>NC_058520.1:288535185-298535185 GCF_904849725.1 Hordeum vulgare subsp. vulgare | reverse complement strand
AGATCGCAGAATGTACCTGTTCAGTGATCTCAGAGATCAATGCTCACCGACACACATATGCTGAGAAATAAGAGTCTTACATCCAACTACCGAAATATTACAACACATGACCCATATGGTCAAGTTCCCAAGGTCGGGCCTATAAGGCCAAATCACATTGATACATCTACTAGCGGAAATCTCGGGGCTAAGCGGGTGCGCATGCCATCAACCTACACCAACAAGCATTCTGACTGGGAAGCATCCTAGTTCGCAGGGCCGTCTATGATGACGTACTCTTCTCCAAACATTGGTCCTTCCATATCTGGTCAATAATATAACCAGTGGCAAGCCAATGAGTACTTTGAATGTACTGGCAAACAACCCATGATATGAATAATGCAATTGGTAGAATAACGAGTAATATGTAGTATTGGTGGATAGCAGCTTAACTGTAAATAAACATGATCATGGATGTGCAACATAAGCTAGATGGTACTTAGAAGAACAGGTTACAGATATCAATATATATGTTAAGGGTTGAACACTCCGGTCCACCCGATATGCCAAGTCAACAAACTTGGTCATATCAATCCTTTCTCGGAGAACACCATTAAACACACACACACTTGGTTTATGCGGAAACGATTGGATGTAGTTTAAGCAGCACCACCCAACTGTCCTTGACCGTGGACACGACTATTCGAATATTTTAACACTCTGGAGAGGTTGTACGCTGTACCCACAAGATATGGGAAACTTCCCTGCCATCCACGACTAGTGGTATATAACACACCCAAGGTAAGTACCCGATCAATGCCTTTCCCCTGATGATACTAGACAAAGAGGTCCACTCGATTGGTACCCAGCCGACATGATGTACGTCTTACGAACACCGACTCTGAACAGTATCATCCATGCGGAGGCTAATGGTGTGCCTGGAAGACGAAAAAACGACATAGTCGCCCTACCTGGCACGACTCCGTCATGAGAGTGACCAGACATCACTCCCGCCACTAGTAATGTGGTTCTTTGCTAGCACTGACCAGAGTAATCAACAAAGCCCCGTCCCATAAATAGGTAATGTGGTCGCACGTGTAAGGTTGGGACGGTCGACACATCATAAATCTAATCCCATTTCTGAAACCACTCACACCAAAATACACCTGGTGCACCACTTCTCCAAAAGTGGCCAACAAACTCATCATCACCCTCGGGCATTAGTGACACCCAACGGGAGTTCTCATAAATCTTTGATATTACCATCATCATGCCCATGCTTCTATTATGCTTAGCTCTACTCGTCCACATGATATTAGCATGACCCTAATAGGTGGTAGGATCATGCTCAAAATACAAGTGCTCCGGAGGAGCCATCTGTAACATCATTCAATGATTTACCGAATATTTTTGATCACATGCAACGGTAGTATTTGCATTACTAGCATGCAATATAACATATGCTCAGCCATGGTCAAAGGGATGCTTGCCTTGATTAGCTAAGTATCCTGGGTCTTCGGGGTCTTCAAGTCCAACTCCTTCGTCAAATGTGCTTTCTATTGTTGTAATAAATAAATAAGCGATAAGTAGCTCACTCAAAATTAGATCACAAAATCACTTTAAAAATGTTGTTTAATTCTGATAAATCCATATTGTTATTTAAAAAATATTTGTCTCTGGTTTTAGTGAAAGGATTATTTTTAAAATCACTTTAACACAAGCAAAACTATTCGAAATAGCCTTTTTAATTGTTATAAAATAGAAAGGTTGTCCCAAAAATTTGTAAGAAGGCTCTCTTAAATACTACTCATTTTTATTAGAATTGTGGTGGAAGAATAGTAAAAATATATTGAATAATTATTTTTATAAAAATCTTTTCAGAACCATATTAAACAGAAAAAGAAAAGTGGCTGGGGCTCAGGCCTAGCTAGGCCTGAGGCTTGGGCCAGCCCAGCTAGCTAGCTAGCCAGCCAGCGAGCCGAGGCGGGCGCACGACCAGGTTCAAACCTGACGCACGATCCCCTACGGTCAGTGACACAGAGAAGAGAGGGGGTGAGAGAAGAGCCACCGACAGGTGAGCCCCACCTGTCGGGGTCGTTTTCCACCTTGGAACAAATAGGAGGGGAGGCACGCCGGTGACGCTACAGACATCCTCGAGCCCAACCGAAGGCAGAAATGGAACCTCACCGTTGTCCCCCTAGTGATTGCGAGGTCGACCAGGAGGCCTTGTATAACCGGCGACGTGGTGGCTACAACGGAGCTAATTCGGGAGGCTGATGAACTGGGTGCTACGGACATGGATTAGCTCGGGGAGGTGATGAGGAAGCTCCCTGAGGTTGCTAGGATCACGTAGGAGGTGAAAGGAGTGTCGGAGCTGGCCCAGAGGTGAAAGGGGTGGGATTTCCCATTCACCCCTTCTTCAGGGGTTTATTGGAATTTTACGGGTTGGAGCTCCACAACCTCACTCCTGGTACCATCCTCCATATCTCATTCTTCGTGGCCTTATGTGAGATGTTCTTTGGTTGTGAACCCCACTTTGATCTTTGGAGAACGTATTTCTGTGTCATTCCTCGAACCAGAGGGACAACAATCCAGGAAGTGGGAGGAGCCGAAGTGTGGCGTATAGCTGCCACCGGATACCCAATTGGGACACCAAAGAAGGAACCCGACGAGTGGCCCTCGTAGTGGTTTTATATCGAGGACGTTCCGTTGTTCAATCCAATTCGGAAGGGCCTTCCTGAATACTCCACAGAGGCTCTGAAAAAGAGTTATAGCTAGAGGCCGAAGAGTCTTTCCCAAGAGGAGAGTTTTGAAGTAAAACAACTATCCGCTAAGGTCAAGGTGCTTGCTAATTGTGGGCTAACCATCATTGATGTGATGGACACATTGATTACCCGATGCGTCCAGCCACTCCAACAAAACACACATCTCGTGTGGTGCTACAGCGGGACGAGCGATTCCACTCGATCCAGAAGGCTAGGATGGGAAGACTTAGCGGCCATCCTAGCCGATCTTTTCAAAGTGGAAAAAGAAGGTTTTAACCGCCCCTTCACCAAGGAAGGCTATTCGGCACACAACCCCATCGAATACGTAAGTGTGCTAATGTTCGTAATTTCAGGCCTTCACCCCCTTTATTGTTTGATTTATAACTTCTAACCCATCCTTGCAGCCTTGGAAGCGCTGGATCGAGACGGTGAAATGTCCCGTGCCTAAGCCCAAGGACTATGCCCACGAGGACGATTCTTGGTTTCATGAAGACCTGGAGCTTCCCATCGCTTCAAGGATGGGGTGTTTTACCAGGATGGAGTTGATGAACAGAGGGTAGCCCTTGTGGCCGACAATTCTAGTCCCCTTGCCTCTTCGGGGAGTAAGAGAAAAATGACAACCCAGCAAGGGGTTGCGCCTAGGGGTCTTCAGAATGCTCACCGGACTACTCCCCAGACACGATCGACCGGGGCTGTGTCGAACAAGGAAAGAATTCCCCAACAAAAGGTGGCGGGAGAAAACCCATCTTGTCCTCCACCAGCAAAAAGGTGTACGAACGAACTAATACTTAAGATATCTGTCCTTCCATACTTTCATGAGCCTTGACTGACCAATGTAGGAGACGTGGGCAACCTTCCCCTCTAGAGGACGGACTGTCAGTAACGAACTCCGGATACGAGAGTGACATGAATCATCTCCAGCGGAAGGAGGCGCTACATCATCCTTCATTTCCGAATAAGAGTTTAATGCTCTTAATCCGGTCGATGCATACCTCGGAGCCGCGTGAGACGACCTTAAAGAAGTGATCAACCAAGTGTCTACGCACCTGCACGTAAGTTATCGACTTTATAATATTCGAACAAAAGTTCAGACCCAGTAGCCCCCGAGCCTTAATTTGGTCGGGACGACTCAATTAAGGGTCGTCAACAAGTACTTTTTGAATCTGCGGGCTTGGAAGCCCGAAAACGAGAGTTTATCCAAAGATCTCCATCAAAGCCATGCCGACTTAAAGGCCTGTAGGGCCGAGCTGGAAGATGTGGAGAAATTTACTAGAGAAACCCATAGTAAGGGAGTTGATTTGTAGTATGCTGAATTGGCTTAAAAGTATATATTAATAGCCTAAAATTTGCTATAGCACGTGAATCAGTAGGGAAAATGCAAAAATATCTGGATGCCTCTCGAGAAGCTGAGCGGTATGCTGAGTCACAGCTTGAAGCGAGTCAGTGCATAGTGAGGCGTTGCCGCGAAGAAAACAACAATCTCAAGGAGGAGAATAAGAAACAAGGTGAGGAAGTGGAGAGTTTGAAAACTCCATTGGCGCAAACTCAAGAAGAGAACCAGAAATTGAAAGGCGGCATGTTCTGTAGGTAAAGCTCTAACCTAGGACTGATCAAATTTTTATTGTTTTGATCGTGAAAATTTGTTCCTCTTTTGAATAGGTCTTTTGACTGTCCGTCCTGAAGAGGAGACCACCTCCTTTGAGGGGGCATGTTGAAGGAACTATCCATTGTGCATGAGCATGTCGGAGTATGGTCCGATCTTTATGGCCGAACGAAAACCCTCCACAAGGGATGGCCAAACTTGCCGAGCAATTTACATGACCCTGCAATCGTTTCAAATTGTGGAAGACCTCGGCCTGCCGAGAAGGAGCTCGGGAGGCGTGGGCTATGGTGAAGACCCACTTTACCGGCCAAGATCCCGAGCAGATGGCCCGAGTTGGACTAGTGTGAACAGATTGGAAGGAGATCCCTCCGCATTTGGTGTACGATCAGGTGATGCCCGCTGCACGGTTGTTGCAGGAGGACTGCATGTTAGATGCTATAATAGATCAATTATTATAACCGCCAAGCATGTAATCGCCTCTAATGCTATTTTGTGTGTTAAGGCACTTCCCTCCATATTTTGAAAATTTTATCTTTAACCGGCCATCGGCTTCTACGTCCCCTGCTATAAACTGGGCAATGTTTGGTACTTTGTATCCTGCAAAAGTAGGAATCAAATTTCAATAACTAGGCAATTTGGCCATGTGGTACTAATATACACAAGTTATATGGGTGGATTGTGCTATATTACGACTAGGCGTAAGAAACATCTGCCAGAAAAAATATTACTCCTGGCAGGATCTAGTCTCGCCCAACATATCAATATTAGTCTTTTCTGCGCACTTTGCCCTAACACATACGCACCCAGGATCAACTTCACGGTCGATCACCCATCCTAGAAACTATCCATTGTGCATGAGCATGTAGGAGTATGGTCCGATCTTTATGGCCGAACGAAAACCCTCCACAAGGGATGGCCAAACTTGCCGAGCAATTTACATGACCCTGCAATCGTTTCAAATTGTGGAAGACCTCGGCCTGTCGAGAAGGAGCTCGGGAGGCGCGGGCTATGGTGAAGACCCACTTTACCGGCCAAGATCCCGAGCAGATGGCCCGAGCTGGACTAGTGTTAACAGATTGGAAGGAGATCCCTCTGCATTTGGTGTACGATCAGGTGATGCCCGCTGCACGGTTGTTGCAGGAGGACTGCATGTTAGATGCTATAATAGATCAATTATTATAATCGCCAAGCATGTAATTGCCTCTAATGCTATTTTGTGTGTTAAGGCACTTCCCTCCATATTTTGAAAATTTTATCTTTAACCGGCCATCGGCTTCTACGTCCCCTGCTATAAACTGGGCAATGTTTGGTACTTTGTATCCTGCAAAAGTAGGAATCAAATTTCAATAACTAGGCAATTTGGCCATGTGGTACTAATATACAAAAGTTATATGGGTGGATTGTGCTATATTACGACTAGGCGTAAGAAACATCTGCCAGAAAAAATATTACTCCTGGCAGGATCTAGTCTCGCCCAACATATCAATATTAGTCTTTTCTGCGCACTTTATCCTGACACATACGCACCCAGGATCAACTTCACGGTCGATCACCCATCCTAGAACTACTCCAAGCCAAGCACGCTTAACCTGTGAGTTCTCTTTGAATTGGATCCCAGAAAAGAAGGAATTCCTTATTGATTTGAGTAGTCTATCATCCCTAATAAGCCAGGCTATCACATACACCACCACTCAGAGAAACCGACGTCCTCGTCGGGACATAGGAGCATTCCCTCTTGGCACAAACGTCTTTGCATCCAGTCCAGTACATGTTCCATGTTGTGTGCCATGATGGGTTACAAACGTCTTGAACATCATGACCGCACATGTGTCCGCAAATATCTGTGTAACAATGAGGGTCGACTCTAATACCAACTTGTAACACCGCGGACACACCCGCCGGCGGTCGTTACTCCTGGCGGGATCTAGACTGGCCCCACATATCAATACTAGTCTTTTCTATGCACTTTGTCCTAACTCATGCACACCGTGGATCAACTTCCGGTTCGGTCACCTATCCTATAACTACTCCAAGCCGAGCATGCTTAACTTGGGAGTTCTGTTCGAATGGGATCCCGAAAAAGAAAGAATTCCTTATTGATTTGAGTAGTCTATCATTCTTAATAAGCCAGGCTATCACATAATCTGTTCAAATGGGATCCCGGAAAAGAAGGAATTCCTTATTGATTTGAGTCTTCTACCATCCCTAATAAGCCATGCTACCACACACTGCCAGCGGTTTTATGATACGAAATTGCCTAATAGGTGTGCCTCGTCTTGCCAATCTAATTCGGCCTCCTTTTCCTCGTACATGCGCACCCAAGGTGCGTCGTGTATAATGTCAAAGGGGAGGACTGCATCGGCCCCGTACACCATGTAGAAGGGGGAGTACCCCGTGGATCGATTCAGGGTGGTGCGCAAGCCCCATAGCACGGAGTCGAGCTCCTCCACCCATTGGGAATCGGAGTCTTAAAGGGAGCGGACTAACCTGGGTTTAATAGCGCTCATAATGAGCCCGTTGGCTCTTTCGACTTGTCCGTTGGTGTGCGGGTGGTATACGGAGGCATAATTGAGCTTTATGCCCAAGTTTGGGCACCAATCTTTTACCTCTTGTGCAGTGAAATTGGATCCGTTGTGTGTAATTATGCTATGCGGAACACCATAACGGTGTACGACAATAGATAAATTCGATTACTCGTTTAGCCTTGGCCGAGCTGACCGGCTTTGTCTTGATCCATTTGGTAAATTTCTCAACGATAACCAGGAGGTATTTCTTTTTCTTGGTCCCCCCTTTAAGTGGCCGACCATATCCAGACCCTAGACCGTGAAAGGACAAGTGATAGGAATAGTTCAAAGAGCTAATTAGGGCATGTGGCTTCTGTTTGCAACGAGTTGATACCCCATACTTTGTTGAACGAGGGCGTGGGCGTCCTCTTGGGCCGTTGGCCAGTAGAATCTGACTCAAAAATCCTTGCTGACCAGGGCTCATGCTGCTGCATGGTGACCACCCATACCGGCGTGTACCTCGTCCAAAAGTTGCCTTCCTTCTTCCTCGGATATGAACCGCTGGAGTACTCCAGTGGTCCTTTTTTTATATAGATACCCCTCATGGACCTTATAAGTCTTTGATTGGGGGATGATACGTCGCACCTCAGTTTAGTCGTGGGGCAGCTCCTTCTGTAATAGATAAGCAAGGAATGGTTCGGTCCATAGCGCAAATATGGCCATGACCTCATGGGCCGAGGGCATTTCTTCGATTGAAGACCCACCGGTGACTTGATCATCATGCTCGGTCGCTGGGGGTACCACCAGCTCTTCGCCGCCAGCCCCTGTGTGGTTTGTCTCTTCTTGCCATACTATGGATGGCTTGAACAGCCGACCCAAAAAGATGTTGCTAGGGACGGGGTCACGCTTTGCACCTAAGCCGGCGAGAACGTCCTTTGCTTGGTTCTTGTTTCCTGAGACATGGTGGTAATATAATCCTTCAAATCATGATGATATTTTGAGGACGACGTTCCTATAAGCGGCCATTTTTGGATTATTTGCATCGAATTCGCTGTTGATTTGTGAAATGGCTGGATTAGAATATCCTCGCACCTCGAGCCACTGAATGCCCATTGAGGCTGCCATCTGAAGACCGTGTAACAGGGATTCGTATTCGTCTGTGTTATTTGGATCGGTGTACATGATCTGTAGCACATACCGAACATTCTCCCCGGTGGGGGATGTGAGAATCACTCCAGCCCCCAGCCCAGCGATAGTTTTGGACCCGTCTAAATACATGGTCCAATGAGCATAAGTACTATATTCTGTGGGAGTTCGGCCTCGGTCCACTCAGCCATGAAGTCGGCCAGGACCTGAGATTTGATGGATCGTCGAGGTTTGTAGGTGATCACGAAAGGCAGGTGCTAGATGGCCCATTTTTCTATTCGGTCAACGGCATCTCTATTGTTTATAATATCGTTCAATGGAACTTCCGAAGTCACAGTGACCGCACGCTCCTGGAAATAGTGTCGAAGCTTCCGTGATGCCATGAACACTGCATAAGCGATCTTTTTGGTACTGTGGGTACCTGGTTTTTTATGGAGTGAGAACTTCGGATACGTAGTAAACCAGCCTTTGAATCCGTAGTTGTTGGCCCTTGGCTTCTTGTTCTATGACGAGTACCACGCAAACGACTTGATTGGTGGACGAGATGTATAGCAACATCGGTTCCCCTGTGAAGGGTGCTGCTAGTATTGGGATGTTGGCTAATATCGCCTTGATGTCCGCCAAAGTCGTTGTGGCCTCATTGGTCCACTTGAAATTTTTGGTTTTCTTCAGCAACCAATACAGTGGCAGGGCCTTCTCGCCTAGACGAGATATAAATCGGCTTAGGGCCGCCATGCAGCGTGCCAGCTTTTGGACGTGTTGTAGCTGTGTTGGTATCGCGAGCTGTGACAATGCTCGTATTTTGGCCGGATTGGCTTCAATTCCTATCTGCGATATAATAAATCCGAGGACTTTACTGGCGGGGCCGCCAAAGACGCATTTATCCGGATTAAGCCAAATGTTGTACTCCCGTAAATTGGCAAAGGTCTCCCTGAGGTCGTCCACCACCTGGTTGACGTGTCTGGTCTGGACGACCATATCATCTACATATGCCTCTACTGTTTTCCAATTTGTTTCCCTAAACAAGTCTGAATCATGCGCTGATAGGTGGCGCCCGTGTATTTCAGCCTGAGTGGCATTGTGTTAAAACAGAATGGCCCGTAGGGCGTTATGAATGCGGTTGCTGCCTGATCAGATTCCTTCATTTTGATTTGATGGTATCCGGAGTAGTAGTCAAGGAACCATAGGGAATCGTGGTCAGCTGTGGCGTCAACAATCTAATCTATTCGGGGCAACGGAATGGGATCCTTGGGGCACGCTTTGTTTAGGTCTTTAAAATCAACACATAGTCGCGAGGATTTATCCTTCTTTGGTACCATGACCAGGTTTGCCAACCAGTCGGGGTGTTTAATGTCCCTGATGAAACTGGCTTCCACTAGTTGGGCGAGCTCTTCGCCCATAGCTTGGCGTTTAGGTTTGGAAAAAAATGCAAGGCCTATTTGACGGGTTTGAAATGGGCTATTATGTTCATGTTGTGCTCTGCCAGCCCCCGAGGGATTCCTCGCATGTCAGATGGGTTCCTGGCAAATATGTCCCAATTTTCATGTAGAAAAGCATGTAGTGCTTTGTCGATTTTGGGGTCGAGTTGTGTCTTGTTTCTCGCTGTTCTATTGGGGTCCGTTGGATGTACCTGGAATTTGATGATTTCGTGAACCGGATTGAAGGATGTGGACTTGGGCCGCTTGCCGAGGATCACGTTGTTTTTGTCCACCACAACACGTAGTGTCGTGAGTTTTTCTATGGTGAGGGTCTCTGCCAGTACTTCGAGGGCGAGGGATGTCCTTTTCCTTTTGCCCCGGAGGGCTCTTTTGCGGTCACCGTTTGTCGTGAACACTCTGTTCATCCCTGGCATTTTGAGTTCCATGTACCCATAATATGGTATGGCCTCGAACTGTGTGAAGGCTTCGCGCCCCAATAGTGCATGGTAACCACTATGGAAAGGGATGATATGAAAGAGTAGCTCCTTGGATCTGTAATTATCGGGTGTGCCCAACACCACGTCGAGCGCTACTCGTCCTTGCAGCGGGCCTCTCTTCTGGGGACGATACCCGAGAAGGTGGTTGTGCTCGGCTCGATTCTAGATCGGTCCAACTACATTTTTTCAAGTGGCACCTCATAAATGAGGTTGAGGATGCTACCCCCGTCCATCAGTAAGCCATCTACTATGGGGTTTAGGACTAGGGCGATAGGTTCCCATCCTGTGCTAGTCATCCTGGTCGAATGTGATAGGTGTGTTCGACC
Organism: Hordeum vulgare subsp. vulgare; assembly: GCF_904849725.1. Classification (NCBI taxonomy): domain Eukaryota; kingdom Viridiplantae; phylum Streptophyta; class Magnoliopsida; order Poales; family Poaceae; genus Hordeum; species Hordeum vulgare. Next base: position 298,524,947 of record NC_058520.1, on the reverse strand, counting down.
ATGGGTTCGCCGCTGCTACATGATGGATTTTATGGAGCTCTCGAAAGGCTCTCTTTCTCTAACCTTTGGATGTGAACGTTTGATAGATCGTTAAGATCTCTTTGGGTGTATCCGACAGCGCCATTGGTCGACGCTCCGTGGGCGTCCTGATGAGGATAGTCTCTCCGCTTTTTGCGACCTTCCTAAGGACCGAACATGCTCTAAGGCTATGGGTGGATCTTGATTCAGGCGGGACAAAATGTATGTGGCATGGCTCGTCTAGGAGTACATCGAGGACCGATTTAGCCCGCACCAGAGCTCTTTTTGCCGAGTTTTTGGTTGCGACCGACCTCGCAACCGAGGGTGTGCATCTTATCCGGATTGGTTTACCGAGGCTAGGGTCGTTGCACATTTGTTGAATTTGCAAAGTACTTTCCCTCACGCAGTATTTGAGAGCGATGCTCGAGAACTCGGTGAAGGACTGAATTCAGTGACGGGAAAGGGCAATGAGGATGCCCTCATCATGGCAATGCTATTGGAAAGCATGAATAGGCTCTCGCTTGTCGCGGCCTCCGGTCTTCTTGCCGAGGAGGAGACTTGCCCCAAAGTGGTACACTGATTCCCCTGGCTTCGGTGAAGGAGCCATACTCTTCCGTCTTATTCTCGATATGGTTGGTGGGTGGGGAAAGATTTTGGATTCCGTCATTTGCAAGGCAAAAAACTCAATAGATGCGCTCCCGACTAGGTCGCGCACTGGGCCTATTGCTGGTCCCGGCGTGTTGTCACGGTGAGATAGAATTTTCGGACTGTTGGATAAGTTGAAAGATTGCTGACCGGGTCAAAGACCGTCCTGAGGTCAGGTGATTGATGTGGGGAGCCCATGCCCGGGTACTCGACGATCCTTGTAAGGTGCGTAATGGGTGGGATATAGAATTCCGGTCGTTTGGTCTAAGTCCGATCTAGTCATAGACCGTAACTTGGTCATTCATCATCCCCATGAGTAGCATCTGATCGAGTAGGTTGTGTAACATGGGGATTTCAGCGGGGCTCGCACCTCTTTATTATTCGTGTTCAACCCGTGTTGCTGATCCTCTGGTGGCTTTCGAGGTCGCTTCCAAAGTGTTCTCGGTCAAGCTGCACTCCGGTGTGTTCACCGCACCGAGCTCTAGGGCCGAGGTGCGGACGAAGTTCGTCCCGGTGGTGAGGTCTGCGGTTCCGATGCTGAAGTGTCGGGGGCCACGAGTTCCTGGAGAGGAGCTCAGAGTCTTGTTAAGCAAGATATCCCCGGGGGTTAGCGGTGAACTCTAGGTTACCGAATCTGACTTCCTGACCGGGGGCAAAGTTCTTGACCAGGCCAAGGTGGCTGGTCGGGTTAGCGTGCAGAACCACACTTCCGAAGGCGAAGATCTCACGAGGGATGAAGACATCCCTGTTAACGATCTCTACGCTAATGACTAGGTGCGCCATTGATCCTTCGGCATCCAGTCAGTGGAACTATCAATGAAAGCACCAATGTCGGTGTCAAAACTGGCACATCTCGGGTAGGGGGTCCCGAACTATGGACCTTAGATCTTTGGGTTGCGGGAGATAAGGGGAGACAATGTTTACCCATGTTCGGGCCCTTTGAGGAGGTAAAACCCTATGTCTTTCTTGATTATATTGTTGTGGATGATGATTATAGAGTCTACCTCGAGATCGTGTATACTAAACCCTAGGTGGAATAATCCGCCTACATGGGCGAGGACCTCCAGTTTATATCGTCACCGGGAGGGCCTAGGGTTAGATGTAACCGTCCTCGTCTAGTTTTACTTTGTCGCCATGCCGGTCTTTAGGGTTATCCTCCTCGTAGAAACCCGGCCCATCACTAGCACAGCCCAATAGGCCGACCTCTTCGTAGTAAGACGAGTACCTGAGGACCCCTTAATTCCGGACTCCCTCGCCGTGGTACCCTAGTTCCCACTGGACCGATAATATTTGGGAAGGTCATCTTCCTTATACTATTCGATAGCTCTTGTGGTCTCCTATACAACAAGCTTGAGCATCCTCAATTCTGAGCATGTATGTAGAAGATATGCGAGTTCATCTTCTTATTTGTAGCACTCCCGTGGTAGTACCGCTATGGGAAGTGGTAGTATCGCTTATAAGTGCTACTTCCACTGTCGAGTACCGCAATTACTACCACGACTTCTTGGGCCCAGAATTTTCGTGTCGGGTTGCTCGGTAGTTGAACGGTAGTGCAAGAGATAGTACCACTTATAAGCGGCAGTACTTGCCGCCCACTACCGCTCCACACCCTCTTATCCCGTTGCTTCTGAATCTATCGTGCTCTCAGCAGTAGTAGGACGGCAGTGGGTGCATGTGACTACAACTTATTAGTGGTAGTACCGCTCACACTAGGTGGTGGTACCACTATTCTGGTACTGTCACACTTTAGTGGCCTGCCCCATCTCGATAAGCCGCTGAGCTGCAACCCGAGTGGTAGTACTGCTAGGGTGCGTAGTATCACCGCTCCGGCTATACTATCGCCTCGTGGCTCCTCGCCATTGCACTTTTTTGTGGGTACTACCGTCCGAGAAGTAGTAGCGCTCTCCGGAGAGATAGTAACGATTATGTGCGGGTTGTGGGCATAATGGTTGGATTCGGGAGGGCCTATTTAGGGGGGTCTTCTTCCCCAAAGGTTCTTATCCTTTGAGCTCGTGTCTGCCCCCTATTGTTGACCTTCTTCGAGCTTGCTAACTCTCAATCCCTCCAATGATTCTTGCTAGTTCTTGAGGGGGGGAGAGAGACGAGATGTAGATCCAAATTTCCACCAATCACTTTCTTCTCTATGTGAGGGAAACCGATTGGATCCAGATCTTTTAGTTCTTTGTGATTTGTTCTTCATTCTTCCTCTCATTTTCCTACATAGCATTATTTGTTGTCGTGGGATTTGGGAGAGAAGAACTTGGGCACTCCATGTTCCCTTGCCACTGCATTTGGTGCATAGGTTTGAGTTCTTCATGGTGATACTTGGAATTGAAGTTTGAGAAGATTATTACTCTTGGGTGTTTGGGCACCCTAGAGCTTTGTGCCTCTTGGGTGCTTTGGCGTCCTAGACGGTTGCTAGTGTCTCGAAGCTCAATCATTGTGGTAAAAACCTATGTGCAAAGCGTCGGGGTCTCCAATTAGGGTGTGGGGATTGCCTCGAGCAATTTGTACATGTTCCGGTGACGGGCCCCAAGGGTTACCAAAGTGTATGAGTTCCGTGGCCGCCCCCAAGGGTTACCAAAGTGTATGAGTTCGATGACCGCCACCTAGGGTTGCCCTTTATATGGGTTCAGTGATTGCCCTCAAGGGTCCCTTAGTGGAACCGTGACATCTTGCATTGTGCGAGGGCGTGAGGCAATTATGGTGGCCTTGTGGCTTATTGGGGAGCATTGTGTTGGATTTCGGGCTCTGCAAAACCATAAAGATTCGAACTCAGGGGCGTGTGCAAAGATCTCCCACCGGCTCGCCTCACCAAGCTCGCTACTCGATGGACAAGGAAGAGAACTCACTAGATGGCAAGGAACACATAGAACAAGGCAGTTTACCCAAGTTCGGGCCGCTGGAAAGCATAATACCCAACTCCTGCATTGGTGGATTCCCCTCTCGGAGGAGGGTAGATGAACTAGTACAGTGCTCAAGAGCCTCCGGAGGCTGGGTGGCTTTGCGTGGTGCTAGTGGGTGAACGAATGAATCGGGGGGGGGGGGGGTTTCTACGGAGCAACCTATCCTCTATATATAGTGGCGGCCCGGTTTCTCTTCCCTTATAGTTTCAGCGGGAAGGGATCCCGCAGTGGCCAATTTTGAAGGGCAACGGGGGAACATGCTCCCCTGCCAAAAGGTGGTCTTTGCCTGTAAAGTCGATGCGCACGCTACAAGGACGGGCCCAGGAATGACGGATGCCCTGCTGGCGGGCGGCGACGGCCTTGTTGCACCAAAAAGGAAACCTTTGGAAGGTGCCTTGGGAACCCCCCTATGTCCTTGCCCCCTTTGCACTAAAGGAGAATCTGCACCACCTTGATCTCTGCTTCTCGCCTATCCTTCCTCCGCGTCATCCATGACTCCTGAGGTCAAGCTTTGCCTCGGAATATCCGCCGCTCCGGAGGGGTCCTGAGGAGGCCCCCCACGGGTCTTGATGTTGTTCCTCCTTGGGAGGCTTGGCCCCTCGCGAGGGCCTTGTCTTGGGTGGTGCCGCGCTCGGTTGTATTCGCTTGATGAAGTGGGCCAGCCCTGGGCCACAGGCAGGCAGGTCTGGGTACCCCCATTCCCAGAACACCGATAGTAGTCCCCGGGCCCATGGCGTGCTCAGGTTGGCTTTTGGATGAAACCTCGGGGGGCGGCCTGAGGCGCCGCAGGCCCTAAATGCTTCTGGGCCACGCTAGTGCGAGTCACGCGGCTGATATTGGGTATCCCTTGTCTTATGTTTCTGCCCGAGTTATTAGGAACCCGGCTCACTGTGTCGGTGTATTATTGCTTTTCTTCACCCACACTCGCTCTTCATCCTTCGTCTCTGACTCCAACTGGCGTCTCCATATCCAGCACCGCGCCGCTCCCTTGCCAGTCCATTGATGGCGCCTGTCGGTAAGCAGAAGCCAGAGGCGCAAGGTCCTGCCCCCGGCTCCTCTGCTCTTGGAGTGCACCCTTTCCAAGGACGTGGATCTCGTCCCCGTGCTTCCATGGACTACAGTCAAGTCCTACGAGCAAGGGCGGATGCCAATCTGGCCTGGCGCCATGGAGAAGCAGCCCACATCGAAGGCGGTATACTCCTTCTTCCTTCATAGCCTCTACGCTCGGCTGGTGCGGCCTTTCTACCGGTTCTGCACCGCCATCCTGAACCACTATGGTATTCACGTTCTTCACCTCCAGCCCAACTGTGCCTTGCTCATGTCCGTCTTCGCTTTCTACTGTGAGGCCTTCGTGGGCGTGAGGCCTTCAGTGGCCCTCTTCCGCCGTTTCTTTAGCCTGCGCCTGCATGGCGGTGCCCATTCATCAGCATGCCTCTCCTTCCTGGCGGCCCAGAGTGGCAATTTGCTCCTGAAGTCCAGGAAGAAGGTGGAAAACTTCAGGCAACGTTGGGTTCTCATGAGTCTCAAGGACGCCAACCCAGGGCTGTAGGAGCCGATGGGGCTGCCGGAGAAGACTTCTGCTTGGAGCTCAGCGACGCTCTCTGACCCTCGGGCCGCGCTCGTCGTGGAGGGCTTGTCGTGCGACATCAGTGCCAAGAGGCTGACCGGTGGGATGATAGTGAAGGAATTCTTGGCGTAGCGCTTGGTGCCCCTTCAGGCCCACTCGAGGCCCTTATGAGACTACCGTGCCGGTGACGACAAGCTCAGGCTCTGGTCCTAGGACCTCCCCATTGAGAAGATGAGCAGGGTCGGGGCGATGTTCCTGGGCGGTGACCCTCCTGACCTACCTGAGGCTTTGGGTCCGGTATACCATCTTGACGACCGGGCCGATGTGATCACCGGGCTGCCTGTCTTCGATGAGCGAGGGCTCCTCCCAGCTGCGGGCTCCGGTCCGGTAGAGGTGTCATCCGGTGACACCTTCGGTGAGAGGGATTCGGAGAAGACCATCAACGACTGCCCGGCGAGCCCGCCTCTCCCGTCATAGGCCGTCCTTCTGCGCGAGCTTGCAGAAGATAATGCCGCCGGTGAAGTCCCCGCGGGGTCTCCTCGCACCCGACCAGGACCTCTAGGGGACCCGCGTCGACCCCGCGCTCTACGAGGTCCGCGTGCATGCCCGCCCCCAGAAGTGCGTGGCTCGGTCATCCGTGGTGCATCCCGCCTCCATTGGTGGAAAGCCTGAGGCACCGGGCTCGCCCCCCTCCATGGGGGGCCCTATTGCTCCCGTCGGCGCTGGGGCGGTGAAGATGAATAGGTCGATTGACCTCGAACAGTGAGTCACTTGTCTTGGCAAGCCATGCGCGTCCGTAAATCGCGCTTGGCTGATGCGCTATTTTGCCTGATGTCCAGGGGCGTTATCTCGCCGAGGGCGAAGAGGAAGAAGACTGGCGTCAAGTCAAAAGCGACTCCTGACGCACCGCAGGCCCTCTACAATGCATCGCGGCCAACCGATGGAGGGGGGACGCTTGCGCGGCGACCTCCCAGGCCTTGATCATCGCGCCCCTGAACCCCCGAAGCGTCCTAAGGCCTTCATGGTGACGCCGTTGCCCGAGGGGCAGGCTCCAGAGGGCTCTCAGCCCGCTGATGCCCCAATGCTTGTAACCTCCGGACAAGCTACACAGCCACCCTGCCCCTAGCGACGATGCCTTCCTAACAATACCGCCCGGAGCAGCTCTAGAGGCTCCTCGGGAGGAGATCCATAGGACTTCGGTGTACACACAGGCTGTCCTGAATAGGGCATTTCCTGTTCTAGGCAAGGTCGCGGTCGTGAGGGTGAACGATGAGAAGGTCGCGGTCGCAAGGCCGCGCACGCCCCATGCGGGGAGGCGATGGAATTAGCCGCGGCGTCCACCAAACACTGCGTCCACCAGAGGCTGGCCTGAAGGCCCTCCGAGAAGAAGAGGGCAGGCTCGCCGAGCTACGTCGCATGCGGGAGGAAGGACTCACGACCTGCGAGGCCAAGCTCGCCGCCCAGGAAGAAGAGCTGTCCCAGGAGGAGAATTGCCTGGGCGATTGATACATCTCCAACGTATCTATAGTTTTTGATGGTTTCATGCTGTTATCTTGTGAAACTTTGGATGTTTTATATATATGCCTTTTATATATTTTTTGGGAATAATCTATTAATTCAGTGCCAAGTGCCAGTTCCTGTTCTTTCCGGCTTTTTTGACCCTTTTTCAGGCGGAGTCCAAACGGAATAATTCTTTCGCGAGGATTTTTTATGGAAAATATCAAAAATACCGGAAGACAAGATACCGGAGAGGGGTCCCGAGGAAGCCACAAGCCCTGTCGGCGCCCCCCCCCCCCCCAAGCCGCACCAACCAAGCTTGTGGGCCCCTCAGGGGCCCACTTGATGCAACTCCACCGCCATCTAGTCCTATAAATCCAGAAACCTCCAGAAAGAAACCTAGATCGGGAGTTCCGCCGCCGCAAGCCTCCGTGGCCAGCAAAAACCAATCTGGAGCCAGTTCCGGCACCGTGCCGGAGGGGGAATCCATCTCCGGTGGACATCTTCATCATCCCCGCGATCTCCATGACGAGGAGGGAGTAGTTCTCCCTTGGGGCTCAGGGTAGTTACTAGTAGCTATGTGTTTGATCTCTCTCTCTCGTGTTCTTGAGATGTCTTGATCTCGATGTACCGTGGGCTTTGCTACTATAGTTGGATCTTATGATGTTCTTCCCCCTCTCCATTCTTGTAACAAACTGAGTTTCCCCTTTGGAGTTATCTTATCGGATTGAGTCTTTGAGAACATTTGATGTATATCTTGCACGTGTCTATCTGCTATGATCAACTTGTGGGTTCGTGACATTGGGAAACTATGCATATGGGTTGGCACACGTTTGATTCATGTGAGTACTCGATGTATGTTTTGGTGATCAACTTGTGGGTTCGTGACATTGGGAACCTATGCATAGGGGTTGGCACACGTTTTGACTCTCCGGTAGAAACTTTGGGGCACTCTTTGAAGTTCTATGTGTTGGTTGAATAGATGATTCTAAGATTATGTGATTCATATCGTATAATCATGCCCACGGATACTTGAGGTGACAATGGAGTATCTAGGTGACATTAGGGTCTTGGTTGATATGTATCTTAAGGTGTTATTCTACTACAAACTCTATGAAAGATTGAACCGAAAGAATAGCTTCGTGCTATTTTACTACGGACTCGTGAATAGATCGATCAGAAAGAATAACTTTGTGGTGGTTTCGTACCCGACAATAATCTCTTCGTTTGTTCTCCGCCATTAGTGACTTTGGAGTGACTCTTTGTTGCATGTTGAGGGCTAGTTATATGATCCAATTATGTTATTATTGTTGAGAGAACTTCACTAGTGAAAGTACGAACCCTAGGCCTTGTTTGCACGTATTGCAATACCGTTCGTGCTCACTTTTGTTACTAGTCACCTTACCGTTTTTGTAATTTTAGATTACAAAACCTTTATCTACCATCCATACTGCACTTGTATCACCATCTCTTCGCCGAACTAGTGCACCTATACAACTTACCATTGTATTGGGTGTGTTGGGGACACAAGAGACTCTTTGTTATTTGGTTGCAGGGTTGCTTGAGAGAGACCATCTTCATCCTATGCCTCCTGCGGATTGATAAACCTTAGGTTATCCACTTGAGGGAAAATTGCTACTGTCCTACAAACCTCTGCGCTTGGAGGCCCAACAACGTCTACAAGGAGAAGTTTGCGTAGTAGACATCAGCGTTAAGCAAGCGCGCTTGGATGAGCAGGAGAAGGAGGCCGCCTCGAGGAAGGCCCTCCTTGATGCCAAGGGGGAAGTCCTTGTCCCGGGCGAGAGGAAGAAGGCTAAAGAGTTGGTCAGCTTCCATCATGTTGAGCTCCGACTTCGCACGGCGGTCCGCTCCCTCTGCCGGGATGGGTTCGACGAGCCTCTGGCCACCCCAGAGGGCGTCTTCACCGGTCATGCGTTGGAGCGCACCATGGCAATGGAGAACGCCGTCGTCCAGGTGGACAAGATCTTGGACAACGAATGCCGCGACCTCTTCTTCGCGGAGGCGACACGCGTCTTCAGCCAGCTTCATCTTCGAGAGCTGGGATTTGACCTCGACTCCGTGATCCTTCCGGTCCCCACTAAGGCCGTCCACAACGCGGTGGAGGCGGTGAAAGGCCCCATGCATGCGTTCGCGAAGAGGTTCGCCCACGTCGCACCTCCTTCATCTCCAGATGCCGCTGAAGCCGATTACGAGGAAGACTATGCTTCTGATGTCGATGACGAGCCCCCCGAAGACAGGTCGTCCGGCGGTGGCGGCTCCTCCTGAATCCCCCCTCTTTTTTCCTGCAATGCACATCGTGCCTCATGGAGGCGTCGAACTCATTTGCATTTTCATGAACTTGTCAAGGCTTGTAATAACTCAATGTTTGAATGTTTTGTTCCACTCGTCCCTGTCATGTTTGCCATGATGCTCTGCATCGGCAGGGCCCTTCCCGTGCGTACCTTCGCCGAAGTTGGCCCGACCAGAATTCCAAGATGGCCCAAAAGGGGAAGGGGCTACGAGCGCAGTTAGGGCCCTGATTCACGATGCTCAGGGGGTCCCCCTTGATGCGTCAGTTGCCCTCATGTTGGCAACACAACGAGGATTTTGAAACTTCGGAACATTTTCAACACTACGCGTCGGTAGGGCCCGCCCTTCGCATTCCTCCCCGCGATTGAAACGACGGGAAACAAAGGATGGCCCAAAGGGGGAAGGGGCTACGAGTAGAGTTTGACCCAAGAGTCGCGATGCTCAGGAGTCCCCCTTGACGTGCAAGTGGCTCCAATGTCCCTCCGAAGAACCTGATACTTTGAGACTCCCGCACTCGTTCCGTACTCTGCATTGGCAGGGCCCACCCCGCGCGTACGTCCACCATGATTGGACTGATCGGAAACACAGGGGAAGGGGCTACGGACGTAGTCCAGGCTCCTGAGTCGCAATGCTCGGGAGTCCCCCTTGACGTACAAGTGACTCCAGCGTTCTCCCTAAGACATTTGGAATGGCTTGTCGAGCGCACTAAGCTCTGCGTCGGTAGGGCCCGCCCTGCGCGCACGTCACTGCGATTGGAGAGACTAGAAATCAAGGACGGTCCAAAGGGGGAAGGGGCTACGGGCACAGTTAGGCCCATGAGTCGTGATGCTCAGGGGTCCCCCTTGACGTACGAGCGGCTCCGTACCTCCAGTTGTCTGTCCCATGCTGTAGGCGTGGGCGTAGTCGCAGGTGGACTGTGTTGATTTCTTGCCAACCGCGGGCATAGCCATTGGCGGGTTGTGTTTGTGCCAGCTGCGGGCATAGTCATTGGCGGACTGTGTTGGTGCTAGCTGTGGGCATAGTCATTGGCGGACTGTGTTGATTTCTCTCGTCTTCTCCCCAGCGCGGAGCATAGGGCTGCCAGTAGGCGTGGGAAGGACCCCTCCGCATCCTCGGGGGGGCCCTGTGCGTATACAGCCTCGGCTCGTTATTATGTGAGAGTGTCACGGTGGGAATGTATCTGGGTGGTCGCGAGGATGCTTTGGCCTCGCGAGTGTCCCTACCCCCCCAGGCATTAGGCGCCTGATTCCGGAAGTCATTGGTGGACTGTGTTGATTACCTCCGTATTCTCCCCAACTCAGAACATAGGGTTCCCACTAGGCGTGGGATGGACCCCTCCGCGTCCTTATGGGTCCCTCGACGTATACAACCTCAGCTCATTATTACGTGAGAGTGTCACGGTGGGGATGTATATGGGAGGTCGCCTTGACACTTTGCTCGCGCGAGTGTCCCTACCCCCGAGTCATTGGTGGACTAAGTTGATTTCATTTGGGTCATTGGCAAACCCGGCTGACTTCTTCTTCTTCGGGAGCGTGGCAGGGTATCTGCTGCCTCAAGAGGCCTGCAAGGATAAGCTTCGGCTGGAGCACTCGAGTAGGGGGCCGACCGCCCGACCATACAAGCAAGGTAGAATGTTAGGGTTCGAAATGGGTGAGCTAGAAACAACTGAAGGATGCGTAAATGAATTTAGCGGCTGGGGAGTGCCCTGAGCTCCTGGAGGCCGCATGGCCCTAGGGGCGCCCTCGGACACGGTGAGCAAAAAAGTTATCTAGCGGCAGGCAACAAAAAGTCACGTGGCGGCCATGCCGCTGAAGTGTCGAAGGCGCCGTCGTCGCCTGATCTCCTGCTTCCGCGGTCGCGACCCTCATGGGTCTTCCATCTCTCGAGGCTCGGGGCCTTCGCTCGGCCCGAGCATCTCCCCCTCTTACTCGCCACGCCCCAGCAGGCTAGGCATGAGCATGGCCCGCTGGAGCCGTTGGTAAGTGGCAGCCTCATTCCCTAGCACGAAGAGCATGAGGGCACCGACGCACGGGTACACCCAGCGATGGTTAGTTAGCGCGGGCCTGAAAGGCCCTTGATCCGCGGCTCTATCGGTTGCGAGCGCGTTGATGTAGATGCGGGGCCGGTCGACTGTGCCGATGACGGCGACTACAATTGGTGGTGCAGGGCAGTCCCCACCTCGCACGGCCTGCGCCTCTTGAAGTTCTCGGATTGCTCTGATGACGGACTCATGGGAGTTGGGCGGACTCACGCTGGAACTCGCCCTCGGGTTGTGCTCGAGCGCCACCCTCGCTTCACTGATCAAGCTAGGGACCTCCCTGGTGGGAGCCCCCAGCCCTTACCCAAGGGGGGCGCCGAGCGCGCCTTCCTATGCGATGGGAGGCATGGCCCCGCCCTCCGGCACGGAGCCTGAAGCCCTAGGGCACTCCGTGGGGAGGATTTCCTTCTTCTCCTTGTGTGGGTCCTCGCTAAGCGGCTCGTATTCTTTGTGAGCCGACCGCTCCGTCGCCGCTGTGCCGTAGGCCCGCTCGACTGTGCAGATAGCATCCTTCTCGTCGCAGGCGATTGTGATGACGCTGCCGCTCCCTTGAATCTTGAGGATGTTGTAGCCATGGCGAGTAACTGCCATGAACTTGGCGAGAGCCGGGTATCCAAGGATCGCGTTGTACGGCAGGTGCATGTGCGCAACGTCGAAGACGATGATCTCAGTGTGGTCGTTCTTGCGCTCGCCGAAGGTGACTGACAGTTGCACCTGCCTGATGGGCACGGTGGAGCCCTCCGTGACTCCTGAGAAGGGCTTGGTCGGCATGAGATGTTCGTGCGACCGCTGGAGTTTCTCAAAGGTCTCGACCGAGAGGACGTTGAGGCCTACTCCACTGTCGATAAGAGTCTTGGTGATGAGGACGTTGCTGATTTTCAAGGTGCACATCATGGGGAGCTTGCCGGCCATGAACGAACCTCTGAGCTGGTCACTTGGTTCCAAGATGATGGTGGTTTGGGAACAGTTGAGGGGACGCATCGCTTCAGGCTTTGGGAGGGCGGCATTCAGCTCCCGGGCGAACTGCTTGAATGCGCGGTTCCAAGCTGGGGTCTGGGCGCCGCCCAGGATGGAGGCCACGGCCTTGACCTCCTAGAAGCCCCCAGCACCATCGTCCTGCCTGTCTTCGTCCCTCCTTCTGGGTGGTGTAGGCAGCGGGGGCAGCCCAGCCTCACGAGGGCGAGCCTCATGAGGCTGACCGCGTCGCTGCCCCTCCTCAGGGTTGTCGCGCCAGCGCTCCTCCCGAGTCTGGTCGTGCCACAGGTCCTCCTGAGGATGGCCGCGTCAACAGTCTTCCTGAGACTGTTCCCGCCACCCCTAACGCGACTCCCGGTCATCCCAGCGTCCTCAAATGCGGCCACCGCCGTGCGCGGGGCCTCTGTTGACCCGTCCAGGGGGCCTGATGAAGTGCTCGACACGGACCAGGCGGAGCTTTTGTCACTCGGAGGTATCATGGCCGCTGGTGCCATGGAAGATGCACCTTGGTCCCCCTCCTGACGAACGCTCTGCCCCTTGACTGTACTTCGCCTCAGGCTCGGTTGCGAGCATCGTAGGAGTCCTGCGCTTCGCCTCCTTGGCCTTGGCCTTGTTCTCTTCTCGTACCGCCGCCTGAGGCCCGAGGAGTGACACGCGACCTTCTTCAGCCTTGGCGTAGTTGTTTGCGAGGTTGAACATCTCCAGTGCAGTGCTCATTTCATCACTCATGGTGAGCTCCTCCTTCATACTGAGGTCGGTGACTCCATTGGAGAAGGCCAAGATGATGGCCTCGTACGACACTTTGGGGATCTTGAGGCGCATGACCGTGAAACGCTGTATGAACTTGTGCAGGTTCTCCCCCTCCTGTTGCTTGATGCGCCGTAGGTCGTTCATGGTGGCGGCGCGGTCGCGAGTGCCCTAGATGTTCGCGACGAAGCGCTCGCATAGGCTATCCCAGGAGGTGATGGACGCCTTTGGGAGGTTGCGGAGCCAAGAGAGCGTGCCACCCTTGACCTCCATGGGGAACCACCACGCCATGACCTTGTCTCCTCCTCCTGCCACCCTGATGCTCAGCGTGTAGAGTTGTAGGAAATCCACTGAGACCAGGGTGCCGTCGTAGTGTGGGGGTGGTCGGGCTTGAACTTGCAGGGCCACGCAGTTGGGTAAAGCTCAGGAGCGATGGCGAGGCATCCCACGGGTGTAGTGCGCGCCATGGCGACCTGGTCCTGTTACTCCAACGGGTCTGCTTCGGGCAGGGCGCGCTCGCGGTCCGGGATTTGCAGCGCAGGGAGCGCACGCGCGTCGGCGCTTGGTTGGGGCTTGCAAGGTCGGTTGCGGGGACGCTCCTCCTGCATGGCCTCGGGACGCACGTCTCTCCACGGTGGTGGTGATGGCGCATCTTGCTCCTCGTCATTTGCTTGGGACGGTTGGATTCGAAGCGAACAGGAGAGCGCTGTGGAGTCGTCGGCGGTGGCGACGAGCTCCTCAATGCGCTGGAGCTAGTCATTGTGGCGGTCAGGGGCGGGCCGGTAGCGGAGCAGCTCGGTGTCCATGGCAAGCGCACGTTGGCCGTGTGGCATCTCCGGTAGGGCATTCGAGATCGACCCGGAAGTCCGGACGAGCGATGGAGTGGCTTTGCGGCCGTCGGGGTGCTCGGTAGCAGGCACGGAGGAACCCTGTTGTTCATGAGCGTCATTGCCCATGGCGGCGTTGACCACGGGCGATGGTGACCAGCGCGCGCCGGCGGGTCCTACAGGCGCCGTCTGAGCGACGCGGGTGGCGTGGCGTTCGGCGCGAGCCCGGCGAGCATCAGCCATCGGGGCAGCGAAGCTTGGTGAAGGCTGAACTTGGAGGAAACCTTGACGCGCCCCTACCTCACGCGCCAAATGAGGGATTTCGGGCTCCGCAAAACCCTAAAGATTCAAACTCAGGGGCGTGTGCGACGATCTCCCACCGGCTCGCCTCACCTAGCTCGCTACTCGATGGACAAGGCAGAGAACTCACTCGATGGCGAGGAACACACAGAACACGGCAGTTTACCCAGGTTCGGGCCGCTGGGAAGCGTAATACCGTACTCCTGCATTGGTGGATTGCCTCTCTCAGAGGTGGGTGGATGAACTAGTACAGTCATGAGGAGCCTCCGGAGGCTGGGTAGCTTTGCGGGGTGCTAGTGGGTGAATAAATCAATTGGGGGGGGTTTTTACGGAGCAACCTATCCTCTATATATAGTGGCGGCCCGGGTCCTCTTCCATTATTGTTTTGGCGTGAAGGGATCTCACAGTGGCAAATTTTGAAGGGGAACATGGGAACATGCTCCCTGCCCAAAGGTGGTCTTTGCATGCTGATGTCTACGCATGCTTCTATTCTTGCAGACTATGTTGGGCCTCCAAGCACAGAGGTTTGTAGGACAGCAGCAATTTCCCTCAAGTGGATGGCCTAAGGTTTGTCGAACTCACGGAAGAAGAGGTTGAAGATGGTCTCTCTCAAGCAACTATGCAATTAAGATACAAGAAATCTCTTGTGTCCCCAACACACCTAATACAATTTTTAGTTGTATAGGTGCATATGTTAAAAGGCAAGTGATATGATGGTCAAACAAGATATTGTAAATCTGAAATAAAAATAGCAGCAAGCAAACATGAAAAAAAACTGAAAGTAAACGGTGTTAAATGGTGGAAAATAATGCCTAGGCTTCATACTTTCACTAGTGGCAACTCCCAAGAACATTAAAAAAATCTAATCACATGATATTTCCACTAAAATATGCAATGGAGACGTACTTGGAGGTCATTCCTTTGTGATCAAGAGAGCACAAGAATTATGTAGGGCTACAAAAGCACACCTCAGAGTTCGTAGTTCTGATCTATGGATTTCCCAATGTCATCGTGGCCATCCGAAGAGAGTACCACAATCACCACAACATATCTCAAGGATAGTCAAATACAAGCACCAAGAGACTCTCAATCTTCTATCAATTCACAAAAGAGGAAATCACTCATGAAAATACTCTTCTAATCCATGTCCAATAGACCGTTGTCACCATGGTCTCGGGGATTATACTAGATAAGATCAAGTAAGTACATCAATCGAATACATAGAAGAAGGAGAAACATCATGGGATCACCCTAGATTGACATAGACTATGATCACAATCAAGATCACATCATGGGAGAGAGAGATGACCGCATAGCTACACGTAGAAGAGCTCAGCCCTGAGGGAGACTACTCACACATGGCCATGGTGAGCAAGAGGTTGATGGAGAGGTGCAGCCCGGAGAGGAGATAGCAGGGGCAACGGTCCTTGGCCCCCCTTCTTCCTTGGAGATGGTGCTCGTATGGAGGTGGTTCTCCACCACAAGGCGGCTGCCTCGGAGGAGGAAATCTCGTAGCTCCTGGTGGCCCTCGAGAAATCAAGTTTTTCCTCTCCTTATATGAGTCGGGACGATCATCCTTGGCCCTCCGATGGATGCCCCTTTGATCCAAGGGCTCTTGGGAACCTCTAGATCCTTCCTAGGAACCCCTCTCATCCCTAATGAGGTTCCCAAGTCGTGGCTTGGCCGAATCCATGGTAAGAGTTGGACTCAATCACGTCATTGATTCCCGTAATCTTGTAATCAGATATTTGTCCTTCAGTAAAACGGGCTTTCCTGGAGCGTACGAACTCCAAATGGGCCGAATTTTATGTCTAGAATTATCACCATAAAATTACCCACAACTTTCCCATATATTATTGTTACATTTGACGTCATATTAGAGTTGGAAATAGACGATCTATAAAATCTGTAGGGGGGACAGATTTCAGGAAAGTCCGAGTCCCACTCCAACAAGGTTTCCTCTTCTATTTTTGATAGTTCCTACACATCAAAGTGTAAAACAAGAACATTGTGCACTTTGGAACTATTAGTAGGTTAGTCCAAATAAATCATAAACTTAATATAAAAATAATTATCAAAAGCATAAAAATAGCATGAAACCATAAAAAATTATAGATACGTTTTGGACGTATCAGGTGTAAAGTCGCTGCACGCGCTACAGGGACGGGCCCGGGAATGACGTTTGCCCTGTTGGCGGGCGGCGACGGGCTTGTTGCACCAGAAAGGAAACCTTTGCAAGATGCCTTGGGAATGTCGGTACGTCCTTGCCCCCTTTGCACTAAAGGGGAAACTGCACCGCCCTGTTGTGTGCTACTCGCGTGTCCTTCCTCCGCGTCATCCTTGACTCCTGAGGCCAAGCCTCGCCTCGGAATATCCACCGCTCCGAAGGGGTCCTGAGGAGCCCGCCGTGGGTCTTGATGTTGTTCCTCCTCGCGAGGCTTGGCCCCTCATGAGGGCCTTGTCTTGGGTGGTGCCACGCTCGGTTGTGTTCGCTTGACAAAGTGGGCCAGCCCTGGGCCACAGGCAGGCAAGTCTGGGTACCCCCATTCCCAGAACGCCGACACATTGTCCTTCCACACCACTCCAAATGGATATTAGCATCCTCAAGGGTGTGAACTTCAGGATACATCATTGTGTCCACATGCCTCAGTCATCTCTTACCCAAGCCCCTTACTTATGTACTTTACTTTGTGATAGCCATATTGTTTCACGTTATATATCTTGCTTTCACATAGTTTTTTTATCTTCCTTAGCATAAGTTGTTGGTGCACATAGGTGAGCCTAGTTGTTTTAGGTTTTGTGCTTGACATATTAAACGCTAGTTTTATTCAGCATTTTTTCAACCCTAAACCATAATTATTTTAAAGCTCCTATTCACCCCCTCTAGGCGACATCCACACCATTTCAATTGGCATGCATGTTGTTTGTGTGAAAATTGGAGATCATTTCTATCATGGTTTGTTTGATATAGGTGATAGTGTGAGTGCTATCCTTTTATGTTATATCAAGAAATTATGAATGATATATCACGTTGTGACATTGAAGATATTGATGTTGCCATTCAACTTGCAAATAGAGATACTATTTCACCATTTGGGATTGTTTTAAATGTTGAAGTCTTGTGTGGAAAAATCAAATACCCTAATGATTTGTTTGTACTTGTATCACTACAAGATAATTTTTGTCCAATTATATTTGGTAGACCTTTATTGAATACCATTAATGCTAAGATTTATTATGTTAAAGAAAAGATTAAAGTCAGTTTTGGTGATGTATCTCATGAGTTCAATTTCTCTAAGTTTCAGAGACAACCACATGAGAAAGAATTATCTAGTAAATATGAAATTATCGGCCTTGCTTCTATTGACGTTCCTCCTACTAATATGCTGGAACAACATTTTCCTAGATAATGAAAATAATATGCATATGAATGAAATAGATGATATTTTGTGTAAAAAAGCACCTGTCCTTAAACACAATTTGCATGTTGACATTCTAGGATATCCTCCCCCACCTAAGGGTGATCTCGTGTTTGACATAAAGAAATTACCTCATACATTGAAATATGCTTACCTTAATGAAAAAAAGATATACCATGATATTGTTAGTGCTAGCCTTACAGAGCATGACGAAAAGAGACTACTCAAAACTCTGAAGACGCAATGAGTTGCTATTGGATATACTCTTGACGATCTTAAGGGCATTAGTCCCACTTTATGTTAGCACAATATTAATATGGAACCTGATGCTAAGCTCGTCGTTGATCATCGATATCGTCTGAATCCTAAAATGAAGGAAGTGGTAAGGACTAAAATATTAAAAATTATGGTGGCAAGTATAATTTATCCCATTGCTGATAGTAGACGGGTAAGACCTGTTCATTGTGTTCCTAATAAAAGAGGTATAACCGTTGTTCCTAATGATAAAAATGAATTTATCCCACTAACAGTTGTAACTCGTTATTGGATGGTAATTGATTTCAGTAAATTAAACAAAGCTACTAGAAAAGATCATTACCCCTTTCCTTTTATTGATCAAATGTTAGAAATATTGTCTAAGCAAACATATTTTTATTTCTTGATCAATATTCTGGTTTTTCTCAAATACGTGTGTCAAAAGAAGATTAAGAGAAAACTACTTTTACTTGCCCTTCTAGAAATTATGTTTATAGATGTACGCCTTTTGGTTTATGTAATGCACCTGCTAACTTTCAAACATGTATGACTACTATATTCTATGGATTTTGTGAAAAGATTGTTGAGGTATTCATGGATGATTTTCCCGTTTATGGGACTTCCTTTGATGATTGATTAAGCAACCTTGATCGAGTTTTGCAGACATGTGAAGAAACTAATCTTGTGTTGAATTGGAAAAAGTGACACTTTATGGTGAATGAATGTATAATACATGGTCATAAAATTTTAGAACAAGGTATTGAGGTAGATAAAGCTAAAGCTGATGCAATTGAGAAAATGACATGTCCTAAAGATACAAAACGTATCAGAAGTTTCTTGGGTCATGTAGGTTTCTATCGAACATTCATTAAAGATTTCTAGGCCACTAACTAATATAGTTTAACAAAATGTTCCATTTGTTTTTCATGATGATTGTGTAGAAGCTTTTGAAATATTTAAGAAAGCCATAATTTCTGCACCTATTGTTCAACTACCTGATTGGAACTTACCATTTGGAATTACATGTGATGCGAGTGATTATGTTATTGGTGATGTTCTAGGTCAAAGAGTTGACAAGACATTGAATGTTATTCATTATTCTAGTAATACTATAGATAGTGCTCAAAGAAATTATCCTACTACTGAGAAGGAATTTTTAGTAGTTGTGTTTGCATTTGATAGGTTTACACCCTACGTTGTTGATTCTAAAGTTATTGTTCGCATCGATCATGCTCCTATTAAATACCTTATGGAAAATAAAGATACTAATCCAAGTATAATTAGGTGGGTTCTTTTACTTTAAGAATTTGACTTGCATATTATTGATAGAAAGGGAGCTGACAATCCTATGGAAGATAATTTGTCTAGGATAGAAAATGTTCTTGATGACCCTCTCGCTATTGATCATAGTTTTCCTGATGAGCAATTAGCTTATGTAAATGCTTTCTATAATACTCCTTGGCATGCATGCTATGCTAATTAAATTGTTACTAAATAAATACCACCTAATTTCACATACCAAGAAAATAAAAATCTCTTCTTTGATTAAAGACATTACTTTTGGGATGACCCACATCTATATAACGGATTATTTGGTGTTATTAGACGTTGTGTACCCAAGCATGAACATGAACAAATCATACTGAAGTGTCATTCCAAGGCATACAGAGGGTACGACTGAGGGAGTCCGGGATTAGGGGGTCCTTAGGCTGCCTACCTGTCCTTATGGGTCGGACTCTCTTGGTCGTTCTACCATTGGCAGAAGTGTTGGGTTTGATAAGGACTCTTCCGAAGACTTGGGATGTAATTCAAGGAGATGTAGCAATTGGCATATTCGTTTTCTGTTACAACTGACCTTGGGTAAACTCTGACACCCCAAGCATCTATATAAGCCAGGGGTCGTAGCTCGTTGAACACATCAAGCTCATTACGATTAGGGTTTAGACCACAACATCAATCTCGTAGTAGATCAACTCTGTACTTTGTACTACCTCATCAATAACAACAAGAGCAGGACATAGGGTTTTACCTCCATCAATAGGGCCTGAACCTGGGTAAAAGATCATCTCCATCAACTCTTGTTACCCATCGACCCTAGATCCACAATTCGTACCCCCTACTCGAGATGGGCCATTTTTTACACCGACATTGGTCCATTGAGAGATCCTCTGTGGGATCGGGAAAAGTCTTGATGGCTCTCTTGGTCACTAGCGACATCGCTAAGTCCGGAGATATCTTCGTCTCTCGCCAATCCTTGCTTTCAGTAGTACCTCACACTTCAAGGCGGCTCATCATCACATCGACGAGGTCACCCGAGTCAGGAATTTAAGTTCGATGAGTTGGAATTGGTTGCCAACACGTGGGGCGACAAAATCGTTTCCAAGGTTTCAGTTGTGTCCAAAAACCTTAGAAAATCCAAAGCTTTAAGTTCGAACCCTATTCTAGACTTTGAGTCTTCAATATATTCTAACCTTGATCCGGCCTTGGGCCAAGATCCGGCTATAGAATTCGAGGGCACGAGGCTCACCCCTCCCGAACACACTTCCTATGCCGAATCCCGTGAATAAAGTTCCATCAGGGCTCCAAGCGCTAGTCCGGTAGATCTCTAATGGTTGAATGAGAGAAAGACCCAAGCCCGAACCAATGACTATTTGGGCGAGCGGTCTCCGACCCGTGACCTTTTCGGCACTAAATCTAGGTGCTCAGAACTTTGTTCCCCACCCACCACCTACTTCGTCGCCACCATCAAAGATCTAACCGATATGTTAGACTTCTCTTCTGGAGAAGCCGATGATATAGACACAACTCTTCAATCACGAGACCCTCCCGTAACGAGATGATGGACCACCACCTCCACGTACGATGTCTATATAGTGGACACCCCCAAGGACGAAGGGGATATAGGGAAAAGCGATGAAGACACCCGAAACAAAAACAGCAGCGACGAACGTGGCAAACACCCGAAACAAAAACAGCAGCGACGAACGTGGGTAACTCAAAAAGCCTAAAGCTCGCAAGGGAAAGGAAAGGAATGCACACACATGTGAAAACCCAGATCCCGGGGATACAGGAAATCTTGCCAAATCCCCAAAACCTCGAGACCCCGCATATAACACCCACTTAGAAGGGTACATGGATACAGACCAACATGAAGATCTCGATGGCTCTAAAGATAGCAACTACGTCCCTATGATCGAGGAGGACGAGAGCTTGGGAGACGAAAACTTTATTGTCCCCGAAGACCGATTGGTTCACGAAGTGTTCAGGCAACAACTCATTGGGACTGCTCGGAGCCTTAATCTAAAGCAGAGACACCTCAAATCCGAACAAGACTTTATTAATGAAAGATGGACCAAAGTCTTGGCTGCTGGACAAGGGTGCAAACATGAGGTATAGGGTCAAACCAAGAGTTACCCACGTTGACGCCTGGTACTAGAATTCGGAGATAAGGCCTTGGAGCTCGCACCACCTAGATTTGTACAAGATGATCAATGAGACCGTCCTCCTCGAGGACGGGACAAGTAAAAGGAAACGGTTCAGACCAAAGACTGATATGATCTACACAGAAAATTAATTCTAAAGCACACCAATCCCGATCCATTTATGAAGTCGGAAGTCGCACTCCCACAAGACAGATCTGATACCAAGCTCGTCCCAACTAGAATGATGGAGTTTAGGACAAACAACACGGTAGAACCTCGACCATGACACAACTCGGATAAGGGGAGTAGCTAACCCAATGTGCTTCACCGATGAGGTATTGTGGCATTAGTTCCTCGAAGGGTTTAAAACCCAAAAATATAGAACAGTACAACGAGATGACAAATCCGACTATGTGGATCGAGCATTTCCTCCTTTATATTCACATGGCCCATGGAGCTGACCTCCACACAATCAAATACTTACCACTTAAGCTCAAAGTCCCAGCTAGGCATTGGTGAATAGTCTCCCAGAAAACTCTATTGGGAGTTGTGAGGATCTTGAAGACGCCTTTCGAGAAAACATTCAAAGCACTTATGTTTAGCCACGTGCGTCCGATGACTTAAGACACATATCCAAGAGCTCGATGTGTCATCCCAACAATTTTGGACCATATTTCTCATGAAGAAGAACCACAACATTGATTGTTCGAACGCTGAGGCATTAGCTTCCTTCTGCAATAATATACAAGACGAATGGCTCGCCGGAGAGTTGGACATGAATGGCCAAGGACAATGGCCGCCCTCACCTCCCTCATGACCCTTCATTGCGCGGGTGAGGATACTTGGCTGGCTCGGCAGAATAACCCTCCCTCAAACCCTGGCGCTTCTACAGTACGGGATAGCAATGGAAATACATGACGCAATAAAAATAAGCATCAGCTCAAGAGGAGTGAAGCCGATGACATGACGGTCAATGCAGGATTCAATAATTCCACGCGTGGTCCCAAGAAGAAACCTTTCAAGGGAAATCAGGACGGGTTGACTATGCTGGATAAAATACTCGAGAGGCCCCGTCAGATAGATGGTACTCCAAATAAGCCTGCTACGCATAGCAACCATAACTATTGGGTGTTCAAAGTGGCGGGTAAGAGCCTGGCCAAAGATCAGGCCAAAACCCCGCATAGAAAGGACGATAAAGGGCCTCGTAGCCCAAACAACAGCGGCCAAATGCAGTATCCCCCATAAGTAAAGAAAGTGAACATGATCTATGTCACCCATTTGTGCCAAAAAGGATAAGAAGCACACCCTTTGGGACATATATGCCATGGAGCCGGTAGCCCCGAAGTACAATCCATGGTCGGCATGTCCGATCACCTATGATCGCACAAACCACCCACCAGTATTCGGCATGGGGGTCAACAGCCTTGGTATTTGATCCCATCATTGATGGGTACCACCTCACGCAAGTCCTCATGGAGGGGGTTAGCAGCCTTAATCACTAATCAAACCGAGTAAGACTAATTCAAAGGAGTAATTCCTCGCGCCGAAGTTTGATGTTTACACACGATAGCCCTAGAGGTACTATTCGGCTCACCCGACAACTTTCGTAGATAAGATTTGATCTTTGATATCGTCCCATTCCACAACAGGTACCATGCACTTCTCGGTCGTACGGAGTTCGCTCTCTTTAATGTCGTCCCTCATTACGCGTACCTCAAGCTCAAGATGCCAGGACAAAAAGGTGTTATTACAGTTAATGGTAACACCGAACGATCCTGCTGCAGGCTACGCCTATAGGGATTTCCTTGACAAATATGCAAAGGATTCCCCCGCGGCCTTGGAGCCTTGCGTTGGTGTTCCCTTCAAGAGGAAAGGGTGATGTAGCAAAGGGTTCCCCCGCGGCCTTGGAGCCTTGCATTCGTGTTCCCTAGGAGGATCGCGTCAAGTCACAAGTACCTGCACAAACACAAAGAGCTCGCACCCAACGATATAAAGGGGTTTTCAATCCCTTATAGATTGTTTGCAAAGTGAGAACTGAAAGCAAAAAGTAAACAAAGCAAAGTAAAAGTAAAAGCGGAGATGATAATTGTGAGTAGACCCGGGGGCCGTAGTGTTCACTAGTGGCTTCTCTCATGAAAGCCAGTGGACTGTGGGTGAACGAATTTCTGTCGAGCCATTGATAGAATCACGCAAAGTCATGACGTTATCTATGGCAATGATCATACATATAGGCATCACGTCCAAAACAAGTAGACCGATACTTTCTGCATCTACTATTACTCCACACGTCGACCGCTATCCAACATGCATCTAGTGTATTGAGTTCATAAGAACAGAGTAACACCTTAAGCAAGATGACATGATGTAGATGGACAATCTCAAATCTATGATGAAAGCCCATCTTGTTACCCATGATGGCAACAACATGATGTGTGCCTTGCTGCCCCTTCTGTCACTGGGAAAGGTCACCGCACGGTATGAACTCAAAACCAAGCACTTCTCCCATTGCAAGAATCATAGATCTAGTTGGCCAAACAAAACCCAAGACTCAGAGAGACTTACAAGGATATCAAATCATGCATATAAGAAATCAGCAAAGACTCAAATATAATTCATTGATAATCTGATCACAAATGCACAATTCATTGATAATTCTCGACAAATACACCGCCAAAGAGGACTACATCGTATAGATCTTCATGAAGATCATGGAGAACTTTGTATTCAAGATCCAAGAGAGAGAAGAAGCCATCTAGCTACTAACTACGGACCCGTAGGTTTGAAGTAGACTACTCACGAGTCATTGGAGAGGCAATGATGTTGATGTAGAAGCCCTCTAGCTCCAAAGTCCCCTCCGACAGGGCACCGAGAAGGGTCTCCAGATGAGATCTCGCGGAAACGAAAGATTGCGGCGGCGGAAAAGTGGTTTCGTGGACGCCCTCATTTTTTCTGGGATTTTAGGGAATATATAGGCGAAAGAGCTAGGGCAGGGGAGCTCCAGGGGGGCCACAAGCCTGGTAGGCGTGGCCCCCTGGCCGCGGCTAAAGGGCTTGTGGCCTCCCTGTGGGCCTCCTGCCTTGGCCCTTAAGTCCCCCGATCTTCTTCTGTTCTGGAAAAATTCATTTCGGGGATTTTATTCCGTTTGGACTCCATTCCAAAATCAGATCTGAAAAGAGTCAAAAACACAAAAAAAACAGGAACTGGCACTTGGCACTAAATTAATAAGTTAGTCCCAAAAAAGATATAAAAGGTATATAAAACATCCAAAGTTGACAAGACAACAGCATGAAACCATCAAAAATTATAGATACGTTTGAGACGTATCAAATCCCTTCAGACCAAGGAACACACTGCGGCCTTAAGAGCCAAAGTACAGGACGATGACACGATCCCCAAGCCAAAGTTATCTGTCAAGGAGCATAAACGGGCTCGTGCCCCTCCATAGTCAAACACCATGGTAGGTAAACAGGGATACGATCCTCATAGTAGCACCTTGCCTCCAGCAAAGTACGTACATCGACGACATAACTTTGCGCTCATGGTACCATGGGCAGCTATGAGGATCGATAATATAAGGCTTACTATTCGGATAAATTGAACCATGGGAGGCACAATCTTCGGACATATACAGGTACCACTAAGAACCAATCTCTGCGTTAAGCACACAAAGACATCAACAGCTTCTCAAGACCACCATTGATCACAAGAGCTATTCATCGAAGTTCTCTCCTAGACAAGGAGTATCCTCCGACGAGTAAAGGCGCAGCCCTGCAGTAGGGTGCTTAGAAGAACATCAAACTAGTCATATCCAACCCTGCGTAGACCTCTACCCTATACTCTCTTATTCTATATTTATATACACAACTGCTTGTGAAGTTCGAATTATACAATTCATAATTCTTCAGAACGCTCTTTGTTAATTATGAGCTTTGCAATGGTTTTTTGATTGCTACTTTTCCCTAAGTGCTTCTCCGATACTTACACAAATTTGTATTTACACACATATTGCCTGATTTAATGGGGGGCTTGGTCGCCACAACCACCCCTTGCAAACTGTTACATAACTATTTGGCGTTTCACGAGTGCAGCGTCTTGGATTTGAGTTATATGCATCAGTTTTGAACTATCTCTTTTGCCGAATGTTGGGTTGCCCCACTCCTATGTTTGCGCATTTACATTGTGCTAGTTCGGCTAAAAGGGTAAAGGGAGAACCACTGTGATTGTATTTCTAGTTAGTCTGGTTAAGTACCTTAGTGGAGAAAGCCAAAAACTGATCGACACGATAGGCGAGAACTTTTCTACGATCCGAAGAGTAGTGTTAAACTACATAACCGTTAGGGGTTCATCGCTTCTTGCGAAGGGTTTGAAGTCATTTAGACCAAGTGATTACAGGTTTTTTTACATCACGGCATAAGCCGAATATCATAAATTTTCGAAAGGGTTCCACTTAGCACCCAGGGTCGAACTGTTATGGTTAAATGGAAGCGCTAAAGACGGATAGCCGGATTGCCTGGTTTTCTTTTTTGCATTACCACCTTTGGGTGCCAAGACATTGGTTAAAGATAATGATGCGGAAACCGAAAAAACCCTCTAGTCTTTGGCGAGGGGCTGAAGCTCACGAGCGGTAGCTTTCAATATGAAAATAACCAAGACAAGAGTTGTGATTTAAAAGACATGGTCTACCATGAAAAAATTAGATGACATTGTATCATACACCCACTTATAGAGGATAGTATCTTCTAATCAAAGACTATGCCCTTAGAACATAGTGCCTCTATAGCTCGGGCACCATCCATAGCATTCGAGAAATACAGTTCGTGGCGAGTGGGCTCCTTCCCATGTGGCGGAGGTGTGGTGTCCATCTTTGTGTTCTGTAACTTTGGCAAATGTGTCATTGTTTTCACAAAAGTCGTACAAGCTCCTTTGATGCCCACCGAGCACTTAAAGACATTGATTCGAGGTGACACAACAACTAGTTCTAAAACCAAGCTGAAGTAGCTACCAGGCAACGGTTTGGGCAGCCACACTCTGATGCACAAGTCCTTCATGGAAGGCTCGGTCAGATGGTGTAGCTCCATCATCTGCTTCAACTAATCACATGCCAGCTGAGGATGCTCCGGATGTTGGAACTGTGCCCAGAAGAGCATGTGTCGCGTTGCACCCTCCTGAGAAGCATAGTACTTCTCAGTCTTTGGCGCACTCGTTGGCAGATCAGCAATTGCACTTGGAGAACTCCATATTCTATTAAGAGATACAAATCCTCACCCGCTAAAGGTACATTGTATTAAATATCGTTTACCAGCCGTGATTTGCTTAATCTGATGGACCTGCTTCCGAAGATCGTGTGCCTCCTTCCGAGCTTCTCGGAGGGCGGCGGTGACCGACAACAGTTCGGTCGATTTTTCTCTTTCTTTGTGCTAAGGGCCTCATTATTTGTAATGGCCTCCTTAAGTTCTTCCTCAACTTCGCAGACCTGGGCTTCAGATTTTTTGCTAATAGCTTTTCTGAGTACGGCTGTTGCCCTCTGTTCGACGGCCTCTTGTTTGGCTTGGCCCAGTTCATCTTTGAGCCGATCCAGGTCAGCATCACTAGCTGTGACAGTCATTTGTACAATACTAATTTAGAAACAAACATTACAAATAGTTGAATTAGAGAGCTAAGGCTTGCAGACTTACTTTGAGCATCTTCAAAACGCTTGTTGATGTGATCCAACTCCTCTTTGGAAACATTTTGTTCCTGGTTCATCTCCTCCTCCTCCAGAGAGTTGGGGGCACTCGCCAATGCAGAAGCCTGCAAAAGAACATATTTTGATAGTTTTCATATTTTTTTCGAAATCTTTTTTCCAGGATGCATTCTCATTAATCCACCGGACCCTTGGGGGCTACACACACCATTTATGAATCATTCTAACAACATCATGAGTCTTTCAAACCCACACAAGGCTTGGATAATAAAATGGACATAATAAAACTTTTGTACAATGTGTAATTGCAAAGAGAAAATTATGTGGATTACCTTGATGCATGCTAAGAGTGCGTCGAAAGCTCCTTTCAGACCGTTATCAACGGACTGAATGTTTTGCAAAACTGCACTCACATGAATTCAACATTATTTGAGAATGGAAGGATCATTCAGACCTTCCTCCCTTAGGTTTGGCCATCCAGTTCAGAGTGGCTCCATCGTGAATGGCTCCGAGTGCACTGTAGTAGTCTTCCTTAGTGGAGAGACTACTAGTGCTGGTACCGGAAACGAAGCATCCTACTGATTTGTCTTCATAGGAGACTCAAATGGTCCAGGCCCTCCCTCCTCCGTTGCTAGGGGGAGTTCATCCTCGTGGTCCTTTGTGGCCGAAGTGTTAATCTCGGCCATAATATCATCACCCCGAGCCTTGGTATCCGATACGGGGGTATCTCTTGGTTGCAGGGGAGGTGAGTAGGGCGAGCCGGTCCCACTTTCAGCCAGATTGGCTAGCTGGGAATCCCCCTTCAAAATTTGATCAGTGGGGAGATCATGCTACGGGATGTAATGCAGAATATGAGCCTAATTGGAACCACGGTAGTTAGAGGGAAGGTATATTTGGATTTTTGTCAATAGCTTTTGGCTCGGGATTTCACTATGAGGTTCCTGCGAGGCACCGTTGCCTCATCCACAGACTCCTTATCCGAGTTCGGAATATCGTACAATAGTGCCATAGGAGGGCCTACGTGGCTTCTTAGAAGCAACATGAGCTTGATATCCCTCGGAGTCTTCAGACGCCACTCTCTTTTTGGTGCGGGGGGAGCCAGTTACCTCCTCCTCATCTTCCTCTTCCACACCCTCCATGTGGGAGGGAGACAGGGTCTCTTCGGACTTAGTATACGGGGGACCCTTCGATCGAAGACCCTCCCGGATCTTCCTTTGCCCCTTCTTCTGTTCCTCCTTCTCCCTCGGAGCCGTATATGGCTTATCGACCAACATGGTCGCCAGTAGAGGGGTCATGTCATCCTTGGGCAGAGGCGCCAGACAGTTAATCTATCTAGATTTCTTCAACCATGTCTGCACGTATGGGGGAAGGGAGGGATGAGTACCATGTTAAAAAAGGAAGGGATGAAAGTTAGAGAATTCAGTAAAAACATTACTAGTCCCGCAAGATTGTGGAGGGAAAGACCTTTGTCCTACTCTTCGTTAGGCCAAGTTTTTTGTGACTTGAACAGAGCCTTCCACGAATCGAGTGGACTATTTGTCTAGTGTCGTCAGGGGAAGGGCAATGATGGAGTACTTACCTCGGGTATGTTATATACCGTGAGTCGTGGATGACACAGAAGTTCCCCGGATCTCGTGGGTACAGCGTAAAACCCTTGCAGAGTGTAAAGCTATTCGAATAGCTGTGTCCAGTCATTTCCGCATAAACCATGTGTGTGTGTGTATAAAGTTGTTATCTGAGGAAGACGATATGACAAGTCTGGTGAGTTTGCATATAGGGTGAATCTGTGGTGTTCAACCCTCACCAGATATGTTGATATGTGTGACTTGTTCTCTTGAATACCATCTAATTATGATGCATGTTCATACAAGCAATTTTTCATGCTTTCCGCAATGGCTGGATATTACTTTATTATCGTACAAACTTCATTATAGATATCATGGGCTGTTTGTGAGTCCATTCAATTTACTCATTGGCTTGCCACTGGTTATTTTATTGATCATACATGGAGGAACCAGAGTATGGAGAAGAATTCGTCGTCGAAGATGGACACATGAACTAGGACGCTTTCCAGTCAGAATTCCTGTTGGTTAAGGCTGATGGCATGGGTTCCTGTTTACTACCAAGTATTACGCTAGTAGTTGTGTTGGTGTGATTGGCCTTTATTGTATCAGACGTTAATTTCAGATGTAAGACTCTTGTTATTTAGTATCTTTGTGTTCAGTGAGCATTGATCTCTGGGTCATTCTACATGTGCATTCGGCGATCTCGACGCGTAAGTCGGGGTCCCCACAGAGCTCGTATCAAAGCCATCCTTACTATAGGAAGCCTTAGGTAGCATCGACGATAGCCGATGCGAATAACACTCTCAACCCTTGCACTTGAGATTTTCTACACCCTACTACCTTTTCGTACCATCCATAAATTTCTAACCCTCTCCTAAAACCTTCTAGATGGTCGTCGTACCTGAGATGCTTCTGGAGACTGGCTTTTGCCTACTCTTGGAGACAGCTTGGAGAAGTGGCAAGTACGCCGCACGACCGTTTTTCTCTACCATGAGCACTGGGTCAATGCCAGCACAAAGGAATATCACGTGGATGTGATTGTGAAGGAAAACGACTCGCCAGCTAGTTGGTTCTTTGAAGGATCACAGATGGAGACTCTATTATTGGCAGTGGAGACAACAACACGAGAAGCGATCGTGCATCTCCTTGATTTCCTTCCCGAGATGGCCAACAAGTCGGCTACTCACCATCTGCCTTTTGTTAAGGACGGACTTGACAGGGGCTGGACACTTAACCCATCCCCGGAGGAAGGAACAACACTCAGGTTTCAGACCTACTTCAGCTTCTCTACCGACACTTTAGTTCACCTTTTGATCAAGGAGTCCCTGACGCTGTACCAAGAACTTCATCAAGTCAAGGACCTACTGCGCCTAGAGAAGATGTAGACACGCAAGATTTAGAAAGAAGGAGCACCAGGAGGGCAATCTGCCATCGCCTTCCGAGGAGGAATACCACCACTTAAGGCCACTCCTATATAGAGTCATCGCCTGACCGTCGAGGAATAAACTGAACTCCTCATCGCTTCACCGAGGAAACGTCGTCGTGATGGACCTCTTCCTTCCCCCCACACCCGTGAAGTAAAATGATAGCCGCACGGATGAGGATGAGGAGGAAGACCCGGAAGAACCTGTGTACGAGACCAAGCAACCCGTCGCTTAGGATGGATGTCTTAGGAAAAGATAGGAGTCCCCATGCAAAGTCGAGTCCGTGTAATGGTTCATATGAAACCACGAATTCATGTAGTGTGTCTGCTTTCTGTTTGTGTCTTGATGCAAGCTGTCGGTGTTTACTCACAACTTAAGCCATGGGTAGGCTAAAGATGGTGGGAACCGAAGTGACATCGGAGGGCGTTGGGGACGAGGATGGTAGAAGCATGGAACACATGATGTACTCAGGTTTAGGGCTCTCCGTAGAGATAACACCCCTAATCCTGCCGGAGTGTATGATGCATCAATGAGGCTACAATGTGCTCCTTGATCTCTTTTGCGAAGGAGGAAGAAGGAGCAGCCGGCTCGCGTCTACCTCTCCTGTAGGGTGTGTGTGTGTTGAGTTGACCGAACCTCTGCATGGAGGGGGCCGGGGAGTATTATAGACAAACCCACCAACCTACAATAAGGATAAAAGTACAGAAGTGGGACCTGGCTGGCAGCCTCGTCGGCTGGCCAGGGGGGCCACGAGGGTCTTGTTTTGTCGCTGGAGGGGCCCGCCGGCTGCGAGGTCCCGTCTGGCTGTGGGACCCGCCGACTAGCCAGTGAGGCTCTCGCGTAAAGTTGACATAGGACACGTGTAGTACGTCCGGCGTCGTCTTGCGAGATTCGTCATGGGCCGCCAGTACGGCCGTCTCCACTGTTCCCACACCGAGTGCAGTAATGGAGTGGGAGTTTGACGGGCCGACACTGTGCAGGATGATGGATCGGTGCCGGAGTAGGTCATTGGCATATCCGCCGCTGTTGTACATGCCATGCACCCCAATCGAGTACCTTGGCTGACGCGTAGCCACCATTAACTGTAGGGTCTCGTCATGACCTACGATCTGACGTGACTAGAGCTCCCTAGCCGGCTAGTCGCTTAACTAGCTGGGCCAGGCATGGCCACCTCGCCTCTAGCCTGCCTGCTTGGCCTAGACGGCCAGAGGGAGGTAGCCATCTCGCCTTTAGTCGGCAGGAGCTTCCTGGCGGGTCAGAGAGAATTGGCTGTCTCGCCTCCAGCCGCCAGGTGCTTCCTAGCCGGCCAGGGGGACTTGGGCTTTCTAGAGTGATTCGTGTTGTTTCTTCATGGTAGAAGGCAAAGGAGTAGGCTCGATGAGCCTACCCCAGGGTTTTCCCCCCGACAATATTCCCCAAAGAAGGGGAGGCCCGTCACCTTGGAGCGGGTGGCCTCGCCGGCTTAAGTTGATTGCCGTTGATTTTCCTTCGCCGTCGGCGATAGCAGGCACTGGCTCGGAAGCCGGCTGGTTTTAAGAGACGCCTCGGATTCGTCGTAAGTCACGGAGATTGCACCACGTGTCAGGCCCCGGCCTGATGTGGTGATGGTTTGCGCAGACAACCAGACTAGGCCTGAGCACTGGGTCCTGCCTCGACGCCCCCTCGGCCCCCACGTGGAGGATCCTCTGCGGATTTACTCCGCGATGGTTGGGTTTCGGGAAACGTTAATGTCCCCGTAATAATCTGGGGAGGTGGGTTCTATGCGCACCGTATTCCCTCCCCACGATCCATCGTGGGGTTTAAATGGGGTGCGGGGGTACCGAGGAGGCCATTCGTCCCCTTCTCGCCCCGCACTTGCGCCCTCTCCTTCCCCGAGCCTAGAGAAAGAGAGAGCTTCGCTTCGTATTCGTCGTCGCACAGGCCATCTCCGCCAACCACCAAGCGTCAGCCGCATGCTGTCATGCCGAGCGGCGCCCCCAAGAAGGGTCAGCACAACGGTGCTTGGCTTGGCAGCGACTTCAACAACGACCATATTGAGGCGCTCCGCCATCGCTGCCTGCTTCCTCCCGCATCGGTTCTGGTTGTGCGGGTGCCAGTGGCCGAGAACTCCCCGACGCCGAGGTTGGGGAGGTAGTCGTGTTCGATGAACACTTCTACCCTTGCTTCGGGCTCCCGACGAGCAAATTCTTCTCCAACTTCCTCATCTTCTTCGTCTTGCAGCCGCACCACCTGGCGCCTAACGCAATTCTTCAACTCATTGCCTATGTCGTCCTGTGTAAGGGCTTTCTCGGCATCAAGCCCCGCCTCGATCTTTGGCAGAAACTCTTCTTCTTCAAGCAGCAGTCCGTAAAATGGACAAGGCCGAGGCGGAGATCCTCACGGGCCCCCGTCCGATGACCCTGTGCGGCGCAGCTCTGGTGCATCACCGGACGACGTGCGGCTTCCCTCAGATGCCGCTTCTTGACTCCATCAAGCTGTGGCAGAGGGAGTTCTTCTACGTGAAAAACGTCAACCCCTCCCGCGATGGCCTCAACCTGCGGCCCTTCTTCATCGATCCTCCTGCGGAGAGGAGGAACAGGAAGGCTTTATATCCGAAGCCAATCACGGAGGTGGCGTAGATATGCGGCTACCTTGAGTCCATGAAGACTCGCGGCCTCCGGGGCCGCCACTTGCTTTGCACCATGGTGATCCCCTGGGTCTATCCTCTGCAGAGGCGGACCAATCTAATCTGTCAGATGGGTGGCCGGCACGATCCTTTCCGGCTCTCCTCCAAGAACTTCCAAGCCGGCGTGGTGGCCCGGAACGTGAACCTGATCTCC
The DNA here is from genome assembly GCF_904849725.1 of Hordeum vulgare subsp. vulgare. NCBI lineage: Eukaryota > Viridiplantae > Streptophyta > Magnoliopsida > Poales > Poaceae > Hordeum > Hordeum vulgare. The sequence continues at coordinate 298,492,530 of NC_058520.1, read as the reverse complement.
TCCGCCAACATGGACGCAGGTGGAGATTGGGAGTGGGGAATGCGCCCTTACGACCGAGCCCATCCGGCCCTAGTGGTAAGCGCCTTCCCAAAATTTGTCTTGTTTATCTTTGAAATCACTGTTCTTTCTTCTGAGCCGGCTACCGACTCCCTTGCTCAGCTGTTCGAGAGCCTACAAAAGCTCAACCCACCCGCCGCCGATGTGGACACGTTAGACCCCTCAGAAATCGAGGATTAGTGGGTGATCGAGCCGCGAGCCGCCGCCTCCGATGGCTCACAGGAAGTGCTCGAGTCGGAGGGATCCGAGCCGCGTGGTGAGCAACTAAAGCCCTCCATTCTTGACTGGACAGATGATGACGATAGGCCATCTGCTTCATCTGATGCAGCCTTCGAGGAGGATCCAAAGGATCCGGAAGAAGTCACCAGCCCTCCCCTGATGCAGGGCCATCGCAGGGCTGGCGAGATGGCCAGGAACAAGGGCAAGGGGGCGGCTACATCCAAGCCGGCCCCCAAGCATGCCGCAACGGGGCCTCCACCAGAGGATGCGTAGGCGGAGCCAAGAAGCACCGCGTCGGCGCCGGCAGGAAGCGAGTGCCCGTCGTGGTGGGGTAAGAGTCCTTTGTTATCTCTTTTTATTTTGTTTGCGTGAGGGTGGGATCCTCAAATAGTACTTGGCAGGGATGCAGAAGACGTAGAGGAAGAAACCGCCTCCGCCGCTGAGCAAGCCGGCTGGGCAGCTGCTGATGCTACCAAGAAGGCGCTGGAGGACGAATCCGCCCTTCGCTGGGAAGCGGTGGCGAATAAGACGGCCGCGGGCTAACCCAAACCCAACAGGGCTGAGAAGCCCAAGGAGAAACGCTCGAAGGCCAGGCATGACACCTCCAAGCGAACGCGCGTGGAGGAGCCAGCTAGCGAGGCGGCTCCGAGGCGTGCCTTAGGAGACGAGGCGGCAAAGTCTCCCGAGCCGGCTGCCTCCACACCTGCAGACCTCGACGTGATCCACGACACGCCGAAAGCTGATGTAGACGGCGCGCTGGAGACGACCCTGGAGGTGCCGGAGGTGACCATGGATGCGCCGAACACGACCAATCCACCCCCAGCTGCAGAGACGGCGCTGACCACCAATCAACCACCTGGCTACGACACCATCGTCATGGCTAACCGCGGCCCAGCGGCTCAAGGAGCCGGCCCATGAAGACTTGGCGCGTGGCCAACGCTGAGAGCGTAACGCTGCCCCTGGGCACCGAGCTCAGCGGTGTCCCAGAACTGGTAGCGTTGTTCTCCAGTAGCCGGGACAAGGTGAAGCAGGAGGCCCGGGTGGCCCACAACGATCTGGAATGTCTTGAAGAACGCGCCAAGGTGAGTCCTTCATCTTTTTCATCTTCTCTGCCTTGGTTTGGCTTTTTTTCTTTTTCTGCTCTTGAATCAGTGGGGGCGTGCCAGCGCACCCACTGGGTGTAGACCCCGAGAATCGGCCTGACTAAGCATTGGTCGGGCCGAATCTCCTTGTGCTATGCTTCGTCTTTGCTTTTTTAGTGGGGGTGCGCTAGAGCACCCACTGGGTGTAGCCGTCTCAGAGCGAGATGCCTTGCGCGAGGCGGATCAGCAGCTCCAGCAGTAGCTGAGTCTTCTCCAGACGGAGAAGAAGGATCGCGAGGCGTCCCTTCGGGGCGAACTGGGGCAGCTGCACGCCACCCTTCAGGAGAAGGACAACTCCTACGCTGCCGACAAGGAGCGCCTTGAGACGGCCCATCTCGAGGAGATGAATCTCAAGGACGCTACCTTGAAGGAGAAGGAGGATGCCCTGATCGAAAGGCAGGCGCAACTGGCTAAGGTGATGGAGGCGACCGAGGTCCTCCGAGAGGAGCTCTCCCGCGTGACTCGAGAGAGCACAGTGCGGTAGCGGGAGACCTGGAGGAGGCTCATGAGACCGACATCCATTTCAACCGTAAGCCTCTCTTTATCTTGTCTTGATCTTTTCTTCTTTGATAGCCTCCCTTCTTATTTTTCTTCGCACTACTTCCCATACCCTAGGAATCTTCCCGGGGACACGGGAAGCGGCTGAAACGACTGTAGAGATCATCCGCGAGGCGCGCCGCGCTGTTGGTGAGGAGGTGCATGCCCATGCCGACTGGACTGTGGAGGAGGTTGCCATTGGTATCAGGGCCCTCCTGCTTGTCCTGGCTGAATCCTTGGAGAGGCTTCCGAGCACAGGCTCGTCGATGATAAGGGATGTGTGGCCTGAGGCTATGGAGCCGGCGTCCATGAGCCGGATGTCCCGTTGGCTCGAAGCCGACAACGCCCGCCTCGATGCCTGGCATGCCTCAGCAGCCCGCGCTGGTGCCTACCTGGCGGTGCACTTGGCCAAGTCCTGGTATCGAAACCTGGACTTGGGCAAGCTCGGCACAGAACGCGGCGGCTCGTAGGGGGAGCTGCAGGCCATGGAGGACCAGCTGCGGATCAGGGCCAGCGACATCTCTTCTTACGCCGCCTGGGACGAGCTCAACTTGGAGTGGGATGAAGATGGCAACGTGGTCCCTGAGGACTTGCACCATCTTCAGCCGTATGACGCCGATGGCAGCTCCGCTGATGCGGCCCTTGAGGGGGAAGCCACCGACTCCAGCATCGAGGCTTATGCGGACTCAGCCGCAAGGGACAGAGCCGAAGGCTCTCGTGGTGGAGATGGAGCATCCGCCTCAGGAGTAGCTGGCGATGGTGAAGCCACCACTTCAGGAGCTGCAGCCAGGGCAACAGATGGAGTTGCCGCCCCTTAGCTGGTCCTTTTGTTTTTTATTGTCTGCAATGTATCGTCAGTGCAATAGTTCCACCCATTGGGGGTGATGGGGTTATAGTCCCAGGGTAGGGTCATAGGCCTGCCCTATAGGTCCTACCCAAGGACTACCCTTCATAGAAGACAAGGCCCTTGGATAGTTCCGAGTGAAGTAAGGACGCCCCCATCATCCAGTCGGCGACGAGCACTCGGAGCATATTCAACATACCGACTGGAATCCACTCTGTACATCGTAACCTCCCAGGAGGGCAACGGTCATACGTTTTCATACACCATTATTAGCATTTAAGGCTTACGTTACCTGTAACGTAGGCATCTATTCACTACTATACCACCCTTGTCCACCGGGCCATTATGAAGGGTAGCGCACTCCATATAAGCTGCCCTTCCCCACTGGTGCAAGGGTTGGCACTGGTTGTAATCCTATAATCCACTCGACACTAAGCTCCCAAGAGCACTGAGACATAGGGGTTTTACCTCCACCGTAGAGGGGCGTGAACTCATACATCCTCGCCGTAGCTAAGGCTCTGCCCATCCTTTCGTACCCTACACTTCTACTGTCCGACTTATACCCACGACAGTTGGCGCCCACCGTGGGGCACGCGTCTAAGCGACTTCCGGCAAGTTTGCGATTTCATGTTTTCATCGTGTCGTCCGGCGGAGATCTGTGCATGGGTCAAGATATCCTCTTCGGCGCGCTCTCCTTCATCGTCGACGATTCGGCATGGATTCGGGATGCGACCCTCGACGTCGAGGCGCTCCCCAGTCGCGGGGCTACGCACTTCCGTGGCGGTTCCCACGGCGTCCTTCTTCTCCAGCCATCGGCCCCGGTGTCGATCTTCGCCCCCGTCACGCGCCGCAACAAGCGATCCCGTCGTCCGTGGCTCCAGCGTTGGGTGCGACACGCCCAGGCGCGACAGAACGCATCCTCTCAAGTGGCGGTCCTCGAATCGGTTGTGGTCCTCCCGCCATCCCAGTGCTTGGACTCAGTTCCGACTGAGCTACCTTCCGAGTACCCGGGTCGCGGGCCTGCAACCAAAGTTCTCATGGCCGATTCCCATGAAAGTCCCCTCCGGACTGGTCGGAACAAGCATGAGGTCGGAGAATCATCCGGCGCTCGTTGTCAACACCATCGTTCTGCCAGTCGACGCACTCGCCAGAGCAAGGTCGAGGTGTTCCGCACACCCATCCTCAACTTGGCTGCGGCTGCCAGGATAGCCGATTCTCTCGAGCCGACTGATTCATAGGCTGGTAGAGGGATCGAGCAGATTCGTGCCCTGTTGCATACGGTGCAGCAGGAAAATTCGGCGGTCTCCCAGTCGCACAACAGGATCCACAACAGTTCTATTCACGAGAAAACGCATCGGTCGGTTTTTCAGTCCCGACTCTCATCAGCGACGCAGAGGGGGCAGCCGTTCCAAGAATCCCGAAGATCGTCGCCGTTCGCGCACCCCTCTGTGGGGTGGGCCTTACGGGCCCCGGCATCACTATGATCGTCGTTCAGTCGGTGACGTGCATGATCCAAGGCCCAACGCAAGAGGGTACATCGCCCAGAAGAAGGTCGACAGAAGTCAAGCCCACCGTGATGGTCACGATAGAGACCGTCCAAGTGGAAGCAGGACCGTCATCTCTGGTCCCGAGTGCTTAAGTCGGGCCATCCGCTCACCTGACATCCCTCCCAACTTCCGACTGGCGACGGGAATCACCAAGTTAACAGGAGAGTCCAAGCCAGAAACTTGGTTGGACGACTACAGAGTGGCGGTCCAGATCGGTGGCGGAGATGACCAGGTCGCCATGAAACATCTCCCCCTAATGCTCGACGGCTCGGCGCGAGCTTGGCTGAACCAGTTAGCTCCGTCAAGCATCTACAGCTGGGCAGATCTGTCCCAAGTCTTCATCAAGACCTTCGAGGGTACGTGCAAGCGCCCTGCTGGTCTCGTAGAGCTCCAGCACTGTGTCCAGAAGTAGAACGAGCCCCTGCGTGATTTCATCCATCGTTGGACGACCCTCTACCACACGGTGGAGAACGTCACAGAACACCAAGCAGTCTGCGCCTTCAAGGCACGCGTGCGGTACAGAGATCTGTACCTGAAGTTCGGTCGAACTGGCGACATCTCCATGAGCAAGATGATGGAGATAGCCGCACGCTATGCAAATGGCGAAGAGGAGGACCGCATACGTAGCGACAAGCATAAGTCAGTCGCCGACGGAGATGGGAACAGCAATCGGAAGCACAAGCAGAAGGCTCAATCCACTCCGCAGGAAGAGGCAGCGGCCGTTACAAACGCCAAGTTTAAAGGCAAGGGGAAAGCTGAGTACACCCCCAAGAAGAGGCAGTCAGGAAATTCCATCCTGGATCAGCCGTGTCCAATCCACACGAAGATGGACGAACAAGGCAATGCCATATTCCCGAAGCATACCACTCGGCAGTGTCGCTTCCTGATCCAAGGATTCGGTGAAGGGCAGCTGAGTGAAAAAGACACCGAGCTGGATGATGAGGACAAGGAGGATCCGTTGCCCCAAGTCCATGCAATGTTGATGATTTTTGTTGATGTGGAAAGCATAAGTCGACTGAAGCTGGTTAACAAGGAGGTGAACATGGCAACCCCAACCACCCCCACGTTCCTCAAGTGGTCACAGACTGCGATCACCTTTGATCAGTCGGACCATCCAGCACACGTACACACCCCAGGGAGGCAAGCTCTGGTCGTCGACCCGGTGGTGGAAGGAGTCAGGCTGCGCAAAATACTCATGGACGGCCGCAGCGGCTTGAACATCATGTACGCCGACACTCTCAAGGGAATGGGCATTCCGATGTCCAAACTTACCGAGAGCAGTATGCAGTTCCACGAAGTCGTCCCAGGACGAAAGGCCAAATCACTTGGCCAGATCACGTTGGATATCGTCTTCGTCTCTGCCAAGAACTTCCGCAAGGAGAAGCTGACATTCGAGGTGGTGGACTTCCAGAGTGCATACCATGCGATTCTGGGCCGTCCGGCATATGCGCGTTTCATGGCCCGTCCATGTTATGTCTATTTGAAGCTGAAGATGCCAGGTACCAAGGGTGTGATTACGGTCATAGGCAATCGGCAGCGGGCCGAGGAGTGTCTACAACAGGGGTTGAGGATTGCCGATCAGCAGATGGCTATTCTCGAGCTGGATGAGTACAAGAAGACAGCCGACCCCGCTGACCTGATGCGTTCGAAGAATCCAGCTTCGGAGTCCGCCTTCCAGTCCGCGGGAGACACGAAGAAAGTCAGCATCCACCCGACGGACGACGTCGCTGCTCCGACAAACATCTCCACCACCCTTGATCCAAAATAGGAAGCCGAGCTCATCCAATTCCTCCGTGAGAACTGGGACATTTTTGCATGGAAGCCCACTGACATGCCAGGTGTACCCAGGGAGTTGGCTGAGCACCGACTGCATCTGGATCCTGCTGCTTGGCCCGTCCGAGAACGCCTGCATCGGTCCGCCGCGCACAAGAGAAAGGCAATCGGAGAGGAGGTGGCTAAACTTTTGGGAGCCAACTTCATTCGCGAGGTACACCACTCCGAGTGGCTCGCTAATGTTGTCATGGTTCCCAAGAAGGATAAGTCTCTCCGTATGTGCAACGATTTCAAGCATCTCAATAAGGTCTGTCCGAAAGATCACTTCCCGCTCCCCTGCATTGATCAAATTGTTGATTCGACTGCGGGTTGCGAGCGTTTATCATTCCTTGATGCCTATTCGAGCTATCATCAGATCCGTCTGTATGGTCCGGATGAATTAAAAACAGCCTTCATCACCCCATTCGGGTGTTTCTGTTACATCACTATGCCATTCGGTTTGAAGAATGCAGGAGCAACTTTTATGCGCATGATCCAAAAATGCCTCCTTGACCAGATCGGTCGAAATGTGGAGGCATATATGGACGATATCGTAGTCAAGTCACGCAAAGGTTCCGACCTACTGACTGACTTGGCAGAAACATTCGTCAACCTACGTAGGTTCGATATCAAGCTCAACCCAGCCAAGTGTTCATTCGGCGTTCCCAGCGGGGAGTTACTCGGTTTCTTCGTTTCCGAATGAGGGATCGATGTCAACCCCGAAAAGATCGGGACCATTGTCCGAATGGAGCGGACGGTAAGGATACATGATGTTCAAAGGCTCACAGGTTGCCTAGCAGCTTTGAGCAGGTTTATCGCTCGATTCGGCGAGAAGGCGTTACCTTTGTACCGACCCATGAAGAAGTCAGATACCTTCGAGTGGACAGACGAAGCCCAAATTGCATTCGACGACCTCAAAGCCCTGCTTTCCACCCAGCCGGTTCTTACTGCCCCGCTCAGTAAAGAACCCCTTCTTCTATACATCGTGGCTACAAATCAAGTCCTCAGCACCGTTCTGACAGTCGAACGTGAAGAAGAAGGCAAATCGTCCAAGGTTCAGCGGCCAGTATATTATGTCTCCGAAGTCCTGACTCCTTCCAAGCAGAGGTATCCCCATTATCAGAAGCTTATTTATGGGATCTACATGACTGCAAAGAAGGTGGCTCATTATTTCCAAGACCACTCGATGTCTATCATATTTGATGCTCCGTTGTCAGAAATTCTCCACAATCGGGACGCATCAGGCCGAGTGGCAAAGTGGGCAATGGAGATGCTATACTGCGACATCAAGTTCGAAGCCAAGAATGCTATAAAGTCTCATGCTCTGGCTGACTTCATAGCAGAATGGGTAGAACAACAGCAACCGACTCACATCTACTCGGCTCATTGGACCATGTTCTTCGATGGGTCCAAGATGTTGAATGGCTCCGGCGCCGGCGTAGTGATCATATCCCCAAAAGGTGATAAACTCAAGTATGTGTTGCAGATACATTCTGATTCTTCCAACAATGAAGCAGAGTACGAAGCTCTCCTTTACGGATTGCGTATGGCCATCACACTCGGCGTCCGTCGCCTGATGGTCTATGGCGACTCAGATCTGGTGGTTAATCAAGTAATGAAGGAATGGGACGTAAGGAACCCCACCATGACTGCATACTGCAACGCAGTAAGGAAGCTCGAGAAGAAGTTTGAAGGTCTGGAACTTCACCATGTTCCCCGACTAAAAAGCCAAGCAGCATATGAATTGGCAAACAGATGGATCCACTCGGAGACCGGTCCCGAGTGATGTCTGCCTCGAGCACCTACACCTCCCCTCGGTGCACGAAGATACTTTTATAGAGGAACCAGTACAACCGAAGAGCTCAACAGATTCGACTGAAGTCGAGGTCCCCACTGTGGTTGATTTGATCATGGAGATTCTAGCTGTCGTTCCTGAATGGACTGTGTCGTTCATTGCATACATCATGAGGCAAGAGTTACCAGAAGACGAAGTCCAAGTTAGGCAGATCGTCCGCAGGTCGAAGTCCTTCACCGTCATTATTGACCAGTTGTACAGGGAAAGTGTTTCGGGCGTCCTTCAGCCGTGTATCTCCCCTGAGGAGGGACAATTAATCTTGGAAGAAGTTCACTCGGGAACCTGCGGTCATCATGCCTCCTCAAGAGCAATCGTCGCCAAAAAATTCAGAGCTGGTTTCTTCTGGTTGCAGGCGAATGAAATGGCAAAAGATATGGTCGACCGTTGCGAAGGCTGTCAGTTCTATTAAAACAAGTTCCACAAGCCAACATCTACGCTGAAGACAATTCCTCTTGTTTGGTCGTTCGCCGTGTGGGGATTAGATACAGTCGGACCATTCAGGACAGGCCAAGGAGGATTCACTCATCTGCTAGTAGCAGTCGACAAGTTTACCAAGTGGATTGAACCCAAGCCCATCAAGAAGCTCGACGCCCTTACGGCCATCAAATTTTTCAGAGACATCATCGCCAAATTCAGGGTTCCGCACAACATAATCACCGACAATGGCACAAACTTTGACTCGGACAGATTCAAAGGTTTTTGCACAGACCAAGGTATCCAAGTGGATTTTGCATCCGTGGCGCACCCCCAAACAAACGGGCAAGCAGAGCGGGCGAATGGACTTATTCTTCAAGGGTTGAAGCCCCGACTCCTGCGAGAAGTTGGACATGCCGCCGGCTCATGGGTCACCGAGCTGCCTTCGGTGTTTTGGGGCCTCCGCACAACTCCGAATAGATCTATAGGGCGATCCCCGTTCTTCCTCGTTTATGGAGCAGAGGCAGTCCTTCCGAGTGACTTGCTTCACAACTCTCCACGAGTCGAACTCTTCTCCGAAGCCGACGCAGAGCAAGCCAGGCAAGACGGTGTGGATCTTCTAGAAGAAGAGCGTGAGATGGCACTGACTCGCTCAACAATTTATCAACAAGATCTGCGGCGATTTCATGCGCGGCACGTCAGGAGTCGCACATTCCAAGCAAGCGACCTGGTGCTCCGAGTGGATCAGCAGAGACCACACAAGTTGGCTCCCGCCTGGGAAGGACCCTTCATCATCTCTAAGGTGCTGAACAACGGAGCATATCGACTCTACAACCTCGACAGGGAAACGGACGAGCCGCGAGCATGGAATGGAGATCTCGTGAAGCGCTTCTACACATGACCCCCGAAGGAGACAATGTAGAGAACAAGTATCATTGATGTAATACAAAGCAGATTGATTTCTTGCCAATTCAAAATTCTTCCGCGTTTGCAGACTCCGGTCTAAAAAACTCGCTCCGAGTGTGCACTAAAGGTCGCACTCGGAGACTTAGCTGCGACCCAGAGTCGCCTAAGTACAAACTCGCTCCGAGTGTGCACTAAAAGTCACACTCGGGGACTTAGCTGCGACCCAGAATCGCCTAAGTACAATCTCGCTCCGAGTGCGCACTAAAAGCCGCACTCGGGGACTTAGCTGCGACCCAGAGTCGCCTAATTAAAAAGCTAACTCCGAGTGCACACTAAAAGTCGCACTCGGGGACTTAGCTGCGACCTAGAATCGCCTAAGTACAAACTCGCTACGAGTGGGCACTAAAAGTCGCACTCGGGGACTTAGCTGCGACCCAGAGTCGCCTAAGTAAAAAAGTAACTCCGAGTGCACACTAAAAGTCGCACTCGGCGACTTAGCTGTGACCCAGAATCGCCTAAGTACAAACTAACTCCGAGTGCACACTAAAAGTCGCACTCGGGGACTTAGCTATGACCTAGAATCGCCTAAGTACAAACTCGCTCCGAGTGTGCACTAAAAGTCGCACTCGGGGACTTAGCTGCGACCCAAAGTGGCCTAAGTAAAAAGCTTCCTCCTAGTGTATACTTGAGATACACTTAGAGGCTTAGCAGACCCTCATTGAGGCTCATGTGGATGTGAAGACAACTGACAACTACATGAGTAACAACTCTCTCCGAGTGCGCACTATTAGTCACACTCGGAGACTTAGCTGCGACTCAGAATCGCCTAAGTAAACAACTCACTCCGAGTGTGCACGAAAAGTCACACTCTGGGACTTAGCTGCGACTCAGAGTCGCCTAAGTAAAAAGCTTCCTCCTAGTGTATACTTGAGATACACTAGGAGGCTTAGCAGACCCTCATTGAGGCTCATGTGGATGTGAAGACAACTGACAACTACATGAGTAACAACTCGCTCTGAGTGCGCACTAACAGTCACACTCGAAGACTTAGCCGTGACCCAGAGTCGCTTAAGTAAAAACTCTCTCTGAGTACGCACCAAAAGTCACACTCAGAGACTTAGCTGCGAACCAGAGTCGCCTAAGTAAAAAAGCTTCCTTCGAGCGGGCACTCGAGATGCACTCGGAGGCTTAGCAGATCCTCATTGAGGCTCATGTGGATGTGAAGACAACCGACAACTACATGCTCCGCATGTTTGCCATTGGCGTCACCAAGAGACGCCAAACAAAAACCACGAGCCAAAATCGTGTCAAAAAAAACTCAGCGAAAGAAGAACAAAAGATCCGATTCGAATTCAAAGTTGGATCCACGATCCGTCGGCTCGGTGTGAATCAAGATTATCCACACCGAACCACGAATGTGACGGCCAACAGGAGTGGCCAAAGTTTAATACAGATACCACTCGGCATACCGATTTTAATGTGCGTTCACCGTAAAGTTTTTTCAAGCATCGCCGGGACTGGCAGGCTCCACAAAGGTGTCAAGGTCGATTCCGTTTGCAATGCGAGTGGCTGTGTCGAGGAAGGTCCCCATGAAATCTTCGAATCGAAGCTTCTTGGTGTTGGCGACCTGCAACGTCTTCAGTTTTTCTTCGCGGGCTTCCTTGCAGTGCACTCGGACCAGAGATAGCGCCACGTCTGCACCGCACCGAGCGGCAGACTTCTTCCATGCCTGCACTCTTCTTGGGACGTCCTCCAGCCGAGTCATCAACCCATCTATTTCGCTTTGGGAGTCGTCTTCAGGCCACAGCTCTTTGTCGATCCAGCCGACAACTTTTCTCAGACGGCCGATGAAGGGCCCCACCCTGTTAAGGCGAGAATGCGCTCGGAGCATGTCCCGGTTCACTTCATCGCCGAGTGGAACGTTCGGAACAAGCGACCGTTCAATTTCGGCTGCTTCAGCCTCAATGTCCCGACAGAAGTCTGCAAAGAAAAGACAAGTAGAAAGTAAGCACGACAGAGTGAACTCCAAGGTCAAGAAGCACTCGGCAACAACTTACCACCAAGCAGTGCGACCATCTTCCTTGCCCGGTCACTGACTTAGTTCTCCTGCACCATGCACCGAGTGTTCATCACCTGCAGCTGGCCCATCCATTGGATCTCCCGAGACTCCTCCAAAGATTTCTCTCAGTCAGCAAGAGCCTCCTTCACACCAGTCAGGTCATTCACAGCCACCTCCTAGTCCGCAGCAAGCTGAATCTTCTCAGCCTTTAGAGCATTGTACGCAGATCCCATTTCGCAAGTCTTCTGCCAAATAGACACAAAGGGAGGATCAGACACATTCAACAAGGAAAAAGTATTGACACATATGACAAAACAATCAAAGCTCAAAGTTCTTCAGACCCCGTGCCGATGCAAGCAATCGACAGCGGTCTCGGGGACTACACCCAGTGGGTTCACTGAGAGTGACCCCACTGGCATGAAGCTCGAACATGTCGGCCCTATTGAGCTCCATGACAAACAAACAACACTCTGATATTACTATTACTAGACACGAGTAACACTACTCTCGGGGACTACACCCAGTGGGTGCACTCTCGGAGTGTCCCCACTGGTACCATTCGGGCAGATCAGCTCTCATCTGTTCAGATTACGGAAAATACATATAAAGACAACTGCCGGTGCATGCACTCGGCAGAAGTCTCGGGGACTGCACCCATTGGGTTCACTCGGAGTGAACCCACTGCAAAATCACCCTACTGTATCCGAGCATATCGCTGAAACCCCCGGTGAGTACCAAGAGGAATGAAAACACTTACTAGCGCACTTACTCGGATGTCATCTCAAAGCTCCAAGCTCTTCTTATACAGAGACGCGATGGATTCATACGCTCCCTTGGCGTCACCCACCATCAGCTCCACAGGCACCATGGCGTCCTTGGCGGCCCCCACCTGGTCTTCCGGGAGGCGTCGGGCGTCATATTGAACAGCTGACGGACCCGGCGCGGCAAAAGACTCCCTGGGCATCCCAAGCTCCGCTCCAGTCGGTTCCGCCCTGAGGGGCACCGTCTCAGTCGGCGGCACGTTCATGGTGGGAGGGGCAGTAGATGGAATAACCCAGGGACAGGCGCCAAAGCTGGCTCCGACCCTCTTTGGTCGTCATCCTCCAGATGGATCACCTCCGAAGGAAGCCCGGCTGAACAAAATGAAAGTACAGAAAAAGGTCAAGATCAAAGACAACACTCGCGAAACAATAACACAGCTCTCGGAGTCGTGACAACGTACCTTGCTGGGACGTGGCGGCATTATCCGTGTCCATGGGATCATCGTCCTGGCGCGGCAGAGAGGTGGCGGAGGTAGCAGCTCTGTTGAGTGAAACCCACTCGAGGATAAGCGTGTGTTCCCGAAAAGAGGAGTTCAATCGGATACTGAAGGGAGATGGAAGAACAAGACACTTACAATGAGGCGACTGAAACAGCGATCCTCATCCAAGGCAAAGCTTTCCGAGGCTTAGGCCCACTAGGTTTGGCCACCTTGGACGGCTGGTTCACGGGCTCGGCAGCAGCGTCCCTGGTCCTCTTCACGTTTCGAGCACTCGGAGCCACGGGAGGAGCTGGCGGAGCACTCGGAGCCGCTAGAGGAGCCGGCGGAGTAGTAGGGTCATGACGGCGCTTGGTTCTGTGCTCTGGTGGTGAGGGTGGCGAGCTCTGCTCCCCATCCTCCTCCTCCTCCTCTTCCATCTCCTCCTCCGCCTCCCCACTGTCGGAGACATACTCGGCGCTATCCACGCTGCCCTCTTCCTCGGCTGGATTCCATTTCGAGACGGCAGAATACCAGTTGGTCCACTCCTGCACAAAACACAGTCGCAAATGTCAGTCAAAAGGACAAGAAAAGCAATAAGTCTAAGAAGATTGAAAGCACTCGGCAAGATGTACTCACCTCATTCGGAGGAGGATTGTCGGCGCGGAAGGGCTTCACCCGCCGGGCTCCCACGGGGTTATCACACGCGCCTGTGATGCCGCGGACCCACGCACTCACAGTCTCCCTGGTCACGCACTCTGGATGAGATCGAGTGGAATCCGAAGGCCCCGCATAGTGCCACATGGCGTGGTGTCGGGCCTGTAGCGGTTGGATGCGCCGACCCAGAAAAGTCTCCGGCAAGTCCATGCCGGTGACTCCCTTGCGGACGACGGCTATCAGCGCGTCGACCAAAGGGTGGATCTGGATCCTTTCCCCCTTAGAGAGCGCAAGCTTCCTGGGAGGGGCCGGACGGTCTAAGCTAAAAGGTGGCAACCCGCTCGAAGCATTCAGACAAGCAATGTCCCGGCAATAGAACCAGGACAATTGCGAGTTCCTGACTGACTCGGATAGATGGAGAGAGGGATAGCTACTCTTTGTTTTCTTCTAGAAGCCTAAACCCCCGCAGAACAGGAGGATATGGGTCTTATCGTCCGACTGGCTCAGCTTTTTGACGGTTTGGGCTCTAGCGGAGAAGACATACTTAAAGAGCCCCTAGTGGGGGGGGGGGACATCCAATAAAGCACTCGCAGAGGGTGACGAATGCAGCAAGGTGGGCTATCGCGTTCGGAGGAAAATGATGGAGCTGCGCCCCGAAGTAAGTCATGATACCTCGGAAGAAAGGATGGGGAGGCAAGGACAAGCCTCTGAACACATGGCTGATCAGCCGAACGCGCTCCCCCTCCTTCGGCGCCAGCTCCGTCTCGCCTTCCGGGAGCCTCCAGGACTTGTTGGCGACCATGCCATGCTCCACCAACTCCAGCATGTCGTCCTCCATCACCGAGGAGGGGAGGAAATCCCCCTGGATCCAACCCGCCGGCAGCGCCCGCTGCCGCCGCTGAGTAGGGGCCACCCTCTTCTTCTTCTTCTTCTGCGACTCGAGCTTGCTGGTCTGTCCCTTCGTCATGGCGAAGGCGAAGGATTCGTAGAAGAGGAGGAGGAGGCTTGAGGTGTGCGGAGAGCTGCGGGAAGAGCAAGATTAATGGGAGGACGAGTAGCAGCGCAACAGGGAATCCTGTCGGGGAGGCTTAAATAGGCTTCTGACTGGGTCGATTACAGGTGGACCCAAGATCTTATCCCCCAACCGGCCGCAGCAAGGTTAGTGGAGAAGATAACAGTGCGGTAATCGAGGAGGCAAAACCTACTCGATGACGATGTCGTCATCCCCGCTGAGCGCGCGACAACCGAAATTTGAGGATCCCGGAAAATCCGCCGCTGTCAGTTTGACCAGTCACGTCAAAAGATTCCGTGGAAGCACTCGGTCCCTCACGGTCCGTTTCACTGGTATATTCACTCGGATCACTGGTTGAAAGGATAAAATGGATCGAGGCAAACAACGCTAAAGTCACTTCCATACCAGTTGGTTCCATACTCCAAACATCACTTCATCGTTCCAACCCCGATCCATTCGGGGACTAATGATGGGGTTATAGTCCCAGGGTAGGGTCATAGGCCTTCCCTATAGGTCCTACCCAAGGACTACCCTTCATAGAAGACAAGGCCCTTGGACAGTTTCGACTAAACTAAGGACGCCCCCATCATCCAGTCGGCGACGAGCACTCGGAGCATATTTAACGTACCGACTGGAATCCACTCTGTACATCGTAACCTCCCAGGAGGGCAACGGTCATACGTTTTCATACACCATTATTAGCATTTAAGGCTTACGTTACCTGTAACGTAGGCATTTATTCGCCACTATTCCACCCTTGTCCACCGGTACATTATGAAGGGTAGTGCACTCCATATAAGCCGCCCTTCCCCACTGGTGCAAGGGTTGGCACTGGCTGTAATCATATAATCCACTCGACACTAAGCTCCCAAGAGCACTGAGACGTAGGGCTTTTACGTCCACCGTAAAGGGGCCTGAACTCATACATCCTCACCGTAGCTAAGACTCTGCCCATCCTTTCGTACCCTACACTTCTACTGTCAGACTTATACCCACGACAGGGGGTGTTTATTGTAATGAACTTCGACCATGGGCCATTTGAATGCTTTCGAATGTAATATATTATGCATTGAATTCGTAAACACCATGCTTGCTACCTTGTATTTTCATATTTTGATTCCTGTTTGACTTCGTTTTCTCCAACTCCTTTACTCTCTCTAACGTCCGCCTCGCCAGCCCAACAGCCAGGAGTTGGTCTGTGACTGGCATGAGGTTTCAGCCTTTGAGAATATTGGACTTAGATTTTTCGAAGCCATCAAGACTTAAAGATTCAAACACAAGCCAGCATAGGCCGGCTAGAATAATAAGATCGAAAGATGATCGAACAAACCTGAGCCGGAAACCTTTTTTGTAGTTGAACTTTTCATGCAACCAACCTTCCCTGCCACCGCCTCGTTAGCCGGACAGGTGGGAGACGGTCTATAGCTATTACGAGACGGTAAGGGTTCGACCCGACGTACACTATACGCTCATCTACAACTAAGGAAATCGTTCGGGCCGGCTAGCGAGCCCCTAAGCCCGTGGAGCCGGACCAAGGGACTCACGAATGAGTGATTTTTTTTTGCCATGAATCCAAAAGAGGCGTGTCCCAAGCCTCGTCTTGAAACACCTATTGCATTCATTGGAAATCCCAAAAAGGGAGGATGATACATACGTACAGGCTCTTTTCATTTTTCTCTCTTGCATTCTAGCAATAGAATGGGCGAAACAACGCCACGTTCCATGGACGCTCCGTCTCCTGGCCGGAGTCGTCTCTCTTGCACTTCCTTGGATTCTGGACATCGATCAGGTAGCATGCATTTTTATGTAGTGCCCGGCTGATGATGAAGCCCCTCCCATGGGGATGACAGCTTGTGCTGGCCAGCAGTTCGCTGAATTCTTCTAAGCACCAAGTCCCCCTCTCTGAAAGAGAGAGGCTTGATCTTCTTGCTATGGTAGTACCTCAGCTTCTATTGGTATATGGCCGTCCAACTCAAGGATAGATCCCGTGCCTCCCCGAGCAGATCGACGCCGTATTCTCTTGCCTCCTTCGCTTCTTTATCTGTGTATAAGGTGACCTGAGGCGAGTCGAACTCGACATCTGTGGGGATGATTGCCTCGGACGCATATACCAGAAAGAATGGGGTGAAGCCGGTTGACCGGTTCGGCGTGGTGCGGAGGCTCCACAACATAGTCGGCAGCTCATCGATCCAGCAGCCGGCTGACTTGACGAGTGGCGCCACCAACCTTGGCTTGATGTCGGCCAGGATCTGGCCGTTGGCCCTCTCTACCTGGCCGTTGGATTGCGGGTGCGCCACCGAAGCCAAGTTGAGCCGGATGCCTTCCTTGGAGTAGTAGAGTGCCAAAGCACCCTTGGAAATTTGGTGCCATTGTCGATGATGATGCTGTTGGGGACGCCGTAGCAGATAGCAATGTCCTTGATGAACCTGACGGCCGTGGGGCCATCAAGTTCTTGATGGACCTAGCCTCGATCCATTTGGTAAACTTGTCGACGACCAGCAACAGATGCGTCATGCCGCCTCGAGCGGTGTTGAATGGCCCCACCATGTCCAACCCCCAGACGGAAAACGGCCATACTAGGGGGATGGTTTTGAGGGCTGAAGCCGGCATGTGGCTCTACGTGCTGAAGCATTGGCAGCCTTCCCATTTGTTGACCATATCGACGGCCTCCTCGAGGGCCGTGGGCTAGTAGAATCGATGGCGGAACGCCTTGGCCACTAGGGTTCTGGAGGCGGCATGATGCCCACACTCACCCTGGTGTATGTCTCTAAGGATCTCCCACCCCTTTTCTGATTCGACGCAGCTCTGGAAGATACCAGTCACGCTATGCCGAACCAGCTCTCGACTGATGATGGAGTAGGCTGCTGATCGGCGTTGAATCTGCCTTGCCTTCGCCTCATCTTGAGGAAGCTCGCCGTGAAGAAGGAAAGCCAAGATGGGTTGAGCTCACGACGGAGGCGACACAAGGGCTGGCTCCGTCTCGACCTGAGTATCAGGGGCTTCTGCAGCCCCCGCGCTTGATGAAGCAGTCGCAGGCTCGGGACTTTCTGTCTCTGTTGCCGTCGTAGCAGCCGGCACGCCGTCTACCGCCATGACGTCCACCCACTAGGTGTCAAGATGATAGGATTCGAGGCTTGGCGTAACCGGATTAGTTGTTGTGGCTGGTGAAGCAGTTGCAGCTGGCGCAATAATTGTAGCCGGCGCAGCAGTTGGAGTCGGCAGAGCTAGTGTAGCCGGCACATGAGCTGTAGCCGGCACAACCGGTGTAGCCTACGACGCTGGTACTGAGCGATCTGTCGACACAACAATTAACATCGACTCCGTATACGGCTTGATGGATGGCTTGTGCAGTTGCTCGAGGGAGACACCGACTGGAATGGCCTGTCTTGTAGATCCGATCTTGGCCAATGTATCAGCCGCCTCGTTGTCCGCCCTGGGAACATGATGCAACTCACAACCCTCGAAAGGGCCGTTGGGCTGCTGGATGAGGAAGCGATAGCTCGCCATGTTGGCGTCCTAGGCGTCCCATTTGCCAAAGGCTTGTTGTACCACGAGATCCGAGTCGCTGAAGCAAAGGAGCCGCCGGATGCCAATCTCCTTGGCAAGCCGGAGTCCATGATTGAGTGCTTTGTACTCGACGAGGTTGTTTGAGGCAGCGAAGTGTATCTGGAGAGCATACTAGAGTTGGTCCCCTTTCAGAGACGTCAATACAATGCCGGCTCCCATACCAGTTCGCATATCCGAGCCGTCGAAGTGCATCCGCCAATGAGTGGAATCTGGTGGCGGTGGCTCAAATTGGGTTTCAGCCCAATCGACAAGGAAGTCGGCCACCACCTCGGATTTGATGGCAGTGCGCGGCTCGTAGCGGATGTCATGGTCGTCCATGGAGATGGACCACTTGGCAATCCGGCCAGTTGCATCACGGCTGCCCATGATTTCTGAAAGTGGAGCAGTGCTCACCACAGTGATGGCATGCTCTTGGAAATATTGCTTCAACTTCTTTGCGGCAAGGTAGCCACCATAACACATTTTCTGGTAGTGGGGGTAGTTTTTCTTGGAGGCGGACAAGACCTTGCCGAGGTAATAGATAGGGCATTGCACTAACAGTACCTTGCCCTCCTCCTTGCGTTCTACTACCAATACTACACTAACCACGCGGGTGGTCACTGCAATGTATATGAGAATGGGTTCCCTTTCAGCCGGTGCTGCCAAGATTGGCAGGATGGAGATGACCCGCTTGAGGCCGCGGAAGGCTTCGTCCGCCTGGTCGCTCCACTCGAACTTGGTGGTTTTGTTCATGAGTTGGTAGAGTGGAAGCGCCTTCTCGCCAAGCCGGCTGACGAACCGGCTAAGGGACGCCAGGCAGCGGACGAACTTCTAGACGTCGAGGATTCGGGCCAGCTTCACCATCCACTCGATGGTGCCGATCTCCTTAGGATTTGCTTCGATGCCACGAGCGAACACGAAGAATCTCAAGAGCTTGCCGCCTAGAAACCCAAAGACGCATTTCTCTGGGTTGACCCAGATCTTGTACTCACGCAGGTTGGCGAATGTCTCTCAGAAGTTGTCGAGGAGACTAAAGTGCTGCTTGGTCTTGACGACGATGTCATCCACATAGACACGGATGTTTCTGCCAATCTATCGCAGGAGGCACTGCTGCATGCAGCATTGGAATGTCGCACCAGCGTTCTTCGGACCGAACGTCATGGTGGTGTAGCAGCAGGCCCCGAAGGGCGTGATGAAGGAGGTCTTCAGGCGATCAGTTGGATCCAGCTTGATTTGATGGTAGCCTGACTAAGCGTCCAAAAACGACAGCTGTTCGCAGCTGGCTGTGGAGTCGATTTCTTGATCTATCATGGGCAAGGCGAAAGGGTCTTCCGGGCACGCCTTATTCTGGCTCGTGTAGTCGATACACATTAGCCATGTATTGTTCTTCTTGAGCACCAGGACTGGATTGGCCAACCAGTCCAGGTGGAAAACCTCCATGATGAAGCCGGCTGCGAGCAACCGGGCAATCTCTTCTCCAATTGTGCGCCGCTTCCCCTCGGCGAAGCAGCACAAAGGTTGTTTCACAGGCTTTGCATCCGGCCGCACTTGAATTTTGTGCTCTGCGTACCTCCTCAGAACCCCTGGCATGTGTTTTGGAGACCATTCAAACATGTTCCGATTCACACGGAGGAAGTCGACGAGATCGCCTTCCTATTTGGGGCTGAGGTTAGCCCCAATGGTGAAGCAACCTTTGTTCGCAGGGTGGAGTGGCACCTGCTTGGTTTCTTTGGCCGGCTTGAATGAGCCTTCGCCGGCCGACTAGGATGGTGGATTAGGGATCGCCGACTGCTCGGTAGCCTCAGCCACGAGCCGGTCGATCTGCCTTTTCTCCTCAGCAATCACCATGGCGTCGGCCAGACGGCTATTGTCCTGTACACACTCGAGCGACATCTTGTTGTCGCCAGCAATGGTGATGATGCCCTTTGGACCCGGCATCTTCATCTTGAGGTAGGCGTAGTGGGAGATGGTCATGAATTTGGCCAGAGCCGGCCTGCCCAACAACGCGTGACACGGGCTGTTGAGATCCAGCACCTCAAACCATATGGACTCTTGGCGGAAGTGCGCCTTATCACCGAAAAGGACGTCCAGCGGGATTTTGCCGATCGGCGAGAAGGACTGTCCTGACACAATGCCGTGGAAGGTAGTGATGGTTGGCTGGAGGTCCTTCTCCTTGATCCCAAGCTTGAGCAAGGTGTCAAGGTAGAGGGTGTTGATGCTGCTGCAGCCGTCGACCAACACCTGGGAGAACCGGTAGGTGAGCCTCTGGGAGGCGAAAGTGGGGTCGACGACGAGCATGTATGAGCCAGGATTTGGCATCACCGCAGGATGGTCAACCCGGCTCCATGTAATTTACTTTTTAGACCAACGCATGTATTGAGGAACCGAGGGGACCGTGGCATTCACCTCACGCCGGCGTTGTCGCTCGCTGTGTTTGTCATCACCCTCGCAGGTGAAGACAACGAATGCTCCGTCTTGATGGGATAGTCGTCGTGTAGACAACCATCGTTGTGACGCGGAGGTGGCGGAGTCGGACCAGGAGCCAGAGCATGAGGCGCTACAGCTGCACCTGGGGGAGGTGGCAGGACCTCTCCTTGCGACAATCGCCATGCAAAGCTGCACTGTCGAAGGGTATGGGTAGCAGGCTTCACCCCAGTGTGCATCTTGCAGGGCGCGTCAAACATTTGGTCGAAGGAGAGCTTAGGCTCCCAGGCGTTCTTGCCAGTCCGCCTCCGTTGAGTGCCGGCTTGAGTAGCCGGCGCATCTCCCTCCTCGTTAGCTACCATCTTGTTGTTGGAGCGTGAATCAAGTTGATCCGCCTTGCGCTTGTTGTTGTTTTAGTCGCCTCGATTGTCGCCACCTGGCTTGGGAGTAGTCTGCGTGGGGAAAACTTTGTCCAAGGCGGTCACCTTGACCCGCATCATGGAGTCGGCTGTGGCGTACTTGTCTGCCTTAGCCATGAGCACCACCAGAAAGGTGGGATCGGAGCACATGAGCTTGTGCTTGAGGAGAGTGTCGTCTCGATAGCCGTCAATGAAGTACTGGATGGCATGTACCTCATGCACTCCCTCGCAAGAGATGCGTAGCTCAGTCCAACGCGTGACGTAGTCGTGAAGGGGTTCGTCGGGCCTCTGGACGCACATAGCCAGCTCGCGAGGCCGGCCAGGGCGCTTGTAGGTGCCAGTGATGTTGCGGACGAACACCTCCTCGAAGTCACCCCAAGAGTTGACGCTGTCGGCTGGAAGGTTGTTAAGCCATGTTCTACCCGAGCCAGCCAGCATGAGTGGCACGTAGTGGACGGCTACGCGCTTGTTGCCCCGAGCAATGCCAACAACAGTGGTGTAGTGGATCAGCCAGTCTTTTGGCTTGGCCGTGCCGTTGTACTTGGGGGTGTCCCGAGGAAGAGTGAAGCCTCAGGGAAATGGATCCCCTCGGATCCGGGGGCCGAAGCATGCCAGACCGATGGGGTCGTCCTCTTCGAGGAGAGCCGACTGTGCCAGGGCGTTGAGGCGCCTGCGAGCATCGTTGTCGGTGTGTGGGACGCGAGGGCCGATCCAAGCCGAGATCGGAAGTGTGTCTTGTGAGCTGGTAGCAAGGGCCTCCCCGCACAAGGAACCTCATACACCGAATCACTCTCATAATCTCTGCGACACCGGCTTGAAGTTGGCTCGCTCTAGCGCTGAGAAAGCATGTCTTGGCTGCCCTCGCTCTTTCGTTCGGAAGTGCGATGCGAGGAAGATCCCTCGGCTTGATGACGACCGCTAGGGTTACAGCACGCTCCGGGGTTGGTCCCGGAGACTCTGACTATGCCTAACCAGGGTCAAGCAGAGTCTGCTGCTCATTTGCGGCGTCAAGGAGATCCTTGACCCGCTTCTCCTGAAGGGCGCGCTCCTCGCCCTGCAAACTTGGAATTTCTGCCATGGCCGTCTAGGCAACCCGTAAGTTGGCTGCAGGGGTCTGGTACATGGGCTGCTTGCCGCCTAGGATTTCGGCAATGACGAGGCCGCGGCCGGGGACCCCGCCAAGCCGGCTAGGACCCTCTGAAACCAGAGTGACACCGTAAGCGGAGTTATACTCGCGCTGCGTGGCCTCCATCCGGCGTTTAGCCGCGGCAATGGCAATGCCCACCTCCAAGATTTGCCTGCGAGCCTCCTCCAGCTAGACCCGCCCGTCGGTGGGGTTTCTAGAGGTGGCGATGGGCGACTTCAAGCCAGCAAGGGCGGCATTAAGCGTGTCGGCGGTACAACAGCAGGATCACCAGCATTGGCTGACGCCTTGCCGTGAGCCTTGCTGGTGTAGGCATAGATGACCAGCACCTCCACGACATTGGAGACGACGGCGACGTGATAAGGGGTAAGGTACCCCGCACATGACGGTGGATCATCGAAGATGAGCATGTTGCTGGGATACTCATCAAATGTAGTCGTATCCGCATGGGAGAGCCTACTTAAGCTGGCGCACAACACATCGATGTCGATGTCCTCGCCAGGGTAGAGAGGGCCATCGTTGAGGCGCAAGTCCCTAAAGAGAACACTGAGGTTCTCAACAGCAGCAATGACGACGCTCGGGTGTGACTCGTCGCCAGACTCCCCATCGGAATCCGCATGACGGACTAGGACGTCGATCAACATCGGAGAAGCCTCCTCAAGAGCAGGCTCCACGAGCATGCTGATAGGTCCGGACGTGATGCATCATACGGTGTAAGCACAGTCCCCGCCTAGCGCATAAACCCAGCCGATGCCGCGGACGGCCCCACGGTGAGCGCCAAATGCCGGTGTTTACTCACAACATAAGCCATGGGTAGGCTAAAGATGGTGGTAACCGAAGTGACACCGGAGGGCACTGGGACGAGGATGGTACAAGCATGGAACACACGATGTACCCAGGTTCAGGGCTCTCAGTAGAAATAACACCCCTAATCCTGCGAGAGTGTATAATGTATCAATCAGGCTACAATGTGCTCCTTGAGCAGTTCTGAAGAGGAGGAAGAAGGAGCAGCCGGCTCGCGTCTAACTCTCCTGTAGGGTGTGTGTGTGTTGAGTTGACCGACCCTCTACATGGAGGGGGGCCGGGGGTTTTATATTGAAAAGCACCGACCTACAATTAGGATAAAAGTACAGAAGTGGGACCCGGCGTGCAGCCTCGCCGGCTAGCGAGGGGGGCCACGAGGGTCTTGTATTGTCGCTGGAGGGGCCTGCTGGCTGCGAGGTCCCGTCTGGCTGTGGTACGCGCCGGCTAGCCAGTGAGGCTCACGCGTAAGATTGACGCAGGACACGTGTAGTACGTCCGGCATCGTCTTGCGAGATTCGTCATGGGCGCTAGTACAACCGTCTCCACTGTTCCCACGCCGAGTGCAGTAATGGAGTGGGAGTTTGACATGCCAACACTGTGCACGATGATGGATAGGAGCCGGAGTAGGTCAGCGGCATGGCCGCCAACGTTGTACCTGCAGTGCACCCCAATCCAGTACCTTGGCTGGCGCCTAGCCACCTTTAACCATAGGGTCAAGTCATGACCTACGGTCTGATGTGACTTGAGCTCCCTAGTCGGCTAGTTGCTTAACTAGCCGGCCCGGGCACGGCCGCCTCGCCTCTAGCGGCCTGCTTGGCCTAGACGGCCAGAGGGAGGTAGCCGTCTCGCCTCTAGTCGACAAGAGCTTCTTGGCCGGCCAGAGAGAATTGGTCGTCTCACCCCCAGCCTGTAGGAGCTTCCTAGCCGGCCATGGGGACTTGGGCTTTGTAGAATGATTCATGATATTCCTTCATGGTACAAGGCAAAGGAGTAGGCTCGATGAGCCTACCCCAGGGTTATCCCCCCGACACAAGCCGTGCTTTTGCCTTAGGCAACATGTAAGCAACTTCATCGCCTATCTTAATTAATGTTTTTGCTTACGGTTCTTTGACCCTTCTTGTTTGACACACTTGCACCATACCAAAGCCTCCTTATATAGGTGTGTCATCCCTTTATGCTTTCCTCTCGACCATTTTGGAGTATTGATCTAACTGCTCTAAACAGGATGGTGACTACTACTCGCACCAGTACCTTCGGCAACCCCGCCACTGGCGAGTCTAGCCAGCAGCCAGGAGCCGGTGGGTATGCCCAAGCTCGAGATTACCCGGAGCAGCAACAAGGCTCTTAGAGAGGAATGCCAAGCCAAGAACGCCGACATCTAGCAGATAGCTCAGGCCCTAGTGAACAACCCGCTAGAGGGAGGAAATGGCAATGGTTGCTCCACTCTGTCTGAGTTCATGAGGACTACATCCCCAATATTCACTAACACAACTGAGCCCCTGGATGCTGATGACGGGATCTGCACCATTGGATCCGCACCACTACGATCATGAGAAGGTCCTTTATGCTTCTAACTGTCTCGGAGGCCTAGTCAGGGCTTGGTGGGACAAGTTCCAGATTATCGAAGGCGTGCAGGCTATCACTTGGGCTGTCTTCATAAACGGGTTCCGTGCTGCTCACATCCCCACTGGAATGATGACTATCAAGAAGCGGGAGTTCAGTGATCTAAAGCAAGGCAGCGACACAGTCAAGGAATACCTGCAGAAGTTCAATATCTTGTCAAGGTATGCGCCAGAAGATGTCAGCACTGAAGCCGCTAAGGTGGAATGCTTCATGGAAGGACTTGAGTAGTCGCCTCAATATCAGCTTCTTGTTTTTGACTGTCGGCCTTCTGTGATCTAGTAAACAAGGCTCTCATGCTTGAAGACAAGCATCGTGCTATGGATGATACTCGCAAGCGTAAGCTGATGGGCAATGGTGGTTCCAGCAACCAAAAGGCTCGTTGTAAGTGCATTTAGTGCCCCTTAGTGATTTTCGTGGTTTCAAGACTTCTAGGTTAAGAGATTGATATGTTTGTGAGTGTACGGAGGATCTATAAGTCGTTGAGGAGTTTGAGGTATTCGATGAATATCTACCCCTAAAAATGTATGTCTTTGGGTGAAGATTTTAGTCATTCCTTGAAGACTTTGACCGCAAAGAAATTGATATTCCTCATGAAGATATTGAACATGAGGAATTCGGTGTCTCGTGAAGAAACCACTCTGAAGACTTTGAAGCGTGAAGATTTACTCTTTTTGTTTCATTTTCTTTACACTTGAGTCATAGGAACACCGTACTGTTAAAGGTGGTCGAGGTAAAACCATGGAACGAATTTCCTCCTGATGCTCAACCCAAGCCTAAATGTACCAAAGCCTCAAAGTGAGGAATATGAGAGACATGAGGACTTTCATAGTTGAATGTTCCGACTGTTTCCGTGCCGCGCGGCATCTGTCACGGATCTTATCCAAACAATGGTCATATTATTAAAGGGCATTTATGTCAAATCATGTCGGGATGCTCCCAGGCTATAAATAGCCGCCCCCCTACAACCACTTGCTGGTTGGCTGCTCCGAGAGAAACTAACGCTAGTCATTCACAGCAACCCAAATTCCACATTCTTCGAGAGAAAATCATCAAGTGAGGCAATACCCCAAACACCCAAACCCAAACCAAAACTCAAGTGATTGAGCATCACTGAAGAAGTTGTTCCTATGTGGAACCGACGCTTGTTACCTTTGAGGACCGTGTATCCTCTAGACGGTTAGGCATCATGGTCTAGAGCATCCACCAGTCAATTGTGGATCGCCGGGTGACCGAGTTTGTGAGGGTTTGGAAGTCTGCCCTAAAGACTTACCACGAGTGTTGGGCGAGGACTATGTGTCCTTAGCTCAAGGAGAATGCGGTATTGAATCTATGTCCCGGTACTGTGTGTCCCAGGACTGTGTGTCCTTTGGTTTCAATACCAAGCCACTCCAAACCATACGTACAACTATCACAGTAGTTGGAACTGGGTCATCAACAACTCTCTTCATTGAGCTACGAGTTCTATTTCCTCAACCTTCTCATTTCCTCAATTGCATGTTGAAGCCTTCATCTGTACTATTTGAAGAATTAGCTTGAAGACTTTCTCTGAATTCCTCACCTCAAATTCTTCACTTGAGTTAATCTTCACCTGCTTACTTTGTAGTTGTGAAGTGTGCAAACCAAATCTCTGAAATCTCATCGAGTACTTTGCTGTAGACGTTTTTGCAGACCTAATCATGTACTATTTCCGCTGCAGTTAGTTCACGACTTGAGAACTTTCCTCACTAGGAATATCATCAGTGATGAAATTATAAAAATCTCCTATTCACCCACCTCTAGTCGATATAACGCACTTTCAATTGGTATCATAGCAAGGTACTCCCTTGTTCTAGTTGATTTTGGTTTAACCGCCTGGAGTTTTAGTTATGTCGACCGCAGGTATGATCAAGGTTAATCCAGGATGCAAATGCAGCTTCAAGATGCAAATGCATCTTCAAGCAATTGACAATGATCTCTAGTATATTGTGGAAAATGGTATTCCCTCCATCACTGCTACTATCTTTGCCGCTGATGTGAAGAAGTTCAAGCAACTTGACTCGCAAGCGAAGAATATCATCTATGGCCATCTGAGCAAAGGTCAGTATGGCAGAGTGAGTGCTTTGGGCACAGCTGTGATAGCCTAGCTTATTAGGGATGCTAGACTACTCATATCACTAAGGAATTCCTTCTTTTCCCGGAGCCCATTCGGACAGGACTCCCAGGTTAAGTGTGCTCGGCTTGGAATAGTTCTAGGATGGGTGACCGACCGGGAAGTTGTTACCGGGTGCGCATGATTGAGGACAAAGTGCGCAGAAAAGACTAGTATTGATATGTGGGGACAGTCTAGATCCCGCCAGGAGTAACGACCGCCGGCGGGTGTGTCCGGGGCGTTACAACAGCTAAGCTTATCTGGGATAGGCTGTCGAAAGTCAATGAGGGAGGCTCAACATAGCATGACTCTCGTGTCGATATTCTTCGCAATCTCTTCAATCGCTTCAAGAGGCTTGACAATGAAAGCTGCCAAGATACCTCTGATCGGCTCACTGGCATCTCAAATAAACTACAAGCACTAGGAGCTAGAGACATCATTGACCATGAAGTTGTGAAGAAACTGCTATGATCTCTTGATCCATCATTTGACACACTAGTTCTGATGATTCTAAAACAAAGAGACTACAAGATGCTTGATCCTGCTGATATACTTGAGAGACTCAGTCCTCATGAATTCCAACAAGAAGAAAAGAGAGGTCTGTATGGACCAAGCTACTCAAGACGTCGTACGCTGAAGGCTAAGGCTATTTCCTCATCTAAATAAGAAGAATATGAATCTTGGTGACCCTGTAGAACTGGGACAGGAACTTGCTATGCTCGTGAGAAAATTCCAGAAGTTCACAAAACGTGGCCAGTTCAGAAAATCTTCAAGAAAAGATATGAGGAAATCAGAATCTTCATTTAAGGACTACAAGAAAAGAACCTACCACAAATGCAAGAAATATGGTCACTGCATTGTTGATTGTCCTACCTGGGTGAAAGAATCAAGGAAGGAGAAATAAAAGGATGAAAGTTCTGATGATTCGAAGAAGAAGAAATGTTCAAAATCTTCGTCGCACAAGAACCAGTTTCAGAATGGCTCGGGCAATCATTGGCAAGGAAATGGATTCTGAAGAAGAATCTGAGGAATGTGATGAAGAGGAAGGTTCTGAAGTGGAGTCATAGTCTGGTGTGGCAAGTCTTGCACTGGCTACCACATTCATGAGCAAGTCAATCTTCAACCTTGAAGAAAAAGACAACGCTATCTACAATGATGAATATGCTGACGACTTCGCTCCAACCTATTGCTTCATGGCAAAAGGTTCAAAGGTACCAAACCACACTTCCTCCTCTGATTCTACTGACTGTGAACCTGATGATTATCAAAAATCTAGTTACTATAACTTTCCAACATTGCCACTAAGCAACAAAGTGCCATTGAAAAGCTTCACAAACCGCTAGACAAAAGAGATGATCTGTTGAACGATGAGATGAATCGTACTCAAGTCCTCACTGAAGATGTAAAAAGTATTCAGTCTAGATTTGATAGTCTGCAAGATCGTTATGGCACACTCTTGGTTGATCATGAGAAACTTTCCTATGAATTTCTTCAAATGAAGCTTGATCTTGAAAAGTTGAGAATGTCTCATGATGATCTTCGAATGGAAAATGATTCATTGTTTTCTCAACAGATCAGTACCGCTCAGGTTGAATTCATTCCACCACATATGAAATGCATTGAGCATGAAACTGCTAATTCTTCACCAGAATCATCAAAAGCTTCTATCGCTACAAATTCTTCAACTGTTCCTGTGGTATCAAATTCTTCACTTGAGGAAACCACGAATGCTACTGACGAAAATGCAGGATTGAAGGAATTGTATGTGACTGGCATATACAAAAGTATCAAAGGGCATCAAACCCTTTGCGATGTGCTCAAAAAACAGATTCTGGACAGGAACCCGAGGCAAGAGGGCATTGCCTTCGAGAGGAAATTGAATGCTGATGGATAATACTAGAAACCTGAGCAGTATGCCAAAACCTCATGGGTTGCTACTAAAGTCCCTTCCGTTGATCCATCCACTCTAACAGGATTTGCATGTGAAATGTCCTCTTCATCTGATGAGTCATATGACTCCAACTATAGACTATTCAAAAATCAATCGGGTGAAGTGTTTGCTCGATATGTTGGAACTAACTGCAGGAATGGTCATGACACCACCTGTGTTCCCAAAATTTGGGTTCCCAAAAGTTTCTTGGAAAATCTTCAGGTGAATGTCCTCATGACACCACCTGTGAAGAATCAGAACCCAGATCGAATTCCTCAGGTGGACCAAAATCTTCACGAGGATCAAATTCCTCAAATGGTCAAAATTATGCTCTTACTCACACTAATAATTCCGATATGCAGGGAAACTACAAAGGACATGAATATGGGCAATATTCCTCAAATCATTATTTCTCGGCCCATTCGATTGATTACTCCAACCCCCCTACTGTGAAAAGAAGTGCATTAGCTTCAATGCCTCCATTCTCATATGGTGCTCGCAGGATAATGAACTCTTTGCCACCCTTCAAATGTGGGTGGGGAAGAAATTAAACTAATCACTTCTGCAGGTCAGGTCTCCAGATGAAAGTCATCATCTGATGAATTTGCTGGAGATCTGAGCAAATTGCTTGATTGGATGCAAGCTAAAAATGATGAAATTATAAAATTCCACTCGTCGTGAAATTTATTGTTTATGATGAAATTCTTATCTGACGAAATTAATATCATATTCTTCAAGTCTGAAGCATATGAGATATTAAGTTGTACTAATTCATCTGTAGGATGACAAACCCAAGAATACAGTGTGGGTTCTTGACAGTGGTTGCACAAATCACATGACTGGTGATAAAAGCTTATTGATCAATATGGCACTGACTCCATCACGACTCAGGCAAATCACTTACGCTGATAATGGTAAAAGCATGGTATTGGGACTTGGTAAAGTGGCTATCTCAAAGGACCGACACATGGACAAAGTCATGCTTGTCGAATCCCTTGGGTTTAGCCACATGTCAGTCTCAATGCTTTGTGATCTTGATATAGATGTGTAGTCATCATGGAATCTGCCAAATCCAAAGTCTTCAAAGAATTTAGGAGAGGAGATTTCTATCTAGTTGATTTTTCCACAGGTCCTCAACCAACCACATGTTTACTAGCAAAAACCTCACAAGGCTGGCTATGGAATCGACGTCTCTGTCATGTAGGTATGAAGAATTTTCACACACTCGCGAAGAAGAAGCATTTCATTGGCATCGAACCCGTCAAATTCCTAAAGGATCATCTCTGCGGTGCTTGTGAGTCTGGAAAAATAACTAGATCCAAACACCCCTCGAAGACTATCATGACTACTACTCGTCCGTTCGAATTGCTTCACATGGATCTGTTTGGGCCTACACATTATGCTACTCTAACCAATGCAACATCTTCATATGACTTGGTCATCGTTGATGACTATTCTCGCTATACTTGGGTAGAAATCATTCTGTATAAAACTGAAGTGCAAGAAGTCTCCAAACGATTTTCCTCAAGGGCATCGACGATCTTTGGCGTCAAGACCAAACACATCAGGAGTGATAATGGGACAGAATTCAAAAATACTGGTCTTGATGATTATCTTGATGAACTTGGTATTACTTACGAATTGTCTGCTCCTTATACTCCTCAACAGAATGGCGTCGTTGAATGCAAGAACATGACTCTGGTTGAAATGGCATGGACTATGCTTCAAGAATATCAGACTCCTCGTCGCTTCTGGCCTGCAGCAATCAACACTACTTGCCACATTATGAACATGGTATATCTTCAAAAATTCCTAAAGAAAACCTCATATGAGGTCCTTACTAACAAGAAACCCAATGTAATTTATTTCGAAGTCTTCGGTGCAAAATGTTGGATTAGAGATCCTCACCATAGCTCAAAATTTGCACCTAAAGCACATGAGGGTTTTATGCTTGATTATTGAAAAGACTCGCACACCTACAGAGTCTTCAACGCGTATCTTAACAAGGTTGTTGAAACTCTAGATGTGCGGTTCGATGAAACTAACGGATCACAAAGACAGAAACTGCCTCCTGTGCGAGATAAATTGACACTTGTGGAAGCCATCAAGCTCAAAGCTACTGAAGATATAATTCCTACCGAGGAACAACCCCTTGTTGAAGAAGTCGTCCCAACACTTATGAAATTCAAAAGGCGCACCTGAGGAAAATGCTACAGATCAAATTTCTTAGCCCAACCAAAGTCTTCACTAGCTCATCCAAGGATTGCAAATGAAGTGGAACTTGACAAAATCCTCGATGACATCAATGCACCAGGTCCTCTCACTCGCTCAAAAGCTTCACATTTAGTTAACTTTTGTGGCATTCCTCTTTTGTGTCTTTCACAGAACCCTCAAAAGTTGTTGAAGCCTTCATGGAACCTGAGTGGATTCAAGCCATGCAAGATGAACTTCTTCAGTTCAAGCTAAATGACGTATGGGAACTCGTCAAAAGAACAAATCTTCGCAAGCACGGTATCATCGGCACCAAGTGGATGTACCAAAACAAGCAAGATGAGGATGGTCAGGTTGTGAGGAACAAGGCATGACTTGTAGCCTAAGGCAACACACAGGTTGAAGGAATTCACCTTGATGAAACTTTCGCACTTGTTGCTAGAGTTGAAGCTATTCGAATATTACTTTCTTATGCTAACCATCACAATATTACTCTATATCAGATGGATGTGAAAAGTGCATTCCTCAATGGTAAGCTTGAGGAAGAAGTATATGTTGCTCAGCCCCCAGGTTTTGAAGACCCAAAGCATCCTGACAAAGTCTTCAGACTCAAAAAGGCACTCTATGGCCTCAAGCAAGCCCCTCGGGCATGGTATGATACATTTAAGGAATTCCTCATGAAGAAAAGCTTCAAACCCGGTTCACTTGATCCAATTATTTTTGCAAAATCCTATGAAAATGAACTATTTGTGTGCCAAATATATGTCGACGACATTAATTTTGGTTGTACTGGCAAACGTTATAGTGATGAATTTGCCTACTTGATGGGTGAAGAATATCAAATGTCCAAGATGGGGGAGATGAAATTCTTCTTAGGTCTGCGAATTCATCAACAATGCAATGGCATCTTCGTATCTCAGGAGAAATACCTCAAGGATGTTCTGTGGAAATTCGGCGTGCACGAATGCAAAGGCGTCAAGATTCCTATGCCTACCAGCGGCCACCTCTGCACTGACGAAAATGGTATAGATTTCGATCAACTGGTATATCGTTCTATGACTGGCTCTTTATTGTACCTATGTGCATGTAGGACAAATATTATGCTTAGTGTTTGCATGTGTGCATGTTTTCAAGCAAAACCGAAGAAATCACACCATAAGGGTGTGAAACACATTCTTCGATATCTAGCTAACACACCAACACTAGGATTATGGTACCCCAAGGGCTCAAATCTTCACCTCGTTGGATATTCTGATTCTGATTATGCTGGTGAAGGTGTAGATCGCAAGTCAACATCAGGCACATGTCATTTCCTTGGAAGATTTTTAGTATGCTAGTCCTCAAAGACGCATAACTGCGTATCACTCTCCACTGCTAAAGCTGAATACATTGTTGTTGAGTCTTGTTGTGCTCAACTGCTATGGATGAAGCAAACACTCAGAGACTATGGCATCAACATGAAGAATGTCCCCCTCTACTGCGAAAATGAGAGTGCAATCAAGATCGCCTACAACCCTGTACAACACTCGAAGACCAAGCACATCCAGATTCGTTATCATTTTCTTCATGACCATGTACTCAAGGGCAATATCATCATCGAACATGTGAAGACTGATGATCAGGTAGCAGATATCTTCACAAAGCCCTTGGATGAGAGAAGGTTTTGCAAGTTGCGGTGTGAGGTAAATATCCTAGAGTGTTCAAATCTCTTGTAAACATGCACACATCCTACACTTATGAAAAATTGATGACTTAGATGTGCAACACACAAAGTAATGATTTTCTTCTATCAATGAAGAAAATTAATGAAGAAATTGGTTCTCTCGGCCCTACGACAATTGTACGCGGCGCCTGAAATCATCATTCTTATACGGTGGGTCACGCCACCACCCAACTTTGAAATTCTTCAAGTTGGAAATTC
Organism: Hordeum vulgare subsp. vulgare; assembly: GCF_904849725.1. Classification (NCBI taxonomy): domain Eukaryota; kingdom Viridiplantae; phylum Streptophyta; class Magnoliopsida; order Poales; family Poaceae; genus Hordeum; species Hordeum vulgare. Next base: position 298,460,082 of record NC_058520.1, on the reverse strand, counting down.
TTCAATCTAAGGCTTTTCACAAATTCCTCAAAATTTTCAAAGTCTTCAAAGTTTTCAATTTCTTCAAAAACTTTCTGTGATGATCTTCGTTTGACTATATATATTATAATAAGCTTTCAGTGTCCTCAACAACATTCACTTATGGCTAAATCTTCAATTTGGTATTTCCTGTAAGTGAAGGTGATCGGACCCATCTCCCCTCTATGCTAAGATCGACCTAGTCTATTCTCAATTCTACATATGTGTTCTGTTTGATACTTGTTCAAAATCCTCACTGAGTCCTTGTCAGCTGAGGACTTTGCAAGAAAATCCTCAAAATTCATAAAAAACGTTACCACAGTAACCGCACCCACTAGTCACGTTCGGATAACCACATTCTCCACCGCGTCGATCGTTGGTAGCACGTGTCATGCGAAGATGAAGGGGCAAGGGCAGTTCCATCCAAAGTTTTTGCTTCAGACTGCGTTCACCTGAGCTATAAATAGCCCCTTACCCCCTCATTCAAAAACTCTTCCACCCTCTCATCTTCTCCGCTCGAGCTCAAAACCTAGTGCCGCCGCTAGCATCTTCGTCGCCGGTGAGGAAAAGCTTCATTGCCTCGACCTCGCCGTCGCCGGACTCATGCCGACTGTGGAACATCTTCCTCCACCGCCGCCGTAGCTGTCTTCAGTCGCCGAGTTAGGGCACTGAAGAACTGGATCGAAGAACTTCCACATTTACTTCTCTAGTACATCGTGTTATTCGCACAGGGTAATTAAAATCCTATTTTACTGCCCATGTTGATCTCTTTATTCTCCTAAAATTTGTGAAATCAGTTTTTCCTCAGAAATTCTCTCAACTGTGGACTCCCATGTATAGAACACTTGATGAATTTCACTAAGCCACTAAATTCTTCACGAGATTCCTCAATTGTGTAAATTTTTCAATCTGCACAACTGTGGAACCCTAGATCAAAATCCTTAGTTAAATTCCTCAACTCACTGGTCAAATTCCTCAACTTTAGAAATTTTTCAATTTCCTGAAATCTAAGAACGCATATGAACTCTCCAAATTCTCCGCACCTATACCCTATTGACAGGTACAAAATGTCATCTCACAAATCACTAGGTTCTCATTAACTTATCTCATTTGCAACATTTCTTGAAGAAACATTATCTGTGTCCTCAGATTCATCAAGAATACAAATTTCTCAGCAAAACCTCAGCTGAAGAAAATGTAGGAAGACAGAAAACTAAAGGGTGGCAAGAAGCTCGAACAGAACACCACCTTTGAGATTCCTGAGGAGATATATGTTGAGTACTGCACGCATGATGAGCAAATTCATGGTAAAGAGACCATGGCAAAATGCAAGATAAGGTTTCAAAAGAATGAACACAGATGGGCAAAGAAGTGGAAGGAATATAGGTATGTCACTCCAAAATATGCCAAGAAGTTTGCCCTCAAACCTCCTTGCAAAAGGTTGCCACGGGGAGATCAACAAGAACCTACTCCCCCAAGCCTAGCCACAATTGAGGATTATCCTGACGAAAATAACAATTATTTGCCTAAGCTGGAGAAAAAGGGTAAAGCTGCCGTCAAATTTTTTAATGAGGACTCTGCTTGTGCAGCTACAGCTGCCACTTCTTCTGCTGCTGAGGCTTCTATTACCGAAAAACCTCAGAAGAAGATTTTGCTGAAGAAACCATGTCTCAAGCCAAAGACCTCATCAGCAGTATCAAAAGAGCAACTTCCTCAGAAAGTAGCAACTACAACTGCCAAGTCCTCAACTGCACCAAAGTCTTCACCGCCTATACATTCACACCTCAGTCAGCGTCAATCTGGCAATCCAAGTTCCTCTGTACCATTAGCTAGAGGCTCAGCTTCAAAATCTTCACCTGGTTTGTTAAAGACTAAGGTAACTGCTGACAAAGGTACCTGACCAAATCCAAGCAAGATTGTCAACATTCCTTCTGCATCAGAAGGAAGTGAAGAATATGATGATGAAACTCTTCAAGCCATCATTAGGAATAAGCAAGAAAGAGTTGCACAAGCTACTGGTAGCACAATTCCCCTCGCACCGGATCCGAAAGTACTACTGAACTTCATTGATCTTTGGTATGAGGATCCAAACACTCCAATCGATGATTTGAAACTTCCTCCTGGAGTAAGTCATATGCTTGCCTCATTTATCGATGAAGCAAAATGGAAGGATCAACAAGCCAAACAAGCTAGGCTTGCAAAGGTTAAAAAGGAGAAATTCTTGAAGCAAAACATCCTAAACCTGTCGCGTGAGAAAATCATTTCTACTCATGCAGAGCTGAAAACCCTCACTTACAGATACACAAGTCTTCATGCTGATCAAAAGGATGTCAAAGTGCAATTTTCCAAAGCCGCAACTCCGGCAATTGATGAATACAACAACAGGGTTGCCGATCCAAACCAGCCAACAATACCTTAGCCAAACTATACTCTGCAAATGGCTGAGGCTGATGAAAATGAAGAACCAACTACTAATGAAATTACTCAGAATATTTCAGTTGAAGAATCTGCCAGGCTAGACACTTCCAACAGAATGCCTAATGAAAATGCTCCTTCACCTAAGCCTTCAAAGGAGGAGAAAGTGACTCTTACGTCTGCAGCAGACGTGAAGAAAACAAAAGCTGCTGAAAAAGAAGCCAAGAAGAGAAAGGCTTCAACTACTTCAGAGTCTTTAGAGGCAAAACAATATATACCTACCACATCATTAGTTCCAGTGGATGCTATTCCCCTTAATGTCGCACCATCATATATGGTTGTTCCATTTGGTGAAGAATACATCATTCCAGAACAGGATGAGGAAATGGATGATAATTCCTCTACTGCATCCACGCCAATGGATGAGGAATTGCAAGTAGATCAAATTTCTTAAGTCACAACACCTCCAATGACTACTGAAGAAAAGGAGGGTGATTAAGACATTGGAAACAGCACAGCTGTTATCCATGATGAGTTGTGGGAAGAGGCTCACCCAAACTCACCAATAACAACTCCAATTCCTCAAACTCATGTAGACACTCAGATTTTGACTTGCTCTGAAGAAAAGAGCCCACATGTGGAATCAGCACAAGATCAAGAATCAGTTGCATTAGCTGAATAAACTGAAAAGGAAACTGAAGCACCAAAAACTGCATCTGCTCCCTCGGATCAGCAAAATCCTCACGTTGAATAACAAACTCCTGCTCAAAATGCTGAAACCGCAATAGTAGTGGTAAATCCTGAAACTGCAATTGTGGTGGCCACAACTCCTTAAAATGACCAACATCATAATCTTCAACCAAAGCCTCACCAGCCCTTCTCAAAGAGGCCAAAGTTTCAGAAGCAATACTTCTATCAGGAACATCATTTCTTGACAGGAGAAAATCCTTATGATAGGCTTCGCATCACGCACATAAAGTTCTGGACCAGAACTCAACTCAACTACTATGCTTCTGTGCTCTGTGGAAGAAGGAAAATATTTCATCACACCCATATTCCTCATTGTGACATGGAGGAAATTCCTTGCTTCACCCCAGTACTGAGTGTTCTTCACGATGCAGGGCTACTACCATTCTGCACATCTATTGGTCACTAGAATACTGACATTATTCTTCCGTTCTATGCCACACTGCATATCTCTGGTGACCCCAAAGACGTCGACTCATGGGTCTTGGACTGGATGACACAGTACACCCACTACAAAGCTCCAGCCACTAAATTGCTTTGAGCTTTACCGATATCAATACCTTTAGATGAAGCAATTAGACTCTATGATGAAAGAGAGCCGCCAAATCATCTAATGGAAGGCCTCATGAAACTTTTGCTCTGGGCCAACCTCCCAGGACAAGATTCCTAGTGAATGAATTCAAGTATGTGCCTAGGACAGATTACATAATATTGTAATATTCCTTTGCACCAATCAAAGGGCATGATAAGGAAGAAGATGTAGTTGGGATCATGTAGAATATCCTATTTCACATCATTCATGGCAACAAAATGAATCTTCACGATTTGTTCTTCAGGACTTTGGCTGACAATGCTTCGTCACCATTTGAGCTGAAGGTTTATGCACCTTGGATTATGAGATTCATCAGAAACAGATCAGCCATCAACTACCAAGGTGACTTTCAGAATCACCCCGGCTATCTGCTCCCTCTCAAAGTCATCAAGAACACTTTTGAACCTATTGAAGCCAAAGGCAAGTTTGAATTGATGAAGGAAATAGGCCTCTGGATGGTCAATTTCGCAAGGCTGCCTCTTATTCCTCATATGATGACACTGCCACTCAAGAATCTGATGGTAGAGCAAAACCTCCAAGCCCAACTATCACATCCATAGATTTCCCATTTGGTGTTTAGCAAGATTGTGCTCATGTTTTAATTCTTGCATTAAAAATGAAAATATGCATGAAAGAAACCCTAGCACCTCACCTTGTTTAAACCAAAATAAAAAGAGTGTGATTTCAATGAACTCAAAATGGCCTTCATAAAAGCCCATCCTTTTTGATAAATATTCGAAACAATATTTCAGGGGTGGAATTTATTTTAAAAATACTTCATGCATTTTATTTATTTCACAAAAGCCAGTGATATTACCCAAATATGTGGTTTTAAATATCTTAGGATATTATAAAATGTTGAAATATTTTTGTGGACTTGGAAATAATTCAAATAACACCCACAATTATTTTCACTATTTACAAGAATAGTTTGGAGCCAAAAATAAAGTAAACAAATGTCAAAAATGTTAAACAAAAAACAAAAATGAAAAATAAATAAGGAAACCCTATCTACCGCTCACCTGGCCCAGCCCACTACCCCTCCTGTCGTCTTCCTCCTTTGCCAGTGGGCAGCAGGAGGTGGACGCTGCTTGCTCCGACGAGGGCACGCACCTGGGTGTCTGCCTGGCCGCCCTGTCGTGCGGGCAAGGGAGATAAGCTCCCCCGCATCCCATTCCAACCTTCTCCACCACCTCATTCGAGTTCCTTCCTTCTCCTCTCTCAGCCGCAATTGGAGCCGAGCTCGAGCTCGAGCTCGCCGTCGTTTCCGGCCATAGCAGGCTTTCCCGAGCATCCCATCGCCTCCGCCTTTTCGAGCTTGTCGTCTACGCCGAAGGAATCGAGCCCCCGAGCCTTGCATCTCCCATAACGCCATCATCTTCAACCTTCGGCCGCCGGCAAGCCGTCGTAGATTCACCGGCTACGCTACCTCCCCAAGCAGTCTGAGCCTCTCCTCGTCACCGTCGTGAGCTTCTAAGTGTTTCCCCTCACTTTCCTGCACCCTAGCTACCTAGCCATGATCCCAAGCTCCGGCAGCCGCCACGGCTCATCGCCGGTGCCCTCCGGTCACCCTCAGCACCTCCCTATGCACTTGGTAGATGAGGCCGACCGAGGGCTACCTGCTGGTACCCTCAACTCACAATTTGCCCCCCTGTAGCATGAACCAGAGCATCTCCAGCGAGCCCTCCGCCGCGGCTAAGGTCGTCGGCGACCACCCTTCGGTGGGGGGCGACGTGTACAGCTCATTAGAGCTTAATCAACCCCCAAGAGCCACTGACATCGGGCCCCTGGGTGGGTCAAACCCCACTTAGCTGCTGGTCAGCACGGGATTAGTCCCTGTGACACTGACAAGTGGGCCCCATTGGTCAGGTTTGACCTGGCCAGCCTCTATTGACCCAGTGACGTTAGCGTGGTGCAATAAATCAAATTCTGTGATTAAAAATAATTCCAGAAATGCTGAAAAATTTAACAAATCATAGAAAATAAAATATAATTCCAAATTTGATTAATAATATATGTAAAATGATCAGAAAAATTCAATGAACACAATGGTGCTAATCTCATGCATGAAAAAAAAGTTATGAAACAGCATCAGGTCAAATCAATTAAATGAATTTGATAAATATCCTATTTCAAATAATATTTGAATTTTGAATTCAAATCAGAATCAAACTAAGGTTCTCTTAGCAACATTACACCATACTAAATTTCATTTCATGCCTGATCATGCATCATATTGTTGCGTTTGCATGATATTGATTGTCGCTATTATTTCGGTAGGCTCTACCCCTTCGGATACGTCCGAATATCCGACTGACAGATTTAATCCTTCCACTGAGCAACAAGATAAGCACCATTTTTTATCATCCCGATATAATCCCATGTTTCCGCTCCTACTCTCACTTATTGCATTAGGACAAAATATTTCAAATGCTTTACTTCGGTAGCTGAACCTATTCCTTTGCATGACCTGTCATTGTCACGGTAGATAGCCAAACCTTGCAACCCAGCATACGTGGTAGTTGCTTGAGCCATGATGTGTCTTATCCTGCTATGCTTGCTATGCCTAGAGTTGTGTCAGGTCTGTTTCATCTGGGTGATGAACATGAATGAACGAATGTGTTCTAGTGACAAAAGAATAAGTGTGGAACCTGATTTGGTAAAGGTATCGATGAAAGGCTATGTAGGAGTACATGGCGGATTGTTTCATTGGAGCCGTCCTTAGGAACTGAGTTTCGTGTATGTAATCCAAGACTAGTTACTACCGCATGCTGGGCCCTGAAATATGACCCCGCTCGACTTATTAATCGCCTAATACTCGGTCCAGGAGTTGCAAGTAGTTTCTGATGTTTATAGTCATGCTCGAGGCTGTGCATAGTGGTGACTTTAGAGGTTGGCTATGATGCGGTAGGCAGTGGCGTGGTGTACCAAGTGGCACACGGATGGTGGGCTTGGGAACCCTGTGCACATCGTTTGGGGCCGTAGCGGAAACTTCAGTCGGACTTCCATGCGGGTTCACTCTCAAATAGGCGATAAACCTGGACTAGGTATTAGTGTGGTTAACGGTCGTGGCCGACTCCCTCGCTGGGCTTCCGCTTGAAGGTTGCCGAGGTGCATGACGTGCACATGGAGATAAGTGGTGAGAGCATATGTGAAGAAATACAACCCTGCAGGGTTATAATCTACTCAAATAGCCGCGTCCTCTGATATGGACTACTTGCAGACATATGTTGTTCATAGATAACTTTAATGACCACTCATAAAAGTATCTAGATAAGTGTGAGTATCATGGATGGCATTCCCATAGGAAGACGAGAAGGAATCCATGATAGTGTATTGTTGTGGTTGTAGTGGACTCGTGTACGACTTATCAAAGTTTGTATAAAACCATTTAAAATTGTAGTATAGTCTAGCCAATAGTCAAAGTTGGCTTGCTGCATGAAACCCCACAACCCCTTTATTGATACATGTGCATGAGTAGATAGATCTGTTCTAAAGTCTTGACGAGTACCTTTGTACTCATGTTTGTTTAATAAATGTTGCAGAAGACACCCACGTGCCAATAGGTGGGTTCTATCTAGACGTAGATGATGGCAGTAGCTGGTGTCCCAGCTATGACCTGGCCCCTTTCAGAAGGGATCTGTAGATAGTCAGGCTTTATGCCTTTTCCTTTCAACTTTTTGTACTCAGACAACTTTAATGCTTCCGCTTGGCTTGTATGACTTTGTTTGTATGACTTGAGTGTCGGGTCATGTGACCCCTACCTGTATGAACTTATTATGCAAGACTCTTCCGAGTCTTCTAAATAAATGTTGTGATGTTGTATGGTTATGTTGTGATGCCATTGTTGTATCTATGCATATCTAGTATGTCATGCGCACGTGTGATGTACTATGATATGTATGGGGTTCGACACCTAGCCGTATGCCCTTAGTAGCTCTCTATAGAGAGAAATGCCCCTTTGTGTTTCCACTGAGCCTTGGTAATTCACTACTGCTCCGAACACGTTGGTTGACCGACATGTATCCTTCTTAGTTGTTGTGTCTATCCCTACGGGGAAATGTCACGCAATGTAATGGAGTCCTTGTAGCTTGCTACGACTCGTCGACACTCGCTGATGACCGACACCTGTTTTGTTGGGTTATGTATGTCTGTCTCTGTACAGTGGAGCCACTTGAGTTCATGACTAGTTATGTCGACCGAGGTTCTTTTTCATTAGAATGCTAGCGACAGAATTGCATACGTGAATCAAAAGGCGCAAACGGTCCCGGCGAAGGTAAGGTGGCAGCCGTGGGGTTAACCGTGCATGAGACCGCAAAGGGATGTGATGTGTTACATGCTGGTTTCCAATGGCTTAGGATCAGGGTGCCGACAGCGTTGGTATCAGAGCCTGACTGACTGTAGGATTACCAAGCCAAACTGGTCAAAATCGAGTCTAGAAATTCTTTAGTTATATGTAAGGGAATTGTTTGTGGAAGGGAACATAAGACTCTTCCTTCTCTTATCTAGTCATTCTCTTCTGGTCATCCTCATCTTTTCTACGGGGATTAAGAACTAGGTTTCTTATCTATCTCTCAGGATCGCGTGTTACTAATCGTTAGATTGTAGGAAAGCGGTTCGAGAGTCAATCCGAATTTTCTTTTGTTCCAAGGAAAAAATATATAATTACTTGTTGACCATGCAATTTGAACTTGATAGTTGAGTGGTTATGCTATCCAATCTTTTGTGGGTTGTCTCAAAATTGTTTTTGAGCATTTACAGCCATTATGCTGCCCAATTTCATTTCCAGAGCCCTAATGCCTTTGCATTATTCTCTATTTCAGATGCCGGCCCGTCCTTTTCGTCAGGTGGTCCGTCCGACTAGATGCATTGACGTACCATGTCACACGGCCATGCTGGTCAAGATGATGTCAGTAGCCAGTTACCGCTGATACCCAGAGTATACAGTGGAGGAGCAGTACCGGGATTTCAACCAGAGTCAGTACATGTGCACTGTTAGGGTACTCCCAGATTACCCTGGAGCTGAGGAGCCGATCCATTGGTCTTATGGTTTGGGGGTTACCGTTGACATGGCGATACAAGATGCCCCCTATTCAATGTTGACCATCATGAGAGCCAGGCATGCACTGCTGCAGAACTCAGAGTTCTGTTATGTTCTAGCTTCTCAGCCACGAGAAGAAGGACATCTTAGTGGAGTCTACTTTGATTCTTCTTTGCAGGATCCAGTGCTGCAGATTACCACTCAGATGTTAGAGAATAGAGAATGAGATGCTCGCACCCTTCGTATGGAGCTTTATGCTACTCGTGCATGTCTGTCTACAGCTTTGACACAGCTCGCACCTGTAGTTCAGACAGGCTATGGAGACATGGAGATGTTGAACCCAGTTAGGACTCATCTTCCAGCTCATGTTGACTGGCCTGCTATTGGAGGTGTCACCCCTCTTCGAGGACCTCTGTTGCCACCAGTCAGGGGACCGAGGCCACATTCGTGTCCTTATGGTTCCCAGGGATCTCAGGCTAGAGTATTTCCTGATTCGCAGGTTAGCTCCCACGTCACGGAGGAAACCTATATGAGATGTTCTATGCGGATGCTTGAGCCCGTGAGTGGAATAGTAGTATTGTAGTAGTTATATTTCCACTGTCCTATGTGTGTTGTGGAATATGACTATGTTGTGAGATGAGTTCCGGAGGCATAGATAAATAATGTATAGGAAGCTTGGAAAGCCTCTGATGAGTAGTGTCATCTTTTCAGTAGTTTGCTCTTCAGTTTGAGGTTGTACTGAACTATGTTATGGTGTGTATGAACCATGGTATATATATAGCAGTTTGCTTGTTACCATGTTGTCCGGTTGTTGATTTCCGCATTCCATGTTGTTCAGTGCATTCTTAATCTATAGCCAGTATTGATGTTGATGTAGTCTAAGATGTGAGTTTGTTTGCGAGGATGGTGTTTACCAGGCACAACCGTTCTCCTAGCCATGAGCAGGGACAGGGTAGTCAGGCTGCTCAAGAGGACCTACCTCACTCGCCTTCTCTGGCGGAGGTTATGCTGGAGGAAGAAAGGAACAAGAGAGAGACAAACCATTTGTTAGAGCGTACTCAGCAAAATATGGCTCGTCAGCCGCAAAATGACGCAGTGTCCCTCAATGACTTTGTGAAGCTAAATCCCCCGAAGTTCCATCATTCCATCGATCCTCCGACGCTGATGATTGGTTGTGCACTATATCGCGCAAGATACACTCTGCCAACGTTGCTGAGGCTGACAAGGTGATCTTCGCGGTGTACTTTTTGGAAGTCCCCGCCAATCTGTGGTGGGAGAATTATGAAGCTATGCATCCTGCCGGACCAGGAGCCACCTCGACTGATTTCAGCGTAGCTTCCCGTTTGCATCACATTCCAGAGGGTCTCATGGACCGTAAGAGAGAGGAATTTTGTGCCTTCACTCAAGGAAAGTTGACCGTGGATGCTTATAGCCGCGAGTTTGGAAATCTCGCTTGCTAAGAAACAGAAGAGGTGTTAACTGATGCCAAGAAGCAAGCAAGATTCCGCAAGGGACTGAGCCCCGAACTTCATCGTGACCTGCGCCTTCATGAATGTACAAGTTTCCAAGCTCTTGTCAACAAAGCGATCAATGCTGAGACTAGTCATACCGACTACGAAGCAATGAAGACGCACTTTTGCGATTCTGGCTCCTCATCCAGTTCAGCGTTTTAGAAGCGCCGGGTGTGGGTCCCGAATAGTTCTCTGCCGGCAAGATATACCCCGAGGCCATCCTATGTGGCGCCCTAGGAAAACCAGACCAACCCTCCAGCCAAGACCTATGGTGGTCCAGCTACCAATGTTGCACCACATGCCAATCAAGTGATCTGTTACAAGTGTGGAGAACCAGGTCACTATTCGAGTGAGTGTTCCCCGAATATCGCTGCCAAGCAACCTGGGAAGTTTGTTGGGCAAGGCAAGTCGGGCAAGGCATATTATGTGAAGCCAACTCGTGCGCGTGGTCGCGTGAATTATGTTTCAGCAGAAGAAGCTGCAGAGGACCCCGACGTTATTTTGGGTTCGCTCCTTGTCAATCGTCACCAAGTGTCTGTTCTTTTTGATACTCGGTCATCTCATTCCTTCATTTCCGAAAGTTATGCGCAGTTGCATAACATGTCCTTTTGTGATATGCCAATTCCATTAGTGGTACAAACTCCTAGTAGTAAATGGCAGACTTCTAGGATACGTAATGACAATGAAATTCTTGTGGACAGGCTTGTTTTCCTAGAATCTTTGATAGCCCTTAAATCCTCAGGTATCAATATCATCTTGGGTATGGACTGGATGTCAGCTAATTACGCCAGGATTGATAGCCATTCTAGGAATGTTCAGCTTACCCATCCATCGGGTGAGATAGTTAATATCTCGACTCGAGTAGCCAAATGCCAACTCAATTACCTAAATGCTAGTCCTCTTCCAAAACATGAAGACATTCCGGTAGTCCGTGACTTTCTGGATGTTTTTCCAGAAGAGCTGCCAGGAATTCCACATGACAGGGATGTAGAGTTTGTGATAGATCTTGTTCCGGGAACTGTCCCAATAGCCAGAAGACCCTATAAGATGGCACCCTTAGAGCTAGCCGAAATTAAGAAACAACTAGATGAGGCCTTGAAAAAAGGTTTCATTCGTCCTAGCTCTTCTCATTGGGCTTGTCCCGTCCTCTTCGTCAAGAAGAAGGATGGAACAGATCGGATGGTTCTAGATTATCGACCAGTTAATCTGGTCACAATGAAGAACAGGTATCCGCTCCCCAGGATCTACGATCTGTATGATTAGCTCGCTGGATCCTCAGTCTTCTCCAAGATGGATTTGAGGTTGGGATAACATCAAATCAAGATCAAGAACGGGGACATTCCAAAAACGGCCTCTGTCACTCGTTATGGCCAATACGTGTACACCGTCATGTCCTTCGGTTTAACCAATGCCCCAACCACCTTCTCTCGCTTGATGAATTCGATCTTCATGGAGTATTTGGATAAATTCGTCGTGGTATACCTCGATGATATTCTCATCTACAAGAAAAACGAACAAGAACATGGCGAGCATCTAAGGCTGGTATTGATGGAACTTCAAGAGCATCGCCTTTATGCCAAGTTTTCAAAATGTGAATTTTGGTTACCAGAGTAACCTATCTAGGCCACGTAATCTCTGGTAAGGGTATTGCTGTCAATCCTGAGAGAGTTCAAGCCGTCCTTGATTGGAATCAACCTAAATCATTTAAGCAAGTTAGGAGTTTTCTTGGTCTAGCGAGCTATTGTCGCCGCTTTGTTGAGAACTTCTCCATGGTTGCAAAGCCTCTATCTGAACTGCTCAACAAAGATAAAAAGTTTGAGTGGACACCATAGTGTGAGCATAGTTTTCAGGAACTGAAAAAACACATGACTTCTGCACCTGTGTTGCTACCACCAGATTTTTCTAAGGACTTTGTTATCTATTGCGACGCCTCTCGACAAGGATTAGGTTGCATTCTCATGCAAGACCGTCATGTGATTGCATACGCATCTCGACAGTTGCGTCCACATGAGGATAATTATCCCACACATGATCTTGAGCTTGCAGCTGTAGTCCACGCACTAAAAACCTGGCGACAATACCTTTTTGGTAGTCGTTGTGAAATTTTCACTGATCACCAAAGTCTGAAATATATCTTCACCCAGCCGGATTTGAATCTCACGCAAATACGGTGGGTCGAGTTGATCAAAGATTACGACTTAGAGATAACTTACACCCCGGGGAAAGCCAATGTTATGGCTGATGCACGAATTTGTAAGTCTTATTGTAACAATGTGATGTTGCAACGAGGTCAACCACGTCTCTATGAGGAAATTCGAAAGTTGAACCTCCACATTGTCCCTCAAGGATTTCTTTCCAACCTGGTGGCGAAACCTACTCTTAGGGATCAAATCATAGCTGGCCAAAAGCGTGATAAGGGTATATCATGGATCAAGAAGAATATTACTGGCGGAAACGCTAAGGAATTCTCTATGAATGATCAAGATGTTGTGTTCTTCCAGAACCGTCTAGTGGTTCCTAAGAATCCACATCTGAGGCATTTTATCCTTAAGGAGGCTCGTGTTTCTCCTCTCACGATTCATTCCGGTAGTACTAACATGTATCAGGACCTACGCCAGAGGTTCTGGTGGACTAGGATGAAGAGAGAAATTGCTGAGTTCGTTGTGAACTGCGACATTTGTCGTCGAGGTAAGGCAGAACATCAAAGGCCTGCTGGCACCCTTCAACCCTTAGCTATTCCTGAATGGAAATGGGATAAAGTTAGTATGGATTTCATCACCGGGTTTCCCAGGACCAAGAAAGTGAATAATGCTATCTGTGTGGTCATTGACTGTCTGTCCAAAGTAGCTCATTTACTTCGAGTTTGTGAGAGTATAACACCTAGCCAGGTAGCAGAGTTATATATCTCTCGTATAGTGTCTCTTCATGGTGTTCCATTGGACATTAACTCAGACCATGCAAGTATTTTTACTTCTTGTTTCTGGGAAAGCTTACAGAATGCCATGGGGACTCACCTATCTTTTAGCACTGCTTTTCCATCCTCAATCAAGTGGTCAAGTAGAAAGACTCAATCAAATTCTAGAAGATAAGATTCGAGCTTGTGTTATATCGTTCGGTATGAATTGGGAGAATTGTCTTGCATTCGCCGAATTTGCTTATAACAATAGTTATCAATCAAGCTTGGGCAAAGCCCCTTTTGAAGTTCTCTATGGACGAAGATGTCGAACACCTCTTAATTGGTCCCAAACCTGAGAGAGGCAACTCTTTGGTGTGGATATGATCCACGAAGCAGAAGAGCAAGTTCGCATTATTCGTGAAAAGCTGAAAGCAGCCCAATCTCATCAAAAGAGCCAATATGATCGTCATCATAAGGCTGTGAGCTTCGAAGTTGACGAGAAGGCTTTTCTTCGGGTTACACCTTTGAAGGGTACCCATCGATTCAGTATCAAAGGCAAATTGGCTCCTCGTTACATTGGTCCTTTTCGCGTTCTTGCCAAACGAGGAGAAGTTGCCTACCAATTGGAACTTCCTTCGCATATTTCCAAGGTTCATGATGTTTTCCACGTCTCGCAACTCAGGTGTTGTTCTCGGATCCTATCCGTGAAGTAGACCACGAAACGCTTGATCTCTAGGATAACCTTTCATACCGAGAATACCCTGTTCGTATTCTTGATCAAGCTGAGCGTACCACTCGACGTCAAAACCTCAAGTTTCTTAAAGTTCAATGGTCAAATCATTCTGAAAAGGAAGAAACATGGGAAAGAGAGGACCGTCTCCGACTTGAGTATCCGGCGCTCTTCCTGACGACTTCCAAATCTCGGGACGAGATTCTTTTGAGTGGGGGTGATTTGTCACATCCCTAGATTTCCCATTTGGTGTTTAGCAAGATTGTGCTCATGTTTTATTATTGCATTAAAAATGAAAATAGGGATGAAAGAAACCCTAGCACCTCACCTTGTTTAAACCAAAATAAAAAGAGTGTGATTTCAATGAACTCAAAATGGCCTTCATAAAAGCCCACCCTTTTTGATAAATACCCTTTTTGATAAATATTGGAAACAATATTTCAGGAGTGCAATTTATTTTAAAAATACTTTAGGCATTTTATTTATTTCACAAAATCCACTGATATTACTCAAATATGTGGTTTTAAATATCTCAGGATATTATAAAATGTTGAAATAGTTTTGTGGACTTGGAAATAATTCAAATAGCACACAATTATTTTCACTATTTAGAGGAATAGTTTGGAGCCAAAAATAAAGTAAACAAATGTTAGACATGTTAAACAGAAAACAAAAATGAAAAAAATAGAAAACACCTATCTACCGCTCACCTAGCCCAGCCCACTACCCCTCTTCTCGTCTTACTCCTTTGCCAATGGGCAGCAGGAGGTGGCCGCCGCTTCCTCCGACGAGGGCACGCACCTGGGTGCCTAACTGGTCGCCCTGTCATGCTCGCGAGGGAGATAAGCTCCCCCGCATCCCATTCCAACCTTGTCCCCCTCCTCATTCGAGTTCCTTCCCTCTCCTCTCTCTGCCGCCATTGGAGCCGAGCTCGAGCTCGAGCTCGCAGTCGTCTCCGACTATAGCAGGCTTCACCGAGCGTCCCATCGCCTCCGCCTTGTCGAGCTCGTCATCTACGCCGAAGGAGTCGAGCCCTCGAACCCTGCATCTCCCCCAACACCGTCATCTTCATCCTTCGGCCGCCGGCAAGCCGTCGTAGATTCATCAGCTACGCTACCTCCCCGAGCAGTCTGAGCCTCTCCTCGTCACCGTCGTGACCTTCTGAGTGTTTCCCCTCACTTTTCCCTCTCTTTCCTGCACCCTAGCTACCTAGCCGTGATCCCGAGCTCCGGCAGCCGCCACGGCTCGTCGCCGGTGCCCTCCGGCCGCCCTGAGCCCCTCCCTGTGCACCTGGTAGATGAGGCCGCGCGAGGGCTACCACCGTCCGGTAGGGGCTGACCTGGACAACTCATTAGAGCTTAATCAAGCCCCAAGAGCCACTGACAGTGGGACCCAGGGTGGGTCAAACCCCACATAGCTGCTGGTAAGCGCGGGATTAGTCCCTGTGACACTGACCAATGGGCCCCACTGGCCAGGTTTGCCCTGGCCAGCCTCTGTTGACCCAGTGACGTAAGTCTGGCGCAAAAAATCAAATTCTGTGATTGAAAATAATTCCAGAAATGCTGAAAACTTTGAAAAATCATTGAAAATAAAACATAACTCCAAATTTGATAAATAATATATGTAAAACGATGAGAAAAATTCAATGAACACAATGGTGCTACTTTCATGCATGAAAAACAAAGTTATGAAACAACATCAGGTAAAATCAATTAAATGAATTTGATAAATATGCTATTTCAAATAATATTTGAATTTTGAATTCAAATCAGAATCAAGCTAAGGTTCTGTTAGCCACATTACACCATACTACATTTCATTTCATGCCTGATCATGCATAATATTGTTGCATTTGAATGATATTGATTGTCGCTATTATTTCGGTAGGCTCTGCCCCTCGGGATACGTCCGAATATTCGACTGACGGATTTAATCGTTCCACTAAGCAACAAGGCAAGCACCATTTTAGATCATCCCGATATAATCCCATGTTTCCGCTCCTTTTCTCACTTATTGCATTGGGACAAAATATTTCAAATGCTTTACTTCGGTAGCTTTACCTATTCATTTGCATTACCTGTCATTGTCACAGTATATAGCCAAACCTTGCAACCTAGCATACCTGGTAGTTGCTTCAGCCATGATGTGTCTTATCCTGCTATGCTTGATATGCCTAGAGTTGTGTCAGGTCTGTTTCATCTGGGTGATGAACAGGAATAAACGAATGTGTTCTAGTGACAAAAGAATAA
Organism: Hordeum vulgare subsp. vulgare; assembly: GCF_904849725.1. Taxonomy (NCBI): domain Eukaryota; kingdom Viridiplantae; phylum Streptophyta; class Magnoliopsida; order Poales; family Poaceae; genus Hordeum; species Hordeum vulgare. The sequence goes on along the minus strand of NC_058520.1, from coordinate 298,443,883 downwards.
GCGTGGAACATGATTTGGTAAAGTTACCGATGAAAGGCTATGTAGGAGTACATGGCGGGTTGTTTCATTGGAGCCGTCCTTAGGAACTGAGTTCCGTGTATGTAATCCAAGACTAGTTACTACCACATGCTGGGCCCTGAAATATGACCCCACTCGACTTATTAATCACCTTGCACTCGGTCAGGAGTTGCATGTAGTTTCTGGTGTTTATAGTCATGCTGGAGGCCGTGCATAGTGCTGGCCTTAGAGGTGGGATATGATGCGGTAGGCAGTGGCACGGTGTACCAAGTGGCACCCGGATGGTGGGCTTGGGAACCCTGCGCACATCGTTTGGGGCCGTAGCAGAAACTTCCGTCGGAATTCCGTGCGGGATCACTCTCAAATAGGCGATAAACCTGGACTAGGTATTAGTGTGGTTAACGGTCGTGGCAGACTCCCGTGCTGGGCTTCCGCTTGAAAGTTGCCCAGGTGCATGACGTGCACATGGCGATAGGTGGCGAGAGCGTGTGTGAAGAAGTATACCCCTACAGGTTTATAATCTATTCGAATAGCTGCGTCCACGGATATGGACTACTTGGTGACATATGTTGTTCATAGATAACTTTAATGGCTACTCATAAAAGTATCAAGATAAGTGTGAGTATCATGTATGGAATTCCCGTAGAAAAACGGGAAGGAATCCATGATAGTGTATTGTTGTGGTGGTAGTGGACTCGAGTACGACTTATCAAAGTTTGTTTAAAACCATTTAAAATTGTAGTATAGTCTAGCCAAGAGTCAAAGCTGGCTTGCTGCATGAAACGCAACAACCCCCTTTATTGATACATGTGGATGAGTAGATTGATTTGTTCTAAAGTTTTGCTGAGTACCTTTGTACTCATGTTTGTTTCATAAATGTTGCAGAAGACACCCACGAGCCAACATGTGTGTTCTATCTAGACGTCGATGATGACGAGTAGCTGGTGTCCCAGCTACGACCTCGCCCCTTTCAGAAGGGATCTGTAGATAGTCAGGATTTATGCCTTTTCCTTTCAACTGTCCATAATCAGACAGCTTTAATGCTTCCGTTTGTCTAGTATGACTTTGTTTGTATGACTTGAGTGTCGGGTCATGTGACCCCTACGTGTATGAACTTATTATTCAAAACTCTTCCGAGTCTTCTAAATAAATGTTGTGATGTTGTATGGTTATGTTGTGATGCCATTGTTGTATCTATGCATATCTAGTAGGTCATGCGTACGTGTGATGTACTGTGATATGTATGGGGTTCGACACCTAGTCATTTGCCCTTAGTAGCTATCTATACAGAAAAATGCCCCTTTGTGTTTCCACTGAGCCTTGGTAGTTCGCTACTGCTCCGGACACATTGGTTGACCGGCATGTATCATTTTTAGTTGTTGTGTCTGTCCCTACGGGGAAATGTAAGGTGATGTAATGGAGTCCTTGTAGCTTGCTACGACTCGTCTACACTCGCTGATGACCGACACCTACTTTGTTGGGTTATGTATGCCTGTCTCTGTAAAGTTGAGCCACTTGAGTTTTTGACTAGTTATGTCAACCCGGGTTCTTTGTCATTGGAATGCTAGCGACAGAATTGCATACGTGAGTCAAAAGGCGCAAACGGTCCCAGCTAAGGTAAGGTGGTAGCCGTGGGGTTCACCGTGCATGAGACCGCAAAGGGATGCGATGTGTTACATTCTGGATTCCTATGGCTTAGGATTGGGGTCCCGACACCAACTGTCCCAAGGGTGATGACTAAAAGGGAGCTTCTTCTCGGTTTTCACCAGAAAGTCGATCGCAATCACAAGTGGGTAAAATGCTAGTTTGGCTCCATTGTGAAAACCCTCGACAAGACTTGAAATGTTGTGAAGAAAAATTACTATTATATTCATGAGGTATTTGATCGCATTTGGGCCAGACTGTCTCACCTGAAGACTCTTGAGGAACTTGAAGAACTGGAATTCACTCAAGACTTTGACTGGTCGTGGCCTCCGAAGAAGAAATTCAAGACTATTCCAGTTCCTGACTTGGTGGATAGCTCATTTTCTTCACTCCGCACTGCAGAATCACATGACAAACCCGAGGATACTGGAACAGGCCCAACAAGGAAGTCTTACTTGAAGACTGGTCGCGCCTCTTCCTCAACACAGAAGTGAAATTCTTCATTGGCGTTAGTCCTCAGTTTTGTCCCTTTTCGTCACTTGATGACAAAGGGGAGAAATCTGAGAGTTAGTCTTCAAGCGGGATCTATTTACGGGCTTATAAACTTTATTAAGTTACAAACTCTTGGTTCTTCTGAAGTTTTTGATGTAATGAGTTATAACTCAAGCCCGATGGTGTTCTGACTCTTTTGAACGTTTTTCCTCGCATGCTTATTCCACAAGTTAATTAATGCGAGCATGCTGAAATTCATGAGACACCATTTTTCATCATGCATTTCTAATTCCTCATACTATATGTCAAATGCATGCATAAATTGCAAGATACAGGGGGAGATCTCCATGATATAAATCATCAATGTGCATCTGCTATTCAAAGAAAATTCATCAAAACATGCACATCTTCAGGGGGAGTTTCTCTGTATCTTGACTTCAAATTCCTCAAAATATGTAATTATATCTCATATTACTATCCCCGTTTAAAACTTAACCTAATTGTCATCAACCACTAAAAAGGGGGAGATTGTAAGTGCATCTAGTGCCCCTTTGTGATTTGGGTGGTTTGAAGACTTATAGGTCAAGAGACTGATATGTTTGTGAGTGTACACATGCTCTATAAGTCGCAGAGGAGTTTGAGGTATTCGATGAATATCGACCCCTAAAAATGTATGTCTTCGGGTGAAGATTTTAGTCATTCCTTGAAGACTTTGACCGCAAAGAAATTGCGAACAAATTGATATTCCTCATGAAGATATTGAAGATGAGGAATTCGGTGTGCCCTGAAGAAAACAATCTGAAGGCTTTTAAGCGTGAAGATTTACTCTTTCTGTTTCATTTTCTTTACACTTGAGTCATAGGAACACCATACTGTTAAAGGGGGTCAAGGTAAAAACCATGGAACAAATTTCCTCATGATGCTCAACCCAAGCCTAATTCTACCAAAGCCTCAAAGTGAGGAATATGAGAGACATCAGAACTTTCAGAGTTGAAAGTTACCACCATTGTCACGCCACGCGCCACCTGTCACACAACTTATCCACACAACGGTCATGTTATTAAAGGGCATTTATGTCAAATAATGTCGGGATGCTCCTCTGGGATGCCCCCTGACCGATACATCGAGTTCATCATTGAGCTCATGCCCGGGCAAGGCCTATCTATAAGAAGCCCCATAGGATGGGATCCAAGGAGCTGGCAGAGTTGAAGAAGCAGTTGGCAGAGCAACTTTGGAAGGGATTCATCCGTCCAAGTGCCTCACCTTGGGGTTCACCTATTCTATTCGTGTCCAAGAAGGATGGGACTATCAGGTTGTGCATCGATTACCGTTCCCTCAACGAAGTTACAAGAAAGAACTAGTATCCACTCCCCAAGATTGAAGACCTATTCGACCAGTTAAATACTGCCAAGGTATACTCCAAGATCGATCTCAGATCTGGATATTACCAACTGAAGATTCGGTCCGAGGACATACCTAAGACGACATTCGGGACGAGGTACGGTCTGTACGAGTGCACGGTCATGCCATTCAGGTTGACAAATGCCCGAGCATACTTCATGTACCACATGAACAAAGTATTCATGTAATATCTGGATAAGTTGGTTGTCGTCTTCATCGATGACATATTAATCTTCTCCAAATCTGAAGAAGAGCATGAGGAACACCTGAGGCTGGTGTTGGAAAAACTACGAGAGCACCAACTTTATGCCAAGTTTAGCAAATGCGAATTGTGGTTGCACGAATTTGGATTCTTGGGTCATACCATGACGACAAATGGACTGGCAGTGGAGCCCACCAAGATTACAATGGTAACCAACTCAGAGTCGCCAATCGATGTGAAGGAAGTTAGAAGCTTCCTCGGACTCGCCGGATGCTACCGCAAGTTCGTGGAAGGGTTCTCCCGTATCACCCGATCAATGGACATCGTAGTGCGAAGAAAGCTTCTAGGAGTTGAAGAAGAGATTGACCACCGCCCCAGTACTGTCCACTCCAGATATCAACAAGGAGTTTGTGATATGCTGTGATGCCTCAAGAATCGAGCTCGGTGGCGTTCTCATGCAAGACGTCAGAGTCGTGGCTTATTTGTCAAGGCAACTGCACCCGCATGAATAAAACTACACGACTCATGATCTCGAGTTGGAACCTGTAGTTCATGCCTTGAAGACATGGTAGCATTACCTCCTGGGGAAGCGATGCAAAATATACACCGACCACAAGAGTGTGAAGTATATTTGACCCAAAAGGATTTGAATATGAGGCAGCGAAGGTGGTTGGAACTGATTAAAGACTACAACCTCAACATTCAATACCACCCCGGTAAGGCCAACGTGGTGGCTGATGCCTCGAGCCGAAAGGATTGTACCTTGAATGCTATGATCAAGGAAAGGCTAACTGCCCTGTATGAATAGCTGGAGAGCTTTGGGTTAGAGCTGGTCGAACAAGGATTCCTCGCTAACCTCAAAGTCAAACCCACTCTGGCATACGACATTAAATAGGCCCAAAAGGGACACGAGACCATCAAAGGCATCAAGAAGAAGATCAAGGAAGGCAAGGCCCGAGGGTTCTCAATGTATGAACAAGGAGTTGTGTGGTTTGGGAGACGTTTATGCATACCCAACAGGGCCGAACTCAAGAACTTAATCTTGCAAGAGGCCTATAACACTCCTTACTCAATCCACCCTGGTGGGACCAAGATGTATCAAGATCTTAGAGAAAGATTCTGGGGGCATGGCATGAACCAGGAAATAGCTTCATATGTCGCCAAGTGCGACATATGCCAGTGGGTCAAAGCTGAGCACCAGCGACCTGCTGGGCTGGTACAACCTCTCCAGGTGCCCGGATGAAAGTGGGATAAAGTCAGTATGGACTTCATCACTGGTCTACCCAGATCCAGCCGAGACCAAGACTCCATATGGGTCATTGTCGATCACCTGATCAAGGTCTCAAACTTCATTCCTGACAACACCGCTTATGGTTGCTACAAGCTAACTAGTCTCTACATTGAGCGTATTCTGAGCCTCCATGGAGTTCCCAAGGAGATTGTGTACGATCGAGGCATGCAGTTCACGTCAAGATTCTAGAAAAAGTTCCAAGAAGCTCTGTGAACCAAGCTCTCCTTCAGCACCGCCTTCCATCCATACATGGGCGCACAGACAGAGCGAGTAAAGCACATACTGGAGGATATGCTCCGTGCTTGTTTCTTGGTACATCGAACCAAATGGGAAGACTCTCTGCCTTCCACTGAGTTCTCATACAACATCGGCTATCAGTCCAGTCTCCAAATGGCCCCATTTGAAGTGCTATACAGACGTAAGTGCCGCACTCCGCTCAACTGGTCCGAAACTAGTGAAGGGTTGATTTTCGGGCCAAACGTCCTTCGTGAAGGTGGAGAAAAGGTGCAGCTTGTCAGGGAGCACCTAAAGGCTGCTAAGTCGCGACAAAAGAGCTATGCGGATTCCCATTGCAAGGAAGTGGAGATCAACACCGAAGACCATGTGTACCTCCGCTTCACACCTCTCATGGGGACTAATCTTTTCCACGTCAAGGGGAAACTTTCTCCAAGATATATTGGACCTTTTAGGATCACGACAATGCATGGAGAAGTTGCTTACCAGTTGGAGCTATCCCCGGAATTTTCTGAAGTGCACAACGTTTTCCACGTGTCACAACTTCGGAAGTGCCTTCAAGCGACGAACCATCCAGATCTATATAAGGACATCGACCATCAAGCCATTGACCTTCAGCCTGACCTCACCTACCGCGAGAGACTGATCCGCATCCTCGACGAAGTCCAGCGTTGTACCAGAAGCCGCACCATCAAGTACTTCAAGGTCCAGTGGAGCAACCACACCAAAGCAGAAGCAACATGGGAGCGTGAAGACTATCTCAGATCCGAATTTCCGTACCTTTTTAGCACCTAGCTTAGGAATCTCGGGGACGAGATTGTTGTGAGGGGATTGGTCTGTCAGACCCTGTTTTCACTTTGCCTCATCTGTAGTCTTTTCAAATTTGGATTTACCTAAAACATCTTAAGCAAATGTTGTGAGTGCCATGATTGTCATTGATTGTATGTATGCTTTAGTGTATGGATCTAAAAATAACTTTTATAACATAATACTTCCTTAAAAAAATCCTTTTTCCCATTTTTGTTAATTCAAAACCTTGCTTTGGGGTTTGCACTACAAGCCCCTGATTTCAAGGGGGTGCCTTCACCCAAAGATGGTATTCTGATTCTAGCACTATTATAACTCTCCTAAATCATAAAATAAATATTTTATAAAATGTGTTCCTATTGTCTTTACATGTCCTTGCTATAAATGATATTTCTGAGTGGAAAATTATTTTTCTACCTTAGAAAATCTCAGAATATTTGGAGATACTCCGAGGACATATATTTTCCATATATAAGATTTTCAACCCCTATTTATGTTCAAAATATTTGAGCTAACCTTTGAAAACCTATTATGTCTGTTTTGACCTTTTTCCCCCAGCTATATTTGGTGATCATGCCAAGTTTCACCTCATTCCAAGGTGGTTTGGTTCATCAAATAATCCTAAAACCCTTCATGTCCAGATTCAAGTTGAAGCAACTCTACATTACAAAGTTTGTCCAAATGGCCTAAAACTTTGCAGGAGTGCTCAATACCCCAAATGAGGAGACCCTGCCAAGAGTTGGATTTGTGGGGATTAATTTGCTCATATTTCCCCAAACGAGGAGACCCTGCCAAACTTGTCCAATGCAGCTGAAATGTGGTAGAGCATCCTAATCTTGACTAAAACTCAATCCTCTTAACTTTCAGTCTCACTGGTAAAGGTTAGCTGCCCCAAGCATAGATCAATCACCTTTATCTAGATTGGTCAAACAACATCTAGCACTCTCTACACCCACTCCCTTCTCTCCAAACTCCTAGAACACACTCCCAGCACCACTCCTCAACTAGAGACGAGTGGCCCCTCCTTGATTCAAAGTGTGTAAGACAAAGCCCCCCATTTAGCTCCTGGTTCAATGCTGGCAGAGCCTCTTTAAGCACATCCCTTTGGCCAGCATTGATCTTCTTGGTTCCTAGCAACCGATGGTCATCTAACCCACCACACAGACACACCAGACAAGGCCAAAGCATGCCACAGCGCGCCAGCATGTCGTGGCATGTCAATACTTCGCTCTAGACGCGCTACAGGGTACACCCGAGGCTAGGGAGGCCAGCCCCGGCCAGTTCTCACCTTCCCTCGATATCTCACCTCGTCGCTGACAATGACCCGAGTGAGGGAAGACTCAGGGCCCCTTTCTTCCGCTCTCCACTAACTCAGGTGACGCGTGCTCATGCGCGCCTGATTCGGTCAAGAGGCCGTGGCCGCACAGCCTGCCTGAACAGCTGCCTTCGCTCCTCCACTTGTGTCCTAGTGTCCTAAGCCACGTCCAAAAACCGTGGTGTCGGTCCCAAGCCCTCTCTCCGTCTCCTGCAGCCGTGGCAAAAACCATCGGCGCTCCCCGCTGGGTGCCCGATCGCCAGCCTATAAATAGGCTCCCCCCGTCGTTCTAGCACCTTATTCCTCTCCTCCCAACCTTCAGTCAAGCCCCTAGCATCCCCACTTGAGAAGGAGATCCCTTGTGCTCGAGATCGACCGAGGCGCCGCTGTGTCGGAGCTCCGTCGATCTCGGGCTACAAGCTGGCTCTCGAGCTCCTCTCACTTCCTCTCTGACCACAACAAGCTTAGGAACCTCCTCCACCACTCCCACGGGCTTCTCCCTGCTCGGAACACCCTTCTCCACCGCAACCCCAAACTCCTCCGCCCCGATCGCGTTGTTGCAAGTGACACAGGTCCTCCCTGTCCCTCGAACCTTACCAGGTAGGCAGAGATGCCACGAGCCCATTTATGTGCTCACTCGGCCACGAGGACGTCAGAGCCGCCGCCGGCGTGCCTCCCCTCCTCACTGTCTAGAGGTGGAAGACGACCCCGACAGGAGGGTCCCACCTATGAGTGGTTAATCTATCCCCGTCTCCCCCTCTTTGTCCCTGACCACAGGGGCCCGCGCGTTAGGTTTAAACCTAACAACGCGCGTCTGGCTGGCTGGTTGGCTATTAGGCTTGTTGGCTAGTTGGGCCGGCCCAGCTGCTGGCCGAGCCGGGCCACGGGCTGAACCCCTTTTCTTTATTTTTACATCCGGAGTCTTAGGTTATTTCTATAGGATAAAATATTGAATAAAATTCAAATATTTTCCACCATAATTCCTCTAAAAATATGTAGAATCTATTAGTGTTGTTGTGTAAATTTTTGTAAAGACTTTTATGCACAACATTAATTAAATACCTAGTTTGGGTATTTTTAGCTTGTGTTAATGAGACATTAAAAACACCTTTCTAGTTCAAAAATGAAACATACATTTTTAAAACTAAAGATAGAATGTCTTAGAATAGGTCAACATTTTTAATCTGAGTTTGTGCTATATTTTGGAGTGTGCTTATTATTATTATTATTATTATTATTTTATTATGACGATAGAGCACACGTTTGACGAAGGACTTGGACCCGAAGACCTCGAAGACCCCGGATACCTAGCTGATCAAGGAAAGCAACCCTTTGACCATGTCTGAGAAAATGTTTTATGCATGACATGTCAATTACTTTATTTCGATGCATATAGTCATGATTAATCGGTACACCCCGGTATGGTGTTATCGATGCCTCCTTTGGAGAACTTGCACTAAGCATGACCGTACCATCTATGAAGGTCACGGTGATAAAAGTTGACAAGTACATAGTAGTGCTACACATAGGATGGATATATGCATGGTGATGGTAACTCAAAAGTGATATTAAAGGTTTTACGAAAACCCCATCGGGTGCCACTAATGCCCGAGGGTAGTGGTCTTGAGATGGATGTCCACTTGAGAAAGCAGTGGTGTTCCGGAAAGGTTTAGTGTGAGTGGTTTCAGAATTGGATTAGATTTATGATGTGTCGACCGTCCCAGACTTACATGTGCTACCATGATACCCCATTATGGGATGAGGCTTTGTTGATTACTTTAGTCCATGGTAACAAAGGGCCCGCATTACTAGTGGCGGGAGTGATATGGTCACTATCGTGACGCGGTCGTACCAGGTAGGTCGACGATGCCATTTTTACGTGTTCCGGGCACACCATTGGTCCCCGCATGGATACTACGGTCTAGAGTTGGTGCTCGTAACACGTACATCATGTGGGATGGGTACCAATCGAGTGGAATTTTTGTCTAGTGTCCTCAGGGGAAAGGCAATGATCGGGTACTTACCTCGGGTATGTTATATACCGCGAGTCGTGGATGACACGGAAATTTCCCGGATCTCGTGGGTACAACGTACAACCTCTACAGAGTGTAGAACTATTCGAATAGCCGTGTCCACACTCAAGGATAGCTGGGTAATCCTTCTTAACTACGTCAAGTCGTTTTCGCGTAAACCATGTGTGTGTGTGTATAAATTTGTTATCCGACTAAGATGATATGACAAGTCTGGTGACTTGGCATATAGGGTGAATATGTGGTGTTCAACCCTTACTAGATATGTTGATATGTGTGGCATGTTCTCTTGAATACCATCTAGTTTTGATGCATCTCCATACAAGCATTTGACCATGCTTATTTACAATCAAAACTGGCTTTCCGCAAAAGCTGCATATTACTTTATTATCGTACCTACTGCATTATCCATATCATGGGCTATTTGCGAGTACATTCAATGTACTCATTGGCTTGCCACTTGTTATTTTATTGACCAAACATGGAGGAACCAGAGTATGGAGAAGAATTCATCGTCGGAGACGGACACGCGAACTAGGAAGCTTCCCAGTCAGAATGCCTGTTGGCTAAGGCTGATGGCATGGGTTCTCGTTTACTACCAAGTATTTCGCTAGTAGTTTTGTTGGTTTGATTGGCCTTCTTGGTCCTATCTATGTAACACTTGACCGTGATGGTCCTTTATTGTATCAGACGTTAATTTCGAATGTAAGACTCTTGTAATTCAGTATATGTGTGTTCAGTGAGCATTGAACTCTGCGATCACTGTACACGTGCATTCAACAATCTCGACGCGTCGGTCAGGGTCCCCACACACATAAAAAGAGTATGAGTGATAAAACTTGTTAGGAGCTGACAAACGTAGTATTAGTCATTGGTGCAGTTTCATGAAAAATTAAAATGGAAGAGAGGTTCCACATATAAATGTACTATCTTGGATATATTTTATGATTGTGAGCCCCCATTAAACACCCTATGCATGATCAACTATTTGACATTGGACAAGGAAGACAACATAATGAGTTAATTTAGGTGTTATGTTTGCTAATATTCATATAGAAGTTATATTGTTATGGATCCTCTAACTTGTGGTACTTGCTCATAAGCTTTGCTAGCTAAATCTTCGCACCAAGTAGAGATACTACTTGTGAATCTAAAACCCTAAAACCCCATTTCATGCCATCATATTCCACCATACCTACCTATGGATTGAATAAGATTCTTCAAGTAATTTGTCATCACTGCATAAAGAAATAAAAATCGCTCCAAAATATGTATGATCTTTTATTGTAAGGGAAAATAAGCTTTGTACGATCTTGTGATGGCAAAGAAATTAAAGCGAGAGACTGCTGTAAGTGCATCTAGTGCCCCTTAGTGATTTTGGTGGTTTGAAGACTTATAGGTTAAGAGACTGATATGTTTGGGAGTGTACACAGGCGCTATAAGCCGCTGAGGATTTTGAATTATTTGATGAAAATCGATCCCTAAAAATATAGTTCTTCGGGCGAAGACTTTCGTCATTCCTTTAACACTTTCATCGCGAATAAATTGCAAAGAAATTGATATTTCTCATGAAGATGTTGAAGATGAGGAATTCGGTGTGTCATGAAAAAAACACTCTGAAGTCTTTGAAGCTGAAGATTTACTCTTTCTGCTTCATTTTCTTTACACTTGAGTCATAGGAACACTGTACTGTTAAATGGGGTCGAGGTAAAACTATGGAACGAATTTCCTCATGATGCTCAACCCAAGACTAAATCTTCCAAAGCCTCAAAGTGAGGAATATGAGATACATGAGGACTTTCACAGCTGAACGTTCCGACCGTTGCCACGCCACGTGCCACCTGTCATAGATCTTATCCACCAAACGGTCATATTATTACAGGACATTTATGTCAAATCATGTCGGGATGCTCCGAGGCTATAAATAGCCACCCCCACAACCACTAGCTGGTTGGCTGCTCCGATAGAAACTGACACTAGTCATTTAGAGCAACCCAAATTCCTCATAGTCTTCGAGACAAAATCCTCAAGTGAGGAAATACCCCAAACACCAAACCCAAACCAAATACCCAATTGATTGAGCATCACTGAAGAAGTTATACCTATGTGGAACCGACGCTTGTTACCTTTGAGGACTTTGCATCCTCCAGATGACTAGGCATCATGGTCTATGGCATCCAACAGTCAATTGTGGATCATAGGGTGACCGAGTTTGTGAGGGTTTGGAAGTCTTCCCTGAAGACTTACCACGAGTGTTGGGCGAGGATTGTGTGTCCTTAGCTCAAGGAGAATACGGTAGGGACTCTGGAAGTGTCTTATATCGAGAAGAGGGGGGTGAATAGGCGATTTTTAGAATTTCATCGCTGATGAAATTCCTTTTGAGGAAATTCCTCACTAATGAATAACGTGCAGCGGAAATAGCGCAGGATCAGAGGTGCGAAGATTACAATAGCAGATTATTTGATGAAGATTATGAGAATTAGTTTGCACAGTATGCATACACAGAATAAGAAGGTGAAGATTTAGTGGTATGAAGAGTTTGAGGTTGAGGAAATTCAGTGAAAGGCTTCAGCAAATTCTTCAAATAGTGACAATGAAAGTCTTCAACATGCAATATTGAGGAATTGAAAGAGTTGAAGAAATAGAACCCGTATCGCGATGAAGACAGTTGTTAACTGCAGTGACAGTCGTACGTCTGGTTTGGAGCGGCTTGATATTGAAACCAAAGGACACACAGTCCTTACCGTATTATCCTTCACCTAAGGACACACAGTCCTCGCCAAACACTCGTGGTAAGTCTTAAGGGCAGACTTCAAACCCTCACAAATTCGGTCACCCGACGATCCACAATTGACTGCTGGATGCTCTATACAATGACGCCTAACCGTCTGGAGGATGCACAGTCCTCAAAGGTAAAAGGCTTGAGTTCGAAACAGGAACAAATTCTCGAGTGATGCTCAATCACTTGGTTTTTGGTATGTGGCCGGTGTTTGGGGTATTTCCTCACTTGATGATTTACTCTCGAATCCTTTGAGAAATTTGGGTTGCTCTAAATGACAAGTGTTATTTTCTCGTGGAGTAGCCAACCAGCTAGTGGTTGTGGGGGCGGCTATTTATAGCTTGGGAGCATCCCAACATGATTTGACATAAATACCCTTAAATAATGTGACCATTGCTGCAGATAAGATCAGTGAGGTGGCGTGTGTCGCGGCAACGGTCGGAACTTTCAACTGTGAAAGTCCTCATGTCTCTCATATTCCTCACTTGAGGCTTTTGACGGTTTAGGCTTGGCTTGAGCATCATGAGGAAATTCTTTCAATAGTATTACTTCGACCCCCTTTAACAGTACGGTGTTCCTAAGACTCAAGAGTAAAGAAAAACGAAACAAAAAGAGTAAGTCTCCACGCTTCGAAGTCTTCACGCACTTTTTCTTCACGGCACATCGAATTCCTCATCTTCAATATCTTCATGAGGAATACCAATTTCATCACAATTTCTTCGCGATCAAAGTCTTCACGCTTAGATCAATATCTTCAGCCGAAGACATACTTTTTTAGGGGACGATATTCATCGTATAACTCAAACTCGTCAGCAACTTATAAAGCCTGCGTACACTTTTAAACACATTTGTTATTTAACCTCTAAGTATTCAAACCACCAAAATCACTAAGGACACTAGATGCACTTACAATCTCCCCCTTTTTGGTCGTTGATGACAATTAGGTTAAGTTTTCAACAGGGATAAAAATAGGATATGTAAATATTGAGTTTGAGGAATTTGAAATCAAGATACTGAGAGACTCCCCCTAAAGATGTGCATATTTTGAGGAATTTGCTTTTCACAGCAGATGCACATTGATGATTTATATCATGGAGATCTCCCCCTATATCTTTTAAATCATGCATACATTTCACATATAATATGTGGAATTTGAGAATGCATGATGAGAAATGGTTTTTGACGAATTCCAGCATGCCTGCATTAATATACTTTGAAGAATAAGCATGCGAAAAAGCGTTCAAAAGAGTCAGAGCACCTTCGGGCTTAAGTTACAACTCATTACATAAAACACTTTAGAAGAACCAAGAGTTTGTAACTTAAAAATGTTTATAAGCCCCAAAATAGATCCCTCTTGAAGACTAACTCAGATTTCTCCCCCTTTGTCATCAAGTGACGAAAAGGGGCAACAGTGAGGACTAACGCCCTTTGAAGAAATTCACTTCTTGGCTGATGAAGAGGCATGAGGATTCTTGCCGACAGGCTTTGTTTTCTCAGGGTGAGATGCTTATAATAACATACCTTATTCTGTCGTTTGCGACCAGTTGTTTTCTCAGGTAAACCATACACTCACTACAATAGGAGCCCACCTATAGCAACACATTTTTTCGTATCTAGAAGACAATATATGCGTTGGTAGGTTCTTTCCAACGGTTTGGGATGCGTTGCCTTATCCAGTGTTGATAGCGCATAACGCAACAGTGATACTTCGTTGGTAAAAGGGACCGTTGCAAGAGTACAACACATACAACCAATTTTTGCAACACTCATATACGTTGGTGAATGATGTACAAGAATCCAAATCTGGTTGCTTGGCAGCAAAGAATTTCCAACGCTTCTTGTGTTGTACATATAGAATGTGAATGATATTTTTATATTGCCAGCAATTAATTAAATGTTCCACATAATCATGATAAGTATGCATATCAAGTCAGAAGAAAAATATATGAAGAAAAAACATATACTCACAAGAGGAACAAATCATATATTAAAAAAATGTTGGATTACAATAGTTGATATTACATAAGGAATATCATCCAAATGTGATGCAAAATCTAAATATTTTCTTGACAAAAAAACTTAAACCAAAAACATCCATCAACATCCCTACAATTTAACTAAAACTTAGCTGAGGAACATTATGAAATAGGAATAACATGGCTACCATTAGCTAAAACTGAAAACAGCCATCATAACTAAAACTGAAAACATACATCATCCTCATCATCGTGAACCGGAACATCATCATCTCCGTTGTATACTTGCCACACACCCATTTAGTGCTCCATATATTTTTTGAATCTACAAAGAGAATAAAAAAATGACTTGTTAATACACAATGCCTTTACATGATGCAAATAGTGACGGGTTGCCCAACAAATAGTACTCTTACAAAGGATCATTACTTTAGTTACTTGGGTTGCCCGGCGAGATAACGACTATTACAAAGAAAAGTTGTAGCTTGAAAGTATTCCCTCAACACTCATTATACTACTTCAGGTCACAAAACAAACATAAACACACTCAGAAAAAGTAGATGTGGTTGTAGCATAAAAGAAAGCCACTCATATCATAGTACCTACATAGTTGACGAGTTAAAAGAATAATAGACACTGCTCATATGGAACATTGCAAGGGACAAAATGGGAAATTCAATAATTTATGAAGCGTGACAACTAGAGTTCATGTGGGTAATTTTGTAATTCAGCAATTTATGAATCGAAGTGTTGAGAGATAAATAGTCAGTTTGGCAATGTACGAATCAAAAAGGGAAAGAGCATCTAAGAAGAACATTACTTGCATTTTTCATTCACAAACAGTTAAGATACAGAGATCGTATACACTTACCAGAACCTTGACTATAAACACCATTTTATCTTGGACAAATTTAATCGCAGCTCTAGCCATATATGATGTTGGCCTCCATCTTGATAGTGCCGGAATGAATGAGTGCATCACCTCACATTAAATTACAGGAAACAATTGGTACACCATTAGCGACATAGGAGTACATAAATTGTTTAATAAGTGGAGAAAAGGAGGCTGAAAATGGTTTGAGCTAATCTAAGCAATAAAGGTATAAAAAATCACCACAACATAGATTGTCTTAGTTGAAAGTAAAACCCAATGATGTACTATGAATGTAGAGACTTGCACATTGAAAACCACCGAATGGCATTGCATATTTCTTGTAGGGGAATGTTGCATGGGAAACAAAAAATGTCCTACGCACACGAAGACCTATCGTGGTGATGTCCATCTACGAGAGGAGATTTGGATCTACGTACCCTTGTAGATCGCACAGTCGGAAGCGTTAAGAAACGCGGTTGATGTAGTGGAACGTCCTTGCATAGCAGGAAGTGTTAAGAAACGTGGTTCATGTAGTGGAACGTCCTCACGTCCCTTGATCCGCCCCACGAACCGTCCCACGAACCATCCCCCGATCCGTCCCACGATCCGTTCCGATCTAGTGCCGAACGTACGACACCTCCGCGTTCAGCACACGTACAGCTCGACGATGATCTCGGCGTCCTTGATCCAGCAAGCAAGACGGAGCAGTAGATGAGTTCTCCGGCAACACGATGGCGCTCTGGTGGAGGTGACGATCTACTCCTGTAGGGATCCACCCGAGCTTCGTAGAAATACGATCTAGAGGAAGAACTATAGTGTCTAGATCTGAGTTACACGTGGCAAAAGTTGTCTCAAATCAGACCTAGACCACCACTATATATAGAAGGGAGGGGGAGGAGGTTTGCCTTGAGGAAAAAGTACCCAAGGGTGCGCCGGCTAGGAATGGAGTAGGATTCCTACTCCAACCCTACTCAAAATAGGATTGGAAAGTAGAGTCCTTCTCTTTCTTCCCACCTCCCCTTTTCTTTCTTTCTTTGGTTTTCTTCTTAAGGCGCTAAGGCCCTCTTGAGCTGTCCTACCAGCCAACTAAGGGATGGTGCGCCACCCCTAGGACCATTGGGCTTCCCCCAGGTGGGTTGCCCCCCTCCCGGTGAACTTCCGGAACCCATTCGTCACTCCCGGTACATTCCCGATAATGCCTGAAAACCTTCCGGTAACCAAATGAAGTCATCCTATATATCAATCTTCGTCTCCAGACCAATCCGAAAACCCTCGTGAAGTCCGTGATCTCATCCGGGATTCCGAAGAACATTCGGTAACCACACATATAACTCGACTAAACTAAAACATCGCCGAACCTTAAGTGTGCAAACCCTGTGGTCCGAGAACTATGTAGACATGCCCCGAGGTACTCCTCGGTCAATATCCAATAGAGGGACCTGGATGCCCATATTGAATCCTACATATTCTCCAAAGATCTTATCGGTTGAACCTCAGTGTTAAGGATTCATATAATCCCGTATGTCATTCCCGTTGTCCTTCGGTATGTTACTTGCCCGAGATTCGATCGTCGGTATCCGCATACTTATTTCAACCTCGTTACCGGAAAGTCTCTTTACTCGTTCCGTAATACAAGGTCCCGTGACTTACACTTAGTCCGATTGATTGCAAGCCTTGTGTGTGATGTTGTATTACCAAGTGGGCCCCGAGATACCTTTCCATCACACGGAGTGACAAATCCTAGTCTTGATCCATACTAACTCAACGGACACCTTCAGAGATACCTGTAGAGCACCTTTATAGTCACCCAGTTACGTTGTGATGTTTTATGCACACAAGGTATTCCTCCGGTGCTAGTGAGTTATATGATCTCATGGACATAGGAACAAATACTTGACACGCAGAAAACAACAGCAATAAAATGACATGATCAATATTCTATGTTCCTAGTTTGGGTGTTTGTCCATCACATGATTCTCCTAATGATGTGATCCTGTTATCAAGTGACAACACTTGCCTATGGTTAGGAAACCTTGACCATCTTTGATCAACGAGCTAGTCAACTAGAGGCTTACTAGGGACAGTGTTTTGTCTATGTATCCACACATGTATTTGAGTTTCCAATCAATACAATTATAGCATGGATAATAAACGATTATCAAGAACAATGAGATATAATAATAAATTATTTATTATTGCCTCTATGGCATATTTCCAACAGTCTCCCACTTGCACTAGAGTCAATAATCTAGTTCACATCACCATGTGATTTTAGCGAATCCAACACCCATATAGTTCTGGGGTTTGATCATGTGTTGCTCGTGAGAAAGGTTTTAGTCAACGGTTCTGAATCTTTCAGATTGGTGTGTGCTTTACAAAATCTTATGTCATCTTATAGATGCTCCTACTATGTGCTAAAGCTTGCATCGATACTCCAAATATCTACTCTACTATACTAATCCAAATATCTACTCTACTATACGAATCCGTTTCACTAGTTAGAGTTATTCGGATTACTGTTAAAGCTTGCATCGAGGTAACCCTTTACGACGAGCCCTTTAATCACCTCCATAATCGAGAAACGTTCCTTAGTCCATTAGTTACTAAGGATAACTTTGACCACTGTTAGTGATTGAATCCTCGATCACTCTTTGTACCTCTTAACAAACTTGTGGCAAGGCACACATCAGGTGCGGTACACAACATGGCATACCGTAGAGTCTATGGCTAAGGCATAGGGGACGACCTTCGTTCTTTCTCTTTCTTCTTCCGTGGTCGGGATTTTGAGTCTTGCTCATATTCACACCTTACAACACAGCCAAGAACTCCTTGTTTGCTGATCTATTTTGAACTCCTTGAAAAACTTGTCAAGGCATGCATTTCATTTGAAATTTTTATTAAGCGTTTTGATCTATCTCTATAGATCTTGATGCTCAGCGTTCAAATAGCTCTATACATGTCTTCTTTTGAAAAACTCCTTTCAAACAACCTTTTATGCTTCACAGAAATTTTACATTACCTCCGATCAACAATATGTCAACCACATACACTTACGAGAAATTCTATACTGCTCCCACTCACTTCTTTGGAAATACAAGTTTCTCATAAACCTTGTACAAACCTAAAAGCTTTGATCATCTCATCAAAGCATTTATTCCAACTCCGAGATGCTTGCACCAATCCATAGAAGGATCGCTCGAGCTTGCATACATGTTAGCATCCTTAGGATTGACAAAACCTTCAGGATGTATCACATAAAACCTTTCCTCAAGAAAACCATCGAGGAAACAATGTTTTGACATCCTATGTGCAATATTCCATAAATAATGCATCAACTGCTAACATAATTCGAACATACTTTTAGCATCGCTACGAGTGAGAAAGTCTCATCATAGTAAACTCTTTGATCTCGTCGGAAACATCTTTGCGACAAGTCGAGCTTTTCTTAATGGTGACTTTTCACCATCATCGTCTATCTTCCTTTCAAAGATCCATTTTTACTTAATAGTCTTACTACCATCAAGTAGTTCTTCCAAAGTCTACACTTTGTCTTCATACATGGATCCTCTCTCGGATTTCATGGCCTCCGGCCATTTGTCGGAATCCGGGCCCACCATCGCTTCTCAATAGCTCGTAGGTTTCATTGTTGTTCAACAACATGAAGTCTAAGGTAGGGTTACCGTACCACTCTGTAGTAGTACGCGACTTTGTCAACCTACGAGGTTTGTAGTAACTTGATCCGAAGCTCAATGATCACCATCATCAGTTTCCACTTCAATTGGTGTAGGCGCCACAGGAACATCTTCCTGCGCCCTGCTACACACTGGTTGAAGTGACGGTTCACTAACCTCATCAAGTTGTACCACTCTCCCACTCAATTCTTTCGAGAGAAACCTTTCCTCGAGAAAGGAACCGTTTCTAGAAACAAACACTTTGCTTCCGGATCTAAGATAGGAGATGTACCCAACAGTTTTGGATATCCTATGAAGATGCATTTATCCGCTTTGGGTTCGAGCTTATCAGACTGAATTTTTTTCACATAAGCATCGTAGCCCCGAACTTTCAAGTAATGACAGCTAGGTTTCTCCAAACCATAGTTCATACTGTGTCATCTCAACGGAAATATGCGGTGCCCTAATTAAAGTGAATGCGGTTGTCTCTAATGCATAACCCATAAACGATAGTGGTAATTCAATAAGAGACATCATAGTATGCGCCATATCAGATAGGGTGTGGCTATGACGTTCGGGCACACCATCACACTATGGTGTTCCAGGTGGCATGAATTGCGCAACAATTTCCACATTGTCTCAACTGTGTATCAAAACTTTCAACTCGGATATTCACCTCTATGATCATATCATAGACAGTTTATCCTCTTGTCACGACCATCTTCACTTTGAAATAGCTTTGAACTTTTCAATATGTCAGACTTGTGATTCATCAAGGAAATACTCATGTATGTGCTCAAGTCGTCTGTGAAGAAAGAACATAATGATATCCACAGCATGCCTCAGCACTCATTGGACTGCACACATCAAAAATGTATCACTCCCAACAAGTTACTCTCTTGTTCCATGTGGTATGTTTTGCATGTCTCAAGTGATTCAAAATCAAGCGAGTCCAAACTATCCATTTGCATGGAGTTTATTCATGCGTTAATACCAACAGGTATGGTTTGCATGTGTCAAATGTTTCAAAAAATGAGTGAGTACAAAGATCCATCAGCATGGAACTTCTTCATGCATTTTATACCGTCATGACTCAAGCGGCAGTGCCACAAGTAAGTGGTACTATCATTATTACTTTGTATCTTTTTGGCACCAATATTATGAACATGTGTAACACTACGATAGAGATTCAATAAACCGTTGAAGGTAATTATTCAAGCAAATAGAATAACCATTATTCTCTTTAAATGAATAATCGTATTGCAATAAACACGATCTAATCATGTTCACGCTCAACGCAAACACCAAATAACAATTATTTAGGTTTAACACCAATCCCGATGGTAGAGGGAGCGTGCGATGTTTGATCACATCAACCTTGGAAACACTTCCAACACTTATCAGCACCTCGCCTTTAGCTAGTCTTCGTTTATTCCGTAGCTTTTATTTCGAGTTACTAATCACTTAGCAATCGAACCGATATCTAATACCCTCGTGCTACTAGGAGTACTAGTAAAGTACACATCAATATCATGTATATCAAATATACCTTTGTTGACTTCGCCAGCCTTCTCATCTACCTAGTATCTAGGGTATCTCCGCCTCAGTGACCGCTCCCCTCATAACAGAAGCACTTATTCTCGGGTTTGGGTTCAATCTTGGGTTTCTTCATTAGAGCAGCAACTGGTTTCCCGTTTCATGAAGTGTCCCTTCTAGCCCTTGCCCTTCTTGAAACTAGTGGTTTTACTAACCATGAACTATTGATGCTCCTTCTTGATTTCTACTTTCGTAGTGTCAAACATTGTGAATCGCTCAAGGATCATCATATCTATCCTTGATATGTTATAGTTCATCACGAAGTTCTAGCAGCTTAGTGGCAGTGACTTTTGGAGAATCATCACTATCTCATCTGGGAGATTAACTCCCACTTGATTCAAGCGATTGTTGTACTCAGACAATCTGAGAACACGCTCAATGATTTGAGCTTTTCTCCTTTACTTTATAGACAAAGAATCTTGTCGGAGGTCTCATACCTCTCAACAAGGGCACGAGCATGAAATCTCAATTTCATCTCTTATGTTCCGTGATGTTTCAAAACGTCTTCGGTGCCTTGCTTCTAAGCCATTAAGTATTATGCACTGAACTATCACATAGTCATCAAAAACGTGTATGTCAGATGTTCGCAACATCCACACACGACGCTCGAGGTGGAACACACCGAGTGGTGCATTAAGGACATAAGCCTTCTGCATAGCAATGAGGACAATCCTCAGTTTTACGGACTCAGTCCGCAAAGTTGCTACTATGAACTTTCAACTAAATTTTCTCTAGGAACATATAAAAACAGTAGATCTATAGCGCAAGCTACATCGTAATTCGCAAAGATCATTAGACTATGTTCACGATAATTAGTTCAATTAATCATATTACTTAAGAACTCCCACTCAAAAACTACATCTCTCTAGTCATTTGAGTGGTATATGATCCAAATCCACTACCTCAAGTCCGATCATCACGTGAGTTGAGAATAGTTTCAGTGCTAAGCATCTCTATGCTAATCATATCAACTATACGATTCATGCTCGACCTTTCGGTCTCATGTGTTCCGAGGCCATGTCTGCACATGATAGGCTCATCAAGCTTAACCCGAGTGTTCCGCGTGTGCAACTGTTGTGTACCCGTTGTATGTGAACGTTGAGTCTATCACACCTGATCATCACGTGGTGTCTCGAAACGACGAACTGTAGCAACGGTGCACAGTCAGGGAGAAGACAATTTCGTCTTGAAATTTTAGTGAGAGATCACCACATAATGCTACCGTCGTTCTAAGAAAAATAAGGTGCATAAAAGGATTAACATCACATGCAATTCATAACTGACATGATATGGCCATCATCATGTGCTTTTTGATCTCCATCACCAAAGCACCGGCACGAACTTCTTCTCACTAGCTCCACACCATGATCTCCATCATCATGATCTCCATCAACGTGTCACCATTGGGGTTGTCGTGCTACTTATGCTATTACTACTAAAGCTACGTCCTAGCAATATAGTAAACGCATCTGCAAACACAAACATTAGTTTAAAGATAACCCTATGGCTCCTGCTGGTTGCCCTACCATCGACGTGCAAGTCGATATTAACTATTACAACATGATCATCTCATACATCCAATATATCACATCACGTCATTGGCCATATCATATCACAAGCATACCCTGCAAAAAGAAGTTAGACGCCCTCTAATTTGTTGTTGCATGTTTTACGTGGCTACTATGGGTATCTAGTATGATCGCATCTTACTTACGCAAAAACCACAACGGAGATGTGCAAATTGCTATTTAACCTCTCCAAGGACCGCCTCGGTCAAAAACAATTCAACTAAAGTTCAAGAAAACGACACCCACCAGTCATCTTTATGCAACGAGATTGCATGTCAATCGATGAAACCAGTCTTTCGTAAGCGTACGAATAATGTCGGTTCGGGCCACTTCAATCCAACAATACCGCCGAATCGAGTAAAGACTAAGGAGGGCAGAAAATCAAACATCACCGTCCGCAAAACCCTTTGTGTTTCTACTCGAGATAACATCTACGCATGAACCTTGCTCATGATGCCACTGTTGGCAAACGAAGACCTATCTTGGTGATGTCCATCTACGAGAGGAGATTTGGATCTACGTACCCTTGTAGATCGCACAACAGGAAGCGTTAAGAAACGCGGTTGATGTAGTGGAACGTATGCACGTCCCTCGATCCGCACCACGAACCGTCCCACGAACCATCCTGCGATCCGTCCCACGATCCGTTCCGATCTAGTGCCGAACGGATGGCACTTCTGCGTTTAGCACACATACAGCTCAACGATGATCTCGGCCTTCTTGATCCAGCAAGCTAGACGGAGAAGTAGATGAGTTCTCCGGCAGCGTGACGGTGCTCCGGTGGTGGTGACGATCTACTCCTGCAGGGCTGCGCCCGAGCTCCGCAGAAATACGATCTAGAGGAAAAACTATGGTGTCTAGATCTAAGTTGCACGTAGCAAAAGTTGTCTCAAATCAGCCCTAGACCACCACTATCTATAGGAGGGAGGGGGAGGAGGCTTTCCTTGAGGACAAAATCCCCAAGGGTGCGCCAACTAGGAAGGGAGTAGGATTCCTACTCCAATCCTACTCAAAATAGGATTGACAAATGGAGTCCTTCCCTTCCTTCCCACCTCCCCAATAAGGGCTTTATGGCGCCAAGGCCCTCTTGGGCTGTCCTACCAGCCCAATAAGGGCTGGTGCGCCACTCCTATGACAATTGGGCTTCCCCCGAGTGGGTTGCCCCCCTCCCGGTGAACTTCCGGAACCCATTCGTCACTCCCGGTACATTCCCGGTAATGCCTGAAAACATTCCGGTAACCAAATGAAGTCATCCTATATATAATCTTCGTCTCCGGACCATTCAGGAAACCCTCATGAAGTCCGTCATCTCACCCGAGACTCCGAACAACATTCGGTAACTACACATATAACTCAACTATAATAAAACATCGTCAAACCTTAAGTGTGCAGATCCTGCGGGTTCGAGAACTATGTAGACATGCCCCGAGGTACTCCTCGGTCAATATCGAATAGCGGGGCCTAGATGACCATATTGGATCCTACATATTCTCGAAGATCTTATCGGTTGAACCTCAGTGTCAAGGATTCATAAAATCCCATATGTCATTCCCTTTGTCCTTCGGTATGTTACTTGCCCGAGATTCGATCGTCGATATCAGCATACCTATTTCAATCTCGTTACCGGCAAGTCTCTTTATTCGTTCCGTAATACAAGATCCCGTGACTCACACTTAGTCACATTGCTTGCAAGGCTTGTGTGTCATGTTGTATTACCGAGTGGGCCTCAAGATACCTCTCCATCACATAGAGTGACAAATCCCAGTCTTGAACCATACTAACTCAACGAACACCTTCGAAGATACCCGTAGAGCACCTTTATAGTCACCCAGTTACGTTGTGACGTTTGATGCACACAAGGTATTTCTTCTGGTGCGAGTTGGTTATATGATCTCATGGTCATAGGAACAAATACTTCACATGCAGAAGACAATAGCAATAAAACGACACGATCAATATGCTTTGGGTCTTTGTCCATCACACAATCCCGTTATCAAGTGACAACACTTGTCTACGGTTAGGAAACCTTGACATCTTTGATCAACGAGCTAGTCAACTAGAGTCTTACTAGGGACAGTGTTTTGTCTATGTATCCACACATGTATTTGTGTTTCCAATCAATACAATTATAGCATGGATACTAAACGATTATCACGAACAAAGAAATATAATAATAACTAATTTATTATTGCCTCTAGGGCATATTTCCAACATTTCTTTCTTTGGAAACCTACACACACACGAACATATAGCCTTCTTCAATTTTTTGTTTCTTTCCTTGGGATCATGGTCCCTTCTCTCCTTCTCCCTCCGGCGCCTCCTCTCATTTCTAATCATGATACAGTGCCTCGACAACCACAAGGCAACGCGATACGTCCATCCTCTCCCAACTGATCATCTCCGCACTGTTTTTGTTGAGCTCTTGTTAAACTATGAAAACTGTAGTTTCACCCGCATGCTTGCTTGATGACGTGTGTAGGCCATTTGATTTGCTTGTTGCCGCTATTGCGGGTGTGCACGCTTCGCCGTTGTCGCTGCTTTGCATCAGTGTGCCCTTGTTAGCCGCTGCCGGTGTATATGTATGTGTGCTAGCTGCAAGCTTTAGTATATGAGTGTTTCCACATGAACACACATAAAGCTTAGGTGTAGGTTGCATCTAAGTGGGGTATTGGGATTCAGTTATATTTTCACTATGATGTACAACGGTAGTAGATAAGTACCTTTTATAGATTAGTAGATAAGTACTTGGTATAGATGAATCCTCTACATTGACTTGACCCAAGTGCATATATAATAACTGCGTGCTATGAGAAGACAATGACATAACTAAACGACAAATAAAATGTGTACTATCTTATGGTGTGTTTGTTAGACGAAGAGGCTAACAAGACATCGGGGAATTTGACTAGTTAGTTGCATAATAGCTTTTCAAACCAAAGGAAGTGAAGGACGTCAGCGTATGGAAATACAATTGGGAAGTAACAGGGTCTCACATTTACCTTTAAAAAACAGTGCACCACATTTGATGTGTTCATGAAATTGAATGTGTGTCTCGTAGCAACGCACATGTATTTAGCTACTATTCTAAATTGTGTAGAATAGTAAGAGCATACAACAAGAAATACATTAGCATGCGTGGAGAGAAGTATTTATCAGTGTTCTGAATCATATCAAGAGCATCAAAGAAACATCATAGAACAAAAAATGTGGATTATTAATTATCCTGCTCACTAAAACAAAGGTGTACATGCTTTCTCCAACGGGTCCACGTCTGGACATGAAAGCCAACATTAACAAGCTATTCCCTCCAACTAAATAACCTGACCATCAGACTCCTGAAAGTGTGAAATTGCATCAAAAAACTTTGATTAGTAACTCATTAGAACAATTGTACACACACCTATTAACACTGGATCCCTCCTTAGTTTTTACAACTCTTGCCATAGACTATTTTATACAGGGTCCGCATATATGAAGTAGTGCTTCTTTACATCAAATGTTTTTAAAGGATTAATGAGTAGCATATAAGAATTTTAAAAAAATTGATTCTACCTTCATATATGATACTTAACAATTTAATAGAATAGTAATCAATGCATGAATGTAAATCAAGAGAGATCAAAAGTCAGACTGTAGGCCTATCAGTGTTCATCACTGAATTGCACAAGGGCCAAAAAACTTTGACTGGGATGAGTTGCACTGGAATCGGGTGTGTATACCTGGACATCTATAGGAGAAAAGATGGCAGAGGTTAGAGAAACGGGGGAGAGAGAGGACGAATCCATGGGAGGGAATTCACTCACCAGATGAGAGGAGGATGACATGGCAACGGGCGGTGGAGCTTGAAACCCGAAACCCTAGCCATCGGGCGAAGGTAGCAGGTGGGGTTAGGAGCCGTGAGCGCCGAATCTAGCCGGATGGGAGCGTGCCGAGGTGTGAGGGACCTCGGGCTGTGCTTCACAATGGCGGGATTTACCGAACGTTGTGTGAAACAGCCGTCGCAGGTGGCCCGACGAGAAGTTGCATCAAGAGAGAGAGATGGGATGTGAGAGGGATGCATGAGTCGGGGATGGGTGGATCCGGTAACCTATGGGGCTGTGAGGTGAGAGAAAGGGAGGGGAGGTCTGGCGGCAAGGTGGGAGGAGGGGACGGGAGGGGAAGTGAGGTCCGGCGGCGAGGTGGGAGGAGGATGAGATGAGGTGGTTGGTGGCGGAGTGTTGGGAGAGATGAGGGGCGTCGGGGGTTCTGTTTCTCTCGCGACCTTCTTTTTTTCCAGATATCCAGGATAGGGCCAAGATCTGCACTTTTGCAATGCATGCGTGCAACTTTTAATATGCGTATCTATTGTGAAATTTACAACATATAGCTAAAATGTTGTACAATGTGCGTTGCTTTATATGAGGTATTCTTGTACTGACTAGGTCCCCGGAGTGGCTCGGAGTATGAAATTTGGGTGTATAACTCGCCTTCTTCAAAAGGAAATTGGGATCGAGATGAGCATCCGGGTGAGACATGGGAACTTTCCTATAGACCCACATGGCCGTCTTGGGGGGAGAAGAAGTTGAGTCGGAAGAAATAGATATTACCTCCACATCTTCATCTTGGCTCTCAAAGTCATCATCCTATAAAAAAGGTAGCAAAGCATCAGTACAAGTCAGATTAAAGCAGTAAAAACAAGAGAATTTGTACCTCTCATTGTTCTTCGACGGCCCGAGACTCGCCGACGACGGATGACTCTTTTGCAGCGGCTTTGCCTCTGTTTTTCTTCTTTGTCTTTGGGGGCGGGTTTCGTTGTTTTCTTGACAGTCGTCTTATGTCTTCGAGACCAAAATGCCGAATCCTTCTGATTGATATGATGAAAAGCTCCAATCAGAAACAAGAATTTCGATGTACTCATTCTTCTTTCTGATCTGAGTTTGTGAATGATTATACAAATCTTCTCGCAATATCTTGGACTCCGCCTCAGGGGGAACATTCATGGGAATCACGTTAGGAGACGCTACAAAACTCCTAGACAATATCATGACCAACTACTCCCAGTGGCACACTGAAAGGTCACCTGCTAGCAAAAAGGTACACGCTATAGAAGAAATTAACTCGCTTAGTGCTAAGATGGACGAGTTGATGAATTTGGTTGCTAGTAGAAATGCTCCTTTGGATCCTAATGGCATGCCACTATCTTCCTTGATTGAGAGTAGCAACGCTAGTTTGGACGTTAATTTTGTTGGTAGGAACAATTTTGGCAACAACAATGCTTTTAGAGGAAACTATGTTCCTAGGCCTTTTCCTAGTAACTCTTCTAACAATTATGGCAATTCCTACAACAACACTTATGGAAATCACAACAAATTACCCTCTGATTTAGAGAGTAATATGAAAGAGTTCATCAACTCTCAAAAGATTTTCAATGCGTCCATAGAGGAAAAACTACTCAAAATAGACAATTTGGCTAAGAGCGTTGATAGGATGTCTTGTGATATTGACGCTTTGAAAGTTAGATGTGCTCTTCCGAGGGTCAACTTTGATGAAACTTTAAAAGCTATGCACGTCTCCATGAATGAGAGCAAAGAAAGAACCGCCCAAATTCGTGCTAGGCATGAATGGTTCAAAAGGGTTTGTTCTATTGATGCAAATCACGAAGATCTTAAAGTGCTTGGTGTGACTCCTCTTGAATCTTTGTTTTTGCGTGTCAAACCTATTGATGAAGGTGCTGGATATGAATCCACTTTGGTTAAAAAACACACCAATGATTCGGAGTCCACCTATCTTGATGATAAAGATGCGGAGAGTGGAGTAGAAGAAATCAAAATATTGGGTAGTAATGAAACTCCCACTTTCGATTTCAAGGAATTCAATTATGATAGTTGCTCCTTGTTTGAATGCATTTCTTTGATGCAATCCATTGCAAACTCTCCACATGCTTATAGCCAAAGAAAAGCCTTTATCGCACATATCATAGATGCTATGATGAAATCTCTCGAAGAGAAACTAGAATTATAAGTCTCTATACCTAGAAAACTTCATGATGAGTGGGAACCTACTATCAAAATAAAAATAAAAAACTATGAATGCAATGCTTTGTGTGATTTGGGTGCTAGTGTTTCCGCGATTCGAAAGTCTTTATGTGATATTCTTGGTTTTCATGATATTGAAGAGTGTTATCTTAATTTGCATCTTGCGGATTCTACTGTCAAAAACCCATAGGAAGGATCGATGATGTTATTATTGTTGCAAATAAGAACTATGTACCCGTGAATTTCATTGTACTTGACATAGATTGCAATCCTTCATGTCCCATTATTCTTGGTAGACCTTTCCTAAGGACTATTGGTGCTATCATCGATATGAAGGAAGGGAATATTAGATTTCAATTTTCTCTAAAGAAGGGCATGGAGCATTTTCCTAGAAATAAAATAAGATTGCCTTATGAATCTATGATGATGTCTACTTATGGTTTGAGCACCAAAGATGACTATACGTGATTCCATCACCTTATGCCTAGCTAAGGGCGTTAAACAATAGCGTTGTTGGGAGGCAACCCAACGAATCTATCCTTTGTCTTTCTATTTTGTGTTTTCCACACTTATATAATTCTGTTATGATTGTGTTTTTTGTGTTTCTTTTGCGTTTGTGCCAAGTAAAACCGTTATGATTAGTCTTGGGGATGATCGTTTGGTCATGCTGGAAAAGACAGAAACTTTCTGCTCACGAAAAGAATTTTCATTTTTTTCTGTAAGAGCTTTTGAGTTGATTCTTTTTTCTGCTGATTGCGACGCAAATTATTCAGACTGTCGTAATGTTTCAGAATTTTTGAAGTACCAGAAGTATACAAAGTATACAGATTGCTACAGACTGGTCTGCTGTTAACAGATTATGTTGTTGTTGAGTTGGTTGCTTATTTTGCTGAAACTATGGATAGTATCGGGGGGTATTAGCCATGGAAGATTGAAAATACAATAACCCAACATCAACATAAGTAGAATTTAAGTTTGCTACAGTACCTAAGGAAGTGGTGGTTTGCTTTCTTATACTAATGATATCACGAGTTTCTGTTTAAGTTTCGTGTTGTGAAGTTTTCAAGTTTTGGGTGAAGTTCTTATGGACAAAGAGATAAAGAGTGGCAAGAGCTCAAGCTTGGGGACGCCCAAGGCAACCCAAGTTGATTCAAGGATGTCGTAATAGCCTAAGCTTGGGGATGCCCCGGGAAGGCATCCCCTCTTTCATCTTCCATCCAATAGTAACGTTACTTGGGGCTATATTTTTATTCACAACATGTTATGTGTTTTGCTTGGAGCGTCTTCTATCATAGGAGTCTTTTATTTTTGTTGTGTCACAATCTTCCTTTCTGCACACCTAGAGAGAGAGACATGCACTCACCGTGATTTTATCGAGCTTCACTTATATCCTTTGGTTAGACAATTCAGCTCACATGTACTTCACTTATATCTTTTGAGCTAGTTGATTTTTCTCTATGTGCTTCACTTATATCTTTTAGAGAACGGAAGTGCGTGGCTTGGTAGTTGATCTATGCTATGAAAGTAGTCTCAAAAGGGGTAGTTATCCAAAGGGATATGAAAACTTCCATCTCCATGTGCATTGACTAGTTAGAGAAGTTTGATTCCTCTCAATTAGTTTTGAGTTGTGGTTGTGGTAATATTGAAGTTATACTAGTAAGGTGTTGTAGATCTAGAAATACTTGTGTTGAAGTTAGTGATTCCCGTAGCATGCATGTATGGTGAACCACTATGTGATGAAGTCTGAGCATGATTAGTCTATTGATTGTCATCCTTTGTGTGGCGGTCGGGATCGCGTGACGGTTTATACCTACCAACCCTTCCCCTAGGAGTATGCGTTGAATGCTTTGTTTCGATTACTACTAAAACTTTTGCAACAAGTATATGAGTTCTTCATGACTAATGTTGAGTCCATGGTTTAGATGCACTTTCACCTTCCACCATCACTATCTTCGTTAGTGCCGTGCAACCTTAGCCGATGCACAAAACCCACCATATAGCCTTCCTCAAAACAGCCACCATACCTACCTACTTTGGCTTTTTCAAAGCCATTCGGAGATATACTGCAATGCAACTACCACCATGACATGTGCCACAGCTTCTACATTGCCATTGCATGATCGTAAGATAGCTAGCATGATGTTTCCATTAATGTCTATGCCATGCTAGATCATTGTCACGGTACACTACCGAAGGCATTCCATATAGAGTCATCATTGCTCTAAGTTTTGAGTTGTAAGTGTGATGATCATCATTGATGGAGCATTGTCCCATGTGAGGAAATAAAAGAGGCCAGCAAAGCCCATATAAAAAAAGAGTCCAAAGATGCCACCAAAAAAAAGAGGCCAGAGAGCCCACACAAAAAAAATGAGAGAAAAAGAGAGAAGGGACAATGCTACTATCCTTCCATACTTGTGCTTATTAAGCACCATGATCTTCATGATTGAGAGACTCTCGTTTTGTCACCACCATATAGCTAGTGGGAAATTTTCATTATATAACTTGGCTT
The DNA here is from genome assembly GCF_904849725.1 of Hordeum vulgare subsp. vulgare. NCBI lineage: Eukaryota > Viridiplantae > Streptophyta > Magnoliopsida > Poales > Poaceae > Hordeum > Hordeum vulgare. Next base: position 298,413,462 of record NC_058520.1, on the reverse strand, counting down.
GGATATTCCAATGATAGGCTTCCTCAAAATTACCTTAGGTCTTCGTGAGCAAGCAAGTTGGATGCACACCCAGTAGTTTTCTTTAAGAGTTTTCACATACTCTTAGCTCTAGTGCATCATTTGTATGGAAATCCCTACTCATTCACATTGATATCTATTGATGAGCATCTCCATAGCTCATTGATATGCCTAGTTAATGTGACCATCTTCTCCTTGTTTGTCTTGCAACCTCTACCACACTCCATTCCACCTATAGTGCTAAAACCATGGCTCACGCTCATGTATTGCATGAGAGTTGAAAAAGTTTGATAAAGTAAAGGTGTGAAAACAATTACTTGGCCAATACCGAGGTTGTGCATGATTTAAACTCGTTGTGCAAGGATGATAGAGCATAGCCAGACTACATGATTTTGTAGATATAACTTTCTTTTGGCCTGTTATTTTGAAAGTTCATGATTACTTTGCTAGTTTGCTTGAAGTTTTATTGTCTCCACATCAATAGCAAACTATTGTTTTGAATCTAATGGATCTGAACATTCACGTCACATAAGAGGAGTTACAAAGGACATCTATGCTAGGTAGCATGAAAGCATCAAAAATTCATTCTTTATCACTTCCCTACTCAAGGACGAGCAGGAGTTAAGCTTGGGGATGCTTGATACGTCTCAAACGTATTTATAATTTTTGAAGGTTTCATGTTGTTATCTTGTCAACTTTGGATGTTTTATATACCTTTTATATCTTTTTTGGGACTAACTTATTAATTCACTGCCAAGTGCGAGTTCCTGTTTTTTCTGTGTTTTTGACTCTTTTCGGATCTGAGTTTGGAACGGAGTCCAAACGGAATAATATCCCCGAAATAATTTTTTCTAGAACAGATGAAGATCGGGGGACTTGAGGGCCAAGGCAGGAGAGCCACAAGGGGCCCACAAGACCACCAGGGGGGCGGCGGCTACCAAGCTTGTGGTCCCCCTGGAGCTCCCCTGCCCTAGCTCTTTCGCCTATATATTCCCTAAAATCCTAGAAAAAATCAGGGCATCCACGAAAACACTTTTCCGCCGCCGCAAGCTTCCGTTTCCGCGAGATGTCATCTGGAGACCCTTCCCCGTGTCCTGCCGGAGGGGACTTTGGAGTTGGAGAGCTTCTACATCAACATCATCGCCTCTCCAATGACTCGTGAGTAGTCCACTTCAGACCTACAGGTCTGTAGTTAGTAGCTAGATGGCTTCTTCTCTCTCTTGGATCTACAATACAAAGTTCTCCATGATCTTCATGGAGATCTATCCGATGTAATCCTCTTTGGCGGTCTGTTTGTCGAGATCCGATGAATTGTGGATTTGTGATCAGATTATCTATGAATTATATTTGAGTCTTTGCTGATTTCTTATATGCATGATTTTATATCCTTGTAAGTCTCTCCGAGTCTTGGGTTTTGTTTGGCCAACTAGATCTATGATTATTGCAATGGGAGAACTATTTCGTTTTGGGGTCATACCGTGTGGTGACCTTTCCCAGTGACAGAAGGGGCAGCAAGGCACGGATCATGTTGTTTCCGTCAAGGGTAACAAGATGAGCTTTCATCATAGATTTGAGATTGTTCATCTACATCATGTCATCTTGCTTAAGGCGTTACTCTGTTCCTTTGAGCTTAATACACTAGATGCATGCTGGATAGCGGTCGGCATGTGGAGCAATAGTAGTAGATGCAGAAAGTATCAGTCTACTTGTTTTGGACGTGATGCTTATAGATATAATCATTGCCATAGATAATGTCACGACTTTGCGCGGCTCTATGAATTGCTCGACAGTGATTCGTTCACCCACCGTCTACTTGCTTTCATGAGAGAAGCTACTAGTGAACACTACGGCCCCCGGGTCTATTCACAACTATCGTTTCCACTTTCACTTTTACTTTGCTTTGTTTACTCTTTGCTCTCAGTTCTCACTCTGCAAACAACCTATAAGGAATTGACAACCCCTTCATAGAGTTGGGTACAAGCTCTTTGTGTTTGTGCAGGTACTTGTGACTTGACGCGATCCTTCCACTAGATCGATACCTTGGTTCTCAAGCTGAGGGAAATACTTATCGCCGCTGTGCTACATCACCCTTTCCTCTTCAAGGGAACACCAACACAAGGCTCGAAGGCCGCGGGGAAATACATTGCATATTTTCCAAGGAAGTCCCTATTGGCGTAGCCCGTAGCAGCAGGATTCCTGGCGTCGTTGCCAGGGAAGGTCTGTTTTCGCAGTAGTACTGGTCAAGCCGTTTCTTAGACCAATCGGGGGTGCGGTTGCCGTCACAGAACCTCCGCAACCTTCTTCCGGCATTGCCTTCCTCCTTTAGGTAAGTTCTCTTCCTTGATACGTCCATTTTGCATCATCTTTCATGTTGATATTTATCGCTATATTGGTTGTTATTACACTTCACAGTACAATACTTATGCCTTTTCTCTCTTATTTTGCAAGGTTTACATAAAGAGGGAGAATGCCGGCAGTTGGAATTCTGGCCTGAAAAGGGAGCAAGTTTGAGATACCTATTCTGCGCAACTCCAAAAGCCATGAAAATCAACGAGGATTGGTTTTGGGATTTATAAAAAATATAGGGCCAAAGAAGTACCAGAGGGGCGCCACTAGGAGGCCAGAAGACTGCTAGGTGCAGCTTCCCCCCCTTGCCATGCCTAGGGGGATTTTGGGCTCCCAGCTGGCCCTCTGGCCCCTCTCTTTTTCTACAAGAAGGGTTTCGTTCCGGAAAAAAAAATCAAGAGGAGGCTTTCGGGAGGAATCGCCGCTGCCAAGAGGCAAAACTTGAGCAAAACCAATCTAGAGCTCCAGCATGGTCGTCCTGCCAGGGAAACTTCCCTCCCGGAGGTGGAAATCGCTGCCACCGTCATCACCAACACTCCTCTCATCAGAGGGGACTCATCACCATGAACATCTTCATCACCACCATCTCATCTCCAAACCCTAGTTCATCTCTTGTAACCAATCTCCGTCTCGCGACTCCGATTGGTACTTGTAAGGTTGCTAGTAGTGTTAATTACTCTTTGTATTTGATGCTAGTTGGATTACTTGGTGGAAGATTATATGTTCAGATCTTTGATGCTACTCATTAACTCTCTGGTAATGAATATGATTATGCTTTGGGAGTAGTTACTTTTGTTCCTGAGGACATGGGATAAGTCATGCTATAAGTAGTCATGGGAATTTGGTTCGATATTTTGATGTGTTGTATGTTTTTTTCCTTTAGTAGTGTTATGTGAACGTCGAGTACATAACACTTCACCATTATTTGGGCCTAGAGGAAGGCATTGGGAAGTAGTAAGTAGATGATGGGTTGCTAGAGTGATAGAAGCTTAAACCCTAGTTTATGCGTTGCTTCGTAAGGGGCTGATTTGGATCCACTAGTTTAATGCTATGGTTAGACTTTGTACTAATTCTTCTTCCGTAGTTGCGGATGCTTGCGAGAGGGGTTAATCATAAGTGGTATGCTTGTCCAAGTAACGACAGTATCCAAGCTCCGGTCCACCCACATATCAAACTATCAAAATAGCGAACGTGAATCATATGAACGTGATGAAAACTAGCTTGATAGAAATTCCCATGTGTCCTCGGGAGCGTTTTACCTCCTATAAGAGTTTGTCCAGGCTTGTCCCTTGCTACAAAAGGGATTGGGCCACTTTGCTGCACCGTTGTTACTCTTGCTACTTGCTACGAATCATCTTCCCACACAACTACTTGTTACCGATAATTTCAGTGCTTGCAGATATTAGCTTGCTGAAAACCACTTGTCAGATCCTTCTTCTCCTCGTTCGGTTCGACACTCTTACTTATCAAAAGGACTACGATAGACTCTTTTCTAGCGCTGTTGCCGGGGAGTGACGCGCCTTTGGTAAGTGGAATTTGCTAAGGAAACATTTATATAGTGTGCTGAAATTTATTGTCACTTGTCACTATGGAAACTAATCCTTTGAGGAGCTTGTTCGGGGTATCTTCACCTCGAACGGAAGCACAAAGAGTTGCTCCTCAACCTGTTGCACCTACTGAAAATATTTGCTATGAATTTCCTTCGGGTATGCTTGAGAAACTTCTGGCTAATCGTTTTACAAGAGATGGAACATCACATCCCGACTTGCATCTAATCTATGTAAATGAAGTTTTTGGTTTATTTAAGATTGCAGGTTTGCCCGAGGATGGGGTCAAGAACAAGGTCTTTCCCTTATCTTTGACGGATAAAGCATTGACATGGTATAGGCTATGTGATGATACTGGATCATGGAACTACAATCGGTTGAAATTGGAATTTCATCAAAAGTTTTATCCTATGCATCTAGTACATCGTGATCATAATTATATTCATAATTTTTGTCCTCGTGACAGAGAAAGCATCGCTCAATCTTGGGGTAGGCTTAAATCAATGTTATATTCATGCCCCAACCATGAGCTCTCGAGTGAAATTATCATTCAGAACTTCTATGCTCGGCTTTCGCATGATGATCGCACTATGCTTGACACTTCTTGTACCGGTTCTTTTATGAAGAGAGATATTGACTTCAAATGGAATTTAATGGAAAGAATTAAACGCAACTCTGAAGATTGGGAGCTTGATGAAGGTAAGGAGTCAAGTATGAATTTCAAGTTCGATTGCGTTAAATCCTTTGTTGAAACAAATACTTTTTGTGATTTTAGCGCTAAGTATGGACTTGACTCTGAGATAGTAGCTTCAGACTGTGAATCATTTGCTGCTCATATTGATCTCCCTAAAGAGAAGTGGTTTAAATATCATCCTCCCTTAGAAGTCAATGTAGTTAAACCCAATCCAGTTGAAGAGAAAGTCATCGCTTATAATGATCCTATTGTTCCTAGTGCTTACATTGAGAAACCACCTTTCCTTGTTAGGATAAAGGATCATTCTAAAGTTTCAACTGTGATACGTAGGGGATACATTAGAACACCTACACCCCCTGAGCAAATTAGAGTTGAACCTAGCATTGCTATTATCAAAGATCTCCTGTCGGACAATGTTGATGGCCATGATATTCACTTCTGTGAAGATGCTGCTAGAATTGCAAAACCACATGCTAGAGACAAACATAGGCCTGTTGTTGGCACGCATGTTGTTTCTGTTAAGATAGGAGATCATTGTTATCATGGTTTATGTGACGTGGGTGCTAGTGTTAGTGCAATACCTCAATCCATATATGATGAAATTAAAGACGAGATTGCACCTCTTGAGATGGAACCTATTTATGTTACTATCCAGCTTGCCAATAAAGATACTATCTGCCCTGTGGGAATTGTTAGAGATGTTGAAGTCTTGTGTGGTAAAACGAAATATCCTGCTGATTTTCTCGTTCTTGCTACCATACAAGATAGCTTTTGTCCCATCATATTTGGCAGACCCTTCCTCAATACTGTCAGCGATCATATTGACTGTGAGAAGCAAACTGTCACTAGTGGCTTTGAAGGTGTGTCACATGAGTTCAATTTCTCCAAGTTTGGTAGACAACCTCATGAAAAATAGTTACCTAGTAAGGATGAAACTATTTCCCTAGCTTCTATTGTCATGCCTCCTACTGATCCTTTAGAGCAATACTTGCTGGAGCATGAAAATGATATGCATATCGATGAAAGGGATGGGATAAATAGAGTTATATTTGAACAATATCTTATCCTTGAGAATAATTTGCCTGTTAAACTGCTTGGAGATCCACCCCCACCAAAGGGTGATCCTGTGTTCGAGCTTAAATAGTTGCCTGATACTCTTAAGTATGCTTATCTCGATGGAAAAGAGATATATCCTGTTATTATTAGTGCTAGCCTCTCAGAGCATGAAGAAAAGAAGTTACTAAAAACTCTATGGAAGCACTGTGCTGCTATTGGATATACTCTTGATGATATTAAGGGCATTAGTCCCACTCTATGCCAGCACAAGATTAAAATCGATCCTGATTCAAAACCAGTCGTTGATCAGCAACGAAGATTAAATCCTAAGATAAAAGAGGTAGTAAGAAAAGAAATATTAAAGCTCCTGGAAGCAGGTATTATCTATCATGTTGCTCATAGTGATTGGGTGAGTCCGGTGCATTGCGTCCCTAAGAAGGGAGGTATTACCGTTGTCCCTAATGATAAGGATGAATTGATCCCACAGAGGATTATTACTGGCTATAGGATGGTGATCGATTTTAGGAAATTGAATAAAGCCACTAGGAAAGATCATTACCCTTTACCTTTTATCGACCAAATGCTAGAAAGACTGTCTAAACACACACACTTCGGCTTTCTAGATGGTTATTCTGGTTTCTCCCAAATACCTGTTGCACAATCTGATCAGGAGAAAACCACTTTCACCTGCCCTTTCGGTACCTTTGCTTATAGACGTATGCCTTTTGGGTTATGTAATGCACCTTCCACCTTTCAAAGATGTATGATGGCTATATTCTCTGACTTTTGTGAAAAGATTGTTGAGGTTTTCATGGATGACTTCTCCGTTTATGGGTCTTCTTTTGATGATTGCCTCAGCAACCTTGATCGAGTCTTGCAGAGATGTAAAGATACCAATCTTGTCTTGAATTGGGAGAAGTGCCACTTTATGGTTAATGAAGGCATCGTCTTAGGACATAAAATTTCTGAATGTGGTATTGAAGTCGATAAGGCTAAGGTTGATGCAATAGAGAAAATGCCATACCCCACAGATATCAAAGGTATAAGAAGTTTCCTCGGTCATACTGGTTTCTATAGGAGGTTCATTAAAGACTTCTCTAAGATTTCTAGGCCTCTTACCAATCTCTTGCCAAAGGATATTCCTTTTGTTTTTGACAATGATTGTGAGGAAGCCTTCGAAATACTTAAGAAGGCCTTGATAACTGCGTCTATTTTTCAACTACCTGATTGGAACTTACCTTTTGAAATCATGTGTGATGCTAGTGATTATGCTGTTGGTGCTGTCCTAGGGCAAAGAGTTGATAAGAAGTTGAATGTTATTTACCATACTAGTAAAACTCTAGACAGTGCCCAAAGAAACTATGCTACTACGGAAAAGGAATTTTTACCAGTCGTGTTTGCATGTGAAAAGTTCAGATCTTACATAGTTGATTCCAAAGTCACTATTCACAGTGATTACGCTGCTATTAAGTACCTAATGGAGAAGAAAGACGTTAATCCTAGACTTATATGATGGGTTCTCTTGCTACAAGAATTTGATTTGCATGTTGTCGATAGGAAGGGTGCTGATAGCCCAGTAGCAGATAACTTTTCTAGGTTGGAGAATGTTCTTGATGAGCCACAACCTATTGATGATAGCTTTCCTGATGAGAAATTGAATGTCATCAATACTTCATGTAGTGCACCGTGGTATGCTGATTATGCAAACTATATCATTGCCAAATATATACCACCTAGTTTCACATACCAGCAAAAGAAGAAATTCTTCTTTGATTTAAGACATTACTTCTGGGATGATCCTGACATTTATAAGGAAGGAGTAGATGGTGTTATTAGATGTTGTGTACCTGAACAAGAACAGGGAAAAATCCTACAGAAGTGTCACTCCGAGGCCTACGGAGGACACCATGCGGGAGATAGAACTGCACACAAGGTATTGCAATCAGGTTTCTATTGGCCCACTCTCTTCAAGGATGCGCGTAAGTTTGTCTTGTCTTCTGACGAATGTCAAAGAATAGGTAATATTGGTAAACGTCGGGAAATGCCTATGAATTATTCACTTGTCATCAAACCATTTTATGCTTGGGGCTTTGATTATATGGGACCTTTTCCAAAATCCAACGGGTATACTCATATCCTAGTTGTTGTTGATTACGTTACTAAGTGGGTAGAAGCTATCTCAACCAGTAGTGCTGATCACAACACTTCTATCATGATGCTTAAAGAAGTTATTTTCCCTAGATTTGGAGTCCCTAGATATCTAATGACCGATGGTGGTTCACATTTCATTCATGGTGACTTGCGTAAAACACTTGCTAAGTACGATGTGAACCATAGAATTGCGTCTCCCTATCATCCTCAGTCAAGTGGTCAAGTAGAGCTAAGCAATAGAGAGATTAAACTAATTATGCAAAATACTATCAATAGGTCTAGAAAGAATTGGTCTAAGAAGCTCGACAATGCACTGTGGGTTTATAGAAGTGCCTATAAGAATCCCATGGGCATGTCTCTGTACAAAATGGTGTACGGTAAAGCATGTCATTTACCTCTAGAGCTAGAGCATAAGGCTTATTGGGCAATCAAAGAGCTCAACTTTGATTTCAAACTTGCTGGTGAGAAGAGGTAATTTGATATTAGTTCACTTGATGAATGGAGAACTCATGCATATGAAAATGCCAAGTTGTTCAAAGAAAAGGTTAAGAGGTGGCATGATAAAAGGATACACAAGAGTGAGTTCAATGTACGTGATTTTGTCTTGCTATATAATTCTCGTTTAATATTTTTTGCAGGCAAGCTTCTCCCCAAGTGGGAAGGTCCTTACATTGTTGAGGAAGTATATCGTTCTGGTGCCATCAAGATCAAAAACACGGAAGGTAATTTTCTGAGAGTGATAAATGGGCAGAGAATCAAGCATTATATCTCAAGTACTCCCATCAATGTTGAAAGCAATGTTATCAATACCATAACTCCGGAGGAGTACATAATGGATATTTATCAGCCTGTTTCAGACTCCGAAAACGAAGAGGTATGTGATTCGATAAGTAAACAGACTCCAAAACTTTTCCAGTAGGAATTTTTCTCCATTTTGAAATTTTTTAAAAAATAGAAAATTTTGAAGTAGTCCGGAAAGTGCACGAGGAGGCGACAAGCTTGCCAGGTGCGGGCCACCCCCTAGCCGTGCCTGGGGGCTTGTGGCCACCTCGTGTGCCTTCCGGACTCTGTTTTCTTGCGGAGTACTCCTTCTGGTCTGGAAAAAATCATGATATATTCTCCCGAAAGGTCTGACCCTCGTATCACGCAAATTTCCTCTGTTTTTGTTTCGAGCCTGTTTTCTGCCGCAGATTTAGAGCAAGGATGTCGTCTCAGGAATCTGTCGGCGAGAACAATTTCCCTCAAGTCTATGAAGAAGTAGATGCTGATCTGAAAATACTGGAAGTCACGGAAGCCAAGGGCAAAACTAAGGAGAAGAATGAGGCGTGGAACGAAGTACAATCTGTGTTCAACAAGGAAGAAGTTGAAGAAGTGGATTTCCTCCAACCCTACCTCCACCTACTATCTCCATCCTTGATTGAACTCTTGAGGTTTTGTGAAACAACTCGTGCTCGAAATACTTATCTCACTCGCGAAGTTGTTTTGCTGGAGAAACATATCACATATCTCCAAGGTATAAATCAAAGATTGATGGCCCTCTTGGAATCAAAGGACAAAACGACTCCATCACTATCACCTCCAAAGGAAGACAACTAAGAATGGGTATGGGCAATCCCCTTGGCTTGTGCCAAGCTTGGGGGAGTTGCCCCAGTATCGTATCACCATCACATCTTTTTCCTTTACCTTTTCTTAGTTCGATCTTTTTTGGTTTTATCTTTCTCTAGTAGAATGAAGTTCTTAGTGTTTTAGGCTTGAGTTTGCTTTGTGTCATCCTCGATGTATTCGAGCTCGTGATCCATATAATAAAGAGTGTCTTAGTTAAGGGCCTTGCCTCATGCCATGATCTGAAAGAAAAGAATGATAAAAGAACAAAAGCATGTAATGATCTTATGGGAAGTGATGGCTTCACATATAAAAAGAATGATGATTGAAACTTGTTGTTGGTGGACAAACGTAGTCCTTGGTCACTGTTGCAATTCATACGAAGTAATAAGGAAACATAGGTTCACATATAAATATATCATCTTTGACACCATCTATGATTGTGAACACTCACTAAACTATTGCAAGTTTACAAGTAGATGTTGGATAAGGAAGACAACATAATGAATTATGCTTGCTTGGTTCCGAACAATAATTATATGACTAGAGACCCCTTAGCATGTGACGGTTGCTTCCACCTCATATCAGCCAAAACTTCCCCACTAAGTAGAGATACTACTTGTGCATCCACAAGCCTTCAAAACCAGTTTTGCCATGAGAGTCCACCATACCTACCTATGGATTGAAGAATATCCCTCAAGTAAGTTGTCATCGATGCAAGAAATAGAAATTGCTCCCTAATATGTATGATCTATTAGTGTGTGGAAAATAAGCTTTATACGAACGTATGACGAGGAAGACATAAAAGCGACAGACTGCATAACAAAGTTCTTTATCACAGGAGGCAATATAAAGTGACGTTCCTCCGCACTAAGTGGACACACATCCAAACCTCAAAAGCGCATGACAACCTTTGCTTCCCTCTGCGAAGGGCCTATCTTGTACCTTTACTGTTTGCCCTTGAAAGACTCATGGTGATCTTCACCAATTCCTTATTTCGCCTTTATCTTGGCTAACGTCATATGCTTGGGAAAGATCTGTATTCATATGTCAACTTGGAAGTAAGTATTCATGAATTATTATTGTTGACATTACCCTTGAGGTAAATGGTTGGCACGCGAAACTATAAGCCCCTATCTTTCTCTATGTCCAGCTGAAACTTTGATGTCATGAGTACCACGTGAGTTGTAGCAATTGTAGAGAACGAAAAGATGTTTGAGTATGTGGATTTGCTTTACAAGCTCTTATTTGACTCTTTCCGATGTTGTGATAAATTGCAATTGCTTCAATCACTAAAGGCTATCAGTTGTTAATTCTTGGTAAGGTTCTTGATCCATACTTTACTTTGTGAAGGAATTATCACTTTAGCATGAGAGATTATATGTTGGTATTGCTATTCTAAGTATGATCATGATGCTTGCATGGCCGTATCTTGTTTTGTCGACACCTCTCTCTCTCTCTAAACATGTGGGCATATTTATTGATCTTGGCTTTCGCTTGAGGACAAGCGAGGTCTAAGCTTGGGGGAGTTTATACGTCCATTTTGCATCATTCTTTCATGTTGATATTTATTGCTTTTTGGGATGTTATTACACTTCACGGTACAATACTTATGCCTTTTGTCTCTTATTTTGCAAGGCTTACATAAAGAGGGAGAATGCCGGCAGCAGGAATTTTGGCCTGGAAAGGGAGCAAGTTTGAGATACCTATTCTGCGCAACTCCAAATGCTGTGAAAATCCACGAGGATTTTTTTTGGAATTTATAAAAAATACTAGGCCGAAGAAGTACCGGAGGGGCGCCAGCAGGAGGCAACAAGCCTGCTAGGCGCGGCCTCCCCCCTGGCCGCGCCTAGGGGGCTTGTGAGCTCCCAGCTGGCCCATTGGCCCCCCTCTTTTGCTACAAGAAGGGTTTCGTTCTAGAAAAAAACAAGAGGAGGCTTTCGGGAGGAATCGCCGCCGCCACGAGGCGGAACTTGAGCAGAACCAATTTAGAGCTCTGGCAGGGTCGTCCTGTCAGGGAAACTTCCCTCCCAGAGGGGGAAATCGACGCCATCGTCATCACCAACACTCCTCTCATCAGAGGGTACTCATCACCATCAACATCTTCATCAGCACCATCTCATCTCCAAACCCTAGTTCATCTCTTGTAACCAATCTCGGTCTCGCGACTCCGATTGGTACTTGTAAGGTTGCTAGTACTGTTAATTACTCTTTGTAGTTGATGCTAGTTGGATTACTTGGTGGAGGATTATATGTTCAGATCTTTGATGCTACTCATTACCTCTCTGGTCATGAATATGATTATGCTTTGTGAGTAGTTCCTTTTGTTCCTGAGGACATGGGATAAGTCATGCTATAAGTAGTCATGTGAATTTTGTATTCTTTCGGTATTTTAATGTGTTGTATGTTGTTTTTCCTCTAGTGGTGTTATGTGAATGTCGACTACATAACACTTCACCATTATTTGGGCCTAGAGGAAGGCATTGGGAAGTAGTAAGTAGATGAAGGGTTGCTAGAGTGACAGAAGCTTAAACCCTAGTTTATGTGTTGCTTCGTAAGTGGCTGATTTGGATCCACTAGTTTAATGCCATGCTTAGACTTTGTCTTAATTCTTATTTCGTAGTTGCGGATGCTTGCGAGAGGGGTTAATCATAAGTGGGATGCTTGTCCAAGTAAGGGCAGTATTGTCACGCCCAAGATGCGACCCTATCATCAATTAGGCACGAGGGCCTCGTGAGGGATAGAAGCGCATCTCGTCGTGTCGCAAGAATGGATATCGTTACCAGTACATGTACTGAAAAGAAGAGATATATATATAGAATTGGATTACACTCGCCACAAGCTACATCAAAGTCACGTCAGTACAATACATAAATAACACGAAGAAGAGCAGGGTCCGACTACGGACGAAAACAAACGAGAAAATAAGAATGACATCCATCCTTGATATCCCAGGCTGCCGGCTTGGAACCCATCCTAGATCGATGAAGAAGAAGAAGAAGAAGCAACTCCATATGAACAATCAACGCGCTCGCGTCAAGTAACCTTTACCTGTACCTGCAACTGGTGTTGTAGTAATCTGTGAGCCACACGGGACTCAGCAATCTCATTTCCAAAGGTATCAAGAATAGCAAAGCTTAATGGGTGAGGCATGGTTAAGTGGTGAGGTTGCAGCAGCGGCTAAGCATATATTTGGTGGCTGAACTTATGAGTACAAGAATTAATAGGAGGAAGATCTACGCATAGCGGACGTGACTACTGATGATCAAATGAATGATCCTGAACACCTACGTACGTGAGACATAACCGCACCGTGTCCTCAATCGGAGAAGGAACTCTCGAAAGAGACAGTCACGGTTACGCACGTAGTTGGCAAGTTTTAATTAAGTTAACTTCAAGTTATCTAGAACCAGTGTTAAACAAAGTTTCCACGTTGCCACATAACCGCGGGCACAGCTTTCCGAAAATATTTAACCCTGCACGGGTGCTCCAACTAGTCCATCACAAATTACCACAAGCCACATAGAAATCCTCGATCACGACACTCGCGATCTCGTCGGATACCTTAGTTGAAAACCTCAAATGTGGGATTACCCAAAGCATCACCGGAATCCCGATGCACAAGATATCTCGTCAAAGGTAGAACTAATCCAGCAAGGCCACCCGACGTGTCGACGATCCCTATAGGAGCCGCGTATCTCATACTCAGGACACGATGGATAAGCGAAGCGTACGGTGGCCTGATAGACATCACCCGAGTTGCCCCGGGTTGGCCCCACACGGTGCTCTGTTTTGGACCAGCACCGTCAGCACTGGCCCCCCTGTATTATGTAGAATTACTCCTCGGGTAGCGCTAACTCCCTATGCATTTCAGTATTATCAGAATTATTATGTTGGGCAAATAGTACCAATGTTGGGCCTTGCCAGACCAGCTTTAATCTAAAACGAATTATAAAGGGGGTCCCCATAACAACCCCGATCGTCTTAGGAGCGCTCAATTATGGAACATAACACCGGTAGCCGAAAACTAAGGGGGCAAAGGTGGAACAAAACACCAGGCTAGAAAGGCCGAGCCTTCCACCTTTTACCAAGTATATAGGTGCATTAAATTAAATAGCAATCAATATGGTGATATGACAAGGGACCCATGTAATCACATGGAAGCAACTGCACCTGCAACTAGCAACGCTAACACAGGGTTAAGCGAGCGATAATATAGCCAATCAGTGGTTTGCTAGGTTGTACAGGTTGAAGGTTTTCATGGCATTGTTGAGAGGCTGAATTTAGCATGTGGTAGGCAACGAGACATAATCGATAGAAATGGTAAACTAGCATGGCAATGATAGTAATGGTATCTGGGGAAATGGTCATCTTGCCTGAGATCCCGCTTGGAAGAAGAATGACTCCGTGAAGCAGACGAACCGATGTAGTCGAACGGGTCCTCACAATCCGACACGCTTGCGGAACTCTATCGAGACGAAGCAAACCGGAAACACAAATCAACACACGATATTCACCACACGAAGCAGAACACATATGATGCATGAACAGCTGAACACATGCAAGACACGGCATGACAATTCACGACAAACAAACACTACACATTAAGTGAAGTTCAATATGCAACGAGATGCATATTGACGAAACTCCACGTTCATTTATTTAGTTCTATCCCGTTCAGATACACGGCAATATTAAATGTGGTTAAACATGGCAAGAGGTGAAGCGTAATTAGACTACCTATCTAGGCATTTTAAATGAGGTCGGAAATGACATATAGCACCTCCGAAACAACCTCACATGTTAATTTACAATTCTGTCCAGATCTGAACTAACACATTTAATTAGTTGTTAAACAGCAAAACAAATAGGTTCACATGATTCTACATGTTCTTACAAGCAATTTACACATAGAGATCATCTCCAACGGAGCTACGGTTCAACAACTACGAGCAAAACAAGAAATCACTACAATCTGCCAAAATCAGCCACATAGCGTTTTCTACACCCCACAACTATGAGCTACACAACTCCAATATGCCCAACCAAGGCATGACACGATAGAGGGCAAGAAGCACTACAACAAACAACTAAAAACAACTAGCATGGCATCATGGATCACTAGGGAAAGGAGTCACAAAATGGCTTCTCACACACAGTTTTAGACTTAGTGAAAATAGCAGTTTAGGAAGCTGCAGTTTTTGATCTCAAGGCATATTGACAGCAGCAAACCATAAGCTACAGGACTCCAAATGGCAAGAAAATTCACAGCATGCTAGAGAATCCTAAAGTCTACAACTAACTCCATTGCACCAACCTCAAAAGAGCTACAGATCACAAGATAGAAGCAAGACAAGACAAAAAAAAACATAACAGATTCCCTACTTAGAAATATTTTAGCATCACTAAAACTACACTATTTCCTAGCAAGTAAAGAACAAGAAAACCACACCTAAACATGGATTTCTATTGCAAACAAAAATACCAGGGGCTAGACTAAACACCAAAGGCCATATCTCTAGTTGACAACTCCTTCAAACGAAGCACGGAATAAATCCTACGAAATAGACAAGAGGGCAACATGGCAAATATCGAGCGAACTAACTTGCTCAAAAGCTAAAACTAATTGCACCGAAAACATATAAAACATGTGGGGTTGCAACACAAAAAACATTACCACACGTAAATGCGAGATAATAACCTATACACGGAAAAATAAACTAGCGGAAATCCCTACACGCAAAAATACCAACGTCTAATCTAAAATACATGGAAAATTGGTTCCTAAAACATGAAAATTTCTACTACGGAGTTCGAACAATCCAGACACGCACGAGAAAATAATACAGGACGAAACCTATTGGAACAGCACGTAAATCTATGCATATGGCGGCTCAAACTACGTCAAACAACTATGCAAGTTGCAGAATCATATTCTACACGCAAAACTACACAAAAACCATATACAATACGCCTCGATCCTACTTACGCTTAAAAAGTTACACGCGTTTTATTGTCGTCCATTTTTCTGGAATTAATTAATTCAGAAAAAGAAATAACCTAAATTACTACTGAGCCGAACAGGGGGCGCAAGATAACTACAAAGTGCTGGGGGAGAAGAATAGGGAATAGGGGGCTCACCTTGGGGAAAGGCCTCTTGGGCCGGCCTGGCCGGGAGGAGGCCGAAGGGCCTCGGGGGTTGGTGCTGGGCCGCGGCCGGTCTGGGGAGGCAGCTGGGGCGGCCGAGCTGGCCTGGCTCGGGGGCCAGCTGGTCCGGCCCACAGCGGCGACACGGCTCTGGCTAGCGGGAGAGATGGTCGCCTCCTCTCGTGCCCGAGGCACGAGGCCTGGTGGCGCTCCACTTCACTGCAGGCGGACGGGGAGGAAGTCCTAGCCGGCAGCCGGCGGTGGGGAAGGCCGGATCCGGGATGGCACGGGCACGGGACGAGGCTCGCCGGTGGTGATGCGCAGTTTGGGGCCGGCGGCCATCGATTCCCCTACGGGATAGAGAGAGAGAAAAAAACGTGAGAGAGAGAAGAGAGGGAAGGAAGAAGGAGCACAGGGCATGAGTAGGGCGAGTCTCGGCCTGGAACTCCGGCGAGGTTCCGGTGGCGGCCGGCGAACTTCGACGGGGAGGCGCGGTGAGGGCCCGGCGAGGTGGCGACCTCGAGCAGCGAGCGCCATGGGCTGCAGCTGCGGGCTGCTGCTCGGGAAGGATTGCTGGCACTACAGACACCTGGACGTGTCCGGTTTGACCGCGGACATGTCCGGTAGGTGGGGATATCGGCAAATCTGAGCCCCAGATCTTAGATCCGAAGGCTGAGAAAGGCTAAGGAGTTTAGGGCTGCGGGATTTGAAGGGTGTGGGCTAGCAGATGGTGTTTTTGAGGGGGTGGCTGCAAAAATGGCTAGGGGAAACCCTAGTGAAGGAGAGGGGTCTCTCTAGGGGGGGTGATACTTATATAGGGTTGGGCTCTGGTGGGGTGGACCTCGTCCGTCCGATCCGATCCGACGACCACGAACGGAGGAAGTGGCTAGATGGCACTACTGACCTATGTAGATGGGCTATGTAGGGATGAGAGAGAATTGGGCGACCCGACAACGATATTCTGAACACCGATAAAACGTCCGACGATAGACCGAATACAGTGCCGCAACAGTCGACCGTTCGGGTACCAGACGGACTTCGATAGGCGGCCTACCTATATCTAATAACGACCGCACGTCAAATTCCAACCCAATCAGATAAAGTTTTGCGCACACTTTTAAAAACAAGATTCGAACGATGCCGCGGACGCGTGTGTGTGTGGTCGAACTCAGAACGGACAATGACGAGAACGGGCAACAAACAGCGGATGCAAATTTTGAAAATTGGCGGCAACGGGGTGCCGATGCAATGTTGATGAGGCGCATGATCCGTTGATGATGCGACAAAATAAAATAGACACAAGACGAAAACGGAATGTAATGGGAATCTTCTGGAATGTCGGCATCGGGCTGTCACAAGTACCCAAGCGCCGGTCCACCCACATATCAAACTATCAAAGTAGCGAACGCGAATCATATGAACGTGATGAAAACTAGATTGACAGAAATTCCCATGTGTCCTCGGGAGCGTTTTACCTCCTATAAGAGTTTGCCCAGGCTTGTCCCTTGCTACAAAAGGGATTGGGCCACTTTGCTGCACCGTTGTTACTCTTGCTACTTGCCACGAATCATCTTTCCACACAACTACTTGTTACCGATAATATGAGTGCTTGCAGATATTATCTTGCTAAAAACCACTTGCCAGATCCTTCTGCTCCTCGTTGGGTTCGACACTCTTACTAATTGAAAGGACTACGATAGATCCCCTATACTTGTGGGTCATCATTCCTCCATTAGGGATAGATCTTGAACCCTCGTATTTCTTAGGGCAGCACCGGGACTCCATGAATGCCATACCCCTTTACCTTTTAATCCATCCAAGCACGACATTGTAGATCCTTCCACGTAGTAATAAACCGCATAGTTCCATCGCGTTCCCCAGTGAGTTGTACTCTTCCTCCATTGCTTGTAGATCCACACACTGTTTTCTGCAGTGTTCTTGTGTTCTTAGCACCTGAATTTTTAGCAAACATTATTTTCTCAATTGGAATTACCCGTAGATACGTAAATTATGTCTCAGTGTTGGAAACATGTTTGTCCTCAAATTGAAAATATCTTCAAGGAAACCTTCACAAACACAATCTCGTAGTTACCATTCCGTAGATCCTGACAACCCGCCAATCTCTTTCTTTTTGTAGTCATTGGTACTATCTCGAAAAGTAACTGGCTGCCAACAGAGATCAATGACGCTTACCTTTAGAAACTTGTAAAGGTGGGTAATCTTGATACCAAGGAAACCATTGGTTGGCGAACCGCTTTTGGAGAAACAATCCCTCAACTCGCTGAGGGGGAAGTAGTGATTTTTGCCAATCACCTTGAGCGATGTTTCAAGCCACCCAACTCGAAATTTTCCAGAGACGCCTTGCACTTCTTTAACCTTCATCCCCAAGACTTGGGGCAAAATTCCGTCAGTAACCTTTGTCAGTTCCACTGTGTTACTGTTCAGGAAGTTTTTCCATCTGAACCGCCAGACTGAGTTCGCAAAATGGGCCTTGCTTAGATCTTGGGGGAGTTAACATCCAGCAACGTCGCGAATGCGGGTTTTCGGCCATTACACTGCCTAACCATCCAAAAGGTTGGGCAAAGACTTGGTTTTACTGCCACGATACCTCTCCATCCAATGAGAACCCTTTACCGGGTGTCAGGGAAGAACGTCTGCCCATGGACTTCAAGTTGCCAGAAAAACTAACTGAGGAGAAAGAAGATACGTTTGTCCCTATCTTTGCAAAGCTGAAGGCCCTTACTGTTAATGGTCTTACTGGGATCGATCTGATCCGCTGCTAAGATGGCTTGCTGTGTGAGTACAACGGCGACTTAAACCACCCCCAATGCTTTTACAATGTGAGGCTTATGGAAGAAGATATTATCGAGATCGTGAGGAAACTGAGTGGTGAGCCCATGGATAATTACTCTAAAATTGGACTCAAACCTTTTTGCATCTCCAACCTGGCACCAGAGGTAAACAATCAGAGTCGCCCTTTTAGCTTTTCAATGTACTCTTGTTTCTGATCTGAGATTTTCATCATATCAATCAGAAGGATTCAGTGTTTTGGTCTCGAAGACTCAAGAAGAAAGTCAAGAAAACAACTAAACCCGCCCCTAAGACAAAGAAGAAAAACAAAGGCTAAGCCACTGCAAAAGAGTCATCCGTCGTCGGCGAGTCTCGGGCCGTCGAAGAACAATTAGAGGTAAGAACTCTCATGTTTTTACTTCTTTAATCTGAACTGTACTCATGCTTTGCTACCTTTGTTTATAGGATGATGACTTTGAGAGCCAAGATGAAGATATCGAGGTAATTTCTATTTCTTCCGACTCAACTTCTTCTCCCCCAATCCAGCCAGGCGGATCTCTAGGAAAGTTCGCATGTCTCACCCGGATGCTCATCTGGATCACAATTTCCTTTTGAAGCAGGGGAGTTATACACCCAAACGTCATACTCGGACCCGCTCCGGGGACCTAGTGCCTGGTTTACCTGAGAAAACAACTGGTCGCAAACGACATAACAAGGTATATTATTATAAGCATCTCTCTTCTTGTGCGAGACATTCTTGTGACTTACACAAGGTTTTGAACCCTTATGAGGTTTCCCCTCCTTCATATGGCGACTCAGCTATGTCGACTCTTCCCCCAATGATTCGTCTTCAGGCGTAAGTTCCTTTATGAACATGTTATTTCAGATACTAATGTCTCCATCTCAATATTGGTGTCCTTGTTTTTCATAGCACAAGCAAAGAAGAGAAAAACCGACGACTCATCTTCTTCTCCCAAAGCGGCTGAAGTGTTTGGTACGAGTACCTCCGTCCTAGAATCTCCAGAAGAAACAGCTGATATCCCTGCTGATACCTTTGATAATTTTCCTGATATCCGAGTCAATCCTTCGAGCCCTCGAAAGGAAGTGCCTAAAAATGTCAACTTGCCCAACCCTTCTAACGCGCCTGAATACCCAGATTCAGTTGTTGTTACTGGTACCGGCTATTCTAAGCCTGCACCCGCGGTGTTAACCAAACACGCGCCAAGAGATACCCCAGTATTTGCAGAGACAGAAATCACCAAGCTGAAGCTTCCCAATTATGAAAAATTGGAGTTTGAAGAACTATATTCTGGTTTTGTGAGCCGCCTGTAGACAAGCCACGAGATGGAAAAGTGCTTTGCCAACCTGATGCGGATCAAATATGAGGTATGATATCATTCATCGGTACTGACATGTCCTCCCATTAGCCCTTTAAATGACGAATCATCCATGATGAATCGTACATTTTTGTTACCTATCAATGTGTAGCCCCAAAGGTCCGGCTCCTCTTTGTAAAGATGAGCCGTGTCTTGAACTTATAGTTGGAAAAACTTCTTCAACCTGTAGCCCCCAAGGGCCGGGTCATTTTTGGAAAGATGAGCCAAGTCTTTAACTTGTAATTGAATCAAAAAAATTCTTCAACCTGTAGCCCCCAAGGGTCGGGTCATCTTTGGAAAGATGAGCCGGGACTTTAACCCGTAGTTGAACAAAAATTTCTTCAACCTGTAGCCCCCAAGGGTCGGGTCATCTTTTGAAAGATGAGCGGGGTCTTTAACCTGTAGTTGAACAAAAAATTCTTCAACCTGTAGCCCCCAAGGGCTGGGTCATCTTTTGAAAGATTAGTCGGGTTTTTAACCTGTAGTTGAAAAAAAATTCTTCAACCTTTAGCCCCCAAGGGCCGGGTCTTGTTTTGAAAGATGAACCGGGTCTACTTTGAAGGTATGACCTTAGAAGAATTGAGTCATACATTAGCCCCCAAGTGTGAGGGTTGTTTCTTGCACTGGTCCTGAAACTTGCTTCCAAAATGTTTGTTGTAGAAATCCTTGACTCGGGCCGACTCAACCGTGTTCGTCTAGAAGGAAAGCTTAGCTGAGCAGCAGGACACTCGGGCTAAGTTTAAATAAAAGTTTTGTCTTGCCCTTAATGACATGGAAAAAATGAAAGCAGAGCAGAAAAGTTTGAAGATAAGGTCCAATCTGAGCAAGCCACCATTTTGAAAAGGGCGGAACAACTCGAAGAGAAACTAAAGGCCGTCGTTCAAGAACTCTCGAGCTTGAAGCGTCACATCTCCAACATGACCCAAGCCATATTTGGTAAGGGTCAATTACCTTCTTCTGAAAAGTGCCATGTGCAATATTGCAACCACTAATGATCCTCTTTTGCCACTTGTAGGTCCACGAGCCGCCACCCTGCAGAATGACTGCATTCTGAAGCTGAAAGCGATCTATAATTTGACAAAGTAGCTATATACTGGCGGTATGATGACTATGAAAGCTGTTATGGGCAACAGGGAACCCATAAAATCCATCAAGCATATGTTGGGTTGCTTGTCAACACTGCCACCCCCGATAGAGGAGCTAAAAAGGTCAGCCACCCGCAAGGGAGAGCTAACCACCCTAAGCCGATGTTTGGCCTATGCTCCAGGACATAAGCCGGAAGAGGTGGCTGGTGGATTTCTAGAGCTGAAGGATGATGCGTCATATTTTACTGAGGAAGACTACCACCATTGTGTCAAAGAGTCTCGCTTTGCAGCGACTCAGCTAGCGGCCAACCTGGATGTAGGAAAATACCAGGCGGCTTATGATGAACACAGCAAAAGGGTGACTCCTCCTTCGTATGAAATTACCAGCCTGACTCCGCGACGCCGTAAGAATCCTTTCGATTTTGATGTTGATCTGTCCATCGTCTTGACTGATGAAGACTTGTAGTGCCCCTTAGTGACTTTGGTGGTTTGAAGACTTATAGGTTAACTATCTAATGTGTTTATAAGTGTACACATGATCTATAAGTCATTGAGGAGTTTGAGATATTTGAAGAATATCGACACCTAAAAATGTATATCTTCAGTTGAAGAAATTGGTCTGAAGCTGAAGAAATGAATCGCGAGGAATCTGCGATGAAATTGATATTCCTCATGAAGATATTGATATTGAGAAGATCGGTGGTTCCTGAAGAAAATCATTCTGAAGAAATTGAAGCGTGAAGATTTAAGTTTTCTGTTTTACTTTCTTCGCAGTAGATGAATAGGAACACCGTACTATTAAAGGGGGTCAAAGTAACGCTATGGAATGAATTTCCTCATGATGCTCAACCCAAGCCAAATCCTAACCAAAGCCTCAAGAGAGGAATATGAGTGACATGAGGACTTTCATAGTTGAGGGTCCCGACCGTTTTGATAGCCACGCCAAGTCACTGGTCTTATCCACTCCAACGGTCATATTATTTAAGGGCATTAATGTCAAATCATGTCGGGATGCTCCCAGGCTATAAATAGCCACCCCCCACAACCACTAGCTGGTTGGCTGCTCGGTTAGAAACTGACACTTGTCATAAGAGCAACCCAATTCCTCACAGCCTTCAAGAGTAAATCATCAGTGACCAAACCTAGTGATTGAGCATCACTGAAGAAGTTGTTCCTGTGTGGGACTGAAGCCTTTTACCTTTGAGGACTGTGCATCCTCCAGACGGTTAGGCATCATGGTCTAGAGCAATCCAGCAGTCAATTGTGGATCGCCAGGTGCCCGAGTTTGTGAGGGTTTGGAAGTCTGCCCTGAAGACTTACCACGAGTGTTGGGCGAGGACTGTGTGTCCTTAGCTCAAGGAGAATACGGTAGGGACTGTGTGTCCCGGGACTGGGTGTCCTTTGGTTTCAATACCAAGCCGCTCCAAACCAGATGTACAACTGTCACAGCAGTTGGAACTGGGTCATCAACAACAGTCTTCACCAAGAATCGGGTTATAATTCCTCAACTCTTTACATTCTCTGTATTGTGTGTTGATGACATTCACTGTGACTGTTTGAAGAATTTGTTGAAGACTTTCTCTGAATTTCCTCAACCCCAAATTCTTCACTTGAGTTAATCATCATCTGTATTCTGCGTGCCTGCTTATTGTGCAATCTATTTTCACAATCTTCACTCTGTAATACTGCTGTTGTGAACGTTTGCACGACTCATCCTTAACTATTTCCGCTGTAAGTTAGTCATCAGTGAGGAATTTCTTCAAAAGGAATTTCCTCAGTGATGAAATTCTAAAAATATCCTACCCCCCCTCTAGTCGATATAACGCACTTTCAGAAGACGAGTTCCTCGCCTTGACCAATTGCAATTGGAAATTGGGCGACTTACAAATCGAAGATGGCGAAAGCTCGAGGCAGCATAATCCGGAGGTGGCTTGAGCCAAACAGGCATGAAGTTGATCCGTAAAGAATACTTTGATCCTTTATGGTCGGGTTATGTTTCCTGGTATGACCTGCTGAGCCATGTAATAGTCTAGAATTTTTGAAAACAGTATGATAACTGTTGCTTATGATGATGTTGGAAGTTTCAACCTTCATCAATATGAATCGCCTTCCCCAATGTTTTTCCATTTTTGACAAGAAAAATCTTTGCCCTGTTTATCAGAGAAAAACAATAGGCCGGCTCAGTGAGTCGCGGCGGGTTATAATAGAGTTTTATGAAACCTTTGGGCTGTGCCACAAAGATAGCCATAAAGTTCGTCCGCTCAATGAGTTACGACACGATAGGAAGAGTTTGCAAAACTCTAGTGCTACCCAAAGAGGGCTTTTGCAACAACCCGAGTTGTTTAGACCAGTTGATCAGGCGCGAATGAAGCTTCAGTGAAGCAGGTGCAGTGAACCCATGATTTGTCTATTTTCCATGTGTGGGCTCCCGCTAGAACCCTTCATGTTTTAACCAAGGGAAGTTCAGGGTCCAAAAAGTGGATTGACTCGCCAAGAGTACATGGGACCATAGGGCGAGGTGCCAAACACACATTCCAGTATAACCATTGTAATGCATTAATTTTTTGCTAGCCAAGAGGGTATTCAGGCTGAACTCAATGAGGAGAAGCCCCCAAGTGACCTATGATTAGGGAAAAGCCAGACATAGGATTGTAGAAGCGTATATGCTCTTACTGCAAAACGACTTGGGAGCTAATAGCCCCCAAGTAAGTTGACTTAATTCTCAAAACCATATAGCGTGCCCATGTTCGAACCATGCAACATGGCAACTTTGGTCCTCTTTTGTGTATCAAGATCCAGTTTTGAAATAATCGCATCGTGGTGAGTTATGCTCTTTGATGATGATAGAGTCCATGCTTGGACGACTTATGGAACAATAAAGACTCATGCTTTCAAGAAGCTGAAACGGCAAAACCCCGAAGTTCATGGGTGCCGGCTTTATTGCTTTACATATAAAAAGGAGAGATTACAAAGACTAAATTTTAGACATAGATAAGGAGCCAGTGGCTCTAAGTATAGTATGGCCGTAAGTGGGCGATGTTCCACGGGCGGGTCTTCTCAACCTATGTTGTTGGCCTATCTGGGCGAAGATCCACCAGGTAGTATGAACCATTATGAAGAGTTTTGTTGATGACAAAAGGTCCTTCCCATGAAGGAGATAACTTATGCATACCGGTATGATCCTGAATCAACCGGAGCACTAAGTCGCCCTCCTGAAAGTCTCGGCTTTTCACTCGGCGGCTATGATAGCGTCGTAAGTCCTGTTGATAAATCGCCAATCGTGACGCGGCCAAGTCACGCTCTTCCTCGAGGGCATCCAACGAATCTTGACGTGCTAGCTCATTGTCTTGTTCCCCATAGGCGGCGACTCGTGGCGAGTCGTGCGTGATGTCACTTGGTAGCACAGCCTCTGCTCCATAGACCAGAAAAAAGGGCGTGTAACCGGTAGACCGATTAGGGGTGGTTCTGATGCTCCATAAAACTGAAGGAAACTATTCAATCCAGCATCCCAGAGTACGTTCAAGAGGTACCATAAGCTGGGGCTTGATTCCCCGCAATATTTCTTGATTTTCCCTTTCTGCCTGTCCATCAGACTGGTGGTGCACAACTGCGGAAACATCGAGCCGGATGTGCTCCCTTGCGCAAAACTCTTGCATGGCGCCTTTGGACAAATTAGTACCATTATCTGTAATAATGCTAGGAGGATACTCGATGCGAAAAATCAACTTCTTGAGGAACTTGATGGATGTGTCTACATCGCAACTGCTGACCGGCTCTGCTTCAACCGACTTGGTAAACTTGTCAACTGCAACCAATAGGTGAGTCTTTTCATTGGACGACTTCTTGATGGGACCAACCATGTCCAGCCCCCAAACCGCAAAAGGCCATGTAATTGGAATCATAAGTAATTCCTGAGCCGGCACATGCATCTGATGCCCAAATTTTTGACAACCATCACATCTGCGTACTATATCCTCAGCATCTGCATGATCTGTCAACCAGTAAAACCCATGCCTAAAGGCTTTGGATACCAGAGAGCGTGACCCGCGTGATGACCACAGTTACCTGCATGTATCTCGTTGAGAATCGCACAACCTTCCTCAAACGAGACACACTTTTGAAAAATTCCAGAAGTGCTTCGCTTGTGTAACTCGCCTTTATGTATGATCATGGGCTTGCATCGATAGATGATTTGGCGGGCCAACAACTCATCAGTGGGTAACTCGCCTCGTGCCAGATAAGCCATGTAGGGGATTTCTCAATTCGGGGTAGCACAGAGAGCCGCCACAAGTTGAGACTCAGGGTCAGGAACTGCTAAGTCTTCCTCTGAAGGCAATTTCACTGATGGGTTGTGAAATACATCCAAAAAGACGTTAGGGGGAATCGGCTTACGCTGTGAACCGAATCATGAAAGAGCATCAGTCGCCTAATTGAGCCGACGATCAATGTGATCAACCTGATGGCCATGAAAATTACCGGCCATGTCTCACAGATCACGCCTATAAACCGCAATCCGAGGATCTCTCGAATCCCATGTGCCAGAAACTTGCTGCGCCACTAGATTTGAGTCGCCCAAACATCTGACTCAACTGAGGTTCATCTCTTTGGCGATTCTAAGCCCATGGAGCAAGGCCTCGTGTTCTGCCGCATTGTTGGTACATGGGGACATGAGTCGGAGGACATAGCAAAACTTGCCACCCTGAGGTGAAGTAAATACCATGCCAGCCCCCGAGCCTTCCAGCTGCCTGGACCCGTCAAAATGGATAGTCCAATACGTGGTATGTCTTCCGGAATTTGCAACTCGGTCCAATCATTGATGAAGTCCACTAAAGCTTGAGACTTAATAGCCGTGCGAGTTGTATATTTCACATGATGGGGTCCAAGCTAAATGGCCCACTTAGCAATCCGCCTAGTCGCCTCCCGGTTCTGAATGATATCACCAAGCGGCATAGAACTGACCACCGTGATACGATGCTCTTGAAAGTAATGTTTCAATTTTCGACTTGCCATGAAGATCCCAAAGACTAGCTTCTGCCAGTGCGGGTAACATTGTTTGTAGAGGGTTAGGACTTCGCTGACAAAGTAGACCGGTCTTTGAACTGGGTATTCCTTCCCTTCCTCTTTACGCTCGACGACTACTGGTACACTTACTGCTTTAGAGTTGGCAACAATGTACAGGAGCATAGGCTCTTTGTCAATCAGAGCAGCTAAGACCGGTGGCTCAGCCAGTTGTTTCTTGAAAGCTTCAAAAGCTTCATTGGCTTCATCCGTCCAGACAAAATGGTTAGTTTTCTTGAGCAGCTGATAAAGAGGGATGGCCTTCTCCCCAAGGCGACTTATAATTAGGTATCTTCCGTGGACCTTTGAAATCTTTTGGCACACGCTTATTGCAAAGGGCGGGTGCTAGACAAGGCACCCCGTCGTGCCTGCCACCTGTTTCGGCTTGCGCGGGAGAAGGCAAGGTGTAAGCCGGATAACCCTGAACCATCACAGCCGTTGTTTCCATCATGCGGGTGGCTCGCGCCGCATCCAAAAGGTCCTGTGCCCTTGTGTCGGGCATCTCGGGTGGATTGATCTGCGGCAAACGTCGTTGCTCGCTGGTCACTGCCAGTGGATCATCATGGCGACTCTTGGTGTGACTCGCATGGGGCGTGGAGTGTAGCCGCTCGCGGCTATATGAATACTGCGTCTGTTGCACTACCGCTGTTTTCAGCATCTCGATGGTATTTCTTGCCTCCACTTCAGCCGAAGAGTTTCTGTGAATGGGGAGAGATTCAAGGTGGCAGGTTGCTGCTAGCATGTTTTCAACGGAGTCCAAGGAGTGACCCGGCGGTGTCTGGAAGCGGGGTGCATGAGCCACCGTCAGCTGAGGCGGCTGAGGGTTAAGCGGTGGCCGAGCCAGATCGCCTCCTGGGGCGGCCTGCGATGGCCGATTGGGGTTTGTCCCAGGGATATGTGGGCTGTCGAAGAGCCGAGTTGGGTTCAAATTGGCGGGCGGATAGTTGCGATGCCTCCTCTGGTGGACCGCCTCGAAGGCGCGCTACTGTTTCTCAAGCCGCCATCCCTCCACATTCAGCCGTTCTGTTTCTGCAGTGATCTGGGCCCGCTGTGTTGCCATCCTGGCGGCTTCTCCTTCTATGTCGCCTTGGATTTTATCCATATCTTCCCTCTGTTTTGTTAACTCGGCGTTGATCGCTTCCTGGTTATCCGCCATCATAGCGATCGCCATGAGTTTGCCCATCTCTGCTACCAGATCTGCCATAGCCTGAGCCAGAGTCTTCCCTGATCCACTGGCTTCGTTCTTACCCGCTGCTGTTGGTTGAGGCGGCGCTGCTCCCGCCATGTAGATGGCGAATTGACCATGGGGACCTTCAACATCCTCAGAGATTCCTGCTTCGGGTAACCCTCCAAGCTGTCCTTCGTGGAGAGGGTAGATCGAATATGTGTCGCCCATGGACGACTCGTCGTCCGAATTGATGGGGGTGATTTCCTGGATCACCGGCTCGTCTGGTAGGTCGGTTCCTTGTGCAAAACCAAGGAAATCATGGTGTTTCCTGACCTGATGGTTGGTGGGATGGCGTACCGGGCCAGCTCAACAATGTCGATGAAGGTGTCTGGCTCAGGCACGAGAGACCCAATCTTGCCGATGAAAATGTGGATCTTGCCGAAGGGGACCCTATATCCGGATTCAATTGAATGGGCCTCAGTTCCACATTGAGAGTTGTCGACGTAGTACCTTCCGCGGCGGCTCTTCGTCATGATGCCGACCGCGTAGCTTCCTAACCCTAGAAGGGCTCCCTTTCAGAACTCAACTCCACCGTGCGCAAGCCCCACGGTGGGTGCCAACTGTTGTGGTTTTGTCACGGCAGATGTCCTTGTGAAAGGACTTAGTGATGGTGCCATCGCACCTGGGTGGCGACCCAAAGGGGGTGAGCGGAAGTGAGACTCAGATTTACCCAGGTTCGGCCCCTCCTATGGAGGTAAAAGCCTACATCATGCTTTGTGTATATTGATGGTGGATTCGATTACAAGGAGGGCGTAACTCGTTTGACCTGACTCTCGATGGATTCTAACTTAATCTATCTACCCTAGAGACTTGCCTTTATATATAGGTCGAGGCCCTAGAGGTTACAAAGTCCTGGCCTTATTTACAAATCGTGGCCTTCCATATCTCTAAGTCGCCTTGTTTGCCAAGACAGGAAACCTCCTTGGCGACTTATCTTCTCCATCAATCCTAAATTGCCATCTGGCTCATGGGCCCTGGTGGCCCACCATCGAAGATCTCCCTACACTTCTCAGGCCCGAACCAAGGCTTCTACTGATCATGTATATATGAGTCGCTGCTTTCCTGACCCGGCCCAGTAGGGAGGGTCATACCGCAGGTAATATCCCCAACAGGCTTCTTCCTTGGACCAGTTGTAGTGTCTTCTGGTTATTCATCTGACTGACCAGTGCGCAATGAAGAAAATGAACTGTACCCCAAGTCAGGAAATGGAATTGGCTTGAATTTCTTTTTAGGAGGCCACGACCAGTCGAAGTCTTGTGTAAACTCCAATTCCTCAAGTTCCTCTTGAGTCTTCAGATGAGCCAAGGTGGCCTAGGTCCGATCAAACACCTCATGAAGATAATATTGATTTTTTTCACAGCATTCTGAGTTTCATTGAGGGTTTTCACAATGGCACTGAATTGACGTTTAACCCACTTGTGATTGCGATCGACCTTCTCATGAAGACTAAGGAGTAGCTCTCTATTATTCACTCTCGGTGCAGTTGGGCTTGGAACATCTTGGGTAGAAGTGTCATCATATGAAGAATATGACTATTCTAGGCGAAACTGGCCATGAAGGGGCCTATTTCCTTCATCAATCACAGATTTGCCTTTGCCTTCAACATGCTCAAATGATTTCTTGATGACTCTGATTGGCGGCAGATATCCGATGTGATTCGGAAAATTAGCATGGTAGTTGATGCTTGACCTGTTTCTGATGAATCTCATGATCCACAGTGCATAAATCTTCATTTCAAAAGGCGACACTGCATTATCAGCCAAAGTCCTCAAGAAGAAATCGTGAAGATTCATTGGTATGGCATGGATGACATTGAATAGGATATTCTTCATGATGCCTGTGACATCTTTTTCATCGCCGTTCCCTTTGATAGGAGCAATGACATTTTCTAGGACTCTGTAGACTGTTCGTGGTTCATACCTCAAGTCTTCTACCAGAAAGCGAGTCCGTGGAGGTTGGTCCTTGGCCAAAGGCTTCATGAGGACTTCCATGAGTCTATTGGGAAGTTCATGTTCATCATACATCAGCACTGCATCCTCTGAGGGAATTGAGACTGGAAGAGCTCGAAGTAATTCAGTGGCAGGAGCTTTGTAGTGCGTGTGCTGAGTCATCCAATCCAAATCCCAAGTGTTGACATCCTTTGGGTCACTAGAGATGTGCAAAGTGGCATAGAACTGAAGAATTATGTCGCAGTTTCAGTCGCTAATGTCAGTGCAGAGAGGCAGTAATCTAGCTTCATGAAGAACATTGAGGACTGGAGTGAAGCAAGGTATTTCCTCCATATCAAAGTGAGGACTATGTTTGGCTGAAATATCTTGTTCCTCCCACAGAGCAGTGAACCATGGTAGTTGAGTTGGTTCCTTGTCCAAAACTTCATGTGCCTGATGCGAAGCTTATCATAAGGATTTTTGCTAGTGAAGTACATGCGCTCTTCATAGAATGCCTCCTTTGAAACTTTGGCCTTTTGGAGAAAGGTTGATTCTGCTGAGGTTGAAGATTATGTTGTTGTTCTTGAGGAGGAGCCACTATCATTGCTATTTCTGTGTTTACCATAACAATAGCATTTTAAGTGTTTGGGGCAGGAGCATTTTCTTCATTCTCAGCATTTTTATCAGGTTGAGGATTTTCTTCAGCTTGAGGAATTTGCTTGTTGGAGGAGGCAGTTGCAGCATTTGTCGCTGGATTTTCTTCCAGTGATGCAGCGGATTCTTGAGCAGATACCTCATGGAAGGTCTTCCCATCAGAGCCTACGAGGATTTCTGTTGCAGCAGGAGTTTGAGGAATTTGAGTTGACCTCGGTGAGCGATGAGTTTCTTCCCAGAAGTCATCATGAATCACTCGAGTGTTGCACCCCGTTTCATCATCACGACATGTTCTTTAGAGGTCTTTTGAGGAATGGTGGATTGAGGAATATCGTCAATCAGTATTTCCTCATCCATGATTTCTTCATATGTTGCATCCTCCATTTCTTCATCATCTTCAGGAATGACGTAGTCAACTCCGAAGGGAACGACCAAGTAAGATGGAGCTACATCCAGAGGAGTAGCATCCACCGGGGTAGTTGAAGACTCTGACTGAGTGACCTTTTGGCGCTTGGCCTCTAAGGATTCTAAGGTCATTGAAGCTTTTCTCTTGTTTGCTTCTTTCTCAGCAGCTTTGGTCTTCTTCATGTCTGGTGCAGATGGAATCATCTTCTTCACCATTGAGGGTGGAGGTGAAGGAATAGTTTCATGAGGAGCTATTGCAGATTCAGTCGTGGCAGTTTCCTTAGCTGGATCATTTTCTTGAGTTGGAATAGTTTCTTCAGCTGGAGTATCTTGAGGAATTTCCTCAGTAGCAGGTTCATCAGTTTCATCTTCCTGTGTCAACTGAACAGTGTAGCTGGACTGACGTGGCTTTTGCTGCATAGGAGGAGCAGCTTTCTTGTTGTATTCATCAACTGCAGCTGTTGCATCCTTGATGAAATTCACCTTGACATTTTGATGATCAGATAGACTTGCGCACTTATCTATCAAGGTTTTAAGTTCAGCCTAAGTTGATACAAGAGCTTCAGGCATCAACTTGAGGAGATTCTCCTTGAGGAATTTCTCCTTCTTGAGTTTAGCAGCCTTAGCTTGCTTGATTGCTTTTTTTCCATTTTGCCGCATTGATGAAAGTTGCTATCATGTGGCTTACACCAGGGGGAAGCTTCAAGTTATCAATGGGAGTGTTTGGATCTTCATACCAGAGGTTGATGAAGTCCAGCAAAACCTTTGGGTCCATGGCAAGATGAATAGAGCTGCCTGAGGCTTGAGCAACTCTTTCCTGCTTGTTTCTGATGAAAGCTTGAAGAGTCTCCTCATCAAACTTCTCACTTCCTTTTGATGCAGAAGGAATGTTGATGACTTTGCAAGGACTAGGCATGTTGCCTCTTCCAGTAGTCATTTTAGTCTTCAATAGGGGTGGTGAAGACTTTGTAGCAGAGCTCGTGGCAGACGCTACTAAGGAACTTGATTGAGCAGGCTGATGCTTAATGATCTGCTTCTATTGAGGCTATGAGGACTGTGGTGTTGTTGAAGATTTTGTTACTGGTGCATCCTTCAGAGGCAATTGCTCTTTTGGCACTGAGGCCTTTGGTTTCTTCGACACCATCTTCTTCTGAGGAATTGCTGTAGCAGAGGCCTCATCAACTAAAGAGGTGGTGATAGTGGCAGCAGTAGCAGAGTCATCATTCAATTTCTTCACGACTACTTCTGTCTTCTTCTGTAACTTAGACAAATATTTTTCGTTCTCATCACGGTAATCCTCAATAGTTTCAACGCTTGAGGGATGAGCAACTTGTTGATCACCCTGAGGAGGCCTCTTGCAAGGTGGCTTGAGGGCGAATCTCTTCGCATATTTTGGAGTAACATATCTATACTCCTTCCACTCCTTAGCCCACCTACGTTCAATTTTCTGAAGCCTTATCTTGCGCTTCACCATGGTTTCTTTGCCATGAATTTCCTCATCAGGAGTGCAGTAGTCAGCCTATATGTCTTCAGGAATCTCAAAAGTTGTGTTCTGTTCAAGCTTCTTTCCTCCCTTCTGCATCATGTCATTGTCCATTGTCTTCAACTGAGGCTTTTGCTAAGGAATATGCACTCTTGAAGATTCTGATGACACAGGTAAAGTTTCTTAGATGAACCCTGCAAATGAGTTAAGTTGATGAGAACATAGTGATTCAGCAGCTGACATTTTTGTTCCTGTGAACAGAGTATAGGTGCGAAGAATTTCAAAAGGTCATATGCGTTCTAAGATTTGAAGAAATTGAATTTTTTTGTAGTTGAGGAACTTGACTAGTGGGTTGAGGAATTTGACTAAGCATTCTGATCTTGGGTTCCAGAGTTGTGCAGATTCGAGAATTTACACAGTTGAGGAATCTCATGAAGAATTTGAGTGGCTTAGTGAAATTCATCAAGTGTTTGAGGAATGTGAGTGCGTGGCTGACAGACAGTCTGAGGAATAACAAATTTCGCGAGTCTAACGTGAAATAATAGATCAACAGAGGCAGCAAAATAAGATTTTAATTACCCTGAACGAAGAACAAGAGCAGTAAAAGAGAGAAGCTCTTCGGTTCAGATCTTCCTCGCCCTAACTTGGTGAAAAAATTGTTCGGCCAAAACTTTCGGACCGAACTGCCCTTGCCCATTCGTCTCCGCACGACACGTAGAGCCCACGATTGAAGCGGTGGAGTTCGTGGTTAACCGACCGTGGGAAGTGGGTCCTATTATTGTGTAATGTTATAAAAATTGATTTTTAAAGTTTTGAGGATTTCGAAGTCCTCAGCTGACAAGGACACATTGAGGATTTTGAACAAGTTTCAAGCAGAACGCATATGAAGAAATGAATAGACTAGGTTGAGCCTAGCATAGAGGGGAAACGGGTCCGATCACATTCACTTAGATGAAATATCAAATTGAAGACTGGCCTATAAGTGAGTGTTGTCGAGGACTTTGAAATCATAGTCTATACATACATACATATATATATATATATATATATATATATATATATATATATATATATCCAAATGAAAGTCATCAAATATTTTGAAGAATTTGAAGATTGTGACGATTTCTTAAAACTTGAGGATTTTGTGAGAAAGTGTGAGATTGATGAATATCTACTTTGAAGAAAAACAACTTGAAGAATTTTAGAGTTGGGTAGTGGCGTGACCCACCGTTTAAGAATTATGATTTCAGGCGCCGCTTACAATTGTCGTAGGGCCCTCAGAATCAAATTGTTCATTAATTTGCTCACACTAAGAGTGATATTCTTCATTGATTCAAGAAAATTGATTCTTCGTGTGTTGCACATCTAAGTCATCAATTTTGCATAAGTGTTAGGATGTGTGCATGTTTTCACAAAACATTTGAAGACTCTAAGATATTTAGCTCACACCGCAACTTGCAAAACCTTCTCTCATCCAAGGGCTTAGTAAAAATATCTGCTAGTTGATTGCCAGTCTTCACATGATCAATGATGATAATGCCCTTGAGGACACGATCCTGAAGAAAATGATGATGAATATGGATGTGCTTAGTCTTCGAGTGTTGTACAGGGTTGTTGGCGATCTTAATTACACTTTCATTGTCGCAGTAGAGAGGCACATTCTTCATGTTGATGCCGTAGTCTCTAAGGGTTTGCTTCATCCATAGTAGTTGGGCACAGGAGATCCAGAAGCAACGTACTCAGATTCGGCAGTGGAGAGAGAAACGCAGTTCTGCCTCTTTGAGGACCAACAGACTAATGATCTTCCGAGGAAATGACATGTGTGTGATGTTGACTTGCAATCCACACGGTCACCACCATAATCAGAATCAGAATATCAGATGAGATGAAGATTTGAGCCCTTGGGGTACCATAATCCTAGTGTTGGCGTGTGAGCTAAGTATCAAAGAATATGCTTCAAAGCCTTATGGTTTGATTCCTTCGGTTTTGGTTGAAAACTAGCACACATGCAAACACTAAGCATTATATCTAGCCTAGATACAATAAGGAGCCAATCATCGAGCGATATACCTGCTGATCGAAATCTTTACCATTTTCGTCAGTGTAGAGGTGGCCGTTGCTAGACATGGGAGTCTTGACGCCTTTGCATTCATGCATGTCGAATTTCCTCAGAACATCCTTGAGGTATTTCTCGTGTGATATGAAGATGTCACTGCGTTATTGACGAATTTGAAGATTTAAGAAGAATTTCAGCTCCCCATCATAGACATCTGATATTCTTCACTCATCATGTAAGAAAATTCATCACTGTAATGTTTGTCAGTACAACCAAAGTTAATGTCGTCAACATATATTTGACACACAAATAGTTCATTATCATAAGATTTTGTCAAATGAGTTGGATCGAGTGAACCAGGTTTGAAGCCTTTCTTCATGAGTAATTCCTCCAATGTATCATACCACGCCCGAGGGGCTTGCTTGAGGCCATAGAGTGCCTTTTTGAGTCTGAATACTTTGTCTAGGTGCTTCGGATCCTCAAAACCTGGGGGTTGAGCAACATATACTTCTTCCTCAATCTTACCATTGAGGAATGCACTTTTCACATCCATTTGATAAAGAGTAATGTTATGATGATTAGCATAAGCAAGTAGTATTCGAATAGCTTCAAGTCTAGCAATAGGTGCAAAAGTTTCATCGAAATCTATTTCTTCAACCTGTGTGTAGCCTTGGGCTACAAGCCGGGCCTTATTCCTCACCACTTGACCGTCCTCATCTTGCTTGTTTCGGAAAATCCACTTGGTGCAAATGAAATTGTGCTTGCGAGTATCAGGTCATTTGACGAGTTCCCACACATCATTTAGCTTGAACTGAAGAAATTCATCTTGCATGGCATGAATCCTCTCAGGTTCCATGAAAGCTTCAACAACTTTTGAGGGTTCTGTGATATACACAAAAGAGGAATGCCCACAAAAGTTAACTAAATGTGAAGCTTTTGAGCGAGTCAGAGGACCTGGCGCATTGATGTCATCAAGGATTTTGTCAAGTTCTTCTTCATTTGCAATCCTTGGATGAGATGGTTGAGGATTTTGTCTGGGCTGAGGAATTTGATCTCGAGCAATTTCCTTAGGAGCACCTTCTTGAAGTTCATCAGTGATGGGGATGATTTTTTAAGTAATTTCCTCAGTAGGTACAATGTCTTTAGTAGCTTTGAACTTGATTGCCTCCTCAGGAGAGAATTTATCTCGCATAGGAGGCAATTGCTCTCTTTGCGAGCCATTAGTTACATCGAACCGGACATCTACAGTTACAACAACCTTGTTGTGATAGGTGTTGAAGACTCTGTAGGTGTGCGAGTCCTTTCCATAACCAAGCATAAAACCCTCATATGCTTTAGGTGCAAATTCTGAGCTATGGTCATGATCTCTAATCCAGCATTTTGCACCGAAGACTTTGAAATAACTTACATTGGGTTTGTTATCAGTGCGGAGTTCATACGAGATTTTCTTGAGGAATTTGTGGAGATGTACGCTGTTAATGATGTGGCAAGGAGTGTTGGTTGCTTCAGGCCAGAAAAGATGAGGAGTCTGATATTCTTCAAGCATGGTCCATGCCATTTCAAACAGAGTCCTGTTCTTGCGTTTGATGACGCAATTCTGTTGAGGAGTATATGGAGCATATAATTCATGAGTAATACCAAGATCATCAAGATAATCATCAAGACCAGTATTTTTAAATTTTGTCCCGTTATCACTCCTGATGTGTTTGATCTTGACGCCAAAGTTCGTCGAGGCCCTTGAGTAAAATCGTTTGAAGACTTCGTACACTTCATTTTTATACAGAATGATATGTACCCAAGTGTATCGAGAATAGTCATCAATGATGACGAAGCCATATAAGGATGTTGCATTGGTTAGAGTAGCATAATGAGTAGGTCCAAACAGATCCATGTGAAGTAATTCAAATGGACGAGTAGTAGTCATGATAGTCTTTGAGGGGTGTTTGGATCTGGTCATTTTTCCAGACTCACAAGCACCGTAGAGGTGGTCTATGAGGAATTTGACTGATTCGATGCCAATGACATGCTTCTTCTTCGCGAGCATGTGCAAATTCCTCATGCGTGCATGACCAAGTATTCGATGCCTTAGCCAGCCTTCTAAGATTTTTGCCAGTAAGCATGTGGATGGTTGAGGACCTTTGGAAAAATCAACAATGTACAAATCTCCTCTCCTAAAGCCATCGAAGACTTTGGATCTGTGAGCTTCCATGATGACTACACATCTATATTTTCCAAAGATAACAACCATATCAAGATCACAAAGCATTGAGACTGACATGAGGTTAAACCCAAGGGATTCGACAAGCATGACTTTTTCCATGTGCCTGTCCTTGGAGATAGCCACTTTGCCAAGTGCCAATACCTTGCTTTTACCTTTGTCAGCATAAGTGATTTGCTTCAGAGGTGATGGAGTCAGTGGTATATTCATCAATAAGCTTTTATCATCAGTCATGTGGTTTGTGCAACCACTGTCAAGAACCCTTGAATTAGTACAGCAGATGAATTAGTACACCTTACCCTCTCATATGCTTCAGACTTGAAGAATATGATATCCATTTCATCACATAGGAATTTCATCATAAACAGTAAATTTGAGGATGTGTGAAATGTTATCATTTCATCAATTTTAGCTTGCATCCAATCAAGCATTTTCCTCAGGTCTCCAGCAAATTCTTCAGATGATGATTTTCATCTGGAGACCTGACCTGCATAAGTGATTAGTTTAATTTCTTCACCACCCACATCTGAACGGGTGACAAAGAGTTCATCATCTTGCGATCACCATATGAGAAAGGAGGCATTGAAGCTAATGGACTTCTCATCACAGTAGGGGGGTTAGAGTACTCAAATGAATAGGTAGAGAAATTCTTTGAGGATTTATGAACATAATGGTTTGAGGTATAATGCTCATATTCATATCCCTTGTAACTTCCCGCCATATCAAAGTCATTGACATGAATACGAGCATAGTTTTGACCAGTTAAGGATTTTGATCCTCTTGAAGACTTTGGTCCACGTGAGGAATTTGATCTGGGGTTCAGGTTCTTCACAGGTGGTGTCACGAGGACATTCACCTGAAGATTTTCCAAGCAACTTTTGGGGACACCAATTTTCCTTAGGGGTGGTCCATTCCTGCAATTAGTTCCAACATATCGAGCAAATACTTCACCAGATTGATTTTTGAACAGTTTATAGTTGGAATCAAATGACTCGTCTGAGGAATAGGATAATTCACATGCAAAGCCTGTTAGATTAGATGCATCAACAGGAGGCCCTTTAGCAGCAACCCATGAGGTTTTGGAATACAGCTCGGGTTTCCAGTATGATCCATCAGCATTCAGTTTCCTTTCAAAGGAAATTCCTTCTTTCCTCGGGTTCCTGTTCAAAATCTACTTTTTGAGCACATCGCAAAGGGTTTGATTCCCTTTGAGACTTTTGTACATGCTTGTCACATACAATTCCTTCAGCCCTGCATTTTCGTCAGTAACATTTGTGGTTTCCTCAAGTGAGGAATTTGTTACCACATGAGCAGTTTAAGAATTTGTAGAAATAGAAGCATTTGATGACTGTGGTGAAGAATTGGCAGTTTCACGCTCGATGCATTTGAGACATGGTGGAGTGAATTCAACCTGAGCGGCACTGATCGGTTGAGCAAGCAATGAATCGTTTTCCATTCGAAGATCGTCATGAGACATCTTCAACTTCTCAAGATCAAGTTTCCTGTGAAGAAATTCATGGGAAAGTTTCTCATGACCAGCCAAGAATGTGCCATAACGATATTCAAGACTATAAAAATTTGGACTGAAGACTTTTCACATCTTCAGTCAGAATTTGTGTATGATTCATTTTGTCATTCAACAGGTCATCACTTTTGTCTAGCAGTTTTTGAAGCTTTTCAATGGAACTTTGTTGTTTAGTTGCAATGTTGGCAAGTAAACTGTAACTGGGTTTTTATAATCATCAGGTTCACCGTCACTTGAGTCAGAGGAGGAAGTGTCATTTGTTACATTTGAACCTGTTGCCATGAAGCAATAGGTTGGAGCGAAGTCATCAACATAGTCATCAGTGTAGATAGCGTTGTCATTTTCTTCAAGGTTGTAGATTGACTTGCTGACGAATGTGGTAGCCAGTGCAAGACTTGCCACACCAGACTCTGAGTCTTCTTCAGAACCTTCCTCTTCATCACATTCCTCAGATTCTTCCTCGGAATCCATTTCCTTGCCAATGAGTGCCCGAGCCTTTCTGAAACTAGTCTTCTTGTGCGATGAGGACTTTGAGGAAGAGGATTTTGAATATTTCTCCTTTTTCTTCGAGTCATCAGAACTTTCATCCTTCTATTTCCTCTTCTTTGATTCCTTCACCCAGCGAGGACAATCAACAATATAGTGACCAGATTTCTTGCATTTGTGGCAGTATCTTTTCTTGTAGTCTTTAGATGAAGCTTCTGATTTCCTCATATCTCTTCTTGTATATTTACCAAACTGGCCACGCCTTGTAAACTTCTGGAATTTCATCACGAGCACTGCCAGCTCGTGTCCAAGTTCTTCAGGATCACCAATGCTGCAATCTAAGTCTTCTTCTTCAGATGAAGAAATTGCTTTGGCCTAACGCATGAGGTCTAGAGTAGCTTGGTCCATACAGATCTCTCTTTTCTTCCTGTTGGAATTCATGAGTATTGAGTCTTTCGAGTATATCGGCTGGATCAAGCATCTTATAGTCTACTATTTCTTGAATCATCAGAACCAGTGTATCAAATGATGGATCCAGAGATCTTAGCAGTTTCTTCACAACTTCATGGTCACTGATGTCTCGAGCTCCCAGTGCTTATAGTTCATTTGAGATGTCAGTTAGGCGATCAAAGGTATCTTGGCAGCTTTCATTGTCAAGCCTCTTGAAGCGATTGAAAAGATTGCGAAGAACATCAGCACGAGAGTCGCGCTAAGTTGAAATTCCTTCATTAACTTTGGACAGCCTATCCCAGATAATCTTAGCTGTGCCCAAAGCACTCACTCTGCCATACTGACCTTTGCTCAGATGGCCACAGATGATATTATTCGCTTGAGAATCAAGTTGCTTGAATTTCTTCACATCAGCGGCAGAGACAGTAGCAGTGATGGAGGGAATACCATGTTCGACAATGTACCACAGATCATTGTCAATAGCCTGAAGATACATCTGCATCTTGGTCTTCCAGTAGGGAAAGTCCTTTCCTTCGAAGGTAGGACATCCTGTAGTAACCTTGACCATACCTACAGTCGACATAACTAAAATCTAGGTGGTTAAACGAAAATGACACAGAACAAGGGAGTACCTTGCTCTGATACGAAATAAAAGTCTGTTGTATCGACTAGAGGGGGGGGGGTGAATAGGCGATTTTTAGAATTTCATCGCTGAGGAAATTCCTTTTGAGGAAATTTCTCACTGTTGAATAACGTGTAGCGGAAATAGTGCAGGATCAGAGGTGCAAAGATTACAACAGCAATTTACTTGATGAAGATTATGAGAATCAGTTTGCACAGTATGCAGACACAGAATAAGCAGGTGAAGATTTACCGGTATGAAGAATTTGAGGTTGAGTAAATTCAGTGAAAGTCTTCAGCAAATTATTCAAACAGTGACAATGAAAGTCTTCAACATACAATATTGAGAAATGGAAAGAGTTAAAGAAATAGAACCCGTATCACGATGAAGATAGTTGTTGATGACCCAGTTCCAACTGTTGTGAAAGTCGTACCTCTGGTTTGGAGCGGCTTGGTATTGAAACCAAAGGACACACAGTCCCGGGACACACAGTCCCTATCGTATTCTCCTTGAGCTAAGGACACGCAGTCCTCGCCCAACACTCGTGGTAAGTCTTTAGGGCAGACTTCCGAACCCTCACAAACTGAGTCACCCCGCGATCCACAATTGATTACTGGATGCTCTAGACCATGACGCCTAACCGTGTGGAGGATGCACGGTCCTCTAAGGTAAAAGGCTTTCGTTCCACATTGGAACAAATTCTCCAGTGATGCTCAATCACTTGGTTTGTGGTTTGGTGTTTGGGGGGGCTAGTGGTTGTGGGGGCGGCTATTTATAGCCTAGGAGCATCCCGACATGATTTGACATAAATGCCCTTAAATAATGTGACTGTTGGTGTGAATAAGATCAGTGAGGTGGCATGTGTCGCGGCAATGGTCAGAACTTTCAACTCTGAAAGTCCTCATATCTCTCATATTCCTCACTTGAGGCTTTTGTAGGTTTAGGCTTGGGTTGAGCATCATGAGGAAATTCATTCTGTAGTATTATTTCAACCCCCTTTAACAGTACGGTGTTCCTAAGACTCAAGAGTAGGGAAAAACGAAACAAGAAAGAGTAAGTCTCCACGCTTCGAAGTCTTTAGGCAGTTTTTCTTCAGGACACACTGAATTCCTCATCTTCAATATCTTCATGATGAATATCAATTTCATCACAATTTCTTCGCGATCAAAGTCTTCAAGCTTAGAGAAATTTCTTCAGCCGAAGACATACATTTTTAGGGGTCGATATTCATCGTATAACTCAAACTCCTGAGAAACTTATAAAGCATGTGTACACTTATAAACACATTAGTTACTTAACCTATAAGTCTTCAAACCACCAAAATCACTAAGGGCACTAGTTTCACTTAGAGACTGTGTGTCTTGGGACTGTGTGTCCTTTGGTTTCAATACCAAGCCACTCCGAACCACACGTCCAATTGTGACAGCAGTTGGAACTGGGTCATCAACAAGTGTCTTCATCAAGCTCCTCGTTCTATTTCTTCAGTTCTTTCATTTCCTCAATTGTATGTTGAAGACTCTCATCTGAACTGTTTGAAGAATTTTTCTAAAGAATTCCTCTGAATTTTACTCAACCTCAAATTGTTCAGTTGAGTTAATCTTCACCTTCTTATCATGTACTTGTGACCTATGCAAACCGTATCTCTGAAATATTGTTGAGTACATTGTTGTAGACATTTTTGCGCCGCAGATTTTCTTCTCTTTCCACTGGACTCAGTTCATGAATAAGGACTTTCCTCACTAGGAATTTCCTTAGTGTTGAAATTGTAAAAATCGCCTATTCACCCCCCCTCTAGTCGATATAATGCACTTTCCTCGATGAGGAATTTCTTGAGTGATGAAAATATTCAAGAAAAGATATGAGGAAATCTAAATCTTCATCTGAGGACTGCAAGAAAAGAACCTACCACAAATGCAAGAAATCTGGTCACTACATTGTTGATTGTTCTTGCTGGGTGAAAGAATCAAGGAAGAAGAAATACAAGGATGAAAGTTCTGATGACTCGAAGAAAGAGATGAAATCTTCAAAATCCTCATCTTCAAAGTCCTCATCGCACAAGAAGACCAGTTTCAGAAAGGCCAGTGCACTCATTGGAAAGCAAATGGATTCTTAAGAAGAATCTAAGGAATGTGATGAAGAGGAAGGTTATGAAGTGGAGTCAGAGTTTGGTGTGGCAAGTCTTGACTGGCAACCACATTCGTCAGCAAGTCAATCTACAACCTTGAAGAAACTGACAATGAGAAAAGGTTAGCTCCAAAGGTTCAAAGGTTCAAAGGTACACTGACAATCTACACTGATGAATATGCTAATGACTTAGCTCCAACCTATTGCTCATGGCAAAAGGTTCAAAGGTACCAAACCACATTTCCTCCTCTGATTCTAGTGACTCTGAACCTGATGATTATCAAAAACAAAGTGACAATAAACTTGCCAACACTGCCATTAAGCAACAAAGTGCCATTGAAAGGCTTCAGAAACTACTAGACAAAAGTGATGCTCTCTTAAACGATGAAATGAATCATACTAAAGTCCTCACTAAAGATGTTAAAAGTCTTCAGTCTAGATTTGATAGTCTTCAAGATCATTATGGCACACTCTTGGCTGATCATGAGAAATTTTCCTATGAATTTCTTCAAAGAAAGCTTGATCTTAAGAAGTTGAGAATGTATCATGATGATATTCGAATGGAAAATGACAAATTGCTCACTCAATAGATCAGGACCGCTCAGGTTGAATTCATTCCACCATGTGTGAAATGGATCGAGCATGAAACTGCTAATTCTTCACCAGAATCATCAAATGCTTCTATTGCTACAAATTCTTCAACTGTTAATGTGGTATCAAATTCTTCACTTAAGGAAACCACAAATGCTACTAACGAAAATGCAGGATTGAAGGAATAGTATGTGATAGGTATATACAAAAGTTTCAAAGGGCACCAAACCCTTTGCAATGTGCTCAAAAAGCAGATTTTGAACAGAACCCGAGGAAAGAAGGCAGAGGAAATTGAATGGCAATGAATCATACTCGAAACCTAAGCAGTACCCCAAACCTCATGGGTTGCTGCTAAAGGCCCTCCCGTTGATCCATAACATGCTTTGCATGTGAAAAGTCCTATTCCTCTCATGAGCCATTTGACTCCAACTATGAACTATTCAAAAATCAATCGGGTGAAGTATTTGCTCGATATGTAGGAACTAACTACAGGAATGGACCATCCCTGAGGAAAATTTTGGTCCCCAAAAGTTGCTTGCAAAATCTCTAGGTGAATGTCCTTATGACACCACCAGTGAAGAAACAGAACCCACATCAAATTCCTTAGGTGGACCAAAGTCTTCACGAGGATCAAATTCCTCAAATGGTCAATATTATGCTCGTACTCGAAATAATGCATCTGATATGCAGTAAAACTACAAGGGACATGATTATGAGCGTTATTCCTCAAATAATTATGTTCATAAGTGCTCAAAGAATTTCTTTGCCTATTCATTTGAGTACTCTAACCCCCCTATTGTGAAAAGAAGTTCATTAGCTACAATGCCTCCATTCTCATATGGTGCTCATAGGATGATGAACTCTTTGCCATCCCTTATGATATGGTGGTGAAGAAAATGAACTAATCACTTCTGCACGTTAGGTCTCGAGATGAAAGTCATCATCTGAAGAAGTTGTTGGAGACCTGAGGAAATTGCTTGATTGGACGCAAGCTAAAACATGATAAAATGAACTAACCTTTCACATGTCCTCAAATTTACTCTTTGTGATGAAATTCTTATCTGATGAAATTGATATCATATTCTTCAAGTATGA
Source organism: Hordeum vulgare subsp. vulgare (assembly GCF_904849725.1). Taxonomy (NCBI): domain Eukaryota; kingdom Viridiplantae; phylum Streptophyta; class Magnoliopsida; order Poales; family Poaceae; genus Hordeum; species Hordeum vulgare. The sequence goes on along the minus strand of NC_058520.1, from coordinate 298,370,727 downwards.
AACATATGAGATGGTAAGCTGTACTAATTCATCTGCAAGATGACAAACCCAAGAATACAGAGTGGGTTCTTGACAGTTGTTGCACAAATCACATGACTGGTGATAAAAGCTTATTGATGAATATACCACTGACTCCATCACCACTGAACAAAATCACTTACACTGATAAAGGTAAAGCAAGGTGTTGGGACTTGGTAAAGTGGCTATCTCCAAGGACCGGCACATGGACAAAGTCATGCTTGTCGAATCCCTTGGGATTAACCTAATGTCAGTCTCAATGCTTTGTGATCTTGATATGATTGTCATCTTTGGAAAATATAGATGTCTAGTCTCAATGCCTTATAGATTTTTCCAAAGGTCCTCAACCAGCCACATGCTTACTAGCAAAAACCTCAGAAGGCTGGCTATGGCATCGTTGACTTGGTCTCACAGGCATGAGGAATTTGCACACACCAGCGAAGAAGAAACACGTCATTGGCATCGAATCATTCAAATTACTCAAGGACCATCTCTGCGGTGCTTGTGAGTTTGGAAAAAGAACCAGATACAAACACCCCTCGAAGAATATGATGACTACTACTCGTCCTTTTGAATTACTTCACATGGATTTGTTTGGACCTACTCATTATGCTACTCTAACCAATGAAGCATCATTATTTGGCTTTGTCATCGTTGATGACTATTCTCGTTATACTTAGGTACACATCATTCTGTATAAAATTGAGGTGAAGGAAGTCTTCAAACGAGTTTCCTCAAGGGCCTTGAAGAACTTCGGCGTAAAGACCAAACACATCAGGAGTGATAATGGGACAAAATTTTAAAATACTAGTCCTGATGATTATCTTGATGAACTTGGTATTACTCACGAATTGTCTGCTCATTATACTCCTCAACAGAATGACATGGTTGAACGCAAGAACAAGACTCTGGTTGAAATGGCATGGACTATGCTTGAAGAATACCAGACTCCTCGACGCTTTTGTCTTGAAGAAATCAACACTTCTTGGCATGTCATCAACAGGGTATATCTTCACAAATTCCTCAAGAAAACCTCATAAGAATTCCTCACTCACAAGAAACCCAATGTAAGTTATTTCAAAGTCCTCGGTGCAATATGTTGGATTTGAGATCCTCACCACCGCTCAAAGTTTACACCTAAAGCACATGAGGGTTCTATACTTGGTTACGGAAAGGACTCGCACACCTACAGAGTATTCAACACCTATCACAACAAAGTTGTTGGAACTGTAGATGTGCGTTTCGATGAAACTAATGGCTCGCAAAGAGAGCAACTGCCTCCAGTGCCATATAAATTGACTCATGAAGAAGCTATCAAGCACAAGGCTACTGAAGATATCATTCCTACTGAGGAACAACCCCTTGTTGAAGAAGTCATGCCCAACACTGATGAAATACAAGAAGGTGCACCTGAGGAAATGCTACAGATCAAATTCCTTAGCCCAACCAAACTCTTCAACCAGCTCATCCAAAGATAGCAAACGAAGTAGAACTTGACAAAATCCTTGATGACATCGATGAGCCAGGTCCTCACACTCGCTCAAAAGCTTCACATTCAGTTAACTTTTGTGGGCATTCCTCCTTTGTGTCTGTCACAGAACCCTCAAAAGTTGCTGAAGCTTTCATGGAACCTGAGTGGATTCAAGCCATGCAAGATGAACTTCTTCAGTTCAAGCTAAATGGCGTGTAGGAACTCGTCAAAAGACCAGATCCTCGCAAGCACAATATCATCGGCGCCAAGTGGATCTAGTGAAACAAGCAAGCTAAGGATGGTCAGGTTGTGATGAACAAGGCACGGCTTGTAGCCCAAGGCTACACACGGGTTGAAGGAATTGACTTTGATGAAACTTTTTCACCTGTTTCTAGACTTGAAGCTATTCGAATATTACTTCCTTATGCTAACCATCAGAATAGTACACTACATCAAATGGATGTGAAAAGTGGATTCCTCAATGGTAAGCTTGAGGAAGAAGTATATGTTGCTCAGCCCACAGGTCTTGAAGACTCGAAGCCCCCTGACAAAGACTTCAGACGCAAAAAGGCACTCTATGACCTCAAGCAAGCCCCTCGGGCATGGTAGGATACATTGAAGGAATTCCTCATGAAGAAAGGCTTCAAACCCAGTTCACTTCATCCTACTCTTTTCACAAAATCCTATGGCAATGAACTATTCATGTGCCAAATATATGTCGATGACATTATTTTTGGTTGTACTGACAAACGTTACAGTCATAAATTTGCCTACATGATGGGTGAACATTATCATATGTCCATGATGGGGGAGCTGAAATTCTTCCTAGGTCTACAAATTCGTCAACAATGCAATGGCATCTTCATATCTCAAGAGAAATACCTCAAGGATGTTGTGAGGAAATACGGCATCCATGAACGCAAAGGTGTCGAGATTCCTATGCCTACCAATGGCCGCCTATGCACTGACGAAAATGGTATAGATTTCAATCAGCAGGTATATCGTCCTATGATTGGCTCTTTATTGTGCCTATGTGCGTGTAGGCCAGATATTATGCTTAGTGTTTGCATGTGTGCTCGTTTCCAAGAAAAACCGAAGGAATCACACCATAAGGCTGTGAAACATATTCTTCGATATCTAGCTCACACACCAACACTAGGATTATGGTACCCCAAGGGCTCAAATCTTCACCTCGTTGGATATTCTGATTCTGATTATGCTGGTGACGTGTGGATCGCAAGTCTACATCAGGCACATGTCATTTTCTTGGAAGATCCTTAGTCTGTTGGTCCTCAAAGAGGCAGAACTTCGTATCACTCTCCACTTCTGAAGCCGAATACATTGCTACTGGATCTTGCTGTGCTCAACAACTATGGATGAAGCAAACCCTCAGAGACTACGTCATCATCATGAAGAATGTGCCCCTCTACTGTGCAATGAGAGTGCAATCAAGATCGCCTACAACCCAATACAACACTCGAAGACCAAGCACATCCAGATTCATCATCATTTTCTTTGTGATCATGTACTCAAGGGCAAGATCATCATCGACCATGTGAAGACTGATGGCCAGCTGGCAGATATCTTCACAAAGCCCTTGGATGAGAGATGGTTTTCCAAGTTGCGGTGTGAGCTAAATATCCTAGAATCTTCAAATGTTTTGTAAACATGCACACATCCTAACACTTATGCGAAATTGATGACATAGATGTGGAACACACAAAGTAACGATTTTATTCAATCAATGAAGAATATCACTCTAAGTGTGAAGAAATTAATGAAGAATTTGGTTCTCAGGTCCCTACAACAATTGTACGCGGCGCGTGAAATCATCATTTTTATACGATGGGTCACGCCACCACCAAACTTTGAAATTCTTCAAGTTGGAAATTTTTCAAAGTTGAAATTCCTCAGTCTAAGAGTTTACCCAAAATCGTCAAAATTTTCGAACTCTTCAATTTTTCAATTTTTTCAAACAAAATTGTGATGATCTTCATTGACTATATATATATTATAATGAGATTTCAATGTCCTCAACTACATGCACTTATTGCTAAGTCTTCAATTTGGTATATTTTCCAAGTGAATGTGATTGGACCCGACTCCCCTCTATGCTAAGCTCAATCCAGTCTTTTCTCAATTATTCATATGCGTTCTGTTTGACACTCGTTCAAATTCCTCACCGAGTCCTTGTGAGCTGAGGACTTTGCAACAGATCCTCAAAATTCAAAAAATAATTTTAAACGTTACCACAGTAACCGCACACACTACTCACAATAGGAGAACCGCGATCTCCACCACTTCGTTCGTGAGTAGCACGTGTCATGCAGAGACGAAGGGGGAAGGGCAGTTCCGTCGGAAGTTTTTTTTGCTTTAGACCATTTTCACCTGAGCTATAAATTGCCCCTTACCCCCCTCAGTCAAAAAATCTTCCTCCCTCTTGACTCCCCCGCTCGAGCTCAACACCTAGCGCCACCACTAGCATCCTCGTCGCCGGTGAGGAACAACTTCACTTCCTCGACCTCATCGTTGCCGGACTTATGCCGACTGCGGAACAACGTCACTGCCTCGACCTCGCCGTCGCCGGACTCACGCCGACTACGGAACAACTTCACTGCCTCGAGCTCGCTATCGCCGGACTCACGCCGACTTCAGAACATCTGCCTGCGCCTTCGTCGTAGCTGTCTTCAGTCGCTGAGTTAGGGCACAGAAGATATCAACCGAAGAATTTCCGTTCTTACCTCCCTAGTTCATCGTGTTCTTCATACCGGGTAATTAAACTCGATTTTACCATCCTATTCAATCCATTTATTCTTTTTGAATTCGTGAAATCATTTTTTCCTCAGAGAATCTCTCAGCTGTGCACACCCATGTCTAGAACACTTGATGAATTTCACTAAGCCCTTAAAATCTTCACGAGATTCCTCAATTGTGTAAATTTCTGAATCTGTACAATTCTGGAACCCAACATCAGAATGCTTAGTCAAATTCCTCAATACACTGGTCAAATTCCTCAACTTAAGAAAATTTTCAATTTCGTCAAATCTGAGAATGCATATTGTCGGGACCCCGACCCTAAGCCATGGGAATCTAGCCTGTAACACATCGCATCCCGTTGCGGTCTCACGCACCATTAACCCCACGGCTGCCACCTTACCTTAGCCGTGACCGTTTGCGCCTTTTGAGTCACGGATGCAATTGTGTCGCTAACATTCCAATGTCAAAGAACCCGGGTCAACATAACTAGTCATAAACTCAAGTGGCTCAACTGTACAAAGACCCACATACATAACCCAGCAAAGCAGGTGTCGGTCATGACCGAGTGTGGAGGAGTCGTAGAAAGCTACAAGGACTCCATGACACCGCGTGACATTTCCCCGTAGGGACAAACACACCAACTAAGAAGGATACATGCCGGTCAACCGATGTGTCCAGAGAAGTAGCGAACTACCAAGGCTCAGTGGAAGAACAAAGGGGCATTTCTCTATATAGAGAGCTACTAAGGGCATACGACTAGGTGTCGAACCCCATGCATATTACAACACATCACACGTACGCATGACATACTCGATATGCATAGATACAACAATGGCATCACAACATAACCATACAACATCACAACATTTATTTAGAAGACTCGGAAGAGCCTTGCATCATAAGTTCATACAGGTAGGGGTCACATGACCCGACTCGGAAGAGCCATGCGGAAGCATTAAAGCTATCTGAGTACAGACAGATGAAAGGAAAAGACATAAAGCCTGACTATCTACAGATGCCTTCTGAAATGGCCAGGTCGTACCCACCTGTTGGCTCGCACAACCCACCTGTTGGCTCGTGGGTATCTTCTGCAACGTTTATTAAGCAAACATGAGTACAAAGGTACTCAACAAGACTTTAGAACAGATCTATCTACTCACCCACGTGTATCAATAAAGGGCGTTGTGGGGTTTCATGCAGCCAGCCAGCTTTGACTCTTGGCTAGCCTATACTACAACTTTAAATAGTTTTAAACAACTTTGATAAGTCGTACACGAGTCTAGTACCACCACAACAATACACTATCATGGATTCCTTCCCGTCTCCCTATGGGAATGCCATACATGATACTCACACTTATCTTGATACATTTATGAGTTAGCCATTAAAGTTATCTATGAACAACATATGTCTCCAAGTAGTCCATATCTGCGGACACGGCTATTCTTATAGATCATAACCCCGCAGGGGTGTACTTCTTCACACACGCTCTGGCCACTTATTGCCATGTGCACTTTACACACCTTGGCAACCTTCAAGCGGAAGCCCAGCGAAGGAGTCAGCCACGATCATTAACCACGCTAATACCTAGTCCAGGTTTATCGCCTATTTGAGAGTGAACCCGCACGGAAGTCCGGCCGAAGTTTCCGCTACAGCCTCAAACGATGTGTGCAGGGTTCCCAAGCCCACCATCCGGGTGCCACTTTGTACACCGTGCCATTGCCTACCGCATCATAGCCCAGCTCTAAGGTCAGCACTATCCACGGCATCCAGCATGACTACAAACACCAGAAACTACTTGCAACTCCTAGACCGAGTACTAGGCGATTAATAAGCCGAGAGGTTCAATTAAGTATCCCAACGTGTGGTAGTATCTAGTCTTGTATTTCATACACAGAACTCAGTTCCTAAGGATGGTTCCAATGAAACAACCATCCATGTACTCCTACATAGCCTTTCATCGGTACCTTTACCAAATTAGGTTCTACACTTATTATTTTGTCACTAAAACACATTCTTCCATTCCTGTTCATCAGCGAGATGAAAGAGACCTGACACAACTCTAAGCATAGCAAGCATATCAGGATAAGACACATCGTGGCTCAATTAACTACCAGGTATGCTTGTCGCAAGGTTTAGCTATTTACTGTGACAATGACACGTGATGCAAAGTAATGGGTTCAGCTACCGAAGTAAAAGCATTTGAAGTATTTTGTCCTAATGCAATAAGTGAGAGCAGGAGCTGGAACATGGGATTTTATCGAGATGATCAAAAATGGAGCTTTCCTTGAAGATCAGCAGCACGAGACGGTCCCTCAAATGGATACTCCTGGGTATCCTGTGGAGCGGAGCCTACCGTAGCAAACAGTAAAAATCAATACATAACAAGTGCGGCAATATGATGCATGATCATGGTATGACAAGAGTAAGATGGATGAGCTAATGCATCTGTAAATGATTTGGTTTGAAGCTGGTTTGAAACATGGTTTCAAATGTTACTTCAATAATCATTTCCATAAATTTCTTTTAATTGATTTGACCTGATGCTTAGCATAACTTGTTCTATCATGCATGAAAATAGCACCATTGGATTCTTTGGATATTTCTGATCATTCTCATATATACATTATTTTAATCGGAGTTACAAATTATTTTCTATGAATTTTTGAAGTTTTGAACTTATTGTGGAATTGTTTGAAAACAGAATTTGAATTACTGCATCAGCATGACATCAGCAAGTCAATCTGGCTGTTGATAGTCAAACCTGACAAGTGGGACCCACTGGTCAGTGACTCTCGTTAGAATTTAGTTAAGTTTTAAATTAACTAGCTAATTAGCAGTGGCTGGCCCACATGTTAGTGTCTGTTTGGGGATTTCATTAATTAATTATTTTCATTAACTAAACTTAATTACTGAGGGGCTGGCCCCACCCGTCATAGGCTCAGGGGGGTTGAACCCACCGGCGGTGAGGTCGAACTCACCGGCGGCGAGCCTCCTTGACACCAGAAACGGCAGAGGGCAACGGAAATGCACCTCCGGCGACCAATCGAGCGGCAGAGGGCACTTGGAGAACGGCCACTCGATGGCGCGCAAGATGGAGCAAGCCCGAGGGGCTGGACTGGCCGAAATTAACGTCGGCAACAAGCTTGGCAGCGGCCGAAGCTCAGACCTCGACGAGGTCATTTCTGCGAGGCTCAAAAGATGTAGGGTTTAGCGCCTATGGCACCTACTCGACGAGCTGAAGCCGATGGTGGCCTCGGAAGGACCAACCGATCATCGGAGCGTCACCGGCGACTAGCTCCCGCGGCGGATCTCGTCGGGCTCCGGTGGAATCGTGGATAGAGCTCGGGAACGAGGGGGAAAAGCACGAGAATGGATTCCTCGGCTCACAGAGAGGGCAGAGGTGACGAGAGCTGGCTCCGGGACGGCCTGGAGACGACGAATCGACGACGGCGAGCTTGGTGGCCGAAGATTGAAGATGACGGTGATCTGGCGTCTCGGGAGCTCTCGGCGTTAGTTGGCTTGCTGGGAAGCTTCGTGACGTCTCGGCGGAGCTTCTGCGCAGATCAAAGATTAGGAACGGATGGTCGGTGCGAGATGGCGACGGCGAGCTTGCACGGCGGCCATGGAGGCAGAGAGAAACAGGTGAGGGATAGCAAATGGCGAGGAGAGAGCAAATGGGACGGCTTCGGGGAGGCTTATCCCCTGCGCCAGCATGACGAGGGAGGAAAGCAAGCACGCAGCTGCGTGCTGCGACGAGGAGAAGCAGCGGCCACCTCCTCCTCTGCCTACTAGTAGAGGTGGAAGACGACAGGAGGGAGTTGGGCTGGGCTTGGGTGTTAGGTAAGCTCCTTCTCCCATTTCTATTTTTATTTCTTTTCTATTTTACAATTCTGACCTTTGGTTTATTTATTTTTGGCTCCAAACTATTCCCTAAATTGTTGAATATATTTGTGGGGTGGTATTAGGAATAATTCCAAGCTTCACAAAATATTTCAACATGTTATAACATCCTGAAATATTTATAACTAATTGTTTGGGTATTTATCAGTGGATTTTGTGGATTAATTAAAATGCCAAAGGTGTTTTAAAATAATATCCACCCCTGTAATATTGTTTCCAATATTTAACAGAAAAGATGAACATTTTTTAAGGCCATTTTGGGTTCATTGAATTTTCAAATTATTTGAATTGGCTTGAATAAGTGAGATGCTATGGTTTCTTCAATCCCCATTTCAATTTTAATGCAAAGACAAAACATGAGGCACAATCTGGCTAAACAACAAAGAATTCCACGGATGTGACAACTCACCCCCACTCAAAAGAATCTCGTCCCGAGATTTGGAAGTCGTCGGGAAGAGCGCGGGATACTCAAGTCGAAGACGGTCCTCTCTTTCCCATGTTGCTTATTTTTCAGAATCATTTGACCATTGAACTTTAAAAAACTTGAGGTTTCGACATCGAGTGGTACGCTCAGCTTGATCAAGAATACGGACATGGTATTCTCGGTATGAAAGGTTATCCTAGAGATCAAGTGTTTCGTGGTCCACTTCACGGATAGGATCCGAGAAGCAACGCGTGAGTTGCGAGATGTGGAAAACATCATGAACCTTTGAAAAATGCAGAGGAAGTTCCAATTGGTAGGCAACTTCTCCTCGTTTGGCAAGAATGCGAAAAGGACCAATGTAACAAAGAGCCAATTTGCCATTGATACCGAATCGATGGGTACCCTTCAAAGGTGTAACCTTATGATGATGATGATGATCATATTATTGCTCTTTTGACGAGATTGGGCTGTTTTCAACTTTTCACAAATAACGCGAACTTTCTCTTCTTCTTCCTGGATCATATCCGAACCAAAGAGTTGCCTCTCTCCGGTTTCTGACCAATTAATAGGTGTTCGACATCTTCGTCCATAGAGAACTTCAAAAGGGGCTTTGCCCAAGCTTGATTGATAATTATAGTTATAAGCAAATTCGGCGAATGCAGGACACTTTTCCCAATTCATACTGAATGATATAAAACAAGCTCAAAGCATATCCTCTAATATTTGATTGACTCTTTCTACTTGACCACTTGATTGCGGATAGAAAGCAGTGCTAAAGGAGAGGTGGGTCCCCATGGCATTTTGAAAGCTTTCCCAGAAACGAGAAGTAAAAATACTTCCACTGTCTGAATTGATCTCCAAAGGAACACCATGAAGAGACATTATTTGAGAGATATATAACTCTGCTAGCTGGCTAGCTATTATACTCTCACGAACTAGAAGAAAATGACCACAAAAATAGAATTATTCCCTTTCTTGGTCCTGGGAAATCCAGTGATGAAATCCATACCAACTTTATCCCATTTCCATTCAGGAATAGATAAAGGTTGAACGGTGCCAGCGGGGCTTTGACGTTCTGCTTTAACTCGACGACCAGCGTCGCAGTTGGCAACAAACTCAACAATTTCTCTCTTCATCCTAGTCCACCAGAAACTCTAGCGTAGGTCCTGATACATTTTGGTACTACCAAGTATGAATCGTGAGAGGAGATTCATGGGCCTCCTTAAGAATCAGCTGTGGCAGACGTTTGCTCTTAGGAACCACCAAACGGTTATGGAAGAACACAACACCTTGATCATTAATAGAGAAATGTTTAGCATTTCTTCTAGCAATACTCTCTTTGATACGGGATATACCCTTATCATATTGCTGCAAAACTATGATTTGATCCTTAAGCAACGGCTTCGCCACCAAGGTGGAAAGGAATCCTCGAGGAACAATGTGGAGGTTTAACTTCCAAAATTCCCCATAAAGAAATGGTTGACCTTGTTGTAACATCAGGTTGTTACAATAAGACTTACGACTTAGTGCATCAACCATGACATTGGCCTTCCCTAGGGTGTAAGTTATCCCTAAGTCGTAATCTGTGATCAACTCGACCCACCGTCTTTGCCTGAGATTGAAATCCGGCTGGGTGAAGACATATTTCAGACTTTGGTGATCAGAGAAAATTTCGCAACAATTACCAAGAAGGTAATGTCGTTAGGTTTTTAGTGCATGGACTACAACTGCAAGCTGAAGATCATGTGTGGGATAGTTATCCTCCTGTGGACGCAACCGTCGAGATGCGTATGCAATCACATGACGATCCTGCATGAGAATGCAACCTAATCCTTGTCGCGAGGCGTCGCAATAGATAACAATGTCCTTAGAGAAATTTGGTGGTAGCAACACAGGTCCGGGAGTCAGGCGTCTTTTCAATTCCTGAAAGGTATGCTCACAATGTCGTGTCCACTCGAACTTTTTATCTTTCGTGAGGAGTTCAGTTAGAGGCTTTGCAACCTTGGAGAAGTTCTCGACAAAGCGGCGACAATAGCTCGCTAGACCAAGAAAACTCCTAACTTGCTTAACCGATTCAGGTTGGGTCTAATCAAGGATGGCTTGAAGTCTCTCGGGATTGACAACAATACCTTTACAAGATATTACATGGCCTAGATAGGTCAATTCTGGTAGCCAAAATTCACATTTCGAAAACTTGGCATAAAGGCGATGCTCTCGAAGTTTCATCAATACCAGCCTTAGATGCTTGGCATGTTCTTGTTCCTTCTTCGAGTAGATGAGAATATCATCGAGATATACCATGACGAATTTATCCAAGTACTCCATGAAGATCGAATTCATCAAGCGAGAGAAGGTGGCTGGGGTATTGGTTAAACCGAAGGACATGACGGTGTACTCATATTGGACATAACGAGTGACAAAGGCCGTTTATGGAATTTCCCAATTCTTGATATTGATTTTATGGTATCCCAACCTCAAATCCATCTAGGAGAAGACTGCGGATCCAGCGAGCTAATCATACAGATCGTTGATCCTGGGGAGCGGATACTTGTTCTTTATGGTGATCAGATTAATTGGTCGATAGTCTACAACCATTTGACACGTTCCATCCTTCTTCTTGACGAAGAGAAAGGGACAAGCCCAAGGAGAAGATCTAGGCCGAATGAAACCTTTATTCAAGGCCTCATATAGTTGTTTCTTAAGTTCGGCTAGCTCTAAGGGTGCCATCTAATAGGGTCTTCTGGCTATTGGGACAGTTCCTGGAACAAGATCTATCACAAACTCTACATCCCTGTCAGGTGGAATTCCTCGCAGTTCTTCCGTAAAAAATCCGGAAAGTCACGGACTACCGGAATGTTTTCAAGTTGTGGAAGAGGACTAGCATTGAGGGAATAGAGTTGGAATTTGGCAACTCGAGTTGAGACATTAACTATCTCACCCGATGGATGGGTAAGCTGAACATTCATAGAATGGGTATCAATCTTGGCGTAATGAGCTGACATCCAGTCCATACCCAAGATGATATTGATATATGAGGATTTAAGGGCTATCAGTGATGCTAGAAAAACTAGCCTGTCCACTAGAATTTCATTGTCATAACTTATCGTAGAAGTCTGTCATTTACAACCAGGAGTTGGACCACTAATGGAATTGGCATATCACAAAAGGACATGTTATGCAACTGCGCATAACTTTCGGAAATGAAGGAATGAGATGACCCAGTATCAAAAAGAACAGACGATGGGTGACGATTGACAAGGAGTGTACCCAAAATGACGTTGGGATCCTCTGCAGCCTCTTCTGGTGAAACAAAATACATGCGGCCATGCGCAAGAGTTGGCTTCACATAATATGCCTTGCCCGGCTTGCCTTGCCCAACAGACTTCCTAGATTGCTTGGCAACGTTATTCTGAGGACACTCACGTGAATAGTGACCTGATTCTCCACACTTGTAACAGATCACTTGATTGGCACGTTGTGCAGCATTGGCAGTTGGACCACCATAGGTCTTGGCTGGGGGTTGCTTTGGTTTGCCTGAGGCGCCACATAGGATGGCCTTGGGGTATACCTTGGCGGCACAGAACTATTCGGGACCCACACTAGGCGCTTCTGAAATATTGAACCGGATGAGGAGCCAGAATCAAAAGATTGCTTCTTTGTTGCTTCAAAGTCGGTATGACCGGTCTCAGCACTGATCGCCTTGTTGACAAGAGCTTGAAAACTGGTACATTCATGAAGGCACAGATTACGATGAAGTTCGGCGCTTAGTACCTTGCGGAACCTTGCTTGCTTCTTGGCGTCACTTGACACCTCTTCAGTTGCATAGCGAGCGAGATTTCAAAACTCACGGCTATAAGCATCCACGGGCAACTTTCCCTGAGTGAAGGCACATAACTCCTCTCTCTTGCGGTCCATCAGACCCTCTGAAATGTGATGCAGACGGAAAGTTGCACTGAAATTAGCCGAGGTGGCTGCTGGTCCAGCAGGATGCATAGCTTCATAATTCTCCCACCACAGATTGGCGGGGCCTTCCAAAAAGTAAGCAGCGAATGTCACCTTGTTAGCCTCAGCAACGTTTGCAGAACGTCTCTTGCGCGATATACTGCACAACCAGTCATCAGCGTCGAGAGGATCGACGGAATGATGAAACTTGGGTGGATTGAGCTTCACTAAGTCGTTGAGGAACACTGAGTCATTTCGCGGATGACGAGCCGTACTCTGCTCAATACGCTCTAGCAAACGGTTGGTCTCTCTCTTGTTCCTTTGTGCCTCCAGCATAACCTCCGCCAGAGAAGGCGGGTGAGGCAGGATCTCCTGATCTGCTTGACTACCCTCTCCTTGCTCATGGCTAGGGGCACGGTTGTGCCTGGTGAACACAATCCTGGCAAACAAACTCATAGCTTCGACTAGATCAACATCAATACTAGCTATGGATTTAGAATGCACTGAACAACATGGAATGCGGAAATGAACATCCGGACAACATGGTAACAAGAAAACTGCTATATATACACCATGGTTCATACACACCATAACATAGTTCACTACAACCGCAAACTGAAGAGCAAACTACTGAAAAGATGATACTACTCATCAGAGGCTTTCCAAGCTTCCTATACATTATTTATCTATGCCTCCGGAACTCATCTCACAACATAGTCATATTCCACCAGGCACACACGACTGTGGAAATATAACTGCTACAATACTACTGTTCCACTCACGACCTCAAGCATCCGCATAGAACATCTCATACAGGTTTCCTCCGTAACCTCAGAGCTGAACTTGCGGATCAGGAAACACTCTTGCCTGAGATCCGTGGGAACCTTAAGGACACGGATGTGGCCTTGGTCCCCTGACTGGTGGCAACAGAGGTCAATGAAGAGGGGTGACACCTCCGATAGCAGGCCAGTCAACATGAGCTGGTAATTAAGTCCTAACTGGGTTCAACATCTCCATGTCTCCATAGCCTGTCTGAACTACACGTGCCAGCTGTGTCAAAGCTATCCACAGACATGCACGAGTAGCATAAAGCTTCATACGGTCACAAGCATTTCGGTCTCTATTCCCTAACATCTAAGTGGTAATCTGCAGCAGCGGATCCTCCAAAGAAGAATCAAAGTAGACACCACTGAGATATCCTTATTCTCCTGGTTGAGAAGCTGGAACATAACAGAACTCTGAATTCTGCAGCAGCGCATGTCTTGCTCTCATGATGGTAACCACTGATTAGGCAGCATCCTATACCGCCATGTCAACGGTAACCCTCAATCCATAGGACCAAAGTATCGGCTCCTCGGCTCCAGGGTAATCTGGGCATACCCTAACAGTGCACATGTATTGGCTCGGGTTGAAATCCCGGTACTGCTCCTCGACTGTATACTCTGGGTACCAGCGGTAACCTGCTACTGACATCATCTTGACCAACATGGCCGTGTGACCCGGTACATCAATGCACCTAGTCAGACGGACAAGCTGACGAAAAGGACGGGCAGGCATTTGAAATAGAGAATAATGCAAAGGCATTAGAGATCGGGAAATGAAATTGGGCAGCATAACGGCTGTAAATGCTCAAAAACAATTTTGAGACAACCCACAAAAGATTGGATAGCATAACCACTAAACTGTGAAGTTCAAATTCCATGGTCAATAAATAATTTTTTCCTTCTCGGAACAAAAGAAAACTCGGATTGACTCTCGAACCGCTTCCCTACAATCTATAGGTTAGTAACACCCGATCCTGAGAAATAGATAAGAAACCTAGTTCTTAATCCCCATTGAAAAGATGAGGATGACCAGAAAAGACTGACTTGAGAAGTGAAGCAAGAGCCTTACGTTCCCTTCCACAAACAATTCCCTTACATATAACTAAAGAATTTCTAGACTAGACTTCGACCAGTTTGGCTTGGTAATCCTACAGTCAGTCATGCTCAGATACCAACGCTGTCACGACCCCAATCCTAAGCCATAGGAATCCAGCCTGTAACACATCGCATCCCTTTGCGGTCTCAGGCACGGTTAACCCCACGGCTGCTACCTTACCTTAGCCGGGACCGTTTGCGCCTTTTGACTCATGTATGCAATTGTGTCGCTAGCATTCCAATTTCAAAGAACCCGGGTCGACATAACTACTCATAAACTCAAGTGGCTCAACTATACAGAGACAGGCATGCATAACCCAACAAAGCAGTTGTCGGTCATCAACGAGTGTAGACGAGTCGTAGCAAGCTACAAGGACTCCATTACACCGCATGACATTTCCCCGTAGGGACGGACACAACAAATAAAAAGATACATGTCGGCCAACCAATGTGTCTGGAGCAGTAGCGAACTACCAAGGCTCGGTGGAAGCACAAAGGGGCATTCTTCTGTATAGAGAGATACTAAGGGCATACGACTAGGTGTCGAACCCCATACATATCACAGCACATCACACGTATGCATGACATACTCGATATGCATAGATACAACAATGGCATCACAACATAACCATACAACATCACAACATTTATTTGGAAGACTCGAAAGATCCTTGCATACTAAGTTCATACAGGTAGGGGTCACATGACCCGACACTCAAGTCATACAACACAAAGTCATACAAGCCATGCAGAAGCATTAAAGTTGTTTGAGTACAAAAAGATGAAAGTAAAAGGCATAAAGCCTAACTATCTATAGATCCCTTCTAAAAGGGCGAGGTCGTAGCTGGGACACCAGCTAGTCGTCATCATCAACGTCTAGGTAGAACCCACATGTTGGCTCATGGGTGTCTACTGCAACATTTATTAAGCAAACATGAGTACAAAGGTAATCAGCAAGACTTTAGACCAGATCTCTCTACTCATGCACATGTATAAATAAAGGGGGTTGTGGGGTTTCATACAGCCAACCAGCTTTGACTCTTGGCTAGCCTATACTTCAACTTTAAATAGTTTAAACAACTTTGATAAGTCGTACACGAGTCCACTACCACCACAACAATACACTATCATGGATTCCTTCCCGTCACCCTACGGGAATGCCATACATGATACTCACACTTATCTTGATACTTTTATGAGTAGCCATTAAAGTTATCAATGAACAACATATGTCTCCAAGTAGTCCTTATCCGCGGACGCGGCTATTCGAATAGATCATAACCCTGCAGGGGTGTACTTCTTCACACACGCTCTCGCCACTTATCGCCATGCGCACATTACCCACCTCGGAAACCTTCAAGCGGAAGCCCAGCGAGGGAGTCGGCCACGACCGTTAACCATGCTAATACCTAGTCCGGGTTTATCGCCTATTTGAGAGTGAACCCGCACGGAAGTCCTGCCGAAGTTTCCTCTACGGCCCCAAACGATGTGCGCAGGGTTCCCAAGCCCACCATACGGGTGCCACTTGGTACACCGTGCCACTGCCTACCGCATCATAGCCCACCTCTAAGGTTAGCACTATTTACGACCTCCAGCATGACTACAAACACCAAAAACTACTTGCAACTCTTGGACCGAGTACTAGGCAATTAATAAGCCAAGAGGGTCAATTAAGTATCCCAACGTGTGGCAGTATCTAGTCTTGGATTTCATACACAGAACTCAGTTCCTAAGGACGGTTCCAATGAAACAACCCGCCAAGTACTCCTACATAGCCTTTCATCGGTACCTTTACCAAATCAGGTTCTACACTTATTCTTTTGTCATTAGAACACATTCTTCCATTCCTGGTCATCACCCAGATGAAACAGACCTGACACAACTCTAAGCATAGCAAGCATAGCAGGATAAGACACATCATGGCTCAAGCAACTACCAGGTATGCTAGGTTGCATGGTTTAGCTATTTACTGTGACAATGACAGGTCATGCAAAGGAAAGGGTTCAGCTACCGAAGTAAAAGCATTTGAAGTATTTTGTCCTAATGCAATAAGTGAGAGCAGGAGCAGGAACATGGGATTTTATCGGGATGATAAAAAATGGTGCTTTCCTTGAAGCTCAGCGGAAGGAGACGCTCCTTCAGACGGATACTCCTGGGTATCCTGTGGAGCGGAGCCTACCGTAACAAACAGTAAAAATCAATACTGAAAATGCGTTATATCGACTAGAGGGGAGGTGAATAGGAGATTTTTAGAATTTCATCGCTGAGGAAATTCCTTTTGAGGAAATTCCTCACTGATGACTAACTTACAGCGGAAACAGTTACGGATCAGACGTGCAAACTTTCACAATAGCAGTATTACAGAGTGAAGAATGTGAAAAACAGATTGCACAGTAAGCAGGCACGCAGGATACAGATGATGATTAACTCAAGTGAAGAATTTGGGGTTGAGGAAATTCAGAGAAACTCTTCAGCAAATTCTTCAAACAGTCACAGTGAAAGTCATCAACACATAATAAAGAGAATGTAAAGAGTTGAGGAATTAGAACCCGATTCTTGGTGCAGACTATTGTTGATGACCCAGTTCCAACTGCTGTGACAGTTGTACATCTGGTTTGGAGCGGCTTGGTATTGAAACCAAAGGACACCCAGTCCCGGGACACACAGTCCCTACCGTATTCTCCTTGAGCTAAGGACATACAGTCCTCGCCCAACACTCGTGGTAAGTCTTCAGGGCAGACTTCCAAACCCTCACAAACTCGGTCACCCGGCGATCCACAATTGACTGCTGGATTGCTCCAGACCATGACGCCTAACCGTTTGGAGGATGCACAGTCCTCAAAGGTAAAAGGCTTCAGTCCCACACAGGAACAACTTCTTCAGTGATGCTCAATCACTAGGTTTGGTTGTGGTTTTGGTGGGTGGTGTATTTCCTAACTGATGATTTACTCTCGAAGGCTCTGAGGAATTTGGGTTGCTCTTATGACAAGTGTCATTTTCTAACGGAGCAGCCAACCAGCTAGAGGTTGTGGGGGGCGGCTATTTATAGCCTGGGAGCATCCCGACATGATTTGACACTAATGCCCTTAAATAATATGACCGTTGGAGTGGATAAGACCAGTGACTTGGCGTGGTTATCAAAACGGTCGGGACCCTCAACTGTGAGAGTCCTCATGTCACTCATATTCCTCACTTGAGGCTTTTGGTAGGATTTGGCTTGGGTTGAGCATCATGAGGAAATCCATTCCATAGTGTTACTTTGACCGCCTTTAACAGTACGGTGTTCCTATTCATCAATTGCATAGAAAGTAAAACAGAAAACGTAAATCTTCACGCTTCAATTTCTTCAGAAAGATTTTCTTCAGGAACCACCGATCTTCTCAATATCAATATCTTCATGAGGAATATCAATTTCATCGCAGATTCCTCGCGATTCATTTCTTCAGCTTCAGACGAATTTCTTCAACTGAAGATATACATTTTTAGGGGTCAATATTCTTCAAATATCTCAAACTCCTCAATGACTTATAGATCCTGTGTATACTCACAAACACATTAGATACTTAACCTATAAGTCTTCAAACCACCAACATCACTAAGGAGCACTAGATGCACTTACAATCTCCCCCTTTTTGGTGGTTGATGACAATTAGGTTAAGTCTTCAATAGGGATCAAAAATATGAAGTGTAAATACTCATTTGAAGATTTTCTTCAGGATTCACAGAGACTCCCCCTGAAGATGTGCATACCTTGAGGATTCTGCTTTTATAGCAGATGCACATTGATGATTTATATCATGGAGATCTCCCCCTGAATCTTGTAAATCATGCATACATATAACGTATCGTATGAAGAAAATGAAGATGCATGATGGCAAATGGTATCTGACGAATTCCAGCATGCGTGCATTAAAACTTGAGGAATAAGCATGCGAAGAAAAACGTTCAAAAGCGTCTGAGTACCATCGGGCTTAAGTTACAACTCATTACATAAAAACTTCAGAAGAGCCAAGAGTTTGTAACTTAAATATAGTTCATAAGCCCCAAAAATAAATCCCGTTTAAAGACTAACTCTCAAGTTTCTCCCCCTTTGTCATCAAGTGACAAAAAGGGACAAACTGAGGACTAATGCCCGAGAAGACTTCATTTCTTGGTGGTTGATGAAGATCCTTGACGCTTCTTGGGTGTAGTCTTCTTCCTTGGGCCGGTTGCTGTGTCGAGTTGTTCCTGATCAGATTCGGCGGTGCGGAATGAAGAGAAGGAGCTGTCTTCAACGTCTGGCATGGGAATGGGCCTGAACTTCTTCTTGCGAGGCCACGACCAGTCAAAGTCCTGCTCAAAGTTCATTTCTTCAAGCTCAGTCTGTGTCTTCAGATGTGCAAGTGTAGCCCAGGTGCGATCAAAAACCTCATGCAGATAGTGATGATTAATCTTCACAGAGTTCTGGGTTTCAGTGAGGTTTTCAAAATGGCACCAAACTGGCGTTTGACCCATTTGTGGTTGTGATCCACCTTCTGATGAAAACTAAGGAGAAGCTCTCTGGTGTTTAGCACGCGAGGGGGAACATGGCTGGGTGGACGAGTCTCAGTATCGTCCCATGAAGAATAAGCGTCTGGTTCTTTAAACTGGCCATCAAGGGGCATGCTGCCTTCGTCAATCACAGAATTTCCTTTTCCCTCAATGGGCTCGAAAGTCTTCTTGTTGACCCGGATAGGAGGCATATAACCAACATGGTTTTGGAAATCAGCGTGGAAGTTGATGCATGTCCTTGTCCTGAGGAATCTCATGATCCATGGTGCATAAATCTTGTGATCATAGGGGCACATTGCATTGTCAGCCAAAGTCCTCAAGAAGAAATCATGGATATTCATAGGAATACCGTGAATGATGTTGAAGAGGATATTCTTCATGAGGCCTACAACATCTTCTTCATCGTCATGGCCTTTGATTGGCGCAAGCACACTGCAGATAATGCGGTAGACAGACCGGGGTGTGTACTTGAGCTCATGGATGAGGAATGTGGTTCTTGAGGGTTTTCCTGCAGCCAAAGGCTTCATGAGGACTTCCATCATTCCATTTGGCAGCTCACGCTCACCATAAAGCTTCACTGCCCCGTCTGAAGGAATTGGTACGGGAAGTTCTCTGAGGAGTTCAGAAGCAGGAGCCTTGTAGTGAGTGTTTTGGGTCATCCAATCAAACACCAAAGTGTTGATGTCATCAGCATTGCCAGAGATGTGCAGAGTTGCATAGAACTGAAGAATAAGTTCATTATTCCAGTCTGATATATCTGTGCACATAGGGAGTAAACCTGCATCGTGGAGTACACAGAGGACTGGTTCCATGCAGGGTATTTCTTCAAGCTCATCATGAGGAATGTGCCTGTGCTGGAATATCTTGTTGCGTCCACAGAGCACAGAAGCATAGTAGTTCATCTGAGTCCTTGTCCAAAACTTCAGATGCCTCATTTGAGGCTTGTCATAAGGATTCTCTCCAATGAAATACATGCATTCCTCAAAGAAATTTTCTTTCTGAAACTTTGGCCGCTTCGAGAATGGCTGGCGCTCAACTGGCTTGATATTGTGCTGAGGAATGGGAGGGGAACAACCATGGCAGTCTCTGGGTTGAGCACAATGTAGTCATTGTCAGGGGCGGGAACATTTTCTTCAGCATTTTCCTCAGGTTGAGGAATTTCATTAGCTGGAACTTCTTGCTCTGGCTGAGCTTCAGGCTGAGGAATTCTGCTTCCTTCTCAGCTTGAGGAGTTTGGTCAGCCTGTTCAGAGTGAGGAGCCTGCTCAGGATGGACATTTTCATCAGCTTGTTTTTCTTCAGCTGGCTTTGTGGCAGAGGCATTTTCATCAGGTGCTGCAGCTGAAGCTTGAGTAGTCTGTGTCTGAGGAACATGAGGTTGAGGATTGTCATCAATCTGGATTTCCTCATCAGTATGTTCCTCAGAGACGACATCCTTCATTTCCTCATCTTCCCTTGTAGTTTGGTCACCAATGACGACCATTTCATATGAAGGTGCAACATTTAGAGGCACCGGGTCCAGAGGGGCAGATTCTTCAGTTTCCTTGAGGCGCTTTGCCTCTATCTTTTTTCTGCTGAAGAAGCTTTTCTCTTCTTTGCTTCCTTCTCAGCAGCTCTTGTCTTCTTCGCGTCTGATGCAGACGGGATTATCTTCTTCACCTTTGAAGCTTTTGGTGAAGGTGTTCTTTCTGCAGATTCTTGAGCTGGTAGTGAGGAACCAGCTGGAACAGAGTCATCAGCCTGCTTTGATGAAGCAGCTGGATCAGAAGTAGTTGCATCAGGGGTTACAATTTTATCAGTAGCGGTCTCGGTGATGATTTCTTCAATGGACGGCTCATCAGCACGGCGCTCTTGGTGTTGTTCCTCAGCTTGAGGAATTTCCTCCTCATCAGGAGATGTATCATATGGCTGCTCAACCAGGGGCTGAGGAGTTGGTGCTGGTGGTGGGTGTCGTTTGTTGTAGTCATCAACAGCACTAGTGGCTAGCTTGATGAAATTGCGCTTGATGCTTTTGCGGTCTGACAGTTTGTCACACTTGTAGTCAAGACTTGCAGCTCTGCCTGGGTTGACACCTGTGCATCAGGAGTCAGCTTGAGGAGATTTTGCCTGGGGAATTTCTCCTTTTTGGCCTTTGCAATCTTTGCCCGCTTGGCCTTCTGTTCCTTCCACTTGGCTTCGTTTATGAAGGTGGCCACCATGTGGCTGATGCCAGGAGGAAGTTTCAACTCATCAATGGGTGTGTTTGGGTCTTCGTACCATACATTGATGAAGTCGAGGAGGACCTTGGGGTCCATTGTCAGAGGAATAGCACTGCCTGATGCTTGTGCTACCCGTTCTTGCTTGTTTCTGATGATGGCTTGCAAGGTTTCATCATCATACTCATCACTTCCCTCTGATGCAGACGGGACTGCGATGATTTTGCTGGGGCTTGGCAGAGGTGCACGTTCAGTAGTGGCCAAAGTCTTCACAAGTGGTGTTGAAGACTTTGTCTCCGAGCTTGTTGCAGTTGGGAGTGAGGAGCTGGAGTTGGCGGTCGTAGGCTTCACGACATGCTTCTGTACTGGCTTTGGAGGTGGAGCTGAGGATTTTGGTGCAGAGGAGATGGGTGCTGAGGGTTTTGGCGCTGATGGTTTTGGTGTTGACGGTTTTGGAACCGAGGGTTTTGAAGCTGAGGGTTTTGTGACACAAGCCTGTGCAGACTTCTCTTGAGGCTTTGGAGCCTTTGGCTTTGTTGGCGCAGACTGCTTTTGAGGAATCTCTGAGCCTGAAGTTTCTGCTGCTGAGGAATGAGCAACACCGAAGGCAGCAGCTGAGGATTCGTTAAATTTCTTCACTTCAGCTTCTGCTTGCTTCTTGAGCTTGGCCAGATGCCTTTCTTTTTCATCTGGGAAGTCATCAAGTGTCATAAGGCTAGAGGGATGTGCTTCTTGATGATCCTCAAGTGGGGCCCTTCTGCCAGGAGCCTTCAAAGCGAATTTCTTCGCATATTTTGGAGTCACAAACCTGTACTCCTTCCATTCCTTTGCCCATCTGCGTTCAATCTTCTGCAGCCTGATGTTTCTCTTGGCCATTGTCTCAGGTTCTTCATCAGGCGTACAATAGTCCAAGTATATGTCCTCAGGAATATCAGCAGCTGTGTTCTGCTCCAGTTTCTTTCCTCCCTTCTGTTTCCTTTCTTCCTCCATTTTCTTCAGACGAGGAATATGCTAATGAGTTTGAACTCTTGAGGATTCTGATGAGCCATGAAGAGTTTCTTCCAGAATCGCTACAAATGAGTTAATGTGATGAGAACCGAGAGATTCATCAGCTGACATGTGTGTACCTGTGAATAGAGTATATTTGCGAGGAATTTGGAGAGGTCAGATGCGTTCTCAGATTTGAAGAAAATGAAAAAGTTTGACAGTTTGAGGAATATAACCAGTGGTTGAGGAATTTGTCTAAGCATACTGTTCTTGGGTTCCAGAGTTGTACAGATCCGAAAATTTGCACAATTGAGGAATCTCGTGAAAATCTTAGATGCTTAGCTAGTTCATGAGTGATTGCGGTGATAGGTAGTGTTTGAGGAATCATGTGCACATCGTATCTTGAGAAAAAACAGATTTCACATAGGAGAGGTAAAATTTCAGATCTAATCTGCTGTAGAAATGGGGTATATTTACCCTAGAAGGTGCGAGCGAAGAACACAAAAAGTGGTGTTGGAGAGGCTCTTGGGTCGAGTGTCCAATGCACCCTAACTGGGCAGCAGAGGACGTCTACGGCGGCGGCGGACGTAGATGTTCCGACTCCGGCGTGATCCTGGCGACGAAAATGGTCGAGGCAGTGAAGCTCTTCCTCACCGGCGACAAGACTACCAGCGGTGGCGCTAGGGTTCGGTGGAGTGTGCTGTGGCAGGAGAGCGATGAGGCGAAGAAGATGATACCGAGGGGGATAAGGACATATTTATAGCCCGAAAGTTACTGTTTGGCGCGAAAGTTTTGGACCAAATAGCCCTTGCCTCTACGTCTTCGCAGGACACGTGTAGCTCCCGTACGATGCGGTGGAGATAGTGGAGATCGTGGTTATACGATCGTGGGAAGTGGGGGTTTAGTTACTGTTCCTTTGAAGAAAACAATTTTTGAGGATTTGAGGATTTTCGTTACAAAATCATCAGCTGACAAGGATGCAGTGAGGATTTTTGAACAAAGTTTCAAGTAGAACGCATATGAAGAATTGAATAGACTGGATAAGTATAGCATAGAGGGAAAGTGGGGTCCGATCACATTCACTTAGCAAAAACATCAACTTGAAGAAATAGCAATAAGTGAATGCTGTTGAGGACTAGAAATCACAGTCTACCTAGGCAAATGAAAGTCATCAAGTGTTTTTGAAGATTTTGTAATAGATCATCACAATGAAGAATAACTGTTTTGAAGAAAATGCATTGTGAGGAAATTGATCATTTGAAGAAAATCAACTTGAGGAATTTCACATTGGGCGGTGGCGCTACCCACCATATAAGAATGTTGATTACACACGCCGCGTACAATTGTCGCAGGGCCCTGAGAATCAATTTCTTCGTTAATTTCTTCACATTCAGAGTGACTTTCTTCATTAGTTGAAGAAAATCGTTTCATCATGTGTTGCACATCTAAGTCATCAACTTTGCATAAGTGTTAGGATGTGTGCATGTTTTTACAAAACATTTGAAGACTCTAAGATATTTAGCTCACATCGCAACTTGCAAAACGTTTTCTCATCCAAGGGCTTAGTGAAGATATCAGCCAGTTGATCATCAGTCTTCACATGGTCGATGAGGATATTGCCCTTGAGGACATGGTCCCTAAGAAAATGATGACGAATCTGGATGTGCTAGGTCTTCGAGTGCTGTACTAGGTTATATGCAATCTTGATAGCACTCTCATTGTCACAGTAGAGAGGCACATTCTTCATGTTGATGCCATAGTCCTTGAGGGTTTGCTTCATCCATAGTAATTGAGCACAGCAAGAACCAGCAGCAATGTACTCAGCATCGGCAGTGGAGAGTGATACGCAGTTCTGCTTCTTTGAGGACCAGCAAACTAGTGATCTTCCGAGGAAATGGCATGTGCCAAAAGTTGACTTGCGATCCACACGGTCACCAGCATAGTCTGAGTCAGAATACCCTACCAGATGAAGATTGGAGCCCTTGGGATACCATAATCCTAGTGTTGGTGTGTGAGCTAAGTATCGAAGAATATGTTTCACAGCCTTATGGTGTGATTCCTTCGGTTTTGCTTGAAAACGTGCACACATGCGAACACTAAGCATTATATCTGGCCTAGATGCACATAGATACAATAAAGAGCCAATCATAGAACGGTATACCTGCTGATCGAAATCTTTACCATTTTCATCAGTGCCGAGGTGACCGTTGGTAGGCATTGGAGTCTTGGCACCTTTGCATTCGTGCATATCGAATTTCCTCAGAACATCCTTGAGATATTTCTCCTGTGATATGAAGATTCCATTGCTTTGTTGACGAATTTGAAGACCTAGGAAGAATTTTAGCTCCCCCATCATGGACATCTGATATTCTTCACTCATCATGTAGGCAAATTCATCACTGTATCTTTTGTCAGTACAGCCAAATATGATATCATCAACATATATTTGACATACAAACAACTCATTATCATGAGATTTTGTGAAAAGAGTTGGATCGAGTGAACCAGGTTTGAAGCCTTTCTTCATGAGGAATTCCTTCAACGTATCATACCATGCCCGAGGGGCTTGCTTGAGACCATACAGAGCCTTTTTGAGTCTGAAGACTTTGTCTGGATTCTTTGGATCTTCAAAACCTGGGGGCTGAGCAACATATACTTCTTCCTCAAGCTTACCATTGAGGAATGCACTTTTCACATCCATTTTATATAAGGTGATGTTATGATGATTAGCATAAGCAAGTAGAATTCGAATAGCTTCGAGTCTAGAAACAGGTGCAAAAGTTTCATCGAAATCTATTCCTTCAACCTGGGTGTAGCCTTGGGCTACAAGTCGTGCCTTGTTCCTCACCACTTGACCGTCCTCATCTTGCTTGTTTCGGAAAATCCACTTGGTGCCGATGATGTTGTGCTTGCGAGGATCTGGTCGTTTGACGAGCTCCCATACGTCATTCATCTTGAATGGAAGAAGTTCTTCTGGCATGGCTTGGATCCACTCCAGTTCCAGAAAAGCCTGAGCTACGTTTGAGGGTTCTGTGATGGATACAAAGGAAAAATGCCCACAAAAGTTAACTAAGTGTGAAGCTTTTGAGAGAGTGAGAGGACCTGGCGCGTTGATGTCGTTGAGGATTTTGTCAAGTTCTACTTCATTTGCAATCCTTGGATGAGCTGGTTGAGGATTTTGTCTGGGCTGAGGAAGTGGTGCTGTTGCAATTTCCTCAGGAGCATCTTCTTGGTTTTCACCAGCGATGGGGATCGTTTCTTCACCAATTTCCTCACTGGGGACAATGTCTTCAGTAGGCTTAAGCTTTATTGCTTCCTCAGGAGACAGCTTATCTGGATCAGAAGGCAATTGCTCTCTTTGCGAGCCATTAGTTTCATCGAACCGCACATCTAAAGTCTCAACAACTTTGTTGTGATAGTTGTTGAAGACTCTGTAGGTGTGCGAGTCCTTTCCATAACCGAGCATAAAACCTTCATGTGCCTTAGGTGCAAATTTTGAGCTATGATGAGGATCTCTAATCCAGCATTTTGCACCGAAGACTTTGAAATAACTTACATTGGGTTTCTTGTCAGTGAGGAGTTCATATGAGGTTTTCTTGAGGAATTTATGAAGATATGCCCTGTTGATGATATGACATGCAGTGTTGATTGCTACAGGCCAGAAGCGACGAGGAGTCTGATATTCTTCAAGCATAGTTCTTGCCATTTCAACCAGAGTCTTGTTCTTTCTTTCGACGACACCATTCTGTTGAGGAGTATAAGGAGCAGACAATTCGTGAGTAATACCAAGTTCATCAAGATAACCATCAAGACCAGTGTTTTTGAAATCGGTTCCATTATCACTCCTGATATGTTTGATCTTGATGCCGAAGTTCGCCGAGGCCCTTGAATAAAATAATTTGAAGAATTCCTGCACTTCAGTTTTATACACTATAATATGCACCCAAGTGTATCTGGAATAATCATCAACTATGACAAAGCCATATAGAGATGTTGCATTGGTTAGTGTGATATAGTGAGTAGGTCCAAATAAATCCATATGAAGCAATTCAAATGGTCGTGTAGTGGTCATGATGGTTTTAGAGGGATGCTTGGATCTGGTCATTTTCCGAGATTCACAAGCACCGCAGAGATGATCCTTGAGGAATTTGACTGATTTGATGCCAATGACATGCTTCTTCTTTGCAAGTGTGTGCAAATTCCTCATGCCTGCATGACCTAGTCTTCGGTGCCACAACCATCCTTCTGAGGTTTTTGCTAGTAAGCAAGTGGCTGGTTGAGGACCTGTAGAGAAATCAACAATGTACAAATCCCCTCTTCTTACACCTTCGAAGACTTTGGATCTGTGAGATTCCATGATGACTACACATCTATATCTACCAAAGATAACAATCATATCAAGATCACAGAGCATCGAGACTGACATGAGGTTAAAACCAAGGGATTCAACAAGCATCACTTTGTCCATATGCCTATCCTTGGAAATAGCTACTTTGCCAAGTCCCAATACCTTGCTTTTACCTTTATCAGCATATGTGATTTGCTTCAGAGGTGATGGAGTTAGTGGCATATTCATCAATAGGATTTTATCACCAGTCATGTGATGTGTGCAGCCACTATCGAAAACCCACTCAGTATTTTTGGGTTTGTCATCCTGCAGATGAATTAGTACAGCTTACCATCTCATATGCTTCAGATTTGAAGAATATGATACTAATTTCATCAGTTCAGTGATTTCATCATAACAGAAATGTACGGACGTGTGAAATATTTCTATTTCATCAATCATTAGCTTGCGTCCTATCAAGCGTTTCTCAGGTTTCCAGCAAATTCTTCAGATGATGATTTTCATCTGGAGACCTGACCTGCAGAAGTGATTAGTTTGATTTCTTCACCACCCACATCTGAAGGGGTGGCAAAGCGTTCATCATCCCGTGAGCACCATATGAGAAAGGTGGCATTGAAGCTAATGCACTTCTCTTAACAGTAGGGGGGTTAAAGTACTCATATGAGTATGCAGAGAACTGGTTTGAGGATTTATGAACATAATTATTTGAGGAGTAGAGCTCATATTCATATTCCTTGTAGTTTCCCTGCATGTTAGACGCGTAAGCACGGGTACGAGCATAGTTTTGACTAGTTGAGGATTTTGATCCTCCTGAAGACTTTGGTCCTCCTGAGGAATTTGATCTGGGGTTCAGATTCTTCAGAGGTGATGTCATGAGGACATTCACTTGAAGATTTTCAAGACAACTTTTGGGAACCCAGATTTTCCTCAGAGGAGGGCCATTCCTGCAGTTAGTTCCAACATATCGAGCAAATACTTCACCAGATTGATTTTTGAACAGTTTATAGTTGGAATCAAATGACTCATCCAAGGAATAGGATAATTCACATGAGAAGCCAGTTAGATTAGATGGATCAAAAGGAGGCCCAGTAGCAGCAACCCATGAGGTTTTGGGATACTTCTCAGGTTTCCAATAAGATCCATCAGCATTTAATTTCCTCTCAAAGGCAATTCCTTCTTTCCTCGGGTTCCTGTTCAAGATCTGCTTTTTGAGCACATCACAAAGGGTTTGGTGTCCTTTGAGGCTTTTGTACATGCTTGTCACATACAATTTGTTCAACCCTGCATTTTCATCAGTAACATTTGTGTTTTCCTCAAGTGAGGAAATAGACACAGCAGGTGCAGTTGAAGAATTTGTAGCATTTGATGATTCTGGTGAGGAATTAGCAGTTTCACGTTCAATGCATTTAAGACATGGAGGAATAAATTCAACTTGACTAGCGCTAATCTGTTGAGGTAGTAATGAATCATTTTCCATACGAAGATCATCATGACACATCCTCAGCTTCTCAAGATCAAGCTTTTTTGAAGGAATTCGTAGGAAAGCTTCTCATGATCAGTGAGGAGTGTATCATGATGATCCTGAAGATTATCAAATCTAGACTGAAGGTGTTTCATGTCATCAGCGAGGATTTGATTAAGATTCATTTCATCATTCAACAGATCATCACTTTTGTCTAGCGGTTTTTGAAGCTTTTCCAGAGCAGTTTGTTGTTTAGTGGCAATGATGGCAAGTTTACTGTAACTGGGTTTTTTGTAATCATCATGTTCGCAGTCACTTGAATCAGAGGAGGAGGCATTATTTGATACCTTTGACCCTTTTTCCATGAAGCAATAGGTTGGAGCAAAGTCATCAGCATAGTCATCAGTATGGATGGTGAAATCATTTTCTTCAAGATTGAAGATTGACTTACTGACGAAATTGGTTGCTAGTGCAAGACTAGCCTGTCCGGATTCTGAGTCTTCTCCAGAGCCTTCTTCTTCATCACATTCCTCTGATTCTGCCTCGGAATCCATTTCCTTGCCAATAAGTGCCCGAGCCTTTCTGAAGCTAGTCTTCTTGTGTGAAGAGGACTTTGAAGATGAGGATTTTGAAAATTTCTTCTTCTTCTTTGAGTCATCAGAACTGTCATCCTTGTATTTCTTCTTCTTTGATTTCTTTCTCCAGCGGGGACAATCAGCAATGTAATGACCTGATTTCTTGCACTTGTGACAGGTCCGTTTCTTGTAGTCCTCAGATGCAGATTCTGATT
Source organism: Hordeum vulgare subsp. vulgare (assembly GCF_904849725.1). Taxonomy (NCBI): domain Eukaryota; kingdom Viridiplantae; phylum Streptophyta; class Magnoliopsida; order Poales; family Poaceae; genus Hordeum; species Hordeum vulgare. The sequence goes on along the minus strand of NC_058520.1, from coordinate 298,341,982 downwards.
TCCTCATGTCTCTTCTTGATGATTTACCGAACTAGCCTCGTCGTGTAAATCTCTGGAATTTCCTCACAAGCATTGCAAGCTCCTGACCAAATTCTTCAGGGTCACAACTGCTGTCATCTTTGTCTTCTTCTTCAGATGAGGAAATTGCTCTTGCCTTCAGTGCAAGTGGTATGGAATAGCTTTGTCCATATAGATCTCTCTTTTCTTCTAGCTGGAATTCATGAGTATTTAGCCTTTCGAGGATATCAGCTGGATCTAGCATCTTGTAGTCTGGTCTTTCTTGAATCATCAGAACTAGAGTGTCAAATGAAGAATCTAAGGATCTCAGCAGTTTCTTCACAACTTCGTGATCAGTGATGTCTCGAGCTCCCAGTGCTTGCAGTTCATTTGATATGTGAGTGAGGCGATCAAAGGTGTCTTGGCAACTTTCATTGTCATGTCTCTTGAAGCGATTGAAGAGATTGCGAAGAATATCAACACGAGAGTCACGTTGGGTTGATACTCCTTCATTTAACTTGCACAGTCTCTCCCAGATCAGTGTTGTAGAGCCCAAGGCACTTACTCTTCCAAACTGGCCAGGGCTCAGATGACCACAGATGATGTTCTTCGCTTGAGAATCGACTTGCTTGAATTTCTTCACATCAGCCGCAGTGACACTGGCAGAGATGATGGGGACTCCGTTTTCCACAATATACCAGAGATCATTATCAATAGCTTGTAAATGCATTTGCATTTTGTTCTTCCAGAAGGGAAAGTTCTTTGCTTCGTAGGTAGGACATGCTGCAGTCACCTTAAACATGCCTGCAGTCGACATAACTAAAACTCCAGGTGGTTAAATCAAAATCACACAGAACAAGGGAGTACCTTGCTCTGATACCAATTGAAAGTGTGTTATATCGACTAGAGGGGGGGTGAATAGGAGATTTTTAGAATTTCATCGCTGAGGAAATTCCTTTTGAGGAAATTCCTCACTGATGACTAACTTACAGCGGAAATAGTTACAGATCAGACGTGCAAAGTTTCACAATAGCGGTATTACAGAGTGAAGAATGTGAAAAACAGATTGCACAGTAAGCAGGCTCGCAGGATACAGATGATGATTAACTCAAGTGAAGAATTTGGGGTTGAGGAAATTCAGAGAAAGTCTTCAGCAAATTCTTCAAACAGTCACAGTGAAAGTCATCAACACATAATACAGAGAATGTAAAGAGTTGAGGAATTAGAACCCAATTCTTGGTGAAGACTGTTGTTGATGACCCAGTTCCAACTGCTGTGACACTTGTACATCTGGTTTGGAGCGGCTTGGTATTGAAACCAAAGGACACCGAGTCCCGGGACACACAGTCCCTACCGTATTCTCCTTGAGCTAAGTACACACAGTCCTCGCCCAACACTCGTGGTAAGTCTTCAGGGCAGACTTCCAAACCCTCACAAACTCGGTCACCCGGCGATCCATAATTGACTTCTGGATTGCTCTAGACCATGATGCCTAACCATCTGGAGGATGCACAGTCCTCAAAGGTAAAAGGCTTCAGTCCCACACAGGAACAACTTCTTCAGTGATGCTCAATCACTAGGTTTGGTTTGTGGTTTCGGTGGGTGGTGTATTTCCTCACTGATGATTTACTCTCGAAGGCTCTGAGGAATTTGGGTTGCTCTTATGACTTGTGTCAGTTTCTAACGGAGCAGCCAACCAGCTAGTGGTTGTGGGGGCGGCTATTTATAGCCTAGGAGCATCCCGACATGATTTGACACTAATGCCCTTAAATAATATGACCGTTGGAGTGGGTAAGACCAGTGACTTGGCGTGGTTATCGAAACGGTCGGGACCCTCAACTGTGAGAGTCCTCATGTCACTCATATTCCTCACTTGAGGAGTTTGGTAGGATTTGGCTTGGGTTGAGCATCATGAGGAAATCCATTCCATAGTGTTACTTTGACCCCATTTAACAGTATGGTGTTCCTATTCATCAATTGCAAAGAAAGTAAAACAGAAAACGTAAATCTTCACGCTTCAATTTCTTCAGAAAGATTTTCTTCAGGAACCACCGATCTTCTCAATATCAATATCTTCGTGAGGAATATCAATTTCATCGCAGATTTCTCGCGATTCATTTCTTCAGCTTCAGTCTTTCTTCAACTGAAGATATACATTTTTAGGGATCGATATTCTTCAAATATCTCAAACTCCTCAATGACTTATAGATCCTGTGTATACTCACAAACACATTAGATACTTAACCTATAAGTCTTCAAACCACCAAAATCACTAAGGAGCACTAGATGCACTTACAAATACACATCAAGCGCGGCAATATGATGCATGATCATGGTATGACAAGAGTAAGATGAATGAGCTAATGCATCTATAAAGGAATTGGTTTGTAGCTGGTTTGAAACATGGTTTCAAATGTTACTTCAGTAATCATTTCCATAAACTTCTTTTAATTGATTTGACTTGATACTTACAATAACTTTTTTACCATGCATGAAAATAGCACCATTGGATTCTTTGGATTTTTCGGATCATTTTTCATATATAAATTATTTTATTCTGAGTTACTTATTATTTTCTATGAATTTTTGAATTTTTGAACTTATTCTGGAACTGTTTTAGAACAGAATTTGAATTACTGCATGAGCATGACATCAGTAGGTCAATCTGGCCATCGAAAGTTAAACCTGACTAGTGGGACCCACTGCTCAGTGACCCTGGTTAGAATTTAGTTAAGTTTTAAGTTAACTAGCTAATTAGCAGTGGTTGGCCCACATGTTAGTGTCTGTTTGGGGATTTAATTAATTAATTATTTTCATTAACTTAACTTAATTACTCAGGGGCTGGCCCCACCTGTCATAGGCTCTGGGGGGTTGAACCCACCGACGGTGTGGTCAAACTCACCGGTGACGAGCCTCCGGTGACACCATAAACGGCGGAGGGCATCGGAAATGCACCTCCGGCGACCAATCGAGCAGCGGAGGGCACTAGGAGAACGGCCACTCGACAGCGCGCACGGTGGAGAAAGCCCCAAGTGCTGGGTTGGCCGGAATCAACGCCGGCGACGAGCTTGGTGGCGGCCGAAGCTCGGGCCTCGACGAGCTCATTGCTACGGGGCTCAAAACATGCGGGGTTTAGCTCCTATAGCACCTACTCGACGAGCTGAAGCCGTTGGTGGCCTCGGAAGGACAAACAGATCGCCGGAGGGTCACCAGCGACGAGCTCCGACGTCGGATCTCGTCGGGCTCCGATGGAATCGGGGCTAGAGCTTGGGAATGACGGGCAAAATCATCAGAATGGATTCCTCAGCTCAAAGAGAGGGCAGAGGCGACGAGAGCTGGCTCGGGGACGACCTGGAGACGACGAATCGATGACGGTGAGCTTGGTGGCCAAAGGTTGAAGATGACGGTGATCTGGCGTGTCAGGAGCTCTCGGTGTTGGTTGTCTTGCTGGGAAGGTTCGGGACGTCTCCGTGCAGCTTCTGTGTGGATCAGAGGCACGAACGGACGGACAGAGCGAGCTGGCAACGGCGAGCTTTCACGGCGCCCATGGCGGCAGAAAGGAAGTGGGGAGGGATAGGAAATGGAAAGGAGAGAGCAAATGGGACGGCTTCGGGGAGGCTTATCCCCTGCGCCAGCACGACGAGGGAGGCAAGCAAGCACGCAGCTGCGTGCTACGACGAGGAGAAGCGGCGGCGACCTCCTCCTCTGCCTACTAGCAGAGGTGGAAGACGACATGAGGGAGTTGGGCTGGGCCTGGGCGACACGTAAGCTCCTTCTCCCATTTTTATTTTTATTTGTTTTCTGTTTTACAATTCTGACATTTGTTTTATTTATTTTTGGCTCCAAACTATTCCCTAAATTGTTGAATATATTTGTGGGGTGGTATTAGGAATAATTCCAAGCTCCACAAAATATTTCAACATTTTAGAACGTCCTGAAATATTTATAACTAATTGTTTGGGTATTTATCAGTGGCTTTTGTGGATCATTTAAAATGACAAAGGTGTTTTAAAATAATATCCACCCGTGTAATATTGTTTCCAATATTTAACAGAAAAGATGAATATTTTTTAAGGCCATTTTTGGTTCATTGAATTTTCACATTATTTGAATTGGGTTGAATAAGTGCGATACTAGGGTTTCTTTAATCCCCATTTCAATTTTAATGCAAAGACAAAACATGAGGCACAATCTTGCTAAACAACAAGGAATTCCAGGCATGTGACACATATGACTTCTCCAACTTCTTCGCACCTATACTCTGTTCACAGGTAGAAAATGTGAGCTGATGAATCACTAGGTTCTCATCAACTTAACTCGTTTGCAGCATTTCTTGAAGAGATATTGCATGTGTCCTCAGATTCCTCAAGAATACAAATTTCTTAGCAAAAACGTTAGCTGAAGAAAATGGAGGAAGACAGAAAACCGAAGGGTGGTAAGAAACTGGAACAGAACACTCCTTTTGAGATCCCTGAGGAGATATATATATATATATGTTGAGTAGTGCACGCCTGATGAACAAATTCAAGGAAAAGAGACTATGGCAAAACGCAAGATAAGGCTTCAAAGGATTGAACGCAGATGGGCAAAGGAGTGGAAGGAATATAGGTATGTCACTACAAAATATGCAAAGAAGTTTTCCCTCAAATCTCCTTGCAAAAGATTGCCACGGGGAGACCAACAAGCAGCACATCCTTCTAGCGTAGCCACCATTGAGGACTATCCTGATGAAAAAGACAAGTATTTGTCTAAGCTTTAGAAAAAGGCAAAAGTTGTTGTCTCAAAGTTTAATGAGGATTGTGCTGCTACAGCAACTGCTGCCACTTCTTTTGCTGCTGAGGCTTCAGCTACAAAACAACCTGAGAAGAAGGTCCTCATGAAGAAACCAAGTCTCAAGGCAAAACCCTCAACCGCACTATCTAAAGAGAAAATTCCTCAGAAAATTGCTACAACAGCTGCCAAGTCTGCAACTGCAGAAAAGTCTTCACCTCCTCTACAGACACACCTCAGTAAGCATCAAACAGCAAATCCAAGTTCCTTTGAACCATCTGCCTCAGGCTGAGCTCCAAAATCTTCACCTGGTCTGTTGAAGACAAAGATGGCTGCTGGTAGACCTACACGACCAATCCCAAGCAAGATTGTCAACTTTCCTTCTACATCAGAAGGAAGTGAACATTATGATGATGAAACTCTTCAAGACATCATCAGAAACAAGCAAGAAAGGGTTGCACAAGCTACTAGGAACACCATTCCCCTCGGACTAGATCCGAAAGTTCTGCTGAAATTCATCGACCTTTGGTATGAGGATCTAAACACAACAATTGATGACTTGAAACTTCCACCTGGACTCAGTCACATGGTCACTTCATTCATCAATGAAGAAAAATGGAAGGATCAACAAGCCAAACAAGCTCGGGTTGCGAAGGTTAAAAAGGAGAAGTACGTGAAGCAAAACATCCTTAACCTCATGCGTGAGAAACATGTTTTGACTCAGACTGATTTGAAAACCCTCACTGACAAATACACTAGTCTTCATGCAGACCGCAAAAGTGTCAAAGTGAGGTTTGTCCAAGCTGCAACTCATGCAATTGAGGAATACAACAACAGGGTTGCTGCTCCAAAGCAACCAGCAAATCCTCAGCCAAGCTATATTGTGCATCTGGCTGATGAAGATGAAGAACCAGCAGCTGATGAAATTACTCACAATATTATAGCTGAAGAATCTTCCCAGGCCTAACACTGCTAAAGTAGTGCCTGATGAAAATGCTCCTTCACCAAACTCTTCAAAGGTGCAGAAAGTGAGTCTTCCGTCTGCATCAGGCGTGAAGAAAACAAAAGTTGTTGAGAAGGAGGCCAAGAAAAGAAAGGCTTCAACACCTACAAAGTCTTCAGAGGAGAAACGCTTGAAGACACTGCCTGCTACATCATCAGCTCCAGTGGATGCAACTCCCCTCAATGTTGCACCATCATGTATGATTGTTCCATTTGGTGAAGAGCGCATCATTCTAGAACAGGATGAGGAAATTGATGATAATCGATCTGCTGCATCTACACGAATAGATGAGGAAATTCAAGGAGATCAGCTTTCTCAAGTCTCAGCACGTCCTCCATAAAACCCAGAAATGACTAATGCAGGAAAGGAGGCTGGTGAAGATATTGGCAGCATCACACCAGTTATCCATGACGAGTTTTGGGAAAAGGCTCACCCAAACTTGCCAATATCAGCTCAAGTTCCTCAAACTCCTACAGCCACTGAAATTTTGACTCGCTCTGAAGAAAAGAGTTTGCATGTGAAATCAGCACATGATCAAGATTTAGCTGCATCAGCTGAGGAAACTGCATCTGCTCACTTGGCACAGCAAATTCCTCAAGTTGAAGAACAAGCTCCTGATGAAAATTTCCCATCTGAGGATAGAAATACTGCTGATCAAACTGCAATTGTAGTGGTAAATCCTGAAACTGCAATTCTGGTGGCCAGAAATCTTCAAGATGATGAACAACATAATCTTCAATCAAAGCCTCATCGGCCCTTCTCAAAGAGGCCAAAGTTTCCGAAGGAACACTTCTATGAGGAGCATCTTTTCTTCACTGAAGAAAACCCTTACGACAGGCTTCGTATCAGGCACGGAAAGTTCTGGATGAGAACTCAACTTAACTACTATGCTTCTGTGCTGTGTGGAAGAAAGAAGATATTTCATCACAACCACATTCCTCATTGTGATATGGAGGAAATTCCTTGCTTCACCCTAGTAAAGAATGTTTTTCATGAAGCAGGGTTGCTGCCATTCTGCACAGGTATTGGTGATTGGAATACTGACATTCTTCTTCAGCTCTATGCCACACTGCATATCTCAGGTCACCCCAAAGACGTCAACACTTGGGTCTTGGACTGGATGACACAACACACTCACTACAAAGCTCCAACCACAAAATTGCTTCGAGCTCTTCCAATCTCAATTCCTTCAGACGATGCAGTCAGAATGTATGATGAAAGGGAACTGCCAAATAAGCTCACGGAAGTCCTCATGAAACCTTTGGCTAAGGGCCAACCTCGCAGAACTAGATTCCTGGTGAAGGATTTGAAGTATGAGCCTAGATCTGTTTACAGAATATTTTCATATTCCATCGTACCTATCAAAGGGCATGACAAAGACGAAGATGTTGTAGGCATCATGAAGAATATTTTGTTCAATGTCATTCATGGCATCCCGAAGAACCTTTGTGATTTCTACTTGAGGACTTTGGCTGAGAATGCTTTGTCACCATTTGAGCTGAAGATTTATGTGCCTTGGATCATCAGATTCATCAGAAAGAGATCTGCCATCGACTACCAAGCTGACTTTCAGAATCATCTCGGCTATCTGCCGCCTATCAAAGTCATCAAGAAATCTTTTGAACCTGTTGAAGTCAAAGGCAAGTCAGTGATTGATGAAGGAAATTGGTCCCTGGATGGTCAATTTTGCAAGGCCGAATCTTATTCCTCATATGATGACACTGCCACTCAAGAACCTTCAAGCCCAACTGCCCCAAGGGTGATGACTAATAGAGAGCTTCTCCTCAGTCTTCACCAAAAAGTCGATAACAATCACATGTGGGTAAAATGCCAGCTTGGTTCCATTGTGAAACCCCTCAACGAGACTCAAAATGTTGTGAACAGAAATCAGTATTATCTTCATGAGGTATTTGATCGCACTTGGGCCATACTGTCTCACCTGAAGACTCGTGAGGAACTTGAAAAATTGGAATTATCTCGCGACATTGACTAGTCATGGCCACCTAAGAAGAAATTCAAGTCTATTCCAGTTCGTGACTTGGTGGACAGCTCATTTTCTTCATTCCACACTCCTGATTCTGATAAAGAACCCGAGGACACTGCAACTGGCCCAACAAGGAACACTGACTCGAAGACTGACTCGAAGACTGCTCGCACCTATTCCTCAACACAGAAGTGAAATTCTTCATGGGAGTTAGTCCTTAGTTCCGTCCCTTTTCGTCACTGGATGACAGTGGGAGAGAAATCTGAGAGTTAGTCTTTAAGCGGGATTTATTTATGGGCTTATAAACTTTATTAAGTTACAAACTCTTGGGTCTTCTGAACTTTTTGATGCAATGAATTGTAACTAAAGCCCGATGGTGTTCTAACACTTTTGAACGTTTTTCCTCGCATGCTAATTCCTCAAGATAATTAATGCACGCATGCTAAAACTTGTCAGACACCATTTTTGATCATGCATTTCAAATTCCTCATACTATATGTCAAATGCATGCATGAATTAATGTGCATCTGCTGTTCAAAGCAAATTCCTCAAAACATGCACATCTTCAGCGGGAGGTTCTCTATATCTTAACTTTGAATTCCTCAAACTTAGTATTTAAATTTAATGTTATTATCCCCGTTGAAAACTTATGCTATTTGTCATCAACCACCAAAAAGGGGGAGATTGTAAGTGCATCCTATGCCCATTAGTGATTTTGGTGGTTTGAAGACCGATAGGTTAAGAGACTGATATGTTTGTGAGTGTACACAGGCTCTATAAGTCGCTGAGGAGTTTGAGTTATTCGATGAAAATCGACCCCTAAAAATGTATGTCTTCGGACGAAGACTTTGGTCATTCCTTAAAGACTTTGATTCCGAAAAAATTGATATTCCTCATGAAGATATTGAAGATGAGGAATTCGGTGTGTCCTGAAGAAAATACTCTGAAGTCTTTGAAGCTTGAATATTTACCTTTTCTTCTTCAGTTTCTTTACACTTGAGTCATAGGAACACCTGACTGTTAAAGGGGGTCTAGGTAAAACTATGGAACGAATTTCCTCATGATGCTCAACCCAAGCCTACATCTACCAATACCTCAAAGTGAGGAATATGAGAGACATGAGGACCTTCAAAGTTGAAAGTTCCGACCGTTGTCGCGCTACACGCCACCTGTCATAGATCTTATCCACCCAACGATCATATTATTAAAGGGCATTTATGTGAAATCATGTCGGGATGCTCCCAGGCTATAAATAGACACCCCTACAACCACTAGCTGGTTGGTTGCTCAAAGAGGACCTGGCACTAGTCATTTAGAGCAACCGAAATTCCTTAGAGCCTTCGAGAGAAAATCAATCAAGTAAGGAAATACCCCAAACACCAAACCAAAACCAAAAACCCAAGTGATTGAGCATCACTAAAGAAGTTATTCCTGTGTGGAACTAACGGTTGTTACCTTTGAGGACTGTGCATCCTCCAGACGGTTGGCGTCATGGTCTAGGGCATCCAACACTCAATTCTGGATCGCTGGGTGACCGAGTTTGTGAGGGTTTGGAAATCTTCCCTGAAGACTTACCACGAGTGTTGGGCGAGGACTGTGTGTCCTTAGCTCAAGGAGAATACGGTAGGGACTGTGTGTTCCGGGACTATGTATCCTTTGGTTTCAATACCAAGCCGCTCCGAACCAGACGTGCAACTGTCACAATAGTTGGAACTGGGTCATCAACAACTGTCTACATTAAGCTACTGGTTCTATTTCTTCAACTCTCTCATTTCGTCAATTGTATATTGAAGAGTCTCATTTGAACTATTCGAAGAGTTTATCTGAAGACTTTCTCTGAATTTCCTCGACCTAAAATTCTTCACCTGAGTTAATCTTCACCTGCTTATCCTCTACTTGTGACCTCTGCAAACCAAATCTCTGAAATCTCGTTGAGTACTTTGCTGTAGACGTTTTTGCACCCCTGATTTGGTTCTCTTTCCTATGCACTTAGTTCATGACTAAGGACTTTCCTCTCTAGGAATTTCCTCAGTGAGGAAATTGTAAAAATTTCCTATTCACCCCCCTCTAGTCGATATAACGCACTTTCAACTTCATAATATAGGTTGCTATCATAAAGGGAAATATAAAGTGCATGACAACCTAAGCTTCCCTCTGCGAAGGGCCTATCTTTTGCTTTCATGTATTTACTTTTATGCAAGTGTCATTAAGATTCGTCCCTATTCCATCCTTATTTACTCTCTACTTGGCAATCATCGTGTAGTGGGGAAGATCGAGATATATATATCTAGTAGGATGCAGGTGATCATGACTTATTATTGTTGACATTATCCTTGACATAAGTAGTTGGATATTGAAAAGTATAAACCCCTATCTTCCTATGTGTCTGATTGATGCTTTTTCTTTGACAAATATGACATGAGTGTCAGCAATCATAGAAGACTAAATGATAGTTAAGTATGTGAACTTTCTATAAAAAGCTGTCACATAGACTCTTTCTGAAATATGATGAATTGCAATTGCTTCAGTGACTAAGAACATAGCTTGTTAGTTTTCAGTAAGGTTTGTGGTTTATACTTTCTCGTGTGAATAGATGGCCACTTGTTCATGACATGTTTCATGCTGATATATTTAGCTATATCATGATGCCATCATGTCTGCATTTTTGTTTTTATTGAGACCTCTCTTATCATGTGGTCATTATTGTCGAGTTTGGCTTTCGCTTCTGGACAAGCAAGCTCTAAAGTTGGGGAAGTTGATACGTCCATTTTGCATTATGATTTCCTCTTGATATTATATAGTTTTCAAGCATTATTTCACTTTATGATGCAATCCTTATACCTTGCCTCTCTTATTTTACAAGGTTTATACAAAGAGGGAAATTACCAGCAACTGGAATTTGGGAACTGAAAGGCTAAGGATAAGATGGAAATTTTCTAGACTCCAAATGACCTAAAGCTACACAAAGAATGTTTCTTGAATATATAAGAAATATTGGAACAAAGAAGTACCAAAGGGGGCCCACCACGCAAACAATGCAATAAGGCACGACCACCCCATGGGCATGCCCTGATGCCTTGTGGGTCCTACAGGTGGCCTCTGGTGACCATCTTCTGCTATATGAAAGGTTTTGACCTACAAAAATTGGGGTAGGAATTTCAGGATGAAGCACCACCGTCTCAAGGAAAAACCTCGACATGAACACTTCTACTCTCTGTTGGAGCAATTTTGCCTGGGAAACTTCCTTCCGGGAGGGGAAATCGAAGCCATCGTCATCACCAACACTTCCTCCTTCATGGGAGGATCAATTTTCACCAATATATTCACTAGCAGCATCTCATCTCAAACCCTAGTTCATTTCATGTATTCAGTCTTTGTCTCAAATCCTCAGATCGATACCTGTGGGTTGCTAGTAGTGTTGCTTACATCTTGTAGTTGATGCTACTTAGTTTATTTGGTGCAGGATTATATGTTCAGATCCTTAATGGTATTCAATACTCCTCTAATCTTGAACATGAACATGCTTTGTGAGTAGTTACTTTTGTTCTTTGGCACAAGAGAGAAGTCTTGTTATAAGAAATCAGGTGAAGTTGGTATTCGTTCGATATTTTTTATGAAATATATGTTGTCTCTTCCATTGGTGGTGTCATGTGAACGTCGATTACATGACTCTTCACCATACTTGGGCCTAAGGGTAGGCATTGTGGAGTAATAAGTAGATGATGGGTTGCTAGAGTGATAGAAGCTTAAACCCTAGTTTATGTGTTATTCTGTAAGGCGTTTATTTGTGTCCATATGTTTCATGCTATGGTTAGATTTATCTTAATTATTATTTCATAGTTGCAGATGCTTGCGAGTGGGTGTAATCATTAGTGGGTTTGTTGTTCAAATAAGAACAACACCCAAGCACCGGTCCACTCACATATCAAATTATCAAAGTTGTTGGAAATGTGCCGTAGAGGCAATAATAAATTATTTATTATTATATTTACTTGATCAAGATAATCGTTTATTATCCATGCTATAATTGTAATGATTGGAAACTTATATACATGTTCTGATACATAGACAACACCGTGTCCCTAGTGATCCTCTACTAGACTAGCTCGTTGATGATAGATCGCTAAGTTTCCTGACCATAGACATGAGTTATCATTTTATAATGGGATCACATCATTAGGAGAATGATGTGATGCACAAGACCCAACTATAAGCATAGCATTTCATTGTATGACTAAGTTTATTTCTATTGCCTTCTACATGTCAAGTATCTCTAACTAAGACCATGAGATCGTACAACTCCCTGACTCTGGAGGACGGTCTTGTGTGTATCAAATGTCACAACGTAACTGGGTGATCATAAGGATGCTCTATTGGTATCTCTCGCGGTGTCTGTTGGGTTGGCATGGATCGAGATTGGGACCTGTCACTCCGTATGACGGAGAGGTATCTCTGGGCTCTCTTGGTAATACAACATCACAAGAATCTTGCAAGTAGTGTGACTAAGGAGATTGTTGGTAATGAGATTGAACTATGTATGGAGATACCGACGATCGAATCTCGAGCAAGTAACATACCACTGGACAAAGGGAACTGCATATGGGATTGATTGAATCCTTGGCATCGTGGTTGGACCGATAAAGATCTTCGTGGAATATGTAGGGACCTATATGCGCATTCAGGTCCAACTATTGGTTATTGACCATAGAGGTGTCTCGGTCATGTTTGCATAGTTCTCGAACCCGCATGGTCCACACGCTTAACGTTTGACGGCGATACAGTATAGTTGAGTTATATATGTTGGTGATAAAATGTTGTTCGGAGTCCCGGATGAGATGCCACACGTCATGAGGAGTTCCAGAATGGTTCATAGGTAAACATTTACATATAGGAAAGTGTTATTCAGGTTCCGGAAAAGTTTCATGTTTTTCTGGTATAGTACCGATAGTTCCGAAAGGGTTCCGGGGGTCCACCGAGATGGTCCACCCACCGTGAGGGCCCACATGCGATGAAGCATGAGTCACAACATCTCCTGGTGGGCTGGGAGCTACACCCATAAGGGGCCATGTGCCCAAACTAGTAGGAGTGAGGTGCCTTGGAGAGGAGGGACACCCCCCTAGGGCACCCACCTCCCTTATGGGAGGTGGACTCCTCCCTCTTTGGCCGGCCAACCCTTCCTTGGAGGAAGGTCCAAGGAAGCACCCTACCTACCCTTTCCTCCAATAAATAAAGTGGGCTAGAGAGGTAGGACACACCCCAAAGCCATTGGTGGAACCTTCTCTCTCTAGATCGTTTTCTCCTCTGTCGCGTATGCGACAACGGTTGGCGAAGCCCTACCGACATCGCACCACCACCACCATCACCACGCCGACGTGATCGGGGGAATTCATCTACTACTCCACCCTTGCTCTCTGAATCAAGGAGGTGGAGACTTCATCGAACTGTACGTGTGCTTAACGCAGAGGTGTCGTTCGTTCGGCGCTAGATGAGGACGAATCGTGATTGGATCGCGAAGACATACGACTACATCAACCATGTTTCTTAACGCTTCCTCTTACCAATATACAAGCCTATGTAGATGCACGCTCCCTCTCGTAGCTATACGTATCCATAGATAGATCTTGGGTGCACGTATGATTTTTTTTGTTTCCAATGCAGAATTCCCCAAAAGTGGCATCATCAGCTAAGTGTATGCATAGATGAGATGCATGAGTAGAACACAAAGTGTTTGTGGGTGTTGATGTATAGATTGCTTATTTCCTTAGTATTATCTTGATTTGGCGGTATTGTGGGAAGAAGTTGCCCGGACAAACATTACTTGTCCTCACACAAGAGACCGGTTCCACCAACTAACATGTAACTTGGTTGCATAAAGGTGGCTAGCAGGTGTCTGTCTCTCCCACTTTAGTTGAATCGGATTTGATAGATGCGGTCCTTGTAGAAGGTTAAATAGCAACTCGAATATCACCATTGTGGCTTTGCGTGGGTAACAACAGTTATTGCTAGTAGCCCATAGTAGCCACGTAAAACTTGCAACAACAAAGTAGATGACGTCTAACTTGTTTTTGCAGGGCATGTTGTGATGTGATATAGCCAAAGATATGATTTGATATATGTGATGTATGAGATAATCATAATTTGTATAGATTATCATGAATTGCATGTCGATGAGTACGACAACCGACATGATCCATAGGATTTTCTTTAATTTATTTGTACCATAGTTGGAGCGAGAACGACATGATGATAAGATGATGGAGATCCTGGTGTCAAGCCGGTGATGATGGTGATCATGTCGGTGCTTTTGAGCTGGGGATCATAAGCACAAGATGATGATGGCCATATCATGTCACTTATATGATTTGCATGTCATGTTTATATTTTATGCATCTTATTTTTCTTAGGACAATGGTAGCATTATAAGATGATTCTTCACTATTATTTCAAGATAAAAATTGTGTTCTCCCCAGGTTTGCACCATTGCGAAGGTTCATCGTTTCGAAGGACCTCGTGATGATCGGGTGTGATAGACTCTACGTTCGCAAACAATGGGTCTAACCCATATTTGCACATGCAGAACACTTGGGTTAAACTTCACGAGCCTAACATCTACAAACATGGCCTTGGAACATAGGAGACCGAAAGGTCGAACATAAGTCATATAGTAGATATGATCAACATGGAGATGTTAACCGTTGAAACCATCTCATCTCACATGATGATCGGACTTGGATTGGTGGATTTGGATGATGTCACACTCGGATAACCTGAGGGATGTTGATTTTAGTGGGATTTCTTTTATTAATATGATTAATCGAACTCATTATCATGAAGATAGTCGAAGTTGTGTTTCCAAATAATGTTGTAGGTCAATGGCTCATGCAGTAGCTCCCCTAAATTTTAATGCTTTCCTAGAGAAAGCTAAGCCGAAAGGTAATGGAAGTAACTATGTAGACTGACACCGTAATCTGAGGATTGTCCTCACGAATTCGCAAAAGTCTTACATCCTTAATGCACCGCTTGAAGTGCCACCCCTCCAATGCCGCTTGTAGATGTTGTGACTGTATGGCAGGCGCGTGCTCATGAGTACTCGATAGTTCAGTGTGCATGTTGTATGGCTTAGAATAGGGACTACAAAAGCGTATTGAATGCCATGGAGCATATGAGATGTTCCACGAGTTGAAGTTAGTATTTCAAGTAAATGTTTGGATCGAGGGTTATGAGACCACCAATAAGTTCTTTGCCTACAAGATGGAGGAGAATAGTTTTGTTAGTGAGCACATACTTAGAATGTCTAAGTACTACAACCTCTTGTGTCAGCTGGGAGTTGATCTTCCACTTGAGACAGTCACTAATAAAGTTTTCGAGTCACTGCCACCTAGCTAAAAAGGCTTTGTGATGAACTATAATATGCAAGGGATCAACAAGTCAATCTTCAAGCTATTCCTAATGCTGAAAGTCGCGGAAGTAGAAATAAAAATGGAGCATCAAGTGTTGATGGTGAATAAAATGAATAGTTTCAAAAAAGGCGTTGGCAATATGGGAAACTTCAAGAAGAACGGCAAGCAAGTTGCCGCTCCCATGAAGAAACCCAAGGCTGGATCCAAGCCTAAGACTGAGTTACCGCAGGTATCTCGCCGATAAGAAGGTTGACAACCTCAACAAAGGTATATTTGATATACATGTTATTGATGTGTACCTTACTAGATCTCATAGTAGTTCCTCTGTTTCTCATATTTGTAACTTGAAATAGGAACTATGGAATAAATGGATGCTGGCAAAGGGCGAAGTAGCGATGCCCGACACAAATGGTTCCAAGGTAGATGTGATCGCCATCGGCACACTCGCTCTTCGATTACGATTGAGATTAGTTATGGACCTAAATAATTGTTATTTTGTGTGTGCATTGATAAAGAACATTATATGTGGATCTTATTTATTGCGTGATGGTTATCCATTTAAATCAGAGAAAATGATTGTTTTATTTATATTAGTAACATCTTTTAATTGGTTTATTCTTGTAGAATCTCGATAGTGATGATACACATGTTTATAACATTGATCCCAAAAGATATAAAGTTAATAATGACAGTACCACGTTCTTTTGGCACTGCTACTTAGGTCATATAGGTGTAAAATGCATGAACAAGCGCCATCTTGATGGACTTTTGAACTCACTCAATTTTGAACCGCTTGATACATGCGAACAATCTCTCATGGTCAAGATGAGGAAAACCCCATTTTTGGAACAATGAATGGGCAAGTGACTTGTTGGAAATCATACATACTGGTGTGTGTGGTCCAATGAGTGTTAAAGCACGCGACGGGTATCATTATTTTCTTACCTTCACTGATGACTTGAGCAGATATGGATATATTTACTTAATAAAGCACAAGTCTTAAATGTTTGAAATGTTCAAGCAATTTCATAGTTATTGTAATCTCATTGCGGAGGAGCATCTCTAAGTTATGAGTTTGGTACACACTTAAGCCATTGTGGAATTGTTTCACATCTCACGCCACCTGGAACAGCACAGTGTAATGGTGTGTTCGAACATCGTAATTTTACCTTATTGGATATGGTGCATTGTATGATGTCTCTTACCGACTAGCCAATATCGTTTTGTGGTTATGCATTAGAGACAACAACATTCACTTTAAATAAGGCACCATCTAAATCCTTTGAGATGACACCGCATGAATTATGGTTTGGCAAGAAACCTAAGCTGACATTTCTTGAAGTTTGGGGCTGCGACGCTTATGTCAAAAGGCTTCAGCCTAGTAAACTCGAACCCAAAGAGGAGAAGTGTGTCTTCATAGGATACCCTAAGGAAACAATTGAGTATACGTTCAATCTCAAATCCGAAGGCAAAGTCTTTGTTTCCAAGAACGGATCCTTTCTAGAGAAAGAGTTTTTGTCGAAATAATTGAGTGGGGGGAAGGTAGAATCTGATGAGGTTATTGAATCATCACTTGAATTAGAGAGTAGCCTGACACATGAAGGTGTTTTTGTGACGCCTACAACAATTGAAGAGGAAGCTAATGACGATGATCATGTAGCTTCATATCAAGTTAGTACAAAACCTCATAGGTCGACAAGGACATGTACTGCTCGTGAGTGGTACGGTAATTATATCTTGGAGGTCATGTTGTTGGAAAAAAGTGAACCTACGGGCTATAGAGAAGTGATCGTGGGCCTGATTTCCAATAAATGGCTAGAGCCCATGAATTCCGAGATAGCAGCCATGTATGGAAAGGATCGTTAAAAAGAAGATAGACACGGGTGCTAATGTCACCGTCTATAAAGCATGACTTGTTGCAAAAGGGTTTTCATAGGTTCAAGGAGTTGACTATGATGAGAGTTTCTCTTCCATAGCGATGCTTGAGTCCGTCAGGATTATGTTAGCAATAGCTGCATTTTTCGATTATGAAATCTGGAAGATGGATGTCAAGACTACGTTCCTTAATGGTTTCCTTAAGGAAGAGCGATATATGATGTAAATAGAAGGTTTTGTCAATCCTGAAAATGCTGATAAAGTATGCAAGCTCCAGCGATCCACTTATCGACTAGTGCAAGCATCTCGGAGTTGGAATCTTCTCTTTGATGTGGTGATCAAACAGTTTGGGTTTATACAAGTTTTTTTGAGAAGCTTGTATTTACAAGAAAGTGAGTGGGAGTTCTATAGAATTTCTAATATTATATGTGGATGACATATTGTTGTTTGAAAATGATATAAAACTTTTGGTAAGCGTGAAGATATATTTGAACAAGAGTTTTTCAATGAAAGACCTCGGAGAAGCTGCTTACATATTAGGCATCAAGATCCATAAATATAAATCAAGACTCTTGATAGGACTATCAAAAAGCACATACCTTGAATAAGTTTTGAAGAAGTTAAAAATGGATCTGTCCAAGAAGGAGTTATTGCGTGTCCTACAAGGTGTGAACTCGAGTAAGACTGGATGTCTAGCAACTACAGAGAATAGAGAAAATATGTGTTATCCCTTATGCCTCAGCCGTAGGCTCTATCATGCATGTAATGCTGTGCACAAGACCAGATGTCAGCATTGCCATAAGTATGACCAGAAGGTTTCAGAGTGATCCAATAGTGGAACAATGGACATCGGTCAAGAATATTCTTAACTACCTGAAAAAGACTAAGGAGATGTTTCTCGTTTATGGAGGTGATCAGGAGCTCGTCGTAAAGGGTTACATCGATGCTAGATTTAACATAGATCTGGATGACTCTAAGTTTCAAACGGGATAAGTATCTATTCTGAATGGTGGAGAAGCTAGTTGGTGTAGTTCCAACTAAAGCGTGGTAGCAGATTCTACATGTGAAGCGGAGTACATAGCTGCTACGGAAGCAGCGAAGGATGGTGTCTGGATGGAGAAGTTCATGACAAATCATGGAGTTGTCCCAAGTGAGCTGGATCCAATGACCCTCTTTTGTGATTACACTCATGCCATTGCTCTAGCCAAGGAACCCAGGTTTCACAAAAGCACCACACACATAATGTGCTGCTTCAATTCCATGCATGATTATATTAAGGAGGAGGACATCAAAATTTGCAAAGTACATATAGATCTGAATGTTGCAGAACCAATGACTAAACCTCTCTCACGAGCAAAACATGATCATCACAAGAACTCTATGGTTGTTAGATTCATTACCTTGTAATACAAGATTACTGACTCTAGTTCAAGGGGGAGACTATTGGAAATATGCCCTAGAGGCAAGAATAAATTGCTTACTATTATATTTCATTGCTCATGATAATCGTTTTTTTCCAAGATATAATTGTATTGATTGGAAACTCACACACATGTGTGGATACATAGAAAACACTTTGTCCCTAGTGAGCCTTTACTAGACTAGCTCGTTGACAAAGATGGTTGAGGTTTCCTGCCCATTGACATGAGTTGTCATTTGATAATGGGATCACATCATTAGGAGAATGATGTGATGGATAAGACCCAACCATAAGCATAACATTTGATCGTATCACTAAGTTTATTGCTATTTCTTTCTGCATGTGAAGTATCTGTCCTAAGACCATGAGATCATGAAACTCTGTGACACCGGAGGAATGCCTTGTGTGTATCAAACACCATGCATAACTTTGTGATCATAAAGATGCTCTACATGTATCTCCGAGGGTGTGTGTTGGGTTGGCATGGATCGAGATTGGGATTTGTCTCTCTGTATGACCGAGAGGTATCTCTGGGCCCTCTAGATAATATAACATAACAAGAAGCTTGCAAGAAATATGACGAAGGACTTAGTCATGGGATCTTGTATTATAGAACTAGTAAAGAGACCTGCAGGTAATGAAACCGAACTAGGTATGGAGATACCAACGATCGAATCTTGGCCAAGTAACATACCGATGGACAAAGGGAATTGCTTATGCGGTTGATTGAATCCTTGGGGTCGTGGTTCGGCCGATAAAGCTCTTCGTGGAATATGTAGGAACCAATATGGGCATCTAGGTCCCGTTATTGGTTATTGACCATAGAAGTCTCTCGATCATGTGTGCATAGTTCTCAAACCCGTAGGGTCCGCGTGCTTAATGTGCAATGGTGATATAGTATTGTTGAGTTATATACGTTGGTGACCGAATGCTGTTCGGAGTCCGAGATGAGATCCCGGACACCACTGTGAGTTCCAGAATGGTCGAGAGGTAAATATTTGTATATAGGAAAGTGGTATTTGGGTTATGAAAAAGTTTCGAGTTTTTCCGGTATAGTACCAAGAGTGCCGAAAGGATTCGGGGGTCCACCGAGGGGGTCCACACACCCTGGGGCCCAGATGGGCTGTAGAGTGAGGCACACCATCCCTTGGTGGGATGGACGCCAGACTAAAAGGGCCCATACGCCCAAAGTCGTAAGAGGGAAGTTCCTTCGAGAGGAGGGAGACCCCCTAGGGCGCCCACGTCCCTTGTGGGAGGAGGAATCCTCCCTCTTTTGCCGGCCAACCCTTCCTTGGAGGAAGGGACAAGGCAACGCCTTACCTACCGCTTCCTCCTATAAATATAGAGGGAGAGAGCGGGCATACACACCCCAAAGCCGTAGGTACATCCCTCTCTCTAGATTATTTTCTCCTTCGAAGCGTCTGCGGTAGCGCTTGGCGAAGCCCTGCTGAGATTGCACCACCACCACCATCACCATGTTGTCGTGCTGTGAGAGAACTCATCTACTACTACGACCTCGCTCGCTAGATCTAGGAGGCGGAGACATCATCGAGTTGTACGTGTGCTGAACACAGAGGTGACATCCTTTCCGTGCTAGATCGGGACACATCGTGACTGGATCACGAAGATGTACGACTACATCAACGACATTTCTTAATACTTCCGCTTAGTAATCTACAAGGCCATTTAGATGCACTCCCCCTCTCATAGATATACTTATCCAACAAAAGTAACAAACGCGAATCAACTAAACATGATGAACGTGACTAGACAAAAATTCTCATGAGTCCTTGAGAGAACTTTGCTTTATATAAGAGAACTTTCTAGCTTGTCCTATGCAATAAAAAGTATTGTGCCACCTTGCTGGACCTTTGCTACTATTGTTATTTATCACTTCTTACAAATTATCTTGCTACAAAACTATCTATCATTGTTACTTACAACACTTGCACAGAATACCTTGCTGAAATCTGCTTGTCGTTTGCTTTTGCTCCTTAGTGGGTTCAAAACTCTTACTTATTGAAAGGACCATGATTGATCCCCTATACTTGTGAGTCGTTAAGACTCTCCACACCTACATGGGTTAGTCCCACACAATGAGCAATAAAAAGGATATCCATGGACATGGAGTGAAATGCTGAGATGATGATGTCCATTTATGCATTGAATAGCTTGTCCCTTGCTTACTAATAAGAGGGGTTATGACTCCTTGAACTAGTGCATAAGGTGGGAGTTGGTTGCACAATTTCTTGTAAAGATATGAATATGAATGAGGTTTGTTAGCGGAGTCACCCCTCAAGGTCTCTCTAGTTCTTCATCTCCATGACCCACATCAACTTGTTGGGAATCCTTGGAGTTGAAGTAGCACTTGATGAAGTAGGGCTTGTAGTAAACTTGGGAACGCACTTGACCATGGCTTGAGGTAGGTGTTCAAATGAGTCAATACCCTCTTGAACCATGTCCTTGACTTTTAGCTTGTAGACTTATGGTAGAAGATCATCTTTAGCTTGTGTTCCTTTAGAGAGAGTAGGATCGTACTTCTCTTGTTCAGGAACAAACTTTGTCCTAGGTATTGATCTTCCTCCCATTCAACTCCATTAGCATTGAACTTTTGGTCAAAACCAACACCTTGGTTCTTTCAGTGACAACCTTGCTTGCGTACAATCTCTTCAAATTGCCTAGTTTTGGCAAGACATTTGTAGACATCTTTCTCTATAAAATTTCAATAAATTGTTTTCTTTCTCAAGTGTAACTTGACTAGGAGAATCATTAGTGGAATCAATAGAACTACTAGAAGGAATATCTTTGGATTTAGAATTTTTATTGTTGCTACTATATGAAGAACCTTTCTTTCCCTTATTACTAGTTTTCTTAGGATTAAATTGAGGCATAAAAGTAGAAAGATAGGTCATTTGGAAAGATAAGAAGAACTTATGTTTGAAAGATCTTCGTTGGTAGATTTAAGAAGCTCATGCTCTTGCTCTAAATTTAGCTTCTCGAAGCATATCTTCTCATGAGTATTTAGAAGCTCTCTATGATTTTCTTGAGTAGATTCATGAGCTAACCTAAGACAATTTAGTTCATTACTTAAGCTCCCAATCTCCTTCTTAGCATCAACAACAGATTCATCTTGGCTATCATGATTACTAGCAACACTAGTACATGATTGTACAAAGACAACACATCAATGAGAGACACTTCGATGAAACTGTGTGTGATGCATGAAACACAGATGGTATAGTTTAAGCTCCATCGCTAGTGACATGAACTGTGTGCGATGGCGGATCCATCAAACACGATTCATAGAAGATTACGGTGTGTGGTCTGAGGCAAACAACTGGTATTAACAAACTTTTGTGATGAGGAAAAAGAATACAAACAGTTTAAAAAACACACGTTTGTGTGATGTATGACATATAGTTGACACGGGAAGATCCAACGTAACGCAAGCGGTTAGGCAGATCCGAATGTGTGCAATATACAACATACAGGTCGCTCAGATGCACTATTTGCACTAATCTGGAAGAACACAAACGGTTTGGCGTAACAAGGTGTGTGTGATACTCTACAAATAGGTTGGTAATCAGAATTGTGTGCGCTAATTCTAGACAACACATATGTTTTTTGTTCTCATTTGTTTTCTAGACATGGCACATGATACGTCCATTTTGCATCATGATTTCATGTTGATATTTATCGCTTTTTGGGCTTTTATTACACTTCGAGGTACAATACTTATGTCTTTTCTCCCTTATTTTGCAAGGTTTACATGAAGAGGGAGAATACCGGCAGATGGAATTCTGGCCTCAAAAAGGAGCAAGTTTGAGATGCCTATTCTGCGCAACTCCAAAAGCTGTGAAAATCAACGTGGAATTTTTTGGGAATACATAAAAATATTGGCCGAAAGAAGTACCACAGGGGCGCCACCTGGAGGCCACAAGCCTGCCAGGCCCGGCCTACCCCCCTTGGTCGGGCCTGGGGGGCTTGTGGGCCCACTGTTGCCCCTCCAGCACTCATCTTTTGCTATATGAAGGGTTTCGTCCGGAAAAAAATCATAAGGGAGCTTTTCGGAGGATTCGCCGCCGCCACGAGGCGGAACTTGAGCAGAACCAATCTAGAGCTCCGGCAGGACGATCCTGCCAGGGAAACTTCCCTCCCGGAGGGGGAAATCGCCACCATCGTCATCACCAACACTGCTCTCATCGGAGGGGACTCGTCACCATCAACATCTTCATCAGCATCATCTCATGTCCAAACCCTAGTTCATCACTTGTAACCAATTTCCGTCTCACGACTCCGATTGGTACTTGTAAGGCTGCTAGTAGTGTTAATTACTCCTTGTAGTTGATGCTAGTTGGATTATTTGGTGGAAGAGTTTATGCTTAGATCATTTATGATACTCATTACCTCTCTGGTCATGAAGATGATTATGCTTTGTGAGTAGTTACTTTTGTTCCTGAGGACATGGGATAAGTCATGCTAATAGTAGTCATGTGAATTTGGTATTAGTTCGATATTTTGATGTGTTGTATGTTGTTTTTGCTCTAGTGGTGTTATGTGAACGTCGGCTACAAGACACTTCACCATTATTTGGGCCTAGAGGAAGGCATTGGGTAGTAGTAAGTAGATGATGGGTTGCTAGAGTGACAGAAGCTTAAACCCTAGTTTATGCGTTGCTTCGTAAGGGGCTGATTTGGATCCACTAGTTTAATGCTATGGTTAGACTTTGTCTTAATTCTTTCTTCCTAGTTGCGGATGCTTGCGAGAGGGGTTAATCGTAAGTGGGATGTTTGTCCAAGTAAGGGTAGTACCCAAGCACTGGTCCACCGACATATCAAACTATCAAAGTAACGAACGCGAATCATATGAACATGATGAAAACTAGCATGACAGAAATTCCCGTGCGTCCTCGGGAGCGTTTTTCTTCCTATAATACTTTGTCCAGGCTTGTCCCTTGCTACAAAAGGGATTGGGCCACTTTGCTGCACCGTTACTACTTTTGTTACTTGTTGCTTGCTACGAATCATCTCACCACAGAATCACTTGTTACCGATAATTTCTGTGTTTGCAGATATTTCCTTGCTGAAAACCACTTGTCAGATTCTTCTGCTCCTCGTTAGGTTCGACACTCTTAATTATCGGAAGGACTACGATTTATCCCCTATACTTGTGGGTCATGAAGACTCTTTTCTGGCGCCGTTGCCGGGGAGTGAAGCGCCTTTGGTAAGTGGAACTTGGTAAGCAAACTTTCATATAGTGTGCTAAAATTTATTGTCACTTGTCACTATGGATACTAATCCTTTGAGGGGCTTGTTCGGGGTATCTTCACCTCGAACGGAAGCACAAAGAGTTTCTCCTCAACCTACTGCACCTACTGAAAATATTTGCTTTGAATTTCCTTCGGGTATGCTTGAGAAACTGCTAGTTAATCCTTTTACAGGGGATGGAACAACACATCCAGACTTGCATCTAATCTATGTAGATTAAGTTTGTGGTTTATTTAAGCATGCACGTTTGCCCCAGGATGAGGTCAATAAGAAGGTCTTTCCTTTATCTTTGTAGGATAAGGCGTTGACATGGTATAGGCTATGTGATGATATTGGATCATGGGACTACAATCGGTTGAAATTGGAATTTCATCAGAATCTTATCCTATGCATTTAGTACATCGTTATAGGAATTATATTTATAATTTTTGGCCTCGTGACAGATAAAGCATCACCCAAGCTTGGGGGAGGCTCAAATCAATGTTATATTCATGCCCCAATCATGAGCTCTCGAGAGAAATTATCATTCAAAACTTCTATGCTCGGCTTTCTCAGGATGATCGCACCATGCTTGACACTTCTTGTACCGGTTCTTTTATGAAGAGAGATATTGACTTCAAATGGAATTTATTGGATAGAATTAAACGCAACTCTGAAGATTGGGAGCTTGAAGAAGGTAAGGAGTCAAGTATGAATTTCCAGTTTGATTGCATTAAATCCTTTGTTGAAACAAATACTTTTTGTGACTTTAGCGCTAAGTATGGACTTGACTCTGAGATAGTAGTTTCATTGTGTCAATCATTTGCTGCTCATGTTGATCTCCCCAAAGATAAGTGGTTTAAATATCATCCTCCCTTAGAAGTCAATGTAGTTAAAGCCAATCCATTTAAAGAGAAAGTCATTGCCTATAATGATCCTGTTGTTCCCAGTGCTTACATTGAGAAACCACCTTTCCTTGTTAGGATAAAGGATCATTCTAAAGCTTCAAGTGTGATACGTAGAGGCTACATTAGAACACCTACACCCCCTGAGCAAATTAGAGTTGAACCTAGCATTTCTATTATCAAAGATCTTCTGTTCGACGATGTTGAGGGACATAATATTCACTTGTGTGATGATGCTGCTAGAATTGCTAAACCTCATGCTAAAGATAAACATAGGACTCTTGTTGGCACGCCTGTTGTTTCTGTTAAGATAGGAGATCATTGCTATCATGGTTTATGTGACGTGGGTGCTAGTGTTAGTGCAATACCTAAATCCTTATATGATGAAATCGAAGATGAGATTGCACCTATTGAGATAGAGCCTATTGATGTCACTATTCAGCTTGCCAATAGAGATACTATCTGCCCTGTGGGAATTGTTAGGGATGTTGAAGTCTTGTGTGGTAAAACGAAGTATCCTGCTGATTTCCTCGTTCTTGCTACCACCCAAGATATCTTTTGTCCATCATATTTGGCAGACCTTTTCTCAATACTGTCAATTCTCATATTGATTGTGAGAAGCAAAATGTCACAGTTGGTTTTGAAGGTGTGTCACACGGGTTCAATTTCTCCAAGTTTGGTAGACAACCTCATGAAATAGAGTTGCCAGTAGGGACGAAACTATTGCCTTAGCTTCTATTGATGTGCCTCCTACTAATCCCTTAGAGAAATACTTGCTTGAGCATGAAAATGATATGCATATGGATGAAAGGGATGAAATAGATAGGGTTGTCTTAGAATAATATCATATCCATAAGAATAATCTGCCTGTTGAACTGCTTGGGGATCCCACCCCACCAAAGGGTGATCCTATGTTCGAGCTTAAATAGTTGCCTGATACTCTTAAGTATGCTTTTCTTGATGAAAAAGAGATATATCCTGTTATTATTAGTGCTAGCCTCTCCAAGCTTGAAGAAAAGAAATTAGTAAAAACTCTGAGGAAGCACCGTGCTGCTATTGGATATACTCTTGATGATCTTAAGGGCATTAGTCCCACTCTATGCCAGCACAAGATTAAATCTGATCCTGATTCCGAACCAGTTGCTGATCATCAAAGGAGATTAAATCCTAAGATGAAAGAAGTAGTAAGAAAAGGAATACTAAAGCTCCTGGAGGCTGGTATTATTTATCCTGTTGCTCATAGCGATTGGGTGAGTCTGGTGCATTACGTCCCTAAGAAGGGAGGCATTACCGTTGTCCCTAACGGTAAGGATGAATTGATCCCGTAGAGGATTATTACTGCCTATAGGATGGTGATCGATTTTAGGAAATTGAATAAAGCCACTAGGAAACATCATTACCCTTTGCCTTTTATCGACCAAATGCTAGAAAGACTATCTAAACACACACACTTCTGCTTTCTAGACGGTTATTCTGGTTTCTCCCAAATACCTGTTGCACAATCTGATCAGGAGAAAACCACTTTCACCTGCCCTTTCGGTACCTTTGCTTATAGATGTATGCCTTTTGGCTTATGTAATGCACCTGCCACCTTTCAAAGATGTATGATGGCTATATTCTCTGACTTTTGTGAAAACATTGTTGAGGTTTTCATGGATGACTTCTCCGTTTACGGGTCGTCTTTTGATGATTGCCTCAGCAACTTTGATCGAGTCTTGCAGAGATGTAAAGACACCAATCTTGTCTTGAATTGGGAGAAGTGCCACTTTATGGTTAATGAAGGCATCGTCTTAGGAGTATTGAAGTCGATAAGGCTAAGGTTGATGCAATAGAGAAAATGACATACCCCACAGATATCAAAGGTATACGAAGTTTCCTTGGTCATGCTGGTTTCTATAGAAGGTTCATTAAAGACTTCTCTAAGATTTCTAGGCCTCTTACCAATCACTTGCAAAAGGATATTCCATTTGTTTTTGACGATGATTGTGAGGAAGCCTTCGAAATACTTAAGAAGGCTTTGATAACTGCACCTATTGTTCTACCACCTGATTGGAACTTGCCTTTTGAAATCATGTGTGATGCTAGTGATTATGATGTTGGTGTTGTCCTAGGGCAAAGAGTCGATAAGAAGTTGAATGTCATTCACTATGCCAATAAAACTCTAGACAGTGCCCAAAGAAACTATGCTACTACGGGATAGGAATTTTTAGCAGTCGTGTTTGCATGTGAAAAGTTCAGGTCTTACATAGTTGAATCCAAAGTCACTAGTCACGCTGATCATGCTACTATTAAGTACCTCATGGAGAAGAAAGACGCTAAACCTAGACTTATCAGATGGGTTCCCTTGATACAAGAATTTGATTTGCACGTTGTCGATAGGAAGGGTGCTGATAACCTAGTAGCAGATTACTTGTCTAGGTTGGAGAACGTTCTTGATGACCCACAACCTATTGATGATAGCTTTCCCGATGAGCAACTGAATGTCATCAATGCTTCATGTAGTGCACCGTGGTATGCTGATTATGCAAACTATATCGTCGCCAAATATATACCACCTAGTTTCACGTGTCAGCAAAAGAAGAAATTCTTCTTTGACTTGAGACATTACTTTTGGGATGATCCTCAACTTTATAAGGAAGGAGTAGATGGTGTTATTAGACGTTGTGTACCTGAACATGAACAGGGACAGATCCTACAGAAGTGTCACTCCGAGGCCTACGGAGGACACCATGCGGGAGATAGAACTGCACACAAGGTATTGCAATCACGTTTCTATTGGCCCACTCTCTTCAAGGATGCCCGTAAGTTTGTCTTGTATTGTGACGAATGTCAAAGAATAGGTAATATTAGTAAAAGTGAGGAAATGCATATGAACTATTCACTTGTCATTGAACCATTTGATGTTGGGGGCTTTGATTATATGGGACCTTTTCCAAAATCCAATGGGTATACTCATATCCTAGTTGCTGTTGATTATGTCACTAAGTGGGTAGAAGCTATCCCCACTAGTAGTGCTGATCACAACACCTCTATCAGGATGCTTAAGGAAGTTATCTTCCCTATATTTGGAGTCCCTAGATATCTAATGACCGACGGTGGTTCACATTTGATTCATGGTGCTTTCCGTAAAACGCTTGCTAAGTATGATGTCAACCATAGAATTGCGTCTCCCTATCACCCTCAGTCCAGTGGTCAAGTAGAGCTAAGAAATAGAGAGATTAAACTGATTCTGCAAAATTCTGTCAATAGGTCTAGAAAGAATTGGTCTAAGAAGCTCGATGATGCACTGTGGGCTTATAGAACTGCCTATAAGAATCCCATGGGCATGTCTCCGTGCAACATGGTGTACGGTAAGGCATGTCATCTACCTCTTGAGCTAGAGTACAAAGCTTATTGGGAAATCAAAGAGCTCAACTTTGATTTCAAACTTGCTAGTGAGAAGAGGTTATTTGACATTAGCTCGCTTGATGAATGGAGAACTCAGGCATATGAAAATGCAAGTTATTCAATGAAAAAGGTTAAGAGGTGGCGTGATAAGAGGATACAAAAGCGTGAGTTCAATGTAGGTGATTATGTATTGCTATACAATTCTCGCTTAAGATTTTTTGCAGGCAAGCTTCTCTCTAAATGGGAAGGCCCCTATATTGTTTAGGAAGTATATCATTCCGGTGCTATCGAAATCAACAACATGGAAGGAAAAGAATGAAGCATTACATCTCAGGTACTCCCATAAATGTTGAGAGCAACATTATCAATACCATAACTCCGGAGGAGTACATAAGGGATATTTATGAGCCAGTTTGAGACTCCGAAAACGAAGAGGTATGTGATTCCGTAAGTAAACCGACCCCAAAACCTTTTCCGTAGCAATTTTCCTCCGTTTTGGAATATTTGAAAAATTAGAAAAATTTAAAGCAGTCTGGAAAGTGCATGAGGAGGCGACAAGTCTCGTAGGCCCGACCTACCCCCCTGGCCGGGCCTGGAGGGCTTGTGGCCACCTCGTGCGCCTCTCGGACTCCATTTTGGTGTGGAGTACTCCTTCAGGTCTGGAAAAATTCATTATATATTCGCCTGAAAGGTCTGATCCTCGTATCACGCAGATTTCCTTTGTTTTCAGTTTGAGCTTGTTTGCCGCCGCAAATTTAGAGCAAGATCTCGTCTCAGGAATCTGTGGGGAGAACAATCTCCCTCAAGTCTATGGAGAAGTATATGCTGATCTAAAAAGGATGGAAGTCATGGAGGCCAAGGAAAGGCTACCTAAAGAAACCAAGGGCAAAACTAAGGAGAAGAGTCAGGCATGGGACGAACTGCAATCTGTGCTCAACAAGGAAGAAGTTGAAGAAGTGGATTTCCTCCAACCCTACCTCCACCTATTGTCTCCATCCTTGATTGAACTCTTGAGGTTTTGTGAAACAACTCGTGCTCGCAATACTTATCTCACTCATGAAGTTGTTTTGCTTGAGAAACATATCACAGGTCTCCAAGGTATAAATCAAAGATTAATGGCCCTCTTGGAATGAAAGATTACAGCAACTCCACCGCCATCACCTCCAAAGGAAGACAACTGAGCATGGGTATGAGCAATCCCCTTGGCTTGTGCCAAGTTTGGGGGAGTTGCCCTGGTATCGTATCACCATCATATCCTTTGCCTTTACCTTTGCTTTAATTTGTTCCTTTTCAGTTTTCTCTTTCTCTAGTAGAATAAAAGTCTTAGTGTTTTAGGCTTGAGTTTTGCTTTGTGTCACCCCCGATGTATTCGAGCTCGTGAGCCATATAATAAAGAGTATCTTAGTTGAAGGGCTTTGCCTCTTGCCATGATCAAAAGAATTAGAAAGAACAAAGGCATGAATGAGCATATAGTGTTCTTATGGGAAGTGATGGATTCACATATAAAAAAAGGATGATGATTGAAGCTTGTTAAGGGTAGACAAACGTAGACCTTGCTGATTGTTGCAATTAATAGGAAGTGATCAAGAAGGAGAGGTTTACATATAAATATATCATCCTTGACACCACCTATGATTGTGAACACTCACTAAACTATTACATGCCTAAAAGTAGATGTTGGACAAGGAAGACAACATAATGAATTGTGTTTGCTTGGTTCCAAACAATGTTATATGATTAGAGATCCCGTAGCATGTGACGATTGCTTCCACCTCATATTAGCCAAAACTCCTGCACCAAGTAGAGATACTACTTGTGCATCCATAAACCTTCAACCCAGTTTTGCCATGAGAGTCCACCATACCTACCTATGGATTGAATAAGATCCTTCAAGTAATTGTCATCGGTGCAAGCAATAAAAATTGCTCCCTAATATGTATGATCTATTAGTGTGTGGAAAATAAGCTTTGTACGAACCTATGACGAGGAAGACATAACAGCGACAGACTGCATAATAAAGTTCTTTATCACAGGAGGCAATATAAAGTGACGTTCCTCCGCACTAAGAGGACACGCATCCAAACCTCAAAAGCGCATGACAACCTCTGCTTCCCTCAGCGAAGGGCCTATCTTGTACCTTTACTTTTTGCCCTTGAAAGAGTCATGGTGATCTTCACCAATTCCTTGTTTCACCTTTATCTTGGCTAACGTCACATGCTAGGGAAAGATCTATATTCATATGTCAACTTGGAGGTAAGTATTCATGAATTATTACTGTTGACATTACCCTTGAGGTAAGTAGTTGGGAGGCAAAACTATAAGCCCTTATCTTTCTCTGTGTCCAGCCGAAACTTTGCTCTCCTGAGTACCACGTGAGTTGTAGCAATTGTAGAGAACGAAAGGATGATTGAGTATGTGGATTTTCTTTACAAGCTCTTATTTGACTCTTTCTGATGTTGTGATAAATTGCAATTGCTTCAATGACTAAAGGCAATCGGTTCTTGATTCTCGGTAAGGTTCTTGATCCATGCTTTACTTTGTTAAGAATTTGTCACTTTAGCATGAGAGATTATATGTTGGTATTGATGTTCTAATCATGATCATGATGCCTGCATGTTCGTATCTTGTTTTGTCGATGCCTCTCTCCCTAAACATGTGGATATATTTATTGAGCTAGACTTTCGCTTGAGGACAAGTGAGGTCTAAGCTTGGGGGAGTTGATACGTCCATTTTGCATCATGCTTTCATGTTGATATTTATCGCTTTTTGGGTTGTTATTACACTTCTAGGTACAATACTTGTGCCTTTTCTCACTTATTTTGTAAGGTTTACATGAAGAGGGAGAATACCGGGAGCTGGAATTCTGTCCTGAAAAAGGAGCAAGTTTGAGATGCCTATTCTGCACAACTCCAAAAGCCGTGAAAATCAGCGTGTAATTTTTTGGGAATATATAAAAAATATTGGGCGAAAGAAGTACCAGAGGGACACCACCTGGATGCCACAAGCGTACCAGGCCCAGCCTACCCCCTTGGCCGGGCTCGGGGGGCTTGTGGGCCCCCTGTTGCCCCTCGGGCGCTCATCTTTTGCTATATGAAGGGTTCCGTCCGGAAAAAAATCAGAAGGGAGCTTTTCGGAGGATTCGCCGCCGCCACGAGGCAGAACTTGAGCAGAACCAATCTAGAGCTCTGGCAGGATGATCCTGCCGGGGAAATCGTTGCCATTGTCATCACCAACACTCCTCTCATCAGAGGGGACTCGTCACCATCATCATCTTCATCAGCACCATCTCATCTCCAAACTCTAGTTCATCACTTGGAACCAATCTCCGTCTCACGACTCCAATTGGTACTTGTAAGGTTGCTAGTAGTGTTAATTACTCCTTGTAGTTGATGCTAGTTGGATTATTTGGTGGAAGAGTTTATGTTCAGATCCTTGACGATACTCATTACCTCTCTGGTCATGAATATGATTATGCTGTGTGAGTAGTTACTTTTGTTCCTGAGGACATGGGATAAGTCATGCTAATAGTAGTAATGTGAATTTGGTATTCGTTCGATATTTTGATGTGTTGTATGTTGTTTTTCCTCTAGTGGTGTTATGTGAACGTCGACTACATAACACTTCACCATTATTTGGGCCTAGAGGAAGGCATTGGGAAGTAGTAAGTAGATAATGGGTTGCTAGAGTGACAGAAGCTTAAACCCTAGTTTATGTGTTGCTTCGTAAGGGGCTGATTTGGATCCACTAGTTTAATGCTATGGTTAGACTTTGTCTTAATTCTTCTTTCGTAGTTGCGGATGCTTGCAAGAGGGGTTAATCATAAGTGGGATTCTTGTCCAAGTAAGGGTTGTACCCAAGCGCCGATCCGCCCACATATCAAACTATCGAAGTAACGAACGTGAATCATATGAACATGATGAAAACTAGCATGACAGAAATTCCCGTGTGTCCTCGGGAGCGTTTTTCTTCCTATAAGACTTTGTCCAGTTCCTTGCTACAGAAGGGATTGGGCCACTTTGCTGCACCGTTGCTACTTTTGTTACTTGTTGATTGCTACAAATCATCTCACCACACAATCACTTGTTACCGATAATTTCAATGCTTGCAGATAGTATCTTGCTGAAAACCACTTGTCAGATCCTTCTGCTCCTCGTTGGGTTCGACACTCTTACTTACCGAAAGGACTATGATTGACCCCCTATACTTGTGGGTCATCAGCACACAGTTGAAGAAACGAACTGTGCATGATAATGTGAATGATCAGTGTTGAATCTATATTCGTAACCATTTGCGATGAGATCGACACGGGAAACAGAGTTCTAGTGTAAATATGAGCCAACGGCAACATAGATATACAATCTGATTCACCTCTTATTATTTTTTTGTTCTTGGATGGCCTCGTGACATCGTCTTGGCATGAACACTTCTTGCCACTGAATATTGGCTTTTCATCGCCTTCGTCGTCATCACCATCATCGATGTCATCAAAATCGTCCTCCTTTAACCATTCCTCATCATCATCTTCATTGATGTCCTCATTGGCGTTCTCGTCCTCCTCCTCCTTGTTCGACCATTCCTCACCAACATCATCTTCATCATCTTCTTTGTCCCTCGGTGTCTCATCGTCCGTATGGTCATCGTCCGACTACTCGAGGGAGAGTCCCTTCCATGAACCGGATAAACTAGAGGTCAGAGCTCAAGGATGGACTAATGGAAGACGATCACGATGATTCTGAGGTTGACCGTAGATCGGGTACCAGACTGGCGGAACTGTCATCCTTGCTGTCACTCAACATGGCTCTGCTACGTATACGAACGCGAAGAAAGCGAGTTTGCAGAGTGTGGGTAAGTGTGTAGCGCGGCCTGCCGGGACGATGTAGATGGTGGCGACTAAAGCGCGGTATCAAGAAAAGAGGAATGCCAATTGAAGCATGGTATTGACGGATTATATTGGTGCGTTTCGAGGTGGTTAGAATTCCTATATAATCAACCGCAACTATGAGTACACCATCGCTCTAAATTCCTCTCGTTGTGATAATTACGCACACAAGTTGGAGCGTCCAAATGTTTGCAGTATGCACACAGTGCATTTTAGCATAGGACAGTTGGTAAGCAATAGATGAGCTCTGCTCATTAATCTAGCCACTAAGAGTCAAACAAATCCCCTAGTCATCATTGCAAATAGGGCATAGAATATGACTAATGTGACAACTACAACAACACATGCTAGTTCCTTCTTGTCTATTGCTTTCATCTGTTGCCTATGATTGATTCTTTCTTGCTTCATAGTACTTATTGTACAATCCGGATAAGTCAATTTCTTCTTCAGCTTGACGTTATCTTATGCAAGGTTGGTGATAACCCTCTGAGACCGGCCATGCCATTCATCACGCACCCAGTTAACACAGTCACAAGCCTCATATCCCTGCGAATGTTAAAAAATCACGATGAGTGGGGGCATTAACTGAACTTAAAGGATGAACTTAGCACTAACCTCTAAGGGGCAACTGAGAAACCATGTGCCAATGTTGAATCCCTCTATGCATACACATCGAGCGGAAGTGTGTATGTGCACACAACTCAACTTTGCTACATCTCGGTGGCGCAAAAAACAGAAACAAACTCATGTTGCGGGAGTTTGCTCGAGTCATACTCTGGATCCAACATTTGATCGCTTTCCTAAGAGAGAGAGAGAGTGAGTGGTTGCAATTTAGGGCGGATTGAGTGAGCTACTTGCTTTGGACATGCTACAAAGATGAGGAATGATTGGGACCTGACAGGATGTTCTGGATCCGTAGTACACCGGCCTCCTGATGACCTATGGCAAGTTCTCGGCGGTTACAACTATTGCGGTGGCGTCGCAAATGGCGCTCCCAAGAGCGACTCTACGGACTAGAGAAGCCGCACTCAAACCATCAGCACCACTCATTCAGATTACCCCAATGTCAGTTTCATGCTACGTAATTTGGGGGCTATAGATTTGGAGGCTATTTAGGGATCTCTAGAAGAAGAGGAAACTATGGGGATCTGATAACGCCCGGGCAACTATTTTATCACACTCTGTTGTATACGACACATGGTTTTCCAATCCTAATCGTGTTAGATGGAAACGTGCCTAATACACGGTTTTCGTAACATGACTGTTTGTGATGTGCTACCCAGTACATATGGAGCGGTAAGCAATCGCTCTCCAAAAACCCCAAAAAACGTTATGTTGATAGAGATGTGGACGACGGCCAAGTCAGTGGCTCCTAATAGGAGGTCAATCCCCGGTCAGTTGGTGGTGTCGGTGTTATAGGAAGTACATCCTCAGTCGGCCGATGGTGGTGGTGTGATCTGATTTCAACCCTTGGTCAACGATGGGAGATTATGAGGAGCTCAATCTTCCTGGTCGGTGCCAGCATGACTGGAGCACGTCCCTCGAGCTCGTAGGTGGGATAGTGGAGCTCGGAGGTGCCTTGCTAAGCTCTGCTCCTCTCAACTCTGATGTCTCGTAGTGCCACTACTAATTAATTAAGGTATTTTTTTTGTTGAGTAGCCTAATTAAGGTATTACATTCATATAAGTGTATTACCAGTGGGGAATCTAGCACGAAACTGAAGGACATGCTCAATCTAAGTCTAACTAGCAAATGCATTGCAAATTACATGTTAAATACCTTAGTATAATTTTCAACTAGTATGTTTAGCTGAAACATGATTTTTGGAGGGTAGGCTTAAGCCTATTAAAGCCCCTAGTGTAATCGCCATTGGGTACTACTGATGATACATGTAAATTGACTAAGCATTGATTAGTGTCATCGCACGGCTGGATAAAATTTTGCATCAACCTCCATAAATTTTGAAATTAAAATCTTGTGATTTATTCACACATCTTTATGCATCTATTAATCCATATATTCATGTTTTTTGTAATTACCCCTCGCATGTGCAGATGGAACGATCTCAATGTATGGGGGATCAGACAAGCTCAAGGTATGTGGATGGACCGCAGGAGTTCACGACTTTGATCGAACAGACAAAGAAGAGAATTGGCAAAGAAGATTATGTCATGTGTCCATGGAAGGATTGTACAAATACAGTGTCACGTCCAATTGATGTGGTCAAGTTACACTTACACAAGAGGTGATTCATGGGAGGATAGACATTATGGACTAGACACGGTGAAGAGCATGTTATGGATGAAGGTATTAAACTGCATGTCAGTGAGCTTCCAAACCCCAAACAGAGGCGCATGGGTGTCGAATTCAACCTCGGGGCTCATATGTCAAGCTACACACAGAAGACTAGCATGCAAAACCCCCCAAAGAAAAACCAAGAGTGTGAAGCAGATGACACCAACCTTGATGATATGCCATATTTTTCTGTTATGATTGTAGATTTCCAGGGCCGAGAAGCACATGTAGCTAACTAGAAGAAGCTGCAAACCATTGATATGGCCTCCAAGAAAGATTTGTATCCAGGTTGCACAAAGAAATATTCCAATTTGAGTGTCACACTCGCGCTTCTCAGATTGCAGCAGAAAGCGGTCTATCAAACAAGGACTTCACAAAGTTATTGAGTCTTTTCAAAGACATTCTTCGAGACGATAATGTGCTCCCCAAAAGCACGAACGAAGCGAAGAAAGTTGTTTGTCCATTGGAACATGAATTCCAGAAGATACACGCTTGTGTGAATGATTGTATGTTGTAGCGTGGTGTCGAAAAACATTTTCCTTCATGTCGCATATGCAAGCATGCACGATACAAACACACAAGAGCAAATGACAAGTACAAAATAGACGAAGAGATCAATACAAGAATCCCGTTCAAGGTTGTTTGGTACTTGCTTATAATTCAATGGTTGAAGCATTTATTTGCGAATCCTAGAGAGGCAAAGAGTTTGGGATGGCATCAAGATGAGCGAATTGCGGATAAATATATGAGGCACCCGAAAGATGGGGTTACGTGGGAACAAATCAATCACAGGTTTAAAGATTTTGCGAAGGATCCAAAAAAATATATGGCTAGGGAAGTGTATTGACGGATTTAATCCATTTGGCGATATGATGACCCAAAACAACACTTGGTTGGTGCTTTTGTGCATATATAACCTTCCTCCTTGGTTGTGTATGAAGAAAAAATACATCATTATGTCGGTGATTATCCAAGGTCCAAAGCAACCTAGAAATGATGCCTACATTCATTTTTAGCTATTGGTAGAAGAACCGCTGACATTGTGGGAGCCTGGTGTGAACTGTTATGATGCCTGCACAAAGGAGTTTCTCTAGCTACATGAGTTGCTACTGCACACCATTCAAGATATGTCGGCATTAGAAACATTTTGGGACCGAAAACAAAGGGATCATGAGGATGTGTCACATGCATGGATAGCACAGCGAGTATGTTTCTTTTCAGCTCACGCAAAACCGTGTATTTGCGTCACTGTAGGTTCTAACGGAGAGATCGCCCATACCAAAAATGACAGCTGAATTTCATGGTACGGTAGAGAAAGGAATGTGCCCGAGACCCTATAATGGGAAAGTAGTCCACATCATGGTTAAAGAAATTAAAGTTGTGCTTGGCAAGGGTTCGGGTTCGACATAAAAAACACCCAAGGACCAAGTGTTTAAGGAGGAATCTGTGTTCTAAGAATTACCTTACTGGGACTTCTTAAATGTACATCAGTTCATTGATGTCATGCACATAGAGAAGAACATTTGTGAAAGCATCCTTGGTAACCTTCTCAAGATAAAAGGCAAAGCAAAGGATGGTGATGATGCGTGACTCGATATGCTTGGTGATCAATCAGAACGAATGAATGAAGCAGAAGATGATGACAAATTGCTCCACCTACACCAGAGTTACAATCGCAATGCAACAGAAGTAAAAAAAAATCTTCGATTTTTTGTTGTCAATTAAGACACCCTATTCCTACTCCATAAACATCCAAAGTATCGTGGATGGCACCTTGGCTAAAAAGAAGTTGTCTCACATGAAGTCACATGATTCCCACGTAATGTTGACACAAATCCTCTTGGTGGCCATAAGGAATATGATGGAGATAGACATAAGAAATACACTGATTGATCTATGTGATTTCTTCAACAAACTATGACTGAAAGTGGTAGATATTGAAGAGGTATCCAAGTTGATATTGCAAGAATATTGTCAAACTTAGAGCAGTTCTTCCCACCGTCATCCTTTGATGTCATGGTTGATATCACCACGCAACTTATCGATGAGTTAAAGTATTGTGGTCTTGTGTTTCTTTGCAACATGTATCCCTTCGAGCGATACATGTGAATATTGAAGCGCTATTATCGGAACCAATGTCATCGAGAGGCAAGCATCCTACAAGGTTATACCATGGAGGAGGTGGTTGAATTTTGCATCGAATACATGAAAGTTAGACCTATAGGTGTGCCCCTCTCTCGCCATGAGGGAAGGATGGATGGTAACTCGGTCCTTGCTGGCACACAGATATGTGCACATGGAGAAATGGAAAATCAAGCCCATTTGACGGTACCGCTTAACAACTCGATACTCGATGCTTATGCTGTAGAACATGTGAAGGAGCTATTCAAGTGGCATTATTCAAGTGGCATTATTCTTCATATCACAAGGACCTATTTATTATTTCTAGCGATGCTATCCAAAATTTCTATGTGCCAGACCCCTTGCATAAGAACTGCCATATAGTGATGTATTGGAAGAGTTGGGTATAGGAGTAGAGAATGTTGCCGATGTGGAGGAGCACACTCAATATGATGAGTTTCCACCTGAGGGGCCACGCGACAAAACAGAGGAGAAGCGTAAAATCATCAAAAACCTAAGTTCATTAGGGGTCAACCTAATGATTGCGATCACCACAAGTACATGGATATTAGTTTTAAAAACTAATCATTATGTCTATTGTACTGAATTGTTGCATGCACTGAATCACGAGCGATATGTACTGAGTTTGTTCTATTAGAAGTTTCGAATGTACTGTATGACAAGGTATGCTCGGCCTTTTGTTAATCAAGATTAATATGTTGTCAACCCTAGCAGTGAATTTCAAATATTTATGATGATATACCCTATAGCTAGAATGCCTGCTTTATCTCACTCTGGTATGTATGAACTTAACACATGTAGTTTGGTTTACCAATCGCACACTGTTCACTCACTAAATCCGCGTGCCACCGAAACCATGGTTGATGACCCCTAATGTGCACAACGTGAGTTGTGCGTTATGATTGCCCAAAATCCAAGACACAGGGATCGTTCGTCTGTACCGTAGGATGCATCCTGATCGAATGACAGTCCTTATCCCTCTCGTCAACACACGTAGTGGAAGTTGGGGTTTGATTCATGCACTAAATTCCATGTAAATGCTTAAAATGTCTTAAATATAGCAAATGTCCTAGAAATGCTCCAGAAAGTCAAACCTAGCATGTAATGATGATTGCGTATCATGGGAAAAATATTGGAGGAGAGGCCATGAAGACACTATCGATTGGAGTTTGATTTGCCACTTCTCCCTTTGGAACTATGATCCTTCTACTGAGATGCTATGGTTTCCAAGGAGTGATAATTGTAACTTATTGCCAATTTTACCAAAAAATTACCATGGTTTCTCAAGATCACGCCGTGATGACACACCAATTTCCGCGATTTTCCATGTCCATCTGCATTTCCCGTAGTTAAATTACTGACATGCCTTACGTAGGTGGACACATCTCCCATCCGAAATGTTTGAAAATTCTTCTCATTCCTTGGACAATGACAAAAATCATGGAAAGCAAAACATAAATGAGTTTTAAGAGTTCTTGGTGAGCATCCACACGTAGTTCGTGTTGGGATTTTATTTATATGCACTAAATGCATGGTGAATACAAAAATTGCCTTAGATATAGCAAATGAGCCCTAAAATTCATCATAAGATCAATAATTGGAGTACAATGATGTTTGCGTACTCGGGAAAATCAAGGCAAAACGATGAAGTCGACAGCAATTGGAGTCCCAAAATCCAACTCTCCTCTTGGAAACTATGATCCTTCTTATGAGATGCCTTTGTTTCCAAAGGGGCGATCCTCACAACTTCCGCCATACATTACCAATTTTTTTCCACGCGGTTTTCACATCATGCCACGGTGATACACCCATTTTCATGATTTGTATAGTACATCTGCATTTCCTCCAATTAAATTACTAACAAACTGTACATTGGTGAAGATATGTCTTCAAATTAGCAAAGGAGTCAAGAAATGTGACCAAAAATCAATACATGGGTTAAAAGGTGATTGTTTGCCACTGAAAATAATTCGAGGCGAAATGATTCATTTCAAATCAAAATATAATTGTTGTGCATAAACAAATAGCACATAGTTCATTCATTAAATTTGTGTGCTTCCCAAACCACGACCGATGAGACCTAATGCGCACAAAGTGAGTCGTGCGTTGTAATTGGCCAAAATCCGAACCACATGGATCATACGTCTACACCGTAGAATGCTTCTAGATCGAACAACAGTACTTAACCCTCTTGTAAACACATGTAGTGAAAGTTGGGGTTTTATTTATATGCACTAAGTGCCTTGTAAATGCTAAATATAGAAGACGAGCCCAGAAATGCGCTACAAAACCAAACTTGGCGTATAATTATGATTGCCTATGGTGGGGAAAGTTGGAGGAGAGGGGATGAAGGCACCGTTGATTGGAGTTCGATTTTCCAGTTCTCCCTTTGGAATTATTATCCATCTTCTGAAATGCTATGGTTTCCAAGGAGCGATCATTGCAACTTGTGTCAAAGTTTACCAATAATTTTCCATGGTTTCTCGAGATCATGCCATGATGACACATTGATTTCCATGATTTTTTGAGTCCATCGGCATTTCCTGTAATGAAATTACATGCATTATGTAGGTGGACATATCTCGTAGTCGAAATGTTCAAAATTATTTGGATTCCTTGGACATAGAACGAAAACACACAAAGTTACACAAAACAGATTTTAATGCCTTCTTTGTGACCACCCACACGTAGCTGCATTTGGGATTTGATTTGTATGCACTAAATGTCTAATAAATGAAAAAATGGCTGAAAATATCGAACGATACATGAAATGCGGCACAAAATCATACTAGGGTACACAGATCGCTGCATACCATGGGGAAATTTTTGAGACAAAATGATGAGGACACGTCTACATTTCAAAGTTGTCAGGTTTTCATTTCAAATGAATTTATGCTGCTTATGCACATGGGTTACTATACGAAACCGTTTGCATAGGTATTTTCACGACTCACTCGACGTTCTTTTTTCACCCTTTCCCCCAAACTCCATCGACAGCTCCCTCCCGTCCCCCACCTACTCCCTCCCCCGTTACGCTCAATGGTACACATATTCTACCCAAACTCCATCGACAGCTCCCTCCCGTCCCCCAGATCCACACCAAAACCATTTCCGGCGGCATCGTGCTCAACCCGGCTATGTACCCGCTTCCCGGTGTCAACCCTAGCCTTCACTGTCATTGCAAACATGAGTTTGCCTGCGCCTCACCGTCTTCATTTTCTCACCAGCCGCCCTTGAGTATATCGATCCTGTACCCTCACCTCTCCTGTCCTGTTTGCACAAAAACTGTCACTTGCTTCCCTCCATCGTGGAGCGGTCTATTATCTCGCGATCCCTTTTCCTAGTTGGTTCAGTTTGTCCCCAAATTTGTTATAAATAATGGAGAGTGTATTTATGTTCATCATATATATTATAACTACATATAAGCTGTATTTGTTCCAATTAGTTGTTGTCGAATTACATACCATGTGCCTATGAGTCACACAAAATGAACAGATTAGCCGTATTTTTTTGAATTGCCACATGCCATGTTTAGAGAGCTTGTTGATAAGTTGTTACCTTTAATTTATGCTTATCTCCCTTTATTGAATTTTGCACGTGTCCTTTGTACATGAATATTTGCATCAACGACAATCAAACTGTAACGCCCTAGATGTGGTCCTATCCTTATTTTGGTTTGAGGACCTCGATAGGGATAGAAGCGCATCTCGTTGTTTCGGAAGAATGGTTATCCTTACAAGTACATGTAAAGAGGATATGAGTATATGGAATTGGATTACACTCACCACAAGCTAAATCATGAACATCTCAATACAATCATCATACATAAAAGTAGGGTCCGACTACGGACGCAATCAAATGATAAAAGCGACATCCATCCTTGCTAATCCGAGTCTTCCAAATGAAACAAGCATCCCTCTCACATCAAAGCATCACATTACGTGTACCTGCAACTGTTGATGAAGTAATATCTGAGCCACATAGACTCAACAATCTCATTTCTGAGGGTATAAAGACTAGCAAGGCTTAATGGGTGACGCATGTTTAAGTCGTGAGGCTGCAGCAAGCACTAAGCATTTATTTGAGTGGCCAACTTAGGAGTTCAAGAATAAGAAGAGTGATCTACGCATAAATGGACGTGAACTAATAATAATCATGAAGTGACCCTCAACACCTACTTACAAGTCAAACATGATCCCACCATGTTCCCTTCTTGGTTCAAACCTCACAAGAAGAGAGGATCATGGTTACACACACGGTTGGTGTATTTTAGTTCAATTTACTTAAAGTTTGCTATGACCGGTTTTGAAACAAATTTCCAAGTTGCCACATAACCATGGGCACGACTCTTAGAGATATTTAACCCTACACTGGTGCTGCAACTCATCCATCACAAACTAGGCACAAGCTGCGCTGGAAAACCTCAACCTCGAGATATTCCAATGTATCCTGAAAATTCAAGTGCACAAGACATCCGAGAAGGGTAAAACAAATCCAGCAAGATCTCTGAGGAGGCCAGATCCCAATAGGAGTCGTGCATATCTCTTTCTCATGGCACTACTACATGGGCAAGACGCCGGGTTGCTGAAACCCCGGGTGACCAGGGTGACCGAACATCGCCCGTTTTGGACAAGCACATTAAGCACTGGCCCTCCCTGCATTAGGTTGAATTAAAAATTCATGAGGGAGAAAGCCCTATGCAATTAGTAAATTATCAGTATTTTTATGTTGGGAAAAATTTAGTACCAATGTTGGGCCTTGCCGGAAGAGTTTTTCCCAAAACGAAAATCAAGGGGTCCCCATAACAACCCAAAGCATGTTAGGAGCGCTCAATATGGAACGTAACACCGGCACCCAAGTAATTAGGGGGCAAAGGTGGAACAAAACACCAAGAAAAAGGCCAATATTTCCACCTTTTATCAAGTATATATATATGTGCACTAAATTAAATAGCAATAATATCGTGACATTCCAAGATATCCAGGTTATCACATGCAAACAACGTGCACCTGTAATGTCGGGGTTCGACGATCTATGGGACTGGCAACGTCCCTTTTGCAATGGTTCTATAGGGACTACATGTGCACAATTAGCATCACTGACAGCTGCATGCACACGGTTTAGACAGGTTCGTGTAAGGATGGCAATGGATCGGGTTCGCCTCGGGTTGAAAAATATCATATCCGTATCTAAATCCATGACGATACTCTTTGCCCATGCATGATAAAATCCATGGGCAAAATATTGAGTCCATGTCCAAACCCGATGGATGTCCATAACCAATGGGTATCCATCGGGTCCTATCAAAACACATGTATCCATACATGGCACACCACTAAAAAAAGATTGAGATCCTCGCAAAATGGCATGGAACAACTACACAACATTAAATAAGTTCTCAAATGCTAACAAAATGACACACGAGAAGTGGACCACAAGAAATGGGCTCTTAGATTCTCACAGAATGACATAACAGAACATCCAATAAGTATATTACAAAATTCTTAGGACCATTTCCTTAAAAAATGACATAGCAATAGCCCAACAAAAATTTCAGTCTCAATTTCTCTCGAAATGGCATAGCATCACATAAGTGACCACATGGCAGCCGGGAGACATAACTACATCTTATTATAAATGAAGGAAGGTATTCTTGACTTCTTCTAGGCATCATCTTCTTTCTTTACCGCATGGCAGCCGTGATACATAAGTACAACCAAATATAGCATGATGTGGGAACCAACTATATTGGGTGCAATATGTTACCATAGATTCTTCATCATCATCAAGAACACTTTGAAATGCCGCAAAGAGAGTTGAGTAGTATCTCGAGCGATAGCCCCAGCGTCGCCTTGTGCTCCATTGGAAACAATATTTAATTTCAATTAAAGTGAGACAAGCTACATAATGTTTGTACAAATTGATACCTAAATTGAAAATTTTAAAAGCAAAGTTACTAATAACTAAAGCATCATACCATGAGATATCTTCTTCAGCATGAATGCACATGTCGTAGACCAAGTTGAGCACATGCTTTAATTATGCGAGCTTAATTAAAATGGATACTAACCAGTTAGGTCCGAACTTCATATTAATCATTCACAACCCATTTCATTGAAGTTCAAAAATGAACTCACTGGTTTGGAAAGATAGAATTACTAATTAACATGCATATCTACTCATTAGTTCATGTGTAGAAAAGAGGAATCAGGCTAATTTTGTAAATCACAAGAAAATACCATTTTTAACAGCCACAAAGTAAACAAGTTGAAATTGACCACCAA
Organism: Hordeum vulgare subsp. vulgare; assembly: GCF_904849725.1. Taxonomy (NCBI): domain Eukaryota; kingdom Viridiplantae; phylum Streptophyta; class Magnoliopsida; order Poales; family Poaceae; genus Hordeum; species Hordeum vulgare. The sequence continues at coordinate 298,298,395 of NC_058520.1, read as the reverse complement.
AAATATCTTGTTCTCTACTCTAATTGCCACAGAGTCATGAGCAAGCACCTAATGCACATCCATCCACGAGAACACATGACGAATACGAATATGAACCTAAATATTACTCAGGTTGGTTGTTGGGAAGTGAAAAACCCAATGTCGTGCGTTCTATTGGATTATGTCGATGATCACAATATAGACATACTCGCCGACAATGATGCTCGAGGGCAGCAACTACGCGTGTGCAATAAATAGAGTGACGACCTTTCTAAAGGTAGCCATGGACCTCCTTTGTGGGGACCCCGACTTACGACTCGAGATCGCTGAATGAATGTGCTTAGTGATCCCAGAGACCAATGGTCACCGAACACACATATACTGAATAATAAGAGTCCTACATCCAAGTACCGAATTATTAAATCACGTGACCAAGAGGTCAAGTTCTCAAGGTAGGGCCTATAAGGCCAAATCACATGAATACAACTAGCGGCGGAAATCTTGGGGCTAAGAGGGTGCCCATGCCATAAACCTTCACCAATAGGCATTATGGCTGGGAAACGTCCTAGTTCGCGGGGCCGTCTCCGAAGACGTACTCTTCTCCCAACTCCGCTCCTTCCATGTCTGGTCAATAATATAACCTGTGGCAAGCCAATGAGTACTTTTGAATGTACTCACGGACAACCCATGCTATGAACAATGCAATTGAAAGTATAACAAGTAATATGTATCTTTGGTGGATAGCTCCTTATCTATGAATAAACTTGATCATGGATATGCATCATAAACTAGATGTTGATTTGAAGAACAGGTTACAGATAACAACATATCTGTCAAGGGCTGAATACTCCAGATCCACCCTTTATGCCAAGTCACCAAACTTGGTCATATCAACTCTTTCATATTAACACTAAAGACCACACACTCACACTCGGTTTATGCGGAAACGACTGGACGTAGTTTAAGAAGCACCACCCAACTGTCCTTGACCATGGACACAGCTGTTCGAGTAGTTTCACACTCTGCAGAGGTAGTACGCTGGACCCACGAGATCCGGGAAACTTCCGTGTCATCCACGACTTGCGATATATAACATACCCGAGGTAAGTACCCGATCAATGCCTTTCCCATGATGATACTAGACAAAGAGGTCCACTCGATTGGTACCCAGCCCACATGATGTACGTCTTACGAGCACCGACTCTCGACAGTATCATCCATGCGGGGACCAATGGTATGCCTGGAACACGTAAAAACAACATAGTCGCCCTACCTGGCACGACCCCATCACGAGAGTGACCACACATCACTCCCACCACTAGTAATGTGGCTCTTTGCTACCACCGACCAGAGTAATCAACAAAGCCCCATCCCATAAAGGGGTAATGTGGTCATACATGTAAGGTTGGGACGGTCGACACATCATTAATCTATTCCCATTTTCGAAACCATACACACTCAAAATACCCGGTGCACCACTTAACCAAAAGTGGCCACCTAACTCAACATCACCCTCGGGCATTAGTGGCACCCGATGGGGTTTTCATAAACCTTTGATTTATACCAACATCATGCTCATGCTACTATGCTTAGATCTACCTGTCAACACGATATAAGCGTGACCCTCATAAGTGGTAGGATCATGCTTAAAATGCAAGTGCCCCGGAGGAGCCATCGGTAAATCACTTCAATGATTTACCGATACTTATGATCACATGCAACAAAAATATATGCTACTCTAGCATGCAATATAACATATGCTCAAACATGGCCAAAGGGGTGCTTGCCTTGGTCAACTAGGTATCCGGCGTCTTCGAGGTCTTCAAGTCCAACTCCTTCGTCACACGGGTTTTCTATCATCGTAATAAATAGAAAGCAATAAGTGGCTCACTCCAAAACAGATCACGAAGTCACTTTAAAAATGTTGTTTATTTCTAGTAAATCCATATTGTTATTTGAAAAATATTTGTCTCTGGTTTTAGTGAAAGAATATTTTTAAAATCAATATAACAGAAGGAATACTATTCCAAAACCCTTATTTTTATTATAAAACAGAATAGTTGTTGCAAAAAAAATCCAAGGTTTCTGTTAAATACTACACATTTTTAGAAAAATAGAAGTGGAAGAATCATATTTTTCACTAGTTAAATCTTTGTACAAAAATCATTTAATATCAAGTTGTAAATAAAAACAAAAGGGCTACAGCCCGTGTCCTGGCTTGGTCTGGGACTGGGCCGGCCCACTGGCCAGCCAACCAACCTGCCCAGGCGCGCGCACCGTCAGGTTTGAACATGACGCGTGGGCCCCTGCGGTTAGTGGCTGCGGGCAGCGAGGGAGAGAGAGATGGGCCATCGACAGGTGGGGCAAACTTGTCGGGGTCGTCTCCTACTTCTTGCCAGAGAGGAGGAGGAGCACGCCGGTGCTACCGACGACCTCGGGCCCTAACGACGACAGGAATGGGTCCGACTCGTCGTCGCCTACCTGTTGGAGGTCGAGTCGACGACGGAGGGGCTCTGGTTCACCGGCGACAACGTAGCCGCGGCGAAGGGGTTTTGTGTGAAGGTGGAGGTGGCAGCTACGGGCACAGATTCGCTCGGGGAAGAGGGGGGAAAGCATCATGGGGTCACGGGGAGTGCTCTAGTGGGTAGAGGGACGCGAGAGCCGACGTGTAGCCTGGGAATGACCAGAGCCCCGAGGCAGAGGGGCCTCGGTCAATCTCGAGCACCGGGGCACTGCTTGCTCAATGGGGTGGCTAGGGAGGTGATTGAGGTCTCGGTGAGGTGGAGTGAGGGGTTCTGGAGCGAGGGGAGGGGCTATTTATAGGTCTACGATGGTGAGCCGACTCAGGAGCGCGAGTGATCCATCGTGGAGTGCATACGTGTGCAGAGAAAGGCTGGGGTCGAAACCACGGTCTCAGGACGTGGTTTTGGACCTCCAGGACTCACTTCGAGAGAGAGGGAGAGAGGAGAGGCGAGCTATCATGGCAGCGGTCCTCTAGCGCTTCTGGTGCGCCCGGGCACGCGTCACAGCGGCTCTTAGCGCGGGAAAGGAGGGGCCCTAAGGGCTGCCTGATGCAACGAGGCTATTGGGGGAGACGAGAGACACCGCAAGGAAGCTGGAACTTGCCGAGGGAGTCGCCCCCACCTCGGTTGCATTCTGTAGCGCGCCAATAGCGGAGCTTTGGCATGCCTTGGCATGTTGGCGCGTGCTACCTCTTGATCTTGTGTTGGTTTTTCCCTTGAAGAGGAAAGGATGATGCAGCACACTAGCGATAAGTATTTCCCTCAGTTGGAGAACCAAGGTATCGATCCAGTAGGAGTATCAAGATGAGGCGCCAATGTACCTGCGCAAAAACAAACAAACTTGCACCCAACGCTATGAAGGGGTTGTCAATCCCTTCACGATTATATGCAAGTATGAAGGTGGAAAGTTAAATAAAGTAAAAGTGTAGATCTGAAAATATGATGTGAAGTAGACCAGGGGGCCATAGCGTTCACTAGAGGCTTCTCTCATGATAGCAAGTATTACGGTGGGTGAACGAATTACTGTCGAGCAATTAATAGAATCACGCAAAGTCATGATGATTTCTAAGGCAATGATCATACATATAGGCATCACGTCCGAGACAAGTAGACCGATACTGTCTACATCTACTACTATTAATCCACACATCGACTGCTATCCAACATGCATCTAGTTTATTTAGTTCAAAACAAACAGAGTAACGCTTTAAGCAAGATGACATGATGTAGAGGGATAAATTCATGCAATATGATATAAACCCCATCTTTTTACCCTTGATGGCAACAACACGATGCGTGCCTCGCTACCTCTTATGTCACTAGGCGAGGACACCTCACGGTATGAACCCCAAACCAAGCACTTCTCCCATTGCATGAATTATAGATCAAGTTGGCCAAAGAAAACCCAAAACTCGAAGAGAATTACAAGGATACGAAATCATGCATATAAGAGATCAGAGGTGTGGGGACCCCGACTTACGAGTCGAGATCGCCGTGCTCAGTGATCCCAGAGATCAATGCTCACCGAACACAGATACCAAATAAGAGTCTTACATCCAGGTACCTATTATTACAACACATGACCGAATGGTCAAGTTCACAAGGCATGTCCTAAGGCCAAATCACTCTGATACACTAATAGCGGAAAACATAGGGGCTAATTGGGTGCCCATGCCATCAAGCCTACACCGATAGGCATTCTGACTCGGAAGCGTCCTAGTTCGCAGGGGCGTCTCCGAAGACGTACTCATCTCCAAACTCCGATCCTTTCATGTCTGGTCAGAAACATAACCTGTGGCAAGCCAATGAGTACTTTGAATGTACTCGGAAACAGCCCATGATATGAACAACGAAAGTGAAGAATAACAATATCTTGTATCTTTGGTGTAACTCATCTTGGTGGAATAATCATGAATATGCATCAAGTTAAAGAATTACTTTTAAAGAAGAGGTTACAGATATCAATATATATCTGTCGAGGGTTGAACCATCCGGGTTCACCCTATATGCCAAGTCACTGAACTTGGTCGTATCATTACTTATATAACAAAACCTTTTTCAACACCACACACACTCACACTTGGTTTGTGCGTAAATAACTGGACGTAGTTTAAGCAGGATTACCCAACTGCCCTTGACCATGGACACGGCTATTCGAATAGTTTACACTCTGCAGAGGTAGTACGCTGGACCCACCAGATCCGGGAAACTTCTGTGTCATCCACGACTCGCGGTATAAAACATACCCGAGGTAAGTACCCGATCAATGCCTTTCCCCTGATGATATTAGACAAAGAGGTCCACTCGATTGGTACCCAACCCACATGTTGTAGGTCTTACGAGCACCAACTCTGGACAATACCAACCATGCGGGGACCAACGGTGTGACTGGAACTCATGAAAATGGCATAGTCGTCCTACCTGGTACGACCCCATCACGAGAGTGACCACACATCACTCCCGCCACTATTAATGTTTCTCTTTGCTAGCATTGACCAGAGTAATTAACATAGCCCCATCCCACAAGGGGTAACATGGTCGTACTAGTAAGGTTGGGACAGTTGACACATCATAAATCTAATCCCATTTCCGAAACCATACTCATACAAATACTGGGTGCATCACTTCACCGAAAATGACCACCTAACTGATCATCACCCTCGGGCATTAGTGGCACCCGACGGGGTTTTAGTAAACTCTTGCTTTATGTCAACAACGTGCTCATGATAATACTACTTCCATCTTTACTTTTCATCATGGTATTAGCAGGACCCTCAAGGGGTAGGTAAAATGCATGTGCTCTGGGGCAGCCTTCGGTAAAATCATATCAAATGATTACCGGCACTTATGATCATATGCAACGGGAATACTTGCTATTTTAACATGCAAAGTAACATATGCTCAGTCGTGGTCAAAGGGCTGCTTGCCTTGGTCAGCTATGTATCCAGGGTCTTCGTGGTCTTCCGCTCCGATTCCCTCATCACACGGATTTTCTGTCATTGATAAAACAATAAATAAGAAATAGCTCAGATAGAAACAGATCAGAATGTCATTTTAAAAATGTGCTTTATTACTGATAAATCTAAGGTATCATTTTGAAAATATTTGCCTTAATTTCCCTTGAAGGAACATTTTTGAAATCAACCAAACACAAGCAAAAGAGAATAGTTGTAGAAAAATTCACCCAAACATATTATTAAATACTACATATTTTGAGAAGAATAATAGTGGAAAAATTATATTTTTACACTGGTTAAATTGTTTTTATAAAAACCTTAGAAACCAGGGTTTAAAATAAAAAGAAAAATCAGCTAACTCCTAGCCTGACTCGGCTCGGAGCTGGGCTGGCCCATGGCTAGTCGACAGCCTGCCCACGCGCGTGCGCCGTCAGGTTTGAACCTGACGTGCAGGGCCCTGCGGTCAGTGGCTGAGGACAGCACGGGGGAGGAGGCTGGGCCATCGACAGGTGGGGCACACCTTTCGGGGTCGTCTCCTACCTCTGGCCAGAGAGCAGGAGGAGGACGCTGGCAAGGTTGCCGACGCTCTCAAGCCCCAACAAGGACTGGAACAAGCTCGCCTTGATGTCGCCTACCTGCTGGTGGTCGAAACAACGATGGGGAAGTAGGGGTTTGCCGGCGACGAGGAGGCCGTGGCGGAGGAGTTTCGGGAGGTGGTCGAGGAGGTGGCTAGAGACACGGAAATGCTCGGGCAAGTTGGGGGAAAGCTTCCTGGGGTCGAGAGGGTTGGTTTGGTGGGTCGAGGGGTGCAGGAGCCGTCGTGTAGCCGGAGATCGACCGGAGCTCCAAGGCGGAGGGGCCTCGGTCGATCTCGAGCACTGGGGCTCTGCTGGGTTGCTGGGGTGGCTAGGGAGGTACTAGTGATCATGGTGAAGCTATCTCAGGGGTGCTGGAGCGAGGGGGAGGGCTATTTATAGGCTCACGACGGTGAGCTGATTTGGGAGCGCTGATGACTCACTGTGGCGTGCATGGGGGTGCAGGGAGGAGCTGGGGTCGAATCCATGGTCTCAGGACGTGGTTTTGGACTGTCGGAACCATCCGCAACACAGGGAGAGAGAGAGAGGAGTCGAGCATCCGTGGCCGCGCAACCTTGGCCGGTTCTGGTGCGCGCGGGCAAACGCCGCACGAGCTCTAGAGCGGGAGAGGAGGGGCCCTGAGGCTTGCTCGACGCAGAGGGGTTGTCGGGGAAGAGGTTGGACACCTCGGGGGAGGCTGGAATTGGCCAAGAACGTCGCCCCCACCTCGATGGCTTCCTGTGGCGCGCCCAGAGCGCTGTTTTGGCATGCCACGACATGCTGGTGCGCTCTGAGGCACTTTGGACTTGTCTAGCATGTCATGGCACTGGCTGGGAGTGTGACTAGCCGTTTGGGTCTTGTGGGAGCTTCGGTGGTGAAGGGAGACAAGAAATACTAGTGTTGTCAACCTTGAACTGAAATCTATATTAGGGTTTTTGGCCTTTCCACTTTGAACCAGTGAGGGGCCAGTTGACTGGGGTTAGACATAGATGCTGGCCACCTGATCTATGAGTTTGAAGCAAAGGGGTTTGGTTTAGCTGTGGCTAAGGTGGCTTTTGCTATCCGTCACAAGGTGTTCGACAGTGGTTTAAGGGGGTTGCACCCCACCACTAGTTCTGCAACTTAACAGGTTTGGGTTTGGTGGTAAATCATGGGGTTTCACCAAGTTTGAGCTGCAATGGACAAGTTTAGCTTTGTAAACTTGAAAACACTCCAATATGACCAGATGTGTCCCTTCCAAAGGCACTGTGGGCAAACTAAGTCCCACAAATCCCATTTTTGGTGTGGAACCCTCTTTTCAGGTATTAGGCACTCCTGCAAAGTTCCAACATCATTGGATAAACTTTGCTATGTAGAGTTCCTCTAGCTTGATTTTGGATAGAATGGGTTTTTGGGTTATTTGGGGTCCTTATTCACCCTTGATCAAGGTGAAACTTTATGTCGACACCAAATATGGCTTAGGGATCTCTCTGGAATTTTCTAGGAATTTATTGAGAATATTTACTTTGGAAATATTTCATAAGGTCAAAACATACAGAAATAGCTTTCATGGTTTTATTCAATAATTATAATATAAAATAGGTTTTAAAATCCTATGAATGCAAAATATATGTCCTTGTGATCATCTCTGAATTTAATCAGATTTTTCTAAGACAGAAAAGTATTTTTCCAAGTAGGAATACCAATTCTGGTCTCAAAAATGGACATATTATTTAATTAGGAAAATAATCACCTTTGTGTTTTTGAAATACAAAGATAGTTTAAAATCAGATCACCAACTTTGAGTAGAAGCACTACTTGCTATCAAGGGCATGTAGTGCAACTCAAGGTAGGGTTTTACCTTGACCAGAAATAAGTAAAAGGTTTTTGGAAATAAGTGATATAAAAATAGGGTTTTATCCTCACATGATCAATCACACAAGCATACAATGTCAATCCTGGCACTCACAACATTAGTCTTGAAAAAGTTTTAACAAGCTCAGAATTTCACAATACAAATAAGTGACAACAAAAACAGGGTGTGACAGACCTATTCCCCTTCCAAGAATCTCGTCCCCGAGATTCCTAAGCTAGGTGCTAAAAAGGTGTGGAAACTCAGATTGGAGATAGTCTTCACGTTCCCATGTAGTTTCGGCTTCGGTGTGGTTGCTCCATTGAACCTTGAAATACTTGATAGTGCGGCTTCTGGTGAAACGCTCAGCTTTGTCTAGAATTCGGATCGGCCTCTCGCGGTAGTTGAGATCAGGCTGAAGGTCAACGGCGTGGTGGTCCATGTCCTTGTAAAGTTGAGGACGACTTGGCGCTTGAAGACACTTCCGAAGTTATGAGACGTGGAAGACGTTGTGCACACCCGAAAGTTCCGGACGTAGCTCCAACTGATAAGCGACCTCTCCACGCCTCATCGTGATCTTAAATGGTCCAATGAACCTTGGAGCGAGTTTCCCTTTAACGTGGAAATGCTTGGTTTCCTTGAGAGGTGTGACGTGGAGGTACACCAGGTCTCCAAGAATGAACTCCACATTTCTGCGGCGAGAGTCCGCATAACTCTTCTGTCGTGACTTGGCTGCTTTCAGATTTTCTTGGACCAGTTGCACCTTCTCTTCTGCCTTGTGCAAGACTTCCGGTCCGAAAATCAGCCCGTCACCGGTTTTAGACCAGTTGAGCAGGGTGAGGCATTTTCGTCCATACAATACTTTGAACGGGGCCATCTGGAGATTGGACCGGTAGCTGTTGTTGTATGACTCACCGAACGGTAGACAGTCTTCCCATTTGGGTCCGTCCGCCAAGACGCATGCGCGGAGCATATCTTCGAGTATCTGATTCACTCTTTCCGTTTGACCACCCGTTTGCGGGTGGAAAGCGGTCCTGAAAGAGAGCTTGGTTCCGAGGGCCTCTTGAAATTTTCTCCAAAACCTTGAGCTGAACTGCGTGCCTCGGTGAGATACAATCTCCTTGGGAACTCCATGAAGGCTTGCTATACCGTCAATATAGAGACTAGCCAACTTGTTCCCATCATAGATGGTGTTGACAAGGATGAAATGGGACACTTTGGTCAAGTGGTCGACAATAACCCGTATCGAGTCATGGACCCTGCTAGACCTTGGTAAGCCGGTAACAAAGTCCATGCCTACCTTGTCCCACTTCCATTCCAGCACCTTGAGAGGTTGTAGCAGTCCTGCGGGTCGCAGATGCTCGGCCTTGACTTTGCTGGCACACGTCGCACTTGGCAACATAAGACGTTATTTCCCTCTTCATGTCGTGCCACTAGAATCTTTCTCGGAGGTCTTGATACATCTTGGTTCCACCGGGGTGAATGGAGTAGGGTGTAACATGTGCTTCCTGTATGATTAAGTCCTTGAGCTCAGCCTTGTTGGGTACGCATAAACGCTTCCCAAACCACACCGCTCCTTGTTCATCCTTCAAGAATCCTAGGGCCTTGCCTTCTTGAATCTTCTTCTTGATACCTTCAATGCTCTTATGACCCTTCTGGGCCTCCTTGATGTCGTCTACCAGCGTTGGTTTGACTTCGAGGTTATCTAGGGATCCAGATTCCACTAGTTCCAACCCGAAGTTCTCCAATTCTTCATATAAGGCGGGCTGCCTTTTCTTAAGCATGACGTTCAAGTTGCTGGTCTTCCGTCTTAAGGCATCAGCCACTACATTAGCCTTACCGGGGTGATATTGAATGCTGAGGTCGTAGTCTATGATTAACTCTAACCATCTTCGTTGCCTCTTGTTCAATTCCCTTTGGGTGAAGGTATACTTCAAACTTTTGTGGTCAATGTATATTTCGCATCGCTTCCCCAGAAGGTAATGTCGCTATGTCTTCAGAGCATGCACTACGGCTGCCAATTCAAGATGATGGGTGGCATAGTTCTCCTCATGCGGGCGCAGTTGTCGTGACAAGTATGCCACGACTCTGCCATCCTACATTAGAACCCCACCTAGTACGGTCCTTGAGGCATCATAATATATCACAAACTCTTGGCTGATATCTGGAGTGGCCAATACCAGGGGCAGTGGTTAGTCTCTTCTTCAACTCTTGGAAGCTTGCTTCACATTCCGGCGTCCATTCAAACTTCTTTCCTTTCTTCAAGAGCTGAGTCATAGGTCGTGCGATGCGGGAGAATCCTTCTACAAACTTGCGGTAACATCCCGCGAGTCCGAGGAAGCTCCTGACTTCCTTCATGTCAATTGGCGATTCCCAGTTGGTTACCGTGTTAATATTAGAGGGATCAATGGCCAATCCACTTGCTTTCATGGTATGACTCAAGAATCCAACTTTGTTCACCCAAAACTGGCATTTGATGAACTTGGCATATAGTTGGTGCTCTCGAAGATTCTCCAATACTAACCTCAAGTGTTGCTCATGTTCTTCTTCAGACTTGGAAAAGATTAATATGTCATCAATGAACACGACGACAAACTTGTCCAGGTATTCCATGAAGACCTTATTCATGAGATACATGAAGTAAGCTGAGGCATTAGTCAACCCAAAAGACATGACAGTGCATTCATACAGACCGTACCAGGTCACAAATGTTGTCTTCGGCATGTCCTCGGGTCGGATCTTCAGTTGGTAATATCCAGATTGGAGGTCGATCTTGGAGATTACCTTAGCTCCATTTAGCTGATCGAACAAGTCTTCAATCTTGGGGAGTGGGTACTTGTTCTTGATCGTGACCTCATTGAGAGAATGGTAACCAACGCAAAGTCTGATTGTCCCATCCTTCTTGGACACAAAGAGAATAGGTGATCCCCATGGTGATGCACTCAGACGAATAAACAATTTCATGAGTTGCTCATCCAGTTGCTTCTTCAACTCCGCTAGCTCTTCGGATCCCATCCTATAAGGCTTCTTATAGATAGGCCTTGATCCGGGCATGAGTTCAATGATGAACTCGATGTCTCGGTCAGGAGGCATCCCTGGTAGCTCATCAGGGAAGACGTCCGGGTATTCACAGAATATTGCTACTCGATCGAGTCCTTCCTCTGACAGGCTGTTAACCCATGGTACTCGAGCGGGTACTGGCTCACAGACATACTTGACTTTGACCCCTTGGTCACTTGTCATGGCAATGGCCCTGTTGGCACAATCCAAGATGCTTTGATGCTTGGCCAACCAGTCCATACCGATAATTACTTCTAGGCCTTGTGACTTAAGCACAATGAGATCCGCTGAGAAGCTCGTCCCATTGATAACTATCCCGACCTTCCTACATCCTAGGTTGGTCCTCAAAACTGCTACCTGGGTTTGAATTGCCATATGCCCACGAAGCAAGGTAGGTTCTAAACCACACTTTTCCGCAAACTTTTGTGTAACAAAAGAATGTGAAGCACCACAATCAAACAATACTGTTGCTGGGGTAGAGTTGATGAGGAACGTACCCAGAATGCAGTCCGGGTCTTCCTGTGCCTCTTCTGTGGAAATATGGTTAATCCTCCCCTTGCTGTGATACTGCTGATTGCGGGGAACCTGATTCCTCCCTCATGCTCCTTGGCCTGGATTTGGCGCACTGGGGCGCGGAGCATCGGGATTCTTGTTGGGGCACTGCCTGGAATAGTACCCTGTTTGTCCACATCCGAAACAGGTAACTTGCGCTGGAAGATTGGTCTTGACCCCACGTTATTTGGCGGATTGCTTGCTGGCTTGGCGTTGACTTGTTTTTGAGGCTGGTAATTCTGGCGAAATGTCGGATACTTGTACCGTCGCTGCTGATAGTTGGATCTTGCTGGAGTTGACTGCCATGGTTGTGGCTTCGAGCTACTTGGTCCTCCACTACCCATTAGCTTGCGCTTACGGGTGTCGTCCATTGCACGACGCTGGTCTTCCAACATTATGGCCTTATTAACCAGGTCGCTGAAGGTCCGGCATTCACAAACAACCAGCTGATACTGGAGTGACTGCTGCAGTCCTTCCATAAAGTGTTCCACTTTGGCAACCTCAATGCTGACGTCTTCAGGCGCCTATCTTGATAGGAGGTTGAACTTCTGCAAATACTCCTTGATAGATCCACTGCCTTTCCTTAAGGCTCGGAATTCTCGCTTCTTAATGGTCATCATTCCAGGAGGAATGTGAGTAGCGCGGAATCCATCCTTAAACACAGCCCAAGTGATGACTTGCCCTGCTCGCATGATCTGAAATCCATCCCACCAAGCTCTGGTTGTGCCTCCGAGACAGTGAGTTGCATAGAGGACTTTCTCATGGTCATCAGTGAATTTGACCAGCGCGAGAAGGTCTTCAATAGTACAGATCCAGTCATCGGCATCCAATGGTTCATTCGTCTCTGTGAATATGGGTGGCGTAGTTCGCATAAACTCAGAGAGAGTTGAGCGACCATTGCCATTCCTGTTCTATGGTGAGTGGTTCACCAAGGTTTGAGCCAGCTGCTGGATAGCGGCATTGTTGGCTTGATGCTCCTCTCGAAGATCTTGAAGGAACTGAGCCATAGTCAAGGTTTCAGGAGGAGGCGGTGGTGGTGGAACATCGTCTTGCTGCTCGTGGTGATCTCCAGCTTGAGCTTCCCCTCCGGTTGCCTGCTGCTGTCCTGAAGAGGCAGAGCCGGGGTGGCCGAAGGTGCTGTTGCGAGTTGCGTTCACCATCCTGTCAAGGGAGTAGACAGGTCAATTTGCCAAACTGGCAGAAATCATAAGGAATGATGTTCTAGTAAAGAGGGGGTCTGCTGTCGTGCTAGTGTGCAAGATTTTTAAGCCAGTGGTTTTGAAAAGAACTATTGCATCAAATTCGAAAACAAGCGATGTAGTCGCTCACAAGTTGCCTAAGGAAGAATGTGACTTGCATCCAACAGCCTTACACAACATCCGGGGTCATACAACCTGATACAAGAACTCCTACGCTCGGGTACATCCTAGTTGCCTACGTTGCTAACCGATCGACTGCGCGGTCTCATAAGCCGGTTCTGCGGGATCTTCATCTTCGTCTTCATCTCCATATTCATCTTCATTAGTGCTTCCCTTCCTTTAAGGAGTAGGGGAAGGAAGCGGACCATCACAACGCCTCTCGGTTGGCGAGATAGCGAAGAGTTCGGTGTACTCTTCCGCGATCAAGCGATGACTCTGAAGAGGAGTGGCCTGAAGCGGTGGTATTCCTCCTCGAAAAGCAAAACTAGGTGGTCCTATGGGTGCTCCTTGTTTCTTCACCTTGTGGTTCTTCATCTTCTCAGTGCGAACTAGGTCCTTGACTTGGTGCAGCTCTTGCCGGATCCTAGTCGACTCCTTTATCAAAAGTTGTGTCAAGGTGTCTGAGGAGAGACTGAAGTAGGTCTGAAACCTTAGTGGCGTCCCGTCCTCGGAAGATGGGTTGAGTGTCCAACTCCCGTCTACCTTATCTTTAACAAAAGGTAGGTGATGAGTAGCTGGCTCATCAGCCATCTCGGGAAGGATGTCACGGAGTCGCACGAGTGCCTCCCGTGCTGCAGTCTCCACGACCAACATCAGATCCTCCATCTGTGGTCCTTCAAAGAACCAACTAGTCAGGGAGTCGTTAGCCTTCACTATCACGTCCACGTGATATTCCTTGGTGTCGGCGTTGACCCAGTGCTCGTGGTAGAGGAAGATGGGGGTGCAATGTACTTGGCACTTCTCAAGGCTATCACTCAAAAGCAGAGGAAAGCCCGTCTCCAGAAGCATCTCAGGTACTGCGGCCATCTACAAGGTCTAGAGGAGAGGGTTAGAAAGTTTTAGTGGTTGCAGGTTCTCGGGTTAATTTTATGTGCTCTAATCATTTCGGCTAACGTCCATGCTACCTAAGGCTTCCTATAGTCAGGATGGATCTGATACTAGCTCTGTGGGGACCCCGACTTACAAGTCGAGATCACCGTGCTCAGTGATCCCAGAGATCATTACTCACCGAACACAGATACCGAATAAAAGAGTCTTACATCCTGGTACCGATTATTACAACACATGACCGAATGGTCAAGTTCACAAGGCAGGGCCTAAGGCCAAATCACTCTGATACACTAATAGCGGAAAACATAGGGGCTAATCGGGTGCCCATGCCATCAAGCCTACACCGACAGGCATTCTGACTCGGAAGCGTCCTAGTTCACAGGGGCGTCTCTGAAGACGTACTCATCTCCAAACTCCGGTCCTTCCATGTATGGTCAACAACATAACAAGAGGCAAGCCAATGAGTACTTTGAATGTACTCGCAAACAGCCCATGATATGAACAACGAAAGTGAAGGATAACAATATCATGCATCTTTGGAGTAACTCATCTTGGTGGGATGATCATAAATATGCATCAAGTTAAAGAATTACTTTTGAAGAACAGGTTACACATATCAATATATATCTGTCGAGGTTCTGAACCATCCGGGTTCACCCTATATGCCAAGTCACCAAACTTGGTCGTATCATTACTTTCATGACAACACCTTTTTCAACACCACACACACTCACACTTGGTTTATACGGAAATAACTGGACGTAGTTTAAGCAGGATTACCCAATTGTCCTTGACCGTGGAAACGGCTATTCGAATAGTTTACACTCTGCAGAGGTAGTACGCTGGACCCATGAGATCCGGGAAACTTCCGTGTCATCCACGACTCGTGGTATATAACAAACCCGAGGTAAGTACCCGATCAATGCCTTTCCTCTGACGATACTAGACAAAGAGGTTCACTCAATTGGTACCCAGCCCACGTGTTGTACGTATTATGAGCACCAACTCTAGACAATACCAACCATGCGGGGACCAACGGTGTGACTGGAACTCATTAATATGGCATAGTCGTCCTACCTGGCACGACCCCATCACGAGAGTGACCACACATCACTCCCGCCACTAGTAATGTGGCTCTTTGCTAGCACCGTCAGAGTAATTAACTTTGCTAGACACGGGGTAACGTGGTCGTACTGGTAAGGTTGGGACGGTCGTACCTCATAAATCTAATCCCATTTCCGAAACCATACTCACACAAATACTGGGTGCATCACTTCACCGAAAGTGACCACCTAACTCATCATCACCCTCGGGCATTAGTGGCACCCGACGGGATTTTAGTAAACTATTGCTTTATGCCAACAACATGCTCATGATAATACTACTTCTATATTTACTTGTCATCATGATATTAGCAGGACCCTCAAGGGGTAGGGTCAGGCTCAATGCATGTGCTCCGGGGGAGCCTTCGGTAAAATCATATCAAATGATTACCGGCACTTATGATCATATGCAACGGGAATACTTGCTATTTTAACATACAAAGTAACATATGCTCAATCATGGTCAAAGGGTTGCTTGCCTTGGTCAGCTAAGTATCCGGCATCTTCGAGGTCTTCCGCTCCGATTCCCTCGTCACACAGATTTTCTATCGCCGATAAAACAATAAATAAGAAATAGCTCACACAGAAACAGATCACAAAGTCATTTTCAAAATGTTCTGTATTACAAATAAATCTAAGGTATCATTTTGAAAATATTTTCCTTAATTTCCCTTGAAGGAACATTTTTGAAATCAACCAAACAGAAGCAAAACTTTTTCAATTTAGTCCTTTTTATTATTGTAAAATAGAATAGTTGTAGAAAAATTCATCCAAACATATTATTAAATACTACATATTTTTAGAAGAATAACAGTGGAAAAATTATATTTTTACACTAGTTAAATGTTTTTATAAAATTCTTAGAAACAAGGGTTTAAAATAAAAAGAAAAATCGGCTAACTGCTTGCCTCACTCGGCTCGGAGCTGGGCTCGCCCATGGCCAGCCGACAGCCTGCCCAGGCGTGCGCGCCGTCAGGTTTGAACCTGACGTGCGGGGCCGTGCGATCAGTCGCTGAGGACAGCATGGGGGATGAGGCTGGACCACTGACAGGTGGGGCACACCTGTCGGGATCGTCTTCTACCTCTGGCCAGAGAGGAGAAGGAGGACGCCGGCGAGGTTGCCGATGCTCTCAAGCCCCAACAAGGACTGGAACAAGCTCGCCTTGCTGTCGCCTACCTGCTAGGAGGACGTCGGCGAGGTTGCCAACGCCGCCTTTCGCCCTTGCCTATGGGCTGCTCGGTCTAGGTTCCCCCATGGCCCACTTGCGCGTCTCTGGGTGAGGCACGAAGCGAGGCATCCGCCAAGGCCATCGCCTCGACTACCAGTGCAACAAGGCGGCCAGAAAACGCGATGGTCGGCGCCCATCAGCCTCTTGGCAAGAGGTAGAAGAACGGGAAGAGAAAGAGGACTCGGTAGACCCGCTTATCTTCTAGAGGTCGAGCTATCGGCAATTGGTCCCATCCCTTCTTAAGGGGAGACGCCTTTGCAGGATCCACCTCCCTGCAAGGAAGGCACATAAGGCGTAATCGGTCTTCGGCATCGCCGAGCCGCCCTGCCGAGCCATAGGGCCGGCCGAGGATCTATTCTATGCCCTACGCGTGGTTTAGCTGCTATGGTATACGCCCTCCGTCCCAAAATTCTTGTGTTTGATTTTTCCATATCTAGACAAACATAAGACAAGAATTTTTGGAGGGAGGAAGTATTATTTTTTTTTGTTTTTACCCACACACTAAAGTTTTTCCACAAGGCTCATTTCTAATCCAAATTTGATGATTCAAAATCCTAGAGACTTCACGAATTATGCTCTATCCAAAAAATGTGTCCATAAAACTCATATATGTTGTTCTAATTTAAACTTCAACTTTTAGTTATTCAAGGCCACATTGAAAAATCCCTAGAGCACCCAAATGAACTCCAAATGGAATGATTCAAAATCCTAGATGTCTATAAAAATATGAACTGTTTTTCTAGCCATGATTAACAATTTTCCAAGCATTGTTTCTATTAGATACATCAAATATCTCCCTTTACTATTTATTCCATCTTAGAAAAACCATAGGAAATTCATCCCAACTCCAAATGTAGTGAGAACACTTACAAAATTCTTTTAAAATCATGCCCTATTTGATAGGTGCATCCAACCATTTTTGTAAAAAATATTTTTAGAAGACACCTCATAAGATCACAAATCCCTTCATTTACACCTTTACGAAAATCCTCATTGACCCATATCTAATAGAAACTCTATGGGTAATTTCCTTATAGCCACATGTGTCTAATAAAAAATGGACTTCCTATTTAAGAATAGTTTTATTTCCTTCTTGTTGTGTTCCTTATTGTGGTTGTTTCGGCGATTGTTGACGATGTAGCCGAGGTGCTTGGAGTTGGACTAGAAGCTCGTGAAGACCTCGAAGACTTCGCTGACCATCGTGAAGACCTCGAAGACTTCGCTGACCAGACAATCCATCCTTTGACCATGTCTAAGAAACTATTTTATGCATGGCGTATAGCACTTTATTCTGTTGCAATTAATCATGACGAATCGGTGACCATCGTGGTGGCTTATCGCCATTACTTTCCTCGTTGATACTTGTTATAAGCATGACACCACCTTCCTATGAGGGTTGTGCGGGTGGGAAGTAGTTAGGATGCTAGTAGTTGCCACACTAATGGGATGTGAAATGCATGGCGTCAAAAAGGAAATGATGTCAAAGACTTTTCAAAAAAACCGTCGGGTGCTAGTAATTCCCGACGGAGATGATGTTGAGCTAGGTAAGTACTTGAGAATGAAGTGGTGTATCAGAGCAAGTTGTGTGTGAGTTTTCAAAAATGGATTAGATTTAAGACTTCTCGACCGTCCCAAACTTACATGTGGGACCACGATACCCCTTTTTGCGTTAGGTGTGTCCACGGTCAAGGATAGTTGGGTGCTCCTACTTAAACTATGTCCATATGTTTTTACAAACTTGGTGTGTGTGTGAGAGAAATATGATACTTGAGCTAAGTCAGATGACTTGACATGATGAATGAACATGAGATGTTCAACCCCTACTTATGATGATATCTCTAGCTTGTTCGTATGGATATCTCTAGCTTTGCATGTTGAATTGAACATGTCATTGGATCCAAAATTAGCTTTCAGCAACGTACCTAATTAGTGCTATATCATACATTGTTATTGCCTTGTTCCAAACATGGGTTGCTTGCGAGTATATTCAAAGTACTCATTGGCTTTCCACTAGTTATTTTATTCGCCAGGAATGAGAGAACATGATATGATGAAGAATACCTTGGTGATGTACGCATGAGCTAGGACACTATGCAGTCAAAATGCATGTCGAGTTACAACATATGGCATGGGTTCACGCTAGGGATGGAGATTTCTGTTGCAAATGTATGACGACTTTGCCATAAAGTCCATATTCGAGGAAAATGGTATGTAATGTATGTAAGACTCTTGTTATTCCATTTCTGTGTGTTCAGTGAGCATTGACCTCTAGTATCACTGTGCACGTACATTCGGTGATCATGACTTATGAGTCGGGGGTGCGAGGTCGACACCTATGGGAATCAACGTGAAACCCTTGTGATCATAGGGCAGGGATAGGTGACGTGAAGAGCAGAGCCAGCGATCAGCACCCGACAAGCCTTTTTACCCAGGTTCGGGCCGCTTACGCGTAAAACCCTATGTACTGCTTGTCTGATTGTATTAAGCGTTTTTTGTTGATTGTTAAAGTGACTGTTGATGATCGCCTTATGAGCCAATGTCCAAACAGTCTATCCCCTTATGATTGAGCTAAGGGCCTCCTTTCATAGGTAAAGGGGTCACCTATAGTGCTTGATGGTAGGTTCAAGAGGAGTTATAGTGAACCTAGAGCGGTGCTTATATATCTACCACTGTCAGGTGCATTAAATGCACGTCTTGTCCTTGTCAGCAATGTGCTGGTAAAGGCACGTATCCAGGTATTTCGACACCTTGACGCTGTGCTAGCACATGCGGAATGCGTTGGAACTTGGGGGCGGTGGCACTGTGGCAGGGGCGGTTGCCCTCCAGTACCTAGCCCCGTCTTCTCGGCAAGGGAGCTTGCCGGGGCATTGGGTCTTCGTCCCGACAAGTCGTCATCCTGGTAAGGGAGGCTTGCCGAGGTATTGTACTTGGTGTGTTCATCATGCACCACCAAATGGCCGTGGCTTTGGTCATCTTCCCAGCAAGGCAGGCTTGCCGAGGCCTTGATAATCTTGGGGGTTGTATCTTGTATGGGTCCTGCCATGCCCTGCCGGCAGGGGCTCTTCGCGCCCTTGCACAAGTCTGGGGCACTAGGGACCCCAGTCTTTAGTGCATCGATAGGAGCCCCCGGGCCTGGGCCACACACACATGTGAATCATTGTCGGTCCAGGCCCAAAGAGGTGCACGGGCCTTCATGGCTGGATCTGCTGGCGGTTGCGTTTCCTCACGTCACACATTGAACGTGCAGAGTGGTGAGTCGTGTGCGGAGTGTCATAGGCGGCTGCGGGCATGGGGAATCGTTGGTTGAGCAGGAAAAAGGTCGGCCCGCGTCCCCATAAGAGGGGGAAACACGAGCTCTCCTAGCCCACTATTGCCGGTCCTTTTCTAATCTCAAACGCCGCTGCCGTCGCCACCCTAGGCTAAAGCTTCCCCACGCCTCCCTTCCCCCCCTGAGGTTCTGCTTTGGGCGACAGCGACCATCTTCCACCATCGCTATGCCGCCGAAGGCCTCCAGGGGAAAGGGCGCTGCCACGGAGAAGGAGTTGGCGAGGCTGCGGAAGAAGTACGCCTACTTCCCCAAGGGTCTAGTTATGGCCACTCTGAAGAGCCGCTACCATATTACGTGGGTTGTCGAGACGAAGGTGCATCCGGCCACCCACGTGCTCTCCGGGACGACAAGCAGGGGGGCGTACCAGTTCCCCTTCTTCGCCAATTACTTCTTCTGCGGGCTTTGCCCGACATTCTCAGAGTTCTTCGCTGACCTCATGCACACCTACGACTTTCGCCTCCTCGACTTCACGCTGAACGTTGTGACGTGCATGTCCATCTTTGTGCACCTCTACGAGAAATTCGTTGGGATTACTCCCAACACAGCTCTCTTCCGCCACTACTTCACTCCTCGCATCCACGGTGGGGAGGCCCTTTCGGGCTCCATTGCCTAGGTCCCAAGGATTGGGTGCAAGGAGGCATACCCGGGTGGTACCCTCCGCGAGAAGTCGGACGAGTGGCTAGGGAAATGGTGCTAGATTCGTCAGAAAGGGTACCTGCCTTGTTGGGAACCTAGGACCTCCAGGATTGGGTCCCGGGGAAAGGGGTGGAGTGATCTGTCCCTTGACAATGATACGCTGACCATTGCCACCACCGGGATCGTGCGCCTCAGGGCCGCGGGGTTGACGATGGACATGGTGGCCGCCGATTTCATCCGCAGGCGCATCGCCCCCCTCTAGTATAGGGGAGGGAGGCCAGCTTCGGCATTTGTGAACGCGGCAGATGTCATGCGGCTGAGACCGGGGGTGGACAACAATCTGACGAACATGGAACATGGATACTTCTATCAGAAGTTGTACAGCTCTGAGCTGAAGACCCGGTTGTCGTGGGGGGTCTTTCTGTTGTGCAACAACTTGGCCCTCAGCAGTCTCACGACGATGATGCCGGAATGCGATGCTTACGGCGTGGTTGCAACCTGGCTAGAGCCCGTGGTGGAGGTAGTCTCGTCTTTCTTCAACGGATTGTCAGAGTTCTCCATTCGAGAGGAAACTGGCCTCATCTGCGAGTCCACCGCCGAGGAAGAAGCGCACATCGCCAGCTGGGTGGAGGAGCATACCCTCGCCCTCCAGGCTGGGGATGTGGGCTTCCACGACAGGAAGCGACAGGTGAAGAGACGCCGCCACAAGCAGAGTTCGCTGACGGTGCCGACAGCTCAGCTGTTGGAGGATCAGGCAGCCTCGCTGCCGGGGAGCTTAGCGGTTCGGCCGTCGGGGGTCGCCTAGAGGAATGGGCACCTTTCGCCGAGGCACAGGAGGAGGAGGAGGAGATGGAGGAGCGCTTGGCTCGCCGGAAACCCAAGCGAGTGCGCCAAGGCCCGCCCACTTTACCCGCCAAGCGTCTGAGGCCAGCGCCCCCCTCGACGACCATTGGGGCGGAAGTGGATTATGATATCTCGACTCTGAGTTTGGAGGAAGAGGAGGATGAGTAAGAGTTTGATCTCCCGTCTCCCCTCCCCATTCTTACTTGCTTGGTGCTTTCACTAATTTGATGCTGCCGTCCACCCGCAGGGACACCCAGACGCTAGTCCAAAGGTTGGCGAAGAGGGCCAGGGTGTAAGTCACCGACGAGCCGCCGGCGAGAGCGGACATATCGGCTGGCGGTGTGCCCTCGGCAAGCCCTAGGCGACCAGTCGACGACGATCCCTTGGTGGATGCTGATGTGTCGGCCGGCGATGGGCCCCAAGTAGGTGCCATGGAGCCAACCAGCGACAACCCCTTCGCGGATGTTCTGGAGGCTTCTCCGGTGCCTCCGTCTGCTTTCGTGGCCAGCCCCCGGCAAAGCCCCCAGCGTGAATCACCTGAGCCTGCGGGTATCGAGGACAAGCCCTCGGCAACGGACGTCGCCGGGGAGGGGAAAACTACCGTCCATCAGCACGAGAAAGGTGAGCGTCTTTCCACGAGCATCCGCAAGTTGGGCCTTAATTTTTCTTCTTGATTAATTTGTCTTATCTTGATCATTCCTCTTCTCTTCCTGTCCCACAGGTCCTTCTCCTGCGGAGGAGATGGACGTTGACGCTATGGTTACGGAGGTTGCCTGTGAAGCGGCAGCTGAAGCCTCCGCCGCCATAGCGCGTGAGGCGTCCATGAGGAGTGGGAGCAGGAGAAGGGTATCCAAGAGCCTGCAGAGGGGCTCGTCGAGGGCCCGGAGGTGCGTCCTGACGATTCCTCACTTGCCGGGGCGAGGAGACTGTCAGGTACGAGGAATCCCGACCCACCGGAGGAGAGCCAAGTGGCGGTCAGTCTCCCAGGCTCGAGAATAACTCGGACATTGCGTACCTCCGGATCAGCGTTGACACGTTCATCGTCCATCTGGGGGCGGAGCGATCAAGGATCTTGGCAAAGGGGGAGAGCGTTGATGCAGAGCTTTACGCCGGCGTTGGTGCCGAGCCTCGGTGGGGTTGGAAGCCGGCGGTGGAAAAATTAGCGAGGAGCAGCTCTTCCTATCCATGGGGGACCATGTCGGCAAGCTCCAAGCCTTGTATCGTGCCAGGAGGGAGAAATTGGACTCCCGGGAGGCGGTCATCAAGGCAGCGGAGGAGGCGTTTGAGAAGCGTTTCGAAGAAACACGGGCTCACTTCGACGAGGCCTACAAGGCGCTTCAGAATGAGCACGAGAAGCTGAAGGCCGAGGACCAAGCGCTCAACCTTCAGTCGGATGACATCCAGAAGGAGGAGGAAGAGTCTCTGCGTCGAACTTCAGCCAAGGAAGCCCGCCTCACCAACGCGTGCTCCGCGAGTAGCTCCACGCCAAGAACGAGGAGGTCAAGAAACTGGTGGTGCAGCGTACTCAGGAGCTGACAGACCAGTTCAAGAGCGACCTCGATGCTCAGGCTTCGGAGTATGCCGGCAAGCTCCAGGAGTCCACCGACCGAGCGTCTGCCGCCAAAGTCGCCAAGGATGGGCTCATCGGGATGGTGAAAGAGCTCGAGGAAGAGCTCGTTGGCCTACGTGACGAGGTATCGATGCTCTCTTCTGCGAGGGACAAGGCCCTTGCCAGCCTAAGGGATGCTGAGGCTGCTGTGACTGACAAGGCCGCCCAACTTCGTAGTGCCAACACCTCCGTGGTCACCCTGCAAAACAAATTGACTCCTATGGAGGAGGCACTGAATGAGGGTGCGGCCCGGGAGCAGGATTTGACTCGGAGGCTCCAGGTCGCGGCGGAACAGCTCGATGCCGCCTCCGCCGTCCACGACGGGTACGTGAAGACCGTCAAGTTGTGGACGGAGCGCCTTGTCAAGGATGCATCCACTATTGCCGATCGGCGGGCCACCATGGACTCCTAGGCCCTGGCTATTCTCCTTCTCAAGGGGTTCCTCTGAGTGTCAATTTGGCCTTGTTCTTCGAGAGTTTGACCGATGCCCTGAAGCATCTCCAGACCGAGGAGGCGACGCGGCTGGCGAGCAAGGCCCGACGGCTGTGCCGGAACGTCCTCCTCAAGGTGCTCACCAAGCTGGCGTACAGGAACCCCGATCTGAACCTCTCGATGGTACGCCTACCGAAGGACGTGGACCCCATGCCTTTTGAAGAGAAGGTCATGCCTATTGTCGAGAGGGTAGGCAATGTAAAGAGAGTGCAAGGTTCACATCGGGACTAGCTCCCGTCCCCCTTGTTACTGCAATCTGTGCTTTAAACATAATTATTGTTATTTGTAGTATACTCAGTGCTTTGCTTCAGAGAGCAGTGCTTCTCTTCCTCTACAGCCCCTTTTTTCTCTCTCTGTTTTTACCGTGGTCTGCCTTTGTGTGCTCGCTGGGGAATCATTGGCGCGATCGGCCTTGTCATGAGCACCCTGGGGGAGGATGATACCTTGCTGGAGTTGTCACTACCGGCAGGGCGTTTAGCTCCCTTTCGGGCTTTGCCATGGGTCGTCGAGCACGCTTTTTACAAAAAGGGGTGTTCCGGACAAGCCACCTTGGTTGTTGAGCGCGCTTCGAAATGACGCCTGGAAGGCTTATAGCCGTGATCCCCACCGCACAGGTTTTGCCACATGAGAGAATCGAGGATTCTTAGAGAGGAGAGGGGTGTACTTACCCGACGACTTAGTCAAAATGTTTGCAACTTATTTGCCGGCTGCGCTTACGTTTTTCGGCCTCGAGTGTATTATCTTGGATCTTGCTATTGTTGTGGGTGTCCCCACTATCTTCCAGCCTGGCAAACTTGTGCGCATGGTTGTACCTGTCTTTCAAGAGAAAAAATAAAGGGAAGATATCTGTCGAGGCTACGGTCCCCTTATTAGTTTATGCGTTTCACAAAATCATAGATGCATGCATCTTTTCTATCATGAGAATATATATGATGATGCGGAACGCTATGCTTTATTTAACTATGCACAGGGTCTTTGTCTCGCTTTGTACAAAGCATTACATGCAACTTCGGCAAGACATGTACAAAAGGTGGTTACCGGTCTGCCCGGTAACCTCTCCGTACGGGTAGAACTTTTGAAGAGGCTCAATGTTCCACGAGTTGCTCACCGGTAAACCATCTTCGGTCTCCAGGCGGACAGCGTCGAGCCTGGTGACTCGCACTACCCGATATGGGCCTTCCCACTTCGGCTTCAATTTGTTTGTATTCTTGGTCGACTAAACGTGCCGAAGAATAAGGTCACCTTCCTCAAGACTTCTGGCTCGTACCTTGCAGCTATGATAGCGAGAGGATCGCACAGCCTCCTGAATCCGGCTCTCCTCGAGGAGCACTGCGTCGTCTGGACGCAATTGCTCTTGCTTAAGCTCATCATAAGCGAGCACTCGAGGCGACCCATAAATGAGTTCCGCGGGAAGTACTGCTTCTACCCCGTAGACCAAGGAGAACGGTGTCTGGCTGGTGGCTCAATTTGGTGTCGTTCTGCTCGACCAAAGAACTGCCCGCAGTTCATCAATCCAGCGCTTTCCATTCTCGCGTAGCTTGTCAAAAGTTCTAGTCTTGAGCCCGCGCAGTACCTCGCCATTTGCTCCTTCGGCTTGACCGTTGCTCCTTGGGTGAGTGACGGAAGCAAAGCATATTTTGCTGCCGAGGTCCTGGGCGTCTTGCATGAAGGTGTCGCTCGTGAATTGGGTGCTGTTGTCGGTGATGACCCTGTTCGGGACGCCAAAGCGACAGACTATCCCCTTGAAGAACTTGATGGCTGATCGCGCTGTCACCTTTCTCACCGGCTCCACTTCTGGCCACTTTGTGAACTTGTCGATTGCGACGTACAAGTACTCAAAGCCCCCGGCGGCTCGGGAGAAGGGCCCGAGAATATCGAGTCCCCAGACCGAGAATGGCCATGAGAGAGGAATCATTTGGAGAGCTTTTGCTGGTTGATGAAGCTTTCTTGAATGGAACTGGCACGCTTCACACTTGGTTACTAGTGCAGCTGCATCCTAGAGGGTTGTGGGCCAGAAGAATCCTTGCTCGAACGCCTTGACGGCAAGGGCCCTCGACCCTATGTGGGATCCACATATTCCTCCATGTATTTCGGCCAACAGCTCTAGTCCTTCCTCCTGGGGAATGCACTTCAGCTTCACGACGTTTAGTCGTCTTCTGTAGAGGGCATCATCTAAGAATTGGTACATGCTTGACTAGCGAGCTACTTTTTCTACTTCTTCGGGTTCTTCGGGCAATTCCCTAGTCTGGAGGTTTTAGACTATGTGTCGTGCCCATGCCGGAGCGTGGGGCTCGACGACAAGGACTAATGGCATGTCTTCTGCCGGGGTGGAATCCCCCCGGCAGGCTTTGCTTCCGGTCCAGCAACTTCTTCCGCAATGAGGTTTTTGCGAGGGCTCCTTGGCAGATTTGCCAGGAGGTACTTGCCAGAATTAATCTTCTTCCTTTTGTCTAGCTTGGTTGATGGTGCCATGGAGGGTTGAGTCAGTAGTAGCACGAAGGTTCCTGGTTCCACATGAAGTTTAAGTGCTGCACGCTTCGACAGGTCATCTGCGATGGTGTTTTCGGCACGGGGTACGTGCTCCATCTGTAGACCATCAAAGCATTCCTCCGACTTTCTCACCTCCTGCACGTAGGCTTCCATCAACGAGCTCTGATAGTCTTTGTTGACTTGCCGGATGACTAGCTAGGAGTCACCTCTGATGATGAGCTTCCGAATTCCAAGATCTGTCGCGATCCTGAGCCTAGCAAGCAGCCCTTCATACTCTACGGTGTTGTTGGTTGACTTCTCCCAGGGAAAATACATCTGGATCACATACTTGAGATGCTCTCCGTTAGGCGCGACTAGAAGCACACCTGCCCCGGCGCCCTGGAGAGAGAACGCTCCGTCGAAGTACATGACCCATTCCTGATCTGATTCCTTGCCCGGGAGGGTTGATTCTAGTATTTCCTCGTCTGGCGTCGGGGTCCATTTTGCAATGAACTCCGCCAAGGTCTGGCTCTGTATGGTCAAGGTGCTCTCGAACTTGAGGCCAAAGCTGGACAACTCCAACGACCACTCCACTATCCTGCCAGTTGCATCGGGGTTTTGCAGAACACTTTGCAGCAGGAAGTGAGTGACGACGGTAAGCTCATGTCCTTGGAAGTAGTGGCGTGATACGTCTCAAACGTATCTATAATTTTTGATGGTTTCACGCTATTATCTTGTCTTCTTTGGATGTTTTATGTACCTTTTTATATATTTTTGGGACTAACTTATTAATTCAGTGCCAAGTGCCGGTTCCTGTTTTTTCCGTGTTTTGGACTCTTTTCAGATCTGATTTTGGAACGGAGTCCAAACGGAAGGAAAAACCCCGAAATGATTTTTCCCGAACGGAAGAAGATCAGGGGGCCTTTGGGACAGACCAGGTGGGCTCCAGGGAGCCCACAAGCCCCCACTCCGCCACCAGGGGGGAGGCGGCGGTGGGCAGGCTTGTGGCCTCCCTGGTCGCCCCTTGACCTAGGTCTTTGGCCTATAAATTCCCAAATATTCCACAAAAAACCAGGGGAGCCTCGAAAATACTTTTCCGCCGCCGCAAGCTTCCGTTCCGCGAGATCTCATCTGGAGACCCTTCCCGACGACCTGCCGGAGGGGACTTTGGAGTTGGAGGGCTTCTTCATCATCATCATCGCCCCTCCAATGACTCGTGAGTAGTTCACTTCAGACCTACGGGTCCGTAGTTAGTAGCTAGATGGCTTCTTCTCTCTCTTGGATCTTCAATACAAAGTTCTCCATGATCTTCATGGAGATCTATCCGATGTAATCTTCTTTGGCGGTGTGTTTGTCGAGATCCGGTGAATTGTGGATTTGTGATCACATTATCTATGATATATATTTGAGTCTTTGTTGATTTCTTATATGCATGATTTGATATCCTTGTAAGTCTCTCCGAGTCATGTGTTTTGTTTGGCCAACTAGATCTATGATTCTTGCAATGGGAGAATTTCTTGGTTTTGGGTTCTGCCATATGGTGACCTTTCACAGTGACAGTAGGGGCAGCAAGGCACACATCAAGTAGTTGCCATCAAGGGTAAAAAGATGGGGTTTTTATCATTGGTTTGAGATTATCCCTCTACATCATGTCATCTTGCTTAAGGGATTACTCTGTTCTTATGGACTTAATACACTAGATGCATGCTGGATAGCGGTCGACGTGTGGAGTAATAGTAGTAGATGCAGACAGTATCGGTCTACTTGTTTCGGACGTGATGCCTATAGAAATAATCATTGCATAGATATCGTCACGACTTTGTGCGGTTCTATCAATTGCTCGATAGTAATTTGTTCACCCACTGTCTACTTGCTTTCATGAGAGAAGCCACTAGTAAACACCTCCGCTTTTACTTTGCTTTGTTATTTTGTTTCTTTCAGTTCTCACTTGGCAAACAATCTATAAGGGATTGACAACCCCTTTAGAGCGTTGGGAGCAAGTTTTTGTGTTTGTGCGGGATCTTGAGATACTCCTTCACTTGATTGATACCTTGGTTCTCAAAATCAGGGAAATACTTATCATCGCTACGCTACATCACCCTTTCCGCTTCGAGGGAACACCAACGCAAGGCTCCAAGGCCACGGGGGAAATCCTTTGCATACATGCCTAGGAAGTCCCTTAAGGCGTAGCCGCAGCACAAAGATCAAGCCAAGTATTCTCCCGTCGACGTGCCTATTTCTGGCGCCGTTGGAAGGTCTTTTGTTGGAGTAGCAGAAGTATTTCTGGCACCATTGCCAGGGATACACAGCTGATATCATTGCGCAACTTTCTTGAGGCCAGGAGGGGGCCAAAAAGAAACTTCTGCACTCCGTAATATCTCGTCCTGGCCCCTTGTAGGAGGGAGCTGACGAAATAGATTGGGCGTTGCACCAACTACTTCTTTTGCACAGTCCCGCTGGTTGGCGAGGATTTCTCTTGGTCGCCCCCCCCCCGATTCCGTAGCGGGCCTTTGCTCGCTTTGGTGCGCATCCTCACTGAGTGGCGTCACCTTTGCCGGGGCTTCATCGTCCTCTTCCCTCTACACCACCAAGGCAGTACTGACCACCTGGTTGGTTGCCGCTAGATACAAGAGCAGTGGCTCTTGGGGTCTAGGGGGCACCAGCACGGGTGTGGAGGAGAGGTATTTCTTCAAATCTTGTAGTGCCACTTCTGCCTCAGGAGTCCACTTCATTGGCCCCGCCTTCTTCAGGATTTTGAAGAAGGGCAGGGCGCGCAACGGACTTGGAAATGAACCAGCTCAGGGCACCTACGCAACCGTCTAGGCGTCGCACATCCTTGACGCGCTTCGGTGCCTCAATCTGCTCGATGGCCTTGATCTTGTCGGGATTGGCTTCGATCCCACGTTGGGACACGAAGAACCCGAGAAGCTTGCTGGATGGGACACCGAAGACACATTTCTCGGGGTTGAGCTTGAGGTTGATTTTGCGTAGGTTGGCGAACGCTTCTTCCAGGTCTTGCACAAGTGTCGTCCTGTCCTTGGTTTTGAGTACTATGTGATCTGTATAGGCTTCCAGATTTCTATGGAATTGGGGTTCAAAACAAATTTGGATCACCCTTGCGAAAGTTGAATCGGCGTTCTTCAACCCGAAAGGCATCCGCACAAAGCAGTATGTGCCACATGGGATGATGACCACGGTCTTCTCTTCATCCTCCTCGGCCATGTAGATCTGGTGATAACCGGAGTAGGCGTCGAGGAAGGACAGCAGGTCACAGCCGGCAATGGAGTCAACAATCTGGTCGATGTGCGGTAAGGGGAAGGGATCCTTGGGACAGGCCTTATTGACGTCGGTGAAGTCAATAAAAAAGCCGCCACTTCCCGTTCGCCTTGCGCAGAATGAGGATTGGCCAACCATGTGGGGTGGATGACCCCTCTAACTAGGCCTTCTGCATCTTGCTTCTTGATCTCCTCGGCAATAAACTCTTGCCGCTCTAGGTCCTGTTTCCTCACCTTCTGCTTGACTGGCCGCGCGTGTGGACATACGGCAAGGTGGTAATCATTCACCTTCCTGGGAACGCCGGGATATCTCATGATTGTCATCCAAACACATCAAGATTTTCCTACAGGAAGGCGATGAGTGTGCTTTCCTATTTGCTATCGAGGGTGGAATTGATGGTGAAAGTTCCACCCAAGCCGTCTTCCTTGGCTCGCACCTTCTTGGTCTCGAGTGGAGCGGCCCTGGACTTTTTGCTCTGCGTGGTGGAGCTTTCAGGCACGTCCTTGTCGGCAGCACAACATTCTCATGAGGTGCGCTCGCCGGGGTCGATGCGGGAGATCCTCTTGCCGACCTTCTTCTCTCCTGGGATCTTCATGGCAGCGAAAGGGGCCTTGGCGGAGGGCACCGCCACGGCCTCCCGGTAGAGGTGGTAGGTGCACCGAAGTGCCTCCTTCTTGTCGGTGCGGATGACGATGACACCGACCGGGCCAGGCATCTTCAAGGTACCGTAGGCTTAGTGCGAGGCTGCCATCAATTTGGCAAAAGGAGGATGCCCCAGGATTCCATTGTACGCCAACGGGTTGTCGGCAACGTCAAAGACGACCCTTTCCATTCGGTAGTTCTGATCGCTGCCGGAAGCTACCGGCAACGTGATCTTTCCCTTAGGCTGGATCTTCCCCGGGTTGATCCCTTGGAACACGCCTGTGTCCTCAAGGTCTTCTTCGGGGATCTGCAGCTTTTGGATCACATTAGGGGAAATGAGATTCAGGCCATCCCCTCCATCTACCAACATTTTCGTCACCTTGAGGTTGCGGATCATTGACGATACCAACAACGGCAAGCACCCGACCTGCAATGACGCGGTCTGCGTGGTCCTCAGAGGAAAAAATGATTGGTGTCTGCGACCATCTCACGGGTTGTGGACACCGATGGAGGGCTCCGTTGGAATCACCTCATGTGCCCACTTTTTGAGCTTGCGGTGGGAAGAATGCATCGAGGCGCCTCCTTTAAGGCACATCAAGTCCGCTGTCCTCTGGAACTCGTGGTTGCCGGAGTCATCGTTGGGGCAGTCTTCATCATCGTCCTCCTCCATCTTCTCCCATGGTTGCACGGGCCTCACTTTCTTTCCTTTGAACTTGCCGAGGCGGCCCCCTTGGGCGCCCTTCTTCCCGCCTGATCCTTCGCCACCTTGTTGGGCCTTCTCCTTGTCGCGCCTTTGGTACTCGGCTCTCTTCTTCTCAGCAAGCTGTTCAACTTGCCGACAGTGCTGGAGGTCATGGCCTTTGGTGCGGAAAATCTTGCAGTATTGGGCCCCGGAGCCATCTGGTTTGTCACCGGCCGCCAAGGCCTGGGAGGAGCCACACTCGGCAGCATCCTTGCTGGAGGTCTCGGTTTTCTCCTTCTTGGCGGAGTCGGCATTGCCGGTCGCCTTGATGGCAAACACGGTCTTGCCGTTCCGCTTCTTGTTATGCCGCTTTCCCCTCTTGGTGGGGACATCGGCGTCTTCATCTTTGAAGTCTGCTTCTACACGGATGTTTTCACCGGGAAGCCTCCTCCCTTCTTCTGCACACCCACATCTGTCCGCCAGAGCGTAAAGCTCGGCGATATCGCGGACTTTGTTCATCGCCAGCACTCCACGCATCTTTCAATTGCACACGTTCTGGTGGAACGCGCTAATGACGACAGCTCGGTGAATGTCCGGGATGTTGTGTTGGATGCGGCTAAACCTCTGGATGTACTAGCGCAAGGATTCACCCTCCTATTGGGGGATGATGTGCAAGTCGCTTTCCTGACCACGAGATCGATGGCCGCCACTGAAGGCGCTAACAAAGTCCTGGCACAATTCTTTCCAGGAGGAAATGGAGTTCTTGGGGAGGTGCATCAATCACGACCTGGCGTTGGGCTTAAGCACCAACGGGAAGTAGTTGGCTAATATCTTCTAGTCTCGTCCCCCGGCAGCCTGAACCGCGATGGTGTAGATGTTGAGGCACTCTGACAGGTGGGTCCTGCCATCGTAATTTTTCAGAATATTCGGCTTGAAAGTACGGGAGCTGGGGCACTGGACTCGTCGTAATTTGTTGGTAAACGCTCGAGAGCCCACCTCGTAGGGTAGGTCGGCTGGGTACCTTGAAGCTGGCATGCTAACAGCATTTCCAGCGTGCATATCCGATTGACGGTGCATCTTGCATCGTCACTCGATGAGGGTGCGGGCGTCTTCCCCGCGTCGCTCGCGGAGAATGTCCCGCTGGTCACGGCAGTGGTGGGGGTTGGAAGACCCAGTCGAGTCGTCAGAGACGATGACCTATTGCCGTCGCCGTGGAGGAGAGTGCACCGTGGTCGTGGGAGCCCTAGCCTTCTCAGTACGGTCTTGAGCACGCTTGATGGGGGTCGTTTCAACGTCCCCGCCTGCTGCGGCTGGTATCCATCGGCGACTGCGAGGAGGCTTTCGATTGTGGCTCTCAACTCCTCATGCTTGTCCGTTGGAGGGAAATCTAGGAGCAGCTGGGCTCGCGCCCGTGCGGGTGGCGGCGAGATGTGCGAGGACCTCAAGGGTCACTTACTCCTAACCGTGTTAGAAGGAGCTCCGTGTTGGTCACGCGGTGGATGGACAGTCTATGCCGTAACGGAGTGGGTACGCCTGCTCTGCGTACCCCGAGAACAAGGTCCATGGGTCCCCTTAGGTCGGGGCCGATCGCCTCCGTCCTGGGACGATCCGTCCTGTGTGGCCTGAGAAGGCCGCGATGCGCGTGATTGCATCGGCGCCTTTAAAGGCACCGGCGTGTCCTTGAAAGGCGCCGGCGCGTCCTTGGACGTGGCCGCACTGTCGGTTGGTCGCGCGGCCGCCTCCTTCGACGCTCCATGGCGAGGATGATCGCCGCGGCCGCGGGCGACTCCACTCGCCTGGCTTTGTTCTCCAGAATGTTTCATAAGATCGGGGCCTCCACCTCCTTGTTCCACACCCGTGCCTCCTCCTACCCCCGCTGGGGCCGGAGGGCTGGGTGTGGGTCCATTGGTTGCCGGAGCGCCCCTTCTCTGGGGGGCCATGGCTATGAAGAAGAGTTGGTGCGCTAATGGCTAGGTCAAGCTAATGCAACCTTCCCCCCCCCCCTACCTGGCGCACCAAAGATGTCGGCGGTGCAAGATCGACACCTACGGGAATCAACAAAAAACCCTTGTGATCATAGAGCGGGGATAGGTGAAGTGAAGAGCAGAGCCAGGGATTAGCATCCGACAAGACTTTTTACCCAGGTTCGGGCCGCTTACGCGTAAAACCCTACGCCCTGCTTGTCTGATTGTATTAAGACTTTTTGTTGTTGATTTGTACAGTGAGTGTTGATAATCCCCTTATGAGCCAATGTCCAAAGAGTTTATCCCCTTATGAATGAGCTAAGGGCCTCCTTTTATAGGTGAAGGGGTCACCTACAGTGCTCGATGGTATGTTCATGAGGAGTTACAGTGAACCTAGAGAGGTGCTTATCCATCTACCGCTGTCAGGTGCATCAAATGAATGTCTTGTCCTTGTCAGCGATATGCTGGTGAAGACATGTATCCAGGTGTTTCGACACCTGCATGATGTGCTGGCGCATGCGGAATGCGCTGGAACTTGGGGGTGGTGGTACTGTGGCAAGGGTGGTTGCCCTATAGTGCCTAGCCTCGTCATCCAAGCAAGGGAGCTTGCCGGGGCCTTGGGTCTTCGTCCCGGCAAGGGATCTTGCCGGGGGCTTCAGTTGGCATCCCGGCAAGGGAGGCATGCCGAGGTCTTGTACTTGGTGAGTTCATCCAACCCACCAAATGGGCCTCGCCTTGGTCATCTTCCAGGCAAGGCAGGATTGCCGAGGCCTTGATAATCTTGGTCATCTTCCCGGCAAGTCAGGGGCTCTTGGAGCCCGTGCACAAGTTTGGGGCACTAGGGACCCCAGTCTTTAGTGCACCGACATCGGGTTCCCCTCAAAGGACCTACTAGAGCCAACCTGGCTGTAGGAAGCCATAGTTAGCATGGACGTTAGTTAGGACCAAACTATTTTGCCAAACCCTTCAAAATCACTTACCAAACCTCTATATTTCTCACCTCTCCTATGTTTTCAAAGGAAGCAAAGGTTTTACCTTAGCACTTCCAACCTTATTCTCTTGATTTTCCTCATTTTCTTTTTCAAAACGTGCAAACGGTCGCTTGCACCCTTATGCCCATGACCACTTGATTCCCTGAAACCTTAGTGGGTAACTTAATAGGAAAGCGACCTTGGCAAATGATCACCCACATATTTTGAAGACAAGGTTGACAACGCTATGACAAGACGACACCAACGGAAGCTACCTTCTCGAGGAATGAGGACATCAAGAATCAGAAGATGGTGGCACCCTCGACACTGTTCTAGAGTGAGGCAACCTTGGCCCACAATGATCAAGACAGAATATATGCAAGATCATGATATGCATCGCTAATAGAGCAACCCAACCTTATTCCTGTTGTGTCGACAACCACCGATGGATGAGAACCTCGCCATTTAGTTTGCCTCAAAATAATGAGCAGGAAAATGGTTCTCTTCATCCCGCTCTCTTGGTGTCGATATTGTGATCAGCATAATCGAAAGTTAGGAACTCTATCATGCCTTTTCATTGTTCTTGTATAATGGATCGTCCACTCAGTACTCTCAACGCCATGAAAGAGAAGAAGACGTTGACAGGATTACGAAGACAATAGAAGACCCTATAAACTACAACCATGAGGAACCACCTTCGCCGTCAGCTTACCAAAGAGAAGTCATCAAATATTCTTTAGGATCAAGCCGGATCGTTTCAACAAACAACCACAACACACGTATCGACACCTGAGGAAGACCCAACAAACCAAAAGTCTTTCTCTCCAAGATACGAACCAAGCACGACTATTGAGTACAAGAACTCCTTGGATAGGATAAGTCGTGTATCGAGTATGTGATGTCGACTGCGTGTGATGGTTCCAATGGAACCATGATGTGTGTCACTTGGTTTTTATTGTTGTGCTTTGATATAAGTCGCGCTTTTTCCCTAGGCAACAAGTAAGCGACTATATCACCTACCTCATCTTGATGTTTGTGTTTGGCCTTTTTGGCACTTATTGGATTGCAGTTGCACTATACCACCCTTTTTGGCACCTCCCATCTATGCTACTTCCCCTCTCCCTCATCTCGTCAACCGAAGACCAGTAATACAAGATGCACCAAGGATCCACCTCGATGGACAACTGGCACTAAAGACTTTTACTAAAATGTACTCAACCAGACCCAACCCCATAGAGATGTGCTTTTCCCTCAAGATTTAGAATCCTATTCTAGACCAGCCTAGACCACATAAGTTACACCAGCTCAAACCTCTAACCACGTGTTTAAAACATGGGTTTGCCAGCGCCATGTGAGCTCCAATGACCCCTACTTAGCATTTGGTTCATTATGGAACTAATGATCATAGTGAAGAGACAAATTTCATCCTTAGCCAGCACCAGAACTGTGATTCCATAAGGAAATTGTTTGAGGATACATGACTAGGAGACAAATGATTTGATACGACTATAATAGGTATATTGAGGATATAGTTGAACCTCCTTTTTTGTGGATTACAAGCTTTTCATGATGATAGGTTAAATTGGTGGATCAGGTTGATAGAATAGCATAACTTGTTTCCCCTTTTAGTAAATTGGATTTAGTAGGACAATGGTGATTCACAAGTCAAAATCCTAGGTGGTACGATAATTCATATTGACAAGTAATGGGTGTGGATTAATAATGCTGCAATAATGACTTTGAGTAACGAGTAGGAAATCTCGTTGGACATGAGAATTGGATTTAAATAGGTGATCCTAATAGAGTTTTCGTGTTAAGTAAGCCAACATGGTTCGGAGTAATTTGGATTTAGTCCAATGATCTTGACCATGATACCATGTTTCTTGGTGGATGATGAGGTAGGAAAAAATTGGAGTCGTCACAATTGATTTAAAGACCTATATAAGTTGGACCTTTGAGTTTACTTGGTCATGATATTGGAAGTTGTTGGATATAGTGAGATAACAGTGCTTGCAATGGTATGTGGTTTGTTGGAGGTCCAGGAGATTATGTAGAACCAGATCGATATTGGATTTGTAGGAGTAATGGGTCAAGTAATGATTGATGGGATTGACGAACCACTTGGTTTGATTAGTAGGAAGGAAACAAGATCTTGGATGGTACATTACGTGTTTCCTTGGTATAGGAATACATCACCTGAGCCCTTGGATATTTTTGCTGAGCGCTTGGATTTGTAGTGTCATAATTAAGCTTTGTGACTTGTATGCTTGTCGATTATTTTTACGTAGGGATACATGTGAGTTGGCTATAGTATACTTATGAGATTTTTGGTTTAGTCCTTCTTCCAAACCTTGGAGATGCGTAGCATAAGTGATGTTGGAGTTGTCTTGTATATATGAGATGGTACTTTCGAATAATATTGGCTGATTTTGATTGAAAAATAGGAGAAAATATTGGCATCTAAGAACCGGGCTCTAGGATAAGATGGTAGAC
Source organism: Hordeum vulgare subsp. vulgare (assembly GCF_904849725.1). NCBI lineage: Eukaryota > Viridiplantae > Streptophyta > Magnoliopsida > Poales > Poaceae > Hordeum > Hordeum vulgare. Next base: position 298,262,933 of record NC_058520.1, on the reverse strand, counting down.
ATTCACTCACATCCTAAGCTCTTTGAAACCTTCAAGCTTTATCGATCCATAATATGGTCGGATTATGACCGTAGGTCTTGGCTCTAAGTAATTAGACAATGGCCAATACTCTACCTCGACCACCCCAATCATATCCAAGAGGAAGATGCATAGGAAGAACTAGATTATGTTGAATCTCAAACCCCTGGACAAGTGACCATCTGGAACAAATGCCCGCTCCTCTCACATATCCCATGAGCAATGTGCTTATGTGATGCTTGAAGAAATATGTTGTTGTCCTCATGGATGGCATACTTATTTACCCTATGAGAGAAAGGAACACCTTAGTCCTATTTGGATACGCCCCAGAATCACCAATTATCATTATTCTCAATTGTAAGGTATGACCTTAAATAAGTGGACTCCTCGATGCACCCTCCAAGTAACAGAAAACAATCCTACCAAGCAAGATGAAGAACCACTACGGCTGGGATGCCACTACGAAGAAGACAAAGCAAGAGAAGTCAGCCACCGCTACTCCATCGACTACATCAGCTTGACTGCATTAGTAAGCACCAACATTCAAGCACAATGAAGCCCTCGGACATCAAAAGAAGTTTAAGAGCCCTTTTAGATCGCATCATCGACATGACTAGATCATGGTGAAACACCTGTTAAAAGTGGTTCACACCACTTGCCAACCCTCACACCCTGGGGATTGTATGGATGATCTATACTCTTGGGTAGCCAAGCATCTAGGACCTCTCAAAAACTTTCCTAGGTGGTAGAACCTGTTTTAACATAAAGTAACTAAACTTAGTCTTAGGGGCGAGATTCGACCCAGACTTTTTCACAAGTAGCTACGAAGAGGCTAGAAGACCGATCATCCGAAGACACGCGTGAAATGTACGTCCGCGACAACAAAGACAAAGGCCATAGACAAATGAAGAACATATTTGGGCAACTTCCTCAAGCAAAATATCTGGATGAGAAGCCTACTTCGAAAACCTTCAACACTCTCAAGGATGAATACCACCTCTAATTGAAGGTCACATGCTTTAAGAAGGTCAAGGATTTTCCCGTCAATGTGTAGCTACACCAAAACCTTGACCGCTCTATTTTAACACGAGACATCTAGATGTCACTAACCTACATGAATAGCCCCAGGACCAGCATGTAGACACACTACTTGCACGCATTCCTATTTTCGAATACACACGCAAGCCAGACCCTTGCCCGAACCTTGTTCACCAAACCCTTACCTCTAGTCAAGAGAAACATACCAAAAGAACCCCATTAACTCTCTGACAAAGCCAAGAGAAGCACTCAAAGAAGAATCATCAAGAACTTCGAGATCCAATGGAGAATCACATCAAAGAATAATCAACGCGAGAACGAGAAGGATACCTCAAACCCGAATTTCCGTGTCTCTTCAATGCCTAGCCTAGACTAGATTCTTGTAAGGGGGTAGGTCTGTCACACCCATTGTTTTGCCTCTCCTGACTAAGTTAACATAGCTCAAAAATTAGGACCAATTAAAAACTTTTGTGTGCTTGTGCTATTTGACTTGATTAGTATTTGCTTGTGTGCTCGTTTGTGTTTTAACTTCACAAAACCATACTACTCTCTAGACTCATCTGGTTGCACCAAATCCTTGCCTAATGACCATACCATGTGTATTGGACTGAAAAACTATTTTTAGATAATATCATTTTTACCAAGAAGCATTTATTTAGTTTAATCATTCAAAAACCCCTCAATTGCGGTTTGTACAAAAAGTCCTCAAATTTGGGAGCAAGTTTTACCCAAAAAATTTATTTGGATCCTACTTTTTTTACTGTAAACTGTAGGGAATCCCCCCCAGAGCAATTCAACTTTATTATCCAAGAGAGTTATAAATTACATAGATTACAAATGTCGGATTTTGTGCTACGCAAAACCCTAAAGATTCGAGCAAAGGGGCGTGTAAGAAGATCTCTCTCTGCTTGACCTTGCCAAGCATGCTACTCGATGGGAACGACTAAGGACTCACTCAATGGTGACGAGAACACAGAACACAACAGCTTACCCAAATTCGGGCTGCTGCGAAGCGTAAAACCCTACTCTTGCTTTGGTGGATTGCCTCTCGGGGAGGTTGGTGGATGAACTAGTACAGTGCTCTCGAGTTTCCGGAGGCTGGGTGGCTGTGTGTGTTGTTCAAGGGTGAGAATGAACTGCCTCTCTATGAAATATCCTACCCTCTCTATTTATAGTGGAGACCCGGGTCCTCTTCCCTCATCGTTTCGGCGGGAAGGGATCCCACAACGGACAATTCCGAAGGGGGGACAAGGGAACGTGCTTCCCCTGTCAAAAGTGGTCTTCACTTGCAAAGTAGTTGCATGTGCTGCTGGGGTGGGCGCAGCGATGACGTCCGTCCTGCCGGCGGGCGGACATGGTCTTGTTGCACCAAAAGGGAAACCTTTAGGAGATGCCTTGGGAAACAACGTTCGGCTTTGCCCTCTTGGCACTAAAGGGGAAACTGCACTGCCTGCTGCTTGCTTCTCGCCTGTCCTCCCTCTACATCAGCCTTGACTCATGAGATTGGGCCCTGCCTCGGAATATTCGCCGCTCCGGAGGGGTCCGGAGGAGGCCCCCTTCGGGTCTTGATGCCGCTCCTCCTCGCGAGGCTTGGCCCCTCGGGAGGGCCTTGTCCTAGGTGGTGTCGTGCCAGTTGGCTTTATATTGATGAAGAGGGCCAGCCTTGGGCAGCAGGGACGCAGGTCTGGGTACCCCCATTCCCAGAACAACGAAGGTAGTGTTGGGGAACGTCGCATGGGAAACAAAAATTTTCCTACGCACACGAAGACCTATGATGGTGATGTCCATCTACGAGTGGATATTAGATCTACGTACCCTTGTAGATCGCTCAGCGGGAAGCGTTAAGAAGCGCGGTTGATGTAGTGGAACGTCTTCACAATTCGTCCCTTGAACCGTCCCACGATCCGTCCCACGAACTGTCTTCGATCCGTCCCACGATCCGTCCCGATCTAGCGCCGAACGGATGACACTTCCGCGTTCAGCACACGTACAGTTCGATGATGATCTCGGTCTTCTTGATCCATCAAGCAAGACGGATAAGTAGATAAGTTCTCCGGCAGCGTGACGGTGCTCCGGTGGTGGTGACGATCTACTACTGCAGGGCTCCGCCCGAGCTCCGTAGAGATCCGATCTAGAGGTAAAACTATGTGGAATAGGCTAGAGTTGAACGTGGCAAAGTTGTGTCTCAAAAAGCCCTAAACCACCAATATATATAGGAGGAGGGGAGGGGAAATCCTTGAGGCACAAGGTCCTCAAGGTGCACCGGCCGCCAAGAGGAGGAGGACTCCTCCTCCAATTCGGTTTGGGAAGGAGGAGTCCTCCTCTTCCTTCCCACCTCCCTCTTTCCTTTTTTTATTATCTTTTAGTATTTTCTTATGTGGCGCCATAGCCCTCTTGGGATGAATCCACCAACCCAATAAGGTATTGGTGTGCCACCCTAAGGCCTTGGGCTCACTCCCGGGTGGGTGGGCCCCTCCCGGTAAACACCCGGAACCCATTCGTCACTCCCGGTACATTGCCGAAATTGCCCAAAACTTTTCGGTGACCAAATGAAACCAACCTCTAAATCAATCTTCGTTTCGGGACCATTCCGAAAACCCTCGTGACGTCCGTGATCTCATCCGGGACACTGAACAACATTCGGTAACCACACATATAAATCAACTATATTAAAACATCATCGAACCTTAAGTGTGCAGACCCTGCGGGTTCGAGAACTATGTAGACATGACCCGAGGCACTCCTCGGTCAATATCCAATAGCGGGACCTGGATGCCCATATTGGAACCTACATATTCTCCGAAGATCTTATCGGTTGAACCACAGTGCCAAGGATTCATATAATCCCGTATGTCATTCCCTTTGTCCTTCGGTATGTTACTTGCCCGAGATTTGATCGTCGGTATCCGCATACCTATTTCAATCTCGTTACCAACAAGTATGTTTACTCGTTCCGTAATACAAGATCCCGTGACTTACACTTATGTACATTGCTTGCAAGGCTTGTGTGTGATGTTGTATTACCGAGTGGGCCCCTAGATACCTCTCCATCACACGGTGTGACAAATCCCAGTCTTGATCCATACTAACTCAACGGACACCTTCGGAGATACATGTAGAGAACCTTTATAGTCACCCAATTACGTTGCGACATTTGATGCACACAAGGTATTCCTCTGGTATCAGTGAGTTATATGATCTCATGGTCATAGGAATAAATACTTGACACATAGAAAACAATAGCAAAAAAATGACACGATCAATATGCTACATTCATAGTTTGGGGCTAGTCCATCACATGATTCTCCTAATGATGTGATCCAGTTAACGAGTGACAACACTTGCACATAGTCAGAAAACCTTGACTATCCTTGATCAAGTGGCTAGACAACTAGAGGCTTGCTAGGGACATTGTTTTGTCTATGTATCCACACATGCGTCTATATGTTCATTCAATACAATTATAGCATGCATAATAAACGATTATCTTGCAACAGGAAATATAATAATAACTATTTATCATCGCCTCTAGGGCATATTTCCAACAGTCTCCCACTTGCACTAGAGTCAATAATCTAGTCCTCACATCGCCATGCGATTTACATTGTAATAAATCTAACACCCATACAGTTCTGGTGTTGATCATGTTTTGCCCGTGGAAGAGGTTTAGTCAGCGGGTCTGCTACATTCAGATCCATGTGCACTTTGCAAATATTCATGTCCTCTCCTTCGACGTAGTCGCGGATGAGGTTGAAGCGTCCTTTGATGTGCCTGGTCTTCTTGTGAAACGTTGGTTCCTTTGCTAAAGCAATGGCACCAGTGTTGTCACAGAACAGAGTTATTGGATTTAGTGCACTCGGCACAACTCCAAGATCCGTCATGATCTGCTTCATCCAAACACCCTCCTGTGCTGCCTCCGAGGCAGCCATGTACTCCGCTTCACATGTAGAATCTGCTACGACGCTTTGCTTGGAACTGCACCAGCTTACCGCACCCCCATTAAGAATAAATATGTCTCTGGTTTGCGACTTAGAGTCATCCGGATCGGTGTCAAAGCTTGCGTTGACGTAACCCTTTACGACGAGCTCTTCGTCACCTCCATAAATGAGAAACATTTCCTTAGTCCTTTTCAGGTACTTCAGAATATTCTTGACCGTCGTCCAGTGATCCACTCCTGGATTACTCTGAAACCTGCCTGCCATACTTATGGCCAAGCTGACGTACTGTCTAGTGCACAACATTGCATACATGATAGAACCTATGGCTGAAGCATAGGGGATGGAACTCATTTGTTCTCTATCTTCCGCAGTTGTTGGGCACTGAGTCTTACTCAATTTTATACCTTGTAACACTGGCAAGAACCCTTTCTTGGACTGATCCATTTTGAAATTCTTCCAAACTTTATCAAGGTCTGTGCTTTGTGAAAGTCCTACCAGGCATCTCGATCTATCTCTATAGATCTTAATGCCTAGAATGTAAGCAGCTTCTCCTAGGTCCTTCATAGAGAAACTTTTATTCAAGTAAACCTTTACGCTCTCCAAAAACTCCACGTTGTTTCCAGTCAGCAATATGTCATCCACATATAATATTAGAAATGCCACAGAGCTCCCACTCACTTTCTTGTATATACAAGATTCTCGAACAACTTGTATAAACCCAAATGCTTTGATCACCTCATCAAAGCGCTTATTCCAACTCCGAGATGCTTGCACCAGTCCATAAATGGATCGCTCGAGCTTGCATACTTTGTCAGCATTCTTTGGATCGAAAAAACCTTCGGGTTGCATCATATACAACTCTTCCTTAAGAAAACCGTTAAGGAACGCCATTTTGACATCCATCTGCCAGATTTCATAATCGAAAAATGCACCTATTGCTAACATGATTCGGACGGACTTAAGCATAGCTACCGGTGAGAACATCTCATAGTAGTCAATTCCTTGAACTAGTGAAAAACCCTTTGCCACAAGTCAAGCTTTATAAACGGTCACTTACCGTCTGCGTCCGTCTTCTTCTTAAAGATCCATTTGTTCTGAATGGCCCTGCGGCCTTGAGGTAGTACTTCCAAAGTCCACACTTTGTTTTCGTACATAGATCCTATCTCGGACTTCATGGCCTCCAGCCATTTGTTGGAATCCGGGCCCACCATTGCTTCTTCGTAATTTGCAGGTTCATTGTTGTCTAACAACATGATTGATAAGATAGGATTACCGTACCACTTAGGAGTAGTACGTGATCTTGTCGACCTGCGAGGTCTGATAGGAACTTGATCCAAAGTTTCATGATCATGATCATCAACTTCCTCCTCAACCGGCATCGCAACGACACGGGTTTCCCCTTGCCTTGTGCCACCATCTAGAGCGACTACAGGTTCGACAACCTCATCAAGTTCTATCTTCCTCCCACTCAATTCTTTCGAGAGAAACTCCTGCTCAAGAAAAGCTCCATTTTTAGCAACAAACACTTTTCCCTCAGATTTGAGATAGAAGGTGTACCCAATTGTCTCCTTCGGGTAACCTATGAAGATGCACTTTTCTGCTTTCGGTTCCAGCTTTTCAAGCTAAAGCTTTTTTACATAAGCATCACACCCCCAAACTTTTAGAAAGGACAACTTCGGTCTTTTGCCCTACCATAGTTCGTATGGTGTCATCTCAACGGATTTTGATGGTGCCCTATTTAAAGTGAATGCAGCTGTTTCTAATGCAGAACCCCAAAACGATAACGGCAAATCGGTGAGAGACATCATAGATCGTGTCACACCCTGTTTTTGGCTTCCCTGGCTAATTAACTTATTTCAAATTTAGGACCAATTAAAAATTGTTATGAATGCTTGTGATGCTTGGAGTGACTATTGTTTGCTTGAGTGCATGTGATTGCTCCCCAATAAATCTATCTATCTTGCAACCCACCTCCCCATTCCCTGATCTCCTGCCTAATGATCATGCCATGTGTTTAGGATAAATATCCATTTTCACCAAGAAGCATTCCTGAATTAAACCTTAAAACCCGTGAGATGAGACTTCAACTAAAAGTCCTCAAATTAGGGAATTTCTTTTGCACCAATTATTTTATTTAAAACCTATTATCAAAATGTCTTCCAAAAACCACCATATTATTATTTTAAAATTTATTTTATTATTTCATTTAAAGTCATTTCTGTGAGGCCAGAAATGGTCTCCTATGAAGGAAAGTTATTTTTATTGCTTTCAAAATATTTAAGAAAATTTAGGGAAATTCAGTGGATATATTTATTCCATATTTTTGAGTTTCAACACATGGTCATGTTCAAAATATTGGGGAAACCCCTCCAAAACCATTCCTGCCTATTTCAAGCTTTTGGAATATTTCTATAAGAAATATTCTCAATAAATTCCAACTAAATTCTAGCATGTCATCTATGATATTATTGATAATCTTGCCAAGTTTCATTTCAATCCAAGTTTATTCGGCTCCCCTAATCACCCTAAAACCCTATCTGTCCAGAATCAAATTTGAGCAACTCTACATTGTGAAGTGTCTCCAATTGTACTCAAATTTAGCGGACATGTTCTAATACTCCTTTAAGTGTTGGCGCCCCAGCGCCTTGCGCCTTCCCCGAGTGGAAGCGTATTCAAAGGAATACGCCTCCTGCATGGCCGCGGTTAGCCAGGCCCAGTCAGCGGGCCGGCCCAATCCCTTTCCTCCGCCCCGGGCGTAAGATAACCCCGAGGCTAAGCCTTTTTCCTTTTTCCTATTTGATTAAATTTATAAATTCCATTATAAAATCATACTAACTCCAAAATTAATGATTCAAAATTCTAAAGGTTCCTAAATTCAAGCTCTATCCACCTATGAGCCTTGCACATTTTTCCAAGACATGTTTCTGTGGAGTTTTATTAAAAATCGAAATCTGAATATTATTAGCCCCATCTTTCAAAAATCCAATAGGCTTCAAATCTACGCCAATTGGGGTGATTCAAATTTCCACAACCTTCTTAAATCATTCCCTATTTTTAGAACCCTGGTCAACATTTTTTGTGTGACTTATTTCTGTTCAATAAATAAATAGCTTCCTATTGCTATTTATTCCACATTAGAAAATTCCTAGAATATTCATACCAACTCCAAATGCAGTGAAACCACTTCCTAGATATTTCTAAAATCATTCTCTGTTAAATGGGTGTCTCCACTCATTTTTAACAGAATGATTTCTGTTGGCTTCTTCAATGATCACCTATTGCTCTTTCCATCCATTCAAAAATCCTTGATGATTCAAATCTCATATATCAATATTCAGGTAATTTTCTTATGACCAGAGAGGTCCAAGACAAATATAACTTCTATTTTGTGGGACTTTTATTCTGCTTGCTATATGGCTTACTATGGTTGTTTCCGACGATAGTTGACGGTAGACGGAGTATTCGGAGTTGGAGCGGAAGACCTCGAAGACCCTGAGGACTTACGTGAGCAAGGCAAGAAGCCCTTTGACCATGTCTGAGCATATGTTACTTTGCACGTTAAATAGCAAGTATTCCCATTGCATATGATCATAATTGTCGGTAATCATTCGATATAATTTTTACCGAAGGCTCCCCCGGAGCACATGCATTGAGCTTAACTCTACCCCTTAGGGCCATGCTAATACCATGTTGACAAGTAAAGATAGAAGTAACATTATCATGAGCATGATGTTGTCATAAAGCAAGAGTTTATGAAAACCCCGTCGGGTGCCACTAATGCCCGAGGGTGATGATGAGTTAGGTGGTCACTTTTGGTGAAGTGATGCACCCGGTATTTCTGTGAGTATGGTTTCGGAAATGGGATTAGATTTATGATGTGTCGACCATCCCAACCTTACCAGTACGACCACGTTACCCCTTATGGGATGAGGCTATGTTAATGTGACAGCCCGGCGCCGACGTTCCAGAAGATCCCCTTTATTTCCGTTTCCGTCGTGTGATCAGTTTTATTTGTTGCATCTTCATTTAGTTTGCATCACCGCATCATGCATGGCATCATTTCTTTTGTGTGCTTGTCTTGTGTGCTTGCGTAAAAGATTTCAGTTTTAACCCCTTCAAAATAAATTCATCTTCTTTTAAAACTCATTTTTTAAAGGTGGAGGCAACCCCTTGGGTAACCTTTATTTTTTCCCTTTGTTTTATTTTAAAATTAGAGTCTCTTTCTATTTCTAAAAAAGGGGGTTTATTTTATTCTCTTGTAAAAAGGGTTTTATTTTATTCTTTTAAAAAGGCTTCATTTTATTTCTTCTAAAAAATAACTAATCCTTATAGTTGGGGTATGTTTTTAAAGGAGCAAAGAGTATGTTTTTTCTTTGTTAAATCCTTTTATTTTTGTGTGTGTGTATTTTCTGTTTTAAAAGAAAAAAAGAAAACCAAAAGAGGGAGAGACGAGGACCCCAGGCCCAAGGCCCAGCTCGCCAAGGCCCAAGGCCTCCCCTCCAACCCTAGCGAGCAGCTCCCAATCACCTCCTCGTCCCTCGTCCTCTCCCCCCGCGTCGTCGCCCTGTTCCTCTCATCTCTCTCCTCTCGTGCCTCCCTCTATCCCGTGCTCGCCTCCCCTAGCCGTCATGCCCGCTGACAACAGCAGCCGCATCACCCCTGGTTTCCCCCGCCGGTGCTCGTCCCGTGCCGACCTGCCGCCGTGCTCTGCCCCTCGCCGCGTTGCACCCCCTCGGCCCTGCCGCCATGGTCACCCGCCATGGCCTCTCCCCGTTGCCCGTGCGCCGCTGTTGCCCACGCACTGCTTCGCCTCGAGCCCCAGCCGCCGTTCCAGGCCATCCCGAGGACCTCGCCGCGTCGCCATGGTCGCCGGGCCGAGCCGCGCGTCGCCCTCGCCATGGCCGCGCCGCCGCCTGCAGGTCTCGCGTGGTCACCTCCCCGCGCGCCCCATCGTCGTATCCTCCCCCGCCGGTGCTCGCCCCGCCGCCGGCTGGCCCTATTGCTGCAGGTTGCTGTTGCTGTAAATGCTTGATGTGCATGCTACCGTTGTTGTCCCGATTTGCTGCTGCTGCGTGATGTTGTGTCGCCGCGATGCCATTCTGTTGTTGTCGCATGTTGCCGTTAGCCGCTGCTGCTTGGAGATGCTCTTGCAGCTGCTGCCGCTGCCAGATGTTGCTTGCCCGATTGCTGCTGCTGCATGTGCATGTTGTTGTTTGTTGCATGTCGCTGTCTATTGCCGTTGCTGCTAGGAAGCCTGCAGCTGTTTGCTAGTTGCTGTTGCGTAGTAGCTGTTGCTGCTCTTGCTTTTGCCTGCTTTGCTGCTTGATGCCATTGCTATGTTGTTGCTTGCTGCGGCTAGATAGATGCTAGTGATGCCTTGTTGCTAAGCTAGTTGTTGTTGTTAGATTGCGGCATCTTGTTGTTGTGTCGCTGTTGCTTGCTGTTGTTGCTACTGTAGTCGCGTTTCTGCTGTCGCTGCTTGCGTCGCCGAAGTTCGCGAGGACCATCCCCGCCACCGTGCGTCGTCGACAAGTTCGCCGAGTCCAGACGTCCTCGACGACCCCGGACCTCTTCGGAAACGTATCCGTCTTTCGACGCCAAAGACCCATGCACCGATGCCAGGAGCACGACTACCGTCGACGAGACTGGAGTTCCACGACTTCAACTATGACCACGACTTCCACGACACATGGGAATGTGTCGAAGGTATACCGTTGGAACGTGTCGTGAACCGAATGCCAATGTTGTATGAGATGTACCGTATGTTTGCGCTATATGTTTGCCCGTTGCACGTTTTCTTCCTTTTTGTTGTTGCCTAGACACATGGGAACCCGGTAGCGGGATCACCCCATATTTATTTAGCGTTCCGGCACATGATTCCTATACATTGGCCCGATATCTCATTGAGTTATCGTGATAGGAACGTTGTCGTGGCTTCGTTTCCGTCTTGCCGCTATGGCTCCCTCTCGCTCGCCGTGGCGACACATACTTGTTTCTCTTCTTGTCGTGATGTTGTAAGTTGCATGCATGACGCATTCATGGCATAATATCTTGTGTTGCATGTTTCTTGTGTCGTAGCTCCGATCTATGCTCCGCGTGTTAACCGACTAGGATGTCAGGTAGAATCACCCGCTTCACCCCTTGCCATGTTAACAACAATTAAATATTTTTGCGTAAATTAACGGGAGTGAACTAAATAATTAATCATGGAGTTTCGTCGATATGCAACTCGTTGCATATCGAGCTTCACTTAATGTGTAGTGTTTGTGTGAGGTGAATTTCCATGCCATCCCTTGCATATTGAACTGATCATGCATCATAGTAGGTTGTGCATCGTGTGGTGAATATCTGTGTTGATGCTTGTTTCCGGTTTGCTCCATCTTGATAGAGTTCCTCAAGCATGCCGGATTGTGAGGACCCGTTCGACTACGTCGGTTCGTCTGCTTCACGGAGTCATTCTTCTTCCGAGCGGGATCTCAGGCAAGATGACCATTCCCCATATACCATTAGTATCATTGCCATGCTAGTTTTATCGCTTCTATCGAATATGTCTCGTTGCCTACCACATGTTAAATATTAGCGTCTCAACAATGCCATGATAACCTTCAACTGTTCAACCTAGCAAACCACTGATTGGCTATGTTACTGCTTGCTTAACCATGTTTTTAGCGTTGCTAGTTGCACGTGTAGTTGCTTCCATGTGATAACATGGGTTCCTTGTTATATCAACATATTAAATGCTATTTAATTTAATGCACCTATATAGTTGGTAAAAGGTGGAAGGCTCAGCCTTTTCTAGCCTGGTGTTTTGTTCCACCTTTGCCCCCTTAGTTTTCGGCTACCGGTGTTATGTTCCATATTTGAGCGCTCCTAACACGATCGGGGTAGTTATGGGGACCCCCTTGATAATTCATTTTGTATTAAAGCTGGTCTGGCAAGGCCCAACTTTGGTATTACATTTCCCTAATAACTAATGAACTGCATAGGGAGTAATTAACACGAGGATAATTTAATCAACCCCCGAGCCAGTGCTCCTCATGAGTGTTGGTCCCACCTGAGCGATGTCCGACGCCCCTCTGGTCTAGTTGGAGCACCCCTACAGGGTTAAATCTTTTCAGAAAGCCATGCCCACGGTTATGTGGCAACATGGAAGCTTTGTTTAACACTGGTTCTAGATAACTTGAAGTTAATTTAATTAAAATATGCCAACTGTGTGCGTAACCATGACTGTCTCTTTCATGAGTTCCTTCTCCGATCAAGGACACGGTGGGGTTATGTGTGATGTAGGTAGGTGTTCCGGATCATTCATTTGATCATCAGAAGTTCACGTCCGTTATGCGTAGATCTTCCCCCTCTTATTTCTTGTACTCGTAAGTTTAGCCACCTGATATATGTTTAGCCGTTGTTGCAACCTCACCACTAAACCATGCCTCACCTATTAAGCTTTGCTAGTCTTGATACCTTTGGAAATGAGATTGCTGAGTCCCCTGTGGCTCACAGATTACTACAACACCAGTTGCAGGTACAGGTAAAGGTTACTTGATGCGAGCGCGTTGATTGTTCATTTGGAGTTGCTTCTTCTTCTTCTTCTTCATCGATCTAGGATGGTTTCTAGGCCGGCAGCCTGGGATAGCAAGGATGGACGTCGTTCTTCTTTTCTCGTTTGTTTTCGTCCGTAGTCGGACCCTGCTCTTACTCTTGATGAATATGTAATGTACTGATGTGACTCTGATGTAGCTTGTGGGGAGTGTAAGCCAATTCTATTATATATCTCTTCTTTTCAGTACATGTACTTGTAACGATATCCATTCTCGTGACACGACGGGATGCGCTTCTATCCCTCACGAGGCCCTCGTGCCAAATTGAGGATAGGTTCGCATCTTGGGCGTGACAATTAATTACTCTGGTCGGTGCTAGCAAAGACCCACATTGCTAGTGGCGGGAGTGATATGTGGTCACTCTCGTGATGGGGTCGAGCCGGGTAGGACGACTATGCCATTTTTATGAGTTCCAGTCACACCATTGGTCCCCGCATGGTTGGTACTTTCCAGAGTTGGTGCTCGTAAGACATACAACATGTGTGATGGGTACCAATCGAGTGGACCTCTTTGTCTAGTATCGTCAGGGGAAAGGCATTGATCAGGTACTTACCTCGGGTATGTGATATACCGCGAGTCGTGGATGACACGGAAGTTTCTCGGATCTCGTGGGTCCAGCGTACTACCTCTGCAGAGTGTTAACTATTTGAATAGCCGTGTCCATGGTCAAGGACAGTTGGGTAATCCTGCTTAAACTACGTCCTAATATTTCCACATAAACCAAGTGTGTGTGTGTGTGTGTATGGTGATATGAAAAGTGTTGCTATGATAGCAACAATATGACCAAGTTCGGTGACTTGGCATATAGGGTGAACCCGGATGGTTCAGCCCTATACACATATATTGATATCTATAACCTGTTCTTCAAGAGTAACTCTTTAACTTGAAGCATATTCATGATCATTCCACCTAGACGAGTTGCACTAAAGATGCATGATATTGTTATCCTTCACTTTCGTTGTTCATATCATGGACTGTTTGCGAGTACATTCAAAGTACTCATTGGCTTGCCACTGGTTATGTTATTGACCAGACATGGAAGGACCGGAGTTTGGAGATGAGTACATCTTCGGCAACACCCCTGTGAACTAGGACGCTTCTGAGTCAGAATGCCTGTCCGTGTAGGCTTGATGGCATGGGCACTCGCTTAGCCCTATGTTTTCTGCCATTAGTGTACTCGTGTGATTTGGCCTTAGGCCCTGTCTTGTGAACTTGACCTTTCGGTCACGTGTTGTAATAATCCGTACTTGAATGTAAGACTCTTTATTCAGTATCTGTGTTCGATGAGAATTGATCTCTGGAATCACTGAGCACGGCATCCTCGACTCGTAAGTCGGGGTACCCATAGATCGCACCATTTCTAACAAACTACGATTGCGACGTTCGGACACACCATTACGTTGTGGTGTTCTAGGCGGTGTCAACTGTGAAACAATTCCACATTGTCTTAAGAGAGCACCAAACTCGAAACTCAGATATTCACCCACATGATCAGACCGTAGGAACTTGATCTTCTTGTTACGATGATTTTCTACTTCACTCTGAAATTGCTTGAACTTCTCAAACGTTTCAGACTTGTGATTCATCAAGTAGATATATCCATACCTACTCAAATCGTCAGTGAAGGTGAGAAAATAACGATATCCGCCGCGTGCCTCCACACTCATCGGACCGCATACATCAGTATGTATGATTTCCAACAAGTCACTTGCATGCTCCATTGTTTCGGAGAACGAAGTCTTAGTCATCTTGCCCATGAGGCATGGTTCACACGTGTCAAGTGATTCAAAGTCAAGTGACTCCAAAAGTCCATCGGAATGGAGTTTGTTCATGCGCTTTACACCAATATGACCTAAGCGGCAGTGCCACAAAAACATGGCGCTATCATTGTTAACTCTAACTCTTTCGGTCTCAATGTTATGTATATGTGTATCATCGCTATCAAGATTCAATATGAACAATCCTCTCACATTGCGTGAATGACCATAAAAGATATTACTCATAGAAATAGAACAACCATTATTCTCTGACTTAAACGAGTAACCCGTCTCGCAATAAACAAGATCCAGATATAATGTTCATGCTTAACGCAAGCACTAACCAACAATTATTTAAGTTCATAACTAATCCTGATGGTAACTGAAGTGAAACTGTGCCGACGGCGATTGCATCAACCTTAGAACCATTTCCCACGCACATCGTCACTTCATCTTTCACGAGCCTTCATTTATTCCGCAATTCCTGTTTCGAGTTGCAAATATGAGCAACCGAACCGGTATCAAATACCCAGGCACTACTACGAGAGTTGGTTAAGTAAACATCAATAACATGTATATCAAATATACCTGATTTTTCCTTGGCCGCCTTCTTATCAGCCAAATACTTGGGGCAGTTGCGCTTCCAGTGACCCAGTCCCTTGCAATAATAACACTCGGTTTTTAGGCTTAGCTCCAGCCTTGGGTTTCTTCGTCGGACTGGCAACAGGCTTGCCGCTCTTCTTCGAGTTACCCTTCTTGCCTTTGTCGTTTCTCTGGAAACTAGTGGTTTTATTGACCATCAACACTTGATGCTCTTTCCGGAGTTCTGGCTCTGCGACTTTCAGCATCGCGAATCACTCGCTGGGTCACTTGTTCATCCCTTGCATGTTATAGTTCAACACAAAGCTCTTGTAGCTTGGTGACAGTGATTGAAAAATTCTGCCAGTGATAGCCTCTTGCGGGAGTTCAATCCCTAGCTCCGCTAGACGGTTTGAGTACCCAGACATTTTGAGCACATGTTCACTGACACACGAATTCTCCTCCATCTTGCAAACATAGAATTTATCAGAGGTCTCATACTGTCGATCCGAGCGTTCTTCTTCAATATAAAATTCAACTCCTGGAACATCTCATATGCTCCATGACGCTCAAAGCGACGTTGAAGTCCCGTCTCTAAGCCATACAAGACTACACATTGAACTACTGGGTAGTCCTCCTTACATTTAACCAAGCGTTTTTAACATCTTGGTCAGCCGTAGCGGGTGGTTCATCTCCTAGCATAGCATTAAGGACATAATCCTTCTTTCCAGCTTGCAGGAGGAACCTAAGATTACGAGCCCAGTCTACAAAGTTGCTTCCATCATCTTTCAACTTAGCTTTCTCTAGGAATGTATTAAATTTCAGGGTGACTGTAGCGTGAGCCATTGATCTACAACACAAATATTGCAAAGTGGACTTAGACTATGTTTAAGATAATTAGAGTTTAATTAATCAAATTACTAATAAACTCCCACTCAAAAAGTACATCTCTCTAGTCATTTGAGTGGTACATGATCCAAATTCACTAACTCAAGTCCCATCATCACGTGAGTTGAGAATAGTTTTAGTGGTAAGCATCTCTATGCTAATCATATCAACTATACGATTCATGCTCAACCCTTCGGTCTCATGTGTTCCGAGGCCATTTTTGCACATGCTAGGCTCGTCAAGTTTAACCCGAGTGCTCCGCGCGTGCAACTGTTTTGCACCCGTTGTATGTGAACGTTGAGTCTATCAAACCCGATCATCACGTGGTGTCTCGAAACGATGAACTGTTGCAACGGTGCACAGTCGGGGGGAACACAATTTCGTCTTGAAATTTTAGTGAGATATCACCTTATAAGGCTACTGTCGTTCTAAGCAAAATAAGGTGCATAAAAGGATTAACATCACATGCAATTCATAAGTGACATGATATGGCCATCATATTGTGCTTCTTGATCTCCATCACTTAAGCACTGGCATGATCTTCTTGTCACCGGCGCCACAGCATGATCTCCATCAACGTGTCGACATCGAGGTTGTCGTGCTATCTATGCTATTACTAGCTACGACCTAGCAATATAGTAAACACATCTGCAAACACAAACGTTAGTTTAAAGACAACCCTATGGCTCCTGCCGGTTGCCGTAGCATCGACGTGCAAGTCGATATTAACTGTTACAACATGATCAACTCATACATCAAATTTATCACATCACGTAATTGGCCATATCATATCACAAGCATACCCTGCAAAAACAAGTTAGACGTCCTCTAATTTGTTGTTGCATGTTTTTCGTGGCTGCAATGGGTATCTAGTATGATCGCATCTTACTTACGCAAAAACCACAATGGAGATGTGCAAATTACTATTTAACCTCTCCAAGGACCGCCTCGGTCAAAGCCAATTCAATTAAAGTTGAAGAAACCGACACCCGCCAGTTATCTTTATGCAACGAGGTTGCATGTCCATCGATGAAACCAGTCTCTCGTACGTGTACGAGTTATGTCGGTCCGGGCCGCTTCAATCCAACAATACCGCCGAATCGAGAAAAGACTAAGGAGGACAGCAAATCGAACATCACCTTCCACAAAACCTTTTGTGTTCTACTCGAGATAACATCTACGCATGAACCTAGCTCATGATGCCACTATTTGGGAACGTTGCATGGGAAACAAAAAAATCCCTACGCACACGAAGACCTATCATGGTGATGTCCATCTACGAGTGGAGATTAAATCTACGTACCCTAGTAGATCACTCAGCGGGAAGTGTTAAGAAACAAGGTTGATGTAGTGGAGCGTCTTCATGATCCGTCCCTCGAACCGTCCCATGATCCGTCACACGAACCGTCTCGCGATCTGTCCCACGATCCATCCCGATCTAGCGCCGAACGGACGACACCTCCGCGTTCAGCACACGTACAGCTCGACGATGATCTCAGCCTTCTTGATCAAGCAAGCAAGATGGAGAAGTAGATGAGTTATCCGGCAACGTGACGGCGCTCCGGTGGTGGTGACGATCTACTCCTGCAGGGCTCCGCTCGAGCTCCTTAGAAATCTGATCTAGAGGTAAAACTATGTGGAATAGGCTAGAGTTGCACGTGGCAAAGTTGTGTCTCAAAAAGCCCTAAACCACCAATATATATAAGAGTAGGGGAGGGGCAAGCCTTGAGGCACAAGGGCCTCAAGGTGCGCGGGCCGCCAGGAGGAGTAGGACTCCTCCTCCAATTTGGTTTGGAAGGAGGAGTCCTCGTGTTCCTTCTCACCTCCCTCTTTCCTTTTTTTCTTTTCTTTTGGTATTTTCTTATGTGGCGCCATAGCCCTCTTGGCTGATTCCACCAGCCCAATCAGGACTTGGTGCGGCACCCTAGGGCCTTGAGTTACTCCCGAGTGGGTGGGCCCCTCCCGGTAAACACCCTGAACCCATTCGTCAATCTCGGTACTCTACCGGAATTGCCCGAAACTTTCCGGTGACCAAATGAAACCATCCTATATATCAATCTTCGTTTTCGTACAATTCCGTAAACCCTAGTGACATCCGTGATCTCATCCGGGACCCCGAACAACATTCGGTAACCACACATATAACTCAACTATACTAAAACATCATCGAACCTTAAGTGTGCAGACCCTGCGGGTTCGAGAACTATGTAGACATGACCCAATGCACTCCTAGGTAAATATTCAATAGCGGGACCTGGATGCCCATATTGGATCCTACATATTCTCCGAAGATCTTATCGGTTGACCCACAGTGCGAAGGATTCATATAATCCCGTATGTCATTCCAAGTGTCCTTCGGTATGTTACTTGCTCGAGATATGATCGTCGGTATCCGCATACCTATTTCAATCTCGTTACCGGCAAGTCTCTTTACTCGTTCCGTAATACAAGATCCCGTGACTTACACTTAGTCACATTGCTTGCAAGGCTTGTGTGTGATGTTATATTACCGAGTGGGCCCCTAGATACCTCTCCGTCACACAGAGTGACAAATCCCAGTCTTGATCCATACTAACTCAACGGACACCTTCAAAGATACCTGTAGAGAACCTTTATAGTCACCCAGTTACGTTGCGATGTTTGATGCACACAAGGTATTCCTCCGGTACCAGCGAGTTATATGTTCTCATGGTCATAGGAAAAATACTTGACACATAGAAAACAATAGCAATAAAACGACACGATCAATATGATACATTCATAGTTTGGGTCTAGTCCATCACATGATTCTCCTATAGATGTGATCGAGTTATCGAGTGAAAACACTTGCACACAGTCAGAAAACCTTAACTATCATTGATCAACTTGCTAGCCAACTAGAGGCTTGCTAGGGACATTGTTTTGTCTATGTATCCACACATGTATCTATGTTTTCATTCAGTACAATTATAGCATGGATAATAAACGATTATCTTGCAAAAGGAAATATAATAATAACTATTTATCATTGCGTCTAGGGCATATTTCCAACAGGTAGCTCCCGGGCCCAAGGTGCGCCTGGGTTGGCTTCTCGGCAAAGCCTTGAGGGCAGCCCAAAGCATCGCGGACCCCATTTCCCTACAGGCCAGGCGGCTCACTTGTCCTGCAGCCGTGCGGTGACGCTCTAGCTCCTCGAGGCGGCCGGGTTGTGCGAAGCCATGACGGTATAATCCCCAAGAATCGTGCAGGCCATCATTGCTCATTGAATGGCATGGGTGTGGCCTGACCACACCCAATGGCCCTCACGGACGTGATCGCTCAGTGGACATGTGAGGCGACATGGGCGACAAAGCTACCATCGGCCCACCTCGCGACTCTCGCGGAGCGCGCGACTCTCGAGCTCCCACGACGGCTGGTGACCTTGACGATGTGTGGCTGGCCCGCTTATAAATTCGCCCAGCTCTGTCGGGGGAGGCACCGGCTCTGTCGGGGGAGGCACCGCAACCTCGAGCTTATTCTCTGCTTCCTCTGCTTGTCGCAAGAAAACCTCATCTCCCCCTCGCTCTTCATCTTCATGGCGTCGCCCGGAGATGGTTTTGGCCGGGCGAAGTGCGTGGCGCATCCTGCGCCTTCGTCCGGCTCCGGAGGCAGCGGCGGAGGGCCCTCGGGGCCCTCGCGCATCCGCCACCTCTGGGCTATGGCCGACGAGTAAGTCTGTCGTTGCGTCTCCTTTACTTGTTGCTTCATCTGCTGCTTGGTGGTTGACCTTCCTTCTTCTCTAGCGCGCCCTCCTCCAAGAATCCCAAGCTTGGAGAGGCCCAAAAGGAGCTGGAGGGGTTGCAGGCTCAACTTGAGAGCGATCAGGCCGCCCTTCGGGCGGCCCGGGCACGAGGCGGAGGCCGTGGCGGAGTTGGCGTCAATGCGGAAACAGGTCCAGGAGGTGACTGACATCGTTCTGGCTTCCAAGGGCAAGGTGTTGATGGCGTACCAGCGCACCAAGCAGTTCGCCGGCATCGCTAGTCAGGCAGTCAGTGCGGCGCGTCGGTTCGTGGGGGAGGCCCCGGCGCTGCCTAACATGACGAGCATCGGGGGCTACCTCACCTTCTTCGAGAAAGTGGTGGAGATGCTAGAGACCAGCGTCTCCCGTGTGGAGGAGGACAACGTGGACGATGGGCGCGTGCTTCTAGGCCTTGCCTTGACGCTTGTCTTCCACAACCTGCGTTGTCTCGCTCCAGAGCTTGAACTCTAGCGCGCCATCGAGCCGGTGCCTGTTGAGTCCCTCGTCTTCTTTGGGGCGAAGTCCGTGCGCACGTGGACGCCCTGGTGGAGCGGTGCGCCTAGGTTCCCATCTCTAGGGACGAGGACTCTGACACCGAGCATGTGGTCGTCAAGGGCGTCGTCGGCGACCTCTCCCCTTAGGTGTCCCCGAGTTCATGTCTTCCTGCTCCTGTGAAGGTGGACCAAGAACTCTACCCTCTTGGGAGTTAAACTCGCGTTGCTATTACCTTTGTCGTTCTCTTTTTTCCCTTTGCTCCTGGATTGATGGCTCGCTCATCGGGGGTCAATGCGGCTAGGCTTCGGAGCCTACGGCCCCGTCGCCGCTCCAATCGTTGCTCGGGGTGATGAGGGTCCGGGGCCCTCAGGAGGCCTTGTCCTCCGAGGCACCGCTCGTGCCGCCGCGCGCTTGGTCGACGACCTTGTTCTTCACTGCAGCCGAATCCTTAGGCTTTGAATCCCTTCGTTAGCGCGCATGTTTTTAATTCATTGTTAGTTTGATGTGAGGCGAAAAGGTTTGGTCCGGGCCTCCGGGGTACTTAGCTCGTGGGTTTGTGTCGGTCCCTCGTGTAGTCCCTCCTCAGTAGCTCCTGTTTCGTAGGTGGGACGGGGTCAAGTCCCTTTCGGCACTCTATATATGCGGGTCCCGTTCCTGCGCATTTTCCTGCCTCCGCAAGGCGCAACCCGTTACCAAGGTTTTCCCCCACAGGGCGAGGCCCTGACCCGAAGGCCAGGTGGCCTTATGACCGGTAAGGCTCGTGAGGTATGCTGCTCAGGAGCCCCCCTTGACACGCAAGCTGCTCTACGTTGTCAGGCCCCGGCCCCGCACATTTCCCCACCACCATTAGGCTCGCGCCTCACAGGGCGGGGCCCCGACATTCCTGACAACCACCGGGGCTCCCGGACGGCGCCAACAATGGCAAGTGGCATTATGGCTGGTAAGGCACCTGGGGCGTGCCCAGGAGCACCTTTTCTGGCGCACGAGTGATTCCGCACTCCCGTCCTTTGTTCATCGCCCCAGGGGGCCTTGAGGCCTCTCGAGACTCTCTGTGGTGGTATCAAGATTCGGTCCAGACCCCCGAGCAGGGGTTGAGTACTGAAAAAAGTTTGCCCCCGGGGTAGCAAGTCCTTGCTTTCATGCTCCTTGACTCCTAAGGCGGTGCAGAGCGGTTATCTCCAAACACGTCCTCCAGACGGGAGGTTTTTAAAATCAGTGAAACAAGAAGATGCTAGAGTAAGTTTTTCCCCCTTTTGTTTTTCGAACGTCATGCACTAAAATTAGAAAACATCTTTTGGAACCAGCAAGTTTAAGTTCAGCAAAAAACAGTTCAAAATCCAAGAAAAGAAAGCAAACTCCGCGTCCGGCTCTCAGGCTGGCATAGTCATTGGCGGACTATATGGGTTTCCTTGCCAGCTGCGGGCATGGTCATTGGTGGAATGTGCCGATTGCCTTCGTTTTCTCCCCAGCGCAGAGTGTAGGGCTGTCACTAGGCATGGGATGGACCCCCTCCGCGTCTTCGGGGGCCCTGGGCGTATACAGCCTCGGCTCGTTATTACGTGACAGTTTCACGGTGGGGGTGTATTTGGGAGGTCGCGAGGACGCTTTTGCCTGACGAGTGTCCCTACACCGAGGCATAGGCGCCTCATTCCGGAAGTCGTTTGTGGACTGTGTTTATTTCCTCCATCTATACCCAGCGCGGAGCATAGGTCTTCCACTAGGCGTGGGGTGGACCCCTTCCGCGTCCTTGGGGGGCCCTAGATTTATACAGCCTTGGCTCGTTATTACCTGAGAGTGTCACGGGATGAAGTAGGTTCCGAAAGGATTGAAGGACGATGGAGAGGTGCGACGCGTTGACGCAGGTCCTGCATGCTCCTTCCTCGGAGGCCAGTTAAGGGCTTTTTATGGCTCTACGTTGACAGGTCCCTGTCCTGCACATTTCCGTGCCGTCGTGAGGCGCCTCACGAGGCAAGCCCCCAACATTCCACGATACAACCAAGCCTAGACGGCACCAGGGTAGTCAAGTGGCTTTGTGACCGGGAAGTCTCCTGAGGAGCGATGCTCAGGAGCCCCCCTTAACGCTCGAGCGGCTGTATGTCGCCAGGATCCAGTCCCGCACATTTCCCAACCGCCATCGCGTGTGACCAAGTGAACGGATGTAGCTACGGGGTCAGGCCCTGCCACCCCTGGTAACGACCGGATCACCGAGGACGATACCAAGGGAGGCAAGTGGCCTTGTGATCGGTAAGGCCCCTAAGGCACGATGCTTAGGAGCACCCTTTTGACGCTCAGGCGACTCTGATTTTATCCTGTCGATTGTGGTCCTGGGGAGCCGGGGGGCTTCCCGGCCCCCGTGTCGGGGCGACGCGCACCGGTCTGAGCCCCCGAGCGAGGGAGGTAGATCGCCCAACGATGCAAGGAAGGCAGTGTGTCAGGTCACCCAAAGATGCAGCAGAAATTAAAAGATTACGTAACTGATACGAGGGGGAGAAGCATGCCCTGAATATTTCAAGTCCCTGTGGTGAGCAGACAGTTCCTAAGGCAGTAAATCTAAAAAGTTACCTCAAATAGCTCCTTTGTGCCGGCGGAGCGCCTAGTGAGGCCTGGCCCTGGAAGCCCATGCCTGCATCATGGTTGCCGCGGGTAACCCGTGCCACTTGCGTCTTGTAGCTGCACTCGACTGGTCCGCCTAAGGCCTAAGGTTTGGACGTGCATAGTTCTTCCGCGGGGGAGGCGGCTTGCACCATGTCCCGTGGCTCGAGGGCGCCTCCCTGCACGCGCCTCTTGGGCCCAGCTCAAGGAGGGGTCCCGAAGCATTCTTCACTCCTGAGGTGGGTAGGCGCCCGGGGGGGGACTCCTGAAGCTCTTCCTCGTCGGGAGGGTCAGGTGACGCCGCATACTCCGGCACATACGGCTCCATGTAGGCGTTTGATCGCCCTCCATGGTCGCTCAGCAGTGAGACGATGGCGGTCCCTCTCGGTGATGGAGGGGGATCTCCCCGGCCATACTGCTCGGAAACCTTCCTGTGATAAGCCTCCGTGCAAAGTCGCTTGTTCCTGTTGCTGCCGTTGGCTGGTCCTCGCGCTGCCTGGTGCTGATTCCCTCCTTGGTGCCTTGACATGTCTCCGTTGTTGTACTTCGCCCGCGCCTGCGCCTCCTCCCTCTGCTGG
Source organism: Hordeum vulgare subsp. vulgare (assembly GCF_904849725.1). Classification (NCBI taxonomy): domain Eukaryota; kingdom Viridiplantae; phylum Streptophyta; class Magnoliopsida; order Poales; family Poaceae; genus Hordeum; species Hordeum vulgare. Next base: position 298,239,695 of record NC_058520.1, on the reverse strand, counting down.
TTGTGTCGGAGGGAGCGCTCCTGTCTCGCCGCGCCGGGCTGTCGGGGGCCGACCTGGTCTTGGTGATGCACACCTGCGTGTGCGTCGGTCGTACAGCCATCCTCTTCATGCCCCAGGTGGTTGTCAGCTTGATGTGCCTCGGTGCTGGCCACGGCAACCTGGAGGAGGAATAGGGTTGCACGGGACGCGTCTCTCTGATCCCCACCCATCATAGGAGGGTCCCTGTTGCTCGCAGCCCTGGGGGCGACATGAGCTGCAAGCCCCCGGCGCCCGATGCTGGCGGCCTTGAAGAACAGCGGGGTTGGACGGCGTTCTCAGCGATGGTGATCAGCTCCATGAAGTGGTCTGCCCGGGCGTCAAAGCCCCCCTACATTGGTTGTGGATGGAGCATCTCGCTCACCATCTGCAACGCGTCGTGAGCGCCGAGGTCCCCCAAGTTGATGCGACGCGTCGTGGGTGCCGGGGGAACCACCCAGCCGTCGGGCGCCTGGGTGGCGTGGGTGGTGGCGACGGTGGAGACGACGTTGACGATCTGGCGTGGGTGGTGGAAATGTGCGCTTCCGGTCGCCGTGACGTAGTGGTTGGAAGCCAGCTCGATGAGGCTCGAAGAAGTCGGGTGATCGCCGGCCATCGGAGCAGCGGGCCTGGGAAGGAGGAAGCTCGGAGAATACCATCACACGCCCCCTACCTAGTGCGCCAAATGTCGGATTTCGGGCTCCGCAAAACCCTAAAGATTCGACTTCAGAGGCGTTTACGAAGATCTCTCCCAGCTTGACCTTGCCAAGCACACTACTCGATGGGAGCAACGAAGGACTCACTTGATGGTGAGAAAACACAGAACACAACAGTTCACCCAGGTTCGGGCCACTGCGAAGCATAGAACCCTACTCCTGCTTTGGTGGATTGCCTCTCGGGGAGGTTGGTGGATGAACTAGTACAGTGCTCTCGATCCTCCGGAGGCTGGGTGGCATCGTGTGTTGTTCAAGGGAGAGAATGATCTGCCTCTCTACGAAGTATCCTACCATCTATATTTATAGTGGAGGCCCGGGTCCTCTTCCCTCATCGTTTCGGCGGGAAGGGATCCAACAACGGACAATTCCGAAGGGGGACAAGGGAACATGCCTCCCCTGTCAAAAGTGGTCTTCGCCTGTAAAATAGCTGCCTGCGCTGGTGGGGTGGGTGCAGCGATGTCATCCGTCCTGCCGGCGGGCGACCATGGTCTTGTTGCACCAAAAGGTAAACCTTTAGTAGATGCCTTGGGAAATAGCATTCGCCTTTGCCCTCTTTGCACTAAAGGGGAAACTGCACTACTTGCTGCCTGCTGCTCACCTGTCCTCCCTCTATGTCAGACTTGACTACTCAGCTTGGGCCCCGCCTCGGAATATCCGCCGCTCCGGAGTGGTCCTTAGGAGGCCCCCTCCGGGTCTTGATGCTACTCCTCTTCGCGAGGCTTGGCCCCTTGCGAGGGCCTTGTCCTAGGTGTTGTCGTGCCAGTTGATCTTATGTTGATGAAGTGGGCCAGCCCTGGGCCACAGGCAGGTTTGGGACCCCCATTCCCAGAACGCCGACAACAAGTTGTAAACAAAACTGGAAAGTAGAGTGTAAAAAAGCTACATTACAATACCTCAAGGAGGCAGGAAAGAGATCGATCTCAATAACTCATCTCTAAAGACATGTTTGATTTTGTACTACATTAGAGTAATATCATGGATCAATGCACTTCTCCATTTATCTAGATCCTATTATCAAAAAGACTTCCCAAAACCACAAAAAAAGTATTTGAAGAGTTATTTGCCTTCTTTATTTAAATGCCTTTTTCTGAAGCTAGAAATGGTCTTTTATAGGGAAATATTTTTTTTACGCTTCCAAAATATTTGAGAAAATTTTGGGAAACTCAGTGGACATATATTTTCCATATATAAGAGTCTCAACACATGGCATGTTCAAAATATTGCACAAAACCCTACAAAAGCCTTTCTGTTCGTTTCAAGTTTTTCAAATATTTCTATAAGAAATATTCTCAAATAATTCCAGCAATATTCTAGCAAGTCACACATAATATATGTGATTTTCTTGGCAAAGTTTCATCTCGATTCAAATTGATTTGATGCACAAAACTATTCAAAAACCCTCCCTATCCGGATCTGAACTTGAGCAACCTTACATTGCCAACTATCCCCAATTATTCTCAAACCTTGTGGACATGTTCTAATCCTCTAATAATGCATCCACACAAAATGGTGCATCTAGGAGAACACATCCACTTGTCCATATCCACTCAAACCCATCTCTCCTGATTTCTAGAGTTATGAGCTTTTGCATTACAAAGTTCATCCAATTAATCCCATACTTCTTGGGCATGCCCTACTTCCTAAATGATGCCAGCACACCAAGTGGTGCATTAGGGAGAATAGAATTGCACGAATGCATCTAAGCAAAACAATTTCTAGCCATTCCTAGGTTTATCAAGTTTACATTGGCAACTTTCATCATATAATATCAAAATTGGTGATTAGGGCTAATTGGTCTTAGCCTTTACTCTTGGTAAAGATCAAGGCCATAGGATTCTGTTGCCTAACCCAAACACAGAACAAACACCTTCACCCATGAGTTAGTAGACAAGACAAAATGACCCAAAAAGATTCCCCTTGCCCTCACTTTTTGCCCATAGTATGTTCTAACCCTATTCTACCCGCCCCCCAAAAAAACTTTGGTATAGCCTCTGCTCAATTATTTGTGGGGTAATTCCATCACTTTCCCTCTCTTTTTACTATGGTAGCACCTTTCCTTTCCGCTCTCCTCCCATTCCGTCCATGCAAAACTACACCCAATCTTCTTTTGCATGCTAGAGCATATATCCAAACCCAAATATAGCAGTCTCATGTGGACAAAATGAGCCTCTCATCACAAGCTAGATTTTGGCACCAAATGTAGCCTTGAACTACAACAGCCACCTACTCTCATCTCCGTGCGCTGAAATTTGGGTATAGATGTGGTCCTTCCCTAACTAAAAAAACATGAAAAATTCTTCTCCATAACTCCCTCCCGTAAAAGCCTTTTTCTAGCCGCCAAGTTTGCTGTTGCAAACTTACCTGGAGTCATAAACAACTCCACCTAACTCCACATGTGTCCAAACTCCACTAGTACCCCTTGAATGCATCCCTTGCACCCTAGATAACCTTGACTGACCAAAAGGTCTCCCTAGACACGCATTTGCATGGTGACGACACCACCGGCATGGAGAAACCATGCTCTGCCGCTTGTTCTTGTCATCTAACTCATTGTTGGCCTTGGTAGGGTGCCCACTCGCACCGGGCATCTTCCCTAGGCATCCCATGCCACTCCACGATGTCAGCTAGCCTCCAATTCAGCTCTCGCAAGCGTGCTCGCCACTCCCAAGGGCATCCAAGGCGCACCCGAGCCGAGTCCGCCGCCCTCTTCCATTTACCTCCCCTCCGAGCGCCTTGGTCGCCCCTAGTTCACCCCTCTCATTCCCATAAACCCCCATATCTGAGCCATTGGAGCTCTCGAGTGCAAAATTCTCTCCCATGGGCGCCATCGCGCCACCTCGGCCTCCTTAAAATTCAAGCTAGCCGACCCTCCCATGCCTCAACTCTCCCCTCCAAATGGACCGCCTCCGCGAACCCATTCTACCTGACACCCCAAGCATCCTCCCCACGGTCGAGCCAAACTCACTAGAGTCGCCATCAACGCCATCCGTCCTTGCCGGTAGGCCGTTCTCTTCAGGTTCCCTCATGGCCGACTCGCATGTCTCTCGGTGCGGCACAAAGTGAAGCATCCGATCAGGCCACTGGCTCGATGGTCGGTGCAACAGGGTGTCCAGAAAACGTGATGGCCGACAACCCTCGGCCTCCTGGAGGGAGATAGAAGAAGGGGGAGGAGAGAGAGGACAAGATAGGCCCGCCAGTCGGCCAGAGGCCGAGGCACTAACAGTGGGCCCATCCTTGCTTAAGTGGAGACGCCTTAGCAGGATCGGCCTTCATATAAGGAAGGCGCATAAGGCATAATGTACGTTCGGCATCTCCCCAGTTGCCCGGCCGAGCCAGTATGTCGACCCAACTTCTATTTTGTGCCCAAAGCGTGGTTTAGCCGCTATGGTATATTGTTTTCCCTTTTTCTTTTTGTCCACAGACTAACAATTTTCTACAAGGCTCATTTTTAATCCAAATTTCAGGATTCAAAATCCTGAAGACTTCACAAATCATGATCTATCCAAAAATATGTCTTACATATTTTTCCATAAAACTTTTCTATGTTGTTCAAATTTGAATTATTCAAGGCAACTTTGAAAAATCCCTAGAGCACCCAAATCAACTCCAAATAGAGTGATTCAAATTCCTAGATGTCTATAAAAACATGAAATGTTTATCTAGGCATGGTTAACATTTTTACCATGCATTGTTTCCGCTAGATATAATAAATAGCCCCTTTACCATTTTATTCCATCTTAGAAACCCCTAGGAAATTCATCCCAACTCCAAATCCAATGAGACCACTTCCAAAATTCTTCTAAAATCATTCACTATTTCATAGGTGCATCTAATAATATTTACAAAAATATTTTCAGAAGACTCCTCATAGGATAACAAATCCCTTCATTTCCACCTTTCTGAAATTCTTCGTTGACCCAAACCTAGTAGAACCTTTGTGGTTAATTTTCTTATAGTCAGAGGTGTCTAATAAAAAATGGACTTTCTATTTAAGAACACTTTTATATTCCTTCTTGTTGTGTTGCTTATTGTGGTTGTTTCGGCAATAGGTCACGAAGTAGACGAGGTGCTCGGAGTTGGACTAGAAGCTCGTGAAGATCTCTAAGACTTTACTGAACTAGGCAAGCCGCCCTTTGACCATGTCTAAGAAACCATTTTATACATGGCATATGGCACCTTATTTTGTTCCATATAATTATGATGAATTGGTGACCATCGTGGTGGGTTAACTCCATTACTTTCCTCGTTGATACTTTTACTAAGCATGACCCTACCATCATATGAGGGATGTGCGGGTGGGAAGTAGTTAGGATGCTAGTAGTTGCTATGCTAATGGGATAAGAAAATGGATGTTGTCATAAAGGAAATGATTTTAAAGACTTTTCAAAAACCCAATCGGGTGCCACTAATGCCCGAGAGAGATGATGCTGAGCTAGGAAACCACTTGAGAAATAAGTGGTGTACCGGAGAAATTTATGTGTGAGTTTTTGAAAACGGGTTAAATTTAAGATTTGTCGACAATCCCAACCTTACATGTGTAACCACGATACCCCTTTATGGGACGGGGCTTTGTTGAGTACTTTGATCGATGCTAGAAGAGATCCCACATTACCACTTGTGGAAGTGGCATGGTCACTCTCGATACGGGGTTGTGCCTGGTAGGACAACCATGTGCTGTATTTATAGACCGCGGGCACACCGTTGCATGCCCTCATGGATGATATGATCTTGATTGAGGCTCGTATGACGTATGTCAAGAGGGATGGCACTAATGAGTGGACTCTTTGTTTGGTGCCACCAGTGGAAAGGCACTGTTCGGGTGTTTACCTCATGTATGTAATATACCGCGAGTCGTCAATGACACGAAAGTTCCCCGAGTCTTGCGTTACAGTATGCAACCTCTGAAGAGTGAAAAACTATTCAAATAGTCGTGTCCATGCTCGAGGGTAGTTGGGTGGTGCTTCTTAAGCTACATCCAGATGTTTTCACAAACTTGGTGTGTGTGAGAGAGAGAGAGAAAGATGATACTTGAGCTAAGTCAGATGACTTGACATGATGAATGAACATGCAAGGTTCAACCCCCGCTTATGATTATATGTGTAACTTGTTCTTATGGATATCTACAGCCTATTGATGCATGCTTTGCATGTTGATTTGAACATGTCATTGCACTAAACATTAGCTTTCGCAACTTACCTACTTATTTCTATATCATGCATTGTCATTGTCTTTTTCCAAACATAGGTTTCTTGCGAGTACATTCAAGGTACTCATTGGATTGCTAGTGGTTATTTTCTTGGCCAGGCATGAGATAACAGGATATGATGAAGAATACCTTGGTGACCTACTCGCGAGCTAGGACGAATCCTTGTTAGAACATGTGTAGGGTTACGACAGATGGCATGGGTTCACGCTATCGATGGTGATTTCCACTGCAAATATACGAAGACTTGGCCCTAAAGGACATATTGGAGTAAAACTACACGTAATGGATGTAATAATCTTTGTATTCAGTTTCTATGTGGTCAGTGAGCATTGATCTCTCGGATAACTATGCACGTGCATTCGGTGATCACGACTTATGAGTCGGCGTCCCCACACTAAATGAGTCTTTTCATGGGAGAATTGTCCATAAGCTAACTGCCAAAACTATTGACATAACAAATAGTGGGAAATACCTAACTCTGTGAGAGGCGACATTCCTCGGCAAGAACTACCTCTTTTTATGTATTATTCGCCCAACTACCTTCTATTTGCTTCACATGCTACGGGATGGGTGTCATTAAAGTGGTTGATTGCCTATGACTAGGCCCACCTAACCGCCTTCCCGCTTGACACCTCACTCATGCTGACAATCAACCAGATGAGGTGGAGCGGCGGAGATCTGGAGGGGTCCTGCCCGGCGTGGTCGTTGTACGGTTTTCCTCCTCCTGGCAAGGTGTCTTGCCGGGGCCTTGTTTCTGGCCTTCGCTTGTTGTCATGTGAAAGTTGGCATTGGCCGACAGGGTCTTCCCAGTCCGAGGGCCATGGTTACCTGTGTACAAGTCTGGGTACTAAAGCCCCCATATTTGAGAACACCGACATTAGCCCCCAAGGGATTGGGCCACATATTCGCCTGGGATGTTTTTTGGGCTAGGCCCAAAAAGAATGCACAGGCACACGTGGTTGCAATTCCCTGCGGTATGATGATTCTTAATGCTTTCCTAGGACGCACATTTACTGCGGTCGTTTGAGTGGTGGAGCGAGGCAGCGTGTGCACAACGTTTATTGGGAAGACATGAGCTCACGGAATGAGGAGGCGCGGTCTCCACGAGCAAAGCGTCTCGTCTTCCACTATTCCCTTTATGACGCGTGTCATGTGCAGGGCGTGGTATAGGCGAAGTCGAGCGATCATCACAGTGAAGGGTGAATGTCCCTTGAGGCGGTGAAGAGTCAGCCTCCCTCGTCTCCCCCTATAAGAAGGGGCTTGATCGAAGCGCTGCTCATTCATCTCCCTTTCAGTCGCGGCCATTCTTCTTCACAATTCCTTTCCTTTGGATCCTAGAAGCCATCATCATAATGGCCATGGGCAAGAGATGTGGTCGAGCCCGAACTTCAGCAGTTGGCTCGCAGACCTCTACACAGTCCCGCAGTGAGGCGGCAACAGTAGGGGTTGGGTTCCCGAAGTAGGGGCGAAGCTATGGACCGTGTGGGACGGAATGCTCTCCGTCACCATGGACATAGCATCCCCCCCACCCCCGACCCCGCCACCAACCCGAGCGGATCCCCCTCCATAGGATGTGGTGCATGAGTTTGTGGTATCGCTGCACTGGTGCCCTCGTAGTTGGTTGCGAATTCCGGACACCTTCGTCATGGCTATGGAGGGCAGAAGGCCAGCAGGCCAGTGGGTCCAGGTAGATGGATGCTGCAGCGGCCCTGTGTGAGTGGAGGACAACTCCTGCCACGACTTAGGTCCAGAGTATCTTCTCCACTTTAGAAGGCCAGCAGACCAGTCATTCATACGCTCCCACGACCTAGGTCCAGAGCATCTTCTCCACTTTAGATTTGATGGGGAAACCATGCTCTCTGTCGGATTCTTTAGGAGCTCCGGCAGCCGGTTGGATTGTTGTGCAGAAATCTCCAGTGACAAAGGGCCTAAGGCCTCAAGCAATGATGAGGACGGCGATAGACTCCGCCGTGCCATGCTCGAGGGCGACGACTCCGAGTAGGTGCAACGGTGTCGTGGCGGGATTCGGCAGGCGCTGCTACGTCTTGGGTTGGATGGTCAAACTTGGCACTCCATCCGCGAGGCCTCATTTCCACACCAATCGCCACATCATAGTGGTAGATGTCCTTCCGCTCCTAAGTAGCATTTTTGTAATCTTGCAAGAAAACATGCAAAGAAGATCTTAGCGTACTGCCCCGTTAAATGTTTTAACTTGCTTGTTATGTCTTGATGACAGTGTGCTCTCACTTCCTCCCGTACTCGTGCACCTGTATTCCTTACGTTTTCTGGGAACACTTGCCGAAGCATTGCCCGTAGGATCACCCTATTGTCCTTGCCACGAATATCTCGAGTGTTTAGATACGACATACAAGCCTGCAGCAATTTTCACAAATTCCCTGTGTGTTGCTTGCCGATGCGCGTATTCACCGTGGGCAGGTTTGAGTCCTTAGTATCCCGGTGGTGACACCGTCGTAGGTAAGACATCTTCGTTGTCCTTGCCGTGACTTCTTAGTGTGTTGAGTAAGCTCGAAAACAGTCAAGCGCACAACAATTTTGACGAATGCCTAGGCCTGCACGCCTTCTCACACGAGTGCTAACTGGGTTGCTGGAAGATTTTGAGAAATTTTTAATTAGCTTTTTATTTTGCTGCATCCTTACCACAAGGTGGTTGTTCCCGCATCCATAGGTGTCCTTGTTATTACCCTCCCCTAACATGCTTGCACGCGGGGCTTATTTTCCTTTGAGAAAAAGAACGGAGAGAATATAGAGGAGGCTAGGAACCTTGGTGGTCCTGTATCCACCTTGGATAGGTGATGGGAGAACACAACAATTTATGCAAGAATACATAACATAAATATGTATTTTGACAAAAAGTTGGGGAAGACTTAGCGTTATTTACTGCGCGCAGGGTCATCACTTGGCTTCGTACAAAGTATTACTCGCTTTCATGGGAGACTTGTACAAAAGTTGTTATCGGGAGGACCAACAATTGCACCTCATGGGTAGAACTTGCGAAGATCATTGATATTCCACGAGTTCTCCACTCGGGCGCCATCTTCGGTCTCGAGGTGGACAGCGCCAGGCTTGGTGACTTGTACTACCTAGTAAGGGCCTTCCAACTTTGGCGTAACTTGATGGATCCCTTCATGGACTGCATCCATCGAATAATAAGGTCGCCTTCTTCAAAGGTCCTGGCATGCACTTTGCGGGTATGACAGTGACGCAAGGCCTACTCATATCGTGTGGCACACACAGTGCGGCCTGGACATGACCTTCCTCAAGGAGCAAGGCATCGTCTTGCCATATCCGCTCTTGTTGGTCCTCTTGAAAGGCATGCACTCAAGGTAACCTGTATGTGAGTTTCGTGGGGAGCATAGCTTCTGCCCCATGGACGAGGGAACCAGGTGTCTTGCCAGGAGCTTGATTTGGTATCATTCTGGACCAAAGAACTATCGGGAGCTCGTCAACCCAGTGCCTTCCATGCTTGTGCATCTTGTCAAAAGTTCTCGTCTTGAGGCCCCACAACACTTCAGTGTTTACCCTCTATGCTTAGTCGTTGCTCCTTGGGTGAGCAAATGATGCGAAACAAAGCTTGGCACCGACGTCTCGGCAATATTGCATGAAGGTGTTGGTAGTCAATTGTGTGCCATTGTCGGTGAATACCCTGTTAGGTACACCGAAACGGGAGACTATTCGTTTCATAAACTTGACTACTGCTAGCGCCATTACCTTTCTCACTAGCTCCATCTTAGTCCACTTTGTGAACTTGTCGATTGCGGCAAACAATAACTCGAAGCCCCCGATACCACGGGCGAAGGGCCCGACTATGTCGAGCACCCATACTGAGAATAGCCAGGAGAGGGGTATGGTCTGAAGGGCTTATGGGGGTGGATGTGTTATCTTGGCATGGTATTTACATGCATCATATGTTGTCACCACCTCCAAGGCGTCTTGGAGGGAGGTCGGCCAATAGTAACCTTGCCAGAACGCCTTTCGACAAGGGCTCACAACCTGATAGGGGAGCCACATATCCCGCCCACTACTGGAATCCAGAAATTTGCCGTCAGCCAGTTCTTTACCGTCTGCTGGCTGACGGCAAAGAACCTCTTTGCCATCAGTTGACACAATACAGACGGCAAAGAACTGACACATGGCAAAAATACTATTTGCCATGTGTGGGTCCTTTGCCGTCTGCCAGCAGACGGCAAAGAGCCCCAGGGCAGATGGCAAAGGGGACGCGTGGGCCCCATGCCTGCCGTGTCCGAAATCCGGGGGCCTTTGCCGTCCGCGGGCCTTTGCCGTCTGCCATACGGCCCTTTGCCGTCTGCCTTACGTCCCTTTGCCGTCGGGGGGCGGACGGCAAAGGGGCCTCCCTATAACGGCCGTTACCCCCCCACCTCGCTCACTGTCTCTCTCTCTCTCTCACCCCGACCACTCTCTCTCTCCACGGCGGCGACGCCCTGCCGGCGAGATCCCCTCCCCGCGGCGAGCCTACCCCCCCAGCGAGCCCACCCCCCCCCCCCCCGGCGACCCCCTCCCCGCGGCGACCCACCCCCTGCCCCCTGCCGCCGCCGCCCCCTGCCGCATGCCGCCCCCTGCCGCCGCCGCCCCCTGCCGCCGCCCCCTGCCGCGCGCCGCCCCCTGCCGCCGCCCCCTGCCGCCGACGCCCCCTGCGGCGAGCCCCCAGCCGCGCGCCCCCGTGCCGCCGCCGCCCCCTGCCGGTGAGTTTTTTTTGTTTTTCTTTTTAAAAAAGTTAATTACTTTAGTTAGTTTATTAGGTTAGTTTTTTTATTATATATAGGGTAATTTAGTTAGTTTATTTGGTTAGATTATTAGGCTAATTAGGTTAGTTAGTTAGGTTAGAAGAAAAAAAGCAGAAGGAAAAAAAGCAGGAGAAGAAGAAGATGAAGAAGAAGAAGAAGAAGAGGAGGAGGAGGAGGAGAAAAAAGAAGAAGAAGAAGAAGAAGAAGAAGAAGAGGAGGAGGAGAGAAGGAGGAGGAGAAAGAGGAGGAGAAAGAAGAAGAAGAAGAAGAAGAAGAAGAAGAAGAAGAAGAAGAAGAAGAAAATAGAAGGAGAAAAAGAGGAGGGGGAGTAGGAGGAGAAAAAAGAAGAAGAAGAAGAAGAAGAAGAAGAAAAAGAGGAGAGAGGAGAAGAAGAAAGAAGAGGAAAAGGGAACCCCGGCACCCTGAAACTGACCGTCGACACCCGACCCCTGACGCCCGACGCCACTGACCCCCGACCATCGACCTCCGACGCCACTGACCCCCGACCCCCGACCCCCGATGCCACTGACCCCCGATGCCACTAACCCTCGACCCCCGACGCCACTGCCCCCGACCCAGCCCCTCGGCCCACGACTCCCGACCCCCGACGCTCGACGCCACCAACCCCCGACCCCCGACGCCACTGACACCCGACGTCACTGACCCTGGACCCCCGACGCCACTGACCCTGGACCCCCGACGCCACTAACCCCCCACAACCGACGCCACTAACCCCCCGACCCCCGATGCCACCGACCCTCGACGGCACTGACTCCCGACGCCACTAAGCCCCGACCCCCGACACCTCTTCTGCCTTCTTTTGAACGAGAAGGTGCTTTTCGGCCTTCGAGAGGCCCACGGGGTCATAGTTTTGAAAATTATGAGTTAGGTCACATATTTTCCGATCATGTTAATTAGAAAACATCGTATTTGTGTTGATCGGGTGAATTTCAATGTGCAGTTGTTCGACGACCTCCACGTGCGTTGGACGAGCTCCGCCCTTGCGTTTGTTGGTGAGCACAAATGACTTCTCCTCCTACCCCCTTAATTTGCTCTGTCCCGGTCTTCGTGCCGATGAAACTTGCTAGCTATAGGTTTCTTCAATCATGAGTATGCGTGACCAGTATGCGTCTCCCGTTCGAAAGGGCGACATCTATAAATATGAATCTCTTTGCATATTTATAACCGCCATCCTTTCGAATTGTCCAACATTATCCATGGACAGCCCGAGTATGTGTAGATTGGGTTTGTTTTGCCGTATGCTGTGCTCCGGATCCGATGCGGAATTTCGTCAGTGCCTCCCCTGTTGTTCTCCGGGTACACATCCTCTCTGCTTATTGCCGAGACGTGTATCAGGAGAACAGCGGGGAGGTGCTGCCGAAATTGTGCGTCGCATCTGGAGCAGAGCATGGGAAAACAAACCCAGTCTGCACATACTCGGGTGGGATTAGGACCTATCTTTACCTATTAGCGTGTAGGTTGCATGGACGTAATAAAACTGACAAACTTGATTAGCGTATGAATATAGATGATGAATTATGTATTTATTTCTTGTGCCCCCATAGGTAGCTAGGCAACATGAGTGATCGTGCTTGGATGTACACTGGTCACCCTAGTTAGAAAGACATGACCCATGAATGGTTAACAAAAACCAGGGGGTTTGTGAGAGCCGCATTTGCAAATGGCCAGCAAAAAACATGGTGCCCCTGTCCCAACTGCGACAACTGGAAAAAGCAGACAGAGTTTGAAATGGGTAAACACTTGCAGAAGTGGGGTTTTACGCCTAATTATACGGTGTGGACTTTTCATGGTGAGTCTGACCAACGTGCCAGAGCTGAGGTGATTCGTCGTCGCACCGACGAGCATGGTACTGGGATTGAAGACATGGTGCAAGACTTTGATGATGCTCGGGATTCGGACGATGAGATGGAGGAATCTGCAAAGGCCTTCTATGAAATGCTGGAGTCTTCAAAACGTCCTCTCCACGAGCAGACTGAGCTTTGTCAGCTGGATGCCATCGCGCAAGTAATGGCTCTGAAGGCTCAATTCAACCTAGGCAGAGAATGCTATGACGCGATGATGACGATATTTGGACGCTTTCTACCCAAAGGCCATGTACTGCCTGCAAACCTGTACCAGTCAGAGAAAATCCTCCGTGTACTAAAGATGCCCTATGAGAAGATACATGCCTGTGAGAATGGATGTGCCTTATTTAGGCTTGAGTATGCGGCCTTGAACTATTGCCCCATTTGCAATTCTTCCAGGTATATTGTGGTAGACAACAGCATGGGTGAGAAGAATCAGACCAAAATCCCCATTAGTGTTCTTCGATATCTGCCAATCGTACCAAGACTTCAACGTCTTTTCATGGTCGAAGAGACGGCCAGACAGATGACATGGCACAAATTGGGCAAAAGAACCGAACTAGATGTGGATGGGAACAAGATGCTGGTACACACTTCAGATGGTTTTGCGTGGAGGCACTTCGATGCATTACATAAGGATAAATCGGAAGATCCAAGGCAACCTAGAGTTGCCATCAACACGGATGGGTTCAATGTGTATGGTATGACGGCAGCAAATATAGTTGTTGGCATGTATTTGTCATTCCACTAAATTTGCCACCCGGAGAGATTATGAAAAGAAAGAACATTTTCCTGACGTTGATAATTCCAGGGCCCAACTATCCGGGGAAGAATATGAATGTGTACATGCAGCCGCTTAAGGATGAGTTGCAAGAAGCCTGGGATAATGGGATCAAGACCTACGACGCGGCTACCAAAACAAATTTCAAAATGCATGTGTGGTACATGTACTCGACGCATGATTATCCGGCGTTTGCGCTATTCGCTGGCTGGTGTGTGCATGGAAGGTTCCCGTGCACCACATGCAAGGCAGCTCTTCAGTTCCGTTTGCTGCAGGCTGGTCGCAAGTATTCTTGCTTCGACATGCATAGACAATTCCTGGATCCTGACCATAAGTTCAGAAAAGACAAGAAGAATTTCATCAAAGGTAGAGTTGTCAAAAACACTGCACCAGCTGCGTTGACAGGCCAACAGACCCTTGATCAGTTAAACGCTCTCGAGCCCGATCCTTTGCGTCCAGGATACTTCAAAGGGTATAATACAAAACACGCCTGGACTCACAAGTCATGCTTATGGGATCTCCCTTACTTCAAAGACCTCCTTTGCCCACACAACATTGACGTGATGCACACTGAAAAGATTATTGCGGAGGCCATTTTTGGTACATTGTTCGGCATAGAGGGGAAGTCAAAAGATAATCCTAAGGCTAGAATCGACCTGGAGGCTCTATGTGATAGACCGTTGCAAAACTTGCGACAACGGAAAGGAAAGCAAAGCATAGCGAAGTCAAAGGCATGGTTCAATCTTGAAAGGCCAGCTATGAGGGAAATGCTATTGTGGGTGAAAATGCGGTTGATGTTCCCCGATGGGTATGGTGCGAATCTAAAGAGGGGAGCGAGTCTTGAGAAATTGAAAATATTTGGGCTCAAGAGTCATGATTGGCACATATGGATTGAGCGGGTAATGCCGGTGATGTTGCGTGGCTTTATCCCTGAGGATGAATGGCTAGTACTGGCAGAGCTGAGCTATTTCTTCCGTTCTCTTTGTGCGAAAGAACTATCGCCTAGCGTGCTAGATGAAATGGAAGATTTGGCGCCGGAGTTGGTCTGCAAATTAGAAAAGATCTTTCCACCGGGCTTCTTTAATCCAATGCAACATTTGATTTTGCATCTCCCGACCGAGGCAAGAATGGGGGGGCCCGTTCAAAATCGATGGTGCTACTCAACTGAGAGGATGCAGAAGACGCTTCGAGCTAAGTGTAAAAATAAACGTAGAATTGAAGCATCGATGGCCGAGGCATTCATTACTGAGGAGGCGGCAAACTTCGTGACAGCACACTACGAAGCCAAAAATTATCATTTTCATAACCCGAAGCCTCAGTACAATGATGGCGATCGAGAAAAAGTTCGATCCAACCTCGGCCTATTCAAAGGTAAGCTCGCACCATCCGGTGCTTCGAAAGGGAAATCGTTGGATGTCGAAGAATGGCGGACCATTTCATTGTATATCTTCACCAACCTAACAGAAGTGCGGCCGTACATCGAGTAAGTTCTCGGTAATTTATTGTTCCGCAACTTCTAATTGCTTTGAACCACTCTTATTCCCGGATATTTGATATAGTCGATACGTCGCCGAATTCTCGGATGGAGCGGTCATCGAAAAGGATTTCGTCGAAGAGTATGAGCTTCTCGCAAAGCATGGAGGCGACTATCCTGGTTTCATCTCTTGGTTCAAACAAAGGGTAATTAATTACCATTAAGGGCCCATTTGACTTATTGGTCTAATTTGCGGCTAATTTATCCATTCTTTCATATTAAACTTGTAGGCTGATGCAGAGTCTATGGACCCGAGTTGAGACAAGTCGCTAATGGTTTTGACTATAAGGTCCGTTCATTTGACAAATACAACATCAAGGGGTATCACTTTCGTACCTTTGGCAAAGAGCTATCTATGCCCGACCTAAAGACTACAAATTGTTATGTCTCTGCTATCGGCGAAGGAGACACCGAGTATTATGGAAGGGTTGAAGCAATTTATGAACTTCTATTCTATTGTGAAAACCCACCGACCGTCGTAGTCTTCAAATGTTATTGGTTTGAGCCGAGGGGGACTAGAAGGACTCATGAACATATAGGACTAGTCGAAATCAACCAAAACACCCACTTAGATGTTCCCGATGTCTATATTACGGCTCAACAGGCGACACAAGTTTTCTATCTATCGTGGGCCTGCCAAACTGATCCAAATCTCAAAGGTTGGGATGTCGTTTATGAAGTGCCACCACATTTTAGACCACCTACCCTCAATGAAGAGGATTATGAACCTCACATTAACCCAGACACATATGAAGGAGAATTCTTCCAAGAAACACGTATGTCCAAGAAACGTTTCAAGAACCGCTCTACTTCACCCCAGAACATTGAAGTAGACAGCGACAGTGAATCCGTCTTAACCCCTGAGCCCGAACAGGAAGAGCTGGAAGAAGAAGAGGTTACTGATGTGGATGACCTGTCACTTCTTGACCGATTACATAAAGGTGGCCTTCCACATGTTCTTCTAGATAGTGATGATGATGATGCATTTATTGATGATAGTGATGATCATGATGCATTTATTGACCCCGAAGCATATATAGACGAGGACGATTGTTATTAGTTCATGTCAGGTATTCAACTATTATACTATATATAAATTTTGAGTTCATGTTAGGTATTCAATTTTTATTAGTCATGTTGGTATTTATGTTGTACTAATTTCATTTACTCTTTGTCATGACAGGTGTTGAAAGATGGTGGGAAAGGGTCGAAAGCATGTCGCGGCTGCTTCTTCGTCGGCGGGTGATGGGATGGGTACTTCCATTCCTGCCTCGCCTCTTCGGAGAGTGTTGCTCTCTACTATGCAAGGAGCGGCCCCCGTGAGAGGAGGTCGACCACCCGCGAAGCCGAGAGGCACTAAAGGTACACGTTGTATTCATGTTGGTATTTATGTTGTACTCATGTTGTATGCATATTGGTATTTTATTACTCATGTTGGTATTTATGTTGTACTAAAGGTACACGTGGCCGCGGGAGAGGTAGGGCTACACGGTCTCCGCCACCACCCCAAGCTGATTCACCTGAGCACAGGAGGACTTCTAGGGTGGATTCGTCTGAGGTGGAGGCTACACGGTCTCCGGTTCACGAGCCTCGGGTCGACGAGCCTTAGGTCGACGAGCCTTTGACCCACGAGACTCGTGTCCCAGAGGCTTCCTTCCACACGACTGCGGAGCACAGCAGGGATGAGGGTACGTCCCAACAGACCCAGTGGGATACCTGGCCTGAGCCAACTGGCCATGCTGGTAGCGACGAGGAGCTGGGTGAGGGGGATACCCAGTGGGATACCGTCTACCAGCGTGGTAGTTCGGGGCTCCCGCTCGTGCCAGCGACCCCCGACCAGAGGTGGTCGATTAGGCCAAATGGGGACAAGTAAGTTAATTTACTCTTATTTAACCTTTTGCCTTCGCGTTTTCTCAAATATCTAATGTTTTGGCTTCAATTTGTCATACTGTAGGGGTTGGATTGTTGCCAAGGGTGTCCGCAAGCCCAACAGCGTCCTCGGTGTTCTTTGTCGTCAAAACTTCCCAGGGTTTGTTACGTTGCCCGGTCGGGAGCGAGAGGTAGGGATGACCTGGGAGCACTACTTGGGTGCCCCGGCCCCGCCGGAGGTGGAGATCGACGGTGTTTTGTGTGACACGAGGGCGGACATGGTGATCCGAAAGTTTTGGGTAATTTCTCTTTCACACAATTATAAATTAACCATAGCTATTTATTGTACTAATCGGTGTTGTCTCGTTTGCAGACCATCTACAGGTGTGAGGAGGGATACGAGGACGACGCGGCAAAGGTTATCGAAACCGAATGTCGCCGCCTACTTCAAAACTTTCGGCACGAGGCTCGGGTGCAGGCTGTTCGAGACTACTATGCCACGCGGCGTATTAGGATTGATAAGGCGAAGTGCCGTGATGCTAAGATGGAGAAGGAGCATTACATGAAGGTAATTACATATTATTAAGGCTTTGTAGTTAGTTTCCTTGATTTGGTTCTTACGCACTCAATTTTCACTTTATTAACTTAGGTGCCCCCGAGATGGTGTGTGGATAAGATGGATTGTTGGGAGGCCTTGGTGGACCAGTGGTGCTCCGAAACGTGGGAGACCAGCCACAACAACGCCAAGGAGAGGCGTGGCAAAATGGTTGGCGTGCCACACCATCAAGGGAGCGTCAACTTAATCCAATTTGGCGAGAACTGGGTATGTGGTTTGCTTCATGCCTCATGCAATTCATTCTTAATGCTATCTTGAGCCCTTTACCAATACAATTTTCTGCTCTCTCTCTTTTAGGCGTGTCACAATAAGACGGAGGCGCCACAGATGTACGACCTGTATGCGATGGCCCATACTGCCTCGTACAAGAAGGTCAAGGCATTCTCTCAGTCTGACCTCGAGCATCCAGAAAACTTCACCAACATCTCCTCCCACGACAAGCTCGTGAAGTACAGAGATCACGGGAAGGCGAGGAAAGGGGAGGACTTTAACCCGAGCGAGGGGCCTATTGATCTAGAGCTGGTGATGATAGCTGGCAACGGGAGGCCCCATGGCTCGCTCGCCATTGGAGACGGCCTTATACGTTGTCCTAGCACTCTCCGGCAGATAAAGGCACGCCAAACGAGCTCTTGTCCGGAGATAACACGTCGTCCACGGCGAGTCGACCTCACGATCGAGGTTAGTTTAATGGACTCAACTATCTTTCCGCATTATGTTGTGCGTTGGAACCAATATGATTACATTGCTAACAACGAGTTGTGTTGCAGGCTGCTATTCAGAAAGAGAGAGCGGCAATGCAGGCGGCTATGGCGGAGAAGGATAAGGAAATTAGGGAGCTGGAGGAGAGGACGACTGCATTGGTGGAGGCGGAGAGGGCACGGAATGAAGCGTCTACCAGGGCCATATACGAGCTCTTCGTGGTAAGTTTCTTCTTCATGTTATTTCAAATCTTGCATTTGAATGTCCGTTTCATTAATAAATAAAAAGTTTGACTTGTCGAAACCAAATGTACAGTCTATGTGCGAGAAGAACGGCCAAGTCCCTCCGCCGATGCCAGTCATTAACGTGGCGGGGACGGTGAGTTTCATTTCAGTGGAGTGATCTTAAGAGTGTCCTCATGCTAACTACACATTGCAAACGATGTTTGGTGCAGAATATGTCCCGAAACGCATCGCACGAGCCTTCTACAGTCGAGCCTTCTCCAGGGCGGCCTTCTCCAGGTGAAACAAGCCAGAGCCACCGTGCTTCACCCTAACTTAGGTATGTTATTTCTAGTGTTTTAATAAAAAATAGCTACACTTCCATCTAATGACATAATTAGCTTAGTTAGCTGCAAAATAGCTAGACTTCCATCTAATGACATAATTAGCTTAGTTAGCTCCAAGAAGAAGGAGGAGAGGGAGGAGGAGAAGAAGAAGGGGACAAAAGGATAAGAAGAAGAAGGAGAAGAAGGGGACTTCCTCTTTTTCTCCTTCTTCTTCTCCTTCTTCTTCTTCTCCTCTTCCTTCTCCTTCTCCTCCTCCTCCTCCTCCTCCTTTTTCTTCTTCTTCTCCTCTTCCTTCTCCTTCTCCTCCTCCTCCTCCTTCTTTTACTTCTTCTTCTCTTTCTCTTCTCCTATAGTTAGCTAGGGTTCCACCTAAATGACATAATTAGCTTAGTTAGCTCCAAAATGGCCTATTTAATAAAAAATGACCTATACTTAGCTAATTATCCTCGAAATGACATAATTAGCTCCAAAAAGGCATTCTTAGCCACTTTAGCCCGAAGAAGGGGACAACAATAGAAAAAGAGGAAAATGAAAGCAAGGAAGAGGAAAAAGGAGAAGAAGAAGGAGGAGAGGGAGGAGGAGAAGAAGAAGGGGACAAAAGGATAAGAAGAAGAATGAGAAGAAGGAGAAGAAGAAGGAGAAGGAGCTCCCGCTCCTTCTCCTTCTTCTTCTCCTTCTTCTCCTTCTCCTCTTCCTTCTCCTTCTTTCTCTTCTTCTTCTCTTTCTCTTCTTCTCTTTCTTCTTCTCTTTCTCTTCTCCTTCTTCTTCTCCTTCTTCTCCTCCTTCTTCTCCTTCTCCTCTTCCTTCTCCTTCTCCTCTTCCTCCTCCTCCTCCTTTTTCTTCTTCTTCTCCTCTTCCTTCTCCTCCTCCTTCTTTTACTTCTTCTTCTCTTTCTCTTCTCCTATAGTTAGCTAGGGTTCCACCTAAATGACATAATTAGCTTAGTTAGCTCCAAAATGGCCTATTTAATAAAAAATGACCTATACTTAGCTAATTATCCTCGAAATGACATAATTAGCTCCAAAAAGGCATTCTTAGCCAATTTAGCCCGAAGAAGGGGACAAGAAGAGAAAAAGAGGAAAATGAAAGCAAGGAAGAGGAATAAGGAGAAGAAGGAGGAGAAGAAGAAGGGGACAAAAGGATAAGAAGAAGAAGGAGAAGAAGGAGAAGAAGAAGGAGAAGAAGAAGGAGAAGGAGCTCCCGCTCCTTCTCCTTCTTCTTCTCCTTCTTCTCCTTCTTCTCCTTCTCCTCTTCCTTCTCCTTCTCCTCCTCCTCCTCCTCCTCCTTTTTCTTCTTCTTCTCCTCTTCCTTCTCCTCCTCCTTCTTTTACTTCTTCTTCTCTTTCTCTTCTCCTATAGTTAGCTAGGGTTCCACCTAAATGACATAATTAGCTTAGTTAGCTCCAAAATGGCCTATTTAATAAAAAATGACCTATACTTAGCTAATTATCCTCGAAATGACATAATTAGCTCCAAAAAGGCATTCTTAGCCAATTTAGCCCGAAGAAGGGGACAAGAATAGAAAAAGAGGAAAATGAAAGCAAGGAAGAGGAAAAAGGAGAAGAAGAAGGAGGAGAGGGAGGAGGAGAAGAAGAAGGGGACAAAAGGATAAGAAGAAGAAGGAGAAGAAGGAGAAGAAGAAGGAGAAGGAGCTCCCGCTCCTTCTCCTTCTTCTTCTCCTTCTTCTTCTCCTTCTTCTCCTTCTTCTCCTTCTCCTCTTCCTTCTCCTTCTCCTCCTCCTCCTCCTCCTCCTTTTTCTTCTTCTTCTCCTCTTCCTTCTCCTTCTCCTCCTCCTCCTCCTTCTTTTACTTCTTCTTCTCTTTCTCCTCTCCTATAGTTAGCTAGGGTTCCACATAAATGACATAATTAGCTTAGTTAGCTCCAAAATGGCCTATTTAATAAAAAATGACCTATACTTAGCTAATTATCCTCGAAATGACATAATTAGCTCCAAAAAGGCATTCTTAGCCAATTTAGCCCGAGGAAGGGGACAAGAAGAGAAAAAACAGAAAATGAAAGCAAGGAAGAGGAAAAAGGAGAAGAAGGAGGAGAAGGAGGAGGAGAAGAAGGAGGAGAAGAAGAAGGGGACAAAAGGATAAGAAGAAGAAGGAGAAGAAGAAGGAGAAGAAGGAGAAGAAGAAGGAGAAGGAGCTCCCGCTCCTTCTCCTTCTTCTTCTCCTTCTTCTCCTTCTTCTCCTTCTCCTCTTCCTTCTCCTTCTCCTCCTCCTCCTCCTCCTCCTTTTTCTTCTTCTTCTCCTCTTCCTTCTCCTCCTCCTTCTTTTACTTCTTCTTCTCTTTCTCTTCTCCTATAGTTAGCTAGGGTTCCACCTAAATGACATAATTAGCTTAGTTAGCTCCAAAATGGCCTATTTAATAAAAAATGACCTATACTTAGCTAATTATCCTCGAAATGACATAATTAGCTCCAAAAAGGCATTCTTAGCCAATTACGCCGAAGAAGGGGACAAGAAGAGAAAAAGAGGAAAATGAAAGCAAGGAAGAGGAAAAAGGAGAAGAAGCAGGAGAGGGAGGAGGAGAAGAAGAAGGGGACAAAAGGATAAGAAGAAGGAAGAGGAGAAGGAGAAGAAGGAGAAGAAGAAGGAGAAGAAGAAGGAGAAGGAGCGGGAGCTCCTTCTCCTTCTTCTTCTCCTTCTTCTTCTCCTTCTTATCCTTCTCCTCTTCCTTCTCCTTCTCCTTCTTCTCCTTCTCCTCTTCCTTCTCCTTCTCCTCCTCCTCCTCCTCCTCCTCCTCCTCCTTTTTCTTCTTCTTCTCCTCTTCCTTCTCCTTCTCCTCTTCCTTCTCCTTCTCCTCCTTCTCCTCCTCCTCCTCCTTCTTTTACTTCTTCTTCTCTTTCTCTTCTCCTATAGTTAGCTAGGGTTCCACCTAAATGACATAATTAGCTTAGTTAGCTCCTAAATGGTCTATACTTAGCTAATTTCTCTCCGAAATAACCTATATATACACTACTTCATCTAGTATTATTTTTCTAACTTTCTTATTTGTCATTTTGCAGATTACCTTCACTTCACGGGAAGCTTGGTTGATGGAATGCTTGAAGATGATTTCTTGTACCATGTGTTGTATTGAAACTATTGTAGTATATGAATATATGAAACTTTGTATGCACGTGGATGAAACTAG
This sequence comes from Hordeum vulgare subsp. vulgare, assembly GCF_904849725.1. Classification (NCBI taxonomy): domain Eukaryota; kingdom Viridiplantae; phylum Streptophyta; class Magnoliopsida; order Poales; family Poaceae; genus Hordeum; species Hordeum vulgare. Next base: position 298,217,923 of record NC_058520.1, on the reverse strand, counting down.
TGTAATATATGGTTTGGTATGGATGTAACTTCCATAATATGTATGCACTATGGATGAGAGTTATTTTAATATGGTTATGAGTACGGAAAGATATTTATTTATGTCAAATATATATATATATCCTGATTATTGTTAAAAATGCTGGATATAACAAAAAACAAATAAAAAAGGGGCTGGTTCCCCTCTTTGCCGTCTGCCCCCACATGGCAAAGGGGGGAGGCAGACGGCAAAGGGGGGAATCTGCCCCCCTCTCTCCCCTCTTTGCCGTCTGCCCCCGCATGGCAAAGGGGGGAGGCAGACGGCAAAGGGGGGAATCTGCCCCCCCTCTCCCCCCTCTTTGTCGTCTGCCCCCACATGGCAAAGGGGGGGAGGCAGACGGCAAAGGGGGGAATCTGCCCCCCTCTCTCCCCTCTTTGCCGTCTGCCCCCGCATGGCAAAGGGGGGGAGGCAGACGGCAAAGGGGGGAATCTGCCCCCCCTCTCTCCCCTCTTTGCCGTCTGCCACCACATGGCAAAGGGGGGGAGGCAGACGGCAAAGGGGGGAGGCCTGTCGTTAACACTTAACGGGGACGTTGCAATATATGTCGTCCCACTTATTTTGCCGTCTGCCCCCTCATGGCAAAGATTCTTTGCCGTCCGCTTTGTGAAAGCAGACGGCAAAGAGCCTCTTCACCGGATTTTTTTTTACCGTCTACTTTGCCGTCTGCTGACCGACGGCAAAGCCTTTGCCGTCCGTGGTAGCCCCATTTGCCGTCCGCCTTGGCAGACGGCAAATTTCTGAATTTCAGTAGTGTCCATGTATCTCTGCCAACAACTACCGTCCTTCCTCCCCACAGACGCACCCCAGTTTCACCCCATTTGGTCTTCTTCTGTATAGAATGTTGTCCATGAACTCATACATACTTGACTGTCGGGCTACACTTCCGGCATGTTCCTGATCTTCGGGGAGGTCTTCGGTTTGCAGGAATCAGACGATTTGCTGCACTCATGCCGGAACCATGGGCTCGACAACAAGGACTAAAGGTGTTTCTTCTTCCACGGGAGCACGTCCTTCTACCTCTAGGGATGTTGGGCCCGCTGGAGCCTGTTGCTCACTAGCAGGTGTTTTGTCTCCCCTGAGAACCTTCTTAGCGGCCAGTGGTGGCTGTGCTAGGAAATAGTGGTCGAAGTTGACCTTCCTTTTGTTGGCTCGTCGATCTGATGTTGTGATGGATGGCTGAGTAAGTCAGAGTACAAAAGTGCTTGGTTCCACAGGCGACTTCTTAGTTGCTCATTTTGATAGGTCATCGGCAATGTCAATCTCTGCAGGGGGGACGTGCACCATTTGTAGATCGTCAAAACGCTCCTCCAACTTCTTGACTTAATCATTGTACGCTTCCATCAGAAGACTTTGGTAATATTTGTTCACTTGGTGCACAACTAGCTATCAATCCCCTCGTACTATCAACTTCTTGATACCAAGGTTAGCTGGTATCCGTAGTCCATCCAGCAATACTTCATACTCAGCTGTGTTGTTGTTTGATGTCTCTCGCGAAAAGTGCATCTGGAGCACGTACATGAGGTTCTCTCCGATGAGTGCGATAAGCAGCACACCAGCACCAGCGCCTTGCAGCAAAAAAGCCGCATCAAAGTACATGATACATTCTTGAGGTTCCTCCTTGCCGTGAAGGGATGTTTCCGGGATCTGTTAATATGGCGTCGGCATCCAGTGAATTCTGCTAGGGCTCTGTTCTAGATGGTTGTTGTTCTCTCAAAACTTAGATCAAAGTTGATTAGCTCCAGGGACCACTCAACAATCCTGCATACTGCCTCCAGGTTTCTAAGGATGCGATGCAGCGGGAAGCGGGTGGCGCTGGTGATGTGCTATGCTTGGAAGTAGTGGCGCAGTTTCCAGGAGCCCATGAGGAGGCCGGAGAGTAGTTTATGTATCCCAGAGTACCTTGATCTAGCCCCCTGTAGGAGAGAGCTTACAAAGTACACTAGTCACTCCATCGTATTCTTCTTTTACACAACCTGTTGTCTGGGCTCTTGTGTTGCATCCTTGCCGTCGACTTATTGGCTTGCTGGGGATGACCCTAGTTTTTCGTTTGCCAACTCAGGGGATGCTGCCCCATTTTCCTCACATTCCCTCTCCCCCAATAGTGCAGGCTAACCACTTTGTTTGTTTTTGCCAGATATGGCAGCAACGGTTCCTCGAGTTTGGGTGCGACTAGGGTTGACGGAAAGTGCATGTACCTTTTCATGTCTTATAGTGCAGCCTCCGCCGCCGGAGTGCATTTCATAGGACGTGCCTTTTACAAGATCTTGAAAAATGGCAGGGCGCATTCCGCGGACTTGGAGATGAACCTACTGAGGGCGGCGATGCAGCCCGCCAAGCGGCGAACGTCCTTGACGTTTTTTGGAGCTTCCAACTGTTCAATGGATTAAATCTTGGCAGGGTTTGCTTCTATCACGCGGTTTGACACAACGAATCCGTGGAGCTTGCCAGATGGGACTGCGGATATGTACTTCTTGGGGTTGAGCTTCAAGTTGAGCTTGCGCACATTGGCAATGGTTTCTTCAAGGTTTTGAACCAGTGTGGCTTCATCCTTGGTCTTGACCACAATATCATCCATGTAGGCTTGTACATTCATGTGTAGCTGTGGACCAAGACCGATATGGAAAGTCCTCCTGAAAGTTGATCCTACACTCTTAGGTCCAAGTGGCATGTGATTGAAACAGTACGTACCACAGGAGTGATGAATGTTGTTTTCTATTTGTCTTCCCTGGCCATGAAAATCTGGTGGTAACCAGAGTAGACATCCAGGAAGGACAAACGGTCGTAGCCGGCTGTCGAGTCCACTATCTCGTAAATGCGCGACAAATGGAAGAGATTCTTCGAGCAATCCTTGTTGAGAATAATCAAGTCGATGCAAAGCCTCCACTTCCCGTTCGCCTTGTGAATACCACAGGGTTCGCCAACCATGTTGGGTGAAGGACGCCTCTGACCGGGCTTACTGCTTTTAGCTTCTTGATCTCTTTGGCAATGGACTCCTGCCACTCGAGTGCCTACTTCTGGACCTTCTGCTTGATGGGGCGCACAAGGTCACAGACGACACGGTGGTGCTTGATCATCTCCGTAGGAACACAGGGGATATTAGATGGTTGCCAGGAAAACACATCGACATTCGTCCGCAGAAAGGAGAAGAGCATGCTTTCTTATTTGCTGTCGAGGGTGGCACATATGGTGAAAGTGCTTCCCTTGGTGTCTTCCCGCGCGACCACTTGCTTCGTCTTTGGGATGGTCATTTTGTTCTTCTTTCTCCTGGCGGCAGAAGTCTCACGTGAATCCTCGACGGGCGTGCAACAACCTAGGGTGCACTTCCCAGTCCTTGCTACAATCCTTACCAAATTTCTTGCTCTTCCTCTTCCCCCGAGGAGTGTCGCCGACAGGAGCGAGTGCCATATCAGCAGATGCTGCAACTACATCCCGGTACAACTTGTTGACATAGAGGACTGCATCCCTGTTGTCAGCATGGATGGTGATGATGCTCATCTGCCATGGAATATTGATTGTGTTGTAGGCGTGATGAGATGCTTCCATGAACTTCGCCAACGCCGGTCAACCCAAGATCATGTTGTATGGCAGGCGCATCTTGGCAATGTCGATGGTGACCCTTTGTGTCCTGAAGTTGAGTTCGTTGCCAAATGTCACTGGTAGATTTATCCTACCCCTGGGTTGTAGTTTCCATGGGTTGACCCCATCGTGGGACCTTGTCAACTTGAGATCCATATCTAGAATTTGCACCTGCTTGATCTCGTTGGCCGAGATCAAGTTCAAACCAGCCTCACTGTCGACCAACATCTTTATTACCTTGAGGTTGCGAATTGTTGGCGATACCAACAATGTCACACACTTGACGACATGGTGAGGTGGGGGTGATCCTCAATGTCAAAGATGATGGGAGTGTTCGACAATTTGAGGGGTTTCCTAGGCTCTGCTGCTCGTTCTACCGCATTGACTTCACGAGCCCACTGTTTGAGCTTCTTGTGGGAGGAGAGCAGAGATGTGCCTTCATCAAGACATATAACATCCACAGCCTTCTGGAACTAGTTCATCAGCCAACACCTAATGTTGGGATTAAGCTCCAGCGGGAATTAGTTGACCAGCACTTTCTCGTCGTGTCCCCCAGCAGCCTGCATTGCTATAGTGTAGATGCCTAGGAATTCTGAAGGACTAATACTGTCGTCGTACTTGTCCGGCAGCTCCGGCATGAAGGCTCTGCTAGAAGTCCAGTGGACTTTGCGTAGCTCGCAGGTGAATGACGGGCAACCAACGTCGTTAGGTAGTCTACTGGGTGCTCTCGGCGATGGCTCAACGACGACTGGATTCGTGCGACTGTCTGATTGGCGACATGTCTCCTGTCGCCTCTCGATGGTGGTGCGTGTGTCCTCCTTGCGACTGTTCTTCAAGACCTAGCGTTTATCTTTATTTTTCCACGGGTCTGTTGAGGTGTGGGACATCTCGTCCCGCATGTCGGTCCCGCGGGTAGGTTCTTGCTGTTGTGGGGCCAACTGCATCGTAGGTGCTCCGCCTGTGCCGCATTCGATAGTGGACCTGGTCGGGGCAGCCTAAAGCGGGTGTGAAGCATCCACCGCATCCTGGCACTCATTATTTACAAAGCTCATCAAACTCTAAATGGTGGCCCTCCATTCTTGCATGTTTTCTGGTGTGGGCGGGAAGTTCAGCAGCAGTTGGGCGTGTGCGAGGGCATCCCCTGGTTTTGGGCGGAGCGATGCGAGGCATGGGTGGCGCTCTGACTACTTGTAATGCTAGAAGAAGAACCTCCCCGCGCAATCACCCATTGTCCGTTCTCACCAGGGGTTGTTGAAGATGGTGGCCTTGCACAGCTTGAGATTGGTGTGTAGTGGTCTTGTACGCATGCTGGTCAGGGTCTCCTCCTCCCTCCCCCCCCCCCCCGCCCCCGGAAATTGATTGTGGTGGTCTTGCAAGGCACACAATGGAGGCATCGCCCTACGCGTCGCGATGTTAGGCTTGGCATTCTCCATGAAGTTCACCGTCGCCGCCACTCCAGTGCAGCCTTTGGACCTCACTGGTGCGTCCTGAGACGTCACAACGTTTGGGTCCCGATCGCGGTTCATGGAGCTTCATGTGGTGTCATGGTTGTGCTCTTGAGTGTGGAGTGCGTGATGGCCGTGTCCGCCTCCATTGCCTGTAGCAACCTCCGTGGGCAGCTTGGATGAAGATGGAATGACTGTTGATGTTCCCCATGCCTTCTTCATTGCCATGTGAACTTGATGAAGATGTTGGAGAAGACACAGAGTGTTGGAGAAGATTCGTGCAACAATCACCCCTACCTAGCGCACCAAAGATGTCGTGGTTTGACGATCTATGGGACCGACATGGGCCCTTTTGTTACGGTTCTGTGGGGACTACAAGCGCACAAAGAGCTTCATCGATAGCTGCAAGAACGAGGGTTTAGACAGGTTGAGGCCGCTGGAAGCATAAAACCCTATGTCATGTGCTATGTGGATGATCACAATAGAGACGCGCTAGCCCAACAAGGACTTTCAAGGGCATCAGCGATGCATGTGGAATAAATAGAGTGTTGACCTTTCTAAAGGTAGCCATGGACCTCATTTTATTGTCCAAGGCGTTACCATTGTGGCTAAATCAGTCTTTCTGCGGGATAATAGTCCACAAACTAACTGCAAAACTACTGCCATAAGCAACAATGGAAAATACCTAACTCTGACGGATAGATACATACACATTAAATGTGCCGTGAGGTGGTGCACTCGCGACGTTCGCCGACAAGAATTGCCTCTCCTTCTATGTCATTTTCCCATCTACCTTATTTTTGCTTGACCCACTGTGGGATGGGTGTCATTAAAGTGGTTGCATGCATCTGGCTAGACCCACCTAACCGCCTGCCCGCTTAACACCTCTCTAATGCTGACAATCAGCATGATGAAGTGGAGCAGCGGAGATCTGGAGGGGTCCTGACGGGCATCGTCACTGTGTGGTTTTCCTCCTCCCATTAAGGTCGATTGTCGGGGCCTTGTGTCTGGTCTTTGCTCGTTGTTGTGCGAAGGTTGGCGTTGGCGAGGAGGGTCTTGCCGGTCCGAGGGCTGCGGCTGGCTTTGTACAAGTCTGGGTACTAGAGCACCCATATTTTAGTACACCAACATGCAACTCGCAATGCTATTAGAAGGGTTGAGCAAGCGGTAACTTAGCCAGACAATGGTTTGCTAGGATGTGGAGGGATTAAAAGATTTTCATAGAAATGGTGGGAGTCTTGACAAATAAATGGTAGGAAGTGAAACATACCGATAGAAATGGGACAACTAGCATGGTAATGATAGAAGTGGTATCTAGGGAGATGGTCATCTTGCCTGAGATCCCTCTTGGAAGAAGACCGAACCCGTGAAGAAGATGAACATGACGTAGTTTAACGACTCCTCGCACTTCAAACGGTTTCAAAACTCTATCGAGTAGAAGCAAACAGGAAACAAACTAGTCAAACAGTAAACACCACAACATATGCATGACATGATGCACAATAAAATAGGATGCATTACAAATAACTCCACAAGAGCATTGACGTCAGCTGTGCTTCCCTGGCAATAGCTATAGAAAAGGGTTGATCCTGCAATCTCTAGTGTTAGCTAGACGAATGCTTATAACAACTAACCTTCTCCTGCAACGGCACCAGAAGAATGCTGATAGCACTCCCCGGCAATGAAACTGGAAGAATGTTGTTGATGGCCCAGCAGTGCGTGGGTTCGCAGCAGTTTTCGAGGGTAGAGTATTCGACCCAATTTGTAGGTACGCCTGTCGGGAGGTGAGAGTATACTCTCAAGTATTAGCAGCTGAATTTTTCAAATTCAACCACACCTGAAAGATTAGTATCTGCAAACACAATAGTAACAGCGAAGTAGTAACAGCGAAGTAGCGGGTATCGGCAGTGTAACGAGCAATAGCAGTGGCAAGGAACAGCAGTAGTGACAGCAGTAGCAAGTAGCAACAGTAGCAAACAACAGTAGTAGCAACAATAGCAGCAGAGCAGGACAAGTAACAACAGTAGCAACAGTAGTAGCAGCAGCACAGAAAGACAAGTAACAGCAGTAGCAACACTAGTAGTAGCAGAGCAAGACAAGTAACGGCAGTAGCAACAGTAGTAGAAGCAGCAGAGCAAGACAAGTAACAGCAGTAGCAACAGTAGGACAAACTCGTAGGCATTGGATCGGTGATTTGTTTGAATGATATTCATCATGCAATAGCTATAACACGGAGAGATAAGTGGCTAGCTCCCGTTCATCAATGTGATGTAGGCATGCATTCCGTGTGTCGTCATACATGCTTAGGGAAAAGAACTTGCATGACATCTATTGTCCATCCCTCCCGTGGCAGCGGGGTCCAAAAGGAAACTACGGGATATTAAGGTTCTCCTTTTAATAAAGAACCGGACCAACGCATTAGCACTTGGTGAACACATGAACTCCTCAAACTATGGTCATCACAGGGAGTGGTTTCGGTTATTGTCACTCCGGGGTTGCCGGATCATAACACATAGTAGGTAACTACAACTTGCAAGATCGGATCTAAAACACACATATATTGGTGACAACATAATAATTTCAGATCTGAAATCATGGCACTCGGGCCCTAGTGACAAGCATTAAGCATGGCAAAGTAGTAGCAACGTCATATATCAGAACATAGTGGATACTAGGTATCAATCCCCATCAAAACTAACTCGATTACATGATAGATCTCATCCTACTCATCACCGTATAGCGAGCCTACGAATAGATTACTCATGAACGACGAAGAGCTTCATGGAATTGGAGATGGAAGAAGGTTGATGATGACGATGGCGATGATTTCCCCTCTCCGGAGCCCAAGACGGACTCCAGATCTGCCCTCCAGATGAAGAACACGTGGTGGCGGCGCCTCCATATCGAAAACGCGACGAAAACTTCTCTTTTTATTTTTTCTGGGATGAAAGCCAACTTATAGAGCTGGAGTTGGGGGCGGCAGGTGCCTGTGGGCCCCACAAGCCTGCCCACCGCCACTAGGGGGTGGTGGCGGAGCAGGGGCTTGTGGCCCACTGGCCCACCCCCTCAGGTGGATTCTGGCACAGGTATTTTTGATATTTTCCAAAACTGCTCCCTGTAAATTTTCAGGACGTTTGGAGAACTTTGATTTCTACACAAAACTAACACTAAGGCAATTCTGCTGAAAACAACGTCAGTCCAGGTTAGTTCCATTCGAATCATGCAAAATATAGTCCAAAACAAGGGCAACATAGTTTGGAAAAGTAGATACGTTGGAGACGTATCAAGCATCATCAAAATATGCACCAAAACATGGCTAGCATCAACACAACATGGCAGTCTGAAGAAAATAGATTATGAGACTTCAAATTATTTTGACATCTCAAAACAACAACATTGAGTAAGCATGTGTTACATGATGAAAAGTACAACTAAGTATGAAATATATGGCATGGCAAACATATTAAGAACAATTAGACATGGCATACTACAAACTACTCCATCAGCACAATTTCAAAGGAGGCATGGTTTGGTTAGTACGAGCTTCGCAAAATGGAACTTATCATTAAGAGCTTAACAGTTTTAGCATGAATGCCACTTGAGAGCAATAAACAAACATGATATAGTTGTTTTACATGGAAACCATAGGCATGGCATCAAATTAGACTTCACATAAAACAAAACTTATGAAGGAACCACATGCATAAGACCTACAGATTAGATGCAATCATCCGCACAAGTCTAAATAAAATATGAGTTTTTTAAACTATGACGGGATGCACTTTTTCCACGTATATGTGAGCATGTAAATGAATTCTAATGCACAAGAAAAAGCTAACATCATTTAGAGCACATCAAGTAGATCAATCTTCATATATAACATATTTCCAACGGATGCACGGTTTGCTAAATACAACCCTCACAAAAGTGCTATATGCTGATAAAACTTCCCACTACTAGAAAAAGGGCTATTAGTGGCGCACCTACTTTATCTATTAATGGTGCACTATAGGTGCGCCATTATTATCACGCCACTACTAATAAATAGTAATGGTGCACCCCTGGTGTGCCACTATTAATATACATAACAGTGCCGCACCACCTGGTGCGCCATTACTATCCAAGACACTTATGGCGCACCACCTGGTGCGCCATTACTATCCCACATACTAATGGCGCACAAGCAACTTGGTGCACCACTACTATGAATATTAGGATTTTTGTTTTCTTTTCTGATATTTGTACAGGTTAAAATATACATTATAGCACAGAATATAAACAGCACAACATATATATAAACATCGGATTTATCGAATACAATAGAAGATTAGTCTCCGAATACAATTCATCATATTAGTCTTCGAATTCAAAATACCAAACAAAGTTAGAACATTACAAGTCTCGAGACCGCGAGTAGAGAGTTTGTCTTCACATTACAAGTCGATATCTAAACTACCATCACATAGAAGAGGGTTGCGGTCACGATGAGCATCATTGCGATGAAACTGATCTTCATTCGTTTCCTCCTCCGCTCCCTCCTCTCTCCTGCTACATAGCGCGCATATCTAGCTTCTGCATACAAGTTCATTAAAGTTTAATTACAACATAGCATCAGTACTTTCGAATTGACTCAGGGACCGGAGCGTAGATGAAGCCGCCGTCTTTCGTGATGGTCATGAATGTGCGGTCATTCTCAGCCTGCATTTGTAGCGTTGTGTCAATATCACTTTTGGACGATGGACAATTTAGGTAGAACCGCCCCGATCTAGCAAGGAAATCTTGATAGATGATTTCCGCCAACTCCGACTGGATGTGAAATAATTCTTGTCTGATGTCCTCGTCTTGGATTGCCAACAAGCGTGCGGCCTAATCTTTGAGCTCATTTGGTAGCATATAATGATGCTGGTCCCGGACGATCGCTCGCATGTGATGGAGGGCGTAGTAGGCATTGTTCTCACTGCCAGGCGGCTGCTTGACGCAGGGGAACGTCGTTACGTGGGTGAACACGTGCTTGCCATACCTAAGAATTGGCCTCCTGAAGGTTCCTCCAGATTTGGCGTAGCTGGGGAGGACATCATCAAGAACTTTCTTGATATTTGTGTAGTCTTTCTTCGACTGACGGTCCGAGTCGAAATACGTGGCCATGGAATATTCCGGGCATAAGAGGATGAGTGTGCAATGTTTGTCACTGCACAAAACACAGAATGTTAGAAGAAAAGAAAAAAGAACAATCGAAATCTAAGAAATCATATGTTACGGGGCGATGAGGGGATGACTTACTCAGAAAAGTAAGGCACGAGGAAGTTATCCTTATCTACGTTCGCCAGAATGACGCCTTCGAGGTATGAACTCGCGAATTGCCGGTCCCCAGAGCCATCCAAGAGCTTGGCACGCATGTAGAAGGGGTCGACTATCACGATGTCCGGGGTCTTATCTCTAATGATCCGCATCTCCATACTGAGCGAAAATAGCCGAATGAAGGTGTAGTGCAGCGGATAAAGGTTAAGCATAGTGAAGATGTCATCAAACCGCAGGACGATCATACGCCCGATGTTGCTATCAACAAAGCCCTTGCCCTCTGGCACCTTGGCCACGAAAACTGGGTATGCCCCATCATTCTCGGAGAGACGCTGCTTCTCCATATATAGAAGTGTCATGCAGACTCCGCATAGCACTGGTTGCCGCATTGAGCATATTATTCAGTAGCATCGGCCTACCCGCCACATGCGCCCTCCTCTCAATATCGTTAGATATTGGTGGCTCGTCCTGAGCACGGAGTACTCAGTGCCGGCTGGCTCGCACCCTTGTTAGTTTTTCTTTTCCGTCCCTTCTCCTTCTTCTGCTGTAATGGGATCGAGTTCTGCTCAGAGACCACCTTCTTGAGTGTGTTGGGGCTGATAATATTTCGCACCTCAGGTATTTGAGTCTCGGTGAAGGCGGGAGCTAGAGGCGTCTCCTGAGAACTGAACAGCCGACGCCTGTTGAAATTGGGTTTCTCCGCGGTACTAGCTAGATCGCCATCGTCTTTTGTAGGGTTGGGTTCATGAGAAGGAGGCCCGAACAAGTCATCATCGTCACCGTACCCATGTTCGTTGATGTACTTATTCATGTTGGAAATTGTATCATCGTCGTCGTCCGGATCCTGTGCCATATGCATGTCCGGATCAGCTGACGGTGGTAGCGTTGCGGCGATCTTGCCATGGCTTGGCGCTGGCACGACTAGTGGTGTTGTCTGTGGGGTGGTGTCCCCCGCCCCCAAACGAATCTGGCTCTTAGGACAAAGCATGGACCAGTTTAAGCAGGCGCTGAGGGTCATCACATCATCTTCGTCGGCCACAGCGGGTCGATACGGAGGTAACAAGTCGTCGCAGCCCCGCAGCACCCGAACCAGTTGAACCCTATACACGGTGGGTGCCATCGGATTACCGTGGAACAGGTGGTTGCCCGGTTCAACGATTTTGGCCTTGGCGACATCGATCAACTCGCCGTCCACGAAGTGCAGGAGAGTGCATGGAACATTGGTGGCGCCCTACGAAAACATGTAAGGTGTCAGGGATGCCTAGTCGAAAAGGCAAGGAGATGAAGTCATCAACCGAGGCTTATAGTTACCGTGATGGCGTCGAGCTCGGCTAATGTCGAGGCACCGCCAACAGCGGGCATGCAAGTGACGGAGGGGCCGCTTATAATTCCACCGTATTCAATTTTACTTTTATTTTACTCCATAGGATCGCAAAACGTGACACACGAGAAGTTCCAACGTATCCATACCAAAATGTAGTAATAGTGAGTGTTTCAGTTTTAGGGCCCTTTTAGTGAAGCAAAAGAAAACAAAAATAATGTGCTAGTATAACAAGATAACACTAATCCAGTAGTGTGGTAGTATTGATAATGTCATGTAATCTAACATTTGAACAGATCATTTTGGACCCATTTCACTCACATAAAAAATAAACATAAGAATTAAAAAGAAATAAGCTCTGTTTTTAGTAAACATAAGAATTAAAAATAAACATAAGAATTAAAAAATAAACATAAGAATTAAAAATAAACATAAGAACAACAGGATCATCAAGAGTATATCCAATAGCAGCGCTGTGCTTCCACAAAGTTTTTAGTAACTTCTTCTCTTCGCGCTCTGAGAGGAGAGCACTAATAATGACATGATATATCACCTCATCAAGATAGGCATACTTAAGAGTATCAGGCAACTGTTTAAGCTCGAACACAGGATCACCCTTTGGTGGGGGAGGATCCCCAAGCAGTTCAACAGGCAGATTATTCTTGAGAATAGGATATTGTTCTAAGACAATTTTATCTATCTCATCTCTCTCCTCCATATGCATATCATTTTCATGCTCAAGCAGATATTACTCTAAAGGATCCGTAGGAGGTACGACAATAGAGGCAAGAGCAATGATTTCATCCCTACCAGACGACTCTCTTTCATGGGATTGTCTTCCAAACTTGGAGAAGTTAAATTCATGAGACACACCCTCGAAACTTACTGTGATAGTCTTCTTAATGCAATCAATGTGAGATTGACAGTGTTGAGAAAGGGTCTACCGAATATGATGGCACAAAAGCTATCTTGTGCAGTACCAAAGACGAGGAAATCAGTAGGATACTTTGTCTTACCACACAGGACTTCTACGTCTCTCACAATTCGCAGAGGGCAGATAATGTCTCTATTAGCTAGAGTAATAGTGACATCAATGGGTTCTAACTCAGCAGGTGCAATCTCATCTTTGATTTCATCATATAGAGAACGGGGTATTGCATTAACACTAGCTCCCATATCACATAAACCATGGTAACAGTGATCTCCTAACTTAACAAAAACAACGGGCAGACCAACTACAGGTCCGTGTTTTCCTTTCGCGTGAGGTTTAGCAATTCTAGCGGAGTCCTCACAGAATTTGATAACATGCCCATCTATGTTTTCGACTAAGAGATCTTTGATAATAGCAACACTAGGTTCAACTCTAATCTCCTCAGGGGGTGCAAGTGGTCTAAGGTAACCCCTACATATCATAGTTGGAGCTTTAGAATAATCCTTTATCCTAGCAGGGCATGGTGGTTTCTCAGTGTAAGCACAAGGAACAACACGATCACTAAAAGCTATGATTTTCTCCTCAACTAGATTTTTTTGGCTATGTTGCTTTCTACAGGAGAATGATATTTAAACCACTTCTCTTTGGGAAGATCAACATGAGCAGCAAAAGATTCACATAGAGAAGCTACTATCTCAGAGTCAAGTCCATACTTAGCGCTAAAATCTCTAGAAGTGTTTGTCTCAACAAAACATTTAACGCAATCAAACTGGAAATTCATACCTGACTCCTTACCTTCCTCCAGCTCCCAATCTTCGGAGTTGCGTTTGATTCTCTCCAATAAATTCCACTTGGGATCAATATCCTTCTTCATAAAAGAACCGGCACAAGAAGTGTCAAGCATGGTACGATCTTCATGAGAAAGCCGAGCATAATAGTTTTGAGTGATGATTTCTCTCGAGAGCTCATGATTGGGGCATGAATATAGCATTGATTTAAGCCTCCCCCAAGCTTGAGCTATGCTTTCCCTGTCACGAGGCCAAAAGTTATAAATAAAGTTCCGATCACGATGTACTAAATGCATATGATAGAACTTTTGATGAAATTCCAATTTCAACCGATTGTAGCCCCATGATCCAGCATCATCACATAGCCTATACCACGTCAACGCCTTATCCTTCAAAGATAAAGGAAAGACTTTCTTCTTTACCTCATCCTCGGGCAAACCTGCAAGCTTAAATAAACCACAAACTTCATCTACATAGATTAGATGAAAGTCTCGATGTGAAGATCCATCTCCTGTAAAAGGATTAGCCAGCAGTTTCTCTAGCATACCCAAAGGAATTTCATAAAAGATATTTTCAGTAGGTACCTCAGGTTGAGGACCAACTCCTCGTGCTTCTGTTCGTGGTGCAGATACCTCGAACAAACTCCTCAAAGGAAGAGTTTCCATAGTGACAAGTGACAATAAATTTCAGCATAGTATATAAATGTTTCCTTACCAAAGGCGCTTCACTCCCCGGCAACGGCGCTAGAAAAGTGTCTTGATGACCCACAAGTATAGGGGATCAATCGTAGTCCTTTCGATAAGTAAGAGTGTCAAGGTAATAAACGGATTTCAGCAAGGTAATAACGGCAAGCACTGAAAGTAGCGGTAACAAGTGATTGTGTAACGAGGTGAAATGTAGCAAGCAAAAAGTAACAAGTAACAAGTAGTAGCAACGGTGCAGCAAGTGGCCCAATCCCTTTTGTAGCAACAAAGTCTTATAGAAGGAAAAACGCTCCCGAGGACACACTGGAGGAAATAAACCACACCCATCATCTACTTACTACTTCCCAATGCCTTCCTCTAGGCCCAAATATGGTGAAGTGTTATGTAGTCGACGTTCACATAACACCACTAGAGGAAAAGACAACATACGTCATATCAAAATATCGAACGAATATCAAATTCACATGACTATTATCAGCATGATTTATCCCATGTCCTCAGGAACAAATGTAACTACTCACAAAACATAATCATAATCATGATCAGAGGTGTAATGAATAGCATCAAGGATCTGAACATAAACTGTTCCACCAAGTAATCCAACTAGCATCAACTACAAAGAGTAATCAACACTACTAGCAACCTTACAAGTAACAATCGGAGTTGCGAGACGAAGATTGGTTACAAGAGATGAACTAGGGATTGGAGAGGAGATGGTGCTGATGAAGATGTTGATGACGATGCCTCCCCTCCGGCGAGAGTAGTGTTGGTGATGACGATGGCGACAATTTCCCCCTCCGGGAGGGATGTTTCCCCGGCAGGATCGTTCTGCCGGAGCTCTAGATTGGATCTGGTCAAGTTCCGCCTCGTGGCGGCGGCGAAACCACTAAAAAGCTCCCTCTTGATTTTTTTTCCAGACCAGGACGCTTCATATAGCAAAAGAGGGGGGCTAGTGGGCCTTCAGGCAGCCCACAAGCTTGCCCACCGCCACCAGGGGGTGGCGGAGTGGGGCCTTGTGGGGCCCTGGTGGCACCCCTCCGGTAGTTCTTTCGCCCAGTATTTTTAATATATTCCAGAAAAAATCCACATAAATTTTCAGGGCATTTGGAGATGTGCAGAATAGTGGACTAGGATTTGCTCCTTTTCAAGTCCAGAATTCCAGCTGCCTGAATTCTCCCTCTTCAAATAAACCTTGCAAAATAAGAGAGAAAAGGCATAAATATGGTACCACAAGTAATATAACCGCCCAAAAAGCAATAAATATCAACATGAAAGCATGATGCAAAATGGACGTATCACATCCCATCCTGTATACGAAGCAGGATCTACTCAGGAGGAGCTACGGAAGGGACCGGCGCAAACCCACGACGCCTAAGGATTCGACTGCGGCGAGTAACGAGGCCATCGACCAAGCGTGTAGCGGCGCTAGAGGTGCCTCGGGAAAACGGGACCTCCTGAAGGCCCTAGCCACCGATACCCCCGAGCAATGGCTCGGGTAGCGACGGGCCCTAAGCCTGTGAGCCAAGCCACAACGACCACCAGTGAGCACGCCATCAATTAAAGAGCGAAACGGACAACGACGAAGGTAATGAACAAAAGTTTAACGCCCAACAGGGCAAAGTTCTTGATCCACTATTACACGGGAAGGAAACGGAAGCTGGGGGCGCCTAGGGGGAGGGGCCGCCGACGTCTCCCATGGCGCTTGCAGGCTCGGCCTCGAGGCCCACCTCCTCGCTGGAGGCGGGCAACTAGACTTACCGCTCCACCAGGGCGTCCACGCGTGGGCGGACTTCGTCCCGAAGAGAACGTCGGGACGCAGCGAGCATCGACTCGACGACGCGCTGGAGATCGAGCTCCGGGACGAGGCGACGCAGGTTGGAGAAGACGAGCATCAAGGCAAGGCCCAGAAGCTCGCACACGCCGGACGCGCTATCCTCCTCCACGCGGGAGACGTCGGCCTCCAGCACCTCCACTATCTTTTGGAAGAAGGCGAGGTAGCCCCCATCGCTCCTCATGTTTGGCAGCATCGGGGCCTCCCCCACAAATTGGCGCGTGGCGTCATTCGCCCGGCGGGTGATGCCCTCGAACTATTTGGCGTGCTGGGACGCCATCCTCCGAGCATACGACACCTCGTCCTTGGCAGCCAGGACGGCGTCGGTCGCCTCCTAAACCTGCTGCTGCAGCGACACCAGCTCTGTCTTGGCCTCCGCCTCGCCCTGGTGGTCGGCCTTGGCGCTCTTGATATGGGCCCTTAGGCCCTCCACCTCCTCCTGAAGCTCGCCAAGCTTGGGTTTCTTGGAGGAGGGCTCGCTGGAGAAGAGGAGAGATCAACCACCAAGCAACTCACAGGATAATCAGGAAAAGAGGCGTAGGCGAGGGACTTACTTATCGGATATAGCCCGGTGGTGACGGACACGAGGAGGCCCCGAGGGCCCTCCGCCGCTGCTCCCGGGGGCGGACAGGGGCGCGGACGAAGTCACGCGCTTCCCCTGCCAAGTTTGCCTCTCGAAGACGCCATGGAGGACACGGAAACGCAGAGGAGAGAAGGTTTTCTCGATGAGCGAAAGGAAGCAGAGAGGAAGCTCAAGATTGCAGTGCCTCCCCCTTGACAGGGGCGGGGCAGATTTATAGCGAACCACGGCCACCAACAATCGTGGGAGCACGAGTGTCACGCACCCCACACGGGTCGCGTGGTGGGTCGATGGGAGTGCTGCCACCCATTTCTCTTCACCTGTCTGACGAGCGGTCACATCCGTGAGGGCCGTTGGGTGTGGTTAGGTCGCACCGATGCCATTCAATGAGAACAATGATGGCCCGCGTGGTTCTTGGAGATCGTGCCATCATAGCCTGGCGCGCCCCGAACGCCTCGAGGAGCGAGAGCGTCACCACATGGCCGATGGACACGTGTGCCGCCTAGCCCGCGGGCAACTAGGGCCCGCGACGCTTCGGGCTGCCCTCAAGGCTTCGCCCAGAAGCCAACCCAGGCGTGCCTTGGGCCCGGGGGCTACTGTCGGCATTCTAGGAATGGGGGTACCCAGACCTGCTTGCCTACGGCCTAGGGTTGGCCCACTTCATCAAAAAAACCAACGGGCCCGGCACAACCCGAGATAAGACCCCTCTGGATCGGCGGATATTCCGAGGTGAGCCCGGCCTCAGGAGTCAAGGATGACGCAGAGGAAGGACAGGCGAGCAGCGGACAACAAGACAGCGAAGTTTCCCCTTTAGTGCAAAAGGGGCATGGACGTATCGGGATTCCGAGGGAATTTTCCAAAGGTTTCCATTCTGGTGCAACAAGGCCATCGCCGCCCGCCAATAGGACTGACGTCACTCCCGGGCCCATCCCTGCAGCGTTGACAGTCACTTTGCAGGAAAAGACCACCTTTGGGCAGGGGAGCATGTTCCCGTGTTCCCCTTCAAAATTGGTCGTTGTCGGATCCCTTCCCGCTGAAACGATAAGGGGAGAGGACCAGAGCCGCCACTATATATAGAGAATAGGTTGCTCCATAGAGGGGGGATCCGACTCATTCATTCTCCCACGGGCACAACACCAAGCCTCGGGAGGCCGTCAAGAACACTGTACTAGTTCATCCACCCACCTCCTAGAGAGGCAATCCACCAAAGCAGGAGTAGGGTATTACGCTTCTCAACGGCCCGAACCTGGGTAAACTATCTTGTTCCTTGTCTTCCTCACCATCGAGTGAGTTCATTGCCCCGTCCATCGAGTAGCAAGCTAGGCGAGGTTAGGCCGTGAGAGATCTTCGTACACGTACATGCCCCTAGGTTCGAGTCTTTGGGGTTTTGCGAAGCCCGAAACCCGACAGATACGATCAACATGGAGATGTTCACCATCGATGACCAGTCTGTCTCACGTGATGATCGGACACGGCCTAGTCGATATGGATCATGTATCACTTAGATGACTAGAGGGATGTCTATCTGAGTGGGAGTTCATTAAATAATTTGATTAGATGAACTTAATTATCATGAACTTACTATATAATTCTCTTTACAATCTATATTGTATATCCAATGGCCCACGCTAATGTTGCCCTCAACTTCAATGCGTTCCTAGAGAAAACCAAGCTGAAAGACGATGGAAGCAATTATACGGATTGGGTCCGTAACTTGAGCCTCATCCTCATAGCTTCCAAGAAAACATATGTCCTTGATGCACCGCTAGGTGACGCACCTGTTTTCCCAGCAACTCAAGACGTTATGAACGCCTCGCAGTCGCGTAGTGATGATTACTCCCTGGTTCAGTGTGGCATGCTTTACAGCTTGGAACCGGGGCTCCAAAAGCGTTTTTAGCAACACAGAGCATATGAAATGTTCCAAGAGCTGAAAATGGTTTTCCAAGCTCATGCCTGGGTCAAGAGATGTGAAGTCTCCGACAACTTCTTCCATTGTAAGATGGAGGAAAATAGTTCTGTCAGCGAGCACATACTCAAAATGTCTGGGTTGCACAACCGCTTGTCTCACCTGGGAGTTAATCTTCTGGATGACTCAGTTATTGACAGAATCCTCCTGTCGCTTCCACCTAGCTACAAGAGCTTTGCGATGAACTACAATATGCAAGGGATGGAGAAGTCCATTCCTGAGTTGTATTCAATGCTGAAATCGGCGGAAGTGGAGATAAAAAAGGAACATCGAGTGTTGATGGTTAATAAGACCACAAGTTTCAAGAAAGGCAAGGGTAAGAAGAACTTCAAGAAGGACGGCAAAGCAGTTGCCATGCCCGGTAAATCAGTTTCTCGGAAGAAGCCCAAGAATGGACCCAAGCGTGAGACTGAGTGCTATTATTGCAAGGGAACCGGTCACTGGAACCGAAACTGCCCCAAGTACTTAGCGGATAAGAAGGACGGTAACGTATAAGGTATATATGATATACATATTATTGATGTGTACCTTACCAGCGCTCGTAGTAGCTCCTGGTATTTGATACTAGTGCGGTAGCTCACATTTGTAACTCAAAACAGGAGCTACGGAATAAGCGGAGACTGGCGAAGGATGAGGTGACGATGCACGTCGGGAATGGTTCCAAGGTCGATGTGATCATCGTTGGCACGCTACCTCTACATCTACCTTCGGGACTAGTTCTAAATCTCAATAATTGTTATTTAGTACCAGCTTTGAGCATGAACATTGTATCTGGATCTCGTTTGATGCGAGATGGCTACTCATTTAAATCCGGGAATAATGGTTGTTCTATTTATATGAGAGATATGTTTTATCGTCATGCCCCGTCGGTCAATGGGTTGTTCTTATTGAATCTCGAACGTGATGTTACACATATTCATAGTGTGAGTACAAAAATATGTAAGGTTGATAATGATAGTCCCACATACTTGTGGCACTGCCGCCTTGGTCATATTGGTGTAAAACGCATGAAGAAACTCCATGCAGATGGACTTTTGGAGTCTCTTGATTATGAATCATTTGACACGTGTGAACCATGCCTCATGGGCAATATGACTAAGAGTCCGTTCTCCAGAACAATGGAGTGAGCAACCAACTTGTTGGAAATAATAAATACCGATGTATGCGGTCCGATGAGCGTTGAGGCTCGCGGTGGCTATCGTTATGTTCTCACCCTCACTGATGACTTAAGCACATATGGGTATGTCCACTTAATGAAACACAAGTGTGAGACCTTTGAAAAGTTCAAGGAATTTCAGAGTGAGGTAGAGAATCAACGTGACAAGAAAATAAAGTTCTTACGATCTGATTGTGGAGAATAGTTGAGTCACGAGTTTGGCAAACACTTAAGGAAATGTGTAATTGTTTCACAACTCACGCGGCCTCGCACACCTCATCATAATGGTGTGTCCGAACATCGTAATCGCACTCTATTGGATATGTGCAATATATGATGTCTCTTACTGATTTACCGCTATCATTTTGGGGATATGCATTGGATACTGCCGCGTTCACTTTAAATAGGGCACCGTCTAAATCCGTTGAGACGACACCATGTGAATATGGTTTGGGAAGAAACCTAAGCTGTTGTTTCAAAAAGTTTGGGGTTGTGATGCTTATATCAAGAAACTTCAACCTGAAAAGCTCGAACCCAAATCGGAAAAGTGTGTCTTCATAGGATACCCTAAGGAAATTATTGGGTATACCTTCTATCTTAGATCCAAAAGCAAGATCTTTGTTGCCAAGAATGGATCCATTCTAGAGAAAGAGTTTCTCTCGAAAGAAGTAAGTGGGAGGAATGTAGAACTTGATGAGGTAATTGTACCCCCTCTCGAACCGGAGAGTAGCGCAGTGCAAGAAAATGTTTCTACGATGCCTGCACCGAATAGAGAGGAAGTAAATGATGATGATCATGATACTCCGGATCAAGTTACTACTGAACTTCGTAGGTCCACGAGGACATGTTCCGCACCAGAGTGGTACGGCAACCATGTCCTGGAAATCATGTTGTTAGACAACGGTGAACCTTCAAACTATGAAGAAGCCATGGCGGACCCAGATTCCAACAAATGTCTTAAAGCCATGAAATACGAGATAGCATCCATGTATGAGAACAAAGTATGGACTTTGGTGGACTTGCCCTATAATCGGCAAGCCATAGAAAATAAATGGATCTTTAAGAAGAAGACTGACGCGGATGGTAATGTGACCTTCTCTAAGGCTCGGCTTGTCGCTAAGGGTCATCGACAAGTACAAGGAGTTGACTACGATGAGACTTTCTCACCTGTAGCGATGCCAAAGTCCGTCTAAATCATGTTAGCAGTTGCCGCATTTTATGATTATGAGATGTGGCAAGTGGACATCAAAATAGCATTCCTTAACGGCTTTATTAAGGAATAATTGTATATGATGCAGCCGGAATGTTTTGTCGATCTTAAGAATGTTGACAAGGTATGCAAGCTCCAGCGCTCCATCTATGGACTGGTGGAAGCATCTCGGAGTTGGAACATTCGCTTTGATGAGGTGACCAAAGTGTTTGGGTTTGTACAGACTTATGGAGAAGCCTGTATTTACAAGAAAGTGAGCGGGAGCTCTGTAGCATTTCTCATTATATATGTGGATGACATATTGTTGATGGCAAATGATATAGATCTTCTGGAAAGCATAAAGGCCTACTTAAATAAGTGTTTTTCACTGAAGGACCTTGGAGAAGCTGCTTACATATTAGGCATCAAGATCTATACAGATAGTTCAAGACGCCTCATTGGTCTTTCACAAAGCACATACCTTTACAAGATATTGAAGAAGTTCAATATGGATAAGTCCAAGAAGGGGTTCTTGCCTGTATTGCAAGGTCTGAGATTGAGCACAGCTCAATGCCCGACCACGATAGAAGATAGAGAAAATATTACTATCGTCCCCTATGCTTCAGCCATAGGCTCTATTATGTATGCCATGATGTGTACCAAACCTGATGTGAACCTTGCCATAAGTTTGGTAGGGAGGTACCAAAGTGATCCCAGAATGGATCATTGGACACCGGTCAAGAATATCCTTAAGTACCTAAAAAAGACTAAAGATATGTTTCTTGTTTATGGAGGTGGCGAAGAGCTCGTCGTAAAGGGTTACGTCGATGCTAGCTTCGACACAGATCCGGATGACTCCAAGTCACAAAACGGATACGTGTATATTTTGAATGGTGGGGTAGTCAGCTAGTGTAGTTGCAAGTAAAGCGTCATGGCGGCATCCACATGTGAAGCGTAGTACATAGCTTCTTCAGAAGAAGCGCGGGAAGGAGTCTGGATGAAGGAGTTCATCACCGACCTAGGCGTGATTCCCAATGTGTCGGGCCCGATGACTCTCTTCTATGACAACATTGGAGCTATTGCCATTGCCAAGGAGCCCAGGTTTCACAAGAAGACCAAGCACATCAAGCGCCACTCCAACTCCATTCGTGGTTACATTCAGGATGGAGATATATATATTTTTAAAGAACATACGGATCTGAATGTCGCATATCCGTTGGCTATACCTCTTCCACGAGCGAAACATGATCAGCACAAAAACTCTATGGGTGTTTGATTCATCACAATGTAACTAGATTATTGACTCTAGTGCAAGTGGAAGACTGTTCGAAATATGCCCTAGAGGCAATAATTAAATGGTTATTATTATATTTCCTTGTTCATGATAATTGTCTATTGTTCATGCTATAATTGTATTAACCGGAAACCATAATACATGTGTGAATACATAGACCACACCATGTCCCTAGTGAGCCTCTAGTTGACTAGCTCATTGATCAATAGATGGTCATGGTTTCTTGACCATGGACATTGGATGTTGTTGATAACGGGATCACATCATTAGGAGAATGATGTGATGGACAAGACCCAATCCTAAGCATAGCACAAGATCGTGTAGTTCCTGTGCTAGAGCTTTTCTAATGTCAAGTATCATTTCCTTAGACCATGAGATTGTGCAACTCCCGGATACCGTAGGAATCCTTTGGGTGTATCAAATGTCACAACGTAACTGGGTGACTATAAAGGTGCAGTACACGTATCTCCAAAAGTATCTATTGGGAGACCCCCCTTAGCCGTCGCCGCCCCCTCCTAGGGCATCTAGGGTTGTCGGCCGCCTCTCCCCTTCCCCCTATAAATAGAGGAGGGGTGAGAGGGTTGTGGCACACCTGAAACCCTTGCCCCTGGCACAACCCTCCCCCTCCTACACCTCCTCCTCCTTCGTTGATCTTAGAGAAGCTTTGTCGGAGAACCATGAGCTCCATCGCCACCATATCGTCGTGCTGCGTGAGCTCTCCCTCAACTTCTCCTTCCCCCTTGCTGGATCTAGAAGGATGAGACGTCCCCGGGTTGTACGTGTGTTGAACACGGAGGCGCTGTTCATTCGGTGCTTGGTTCGGATATTCTGTAATTTGAATCACGGCGAGTACGACTCCATCAACCGCGTTCTTTGCAACATTTCCGCTTAGCGATCTTAAATGGTATGAAGATGCACGCCCTATCTCTTGTTGGTAGCATCTCCTAGATTGATCTTTGTGACACGTAGGAAAATTTTGAATTATAACTACGTTCCCCAACAGAGTGAAATTTAAATTTTGTTTGGGAACCTCCAATAATGTGATTAGCGTGGAAGTTATTAAAAACTTTGTTGTGACATTGATAGGAAAGGAACACCACCCAAAATAACATATTCATCTCTATTTTAAAACAATGAGCTCTCGCACCTGTGCAAATCCCTACTTCATTCTGCGAAGGGACAACCTATTTACTTTCATGTTACTCACTTTTCATGTTGAGTCAAGTTCTTATTCCAACCCTGGTCTATTAGTTGGCATCCACCATGTGGTGGGGAAAGATCCAAACATACATACCCACTCAAATATATTTGGTAATGATTCACTATTGTTGACAATTATCTTTATGATAAATTTGTTGGGGCGAAATATTAAGCCCCTATCTTTCTTTGTGTTTGATGGATGTTATTTGTTCTAAAAATATGCTTTCAGTATTAGCAATCGTAGAAGACTATATGATAATTGGGTATGCAGAGCTCTTACAGAATTGGTGATGCATTGAAATTATTTGATGATTAAGAACATATGATGTTGAGTTTCAAGAGAATGCATTGTTTGAACCATGACTCGAGAATTTATTGCTACTCAGCCATGATGTTTTTTATGAAAAAAATTCTGTTTACGATGCTAGAAAAAGTGATTGGAATTATCATTGATCAAACTTATATACTATGCTAGCATTCACACTTCACAAATTATTTCTTTTATCACTTACCTACTCGAGGTCGAGTATGACTTAAGCTTGGGGATTCGGATAAGTCTCCAAAGTATTGATAATTTATGAAGTATTATTGCCATATTCACCTATATTTACAATATTTTTATATGGCTTTGATGCACTTTTTGTGATTTATTTAGGAATAACCTGCACTAACGTTATTTTTATCAGAATTGCAATGGTGTTGTTTTTGTGCAGAAAATAGAAGTTCTCATAATCGCCCAAAACTTTTTAATATTTTTCCTCGAGGAAATAAGCTATATTGGAGCGAAGAACCACCATATGGGAGCCACATGTGGTCCACAAGCCAACAGGACACGCCCCCCCCCCCCCCCGGGCCGCACCTTGATGGCTTGTGGGGCCAACGTGGCACTCTTTAGCGTGATTCCAAAGCTGAAAAATCATATCTATATACCAGAAACCCCATAAATAAACCCATCTAGAGCCTTTCCAGTACCCTACCAGAGAGGGGAAATCATCTCCGGTGGCCATCTTCATCATCCCAGCGGAGGCCATAACGAGGAGGGAGTAGTTCACCCTCGGGGCTGAGGGTATGTACCAGTAGCTATGTGTTCAATCTCACTCTCTCTCTCATGTTCTTGAGATGGCACGATCTTGATGTATCACGTGCCTTGTTAATATAGTTGGATCAGATGATGTTATTCGCTTGCTACCTTGTTGTGGTGAATTGAATCTTTCCGTTTAAGATCTTGTTATGTTGGATCAAATATTTTGGTTTGAGAACACTTGGTGTATGTCTTGCATGCGGATACCCGTAGTGACATTGTGGTATCCAAGTGACTCACATGATATATGTTATGGCATCAACTTGCGGATTCTGATGACCTTAGGGATCTATGCATAGGGGTTGATTGCACATTTTCATACTATGCATAGGGGTTGATTCTGATGACCTTAGGGATCTATGCATAGGGGTTGATTGCACATGTTGGATCAAATAGTTCTTTGTGTTGGATTGAATACGATAGATCTGAAATTGTTTGATGCATGTCGCATAATTTACCCACAGATACTTGAGGTGACATTGGAGTATCTAGGTGACATTAGGGTTGATTCATATGTATCATGGGTGTTATCTAGTACGAACTCTCGGTTGTTTGTGACATTTATTGGAATTAGTAGCTCAAAAGATTGATTAGAAAGAATAACTTTGAGGTGGTTCTACTACCTACACCAATTTCATCTTAATGTTCTCTGCTAGATAGGAACTTTGGAGTGATTCTTTGTTGGACGTTGAGGGATGATCATATGATTCTGCTAAATTAGCATTGTTGAGAGATTGCATTAGTGAAAGTATGAACCCTAGGCCTCATTACCAAGCATTTATACAATTTTTTGCCCACTGTTTTACACTTGCTACCTTGCTGTTTTTATATTTTCAGGTTACAAAAACCTATATCTACTATCCATACTACACTTGTATCACCATCTCTTCGCCGAACTAGTGCACCTATACAATTTTTCACTATATTGGGTGTGTTGGGGACACGAGAGATTTTTTGTATTTGATTGCAGGGTTGTTTGAGAGAGACCATCTTCATCCTACACTCCCACAGATTGATAAACCTTAGGTCATCCACTTGAGAGAAAATTGCTAGTGTCCAACAAAACTCTGCACTTAGAGTCCCAACATAGTCTACGTGAATAAGGTTCTGTAGTAGGCATCAAGGGTATATCCCGGATCAAGGAGAACATCGCTAGCGGAAACACTAAATATTTCTTCATGGAAGATCAAGGTGTTGTGTTCTTCCATAACCATTTGGTCGTTCCTAAGAGCCAACATATGTGGCAGTTGATCCTTAAGGAGGCTCATGATCCCCTCTCACGATTCATCCCGGTAGTACGAAAACATATTAGGACCTACGCTAGAGGTTATGGTGGACTAGGAGGATGACAGAAATCGCTAAGTTCGTTACTAACTACAATGTATGTCATTATGTTAAAGCAGAACATCAAAGTCCTCCCGGCACCCTTCAGCCCTTAGTTGTTCCTAAATGGAAATGGGATAAATTCGGTATGGATTTCATCACCGGGTTTCCCACGACCAAGAGAGGGAATAACGCTATTTTCATGGTCATTGATCGTCTTTCCAAAGTGGCTCATTTTCTTCCTCTTCGAGAGAGTATAACTGCTAGCCAGCTAGCAGAGTTATATATAT
Source organism: Hordeum vulgare subsp. vulgare (assembly GCF_904849725.1). Lineage (NCBI taxonomy): Eukaryota > Viridiplantae > Streptophyta > Magnoliopsida > Poales > Poaceae > Hordeum > Hordeum vulgare. The sequence continues at coordinate 298,191,911 of NC_058520.1, read as the reverse complement.
CTCCAATAATATCTCTGCATGGTGTTCCATTGGAGATCAACTCACATCATGGAAGTAGCTTTACTTCTTGATTCTTGGAAAGCTTCCAAGATGCTATAGGGACTCATCTCTCCTTCAGCGCCGCTTTCCATCCACAGTGAAGTGGTCAATTAGAGTGAGTCACACAAATTCTTGAAGACATTCTTAGAGCTTGTGTTGTCTCTTTCGGCATGAATTGGGAGAAACGCCTTCCGTTCGCTGAATTTTCTTATAACAATAGTTATCTGTCTAGCTTGGGCATGGCTCCTTTTGAAGTTCACTATGGACGAAGGTGTCGAACACCTCTTAACTAGTCAGAAACCAAGGAGAGGCAACTATTTGGCCCAGATATGATTCAGGAGGCAAAAGGGCAAGTTTGCATTATTCTTAAAAATTTGAAAATAGCCCAATCTCATCAAAAGAGCCATTATGATTGCCATCATAAGGTTGTGACCTATGCAGTTGACGAGAAGGCTTGCCTTCGGGTTACACCTGTGAAGAGTACCCATCGATTCAGTATCAAGGGCAAGTTGACTCTTTGTTAGATTGGTCCCTTTTGCATTCTTGCCAAACGAGGAGAGGTTGCCTACCAACTAGAAATTCCACCACATCTTTCCAAACTCCATGATGTCTTTGACATCTGGCAACTCAAGCATTACTTCTCGGATCCTATCCGCAAAGTGGACCATGAAATGTTTGCCCTTGAGGATAACCTTACATATCAAGAATACCCTATTTGTATTGTCGATCAAGCTGAGCGTACCACTCGACATCGAAACATCAAGTTTCTCAAGGTCTAGTGTTCAAGTCATTTTGAAAAAGAAGCAATTTGGGAAAGGGAGGATCGTCTTTGACTAGAGTACCCCCACCCTCTTTCCGACGACTCTTAAATCTCAAGATGAGATTCTTTTGAGTGGGGTTGAGTTGTCACACTCTTAAATCTCAAGATGAGATTCTTTTGAGTGGGGTTGAGTTGTCACAACCCTGGTTGTCTATGCATTAGATTGGCTATGGTTGTTGCATCATGTTTAAAATTTCTTTAAAATTTAAATGGGTATTGTTAAAAACCCTAGCACTTTATTAAATAAATAAATTCCAATAATTAATTTTTCATTGAATATAAAATGGCCTTAAAAATGTCCATCATCTGTGATAAATGTTGGGAACAACATATCAGAGGTGATGCACTTTTAAACAATCCTTTTGGCAATTTAAATAAATAGAAATGCAACTAAAAATGACACTTAAATGGCTATAATTATTTTAGTTGCTCCAAAAATGTTGAAACTTATTGTAGGGCTTAGCAACAATATAGTTATAACCCAGAATAAATTCCAGGGTTTTTGCCTTTAGAGCTTTTGTCTTTAGGGTTTCTGCCCAAACATTTATAAATCAGAAAACCAAAAATAGAAAGAAAAACACAGAAATCGAAGTGACATAGAGAGAGCTCACCTAGGACAACTGGCAGAAGAGGTCCAGACCACCAGGACAGAGTCGTCTTCCTCCTTTCTCAGTAGGCAAAGGAGAGGACGATCATGGGGCTTACCGCACGCACGCCACGTAGTAGGCAGCCTGCCTTGCTGCCACACCACATCCTCGACGGCGGGGATAAGCCCCGGAGAGGTGTCATGATCGGGACAACCCATCCATTCACACCCTCTGCCTCTTCCTCTCCCTCCGCGCCATGGCTGAAGCCATCGCTAGTACGTCGCCATCATTCACGTAGCCACCGCAACCCTCTCAAGCTCTCACCTCATGTGCAAGCTCCACAGCAACGCCCCGAAGCACCGTCTCTGGAGTCTTCTTCAACCTTTTGTCACCAAAATCATTGGCGACTGCATGTCAACTCCAAGCCATCCTCGAGCCCACTAAGCAACCCAACAGCACCATCATAAACTCCCCCTCCGTTTTCCCTCTCCCCATGCTCGATTGCCCGCTATAGCGACCGATTCCATCAACGCTCGATCGCACCTCATCACGAGCTCGACGCCGGCATTACTCCAGTGCCCCTCTAGTCTATATGCCATGTTTGTCGCGCTTGTGAGCCCATGTAGATGTCATTGGTGCCACATGTGCTTCGCCCCGGCCATGGCAACCACGGATCCGAGCTCACCCGAGCTCCGGCGTGTGCAAGAGTCATTGCTAGCGACGTCTCCGACCACCCCAGCTCGTGGGAATGGTCCCATTAGATGCGCGTGGGAGTGCATGTTGTGTAGTTGCCCTCCCATGTTGATTTGGTCGCACGAGGAGGATTTCCGAAGGCCTTCACCGTTTCTAGCCTTGCTGGTGGCTCAACGCCCGTGGGATCTACCCATTTGACCAGCAGTCTTACTCTCGTGGGTCATAGACACGTGGGGCCCGACCCCTTGCTAATTAGCAATTAGTATTTAATTTAATTATTTATTTTAATGAGTGTAATGTGTCACTCACATGTGGGCCCAGACACTCACCAATAGGATTAATTAAATCGAAACAAGATTAATTAACTTAATTAAATCTATTTAGTTAAATAAGTCACTCACTAGTGGGACCCACTCGTCAGGTTTGACCTGGAATGGTCAGATGACCTGTTGACGTCACCTTGATATCATGCTGATGCATTAAATCCTATTCTAGAATTATTTTAATTCAAAACCAATTAATGAATTCTGAAAAATAATTAAAACTTCCAAAATACATAATAAATCAACCATAGCTCAAATGGAAAAGACTTATATACAAAAATGAATAGAGAAATCCAATCTATCCATTGGTAACATTATAATGAATATTAAATCAAGTTATACGTGTTGATCAGGTCAAATCAATTAAATGTTACAAGAAATACCACATTTGAAGTTTGAATTGAATTCCTCATGCGTTAGTCATAGATGCATTAGTTCATTCAAAACCATTGTGCCATGTTGTGATCATGCATCATATTGTTGCACTTGATCTGTGTTGATTGCTTCTTTGTTTGTATCACGGTAGGTCCTCCTTCCGAGGGTACCCACGACTATCCTACTGAAGGGAGTACCCTGCCACCAACCTGCAAGGCAAGCAACCCTTTTGAACATTTCAATACAATCCCATGCTCACGCTCATCCTCTCATTTATTGCATTCGAACAACAACATTCCAACTGTTACATGTTTTGCTAGTTGAACCCATTCCTCTGCATGACCTGTCATTATCACGATAAATAGCTAAACCAAGCAACATAGCGTACCTCATAGATGCTTGAGCCATGTTGTGCCTTTAACCCAACTAAGCTTGTTAGGCTTAGAGTTGTGTGAGGTATGTTTCATCTCGGTGATGAACCGGAGTGAAAAAAATGTGTTCTTATGATGAGAGTTAAGTGTTGAACCTGATTTGGTAAAGGTAGCGATGATAGGCCATGTAGGATTACATGGTGGGTTACCTCATTGGAACCTCTCTTAGGAACTGAGTTCCGTGTACGTGATCCAAGACTAGATACTACCACATGTTGGGCCCCAAAATATGACCCCACTCGGCTTATTAATCGCCTCGTATCCTGTCCAGGACTTGCAAGTAGTTTCAGATGTTTGTAGATTATGCTGGCGGTCGTGCATATCTCTAACCTTAGGGGTGGCCTATGACGCAGTATGCAAGTGGCACGGTGTACCAAGTGGCACCCGAATGGTGGGCTTGGTAACCCTACACACATCATTTGGTGTAGTAGAAACTTCGGTCAGACTTTCCAGTGGGTTCAGTCTCAAATAGGCGATAAACCTGGACTAGTGTCTTGCATGGTTAACTATTGTGGGGACCTCGACTCATAAGCCGTGATCACCGAATGTATGTTCACAGTAATCCCAGAGATCAATGCTCACTGAACAAATAGAAACTGAATAGCAAGAGTCTTACATCCATTATGTACCGTTTTACTCGAAGATGGCCTTTATGGCAAAGTCTTCATATATTTGCAGTATAAATCTTCGTCGATAGCGCGAACCCATGCCATCTGCCTTAACACTAAAAGCATTCTGAATGGGAAGCCCCTAGCTCGCACGTACGTCACCAAGGTATTCTTCATCATATCATGTTCTCTCATGCCTAGCTAATAAAATAACCAGTGGCAAGACAATGCATACTTTGAATGTACTCGCAAGCAACCCATGTTTGGAACAAGGCAATAACAATGCATGATATAGCACTAAGTAGGTAATTTGCATAAATCTAGTTTTGAGTGCAATGACATGATCAATCAACTTGTAAAAGCATGCATCAAGAGGTTTAATATATCCGTAGGAACTAGTTACAGATATCGATATAAGCAGGGGTTGAACATCTCTTGTTCATTCATCGTGTAAAGTCATCTAGCTTATCTCAAGTATCATCTTTCTCACACACACACCAAGTTTGTGAACACATGTGGACATAGTCGAAGTAGAACCACCAACTATCCATGATCGTGGACACGGCTATTCGAATAGTTTTACACTCTACAGATGTTGCGCGTTGTACCCTCAAGACTCGGGGAACTTCCGTGTCATCCACGACTTGAAGTATATTACATACCCGAGGTAAGCACCCGAACAATGCCTTTGCCCTGGCAACACTAGACAAATAGTCCACTCGGTTGGTACCCTTCCTTCATGATGCACATCATACGAGCCTTGCTCCAGATTGTACCATCCATGAAGGGACCAACGGTGTGCCCGGTGTTTGTAAAAACAGCTCATGGTCTCCCTACTTGGCACGACCCCGTATCTAAAGTGACCACATCACTCACGCCACTAGTGATGTGGGATCTCTGCTAGCACACACCAAAGTAATCAACAAAGCCCCGTCCCATAAAGGGGTATCATGGTCGCACATGTAAGAGGTTGGGACGGTCATCACATCTTAAATGTAATCCGTTTTCTAAAATACACTCACAACTTGCTCCGGTACACCACTTCTTTCTCAAGTGGTTACCTAGCTCAACATCATCTCCCTCGGGCACTAGGGGCACCCGACGGGGTTTTTGGTAAGTCTTTGAAATATTTCCTTTCTCGTCACCATGCATATTCCCATCCCATTTGCATAGCAACCACTAGCATCCTAACTACATCCTACCCTCACAACCCTCATAGGAAGGTAGGGTCATGCTCACTACAAGTATCAACAAGGAATTATCACAGACAACCCACCAAGGTGGTCACCTATGTAACAAAACAAAAGCGTCATATGACATGCATAAAATGGTTTCATAGTCATTGTCAAAGGATTGCTTGCTTGGCTCACCAAAATCTTCGAGGTCTTCTCGAGCTTCTAGTCCAACTCCGAACACTTCATCAACTATCGCCGGAAACACCCACAATAAGCCACACAGCAAGACAGCAACCAAAAGTGTTCAAAAATAGAAACTTTACTTTTCTAGGATGACAATGGTCATAAGAAAAATTCCTAAAGTTGCTCTAATGGATTTGGAACACCAGAGATTTCTGAACGGTGGAAATGGAGGGATTGATGAAACTATAAGAAGTCTATAGAAAATATTTTTATAAAAATGAGTGTATGCACCTATCAAATAGGGCATCATTTTAGAAGAATTTTGGAACTAGTTTCACTTGATTTGGAGTTGGGATGATTTTCCTATGATTTTTCGAAGAGGACTTAACTGAGAGAAGAAGCTATTTATTTCGGTCCCACCAAAATATAACATAGGAAACATGTTAACCATAGCTAGACAAATAGTTTATGATTTTATAAACACCTAGGAACTTGAATCACTCCATTTGGTTCTGATTTGGACCCTATAGGAATTTTGCAAGGTGGGGTTCTCATAGTTCAAATTTGAATTTGAATTTAAATACTACAGAAAAGTTTGTAGGAAAAATGTTTAGGATATGTTTTTGTACACAGCCTGATTTTAGAAGCATCTAGGATTTTGAATCATTAATTTTGGAGCTAAGATGAATTTTCTGGAGTTTTTACAACTTTGTGTAAAACAAAAAATGAAACAGGTTTTACCTAATGGGCCAACCTCGCATTGAGTGTAGCATAGTGGAGATTGAACGGGGCCAGCCAAACTTCTCAGCTGCACATGCGACGGGCCACGTCGGAGGCGTATTCTACAGAATATGCCTCCCTTGCGGAGAGGCGTCAAAGGTGAGAGTTGCCTCCACTAATGCACGGGCTCGGCCGCTGGGTCGCCTATAGGTGGGCCGTGCCTGGTAGGTTCGTCTCCCTCCTCCCGCTTGAACAGAGTCAATGCAGGGGATGCGGGGCCGAGGGTGCGCATGCGCCATTCCGGGGGCTCGGGCCATCTCCAGCCAAGCTTCGGCTAACGACGTGCTCAGCGGAGATGCCCCCACCCACGTGGGGAATCCATTCTAGCCGGGGAGCGGTGGGGTGAGTGCGGCTTCGGCCGCACCAAAATCCAAGAAGGTGGTCATGAATTTGGCGCTCAAGCCATCGGGAGGAAGAATGAGGCTCGTGGGAGGATTCTTGTGCAACGCTAGGAGGCCAAGGTGTGGTCTAGAGGGGGAGGGAGTAATCATGGCGCTTGAATTTGAGCGGAGGCCGACTAGAGGGACTCAGCCATAAGAGTGGATGAAGGGCATAAGGGGATGAATTGGGGGTCTGGGAGATGCGCGGGAGTGAGGAGAGGCGAGAGAGGGTCAAGTGGGAGAACGGGGATGGGCTTAAGTAGCCGCAGCATAGAGCTCCGCGGTCTAGGTCCATGGCCATGGCTCGAACATTGCCAGAGGCCGTGGTGTGCACTAGGGGTGTGTCTGTGAGCTCCGTGGGCGTGGTCTACGTCCATATGAGGGAAGAGAGGGAGATGGGGAACGTCGGGTGCTTGTGCGTGTGGGTTAGGCCATTGGCCATGGGGCGGCCGACAGCACGCTCGCTATGAGCAGGAGAGAGAGAGGAAGGAGGGGGACAGGACTTTGGCTTGGTGCACACATCGAGGGGCCTCGAGTGGCACGAGAGGAGAGCCCAAGGTGGTCACGACATGGGCAGGCCACAAAGTCAAATCTCTGAGCATGGTTGCACGCTCTAGAGCGCAACTTGGGTCGGCATGCCAGGTCTTTTGACACGCTCGGGCAAGCCCTATTTTTCCACTAGTTGCAATGGGAAGTATATTATTCGGAAAGAGCTTGGGATGCGGTGGGTGGTGGCTAGTGGAGAGGGAGAGCTGAGACAGGGAGAAAATTTGTTGTCCACGAGGTGCAAGTGGGGGTTCCACCCCCTCAATCATGGAGTTGGGTGTTGAGTTTGCTACTCGAGGTAAAGGGGAACTAATAGAAGGTGTGCTAAAAATTTGTGCTCAAGGAGAGCACTTCTGGTACTCCAATAATTGAGCAAGAAAAAATAGGAGAAGGTGTTTGTTCGATCGATAGAAGAGGTGTCTAGAGGGGGGTGAATAGACTACTTGCATAAATTAAAATCCAGCCTTTTCCCAATTTTAATGGTTGGTAGATTTTAGCAATTCTAACAAACCTAGTTCACCCTACACATTCTAGTCATCAAATATGGTAGCGGAAAGTAAAGACTTTGCACATGTAAGTAAGGAGTACATTTCAGCAACACCTTCACCATCCTTCATCCTGAACTTGTCAAGCTGACTTTGAAGCACATCCAACTTGAATTCTCTGACAGAATCAGTACCTTCGTGCATATCAACCAAAGTATCCCAAATTTCTATCGCATTCTCAAGACAACTGATTTTGTTGAATTCTTCGGGGCATAGGCAGTTGAAGATGATGTCGCAGGCTTGAGCATTAAGTTGCAACAACTTCAGTTCATTAGCTGTCGCATCACGATCTGGCTCATGCCCTTCTCCAAAGAAGTTACCTTGCACACCAACACGAATAACAGCCCAGACATGAGGATTAAATCCAATAATATGCATTTTCATTTTATGCTTCCAACTAGCAAAATTATTGTCATCGAAATATGGACCTCTACGATGATAATTTCCCTCACTAGATGCCATACTCTCCTAGGTTGTTAAATCAATGTAATGGAGACCAAAGCTCTGATACCACTTGTAGGATCGAAAGTATGTCTAGAGGGGTGGTGATTAGACTACTTGACAAGATAATTTTTTTGCCTTTTCGCAATTTTACTTGAGAGGCAACTACGACAGTTATAACAAGTCAAGTACACCCAACACATGCAATTCTAATAGTATAGCTGCGGAAAGTAAAACATGCAAGCGTAAAGTAGAGGAGTAAGGTAAGGAGATCTAACGCATGAGGTTGTCACGGTGATTTTTGGCATGGTTCCGATAGGTGGCGCTATCGTACGTCCATGTTAGTGGAGACTTCAACCCACGGAAGGTAACAGCTGCGAGAGTCCACGAAGGGCTCCACCCATGGAGGGTCCACAACGAAGCGGCCTTGTCTATTCCACCACGCCTTCCGTCCACGGAGGACTAGCGTAACGCACGGTAGATCTTCACGAAGTAGGTGATCTCGTTGCCCTTACAAACATCTTGGTTCAACTCCAAAACACGCAGTAGGAGGCTCCCAAGCGACACCTAACCAGTGTAGGGGCACCAACCTCCAAAAGGTAATAGATGTGGTAGATCGATGAACTCCTTGCTCTTGTGCTTCTAAAGATAGTCTCCTCAACACAAATCACTCTCTCACTGAATATGCATGGGTAGGAGAGGTTGATTTGGTGGAAAGCAGTTTGGGGAGGCTAGAGATCAAGTTTCAAATGATAGGATTGGAATATCTTCGTCTCAACACATGAGTAGGTGGTTCTCTCTTAGAAAATGGATCTGGCAATGAAGTGAGTGTTCTGAGTGCTTCTCCCATGAATGAGAGGTGGGTGAAGGGGTATATATAGGCAGCAGCCAAAATCCAACCGTTACACACAAAAAACACGGTGGTACCGATTAGCACTACAAGTGTGAACTTTTGAATCTCGGTGAGACCGATATACGAAACTCGGTGGCACCGAAAAGGTGACTAACGGTCAGATGGCCAAACTCGGTGGCACCGATAGTCAAACTCGGAAATTCCGATTTTGTGTATCTTGGCAACAGAATGTTGGTCACACTGAACTCAGTAGCACCGACTTGGTTTCGGTTGCACCGATTTGGTGGGAATGGCCAGGGTTTCTGTCTGAGGTCAAACTCGCTGGGTCCAATATGGAAATGTTGGTGACACCGAATTTGTATATGTGGATCTTGACAGAGTGGATATGTGAGAAAATGACTAAGTGTTTTGGTGGCTAACTATGAGCATTTAAGCAATCAGTTCATTTTACTACCTCACCCCCTTTTAATAGTATTGGCTTTCCAATGGACTCAAAAGTGATTTCTCACAAATATAAAATGAAGAGTCTTATAGCTTGAAGATTGAGCCAACATTGTTCCTTTCTTGCATCCAGGGGCGTCTCCACATAAACCTTAAGCCATAGCATCTTTTGAACTTTTTCTGAAATATACTTGGAAAACATATTAGTCCAATGATGCATATGTTGTGCTCAGTTATCAAAACCACCCTAGGGAGAAATTGTGCTTTCACACCGATTTTGCTAGTTTGGTAGAGAGATATTTGTGGGAGAATGAGTGAATATTTTTGGTGCTTACCTCTAAGCACTTGAGCAACCAATTCATCATAATACCTCACCCCCTTTTAATAGTATTGGCTTTCCTATGGACTCAAAAGTGCTTTATCATAAATGCAAAATGTAGAGCCATCTTGCTTGAAGCTTCCAATCATATTCCTTTCCTTGTATCCAGGGGATTCTCCACACAATCCTTTGGCTAATGCTCATTGTGGGCTAACCTAAAATATACTAGGTAAAAGTGTTAGTCCAAGAGACAATGTATGTTGTCATGAATTATCAAAGCCACCAAGGGAGCATATGTGATTTCATTCTCACCCTTTTTGGTAATTGATGACAACATACAATCAAAGCTTCAAATAAAGATAGGCATTATGATATGATAGCTTTGAAAGATACATGGCTAGTACAAGCTCCCCCTAAATGTGTGCAATCCCTTTTTAAAGGATAGTTGCTTTGGACTGCATGGCACACACATGGTAGAAGGACAAGACAAGACATATAAATCTTGGATATATGCATCAAAGGTATGTGAATGAAGGATTTCCATGTTCAAGACTCACTCTTGCAAACAATATGTGCAAGAGACAAGAGATCATCCTAAACAAGGATATGATGCATATACTTACCTTGAGGTTCTGAGCATCTTAGCAGTAGGAGTACACTTGGAAAAACAAATGTTAGATAACACAAGAGTACTATACTGTAAAGATGCAAAGATCTTCAAAAGTGCCATGATATGGAGAACATATGAGAAATCTGATTTGATGATAAATATGTCTCCAAGAGAATTTTAGAACTTTCCCCCCTAAGAATGAATATGTAAAATTTCTTCTCCCCCTAATCATAGCATGTAGATACTGGGAGTAGGTAAGGTGAGACAAGTTCAATCCAAATATAACAGTAAAACAATTATATCTCTCTCCCCCTTAATGGAATTTCTCCCCCTCACTATGTAATGGTTGATATATCCCCCCTTTGGCAGATCTCCCTTCAAGTAGACCTCCCCTTAGGTATATATATATCCCCCTTTGACTGAAGCTTATTGGAAGCTTTCATATTTCTCCCCATTTGACATTAATTTCCAAAAAGGTCGGAGGGTAAGGGATCATTGAGAGTAAGGGATCCTCAATTCTTCTCTCTTTGATAAGGCTTCCTAGAATTTGTCTTTTCTCCCCCTTAAGAATATATAAGAGTTCCTTGAACTATCTCCCCCTATGTTAGGGATCGAGGATGTTTCTCCCTCTTATATTACGGGATCACTGAGCATTTCTGCCCCTAGAGAAGTCTTCTCCCCCTCAAAAAATTTGGAAAGCAAGATTATATCCTCCTTTGGCAAAAATAGAAATGTTCAATAAGATCTTAAGAGATAATAGAACTTGGGATCACTAAACATTTTTCTCCCCTTCAGGCAAAAGTCCAGAAAAATCTGAAAATCATAGGCAGTGATAAATTTCGGAGTCACTGGGGCATTATGGTTTGATACAACCAAGAATGATAGTAGGCCTCTGGAAGAAATCGGTTATACCGTGTTTCCCAGATCAGTGAGACCGAGTTGCAATGAAAATCAACTTCTTAACGTAAAAAGACACAAATTATCCACAGACATTGAAAAAGGAAATATCCAAATATTAAAAAGAAATAAGAGAAAACATTTTTTGTTTGTTATTTGTTTGTTTGAAAAATATACATACATATAGATGAGAGTTGAATGGTTCCAAGAAATCATGCAATGAAAAATGTGAACCATACAGGAATTTCCATCTAGAAGTTGGGCGGTGACTAGGTCACCTATATTAGAGTATATTGACTTGAGGAGTCAAGAAAGAATGCTTGATCATATGTCATACTCATCATTAAGCGCAAAATGGGGTTACCATTTTTTTATTAAGCTTTTTAATGTCTTCATATCACTTTAGTTGCTTTACCTCATGACTTGGTGCAAAGCTTTATCAAGGATATGAGTACATACCTTTGGATGACGTTGATGACATGGCATGTAGGTGAACTTGTCGTGGATGCTCAATGTTGATGAAGATCATCTTGAGTTGGGAGCTATCCTTGTCGTTTTGGTTCACGTTTCACCTACATTAGTTAGTCATACAAGGAAGAACATAATATATCCAATTGACATGAGTGATTGTATTCATCAAATAGTAGTCAAGGATATGATTTTGTTGTCTTGTTCCTTTATCTCCGAACAAGGGATTGTTAATACTTGGCTATGACAAGATTGCTTTTGATGTGAGTTGATGGCAATCTTGTGAAGTGTAGTTCTTTCAAGTCCCTACAAAAGGTTAGATGCAATACAAGGGAGCATAGTTTTCCAAGATATAGGATAGTACCATATTAATAGCATCATGGAATTATCAAGTAAGCTCATGCCCTTGCATGCATCCGAGTGAGTCTAGCTCAAGTTTGAAGCATCGATGATGTTCAACTAACTCCTCAAATGACAAAATACTTTCTCATCAAATGGCTTGGTAAAGATATCAGCTGATTGTTTATCGGTATGAACTTGCTTGAGATCTAGATATCCTTTACCAACATGATCACGAATGAAATGATGCCGCACTTGAATATGTTTAGTTCGAGAATGTTGCACAAGATTATAGGCAATTTTAATAAAACTTTCATTGTCAAACAATAATGGAACATGTGTCACATGAATGCCATAATCCTTAAGAGTTTGAGTCATCCGTAGTAATTGTGCACAACATGATCCGATGGCAATGTATTCCGCTCGGGCAGTAGATAAAGATACCAAGTTTTGTTTCTTGGATGACCAAGACACAAGAGATCTCCCAAGAAATTATCATGTACTCGAGGTGGATTTTTTATCAACCTTGTCTCCGACATAGTCTGAGTCGGAATAGCCTACAAGATTAAAAGAAGATCCATTGGGATACCATGTGCCAAAGTTTGGTGTATGTATCACGTATCTCATGATTCTTTTCACAATCAATAAATGACACTCCTTAGGTCCCGCTTGATATCGGGCACATATGCAAACACTCAACATGATATCTGGACAGGAAGAACATAGATATAGCAATGAACCGATCATTGATCGATAAACCTTTTGATCAACTGGTTTGTCCTCCTTAGTGGGGTCAACATGTCCACTAGTAGGCATGGGGGTTCTCATACATTTGCACACTTGGATGTTTTTCTTGGTGAAATCCTTGGTGTACTTGGTTTGAGTGAAAAATGTACCTTATCTCGATAGTTTGATTTGCAAACCAAGGAAAAATTTGAGCTCACACATCAGAGATATCTCATACTTCTCTGACATCAACCTTCCAAATTTCTCACTAAAATGTGGGTTAGTAGAACCAAAGATAATATCATGCACATATATTTGGCACACAAATAGTTCGATATTAATTGTTTTAGTGAATAAAGCTCGGTCAATTTTACCAATCTCAAAAACCTTTTCAATGAGAAACTTTGTTAGGTATTTGTACCAAGCTCAAGGGGCTTGTTTAAGACCACATAAAGCTTTACGAAGTTTGTTGTGACACCATGGATTTGGTGCTACGGTAACATTGTAATTAAGCTACAGTGATGGCCAAGATTAAGCTAATGCTTTTCCTAATACAATTATGATCACTGTTGGAATCAAGCCCTAATTCAATTTCCTTTGCAATTAAAATTTATTTCAAAGGTGGATTTAGAAGTTTTGGAAACCAGGAATTAAAAATCATGAATGGGTTGCAAATAACACTATCTTTCACGAAGTAAACCAACTAGCATATGTGAATAAAAGGTCGTGTGCCATATTTTTACAAAATTGCTAAGGTACTAAAAATTAATAAAAGAAAAATAAAATAAAATAAAAATAAAAATAAATAAAACTCACCCTCGGTCGGCCCCAACTCGGTCAACCGGCCCATTTGAAACCACCAGCCGGCCCACCCAAACCAGCCACCCCACTAACCCACGGGGGGATATAAACCCCCCCAAAACCTAGCTCCCCACCCGGTCCATCCCACTCACTCCCCCACTCTCCCTCGAGCCACCAACTGGCGGCTGCCCTTCTCCCTCGCCTCAACAAGATTGGGGCCGCACCACACCACACCGTCGGTGAGCCGGCCACCTTCGTCGACCGCCGCCGCTTGCCTCTTCCCCGCTGGTCCTCCCCAGCTGTCCCTCGTCGGCTCCACCACGCCTCACCGAACCAGCCCCCCTGCACCAGATGGTGAGCCCTCCCGAGATCCTCCCATCCTCTCCTTCCTCTCACCCCGCCGGTCGCGCCCACGCCCCCTGATACATCCATTTTGCAGCATGCTTTCATGTTGATATTTATTGCTTTTTGGGCTGTTATATTACTTGTGGTACCATATTTTTGCCTTTTCTCTCTTATTTTGCAAGGTTTATTTGAAGAAGGAGAATTCAGGCAGTTGGAATTCTGGACTGGAAAAGGAGCAAATCCTAGTCCACTATTCTGCACATCTCCAAATGCCCTGAAAAGTTACGTGGATTTTTTCTGGATTATATAAAAAATACTGGGCGAAAGAACTACCGGAGGGGGGCTGCCAGGGCGCCACAAGCCCTGACAGCGCCACCCCCCTGGTGGCGGAGTGGCGGCTTGTGGGCTCCCTGACGGCCCACTAGCCCCCCTCTTTTGCTATATGAAGCGTCCTGGTCCAGAAAAAATCAATCGGGAGCTTTTTCGTGATTTCGCCGCCGCCACGAGGTGGAACTTGAGCAGATCCAATCTAGAGCTCCGGCAGGACGATCCTGCCGGGGAAACTTCCCTCCCAGAGGGGGGAATCGTCGCCATCGTCATCACCAACACTCGTCTCGTCGGAGGGGAGGCATCTTCATCAACATCTTCATTAGCACCATCTCCTCTCCAATCCCTAGTTCATCTCTTGTAACCAATCTTCGTCTCGCAACTCCGATTGGTACTTGTAAGGTTGCTAGTAGTGTTGATTACTCTTTGTAGTTGATGCTAGTTGGATTACTTGGTGGAAGAGTTTATGTTCAGATCCTTGATCCTATTCATTACACCTCTGATCATGGTTATGATTATGTTTTGTGAGTAGTTACTTTTGTTCCTGAGGACATGGGATAAGTCATGCTGATAATAGTCATGTGAATTTGATATTCGTTCGGTATTTTGATATGACGTATGTTGTCTTTTCCTCTAGTGGTGTTATGTGAACGTCGACTACATAACACTTCACCATATTTGGGCCTAGAGGAGGGCATTGGGAAGTAGTAAGTAGATGATGGGTTGTTGGAGTGACAAAAGCTTAAACCCCAGTCTATGCGTTGCTTCGTGAGGGGCTGATTTGGATCCACTAGTTTAATGCTATGGTTAGACTTTGTGTTAATTCTTCTTTTGTAGTTGCGGATGCTTGCGAGAGGGGTTAATCATAAGTGGCATTCTTGTCCAAGTAAGGGCAGTACCCAAGCGCCGGTCCAACCACATATCAAACTATCAAAGTAACAAACGCGAATCATATGAACATGATGAAACTAGCATGACAGAAATTCCCGTGTGTCCTCGGGAGCGTTTTTCCTCCTATAAGACTTTGTTCAGGCTTGTACCTTGCTACAAAAGGGATTGGGCCACTTGCTGCACCGTTGCTACTACTTGTTACTTGTTACTTTTTGCTTGCTACGTTTCACCTCGCTACACAATCACTTGTTACCGCTACTTTCAGTGCTTACAGTTATTACCTTGCTAAAATCCGTTTATCAGAGCCTTCTGCTCCTCGTTGGGTTCGACACTCTTACTTATCGAAAGGACTACGATTGATCCCATATACTTGTGGGTCATCAAGACTCTCTATGGAGCCGTTGCCGGGGAGTGAAGCGCCTTTGGTAAGTGGAAATTGGTAAGGAAACATTTTTATACTGTGCTGAAATTTATTGTCACTTGTCACTATGGAAACTGTTTCTTTGAGGTGTTTGTTCGGGGTATCTTCACCTCGAACGGAAGCACAAGGACTTTCTCCTCAACCTTAGGTACCTACTTAAAATATCTTTTATGAAATTACTTCGGGTATGCTTGAGAAACTGCTGGCTAATCCTTTCACAGGAGATGGATCTTCACATCCAGACTTGCATCTAATCTATCTAGATGAAGTTTGTGGTTTGTTTAAGCTTGCAGGTTTGCCCGAGGATGAGGTAAAGAAGAAATTCTTTCCTTTATCTTTGAAGGATAAGGCGTTGACATGGTATAGGCTATCTGATGATACTGGATCATGGAGCTACAATCGGTTGAAATTGGAATTTCATCAAAAGTTCTATCCTATGCATTTAGTACATCGTGATCGGAACTTTATTTATAACTTTTGGCCTCGTGACAGGGATAGCATAGCTCAAGCTTGGGGGAGGCTTAAATCAGTGCTATATTCATGCCCCAATCATGAGCTCTCGAGAGAAATTATCACTCAAACTTTTATGCTCGGCTTTCTCATGAAGATCGTACCATGCTTGACACTTCTTGTACCGGTTCTTTTATGAAGAAGGATATTGATCACAAGTGGAATTTATTGGAGAGAATCAAACGCAACTCTGAAGATTGGGAGCTGGAGGAAGGTAAGGAGTCAGGTATGAATTTCCAGTTTGATTGCGTTAAATCTTTTGTTGAGACAAACACTTCTAGAGATTTTAGCGCTAAGTATGGATTTGACTCTGAGATAGTAGCTTCTCTATGTGAATCTTTTGCTGCTCATATTGATCTTCCCAAAGAGAAGTGGTTTAAATATCATCCTCCTGTAGAAAGCAACATAGCCAAAACCAATATAGTTGAGGAGAAAGTAATTGCTTTTAGTGATCCTGTTGTTCCTTGTGCTTACACTAAGAAACCACCATACCCTGCTAGGATACAGGATTATTCTAAAGCTCCAACTGTGATACGTAGGGGTTACATTAGATCACTTGCACCCCCTGAGGAGATTAGAGTTGAACCTAGTGTTGCTATTATCAAATATCTCTTAGTCGAAAACATAGATGGGCATGTTATCAAATTCTGTGAGGACTCCGCTAGAATTGCTAAACCTCACGCGAAAGGCAAACACGGACCTGTAGTTGGCCTGCCCGTTGTTTTTGTTAAGTTAGGAGATCACTGTTACCATGGTTTATGTGATATGGGAGCTAGTGTTAATGCAATACCCCGTTCTCTATATGATGAAATCAAAGATGAGATTGCACCTGCTGAGTTAGAACCCATTGATGTCACTATTACTCTAGATAATAGAGACACTATCTGCCCTCTGCGAATTGTGAGAGACGTAGAAGTCCTGTGTGGTAAGACAAAGTATCCTACTGATTTCCTCGTCCTTGGTACTGCACAAGATAGCTTTTGTCCCATCATATTCGGTAGACCCTTTCTCAACACTGTCAATCTCACATTGATTGCATTAAGCAGACTATCACAATAAGTTTCGAGGGTGTGTCTCATGAATTTAACTTCTCCAAGTTTGGAAGACAATCCCATGAAAGAGAGTCGTCTGGTAGGGATGAAATCATTTCTCTTGCCTCTATTGTCATACCTCCTACGGATCCTTTAGAGCAATATCTGCTTGAGCATGAAAATGATATGCATATGGAGGCTAGAGATGAGATAGATAAAATTGTCTTAGAACAATATCCTATTCTCAAGAATAATCTGCCTGTTGAACTGCTTGGGGATCCTCCCCCACCAAAGGGTGATCCTATGTTCGAGCTTAAACAGTTGCCTGATACTCTTAAGTATGCCTATCTTGATGAGAAGGTGATATATCATGTCATTATTAGTGCTCTCCTCTCAGAGCGCGAAGAGAAGCAGTTACTAAAAACTTTGAGGAAGCACCGCGCTGCTATTGGATATACTCTTGGTGATCTTAAGGGTATTATTCCTACTCTATGTCAGCACAAGATTAAAACCGATCCTGACTTTAAACCAGTTGCTGATCATCAAAGGAGATTAAATCCTAAGATGAAAGAGGTCGTTAGAAAAGAAATATTAAAGCTTCTGGAAGCAGGAATAATTTATCATGTTGCTCATAGTGATTGGGTAAGTCCAGTATATTGCGTACCTAAGAAGGGAGGTATCACCGTCGTTGCTAATGATAAGGATGAACTAATCCCACAAAGGATTATTACCGGCTATAGAATGGTGATAGACTTCCGGAAACTGAACAAGGCAACCAGGAAAGATCATTATCCTTTGACGTCCATCGACCAAATGCTAGAAAGGCTATCAAAACACACACACTTCTGCTTTCTAGACGGTTATTCAGGTTTCTTGCAAATACCTGTTGCACAATCTGATCAAGAGAAAACCACTTTCACCTGCCCTTTCGGTACCTTTGCCTATAGACGTATGCCTTTTAGCTTATGTAATGCACCTGCCACCTTCCAAAGATGTATGATGGCTATATTCTCTGACTTTTGTGAAAAGATCGTCGAGGTTTTCATGGATGACTTCTCCGTTTACGGGTCTTCCTTTGATGATTGCCTCAGCAACCTTGATCGAATCTTACAGAGATGTGAAGAAACCAACCTCGTCTTGAATTGGGAGAAGTGCCACTTTATGGTTAATGAAGGTATCGTCTTAGGACACAAAATTTCTGAGAGAGGCATTGAAGTTGATCAGGTTAAGGTTGATGCAATTGAGAAAATGCCTTGACCCACAGATATCAGAGGTATACGAAGTTTGTTAGGTCATGATGGTTTCAATAGAAGGTTCATTAAAGACTTCTCTAAGATTTCTAGGCCTCTTACCAACCTCTTGCAGAAGGATGTTCCTTTTGTTTTTGATGACGATTGTGAGGAAGCTTTCGAAATACTTAAGAAGGCTTTGATAACCGCACATATTGTTCAACCACCTGACTGGAACTTGACCTTTGAAATCATGTGCGACGCTAGTGATTATGCTGATGGTGCTGTTCTAGGACAAAGAGTTGACAAGAAGTTGAATGTCATTCACTATGCTAGTAAAACTCTAGACGGTGCCCAAAGAAACTATGCCACTACTGAGAAATGTTCAGATCTTACATAGTTGACTCCAAAGTCACTATTCACTCCGATCATGCTGCTATTAAGTACCTCATGGAGAAGAAGGGCGCTAAGCCTAGGCTGATCAGATGGGTTCTCCTGCTACAGGAATTTGATTTGCACGTCGTTGATCGAAAGGGTGCTGATAACCCTGTAGCAGATAACTTGTCTAGGCTAGAGAATGTCCTTGATGACCCACTACCTATTGATGACAGCTTTCCTGATGAGCAATTAATTGTCATCTGCACATCACATAGTGCATCGTGGTATGCCGATTATGCAAACTATATCGTAGCCAAATACATACCACCCAGTTTCACCTATCAACAAAAGAAGAAATTCTTCTTTGATTTGAGACACTACTTTTGGGATGATCCTCACCTTTATAAGGAAGGAGTAGATGGTGTTATTAGACGTTGTGTGCCTGAACATGAACAGGGACAGATCCTACAGAAGTGTTAATCCGAAGCCTACGGAGGACACCATGGTGGAGATAGAACTGCCCATAAGGTATTGCAATCAGGTTTCTATTGGCCCACTCTCTTCAAGGATGCCTGTAAGTTTGTCTTGTCTTGTGACGAATGCCAAAGGATAGGGAACATCAGTAAGCGTCAAGAGATGCCTATGAACTATTCACTTGTCATTGAACCATTTGATGTCTGGGGCTTTGACTATATGGGACCCTTCACGAGTTCCAATGGGTACACTCACATCTTAGTTGCTATGGATTACGTTACTAAGTGGGTAGAAGCTATCCCCACTAAAAATGATGATCACCACACCTCTATTAAGATGCTTAAAGAAGTCATATTCCCAAGATTTGGAGTCCCTAGATACTTGATGACTGATGGCGGTTCACACTTCATTCATGGTGTTTTCCGCAAGATGCTAGCTAAGTATGATGTCAACCATAGAGTTGCATCTCCTTATCATCCTCAGTCTAGTGGTCAAGTTGAGTTGAGTAATAGGGACATCAAGTTGATCTTACAAAAGACCGTCAATAGATCTCAAAAGAACTGGTCTAGCAAAGTTGACGATGCACTATGGGCTTATAGGACTGCTTATAAGAATCCCATGGGCATGTCACTGTATAAAATGGTTTACGGTAAGGCCTGTCATTTACCTCTTGAGCTTGAACACAAAGCTTATTGGGCAATCAAAGAGCTCAACTTTGATTTCAAACTTGCCGGTGAGAAGCGGTTGTTTGATATCAGCTCGTTAGATGAATGGAGAGCCCAGGCATACGAGAATGCCAGGTTGTTCAAGGAAAAGGTTAAGAGATGGCACGACAACCAAATATAGAAACGAGAGTTCAATGTAGGTGATTATGTCTTGCTATACAATTCTCGTTTGAGATTCTTTGCAGGCAAGCTTCTCTCTAAATGGGAAGGTCCCTATGTTATCGAGGAAGTATATCGTTCCGGTGCCATCAAAATCAATAACACGGAAGGAAATTTTCCTAGAGTGGTAAATGGGCAAAGAATCATGCATTACATCTCTAGTACTCCCATAAATGTTGAGACCAATATCATCAATGTCATAACTCCAGAGGAGTACATAAGGGATGTTTATCAGCCTGTTTCAGACCTTGAATACGAAGATGTATCTGTTTTGGTAAGAAATTGGACTCCGATACTTTTCCAATAGGAAATTTCTTCCGTCTTGGAATTTTTGGAAAATTAGAAAAATAAAAAGCAGTCCGGAGAGCGAACGAGGCAGCCACAAGGCCTGCCACCGCCCCCTACCCCCTGGTGGCGGAGGGCAAGCTTGTGGGCACCTCATGTGCCTCCCGGATTCCGTTTTCTTGCGGAGGACTCCTTCTGGCCCGGAAAAAATCAATATATAGTCGCCCGAAGGTTTTGATCTCCGTATTGCGTAGTTTCCTCTGTTTTTGTTTCGAGCTTGTTGTGTGCCGCAGATTTAGAGCAAAGATGTCTCAGGAATCTGTTGGGGAGAATGATCTTCACCAAGTTCATGAGGAAGTAGATGCTGATCTGAAAAGAGTAGAAGTCACAGAAGCCAGGGACCAAGCCAAGGAGAAAACCCAAGCTAGGGAGGAAGTTCAACCTATGTTCAACATTGAAGACGTTGAAGGAGTAGATTTTCTCCAACCCTTCCTCCACGTGCTATCTCCATCCTTGATTGAACTCTTGAGGTTTTGCGAAACAACTCGTGCTCGCAATATTTCTCTTTATCGTGAAGTTGTTTTGCTGGAAAACCATGTCACAGATCTCAAAGGTATAAATCAAAGATTGATAGCTCTCTTGGAATCAACGGCGACAACAACAACACCATCACCACCAAAGGAAGACAACTAAGCATTGGTATGGGCAATCCCTTTGGCTTCTGCCAAGCTTGGGGGAGTTTCCCTGGTATCGTATCACCTTTATATCTTTTGCTTTTACCTTTGTTTTAGTTCTTTCCTTTTCAGTTTTTATTTCTTCTTTTAGAGGAATAAGTGTTTAGTTTTTAGTTTGAGTCTTTTGCTTTTGTCTCTCCCCCGATGTATTCGAGCTTACGAGCTATATAATAAAGAGTACCTCAATCAAGGGCTTTGTTTTGTGCCATGATCAAAAGTATGAAAAGAACGATAGCATGAAAGATCATGAGACGATCTTATGGAAAGTGATAACTTCACTTATGACATGTATGATGATTGAAATTGTTGAGAATAAATCAAAATAGACCTCAGTCATTGTTGCAATTAATAAGAAGTAATAAGGAAAGAGAGGATCACATATAAATATATCATCTTAGACACTTTCTACAATTGTGAGCACTCACCAAACTATTACATGCCTAGGAGTAGATGTTGGACAAGGAAGACAACATAATGAATTGTGTTTTCTTGGTTCCAAACAATGTTATATGATTAGAGATCCCTTAGCACGTGACGATTGCTTCCACCTCATATTAGCCAAAACTCCTGCACCAAGTAGAGATACTACTTGTGCATCCATAAACCTCCAACCAGTTTTGCCATGACAGTCCACCATACCTACCTATGGATTGAATAAGATCCTTCAAGTAAGTTGTCATCGGTGCAAGCAATAAAAATTGCTCTCTAATATGTATGATCTATTAGTGTGTGGAAAATAAGATTTGTACGAACCTATGATGAGGAAGACATAAAAGCGACAAACTGCATAATAAAGTTATTTATCACACGAGGCAATATAAAGTGACGTTCCTCCGCACTAAGAGGACACGCATTCAAACCTCAAAAGCGCATGACAACCTATGCTTCCCTCTACGAAGGGCCTATCTTGTACCTTTACTTTTTACCCTTGTAAGAGTCATGGTGATCTTCATCAATTCCATTTTTGCCTTTGTCTTGGCTACCGTCACATGCTTGGGAAAGATCTATATTCATATATCAACTTGGAGTTGAGTACTCATGCTTTATTGTTGTTGACTTTACCCTTGAGGTAAATGGTTGGGAGGCAAAACTATAAGCCCCTATCTTCATCTGTGTCCAGCTGAAACTTTGACACCATGAGTACCACGTGAGTTATAACAATTGTGGAAAACAAAAGAGATGATTGAGTATGCGGGTTTGCCTTACAAGCTCTTATTTGACTCTTTTCTGATGTTGTGATAAATTGCAATTGCTTCAATGACTATGGATTATTGTTGGTTACTTCTCGGTAAGGTTTTTGCTTCATGCTTTGCTTTGTGAAGGAATTGTTACTTTCCCATAAGAATCTTTATGATGTATTGTTGTTCTATGTGTGATCATGATGCCCTCATGTCCGTATTATGTTTTATCGATACCTTCGTCCCTCAACATGTGGACATGTTTATGGAACTTGGCTTTAGCTTGAGGACAAGCGAGGCCTAAGCTTGGGGGAGTTGATACGTCCATTTCGCATCATGCTTTCATGTTGATATTTATTTCTTTTTGGGCTGTTATATTACTTGTGGTACCATATTTATGCCTTTTCTCTCTTATTTTCGCATCATGCTTGCTACTACTTGTTACTTGTTACTTTTTGCTTGCTACGTTTCACCTCGCTACACAATCACTTGTTACCGCTACTTTGAGTGCTTGCAGTTATTACCTTGCTGGAATCCGTTTATCAGAGCCTTCTGCTCCTCGTTGGGACACTCTTACTTATCGAAAGGACTACGATTGATCCCCTATACTTGTGGGTCATCACCCCCCCCCCCCCCCCCCCCCCCGCGTGCCCGGCGACCCGCCCTTATTCCGCGGCCCCGCAACCCCCTAATGCACCCCTTCCCTGACCACGCACGTGCGCCACCCCACGCCCCCTCTGCGCCTTGCCCAGCTCGCGAGGCCGCCGGTGGCCGCCTGTTGACGCACCGCACGCTCGCCCTGGCCTCCGCTGCCTCCCTCGCACGATGCTACCACATGCCCCCTCCCCGCGCCACTACGCCCGCGACGACCTCCCCGCAGTCATTGGGTCTGCCGTTGGTGCCCCACCGTCGCCGACCACCCTCACCGTCGGCCGCCCCTTGCCATTGCATGGCATGGCCACGATCGTGCTGGTGTGTGCGTGCGTTGTGTGTGTGTGTTGTGGCCCGTGGCCACTGCCAAGTGAGGCCACCCCCCGCACACGGGATGAGCGAGGGGGCCCAGAACCACCCCTCTAAAATGTCTTAAAAAATAATATATATATATATATATATATATATATATATATTTAAATTAATGAACTAATTAATAAAGAATCTAGTTAATTAATTTAATCTGGGATTAATTAGATTAATTAACCCTCTCGGTCTATGACATGTGGGCCCAGGTCATTAATTAGCACTAATGGTTCTCTTAGTTTAAATTAAATAATTAATTTAGCCTAATGTGACACTAACATGTGGGCCCCCACTGATAATTAAACATGTTAGACTAATTTAATTCTAGATTAGTACTCTGTCTATGACAGGTGGGGGCCCTTTGTTTGTTCGACAAGTTAACTAAGACTATTGATTGCTGATGTCAAAGCAACATCATGCTGACGTAATATTTTAATTATTGAATTAAATTAATTTAATTTAATTTCAGAATATAAATACAACTTTAAAAATTAATATAAAATAATTCGTAATCCAGATGAAAATAATTTGTACATGAAAGTTGATCAAAAAAATGAGACGAACCAGGATACGTCCGTTTGGTTGTCTCGCGTCCCTAGCATAGCGAACATGGAACTTTTCCATCGTTTTCGCGTGTTCGGTAGTAGCCACACACCCAGGAAATATCGTCGGATATTTTCCCGATCCGTCCATGACGAGTACACTGCGTTAGCTCATTCCTAACACTGCATGTTGCCATGTCGTGCATCGTGATGCACTTGTTTGCTATTATTTATTATTTCTTCCCCCTCTTCTCTCCGGTAGACCACGAGACAGATGCTGCTAGCGGGTACAACTACCCTCCTGATGACCAGTCTTTTGCCGTAGAGAAGCAAGGCAAGCAAACCCCCATTTATCATTCCTATATCGCCTATTATTTCTCCCTCATGCGTGCATTAGATTTTGCTACTGTTGTAGATAACTCCTATTCTGATGCATAGCCTGTTTTTTATGAACTGTTATTTTACTCTTCCACACTTTAACTGTTTAGTATAGGTGGAGCGGTGATCCCCATTGACCGCTTAGTCCAGTTGCCCGCGCTTTTTCATCAAAGTCTCGATCTATTGATCGATGAGCCAAGACCCGTCACATCACTCACACCCCCCTGTTGTACGATGTTGCAGGGCTAATATCGAGTACCGAGGGTGACACCTCAGTACGTACTCCTGATGTTAGCCCCGTAGTGTAGTTAACTGGCGGTGGTTTCTAGAGGGTGATTCCTCCTTCACCACCTCCGATAACAACTCTGTCTACAACCCATCGAGGGTGATTCCTCCCTGGCCAGCTTGACGATTACATTGTTCGGAATCCATCGAGGGTGATACCTCGGATCCCTCTGATGTTACAGCCGCACAGTTACTTGACCTTGCTACTGGGTACATGAGGTGTGTTGCGGGTGGATTTCTGCGCGCTTGCGACGAGGCGTGGCCGGGCATTCTTGTCCCTTGCCACACATCCTCGAGACGGGGCGACGAGACCACATATCGTGGATTGTTGATCATCATCGCAGTGTTAATTAAAATGCTAAGGGGATTTGGGTATTTGATCTGAGTTGGCCGGGAGACCTTTTCGCACTAACCTTCACGTGGGAGAAGTTATGGGTACTCGACATCGTGGTATCAGCCGAAGCTCTTCAGACGTCAGCAATGGAGTGGCGCACGCCCGAGTGGTCCTCGTAAGCATCATTCTTGTATAAGAGGTGTCAGGACTGAGCTCGGCCGCCCAGGCATTTTGTAGGAGTGGAAAGGGTGATGGGCCCATGACCGGTGTGCTCTTAGGATTTAGACCGACGGGCTGGCCTCTGTATTGAGCCTAGGTAGGGCTGCGACGTGTTGATGTTCCGAGTCCAGGCATGACCCAGGAAAGTGTATTCGACCAGAGTTTATCAAGCGTGTTGGGTACTGTGGTGTACCCCTGCAAGGATGAAAATTAACTATTCAAATAGCTGTATCCACGGTTATAGGACGAGTTGGAGTTGTTCCCCGATATTATACAACTTCAATTGTTACTTAACTGGAATTTTTGCTCTGGGATTGCTTTCTCGTAGGGAGTCAAGGAAGAATCTTTGGGCGTGACCTTAATTAATATTGCTGCAACAATATGACTATTTAATTGTGTTACTTGCCCTATGCTCGTCTATTGCTGCAAGGCACTAAAGATGCTAGTCTTTGATAGGACTAGTCCCCTCTCCCTATTCTTGCACTGCTACAGTCAGTCCACATATAACCCCATTCCTTTGATAATGATGCATACTTAGAATAGTTCTGATGTCAGTCTTGCGAGTACTTTGGATGAGTACTCACCGTTGCTTTGCTCCCCCTTTTCCCCCTTGGTATGATTGTTGCGACTAGATGATGGAGCCCAGGAGATGGCGTATCCGCCGACGACGTCTACTACCCCGACAGTGCCTACTACTACGTGGAGGCCACTAACAATCAGGAGTAGTTTAGGAGGTTCCCAGTCAGGAGGCCTCGCCACGTTCGATCGTTGTATCTTTTGTGCTAGCCTTCTCTAAGCCATTACCCTTGTTTTATGTCTGTACACAGATATTTGTTGCTTCCACTCACTCGTGTGTTTCTCGAGCTTCTGTAGTCGAGACCTCGAGGCCCCTGGCTTCTAATATGAAGCTTGTATGTTTTTATTTGTGTCTAGAGTTGTGTTGTGATATCTTCTCGTGAGTCCTTGAGCTTGTTCGTATGCATTTGCGTGTATGATTAGCGTACGATCAAATTGAGGGCGTCACGTTTGCAAACATGATTAGGTTTCTTAGGGTTCACAAATCCGAAAGATTGTTTGACATAAACCTCCTCCTCAACTTCACCGTTTAGAAAAGCACTTTTGATATCCATTTGGTAAGGCGTAATATCATGGTGATTGGCATGAGGGAGAAGAATGTGAATGGCTTCAAGTCTAGCAATGGGGGCATAGGTCTTATTGTAGTCCATACCTTTGACTTTCCTGTATCCTTGGGCTACGAGACACGCCTTGTTGCGTACAACTTGACCATCTTCATCTTGCTTGTTCCGAAACACCCATTGTGTACCGATGATGTTGTGCTCGTCCTTGGGATTTTAAACAAGTGTCCACACTTGATTCCTCTCGAAGTTGTGTAGCTATTCGTGCATGGCATTCACCCAATCCATGTCTTGAAGGGCTTCTTCTACCCTCATGTGCTCAATGATAGATATAAATGAATAATGCTCAGAAAATTTAGCTAAACGAGATTTAGAGCGAGTGATTCTCCCGGTTTGTATGTCACCGAAGATTTGATTCAGCGGTGGATCCTTGTCCACTCTTGCTCGAACTCATGACAACTTATTCTTGTTGGATGGTGGATCTTCCTCCTCATCATCTTCTTGTTCCTTGTCGTTAACGGTGTCATCTCCTTGAGGTGGTGGTGAGGAAAGTTGAGTTGGATCATCACGATGTACTTGTTCCTCTTATTCATCATGTCGTGTACCACTTGTGGATGCCTCCATGCCATTTTGTGGTTCGCCTTGACACGAAGTAGGAGCTTCGACTTGAGTTGATGAAGTACTTTCCTTCACCTCCACGGATCAAATCTTGACGATAGGTAGATCTTGGATGGCTTCCGAGGGTTCCTTATCTCATACATCATTTGGCAGTTGTTCGACTTGAGAACCGTTAGATTCATTAAACTTCACATCTACTGTCGCTTCAACTTTTCGAGTGAAGCTGTTGTAGACACGGTAAGTGTGAGAGTTTGATTTGTAACAAAGTAGGAAGCCTTCATGAGATTTACGAGCAAATTTAGAGTGATGATGCTTATCAAGAATGTATCACTTAGAGACGAATACTCGAAAGTATCCAACTTGGAGTTTTTTATCGGTGAGTAGCTCGTATGTCGTTTTATCGTGAAGCTTGTGCAAGTAGAGTCAATTTATGACGTGACAAGCTGTTTCCACGGCTTCTATCCAAAAGTGTCTTGGTGTCTTTTATTCATCAAGCATCATTCTGGCCATCTCTATGAGAGTTCGATTCTTCCTCTCAACAACTCCATTTTGTTGAGATGTGTACATCGCCGAGAACTCATGTGAGATGCCTTCTTCGTCTAGAAAAGTATCCACATTTGTGTTCTTAAACTCCATTCCATTGTCTCTCCGAACTTTCTTGATCTTCACTTCAAACTGATTTTGGTCTTTCCAAACGAAGTTCTTGAAGATCTTTTGTACTTGCGACTTATCACAAGAAAGAATACCCACGTAAATCTAGAAAAATCATCAACAATGACTAAACCATAAGAATTTCCACCGAGGCTCTTGTAAGCATTTGAACCAAAGAGATGCATGTGTAGCAGTTCAAGTGGCCTTCTTGTAGTCATGATGTTCTTCACGGGATGACTTCCACCGACTTGCTTTTCTGCTTGACAAGCACTACAAAGTCTATCTTTGTCAAAGATAACATCTTTAACACCAAGAATATGATCACCTTTCATAAGCCTATCAAGGTTATGCATACCAACATGTCCTAGCCTTCTTTGCCATAACCTAACTTTAGAAGATTTTGCAATAAGGCATGTCCGAGGTTTGGATTTTTTTTAGTCAAATCAACAATGTATGGATCACCTTTATGAAACCCAGTAAAGACCATGTTATGATTGTCACTACAAAACACTTGGTAGTCAAATTTTGTAAATAGCACATTGAAACCAAAGTCTACTAGTCTAGATATGAAAAGAAGATTGTAGCCAAGAGATTCAACATGACATTTTGAATGGAACTATAATGAGATATGGCTACCTTACCATGACCAAGTACCTTACACTTAGAGTTGTCTCCAAAAGTCACATACCTTCGAGATCCACGGTTCGATGTGATCTCATGGAACATGTCTTTATCTCCAGTCATGTGATCGGTACATCCACTATCAAGTATCCAGTCTTTTCCTACGGCCATGTAGTCTCTAAGGTTCGCCATAAGACTAAGGTTCCTCATGATCTTCTCATGCTCAATGTAAAACTCCTCATCTTCATCGTAGTAGCCAAGTTCCACATTGTCATCATCATACAGAATATCCTCGTCATAAGAATCAAGAATTTCATCTGGATTTTAACTATGACAATGTTCTTGTTTATGCATGTGAATGGATTCAACAATGACATTGTTAATGGTAATGACATCTCCTTTAGCACGCATGAGGCCACGAAGCTCAAATAGACATTTATCAAAATTAGGATCATTTGGATTCATTTTGTGAAAGGCGGTGCATTTATGGAAAATGATATCAAAAAAATTTAGGGAATAGTTTGGATATATTTTCTCTAAGTTTTTCCACAAAGTGTGAGCACACACCAACGTATCGTGGCAGTCCTCTAATGATGAGATTAATAGTTTTAAGATTACCAAGCATATGAAGTTCTTCATCATGATAAGGGTGTAATGGATCAATGGGAGGCGCATAGGGATATTCAACATACTTGTGCAAATGGAATTTACAAATATATCAAGCATTTCATCTTTCCATTATCTATAATATTCCCCATCAAGAAGAGGCACTCTACAACTAATATTCCCCAAACTAGGCACACCCATCTTCCTCCAATGGTGTTTAAACCAAGGTTATGGAGACCTTGCCCTCATACCAATTGTTGGATCGATAGAAGAGGTGTCTACACGGGGGTGAATAAACTAATTGCATAAATTAAAAGCCTAACCTTTTCCCAATTTTAATGGTTGACAGATGTTAGCAATTCTAACAAGCCTAGTGCACCCTACACATTCTAGTCAACAAATATGGCAACGGAAAGTAAAGACTTTGCACATGTAAGTAACGAGTAGAGTTTAAGAAGAGCAAACACAAAGATTGACACGGTGATTTTTGGCGTCCTTCCGATAGATAGTGCTATCGTATGGCCATGTTAGTGGAGATTGTAACCCACGGAGGGTAATGGTTGCAAGAGTCCATGGAGGGCTCCACCCACAAGTGGTCCATGAGGAAGCGGCCTTGTCTATTCCACCATGGCTTACGTCCACATAGGACTAGCCTCACTAACGGTAGGTCTTCATGAAGTACGTGATCTCCTTGCCCGTACAAACTTCTTGGTTGAACTCCACAACAAGAACTAGGAAGCTCCCAAGCGACACCTAACCAATCTAGGAGGCACCGTCCTCCAAAGGGTAATAGATGCGGTAGAATGAAGAACTCGATGATCTTGTGCTCCAAAAGATAGTCTCCTCGACACTCAATCACTCTCTCATAGATTTGGCATGGGTAGGAGAGATTGATATTGTGGAAAGCAACTTGGGGAGGCTAGATATCATGTTTCAAATGGTTGGATTGGAATCTCTTGATCTCAACACATGAGTAGGAGGCCCTCACTCAGAAAAATGGATTTGGCAAGTGTAAGTGTGTTTTGAGTGCTTCCTCTACGAATGAGAGGAGGTGGAGGTGTATATATAGGCATCCCCCATTATCCAACTGTTACAACATTATTGCCCAACTCGATGACACAAACATGAATCTGGGTGGTACCGAGTTGCACTAAACGTGGCAAGTTTTGAATTCTTGGTGAGACCGATATAAGAATCTCAGTGGTACCGATACGATGACCTAGAGCAGTTTCCAAATCCTGGTGAGATCGATTCCAATCTAGAAAATTGTGATTCTCGGAATTTTCTCAACAGAAAGTTGGTCACTGATCTTGGTGGCTGATACGTCCATTTTGCATCATGTTTTCATGTTGATATTTATCGCTTTTTGGGCTGTTATTTCACTTCATGGTACAATACTTATGCCTTTTCTCTCTTATTTTGCAAGGTTTACATGAAGAGGGAGAATGCCGGCAGCTGGAATTCTGGCCTGAAATTGGAACAAGTTTGAGATACCTATTCTGTGCAACTCCAAACGCCGTAAAAATCAACGAGGATTTTTTTGGGATTTATAAAAAATACTGGGCCGAAGAAGTGCCAGAGGGGCGCTAGCAGGTGGCCACAAGCCTGCTAGGCGCGGCCACCCCCCTGGTCGCGCCTAGGGGGCTTGTGGGCACCCAGCTGGCCCTCTGGCCCCCCTCTTCTGCTATATGAAGGGTTTCATCCGGAAAAAAAAATCAGGAAGATGCTTTTTCGTGGATTCGCCGCCGCCACGAGGCGGAACATGAGCAGAACCAATCTAGAGCTCCGGCTGGACGATCCTGCCGGGGAAACTTCCCTCCCGGAGGGGTAAATCGTCGCCATCGTCATCACCAACACTCCTCTCATCAGAGGGGACTCATCACCATCAACATCTTCATCAGCACCATCTCATCTCCAAACCCTAGTTCATCACTTGTAACCAATCTCTGTCTCGCGACTCCGATTGGTACTTGTAAGGTTGCTAGTAGTGTTAATTACTCTTTGTAGTTGATGCTATTTGGATTACTTGGTGGAAGAGTTTATGTTCAGATCCTTGATGCTACTCATTACCTCTCTGGTCATGAATATGATTATGCTTTGTGAGTAGTTACTTTTATTCCTGAGGACATGGGATAAGCCATGCTAATAGTAGTCATGTGAATTTGCTATTCGTTCGGTATTTTGATGTGTTGTATGTTGTTTTTCCTCTAGTGGTGTTATGTGAACGTTGACTACATAACACTTCACCGTTATTTGGGCCTAGAGGAAGGAATTGGGAAGTAGTAAGTAGATGATGGGTTGCTAGAGTGACAGAAGCTTAAACCCTAGTTTGTGCGTTGCTTCGTAAGGGGCTGATTTGGATCCACTAGTTTAATGTTATGGTTAGACTTTGTCTTAATTCTTCTTTCGTTGTTGCGGATGCTTGCCAGAGGGGTTAATCATAAGTGGGATGCTTGTCCAAGTAAGGGAAGTACCCAAGCGCCGGTCCACCCACATATCAAACTATCAAAGTAACGAACGCGAATCATATGAACATGATGAAAACTAGCATGACAGAAATTCCCGTGTGTCCTCGGGAGCGTTTTTCCGCCTATAAGACTTTGTCCAGGCTTGTCCATTGCTAAAAAAGGGATTGGGCCACTTTGCTCCACCGTTTCTACATTTGTTACTTGTTGCTAGCTACGAATCATCTCACCACACAATCACTTGTTACCGATAATTTCAGTGCTTGCAGATATTTCCTTGCTGAAAACCACTTGTGAGATCCTTCTGCTCCTCATTGGGTTCGACACTCTTACTTATCGAAAGGACTACGATTGATCCCCTATACTTGTGGGTCATCAAGACTCTTTTCTGGCACCGTTGCCGGGGAGTGAAGCGCCTTTGGTAAGTGGAACTTGGTAAGGAAACATTTATATAGTGTGGTAAAAAAATTTGTCACTTGTCACTATGGATACTAATCCTTTGAGGGGCTTGTTCGGGGTATCTTCACCTCGAACGGAAGCACAAAGAGTTGCTCCTCAACCTGCTGCACCTACTGAAAATATTTTCTTTGAATTTCCTTCGGGTATGCTTGAGAAACTGCTGGCTAATCCTTTTACAGGAGATGGAACATCACATCCAGACTTGCATCTAATCTATGTAGATGAAGTTTGTGGTTTATTTAAGCTTGCAGGTTTGCCCTACGATGAGGTCAAGAAGAAGGTCTTTCCTTTATCTTTGAAGGATAAGGCATTGACATGGTATAGGCTATGTGATGATTCTAGATCATGGGACTACAATCGGTCGAAATTGGAATTTCATGAAAAGTTGTATCCTATGCATTTGGTACATCGTGATCGGAATTATATTTATAATTTTGGGCCTCGTGACAGAGAAAGCATTGCTCAAGCTTGGGGGAGGCTTAAATCAATGTTATATTCATGCCCCAATCATGAGCTCTCGAGAGAAATTATCATTCAGAACTTTTATGCTCGGCTTTCTCATGATGATCGCACCATGCTTGATACTTCTTGTACCGGTTCTTTTATGAAGAGAGATATTGACTTCAAATGGAATTTATTGGAGAGAATTAAACGCAACTATGGAGATTGGGAGCTTGAAGAAGGTAAGGAGTCAGGTACGAATTTCAAGTTCGATTGCGTTAAATCCTTTGTTGAACCAAGTACTTTTTGTGACTTTAGCGCTAAGTATGGACTTGACTCTAAGATAGTAGCTTCACTGTGTGAATCTTTTGCTGCTCATATTGATCTCCCCAAAGAGAAGTGGTTTAAATATCATCCTCCTTTAGAAGTCAATGTAGTTAAACCCACTGCAGTTGAAGAGAAAGTCATTGCCTATAATGATCCTGTTGTTCCCAGTGCTTACATTGAGAAACCACCTTTCCCTGTTAGGATAAAGGATCATTCTAAAGCTTCAACTGTGATACGTAGAGGCTATATTAGAACACCTACACCCCCTGAGAAAATTAGAGTTGAACCTAGAATTGCTATTATCAAAGATCTTCTGTCCGACGATGTTGAGGGACATAATATTCACTTCTGTGAAGATGCTGCTAGAATTGCTAAACCTCACGCTAGAGATAAACATAGGCCTGTTGTTGGCACACCTGTTGTTTCTGTTAAGATAGGAGATCATTGCTATCATGGTTTATGTGACGTGGGTGCTAGTGTTAGTGCAATACCTCAATCCTTATATGATGAAATTAAAGACAAGATTGCACCTGTTGAGATAGAACCTATTGATGTCACTATTCAGCTTGGCAATAGAGGTACTATCTGCCATGTGGGAATTGTTAGGGATGTTGAAGTCTTGTGTGGTAAAACTAAGTATCCTACTGATTTCCTCGTTCTTGCTACCGCACAAGATAGCTTATGTCCCATCATATTTGGTAGACCTTTTCTCAATACTGTCAATGCTCATATTGATTGTGAGAAGCAAACTGTCACTGTTGGCTTTGAACGTGTTTCACACGAGTTCAATTTCTCCAAGTTTGGTAGACAACCTCATGAAAAAGAGTTGCCTAATAAGGATGAAACTATTGCCTTAGCTTCTATTGCCGTGCCTCCTACTGATCCCTTAGAGCAATACTTGCTTGAGCATGAAAATGATATGCATATGGATGAAAGGGATGGGATGAGATAGAGTTCTCTTAGAACAATATCCTATCCTTAAGAATAAGTTGCATGTTAAACTGCTTGGGGATCCACCCCCACCAAAGGGTGATCCTGTGTTCGATCTTAAACAGTTGCCTGATACTCTTAAGTATGCTTATCTTGATGAAAAATAGATATATCATGTTATCATTAGTGCTAGCCTCTGAGAGCATGAAGAAAAGAAGTTACTAAAAACTCTGAGGAAGCACCGTGCTGCTATTGGATATACTCTTGATGATATTAAGGGCATTAGTCCCACTCTATGCCAGCACAAGATCAAAATTGATCCTGATTCCAAACCAGTTGTTGATCATCAAAGGAGATTGAATCCTAAGATGAAAGAAGTAGTGAGAAAAGAAATACTAAAGCTCCTGGAAGCGGGTATCATCTATCCTCTTGCTCATAGTGATCGGGTGAGTCTGGTGCATTGCGTCCCTAAGAAGGGCGGCATTACCGTTGTCCCTAATGATAAGGATGAATTGATCCCACAAAGGATTATTACTGGCTATAGGATGGTGATCGATTTTAGGAAATTGAATAAAGCCACTAGGAAAGATCATTACCCTTTGCCTTTTATCGACCAAATGCTAGAAAGACTGTCTAAACACACACACTTCTGCTTTCTAGATGATTATTCTGGTTTCTCCCAAATACGAGTTGCACAATCTGATCAGGAGAAAACCACTTTCACCTGCCCTTTCGGTACCTTTGCTTATAGACGTATGCCTTTTGGCTTATGTAATGCACCTGCCACCTTTCAAAGATGTATGATGGCTATATTCTCCAACTTTTGTGAAAAGATTGTTGAGGTTTTCATGGATGACTTCTCCGTTTACGGGTCTTCCTTTCACGATTGCCTCAGCAACCTTGATCGAGTCTTACAGAGATGTAAAGACACCAATCTTGTCTTGAATTGGGCGAAGTGCCACTTTATGGTTAATGAAGGAATCGTCTTAGGACATAAAATTTCTGAAAGAGGTATTGAAGTCGATAAGGCTAAGGTTGATGCAATCGAGAAAATGCCATACCCCACAGATATCAAAGGTATAAGAAGTTTCCTTGGTCATGCTGGTTTCTATAGAAGGTTCATTAAAGACTTCTCTAAGATTTCTAGGCCACTTACCAATCTCTTGCAAAAGGATATTCCTTTTGTTCCTGACGATGATTGTGAGGAAGCCTTCAAAATACTTAAGAGGGCTTTGATAACTACACCTATTGTTCAACCACCTGATTGGAACCTACCTTTTGAGACCATGTGTGATGCTAGTGATTATGTTGTTGGTGCTGTCCTAGGGGAAAGAGTTGATAAGAAGTTGAATGTTATTCACTATGCTAGTAAAACTCTAGATAGTGCCCAAAGAAACTATGCTACTACGGAGAAGGAATTTCTAGCAGTCGTGTATGCATGTGAAAAGTTCAGGTCTTATATAGTTGATTCCAAAGTCGCTATTCACACTGATCATGCTGCTATTAAGTACCTCATGGAGAAGAAAGACGCTAAACCTAGACTTATCTGATGGGTTCTCTTGCTACAAGAATTTGATTTGCATGTTGTTGACAGAAACGGTGCTGATAACCCAGTAGCAGATAACTTGTCTAGGTTGGAGAACGTTCTTGATGACCCACAACCTATTGATGATAGCTTTCCCGATGAGCAATTGAATGTCATCAATGCTTCACGTAGTGCACCGTGGTATGCTGATTATGCAAACTATATCGTTGCCAAATATATACCACCTAGTTTCACATACCAGCAAGAGAAGAAATTCTTCTTTGACTTGAGACATTACTTTTGGGATGATCCTCACCTTTATAAGGAAGGAGCAGATGGTGTCATTAGACGTTGTGTACCTGAACATGAACTGGGACAGATCCTATAGAAGTGTCACTCCGAGGCCTACGGAGGACACCATGCGGGAGATAGAACTGCACACAAGGTATTGCAATCAGGTTTCTATTGGCCCACTCTCTTCAACGATGCCCGTAAGTTTGTCTTGTCTTGTGACGAATGTCAAAGAATAGGTAATATCGGTAAATGTCAGGAAATGCCTATGAACTATTCAGTTGTCATTGAACCATTTTATGTCTGGGGCTTGGATTATATGGGACCTTTTCCAAAATCCAATGGGTATACTCATATCCTATATGCTGTTGATTATGTCACTAAGTGGGTAGAAGCTATCCCCACTAGTAGTGTTGATCACAACACCTCTATCAGGATGCTTAAAGAAGTTATTTTCCCTAGATTTGGAGTCCCTAGATATCTAATGACCGACGGTGGTTCACATTTCATTCATGGTGCTTTCTGTAAAACGCTTGCCAAGTACGATGTCAACCATAGAATTGCGTCTCCCTATCACCCTCAGTCCAGTGGTCAAGTAGAGCTAAGCAATAGAGAGATTAAACTGATTCTGCAAAAGACTGTCAACAGGTCTAGAAAGAATTGGTCTAAGAAGCTCGATGATGCACGGTGGGCTTATAGAAGTGCTTATAAGAATCCCATGGGCATGTCTCCGTACAAAATGGTGTATGGTAAAGCATGTCATTTACCTCTTGAGCTAGAGCATAAAGCTTATTGGGCAATCAAAGAGCTCAATTTTGATTTCAAATTGCTGGTGAGAAGAGGTTATTTGACATTAGCTCGCTTGATGAATGGAGAACTCAGACAAATGAAAATGCCAAGTTGTTGAAAGAAAAGGTTAAGAGGTGGCATGATAAGAGCATACAAAAGCATGAGTTCAATGTAGGTGATTATGTCTTGCTATATAATTCTCGGTTAAGGTTTTTTGCACGCAAGCTTCTCTCTAAATGGGAAGGTCCCTATATTGTTGAGGAAGCATATCGTTCCGGTGCTATCAAGATCAACAACACGGAAGGTAATTGTCCGAGAGTGGTAAATGGGCAGAGAATCAAGCATTATATCTCAGGTACTCCCATAAATGTTCAAAGCAATATTATCAATACCATAACCCTGGAAGAATACCTAAGGGATATCTATCAGCCTGTTTCAGACTCCAAAAACGAAGAGGTATATGTTTCGGCAAGAAAACAGACTCCAAAACTTTTCCAGTAGGAAATTTTCTCATGTTTGGAATTTTTGAAAAAAATACAAAAATTGGAAGTAGTCCGGAAAGCGCGCGAGGAGGCGACAAGCCTGCCAGGCGCGGGCCCACCCCCTGGCCGTGTCTGGGGGCTTGTGGCCACCTCGTGTGCCTTCCGAACTCCGTTTTCGTGCAGAGTACTCCTTCTGGTCTGGAAACAATCATTATATATTCTCCCGTGAGGTTTGACCCTCGTATCACGCAGATTTCCTCTGTTTTTCGTTTCGAGCCTGTTTCTGTTGCAGATCTAGATCGCTATGACTTCCCCAAAATCTCCGAAGGACAAGATCTTCGAGAAGGTCATCAATACCTACCTCACGGGAGTGTTGCAACACCCTCAATCTATCGAGATGCGTGAGGGGATATTGCACATCCGTGATGTTGAGGGGTCCAAGAAGACCGGAAGCATGGAGACGAGGCTCGAAGCAATGGAGCAACAAGTCTTCAAGTGCCAAGGGATGGTGGAGCGTGGACTCAACGCCAACCACATCATGATCACGGAGTTCACCAACAAGCTTAGGATTGATGCCAATGAAATTGGGAAGCACCTCTCGAGGCTCTATGACAGGATTGATCAACTTCAGGCCCAGATCTATGACCTGCAGAACCAAAACTGTGAGTATGAGTATAGATTTAAATTAATACGGTTGGCTGCAGATTTGAGGATTCCGGAGACTCGTTCATCTTTCCATGATGGAGCACCTATGCCATGGAAGACGGAGGATCAAGCCCATGTTGCAACAACTCCACCACCATCACCTCCAAAGGAAGACAACTAAGCATGGGTATGGGCAATCCCCTTGGCGTGTGCCAAGCTTGGGGGAGTTGCCCCGGTATCGTATCACCATCACATCTTTTGCCTTTACCTTTGTTTTAGTTTGTTCCTTTTCAGTTTTCTCTTTCTCTAGTAGAATAAAAGTCTTAGTGTTTTAGTCTTGAGTTTTGCTTTGTGTCACCCCCGATGTATTCGAGCTCGTAAGCCATATAATAAAGAGTGTCTTAGTTGAAGGGATTTGCTTCCTGCCATGATCAATAGATTGAGAAAAGAACAAAAGCATGAAAGATCATGTAATGATCTTATGGGAAGTGATGGCTTCACATATAAAAAGAATGTTGATTGAAACTTGTTGAGGGTAGAAAAACATAGACCTTGGTCATTGTTGCAATTAATTGGAAGTGATAAGGAAGGAGAGGTTCACATATAAATACATCATCTTTGACACCATCTATGATTGTGAACACTCACTAAACTATTGCATGCCTAGGAGTAGATGTTGGATAAGGAAGACAACATAATGAATTCTGTTTGCTTGGTTCCAAACAATGTTATATGATTAGAGATCCCTTAGCACGTGACGATTGCTTCCACCTCATATTAGGCAAAACTCCACACCAAGTAGAGATATTACTTGTGCATCCATAAACCTTCAACCCAGTTTTGCCATGAGAGTCCACCATACCTACCTATGGATTGAATAAGATCCCTCAAGTAAGTTGTCATCGGGGCAAGCAATAAAAATTGCTCCCTAATATGTATGATCTATTAGTGTGTGGAAAATAAGTTTTGCACGAACCTGTTACGAGGAAGACATAAAAGCGACAGACTGCATAATAAATTTCTTTATCACAGGAGGCAATATAAAGTGGCGTTCCTCCTCACTAAGAGGACACGCATCCAAACCTCAAAAGTGCATGACAACCTCTGCTTCCCTCTGCGAAGGTCCTATCTTGTACCTTTACTTTTTGCCCTTGAAAGAGTCATGGTGATCTTCACCAATTCCTTGTTTCGCCTTTATCTTGGCTAACGTCATATGCTAGGGAAAGATCTATATTCATATGTCAACTTGGAGGTAAGTATTCATGAATTATTATTGTTGACATTACCCTCAAGGTAAGCAGTTGGGAGGCAAAACTATAAGCCCCTATCTTTCTCTGTATCCAGCTGAAACTTTGATCTCATGAGTACCACGTGAGTTGTAGCAATTGTAGAGAACGAAAGGATGATCGAGTATGTGGATTTGCTTTACAAGCTCTTATTTGACTCTTTATGACTACATGCTATCGGTTGCTACTTCTCGACAAGGTTCTTGATCCATACTTCACTTTGTGAAGGAATTGTCACTTTAGCTTGAGAGATTATTTGTTGGTATTGCTATTCTGATCATGATCATGATCCATGCATGTTCGTATCTTGTTTTGTCGACACCTCTCTCCCTAAACATGTGGCCATATTTATTGAGCTAAGCTTTCGCTTGAGGACAAGCGAGGTCTAAGCTTGGGGGAGTTGATACGTCCATTTTGCATCATGTTTTCATGTTGATATTTATCGCTTTTTGGGTTGTTATTTCACTTCACGGTACAATACTTATGCCTTTTCTCTCTTATTTTGCAAGGTTTACATGAAGAGGGAGAATGCTCGCAGCGAGAATTCTGGCCTGAAATTGGAGCAAGTTTGAGATTCCTATTCTGCACAACTCCAAACACAGTAAAAATCAACGAGGATTTTTTCGGGATTTATGAAAAATACTGGGCCGAAGAAGTGCCAGAGGGGCGCCAGCAGGTGGCCACAAGCCTGCTAGGCGTGGCCACCCCCCTTGGTCGCGCCTAGGGGGCTTGTGGGCACCCAGCTAGCCCTATGGCCCCCTCTTCTGCTATATAAAGGGTTTCGTCTGGAAAAAAATCAGGACGAGGCTTTTTCGTGGATTCGCTGTCGCCACGAGGCGGAACTTGAGCAGAACCAATCTAGAGCTGTGGCACGACGATCCTGCCGGGGAAACTTCCCTCCCGGAGGGGCAAATCGTCGCCATCGTCATCACCAACACTCCTCTCATCGGAGGGGACTCGTCACCATCAACATCTTCATCAGCACCATCTCATGTCCAAACCCTAGTTCAGCACTTGTAACCAATCTCCGTCTCGCGATTCCGATTGGTACTTGTAAGGTTGCTAGTAGTGTTAATTACTCTTTGTAGTTGATGCTAGTTGGATTACTTGGTGGAAGAGTTTATGTTCAGATCCTTGATGCTACTCATTACCTCTTTGGTCATGAATATGATTATGCTTTGTGAGTAGTTACTTTTGTTCCTGAGGACATGGGATAAGTCATGCTAAGAGTAGTCATGTGAATTTGGTATTCGTTCGATATTTTGATGTGTTCTATGTTGTTTTTCCTCTAGTGGTGTTACGTGAACGTCGACTACATAACACTTCACCATTATTTGGGACTAGAGGAAGGCATTGGGAAGTAGTAAGTAGATGATGAGTTGCTAGAGTGACACAAGCTTAAACCCTATTTTATGCGTTGCTTCGTAAGGGGCTGATTTGGATCCACTAGTTTAATGCTATGGTTAGACTTTGTCTTAATTCTTATTTCGTAGTTGCGGATGCTTGCGAGAGGGGTTAATTATAAGTGGGATGTGATACATCTCTGTCATATCTACTTTTCCGAAGTCTTTTGCACTTGTTTTGGACTCTAACTTGCATGATTTGAATGGAACTAACCCGGACTCACGCTGTTTTCAGCAGAATTGCCATGGTGTTGTTTTTGTGCAGAAATAAAAGTTCTCGGAATGTCCTGAAAATTTACGGAGATTTTTTCTGGAATAAAAGAAAAATACTTGTGCAAGGATCCACCGGAGATGGCGTGCCAGTGGGCCACAAGCCCACAGGCTGCGGCCACCCCCTTAGGCCGTGCCATGAGGGCTTGTGGGGCCCACGTGGCACCACCGCCCCCAAACTCAGCTCTGTTTATTTTGTCTCACCCGGAAAAAATAAGAGAGAAGGATTCATCGCGTTTTACGATAAGGAGGCGCCGCCACCTCCTGTTCTTCATCTGGAGGGCAGATCTGGAGTCCGTTTTGGGCTCCGAAGAGGGGAAATCATCGCCATCGTCATCATCAACCTTCCTCCATCGACAATTCCATGATGCTCTTCACCGTTCTTGAGTAGTCTCATCGTAGGATTGTTGGACGGTGATGAGTTGGATGAGATATATCATGTAATCGAGTTAGTTTTTGACGGGGATTGATCCCTAGTATCCACTATGTTCTAGATTGATGTTGCTACTACTTGGCTATGCTTAATGCTTGTCACTAGGGCCCGAGTGCCATGATTTCAGATCTGAACCTATTATGTTGTCGCCAATATATGTGTGTTTTAGCTCCTATCTTGCAAGTTGTAGTCACCAACTATGTGTTATGACCCGGCAACCCCGGAGTGACAATAGCCGGAACCACTCCAGGAGATGACCATAGTATGAGGAGTTCATGTGTTCACCGCGTGTTAATGCGTTGGTCCGGTTCTTTATTAAAAGGAGAAGCTTAATATCCCGTAGTTTCCGTTAGGACCCCGCTACCACGGGAGGGATGGACAATAGATGTCATGCAAGTTCTTTTCCCTAAGCACGTATGACTACATACGCAATACATGCCTACATTAGATTGACGAATGGGAGCTAGTTACATATCTCTACGTGTTATAGCTGTTACATGATGAATCACATCCGTCATACTCATCCATCACCGATCCACTCCCTATGAGTCTTTTACTACTGGTCCTTGCTACGTTACTTTGTCTAGGCTTGTCCCTTGCTACACAAGGGATTGGGCCACTTTGCTACTACTGTTGCTACTGCTGTTACTCTGCTGCTGCTACTACTGTTGTTCCTTGCTACTTCGTTGTTACTTGTTGCAAGATCCTTTTTCGTCTCTGTTGGCGAGGAAGAATATTTCCCGTCCACGTGCAACTTACTGGTGCCATTGAGTCTGCCGTCAACATATATGTTTCTGGCACCGTTGCTATCATACTACTTTGCTACTGATACTTTGCTTGGAGACACTAATCTTTCAGGTGTGTTTGAATCTGATAAACTCAGCTGCTAATACTTGAGAATATTCTTTAGCTTCCCCTTGTGAGTGAATCAATAAATTTGGGTCGAATACTCTACCCTCGAAAACTGTTGCGATCCCCTACACTTGTGGGTTATCAAGACCTTTTTCTGGCGCCGTTACCGGGGAAGCACAGCTATATTCTCTGAGTCACTTGGGATTTTCGTCTGCTGGTCACTATGAGGAATCTGAAAGATCCAAGAACTCAAATCTTGCCTTCCACTATGAGGAGAGGTAAGGAACTGCCATCTAGCTATGCACTTGATTCACCTTCAGTTATGAGTAAGTTTGCGACATCAGCTCCTGCTAGAAATCTTGATATGTCGTGTGTGCTTGATGATGCTATGCTTGATACTATGCTTGATGATGCTATGCTTGATACTATGCATGATGATGATATGCTTGATACTATGCCTGATGATGTTATGCTTGACACTATGCCTGATGATGCTATGCTTGATACTGGTTTGCCACTAGGTACATTCCTTGATGCACAAATTGCTAGAGTTGCTGCTAGACGTGATGATACTTCTGAAACTGCTGATACTATTGAAGTAGAACCTGCTACTATGCCTGAATTGCCTGTTATGCCTGATACGCGCTATGTTATGGAGGGAGAGATAGTTCAGGACTTTCTTGCGTGTAAGGATAGCTATGATGTTGAGAAATTACTACGCAAGTGGAAAGAAAAATCTCTGAACACTAGGATGAAATACGACCCGAAGTTTGCCACTTCGCCTATCTTTGTGACCGATGAGGATTATGAATTCTTTGTCGACCCTGACTTAATCACTCTACTCGAATCTGATCCTTTTCACGGTTATGAGTCTGAAACGGTTGTAGCCCATCTTACCAAACTGCACGATATAGCCACCCTATTCACTAGTGAGGAAAAGAGCCCCCACTACTACATGATCAAGATGTTTCCTTTCTCGCTAAAGGATGATGCTAAGACTTGGTTCACTTCTCTTGCTCCTGGTTGTGTGCGTAGCCCCTAGGATATGGTCTACTACTTCTCTGAAAAATATTTCCCTGCCCATAAGAAGCAAGCTGCCTTGCAGGAAATATACAACTTTGCTCAAGTTGAAGAAGAGAGTCTCCCACAAGCTTGGGGGAGGCTTATCCAGCTACTGAATGCTTTGCGTGATCACCCTCTTGAGAAGAATTAAATACTTGATATCTTCTATAATGGACTTACCGATGCTTCTAAAGACCACCTAGATAGTTGTGTCGGTTGTGTTTTTAGGGAACGAACCGTAGAACAAGCTGAGATTCTCTTGAATAATATCTTGTGCAATGAGAATGCTTGGACTATTCCTGAACCACCTCCTAAGCCAACTCCGAAGAAAAGAGGTATTTTGTTCCTTAGTCCTGAAGATATGCAAGAAGCCAAGAAATCTATGCGAGAGAAAGGCATTAACTCTGAAGATGTCAAAAATCTACCACCTATCGAAGAGATACATGGTCTCGATAACCCGATACAGGTAGTAGAAGTAAATTCTCTGCGTAGGTTTGATGAGAGTGATATTCCTTTTGATAAACCTGCTAGCTTATGCATGGATGAATTTGATAACATCGTTGCCAAACAACAGAGTTTCAATGATTATGTTAGTAGACAATTGGAACAGAATGCTCATATGCTTAGTCATTTAAGTGCTTGTGTGGACAGAAATGTCAATAATCTTAAACTTCTGAGTAAACATGCCTCTATGGTTACTACTCAGGTAGAACAAGTACTTAAGGCTCAGAATGACTTGCTCAATGAGTTGAATGACAATTCTGTCAGAGTCGTCACTAGAGGCGGTAGAATGACCCAGGAACCTTTGTATCCTGAGGGTCATCCGAAGAGAATTGAACAAGATTCTCAAGGAGTTAGCACTGATGCACCTAGTCATCCTAGAAACAAGAAGAAAGATGATAGGTACATGCATGCTAGCAACCCTGTTGCTACTACACCTGAGAGTCCAAACGATGTCTCTGTCTGTGATGCTGAAACACAATCTAGTGATGAACATGAGCCTAATGATGATATCAATAGTGATGTTCATGAAGATGCTCAACCTAGAAGTGAAAAGGATGTGGAGATTGAACCTAGTGTTGATCTTG
Source organism: Hordeum vulgare subsp. vulgare (assembly GCF_904849725.1). Lineage (NCBI taxonomy): Eukaryota > Viridiplantae > Streptophyta > Magnoliopsida > Poales > Poaceae > Hordeum > Hordeum vulgare. The sequence continues at coordinate 298,148,689 of NC_058520.1, read as the reverse complement.
ATAACCCACAACCTAAAAATAAGAGATACGATAAGAATGACTTCGCTGCTAGGAAGCATGGTAAAGAAAGGGAACCACGGGTTCAGAAACCCATGCCCTTTCCTCCCAAACCATCCAAGAGAAAGGATGATGAGGATTTTGAGCGCTTCGTTGAGATGATCAGACCTGTCTTTCTGCAAATGCGTTTGATGGATATGGTCAAGATGTCTCCGTATGCTAAGTACATGAAGGAAATTGTGACTAATAAGAGGAGGATACCTAAGATTGATATTTCCAGGATGCTCACTAATTATACCTTCAAGGGTGGAACTCCTAAGAAACTAGGTGATCCCGGTGTGCCCACTATACCTTGCTCCATTAAAGGCAATTACGTTAGAACTGCGTTATGAGACCTTGGAGCCGGTGTTAGTGTTATGCCTCTCTCTCTCTTTATCGTAGGCTTGAACTGGATAAGTTCACACCCACTGAAATCTCTTTGCAAATGGCCGACAAATCAACTGCTTTCCCTATCGGCATTTGCGAGGATGTGCCTCTTGTGGTTGCTAACGTCACTATCTTGACAGACTTTGTTATCTTTGATATTCCCGAGGACGATGCATGGCGGTCATCCTCGGGAGACCCTTTTTAAACACTGTAGGGGTTGTTATAGATTGCAACAAAGGCAATGTCACTTTCCATGTCAACGGTAATGAGCATACGGTGCACTTTCCGAAGAAACAATATCGAGTACATTGCATCAATGCTATCGAAAAAACTTCATCGGTTCTTATTGGGAGCTTTGAATGCCCTATTCCTCGTGTCAAGATGAAGTATGATTTTCTTGTTGGGGAGATACACATCCCCATTGAGGTGACCTAGTGACTATTCAAAAATTCTCCGTCCTCTTTTGCGATTCGAGAAGTTTTGTCGAGGGGATTTGATCAATCCCATTAACGGATTTCTTTCGATGACCATGAGATGGATGAATCGAGGAGTCACAAACCTCTGTTCCAAGCTTTCACTTTAGGTTGCTTAGAAGAAAAATGTTAGATTTAGTTTAGTTTTCCCTGTTTTCTGCTTTAGCGTCCGATAGAAAAGTACCCCGAAAATAAAAGTTCTCCGAACGTCCTGAAAATCAAGTACGATTTTTTCTGGATTTTTTGAAAAATTCTGAGACAAAGAGCTTGTCTGGGGGCTGTACCAGTGGGCCACAAGCCCTGATGGCGCGGGCACCCCCTGGCAGCGCCACCTAGGCATTTGGGCCCACAGGCACCCCCTCCACTTATTCTTGCTCTCATCTGGTTCTCCTACCTCCAGAAAAAATCGTTTCGCAGCTCAAACCCATGTTCTCCGCGCTCCATACAGCTTTCCTCGACCGCGTCGCTTTGACACGCTACCAGTTCCTTGAGAGGGATGACGAATCCCTCCTATACTGTTTGATATTTAATCGGCAGCGTGTTTTCCATATTACCCTTCCTGCTCCTGCTTTCTTTCACTTTCAGGTAAAACGGAGATATTACATAACCAGAGGAGAGGCAGAGGAGTACGAGAGGGAGGCAAAGGTTGCTCGTCTCCGTGAGGCCGCTATTCAAGCAGTGGCTGCACCGCTCCCGTATAACCCCCATTATGATTTTGGGTTTCGCCAGGACCATCCTTGGGAGTAGACCAACTTAGGCCAAAAGCCTAAGCTTGGGGGAGTACGTGTTCTCACCGATTTTACATTCTTGCTTATGCTTTCACTTTGTTAGCCGGTGTTCACACTTTGCCACTATATTGGGTCAAGGTAGAAGATATTGGTTACAATGTTTAGTGGCTCTTGCATGCATACCTGTTTAGCTTTCAAAGATCCATATTACTTTGTCTTCTCCTTTGTGTTTGCCTGCAGATTCCAGCTTTAGTCCAATGCACGAGCACGCTTATTATTGTTCACATCGTTCGGTCGTGCAAGTGAAAGGCAATAATGACGATATATGATGAAGTGACTGAGCCTGGAAAAGCTGGTATGAACTCGATTTATTTTGTTTTTGTAAATATGACTAGCTCATCATGCCTGATTCAGCTTTGTTGTGAGAGAAACATGTTTGCAATGACAACTTAGAGATCATAGTTGCTTATGCCATGCTTACTTGGCTAGGAGCTTATAATGGTTTGTCTTGGATGCCCACATCAATGTTGAAGATGACTGTGTTGTAGCATGATAGGATGGTATCCTCCTTCGAATGATTCAAGTGGCTTGACTTGGCGCACGTTCACGCATGTAGTTGAAACAAAATCAACATAGCCTCTATGATGTTCATGTTCATGGTGATTTGTGTCCTACTCATGCTTGCACTCAGTGTTAGTTAATCTCAATGCATTTTGATGACTGTTGTCGCTCTCTAGTTGGTCGCTTCCTAGTCTTTTGCTACCCTTCACTTGTACTAAGCGGGAATACTGCTTGTGCATCCACCTCCATAAACCCAAAGTTGTGCCATATTAGTCCACCATACCTACCTATGTGCGGTATCTACTTGCCGTTCCAAGTAAATTTGCATGTGCCACTCTCTAAACCTTCAAGAAATAATCTATTTTGCATGCCCGAACCGCTCATGTGGTGACAGGGGGCTATCTGTATCTTCCATGCTAGGCGTGTTATCCGCGATATGTGTTTATTAACTATCATTCACGAGAAAGGGGTCGGTAATTGGAAATCCTAGTTCCATGCTCAAATTGAAAAGATAATTGCAAACAAAACTCCCCCGGGATTGATGTTGGTATGGACGGTACCCGAGGATTCGGCTAGCCGTGGAGTGTGATTGATTGGTGGTGGGGGAGTCAAAACTTTACTTTTCTGTTTGGGAACCTCCTATAGCATGCGTAGTGCGGAAGATGTTGAGAACTCTTAGTCATTGCGTTGACAATGAAAGCATACCACCCAAAATTATTATCTCTGGCACCTCTGCACCAATTATAAAAGCACCAATTAGAGAGCACCTCTGTCATTTTTATGCTTTGCTTTTAACTGTGTTGAGTATGACTATGACTGGATCTTCTTTGCCATGAGTTACAATGTTTAGTCAGCCCTTGGTCTTTTGAAGGTGCTCTGCATTTATGTTTTGCGGTCTCAGAAAGAGCTAACGAGATACCATCCGTTCATACTGCTTCATGTTGTTTTGATTGAAGTGCTGACAATTGAGGCTTATTATTATTTGCTTGCTAGTTGATTATGCCATTGATATGAGTTTACCGTGAGACCTAGATGGCATTTGCTTTTGTGGTTTGCTTGTGATCTTGCTGAAATTCTGGTTATGAGTTAGACATAGTTGCAACAACAAGATCAAATAGAGTTTGTCAAAGTTTTTCTTTTGTCTCTTTCAGTTTGTCAACTGAATTGCTTGAGGACAAGCAAGGCTTTAAGCTTGGGGGAGCTGATACGTCTCTGTCGTATCTATTTTTCCGAACTCTTTTGCCCTTATTTTGGACTCTAACTTGCATGATTTGAATGGAACTAACCCGGACTAACGCTGTTTTCAGTAGAATTGCCATGGTGTTGTTTTTGTGCGGAAATAAAAGTTCTCGGTATGTCCTGAAAATTTACGGAGATTTTTTTTGGAATAAAAGAAAAATACATGCGCAAAGATCCACCGGAGGGGGCGTGCCAGTGGGCCACAAGCCCACAGGCCGCAACCACCCCCTTAGGCCGCGCCGTGAAGGCTTGTGGGGCCCACGTGGCACCACCGCCCCCAAACTCAGCTCTATTTATTCCGTCTCACCCAGAAAAAAATCAGAGAGAAGGATTCACCACGTTTTACGATACGGAGGCGCCGCCACCTCCTGTTCTTCATCTCGAGGGCAGATCTGGAGTCCGTTTTGGGCTCCGGAGAGGGGAAATCATCGCCATCGTCATCATGAACCTTCCTCCATCGACAATTCCATGATGCTATTCACCACTCGTGAGTAATCTCATCGTAGGCTTGCTGGACGATGATGAGTTGGATGAGATCTATCATGTAATCGAGTTAGTTTTTGACGGGGATTGATCCCTAGTATCCACTATGTTCTAGATTGATGTTGCTACTACTTGGCTATGCTTAATGCTTGTCACTAGGGCCCGAGTGCCATGATTTCAGATCTGAACCTATTATGTTGTTGCCAATATATGTGTGTTTTAGATCCTATCTTGCAAGTTGCAGTCACCTACTATGTGTGATGACCCGGCAACCCCCGAGTGACAATAGCCGGAACCACTCCCGGAGATGACCATAGTATGAGGAGTTCATGTGTTCACCGCATGTTAATGTGTTGGTCTGGTTCTTTATTAAAAGGAGAACCTTAATATCCCGTAGTTTCCATTAGGACCCCGCTGCCACGGGAGGGATGGACAATAGATGTCATGCAAGTTCTTTTCCCTAAGCACGTATGACTACATACGGAATACATGCCTACATTACATTGACGAACGGGAGCTAGTTACATATCTCTCCATGTTATAGTTTTTACATGATGAATCACATCCTTCATACTCATCCATCACCGATCCACTGCCTATGAGTCTTTTACTACTGGTCCTTGCTACGTTACTTTGTCTAGGCTTGTCCCTTGCTACAAAAGGGATTGGGCCACTTTGCTACTATTGTTGCTACTGTTGTTACTCTGCTGCTGCTGCTACTGTTGTTCCTTGCTACTTCGTTGTTACTTGTTGCAAGATCCTTTTTCGTCTCGGTTGGCGGGGAAGAATATTTCCCATCCACGTGCAACTTACTGGCGCCATTGATACAACAGTTAGGAATAGTCTGCCATCAACAGATCTGTTTCTGGCACCGTTGCTATCATACTACTTTGCTACTCATACTTTGCTTGCAGACACTAATCTTTCAGGTGTGGTTGAATCTGATAAACTCAGCTGCTAATACTTGAGAATATTCTTTAGCTTCCCGTTGTGAGTGAATCAATAAATTCCGGTCGAATACTCTACCCTCGAAAACTGTTGCGATCCCCTACACTTGTGGGTTATCACGATGCTTGTCTAAGTAAGGGCAGTACCCAAGCGCCGGTCCACCCACATATCAAACTATCAAAGTAACGAACGTGAATCATATGAACATGATGAAAACTAGCATGAAAGAAATTCCCGTGTGTCCTCGGGAGCGTTTTTCCTCCTATAAGACTTTGTCCAGGCTTGTCCCTTGCTACAAAGGGATTGGGCCACTTTGCTACACCGTTGCTACTTTTGTTACTTGTTGCTTGCTATGAATCATCTCACCACACAATCACTTGTTACAGATAATTTCAGTGCTTGCAGATATTTCCTTGCTGAAAACCACTTGCCAGATCCTTCTGCTCCTCGTTGGGTTCGACACTCTTACTTATCGAAAGGACTACGATTGATCCCATATACTTGTGGGTCATCAGTGGCACCAATATTAAATTTGGTGGTACCGAGAGATTAGGGTTTAGTAAAGGATTTGTTTGGGGGGAAATCGGTAGGGCCGAGTGGAAAATTTTGGTGGCACATATTTTACTGGTTTGGCTTGGGACAAAGATATGTGTGGGAGAATGAGTAAATATTTTTGGTTGCTATCTCTAAGCACTTGAGCAACCAATTTATCATAATACCTCTCCCCTTTTAATAGTATTGGCTTTCCTATGGACTCAAAAGTTATTTCTCACAAATGTAAAATGTAGAGTCTTCTTGCTTGAAGCTTGAGACAATCCTATTCCTTTCCTTGTATCGAGGGTCTTCTCCACACAATCCTTTTGCCAATGCTCTCTGTGGACTATACCTGAAATATACTAAGTAAAAGTGTTAGTCCAAGAGACAATGTATGTTGTCATGAATTATCAAAACCACCATGGGAGCATATGTGCTTTGTGTGTTTGATGGGTGTTTGGGTTCGCTGACAGGTTCCCCTTGCTATGAAACTTAACATGATCAATTAGTTGTGATAAATAAGCCTGGTCACCAATTTTGAGATTATTTAGAGAAAGTTACTAATGTAGACTTGGTGATCCCTAGAATTAGGCTGAAACTCGTTTTTTCTAGATATAGTTACGCAAATATATTCCCCCAAATACACCACTTGGTGTGGTGGCATTATTTGAGTGTTAGAGCATACCCAAAAAGTTTGGGATCAATTGAGGAAACTTGACAATTTAAATATTCCCAAATCTAAAAATCACGAGAAGTGGTTTTGAGGGGATTTGGACAAGTGGATCTATTCTCCTTGATGCACCACTTGTTGTGGATGCATTATTACGGTATTAGAACATGTCCACAAAATTTGAGCACAAATGGAGACACTTGACAATGTAAAGTTGCGCGAGTTTGGATTTGGACACAGAGGTTTTTTGAATATTTTTGTGAACCAAAATAATTAGGATTGAGCTAAAACTTGGCAAGATCAACTCATATATCATGTGTAACATGCTAGAATTTTTGTGGAATTATTTGAGAAAAACTATTATTGTAATATTCCAAATACTTGAAATTTATAGAAAAGGTTTTGAAGTGTTTTGTCCGGTAACACTGTTTCGGGCATCACCGGTAACGTACCGGGACCACCGGGACCACCAGAGGTGGCCCCGGGGGTCCACCGGAAGGGGGCAACGACCGTGGGAGGCTAGATGGGCCAAGTGCGGGAGGGAACCCCCACACTCAGCCCAAGGCGCAGGAGGTGGAGAGGGGGGGAAACCCTAGGCGCTGGTGGGCCTAAGGCCCACCTAGGGGTGCGCCACCCCTCCCCCTTGCCCTGGCCGCCGCACCTCCCATCTGGGGGGGCTACCGCACCACCTAGGGTGGGAACCTGTCACACCCAAGATGCGACCCTATCCTCAATTTGGCACGAAGGTCTCGTCAGGCATAGAAGCGCATCTCGGGCGTGACAAGTTGGTATCAAAGCAGTACCGACCTAGGAGCCCCCTTGATTGATAGAACTTGGCCGAGTCGAGTCTAGTGAAAACTATTTGAGTCTAGTTATATATAGGAGAGTAGGATTCTTTTTTCTCCTCTTCTATGCTCTGGTGAGGAATCTTGACGTAATAATTTACTCTACTTCTCTTCTCACTCAAATTTTTTTAGGATCACGCGGATATTCTTGGAATCTATATGATGCCGATGTGACGGAGTTCTGTCTTGGTGCCTCCTGTCTGACTTGATTTTCTTCCGGGGAGTTGAGCTCCACGGGATTCTTGAGCACATCGTTATCATTCAGATTTATTAGTATCTCATAATGAAGGATGTTCGTAATTGCTTCAATACTAGTAGTGGCGAGATAACCGCGATGTCCCCAGTATTGGTGCAGATTGTTCGGGAGTACTACCATACTTTGTATCGTTGTGATCACGAGGGTCTGTTGTAGATGAAGGTCCGAGATTCCGGTTGTGTGTTGACGGATGTGATACAGGTGACGGGTTAGTATAGGAGTTGTGTGAAATATTACTCCTTGTATCCGTGTACCAGATTGCATGACCAGATATTTCGGGAATTCTTAGGTGGGAATTCAAGTAGTTACTTATAGGACAATCTTCCAACAAATGCATGATGATAGGTTGGGGTTCGACATCTAGTGGATTCGTTTGTTGACGGTCGACTTACAGCGGTACACGTTGTGCCTTAAAGAGTCCTTGTAGCTTGCTACGACTCGGGGATGCTTCGTATGTCGGGTGCACTGCCTTGCACTTGATGGCTACTGTAAGGATCGAGCCCGCGCAATCCTGTCCACGAAAATATCAGACGAAATCTTTCTCATCAGTTTGTTCTGGCTTGTTTCATAAGCCGCACCCCTTGTGTTGTTGGAATATGGTAATTTAAGTTGCTTCGATGTCAAGTGGTGATTTCAGATCTTTCCTAAGCGTTGTTCTCATATTTTTGTGAGAATGCTAATTCTCTCTGCTCAAATCAATTGTCTTATCATTCTTGTCAACCAGATTCGTCATGTTAATTCTTTTCCAACCGGTGTGTTTCTCTCCAAGTGGATTCAATCCTCTCCAATTGTTGCAGATCATTCTCGCAATTGTTTCCGGAGTTCATCTCATCTGTCCCGAGTTGTCTTTGTTTTCCCCACCCTCCCACCCTTTTCTTCAGTGATTCAATTTTCATCCAAGAGTTTTCTTTTCATTGTGCTTGCGCTATCTGTTCTTTTCTCTCTTACCTGGTGATTCATTGTGAAGATTCTCAGGAGTTCTAGTTCATCATTCCTTCAACCTGGTTATCTTTTTCCGGTGAATTTAATTCATTTGTCTGTGCTCATCATATCCTTTTCATCCTTGTAAATTCTTTCCAGTGTTGGAGATTCTTATCAGCCTATCTGGTTATTCATTCCTCTCTTTTCTATCCGGTGTGTTGAAGATATCTCTGAGTTTCGAGTTTTCAATTCTTTTAATTATTTCGAGGTGCTAACCTCATCTAGTTTTCCTTATACCGGTGCAATATCTCTCTTTCTAAGAAATCTTTTCTAACGGTGGTTTCTTTGAGTGGGCCCATAACCCACAGGTTCTTTCCCAGGATCTCTCTTTTGATCTTTTCCCGGAAATCATAAATTCTTTTCAACTATGACGTAAGTATGAATTTCATCAGTCATATCCCTTCTCCAAGACCTATTAGAATTAATTCTCATATTGGCTCAACCTTTCATTCTTCATCATTCTCGAGTGTCTCAGTTATTCTTGGTCGTGTTCTCCTCTGTTTCAGCTTGGAAGACCGAAGGAGTGTTTCTCTCAATCTTGGTTCATTATCTAGAAGATTCATCATTTCAGCTTTCTGCCATCATCTTAATTGTTGTCAATCATGAGTATTCCTTTCTTGCTATCCGGTGCTTTTCTCAATTGTTTTTCATTCTCGATCCTCCGAAGGCCATCATTTCAGAAGATTCTTCGTTCTCATCTTTCAGCTTTCATCCTCAATTCTTCTCCATTGTTGTCTCTTCGTTCGTCTCTCGATTATCCGGTGCCTTGTTCAAGTTTTCTCTCAGGTGGCTCATGATCTCTTCATTCTCGTGTATCTCCATTAATTGTTGGTATTCCCATTCAAGTGTGAATTCTTACCGGTGCTTCCTTTGTTTATTGTTCTTGCGGTGCATATCTATCTCTCTCTTCAAGTTTCCATCAAGAAGAATAAGTTGTATGCTAAATCCGTTGCTTGTCATCAATTTAACTTGATGAAGGATAAGCATAACATAATTCTTATTCTTGTTCATAGTGATTTCAATTCTTCTTCCGGAGTGGCTCATGATGTCAATTCATTCTCAAGTGTTCTTCAAGATTATTATTGGAGAACCTCAAGTTTTTCTTCTCTGGCATTTCCAAGGAGTTTGTTATTCCTTTATCCTTTGAGGTGGTATTATAGCATTCTTGTTAGTGTAGGAGCCTCGAAGAGTTTTCCTTTCAAGAATGAGATAATTAAACCCACCAATTCGGTGATCATGAGATATTTTCAAGCCATGATTTCTTCATTGAGCTATCTTGGTTTGGACTTCAACTAAAGCTTTTCCTATGGATTCTGCTATCATGGTGCTTCTCATTAATCCTAGTTCTCAAGGTATCCTTTTGGTGTAAGAAGTGTTCATTTCTTGTTGCTCCCAATCTATCCTTGTTTCTTTTAGTGGTTGGTTGTCACCTCATATTTGTTGAGATGATTTTCATAAGCCCACTACTATCTTGTTCTTTTCGTTGTTGGTTTTCCAATTGCTACGTCAATTCTCTGTCCGGAGGCTCTTCAATTCTATTGTGATGATAGTTGGCATTCTTTCTTCATTCTCTTCTTCCGCTTGAGCTAGTTCATATTCTCTTGTTCCGGAGGCATTGTGATGTTGCTCTTTTGGGTCTATCATCTTGTTCTATCAAGATCATGGTGTTCCCTTGGTCTATTTAGTTGTTTGTTATGAATATTGTGTAATTATCTCTTCTTATCGAATTTTTTGTCCGATTTTCCTACCGAAGTGCTGCCGAAATTTTCCCTGAATTCTTGCTTGTTTCTCATATCATTCCTCATCTCTTTGCAACCTTGAAGGATCGTTGGTTTCACTCGTTTTTCAAGAAGTGACTAAGTTTTACCTCTTGCTTTCTCATCCTCTCCCCCCTTTCATTCTTGGATCTCGGGGCGAGATCCTCTTGTAGTGTAGGAGAGTTGTGACAGCCCGATGCTGACGCCCCAGAATGTTCCCCTTTTATTTCCGTTTCCGTCGTGTGGTTAGTTTTATTTGTTGCATCATCATTTAGTTTGCATCGTCGCATCATGCATGGCATCTTGCATCGTCTGTCGCGTGTGGTGTTTTGAGTGTGTGTGCTTCGAGTGCTCACCGAGTCTTAGTGCGATAGGAACTCCCCCTCTCCTATTTTATTTGTTTTTGTGGTTTAGCTAAAGTTTCCGTTTTAACCCCTTTTAAAAAAGGCGTCTTCTTATAAAAACCCTTTTGTTAAATGTGGGGGCAACCCCTTGGGTTTTCTTTATTTTCTCCTCTTGTTTTATTTTAAAACTAGAGCCTCATTTTGTTTTTAAAAGAGGTTTTATTTTATTCTCTTCTCAAAAGGGGTTTATTTTTATTTTCTTGTTAAAAGGGTTTTAGTTAATTCTTAAGAAAAAGCTTTCATTTTTATTTCTTTAAAAATGCCCAAAACTATTTCCTATAGTGGGGTTTGTTTTAAAGGAGTTAAAAAATATTTTTTTACCTTTGTTATAAAAAAAATCTTTCCTTTTGGTGTTGCTGTTTTTCTTTCAAAAAAAAGGAAGAAAATAATAGGGAGAGAGGAGGAGGCCTGCCCAAGGCCCAGCCGGCCAAGGCCCAAGCCTCCTCCCGCCAACCCTAGCGTCGCTCCAGGAGCCCGAGACCCCATCTCCCTCGCGTCTCCTTCCTCCCCCCGGTTCCCCTCTTCCTCCCGCAGAGCCCCCTCGTGCTGCCTTCTCCCTCTCTCGCCGATCCCCCTCGCAGCTGCTCCTGCCCCACCACCGCTCGCCGGACTCCCCATGCCCCGTGCTGGCCCCGTTCCCGCGCGCCCCATCGTGGCCCCTGCGCCGTTCGCCGCCAAGTTCCCAAGGGAAACGCACTCGGCCTCGCCTCCATGCCTCCCCGCCATACCCTCGGCCTCGCCTCTCCTCGCCGTCCCCGTGCGCCGCCTCGTGGTCGTCCTCGCCGGCCTCCCCGCGTGGAGCTCCGCCTCGCCGGTTTGCTGTTGTGCCTCGCCGCGCCGTCGTGGCCTCGCCGTCCCCGCCGCCGTGGCCTTGCCATCCCCGCCACCCTTGCCCCGGTGCACCGTCGCCCCTGCCTGTGGCTGTCGAGTTGTCGTGTGTTGTGCTGCTGCTAGTACCATGTGATGCGTTTTGTTGTTGCTGTGCCGCTGGTGCATGAACTTGTTGCTGCTGCCTGTAGGTAGCTAGTTGCTGGCGATTGATGTTGCTGCCGAGCTAGCTTGCATGCCTTGTTGTTGCCATGCAAGCTGCTGCTTAGTTGTTGTTGTATGTTACTCCTAGTTGTAGCTAGCCTGGCCGATGCATGCTAGTTGTTGTTGTTAGTACTAGCTGCAGTTGTTGCTTGCTAGATAACTACTAGCTTGCTTGATGTTAGATGCAAGACTAGTTGCTAGTTGCTGGCGTCCGCCGCCAATGACAATTGATGTAGCCTACTAGCTGCTTTTGCTAGATGACGTAGCTTGCCGCTATGATGTTGTCGCGTTGCTTCCAGTTGTTGCTAGCTAGTTGATTGTGATGCCGCTTGCCGTCACCGCTTAGACCATCCCCGCCTGTCGTGAGTCATCGACAAATTCGACGAGTACCACGACGTCCTCGACGACCCCCGGACGTCTTCAGAACGTGTTCGACTACCGATGTGAAGACCCTGAACCGACGCCGAAGACCGGTGTACCGATGCAAGAGTACGACTACCGTCGACGAGACCCAACTACCACGACGACAACTAATTCCACGACGACCATTGTACTCCTTCACCGAACCGAACCGCTCCGATATGCACGCTTGGAAGGTATACCGATGAGACGTTCCGTGTATCGAACATATATGATGTATGAGTTGTAACCGCATGTTTGCGCCTATAGTTGTTGCCCGTTGCACGTTGTCTCTCTTTCGTCGCACCCTCGACACATGGGAACCCGGTAGCGGGATCACCCCATAATTATTTTAACGTTCCCGCACACGCTCCCTATACGTTGGCACGATATCTCAATAAGTTAACGGGATAGGAACGTTGCCATGGCTTCGTCTCCGTTTTGCCGCCATGGTTCCCTCTCGCTCGCCGTGGCGACACATGTTTCTTTCCCTTCTTGCTCGTGGTGTTGTAACTCGCATGCATGACGCATTCATGGCATATATATCTTGTGTTGCATGTCTCTTGTGTCGTAGCTCCGGTCTATGCTCCATGTGTTACCGACTAGGATGACTTGTAGGATCACCGCTTCACCCCTTGCCATGTTAACCACACTTAATATTGCGGTAAATTAACGGGAGTGAACTAAATAATTAGTCGTGGAGTTTCGTCGATATGTAACCCGTTGCATATCGAGCTTCACTTAATGTGTAGTATTTGCGTCAGGTGATTCGCCATGCCATGCCTTGCATCATTGATCTGTTCATGCATCATATTAGGTTGTGTATCATGTTGTGCATCGTGTGGTGAATATTTGTGTTGATGTTTGTTTCCGGTTGCTCCGTCTCGATAGAGTTCCGCAAGCGTGTCGGAATGTGAGGACCCGTTCGACTATGTGGGTTCGCCGACTTCACGGAGTTGTTCTTCTTCCAAGCGGGATCTCAGGCAATATGTAAGTGCATCTAGTGCCCCTTAGTGATTTTGGTGGTTTGAAGACTTATAGGTTAAGTATCTAATGTGTTTGTGAGTGTACACAGGATCTGTAAGTCATTGAGGAGTTTGAGATATTTGAAGAATATCGACCCCTAAAAATATATGTCTTCAGTTGAAGAGATTGGTCTGAAGCTGAAGAAATGAATCGCGAGGAATCTGCGACGAAAGTGATATTCCTCATGAAGATACTGATATTGAGAAGTCTGGTGGTTCCTGAAGAAAATCACTCTGAAGAATTGAAGCATGAAGATTTACACTTTCTGTTTTACTTTCTTCGCATTCGAGTAATAGGAACACCGTACTGTTAAAGGGGGTCGAAGTTACACTATGGAATGAATTTCCTCATGATGCTCAACCCAAGCCTAATCCTACCAAAATCCTCAAATGAGGAATACGAGTGACATGAGGACTCTCACAGTTGAGGGTTCCGACCGTTTTGATAGCCACGCCAAGTCACCGGTCTTATCCACTCCAACGGTCATATTACTTAAGGGCATTAGTGTCAAATCATGTCGGGATGCTCCCAGGCTATAAATAGCCACCCCCCACAACCACTAGCTGGTTGGCTCCTCCGTTAGAAACTCACAGTTGTCATAAGAGCAACCTAATTCCTCATAGCCTTCGAGAGTAATTCATCAGTGAGGAAATACACCATACACCGAAACCACAAACCAAACCTAGTGAGCATCACTGAAGAAGTTGTTCCTGTGTGGGACTAAAGCCTTTTACCTTTGAGGACTGTGCATCCTCCAGACGGTTAGGCGTCATGGTCTAGAGCTTTCCAGCAGTCAATTGTGGATCGCCGGGTGACCAAGTTTGTGAGGGTTTGGAAGTCTGCCCTAAAGACTTACCACGAGTGTTGGGCGAGGACTGTGTGTCCTTAGCTCAAGGAGAATACGGTAGGGACTGTGTGTCCCGGGACTCGGTGTCCTTTGGTTTCAATACCAAGCCGCTCCAAACCAGATGTACGACTGTCACAGCAGTTGGAACTGGGTCATCAACGACTGTCTTCACTAAGAAACGGGTTCTAATTCCTCAACTCCTTACTTTCCCTGTATTATGTGTTGATGATTTTCACTGTGACTATTTGAAGAATTTGCTGAAGACTTTCTCTGAATTTCCTCAACCCCAGATTCTTCACGTCAGTTAATCCTCATCTGAATTCTGCGTGCCTGCTCACTGTGTAATCTGTTTTCACATTCTTCACTCTGAAAAACTGCTGTTGTGAAACTTTGCACTTCTGATCCTTTACTGTTTCCGCTGTAAGTTAGTCATCAGTGAGGAATTTCCTCAAAAGGAATTTCCTCAGTGATGAAATTCTAAAAATCTCCTATTCACCCCCCCCCCTCTAGTCGATATAACGCACTTTCAATTGGTATCAGAGCAAGGTACTCCCTTGTTCTGTGTGATTTTGGTTTAACCACCTGGAGTTTTAGTTATGTCGACTGCAGGCATGTTTAAGGTGACTGCATCATGGCCTACCTACGAAGGAAAGAACTTTCCCTTCTGGAAGAACAAAATGCACATGCATCTACAAGCTATTGATAATGATCTCTGGTATATTGTGGAACATGGCGTCCCCATCATCTCTGCCAGTGTCACTGCGGCTGATGTGAAGAAATTCAAGCAACTCGATTCTCAAGAGAAGAACATCATCTGTGGCCATCTGAGCCCAGGCCAGTTTGGAAGAGTAAGTGCTTTGGGCTCTGCAACACTGATCTGGGAGAGACTGTGCAAGGTAAATGAAGGAGTGTCAACCCAGCGTGACTCTCGTGTTGATATTCTTCGCAATCTCTTCAATCGCTTCAAGAGACATGACAATGAAAGCTGCCAAGACACCTTTGATCGCCTCACTGACATATCAAATGAACTGCAAGCACTGGGAGCTCGAGACATCACCGATCACGAAGTTGTGAAGAAACTGCTGAGATCGTTGGATTCTTCATTTGATACTTTAGTTCTGATGATTCAAGAAAGACCAGACTACAAGATGCTTGATCCAGCTGATATACTTGAAAGGCTAAATACTCATGAATTCCAGCTAGAAGAAAAGCGATATCTATATGGACCAAGCTATTCCAGACCACGTGCACTGAAGGCTAGAGCAATTTCCTCATCTAAAGAAGAAAACACAGATGACAGCATTTGTGACCCTAAAGAATTTGGACAGGAGCTTGCAATGCTCGTGAGGAAATTCCAGAGATTTACACGACGTGGCCAGTTCGGTAAATCTTCAAGAAGAGACATGAGGAAATCAGAATCTTCATCTGAGGACTACAAGAAACGAACCTGTCACAAGTGCAAGAAATCAGGTCATTACATTGCTGATTGTCCCCGTTGGGGAAAGGAATCAAAGAAGAAGAAATACAAGGATGACAGTTCTGATGACTCGAAGAAGAACAAGAAATCTTCAAAATCCTCATCTTCAAAGCCTTCATCACACAAGAAGACCAGTTTCAGAAAGGCTCGGGCACTTATTGGCAAGGAAATGGACTCCGAGGCAGAATCAGAGGAATGTGATGAAGAAGAGGGTTCTGATGAAGACTCGGAATCCGGACAGGCTAGTCTTGCACTGGCAACCACTTCCGTCAGCAAGTCAATCTTCAATCTTGAAGAAAATGATTGCACCATCCATATTGATGACTATGCTGATGACTTCACTCCAACCTATTGCTTCAGGGCAAAAGGTTCGAAGGTACCAAATAATGCCTCCTCCTCTGATTCAAGTGACTGTGAACCTAATGATTATAAGAAACCCAGTTACAGTAAACTTGCTATCATTGCCACTAAACAACAAACTGCTCTGGAAAAGCTTCAGAAATTGCTAGATAAAAGTGATGATCTGTTGAATGATGAAATGAACCTTACCCAAATCCTCACTGATGATGTGAAAAGTCTTCAGTCTAGACTTTGATAATCTTCAGGATCGTTATGATACACTCCTCACTGATCATGAGAAGCTTTCCTATGAATTTCTTCAAAGGAAGCTTCATCTTGAGAAACTGAGAATGTCTCATGATGATCTTCATATGGAAAATCATTCATTACTAGCTAAACAGATCAACGCTGGTCAACTTGAATTTATTCCTCCATGTCTTAAATACATTGAACGCGAAACTGCTAATTCCTCACAAGAATCATCTAATGCTACCATTGCTACAAATTCTTCAACTGCACCTGTTGTGTCTATCTCCTCAATTGAGGAAAACTCAAATGTTACTGATGAAAATGCAGGGTTGAAGGAATTGTACGTGACAGGCATATACAAAAGTCTCAAAGGACATCAAACCCTTTGTGATGTGCTCAAAAAGCAGATCTAGAACAGGAACCCGAGGAAAGAAGGAATTGCCTTTGAGAGGAAATTAAATGCTGATGGATCCTATTGGAAACCTGAGCAGTATCCCAAAACCTCATGGGTTGCTGCTACTCGGCCTCCTTTTGATCCATCTAATCTAACTGGTTTTTCATGTGAATTATCCTATTCCTCACATGAGTCATTTGACTCCAACTATAAACTGTTCAAAAATCAATCTGGTGAAGTATTTGCTCGATATGTTGGAACTAACTATAGGAATGGCCCTCTCTTGAGGAAAATGTGGGTTCCCAAAAGTTGTCTTGAAAATCTTCAGGTGAATGTCCTCATGACACCACCACCGAAGAATCTGAACCCCAGATCAAATTCCTCAGGAGGACCAAAGTCTTCAAGAGGATCAAAATCCTCAACTGGTCAAAACTATGCCCGTACCCGTGCTAATGCGTCTAACGTGCAGGGAAACTACAAGGAATATGAATATGAGCGTTACTCCTCATATCATTATGTTCATAAATCCTCTAACCAGTTCTCTGCATATTCATATGAGTACTTTAACCCCCCTACTGTTAAGAGAAGTGCATTGGCTTCAATGCCACCTTTCTCATATGGTGCTCGCAGGATGATGAATGCTTTGCCACCCCTTCAGATGTGGGTGGTGAAGAAATCGAACTAATCACTTCTGCAGGTCAGGTCTCCGGATGAAAATCATCATATGAAGAATTTGCTGGAGACCTGAGGAAATGCTTGATAGGACGCAAGCTAATGATTGATGAAATAGAAATATTTCATACGTCCTTACATTTCCGTTATGATGAAATTACTGATCTGATGAAATTAGTATCATATTCTTCAAATCTGAAGCATATGAGATGGTAAGCTGTACTAATTCATCTGCAGGATGACAAGCCCAAGAATACTGAGTGGATTCTTGATAGTGGCTGCACACATCACATGACTGGTGATAAAAGCTTACTGATGAATATGCCACTAACTCCATCACCTCTGAAGCAAATCACATATGTTGACAAAGGTAAAAGCAAGGTATTGGGACTTGGCAAAGTGGCTATTTCCAAGGGTAGGCATATGGACAAAGTGATGCTTGTTGAATCCCTTGGTTTTAACCTTATGTCAATATCGATGCTTTGTGATCTTGATATGATTGTTATCTTTGGTAGATATAGATGTGTAGTCATCATGGAATCTGACAGATCCAAAGTCTTCAAAGGTGTAAGAAGAGGGGATTTGTACATTGTTGATTTCTCTACAGATCCTCAACCAGCCACTTGCTTACTAGCAAAAACCCCAGAAGGATGGTAGTGGCACCGAAGACTAGGTCATGCAGGCATGAGGAATTTGCACACGCTCGCGAAGAAGAAGCATGTCATCAGCATCGAATCGGTCAAATTCCTCAAGGATCATCTCTGCGGTGCTTGTGAATCTAGGAAAATGACCAGATCCAAGCATCCCTCTCAGACTATCATGACCACTACACGTCCATTCGAATTGCTTCATATGGATTTATTTGGACCTACTCACTACGCCACACTAACCAATGCAGCATCATTATATGGCTTCGTCATAGTTGATGATTATTCCAGATATACTTGGGTGCATATCATAGTGTATAAAACTGAAGTGCAGGAAATCTTCAAACGATTTTCTTCAACGGCCTCGACGAACTTTGGCATCAAGATCAAACATATCAGGAGTGATAATGGAACTGAGTTCAAAAACACTGGTCTTGATGATTATCTTGATGAACTTGGTATTACTCATGAATTATCTGCTCCTTATACTCCTCAGCAGAATGGTGTCGTCGAAAACAAGAACAGGACTCTGGTTGAAATGGCAAGAACTATGCTTGAAGAATATCAGACTCCTCGTCGCTTTTGGCCTGAAGCAATCAACACTGCATGCCATATAATCAACAGGGTATATCTTCACAAATTCCTCAAGAAAACCTCATATGAACTCCTCACTGACAAGAAACCCAATGTAAGTTATTTCAAAGTCTTCGGTGCAAAATGCTGGATTAGAGATCCTCACCATAGCTCAAAATTTGCACCTAAGGCACATGAAGGTTTTATTCTTGGTTATGGAAAGGACTCGCACACTTACAGAGTCTTCAACAACTATCACAACAAAGTTGTTGAGACTGTAGATGTGCGGTTCGATGAAACTAATGGCTCGCAAAGAGAGCAATTGCCTTCTGATCCAGATAATCTGTCTCCTGAGGAAGCAATAAAGCTCAAGCCTACTGAAGACATTGTCCCCACTGAGGAAATTGGTGAAGAAACGATCCCCATCACTGATAAAAATCAAGAAGATGCTCCTGAGGAAATTGCACCAGCACCACTTCCTCAGCCCCGACAAAATCCTCAACCAGCTCATCCAAGGATTCCAAACGAAGTAGAACTTGACAAAATCCTCAACGACGTAAACGCACCAGGTCCTCTCACTCGATCAAAAGCTTCACACTTCGTTAACTTTTGTGGGCATTTTTCCTTTGTATCCATCAGAGAACCTTCAATAGTTGCTGAGGCTTTTCTGGAACCGGAGTGGATCCAAGCTATGCAAGACGAACTTCTTCAATTCAAGCTGAATGACGTATGGGAGCTCGTCAAACGACCAGATCCTTGCAAGCACAACATCATCGGCACCAAGTGGATTTTCCGAAACAAGCAAGATGAGGACGGTCAAGTGGTGAGGAACAAGGCAGGACTTGTAGCCCAAGGCTACACCCGGGTTGAAGGAATAGATTTCGATGAAACTTTTGCACCTGTTGCTAGACTTGAAGCTATTCGAATACTACTTGCTTATGCTAATCATCATAACATCATTTTATATCAAATGGATGTGAAAAGTGCATTCCTCAATGGTAAGCTTGAGGAAGAAGTATATGTTGCTCAGCCCCTAGGTTTTAAGGATCCAAAGAATCCAGACAAAGTCTTCAGACTCAAAAAGGCTCTTTATGGTCTCAAGCAAGCCCCTCGGGCATGGTATGATACATTGAAGGAATTCCTCATGAAGAAAGGCTTCAAACCTGGTTCACTCGATCCAACTCTTTTCACAAAATCCTATGATAATGAGCTATTTGTATGTCAAATATATGTCGATGATATCATATTTGGCTGTACTGACAAACGATACAGTGATGAATTTGCCTACATGATGAGTGAAGAATATCAGATGTCCATGACGGGGGAGCTGAAATTCTTCTTAGGTCTTCAAATTCGTCAACAAAGCAATGGAATCTTCATATCACAGGATAAATACCTCAAGGATGTTCTGAGGAAATTCGACATGCATGAATGCAAAGGTGCCAAGACTCCAATGCCTACCAACAGCCACCTCGGCACTGATGAAAATGGTAAAGACTTCGATCAGCAGGTATATCGTTCTATGATTGGCTCTTTATTGTATGTATGTGCATCTAGGCCAGATATAATGCTTAGTGTTTGCATGTGTGCACGTTTTCAAGCAAAACCGAAGGAATCACACCATAAGGCTGTGAAACATATTCTTCGATACTAAGCTCACACACCAACACTAGGATTATGGTATCCCAAGGGCTCCAATCTTCATCTGGTAGGGTATTCTGATTCAGACTATGCTGGTGACCGTGTGGATCGCAAGTCAACTTCTGGCACATGCCACTTCCTTGGAAGATCACTAGTTTGCTGGTCCTCAAAGAAGCAGAACTGCGTATCACTCTCCACTGCCGAAGCTGAGTACATTGCTGCTGGTTCTTGCTGTGCTCAATTGCTATGGATGAAGCAAACCCTCAAGGACTACGGCATCAACATGAAGAATGTGCCTCTCTACTATGACAATGAGAGTGCTATCAAGATTGCATACAACCCAGTATATCACTCGAAGACCAAGCACATCCAGATTCGTTATCATTTTCTTCGGGACCATGTCCTCAATGGCAATATCCTCATCGACTATGTGAAGAGTGATGATCAACTGGCAGATATCTTCACTAAGCCCTTGGATGAGAAAAGGTTTTGCAAGTTGCGGTGTGAGCTAAATATCTTAGAATCTTCAAATGTTTTGTAAAAACATGCACACATCCTAACACTTATGCAAAGTTGATGACTTAGATGTGCAACACATGATGAATCGATTTTCTTCAACTAATGAAGAATGTCACTCTGAATGTGAAGAAATTAACGAAGAAATTGATTCTCAGGGCCCTACGACAATTGTACGCGGCGTCTGTAATCAACAATTCTTATATAGTGGGTCACGCCACCGCCCAATGTGAAATTCCTCAAGTTGATTTTCTTCAAATGTTCTATTCCCTCAAAATGTGTTTTTCTTCAAAACAGTTGTTCTTCATTGTGATGATTTATCACAAAATCTTCAAAAACACTTGATGACTTTCATTTTGACTAGATAGACTGTGATTTCAAGTCCTGAACAGCATTCAGTTATTGCTATTTCTTCAAGTTGACATTTCTGCTAAGTGAATGTGATCGGACCCTACTTTCCCTCTATGCTATACTCATCCAGTCTATTCAATTCTTCATATGCGTTCTACTTGAAACTTTGTTCAAAATCCTCACTCCATCCATGTCAGCTGATGATTTTGTAACGAAAATCCTCAAATCTTCAAAAATTGTTTCTTTAATACACAGTAACTGAACCCCACTTCCCAAGAACGGATAACCACGATCTCCACTATCTCCACCGCATCGTTCGGGAGCTACACGTGTCCTCGGAGACGTAGAGGCAGGGGTTGTTTGATCCGAAATTCTCGCGCCAACAGTAACTTTTGGCTATAAATATGTCCTTATCCCCCTCGGCATACTCTTCTTCGCTCCATCGCTCTCCTGCCACAGCATACACCACCGAACCCTAGTGCAATCGCTGGTAGTCTCGTCGCCAATGAGGAAGAGCTTCACTGCCTCGACTTCTCCGTCGCCGGAACCACGCCGAAGTCGGACCATCTTCGTCCGCCGTCGTTGTAGACGTCCTCTGTCGCCGGGTTAGGGTGCATTGGACACGCGACCGAAGAGCTTCTCCACACACACCTTTCTGTGTTCTTCGTGCGCACCTTCCAGGGTAAATAAATCCCATTTTTACAGCAAGTTAGATCTAAAATTTTACATCTTCTATCTGAAATCTGTTTTTCCTCAAGAAACGATAAGCACTTGATTCCTCAAACACTGCCTATCACCACATCATTGATGAACTATGCTAAGAATCTAAGATTTTCACGAGATTCCTCAATTGTGCGAATTTTCGGATCTGTACAACTCTGGAACCCAAGAACAGTATGCTTAGGCAAATTCCTCAACCACTGTTTATATTCCTCAAACTGTCAAACTTTTTCATTTTCTTCAAATCTGAGAACGCATATGACCTCTCCAAATTCCTCGCAACTATACTATGTTCACAGGTACACACATGTCAGCTGATGAATCTCTCGGTTCTCATCACATTAACTCATTTGCAGCGTTTCTGGAAGAAAATCTTCAAGTCTCATCAGAATCCTCAAGAGTTCAATCTCATCAGCAAAATCCTCAACTGAATAAAATGGAGGAAGACAGAAAATAGAAGGGAGGAAAGAAACTTGAGCAAAACACAGCTGTGGATATCCGTGAGGATATTTACTTGGACTATTGCACGCCTGATGAAAATGAGACAATGGTCAAGAGAAAGATACGGCTATAGAAGATAGAACGCCGATGGGCGAAGGAATGGAAGGAATACAGGTTTGTGACTCCCAAATATGCGAAGAAATTCGCTTTGAAGCCCCCTCGCAGAAGGGCCCCACTTGAGGATCATCAAGTAGCACATCGCTCAAGCCTCATGACTATTGATGACTATCCAGATGAGAAGGAAAAGCATCTGGCTAAGCTCAAAAAGCAGGCAGAAGCTGCAGTGAGGAAATTCAATGAATCCTCAGCTGCTGCTACTTCCTCTGCCGCAGAAACCTCTAGCTCAGAAATTCCTCAAATGCAGTATGTGCCATCAAAGCCAAGGGCTACAAAGCCTCAAGATAAGTCAGCTCAGGCTTTAGTCACAAAACCTTCAGTCACAAAACCTTCAGCACCAAAACCGTCAGCACCAAAACCTTCAACACCAAAACCATCAGTGCCAAAGCCCTTAGTACCAATCTCCTCAGCTCCAAAATCCTCAGCTCCACCTCCAAAGCCTCAAGAGAAACCAGTACAGAAGCAAGTCATGAAGCCTATGACCGCCAGCTCCAGCTCCTCACTCCCAGCTGCAACCAGCTTGGAGACAAAGTCTTCAACACCTCCTGCGAAGACTTTGGTAACCGCTGAACGTGCAACTCTGCCCAGCCCCAGCAAAATCATCACCGTCCCGTCTGAATCAGAGGGAAGTGATGAATTTGATGATGAAACCCTGCAAGCCATCATCAGAAACAAGCAGGAAAGAGTAGCACAAGCATCAGGTAGTGCCATTCCTCTGGCAATGGACCCCAAGGTCCTCCTTGACTACATCAACATCTAGTATGAGGACCCAAATACTCCAGTTGATGATTTGAAGCTTCCACCTAGCATAAGCCACATGGTGACCACTTTCATCAATGAAGCCAAGTGGAAAGAACAGCAGGCCAGGCAGGCCAAAGTTGCAAAGATTAAAAAGGAGAAATTCCTCAAGCAGAATCTCCTCAAATTGACTCCTGATGCACTGGTATCAACACAGGCAGAGCTGAAGAAATTGACTGACAAGTACTCCAAGCTATCAGATCGTAAGAGTCTCAAGAGCAATTTCATCAAGCTGGCCACTAAAGTTGTTGATGACTACAACAAGAAGGCTGCACCCCCAGCACCAACTCCTCAGCCCTTGATTGAGGAGCCAGCAGATGAATCTCCTCATGATGAGGAAACTCCTCAAGCTCAGGAAGTACACCAAGAGCGCCGTGTTGATGAACCGGCTATTGAAGAAATCATCATGGAAACTCCAGCTGATGAATTTGCTGCCGCTGATGAGACTGTCCCTGACCCAGCTGCTTCGCCAAAGCAAGCTGATGACTCTGTTCCACCTGGTTCCTCAATACCAGCTGAAGAATCTGTCAAGAGAACCCCTTCACCAAAAGCTTCAACGGTGAAGAACATGACTCCGTCTGCATCAGACGTGAAGAAAACCAGGGCTGCTGAAAAGGAAGCCAAAAAGAGAAAGGCCTCCTCAGCAGAAGAAGAAACAGAGGCAAAGCGCCTCAAAGGACTTGAAGAAACTGCTCCTCTGGACCCTGTGCCCCTGAATGTCGCTCCTTCCTATGAAATGGTCATCATTGATGATCCAGTGAAAAAGGCAGATGTGGAAATGAAAGATGTCGCCTCTGAGGAACACACTGACGAGGAAATTCAGATAGATGACAGTCCTCAACCTTTCATTCCTCAAAAAGACAATGTTCAAGCATCAGCTGCACCAACTGATGAAACTGCGTCTGCCACCAAGCCAGTTGAGGAAAAACAAACTGAAAATCCTCAAGTTGATGAAATTCATCACTCTGAGCAGAATCCTCAAGATGAGGAACAGGCTGATCCAACTCCTTCAACTGAGCAAGAAGAAGAAATTCCTCAGCCTGAAGCACAGCCAGAGCAAGCTCCTCAGCCTGACGCCCAGCAAGCACCATCTCCTCAGCCTGAAGTACCAACTGCTGAAATTCCTCACCCTGAGGAAAATGTTGAGGAGAATGCACCTGACCAAAACAATGCATTCGTCGTGCTGAACCCAAAGACTGACATTGTTGTCTCCCCTCCTATTCCTCAGCAAAATCTTCAGCCAGTTCAGAGTCAGCCATTCTCCAAGCGTCCAAAGTTTCAAAAGGAAAATTTCTATGAAGAACGCATGTACTTCATTGGAGAGAACCCCTATGACAAGCCTCAAATGAGGCATCTGAAGTTTTGGACTAGGACTCAGATGAATTACTATGCCTCTGTGCTATGTGGACGAAACAAGATATTCCAGCACAGGCATATTCCTCATGTTGAACTTGAAGCAATACCGTGCCTGGAGCCAGTCCTCAGTGTACTCCATGATGCAGGTTTACTCCCAATGTGCTCCGACATATCTGACTGAAACAGCGAGCTAATTCTTCAGTTCTATGCCACTTTTCACATATCTGGCAACCCTGAAGACATTAACACTAGGGTGTTTGATTGGATGTCCCAAAACACTCACTACAAGGCTCCTGCTACTGAACTCCTCAAAGAACTGCGTGTACCAATTCCCTCAGATGAGGCTGTGAAGCTTTATGGTGAGCGTGAGCTGCCAAATGGGATGATGGAAGTCCTCATGAAACCATTGGCTGAAGGAAAATCTCTGAGAACAACCTTCCTCGTACACGAGCTCAAGTACAGACCCAGGTCTGTCTACAGAATCCTCTGCAGTGTGCTCGCGCCGATCAAAGGCCATGACGATGAAGAAGATGTTGTAGGCCTCATGAAGAATATCCTATTCAACATCATTCATGGTACTCCTATCAACATCCATGATTTCTTCTTGAGGACTTTGGCCGACAATGCTATGTGCCCTTTTGATCACAAGATATATGCTCCATGGATCATGAGATTCATAAGGACAAAGACAGGCATCAACTTCCACGCTGATTTCCAAAACCATATGGGTTATATGCCTCCTATCCGGGTCAACAAGAAGACTTTCGAGTCCATTGAAGGAAAAGGCAATTCTGTGATTGACGAAGGCAGTAGGCCCCTTGATGGCTAGTTCAAAGAGACAGAAGCTTATTCTTCATGGGATGATACTGAGACTCGTCCAGCAAGCCTCGTTTCTCCTCGCGTGATGAATACCAGAGAGCTCCTCCTCAGTCTTCACCAGAAGGTGGATCGCAACCACAAATGGGTCAAACGCCAGTTTGGTGCCATTGTGAAAACCCTCACTGAAACACAGAACTCTCTTAAGCTCAACCATCACTATCTGCATGAGGTTTTCGATCGCACCTGGGCTACACTTGCACATCTGAAGACTCAGACTGAGCTTGAAGAAATGGACTTTGAGCGAGACTTTGAATGGTCGTGGCCTCCCAAGAAGAAGTTCAGGACTATTCCAGTGCCAGACCTTGAAGACAGCTCCTTTTCTTCATTCCGCACTGCTGAAACTGATGAAGAACAGCTCGACACTGCTACCGGTCCAAGGAAGAAGACTACTCCCAAGAAGACTACCGGTCCAAGGAAGAAGACCCAACTACCACGACGACAACTAATTCCACGACGACCATTGTACTCCTTCACCGAACCGAACCGCTCCGATATGCACGCTTGGAAGGTATACCGATGAGACGTTCCGTGTATCGAACGTATATGATGTATGAGTTGTAACCGCATGTTTGCGCCTATAGTTGTTGCCCGTTGCACGTTGTCTCTCTTTCGTCGCACCCTCGACACATGGGAACCCGGTAGCGGGATCACCCCATAATTATTTTAACGTTCCCGCACACGCTCCCTATACGTTGGCACGATATCTCAATGAGTTAACGGGATAGGAACGTTGCCATGGCTTCGTCTCCGTTTTGCCGCCATGGTTCCCTCTCGCTCGCCGTGGCGACACATGTTTCTTTCCCTTCTTGCCCGTGGTGTTGTAACTCGCATGCATGACGCATTCATGGCATATATATCTTGTGTTGCATGTCTCTTGTGTCGTAGCTCCGGTCTATGCTCCATGTGTTACCGACTAGGATGACTTGTAGGATCACCGCTTCACCCCTTGCCATGTTAACCACACTTAATATTGCGGTAAATTAACGGGAGTGAACTAAATAATTAGTCGTGGAGTTTCGTCGATATGTAACCCGTTGCATATCGAGCTTCACTTAATGTGTAGTATTTGCGTGAGGTGATTCGCCATGCCATGCCTTGCATCATTGATCTGTTCATGCATCATATTAGGTTGTGTATCATGTTGTGCATCGTGTGGTGAATATTTGTGTTGATGTTTGTTTCCGGTTGCTCCGTCTCGATAGAGTTCCGCAAGCGTGTCGGAATGTGAGGACCCGTTCGACTATGTGGGTTCGCCGACTTCACGGAGTTGTTCTTCTTCCAAGCGGGATCTCAGGCAATATGTAAGTGCATCTAGTGCCCCTTAGTGATTTTGGTGGTTTGAAAACTTATAGGTTAAGTATCTAATGTGTTTGTGAGTGTACACAGGATCTGTAAGTCATTGAGGAGTTTGAGATATTTGAAGAATATCGACCCCTAAAAATATATGTCTTCAGTTGAAGAGATTGGTCTGAAGCTGAAGAAATGAATCGCGAGGAATCTGCGATGAAAGTGATATTCCTCATGAAGATACTGATATTGAGAAGTCTGGTGGTTCCTGAAGAAAATCACTCTGAAGAATTGAAGCATGAAGATTTACACTTTCTGTTTTACTTTCTTCGCATTCGAGTAATAGGAACACCGTACTGTTAAAGGGGGCCGAAGTTACACTATGGAATGAATTTCCTCATGATGCTCAACCCAAGCCTAATCCTACCAAAATCCTCAAATGAGGAATACGAGTGACATGAGGACTCTCACAGTTGAGGGTTCCGACCGTTTCGATAGCCACGCCAAGTCACCGGTCTTATCCACTCCAACGGTCATATTACTTAAGGGCATTAGTGTCAAATCATGTCGGGATGCTCCCAGGCTATAAATAGCCACCCCCCACAACCACTAGCTGGTTGGCTCCTCCGTTAGAAACTGACAGTTGTCATAAGAGCAACCCAATTCCTCATAGCCTTCGAGAGTAATTCATCAGTGAGGAAATACACCATACACCGAAACCACAAACCAAACCTAGTGATTGAGCATCACTGAAGAAGTTGTTCCTGTGTGGGACTGAAGCCTTTTACCTTTGAGGACTGTGCATCCTCCAGACGGTTAGGCGTCATGGTCTAGAGCTTTCCAGCAGTCAATTGTGGATCGCCGGGTGACCAAGTTTGTGAGGGTTTGGAAGTCTGCCCTAAAGACTTACCACGAGTGTTGGGCGAGGACTGTGTGTCCTTAGCTCAAGGAGAATACGGTAGGGACTGTGTGTCCCGGGACTCGGTGTCCTTTGGTTTCAATACCAAGCCGCTCCAAACCAGATGTACGACTGTCACAGCAGTTGGAACTGGGTCATCAACGACTGTCTTCACTAAGAAACGGGTTCTAATTCCTCAACTCCTTACTTTCCCTGTATTATGTGTTGATGATTTTCACTGTGACTATTTGAAGAATTTGCTGAAGACTTTCTCTGAATTTCCTCAACCCCAGATTCTTCATGTCAGTTAATCCTCATCTGAATTCTGCGTGCCTGCTCACTGTGCAATCTGTTTTCACATTCTTCACTCTGAAAAACTGCTGGTGTGAAACTTTGCACTTCTGATCCTTTACTGTTTCCGCTGTAAGTTAGTCATCAGTGAGGAATTTCCTCAAAAGGAATTTCCTCAGTGATGAAATTTTAAAAATCTCCTATTCACCCTCCCCCCCCCTCTATTCGATATAACGCACTTTCACAAGATGACCATTTCCCCAGATACCATTACTATCATTGCCAAGCTAGTTTTATCGCTTCTATCGTTTATGTCTCATTGCCTACCACATGTTAAATATCAGCCTCTCAACCATGTCATGATAACCTTCAACATGTTCGACCTAGCAAACCACTGATTGGCTATGTTACCGCTTGCTTATCCATGTTGTTAGCGTTGCTAGTTGCAGGTGCACATGCTTCCATGTGATAACATGGGTTCCTTGTTATATCAACATATTTAAAATGCTACTTAATTTAATTCACCTATATACTTGGTAAAAGGTGGAAGGCTCGGCCTTTCTAGCCTGGTGTTTTGTTCCACCTTTGCCCCCCCCCCTAGTTTCGGCTACCGGTGTTATGTTCCATAATTGAGCGCTCCTAACACGATCGGGGTTGTTATGGGGACCCCCTTGATAATTCGTTTTAGATTAAAGCTGGTCTGGAAAGGCCCAACTTTGGTACTACATTTGCCTAATCACCTAATAAAATTGCATAGGGACTTTCCGGACCCCCGAGGATAATTTAATCAACCCCCGGGCCAGTGCTCCTCATGAGTGTTGGTCCAAAACAGAGCAGCTTATTAACGCTACTCGGGGCAACTCGGCGTTTGGCGTGGTAACCATCGCTCATCCGTCGTGTCCTGAGAACGACATACGCGGCTCCTATCAGGATCGTCGACACATCGGGCGGCCTTGCTGGATTAGTTTTACCTTTGACGAAATATCTTGTCCATTGGGATTCCGGTGATGCTTTGGGTAATCTCAGAGTTGAGGTTTTCCACTAGGGAATCCGATGAGATCGCGAGCTTCGTGATTGAGGATTTCTATGCGGCTTGTGGTAATTTGTGATGGACTAGTTGGAGCACCCCTGCAGGGTTAAATCTTTCGGAAAGTCGTGCCCGCGGTTATGTGGCAACGTGGAAACTTTGTTTAACACTGGTTCTAGATAACTTGAAGTTAACTTAATTAAAATATGCCAACTGTGTGCGTAACTGTGTCTGTCTCTTTCGTGAGTTCCTTCTCCGATCGAGGACACGGTGGGGTTATGTCTAACGTAGGTAGCTATTCAGGATCATTCATTTTATCATCAGTAGTTCACGTCCGTTATGCGTAGATCATCCCCCTCTTATTTCTTGTACTCGTAAGTTAGCCACCAAATAAATGCTTAGCCGCTGCTGCAACCTCACCACTTAACCATTCCTCACCCATTAAGCTTTGCTAGTCTTGATACCTTTAGAAATGAGATTGCTGAGTCCCATGTGGCTCACAGATTACTATAACGCTAGTTGCAGGTACAGGTAAAGGTTACTTGACGCGAGCGCGTTGATTGATCATTTGGAGTTGCTTCTTCTTCTTCTTCTTCATCGATCTAGGGTGGGTTCCAGGCCGGCAGCCTCGGATAGCAAGGATGGACGTCGTTCTTCTTTTTCTCGTTTGTTTTCGTTCCATAGTCGGACCCTGCTCTTACTCTTGATGAATATGTAATGAGCTGATGTGACTCTGATGTAGCTTGTGGCGAGTGTAAGCCAATGTCTATATATATATATAACTCTTCTTTTCAGTACATGTACTTGTAACGATATCCATTCTTGCGACACGACGAGATGCGCTTCTATCCCTGACGAGGCCTTCGTGCCAAATTGAGGATAGGGTCGCATCTTGGGCGTGACAGAACCCTAGGGGTGGCACCCCCCTCCCCTCCTCCTATATATAGTATGCACTTTTGGGCTTTTGGAAACACGGTTTTCTCTCTCCCTCGGCGCAGCCCTGCTCTTCTTTCTCCTCCTCTTCGTCGGTGCTTGGCGAACCCCTGCCGGGAGACCTCGTCTCTCCATCGACACCACGCCATCGTGCTGCTGGAGATCTTCCCCAACCTCTCCCTCCTCCTTGCTGGATCAACGTGCGGGAGACGTCACCGGGCTACACGTGTGTTGAACGCGGAGGTGTCGTGGTTCGACACTAGATCGGAATCACACCGCGATCTGAATCGCCGCGAGTACGACTCCATCAACCGCGTTCTAGCAACGCTTCCGCTTAGCAATATTTAAAGGTATGAAGATGCTCTCACCCCTCTCTCGTTGCTGGTCTCTCCATAGGAAGATCTGAATATGCGTAGGAAATTTTTTGAATTTATGCTACGTAACCCAACAGTGGCATCCGAGCCAGGTTTTCTATGCGTAGATTCTATGCACGAGTAGAACACAAAAGGTTGTGGGCAATGATTTGTCAATTGCTTGCCGCTACTAGTCTTATTCTTTTCTGGCAGTATTGTGGGCTGAAGCGGCCCGGACCGACATTACACGTATGCTTACGTGGGACTGGTTCCACCTACAAACATGCACACCGTGCATAAAGGTGGCTAGCGGGTGTCTGTCTCTCCTACTCTAGTCGGATTGGATTTGATGAAAAGGGTCCTTATGAAGGGTAAATAGCTTTGGCATATCATCGTTGTGGCTGTCACGTAGGTAAGAAGACGTTCTTGCTAGAAACCCAAATCAGCCACGTAAAACTTGCAACAACAATTAGAGGACGTCTAACTTGTTTTTGCAGGGTTTGACATGTGATGTGATATGGCCAAAGTTGTGATGTTGCATGTATGATGTATGAGATGATCATGTTATTGTAATAGGTGTCACGACTTGCATGTCGATGAGTATGACAACCGGCAAGAGCCATAGGAGTTGTCTTAATTTATTGTATGAGATGCAACGCCATGTGCTTACTACTTTTACTTCATTGCTAACGGTTAGCTATAGTCGTAGTGATAGTAGTAGTTGGCGTGACGACTTCACAGAGACACGATGATGGATATCATGATGATGGAGGTCATGGTGTCACGCCAATGACGATGATGATCATGTGATGCCTGAAGATGGAGATCGAAAGAGCAAAGATGATAATGGCCATATCATGTCACTATATGATTGCATTGTGATGTTTATCATGTTTTTCATCTTATTGCTTAGAACGACGGTAGCATAATAAGATGATCCCTCTTAAAATTTCGAGAACGTATTCCCCTAAGTGTGCACCGTTGCAAAGGATCGTTGTCTCGAAGCACCACGTGATGATCGGGTGTGATAGATTCTAACGTTCACATACAACGGGTGTAAGCCAGATTTACACACACGAAACACCTAGGTTGACTCGACGAGCTTAGCATGTACAGACATGACCTCGAATACAAGAGACCGAAAGGTCGAACATGAGTCATATGGTTGAATACGATCAGCATGAAGTTGCTCACCATGGTGACTAGTCTGTCTCATGTGATGACCGGACACGGGTTAGTCAACATGGATCATGTATCACTTAGATGACTAGAGGGATGTCGATTTAAGTGGGAGTTCATACTTAATTTGATTAAATGAACTTAATTGTCATGAACTTAGTCTAAAAGTTGTCTTTATAAATATAGTAGATGGCCAACGTCAACCTCAATTTCAACGCATTCCTAGAGAAAAACAAGCTGAAGGATTATGGTAGGAACTATGCGGACTGGGTTCGCAACTTGAAGCTCATCCTTCAAGGAGCTAAAAAGTATTATGTCCTTGATGCGCCGCTAGGTGACCCTCCCGCTCCCGCAGCAGCCCAGGACATTCTGAACGTCTGGCAAACGCGGAGTGATGACTACTCTCTGGTTAGGTGTGGCATGTTATACAGTTTAGAAACGGGGCTCCAAAGGCGTTTTGAGCAACACGGTGCATATGAGATGTTCCAAGAGCTGAAGCTAGTTTTTCAAGCTCATGCCCGTGTCGAGAGATATGAAGTCTTCGACAAGTTCTTTAGCTGTAAGATGGAGGAGAACAGTTCTGTCAGTGAGCAGATACTCAAAATGTCTGGGTTACACGGTCGTCTCACTTCACTTGGAGTCGAACTTCCGGATGATGCTATAATTGACAGAATCCTCGAGTCTCTCCCACCAAGCTACAAAGGTTTTGTGCTGAACTACAACATGCAAGGGATGGAAAAGACCATTCCCGAGTTGTCTGCATAAGTAGAAATCAAGAAAGAGCATCAAGTGTTGATGGTCAACAAGACCACTAGTTTCAAGAAGGGCAAGGGTAAGAAGAACTTCAAGAAAGACGGCAAAGCCGTTGCCGTGCCCGGTAAGCCAGATGTCGGGAAGAAGAAAAAGAATGGACCCAAGCCTAAGACTGAGTGCTTCTATTGCAAGGGAAAGGGTCACTGGAAGCAGAACTGCCCCAAATACTTAGCGGACAAGAAGGCCGGCAACGTTAAAGGTATATGTGATATACATGTTATTGATGTGTACCTTACCAGCGCTCGTAATAGCTCCTGCGTATTTGATACCGGTGCTGTTGCTCACATTTGCAACTCAAAGCAGGAACTGCGGAATAAGCGGAGACTGGCCAAGGACGAGGTGACGATGCGCGTCGGGAATGGCTCCAAGGTCGATGTGATCGCCGTCGGCACGCTACCTCTACATATACCGTCGGGATTAGTTTTAAACCTTAATTATTATTATTTAGTACGAGCTTTGAGCATGAATATTGTATCAGGGTCTTGCTTAATGCGAGACGGCTACTCATTTAAGTCAGAGAATAATGGTTGCTCTATTTATATGAGTGATATGTTTTATGGTCATTTTCGGCTGGTGAATGGTTTATTCCTGATGAATCTCGATCGTGATGTTACA
This sequence comes from Hordeum vulgare subsp. vulgare, assembly GCF_904849725.1. Classification (NCBI taxonomy): domain Eukaryota; kingdom Viridiplantae; phylum Streptophyta; class Magnoliopsida; order Poales; family Poaceae; genus Hordeum; species Hordeum vulgare. The sequence continues at coordinate 298,116,457 of NC_058520.1, read as the reverse complement.
CATATTCATAGTGTGAGTGCCAAAAGATGTAAAGTTGATAATGATAGTCCCACATACTTGTGGCACTGCCGCCTTGGTCATATCCGCGTTAAGCGCATGAAGAAGCTCCACACTGATGGACTATTAGAGTCTCTTGACTTTGAATCATTTGACAAATGCGAACCATGCCTCATGGGCAAGATGACTAAGACTCCATTCTCAGGATTAATGGAGAGAGAAACCGACTTATTGGAAATAATACATATTGATGTGTGTGGTCCAATGAACGTTGAAGCTCGCGGTGGCTATCGTTATGTTCTCACTCTCACCGATGATTTGAGTAGTTATGGGTATATCTACTTGATGAAGCAAAAATCTGAGACATTTGGAAACTTCAAGGAATTTTAGAGTGAGGTCGAGAATCAACGTGACAGAAAAATAAAGTGTCTACGATCTGATCGTGGAGGAGAATATTTGAGTCACGAATTTGGCACACACCTAAGTGTGGAATCGTTTCACAACTGACGCCGCCTGGCACACCGCAACGCAAAGGAGTGTCTGAACGTCGTAATCGCACTTTACTAGATATGGTACAATCTATGATGTCTCTTACCGACTTACCGCTATCATTTTGGGGATACGCATTAGAAACTGCATCATTCACTTTAAATAGGGCACCGTCTAAATCCGTTGAGACGACTTCGTATGAACTATGGTTTGGCAAGAAACCTAAGTTGTTGTTTCTTAAAGTTTAGGGATGTGATGCTTATGTGAAGAAACTTCAACCAGAAAAGCTCGAACCCAAAGCGGAGAAATGCGTATTCATAGGATACCCTAAGGAAACTATTGGGTATACCTTCTATCTTATATCCGAAGGTAAAACCTTCTTTGCCAAGAAAGGATCCTTTCTAGAGAAAGAGTTTCTCTCGAAAGAAATAAGTGGGAGGAAGGTAGAACTTGATGAGGTAATTACACCCCCTCTCGAACAGGATAGTAGCGCAGCGCGAGAAGTTGTTCGTGTGGCACCTACACCAACTGAAGAGGAAGTTAATGATAATGATCATGAAGCTTCGGATCAAGTTACTACTGAGCCGCGAAGGTCCACAAGGGTACGCTCCGCACCAGAGTGGTACGGCAACCCTGTAATGGAAATCATGTTGTTAGACAACGGTGAACCTTCGAACTATGAAGAAGCGATGGCGGGCCCGGTTTCCTACAAATGGCTTGAAGCTATGAAATCCGAGATAGGATCCATGTATGAGAACAAAGTATGGACTTTGGTGGACTTGCCCGATGACCGGAGAGCCATAGAAAATAAATGGATCTTCAAGAAGAAGAGTGATGCAAACGGTAATGTAACCGTTTATAAAGCTCGACTTGTCGCAAAGGGTTTTCAACAAATTCAAGGAATTGACTACGAGGAGACTTTCTCTCCCGTAGCGAAGCTGAAATCAGTCCGAATCATGTTAGCAATTGCCGCCTTTTATGATTATGAAATTTGGCAAATGGACGTCAAAACAGCGTTCCTTAACGGGAATCTTAAGGAAGAGTTGTATATCATGCAACCAGAAGGTTTTGTCGACCCTAAGGGTGCTAACAAAGTGTGCAAGCTCCAGCGCTCCATCTATGGGTTGGTGTAAGCATCTTGGAATTGGAACATTCGCTTTAATGAGGTGATTAAAGCGTTTGGGTTCATACAGGTTTATGGAGAAGCCTGTCTGTACAAGAAAGTGAGTGGGAGCTCTGTAGCTTTCCTCATACTGTATGTGGATGACATATTATTGATGGGGAACAATATAGAGATGTTGGAGAGCATAAAGGCCTATTCGAACAAGATTTTTTCAATGAAGGACCTTGGAGAAGCTGCATACATATTAGGCATCAAGATCTATAGAGATAGATCGAGACGCCTCATAGGTCTTTCGCAAAGTACATACCTTGACAAGATATTGAAGAAATTCAATATGGAAAACTCAAAGAAAGGGTTCTTGCCAGTTTTGCAAGGTATGAGATTGAGTAAGACTCAATCGCCGACCACGGCAGCAGATAGAGAGAAGATGAGTTCTGTCCCCTACGCTTCAGCCGTAGGCTCTCTTATGTATTCCATGTTATGTACCAGACCTGATATAAACCTTGCCATAAGTTTGGTAGGGAGGTACCAAAGTGATCCCGGTATGGAACACTGGACAGCGGTCAAGAATATCCTTAAGTACCTGAAAAGAACTAAGGAAATGTTTCTCGTTTAAGGAGGTGACGAAGACCTCGTCGTAAAGGGTTACGTCGATGCTAGCTTCGACACAGATCCGGATGACTCTAAGTCATAGACCGGATACGTATATGTTTTGAATGGTGGGGCAGTGAGCTGGTGGAGCAGCAAGCAGGAAGTCGTGGCAGCATCTACCTGTGAAGCGGAGTACATAGCTGCTTCAGAAGCGGCTCATGAAGGAATTTGGATGAAGAAGCTCATCACCGACCTTGGAGTGGTTCCAAGCGCGTCGGGTCCAATGACACTCTTCTGTGATAACACTAGGGCCATTGTCATAGCCAAGGAGCCCAGGTTTCACCGGAAGACGAAGCACATCAAACGCCGCTACAACTCCATCCAGGACCATGTCCAGAGTGGAGTAATAGAGATTTGTAAAGTACATACAGATCTAAATGTTGCAGACCCGTTGACTAAACCTCTTCCACGAGCAAAACATGATCAACACCATAATGCTATGGGTGTTAGATACATCACAATGTAACTAGATTATTGACTCTAGTGCAAGTGGGAGACTGTTGGAAATATGCCCTAGAGGCAATAATAAAATGTTTATTATCATATTTCCTTGTTCATGATAATCGTCTATTGTTCATGCTATAATTGTATTAACAGGAAACAGTAATACATGTGTGAATAAATAGATCACAATGTGTCCCTAGCAAGCCTCTAGTTGGCTAGCTCGTTAGTCAATAGATGATCATGCTTTCCTAATCATGGGCATTAGATGTCATTGATAACGGGATCACATCATTGGGAGAATGATGTGATGGACAAGACCCAATCCTAAGCGTAGCACTAGATCGTATTGTTCGTATGCTAAAGCTTTTCTAATGTATAGTGTCTTTTCCTTCGACCGTGAGATTGTGCAACTCCCGGATACCGTAGGAGTGCTTTGGGTGTATCAAACGTCACAACGTAACTGGGTGACTATAAAGGTGCACTACGGGTACCTCTGAAAGTGTCTCTTGGGTTGGTACGAATCGAGATCGGGATTTGTCACTCCGCGTGACGGAGAGGTATCTCTGGGACCACTCGTTAGAACATCATCATGAGCTCAATGTGACTAAGGAGTTAGTCACACGATGACGTGCTATGGAACAAGTAAAGAGACTTACCGGTAACGAGATTGAACAGGGTATAGGTATACCTACGATCGAATCTCGGGCAAGTTCTATACCGACAGACAAAGGGAATTGTATACGGGATTGATTGAATCCTAGACATCGTGGTTCATCCGATGAGATCATCGTGGAGCAAGTGGGAGCCACCATGGGTATCCAGACCCCGCTGATGGTTATTGGCCGGAGAGGTGTCTCGATCATGTCTGCCTGTCTCCCGAACCCGTAGGGTCTACACACTTAAGGTTCGATGACACTAGGGTTATAGGGAATTGTTATACGAGGTTATCGAAAGTTGTTCGGAGTCCCGGATGAGATCCCGGACATCACAAGAAGCTCCGGAATGGTCCGAAGGTAAAGATTGATATATAGGACGGATGGTTTCGGACACCGGAAGTGTTTCGGGCATCACCGGTAACGTATCGGGACCACCGGGACCACTGGAGGTGGCCCCGGGGGTCCACCGGAAGGGGGCAACGACCCCGGGAGGCTAGATGGGCGAAGTGCGGGAGGGAACCAGCCCCTAGGTGGGCTGGTGCGCCCCCCACACTCAGCCCAAGGCGTAGGAGGTGGAGAGGGGGGAAACCCTAGGCGCTGGTGGGCCTAAGGCCCACCTAGGGGTGCGCCACCCCTCCCCATTGCCCTGGCCGCCGCACCTCCCTTCTGGGGGGCTGCCGCACCACCTAGGGTGGGAATCCTAGGGGTGGCACCCCCCCTCCCCCCCTCCTATATATAGTGGGCACTTTTGGGCTTTTGGAAACACAGTTTTCCCTCTCCCTCGGCGCAGCCCTGCTATTCTTTCTCCTCCTCTCTGCCGGTGCTTGGCGAAGCCTTGCCGGGAGACCTCGTCTCTCCATCGACACCACGTCGTCGTGCTGCTGGAGATCTTCCCCAACCTCTCCCTCCTCCTTGCTGGATCAAGGTGCGGGAGATGTCAGCGGGCTGCACGTGTGTTGAACGCGGAGGTACCGTGGTTCGGCACTAGATCGGAATCACACCACAATCTGAATCGCCGCGAGGACGACTCCATCAACCGCGTTCTAGCAACGCTTCCGCTTAGCGATCTTGAAAGGTATGAAGATGCTCTCACCCTCTCTCGTTGCTGGTCTCTCCATAGGAAGATCTGAATATGCGTAGGAAATTTTTTGAATTTATGCTACATAACCCAACACATATGTTGACACTCTTATATATGGAAAATATATGTCCACTGAGTTTCCCTAAATTTTCTCAAATATTTTTGAAAGCTAAAACTAAATTTTCCCTATAAAATACCATTTCTGGTCTGAGAAAAAGTATTTAAATAAAATTAAAAAATAAGTTTTGAAATAATTATTTTGTGGTTTTGGGAAGTATTTTTGATAATAAGATCCAAATAAAATATTTGGGGGAAAACACCTTCCCTAATTTGAGGACTTGTAGTACAAACCTCAATTCAGGGTTTTTGAAAGGCTAAATTAAATAAATGCTTTTTGAAAAAAATAATATCTAGTAAAAATAGTTTTAGGTACTATACACATAGTATGGTCACTGGGAAAATATTTGGAACAAGAAGATGAGTCTAGAGAGTAGGACAATTTTTTGTTATTTGAACCACAAACAAGCAAACAAGGAGTTAACAATCAATTCAAGCACTACAAGCACACAAAAAGTTATAATTGGTCCTAATTTGAGATATGCTAACTTAGTCAGGAGAGGCAAACACACGGTGTGACGGACCTACCTCCTTACAAGAATCTTGTCCCCAAGATTCCTAGGCTAGGCGTTGAAAAGATACGGAAATCAGGGTCTTAGGTAGTCTTCATGTTCGCATGTTGCTCCTTCTTTGATGTGATTGCTCGTGTGGGTCTTGAAGTGCTTGATGATACATCTGTGATTGCTTTGCCTGGCTTTGTATGAGGGTGAACGGGGTTCTTGGAATATGCAAGGCTTGACTACATGTCAAGGGATTGGTGAACAAGGTTTGGGCAAGGGTGTGGCTTGCGTGTGTACTCCAAAGTACGAATACGTGGCAAAGTAGTGTGTGTGTACTGGTTGTGGGGTTACTCACATTGGTTAGTGACATTTAGATGTCTCGTGTTAGGATAGAAGGGTCATAGTTTTAGTGTAGCTTCCCGTTGACGAGGAAGTCTTGACTTCCTTAAAGCAGGTGATCTTCACTTGTAGGTAGCCTTTAACCCTGAGAGTGTTGAAGCGCGTCAATATAGGCTTCTCGTCGAGATGTTTTGCTTGAGTAAGTTGCCCAGGTATGTTCTTCATTCGTCTTCGGCCATTTGTCTTTGTCGTCATGGACGCACGTTTACGGTGTGTCTTCGAGTGCTTGGTCTTCTAGATTCTTCATAGCTACTTGTGAAAAAGGTCTGGGTTGAGTCTCGTCCCTAAGACTGAGTTTAGAGACTTCGTGTTAAAACGGTTTCTATCCCCTAGGGGAGTTTTTGAGGGGTCCTAGATGAGTTGGCTACCCAAAAGTATAGACCAGCCATCAAATCCCCAGGGTCTGAGACTTGGCACGTGGGGTGAACCACCTTTGATAGGGGTTTGACCATGATCCACTCAGGATCCATGTCCTTGATTGGACCAAAAAGGGGCTCTTAAATTTCTCTTGATTTCCAAGGGCTTCATCGTGCTTGGACGTCGATGCTTCTTGACATAGTTGATGTAGCCGGTAGATGAGCGATAGTTGACTTCTCTTCTTTCTTCTTCATTTGTGTGGCTTCCCAATCATAGTGGTTCTTCATCTTGCTTGGGTAGGATTGTCTTGCGCTTCTTGGAGGAGCTGCTAGGAGTCCACTTCTTCAATGTGAAACCTTTCTCTTGAGAAGAATGGCAATCGGTGTTTCTAGGGGCTTATCCAAATAGGATTGAGGTGTTCCTTCTCTTATTGGGTAAATAAGTATGTCTTCCATGAGGATAACAACACATTTCTCCAAGCACCACATAAGCACATTGCTCATGGGATATGTGAGAAGATCGGGGATTTGTTCCGGATGGTCACTTGTCCAGGGGTTTGTGGTCCAACATAATCTAGCTCTTCGTGTCCATCTTTCTCATGGACCTGATTGGGGTGGTCGAGGTGGATTATTGGTCGCAGTCCAGTGACTTAGAGGCAAGACGTATGGTTGTAATCCGACCATATTATGGATCGGTAAAGCTTTGGGGGTTTCAAGGAGCTTAGGATGTGAGCGAACATGCACCATCCTACCCTTGAGCACATTACTTAGATGCCAATAGTCCTACCTATTCATCCAAACAGATTCATCCCATATCATCAAAAGTACCATCTCCTATAGGTCAACTCCAACATCACTTATGCTATTCAACTTCTAGGTTTGACAGAAGGACTAAACTAAAATCTCATAAGTATACTAGAGTCAACTCACGTGTATCCCGATGTAAAAATCCTCGGAAGCATGGAAGCTGCTAAGCTTGAAAATTCTACTACAAATACAAGTGCTTAGCTAAATTATCCAAGGTCTAAGGTAGTACACTTTTATGACAAGTAAACACGTAATATATCAATCCAAGATCTTGTTTCCTCCCTATGAATCCAATCAAGTGGTCTTAAATGCTATCAATCGATTCATGATCCACTACTCCTACCAATCCAATATCAATTGAGTCCTATATACCTCCTAGAGCTCCTATAATCCAAAAATTATTGAAAGGACTATTTATTGCAATATATCCACCAATCACCATTATGATGACCAAGTAAATCTGAAGGTCAAGCTCATATAGATTCATAAATCAATTCTCACAACTCCAAACTGGTCAAAGTTGAGTCTACAAATGCTTTAGTTATGTAAGCGAATTGATTGTGGAAGGGAACATAAGGCTCTTCTTGCTTCTCGAGACGTTCTATTGTGAGTTACCCTCTTCTTTTCTACAGGGATTATGAACTAGGCTTCTCACCTGTTTCTTAGGGTCACGAGTTACTACTCCATAAACTTGTAGGAATGGTTGTTTTGAGTCACAAATCCGGTTTTTGAGTATTTTCGGTATCATAATACTCTTGGTCACATAACCTTGAAACTATGATGTTGAGTGGTTGTGCTACCCTTTCTTTTTCAGGATTTCTCAATTTTTTTGAGCATTTACAGTTGTTATCCTGCCCCATTTTTGCTAGGAGCTCTAATGCATTTGCATTACTCTCTATTTCACATGCCATCGCGTCCTTCATGTCAAGTTTTCCTTCTGACTAGGTGCATCGATGTACCAGGTCACACGGGCATGCTGTTTCGAGTTATGATGGAGACCGGTTACAACTAGTACCCTGAGTACACAGTGGAGGAGCAGTACCGGGACTTCAACCAGAGTCGGTATCTCTACACCGTTAGGATCTACCCGTCGTACCCTGGAGCTGCACAGCCGCTCCATTGGTCGTATGGAGTAGGCGTTACCCTAGATATGGCAGTTTAGAATGCCTTGTATTCGATGTTGACTATCATGAGAGCCAACCATGGGTTGCTTCATAACACGGAGTTATGTTATGTCCCGGCGTCACTCCCACGAGAGGAGGGATACCTTAGTGGAGCTTATTATGATTCATCTCAGGAGGCTCCGAGTCTTCATGTTACCGTGGAGATGTTGGAGAATAGCTATGGAGACCCTCGTGCACTTCATATGGAGTTATATGCTATCCACGCTTGTCTTTGGACAGCTCTCACATAGCTTGCGCCCGTTGTTCACACTTGTTATGGAGATATGGAGATGTTGAATCTACTACAGACTCATATGCCAGCCCTTGTAGACTGGCCGCATGTTGGAGGCATTGATACGTCCATTTTGCATCATGATATTATGTTGATATTTATCGCTTTATGGGCTGTTATTACACGTCACGGTACAATACTTATGCCTTTTCTCTCTTATTTTACAAGGTTTACATGAAGAGGGAGAATGTCGGTAGCTGGAATTCTGGCCTAAAAAAGGAGCAAGTTTGAGATACCTATTCTGCGCAACTCCAAAAGCCGTAAAAATCAACGAGGAATGATTTTGGAATTTATAAAAAATACTGGGCGGAAGAAGTACCACAGGGGAGCCACGAGGAGGCCACAAGCCTGCTAGGCGCGACCTACCCCCCTGACCGCGCCTAGCGGGCTTATGGGCTCCCTGTTGGGCCTCTGGCTCCCATCTTTTTCTATAAGGAGGGTTTCATTCCAGAAAAAATCAAGAGGATGCTTTCGGGACGAATCACCGCTGCCACGAGGCAGAACTTGAGCAGAACCAATCTAGAGCTCCCGCAGGGTCGTCCTGCCGGGGAAACTTCCCTCCCGGAGGGGGAAATCGTCACCATCGTCATCACCAACACTCCTCTCATAGGAGGGGACTCATCACCATCAACACCTTCATCAGCACCATCTCATCTCCAAACCCTAGTTCATCTCTTGTAACCAATCTCCGTCTCGCGACTCCGATTGGTACTTGTAAGGTTGCTAGTAGTGTTAATTACCCTTTGTAGTTGATGCTAGTTGGATTACTCGGTGGAAGATTATATGTTCAGATCCTTGATGCTATTCAATACCTCTCTGGTCATGAATATAATTATGCTTTGTGAGTAGTCACGTTTGTTCCTCGGGACATGGGATAAGTCATGCTATAAGTAGTCATGTGAATTTGGTATTCGTTCGATATTTTGATGCGTTGTATGTTGTTTTTCCTATAGTGGTGTTATGTGAACGTCGACTACATAACACTTCACCATTATTTGGGCCTAGAGGAAGGCATTGGGAAGTAGTAAGTAGATGATGGGTTGCTAGAGTGACATAAGCTTAAACCCTAGTTTATGTGTTGCTTCGTAAGGGGCTGATTTGGATCCACTAGTTTAATGATATGGTTAGACATTGTCTTAATTCTTCTTTCGTAGTTGCGGATGCTTGCGAGAGGGGTTAATCATAAGTGGGATGCTTGTCCAAGTAAGGGCAGTACCCAAGCGCCGGTCCCCCCACATATCAAACTATCAAAGTAACGAACGTGAATCATATGAACATGATGAAAACTAGCATGACAGAAATTCTCGTGTGTCCTCGGGAGCGTTTTTCCTCCTATAAGACTTTGTTCAGGCTTTTCCCTTGCTACGAAAGGGATTGGGCCACTTTGCTGCATCGTTGCTACTTTTGTTACTTGTTGCTTGCTATGAATCAGCTCACCACACAATCATTTGTTACCAATAATTTCAGTGCTTGCAGATATTACCTTGCTGAAAACCACTTGTCAGATCCTTCTGCTCCTCGTTGGGTTCGACACTCTTACTTATCGAAAGGACTACGATAGATCCCCTATACTTTTGGGTCATCGAGACTCTTTTCTGACGCCGTTGCCAAGGAACAAAGCGCCTTTGGTAAGTGGAAATTGGTAAGGAAAAATTCATATAGTGTGCTGAAATTTATTGTCACTTGTCACTATGGAAACTAATCCTTTGAGGGGCTTGTTCGGGGTATCTTCACCTAGAACGAAAGCACAAAGAGTTGCTCCTCAACCTTCTGCACCTACTGAAAGTATTTGCTATGAATTTCCTTCGGGTATGCTTGAGAAACTGTTGGCTAATCCTTTTACACGAGATGGAACATCACATCCAGACTTGCATCTAATCTATGTAGATGAAGTTTGTGGTTTATTTAAGCTTACAGGTTTGCCCGAGGATGAGGTCAAGAAGAAGGTCTTTCCTTTATCTTTGAAGGATAAGGTGTTGACATGGTATAGGCTGTGTGATGATACTGGATCATGGGACTACAATCGGTTGAAATTGGAATTTCATCAAAAGTTTTATCCTATGCATTTAGTACATCGTGATCGGAATTATATTTATAATTTTTGGCCTCGTAACAGAGAAAGCATCGCTCAAGCTTGGGGAAGGATTAAATCAATGTTATATTCATGCCCCAATCATGAGCTCTCGAGAGAAATTATCATTCAGAACTTCTATGCTCGGCTTTCTCATGATGATTGCACCATGCTTGACACTTCTTGTACCGGTTCTTTTATGAAGAGAGATATTGACTTCAAATGGAATTTATTCGAGAGAATTAAACGCAACTCCGAAGATTGGGAGCTTGAAGAAGGTAAGGAGTCAGGTATGAATTTCAAGTTTGATTGCGTTAAAGCCTTTGTTGAAACAAATACTTTTTGTGACTTTAGCGCTAAGTATGGACTTGACTCTTAGATAGTAGCTTCATTGTGTGAATCATTTGCTGCTCATATTGATCTCCCCAAAGAGAAGTGGTTTAAATATCATCCTCCTTTAGATGTCAATGTAGTTAAACCCAATCCAGTTGAAGAGAGAGTCATTGCCTATAATGATCCTGTTGTTCCCAGTGCTTACATTGAGAAACCACCTTTCCCTGTTAGGATAAAGGATCATTCTAAAGCTTCAACTGTGATACGTAGAGGCTACATTAGAACACCTACACCCCCTGAGCAAATTAGAGTTGAACCTAGCATTGCTATTATCAAAGATCTTCTGTCCGACGATGTTGAGGGACATAATATTCACTCATGTGAAGATGCTGCTAGAATTTCTAAACCTCACGCTAGAGACAAACATAGGCCTGTTGTTGGCATGCGTGTGGTTTCTGTTAAGATAGGAGATCATTGTTATCATGGTTTATGTGACGTGGGTGCTAGTGTTAGTGCAATACCTCAATCCTTATACGATGAAATCAAAGACGAGATTGCACCTATTGAGATAGAGCCTATTGATGTCACTGTTCAGCTTGCCAATAGAGATACTACCTGCCCTGTGGGAATTGTTAGGGATGTTGAAGTTTTGTGTGGTAAAACGAAGTATCCTGCTGATTTCCTCATTCTTGCTACCGCACAAGATAGCTTTTGTCCCATCATATTTGGCAGACCTTTTCTCAATACCGTCAATGCTCATATTGACTGTGAGAAGCAAACTGTCACTGTTGGCTTTGAAGGTGTGTCACATGAGTTCAATTTCTCCAAGTTTGGTAGACTGTGCTACTATTGGATATACTCTTGATGATCTTAAGGGCATTAGTCCCACTCTATGCCAGCACAAGATTAAAACGGATCCTGATTCCAAACCAGTTGTTGATCATCAAAGGAGATTAAATCCTAAGATGAAAGAGGTAGTAAGAACAGAAATACTAAAGGTCCTGGAAGCAGGTATTATCTATCCTGTTGCTCATAGCGATTGGGTGAGTCCGGTGCATTGTGTCCCTAAGAAGGGAGGCATTACCGTTGTCCCTAATGATAAGGATGAATTGATCCCACACAGGATTATTACTGGCTATAGGATGGTGATCGATTTTAGGAAATTGAATAAAGCCACTAGGAAAGATCATTACCCTTTGCCTTTTATCGACCAAATGCTAGAAAGACTGTCTAAACACACACACTTCTGCTTTCTATACGGTTATTCTGGTTTCTACCAAATACCACTTGCACAAGTTGATCAGGAGAAAACCACTTTCACCTGCCCTTTCGGTACCTTTGCTTATAGACGTATGCCTTTTGGCTTATGTAATGCACCTGCCACCTTTCAAAGATGTATGATGGTTATATTCTCTGACTTTTGTGAAAAGATTGTTGAGGTTTTCATGGATGACTTCTCCGTTTACGGGTCTTCTTTTGATGATTGCCTTAGCTACCTTGATCGAGTCTTGCAGAGATGTAAAGACACCAATCTTGTCTTGAATTGGGAGAAGTGCCACTTTATGGCTACTGAAGGCATCGTCTTAGGACATCAAATTTCTGAAAGAGGTATTGAAGTCGATAAGGCTAAGGTTGATGCAATCGAGAAAATGCCATCCCCACAGATATCAAAGGTATAAGAAGTTTCCTTGGTCATGCTGGTTTCTATAGAAGGTTCATTAAAGACTTCTCTAAGATTTCTAGGCCTCTTACCAATCTCTTGCAGAAGGATATTCCTTTTGTTTTTGACGATGATTGTGAGGAAGCCTTTGAAATATTTAAGAAGGCTTTGATAACTGCCCTATTGTTCAACCACCTGATTGGAACTTACCTTTTGAAATTATGTGTGATGCTAGTGATTATGTTGTTGGTGCTGTCCTAGGGAAAAGAGTTGATAAGAAGTTTAATGTTATTCACTATGCTAGTAGAACTCTAGATAGTGCCCAAAGAAACTATGCTACTACGGAAAAGGAATTTTTAGCAGTCGTGCTCGCATGTGAAAAGTTCAGGTCTTTCATAGTTGATTCCAAAGTCACTATTCACACTGATCATGCTATTATCAAGTACCTAATGGAGAAGAAAGATGCTAAACCTAGACTTATCAGATGGGTTCTCTTGCTACAAGAATTTGATTTGCACGTTGTCGACAGGAAGGGTGCTGATAACCCAGTAGAAGATAACTTGTCTAGGTTGGAGAACGTTCTTGATGACCCACAACCTATTGATGATAGCTTTCCCGATGAGCAATTGAATGTCATCAATGCTTCACGTAGTGCATCGCGGTATGCTGATTATGCAAACCATATCGTTGCCAAATATATACCACCTAGTTTCACATACCAGCAAAAGAAGAAATTCTTCTTTGACTTGAGACATTACTTTTGGGATGATCCTCACCTTTATAAGGAAGGAGTAGATGGTGTTATTAGACGTTGTGTACCTGAACATGAACAGGGACAGATCCTACAGAAGTGTCACTTTGAGGCCTACGGAGGACACCATGCGGGAGATAGAACTGCACACAAGGTATTACAATCAGGTTTCTATTGGCCCACTCTCTTCAAGGATGCCCGTAAATTTGTCTTGTCCTGTGACGATTGTCAAAGGATAGGTAATATTAGCAAACGTCAGGAAATGCCTATGAACTATTCACTTGTCATTGAACCATTTGATGTCTGGGGCTTTGATTATATGGGACCTTTTCCAAAATCCAATAGGTATACTCATATCCTAGTTGTTGTTGATTACGTCACTAAGTGGGTAGAAGCTATCCCCACTAGTAGTGTTGATCACGACACCTCTATCAGGATGCTTAAAGAAGTTATTTTCACTAGATTTTGAGTCCCTAGATATCTAATGACCGACGGCGGTTCACATTTCATTCATGGTGCTTTCCATAACATGCTTGCTAAGTACGATGTCAACCAGAGAATTGCGTCTCCCTATCACCCTCAGTCCAGTGGTCAAGTAGAGCTAAGCAATAGAGAGATTAAACTAATTCTGTAGAAGACTGTCAACAGGTCTAGAAAGAATTGGTCTAAGAAGCTCGATGATGCACTGTGGGCTTATAGAACTGCCTATAAGAATCCCATGGGCATGTCTCCGTACAAAATGGTGTACGGTAAAGCATGTCATTTACCTCTTGAGCTAGAGCATAAAGCTTATTGGGCAATCAAAGGGCTCAACTTTGATTTCAAACTTGCTGGTGAGAAGAAGTTATTTGATATTAGCTCGCTTGATGAATGGAGAACTCGGGCATATGAGAATGCCAAGCTGTTCAAAGAAAAGGTTAAGAGGTGGCACGATAAAAGGATACAAAAACGTGAGTTCAATGTAGGTGATTATGTCTTGCTATATAATTCTCGTTTAAGATTTTGTGCAGGCAAGCTTCTCTCTAAATGGGAAGGTCCCTATATTGTTGAGGAAGTATATCGTTCCGGTACTATCAAGATCAACAACATGGAAGTTAATTGTCCGAGAGTGGTAAATGGGTAGAGAATCAAGCATTATGTCTCACGTACTCCCATAAATGTTGAGAGAAATATTATCAATACCATAACTCCGGAAGAATAGCTAAGGCATATTTATCAGCCTGTTCCAGACTCCAAAAATGAAGAGGTATGTGATTCGGTAAGAAAACAGACTCCAAAACTTTTCCAATAGAAATTTTTCTCCGTTTTGGAATATTTGAAAAAATAGAAAAAATGGAAGTAGTCCGGAAAGCGCGCGAGCAGGCGACAAGCCTGCCAGGCGCGGGCCCACCCCCTGGCCGCGCCTGGGGGGCTTGTGGCCACCTTGTGTGCCTCCCGGACTCCGTTTTCGTGCGGAGTACTCGTTCTGGTCTGGAAAAAATCATTATATATTCTCCCGTAAGGTCTGACCCTCGTATCACGCAGATTTCCCCCGTTTTCATTTCGAGCCTGTTTTCTATCGCAGATTTAGAGCAAGATGTCTTCTCAAGATTCAGAGGGGGAGAGCTATGTGGCAGATTACCTTGCTGACCCCAAGGTCTATGGGGACTTGGATCCTTATGGCTGGACCACTGGTGAGGAAGAAGATCATGATCCCAAGGGGAAGGAACAAACAAGTTCCGATGAAGAGGAAGCTCCTCTACCTCAACCTGGACACACGCATGTGAAGTTCAAGAAGTCAAGCCTCCCTGACTCAAGGAAGAAGCCTAAGACTTATTTATCCCTTCTCGTTTCTTGCAGGAGAGTAAGAAGGAATTATGCCAAAGGGTGTTGAGGCTTGAAGAGCAAAATGATGATCTGAGGGAGCAGAATTTTATGCTCAAGAGAAAATTAAACAAGCTCAAGAACTCTGCAACAACTCCACCACCATCACCTTCAAAGGAAGACAACTAAGCACGGGTATGGGCAATCCCCTTGGCTTGTGCCAAGCTTGGGGGAGTTGCCCCGGTATCGTATCACCATCACATCTTTTGCCTTTACCTTTTCTTAGTTCAATCATTTCTGGTTTTATCTTTCTTTAGTAGAATAAAGTTCTTAGTGTTTTAGGCTTGAGTTTTGCTTCGTGTCACCCCCGATGTATTCGAGTTCGTGAGTCATATAATAAAGAGTGTTTTAGTTAAGGGCCTTGCTTCATGCCATGATCTAAAGAAAAGAATGATAAAAGAACAAAAGCATGAAAGATCATGTAATCATCTTATGGGAAGTGATAGCTCCACATATAAAAAGAATGTTGATTGAAACCTGTTGTGGGTGGACAAACGTAGAACTTGGTCATTGATGCAATTAATAGGAAGTAATAAAGAAAGAGAGGTTCACATATAAACATATCATCTTGGGCACCATCTATGATTGTGAACACTCCCTAAACTATTACATGCTTAGAAGTAGAAGTTGGACAAGGAAGACAACATAATGAATTATGTTTGCTTGGTTCAGAGCAATCTTATATGACTAGAGATCCCTTAGCATGTGACGCTTGCTTCCACCCCATATCAGCCAAAACTTCAACCCAGTTTTGCCATGAGAGTCCCTCATACGTCCATTTTGCATCATGCTTTCATGTTGATATTTATCGCTTTTTTGGCTGTTATTTCACTTCAAGGTACAATACTTATGCCTTTTCTCTCTTATTTTGCAAGGTTTACATGAAGAGGGAGAATGCCGACAGCTGGAATTCTGGCCTAAAAAAGGAGCAAGTTTGAGATACCTATTCTGCGCAACTCCAAACACCGTGAAAATCAACGATGATTTTTTTCATGATTTATAAAAAATATTGGGTTGAAGAAGTGCCAGAGGGGCGCCAGCAGGTGGACACAAGCCTGCTAGGCGCGGCCTACCCCGTGGCCGTGCCTAGGGGGCTTGTGGGCTCCCTGTTGGGCCTCTGGCTCCCATCTTTTGCTATAAGGAGAGTTTCGTCCGAAAAAAATCAAGAGGATGCTTTCGGGAGGAATCGCCGCCGCCACGAGGCGGAACTTGAGCAGAACCAATCTAGAGCTCTGAAAGGACGATCCTACTAGGAAACTTCCCTCCCGGAGGGGGAAATCATCGCCATCGTCATCACCAACACTCCTCTCATCGGAGGGGACTCATCATCATCAACATCTTCATCAGAACCATCTCATATCCAAACCCTAGTTCATCTCTTGTAACCAATCTCCGTCTCGCGACTCCGATTGGTACTTGTAAAGTTGCTAGTAGTGTTAATTACTCTTTGTAGTTGATGCTAGTTGGATTACTCGGTGGAAGATTATATGTTCATATCCTTGATGCTATGCAATACCTCTCTGGTCATGAATATGATTATGCTTTGTGAGTAGTCACTTTTGTTCCTGAGGACATGGGATAAGTCATGCTATAAGTAGTCATGTGAATTTGGTATCCGTTCGATATTTTGATGCGTTGTATGTTGTTCTTCCTCTAGTGGTGTTATGTGAACGTCGACTACATAACACTTCACCATTATTTGGGCCTAGAGGAAGGCATTGGGAAGTAGTAAGTAGATGATGGGTTGCTAGAGTGACAGAAGCTTAACCCCTAGTTTATGTGTTGCTTCGTAAGGGGCTGGTTTGGATCCACTAGTTTAATGTTATGGTTAGACTTTGTCTTAATTCTTCTTTCGTAGTTGCGGATGCT
Source organism: Hordeum vulgare subsp. vulgare (assembly GCF_904849725.1). Classification (NCBI taxonomy): domain Eukaryota; kingdom Viridiplantae; phylum Streptophyta; class Magnoliopsida; order Poales; family Poaceae; genus Hordeum; species Hordeum vulgare. Next base: position 298,099,835 of record NC_058520.1, on the reverse strand, counting down.
TGCGAGAGGGGTTAATCATAAGTGGGATGTTTGTCCAAGTAAGGGCGGCACCCAAGCACGGGTCCACCCAAATATCAAACTATCAAAGTAGCGAACGCGAATCATATGAACATGATGAAAACTAGCTTGACAGAAATTCCCATGTGTCCTCGGGAGCGCTTTACCTCCTATAAGAGTTTCTCCAGGCTTGTCCCTTGCTACGAAAGGGATTGGGACACTTTGCTGCACCTTTTTTACTATTGTTACTTGCTACTTTCTATGAATCATCTTATCACACAACTATCTGTTAATGATAATTTCAGTGCTTGCAGAGAATACCTTGCTGAAAACCACTTGTCAGATCCTTCTGCTCCTCGTTGGGTTTGATACTCTTACTTATTGAAAGGACTACGATAGATCCCCTACACTTGTGGGTCATCAAGACTCTTTTCTGGCACCGTTGCCGGGGAGTGAAGCGCCTTTGGTAAGTGGAATTTGGTAAGGAAACATTTATATAGTGTGCTGAAATTTATTGTCACTTGTCACTATGGAAACTAATCCTTTGAGGAGCTTGTTCGGGGTATCTTCACCTCGAACGGAAGCACAAGGAGTTGCTCCTCAACCTGCTGCACCTACTGAAAATACTTGTTATGAAATTCCTTCGGGTATGCTAGAGAAATTGTTGGCTAATCCTTTTACAAGAGATGGAACATCACATGCCGACTTGCATCTAATCTATGTAGATGAAATTTTTGGTTCATTTAAGCTTTCAGGTTTGCCCGAGGATGATCTCATCATCACATCTTTTTCCTTTACCTTTGTTTTAGTTTGTTCCTTTTCAGTTTTCTCTTTCTCTAGTAGAATAAAAGTCTTAGTGTTTTAGTCTTCAGTTTTTCTTTGTGTCACCCCCGATGTATTCGAGCTCGTGAGCCATATAATAAAGAGTTTCTTAGTTGAAGGGCTTTGCCTCTTGCCATGATCAAAAAGATTGAGAAAAGAACAAAAGCATGGAAGATCATGTAATGATCTTATGGGAAGTGATGGCTTCACATATAAAAAGAATGATGATTGAAACTTGTTGAGGGTAGACAAACATAGACCTTGGTCATTGTTGCAATTAATAGGAAGTGATAAAGAAGGAGAGGTTCACATATAAATATATCATCTTTGACACCATCTATGATTGTGAACACTCACTAAACTATTAGATGCCTAGAAGTAGACGTTGGACAAGGAAGACAACATTAAGAATTGTGTTTGCTTGGTTCCGAACAATGTTATATGATTAGAGATCCCTTAGAATGCGACGATTGCTTCCACCTCATATTAGCCAAAACTCCCGCGGCAAGTAGAGATACTACTTGTGCATCCTTAAACCTTGAACCCAGTTTTGCCATGAGAGTCCACCATACCTACCTATGGAATGAATAAGATCCCTCAAGTAAGTTGTCATCGGTGCAAGCAATAAAAATTGCTCCTTAATATGTATGATCTATTAGTGTGTGGATAATAAGCTTTGTACGAACCTGTGATGAGGAAGACATAAAAGCGACAGACTGCATAATAAAGTTCTTTATCACAGGAGGCAATATAAAGTGACGTTCCTCCACACTAAAAGGACACACATCCAAACCTCAAAAGCGCATGACAACCTCTGCTTCCCTCTGTGAAGGGCCTATCTTGTACCTTTACTTTTTGCCCTTGAATGAGTCATGGTGATCTTCACCAACTCCTTATTTCACCTTTATCTTGGCTAAAGTCATATGCTTGGGAAAGATCTATATTCATATGTCAAATTGGAAGTAAGTATTCATGAATTATTATTGTTGGCATTACCCTTGAGGTAAATGGTTGGGAGGCGAAACTATAAGCCCCTATCTTTCTCTGTGTCCGACTGAAACTTTGATCTCATGAGTACCACGTGAGGTGTAGCAATTGTAGAAGACAAAAGGATGATTGAGTATGTGAATTTGCTTTACAAGCTCTTATTTGACTCTTTCCAATGTTGTGATAAATTGCAATTGCTTCAATGACTAAAGGCTATCGGTTGTTAATTCTCGGTAAGGTTCTTGATCCATACTTTACTTTGTGAAGGAATTGTCACTTTAGCATAAGAGATGACATGATGGTATTGCTATTCTGACAATGATCATGATGCCTGCATGTTTGTATCTTGTTTTGTCGACACCTCTCTCTCTCTAAACATGTGGGCATATTTATTAATCTCGGCTTTTGCTTGACGACAAGTGAGGTCTAAGCTTGGGGGAATTGATATGTCCATTTTGCATCATGCTTTCATGTTGATATTTATCGGTTTTTGGGCTGTTATTTCACTTCAAGGTACAATACTTATGCCTTTTCTCTCTTATTTTACAAGGTTTACATGAAGAGGGAGAATGCCCGCAGCTAGAATTCTGGCCTGAAAAAGTGCCAAGTTTGAGATACCTATTCTGCGCAACTCCAAACGCCGTGAAAATCAACGATGATTTTTTCGGGATTTATAAAAAATACTGGGCCGAAGAAGTACCAGAGGGGCGCCAGCACGTGGCCACAAGCCTGCTAGGCGAGGCCACACCCCTGGCCGCGCCTAGGGGGCTTGTGGGCACCCAGCTGGCCCTCTGGCTCCCCCCTTTTGCTACAAGAAAGGTTTCGTCCGGAAAAAATCAGGAGGAGGCTTTTCAGAGGATTCGTCGTCGCCACGAGGCGGAACTTGAGCAGAACCAATCTAGAGCTCCGGCAGGACGATAATGCTTGGGAAACTTCCTTCCCGGAGGGGGAAATCGTCGCCATCGTCATCACCAACACTCCTCTCATCGGAGGGGACTCATCATCATCAACATCTTCATCACCATCATCTCATCTCCAAACCCTAGTTCATCAATTGTAACCAATCTCCGTCTCACGACTCCGATTGGTACGTGTAAATTTGCTCGTAGTGTTAATTACTCTTTGTAGTTGATGCTAGTTGGATTACTTGGTGGAAGAGTTTATGTTTAGATCCTTGATGCTACTCATTACCTCTCTGGTCATGAATATGATTATGCTTTGTGAGTAGTTACTTTTGTTCCTGAGGACATGGGATAAGTCATGTGAATTTGGTATTCGTTCGGTATTTTGATGTGTTGTATGTTGTTTTTCCTCTAGTGGTGTTATGTGAACGTCGACTACATAACACTTCACCATTATTCGGTCCTAGAGGAAGGCATTGGGAAGTAGTAAGTAGATGATGGGTTGCTAGAGTAACAGAAGCTTAAACCCTAGTTTATGTGTTGCTTCGTAAGGGGCTGATTTGGATCCACTAGTTTAATGATATGGTTAGACTTTGTCTTAATTCTTCTTTCGTAGTTGCGGATGCTTGCGAGAGGGGTTAATCATAAGTGGGATGCTTGTCCAAGTAAGGGCAGTACCCAAGCGCCGGTCCACCCACATATCAAACTATCAAAGTAACAAACGTGAATCATAAGAACATGGTGAAAACTAGCATGACAGAAATTCCCGTGTGTCCTCGGGAGCGTTTTTCCTCCTATAAGACATTGTTTAGGCTTGTGCCTTGCTACAAAAGGGATTGGGCCACTTTGCTGCACCGTTGCTACTTTTGTTACTTGTTGCTTGCTACGAATCATCTCACCACACAATCACTTGTTACCGATAATTTTAGTGCTTGTAGATATTACCTTGCTGAAAACCACTTGTCAGATCCTTCTGCTCCTCACTGGGTTCGGCACTCTTACTTATCGAAAGGACTATGATAGATCCCCTATACTTGTGGGTCATCAGTCCACCATACCTACCTATGGATTGAATAAGATCCCTCAAGTAAGTTGTCATCGGTGCAAGCAATAAAAATTGCTCCCTAAATATGTATGATCTATTAGTGTGTGGAAAATAAGCTTTGTACGAACCTGTGATGAGGAAGACATAAAAGCGACAGACTGCATAATAAAGTTCTTTATCACAGGAGGCAATACAAAGTGAAGTTCCTTCACACTAAAAGGACACACATCCAAACCTCAAAAGCGCATGACAACCTCTGCTTCCCTTTGTGAAGGGCCTATCTTGTACCTTTACTTTTTGGCCTTGAAAGAGTCATGGAGATCTACACCAATTCCTTATTTCGCCTTTATCTTGGCTAACGTCATATGCTAGGGAAATATCTATATTCATATGTCAACTTGGAAGTAAGTATTCATGAATTATTATTGTTGACATTACCCTTGAGGTAAATAGTTGGGAAGCGAAACTATAAGCCCCTATCTTTCTCTGTGTCTGACTGAAACTTTGATCTCATGAGTACCACGTGAGTTGTAGCAATTGTAGAAGACGAAAGGATGATTGAGTATGTGGATTTGCTTTACAAGCTCTTATTTGACTCTTTCCGATGTTATGATAAATTGCAATTGCTTCAATGACTAAAGGCTATTGGTTGTTAATTCTCAATAAGGTTCTTGATCCATACTTTACATTGTGAAGGAATTGTCACTTTAGCATGAGAGATTATATGATGATATTGTTGTTCTAATTATGATCATGATGCCTGCATGTCCATATCTTTTTTGTCGACACCTCTCTCTCTAAACATGTAGGCATATTTATTGATCTCGGTTTCCGCTTGAGGACAAGCGAAGTCTAAGCTTGGGGGAGTTGGTACGTCCATTTTGCATCATGCTTTTATGTTGATATTATCGCTTTATGGGCTGTTATTACACTTCAGGGTACAATACTTATGCTTTTTCTCTCTTATTTTACAAGGTTTACATGAAGAGGGAGAATGCCGACAGCTGGAATTCTGGCCTGAAAAAGGAGCAAGTTTGAGATACCCATTCTGCGCAACTCCAAAAGCCGTGAAAATCAACGAGGAATTATTTTGGAATTTATAAAAAATATTGGGCGGAAGAAGTATCAAAGGGGAGCCACCAGGAGGCTACAAACCTGCTACACGCGGCCTACCCCCCTGGCCGAGCCTAGGGGGCTTGTGGGCTCCCTGTTGGGCCTCTGGCTCCCATCTTTCGCTATAATGAGGGTTTCGTTCCAGAAAAAATCAAGAGGAGGCTTTCGGGAGGAATCTCTGCCACCACGAGGCGGAACTTGAGCAGAACCAATCTAGAGCTCCGGCAGGGTCGTCGTGTCGGGGAAACTTCCCTCCCGGAGTGGGAAATTGTCGCCATCGTCATCACCAACACTCCTCTCATAGGAGGGGACTCATCACCATCAACACCTTCATCAGCACCATCTCATCTCCAAACCCTAGTTCATCTCTTGTAACCAATCTCCGTCTCGCGACTCCGATTGGTACTTGTAAGGTTGCTAGTAGTGTTAATTACTCTTTGTAGTTGATGCTAGTTGGATTACTCGATGGAAGATTATATGTTCAGATCCTTGATGCTATTCACTACCTCTCTGGTCATGAATATAATTATGCTTTGTGAGTAGTCACTTTTGTTCCTGAGGACATGGGATAAGTCATGCTATGAGTAGTCATGTGAATTTGGTATTAGTTCGATATTTTGATGCGTTGTATGTTGTTTTTCCTCTAGTGGTGTTATGTGAACGTCGACTACATAACACTTCACCATTATTTGAGCCTAGAGGAAGGCATTGGTAAATAGTAAGTAGATGATGGGTTGCTAGAGTGATAGAAGCTTAAACCCTAGTTTATGCGTTGCTTCGTAAGGGGTTGATTTGGATCCACTAGTTTAATGCTATGGTTAGACTTTGTCTTAATTCTTCTTTCATAGTTGTGGATGCTTGCGAGAGGGGTTAATCATAAGTGGGATGTTTGTCCAAGTAAGGGCAGCACCCAAGCACCGGTCCACCCACATATCAAACTATCAAAGTAGCGAACGCGAATCATATGAACATGATGAAAACTAGCTTGACAGAAATTCACATGTGTCCTCGGGAGCGCTTTACCTCCTATAAGAGTTTGTCTAGGCTTGTCCCTTGCTACAAAAGGGATTGGGCCACTTTGCTGCACCTTTGTTACTATTGTTACTTGCTACTTGCTACGAATCATCTTATCACACAACTATCTGTTACCGATAATTTCAGTGCTTGCACAGAATACCTTGCTGAAAACCACTTGTCAGATCCTTCTGCTCCTCATTGTGTTCGACACTCTTACTTATCGAAAGGACTACGATAGATCCCCTACACTTGTGGGTCATCAGGCATCGTCCCTCTTCGTGGATCTCTTATGCCACCAGCTAGGGCACCTAGGGCACATACGTGTCTGTATGGACCCTAGGGACCTCAGGCTAGGGTGTTTTTGGACCCTCACGTTATGCTCCGAGGTCACAGGGGTAACCTGCATGAGATGTTCTATGTAGATGCTTGAGCTTGTGTGTGGTCATAGTAGTATTGTAGTAGTTGTATCTTCCACAGTTCTTCGTGTCTTGTGGGGTATAACTGAGGTGTGTGTTGAGTTTCAGAGGCGTAGATAAATAATGTATAGGAATCTTGGAATGTTTTTGATGAATTGATCATCTTCTTAGTAGTTTGTACTTCTGCTTGGGGTTGCACTGAACTATATTATGGTGTGTATGAACCATGGTATTTATATGGAAATTTTCTTGTGACCATGTTGTTTGGGTGATCACCCCTGCATTCCATGTTGTCATGTACATTCCGCATCTCCTATGATAGAGTTGATGTCTTCCTTGTCTAAACCGTGGGATTTGTCTTCCCAGGATGGTTGCCACTAGGAGCACCCCCGTTGCTGCTTTCGAGCAGTGCGAGGGCAGCAGAGCAAGAGAAGAGAACCTGCCTCATGTGCCCTCCTTGGCGGAAGTTATGCTAGAAGCATAGAGGAATAAAAGGGAGACTAACCGACTGCTTGAACATATCAAGAAGAACACTACACGTGAGCAGTGTAATGACGTGGTATCCCTGAACGACTTGGTTAAGGTGTATCCAGCCTAGTACCACCATTTCGTCGATCCCCTTGATAGATATGATTGGTTGTCCATCATGACTTGCAAATTATGCTCTGCCAATGCGGTCGAGGTTGACAAGGTCACCTATGCTTCCTACTTCCTTGAGGGTCCCGCCAACCAGTTGTGGGAGAACTATGAACCTATTCATCCTACCAGCCCAGCAACTACTTGGACTAATCTCTGTAATGCCTTCCGCACTCATCACATTCTCGAGGGTCTTATACACCACAAAAGGGAAGAGTTTTGTGCTTTCACCCAGGGCAAGCTATCTGTGGATGCGTATAGCCACGATTTTAGAAATCTCACTCGTTATGCACCCGAAGAGGTGTCGGCTCATGCAAAAAAGCAGGCAAGGTTCCGCAAGGGACTCAGCTCTGAACTTCGACGTGATCTATGTCTGCACGAGTGCCCAAGCTTCTAGGCTCTCATCAATAAATCCATCAACGCCGAGACTGGACAAACTGACTATGATGCGACTAAGAAGCACTCCTGTGATTTTGATTTGTCATCCGTCTCCGGATCTCACAAGCGCCGGGTGTGGGTTCCGAATACATCACCATATTCTACATATACCTCAAGGCCATCCTATGAGGCGCCTATCCCAAATTAGACGAACCCTCCAGCCAAGACCTTCGGTGGTTCAGCTCCCAATGTTGCCCCTTTGTTGTAAGGAAGGAATAGGATTGGCTCAAGCTTCAAGCAAGAAGACTCTTCATTTTACACTTTGTGAGAAATCACTTTGAGTCCATAGGAAAGCCAATACTATTAAAAGGGGATGAGGTACCATGATGAATTGGTTGCTCAAGTGCTTAGAGATATCCACCAAAAAATACTCATCCACTTTCCCACAAAATATATCTGTCTGAAGCCACATAAGCAAAACCGATGCCACCAACAATTTCCATTCGGCCATACCGATTTTACACTTAGACAGATCCTATGCCAAACCCACCATATCGTTACAACCAACATTCCTATCGGTGCCACCGAGATTTGGTGACCACCATTCTGTTAAGATGATTTCAAGTTTTGGAATTTCTGAGTTTGAAATCGGTCTCACCGAGTTTTGGAAACCAATCTAGGTCATCGTATCGGTACAACCGAGATTCCTATATCGGTCTCATCAAGGACTAAAATGTTGCCACATTTAGTGCAACTCGGTACCACCGAGATTTATTTCGGTGTCGCCGAGTTGGGCAATAATGTTGTAACACTCAGAACACTCGTAGAGGAAGCACTCAGAACACACTTACACTTGCCAGATCCATTTTTCTGAGAGAGAGCCACCTACTCATGTGTTGAGATCAAGAGATTTCGTTCCAACCATTTGAACCTTTATTTGTAGACTCCCCAAGTTGCCTTCCACCAAATCAATCTCTCCTACCCATGTCAAATCTGACAGAGAGTGATTGAGTGTTCATGAGACTATCTTTTAAGGCACAAGAGCTAGGACTTCATCGTTCTACCACATCTATAACCTTTTGTAGGGTGGTGCCTCCTAGATTGGTTTGGTGTCGCTTGGGAGCCTCCTATTTCGTGTTGTGGAGTTGAACCAAGAAGTTTGTACGGGAAAGGAGATCGCCTGCTTCGTGAAGATCTACCATGAGTGAGGCTAGTCCTGTGTGGATCGAAGCCGTGGTGGAATAGACAAGGCCGCTTCTTTGTGGACCCCTTGTGGGTGGAGCCCTCCATGGACTCTCGCAGTCGTTACCCTCCGTGGGTTGAAGTCTCCACTAACATGGACGTATGATAGCTCCACCTTTCGGAACCATGCCAAAAATCATTGTGTCAACTTCTTCGCGTTTGATCTTCCTAAACTCTACTCCTTATTACATGTGCAAAGTCTTTACTTTCCGCTGCCGTATTTGTTGACTAGCATGTGTAGGGTGCACTAGACTTGTTAGAATCGCTAAAATCTGCCAACCATTAATTTGGGAAAAGGCTAGGATTTTAATTTATGCAAGTAGTCTATTCACCCCCTCTAGACACCTCTTCTATCGATCTCAAGGGACCCCCTTGGTAAATTGTTTTGGTTTAAAACTCTTCTCGCAAGACCCAAATTTGGCACTCCATTTGCTAATCAACTTAATAAAAAATGCATAGGGAATAGCTACCTCGTGGATAATTAAACAACCCCCGGGGCGAGTGCTCCTCATGAGTGTTGCACTACAGGAATTAGCTTCTTTGCCGTCTGCCATCACAGACGGCAAAGAGTAAATCCCGGAAGGCAAAGAGAATATCAGAGACGGCAAAGAATCTCACGGCCGGCAAAATTTCTGCGTCAGCCTACGACGGCATTGTAGCTTCATTGCCGTCTGTATCCCCAAAGCGGACGGCAAAGCATCTTTTCAGAGGAGCAGTCGGCAAAGTGGTCGAGATGACAGCCGACAGGCATTGCCTCCGTTAGGGGCTAACGGAGGCTTTGTCGTTTGCCTCCCCTCTTCTGTGCCGTCTGCCTCACCCCTCTTCTTTGTCGTCTGCCTCCCCCTCCTTTGTGCCGTCTGCCTCCCCCTCCCCACTTCTTTGCCGTCTGCCTCCCCCCTCTTCTGTGACGTCTGCCTCCCCCTCTTCTTTGCCGTCAGCCTCCACCTCCTCCCCCCCCCCCTCCTCTGTGCCCTCTTCTTTGTCGTCTGCCCCCCTGGAAGCAGACGGCAAAGATACTATATGGCTAGCTGCTACTGCCCAGGTTGCACAGCTGGGCGCCACATGGCACCTTTGCCGTCGGTCAGCTGATGGCAAAGGCCTTTGCCATCAGCTAGCAGACGGCAAAGAGCCTATATTGTCACATTTTTGTTTATTTTTTCTATTTCACAGCACATATACATATAATCCATAGCACATATATGATAAATAGGTCACAACACATATATGATATACATATAAAGCTCATCAATGCCATTTGTTCATCAACGTACATCCCATATATCAAAAGAACCAACACATAAAAAGTTTCATCCATATATACATACATATAGTTGCACATATATTGTTCATCCATATATACATATACATATAGTTCCACATTGTTCATCAACTCAAATAAAAACGGAAACTAAAGCACTCCAATGCCAGCTTCTATGCATGTAGTACATCCAATCTGCAAAATGGGAATAAGAAAGTCAGAAGAATAAGAAGAAGAAGAAGAAGAAGAAGAACATATATATGAAAAATAAGCTAAATTGAAGAATAAATAGAAGAAGCAAGAGGAGAACAAGGATAAGAAAAACAAGAAGGAGGAGGAGGAGTAGGAGGAGGAGGAGGAGGGGAAGGAGAAGGAGAAGGAGGACGAACAGAAGAAAAAAGAAGAAGAGAAGAAGAAGGAGAAGAAGGAGGAGAAGAAAAAGAAGAAGAAGGAGGGCTCCTTCTCCTTCTTCTCCTCCTTCTCCTTCTTCTTCTCTTCTTCTCCTCCTCCTTCTTCTTCTTCTCCTTCTCCTTCTCCTTCTCTTCTTCTTCTCTTCTTCTTCTTCTTCTTCCTTCTTTTCATTTCTCCTCTTCTTGGAGCTAAATAAGCTAACTATGTCTTTTTGGAGCTAAATGGGCTAATTATGTCAGCCTCCACCTCCTCCCCCCCCCTCCTCTGTGCCCTCTTCTTTGTCGTCTGCCCCCCTGGAAGCAGACGGCAAAGATACTATATGGCTAGCTGCTACTGCCCAGGTTGCACAGCTGGGCGCCACATGGCACCTTTGCCGTCGGTCAGCTGATGGCAAAGGCCTTTGCCATCAGCTAGCAGACGGCAAAGAGCCTATATTGTCACATTTTTGTTTATTTTTTCTATTTCACGGCACATATACATATAATTCATAGCACATATATGATAAATAGGTCACAACACATATATGATATACATATAAAGCTCATCAATGCCATTTGTTCATCAACGTACATCCCATATATCAAAAGAACCAACACATAAAAAGTTTCATCCATATATACATACATATAGTTGCACATATATTGTTCATCCATATATACATATACATATAGTTCCACATTGTTCATCAACTCAAATAAAAACGGAAACTAAAGCACTCCAATGCCAGCTTCTATGCATGTAGTACATCCAATCTGCAAAATGGGAATAAGAAAGTCAGAAGAATAAGAAGAACAAGAAGAAGAAGAACATATATATGACAAATAAGCTAAATTGAAGAATAAATAGAAGAAGCAAGAAGAGAACAAGGATAAGAAAAACAAGAAGGAGGAGGAGGAGTAGGAGGAGGAGGAGGAGGGGAAGGAGAAGGAGAAGGAGGACGAACAGAAGAAAAAAGAAGAAGAGAAGAAGAAGGAGAAGAAGGAGGAGAAGAAAAATAAGAAGAATGAGGGCTCCTTCTCCTTCTTCTCCTCCTTCTCCTTCTTCCTCTCTTCTTCTCCTCCTCCTTCTTCTTCTTCTCCTTCTCCTTCTCCTTCTCTTCTTCTTCTCTTCTTCTTCTTCTTCTTCCTTCTTTTCATTTCTCCTCTTCTTGGAGCTAAATAAGCTAACTATGTCTTTTTGGAGCTAAATGGGCTAATTATGTCATTATAGAGGAAAACAAGCTAAGTATATAATATTAATGAGCTAACCAAGGTTCTTATGCCATTTTGAGCTTATAATGTCTTTTAGGATCTAAATTGGCTAATTATGTCATTGTTGGGGAAATTAAGGCAAGGAGAATATGAAAGAGGAGAAAAAATAGGAGGAGGAGGAGGAGAAGAAGGAGGAGAAGGACAAGAAGGTCCTTGGCCTTCTCCTCCTCCTTCTCCTCCTCCTCCTCCTTCTTCTCTTCTTCTTCTTCTTATTTCTTTTCATTTTTCCTATTTCTTCTCCTCTTCTTGGGCTATATTAGCTAACTATGTCTTTTTGGATCTAAATGGGCTAATTATCCCATTTTAGAGGAAAACAAGATAAGTATATAATATTAATGAGCTAACCAAGGTTATTATGCCATTTTGAGGTTATTATGTCATTTTGGAGCTAAATGGGCTAATTATGTCATTGTTGGGGAAATTAAGGCAAGGAGAATATGAAAGAGGAGAAGAAAGAGGAGGAGGAGGAGGAGAATAAGAAGAAATAAAGAAGAAGGAGGAGAAGGAGGAGGAGGAGGAGAAGGACTAGAAGGTCCTTGGCCTTCTCCTCCTTCTCCTCGTCCTCGTCCTCCTCCTTCTCCTTCTCCTCCTCCTTCTTCTCCTTCTCCTTCTCTTCTCTTTCTCTTCTTCTTTTTGTTCTTCCTTTTCATTTCTCCTCTTCTCCTCCTCTTGGAGGTAAATTAGCTAACTATGTCTTTTTGGAGCTAAATGGGCTAATTATCCCATTTTAGAGGAAAAAAAGCTAAGTATATAATATTAATGAGCTAACCAAGGTTCTTATGCCATTTTGGAGCTAAATTGGCTAATTATGTCATTGTTGGGGAAATTAAGGCAAGGAGAATATGAAAGAGCAGAAGAAAGAGGAGGAGGAGGGGAAGAAGAAGAAATAAAGAAGAAGGAGGAGGAGGATAAGGACTAGAAGGTCCTTGGCCTTCTCCTCCTCCTCCTTCTCCTTCTCCTTCTTCTCTTCTTCTTCTTCTTCTTTCTTTTCATTTTTCCTATTTCTTCTCCTCTTCTCCTCTTCTTGGAGCTAAATTAGCTAACTATGTCTTTTTGGAGCTAAATGGGCTAATTATCCCATTTTAGAGGAAAACAAGCTAAGTATATAATATTAATGAGCTAACCAAGGTTCTTATGCCATTTTGAGCTTATTATGGCATTTTGGAGCTAAATGGGCTAATTATGTCATTGTTGGGGAAATTAAGGCAAGGAGTATATGAAAGAGGAGAAGAAAGAGGAGGAGGAGGAGAAGAAGAAGAAATAAAGAAGAAGGAGGAGAAGGAGGAGGAGGAGGAGGAGAAGGACTAGAAGGTCCTTGGCCTTCTCCTCCTCCTCCTCCTCCTCCTTCTCCTTCTTCTCCTCCTCCTTCTTCTCCTTCTCCTTCTCTTCTCTTTCTCTTCTTCTTTTTGTTCTTCCTTTTCATTTCTCCTCTTCTCCTCTTCTTGGAGCTAAATTAGCTAACTATGTCTTTTTGGAGCTAAATGGGCTAATTATCTCATTTTTGAGGAAAACAAGCTAAGTATATAATATTAATGAGCTAACCAAGGTTCTTATGCCATTTTCAGCTTATTATGGCATTTTGGAGCTAAATGGGCTAATTATGTAATTGTTGGGGAAATTAATGCAAGGAGAATATGAAAGAGGAGAATAAAGAGGATGAGGAGGAGAAGAAGAAGAAATAAAGAAGAAGGAGAAGGACTAGAAGGTCCTTGGTCTTCTCCTCCTTCTCCTCCTCCTCCTCCTCGTTCTCCTTCTTCTCCTCCTCCTTCTTCGCCTTCTCCTTCTCTTCTCTTTCTCTTCTTCTTTTTGTTCTTCCTTTTCATTTCTCCTCTTCTCCTCTTCTTGGAGCGAAATTAGCTAACTATGTCTTTTTGGAGCTAAATGGGCTAATTATCTCATTTTACAGGAAAACAAGCTAAGTATATAATATTAACGAGCTAACCAAGGTTCTTATGCCATTTTGAGCTTATTATGGCATTTTGGAGCTAAATGGGCTAATTATGTCATTGTTGGGGAAATTAAGGCAAGGAGAATATGAAAGAGGAGAAGAAAGAGGAGGAGGAGGAGAAGAAGAAGAAAAAAAGAAGAAGGAGGAGAAAGAGGAGGAGGAGGAGAAGCACTAGAAGGTCCTTGGCCTTCTCCTCCTTCTCCTCCTCCTCCTCCTCCTCCTCCTTCTCTTCTTCTTCTTCTTCTTTCTTTTCGTTTTTCCTATTTCTTCTCCTCTTCTTGGAGCTAAATTAGCTAATTATGTCTTTTTGGAGCTAAATGGGCTAATTATCCCATTTTAGAGGAAAACAAGCTAAGTATATAATATTAATGAGCTAACCAAGGTTCTTATGCCATTTTGAGGTTATTATGGCATTTTGGAGCTAAATGGGCTAATTATGTCATTGTTGGGGAAATTAAGGCAAGGAGAATATGAAAGAGGAGAAGAAAGAGGGGGAGGAGGAGAATAAGAAGATATAAAGAAGAAGGAGGAGAAGGAGGAGGAGGAGTAGAAGGATTAGAAGGTCCTTGGCCTTCTCCTCCTTCTCCTCGTCCTCGTCCTCCTCCTTCTCCTTCTCCCCCTCCTTCTTCTCCTTCTCCTTCTCCCCCTCCTTCTTCTCCTTCTCCTTCTCTTCTCTTTCTCTTATTCTTTTTGTTCTTCCTTTTCATTGCTCCTCTTCTCCTCTTCTTGGAGGTAAATTAGCTAACTATGTCTTTTTGGAGCTAAATGGGCTACTTATCCCATTTTAGAGGAAAACAATCTAAGTATATAATATTAATGAGCTAACCAAGGTTCTTATGCCATTTTGAGCTTATTATGGCATTTTGGAGCCAAATGGGCTAATTATGTCACTGTTGGGAAAATTAAGGCAAGGAGAATATGAAAGAGGAGAAGAAAGAGGAGTAGAGGGCAAGAAGAAGAAATAAAGAAGAAGGAGGAGAAGGAGGAGGAGGAGAAGGACTAGAAGGTCCTTTGCCTTCTCCTCCTCCTCCTCCTCCTCCTTCTCCTTCTTATCTTCTTCTTCTTCTTCTTCTTTATTTTCATTTTTTCCTATTTCTTCTCCTCTTCTCCTCTTCTTGGAGCTAAATTAGCTAACTATGTCTTTTTGGAGCTAAATGGGCTAATTATCCCATTTTAGAGGAAAACAAGCTAAGTATATAATATTAATGAGCTAACCAAGGTTCTTATGCCATTTTGAGCTTATTATGGCATTTTGGAGCTAAATGGGCTAATTATGTCATTGTTGGGGAAATTAAGGCAAGGAGGATATGAAAGAGGAGGAGGAGAAGAAGAAGAAATAAAGAAGTAGGAGGAGGAGGAGGAGGAGGAGAAGGACTAGAAGGTCCTTGGCCTTCTCGTCCTTCACCTCCTCCTCCTTCTCCTCCTTCTCCTCCTCCTTCTTCTCCTTCTCCTTCTCTTCTCTTTCTCTTCTTCTTTTTGTTCTTCCTTTTCGTTTCTCCTCTTCTCCTCCTCTTGGAGGTAAATTAGCTAACTATGTCTTTTTGGAGCTAAATGGGCTAATTGTCCCATTTTAGAAGAAAACAAACTAAGTATATAATATTAATGAGCTAACCAAGGTTCTTATGCCACTTTGAGCCTATTATGGCATTTTCGAGCTAAATGGGCTAATTACGTAATTGTTGGGGAAATTAAGGCAAGGATAATATGAAAGAGGATATGAAAGAGGAGGAGGAGGAGAAGAAGAAGAAATTAAGAAGAAGGAGGAGGAGGAGGAGGAGAAGGACTAGAAGGTCCTTGGCCTTCTCCTCCTCCTTCTCCTCCTCCTCCTCCTTCTCCTTCTTCTCCTCCTCCTTCTTCTCCTTCTCCTTCTCTTCTCTTTCTCTCCCTCTTTTTGTTCTTCCTTTTCATTGCTCCTCTTCTCCTCTTCTTGGAGGTAAATTAGCTAACTATGTCTTTCTGGAGCTAAATGGGCTAATTATCCCATTTTAGAGGAAAACAAGCTAAGTATATAGTATTAATGAGCTAACCAAGGTTCTTATGCCATTTTGAGCTTATTATGGCATTTTGGAGCTAAATGGGCTAATTATGTCATTGTTGGGAAAATTAAGGCAAGGAGAATATGAAAGAGGAGAAGAAAGAGGAGTAGGAGGGGAAGAAGAAATAAAGAAGAAGGAGGAGAAGGAGGAGGAGGAGAAGGACTAGAAGGTCCTTGGCCTTCTCCTCCTCCTCCTCCTCCTCCTCCTCCTCCTCCTTCTTCTCTTCTTCTTCTTCTTTCTTTCTTTTCATAGGTCCTATTTATTCTCCTCTTCTTGGAGCTAAATTAGCTAACTATGTCTTTTGGGAGCTAAATGGGCTAATTATCCCATTTTAGAGGAAAACAAGCTAAGTATATAATATTAATGAGCTAACCAAGGTTCTTATGCCATTTTGAGCTTATTATGGCATTTTGGAGCTAAATGGGCTAATTATGTCATTGTTGGGGAAATTAAGGCAAGGAGGATATGAAAGAGGAGGAGGAGGAGAAGAAGAAGAAATAAAGAAGTAGGAGGAGGAGGAGGAGGAGGAGAAGGACTAGAAGGTCCTTGGCCTTCTCGTCCTTCACCTCCTCCTCCTTCTCCTCCTTCTCCTTCTTCTCCTCCTCCTTCTTGTCCTTCTCCTTCTCTTCTCTTTCTCTTCTTCTTTTTATTCTTCCTTTTCATTTCTCCTCTTCTCCTCTTCTTGGAGGTAAATTAGCTAACTATGTCTTTTTGGAGCTAAATGGGCTAATTGTCCCATTTTAGAGGAAAACAAACTAAGTATATAATATTAATGAGCTAACCAAGGTTCTTATGCCACTTTGAGCCTATGATGGCATTTTGGAGCTAAATGGGCTAATTACGTAATTGTTGGGGAAATTAAGGCAAGGAGAATATGAAAGAGGAGATGAAAGAGGAGGAGGAGGATAAGAAGAAGAAATAAAGAAGAAGGAGGAGAAGGAGGAGGAGGAGGAGAAGGACTAGAAGGTCCTTGGCCTTCTCCTCCTTCTCCTCCTCCTCCTCCTTCTCCTTCTTCTCCTCCTCCTTCTTCTCCTTCTCCTTCTCTTCTCTTTCTCTTCTTCTTTTTGTTCTTCCTTTTCATTTCTCCTCTTCTCCTCTTCTTGGAGCTAAATTAGCTAACTATGTCTTTTTGGAGCTAAATGGGCTAATTATCTCATTTTAGACAAAAAAACAAGCTAAGTATATAATATTAATGAGCTAACCAAGGTTCTTATGCCATTTTGAGCTTATTATGGCATTTTGGAGCTAAATGGGCTAATTATGTCATTGTTGGGGAAATTAAGGTAAGGAGAATATGAAAGAGGACAAGAAAGAGGAGGAGGAGGAGAAGAATTAGAAAAAAAGAAGAAGGAGAAGAAAGAGGAGGAGGAGGAGAAGGACTAGAAGGTCCTTGGCATTCTCCTCCTCCTCCCCCTCCTCCTCCTCCTCCTCCTTCTCTTCTTCTTCTTCTTCTTCTTCTTTCTTTTCATAGGTCCTATTTCTTCTCCTCTTCTCCTCTTCTTGGAGCTAAATTAGCTAACTATGTCTTTTTGGAGCTAAATGGGCCAATTATGTCATTGTTGGGGAAATTAAGGCAAGGAGAATATGAAAGAGGAGAAGAGAAACTTACCGTAGTGGTCATCAAGGAGGAGAAACACCTCGAGAAGGGTCCTGTGATGCCGCTCGGGAGTTACTCAGCAGAATAGATATTTTGCAATGTCTCAGTTAGCATGATGACACTTAATTATTAATGCTAGTTTATAATGAAACTCACCATGCCAATCGAAGAGAAGACGGGCATCGGGGGAGGGACTTGACCGCTCTTCTCGCACAGACCCTGAAGAGTGGGTCGTATTAGTTAGTAATGAAACAGACATTACACACATGATTTGGCTAATGTGAAAAAAAATTACCACAAAAAGCTCGTACAGGGCCCGTTGACCCGCCTCATTCCGGGACCTCTCCTCCTCAATCAATCGTGCCGTGGTCTGGTCCCTCTCATCGAGAGCAGCCTGACTTGCCAATCTCTCTTTCTCAAGAGCAGCCTCAAGAGCAGCCTGGCTTGCCAATCTCTCTTTCTCAAGAGCAGCCTGGTTTGCCAATCTCTCTTTCTGAAGAGCAGCCTGAAACACCATTCCTCGTTACCACAGTAATGATCTATGGTGACACACATAATGAAATGGATGAAAGTGTTCCTAGTCCGTACAACTAACCTCGATGGCAAGATCGACTGGCCGTGGACGACGCGTTATCTCAGGACAGCTGCTCGAGTGACGCGCCTTGATCTCCGGGAGAGTGAGTGGACAACGTATTATCCCATCTCCAATGGCTATCGAGCCATGGGGCCTCCCGCCACCAGATATCATCACCAGCTCTGGATCCAAAGGTTCCTGGCTAGGGTTAAAGTCATCCCCTTTCGTAGCCTTCCCCGCGTCCCTGTATGCCACAAGCTTCTGGTGGGATGATATGTTGGTGAAGTTATTGGGATCATCCAGGTCAGACTCACAGAATGCCTTCGCCTTCTTATACGAGGCAGTATGGGCCATGCCATAAAGGTCGTACAAGTGTGGCATCTCTGTCTTATTGTGATGCGCCTAAAAGAGAGGAACAAAATATTAGCATGAAGAAAGAATTGCATGAATCATGAAGCAAATCACATACCCAGTTTCGTCCGAACTGAAGTAAGTTGGCGCTGCCTTGATGGTGTGGCACACCAACCATTTGGCTACGCCGATCCTTCGCATTCTCGTGGACGGCTCGCCAGCTGCCTGTGCACCACTCATCAACCAACGCCTCCCAACAATCCATCTTATCCGCACACCATCTCGGGGGCACCTATAAGTTATTAGAAAGAATTTTGAGCGCTACGCCTATGAATGAAATCAAGAAAACTACGTAGAAGGACTTAAGAATAGGTAATTACCTTCATGTATTGCTCCTTCTTCACAAACTTTCCGCGGCAATCCTTCTTCTACTTCTTAATACCACGCGTGGCGTAGTAGTCTCGAATAGCGTGCGGTCAAGCCTCGTGGCATAAGTTCTGTAGTAACCGCCTACACTCGGCCTCGAGAACCCTGGTCGCCTCCTCCTCATATCCATCCTCACACCTATAGAAGGTCTGCAATCAAACGTGAAAACACCGATTAGTACAATAATTAGCTATATTGTTAATTTTAGATTGTGTAAAAGGATAATTTACCCAAAAGCTCTTGATCACCATCTCGTCCCTCGTGTGGCACAAGACACCATCTATAATCTCCTCCGGCGGGGCCTGCGCAGCCTGGTAGTGCTCCCAGCAAAATCCTAGTGTAGGAACCTGACCTTCACCTGGCAATGTGACAAACCCCCGGGAAATTTGTCCGGCAAATCACACCAAGGACGGAGTTCGGCCTGCGGACTCCAAGACGGTGTACCCATCCCCTACAGTATGATAAGGTCAAAGCATTAGATATTTGAACAAACTTGAAGGCAAAAGCTAAAAAGAGAGTAAATGTACTTACCTATCTCCTTCAGGTTTAATCATCGGCCTCTGCTCGCGGGTAGCCGGCACGACCGGGAGACGTGTACTACCACGCTTGTACACGGTGGCCCCGTCCACCTGCACATCACTCTCACTATCCGTAAGCTCATCCCCGCCATCCCCGCTCCCTGAGCCACCCGGACCCTTGGTCAATCCAGCAACTCGGTCCGATCTGGCCAGGTCTCCCAGCCGGGCCTCTCCACGTCGGGTGAAGCCTCCGGAACCATAGTCTCGTGGGCCGAATGCACCTCGACCCGAGGCTTCTCCTGGACCGGAGTCTCATGGGACGAATGCCCGTCAACACCAGGCTCCTGGAACGGAGTCCCCGTAGCCTCCTCCGCAAACGGGTCGACCATAGTAGTCCTATGCTCGGGTGAATGAGCTGTTGGTGGTGGCGAGGATGGCTCAACAGTACTCCTGGATCTTCCACGGCCACCACCTCTCCCTGTACCCTTCCCCTTCTTCCCTACCCGACCAGCACCTCTCCCAGTGGGCAATGCCGCCGACGAAGAAGAACCCACAGGTGGTGTCGACAGACTGTCTGCCAAGGCTCTACGGAGAGATAGGGGTGGAAGGGAAGTACTACCCCTCGTGCGGGGCGCCTGGGAAGAACCCGTCGAGCAATCTGGACCGGCGCCCACCATCTTTCAACACCTGGTGACCTGCCATGATAAAGATTAAAAGAAATTAGTACAACATAAAAAAATTGAATAACTGACATGAATAATAATATGTACATGAATAATAAAGATTAAAATATATATAATTTAAGTTTAGAATCTTACAAACTAATAATCATCATCAATAAATGCATCATCATCATCACTATCACGCATGTCTTCATGAATGACGTGCTCGTCGGGTTCAACGGCGTGAAGTTGTGAAAGGCCTTTCTTTAATCGTTGAAGCATTGACAGGTCATCCGCATCAGTAACCTCTACGAGTTCCAGGTCTTCTGGTTCCGGCTCAGGGCTAGAGTCGGATTCATTGTCGCTGTCTACTTCCATGTTCTTGGGTGAAGCACGGCGGTTCTTGAAACGTTTCTTGGGAAGACGTGTTTCTTGGTAGAATTCTCCATCATATGTGTCTGGGTTAATGTGAGGTTCATAATCCTTTTCATTTGGGAGAGGTGTTCTGACATGTGGCGGCACTTCATAAACAACATACCAACCTTCTAGATTCTTATTCGTTTGGCATGCCCACGGTAGATGGAAAACTTGGGTAGCCTGTTGAGCCGTAATATAGACATCGGGAACATCTAAATGGGTGTTTGGATTGATTTCGACTAGTCCTATATGTTCATGAGTCCTTCTAGTCTCCTTCGGCTGGAACCAATAACATTTGAAGACTACGACGTTCAGTGGGTTTTCACCATAGAATTGAAGTTCATAAATTGCTTCAACTCTTCCATAATACTCGATAACACCTTCGCCGATAGCAGAGACACCACAATTTGTAGATTTCCGGTCGGGCATAGATAGCTCTTTGCCAAAGGTACGAAAGAGATACCCGTTGATGTTGTATTTCTCAAATGAACGGACCTTATAGTCAAAACCATTAGCGACTTGTCTCAATTCGGCGTCCATAGACTCTGAATTAGCCTACAAGTTTAATACGAAATGATTGTTGCATTAGCCGCAAGTTAGACCAAGAAATGAAATGGTCCATTATTGATAATTACCGTTTGTTTGAACCAAGAGATGAAACCGGGATAACCGCCTCCTGTCTTTGACAGAAGCTCATACTCTTCGACGGAATCATTTTCGATCACCGCTCCATCCGAGAATTTGGCGACGTAACGGCTGTTTGAAATATCCGGGAATAATAGCAGTTCAAATGAATTAGAAGTTACGGGAAAATGTGCCGAGAACTCACTCGATGTACGGCCGCACTTCTGTTAGGTTGTTGAAGATATACAACGAAATGTTCCGCCATTCTTCGACATCCAACGTTATTGGTTTCGAAGCACCGGCTGGTGCGAGCTTCCCTTTGAGTAGGCTAAGGTTGGACCCACCTTTTTTAGGGTCTGCATCATTGTGCCGAGGCTTCGGATTATGCAAATGATGATTTTTGGCTTCGTAGTGTGCTGTCACAAAGTTTGCCACCTCCTCAGTAATGAATGCCTCAGCCATCGATGCTTCAATTCTACGCTTATTTTTACATTTAGCTCGAAGGGTCTTCTGCATCCTCTCAGTTGCATAGCACCAACGATCTTGCACGGGCCCACCCAATCTTGCCTCGGTCGATAGATGTAAAATCAACTGCTGCATTGGATTAAAGAAGCACGGTGGAAAAATCTTCTCTAACTTGCACAACAACTCCGGTGCAAACTCCTCCATGTCTTCTACCATACCAGGTGACAATTCTTTCGCACAAAGAACACGGAAGAAATAGCTCAGCTCCGCCAGTACTAGCCATTCATCCTCAGGAATAAAGCCACGTAACATCACCGGCATTACCCGCTCTAGCCATATGTGCCAATCATGACTCTTGAGACCAAAGATTTTTATTTTTTCAAGACTCGCTCCCCTCTTTAGATTCGCTGCATACCCATCGGGGAACATCAAGTGCATTTCGACCCACAAGATAATTTCCCTCATTGCTGGCCTTCCAAGATTGAACCAGGCCTTTGGCTTCGACCACTTCTGCTTTCCTTTGCCTTCTCGCATGTTTTGTAACGGTCTATGACATAGTGTCTCTTGATCGACTCTAGCCTTAGTATTATCCTTTGTCTTCCCATCTATGTCGAACAATGTACCAAAAATAGCCTCTTTGATATTCTTTTCAGTGTGCATCATGTCGATATTGTGTGGAAGAAGGAGGTCTTTGAAGTAAGGCAGATCCCAGAAGCATGGCTTGTGAGTCCATGCGTGTTTTGAATTATACCTCTTGAAATACCCTGGACGCTCTGGATCAGGCTCGAGGGCGTTTAAGTGAACCAGGGTCTGTTGGCCTGACAACGCATGTGGTGCCAAGTTTTTGACAACTTTACCTTTGGTAAAGTTCTTCTTGTCTTTTCTGAACTGATGGTCAGGATCCAGGAACTATCTATGCAAGTCAAAGCAAGAATACTTCCGACCCTCCTGCAACCAATGAAACTGAAGAGCTGCCTTGCATTGGGGGCACGGGAACCTTCCATACACACACCATCCAGAGAATAGCGCATATGCTGGCAAGTCATGCATAGAGTACATGTACCACACATGCATTTTCAAGTTTTCTTTTCTAGCGGCATCGTATGTCTTGACCCCATTATCCCAAGCTTTTTAAAATTCATCCTTAGGTGGTTGCAGGTACACATTCATATGCTTCCCGGATAATTGGGCCCTAGAATTATCAACGTCAGAAATATGTTCTTTCTTTGCATAATCTGCCCGGGGGGGGAGATTGAGTGGAATGACAAATACGGGCCAACAACTGTATTGGGTTGTCGTCATTCAGAAGGGATTAAAACCATCTGTGGCGGCGCAGACTCGAGGATTCCTTGGATCTGCCGCTTTATCCTGATGCAATCCATCGAAATGTTTCCACGCTTCCCCATCCGATGTGTGTACCACCATCTTATTCCCATCCGCATCTAGTTCGGTTCTTTTGCTCAATTTGTGCCATGTCATCTGTCTGGCTGTCTCTTCGACCATGAAAAGATGTTGAAGTCTTGGTACGATTGGCATATACCGAAGAACACTAACTCGATTTTGGTCTACCTCTTCTCACCCATACCGTTGTCTACCACAAGATACCTGCAAGACTCGCAATTGGGACAATAGTCCAAGTGTGCATACTCCTTCCTAAATAAGACACATCCTTTCTCACATGCATCTATCTTCTCATATGGCATCTTAAGTACACGAAGTATTTTGTCCGACTGGTACAGGTTTGCACGCATGACATGGCTTTTGGGTAGGAAGCGTCCAAATAGTGTCATCATCGCGTCTTAGCATTCTCTTCCCAAGTTGAACTGAGCCTTCAGAGCCATTACTTGTGCAATTGCATCCAGCTGACAGAGCTCAGTGTGCTGATGGAGAGGACGTTTTGAAGAATCCAACATTTCATAAAAGGCCTTTGCAGATTCCTCCATCTCATCTTCCGAATCCCGAGCATCATCAAAGTCTTGCACCATGTCTTCGATCCCGGTACCATGCTCGTCCGTGCGACGACGGACCACCTCAGCTCTTGTGCGTTGTATAGACTCACCATGAAATGTCCACACCGTATAATTAGGCTTAAAACCCCTCCTCTGCAGGTGTTTAATCATTACAGCCTCTATCATCTTTTTATAGTTTTCGCATCCAGGACAGGGGCAATAGTTTCTTTCCTGGCCATTTGCGAATGCGGCTTTCACAAATTCCTTTGTTTTTACAAACCATTCTTTCGTCATCTCTTTCTGACTAGGGTGACCGGTATAACATCCACGCACAATCACTCATCTTGCCTAGCTACTAAAGACAGAAGAAACATATTTATATATAATTTAGCATTTATATTCATCAGTTAATCAGGTTCACCATTTTTATTACGTCCAGGCAACCTACACGCTAATAGGTAAAGATAGGTCCTAATCCCACCCGAGTATGTGTAGATTGGGTTCGTTTTCCCATGCTCTGCTCCGGATCCAACGCAAAATTTCGGCAGCACCTCCCCGCTGTTCTCCTGATACACGTCTCCGCAATAAACAGAGAGGATGTGCATCCGGAGAACAACAGGGAGGCAGTGATGAAATTCCGCATCGGATCCAGAGCACAGCATACGGGAAAACGAACCCAATCTACACATACTCGGGCTGTCCATGGATAATGTTGGACAATTCTAAAGGATGGCGGTTATAAATATGCAAAGACATGCATATTTATAGATGTCGCCCTTTCGAACGGGAGACGCATACTGGTCACGCATACTGATAAATTAATTTAATTACCTAAATCTAGAAAGTTTCATCCGGAAATCGAGCCACAGTAAATGAAGGGGCGGGGAGGAGATGAAATTTGTACTGACCCACGAATGCAGGGGCGGAGCTCGTACAACGCACGAGCAGGTCTTCACACAGCAGACCTCACAGCGACGAGACAACTATCACATGTAAATCCACCCGATCAACACAAATATTCTAATTATGTCATTTTAGAGGAAAACAAGTTAATAATATAATATTCATGAGCTAACCAAGGTTTTTATGCCATTTTGTAGCTAAATGGGCTAATTATCTCATTGCTGGGGAAAATAAGGTAAGGAGAATAAGATAGAGGAGAAGAAAGAGGAGGAGGAGGAGAAGAAGAAGGAGAAGGAGGAGGAGGAGAAGAAGGAGGAGGAGAAGGTATTCTTCTTCTCTTCTTCTTCTCTTCTTCTTTTCTTCCTCTCCTTCTTATTTTTGTCTTCTCCTCCTCCTCCTCCTCTTCTTCTTCTTCTTCTTCTTCTCCTCCTCCTCCTCCTCTTCTCCTCCTCCTCCTCTTCTTCTTCTTCCTATTCTTTCTATTAAGCTAACTAACTAACTAACCAAGCTAACTAAACCTATCGCTAAACCTAGATAGCACTAAACAGCAAAAAATAACAAAAACAGAATCTACCACTAAGTAACTAAAAAAGAATCTAGCTACCACTAAATACCAAACAATAAAAAATCAACTTCTTCTTCTTTTTTCTCTTCTTCTCCTTCTTTTTTTTTCTTATTCTCTTCTTCTTTACTTCTTCTCCTTCTTATTTTTTTCTTCTCTTCTTCTTCTTCTTCTTCTTCTCCTTCTTATTTTTTTCTTCTCCTCCTCTTCTTCTTCTTCTTCTTCTTCTTCTTCTTCTTTTTCTTCTCCTCCTCCTCCTCCTCCTCCTCTTCTTGTTCTCCTCTTATCGTCCTCCTCCTCCTCCTCTTCTCCTCTTCTCCTCCTCCACTTAACTAACCAAGCTAACTAACTAACCTAACTAACACTACTAAGCTAACTAAATCTACCATTAAAACTACTAACAATAACAACTGCTAAAACTACTAAAAAATAATGCGGGTGGGGGAGGGGGATTGGGGGTGTGGGGGCTCACCGGGAGGGGCGGCTGTGGAGGGGTCAGGGTGTTGGGGGTGGCGGGGCGGCGTCGAGGGCGCCAGGGGCGGCGGCACGACGGTGGTGGGGCAGCGGCAGCGGGGGCGAGGTGGGCAGCGACGGGACGGTGGTGGTGGCGCGACGGTGGTGGCGAGGACGACAGGGGCGGCGGTGGGGCGACAGGGGCGGCGGCGGGGGCGACAGGGGCGGCGGCGCGACGAGGGCGGCGGCGCGATGGTGGAGGCGGCGGCCGATGGGCGTCGGGGATTGGGAGAGAGAGAGGGGCGCGTGGGGTGAGCCGTTACACAGAGATAGAGGGGCTGGGTGGGGGAAGGAGCCGTTAACGGAGTTAGCGCTTTGCCGTCTGCCGGCGGACGGCAAAGAGTCTAGACTCTTTGTCGTCTACCTCCGGACTCTTTGTCGTCCGCTAGCAGACGACAAAGAAGGGACTCCAGTTTGACATAACCACCCCGCGGTCAGGTGGGCCCATCTACATCTTTGTCGTCTGCCTTCGGTCTCTTTGTCGTCCGCTAGCAGACGACAAAGATGTGGATGATGGCAAAAACACTCTATGCCATCAGCCTGTGCTTTGCCGTCTGTTTTGCTGAAGCTGACGGCAAAGACACTCTTTGCCATCAGCTAGCAGACGACAAAGACTAGGCTGATGGCAAAAAACTGTTTTCCAGTAGTGTTGGTCCAAACTAGAGTCGTGTGCGGGGCCAACCCGGCGCTATTCGGGAGATTTCTATCAGGCCACTATATGTTGTGCTTATCCGTCGTGTCCTGAGAACAAGATACACGACTCTTATCAAGTTCGTCGACACGTTGGGTGGTCTTGCTGGATTTGTTTTACCCTTTTCGATATATCTTGCGCACATGGATATCGAGGACACCTCGGCCTATCTCGAGGTTTAGGTTTTCTCTCCAGGGCAGCTTGTGATAGTTCGTGATGGACTAGTTGGAGCACCCTTGTAGGGTTAAAGCTTTCAGAAAGCCGTGCCCGTAGTTATGTGACAACTTGGAAAATTGTTTAACACCCATTATGGCAAACTTGAAGTAAAACTTAATTAAAATGAACCAACTGTGTGCGTAACCGTGACAGTCTCTTTTCGAGGGAGTTCGGAAGGAGAACATGATGAAGTTATGTTTGACGTAAGTAGGTGTTCAAGATCACTTCTTGATCATAATTCATTTGCGACTGACTTGCGTAGATTCTCATCTTAATCTTGAACCGTAAGTTAGCTGCCAAACAATGCTTAACGCTGCTGCAACCTCACCACTTAACCATGCCTCACCTAATAACTTAATTAGTCCTGATATCTTGGTCATGAGATTGCTGAGTCCCCATAGCTCACACATTACTACAACACCACAGGTCCACGTACCGCAAATCTTGATGCAGATGATGCTCCACAACTCTAGTGGGAGTATGATGAGGAGAGCCGGCGCATGTACATTACTTATCCGTGCGAGTAGAGGGATTCACTATCGTCTCCTGGGCTAGCAAGATAGACTTCATTGCTTTTACAGTTTGATTTCGTCCGTCGCCGGACTCTGTTCTTCTGGATGTTTGAATGAATGATGTTTAAACTTGTAATTTAGCATTTGGTGAGTGTAAGCCAACTCATATACACATCTCCTCTTTAAATGTATCTGCAATGATTTCTATATTTGCAAAACGCTGAGATGCATCTCTATCCATATTAAGGCCTCGTCCTCAAATATGGATAGTGCCGCATCTTGGATATTACACACTCATCGCTATCAAGCCTGAGTCGCAGGAGATGTCGCTCCGCCGGCACAGCCGTGGAGGCAACCTCGTCATAAATGAGGGCTGCCTCTCCCCTCCCCGTAACCACATTCGCCTGGTGAAGCCAAATAAGGAGCCGATGGTCATGGTGAAGAAGAAGAATGATGACATGGCCGCCGACCTCGAGAGCGGCCTCGCCTGGTCACACGCTGACTACGTCAGTCACGAGATGGAGCGCCAGCACCGTGCTCTAGAAGAGATTGCCGAGCGACGTCGCAGCCACGGCGACGACGGTCTCATCATGCGCTCCGACATGGATGAGGAGGTCGTTGCGCCGAGCAAGGCCGTCCACAGCAGCGATCTAGGGCAGGGCTGCAGCAAGCACGCCGCGAAGAACGGACTGCCGAGCAACTACGATGACGGCGATGACGACTATGATTCTCTACATGAACTAGGCATAGTCTTTTTAGTTTTTATATATGTTTTTTTAATTCGCCCAAATATCAATAAGATCGCCTATTTTTCGTCTAAGTTGAATGAATTTCAGTGAGTTTATGCGTTTAACTTTTTCAAAAGTCTGCTTGCTTGCATTCGCGGTTGGGAATCAGTGTCCTCGCGTTGAAACTTTCAGTGACGACACCCCAAAAAATGCTATTTTTTCCCGAAAAACATCTTTGTGGGTTCAAACGGCTCGACGACATCTCCAACGGATGCGCGCTAGCGCGGTGCCTAAAAAATTATATAACGCCAAAATGACGTTTTTAGCACGCTGGAGGACATTTGCTCCATCATGCGCGCGCTAGCGGGATGTCCAATCCAGCGACCCCACCTACAACAGCCCAGAGTGTGGAGCGCGCGTGAGCGGACACACCAAATACGCAACGCGCGATGCCGTTTTGATCCGTGCGCTGGACCGAGTATATCAAGTGCGCGAGTTTTGTGCGGCTGTTGGAACGCCCAAGCTGGGTCATCACACGCTAAAAATAGGTTTTTACTGCCCGTCATTTAGATAGCGCGTGTTGGAGTTGCTCTAGTGACCCAAATGTACACGCACTTTGTCCGTTCTTCGTTTGTTTGGGTCGGCCAGGCGGACGTGCGTGTCCGGTTTTCATTTGGGTTGGCAGTGGCGCTTAATGGGAAGCCGACCCATTTATGACGACATGGCAGGAACTGAGGCATAATCATAATTAAACATAAAATTGCCCTTCAAATGCCGGCCAAAGTCCACTTAAACATGAATTAAAAATTTAAAACTCTAAATAAATAAACGCCCGCCAGCATGCTGCCTTATACCGCCTTGCCCTTGCCCTTGCCGTCATCGCCCTCGCTATTGGTGAGGTCAATGAAGACGGGGGGAGGCCTAGCCCAATCGAAAGCGGCTTGATAGGCCGCCAGGGCAGCCTCCTCCAGCGTCTGCTGCGCTGGCGGCATAGCGGCAAGGTGGGCATGCTCCTCCTCCTCCTCGAGCGGCACAACCTCGGCGTCATGGTGGAGCACTCAGTGAGCCAGTGCGCCTTCCAGCGCTTGAGGCGGGCCACCTCGTCTTCCAGCGTGGCGACGTAGTGGCAGGGAGGCGCACTCACCCACTTGCGGTACTCGACGGTCCACAAGTAGGACTCCTCCGGCCAAGTGAGGGGCGTCCGTGACCACTTGCACATGGGTGTTGGCTCCGGCTCCGTCTCCGGCTCGACCCAGGGCTGCGGTGGCGACACGAAGAGGGGCGCATGGACGGAGTCCACAGCCGCGGACAAGGCAAGGGCTTGCTCGAGCCCATCCTAATGCGCGTCCTCCTCGAGCCGGCGAGCCTCCAGCGCGTGCTGCAGGGCCTCCTCGAGGGCGGCTTAGTACTCCGGCTCCGCCTCCTCTTCCTCTGGCTCTACCCGCGGGGGCGGTAGTGGAAACTCCTGGTTGGCGTGGACGCCTCGCCGCCGTTGCTCTTCGTGTTCGAGGGAAAACTAGGCCTCTAGTTAGGAGAGTCGGCGGCGTACTCGGGCATCCGACGCTGCGCCGGGTGAGCTGTGCCCGGCGCCTGTGCACCTCCTCATCGTGCGCCCGTTGTGATTGCGGAACCGCCGGCGCCGGGATCCGCTGTGGATCGAGGTGACAGTGGTGCGGCAGCGTTACATCGGGGTAAGGCAGCGACTGCCTCTACTTCCAGTGCCATCGCGCTTGGTGCACGGGATGTACAAACGCCGCCGGCCTGAGCGGTCACGTGCCGACGGAGGAGGAGCATGTGAGGATGAAGCGCTCGGGGCGCCCTTGCCCTTGCCGCTGCCAGAGCTGCTGCCGAAGAGGCCCATTGCTAGAGTTTGGGATGTCATCGGCGAGGAAGCACGAAGGGGATGGTGGGGCCAGATGTGGATGGGCGTGGATGAGCCCCCCCGCATGCGTGGGTTAAAAGCCGACGCTTCCATTGGCTGACTAGTTGGCCTGGTGTCGGTGGTCATCTTAAATTAGACGACGGACGGTAGTTGGGAGGCCGCCAAGTGGGATCGCGGTGGACATCGAGGAGACGCGCGGTGCGTCCGCTTCGCGTCCGTGCCGACGCATTTCACGCGTAAATTTGGGTTGGAAATGGATCGGTACGGATGCGAATCGGAAGGCTTTTAAGAATGAATCAGCGTGTTGGACCGGTGTTTTTGTCTGCACGGATCGAAATAAACATATGAACAGACGAAATGGCTTGTTCTGTTGGAGTTGGTCTATACATTTACTTTTTTCGTAGAACATCAGCCGGATATTCTAAATTGAATCCGACCCGTTTGGGCCCGTATCCGACCCATCCGGTCCTCGTGGAGTCCTGCCCCGATCCGATCTCCGTCGTCGCCAAGCTATCCACGTTCCTCCCTCCTCCGGCTCCCCTGCACCGAGTCCCCTTCTAACCCGCCTCTTCGCCTCCATATTTTTTTTCTCCTGTACCACCGGATCTCCAACCCGCTCCTTCTTTCGTCTGGATCCGTGCCTGTGATTCCTGCTTTCATATCTACTGCAAGGTTCGATCTGATTTTAACTAACTATATGCGTCCGCACCTCTTGTTTCACACTGATTTGTTTACCCGATTTGCCTCCTTTTGCTCTATTTGGTAGATTCCTTGCAGCCGGTTGGTTTTTGACAGCAGTAATGGCGGGGAGGTCCAATATCCCGGCGAACAACTCCGCGCTCATCGCCATCATCGCTGATGAGGTGATCTATCCACCCTTTGATCTTAATGTTGCTGAAGCTTCTGTTAATATTTGAGCATCTGTTGACTAGAAATATGTAACCGGGTGTTGGGGGTAACTTGCATCTGCCTTTCCCCCACTCCGGCAATCGTCCTAGAGTCCGGGCAAATCATCAGCGATCCGCTCCGTGTTAGCCGATGCTAGAAAATAATATAGGCTTCCAGGGGCGTGGTGATGTAGATTCGCAAGCATGGATGATTTACTTGGGAACTAATGATTAATCCATCGTGTATTTGTTGTTACCAAATAAATTGTTTTTTAACCATCTAGATGGAAATGAGAAGTTGACTTCTTGTAAATGCCAATTTGGTGTACATGATTTGACAACGAAAAATAATGTTATATGATGAATGAATGATGTTTTTGACAACCAAAGTGCTGTTTGACATTGGGCTTTCTTATTCTTGCAGGACACTGTTACTGGGTTTTTGATGGCTGGGGTTGGCAATGTTGATCTGCGCAAGAAAACAAATTACCTTCTTGTGGATAACAGTACTATCCTGAACTTAAACATAGCATTGTTAGTAAACAGTTGACATAAGATTTCTGTAGAAATTGTATCTGTTGTCTATGAAATTGTGTTGAATGGTTGCCAACAGAATGTTTGAAGAAAACCTCCTTAGTGTCTAGTTTTTCTTAAGCATTTCTTATTACTGTCATGGCAAAGCTTTATTTATTCGTTATTGTGTTAAGAGAAACATCTTTACAACTGGTTTGCCCAGTCCTAGGCTTTTATCAATTTTAAACAACCTCAAATATCACATTTACTCCTGTCACATAATTCCACTTATCATTTCTTTCGGCGATACGTGTCCGTTATGTTGCTGCTGTGTTGTTATAGTCTTCGGACACTTATCCACAGGACTTGAATAAATACGTTTTTTTTTCTTTTCTTTGTGTGCTATCTTACAGAAACCACAGTGAAACAGATTGAAGATGCATTTAAAGAATTTACTGCAAGGGAGGATATTGCTATTGTGCTCATCAGCCAATATGTAAGTAAACCATTGTTATAAATGCATATATTTCTTCTCTTAAGAATCAGCAAATTATTTTGTCAGAATCCTGCAAGTGTATGTATCACCTAAAGAAAGAGGGTGCTCATGATTTTTTTGGGGTTTAAGTAGTCCTGATTATTTTCTTTAGACTCAGCTCCTTCTGCTGTGAACAAATAGATGAGGCTGTTGAAACTCAAAAGTTCTCCTGTGGTAGATTTTACTTTATCAATAAGGAACATCTGAACAGGGCTGCTGAAACTCAACAAAACATCTAGTCTTTTTCTTTTTTCTGAAACGGAGGCATAAGCTTTGCCTCATCGATTAATTAAGGAGAGAATAGAGTTTGTGTTACAAGCGACACCCTTTTTCCTAATACATCAAAAAAGGGTATGTGTACTAGATTACCAGAACCAGATGCGTGTCTTGTACATGTTGATGAAATAATGCTATGAGAGCATTAGGGTTAGCTTCTTACATGTTTCTTGTATGTCCCAGATTGCAAACATGATTAGATTTCTGGTGGATAGCTACAACAAGCCAATCCCTGCGATATTGGAAATCCCATCCAAGGACCATCCATATGATCCAGCAAGTGATTCGGTCCTTTCTCGTGTGAAGTATCTATTTTCTGCTGACTCGGTTGCTTCTGATAGGCGTTGAGTAGCAACCTTGTTGATAACAGGGGCATCACGCTTTGATCGAGTTATTTGCGGACTTCCTGCTCCATGTATCTGTATTAAATTATTCATGCCATTCTGTTGTGGGCGCACGAATAAGGAGTAAATAATCTGGATTGGACCAGCGGGTTAATGTAATAATTTTTTACTCTTCTTTTGGAGTTTGGATATTAGAACAAGGGAAACAGGAAAACATTTGGTCTGTGGTGCTGCCATTGACTTGATTCCAAATGTGCAAGCTTTACCTTGCAAATTAGTTGTGTGCGACCAAAATGCACAGGCCGGGTATGGTTGACCCTAAAATCTTGGGGGCTGCTATGTTGTGTTACAAGAAACATCTTGTTGCAGAAACATTTACAATAAAAATGGTGTTGCATTTTTTTTAGTTTTGTCTTTACTATTTTTTGCAACATAGATGATGTTACAGAATGATTTTTGCAACAAAGGTCGCGTCGCAGATTTTTTTTTAACATAGATGATGGTGCGGAATGATTTTTGCAACAAAGGTGGTGCTGCGGATTTTTTTTTTTTTTGCATCATAGATGATGTTGTGGAATGATTTTTGTAACAAAGATGTTGCAGATTTTTTTTGCAACATAGATGATGTTGTGGAATGACTTTTTTGCAACAAAAGTGGTGTTGCAAAAAAGGTTAATGAAAGATGGACTGGACAAGGGGGTGGGGAGAGGGGGCGTGTGAGACGAAGGGAAGGAGGTTGTGGTGGCACAGGAGAGCCGCGGTCGGAGGGATCTCTGGCTGGAGCGGGATCGGGCGAGCAGAAGAGGGGATAGGGATGATAGGTCCCAACGGGGACATGCGTCAGGCAAGGGACGCGGGTCGATGAACTGAGTATTATCCGTCGGTTGGAAGGAATCGTTTTTTTAAAATCTTTCCTATTTCTAAAGATTTGAGTTGGTGGTGAGTTCACTCACCCTCGACCTCTTACCTGTGGGACCCATGAGATTAAAATAGTGGCAATCTTCACCCAACCAGCTTCCTCATGATTTTTTGTTTTTTCATCTGGACCGCCGCTCTTCCCTAATTGCCATCCTTGAGCCCGCTGTCCAATTGGAGGCGTGCTCCATCTTCACGCCATCCTCTGCTCGACAACAGGGACGGTTGCTTCTCTACAACAACTATCATCCTCAGGCCCGTACGATTCAGAATTAATTGGAGGCGTGCTCCATCTTCACGCCATCCCGTGCTTAACAACAGGGACAATTGCTTCTCTACAACAAGTGTCATCCTCATGCCCGCTGTCTACTGGGCACGATTCAAAATTGGATTGAGCAACCAAAAGCTTGCTGACGATGGTCGAGACCGGGGCTCGGCTCGGTGCTACGGCGAGCCCCAATATGAGACTTGGACAAACCAACTCTCTGGTCTGGTCAGTCTCGCCGGCCCGATGGCGCTGGTCAAGCTAGGTAGGCCCTGGATGGGTGCAGGAGTGGCAGTGTTGTCTAGAATGTGGTCGTGGTCTCGACATCTCGTGGAGGTGGAGCACCGGAGCTTCTTGCATGCGTTCTCGTGGTGGTCGTGGAGGAGAAGCGTCACCACGGCGGCCCCAGTCGACACTCCGACCACGAGCTACATGAGAGCTTGGCGAAGCATCAGCGTGGAGGAGAAGCATCATGGTGTGGGGGTGCGCATTGCCACCGGCGTCGGTGCAGTGGGTCCGGGCTTTGCAGTCCTAGTGCATGGCAAGGGGGCGAGAAGGGGACGGTGTCTCCTCGGGGATGTTGGTTATGAAGCCGTGATCTACTCTCTCTTTCTTTGGATTTTTTCTGAAAATCACAACACACACACACACACGAGGTGGAAGGGAACGGTAGAGAGATTTTGCGACGCGCTAAACTTGCATCATTTTCTTTCTTTCCTTTTATTCAGTCGCTAACAGAAAACCTAAAAGCTCGCCACGATCGAGCAATTGGACGGGCCATCCCATGAGCCTGCATCATGCCAAGTCATAAGCTATCAGATAAGCTAAAAACACGCATGCCGAGTCATAAGCTATCAGATAAGCTAAAAACACAGTTGGGCTGCAGCAGGAACACATCAGGCTTATGTATTTCGAGGAGGAAAGCGATACATGAGGATATCCACCAGACTCCATATGTGACCAATGCTTTTGTGAACTCCTTCATCAATGAACTGCATGTCAGTGGGAAGCCAAGTGGTGAGCCAACAGCATCCCAGCCACGGTTGAACCACTGGTTAGCCCCTCCGAAGAACATATCAAAATCAATGTCGATGCAGCGTTGTTGCGTAACAGATTCGTTGGCGTTGTTGCAGCGGTCTGCAGGGATTGCAATAGACTTTTCTTGGGCTCTTCCACGGTCACCCTAACCGGCATCGATGCCCCTACAACCCTGGAAGCTCTTGCTGTCCGGGAGTCGCTAGCTTTGGCAGATGATCTGTATGAGTGCAAGATTTTTGTGGCCTCTTACTGCAAGATGGTCATTGATGATATCAAGAAAAAGAGTGTTGCTATCTATGGAGCTATCATCCGAGAGATTATAGATCGTTCTACTTTTTTTTAGCTTGCTCTTTTAGCCATGAGTTTAGGAGCTCGAATGTCGAGATTCACAATTTAGTAAAGCATGCTTTATCACTTGGGGTTGGTCGTCATGTGTGGTTAGGCAATCCGGGTGATCTTTCTTTTGTCCCTGTAAACATTGTGACGAGTTAAATAAAAACTTCACGAGATTGTTTAAAAAAAATGTATCTACCAAAGAAATAAGCGAGACTGAAGAAAACTTTCAGAAAACATCAAGGTCAACATCAATAGGGGAGAGGATGACGAAGGCACGTTGAATGGATACACGATACATACATACAACGCGTGTAGGCAATGGCGTACATTGCTTTTCCTTTGAATCGAGCGTACAATTGTTGGGCTTTACTCTTTAGGCAACGTATATAATTGGGCTGCCTTCTTGATTTCCTCCTCTCACTTAAACGGGTTGGGCCCCTAAAAGAAAACCTTGAATGGGTTGGGCTATTTCCCTAGAAAACTAGATGGTTGGATTTAGGAGAGCCTTGAAACTGAGCCGGGCCAAAACTGTTTTGACTTCACCCGCAAAATAAATAAAATAAAATAAATAATTATTTGACTTGGTTGTGTTTCAGGCCTACATTGCTAGCATTGCATGGAGGTCACCCTAGAGCTCACTCAATGATGATATAGCATTTTCACTGTTCCTCAGGAAGCAATGAATATTATATCTTTGCTCACGACGATCATGGCCACAACGGCGGAGGCCATGAGGGCCACCAGAAGCCTTGAGCACGACCACACTCAAAGCATCCGATGTTCTACCATCGGTGGTAGTTACCACCACTTGTGTTTTGTATGTTGTATGTAGTATCTATCAAATCGGAGAGTATGTATGCGTAGTATGTAGTATATAATCATGTTTAGGTAGTATATATACTATTTGTTTGGTAGTATGTATCATATTTTGTGTATGCTCTTTTTTACATACAAATATATGTGTATTTCACAAATATAATAAAAACTATGGATCAACTTGTAATTTTTTCATGTAACTCACTTTAAAAAATCTTATATATAGTATATGAACATAATAGGAATGATAAATTAGTATATATGCTCCCGCGTGGTAGTATATGGAACACGTGGGGTAATTACCCCTGGGTGGTAGGATGTATTTTTCCTATATATATATATATATATATATATATATATATATATATATATATATATATATAGGTAAAATGTTAGGGGCACCTAGGCTTATATGCAAATGGGACCCCATTCAAAACGAATAACAT
The DNA here is from genome assembly GCF_904849725.1 of Hordeum vulgare subsp. vulgare. NCBI lineage: Eukaryota > Viridiplantae > Streptophyta > Magnoliopsida > Poales > Poaceae > Hordeum > Hordeum vulgare. The sequence continues at coordinate 298,064,416 of NC_058520.1, read as the reverse complement.
TTGCAATAATCGTAGTTTCGAATCGTTGACTTCCTGGTGGCACATTGAACATCTATCATACACCCTCGATGGAAACTTTCATGTGTGGACTAATAATCTTTGCTTATCATCGTTTTTTCTTTTGCGTGTGGTCTGTTTCTTTTTCTCGTTGCATATTTTTATCAATCTTCCCATGCAAGATAGGATGGCAAATGATATGAAATATTATGTTGGACACTGAATCTTTTATATGTTTACAAAACTCTACTTATTATCTAATCAACACATCCTCAAGTAATTTTAAATACATTCAATTCACCGTGGGCGTTTGGGTATTCTAACCCGCTACCTGAACCCAAACCGAACCGAATTATCCGAATTGTCGGATAATACAGGTATGGGTTAGGATTCAGTTCTCATTTTCTGGCTATTCGGTTTTCGGGTTAGGATTAGGGTTCTAGTATGAAAAACATAAAATACCCATACTATCCGAATTATTCATACTAGTCAAATTATTCATGTTATTATTACACTTACATGTTACCGATACTATCCAAAATACCCACACTATCCGAATTATTCATACCAAAAGTTGATGTGTACTCTGAATATTTTGGTTTTTCTCGGTACCCGAATTACCCAAGCAAAACTTTGGGTTGTTTTGATTCGGTTATTTTTTGGCAGAAAAAATTTCGGTTCCCATTTTTGAATACCCGAATTACCCATAACCCGAACTACCCAAACCGAAATAACCAAAATACCCAAACGCCGAGGCTGATATTCAATCATCACATCTGGTAGGATGTAGCTTGGCTTATGTTGATTACAAGTCCTCTCAAATCAATATGCGTGTATTTTTAGAATGTTGTCAATGGGGCATATACCATTTTAAATGGGATAAAATAACATGATGGGACATCTCAAGTGTTTATTAGAACATACTACAGTTATAAATTTCAACATTAGAAACATACTACAAAGATCAAAATAATGATGCGATAAGAAGAATGATTGATTTTTTTATTTACCAGATTGAATTTTTAATAAGGATTTGATTTTTTTTCCAATAATCGGATGTAGGTAAATTACTTTTGGCTCTACATTCATGTGGTTCCGTAGTAGCACGGACATCTTACTAGTGAACAACATAAAGATTGTTTCAGCCACTTCATGAGAGAATTCAGATAGACGAGTGAGTGTTTTTTCAGGTCAAGGCGGGGCTGCAATATTTTCTTGGCTGGCTGCTATTGAACCATGGCAGTTTCTTCAAATGGTTTCTCAGCTAGGTGCACCAACCCGTTATGTTGTATTATTGTGTATCCAACTCCACGCCAAACACAACAGGAATGCTTCATCTTTGCTACTTCAAACTCCATTGACTACTTCAAACCACATTGACTACTTCAAACTCCATCGACAACGTTTACCAGCATCGGTCGTGACGCGGTGCTGTGTGCTTGTCTGTCAGCTTAGGATAGGCCTTTTACTATTGTAGTTTGCTTTGTGGTAGTTGTCGACTTTGGTCTTGCCCCGATGTGGGGTGTGTGTTATGCTCGTTATTTACACCGAGTGCTAATTCTTTTGTAATTGCAATTGTCGATACATCAGAACTAAGGTGGTTTGTAGAGCCTCCTCCTCCCAAAGACCTAGCTGCCGCCGCCACCTTCGCCTCCACCATATATTGGGGCCCCTCCTTCGGACGACCTTGCCGGTGTCAGGAGGGGGTGGGGAACCCGATATATGAGTGGATTTTTTTAAATAATAGTAGTGTTTTCATTAGATTGGTTTATTAGGGTTTTAGTAGTCTTCTTCTTCTTTGGAGATAGCATCATCTACAATAAATAATTTTCATCCCTTCGTTCGACGATGAGATTTTCGTCCCGACGTCAATGGTGGTGTTGGAAGATTAAATTTGTCTAGGTATGGTCCTTCAGATCTTGTAGCATGTGGTAGTTTGTGATGGACTAGTTGGAGCATCCCTACAGGGTTAATTCTTTCGGAAAGCCGTGTCCGCGGTTATGTAGCAAACTTGGAAACTTTCTTTAACATCTAGTTCTAGATAACTTGAAGTAAACTTGAATAAAAATATGCCAACTGTGTGCATAACCGTGACCATCTCTTCTTGTGAGTTCTGCATTCGGAAGAGGACACGGTGGGGTTATGTCTGACGTAAATAGGTGTTCAGGATCACTTTGAGATCATTATTAGTTCACCTCTGTAATGCATAGATCCCCACTTTTTATTCTTGTACTCGTAAGTTAGCCACTCAAATAAATGCTTAGTTGCTTGCTGCAGTCTCACCACTTAACCACACCTCACCCATTTAGCCTTGCTAGTCTTGATACCTTCGGAAATGAGATTGTTGAGTCCCTGTGGCTCATAGATTACTACAACAACAGTTGCAGGTACAGGTAAAGCGATACTTTTACATGAGCGCGATGATGTGATATTTGGAGTTTCTTCTTCTTCCTCTTCTTCATCGATCTAGGATGGGTTCGAGGCCGACAACCTGGGATAACAAGGATGGACGTCGTTCTTTTGTTGTTTGTTTTCGTTCGTAGTGGGACCCTACTCTTCTACATGGTGTTTGTATGCATTGTTGTATTGATGTGTACATGTTGTAGCTTGTGGCTAGTGTAATCCAATTCTGTATACTCATCTCTTCTGTACATGTACTTGTAATGATATCCATTCTTGCAAAACAACGAGATGCATTTCTATCCCTGTTGAGGCCCTCGTGCCAAAATGAGAATATGGTCGCATCTTGGGAGTTAGAGTGTGCCTCGTCAATGCCCTCCAAGACAAGGGCATCACCATCAACACTACAACAATGAACGATGTTTCAACAAGCTCAAGTTCACCATGGCTAAGTTCTCCGGAAGCAATGACCCCGAAGACTAGCTCCCATGGGCCCTTAAAGTTGACAAGATCTTCCATCTCCACAACTATGAATAAGAAAATAAGATCACCATAGCTTCACTTGAGCTCCAAGATTATGTTCCCATTTGGTTGAAAAGAAGAGAAAGAGGTGAACCTGCTATCGCAACTTGGAATCAAATGAAGGACCCCATGGGAGCTCGCTTCGTGCCAACCCACTATAATCGTGATATCTTCAATAAGCTACAACTCCTCAAGGAAGGCACCAAGTCGGTACTAGTGTACTACCAAGAAATGGAAATGGCCATGATCTGATCCAATGTCAAGGAAGATGATGAGCAAACAATGGCACGTTTCTTGAGTGGGTTCAACTACCAATTCTAGAAAATCGCGGATTTCTAGCCATACTCCAACCTACTTGAGATAGTGCATCGAGCATGAAAGTGGAACGCCAAGTGCAAGATGACTACAAGTACTCCAAGTTCTCATCCAAGACTTACCACTCAAGTACTAAAGCTTCTCCAACCTCTACGCCTTCGACTACAAGAGCGTCATAAACTACGAGTGACAAGTCAAGTTATAAGCTAACAATGACATCTTCGACTCGCCCTCCTTCTACAAGCAACTACAAGCCAAGAGCTTCATCCTCTAAAACTCCAACAGATGCCAACGTCAAGACAAGTTCAGTATAATGTTTCACTTGCAAGGGCCGAGGCCATAAGACTTTTGAGTGCCCAACAAGATGCACTATGATCGTTCATGATGACAACGCCTATGACTCCACGAGTGATGAAGAAATGAAAGCTTTGGAGCATGTGGAGATGAACCGCCAAGCGAATTAAGCTGAAAATGCGAAGATCTATTACGATAATGATGCAAGCCCTACTCTTGTTGTTTCCAAGGTTTTGATTCTTCATAAACAACAAGATGAAGACCAACTTTGCCACATTTTCCACACCAAAGCTCACATCCACGAGAAATCCGTCAACGTCATTATCGATTGCGTAAGTTTCTTGAATTTAGCAAGTGAAAAACTTTTTTCCAAGCTACAATTGGTCAAGAAGAAGCACGCACTCCCATACAAGGTTCAATGGCTAAGTGACTCTGGCACTCTCCAAGTTCATAACCCACAAGTATAGGGGATCGCACCAATCCTCACGGGTAGTATTACACCCTAATTTATTTATTCGACACAAGGGGATCCAAACAATATTTATTTGTCTTAGCAATTGAGTTATCAATTTAATCACACCTGGGATTTCTTTGTGCAATAAAGTTTTAATAGCAAAGTAACAAAAACAATAAGAACAGTAACAATAGTGATTATGATGGTTGTAACAATGACAATAGCGAAAGTAACTTAGAGAAGATCAATATGCAAAAAAGCGTAGGTGTTGGATCGGTGATGGATAATTGTGTTGGATGACATTCATCATATAACAGTTACATACTCTAGAGGCATAGAACTGGCTGAAATTCATCAATGTAATGTAGGTATGTATTCCGTATATAGTCATACATGCTTATAATAAGAACTTGCATGACATATTTTGTCCTACCCTCCCATGGCAGTAGGGTCCATAAGGAAATATAAGGGATATTAAGGCCTCCATTTAATAGAGAACTGAAACAAAGAACTAACACATGGTGAATACATAAACTCCTCATACTACGGTCATCACCGGAGATGATCCGAACTACTGTCACTTTGGGATCTATTAGTCGTAACACATAATAGATGCATACAACTTGCAAGATAGGATCCAAAACACTCTCATATTCGTGAAAACATAATACGTTCAGACCTGAAATCATGGCACTCGGACCCTAGTGACAAGCATTAAGCATAACAAATTTATAGCAACATCAATCTCAGAACATAGTGGATACGAGGGATCAAGCCCTATCAAAATAACTCGATTACATGATGAATCTCATCCAATCCCATCACCGTCAACAAGCCTAGAAATGAATTACTCACTCCCGGAGGTGAGCATCAAGGAATTGTTGATGTAGAAGGGTTGGTGATGACGATGGCGACAAATCACCCTCTCTGGAGCTCCAAACGGACTCCACACCAGCCCCCTATTGGGGATATGACCCCATGATATAACCCGCCCTATTGGGACGGGTCACCATATGGTGGCTTACAGGCGGAACTCTGGATAGGCAAAGACATGAAGAAACAAGGCCAGCAGGACGACTTATCCATTAAGCCGCCTGGTGGCCCAATATCTGAAGGCGGCAACTCAAGGCCCAATAGGTGGATGGTTGCCTAGAGTTTCCTTGCTCAGGAGGCAAGGCGAGTTACAAACCTATCCGGTCATGGGTCACATCATGACTCGGATCCTTGTAAGCCGAGGGTTTTGACTTGTATATAAATGCGAGTCACTAAGGCTAATAGGCTTATGTTGCAATCGATCAATAGCTAGGTCACGCGAATCTGCTCCCTTGTAATTCCCCAACCAATACATACAAAGCAGGACGTAGGATCTTACCTCGATCGTGAGGGGCTGAACCTGGGTAAACCGTGTCTCTCAATTTTGATCAACCCCTACAAGCTAACCACCTTGTTGCGATGGCCTCACGTCTAAGTCCTCACCCTAGGGCATCTGCCGTGACAAAACCATGAAAGTTGGTGCCTACCATGGGGCCCGCACATGGTGGTTTCGAGTTCTTAGAGGGATCTTTCCCATGGCTTGAGGGATACACCGTTGGTAGGATGAAAAAGAGCCACCACGAAAAGATCTACATCGATGATGCTCGTTGGGGTCCCGAGGCCGACTCAAGCGAGTACGGGTACCAGGTTCCCTTCAGTGGATTCATGTCTTCATCAGTAAGATCGACGGCTCAGGACCTGTGTTGGACCACTGCACCGACATCATTGAGTCGGCTCGGTGCACGCAACCCGCCAGTCTTCAAGCCAGCCAGAAGCATGTATTTTTTGGATTTGTGCAAGACACAGGATTGCAGGAGAACTCTGTGTCTCGAGGAGATACTCTCATTTATTTAGATGATGAATCCATGACCGGAGAGGCAGATTCAATTTATTAACTTGAATACAATGGGCTCGTGGGCTTTTCTGATGGCAACAGTATTCCTGACCCTTAGGAGCCGCTGTGCCAAGCCACCATATTTATGGCCGGTACGACACCGGCTCTAAATTATACGATGGTTGGAACGACAGCAACGGCTCATCTTTCGGCTCTGGTTCTTGGGGCGGCCATTTCGGTTAGGCCGCTGACCCAAGTACTAGCTGAGCTGATGACTTCCCTAACAACCTTACTCGGGAGTGATATCACTCTGGAAAACCAGGCAGAGCGCAATGCAGAGATTGCGAGGATCCAGTCACAGATGACCAAAGCTTAGGAGCACATTAACGCCGAGAATGCACGGACTGCTGCGCTCCAAGCCCAAGTGAACATGGAAGCGGAATGTCTGAAGGCGGAGGTGTGGCGACTCAATCTTGATCAACACGCATCTAATCTGGTCTTTCAGAGGAGACACCAGAGTCGTTTACCCTTGATCTATGAGCCGACACGTTTGTTCAACTCTCTAGCAGCAGGCCCAAGCACTCCTGCAGCGACGGCTATGCCCCAATTAACTCCTGAGATCCCTGGGGCAGGGCAGCTGTTAAACCTAAATGGCCAGACCGACGTAGAGAGAAGAGCCGGCGTTAGGCCCGCTTCTATTCCAAATGACGTTGCAACAATTTGTGCCGCTGCGAGGACACTTTTCCAACCCGATGGATAATATGGTGGAAGTGGCAACCGGGCGTACCACGCTCCCTATTGCTGGTGATTCACCGGTCACGGTGGAAGCCCAGAATGCCATTGAGCTGTTACAAACAACGATGGCTCGTCAAGCTCAATATTCATATAGTCGATAGCGCATGCATTCGAGCCCTCTGCCGAGTCGTAGCTATAGATGGCATGTGGAGTCTCCAGCCGTCTCTAGGTGCGAGCGATGTCGAAACCCGCTCCAGATTAATTCTCCGAACGATGTTCACACAGATCTGGATGAAGTGAGGGACCGTCGGGAAGCCGAGGCAGCAAATAAGGCGTCTTACTATCTGCCCGCGGTAGCTCCTTCACCGTAAGTGACTGGCGGGTTAAAGACGAGAACGGTCGGAGTTCCATGCTTGGTGTTGGTTCTACGCAACGAGCGCATGCCTAAGGATTTTAAGGGACCTCGTAAGGTGCCGAATTACACAACAGATCTTGAGCCAACGACTTGGATCGAAAGCTAAGAGCTAGCTATAGACATTTTGGATGTCAGCATCGCAGTCTATGCCAAGTACTTCACCATGATGTTGGAAAGGCCGGCTCATACCGTAACAGCCCGGAACCGACACTCGAGAAGATTCCCTTTTTATCCCGTTGTCGCCGTGCGATTATTTTTGTTTGTCGCATTCATTACTTCATCATTCACATCATCATCATTGCATCGCCACTCCGTTGTTGTCAGTTTTCAAAACTTGCATCCGTTATTAGTTGTCGGTTCTCTCCGTTTTGTCGTTGACCATTTTGAGACCAACCACACATGCACATGCCCGCGACATGACCATTAAAATCTTGTTTTCAGAAGTGTGTATAAAACTTTCTCGGATTGGGTTGAAACTTGGCCCGCGGTCTTAGTAGTGTGTAGGTAGGGCGCATGCCAAATTTCATCGCAATCAGAGTTCGTTTGATACCCGAACCGTTAAATATATAGCGACACTATAGCCGATTAATTGTCGGACGTTTTGGTATTTTAAACTTTGTCGCCGGGTTGCCTGCTTTCCCTCTCTTCTATGCCTAGCCTGTGTGCACAGTGCACCGTTTCGCACGCAACCTGGCCCAAAAACCTCCCGGTATCCGAAACACATGGCCGTGACCGTTGGATCCGGATCAACCACGTAATACCCCAAACCATAATCAGTTTCTCAATTGGTCTCCTAGCCTAATTATTTTGGCCGTCCGATCTAAATCGAAGGGCCTAAATAACTCGTAACCCTAGTCATATTCCCTATATATAGACCCTTTAGACCTAACCATAAAAATCCTCCACCCCCAACCCGCCACCGCCAGCATCTTCTTACTTGGGATCCTCTTAGATCCCCATCGCCTAAGCCAAAGCATCCACCTTCCCCTCAAATATCAAGACAACCAACACCTAGTCCTCAGCCGCCACCCATCCATCCATCCAGCACACGCAATCCTCCTACAGCTGAGAGCCCCTCGTCCATGCCTTCTCGTTTTCTCTAGAGGAGCCCACGATCACTCGATGTCGATGCACCGAGTAGCCAGCTGCTGGTGGGCCGACCGTCAGGACCTAACGCATGGCCTCTTCTCGCCCTTGCCTCCTCCCGCGCCCGTGCGTGAGCACACAACCGAGGTGCTCGAGCAGGAGAGCCCCGCCTCAAGCCTCGTCTAACCAGCACCTCACCGGAGGTCGAAGCTGGCGACCCCGCGCCGCCAGGAGCCGCTCCAGGTGAGAGCCTCTCGTGTCCGCATATCCTTCCTGCTCCCTTCCCCTTGTTGGTGCTCTCCATCTCTCTCCTGTCGCTCAGCTCTCTCCCTCTTCTTCTTTTCTTCAGGGAAACAACCATGGTGCTGCACCTTGGATCTCCGCGTCCGCGCCGCCCCAAGCCACCTCATCATCGGGAATGGAATCCCCGGTCCCTGTCTTCGGTCCCGGAGCTATTGAACCCCATCATTTTTGTGCCGTCGGACCTCATCCCCAAACCTATCCCGCCATGGCATCCCATGCGTCCCCAACCGGCTACAAAGCTGTTTAATGTTCATTTTCGCCACGTTCGCGACATGGTATGGTCTTCTAGCGAACCACCCCTGATTTTCCATTGTCCGTTCGCAGTCCAACTAGTTAGCGAGTTGATCTGCTTCCCACAGATCTGGGGTTCGATCCGAGGTGTGGCAATATAATTTTGCCATGTTTCTGTTGATGTGCACCCTGCCGAGGTGCCACTTCATTTGGGTAGAATTATGTGTAATATAAAAAGAGAGTGCTAGCCGACTTGGCTACCGCAACCACTCCAGTTCCACGGGGTCCCGGGTTCAAATCCTAGCTGCCCCATATTATTTTTCCTGTGTTTTTTAAATACCGTCACACGTTTGGGCCTAATCTGTGGCTGGGTTGCACTGTGTCTTCAGATTCAGCCTATTTCATTTTTTAATCTACGCTAGGAATTTTTGCTAATTCACAATATAGGCATATTTTAAAACGCCCGTAACTTTTAAACCGTGCATCAGATCGAAATAAGTTAGATATGTACACCGTGTAAAATTTCGTGTAGATTAATATTTTCTAGCTTTCATGCATATTTAATACTGTTAAACTTGATGTTTGCTTTGTTTTGCATGATGCCATGCTAAAACGGCTTAATTCGTAGGTAGTTAATCGTAGCTCCGTTTTAGGTGAGCTATATATGTAAACCGACTAGAATGATGTTTAGTTTCACGCGCTCCACCTTATTTTGTCATTTAACAACTTAAAATAAGTTTATGTCAGATCTAGACAGATTTCAAAGTTAACACATGGGGTCGGTTCGAAGATGCTATATGATGTTTCCCGCCTCATTTAAAATGCCTAGATAGGTAGTTTATTTGTGCTTCACCTCTTGCCATGTTTACACAACATTTAATATTGCAGTGTATGTAAACAGGAGCAAACTAAATAATTCGTATGCGGATTTTCGTCAATATGCAACTGGTTGCATATTGAGATTCACTTAATGTGTAGTGTTTGACTGTTGTGAATTGCCATGCCATGCCTTGCATAATTGAAATGGACACGCATCATAATTGGTTGTGCATCATATCATGCATGTGCCGTGGTGAATATCGTGTGTTGATTCTTGTTTCCGGTTTGCTTTTTCTCTATAGAGTTCCGGAAGCGTGTCGGAATGTGACGATCTATTCGACTACGTCGGTTTGTCTGCTTCACGGATTCGTTCTTCTTCCAAGCGGGATCACATGCAAGATGATCATTTCCCTAGATAGAATTACTATCATTGACATGCTAGTTGTTTCATTTCTATCGTTATGCCTCGCTGCCTACCACATGTTTAATACGCCCCCAACGTTGCCATGAAAACCTCTAACCTTTCCACAACCCAGCAAACCACTGTTTGGCTATGTTACCGCTTGCTCACCCTTTTGTTAGCGTTGCTAGTTGCAGGTGTAGTTGCTTCCATGTGAAAACATGGATTCCATGTTATATCACCATATTATTGCTAATTAATTTAATGCACCTATATACTTGGTAAAAGGTGGAAGGCTTGGCATTCTAGCTAGGTGTTTTGTTCCACCTTTGCCACCTTAGTTTCGGCTACCAGTGTTATGTTCCATAAATGAGCGCCCCTAACATGCTTGGTGTTGTTATGGGGACCCCCTTGACTTTTGTTTTGGGATAAAACTCGTTTGGCAAGGTCCAACATTGGTACTATATTTGCCCTACATTATAATACCGATATTAATGTGACACATAGGGAGTTAGCACTACCCGAGGAGTAATTCAATATAATACAGGCGGCAGTGCTGATGGTTGCTACCTCTTGAGCTTGCGTTGGTTTTTCCCTTGAAGAGGAAAGGGTGATGCAGCACAGTAGTAGTAAGTATTTCCCTCAGTTTGAGAACCAAGGTATCAATCCAGTAGGAGTATCAAGGCAAGTCACCAATGTACCTGCGCAAAAACAAACAAACTTGCACCCAACGCTATAAAGGGTTTTCAATCCCTTCATGATTAATTGCAAGGTGAGATATGAAGGTGGAAAGTGCAACAAAGTAAAAGCGTAGAGCTGAAAATATGATGTTAAGTAGACACGGGGGCCATAGTGTTCACTAGAGGCTTCTCTCATGAAAGCAAGTATTACAGTGGGTGAACGAATTACTCTCGAGCAATTGATAGAATCGCGCAAAGTCATGATGATATCTAAGGCAATGATCATACATATAGGCATCACGTCCAAAACAAGTAGACCGATACTTTCTGCATCTACTACTATTACTCCACACATCGACCGCTATCCAGCATGCATCTAGTGTATTAAGTTCATAACAAATGGAGTAACGCCTTAAGCAAGATGACATGCTGTAGAGGGATAAATTCATGCAATAGATATAAACCCCATCTTTTTAACCTTGATGGCAACAACACGATGCGTGCCTCGCTACCCCTTCTGTCACTAGGTGAGGACACCGCACGGTATGAACCCAAAACCAAGCACTTCTCCCATTGCAAGAATTATAGATCAAGTTGGCCAAACGAAACCCAGATCTCGAAGAGAATTACAAGGATACGAAATCATGCATATAAGAGATAAGAGGAAACTCAAATAATAACCATAGATAATCTGATCATAAATCCAGAATCCATCGGATCTCGACAAACACACCGCAAAACAAGATTACATCGGATAGATCTTCATGAAGATCACGGAGAATTTGTATTGAAGATCCAAGAGAGAGAAGAAGCCATCTAGCTACTAGCTATGGACCCGAAGGTCTGTGGTGAACTACTCACGCATCATCAGGGAGGCAATGGTGTTGATGAACAAGCCCTCCGTGTCCGAATCCCCCTCCGGCAGGGCACCAGAACATGCCCCAGATGGGATCTTGCGGAGACAGAAGCTTGCGGCGGAGGAAAAATATTTTCGTGGCTCTCTCTGGCAGTTTTGGATTTTTAGGGAATTTATAGGTGGAAGAAGTAGGGCAAAGGAGCCATGGGGGGCCCACAAGCCTGGTAGGCGCGCCCCCCCGAGGCCGCGGCTAGGGGGCTTGTGGCCTCCCCCGGGATCCTTTGCCTTGGTTCTCAAGTTCCTTGCGTATCTTCTCTTACGGAAAAAATCATTCCGAAGATTTTATTCTGTTTGGACTCCGTTTAATATTCTCCTCCGAAAAGGGTCAAAAACATGGAAAAAACAGAAACTAGCACTTGGCACTAAGTTAATAGGTTAGTCCCAAAAAAGATATAAAATGCATACAAAACATCCAAAGTTGACAAGATAATAGCATGGAACCATAAAAAATTATAGATACATTGGAGACGTATCAAGCATCCCCAAGCTTAACTCCTGCTCGTCCTCGAGTAGGGAAGTGATAAAGACTAATTTTTGATGTGGAATGCTACCTAACATATTTGTCCTTTGTAACTTATTTCTTGTGACATGAATGTTCAGATCTGTAAGATTCAAAACAATAGTTTACTATTGACATGAAAACAATAATACTTCAAGCAAACTAGCAAAGTGATCATGAACTTTTGAAATAACAAGGCCAAAGAAAGTTATCCCTACAAAATCATATAGTCTGGCTATGCTCCATCATCCCCACACAACGAATTTAAATCATGCACAACCCCGGTATTGACCAAGTAATTGTTTTCACAGTCTTACTTTCTCAAACTTTTTCAACTCTCACGCCATACATGAGCGTGAGCCATGGATATAACACTATAGGTGCAATAGAGTGTGGAAGAGGTTGTGAGGCAAAAAGGAGGAGATGGTCACATCGACTCGGCGTATCAAAGGGCTATGGATATGCCCATCAATAGATATCAATGTGAATGAGTAGGGATTTCCATGCAACGGATGCACTTAGAGCTATAAGTGTGTGAAAGCTCAAAAGGAGAACTAGTGGGTGTGCACCCAACTTGCTTGCTCACGAAGACCTAGGGCAATTTTGAGGAAGCCCATAATTGGAATATACAAGCCAAGTTATATAACGAAAATTCCCACTAGTATATGGAAGTGTCAAAACGAGAGACTCTCTATCATGAAGAACATGGTGCTATTGTGAAGCACAAGTGTGGAAAAAGATAGTAGCATTGTCCCTTCTCTCTTTTTCTCTTTTTTTTGTTTGGGCTCTTTGGCCTCTTTTCATTTTTATGGGTGGGCATCTTTGGTCTTTTTTTATTTCCTCACATGGGACAATGCTCTAATAATGATGATCCTCACACTTTTATTTACTCACAGCTCAATGGTTAGAGCAATGATGACTCTATAGGAGATGCCTCCGGCAGTGTACCGGGATGTGCAATGATCTAGCTTGGCATATGACGTTGAAACATCTCGCTAGCTATCTTACGATCATGCAATAGCAATATGTAAGTGAAGGTACAAGTCATAAGACGGAACGGTGGGAGTTGCATGGCAATATATCTCAGAATGGCTATGAAAATGCCATAATAGGTAGGTATGGTGGCTGTTTTGTGGAAGGTATATGGTGGGTTCATGCACCGACAAAAGTTGCACGGTCCTAGAGAGGCTAGCAATGGTGGAAGGTGAAAGTGCATTTATACCATGGGCTCACATTAGTCATGAAGAACTCATATACTTATTGTGAATTTTTTTATTAGTAATCGAAACAAAGTGCTAAACACATACTCCTAGGGGAAGGGTTGGTAGGTGTTAACCATTGTGCGATGCCGACCGCCACACAAAGGATGACAATCAATAAATCAATTATGCTCCGACTTCATAACATAGCGGTTCACCATACGTGCATGCTACGGGAATCACTAACTTCAACACAAGTATTTCTAGATTCACAACACCCTACTAACATAACTCTAGTATTACCAAATCCATACCTCAAAATTAATTGTTAGGAATCAAACTTCTCTTACTAATCAATGCACTTGAATATGAAAGTTTTTATTATATCCTCTTTGGATGCCTATCATCTTTAGGACTACTTTGATAGCACACGCCAATTACCAAGTTACTTAGAGAGAGCACTCTCAAAAAGGTATACGTGAAGATCGAGAGTTATTATTTCTCCAAAATATGACACCGCCGTGCTCTAAAAAGATTTAAGTGAAGCACTAGAGCAAAATTATCTAGCTCAAAAGATATAAGTGAGGCACATGTGAGCTAAATTGCCTAACTCAAAAGATATAAGCGAAGCTCAATGAGTATTCTAGAAAATTCACGATGAGTGCATGTATCTCTCAAAAAGGTGTATAGCAAGGATGATTGTGACACAATAAAAAGAAAATACTCCTATAATACACGACGCTCCAAGCAAAACACATATCATGTGGTGAATAAAAATATAGCTCCAAGTAACTTTACCGATGGATTGAAGACAAAAGAGGGGATGCCTTCCCGGGGCATCCCCAAGCTTAGGCTTTTTGGTGTCCCTGAATTTGGCTTGGGGTGCCTTGGGCATCCCCAAGCTTGAGCTCTTTCCACTCTTTATCCCATTGTCCATAAGAACATCACCCAAAACTTGAAAACTTCACAACACAAAACTTAAACAGAAACTCGTGATATCATTAGCACAAGAAAACAAACTACCAACTCTTTAGGTACTGTAGTAAACTTGATTTCTATTTAGATTGATGTTAGATTAATGTATTCTCACTATTCCATGGCTAGTACCCCCCCCCCCGATACTATCCATAGTTTCATCAAAATAAGCAATCAACACAAGAAAAAAACAGAATCTGTAAAAAACAGACCAATCTGTAGCAATCTGTATACTTCGTATACTTATGGTATCTCAAAAATTCTGAAAAATTATGAAAATTAGGTAAATTGGCATATCAACGAGCAGCAAAACGAATCAACTCAAAATCTCTTTATAGATAGGAACTAAAAATAATTTTGTGAGCGTAAAGTTTCTGTCTTTTTCAGCAAGATCAAACAACCATCGCCAAAACTAGTCATAAATGTTTTACTTGGCTCAAACACAAAAAGAAACACAAAAAACACAATCATAACAGAATTATGATGGTGTGTACACAAAAAAACAGATAGCAAAAAGCAAAGATAAATTCATTGGGTTGCCTCCCAAAAAGCGCTATTGTTTGACGCCCTTAGCTAGGCATAAGGCGATAGAATCAAGTATCGTCGTCTTTGGTGCTCAAACCATAAGTAGCCCTCATCATGGATTCATAAGGCAATCTTATTTTATTTCTAGGAAAATGTTCCATGCCCTTCTTTAATGGAAATTGAAATCTAACATTCCCTTCCTTCATATCGATGATAGCACCAATAGTCCTAAGGAAAGGTCTACCAAGAATGACGGGACATGTCGGATTGCAATCAATATCAAGCACAATGAAATCTACGGGTACATAGTTCCAATTTGCAATAATAAGAACATCATTGATCCTTCCCATAGGTTACTTAACAGTAGAATCCGCAAGATGCAAATTAAGAGAGCACTCATCAATCTCATTGAAGCCTAGAACATCACATAAAGACTTTGGAATAGTGGAAACACTAGCACCCAAATCACACAAAGCATTGCATTCGTAGTTTTTAATCTTGATTTTGATAGTTGGTTCCCACTCATCATGAAGTTTTCTAGGAATAGATATCTCCAACTCAAGTTTCTCTTCAAGAGATTTCATCATAGCATCAACGATATGATCGGTAAAAGCCTTGTTTTGGCTATAAGCGTGTGGAAAGTTTAGCATGGATTGCATGAAGGAAATAAATTCAATCAAAGAGCAACTATCATAATTGAATTCCTTGAAATCCAAAGTAGTAATTTCATTACTATTCAAAGTTTTGATATCCTCTACTCCACTTTCAGTGCTTTTAGCATCAAGATAGATAGACTCCGAATCA
The DNA here is from genome assembly GCF_904849725.1 of Hordeum vulgare subsp. vulgare. Classification (NCBI taxonomy): domain Eukaryota; kingdom Viridiplantae; phylum Streptophyta; class Magnoliopsida; order Poales; family Poaceae; genus Hordeum; species Hordeum vulgare. Next base: position 298,048,980 of record NC_058520.1, on the reverse strand, counting down.
TTGGGGCGTTTCTCAACCAAAGTGGATTCATATCCAGCCCCATCATCATTAGGTTTGACATTATAAAAAGAGGATTCAATGGGAGTCACGCCAAGAACTTTAAGATCTTCGTGATTCACATCACGAGAACAAGCCTTTTTAAGCCATTTATGTCTAGCACGATTTTGGATGATTCTTTCTTTACTCTCATTCATGGAAACACACATAGCTTTCAAAGTTTCATCCATATTAATCTTGGGAGGAGCACATCTCAATTTCAAAGCATCAATATCAAGAGATATTCTATCAACGGTCCTAGCCAAGTCATCAATTTTGAGCAGTTTTTCTTCTATGGATGCATTGAAAATCTTTTGTGAGTTGATAAACTCTTTAATATTACTCTCAAGATCAGAGGGTAATTTATTGTAATTTCCATCAGCATTGTTGTAGGAATCGCCAAAGTTATTAGAGGGATTACTACGAAAAGGCCTAGGAATAAAGTTTCCTCTATAAGCATTGATGTTGCCAAAATTATTCCTACCAACAAAATTAACATCCAAGCTCTCATTGCTATTATCAATCAAGGAAGACAAGGGCATATCATTTGGATCTAAAGGAGCACCTTTACTAGCAAACAATTTCATTAACTCATCCATCTTAGCACTCAAAGAGTTATTTTCTTCTATAGCATGCACTTTTTTACTAGTAGGTGACCTTTCAGTGTGCCATTGAGAATAGTTTGTCATGATATTGTCTAGGAGTTTTGTGGCTTCTACTAATGTGATTTCCATGAAAGTTCCACTAGAGGCGGAATCCAAGATATTTCTAGAAGCAAAATTCAAACCAACATAGAAGATTTGTATAATCATCCAAAGACTCAAGCCATGAGCAGGACAATTTTTAATCATCAATTTCTTTCTCTCTAAAGATTGTGCAACATGTTCATGATCTAGTTGCTTAAAATTCATGATATCATTACGGAGAGAGATAATCTTAGCCGGTGGAAAATACTTGGATATATAAGCATCTCTACACTTGTTCCAAGAATCAATACTATTTTTGGGCAAAGATGAAAACCAAGTTTTTGCTCGATCTCGTAATGAGAATGGAAATAGCTTAAATTTAGTCACATAATTATCCACATCTTTCTTCTTTTGCATATCGCATAACTCAATGAAGGTATTAAGATGAGATGCGACATCTTCACTAGGAAGGTCGGAAAATTGCTCTTTCATAACAAGATTCAGCAAAGCAGCATTGATTTCATATGATTGCACACTAGTGGCGGGAGAAATCGGAGTACTAATAAAATCATTATTATTAGTATTCGAGAAGTCACACAATTTGGTGTTTTCAGTCATGGTGACTTCAGCAAGTAGACAAGCACACAAGCGAACAGAAAGCAAGCGAAAGAAAAGGACGAACGAAAAAGGCAAAAAAAATTGTAAATTTTTGTTTTTCAGAAGGGGGGAGAGGAAAACGAGAGGCAAAAGGCAAAAAAGTAAATGCAAGAGTTGAGTTTGCGACAGTTCCTTGGATAAGCTTCACTTAGAATAGTCCCCGGCGCCAAAAATTGACACGTTGAAGGAAGACTATTCTTGAATTGATACTCCCCGGCAACTGAGCGAGAAATTCTTCTTGCTACCTCTTGAGCTTGCGTTGGTTTTTTCCCTTGAAGAGGAAAGGGTGATGCAGCACAATAGCAGTAAGTATTTCCCTCAGTTTGAGAACCAAGGTATCAATCCAGTAGGAGTATCAAGGCAAGTCACCAATGTACGTGCGCAAAAACAAACAAACTTGTACCCAACGCTATAAAGGGGTTGTCAATCCCTTCACGATTAATTGCAAGGTGAGATCTGAAGGTGGAAAGTGCAACAAAGTAAAAGTGTAGAGCTGAAAATATGATGTGAAGTAGACCCGGGGGCCATAGTGTTCACTAGAGGCTTCTCTCATGAAAGCAAGTATTATGGTGGGTGAACGAATTACTGTCGAGCAATTGATAGAATCACGCAAAGTCATGATGATATCTAAGGCAATGATCATACATATAGGCATCATGTCCGAAACAAGTAGACCGATACTTTCTGCATCTACTACTATTACTCCACACATCGACTGCTATCCAGCATGCATCTAGTGTTTTAAGTTCATAACAAACGGAGTAACGCCTTAAGCAAGATGACATGATGTAGAGGGATAAATTCATGCAATAGATATAAACCCCATCTTTTTACCCTTCATGGCAACAACACGATGCGTGCCTCGCTACCCCTTGTGTCACTAGGTGAGCACACCGCACGGTACGAACCCAAAATCAAGCACTTCTCCCATTGCAAGAATTATAGATCAAGTTGGCCAAACAAAACCCACAACTCGAAGAGAATTACAAGGATACGAAATCGTGCATATAAGAGATAAGAGGAAACTCAAATAATAATCATAGATAATGTGATCATAAATCCACAATTCATCGGATCTCGACAAACACACCGCAAAAGAAGATTACATTGGATAGATCTCCATGAAGATCACGGATAATTTGTATTGAAGATCCAAGAGAGAGAAGAAGCCATCTAGCTACTAGCTATGGACCCGAAGGTGTGTGGTGAACTACTCATGCATCATCGGAGAGGCAAAGGTGTTGATGAAGAAGCCCTCCGTGTCCAAATCCCCCTCCGACAGGGCACCAGAACGTGCCCCAGATTTCTATCTTGCGAAGACAGAAGCTTGCTGCGGCGGAAAAGTATTTTCGTGGCTCTCTCCGGCAGTTTTGGATTTTTAGGGAATTTATAGGCGGAAGAAGTAAGGCAAAGGAGCCACGGGTCCCCACAAGCATGGTAGGCGCGCCCCCAGGCCGCGGCTAGGGGGCTTGTGGCCTCCCCTGGGATCCTTTGCCTTGGTTCTCAAGTTCCCTGCGTATCTTCTGTTACGGAAAAAATCATTCTGAAGATTTTATTCTGTTTGGACTCCGTTTAATATTGTCCTCTAAAAAGGGTCAAAAACACAGAAAAAACAGAAACTGGCACTTGGCACTGAGTTAACAGGTTAGTCCCAAAAAGATATAAAATGCACACAAAACATCCAAAGTTGACAAGATAATAGCATGGAACCATCAAAAATTATAGATGCGTTGGAGACGTGTCAATGGTGTTGGTCCCAAGCAGAGCCACTTCCGGGGCCACCCGGGGCAACTCGGGGGATTTCTTTTTGGCCACCGTACGTAGTGCTCATCCGATTATGCCCTCGGAACGAGATACGCGGCTCCTATCAGGATTGTCGGCATGTCGGGAAGTCTTGGTGGACTTGTTTTACCTTTCTCGAGCGTCTTGTGCATCGGGATTCCGGTGATACTTTGGGCTATCTCAGAGTTGAGGTTTTCCAGTAAGGAATCCGAGGATACCACGAAATTCGTGGTCGAGGGTTTCTATGCAGCTTGTGGTAGTTTGTGATGGACTAGTTGGAGCACCCGTGCAGGGTTAAATCTTTCGGAAAGCTGTGTTTGCGGTTATGTGATAAACTTGGAAACTTTGTTTAAGATCCGGTTCTAGATAACTTTAAGTAAACTTAACTAAAATATGCCAACTGTGTGCGTAACCGTGATTGTCTCTTCTCAGAATTTTGCATCCAGAAGAGGGCACGGTGGGGTTATGCCTCACGTAAGTAGGTGTTCAGGATCATTCATTTGATCATTATCAGTTCACGTCCGTTTATGCGTAGATCACCCCCTCTTATTCTTGTACTCACAAGTTAGCCACCTCAAATAAGTGCTTAGTCGCTTGCTGCAGCCTCACCACTGAACCATACCTCACCCATTAGCTTTTGTTAGTCTTGATACCTTTGGAAATGTGATTGCTGAGTCCCTATGGCTCATAGATTACTACAACAACAGTTGCAGGTACAGGTAGAGCACTATTATGACGTGAGTGCGATGATTGTTCTATTTGGAGTTTCTTCTTCTTCTCCTGCATCGATCTAGGATGGATTCCAGGTCAGGAGCCTAGGATAGCAAGGATGTACGTCGTTTGTTTTCATCCATAGTTGGACCCTGCTCTTCTAATGGGTGATTGAATATGTTTATGTATTGATGTGAAATTTTTGTAGCTTATGGTGAGTGTAAGCCAATTCCATATACTCTTCTCTTCAATACATTGTACTTGTAATGATATCCATTCTTGCGAAATGACTAGATGCGCTTCTATACATGTTGAGGCCCTCGTGCGAAAATAAGGATAGGATCGTATCTTGGGCATTACAAGTTGGTATCAGAGTAGTACCGACCTAGGAGCCCCCTTGATTGATCGAACTTGGACGAGTCGAGTCTAGTAAAAATCTGCTTTGAGTCTAGTTATATATCGGAGAATAGGATTCTTTTTACTCCTATTCTATGTTGTGGTGAGGAATCTGAACATACAAATTTTAATTCTACTCCTTTTCTCACTCAAATTTGTTTTAGGATCACACAGATATTTTTTTAATCTATATGATGTCGATGTGACGGAGTTCTGACTTGATGCCTCGTGCTATGTTGATTTTATTGCGGGGAGTTGAGCTCCAGGGGATTTGTGAGCACATCGTTATCATTCACATATCTTAGTATCTCAGGACGAAGGATGTTCGATATTGCTTCAATACTAGTAGTGGCGAGATGATCCCGGCATCCCAAGTACTGGTGTAGAGAGTTCGGGGGTACCACCATACTTAGTATCGTTGTGTTTTCGAGGGTCCGAGATAGATGAACTTGCAGATCTTCTCGGTTGTGTTATGAAAAGTTGCGGGAAAGGTGTAGCTGATTACACTGAGTACGTTCCCGGACCCGCAACCGGATTGCGCAATCCAGAAAGTTTTTGGAAGTTCTTAGGTGGGAATTCAAGTGGTTACCTATAGGATTATCTACCAACAGATGCATGATGTGAGGTTGGGGTTCGACATCTAGTGGATTCGTTTGTTCATGGTTGTTTTTACAGAGGATAGTCTCGATATATGTCATCAGCATGCTTCGACAAGCCTTGTAGTTTGCTATGCCTAGGGAGCATATTCGAGCGTCATTTCAATATGACAATCCAATGTACGATCGAGCCCGTGTGAACCTTACCATGGAAATATCGAACGAAATCTCTGTCATGAATTTGTTATGGCTTGTTTCGTAAGCCGCATCCTTTGTTTTGTTGGAGTATGGTAATTCAAGTTGCCTCGATGTCAAGTAGTGATTTCATCTCTTTAAAAGAGGTGTTCTCATATTTTCTTATGGGAATACAAATTCTTTCATTGAATCAACTTGTCTTATCAATTCTTTTCAACTCGAGTCATCATATCAATTCTTTTACAACCGTGTGCAGCTCTTCAAGTTAATTCTATCCTTTCCAATATTTGCAAGATCAATCTCTCATTTCTTTCCAGAGTTCGTCTCATCTGTCCCAAGTTGTCTTTGTTTTCCCTGCCCTCTCGCCCTTTTCTTCAATGATTTAATTATCATCCAAGTGACTTTGTTTTCATTGTTGCTTCTGCTATCTTCTCTTCTCTATTCTATCAAGTGATTCATTGTGAAGATTCTCAGGAGTTCTAAGGTCATAATTTTTCATTCTTGTTCTCTTTTCTGGTGAATTAAATTCAAGCTATCCGTGTTCATCATATCCTTTTCATCCTTTAAATTCTCTCCCATGTTGGTAATTCTTATCAAATCTTTCTTTTTTTTTCATCTCTCTCTATTCTATCCGGAGTGTTCAAGATATCTCAGAGTTTCTTGTTTTCATTCCTTTCAATTATTTGAGGTTCTCACCTCATCAAGCTTTCATCTGTACCGGTGCAATCTCTCTTTTCTAATAAATTGTTTCAATGGTGGTTTCTTTTGAGTGGGCCCATAACCCATAGGTTTCTCCCAGGATCTTATCTAGCTCTTGAATCTTTTTCGGAGATCTCGAATTCTTTTCAAATATGACATAAGTATGGATTCTATTAGTCATACCCCTTCTCCAAGATCTATTCGAATTAATTTCCTTCGTCGTCTCAACTTTTCCTTATTCATTTTCCATAGTGTCTGAGTAATTCTTGATTGTGATTCTTGCCATCATTCTCAGCTTGGTAATCCGAAGGAGGTTTCTCTTAAATATTTGTCCATTCTTTTGAAGATTGTGGTTTCAGCTTGGTGCTATCATCTTGAATTGGTTTCGATCATGAGAAATTCTCCATATCTATCCGATGCGTTTCAGAGTTTTTTCATTTCTCGATCTTCCAAAGGCCATTATTTTAGAAGATTTTTTCCATCCTCAACTTTCAGCTTTCGTTCTCAAATTCTTCTCAATTGTTGTCTCTTTCTTCGTATCTCAATTATTTTGGTGCCTCATTCAAGTTTTCTGTTAGGCGGCTCAAGATCTATTCGTTCTCATGTATTCCATTCATTTCTTGTCATGTATTCCATCGATTTCTAATATCCCCATATTTCTAAATTCTTCATGTGGATCATGATCTCTTTGTTCTCATGTATCTTCATTCATTCATGGTATTCCCGTTCATTTGTGAATTCTTACCGGTGGATTGTTCAAGCATCCTCTAATTGAATCATGCTCTTGTTGTCCTCCTGTAGCCCAGCTCATTTGTGTTATCCTTTTCCATTCCAAATTATTGCTGGTGGTTCTTGGAAGAGTTCTTCAAGTTTGTGCTCATATCTCTCATCAATCTTTTCAAGAAGAATAAGCGATATGCTAAATCCGTTGCTTGTCATCAATTTAACGTGATGAAGGGTGAGCATAACATAATTCTTGTTCTTCTTTCTTCAAGGTGATTTCTATTCTTTTCCGGAGTGGCTCATGATATCAAGTTCTTGATTTCAAGTAATCTTTTCTTTTCCGGAGTTCCAAGTTTCCTCAAGTATCTCTCCGTGAATCTCCATCTAAATCCTTGCAAGGCTTCAATCTTATTCTTTTCAACCTTCAATTCTTTTCTATCATCATTTCATACCGGTGTTCTCCAAGTGTTTTTTCATGATCGTTCGTTGAGTATGTAATTCTTCCTCAAGGTGTTCTTCAAGATTGTTGTTTGAGGATCTCAAGTGTTCTTTATCTTGCATTTCGAAGTGCAATCCTTTCTCCATTATCCTTTGAGGTGGCGTTATAGTATTCTTGATTTATGAGGTGTCTCGAAGAGAATTTATTTCAAGAATGAGATATTTAAATCCACCAATTCTTTGATCATGAGATATTTTCAACCCTTGATTTCTTCATGGATACTATCTTGGGTTAGATTTCACCCGAAGCTTTGTCTAAGGATTGTTGCTATTATGGTGATTATATTTGATCGAAGTTCTTAATGTATCCTCTTGGTGAAAGAAATTGTGTGTATGTTGTTGCTCCCAATCAATCCTTGTTTCTGTTAGTGGCTGGTTGCCACATCATTATTTGAGATGGTTTTCATAAGTCCACTACAAGCTTGTTCTTTTTGTTGTTGGTTTTTCCAACAACTCCGTTTAATTCTTCTTGCAAGGATGCTTGCCAAATTCAATTGTGGTATAAGTTTTTATTTTCCTCTCCATTCTTTCTTCCCAATGATCTAGTTTCTATTCTCTTGTTCCGGAGTTGTTATGATGTTGCTCTGTTTTATCCATTATCTACTTTTGTCAAGATGATTGATGACCCACAAGTGTAGGGGATCTGTAGTAGTCCTTTAAATAAGTAAGAGTGTCGAACCCAATGAGGAGCAGAAGGATCGGACAAGTGGTTTTCAGCAAGGTATTCTCTGCAAGCATTGAAATTATCGGTAACAGAAAGTTGTGTGATAAGATGATTCATGGCAAGCAGCAAGTAACAATAGTAACAACGATGCAGCAAAGTTGCCCAATCCCTTTTGTAGCAAGGGGCAAGCCTGGACAAACTCTTATAGGAGGTAAAGCGCTCCCGAGGACACATGGGAATTTTTGTCAAGCTAGTTTTCATCATGTCCATATGATTCGCATTTGCTACTTTGATAGTTTGATATGTGGGTGGACCGGTGCTTGGGTGCTGCCCTTACTTGGACAAACCTCCCACTTATGATTAACCCCTCTCGCAAGCGTCCGCAACTATGAAAGAAGAGTTAAGACAAAATCTAACCATAGCATTAAACTAGTGGATCCAAATCAGCCCCTTACGAAGCAACACATAAACTAGCGTTTAAGCTTCTGTCACTCTAGCAACCCATCATCTACTTACTACTTCCCAATGCCTTCCTCTAGGCCCAAATAATGGTGAAGTGTTATGTAGTCGATGTTCACATAACACCACTAGAGGAAAAACAACATACAACGCATCAAAATATCGAACGAATACCAAATTCACATGACTACTTATAGCATGACTTATCCCATCTCCTCAGTAACAAAAGTGACTACTCACAAATCATAATTATGTTCATGACCAGAGAGGTATTGAATAGCATCGAGGATTTGAACATATAATCTTCCACCGAGTAATCCAACTAGCATCTACTACAAAGAGTAGCAACCTTATAAGTACCAATCGGACTCGCGAGACGGAGATTGGTTACAAGAGATGAACTAGGGTTTGGATATGAGATGGTGCTGATGAATATGTTGATGGTGATGAGTCCCCTCCGATGAGAGGAGTGTTAGTGATGACGATGGCAACGATTTCCCCCTCCGGGAGGGAAGTTTCCCCGGCAGGACGACCCTGCCGGAGCTCTAGATTAGTTCTGCTCAAGTTACGCCTCGTGGTAGCCGCGATTCCTCCCAAAAGCCTCCTCTTGACTTTTTCCGGAATGAAACCCTCTTTATAGCAAAAGAGGGGAGCCAAAGGGCCAACTGGGAGCCCACAAGCCCCCTAGGCGTGGCCAGGGGGGTAGGCCGCGCCTAGCAGGCTTGTGGCCTCCCGGTGCCTCCCCTCTGGTACTACTTCCGCCCAGTATTTTTTATAAATTCCAAAATAATTCCTGGTTGATTTTCATGGCTTTTGGAGTTGCGCATAATAGGTATATCAAACTTGCTCCTTTTTCAGGCCAGAATTCCAGCTGTCGGCATTCTCCCTCTTCATGTAAACCTTGCAAAATAAGAGAGAAAAAGCATAAGTATTGTACCGTGAAGTGTAATAACAGCCCATAAAGCGATAAATATCAACATAAAAGCATGATGCAAAATGGACGTATCAACTCCCCCATGCTTAGATTTCGTTTGTCCTCAAGCGGAAACCGAGATCAATAAATATGCCCACATGTTTAGAGAGAGAGGTGTCGTCAAAACAAGATATGGACATGCAGGCATCATGATGAGTTAGAACAGCAATATCATCATATCATCTCTTATGCTAAAGTGATAATTCCTTCACAAAGTAAAGTATGGGTCAAGAACCTTATTGAGAATTAACAACCAATAGCCTTTAGTCATTGAAGCAATTGCAATTTATCATAACATCGGAAAGAGTCAAATAAGAGCTTGTAAAGCAAATCCACATACTCAATCGTCCTTCTGTCTTCTACAATTGCTACAACTCACGTGGTACTCATGAGATCAAAGTTTCAGTCGGACACACAGAAAGATAGGGGCTTATAGTTTCGCCTCCCAACTATTTACCTCAAGGGTAATGTCAACAATAATAATTCATGAATACTTACTTCCAAGTTGACATATGAATATAGATCTTTACCTAGAATATGACGTTAGCCAAGATAAAGGCAAAGTAAGGAATTGGTGTAGATCACCATGACTCTTTCAAGGGCAAAAAGTAAAGGTACAAGATAGGCCCTTTGCAGAGGGAAGCAGAGGTTGTCATGCGCTTTCGAGATTTGGATGTGTGTCCTCTTAGTGTGAAGGAACGTCACTTTATATTGCCTCCTGTGATAAAGAACTTTATTATGCAGTCTGTCGCTTTTATGTCTTCCTCATCATAGGTTCGTACAAAGCTTATTTTCCACACACTAATAGATCATACATATTAAGGAGCAATTTTTATTGCTTGCACCGATGACAACTTACTTGAGGTATCTTATTCATTCCATAGGTAGGTATGGTGGACTCTCATGGCAAAACTGGGTTCAAGGTTTAAGGATGCACAAGTAGTATCTCTACTTGCTGCGGGAGTTTTGGCTAATATGAGGTGGAAGCAATCGTCGCATTCTAAGGGATCTCTAATCATATAACATTGTTCGGAACCAAGCAAACACAATTCTTAATGTTGTCTTCCTTGTCCAACATCTAATTCTAGGCATCTAATAGTTTAGTGAGTGTTCACAATCATAGATGGTGTCAAAGATGATATATTTATATGTGAACCTCTCCTTCTTTATCACTTCCTATTAATTGCAACAATGACCAAGGTCTATGTTTGTCTACCCTCAACAAGTTTCAATCATCATTCTTTTTATATGTGAAGCCATCACTTCCCATAAGATCATTACATGATCTTCCATGCTTTTGTTCTTTTCTCAATCTTTTTGATCATGGCAAGAGGCAAAGCCCTTCAACTAAGACACTCTTTATTATATGGCTCACGAGCTCGAATACATCGGGGGTGACACAAAGAAAAACTGAAGACTAAAACACTAAGACTTTTATTCTACTAGAGAAAGATAAAACTGAAAAGGAACAAACTAAAACAAAGGTAAAGGAAAAAGATGTGATGATGATACGATACCGGGGCAACTCCCCCAAGCTTGGCACAAGCCAAGGGGATTGCCCATACCCGTGCTTAGTTGTCTTCCTTGGGAGGTGATGGTGGTGGAGTTGTTGCGGAGTTCTTAAATTTGTTTAATTTCCTCTTGAGCACAAAGTTCTGCTCCTTCAGATCGTTAATTTCCTCTTAATGCCTCAACACCCTTTGGCATAATTCTTGATTACTCTCCTGCAAAAGACGAGAAGGGATAAACAAAATATTAGGCTTGTTCCTTGAATCAGGGAGGCTTGACTTTTTGAAATCCACATATGTGTCTCCAGGTTGGGGTAGACGAGCTTCCTCTTCATCGGAACTTGTTCCTTCCTTCCCCTTGGGATCATAATCTTCTTCCTCGTTAGTGGTCCAACCATAGTGATCCAAGTCCCCATAGACCTTGGGATTTGCAAGGTAATTGGCCACATAGCTCTCCCCCTCTGGATCTTGAGAAGACATCTTGCCCTAAATCTGCGGCAGAAATAGGCTCGAAACGAAAACAAAGGATAATTGCGTGATACGAGGGTCAGACCTTTCGGGAGAATATATAATGATTTTTTCCCGACCAGAAGGAGTACTCCGCAAGAAAACGGAGTCCGAGAGGCACACGAGGTGGTCACAAGCCCCCCAGGCACGACCAGGGGGTGGCCCGTGCCTGTCAGGCTTGTCGCCTCCTCGTGCGATTTTTGGACTACTTTAAAATTTTCTATTTTTCGAAAAAATCCAAAACGGAGAAAAATTCCTACTGGAAAAGTTTTGGAGTCGGTTTACTTACCGAATCACATACCTCTTCGTTTTTGGAGTCTGAAACAGGCCGATAAATATCCCTTATGTACTCCTCCGGAGTTATGGTATTGATAATATTGCTTTCAACATTTATGGGAGTATCTGATTTATAATGCTTGATTCTCTGCCCATTTACCACTCTCGGAAAATTACCTTCCATGTTGTTGATCTTGATGGCACCGGAACGATATACTTCCTCAACAATGTAAGGACCTTCCCATTTAGAGGGAAGCTTGCCTGCAAAAAATCTTAAACGAGAATTATATAGCAAGACATAATCACCTACATTGAACTCACATTTTTGTATCCTTTTATCATGCCACCTCTTAACCTTTTCTTTGAGCAACTTGGCATTTTCATATGCCTGAGCTCTCCATTCATCAAGCGAGCTAATATCAAATAACCTCTTCTCACCAGCAAGTTTGAAATCAAAGTTGAGCTCTTTGATTGCCCAATAAGCCTTATGCTCTAGCTCAAGAGGTAAATGACATGCTTTACCATAAACCATTTTGTATGGAGACATGCCCATGGGATTCTTATAAGCAGTTCTATAAGCCCACAGTGCATCATCGAGCTTCTTAGACCAATTCTTTCTCGACCTATTGACAGTCTTTTGCAGAATTAGTTTAATCTCTCTATTACTTAGCTCTACTTAACCACTGGACTAAGGGTGATAGGGAGATGCAATTCTATGGTTGACATCATACTTAGCAAGTGTTTTACGGAAAGCACCATGAATAAAATGTGAACCACCATCAGTCATTAGATACCTAGGGACTCCAAATCTAGGGAAAATAACTTCTTTAAGCATCTTGATAGAAGTGTTGTGATTAGCACTACTAGTTGGGATAGCTTCTACCCACTTAGCAACGTAATCAATAGCAACTAGGATAAGAGTATACCCGTTGGATTTTGGAAAAGGTCCCATATAATCGAAGCCCCAAACATCAAATGGTTCAATGACAAGTGAATAATTCATAGGCATTACTCATGTTTACTGATATTACCTATTCTTTGACATTCGTCATAAGATAAGACAAACTTACGGGCATCCTTGAAGAGAGTAGGCCAATTGAAACCTGATTGCAATACCTTGTGTGCAGTTCTACCTCCCGCATGGTGTCCTCCGTAAGCCTCGACGTGACACTTCTGTAGGATCTGTCCCTGTTCATGTTCATGTACACAACGTCTAATAACACCATCTACTCCTTCCTTATAAAGGTGAGGATAATCCTAAAAGTAATGTCTCAAATCAAAGAAGAATTTCTTCTTTTGCTGGTATGTGAAACTAGGTGGTATATATTTGGCAACGATATAATTTGCATAATCAGCATACCACGGTGTACTACGTGAAGTATTGATGACATTCAATTGCTCATCAGGAAAGCTATCATCAATAGGTTGTGGGTCATCAAGAACATTCTTCAACCTAGACAAGTTATCTGCTACGGGGTTCTCAGCACCCTTCCTGTCAACAACATGCAAATCAAATTCTTGTAGCAAGAGAACCCATCTGATAAGTCTAGGTTTAGCATCTTTCTTCTCCATGAGGTATCTAATAGCAATGTGAGCAGTGTGAATAGTGACTTTGGAATCAACTATGTAAGATCTGAACTTTTCACATGCAAACACGAGTACTAAAAATTCCTTTCCAGTAGTAGCATAGTTCCTTTGGGCACTATCTAGAGTTTTACTAGCATAGTGAATAACATTCAACTTCTTACCAACTCTTTGTCCTAGGACAACACCAACAACATAATCACTAGCATCACACATGAATTCAAAAGGCAAGTTCCAATCAGGTGGTTGAACAATAGGTGGAGTTATCAAGGACTTTTTGAAGTATTTCGAAGGCTTCCTCACAATCATCGTCAAAAACAAAAGGAATATCCTTTTGCAAGAGATTGGTAAGAGGCCTAGAAATATTAGGAAAGTACTTAATGAACCTTCTATAGAAACCAACATGACCAAGGAAACTTCTTATACCTTTGATATCTGTAGGGCATGGCATTTTTTTGATCGCATCAACCTTAGCCTTATTGACTTCAATACCTCTTTCAGAAATTTTATGTCCTAAGATGATGCCTTCATTAACCATAAAGTGGCACTTCTCCCAATTCAAGACAAGTTTAATATCTTTACATCTCTGCAAGACTCGATCAAGGTTGCTGAGGCAATCATTGAAAGAAGACCCGTAAACGGAGAAGTCATCCATGAAAACCTCAACAATCTTTTCACAAAAGTCAGAGAATATATCCATCATACATCTTTGAAAGGTAGCAGGTGCATTACATAAGCCAAAAGGCATACGTCTGTAAGCAAAGGTACCGAAAGGGCAGGTGAAAGTGGTTTTCTCCTGATCAGATTGTGCAACTGGTATTTGGGAGAAACCAGAATAACCATCTAGAAAGCAGAAGTGTGTGTGTTTAGACAATCTTTCTAGCATTTGGTCAATAAAAGGCAAAGGGTGATGATCTTTCCTAGTGGCTTTATTCAATTTCCTAAAATCGATCACCATCCTATAGCTAGTAATAATCCTTTGTGGGATCAATTCATCCTTATCATTAGGGACAATGGTAATACCTCCCTTCTTAGGGACGCAATGCACCGGACTCACCCAATCACTGTGAGCAACAGGATAGATAATACCCGCTTCCAGGAGATTTAGTATTTCTTTTCTTACTACCTCTTTCATGTTTGGATTTAATCTCCATTGATGATCGGCAACTAGTTTGGAATCAGGATCGGTTTTAATCTTGTGCTGGCATAGAGTGGGACTAATGCCCTTAAGATCATCAAGAGTATATCCAATAGCAGCACGGTGCTTCCTCAGAGTTTTTAGTAACTTATTTTCTTCATGCTCTGAGAGGCTAGCACTAATAATAACAGGATATATCTCTTTTTCATCGAGATAAGCATACTTAAGAGTATCCAGCAACTGTTTGAGCTCGAACACAGGATCACCCTTTGGTGGGGGTGGATCTCCAAGCAGTTCCACATGCAAATTATTCTTAAGGGTAGGATATTGTTCAAACGTAACTCTATCTATCTCATCCCTTTCATCCATATGCATATCATTTTCATGGTCAAGCAAGTATTGCTCTAAAGGATCAGTAGGAGGCACGATAATAGAAGCTAGGGAAATAATTTCATCCTTACTAGGAAACTCTTTTTCATGATGTTGTCTACCAAACTTGGAGAAATTGAACTCACATGACACACCTTCAAAGCCAACAGTGACATTTTGCTTCTCATAGTCAATATGAGCATTGACAGTATTGAGGAAGGGTCTGCCAAATATGATGGGACAAAAGCTATCTTGTGTGGTAGCAAGAACGAGAAAATCAGCAGGATACTTCGTTTTACCACACAAGACCTCTAATAGTTCCCAAAGGGCAGATAGTATCTCTATTGGCAAGCTGAATAGTGACATCAGTAGGTTCCATCTCAACAGGTGCAATCTCGTGTTTAATTTCATCATATAAGGATTGAGGTATTGCACTAACACTAGCACCCACGTCACATAAACCATGATAACAATGGTCTCCTATCTTAGCAGAAACAACAGGCGTGCGAACAACATGCCTATGTTTCTCTCTAGCATGTGGTTTAGCAATTCTAGCAGCATCTTCACAGAAGTGAATATCATGGCCATCAACATTGTCGGACAGGAGATCTTTGATAATAGAAATGCTAGGTTCAACTCTAATTTGCTCACGTGGTGTAGGTGTTATAATGTAGCCCCTACGTATCACAGTTGAAACTTTAGAATGATCCTTTATCCTAACAGGGAAAGGTGGTTTCTCAATGTAAGCACTAGGAACAATAGGATCATTATAAGCAATGACTTTCTCTTCAAGTGGATTGAGTTTAACTACATTGGCTTCTAAGGGAAGATGATATTTAAACCACTTCTCTTTAGGTAGATCAATATGATCAGCAAATGATTCACACAATGAATGTACTATCTCAGAGTCAAGTCCAAATTTAGGGTTAAAATCACAAAAAATATTTGTTTCAACAAAGGATTTAACGCAATCAAACTTGAGATTCAGACCTGACTCCTTACCTTCATCAAACTCCCAATCTTTAGAGTTGCGTTTAATTCCTTCTAATAAATTCCATTTGAAGTCAATATCTCTCTTCATAAAAGAACCGGTACAAGAAGTGTCAAGCATGGTGCGATTATCATGAGAAAGCCGAGCATAGAAGTTCTAAATGATAATTTCTCTCGAGAGATCATGGTTGGGGCATGAATATAACACTGATTTAAGCCTCCCCCAAGCTTGAGCTATACTTTCTCTGTCACGAGGCCAAAAATTATAAATATAACTCCGATCACGATGTACCAAATGCATAGGATAAAACCTTTGATGAAATTCCAATTTCAATCGGTTGTAGTTCCATGATCCATTATCATCACATACCCTATACCATGTCAATGCTTTATCCCCCAAAGATAAGGGAAATACCTTTTTCTTGACCTCATCCTCGGGCAAACCTGAAAGCTTAAATAAACCACAAACTTCATCTACATAGATTAGATGCAAGTCGGGATGTGATGTTCCATCTCCCGTAAAAGGATTAGCCAACAGTTTCTCAAGCATACCCGAAGGAAATTCATAGCAAATATTTTTAGTAGGTGCAGCAGGTTGAGGAGCAACTCCTTGTGCTTCCGTTCGAGGAGAAGATACCCCGAACAAGCTCCTCAAAGGATTAGTTTCCATAGTGACAAGTGACAATAAATTTCAGCACACTATATAAATGTTTCCTTACCAAAGGCGCTTCACTCCCCGGCAACGGCGCCAGAAAAGAGTCTTGATGACCCACAAGTGTAGGGGATCTATCGTAGTCCTTTCAATAAGTAAGAGTGTCAAACCCAACGAGGAGGAGAAGGATCTGACAAGTGGTTTTCAGCAAGGTATTCTCTGCAAGCACTAAAATTATCGGTAACAGAAAGTTGTGTGATAAGATGATTCGTAGCAAGTAGCAAGTAACAATAGTAACAACGGTGCAGCAAAGTGGCCCAATCCCTTTTGTAGCAAGGGACAAGCCTGGACAAACTCTTATAGGAGGTAAAGCGCTCCCGAGGACAAATGGGAGTTTCTGTCAAGCTAGTTTTCATCATGTTCATATGATTCGCGTTCACTTCTTTGATAGTTTGATATGTGGGTGGACTGGTGCTTGGGTTCTACCCTTACTTGGACAAGCCTCGCACTTATGATTAACCCCTCTCGCAAGCATCCGCAACTACGAAAGAATAATTAAGACAAAGTCTAACCATAGCATTAAACTAGTTGATCCAAATCAGCCGCTTACGAAGCAACGCATAAACTAGGGTTTAAGCTTCTGTCACTCTAGCAACCCATCATCTACTTACTACTTCCCAATACCTTCCTCTAGGCCCAAATAATGGTTAAGTGTTATTAGTCGACGTTTACATAACACCACTAGAGGAAAAACAACATACAACACATCAAAATATCGAACAAATACCAAATTCACATGACTACTTATAGCATGACTTATCCCATGTCCTCAGGAACAAAAGTGACTACTCATAAAGCATAATTATGTTCATGACCAGAGAGGTATTGAATAGAATCAAGGATCTGAACATATAATCTTCCACCGAGTAATCCAACGAGCATCAACTACAAAGAGTAATTAACACTACTAGCAACCTTATAAGTACCAATCGGAGTCGCGAGACGGAGATTGGTTACAAGAGATGAACTAGGGTTTGGAGATGAGATGGTGATGATGAAGATGTTGATGGTGATGAGTCCCCTCCGATGAGAGGAGTGTTGGTGATGATGATGGCGACGATTTCCCCCTCCGGGAGGGAAGTTTCCCCGGCAGGACGAGCCTGCCGGAGCTCTAGATTGGTTCTGCTCAAGTTCCACCTCGTGGCGGCGGAGATTCCTCCCAAAAGCCTCCTCTCTATTTTTTCTAGAACGAAACCCTCCTTATAGAAAAAGAGGGGAGCCAGAGGGCCAACTCGGAGCCCACAAGCCCCCTAGCGCGACCAGGGGGGTAGGTCGCGCCTAGCAGGCTTGTGGCCTCCTGGTGTCTCCCCTCTGGCACTTCTTTCGCCCAGTATTTTTTATAAATTCCAAAATAATTCCTTGTTGATTTTCACGGCTTTTGGAGTTGCGCAGAATAGGTATCTCAAACTTGCTCCTTTTTCAGGCCAGAATTCCAGCTGCCCGCATTCTCCCTCTTCATGTAAACCTTGCAAAATAAGAGAGAAAATGCATAAGTATTGTACCGTGAAGTGTAATAATAGCCCATAAAGCGATAAATATCAACATAAAAGCATGATGGAAAATGGACGTATTAACCATGTCCTTTCCTTTCTTATTCATTTAACCGGAGTGTGGTGTCTTCTTTCATGTTCTTTCCTTGCATATCAATTTAGTTGGTTTGTTGTGAATTTTGTCAAGATCTTTCCATCTTATCAAATTTTGTCCTCAATTTCCTACCGAAGTGGTGCCGAAATTTATTTTGAATTCTTGCTTGTTCCTCATGTCATTCTTCATCTCCTTGCAACCTCTAAGTTTCATTAGTTTCACTCATTTGTCAAGAAGCAACTAATTCTTAGGTCTCGGGTCGAGATCTCTTATTTGTGTAGGAGAGTTGTAATAGCCCGGAACCGACGCTCCAGAAGATTCCCCTTTTATCTCGTTGTCACCGTGTGATTATTTTGTTTGTCGCATTCATCATTGCATCATTCACATCATTCGCATTGCATCGACACTCCGTTGTCATCAGTTCTCAAAACTTTCATCCGTTATTAGTAGTCGCTTCTCTCCGTTTTTGTCATTAACCATTTTGAGACCAACCACAAACGCACACGCCCGCGACATCGTTAAAATCTTGTTTTTAAAAAAGTGTATAAAACTTCCTCATATTTGGTTGAAACTTGGTGTGCGGTCTGAATAGTGTGTAGGTAGGCCGCCTGCCAAATTTCATCGCAATCGGAGTTCGTTTGATACCCGAACCATTAAACATATAGCAACACTATAGCTGGTCAACTGTGTGACGTTTCGGCATTTTAAACTCTGTTGCCGGGTTGCCTGTTTTCCCTCTCTTCTATGCCTAGCCTCTCTGCAGAGTGCATCGTTCCGCGCGCAACCTCGCGTGAAAATCTCCCCGTGTCCGAAACACATGATCGTGACCGTTGGATCCGGATCAACCCCGTAATACCCCAAACCATCATCGGTTTGTCAATTGGTCTCCCTAACCTAATTATTTAAGCCATGTGATCTAAATAGGAGGGCCTAAATAACCCCTAACCCTAGTCCTATTCCCTATATATAAACCCTCTAGACCTAAACCTAAAAATCCTCCACCTTGCCCCAACCCGCCGCCGCCAGCATCTCCTTCCTTGGGATCCTCCGAGATCCCCATCGCCCAACCTGAAGCATCCACCTTCCCCTCGATTTTTACATCAAGCCAACCAACGCCCAATCCTCAACCGCCACACATCCATCCATCCAGCACGCGCAATCCTCCGGCACCTGAGAGCCCCTCCTCCTCGGCTTCTTGTTTGCTCTAGAGGAGCCCGCGGTCGCCCGATGCCGATGCACAGAGAAGCCAGCTGTCAGTGGGCCGATCGTCAGGAGCTAATGCTTAGCAGTCGCAGGCAACGACACTAGAAGAATGTTGTTGACGAGTCACTAACTTGTTGCCTTCGCGACAACAGAGTCAGAACTGCTCCCAGTTGCTCAACAATTAGCAATTGTCTTGCAATGGCCCACCAGCGGGTGGGTTCGCGATAGTTTTCGAGGGTAGAGTATTCGACCCATATTTGTTGGTATGCCAGTCAGGAGGTGAGAGAATACTCTCGAGTATTAGCAGCTGAATGTGTCAGATTCAACCACACATGAAAGATTAGTATCTGCAAAAAAAGTATCAGCAACAAAGTAGTATGATAACAACGGTGTCAGAAACGATTTGTTGACGGCAGACTATTCCTAACTGTCGTATCAATGGCGCCAGAAGTTGCCCGTTGACGGAAATTGTCTTTTCCCGTCAACGACGAGCGAACCAGAATTGTAGCAGGTAGTAGTAGTGTAACGAGTAGCAGCAGTGGCAAGGAACAACAGTAGTGACAGCAGTAGCAAGTAGCAACAGTAGCAAGTAACAGCAGAGCAAGCGACAGTAGTAACAGCAGTAGCAAGTAGCAACAATAGTAACAACAGAAGTGGAGAGCAAGTAACAGCAATAACAGCAGCAGAGCAAAACAAGTAACAGCAGTAACAACAACAGAGCAAAACAAGTAACACAAGTAACAACAGCAGAGCAAAACAAGTAACAGCAGCAGTGGGACGAACTCGTAGGCAATGGGTTGGTGATTCGTTTGGATGATATTCATCATGCAACAGTTATAACACGGAGAAATATGTGGCTAGCTCCCATTCGTCAATGTGATGTAGGCATGCATTCTGTGTGTAGTCATACGTGCTTAAGGAAAAGAACTTGCATGACATCTACTGTCCATCCCTCCCGTGGCAGCGGGGTCCAAAAGGATACTACAAGATATTAAGGTTCTCCTTTTAATAAAGAACCGGAATAACGCATTAGCACTTGGTGAACACATGAAATCCTCAAACTATGGTCATCACCGGGAGTGGTTCCGGTTATTGTCACTCCGGGGTTGCCGGGTCATAACACATAGTAGGTAACTACAACTTGCAAGATCGGATCTAAAACAAACATATATTGGTGACAACATAATAATTTCAGATCTGAAATCATGGCACTCGGGCCCTAGTGACAAGCATTAAGCATGGCAAAGTAGTACCAATATCAATCTCAGAACATAGTGGATACTAGGGATCAATCCCCGTCAAAACTAACTCGATTACATGATAGATCTCATCCTACTCATCACCGCCCAGCGAGCCTACGAATAGATTACTCACGAACGATGAAGAGCTTCATGGAATTGGAGAGGGAAGAAGGTTGATGATGACGATGGCGACGATTTCCCCTCTCCGGAGCCCAAAACGGACTCCAGATCTGTCCTCCAGATGAAGAACAGGATGTGGCGGCGCCTCCGTATCGCAAACGCGACGAAATCTTCTCTTCTGATTTTTTTCTGGGCGAAAGTGAATTTATAGAGCTGAGTTTGGGGGCGGCAGAGCCACGTGGGCCCCACAAGCTTGGTTGCCGCGGCCAGGGGGTGGCCGCGGCAACAGGGCTTGTGGCCCACTGGCCCATCCCCTCCGGTGGATCTTTGCGCAGGTATTTTTCATATTTTCCAGAAAAATTCTACGTAAATTTTCAGGACGTTCCGAGAACTTTCATTTCTGCACAAAAACAACACCATGACAATTCTGCTGAAAACAACGTTAGTCCGGGTTAGTTCCATTCAAATCATTCAAATTAGAGTCCAAAACAAGGGCAAAAGAGTTTGGAAAAGTAGATACGATGGAGATGTATCAAACTCCCCCAAGCTTAAAACCTTGCTTGTCCTCAAGCAACTCAGTTGACAAACTGAGAGAGAAAGAAAAACTTTGACAAACTCTATTTGATCTTGTTGTTGCAACAATGTCTAACTCGTAACCAGAATTTCAGCAAGATCACAAGTTAACCACATAAGCAAGTGACACAAAGGTCTCACAGCAAACTAATATCAATGGCATATTCAGCTAGTGAGCAAATAATAATGAGTTTCAGATACCAACAATTCAATCAAAACAAGCATGAAGCAATATGAATAGGTGGTATCTCGCTAGCTCTTTCTGAGACCGCAAAACATAAATGCAGAGCACTTTCAAAGATCAAGGGTTGACTAAACATTGTAATTCATAGCAGCGAAGATCCAGTCATAGTCATACTCAATATTAATCAAAAGCAAAGCATAAAAATGACAGAGGTGCTCTCTAATTGGTGCTTATATAAGAAGAGGATGACTCAACAGGAAAATAAATAGACAGGCCCTTCGCAGAGGGAAGCATTGATTTGCAGAGGTGCCGGAGCTCAAGCTTTATAAACAAAGATAATAATTTTGGGTGGCATGCTTTCATTGTCAATGCAATGACCAAGAGTTCTCAATATCTTCCACGCTAATCATGTTATAGGGCGGTTCCCAAATAGAAAAGTAAAGTTTTAACTCCCCCAGCACCAATCAATCACACTCCACGGCTAGCCGAATCCTCGGGTACCGTCCATACTAACATCAATCCAGGGGGAGTCTTGTTTTACAGTTATGTTTTCGATTTAAGCGTGGAACTGGGCATTCCAATTACCGGCCCCTTTCTCGTGAATGACAGTGAATAAACACATGTCGAGGATAACACGCCTAACATGGAAGATATCAATAGCCCTCTGTCACCACATGAGCGGTTCGGGCATGCAAAACAGATTATTTCTTGAAGGTTTAGAGAATGGCACATGCAAATTTACTTGGAACGGCAGGTATATACCGCAAATAGGAAGGTATGGTGGATTCTCATGGAAAAGCTTTTGGGTTTATGGAAGTGGATGCACAAGCAGTATTCCGCTTAGTACAGATGAAGGCTAGCAAAAGACTGGGAAGCGACCAACTAGAGAGCGACAACAGTCATCAAGATGTAATGAGTTTGTCTAACATGGAATGCAAGCATGAACATGATATAAATCACCATGAACACGAACATCATAGAGGCTATGTTGATTTTGTTTCAACTACATGCATGAACATGCGCCAAGTCAAGCCACTTGAATCATTCAAAGGAGAATACCATCCTATCATACTACATCATAGTCATCTCAAAATCTATGTTGGCATTCAAGACAAACAATTATAAGTTCCTAGCTAAATAAGCATGGCATCAGAAACTATGATCTCTAAGTTGTCATTGCAAACATGGTTCTCTCACAACAAAGCTGAATCTGGAATGACAAGCTAGTCATATTTACAAAAACAAAATAGATAGAGCTCATACCAGATTTTCCAGTCTGAGTCACTTCATCATATATCATCATTATTGCCTTTCACTTGCACGATCGAACGATGTGAACAATAATAAGAGTGCTCGTGCAATGGACTAAGCTGAAATCTGCAGGCAAACACAAAGGAGAAGAAAAAGTAATATGGCTCTTTGAAAGCTAAACAGGCATGCATGCAAGAGCCACTAAACATTGTAACCAATATCTTCTACCTTGACCCAAAGAAAAAGAAAACTATTTACACGGGAAAGCTCCCAACAAGCAAAAAGAAGAAAGGAAAATATTTTTGGGTTTTCTCAAAAGGACACAAAACAAGAAAACAAGAAAACGAAAATAAACTAGCATGGATAATATAGTAGCAAAGTGTAAACACCGGCTAACAAAGTAAAGCATAAGCATGAATGTAAGGTCGGTGAGAACACGTACTCCCCCAAGCTTAGGATTTTGGCCTAGCTTGGTCTACTCCCAAGGATGGTCCTAGCGAAACCCAAAATTATAATCGGGGTTTTACGGGAGTGCTGCACCAACTGCCTGAATAGCTGCCTCACGAAGACGAGCAGCCGTCGCCTCCCTCTCATACTCCTCTGCCTCTCCTATGGTTATGTAGTATCTCCATTTTACCTGAAAGTCAAAGAAAGCAGGAGCAGGAAGGGTAATATGGAAGACATGCTGCCGGTTAAATATCAATCAATATAGGAGGGATTCATCATCCCTCTCAAGAAACTAGTAGCGTGTCAAAGCGACGCGGTCAAGGAAAGCTGTATGGAGCGGGGGATCTCCTGCGCGGATGGGTACTCCAAGAAAATTTGCTATGTGAGTGGCATAGATGCCGCCAAAGAAATCTCCCTCAATAGTGTTTTTATTCAGCCTCCTTGCTATAATAGCTCCCATGTTGAAGCTTTTGTCACCCGTAACCGCGCTCTTAAGGATACTAAGGTCGGATGCGCATAGGTGACAATGTTCAACCTTACCGTTAATGCACCTACCTATGAAGAGGGCAAAGTAGTGCAAGGCAGGGAAATGAATGCTTCCTATGGTAGCTTGCGTGATGTATCTAGTTTATCCAACAGATATACTAGAGAAAAAAATCTCTAACCGAAGATTTAGCAGGATCTTTAAGATTACCCCCATCGGGTATTTTGCAAATCCTATTGAAATCCTCCAAATCCATGGCATAAGATTTATCATACAGGTCAAACAGTATGGATGAGTCACGGCCAATTGAAAATTTAAATCTACGCATGAAAGAGGCAATGAGCATAGCATAATGTTCACATTTATCTCAGAGGAATTCTTCTAACCCGGCATTGCAGACAAGTGTATCAAACTCATCCTTGAAGCCTGCTTCGATCATGAACTTATCGGAAGGCCATTCACATGGTTGTACCGGTGCGTCCCTTAGTTGATAAGGATCGGGCTCCCGAAAAGAAAGACGGGGACCCTTCTTACTTGAGGAACCACCATGAAACTTCCTCCTGAACATAATTTCTATTTGCTGAAATTTTGAAGTTCAAGAGAAAGGTGAATAAAGACCAACCACACCTTGTATAAACTACTCCAACTAGTGCCTAGAGACCGTATCACGCACTAAAACTACTTGGGACCAGCTAAAATCAACATTTCAAGATCAAGAACAGGGTCACCAAGGTAGCAAGAATACGTGAAGGATAAAGCACTAGAGCAAAAACTAATTGGACCAATGGAGGAGTCACTTACCAAGGAGTAATTTCCCCAAAACGGTTCGGAGAATGATGCTTTGAGCAAGGAGATCGAAAATCACAGCCAAATGAGCAAGAACACGGGTTTGAGCTGCAAAACAATTTTTTTCTGGAGGTAGAGGAAGAGGATGGGAGCTGGAATGAGTGGAGGGGGCCCCTGTCGGGGAACGTCACATGGGAAACAAAAAATTTCCTACGCGCATGAAGACCTATCATGGTGATGTCCATCTACGAGAGGGGATGAGTGATCTACGTACCCTTGTAGACAGTACAGCAGAAGCGTTAGTGAATGCGGTTGATGTAGTGGAACGTCCTCACGTCCCTCGATCCGCCCCGCGAACAATCCCGCGATCAGTCCCACGATTTAGTACCGAACGGACGGCACCTCCGCGTTCAGCACACGTACAGCTCGACGATGATCTCGGCCTTCTTGATCCAGCAAGAGAGACGGATAGGTAGAAGAGTTCTCCGGCAGCGTGACAGCGCTCCGGAGGTTGGTGATGATCTCGTCTCAGCAGGGCTCCGCCCGAGCTCCGCAGAAACACGATCTAGAGGAAAAACCGTGGAGGTATGTGGTCGGGCTGCCATGGAAAAGTCGTCTCAAATCAGCCCTAAAACCTCCGTATATATAGGTGGGAGAGGGGGGGGGGCCTTGCCTTGGGGCTCAAGGAGCCCCAAGGGGGTCGGCCGAGCCAAGGGGGAAGGTCTCCCCCCCGAAACCGAGTTGGACTTGGTTTGGTGGGTGGGAGTCCTTCCTTCCCTTCCCACCTCCCTTTTTTTTCTTTCTCTTTGATTTTTCTTCCAATGCGCATAGGGCCCCTTTTGGGCTGTCCCACCAGCCCACTAAGGGCTGGTGCGCCACCCTCAAGGCCTATGGGCTTCCCCGGGGTGGGTTGCCCCCCGGTGAACTCCCGGAACCCATTCGTCATTCCCGGTACATTCCCGGTAACTCCGAAAACCTTCCGGTAATCAAATGAGGTCATCCTATATATCAATCTTCATTTCCGGACCATTCCGGAAACCCTCGTGACGTCCGTGATCTCATCCGGGACTCCGAACAACATTCGGTAACCAACCATATAACTCAAATATGCATAAAACAACGTCGAACCTTAAGTGTGCAGACCCTGCGGGTTCGAGAACTATGCAGACATGACCCGAGAGACTCCTCGGTCAATATCCAATAGCGGGACCTGGATGCCCATATCAGCCAATCCTCGGTCAATATCCAATATCGGTCTACGAAGATCTTATCGTTTGAACCTCAGTGCCAAGGATTAATATAATCCCGTATGTCATTCCCTTTGTCCTTCGGTATGTTACTTGCCCGAGATTCGATCATCAGTATCCGCATACCTATTTCAATCTCGTTTACCAGCAAGTCTCTTTACTCGTTCCGTAATACAAGATCCTGCAACTTACACTAAGTCACATTGCTCGCAAGGCTTGTGTGTGATGTTGTATTACCGAGTGGGCCCCGAGATACCTCTCCGTCACACGGAGTGACAAATCCCAGTCTCGATCCATACTAACTCAACTAACACCTTCGGAGATACCTGTAGAGCATCTTTATAGTCACCCAGTTACGTTGCAACGTTTGATACACAGAAAGCATTCCTCCGGTGTCAGTGAGTTATATGATCTCATGGTCATAGGAACAAATACTTGACATGCAGAAAACAGTAGCAACAAAATGACACGATCAACATGCTACGTCTATTAGTTTGGGTCTAGTCCATCACATGATTCTCCTAATGATGTGATCCCGTTATCAAGTGACAACACTTGCCCATGGCCAGGAAACCTTGACCATCTTTGATTAACGAGCTAGTCAACTAGAGGCTTACTAGGGACAGTGTTTTGTCTATGTATCCACACAAGTATTGTGTTTCCAATCAATACAATTATAGCATGGATAATAAACGATTATCATGAACTAAGAAATATAATAATAACTAATTTATTATTGCCTCTAGGGCATATTTCCAACAGCCCCTGTGGGCCCCACAAGCTTGCTTGCCGCGGCCAGGGGGGTGGCCGCGGTGACAGGGCTTGTGGACCACTAGGGTGGCCCCCAGGCCAGCTCTCTGTCCCAGTATTTTTCAAATATTCCAAAAAATCATACTAGATTTTCAGGACCATCGGAGAACTTTTATTTTCAAGGTATTTTTCTCCGGGACGCTAAAACACAAAATAGGAAAAACTAAACTAAACCTATCATTTTTCTTCTAAGCAAAAGAAAGTGAAAGCTCAAAACAGAGGTATGTGACTCTTTGGTTCATCCATTTCATGGTCATCGATAGAAATCCGTCAATGGGGTTGATCAAATCCTTATGACAAAACTTTCTTGAATTGCAAAAGCAAACAGAGAATTTTCGAATAGCCACTAAGTCACCTCAATGAGGATATGTATCTCCCCAACAAGCAATTCATACTTCATCTTGACACGAGGAATAGGGCATTCAAAGCTCCCAATAAGAATCGATGAAGTTTTTTCGATAGCATTGATGCAATGTACTTGATATCGTTTCTTCGGAAAGTGCACGGTATGCTCATTACCGTTGACATGGAAAGTGACATGGCCTTTGTTGCAATCTATAACAACCCCTGAAGTGTTTAAAAAGGGTCTTCCGAGGATGACAACCATGGCATCGTCCTCGGGAATATCCAAGATAACAAAGTCTATTAAGATAGTGGTGTTAGCAACCACAACAGGCACATCCTCGCAAATGCCAACAGGGAAAGCAGTTGATTTGTCGGCCATTTGCAGATAAATTTTAGTGGGTGTCAACTTATCCAGTTCAAGTCTACGATAAAGAGAGAGAGGCATAACACTAACACCGGCTCCAAGGTCACATAAGGCAGTTCTTACGTAGTTTCCTTTAACTAGATGACCCATTGCGCCGATGGCGCAAATAGCACCGGTCAGCCGAGTCTTGAAACCATGTGTATGTGATAGCGGCATCATGTTAGATGAAAAAAATGACATCTTAATTTAGATGTGGATTAAGAAAAGTTAAATTCAATTTGTATTACTAAACTGAATATGCAAATAGTGTAGTTAATTCTAAGAAATACGTTTAGAGCGCATGTACTATCGTCTTGTGTGCTAGATTTTGTATTACATGCCAAGTAATTTCTTGCAAAACACATGGACTGTGTGGTGGGTTCAACTTAATTTAGGCGCAGGGATAGCACCTAGGCTAACATTTGAAACCATGAAAAAAACATTTTTAATCATGGGTTAATTTAATGTAAAATAATACATGATATCTGTATCTTCTTAGCTTTAGGCATGAACCTTGCTATAAGGAGTCACAGTAGCTAGTTTTTATGTGAGAAGGCAAGAGAAACAAATATAAAGAATTAAAACTTATGAAACCATTAGCAGATGACACATTCATTACAAAGATAGTTGATTAGATGTAGACCACACCACGACACATTCAAAAACACGTAATAGAGAGAATGTATATATTACATGATGCATTTCCATGATATCTAAAGCTTGGATGACTCCTAGCTACTCAGACGTTCGAAGCATCTTTATTTGACGTAAATAGGGCCTTTTGCGTGCAAGTGTGATGTTCCTTTTCTATGTTCCTGGAATTGAAGATAAGATTTCTGAGTTAGCAAGTCAGGGTATAAAAAAATATAAAGCATTAATTTGCTTACCCAGAAGGAGATTCACTGGCTGGAGACCTTGATACAGGCAAACGCTCTTGGTTTTTTTTGCACTGATTGGCACACACACAAGTATCATAAGTGGCGAGGCAGAGGATCAAAGTGTATGTATGCTATAGAGAACAAAGCGAAAGACGGGGAAGCGCATACCTTTTTTTGAAGGTTGACAAGTTCAGTGCATTCATGGGGTGGTGTAGACAGCTGTTGAATGCCATAAGCTTGTACAATGGCCTTGTCAGATGACTCGTAAGCATTTGTTTTTCTTCGGACGGATATTGGTTTAATGGGTTCACCGTGGAATATTGATTTCTGCAGCTCCTCAGAAATTTTATAATTGTCAGGTAGCACAGGGAAAATGCAGAACTAAATTTGAAACCTATATTATGTAATGGCAAATAGTCAGGCTAACCTGCTGAAATGCAGAAGCATGCACATATTTTTTAGCAGGTGACATTGAAGATCCTGCATCACTGCTGATAATGGTAAAATCGGGGTACTGACAAGGCAATGATCGTGCTTATATTAGATATAAGTTGTTGGAGCTCAAGTTTAGATAGCAGAGATGTTTAATGTTAAATACAAAAGTGAAAGGGTGCCTAACTTGTTTATTGGCACCGGCGTCATTGTGTTCTTCATCGAGCGATGATGGCTCTAACTGGATAGAGCTAATCTGCATGTTAAATGATTTTAGGAATGAAGACACCGCGAAAAACACTTGGTTAGTTGATGTCGTGCAAGTCTGAAAATGTACCTGTTGCGTGGGCTCTTTGGTTGTGGTGGCAGAGCCTGCCTTCAGAAGCTGAACTTCTTTCTCTAAGGCAGCAACTTTTTGTTTCAGCCTAACTGTTGCATGCTCAAATATGTCTGACCAAGATTTAGCTTGTACTAATTCCTTTCTGCATCTCACAAGCCTGGGTAAATTTAGATCATCTATAACTACAATGTTCTCTGTCTGCATGTAAACAAGAGCATTGAGGCTCGCTGATTTGATGGCTCCTTCCATTGTTTGGCAGTAATCTCCAGCAAAAAGCTTTGTATTTAGCCAGGGCATGTTGATTTCAGGTGGAACATGGATTTCAACGATAGCAAAAAATCTGTCTTCATCTTCTTCATGGTGAACTGATTGGCTGGTTGTGAGTTTAAGGGCAGTGGCAGCCAGCTCTAGAATAAGCTGTTTACTTACATTCACACGGGTTGGAGCAGGCTTCGGTATGAAGGATCATAGTTAGTAAAAAGATCTAGAGCTGGCACAGAAGGCAAAAGTTAAATATAGTTTGATAGGTTCGGATATCTTACCTCGGGAAGAAGGGGAACGAAGAGGTCTTCATCCATTGGAGAGAAAGTTGCAGCCTTGAGGAGTGGGGAATTTTAGTACGGTAAGGAGACAAGGGGATTGAGGTGGGAGGCGACCTGGTGGGTGGTGTCTGTTTGGGGATCTAGGTCACGGTTCAGCACAGCATGGCTATATAGGCTTTGCCTATCTATGGAAATGGTCTGTAGTTCTATGGGCTTTTACAACTGCTCGTGATGGGCCTTTGAATTTTGTTTTTATCCAATGGCTGCCTTTTTTTATATTTTTGTTCTTCCATCGAGTGTCAACAACCCAGCATCATGTGCATATATTCTTTTTTATCTTTTTATCTTTTTTTATCCAATGGCCCCCATGGATGTAAAAGCAAACAAACAGTTGTACTGGCGGATTTTCTTAAGGAAATTGAGGCTGCGTGGCATGCCTTTATAATCAAGCAAGATTTTTAAAAATTCAGGGGGGTTCTTAAAGGGCTCAATGAAGACTTTCCCTGCCTTACAACAGTTGTTGTACACCACTCGTCTCTTCGTGGTGTCAGACTACGACTTGACCCTTTCGCGCCACCAAAAGCTAGCATGGCAGCGACTGCAACGGTAGTCTGGGGCTCCATAGTATGACCTCTTTGGGTAGAAAGCTAGAGAAGATTCCAATGCAGTAAGAATAGAGGACTCTGACAAGGCAGAGAACAACATGGCCAATAACAAGAGAGACATACCTTTAAGTATGTCCACTTCATCAGGAGAAAACCCAACCCAAACAGGATGCAGAGGGGATGCCAAGACATGCTCTATGAGAGGCAGAACAAGAAGGGAGTAATATGACACCGAGGAACAAGGAAGAACTATAAACGACAAAGGAGAACACGAACTAACCACCCTTCTTGTGAGCACGAAGCCTATCCAGCAAGAACCTGCATCTTTTACGATTTTTGGAAGCCTCAATAGAAGTAAGCAATGGGAAGAAGCCATCTCCTATGGAGATAAAAAACCAAAGGACGTGCTCAGGGAGCAAGTTCTGTTTACGAACACATGCCAAAAAGAGTTGGCGTCGATAAAATGGGAACGAACATACGTGTCCTCTTTCGAACAAGGGGAATGGAAGGCGTGACCGGCAAAGCAGGGACAACAACTGCAACACGAGCAGCACGACGTGGAGGAATAGCACGATGCGGAACAGGCAAATGCACCGAAGGAACGGCCGGTCGGCTACGAGCAGAACGTCGTGGAGGCATACCGCGAGAAGCAAAACCAAAAACATGGAAAAGCATACAGCACGACGCTGCAAAAACAGGTAAACAAGCAGGAATAAATGTGTGAAACTGCTGTGAGGGAGTCAATTATTTTGAGAATATTCAGACTGTATACGTAAATGTATAAAGAGTGTTTGGAGGTATGCACCTTTCTATTGTTTCGCATATAGAATATACGACCTCATTTCTCATTCTTCCCCTTGATTCAGTTATGACCTCAACTATACGTTCAGACAGTGAAGTAGCTATGGTCAGGTTTTTTACAGCATAGCCAATCTACCATCCTCAGAAATGGCAAGCTCTACCCCAGCAAGCACACAACAATAATTTTCTCAAGAAGATATAAAAGCAGGAAGCAGTAGTAGCTGAAAATAAAAATCTACGACACGTAATATCAGCCAAAGAATGCACGTAACACACACAACGAGAACCATGTAATTGACTGAATCTGAAACCAGCATAAAAAAGAAAGCAAGGAGAAAGATGATACCTTCAAAACACGAAAAAGTGCAGCCGAGGTGTGGAGGGAGACGAACTGCAGAAAACCTGTATTCAGATATCCAAGACAGAAAAAAGAGAAATCCAATGGTTAGAACAGAAATAAAAAATAGAACACCTTGCTGCAGATTAACAACACAGTAAATTAGCTTACAAAAGAATTCAGATATATCATACAAAAATGTTAGAAAAGTATGTCTTGTACTGTAAGCAAGCATGCAACAGATTTTTTACAAAATTAACAGGATGCGGAATCAAAGGAGGTGTACACTGACGGAAAACGCAGAACTATCTTGGTAGTTAATAAGAACAGGAAATATTTATTCCAAGAAAGCAGGCAGAGCCAAGCACAAGCGTGAGATTACTACCTACTGTTGTAGAGCCAAATCAAAATTAGTAAAAAGTAGCACTGCAGAGGACCTTCAAGTTATATTTGCACTGAGCTCTAACAAGAGCAAATGTCAGGATCAAGAACAACCGGTAGTGTATGCTGGCATGCTCACATTTAAATAATTAATACTTGTGAAAAGCCTGTAGTGTATGTCACAACTATAAATACTTTGTTTTCACCTAAAAATATCACAAAGGAGACAAATAAAAACAAAGCTGGCAATATAAATGCAGACCAATGCAGAACGCAACAGGTAAATATTTCCAAAGACAAGCAAATATTTCTCTATAGCTACACAGTTTTGAAACATTTTCCTTCGTGAAGCTTCCTTCTCGAAGCTAATCAAGTCCGCTTTCTTTTTTTTGGCTGCCTAAAGATTGAAGCAAAGGACCATCAACTTTCTATAACCAATCAATCCAGCCAAACTAAATTACTTTCTTATCTATTATATTCGGCCACTCAATACTCACCTTCCGGAAGAACCCGAACTGAGTATGTAGGAAGTATTAGCTGCAGCCTAGAAGAATAACCTAGCAAATCTAACATGACCAGCCCTCTAGCAACGCAACAAACCCAGTTGGACATGCATTTCATCGAACAGCTGACAAGCACAGGAGCGGGAAGGAGCATACCTGAGGAAAATGGATAGATCAGCAGCAGGCAGACACGGGAAAGGAGAAGCAGCCACCCCTACACACCATAGAAGAGCAAAAGAAACAATGAAAATCGGATCAACAGGTCAGAGGTGAAGAGGTGGAGGGAGGAAAAGTGAGCAGCCAAAAGAAGGACCACACCCTAACCGAACGCAGCAGGAGCAGCGCGACGAGCCATGAGGAAGCCTAGCGACGGCAGGAGACGAGGGCGAGCGGGCGAGGGCGAGCGGGCAGATGAAGGCGAGCGGACGAGCGGGCGAGGGCGAGGAAGCGGAGCTGAGCGAACTGAGCGAGGCACAGGGGTAGGCTAGAGGAGAAAAGGAGAAGAGGCCCCCGGTCAGCAACAGTTGATTCAGAGATGCAATTGCCAGAGAAACCAAAGAAAAAATATAGCCATCACTGACACATGGGCCTAGTAGAAAACGGGACCACCTGCAGCGGCACATGGACAAAAACAATGGGTGGCAACAGGCGAGGCAGCATGCCACTCCCGTAGTGGAGGCACTGCACCCGCGTCAGGCGCACCACTGTAGACGACGGGGCACTGCACCACGCGTCAGACGCACTGGTGCACACGACGGTGCGCACACTGCAGCCCACAACTCGGCTCTAGACGCCTTTTTCAACGACGGAAACGCACACATGTGATGCACTGCTGCAGCCCGCTGGAAAACCGGCCCCACACACAAGAGAGGCCCACACGTCATTTGCTGGAAACGACCACCACGGTCCATGCACTGCGGCCCACGAGGCTCCGAACGCCTTTTTCAACGACGGACATGCACACACTCGACGTCCCCCTGCAGCCGCTGGAGGACAGGTCCCACGCACAAGGGAGGCCCACACGTCATTTGCTCTAAGACAACCAGATTGACGTAAAAAAACGAACGCCCAGATGTTTGACAACACAGTCAAAAGGACAAATAGAATACGTTTGGAGGCAAATGGGCGGGCTGGATCGTTCGCAAAACGCGATGGCCTCAGGATGGCGGGTTCCCTAGCAGCTTTTATAAGAGAAATGGAGCAAGGTATAGGGGGCACTCCTGGATCACCAAGTTTCTTAGGAGTTCCACCTTTCAAAGTGTAATTGGCAAGCATGGTGGAGATCTCAAGATCTGCTATCTTTCGTTTATTGGTCACGATATCTTTCATGTACTTGGCATACGGAGACATTTTGAGCATATCAACTAACCGCATCTGCAGAAAGACGGTTCTTATCATTTCAATAAAGCGCTCAAAATCCTCATCATCTTTTTTCTTGAATGGCTTAGAAGGAAAGGGCATAGATCTCTGAACCCATGGCTCTCTTTCTTTACCATGCTTCCCATCAGTGAAGTCATTCTTATCGTATCTCTTAGGCTGTGGATTATCAGGATTAACCATAGGTTCAATCTCCACATCCTTATCATTGCTAGGTTGAGCATCATTATGAACATCGCTGTCCATATTGTCACCAGGTTCATGTTCATCACCAGATTGTGTTTCTGCATCACACGCAGAAATATCATTTGGTTCTTCAGGTGTGACAATATTTGGTGAACTAACAGGCAGGTTTCTATCATCCTTCTTCTTCTCCTTAGGATGACTGGGTGGATCTGCATTAATTCCTTGAGAATCTTGATCAATTCTCTTAGGATGACCCTCAGGATACAAAGGTTCCTGAGTCATTTTGCCTCCTCTCGTAACGACTCTGACAGGGTTGTCATTTAATTCATTGAGCAGGTCATTCTGAGCTTTAAGTACTTGTTCTACTTGAGTAGTAATCATAGAGACATGTTTACTCAGAAGCTTCAGATCATTGACATTTCTGTCTACACAAGCACTTAAATGACTAAGCATACGAGTACTTTGTTCCAAATGTCTGCTAACATAATCATTGAAACTCTGTTGTTTGGCAACAAAGTTGTCAAATTCATCAAAGTATAGGCTAGCAGGTTTATCAAAAGGAATATCACTCTCATCAAACCTACGCAGAGAATTTACTTCTACTACCTGTATCGGGTTATCGAGACCATGGATCTCTTCGATAGGTGGTAGATTTTTGACATCTTCAGATCTAATGCCTTTCTCTTGCATAGATTTCTTGGCTTCTTGCATATCTTTGGGACTGAGGAATAGAATACCTCTTTTCTTCGGAGTTGGCTTAGGAGGTGGTTCGGGAATAGTCCAAGCATTATCGTTGACCAAGATGTTATTCAGTAGAGTCTCAGCTTGTTTTACAGTTTGTTCCCTAAAAACACAACGACACAACTATCTAGGTGGTCTCTAGAAGCATCGGTAAGTCCGTTATAGAAGATATCAAGTATCTCATTCTTCTTAAGAGGGTGATCAGGCAAAGCATTTTGTAGCTGGACGAGCCTCCCCCAAGCTCGTGGGAGACTCTCTTCTTTGAGTTGAGCAAAGTTGTATATTTCCTGCAAGGCAGCTTGCTTCTTATGGGCATAGAAATATTTCTCAAAGAAGTAATAGACCATATCCTGGGGACTACTCACACATCCAGGAGAAAGAAAAGCGAACTAGGCTTTAGCGTCATCCTTTAAAGAGAAAGGAAACAACTTAAGGATATAGTAGTGGCGAATCTTCTCCTCACTAGTTAAAAGGGTGGCTATATCGTGTAGTTTGGTAAGATGGGCTAGGACCGTCTCAGACTCATAACCATGGAAAGGATCAGATTCGACTAGAGAGATTATCTCAGGATCGACAGAGAATTCATAATCCTTATCGGTGATAAAGATAGGTGAAGTGGCAAACTTCGGGTCGTATTTCATCCTAGTTGTCAGAGATTTTTCCTTCCACTTGAGAAGTAATTTCTCAACATCATAGGCATCCTTACACGCAAGAAAATCCTCAGCTATCTCTCCCTCCATAACGTAACCCTCAAGTATATCAGGCAATTCATATCTAGGAGAGCTAGATCTAGCAGGAGCAAAAGCAGGTTCTATCTCAATAGTATCGGCAGTTTCAGAAGCATCACGAGCATTGGCAGTAACTCTAGCAATATGAGCATCAAGGAATACCCCTAGTGGCATATCAGGCAAAGTAGTATCTCTAGCAGTATCAAGCATAGCATCATCAGGAATAGCATCTCTAGCAGTATCAGGCATAGCATCATCAGGCAAAATAGCATCTCTAGCATCATCAGGCAAAGCAGTATCAGGCATAGCATCTCTAGCAGTATCAGACATAGCAACTCTAGCAGTATCAGGCATAGTAGCATCATAAGCATCATCAAGCACAGGCGACATATCAAGATTTCTAGCAGGAGGCGGTGTCGCAAACTTACTCATAACTGAAGGTGAATCAAGTGCAGAGCTAGATGGTAGTTCCTTACCTCCCCTCGTAGTTGAGGGCAGGCTTTTGGTTTCTGGATCCTTCGGATTCTTCATAGTGATCAGCAGATATAAATCCCAAGTGACTCAGAGAATATAGCAATACCTTCCCCAGCAACGGCGCCAGAAAAATGCTACTTAGCAGTCCCCGACAACAACACTACAAGAATGTTGTTGACGAGTCACTGACTTGTTGCCTTCGCGACAACAGAGTCAGAACTGCTCCGAGTTGCTCAACAATTAGCAATTGTCTTGCAATAGCCCACCAGTGCGTGGGTTCGCGGTAGTTTTCGAGGGTAGAGTATTCGACCCAAATTTGTTGGTACGCCAA
The DNA here is from genome assembly GCF_904849725.1 of Hordeum vulgare subsp. vulgare. Taxonomy (NCBI): domain Eukaryota; kingdom Viridiplantae; phylum Streptophyta; class Magnoliopsida; order Poales; family Poaceae; genus Hordeum; species Hordeum vulgare. The sequence continues at coordinate 298,013,487 of NC_058520.1, read as the reverse complement.
TTAGGAGGTGAGAGAATACTCTCGAGTATTAGCAGCTGAATGTGTCAGATTCAACCACACCTGAAAGATTAGTATCTGCAAGCAAAGTATCAGCAACAAAGTAGTATGATAACAACGGTGTCAGAAACGATCTGTTGACGGCAGACTATTCCTAACTGTCGTATCAATGGCGCCAGAAGTTGCCCGTTGACAGAAATTGTCTTTTCCCGTCAACGACGAGCGAACCAGAATTGTAGCAAGTAGTAGCAGTGTAACGAGTAGCAGCAGTGGCAAGGAACAGCAGTAGTGACAGCAGTAGCAAGTAGCAACAGCAGCAAGTAACAGCAGAGCAAGCGACAATAGTAACAGCAGTAGCAAGTAGCAACAATAGTAATAGCAGCAGTGGAGAGCAAGTAACAGCAGTAACATCAGCAGAGCAAAACAAGTAACAGCAGTAACAACAACAGAGCAAAACAAGTAACAACAGTAACAGCAGCAGAGCAAAACAAGTAACAGCAGCAGTGGGACGAACTCGTAGGCAATGGGTTGGTGATTCGTTTGGATGATATTCATCATGCAACAGTTATAACACGGAGAGATATGTGGCTAGCTCCCGTTCGTCAATGTGATGTAGGCATGCATTCCGTGTGTAGTCATACGTGCTTAAGGAAAAGAACTTGCATGGCATCTATTGTCCATCCCTCCCGTGGCAGCAGGGTCCACAAGGATACTACAGGATATTAAGGTTCTCCTTTTAATAAAGAACCGGAACAACGCATTAGCACTTGGTGAACACATGAACTCCTCAAACCTTGGTCATCACCGGGAGTGGTTCCGGTTATTGTCACTCCGGGGTTGCCGGGTCATAACACATAGTAGGTAACTACAACTTGCAAGATCGGATCTAAAACACACATATATTGGTGACAACATAATAATTTCAGATCTGAAATCATGGCATTCGGGCCCTAGTGACAAGCATTAAGCATGGCAAAGTAGTAGCAACATCAATCTCAGAACATAGTGGATACTAGGGATCAATCCCCGTCAAAACTAACTCGATTACATGATAGATCTCATCCTACTCATCACCGCCCAGTGAGCCTGCGAATAGATTACTCACGAACGATGAAGAGCTTCATGGAATTGGAGAGGGAAGAAGGTTGATGATGACGATGGCGACGATTTCCCCTCTCCGGAGCCCAAAACGGACTCCAGATCTGTCCTCCAGATGAAGAACAAGATGTGGCGGCGCCTCCATATCGCAAACGCGACGAAATCTTCTCTTCTGATTTTTTTCTGGGCAAAAGTGAATTTATAGAGCTGAGTTTGGGGCGATAGAGCCACGCGGGACCCACAAGCTTGGTTGCCGCGGCCAGGGGGGTGGCTGCGACAACAGGGCTTGTGGCCCACTAGCCCATCCCCTCTGGTGGATCTTTGCGCAGGTATTTTTCATATTTTCCAGAAAAATTCTCCGTAAATTTTCAGGACGTTCCGAGAACTTTCATTTCTGCACAAAAAAACACCATGGCAATTCTGCTGAAAACAGCGTCAGTCCGGGTTAGTTCCATTCAAATCATGCAAATTAGAGTCCAAAACAAGGGCAAAAGAGTTTGGAAAAGTAGATACGATGGTGATGTATCAGCTAACACGCCGCCTCTTCTCGCCCTTGCCTCCTCCCGTGCCCATGCGTGAGCACGCAACCGAGGCACTCGAGCAGGATAGCCCCACCTCAAGACGCAACCTTGTTCGAGCAACACCTTGCCGGAGGTTGGCGCCGGCTACCCCGTGCCGCGAGGAGTGATACGTCTCCAACGTATCTATAATTTTTGATGGCTCCATGCTATTATCTTGTCAACTTTGGATGTTTTATATGCATGAATATGCTATTTTATATCTTTTTTGGGACTAACCTATTAACTCAGTGCCAAGTGCCAGTTTTTGTTTTTTCCGTGTTTTTGACCCTTTTTCAGACGGAGTCCAAATGGAATGAAACTTTACGATTATTTTTTTGGACCAAAAGAGACCCCCGAAGCTTCGGAAGAAGGCCAGAAGAGCCACGAGGGAGTCACAAGCCCATGGGGCGCGGCCTACCCCCCTGGTCGCGCCGTGCAGGCTTGTGACCTCCTCGTGGGCCCAACTGACGCAATTCCACCGCCATAAATTCCTATAAATTCAGAAACCCCCAGAAAGAAACCTAGATCGGGAGTTCCGCCGCCGCAAGCCTCTGTAGCCACCAAAAACCAATCTGGAGCCCGTTCCGGCACCCTGCAGGAGGGGTAATCCATCTCCGGTGGCCATCTTCATCATCCCGGCGATCTCCATGACAATGAGGGAGTAGTTCTCCGTCGGGGCTGAGCGTATGCACCAGTAGTTATGTGTTTGATCTCTCTCTCTCTCGTGTTCTTGAGATGTCTTGATCTCGATGTACCATGGGCTTTGTTACTATAGTTGGATCTTATGATGTTCTTCCCCCTCTCCCTTCATGTAATGAATTGAGTTTCCCCTTTGGAGTTATCTTATCGGATTGAGTCTTTGAGAACACTTGATGTATGTCTTGCTCGTGTCTATCTGCTGTGATCAACTTGCGGGTTTGTGACAATTGGGAACCTATGCATATGGGTTGGCACACGTGGATTCATGTGAATACTCGATGTATGTTTTGGTGATCAACTTGCGGGTTCATGACATTGGGAACCTATGCATAGGGGTTGGCACACGTTTTGACTCTCCGGTAGAAACTTTGGGGCACTCTTTGAAGTTCTATGTGTTGGTTGAATAGATGATTCTGAGATTGTGTGATGCATATCATATAATCATGCCCACGGATACTTGAGGTGACAATGGAGTATCTTGGTGACATTAGGGTCTTGGTTGATATGTATCTTAAGGTGTTATTCTAGTACGAACTCTATGATAGATCGATCATAAAGAATAACTTTGTGGTGGTTTCGTACCCGACAATAATCTCTTCGTTTGTTCTCCGATATTAGTGACTTTGGAGTGACTCTTTGTTGCATTTTGAGGTCTAGTTATATGATCCAATTATATTATCATTGTTGAGAGAACTTCACTAGTGAAAGTATGAACCCTAGGCCTTGTTTCCACACATTGCAATACCGTTCGTGCTCACTTTTGTTACTAGTTACCTTGCTGTTTTTGTAATTTCAGATTACAAAAACCTATATCTACCATCCATATTGCACTTGTTTCACCATCTCTTCGCCGAACTAGTGCACCTATACAACTTACCATTGTATTGGGTGTGTTGGGGACACAAGAGACTCTTTGTTATTTGGTTGCAGGGTTGCTTGAGAGAGACCATCTTCATCCTACGCCTCCTGCGGATTGATAAACCTTAGGTCACCCACTTGAGGGAAAATTGCTACTGTTCGACAAACCTATGCACTTGGAGGCCCAAAAACGTCTACAAGGAGAAGGTTGCGTAGTAGACATCAAGCATATTTCTGGCACCGTTGCCAGGGAGGCTGGTAAGCGGCACTAACATCCCGTCATCGAAGCATTTTTCTGGCGCTGAAGTGCTGAAAGAAGAATTACATAGAATGCTTGGCATAGAAGAATTACATAGAATGCTTGGCATAGAATATGTGAATGATGAGCATGATTGCAATGTTGTTAGCATGAATTCTTTGAATACCCATGATGCTAATGATATGTAAAGCCACAAGCTTGGGGATGCTATATTTGATGAAGATGATCTTTTTAGTTCTTCCACTTTGAATGATCAAAATCATTTTGATGAAAGCATGCCCCCTATCTATAATGATTATTGTGAGGATACTTATGCTTTGAAGAAGAGGGATGATAAAACTTGTCATACTTTCGAAAACCCCTTTGCTAAACCTTGCTTTTTCATTGTGGACACAATTTGTAGTGCTCAAGTCTTTTACGATACTCCCACTACCATTCTTGAGAATAGATTTCCTTATGTGGAGAGTAGTAAAATTTCTATGCTTGTAGATCATGAAAATAAAGCCTTAGGTGTTGGTTATATTGTTGAATTCATTCATGATGCTACTAAAAATTACTATGAGAGAGGATCATATGCTTCTACTTATTGCAATAGTATCAAGCTTCCTCTCCATGTGTTGAAAATTTTGAAGCTATGCTTGTTTTGCCTTCCTATGCTAGTTGATTCTTGCTCCAATAAATTGTTTGATCACAAAATCCCTATGCATAGGAAGTGGGTTAGACATAAATGTGCTAGCCATATGCTCCATGATGCTCTCGTTGTGTTTCAATCCTTACCTTTTATGTGAGCATCATTGAAATCAATGTCTCGCTAAGGGCGTTAAACAATAGCGCTTGTTGGGAGGCAACCCAATGAATTTATTTTTGCTTTTTTCTTTCTGTTTTGCTTTTTCCACACCATCATAATTCTGTTATTATTGTGTGTTTTGTGTTTCTTTTAGCGTTTGTGCCAAGTAAATCCTTTATGATAGCTTGGGTGATAGTTGTTTGGTCATGCTGAAAAAGACAGAAACTTTCTGCTCACGAGATGATTTTTCATTCTTATTCACAAAGATCTTTTGAGTTGATTCTTTTCGCTGCTGATTGATATGCTTTTTTCCCAGGCCTTCGTAATGTTTCAGATTTTTTGAGGTACCAAAAGTATACGAAGTATATGTTGGAAATATTCCCTAGAGGCAGTAATAATTAGTTGTTATTATATTTCTTTGTTCATGATAATCGTTTATTATCCATGCTATAATTGTATTGATTGGAAACACAGTGCATGTGTGGATACATAGACAAAACACTGTCCCTAGTAAGCCTCTAGTTGACTAGCTCGTTGATCAAAGATGGTCAAGGTTTCCTGACCATAGGCAAGTGTTGTCACTTGATAATGGGATCGCATCATTAGGAGAATCATGTGATGGACTAGACCCAAACTAATAGACGTAGCATGTTGATCGTGTCATTTTGTTGCTACTGTTTTCTGCGTGTCAAGTATTTGTTCCTATGACCATGAGATCATATAACTCACTAACACTGGAGGAATGCTTTGTGTGTATCAAACGTCGCAACGTAACTGGTGACCATAAAGATGCTCTACAGGTATCTCCGAAGGTGTTCGTTGAGTTAGTATGGATCAAGATTGGGATTTGTCACTCCGTATGACGGAGAGGTATCTCGGGGCCCACTCGGTAATACAACATCACACACAAGCCTTGCAAGCAATGTGACTTAGTGTAAGTCACGGGATCTTGTATTACGGAACGAGTAAAGAGACTTGCCGGTAAACGAGATTGAAATAGGTATGCGGATACTGACGATCGAATCTCGGGCAAGTAACATACCGAAGGACAAAGGGAATGACATACGGGATTATATGAATCCTTGGCACTGAGGTTCAAACGATAAGATCTTCGTAGAATATGTAGGATCCAATATGGGCATACAGGTCCCGCTATTGGATATTGACCGAGGAGTCACTCGAGTCATGTCTACATAGTTCTCGAACCCGCAGGGTCTGCACACTTAAGGTTCGACGTTGTTTTATGCGTATTTGAGTTATATGGTTGGTTAATGAATGTTGTTAGGAGTCCCGGATGAGATCACGGACGTCACGAGGGTTTCCGGAATGGTCCGGAAACGAAGATTGATATATAGGATGACCTCATTTGATTACCGGAAGGTTTTCGGAGTTACTGGGAATGTACCGGGAATGACGAATGGGTTCCGGGTGTTCACCGGGGGGGGGGGGCAACCCACCCCGGGGAAGCCCATAGGCCTTGGGGGTGTCGCACCAGCCCTTGGTGGGCTGGTGGGACAGCCCAAGAAGGCCCTATGTGCCAAGGATAGAAAATCAAAGAGAAAAGGAAAAAAAAGAGGTGGGAAAGGAGAGAAGGACTCCACTTTCCAATCCTAGTTGGACTAGGATTGGAGGAGGACTCCTCCTCCCCTTGGTGCGCAGCCCTTGGGGCTCCTTGAGCCTCAAGGCAAGCCTCCCCTCCCTCCTCCTATATATATGGAGAAATTAGGGATGATTTGAGACAACTTTTCAAGGCAGCCCGACTACATACCTCCACGGTTTTACCTCTAGATCGCATTTCTACGGAGCTCGGGCGGAGCCCTGCTGATATTAGATCACCACCAACCTCCGGAGCGCCGTCACGCTGCCGGAGAACTCATCTACCTCTCCGTCTCTCTTGCTGGATCAAGAAGGCCGAGATCATCGTCGAGCTGTACGTGTGCTGAACACGGAGGTGCCGTCCGTTCGGCACTAGATCGGAGCGGATCGTGGGACGGATCGCTGGACGGTTCGCGGGGCGGATCGAGGGACGTGAGGACGTTCCACTACATCAACCGCGTTCACTAACGCTTCTGCTGTGCGATCTACAAGGGTACGTAGATCGGAAATCCCCTCTCGTAGATGGACATCACCATGATAGGTCTTCGTGCGCGTAGGAATTTTTTTTCCCATGCGACGTTCCCCAACAGTATACAGATTGCTACAGACTCGTTTGTTTTTTACAGATTCTGTTTTTCTTGAGTTGGTTGCTTGTTTTGATGAAACTATGGTTAGTATCAGGGGGTACAAGCCATGGAGAAGTGAGAATACAGTAGCCCAACATCAATATAGGTAGAATTCAAGTTTGCTACAGTACTAAGAGAAGTGGTAGTTTGTTTTCTTGTGCTAATGTTATCACGAGTTTCTGTTTAAGTTTTGTGTTGTGAAGTTTCCAAGTTTTGGGTGATGTTCTCATGGACGATGGAATAAGGAGTGGCAAGAGCCTAAGCTTGGGGATGCCCAAGGCATCCCAATACATATTCAAGGATACCAAAAAGCCTAAGCTTGGGGATGCCCCGGGAAGGCATCCCCTCTTTCGTCTTCAATCCATCGGTAACTTTACTTGGGACTATATTTTTATTCACCACATGATATGTGTTTTTCTTGGAGCGTCTTGTATCTTAGGAGTATTTTATTTTTGTTGGGTCACAATAATCCTTGCTGCACACCTTTTTGAGAGAGAGAGACATGCACTCATCGTGATTTTGCTAGAATGCTCATTGTGCTTCACTTATATATTTTGAGCTAGATACTTTTGCTCTTGTGCTTCACTTATATCTTTTGAGCTAGATACTTTTGCTCTTGTGCTTCACTTATATCTTTTGAGCTAGATACTTTTTCTCTTGTGCTTCACTTATATCTTTAGAGCACGGCGGTGCGCGATTTGGTAGCTTATGCTATGAAAGTAGTCCCAAATGTGATAGGTACCCAAAGAGGATACAAAAACCTCCATCTTCATGTGCATTGAATAGAAAGAGAAGTTTTGATTCCTCTCAATTAGTTTTGAGACGTGGATTCGGTAATATTAAGAGTTATGTTAGTAGGGTGTTGTGAATCTAGAAATACTTGTGTTGAAGTTGGTGATTCCCGTAGCATGCACGTATGGTGAACCGCTATGTTAGGAAGTCGGAGTATAATTGATCTATTGATTGTCATCCTTTGTGTTGAGGTCGGGATTGCACGATGGTTAACACCTACCAACCCTTCCCCTCAGAGTATGTGTCTAGCACTTTGTTTCGATTACTAATAAAAACTTTCGCAACAAGTATGTGAGTTCTTCATGACTAATGTGAGTCCATGGTATAGATGCACTTTCACCTTCCACCATTGCTAGCCTCTCTAGTGCCGCGCAATTCTCGCCGGTGCACAAACCCACCAAATTCCTTCCTCAAAACAGCCACCATATCTACCTACTATGGCATTTTCATAGCCATTCCGAGATATATTGCCATGCAACTCCCACCGTTCCATCTCATGACTTATGCTGTCACTCTCATATTGCCATTGCATGACCGTAAGATAGCTAGCGAGATGTTTCAACGTCATACGCCATGCTAGATCGTTGCACATCCCGGTACACTGCCGGAGGCATTTCCTATGGAGTCATCATCATTGTGATCTTTGAGCTGTGAGTAAATAAAAGTGTGATGATCATCATTAGAGCATTGTCCCATGTGAGGAAAAAAAGAGAGGCCAAAGAGACCAAAAACAAAAAAAGAAAAGAAAAGAAAAGAAAAGAAAGAGGCCTAAGATCCCAAATGAAAAAAGAGAGAAAAAGAGAGAAGGGACAATGCTACTATCTTTTTCCACACTTGTGCTTCATGTTAGCACCATGTTCTTCATGATTTAGAGCTTCTTGTTTTTTCACCACCATATACACTAGTGGGAATCTTCATTATATAACTTGGCTTGTATATTCCAATGATAGGCTTCCTCAAAATTGCCCTAGGTCTTCGTGAGCAAGCAAATTGGATGCACACCCACTAGTTTTCCTTTTGAGCTTTCACATACTTATAGCTCTAGTGCATCCTTTGTATGGAAATCCCTACTCATTCACATTGATATCTATTAATGGGCATCTCCATAGCCTTTTGATACGCCGAGTCAATGTGACCATCTCCTCCTTTTTGTCTCACAACCACCACCACACTCTATTCTACCTATAGTGCTATATCCATGGCTCGCGCTCATGTATTGCGTGATAGTTATAAATTTTTTGAGAAAGTAAGAGTGCAAAAAAAATTACTTGGACAATTCCGGGGTTGTGCATGATTTAAATTAGTTGTGTGGGGATGATGGAGCATAGCCAGACTATATGATTTTGTAGGGATAACTTTCATTGGCCTTGTTATTTTGAAAGTTCATGATTACCTTGCTAGTTTGCTTGAAGTATTATTGTTTTCATGTCAATAGAAAACTATTGCTTTGAATCTTACGGATCTGAACATTCATGTCACGTGAGAGAAGTTACAAAGGACAACTATGCTAGGTAGCATGCGACATCAAAAATTCATTCTTTATCACTTCCCTACTCGAGGACGAGCAGGAGTTAAACTTGGGGATGCTTGATATGTCTCCAATGTATCTATAATATTTGATGGTTCCATGCTATTATCTTGTCAACTTTGGATGTTTTATATGCATGAATATGCTATTTTATATCTTTTTTGGGACTAACCTATTAACTCAGTGCCAAGTGCCACTTTCTGTTTTTCCCGTATTTTGACCCTTTTTCAGACGGAGTCCAAATGGAATGAAACTTTACAATGATTTTTTTGGACCAAAAGAGACCCCGAAGCTTTGGAAGAAGACCAGAAGAGCCACGAGGGAGTCACAAGCCCATGGGGCGCGGCCTACCCCCCAGGTCGCACCGTGTAGGCTTGTGACCTCCTCATGGGCTCACCTGACGCAATTCCACTGTCATAAATTCCTATAAATTCAGAAACCCCCAGAAAGAAACCTAGATCGGGAGTTCCGCTGCCACAAGCCTCTGTAGCCACCAAAAACCAATCTGGAGCCCGTTCTGGCACCCTGCTGGAGGGGGAATCCATCTCCGGTGGCCATCTTCATCATCCCGACGATCTCCAAGACGAGGAGGGAGTAGTTCTCCCTCGGGGCTGAGGGTATGTACCAGTAGCTATGTGTTTGATCTCTCTCTCTCTCTCTCTCGTGTTCTTGAGATGTGTTGATCTCGATGTACCATGGGCTTTGCTACTATAGTTGGATCTTATGATGTTCTTCCCCCTCTCCCTTCTTGTAATGAACTGAGTTTCCCCTTTGGAGTTATCTTATCGGATTGAGTCTTTGAGAACACTTGATGTATGTCTTGCACGTGTCTATCTGTTGTGATCAACTTGCGGATTTGTGACAATTGGGAACCTATGCATATGGGTTGGCACACATGGATTCATGTGAATACTCGATGTATGTTTTGGTGATAAACTTGTGGGTTCCTGACATTGGGAACCTATGCATAGGGGTTGGCACACGTTTTGACTCTCTGGTAGAAACTTTGGGGCACTCTTTGAAGTTCTATGTGTTGGTTGAATAGATGATTCTGAGATTGTGTGATGCATATCGTATAATCATGCCCACGGATACTTGAGGTGACAATGGAGTATCTAGGTGACATTAGGGTCTTGGTTGATATGTATCTTAAGGTGTTATTCTAGTACGAATTCTATGATAGATTGATCAGAAAGAATAACTTTGTGGTGGTTTCGTGCCCGACAATAGTCTCTTCGTTTGTTCTCTGCTATTAGTGACTTTGGAGTGACTCTTTGTTGCATGTTGAGGGCTAGTTATATGATCCAATTATGTTATCATTGTTGAGAGAACTTCACTAGTGAAAGTATGAGCCCTAGGCCTTGTTTCCACACATTGCAATACCGTTCGTGCTCACTTTTGTTACTAGTTACCTTGCTGTTTTTGTAATTTCAGATTACAAAAACCTATATCTACCATCCATATTGCACTTGTTTCACCATCTCTTCGCCGAACTAGTGCACCTATACAACTTACCATTGTATTGGGTGTGTTGGGGACACAAGAGACTCTTTGTTATTTGGTTGCAGGGTTGCTTGAGAGAGACCATCTTCATCCTACGCCTCCCGCGGATTGATAAACCTTAGGTCACCCACTTGAGGGAAAATTGCTACTATTCTACAAACCTGTGCACTTGGAGGCCCAACAACGTCTACAAGGAGAAGGTTGCGTAGTAGACATCAAGGAGTGCAATATCAAAACAGAGTGCTAGTCGAGTTGGCTAGCGCACCTACTCCAGTTCGAGGGGGTCCTGGATTCAAATCCCAGCTGCCCCATATTATATTTTTCCTGTGTTTTTTAAATGCTATCACACGTTTGGGTCTGATTTTTCGCTGGGTTGCACTGTGTCTTCAGATTCGGCCCAGTTCGTTTTTTTATCTTCGCTGGGAATTTTTGCTAATTCAGGATATAGGCATATTTTAAAACGCCCGTAACTTTTAAACTGTGCATCGGATCAAAATAAGTTAGATATGTAGAACGTGTAGAATTTCATGTAGATTAATATTTTACAGCTTTCATGCATATTTAAAACTAGTAACCTTGCTGTTTGCTTCGTTTTGCATGATGCCACGCTAAAATGGTTTAATTCGTAGCTAGTTAACCGTAGCTCCGTTTTAGATGAGCTATATATGTTAAACGACTAGACTGACGTGTAGTTTCACGTACTCCACTTTATTTTTTCGTTTAACAAACTTAAAATATGTTTAGGTCAGATCTGGACAGATTTCAAAGTTAACACATGGGGTCACTTCAGAGATGCTATATGATGTTTCCGACATCATTTAAAATGCCTAGATAGGTAGTTTACTTGTGCTTCACCTCTTGCCATGTTTAAATAATATTTAATATTGCCATGTACCTAAATGGGAGTGAACTAAATAATTCATCTGCGTAGTTTCGTCAATATGCAACTCGTTGCATATTGAGCTTCACTTAGTGTGTAGTGTTTGACTGTTGTGAATTGCCATGCCATGCCTTGCATAATTGAAATGGACATGCATCATAATTAGTTGTGTATCATATTGTGCATGTGTTGTGGTGAATATGTGTGTTGATTCTTGTTTCCGATTTGGTTCTTCTCGATATAGTTCCGCAAGCATATCAGAATGTGAGGATCCGTTCGACTACGTCGATTCGTGTGTTTCACGGATTCGGTCTTCTTCCAAGCGGGATCACATGCAAGATGCTCATTTCCCTAGATACCATTACTACCATTGCCATGCTAGTTTTTTCATTTCTATCGCTATGTGTCGCTGCCTACCACCTGTTTAATATGCTTCCCAACATTGCCATGAAAACCTCTAACCTTTCCACAACATAGCAAACCACTGTTTGGCTATGTTACCGCTTGCTCAACCTTTTGTTAGCGTTGCTAGTTGCAGGTGCAGTTGCTTCCATGCTAAAACATGGGTTCCTTATTATATCACCATATTATTGCTAATTAATTTAATGCACCTATATACTTGGTAAAAGGTGGAAGGCTTGGCCTTCTAGCCTGGTGTTTTGTTCCACCTTTGTTGCCTTAGTTTCGGCTACCGGTGTTATGTTCCATAAATGAGCGCTCCTAACATGCTTGGGGTTGTTATGGGGACCCGCTTGACTTTCGTTTTGGGATAAAACTCGTCTCGCAAGGCCCAACATTGGTACTATATTTTCCCAACATAATAATACAGATATTAATGTGACGCATAGGGAGTTAGCGCTACCCGAGGAGTAATTCAACATAATAGAGGGGCCCAGTGCTGATGGTGTTGGTCCCAAACAGGGCCACTTGCGAGGCCACCCGGGGCAACTCACGGGATTTCTATCCGATCACCTTACGTAGTGCTCATCCGATTGTGGCCTGAGAATGAGATATAGAACTCCTATCGGGATCGTCGGCACGTCGGGCGGCCATGCTGGACTTGTTTTACCTTCCTCGAGCGTCTTGTGCATCAGGATTTTGGTAATGCTTTGGGCTATCTCAGAGTTGAGGTTTTCCACTAACGAATCCGAGGAGATCACGAGATTCATGGTCGAGGGTTTCTATGCAGCTTGTGGTAGTTTGTGATGGACTAGTTGGAGCATCCCTCCATGGTTAAATCTTTCGGAAAGCCGTGCCCGTGGTTATGTGTAAATAACTTGAAGTAAACTTAATTAAAATATGCCCACTGTGTGCATAACCATGACTGTCTCTTCTCGGAGTTCTGATCCGGAAGAGGGCATGGCGGGGTTATGTGTGACGTAAGTAGGTGTTCAGGATCATTCATTTGATCATTATTAGTTCACGTCCGATTATGCGTAGATCACCCCCTGTTATTCTTGTACTCGTAAGTTAGCCACCTCAAATGAATGCTTAGTCGCTTGCTGCAGCCTCACCACTTAACCATACCTCACCCATTAGGCTTTGTTTGTCTTGATACCTTTGGAAATGAGATTGCTGAGTCCATGTGGCTCACAGATTACTACAACAACAATTGCAGGTACAGGTAAAGCAGTATTATGACGTGAGCGTGATGATTGTTCTATTTGGAGTTTCTTCTTCTTCTTGTGCATCGATCTAGGATGGGTTCCAGGCCGGCGGCCTCGGATAGCAAGGATGGACGTCGTTCTTTTGTCATTTGTTTTCGTCCGTAGTTGGACCCTACTCTTCTACCTGGTGATTGAATATGTTGATGTATTGATGTGAACTTGTTGTAGCTTGTGGCGAGTGTAAGCCAGTTACATGTACTTGTAATGATACCCATTCTTGCGAAATAACGAGATGCGCTTCTATCCCTGTCCAGGCCCTCATGCCAAAATAAGGATAGGATCGCATCTTGGGCATTACACTTACCTAGCTGAAGGACCTGCCACCCAATTACATAAATTCCTGGGCAGAGTTGAAGGAGTGCTTCATCAAGAACTTTCAGGGGACTTGTAAGCAGCCCATTACGATTGTGGATTTGGAGCATTGTGTGTAGCGTGATGATGAGTTGGCCCAGCAGGTTGCTACCAATATACACTCTTCGGATAACATTGCGGCGGCTCAAGCTGTTCTCATTTTGGAGAAAAACTGCCACTGCCATCCGTTGAAACAAAAATTAGGGCGGCTTAATCATAAGTGTCAGGACATGGGTAATCTCGTGGATGAGCTTGTCAGATATGCCGACTCTGATGGTATGAAAGATCTTAACTCAGATGACAAAAAGTATGGAAAGGGAAAGAAAACTGGAGGCGGTGAGGGTCACCAGCAGAATGCCCGAGGGCACAATGGTAATAACCAACATAACGATGGAAAACGCAAGTTCACAGATGGTGGGTAAGATTTTGAGGCTAACACCAATGCAAGGTTTAAGAACCAGCATCGTAACGACAAGTGTCCATATAATGGTGGGAAGCATAAAAATTATGAGGCGGTGCTCAACGTGACGTGTCCAAATCGTAGTTATCCTGATAAGTCGTCTACTCATGCTTGTACGGATTGTATCTTTATGCAGGAAGACCTTAACCATATGTTCCAATAGCGTCATTGCAACGGCAACTGGCCACCCGGCAAGTCAAGTTCTGGAGGACTTCAAGGATCTGGGTTTGACAATGGTGGTTCGAGCTTGGGCTCTCGGGGCCAGTGGAGCCATGGTGTTCATAGTCATCAATCTGATCAAGGCAACCAACACCAACACAATCAATCGGGATATTAGAGTAATCCTATAAAGTTGAGCGGTGACTAGTACCATGTATTTACTACGGGAACTTGCAAGCGAGATCAGAAGGTCCGCAAAAGGGTGGTTCACATGGTTGAGCCGGCCGTGCCATAATATTTAAGGTGGTCGGAACACACGACTACTTGGAGCTGGGCGGATCACCCACGTCGGGTTGAGGATCCGGGTCACCTGGCCTTGGTGATGGCCCCTAAAGTGGGCGGTTATAAGCTTATTAAGGTACTTATGGATGGTGGTAGTAGCATAAACATATTGTACGATGAAACCTTTCGACGAATGAATCTGACAAAGAATGATCTTAAGCCGTCCTCTACTGTTTTTATGAAGTCGTGCGTCGCAAGTCGGCTTATCCTGTAGAAAGGATTGGTTTGGACGTAGCCTTTGGTAATGAGCATAATTACATGGCGGAGACATTATGGTTTGAAGTCGTCAAGATTAAATGTACATATCATGCGCTATTGGGACGACCGGCTTACGCCAAATTCATGGCTCGCCCTTGTTACGTGTACTTGCAGCTTAAAATGCCAGGGTGAAAAGGAACAATCACCATGCACGGAGATCGTCAAGTTACCTTGGAATGGGAGGAAGGAGACGTTGTTTATGCGGAAACAGCTTGTGCGGTGGAGGACTTGAAGTTCCATAAGGACAATGTTAACCTCACTAATATGACCCCACTCAAGAAGCCAACAAGTGAGCAGGACCCTCTCCTCAAGTTCTAGTCGGCTAAAAATACAAAGCAAGTTGATTTTGTTCTTGGCGACTCTTCTCAGCAGTTCACCATTGGGACAAGCATGGATCCCAAATAGGAAAGTGCGCTCATCAAGTTAATCCATGAGAATCGATACATCTTTGCATGGAAACCTTCTGACATGCCGGGTGTACCGAGAGAACTCGCTGAGCACCCACTTAATGTGGATCCTAAGATGAAGTAAGTCAAGCAATTCCTCCGTTGTTTTAACGAGGAGAGACACAAAGCCATTGGGTGAAGAAGTGGCTCGGCTCTTAGTCCCCGGGTTCATCGTGGAGGTTTTTCATCCTAAGTGGTTAGCTAACCCGATACTGGTGCTCAAGAAAAATGGCACGTGGTGTATGTGTGTGGACTATACGGATCTTAATAAGGCTTGCCCAGCTGATCCCTTTGCCCTCCCACGTATTGACCAGATTGTTGATGCAACGACAAGTTGCGAGAGGCTGTGTTTCTTGGATGCATATTCTGGTTATCATCAGATAAAGATGCCAGCCGAGGACGAGGATGAAACAACATTTATCACGCCCTTTGTAGCGTTATGCTATGTGTCTATGCCTTTTGGGCTCAAAAGTGCTCAGGCGACTTACCAGCGTTGTGTGTAGAACTGCTTCCATGGACAAATTGGGTCAATGTTCATGCTTATGTTGATGAATTGTGGTAAAATCAACTAAGAAGGATACCTTGCTTGAGGGTTTTAAGGAAACCTTTGACAGTCCCCGGGTCTACAAGATGATGCTTAACCCGGCCAAGTGTGTTTTTGGAGTACGTGTAGGAAAACTACTAGGTTTCCTCGTCTCAGAAAGGGGTATCAAAGCTAACCTGGAGTAGATCAAGTCTATTGCTTCCTTGTCTAAGCGAGCTTGCATGAATGATGTGCACTTCTTGGAGGGCCGTATCACAACCCTGAGCCGGTTTATAAGCCACCTGGGTGAAAAGGCGATTTCGCTTTACAGATGATGAAGAAGACTGACAACTTCGTCTAGAGTGATGCTGTTAGTGAGGCTTTCGAAGCACTTAAGAGGCAGCTGGCTGAGCCGCCAGTCTTGGTGGCTCCAACTGACAAAGAGCCTATGCTCCCGTACATGGCGGCTAACAATCAGGCCGTCAGCACGACAGTTGTCATGGAACGCAAGGAGCCAGGGAAGGAGTACCCAGTCCAACGACCGGTTTATTACGTGAGTGAAGTTTTGTTAGAGTCCACGCAAAGGTACCCTCATTGGCAGAAAGTAGTGTTTGGAGTATTCATGGCTAGTCGCAAGTTGAAACAATACTTCCTTGGGCATCAAATCACGGTGGTTAGTTCAGTTTTGTGGAAGATATCATCTAGAACAGAGAAGCTACATGCCGGATTGCTAAGTGGGCAATTAAGCTTGGGCCTCATCATTTGAAATGTGTGCCCCGGAATGCAATCAAATTTCAAGCATTGGATGATTTCATCAATGACTAGACAGAGTTAGAAGCACGTGAGGAGAGACCAGATAATACATACTAGACAATACACTTTGATGGATCCAGACAATTGGAAGGCTCGAGGGCTGGAGTTATTTTATCTTCCCCGTGAGGTGACAAGTTTTGCTATGTCCTCCGGCTTATGTTTCCCTATACTAACAATGCAATTGAGTATGAGGCTTTATTACAAGGACCCCGCATGGCTGAGGAAACAAACTTAATCTGAGTCAGATGTTTGGGCGACTCAGACCTCATTGCGCAGCAGGTTTCGGGGACGTATGATTCTAAGGACCCACTCATGGAGGCTTATCGACAAGCAGTCACTAGTATTGCTGGTCACTTCAAAGGTATCAAGTGGATCACATTGACCGGTGGCTTAATGAGGTGGCGGACGCATTGTCCCGGCTAGGTTTTCAGTGTTTGCCTGTTCCTCCCAATGTGTTCCTGGATGTGTTACATAATCCTTCCGTCAAGATTCCTTCAGAAGGGGATCTAGCTATCCTAGACCCGGAAGGGCAGTTGGTGGTGGCTTTATGGGCAACCCAAGATTGGACATTACCTTATCTGGTGATCTAAATCCATGACTATCATCAACAGCGAGTTACATTGGTGCAACATCACTAGCATGTTTTATCGTTGTGTTTCCGTGACAAGGGCACGGAGATTTTGTATGAAATTCGCGCAGGAGATTGTGGTCATCACACCAGGTCAAGATCTTTGGTGGCCTCGGGGATATACCCCGCGGTGTAACCCGACTTGAAGTATGACCCGGCTAGGACTTGTGACTCATTAGTGACCAGGAGGGTGACTCGTACATGACCCGACATGCGACTTAGACAAACGACAGGACCCAACGGCCCAGAAGGCGGGTCATAGGTGGGCCGGCTCATAGAGAAAGCCCAAGGAAAGGAATGACTCCCTCACAATGAAAACAAGACCCGGATTAGGATTCAAGAGAGACTAGTCCTAGTCCTACTTCTAATAGGACTCTACATGTAAACCTACCCCTTCCACCTATATAAGGAGGGGTAAGGTGCCCCAAGAGGGACATGTTCAAGTCATTAGATATAGACAGATTAGACACCCTCGAGATTAGAGGTAGCGATGCCGCACCCTTTTAATCGATATCATCATCTTCATAATGAAACACAAGCAGGACGTAGGCTTTTACCTCCATCGGAGGGGCCGAATCTGGGTAAACTCGCCTCTCGATTCCGACCAACCCTTCTCAAGCCGCCACATAGCTGCGGTGGCTCCACACCTAAGTCCTTGCAAGAGAACATATGCCGGAACAAAGCCACGACATTTGACGCCCATCGTGGGGCAGATCGCACGGTGGTATTGTGTTTTTGAAGGGAGCTTTCCCATGGATCGAGAAGTTCACCATCTAACAGATAAAGAAGAGCCGCCATGGCAGTATTTTCATTAATCAATAATTTGATCTAGTCCAAGATCAAAACGAGAAGAGGAGTTCAAACGCCGCCGGCAGCTTATGGTATTGAGCAATCTGCCCGATCTAATCTACTCGGCCGTCTTCACCCGTTGGTGGATCTACTTTTTTGTCAAAGACGGTTCAGGATTCGTATAAGGATCAAACTTGAAAGAATTTATGGATGATGTCCTACACCACCCTTACGCATGCGTTGTCGGAGTGCAGGGTTTACATCCAGCTAGCTCGCCGACCTGCAACAAACAATTGACGCTCGACGTTTCAAGCCACCCATGTTGGCAGGTCCCACCATTGGACACAAGCGTGTAAGACCCACACGGTAGTCCCTGCACATGTAAAAGACGACGTACAACCGAGGCCTGTAGGTGTCGGAAAACACATCAAGACCCGGAAGGATAGTCAACGCTGATTTCCACTCGGTTTCGTCCATAAGGTGGTGTGCCAAAAACACCATCACGTGAACGTTGAAATTTCAAACTTGCAGAGTCACAGACAGATCCATGACAAAACGCCATGCACCTGCAGTTAGGCTGCTTGTAATGGAAGTATCATAGCTAGTATCATGCATGCCAACTAAGCAATTTCGATAAGGTGACATAAAATTAAATGAAGAAAGAAAGGGTTGAGTATCATATTATGATATTGTATCATATTAAATGATGTGCTACTATGTGTCTTGCATGACAATAAATGAACTACCATATGATACTATGCATTACAGATGTGGTATCATACACTAGTATCATATGCATGATACTAGTATATAATACTATCCATTACAACCAACCTTAGTACTCCTTCCGAGATCTCCTTTAGACCGGACTCAAACACCATGCACCTGGAGTTAGTACTCCTCCCGAGATTTCCCTTGTGTATCATATGAAGCGGCTGTGGGTAGCTCAAACACTCGAAGGGGGTGTTTGTTTCCAGGGACTTTTTGATATATGGACTAAAAAAGTCCCTTTTTAGTCCCATGTGAAACAAACAGGAGGGACTTTTAGGGACTAAAAGGGGGTATTTGGGACTAAAGGAGAAGTCCCTATGGAAGGGTCTTTTTGGGACTTTTTGACACTTTTTTTAACACTACCCGTAGTTTTAGCATGTCATTTAATAACTACTAGTATTACTAGGGGTAACAGGGTCTTTTTACATGTCATTTAATGACCTTTAATCCCTGTTTAGTCCATATAAACAAACGGATAGGGACTAGGACTTTTTAGTTAGGACTAAAAAAAAGTCCTCGGACTTCTAAAACAAACATGACCGAAGAAATCAACCAAAGTCGTTGATGTGACTGCTCCCATGAGATTACGTAGCTACAGTACCTAGTGCTTGTACCGTTACTAGATGAGGCTAGTCCTAATTGGACCAACACCATGGAGAAGATAAAAAATCCAGCCAATACCACGGCCAGAGAAGACCGGAAAAGACATCAGCAATGGGGAGTTCCCCTCGCCCACATGTTTGCACACCTCCGTGCCAACTCCGACTCCGCTTCCGCGCATCGCGCCGTGCCACGTTGGCTTCGGCCACTCCATGAGCAGCGCCGCCCCCGGCCGGCCTTGTCCACGCTTCTCCCTGCGGGCTCGGCCGCCGTCCGCGACTCGCCTAGCCACCACCACGCGCCAGACTCCCGCTGCTGCGTCGCCCCGTCCCGTCAGCGTAGTTGCATTCACCCCAGTTGTCGCCGCTCTGCCCATCGCCTGCCGTCGCCAGCTCGCCTCCGCCGCTCCAGCCGGCCACCGTGCAGCCGCACCTGCTTCCGCTGTAGCACATCCAAGCCGGCCGCTGCTGCGCACATCGCTGGCTTTCCGCAACCACAGCGCCACCGCATCAGCCTCAAGCCGGCCCGACTGCTGCACTCCCCGCCGCCGCGCCGCCGCCGCGCCACCGCGTCAGCCTCAAGCCGGCCAACCTCCACGAGCCACCGCCGCCACCTCGGCCTTCCCCATCTCGCTTCCGAGCCATCAAGACCTCACTTGCCCTTGGTACGGCCCACCACCGTGGCCTCGCCTCGCTCATCCGACTCCGCCATGGCTCTGTTTGCCGATTGCAGAATCATCAAACATAAGGCATGTCCACCGAAGTATACTGAAGCTCGGGCCAGCGTCATCTTGCATTGACATCCGTCCATATTGCATTACGGATATGTGCACAAACCGGTGTCCACCATGCCTAATCGGATGCACACAAGACGCCACCCACACGACCCGGATATTCTTGGACCAAATAATAAAGGTAAACGCTTTCATCCGACGCGCCGCCCGAATCGTTCGGCCGGTCACGCGCGGGCCGCGCGCCTCGCTGGCAGGTGCATGCAACATTTTTTCATCAAATTTGCTGCAACCATGTGTTATTTTGAAACAAACGTTTTCCATGCAGCTTTTTTTCTCGTCTAAATTTGTTGCCATCAGTGTTCATATTTGCTACAAGCATTTTTATTTACTACATTTGTCCAGTTAAAAAGTTGCATATACGTAGGTTGCAACTTGCTACAACCGACGTTTTGACTTTTGCTACAACCGTGTTATTTTTTGCTACAACCGACATCATTTTTTCCTGTAATCATTCACTACAAAAGTTGCATACACGTCACGTAGATATTTGCTACAACCGACGTTTGACTTTTGCTACCACACATCATCTTCTTCGTTTTTTTGCTACGATCATGTAGATATTTTTTTTTGCTACAATTTTTTTGTTGTTGCAACCGTTGACGAAAATTGCTGCATAGCGTCGAAATTTGTTGCATCGAGGAAAAAATGTTGCATGAAGATCTAACAGCGCGGCCCGCCTACAGCTGGCAGATCGAGAGGCCCGCCGGCTTACAATGACGCGGTTAACTCTCACGTCCGCACGATCAAGACGAGTTATAATGACGCGGCCAACTCTCACATCCGCGTGACCAAGACGGCTTAAAATGCCGCGACCGATTCTGACATCCGTATCAAATTGCCAGACGACTCTTGCATTCAACTCAAGATACCGGTGCAGTGCCTGCCTATGCGAACCGCCCAATGGACGCACGTAAGACGCCACCCACACAGTTCAGTTTACATCAACCCGCCGGTGAAGTGCTTGCCTGTACGAGCGACCCAATAGATGGATGCAAGACGTG
Source organism: Hordeum vulgare subsp. vulgare (assembly GCF_904849725.1). Taxonomy (NCBI): domain Eukaryota; kingdom Viridiplantae; phylum Streptophyta; class Magnoliopsida; order Poales; family Poaceae; genus Hordeum; species Hordeum vulgare. The sequence goes on along the minus strand of NC_058520.1, from coordinate 297,992,703 downwards.
TTGGAAATATGCCCTAGAGGCAATGATAAAATAGTTATTATTATATTTCATGTTTCAAGACAATCGTTTATTTCCATGCTATAATTGTATTGAATGAAAGCATATATACACGTGTGGATATATAGACAAAACAATGTCCCTAGTGAGCCTCTAGTTGGCTAGCCAGTTGATTAAGGATGGTTAAGGTTTTCTGGCCATATACAAGTGTCGGCACTTGATAACTGGATCACATCATTAGAAGAATGATATGATGGACAAGACCCAAATTATAAACGTAGCATGCGATCGTGTCATTTTGTTGCTATTGTTTTCTGCGTGTCAAGTATTCATTCCTATGACCATGAGATCATGTAACTCACTGACACTGGAGGAATACCTTGTGTGTATCAAACATCACAACGTTACTGCATGACTATAAAGATGCTCTACAGGTATCTCCGAAGGTGTCCGTTGAGTTTGTATGGATCAAGACTGAGATTTGTCACTCCGTGTGACGGAGAGGTATCTCGGGGCCCACTCAGTAATACAACATCACATATAAGCCTTGCAAGCAATGTGACTCAAGTGTTAGTCACGGGATCTTGTATTACGGAACGAGTAAAGAGACTTGCCGGTAACGAGATTGAAATAGGTATAGAGATACCGACGATCAAATCTTGGGCAAGTAACATACCGAAGGACAAAGGGAATGTTATACGAGATTATATGAATCCTTGGCACAGAGGTTCAACCGATAAGATCTTCATAGAATATGTAGGATCCAATATGGATATCCAGGTCCCGCTATTGGATATTGAGAGAGGAGTGTCTCGATTCATGTCTACATAGTTCTCGAACCCGCAGGGTGTGCACACTTAAGGTTCGGTGACGTCTTAGTATAGTTGAGTTATATGTGTTGGTGATCGAAGGTTCTTCGGAGCCCCGGATGACACCACGGACGTCATGAGGGTTACCGGAATGGTCCGAAAACAAAGATTGATATATAGGATGGTTTCATTTGGTCACCCGAAAGATTTCAGGCATTACCGACAGTATACCGGGAGTGACGAATGGATTTCGGGTATTCACCGGGAGGGTCCCACCCACCCGGGACTGAGCCTAGTAGCCCTAGGGTGGCGCACTAGCCCTTAGTGGGCTGGTGAGGCCATCCCAAGTGGGCTATGGCACCACAAGGAGAAAATACCGAAGGAAAGAAAAAAAGGAAAGAGGGAGGTGGGAAGGAAGTAGTGGACTCCTTCCCCCAAACCGAATTGGGGTGGGAGTCCACCTCCTCCTCTCGATTGGCGCCCTTGGGGCTCCCTTGAGCCCCAAGGCTAGCCCCGCCCCTCCTCCTATATATATTGGTGGTTTTAGGGCTTTTGACACATCACTTTGCCACGTGCAACTCAAACCTATACCACGTAGTTCTTCCTCTAGATCGGATTTCTGCGGAGCTCAGGCGGGGGCCTGCAGGAGTAGATCATCACCATCACCGGCACGCCGTCATGCTGCCGAAGAACTCATCTACTTCCCCGTCTCTCTTGCTGGATCAAGAAGGCAGAGATCGTCATCGAGTTGTACGTGTGCTGAACGCGGAGGTGCCGTCCGTTCGACGCTAGATCGGAATGGATCGTGGGACGACGATGATTTGAATCACGAAGCTGTACCACTACATCAACCGCGTTTCTTAATGCTTCCCGCTTAGCGATCTACAAGGGTATGTGGATCCGATCTCCCTCTCGTAGATGAACATCACCATGATAGGTCTTCGTGTGCGTAGGAATTTTTTTGTTTCCCATGCAACGTTCCCCAGCAGTGGCATCATGAGCTAGGTTCATGCGTAGATATTATCTCGAGTAGAAAACCAAAAGTTCTTATGGGCGTTGATGTTCGATTTGCTGCCCTCCTTAGTCTTTTCTCGATTCGGCGGTATTGTTGGATTGAAGCGGCCCAGACCGACATTACGCGTACGCTTACGAGAGACTGGTTTCATCGACCAACATGCAACTCGTTGCATAAAGATGACTGGCGGGTGTCGGTTTCTTCAACTTTAGTTGAATTGCATTTGACCGAGGTGGTCCTTGGAGAGAGGTTAAATAGCAATTTGCACATCTCCGTTGTGGTTTTTGCGTAAGTAAGATGCGATCATACTAGATACCCACAACAGCCACGTAAAACATGCAACAACAAATTAGAGGACGTATAACTTGTTTTGCAGGGTATGCTTGTGATGTGATATGGCCAAAGACATGGTGTGATATATTGGATGTATGAGATGATCATGTTGTAATAGTTAATATCGACTTGCACGTCGATGCTACGGCAACCGACAAGAGCCATAGGGTTGTCTTTAAACTAACGTTTGTGTTTGCAGATGCGTTTACTATATTGCTAGGTTGTAGCTTTAGTAGTAATAACATAGATAGCACGACAACCTCGATGGAGTCACGATGATGGAGATCATGGTGTGGCGCGGTGACAAGAAGATCATGCCGGTGCTTTGGTGATGGAGATCAAGAAGCACAAGATCATGGCCATATCATGTCACTTATGAATTGCATGTGATGTTAATCCTTTTATGCACCTTATCTTGCTTAGAACGACGGTAGCATTATAAGGTGATCCCTCACTAAAATTTCAAGATAAAATTGTGTTCTCCCCGACTATGCACTGTTGTGATAGTTCGTCGTTTCGAGACACCACGTGATGATCGGGTGTGATAGACACAACGTTCACATACAACGGGTGCAAAACAGTTGCACACGTGGAACCCTCGGGTTAAACTTGACGAGCCTAGCATGTGTAGACATGGCCTCGGAACACAAGAGACCGAAAGGTCGAGCATGAATCGTATAGTTGATATGATTAGCATAGAGATGTTTACCACTGAAACTGTACTCAACTCATGTCATGATCGGACTTGAGTTAGTGAATTTGGATCATGCCACACTCAAGTAACTAGAGGGATGTCTATTTGAGTGGGAGTTTGTTAGTAATTTTATTAGTTAAACTCTAATTATCTTAAACATAGTCTAAGTCCACTTTGCAATATTTTATGTTGTAGATCAATGGCTCACGCAGTAGCAACACTGAATTTCAATACGTTCCTAGAGAAAGCTAAGTTGAAAGATGATGGAAGCAACTTTGTAGACTGGGCACGTAATCTTAGGCTCATCCTACAAGCTGGGAAAAAGAATTATGTCCTTGATGCTGAGCTAGGAGATGAACCACCCGCTACGTCTAACCAAGATGTTTTGAACGCTTGGCAATCGCGTAAGGAGGACTACTCAGTAGTTCAATGTGCAATCTTGTATGGCTTAGAACCGGGACTTCAATGATGTTTTGAGCGTCATGGAGCATATGAAATGTTCTAGGAGTTGAAGTTTATCTTTCAGAAGAACGCCCGGATCAAGAGGTATGGGACCTCCGATAAATTCTATGCTTGCAAGATGGAGGGGAATTCGTTTGTTAGTGAACATGTGCTCAAAATGTCTGGGTACTCAAACCGTCTAGCTGAGTTGGGGATTGAACTCCCGCAAGAAGCTATCACTGACAGAATTCTTCAATCACTGCCACCTAGCTATAAGAACTTTGTGTTGAACTATAACATGCAAGGGATGAACAAGTCACCCGACGAGTTATTCGCGATGCTAAAAGTCGCAGAGTCAGAACTCCGGAAAGAGCATCAAGTGTTGATGGTCAATAAGACCACTGGTTTCAAGAGAAACGGCAAATGCAAGAAGGGTAACTCCAAGAAGAGAGGCAAAACTGTTGCCAATGCGACGAAGAAACCCAAGGCTGGACCTAAGCTGGAAACAGAGTGCTATTATTGCAAGGGGATGGGTCACTCGAAGCACAACTGCCCCAAGTATTTGGCTGATAAGAAGGCGGCCAAAAATAAATCAGGTATATGTGATATACATGTTATTGATGTGTACTTAACAAACTGTCGTAGTAGTTCCTGGGTATTTGATACCGATTCTGTTGCTCATATTTGCAACTCGAAGCAGGAACTGCGGAATAAACGAAGGCTGGCTAAGGATGAAGTGACGATGCGCATGGAAAATGGTTCCAAGGTTGATGTAATCGCCATCGGCACAGTCTCACTTCAGTTACCATCAGGATTGGTCATGAACTTAAATAAATGTTATTTAGTGCCTGTGTTAAGCATGAACATTATATCTGGATCTTGTTTATTGCGAGACAGTTACTCATTTAAGTCAGAGAATAATGGTTGTTCTATGTTTATGAGTAATATCTTTTATGGTCATGTACCCAATGTGAGAGGTTTGTTCATATCGAACCTTGATTGTGATGACACACATATACATAACAATGAGACCAAAAGATTTAGAGTTAACAATGATAGCGCCACGTTTTTGTGGCACTGCCGCTTAGGTCATATTGGAGTAAAGCGCATGAAGAAACTCCATACCGATGGGCTTTTGGAGTCACTTGATTTTGAATCACTTGACACGTGCGAACCATGCCTCATGGGCAAGATGACTAAGACTCCGTTCTTCGGAACAATGGAGCATGCAAGTGACTTGTTGGAGATCATACATACTGATGTGTGCGGTCCAATGAGTGTGGAGGCGCGCGGCGGATATCGTTATTGTCTCACCTTCAATGACGATTTGAGTAGGTATGGATATATCTACCTAATGAAGCACAAGTATGAGACGTTTGACAAGTTCAAGCAATTTCAGAGTGAAGTTGAAAATCATCGTAACAAGAAGATCAAGTTCCTCCGTTCTAATCGAGGGGCGAATATCTGAGTTTCGAGTTTGGTGCTCACTTAAGACAATGTGGAATTGTTTCATAGTTGACACCGCCTGGAACACCACAGCGTAATGGTGTGTCCGAACGTCGGAATCGTACTTTGTTAGATATGGTGCGATCTATGATGTCTCTTACTGATTTGCTGTTATCGTTTTGGGGTTATGCATTAGAGACAACTGCATTCACTTTAAATAGGGCACCGTCAAAATCCATTGAGACGACACCATATGAGCTATGGTATCTCAAGAGGCCAAAGTTGTCGTTTCTTAAAGTTTGGGGATGTGATGCTTATGTCAAAAAGCTTCAGCCTGAAAAGCTGGAACCCAAAGCGGAAAAGTACGTCTTCATAGGTTACCCAAAGGAGACAGTTGGGTACACCTTCTATCTCAGATCCAAGGGCAAAGTGTTTGTTGCTAAGAACATAGATTTTCTTGAAAAGGAGTTTCTCTCGAAAGAATTGAGTGGGAGGAAGACAGAACTTGATGAGGTTGTAGAACCTCTACTCCCTCTAGATGGTGGCGCAGGACAGGGGGAAACCTCTATCGAAGCGATGCCGATTGAGGAGGAAGCTAATGATGATGATCATGAAGCTTCAGATCAAGTTACTATCGGACCTCGCAGGTCGACAAGATCACGTACTGCTCCTGAGTGGTACGGTAATCCTGTCTTATCAATCATGTTGTTAGACAACAATGAACCTGCGAATTATGAAGAAGCAATGGTGGTCCCGGATTCCAACAAATGGCTGGAGGCCATGAAGTTCGAGATATGATCTATGTATGAAAACAAAGTGTGGACTTTGGAATTATTACCTGAAGGTCGCAAGGCTATTCAGAACAAATGGATCTTTAAGAAGAAGACAGACCCGGACGGTAATGTGACCGTTTATAAAGCTTGACTTGTGGCAAAGTGTTTTTCACAAGTTCAAGGAGTTGACTACGATGAGACGTTCTCAGCGATGCTTAAGTCCGTCCGAATCATGTTAGCAATAGCTGCATTTTTCGATTATGAAATCTGGCAGATGGATGTCAAAACGGCGTTCCTTAATGGTTTTCTTAAGGAAGAGTTGTATATGATGCAATCCGAAGGTTTTGTCGATCCAAAGAATGCTAACAAAGTATGCAAGCTCCAGCAATCCATTTATGGACTGGTGCAAGCATCTCGGAGTTGGAATAAGCGCTTTGATGAGGTGATCAAAACATTCGGGTTTATACAAGTTGTGAGAGAATCTTGTATTTACAAGAAAGTGAGTGAGAGCTGTGTAGCGTTTCTAATATTATATGTGGATGACATATTGCTGATTGGAAACAATGTGGAGTTTTTAGAGAGCGTGAAAGATTACTTGCACAAATGTTTTTCAATGAAGAACCTAGGAGAAGCTGCTTACATACTAGGCATTAAGATCTATAGGGATAGATCGAGACGCCTGATAGGACTTTCACAAAGCAAATACCTTGATAAAGTTTTGAAGAAGTTCAAAATGGAACAGTCCAAGAAGGGGTTCTTGCCAGTATTACAAGGTATAAAGTTGAGTAAGACTCAGTGCCCAGTAACTGCGGTAGATAGAGAAAAGATGAGTATCGTCCCCTATGCTTCAGCCATAGGGTCTATCATGTATGCAATGCTGTGCACTAGACCGGACGTCAGACTGGCCAAAAGTATGGCAGGCAGGTTTCAAAGTAATCCAGGAGTGGATCACTGGACGATGGTCAAGAATATTCTGAAGTACCTGAAAAGGACTAAGGAAATGTTTCTCATTTATGAAGGTGATGAAGAGCTCGTCGTAAAGGGTTACGTCGATGCAAGCTTTGACACTGATCCGGATGACTCTAAGTCTCAAACCGGATACATATTTATTCTAATGGGGGTGCAGTAAGCTGGTGCAGTTCCAAGCAAAGCGTCGTAGCATATTCTACATGTGAAGCGGAGTACATGGCTGCCTCGGACGCAACTAAAGAGGGTGTCTGGATGAAGCAGTTCATGATGGATCTTGGAGTTGTGCCGAGCGCACTAAATCCGATAACTCTGCTCTCTGACAACACTGGTGCCATTGCTTTAGCAAAGGAACAAAGGTTTCACAAGAAGACCAGACACATCAAACGACGCTTCAACCTCATCCGTGACTACGTTGAAGGAGAGGACGTAAATTTTTGCAAAGTGCACACGGATCTGAATGTAGCAGATCCGCAGACTAAACCTCTTCCACGAGCGAAGCATGATCAACACCAGAACTGTATGGCTGTTAGATTCATTCCAATGTAAACCTCATAGCGATGTGAGACTAGATTATTGACTCTAATGCAAGTGGGAGACTGTTGGAAATATGCCCTAGAGGCAATGATAAAATAGTTATTATTATATTTCCTGTTTCAAGATAATTGTTTATTATCCATGCTATAATTGTATTGAATGAAAGCATAGATACATGTGTGGATATATAGACAAAACAGTGTCCCTAGTGAGCCTCTAGTTGGCTAGCCTGTTGATTAAGGATGGTTAAGGTTTTCTGACCATATACAAGTGTTGTCTCCAAAGGCTATGGAAATGCCTTAATAGGTAGGCATGGTGGCTGTTTTGAGGAAGGATATAATGAGGCTTATGATGATAGAGCGTATCATGCCAAGGGTTTGGATGCACCGACGAAGTATGCACCAACTCTCAAGATGAGAAAGGGCAATGCACGGTACCGAAGAGACTAGCAAAATATGGATGGTGGAAGTGCCAACAATCGAATACTCGCATTAGTACGAAGAACTCATGCACTTAATATCGGTAACTCTCTATCTAGTCAGGAGATTCGCAAAGAGAAAAGTACCCCAAGGAGGAGTGTTTGGGGGTTTTGTTATCCTTGCGCATCGTCAACCCATGATAACGTGAGGGTACTCTATATATTCCAACCCCTCCAGAGGTTAGCGATCCATCTAGTAGCTAGAGTTCTCAACTATTTTTTTGTAGTTCTGAAAATACACACGGATTTCCCGAAATACGACACTTATCACTAATAGGCTGAAGCTCTTGACACAGAAAGTCCAAACATTACTCAAAACAATACCTCAAAACTATTGCCAGTTACTAATATACTTAAATAGCAACCTCAGTTACCTACTCATGCAAGACACACAACTCAGTGCAACAAGACAACTCTCTAAACAAGTTAAGCATGATAACTCAAGAGAGTTCCAAAAGCATCTAAATAAAAGCTCTTAAAAAGATAAAGCGTGAAAACTAAGAGCTAAGCATGACAGCAGCTATGAAAAGATAAAGAACACACAAAAAGATAAGCATGAAAAACCTATGTTGTGTTCTAGGGTGGAGTGGAGCGTGTTTCTCTCCAAAACAATGAAGTCTAGCATCCAACTTGTTATGAATAGCAAGCAAAACTAAAAAAAACTAAAAAAGTAAAGCGCAGGACGCTCCAAGCATAGCACATAACATATGAAGTGATAAAAATATAGCATGGAGAAGGACGAACTGATGATTGTTGATGGAGAAGGGGATGCACATGGGCATCCGCAAGCTTAGATGCTTGAGTATCCTTGAATATTTCTTGGGGGTGCATTGGGGAATCCCCAAGCTTGAGCGTTTGATACTCCTGGATCTTCTTTCATCATCTTCCATCGCATACTTGAAAATTCCCTTCATACCAAACTCATCATAAGCTGATTAGAGTGGTTAGTACCCATAATAAAATAAATTTTCTCCACTGGAAATAAATATTTTCATGAAGTTCTACTATTTCTCACGATTTCCAAAAAGTTTTTGCAAAGAAAAAGCAAGCTTAAGATTTGCAAAACGATGAAAATGCGAGACGTGGCAGAATCTGTGAAAAACAGACCAGCAGGTAGTAAATAATTTTTTCAAGGCATTTCTGCAACTCAAATCAAAACACTTAGAACATACGCCAGAAAGCCAATTGTATATAGCATACGGTCAAAACAATTCAGTTCAAAAAGATGATCTAGTGTTATTTGGTGAATTTTTCGGTCAAGTAGACATAATCTGTTTCTGGACAACATGTCACAACTTTTGAACTTTGTTGCAATCGGAGGCTAAAACTTGGCACAAAGCTTAACAATAAAGATACAATGGTGTTGCTACAGTAGTAAAACAAATCAAGACCACTAAAACTGAAAGTAAAGATAACAAGGGTTGTCTCCCTAGAGCTCTTTCTTTATAGCCATAAAGACATGCTTAAGATTTTAATGATGCTCTCGTAGGAATAAGAGTTGTAGAACAAAAGAGAGCATCAAGAAGAAAATACCACACATATTTAAGTTTAACATGCTTCCTATGCATAGGAATATTTCAATAGAATAATTCATTGAAGCACAAAGCAATAAGCATAGGAAGGCAAAACAAATGCAGCTTCAAATCCTTCGACATAAAGAGAGGGAACTTGATATTATTGAAATATCTACAAGCATATGCTCCCTTCTCATAATTATTTTCAACGGGATCATGAATAAACTCAACAATCGAAGTATCACATAAAGCATTGTTACCATGATCCACATGAAAAAGGTACTCTTACTCTCCACATAAGCATAATCTTTCTCATTGGTAATAGTGGGAGTAGGACTATCATAAACAACCTGAACACTATAGATTAATTGTGTATTGGGGAGATGGTATTCAGAAAGGAAGTAATTCCCTCCATGATTATGACCAGTTTCATATGGATAATTTCTCCTTATGTCATAGGTATCTTTACAATCACTATAGATAGGAGTTATAACATCATCATGGTAGAGAAGAGCATTATTATTGCTAGCAACTATATTTGTAAACATGTTGTCTTTATTCTTACTAGTAAAAGAATTATCAATTATCACATCACTAATGGGTAAAGGACTTGCAATCCTATCATCCCCAAGTGTAGAGCTTTCCATATCATCATTTTCAAAGTTCGTACCAAAAAGATTTTCAAGATCATAAGTAGCATTATCATCATCTTGCCAATCACAATAAGTAACATGCATATCATAATCAAAATCATCTTCAATAGTACCTACGGATTTATCATCATAATGAATGCAATCAAGCTCACCATCCTCCATAAATTTATGTCTGTTAGGATAAAAGTTGATGCGAGGAATATGCTCAGGCCAGGTTGATACCCATTCTTATTCCTTCTTGTTCCTCTTCATCCTCTTCTTTTTCTTCTTCTTCACCTTAGGAGGGAGTGGTTGGAGAGGAAGCTTCTCCAAATATTCTAGTTTATCATTAGAAACAATAGGGGAAACTTGGGAGAAACTCTCCTTTTTATTAGTGGAAACATAAGAGACATTTTATGCTTTGGTAAAGTTCCCTCCTTTCTAATCTTACTTATGTAATCATTTTCATGGCAATTAACAACACAATAGAGATGACATTTTTGCAAAGTGTTGTTTATTCCTAATGCATTATCATCTAGCCAAGAAGTTTTTTCTGATTACTCTTCACACATCAAAAATAACATAAGTTCATCATAAAGATCACAAGTGATCATGTTATCACACAACTGGTTAACAATTATGTTTTGAAAGTACATGCATTGAAAATTAAAGTGACCCTCTATACCATAAAGTTTGCAAGTAAAAGGATAAAGGTCACACAATTCTCTAGCATTTCAGTTAAATCTCTAACCCAAGTGATTGTTCTTTCATGCTTATGTTGCTTACAATGCTTCTCTTCTTCAATCATAGGCTTTTCACAAGGTCTATCCACTCCAAAAAAATTAACATGCTTATGTAAAACTTCATTTTCAGGAATTGGATCATGCATGTTGCAATTATCATTAACAATTTCATTTTCTTTGCAAATCTCTTTAAAAGGTTCATGATGCTTGATCCAATTATCCTTAGGCATATTAAGATGTGAAGCAAAAGATTTGAGGAAATTAACAAGGAGTTGAGAATAAAGCCCAAACTTAGCACTAAACTTATTAAAACTTGCAGTTTCAACAAAGGCCTTAATGAAATCATACTCATAATTTATACCTGACTCATTACCTTTGTCGATCTCCCAATCTTCAGTATTGCGTTGAATTTTTTCAAGGAGTTCCCATTTAGCATCAATCCTTTCATTTGTGAAAGAACCCATAGAGGAAGCATCGAGCCAGTCTTTATCCTGTCGAGAGAGCCTCGCATAGAAATTAGTACTAATCATATCTTTGGGGAGCCCATGGTTAGGACATTTTAGCACTAAAGTTTTCAGTCTCCCCAAGCTTGAGCAATGCTCTCTCCGTCATGAGGATAGAAATTATAAACATAATTCCTATTCTCATGGACTTCATGAATAGGATAAAACATGGAGTAAAAGAGAGTTTAGATTTCTTCCCAATCCTGTAGGTGAGAATCATCTAGTAGGCTATACCATTCCAATGCTTTTCCTTTTAGTGACAAGGCAAATAATTTCCTCATGACTCCATCTCTTGTCAAACCTGAAATCTTAAACAACTCACAAAGTTGTGTAAGTTTCAACAAATGAAAACTAGGATTGTCTATTCTATCTCCTCCATAACAATCTTTCCTAATTATTTCAATTATCCCAAGTGGTATTTTGAATGGGATACATTCAGTAGGTGGAGGATACTTCTCTACCACGCGTGTGGTAAAGCGGCCTTCCCCAAGCAGCGAACTAAGTGTGCAGTTTTCCATAAGCCTAACTAGTGAAAATAAAAACAAGAAATGAAAAAGATTTAATTGCAAGATCTAAAGATATACCTTCAAGCACTCACCTCCCTGTCAATGGCGCCAGAAATAGCTTGATGTCTATGCACACTTCTATTCTTGTAGACTATGTTGGGCCTCCAAGCGCAGAGGTTTGTAGGACAGCAGTAATTTCCTTCAAGTGGATGACCTAAGGTTTATCAAACTCAGGGAAGTAGAGGTTGAAGATGGTCTCTCTCAAGCAACCCTGCAATTAAGAAACAAGAAGTCTCTTGTGTCCCAACATACCTAATACAATGGTAAATTGTATAGGTCACTAGTTCAGCGAAGAGATGGTAAATTATGGGTGATAGGTGTGGCAAAGCAAGGTAATATAAATATGTAATAAAAATTACAGCAAGGTAGCAAGTGACAAAAGTGAGCATAAACGGTGTAGCAATGGTGAGAAACAAGGCCTAGGCTTCATACTTTCACTAGTGGCAACTCCCAACAACATTAACATAGTCTAATCACATCTAGAACATGCAATGGAGACGTACTCGGGGGTCATTCCTTTGTGATCAAGAGAGGACGAGAATTACGTAGGGCTACAAAAGCACACCTCAGAGTTTGTAGTTCTCATCTATGGATTTCCCAATGTCACCGCGGCCATCCAAAGAGAGTACCACAATCACCAAAACGTATCTCAAGGATAGTCAAAGACAAGAACCAAGAGACTCTCAATCTACAATCAATTCACAAAATAGGAAATTACTCATGAAAATATTCTTCTAATCCATGTCCAAAAGACCGCTGTCACCATGGTCTCGGGGATTCTACTAGATTAGATCAAGTGAGTACATCAATCCAATACATAGAAGAAGGGGAAACATCATGGGATCACCCTAGGTTAACATAGCCTATGATCAAAATCAAGATCACATCATAGGAGAGAGAATTAACCACATAGCTACTGTAGAAGACCACATCACCGAGGAGGAACTACTCCCGCTTCATGGAGGGAGGAAGCAACGTCGATATAGATGAATCTGGGGGCACTTCCCCGTCCTGGAAGGGTGCCGGCATAGGAATTCTGGTCTCTCGAAACTGGTCCGCGATGGCAGCGGAGATCGGAATTGCTTCCGGAGAAAATAGTTCCGCAATCAACGTTTCCTCCACGAGGTTAAAAATAGGAGCCAAGGTAGGGCACCAGAGGGGGTGGCCCCCACCCTGGAGGCCTGGTGGCCCCCTCTGGGCCTCCTTCGTCCGGTTGGAGTTTTCTGGAACGCTGATTTTTATATAATTTTTGTGGATTTTTCCGGGCACTGTAAATATGGGTATAAACCTGCAATTCACAAACATCAGCAGACAAAAACTGGCAATGGGTGCTCTGAGTTAGTAGGTTAGTCCAAATATGTTGAAAAAAGTATGAAAGTGTACAAAACAAATAGCAATATCACTCAAAACTTGCATGGAGCAAGCACAAATTATAGATACGTTTGGGACGTATGAGACGCCTCCCTCACGGTCTGGACGACATCAATGTATCGGTGCACTGCTCACATGTATGAGCCGCCCAACAGATGAGTGCAAGCCACCGTCCCCACGGCCTGTTCTCCATCAACATATTGGTGCAGTGCTCGCCTATATGAGCCACCCAACGGACGAGTGCAAGCCAACTCTACGGCCCGTCTCGCACAACAACATTGGAGCAAAGGAAAAATGACATTCATGTCTTACACAACATCATCAAAATACAAACCAACTCCCACTCGCGCCGAGTTGCTCAATGGATAGACATATTGGCTAATAATATCTACTTCAACATATCAAAAGTAACATGAGAGTTTGTCATGAAGGAAACATCCCTGGTGAATTATAAATTGATCCGGCCATCGTTGAGCCGACAATTCAAAGCAAGGGACAAAGCAAAGAAAATTTCGCCCTGGAAGGGCAAGGAGAGCCGGACTACGTGAGAATTAAGCACGAGTCAAAAGGCATATACACTCAATTTGGCCACGATATTTGCTAGGAACGTATGATGAGTGTCACAAAGATCGTCACCTCACTATGTCGTCTCCAATCGGATCAAATCCATCGTTCAACCATCAACCTTATGCGGGCTTATGTCACAATCAAGTATGGAGACTCTCAATCCGCCTCCTTGAGTCGACTTCAGACTCGGAGGCTGCACATACATGGCTCGACAGATTCAACTAGGCTGAATAGTTTAAGAATCCCGGGTCATTACAAGAAAGTTAAGCCGGTCCCGGGGGCAGTTGCCTCATTCGCTCGAGATTTAAAGTCACCCAAGAGGACGAGTCACCATGATGCAACCGTGCATGTGGCCCAGGGCTAGCCCACTTCATCATGCAAACCAACAGGCTCGACACCTTCAAGGCAAGGCCCTGGTGAGGGGCTAAGCCTCACGAGGAGGAACGACATTAAGACCCGCAAGGGGCCTCCTTAGGACCCCTCCGGAGCGGTGGGTATTCCGAGGCGAGGCCCAGCCTCAGGAGTCAAGGATGACGCAATGGAAGGGCAGGAGAGCCACAGACAACAGAGCGGAGCAGTTTCCCCTTTGGTGTGAAGGGGGGCAAGGATGTACCAGGGTTCCAAAAGCATCTTCAAAGGTTTCCCTTCTGGTGAAACAAGACCGTCGCCGCCCACCAGCAGGGTCGACGTCATCCCTGGGCCCGTCCCTACAGCGTGGGCAGCCACTTTGCAAACGAAGACCACCTTTGGGCAGGGGAGCATGTTCCCGTGTTCCCCTTCAAAATTGGCCACTTTGGGATCCCTTCCTGCCGAAACAATAAGGGAAGAGGACTGGGGCCTCCACTATAAATAGAGGATAGGTTGCTTCATAGAGGGGGATCGATCCTGAACCACTCATTCACCCACTAGCACCACGCAAGGTCACCCACCCTCCGGAGGTGCCCAAGCACTGTACTAGTTCATCCACCAACCTCCACGAGAGGCAATCGACCAAAGCAGGAGTAGGGTTTTATGCCACACAGCGTCTCGAACCTGGGTAAATTGTTGTGTTCTGTGTTTTCTTCACCATCGAGTGAGTTTCCTCCATTCGAAGCGAGTAGCGAGCTAGGTAAGGCGAACCAGTGAGAGATCTTCGTACACGCCCCTGAGTTCTAATCTTTAGGGTTTTGCGGAGGCCGAAATCCGACATTTGGCGCGCTAGGAAGGGGGAGTGTCAAGGTCTTCTCTAGGTTCCGCCTTCACCAAGCTTCGTCGTTCCAATGGCTGACGCTCGCCAGGCTCGCGCCGAACGTCGCACCGCCTGCATCACACAGATGGCGCTCGCAGGCCCTGTCGGCGCACGCTGGTCACTGTCGCCCATGGTGAAGAACGCCACGGACCCGATGCTCAATAACAATAGGGCTCCTCCCAGCCGGCTACCGAGCACCACGACGGCCGCACCGCCACTCCGTCGCTCCTCCGGGCCTGTGGAGGGAAGGTGTATTCGGATTTTTTGTACATACCTTTTGGCTCGGGGTTTGAACCTGAGGGTACTTCGAGGGACTAGTTACTCATTTGTAGACTCCTTACCCGAGTCCGGAATGTCATTGAATAGGGCCATAGGTGGCCTACATGGCTTATTCGAAGCGACATGAGCTTGATCTCCCTCCGCGTCTTCGAATGCCACTCTCTTTTTGGTATGGGAGGAGTCACTTACTCTTCCTCATCTTCCTCTTACTCTGGGAGGGAGCCAGTGTCTCTTCGGACTTAGTGTTCGGGGACCCTTCGATCAAAGACCACATCGGATCTTCTTCCCATTCTTCTGTTCCTCCTTCTCCATTGGGGCCATATAGGGCTTCTCGACCAGCATGGCTGCCAGTAGAGGGGTCATGACGTCCTCAGGCAAAGGCACCGGGCAGTTAATCTGTCCGGCTTTCTTCATCCTTATCTATAGGTATTGGGGAGGGAAGGGGTAAGTGCATTGCTAGAAAAGGAAGGGATGAAAGTTAAACAATTCTGTAAAAAATACCGGTCCAGCAGGATTGAGGAGGGAAAGGCCTTCATCCTCATCCTTGTCGGGCCAAGTCTTTTGTGACTCGAACAGATCCTCCCAGATCCTCTCGAGTGGGTACCGAAAAAGCTCCGTACCAAGTCAACCGCACTGTCCAGATTAGCCGGATCATATTCCCACATCGGGACATACCAATACTCGCAGAGGAGAAGGCCGCAATGCATCATCACCTGTTCCACGATGGTGAGGTTGATTCTCTCCATTAGATCACATATCCTCTTCGTAAGCTCCTTCACATTTGCGGCCTCCCTGCAATCTAGGACCTTTTGTGTCCAGGATGTGCAGCGCGTAGGAGGGCCAGATCTGAATGAAGGAGGAGTTGCCTGATAACCCACAAGTATAGGGGATAGAAACAATTTTCGAGGGTAGAGTATTCAACCCAAATTTATTGATTCAACTCAAGAGGAAGCGAAAGAATATTCTCAAGTATTAGCAGTTGAGTTGTCACTTCAACCACACCTGAAAGATTTAGTGTCTGTAGCAAAGTATCAGTAGCAAGGTAATATGATAGCAGAAGTAGCAACAGTAACCAGTAGCAGCAGAGTGACAGCAGTAGCAGCAATGTAACGACAGTAGCAACAGAGTAACAGTAGCAAGGACCAGTAGGAAAGACTCGTAGGCATTTGATCGGTGATGGATGATTATGCCGGATGTGATTAATCATGTAACAGTTATAACACGGAGAGGTAAGTGACTAGCTCCCATTCGTCGATCTAATGTACGCATGTATTCCGTATGTAGTCATACATGCTTAGGGAAAAGAAATTGCATGACATCTATTGTCCATCCCTCCCGTGGCAGCGGGGTCCTAATGGAAACTACGGGATATTAAGGTTCTCCTTTTAATATCGAACTGGACCAACGCATTAACACTTAGTGAATACATGAACTTCTCATACTACGGTCATCTTCCGGAGTGGTTCCGGCTATTGTCACTCCGGAATTGCCGGGTCATAACACATAGTAGGTGACTACAACTTGCAAGATAGGATCTAAAACACACATATATTGGCGACAACGTAATAGGTTCACATCTGAAATCTTTGTAGTCGGGCCCTAGTGACAAGCATTAAGCTTAGCAAATTAGTAGAAACATCAATCTCAGAACATAGTGGATACTAGGGATCAATCCCCGTCAAAACTAACTCGATTACATGATAGATCTCATCCAACCCATCACCGTCCAGCAAGCCTACGATGAGATTGCTCACGAACGGTGAAGAGCATCATGGAATTGGCGATGAAGGAAGGTTGATGATGACGATGGCGATGATCTCCCCTCTCCGCAACCCAGAACGGACTCCAGATCTGCCCTCCAGATGAAGAATAGGAGGCGGCGGCGCCTCCTTATCGTAAAACGCGATGAACCCTTCTCCTTGATTTTTTTCCGGACGAAAGAGGATATATAGAGCTGGAATTGGGAGGGGGGGGGGGGCGGAGCTCCGAGGAGCTCACAAGCCTGCCAGGTCCGGCCAGGAGGGGGGGGGGCTGGTGGGCTTGTGGGCTCCTGGCTCCGTCTCTCCAGTCGATTCTTGCGGCAGTATTTTTTATATATTCAACAAAAATTCCTCGTAGATATACAGGTCATTCCGAGAACTTTTATTTCTACGCAAAAACAACACCATGGCAATTCGGCTGAAAACATCGTAAGTTCGGGTTAGTTCCATTCAAATCATGCAAATTAGAGACCAAAACAAGGGCAAAAGAGTTTGGAAAAGTAGATACGACGGAGACGTATCAACTCCCCCAAGCTTAAAGCCTTGCTTGTCCTCAAGCAATTCAGTTGACAAACTGAAAGAGACAAAAGAAAAACTTTTACAAACTCTGTTTGATCTTGTTGTTGCAATTATGCTAACTCATATCCAGAATTTCAACAAGATCACAAGCAAACCACATAAGTAAATGACATCTAGGTCTCACGGTAAACTCATATCAATGGCATAATCAACTAGCGAGCAAATAATAATAAGTCTCAAACGTCAACACTTCAATCAAAACAATCATGAAGCAGTACTAATAGATGGTACCTCGCTAGCTCTTTCTGAGACCGCAAAACATAAATGCAGAGCACCTTCAAAGACCAAGGGTTGACTAATCATTGTAATACATGGCAAAGAAGATCCAGTCACAGTCATACTCAACACAGTTAAAAGCAAAGCATAAAAATGACAGAGGTGCTCTCTAATTGGTGCTTTTATAAGAGGAGGATGACTCATCAGGAACATAAATAGACACGCCCTTCGCAGAGGGAAGCATTGATTTGCAGAGGTGCCAGAGCTCAAGCTTTGAAAATAGAGATAATAATTTTGGGTGGCATGCTTTTATTGTCAATGCAATGACTAAGAGTTCTCACCATCTTCCACGCTACACATGCTATAGGCGGTTCTCGAACAGAAAAGTAAAGTTTTGACTCCCCCACCACCAATCAATCACACTCCACGACTAGCCGAATACTCAAGTGTCATCCATACCAACATCAATCCAGGGGGAGTTTTGTTTGCAATTATCTTTTCGATTTGAGCATGGAACTGGGCATTCGAATTACCGACCCCTTTCTCGTGAATGATAGTGAATAAACACATATCGAGGATAACACGCCTAGCATGGAAGATACTGATAGCCCCCTATCACCACATGAGCGGTTCGGGCATGCAAAACAGATTATTTCTTGAAGATTTAGAGAGTGGCACATGCAAATTTACTTGGAACGGCAGACAGATACCGCACATAGGTAGGTATGGTGGACTCATATGGAACAACTTTGGGTTTATGGAAGTGGATGCACAAGCAGTATTCCCGCTTAGTACAAGTGAAGGCTAGCAAAAGACTGGGAAGCGACCAACTAGAGAGCGACAACAGTCATCAAAATGCATTGAGATTAACTAACATTGAGTGCAAGCATGAGTAGGACATAAATCACCGTGAACATGAATATCATAGAGGCTATGTTGATTTTGTTTCAACTACATGCGTGAACATGCGCCAAGTCAAGCCACTTGAATCATTCAAAGGAGGATACCATCCTATCATACTACATCATAGTCATCTCAACATTCATGTGGGCATCCAACACAAACCATTATAAGCTCCTAGCTAAGTAAGCATGGCATCATCAACTATGATCTCTAAGTTGTCATTGTAAACATGTTTCTCTCACAACAAAGCTGAATCAGGAACGATGAGCTAGTCATATTTACAAAAACAAAATAGATCGAGTTCATACCAGCTTTTCCAGGCTCAGTCACTTCATCATATATCGTCATTATTGCCTTTCACTTGCACGACCGAATGAAGTGAACAATAATAAGAGTGCTCGTACATTTGACTAAAGCTGGAATCTGCAGGCAAACACAAAGGAGAAGACAAAATAATAGGGCTCTTTGACAGATAAACAGATATGCATGCGAGAGCCATTAAACATTGTAACCATGATCTTCTACCTTGACCCAAAGAAAAAGAAAACTATTTACACGGGAAAGCTCCCAACAAGCAAAAGAAGAACAAGAAAATCGTTTTGGGTTTTCTCAAACTAGACAGACACATGAAAAGAAAACGAGAAAAAGAATTAAACTAGCATGGATGATACAGTGGCAAAGTGTGAACACCGACGAACAAAGTGAAAGCATAAGCAAGAATGTAAAGTCGGTGAGAAACACGTACTCCCCCAAGCTTAGGATTTTTTCCTAAGTTGGTCTACTCCCATGGATGGTCCGGGCAATATCCGAAATCATAATGGGGGTTGTACGGGAGCGCTGCAGCCACTGCCTGATTAGCTGCCTCTCGGAGACGAGCAACCTTTGCCTCCCTCTCATACTCCTCCGCCTCTCCTCTGGTTATGTAATATCTCCGTTTTACCTGAAAGTCAAAGAAGACGCTGCCGGTTAAATATTAAATGGTATAGGAGGGATTCATCATCCCTCTCAAGGAGCTGGTAGCGTGTCAAACGATGCGGTCAAGGAAATCTGTATGGAGCGGGG
This sequence comes from Hordeum vulgare subsp. vulgare, assembly GCF_904849725.1. Lineage (NCBI taxonomy): Eukaryota > Viridiplantae > Streptophyta > Magnoliopsida > Poales > Poaceae > Hordeum > Hordeum vulgare. Next base: position 297,973,291 of record NC_058520.1, on the reverse strand, counting down.
GATCTCCTTCGCGGATGGGTACTCCAAGGAAATTTGCTATTCGAGTGGCATAGATCCCACCAAATAAATGCCCTTCATTAGCATTATTATTCAGCCTCCTTGCTATTATAGCTCCCATGTTGAAACTTCTATCACCCGTTACTGCGCTCTTAAGAATACTAAGGTCTAGTGCGTAGAGGTGACAATGATCAACCTTGCCATTAATGCATCTGCCTATGAAGAGGGCAAAGTAATGCATGGCAGGAAAATGAATGCTCCCCATGGTAGCCTGCGTAATATCTCTAGTTTCTCCAACAGTTATACTAGAGAAAAAAATCCCTAACCGAAGATATAGGAGGATCATTGATACTACCCCAAATAGGTATCTTGCAAATTCTATTGAAATCCTCTAAATCCATGGTATACGATTTGTCATAGAGATCAATTAGTACGGATGTATCACAACCAAATGAAAATTTGAATCTACGAACAAAAGAGGCAGTGAGCGTAACATACTGTTCACATTTATCAGTGATGAATTCTTCGAGTCTGACATTGTGAACAAGTGTATCAAACTCGTCTTTGAAACCTTCCTCAATCATGAATTCGTCGGAAGGCCATTCACATGGTTGTACCGGTGCATTCCTCGGTTGGTAAGGATCGGGCTTTCGAATCGCAAGACGGGGACCTATCTTGCTTGGTGAACCACCATGATAGCTTCTCCTGAACATCTTCCTTTTCTGAAATTTCCAATGACCCAAAGGAAAAGTGAACAAGGCTCAACTAAACTCGTAGCAACTACTCCCACAAGTGCCTAGAGGCCATATTACGCATCAAAACTACTTGGGACCAGCTAAAATTAGCATGCAAAGCTCAAGAACATGGTCACCAAGGCAGCAAAAATACGCGAAGTATAAGGCACTAGAGCAAAAACTAATTGGACCAATGGAGGAGTCACTTACCAAGGAGTAATTTCCCGAAAACAGTTCGGAGAATGGTGCTTTGAGCAAGGAGATCAAAAATCCCAGCAAGAGGAGCAAGAACACGGGTTTGAGCTACGAAATGAATTTTTCTGGAGGAAGCAGAAGTGGATGAGAGCTAGAATGAGTGGAGGGGGTGCATGTGGGCCCCACAAGCCTGCCAGGCCCAGCCAAGGGGGTGGTCGGGCCTCCTGGGCTTGTGACCCATTGGCGCGTCCCCCAGACTAGCTATTCGTCTCAGAATTTTTCAAAAATTCCAGAAAAAATCATACTTGATTTTCAGGACGTTCGGAGAACTTTTATTTTCCGGGTACTTTTCTACGGGCGCTAAGACAGAAAACAGGGAAAACTAAACTAAACCTATCATTTTTCTTCTAAGCAACCGAAGGTGAAAGCTCGGAACAGAGGTTTGTGACTCCTCGATTCATCCATCTCATGGTCATCGAAAGAAATCCGTCAATGAGGTTGATCAAGTCTCCTTGATAAACTTTTTCGAATCGCAAAAGAGAACGGAGAATTTTTGAATAGTCACTAGGTCACCTCAATGGGGATGTGTATCTCCCCAACAAGCAAATCATAGTTCATCTTGACAGGAGGTATAGGGCATTCGAAGCTCCCAATAAGAATCGATGAAGTTTTTTCGATAACATTGATGCAATGTACTCGATATTGTTTCTTCGAAAAGTGCACCATATGCTCATTACCGTTGACACGAAAAGTGACATTGCCTTTGTTGCAATCTACAACAGCCCCTGTAGTGTTTAAAAATGGTCTTTCGAGGATGACCGCCATGGCATCGTCCTCGGGAATATCCAAGATAACAAAGTCCGTTAAGATAGTAACGTTAGCAACGACAACAAGCATATCCTCGCAAATGCCGATAGGGAAAGCAGTTGATTTGTCGGCCATTTGCACACAAATTTCAGTGGGTGTCAACTTATCGAGTTCAAGTCTACGATAAAGAGAGGGAGGCATAATACTAACACCTTCTCCAAGGTCGCATAAAGCAATTCTAACGTAGTTGCCTTTAATGGAGCAAGGTATAGTGGGCACTCCGGGATCACCTAGTTTCTTGGGAGTTCCACCCTTGAAGGTATAGTTGGCAAGCATGGTGGAAATCTCAACCTCAGGTATCCTCCTCTTATTAGTCACAATATTCTTCATGTACTTAGCATACTGAGACATTTTGAGCATATCTGTCAAACGCATTTGCAGGAAGACAGGTCTAATCATTTCAACAAAGCGCTCAAAATCCTCATCATCCTTTTTCTTGGATGGTTTGGTAGGAAAGGGCATGGGTTTCTGAACCCATGGTTCCCTTTCTTTACCTTGCTTCGTAACAGCGAAGTCATTCTTTTCATATCTTCTATTCTTAGGCTGTGGATTATCAAGATCAACAGGTTCAATCTCCACATCCTTATCATTGCTAGGTTGAGCATCTACATGAACATCACTATTGATATTATCATTAGGCTCATGTTCATCACCAGATTGTGTTTCAGCATGAGAAATAGAGGCATCGTTTGGACTCTCAAGTGTAGCAGCAACAGGGTTGCTAGCGTGCTTGTTCCTATCATCTTTCTTCTTCTTTCTAGGATGACTAGGTGCATCAGTGCTAACTCCTTGAGAATCTTGTTCAATTCTCTTTGGATGACCGTCATGATACAAAGGTTCCTGGGTCATTCTACCGCCTCTAGTGACGACTTTGACAGAATTGTCATTCAACTCATTGAGCAAGTCATTCCGAGCTTTAAGTACTTGTTCTACCTGAGTAGTAACCATAGAGGCATGTTTACTCACGAGCTTAAGATCATCGACGTGTCTGTCCACACAAGCACTTAAATGACCAAGCATACGAGCATTCTGTTCCAATTGTTTGCTAACATAATCATTGAAACTCTGTTGTTTGGCAACAAAGTTATCAAATTCATCCAGGCATAAGCTAACAGGTTTATCAAAAGGAATATCACTCTCTTCAAACCTACGCAGAGAATTTACTTCTACTACCTGTATCGGGTTATCAAGACCATGGATCTCTTCGATAGGTGGTAGATTTTTGACATCTTCAGATTTAATGCCTTTCTCTCGCATAGATTTCTTAGCTTCTTGCATATCTTCAGGACTGAGGAATAGAATACCTCTTTTCTTTGGAGTTGCTTAGGAGGTGGTTCGGGAATAGTCCAAGCATTCTCATTGCACAAGATATCATTCAATAGGATCTCAGATTGTTCTACGGTCCGTTCCCTAAAAACACAACCGTTGCAACTATCTAGGTGATCTTTAGAAGCATCGGTAAGTCCATTATAGAAGATATAAAGTATTTCATTCTTCTCAAGAGGGTGATCAGGAAAAGCATTCAGTAGCTGGACGAGCCTCCCCAAGCTTGTGGGAGACTCTCTTCTTCAGCTTGAGCAAAGTTGTATATTTCCTGCAAGGCAGTTTGCTTCTTATGGGCAGGGAAATATTTTTCAGAGAAGTAGTAGACCATATCCTCGGGGCTACGCACACAACCAGCAGCAAGAGAAGTGAACCAAGTCTTAGCATCATCGTTTAGCGAGAAAGGAAACATCTTGAGGATATAGTAGTGGCACATCTTTTCCTCACTAGTGAATAGAGTGGCTATATCGTGCAGTTTGGTAAGATGGGCTACAACCGTTTCAGACTCATAACCATGAAAAGGATCAGATTCGACGAGAGTGATTAACTCAGGGTCGACAGAGAATTCATAATCCTTATCGGTCACAAAGATAGGCGAAGTAGCAAACTACGGGTCGTATTTCATCCTAGCGTTCAGAGATTTTTCTTTCCACTTGTGAAGTAATTTCTCAACATCATAGCTATCCTTACACGCAAGAAAACCCTCAGCTATCTCTTCCTCCATAACATAACGCTCAGGCATATCAGGCAATTCAGCCATAGGAGAGCTAGTTCTAGCACGCAAAATAGCATGTTCTACTTCAATAGTATCAGCAGTTTCAGAAGTATCATCACATCTAGCAGCAACTCTAGTAATTTGTGCATCAAGGAATGCACCTAGTGGAAAAGCAGTATGAGGCATGGCATCATCCGGCAAAGCAGTATCAAGCATAGCATCATCATAAGCATCATGGGCAGCAGAAGTAGCATCATCAAGCACAGGCGACATATCAAGATTTCTAGCAGGAGGTGATGTTGCAAACTTACTCATAACTGAAGGTAAATCAACTGCAGAGCTAGATGGCAGTTCCTTACCTGTCCTCGTAGTGGAAGGCAAGACTTTAGTTCTTGGATCTATCGGATTCCTCATAGTGACCAGCAGACGTAAATCCCAAGTGACTCGGAGAATATAGGTGTGCCTCCCCGGCAACGGCGCCAGAAAAAGCACGTTGACGGGAGACTATTCTTGACTTTGGTTTCCCCGGCAACGACGCCAGAAAAAGGTCTTGATAACCCACAAGTATAGGGGATCGCAACAGTTTTCGAGGGTAGAGTATTCAACCCAAATTTATTGATTTGACTCATGGGGAAGCGAAAGAATATTCTCAAGTATTAGCAGTTGAGTTGTAGATTCAACCACACCTGAAAGATTTAGTGTCTGCAGCAAAGTATCAGTAGCAAGGTAATATGATAGCAGCAGTAGCAACAATAACCAGTAGCTGCAGAGTGACAACAGTAGCAGCAAAGTAACAACAGTAGCAACAGAGTAACAGTAGCAAGGACCAGTAGGAAAGACTCATATGCATTGGATTGGTGATGGATGATTATGCCGGATGTGATTCATCATGTAACAGTTATAACACGGAGAGATAAGTGACTAGCTCCCGTTCGTCAATCTAATGTAGGCATGTATTCCGTATGTAGTCATATGTGCTTAGGGAAAAGAACTTGCATGACATCTACTGTCCATCCTTCCCGTGGCAGCGGGGTCCTAATGGAAACTACAGGATATTAAGGTTCTCCTTTTAATAAAGAAACGGACCAACGCATTAACACTTGGTGAATACATGAACTCCTCATACTATGGTCATCTCCGGAAGTGGTTCCGGCTATTGTCACTCCGGGGTTGCCGGGTCGTAACACATAGTAGGTGACTACAACTTGCAAGATAGGATCTAAAACACACATATATTGGCGACAACATAATAGGTTCAGATCTGAAATCATTGCACTCGGGCCCTAGTGACAAGCATTAAGGATGGCAAAGTAGTAGCAACATCAATCTCAGAACATAGTGGATACTAGGGATCAATCCCCGTCAAAACTAACTCGATTACATGATAGATCTCATCCAACCCATCACCGTCCAGCAAGCCTACGATGAGATTACTCACGAACAGTGAAGAGCATCATGGAATTGGCAATGAAGGAAGGTTAATGATGACGATGGCGACGATCTCCCCTCTCTGGAGCCCAGAACGGACTCCAGATCTGCCCTCCAGATGAAGAACAAGAGGTGGCGGCGCCTCCGTATCGTAAAACGCGATGAACTCTTCTCCTTGATTTTTTTTCGGACGAAAGAGGATATATAGAGCTTGAATTGGGGGCAGCGGAGCTCCGAGGAGCTCACAAGCCTGCCAGGCCCGACCAGGGGGGGTGGGGCGGGCCTAGTGGGCTTGTGGGCTCCTGGCTCCGTCTGTCCAGTTGATTCTTGCGCCAATATTTTTTATACATTCCACAAAAATTCCTCGTAGATTTCCAGGTCATTCCGAGAACTTTTATTTCTACGCAGAAACAACACCATGGCAATTCTGCTGAAAACAGCGTCAATCCGGGTTAGTTCCATTCAAATCATGCAAATTAGAGACCAAAACTAGGGCAAGAGAGTTTGGAAAAGTTGATACGATAGAGACGTATCACTGCCTCACCTCCGTTGCACGGCTCGGTGATGTAGAACCACTCCTTTTGCCATGACTTGATGGTGTCGATGAATGTGCCCTTTGTCCAGGTAGCCCCATTGAGCTTGCCGATCATCGCCCCTCCACAGTCATCCTGCTCGACGTTAACGACCTTGGGATTGATGTTGAGGACCTTCAACCACAAGCCAAAGTGGGGTTGGACCCGCAAGAAGGCCTCGCAGACCGTGATGAAAGCGGAGAGATGGGTGATGGAGTTCGGGGGGAGATCGTGGAAGTCAAGACCATAGTAAAACATGATCCCCGGAATGAATGGTTGAAGGGGAAAGCTTAAGCCTCTAATGAAAAGAGGGACGAAAATACTCTTTCCCCATCTTTAGGAGTGGGGATAACCTGGTCCATCTCTGGCTCACGGTGCACTATGTTTTCTCGAAGGTGGACACCGCTGTTTAGCTCCAAAATGTCCTTTTTGGAGACGGAGGAGACCTCCCACTTGCCCTTGGAACCGGCATTGTCCATTGCCGGACTGGTGAGGGGATTCCAGAGCTCGAGAGGAGAAGGAGAGCTAGGGCGCTGAACCTTTGGAAGAAGGGAATGGCGATGGTGAGCAAGATCTGAGGTGCATGAACAGACCGAGGTGGTGGTTTTACCTTTTATAACTCATCGGGATGCCAAGGGCCTCACAGTTCTACCGTAAACTTCGCCACTTCCCGATAAAATCGCGATTATGGGTGCGTGGGATAAACCCAAGCCATAAACCATATCCTTGGAAAAGGGGGCATGATCTCCATGATGGGACATGCCAATAGAACGGTCTCGAGCCGCTCGTACAAAAAAAGGAACGGGCCATGCCCAATCGTGGATTTTAGAAATTAGGAAATATGCCGCTCGTCGTTAAATGGTAGGCCAATGGATAATAACCTATATATTTGTCTATGTGTTTAAGGGAGAAAGAGTCATCGAGAGCCGGACTATCTTTGGTTAAAGGACAAAAGAGTAACTCGCCTTGCAAGCCTGAGCACCCGTGATGTCATCAATGGAGGATGATTTCGGCATTGGAGGCTAGTTTAGGGGCTACTGAGGGAGTCCGGGATTAGGCGGTCCTTGGGCCGCGTACCTATCCTTATGGGCCGGACTCTCTAGCCTGTTCGATCATTGGCAGAAGTGTTGGATTCGAGATGGACTCTTCCGTAGACTTCGCGTGCAATCCAAGGAGATATAGTCATTGACATATTCCTTCTTTGTTGTAACCAACTTTGTGTAAACCCTTGTACCCCTATCGTCTATATAAGCCAAGGGGTCATAGCCCGTAGCACACATCAAGCTCATTATGATTAGGGTTTAGACCACAACAACGATCTCGCAGTATATCAACTCCGTACTCTGTACTACCGCATGAATAACAACAAGAGCAAGACATAGGGTTTTACCTCCATCAAGAGGGACCGAACCTGGGTAAAACACTGTCTCCATTGTCTCTTGTTACCCATCGACCCTAGATCCACAGTTCGGACCCCCTACTCGAGATCGACCGGTTTAGACACCAACACCTTATTCTTTTTAGCTGCTGGAATGCATGTGGCTGTCCTTTTTGTCTTGGAGACTACTGGCTCAGGTGCCTTAGGCTTGGCCTTGGGAGCAGATTGTTTAGCCTTTGAAGCTCGCTTGCTTGTCATGGCATCCTTCATCAGCTTCGTTGCTTGGAAGGAGGTGGGTTAGCAGCAGGAACCTCCTCTTCTTCTTCCATCTCATCATCAAGGTACTTTCAAGTACAAGGGTGCACAATTGCTTTTACAAATCTTGTTCTCTGCCTTTTCTTTTGAGACTTCTTAGCCAAATATTTTGTCTGCTTGGAGGAAGTTGGAGCCTCTAGAGTTTTTGCTCCTCCTTTGGCAGACCCAGGTGCTCTCATTGCATTTGTGTTGGCATACTCCTTTCTTACATTATTCCTTTTGGAGGAACTCTCCTCAAGAATGAAGTATGCATCCTCCTCATCTGAGTTCAGCTTCTCCTGGGCCTTGTGGATGCCTTAGGCAAATCATGTGAGCTCGGGGTGCCAGGATCTAAAGAACTAGCTTTAGGACTTGTGCATGGATCAAGATCAAAACTCCGCTCTCTGAAGTTGTTCTCACTATCGTGTGAACCTGACATGCTGCACTGACAATCTATTCCCGTGGATAGATATATAAGAGTGGACTAGATGAGCATCACAAAACACAACTTTAAAAAAATGAACTTAAAATCTTAGTTTCAGACTTCTGCTGTATTGGTTTTGGTTCCAACGAATTTCAGTTTTCAGAGCATCAGAGACAAACATTCTCCTTAACAGAGACTTGGTCATGTTTACGGTTTCACCGAAAATAGTGACTTTCTCTCACCAAGAATGTTCTCACAACCCTAAAACTAACTTGATGTCACTGTTTCGCTTCCACTCGGTGACTACGCGACCCATACGGCGGAAGCCTAAACCTAAAATATTTCGTTCGCCTAATCTAACATAATTTTCTCGTGGAGAGATGCATTGCAAACTATGGCAAGAGGTGCAACTCATCGTAATGTGTAAGAATCAGAGTTTGGAGCGCATAAGGAGTCGAAATCTTTCCCTAACCTAGTGAAGATTTCACTACGGTAAGGAGGGGGAAGATTCCCGTTGACTCTGACATAATTCGGCGGCGAGGGCAAACGGGAGGCAAGTAGAACATTCATAGACACGAGCAGCAATGACAGTGGGGTGCGGAGACAACGTTTGAAAATTTAATTTCAAAGTTTGGTTCTGTGGGATATATATACACTCCTACTGTCGGTGACACCGAACCGAAATTTTTGGTTCCACTGAGATGCTTAACTCCGTGAGGATAGAGCAACTTGGTGATGCCGAGATTTTAAGAATGGTGGTACCTAGAATGAAAACGTAGATCAACCCTAGTGCTTTGGTGTGACCGAGCGTTATTTACACCGAGTGGCATGTGGGAGGTTTTGGAAGTCAGCCCATGTCGAGACGGAACTCTGAGTGATCCTTGCACAAAGGGTCCGAAAAGTGCTTTCGCAGATGTTTTGATTAAGCATGAATGGAATTTGAGACAATAAAGCATAGATAGCTTGAGGGGGTAGGGTCCTTAGGCATTCTCGTATATCCAATTGGCCAAAGAGAATGAAAGCCAAATAACAACAATTGGACACCTTTTAATTAGTAGAAATATGCATACCAACATGCTCACACAATAAGATGTCAAATAAAACATGGAAAATATGCAACAACCAGTCTAGTGTCTACCAAGCACTTTGGTGATGACAAATTCATCTATATATATGAGTATATTGACTTAGGAGCCAAGTAAGAATACTTGATCATAGGTCATACTCATCGTTTCAGCACAAGTGCGGTTTCCAATTTTACATAAATCATTTAATGTGTTCATACCCTGTGATATGCTTTTGGCTCAAGTCTTAGAGTAAAACTCCCCCTTTACGTGACATCCCCCCAAAGAGGGATAAACTAACCTTGGGTTTGTTGTTGAAGACTTCATGTAGGTGTTGTAGTAGTGGATGCTCATAGTTGATGAGGATATTCTTGAGTTGGGAGCTATAATTGTTTTTTTGTACTCTTCTCACCTACAAGGGTTAGTCTTACACAAGGAACAAATACAAGGATATCTATGGACGTGGAGTGAAGAACATGTAAGATGATGTCCATCGATGCATTAATTACCTTCTCCCTTGCTTACATATGAGGGAATGTCTGATTCCTTGAACTATTGCATAAGGTTGAAGATTATTGCAAATAATTCTTGCCAAACATGAATGTGCGTGAATTTTGTTAGCGGATTCAACCCTCAAGAACTTCTCTATTTCTTCTACTTGAGGACCCACATCAACTTGATGGGGATCCTTGGCGTTGAGTTATTAATTGATGAAGTAGAGCTAGTGGTGGCCTTGGGAACCCAATTGACCGTGGCTTGGGATTCTTCTTCAAATGAGTAAATGTGAATTTTGTCTCGCGGTATTGACCTTCTTCCCATTCAACTCAATTGGCGTTGAAGTAGCCAATGCCTTGGTTCTTTCGGTGCCATCCTTGCTTGCGTACAATCAACTCGAATCTTTATATATTTCCTTTCAATAAATTTTTTTGTTGCACAAGAGTAACTTGGCTAAGAGAATCACTAATGGAATCAATAGAACTACTAGAAGCAACATCATTTGATTTATTATTTGTATTGTTGCTACTAGATGAAGAACCTTTCTTGCCTTTCTTACTAGCTTACTTAGATTTAATTAGTGGAACAAAAGTAGACAAGAGTAATCGTTTGGCTATATAAGAAGAACTCTTCTTTCAAAGATCGTCACTGACCACTTTAAGAAACTCATGTTCTTGCTATAAATTTAACATCTCGAAGCTTAACATCTCATGAGTTCTTAGAAGCTCTCTATGATCTTCTTGAGTACATTCATGAGCTAACTTTAGAGTGTTTAGTTCCTTTGTTAGACTCTCAATCTCCTTCTTATCATCATCAAACAACTTATCTTGATGTAGGATCCTAAGTATGTCTAGAGGGGGGTGATTAGACTACTTGACAAAATAAAAACTTAGCCTTTTCCCAATTTTGGTTGTGGACCAGTTTTAGCAATTATGACTACACAAGTTCAACCTACACATGCATATCTCATAGTATAGCAGCAGAAAGTAAAGACATGCAAATGTAATGTAGAGGGTAAGGTAGGAAAATCAAACGCAAAGGTTGATAAGGTGATTTTTGGCATGGTTCCGATAGGTGGTGCCATCGTGTGTCCACATTAGTGGAAACTTACACCCATAGAGGGTAATAACTATGAGAGTCTACGAGGGACTCCATCCACAAGGGGTCCATGAAGAAGTGGATTTGTCTATTCCACCATGGCTTACGTCCACATAGGACTAGCCTCACTCACGGTAGATCTTCACGAAGTAGGCGATCTCCTTGCCCTTACAAAAATCTTGGTTCAACTCCACAACATGAAGTAGGAGGCACCCAAGTGACACCTAACCAATCTAGGAGGCACCACCCTCCAAAATGTAATAGATGCGGTAGAACGATGAACTCCTTACTCTTGTGCTTCAAAAGATTGTCTCCTCAACACTCAATCACTATCTCACAGATTTGGCATGGGTAGGAGATATTGATTTTGTGGAAAGCAACTTGGGGAGGCTAGAGATAAAGTTTCAAATGTTTGGATTAGAATCTCCTGATTTCAACACATGAGTATGTGTCTCTCTCTCAGAAAAATGGATCTAGCAAGTGGGTGTGTGTTCTGAGTGCTTCCACTGCGAATGAGAGGAGGTGGAGGGGTATGTATAGGCATCCATCAATATCCAAGCGTTGCAACATTATTTCCCAACTCAGTGACACCAAAATGAATCTTGGTGGTATCAAGTTGCAGTAAATGTGGCAACTTTTTAATTCTCGGTGAGACCAATATATGAATCTCGGTGGTACCGATACAATGACCTAGAGCAGTTTCCATATATCGGTGAGACCTATTCCTGACTCATAAGTTTCGATTCTTGTATTTTTCTCAACAGGTAGTTGGTCACTGATCTTGGTGGCACCGATATTAAAGTTGGTGGCACCGAGAGATTAGGGTCTTGCATAGGATGTGTGTGGTGGAAAATCGATAGGGCCGAGTGGAAAAGTTGGTGGCTTTGATTTTACTGGTTTAGCTTTGGACAAAGATATATTGTGGGAGAATGAGTGAATATTTTTGGTGGCTATCTATAAGAACTTGAGCAACCAATTCATCATAATACCTCACCCCCTTTTAATAATACTGGCTTTCCTATGGACTCAAAGTGATTTCTCGCAAATATAAAATGTAGAGTCTTGTAGCTTGAATTTTGAGCCAATCCTTTTCCTTTCCTTGCATCAAGGGGTTTCTCCTCAAAATCTTTTATCCAAGGCATCTTTGAATTTTTTGAAATATACTTGGATAAGATCATTCGTCCAATGGTGCATATGTTGTGATTAATTACCAAAACCACCATAGGGAGCAATTGTGCTTTCAATCTCACCCTTTTTGGTAATTGATGGCAACATATATATCAAAGCTTCGACAAAAGATATAATCAATAATTAGCATCGACACTTTGAGAAGTATGTGAAAAGGAAGAGCTCCCCCTAAATTTGTGCATTTTTTAAATTTGCATTTGAATGCAAATGCACAATCGATTAGGATCATGGTTCACTCTTCCATGTCACATACAACTTGGTGGTGTGCATAAATGATATGAATGAATAGTAATGCACATAACACCAAACAAGTAAGTGAGTGATCATCATGCAGATAGTTCAAAGGTAATAACGTAGTAGCATCAACCAATCAAAGCGTATGATCAAATGTTTTGAAAAACAAAACGAGAGCAAAAAAAGGCAAAGCTCTGTCTCTCGAAGCCCTAATTGATCTATACACTCTCATCCTTTGGCAACAAGTTACCAAAAAGTTCAAAGGTCTAGAACTAATCGTCTTTCTGGGCTCGATCTCCTCCAATAGATGAGGATGGAGTGGACATAAGAGCATCAACGAAGGCTCCTGCGGATGTCCCTGGAGCAGGAGGTGTAGACACTAGAGGTGCAAGAGCTGGAGCTGAAGATGACGGTGCTGAACCTTGAGATGATGAAGTTGGTCTTGCTTCCAAGACTGGCATAACTGCCGACCTAGACTGGGTCCTGAACTGAGTAGTAGTAGGAAGATACGGCTCTTCATCATCACTGCTGGAGCGGAATATATGCATTGAATCAACTTCATGTTGGATCTGTTGAACTATGGTATTTAACTCCGTTACCTTTACATCCAGGTCATGGAACTTTGTTTCCACAATCCTGTCAAGGCTATTCTGGTTCAACAAAATCTCAAAAATTCTCTCCTCTCTAGTTCTGAGTTGTGGAGCTAGTGCTGGAGCATCTCTAGCTACCTCTGCCTCTACTGCTTCACGTGGTGAAGCTAAGCCGGGATGGATGGGGTCCATCACAACTTCATTATCCTCAAAGTCTGTCTGAAGTGGCAGGTGCGAACGATCAAGTAGATATGCATGCTTTCCAACCTTGGCATTGATGAGCATCTGAATATATGGTGCATATCCACAAGATCTCTTCTGATCTGCAGCAGTCCTCCTGATAGTCTCAACTATCAAGTCCATCACTCTGAATCGAGTGTGGGTGTCTAACTGATGTAGCATATTGATGGAATAACCTCTAATCATCCTATCATCTCCTGATTGGGGCATCAGGTCTATGTCATTATGGTGTTTGTAGTAGGTTATCCTCCTTGCAAAAAGTAGACAGAGACAAACTTGTGCGTCTGCACATACTTGTGGGGCACTGGATTGTACATATTTCACATGGAGTTATGATTCATCTTGGGTTCTGAGTACACATCCAAGTCTCCCTCTTCTGCCTTTGGGGCACCAATGATAGTGGTCCACTCATCCAAGGCAGCCTCATACCGGTGACCTTCTGTCATCCAAATAATCCTTCCATCAGCAAAAAATGAGCAGTTGAATAGAATTTCATGATCATCTCATCATTCGAGGCAGTCATCTCTTTGCCCACAGAATCGTGTATGTCAACTAACCCGAAGTTTTCTCGCACATGGGGGAAATAATTCTCTTTGGCCTTGATACATTCCCAATCAACATATCGCTTGTCAATGAGAGCAGGACTCTTGTCAAGCAACACAGTTTCATAGAAATCTTGTTGCTCCTTACTGTGAAAACAAGGGTCAACAACATTCATTCTCCGGATAGCATATGGATCATCAGACCTCAACTTTCTCAATCCTTGATCCCTTCTCTTATGCATATTCCCGGCAACTGGATGAGCGACATTGTGCAATGGCATATGAGGTCTTAGTTTCATTAGCACAGGTGCATCTTCTTCCTGCTCTGCAGCAAACTCCCTGAAGGCAGAGCCTTTGTTCTTCCCTGCTGCAGGAATGTCCTTGGTAGTCCTCTTGGGAGCTATAGGCTTCCTAGGAGCTAGGTGTTCCTAGGCTAGAAGTTGTCCTCTCTGTACTAGTGCCTCAATCCATGTCACCACTCGGCTCACTGAAGTTGTTCTGACCATCCTATGATCCTGACATGCTGTTAAATAGCCAAGCACACAAGCAGACCCTATGAAAAGATTTAGAAGAGCTGGAAAAGATAAGCATCACAAAAATCAGAAGTTTTGCAAAGATTTGAACTCTAAAAATTAGGTTTAACATTCAGCAAAAATGGATTTTGGTTCCATTGAGTCAAAAAATTCGGAGCCACCGAGACTGACGTTCTCATCAACAGAAATTTGGCAACCCTTTTCGGTTGCACCGAAAAGAGAAACTCGGTTTCACCGAGAATATTCTCAGTAACCCTAAAACCAAATCGGTGACATAGAGATTCAGTTTTGCAGACAGCTAACCCTAAGTTTTCCATTGTTCTCTAATCTATGATATTTTTCTTCTGGAAGGAATGAGTGTAAACGTGGACAGAATCCATCAAGGCCTATTTGCACATGAATAAGAAATAGGAGTGCAAAGAGGGGCCAGATCCATGCCCTAGCTCGGTGATGGATCCGCTACACCGATGATGGCGACGAAGGTTACCGTCGACAACGAAGACTCATGTGGACTTGCCCACGCCAATGAGGAGGTGCGAGAGGCGATATTTGAGGAAGTTATTTCATACATCGGGTCGGTGGAACATATATACCTCCTGGTTGTCGGTGACACCGAGATGGAATTTTCGGTGCCACCGAGTTCCATAACTGTGAGCAGACAGTGAAACTCGGATAGGCCGAAAATGACAACTCGATGGTACTGAGATAAAAAAAACCTAATCAACCCTACGTTTCGGTGGAACTGAGATTTTGAGGTTGGTCACACCGAGATACACTTTGGGAGGTTTTGGAATTCAACCCTTGTCGAGACACATCTCCGAGTGCTCCTTACACAGAGTGTCCCTAAAGTTCTTGCTCAAATTTTGTGATGTAGCAAGCATAGAATTTGATACGAGAAAGCATAGATAGTTAGAGAGAGGTACTTAGTCATTCTGGTATATCCATCTAGCCAAATTAAATCGAAATCCAAATAACAACAATTGGGTATGCTCGAATGGGCAAAATATGCACACCAACATGCTCACACAATAAGATGTCAAATAAAACATGGTGAACATGCACAAACCCTCTAGTATCTACCGAACACTATGGCGGTGACGAATTCATCTATATATGAGTATATTGACTTAGGAGCCAAGCAAGAATACTTGATCATAGGTCATACTCGACATTCAAGCACAAGTGGGGTTTCCACTTTTACATAAAGCTTTAATGCTTTCACATCTTTAAGAGATGCATATACTCAAGTCTTAGACTAAAGCTCCCTCTTGATGTGACATCCCCCCTAACAGGGATAAACTAACCTTGGGTTTTGTCGTAGAAGACTTCAAGTACGTGTAGTAGTGGTGGATGCTCATTGTTGATGAAGATCATCTTGAGTTGGGAGCAATCCTTGTTGTTTCTTACTCTTATCACCTACATGGGTTAGTCCCAAAGCACAAGGAACATATGCAAAAAATATATGGACATGGAATGAAATGCATGTGATATGATGTCCAAAAATACATTAATTACCTTGTCCCTTGCTAACCATTGACAGAATGTGTGACTCCTTTAACTAATGCATATGGTTGGAGTTGATTGCATATAGTTCTTTCCAAAATAAATAAGAGTGAATGTCATTTGTGGAGTCACCCCTCAGGAACTATCTAGTTCTTCCTCTTGGAGACCCACATAAACTTGATGGGGATCCTTGGAGTTGTGGTAGCAGTAGATGAAGTGCTGCTAGAAGTGTCCTTGGGAACCAACTCGACCTTGGCTTGGTGTTCTTCCTCAAATGAGTCAATCTCCTCTTGAAGTTTGCCCTTGCCCTTGTGGTCTTGTGGTGGAAGGTCACCTTGAGAGCTTGTTCCCATGGGGAAAGTAGGATCATACTTATACTCTTGAGTTACAAACTTTGGGATGGGATATGGACCTTCTTCCCATTCAACTCCGTTGGCATTGAAGTAGCCAACACCTTGCTTCTTCTGATATCCTCCTTGCTTTCGCACAATTCCCCCTAATTGCTTACTTCCGATAAGACTCTTGAAGACACCTCTCTCTTGAATCCCTTTCAATAAAACATTTTCTTGCTCAAGTGTAACTTGGCAAAGATAAACACTAGTGGAATCAAGAGAGCTACTAGTAACAACATCATTTGATTAACTTTAGCATTGTTGTTACTAGATGAAGAAACAGTCTTCCCTTTGTTACTAGTGTTCTTAGGTTTAACTTGTGGAACAAAGATAGACATGATTAATTGTTTGTCTAGATAATAAGAACTCTTCTATTGGATATCATCATTGATTGCTTTTAGAAACTCATGATCTTGCTATAAATTTGTTTCTCGAAGCGCAGCTTCTCATGAGTTCTTGCAAGCCCTCTATGATCTTCTAGAGTAGTTTCATGAGGTAACTTAAAAGTGTTTAATTCTTTAGTTAGTCATTCAATCTCTTTATTATCATCATCATTCGACTTCTCCTGACTAGCATGATTCTCATCAAGTTCATTCTCAATGTTGTCACTAGTCTTATCAAGGAGCAAGTCATCCTCTCCTAACAAGTTATCCTAATCACTACGAAAAATCAAAATACTCGAGGTGTGATACATTGGGCCTTTTCCATGAACAAGTTTCCAATACCTTCATTTGGGAACCAAATAATTCGCAGGAGTCGGAGGAAACGAGTGCACAACCGGCAACACCTTCATCTTGACTATAGTCGGATTCAGAGTGGTAGCTTCTGTCAGATTGGTTGTTAGACCCATAGCCGCAAACCTATTCACCAATGTGAGCTTGATGTATTTTTCTTGAGCTACTCTTGGTGTACTTGTCCCTCTTCTCTTATTCCTTGCCTGTCTGGGAGTGTCTTCGTTCATAACGATCTTCTCCACTCCTTCTCTCTCTGTGAGGTGACTCATCTCTTGAGTTTCATCTTCTAGGTGACTCTTCTCTTCATTGATATAGTGTTTGGGATTTCCACAATCGTAGAAGTTTCTGTCATGACTAGATGAATGCTTCTTATCATATCTTGAGCTTGAGATTTTCTCTTTGCATCTACCCTTGTAGAACTTGTTGAATTTCTGACCATGAGGTTGATCTCTTCACTGGTAACAAGGTTATCATTTGAAGTAGCAGGAGTGTCAGTGGAAGCTTTGTAAGCACCGCTTGAATTGTTGTGCAACTTATCTTTGTCCTTGAGTGACATTTCATGAGCAACAATTCTTCCAATGACTTCAGTTGGCTCGAGATCCTTGTAGTTTGGCATCATTTGGATCAATGTGCACACGGTGGCCTATCTTCCATCCAAGGCTCTAAGTATCTTCTTGATGATGAATCTGTCGATCATCTCTCCGCTTCCTTAGACGACAATCTCATTTGTGATGAGAGCTAGCCTAGAGTACATCTCAACGACTCCTTCACCAACCTTCATCTTGAACTTGTCAAGCTGACTTTAAAGCACATCCAACTTAGATTCCCTGATAGAATCAGTACCTTCGTGCATATCAATCAAAGTATCCCAAATTTCCTCTGCATTTCTCAAGGCGGCTGATTTTGTTGAATTCTTCGGGGTACAAGCAGTTGAAAAATTGTCACAGGCTTGAGAATTGTATTGGAACATCTTCAATTCTTTCGCTGTCACATCACGATCTGGTTCTCTTCCTTCTCCGAAGAAATTACCTTGCACACCAATACGAACAACAACCAACACATCACGAGTATGACCAAGATATGCATTTTAATATCATGCTTCTAACCAACGAAGTTTGTACCAACAAAATATGGACCTCTACGGTGATAATTTCCCTCACTAGACTCCATACTCTCCTACGCTGTGAAACCAATGCAACGGAGACCAAAGATGTGATACCACTTGTAGGATCCGAAGTATGTCTAGAGGAGGGGGTGGTCAGACTACTTGAAAAAATGAAAACTAAGCCTTTTCCCATTTTAGTTGTGTGCCAGTTTTAGCAATTATGACTAGAATAGTTCACCCTACACATGCATATCTAAGAGTATAGAAGCGGAAAGTGAAGACATGCAAATGTAATGTAGAGGGTAGGGTAGGAAGATCAAACGCAAAGGTTGACACAACGATTTTTGGCATGGTTTCGATAGGTGGTGCGATCGTATGTCCACGTTAGTGAAAACTTCAACCTACAAAGGGTAGAGGCTGCGAGAGTCCACGGAGGGCTCCACCCACAAGCGGTCCATGAAGAAGTGGCCTTGTCTATTCCACCATGGCTTACGTCCACACATGACTAGCCTCACTCATGGTAGATCTTCACAAAGTAGGCGATCTCCTTGCCCTTACACAAATCTTGGTTCAACTCCGCAACACGAACTAGGAGGATCCCAAGCAACACCTAACCAATCGAGGAGGCACCACCGTCCAAAAGGTAATAGATGTGGTAGAGCGATGAAATCCTTGCTCTTGTGCTTCAAAAGATAGTCTCCTCAACACTCAATCACGCTCTCACAGATTTGACATGGGTAAGAGAGATTGATTTTGTGGAAATCAACTTGGAGAGGCTAGATATCAAGTTTCAAATGGTTGGATTGGAACCGCATGATCTCAACACATGAGTAGGTGGCTCTCTCTCTTAGAAAAATGGATCTAGCAAGTGTGTGTGTGTGTTATGAGTACTTCCTGTGCGAATGAGAGGAGGTGGAGGGGTATATATAGGCATCCCCCAAAATCCAACCATTACAACATTATTTCCCAACTCGGAGACACCGAAATGAATCTCGGTGGTAACGAGTTGCACTAAATGTGACAACTTTTTAATTCTCGGTGGTACCGATACGATGAACTAAAGCAGTTTCCAATTCTCGGTGAGACCGATTCCAAACTCGGAAATTCTAATTCTTAGAATTTGCTCAATAGAAAGTTAGTCACTGATTTCAGTGGCACTGATATAGAAGTTGGTGGAATCGAGAGATTATGGTTTGGCATAGGATCTGTATGGTGGAAAACCGGTAGGGCAGAGTGGGAAAAGTTGGTGGCACCGATTTTCTGGTTTAGCTTTGGGCAAACATATTTTGTGGGAGAATGAGTGTATATTTTTGGTGGCTATCTCTAAGCACTTGAGAAACCAATTCATCATAATACCTCACCCCCATTAAATAGTATTGTATTTCTTATTTACTCAAAGTGATTTCTTACAAATATAAAATGTAGAGTCTTGTAGCTTGAAGCTTGTGCCAATCCTATTCCTTTCCTTGCATCATGGGGTTTTTCCTCACAATCCTTTATCCAAGGCATCTTTAAACTTTTATGAAATATACTTGGATAATATCATTATTCCAATGATGCATATATTGTGATTAATTACCAAAACCATCTTAGGGAGCAATTGTGCTTTCGCTTGACTAACATGATTATTATCAAGTTCATTATCATTGATATCACTAGTTTTTTTGATGAGTAAGTCATCATGTTCTAGTAAGCCATCATCATCACTATTAAATTCAAAGTATTTGGGGTGTGATACCTTGGGGCCTTTAGGCATGAAGCAACTTCCAATTAGTTCATTTGGTGAATCAAATATGTCACAGGGGTTGGAGGAAACAAGTTCTAATCCGATAACACCTTCGTCTTGACTATGATCAGAGCTGGAGTGGTAGCTTCCCTAAGATTGGTTGTCGATTCAAAGATGGATACCCATTCACCAACATGAGCTTAATCACTTATTCTTGAGTAGCTCTTGGTGTACTTGTCATTCTTCATCGAGTCCTTTCTTCTCTGGGAGGATCTTCGTTCATAAAAATCTTCTCTACTCCTTCTCTCTCTTTGAAGTGACTCATCTCTTGAGCTTCTTCTTCTAGGTGACTCTTCTCTTCTTTTGTGGGGGCGTGAAATTATTGGAGTAGTGTCCGGGCCTTCCACAATTGTAACAATTCCGATCATGACTAGATAAATGCTTATCTTCATACCTTGAGTTGCAAATTCTCTATTTGCATCTACTCTTCTAGAATTTATTGAATTTCTTGACCATGAGGCTTATCTCTTCATTGGTAACAAGGTTGTCACTTGAGGTAGCAGCAGTGTCATTTGAAGCTTTGTATGCATCGTTTGACTTGTTGTGGAGCTCTTCTTTGTCTTTGAGTGACATGTCATGAGCAACATTCCTTCCAATGACTTCCATAGGCTTGAGATATTTGTAGTTTACCATCATTTGGATCAATGTGCAAAAGGTGTCTTACTTTTCATCCAAGGCTCTAAGGATCTTCTTGAAGATGAATTTTTCGGTCATCTCTTCACTTCCTAAGGAGGCAAACTCATTTGTGATGAGAGCGAGCCTAGAGTACATTTCAATGACTACTTCACCATCCTTCATCTTGTACTTGTCAAATTAACTTTCTAGCACATCCAACTTAGATTCCCTGACGGATTCGGTACCTTCGTGCACATCAACCAAAGTATCCCAAATTTTCTTTGCAATCTCAAGACGGCTAATCTTGTTGAACTCTCCGGGGCATAGGTAGTTGAATAGAATGTTGCATGCTTGAGCGTTGTGTTGCAACATCTTCAATTCTTCTGTAGTCTCTTCACAATACGGTTCCTTTCCATCACCAAAGAATTCACCTTGCAATCCGACACGAACAACATCCCGAATGAAGGGCTTATGACCAAGAATATGCATTTTCATTTTATGCTTCCAACTAGAAAAGTTTGTACCATCAAAATATGGACCTATATGATGATAATTTCCCTCACTAGATGCCATACTCTCCTGTGTTGTGAAATCAATGCAATGGAGACCAATGCTCTCATACCACTTGCATGATTTGAAGTATGTCTAAGAGTGATTAGAATACTTGATGAAATACAAACTTGGCCTTTTCTCAGTTTTAATAGTTGGCAAGTTTTAGCAATTATATCAAGTCAAGCACCCCCTATACATGCAAGTCTTGGAGTATAACAGCGGAAAATAAAGACATGCACATGTAAGTAGAGGGTAGGGATAGGAAGATCAAACGCAAAGGTGACACAAAGATTTTTTGCATGGTTCTGATAGGTAGTGCTATTGTATGTCTAGGTTAATGGAGACTTCAACCCACGGAGGGTGATGGCCATGAGAGTCGACGGAGGGCTCCAACCACGAAGGGTCCACGGACAAGCAACCTTGTCTATTTCACCATGGCTTACGTCCAAGAAGGACTAGCCTCACACGGGTTATATCTTCATGAAGTAGGCGATCTCCTTGCCCTTACAAACTTCTTGGTTCAACTCCACACGTATTCGGAGGCTCCCAAGCGACTCGTAACTAATCTAGGAGACACCATCTCCAAAAGGTAATAGATGTGGTAAGTATTATGAACTCCTTGATCCTGTGCTTCAAAGATAGCCTCCTCAACACTCAATCACTCTCTCACAGATTTGGCTTGCGTAAAAGTGATTGATTGGGTGGAAAGAAACTCACGGAGGCCAGAAATCAAGATCCATATGGCTGGGGTGGAATATCTTGATGTCAACACATGAGTAGGTGGTTCTCTATCATGAAATACATGGGGAAAGTGTTGGTTTATTCCAAGTGCTTCCTCTACCAGTGAGAGGTAGGTCGAGGGGTATATATAGGCATCACTAAAAATCCAACCATTACAACATTATTGCCCAACTCGATGAAATCGAAGAAAAAACTTGGTTGCTCCGACTAGTGCAAAATATAGAAACTTGTGGTGTTTCAGTGAGACCGATATATAAATCTCGTTGAGTATGATTTGACTGACCTAGGGAGTTATCGAAACTCGGTGGCACCAATTCGCAAAAATCAGAAATTCTGATTTTCACCAAATGGCTACGAGGGAGTTGGTCACAGTTTTTTGGTTACACCGAAATCAAAACTTGGTAGCAACGAGATGGCTGGGTTGTCTCTCGATTCAATCTATGGTAAAACTCAGTAGGGATGATTTGGAAATATTGGTGGCACCGAATTTGAGTGTTAGGCTTTGTACAAAATATTTGTGTGAAAATTTCATGACGGTTTTTAGTGGCTAACTCTAAGCACTTTAGCAACCAGATCATCGTAGATACTTGATACTTGTGATCTGCATAGGGCTTTTTGTGTAGTGGAACAAGTAATTGCTGTCAAATATGGGTGAGTATTTCCCTCAGTTATGAAACCAAGTTTTATCGAACCAATAGGAATATCAATCCTCAACCGTCTTCAACGGCTGGACACAAAAGAGCACACAACTTGCACCGAACACGGGCAAGAGGGTTGTCAATCCCCTTGATCTCGTTATTTGCAAGATAATGAGCTGTGCAAATAATTGTAGATAATTGTAACTTGAAAAGTAAAATAAAAGACAAATAGTAACAGCGAGGAAATTTTAAGTTTTCAGAATATATAAATGAATAGACCTGGGGGCCGTAGTGTTCTCTAGTGGCATCTCTCATGAAAGCAACATATAGT
This sequence comes from Hordeum vulgare subsp. vulgare, assembly GCF_904849725.1. NCBI lineage: Eukaryota > Viridiplantae > Streptophyta > Magnoliopsida > Poales > Poaceae > Hordeum > Hordeum vulgare. Next base: position 297,950,983 of record NC_058520.1, on the reverse strand, counting down.
GGGTAAACAAATTACTGTTAGGCAATTGACAAAACAATGCATAGTTATTCGATTTTCACGGCAATGATCATGTGTATATAGGAATCACACCCATAAGCAAATAGGCCGACTCCTTCCTGCACCTACTACTATTACTCGACTTCAAGAGCGCTTCTATGCTTGCCTCTCTACGTATTAAGTTCATGACAAACAGAGTAATGCTTGGAGAACTATGATATGATGTAGACAAACTAAAGTCAACAAATATGAATAAACTCCATCGTTTTATCCTTAGTGGCAACAACACAAATACACAACTTGTCCCCTTATATCGCTGGCATATAGAAACTCGACAGGTTGAACCGACTACAACGCACCCCTCTCACTGAAGAAATACCAAACTACTTGGCCAAAGCAATTCAATAGATCAGAGAGAATTACAAAGCTATGATGATCATGCAAATAGCAATCATAAAACTTAGAGTAGACTCAAATACTCTTCATGAATAATCTAAACATAAAACTAAAATTCATCGGATCACAGCAAACACACCATACAAAAAAATTACGTCAGATAGACCAAAGCGGAGATATGATGATCGTTGTATTGATGAAAGAATAATATGCCCTCTCGATGGTTTTGATAATTCCTGACAACATACATTGTCTCTTGGACTAACACTTTTACCTAGTATATTTCAGGTTTAGTGCTTAGAGAGCTTTGGCTAAAGTTTTATGTGGATAAGCTCCTTGGTGCAAGGAAGGAAGAAGATTGGCTCAAGCTTCAAGCAAGAAGACTCTTCATTTTATAATTGTGAGAAATCACTTTTCAGTCCATAAGAAAGCCAGTACTATTAAAAGGGGGTGAGGTATTAAAATGAACTGGTTTGTCAAGTGCTTAGAGATAGCCACCAAAATTGCTCAGTAATTTTCCCACATAACACTTTTGTCCATAGCCACAAATCAAAAATCGGTGCCACCAACTTTTCAGATTCGGCCCTACTGATTTTCATCCGAGACTAAACCCTAGCCAAACCTACCATTTCGGTGCAACCAATTTTTCATCGGTGCTACCGAGTTCAGGTGACCAACTTTTTGTTGCCTCGGTACACAAAATCAAAATTTCTGAGTATTGGTATCGGTGTCACCGTGTTGGGCCAACTGATTGTTAGCCACTTTTTCGGTTCCACCGAGTTGTGTATATTGGTCTCACCGAGATTCAAAAGTTCCTTCCTTTTGTGCAAGTCGGTACCATCGAGTTTATGACTTCGGTGTCACCGAGTTGGTCACTTTAGGTGTAACGGTTGGATTTTGGGTGCTGCCTATATATACCCCTCCACCAACCTCTCATTCATAGAGGGAAGCACTTAGAACACACACTTCATTGCCAGAACCATTTTTCTAGGAGAGAGCCACCTACTCATGTGTTGAGATCAATATATTCCAATTCATGATTTTGAAACTTGATCTCTAGCCTCCCCAAGTTGCTTTCCACCAAATCAATCTCTCCTACGCATGCCTATTTTGTGAGAGAGTGATTGAGTGTTGAGGAGACTATCTTTAGAAGCACAAGAGCTAGGAGTTCATTGTTCTACCACATCTATTACCTCTTGGAGGGTGGTGCCTCTTAGATTGGTTAGGTATCACTTGGGAGCCTCCTACTTTGTGTTGTGGAGTTGAACCAAGATGTTTGTAAGGGCAAGGAGATCGCCTACTTCGTGAAGATCTACCATGAGTGAGGCTACTCTTGTGTGGACGGAAGTCGTGGTGGAATAGACAAGGCCACTTCTTCGTGGACCCCTTGTGGGTGGAGCCCTTTGTGCACTCTCGCATCCGTTACCCTCTGTGGTTGAAGTCTCCAGTAACATGGACGTACGATAGCGCCACCTATCGCAACCATGCTAAAAATCGCCGTGTCAACTTCTTCGCGTTTGATCTTCCTAAACTCCACTCCTTACTACATGTGCAAAGTCTTTACTATTCCGCTGCCATATTTGTTGACTAGCATGTGTAGGGTGCACTAGACTTGTTAGAATTGCTAAAATCTGCCGACCATTAAACTGGGAAAAGGCTAGGATTTTAATTTATGCAAATAGTCTATTCACCCCCCTCTAGACACCTCTTCTACCGATCCCTCAATTGGTATCACAGCAAGGTCCCCAAAACCTTGGTTTAATCACCATTGGAGGAAGATAATGTGACTAGTTCCGGGATTTTTACATGTACAGTGCCCATTCTCAATGGTGAGTATTATAGATAATGGAAAGATGAAATGCTTGATATATTTGATGAATTCCATTTGTGCAAGTATGTTGAATATCCCTATGCGCCTCCTATTGATCCCATACATCCTTCTCATGATGATAAAATTGATATGCTTGGTAATCTTAACACTATTAATTTCTTCATTATAGGACTACAAAGAAATGTGCTTAATCAACTGCAAAACTTGGAGTGTGCTCATACTTTGTGGAAAGACTTAGAGAAAAGATATCCAAGTTACTCCTTCAAAAATAATGATATCATTATCCGCAAATGCATGGCCTTTCACAAAATGAAGCAAACCGATCGTAATTTTGATAAATGCCTATTTGAGTTTCGTGATCTCATATGACCGGAGATAAATACAGGTTCCATGAGATCACACCAAATTGTGGACTTCAAAGGTATGTGAACTTTGGAGACAACTCCAAGAGTAAGGTACTTGATCTTGGTAAGGTCGACATATCTCATGATAGTTCTATTCAAAATGTCATGCTTGTTGAAGCCCTTGGCTACAATCTTCTTTCTGTATCAAGACTAGCATACTTTGGTTTTAATGTGCTATTTACGGAAGTTGACTTCCAAGTGTTTCGTAGTGACAATCATAACATGGTCTTTACTAGTTTCCATAGAGGCGATCTATACATTGTCGATTTCACTAAAAAATCCAAACCCCGTACATGTATTATTGCAAAATATTCTAAAGATTGGTTATGACATAGAAGGTTAGGACATGTAGGCATGCGTAACCTTGACAATCTTATCAAAGGTGATCATATTCTTGGAGTTAGAGATGTTAACTTTGACAAAGATAGACTTTGTAGTGCTTGTCAAGGAGGAAAGCAAGTTAGTGGAAGTCATCCCGTGAAGAACATCATGAGTACAATATGGCCACTCGAGCTGCTTCACATGAATATTTTCGTTCCCAATGCTTACAAGAGCCTTGGTGGGAATTATTATGGTTTAGTCATAGTTGATGTTTTTTCTAGATTCATGTGGGTATTATTTCTTGATGATAAGTTGCGGGTACAACCGATCTTCAAGAACTTTGCTCCGAAAGCTCAAAATCAGTTTGAAGTGAAGATCAAGAAGGTTCATAGTGATAACGGAACAGAGTTCAAGAACACAAATGTGGATACTTTTCTTGACAAAGAAGGTATTTCACATGAGTTCTCGACAATGTATACTCCTCAAATAAATTGTGTTGTTGAGAGGAAGAACCGGATTCTCATAGAGATGGCCAAAACGATGCTTGATGAATACAAGACGCCAAGACACTTTTGGGCAAAAGCCGTGGAAATAGCTTTTCACGCCATAAACCGACTCTACTTACACAAGCTTATCGGTAAAACGACATGCGAGGTACTCACCCATAACAAACCCAAGTTGGATACTTTCGAGTATGCGGCTCTAAGTGCTACATTCTTGATAAGCATCGTCGCACTAAATTTGCTCCTAAATCTTATGAAGGTTTCCTACTCAGTTACGGCTCAAACTCTCACACTTACCCTGTTTACAACAGCTTCACTCGAAAAGTTGAAGAGACGGTAGATGTGAAGTTTGATGAATCTGATGGTTCGCAAGTCGAGCAATTGCCAAATAATGTAGGAGATAAGGAACCTTCGGAAGACATCCAAGATCTACCTATAGGCAAGATTCGTCCCATGGAGGTTTAGGAAAGTACTTCATCAAATCAAGTGGAAGCTACTACTTTGCGTCAAGGTGAACCATAAAACGACATGGAGGCATCCACAAGCGGTACACGACATGATGAAAAATAAGAAGTACGTCGTGATTATCCACCTCAACCTTCCTCACCACCACCTTAAGGAGTTGCCACCGTCAACGACAACGTGCAAGATGATGATGATGATGATGATGATGATGATGATGATGATGATGATGATGATGATGATGATGATGATGATGATGAAGAGGATCCACCATCCAACAAGAAGATGATGTCACGAGTTCGAGCAAGAGTGGACATAGATCATCCGCTGAATCGAATCTATGGTGACATAAAAAGGGGAGAATCACTCGCTCTAAATCTCGTCTAGCTAACTTCTGTGAGCATTATTCTTTCATCTCTCGCATTGAGCCTTTGAAGGTTGAAGAAGCCCTTCAAGACTTGGATTGGGTGAATGCCATGCACTAAGAGATACACAACTTCGAGATGAATCAACTGTGGAAACTTGTTGAAAAGCCCAAAGGCGAGCAAAATATCATTGGTTCAAGATGGGTCTTTCGGAACAAGAAAGATGAAGATGGACAAGTTGTATCCAACAAGGTGTGTCTCTTAGCCCAAGGATATACGCAAGTCGAAGGTATGATCTATGGAGAGACTTATGCCCCTGTTGCTAGACTTGAAGCTATTCACATTCTTCTCTCTTATGCCAGTCACCATGATATTACTTTTTACCAAATGTATATCAAAAGTTCTTTTTCTAAATGGTGAAATTGAGGAGGAGGTTTATGTCAAACAACCTCCTGGATTTGTGAACCCTAAGAAAGATAATCATCTTTACAAACTTCGTAAAGCTTTATATGGTCTTAAATAAGCCCCTAGAGCTTGGTACAAATGTCTAACAAAGTTTCTCATTGAAAATGGTTTTTAAATTGGTAAAATTGATACTAACTTATTAACTAAAAGTGTTAGTGGCGAACTATTTGTATGCCAAATATATGTGGATGATATTATCTTTGGTTGTACTAACCACATTTTAGTGAGAAATTTGGAAAGTTGATGTTAGAGAAATATGAGATGTCAATGATGTGTGAGCTAAAATTCTTCCTTGGCTTGCAAATCACAAAAGCGAGAGAAGGTACGTTTATCTCTCAAACCAAGTACATCTAGGACTTGATCAAGAAGTTCAACATGCAAGAGTACAAAGGTATGAGAACCCCTATGCCTACTAGTGGTCATGTTGACCTCACCAAGGAGGACAAACTAGTTGATCAAAAGGTTTATCGATTAATGATTGGTTCATTACTATATCTATGTGCCTCCCATCCTGACATTACGTTGAGTGTTTGCATGTGTTCCCGGTACCAAGCGGCACCTAAAGAGTGTCATCTATTGGCTGTTAAAAGAATCATGAGATATGTAATACATACAACAAACTTTGGCATATGGTATCCCATGGGATCTTATTTTAATCTTGTTGGCTATTCCGACTCGGACTATGCCGGAGACACGGTTGATAGAAAATCCACCTCAGGTACATGCCAATTTCTTGGGAGATATCTTGTGTCTTGGTCACCCAAGAAACAAAATTCGGTATCTTTATCTACTACTGAAGCTGAATATATAGCCGTTGGATCATGATGTGCTCAATTACTATGGATGACTCAAACTCTTAAGGATTATGGCATTCATGTTAGAAATGTTCCATTGTTGTGTGATAATGAAAGTGCTATTAAAATTGCACATAAGACTGTGCAACATTCTCGAACAAAACATATTCAAGTGTGACATCATTTTATTCGTGATCATGTTGGTAAAGAAGATATAGATCTTAAGTATGTTCGTACTGATAAGCAATTATATGATATCTTTACCAAACCACTTGATGAGAAAGTATTTTGTCATTTGAGGAGTGAATTGAACATCATTGATGCTTCAAACTTGATTTAGACTCACTCGTATGCATGCAAGAGCATGAGCTTGATTGTCTATTCCTTGATGCTATTGATTTGACACTATCTTATATCTTGGAAACTATGCTATCTTGTATTGCATCTAACCTTTTGTAGGTACTTGGAAGAACTAAACTCCACAAGATTGCAATCAACTCACATAAAAGCAATCTTGTCATGGACAAGTATTAGCAACCCTCTCTTCGGAGATGGAGGAAGAAGACAAGAAAATCATATCCTTGACAATTATATGATCATGAAATTCACTCATGTCATTTGGATATATTATGTTCTTGCTTTCATTACTAACCATTGTAGGTGAAAAGTGAACCAAATTGACAAGGATAGCTCCCAACTCAAGATGATCTTCGTCAACTTGGAGCATCCACAACAAGAACACCTACATGCCACGTCATCAACATCATTCGAAGGTACGTACTCATATTCTTGATAAAGCTTTACACCAAGTCATGAGGTCAAGCAACTCAAGTGATATGAAGACATTAAAAAGCATAATCGAAAAATGCTAACCCCATTTCGCACTTAACGATGAGTATGACCTACGATCAAGCATTCTTGCTTGACTCCTCAATTTAAATACTCTAATATAGATGACCTAGTCATTGCCCCACATCTAGATGGAGTTTCTTGGAACCATTCAACTCTCATCTAAATGTATGTATATATATATATATATATAAATTCGAAAAACACTCAATTTTTTGGAATTGTTTCTCGTCTTGATCTCTTTTCTCAATTTGAATCCTTATATTTTCTTTTTATATTTTCTAGGGAGTTGATTTTCAATGCAAGTTAGTTTCACCGGTCTAGGAAACTCGGTCCAACCGATTAATCCGAGAGGCCTAATTTTCATTTTCGGTTCTACCGAATCGCATTGCCTCGGTGAATCCGATATTTTCAGTGCCTTCTAAGATTTTATTCAACATTTTGGGAAACAAATTCAGTTTTAGCATTATTTTCTAAGGGGAGACAACTTGCGTAACATCCCAAATTTTTAATTCGGAATGTTTTACAATTATAGCTAAGCATCTATGCATTTTTATTTGAAATGAATGTGGCATTTGATTTTTCTTTCAATTTTTGTTTTGAGTTCATTTTGGCACAAGAATTTCACTCACGAATTTCTTGACAAATATCTTGCCAAGCAAGTGTGAGAGGAGGTAACATGACATCCAACAAAGTCAAAAGAAAATTAGTGCCAAAAGTTTTAATGGCCAAATTTTGTTTTTATTGAATTTTTTTAAAAATAGTTTTTTATAAAGTTTTCATTTTGTGTCTAAAAAAATGTTCACGTTGGGAAAATATTTTTCTAATCATTTTGATATATAATACTCCTATATTCGGAGTATAATTTATTTCCTTTCTTTAGTTTTAATTCCTATTTTTAAATAAAAGGAAAAAATCTATGTTTTTTAGGAAACCGCTAGGGCCCGCTTGGAATAAATTCGGCCCGCAGATCCTTTGCCAAATCCGAAGAGATTTCAGATCGGCCGACCGTCCGAACCACCGCGCGTCTCCTTTCTCTCACTCGCAGGACCCACCGCCCGATTCCAGCCGGCCCCGATCTTCTTCTTCCTTCCCCAACCGGCTCTATCCTTCGCCAGAGCAGCCCTATCTGGAGCCCGATCTCCCTCCCTCTTTCCTCCCTTCGACCTTGAGGACCCCTATATAAACCATGCCCCTCCCCGCATTCCGTTTTCCCCAACGCCTCGACAGCCCCTCGCCGCACGCTGCCACGGCGCCATTGACAGAATTCGTAGGAGCCGAAGCTCTCCCACAACCACTGTCGCTCCTCTCCGTCATCCCTAAGCCCCGTCGACGCCACCACAGGACGCCGAAGCCTCGCGGCAGTCTCCCGGTCTCCTCTGCCACCGCCTTCGACCACCGGAAGCCCCCTAGCCGCCACCACACCTTCGGCCGCTGTCGAGTCTCGTCGGAGTTCATCCCGCCACGGTGAACACTCCACCTTTTTCCTCCACCGTTAGATCATTAGCCTGCGGCTTAGATTAGATCAACTTACCCCTTCGGTTTAGTTAAGAAAACCCTCCGGTTTTTCTGTTAGTTAGATTTTAGCCGAAGATATTTATTTAAAATTGCGGCCATCCGCTAGTTAAGCACCCTCAGCGAACACTTCTAGCCAATAGGAATCTGCCACGTAGCCTAGATTTTTTTATTTTCCTTGTTTTGTTTCTGAAAACAGATTGGAACCTAATCTTAGAATCTCTATAACTTTTAGGTTTTTAAGTATTTTTGAGTGATTCTTTTTGCAGTAGCTCATAAAAATTATGTAGTTTCTGCGTGTAATTTTTGTTTCAAATTTGAAATGTTTAAAATTGAATTATTTTAAAATTGAATTGTTTAAAATTGAATTTGAAATGTTTAGAATTTGAATGACTTGAGTTTAAAAACATATTTTTCAGTGATTCTTTTTGCTACCGCTTCCTATAAATTAGTTTTATCACCCTGTTAAGTTTCGTGATTTATAGAATATTTTAAATTTAGTTTTTAAACAAAAGAGAATCTGTTTTAGTTGTTTTAGGCTATTTTTTGTTCTCTTGTGATATAGCTAGTATTGATTGTTGTTTTATTTTATTCACTTACTGTTGTCATGCTTATTGTGTGAAATTATTGGTTTATTATATCATCCGGAGTGCGAAGCTTGTTATCTAGAGGTGCTCGAATATGAAAGTCATTAACAAGGCAAGTCACGTTTATCATGTTTTACCTATGGTTTATATGCATTTAGTTCAACCTTCTCCACCAATTGCATGCAAAGTAGGTACTTGATTATTTTGGTTCTTGATATAGTATCATGTGGTAGGCACCCATCACCCCTTGTTACTTGGCACGGGACGTTAATTTTACTTGGCGATGCTTTTAGTAGACGGGTTTGGGTTGAGTGTTTATCACGAGTGTTGTGAGAACTTAATAATCAAGAGCGGAAGATTTCAAGACTTTTCAAGACCTCGTGATGAAATACACTTCTGGGTGAAGAATAGTTTAGATGGGCACCCTGGAGTAACTAGTGGATGACCCGGGATGCATGGGAAAGTGCCATGACATCTTGCGGAAAGCTTCACTCAAGGACGAAGAGATGGATGGATACTTCAAGACCCGAGGCTTACCTGCACAGCCAGAAGTCATTATGGGCTCTGGCTTGGTTGGACATCGTGGTGACTCTGGACGGGCGGTGCTACGTGATGTAGAAGAACGGTAGGATTGGATGGGCACCGACAGTGGCTCAGCGGAACCCTTTGGAAGACCATGTTTTGATCATCTGGTTCTCAAACACCCTGAAGTGCGAGGACTTCAACGGAGGCGATGAAATCTTGTGGGGAACGCGTGCAAAACTTTGCAGAGTACTCAAACCTAATCGATTAGCCGTGTCCACGGTCATGGACAACTTGAGCTAAAGGAACTGAAACTATCTGGAATTCTCAACACAAATATAATTAATGTTGTAGGTATTATTGATAACTTGGGTCTGAGATATGGTTGGTGGAACCATCTCATTAACAACCAACAATGTAGTAAATTTTTGCTTTCATCCCCTCTCTTATTGTAGGAAAAATTTGCTTTCCGCTAAAAAAAACTTACATCCCCACCTGCCATATATGCATATAGTATAGATGATACTTTTCACTTCTCTCTTTTGTGACTTGTCGACATATTCAATATGCTGACCTACATGGCTGCAACGTGTCGTGTTGCAGAGTACTTTTCCGACCAGTAGTGAGGACATGATCTACGCTCGGTGATATGCCCTGGTGTCAGCTGGACTCTTCTACCTTTGAAGCTTCCACTAGTTTTCATTTAGTTTTATCTCTTGAGTTGGCCTTCAGCCACTTTATTGTAATATTTATTGTAATAAAATACTCGATATGAGATACGATTAATAAAGCTGTGTGATTGAACTCTCGATATTACAATAAAGTGGCTGTGTGTGTACCAGCATGATCTTGGGATGGTACAAAAACACCACAGACTTGGCCGTTTCAGGTCGGGTTGCTACAACTTCTCTAGGGGAGAAAAACCTGAGTGATCCCACAATATAAGAGGGAGAATCATCTAGGATCCCTGACATAGGGGAAAACTTTCTAGGAACTCTTGTTCGTATCAAAGGATGAGAACATTCAATGAACCCTTCCTACTCTCTAAGGGGGAGATTGTACAAGGAACCCTTATCAAGGAGCGAAGTCTCAAGGATCCCTTTCTCTCAATGAGCCCTCACCCTCTGATCTTTTTGGCAATTAATTCCAAAGGGGGAGAAATATCAAAGCTTCCAATGAACCTATATAAAGGAAAAGAATATCACCAATAAGCTTACATAAGGAGGAGAAATATCAATAGGGGAGATGTATGTTCCTAAAGGAAGGTCCATCTAAGGGGAGATCTACCTCATGGGAGATGTATCAAACCGTACATATTAAGGGGAGAGATAATTTTTTTTACATTTATCATTGCTATACTCTTACTATTTTTTTGACTGAACTTGTCTTGCCCTACCTACTCCCAATATCTACATGCTATGATTTAGGGGGAGAGGTAATCCTACATATTCACCCTTAGGGTATAAGTTCTTAATCCTCTTGGAGACATAATTATCATCAAATCCTACTTTCAATATGTTCTCCGTATCTTGGTACTTTTGAAGCTCTTTGCATCTTTACAATAGAGTGCTCTTGTGTTATCTAACAATTGTTTTCTCAAGTGTACTCCTACTTCCAAGATGCTCAAGAACCTCAAGGTAAGTATATGCATCATATCCTTGTTCGTGATGATCTCTTGTTTCTTGCACATATTGTTTGCAAGAGTGAGTCATGAGCATGCAAGTTCTACTTTCACATATTCATGATGCATATAGTCAAGATTTATATGACTTGTATTGTCCCTTCTACCTTGTGTGTGGCCATGCATTCGAAAGAAACTATTATTTAAAAAGGAGTTGCACACATTTAGGGGGAGCTTGTACTAGTCCTGCTTCTTTTAAAATTGTCATATTTCAATTCCTATTTATAATTGAAGCTTTGAATGTATGTTGTCATCAATTACCATAAAGGGGGAGGTTGAAATCACAATATGTTCCGTTGGTGGTTTTGATAATTCATGACAACATACATTGGCTCTTGGACTAACACTTTTACCTAGTATATTTTAGGTTTAGTCCTTAGAGAGCTTTGGCTAAAGGTTTATGTGGAGACGCCCCTTGGTGCAAGGAAGGAATAAGATTGGCTAAAGCTTCAAGCAACAAGACTCTTCGTTTTATATTTGTGAGAAATCACTTTTGAGTCCATAGGAAAGCCAATACTATTAAAAGGGGGTGAGGTATTGAAATGAAATGGTTGCTCAAGTGATCAGAGATAGCCACCAAAATTACTCAGTCATTTTCCCACCTAATAGTTCTGTCCAGAGCCACATGTCCAAAATCGGTGGCACCAAGTTTTCAGATTCGGCCCTACCGATTCTCAACCCAGACATAATCCTATACAAACCTACCATTTCGGTACAATCGGTTCTGCATCGGTGCTACCAAGTTTAGGTGACCAACTTTCTGTTGCCTCGATACATAAATTTGGAATTTCCGACTTTGGTATCGGTGCCATCTGACCATTAGCCACTTTTTCGGTTCCACCGAATTTTGTATATCAGTCTCACTGAGATTCAAAAGTTGCTCCCTTTTGTGCAAGTCAGTATCATCGAGTTTATGACTTCGGTGTCACCGAGTTGATCAGTTTAGGTGTAACGGTTGGATTTTGGGTGCTTCCTATATACACCCCTCCACCTGCCTCTCATTCATGGAGGAAGCACCGAGAACACACACTTCATTGCCAGAACCATTTGTTTGAGAGAGATCCACCTACTCATGTGTTGAGATCAAGATATTCCAGTCCATCCATTTCATACATGACCTCTAGCCTCCCCAAGTTGGTTTCCACCAAATCAATATCTCCTACCCATGCCTATTCTATGAGAGAGTGATTGAGTGTTGAAGAGACTACCTTTAGGAGCACAAGATCAAGGAGTTCATTGTTCTACCACATCTATTACTTATTGGAGGGTGGTGCCTCCTAGATTGGTTCGGTGTCGCTTGGGAGCCTCCTACTTTGTGTTGTGGAGTTGAAACAAGATGTTTGTAAGGGCAAGGAGATTGCCTACTTTGTGAAGATATATCATGAGTGAGGCTAGTCTTGTGTGGATGGAAGCCGTGGTGGAATAGACAAGGCCGCTTCTTCGTGGACCCCTTGTTGGTGGAGCCCACCGTGGACTTCCGCAACCATTACCCTCCGTGGGTCGAAGTCTCCACTAACATGGACGTACGATAGCGGCACCTATTGGAACCATGCCAAAAATCGTCGTGTCAACTTTTTCGCGTTTGACTTCCTAAACTCTATTCCTTACTACATGTGCAAAGTTTTTACTTTTTTGCTGTCATATTTGTCGGCTAGCAAGTGTAGGGTGCACTAGACTTGTTAGAATCGCTAAAATCAGCCAACCATTAAACTGGGAAAAGGATAGGATTTTTACTTATGCAAGTAGTTTATTCACGCCCCCTCTAGACACCTCTTCTACCGATGCCTCTATTGAAGATCAAGAGAGAGAGATAGACATCTAGATAGTAACTATAGACCCGTAGGTCTATGGTGAACTACTCACACATTTTCACAAGGGCATCAAGGTTGACGAACAGGCCCTCCGTGATTGATCCCCCCTCCGGCATTGTGCCAGAACAGAACTCCAGATGGGATCACCGTGGAATAAAGACTTGCGGTGGCGGAAAAAGTGTTTCTCTCAGATATTTAGGATTCTTGGAATATATATGAATTTATAGGCCATAGATTGGAGGAAGTGGGGCCACCAGGGAGGTACAAGCCATCAGGGCGTGCCCACCCCCGTGGCCGCACCCTGTTGGCTTGTGCCTCCCTCGTGTGGCGTCCAACCTCCTCACGAAGCTCCCGGGTCTTCTTTTGTTCCAGAAAAAATTAGAAAAAAGTTTCGGGGAAATTGGACTTCATTTGGTACAGTAAACCTGAAAAACAAAAAGACGCAAAAAACAACAAGTGGCGGTGGACACTAGGTCAATAGGTTAGTGCTAAAAAATAATATAAATTTGTGAATTATTACCCAAAAAGTATCTTTGAGTGATAATATATCAACATCAAACAATCAAAATTATAGATACCTTGGAGACATGTCAAGCATCCCAAGCTTAATTCTAGTTCGTCCTCGAGTAGGAAAATGAAATAAACAGATTTTTTGATGTGACATGCTACCCAATATGTAATCTTTTACGTGTATGCTCATTGAGAAAATATGAATCAACAAACATCAACATAGTAATATTTATAAGCACGAGCAACAAAATCATCAACCTTTCAAGGTATACGATCCTAAAAGAATGTTTACTCCCTTTCATCTTTTATATTAGCAAGGCATGGCTCCGTCTTCACCACATCAATACAAATGTCAAGAACAACAGTGTCAAGTCAGGAAATTGGATCGTACTTTTACAAAGCGAATCAACTTTCTATTCTTCACGCAATACGTGAGCGTGAACCATGGACATAACATAAGGGTGGAATAGAGTATGGTGGTAGGTATGAAAGGGGTAAAAAGTGGAGAAGATAGTATCACATCAACTAGGTGTACCGACAGACTACGGAGATGCCCACCGGTAGATGTCAATGCAAGGAGTATGGATTTCCATGCAAATGATGGAGTAGAGCTATAAGTGTATGAAATCGGAAATGAAGCTAAGTGGGATGCGCATCAAAGTTGCTTGCTCATGAAGACCTTAGGAATTTGAGGAAGCCCGTCATCGTAATATGCAATCCAAGTTTATAAAAATGAAATTATTATTCCCACTAGCATATGAAAATGACATATCATGAGACTCTCTCTATGAGGAACAAGGTCCCACTTTGAGGCACAAGTGTGGTAAAGGATAGTAGGAAAGTCCCTTCTCTATTTTTATCTCATTCATTTTTATCATTTTTTCATAATTTGTGTGAGAGAGCATATCAGGTGTGACAGAGCATATCATACCATGAGCTTTGGATGCACCGGAAAAGTCCACACCGATCCTCAAGGTGGGAATGGGCTATGCACGGTACCGAAGAGGCTAGCAAAATGTGAGATTGCACATGTGCATAGTTTCACATTAGTCATGTAGATCTCATATACTTATTGCAAAGTTTTATTAGTTTAACCAAAAATCAAAGCACTACTCGCATGCCCCGAGGGAGTGGGTTGGGAGGAGTTAACCATCGTGGGACTCCGACTCAAATCAACACTAGGATTTTAACGAGGAATAGAAATGCTCACACATTCCCGCCATGCCTTTTTAATATTTAGAGAAACCATAAATTAACACCTCATATTACTGGTACTTCTATGAATCAACAATGATTCAGTCACACCTTTTTCATATTACCACATCAATATCATTAACCCACAATTTTTCCTTATGTGGTACATGATGGTTTTGATTATCATACATTGAATACTTATTATTTTTGGACTAGTTTTATGACCCATGAAAATTACTATTACTGTTTACTAACTCTCAAACAAATATAAGTGAAGAATGAGAGTGCAAATATTTCTATAAAATCTACACGCCACCGTGCTAAAAAAGATATGACTGAAGTATAGAGTAACTGCTAAACTCAAAATCATAATGAATGTGTATATCTCTTAGGTTGGTGCGTCCAGAAAATGACGATAGTGGAAAACTAAAAATAAAAGGCAAACTAAAGAAAACGACTCTCCAAACAAAACTCATATCATGTGACGAATAAAAATATAGCTCCAAGTGACATACCGATGGATTGCGACAAACGAGGGGATTCCTTCCTTGGCATCCCCAAGTTTAGACGCTTGAATATTCCTAGAATATTACCATGTGGTGCCTTGGGCACCCCCAATCTTAGGCTCTTTCCGCTCCTTATTCCATTGTCCATCGTGATAACCCCCACAAACTTCAATTACATAAAACACAACAAAACTTCGTGAGATCCGTTAGTATAGGCAACATATCAAACACTTAGGTACTATTGTAAATTGATTCATATTTCTTTATTTCATAATAGGTACTTTCTTCTAATTTATCCATGGATTATACCCCCCGATACAATCCATAGCATCATCAAAACAAGCAGACTATGCAAACAAAAATAGAATCTGTCTAAAACAGATCAGTCTGTAGTAATGTGTAATGAACCTATGCTTATGTAACTCCACGAATTGTGAAAAATTAGGAAGACCTCCCGAATTTGTATAGAAATGTTGTATAAAAATTTCATCTGAAAAAGACTGTTCTGTAAAATCAGAGAAATTCTGCACTAGACGTCAAAGTTTGTGTTTTCACACCGTATTAATTATACTTATCATACAAGTCATCCCAAAGTTTTAACTTGGAACAAACACTAACTTAAACACAAAAACACAATCATTACAGAGGAAACAATCAGGTCATCACACTGAAGCAGAAATTAAAAAGAAAAAAGGATAACTATTGGTTTGCCTCCCAACAAGCGCTATTGTTTCATGCCCCTAGCTAGGCATAGTGCATATGATCAACTGTTGTTATCTTTGAAACTCAACCCATAGGTAACCTTCATGATGGATTAATAAGTTGGTTTTATTATATTTCTAGGGAAGTGTTCCATCCATTTATTTAATGGAAATTGGAACCTTATGTTTCCCTCCTTCATATCAATAATTGCACATATAGTTTGTAGGAAAGGTCTTGCAAGTATTATTGGACAACTAGGATTGCAATCAACATCAAGCACAATGAAATCTACAGGCACATAATATTTATTTGCAATAATGAGAACATATTAATTCTACCTAAGGATTTCTTAATTGTAGAATCTCCATGATGGAAATTTAGGGAACACTCTTGAATATTCGTGAGACCAAGCACATCACAAAGAGATTTAGGTATTGTTGAAACACTAGGACCAAGGTCACACAAAGCATTGCATTCATATATATTTATGATTATTTTGATAGTAGGCTCCCACTCATCGAGCAATTTTCTAGGAATAGAAACTTCAACTTCAAGTTTCTCATCATATGCTATTATCATTGCTTCCACTATATGATTAATGAAAGCCTTGTTTTGTTCACAAGCATTGGGTGAGCTAATAATGGTTTGCAACAAGGAAATAAATTATTCCAAAAAGAAATTTTCATAATTAAAGTCCTTTTAATCCAAGATAGTGGGCTCATCACTACTTAAAGTTTTGGCCAGTCCAAACCCAATTTTTCAGTTTTAGCATTAGAATCATCACCCTCCAAGCAAACGGGATGCTCTCTAGCTAAAGTCGACTCATATCCAGTGCATTTATCATTTATATCTAGATAAGTAAACAAAGAATCAATAGGAGAAGTGCCACTCATTTTAGGATCTTCATCATGATTTCTATAAAAACTGAGTGGGAGAGCTTTCTCTAGGAATTCCCGCTTAGCTTTCAACTTAGAGGTCCTATCGCTACTTTCATTCATAGATATTTGGATAGATTTAATAGTCTCATTAAAATAATGCTTGGATGGAAAATCTTTACTTTTAATTGTTTCTACATCAAGAGCAATTATATCCACATTTTTAGCCAAAGTATCGATTTTATGCAACTTTTTCTCTACCATAATATTGAACTTTTTTGAGAATTAAAAAATTATTTAATATTTTTTTCAAGATTAGAGGAGAACTTATTATTATTGGTAGAAGGATTTCCATAAGAATTTCCATAAGAGTTGCCATGACCACTAGAGGGATTACCTCGATATGGCCTAGCATTGAAATTACCCCTATAGGCATTGTTATTAAAATTATTTCATGAGATGAAATTCACATTAATGGTGTCATTATTTTGATCAATAAAGTTAGACAAGGGCATGCCATTAGGATCAACATGATAATTTTAATTAGCAACCAAACTCATAAGAGCATCCACTTTTTACTCGAAGTAGCGATTTCCTCAACGTAATTTACCTTCTTACCAGTTAGAGCGCTTTCGGTATGCCATTGAGAATAGTTGGTCATGATGTTGTCCAGAAGATTAGTAGCCTATCCTAAGGTCACCTGGAGGTAGGTACCACCTGCGGCAGAATCTAGAAGATTTCTGGATACAAAGTTTAGTCCAACACAGAAGTTTTGGATAATCATCCACAAGTTTAAACCAATCATAGTGCAATTTCTAATCATTAATCTCATCCTCTCCGAAGCTTCTGCAACATGTTCATGATATTTTTTCTTAAAAATCATTATTTT
Source organism: Hordeum vulgare subsp. vulgare (assembly GCF_904849725.1). Lineage (NCBI taxonomy): Eukaryota > Viridiplantae > Streptophyta > Magnoliopsida > Poales > Poaceae > Hordeum > Hordeum vulgare. Next base: position 297,933,804 of record NC_058520.1, on the reverse strand, counting down.
AGTTCTAAGGGAGATAAACTTAGCAGGAGGAAACTACTTGTCAATAAAAGCATCTTTACACTTATCCCATGTTCCAATGATGTTACATGGTAAAGATGAAAACCAAGCCTTAGCTTTATCCTTAGTGAAAAAAGAAATAATTTTAATTTCACAATATCATTATCCATGTCCTTTTTATTTTGCATATCACAAAGTTCAACACAGGTATTGAGATGAGAGCGGGATCCTCAATAGGACTTCCCAAATATTGTTCTTTCATGACAAGATTCAGCAATGTAACATTAATATCAAAAGATTCCGCACTAGTGGCGGGTGGTATTGGAGTACTAATAAAATCATTATTATTAGTATTTTAGAAGTCGCACAACTTAGTAGTATCTTGAGACATGGTTACCAAGAAAGCAAAGTGACAAGTAGACAAGTAAACTAGCAAGCAAAGATACAAAATAGCGACAAGCAAAGGTAAATATTTTTGTATTTTTGATTTTTTGAAACAAGCAAAATATAAGAGCAAATAAAAATAAGAACAAGTGAATGATAATTTGTGTGAAGTTACTTGATAGTTGGTGATGATATTCCCCGGAGCAGCGCTAGAAATACTTCCTGATACTTGTGATCTACGTTTGGTTTTCAATGAAGAGGAACGGGTAATTGCAGCACAATACGGGTAAGTATTTCCCTCAGTTATCAATCCAAGGTTTATTGAGCCAATAGGAATATCAATCCTCGACCGTCTTCAGCGGCTGTACACAAAAGAGCAAACAACTTGCACCCAACGCGGGCAAGAGGGTTGTCAATCCCCTTGATCTCGTTATTTGCAAGCAAATGAGGTGCATAGATAATTGTAACTTGCAAAGAAAAATAAAAGACAAATAATAACAGTGAAGAAATTATAATTTTTCTGAATATATAAGTGAATAGACCCGGGGGCCATAGTGTTCTCTAGTGGCATTTCTCATGAAAGCAACATATGGTGGGTAAACTAATTACTATTGGGCAATTGACAGAACAACAAATAGTTATGCAATTTTCACAGTAATGATCATGTGTATACGGGCATCACATCCATAAGAAAATAGGCCGACTCCTGACTGCACCTACTACTATTACTGCACTTCAAGGGTGCTTCTACGCTTTGCTCCCTATGTATTAAGTTCATGACAAACAGAGTAATGCATGGAGAATGATGACATGAGGTAGACAAAGTAAACTCAACCAATATGATTAAACCCCATAGTTTTATCCTTAGTGGCAACAACACAAAGATGCAACTTGTCCCCTTCTATCGCTGGAATATAGAAACTCGCCAGGTTGAACCCACTACAATGCACCCCTCTCACTGAAGAAATACAAAACTACTTGGCCAAAACAATTCTATAGATCAGAGAGAATTACAAAGCTATGATGATCATGCAAATAAGAATCATAAAACTTCGAGAAGAATCAAATACTTTTCATGAAAAATCTGAACATAAACCCACAATTCATCGAATCCAGCAAAGACACCATACAAAAAAACTATATCGGATAGATCAAAGCAAAGATATGATTATCATTGTATTGAAGATCAACAAAGAGAGAGATATCCATCTATATACGAACTACAGACCCATAAGTCTGTGGTGAACTACTTGCACATCATCATGAGGGCAGAAAGGTTGATGAAGAGGCCCTCCGTGATCGATCCCCCTCTCACTACACCACCGTAGAGCTTAGGAGACATCATTATGTTGGCAAAGGTCCACCAATGCCAACAAAATAACTGTTAGCGTAGGTTTTAAGTTTTTCCTTTGGATCATAAGTCAGCAAGGTTTCATCACTGTTGACACAATAAGTGTCGGCAACCACAAAACTACAATGCATGTGTCAATATTTCTTGTACAACACATTATGTGTCAGCATATTTATGTACCTTAAGAGTTTATGAGTCGGCGTATACACGCACTTGACCATATTAAAAGTGTTGGCATAGGTAGGGTGTATGGACACGAAATAAGTGTTGGCGTAGGTTGACACATGGAAAAACACAAATGGCCGCAAATTTGAGCATGATTTAGGCGCAAGGATGAATATTTTTCACCGAGGAGCAAAATATCCCCAAATCGAGCCAACCTGTGGCCAACTCCAACCCTACCCATGCGTGCCGCCGCCGGCCTCGCGCTCCACCTCCCGTGCTGCCGGCCTCAAGCTCCACCTCCTACGTCGCCGGCCTCGTGATCCACCTCCCGCGAAGGCCACCTCTTGTTCGTCGGCCTCCCACACCACCAGCCTCGAGCTCCACCGCAGACGCACCAACCTCCCATTCCGCTGTCCTAGCGCTCCACCTCACGCGCACCGGCATCCTGCGCCACCAGCCTCGAGATCCACTTCCCGCGTGCTACTGTCGGTCCTGTTGTTGCTACCAGAGGTGCTGCCGCCCTGCTGCCATCTGCTGCCAGAGCTGTTGCTACTAGAGCTACGGTATGCTGCTTCCAGAGCTACTGCTGCTAGAGGTGTTGCTGTGGGAGCTGTTGCCACCCTACTGCGTGTTGCTACCGAAGTTGCTGCTATTGTCCTGCTGCTGTCGCCCTACCGTCGAAGCTTGTGCAGCCTCCCTACTGCAGAAGCACATGTTGTCGATCCTGTTGCTGCTCCTCGAGTTGCTGTTGTTGGTCCTGTTGCTGTTGCTGGAGCTGCTGCCGCCCTGACGCCTACTACTGCCGGAACTGCTGTCGCCCTGCTGCCGTACCTAAGACTGCCCCGGCTCCATTGCCATACTCCACTGTAGTAGCTCCATCTCCGGGCCCTAACTAAGAATCAACTCCTCTTGAGATGACCTTTTATGTACTTGAATCATATGCAATTTCTTGTTACAATAGATATCCATTTGCTGCTTGATTAATGATTATCGCTTCACCAATGCAAATCTAGCACTATAACACTAGCCAAATTCAGATAGTTGGCAAATTTGATATTAAGGGTGCATCATGGACAAAACATGTTTGTCTAAGCCTAGGTACATCAAGTTTCTTTTTTCGTGACATCATAAGCAGTATAATTTTGTTAAGAATTGTTCTGATATCTAAAAAAACTACATGTAGGCACACAAATGAGTATCTATAGGGAGTAGACAAATTTCTAGAGTTTTATTTTATGAATTCAACAGATGGAAACATAATCTTATGTCCTTGCAAGATATGTTTGAACTCTAAATGAAAAAAAAACTAAACTACGTGAACATTTGATACGTGATGGTTTCATGGAGGGGTATCATACATGGTTGTTTCATGGAGAATCTAGCCACTCTTGCCCAAATATTGAGGGTGTAGAAGTAGAGACTTCGCCAGAAGATAATGAATTAGCTGATTTCTTACGAGACATAGATTGTGGATTAGATGATGGGGAGGTGTTGGAAGAGATAATCAGGATAGTAACAACCATGAGATGCATGTTGATGCTGATACCCAGGCTTATTTGAAGATGGCTGATGATGACAATAAAGAGTTATACCCTGGGTGTAAAAACTTCTCAAAATTGTGTTTTATTGTCACATTGCTCCACATCAAACTTCTTGGGTGATGGAGTGACAAATTTTTTGATATGGTGCTTGAGTTACTTAGTCATGCATGGCCCAAAGGTTCAGCACTTCCCAAAAATTTCAATGAGGCGAAGAAAATTGTTAAATCCACCATGCTTGGGTATGTTAATATTCATGCATATGAAAATGATTGTGTACTATTCAAAAATGAATTTGATAAGGAGAATCAGTGTCCAAGATGTAAAAGTTCAAGGTGGAAATCAGAAAAGAAGAGTCCTGATAGGAGAAGGGTACATAGAGTTTCTAAAAAGGTTCTTTGCTATTTTCCTATTAAAAGAAGGCTTCAAAGGAATTTTATGTCGAATTGCAACTGACATAAGGTGGCATGACGAACAACGTACCAAAGATGGTTTGATTCACTACTGGAAAACAGTAATTTGCCATCAGCCAGTTCTTTGCCGTCTGCTGGCTGATGGCAAAGACCCTCTTTGCCGTCAGCTGACCTAAAGCGGACGGTAAAGGGCTCACTGATGGTAAAAAGAATATTTCCCATCTGCCAGGGCTTTGCCGTTTGCCTGCGGACGGCAAAGAGACCTAGGGCAGACGACAAAGAAGGCAGATGGGTCCCACTAGACCTTGGGCCTGGCCAGGTCCAACGGATGGGCACTTTGCCGTCAGCCTGGCCTTTGCCATCTGCCATTGGGCCCTTTGCCATCCGGGGGCAGACGACAAAGCTGACGGCCGTTATCCCCTACCCACCCCCCCCCCCTGCTCCACTTCCCCACTCCCCGCTCTGTCTCTCCTTCAAACCGTCATGCGCGCCTCCCTCCTGCACCACCAGCGGCCGGCCACCCCTGTGTCGCCCCCTACGCCGCCCCCTCACCTCCCCCCCACTGCTGCCCCCTCACCTGCCCCCCACCGCCGCCACCACTGCCCCCCGCCGCCACCATTGCCCCCCGCTGCCGCAGTGCCCCCGGCGACGCCCCATTGCCCCGTCGCACCCGTCCTCCTCGCCGCCCCGACGTCCCAGCCGCCCCCGCTGGTGAATCCCCCCATTTTTTTGTTTTTCCTTATTTTTATTTATGTTAAATTAGTTAGGTTAGTTTTTTAGTTTATTAGGTTAGTTAGGCTAGTTAGTTAGGTTGTTAAATTAGTTTAGTTTAGTTTCAGTTTTAGTTTAGGTTTAGTTAGGTTAGTTTCCTGTTTAGTAAAGGAGAAAAGGAGAAGAAGAAGAAGGAGAAAGGAGAAGAAGAAGAAGGAGAAAGGAGAAGAAGAAGGAGAAGGAGAAAGGAGAATAAAAAAATAAGAATAAGAAGGAAAAGAAGAAGAAGGAAAAGGAAGGGAAGGAGAAGAAAGAAGAAGAAGAAGAAGAAGAAGAAGAAGGAAAAGGAAGGGAAGGAGAAGAAGAAGAAGAAGAAGAAGAAGGAAAAGGAAGGGAAGGAGAAGAAAGAAGAAGGAGAAGAAGAAGAAGGAGAAATAAGAAGAAGAAGAAGTAGAAAGGAGAAGAAAAAAATAAGAAGAAGAAGGAAAATAAGAAGGAAAAGGAAGGGTAGGAGAAGAAAGAAGAAGAAGAAGAAGAAAAATAGGAGAGGAAGAGAAGAATGAGAGGAAAAAAGAAAAGGAGGAGAAGAAGAAGGAGAAGGGAGAAGAAGAAGAAGGAGAAAGGAGAAGAAGAAGAAGGAGAAAGGAGAAGAAGAAGAAGGAGAAAGGAGAAGAAAAAATAAGAAGAAGAAGGAAAAGAAGAAGGGGAGAATTGATTATCACCCCCCTGTTCGTGCGCCACCACAACATAAGCCCCCCTGTTTGCCTGGCTCCCTTTTAATCCCCCCAGTTTTCACCATGCTGTAGCTGATGCCCCCCTTTGCAATGTTTAACAGATTTTTCAATGGATATTTAACAAATGGGTACATCAATAGACAAAACTAGTTCACAGTTCACTTAATTTCTTCTTCTTTGGAGTCATCTTCTTCTTCTTCCCTTTTGCTGGAGACTTTGTTGGTGTAGCAGCAATGGGGCGGCTAGGGAAGGGAAGAGGCTTGCCTTACCTTGGAGCAGCAATGGAGATGGGGCGGCTGGGGCAGATGCGGCGGCTGGGGCAGCTGCGGCGGAGGCAAAGTGCAGCAGCGCTTGGGCGGCTAGGTCAGGGAGGGGAACGAGCAGAGAACGGGAGCAGCTTCTACCTAGCTCATGTGACTTATACTAGATGAGGGAGGGCAGTTTTGTCATTTCAGAAAATAATTAGACTAGTCGGTGCTATTATTTTCTTAATGTAGGGCTAATCAACTCAAAGGGGGCCATTAGCAACATCGTTAGCACAACTGGGGGTTAAAAGGGAGCCAGGCAAACAGGGGGCTTATGTTGTGGTGGCGCACGAACAGGGGGGGTTAAAAGGAAAAGGAAGGGAAGGAGAAGAAAGAAGAAGAAGAAGAAGAAGGAAAAGGAAGGGAAGGAGAAGAAGAGGAAGAAGAAGAAGAAGAAGAAGAAGAAGGAAAGGGAAGGGAAGGAGAAGAAAGAAGAAGGAGAAGAAGAACAAGGTGAAAGAAGAAGAATAAGAAGGAGAAAGGAGAAGAAAAAAAATAAGAAGAAGAAGGAAAACAAGAGAAGAAGGAGGAGGAGGAGGAGGAGGAGGAGGAGAAGGCCAAGGACCTTCTAGTCCTTGTCATCCTCCTCCTTCTCCTCCTTCTTCTTGATTTCTTCTTCTTCTCCTCCTCCTCCTCTTTCTTCTCCTCTTTCATATTATCCTTGCTTTAATTTCCCCAACAATGACATAATTAGCCCATTTAGCTCCAAAATACCATAATAAGCTCAAAATGGCATAAGAACCTTGGTTAGCTCATGAATATTATATACTTAGCTTGTTTTCCTCTAAAATGACATGGTGCAAGACTTTGATGATGCTCGGGATTCGGAAGATGAGATGGAGGAATCTGCAAAGGCCTTTTATGAAATGTTGGAGTCTTCAAAACGTCCTCTCCATGAGCACACTGAGCTCTGTCAGCTGGATGCAATTGCACAAGTAATGGCTTTGAAGGCTTAGGTCAACTTGGGAAGAGAATGCTACGATGCGATGATGACACTATTTGGACGTTTCCTACCCAAAGGCCATGTCATGCCTACAAACCTGTACCAGTCAGACAAAATACTTCGTGTACTTAAGATGCCCTATGAGAAGATAGATGCATGTGAGAAAGTATGTGTCTTATTTAGGAAGGAGTATGCACACTTGGACTATTGTCCCATTTGCGAGTCTTGCAGGTATCTTGTGGTAGACAACGGTATGGGTGACAAGAGGCAGACCAAAATCGCAGTTAGTGTTCTTTGGTATATGCCAATCGTACCAAGACTTCAACGTCTTTTCATGGTCCAAGAGACAGCCAGACAGATGACATGGCACAAATTGGGCAAAAGAACCGAACTAGATGCGGATGGGAATAAGATGATGGTACACACATCAAATGGGGAAGCGTGGAAACATTTCGATGGATTGCATCAGGATAAAGCGGCAGATCCAAGGAATCCTCGAGTCTGCGCCGCCACAGATGGTTTTAATCCCTTCGGCATGACGGCAACCCAATACAGTTGTTGGCCCGTATTTGTCATTCCACTCAATCTCCCCCCCGAGCAGATTATGCAAAGAAAGAACATATTTCTAACGTTGATAATTCCAGGGCCTAATTATCCGGGGAAGAATATGAATGTGTACCTGCAACATCTTAAGGATGAATTGGAAGAAGCTTGGGAAAATGGGGTCAAGACATACGATGCCGCTAGAAAAGAAAACTTCAAAATGCATGTGTGGTACATGTACTCTATGCATGACTTGCCAGCGTATGCGCTATTCTCTGGATGGTGTGTGCATGGAAGGATCCCGTGCCCCCAATGCAAGGCAGCTCTTCAGTTTCATTGGTTGCAGGAGGGTCGGAAGTATTCTTGCTTTGACTTGCATACACAGTTCTTGGATCCTAACCATCAGTTCAGAAAAGACAAGAAGAACTTTACCAAAGGTAAAGTTGTCAAAAACTTGGCACCACCCGCGTTCACAGGCCAACAGATCCTGGATCAGTTAAACGCCCTCGAGCCTGATCGAGAGCGTCCAGGGTATTTCAAGGGGTATAATTCAAAACACGCCTGGACTCACAAGCCATGCTTCTGGGATCTGCCTTACTTCAAAGACCTCCTTCTTCCACACAATATCGACATGATGCACACTGAAAAGAATATCGGAGAGGCTATTTTTGGTACATTCTTCGACATAGATGGGAAGACAAAGGATAATATTAAGGCTAGAGTCGATCAAGAGACACTATGTCATAGACCGTTACAAAACATGCGAGAAGGCAAAGGAAAGCAAAAGTGGTCGAAGCCAAAGGCATGGTTCAATCTTGGAAGGCCAGCTATGAGGGAAATTATCTTGTGGGTCAAAATGCACTTGATGTTCCCCGATGGGTATGCAGCGAATCTAAAGAGGGGAGCGAGTCTTGAAAAATTAAAAATCTTTGGTCTCAAGAGTCATGATTGGCACATATGGCTAGAGCGGGTAATGCCACTGATGTTACGTGGATTTATTCCTGAGGATGAATGGCTAGTACTGGCGGAGCTGAGCTATTTCTTCCATGTTCTTTGTGCGAAATAATTGTCGCCTGGTGTGGTAGAACACATGGAGGAGTTTGCACCGGAGTTATTGTGCAAGTTAAAGAAGATCTTTCCACCGGGCTTCTTTAATCCAATGCAGCATTTGATTTTACATCTACCAACCGAGGCAAGATTGGGTGGGCCCGTGTAAGATCGTTGGTGCTATGCAACTGAGAGGATGCAGAAGACCCTTCGAGCTAAATGTAAAAATAAGCATAGAATTGAAGCATCGATGGGTGAGGCATTCATTACTGAGGAGGTAGCAAACTTTGTGACAGCACACTACAAAGCCAAAAATCATCATTTGCATAATCTGAAGCCTCGGCACAATGATGCAGACCCTAAAAAAGGTGGGTCCAACCTCAGCCTATTCAAAGGGAAGCTCGCACCAGCCGGTGCTTCGAAACAAATAACTTGGATGTCGAAGAATGGCAGAACATTTCGTTGTATATCTTCAACAACCTAACAGAAGTGCGGCCGTACATCGAGTGAGTTCTCGGCACATTTTCCCGTAACTTCTAATTCATTTGAATTGCTCTTATTCCCGGATATTTCAAACAGCCGTTACGTCAACAAATTCTCGGATGGAGCGGTGATCGAAAATGATTCCGTCGAAGAGTATGAGCTTCTGTCAAAGACAGGAGGCAGCTATCCCGGTTTCATCTCTTGGTTCAAACAAACGGTAATTATCAATAATGGACCATTTCATTCTTGGTCTAACTTGCGGCTAATGCAACAAACGTTTCGTATTAAGCTTGTAGGCTAATTCAGAGTCTATGAACGCCAAATTGAGACAAGTCGCTAATGGTTTTGACTATAAGGTCCGTTCATTTGAGAAATACAACATCAACGGGTATCTCTTTCGTACCTTTGGCAAAGAGCTATCTATGCCCAACCGGAAATCTACAAATTGTGGTGTCTCTGCTATCGGCGAAGGTGTTATCGAGTATTATGGAAGAGTTGAAGCAATTTATGAACTTCAATTCTATGGTGAAAACCCACCGAACGTCGTAGTCTTCAAATGTTATTGGTTCCAGCCGAAAAAGACTAGAACGACTCATGAACATATAGGACTAGTCGAAATCAATCCAAACACCCATTTAGATGTTCCCGATGTCTATATTACGGCTCAATAGGTGACCCAAGTTTTCTATCTACCGTGGGCATGCCAAACGGATAAGAATCTGGAAGGTTGGTATGTTGTTTATGAACTGCCGCCACATGTTAGACCACCTCTCCCAAATGAACAGGATTATGAACCTCACATTAACCCAGAGACATATGATGGAGAATTCTTCCAAGAAACACGTCTTTCCAAGAAACGTTTCAAGAACCGCATGCTTCACCCAAGAACATGGAAGTAGACAGCGACAATGAATCCGACTCCAGCCCTGAGCCGGAACCAGAAGACCGGGAACTCGTAGAGGTTACTGATGTGGATGACCTGTCAATGCTTCAACGATTAAAGGAAGGCCTTTCACAACTTCACGCCGTTGAACCCGACGAGCACGTCATTCATGAAGACATGCGTGATAGTGATGATGATGATGCATTTATTGATGATGATTATTAGTTTGTAAGATTCACAACTTAAATTATATATATTTTAGTCTTTATTATTCATGTACATATTATTATTCATGTCAGTTATTCAATTTTTTATGTTGTACTAATTTCTTTTAATCTTTATCATGGCAGGTCACCAGGTGTGGAAAGATGGTGGGCGCTGGTCCAGAGCACTCGACGGGTTCTTCCTAGGCGCCCCGCACGAGGGGTGGTACTTCCCTTCCACCCCTATCTCTCCGTAGAGCCTTGGCAGACAGTCTGTCGACACCACCCGTGGGTTCTTCTTCGTCGGTGATATTGCCCACTAGGAGAGGTGCTGGTCAGGTAGGGAAGAAGGGGAAGGGTACAGGGAGAGGTGGTGGCCGCAGAAGATCCAGGAGGACTGTTGAGCCGTCCTCGCCACCACCACTAGCTCATTCACCCGAGCATAGGACTAGTATGGTCGACCCGTTTGCAGAGGAGGCTACGGGGACTCCGGTCCAAGAGCCTGGTGTTGACGGGCATTCGTCCCATGAGACTCTGGTCCAGGAGGAGCCTCGGGTCGAGGTGCATTCGGCCCAGGAGCAGCTGGAGGAGACTACGGTTCCGGAGGCTTCACCCGACGTGGAGAGGCCCGGATGGGAGACCTGGCCGGATCGTACCGAGTTGCCGGATTGGACCGAGGGTCCGGGTGGCTCAGGGTGTGGGGATGGCGGGGATGAGCTTACGGATAGTGAGGGCGATGTGCAGGTGGACGGGGCCACCGTGTACAAGCGTGGTAGTACACGTCTCCCGGTCGCCCCGGCTACCCGCGAGCAGAGGCCGGTGATTAAACCTGAAGGAGATAGGTAAGTATATTTACCCTTTTTTTAGCTTTTTCCTTCAAGTTTGTTCAAATATCTAATGCGTTGACCTTATCATACTGCAGGGGATGGGTACACCCTCTTGGAGTCTGCAGGACGAACTCCGTCCTTGGTGTGCTTTGCCGGACAAATTTCCCGGGGTTTGTCATGTTGCCTGGTGAGGGTCAGGTTCCTACACTAGGATTTACCTGGGAGCACTACCAGGCTGCGCAGGCCCCGCCTGAGGAGATTATAGATGGTGTCTTCTGCCACACGAGGGCCGAGATGGTGATCAAGAGCTTTTGGGTAAATTATCCTTTTACAGAATCTAAAATTAATAATATAGCTAATTATTGTACTAATCGCTGTTTTCACGTTTGATTGCAGACCTTCTATAGGTGTAAGGATGGATATGAGGAGGAGGCGGCCAGGGATCTCGAGGCCGAGTGTAGGCGGTTACTACAGAACTTGCGCCACGAGGCTCGGCCGCAGGCTATTCGAGATTACTACGCCACGCATGGTATTAAGAAGCAGAAGAAGGATTGCCGCGGAAAGTTTCTAAAGAAGGAGCAATACATGAAGGTAATTACCTATTCTTAAGTCCTTCTACGTAGTTTTCTTGATTTCATTCATAGGCGTAGCGCTGAAAAATCTTTCTAATAACTTACAGGTGCCCCCGAGATGGTGTGCGGATAAGATGGATTGTTGGGAGGCGTTGGTTGATGAGTGGTGCACAGGCAGCTGGCGAGCCGTCCACGAGAATGCGAAGGATCGGCGTAGCCAAATGGTTGGTGTGCCACACCATCAAGGCAACGCCAACTTACTTCAGTTTGGACGAAACTGGGTATGTGATTTGCTTCATGATTCATACAATTCATTCTTGATGCTAATATTTTGTTCCTCTCTTTTAGGCGCATTACAATAAGATTGAGATGCCACACTTGTACGACCTTTATGGCATGGCCCATACTGCCTCCTACAAGAAGGCGAAGGCATTCTATGAGTCTGACCTGGATGATCCCGATAACTTCACCAACATATCATACCACCAGAAGCTCGTGGCATACAGGGACGTGGGGAAGGCTAGGAAATGGATGACTTTAACCCTAGCCAGGAACCTTTGGATCCAGAGCTGGTGATGATATCTGGTGGCGGGAGGCCCCATGGCTCGATAGCCATTGGAGATGGGATAATTCGTTGTCCACCCACTCTTCCGGAGATCAAGGCGTGCCAGTCGAGCAGCTGTCCTGAGATAACGCATCGTCCATGGCCAGTCGAACTTGCCATCGAGGTTAGTTGTATGGACTTAGAACACTTTCATCCATTTCATTATGTGTTACACCATAGATCATTACTGTGGTATCGAGGAATGGTGTTTCAGGCTGCTCTTCAGAAAGAGAGAGCGGCAAACCAGGCTACTCTTGAGAAAGAGATATTGGCAAGCCAGGCTACTCTTCAGGCTACTCTTGATGAGAGGGACCAGACCACGGCACGGTTGCTTGAGGAGGAGAGGGCCCGGAATGAGGCGGGTCAACGGGCCCTGTACGAGCTTTTTGTGGTATGTTTTTTTCACATTAGCCAAATCATGTGTCTAATGTCTGTTTCATTACTAACTAATACGACCCACTCTTCAGGGTCTGTGCGAGAAGAGCGGTCAAGTCCCTCCGCCGATGCCCGTCTTCTCTTCGATTGGCACGGTGACTTTCATTATAAACTAGTATTAATAATTGAGTGTCATCATGCTAACTGAGACATTGCAAAATATCTTTTCTGCAGAATAACTCCCGAGCGGCATCGCACGACCCTTCTCCAGGGCAACCGTCTCCAAACGAAGCCGGCGCGAGCAACCATGGTGTTTCTCCTCCTTGATAACCACTACGGTAAGTTTCTCCTCCAAACTTAGCTTGTTTTCCTCTAAAATGAGATAATTAGCCCATTTAGCTCCAAGAAGACATAATTAGGTAATTTAGCTCCAACAAGAGGATAAGAAATAGGCAAAATGAAAAGAAAGAAGAAGAAGAAGAAGAGAAGAAGGAGAAGGAGGAGAAGGAGGAGGAGGAGGAGGAGAAGAAGGAGGAGAAGGCCAAGGACCTTCTAGTCCTTCTCCTCCTTCTCCTCCTTCTTGATTTCTTCTTCTTCTCCTCCTCCTCCTATTTCTTCTCCTATTTCATATTATCCTTGCTTTAATTAATCCAACAATGACATAATTAGCCCATTTAGCTCCAAAATATCATAATGAGCTCAAAATGGCATAAGAACCATGGTTAGCTCATGAATATTATATACTGAGCTTGTTTTCCTCTAAAATGGGATAATTAGCCCATTTAGCTCAAAAATACATAATTAGTTAATTTAGCTCCAACAAAATGAGAAGAGGAGAAGAAATAGGCAAAATGAAAAGAAATAAGAAGAACAAGAAGAAGAGAAGGAGGAGAAGGAGGAGGAGGAGGAGGAGGAGAAGGCCAAGGACCTTCTAATCCTTCTCCTCCTCCTCCTTCTCCTCCTTCTCCTCCTTCTTCTTGATTTCTTCTTCTCCTCCTCCTCCTCTTTCTTCTCCTCTTTCATATTATCCTTGATTTAATTTCCCCAACAATGACAGAATTAGCCCATTTAGCTCCAAAATACCGTAATAAGCTCAAAATGGCATAAGAACCTTGGTTAGCTGATGAATATTATATACTTAGCTTGTTTTCCTCTAAAATGGGATAATTAGCCCATTTAGCTCAAAAAAGACATAATTAGGTAATTTAGCTCCAACAAGAGGAGAAGAGGAGAAGAAATAGGCAAAATGAAAAGAAAGAAGAAGAAGAAGAAGAAGAAGAAGAGAAGAAGGAGAAGGAGGAGGAGGAGGAGAAGGAGAAGGCCAAGGACCTTCTAGTCCTTCTCCTCCTCCTTCTCCTCCTTCTCCTCCTTCTTCTTGATTTCTTCTTCTTCTCCTCCTCCTCCTCTTTCTTATCCTCTTTCATATTATCCTTGCTTTAATTAACCCAACAATGACATAATTAGCCCATTTAGCTCCAAAATACCATAATAAGCTCAAAATGGCATAAGAACCTTGGTTAGCTCATGAATATTATATACTTTGCTTGTTTTCCTCTAAAATGGGATAATTAACCCATTTAGCTCCAGAAAGACATAATTAGGTAATTTAGCTCCAACAAGAGGAGAAGAGGAGAAGAAATAGGCAAAATGATAAGAAAGAAGAAGAAGAAGAAGAAGAAGAAGAGAAGAAGGAGAAGGAGGAGGAGGAGGGGGAGAAGGCCAAGGACCTTCTAGTCCTTCTCCTCCTCCTCCTTCTCCTCCTTCTTCTTGATTTCTTCTTCTTCTCCTCCTCCTCCTCTTTCTTATCCTCTTTCATATTATCCTTGCTTTAATTAACCCATTTAGCTCCAAAATACCATAATAAGCTAAAAATGGCATAAGAACCTTGGTTAGCTCATGAATATTATATTCTTAGCTTGTTTTCCGCTAAAAATGACATAATTAGCTGAAAAACATCATATTTTGTTCTTCTTCTGACTTTCTTATCCACATTTTTGCAGATTGGATATACTACATGCATGGAAGCTGGCATTCATGGAGTTGAACAATGTCGATGGATGAACTTTATATGTATATCATCTAGTTTTCATTTGAGTTGATGAACAATATCGAACTATATGTATATGTATATATGGATAAACAGTACAATACTTTGTATGTTGGTTCTTTGGATATATGGGGATGTACATTGATTTATATGTATATCATATATGTGTGGTGAATTATATATATGTGTTGGCAAGTATATGTGTGGTGAACTATATATCATATATGTGTGGTGAATTATATAAATGTGGTGTCAAATATATATATATATATATATATATATATGCTGTGAAATAATATAAAACAAAAAAACGGGTACTATATGGGCTCTTTGTCGGCTGCCAGTTGATGGCAAAGACCTGTGCCATCAGCTGGCAGATGGCAAAGGTGCCACATGGCAGCCAACTGTGCATCCTGGGGTGTCTATATAGTCTCTTTGCCGTCAGCCTCCAGGGTGGGCAGACGACAAAGAAGAGGGCACAGAGGAGGGGGGAGGAGGAGGCAGACGGCAAAGTGTGGAGGGGGGGGAGAGGCAGACGACAAAGAGTGGAGGGGGGAGGGGAGGAGTAGGCAGACGGCAAAGATGGAGGGGGAGGCAGACGACAAAGATGGAGGGGGGAGGGGAGGAGTAGGAAGACGACAAACATGAAGGGGGAGGCAGACGGCAAAGATGGAGGGGGAGGCAGATGACAAAGCCTCAATTAACCCCTAACGGAGGCAACGCTTGTCGGCTGCCGTCTCGAGCACTTTGCCGACTGCTCCTAAGGAAAGCTGACGGCAAAGAGCTTTGTCCTCCGCTTTGGGGGGGGCAGACGGCAAAGAAGGTCCTATGCCGTCGTAGGCTGACGCAAAAATTTTGCCGCCCGTGAGAATCTTTGCCGTCTGTGATTTTGTCTTTGCCGTCAGTGATTTTGTCTTTGCCGTCTGTGATGCCAGACGGCAAAGAAGCTGATTCCTGTAGTGATTAGGTGCCCAGTTGATGCTATTTTTTGATTCGAAACATCCACTAAATGGTAATGACAGTCGCAATTTTAGGTTGGTTGCAACAACATATGGATTTAATCCATTTAGGTCAACAAGGAGTACCTACAGTACTTCGCCAGACTTTTTGATTCTATACAACCTTCCTCCTTGGATGTGCGTGAAGCGGCCTAATTTCATTCTTTATTTGCTTATTCCTGACCCTAAGGCACCTGGTGGTGATATGGATGTCTATCTTGAGCCTTTAGTAGACAATCTAGTAGATATATACTATCATGGTGTAAAGACATTTGATGCTTCTAGGTCTGAGATATTTGATCTTCGTGCTGCCATCCTTTGCACCATACATGACTTTCCAGGTTTCGGCTACACTCATGGGTGTACTATCCAGGGTGAGGTAGCTTGTCCTGAGTGCCATTCATTTACTTGTTCTCTACAAATAAAGAAGGGCAGCAAATGTATGTGGGAAAATAATGCGCTAGAAATACATTGTGTACAGATTCATAAACACACACACACACACACACACACACGTAAGCACGCACACACAAACACAAACACATCAATTTTCAGCTTTACATATTCAAGTGTAGCAACAACACCTTCTTCTTCTTTCCGGGAGCAGGTTGGCATCTAATAGACCTTTAAGATTCAAAGTTCTCTTCATGTTCTCATTTTGTTTTCTTAGTACGTCAACTACATTTCTGTTCTTTTCAAGTTCATATTCAAGAATTCTTTATGCGCTTCGTAATGGGGTTGTCATTTTTGCTCCTGCTCCTGTAAGTGTTTACAAACGAGTTAGGAGTCTATACAAGAATCAAGTAGTTGAACTAAAATAACAACAAAATTTTACGCAACTACCAAATAAAATGCAGAAAATTGCTATCACACTTACTTCCTCTTTGGTGCAGCAACAATTATTCCATCTATATCGGTCCTTAAATGAGAAAAATTGGTATAATTAATGTTGGGATCAATATTTGTGTGTAGATCAATTAACAACCCCTCATTAGCATTTTCAAGATCTACATTTTTATCATCATCATCCATATTTTCATCAGCCACAACTGCCATAGAATAGATGCCATGTGGTTTTATGTTCTAGAAAACTGCACACCAGCCTTCATCATTAACTTGTAGAACATAGAAAACTTGTGTGGCTTGTGATGCTAAGATAAAGGTTCATCGGATAACTTATCACAGCTACCAAATAAATGGTTGAAGTTAACAGTTGTAACCCCAAACTGGTTGGTTTTTACCCATTTGTCTTGTTCACGATTGTCAACCCAATCACATCGAAATAACACCATATATCCATTTTGGCGGTAGTTTAGCTCAACTATCTCCTAATAATGCCATAATATGTCTCTAACCCTCTTGAATTTTGTGCAACTATAGCTACTCCACTATTTTGAATAGGTCTACCATCATCACTTGAATGTGTATGGAAATCAAACCCATTAGTGGTATAGTTCAATTTTCTAGCAATCAAGAAAGGCTCTTGGGCTAAAATTTGCATTTCTGCTGATACTTCCACACCTCTGTCAACTAATGCCAAGACGTGAGTATAGAATTGTTGTTAGGTACAATGGGTTAACATGATAGGTCAAGTCCTGTCCTACTTACATGTTGTCAAAAACACTCGTGAAACTTCTCATGTTGCATAGTATTGATTGCTTTTTCATTGGGAAGACCAATTGAGGATAGGTGCTCACGATGTTTCCTATAATTGTGTATCAAATTAACTATTATAAGGAAAATAATAAAGGAAGAGATAATATTACTATAAGGTGCGTATCTTACTTCACATAAGGTTCTATTGCATTGTGGTTGAACAAGACATATCTATGTGCTTGGATCCAAGAATTGGTCGATAATGATACAATGCTACCCAAACCTTGCCCCTTGTGGTAGAAGTATGGACTGGTACTAGACATTTCATTATTCAGCAACTCAACATTCTTATCTTTCCGAGTGAACCTAGTCTAACACCGTTTTAGATAACAAGAACAAAATGTAAGTCTCTCATCAAACAAATAACCTTCAGTGATTGATCCTTCAGGATGGCTTCTAGCGCGTACATGTCCTTTGTAGTGCCCCAAATACCTACATACTACACATTGTAAGCCTTTCTATTAAAACCCTCACATAAAATGCTATTAGATTTTGTTTAGAAGATCACCTTTCTACCGACCACATTCTCCGAAAGTGTACTAGACCACCAATTCTAACTTGGGCTGCCAAATGCACCATCAAGTGGACCATGACATCAAAAAAACTTGGCAGGAATATAGTTTCAAGTATGCTTAAGGTCTCACCTATTCCAGACTCTAAAATTTTCATTTCACAGATGCAGATAATAGGTGAGGTAAGTTTCTTGAAGAAGTAACTAACACGAGTCCATGCTGCACATACTCTTGTTGGTAGTATCTTTCGAATCGCAAGCGGAAGTTGGTGCTGCAATAGAATGTGATTATCATGGCTCTTGAGTCCAAATATCTTCTTCTCAGCAACATGGATACAACGTCGTAGGTTAGCTGCAAAGCCTTGTGGAAACTTGACTCCTATTAGGACTTGGATAAAATGTTTCATTAGCTCAGGTGTCAAAGTATATTGTGCTGGAGGTATATACAATTTACCATCGTCTAATTCCACAGAATGAAGGTCGCCCATAATAGCTAAAGCTTGCATGTCTAAGCGAGAATTTGTGTTATCCTTTGACTTTCCCTCAAGGCCAAGAAGTTTGTTAACTATGTTATCAGATATGTTTTTTCTACATGCATAACATCAAAATTATGACGCAACATCAGATATTTCAAATAGGGCAACTTAGACCACACAGATCTTCTTTTATAAAGGGGACACGATTCACCTTCTTTGTGTTTTCTATTTTCTTTCTTCCTCACAGCTGGTTCTTTTCCAAAGGATGTTTCAAGATTTGTAGTCAAATTATCAATTTCCTCACTCGTAAGGGTATAGGTGTTGTCCTATGCTCTGACTAGCCATCAAATATTTTTATCAGACCTAAACTGATGGTTGGATGATAAGAACCTACGATGTCCCATATAACAATATTTGCTATTTTAACCCATTTTCAATAATTAACACTGATTTATGTGGTTAATTGTAGATACAAAACCAAAACTCTGTTTTAGAAACTGAATCTCCACACCGACAACTGCGGTCTACATCAAGATTAAGAACTAGAATTTTAGCTGAACCTGTGGCTGTATTGAATGAACCTAAACGTATGCTCCTCGACTTTCATGTGTGTATCTTGCAACTGAATGATGATGCACTTATAGTACTAAACATATTTTCTGTGTTTATTGAGTATTAGGCTTGGAAAGGGAGGTTAGGAAAGTTACGACCATGAAAAGCATATGGGGAAGGCAAAACAAGCCTAAACTCAAGTTGAAAATCAATGACTATGGTCAGCCTTGTGGTAAATCTGCTACATGGTTTGCTAACTTTGTTGGAACACAAATAAGAACCAAGGGTTTTCCGGTTGAATTAGATGATTGGAATAAGGTTAATTTGACTAAAAAACTTGCTTTATGGAAGGAGGCAAAGGTAATGCGTTTATGGACTATTCTTATGTCTTGGATGCAAACTTAGTATTGTTGCCTATTTTTTAGTTGTTTTGGGAATTAGACCAACGAGCTTTCCAATGGTACATGAAAACAACACAAATTAAATGAAAAGAATTCAATTCAGACCTAAAGAGGGAATATTACGATGAATCATAAGAGTATGGCGAACTTATACCATCATGTGATGCTAGAGTTCATCCTAACCAATGGAAGTTGCTTGTTGCATTTTGGTTAACTCCAAAAGCTAAGGTATGCTCTTTGATAGGTTGGTATTGACGTCTAATTCCATTGTTTGACATGATCTTGTGACAGGCTCACTCAATAAGAGCCAAAAAAATGAGCAAATAATACTCAAAATGACACATCTGGAAGTAAGAGTTTTGCTCGCGTAGACACTGAAATGGCATGCAACTATATGCATTCCTTATTTGAACTTGGATGGTTGTACATTTTGCTCATTGTTTTAATTCTTTGATTACTTGACATACACCGAGGTGCCCAAGCATCGTCCTCATAGACATGGGTTGTTTATTGAAACACATACACTTCAAATTAGTGGAATTCCTCAAAAAGGGTTCGCATTAAGGATTGTAAGTTTAGATGCACTTGAATTTTTTGATGCCTGTCATATTTTTGTTTATGTAGTAAATACTAGGAGCACATAACACATTCCTGAAATTTACAAAAATAACTTCAAGATGTAGCAGGAAAGGACCCTGAATTAGTGGAGAATGGTACTAAGGATGGTGATTTGTTTGCATTTGTTTGTGGAAGAGAAAAAAATGGATATGTTCGTGCTTTAGGATTGGGGCCAACTCCATGTGAACTAGAGTTTCATGGAAACAAGTAGTATAAATTTACAAAGCTTCAATGGCAATGGAAGCATGTCGTGTATCTGACCAAAAAGTGGAACATGTGCAAGAAAAAATGGACGACATGAAGAAGAAAATGACATAAATGGATGACATGAAGAAGCAAATGGCCGAGATGAGGGGACTTATTTTGTCATCACAGGGGAACTGAGATGAAACCAATAGCATACCTACAATAGGAGAACGGGTAGCACTATAGTTCTATTATATTGTACCTCTGCAATAGTGGAACATGTAATATCATCTACACTGCTTGATTTTGATGTCGGGCATAAGGACAAGAGAAACTAATAATACTGAAGAAGGTAATGATATTCTGGTGGACATGGCTGAGTCAAATGTTATTGGAATAAAATTTGTTAATGCAGAGAAACATGATAGGCAACAAGGGGTAGATCTTTCATTTTACTTAAGTCTGAATGATAATTCATCTAAAAACATTTTGTCAATATGATGCTTTATTAACTTAAGTTTTTCTGCTTGGGATTCCCTTATGCTTTTCTACACAATAGTATGTATATGTACACATGAATTTTCTTCTTTAAAATGAAATTATGTTCTGAATTACAATTTTCCCCCATAGGGTGGAAGAAATGTCATCCTATATAGCTTGACTAGACCTTTAAGTGTTGTTGTTGCCAAAGGAACAATTCAAACAACTAATCCAAAGGTTGGGGTGGGGTGAGCCTCTAGGTTCTCAATTTGTTGAAATTGTCGTCAATTCGGTGCTCAAAAGGGAAACTATCTTGCCTCGTCCATTTGGAGACATGCTTACCAAGGCAGATGGTAAGGGGAAATCAATTGCATGGCCATATGCTATGGTAAGAATCCACATCACTTGCTTTGTTTTATTTTCTGCTAATTGGCCACCTATTGGCCATGGGAGATGTTAAGTAACTATTACTGCTGTAGGTCAAAGATGCGCAAAAGGTAACAAATGCGCCACGAGGTGCAGGTAATATGACATACTCCATACATCAAGTTTACTACAATCCATTCTTTTTATGTGATGTGATGAAATTCATGTGATTGGAATTAGTGGAATGTTGGTTTTATGTACCAATGTTTGTATGAAGTTTGATCATTTTTTGGGTTAAATGCTCACTTTCTTCAGAATTTTGTATGTGTTTCAGGTACATAGTCACCTAGTGCATGGATATGATGACTTTTTCACGAAACATTGGGCTATTTGCTGCATTTTGGACCAGCCAAGTTCAACCATGTCATGAATCTTATGTGTGTTATTTGGTGCTTCATGCATTTTGGCGTAGAACTTTATGCGCCTGGATATGACTGGTGTTCTAGACTAGTGTTTAAACTCTTTTAGACTAGTAAATATTGTTCTGGACTAGTGTTGTCCTCTTGACTTGTGTGTTCTATGGATGGTTGTACAATGTTGGTTGTTGTCAACCTTGGTCAATATATATGTATGTTGGCATCCTGATTCTATTTGTCAATGAGATTTGCGCATGGTGTATGCATATTCAATATTTTCATTCGGATGTTGTTTGTCGAAGACATTTGAGCAGTGCATATGTACCTAATTATTGTTTTGGATGTACATTTTATATGTATGTTGTAGATACCTATCTAGACAGAGTATGTGTTGCCAAATGTACCTAACTAGCGTGACATATTAAGTGTCGGCAAAGGTATGTACCTAACTTGACATATTAAGTGTCGGCAAAGGTATGTACCTAACCTCACATATTAAGTGTGGGCAAAGGTATGTACCTAACCTGTCATACTAAGTGTCGACAAAGGTATGTATCTAACCTGAAATATTAAGTGTCGGCAAACACATATACCTACAAGGACAATTTATATGTCGCTAAAGGTAGGGTGTATGCCCACATATCAAATGTCGGGGTAGGTAGAGTGTATGCCAACAAACCAACTGTTGGGAAAGGTAGGGTGTAAGCTGACCGAAAATGTGTCACCAAAGGTAGGGTGTATGCCGACTGAAAATGTGTCGGGAAGTAAACAATTGTTGGCAATACCTTTGCCCACAGTGATTCCTCCTACTGTTTTATCTTGTGTTGGCATATGTGTTAGCTACAATTTATGTGTCGGCAAAGGTACCCTATGCCAACAGATTGATGTGTCACTAAATCTTGACCGTGTTGTAGTGTGTGGCAGAGTGTCGAAGTGGAGCTCTAGATGAGATCGATGTGGAACAGAGACTTGTGGCAGCGGAAAAAGTGTTTTTCTGTGATATTTTGGGTTTTTGGAATACATGTGAATTTATAGGCCAGATAATGGAGGAAGTGGGGCCATCGGGGAGGGACAAGCCATCAGGGCGCATGCACCCCCGGGTCGTGCCCCATTGGCTTGTGCCTCCCTCGTATGGCTTCCGGCCTCCTCCCAAAGCTTCCACGTATTCTTTTGGTCCCACAAAATCATAAAAACATTTCGGGGCAATTTGACTTCATTTTGTATAGTAAAGCCGAAAAACAAAAAAAACGCAGAAAGCAACAACTCACACTAGGCACTGAGCACTAGGCACTTGGTAGAATCATTAGACCAATGAAACATATGTTGTTATTAATTACCAAAACCACCTAGGGAGGAATTGTGCTTTTAGGAGGATACCATACTAACATACTACATCACAACCATTTTAATGCATGTTGCCACACAACATAAATAATTATCCACTCCTAGCTATTTCAGCATGGCAAAAGCAACTATAATATCTAATTCTCATCACAAATGAGGTTACTCATAATATGTTGAATCAAGATCTAACGAGCTAAATATATTTACAAAAACATAAAATAAGAAGAGTTCACACCATCTTCCTTTACCACGATCACTTCTTCAAATCAACATCATTATTTCCTTTCACTTGCACGACCGAATGATGTGAAAATAATAATAGTGCACATGTACCATGGACTAAGCTAGAATGTAAAAACAATTTATTCAAAGAGGAAGACAAGCTAATATTGACTCTTTGTTAGATCAACAATAAATCATATGAGAGCCACTCAACATTTTCATCGTGATCTTCTCCTTCTAATGACTCAAAGAAAAGAAACAAATTCAGAGAAACACACTGATTTTTTGGAGTTTTTAGTTTTCGTAAAGAAAGCAAATTAACAAGGGAAAACAAAAAGTGAGAAAAACTATTTACAAGGGAAAGCTCCCAACAAACACAATAAGAATATGAAATCTTGTTGGGTTTTATTTTGATACTACAAACTACTTAAACAAGAAAGTAAAACCGAAAAGAAAATAGAAATATTTTTTGTTTTTCCAAGTTTTTCAAACACACAAGAATGAAGAAAAAATATAGCTAACATGGATAAATAATGAAAAAGGATAAACACCGATAGTTGGAATTTGTGAATATGAATGTAATGTCGCTGAGAAATACATACTCCCCCAAGCTTAGGCTTTAGGCCTAGCTAGGTAATCACCATCAATAATAGTCATCGGGTCCAGTAGGAAAGTTGCTAGGCGGAGGCACTCAGCATCCCAAGCCTAGGCCTGGTTCTGCTATGCGGCCAACTCATTTCGGTAAGCGATGATGTCCAGTGGCATGATAACATATTCATGTCTCGCATAAGAGTCAAACAAAGAAGATGTGGGGAATAGAATTATATCGCAAGTATTCTTGCTAAATACCAAGTTATAGCGAATGTGGTGAGGATGCTCAGGATCATCGATAAAGTGGTGACCTATCATAGCGTGGTGATCCAGATATGTAACGCCCAAGATGCATTTGTTCCTCATCCTTGCTCAAGGGCCTTGATAGCCTTAGAAGCACATCTCGTTGTTTTGCAGGAATGGATATTGTTACAAGCACACGTAAAGAGGAGATGCGTGTATGGAATTGGCTTACACTCGCCACAAGGTAAATCATGATCATCTCAAATACAATTTGTCATAGCAATCATCATACATAAAGAAGGGTCTAATTACACATGAAACCAAATGATAAAATCAATATCCATATTGTTAATCCGAGGCTGCCAACCTGAAACCCATCCTATCATTGTTGAAGAAGAAGAAGAAGAATTCCATATCAAACAAGCATCTCTCTCATGTCAAAGCATTGCATTACGTGTACCTACAACTGTTGTTGTAGTAATTTGTGAGCCATGGGGACTCAACAATGTTATTTACAAGGGTAGATAGACTAGCAAAGCTTAATGGGTATGGAATGGTTAACTGGTGAGGCTGCAACAAGCACTAAGCATTGATATTTAACTAACTTACGAGTACAACAATAAAAATAGAAACGTGCGTCAATTAGTAATGATCAAGAAGTTATCATGAACAACTACTTGCAAGTCATTCATAACCCCATAGTTGTTGTTGTATTATAATTGGATTTACTTCAAATTTCTAAAACCAGGTATTATAAATTTTCCAAGTTCCACATAAATGCAGCCATGGCTTTCCGACATATTTAACCCTCCAGGGATGATCCAACTGATCGATCACAAACTAGCCACAAGATGCAATGGAAAACCTCAACCTCGAGATAGCCCAAAGTATCCTTGAAATCCTAATGCACAAGACATTCGTTAAAGGTATAAAAAAATCCATCAAGACCACCCGACATGTCGCCACCCCGATAGGATCCGTATATCTCATTCTCAAGACACACCTGATTGTACGAACTTCAAGTAGGTCAGTCATAGAGTTACCCCTAGTGGACACCAGCGGTTGATGGTTTGGACCACCACTCATGAGGAGCACTGGCCTGATTTGTTGATTAATTATCGACGGGGTGGTCATGCCCTATGCAAGTTTTACTAGTTAATAAAATATAGTACCAATGATGGGCCTTGCTGGAAGAGTTTTATCCCAAAACGAAGGGGTCCCCGTAACAACCCTGAGCGTGTTAGGAACGCTCAATAGGGAACATAACACCGATAAACAGTAACAAACGTGACAAAGGTGGTACAAAACACCGAGCAAAAGGACAAGCCTTCCACCTTTCACCAAGTATATAGATGCATTAATTAAATAGCAAGAATAATGTGATATCCCAAAGATATGTTAGGAAATGTCGCATGGGAAACAAAAAAATTCCTACGCGCACACAAGATCTATCCATGGTGATGATCATCTCCAAGAGGGGAGAGTGCATCTACATAGCCTTGTAGATTGCTAAGCGGTGGAGTATATAATGCGGTTGATGTAGTGGTACGTCTTCGCGACCCAATCACGATCCGTCACGCGATCTTATCACGATCTGTCCCGCGATCTCATCATGATCATGCACGATCAAGTGTCGAACAAATGGCACCTCCGTGTTCAGCACATGTACATCTCGATGATGATCTCCTCCTTCTTGATCCAGCAAGAGGGGCGGGGAGGTAGATGAGTTCTCCAACATGGCGGCCTGGTTGTGGTGGTGGTGAACTAATCCAGCAGGGCTTCACCAAGCTCTACTAAACTAATCTAGAGGAGAAAGCGACCTAGAGAGAGAGAGAGAGAGAGAGCAGCAAGTGGATAATTACGGTTAGGGTTGACCTCAAATCCTCTAGTATATATAGGAGGGAGGAAGGGGAGGAGGAAGCCAAAAAAACCTCTAGGGGTTCGGATGAATTAGGATGAGGTGGAGGAGTCCACCTCCAATCCTGCTCCAAGTAGGATTCCTCTCCTACTTGGAAACCTCCCCTCCTTTGGGTTTTTTTCCTTCCCCCACCCCTTGGCCGCATGGGACCCTTGGCGCTGGCTCGGCCAGTCCACTAAGGGCTGGTGTGCCACCCCTAAGGCCCATATGGCCTCCCGGCGTTGGTGACCCTTCCGGATGGCCCTCCCGACATTCCCAGTACACTACCGAAAATACCCGAAACTTTTTTGGTGACCAAAAAGGGACTTCCTATATATCAATCTTTACCTCCAGACCATTCTGGACCTCCTCGTGACGTCCGGGATCTCATACGGTACTCCAAACAACTTTTGGTTACCAACACACATAACTCAATAATACCAAAATGTAAACGAATCTGAAGTGTGTAGACCGTGCGGGTTCGAGAACTATGTAGACATTACCTGACACACTCTCCGGTCAATAACCAATAGCGAGACCTGGATGTCCATATTGGCTCCTACATATTCTATGAATATCTTTATCTGTTGAAACTCTATGTCAAGGATTCAGTTAATCCTGTATGTTGTTTCATTTGTCCTTCGGTACGTTACTTGCCCGAGATTCGATTATCGACTATACCTAGTTCAATCTCTTAACCGGCAAGTATCTTTTCCCGTTCCGTAATACAAGATCTCATGACTAACTCCTTAGTCACATTGCTTGCAAGGCATATTGTGATGTTGTATTATCGAGTGGGCCCCGAGATACCTCTCCGTCATATGAGTGACAAATCCCAGGCTCTATTCACGCCAACCGAACACACACCTCCGGAGATACCTGTAGAGCACTTTTGTAGTCACCCAGTTACGTTGTGTCATTTGATACACACAAGGTATTCCTCCAGTGTCCTGGAGTTGTATGATCTCATGGTCATAGGAACAGATATATTGACATGCAGAAAACAGTTGCAATAAACTAACACGATCATATGCTACGTTCATAGTTTGGGTCTTGTCCATCACATCATTCTCCTAATCATGTGGTCCCGTTATCAAATGAGAACCCTTTTCTATGGTCATGAAACCTTAATCATCTTCGATCAATGAGCTAGTCAACTAGAGGCTTACTAGGGACAGTGTTTTGTGTATGCATCCACACATGTATTTGTGTTTCCATTCAATACAATTATAGCATGGATAATAAACGATTATCATGAAGAAGGCAATATAATAATAACCAATTAATTATTTACTCTAAGGCATATTTGCAACAGTCTCCCACTTGCACTAGAGTCAATAATCTAGTTCACATCACTATGTGATAATAATGAATCTTACACCCATACAATTCTGGGGTTTGATCATGTCTTACTTGTGAGAGAGGTTTTTAATCAACGGGTCTGAACCTTTCTGATCCGTGTGTGCTTTAAAAATCTCTACGTTATCCTGTAGATGCTTCTACCACGTGCCATTTGGAACTATTCCAAATGACTGCTCCACTATACGAATCTGGTTTACTACTTAGAGTTATCCGGATTAGTGTCAAAGCTTGCATTGACGTAACCCTTTAAGACGAACTCTTTTATCACCTCCATAATCGAGAAAAATTGCTTAGTCCACTAGTTACTAAGGATAACTTTGACTATTGTCCAGTGATCCATTCTTGGATCACTCTTATACCCCTTGACAAACTGATGGCAAGGCACTCATCACGTGCGGTACACAACATGGCATACTTTAGAGCCTACGGCTAAGGCATAAGGGAAGACCTTCATCCTTTCTTTTTCTTCTGCCGTAGTCGGGTTTTGAGTCTTATTCAAATTCACACCTTACAATACAGTAAA
This sequence comes from Hordeum vulgare subsp. vulgare, assembly GCF_904849725.1. Lineage (NCBI taxonomy): Eukaryota > Viridiplantae > Streptophyta > Magnoliopsida > Poales > Poaceae > Hordeum > Hordeum vulgare. Next base: position 297,906,837 of record NC_058520.1, on the reverse strand, counting down.
GAACTCCTTTTTTGACTGATCCAGTTTGAACTCCTTGAAAAACTTGTCAAGGTATGTATTCACCTAAAGTTTTTATCAAGCGTCTTGATCTATCTCCACAGATCTTGATGCTCAACGTTCAAGTACCCTTATTTCAGGTTTTCCTTTCAAAAACACTTTTCAAACAACCATATATGCTTTCCAGAAATTCTACATCATTTCTGATCAACAATATGTCAACCACATATACTCATCAGAAATTCTATAGTGCTTCCACTCACTTTCTTGGAAATACAAGTTTCTCATAAACTTTGTATAAACCTAAAAGCTTTGATCATCTCATCAATGCATATATTCCACTTCCGAGATGCTTGCTCCAGTCCAGAGAAGGATTGCTGGAGCTTGCATACTTGTTAGCATCCTTAGGATTGACAAAACCGTCTGGTTGTATCACATACAACCTTTCCTCAAGGAAACCTGTCAAGGAAACAATGTTTTGATATCAGTCTGCAAGATTTCATCATAAATAATGTTGGAACTGCTAACATAATTTCAACAGACTTTAGCATCACTACAGGTGAGAAATTGTCATCGTAGTCAACTCCTTGAACTTGTCGGAAACATCTTTGCGACAAGTCGAGCTTTCTTAATGGTGACAATTACCATCATCGTTCGTCTTCCTTTTAAAAATCCATCTATACCTAACAACCTTACGACCATGAAGTATTTCTTCCAAAGTCTACACTTTGTTTTCATACATGAATGTTATCTCGAATTTCATGGCCTTCGACCATTCGTCGGAATTTGGGCCCACCATCGCTTCTCCATAACTCGTAGGTCCATTGTTGTCCAGCAACATGACTTCCAAGACAAGACTACCGTACTACTCTGGAGCAGTACGCATCCTTGTCGACCTATGAGGTTTGGTAGTAACTTGATCATAAGATTTATGATCAACATCATCAACTACCACTTCAACTGTTGTAGGAGCCACACGAACAATTTCCTACGCCTTGCTACTCATTGGTTTAAGTGATGGTTCAATAACCTCATCAAGTTAACACCATCCTCCCACTCAAATCTTTCGAGAGAAACCTTTTATTGAGAAAGGACCCATTTCTAGAAACAAACACTTTACTTTCGGTATGAGATAGGAGGTATTCCTAACTGTTTTGGGTATCTTATGAAGATGCATTTATCCGCTTTGGGTTCGAGCTTATCAGGCTGAAACTTTTTCACAAAAGCGTCGCAACCCCAAACTTTTAAGAAACGACAACTTAGGTTTCTCCATACCATATTTCATACGATGTCATCTCAACAAAATTATGTGGTGTCCTATTTAAGTGAATGTGGTTGTCTCTAATGCCTAACCCCAAAATAATAATGGTAATTTGATAAGAGACATCATAGTGTGCACCATATCCAATAGGGTGCGGCGATGATGTTCGGACACAGCATCACACTATGGTGTTCCAGGTGGCATGAGTTGTGAAACAATTTTCACATTGTCTTCAATGTATACCAAACTCGCGACACAGATATATATTTACCTCCATGATCACATCATAGACATATTATCCTGTTGTCACGACGATCTTCAACTTCACTGTGAAATTTCTTGAACTTTTCAATATTTTAGACTTGTGATTCATCAAGCAAGTACACCTGTATCTACTCAAAGCGTTGGTGAAGTAATAACATAACGATATCCACTACGTGCCTCAGCACTCATTGGACTGCATACATCAACATGTATTATTTCCAACATTCACTTTCTCGTTCCATCTCACTTGAAAAACGAGGCCTTCAGTCATCTTGATCATGTGGCATGATTTGCATGTCTCGAGTGATTCAAAATCAGGTGAGTCTAAACAATCCATCTGCATGGAGTTTCTTCATGCGTTTATACCAATAGGCATGGTTCACATGTCTCAAATGTTTGAAAAACGAGCGAGTCCAAAGATCCATCAACATGGAGCTTCTTCATGCGTTTTATACCAATATGACTCAAGCGGCAGTGCCACAAGTAAGTGGTACTATCATTACTACTTTGTATCTTTTGGCATTAATATTATGAACATGTGTATCAGTTTCTGATTTCGGGCTCCGCAAAACCCTAAAGATACAAACTCAGGGGCATGTACGAAGATCTCTCACGGGCTCGCCTCACCTAACTCGCTACTCGCTAGGGATGGCAGGGAACTCACTCGATGGTGAGGAAGACTCAGAACACGACAGTTTACCCAGGTTCGGGCAGATGAGAAGCATAATACCCTACTCTTGCTTTGGTGGATTGCCTCTCGTGGAGGTTGGTGGGTGAACTAGTACAGCGGTCGTGGGCCTCCGGAGGCTGGGTGGCCTTGGTGTGGTGCCAGTGGGCGAATGGATGAATCTGTCCCCTATGAAGTAACCTACTCTCTCTATATATAGTGGCGTCCCCGGTCCTCTTCCCTTATCCTTTCGGCAGGAAGGGATCCCACAACGGTCAGTGTTGAAGGGGAACAGGGGAACATGCTCCCCTGCCCAAAGGTGGTATTCGCCTCCAAAGTGGCTGCCAGTGCTGCAGGGACGGGTCCAGGAATGACGTCTGTCCTGTTGGCGAGCGGCGATGGTTGTGTTGCACCAGAAAGGAAACCTTTTGAAGATGCCTTGGGAACCCCGGTACGTCCTTGCCCCCTTTGCACTAAAGGGGAAACTGCTCCGTCCTGCTGTCTGTTGCTCGCATGTCCTTCCTCTGCGTCATCCTTGACTCATGAGGCTCGGCCTTGCCTCGGAATATCTGCCACTCCGGAGGGGTCCTGGCGAGGCCCCCTGCGTGTCTTGATGTTGTTCCTCCTCGTGAGGCTTGTCTCTTCACGAGGACCTTGCCTTGAGTGGAGCCGAGCCTGTTGGTTTTTGGTCGATGAAGTGGGCCAGCCTTGGGTCGCATGCACGTAGGTCTGGGTACCCCCATTCCCAGAACGCCGACAATCACTACTCCCGTGTTTTCGCGATGTTGACAGTCTATCCCGTGAGCATGGCGCCGCTCGTGGTGCTTCCTCCCTGCTTGTGGGGTGGTTTGAGGAACCTTTCAACAATCTGTGTCTGTAGGTCCCGGTCCCGCACATTTCCGTGCCACCGTGAGGCGCAACCCGTTACCAAGGTTGTTCCTCACGAGGCAAACCACCGACGCCCTGGGTTCCAACATGGACGACACTTGGGTGGCTGAGTGGCTTGCGACCAGTAAGGCTCCTGAGGCATGTTGCTCAGGAGTCCCCCTTGACAGTCAAACATCTCTACGTCGACAGGCCCCAGTCCCGCACATTTCCCCACCACCATTAGGTACGGCCACGAAGGGCGTGTCTAAGGGGCGGGTCCCCGCCTCCCTTGATACCGACCGGAATTCCAGGACGGCATCAAAGAGGGCAAGTGGCCTTATGACCGGTATGGCTCCTAAGGCGCGCGTGAGGAGTCCCCTTTGACCCTCGAGCGATTCCCCATTCCGCCCCACTTGTGGTTGCCTCGGGAGGCCCTGCAGTCCCCCGAGCTTTCCGCGAAACACCAATCAATACAAAGGGACAAAGAGAATTCGAGTTTGGTAAAACGAGAGAACATATAAAAGAAATCCCCGCCCTTCATTTCTTCTCAAAACATTAAGCAAAGATATCTTCGAGCCTTTGGTAGCTCAAAGTACAAAAGGAGAGGCCCTCGAGGGTCAGAACTTGAAACGCAAGAAAGGAACGAGAAAACGGATGCATCCGGCACCTAAGCTATTCACCGCCTCCGTCTCCCCCAACACGGAGCATAGGGGTTCCACTAGGTGTGGGAGGGATCCCTCCGCGTCCTCGGGGGCCCCCTGGCGTATATAGCCACAGGTCGTTATTACGTGAGAGTGTCACGGTGGGGGTGTATCTGTGAGGTCGCGAGGACGCTTTGGCCTCGCGAGTGTCCATACCCTTGAGGCATAGGTGCCTGATTTCTTTTGGGTCGGGCATAGTGATTGGTGGACTGAGTTGATTGCCTCTGTCTTCTCCCCAACGTGGAGTGTAGTGCTGCCACTAGGCGTGGGAGCGACCCCTCCGCGTCCTCGGGGGGCCCCGGGCGTATACAGCCGCAACTCGTTATTATGTGATAGTGCCACGGGATGGAGTAGGTTTCGGAAGGATTGAAGGATGATGCAGAGGTGCGACGGGTCGATGCAGGTCTTGGGGACGCTTTGGGAGCCCCATGACTCACAGGCGCGTGCCCCGCTCGTGGTCCCCAGGCTCGTAGCGGCATGGCGTGGTCGGCCTTGAGCGAGCCCTCGAGCGTGTGAGGAGCCCCCAGCGCTCGCTGGCTGGAGAGATCGGCCAGACGGTAGGTACTGAGTCCCTGGGGCGTTGCCACAATGCGCCTCGCTGCGGCCCTTAGGTTCCCACGTTGGTACCCTGGTCCATGCCCCCAAGCCGGGCTAGCCCAACCTCAGGGCAACGACGGGTACCCGAACACCCGCTGGTGATCGAACGAAGCCCGCACTGGCGACATGGGCGTGTGTTCCACCCTCAGTCCCCAGGCGGGCGTCGCGCGCCCCGGAGGCAGGGGCGGATATACCACCCCTGGCATACAGGTTAGGATCGTCAGGCCCGGGAACATGGGCGTGTGCTCCACCCTCCACTCCCAGGCTGGGGCCTCTCGGCATGGATACCAGGACGTCTGCCCGAAGCAGCTCCTGGCTAGCAAGTGGGCCCCATGAGGACACCTGTGCTGGGCATCCCTCCAAAGCCACCCTCGCGATGTTGTTCATACTTGTTTGCACGGGGGCTCCCCGCGGGGTCCCGCGCGTGCCTCCTGCCGCTGTGATGGTCTTCGCTGCTTCCTTCATATCCCCGACGTGAGCCGACACGGTCGTCGTCGAACTATGCGCGCCTCGAGGGGTTGATGTATTCGGGCCTCCGGTACTCCCTCCTCATTCCATGAAGCATGCCGGGGAACGCTGGATGACGCCTCCCAAACGCGGCCAAAACTCGTGCCTCCAGCAGCTCCCGCCGAATCCCCAGTGGGGCGGGCCTGAGTGGATGTTTGGGACACGCCCCCGTGGTTCCCCTGTTGTAGCCCCTCGTGATGCGGGCTAACGAGCGCAGTTCCCACGGGGGCGTTCTTGGGTCTCGTCGGTGACGTCGTGCCCAAGAGCGCGCGTGTGCCCGCTTATGCGGCAGCGGCAGGCGGCGTGTCGGCACCTGAGCTCATGCGCCACCAGGAGCATGGCATGTTTGTGCGTCGGGTGCTGAAAGACATGGAAGGGGGGAGGAACAACCTAGATGCATGGAAGGGTCGGGGCGATGGGGGGATGCCATGTAGTTGGTGAAGGCGAAAGGCCCCGACGCTCGTTGGAAGCCTGTCCGGTATGAACGCTGGCCGACGGGATGGCAGAGCGTCGCACGGCGTCCCGGCCCGCCTACAACGGCCGCGCAACGCGAGCATCCGGCCTCTCCGCGCGGATTCGCCGTCTCCCTACCATGAGTGTGCCTATCTTCAGCGGGCCGAGCCCTGGGAGAGACCTTGACACACCCTTGACCTGGCACGCCAAATGTCAAATTTCAGGCTCCGCAAAACCCTAAAGATTCGAACTCAGGGGCGTGTATGAAGATCTCTCATGGGCTCACCTCACCTAACTAGCTACTCGCTGGGGATGGCAGGGAACTCACTCGATGCCGAGGAAGACTCAGAACACGGCAGTTTACCCAGGTTTGGGCAGATGAGAAGCATAATACCCAACTGCTGCTTTGGTGGATTACCTCTCGTGGATATTGGTGGATGAACTAGTACAGTGGTCATGGGCCTCCGGAGGCTGGGTGGCCTTGGTGTGGTGCCAGTGGGCGAATGGATGAATCTCTCTCCTATAAAGTAACATACTCTCTCTATATATAGTGGCGGCCCCGGTGCTCTTCCCTTATCCTTTCGGCGGGAAGGGATTCCACAACGGTCAGTTTTGAAGGGGAACAGGGGAACATGCTCCCCTGCCCAAAGGTGGTCTTTGCCTCCAAAGTGGCTACCAGTGCTGCAGGGACATGTCCAGGGATGATGTCTGTCCTGCTGGCGGGCGGCGATGGTTGTGTTGCACCAGAAAGGAAACCTTTCGAAAATGCCTCGGGAACCGCGGTACGTCCTTGCCCCCTTTGCACTAAAGGGGAAACTGCTCCATCCCGCTGTTTGCTGCTCGCCTATCCTTCCTCCGCATCATCCTTGACTCGTGAGGCTGGGCCTTGCCTCGGAATATCCGCCACTCCAGAGGGGTCCTGGCGAGGCCCCCTACGGGTCTTGATACGGGTCTTGATGTTGTTCCTCCTTGCGAGGCTTGGCCCATCGCGAGGACCTTTCCTTGGGTGGCGCCGGGCCTGTTAGTTTTTGGTCGATGAAGTGGGTTAGCCCTGGGCTGCATGCAGGTAGGTCTAGGTACCCCCATTCCCAGAACGCCAATAATCCCTACGGCCGTGATTCAATAAACCATTCATATTAGGTGCATGACCATTGAAGGTTTTATCCAAGTAAATAGAGTAACCATTATTCTCTTTAAATGAATAACTGTATTGCAATAAACATGATCCAATCATGTTCAAGCTCAACGCAAACATCAATCAATATTTAGGTTTAATACTAATCCCGATGGTAGAGGGAGCGTGTGATGTTTGATCATATCAACCATGGAATTACTTCCAACACACATCGTCACCTCGCCCTTGCTAGTATCTGTGCGTTTTGTAGCTATAATTTAGAGTTACTAATACTTAGCAATTGAAACGTTATCTAATACCCTGGTGCTACTAGGAGTACTAGTAAGGTACACATCAATAACACGTATATCCAATATACTTCCGTCGACTTTGCCAGCCTTCTTATCTACCAAGTACCTTGGGTAGTTCCTCTTCAATGACCGTTCCCCTCATCACAGAAGCACCTAGTCTCGGGATTGGGTTCAACCTTGGGTTTCTTTACTGGAGCGGCAACAGGTTTGCCATTCATGAAGTATCCCTTCTTTCCCTTGCCCTTCTTGAAACTAGTGGTTTTACTAAACATCAACAATTGATGCTCCTACTTGATTTCTACCTTCGCGGTGTCAAACATCGCGAATAGCTCAAGGATCATCATCTCTATCCCTGATATGTTATAGTTCATCACGAAGCTCTGTAGCTTGGTGGCAACGACTTTGGAGAACTATGTCAATCACTATCTTATCTGGAAGATCAACTCCCTTTCGATTCAAGCGATTGTAGTACCCAGACAATCTTAGCACATGCTCAATGATTCAGCTTTTCTCCCTTACGTTGTAGACAAAGAATCTTGTCGGAGGTCTTATACCTCTCAACACGGACACGAGCCTGAAATCCCAATTTCATCTCCTGGAACATCTCATATGTCTCGTAACGTTCAAAACGTCTTCGGCGCCTCAATTCTAAGCGATTTAAGCATTACACACTGCACTATCATGTAGTCCTCAAAAACGTGTATGCCAGATGTTCACAACATCTACATACGACAATCGGGGTTTAGCACACCTAGTGGTGCATTAAGGACATATGCCTTCTATGTAGCAATGAGGACAATCCTTAGTTTATGGACCCGGTTCGCATAATTGGTACTATCATCTTTCAACTAAGTTTTCTCTAGGAACATATCAAATACACTAGAGCTACATCGCAAGCTACAACACAATTTGTAAAGATATTTTGACTATGTTCACAATAATGAGTTCAATTAATTATATTACTTAAGAACTCCCACTCAAATTGACATCCCTCCAGTCATTCGAGTAACACATGATCCAAATTCACTAACTCAAGTCCGATCATCACGCGAGTTAGCTTCAATGGTGAACGTCTCTATGTTGATCATATCTATTATATGACTTAGGTTCGACCTTTTGGTCTCTTGTGTTCGGAGGCGATGTCTGGACATGCTAGGCTTGTCAAGTTTAACCCGAGTGTTCTGCGTGTGCAACTATTTTGCACACGTTGTATGTGAACGTAGAGTCTCACACCAGATCATCACGTGGTGTCTCAAAATGACGAATTGTCACAACGGTGCACACTCAGGGAGAAGACAACTTTATCTTTAAATTTTAGTGAGGAATCACCTTATAATGCTACCATTGTCCTAAGAAAAATAAGGTGCATAACAGGATTAACATCACATGCAAATCATAAATGACATGATATGGCCATGAACTTGTGCTTCTTGATCTCCATCACCAAAGCACCGACATGATCTCCATCGTCACCGGCGCCACACCATAATCTCCATCATTGTGCTTCCATCGAGGTTGTCGCGCCAGCTATGCTATTACTACTAAAGCTACTAAACTAGCGATAAAGCAAATCGTCACCAGGCGCAAAATAATTGAAGACAACCCTATGTCTCCTGCCGATTGCCGTAGCATCGATGTGCAAGTCGATATTTAACTATTGCAACATGATCATCTCATACATCTAATATATCATATCATGTCTTTGGCCATATCACATCACAACATACCCTACAAAAACAAGTTAGACGTCCTCTAATTTGTCATTGCATGTTTTACGTGGCTGCCATGGGTATCTAGTATGATCGCATCTTACTTACCCAAAACCACAACAGTGATATGCAAGTTTCTATTTAACATTCTCCAAGGACCGCCTCAGTCAAATATGATTCAAATAAAGTTAGAGAAACAAACACCCGCCAGTCATCTTTATGCAACAAGTTGCATGTTACTCGAAACTGGTCTCTCATAAGCGTACGAGTAATGTTGGTCTGGGCCACTTCATTCAACAATACTACCAAATCAAGAAAAGACTAAGGAGGAAGGAAATTTGAATATCAACGCCCACAAACTCTTTTTTGTTCTACTGGAGATGTCATCTATGCATAGACCCAGCTCTGATAGCACTGTTGGGGAATGTCGCATGGGAAACAAAAAAATTCCTACGCGCACACAAGATCTATCCATGATGATGACCATGTACGAGAGGGGAGAGTGCATCTACATACCCTTGTAGATCGCTAAGCGAAAACATATATAATGCGGTTGATGTAGCCATACGTCTTTGCAATCCAATCATGATCCATCCCGCAATCTCATCACGATCTGTCCCGCGGTCTCATCATGATCCGTCCCGCGATCTCATCACGATCCTTCCCGATCTAGTGCCGAACAAATGGCACCTCCACGTTCACCACACGTACAACTCGATGACGATATCCGCCTTCTTGATCCAATAAGAGGGGCGGAGTGGTAGATGAGTTCTCCAGCACGGTGGCGTGGTGGTGGTGGTGGTGAACTAATCCGGCACAGCTTTGCCAAGCTCTACTGAACTAATCTAGAGGAGAAAACGACCTAGAGAGAGAGAGGGCAACACGTGGATAATTAGGGTTAGGGATGCCCTCAAATGCTCTAGTATATATTGGAGGGAGGGAGGGGAGGAGGCTGCCAAAAAAACCTTTAGGTGTTTGGCCAAACTAGGAGGTGGTGGAAGAGTCCACCTCAAATCCTACTCCAAGTAGGATGTCTCTCCTACTTGGAAACCTCCCCTCCTTTGGGTTTTTTTTTCGTCCCCCACCCCTTGGACACATGTGCCCCTTGGGGCTGGCTCGGCCAGCCCACTAAGGGCTGGTGTGCCACCCCTAAGGCCCATATGACTTCCCGGCGTGGGTGACCCCTCCCGATGGCCCTCGCGGCATTCTCGGTACGCTAACGAAAATACCCAAAACTTTTTCGGTGACCAAAATGGGACTTCCTATATATTAATATTTACCTCCGGACAATTCCGGAGCTCCTCGTGACGTCCGCAATCTTATAAGGGACCTCAAACAACTTTCGGTTACCAACACACAAAACTCAATAATACCAAAACGTCAACGAACCTTAATTGTGCACACCCTACGGGTTCGAGAACTATGTAAACATGACCTGAGACACTCTCCGGTCAATAACAAATAGCGAGACCTGGATGTCCATATTGGATCCTACATATTCTGCAAAAATGTTTATCAGTTGAACCTTTATGTCCAGGATTCAGTTAATCATGTATGTTGTTCCCTTTGTCCTTCGGTATGTTACTTCCCGATATTCGATCGTCGATATCTCTATACCTAGTTCAATCTCGTTACCACCAAGTTTCTTTTCTCGTTCCATAATACAAGATCCCGTGATGAACTCCGTAGTCACATTGCTTGCAAGGCTTATTGTGATGTTGTATTACCAAGTGGGCCCCGAGATACCACTCCGTCATACGGAGTAACAAATCCCAGTGTCGATTCACGCCAACCCAACAGACACCTTCGGAGATACCTATAGAGCACCTTTATAGTCACCCAGTTATGTTGTGACGTTTGATATACACAAGGTATTCCTCAAGTGTCCATGAGTTGTATGATCGCTTGGTCATAGGAACAGATACATTGACATGCATAAAACAATAGCAATAAACTGACACGATCATATGCTACGTTCATAGTTTCGGTCTTGTCCATCACATCATTATCCTAATGATGTGATCCCGTTATCAAATGACAACTCTTGTCTATGGTCACGAAACCTTAACCATCTTTGGTTAATGAGCTAGTTAACTTGAGGTTTACTAGCGACAGTGTTTTGTCTATGCATCCACACATGTATTTGTGTTTCCATTCAATACAATTCTAGCATGGATAATAAACGATTATCATGAACAAGGAAATATAATAATAACCAATTTTTTATTGCCTCTAGGGAATATTTCCAACAATATATCCATGTTATCACATGGAACAACATGCACCTGCAACTAGCACTGCTATAAGAAGTGTTGAGCATGCGGTAACTTAGCCAAACATCGGTTTGCTAGGATGTGGATGGTTAGAGGCTTATCATGCCATTTTAGGAGGCTTGACAAAGAAGTGGTAGGAAGCGAGACACAGCGATAGAAACGAGACAACTAGCATGGAAATGATAGTAGTGGTATCCAAGAAAATGGTGATCTTACCCCAGAACCCGCTTGGAAGAAGAACATATTCGTGAAGTAGACGAACGTGCAAAGTCGAACGAATCCTCACAGTCCTAAATGCTTTCGGAACTCTAGCGAGGAGAAAAAATCCGGAAAGAAACAAATGAGATGGTAAACACCACAATATATTCATTACATGATGCACAAACAAGAATAATGCATGTCAACTTTAAATATGCAAGGCATGGGAGTGCACAATAATCAACTACCACAAATTAAGTGAAGTTCAATTTGCAATGAGTTGCATATTGATCAAACTCCACATCTGAATTATTTATTTCACTCTCATTTATTTACATGACAAATTTAAATATTTTTAAGCATGTCAATAGGTGAAAGATGAATAAACTATCTATCGAGTCATTCTAAATAAGGCCCGAAACAACACATAGCAATTCTAGAACATCCTCATATGCAAATTTCTAATTTGTAACTGTTGTGGCCGAAAAACACTTTAATATTTATTAAACAGGAAAATAAAGTGCACCATGTTATTCTACACTTTTTCTAAGAAAGTTACATATGCACATCATTTCATTTGGAGCTACTATTATTTACTCCCTCCGTTCCTAAATATAAGTCTTTGTAGAGATTTCACTAATGAACTACATATGGATGTATATAGACATATTTTAAAGTATAGATTCAATCATTTTGCTCCGTATGTAGATCCTTAGTGAAATCGCTTAAAAGACTTATATTTAGGAACGGAGGGAGTAATTATGAGATAAACCATTTTTAAACATGGCATTTATGCAAATTATATGCAAACAACAATTTAAATATTTTTATGATGGATGAAAGTTGGAAAATATTAATATAAACAAAATTCTAAACATTTTTCATATATAATTCATTTTAATCCGATGCATGATTCATGAGATATTAAATGCATGAAGTTTGAGGTTTCTTCAATGAATCTGTAATTCCTTGATTAATTACTAAATTTGTCCACACGGAAAAAACCAAGAACCAGGACCAATTACTAAATTCTAGCCAAAGTTTGACGGATCCGGGCGGAGGAAGCCCATTCCCGGCAGTGAGAAGGCTTGGGGAAGAGCACCCATGGAGTTCAACAAGGAGGTATGGACGGGCAATTGGAGTTGATGGCATGGTCGGGCTGCCTGTGAAAAAATGGGAGGGAGATAGACATTGAGGGAGGGGTTAGAGAGTAAAGAGAGGGAGAAACAGGGACGCGACAACAGGGAGAAACAGAGACTTGAGACAACGCTGGCGGGAGGGTGTCTTGAAATTAGAGATGGGCCTTAGGCCCATAAGACAAATTTCAGAAAAATATCCAAGGGCCCATGTAGGTGGTGGCATGACAAGGTGGTGGGAAGTTTAGTCCCACCCCGCTAGTGGAGGAGAGTTTGGACCCCTTTATAAGGGTCTCTCTTCCACATGCTATTGGAGAGTGAGAAGAGAAGGTGCCCTCGCGCACTCCTCCTCCGCCGCCCGCCTCGCCACGACGCGCCGCGCCGCGCCGCGGGAATGAGCCGAGCCGAGCTCATACCTACGCGCTTATTTTTGCCTGTCAGGAAGGGAGAATAAGTAACGGACAAGGCACGATCCAAGACGTCGGATCGTGGCTGTTACCGACTCGAACGTGGGTTTGGCCCACGTCTCTCCACCCAGCCGCCTTTATAAGCACGCGATCCCCTACCCTAGCCGTCACGAGAATCAGATCACATCTGCCTCACGCGTTCCTTCCTTGACTGCTGCTGCCGCCGGCGACTCCGTCCCGTTTACCGCGTACACGGTCGACGGGAGAGCAGGCCTCCGAAACCTCGCCTCTCCGGTTCCTGTACGGGAGAGGGGCGATTAGGTTTTTGGGGAGCGATCACGCGACTGCTCGCCTCCGTCCGTCTGCTTCGTCTACGTCCGCGTCGCCCTCGTCATCGCCATGTCTTCACCAAGCGAAGCTGACCATATCTGTGAGAAGGCCGAAGCTGAGAAGAAGGTGGCAGAGGATACTGCCGCCGCCGACGCTGCTGCTACGGCCAACTGTCCATCGGAGGGTATGATGTGTTCGTCTCTCTCCTGTTTCTGTCTGCACTAGTAGTATTGCCTATATGCGTAGATGTTTCTGCTATATGCGTAGTACTTGCTAGTATACTCTGTGATCAGTATGTCATGAACCTAGTCAATGCCATGTTAGGAATTATTTCATGGATTAATCTGCTCGGAAAATTGCCTATTTACTCAACAATCCAAAAACCTAATTTCTGTAGGAATTTTTCGAGTAATGGTTTTGCTGCTGCACTGAAACCGGATAAATTTACCGGTACCTTTTTCAAGCGTTGGCAAACGAGAACCACCTTATGGCTCACAGATATGAACGTGTTCTGGGTAGCCGGTGTCACTCCTACGGAAACTATCACTCCTGAACAGGAGAAGATGTTTAAGGAGGCCACCGTCCTATTCCTTGGAGCAGTCATTAAGGTGATCGGAGATAAGCTGGTTGATGCATATTTACATATGCATGTTGCCAAGGACTTGTGGGAGGCGCTCGAATCTAAATTCGGGGCCACCAATGCTCGGAGTGAGATGTATGTTATGGAGCAGTTCCACGATTACAAGATGGTTGACAACCGTTCTGTATTGGAACAAGCTCATGAGATAATATGCATAGCTAAGGAACTTGAGGTTCTTAAGTGCAATTTTCCGGGCCAGTTTGTCGCGGGCTGTAAAATTGCTAAGCTCCCTAATTCCTGGAGGAACTTTGCTACTACTCTGAAACATCAGAGGCGTGAGTTCTCAGTAGAGGACATCATCGACCATCTGAGTGTTGAGCAGAACTCGAGAGCAAAGGACTCCAATGGAAAAGCGGTGGAAAGCTCTTCTGCTGCCAATATGGTACATCAGTGGAACTTCAATTCCCACAAGCCCAAGGGAAATAATTCTGTCCAACAGAATACCGACTTCAAGAAGAAGGGAAAGAAGCCCTTCAAGAAGAATAAGAAGGGAGATGGCTGTTATACTTGTGGTTCAGAGGAACATTGGGCGAACAAATGCCCAAACAAGTACAAGAAGCTGGCGCAGGACTCCAAGTCTACCAATATGATCGTGGGCAACAATGAAAGTGGTGCATCTGGGTACGGTAATTTACTTACTGTATTTACATTTTGTCAGTCCACCGATTGGTGGGCGGACACGGGTGCAAATATTCATGTGTGTGCTGACTTATCACTTTTCTCTTCTTATCAGGCCACCGGTCGCGGGTCCGTATTGATGGGGAATGGCGCGAGTGCTTCTGTTCTTGGTGTTGGCACAGTCGATCTGAAGTTTACTTGGGAAGGATCGCGCAGCTGAAGAACGTGCAGCATGTCCCCGCCATCAAGAAGAATCTCGTTAGTGGCTCCCTTCTGTGTAGAGAAGGGTTTAAGTTGGTATTCGAGTCTAATAAAGTAGTAGTTACGAAATATGGCCTTTTCGTTGGAAAAGGTTATGAATGCGGAGGTTTGTTCCGCCTTTCTCTTGCATATTTTTGTAATAAAGTCGTGAACAATATTCATTCGAGAGTTAATGAATCTGAAGTTTGGCATTCACGTCTTTGTCACATAAGTTTTGGTGTTATGTCGCGGCTAGCAAAACTAAATTTAATACCAACTTTCACTTTAGCCAAAGGTTCTAAGTGCCATTCGTGTGTGCAAGCAAAGCAACCTCGCAAGCCTCACAAGGCTGCAGAGGAGAGACACTTGGCACCATTAGAACTCATACATTCTGATCTTTGTGAGATGAATGGTGTGTTGACTAAAGGTGGAAAGAAGTACTTCATGACATTGATAGATGATTCCACTAGATTTTGCTATGTGTATCTATTAAATACTAAAGATGAGGCTCTACACTACTTTAAAATCTATAAGGCAGAAGTTGAGAATCAACTTGAAAAGAAAATTAAACGAGTCCGGTCTGATCGTGGTGGAGAGTACTTCTCAAACGAATTTGATTCATTTTGTGCGGAACACGGCATTATTCATGAGAGGACGCCTCCCTATTCACCCCAGTCAAACGGGGTTGCCGAGCGGAAAAACCGTACTCTAACTGATTTGGTTAACGCCATGTTAGATACATCGGGTTTATCCAAGGTATGGTGGGGGGAGGCTATATTGACCGCGTGTCATGTCCTGAATAAAGTTCCTACAAAAGATAATGAGGTCACTCCCTACGAGGAGAGGTCGAATAGAAGGACGACGCTCTCGTACTTACGTACTTGGGGCTGCTAGGCAAAAGTCAATGTACCGATCCCCAAGAAGCATAAGCTTGGACCAAAGACTGTGGACTGCGTTAATTTGGGATACGCTAAGAATAGCGTAGGCTATAGATTTCTAGTAGTGAAATCTGAGGTACCCGACGTGAAGGTCGGTACAATAATGGAGTTGAGGGATGCTACATTCTTTGAGGATATATTTCCCAGGAGAGATATGCAAAGCACTTCTAGACAGGAATCTGAGATAACTCATGAACCTGCCATTCCTATAGAATACTATGAACAAACACATGATGAAAATCCTGAGGAGGATGACGAGGAAGCCCGTGGTAGGGGCAAGAGACAAAGGACTGCAAAGACCTTTGGTGATGATTTCTTCGTATACCTCGTGGATGATAATCCCACTTCTATTTCAGAAGCGTATGCTTCTCCAGATGCTGATTACTGGAAAGCTGCGGTCCGTAGCGAGATGGATTCCATCATGGCTAACGGGACATGGGAAATCACTGATCGTCCCTATGGTTGCAAACCATTGGGATGCAAGTGGGTGTTCAAAAAGAAGCTTAGGCCCGATGGTATGATTGAAAAGTACAAAGCTAGGCTTGTGGCCAAGGGCTATGCCCACAAAGAAGAAGAAGATTTCTTCGATACTTATTCACATGTGGCTAGACTGACCACCATTCGAGTACTACTCTCATTGGTGGCCTCTCATGGTCTTCTCGTTCATCAAATGGACGTTAAGACGGATTTCCTGAATGGAGAGCTAAATGAGGAAATATATATGCAACAGCCAGATGGCTTTGTGATAGAAGGTCAGGAAGGAAAGGTGTGTAAGTTGCTGAAATCTTTATATGGTCTGAGACAAGCACCTAAGCAATGGCATGAGAAGTTTAATACAACTCTGACATCTGTTGGCTTCGTTGTTAATGAAGCTGGCAAATGTGTATACTATCGCCATGGTGGGGGCGAAGGAGTTATATTGTGCTTGTATGTTGATGACATACTGATATTTGGAACCAACCTCAAAGTAATTGAGGAGGTTAAATATTTTCCGTCTCATAACTTTGAGATGAAGGACCTTGGGGTGGCTGATGTTATCTTGAACATCAAGCTGTTGAGAGATGATGAGGGTGGGATTACACTTCTGCAATCCCACTATGTTGATAAGATTTTGAGTCGCTTTAGATATTCAGACTGCAAAATTTGTCAAACACCATATGATCCTAGTGTGCTTATTCGAAAGTTTAAAGGCACAGCTATAGATCAATTGAGATTCTCTTAAATTATCGGTTCACTTATGTACCTAGCTAGCGCAACGAGGCCTGACATCGCGTTTGCTGTGAGCAAACTTAGCCGGTTTGTGGCAAACCCGGGCGATGTTCATTGGCGTGCTGTTGAAAGAATTATGCGCTACTTGAAAGGTACTGTCAACCACGGGCTTCACTATACGGGATACCCATCGGTACTTGAAGGGTATAGTGATGCGAATTGGATCTCTGATGCTGATGAGATGAAGGCCACTACTGGGTATATGTTTACTCTTGGGGGTGGTGCTGTTTCCTGGAAGTCTTGCAAGCAAACGATCTTAACAAGATCGACAATGGAAGCAGAATTAACAGCATTAGACACATCTGGTGTCGAAGCAGAATTTCTTCGAGATCTTTTGATGGACTTACCTGTGGTTGAGAAGCCGGTTCCGGCTATCCTTATGAACTGCGATAATCAAACAGTTATTGTTAAAGTGAAGAGTTCAAAGGACAATATGAAGTCCAACAAACATATAAGAATGAGATTGAAGTCTGTCAGACGTTTGAGAAACTCCGGAGTGATAGCGTTGGATTACATCCAAACGGCTAAGAATCTGGCAGATCCCTTTACTAAAGGGCTATCACGTGTTGTGATAGACAGTGCATCGAGGGAGATGGGTATGAGACCCACATGAGTTGCCATGGCAGTAACTCAACCTATATGATCGGAGATCCCGTGAAGTAGGACCTGGGAAAACAAGCCAGTGGTGAACTGAGGAGAGTAACTTTACTAACCCACTCCGCTGGAGATGCAATACTCTCGGATACTGTATGGTAGGATGACTATTGTCTTAATGTGTTCTAAAGCTTATATGTAAGCAAGATGCTGTACTACAGAGCGATCTTTGGAGGAACACACCTATATGAGCTTGACTGCTGGTCACAGTCTATGAGATTTGGGTGATCTCTAGTAAACTCATGAATAGGCCAGGAGTGTGACTAATATGCTCCACCCGAGGGGTCACCTTCGGCACCTAGTACTAGTAAGACTTGTGGTGAAGCTCCTTTACGCCAAATTGACAATTCAAGGCATAGCCCATTGTTTAGTTGTAACTGGGTGTAGCTACTTGCTCTAGGTGAAGCTCAACCTTAACAGGTCTTCACCGAAATGCTGGTATATTAAAACAGTGTTTGGAACGAGGGAACACGATGTGCCCTTGAGATCTGGTGGGGGATTGTTGAAATTAGAGATGGGCCTTAGGCCCATAAGACAAATTTTAGAAAAATCTCCAAGGGCCCATGTAGGTGGTGGCATGACAAGGTGGTGGGAAGTTTAGTCCCACCCCGCTAGTGGAGGAGAGTTCGGACCCCTTTATAAGGGTCTCTCTTCCACATGCTATTGGAGAGTGAGAAGAGAAGGTGCCCTCGCGCACTCCTCCTCCGCCGCCCGCCTCGCCACGCCACGCCACGCCTCGTCACGACGCGCCGCGGGTTGCGGGAATGAGCCGAGCCGAGCTCATACATACGCGCTTATTTTTCCCGGTCAGTAACGGAGAATACGTAACGGAGAAGGCACGATCTGAGACGTCGGATCGTGGCTGTTACCGACTCAAACGTGGGTTTGGCCCACGTCTCTCCACCCAGCCGCCTTTATAAGCAAGCGATCCCCTACCCTAGCCGTCATGGGAATCAGATCACATCTGCCTCACGCGTTCCTTCCTTGACTGCTGCTGCCGCCAGCGACTCCGTTCCGTTTACCGCGTACACGGTCGACGGGAGAGCAGGCCTCCGAAACCTCGCCTCTCCGGTTCCTGTATGGGAGAGAGGCGATTAGGTTTTTGGGGAGCGATCACGCGACTGCTCGCCTTCGTCCGTCTGCTTCGTCTACGTCCGCGTCGCCCTCGTCATCGCCATGTCTTCACCAAGCGAAGCTGAGCGTCTCCGCGAGAAGGTCGAAGCTGAGAAGAAGGTGGCAGAGGATACTGCCGCCGCCGCCGCTGCTGCTACGGCCAACTGGCCGATCGGAGGGTATGATGTGTTCGTCTCTCTCTTGTTTCTGTCTGCACTAGTAGTATTGCCTATATGCGTAGATGTTTCTTCTATATGCGTAGTACTTGCTAGTATACTCCGTGATCAGTATGTCATGAACCTAGTCAATGCCATGTTAGTAATTATTTCATGGATTAATCTACTCGGAAAATTGCCTATTTACTCAACAGGGTGCAGGGAACTCCATGAGAGGGATCGGTTATGGCAGCAGCTGGTTCACGAACAGAAAAGAAAGGAAGAGGGTTAGAGGAGAAGGAAAGGGAGAATACATGGAAAAAAGAAAAAACAAAGGAAGGACAGCGACGCAGGACCTCTTGGGGAGGCTTGCTCCGGCAAGATCCAGGCGACGGGTAAGGGCGCGGGGAGCTGCTAGAACTCCGGCGAGCAAAGTGGTCAAGGGGATCGAGGAGCTCCTCTCCTTGTAGCTGGACACGCATAGAAGCGCATCTCCATCGCGTGTGTCGAGGAGGATCCAGGAGAGCCTACGGGTTGTCCAGCTACGAAAATCAAGGGGTAGAGGCGACATATTGGTTGGATAAAAGCACAGGAGGAGGGGCGACCAGGTGGTGGCTTGGTCTGGTGGTTGGTGGGGATGGATCGGGGGCGCGTGCAGGTGGGAGGAGGCTTGCTGCAATTGGGCATGAGGGGGGAATCGAGGAGGAGACCACGAGGGTGGATCGGGTGGGATCCCGAGGGAATGCAGCTAGCGGTACTAGGGTAGGATCCCTAAACATTATAAGGGGTGTCTATATATAGTGAAATCGAGTAGGTATGGACCCTTCGATTAGATCAGACGATGGAGATAAAAGATTAGGCGAGTCTAATGACAAACGGATTTGTTTTAGGGTATTTCCACGGGAGCGACCGAAGTAAAATGACAAAGGACGGGCATTTTGAGTTTGGGGAAGATAGCGCGCGCACACGAGGGGTTTGTGCATTTTGTATAGTGGCTAGGAGGAGATGAGAGGGAAGACATGGGCAGCCCGGCTATAAGTTTTACAATATCGAAAATCATGTGCACTTTTATTATCTATAGTGTCGGTATATGGTTAACCATTCGGGTATCAAACCGACTCCGAATGCAACAAAATTTGGCCGGCGGTCTACCTACAATAAAACAAGGCCGCACACCAACTTTCAACCAATTCCAACAAAGTTTCATATGCACTAATAAAATAATATTTAGAGATGTGGCAAGCTCATGCATGTGTGGCTAGATTCAAAACCGTCATCAATGACAACAGGGAGAACTCGAAACTATGAATCGATGCAGGTTTTGGAAACAGATGGTGATGGAGTGTCGATGCAATGCAAATGATGCGATGATCAATGCGTCAAACAAATCAACCACACGACAATAACGAAATATGTCGAAGGCATCTGGAGCGTCGGTCTCGGGCTGTTACGACATAAACCTTAGTTAGCAAGTAATCTTTGTGGCGTATATTAACATTAAAATATCTCGCCAAGTGAATACCACCATGAACTTTACCCCTAGTCCGGTTAGTGTGCACGCGACATGCGATGATAGCTCCAAAGCTAGATGTGTTATCATTGAAAAGTTCTCGGCGTAAACTGACAAGATCAGGGGCACTGAGTGTGCCACCTTCCTTCCTAGGAGTCAAATATTTTCGTGTGAATAAAGAAAAGTAGTGCAGAACAGGAAAATGCA
Organism: Hordeum vulgare subsp. vulgare; assembly: GCF_904849725.1. Classification (NCBI taxonomy): domain Eukaryota; kingdom Viridiplantae; phylum Streptophyta; class Magnoliopsida; order Poales; family Poaceae; genus Hordeum; species Hordeum vulgare. The sequence continues at coordinate 297,886,701 of NC_058520.1, read as the reverse complement.
AACTAGTAGGTCTGGCTCTCGTCACACCCCTATGTTCTCTTACAGTTAAAGTGCGGAGATAGTCCATGAACTTTTCCAATTGGCTCTCCTACTTCCCCATCAAAGGGAATCAAACATATTTGACAAAACTTAGTAAGTGGTATCTCAGGATGGTCAGCATATGAATCAAAGCGTACCCTCGGAATATCGAGCCTATGCAAGAATTGGAAATTTTGCACAAAGGAATTTGTAACGGTGTGGTATTGATCAGACTCATCTACGAGGAAGTCGATCATCCCGACATTCGCAACCAAATGCATGAACTCTTGGTGAAACCCGGCTTCGATATTGAAGGCATTGTGTTGCCACTTGCATGGTCGAACCTCCATACTATGCATAACGTTAAGGTCACGGTCCTGAGAATCTCTAACGATCCCCTTGGCACCCCGCCTCTGAGAACAACTCCAGAAGAAGTTCATTTTCCTAAGAACAAGTTTATGAAATTTTTGGACCACAAAATAATGTCAACAGAAATTTATAAGATTGATAGCTACTAGTCATATGGGTGTTGGGGAATGTTGCATGGGAAACAAAAAAAATTCCTATGCACATACAAGATCTAACCATGGTGATGACCGTCTACGAGAGGAGAGATCGGATCCACATACCCTTGTAGATCGCCAAGAAGGAAGTGTTAAAAAACGCGGTTGATGTAGTCGAACGTCTTCGCGATCCAAATCGCAAGCCGTCCCACGAACTTTTTGACCGAGTACCGAACACAAGAACCTATGTGTTCACGAGATGTGCAGCTTGATGACGTCTCCACCTCCTCGATACAGCAAGCGAGGATGGAGTAGTAGACGGTTTCCCCGGTAGCGCGATGGCGTGACAGTGGTGGTGGAGTAGCTGTCCGGCAGGGCTTGGCCAAGCTATACCGAGAAAACTAGAGGTGGAGACGATCTAGAGGAACAAGGAGAGGCTGCGCCATGTAATAGGTGTGTTGCAGCCCTCCCTCTCCTCACGTATATATAGGAGAAGGGGTGGAGGCAGGCGGCCCTTAGGGTTTCCCCTAGGGCTTGGGGCGGTGGCCAAGGTGGCTTGCAACCCAAGGAAAGGGTGGCGCCACCCTTGGGCCTGCCCTCCTTACTGTCTTCGAATGCATGGGCCTTAGTGGGAGGCGCGGCTAGACCACCAGGGGCTGGTGTGCCTCTTCTGATAGCCCTTGGCCCCTCCGGCATAGGTGGACCCTCCCGGTGGACCCTCGGAACACTTCTGACACTCCCGTCAGAAAACAGTATACCCCGGAGCTTTTCCGGAGCTCGAATACCAACTTCCTATATATCATTCCTTACCTTCGGATCATTACGGAGCACCTCGTAACTTCCGGTATCTCATACGGGACTCCAAACAACTTTAAGTTATCACCACACATAACTCATTAATACCAAATCGTCACCTAACCTCAAGTGTGCAGACCCTGTGGGTTCGAGAACTTTACAGACATGACCGATACACTCTCCGGTAAATAACCAATAGCGGGACTTGGATGTCCATATTGGCTCCTACATATTCTACGAAGATCTTTATCGGTCGAACAACGATGTCAAGGATTCAATAAATCCCGTATACTATTCCCCTTGTCCATCAGTATGATACTAGCCCCAGATTCGATCATCGATATCTACATACCTAGTCCAATGTGGCACCCTGTCTTAGAGAAAACCGGAATGCCCCGTATTCCAGCCCACGGACAAGTGCTCTGGAATATGGCACCGTTGGCATAGAACAAATCAACTCTTTATTACTATGGAAAAGGTTACAAGGGTACTTGGATTACATCGCCACGACGATACTACGCCTGCCTAGGGTAATCCTACGCTAGCAATGGAACAACGACGGTGGTGATGGACTCCACTCCGTAGGGACTCTGGCTGGAACGCGTATCCTAGATCGCAACTCAGGATCCTCGAAAAGCAAGAAATCATGGAATGACCTGCAAACTGGCATGCCTCGCCAGGTTAGTACTTTGAATGCACTCGCAAGCTCACAACAAAATTCAGCATTAAGGCAAGAAAACATGATAGCAATCAAGGTTAGATAAAGATTTATCATCACCGAAGGGATAGTTGAAAATAACTATACCATGCTACTCTCACCATACTCTGGTGACCAACTCGTGATCTCACCAAGAACCTTCAGTGAATATCCTCAAGACAGACACCAAGACTTTTCACCGGCATGATGCCCGACTGCTATCATACTCAGACGAGTTCTTCTATTATTATTATCACTACTATGGTTATGGTTGATCATCTAGTGATGTCTGGACGAGTTGTCCAATACCATGGACGCGACTATTCAAATAGAGTTTTCACTCTTCAGAGGTTGCACACTTTACCCACACCATGGAGCACCTAGCCTCATGATCCCATTCGGGTGGACCAGCATTGCTCCAACAAAACATGTCTGACCCGTGACTCTCCCATCATACCACCGGCATTCATCCTCCCCCGGAGTCCTGCCCTGGGTAGCCCCTATGTCCTCATGACACCTACCACCGTCATGGCCAAATTAAAATCTCCCAAACGGGGATGGGTAACCACATAACTCAACTGGGCTCACAAGGTTATCGCCACCTATCGGGCCAAGGTAGCACGCGCGCATAACCTTCCCTCTTTGGTGGTACCGATAAAAGAGCACGCGATCACACCAAGTCAAGGCCGTCCCATACCGGCAGATGTGGTTGCACGGATAATCACGGACAGGTGACTCCCGGTCAACTAACTAAGTATCTTATCCCTGAATAATATTTTTGTCATAGCTGACACTCCGATATCATAGTAATCCAATAACCAATAAGCTCAAGCCACCACTACTGGAAAACAGTTATTGCCATCTGCCTAATCTTTGTCGTCTGCTAGCTGATGGAAAAGAGTGTCTTTGCCATCAGCTTCAACAAAGGAGACGGCAAAGCACTGGTTGATGGCATAGAGTGTTTTTGCCATCAGTCACATCTTTGCCGTCAGCTAGCAGACGGCAAAGAGTCTCACAGCGGACGGCAAAGATGTAGATGGGCCCACCTGACCGCGGGGTGGTTAGGTCAAACTCGAGTCCCTTCTTTGCCGTCTGCTAGCGGACGACAAAGAGTCAGGAGGCAGACGGCAAAGAGTTAACACCGTTAACGGCTCTTTCCCCCCACCCCACCCCTCTCTCTCTCTCTCTGTAACGGCTCACCCCGCGTGCCCCTCTCTCTCTCCCTATCCCCGACGCCCACCGGCTGCCGCCGCCCCCGTCGCGCCGCCGCCCCTGTCGCCCCCGCCGCCGCCCCTGTTGCCCCCACCGCCGCCCCTGTCGCCCCCGCCGCGACCGTCGCGCCACCACAACCATCCCGCCGCTGCCCCACCTCGCCCTCGTTGCTGCTGCCCCTCCACAGTCGCGCCGCCGCCCCTGGCGCCCCCGGCGCCGCCCCGCCACCCCCAACACCCCGGCCCCTCCACAGCCACCCCTCCCGGTGAGCACCCACACCCCCCGCACCCGCATTATTTTTTAGTAGTTTTAGTAGTTTTAGTAGTTGTTATTGTTAGTAGTTTTAGTGGTAGATTTAGTTAGTTGGTAGATTTAGTATGTAGTTTAGTGGTAGATTTTGTTTTGTTAATTAGTGGTAACTTGTTAAATTAGTTAGGTTAGTTAGTTAGCTGGGTTAGTTAGGTGCAGGAGGAGAAGAGGAGGAGGAGGAGGACGAGAAGAGGAGAAGAAGAAGAGGAGTAGGAGGAGGAGGAGGATAAGAAAAAGAAGAAGAAGAAGAAGAAGAAGAAGAAGAGGAGGAGGAGAAGAAAAAAATAAGAAGGAGAAGAAGAAGAAGAAGAAGAAGAAGAAGAAGAAGCAGAAGAAGAGAAGAAAAAATAAGAAGGAGAAGAAGTAAAGAAGAAGAGAAGAAGAGAATAAGAAAAAAATAAGAAGGAGAAGTTAGTTAGCTTGGTTAGTTAGCTAGATTCTTTTTTAGTTACTTAGTGGTAGATTATGTTTTTGTTATTTTTTTGCTGTTTAGTGATATCTAGGTTTAGCGATAGGTTTAGTTAGCTTGGTTAGTTAGGTTAGTTAGTTAGTTAGCTTAATAGAAAGAATAGGAAGAATAAGAAGAGGAGGAGGAGGAGAAGAGGAGAAGAGGAGGAGGAGGAGGAGGAGAAGAAGAAGAAGAAGAAGAAGAGGAGGAGGAGGAGAAGACAAAAATAAGAAGGAGAAGAAGAAAAGAAGAAGAGAAGAAGAGAAGAATAATACCTTCTCCTCCTTATCCTTCTTCTCCTCCTTCTTCTCCTCCTCCTCCTTCTCCTTCTTCTTGATTTCTTCTTCTTCTCCTCCTCCTCCTCTTTCTTCTCCTCTATCTTATTCTCCTTACCTTATTTCCCCCAACAATGAGATAATTAGCCCATTTAGCTACAAAATGGCATAAAAACCTTGGTTAGCTCATGAATATTATATTCTTAACTTCTTTTCCTCTAAAATGACATAATTAGAATATTTGTGTTGATCGGGTGGATTTACATGTGATAGTTGTCTCGTCGCTGTGAGGTCTGTTGTGCGAAGACCTCCCCGTGCGTTGTACGAGCTCCGCCCCTGCATTCGTGGGTCAGTACAAATTTCATCTCCTCCCCGCCCCTTCATTTACTGTGGCTCGATTTCCGGATGAAACTTTCTAGATTTAGGTAATTAAATTAATTTATCAGTATGCGTGACCAGTATGCGTCTCCCGTTCGAAAGGGCGACGTCAATAAATATTCATGTCTTTGCATATTTTTAACCGCCATCCTTTCGAATTGTCCAACATTATCCATGGACAACCCGAGTATGTGTAGATTGGGTTCGTTTTCCTGTATGCTGTGCTCTGGATCCCATGCGGAATTTCGTCACTGCCTCCCTATTGTTCTCCGGATGCAAATCCTCTCTGTTTATTGTGGAGACGTGTATCAAGAGAACAGCGGGGAGGTGCTTCCGAAATTTTGCGTTGGATCCGGAGGAGAGCATGGGAAAACGAACCCGATCTACACATACTCGGGTGGGATTAGGACCTATCTTTACCTATTAGCGTGTAGGTTGCCTGGACGTAATAAAAATGGCGAACCTGATTAACCGATGAATATGAATGCTAAATTATATATAAATATATTTCTTCTGTCTTTAGTAGCTAGGCAAGATGAGTGATCGTGCGTGGATGTATACCGGTCACCCTAGTCAGAAAGAGATGACGAAAGAATGGTTTGTAAAAACAAAGGGAAGCTCAGCCTATTCAGAGGGAAGCTCAGCCTATTCAAAGGGAAGTTCGCACCAGCTGGTGCTTCGAAACCAATAACGTTGGATGTCGAAGAATGGCGGAACATTTCGTTGTATATCTTCAACAACCTAATAGAAGTGCGGTCGTACATCGAGTGAGTTCTCGACACATTTTCCCGTAACTTCTAATTCCCGGATATTTCAAACAGCCCTTACGTCGCCAAATTCTCGGATGGAGCGGTGATCGAAAATAATACCGTCGAAGAGTATGAGCTTCTGTCAAAGACAGGAGGCGGCTATCCCGGTTTTATCTCTTGGTTCAAACAAACGGTAATTATCAATAATGGACCATTTCATTTCTTGGTCTAACTTGCGGCTAATGCAACAATCGTTTCGTATTAAACTTGTAGGCTAATTCAGAGTCTATGGACGCCGAATTGAGACAAGTCGCTAATGGTTTTGACTATAAGGTCCGTTCATTTGAGAAATACAACATCAACGGGTATCTCTTTCGTACCTTTGGCAAAGAGCTATCTATGCCCGACCGGATATCTACAAATTGTGGTGTCTCTGCTATCGGCGAAGGTGTTATTGAGTATTATGGAAGAGTTGAAGCAATTTATGAACTTCAATTCTATGGTGAAAACCCACCGAACGTCGTAGTCTTCAAATGTTATTGGTTCCAGCCGAAGGAGACTAGAAGGACTCATGAACATATAGGACTAGTCGAAATCAATCCAAACACCCATTTAGATGTTCCCGATGTCTATATTACGGCTCAACAGGCGACCCAAGTTTTCTATCTACCGTGGGCAGGATGCCAGACGGATAAGAATCTGGAAGGTTGGTATGTTGTTTATGAAGTGTCGCCACATGTCAGACCACCTCTCCCAAATGAACAGGATTATGAACCTCACATTAACCCAGACACATATGATGGAGAATTCTTCCAAGAAACACAACTTTCCAAGAAATGTTTCAAGAACCGCCGTGCTTCACCCAAGAACATGGAAGTAGACACCGACAATGAATCCGACTCCACCCATGAGCCGGAACTAGAAGACTTGGAACTCGTAGAGGTTACTGATGTGGATGACCTGTCAATGTTGCAACGATTAAAGAAAGGCCTTTCACAACTTCACGCCGTTGAACCCGACAAGCACGTCATTCATGAAGACATGCGTGATAGTGATGATGATGATGCATTTATTGATGATGATGATTAGTTTGTAAGATTCACAACTTAAATTATATATATTTTAATCTTTATTATTCATGTACATATAATTATTCATGTCAGTTATTCAATTTTTTTATGTTGTACTAATTTCTTTTAATCTTTATCATGGTAGGTCACCAGGTGTTGAAAGATGGTGGGCGCTGGTCCAGAGCGCTCGACAGGTTCTTCCCAGCCGCCCCGCACGAGGGGTGGTACTTCCCTTCCACCCCTATGTCTCCGTAGAGCCTTGGCAGACAGTCTGTCGACACCACCCGTGGGTTCTTCTTCGTCAGCAGCATTGCCCACTAGGAGAGGTGCTGGTCGGGTAGGGAAGACGGGGAAGGGTACAGGGAGACTTGGTGGCCGCGAAAGATCCAGGAGGACTGTTGAGCCGTCCTCGCCACCACCACCAGCTCACTCACCCGAACATAGGACTAGTATGGTCGACCCGTTTGCGGAGGAGGCTACGGGGACTCCGGTCCAGGAGCCTGGTGTTGACGGGCATTCGTCCCATGAGACTCCGGTCCAGGATCAGCCTCGGGTCGAGGTGCATTCAGCCCACGAGACTACGTTTCCGGAGACTTCACCCGACGTGGAGAGGCCCGGATGGGATACCTGGCCAGATCGGACCGAGTTGCCGGATTGGACCAAGGGTCCGGGTGGCTCAGGGGGCGGGGATGGCGGCGATGAGTTTATGGATAGTGAGGGCGATGTGTAGGTGGATGAGGCCAACGTGTACAAGCATGGTAGTACACGTCTCCCGGTCGTGCCGGCTACCCGCGAGCAGAGGCCGGGGATTAAACCTGAAGGAGATAGGTAAGTACATTTACTCTGTTTTAGCTTTTGCCTTCAAGTTTGTTCAAATATCTAATGCATTGACCTTATCATACTGCAGGGGATGGGTACACCCTCTTGGAGTCAGCAGGCCGAACTCCGTCCTTGGTGTGCTTTGCCGGACAAATTTCCTGGGGTTTGTCACGTTGCCTAGTGAGGGTCAGGTTCCTACACTAGGATTTTCCTGGGAGCACTACGAGGCTGCGCAGGCCCCGCCGGAGGATATTATAGATGGTGTCTTGTGCCACACGAGGGCCGAGATGGTGATCAAGAACTTTTGGGTAAATTATCCTTTTACACAATCTAAAATTAACAATATAGCTAATTATTGTACTAATCGGTGTTTTCACGTTTGATTGCAGAACTTCTATAGGTGTGAGGATGGATATGAGGAGGCGGCGGCCAAGGTTCTCGAGGCCGAGTGTAGGCGGTTACTACAGAACCTACGCCACGAGGCTCGGCCACCGGCTATTCGCGACTACTACGCCACGCGTGGTATTAAGAAGCAGAAGAAGGATTGCCGCGAAAAGTTTCTCAAGAAGGAGCAATACATGAAGGTAATTACCTATTCTTAAGTCCTTCTACGTAGTTTTCTTGATTTCATTCATAGGCGTAGCGCTCAAAATTCTTTCTAATAACTTACAGGTGCCCCCGAGATGGTGTGCGGATAAGATGGATTGTTGGGAGGCGTTGGTTGATGAGTGGTGCACAGGCAGCTGGCGAGCCGGCCACGAGAATGCTAAGGATCGGCGTAGCCAAATGGTTGGTGTGCCACACCATCAAGGCAGCGCCAACTTAGTTCAGTTCGGACGAAACTGGGTATGTGATTTGCTTCATGATTCATGCAATTCATTCTTCATGCTAATATTTTGTTCCTCTCTTTTAGGCGCATCACAATAAGACGGAGATGCCACACTTGTACGACCTTTATGGCATGGCCCATACTGCATCGTACAAGAAGGTGAAGGCATTCTCTGAGTCTGACCTGGATGATCCAAATAACTTCACCAACATATCATCCCACCACAAGCTCGTGGCATACACGGACGCGGGGAAGGCTACAAAAGGGGATGACTTTAACCCTAGCCAGGAACCTTTGGATCCAGAGCTGGTGATGATATCTGGTGGCGGGAGGCACCATGGCTCGATAGCCATTGGAGATGGGATCATACGTTCTCCACTCACTCTCCCGGAGATCAAGGCGCGCCAGTCGAGCAGCTGTCTTGAGATAACGCGTCGTCCACAGGCAGTCGATCTTGCCATCGAGGTTAGTTGTATGGACTAAGAACACTTTCATCCATTTCATTATGTGTGTCACCATAGATCATTACTGTGGTAACGAGGAAAGGTGTTTCAGGCTGCTCTTCATAAAGAGAGATTGGAAAACCAGGCTGCTCTTGAGAAAGAGAGATTGGCAAACCAGGCTGCTCTTGAAAAATAGAGATTGGCAAGCCAGGCTGCTCTTCAGGCTGCTCTTGATGAGAGGGACCAGACCACGACATGATTGATTGAGGAGGAGAGGTCCCAGAATGAGGCGGGTCAACAGGCCCTGTACGAGCTTTTTGTGGTAAGTTTTTTTTCACATTAGCCAAATCATGTGTGTAATATATGTTTCATTACTAACTAATACGACCCACTCTTCAGGGTATGTGCGAGAAGAGCGGTCAAGTCCCTCCGCCGATGCCCGTCTTCTCTTCGATTGGCACGGTGAGTTTCATTATAAACTAGTATTAATAATTGAGTGTCATCATGCTAATTGAGACATTCCAAAATATCTATTCTGCAGAATAACTCCCGAGCGGCATCGCACGACCCTTCTCCACGTGTTTTTCCTCCCTGATGACCACTACGGTAAGTTTCTCTTCTCCTCTTTCATATTCTCCTTGCCTTAATTTCCCCAACAATGACATAATTATCCCATTTAGCTCCACAAAGACATAGTTAGCTAATTTAGCTCCAAGAAGAGGAGAAGAGGGGAAATGAAAAGGAAGAACAAAAAGAAGAACAGAAAGAGAAGAGAAGGAGAAGGAGAAGAAGGAGGAGGAGGAGAAGGAGAAGGAGGAGGAGGAGGAGAAGGAGGAGAAGGCCAAGGACCTTCTAGTCCTTCTCCTCCTTCTTCTTTATTTCTTCTTCTTCTCCTCCTCCTCCTCTTTCTTCTACTCTTTCGTATTCTCCTTGCCTTAATTTCCCCAACAATGACATAATTAGCCCATTTAGCTCCAAAATGACATAATAACCTCAAAATGGCATAAGAACCTTGGTTAGCTCATTAATATTATATACTTAGCTTGTTTTCCTCTAAAATGGGATAATTAGCCCATTTAGCTCCAAAAAGACATAGTTAGCTAATTTAGCTCCAAGAAGAGGAGAAGAGGAGAAGAAATAGGAAAATGAAAAGAAAGAAGAAGAAGAAGAAGAAGAGAAGAAGGAGAAGGAGGAGGAGGAGGAGGAGGAGAAGGAGGAGGAGGAGGAGGAGAAGGAGGAGGAGGAGAAGGCCAATGACCTTCTAGTCCTTCTCCTCCTCCTCCTCCTTCTCCTCCTTCTTCTTTATTTCTTCTTCATCTCCTCCTCCTCCTCTTTCTTCTCCTCTTTCATATTCTCCTTGCCTTAATTTCCCCAACAATGACATAATTAGCCAATTTAGCTCCAAAAAGACATTATAAGCTCAAAATGGCATAAGAACCTTGGTTAGCTCATTAAGATTATATACTTAGCCTGTTTTCCTATATAATGACATAGTTAGATAATTTAGCTCCAAGAAGAGGAGAAATGAAAAGGAAGAACAAAAAGAAGAAGAGAAAGAGAAGAGAAGGAGAAGGAGAAGAAGGAGGAGGAGAAGAAGGAGAAGGAGGGGGAGGAGAAGGAGGAGAAGGCCAAGGACCTTCTAGTCCTTCTCCTCCCCCTCCTTCTCCTCCTTCTTCTTTATTTCTTCTTATTCTCCTCCTCCTCCTCTTTCTTCTCCTCTTCCATATTATCCTTGCCTTAATTTCCCCAACAATGACATAATTAGCCCATTTAGCTCCATAATGCCATAATAACCTCAAAATGGCATAAGAACCCTCGTTAGCTCATTAATGTTATATACTTAGCTTGTTTTCCTCTAAAATGGGATAATTAGCCCATTTAGCTCCAAAAAGACATAGTTAGCAAATTTAGCTCCAAGAAGAGGAGAAGAAATAGGAAAAATGTAACGAAAGAAGACGAAGAAGAAGAGAAGAAGGAGGAGGAGGAGGAGGAGGAGAAGGAGGAGAAGGCCAAGGACCTTCTAGTCCTTCTCCTCCTCCTCCTCCTTCTCCTCCTTCTTCTTTATTTCTTCTTCTTATTCTCCTCCTCCTCTTTCTTCTCCTCTTTCATATTCTCTTTGCCTTAATTTCCCCAACAATGACATAATTAGCCAATTTAGCTCAAAAAGACATTATAAGCTCAAAATGGCATAAGAACCTTGGTTAGCTCATTAATATTATATACTTCGCTTGTTTTCCTCTATAATGACATAGTTAGCTAATTTAGCTCCAAGAAGAGGAGAAGAGGAGAAATGAAAAGGAAGAACAAAAATAAGAAGAGAAAGAGAAGAGAAGGAGAAGGAGAAGAAGGAGGAGGAGAAGAAGAAGAGAAGAAGGAGAAGGAGGAGAAGGAGCCCTCCTTATTCTCCTTCTTCCCTCCTTCTTCTCCCCTTCTTCTTCAATTTAGCTTATTTTCCCCAACAAAGACATACTTAGCCAATTATCATCCAAAATGACATAATTAGCTTAGTTAGGTAAAAACATCATAAGAACCTTGGTTAGATCAATAAAATGACTAATTAAGCTCCTAAAAGACATAATAAGCTCAAAATGGCATAAGAACCTTGGTTAGCTCATTCATGTTATATACTTAGCTTGTTTTCCTCTAGAATTACATAATTAGCCCATTTAGCTGCAAAAAGACATAGTTAGCTAATTTAGCTCCAAGAAGAGGAGAAGAGGAGAAATGAAAACAAGGAAGAAGAAGAAGAAGATGAGAATAAGAAGAGAAGGAGAAGGGGAAGGAGAAGAAGAAGAAGGAGGAGGAGAATAAGAGAAGAAGAAGGAGAAGGAGGAGAAGAAGGAGAAGGAGCCCTCCTAATTCTCCTTCTCCTTCTCTCCTCCTTCTTTTCCTCCGTCTTCTCCTTCTTCTTCTCTTCTTATTTTTTCTTCTCCTCCTCCTCCTTCTCCTTCTCCTTCCCCTCCTCCTCCTCCTCCTCCTCCTCCTTCTTGTTTTTCTTCTCCTTGTTCTCTTCTTGGTTCTTCTCTTTCTTCTTCAATTTAGCTTATTTGTCATATATATGTTGTTGTTCTTCTTCTTCTGACTTTCTTATTCCCATTTTGCAGATTGGATGTACTACATGCATGGAAGCTGGTATTGGAGTGCTTTAGTTCCCATTTTTATTTGAGTTGATGAACAATGTGGAACTATATGTATATGTATATATGGATGAACAATCTATGTGCAACTATATGTATGTATATATGGATGAAACTTTGTATGTGTTGGTTCTTTTGATATATGGGATGTACGTTGATGAACAAATGGCATTGGTGAGCTTTATATGTATATCATACATGTGTTGTGACCTATTTATCATATATGTGCTATGAATTATATATATACATATGTGTTGTGAAATAGAAACAATAAACAAAAATGTGAAAATATAGGCTCTTTGACGTCTGCCAGCTGATGGCAAAGGTCTTTGCCATCAGGCAGCTGATGACAAAGGTGCCACGTAGCGCCCAGTTGTGCAACCTGGGCAGCAGCAGCTGGCCATATAGTATCTTTGTCGTCTGCTTCCAGGGGCAGGCTGACGGCAAAGAATAGGGAACGGAGGAGGGGGGAGGAGGTGGAGGCTGACGGCAAAGAAGAGGAGGAGGCAGACGACACAGAAGAGGGGGGAGGCTGACGGCAAAGAAGAGGGGGGAGGTAGACGGCACAGAGGAGGGGGGAGGAGGAGGGGGAGGTAGAAGGCAAATAAGAGGGGGGAGGCAGATGACACAAAAGAGGGGAGGCAGACGGCAAAGCCTCCGTTAGCCCCTAACGGAGGCAACCCCTGTCGGCTGCCGTCTCGACATATTTGCCGACTGCGGTCATGGAAAGCTGACGGCAAAGCTCTTTGCCGTCTGTTTCGGTGAGGCTGGCGACAAAGAAACTACAATGCCGTCGTAGGCTGACGTAGAAGTTTTGCCGACAGTGAGATTCTTTGCCGTCTGTGATACACTCTTTGCCGTCTGTGATATACTCTTTGTCGTCTGTGATGGCAGACAGCAAAGAAGCTAATTCCTGTACTGCACTGCTATTGATCCATATCCGCCAACTGCCGGAGGAAACCAAAATAATCATAGAAAGTAATCTTCAATGTTATGGCATCAACTAGTGGGTAAAATACTAGTCACTAACAATCGCATACTCAACATGGTAGTCACCTATTCAAGAATTTATTCAAACATTGCATAACCTAATCCATAGTATAAACAATTATACATGCGATTAAAGTAATTGGTTAAACTATGATATTGCAATGCAATTATGCAAATGAGGGTTGTGGCTTGACTGGGGGTGAAGGAACCATCGGAAAGTAGTTCAGAGAGTCCACAGAATTGATTGCCGGACATAGTTCTCTCTCGGAGGGGGCTGTTTATGGGCAAGGGAAAAATGGTTATTTTCACTATCGCAACACATAGTGAAAATGATACCATCATGACAGGCTCGACGAGACGAAGACGTGCACTTTGGAATCACCTCGATGGTAGTCATGAGGAAGGAGATACAAGGGTTTCTCTATCAGGGACTAATCGGTAAGAAAAATAATCACAGATAGGCCCTTGACAGCACGGCCGGTCGCGCACTCGCGTAAATACGCTTCCCCACGGGGAAGAGGTATTCTGAGTAGGGTGCTTCCATTAATTCCAGCTGGTCGAGCCTTCTCTCACCGACATGTGGGTCCCACACCCCTTCTCTCTCCTCCCTCTATCTTCTTCTTCCTCCTCCTCCCTTCTCCCCGATGCAGCCACAGAGGGTTTTGGCCTCGCCGGTGCTGGCGACAGGAGGCCACGACGTGTCGGGGTGCTGGTGGGGATGGATGCTCCACTCCACCCCGCGGCCCTAGGTGGCTGAGAAGGCGCCGGGTATGGCCGAAGTCAGTCGTGGCAACGACGACCGAAGACGGGGGCTCCACGGCGAGGGAGGTGTTTCGGCGACCGAGGAGGCTGGGAAAGGGTGGGGAAAGGAGCACATGGGCTTGGGGAAGAGAGGGGTGAGGCCAGAACAGACGGGGAAGCTCGGGCTCGCCCCAATTTAGGAGCAGGCCGAGGGCGGCCATGGTGGCAATGCGAGGCCAGGGGAGCTCCTCGAGAGAGATGGAGAGGTTAGGGAGGACTAGTGGAGTGAGGTGGAGAGATTGGTGCGGTCAAGGAACCTCGGGACAACTTATATAGCCGCGGCGACGAGAGCAGATGAGTACGGCCGCCGTGGCAATCCTAGCCACGCACTAGAGCCCGGGGATGGCGTGGCTGGCCGGTAGCGGTGTCGGGAGGCTTCGTGGAGGGGGGAGAGGCCTCAGGTGCGCTCCGGAAGAATCGGGAAAGAAGAAGACAAAGGAATATGACAGCGACGGCTGCATTCAGAACAGGGCGGAGCTCGTCGCGGCGCAGCGAGGAAGAAGCTGGAGGGGAAGAGGGGTCAATGGTGAAGGTGAGTCCAAGGGGAAGCTGTTGCACATGATACAGTGTCGAGGGTGCGAGGAAACGGACGAGGCCGAGGGTCCCTATTGCACAGAGCGTGCGCACGCATGTCGGTCGCGTGGTTACCATGTGCACTGGTGCACTCAGTGCACCGTGGAATGCAACGTCTTGTCTAGCAGCGAGTCCTTCCAAGCACTAGTCCCTCTGAGGAGATAGATAGGCAAAAGAAACCAAGAGGAGATGGGAGGCTTCACTAGAAGTTTTCTTCAGCAAACTTGGCCATAACACTGTGATAAACAGAGAAGAGATAAGGGAAAAATATGATGTCTTGGAGGTTTAGGGTAGGAAGGACTACAATCCTGGGAAGTTTGAGAAGCAAAGGACCAAGATTCAATATAATTGCTTTGCAACTGACCAATCTGGTCCAGAATGCAAATCTTGATGTGGCACTTACATATCCAAAGGGATGGAGCTGAAATTTGGAGGAGGCTAGTTATTTTGGCATATGAAGATACTGTATAAATTTCATACCATTTGGATAAACCAAAGTGGTACTTCCTTCACACATCATCCCGCTGATCAGAATCTTAGAGTAATAGCTGAGGAGAAATGGCTAGATAAAATGAGCTGAAATTTGGTGGAGAGATGTTGTATAGGTAGGAGAATGTCCTGGTAAAATTTCAGAAATTATGGAGCAACATAAAGTACAGTTGCTTCATAGTCCAAAATAATGACCACAGACAAATATTTGATGTTGTGGTCACAAATTTGATGGGGTGATGCTCAAACTTGGTGGAGAGTCATGATTTGAGCATATCGAGATCATGGGAACATTTGAACTCATTTGCATACTCTTAGGTAGTAGTTGTTTCACAAAGCTTCCTGTGGATTAGAAACTTTGAAAATTTGCCAATAAATATCTACTAGCCAAATGAGGTTGAATTTTGGCATGAGGTAATGATATGTATAGGAAAGAGTGCCCGAAAAGTTTGAGAGCAAGCAACGAGATATAAATGGTACTTGCTTCACAACTTGAGAGTTAGGGCAGAATCAGAAAAGGAGTATTTCATGGATATTTTTGAATATGGCAAGGAAGGATTTTGTCATATCTTAGGAAGATATGACCCAAGAAATTTATGAGAATTATTTGGGAATTTTTGGAATGATAGGAATGTTGGTTGCTTCACAAGCGAGAGGAAACATGATTATTCCTTTAATAGAAAAGGAATATTCCGAGGGAAAAGATTATTGGGATTTGTCCAAGATGGAAATGAAAAGGTCTTGGGATGGTTTAAAGGTTGGCAAGCCACTAGGGAATAGAAATAAAGGGTGATCCTTGTAGGTTCCAAAACTACCAAGCCATAGAGAAGCAAATCTAGACCAAAATCAAAAGGAAAAAAATGGGTAAAATCCGGGGTGTTACAAACCTACCCCCTTAAAGAAATCTCGTCCTCGAGATTTGGTTGCTCAGGGGTTAAACATAAGTATCCCCACTTGAGGAAACTGTTTCCAACTCAGGTTTCCTTTTTGCCTTTGTATAATTCTGCCGGCAAATATCAACTGACTCAGTGCGTGGCTTCTAGGTGGTTTGTTTCACTGGATCCTCATATGTTACTCTGACTTCCATCCGTTTATGCATGCTGGCTTGACTGACGGAGGTTCTAGCAGAAAGATCTTGTTCAGCAGGGTATCCTTTGACTGATTCCCATACATGCTCTGAGGTTGTCGTCCAACATTCTGGTCATTCCGTCTGTCGACACCTTCAAATGAATAGTAGGACATGTAATGCGTTAACACTATTGTTGCAATCGAACTATCGAGTCTTCCTCACAGATTCGAATATCCCCTTCTGACGATTCTGAGCATGCCTGTAACACCATGTATCTTCCTGGACTAGTTAACTTATTAAAAAAATTAGGACCAATTAATTTTTTTGTCAATGCTTGTGATGCTTGAAGTGACTCTTGTGTGCTTGCTTGCTTATATGATTGTGTTTGATTCTCATTAATTCATGTTACTCTCCAGACCCACGTCCCTAACCCCAAACTCCTGCCTAATGATCATGCCGTGTGTTTAGGACCAAAAACTATTTTTACCAAATAATATTTTCACCAAAAGGCAATTCTTTGAATTAAGCTTTCAAAACCCGTGACATGAGATTTGTACTACAAGTCCTCAAATTAGGGGATTTATTTTGCACCAATTATTTATTTAAAATCCATTATCAAAATGGCTTCCCAAAACCACAATATTATTATTTTAAAATTCATTTTACCATTTTATTTAAATGCCTTTCTGTGAGGCTAGAAATGGTCTCTTATGAAGGAAAGTTATTTTTATTGCTTTCAAAATATTTAAGAAAATTTGGCGAAACTCAGTGGACATATATATTCCATATATATGAGTTTCAACACATGGTTATGTTCAAAATATTGGGCAAACCCCTTCAAAACCCTTCCTGCCTATTTCAATATTTCGGAATATTTCTATAAGAAATATTCTCAATAAATTTGAGTGAAATTCCAGCATGTCAATACAAGTTGATTTGACTCCCCTAATTATTCTAAAACCCTATCTGTCCAGATCCAAATTTGAGCAACTCTACATTGTCAAGTATCTCCAAATGTGCTCAAATTTGGTAGACATGTTCTTATACTCCAATAATGCATCCACACCAAGTGGTGCATCAAGGATAATAGAAGAACTTGTCCAAAGCCCCTCAAAACCCACTCTTTTGATTTCTGACTTTGGGAAACTTTACATTATAAAGTTTCTCCAATTGACCCCAACTTATTGGGCATGCCTCAATGCTCAAATAATGCCCCCACACCAAATATTGGATCTGTGGGAATCGAGTTGAATAGTTTTGTAAGCAGAAAGCCATTTCTGCCCATTTCAAGGGTTTTCCATGTCTACATTGGAAACCTTGTTCACCAAATCCAAAATTTGGTGTCCAAGCCTATTTTCATCTATTATTTGATCATGTTAAGTTTCATATCCGTTGAAGTTCATCTGGTTGCTCTGCCACTCATTAAACACCTTGTGTGCATCACTTTATTGGCTACTATGGCGCCTTCCACTTTAACCCTTGAGGTCAACTTTCTACCACAACTTCATATAGTTATATTTTACTTCCAGTAACATTCCCATGGCCACTCTTCAATTATTGGAGAGAGATTCCATGTAACTATTCCTCATTTTTACCCTTGGTTCACCCTTTTTACTCCTCTTGCCCCACTTCTTCTTAAGCCAAGGCCCCCACCTATTTCCAGAGTCTCCCTAGCACCCCAATGCATTGTTTCTAACCAAGAGATGGCATGCTCATATGGAGAAAATGAGAAGCACATCTACAAGCTGATTTTTGACACATATGTAGCTTTGTACAACAAGTACTAGCTACAAACCTCTGCCTGAGCTCAAACTTGGCATTGTTGTAGTCCTTCCATGTTTATGACTGGTAGACAAGGTTTTACCTCAACAAAAGCACTTCTGCCAGCCCCTAGTTTCCTGTTGCAAACTTAATCAGTGTTCAAACCAATTCAAACCAGCTCCATATCTGTCCAAGCTCCACCAGTGCATTGTGGCACTCATGCCGTGCATGCTTGACACCTTGGCCTAGCCAAGGGGTGGCCCAGGACAACAAGTGGGGTGGTGACCACCTCCCTGGCGTGCAGAATCGGTGCTCTGCACTTTGTTTTCTTTCTCCAGGACGTATCCAGCTGTTGCATCGTGTCTCAGAGCACCATGGCATCTTCTTTGACTACTCCGAGATCTTCCCGACGATGGAATGCTTCCAAACCACCCCTGGGGCGCGTGTCTTCTTGCATGCCAGAGAGGTCCCGTAGCTCTCGAGCCCACCCTTCGGCCTTCTGCATTTTACCCTATCCCGAGCCCTCCTGCTGCCCCTGCATCTCTTCCCTCTCTCCCTAGAAATCTTTCGAACCTCTCTGTATCTTCTCCCATGCCCTCGTTCCCCTGCCATGGCCGAAGGAGCTCCGACAGCCTCGGCTCTGATTCAGGCGCGTTGGGCGTCCCCTCCCCCTCTGAATGCACCATGGGGTCCCCTTGGCATCCGTGAGCCTCCCCCCGCAGCTCCCCTTCCCTCATTGCGGTCATGGCGTCGTGCCTCCGCCGCTGACGGCCGCATTCGTCCTAGTAGGAGCTGGCCGCAACCAGATCCTCTCTGGAGTGCGCGGCGCCCCTCTCCTGGTCGTCGCCTTCCCGTGGGGCTCCGGGAGGCCGGGCCTTGCCGGACGCAGCGTAGGACGCTGGCTCGAGTGGAGCCGGCGCCTCTCTGCTCGTCTCCCGTCGATAGAGGCAGGAGGTTGAAGAAGGTGAGCGGGCCCCGCGCGTCAGCTCGCTGGTGAGGCAGCCAGGTGGACCGCGCCACTTAAGTGGCAGCGCCTCTGCCTTTACCTCCTCCCTGCAGCGAACGCGCACTCGGGCGAATACACCTCCGGCATGGCCCTCGCGCGCTCCAGCCACTCAGTTGGGCCGGCCCGAGGCCTATTTAGCACCGTGGGCGCAGTTTAATCTACTGGTTGAGCCCTTTTGCATTTTTCTTTTATCAGGAACTTGTAAAATCCTTAGTAAATTCATTCTAACTCCAAATTGTTTGATACAAACTCCTGCACGTTCCTAAAATTCAGGTCTATCCAAATATGTGCCTTGCACATTTTTCCAAGCAACCTGTCTGTGATGTTCTTATTTAAATCCAAATATGAATGATTTAAACCCCACCTTGTGAAATTCCTAGAGGATCCAAATCAACTCCAAATGGAGTGATTCCAATTTCCAGAGCCTTCTAATATCATACCCTATTTTGGAAGCCTTGGTCAACATTTTTATCAGGCTTTATTCTGTTGTATTAAATAAATAGCTTCCTATTGCTATTTATCCAGTATTGGAAAATTCCTAGTATAATCATTTCAACTCCAAATATAGTGAAACAACTTCCTAAATATTTCTAAAATTGTTCTCTATTAACTGAGTGCCTCCACTCATTTTTATCATAATATTTTATGTGGGCGTCATAAAGAATCCCCTACTCCTCCTTTCCTCCATTCAGAAATCCGTGATGATCCAAACCTCCTATGTCAAGCTTCACGTATTTTTCTTATGACCAGAGAGGTCCAAGAAAAATATAACTTCCATTTTTATAGCACTTTTTTTTCTGCTGGTTGTGTGGCTTATTATGTTTGTTTCCAATGATAGTTGACGGAATAGATGGAATACTCGGAGTTGGATCGGAAGACCTCAAAGACCCCGAGAACTTATGAGAGCAAAGGCAAGCAGCCCTTTGACCATGTATCAGCATATGTTATGATGCATGCTAGTGTAGCAAATATTTTCGTTCCATATGATCATAAGTACCGGTAAATCATTGAAGTGATGTTACCGATGGCTCCTCCGGAGTACGTGCATTGAGATTGATCCTACCACCTATGAGGGTCATGCTAATATCTTTTTAACAAGTAAAGCTAGAATAGCAATAGCATGAGCATGTTGTTGGTATAAATCAAAGGTTTATGAAAACCCCGTCGGGTGCCACTAATGCCCGAGGGTGATGATGAGTTAGGTGGCCACTTTTGGTGAAGTGGTGCACCGGATATTTGTGTGTGTATGGTTTCGGAAATTGGATTAGATTTATGATGTGTCGGCCGTCCCAACCTTACATGTACGACCACGTTACCCCTTTATGGGACGGGGCTGTGTTGATTATTCTAGTCGGTGCTAGCAAAGAACCACATTACTAGTGGCAGGAATGATGTGTGGTCACTCTCGTGATGGGGTCGTGCCAGGTAGGGCGACTATGTCGTTTTTACGTGTTCCAGGCACACCGCTGGTCCCCGCATGGTTGATACTGTCCAGAGTCGGTAATCGTAAGACGTACAACATGTGGGCCGGGTAAAAATCGAGTGGACCTCTTTGTCTAGTATCGTTAGGGGAAAGGCATTGATCGGGTACTTACCTCAGGTATGTTATACACCGCGAGTCGTGGATGACACGAAAGTTTCCTGGATCTCGTGGGTCCAGCGTACTACCACTGCAGAGTGTAAAACTATTCGAATAGCCATGTCCACGATCAAGTATAGTTGGGTAATCCTGCTTAAACTACGTCCAGTCGTGTACGCATAAACCAAGTGTGTGTGAGTATGTGGAAAATGGAGTTAATATGAAAGAGATGATATGACCAGGTTTGGTGACTTGGCATATCGGGTGAACCCGGAGTGTTCGGCCCTTGATAGATATATTGATATCTGCAACCTGCTCTTCAAAGTAATGTTTAACTTATGTTGCATACCCATGATCATGTTTATTTACAACCAAGTTGTTGTCCACAAAAGATGCATATTATTGTTATCCTTCACTTGCATTATTAATATCATGGGTTGTTTGCGAGTACATTCAAAGTACTCATCGTCTTTCCACTGGTTATTTCATTGACCAGGTATGAGAGAACTAGATTTAGTGAAGGGTAACTCGGTGACGTTTTTGCGAGCTAGGACGCTTCCCAATCAGTATGCCTATAGGTTATGGCTGATGGCATGGGTTCACGCTTTCGACCGATATTTCCGCTATTGGTCGAGTTTGTTGTGTTGGCCCTCAATGCCCTACATTTGTAAGTATTGACCGCAATGGTCATTTGTTGTATCAAACGGTATGTATGGATGTAAGACTCTTAATATTCAGTATCTGTTTGTTCGGTGAGAACTGATCTCTCGGATCACTGAGCACGTTCATTCGGCGATCTCGACTCGTAAGTCGGGGTCCCCACAATAACTGTTTGGGCTGAGCGGGTTGACTCGATATAGGGTCCTTGCAAATGGAATAGACCCCATGGGTGTGTACCCACGGTGATTGGTATCGAACGAGACTGTTTTGAGTATCTGTACCATGTTGATCTTGCAACCCTTATCATACATGTATGGCCAGTCATGCTCCTTCATTATGGTTCTCTTTGCCTGGATCCTTAGTTGAAAGAGCTTGGTCTAATGTGTTCTCTATTCCTTGGATGGCCATGGGAGCTGCTAGGTACAATATTCCAGCAGGCATATTACTTAACAAGTTTTAGCTTTACGGTAACGATCGTCTGAACCCTTGGATGAAACCGACAATTAAACCAGTAGCCACCAGAACGGTCTTTACAACTCAGATCTGGGACATTACTGGAGTAACTCAACCCCGACTCAAGACGGCTGAAAAGCAGTTAAGAGCGTGTGACGGTCTCTATAAGAAAAAGTAGAAGTTCAGTAAGACGGTCGAGAAACAACTCAGAGCATAGGGTCACTGCTACGGAAAGAAATTCAACAGCTGCCCGAGACGGCCAAAAAATAGCTCAGAACACGGCCAGTTGCTGACAAGAGAAATAAAAGTCGGCATCCACCTCGGATGGCCAAAAACAGCTCAGAACACAGGCATGGTGCCATCACCGAAGAAAGACATGCAAGGGTTCATCCGTGTCCCATGCAACTTATCCATATGTTGTTGGTCATCTCACCGAAGTGTATAACTCGCGTTCTTCTCCTTCTTATATAGCTCATGCAATAGTTGGATTCTCGCCGGGATGGCATCATTGTATGATTAACTCAGATGGCCTTGGCAACCTGTCCATCATATATATTGGGTCTATGCGGCTGAGCGCTTGTTCCTGAAGTAGGCTTGTGTCCTGACTGACTTTATGCCTGATGACCCACAAGTATAGGGGATCAATAGTACTCCTTTCCATAAGTAAGAGTGTCGAACCCAACGAGGAGCAGAAGGATCTGACAAGTGGTTTTCAGCAAGGAAAAATCTGCAAGCACTGAAATTGTCGGTAACAAGTGATTGTGTGGTGAGATGATTCGTAGCAAGCAACAAGTAACAAAAGTAGCAACGGTGCAGCAAAGTGGCCCAATCCCTTTTGTAGCAAGGGACAAGCCTGGACAAAGTCTTATAGGAGGAAAAACGCCCCCGAGGACACACGGGAATTTTTGTCATGCTAGTTTCATCAAGTTCATATGATTCGCGTTCGTTACTTTGATAGTTTGATATGTGGGTGGACCGGCGCTTCGGTACTGCCCTTACTTGGAAAAGCATCCCACTTATGATTAACCCCCCTCGCAAGCATCCACAACTACGAAAGAAGAATTAAGACAAAGTCTAACCATATCATTAAACTAGTGGATCCAAATCAGCCCCTTACGAAGCAACGCATAAACTAGGGTTTAAGCTTCTGTCACTTTAGCAACCCATCATCTACTTACTACTTCCCAATGCCTTCCTCTAGGCCCAAATAATGGTGAAGTGTTATGTAGTCGACGTTCACATAACACCACTAGAGGAAAAACAACATACAACACATCAAAATACCGAACGAATACCAAATTCACATGACTATTATTAGCATGACTTATCCCATGTCCTCAGGAACAAAAGTAACTACTCACAAAGCATAATCATAATCATGATCAGAGGGGTAATGAGTAGCATCAAGGATCTGAACATAATCTCTTCCACCAAACAATCCAACTAGAATCAACTACAAAGAGTAATGAACACTACTAGCAACCTTACAAGTACCAATCGGAGTCGCGAGACGGAGATTGGTTACAAGTGATAAACTAGGGTTTGGAGATGAGATGGTGCTGATGAAGTTGTTGATGGTGACGAGTCCCCTTTGATGAGAGGAGTGTTGGAGATGACGATGGCGATGACTTCCCCCTCCGGAGGGAAGTTTCCCCGGCAGGATCGTCCTGCCGGAGCTCTAGATTGGTTCTTCTCAATTTCCACCTCGTGGCGGCGGCGAAACCACGAAAAAGCTCCCTTATGATTTTTTTCTTGGACGAAACCCTCCATATAGCAAAAGAGGGGGGGCAGTGGGCCAGTGGTCTGCCCACAAGCCCCCATGGCGCGGCCTAGGGGGGTGGTCGCGCCGTGCAAGCATGTGGGCACCCCCTGGTGCCCCTCCGGCACTTCTTTGGCCCAGTATTTTTTATAAATTGGGGAAAAAATCTTCGTTGATTTTCACGGAGTTTGGAGTTGCGCAGAATAGGTATCTCAACTTTGCTCCACTTTCAGGCCAGAATTCCAGTTGCCGGTATTCTCCCTCTTCATGTAAACCTTGCAAAATAAGAGAGAAAAGGCAAAAGAATAGTATCGTGAAGTGAAATAACAGCCAAAGAAGCGATAAATATCAACATGAAAACATGATGCAAAATGGGCGTATCAATGCCTTCTGACACCCTGTTGTGGAGCGGACCCTTGAGATGCATGGTCATATATTGCCACTTGTTGGTGGAATAGCTTGTACTAGTGAGAATGCAATGCCTTCTCGACAAAGGTTACTTAGCTTCTATTGTAAGTCATCAAGAGTATCGTGTCAAGGAAGACTCTATAGCTTGCGCTTGAAGCTTCTGCCGGGGTAGCTTCCTGAAGAAGATTGGGTACTGTATCTCAAATGCTTCCCCCCTTAAAGACTTGCTGGGTAAGACTCGGTACCTTATGCCGGAAGCTTGCTGTGATAACTTACTGGAGAAGCATGGGTGTCTTGTACGGGCAAATGTATGTGTGTCGTATTGAGGAAGTCACGGGAACCTTGTGTTGTAAGTTGTTCTGGTAGCTTGTGGAGAAAGACTGGGTTGCTTATACCTGAAGCTTTCTTTTTGCCATATGCAAGCTAAGTGCATATATCTCCTCAATGTTCATGTGGTTGGTTACTTGTTGTATGCAACATGGTATTTGACTATCCTTCTTGCAGAACACTAAGTTCATAGCACATTCTGACTTGCTTCCAAAATATAGCAGGTTTCAAATTGTATTCATAACAGAGTCAACCGCGTATATGAATCCTACCTTTGACTTGAAATGTACACATCCTTGCCTTCTTGCTGATTCGATGATTGTTGCTGCGAAGGTTGCACTGATGTATAATTGATGCTGATAACCCATCCAGCCAAGATATCATTTATATTCAGGCTTGATATTCCTGATATAATGCGGTCTGCTAAAAATTCTATATTGCTGAACTGAGCTTCCAAATGACTGTCTCCTCACTGATTCTTTGAGTCCAGTATCGGTGAGGAACTTCCATAAGGGGAAAAATAAGGTAACACCAAGGGCCCAAAGAAAGAAGCAAGATAAAAGACTAACACACACACATAGCAGCAAGATCACTAGCAATAGCACATACTCTACAGCTATTCACAACAATAATATGCATGCCTACTTCAGCACACAAATCTCGCAAGAACTCCGGTACTACGATCTAACATGCTATGGCGGTGTGCACGGAAGTGAATCAATGTGTGGAAGGAAGTTGGTGTAAACAAAGCTACAACAAACAGGGGCTTACACCGGTTCCGTCTGGACGGACACGGTGGCAAGGACGAACTTGGTGATCGTGGGTCTGAATACAGGGGTCATGACCACATCACCATTATGCGGACGAAAGAAAAGCATACTCATCCAAAGGATGGATGGCGGGGTGGGATAACGATGAAAAGAAGGCTTGTGGGCATTGCCCTTTTCTAATAAGCAAGACCAGTAAGGGTTGCCAACGCGACTAGAGGGATGGAAAAGATCCGGGGTAGAAGCATATCTATCACAGAGGCAATAGGGTGGCTGAAGAGAATACATTGGTATGGTACCGGTGCATTAATCCGACAAGGGATCAACACAACCAGACACCTTGGCATCACTCCACTGGGGCGAAGATGACACCACACCAAGGAGCAAATATGCAACTGGTGGGTACACGTGGTGCATCGAGACCCATGCCACCTGCACTCATCAGATCAATCATTAGTGATAAAATATCTAGTCTATATGCATGCTATGCACAAACAAATGCAACAACTAAGTGCAGCAATCCAACTAGGTCCTATACTACCAGTTACTAACGCTCGTGCGGTCTAAGGCGTCATATAGCCACACCTGCTGTGATACCAACGCTTGTGGCACCCGGCCTCAAAGGAAACCGGAATGCCTCGTATTCGAGTCCAGGGACAAGTCTTCTCGAATACGACACTGTTGGCATAGAACAAATCAACTCTTTATTACTATGGAAAAGGTTACAAGGGTACTTGGATTACATCGCCATGGCGAAACTATGCCTCCCTAGGGTAATGCTACGCTAGCAGCGGAACAACGACGGTGGTGATGGACTCCACTCTGCAGGGAATCTGGCTGGAACAAGTATCCTAGCTCGCAACTCAGGATCCTCGATAAGCAAGCAATCATGGAATGACCTACAAACTGGCATGACATGCCAGGTGAGTACTTTGAATGTACTCGCAATCTCACAACAAACATCAACATTAAGGCAAGACAACATCATAGCAATCAAGGTTAGGTAAAGATTTATCATCATCGAAGGGATAGATGAAAATAACTATACCAGGCTACTCTCACCGTACTCTGGTGACCAACTCGTGAGCTCACCAAGAACCTTCAGCGAATATCCTCAAGACGGACACCAAGACTTGCCACCGGCATGATGCCCAACTGCTACCATACTCAGACGAGTTCTTCCATCATTATTATCACTACTATGGTTATGGTTGATCACCTAGTGAGGTATGAACGGGCTGTCCAATACCGCGGATGCGGCTATTCGAATAGATTTTTCACTCTGCAGAGGTTGCACACTTTACCCACACCATCGAGCACCTAACCTCGTGATCCCTTTCAGGTGGACCAGCGTTGCTCTAACGGAACCTGTGTGACCCGTGACTCTCCCATCGTACTACCGACATTCATCCTCCCCCGAAGTCCTGCCCTAGGTGACCCCTGTGTCCTCATGAAACCTGCCACTGTCGTGGCCAAACTAAACTGTCCCAAACGGGGACGAGTACCCACATAACTCAACTGGGCTCACAAGGTTATCGCCGCCTACCGGGCTAGGGTAGCACGCACGCATAACCTTCCCTCTTTGGTGGTACCGATAAAAGAGCACGCGATCAGACCAAGTCAAGACCGTCCCATACCGGGAAATGTGGTTGCACGGATAATCCCGAACAGGTGACTCCCGATCAAACAACTAAGTATCTTATCCCTGAATAATATTTCTGTCATAGCTGACACTCCAATATCATAGTAATCCAATAACCAATAAGCTGAAGCCACTGCTATTGATTCATATCCACCAACTGTCGGATGAAACCCAAAATAATCATAAACAGTAATCTTCAATTTCATGGCATCAACTAGTGGGGAAAATACTGGTTACTAACAATCCCGTACTAAACATGGTAGTCACCTATTCAAGAATTTATTCAAACATTGCATAACCTAATCCATACTACAAACAATTGTACTTGTGATTAAAGTAATTTCTTAAACTATGATATTGCAATGCAATTATGCAAATGAGGGTTGTGGCTTGCCTAGGGGTGAAGGGAACCATCGAAAAGAAGTCCGGAGAGTCCACACAATTGATTGTCGGACACAGTTCTCTCTCGGAGGGGGCTGTTTATGGGCAAGGGAAAAATGGTTATTTTCACTTTGGGAACACATAGTTAAAATAATACCATCATGATGGGCTCGACGAGACGAAGACGTGGGCTTTGGAATCATCTCGATCGGAGTCATGAGGAAGGAGATACAAGGGTTTCTCTGCCAGGGACTAATCGATAAGAAAAATAATCACAGATAGGCCCTTGACAGCAAGGCCAGTCGCGCACTCAGGTAAATACGCTTCCCCATGGGGAAGATGTATTCTGAGTAGGGCGCTTCCACTTATCCCAGCTGGCCGAGCCTTCTCTCACCGACAGGTGGGTCCCGCACCCCTTCTCTCTCCTCCCTCTATCTTCTTCTTCCTCCTCCTCCCTTCTCCCTGATGCAGCCACAGAGGGCTTCGGCCTCGCCGGTGCTGGCGACTGGAGGCCATGGCGAGTCGGGGCACCGCCGGGGATGGATGCTCCACTCCACCCTCGCCCCTAGGTGGCTGAGAAGGCGCCGGGAATGGCCGGCGTCAGCCATCGAAATGACGGCCGAAAGCGGCAGCTCCGCGGTGAGGGAGGTGTTCCGGCGACCGAGGAGGCTGGGAAAGGGTGGGGAGAGGAGCACAAGGGCTTGGGGAAGAGGGGTGAGGCCAGAACAGAGGGGAATGCTCGAGCTGGCCCCAATTTAGGAGCAGGCCGAGGGAGGCCATGGCGGCAATGCAAGGGCAGGGGAGCTCCTCGAGAGAGATGGAGAGGTTGGGGAGGACTAGTGGGGTGAGGTAGAGAGCTTGGTGAGGTCGAGGAACCTCGGGATGGCTTATAGAACCGCGATGACGAGAGGAGATGAGGACGACTGCGGTGGCAGTCCTAGCCACGCACTGGAGCCCGGGGATGGTGTGGTTGGCCGGTAGCGGCATCGGAGGCTTTGTGGAGGGGGGAGAGGCCTCAGGTGAGCTCCGGAAGAATCGAGAAAGAAGGAGACAAAGGAAGACGACGATGGCGGCTGCATGCAGAATAGGGCGGAGCTTGTCGCGGCGCATCGAGGAAGAAGCTGGAGGGGGAGGGGTCATTGGTGAAGGTTTGTCCAAGGGGAAGCTGCTGGACATGATGCGGTGTCGAGGGTGCGAGGAAACGGACGAGGCCGAGGGGACCTAATGCACAGAGCACGCACACGGCATGCCGGCCGCGTGGTCACCGCATGCACTGGTGCACTTAGTGCACCCTGGCATGTAGCGTCTTGTCTAGCAGCGAGTCCTTCCAAGGACTAGTCCCTCTGAGGTGATAGATAGGCAAAAGAAACCAAGAGGAGATGGGAGGCTTCACTGGAAGTTTTCTGCAGCAAACTTGGCCATATCACTGGGATAAACAAAGAAGAGATAATGGCAAAATATGATGTGTGGGAGGTTTAGGGTAGGAAGGACTACAATCCTGGGAAGTTTGAGAAGCAAAGGTCCAAGATTCAATTTAGTTGCTTTGCAACTGACCAATCAGGTCGAGAATGCAAATCTTGATGTGGCACTCACATATCCATAGGGATGGAGCTGAAATTTGGAGGAGTCTGGTTATTTTGGCATATGAAGACACTGTATAAATATCATACCATCTGGATAAACCAAAGTGGTACTTCCTTCACACATCATCCCACTGCTCAGAATTTTAGAGAAATAGCAGAGGAGAAATGGCTAGATAAAATGAGCTGAAATTTTGTGGAGAGATGTTGTATAGGTAGGAGAATGTCCTGGTAAAATTTCAGAAATTATGGAGCAACATAAAGTACAGTTGCTTCACAGTCCAAAATAATGACCAGAGACAAAGATTTGATGTTGTGGTCACAAAGTTGATGGGGTGATGCTCAAACTTGGTGGAGAGTCATGATTTGAGCATATTGAGATCATGACAAAATTTCAACTCATTTGCATACTCTTAGCTAGTACTTGTTTCACAAAGCATCATGTGGATTAGAAAATTTGGAAATTTGCCAAGAAATATTTACTACCCAAATGAGGTTGAATTTTAGCATGAGGTAGTGATATGGATAGGAAAAAGTTCCCGAAAAGTTTGAGAGCAAGTAAGCAGATATCAAGGGTACTAGATTCACAACTTGACATTTAGGGCAGAATCACAAAAGGAGTATTTGCGGAATATTTTTGAACATGGCAAGGAAGGAATTTGTCATATCTTAGGAAGGTATGACCCAAGAAATTTATGAGAATTATTTGGGAATTTTTGGAATGATAGGAATGTGGGTTGCTTCACAACCCAGAGCAAACAGGATTATTCCTTTAATAGAAAAGGAATATTCCAAGGGAAAAGATGACTGGGATTGGTCTAATATGGAAATGAAAAGGTCTTAGGATGTTTTAAAGGTTGGCAAGCCACTAAGGAAGAGAAATCAAGGGTGATCCTTTTAGGTTCCCAAACTAAAAAGCCACACAGAAGCAAATCCATACCAAAATCAAAAGGAAAAAATGGGCAAAATCCGGGGTGTTACATTCAATCTCGTTACCAGCAAGTCTCTTTACTCGTTACATAATACAAGATCTCGTAACTAACTCCTTAATCACATTGCTTGCAAGCTTCTTGTGATGTTGTATTGCCGAGTGGGCCCTAGAGAAACCTCTCTGTCATACGTAGTGACAAATCCCAGTCTTGATCCATGCCAACCCAATAGACACCCTTGGAGATACCTGTAGAGCACCTTTATAGTCACCCAATTACGTTGTGACATTTGATACACACAAGGCATTCCTCCGGTTTTTGGGAGTTGCATTATCTCATGGTCACAGGAACACATACTTGACATGCAGAAAACAATAGCAATAAACTGACACGATCATATGCTACATTTATAGTTTGGGTCTTGTCCATCACATTATTATCCTAATGATGTGATTCCATTATCAAATGACAACTCATGTCTATGGCCAGGAAACTTTGACCATCTTTGATCAACGAGCTAGTCCTTCAGAGGCTCACTAGGGACAGTGTGCTCTCTATGTATCCACACATGTATTTAGTTTCCAATCAATACAATTCTAGCATGGATAATAAATGATTGTCATGAACAAGGAAATATAATAAAAACCACTTTATTATTGCCTCTAGGGCATATTTCCAACAGTGTCCCACTTGCACTAGAGTCAATAATCTAGCTCACATCACTATGTGATTTACATTGTAATGAATCTAACACCCATACAGTTCCGGTGATGATCATATTTCGCTCGTGGAAGAGGCTTAGTCAACGAGTCTGAAACATTCAGATCCTTGTGCACTTGGCAAATACTTATGTCCTCCTCCTTGATGTAATCACGGATGGAATTCAAGCGTCGCTTTATGTGTCTGGTCCTCTTGTCAAACCTTGGTTGCTTGGCTAGAGCAATGGCACCAATGTTGTCACAGAACTGAGTCATTGGATCCAGTGCACTGGGAACAACTCCAACAACTGTCATGAACTCCTTCATCAGCACACCTTCTTTAGCCGCCTCCGAGGTAGCTATGTACTCCGCTTTGCATGTAGAGTCAGCTACCACACTTTGCTTGGAACTGCACCAGCTTACCGCACCCCCATTGATAATAAATACGTATCCGGTTTGAGACTTGGAGTCATCTAGATCACTGTCAAACCTTGCATCAACGTAACCCTTTTTGACAAGCTCTTGATCACCTGCACACAGGAGAAACACTTCTTTAGTCCTTTTCAGGTACTTCAAAATATTATCGACCTTTGTCCATTGTTCCATTCCTGGATCACTTTGAAACCTTCCCGCCATACTTATGGCAAGGCTCACATCAGGTCTTGTGCACAACATTGCATACATGATAAAGCCTATGGATGAAGCATAGGGGACGACACTCATCTTTTCTGTATCTTCTGCAGTCACTAGGCATTGGGTCTTACTCAACTTCACATCTTGCAATACAGGCAATAACCCTTTCTTGGACTGATTCTATTTGAACTTCTTCAAAACTTTGTCAAGGTATGTGCTCTGTGAAAGTCCTATTAAGTGTCTTGATGTATCTTTATAGATCTTGATGCCTAATATGTAAGCAACTTCTCCTAGGTCCTTAATTGAAAAAATCTTATTCATATAATCCTTTATGCTTCCCAAAAATTCAATATTGTTTCCAATCAGCAATATGTCATCCACATGTAATATTAGAAACACTATAGAGCTCCCACTTACTTTCTTGTAAAGACAAGATTCTTCCTAAACTTGTATAAACCCAAACGCCTTGATCACCTCATCAGAACGCTGATTCCAACTCCGAGATGCTTGCATCAGTCCTAAATAGATCGCTGGAGATTACACCCTTTGTCAGCATTCTTTGGATCGACAAAACCTTCCGATTGCATCATATACAACTCTTCTTTAAGGAAACCGTTAAGGAACGTTGCTTTGACATCCATCGTTCAAATTTCATAATCGAAAAAAGCAGATATTGCTAACATGATTCTAACAGACTTGAGTGTCGCTACGAGTGAGAAAGTCTTATTGTAGTCAACTCCTTGAACTTGTGAAAAACCATTTGCCACAAGTCGAGCTTTATAGACGGTGATATTACCATCGGCATCCGTCTTCTTCTTAAAGATCCATTTATACCGAATGGCCTTTCGCCCTTCAAGTAATACTTCCAAAGTCCACAATTTGTTTTCATACATGGATCCTATCTCGGATTTCATGGCCTCTAACCATTTGTTGGAATCCGGGCCCATGATAGCTTCTCCATAGCTCATAGGTTCATCGCTTTCCAACAACATGACATTTAAGACAGGGGTACCGTACCACTGATGAGGAGTACGTGCCCTTGTCGACCTACGAGGTTCCATAGAAACTTGATCCAAAGCTTCATTATCATCATCATTGGCTTCCACTTCAACTGGCGCAAGCTCCGCAGAAACAACTTTCTGCACTAGCAACTCTCTCGTTGAAGCAAAATTTCAATAACCTCATCAAGTTCTATCTTCCTCCCACTCAATTCTTTCGAGAGAAACTCTTTCTCAAGAAAATTTTTGTTCTTAGCGACAAACACTTTGCCTTCGGATCTAAGATAGAAGGTGTACCCAACTATCACTTTTAGGTATCCTATGAAGAATCATTTTTCTCCTTTAGGTTGCAGCTTTTCAGGCTGATGTTTTTTGACATAAGCATCACATCCCCAAACTTTAAGAAATGACAACATTGGTTTCTTGCCAAACCATAGTTCATATGGTGTTGTCTCAACAGATTTAGATGGTGCCCTATTTAAAGTGAATACATCTGTGTCTAACGCATAACCCCAAAACGATAGTGGAAAATCAGCAAGAGACATCATAGAACACAACATATCTAATAAGGTTCGATTACGATGTTCGGACACACCATTATGCCGTGGTGTTCCATTCGGTGTCAACTATGAAACAATTACACATTCTCTTAGGCGAGTGCTAAACTCATAACTCAGATATTCTTCCCTGCGATCAGACCATAGGAATTTGATCTTGTTTTTACAATGATTCTCCACTTCACTCTGAAATTGCCTGAACTTTTCAAAAGTTTCAGACTTGTGTTTCATTAAGTAAATATAACCGTATCTACTTAAGTCATCGGTGAAGGTGAGAAAAATAACGATATCCATCGTGCGCCTCAATGCTCATCGGACCGCACACATCAGTATGTATGATTTCCAGTAAGTCCCTTGCTCACTTCATTGTAGCGAAGAATGGAGTTTTGGTCATCTTGCCAATGAGGCATGGTTCACATGTGTGAAGTGATTAAAAATCAAGTGACTCCAAAAGTCCATCAGCATGGAGTTTCTTCATGCATTTTACACCAATATCATTATCGGCTCTACATATTTTGGCATCAATGTTATGAACATGTGTGTCATACTGTCGAGCTTCAATAAGAAAAAACCTGTCACATTGGGTGCATGACCATAAAATATATTACTCAAATGAATAGAACAACCATTTTTCTCTGATTTAATTGAGTAACCGTCTCGCAATAAACAAGATCCAGATATAATGTTCATGCTTAATGCATGCACTAAATAACAATTATTCAGGTTCATCACTAATCCCGATGGTAACTAACGTGAGAGTGTGCCGACGGCGATCGCATCAACTTACAAACCATTTCCCACACGCATCGTCACTTCATCCTTCACCAACCTTCATCTATTCCGTAGTTCCTGTTTTGAGTTGCAAATGTGAGCAACCGGACCGGTATCAAATACCCAGGCACTATAAAGAGAGGTGGTGAGGTACGCATCAATAACATGTATATCATATATACCTTGTTTGGTGTTGGCCGCTGTCTTGCAGTTCCGCTTCCACTGACTATTGTCCTTGCATTGAAAGTGCTCTGTTTCTGGCTTCGGTCCAGCCTTGGGTTTCTTCACGGGAGGGGCAACTGCTTTTCCACTCTTCTTAGAGTTACCCTTCTTACCCTTGCCATTCTTTTTGAAACTAGTGGTTTTATTGACCATCAACACTTGATGCTCCATCTGAATTTCCGACTCAGTGACTTTGAGCATCGTAAACAGCTTGACGATTGATTTATTCATCCCTTGCATGTTATAGTTCAACACAAAGCCTTTATAGCTAGGTACAAGTGATTAAAGAACTCTCTCAGTGATTGCCTCTCGCGGGAGAACAATTCCCAATTCAGCCAGATGGTTGGAGTACCCACACATTCCGAGTATGTGCTCACTCACATGCCTGTTCTCCTCCATCTTGCAAGCATAGAACTTATCAGAGGGCTCATAACTCTCGATCCGGGCATTCTTTTCAAAAATGGACTTCAACTCCTAGAACATCTCATATGCTCCATGACGTTCAAAACGTCTTTGAAGTCCCGGTTCTAAGCCATACAAAATTGCACATTGTACTACTGAGTAGTCATCCAAACACGACTGTCGGCCGTTTGTAACATCTTTAGTCGCCGAGTGGGGAGCTTATCACCAAGCGGTGCATCAAAGACATAAGCCTTTTGGGAAACTGCGAGGACAATCCTCAGATTACAAGCCTAGTCTACAAAGTTACTTACATCATCTTTCACCTTGGCTTTCTCTAGGAACACATTAAAATTCAGGGGTGCTACTGCACGAGCCCCTGATCTACAACACAAATTTGCAAATATTACTTAGAATATTGTTCAAGATAATGAGTTTAGTTAATGATATTAATAATAAATTCCCACTCAAATTGACATCCCTCTAGTCATTCGAGTGATACATGATCCAAATCCACTAACCCAAGGCCGATCATAGCGCGAGATGAGCTGGTTTCAATGTTGAACATCTACATGTTGATCATATCTACTATATGACTTATGTTCGACCTTTCGGTCTCTTGTGTTTCGAGGCCATGTCTGTACATGCTAGGCTCATCAAGTTT
This sequence comes from Hordeum vulgare subsp. vulgare, assembly GCF_904849725.1. NCBI lineage: Eukaryota > Viridiplantae > Streptophyta > Magnoliopsida > Poales > Poaceae > Hordeum > Hordeum vulgare. Next base: position 297,852,903 of record NC_058520.1, on the reverse strand, counting down.
AACCGGTGTGTTTTACTTGTGCAAAACAGTCTTGCACCCGTTGTATGTGAACGTAGAGTCTATCACACCCGATCATCATGTGGTGTCTCGAAATGATGAACTTTCGCAACACTGCACACTCGGGGAGAACACAATTTTACCTTGAATTTTTGTGAGGGATCACCTTATAATTCTACCGACTTCCTAAGCAAAACAAGGTGCATAAAAAGGATAAAATTCACATGCATATCATAAGTGACAGGATATGGCCATGATCGTGTGCTTTTACTCTCCATCTCCAAAGCAACGGCATGATCTCCATCGTCACCGACACAACACAATGATCTCCATCATCACGATCTACATCATCGCGTTGCCATCAAGGTTATCGCTCCAACCATTCTTGTACCACTATTGCTACCATTTAGCGATAAAATAAACCATTACATGGCGCTTAATGATTAACACAGAGGTCATACAATAATTAAAGACAACCCTATGGCTCCTGCCGGTTGTCGTAGAATTGACATACAAGTCGATATTAACTATTACAACATGATCATCTCATACATCAAATATATATCATCATGTCTTTGGCCATATCATATCACAACATACCCTGCAAAGACAAGTTAGACGTCCTCTAATTTGTTGTTGCATGTTTTACGTGGCTGCTATGGGTATCAAGCAACAAATCTTCTTCCCTACGAAAAATCACAATGGTGATATGCAAGTTGATATTTAACCTTCTACAAGGAATGCCTCTATCAAATCCAATTCAACTAAAGTAGGAGAGACTAACACCCGCCAACCATCTTTATGAAATAAGTTGCATGTCAGTCGATGGAACCGGTCTCTCGTACGTGGATGAGTAAAATTAGTCCGGGCCGCTTCATCCCATAATAGCGCTGAATCAAGAAAAGAGTAAGGAGGGAAGCAATCTGAATATCAATGCCCACAAACTAATTTTTGTTCTACTCGAGATGTCAGCTATGCATAGACCTAGTGTGGGGACCCTGACTTATGAGTCGAGATCGCCGAATGAATGTGCTCAGTAATCCTAGAGATCAGTGCTCACCGAACACACAGATACTGAATATTAAAAGTCTTACATCCAAACATATTGTTTGATACAACAAATGACCACGATGGTAAAGTCTCACATAGGTAGGGCCTATAAGGCCAATCACAGCGATACATCTACTAGCGGAAATCTTGGTAATAAACGGGAGCCCATGACATCAGCCTTCACCAATAGGCATTCTGACTGGGAAGCGTCCTAGTTCGTGGGTCCGTCTCCGATGACGAATTCTTCTCCGAACTCCGGTTCCTCCATGTCTGGTCAATAACATAACCAGTGGCAAGCTAGTTAGTATTTTGAATGTACACGCAAACAGCCCATGATATGGATAATGTAGTTGGTACGATAATAAAATAATATGCAGCCCTTCCGGAAAGCAAGTTTTTATTGAAAATGAACATGGTCAAGTACTTGTAAGGAATGCATCATAAGCTAGATGGTAATATTAAGAACAGGTCACGGATATCAACAAATATGTTGAGGGATTGAACACCATAGTTCACCCTATATGCCAAGTCACCGAACTTGTCAAATCATTTTCCTTAGATAACACCTTTAAACACACACAAACACACACGTGGTTTATGTGGAAACGATTGGATGTAGTTTAAGCAGGATTACCCAACTGTCCTTGACCGTGGACACGACTATTCCAATAGATTTACACTGTGCAGAGGTTGTACACTGTACCCACGAGATCCGGGACACTTCCGTGTCATCCACGACTCGCGGTATATAACATACCCGAGGTAAGTACCCGATCATGGCCTTTCCCCTGACAAGACTAGACAAAAGAGTCCACTCGATTATTACCCAGCCCACATGATTTATGGCTTACGAGCACCGACTCTAGACCATATCATCCATGCGGGGACCAATAGTGTTCCTGCACTACAAGAAATAAGGTCAATTATGACTCCATATATTGATCATTGATTCGTCATTATTGTTGTATATTGACCTTTTTTGACCAAATTTACAAGGTCAACAGTTGGCCGTCAAGAATGAACAAACTTGACCTTTCTCAAATGTTGGTCGTAGATCTCTATTGACCAAAATTTCAGATTGGTCATTACCCATTTCTGTGAGCCACGTAGGATCTGACGTGGCTGTGCTGACATGGCATTGCTAGTGACCAAATGGAATCATCATACATTACACAACCCAATGCAATAATCTAGCGACATGGGCCTCCACCAATACTATTCTATTATTAAAAATGTCTAAATTGTTTAGGATGATACATTATTTTGCCAAAAGCATGTATATCTCAGGATAAACCCATTAAACAGCAAGTACAAGACTGCAAATTAGTTGTATATATTTCATTTCAGTAGCACATCACATGAATTACAATACGTCATCCATCGACTCCTCTACACATAAAGGTTCAAGGCCCAACAAATGCATAATCACACATCAACATAGTTTGACAAAGATTGGATGAGAAGCACAAGTTTTTGTTGATCACACATAACATCAATGATAAACAAAGCTTCCTGTTCCCTCCTCCTGTCATGTCCTCTACTTCTTATGGGTGCTTCTGATCATCCTGGTAATTCAAATAATCAAACATAAAAAAGCATACAAAATAATTAAATATTATAATGTACAAGTAATAAATAAATTAGAACTATTTCATCCTCCAACAGTGGTAGTGTATTGAGCGTAAAAGTTATATAATTTCTCTCATCTTCTGTTACATAGATGCAAGATTAAGGTGTCAACACCACGTAAATATAATTTCTCTCATCTTCTATTACATAAATACTACTAGAAATCAGCAATCGATTTGTTCAGGACAGAAATCAGTAGTAGTGGCCACGCTACATACATCTTTATGGTGTCAAGTGACATCGCAGATTTTGCAAAATAGCCTTAGCTTGGTACATGTATGTAAAAAAATATGTACTGTTATGAAGGAACCCACCGGATTGACATCACAAGGTTCCAACTTTAGCACTCGTACAACTTTAGCACTGTTATTTCGAATTAGTGGCTGAGAAATTAACTATTGTAATGTTGCATAATTTTTTCATACACCATTTTAATGGAGATGGGAAAAGAACTACCACCGGAGCTACAACCAGGAGAAAGTTTCCAACCACATGTAAGTAAACGATTTCCTATAAGTAAATAAGAGTGGGGTTTCTTTGCCCATAACCTTCTCATTATAGTGCATGTCTGATATGTTGCAACCTTGATATCTTAGCATTTGAAGTTGTGGTTCTCTGTACTGACATAAGCATTCCTTTTTGCAAACATGATGCATGTTAAATGTTACCATTAACTTATTTGTTCTTTAATGCCAATCCAAATTTCCTGTCCACAAGATGACATCTTTTCTCTATTATTTCTGTTGCTTATAATATACTCCCTCCGACCCAAAATAAGTGACTCAAAAGTGACTCTACTTTATACTAAAGTTAGTACAAAATTGAATCATTTTTGAATCACTTATTTTGGGACAGAGGGAGTACTTAAGTTTGCCAAATCTGCCCAAAAATCTATGAGTTTAGGTGTTTACTATTATTTTGATCATCTCTGAGTTAAAATGGCTACTTAAGTTGTTGGTCAAATATGTCCAAATTGAATGTGTTGATGGTTTATTCACAAAAGGACATGTGGCAGTACAATTATTCATATTTTGTATCTGATGGTTTAGTGCGACCATAAACTGAGAAGCTATTGCTATTTATTTATTTTGCTTTTAATGATACTACTTCATAAGCTCTCCTGGTATGTCTAAATAAATGCTATGATGTAGGGGACAACTAATTCATTTCATACTGGACACCAAGCCATTGATGGCAACACTGTTCATGGTGATTTGGGTGCAATTGGTGGTGCCAATGACAACTCCAGTGGAGATACGAGTGAGCAGGCCATCAACAAACTAACCTTTGCACCAATAATGCTCGTGCTGGTGGTGGCGACACCAGTTCCAACAACCATGAAAGCGAGAATTATAGATGGTGGTTCTGACCTTGGGAGTGTCTTTTTTGACTTAGAGGTAGACTTTAGAACTCATGATTGTGTTGTCAACAAAGTAGCATTTTGGTAGTTGCAAGACTTCACATGAGCTGTGATGTGTTTCGGATATTCAAAACTGGAGCTTATCCTTGCAAGTTGAACAATATATCGTTCATTGTCGTTGTGAACTGTTATGTACATTACTTCTCATGCTTTGGATGTGCAAAATAAATATTATCATTTCAATTTGTGACTGTGGCTGACATGTATCTATAATATGATTTGTATTCATGATTAGATGCAACAAAATTATCCTGTTAATGTGACACACTGATTCATGTTGGAAAAAATAAAATAAGACTGTAGACTACAATCATAAAATTATCCTACAAGCTAATGGTTCTATTTGCAAAATAAAATAAGCTCAAAAGAAAAATCATAGTATGCTTGAGAAGGTATAAAGTGTAGCAGTGCTGGAAATATTAGACTGTAGACTACAATCATAAGAATCTGAGTTTAGAGATAAGATCAAATATGAGGATTAAAATGGAAACATGTTCTCGTAATAAATATGTACTTTGTTTATTGGTCTCTATTAGGATGGGCAAGACATCCATGAAAAAAGAACACATCCAAGTACTAATATCTTGGATAATACAGAGCCTAACATTGATTGATGAACGACATGAATCATTCCATGGTCCCGTGCATATATCAATAATCCTCCTTCTCGCTTTTCGGAAAGTAACATTCATAAGTCCCCTCAACTGCATTATTTGGGAAAGGTCACTTATTTCCTGATATACTGAAGTAAATATATGAATTCGGAAGCTATGCTGATATGGAATCAATACACTAATTGTTGGACCAGTGTAGCATGCAATAAGCCAGCACAAAACAAGGCATCATCCATTAGAACATACAGAAGCCATCTCATGTAGAATATGGAAAATCAGATATATGTCATCTTGATGTAATACATCACTTATATGTAGTACTGCAATTCATAAGCAGAAAGCAGAAAACAGGGATGCTTCAAGCAATCGACATGGAGTTGACAAGCACGAGCTCGGAGGCTTCTTCTCTGATGTGGGGTAACGCTAGTCAACGGATGTATACTGTTGCTGTAACCGCATAGCATGCATTGTCCCGTTTTCATGATCTGAAATTCTGGCAAGAAACTTCTTGGGATTAACTACATTTTGTCCTATTTACTACCATAGAATATTCTAATCCCAACAAATTCTTGCCTCTGTCAAGGACAATCAGAAGAAGATAGGTTTGACTGGGAAACTGCATGTTCGAGAGGCCTGGTGTGTTTAGTGGGAGAGTTGGAGTATCCAAAATATCAGGAACAGTATGTATTGGGCAGACTTGAAATACTAATATAAGCGTATCCATTTTTTCCTACAAGTTCCCTTCCCGACCCATGGACCTAAACTACCTTTCTACTCTCTCTCTCTCCCACAATACAAAAGCTTGTAGTGTCAAAAAGCTTTTATAAGTCTCTCTGTGCAGGAAAGCTTATTTCTAGATCTCCCTGTGCAAGCCACCCACACAATCGCAAACCTAAATTCTTTCTACACCCCATAGATAGGAACGAAAGCTGAAACTTGGCATCCGGAGGAGCACGGATTAGAGTTGTAATAGATAGGAGTAAGGGGAGGCCGTACCATCTCACCAGTGAGGAGGAGGCGTCCGCGGCAATGGACGACGGCGGCGGCAAAGAGGGCAGGCACGCGGCGGCGCGAGCGACAGATCCCGGAATGGAGACAGCATGGTAGATCTTCTTGCGGCGGCGCGGGCGACAGATCCCGGTGATGATTGTCGCCGCCTTGTCATCGTTCTCCTTGGGGCACAGGGGATCGTGCGTGGGAAGTTGAAGGGAGAGGTGGAGAAGGGACGCAGGGTCCTGTCGTGGCAGACGAGAGCACAGGGGGTCTGTTGAGGGGAAGGAAGGCTGGCGGCAGGAGACGTGGGAGGGGAGTCAAGGGGGATGGGTGTGGACTCTGGAGATAGGGTTAGGGTTACGTGTGTGGGGAAGGGACTTTATATCCTATTCATTTAATGGGTCTACTCAAGTCCGTATAGATATTGTATTTAGGAAATAAAGATCCATATTGTTTTCTCTAGTTATATTTTTTGATTCCAAAAAAGACGTGGTTCAACTGTATATCCACATCATTGTACTTGTCGATGGGACGTGGTTTCCTTGTATTTTCAGGCACACATACTATAAGCTTAGGTGTATTTTCTTATGAACACGCGGTGCAAAAGAGCACTTGTGCGGCCAATCGACAAGGCGCGTCACCCTTGTATCACTGAACGAACATATATCTAACAAGGCAAACATATTTGACTTTAAAAATAAGAAAATAAGATATGTATCTCGAAAGGGTTCCCACCTCTCTATTTCTATACAAATTGCATGTGGGTTGCCATTGAAAAAAAATTCAACATAATGTGTTGAAAACTTTTTATATCTCCAAACTTCTTACCTGAACTTTTACAATAGTTGTTAAAATGAGGCATGAGGTCATGTTTATGTTTTTATTGTCTCAAACACCAAGTTAAGGTACCCTATACTACCTTTCAAAAAAAATCTGAATAAGGTCTACAAATTATGAGATTAGCATGGGCTCATATATTTCATTTTGGTAATTATATTGTATTTTCTAAAATATTTAGGATATTAAAATGAATAATTATAATTTATTGGTATTTATTTAATATCATTTACTTCATCCATATACATGTAAAACAAATTTTTGCTCTCTATACATGACACATAGGAAAATTTGATGAGGTGTCGCCCAGTCACCTCCACACATATGTTTATGATCTTATATTTGGTCATAGTAGCATTGAAATATGATCATAAATACTTCTACACAGCTTAATGACCATTTTGTGCAATAGGATCATGACCTAATGGACGTAAAAGGTCATAACGTTATGGGCTTTGGACACTATTAGAGTTGCCATGACTAATTTCAGAATTTTGGTCATGGATCAATGGCCAATTAAACCACTGTCATTATTTTTGGTCATAATTGAGCGTTTTTCTTGTAGTGCCGAAACATGTAAAAATGGCATAGTCGACCTACCTGGTACGACCCCATCACGAGAGTGACCACATATCACTCCCGCCACTAGTAATGTGGCCTCTTTGCTAGCACCAACCAAAGTAATCAACAAAACCCCGTCCCATAAAGGGGTATCGTGGTCGCACATGTAAGGTTGGGACGGTCGACACATAATAAATCTAATCCCATTTCCAAAACCACTCACACACAAAATATTCTTGGTGCACCCCTCTTCCTCAAGTGGTCACCTAACTCAACATCATCACCCTCGGGCATTAGTGGCACCCGACGGGGTTTTCGTAAAACTTTTGATATAAACTTTGTGTTACCATCATCATGCACATGCTCTTTCTATGTGTAGAACTACTGTCTACTTGTCCACATGTTATCAGCGTGACCCTCATATATGATAGGGTCATGCTCAATACTTGTGCTCCAGCGGAGCTATCAGAAGCACCATGCCGGGGGCACCGATCATTCTTAACTATATGCATCGGAGTAGAGTAGCTAATGTGACATGCATAGAAGTATTTTATTAGACATGGTCAAAGGGCTTCTTGCCTTGATGAGCTAGGTATCCGGGGTCTTCAGGTCCAAGTCCTTCGTCGAACGCGGAATCTATAGTCGTAATAATAGTAATAAAAATATAAGAAGGTCATTCGAAAACAGAGCACAAAATCACTTCAAAAACGTTAACCTATTCTGATAAATCTTTATTGTAGTTTTAAAAATGTTTGTCTCTGGTTTTAATGCAAAAAGGTATTTTTAAAACCAAATTAACACGGGCTAAAATATTTAAACTGGGCATTTTAATCAAAGCCATGTATAAAAGTTTTTACAAAAAATAGTGCAACAACACTAATAAATTATACAAATTTTTAGAAGAATTGTGGTGGAAAAATATTTAAATTTGATTAAATATTTAATTTTACAAAAATCATTTAGAATGGAAATAAAAGAAAAAGGCTTAACCCTGGCCTGGCTCGACCAGTGGCTAGGCCGGCCCAACTGGCCAACCGGCCAATTAGCCAGCCAGCAGCCCAGGTGCGCACGTGTCATCAGTTTTAAACCTGACGCGCGGGCCCGTGCGGTCAGCGGTAGAGAGAGGAGAGAGGGGGTGAGACTGGCCACCGACGGGTGGGGCATGTGTGTCGGGGTTGTCTTCCTCCTTTGGATAGAGGGGAGGGCAGGCACGCCGGCGGCGATTCCGATGCCCTTGAGGCAAGGTGACGGCGGGAACGACACCATGGCATCGTCGCCTACCTGCTAGTGGTCGAAAGAACGACGGGGAGGCCCTGGGTCACCGGCGATGAGGTGACCTCGGCGGAGGTGATACAGGTGGTGGTGGAGTTGGGTGTTACAGGCAGGGAAATGCTCGGAGAAGAGGTGGGGAGGCTTACTGTGCTCTCTACGGTCACGGAGGAGGTGAGAGGAGCACGAGAGCTGGCCTGTAGCCCAAGATCGACGGAGCTCCGAAGCGGCGGGGCCTCGGTCGATCTCGACTACCGGAGCTCTCTCTGATCGAATGGAGTGGCTAGGGCCTCGATTGATGGTCTGGAGGAGTGGTGTGAGGTGCTGGAGTGAAGGCGGAGAGCCTATTTATAGGCCAGCAACAGTGCATCGAGCGGGGGAGCGCCGGTGGTTTCACCGCGGCTACAAAAGAGGGAGAGAGGGCTCGGGGTCGATACCACGGTTTCACGGACATGATTTGAGAACCCGAACGCTCAATGAGAGAGAGAGGAGGCTCAGTGCGCGCGTGCTACGGGGCCGTGCACTTCTGGCAAAATCTGGCGCGTGCGGGCACGCGTCGCATGGGTCTGCAGAGAGGGGGAGAAGGGGCCCTAGGGCTGCCCGAGTAAGGAGGTTTGTTGGAGACGCGGAGGGACATCGAGGGGAGGTGAGAACCGGCCGGGGCTGGCCTCCTTTTCCTTGGGTGCGCACTGTAGCATGCCCAGAGCGCAGATTTGGCATGCCACGGCACGCTGGCGCGCTCTGGGGTGCTTTGGCCCTATCTGCCGTTTGGGAGCCGAGGGACTCACTTATGGTCAAAGGAAGTGCTAGAAGAGAAGCTGTCAGCCTTGACTCTGAGACTAAATTGGGGATTTTGGCTTACCTGCTTGGAACCAGAGAGGGGGCACTCGTGTGCAGTTAAGGAGTGGTGCTGGCAGCTTGCACTAAGAGTTTAGTGGGAAGGGAGTGGGTGTAGAGTGTGTTAAGTGTTGTTTGACCATAGTGGCAAAAGGTGTTTGGTATGTGTTTGGGGTAGTTAACCTCCACCACTGATGGTGAAAGTTAAAAGGATTGGGTTTTAGGCAAAAGTAGCATGCTCCACGAAATTTGAGCTCCATTGGACAAGTTTGACAGTGTAAACATGAAAACACCCCCAAATGGGCAGTTGTGTCCTTTTAAAAGAGAATGTTGGTAAATTAATCCCCACAAATCCAATTTTTAGCAGGGTCTCCTCATTTGGGGTGTTGAGCACTCCTGCAAAGTTTCAGGCCATATGGATAAACTTTGCTATGTAGAGTTGCTACAACTTGATTCTGGACACGGAAGATTTTAGGAATATTTGGTGAACCAAACCATCTTGGAAGGAGGTGAAACTTGGCATGACCAACAAATATAGCTTGGGAAGCATGCTAGAATTTTTTGAGAATTCATTGAATATATTGCCTTTGGAGATATTTCAAAAGGTCAAAACAGACAGAATAGGTTTTTGAGGATTTGCTCAAATATTTTGAACATAAACACGGGTAGTAAATCCTATGTATGGAAAAATATATGTCCTCTCAATATCTCCAATTTTTCTCAGATTTTTCTAAGGTAGAAAATATTTTTCCATTCAGAAATATCATTTCTTGCCTCAGAAAAGGACATGGAAATAAAATAGAAAAATATTTTATAACATAATTGTTTTATGATTTTGGAGAGTTATAATAGTGCCAAAATCAGAATACAATCTTTGGGTGAAGGCACTCCTTTGGAGTTAGGGACTTGTAAGCAAACCCAAAGCAAGGTTTTTGAAATAATAAAAAATGAGAAAAGGATCTTTTTGTAAATATCATGTTATAAAAATATTGTTTTTGGATCCACTCATTCAAACATAAACACAAACAATGGCACTCATAGCACTTGCTTAAATAGTTTTAATAAACTCAGGTTTTGAAGAGACTACAGTTGAAATAAGGTAAAAATAGGGCGTGACATACCTATCCCCCTTACAAGAATCTTGTCCCCGAGATTCCTAAGCTAGGTTCTAAAAATGTACGGAAATTCAAATCGGAGATAGTCTTCACGCTCCCATGTTGCTTTTGCTTCAGTGTGGTTGCTCCACTGAACCTTGAAGTACTTGATGGTGTGGCTCCTCGTACAATCCTCGGCTTCCTCCAAGATGCAGATCGGCCTCTCACGATAACTGAGGTCGGGTTGAAGGTCAATGGCTTGATGGTCAATGTCCTTATAAAGATTTGTACGGTTTGGCGCTTGAAGGCACTTCCGAAGTTGTGACACGTGAAAAACGTTGTGCACACCTGAAAGTTCCGGAGGTAGCTCCAACTGGTAAGCAACTTCTCCACGCCTTGTCGTGATCTTAAAAGGTCCAATGAACCTTGGAGCAAGTTTCCCCTTGACGTGGAAACGCTTAGTTCCCTTAAGAGGTGTGACGCGAAGGGACACCTGGTCTCCGGGGTTGAACTCCACTTCTCTGCGGTGAGAATCCGCATAGCTCTTCTGTCGCGACTTGGACGCTTTCAGGTGTTCCCTGACAAGTTGTACCTTGTCTTCTGCTTCATGAAGAACGTCTCGCCCGAAAATCAATCCTTCACCAGTTTCGGACCAGTTGAGCGGGGAGCGGCACTACCGTCCGTATAACACTTCAAATGGGGCCATCTGGAGACTGGACTGATAGGTATTGTTGTATGAGAACTCAGGGTATGGCAGACAGTCTTCCCATTTGGTCCCATGTGCTAAGACACAAGTGCGGATCATATCCTCGAGTATCTGATTCACTCGCTCCACTTGTCTACCCATCTGTGGGTGGAAGGCAATGCTAAAAGAGAGCTTGGTTCCCAAAGCTTCTTGGAACTTCTTCCAGAATCTCAAAGTGAACTGCGTGCCTCAGTCGGATACAATTTCCTTGGGAACTCCATGGAGGCTCACAATACGCTCAATGTAGAGACTAGCCAGCTTGTCACCACCATAAGTGGTGCTGATTGGGATGAAGTGAGAGACCTTGGTTAGATGGTCGACAATGATCCATATGGATTCATGGCCTCTGCTGGACCTAGGTAGACCCGTGGCAAAGTCAACGCCCACTCAGTTCCACTTCCATTCACGCACCTGGAGAGGTTGTAGCAGCCCAGCAAGTCGCTGGTGCTCAGCCTTGACACGCCGGCACACATCGCACTTGGCGATATAGGAAGCTATTTCCCTCTTCATTCCGTGCCACCAGAATCTTACCCTAAGTTTTTGATACATCTTGGTCCCACCGGGCTGAATTGAGTAGGGTATTTCGTGGGCTTCTTGCAAGATTAAATTCTTGAGTTCAACCTTGTTGGGTACGCATAAACGTTTCCCAAACCACACAACTCCTTGTTCATCCACATAGAATTCTGGGGCCTTGCCTTCCTAGATCTTCTTCTTGACGCCTTCGTTTCTCTTGTGTCCCTTCTGGGCCTCTTTAATGTCGTCTTCCAGAGTGGGTTCAACTTCGAGGTTAGCTAGGAATCCTGGTTCAACCAGATCCAACCCGAAGCTCTCCAACTCGTCATATAGGGCGGGTAGCCTTTCCTTGATTATAGAGTTCAAGGTGCAGGCCTTCCGGCTCAAGGCATCGGCCAGCACATTGGCCTTACCAGCGTGGCATTGAATGCTGAGGTCATTCGGGCATAGTGGCTGTGACAGGTAAGCCATGACCCTGCCGTCTTGCATTAGGACGCCACCGAGCCCGATTCTGGAGGCATCAGAGTATATCACAAACTCCTTGTTGATATCTGGAGTAGCCAGTACCGGGGTGGTGGTCAACCTCTTCTTCAGTTCCTGGAAGCTTTCTTCACACTCTGGCATCCATTCGAACTTCTTGCCCTTCTTCAAGAGCTGAGTCATTGGTCGGGAGATGCTGGAGAACCCTTCCATGAACTTGTAGTAGTATCCCACGAGTCTGAGGAAGCTTCTGACTTCCTTCACATCGATTGGTGACTCCCACTTGGTTACCGTGGTAATCTTGGAAGGATCGACTCCCAATCCGTTTGCCGTCTTGGTATGACCCAAGAATCCAACTCCTGCAGCCAGAATTTGCATTTGCTAAACTTGACATAAAGTTGGTGCTCTCGAAGTTTTTCCAACACTAGCCTGAAGTGTTGCTCATGTTTTTCTTCGGACTTGGAGAAGATTAATATGTCATCGATGAAGACGACAACAAACTTATCCAGGTATTCCATGAAGACATTATTCATGAGGTACGTGAAGTATGTTGGGGCATTGGTCAACCCAAATGACATGATTTTGCACTCATATAGACCGTACTGGGTCACAAATGTCGTCTTAGGTATGTCCTCGGGTCGGATCTTCAGTAGGTAATATCCAGATTTGAGGTCGATCTTGGAAAATACCTTGGCACCATTTAATTGGTCAAATAGGTCCTCAATCTTGGGGAGTGGGTACTTGTTCTTTATCGTGACTTCACTGAGGGATCTGTAATCGACGCAGAGCCTAATAGTCCCATCCTTCTTGGACACGAATTGAACAGGTGATCCCCAAGGTGATGCACTCGGATAGATGAATCCCTTCCTGAGTTGCTCATCCAACTGCTTCTTCAACTCTGCTAGCTCTTCGGATCAATCCTATAGGGCTTCTTATAGATAGGCCTTGACCCGGGCATGATCTTAATGATGAACTCGATGTCTCGGTCAGGAGGCATCCAAGGCAGCTCATCAGGAAAGACGTCCGAGTATTCACAGACTATTGGTACTCGGTCCAACTCTTCTTCCGAAAGGCAATTAACCCGAGGGATTTGAGTGGAGGTAGGTTCAGGGACATACTTGACTTTGACCCCTTGGTCACTTGTCATGGTAATAGCTCTCTTGACGCAGTCCAGTATGCTTTGGTGCCTGGCCAACCAATCCATACCAAGGATCACGAGCAAGCCTTGTGACTTAAGGACGGTGAGATCTGCTATGAAGCGTATCCCATTGATGTTGATCCCAACTCCTCTACATCCTAGGTTGGTCCTTAGCACTGCTCCCGAGGTATGTACTGCCATTTGTCCACTAAGGAGGGTAGGCTTCAAACCCCATTTTTAGCAAACTTTTGGGTGACAAAAGAATGCGAAGCACCACAATCAAACAATACTGTTGTCGGGGTGGAGTTGACGAGGAATGTACCCAGAATGCAGTCCGGGTCCTCCTAGGCTTCTTCTGCGGAGATGTGATTCACACGTCCCCTACTGTGATACTGCTGGTTGCAGGGAGCCTGGTTCCTGCTTGGTGCTCCATGACCTTGTCCTTGATTAGGACCATTGTGGTGCGGTGCATCGGGCTTCTTGTTGGGGCACTGCTTGGAGTAGTGTGCAGTCCGACCTCATCCAAAGCAGGTAATCGGCCCTGGAATGTTGGGCTTGACCCCACTGCTGTGGGCGGATTGATCGCTGGCTTGGGGTTGGCATGTGCTGGGGCTGGCAGTTCTGGCAGAACATAGGTTCCTTGTACTACTGTTCCTGATAGCTCGGTTTTGCTGGGTCTTCGGGTCCAAGTCCTTCGTCGACCTGGAATCTATCGTCGTAATAACAGTAATAAAAAAATAAGAAGCTCATTCAAAAACAAAGCACAAACTCACTTTAAACATGTTAACCTATTCTGATAAATCTTTATTATAGTTTTAAAAATGTTTGTCTCTCGTTTTGATCCAAAAAGGTATTTTTAAAACCTAATTAACACAGGCTAAAATATTTAAACTAGGCATTTTAATCAAAGCCATGTATGAAAGCTTTTACAATAATTAGTGCAACAACACTAATAAATTATACACATTTTTAGAAGAATTGTGGTGGAAAATATTTAAATTTCATAAAATCATTTAGAATAAAAAAAAAAAAGAAAAATGAAAAGGGCTTAACCTTGGCCTAGCTCGGCTAGTGGTTGGGCTGGCCCAACTGTCCAACCTGCTAGTTAGCCAGCCAGCAGCCCACGTGTGCGCGCGCCGTCACGTCTAAACCTGACGCGCGGGCCCGTGCGGTCAGCGGCAGAGCAAGGAGAGAGAAGGAGAGACTCGCCACCGATAGGTGGGGCATGCGTGTCGGGGTTGTTGGAAATATTCCCTAGAGGCAATAATAAAATGGTTATTATCATATTTCCTTGTTCATGATAATCGTCTATTGTTCATGCTATAATTTTATTAACAGGAAACAGTAATACATGTATGAATAAATAGATCATAATATGTCCCTAGCAAGCCTCTAGTTGGCTAGCTCGTTGAGAATAGATGATCATGGTTTCCTGATCATGGACATTGGATGTCATTGATAACGGGATCACATCATTAGGAGAATGATGTGATGGACAAGACCCAATCCTAAGCATAGCAATAGATCGTGTTGTTCGTATGCTAAAGCTTTTCTAATGTCAAGTGTCTTTTCTTCGACCGTGAGATTGTGCAACTCCCGGATACCGTAGGAGCGCTTTGGGTGTATCAAACATTAGAACGTAACTGGGTGACTATAAAGGTGCACTACGGGTATTTCCAAAAGTGTCTATTGGGTTGGTACGAATCGAGATCGGGATTTGTCACTCTGTGTGACGGAGAGGTATCTCGGGGCCCACTTGGTAGAACATCATCATAATGAGCTCAATGTCACTAAGTAGTTAGTCACGGGATGGTGTGCTACGGAACGAGTAAAGAAACTTACCGGTAACGAGATTGAACAAGGTATAAGTATACCTACGATCGAATCACGAGCAAGTTCTATACTGACAGACAAAGGGAATTGTATACATGATTGATTGAATCCTTGACATTGTGGTTCATCTGATGAGATCATCGTGGAACATGTGGGAGATACCATGGGTATCCAGACCCTGCTGATGGTTATTGGCCGGAGAGGTGTCTCGGTCATGTGTGCATGCCTCTCGAACCCGTAGGGTCTACACACTTAAGGTTCGATGACGCTAGGGTTATAGGGAATTGTTGTACGAGGTTACCGAAGGTAGTTTGAGTCCCGGATGAGATCCCGAATGTCACAAGGAGCTCCGGAATGGTCCGGAGGTAAAGATTGATATATAGGATGGATGGTTTTTCGATGCCAGAAATGTTTCGGGCACCACCGGCAAAGTGCCGGGACCATCAAAAGTGTTCTGAAGGCCCACCGGGAGATGCCATGTCACGCCCAATATGTGACCCTATCCTCGATTTGGCACGAAGGCCTCGTCAGGGATAGAAGCGCATCTCGTCATGTCGTAAGAATGGATATCGTTACAAGTACATATACTGAAAAGATGAGATATATATAGAATTGGCTTACACTCGCCACAAGCTACATCAGAGTCACAACAGTACAATACATAATCATCAAGAATAAGAGCAGGCTCCGTCTACGGACGAAAACAAACGAGAAAAGAAGAACTACGTCCATCCTTGCTATCTCGGGCTGCCGGCCTGGAACCCATCCTAGATCGATGAAGAAGAAGAAGAAGAAGAAGCAACTCCAAATGAACAATCAATGTGCTCGCGTCAATAACCTTTACCTGTACCTGCAATTGGTGTTGTAGTAATCTGTGAGCCACAGGGACTTAGCAATCTCATTTCCAAAGGTATCAAGACTAACAAAGCTTAATGGGTGAGGTATGGTTAAGTGGTGAGGTTGCAGCAACGGCTATGCATATATTTGGCGGCTAAACTTACGAGTAAAAGAAATAAGAGAGGGAAGTTCTACGCATGGCGGACGTGAACTACTGATGATCAAATGAATGATCCTGAACACCTACCTGCGTCAGACATAACCCCACCGTGTCCTCGATCAGAAAAGGAACTCACGAAAGAGACAATCACGGTTACGCACACAGTTGGCATATTTTAATTAAGTTAACTTCAAGTTATCTAGAACCAGTGTTAAACAAAGTTTCCACGTTGCCACATAACCGCGGGCACGACTTTCCAAAAGATTTAACCCTGCAGGGGTGCTCCAACTAGTCCATCACAAATTACGACAAGCCGCATAGAAATCCTCGATCACGACACTCGTGATCTCGTTGGACTACTTAGTGGAAAACCTCAACTCTGAGATTACCCAAAGCATCACCGGAATCCCGATGCATAAGATATCTCGTCAATGGTAAAACTAATCCAGCAAGGCCGCCCGACTTGTCGACGTACCTGATAGGAGCCGCATATCTAGTTCTCAGGACACGACGGATGGAACTAGCTACGAGTGCCAAACCTCGAGTTTCCTCATGGTGGCCCCGCAGGAAGATCGTTTGGGACCAACACCATCAGCACTGGCCCCCCTGTTTATGTAAAATTACTCCTCGGGTAGCCCTAACTCCCTATGCAGTTTAGTGTTAACAAAATTATTATGTTGGGCAAATGTAGAACCAATGTTGGGCCTTGCCAGACCAGCTTTAATCTAAAACGAATTATCAAGGGGGTCCCCATAACAACCCCGATCGTGTTACGAGCGCTCAGTTATGGAACATAACACCGGTAGCCGAAACTAAGGGGGCAAAGGTAAAACAAAACACCAGGCTAGAAAGGCCAAGCCTTCCACCTTTTACCAAGTATATAGGTGCATTAAATTAAATAGCATTAATATGGTGATATAACAAGGAACCCATGTTAACACATGGAAGCAATTGCACCTGCAACTAGCAACGCTAACACAGGGTTAAGCAAGCGGTAACATAGCCAATCAGTGGTTTGCTAGGTCAAACAGGTTGAAGGTTTTCATGGCATTGTTGAGAGGCTGATATTTAACATGTGGTAGGCAACGAGACATAATCAATAGAAACGGTAAAACTAGCATGGCAATGATAGTAATGGTATCTGGGGAAATGGTCATCTTGCCTGAGATCCTGCTTGGAAGAAGAATGACTCCGTGAAGCAGACGAACCAACGTAGTCGAACGGTCCTCACATCTGACATGCTTGCGGAACTCTATCAAGACGGAGGAAACCGGAAACAAGCATGAACACACGATATACACCACACGATGCAAGACACACATGATGCATGAACGGTCTAATGCACGGCATGACAATCACAACAATCAAACACTACACATTAAGTGAAGCTCGAGATGCAATGAGTTGTATATCGACGAAGCTCCACGTTTAATTATTTAGTTCATTCCTGTTTATTAACACGACAATATTAAAATGTTGTTAGCATGACACGGGGTGAAGCACAAATTAATCTACCTAGCTAGGCATTTTAAATGAGGCCGTAAACGTCATATAGCATCTCCGAAATGACCCCACGTGTTAAATCTTAATTCTGTCCAGATTTGTCCTAATCACATTTTAGGTTTGTCAAATGGGAAAACAAAGTGGTTCACGTGATTCTACTCGTCGTTCTGGTCCATTTACATATATGGCACATCTCCAACGGAGCTACGGACAAATAGTTATGACCTAAAACGTCTTTAACACGTCGATACGCAAACCGATGCAAACAACACACTAAACAGTTCTAATTATGCATGAAAGTTGGAAATTATTGTTCTACGCGAAATTCTAGCCAAGTTACATATTTGAATCACTCCGATCCGATGCACGGTTTAGAAACTACGCTCATTTGGAAAACAATGCCTTTTCTGAAATTGGCAAAGTCCCTAGAAATTAGAAAAAAACACACGACGTAAAAAAACAATGGACCGAATCTGCTACTACTGGGCCCAATAGGCATGGCGCAAGTTAACTAAACAACGCACATGGCAGATCTTAGCGGAGTGGTGGATGCGTGTGCAAAGGGAAAAAAGACAAAAATATGGGGTGTCTCGGATTCGAACCCCAGACCCAATGGTTCAGGCGCATATCGGCTACCAGCTAGGCTAGCAACAAGTTTGTGAAGGAAAACAACACCGAGGATTTCTATTAAGTGCACGTTTTGACTTCTACAGGAAACGAAAAACGCAGGCACAACCTGAAGTGACGGGCGCGATGCGGGGCTTCAGTTCGTCACGGACGAGCGGAGGGCAGCGCGGGCGACTCGAGGGGCGGCTCCGAATGTCGGGGATGAGGCGCTAGGTCGCGGATCCGTCCGCAGGGCACTGGATCCAAAGGGAGTTGGGGCGGAGGTCCCATGGCAGGGTGCTCCATCGATGCCATGAGCGTACCTGAAGCTCCTGCCCACCAGAGAAGGCATGGAGAGTGGGGAAGGTTAGAGACAGAGAGGAAGGAGGGCAAGAATAAAGGAGAGGGCGCGATGAGGCCGGCCTGTCAGCAGGGTTGATGACGGGGAGACGCTGCTGGAATCCAATGGCTCACTGGCCAATGGTGGCGCCGGCTCCTGACTGGAACAACGAGGGGCGGTGGAGCTTGGAAGTTGGGCACGAAGCAGAGGACAAAGGACCGCATCGGGAAGCCAGCGACGGCCACCATGGCGATGCAGAATCTTGGGACGTGGCTCTTCCATAGAGATGTTGTTGCCTGAAGAAAGAAAGAAAAAGACAAGGGTAGATTCAGAGAAGAAATAGGGAGGGAAGAAGAAGTGAGAGAGGGAGGAGGAAGGAGGCGTGAGGGACTGGCCTGATGGCTGGCTCGCGGGGGTTGGTCGACGGGGTCGCACTGGAGGCCGGGGTAGCAGGGTGCAGGGGGAGCTGCTGCTGTTGGTCGCCGGCTCGGGTAGAGGAGCTCACCTGCTCGCACTAGGGGGAAAACAGAGGAGGTCACGGGTCTCGATCTCCTCGTGGTCGTCCATGGAACACAGGGAGAAGGTTGCAGCAGGAGGCCGGAGGCTGCGGGGGTTGGTCGGGCACGGAAACAAAGGAGGTGGGTGGCGGCGCGAGGAGGATTGGATGGGACAGATCGCTAGGTTTTAGGGTTGGATGCTATATATATATAACTGGGTTAGGGCTAGGTTCATCTGGACCCTCCGATTTAGATCGGATGGTCGAGATAATTAGGTTCAGGAGTACAATGGACAAACCGATGACGATTTGCGGTAAAATTGGGTTGATCCGGATCCAACGGTCACGACCGCCGGGTTCGGGTTCCGGGAGGTTTTTGGACTGGGTTGCACGTAGGGTTGGTGCACTATGTAGAGGGGCTAGGCGGAGATGAGAGGGAAAATAGGAAAACCGGCATCAGGTTTTAAAATATCGAAAGACGTCTGACGATAGACCGAATACGGTGCCGCTACGGTCGACCGTTCGGGTACCAGAAGGACTCCAATCGCGGCAAAATTTCACAGGCGGCCTAGATATAAGTAATTACGACCACATGCCAAGTTTCACCCCGATCAGAGAAAGTTTTCAACACACTTTTGAAAACAAGATTTGACGATGCCGCGGGCGCGTGCTTGTGCGGTCGGGCTCAGAACGGACAACGACGAGAACCGGCAACTACTAACGGATGCAAGATTTGAAAACTTGCAGCAGTGGAGATACCGATGCAATGTAGATGATGCGATGATGATGCGACAAATCAAATGAATCACACGACGAAAACGGAATAAAGGGGGAATCTTCTGGAACGTCGGTCTCGGGCTGTCACAACTCTCCTACACTACAAGAGGATCTCGCCCCGAGATCTAAGAATGAAAGGGGGAGAGGATGAGAAAGAACAAGGGGTAACAAATTAATTGCTTGTTTTACAAATGAGTGAAACCAACGATCCTTCAAGGTTGCAAAGAGATAAGGAACGATATGAGAAAGAAGCAAGAATTCACGGAAAATTTCGGCAGCACTTCGGTAGGAAAATGGGACAAAAAATCGATAAGATGGAAGAATTAGACAATATTCATAACAAACAACTAAGTAGAACAAGGGAACACCATGATCTTGATAGAACAACATGATAGATCCAAAAGAGCAACATCACAATGCCTCCGGAACAATAGAGTAGGAACTAGCTCATACGGAAGAAGAGAATGAATAAAAGAATAACAACTACTATCTCAAATGAACTTGGCAAGCATCCTTGCAAGAAGAATTGACGGAGTTGTTGAAAAAACAACAACGAAAAGAACAAGATAGTAGTGGGCTTATGGAAACCTTTTCAAACTAATGAAGTGACAACCAGCCACTAACAGAAACAAGGATTGATTGGGAGAAATAAGATATGGACAATCTCTTACACCAAGAGGATACATTGAGAACTTTGATTAATGACAAGCACCATAATAGTGCTTTAGGTGAAATCCAAAACAAGATAGCTCAATGAATAAATCATGGGTTGAAAATATCTCATGATCATAGAATTGGTGGGTTTAATTATCTCATTCTTGAAAGGAAAAATTCTTCGAGGCTCCTACACTAACAAGAATGCTATAACACCACCTCAAAGGATAAAGGAAGAACAATTGCACATACAAATGCAAGAGAAAGGATACTTGAGGTTTTCCAACAAGAATCTTGAAGAACACTTTGAGAATGAATTGATATCGTGAGCCGCTCCGGAAGAAGAATTGAAATCTCTTGGAAGAAGGAAGAACAAGAATAAGAATTATGTTATGCTCATCCTTCATCAAATTTAATTGATGACAAGCAACGGATTTAGCATACAACTATTCTTCTTGAAAGAAACTTGAAGAGAGAGATAGGTAAGCACCACTTGAAGCATAATTGAAGGAAGCACCGGAAAGAATTCACAATTGAATGGGGATACCAAGAATTAATGGAGATACATGAGAATGAATAGATCTTGATCCACCTGAAAGAAAACTTGAACATAGCACCGGATAA
Organism: Hordeum vulgare subsp. vulgare; assembly: GCF_904849725.1. Classification (NCBI taxonomy): domain Eukaryota; kingdom Viridiplantae; phylum Streptophyta; class Magnoliopsida; order Poales; family Poaceae; genus Hordeum; species Hordeum vulgare. Next base: position 297,831,896 of record NC_058520.1, on the reverse strand, counting down.
TCGAGAGACGAACGAAGAGACAACCATTGAGAAGAATTGAGGATGAAAGCTGAAAGCTGAGAACGAAGAATTTTCTGAAATGATGGCCTTCGGAGGAACGAGAAATAAAAACAACTCAGAAATGCACCGGATAGCAAGAAAGGGATACTCATGATTGACCACAAATCAAGATGATAACACAAGGCTGAAATGATGAATATGCCAGAGAATGAACCAAGATTTGAGAGAAACACTCCTTCGAATTGCAAGCTGAGAATGATGACGAGAAACAACAACAAGAATAACTGAGACACTCCGGAATAAAGAAGAATGCAATGTTGAGCCAAATATGAGAATTAATTCAAATTGATCTTGAAGAAGGAATATGACTGATGAAAATCGTACTTACGTCCTAGTTGAAAAGAATTAAGGATCTCCGAGAAAAAATAACAAGAGCCATATAAGATCCTGGGAAAAAAACCTCTGGGTTATGGGCCCACTCAAACAAACCACCGTTGAAAAGATTGCTAGAACGAGAGATATTGCACCGGTATGAAGAGAACTATATGAGGTTAGCACCTCGAAATAATTAAAAGGATTGGAAACAATAACCTCTGAGATAACTTCAGCGCTCCGGATAGAAAAGAGAGGAATGAATAACAAGAAGACTGATAAGAATTCCCAACATGGGAAAGAATTACAAGGATGAATAGGATAAGATGACACGGATAATTAAATTGAATTCACCGGAAAGATAACAAGATTGAATAAAGATGACATGAAGCTCCTGAGAATCATCACAAAGAATCACCGGATAGGACACACAAGAAAAGATAGCGGAAGCAACAATGAAAAGAAAACACTTGGATGAAAATCCAAACACTGAAGAAAAGGGTGGGAGGGCTGGGAAAACAAAGACGACTTGGGACAGATGAGACAAACTCCGGTAAGAATTGAGAGAATAATCTGCAATATTGGAGAGGATTAAATTCACTTGAAGAGAAGCACACTGGTTGAAAAGAATGGACAAGACAATTCCGGTTGACAAGAATTGAAAAGACACTAGATTAAGCAAAAGGATTAGAACTCTCCTAAAAATATGAGAACACCACTTAGGAAAGATCTGAAATCACCACTTGACATCGAAGCAACTCGAATTACCATATTCAACAAAACAAAGGGTGTGGCTTATGAAACAAGCCAGAACCAACTCATGAGAAATATTTCCGTTCGATATTTTTGTGGACAGGATCGCACGGTCTCGAACCTTACAGTAGCCATCAAGTGAAAGGCAGTGCACCCGACATACGAAGCGTCCCCGAGTCGTAGCAAGCTACAAGGACTCTTCAAGACACAACGAGAACCGCTGTAAGTCGACCGTCAACAGACGAATCCAGTAGATGTCGAACCCCAACCTAACATCATGCATTCGTTGGAAGATTGTCCTATAAGCAACTATTTGAATTCCCACCTAAGAATTCCCGAAATATCTGGTCATGCAATCTGGTACACGGATACAAGGAGTAATATCACATAACTCCTATACTAACCTGTCACCTGTATCACATCTGTCAACACACGACCAGAATATCAGACCTTCATCTACTACAGAGCCTCGTGATCACAACGATACAAAGTATGGCAGTACTTCCGAACAATCTGCACCAGTACTGGGGACATCGGGGTTATCTCGCCACTACTAGTATTCAAGAAATTATGAACATCCTCCGTTCTGAGATACTAAGAAATCTGAATGATAGGGATGTGCTCAAGAATCCCTTGGAGCTCAACTCCCCGGAAGAAATCAAGTCAGACAGGAGGCACCAAGGAAGAACTCCGTCACATCGGCATCATATAGATTCCAAAATTATCCGCGTGATCCTAAATTTTTTTTGAGTGAGAAGAGGAGTAGAATAAATTATTACGTCGAGATTCCTCACCAGATCATAGAAGAGGAGAAAAAAGAATCCTACTCTCTGATATATATAACTAGACTCAAAGCAGTTTTTCACTAGACTCGACTCGGCCAAGTTTGATCAATCAAGGGGGCTCCTAGGTTGGTACTGCTCTGATACCAACTTGTCACGCACAAGATGCGACCCTATCCTCGATTTGGCACGAAGGCCTCATCAGGGATAGAAGCGCATCTCGTCGTGTCGCAAGAATGGATATCGTTACAAGTACATATACTGAAAAGATGAGATATATATTGAATTGGCTTACACTTGCCACAAGCTACATCAGAGTCACAGCAGTACAATACATAATCATCAAGAATAAGAGCAGGGCCCGTCTACGGACGAAAACAAACGACAAAAGAAGAACGACGTCCATCCTTGTTATCCCAGGCTGCCGGCCTGGAACCCATCCTAGATCGATGAAGAAGAAGAAGAAGAAGAAGCAACTCCAAATGAACAATCAATGTGCTCGCGTCAATAACCTTTACCTGTACCTGCAATTGGTGTTGTAGTAATCTGTGAGCCACAGGGACTTAGCAATCTCATTTCCAAAGGTATCAAGACTAACAAAGCTTAATGGGTGAGGTATGGTTAAGTGGTGAGGTTGCAGCAACGGCTATGCATATATTTGGCGGCTAAACTTACGAGTAAAAGAAATAAGAGAGGGAAGTTCTACGCATGGCGGACGTGAACTACTGATGATCAAATGAATGATCCTGAACACCTACCTGCGTCAGACATAACCCCACCGTGTCCTCGATCAGAAAAGGAACTCACGAAAGAGACAATCACGGATACGCACACAGTTGGCATATTTTAATTAAGTTAACTTCAAGTTATCTAGAACCAGTGTTAAACAAAGTTTCCACGTTGCCACATAACCGCGGGCACGACTTTCCAAAAGATTTAACCCTGCAGGGGTGCTCCAACTAGTCCATCACAAATTACGACAAGCCGCATAGAAATCCTCGATCACGACACTCGTGATCTCGTTGGACTACTTAGTGGAAAACCTCAACTCTGAGATTACCCAAAGCATCACCGGAATCCCGATGCATAAGATATCTCGTCAATGGTAAAACTAATCCAGCAAGGCCGCCCGACTTGTCGACGTACCTGATAGGAGCCGCATATCTAGTTCTCAGGACACGACGGATGGAACTAGCTACGAGTGCCAAACCTCGAGTTTCCTCATGGTGGCCCCGCAGGAAGATCGTTTGGGACCAACACCATCAGCACTGGCCCCCCTGTTTATGTAAAATTACTCCTCGGGTAGCCCTAACTCCCTATGCAGTTTAGTGTTAACAAAATTATTATGTTGGGCAAATGTAGAACCAATGTTGGGCCTTGCCAGACTAGCTTTAATCTAAAACGAATTATCAAGGGGGTCCCCATAACAACCCCGATCGTGTTACGAGCGCTCAATTATGGAACATAACACCGGTAGCCGAAACTAAGGGGGCAAAGGTGGAACAAAACACCAGGCTAGAATGGCCAAGCCTTCCACCTTTTACCAAGTATATAGGTGCATTAAATTAAATAGCATTAATATGGTGATATAACAAGGAACCCATGTTAACACATGGAAGCAATTGCACCTGCAACTAGCAGCGCTAACACAGGGTTAAGCAAGCGTTAACATAGCCAATCAGTGGTTTGCTAGGTCAAACAGGTTGAAGGTTTTCATGGCATTGTTGAGAGGCACATATTTAACATGTGGTAGGCAACGAGACATAATCGATTGAAATGGTAAAACTAGCATGGCAATGATAGTAATGGTATCTGGGGAAATGGTCATCTTGCGTGAGATCCCGCTTGGAAGAAGAATCACTCCGTGAAGCAGACGAACCGACGTAGTCGAACGGTCCTGACATCAGACACGCTTGCGGAACTCTATCGAGAGGGAGGAAACCAGAAACAAGCATTAACACACGATATACACCACACGATGCAAGACACACATGATGCATGAACGTTCTAATGCACGGCATGACAATCACAACAATCAAACACTACACATTAAGTGAAGCTCGATATGCAACGAGTTGTATATCGACGAAGCTCCACGTTTAATTATTTAGTTCATTCCCGTTTATTAACACGGCAATATTAAAATGTTGTTAACATGACACAGGGTGAAGCACAAATTAATCTACCTAGATAGGCATTTTAAATGAGGCCGGAAACGTCATATAGCATCTCCGAAATGACCCCACGTGTTAAATCTTAATTATGTCTAGATTTGTCCTAATCACAATTTAGGTTTGTCAAAAGGAAAAAGAAAGTGGTTCACGTGATTCTAATCGTTGTTCTGGTCCATTTACATATATGGCACATCTCCAACGGAGCTACGGACAAATAGTTATGACCTAAACCGTTTTTAACATGTCAACACGCAAACCGATGCAAACAACACACTAAACAGTTCTAATTATGCACGAGAGTTGGAAATTATTGTTCTACGTGAAATTCTAGCCAAGTTACATATTTGAATCACTCTGATCCGATGCACGGTTTAGAAACTACGCTCGTTTGAAAAACAATGCCTTTTCTGAAATTGGCAAAGTCCCTAGAAATTGGAAAAAAAACCACGACGTAAAAAAAAGAACAATGGACCGAATCTGCTACTACTGGGCCCAACAGGCATTGTGCAAGTTAACTAAACAACGCTCATGGCAGATCTTAGCGGAGTGGTGGCTGCGTGTGCAAAGGGAAAAAAGACAAAAATATGGTGTGTCTGGGATTCGAACCCCACACCCAATGGTTCAAGCGTAGATCGGCTACCAGCTAGGCTAGCAACAAGTTTGTGAACGAAAACAACACCGAGGCTTTCTATTGAGCGCACGTTCAGACTTCTGCAGGAAACGAAAAACGCAAGCACAACCTGCAGAGACAAGCGCGATGCGGGGCTTCAGTTTGTCAGGGACGATCGGAGGGCAGCGCGGGCGACTCGAGGGGCGGCTCCGAACGTTGGGGATGGGGCGCTAGGTCGCGGATCCGTCCGCAGGGTACCGGATCCAAAGGGAGTTGGGGCGGAGGTCCCATGGCAGGGTGCTCCATCAACGCCATGAGCGAACCTGAAGCTCTTGCCCACCAGAGAAGGCATGGAGTGTGGGGAAGGTTAGAGAGAGAGAGAGGAAGGAGGGCAAGAATAAAGGAGAGGGCACGATGAGGCCGGCCTGTCAGCAGGGTTGATGACGGGGAAACGCTGCTGGAATCCAGTGGCTCACTGGCCAACGGTGGCGCCGGCTCCTGAGTAGAACAGCGAGGGGCGGTGGAGCTTGGACGTTGGGCACGAAGCAGAGGACAAAGGACCGCATCGGGAAGCCAGCGACACTCACCATGGCGATGCAAAAGCTTGGGACGGGGCTCTTCCATAGAGATGTTGTTGTGTGAAGAAAGAAAGAAAAAGACAGGGGTAGATTCAAAGAAGAAATAGGGAGGGAACAAGAAGTGAGAGAGGGAGGAGGAAGGAGCCGTGAGGGACTGGCCTGATGGCTGGCTCGCGGGGGTTGGTCGACGGGGTCGCGCTGGAGGTCGGGGTAGCAGGGTGCAGCGGGAGCTGCTGCCGTTGTTCGCCGGCTCAGGCAGAGGAGCTTGCCTGCTCGTGCTAGGGGGGGGGGAAACAGAGGAGATCGCGGGTCTCGATCTCCTCGTGGTCGTCCATGGAACACAGGGAGAAGGTTACAGCAGGAGGCCGGAGGCTGCACGGGTTGGTCGGGCACGGAAACAAAGGAGGTGGGTGGCGGCGCGAGGAGAATTGGATGGGACGGATCGCCAGGTTTTTGGGTTGGATGATATGTATATATAACTGGGTTGGGGCTAGGTTCATCTGGACCCTCCGATTTAGATCGGATGGTCGAGATAATTAGGTTCGGGTTTGCAATGGACAAACCGATGACGATTTGCGGTAAAATGGGGTTGATCCGGATCCAACGGTCACTACCGCCGGGTTCGGGTTCCGGAGGTTTTCGGACTGGGTTGCGCGTAGGGTTGGTGCACTGTGCAGAGGGGCTAGGCGGAGATGAGAGGGATAATAGGAAAACTAGCATCAGGTTTTAAAATATCTAAAGACGTCCGACGATAGACCGAATACGGTGCCGCTACGGTCGACCGTTCCGGTACTAGACGGACTCCGATCGCGACGAAATTCGACAGACGGCCTAGCTATAAGTAATTACGACCGCATGCCAAGTTTCACCCCGATCAGAGAAAGTTTTCAACACACTTTTGAAAACAAGATTTGACGATGCAGCGGGCGCATGCTTGTGCGGTCGGGCTCAGAACGGACAACGACGAGGACCGGCAACTACTAACGGATGCAAGTTTTGAAAAATGGCGGCAACGAAGATGCCGATGCAAAGCAGATGATGCGAATGATGATGCGACAAATCAAATGAATCACACGACGAAAACGGAATAAAGGGGGAATCTTCTGGAACGTCGGTCTCGAGCTGTCACATGCCACCAGCCCCAAGAGGCTACATGGGCCAAGTGCGAGAAGGAACCAGCCCCTGGGTGGGCTGGTGCGCCCCCCACGCTCAGCCCATGGCGCCTAAAGAGGGGGAAGGGGGGAACCCTAGCGCAGGTGGGCCTAAGTCCCACCAGGGGGTTGGCACCCCCTCCTCCCCACCTAGCCGCCACCCCTCCCCCCATCTAGGGCTGCCGCACCCCTTAGGGGTGGGAACCCTAAGGGGGGCACCCTCCCTTCCCCCTATATATATCGGGGGTTTTGGCCATTGGAGATACGGAATTCCATCTCTCTCGGCGCAACCATGTCTCTCTTCTTCCTCCTCTCCCACGGTGCTTGGCGAAGCCCTGCCGGGAGACCTCGTAGCTCCACGCCACCACGCCGTCGTGTTGCCGGAGCTCTTCCCCAACCTCTCCCTCCTCCTTGCTGGATCAAGGTGCGGGAGACGTCACCGGGTTGCACGTGTGTTGAATGCGGAGGTGCCATTGTTCGGCACTAGATCGGAATCACACCGCGATCTGAATCGCCGTGAGTACGACTCCATCAACCGCGTTGTAGCAACACTTCCGCTAGCGATCTTCAAAGGTATGAAGATGCACTCACGCCTCTCTCGTTGCTGGTTTCTCCATAGGAAGATCTGAATATGGCGTAGGAAAATTTTGAATTTTTGCTACGTTACCCAACAGTGGCATCCGAGCCTGGTTTTCTATGTGTAGATTCTTTGCACGAGTAGAACACAAAAAGGTTGTGGGCGGTATTGCTGGATGAAGCGGCCCGGACTGACCTTACACGTACAGTTACGTGAGACAGGTTCCACCGACTAACATGCACTAGGTGCATAAGGTGGCTAGCGGGTGTCTGTCTCTCCCACTCTAGTCGAACTGGATTTGCTGAAAAGGGTCCTTATGAAGGGTAAATAGCTTTGGCATATCATCATTGTGGTTGTCACGTAGGTAAGAAGGCGTTCTTGCTAGAAACCCAAATAAGCCACGTAAAACTTGCAACAACAATTAGAGGACGTCTAACTTGTTTTTGCAGGGTTTGACATGTGTTGTGATATGGCCAAAAGTTGTGATGTTACATGTGTGATGTATGAGATGATCATGTTCTTGTAATGGGACTCACGACTTGCATGTCGATGAGTATGACAACCGGCAGGAGCCATAGGAGTTGTCTTAATTTATTGTATGAGATGCAACGCCATGTGTTTACTACTTTCACTTCATTGCTAACGGTTAGCTGTAGTAGTAGTAGTAGTAGTAGTAGTAGTAGTAGTAGTAGTAGTAGTAGTAGTAGTAGTAGTAGTTGGCGTGACGACTTCACGGAGACACGATGATGGAGATCATGATTATGGAGATCATGGTGTCACGCCGGTGACGATGATGATCATGCGATGCCCGAAGATGGAGATCGAAGGAGCAAAGATGATAATGGCCATATCATGTCACTATATGATTGCATGTGATGTTTATCATGTTTTTCATCTTATTACTTAGAATGACGGTAGCATAATAAGATGATCCCTCATAAAAAATTTGAGAACGTATTCCCCTAAGTGTGCACCATTGCCAAGGATCATTGTCTCGAAGCACCACGTGATGATCGGGTGTGATAGATTCTAACGTTCGCATACAATGGGTGTAAGTCAGATTTACACACGCGAAACACTTAGGTTGACTCGACGAGCTTGGCATGTACAGACATGACCTCAAATACGAGAGACCGAAAGGTCGAACATGAGTCCTATGGTTGAATACGATCAGCATGAAGTTGCTCACCATGAAGACTAGTCCGTCTCACGTGATGATCGAACACGGGTTAGTCGACATCGATCATGTATCACTTAGATGACTAGAGTGATGTCTATTTAAGTGGGAGTTCATACTTAATTTGATTAAATGAACTTAATTATCATGAACTTAGTCTAAAATTGGTCTTTACATATATTGTATATCCAATGGCCAACGCACGTGTCAACCTCAATTTCAATGCATTCCTAGAGAAAAACAAGCTGTAAGATGATGGTAGCAACTATGCGGACTAGGTCCACAACTTGAAGCTCATCCTCATTGCATCCAAGAAGGCTTATGTCCTTGATGCACCGCTACGTGACCCCGCTGTTCTCACGGCAGCCCAAGATGTTCAGAACGTCTGGCAAGCGCGGAGTGATGACTACTCTCTGGTTAGGTGTGGCATGTTATACAGTTTAGAACCGGGGCTCCAAAGGCGTTTTGAGCAACACGGAGCATATGAGATGTTCCAGGAGCTGAATCTAGTTTTTCAAGCTCATGCCCGGGTCGAGAGATATGAAGTCTCCGACAAGTTCTTTAGCTGCAAGATGGAGGAGAACAGTTCTGTTAGTGAGCATATTCTCAGAATGTTTGGGTTGCACAAACGTCTCACTCAGCTTGGAGTTGAACTTCCAGATGACGTTGTAATTGATAGAATCCTTCAGTCTCTCCCACCAAGCTAGAAGGGTTTTGTGTTGAACTACAACATGCACAGGATGGAGAATACCATTCCTGAGTTGTACTCGATGCTAAAATTTGCAGAAGTAGAAGTCAAGAAAGAGCATTAAGTGTTGATGGTCAACAAGACCACCAGTTTCAAGAAGGGCAAGGGTAAGAAGAACTTCAAGAAAGACGGCAAACCCGTTGCTGCGCCCGGTAAGCCAGATGCCGGGAAGAAGAAAAAGAATGGACCCAAGCCTGAGACTGAGTGCTTCTATTGCAAGGGAAAAGGTCACTGGAAGCGGAACTGCCCCAAGTACTTAGCGGACAAGAAGGCCGGCAACGTTAAAGGTATATATGATATACATGTTATTGATGTGTACCTTACCAGCGCTCGTAGTAGCTCATGGGTATTTGATACCGGTGTTGTTGCTCACATTTGCAACTCAAAGCAGGAACTGCGGAATAAGCGAAGGCTGGCCAAGGACGAGGTGACGATAAACGTCGGGAATGGATCCAAGGTTGATGTGATCGCCGTTGGCACGTTGCCTCTACATCTACCATCGGGATTAGTTTTAAACCTTAATAATTGTTATTTAGTACCAACTTTGAGCATGAACATTGTGTCAGGGTCTTGTTTAATGCGAGATGGCTACTCATTTAAGTCACGGAATAATGGTTGTTCTATTTACATGAGTTATATGTTTTATGGTCATGCTCCGCTGGTGAATGGTTTATTCTTATTGAATCTCGATCGTGCTGTTACACATATTCATAGTGTGAATACCAAAAGATGTAAAGTTGATAATCATAGTCCCACATACTTGTGGCACTGCCTCCTTGGTCATATCGGTGTTAAGCGCATGAAGAAGCTCCATACTGATGGACTATTAGAGTCTCTTGACTTTGAATCATTTGACACATGCGAGTCGTGCCTCAAGGGCAAGATGACTAAGACTCCATTCTCAAGAATAATGGAGAGAGCAACCGACTTATTGTAAATAATACACACTGATGTGTGTGGTCCAATGAACGTTGAAGCTCGCGGTGGCTATTGTTATGTTCTCACTATCACCGATGATTTGAGTAGGTATGGGTATATCTACTTGATGAAGCACAAATCTGAAACGTTTGAAAAGTTCAAGGAATTTCAGAGTGAGGTTGAGAATCAACATGACAGAAAAATAAAGTGTCTACGATCTGATCGTGGAGGAGAATATTTGAGTCACGAGTTTGGCACACACCTATGGAAATGTGGAATTGTTTCTCAACTGACGCCACGTGGCACACCGCAATGTAACGGAGTGTCTGAATGTCGTAATTGCACTTTATTAGATATGGTACGATCTATGATGTCTCTTACCGACTTACCGCTATCATTTTGGGGATACGCATTGGAAACTGCACCATTCACTTTAAATAGGGCACCGTCTAAATACATTGAGACGACATCGTATGAACTATGGTTTGGCAAGAAACGTAAGTTGTCGTTTCTAAAAGTTTGGGTCTTTGATGCTTATGTGAAGAAACTTCAACCAGAGAAGCTCGAACCCAATGCGGAGAAAAGCTATTCATAGGATCCATGTATAAGAACAAAGTATGGACTTTGGTGGACTTTCCCGATGATCGGCGAGCCATAGAAAGTAAATGGATCTTCAAGAAGAAGACTGGCGCAAACGGTAATGTGACCGTTTACAAAGCTCGACTTATCGCAAAGGGTTTTCGACAAATTCAAGGAGTTGACTAAGATGAGACTTTCTCTCCCGTAGTGAAGCTAAAGTCAGTCCGAATCATATTAGCAATTGTCACTTTTCATGATTATGAAATTTGGCAAATGGATGTCAAAACAGCGTTCCTTAACGGGTATCTTAAGGAAGAGTTCTATATGATGCAACCAGAAGGTTTTGTCGATCCTAAGAGTGCTGATAAGGTATGCAAGCTCCAGTGCTCCATCTATGGGCTCGTGCAAGCATCTCGGAGTTGGAACATTCGATTTAATGAGGTGATTAAAGCGTTTGGGTTCATACAGGTTTATGGAGAAGCCTATATGTACAAGAAAGTGAGTGGGAGTTCTGTAGCTTTCCTCATACTATATGTGGATGACATATTATTGATGGGGAATAACATAGAGTTATTGGAGAGCATAAAGGCCTACTTGAACACGAGTTTTTCAATGAAGGACCTTGGAGAAGCTGCATACATATTAGGCATCAAGATCTATAGAGATAGATCGAGACGCCTCATAGGTCTTTTGCAAAGTACATACCTTGATAAGATATTGAAGAAGTTCAATATGGAAATCTCAAAGAAGGGGTTCTTGCCAGCTTTGCAAGGTACGAGACTGAGTAAGACGCAGTCACCGACCATGGCAGCAGATAGAGAGAAGATGAGCACTGTCCCCTACGCTTCAGCCGTGGGCTCTCTAATGTATGCCATGTTGTGTACCAGACCTGATATAAACCTTGCCATAAGTTTGGTAGGAAGGTACCAAAGTGATCCTGGTATGGAACACTGGACAGCGGTCAAGAATATCCTTAAGTATCTGAAAAGAACTAAGGAGATGTTTCTTGTTTATGGAGGTGATGAATAGCTCATCGTAAAGGGTTACACTAATGCTAGCTTCGACACAGATCCGGATGACTCTAAGTCACAAACCGGATACGTGTATGTTTTGAATGGCGGGGCAGTGAGCTGGTGCAGCAGCAAGCAAGACGTCATGGCAGCATCTACATCTGAAGCGGAGTACATAGCCGCTTCAGAAGCGGCTCATGAAGGGATTTGGATGAAGGAGTTCATCACCGACCTTGGAGTGGTTCCAAGCGCATCAGATCCGATGACACTCTTCTGTGATAACACTAGAGCCATTGCCATAGCCAAGGAGCCCAGATTTCACCAGAAGACCAAGCACATCCAACGCTGCTACAACTCCATCTAGGACTAGGTCCAGAGAGGAGTAATAGATATTTGTAAAGTACACATGGATCTGAACATTGTAGACCCGTTGAATAAACCTCTTCCTCGAGCAAAACATGATCAACATCACAATGCTATGGGTGTTCGATTCATCACAATGTAACTAGATTATTGACTCTAGTGCAAGTGGGAGATTGTTGGAAATATGTCCTAAAGGCAATAATAAAATGGTTATTATCATATTTCCTTGTTCATGATAATCGTCTATTGTTCATGCTATAATTGTATTAATAGGAAACAGTAATATATGTGTGAATAAATAGATCACAATGTGTCCCTAGCAAGCCTCTAGTTGGCTAGCTCGTTGATCCATAGATGATCATGGTTTCCTGATCATGGACATTGGATGTCATTGATAACGGGATCACATCATTAGGAGGATGATGTGATGGACAAGACCCAATCCTAAGCATAGCACTAGATCGTGTTGTTCGTATGCCAAAGCTTTTCTAATGTCAAGTGTCTTTTCCTTCGATCGTGAGATTATGAAACTCCCGGATACTGTGGGAGTGTTTACGTTGTTTCAAATGTCACAACGTAACTCGGTGACTATAAAGGTGCACTACGGGTATCTCCGAAAGTGTCTCTTGGGTTGGTACGAACCGGGATCGGGATTTGTCACTCCGTGTGACGGAGTGGTATCTATGGGCCCACTTGGTAGAACATCATCATAATGAGCTCAGTGTAATTAAGTAGTTAGTCACGGGATGATGTGCTATCGAACGAGTAAAGAGACTTGCCGGTAACAAGACTGAACAAGGTATAAGTATACCGATGATCGAATCTCGGGCAAGTTCTATGCCGACAGACAAAGGGAATTGTATACGGGATTGATTGAATCCTTGACATCATGGTTCATCTGATGAGATCATCGTGGAACATGTGGGAGCCACCATGGGTATCCAGACCCCGCTGATGCTTATTACCGGAGAGGTGTCTCAGTCATGTCTGCATGCCTCCCGAACCCGTAGGGTCTACACACTTAAGGTTCGATGATGCTAGGGTTATAGGGAATTGTTGTACGAGGTTACCGAAGGTAGTTTGGAGTCCCGGATGAGATCCCAGACGTCACGAGGAGCTCTGGAATGGTCCGGAGGTAAAGTATGATATATAGGATGGATGGTTTTGGATGCCGGAAATGTTTTGGGCACCACCGGCAAAGTGTCGGGACCACCGGAAGGGTTCCGAAGGCCCACCGAGAGAGGCCACCACCCCAGGAGGCTACATGGGCAAAGTGTGAGAGGGAACCATCCCCTGGGTGGGCTGGTGCGCCTCCCACACTCAGCCCATGGCGCCTTAGAGGGGGAAGGGGGGAACCCTAGCGCAGGTGGGCCTAAAGCCCACCAGGGGGTGCGCCACCCCCTCCTCCCCTCCTGGCAGCCACCCCTGCCCCCATATAGGGTTGTCGCACCCCTTTGGGGTGGGAACCCTAAGGGGGGCGCCACCCTCCCTTCCTGCTATTTATATTGGCGATTTTGGCCATTGGAGATACGGAATTCCATCTCTCTCTCGGCGCAGCCCTGTCTCTCTTCTTCCTCCTCTCCCACGATGCTTGGCGAAGCCCTGCGGAGAGACCTCGTAGCTCCACCGCCGCCACTCCGTCGTGCTCCCGGAGCTCTTACCCAACCTCTCCCTCCTCCTTGCTGGATCAAGGTGCGGGAGACGTCACCGGGCTGCACGCGTGTTGAACACGGAGGTGCCGTGGTTCTGCACTCAATCAGAATCACACGCGATCTCAATCGCCGCGAGTACGACTCCAACAACCTCGTTCTAGCAACGCTTCCGCTTAGTGATCTTCAAAGGTATGAAGATGCACGCACCCCTCTCTCGTTGCTGGTTTCTCCATAGGAAGATCTGAATATGGTGTAGGTAAATTTTGAATTTTTGCTACGTTACCCAACAGGGGTCGTATTCCTCGTCTAGACAGAGGGGAGGGGAGGCACGCCGGCGGCGATTTCGAAGCCATCGAGGCCAGTTGACAACACGAACGACACCGTGGCATTGTCGCCTACCTACTGGTGATCGAAAGAACGATAGGGAGGCCCTGGGTCACCGGCGACGAGGTGGCCACGACTGAGGTGATACGGGTGGTGGTGGAGTTGGGTGTTACGGGTACGGAAATGCTCGGGGAAGAGGTGGGAGGCTTGCTAAGCTCTCTACGGTCACGGAGGAGGTGAGAGGAGCGCTAGAGCTGGTCTGTAGCCCGAGATCGCCGGAGCTCCAAAGCAGCGGGGCCTCAGTCGATCCCGAGCACCAGAGCTCTCTCTGCTCGAATGGAGTAGCTCGGGCCTCGATTGAGGTTCTGGAGGAGTGGTGTGAGGTGCTAGAGTGAAGGGGGGCCTATTTATAGGCTTGCAATGGTGCACCGAGCGGGGGAGCGTCGGTGGTTTCACCACGACTACAGGAGAGGGAGAGAGGGCTCGGGGTTGATACCACGGTTTCACGGACGTGGTTTGAGACCCTAAAAATTCAACGAGAGAGAGGAGGATGCTCAATGCGTGCGTTATGTGGGGTCATGCATTTCTGGCCGAATCTGGCGCTCACGGGCACGCGTCTCCTAGGTCAGCAGAGAGGGGGAGAAGGGGCCCTGGGGCTGCCCCGAGTCAGGAGGTTTGTCGGAGACGCAGAGGGACACCTAGGGGCGGTGAGAACTGCCGGGGCTGGCCTCCTTTGCCTCGGGTGCGCACTGTAACGCGCCCGGAGCATATATTTGGCATGCCATGGCATGCTGGCGTGCTCTGGGTGCTTTGGCCCTGTCTGGCGTGTCCGGGGGTTGGCTTAGATGCCCTTAGCCATTTGGGAGCCGAGGGACTCACTCCTGGTCGAAGTAAGTGCTTGAAGAGAAGCTTTGAGCCTTGAATCAGAGACTAAATTAGGGATTTTGGCTTACCTTCTTGGAACCAGAGAGGGGCCATTCGTCTGCAGTTGAGGAGTGGTGTTGGCACCTTGCACTAAGAGTTTAGTGGGAAGGGAGTGGGTGTAGAGGGTGTTAAGTGTTGTTTGACCATAGTCGCAGAAGGTGTTTGATATCTGTTTGGGGTAGTTAACCTCAACCACTCATGCTGAAAGTTAACAGGATTGGGGTTTAGGCAAAAGTAGGATGCTCCACCAAATTTGACCTCCATTGGACAAGTTTGACAATGTAAACTTGAAAACACCACCAAATGGGCAGTTATGTCCTTTTATAAGAGAATGTGGGTAAATTAATCCCCACAAATCGAATTTTTGGCAGGGTCTCCACATTTGGGGTGTTGAGCACTCTTGCAAAGTTTCAGGCCATATGGACAAACTTTCTATTTAGAGTTGCTACAACTTGATTGTGGACTAGGAAGGTTTTAGGAATATTTGGTGAACCAAACCATCTTGGAATGAGGTGAAACTTGGCATGGCCACCAAATATAGATTGGGAAGCATGCTAAATTTTTCTGAGAGTTCATTGAAAATATTTCCTTTGGAAATATTTCAAAAGGTCAAAATAGGCAGAACAGGTGTTCAAGGATTTGCCCAAATATTTTGAACATAAATAGGGGTAGAAAAACTTATGTATGAAATATATGTCATGTGAGTATCTCCAAATTTTCTCACATTTTTCTAAGGCAGAAAAATAAATTTCCATTCAGAAATATCATTTCTAGCCTCAGAAAAGGACATGCAAATAAATTAGAAAAATATTTTATAAAATAATTATTTTATGATTTTGGAGAGTAATAATAGTGCCAAAATGAGAATACAATCTTTCTGTGAAGGCAGTCCTTTGGAGTCACGGACTTGTAGTGCAAACCAAAAGCAAGATTTTTTAAATAATCAAAAATAAGAAAAGGATCTTTTTGGAAATATCATGTTCTAAAAATATTGTTTTTTGATCCACTCATTCAAGCAGAAACACAAACAATGGCAATCATGGCACTTCTAACACTTGCTTAAAAAGTTTTAATGAACTCTGCTTTTGAAGAGACTAGAGTTGAAATAAGGTAAAAACAGGGTGTGACACCTAGATCATGATGCCACTATTGGGGAATGTAGCATGGGAAACAAAAAAAATTCCTACGCATATACAAGATCTATCCATGGTGATGACCACATATGAGAGGAGAGATCGAAGCCTCATATCCTTGTCGATCGCTAAGGAGGAAGCGTTAAGAAACGCGGTTGATGTAGTTGAACGTCTTCACGATCCAAATGGCAAGTCGTCCCACGTACTTTCTGACCGAGTATGGAATGGACGGCACCTCAGCGTCCAGCACACGTCACTATAAGAAATAAGGTCAATTATGACTCCCTATATTGTTCATTGATTCATCATTGTTGTCGTTTATTGATCTTTTTTGACCAAATTTACAACGTCAACAGTTGGCCGTCAAGAATGAACAAACATGACCTTTCTAAAATTTTGGTCGTGGGTCTCTATCGACCAAAATTTTGATTTGGTCATTACCCATTTGTGTG
Organism: Hordeum vulgare subsp. vulgare; assembly: GCF_904849725.1. Classification (NCBI taxonomy): domain Eukaryota; kingdom Viridiplantae; phylum Streptophyta; class Magnoliopsida; order Poales; family Poaceae; genus Hordeum; species Hordeum vulgare. The sequence continues at coordinate 297,815,619 of NC_058520.1, read as the reverse complement.
AGCCACGTAGGATCTTACGTGGCCAAGCTGACGTGCATTTCTAGTGACCGAATGGAATCATCATAAATTTCAGATCCCTATCCACCAATCTAGCCTACATGGATGTGGCCCAATACCTATTTTACTATTGAAAATGTCTGATTTTTTTGGATTAAAGCATTCTTTTGCTATAAGCATGCGTATCTTGAGATAGGCCCATTAAAAATAAATACAACAAAATAAAAGATTGCAAATAAAATGTATATTTCATTTCAGTAGCATATCACATCAAATACAATACATCATTCAACGACTCCACGCATTAAGGTTCATCGCCAAACAAGGGCGCATCAAAATAATTTTACATGTGCACAACAGAATACTTCTGCAAGTGCAAGTACACAGAAAAAGGACACAACAAGTGCACAATCACACATAAAGAGAGTTCCATAAAGATTGAATGAGAACCACAAGTTTCTTCTCATCCTCTTCCTCTCCACAATATGCTCTTGCCATTGCCACCTGCAAGAAGAAAATGATACTGACTCCACGTTAAACTTAGAAAGTAAAAAATTCCAACCGTCCAACTAATATGTAACTAGTCGCCAACCCATGCAAATGCACGGGCTAGAGCATATAATACTCTCTGCGGATATTATTTGAAGTAACATATAGTTTAAAAATAAAATCAGTGTCCCAAGTGGTACGCAATACTCTAATGTATATTACTCTGATTAACTATTGTTGAGACACAACAATCAAATACTAATTAATGCAAAAAATGATTTCTGTTTACGTACGGTACAGAGTATTTAGTTAGGTTCTTAATAATGTAGCACTACATATACTGATGTTAGTTTAAAATATAGATGAGAAGGTTTACATTTCAATCACCGGACCTTACCAGAATCTTATTGGAAGAACACCTCCACCTGGGAGCAAACCTTATGATGACATGATGATATTATTTGCAAAATCGGTGGTATTTAGTTTGATGAACGAATTGCTACATATGATGACATTTTGATGTTATTATAGAACCAAATATGCAACCCCAGGCGACATATGATTCAGTTTTGCTTATGAATCACAATGCTGAACTTTTTTTAGTTTACTGTGAAATCTTAGTTGCAACCCACCACCTGACACATGAACTGTATAACTATTAAATCCATCAGCAAATGTAGAAAGATAGTAAAAAAATAGCTACATCCTGATGACGACTCTAGCCACTCATTTAATTTTTTAGCGTACCAATAGAAGGGTTGTAACATCCAAATTTACACTATTTTAATGAAACCGGGTGTTTAAGATTTAGCACTCTGCATCATGTTGCAGAAATAGTCGTACATAAATGTGGTCACACCATCTATCCTCTTCTTGTAGCATTGTCAAACAATTGTTTACCCATTTGCCATTATCGGGCTCTGCACAATGTACATTTACCTGGTGTGGTCAGCGCAGGCTAAAATTGGATAAAGAAAACTCTGTGATAAATTAGTAGATCGTTTCACCTCTTACAGTCTTTCCCAGATGCTGGTTGGCCTCATGCAAATCAACTTGAGTCCGCTGAGGTGTACACGAACACATGCCGTGAGTTGTGGTAGAGCTCGCCGCAGGGGCCAATGGCAAGGACTCCTGCTGAGCTAGATCTCATGGCTGGAGCCAATGGCAAGCATGCAAATTGTTTCAGATTTTGTCTCACAACTCAAGTTGGTATCTTTCTGTACAGATCAACGGAGAGAAAATTATTAACAGAAAAACATGGGAGAAAAAGAATTCTCAGAATCAAAAGGAAAAAATTAAAGGGGATTCAAGTGCAAGGCTGATATACTCATATATAGGTACTTCCCATACATATATACATATACTATAGAGAGCACATGACTAGTCTGTTTCATAGTTTGAAGCTTGCCTCTTTTGTAGACCATCAAGATAATAAATAGAAAATTAGGTCATATGATTTATTTTCTTTCTATAGTTTGAAACTAAAAACTGTACTTTCAAGTCTATTAAGAATAGAAGACAAGAAGTGCAAAGGACGCTACAAAGTGAAAGGTGCCACAGTTAGAAATATTTTTGAATCACGGGCCGCCAGTGTTAGATCTAGCCATAGATTCGCAAGTTTCTTTATAGACTAGAATCCACATGTCTAAGTCTAAGTAGAACATTTAATGATATTTACTTGGTTATAGCAAACTGGTTTACAGTAACTACGCTTTAAAAAACTACACGTTCCCAAGATGGAATAATCAAACATTCTTTGGTTATGTCTTGGTTCTGACTGTTCAATTGCGAACAGAAGTTACAGAACGCCAGCTTTGTGGACAATCTTTCTTTAGGTAAGCATCCTGAAATTGATGTGATGAACATGATTGATGAATATGTCAGTGAAGGACAATGGAACAATATGTGCTTCCATAATAACAGCAAAACAATATATTTATTAGCAATTTTCTGGTGTAAAAACAAACTGTAAAAAGGTCCAGCTTCCCCTGGTGAGCAGGAGAAGCCACCTCCCTCGCCAACCTTCCCACCACTCGCTCAATGTACACCACATACAACGCATTTATATTTTCGAGGATTTCCAGGTCCTTGCGTGCCTTCACTGATACAAATTTGTAACTAAAGATGCACAACTATATAATAAAAATCTATCAACTATGGTTGTAAACTAAAACATATTATCTATATTTAGATATTTGTTGGGCAACTGATCGGCTATTTAAAGCATTTTTTAGTACACTCGTAAAGTAGAAATGGTAGCCTCTTCAAACTATTTTTCATCGAACAATTCAAGACTAAATGAATATATGAACTACTGCACATGTAGGAATAGCTGCCTTGTTCAAACTGCCGGTATAGTTTTTCATCCATATTTCAATACTAGAAGTCACAACGTCTCTTATAAACTAATGAATTAAAATAGGCAAGGATTATCCGCTCACCATCAGGCTACCATCAGTTCAATACTTTCAGCTCAAGCATATGCTTGGCCAATAAAAATCTATCCATATGTTTAGCGATCTTAATGAACTAGTCAGAATAATGGCATGAAAATGCAAGCAGGGATTAAATCCATCAACTGTTCTACATTTTTTTGAAAACTCCAAAAAAAATTGAATAATGGGGTGTGTCGGCAACTGGTTGCACAAAATCCAATCTCTTCAAACTAAGGGCCTCTTTGGAAAGCAAGATGTGCTATGTTGTACATAAAATCAGATGCTTACATACTAGTTCGGAAGCTTAGTATGTTGTTCATGGTACTAACAAAAGGCATTATACACTAACCCCCAAAAAAGTAGTGCAAACTACCTCTTAAAAAGCAGTATATACTACGCAGAAGGAAAAGTATATGCTATATTTTTTTGCTAAATAACAGTATATGCTAATTGACATGTTGAGAAGTATATACCCCCAAAAAGGTCAGCATGTACTATGTAGTACTCCTTAAAAATGATGTACATACTCATTAAAAAAACACAGTACATACTCCTTTAAAGAGGTTGTATATATGATATAGATTCTCTTTGGACAAATGGTAGAGTATACTCCTTGGAAAAATTGCAGTATATACTCCTTAAGAAAATGGAGTAGGTATGTACCCATGTATATACTCCAGAGAAATATCTCAGTATATGCTCCTTGTTGGAAAAAATAGCAACATATAAACACCTTAAAATGTAGTACACTTCCTCCAGATGTAAGATATACCTTCATAGACTTATTTATTATTTCGTATATAGCTGTTCATAAATTGATAGCATACTACTTACACAAGTTTCGGATGTATGGCATATACTCCTTTCTGCATATTATCTATACTAGCAAAAGGGCCCATGCATTGCAACGGGAGAAAGAAATACCACACGGCACACGCTCTTAATTTATAAAAAATGTCTATAATTTAAAATTTTATAGTTACGATACAAATAAAGATGGTCTTATCCTACAAAAATGCAGTTCAAAATTTCACAGGTCTTCTATTTTAACACGGCTTGCATGTAGATTTAATACGTACAAAGAATCAGTCAAGTGACCTTCAGTTTCATCTCTAATCCTGATTTTGTTGACGTGTTCATTCCCAACCCGGATGAGTACCGCTATGAAAGAAAGACGAATAATGACTTATTTATTAAGATTGCACCCTAGATAGTATTTTTATTAAACGTTTAACAGATAAAATAATATCATATTTAAATTCTACATATTTTTCTAATCAAATTTCATGTATAATATGTTAAATTTGGAGTTACGGTTTAAAAGATATGAGTATTTAAAAAAATATTTAATATATTCTACGAGTTTAATGTCATAAACAGTAAGGGCTTTTTTGTAAAATCACCTCGGTGGGTTTTCCGACGGAAGCGATAGCCTCTTTATTATTAGGTAAAGATATACACTGTTAATGTACTACCGGCACTAATTGTTTTAATGCATATTATCTACATATACACTGTTAATGCTATACTACCTTGGTTGTCAACTATATACGCTACTACCTGCCGCAGTGGGTCGTCCTGGCCGTGCTTGAGCTCGGGCCGGATCTCTTGGTCGCCCTAGGAGCAGACCCCTGCCCGTCCTCCTCGAGAAGAGCAGGGCCGACGGCTAGGTGCGCCCCTCGTCCTCCTTGTCGAGCTGGGCAAGGACGACACCCTCCTGTCGTCGTCGCCGTCTCCACACCATGTTAACCTACAGGAAAGGGGCGGATAGGAGAAAAAGGTGAGGAGGAGAGGGTGGATCCATGCGAGTAATGATGGGAAGGTCCTACCTAGGCAATGCCGGCGACGGATCCTGCGAGCTTCACCTCGCCATCGCTGGTTCTGGCGGGTTCCGGCGGGGAAACCCTAGCCTCGGGCGAGGGTGCAGACCCTGAGACGCGGACCTCGACGGAGGGGAGGGAGGTGCAGATCTGAGCTCAGTTCCAAAGGTTGTGAATGTACTCATCGGCGGATCTTGGGGAGCAACGTACAAACGGAGCTCGCCGGAACCAGGCGGCGTTGGTGGCGGCGGAAGCGGGGAGATTGTAGGTTGGTGGGGGAGGATATGTTCACGAGGGAGACAGAGAGAGAGAGATTGGTGCGGTGGGCTGCTCCTCTTTTTCCTTCCTCCATCTCTTTAGATGGATGGATGGATCGATGGACCATGGGATTGCTAGGAACGGATGGTAGGATATTTGCCATGTCATCAATCCGTGGCACAAATGATTCCACCAATAAAAATTAAGCAAATGCAATTGTGTGTTTTCATTTTGATAATTAAGCATAGTTTTTAGGAAAACGTTATCAACAACCGATGGATAATCTCGGTTGGATCCGCCCCTCGGTTTTAAGGGAATTAATGAGTCAGGGTCGGGACAAGCGGGACGTGCATGGAGATCGATCGACGGTTGTTTTTGCAACTTGTTTGTTGTTTTAGAAATTAATGTGTCAGGGAGGCAACCGAACCACGCCGGGAGTTAGATCGAACGGCTCCCGCTCGAAGATCCGACGATTGTCGAGGTGGTGGATGTTTACTAGATGTCTAGCGATAGACGCATAGCGCTTCCCTAGTTTTTATCGTTTGTTAGGTCTCAGGCTCGGTCCCTCATTTCACTTGGTGGATGTTTATGTGTGGGTTTCACATGTCACGGTTGTGTCAAGATTCATCCACTAGCTAGGAATGGTCCTGCCCGTCGTTTTACTACATTTTAAAATGAACATGAAAAATTGAAAAAATCGGAAAAATGGAAAACCTTTGCATTGTGTCATTATATGTGACCAAGTTACCAGAAAAAATAATAAACTTGGAATACGACAATTATCTTCAAAAAGCGTTCTTGCATGTGAACCGCGTGGTCACCACATGACGGTAGTGTTGCCATGCGTTCTGGATGGCCTAGGCATGTAGGAAAAATTGTCAACGTACTTATACTTTGTGGCCTTGTCAAGATCTATATATACAAGACATGTAGGCGAAATTGTCGAGTTGTCTACCTAGTCACCTCTATTTAAGCCTATGATCTTCTTAATTTTATTATGGAGGACCTACAATGTGGGCATAAATAGAGCTACACATGCCAATGACCATTTTGTGTAATGTGATTATGACCTTGATAGAGATGGTCACAATTTTCTAGGATTTGGACCCTCTTAGACACCTCATGACCTTTTTGTATATTTTAGGCATAGATCTATGACCAATAAAACCGCCGTCATTATTTTTTGTCATAAACGCGCTTATTTCTTGTAGTTCGTGCAACTTGCTGATGTCTCCGCCTCCTCGATGAAGCAAGCGAGGATGGAGTAGTAGACGAGTTCCCCGACAGGGCGACGGCGTGACGGTGGTGGTGGAGTACCTCTCCCGGCACGGCTTCGCCAAGCTATACCGAGAAAACTGGAGGTGGAGGCGATCTAGAGGAACACGAAGAGGCTGCACCGTGGCATAGGTGTTTTGCAGCCCTCCCTCTCCTCACATATATATAGGAGGAGGGGTGGAGGCTACCAGCCCCTAGGGTTTCCCACGGGGCTTGGGGCGGCGGCCAAGGTGGCTTCCTGGCCAAGGAAAGGTTGGCGCCACCCTTGGGCCTGCCGTCCTTGCTGACTTTGGCCGCATGAGCCGTAGTGGGAGGGACGGCCAACCCACCCGGGGCTGGTGCACGTTCTCTCACATCCCATGGGACCCTCCGGGGCAGGTAGACCCCCGGAACACTTCCGACACTCATGTCACAAAAAGGTATACCCCGGAGCTTTTCCGGAGCTAGAATACCAACTTCATATATATTAATCTTTACCTCCGGACAGTTTTGGAGCTCCTCATGATGTCTGGGATCTCATCCGGGACTCCAAACAACTTTCGGTTATCACCACACCTAACTCATTAATACCAAATTGTCACCTAACATTAAGTGTGCAGACCCTGTGGGTTCGAGAACTATGCACACATGACCGAGACACTCTCCTGTCAATAACCAATAGCAGGACCTGGATGTCCATATTGTCTCCTACATATTCTACGAAGATCGTTATCGATCGAACTACGATGTCAAGGATTCAATCAATCCCGTATAATGTTCCCTTTTTCCATTAGTATGTTACTAGCCCGAGATTTCATCGTTGGTATCTGCATACCTAGTTCCATCTCGTTACCGGCAAGTATCTTTACTTATTACGTAATACAAGATCCCGTAACTAACTCCTTAGTCACATTGCTTGCAAGCTTCTTGTGATGATGTATTACCGAGCGGGCCCTAGAGATACCTCTCTGTCATACCGACTGACAAATCCCAGGCTTGATCCATTCCAACCCAACAGACACCCTTGGATATTCCTGTAGAGCACCTTTATAGTCACCTAGTTACGTTGTGATGTTTGATACACACAACGCATTCCTCCAATTTCCGGGAGTTGCATGATGTCATGGTCATAGGAGCAGATACTTGACATGCAGAAAACAATAGCAATAAACTAACATGATCATATGCTATGTTTATAGTTTGGGCCTTGTCCATCACCTTATTCTCCTAATGATGTGATCCCGTTATCAAATGACAACTCATGTCTATGGCCAGGAAACCTTGACCATCTTTGATCAACGAGCTAGTCCTTTAGAGGCTCACTAGGGACAGTGTGTTGTCTATGTATCCGCACATGTATTTAGTTTCCAATCAATACAATTCTAGCATGGATAATAAACGATTATCATGAACAAGGAAATATAATAATAACCACTTTATTATTGCCTCTAGGGCATATTTCCAACAATGGATGTCTAGAGGCTATATCAAGCATTCAAACTACTTGGAACTCAAAGAATTCAGCATGCCAACTCATTTTCAGTAACACTAAGAACAACAAAATATGCAAAATATAATCCACTAAAGAAAAAACTAATTGGAACAATGGAGGATTCACATACGAAGGAGCAATCCCTCAAAACAATTTGGAAACGGGGCTCCGAGCAAAGAAATCAAAAATCTCAGGTTTGGGAGCAAGAACACAAGAGAGAGAGAGCAACCATATTTTTTTCTAGAGGTAAGAGATGAAGTGTGCAGAAGTACTAAGTGAGTGGGTGCTAATTGGACCCACAAGGCATTTTGCCGCACCCAAGGGGATTGTCGCGACCTGTTGCCTTCTGAGCAATAGGGGCATCCCCATGGGATCTATTCAATTCCAAAACTTCTTAAGTATTCCATAAAAATCATGCAAAAAATTATGACGTTTTGAGCACTTATATTTTTGGGCCATTTTTATTGCACGGATAATACAGTAAATAGGATAATCATGGCATTTTACTTTATTAAACTACACATAACATGGAGTAAACTAAGATTAGAGAAGATTGTGCTTACTAAATTTGTCGACCACAATCCCCTCAATTATAGTCCATTAATAAGGTTGATCAGTCTTATTAACAAACTATTTCCAAGGAACATGAAACTGAAGAATCTTCAAATAATACTAGGTTACCTCAATGGGGATATGCATCTCCCCGACAATAAGAATCTCATACCTCTTCTTGACACTCGGAAGAGGAAATTTAAACTCTCCAATAGTAATTGTGCTAATTTACTCCATGGAATTGATATTATTCAATGAAGGTTGTTTCTTCGGAAAGTGCACTATATGTTTTTTACAATTGACATGGAAAGAAACCTTACTTTTGTTGCAATCAATAACAAACCTATAGTAGTCAAAAAGGGTCTACCAAGGATAATTGACATGTTGTCATTCTTGGGCATCTCAGGAATAACAAAGTCCGTTAAGATAGTAACATGTGCAACCACAACAGCGACCTCCTCATAAATTCCTATAGGTATAGCAGTGGGCTTATCCGCCATTTGCAAAGATATTTCAGTAGGCGTTGATGACACACAAGTATTGGAGATCAATCGTAGTCCTTTCGATAAGTAAGAGTGTCGAACCCAACGAGGAGCAGAAGGATCTGACAAGTGGTTTTGAGCAAGGTAAAATCTGCACGCACTAAAATTGTCGGTAACAAGTGATTGTGTGGTGAGATGATTCGTAGCGAGCAACAAGTAACAAAAGTAGCAACGGTGCAGCAAAGTGGCCCAATCCCTTTTGTAGCAAGGGACAAGCCTAGACAAAGTCTTATAGGAGGACAAACGCTCCCGAGGACACACGGGAATTTCTGTCATGCTAGTTTCATCATGTTCATATGATTCACGTTCGTTACTTTGATAGTTTGATATGTGGGTGGACTGGCGCTTGGGTACTGCCCTTCCTTGGACAAGCATCCCACTTATGATTAACCCCTCTCGCAAGCATCCGCAACTACGAAACAAGAATTGAGACAAAGTCTAACCATAGCATTAAACTAGTGGACCCAAATGAGCCCCTTACGAAGTAACGCATAAATAGGGTTTATGCTTCTGTCACTCTAGCAACCCATCATCTACTTACTACTTCCCAATGCCTTCCTCTAGGCCCAAATAATGGTGAAGTGTTATGTAGTCGACGTTCACATAACACCACTATAGGAAAAACAACATACAACGCATCAAAATATCGAACGAATACCAAATTCACATGACTACTATTAGCATGACTTATCCCATGTCCTCGGGAAGAAAAGTAACTACTCACAAAGCATAATCATATTCATGACCAGAGAGGTAATGAGTAGCATCAAGGATCTGAACATAAACTCTTCCACCAAATAATCCAACTAGCATCAACTACAAAGACTAATCAACACTACTAGCAACCTTACAAGTACCAATCGGAGTCGCGAGACGGAGATTGGTTACAAGTGATGAACTAGGGTTTGGAGATGAGATGGTGCTGATGAAGATGTTGATGGTGACGAGTCCTCTCCGACGAGAGGAGTGTTGGTGATGACGAAGGCGACGGTTTCCCCCTCCGGGAGGGATGTTTCCCCGGTAGGATCGTCTTGCCGGAGCTCTTGATTGGTTCTGCTCAAGTTCCGCCTCGTGGCGGCAGCGAAACCACGAAAAAGCTCCTCCTTGATTTTTTCCTGGATCAAACCCTTCATATAGCAAAAGAGGGGGCAAGTGGGCCTGCAGGGTGCCCACAAGCTCTCATGGCGCGGCCTGGGGGTGGCCGCGCCGTGCAGGCTTGTGGCCACCTGCACGCCCCCCTCTCGCACTTCTTCGGCCTAGTATTTTTGATAAATCGGGAAAAAAATCCTCGTTGATTTTTACGGCATTTGGAGTTGCACAGAATTGGTATCTCAACTTTGCTCCACTTTCAGGCCAGAATTCCAGTTGCCGGCATTCTCCCTCTTCATGTAAACCTTGCAAAATAAGAGAGAAAAGGCATAAAATTGTACCATGAAGTGAAATAACAGCCAAAGAAGCGATAAATATCAACATGAACACATGATGCAAAATGGACGTATCAACTCCCCCAAGCTTAGACCTCGCTTGTCCTCAAGCGAAAGCCTAGCTCAATAAATATGTCCACATGTTTAGGGAGAGAGGTGTCAACAAAACAAGATACAAACATGCATGCATCATGATCATGATCAGAATAGAAATACCAACATATAATCTCTCATGCTAAAGTGATTATTCCTTCACGAAGTAAAGCATGGATCAAGAACCTTGCCGAGAAGTAACAACCGATAGCCTTTAGTCATTGAAGCAATTGCAATTTATCACAACATCAGAAAGAGTCAATAAGAGCTTGTAAAGAAAATCCACATACTCAATCATTCTTTCGTTCTCTACAATTGCTACAACTCACGTGGTACTCATAAGATCAAAGTTTCAGCTGGACACAGAGAAAGATAGGGGCTTATAGTTTTGCCTCATAACTGCTTACCTCAAGGATAATGTCAACAATAATAATTCATGAATGCCTACCTCCAAGTTGACATATGAATATAGATCTTTCCCAAGCATATGACGTTAGCCAAGATAAAGGCGAAACAAGGAATTGGTGAAGATCACCATGACTCTTTCAAGGGAAAAAAGTAAAGGTACAAGATAGGCCCTTCGTAGAGGGAAGCAGAGGTTGTCATGTGCTTTTGAGGTTTGGATGCGTGTCCTCTTAGTGCGGAGGAACGTCACTTTCTATTGCCTCCTGTGATAAAGAACTTTATTATGTAGTCTGTCGCTTTTATGTCTTCCTCATCACAGGTTCGTATAAAGCTTATTTTACACACACTAATAGATCATACATATTAGAGAGCAATTTTTATTGCTTGCACCGATGACAACTTACTTGAAGGATCTTATTCAATCCATACGTAGGTATGGTGGACTCACATGGCAAAACTGGGTTGAAGGTTTATGGATGCACAAGTAGTATCTCTACATAATGCGGGAGGTTTGGCTAATGTGAGGTGGAAGCAATCGTCACATGCTAAGGTATCTATAATCATATAACATTGTTCGGAGCCAAGAAAACACAATTCATTACGTTGTCTTCCTTGTCCAACATCTACTTCTAGGCATGCAATAGTTTAGTGAGTGTTCACAATCATAGGTGGTGTCAGAGATGATATATTTATATGTGAACCTATCCTTCTTTATCACTTCCTATTAATTGCAACCATGACCAAGGTCTACGTTTGCCTACCCTCAACAAGTTTCAATCATCATTCCTTTTATATGTGAAGCCATCACTTCCCATAAGATCATTACATGATCTTTCATGCTTTTGTTCTATTCTCACTCTTTTGATCATGGCAAGAGGCAAAGCCCTTCAACTAAGACACTCTTTATTATATGGCTCACGAGCAAGACTACATCGGGGGTGACACAAAGCAAAACTCAAGACTAAAACACTAAGACCAAACGGAAGTATATATAATGATTTTTTCCAGACCAGAAGGAGGACCCTGCACGAAAACGGAGTCCGGGAGGCGCACGAGGTGGCCACAAGCCCTCACGGCGCAGCCAGGGGATGGGCCCGCACCGTGCAGGCTTGTGGCCTCCTCGCGCACTTTCCGGACTACTTCCAATTTTGTGTTTTTTTCAAATATTCCAAAACGGAGAAAATGTCCTACTGGAAATGTTTTTGACTATGTTTTCTTACCGAATCACACACCTCTTCGTTTTCGGAGTCTCAAACAGGGTGATAAATGTCCCTTAGGTATTCTTCCGGAGTTATGGTATTGATGATATTGCTTTCAACATTTATGGGAGTACGTGAGATATTATGCTTGATACTCTGCCCATTTGCAACTCCCGGAAAATTACCTTCCATGTTGTTGATCTTGATAGCACCGGAATGATATACTTCCTCAACAACATAGGGACCTTCCCATTTAGAGAGAAGCTTGCCTCCAAAGAATCTTAAACGAGAGTTATATAGCAAGACATAATCACCTACATTGAACTCACGCTTTTGTATCCTCTTATCATGCCACCTCTTAACCTTCTCTTTGAACAGCTTGGGATTCTCATATGCCCGAGTTCTCCACTCATCAAGCGAGCTAATGTCAAATAACCTCTTCTCACCGGCAAGTTTGAAATCAAAGTTGAGCTCTTTGATTGCCCAATAAGCTTTATGCTCTAGCTCGAGAGGTAAGTGACATGCTTTCCCATACACCATTTTGTACGGAGACATGCCCATGAGATTCTTATAGGCAGTTCTATAAGCCCACCGTGCATCATCGAGCTTCTTAGAACAATTCTTTCTAAACCTGTTGACAGTTTTTTGCAGAATTAGTTTAATCTCTCTATTACTTAGCTCTACTTGACCACTGGACTGAGGTTGATTGGGGGACGCAATTCTATGGTTGACATCGTACTTAGCAAGCGTTTTATGGAAAGCACCATGAATGAAGTGTGAACCACCGTCGGTCATTAGATATCTAGGGACTCCAAATCCAGGGAAGATAACTTCTTTCATCATCTTCATAGAGGTGTTGTGATCAGCACTACTAGTGGGGATAGCTTCTACCCACTTAGTGACGTAATCAACAACAACTAGGATATGAGTATACCCGTTGGATTTTGGAAAAGGTCCCATATAATCAAAGCCCCAGACATCAAATGGTTCAATGACAAGTGAATAGTTCATAGGCATTTCTTGACGTTTGCTAATATTACCTATTCTTTGACATTCGTCACAAGACAATACAAACTTACGGGCATCCTTGAAGAGAGTGGGCCAATAGAAACCTGATTGCAATACCTTGTGTGCAGTTCTATCTCCCGCATGGTGGCCTCCGTAGGCCTCAGAGTGACACTTCTGTAGGATCTGTCCATGTTCATGTTTAGGTACACAACGTCTAATAACACCATCTACTCCTTCCTTATAAAGGTGAGGATCATCCCAAAAGTAATGTCTCAAGTCAAAGAAGAATTTTTTTCTTTTGCTGGTACGTGAAACTAGGTGGTATGTATTTGGCAACGATATAGTTCGCATAATTAGCATACCACGGTGCACTACGTGAAGCATTGATGACATTCAGTTGCTCATCGGGAAAGCTATCATCAATAGGTTGTGGGTCATCAAGAACGTTCTCCAACCTAGACAAGTTATGTGCTACTGGGTTATCAGCACCCTTTCTGTCGACAACATGCAAATCAAATTCTTGTACCAAGAGAACCCATCTAATAAGTCTAGGTTTAGCGTCCTTCTTCTCCATGAGGTACTTAATAGCAGCATGATCAGTGTGAATAGTGACTTTGGAATCAGCTATGTAAGACCTGAACTTTTCACATGCAAACACGACTGCTAAAAACTCCTTCTCCGTAGTAGCATAGTTTCTTCAGGCACTGTCTAGAGTTTTACTAGCATAGTGAATAACATTCAACTTCTTATCGACTCTTTGCCCTAGAACAGCACCAACAACATAATCACTAGCGTCACACATGATTTCAAAAGGTAAGTTCCAATCAGGTGGTTGAACAATAGGTGAAGTTATCAAAGCCCTCTTAAGTATTTCGAAGGCTTCCTCACAATAATCGTCAAAAACAAAAGGAATATCCTTTTGCAAGAGATTGGTAAGAGGCCTAGAAATCTTAGAGAAGTCTTTAATGAACCTTCTATAGAAACCAGCATGACCAAGGAAACTTCTTATACCTTTGATATCTGTGGGGTACGGCATTTTCTCGATTGCATCAACCTCAGCTTTATCGACTTTAGTACCTCTTTCAGAAATTTTATGTCCTAAGACGATGCCTTCATTAACCATAAAGTGGCACTTCTCCCAATTCAAGACAAGATTGGTGTCTTTACATCTCTGTAAGACTAGATCAAGGTTGCTGAGGCAATCGTCAAAAGAAAACCCGTAAACGGAGAAGTCATCCATGAAAACCTCAACAATCTTTTCACAAAAGTTAGAGAATATAGCCATCATACATCTTTGAAAGGTGGTAGGTGCATTACATAAGCTAAAAGGAATACGTTTATAAGCAAAGGTACCGAAAGGACAGGTGAAAGTGGTTTTCTCCTGATCAGATTGTGCAACTAGTATTTGGGAGAAACCAGAATAACCGTCTAGAAAGCAGAAGTGTGTGTGTTTGGACAGCCTTTCTAGCATTTGGTCGATAAAAGGCAAAGGGTAATGATCTTTCCTAGTAGCTTTATTCAATTTCCTAAAATCGATCACCATCCTATAGCCAGTAATAATCCTCTGTGGGATCAATTCATCCTTATCATTAGGGACAACGGTAATGCCTCCCTTCTTAGGGACGCAATGCATCAGACTCATCCAATCGCTATGAGCAACAGGATAAATGATACCTTCTTCCAGGAGCTTTAGTATTTCTTTTCTCACTACTTCTTTCATCTTAGGATTTAATCTCCTTTGACGATCAACAACTGGTTTGAAGTCAGGATCAGTTTTAATCTTGTGGTGGCATAGGGTAGGACTAATGCCCTTAAGATCATCAAGAGTATATCCAATAGCAGCATGATGCTTCCTCAGAGTTTTTAGCAACTTCTTTTCTTCATGCTCTGAGAGGCTAGCACTAATAATAACAGGATATATCTCCTTTTCATCAAGATAGGCATACTTAAGAGTATCAGGCAACTGTTTAAACTCGAACACAGGATCACCCTTTGGTGGGGGTGGATCCCCAAGCAGTTCAACAGGCAAGTTATTCTTAAGAATAGGATATTGTTCTAAGACAACTCTATCTATCTCATCCCTTTCATCCATATGCATATCATTTTCCTGCTCAAGCAAGTATTACTCTAAGGGATTAGTAGGGGGCACAGCAATAGAAGCTAAGGCAATAGTTTCATCCCTACTAGGCAACTCCTTTTCATGAGGTTATCTACCAAACTTGGAGAAATTGAACTCGCGTGACACACCTTCAAAGCCAACAGTGACAGTTTGCTTCTCACAATCAATATGAGCATTGACGGTATTGAGAAAAGGTCTACCAAATATGATGGGACAAAAGCTATCTTATGCGGTAGCAAGAACGAGGAAATCAGCAGGATACTTTGTTTTACCACACAAGTTTAAACATCCCTAACAACTTCCACAGGGCAGATAATATCTCTATTGGCAAGCTGAATAGTGACATCTATAGGTTCTATCTCAACAGGTGTAATCTCATCTTTGATTTCATTGTATAAGGATTGAGGTATTGCACTAACACTAGCACCCACATCACATAAACCATGGTAACAATGATCTCCTATCTTAACAGAAACCACATGCATGCCAACAACAGGCCTATGTTTGTCTCTAACGTGGGGTTTAGCAATTCTAGCAACATCTTCATAGAAGTGAATATTATGTCCCTCAACTTCTTCAGACAGAAGATCTTTGATAATAGCAATGATAGGTTCAACTCTAATTTTCTCAGGGTGGTGTAGGTGTTCTAATATAGCCTCTACGTATCATAGTTGAAGCTTTAGAACGATCCTTTATCCTAACAGGGAAAGGTGGTTTCTCAATGTAAGCACTGGGAACAACAGGATCATTATAGGCAATGACTTTCTCTTCAACTAGAGTGGGTTTAACTACATTGACTTCTAAGGGAGGATGATATTTAAACCACTTCTCTTTGGGGAGATCAATATGAGCAGGAAATGATTCACGCAATGA
Organism: Hordeum vulgare subsp. vulgare; assembly: GCF_904849725.1. Taxonomy (NCBI): domain Eukaryota; kingdom Viridiplantae; phylum Streptophyta; class Magnoliopsida; order Poales; family Poaceae; genus Hordeum; species Hordeum vulgare. The sequence goes on along the minus strand of NC_058520.1, from coordinate 297,799,659 downwards.
AGCTGCTATCTCAGAGTGAAAAGACCTCGATGACGCCTAGAGGGGGGGGGGTGAATAGGCTATTTAAAAACTTCTTCAGATTTGGCTTGAACCTAATGCGGAAATAAACTAAGAGGGTACTTGTCAAGCACAAATCCTAAATGCACTAGGCACTACAACGTGTATCAACAACACGATCTACCAAGATGGACACAATGCAGTTAATAACAAGCACAAGTAAGTTACACAAACGTACTTGAGCTATATCACACGACAAGTAGGTAAATAACACAAGATACTAGATCACACTATATCAACACGATGTGTCGAGGGATGTAAGTATGAACGTGTGGATATAGAGGGTATGCTTGAATGATTAATCTTGTACAAGAAATAGACAACACAATATAATGAGCACAAGCAATATGCAATGTATGTATGCTCAAATAACACAAGTAAACCACAAGTAGGAGTTAGGGTTAAGGATAACCAAGGTCACTGAGACGAAGATGTATCCCGATGTTCACTTCCTTGGAGGGAAGCTAGTCACCGTTAGAGAGGTGGATGTTACCACGAAGGCACACCAACGCCACGAAGGCTCACCCTATTCTCCCTTTGAGATAACACCACGAAGGCGTTTCTCAACCACTAGTGGTAAGCCTTTGAGGTGGCTTCCAAACCCTCACAAACTTTTCTGGGGGAAATCACACGAATTGATTCCTCTCTGAAGAACTCCTACCGCCTAGGAGTCTCCAATCTCCAAGAGTAATAAGATCACGGGGAATGCTCAAAACTTGCTCAAATCACAAATAGCTTGGGTTGAGAGAAGGAGAGGGAGAAGATCTATCTTTTGATTGGAACAACTCTCAAAGGGGCTCACAAATGCTCTTGGGATCTAAGATTTGGAGTGAGCAAATGTGTGTGAGGTGGAAGTGTGTTCTTATGAGGATAAGGCTGTGTTGGGTGACCCTCTCACGGAGTGGGAGGGGGGTATTTATAGTGTGGAGAGAAAAAGAGCCGTTGGGGACACTTTAAGTCACACAGGGTCCGGACGTCCGACAGTTGTCGGAAGTCCGGGCGACCGCGAGGGGTCAGACGTCCGACAGGGGTCGGTCGTCCGGGGCCTGTAGATACGACTGAAACTATTTTGAATTAAACAGCGACCGGACGTCCGACAGGGGTCGGTCGTCCGAGGCCTGTAGGTGTGCCTAAACATATTTGAATTCATCAGTATACGGACGTCCGGAGTGGCCCGGAAGTCCGTGTTATACAATACAAGTTCTACTGGTGGTGGCTTCCAGATTTCCGTTGGGTGTCAGACATCCGGTGCTCGGGCATCCGGAGGAAGCCGGATTTCCGAGATATAGTGCACACATTCTACTGGTGTTGACCTCCGGATTTCCGGAGCTTGACCGGACGTCCGGCCCTCGGACGTCCGGAGGTAGCCGGATTTCCGAGATATAGAACTCAACTTCTACTGGTGCAGGCTTCCGGATTTCCGGGACTTGGCCGGACATCCGGGCCTCGGACGTCCGGAGGTAGCCAGAAGTCCGAGTTAAATGGCTCTGATTTCTCTGGTATAGGATCCCGGATTTCTGAGGTAGTCGGTCGTCCGGCCCTCGGATGTCCGGAGGAAGCCGGATGTCCGAGGCACTGGTTCTGTTCACAGATAACAGCAAAGCAGTGGAGATGTGGTCTGAGCAGAAAGTGAAGTTGTAGTTTGAGCAAGTTCATCGCAAAACCTGTGATCCCCTCTTAATAGTGCGGGATCCCTAAGGACTCAAGAATCATAAAAGAGTACTGATGATCCATACCTGAGTGTATACTTTTATTCGCTGATCATCACTCCGCACCACTAACGTCAAAGGAACTGATACTTTTGCGTAAGCCCTTTCACCTGAGCTTGATGTTGTTGTTCCTTCTTGGCTCAAGTTGAAAGCAGGACATGATGAAGTCTTCAAGTAGCTTTCCCATACACAATGTGGAAAGCCTAGCTTATGTATTTATCTTCATTTGTCCACCATGTGAACATCCACAAGAATCAAGCATGTAGTGCTCAAGAATGATTATCTTGATCTTGTCCCGTCCACCATGTGAACATCCACAAGAATCAAGCATGTAGTGCTCAGGAATGCTTATCTTGATCTTGTCCTTGTTAGCACATGAGATTGTCCTTATCAACACATGATCATTGACAATAGTTTCAATGATATATTCGTGTTGATCCACTTGAACTTGCACACCGCAATCTTGATGACGATCACCACTTGACGTCATCCTTCATGGGTTGTATGAGATCTTCCTTTTGACGCAAGCCCAATGGAAACACACCTAACCCCCACATAGGAGTCTCACAAAGACCATGGGTTAGTACACAAACACGTAATGGACAATGCTTACCGTACCATGAGATCACTTGATCCCTCTCGGCACATCTTATACGCTTTGCGTGCTGATCATCTTGATTTACTCTTTGTCTGAGATCTTGATCAACCTAGTGTTTCTATGACCATTCTTTGGACAATAGCTTGAATAACATCTTGGTCAACATATAAACTCCTTGAACCCAACAGATGGACTTCAAGAAGTGCCTATGGACAAATCCTATAAATATAACTTAAGGCAACCATTAGTCCATAGGAATTGTCATCAATTACCAAAACCACATATGGAGATATATTATGCTCTAACAGAGAGTCAAGTCCATACTTAGCGCTAAACTCACTAAAGGTATTTGTCTCAACAAAGGATTTAACGGAATCAAAAGTGAAATTCATACCTGACTCCTTACCTTCTTCAAGCTCCCAATCTTCAGAGTTGCGTTTAATTCTCTCCAATAAATTCCATTTGAAGTGAATATCTCTCTTCATAAAAGAACCGGTACAAGAAGTGTCAAGCATGGTGCGATCATCATGAGAAAGCCGAGCATAGAAGTTCTGAATGATAATTTCTCTCGAGAGCTCCTGATTGGGCATGAATATAACATTGATTTAAGCCTCCCCCAAGCTTGAGAGATGCTTTCTCTGTCACGAGGCCAAAAATTATAAATATAATTCTGATCACGATGTACTAAATGCATAGGATAAAACTTTCGACGAAATTCCAATTTCAACCGATTGTAGTCCCATGATCCAGTATCATCACATAGCCTATACCATGTCAACGACTTATCCTTCAAAGATAAAGGAAAGACCTTCTTCTTGATCTCATCCTCGGGCACACCTGCAAGCTTAAATAAACCACAAACTTCATCTACATAGATCAGATGCAAGTCTGGATGTGATGTTCCATCTCCTGTAAAAGGATTAGCCAGCAGTTTCTCAAGCAGCAGGTTGAGGAGCAACTCTTTGTGCTTCCGTTTGAGGTGAAGATACCCCGAACAAGCCCCTCAAAGGATTAGTATCCATAGTGACAAGTGACAACAAATTTCAGCACACTATATGAATGTTTCCTTACCAAGTTCCACTTACCAAAGGCGATTCACTCCCCAGCAACGGCGCCAGAAAAGAGTCTTGATGACTCACAAGTATAGGGGATCAATCGTAGTCCTTTTGATAAGTAAGAGTGTCGAACCCAACGAGGAGCAGAAGGATCTGACAAGTGGTTTTGAGCAAGGTAAAATCTGCAGGCACTGAAATTGTCGGTAACAAGTCATTGTGTGGTGAGATGATTCGTAGCGAGCAACAAGTAACAAAAGTAGCAACGATGCAGCAAAGTGGCCCAATCCCTTTTGTAGCAAGGGACAAGCCTGGAGAAAGTCTTATAGGAGGAAAAAGGATCCTGAGGACACACGGGAATTTCTGTCATGCTAGTTTCTTCATGTTCATATGATTCGCGTTCGTTACTTTGATAGTTTGATATGTGGGTGGACCGGCGCTTGGGTACTGCCCTTACTTGGAGAAGCATCCCACTTATGATTAACCCCTCTCGCAAGCATCCGCAACTACGAAAGAAGAATTAAGACAAAGTCTAACCAGAGCATTAAACTAGTGGATTCAAATCAGCCCCTTACGAAGTAACACATAAACTAGGGTTTAAGCTTCCGTCACTCTAGCAACCCATCATCTACTTACTACTTCCCAATGCCTTCCTCTAGGCCCAAATAATGGTGAAGTGTTATGTAGTCGACGTTCACATAACACCACTAGAGGAAAAACAACATACAACATATCAAATTACCGAACGAATACCAAATTCACATGCCTACTATTAGCATGACTTATCCCATGTCCTGAGGAACAAAAGTAACTACTCACAAAACATAATCATATTCATGACCAGAGAGGTAATGAGTAGCATCAAGGATCTGAACATAAACTCTTCCACCAAATAATCCAACTAGCATCAACTACAAAGAGTAATCAACACTACTAGCAACCTTACAAGTACCTATAGGAGTCATGAGATGGAGATTGGTTACAAGTGATGAACTAGGGTTTGGAGATGAGATGGTGCTGATGAAGATGTTGATGGTGACGAGTCCTCTCTGACGAGAGGAGTGTTGGTGATGACGATGGCGACGATCTCCCCCTCCAGGAGGGAAATTTCCCCGGCAGGATCGTCCTGCCGAAGCTCTAGATTGGTTCTGCTCAAGTTCCACCTCGTGGTGGCGGCGAAACCACGAAAAAACTCCTCCTTGATTTTTTCCTGGACGAAACCCTTCATATAGCAAAGGGGGGGGGGAAAGTGGGCCTGTAGGGTGCCCACAAGCCCCCATGGCGCGGCCTGGGGGGTGGCCGCGCCGTGCAGGCTTGTGGCCACCTACGCGCCCCCCTCTGGCACTTCTTCGGCCCAGTATTTTTGATAAATCGGGAAAAAAATCCTCGTTGATTTTTACGGCATTTGGAGTTGTGCAGAATAGGTATCTCAACTTTGCTCCACTTTTAGGCCAGAATTCCAGTTGCCGGAATTCTCCCTCTTCATGTAAACCTTGCAAAATAAGAGAGAAAAGGCATAAGAATTATACCGTGAAGTGAAATAACAGCCAAAGAAGCGACAAATATCAACATGAGAACATGATGCAAAATGGACGTATCACGCGTCAGCTTATTTTAATCAAGTCTTTTATATAAATAGAAAGGCATAACACTACCGACTACTAAATCGCATCAATTAGTTTTGACATAACTACGTTTAATGGAGCAAGGTAGCATGGGTATCCCAGGATCTCCCAACTTCTTAGACACTTCACCATCAAATGAATAATTACCAAGCAAGGTGTAAATCTTACCAAGCAAGGCATAACACTACCGACTACTAAATCACATATATTTAGCATAAGGAGGCATTTTCGGGATATCCGTCAAACGTGTTCGTATAAAGACGGGTCTAAGTATTTCAACAAAGATCTCAAAATCCTCCTCGTCCTTATTCTTAGAAGGCTTATGAGAGAAGGGCATGGGTTTCTGAACCCATGGCTCCCTTTCTTTACCATGTTTTCTAGCAATGAAACCCCTGTTATAATAATGTTTATTCTTCGGAACCCGATGGCTCTGTCCCTCCCCTCCCTCTCACCATCCCCTCACCCCACCACAACCATGGAGATGAATCCTTATAGGATCAGTGCAAGGACTACCACACTAGGACTTCTCCCCGAGCATTGCCCTAGCAGATCAGGTGAGAAGAAGGTTTGGATCCACAGTACATTTCTCCCCATCCCGAGGTGCCAATGAATCCTTCCATGTGGTATCTTTCTCTTCCGCCTCCTTTGCCCTTAATGAAGAATCCATGTCAATTGCTTTGCAATGTTGTATTGGTGGGGTTAATTCTTATTTGAGAGTGATAAAAATCAATTAAAGGTCCTTCTGCTTCTCAGTGGCTAATAACAAAGTTTGGGGTTTCATCTATGGTCTAAAAGATCGAATTTGGCCGAATTTCATTTGCCATTTTTATTTATTTAATTGATGTTTTGCCGAACTTTAAAGTCTTGATGCAGATGCAATGTTTCCTGAGTTGGTTGGTCGATCTCCTATGGCGATAATTCCCACTTTAAAACATCCCGAGCATTCTTCTAATGTTGGATCACAATCATTTACATAGCTTCGAAAGTTCAATCTAGTGCCTATTTCGGATATGGTTTTATCGAACAAACATGTTGCTCAAGCTTCATCTTTGAAGGGCCCGATGAACCCGACCTTTGCTCAAAATTCAAATTCACATTTATTTATCGAAGTTATCTCTCGTGTTTTGAGTAATTCTCACGATTTTACTCTCAATTTGGAGTCAGGCGTCATTAATGAGGTTGATCTCAATTCCTCCCGTCCTTTATGTCAAATTTTTATTCAGGAGGAAATTGAGGAGCGTCACAATGCTAATTACATTTATTTGGGAGCCTTTAAATGCATGATTAATGTTCCATACCCTTCTACGCCTTGGTGTTTTCTCACTGTGCATGCGAATATAATTCACCATATGCATAGTGGCTCCCTGACTCTCAGCACTAAACATAAAAGTGATCTAGCTCAAGCTAATTACGGTGAGGCTGAAATTAATGCAATTGCCAGTAATTACAACTCGTTGTGCTAAATGCGTGCAATGAGTCCACCCAAAGATACCTTGCCCTCCCAAGATTATTTGCATCCATCGTTCAACACCTGGCCATAAAGCTAGTTACTGCATGCTCAAAACAATCAATGAGAGGGTGAAATCTCAGCCTTCCCGCAGTCAACTCAGTGAGCCGGATATTATGCCACTTTTCCTTCAATTGGACCGACCCAAACCAGGCTCTCCCACCGTCTGATGCTCTTCCTATGGATGGTATGGATACCTGGAGCGCTCCTGTCTCAAGGCTAGGCATGAACATAGATGGAAGTGGGTGCCCAAAATCTATATTCCTTCCAAGTATGCACAAGATGTTCTGGATTCTACTCCATATCCTTCCACTACTCTATTTCAAACTAAATACTTGCGGCCTCCATGTCAAGGTGCTCCACCCATGATGAACTTCCTGCTCAATGTCATACCTTTCTACCCACAAGAGATTGCGGTGGAGCCTGGACCCCCGGACCGCCTCATGCGTAGCGACATGGTGGTCTTCCCGGTGTCGCCACTCAACCATGACTTCGTTGCCATTGCAGAAGTGAATCATTATTTACCAATCCATTGCCATGATGCTATCAGAGATGTTATCGAAGGTCTATTGCATGAAACTAAATTATTCACTATCTAAGTTAGTTACCACCTATTTGGCATAGGCATTTTTGGATTTGTCGATTCCTTCATCAGAGATACAGCTCTTGATACCACCTTTTAATTAGAAAGGAAGAACTAGGTATCAGTTTTGTTCCCCATAGTGCTGCTCTCAACATGAGATTGACCACTTTTGGTCCTGAAATTTGGCTGCTCTACTTTGATTTTCCCTATCAGTATCAAACTAAACACTATATTAACAAGTCTTTTGGGGGATTTGGGTGTTTTCTCTCGTGGTATAATCCTGGTCAAGATAGGCACTTTGTTATGATAAAGGCGTGTGTTATTCATATGCGCCTAATTCCGAAGTTTTTTGTTGCACGTCATCTCGGGGACCCTAGAGAATGTTGGACTGTTAAGGTTACCATTTTGCGCAATAATAATTGCAATGCACACCTCCCTCAAGTTCCTCCGGCTAACGAGGACCCCCCCACCCCACTAGATGGTAACCCACATCCTCTCTTTGGAGTCGAGATGTCTGCTGAGCAGACTTACCAACAACAGGTGCACAATTGCTTTGCACAAAATGGTGTTCCCAATGGTGGTGTTGTCAGCGGTGCAACTAGTAATGATGAAGACAAAGAGAATGTTCAAATTGATGCTGGGTGGGCAGCTTGGCGAGAACCTTCAGCACCACAAATGCCACCCTTCTTATTTAACTATCAAGCTTGGCTTACATTTCATGGTTTGAATGTGAATGATGGCATCACTCCCTCTGACAACATTACTGAAAGTGATGCATATGCTTGGAATGATGCTATTACTGTTAGTAATAGCTCCACCTCTCATAGTTCTAGTGTGATGACCATTTTTCCTTCTATTAGCCTGTTTTCGGAGCAGAACGAGAACTACATGAATCAGCTGAATCTCAAGTAAGCTACTATCTCTGTGGTGTTACACAATGGCGGTATACAATTCAGTGTTATGTCTCAAGGGGAGTTGGTCTCCTCTTTGCTACTAAATGACCCACCTCCTGTCAAGTAGATCAACTCTCTCATTGTTAGTGCTCTTCATCCTCATCTACATACATCTGGACCCTGGAGTGCAGGATACGGACTTAGATATGACAACATTCAGGTGGACATACAGGTTTCATGTGGAAATGAGGGGCTGCACATCACTGATATTTGTGGTGTGCGTTCAGTTTTCGGTGAAGAGGAACGGGTTATCTCAGCATAGTGTGGGTAAGTATTTCTCTTAGTTATGAAACTAAGGTTCATAGAACCAATAGGAATACAAAAAACAACTATCTTCAAGGGCTGCACACAAAAGAAAAAACAACTTGCACCCAATGCGGGCAAGAGGGTTGTCAATTCCCTTGGTCTCGTTATTTGCAAGCAAGTGAGATGTAGATAATTGTAAAACAAAATGAAAACAAGTAAATGGCGGCAAGGTATTGAAGGTTTTGTAAATATATGGTGAATAGACCTAGGGGCATAGTTTTCCCTAGTGGCATGTCTCATGAAAACAGCATACGGTGGGTAAACAAATTACTGTTGGGCAATTGATAGAAAAGTGGATAGTTATGCGATATTCATGGCAATGATCATGTGTATATAGGCATCATGTCCATAAACAAATAGAGCGACTCCTGCCTGCACCTATTACTATTACTCCACTCATCGACAACTATCCAACATGCATCTAGAGTATTAAGTAAAACAGAGTAATGCATGGAGAATGATGACATGATGTAGATAAAATAAACTCAATTAATATGAATAAATCCCATCATGTTATCCTTAGTAGGAACAACACAAAGATGCATATTGTCCCTTTCTGTCACTTGGATATAGAAACTCGCCAGGTTGAACCAACGACAACGCACCTCTCTCACTGAAGAAATATCAATCTAGTTGGCCAAACTATTTCAACAGATCGAAGAGAATTATGAAGCTACCGTAATCATGCACCTAAGAATCATATTAGAATTCAGAGAAGACTTAATTATTTATCATGAATAATCAGAACATAAACCCATAATTCATGGGATCCCAACAAATGCACCGCTGAAAAGGGTTACATCATATGGATCAAAGCGAAGATGCGATGATCATTGTATTGAAGATCAAGAGAGAGAGGTTGCCATCTAGGTACTAGCCATGGACCCGTAGGTTTGTGGTGAACTACTCAGTCATCATCATGAGAGCGGCAAGGTTGATGAAGAGGCCCTCCATGATTGATCCCCCCTCCGACAGGGTGCTGGAACGGTGCTCCAGATGGCCTCCCACTAGAATAGAGAATTACGGCGGCATAAAAAGTGTTTCTGGGCTGCCCTTAGGGTTTTTGGGATATATGAGAATTCATAAGCCACAAAACGGATACGTGAGAGCCTTGAGAGACCCACAAGCCATCAGCCCCCCAGGCCACACCGTGTTGGCTTGTGGGGACATTGGGTGCCCCCCAGCCTTTTTTCGGTACTCATTGGTCTTATTTTGGTCCAGAAAGAATCTCCAAAACGTTTCAGGTCAATTGGACTTTGTTTGGTATTGGAAACCTGAAAAGTGAAGAACATGCAGAAAACAGCAAGTGGCACTAGTCACTGGATGAATTGGTTAGTGCTAAAAAATAATATAAATTAGTAAATTAATACCCAAAAAGTATCTTAGAATGATAATATATCAGCGTGGAACAATTGAAAATTATAGCTACGTTCGAGACGTATCACTCACTTCCAATCTCCTCCCTGCTTCAGTTTAGCTCCAATGTAGTGTTGTTATTGAAGAACTCTGTGAACCCAACTCTAACCCTCAGTTACCATAGTTAGAAGGGCAAGATGTTTTGCATGGAACTGGGCCAAGAACTATGATCAAGCTTGTGGTGTCAGCTCATGCTGGGACTAGCTCTCACATTACTCGCTGTAGCAGTTGTGAACTGTCACTAGTCACCAACGTGCTTCGCTGCAATAGCTGCTCAAACAAGTATGATGGTTTTCATGTGCCCCATCCCTCTGTTCATTGCCACACCAAGTCTAAGGTGAAACCTCGCATCAGTCCTCCGGCTTAATCTTCAGGGACCACTCCTTCAATCCAGATGATCGCCAATGAGTCTATTGTCCTACATCCAACATCAATCCCAATTATGCAAGCAGTGGGCACCCAGCTCTGTGCGGTCCTGGAGGAGGAGCTTTCTGCCGAAGCTCTCAAGAAGCCCGATGATGGGCCCTCCTCCACTAATTAATCATATTTCTTAAATGCCTCTTTTGTCGGACTGGAATGTCCTTTCCTAGAGTGTAAGTGGTTTAAATTCCTACATGAAACAACCTGCGCTCTCTAATGCAATTGCTTCTAGTGGTTGTTCACTTATTTCCTTACAAGAAACAAAAATGATTGTATTTTATCTTGCTTCTGTTAAGAAATTATGTCCAAGATGATTTCATAAGTTCTCCTTTATACCTACTTTTGGGGTTTGGGGGACATGTCACTATTTGGAATAGTTCTCTATTTACTGGCAATATTACTATATCAAAACAATTTTACCTCAAAATAGTGCTCTCACTCTTGGACACTCGTCAATGTTTATGGTCCATGCCAAGGGGACAACAGGAATACTTTTACCATGTGGATGTCTGATCTAGTCATACTTGACAATGAAGATTGGCTCATCCTTGGTGACTTTAATTACTATAGATCTCCTGATATGTTCACCTTTTAATAAACCCGAGGGGTGCTTCTTATATGTTCACATTTTAATGATTTCATCACAGAACAACACCTAACTGAACTGCCCATCAAAGGGTGTCACTACACATGGAGTAATATGCTTGAACAACACGATTGGTTTTTTACCTCCCTCAGTTGGACCTCATCGTTCCCCAATACCATTGTTAAATCTTTAGGAAGGCCTACTTTGGGTCATATTCCTTGCGTTGTGGTGATTCAGACCAAAATACCTAAAATTAAATTGTTTTGGTTTGAAACTTACTGGATTGCCCACCCTAGTTTCATGGATATTGTTCAGGAAGCTTGAAATCATCCCATCAAACCAGGTAATGTTGAGTCGATCCTGTGCTAGAAGTTGAAAAACACTAGGAAAGCCTTGAAAAAATGGAGTAAGAATATCTCCAAGATCAAAGTTGCGATTGAGAACACTAGTAAAACATTGTTGGAAATGGATACCATTGAAGATAAACAGCCTCTTACCACTCTAGAGAGCAACTTTCGTAAAGTCTTCAAAACATATATTCTTAGATTGTTGGACTATCAAAAACAATATTTGAAAAAGAGTACAATATTTGGCGGATTAATTTTGGTGATGATTGCGGTAAATTCTTTCAAACTATTGCCATTGAAAGATATAGGAAAAATGTCGGCACTAGCTTGCGTGTCAATGATAACCTCATCGTGGATGATCATGCTACTAAAGATCATGTCCTGTTTGGGGCATATAGAGAGAGACTCGGATCCTCCACACCACAAGATATGAGATTTGATCTCTCTGAAATTATTTCCTCCACTAGTGAGCTCGAACAATTGGCATTGCCTTTTACGATGCTACCTCTTGAGCTTGTGTTGGTTTTCCCTTGAAGAGGAAAGGGTGATCCAGCGAAGTAGATAAGTATTTCCCTTAGTTTGTTGAGAACCAAGGTATTAATTGAGTAGGAGGAACAAGAAAGTCTCCAATAGTAGTACCTACACAAATAATCAAACACTTGCACCCATTGCTCTAAAGGGGTTGTCAATCCCTTCAGAGTTATTTGCAAGGATGAGATTTGATAGACATAGATATAAAACATTGCAGAAAAAGTAAATAAATTGAGGAATAATTTTTGGCATTTTTGGTTTATAGACATAAAATTATAATATGGAAAATAGGCCCAGGGGCCATACGTTTAACTAGAGGATTCTCTCATAAAGGAAAATAATACGGTGGGTGAACAAATTACTGTCAAGCAATTGATAGAAAAGCAAATAATCATGAAGATATCTAAGGGAATGATTATGCATATTGGCATCACGTCCGTGCCAAGTAGACCGAAACGATTCTGCATCTACTACTATTACTCCACACATCGACCGACTACTGCATGCATCTAGAGTATTAAGTTCATGAAGAACAGAGTAACGCATTATGTAAGATGACATGATGTAGTGGGATAAACTCAAAAAATATGATGAAAACCCCATCTTTTTACCCTTCATGGCAACAATGCAATATGTGCCTCACTACCCCTACTATCACTGGGTGAGGACACCGCAAGATTGAACCCAAAACTAAGCACTTCTCCCATTGCAAGAATAACCAATCTAGTTGGACAAACCAAACAACTAATTCGAAGAGACTTGCAAAGATATGAAATCATGCATATAAGAATTCAGAAGAGACTCAAATAATATTCCTAGATAATCTGAACATAAACACACAATTCATCGGATCTCGACAAACACACCACAAAAGAGTATTACGTCGGATAGATCTCTGATACGTCCCAAACGTATCTATAATTTCTGCTTGCTCCATGCAAGTTTTGGGTGATATTGCTATGTGTTTTATACACTTTCGTAGCTTTTTCAACATATTTGGACTAACCTGCTAACTCAGTGCAACCAGTGCCAGTTTTTGTTTGCTGATGTGTGTGAATTACAGGTTTATACCCATATTTACGGTGTCCGAAAAATTCCACAAAGCATATATAAAAAATCAGCGTTCCAGAAGACCCCAGACGGTCGAAGGGCCAGAGGGGGGTTACCAGGCCCCTAGGTGCCCTGATGGCGTGACCTGCCCCCTGGCCATGCAGGGAGGCTGCCTGGGTGGGGCCCACCCCCTGTGGTGCCCTACCTTGGCTCCTATTTTTACCCCCATGGAGGAAACCCTGATTCGGGAACCCTTTTATCCAGAAGCAATTCCGATCTTTGCCGCCATCGCCAACAAGTTTTGGGGGACCAGAATTCCTGTGCCGGCACCCTACCGGGATGGGGAAGTGCCCCCGGATTCATCTCCATCGACGTTGCTTCCTCCCTCCATGAAGCGAGAGTAGTTCCTCCTCGGGGCTGAAGTCTTCTAGAGTAGCTATGTGGTTAATTCTCTCTCCCATGATGTTATCTTGATTGTGATCATAGGCTATGTTAACCTAGGGTGATCCCATGATGTTTCCACTTCTTCTATGTATTGGATTGATGTACTCACTTGATCGTATCTAGTATAATCCTCGAGACCATGGTGACAGTGGTCTATTGGACATGGATTAGAAGAATATTTTCATGAGAGATTTCCACCTTTGTGAATTGATTGAAGATTGAGAGTCTCTTGGTGCTGGTCTTTAACTATCCTTGAGATACGTTGTGGTGATTGTGGTACTCTCTTTGGATGGCCGCGGTGACATTGGGAAATCCATAAATAAGAACTACGAACTCTAAGGTGTGCTTTTGTAGCCCTACATAATTCTCATCCTCTCCTGATCACAAAGGAATGACCTCCGAGTATGTCACCATTGCAAGTTTTAGTGGAAATATCATGTGATTAGACTATGTTAATGTTGTTGGGAGTTGCCACTAGTGAAAGTATGAAGCCTAGGCCTTGTTTCTCACCATTGTTACACTGTTTATGCTCACTTTTGTCACTTGCTACCTTGCTGTAATTTTTATTACAGATTTATATTACCTTGCTTTGCCACCCCTATCACCGATATTTTACCATCTCTTCGCTAAACTAGTGCACCTATACAATTTACCATTGTACTAGGTGTGTTGGGGACACAAGAGACTTCTTGTTTCTTAATTGCAGGATTGTTTGATTGTCGGGACCCCGATCCTAAGCCATAGGAATCCAGCCTGTAACACATCGCATCCCTTTGCGGTCTCATGCACGGTTAACTCCACGGCTGCAGCCTTACCTTAGCCGGGACCGTTTGCGCCTTTTGACTCACGTATGCAATTGTGTCGCTAGCATTCCAATGTCAAAGTACCCGGATCGACAAGTCTAGTCATAAACCAAAGTGGCAGTACCGCACAAGGACAGGCATACATGACCCAACAAAGAAGGTGTCGGTCACCAGCGAGTGTAGACGAGTCGTAGCAAGCTACCAGGACTCCATTACATCGCGTGACATTTCCCCAAAGGGGACAGACACAACAACTAAGAAGGACACATGCCGGTCAACCAATGTGTCCGGAGCAGTAGCGAGCTACCATGGCTCGTTGGATCACAAAGGGGCATTTCCTTGTAAGGAGTGCTACTAAAGTTCACGGCTAGGTAATTGAATCCCATACATATCAAGTACGACACACATACGCGTGGCATACCGATATGTATAGATACATCGAGGGCATCACAACATAACCATAAACATACAAGCTTTATTTAAGAGGCTCAGAAGAGCCACACACATAATATTACACAGCAAGGGTCTCACGACCCGTAATAGCAGTCATTCCGTTACAAGCCAGCGGAAGTGTTTAAAACTGTCTGAGTACAGACAAGTGCAACTAGAAGGCACATGGCCTGACTATACTACAGACCCAACCTAGGGCCAGATCGTAGCTGGGACACTAGCTACTCGTCGTCGTCGATGTCTATGAAGAACCCTCCATTAGGGTCATTAGCAACCTCTGCAACATTTATTAAGCAAACATGAGTACGGAGGTACTCAGCAAGACTTTAGGATAACTATCTACTCATGCAATGTATCAATAAGGTATTGTGGGGTTCATGCGGAAAGCCAGCATTTGACTCGTGGCTAGACAACTTGCAATTTTAAATAATTTTGACAACTTGATTTCTCGCACACGAGTCCACTCACACCACAACAATACTCCATCGTGGAATCATTCCGTCTCCATACGGAAATGCCGTCCACGACACTCACGCTTACCTTGACAATTTTATGAGTAGCGATTGAAGTTATCTATGAACAACATATGTCTGCAAGTAGTCCATATCCGCGGACGGGGCTATTCGAATAGATCATAACCCTACAGGGGTGTACTTCGTCACACACGCTCTCGCCACTTATCGCTATGTGCACGTCATGCACCTCGGCAACCTTCAAGCGGAAGCCCAGCGAGGGAGTCGGCCACGACCGTTAACCACATTAGTACCTAGTCCAGGTTTATCGCCTATCTGAGAGTAACCCGTACGGAAGTCCGGCCGAGGTTTCTGCCACGGCCTCAAACGATGTGCGTAGGGTTCCCAAGCCCACCATCCGGGTGCCACTTGGTACACCGTGCCACTGCCTACCGCATCATAGCCCACCTCTCAGGTTAGCACTATGCACGGCCTCCAGCATGACTATAAACACTAGAAACTACTTGCAACTCCTGGACCGAGTACTAAGCGATTAATAAGTCGAGAGGGTCAATTAAGTATCCCAATGTGTGGTAGTATCTAGTCTTGGATTACATACACGGAACTCAGTTCCTAGGGACGGTTCCAGTGAAACAACCCGCCATGTACTCCTACACAGCCTTTCACCGGTACCTTTACCAAATCAGGTTCAACACACAACCTTTGCTTACCGAACACATTCTCACAATTCTGTTCATCTCCCAGATGACAGACAATACACAACTCTAAACATAGCATGCATAGCAGGATAAGGCACATCATGGCTCAGGCAACTACCAGGTATGCTAGGTTGCAAGGTTCAGCTATTTACTGTGACAAGGATAGGTCATGCAAAGGAAGTGGGTTCAACTAACGTGGCAAAAGCAGTTGAAGCATTTGATCCTAATGCAATAAGTAAGTGCAGGAGCAAGAACATGGGATTTATCGGGACGATCAAAATGGTTGCTTGCCTTGTTGCTCAGAGGAGTGACAATATCCGTCAGACGGATATTCGGTGGAATCCGGGCGAGCGGAGCCTACCGAAAGGAATGACAACAATCAATATCAAACATATGCAATCAAGATGATGCATGAGCATGGCATGAGAATGCAAGATGGTAAACTATTATAGCTAACATGTATTAGGTTTGAAGTTGATTTGAATCAAATTCAATACCACTTCAAACAAGGTATTCTCGGATACCATTTTAATTGATTCGACCTGATGCTCAGATCAACTTGCTTTTAACATGCATGGGATGACATGTTAGGTTGCTGGTTTGTAATTAGGACAGTGTTTGATCATGTCATTTATAGTGAAATTTAAATATTTTCCAAATTCCATCTACAAAGTATTTATAAGAATTAACTTATTCATTAATCTACATATTTGGGTTCTGTAAACTTTTCAAACATGTTTGAAAATGACATATTCAGATTCCTTGAATTTTTCTGATACTTTTTCATATATAAATTATTTTCATTGGAGTTACAGATTAATTTCTATGAATTTTAGAAGTTTTATCATTTTTCTAGAATTCTTTTAAATCACAAAACTCTTTATTGCATCAGCATGACATCAGCAGGTCCAACTGGCCGTTGAAAGTCAAACCTGACCAGTGGGACCCCCTGATCAGTGTCTTGGTCAGTTTTAGATTAGAATTAATCTTAATTAGCTAATTAATCTCACTGGACCCACATGTCAGTGACTTATTAAATTATTTGGTTTTATTTTTACTATTTCAGATTATCCAAAGGCTGGCCCCACACGTCAGTGGCTCAGGCCAGCTGAGATCCACCGGCGGCGAGGTCGTCCTCGCCGGCGGGGAGCCTCCGGTGACCACCGGTACGGTGGAGGGCATCGGAAACTCGCCTCCGTCGACCAAACTTACGGCAGAGACCACGGGGAGAACGGCCACTTGACGGCGCGTACGATGGGACAAACCCCAAGGGCTGGGGTGGCCGAAATCAACGCCGGCGACGAGCTTGGCGGCGACCAAGTTCGGCCATCATCGAAGCCATCGATTACAGGGTCAAAACGCGCGGGGCTGGGCTCCTAAAGCATCTACGTGATGTCCTGAGGCTGCTGGTGGCCTCAGACGGACCAACCCTTCACCGGAGGGCTACCGGCGACGAGCTGCAGCGGCGGTCCTTGTAGGGCTCCGGTGGAACTAGTCCTAGAGGAGGGGATCGATGGGGAGATCTTAGGGGAAAAATGCGCAAGCTCACGAGGAGTGCAAAGGAGGGCTTAGACGGCTCGGGGAAGCACTGAGGGTGATGAATCGAGCAGAGCTCGCCGGCGGCCGAAGGTTGATGACGACGGTGCCGTAGGCGTTGCCGGGCTCCGGGAGGCTTCGGCTTCTGCAGGGAGGACCAGCTCGTCGAGGCGGAGCTAACGGCACACTCGGGAGGAAGTTCCTATGGCTAGGGGCAGGGGCAGCTCGAGCTCGAGCTCCGGTCAATGGCGGAAGAGGGGATCGGGAGAACCGAGAGGAGAGAGGGAAGAATGAGCACGGGAATGGATAGCTACGTGCTCAGGGAGGTTATCCCCGTGCTTGCCAGCGCGAAGCGGCGGCCAGGCAGGCAGGGAGCTGCGTGGAGGCGCGCGGCGACGCGGCGGACACCTCCTGCTCCTACTGGCGAGGAGGAAGACGGCAGCGCTACTGGGCCTGGGCTGAGGTGAGCGACAGGTAGTTTCTTCCTCTATTTTTTTCTTTTTTGTTTCTGTTCTGCTAACTAATTGATTTACTATTTGTTTCAGCTCCCAAATAGTTTGTAAAAACTATTTTGAACACCCCAGAATATTTGTTGGAATATATCCAACCATTCCTGGAGTTTTCAACATTTTTCAAAATTTGAAGTTTCTGATTTCAAATTTTAAACTTGAAACCAGTAGATTTTTGCATTTATTTAAAATGCTTAAAGTATCAAGAAAATGGTTTTCTTCATTGCTTATTTACTTCCATGATTTATCAGAAAGATTGAACTTTTCTTGAGGCCATTTTGGGTTCATTGATTTTAACTAGTTTGAATTTTCCTTTATTTTGAGAAGTGGCTAGGGTTTTAGAATTTTCCTTCACCACTTGCTTTGTTCTTGTTGAAAATTTCCTAGATGCAATGCAAAGAAAACATGAGCACAAAGCTAACTTGATTAAGGTGTCAAGGATGTGACAACTCACCCCCACTCAAAAGAATCTCGTCCCGAGATTTAGAAGTCGTCGGAAATAACGCAGGATACTCAAGTCGGAGACGATCCTCTCTTTCCCAAGTTGCCTCTTTTTCAGAATGATTTGACCATTGAACTTTAAGAAACTTAAGTTTCGACGTCGAGTGGTACGCTCAGCTTGATCAAGAATACGCACGGGGTATTCTCGGTATGAAAGGTTATCTTGGAGATCAAGCGTTTCGTGGTCCACTTCACGGATAGGATCCGAAAAGCAACGCCCGAGTTACGAGACGTGGAAGACATCATGAACCTTGGAAAGATGCGGAGGAAGTTCCAACTGGTAGGCAACTTCTCCTCATTTGGCAAGAATGCGAAAAGGACCAATGTAACGAGGAGCCAACTTGTCCTTGATACCGAATCGATGGGTACCCTTCAAAGGTGTAACCCGAATGTAAGCCTTCTCGTCAACTTCAAAGGTCACAGCCTTATGATGACGATCATAATGGCTCTTTTGACGAGACTGGGCTGTTTTCAACTTTTCACGAATAATGCGAACCTGCTCTTCTGCATCCTGGATCATATCCGGGCCAAAGAGTTGCCTCTCTCCGGTTTCTGACCAATTAAGAGGTGTTCGACATCTTCGTCCATAGAGAACTTCAAAAGGAGCTTTGCCCAAGCTTGATTGATAACTATTGTTATAAGCGAATTCGGCGAATGGAAGGCACTTCTCCCTATTCATACCGAATGATATAACACAAGCTCGGAGCATATCTTCTAGGATTTGATTCACTCTTTCTACTTGACCACTTGATTGGGGATGGAAAGCAGTGCTAAAAGACAAGTGAGTCCCCATGGCATGCTGAAAACTTTCCCAGAAGCGAGAAGTAAAGATACTCCCATGGTCCGAGTTAATCTCCAGGGGAACACCATGAAGAGACACTATTCTAGAGATATATAGCTCTGCTAGCTGGCTAGCTGTTATACTCTCACGAACGGTAAGAAAATGAGCCACTTTGGAAAGACGGTCAATGACCACAAAGATAGAATTATTTCCTTTCTTGGTCTTGGGAAATCCGGTAATGAAATCCATACTAACTTTATCCCTTTTCCATTCAGGAATAGCTAAAGGTTTAAGGGTGCCAGCAGGCCTTTGATGTTCTGCCTTAACTCGACGACAAACGTCGCAGTTAGCAACGAACTTAGCAATTTCTCTCTTCATCCTAGTCCACCAGAACCTCTGGCGTAGGTCCTGATACATCTTAGTACTACCGGGATGAATGGTGAGAGGAGAGTCATGAGCCTCATTAAGGATCAATTGCCGCAGACGTTTGCTCTTAGGAACCACTAAACGGTTCTGAAAGAACACAACACCTTTCTCATTGATGGAGAAATCCCTAGCGTTACCGCTAGCAATATTCTCCTTGACCCGGGATATACCCTTATCATAAGCCTGCACGGCTATGATTTGATCCCTAAGAGTAGGCTTCGCCACTAGGGTAGAAAGGAATCCTTGAGGAACAATATGAAGATTCAACTTCCGAAAGTCCTCATAGAGATGTGTTTGACCTTGTTGTAGCATCAAATTGTTACAATAAGATTTACGACTTAGTGCGTCGGCCATAACATTGGCCTTCCCTGGGGTGTAAGTTATCCCTAAGTCGTAATCCGAGATCAACTCGACCCACCGTCTTTGCCTGAGATTCAAATCCGGCTGGGTGAAGATATATTTCAGACTTTGGTGATCAGTGAATATTTCGCAACGATTACCCAAAAGGTAATGTCGCCAGGTTTTTAGTGCATGGACCACGGCTGCAAGCTCAAGGTCATGTGTGGGATAATTATCCTCATGTGGACGCAACTGTCGAGATGCGTATGCGATCACATGACGATCTTGCATGAGAATGCAACCTAATCCTTGTCGCGAGGCGTCGCAATAGATAACAAAGTCCTTAGAAAAATCTGGTGGTAGCAACACAGGTGCGGAAGTCAGGCGTCTTTTCAGTTCCTGAAAACTATGCTCACACTATGGTGTCCACTCGAACTTTTTATCCTTCTTGAGGAGTTCAGTTAGAGGCTTTGCAACCTTGGAGAAATTCTCCACAAAGCGGCGACAATAGCTCACTAGACCAAGAAAACTCCTAACTTGCTTAACCGATTCAGGTTGAGTCCAATCAAGGACAGCTTGAACTCTCTCGGGATTGACAACAATACCCTTACCAGAGATTACGTGACCTAGATAGGTCACTTCTGGTAACCAAAATTCACATTTTGAAAACTTGGCATAAAGGCGATGCTCTCGAAGTTTCATCAATACCATCCTTAGATGCTCGGCATGTTCTTGTTCGTTCTTCGAGTAGTTGAGAATATCATCGAGGTATACCACAATGAATTTATCCAAATACTCCATGAAGATTGAATTCATCAAACAAGAGAAGGTGGCTGGGGCATTGGTTAAACCGAAGGACATGACGGTGTACTCGTATTGGCCATAACGAGTAACAAAAGCCATTTTTGGAATGTCCCCATTCTTGATCTTGATTTGATGGTATCCCAATCTCAAATCCATTTTGGAGAAGATTGAGGATCCAGCGAGCTGATCGTACAGGTCGTTGATCCTGGGGAGCGGATACTTGTTCTTTATGGTGACCAGATTAACTGGTCGGTAATCTACAACCATCCGATCCGTTCCGTCTTTCTTCTTGACGAAGAGGACGGGGCAAGCCCAAGGAGAAGAGCTAGGAGAAATGAAACCTTTATTCAAGGCCTCATCTAGTTGCTTCTTAAGTTAGGCTAGCTCCAGGGGTGCCATCTTATATGGTCTTCTGGCTATTGGGACAGTTCCCGGAACAAGATCTATCACAAACTCTACATCTCTGTCAGGTGGAATTCCTGGCAGTTCCTCTCGAAAAACATCCGGGAAGTCACGGACTACCGGAATGTCTTCAAGTCCGGAAGAGGGTTGGCATTTAGGGAATAAAGTTGGCATTTGGCAACTCGAGTAGAGACATTTACTATCTCACCCGAAGGATGCATGAGCTGGACATTTCTAGAATGAGTATCAGTCTTTGAATAGTGAGCTGACATCCAGTCCATACCCAAGATGATATTAATATCCGAAGATTTCAAGGCTATCAATGAGGCTAGAAAAACTAGCCTGTCTACTAGAATTTCATTGTCATAGGTTATCCTAGAGGTTTGCCATTTACTACCAGGAGTTTGGACAACCAATGTAATTGGCATATCACAAAAAGACATGTTATGCAACTGTGCATAACTTTCTGAAATGAAGGAATGAGAAGACCCAGTGTCAAAGAGAACAGACGCTGGGTAATGATTAACAAGAAGCGTACCCAGTATGACGTCGGGATCCTCTACAGCTTCTTCTCCTCATACATAGTTCACACGGCCACGTGCAGGAGTTGGCTTCACATAGTAAGCTTTGCCCGACTTGCCTTGCCCGACAAACTTTCCGGGTTGCTTGGCACCCACATTTTGAGGACACTCACGGGAATAGTGCCCTGGTTCTCCACACTTGTAGCATATCACTTGGTTGGCACGTGGCGCAGCATTGCTAGCTGGACCACCATAAGTTTTTGCTGGAGGGTTGGTCTGATTCATCTGAGGCGCCACGTAGGATGGCCTCGGAGTGTATCTTGGCGGCAGAGAACTGTTCAGAACCCACAGCCTGCGTTTTGGGAACACGGAACCAGAAGACGAGCCAAAGTCATGGGAGTGCTTCCTTGTGGCTTCAAAGTCAGTATGACCAGTCTCGGCACTGATCGCCTTGTTGACCAGGGCTTGAAAGCTTGCACACTCGTGGAGGCGCAGATCACGACGAAGCTCAGGGCTCAGACCCTTACGGAATCTTGCTTGCTTCTTGGCGTCAGTAGACACCTCCTCTGTTGCATAGCGGGCGAGGTTACCAAACTCTCGGCTATAGGCATCCACGGTCAACTTGCCCTGAGTGAAGGCACAAAACTCCTCTCTCTTTCTGTCCATCAGGTCCTCTGGAATATGGTGCAGACGAAAGGCTGCACTGAAGTCTGCCTATGTGGCTGCTGGTTCAGCAGGACGCATAGCTTCAAAGTTCTCCCACCACAGATTGACGGGTCCTTCCAGGAAATACGCCGCGAAGGTCACCTTGTCAGCCTCGGAAACATTCGCAGAGCGAATCTTGCGTGAGATGCTGCACAGCCAGTCATCAGCGTCGAGGGGATCGACGGAATGATGAAACTTTGGAGGATTCAGCTTCACAAAGTCGTTGACGGACACTGCAGCATTCCTAGGCTGACAAGCCGTATTCTGCTCAATACGCTCTAACAGTTGGTTGGTCTCCCTTTTGTTTCTCTCTGCCTCAAGCATAACTTCCGCCAGAGAGGACGGGTGAGGCAGGTCTTCCTGCGACGCTTGACTACCCTCGCCTTGCTCATGAGCAGGGGCACGGTTCAACTTGGTGAACACCATCCTGACAAACAAACTCACATCTTAGACCAATATCATATCATTACTAGCTATGGATTAAGAATGTACTAAACACAAGGAATGCGGAAATGAATATCCGAACAACATGGTAACAAGCAACTGCTATATATACACCATGGTTCGTACACACCCTTACATAGTTCAGTACAACCTTAACCGAAGAGCAAACTACTGAAATTATGAAACTATTCATCAGAGGCTTACAAGCTTCCTATACATTATTTATCTAGGCCTCCGGAATTCATTTCACATCACAGGCATACTTCACAAGTCACGCAGGACTGAGAACGTACGGCTACTACCATACTATCCTTCCGCTCACAGCTCAGGCATCCGCATAGAACATCTCATAGAGATTACCTCCATGACCTGGAAGCTCAACCTGCGGATCAGGAAACACTCTAGCCTGAGATCCCTGGGATCCATAAGGACACGGATGTGGCCTTGGTCCCCTGACTGGTGGTAAGAGGGGTCCCCGAAGAGGGGTGACTCCTCCTATAGCTGGCCAGTCAACGTGGGCCGGAAGATGGGTCCTAACAGGGTTCATCATTTCCATATCTCCGTACCCCGTCTAGAGTACCGGTGCCAGCTGCGTCAAAGCCGTCCACAGACGGGCACGGGTAGCATAAAGCTCCATGCGGAGAGCACGAGCATCCCTGTCTCTGTTCTCTAGCATCTCAACAGTGGACTGCAGTAGTGGATCCTCCATAGAAGAATCAAAATAGACTCCGCTGAGGTATCCCTCTTCACCAGGCTGAGAGGCCGGAACATAGCAGAACTCTGAATTCTGCAGCAGTGCATGTCTCGCTCTCATAATGGTCAGCATTGAATAGGCAGCATCTTGTACTGCCATGTCAACAGTGACTCCCAACCCATAGGACCAATGGGTTGGCTCCTCAGCTCCTGGGTAGTCTGGAAATACCCTAACAGTGCAGATATACTGACTCTGGTTGAAGTCTCGGTACTGTTCCTCCACTGTGTACTCGGGGTACGAGCAGTAACCGCACACCGACATCACCCTGACCAGCATGGCCGTATGACCCGGCACATCGATGCACCTGGTCAGACGTACCACCTGATGAGAAGGATGGCCAGGCATCTGTAAATAGAGAGTAATGCAAAAGCATTAGAGCTCTGAATGCAAAATTGGGCAGCATAACGGCTGTAAATGCTCAAAAACAAATTTTGAGACAACCCAAAATGGAATAGCGTAACCACTCAACTATCAAGTTCAACTCTCTAATCATCAAACTTACTTCCTTTTTCCTAGGAATGAAAGTAACCCAAATATCTCTTGACCCGTAGTCCTATAATCTACCGATGAGAAACACGAGCCTAGAAGAAGATGAGTAACCTAGTCCTTAATTCCCGTAGAAAAGACGAGGATGACCAGAATAGAATAACTTGAGAAGAGAACACGAGTCTTACGTTCCCTGCCACAAACAGTTCTCTTATATATAACTAAAGCAATCCTAGACTCAACTTCGACCAGTTTGGCTTAGTAATCCTACAGTCAGTCAGGCTCTGATACCAACGCTGTCGGGACCCCGATCCTAAGCCATAGGAATCCATCGTGTAACACATCGCATCCCTTTGCGGTCTCACGCATGGTTAACTCCACGGCTGCAACCTTACCTTAGCCGGGACCGTTTGCACATTTTGACTCACATATGCAATCGTATCGCTAGAATTCCAATGTCAAAGAACACGGATCGACAAGTCTAGTCATAAACCAAAGTGGCAGTACCGCACAAGGACAGGCATACATGACCCAACAAAGCAGGTGTCGGTCACCAGGAGTGTAGACGAGTCGTAGCAAGCTACAAGGACTCCATTACATTGCGTGACATTTCCCCAAAGGGGACAGACACAACAGCTAAGAAGGACACATGCCGGTCAACCAATGTGTCCGGAGCAGTAGGGAGCTACCATGGCTCGTTGGATCACAAAGGGGCATTTCCATGTAAGGAGTGCTACTAAAGTTCACGGCTAGGTAATCGAATCCCATACATATCAAGTATGACACACGTACGCGTGGCATACCGATATGTATAGATACATCGATGGCATCACAACATAACCATCAACATACAAGCTTTATTTAAGAGGCTCAGAAGAGCCACACGCATAATATTACACAGCAAGGGTCTCATGACCCATAATAGCAGTCATTCAATTACAAGCCAGCGGCAGTGTTTAAAACTGTCTGAGTACAGACAGGTGCAACTAGAAGGCACATGGCCTGACTATACTACAAAACCCACCTAGGGCCAGATGGTAGCTGGGACACCAGCTACTCGTCGTTGTCGATGTCTATGAAGAACCCTCCAATAGGGTCATTAGCAACCTCTGCAACATTTATTAAGCAAACATGACTACGGAGGTACTCAGCAAGACTTTAGGATAACTATCTACTCATGCAATCTATCAATAAGGTATTGTGGGGTTTCATGCGGAAAGCCAACATTTGACTCGTGGCTAGACAACTTGCAATTTTAAATAATTTTGACAACTTGATTTCTCGCACACGAGTCCACTAACACCACAACAATACTCCATCGTGGAATCATTCCGTCTCCATACGGAAATGCCGTCCACGACACTCATGCTTATCTTGACAATTTTATGAGTAGCCATTGAAGTTATCTGTGAACAACATATGTCTCCAAGTAGTCCATATTCGCGGACGCGGCTATTCGAATAGATCATAACCCTGCAAGGGTGTACTTCGTCACACACGCTCTCGCCACTTTTCGCTATGTGCACGTCATGCACCTCGGCAACCTTCAAGCAGAAGCCCAGCGAGGGAGTCGGCCACGACCGTTAACCACATTAGTACCTAGTCCAGGTTTATTGCCTATCTGAGAGTAACCCGTACGAAAGTCCGGCCGAGGTTTCCGCCACGGCCTCAAACGATGTGCGCAGGGTTCCCAGGCCCACCATCCGGGTGCCACTTGGTACACCGTGCCACTGCCTACCGCATCATAGCCCACCTCTCAGGTCAGCACTATGCACGGCCTCTAGCATGACTATAAACACCAGAAACTACTTGCAACTCCTGGACCGAGTACTAAGCGGTTAATAAGTTGAGAGGGTCAATTAAGTATCCCAACGTGTGGTAGTATCTAGTCTTGGATTACATACACGGAACTCAGTTCCTAGGGACGGTTCCAATGAAACAACCCGCCATGTACTCCTACACAGCCTTTCACTGGTACCTTTACAAAATCAGGTTCAACACACAACCTTTGGTTACCGAACACATTCTCACAATTCTGTTCATCTCCCAGATGACAGACCATACACAACTCTAAGCATAGCATGCATAGCAGGATAAGGCACATCATGGCTCAAGCAACTACCAGGTATATTAGGTTGCAAGGTTCAGCTATTTACTGTGACAAGGATAGGTCATGCAAAGGAAGTGGGTTCAACTAACGTGGCAAAAGAAGTTGAAGCATTTGATCCTAATGCAATAAGTAAGTGGAGGAGCAAGAACATGGGATTTATCGGGACGATCAAAATGGTTGCTTGCCTTGTTGCTCAGAGGAGTGACAATATCCGTCAAACGGATATTCGGTGGAATCCGGGGGAGCGGAGCCTACTGAAAGGAATGACAACAATCAATATCAAACATATGCAATCAAGATGATGCATGAGCATGGCATGAGAATGCAAGATGGTAAACTATTATAGCTAACATGTATTAGGTTTGAAGTTCATTTGAATCAAATTCAATACCACTTCAAACGAGGTATTCTCGGATACCATTTTAATTGATTCGACCTGATGCTCAGATCAACTTGCTTTTAACATGCATGGGATGACATGTTAGGTTGTTGGTTTGTAATTAGGACAGTGTTTGATCATGTCCTTTATAGTGAAATTTAAATATTTTCCAAATTCCATCTACAAAGTATTTATAAGAATTAACTTATTCATTAATCTACATGTTTGGGTTCTCTAACATTTTCAAACATGTTTGAAAATGACATATTCAGATTCCTTGAATTTTTCTGATACTTTTTCATATATAAATTATTTTCATTGGAGTTACAGATTAATTTCTATGAATTTTAGAAGTTTTAACATTTTTGTAGAATTCTTTTAAATCAGAAAACTCTTTATTGCATCAGCATGACATCAGCAGGTCCAACTGGCCGTTGAAAGTCAAACCTGACCAGTGGGACCCACTGGTCAGTTTTAGATTAGAATTAATCTTAATTAGCTAATTAATCTCACTGGACCCACATGTCAGTGACTTATTAAATTATTTGGTTATATTTTTACTATTCCAGATTATCCAGAGGCTGGCCCCACACGTCAGTGGCTCAGGCCAGCTGAGATCCACCGGCGGCGAGGTCGTCCTCGCCGGCGGGGAGCCTCCGGCGACCACCAGTACGGTGGAGGGCATCGGAAACTCGCCTCCGTCGACCAAACTTACGGCAGAGACCACGGGGAGAACGGCCACTCGACGGCGCGTACGATGGGACAAACCCCAAGGGCTGGGGTGGCCGGAATCAACGCCGGCGACGACCTCGTTGAAGCCATCGTCGAAGCCATCGATTACAGGGTCAAAACGCGCGGGGTTGGGCTCCTAAAGCATCTACGTGATGCCCTGAGGCTGCTGGTGGCCTCAGACGGACTAACCCTTCACCGGAGGGCTACCAGCGACGAGCTGCAGCGGCGGTCCTTGTCGGGCTCCGGTGGAACTAGTCCTAGAGGAGAGGATCGACAGGGAGATCTTAGGGGAAAGATGCGCAAGCTCACGAGGAGTGCAGAGGAGGGCTTAGACGGCTCGGGGAAGCACTGAGGGCGACGAATCGAGCAGAGCTCGCCGGCGGCCGAAGGTTGAAGACGACGGTGCTGTAGGCGTTGCAGGGCTCGGGGAGGCTTCGGCTTCTGCAGGGAGGACCAGCTCGTCGAGGCGGAGCTAACGGCACACTCGGGAGGAAGTTCCTATGGCTAGGGGCACGGGCAGCTCGAGCTCGAGCTCCGGTCAATGGCGGCACAGGGGATCGGGAGAACCGAGAGGAGAGAGGGAATAATGAGCATGGGAATGGATAGCTACGTGCTCGGGGAGGTTATCCCCGTGCTTGCCAGCGCGAAGCGGCGGCCAGGCAGGCAGGGAGCTGCGTGGAGGCGCGCGGCGACGCGGCGGCCACCTCCTGCTCCTACTGGCGAGGAGGAAGACGACAGCACTACTGGGCCTGGGCTGAGGTGAGCGACAGGTAGTTTCTTCCTCTATTTTTTGTTTTGTTTCTGTTGTGCTAACTAATTGATTTTGTTTCAGCTCCCAAATAGTTTGTAAAAACTATTTTGAACACCCCAGAATATTTGTTGGAATATATCCAACCATTCCTGGAGTTTTCAACATTTTCGAAAATTTAAAGTTTCTGATTTCAAATTTTAAACTTGAAACCAGTAGATTTTTGCATTTATTTAAAATGCTTAAAGTATCAAGAAAATGGTTTTCTTCATTGCTTATTTACTTCCATGATTTATCAGAAAGATTGAACTTTTCTTGAGGCCATTTTGGGTTCATTGATTTTAACTAGTTTGAATTTTCCTTTATTTTGAGAAGTGGCTAGGGTTTTAGAATTTTCCTTCACCACTTGCTTTGTTCTTGTTGAAAAATTACTAGATGCAATGCAAAGAAAACATGAGCACAAAGCTAACTTGATTAAGGTGTTAGAGATGTGACATTGATAGAGACCATTTTCAACCTCTACTTCCCTGAGTTCGATAAACCTTAGGTCATCCACTTGAGGGAAATTGCTGCTGTCCTACAAACCTGTGCGCTTGGAGGCCCAACATAGTCTACAAGAATAGAAGCGTGCATAGACATCAAGCTATTTCTGGCGCCGTTGCCGGGGAGGTGAGTTCTTGAAGGTATGATCTTGCATTTAAATCTTCTCGTTTCTTGTTTTTATTTTCACTAGTTAGGCTTATGGAAAACTGCACTCTTAGTTCGCTGCTTGGGGAAGGCCGGTTTACCACACCCGTGGTAGAGAAGTCTCCTCCACCTACTGAATGTATCCCATTCAAAATACCACTTGGGATAATTGAAATAATTAGGAATGATTGTTATGCAGGAGATGGAACAGTCAATCCTAGTATTCATTTGTTGACAATTATAGAACTTTGTGGGTTGTTTAAGATTTCAGGTTTGACAAGAGATGGATTCATGAGGAAATTATTTGCCTTGTCACTGAAATGAAAAGCACTGGAATGGTATAGGCTACTAGAATAGGAATTACGTTTATAATTTCTATCTTTTAATCCAAGTTTTATCCTCTTCATGAAGTCCATGAGAATAGGAATTACGTTTATAATTTCTATCCTCATGACGGAGAAAGGATAGCTCAAGCTTGGGGGAGACTGAAAACTTTAATGCTAAAATGTCCTAACCATGGGCTCCCCAAAGATTAAGCTTATGTGGAGAGTAAGAGTACCTTTTTGCATGTGGATCATGGTAACAATGCTTTATGTGATACTTATATTGTTGAGTTTATTAATTATCCCACTAAAAATTATTATGAGAAGGGAACATATGCTTATAGATATTTCAATAATACCAAGTTCCCTCTCTTTATGTTGAAGGTTTTGAAGCTGCACTTGTTTTGCCTTCCTATGCTTATTTCTTTATGCATCAATGAATTATTCTATTGCAATATTCCTATGCATAGGAAGCAATTAGACTTAAATGTGTTTGGTATTTGCTTCTTGATGCTCTCTTTTTTCTACAACTCTTAATCCTACGAGAGCATCATTAAAATCTTAAGCCTATATTTATGGCTATAAAGAAAGAGCTCTAGGGAGACAACCCTTGTTATCCTTACTTTGAGTTTTTACTTTCAGTTTTTAGTGGTCTTGATGTGTGTTACTACTGTAGCAGCATCATTTTATCTTTATTTTTAAGCTTTGTGCCAAGTTTTAGCCTCCGATTGCAAGAAAATTCAAAAGTTGTGACATGTTGTCCAAAACAGATTATGTGTGCTTGACGGAAAAATTGACCAAAAATCACGAAATCATCTTTTTGATCTGAATTTGTTTGATAGTATGCTCTATACAATTAAATTTCTGGCATATGTTTTGTGTTTTTTTATTTGACTTGCAGAAGTGCCCTAAAAAATTATTACTACCCGCTGGTCTATTTTTCACAGATTCTGCCACGTTTTGCGCTTTCATCGTTTTGCAAATCTTAAGGTTGATTATTCTTTGCAAAAACTTTTTGGCAAAGTTTATAAATAGTAGCTATTCGTGAAAAGATTTATTTCTTGTGGAGAAAAAATATTTTATTATGGGCACTAACCACTCTAATCAGCTTATGATGAATTTTGTATGAAGGGAGTTTTCAAGTATGCGATGGAAGATGATGAAAACATATCCAGGAGTGTCAAACGCTCACGCTTGGGGATTCCCCCATGCACCCCAATAAATATCCAAGGAGACTCAAGTGTCTAAGCTTGGGTATGCCCCCGTGCATCTCCTTCTCCATCAACAATCCTCAGTTCGTCCTTCTCCATGCTATATTTTTATCACTTCATATGTTATGTGCTATGCTTGGAGCGTCCCGCTCTTTAATTTTTAGTTTATTTTAGTTTTGATTGCTGTTCATAACAATTTGGACCCTAGCCTTCTTTCTTTGGGAGAGAAACACGCTCCACTCCACCATAGAACACAACATAGGTTTTCATGCTTATCTTTTTGTGTGTTCTTTATCTTTTCATAGGTGATGTCGAGCTTAGCTCTTAGATTTCATGCTTTATCTTTTTAAGAGCTTTTATTTAGATGCTTTTTAACTCTCTTGAGTTATCATGCTAATCTTGTTTAGAGTGTTGGCTTGTTGCACTGAGTTGTGTGTCTTTCATGAGTAGGTAATGGAGGTTGCTATTTAAGTATAGTAGTAACTTGCAATAGTTTTGAGGTATTGATTTGAGTAATGTTTGGACTTTTGGTGTCAAGAGCTTGAGACTATTAGTGATAGGTGTTGTATTTTGGGCAACCCGTGTGTATTTTCAAAACTAAAAAAATAGTTGAGAACTCTAGCTACTAGATGGATAGCTAACCTCTCGAGGGGTTGGAATATATAGAGTACCCTCACGTTATCATGGGTCGAGGATGCGCAAGGATAACCAAACCCCCAAACACTCCTCCTTGGGGTACTTGTCTCTTTGTGAATCTCCTGGCTAGCTAGAGAGTTACCGATAATAAGTGCATGAGTTCTTCGGACTAATGCGAGATTCGATTGTTGGCACTTCCACCATCCATATTTTGCTAGCCTCTTCGGTACCGTGCATTGCCCTTTCTCATCTTGAGAGTTGGTGCATACTTCGTCGGTGCATCCAAACCCTTGGCATGATACGCTCTGTCATCATAAGCCTCATTATATCCTTCCTCAAAACAGCCATCATACCTACCTATTAAGGCATTCCATAGCCTTTACGAGATACATTGTCATGCCACATCCACCATCTCATGACTTGATCATCATGTCATACATGCTTTTTCTTGATCAACGAGTCGCGTGCTAGTTGGGCCTTGCCCTTATTATTGCTACATGATGCGCTAGTTTCATTGCATATCCTGCTACACTTGCAGAGGCATACATTTGCATACATCATGATGGTTTTCATTTGTCTTTATGTTGATTACTTCTTATAAAGTGTGAAGATCTTATTTTTATTCTTGTAGAACATAGAGTGTTTCCCTTAAGTGAGGAAAAGATCCCAAAGAGGACAAATTAAAAGATCCCAAAGAGGACAAATGAGGGATAAATAGAAAGAGCCAAAGAGGCCACAAAAAACAGAAAAAAGAGAGGAGGGGACAACATTACTATTCCTTTTGAAAGATCCACACTCGTACTCCATTGTTATATTTGTACTCCATAGAGATTATCATTCATGCATAACTATGTGGGGACCCTTACACTATAGAACTTGGCTTGTATATTCCAATGATGAGCCTCCTCAAATGAGCTCTAGGTCTTCATGAGCAAGCAAGTTGGATGCACCAGCACTAGTTCCATTAGAGAGCTTACCTTAGCTCATATGTGCATCCGTTGCATGGTAATCACTACTCCTCCCATCATATCTATCATTTGGCTTTCTCTCGCCTATGGTTGTCCTCATTGATGTGAGACTTTCACACCTTTTTTGTCTTCATTCCCCATCATTATGCCCTTTACCATCCTAAGTGCCAAGATAAGATATGTTTGCGCTCATCCATTGCATGAGTGCTCAAAGTCGAAAGGGAGAGGATCATTTTGACTTGTGCCTAACTAGTGGTCTCGGGATGAGTCAAAATAAGATTCCGAAGGAGACCAAGTGCGAAGTTTTAGTAGATTGAGTTCTCAATTAAACTATATATTATTTTAATGCTCTAAACCCATCTCACACTTCTTGCACGCAAACACCATTTGGAGACATTCGTGTCAAGGACAGCGAGAGCTCTTGCACCTTTATGTTCTTACTTTGCTAGTTTCAATACTACATATAGACTCTTGCTTGTTATTGTCTTGACTCGAATTGCATATATTACTTGCTTTACTTCGAAGTTCTTATATGTCTGTTAGCATGTCACCACAGAAATTATGCTTGTTATCATTTACCTACTCGAGGACGAGCAGGAATTAAGCTTGGGTATGTTGATACGTCCCAAACGTATCTATAATTTCTGCTTGCTCCATGCAAGTTTTGGGTGATATTATTATGTGTTTTGTACACTTTCATACCTTTTTCAACATATTTGGACTACCTACTAACTCAGTGCACCCAGTGCCAGTTTCTGTGTGCTGATGTCTGTGAATTGCAGGTTTATACCCATATTTACAGTTCCCGAACAATTCCACAAAAAAGTATTAAAAATCAGCGTTCCAGAAGACTCCAGGCAGTCGAAGGAGGGCCACAGGGGGGTCACCAGGCCCCTAGGCGCCCTGGTGTCGCGGCCTGCCCCCCTGGCCGCGCAGGGAGGCCGCGTGGGTGGGGCCCACCCCCTCTGGTGCCCTACCTTCGCTCCTATTTTTACCCCCGTGGAGGAAACCCTGATTCAGGAACCCTTTTCTCCAGAAGCAATTCCGATCTCTGCGGCCATCGCCAACAAGTTTTGTGGGACCAGAATTCCTGTGTTGGCACCCTGCCAGGACAGGGAAGTGCCCCCGGATTCATCTCCATCGACGTTGCTTCCTCCCTTCATGAAGCGGGAGTAGTTCCTCCTTGGGGCTCGTGTCTTCTACAGTAGCTATGTGCTTAATTCTCTCTCCCATGATGTGATCTCCATTGTGATCATAGGCTATATAAACCTAGGGTGATTGATACGTCCATTTTGCATCATGCTTTTATGTTGATATTTATCGCTTTATGGGCTGTTATTACACTTCACGGTACAATACTTATGCCTTTTCTCTCTTATTTTATAAGGTTTACATGAAGAGGGAGAATGCCGGCAGCTGGAATTCTTGCCTGAAAAAGGAGCAAGTTTGAGATACCTATTTTGCGCAACTCCAAAAGCCGTGAAAATCAACGAGGAATTATTTTGGAATTTATAAAAAATACTGGGCAGAAGAAGTACGAGAGGGGAGCCACCAGGAGGCCACAAGCCTGCTAGGCACGGCCTACCCCCTGGCCGCGCCTAGGGGGC
The DNA here is from genome assembly GCF_904849725.1 of Hordeum vulgare subsp. vulgare. Taxonomy (NCBI): domain Eukaryota; kingdom Viridiplantae; phylum Streptophyta; class Magnoliopsida; order Poales; family Poaceae; genus Hordeum; species Hordeum vulgare. The sequence continues at coordinate 297,766,442 of NC_058520.1, read as the reverse complement.
TTGTGGGCTCCCTGTTGGCCTTCTCGCTCCCCCTTTTGCCATAAGGAGGGTTTCATTCCAGAAAAAATGAAGAGGAGGCTTTCGGGAGGAATCGCCGCCGCCACGAGGTGGAACTTGAGCAGAACCAATCTAGAGCTCCGACTTGGTCGTCCTGCCGATGAAACTTCCCTCCCGGAGGGGGAAATCGTCGCCATCGTCATCACCAACACTCCTCTCATCGGAGGGGACTCATCACCATCAACATCTTCATCAGCACCATCTCATCTCCAAACCCTAGTTCATCTCTTGTAACCAATCTCCGTCTCGCGACTCCGATTGGTACTTGTAAGGTTGCTAGTAGTGTTAATTACTCTTTGTAGTTGATGCTAGTTGGATTACTCGGTGGTAGATTATATGTCCAGATCCTTGATGCTATTCAAAACCTCTCTGGTCATGAATATTATTATGCTTTGTGAGTAGTCACTTTTGTTCCTGAGGACATGGGATAAGTCTTGCTATAAGTAGTCATGTGAATTTGGTATTCGTTCGATATTTTGATGTGTTGTATGTTGTCTCTCCTCTAGTGGTGTTATGGGAACATTGACTACATAACACTTCACCATTATTTGGGCCTAGAGGAAGGCATTGGGAAGTAGTAAGTAGATGATGGGTTGCTAGAGTGACAGAAGCTTAAACCCTAGTTTATGCGTTGCTTAGTAAGGGGCTGATTTGGATCCACTAGTTTAATGCTATGGTTAGACTTTGTCCTAATTCTTCTTTCTTAGTTACCGGATGCTTGCAAGAGGGGTTAATCATAAGTGGGAGGTTTGTCCAAGTAAGGGAAGCACCCATGCACCGGTCCACCCACATATCAAACTATCAAAGTAGCGAACACGAATCGTATGAACATGATGAAAACTAGCTTGACAGAAATTCCCATGTGTCCTCGGGAGCGCTTTACCTCCTATAAGAGTTTTTCCAGGCTTGTGCCTTGCTACAAAAGGGATGTGGCCACTTTGCTGCACCTTTGTTACTATTGTTACTTGCTACTCCCTATGAATCATGTGACGACACAACTTTCTGTTACCGATAATTTCAGTGCTTGCAGAGAATACCTTGCTGAAAACCACTTGTCAGATCCTTCTGCTCCTCGTTGGGTTCGACACTCTTACTTATCGAAAGGACTACGATAGTTCCCCTACACTTGTGGGTCATCAGTGATCCCATGATGTTTCCCCTTCTTCTATATATTGGATTGATGTGCTCACTTGATCTTATCTAGTATAATCCTCGAGACCATGGTGACAACGGTCTATTAGACATGGATTAGAAGAATATTTTCATGAGTGATTTCCTCTTTTGTGAATTGATTGAAGATTGAGAGTCTCTTGGTGCTTGTCTTTAACTATCCTTGAGATACGTTTTAGTGATTGTGGTACTCTCTTTGGATGGCCGCGGTGACATTGGGAAATCCATAGATGAGAACTACGAACTCTAAGGTGTGCTTTGTAGCCCTTCATAATTCTCGTCCTCTCTTGATCACAAAGGAATGATCTCCGAGTACGTCACCATTGCATGTTTTGGTGGAAATATCATGTGATTAGACTATGTTAATGGTGTTGGGAGTTTCCACTAGTGAAAGTATGAAGCCTAGGCCTTGTTTCTCACCATTGTTACATCGTTTATGCTCACTTTTGTCACTTGATACCTTGCTGTAATTTTTATTACAGATTTATATTACCTTGCTTTGCCACACCTATCATCGATATTTTACCATCTCTTCGCTGAACTAGTGCACCTATACAATTTACCATTGTACTAGGTGTGTTGGGGACATAAGAGTCTTCTTCTTAATTGTAGGGTTTCTTGAGAGAGACCATCTTCAACCTCTACTTTCCTGAGTTCGATAAACCTTAGGTCATCCACTTGAGGGAAATTGTTGTTGTCCTACAAACCTGTGTGCTTGGAGGCCCAACATAGTCTACAAGAATAGAAGCGTGTGTAGACATCAATCTCCAAGAATATCATGAAGAACATGGTATTAAAGATCAAAGACAGAGAAGAAGCCATCTAGCTACTAGCTATGGACCGGTAGGTCTATGGTGAACTACTCACACATCATCGAAGGGGTAAGGGAGTTGATGTAGATGCCCTCCATGATCAATTCCCTCTCCGGCAGATTACCGGAAAAGGCTCCCGGCGGCATAAAAGTATTTTCGTGTCTCTCTTTGTCTATATGAGAATATTTGGGAATTTATAGGCCAAGAATTAGGGTTAGGAGACCTACAGGGGGGCCACAAGCCAGGGGCGCGGCCACCCCCCTAGGGCGCGCCCTGCAAGCTTGTGGCCTCCCGGCAATTGCATTGCCCCTACTCCAAGTCTATTGCGTGTCTTTTGGTCCAAGAAAAATCTTTTAGGAGATTTTATTTCGTTTGGTCTCCGTTTAATATTCCTTATCTGCAATATTCAGAAACGTGGAAAAACATAAACTAGCACTAGGCTCTAGATTAATAGGTTAGTCCCAAAAACAATATAAAACAGCATATAAATGCATATAAAACATCCAAAACATATAATATAATAGCATGGAACAATCAAAATTATAGATACGTTGGAGACGTATTAGCATCCCCAAGCTTAATTCCTGCTCGTCCTCGAGTAGGTAAATCATAAAAACAGAATTTTTGATGTGGAATGGTACCTAACATATTTATCCATGTAATACTCTCTAATGTGGCATGAATATTCAGATCCATCAGACTCAAAATAAAAGTCCATATTGACATAAAAACAATAATACTTCAATCATACTAATAAGGTAATTTCTTATTTTCAAAATAGCATGGTCTTAGAAAGTTATCCCTAAAAATCATATGGTCTGGCTATTCTCCATCTTCACCGCATAAAGTATCTAAATCATGCACAACCCTGGTGAAAATCAAGCAATTGTTTCACACCTTTTATGTTCTCGAACCATTTCAACTCTTACAATACATGAGCGTGAGCCATGGATACAACACTATAGGTGGAATAGAGTGTGGTGGAGGTTGCAAAGGAAAAAGGGGAAGCTAGTCTCACATCAACTAGGCATATCAACGGGATATGGAGATGCCCATCAATAGATATTAATGTGAGTGAGTAGGGATTGCCATGCAATAAATGCACTAGAACTATAAGTGTATGAAAGCTCAAAAAGAAAACTAAGTGGTTGTGCAAAAGATGTAATTCCAGTAGTTATATGAAAGTAACAACATAGGAGACTCTCTATGAAGAACATGGTACTAGTTAGAAGCACAAGGGTGGGAAAATATAGTAGCATTGTCCCTTCTCTCTTTCTCTCATTTTTTTTTCTTTTTCTCCTTTTTTTATCTTTTTTATATTTTTTGGTGGGCTTCTTTGGTATCTTTTATTCTTTTTTGTGGACTTGGCTGGCCTCTTTTATTTTTTTGTAAAGTCCGGAGACTCATCCCAACTTGTGAGGGAATCATATCTTCCATCATCCTTTTTCTCAGACGGGACAATGCTCTAATAATGCAAATCATCACACTTTTATTTACTTACAACTCAAAAATTACAACTCGATATCTAGAACAAAGTATGACTCTACAAGAAATATGGAAGTGATGGTGCGTGTCATAAAAATAGGATGATGGTGTTGCATGGCAATATATCTCGGAATGGCTATGAAAAATGCCATAATAGGTAGGTATGGTGGCTGTTTTGAGGAAAATATATGGTGGTTGTTTTGAGGAAGGTGGGTTTAATGTACCGGCGAAAGTTGTGCGGTACTAGAGAGGCTAGCAAAGGTGGAAGGGTGAGAGTGTGTATAATCCATGAACTCAACATTAGTCATAAAGAACTCACATACTTATTGCGAAAGACTATTAGTTATCGAAGCAAAGTATTAGACGCATGCTCCTAGTGGAAGGGTTGGTAGGATTTAACCATCGCGCGATCCCGACCTCCACACAAAGGTTGACAATCATCAAACAAGTCATGCTCGGACTTCATCACATAACAGTTCACCATACGTGCATGCTACGGGAATCACAAGCTTTAACACAAGTATTTTTTCTAATTCAAAATTACTTACTAGCATGAGTCTCATATTACCATCTTCACATCTCAAAACTATATGCAAGGAATCAAACTTCTCATCATATTCCATGCACTTAATATGAAAGTTTCTATTGTATCCCTCTTGGATGCCTATTATATTACGACTTAATTCATAACCTAAACCAATTATCAAGATGCTTAAAGAACTCTCAAAATAATATAAGTGAAGTACGAGACTTTAATAATTTCACAACACCGCCGTGCTCTAAAAGGTATAAGTGAAGTACTAGAGCAACATTGCCTAGCTCAAAAGATATAAGTGAAGCATAAAGAGTATTCTAATAAATTCATGATTTAGTGTGTCTCTCTCTCAAAAGATGTTTGAAGCAAGGATGATTCCATCAAACTAAAAAGTAAAGACTCATATCATACACGACGGTCCAAGCAAAACACATATCATGTGGTGAATAAAAATATAGCCTCAATTAATTTATCGATGGATTGAAGACGAAAGAGGGAATGCCTTCGAGGGCATCCCCAAGCTTAGGCTCTCTAGTATCATTGAATATGACTTGGGGTGCCTTGGGAATCACCAAGCTGAGGCTCTTGCTAATCCTTATTCCATAGTCCATCAAATCTTTTCCCAAAACTTGAAAACTTCACAACACAAAACTCAATAGAAAACTCATCAGATCCGTTAGTATAAGAAAAATAAGTCACCACTTAGGTACTGTTGTGAACTCATTATCTATTTATATTGATGTAATATTTACTGCATTCTAACTTATCCATGGTTCATACCCCCTGATACAACCCATAGATTCATCAAAATAAGAAAACAACCCAAGGAAAACAGAATCTGTCAAGAATAGAACAGTCTGTAGAAATATGTTTACTTCGAATACTTATGTAACTCTAAAAATTCTGAAACATTAGGATGGCTTGGGAAATTTTAAAAACAATCTTGTGGAAGAAATTCTGATCAAAATCACTTTCCACTGAATTTATAAAATTCCTGGACTGAGAGCAAAAGTTTCTGTTTTAAGCAAAATCAACTTGCAAACACCATAGACCATCCCAAAGGTCTTACTTGGCTCAAAAACTAATTAAAGTAAGAAAACACAATTATTACATAGGTAATAATGTGTGCAGCACTCAAAAATAGAAACAAAAACAAAATAAAAACAAATAAAATTGGGTTGCCTCCCAACAAGCGCTATTGTTTAATGCCCCTAGCTAGGCATAATGCAATAGATCTGGGTATTATCATAGTAGTAAGGGAGATTATCAATGCTCTTGTCATACTCCCTTCTTTCAGCAGCAAGTTCCTTTGTGGCAAGCAAAAGTAATCAAAAGGGAAAATTTTTAATAGGATAAGGATCATTAAGATCAAGTGCGGGAGGAATAGGTTCCTCCTTCGGCCCTCTATAGTGTATGATCAATTCATCATTGTAGGCTTTCCTTTGGCGGAAGGTCATAAATTTATCTGTTACTATGAACTCTAATCCATTATTTTGTATAGGAAAGTCATCATTGAGTTCAGAAATGCTATCAACCAAAACCTCAATAGGAACCCTTTTTCTCAAATTTTCATTATAGGCCACATAATCCGGAGACTGCAATCTTATTATTTCTTCTTGATTAAAAATGATCTCCTCTATGGGGGGACATCCACCATTAATTTCATAGTGATAAAAAATTTCACTATCCTATTTCATAATAAATCTAAACTCGTGGGCTAGAAATATAGTGGCGGCACGCTTAACGGAAGCAAGCTGAATGTTAGAGAACTCAAGAAAAATCCTTTGTATGCAAGGATGCGTATGAACAAATTGTCTCTCAAGTTCAAGTATTAGTACTGTTATGGCATCCACAAGACTATTAGTTTTATTGAGCATAGACCCTCCTAAAGTAGGTAGCGTACTAGCACAAGTAAAGAAAATTTGAATAACACCTTCTCCAATGATATTGCCACTACCTATATGTTGTTTCTTTGTATGAATGATAGTAGGCTCTCCATGGGAATCATTATTCTCTTCAAGATTATGACTATCCTTTTCAATGTAAACCTCCCTAGATTTAGACATGGTGGCAACGAGTAGATCTAGTACACAACCAAGCAAACAAAAAGACGAATGGAAAAAGGGCGAATAAAAAGGCAAATATTTTTGGTATTTTCTGAAAATATCTTTAGAAATGGGGGAGAGGAAAACGAGAGGCAAATGGCAAATAAAGTAAATGCAAGAGATGAGTTTGTGATGGGTACTTGGTATGATCTCGTTATGTATCCTCCCCAACAACGGCGCCAAAAATCGTTCTTGCTACCTCTTGAGCTTGCGTTGGTTTTCCCTTGAAGAGGAAAGGGTGATGCAGCGAAGTAGAAAAGTATTTCCCTAAGTTTGTTGAGAACCAAGGTATCAATCTAGTAGGAGGAACAAGCAAGGCTCCAATAGTAGTACCAACACAAATAATCAATCACTTGCACCCAACGCTATAAAGGGGTTATCAATCCCTTCAGAGTTATTTACAAGGATGAGTTCTCATAGAGATAGATATAAAATATTGCGGAAACAGTAAATAAATTGCAGGAACATATTTTTGCTATTTTTGGTTTATTGATCTGAAAATATAATATGGAAAATAGACCCGTGGGCGATAGGTTTCACTAGAGGCTTCTCTCATAAAGGAAAATATTATGGTGGGTGAACAAATTACAGTCGAGCAATTGATAGAAAAGCAAATAATCATGAAGATATCTAAGGCAATGATTATGCATATAGACATCATATCCGTGTCAAGTAGACCGAAATGATTCTACATCTACTACTATTACTCTACACATTGACCGACTCATGCCTGCATCTAGAGTATTAAGTTCATGAAGAACAGAGTAACGCATTAAGTAAGATGACATGATGTAGAGGGATAAACTCAAGAAATATGATGAAAACTGCATCTTTTTACCCTTGATGGCAATATTGCAATACGTGCCTCACTACCCATACTGTCACTGGTTCAGGACACCGCAAGACTAAACCCAAAACTAAGCACTTCTCCCATTGCATGAATTACTAATCTAGTTGGCCAAACCACCCAAATAATTCAAAGAGACTTGCAAAGATATGAAATCATGCATATAAGAATTCAGAAGAGACTCAGATAATATTCATAGATAATCTAAACATAAACTCACAGTTCATCAGATCTCGACAAACACACCGCAAAAGAGTATTACATCGGATAGATCTCCATGAAGATCATGAAGAACATGGTATTGAAGATCAAAGAGAGAGAAGAAGACATCTAGCTACTAGATATGGACCCGTAGGTCTGTGGTGAAATACTCATACATCATCGGAGGGGCAATGGAGTTGATGTAGATGCCCTCCGTGATTAATTCCCTCTCTGGCAGATTACCAGAAAAGGCTCACATATTGGATCTCTCAGGAACAGAGGCTCGCGGTGGCGTAAAAGTATTTTCGTGGCTCTCTTTGGCGATACATGAATATTTGGGAAATTATAGGCCAAGAATTAGGGTTAGGAGACCTGTAGGGAGGCCACAAGCCACGGGGGCGCGACCACACCCTAGGGCGATCCCTGCAGGCTTGTGGCCTCCCGACAATTTCCTTGCCCCCTACTCCAAGTCTGTTGCATGTCTTCTGGTCCAAGAAAAATCTTTCCGGAGATTTTATTCCGCTTAGACTCCATTTAATATTCCTTATTTGCAATATTCAAAAACATGGAAAAAATAGAAACTGGCACTAGGCTCTAGATTAATAGGTTAGTCCCAAATATAATATAAAACAACATATAAATGCATGTAAAACATCCAAAACGCATAATATAATAGCATGGAACAATAAAAAATTATAGATACGTTGGAGACATATCATACCATGGCTGAGATCGATGATGTGATCAAGGATATGTCGGCTGATCGTGCCCCTGGGCTAGATGGTTTCAATGGGGCTTTTCTAAAAGCTTCCTAGCCAATTATCAAGTGTGATTTCTATCAACTGTTGCAATGAGTTCTATGGGGGTAACCTGAACATTGAAAGCCTCAGTTATGGATAAATAACACTCATTCCAAAGAACAACTCCCTTGAAATAATCAATGCCTACCGCCCCATTAGACTGCTCAATTGTTGCTTGAAGGTAATTAATTTTTTTTGGCTAATCATCTTCACAAAGTTATCCTCAAGGTAGTTCACCGCAATCAATATGTGTTTTTGAAAGGACGCTCAATTCAAGATTCTCTTCCATGGGCATTTCAGTTTATCCACTGATATGTCTGAAACATATTGATAACTTATGAAGTATTCATGCAAATGTTCTACAACTTTCATATACTTTTGACAACATTTTTTATTATTTTTGGGACTAACTTACTTATCCAGCACCTAGTTTTAGTTCCTGTTTTTGTGTGTTTTTTGTTTGGAGAAATTCTATATCAAATTGTGTCCAAACGCAATAAAATTTTATGGAGATGAGTCAACACAACACGATGCTCGAGGGAGCCACAAGCCAACGGGACGCGTAGTCGGTGCACTAATAATGGGTACCTAATGCCCCTGACTTATGCAAGGGCGTCGGAAGCATCCCCAATCTCAAAACCAACACCAATGTTCCAAGATGCGCCAATGTTCCCCGAGACGTGTCGAGAGCAAAGGTGCAACCATCATCACCAAGACCCAACAAGGCGCCTCCCCGACAGGCGTGTGCCAACCTCATTGCTACACAAGTCACTCGTCAATGAGGTGTCAAGCCCCCAAGTGTCTAGGTGGCTCTTGCTAGCCACGTGGTGCTGCGCCGAAAGACAGGTTGCATCGTGTTGTCACCTGTCCAGAGGCGTGTCAAGACCTCAAGCCACGACCAGCTCATAGGTGGCAGAAGCCTGTCGGGACTGCATCCCTGCTCGCCACCTAGGGATGCATTTATGGGGCTTTGTCTTAAGTGCCAGAGTAAGGTATGATAGCACTTTTAGCTATCTGATCATGTCAGTTTCCACTGTAGATGCCCCTTGAGCTATAAAAGGAGGCCCGAGGCAACCTAGCAAAGGATTGAGATATTTGGGGATTTGACCGCCTAGAGATTCAACACTTGGTAGATTAGGTCCCCGCGGGATTAGAGCCAAGTGTAAGCGTTCACACATCCTAGATCTCCCCGGCAACTCTTGCCGGCGCATAGCTCCGTGCAAACTTCATCTTCCCCAATCATTCCACCAAAGCAAGAGTAGGGTTTTACGCTTGACAGCGGCCCGAACCTGGGTAAAAAAAACCCGAGTCTCATCACCGTGTATTTTTGTACTTTCTACTCTTTGTGTGATACGACCTCCTTGCCAAACCATAAGGGGCCCGAAGGTCCCATAGGTGACCGTGTGCACATCTGCACCGACTCGCCCCCTGGGGGTCAGCGCATCAAAATGGCTTGTGTCCCCCCTTACAACGGTCGGGGCCCTTCTTTTGCCGCAAGAAGATATTTTTTAGATAAAAATACCCTCAAAATTTTAGCCCGCTCGGAGTTACAGATCCCCGGATATTTAAGAAACGGTGAAGGGCTAAAAAGCAAGAGAGAGATCCAATCTTGGAGGGGATGTCGCCCCTCCGGGAGCCATGGCGTCCAAGGACGAGAGGGTATAACCTATCTCCATATAGGGAGAGGCCATGGAGGAGGAAGCATAAGGGGGAAGACTCTCTCCCCCTCTCTTCCGGTGGTGCTAGAGTGTTATTGGGGGAACCATCGCCGCAGTGATTTTCTTCATCAACATCACCCTCTCCATTAGCTTCCTTCATCTATCTATGACGGTCCACTCTCCTCCAGTCCGCTGTAATCCCCTACTTGAACATGGTGTTTCATGCCACATATTATTAGTCAATGATGTGTTGCTATCCAATGATGTTTGAGTAGATTTATGTTGTCCTTTGGGTTGATTGATGATCTTGATTTTTTTGAGTGTATGTTTTATTTTGGTTCTGTCCTATGGTGCCCTTCGTGTCGTGCACACATGATGGAATTCTGTCTGTAGGTTTTACATTAAGTTCATGATTTGCTTATAGTGGGTGGCTAGACTGACAGAATCTTACACTCGAGTAAGGGAGTTGTTTGCATATGGTAGTAAAGGGGATTTGATGTTTAATGCTATGGTTGGGTTTACCTTAATGATTTATAGTAGTTGCAAATGCTTTCTATAGATCCCATCATAAGTTCATATGATCCAAGTATGAAAAGTATGTTAGCTCATGCATCTCCCTCATATGAATTGCAAGAATGATTACCGGTTTTGTTATCAATTGCCTAGGATAATTCCGCACACCATACCATCATTATTCCACACTCTCTATTTGTAATATAGTGTAATATATTCTAACTTTATTTAGGGACCAAAAAAATCATGTTTTTGTTTCCAATATCATGCAAATCTATCCTCTTTATACCCACAACAGAGTTTTATTTCTCATTACTAGATAGAAGCAAATGTTTGGTATATGTAGAGTCGTATCGGTGGCAGATAAGACTTGAGAGAATACTGATCTTACCTTTAGCTACTTGTGGGTTTGACACTCCATATTTATCACTTCCATCTTTGGAAAGTGCTATGATGATTGCTTGCACTTGGGGATTATCAAGCTCTTTTCTGGCGTCGTTGCCGGGGAGCAATAGCGTGGGGTTAATATTTTCGTGTATGCTTGTTTGCTTTTATCACTAAGTAGATTTTTTGTTTCAGTTTTCTTGTTTTGTTTCTTTAATTGTGGGTTAAAAAAATGGAAAATTGAAAACACAAAAAATTTGCCTTCCTCTTAAAAGAGACGCGATTGGAAAGTTATGTATTGAAGAAGTGAGGGTCGACCTTGGATACTTGTGTTCATGCTCATGGAAACAATGTAGAATTTTTATGGAAATTTATCATAAAAATAATTATTCACTTATATTTACCACTATACCATAAAAATAATGTGCTTGTAATAATATTCATGATGCTCTTCTGCATGTTTCATCTACTATTCTTATGTGAGCACCATTGATATCATCATGCCTAGCTAAAAGGCTTTAAACAAAAGCGCTTGTTGGGAGACAACCCAACACTTATCCTTTATGTTTTTATGTGTCCACATGGTTAAGCTACTATAGTAATCATGTTTTGTGTATTTTATGTTAGTAATGTGCCAACTAAAGCTTTTGGAATGATTTGGATGATAGTAGATTTGATCCTGTACAAAAATAGAAACTTTTGCACCTAGTGCAGAATTTATCTGATTTTACTAGAATTTATTTTTGATCTCAAGTTTTTACAAAGTATTGGTATACAAATTCTCCAGGATTTCCTAATTGATCATATTTTTTGGAGTTATAGAAATATGGTGTTTGTGCTGATGTGACATCCAAGGATTAGGCTAGAGTAACCCGTGTAACCAAGCTATATTAATCACATGATAATGGTGCCATGTCATCATGATTAGCTGAGCCAAATTGTGACTTGACAAAATCCAAAACTAAAATTAAAATTAAAATTTAAGTCAAATAAATTATTTCGTCAAACTATAAAATAAAAATCACGATTGGGTTGACAATATTACCTAAGTAATTGTCAATATGAAACCAATATTTTACCAAGTATTTAAATGCCCTAAATTATTGAAACAAAGGCCAAAACTATTATTTAAATGCCTTTTGATTAATAATAATTCCGAACCTTTTTAAATGGCCCCAAATAATTTGTGGCAGTATCAAATATTGCCTAACAAATATTGGATAAAGTCACCTATTTTATAAAAATATTTTTGGCACAAAAATAAAATAAAATAGTAAATTTATAAGAAGAAGTTTTAAAACAGAAATAAACCCCTCCCCCTTGGGCCGAGGCCTAGCCTGGCCTCCCCAACCGACCGGCGCAGCCAAGTTGGCACAGCGGCCCGACCGGCCCCCCTAGGGTTATACCTCCCCTACTCAACCGACACCCCCATTCCCCCCACGATCCCCCACTTATCTCCCCTCCCAATCCCGATCTAGACCGGGGACCGACTGCCCCCGTCGTAGCCCCATGCTAGCATCGGCGCCCTCTGCCGCCGATAGCCCTTCCCCGCCGCCCCCTTCCTCGCCTCCTTCTTGACCCCGTCATCCTCGTTGATGCCTCCCCGCCTCACACCGAGCCTCGCCGCCCCTCCTTTGTGTGATGCCGGTGAGGACCCCTCCCTACCTTCTCCTCCCTCTCTCCTTGTCATTCCACCCATTCCCATGGCCTCAACCGCGCGCGTCGCTGCATCCCGCACAGCAGCCACCGTGCCTACGCTTCTACTGCGTGCCTGTTGCGTCGTTGTCGTTGTTGTGCCCATGCTGCCACTTCTCTTGTTGTGTGGCTGCAGCTACTGCCCCGCCTCACGGCCTCCGCTCGCTGCTGTGCTGCTGCTGCTGCCGCGCCCTGGCCCCACGTTGTTGTGGCTCGGGTTGCATCTGTTGCTCCATAGTCGCGCCACCCGCACCCACACTCGCACCGCTCTGTGCGCGCCCACAGCCGGGTGCAGCCCATTGTCACCTGTCCTTGCTCGCCGCCCATGCCCTATTTTGGTATGCCCCACGCGCGCGTCCTCCGCTGGCCCGTGCCGCTGCTTCTCTGCTCGGCGGTCGCCGCTCCACCATGTGTTCGCCGAACGCCTCTCCCCGTGCGAGCTCGCACCTCGCCGCTTCCCCAGCACCCACCATCATCGCATATGGCCTCGTCGCCGGCACGTGCGCCCCTCATAGCGCCAGCTGGCTCACTGCCAGATGAGCCTGGGCGGTTAGCCCCACTGACCCAACCCCTAATCCCCATTGTAAACTAACCCCCGCCGACTAAACAAGCAATGACTGTTGGACCCCCCCCCCCTCTACTAACAAAAAAAATTAATTGAACCGTGTTAAAAGTACAGCCAATGACATGTGGGTCCCCACGGCCGTGTTGACCAGTCAACAATCCACCGTTGACTCCTGACAAGGCAGTCAACCGGGCCCCACGTGTCAACCTCATCCACGTTTTGGTTGAGTACACTTTTGGGTACCTATAACCATTTTTTTTCTTTTTTCTGAATTAATAATACATTAATTCATAAAATCGTTTTAACTTTCAAAATTGTTATAAAATAATCCGTAATACATATGAAAATAACTTATACATGAAAGTTGATCAGCAAAACGAGACGAACTCGGATACATGATACGTCTCCAACGTATCTATAATTTTTGATGGTTTAATGCTATTATCTTGTCAAACTTTGGATGTTTTGTATGCCTTTTATATCTTTTTGGGACTAACTTATTAACTCAATGCCAAGTGCCACTTCCTATTTTTTCCGTGTTTTTGACCATTTTCAGGGGAGGATTTTAAACGGAGTCCAAACAAAATAAAACTTCCGAAAATATTTTTTCCGGAACAGAAGATACGTAGAAAGCTTGGGAACCAAGGCAGGGAGTCCCAGGGGAGGCCACAAGCCCTCATGGTGCGGCCAGGGGTGCCCGTGCCTCCCAGGCTTGTGGGCTCCCTAGGCCTCCCCTGCCCTAGCTACTTCGCCTATAAATTCCCTAAAATCCCTAAAAAATGAGGAGATGCACGAAAATACTTTTCCGCCGTCGCAAGCTTGTGTCTCCGCAAGATCCCATCTGGGACACGTTCTGGTGCCCTGCCGGAGGGGGGATTCGAATACGGAGGGCTTCTTCATCAACACCATGACCTCTCCGATGATGCGTGAGTAGTTCACCATAGACCTACGGGTCCATAGCCAGTAGCTAGATGGCTTCTTCTCTCTCTTGGATCTTCAATACAAAGTTCTCCATGATCTTCATGGAGATCTATCTGATGTAATCTTCTTTTGCGGTGTGTTTGCCGAGATCCCATGAATTGTGGATTTATGATCAGATTATCTATGAATATTATTTGAGTTTCTTCTTCTTGGAGCTATATTTTTATTCACCACATGATATGTGTTTTTCTTGGAGCGTCTTGTATCGCAGGAGTCTTTTCTTTTTGTTGTGTCACAATCATCCTTGCTGCACACCTTTTGAGAGAGACATGCACTCATCGTGATTTTGCTAGAATGCTCATCGTGCTTGACTTATATCTTTTGAGCTAGATAATTTTGCTCTCTGTGCTTCACTTAGATCTTTTAGAGCACGGTGGTGCGTAACTTGGTAGTTGGCTTGTGCTATGAAAGTAGTCCCAAAGGTGATAGGTACCCAAAGAGGATACAAAAACTTCCATCTTCATGTGCATTGAGTAGAAAGAGAAGTTTGATTCCTCTCAATTAGTTTTGAGACGTGGATTTGGTAATATTAAGAGTTATGTTAGTAGGGTGTTGTGAATCTAGAAATACTTGTGTTGAACTTAGTGATTCCCGTAACATGCACGTATGGTGAACCGCTATGTTAGGAAGTCGGAGCATAATTGATCTATTGATTGCCATCCTTTGTGTTGCGGTCGGGATCGCGCGATGGTTAACACCTACCAACCCTTCGCCTAGGAGTATGCGTTTAGCACTTTGTTTTTATTGCTAATAAAAACTTTCGCAACAAGTATGTGAGTTCTTCATGACTAATGTGAGTCCATGGTATAGATGCACTTTCACCTTCCACCATTGCTAGCCTCTCTAGTACCGCGCAATTTTCGCCGGTGCACAAACCCACCATATGCCTTCCTCAAAACAGCCACCATACCTACCTACTATGGCATTTTCATAGCCATTCCGAGATATATTGCCATGCAACTCCCACCGTTCCGTCTCATGACTTGTGCCATCACTCTCATATTGCCATTGCATGATCGTAAGATAGCTAGCAAGATGTTTCAACGTCATACGCCAAGCTAGATCGTTGCACATCCCGGTACACTGCCGGAGGCATTTCCTATAGAGTCATCATCGTTCTGAGCTTTGAGCTATGAGTAAATAAAAGTTTGATGATCATTATTATTAGAGCATTGTCCCATGTGAGGAAAAAAAAGAGGCCAAAGTTGCCCACATAAAAAGAGAGGCCAAAGAGCCCAAATAAAAAAAGAGAAAAAGAGAGAAGGGACAATGCTACTATCTTTTTCCACACTTGTGCTTTATAATAGCACCATGTTCTTCATGATTGAGAGCCTCTCGTTTCGTAACCAACATATGTTAGTGGGAATCTTTATTATATAACTTGGCTTGTATATTCCAATGATGGGCTTCCTCAAATTGCCCTAGGTCTTCGTGAGCAAGCAAGTTGGATGCACACCCACTAGTTCTCCTTTTGAGCTTTCACATACTTATAGATCTAGTGCATCCTTCGTATGGCAATCCCTACTCATTCAAATTGATATCTATTAATGGGCATCTACATACCCCTTTGATACGCTGAGTCAATGTGACCATCTCCTCCTTTTTTTTCTCACAACCACCACCACACTCTATTCCACCTATAGTGCTATATCCATGGCTCATGCTCATGTATTGCGTGATAGTTGTAAAAGGTTTGAGAAAGTAAGTGTGCAAACACAATTACTTGGCCAATACCAGGGTTGTGCATGATTTAGATTAGTTGTGTGGGGATGATGGAGCATAGCCAGACTATATGATTTTGTAGGGATAACTTTCTTTGGCCTTGTTAATTCGAAAGTTCATGATTACCTTGCTAGTTTGATTGAAGTATTATTGTTTTCATGTCAATAACGAATTATTGTTTTGAATCTTACGGATCTGAACATTCATGTCACATGAAAGAAGTTAAAAAGGACAACTATGCTAGGTAGCATTCCACATCAAAAATTCTGTCTTTATCACTTCTCTACTCGAGGACGAGCAGGAGTTAAGCTTGGGGATGCTTGGTACGTCTCCAACGTATCTATAATTTTTGATGATTTCATGCTATTATCTTGTCAAACTTTGGATGTTTTGTATGCCTTTCATATCTTTTTTGGGACTAACTTATTAACTCAGTACCAAGTGCGAGTTCGTGTTTTTCCATGTTTTTGACCCTTTTTAGAGGAGGATTTTAAACGGAGTCCAAACAGAATAAAACTTCCAAAAATATTTTTTCCGGAGCAGAAGATACACAGAAAGCTTGGGAACCAAGGCAAGGAGTCCCAGGGGAGGCCACAAGCCCTCATGGCACGGACAGGGGGGGCCAGCGCCTCCTAGGCTTGTGGGCTCCCAGGGCCTCCCCTGCCCTAGCTCCTTCACCTATAAATTCTCTAAAATCCCTAAAAAAATCAGGAGATCCACGAAAATACTTTTTCGCCGCCGCAAGCTTCTGTCTCCGCAAGATCCCATCTGGGGCACGTTCTGGTGCCCTGTCGGGGGGGGGATCCAGATACGGAGGGCTTCTTCATCAACACCATGACCTCTCCGATGTTGCGTGAGTAGTTCACCATAGACCTACGGGTCCATAGCTAGTAGCTAGATGGCTTCTTCTCTCTCTCAGATCTTCAATACAAAGTTCTCCATGATCTTCATGGAGATCTATCCGATGTAATCTTCTTTTGCGGTGTGTTTGTCGAGATTCGATGAATTGTGGATTTATGATCAGATTATCTATGAATCTTATTTGAGTTTCTTATGATCTCTTATAGGCATGCATCGTGTTGTTGCCATCAAGGGTAAAAAGATGGGGTTTTCATCATTGGTTTGAGTTTATCCCTCTACATCATGTCATCTTGCTTAAGGCGTTACTCTGTTCGTCATGAACTCAATACACCACATGCATGCTGGATAGCGGTCAATGTGTGGAGTAATAGTAGTAGATGCAGAAAGTATTGGTCTACTTGTCTCGGACGTGATGCCTATATGTATGATCATTGCCTTAGATATCGTCATGACTTTGTGTGGTTCTATCAATTGCTCGATAGTAATTTGTTCACCCACTGTAATATTTGCTATTTTGAGAGAAGCCTCTAGTGAACACGATGGCCCCCGGGTCTACTTCAAACCATATTTTTAGCCTTACACTTTTACTTCGTTGCACTTTCCGCCTTCATATCTCACTTTGCAATCAATCTTGAAGGGATTGATAACCCCTTTATAGCCTTGGGTGCAAGCTCTTTTGTGTTTGCGCAGGTACTGTGGACTTGACACGATTTGTCCTACTGGATTGATACCTTGGTTCTCAAACTGAGGGAAATACTTACTGCTCCTGTGCCGCATCACCCTTTCCTCTTCAAGGGAAAAACAAATGCAAGCCAAGTCTCCATCAACATGCCAATTTCTGGTGCTGTTGTTTGAGAAGTAGCGATACGCTGTCCGTTCATCTGTCAAGCGTCTGTAGCATAGTGAACATAGAACTTTTCCATCATTTTTGTCTGTTCAGTAGTAGCCACACATGCGGGAAATATAGTCAGATATTTTCCCGATCCGTCCATGACGACTAATATTGCGTTAGTGCATGCCTAGCCCTGCATATTGCCATATTGTGCATCGTGTTGCATCTATGCTTTATATTTATTGTTTCTTCCACTCCTCTCTCCGGTAGACCCCAAGACTGACGCTGCTGCCGGGTACGACTACCCTCTTAACGACCATCCATTTTCTGCAGAGCAACAAGGCAAGCAAACCCCCCTTGATCATTCCTATATTGGCTATTATTTCTCCCTCATCCTTGCATTAGATTTTGCTACAGTTGTAGATAGCTACTATTCTTATGCATAGCCTATTTTTGATGGACTTCTACTTTAGGGCCTGTTTGGGACTACTCTACTACAGAAAATTCAGCTCTGTTCTAGAAAATATAAGCCAAACGGGGTAGCTTCACGATATAGAGCTCCACAAAAAAACTAGAATCTAGGGTCCAACTTCCTGTTTTTTATGAAGCTCTCTAGGAGGTGCTCCATAAAATTGTAGAAGCTGGAGTTGGAGCGAAATTACCCACCACTGCCACCCGTAAGTGGATACCCCTTCGTTTGTCCCCTCTCATCCAATCAAATAGATCCTTTCCACCAAAGTTTCCATTCGTGAAGCTCGAGCTGGATAAAAGCCAAACGTTCTCTTTGAAAAAGCTACAACTTCCGTATGAAACTGCTCCAAAATGGATTTGATGGAGTGGAGCTGCTTTTGATGGAGCAGAGCGGTCCCAAACAGGGCCTTACTCTACCACATCTTAACTATTTAGTATAGGTGGATCAGTATTCCCTATGGACCCCTTAGTCCCAGTTGCCCCTTCCTTTTCATCAAGTCACAATCATCTGATCGACGAGCCAAGACCCGTCACATCACTCACTATGACGCCCCCGTATTTAAGCTACAATAACCACACCCTAATGATGCCAGGTCATCAAGTTTTTCTAATCCATATTATCAAATAATAAAATCAAAGCCAAATTTTAAATTTAAATTAAAGTCATTTTTTTGTCTTCAAACATAAAACAAAAATGTTCAAACATAAAACAAAAATGTTCGTTATGTTGGAAATAAGCCATAGTTAACTATGGTGGAGAAACCATCATTTTATAAAATATTTAAGTGCCTTCAAAGCATTTAAAAGAGTACCAAAGGCATTATTAATTACATTTCTAGGTTATAAAAAATACTAACTACTTCAAATATCCCTCAAACATTTTATGACAATGTCTAGAATTGCCATCTAATTGATGGACCAAGTGCCATATTTTACAAACTCATTTGATTTAACAATCATAGAAAAATAGAAAACAAATAAAAAAAGAAAAGAAAAGAAAAGGAAACATGCAATGTGCATTTGGGCTCTAGTGTTGCAGTGCACCGCAGCCCAGTCCACGAGCAGGTTTCCCCTACCTCACGCTACAGGAGGCAGGGGTGAACCGTGGCAAGCATCCAGCCGCCATGGCCATGGATGGCCTCCACGTCCGTCCGTCCGTTCCCCCCCGGTCTCCCTCACTCGTTTGATCCCCTCTTGTTCCCCATCGAGCCCCCTCCCCTCTGGATCGAATTCGAGCTCGAAAAATTCGTGGTCACCACTGCCTTGCCCTCGTTGACGCGTCCAACGGCCTCTTCGGCGTGCGGGAGCACGTCCAGGAGGTCCGCCGCGACCGGGGACCAGCTCAAATCGGGACGGCCCGTACGCTCGACATCGAGACGGTTTTCTGCCACGGTCGTCACACTGCATCGTCGAGCTCATCGCGTCAGGTCGCCCCCACGCTCCCTAACCACGTCCACGAGCTCCGTGTTGAGTTCCTCGCCCGATTCCCCTCGTTTACCGGCTCAATTCGTCGCCGTTTGCTGCTGTCCCCGAGTGTACGCGTACGTGCGTGCGTCGTGCCTGCTACTGCTTTGCTGTCGCTTGCTTGCCGCTGCTTCTTCTAGTGTTGTCGTTGCTCTACAACTGCTCGTCGTGCTGATGCTGCTACTCACTTCTGTTGCTCACTGCCTACTGATGCTGCTTGCTACTCCTGCTGCTCGCGCCTGCATGCTGCCTTTACCGTGCACGCCCGCAGCTGGCCAAGCCACTGGCCGCACACCCTACGCGCCCGCCCATGCCTAGCTGAGCCTTCCCGCGCGTGGCGCCGCTCGCGCCACCCGCTACTGCTCTGCACCGCCATCGTCCGCTGTCGCGCTCCCCAGCTGCCTGTTGCGCTGCTGCTTCCCTCGCCCGCGCGTGCCTGCTGACTGCGAGTGCCACTGGCTACTGCTAATAGTTGTCGCCGCTGCCTACAGCTGCAGCCCATGACTATCCATGGCCACGCGTATGTGTAGTGTGTTAGCGTGAGTGTGTGTGTAGTGTATATGCGTGAGTGCGTGTTGTGTGTGGATGGCTAGGTTCTGCCCAGTAATGGCCATCTTTTGTTTAGATTAGTACTAAATTGAGGTAGCATTAATTAGTGTTAAATTAGTCTAGTAACTTATGACATGTGGACCTAATTTAATTAGATTAGTTTTTATTTATATGTTTAGTTATAGTCTATGACATGTAGGCCACACCTGCCTTTTTGACTAGGCAAATTGACTTGGTCAAACTCGTTTTAAACAGTTTTAAAATATTTAAAACTTTGAAAATTAATAGAAAATAAACCGTAAGTCAAATGAAACTAATTTATATATGAAAGTTGCTTAGAAAAACCCAACTGATCCGAATAAGCTGTCCGTTCATGTGTCACATGCCTCTACCATGATAAACTTAGACATTTTGCATTAAGGCCATCTGCTGGGAAATAGCCAAAGACCCGGGAAATATCGTGAGATATTTTCCCGCTTTGTCTGTAACGTTTAATACTGCGCTAGGTCACCCCTAGCATGGTGTATTACCTCGTCATGCTTTGTGGTGTGTTGCTTGCTCTTTTATTTATTGTGTTTTTCCTTCATTATTTTCTTTTCCAATAGACCCCGAGACTGACGCTGCTACCGGGTACATCTGCGCCCCTGGCGACCAGCCCTTTGCCGTAGAGCAGCAAGGCAAGAAAACCGCCCTTGATCATCCCTATATCGCCTATGTCTTTCTCCATCATGCTTGCATTAGTATTTTTCTACTGTTGTAGTTAGCTCCTATATCTGATGCATAGCCTATATTTGTTAAGCTGCTACTTTCAGTACTGCACCTTTAGCCTGTTTAGTATAGGTGGAGCAGTCTTCCCCTCTGACCCCGTAGTCCAGTTGCCCCACTTTGCTTCCAAATCTCGATCCCTGATCGACGGGCCAGACCCGGCACCGCACTTACACCCCCTTAGTTGTGCGACGCTACATAGATAATATCGGGTACCGAAGGTGACACCTTGCTAAGTACTCTTGATGATATCTTTGTAGAATAGCTAGTCGGTCGTGGTTATCGAAGGTGATTCCTCTTTCACCATTCCCGACGATGCCTCTGTCGTGCAACCCCTCAAGTGTGGGACCCCCGAGGGTGATTCCTCTAAGCCCACCTTGACGGATACATCGTTCGGAATCCAACGAGGGTGATACCTCGGATCCCCCCCCGATGTTACAACCACATAGTTACTCGACCATGTTATTGGGATCATTGGTGATTAGTTGTTAGACGGGTGGATTCTCGCAAGATTGTGTCGATGGCCTAATTAAAATGATAATAGATTTGGGTATTTGATCTAGTTTGGTCGGAAGGCCTTATTACGCACTAACCGTCAGCGTGGGAAGAATTATGGGTACTCGACGTCGCGGTAACAGCCGAAGCTTTTCAGATGTCAACAATGGAGCGGCGCGCGCCCGAGTGGTCCCGAGATGCATCGTGCTTGTGATTAAGGGATGATAGTACTGACCTCAGCCGCCCACGCATCATGCAGGAGCGCGGAGGGTAAGTGGGCCCACGACCCCTTTGTGCTTAGGAGTTAGACCGGCGGGCTGGCCTCTCTACTGAGCTTAGGTCGGGCTGTAACGTGTCAATATTCCGAGGCCGAGCATGACCCAGAAAAGTGTGTCCGACTAGAGTGTTATCGAGCGCGTCGGGGAATATGTTGTGCACCCGTGCAAGGAAGAACTTATCTATTCGAATAGCTGTGTCCACGGTTACAGGACGACTTGGAGTTGTGCCCTGATCTTACACAACTATAATTGTTACTTAACTGGAATTAGTTGCCCCGGCATCGCTTCCTCACAGGGAGTTGCTACTACAACAAAAGACCTTCCAACGGCGCCAGAAACGTGCTGACGGGAGACTGTTCTTGTCTTGATACTCCTCTGCAATGGCACCAGGAATCCTTCTGCTACGGCTACACCTTAAGGGACTTCCTAGGCAAATATGCAAAGGATTTCCCCCGTGGCCTTGGAGCCTTGCATTGGTGTTCCCTCGAAGCAGAAAGGGTGATGTAGCACAGCGGTGGTAAGTATTTCCCTCAGTTTGAAAACCAAGGTATCGATCTAGTGAAGGAGTATCTCAAGTGCCTGCACAAACACAAAAAGCTTGCTCCCAATGCTATGAAGGGGTTGTCAATCCCTTATAGATTGTTCGCCAATTGAGAACTGAAAGCAACAAAGTAACAAAGCAAAGTAAAAGAGAAAGTGGAAACGATAGGTGTGAATAGACCCGGGGGCCGTAGTGTTCACTAGTGGCTTCTCTCATGAAAGCAAGTAGACGGTGGGTGAACAAATAACTGTCGAGAAATTGATAGAACCGCGCAAAGTCGTGACGCCATCTATGGCAATGATTATATCTATAGGCATCACGTCCAAAACAAGTAGACCGATACTTTCTGCATCTACTACTATTACTCCACACATCGACCGCTATCCAGCATGCATCTAGTGTATTAAGTCCAAAAGAATAGAGTAACGCCTTAAGCAAGATGACATGATGTAGATGGACAATCTCATATCTACGACAAAGCCCACCTTGTTACCCTTGATGGCAACTACACGATGTGTGCCTTGCTGCCCCTACTGTCACTGGGAAAGGTCACCACACGGTAAGAACCCAAAACAAAGCACTTCTCCCATTGCAAGAATCATAGATCTAGTTGGCCAAACAAAACCGAAGACTCGGAGAGACTTACAAGGATATCAAATCATGCATATAAGAAATCAGCAAAGACTCAAATATATATCATAGATAATATGATCACAAATCCATAATTCATCGGATCTCGACAACCACACTGCCAAAGAGGATTACATCCGATAGACCTCCATGAAGATCATGGAGAACTTTGTATTGAAGATCCAAGAGAGAGAGAAGAAGCCATCTAGCTACTAACTATGGACCCGTAGGTCTGAAGTGAACTACTCACGAGTAATTGGAGGGGCGATGATGTTGATGTAGAAGCCCTCCAACTCCAAAGCCCCCTCCGGCAGCGCACCGGGAAGGGTCTCCACATGAGATCTTGCGGAAACGGAAGCTTGCGGCGGCGGAAAAGTGTTTTCGTGGATTCCCTGATTTTTTTTCTATATTTTAGGGAATATATAGACGAAGGAGCTAGGTCAGGGGGCACCAGGGAGGCCACAAGCCTGCTAGCCGCCGCCCCCTGGTGGCGGCTACAGGGCTTGTGGGTTCCGTGTAGCTCTCCTGGCTTGGCCCACAAGCCCCCTGATCTTCTTTCGTTCGGGAAAAATTTATTTCGGGGATTTTATTCCGTTTAGACTCCGTTCCAAAATCAGATCTGAAAAGAGCCCAAAACACAAAAAAAACAGGAATTGGCACTTGGCATTGAATTAATAAGTTAGTCCCAAAAAAGATATAAAAGGTACATAAAACATCCAAAGATGACAAGATAACAACATGAAACCATAAAAAATTATAGATACGTTTGAGACGTATCAAGCATCCCCAAGCTTAACTCCTGCTCGTCCTCGAGTAGGGAAGTGATAAAGAATGATTTTTTGATGCTTTCATGCTACCTAGGATAGATGTCCTTTGTAACTCCTCTTATGTGACGTGAATGTTCAGATCCATTAGATTCAAAAAAATAGTTTGCTATTGACGTGGAAACAATAATAATTCAAGCAAACTAGCAAGGTAATCATGAACTTTCATAATAACAAGGCCAAAAGAAAGTTATCCCTACAAAAGCATATAGTCTGGCTATGCTCTATCATCATTGCACAACGAATTTAAATCATGCACAACCCCGGTATTGGCCAAGTAATTGTTTCACACCTTTACTTTCTCAAACCTTTTCAACTCTCACGCAATACATGAGCGTGAGCCATGGTTTTAGCACTATAAGTGGTGTGGAGTGTGGTGGAGGTTGCAAGAAAAACAAGGAGAAGATGGTCACATTAACTAGGCATATCAATGAGCTGTGGAGATGCTCATCAATAGATATCAATGTGAATCAGTAGAGATTGCCATACAAATGATGCACTAGAGCTAAGAGTATGTGAAAGCTCTTAAAGAAAACTAGTGGGTGTGCATCCAACTTGCTTGCTCACGAAGACCTAAGGCAAATTTGAGGAAGCCTATCATTGGAATATAAAAGCCAAGTTATATAATGTAAATTTCCCACTAGCTATATGGTGGTGACAAAACGAGAGACTCTCAATCATGAAGATCATGGTGCTTAATATGCACAAGTGTGGAAAGGTGGTAGCATTGTCCCTTCTCTCTTTTTCTCTCTTTTTTTGTTTTTTGGATGGGCTCTTTGGCCTCTTTTTTTTGGTGGGCATCTTTGGCCTCTTTTATTTACTCACATGGGACAATGCTCCATTAATGATGATCATCACACTTTCAACTCAAAACTTAGAGCAACGATGACTCTATATGGAATGCCTTCGGTAGTGTACCGTGACAATGATCTAGCATGGCACAAACATTAATGGAAACATCATGCTAGCTATCTTACGATCATGCAATGGCAATGTAGAAGTGGTGGAACATGTCATGGTGGTAGTTGCATGGCAATATATCTCTGAATGACTTTGAAAAGGCATAGTAGGTAGGTATGGTGGCTGTTTTGACGGAGGGTAATGGTGGGTTTTGTGCACCGGCGAAAGTTGCACGGCACTAAGAAGATAGTGACGGTGGAAGGTGAAAGTGCATCTAAACCATGGACTCAACATTAGTCATGAAGAACTCATATACTTGTTGCAAAAGTTTTATTAGTAACCGAAACAAAGCATTCAACGCATACTCCTAGGGGAAGGGTTGGTAGGTATAAACCATCGCGCGATCCCGACCGCCACACAAAGGATGACAATCAAAAGACTAAGCATGCTCAGACTTCATCACATAGCGGTTCACCATACGTGCATGCTATGGGAATCACTAACTTCAACACAAGTATTTCTAGATCCACAACACCTTACTAGCATAACTTCAATATTACCAAAACCACAACTCAAAACTAATTGAGATGAATCAAACTTCTCTAACTATTCAATGCACATGAAGGTGGAAGTTTTCGTATCCCTTTGGATAACTACCCCTTTTGAGACTACTTTCAAAGCATAGATCAACTACCAAGCCACGCACCTCTGTGCCTTAAAAGATATAAGTGAAGCACATAGAGCAAAAGTATCTAGCTCAAAAGATATAAGTGAAGCACATGTGAGCTGAATTGTCTACCAAAGGATATAAGTGAAGCTCGACAAAATCACGGTAAGTGCATGTCTCTCTCTCTAGGTGTGCAGCAAGGATTATTGTGACACAACAAAAATAAAAGACTCCTACGATACAAGATGCTCCAAGCGAAAACACATAACATGTGGTGAATAAAAATATAGCCCCAAGTAACGTTACCGATGGATTGAAGACGAGAGAGGGGATGCTTTCCCGGGGCATCCCCAAGCTTAGGCTTTTATGGCATCATTGAATCTCTTTGGGTGCCTTGGGAATACCCAAGCTTGAGCTCTTGCCACTCTTTATCTTTTTGTCCATAAGAACTTCACCCAAAACTTGAAAACTTCACAACACGAAACTTAAACAGAAACTCGTGATAACATTAGTATAAGAAAGCAAACCACAATTCCTTAGGTACTGTAGCAAACTTAAATTCTACTTATGTTGATGTTGGGTTACTGTATTTTCAATCTTCCATGGCTAATACCCCCGATACTATCCATAGTTTCATCAAAATAAGCAACCAACACAACAAAAACAGAATTTGTTAACACCAGACTAGTCTGTAGTAATCTGTAATCTTCGTATACTTCTGGTACTTCACAAATTCGGACAATTTACGACAGTCTGAATACTTTGCGTAGAAATTAGCAGCAAAAAGAATCAACTCAAAAGCTCTTACACAAAAAAAATGAAAATTCTTTTCGTCAGCCGAAAGTTTCTGTCTTTTCCAGCATGACCAAACGATCATCCCCAAGAGTAATCATAACGGTTTTGCTTGGCACAAACGCAAAAATAAACACGAAAAACACAATCATAACAGAATTATGAATGTGTGGAAAACACAAAACAGAAAGAAAATGATAGATTCGTTGGGTTGCCTCCTAACAAGCGCTTTTGTTTATCGCCCTTAGCTAGGCAAAAGGTGATGGAATCACGTATAATCATCTTTGGTGCTCAAACCATAAGTAGCCCTCATCATAGATTCATAAGGCAATCTTATTTTCTTTGTAGGAAATTGCTCCATGCCCTTCTTTAGAGGAAATTGAAATCTAATATTCCCTTCCTTCATATCGATGATAGCACCAATAGTCCTTAGGAAAGGTCTACCAAGAATAATGAGACATGAAGGATTGCAATCTATGTCAAGTACAATGAAATCCACGAGTACATAGTTCTTATTTGCAACAATAAGAACATCATCGATCCTTCCCATGGGTTTCTTGACAGTAGAATCCGCAATATGCAAATTAAGAGAACACTATTCAATCTCATGAAAACCAAGAATATCACATAAAGACTTTCGAATCGTGGAAACACTAGCACCAAAATCACACAAAGCATTGCACTCATAGTTTTTGATCTTGATTTTGATAGTAGGTTCCCACTTATCATGAAGTTTTCTAGGTATAGAGACTTCTAGTTCGAGCTTCTCTTCAAGAGATTTCATCGTAGCATCTACGATATGCACGGTAAAGGCTTTGCTTTGGTTATAAGCATGTGAAGAGTTTGCAATGGATTGCATCAAAGAAATGCATTCAAACAAGGAGCAATTATCATAATTGAATTCCTTGAAATCCAAAGTGGGAGTTTCATTACTACCCAAAATTTTGATTTCTTCTACTCCACTCTCCACACCTTTATCATCAAGATGGGTGGACTCCGAATCATTGGGGCGTTTTTCAACCAAAGTGGATTCATATCCAGCCCCCTCATCAATATGGTTGACACTCGAAAACAAAGATTCAAGAGGAGTCAAACCAAGCACTTTAAGATCTTCGTGATTTGCATCACTAGAACGCACCCTTTTAAACCATTCATGCCTAGCCCGAATTTGGGCGGTTCTTTCTTTGCTCTCATTCATGGAGACACGCATAGCTTTCAAAGTTTGATCCAAGTTGACCTTGGGAGGAGCACATCTAACTTTCAAAGCATCAATATCACAAGACATTCTATCAACGCTCTTAGCCAAATCGTCTATTTTGAGTAGTTTTTCCTCTATGGACGCATTGAAAATCTTTTGAGAGTTGATGAACTCTTTGATATTACTCTCTAAATCAGAGGATAATTTGTTGTGATTTCCATAAGTTTTGTTGTAGGAATTGCCATAATTGTTAGAGGAGTTACTAGGAAAAGGCCTAGGAACATAGTTTCCTCTAAAAGCATTGTTGTTGCAAAAATTGTTCCTACCAACTAAATTCACGTCCAAACTAGCGTTGCTACTATCAATCAAGGAAGGTAGTGGCATGTCATTAGGATCTATAGTAGCGTTTCTACTATCAACCAAATTCATCAACTCGTCCATCTTAGCACTAAGCGAGTTGATTTCTTCTATAGCGTGTACCTTTTTGCTAGCACGCGACCTTTCAGTGTGCCACTGAGAGTAGTTGGTCATGATATTGTATAGGAGTTTTGTAGCGTCTCCTAACGTGATTTCCATGAATGTTCCACCTGAGGCGGAGTCCAAGATATTGTGAGAAGCGAAATTCAAGCCAGCGTAAAAGATTTGTATAATCATCCACAAACTCAAGCCATGAGCGGGACAATTTCTAATCATAAGCTTCATCCTCTCCCAAGATTGTGCAACGTATTCATGATCAAGTTGCTTGAAATTCATGATACCGTTACGTAAGGAGATGCTCTTAGGCAGCGGAAAATACTTGGATATGTAAGCATCTTTGCACTTATCCCAAGAATCGATACTATTTTTAGGCAAAGAAGAAAACCAAGTTTTTGCGCGATCTCGCAACGAGAAAAGAAAAAGCGTCAACTTAATCACGTCATTATCCACATCTCTTTGCTTTTGCATATCGCAAAGCTCAATGAAGGTATTGAGATGGGATGTAGCATCTTCACTAGGAAGGCCAGAGAATTGCTCTTTCATAACAAGATTCAACAAAGCTGCGATGATTTCATACGATTCCGCACTAGTGGCGGGAGCAATCGGAGTACTAATAAAATCATTATTATTGGTACTCGAGAAGTCGCAAAGTTTGGTGTTTTCAGCCATGATGACTTCAACAAACAAACAAGCACACAAGCAAGCAAGAAAACCGGCAAAGGAAAACGGCAAAAAGGCAAAAGAAAAAGGCAAGGGAGAAACGCAAATGAAAATGACAAATGTGAAGTGGAGGAGAGGAAAACGAGAGGCAACTGGCAAAAAAGTAAATGCAAGAGATGAGTTTGTGAGACCTACTTGGATAGATCTCTCCTTCCGTGGCAACGGCGCCAGAAATACTTCTGCTACCAACAAAAGACCTACCAACGGCGCCGGAAACGTGCTGACGGGAGACTGTTCTTGTCTTGATACTCCTCAGCAACGGCACGAGGAATCCTTCTGCTACGGCTACGCCTTAAGGGACTTCCTAGGCAAATATGCAAAGGATTTCCACCGTGGCCTTGGAGCCTTGCCTTGGTGTTCCCTTGAAGCGGAAAGGGTGATGTAGCGCAGCGGTGGTAAGTATTTCCCTCAGTTTGAGAACCAAGGTATCGATCCAGTGAAGGAGTATCTCAAGTGCCTGCACAAACACAAAAAGCTTGCTCCCAACGCTATGAAGGGTTGTCAATCCCTTATAGATTGTTCGCCAAGTGAGAACTGAAAGCAACAAAGTAACAAAGCAAAGTAAAAGCGAAAGTGGAAACGGTAGGTGTATGTTGGGGATATTACCTGTTAATAACCCGCCCTAGTTGGGTCGGGTCACCAAATCAGGCGATTCACCTGAGTGTGGTTTGGGCCTTGGCCTGGCCAGATCAAGGTCGTATGTCGGTTTATGATTTCCCGAAGGTCTCCAAGCTTTGAAGGACGACGACTTAGAGACCGCAGGGGTCATGATTTGTAGGAAGGAAAGTACCCTTGTAAACCCTAGGGGTTCGACCTGTATATAAAGGCGAGTCCCAGGGAAGAAGAGGATAGGTTAGAAATCATCGAGTGCTAGGTTTGGCGAGTTACGGCCTCCTTGTAATCGAAATCACATCAATACAAGCCAAAGCAGGACGTAGGCCTTTACCTCCTCACGAGGGGCCGAACCTGGGTAAGTCACCGTGTCTCTCCCGCTTAACCCCTTTGAGTCGCCACCAAGGTGCGATGGCTCCAGTACTAAGTCCTTTCACGAGGACATCTGCCGTGACAAAACCACGACAGTTGGTGCCCACCGTGGGGCCTACGCACGGTGGAGTTGAGTTCTCAAAGGGAGCCCTACCAGGGTTTGGGAGTTACGCGACGGGGCTCATGACCCGGAGCCTCCACGGGAAGACCTACATCGACAACCAGCAATGGGGGCCCGAAGCGGATTCGATCGAATCTGGTTACAGGGTCCCCTTCGGCAAGATCAACATCTTCATCGGCATGATCGGATCATCCGTGCCTGAGCCGGATATCTCCACCGACATCGTCGAGCCGGCCAGGTACGTCCGCCCAGTAGTGACGCCAAATCTGATTCGCCCGGTCTTTGTGGGGTTTACGCAGGGATCGGAGGAGCCAGAACGCTCGGTGACTCAGGAAACTACACCAGTCAACTCTGATGACGAATCATCCATGGGCGATTCAGATTCAATCCGGTCTCTACATGGGGATTGTCTTGGTGGCTTGTCGCTGGCCATGGACCCCGAAGTCCTTGACCGAACCCGCCGCCAGATCACCATTTATATGGCGGGGGCGACTCAACCCTCCCAAAACCCCACAGGAGGCGATGGAACCGGCGAGACGTCTAGAAGCCCGACCGCTGTCCTGGTGGATTTAGCGGCGGAGATCACAAGGCTGATGGCGACTCCCCTCACACCAGAAAACCAGGAGGAGATAAACGCGGAGCTGGCGAAACTCAGAGAGGCAGTGGCAAAGGCTCATCGGGATGCCGAGGTGGAGTCCGCCAGGATCGAGACTCGGCAAGCTCAATTTGCGGCCGAAAGGATGCGCTTAAATACTAACAACTGGCGGCTCGAAAGACACCAGCACGCATCCGACGCCGTCCATCAACGGAGACACCAAGGTCGCCTGCCCCATGATCTCAACCCGACCTGCCTGTTCGACACTCCACGAACCCTTGGGGCGGGAGCCGCCCCAGGGGGAGGACCGGGTCAACCGCCTAACCCGTCGGTTCAGACGGCTGAGGATCGCATTCCCCGATTCCGGACGCCTCAAGGCCACTTTTCCAACCCGGTGGACAACGTCCTTGCTGCAACTCGCCATCTGGAATCTCTTCCGATTCACGGCAACACTCCTGCCAAGATAGAAGCAAGGAACGCCATTGAGATGTTGAAGACGGTGGTGGTTCAAAACGCCCAGTTCTCACATAGCCTAGATAGGCTGCATTCCACTCCCCAGGCGAGTTACACCAGGAGTCGGCCAGAGGACCAGCCCGCCGTGAACAGCGGGCCGCGACCCGTCCCACAGGACAACCCGCCTGATCATCAGAACCCGCCGAGCCGGGATCTCCCGAACACCCAAGTCGCCCCGGCCCCCCTCGTCGGGGGCAGTGGACGAGTGGGGGTGCCATGCTTGGCCCCCGCCCTTCGTAACGAAAGGACGCCCAAAGATTTTAAGGGACCAAGAAAGGTGCCTAACTACACCCCGGACCTTGAGCCGACATCGTGGGTCGAGAGTTATGAAATCGCCATGGACATGCTCGACTTGAACGAGGCGGTTTGCGCCAGATACTTCACGATGATGCTCGAGGGGTCAACACGTACTTGGTTGAAAAACTTACCTCCCAACTCCATCCAGACCTGGCCGAGTTGAAAGAGCGTTTCATCAAAAACTTCCGAGGAACTTGCAAACGTTCGATGACGATCGTCGATCTACAACACTGTGTTCAGCGCCCTGATGAGTCGGCTCACCATTGGTCATGGCGGGTTGCGGAAATTATCCATTCGTCAGATGGTATTACGGCGGCTCAGGATGTGTTGATCCTTGAGCAGAATTGCCATTACGAACCCTTGGTGCAAAAATTGGGGCGACTCAAGCAAAAGGTCCAAGACATGGGAGAGCTGACGGACACCCTCACTAGGTACGCTGAAGCGGATGACACCAAAGATCCTGGCGAGGACGGTAAGGCTTACTCGCCCAAGAAGGGCGAGTCATCCAAAATTCATACCCGTTTCCAGGGACATAACCGCCACAATCAAGGGACCAATGGCAAGCGAAGACCGCAAGAGGAGCCCTCGGATTTAGTCGCCAATACCAACGCCAACAATGGCAACCAACGCCAGAAGAAAAACAGGGGGTTTAGCGGGAAGAGGCCGCACAACTATGAAGAGCTACTCAAAGGCCCTTGCCCGCACCATGCCACGGCAGACGGTCCGGCGACTCACTCCTGGGAGAACTGCTTCGTAATGCGGGAGTTTCGGGCGGAGGCGATCAAGAAAAGTCAAAACGATGACCCGGACCAGCGCCAGGAGCAGTTTGCTGCACCCAACCAACGACAGAACCCCTTCGGCAATTTTCCCAAGCAGGGGCCTCAGGGAGGCCCACAGCCAAGCAGCGGCCAGTACCCGGTACACCACCAGCGGCGGTATAACTCGCCAGGAGCCTTTCAGCAGCCACCCCCACAGGGGGCTCCGCAGGGTCAGGATGATAATGGGGGTTTCCGTAGCAATCCCAAATAGTTAAGTAATGAGCAGTATCACGTTTTCACCACTAATGCTTGCAGGCGCGATAAGAAGGTGAGTCACCGTCCATACAGTGTGTCTGAACCGGTGCTTCCCAGATACCTCCATTGGTCTGAACAGACCATATCGTGGAGTAGGGAGGATCACCCGCCAAGAGTTGACAACCCTGGCGATTTAGCGTTGGTCGTGGCTCCCCAAGTTGGGGGTTACACCCTGTCCAAAGTGCTAATGGATGGTGGCAGTAGCATTAATATCTTATATTTTGACACTTTCCAAAGGATGAACCTATTGGAAAAGGACCTGATGCCTTCAACCACGGTTTTCCACGGAATCGTCCC
This sequence comes from Hordeum vulgare subsp. vulgare, assembly GCF_904849725.1. NCBI lineage: Eukaryota > Viridiplantae > Streptophyta > Magnoliopsida > Poales > Poaceae > Hordeum > Hordeum vulgare. Next base: position 297,734,568 of record NC_058520.1, on the reverse strand, counting down.
GGGCAAGTCGGCCTACCCCATAGGCCGAGTCAGACTCACATTGGCATTTGGAACAGCGCAGAATTACAGGTCCGAGTCACTGATATTCGAGGTGGTCAAATTGAAAAGCCCCTACCATGCGTTATTTGGGCGGCCGGCTTACGCCTGTTTCATGGCTCGCCCGTGCTATGTTTACCTTAAGCTCAAGATGCCTGGTCCCAAAGGACCTATCATGGTTGATGGGGATAGAAGGATTGCGAAGGAATGTGAAGAAGGGGACGCGGCTTATGCGGAAGTCGCCTGCGCTACAGAGGAGCTCAAACACCATCGGGCCAATGTTGACCCGGCGGACATGTCACCCGTAAAGAAGCCAACGACAGATGCTGAGTCGCCCCTCAAGTTCAAACCAACGGATGACACCATCGGGACTAGTCTGGATCTCAAGTTAAAACAATCGATTTCGTTCCCGGCGATTCATCCAAGCAGTTCACCATCGGGACTGGTCTGGATCCCAAATAGGAAAGCGCGCTCATCGAATTCATCCGTGAGAATCGGGACATCTCTGCATGGAAACCTTCTGACATGGCTGGTGTGCCGAGAGAATTCCTGAGCACCATCTTAATGTTGACCCAAAGGCAAAACCCATCCAGGAGTATCTTCGCAGGTTAAACGAGGAGCGACGCAAGGCGATCGGGGAAGAGGTCGCCCGTCTCTAAGCCGCCGGATTCATCGTGGAAGTTTTCCACCCCAAATGGCTGGCTAACCCGGTTTTGGTACTCAAGAAGAACGGTACCTTCCGTATGTGCATTGATTACACGGACCTCAACAGAGCTTGTCCAAAAGATCCCTTCGCTCTTCCCCGCATCGACCAGATCATTGACTCGGTGGCGGGATGCGAACGATTGTGCTTTTTGGACGCCTACTCAGGATATCACCAGATCAAGATGGCCGTGGAGGATCAAGAGAAAACAACTTTTATAACCCCTTTGGGCCTTTTTGCTATGTGTCCATGCCTTTTGGACTCAAGAGTGCGGGGGCGACTTATCAACGCTGCATCCAGAATTGCCTTCGCGACCAAATCGGTCGCAACATCCACGCCTATGTCGACGATACCGTGATCAAAACCCGCCAGGGGGAGACACTATTGGAGGATCTCAAGGAAACTTTCGATAATCTACGGGTATATCAGATGAAGCTGAATCCCACCAAATGTGTTTTTGGTGTGCCTGCACGGAAACTGTTGGGCTTCGTGGTATCGGAGCGTGGCATTGAAGCTAACCCGGACAAAATCGAAGCAGTTACATCCCTTGGAAAGCCGGCAAACGTTAATCAAGTTCAATGACTGGCGGGTCGCATTGCAGCTCTAAGTCGCTTCGTAAGTCGCCTGGGTGAAAAGGTGATTCCTCTTTATCAGTTACTACAGAAATCTGACCGGTTTGTTTGGACGAATGAGGTAGACGAGGCGCTCGAAGCCCTGAAACGCCAATTGGTTAACCCGCCGGTCCTAGCCGCCCCGACTGAAAAAGAGCCTATGCTTCTGTATATGGCGGCAAATTCCAAAGCAGTAAGTGTGGAAGTGGTTGTTGAAAGAAAGGAGGAAGGGAAGGAGTACCCGGTGTAACGCCCGGTGTATTTTATCAGCGAGGTGCTGACCCTTTCCAAGCAACGGTACCCACACTGGCAGAAGTTGGTATATGGGGTGTTTATGGCAAGTCAGAAACTTAAGCATTATTTCCAAGAACGCCCTATCATAGTGGTTAGCTCTGCCCCCCTTGGGGACATCATCCAGAATCAGGAGGCAACAGGGCGGATTGCCAAGTGGGCGATTGAACTTGGGCCGCATCACGTGCAGTACACCCCCCGCACAGCCATCAAGTCTCAGGCTTTAGTTGATTTCGTCAATGACTGGACGGAGTTGCAGGCTCCGGAAGATAGGCCTGATCTTACTTACTGGACTATTTATTTTGATGGATCTAGGCAGCTGGAAGGCTCGGGGGCTGGTGTGGTATTGGTATCCCCTCAAGGAGATAAATTCTGTTATGTTCTCCGACTCATGTTTCCATGCACTAACAATGCTGCAGAATACGAAGCTTTGCTTCACGGCTTGCGACTCGCCAAGGAGATGAATTTAACGCGAGTCAGGTGTTTTGGCGACTCTGATTTGGTGGCGCAACAAGTTTCGGGTACCTGGGATTCTCGGGACCCCATGATGGCAGCTTACAGAAGAGCAGTGTCTGATGTGGCGGGTCATTTTCATGGTTATCAGGTTGACCATATTGATCGGTGCCTCAATGAGGCAGCTGACGCCCTCTCACGACTTGGTTCCCAGCGAAAGCCAGTTCCTCCCAATGTTTTTCTGGATATTTTGCATAAACCATCCTTGATTCTACCATCGGAGGAGGAGTTGGCAATACCAGATCCTGAGTCTCATCTCGTGGAGGCTCTCCACGTCATGCCGGATTGGGTTCTTCCTTATCTGGCTTATCTCGCCCGGGGCAAGTTACCAACAGACGAAATTTCGGCTCGTCAAATCATTCGGCGCAGCAAATCCATGGTCATCATCAATGGCGAGTTATATAAGTGGAGCGCCTCTGGAGTTTTTCAACGATGCGTTTCCTCCGAAGAAGGATGCATAATCTTAAATGACATTCATTCGGAGACTGTGGGCATCATGCCGGGTCACGCTCTTTGGTGTGAAAGGCTTTCCGTCATGGTTTCTTTTGGCTGACGGCTCATGCAGATGCGGAAGATATAGTTCGTCGGTGCGAGGGATGCCAGCGTTATGGGCGACAGGCTCATGTGCCGGCTCAAGAATTAAGAATGATCCCCATCACTTGGCCTTTTGCGGTCTGGGGGTTGGACATGGTCGGCCCCTTTAAAATGTCCTCTAACAAGAAGACCCATGTGCTGGTGGTGGTTGATAAGTTCACCAAGTGGGTTGAGGCGGAACCTATTGGAACTTGCGATGCGGAAACAACGGTCAAATTCTTGAAAAAGCTGATCTTCCGGTTTGGATATCCACACAGTATCATTACTGATAATGGTACTAACTTGTCCCAAGGGGCGATGCAGGAGTTTTGCCGTCGAGAACATATCCGGCTTGATGTTTCTGCGGTCGCTCACCCACAATCTAATGGCAGGCGGAATGGGCGAATCAGGAGGTTTTGCGAGGAATTAAGCCCCGACTCATGGTTCCCCTGGTGAAAACCCCAGGGTGTTGGGTTGAAGAATTACCTTCAGTACTGTGGAGTATCCGGACCACCCCGAACCGGTCCACAGGTTTCACCCCTTTCTTTCTGGTCTACGGAGCAGAAGCCGTTCTTCCTACTAACATAAGGCATGACTCACCTAGAGTCGCCGCATATGTGGAGCAAGACAACGAGCTGGCGCGTCAAGATTCCTTGGACGCCTTAGAGGAGGCACGTGACCTGGCTGCGTCCCGTTCATCCATCTATCAGCAGGATCTACGGCGTTATCACAACCGCCGGGTTAAGAGCCGGACCTTTCAGGAAGGCGACTTGGTTCTTCGGTTGATACCAGATCGTGCTGGCATGCATAAGTTGTCACCACCACGGGAAGGACCGTTCGTCGTCAGCAAGAATCTCCACAATGGTTCTTATTATCTGGTGGATCTTCGGCCTAACCGGCCAACCACGGAGGCTGAGTCAACTCGCCCCTGGAATATTGCCCATTTGCGGCCTTATTACACTTGAGCTCTTAAGCTCTGCATTTTGTAAGTTTTTCAGTTTCATTTTTAAGTAATAAAATTACAAATACTCCCCGACTTGGGGGCTTCTTCATTAAAAATCAATTTTGCCATCCTGTTGCGACCTTATGAGCCGACAGAATCATCATCTTAGGGTGTGTGCTCGAGCTTTATGACTCGCCCCATCCTGTCGCGACCTTATGAGCCGACGAAACCATCATTTAGGGTGTGTGCTCGAGCTTTCTTACTCGCCCCATCCTGTCGCGACCTTATGAGCCGACGAAACCATCATTTAGGGTGTGTGCTCGAGCTTTCTGACTCGCCCCATCCTGTCGCGACCTTATGAGCGGACGAAACCATCATTTAGGGTGTGTGCTCGAGCTTTCTGACTCGCCCCATCCTGTCGCGATCTTATGAGCCGACGAAACCATCATTTAGGGTGTGTGCTCGAGCTTTCTGACTCGCCCCATCCTGTCGCGACCTTATGAGCCGACGAAACCATCATCTTAGGGTGTGTGCTCGAGCTTTCTGACTCGCCCCATCCTATCGCGACCTTATGAGCCGACGAAACCATCATCTTAAGGTGTGTGCTCGAGCTTTCTAACTCACCCCATCCTGTCGCGACCTTATGAGCCGACGAAACCATCATCTTAGGGTGTGTGCTCGAGCTTTCTGACTCGCCCCATCCTGTCGCGACCTTATGAGCCGACGAAACCATCATCTTAGGGTGTGTGCTCGAGCTTTCTCACTCGCCCCATCCTGTCGCGACCTTATGAGCCGACGAAACCATCATCTTAGGGTGTGTGCTCGAGCTTTCTCACTCGCCCCATCCTGTCGCGACCTTATGAGCCGACGAAACCATCATCTTAGGGTGTGTGCTCGAGCTTTCTGACTCGCCCCATCCTGTCGCGACCTTATGTGCCGACGAAAACATCATCTTAGGGTGTGTGCTCGAGCTTTCTGACTCGCCCCATCCTGTCATGACCTTATGAGCCGACGAAACCATCATCTAGGGTGGCGCTTGAGTTTTTTGACTCGCCCCATCCTGTCGCGACCTTATTAGCCGACGGAATTGCCTTTTTTTATTTTCCTTCATGGCATGGCCACGAGGTTTTCAAAACCTTTTTCCTGATTCATCTTGAAAATATTTGTTTTCATTCATTTGGTTTCACATATGTTTTTTCAAGGTTAAAACAAGTTGATGATCAAAATCACTTCATCCATGGCGGATTAAGCATTATAAAGGATTTTCAAACGACTGATCCAATATTTCAAATCGCCTTAAGGGCGATATAAAGATTCTTTCGAAAGTATCACAAAAGCAGTACCGACTCATGAAAAAGACCTATTACATGGCTCTTAGGCCAAATTGATGAAGTTTATTCTGCTGGCGCCTTCGGATCATGTTGCTGCGAGCTTTGGCCGACCTCAATTTGCAAGTCGCCCAGTACCCAGTTATACTTGGCCAGAGCCGCGAAGTCATCTTCATCGGTCAGGATTGATGCCAGATCTGCGTCCAAGTCAAAAGGGTTCTTGGGTCGCCGTGGAGTTAAGCTGGTCGTCACAAAGGTTGGCAGGTTGACCTTCTTGTTCTTGCTGTCATAAGCAGCCTGATACTTTGATAAGTCCAGACTTGCATCAAGTTGGGTCGCCGCCAGCCGGGAGTCCTTGACGACACGCTGATAGTCCTCTTCGATGAATTCTGACCCATCATCGTTGAGTTGAGGAAAGCCTGCCGCTACCTCTTCCGGGTTGATCTCTGGAGCATACACCAAGCAGCGACTTAAGGTAGTCAGTACCCCCTTCCGGGCGGCTGACCGAGTCAACTCGCCAATCTGAGGGGGAAGCGTAGATAGGCAGCCGAGCATCTTCTTTATGGAAGTTATTGGATCCTTGGCACCCATCACAGCTTTAACAGTTAATACACTGCCGGTGTACAGCTGCTCTGTCAGCGTGTAAATCGCCTTCAACATCAACACGCAATCATCCTGAAGGTTGGCGGCTCTCGGACCTGTGTAAGGGTCATGATAATCAGCGACTTACAATAAGAGTTATTGGTAAAAAAGAGATCAAAAGTTTGAGTATTTTACCAAAGACAGCTTGTGCCATGTTTGAGATATGACGCTTCAAGCCGGACAATTCTTGTTGCACAGTAGCCAGCCTGGCTTCAGCCTTCTCTGCTCTTTTTGTTGCAGCATCCTGGTCAGCTTGAGCTCTTTTTAAATTGGCTTTGAGTTTTTCCATCTCAGCCAGGACCAACTGATACTTCTCCTCCGACTTAGTTCGGGCATCTTGCTGATCAGATATGTTTTTCTTCAAATCGCCAAGTGTCGATTCAGTCTGAGCAAGAGTTTCCTGTTGAAAGTACATGATAAGGGGCAAGTCGCAGAACTATTGCAAGCAATATCCCTGACACTTGGGGGCTAATGTATAATTTTTTTAGATAAAATTATACAATATCAAGACCCGGCTCATCTTTTTACTGATGACCCGGCCCCTGGGGGTTATTGGTCGAAAGTTTTTCTTAATTTATCAAGACCCGGCTCATCTTTTTACTGATGACCCGGCCCTTGGGGGTTACTGGTCGAAAGTGTTTCTAAATTTATCAAGACCCGGCTCATCTTTTTACTGATGACCCGGCCCTTGGGGTTACTGGTCGAAACTTTTTCTAAATTTATCAAGACCCAACTCATCTTTTTACTGATGACCCGGCCCTTGGGGGTTACTGGTCGAAAGTTTTTCTAAATTTATCAAGACCCGACTCATCTTTTTACTGATGACCCGGCCCTTGGGGGTTAATGGGAGTAATATAATATAACAAAGCTTACCTCATGTTTACTTTTTAGCATCCGGAGCAGGGTTTTCTCCATCTCATAACTCGCCTCTAGGCGACTTGCAAAACCAGAGCAGAGTTCTTTGAATTCCAGATGTTCATATTCAGAAAGCTTAGCCTTGGAGATCCCAGACTCAGGAATGGTTTGAGAGGAGGATGTCACATGCTTTGACAAAACCGTTGTCGCCGGTTTGGAGAAGCTGGTATCAGTGATAACTACAGCATCCGGGTCTTCTGCTGTCATCAATGGACTTGGCGGCTTAGGGGCATTCATTGTTTCCTTGGGCGAGTTTGGAAGATCCATTTGATCTTCGGGCTCGTCTTGATCCGGGTTATCTTGGATCGACACTGACTCTTTGATGGGCTCTGAAATTATGACAGGAGTTGACCCGCCGGTTTTCCTTTTCTTTGCTTGTGCCCTAAAAGAGGGGAGAAACGCATTAAAGAACTGAAAGTTTATCACCCTCAGGTTCAAAGTAAAATTATCAAAGGACTTACCCAGGGACTCGAATCATTGGCGGTAGTGTCGACATTACTGAGTCGCCAGATGTAGGAGGAGAATTCTGCAAGAATTATACGTCAAAGATATAGGCAGGTTACAAATGTGATCCAAAGAAACATGAAGAAGTGTTGTTCATGGGTACCTCATTTGGTTTCCTCTTGTTCTTTGTTATTAAGCCGAACACCAGATCACCGGAATGACTTCGGGTCTTCCGATTTGAAATATGTTGTGCTTTCTTTAGTAGGAAATTTGGGTGCAAACAAGCATTCGGATGTGAGAAGGGAACTTTCCCACAAATTCGCCTGGCCGGCTTAGGTGGAGAAGGAGATGAATCGGAGGAAACAGAAATTACCTCTACAGAATCCTCCTGGCTTTCGTTGTCTTCATTCTATTCAAGAGAGGCAGAGATATAAATACAAAGTTAACAGTAGTGGATGGCGAGTGAAAAGAGGATAGGTTTTTACCTCTGAAGGTGCATCGCCGACTTGGGATTCATCGGCTTCGGATGGCTCGGCCGCAGCAGCTTTGCCCTTGCCCTTGGTTTTCTTTGGGGGCGGCTTAGCATGCTTCATGGCTGGCCTTTTGGGTTTCTTGGACCAAAATTTATCACCTTTCTGAAATGGCATATGTTACAAAAGGCCACAATTCAAATGAAACATAAGAAGTAAAGACAAAAGGCGGGATAAATTTGCTTACCTTGGGCGCCACATTAATTTTGCAGAAAGGCTTGAGGCCGATTTGGCCGCATTTTCCCGCAGGCTCGCCGGTCAGCTTCTTGATGATGGTGACAATATCCTTTTCTGTTAAAGCCGTATGGAAATAACATTGAGGATGATCTAAGGTGCCATAAATTCGCACATTAGCCCGTCCCGGCGACTCAGAGGGAGGATGCGCCATTCGACCCAGCGGCGGATCAAGTCGACCCCAGTAAGGCCGTTGTTTGTCAAAGATCTTAACTCGGACAATACTGGGATGAAATCTGATTCCTCCTCCTCGGTGATCTTGTCTGGAAGCTTGAAATTCGTTGGAAGGCGATCTTTCCTATAGCCCAGAAGCTTGTTTTCGCCTGCAGGTGAGGTCTCTCGACAATAGAACCAAGACTCGCCCCAGCCTTTGGGATGGCTTGGCATGGCGAGTGAGGGAAACGGGCTATCCCTGCGGTGCTGAACATTTACACCGCCAAGTTCCAAGCTGGGGCCATTGTGAAATACCGTTTGGCGATTTAGGTGGAAAAAATGCCAGAATAAGGGAACTGAGGGTTCAATCCGCAGGTAAGCCTCACAGAACACTTGGAACTGGCATAGGTTACTTATCGAGTTAGGTCCCAGATCTTGGAGGCGGACGTTCATGAAAGCCATGACGTCTCTAAGAAACTTTGATTCGGGCGGCTTAAAACCTCGCTCAAGGTGTTCAACGAAAACGACTATCTCCCCTTCTTTGGGGTTGGGGAGATCCTCTCCGAACCCGGTACGCCAACCGATAACATTCTGAGGGTCCAAGTTGCCCGTTTTCACATAGTCTGCTAGTATGGTGTCGTGGACTTTGTTAGGGAGCCAGTCACTTTTGAAGACGGTGCCCATGCTACAAAGGAGTAAAGTACGGGTGAATTCACACGCCTTGAACATCTACTGTAAGGGGTGAAATAAGTTCATTTGACTCGCCAAGTAATTTATTCACGGACTAAGGGAAAAGCTTGACCCGCCATATAAAGATCCGGGTTGGGTTGCTATGGCGATTTACGAAGTTTGGCTATTCACGAGAGCTATGTTCTAAAGGTGTCGGAGACGTTTGTTCAAAACAGTGAAGTGTGAAGATTACAAACAGCTTTACGCAATGAGTGGATAAATTATGGATCTACTGGACAGATGAAAAAACATGAGAAAAATGACTCGATGCAGCAATTTACTACCAGGATAAGGTGATATCGTTCGTTTGACGAAACATTGTTCTAGACTCACAAGTTAAGAGCGGATAAATGAAGGTATTAAAAACATTGGCTATCTCGTCGACATTTGCGTTAATCAGTCATGGACAGGTAACAGATATTCACGAAGAACATTAAGAACATGGCGATGTTGGAACCTCGAACAAAGATTGGATCTGTTCTTAAATGGGTGGTGGCCTAACCTGATGCTTTCGTTCGGAAGTGGTCGACGGCGACGGAGGCTGTTGGAGAAGCACGAAAGTCTGGTCGAGCGAAGGGATCTTCGGCGGCGACGGAGTGCTTGGCAAACAGCGAGGTGGTCGACGGCGACGCAGTGGTCAATGGCGGCGAGCAGGTCGGCCGCGGTACGAAGCTTGATGACGGCGAAGATCTATGGGTGCCGCCGAAGCTTTCGGGTGAAGACAGGAAGTGCGGTCAGCGGCGGATCCCTCGGGAGGCGGTAAGGTTTCCTCGCTGTGATAATGGGGAGGAGATTGATGAGACTCGTAGGTGGGAAGCGCCAGTCCTGTCCCCGCACCTATTTAACAGGACGGGTGCTGGAATCGAGGCGCCGTGAGCGGGAACCGCCGGGGGATAAAAAGATTTGCTATAATGGCGTTCCGAAAATTTTGGGATAATGATACCCCAGGATCCGTTGGGATTATGTCAGTCTTCCCGGAATTCAAGGGATAAGAAGATGCCGACGAGAAATGGTTTGGCGACTTAAAGATTTTCAGCGCCAGATGGCGGTTTACAGTTTGTGATGTATAGAGAAGAATGAAGAATGAATCGCCTTTAACTGAGGAGAAATATTGGCGTGAAAAGAGTTCAAGTCAATATGGGGCCTAATGTTGGGGATATTACCTGTTAATAACCCGCCCTAGTTGGGCCGGGTCACCAAATCAGGCGATTCACCTGAGTGTGGTTTGGGCCTTGGCCTGGCCAGATCAAGGTCGTATGGCGGTTTATGATTTCTGGAAGGTCTCCAAGCTTTGAAGGACGGCGACTTAGAGACCGCAGGGGTCACGATTTGTAGGAAGGAAAGTACCCTTGTAAACCCTAGGGGTTCGACCTGTATATAAAGGTGAGTCCGAGGGAAGAAGAGGACAGGTTAGAAATCATCGAGTGCTAGGTTTGGCGAGTTACGGCCTCCTTGTAATCGAAATCACATCAATACAAGCCAAAGCAGGACGTAGGCCTTTACCTCCTCACGAGGGGCCGAACCTGGGTAAATCGCCGTGTCTCTCCCGCTTAACCCCTTTGAGTCGCCACCAAGGTGCGATGGCTCCAGTACTAAGTCCTTTCACGAGGACATCTGCCGTGACAAAACCACGACAGTGTGAATAGACCCGAGGGCCGTAGTGTTCACTAGTGGCTTATCCCATGAAAGCAAGTAGACGGTGGGTGAACAAATTACTGTCGATCAATTTATAGAACCGCGCAAAGTCGTGACGTCATCTATGGCAATGATTATATCTATAGGCATCACGTCCAAAACAAGTAGACCGATACTTTCTGCATCTACTACTATTACTCCACACGTCGACCGCTATCCAGCATGCATCTAGTGTATTAAGTCCAAAAGAACAGAGTAACGCCTTAAGAAAGATGACATGATGTAGATGGACAATCTCATATCTACGACAAAGCCCACCTTGTTACCATTGATGGCAACTACACGATGTGTGACTTGCTGCCCCTACTGTCACAGGGAAAGGTCACCACACAGTAAGAACCCAAAACCAAGCACTTCTCCCATTGCAAGAATCATAGATCTAGTTGGCCAAACAAAACCCAAGACTCGGAGATTAGGGAATATATAGGCGAAGGAGCTAGGTCAGGGGGGCGCTAGGGAGGCCACAAGCCTGCTAGCCGCCGCCCCCCTAGTGGCGACTACAAGGCTTGTGGGCTCCGTGTAGCTCTCCTCGCTTGGCCCACAAGCCCCCTGATCTTCTTCCATTCGGGGAAAATTATTTCAGGGATTTTATTCCGTTTGGACTCCATTCCAAAATCAGATCTGAAAAGAGCCAAAAACACAGAAAAAACAGGAAGTGGCACTTGGCACTGAATTAATAAGTTAGTCCCAAAAAAGATATAAAAGGTACATAAAACATCCAAAGATGACAAGATAACAGCATGAAACCATCAAAATTTATAGATACGTTTGAGACGTGTCATGAGTCGAGAGAGGATCTATGGGTGTGACCTCATTATTTTAATATTGCTGCAACAATATGACTATAATAATTGTGTTACCTTGCTCTACTCTTGTCTATTGCTGCAAGACCCTGAAGATGATAGTCTTCGATAGGACTAGGCTTTTCTCTCTCTATTCTCGCATTGCTCCAGTCAGTCCGCATATACCCCCCCCCTTCTTTGATACTGATGCATACTTAGAATAGTTGTGATGTAAGACTTGCGCGTACATTGGATGAGTACTCACCGTTGCTTTGCTCCCCCTTTGTCCCCTTGATTCGATGTTGCGATCAGATGATGGAGCCCAGGAGATGGAGTTTCCGGCCAACGCCTGCCACCCCGTCGGTGACTTCTTCGTGGAGGCCGCTAAAGACCAGGAGTAGTTAGGAGGTTCCCAGTCAGGAGGCCTCGCCTCGTTCGATCGTTGTATCCTTTGTGCTAGCCTTCTCTAAGGCACCCCATGTTTTATGTATGTACTCATATATTGTTACTTCCGCTGACTCGTGTGTTTATCGAGCTTCTGTATTCTAGCCCTCGAGGCCCTTGGCTTGTAATATGAAGCCTGTTTTATTTTATTTGTGTCTAGAGTTGTGTTGTGATATCTACCCGTGAGTCCTTGAGTTTGATTGTACACATTTGCGTGTATGATTAGCGTACAATTAAAACGAGGGTGTCACAAGTTGGTATTAGAGCCGACTCTAATATTAGGTTCGCGTCAATATTTCCTCCCGGGGAGCCTCGTATTTCAGATGATGGCTTGATCCATCAGAAGACTCCGAAGTTACTCTTTGATGTTCTCTCGAGAACTAGGGCCCATCGCTCTTGCGATTTCCCTTCCTTCGTCGACCACTATGGATGACTACATACAAATGTCGCTCATACTTTCCTCTCCAATTGCTCTTGTTTTACGAGAGGCAACGAATTATCTTATCGAGGATTCATCCATCATCAGTTGTCATGGGTTTTGAAAGTTCTTCGAATTACTATTCGATCTTTCGGAATCCCCAGTAGCCTATTGCTTTTGACCTTTCTCACCTGCTTGTGCTATGGTTAAATCCGTATGTCTAGCAGCAATCACTAAAATCCTTTGTGATTTTCCTGTGATCTTCTTGATTCTACCTGGTGTGAATGCACACAATCATCTGTTGATACTCATGAATTATCTTCCGGCTCAGACATCCTTTCAGATAGAGCTGGATCTAGACAAATGAACCTTGATTGATTGTCCATCTAAATCCATTCAGCTTACTTGTATTTGATCGGAGCATATGATTATGATACACCAACCTGGAAATCCTAATTCCTTTGATAATTAAGTATCAGTATTTTTCAGATGTTCTATAAACTGATGCATTGCATCCTATCTCCCTCTGATTGAGTACCGATAATCACATCAGGTCCTTTGTGGATTGCCAGACCCATTGCTAGGTTATTATCCGACGGCATCCCTTACATTCAAAAAATTCTTGTGATATTGTTCCCTAGGTACATAATGTCATTCGTAAATTGTGTCTTCTCCCTCTGATAAGTTGTACCGTACGCTTTTGTCAGCCATGCCCTTCAAGCATGTGTTATTCACTCTTAAAGTTGTGGTATTTGTTCCTAAGATGCCCCGACGGGTTGAACCTATGCCTTACTAAATCAATATGAAAGAGTTTTCATGAGTCTTGCTCTTCTGGTGTTTTGCTAGATAATCTTTCCAATCTACAAGCTGATCAAAGGCGAGGAGTAAATGGCAGGTGATGCATTGATGAAGTGGGAGTTGACCTTGAACTTTGTGTTCTTGCCCATGGAAACAACGTTGATCCTGTCATAGAAACTTCTCGTATCAATAATCATTCATTATGTGGTTTAATCTGGTATCTGTGATCTTGTACTTTGCAATCGTGGTTCGGACCATGTTGTCCTACCTTGATTTCGTTCTCAGGCCAGTTAAAGTACTTGTTTTCTTCAGATCAATACATCGGTCCAAGACTTAATGTTGATCTACCTCCGAGTATTATTGCTTGTAGCTCGAGGATATCACGGAGCTATATAACTTCTTGTGAGCTCCTCATCAACTATGATATTTTCATTAATTCCAGTTTCCTCATGTTTGAGTTGTTGGACACGCGAGTACATCGATAACTCAATCGAGTACGCATTACGATTCAACAACTTTTAGGTAATCGTCCTTGTTTACGAGTTTGTACACGATCATGTCCTTCCAAGCTATTAGGCTACATCATCATCGTCATGTTGGAGCTTGACCATGCGATCTATGTCCTTCATCTCTGGAACACATTTCCAACTTTGCATTAAGCTCACATCGAGCTTTCCACATCATATTGATTGTTTTGAAAGGCAATCTCAATTCTAAGCTAGCAGTCTTATGTGTGGTTCCAACAACCTCTTGCTTCATCATTCCCTTGCTTGATGTCGTCGTTGAATGATTACATCTTCGTGAAGCTTCTCAAAAAATGTGTCGTGATCATCATCAGCATGCCGAGCTCTTACAGGGTATCAATCAAATGCATGATGAGAAATACCATCCATGCCCCTCGATAATTTGTATTATCATCGACATCCTTGTTTGCCTTCCCTCCAACACAAACGTGTTCATGTTTTGTGTTGTCCCTTAAGTTCCTTGTTGTTCAGCTTATATTATCTTCTACCTTGGAGTATTACTATCTGGTATGTCAAGAATGTCATGAAAATTGCACACGTCTTAAGAATTCTTGATATAGTAATACTTCTCGCCATCATTATTCATTTCTTGGTCCCGTGTTGTTTCAAACCGGAATACCAACAAGTGAACTTTGATGTGTGATCCAAATACTTCTGGCAACTCTATTGCCTTGACGTTAACAACTAATTGTTTCATTCTGGGAGTGTTGGTTGTTGACTCACCATTCTAGCATTGGTCGTGCTACTCATTCCGTATTTTTGAGTGCACCCTTCAACCAATGTTTAATTGTTGATGTTCCCTCGAGCATACGACATTATACCATTTGAATTGACAAATGCTATCTCCTTCATATTATAATTTTGGAAATTCATCCCTATCGAAATCTTGAGGAATTGTTGTTGAGCCCATCAGCTGCACCCTTAACTTCTTCATGGTTCGTGATGAAGCTCTTAAAAGCATTATCCTTGTGCCTAGCTCACGAAGATTGTGCTTGATAGCAGAAATGTTTCCCCAAAGTTCACATGAACTCTTGCCGCCGTGAATATGTGAATGTTTTGTTTCACTTCCTTCGGGGCATCCCAAATCATTCACGCATGTGCGAAGTGTTATATGTTTTGAAGATTTGTTATCTTCACTTCGTATAACTTCTCTTAGCACGCCAAGCCATTGACTGATTTGATCAAGGGAAAAGAAGTTCCTTCATATGAGTTAATCCAGACTTACACATGGAGCCTTGTTATCCTCAATGATGGTTTCCAAATGAGAACTCAGTTGCATTTTGACGTAAGAATTCTATGTGGGCACGAATGTCTTGCCGTTGTGTCATATGTCTTACAATCGAACTCATGATTCAAGGATTGCCTGTGTAGTTCATATCCTGAGACTCCTGCATCATCATTTTTTTTCTCAGGTATCTTGAGTCTGAGGTACCCTAACACCAACCATATCTGAATCTCGGGCAGATATGATGGTTGGAACATTTTCCCATTAATTATAACTTTGGTCTTATCTAAACAGGTATGGTGCTGTCTTTTCGACACACCGAGCCGAAGGACCTATTGTTATAAATTCTCCCATATGTAGGATTCACCATATTCCATGCGGAAACTATATGACTTAGTTTTAGAAGTTGTTCCTCATGAATCCTCTTTGTATACCCATAAGTCCAACCTTACCTGATGACCATGTCCATGCTACCCCGAAGCATGGATGTGGTACTTCAAATTTCAAAAGGAACATTGGAAGCGCAATGCTAAATTGTTCCTGACCAATTATCCAAACCGTATGGTATGGGTAAACATCATGGTTCCTCTTGCCTCTTTATCCAGATGGATAGGAACTTAATGAACTATAATGTATGACATACTCTATGTTTTCCTCGGGAATGGTATACTTTAAATTCTTTGTGTGTGTGAACACATTTTTCTTCCTATTGGTCTATTTGACTTTTCTTGTGGCATAACTTATCTAAGCAGTGTTAATTCCCTGCTTAGGTAAAAATCTCGGTATACAACTCTGTCAGCAAGACGCTGTTACTATTGTGGATAACATTCTGGTAGCCGCCGGTGGACGAGAACCTTGCCTATTGGTCCGCCTCGTTTCAACGAGCAGGAAAAATGGTTCTATTCGTTCCCCGCCCTTGGTACTGACGTTGTTGCCAACATAACTGATAGGCTATCCTTTGACATGTCTTACTACCAAGACCGTATTATATGTCACCCCTGTGCCTACTCCCGGCCCACATGGTGGACCCATAACCCAAAGTTCCATAGGATTGAAACCTGACTCGCCTATACATCTTTCTCTCCAAAGTATCCTTTACACTTGGCTTCGTATGGACTTCCAGGGCCACCGTTCAATGGACCGATCACTCTTCGGTCCGGATGATACCCAACACGCCGAAGATCAATTCCGCGTTGTTCTTGAGAATCTGAAGGCTGCTCAGTCTCATTAGAAGAGTCAGTATGACCGTCATGTTGGAAATATGCCCTAGAGGCAATAATAAATTAGTTATTATTATATTTCTTTGGTCATGACAATCGTTTATTATCCATGCTATAATTGTATTGATTGGAAACACAGTGCATGTGTGGATACATAGACAAAACACTGTCCCTAGTAAGCCTCTAGTTGACTAGCTCGTTGATCAAAGATGGTCAAGGTTTCCTGACCATAGGCAAGTGTTGTCACTTGATAACGGGATCACATCATTAGGAGAATCATGTGATGGACTAGACCCAAACTAATAGACGTAGCATGTTGATCGTGTCATTTTGTTGCTATTGTTTTCTGCATGTCAAGTATTTGTTCCTATGACCATGAGATCATATAACTCACTAACACCGGAGGAATGCTTTGTGTGTATCAAACGTCACAACGTAACTGGGTGACTATAAAGATGCTCTACAGGTATCTCCGAAGGTGTTCGTTGAGTTAGTATGGATCGAGACTGGGATTTATCACTCCGTGTGACGGAGAGGTATCATGGGGCCCACTCGGTAATACAACATCACACACAAGCCTTGCAAGCAATGTGACTTAGTGTAAGTGATGAGATCTTGTGTTACGGAACGAGTAAAGAGACTTGCCAGTAAATGAGATTGAAATAGGTATGCGGATACTGACGATCGAATCTCGGGCAAGTAACATACCGAAGGACAAAGGGAATGACATACGGGATTATATGAATCCTTGGCACTGAGGTTCAAACGATAAGATCTTCATAGAATATGTAGGATCCAATATGGGCATCCAGGTCCCGCTATTGGATATTGACCGAGGAGTCTCTCGGGTCATGTCTACATAGTTCTCAAACCCGCAGGGTCTGCACACTTAAGGTTTGACGTTTTTATGCGTATTTGAGTTATATGGTCGGTTACCGAATGTTGTTCGGAGTCCCGGATGAGATCACGGACGTCACGAGGGTTTCCGGAATGGTCCGGAAACGAAGATTGATATATAGGATGACTTCATTTGGTTACCGGAAGGTTTTCGGGCATTATCGGTAATGTACCGGGAATGACGAATGGGTTTCGGATCTTCACCGGGAGGGGGGACCACCCACCCGGGAGGGCCCAAGGACCTTGGGGTTGGCGCACCAAGTAGGTGGGGTCAGCCCAAGGCTGTCTTGCGCAAGAGAAAGAAAAACGAAAAGAAGAGAAAGAAAAAAAAGGAAAGGTGGGAAAAGAGAGAAGGACTCCACCTTCCAATCCTAGTTGGACTAGGATTGGAGGAGGACTCCTCCTCCCTTGGTGGCGCAGCCCTTGGGGCTCCTTGAGCCTCAAGGCAAGCCTCCCCTCCCCTCCTCCTATATATATGGAGCAATTAGGGCTGATTTGATACAACTTTTGCCAAGGCAGCCCGACCACATACCTCCACGGTTTTACCTCTAGATCGTGTTTCTAGAGAGCTCGGGCGGAGACCTGCTGAGATTAGATCACCACCAACCCCCGGAGCGCCATCACGCTACCGGAGAACTCTTCTACCTCTCCGTCTCTCTTGCTGGATCAAGAAGGCCGAGATCATCGTCGAGCTGTACGTGTGCTGAACGCGGAGGTGCCGTCCGTTCGGCACTAGATCGTGGGACGGATCGCGGGACGGTTCGTGGGACGGTTCGCGGGGAGGATCGAGGGACGTGAGGACGTTCCACTACATCAACCGCGTTCACTAACGCTTCTGCTGTGCGATCTACAAGGGTACGTAGATCGGAAATCCCCTCTCGTAGATGGACATCACCATGATAGGTCTTCGTGCGCGTAGGAAATTTTTTGTTTCCCATGCGACGTTCCCCAACAGTGGCATCATGAGCTAGGTTCATGCGTAGATGTCTTCTCGAGTAGAACACAAAAGTTTTTGTGGGCGGTGATGTGCGTTTTGCTGCCCTCCTTAGTCTTTTCTTGATTCCGCGGTATTGTTGGATCGAAGCGGCTCGGTCCGACATTACTTGTACGCTTACGAGAGACTGGTTTCATCGCTATGAGTAACTCCGTTGCTCAAGGATGACCGGCGAGTGTCGGTTTCTCCAACTTTAGTTGAATCGGATTTGACCGAGGAGGTCCTTGGATGAGGTTAAATAACAATTCATATATCTCCGTTGTGATGTTTGCGTAAGTAAGATGCGATCTTACTAGATACTAATGGTCACCACGTAAAACATGCAACAACAATTAAAGGACGTCTAACTTGTTTTTGCAGGGTATGCTTGTGATGTCATATGGCCAACGATGTGATGTGATATATTGGATGTATGAGATGATCATGTTGTAATAGTTAATATCGACTTGCACGTCGATGGTACGGCAACCGGCAGGAGCCATAGGGTTGTCTTTAAACTAACGTTTGTGCTTGCAGATGCGTTTACTATATTGCTAGGACGTAGCTTTAGTAGTAATAGCATGAGTAGCACGACAACCCCGATGGCGACACGTTGATGGAGATCATGGTGTGACGCCGGTGACAAGAAGATCGTGCCGGTGCTTTGGTGATGGAGATCAAGAAGCACATGATGATGGCCATATCATGTCACTTATGAATTTCATGTGATGTTAATCCTTTATGCACCTTATCTTGCTTAGAACGACGGTAGCATTATGAGGTGATATCTCATTAAAATTTCAAGACGAAATTGTGTTCTCCCCGACTGTGCACCGTTGCGACAGTTCTTCGTTTCGAGACACCACGTGATGATCGGGTGTGATAGACTCAACGTTCACATACAACGGGTGCAAAACAGTTGCACACGCGGAACACTCGGGTTAAGCTTGACGAGCCTAGCATGTGCAGACATGGCCTTGGAACACATGAGACCGAAAGGTCGAGCATGAATCGTATAGTTGATATGATTAGCATAGAGATCCTTACCACTGAAACTATTCTCGACTCACGTGATGATCGGACTTGAGATAGTGGATTTGGATCATGTACCACTCAAAT
Organism: Hordeum vulgare subsp. vulgare; assembly: GCF_904849725.1. NCBI lineage: Eukaryota > Viridiplantae > Streptophyta > Magnoliopsida > Poales > Poaceae > Hordeum > Hordeum vulgare. Next base: position 297,715,828 of record NC_058520.1, on the reverse strand, counting down.
GACTAGAGAGATGTACTTTTTGAGTTGGAGTTCTTAAGTAATATGATTAATTGAACTAATTGTCATGAACATAGTCTAATGGTCTTTGCGAATTACGATGTAGCTTGCGCTATAGCTCTACTGTTTTTTATATGTTCCTAGAGAAAATTTAGTTGAAAGTTGATAGTAGCAAACTTTGCAGACTGAGTCTGTAAAACCGAGGATTGTCCTTGTTGCTGCGCAGAAGGCTTATGTCCTTAATGCACCACTCGGTGTGCTGCACCTCGAGCGTCGTGTGTAGATGTTGTGAACATCCGACATACACGTTTCTGATGACTACATGATAGTTCAGTGCAAAATACTTAATGACTTAGAAGCAAGGCGCCGAAGACGTTTTGAAACATCACGGAACATAAGAGATGTTCTAAAGAGATGAAATTGTGATTTCATGCTTGTGCCGTTGTTAAGAGGTATGAGACCTCCGACAAGATTCTTTGTCCACGAAGTAAAGGAGAAAAGCTCAATCGTTGAGCGTGTGCTCAGATTATCTGAGTACGACAATCGCTTGAATCAAGTGGGAGTTGATCTTCCAGATAAGATAGTGATGGTTCTCCAAAGTCACTTCCACCAAGCTGTGAGAGCTTCGTGATGAACTATAACATATCAAGGATAAATACAATTATCCTTGAGCGATTCGCGATGTTTGACACTGCGAAAGTAGAAATCAAGAAGGAGCATCAATAGTTGATGGTTAGTAAAACCACTTAGTTTCGAGAAAGGCAAGGGCTAGAAGGGATACTTCGGGAAACGAGAAAGCAGTTGCTGCACTAATGAAGAGACCCCAGATTAAACCCAAGCCCGGGACTAAGTGCTTCTGTTATGAGGGGAACGGTCACTGAGGCGGAGCAACTCTAGATACTTGTTAGAAAAGAAGGCTGGCAAAAGTCGAAAGAAGTATGTTTCATATACATGATGTTGATGTGTACTTTACTAGTACTCCTAGTAGCACGAGGGTATTGGATACCGGTTCGGTTGATAAGTGATTAGTAACACGAAATGAAAGCTACGGGATAAACGGAGACTAGCTAAAGGGGAGGTGACGATACGTGTTGGAAGTGATTCCAAGGTTGATATGATCAAACGTCGCATGCTCCCTCTACCATCGGGATTGGTGTTAAACCTAAATAATTGTTATTTGGTGCTTGCGTTAAGCATGAACATGATTGGATCGTGTTTATTGCAATACGATTATTCATTTAAAGAGAATAATGGTTACTCTATTTGCTTGAATAATCATCTTCAATGGTTTATTGAATCTCGATCGTAGTGTTACACATGTCCATGATATTGGTGCCAAAAGATACGAGGTAATGATGATAGTACCAATTACTTGTGGCACTGCCGCTTGAGTCATGTTGCTATAAATTGCATGAAGAGGCTCCATGCTGATAGATCTTTATACTCACTTGATTTTGAATCACTAGTGACATGCAAATCATACCACATGAGCAAGGCCTTGTCTTCATTGAGATGAAACAAGATAGTAACTTGTTGGAAGTGATACATTTTGATGTATACAGTCCAATGGGTGCTGAGGCACGCAGTGGATATCATTATGTTCTTACTTCAATGACGATTTGAGTAGATACAAGAGTATTTACTTAATGAATCACAAGTCTGAAATATTGAAAAGTTCAATTCTGTTTCGGAGTGAAGTTCGTCGTAGCAAGAGGATAAACTGTCTACGATATGATCATAGAAATGAATATCTGAGTTACGAGTTTTGGTACGTAGTTAAGACAATGTGGAAATTGTTTCGCAGTTCATGCCACCTGGAACATCATAGTGTGATGATGTGTCTGAACGTCATAGCCACACACTATTTGGTATGGTGCATGCTATGATGTCTCTTATTGAATTACCACTATCGTTTATGGGTTATGCATTAGAGACAACCACATTCACTTTAAATAGGGCACCGCGTATTTCCATTCAGATGACACAGTATAGACTGAGGTTTAGAGAAATCTAAACTGTCGTTTCTTCAAAGTTTGGGGCTTCGACACTTATGTGAAAAAGTTTCAGTGTGATAAGCTCGAACCCAAAGCGGATAAATGCATCTTCATAGGATATCCAAAACAGTTGGGTACATCTCCTATCTCAGATCCGAAAGCAAAGTGTTTGTTTCTAGAAACGGATCCTTTCTCGAGGAAAGGTTTCTCTCGAAAGAATTGAGTGGGAGGGTGATAGAACTTGAAGAGGTTATTGAACCATCACTTCGACTAGTGTGTAGCAGGGCACAAGAAGTTGTTCCTGTGGCGCCTACACCAATTGAAGTGGAAGCTGATGATGGTGATCATTGAGCTTCGGATGAAGTTACTACAAACCTCGTAGGTCGACAGGGCCGCGTACTACTACAGAGTGGTATGGTAACCCTGTCTTGGAGGTCATATTGTTGAACAATAATGAACCTACGAGATGTGGAGAAGTGATGGTGGGACCGGATTCCGACAAATGGCTAGAGGCCATGAAATTCGAGAGAGGATCCATGTATGAAAACAAAGTGTAGACATTGGAAGAACTACTTGATGGTCGTAGGACTATTGAGTAAAGATGGATCTTTAAAAGGAAGACAGACGACGATGGTGATAAGTCACTATTAAGAAAAGCTCGACTTGTCGCAAAGATGTTTCCGACAAGATCAAACAGTTGACTACGATGAGACTTTCTCACTCGTAGCGATGCTGAAAGTCTGTTAGAATTATGTTCGTAGTTGCTGCATTATTTATGAAATATTGCACATAGGATGTCAAAACATTGTTTCCTCGACGGTTTCCTTGAGCAAACATTGTATGTGATACAACCAGGAGGTTTTGTCGATCCTAAAGATACTAGCAAGTATGCAAGCTCCAGCGATCCTTCAATGGACTCGTGCAAGCATCTCAGAGTTGGAATATACACTTTGATGAGATGATCAAAGATTTTGGGTTTGTACAAGGTTTATGAGAAACTTGTATTTCCAAAGAAGTGAGTGGGAGCACTATAGAATTTCTGATAAGTATATGTGGTTGACATATTGTGGATCAGAAGTAATGTAGAATTTCTGTAAAGCATACAATGTTGTTTGAATGGATTTTTCAAAGGAATACCTGGATTGCGCTACTTGAACGTTGAGCATCAAAGATCTATGGAGATAGATCAAAAGCGCTTAATGGAAGTTTCAACAAGATGCATGCCTTGACAAGTTTTTGAAGGAGTTCAAAATAGATCAGCAAAGAAGGAGTTCTTGGTTGCGTTGTAAGGTGTGAATTTGAGTAAGACTCAAAACCCGACCACGGCAGAATAAAGAGAATAGACGAAGGTCGTCTTCTATGCCTTAGCCATAGACTCTAAAGTATGCCATGCTGAGTACCGCACCTGATGTGTGCCTTGCAGCATGTCTGTTAAGAGGTACACAGAGTGATCCAGGATTGAATCACTGATCAGCGGTCAAAGTTGTCCTTAGTAACTAAATAGACTAAGGAATTTTTCTCGATTATGGAGGCGGTTAAAAGGTTCGTCGTAAAGGGTTACGTCAGTGCAAGCTTTGACACTAATCCGAATAACTATGAGTAGTGAAACGGATTCGTATAGTAGAGTAGATATTCGAAGTATTTCCGAATAGCACATAGTAGCAGCATCTAGAAGATGACATAAAGATTTTTAAATAACACACGGATCTGAAAGTTTCAGAACCGTTGACTAAAACCTCCCTCACGAGCAAGACGTGATCAGACCCCATAACTATATGGGTGTTGGATTCGATGGAATCACATGGTGATGTGAACTAGATTATTGACTCTAGTGCAAGTGGGAGACTGTTAGAAATATGCCCTAGAGGCAATCATAAATTAGTTATTATTATATTTCTTTGTTCATGATAACCGTTTATTATCCATGCTATAATTTTATTGATTGGAAACACAGTGCATGTGTGGATACATAGACAAAACAATGTCCCTAGTAAGCCTCTAGTTGACTAGCTCGTTGATCAAAGATGGTCAAGGTTTCCTGACCATAGGAAAGTGTTGTCACTTGATAACGGGATCACATCATTAGGAGAATAATGTGATGGACTAGACCCAAACTAATAGACGTAGCATGTTGATCGTGTCATTTTGTTGCTACTTTTTTCTACGTGTCAAGTATTTGTTCCTATGACCATGAGATCATATAACTCACTGACACCGGAGGAATGCTTTCTGTGTATCAAACGTCGCAACGTAACTGGGTGACTGTAAAGATGCTCTACAGGTATCTCCGAAGGTGTTCGTTGAGTTAGTATGGATCGAGACTGGGATTTGTCACTCCGTGTGACGGAGAGGTATCTCGGGGCCCACTTGGTAATACAACATCACACACAAGCCTTGCAAGCAATGTGACTTAGTGTAAGTTGCGAGATCTTGTATTACGGATCGAGTAAAGAGACTTGCCGGCAAACGAGATTGAAATAGGTATGCGGATACTGACGATCGAATCTCGGGCAAGTAACATACCGAAGGACAAAGGGAATGACATACGGGATTATATGAATCCTTGGCACTCAGTTTCAAACCATAAGATCTTCGTAGAATATGTAGGATCCAATATGGGCATCCAGGTCCCGCTATTGGATATTGACCGAGGAGTCTCTCGGGTCATGTCTACATAGTTCTCGAACCCGCAGGGTCTGCACACTTAAGGTTCGACGTTGTTTTATGCGTATTTGAGTTATATGGTTGGTTACTGAATGTTGTTCGGAGTCCCGGATGAGATCACGGCCGTCACGAGGGTTTCTGGAATGGTCCAGAAACGAAGATTGATATATAGGATGACTTCATTTGGTTACCGGAAGGTTTTTGGGCATTACCGGTAATGTACCGGGAATGACGAATGGGTTCCGGATCTTCACCGGGAGGGGGGACTACCCACCCGGGAGGGCCCAAGGACCTTGGGGGTGGTGCACCAAGTAGGTGGGGTCAGCCCAAGGCTGTCTTGCACAAGAGAAAGAAAAACCAAAAGAAGAGAAAGAAAAAAAAGGAAAGGTGGGAAAAGAGAGAAGGACTCCACCTTCCAATCCTAGTTGGACTAGGATTGGAGGAGGACTCCTCCTCCATTGGTGGCACAACCCTTGGGGCTCCTTGAGCCTCAAGGCAAGCCTCCCCTCCCCTCCTCCTATATATATGAAGCAATTAGGGCTGATTTGATACAACTTTTGCCAAGGCAGCCCGACCACATACCTCCACGGTTTTACCTCTAGATCGCGTTTCTGCGGAGCTCGGGCGGAGCCCTGCTGAGATTAGATCACCACCAACCCCCGGAGCGCCGTCACGCTGCCGGAGAACTCTTCTACCTCTCCGTCTCTCTTGCTGGATCAAGAAGGCCGAGATCATCGTCGAGCTGTACGTGTGCTGAACGCGGAGGTGCCGTCCGTTCGGCACTAGATCGTGGGACGGATCGCGGGACGGTTCGTGGGACGGTTCGCGGGGCGGATAGAAAGACGTGAGGACGTTCCACTACATCAACCGCGTTCAGTAACGCTTCTGCTGTGCGATCTACAAGGGTACGTAGATTGAAAATCCCCTCTCGTAGATGGACATCACTATGATAGGTCTTCGTGCGCGTAGGAAATTTTTTGTTTCCCATGCGACGTTCCCCAACACGTCATCACCAAGCTATGGTCTATCAACCTGGCGAAAAGGCTTATCTTCGCGTCACACCAATGAGAGGTGCACATCATTTTGGGATCAAGGGCAAGTTAGCTCCTCGCTATATTGGTCCTTTCACTGTTCTCGAAAGGCGTGTAAAAGTGGCTTATCAGTTGGAACTGTTGTCAAGCCTTTCTCAGGTTCATGATGTCTTCCATGTGTCCCAGCTCCGCTGCTGCTTCAAGGGTCCTATTCGAGCAGTGGATCATTATATGCTTGAGCTGCAACAAGACCTCTCTCATAAAGAGCATCCAGTCCGCCTTCTTGACCAAGCTGAACGTAAGACTCGTCGCAAAGTCACCAAGTTCCTTAAAGTGCAGTAGTCAAATCATTCTGAAGATGAAGCCACTTGGAAACGCGAGGATCATCTTCGTGATGTATACCCCTTGCTCTTTCCTTCTACCTCTTAATTCTCGAGACGAGAATTTCTGTTAGTGGTGGAGAGTTGTGACGACCTCGTATTTAAGCTACAATAACCACACCCTAATGATGCGAGGTCATCATGTTTTTCTAATCCAGATTATCAAATAATAAAATCAAAGCCAAATTTTAAATTTAAATCAAAGTCAATTTTTTTGTCTTCAAACATAAAACAAAAATGTTCAAACATAAAACAAAAATGTTCGTAATGATGGAAATAAGCCATAGTTAACTATGGTGGAGAAACCATCATTTTATAAAATATTTAAGTGCCCTCAAACATTTAAAAGTGTACCAAAGGCATTATTAATTACTTTTCTAGGTTATAAAAAATTCTAACTACTTCAAATATCCCTCAAACATTTTATGACAATGTCTAAAATTGCCATGTAATTGATGGACCAACTGCCATATTTTACAAACTCATTTGATTTAACAATCATAGAAAAATAGAAAACAAATAAAAAAAGAAAAGAAAAAAGGAAACATCAATGTGCATTTGGGCTCTAGTGCAGAAGTGCACCGCAGCTGAGTCCACGAGCAACTTTCCCCTACCCCACGCTACAGGAGGCAGGGGTGAACTGTGGCAAGCATCCACCCGCCATGGCCATGGATGGCCTCCACGTCCTCCCCCGTGGCCTATAATGCGTCCAACCGAAACCCTAGCCCTCACTCGTCTGACCCCCTCTCGTTCCCCATCGAGCCCCCTCCCCTTTAGGATCGAATTCGAGCTCGAAAAATTCGTGGTCACCGCTGCCTCGCCGTCGTTGACGCGTCCAACGGCCTCTTCGGCGTGCGGAAGCACGTCCAGGAGGTCCGCCGCGACCGGATCCGTCCTTTCCGGGGACCAGCTCAAATCGGGACGGCCCGTACGCTCAACATCGAGACTGTTTTCCGCCACGGTCGTCACACTGCATCGTCGAACTCATCGCGTCCGGTCGCCCCCGCGCTCCCTAACCACGTCCATGAGCTCCGTGTTGAGTTCCTCGCCCGATTCCAATCGTTTACCGGCTCGATTCTTCGCCGTTTGTCACTGTCCCCGAGTGTACGCGTACGTGCGTGCGTCGTGCCTGCTACTGCTTTGCTGTCGCTTGCTTACTGCTGCTTCTTCTAGTGATGTCGTTGCTCTAGAACTGCTCGTCGTGCTGATGCTGCTACTCACTGTTGTTGCTCACTGCCTACTGATTCTGCTTGCTACTCCTGCTGCTCGCGCCTGCCTGCTGCCTTGGCCGTGGGCGCCCGCAGCTGGCCAAGCCACTGTCCACACACCCTACACGCCCGCCCGTGCCTAGCCGAGCCTTCCCGCGCCTGGCGCCGTCGCGCTACCCGCTGCTGCTCTGCACCGCCGTCGTCCGCTGTCGCGCTCCCCTACTGCCTGTTGTGTTGCCGCTTCCCTCGCCCGCGCGCGCCTGCTGACTGCGAGTGCCACTGGCTACTGCTAATAGCTCTTGCCGCTGCCTACAGCTGCAGCCCATGGCCACGCGTGTGTGTAGTGTGTTAGCGTGAGTGTGTGTAGTGTATATGCATGAGTGCGTGTTGTGTGTGGATGGCTAGGTTCCGCCCAGTAATGGCCAGCTTTTGTTTAGATTAGTACTAGATTGAGGTAGCATTAATTAGTGTTAAATTAGTCTAGTAACTTATGACATGTGGACCTAATTTAATTAGGTTAGTTTTTATTTATATGTTTAGTTATAGTCTATGACATGTAGGCCACACCTGCCTTTTTGACTAGTCAAATTGACTTGGTCAAACTCGTTCTAAACAATTTTAAAATATTTAAAACTTTGAAAATTAATAGAAATTAAACCGTAAGTCGAATGAAACTAATTTATATATATAAGTTGCTTAGAAAAACCCAATGGGTCCGAATAAGCTGTCCGTTCATCTGTCACATGCCTCTAGCATGATAAACTTGGACATTTTGCATTAAGGTCATCTGCTCGGAAATAGTCAAAGACCCGGGAAATATCGTGAGATATTTTCCCGCTTCGTCTATAAAGTTTAGTATTGCGTTAGGTCACCCCTAGCACGGTGTATTACCTTGTTATGCTTTGTGCTGTGTTTGCTTGCTCTCTTATTTATTGTTTTTTCCCTTCATTATTTTCTTTTCTTGTAGACCCCGAGAGTGACGCTGCTACCAGGTACATCTGCGTCCCTGGCGACCAGCCCTTTGCCGCAGAGCAGCAAGGCAAGCAAACCCCCTTGATCATCCCTATATCGCCTATGTATTTCTCCCTCATGCTTGCATTAGTATTTTGCTACTGTTGTAGTTAGCTCCTATATCTGATGCATAGCTTGTTTTTAATGAACTGCTACTTTCAGTATTGCACCTTTAACCTGTTTAGTATAGGTGGAGCAGTCTTCTCCTCTGACACCGTAGTCCAGTTTCCCCGCTTTGCTTTCAAATCTTGATCCCTGATCGACGAGCCAGACCCCGCACCGCACTTACACCCCCTTAGTTGTGCGACGCTACAGAGATAATATCGGGTACCGAGGGTGACACCTCGCTAAGTACTCATGATGATATCTCTGTAGAATACCTAGTCGGTCGCGGTTATCGAGGGTGATTCCTCTTTCACCATTCCCGACGATTCCTCTGTCGTGCAACCCCTCAAGTGTGGGACCCCCGAGGGTGATACCTTGGATTCCCCCCGATGTTACAACCACACAGTTACTCGACCATGTTACTGGGATCATTGGTGATTAGTTGTTAGACGGGTGGATTCCTGCGAGATTGTGTCGATGTCCTAATTAAAATGATAATGGATTTGGGTATTTGATCTGGGTTGGTTGGAAGGCCTTATTATGCTCTAACCGTCTACGTGGGAAGAATTATGGGCACTCGACGCCGCGGTATCAGCCGAAGCTTTTCAGATGTCAGCAATGGTGCGACGCGCGCCCGAGTGGTCCCAAGATGCATCATGCTTGTGATTAAGGGATGCTAGGACTAACCTCGCCCACGCATCATGCAGGAGCGCGGAGGGTAAGTGGGCCCACGACCCCTTTGTGCTTAGGAGTTAGACCGGCGGGCTGGCCTCTCTGCTGAGCTTAGGTGGGGCTGCGACGTGTCGATATTCCGAGGCCGGGCATGACCCAGAAAAGTATGTCCGGTCAGAGTGTTATCTAGCGCGTCAGGGAATATATTGTGCACCCCTGTAGGGAAGAACTTATCTATTCGAATAGTCGTGTCCACGGTTACAGGAAGACTTGGAGTTGACAACTACTATTGTTACTTAACTGGAATTAGTTGCCCCGGGATCGCTTCCTCGCAGGGAGTCGAGGGAGGATTTGTAACGACTAAGATGCGGTCCTTTCCGATTTAGGGAACGAGGCCCCAAAATGGAAAGAAGCGCATCTAAGCATTTCGCAAGCACGGTAACATATCACATACCTAATAATAGAATGACAAACAGGGAATCATCTGCCATCTCATAGATAATATCATAGTTTACATCACACATTTATTCAGACAAGGTAGTTCCGCTACGGACTACATAACATGAGAAAAAGGCTATGCTACCCTGCATGCTTGCCCACGATAACGACCACGCCTTAGTCTTCTGGATAGTTCACGTACAAGCGGTCGTTCTCCTCATCATCCTGCCATGCCAGCTGCGTGCCGTTAGGATCATCTGTGTCTGGCGTACCTGTATCTGTTGGGGTGTTCAAGTAATCTGTGAGCCACGAGAACTCAGCAATCTATGACCTCGGTGCGAGAACTAGTCAAGTTATTAGCTAAGGAAGGTCCAGTGTTTAGGTTGCAGCATCCTAAGCATTTATGGTGGCTAACTTACGTAGAACAAGTCATTGATGGTGGTCTATTCTAGCTGGCAAAGACTAGCTGATCACTAAGTGATCCTGAACACCTACTTACGTCAAACATAACCCCACCGTGTTCCCGATCGAAGAGAGGTCTTCGAAGAGGACAGTCACGGTTACGCACACAGTTGGCAATTTTATTAGAATAGTTCAAGTTATCTAGAACCGGATGTTAACAAATATTCCAAATTGCCACATAACCGCAGGCATGACTTTCCGAAAGATTAAACCCTGCAGGGGTGCTCCAACTAGTCCATCATAAACGGTCACGGGCCGCAAAGTAATCCTCTATCACGAATCTCGTGATCTCGTCGGATTCCTTAGAGGAAAACCTCAACTCTCGGGAGAACCAAAGCTTCACCGGGATTCCTATACACAAGATATATCGCTAAGGTAAGACAAGACTAGCAGGACCTCCCGTCGTGTCGACGACCCCGATAAGTGCCGCGTATCTCAGTCTCAGGATACGACGGATGAGCTACGCGCACGATGGCCTGATAGAAATCACTCAAGTTGCCCTGAGTTCGCCCCGAACAGTGCTCAGGTTTGGACCAACACTCATGAGGAGCACTGGCCCGGGTTGTTGATTAATTCCTCGGGGTAGCTATTCCCTATGCAGATTATTATTAAGTGATTAGCAAATTAACACCAATGTTGGGTCCTGCCGGACAAGTCTTAACACTACACGATTTATCAAGGGGGTCCCCATAACAACCCCGAACGTGTTAGGAGCGATCAGTTATAGGAATCAAACACCGGTAGCCGGAAACTATGGCGGCAATAACGGAACAAATCACCCGGCAAAAGTCTAGACTTTCCGTTATTTACCAAGTATATAGGTGCAATAATTAAATAACAGATTTAACATAATGATATCAAACTCATGTTATCACATGAGACAAATTCACCTGCAACTAGCAATGCTATCATTAATAGCTGAGCAAGCCTACTTAGCCATTCAATATTTGCTAGGAGGGGAAAATTGTTTGGGTTTCATGGCAATATCAGGAGGCAATTGTTTCAGTGGTAGGAAGCGAGCATATGACGAAAGAAACGTGAATCTAGCATAACAAGTCTAGAGATGGAATAAAGGTCATATCATCTTGCCTGTGATGTCCTCCGCATAGAACTGCTCTTGTCCGTCCTGCACGTATTCTCTCGGATCCACGTAATCGCTCTCCGATCCTGGTGCTACCCAACATAAAAATATCATCCAATGAACAACAACACAACAAAATGCAACAAGCACATGATGCATGAGATGAAAATGAAAATGCATCACTATTCTAGTCACTTGCACATGAATGAGAAGAAAATACAAACTTCTGGGCAGAACTGCAACCTAAGCTATCTTGACATGCATGAGGATGACTTAAACAGATGCATCACACGAAAACGATGCACAAACATATAAAGAACGCGGCGAACGGAGCTACGGATCAACCGGAAACAACGAAACAAGAAATAGAGTCCTACGGATGAAATCCATCACAACACACTCCAATGGCATACTCTTTGTTCGCTTGTGTGCTTGCTTGCTTGCTGAAGTCACCATGACTGAAAACACCAAACTTTGTGACTTCTCGAATACTAATAATAATGATTTTATTAGTACTCCGATTGCTCCCACTACTAGTGCGGAGTCATACGAAATCAATGCCGCTTTGCTGAATCTTGTATTAAAGAGCAATTTTCCGGCCTTCCTAGTGAAGATGCCGCATCACATCTCAATAGCTTCATTGAGCTTTGCGATATGCAAAATAAGAAAGATGAGGATAATGATGTGATTAAATTGAAGCTTTTTTCCTTTCTCATTGCGAGGTCGAGCAAAAACTTGGTTTTCATCTTTGCCCAAAAATAGTATTGATTCTTGGGATAAGTGCAAAGATGCTTATATTTCCAAGTACTTTCCGCCGGCTAAGATTATCTCTCTCCATAATGATATCATGAATTTTAAGCAACTTGATCATGAACATGTTGCACAATCTTGGGAGAGAATGAAATTGATGATTAGAAATTGTCCCGCTCATGGCTTGAGTCTTTGGATGATTATACAAATCTTCTACGCTGGCTTGAATTTCGCTTCTAGAAATATCTTGGACTCCGCCTCAGATGGAACGTTCATGGAAATCACGTTAGGAGAAGCCATGAAACTCCTAGACAATTTCATGACGAACTACTCCCAGTGGCACACTGAAAGGTCACCTACTAGTAAGAAACTACACGCTATAGAAGAAATTAACTCGTTGAGTGCTAAGATGGATGAGTTAATGAATTTGGTTGCTAGTAGGAGTGCTCCTTTAGATCCTAATGATATGCCCTTGTCTTCCTTGATTGAGAGCAGCAACGCTAGCTTGGACGTTAATTTTGTTGGTAGGAATAATTTTGGCAACAACAATGCTTTTAGAGGAAACTATGTTCCTAGGCCTTTTCCTAGTAACCCCTCTAATAACTTTGGCAACTCCTACAACAACACTCATGTAAATTACAATAGATTACCCTCTGATCTAGAGAGTAATATCAAAGAGTTTATCAACTCGCAAAAAAATTTCAATGCGTCCATAGAGGAAAAACTACTCAAAATTGACGATTTGGCTAAGAGCGTTGATAGAATGTCTAGTGATATTGATGCTTTGAAAGTTAGATGTGCTCCTCCCAAGATCAATATGGATGAAACTTTGAAAGCTATGCGTGTTTCCATGATTGAGAGCAAAGAAAGAACAACCCAAATTCGTGCTAGACATGAATGGCTAAAAAAGGCGTGTTCTCGTGATAAGAATGACGAAGATCTTAAAGTGCTTGGTGTGACTCCCATTGAATCTTTGTTTTCTTGTGTCAAACCCAATGATGATGGGGCTGGATATGAATCCACTTTGGTTAAAAAGCGCCCCAATGATTTGGAGTCCATCTATCTTGATGCTAAAAGCATTGAAAGTGGAGTAGAAGATATTAAAACTTTGAGTAGTAATAAAATTACTACTTTCGATTTCAACGAATTCAATTATGATAGTTGCTCCTTGATTGAATGCATGTACTTGATGCAATCCATGCTAAACTCTCCACACGCTTATAGCCAAAACAAGGCATTTACCGATCATATCGTCGAAGCTATGATAAAATCTCTTGAAGAGAAACTTGAATTGGAAGTCTCTATCCCTAGAAAGCTTCATGATAAGTGGGAATCTACTATCATAATCAAAATAAAAAACTATGAATGCAATGCTTTGTGTGATTTGGGTGCTAGTGTTTCCACGATTCCAAAGTCTTCATGTGATGTTCTGGGTTTTAATGAGCTTGAAGAGTGTTCTCTTAATTTGCATTTTGCGGATTCTACTGTCAAGAAACCCATGGGAAGGATCAATCATGTTCTTATTATTGCAAATAGGAACTATGTACCCATGGATTTCATTGTCCTTGACATTGATGGCAATCCTACTTGTGCTGGGCTGATTCCCAACACTTAAACTTATACAAGCACAACTACAAGGGAAGAAAATAACAGCAGTCTCTCAGACTTAGTGAAAATCACAGATTTTCACTAAACTGGAATTTTCAGCCACATGCCTACTTTGACTAGGCACAACTTGCACATATAAACTCCTAAGCATGAAACAACACCACCATGCTATAGAGGGGTTCACCCTCTACTGCCACAACAAGGAATCAACCTCTTGGGCTCATCAATCACATGGAACCAAGCTCTAAACATTGAACAAAACAGAAATATGACATTCCCAGATAATGTTCCAAAGTGGAATATGAACCCACCATTGGATTCCTGGGATGATTCTACCCAAAAGAATATATAATACCTAGGTACTTTCATAGAACAGAAGAACACAAAGCTGAGAAGAAACTATACATGGAATCACATGGAGGTGAATAGTGCTTCATCACATGTGCTTCCACTAGCTCATCACCTCACATCCACTTGTACACACACTCACATATCCAATGGTGCACATGAGGGGTAGACCCCATGTTCATGGGCCTTATCAAACCATCACACACACACACTTACATCAAGCACAAACATAATAAGCACCTACACATGCTAGTTAGAATCACACACACTACTTACACTCTCAACATGCACTCATACGCCTACACATATAAACTTGCACATATGTGCTTATCAAGGCACACCATGCCTTGGGCATGTGTGTGACACACACACGCAAGCACGCACAACATCATATGAATACCTACACTACACACAAAGTATGTGGGGGAGGAACCCACACACACACATACACACACACTTGCACAAGCTAGTGCATAAGCTTATCATCATGCACATGAGTGACACCCCACATATACATGGTGACATCCATCTACACATACATCCTAGTGCATACACACACATATACATGATCTAGCTCACACATACATCATGCACACAAAGCCTACACAATCATCACTACACATACTAGCAAAATAACTAGGCAACCTACTGGTAGGAGGCAAGCAAAAATACCATATATACTAACCTAGCATGCCACAACAATAAACTAGCAAGCAAAAAAAAAGCAAAGGAAATGCAAAAAATAAAAGGGCTTGGGTGGGGAATCGAACCCAAGACCCCCTGTACAACACACAGAAGCACACCACTCTGCTACTGCTCCTCTGCTCGACAGAACAGGGAAATCAAGCAGGGTAAGCCATCCCCCTGCGCTACTGTGCCGAAACAAATCACAAAAAAGGGGGTGGCTCCGCGGGGTGTCGATACCTCGACCGCCTGATCAACACACCACACTGCAAACCACTACGCTGCGCTACAAAACTTAATAGAGAAGAGGGGGTTTCCCTATTGGGTACCCCTCTCTGCTCCTGTAACAGAGACGACACAGCGACGCTCACCGGAGCATGGCCTTCTACCACTACTGCTGCGCCAGAGGGGATCCTCTACGGTTACCTCCCCTACCGCGTTGGATCAGCTGCCGTGAGCATCGGGACAAGCAGAGCACACCACACAAGAACACACATGCATTGCCAAGTACTGCCGTTCTCCTCTCCGATCAGAGAGGCACGCCCACGAGCATCTAGGCCGAATCTAAAGAGGGGGATGGGAGGAAGGATCTAGGCTCACCAGGAGGAAGGAGAAGAGTGGGGTCGCGAACGAAGAGAGTCGCCTGTAGACAAACTAACGACGACCTGATGCAGAACCGGAGAAGGGGAATGGGAACGCCGGGACCACGCCGGAAAGGAGGTCCTGCCCGTCGATGTGGTCGCGTACCGACCTCAAAGACGACGGGAATGGAACGCGGAGGCCTTCCCCGAGCTCCCTGACATGTTGGCCGGCGCCGGAGGCGATGGACGTGCGGTGGACGACGGCGACGTGCTACTGCTACCTCTGCTACCCCGATCTACAGATCTTACCTGGGGAGGAAGAAGGAGATGGAGGGAGGTGGCGGCGCTAGGAGGGAGAAACACTAAACCCTAGGTACTAGGCACGCACGCCGAGGATATATGGCCGCGGATGGGATGCAAGCCGTCAACTTCTCTCGCACTCTCTCTAAAGCCTTTGACGGAAAGCATGCACGAGACGACGCCGTCAGGAGAAAGAAGAAGGAGCGCGCGGTGGGGTGCCACGGGGAAACAAAGAGGAGAGATGGGCCTCGGGAGGGGGCAAGAGGCCCATGCTGGCGCCTGATCAGGGAAAAGAAACCCAGGGGGGTTTCTTATTTAAAACCAACGCAGACAAAAAATAACACAAGCTAAACCGTTGATGCTAAAAATAAAGCAAAAATACCCCCGGTCATAAGGAATTATGACCTATTTAAATAAAATGGAAAAGGAATTTTTGGAGCATTTAAATATTTACAAAACAGAATTAATGGATCTGTTTTGTGATTATTTGCACCACTAAAACACAGTTTCAAAAGAACAAAAACATAGCATCACATCCACCACAAAACATACTAAAACATGGGCACTTTTGAATCAAGGATGGAACAAGTGAATCTTGACCTTGAGATAAAAGAGAGGAAGAAGTTTTGAAACCTAGTGCAGCCCAACATAGTAGCTTCCTACTTTCAAACAACACCCACCTCACTTGACATATCAACATCACATCATCACATGACACACCACAACATGGATCACAAGAACAACAAACACAAATAGGCATGGATGAATGGATGCATGAATGCAAAAGGAAATAAGACAAGGTGACATCACATGAAATAACACATGCATTGAACTCTCATGGCACACACAAGATGGACCCACATACAGAAGGTTTCAAATAAGGCAAGTTACACTCTTGGGGCATTACAGGATATGTGGGCGTGACCTCATTATTTTAATATTGATGCAACAATATGACTATAATAATTGTGTTACGTTGCACTAATGTCTTCTATTGCTGCAAGACCCTGAAGATGATAGTCTTTGATAGGACTAGGCTTTTCTCTCTCTATTCTCGCATTGCTGCAGTCAGTCCACATATAACCCCCCTTCTTTCATACTGTTGCATACTTAGAATAGTTATGATGCAAGACTTAAGAGTACTTTGGATGAGTACTCACTGTTGCTTTGCTCCCCCTTTGTCCCCTTGATTCGATGCTGCGACCAGATGATGGAGCCCAGGAGATGGAGTTTCCTGCCGACGCCTGCCAGCCCGTTGGTGACTTCTTCATGGAGGCCGCTGAAGACCATGAGTAGTTAGGAGGTTCCCAGGAAGGAGGCCTCGCCTCATTCGATCGTTGTATCTTTTGTGCTAGCCTTCTCTAAGGCACCACATGTTTTATGTCTGTACTCAGATATTGTTGCTTCCGCTGACTCGTGTGTTTATTGAGCTTCTGTATTCTAGCCCTCGAGGCCCCTGGCTTGTAATATGAAGCTTGTATTATTTTATTTGTGTGTAGAGTTGTGTTGTGATATCTTCCCGTGAGTCCTTGAGTTTGATCGTACACATTTGCGTGTATGATTAGCGCATGATTAAAACGAGGGTGTCACACTCACACCCCCTTGTTGTACGACGATGTAGAGCTACTATCAAGTACCGAGTGTGCACCTCGTTATGTACTCCTGATGTTAGTTTTTTCATGTAGTTAACCTGCGGTGGTTCTCGAAGGGTAATTCCTCCTTCACCACCTCCGATAACAACTCTTTCGTACTACCCATCAAGCGTGGTCCATCGAGGGTGATTCCTCCCTCGCCACCTTGACGCTTACATCGTTCAGAATCCATAGAAGGTGATACATCGGATCCCTCTAATGTTACAACCACACAGTTACTAGCCGTGCTACTGGGAACATGATGAGGTATGTTGCGGGTGGATCCCTGCATGAATGTGACGAGGCATGGCCGGGCATTCTGGACCCTTGCCACACATCCTCGAGCTGGGGCGATGGGACCACATATCATGGATTGCTGATTGTCGCCGTAGTGTTAATTAAAATCCTAATGGGATTTAGGTATTTGATATGAGTTGGTCGGGAGACCTTTTCGCACTAACCTTCACGTGTGAGAACTTATAGGTACTCGATGTCGTGGTATCATTCGAAGCTCTTTACACGCCAGAAATGGAGTGGAATAAGCATCGTTCTTGTATAAGAGGTGCCAGGACTTACATCGGCCACCATTGCATCGTGCACTAGCGCAAAGGGTGATGGGCCCATGACCCTTGCGCGCTTAGGATTTAGACCGGCGAGTTGGCCTCTCTGTTGAGCCTAGGTAGGGATGTGACATGTTGATGTTCCGAGGCCTGGCATGGCCGAGGAAAGTGTGTCCGGCCAGAGTTTATAAAGCGTGTTGGGTACTGTGGTGCACCCCTCCAGGGATGTAAATTAACTATTCGAATAGCCATGTCCACAGTTATAGGACAACTTGGAGTTGTGCCCCGATCTTATACAACTTCAACTGTTAATTAACTGGAATGTTTTCTTTGGGATTGTTTTCCTGCAGGGAGTCGATGAAGAATCTCTGAGTGTGACCTTAATTAATATTTCTCCAACAATATGACTATATAATTGTCTTACTTGCTCTACTCTTGTCTATTGCTGCAAGATGCTGAAGATGCTAGTCTTTGATAGGACTAGTCCTCTCTCTCTATTGTCGCATTGCTCCAGTCAGTCCACATATAACCCCTTTCCTTTGATATTGATGCATACTTAGTATAGTTCTGATGTCAATCTTTCGAGTACTTTGGATGAGTACTCACCGTTGCTTTGCTCCCCCTTTCCCCTTGATATGTTTCCTGCAACCAGATGATGGAGCCCAGGAGATGGCGTATCCCACCGATGATGTTTGCTACCCCGATGGTGACGACTGCTATGTGGAGGCCGCTGACGACCAGGAGTAATTTTGGAGGTTCCCAGGCAGGAGGCCTTGCCTCGTTAAACCGTCGTATCTTTTGTGCTAGCCTTCTCTAAGGCATTACCCCTTGTTTTATGTTTGTACTCGAATATTTGTTGCTTCCGCTTACTCGTGTGTTTCTTGAGCTTCTGTATTCTAGTCCTCGAGGCACCTGGCTTGTAATATGAAGCTTGTATCTTTTTATTTGTTTCACTACTGGAATCACAAAATTTGACATCTACCTTGTCTTTGCCATCAGCTGGCTGATGGCAAAGACCCTCTTTGCCGTCCGCTGCCACAGACTTGACGGCAGAGAGCACACTGATGGCAAAGACATTATTTGCCATCAGTCAGAACTTTGCCATCTACGAGATGACGTCAAAGAGGTAGGAAGCAGACGGCAAAGAGCATGTGATGGCCCAAACCACCTCCACCATATTTGATGTCTGCCATGTACCTCTTTGCCGTTGGGGGGCAGACGACAAAGAGGATGGCGCCCTAATGGCCGTCGCCCCCACCCCATACCCCCTCTGTCCCCTAACGAACGTTGCCCCCAGCCCCACACCCCTCTCTCCCCTAACGGATCTCTCTCTCACCCCCGAAACCCCCACCACCGCTGGAGCTCGCCCTCCCCTCCTCCCCGCGCGCGACCCGCTGCCGGAGCTCGCCCCCTCCTCCACTACCATGCCCTCCTCCTCCCCGGGCCCTCCTCCTCCCTGCGCCCCTCCTCCACCACCGCATCCTCCTCCTCCCCGGGACGTCCTCCTCCCTGCGACTCCCTCCTCCACCACCACCTCCTCCTCCCCGCGACCCCCTCCTCCATAACCATGCCCCCTCCTCCACCACTGCCCCTCCTCTTCGTGCCCACTCCTACCTAGGACCCCCTCCGTCACCACTGCGTCGCCCCTCCTCCACTACTGCCCCTCCTCTCAGTGGACCCCCTCCTCCCCGCGCCCCCTCCTCCTCAATGGTCGGCCTCCCTACTCCGTCCTCATTGCCCGGCCGCCCCCCTCCCGTGAGTCCCTATTTTTTCCTTTTTCGTTGTATTTCTTAATTAGGTTAGTTAGATTAGTTTTAAATACCTACTATTAATTAGGTTAGTTAGTTTAGTTGTTAGTGGTAATGCCCATTTAAATGTTGGATGTTGTTCGTGTTAGTTGTTAGTTAGGTTAGTTGTTAGTTAGGTTACTTGTTAGTTGTTAGTGGTCAGCTAGATACCAAGTAAATAAGAAGAAGAAGAAGAAGAAGAAGAAGAAGTTGATGATGAAGAAGAAGAAGAAGAAGAAGAAGAAAAAGAGGAAAGAGGAGAAGAAGAAAGAAGAGGAAAAAGGAAAATAAGGAAGAAGAAGAAGAATAAGAATAAGAAGAGGAAAAAGGAAAAGAAGGAAGACGAAGAAGAAGAAGAAGAGAAGAAGAAGAAGAAGAAAAAGAAAAAGAAGAAGAAGAAAAAGAAGAAGAGGAAGAAGAAGAAAAGGAAGAAGAGGAAGAAGAAGAAAACGACACCCTAACACACCTACACGATGCCCCGACACCCCAACACGACGCCCCGACACCCCGACACGACATCCCGACACCCTGGCACAAAACTCCGTGCAGCTGTTAATACGCCGCCCCCGACGCCACTGACTCCCAACCCCGACCCCCAAAACCTCTTTGGCCACTTGTTGACCGAAAAGGTGATCTTCGGCCTTCTAGAGGCCGCCGGCCGCGGACCTCACCTGGAGAATGCTCAGGGAGGAGAGGAGAGGCAGAGAAGAGAGGCCTCCGGAACCGGAAGAGTTGGCATGCTGACCCTTCGACTGTGCGTCTCCATACTTGAGGGCGCCGGGGATAAGCGAGTTAGGGTTCCTCGACGTAGATGGAACCCTAAATGACATCTACATAGGTCATATATTTGTGTTAGGTCATATATTTTCTGATTTTATTAATGAACACAAAATTTTGTGTTGATCGGGTGGATTTACATCCGCGGTTGTCTCGTTGCTGCAAGGTCTGCTGTTCGAATACCTCCCCGTGCGTTCGACGAGCTCCGTCCCTGCGTTCGTGGGTGAGTAGAAATGACATCTCCTCCTCGCCCCTTCATTTGCTCTGGGTCGGTCTTCGAATGAAACTAGCTAGATATATGTAAATTAAATTATCAGTATGTGTGACCAGTATGTGTCTCCTGTTCGAACGGGTTACAATTATAAGTATACATGGATTTTCATATATTTATGACCGTGATTTTTCTAAATTGTCCAACGTTATCCATGGACAGCCCGAGTATGTGTAGATTGGGTTCGTTTTCCCATATGCTTTGTTTTGGATCCGATGCATAATTTCGTTAGTGCCTCCCTATTGTTCTCCGGATACACATCCTCTCTGTTTATTGCCGAGACGTGTATCAGGAGAACAACGAGGAGGTGCTGCCGAAATTTGAAGGTGGATCCGGAGCAGAGCATGGAAAACGAACCCAATCTACACATACTTGGGTGGGATTAGGACCTATCTTTACCTATTAGCATGTAGGTTGCATGGACGTAATAAAACTGGCGAACTTGATTAACTGATGAATATATATGCTAAATTATATATATATATATATTTCTTGTGTGGTTAGTAGCTAGCAAGATGAGTGATCGTGCATGGATGTACACTGGTCGCCCTAGTCAAAAAGATATGACGAAAGAATGGTTTCTAAAAACCAATGACTTTGTGAAAGCCGCATTTGCAAATGGCTAGGAAACAAACTGGTGCCCCTATCCACAGTGCAACAACTATAAAACGAGGACAGAGGCTGTAATGATTAAACACCTGCAGAGGTGGGGTTTTAAGCCTAATTATATGGTGTGGACATTTCATGGTGAGTCTATACTACGCACCAGAGCTTAGGTGGTTCGTCGTTGCACCGACGAGCATGGTACCGGGATCGAAGACATGGTGCAAGACTTCAATGATGCTCGAGATTCAGATGATGAGATGGAGGAATATGTAAAGCCTTCTATGAAATGTTGGAGTCTTCAAAACGACCTCTCCACGAGCACACTGAGCTTTGTCAGCTGGATGCCATTGCACAAGTAATGGCTCTGAAGGCTCAGTTCAACTTGGGAAGAGAATGCTACGACGCGATGATGAAACTATTTGGACGCTTTCTACCCAAAGGCCATGTCATGCATGCAAACATGTACCAGCCGGACAAAATACTTCGTGTACTTAAGTTGCCCTATGAGAAGATAGATGGGTGTGAGAAAGGATGTGTCTTATTTAGGAATGAGTATACACACTTGGGCTATTGTCCCAATTGCAAATCTTGCAGGTATCTTATGGTAGACAACAATATGGGTGAGAAGAGGCACACCAAAATCACAGTTAATGTTCTTCGATACATGCCAATCATACCAAGGCTTCAACGTCTTTTCATGGTCGAAGAGACAGCCAGACAGATGACATGGCACAAATTGGGCAAAATAACCGAACTAGATGCAGATGGGAATAACCGAACAAATTGGGCAAAGATTTTGATGCATTACATCAGGATAAAGTGGCAGGTCCAAGGAATCCTTGAGTGTGCGTCGCCACAGATGGGTTCAATCCCTTTGGCATGACGGCAACCCAATACAGTTGTTGGCCTGTATTTGTCATTCCACTCAATCCCCCCTGGGCAGATTATGCAAAGGAAGAACATATTCCTGACGTTGATAATTCAAGGGCCCAACTATCCATGGAAGAATATGAATGTGTACATGCAGCCGCTTAAGGATAAATTGCAAGTTTTCTATCTACCATGGGCATGCCAAACTAATAAGAATCTGAATGGTTGGTATGTTGTTTATGAAGTGCCATCAGGTGTTAGAACACCTCCTCGAGATGAAAAGGATTGTGAACCTCACATTAACCTAGACACATATGATGGAGAATTCTTCCAAGAAAAACGTCTTTCCATGTAACGTTTCAAGAACCGCCATGCTTCACCCCAGAACATGGAAGTAGACAGCGATAGTAAATCCGACTTCGCCCCTGAGCCAGAACCAGCAAAGCCAGAACTTGAAGAGGTTACTTCTGCAGATGACCTGTCAATGCTTGACAGATTACAGAAATTCCTTCCACAAGTTCATGTCGTTGAACCCAATGGGCACGTCATTCATGCCGACACACATGATAGTGATGATGATGATGCATTTATTGATCGAGACTATTACTAATTTGTATGCATCCCAACTTAAATTATATATGTATATATTATTATTCATGTGAGGTATTTAAATTTTTTATGTTGTACTAATTTATTTTACTCTTTATCATGGCAGGTGTTGAAAGATGGTGGGCGTGGGTCCAAATCGCTCGGTGGATTCTTCTACGTCGGCATCCCGTGCGAGGGGTGGTACTTCCATTCCACCCCTATCTCTCCGTAGAACCTTGGTGGATAGTGTGATGACACCACCCGTGGGTGCTTCTTCGTCGGCGGCGTTGCCCACTGGGAGAGGAGGTCGGGAAGGGAAGAAGGGGAAAGGTACATGACGTGGCCACAGGAGAGGTAGGCGGACTGCTACGCCGTCCTCGCCACCACCACCAGCTCATTCACTCGAGCACACGACTACCATGGTGGACCGTTTGTGGTGGATGTTATGGGGACTCCAGGAGCCTTGGGTCGACGTCCATTCGGCCCATGAGACTCCGGTCTAGGAGCCTCGGGTCGATGGTCATTTGGCCCATGAGACTACGGTTCCTAAGGCTACGTCCCACGAGATTCCTGCCATAGAGTCTTTGGCTAACGTGCAGACATCCGGATGGGGTGTGTGGCCGGATCGGACCGAGGGGTCGGGTGGCCATTCTGTTTGTGGCGGGGATGAGTCTACGGATATTGAGGGGCGACATGGTGGATGGGGTCACCGTGTACAAGTGAGGTAGTACACGTCTCCCGGTTGTATCGGCAACCCGCGAGCACAGGCCGGTGATTAAGCCTGAAGGGGAGAGGTAAGTGCATTTACTCTTTTTTACCTTTCGCCTTCAAGTTTCTTCAAATATGTAATGCGTTGACCTTGTCATACTGCAGGGGTTGGAAACACCCCCTTGGAGTCTGCAAGCCTAACAATGTCCTTGGTGTGCTTTGCCGGACAAATTTCCCGGGGTTTGTCATGTTGCCCGGTGAGGGTTAGGTTCCTACACTAGGATTTAGCTCGGAGCACTACGAGGCTGCGCAAGCCCCGCCGGAGGAGATTATAGATGGTGTCTTGTGCCACACGAAGGCCGAGATGGTGATCAACACCTTCTGGGTAAATTTTCGTTTTACAAAACTTAAAATTAACAATATAGCTAATTATTGTACTAATCGGTTTTGTCTCGTTTGATTGCAGACCTTCTACACGTGTGAGGAGGGATATGAGGAGGCATCGGCCAATGTTCTCGAGGCCGAGTGCAGGCAGCTATTGCAGAACTTGCACCACAAGGCTCGACCGCAGGCTATTCGAGACTACTACGCCACGCGTGAAGGAGTGCCACAGAAAGTATCTGAAGAAGGAGCAGTACAAGAAGGTAATTACCTATTCTTAAGGCCTTGTACGTAGTTTTCTTGATTTGATTCATAGGAGTAGCACTCAAAATTCTTTTTACTAACTTATAGGTGCCCCCTAGATGGTGTGCGGATAAGATGGATTGTTGGGAGGCATTGGTGGATGAGTGATGCACAGGCAACTGGCGAGCCATCCACGACAATGTGAAGGATCGGCGTGCCCAAATGGTTGGTGTGCCACACCATCAAGGCAGCGCCAACTTAATTCAGTTCGGATGGAACTGGGTATGTGGTTTCCTTCCTTATTCATGCTATTAATTCTTCATGCTAGCTTGAGCCCTTTACGAATACTTTGTTCCTCTCTTTTAGGCGCATCACAATAAGGAGGTGCCAGAGTTGTACGACCTTTATGGCATGGCCCATACTGACTCCTACGAGAAGGCTGAGGCATCTCTGAGTTTGACCTGGGTCATCCACAGAAGTTCACCAACATCTCCTCCCACCACAAGCTCGTGAAATACAAGGACGTGGGGAAGGCTAGGAAAGGGGAGGACTTTAACCCGAGCCAGGAACCTTTGGATCCAGAGATGGTGATGATATCAAGTGGCGGAAGGCACCATGGCTCGATAGCCATTGGAGATGGGATAATACGTTGTACACTTACTCTCCCGGAGATCAAGGCGCGCGAGTCGAGCTCCTGTCCTGAGATAACGCCTCGTCCACGGCCAGTCGATCTCGCCATCGAGGTTAGTTGTATGAACTCATATTTTTTTCATCCATTTCATTGTGTGTGTGGCCATTGATCATTACAGTGGTAACAAGGAATGGTTTTGCAGGCTGCTCTTCAGAAAGAGAGAGTGGCAAACCAGGCTACTCTTCAGGCTGCTCTTGAGGAGAAGGACCATACCACGGCTCGGTTGTTGGAGGAGAGGGCCCGGAATGAGGCGGGTACGAGCTTATTGAGGTAAGTTCCTTTTTCACATTAGCCAAATCATGTGTGTAATGTCTGTTTCTTACTAACTAATACGACCGACTATTCAAAACCAAATGTGCAGTTTATGTGCGAGAAGACCGGTCAGCCCCCTCCGCCGATGCCCGTCTTTTCCGCGGTTGGCACGGTGAGTTTCATTTCAATGGTCATTATAAACAAGTATTAACATTTGAGTGTCATCATGCTAATGAGACATTGCAAAGTATCTTTTGTGCAGAATAACTCCCGAGCGACATCGCGCGACCTTTCTCCAAGGCAACCGTCTCCAAATGCAACCGCCCCGAGCAACCCTGATGCTTCTCCTAGATGACCACGACGGTAAGTTTTCTCTAGTTCATTTATGACATAATCAGCTAATTTAGCTCCGAAATTACGTAATTAACTAATTTAGGTTCAAGAAAGACATAATTAGCTAATTTAGCTCCAAAAGGACATAATTAGCTACTTTAGCTCCAAAATGACATAATTAGCTTAGTTAGGTAAAAAACATCACAAGAACCTTGGTTAGCTCATAACTTAGCATATCTTCCTCCTAAATGACATACTAAGCTCAAAATAAGAAAAGTATTGTAATCATCCTCTTCCTCTTCTTCTCTTTCTTCTTCTTCTTCTTCTTCTTCTTCTTCTTCTTGTTCTTCTTCTCCTCCTCCTCCTTCTTCTCCTTCTCCTTCTCCTCCTCCTCCTTCTACTTCTTCTTCTCCTTCTCCTCTTTCTTCTTTCTTGTACTTAACTTATTTTACCAACAGATATATACTTAGCTAATTATCCTCCAAAATGACATAATTAGCTAATTTAGCTCCAAAATGACATAATTAGCTACTTTAGCTCCAAAATGACATAATTAGCTTAGTTAGGTAAACAACATCACAAGAACCTTTGTTAGCTCATAACTTAGCATATCTTCCTCCTAAATGACATAATAAGCTCAAAATAAGAAAAGTAGCGTAATCATCCTCTTCCTCTTCTTCTCCTTCTTCTTTTTCTTGTTCCTCTCCTCCTTCTTCTCCTTCTCCTTCTTCTTCTCCTCCTCCTCCTTCTTCTTCTTCTTCTCCTTCTCCTCTTTCTTCTCCTCTTTCTTCTTCTCCTTAGCTTATTTTCCAAAGAAAGACATACTTAGCTAATTATCCACCAAAATGACATAATTAGCTAATTTAGCTCCAACATGACATAATTAGCTAGTTTAGCTCCAAAATGACATAATTAGCTTAGTTAGGTAAAAATCATCACAAGAACCTTGGTTAGCTCATAACTTAGCGTATCTTCCTCCTAAATTACATAATAAGCTCAAAATAATAAAAGTATTGTAATCATCCTCTTCCTCTCCTCCTTCTTCTTCGTCTTCTTCTCCTCCTTCTCATCCTTCTTCTTCTCCTTCTTCGTCTTCTTCTCCTCCTCTTTCTTCTCCTCTTTCTTCTTCTCCTTACCTTATTTTGCCCAACAAAGACATAACTAGCTAATTTAGCTCCAAAATGACATAATTAGCTACTTTACCTCCAAAATGACATAATTAGCTTAGTTAGGTAAAAACATCACAAGAACCTTGGTTAGTTCATAACTTAGTGTATCTTCCTCCTAAATGATATCATAAGCTCAAAATAAGAAAAGTATTGTACTCATCCTCTTCCTCTTCCTATCCTTCTTCTTCTTCGTCGTCTCCTTCTTCTCCTCCTCCACCTTCTTCTTCTCCTTCTTCTTCTTCTGCTTCTTCTTCTTCTTCTCCTTCTTCTTCTTCTTCTTCTTCTCCTTCGTCTCCTCTTTCTTCTCCTCTTTCTTCTTATCCTTACCTTATTTTACCCAACAAAGAAATAATTAGCTAATTTAGCTCCAAAATGACAAAATTAGCTAATTTAGCTCCAAAATGACATAATTAGCTTAGTTAGATAAAAACATCATAAGAACCTTGGTTAGCTCACAACTTAGCGTATCTTCCTCCTAAATGACATAATAATCTCAAAATGGCATAAGAACCTTGGTAAGCTCATGAATGTTATATACTTAGCTTGTTTTCCTCTAAAATGACATAATTAGCCTAGTTAGGTCAAAAATGGCATAAGAACATTTGTTACATCATAAATGTCAGATAGTTAGCTTATTTTCAAGCAAAGTGACATAATTAGCTTAGTTAGGTCAGAAATGGCATAATAACCTTCGTTAGCTCCAAAAGGTTATATACTTTGCTTATTTTCCTCCAAATGACATAATAAGCTCAAAAATGTCATATATTTTTCTTCTTCTTCGAACTTTCTTATTACCATTTTCTCCATTAGATTTACTACATGGAAGCTGGCATTGATGGAGTGCTTCAGTTTTTGTTTTCATTTGAGTTGATGAACAATGTGGAACTATATGTATGTATATATGGATGAATAGTGTAAAACTTTGTATGTTCGTTCTTTCGATCTATGTGATGTGATTGATGAACAGATGGCATTGATGAACCTTATATGTATATCATATATGTGATGTGAACTATATATATATATGTTGTATGTGCTATGAAATAACATAAGATAGACGACAAATGGGCCACATGGCAGCCAGCTATGCTTCCTGGAGCAACAGGTGGCTGACCCATAAGGTTACTTTTCCGTCTGCTTGTTGGAAATATGCCCTAGAGGCAATAATAAAATGGTTATTATCATATTTCCTTGTTCATGATAATCGTCTATTGTTCATGCTATAATTGTATTAAAATGAAACAATAATACATGTGTGAATAAATAGATCACAATGTGTCCTTAGCATGCCTCTAGTTGGCTATCTCGTTGATCAATAGCTGATCATGGTTTCCTAATCATGGACATTAGATGTCATTGATAACGGGATCACATCATTAGGAGAATGATGTGATGGACAAGACCCAATCCTAAGCATAGCACTAGATCATTTTGTTCGTATGCTAAAGCTTTTCTAATGTCAAGTATCTTTTCCTTCAACCGTGAGATTGTGCAACTCCCGGATACCGTAGGAGAGATTTGGGTGTATCAAACGTCACAACGTAACTCGGTGACTATAAAGGTGCACTACGGGTATCTCCGAAAGTATATGTTGGGTTGGTACGAATCGAGATCGGGATTTGTCACTCTGTGTGACGGAGAGGTATCTCTGGGCACACTTAGTAGAAGAACATCATAATGAACTCAATGTGACTAAGGAGTTAGTCACGGGATGGTGTACTACGGAACGAGTAAAGAGACTTGCCGGTAACGAGATTGAACAAGGTATAGGGATACCGACGATCGAATCTCGGGCAAGTTCTATACCGATAGACAAAGGGAATTGTATACGGGATTGATTGAATCCTTGACATCGTGGTTCATCCGATGAGATCATCATGGAACATGTGGGAGCCACCATCGGCATCTAGACCCCGCTGATGGTTATTGGCCGGAGAGGTGTCTCGGTCATGTCTACATGCCTCGCGAACTCGTAGGGTCTACACACCTAAGGTTCGATGACACTAGGGTTATAGGGAGTTGTTGTAAGAGGTTACCGAAGGTTCTTCGGAGTCCCGGATGAGATCCTGGACGTCACAAGGAGCTCCGAAATGATCTGGAGGTAATGATTGATATATGATAGATGGGTTTGGACGCCGGAAGTGTTTCGGGCACCACCGACAATGTGTCGGGACCACCGGAAGGGTTCCGGGGGCCCACCGGGAGGGTCCACCAGCCTCGGGAGGCTACATGGGCCAAGTGTGAGAGGGATCCAGCCCCTAGGTGGGCTGGTGCGCCCCCACACCCAGCCCAGGCGCACTAGAGAGGGAAGGGGGGAACCCTAGCGCTGGTGGGCCTAAGGCCCACCTAGGGGTGCGCCACCCCCTCTCCTACCCTGTCCGCCGGCCAACCCCTGCCATCTAGAGCTGCCGCACCCTTTGGGGGTGGGAAACCTAAAGGGTGCACCCCCTCCCCTTCCCCCAGTATATAGTGGAGGTTTTGGCCATCGGGGACACGCAATTCTCTCTCTCTCGATGCAACCCTGCTTCTCCTCTCCCTCCTCTCCCACGCTGCTTGACGAAGCCCTGCCGGGAGACCTCGTAGCTCCATCGCCACCACGCTGTCGTGCTGTCGGAGCTCTTCCCCAACCTCTCCCTCCTCCTTGCTGGATCAAGGTGCGGGAGACGTCACCGGGTTGCACGTGTATTGAATGCGGAGGTGCCGTGGTTTGTCACTAGATCGGAATCACACCGCTATGTGAATCGCAATGAGTACGACTCCATCAACCGCGTTCTAGGAACACTTCCACTTAGCAATCTTCAAAGGTATGAAGATTCTCTCACCCCTCTTTCATTGCTGGTGTCTCCATAGGAAGATCTATATATGGCATAGGAAAATTTTCAATTTTTGCTACGCTACCCAACAGTGGCATCCCAGCCAAATATTCTATGCATAGATTCTTTGCACGAGTAGAACCCAAAGGTTGTGGGCGCTGATTTTGTCAATTGCTTGCCACTACTAGACTTATTCTTTTCCGGCGTTATTGTGGGATGAAGCGGCCCGGACCAACCTTACACGTACGCTTCCGTGAGACAGGTTCCACCGGCTGACATGCACACGGTGCATAAGGTGGCTAGCGGGTGTCTGTCTCTCCTACTCTAGTCATATTGGATTTGATGAAAAGGGTCCTTATGAAGGGTAAATAGATTTGGCATATCAACGTTGTGGCTGTCACGTTGGTAAGAAGGTGTTCTTGCTAGAAACCCAAATCAGCCACGTAAAACTTGGAATAACAATTAGCGGACGTCTAACTTGTTTTTGTAGGGTTTGACATGTGATGTGATATGGCCAAAGGATGTGATGTTACATGTGTGACGTATGAGATGATCATGTTCTTGTAATAGGATTCAAGACTTGCATGTCGATGAGTATGACAACCGGTAGGAGCCATAGGAGTTGTCTTAATTTATTGTACGAGATGCAACGCCATGTGTTTACTACTTTTACTTCATTGATAATGGTTAGCTATAGTAGTAGTATTAGTAGTTGGCGTGACAACTTCATGGAGACACAATGATGGAGATCATGATGATGGAGATCATGGTGTCATGCCGGTGGCAGTGATGATCATGCGATGCCCGAAGATGGAGATCGAAGGAGCAAAGATGATAATGGCCATATCATGTCACTATATGATTGCATGTGATGTTTATCATGTTTTTCATCTTATTGCTTAGATCGACGGTAGCATAATAAGATGATCCCTCATAAAATTTCGAGAATGTATTCCCCTAAGTGTGCACCATTGTGAAGGATCATTGTCTCGAAGCACCACGTGATGATCGGGTGTGATAGATTCTAACGTTCACATACAACGGGTGTTAGCCAGATTTACATACGCGAAACACTTAGGTTGACTCGACGAGCCTAGCATGTACATACATGGCCTCAAATACGAGAGACCGAAGGGTCGAACATGAGTCGTATGGTTGAATGCGATCAGCATGGAGATGCTCACCATCGACGACTAGTCCGTCTCACGTGATGATCGGACACGGGTTAGTCGACATGGATCATGTAACACTTAGATGACTAGAGGGATGTCGATTTAAGTGGGAGTTCATACATAATTTGATTAGATGAACTTAATTATCATGAACTTAGTCTAAAAGTTGTCTTTACAAATATTGAAGATCCAATGGCCAACGCACCTGTCAACCTCAAATTCAACGCGTTCCTAGAGAAAAACAAGCTGAAAGATGATGGTAGCAACTATGCGGACTGAGTTCGCAACTTGAAGCTCATCCTCATTGCATCCAAGAAGGCTTATGTCCTTGATGCGCCGCTAGGTGACCCTCCTATTCCCGCGGCAACCCAAGATGTTCAGAACATTTGGCAAACGTGGAGTGATGACTACTCTGTGGTTAGGAGTGGCATGCTATACAGTTTAGAACCGGGGCTCCAAAGGCGCTTTGAGCAACACGGAGCATATGAGATGTTCCAGGAGCTGAAACTAGTTTTTCAAGATCATGTCCGGGTCGAGAGATATGAAGTCTCCGATATGTTCTTTATCTGCAAGATGGAGGAGAACAGTTTTGATAGTGAGCATATACTCAGAATGTCTGGTTGCATGGTCGTCTGACTCAGCTTGGAGTCGAACTTCTGGATGAAGCTGTAATTGACAGAATCCTCCAGTCTCTCCCACCAAGCTATAAGGGTTTTGTGTTGAACTACAACATCCAAGGGATGGAGAAGACCATTCCCGAGTTGTACTCAATGCTGAAATCTGCAGAAGTAGAAATCAAGAAAGAGCATCAAGTGTTGATGGTCAATAAGACCACCAGCTTCAAAAAGGGCAAGGGTAAGAAGAACTTCAAGAAAGTCGGCAAAGCTGTTGCCACGCCCGGTAAGCCAGCTGCCGGGAAGAAGAAAAAGAATGGACCCAAGCCTGAGACTGAGTGCTTCTATTGCAAGGGAAACACTCACTGGAAGCGGAACTGCCCCAAGTACTGAGCGGACAAGAAGGCCGACAACGTCAAAGGTATATATGATATCATGTTATTGATGTGTACCTTACCAGTGCTCGTAGTAGCTCCTGGATATTTGATACCGGTGCTATTGCTCACATTTGCAACTCAAAGCAGGAACTGTGGAATAAACAGAGGCTGGCTAAGGACAAGGTGACTATGCGCGTCAAGAATGGCTCCAAGGTCGATGTGATCGGCGTCGGCACGCTGCCTCTATATTTACCTCCGGGATTAGTTTTAAACCTTAATAATTGTTATTTAGTACCAGCTTTAAGCATGACCATTGTATCAGGGTCTTTCTTAATGCGAGACGGTTACTCATTTAAGTTAGAGAATAATGGCTGTTCTATTTATATGAGTGATATGTTCTATGGTCATGCTCCGTTGGTGAATGGTTTATTCTTGATGAATCTCGATCGTGATGTTACACATATTCATATTGTGAATACCAAAAGATGTAAGGTTGATAATGATAGTCCCACATACTTGTGGCACTGCCGCCTTGGTCATATCGGTGTCAAGCACATGACGAAACTCCATACTGATGGACTGTTAGAGTCTCTTGACTTTGAATCATTTGACACATGCGAACCGTGCCTCATGGGCAAGATGACTAACCCTCCATTCCCAGGAGTAATGGAGAGAGAAACCAACTTACTGGAAATAATACATACTGATGTATGTGGTCCAATGAATGTTGAAGCTCATGGTGGCTATCGTTATGTTCTCACTCTCACCGATGATTTTAGTAGGTATGGATATATCTACTTGATGAAGCACAAGTCTGAAACATTTGAAAAGTTCAAGGAATTTCAGATTGAGGTTGAGAACCAACGTTAAAGGAAAATAAAGTGTCTACGATCTGATCATGGAGGAGAATATTTGAGTCACGAGTTTGGCACACACCCAAGGAAATGTGGAATTGTTTCACAACTGACGCCGCGTGGCACACCGCAACGTAACGGAGTGTCTGAACGTTGTAATCGCACTTTATTAGATATGGTGCGATCTATGATGTCTCTTACCGACTTACCGCTATCATTTTGGGGATACGCATTGGAAACTGCAGCATTCACTTTAAATAGGGCACCGTCTAAATCCGTTGAGATGACACCGTATGAATTATGGTTTGGCAAGAAACCTAAGCTGTCATTTCTAACAGTTTGGGGCTGCCATGCTTATGTGAGGAAACCTCAGCCCGAAAAGCTCGAACCCAAAGCGGAGAAATGCATATTCATAGGATACCCTAAGGAAACTATTGGGTACACCTTCTATGTTAGATCCGAAGATAAAATCTTTGTTTCCAAGAACAGATCCTTTCTAGAGAAAGAGTTTCTCTCGAAAGAATTAAGTGGGAGGAAAGTAGAACTTGATGAGGTAATTATACCTCCTATCGAACCGGAGAGTAGCGCAACGCGGGAAAATGTTCCTGTGGCGCCTACGCCAACTGAAGAGGAAGTTAATGATGATGATCATGAATGTTCGGATAAAGTTGCTACTGAACCACGAAGGTCCACAAGGGTACGTGCCACACCAGAGTGGTACAACAACCCTGTGATGGAAATCATGTTGTTAGACAACGGTGAACCTTCGAACTGTGAAGAAGCGATGGCAGGCCCGGATTCCAACAACTGGCTTGAGTCCATGAAATCCAAAATAGGATCCATGTATGAGAACAAAGTATGGACTTTGGTGGACTTGCCCGATGATCGGCGAGCCATAGAAAATAAATGGATCTTCAAGAAGAAGACTGACGCAAATGGTAATGTGACCGTTTATAATGCTCGACTTGTC
This sequence comes from Hordeum vulgare subsp. vulgare, assembly GCF_904849725.1. Taxonomy (NCBI): domain Eukaryota; kingdom Viridiplantae; phylum Streptophyta; class Magnoliopsida; order Poales; family Poaceae; genus Hordeum; species Hordeum vulgare. Next base: position 297,682,847 of record NC_058520.1, on the reverse strand, counting down.
GCAAAGGGTTTTCGACAAATTCAATGAGTTGACTACGAGGAGACTTTCTCTCCCGTAGCGAAGCTGAAGTCAGTCTGAATAATGTTAGCAATTGCCACTTTTCATGATTATGAAATTTGGCAAATGGACGTCAAAATAGCGTGCTTTAATGGGTATCTTAAGGAAGAATTGTATATGATGCAACCAGAAGGTTTTGTCAATCCTAAGAGTGGTAACAAGGTTTGCAAGATCGAACGCTCCATCTATGGGCTGGTGCAAGCATCTCGGAGTTGGAACATTCACTTTAATGAGGTGACTAAAGCGTTTGGGTTCATACAGGTTTATGGAGAAGCCTGTATGTACAAGAAAGTGAGTGGGAGCACTGTAGCTTTTCTCATACTATATGTGGATGTCATATTATTGATGGGGAATGATATAGAGTTATTAGAGAGCATAAAGGCCTACTTGAATAAGAGTTTTTCAATGAAGGACCTTGGAGAAGCTGCATACATATTAGGCATCAAGATCTATAGAGATAGATTCAGATGCCTCATAGGTCTTTCGCAAAGTACATACCTTGACAAGATATTGAAGAAGTTCAAAATGGAAAACTCGAAGAAGGGGTTCTTGCCAGTTTTCCAAGGTATGAGATTGAGTAAGACTCAGTCACCGACCACGGCAGCAGATAGAGAGAAGATGAGTATTGTCCCCTACGCTTCAGCCGTGGGCTCTCTAATATATGCCATGCTGTGTACCAGACCTGATATAAACCTTTCCATAAGTTTGGTAGGGAGGTACCAAAGTGATCCCGGTATGGAACACTGGACAACGGTCAAGAATATCCTTAAGTACCTGAAAAGGACTAAGGAGATGTTTCTCGTTTATGAAGGTGATGAGGAGCTCGTCGTAAAGGTTTACGCCGATGCTAGTTTTAACACAGATCCGGATGACTCTAAGTCACAAACTGGATACGTGTATGTTCTGAATGGTGGGGCAGTGAGCTGGTGCAGCAGAAAGCAAGACGTCGTGGCAGCATCTACATGTGAAGCAGAGTACATAGCTGCTTCAGAAGCAGCTCATGAAGGGATTTGGATGAAGGAGTTCATCACCGACCTTGGAGTGGTTCCAAGCGCGTCAGGTCCGAGGACACTCTTCTGTGATAGCACTGGAGCCATTGCCATAGCCAAGGAGCCCAGATTTCACAGGAAGACCAAGCACATCCAACGCCACTACAACTCCATCCAGGACTAGGTCCAGAGAGGAGGCATAGATATTTGTAAAGTACACACAAATCTGAATATTGTAGGCCCGTTGACTAAACTTCTTCCGCGAGAAAAACATGATCAACACAACAATGCTATGGTTGTTCGATTCATCACAATGTAACTAGATTATTGACTCTAGTGCAAGTGGGAGACTGATGGAAATATGCCCTAGAGGCAATAATAAAATGGTTATTATCATATTTCCTTGTTCATGCCCTACAGGAAACAATAATACATGTGTGAATAAATAGATCATAATGTGTCCCTAGCAAGCCTCTAGTTGGCTAGCTCGTTGATTAATAGATGATCATGGTTTCCTGATCATAGACATTAGATGTCATTGATAATGGGATCACATCATTAGGAGAATGATGTGATGGACAAGACCCAATCCTAAGCATAGCACTAGATCGTGTTGTTCGTATGCTAAAGCTTTTCTAATGTCAAGTATATTTTCCTTCGACCGTGAGATTGTGCAACTCCAGGATACCGTAGGAGTGCTTTGGGTGTATCAAACGTCACGAAGTAACTGGGTGACTATAAAGGTGCACTATGGGTATCTCCGGAAGTATCTGTTGGGTTGGTACAAATCGAGATCGGGATTTGTCACTGCGTGGGACGGAGAGGTATCTCTGGGCCCACTCGGTAGAACATCATTATAATGATCTCAATGTGACTAAAGAGTTAGTCACGGGATGATGTACTATGGAACGAGTAAAAAGACTTGCCGGTAACGAGATTGAACAAGGTATAGGGATACCGACGATCGAATCTCGGGCAAGTTCTATACTCATAGAGAAAGGGAATTGTATACGGGATTGATTGAATTCTTGACATCGTGGTTCTTCCGATGAGGTCATCGTGGAACATGTGGTAGCCACCATGGGATTCCATACCCAGCTGATGGTTATTGGCCGGAGAGGTGTCCCGGTCATGTCTACATGCCTCCCGAACCCGTAGGGTCTACACACTTAAGGTTAGATGATGCTAGGGTTAAAGGGAATTGTTGTACGAGGTTACTGAAGCTTGTTCGGAGTCCCGGATGAGATCCCGGATGTCACGAGGAGCTCCAAAATGGTCCGGAGGTAAAGATTGATATATAGGATGGATGGGTTTGGACGCCGGAAATGTTTTGGGCACCACCGGCAATGTGCCGGGACCACCGGAAGGGTTCCGGGGGCCCACCGGGAGGGGCCACCAGCCCCGGGAGGCTACATGGGCCAAGTGTGAGAGGGAACCAGCCCCTAGGTGGGCTGGTGCGCCCCCCACACCTAGCCCAGGCGCACCAGAGAGGGAAGGGGGGGGGGGAACCCTAGCGTTGGTGGGCCTAAGTCCCACCTACGGGTGAGCCTCAAGGGAGACAGCAAAGCAGGAGGCTGACAGCAAATACTCTGTTAGCCACCTAACGGAGTAGTTTCCTATTGGCTGCCGTCTAAAGGGCTTTGCCGTCTACTTGAACCTCTAGGTGATGGTAGACTCCGTTGTCGTCCGCTTTGTTCAGGCAGGCGGCAAAGAAGGTCCTTTACCGACGAAAGTAGTCGTAGAATATTTGCCGACAGGAGGCTGACGGCAAAGGCCTTTGCCGACTTTGGAACACCCCTTCATGATATCTTCCCGTGAGTCCTTGTGGTTGGTCATACAGATTTGGGTGTCTGACTAGCGTACAATCAAATCGACGGTGTCACAAGTTGGTTACAAAGCCAACAGCCTGTAGGTAGCCCCCTTTCCAACTCCTTGGCCGAGGTTGAGTCTAGTACTTCAAAAACTTTACTAACATTCTTGTGTGGCTTATGGTCCCACATCTCAATCGAATGCTATTAGTATCTTTTACTCCTCTTCTATACTCTGGGTTGTGATATCTCTTCTCTTTGGGGTTAAAGATTTTGCTAACTCTAACTTTATATTCTAGTAAATACTTTCTCCCAGAGAGCCCCACATTCTAGACAATGGCTTGATTCGTCAAAAGACTCCAAAGATACTCTCTGGTGTTCTCTCGAGAACTTGTGATCATCATTTTGCAATTTCCCTTCCTCCGTTAACCCCTATCGATGACTACATACGAATGTCGTTCATACATTTTTTTTTCGAGTTTCTCTTGTTTTTATGAGATGTAACGAATTATTTTACCGGGGATTCGTTCGTTCTTAGTTGTCATAGGTCTCGCAAGTCCCTAGAATTGCTATTCGATCTGCTGAAATCCTCAGTAGCCTATTCTTCATGACCTTTCTCACCTGCTTGCATTATGGTTAATTCCATGTGTCTAGCAACCATCATTTAAATCGTTTATGATTGTCCTTTAGTCTTATTGATTCAACCTACGTGTGAATGCATGCAATCATCTATTCATACTCATAAATTAGCTTTACGGCTCAGACGTCCTTCTAGACACGAGCTGGTTCTCAATAAATCAACCTTGATTGATTGTCCATGTAATTCTAATCAGCTTATTCATCCTTGATCAAAGCATCTGATTCTGATACACCAACCTGGAAATCACGATTTCTTTGGTATTTAAGTATCGATATTATTCACATGTTCTATAATCCGATGCCTTGTATTTCTTTCTTCCTCTCATTGAGTACCGATACTCACATCAGGTCCTTTGTGAACCGCTAGACCCATTGTTGGGTTATTATCCGATAACATACTCCACATTTAAAATACTTGTGACATTGTTCCCCTCATACATGATGCCATTGGTAAATTGTGTCTTCTCCCTCAGATAAGTTGTATCCTTTGCTTTTGTTAGACATACTCTATTGTCAAGAATGTTTTAATTACTCTTGAAGTTTGTGGTATATGTTCCTAAGATGTCTCGACGGGTTGAACCTATGCCTTCTTAAATCTGTGTGATCGCAAGAGTTTACACAATTCTTACTCTTTTGGTGTTTTGACAGATGATCATTCAAAGCTACAACCTCATCAAAGGCGAGGAGTAAATGGGAGATGATGCATTGATGAAGTGGGAATAGACCTTGAACCTTGTGTTCATGCCCATGGACCCGATGTATGACTTATCATGGAAGCTTCTCATAACGATAAAATTCCCTTGGTATAAATTGATCTCGTATTTGTGATCTTGTCCTTTGCAATCGTGGTTCATGCCATGTAGATATACTTTGGTTTCATCCTTAGACGAGTTAAAGTGCTTGTCTTTCGTAGATCAATACATTGCTCTAACCTCTATTTTGATCTACCTTCGAGTATTATCCCTGGCATCTCGAGAATATCACAGAGCTATATAACTTCTTATGCGCTCCTCATACACGATGATATTACATTGATTCCAATTTCCCCGTGTTCTAAGTTATTGGACCCTCTAGGACACTAATAAATTCAACAACCCTTTGTAATATTCTTTGCTTACGAGGTTGTCCTCGATCATGACATTCCAAACTCTTAGGCTACATCATCATCGTCATGCTAGAGCTTGACCATGCTATGTGTCCTTCATCCCTGAAACACATTTCCAAATGTGTGTTAAGCTTATATCAAGCTTTCAACATCATGTTGGTTGTCTTAAAAGGCTATTTCGATTCTGAGATAGCAGTCTTACCTGTAATTTCGACAACCTTACTATTCACTATTCCTTTGCTTGATGTCGTCGATGAATGATTACATCTTGATAAAACTTTTCGACAATTGTGTCGTGATCATCATCAACATTCTGAGCTCTTCCAGGATATCAATCAAGTTCATGATGAGAAATACCATCATTACCCATCAATGATTTGTATTATCATCGACATCCATATTTCCTTCCCTCCAACACAAATGTGTTCATGTTTTGTGATGACCTTTGAGTTCCTTGCTATTCAGCTTATGTTATGTTCTACCATGGAGTATTACCATCTTTCATGTCAAGAATGTTGTGAGAAAGTTGTACCTCTTAATAATTGTTGATATGGTGATACTTATCGCCCTCACCATTCATTGCTTGGTCCCCGTGTTGTTTATAACCGTAATACCGGCAAGTGAACTGTAATGTGTGATTCCAGTAATTCTAGCAACCATATTGCTTTGAAGTTAATGACTAATAGTTTCATTCTTGGTGTGTTGGTTATTGACTCACCATTCTAGTATTGGTCGTGCTACTCATTTCGTATTTCCGAGTGCAAACTTCAATCAATGCTTAATTGTTGATGTTTCCTCGAGCATACGTGATTATATCATTTGATCTCGCAAATGCTATCTCCTTGTTCTTTTTTATTTTTGAAATTCGTCCATATCGAAATCTTGAGGGATTGTTTCTGAGCCCTTTGGCCACGGCCTCAACTTCTTCATGTTTCATAATGAAGCTTTTGAAAGCATTGTCTTTGTGCCTAGCTCATGAAGAATATGTTTAATAGTAGAAGTGTTTTCCCAAAGTCCACGTGCATTCTTGCCGCCGTGAATGTGAGAAATTTGAGGGTGACACGTTGTTACGTACTCCTGATGTTAGTTCTGTAGTGTAGTTAACCTGAAGTGGTTCTCAGAGGGTGATTCCTCCTTCACCACCTCCAATAATGACTTTGTCTTACTACCCATCAAGCGTGGTCCATCGAGGGTGATTCCTTCCTCGCCACCTTTGCGGTTACATCATTCAGAATCCATCAAGGGTGATACGTCGGATCCCTCTGATGTTACAACCACACAATTACTTGACCATGCTACTGGGAACATGATGAGGTATGTTGCGGGTGCATTCCTGCGTGAAAGTGATGAGGTGTGGCCGGGCATTCTAGGCCCTTGCCACAAATCCTCGAGATGGTGTTAATTAAAATGCTAATGGGATTTGGGTATTTGATATGAGTTGGTCGGGAGACCTTTTCTCACTAACCTTCATGTGTGAGAAGTTATAGGTACTCGATGTCGTGGTATCAGCTGAAGCTCTTCAGACGTCAGAAATGGAGTGGTGCATGCCCGAGTAGCCCGAATAAGAATCGTTCTTGTATAAGAGGTGCCAGGATTGTCATCGGCCGCCCTTGCACCGTGCAGTAGCGCATAGGGTGATGGGCCCATGACCTTTGCGCGCTTAGGATTTAGACCGGCGATGTCGTGGTTTTGTCACGACAGATGTCCTCGTGAAAGGACTTAAGGATGGAGCCATCGCACCTTGGTGGCGACTCAAAGGGGGTGAGCGAAAGCGAGACTCAGATTTACCTACGTTCGACCCCTCGTGTGGAGGTAAAAGCCTACGTGTTGCTTTGTGTAGATTCATGATGGTTTTGATTACAAGGAGGGTGTAACTCGCCTGACCTAGCTCACGATGATTTTTAACTTGACCCTATCTTCCCCCGGGACTCGCCTTTATATATAGGTCGAGGCCCTAGTATTTACAAGAGTTCTCACTATGCTACAGATCATAGCTTTCCCTATCTCTAAGTCGCCATGCTTTCCAAGACTGGAAACCTCCTTGGCAGCGCATCCTCCTCACGGCTCCTCACGGCTCCTGAACCGCCATCCAGTTCCTGGGCCCCCTGGGCCAAGGCTTGTATCTTCCAAAACATGAGCCGCCCCTTTAGTGACCCAGCCCCGCTAGGGCGGGTTATACCGCAGGAAATATCCCCAACATTAGGCCCCAGATTGTCTTGAATTTATTCACATCAATAAAACTTCCACTCATTTTGGGGCGACTCGTATCACTCCTATCTTTTGACGAATGACAAGCCGCCATCCATCATGACTTGTTTTAGCCGCCAAGCAGTGTTTGATGACATCACCTTATCCCTTTAATTTCGGTACTTAATGACGCAGCCACCCAACGGATCTTTCGCATTGCCATTTATTTATCCAGAAAATCCAGGCGTCATCATTGCAAATTTTCAGTTTGTCGCCTCTATTCCCGCGCCTGCCGCCTCGATTCCAGCTCTAGTCCTTTAAATAACCGCAGGGGGGAGTGGGGGCACCGTCACCTACCCCCACTTCGGCTTCCTCATCGTCCTTCACCTTCCTCGCGCCAGCGCCTCGGCCTTCTCACCGTTTCCCAAAGCTCCGTCGCCAGCCGCTACAACCTGGGCATCTCCGGGCCAATCGAAGGCGTGAAGCTTTCTGCATCCATCTCCGGCGTCGTCCTCCTCTCTCGGGTAAACGCCTTTCTCCATTAGGGTTAGACTAAGGACCCCATGTTCTTCTAGGTTAGCTCTGGAATACAACGAACACTCCCCTTTACTCTGGATCCACTTAATATGTTTGCAGTAGGTCCTTTGTAATAGCAAACCGCGGTAGTTTCATCGCATCTCTCGGCCATTTGAGGTTTTACTTCGTAGATCCAGATGACATCCCTGCCGCATTCTTGTGTTCATAGCCTTTGCAGTTTTTCCAAGCATTATCTTTTTAATTCGATCCACCCGTAGATCCATAATTCACTGATCGCTTTTAGAAACATGTTTATCCTTCTCCCGGGAATATCCCTAAGGAAAGAATCCTTTGAGAGTCACCGCTGACCTTCCTCCACCACTGCGAGTTAGAACATCACCATAGCTACGCCTTTTGTCAATCGAAGGGCGAGTCATAACACCTTCGTAGACATACCATAAATCGCTCAACTGGCAAGTTAGAATGCCCTCATATCCATGTTTTTAATCACCTAATGGCGAGTCATAAGGTCTTTACAGACACATCGTAGATCTCCAACTGGCGAGTTACCACATTTAATGGTCCTCAATGAGCCGCCTTGTTTCCTCTTTTTGTAGTCATGGTCATCATCTCGAAATGCGATTGGCTACCAACGAAGATCGATGACGCCCTTATTGAGAAATTTGTGAAGTCGGGTCATCTTGATAGTAAGGAAGTTATTGGTTGGCGAATAGCCCCAGGCGAGGTGATCCCCAACCCTGCCGAAGGGAAGTAGTTATTTTCACTCATCATATTGTACGAGGCTTCAAACCCCCCAGGTCAAAGTTCTTCAGAGACACTCTGCATTTCCTCAACGTTCATCCTGAGGACCTGGGACACAACTCCATCAGTAATCTCTGCCAGTTTCAAGTATTTTGCGAGGTATACCTGCAAAGAGAGCCCACAGTTCCATTATTTTGGAACTTCTTCTATCTGAATTGCCAGACCAAATTTTCCAATGGGCCCAATTTGGAACTCGGAGGTTTCAACATACAGCGACGCCGCAAACGTGGATTTCCACCTGTCCTTCTGCCCAGCCATCCCAAAGGTTGGGCCGAGTCTTGGTTTTACTATCGTGACACTTCTCCTCGTGGTGAGAACCCACTTCCGGGTTATAGAGAAGAACGCCTTCCCATGGACTTCAAGCTGCCCGAGAAGCTTACAGAAGAAGAAGAATCGGAATTCATCCCTATCTTCTCCGAGTTGCGGTCTTTGACCAGTAACGGGCTCAACCGAGTTGACCTATTCCGTTGCTGGGTGGAATGGAACATTCTTCCTCTAAGTCGCCGGAATGGTCTGATGTGCGAAAACGATGGTAGCGTGAACCATCCGCAATGCTTCCATCATAAAAAACTCTCAGAGAAGGACATTGTTGAGATAATCAAGAAGTTAACCAGCGAGTCTTTGGAAAACTGTGCCAAGATCGGGCTCAAGCCTTTCTGTCACTCCAACCCGTTCCACCGGTAACAATCTAAGCCGCCTCCCTTTACCTTTTAAATATACGTGCCAATGCTCTAGGTTTGAAATTTTATTCTATCCACCAGAAAGGTGACGCCTTTTGGCGAAGGGGGCCAAAGGTGACTGCCCAAAAAACAACTAAACCGCCCCCAAAGAAGAAGAGGAAGAAGAGTAAGGGCAAAGCCGCCGCCAAGGATTCATCCGTTGTCGGTGAGTCCCGAGCCGGTGAAGAACAGTCAGAGGTAAATAATTACCCTTTTGCTTGTCATTACCATGTTCCGATTTTATTCTTATATCCTGTTACTTTTGTGCGTAGGATGATGGCTATGAGAGCCCAGATGACGTAGTCGAGGTAATTTCTATTTCTTCCGACTCAAATTCCTCTCCTCCTAGGCCGGTCAGGCGAATTTGTGGAAAAGTTCCCATGTCTCACCCACATGCTTGTCTGGACCCTGATTTCCTTTTGAAGAAGGCGAGGTATACTCCCAAGCGTAAAACCCAAAGTCGTTCTCGCGACTTAATTTCCGGGTTACCTGAGAAAACAGCCGGTCGAAAGCGCTCAAGTGAGGTATACCCCTGTTAACATATCCTCCTTTGTAGAGAACTTTATTCACAACTCATTCACTCCTTGAACTCTTATTCTTTCAGGTTTCTCCTCCTTCATCTTGGGACTCAATAAGTCAGCTCTTTCACCAATGGTTCGCGTACAAGGGTGAGTTCTTTTATTAACTCTTTTCCTTCCCAATAATGATATGTGTTTTAACTTTGAAGTCTTTATCTCAGAGCACAAGCGAAGAAGAGAAGAACTGGTGACTTGTCTTCTGCTCCTAAGACGACTGAGGTGTTAGGCACGAGTACCTCTGCCCCAGAGCTTGATGAGGACCAAGTGGCATCTCCAGATGATCCTGCAAATGACATCCCTGACGTCCGGGACGAATCTCCAGGCTCTTTAAAGGAAGCCACCGACAATGTTAACCCGCCAAGCCCTCCCAAGGCGTCTGAAGATCCAGATACCGTCATTATCACCGGTACTGGCCACTCCAAACCTGCAGCGGCAGTGTTATCCAAGCACACCTCCAAAGAATCTCATCCTTCCGCAGAACAAGATATTACTAAGCTGAAGATTGCCCATTATGAGAAGCTCTAATTTGACCAACTCTGCTCTGGCTTCCCAAGTCGCTTGGAGACGAGTTATGACATGAATAAGAGCTTGATCCATATGATGAAAGTTAAACATGAGGTGTGTCCTTTATCATATGTTCTTCCACCCATTAGCCTTCCAATAGACTAGTCTTGCTTGATGAAATAATTTTTGTTGCAATATCTGTTAGACCCGTATCTGTCCATAGCCCCCAACGGCCGGGTCACCTTTTTAAAAGATGAACCGGGTCTCGAATTTAGTTACAAACTTCAACCTGTAGCCCCCAAGGGCCAGGTCATCTTTTGAGAGATGAGCCGGGTCTTGAATATAATTAAAAAACTTCAACCTGTAGCCCCCAAGGGCCGGGTCACCTTTTGAAAGATGAGCTGGGTCTTCAATATAGTTAAATCTTCAACCTGTAGCCCCAAGGGCCGGGTCATCTTTTGAAAGATGAGCCTAGTCTTGAATATAGTTAAAATCTTCAACCTGTAGCCCCTAAGGGTCGGGTCCATCTTTTGAAAGATGAGTCGGGTTTTGTATTGTATCATGTATGACCTCTAAAAAGAGTCATTCATTAGCCCCAAGTGTCAGGATTATTGCTTGCAATAGTTCTTAGACTTGTCTCCCCAAATTTTGTTTTGCAGGAATCTGTGACCCAGGCCGAGTGATCCCTAGCTGATTTAAGGAAAAATCTAGCTGAACAGCAGAATGCTCGGTCTGAGTCTGAGAAGAAGTATCAGGTGGTCCTGGCTGAATTAGAAAAAATGAAGGCTTATCACCAGAATCTTGAAAAGAAAGCCAAAGCTAACCAAGCCGCCATCCTGAAGCGGGCTGAGCAAGCCGAGGAGAAACTAGAAGCAGCCCAGCAAGATCTCTCCGACTTGAAAAAATACATCTCCAACATATCTCAAGCTATGTTTGGTATGGATCAATTCCCTTCATCGAAAAATTAGTCTAGTTTGCCAAGACTAACAAACACGGATTTATCCTTTGTAGGTCCATGAGCCATCAATCTCCAAGACGACTGCATGTTGAAACTAAAGGCGATGTATAATTTCACCGAGCAGTTGTATACGGGGAGCATATTGACGATAAAAGCAGTGATGGGTAATAAAGAGCTAGTTAAGTCCATCAAGAGCATGCTTGGCTACTTGTCTATGTTGCCTCCTCAAGTGGAGGAGCTGAAGAGATCAGCCGCCTGGAAGGGAGTCCTGAATACCCTAAGCCGATGCCTGGCCTATGCTCCCGAGCTGAAGCCAGAGGAGGTAACTGCTGGCTATCTTGAACTGAAAGACGACGGGTCGGAGTTCACCGAAGAAGACTACCACTGAATAATCAAAGAGTCACACTCTGCAGTGACTCAACTAGAAGTCGGCTTGGATTTAAACAAACACCAAGCTGTGTATGATGATAGTAACAAGAAGGTGACTCCTCCGTCATTTGAAATTACCAGCCTGACTCCTCGCCGGCCCAAGAATCCCTTTGACTTTGAAGCAGATCTATCTATCTTTCTTAACGATGAAGATGAGTTCGTAGCCTTGTCCAAGTGTAACTGGAAGCTGGATGACTTACAAATTGAAGGTGGAGAAGGCTCGAGGCAAGGCGATCCGGAGGTAGCTTGAGTCTTCTCAGGATGTAATCATTGCTTTTAAAAACAATCTGATCTCTTCTTGATCGGGAGATGACGCCCGACTTGGCCGTGTGAGCCATGTAATAGTTTGTTAGGGAAAGAATCTTCCATCCATGACATTGCTGAATAGGTTATCCTTTATGCGAATCATGAGTCGCCTTTACCAATCTTGGGACTTGATAGTTGTAAGAAGTGTCATATGTCAACAAGAGATAGCTTCTTCAATATGTTTATCTAGGAAAAAATGCCATAGGGTGACTCAATAAGTCATGGCGAGTTATAAGCAAGGAGCCGGCTCAGTGAGCCGCGGCGAGTCAGATATAAAATTTTATGAAACCTTGTGGTAGTGCCACGAAGATAGTCGTAAAAGTCCGTTGCCTCGATGAGCTAAGACAGGATAGGACGAGTTTGCAAAACTCTAGTGCTACCCGAGGAAGGCTTGTGCAATAGCCCCCAAGTTTTTAGACCGGCTGATCAGGCGCGAGCCAGGCTTCAGTGAAGCAGCTTCAGTGAACCAATGGTTTCTCTATTCTCCATGTATGGCTTTGGCTGGTTCCTTTCATGTTTTAACCAAGGCGAATTCAGGGTCCAACAAGCGGATTGACTCGCCAAGAGTACATGGGTCCATATGGCGACTCCTCCAACACATAGTCCAGTATAACCATTTGTAATGCCGTAATTTTTCGCTAGCCAAGAGGGTATTCAGGCTGAACTCAGTGAGTGGAAGCCCCCAAGTGACCAATGATTAGGGAAAAGTCGGACATAGGATTACAGAAGCGTTTTACGCTCTTACTGCAAAACGATATAAGGCGCCCATGTTTGAACCATGCAACGTGGCAACTTTGGTCCTCTTTGGGTTATCAGTACCCAGGTTTGAGATAAGTGCAGCGTGGCGACTTATGCTCTTTGGGACTGATAGCGTCCATGCTTGGACAACTCATAGAACAATAAAGACTCATGCTTTCCAGAAGCTGAAACGGCAAAGGACCCCGAAGTTCGTGGGTGCAGGCTTTATTGCTTTATAAATAAAACATTGCAAGTTCTGAGATTTTGAAAAAAAGAAAGGAGCCCATGGCTCTAGGAGTAGTAAGGCCGCAGGTGGGCTATCTTCCAGGGGCGAGTTGTCTCAACCTCTCTAGTTGGCCGATTTGGGCGAAGATCCACCAAGTAGTACGAGCCGTTCTGAAGATTCTTGCTGATGACAAACGGTCCTTCCCATGGGGGTGATAAATTATGCATACCAGTGTGATCCTGAATCAACCAGAGCACTAAGTGTCCCTCTTGAAAAGTCCAGCTCTTGACACGGCGGCTGTGATAGCGTCGCAATTCTTGTTGGTAGATCGCCGATCGTGACGCAGCCAAGTCTCGCTCTTCCTCGAAAGCATCCAACGAATCTTGTCGTGCCAACTCGTTGTCCTGTTCCACATAGGCGGCGACTCGCGGTGAATCGTGTCTGATGTCACTTGGCAACACCGCCTCTGCCCCGTAGACCAAAAAGAAAGGAGTAAAACCCGTGGAGCGGTTGGGGGTGGTCCTGATGCTCCATAATACTGAGGGCAACTCTTCCACCCAATATCCTGGAGTATGCTCCAAAGGTACCATAAGCCGGGGCTTGATTCCTCATAGTATTTCCTGATTCGCTCTTTCTGCCTGCCCATTAGACTGGCGATGCGCGACTGCAGAAACGTCAAAGCCGTATATGCTCTCGACCGCAAAACTCTTGCATTGCACCCTTTGATAGATTAGTACCATTGTGAGTAATGATACTATGAGAATGTCCAAACCGGAAAATCAATTTTTTCAAGAATTTGACAGCCGTATCTGCATCACAGCTACTACGGGTTCTGCCTCAACCCACTTAGTAAACTTGTCTACCGCCACCAACAGGTGAGTCTTTTTATTGGACGACATCTTGAAAGGACCAACGATGTCCAGCCCCCAGAATGCAAACGGCCAAGTGATTGGGATCATACACAACTCCTGAGCCGACACGTGCATCTGACGTCCAAATTTCTGGCAACCATCACATCGGCGAACTATCTCTTCCGCGTCTGCATGAGCCATCAACCAATAAAACCCATTCCTAAAGGCTTTAGAAAAAAAGGAGCTTGACCTGGCATGATGACCATAGTCGCCCGCATGAATTTCATTGAGGATCATACATCCTTCCTCAGAAGAGACACACCTTTGAAATACCCTTGAATGCTTCGCTTATGCAACTCACCGTTGTGTATGACCATGGATTTGCACCGACGGATGAGTTGGCGAGCCAATAATTCATCCGCGGGTAACTTGCCTTGTGTGAGATACGCCATGTAGGGAATCGCCCAATCCGGGGTGGCACGAAGAGCCGCCACAAGTTGAGACTCGGGGTCCGGCACCGCCAAATCTTCCTCTGAAGGTAGCCTCACCGAAGGGTTATGTAATACATCCAAAAACACATTGGGAGGAACCGGCTTACACTGTGAACCAAGACGGGAAAGAGCATCTGCTGCTTCGTTGAGTCGCGGGTCGATGTTATCCACTTGATAACCATGAAAGTGACCCGCTACATCCGACACTGCTCGCCTGTAAGCTGCCATCAAGTGATCTCTAGAATCCCAGGTGCGAGAAAACCTGTTGTGCCACCAGATCTGAGTCGCCCAAACATCTGACTCGCGTGAGACTCATCTGTTTGGTGAGTCGTAACTGATGGAGCAAGGCTTCATACTCTGTTGCGTTGTTGGTACATGGAAACATGAGCCGGAGGACATAGCAAAATTTGTCTCCCTGAGGCGAGGTTAACACCACACCAGCCCCCAAGCCTTGCAACTGCTTGGATCTGTCGAAATAGACGGTCCAAAATGTGTGATCGGGCCTATCGTGTGGAATCTGCAGCTCGGTTCAGTCGTTGATGAAATCCACTAGTGCCTGAGACTTAACGGCCATACGGGGAGTATATCGTATGTGATGAGGCCCCAAATCAATAGCCCACTTAGCAATCCGTCAAGTTCCTTCTTGATTTTGTATAATGTCACCAAGGGGGCATAAATGACTACCGTGATGGGATGCTCTTGGAAGTAGTGCTTCAGATTCTGACTCGCCATAAATACCCCAAAGACTAGCTTCTACCAATGCAGGTAGCGTTGTTTGGAGAGGGTCATGACTTTGTTGATAAAATATACTGGTCGCTGAACCGGGTATTCCTTTCCTTCGGCCTTCCGCTCGACAACCACTGCCACAATCACTGCTTTAGAATTGGCCACGATGCACAAGAGCATAGGCTCCTTGTCCGACGGAGCCGCCAGCACTGGCGGCTTAGACAATTGTCGCTTCAAGGCTTCAAAGGCTTCGTTGGCTTCGTCCGTCCATATGAATTGATCAGTTTTCTTGAGCAGCAGATAAAGAGGAATGACCTTCTCCCCAAGGCGACTTATAAAACAACTGAGAGCCGCGATACGACCCGCCAAGCGCTGGACTTGGTTAATATTAGAAGGCCTTCCTAGCAAAGTGATTGCTTTAATTTTGTCTCGGTTAGCTTCAATGCCGCGTTTTGACACCAGAAAACCCAATAACTTTCCTGCAAGAACACCAAACACACACTTGGTGGGGTTAAGCCTCATGTGGTATATGCACAAATTGTCAAAAGTCTCCTTGAGATCCTCTAAGAGCGACTCTTTCTTCTGAGATCTCACTACAATGTCATCAACATAAGCGTGGACATTACGTCCGATCTAGTTATGCAAACAATTTTGGATGCAACGCTGATAAGTCGCCCCCGCACTCTTGAGCCCGAACAACATAGACACGTAACAGTAGGCTCCGAAGGGGGTTATGAAGGACGTTTTCTCCTGGTCTGCCACCCCCATCTTGATCTGGTGGTATCCTGAATAAGCATCCAAGAAACACAAACACTCGCAACCCGGTGTTGAGTCAATGATTTAATCAATGTGGGGAAGGGTGAAGGGATCTTTCGGGTAGACTCTGTTGAGATCGATGTAGTCGATGCACATGCAGAAAGTGCAATTCTTTTTTAGCACCAGGACCGGGTTAGCCAACCATTCAGGATGGAAAACCTCAATGATGAACCCGGCAGCCAAAACCCGGGAGACTTCCTCTCCAATCTCCATGTCAGAAGGTTTCCACGCGAAGAAGTCCCGATTCTCATGGATGAATTCGACGAGCGCGATTTCCCAGTTGGGATCCAAACCCGTCCCATTAGTGAACTTCTTGGTTGAGTCACCAGGCGTGAAGTCCATAACCTTGGTATCATCCGTTGGCTTAAACTTGAGGGGGGACTCAGAGTCGATTGCTGGCCTCTTGAGCGGTGTCATGTCTGCCGGGTCAACATTGGCTTGGTGAAACTTGAGCTCTTCGGCAGCGCAAGCTGTCTCTGCATAAGCTGCATCTCCCTCTTCGCACTCTTGGGCTATCTTCCTGTCTCCGCTGATCGTAATAGGCCCATTAGGACCAAGAATCTTGAGCTTGAGATAAACATATCACGGGCGAGCCATGAATCGAGCGTAAGCCGGCCTTCCAAACAATGCGTGGTAAGGGCTCTTGATTTTGACCACCACAAACATGAGAGACTCGCTTCGGTAATTGGACTCTGGCCAAAAGCCACGTTAAGTTTAATCCACCCAATTGGATACGCCGACTTACCCGGAACAATGCCATGGAAAACCGTGGAAGATGGCATCAAGTCTTTCTCCAAGAGATTCATCCTTCGAAAGGTATCCAAGCATAGGATGTTAATGTTGCTGCCTCCATCCATAAGGACTTTGGAAAGGGTGTATCCTCCCACTTGGGGAGCCACGACCAAAGCCAAGTCGTCAGGGTTATCAACTCGGGGCGGGTGATCCTCCCTACTCCAGGTTATGGGATGTTCAGACCAATGAAGGTACCTGGGGAGCGTCGGCTCAGCCACACTGAAAGTTCTATGTTTCACCTTGTGATCCCGTTTGCAGGTGCTGGTGGTGAACACATGATACTGCCCACTGTTCAGCTGCTTAGGGTTATTCTGGAAACCGCTACGATCATCCTATCGCTGGAGATCCCCTTGCGGGGGTGGTTGCTGAAACACGCCTGGAGGGTTATACTACTATTGGTTGTGAACCTGGTACTGTCCGCTGTTGGGCTGTGACCCGCCCTGTGGACCCGGGTTAGGGAAACCGTCGAACGGGCTCTGGCGTGACCCGGGCGCGCCGAATTGTTCATATCGCTGGCCCTGATCACCTCCTTGGCCTTTCTTGAGTGCCTCAGCTCAGAACTCCTGCATCACGTAGCAATCCTCCCAAGAGTGGGTCGCCGGCCCCTCAGCCATAGCATGTTGTGGGCAGGGGCCTTTGAGCATCTCATGATAGTTGCGTGGCTTCTTCCCACTAAAACCCCGCTTCTTCTGGCGCTGGTTTCCGTTGCCGGTATAGGTGTTAGCAACGAAACCTATGGGACCTTCCTGTTGTCTCTTTTTACCTTGCCCGCCATGGTTGTGGTTACCCCGACCTTGAAACTGAGAGTGACCCTTCGACGACTCACCCCTCGTGGCAGTGCTAGCCTTGTCATCGTCCTCTCCAGGATCCTTGGTGTCATCTGACTCGGCATATCTGGTGAGGGTATCCATCAACTCGCCCATGTCCTGCACTTTATGCTTAAGTCACCCCAGCTTCAGCACCAGAGGCTCGTAATGGCATTTTTTCTCCAGAATCAACACTGCCTCAGCCACCGAGATGCCATCTGATGAATGAATAACTTCCACGAGTCGCCGAGTCCGGTGATGGGCTGACTCATCGGGCCGCTGGACGCAGTGTTGTAGGTCGATAATGGTCATCGGGCGTTTGCAAGTCCCTCTGAATTTTTTGATGAAGCGCTCCTTTAGCTCTGCCCAAGTGTTGATGGAGTTAGGCGGCAAGTATTTCAATCACGCACGCGTCGTTCCTTCAAGCATCATAGTGAAAAACTTGGCGCAAACCGCCTCGTTTACGTCGAGCATGTTCATTGCAAGTTCGTAACTCTCAATCCATGAACCTGGTTCGATATGTGGTGTGTAATTGGGTACCTTCCTTGGTCCTTTGAAATCCTTAGGCATCCGCTCATTGCGTAAAGCGGGCATGCGACATGACACCCCAATGTTCTTTCCTCCGGCATCGAGCGGTGCGGGAGGTGTCTGGGTATAAGCCGGATAACCCTGACCCGCCGCGGCTGTCGTCTCCATCTGACGCGCGGCTCATGCTGCATCCGCAATGTCTTGGGCTCGCGTATCGGGCATCCCGAGCGGGTTTGTCTAAGGAAAACGTCGTTGCTCGCTGATCACTGTAGGTTGGTCCTCGTGGCGACTCCTGGTGTGACTCGCCTGGGGCGTGGAGTGTAACCGGTCAAGGCTGTGTGAGTATTGCGCATGTTGGACCACTGCTGTCTTCAGCATCTCGATGGCGTTTCTTGCTTCTACCTCGGCCATGGAGTTTCCTTAGATGGGGAGGGACTCCAAGTAGCGGGTTGCCGCCAGCACATTATCCACGGGATTTGAGAAGTGACCTCGTGGTGTCTGGAATCGAGTTGCGTGGGCCTCCGTCGATTGAGGTGGTGGCGGGTTAGGTGGTTGAACCAAACCTCCCCCTAGAGCGGCTTGCAATGGTTGATCAGGTCCTTCCCCAGGAGTGCGTGGGGTGTCAAAGAGGCGAGTTGGATGTAAGTCGGCCGGGAGGCGCCCGTGATGCCTCCTCTAGTGAATAGCATCGGACGCGCGTTGTTGCTTCTCGAGCCGCCAGCCTTCGGTTTCAGCCATTCCATCTCTGCGGTGATCCTGGCATGCTGCTTCGCCATCCTGGCGGCTTCTGCTTCTACGTCCTGCTAGGCTTTGTCCATCGCCTCCTGCAGTTTTGCCAGCTCGGCGTTCATTGCTTCCTGATTCTCTGCCGTCACGAGGGTTGTCATGAGCCTGGTGACCTCCGCCGTTAAGTCTGTCATGGCTTGAGCCGGGGTTTTCGACGTCCCGCCAGTCTCATTGTTGCTGGCCGGGTTTTGTTGAGGCTGTGCCGCCCCTGCCATGTAGATGGCGATTTGTTGACGGGATCTTTCAAAGATCTTGGGGTCCATCGCCAGTGACAGCCCTCCGAGTTGTCCTTGTGAAGCGGATGAATTGAATATGTCTCGCCCATGGACGATTCGCCATCAGAATTGATGGGGGTGACGTCCTGGATTGCCGGTTCGTCTTGTGCGCTGGCTCCGTGCATGAAACTGGCAGAAACATGGTGTCTCTTGTCTTGTCATGTGATGGGGAGGACGTACATGGCCGACTCAACGATGTCGGTGGAGGTGTCCGGCTAAGGCATGGATGTTCCAATCATGTCGTTGAAGATGTTGATCTCGCTGAAGGGGACTCTGTAACCAGATTCGACTGAATCGGCTTCTGGCCCCCATAGCGAGTTGTCGATGTAGTACCTTCCGGGGCGGCTCTTCGTCATGATGCCGACCGCGTAGCTTTCTGACCCTGGTAGGGCTCCCATTGAGAACTCAACTCCACCGTGCGCTAGCCCCACGGTGGGCGCCAACTGTCGTGGTTTTGTCACGACAGATGTCCTCATTAAAGGACTTAAGAATGGAGCCATCGCACCTTGGTGGCAACTCAAAGGGGGTGAGCGAAAGCGAGACTCAGATTTACCCAGGTTCGGCGTCTCGTGTGGAGGTAAAAGCCTACGTCCTGCTTTGTGTAGATTGATGATGGTTTCGATTACAAGGAGGGCGTAGCTCGCCTGACCTAGCTCTCGATGATTTTTAACTTGACCCTATCTTCCCCAGGGACTCGCCTTTATATACTGGTCGAGGCCCTAATATTTACAAGAGTCCTGACTATGCTACATATCATAGCTTTCCCTATCTCTAAGTCGTCGTGCTTTCCAAGACTGGAAACCTCCTTGGCAGCGCATCCTCCTCACGGTTCTTGAACCGCCATCCAGCTCCTGGGCCCCCTGGGCCAAGGCTTGTATCTTCCAAAACACGAGCCGCCCCTTTAGTGACCCGGCTCGGCTGGGGCTGGTTACACCGCAGGTAATATCCCCAACAGGCGGGTTGGCCTCTCTATTGAGCCTAGCTAGGGCTGCAAGATGTTCATGTTCCGAGGCCGGGCAAGACCCAGGAAAGTGTGTCCGACCAGAGTTTATCAAGCGTGTTGGGTACTGTGGTGCCCCCTGCAGGGGTGTAATTAACTATTCGAATAGCTGTGTCCACGGTTACAGGACAACTTGGAGTTGTGCCCCGATAATATACACATTCAACTCTTACTTAACTGGAATGTTTGCTTCGAGATTGCTTTCTTGCAGGGAGTTGAGGAAGAATCTCTAGGCGGGACCTTAATTAATATTGCTGCAACAATATGACTATATAATTTTGTTACTTGCTCTACTCTTGTCTATTGCTGCAAGACGCTTAAGATGCTAGTCTTTGATAGGACTAGTGCGCTCTCTCTATTGTCGCATTTCTGCAGTCAGTCCACATATAACCCCTTTACTTTGATATTGATGCATACTTAGTATAGTTATGATGTCAGTCTTGGGAGTACTTTGGATGAGTAATCACCTTTGCTTTGCTCCCCCGTTTCCCCTTGATATGTTTGTTGTGACCGGATTAGGAGCCCAGGAGAGGGCGTATCCCAACAACAATGTTTGCTACCCCGACGGTGCCGACTGCTATGTGGAGGCCGCTCATGACCAGGAGTAGTTTAGGAGGTTCCCAGGTAGGAGCCCTCGCCTCGTTCGACCGTTGTATCTTTTGTGCTAGCCTTCTCTAAGGCATTATCCCTTGTTTTATGTCTGTACTCAGATATTTGTTGCTTTCGCTGAGTCGTGCATTGCTCGAGCTTCTGTATTCTAGCCCTCGATGCACCTGACTTGTAATATGAAGCTTGTATGTTTTATTTGTGTCTAGAGTTGTGTTGTGATATCTTCTCGTGAGTGCTTGAGCTTGGTCATACGCATTTGTGTGTATGATTAGCGTACAATCATATCGAGGGCGTCACAAGTTGGTATCAGAGCCAACTGCGTGTAGGTAGCGCCCTTTCCAACTCCTTGGCTGAAGTTGAGTCTAGTACTTGAAAAACTTTACTAACATTGTTGTGTGGCTTATGGGACCACATCTCAATCGTATGGTATTAGTATATTTTACTCCTCTTCTATACTCTGGGTTCTTATCTCTCTTCTCTTTCGGGTTAAAGATTTTGCTAACCCTAACTTTAGGTTCTCGTAAATACTTCCTTCCAGAGACCCCACATTCCAAACGATGGCTTGATTCGTCAAAAGACTCCAAATATACTCTCTGATCTTCTCCCGAGAACTTGTGATCATCGTTTTGCAATTTCCCTTCCTCCATCAACCCCTATGGATGACTACATACGAATGTCGTTCATCCCTTCTTTTTGAGTTGATCTTGTTTTTATGAGATGCAACGAATTATCTTACCGGGGATTCGTTCATCCTGAGTTGTCATGGGTCTCGCAAGTCCCTCCAATTGCTATTCGATCTTCTGAAATCCTGAGTAGCATATTGTTCATGACCTTTCTCACCTGCTTGTATTATGGTTAGTTCCATGTGTCTAGCAACCATCTTTTGAATCCTTTGTGATTGTCCTTTGGTCTTATTGATTCAACCTGCATGCGAATGCACGCAATCATGTGTTGATACTCATCAGTTAGCTTTACTGCTCATACATCCTTCTAGACATGAGCTGGTTCTCAGCAAATCAACCTTGATTGATTGTCCATCTAATTCTAATCAGCTTATTCATCCTTGATAACAACATCTGATTTTGATAGACCAACCTGGAAACCACAATTCCTTTGGTATTTAAGTATCGATATTATCACGTGTTCTATAGTCCGATGCCTTGTGTTTCTTTATTCCTCTGATTGAGTACTGGTACTTACATCACGTCCTGTGTGAACCGCCAGACCCATTATTAGGTTATTATCCAATAACATCCTCCACATTTGAAATTCTTGTCACATTGTTCCCCTGATACATGATGCCATTGGTAAATTGTGTCTTCTCCCTCTGATAAGTTGTATCCTATGCTTTTGTCAAACATACTCTATTGTTAAGCATGTGTTAATTACTCTTGATGTTTGTGGTATATGTTCCTAAGATGCGCCGACGGGTTGAACCTATGCCTTCCTAAATCTATGTGATCCCAAGAGTTTTCACAATTCTTACTCTTCTGGTGTTTTTCAGATAATCCTAGGAAGCTACAACCTCATCAAAGGCAAGGAGTAAATGGCAGGTGATGCATTGCTGAAGTGGGAGTCGACCTTGGATCTGGTGCTCATGCCATGGACCCGATGTATGACTTATCATGGAAGCTTCTCGTAATGATAAAATTCCCTTGGTATAAATTGATTTGGTATATGTGATCTTCTCCTTTGCAATCATGGTTCAGGCCATGTAGATGTACTTTGGTTTCATCCTCAGACGAGTTAAAGTGCTTGTCTTCCACAAATCAATACATTGGTCTATCCTCTATTCCGATCTACCTGCGAGTATTGTCCCTAGTATCTCGAGAATATCCCGGAGCTATATAACTTCTTCTGAGCTCCTCATCCATGATGATATTACATTGATTCCATTTTCCTCATGTTCTAAGTTATTGGACACTCAAGGACACCGATAACTGAATCAACTATAAATTGTGATTCAACAAATCTTTGTAATCTTCTTTTTTTACGAGTTTGTACTCGATCATGTCATTCCAAACTATTAGGCTACATCATCGTTGACATACTAGGGCTTGACCATGCTATCTGTATCCTTCACCCCCGAAACACATTTCCAACTTTGCATTAAGCTTACATCAAGATTTCAACATCATGTTGGTTGTCTTAAAAGGCTATTCCGAATCTAAGGTTGGTGCCTCATCTGTGATTTCGACAACCTTCGTCTTCACCATTCCTTTGCTTGATGTCGTCACTGAATGATTACATCTTGATAAAACTTCTCGACAATTGTGTCATGATCATCATCAGCATTCTGAGTTCTTCCAGGATATCAATCAAGTTCATGATAAGAAGTACCACCCTTGCCCCTCGATGATTTGTATTATCATCAACATCCTTATTGCCTTCCCTCCAACACAAATGTGTTCATGTTTTGTGATGACCTTTGAGTTCCTTGCTATTGAGCTTATGTTGTGTTCTACCATGGAGGATTACCATCTTTTATGTCCATAATGTTGTGAGAATTGTTGCACCTCTTAATAATTCTTGATATGGTGATACTTATCACCATCACCATTCATTGCTTGGTCCCCGTGTTCTTTGTAACCGGAATACCAGCAAGTGAACTCTGATGTGTGATTCCAATAATTCTGGCAACCATATTGCTTTGAAGTTAATGACTGATAGTTTTCTTCTTGCTGTGTTGGTTCTTGACTCACCATTATAGCATTGGTCGTGCTGCTCATTTTTCATTTTGGAAATTCGTCCATATTGAAATCTCGAGGGATTGTTTCTGAGCCCATCGGCCACACCCTCAACTTCTCCATGTTTAATAGTGAAGCTTTTGAAAGCATTATCTTTGTGCCTAGCTCTTGAAGAATATGTTTAATAGCAGAAGTGTTTTCCCAAAGTTCACGTGCATTCTTGCCTCCGTGAATTTGAAAAAGTTTTGTTTCGCTTCCTCTAGGGTTATCCCAAATCATTCACCCACGCGTGAGGTGTTATATGTTTTGAAGATTTGTTATCTTGACTTCATATAACTTCTCTTAGTACCCCAAGACACTGATTGATTTGATCCAGGAAAATAAGTTCCTTCATAAGAGCTAATCCAGACTTACACAAGATCCTTGATATCCTCAATGATGGTTCCCAAATCAGAACTCGATTGCATTTTGTTGTAAGAATTCTATGTGGTCACGAATATCTTGACATTGTTTTCATGTGTCTTACAATCCATCTCATGATTCAAGACTTGCTCCCTTAGTGCATATCCCAAGAATCTTGCATCATCATCTTTTCTTCTCACGCATCCTGAGTGTGAGATGTCCTAACACCAATCAGATCTAAATCTCAGGCGGATATGATTGTTGGAACATTTCACAATAATTATAACTTTGGTCTTTATGTAACCCAGTACGGTGATATCTTGTTCAGCACACCTTGGTGGAGGACCTTTTGTTATAGTATCTTGTTTAGCAAGATTCGTCATTTTTCCATGAGGAAATCGTATGACTTATTTCATAAGTTGTTCGTGATGGATCCTTTGTGTACCCAAAGTTTGAGTTGTATCTAATGACCATGTCCATGCTACTCCAAAGCACAAATGTGGTACTTCAAATTTCGACAGGGACACTGGAAGCGTAAAGCTAAATTGCTCCTAATCAATTACCAAATTGTATGGTATGGGTAAACATAATGATTTTCCTTCCCCTTTTATCAAAATGGTTATGTACTTGATGACCTATCATGTATAACATACTCTATTTTCCTTGGGAATGGTATACTCTAATGCTTGTGTGTGTGAACACATTTTCCTTTCCATTGGTGTGTTTAACCTTTTCTTGTAATCTAACTTATTGAAGTAGTGGTAATTCTCTTCTTTGGTAAAATCCTCATTGTCACAACTGTTAGTAAGACCCTGGTACTATGGTGGATAACATTCCGGTAGCCGCCGATGGATGAGAACCTTGTGAACTAGTTCGCCCGTTTCAGCAAGCAGGAACATGGTTCTATTCGTCCCCCGCCCTTGGTACCGACTTTGTTGCCAACATAACTGATAGGTTATCCTCTTACATGGCTTGCTATCAAGATCGTATAAGATGTCACCGCTTTGCCTACTCTTAACCCACATGGTGGACCCATAACCCAAGTTCTACAGGATCGAAACTTAACTCTCATATACATCTTTGACTCCTAAGTACCCTATACACTTTGCTTCGTATGAAATTCCCGAGCCACGTTCAATGGGATGATCTATTCTTGTATCATACGCAATATTTATTTCATTGCTCTAAACCCCCATTTTCATATCTGTTTAAGAATTGATACGTCTCCATCATATCTATAATTTATGAAGTATTCAAGCCATGTTTACAACAATTATATATGATTTTATTAGAACTAACCCGGACTGACGTTGTTTTCAGCAAAACTACCATTGTGTCATTTTTGTGCAGAAATAAAAGTTCTCAGAATGGGCTGAAAATTTACGGAGAATATTTTTGGAAAATATAAAAAATATTGGGGCAAAGAGATGGGTCAGGAAGTGGACCAGGAGGCCACAAGCCTGCCACGCGCAGCCACTCCCCTCGTCGCGGCCCTGTGGCTTGTGAGCTCCTCGAGAACCTTCCTTACGTGATTCCAACGCTAAGTACTACTATAAATACCCAAACGTCCGAAAAGAAACCTAGATTCGAAGGACCGCCGCCGCATGCCTCCAAAGCCATGAAAAACTAATCGATAGCCCGTTCCGGCACCCTGCCGGGTGGGGAAACCATCACCAAAGGCCATCTTCATCATCCCTGCGGTCTCCATGATGAAGAGGGAGTAGTTCACCCTCCGGGCTGATCGCTCTCTTGAATTCTTGAGATGGTACGATCTTGATGTACCGCGAGCTTTATTAATATGGATTAATCATATGGAGTTTTCCCCTCTCTATCTTCTTGTGATGAATTGAGTTTCCCTTTGAAGTTTTCTTATCGGATTGAGTCTTTAAGGATTTGACAACACTTGATGTATGTATTGCGATGGGATATCCGTGGTGACAATGGGGTGTTCTATTGATCCACCTGATGTATGTTTTGGTAGTCAACTTGCGGGTTCGGTGACCTTGGGGATCTATGCATAGGGGTTGGCACATGTTGTCGTCTTGACTCTCTGGTAGGAACTTTGGGCCACTCTTTGAAGTTCTTTGTGTTGGATTGAACATGATGAATCTGAAATTGTGTGATGCATATCGTATAATCAAGCCCATGGGTATTTGTCGTGACATTGGAGTATCTAGGTGACATTAGGGTTTTGGTTTATGTGTATCTTAAGGTGTTATTTTAGTACGAACTCTAGTGTTGTTCGTGACACTTATAGGGATAGCTCATAAGATTGATCGGAAAAGATAACTTTGAGGTGGCTTCCTACCCTACAATAATTTCTTCATTTGTTCTCCGCTATTTGTGACTTTGGAGTGAACTCTTTGTCACACGAAACCATTGCCTATTTGTGACTTGAGGGAAAATTGCTATTGTCCTACAAAACTCTGCGCTTGGAGGCCCAACACGAGTCTACAAGAAGAAGGTTGAATAGTAGACATCAGGCATCAAACCATTGCCTAATCATTTGAAACCCTGTACCATCATGTTGTTTTCCTAATGAATTCTGTGAGTTACAACTTGAGGAATAATTCATGTCATTTTCCTTGAGTTCGCCGTCACATGCCCTACTTTGTGTAGTTATGTTCTCCCAAAGTTTTCCCCTGTTATCGCATTCGTAGGATGATGAAGATCCCGAAGGAAGGATGATGACTTCATCAGGTTGACCTGAGGTAGACAATTGAAGACTTCAACCAAAAGGATAAATTTCTTCAGGGAGAACAAACAAGACCGAGAAAACTCGTTAGAATTTCGTAACCAAACATTTCCCCCTTACGTCTACCCCTTAATTCTTGGGACGAGAATTTCTTTTAGTGCTCTAGAGTTGTGACATACCTGGATTAGTATACAGTAACCCCTGTAACCAAGCTACACTAATCACACGCTAATCATGCCATGTCATCAAGATTATCTCAGCCAAATTGCCACTTGACAAAAACAAAAACTAAAATTAAAATTTAAGTCAGATAAATTACTTCTACAAACTATAAAATAAAAATCATGATTGGGTTGACAATATTCCCTAAGTAATTGTCAATATGAAACCAACATTTTACCAAGTATTTAAATGCCCTAATATATTGAAAACAAAGGCCAAAATTATTATTTAAATGCCTTTTGATTAATGAACATTCCAAACCTTTTTAAATGGTCCCCAAACAGTTGTGGCAGTACCAAATATTGCGTAACAAATATTGGACTAAGTCACCTATTTTATATAAATATTTTTGGCACTAAAACTAAATAAAACAGAAAATGTATAAGAAGAAATTTTAAAAAAGAAATAAAACCCCCTCAACGTTGGGCCGAGGCCCAGCCCGGCCTCCCCAACCAGCCGGCCCAGCCAAGCTAGCCGAGCGGCCCGACCGACCCACCCCGGGGGGTTATACCTCCCCCACTCCACGAACATCCCTATTCCCCCACCATTCCCCACTTCTCTCCCCTCCCGATCCCGATCTGGATTGGGGATCGACTGCCCCCGTCGCTGCCCAATGCCGGCATTAGCGCCCTCCGCCGCCGGTAGACCTTCCCCGCCGGACCCTTCCTCGCCTCCTCCCCGACCATTGTTATCCTCGCCGGTACTACCCCGCCCCACACTAAGCCTCGCCGCCCGCTCCTCTCTATGATGCCGGTGAGGAGCCCTCCCGACTATCTCTTCCCTCTCTCCCCATCGTTCCACCCGTTCCCGTGGCCTCAACCGCACGTGTCCCTTCATGTCGAACCGCAACCACCGCGCTTGCGCTGCTACTGCCTGCCTGTTGCATCGTTGTCGTTGTTGCGCCTACGCTGCAGCTGCTGTTTTTGTTCTTCTACTACTACTACCCCGCCTCGCCGGCCTCCGCTCGATGCTGTGCTGCTGCTGTCACGCCCCAGCACTGCGTTGATGAGGACCGGGTTGCATCTGCTGCTCCATCACCGCGCCACCCGCACCTACACCAACACTGCTTTGTGCGCGCCCACATCCGGGTGCGCCCCGTTGTCACCTGTCATTGCTCGCTGCCCCTGCCTTGTTTTGGCGCGCACCCGCGCGCACGTCGTCCACTAGCCCCTGCCACTGCTACTCTGCTCGGCGGCCACCGCTCCATCATGCATTTGTGTGTATTATTAGCATACGATCAAATCGAGGGCGTCACAGGTGATCGTTACATATTGTTCTGTTTTAGACAGATTCCTTTTTTGCTTGCATAGTTTCCTTGTTTTGATGATGCTATGGATGGGATCAGGGGCTATAAGCTATGGAGATGTTATAACACAGTAACTTATTCACTAATTAATTATGAATCCATTTATAACAGTACAAAAAGTTTATGATTTGCCTATTATACTAACAGGTCTCACGAGGTCTCTAGTATGTTTTCTGTGATTGGAGTTTTAAATTTTGGGTGAGATACCTATATGAGAAGAATAAGGACAATTAAGGACCTAAGATTTGGGACGAACGAGGAACCCCCAACGTAATATCCAAGGAAGACTCAAACATCTAAGCTTGGGGATGCCCCATATGGCATCCCCTCTTTCGTCTTCAACACTATCAATATATCTTACTTGGACCTATACTTTATTCATCACATAATATCTGTTTCACTTTGAGTATCATTTTATTTTTTTATTATTTTCTTGTTGTTACTTGTAATCTTATTTCTCAATAAAAAGTTCCACGAATTGCTGATGACCCACAAGTATAGGGGATCAATCGCAGTCCTTTCGATAAGTAAGAGTGTCGAACCCAACGGGGAGCGGAAGGAAAAGACAAGTGGTTGTCAGCAAGGTAGTTTCTGCAAACACTCAAAGAAGCGGTAACAAATAGTTTGGTAGAAAGTAATTTGTAGTGAGTAACTAGGGACAAATGTAAATAAAGTGCAGCCAGATAGCCCAATCCTTTTGAGTGCAAAGGACATGCCGGAACAAGTACTTATAGTTATGCAAACGTTCTTGGGGACACACAAGAATTTCATCTAGTCACATTCACCATGTTCATTTGATTTGCGTTCTCTACTTTGCTGATTTGATATGTGGGTGGACCGGTGGTTGGGTGTTGTTCATACTTGAACAAGCCTCCCACTCATGATTACACCCTCTCGCAAGCATCCAGAATTACGAGAAGAGAATTAAGACAAAGTCTAACCATAGCAATAAACATTTTGATCCAAATTAGCCCCTTACGGAATAGCGCATAAATTGGGGCTTAAGCTTTTGTCACTCTAGCAACCCATCATCTAATTACTACTCCACAATGAGTTCCCTTAGGCCCATGAATGGTGAAATGTCATGTAGTCGACATTCACATGACACCACTAAGAGATTCACAACATACCTATCATCAAAATATCGAACGAATACCAAATTCACATAATTACTTATGACATGATTTCTCCCATGTCCTCAAGAACAGAAGTAACTACTCACTCATCATCATTGTGTTCAATATCAGAGGGGTATTGAATAACATAAAGGATCTGAACATTTAATATCTCAAGAGGCAAACCAACTAGCATCAACTACGATAAGTAATCAATATACGAGCCAAACACAGGTACCAATCTGAAGTTTTGACACAAAGATTGAATACAAGAGATGAACAAGGGTTTGAGATGAGATGGTGATGTTGATGCTGCCACTGAATATTGGTCCTCCCACGATGTGAGGGTTGTTGGTGATGACGAAGGTTTCGATTTCCCCCTCCCAGAGGGAAGTGTGCCTGGTGGAATCTGCACGCCCAGAGGGAAGTGTCCCCGGAGGAAGTGCTCCTGCTCTAGTTCCGCCTCGTGGCGGCGGCGCCTCGTCCCGAAAGTTTCCCCATAAATGTTTTAGGGTAAAATGACTTATATACCAGAAGGAGGAGGCCTTAGATGGGCCAGGGGCTCCACACAACATTAGGGCGCTCCCGAGGGGGGCGCCCTGGTGTTGTGTGGGCACCTGGCTTGCATTCTCAAGTGGATCTATGGCCCAGTATTTTTTAAATATTCCAAAAATAATTCTCCACGAAATTTCAGCCTATTTGGAGATGTGCAGAATAGGTATCTCTGTTGCAGCTTTTTCAGGCCCTGAAATCCAGCTGTCGGCATTCTCCCTCCTTGTGTAAATGTTGCATATTAAGAGAGAAACGACATTAAAAATACTCCATGAAGTGTTATATGGATAAAAAACTTTATAAATAGCAGCAATAAAACATGATGCAAAATGGACGTATCAACTCCCCCAAGCTTAGACCACGCTTGACCTCAAGCGAAAGCCGAAATCGAAAAACATGCCCACATGCTTAGAGAGAGAGGTATCGATAAAAATAAAATACACACATGTAAGCATCATGAACAATAACATAAAAACAATAAATATCATCATAGACTTCTCATCAGCAAGTAAAAATTCACCACAATATTGAAGTATGAAGCATAAACTTTCTTCAAAACTTACAAATTATGTTCTCACTTAACAATGCAATTGCAATTCAGTGTACCTTCAGGAAGGGTCACATGTAGGAGCTGTTTTGGCAAGTGCACATACTCAACTATCATATAGCCTTTCATGATTGCTAACACGCACTCCATACATATGGAGCATCAAGTTTAAGCCGGACACAGAGGAAGATAGGAATCCTGCCTTATTCACCTCAAGGGTGATGTCGACAATAATAACTCATTCTCACCCACATTCAATTGGATATATGTGCCTAGATGTTTCCCCACCACATGATGCTTGCCAAAGGATAAAATAAAAAGGAATAGAGGGAAAACTTTAACTCTTTGCATAAAATAAATTATAGGTCCTTCGCAGAGGGAAGCAGAGGTGGTCATGCGCTTTTAATTTTGGATGCACTCACTCTTAGTGCAAAGGAACGTCATGTGATATTACCCTTATGATAGCAACCTTTATTATGCAGTCTCTCGCTTTTATTCTTTGCCATCACAAGTTCGTACCACGCCTATTTTCCCTTACAATAAAAGACCGTACATATTTAGGAGCAATTTTATTGCTTTATTGCACCGATGACAACTTACTTGAAGGATCTTGCTCAATCCATAGGTAGGTATGGTGGACTCTTCATGCATGTATTTGGTTAAAGGGTTTTGGATGCACAAGTAGTATTTCTACTTAGTGCGGAGTTTTTGGCTAGCAAAGGTATTGGGCAAGCACTCCATGTTGGAGGATCCATGACAATAAAACTTCTATCTGAATATGAACAAACTTAACTCATTACGTTGTCTTCCTTGTCCAACATCAACCATTTGGCATATAATATTTAATGGGTCCTTTCGATCATAAAAGATGTCCAAGATAGTATATTTGCATGTGAATCTTCTCTCCCTTATTAACTTTTTCATGAATTGAATTATTGACCATTGCTATGTTTGTCAACCTTCAGTTAATTTTACCACTTATAATCTACCTTATGTGATGTCATTACTCATCATAAGACTAGCGTATCTTTTTCTTTTCATTATTTCATTGCTTTTGATTAGAGCACACGAGTAAAGAAGCAACACTCAAACTACTCTTTATTATACAACTCACACACGATTACATAAATAGATGGAAAGAAACTAGCACTCAAAGATAGATCATACTAAACTTTTATTCTACTAGATCACGAAATAGCTAAGGTTCGAATTGAAAATAGGTAAAGATAATAAGAATGATGGTGATACGATATCGGGGCACCTCCCCCAAGCTTGGCACAAGCCAAGGGGAGTGCCCGTACTCATATGATCAAGCTTACTCCTTAGGTGATGGTGGTGATGAAGAAGCAAGACCATCCTCCAACTTCCATGGGGTTATTTCTCCACCATAATATGCGGAGTGAGGCTCCGGAGCCCGGAAACTTGCAGCCGAACCCATACATGTGAATTTTTCTTCATACTCATAGTTTTGGCGCTGGAGGTCATAGCTTTGATCTTGAAGATAGTCGATGCGGTCGTTAAGCTTGAGGACGATGTTCTCCAAAGGTTGTCCACTCACCTTATTGTCACGCATGAACGCCGTGAGCATAGAGTGATTGGCGCTGAGTCCAGGCTCCACCATCCCCTTGCACTTGAAGATCTCTTGCTCCACCGCTTCGAGCCTTTCCTCCATGCTCCCAGTCATCTTGGCTCCTTGAACATCGCAGATGTGGAGCACCCTCTCACGGGTCACAACCTCCTAAGGGTGCTTCATCACCTCCAGAAGGTAAGGGTTGATGACGTTATTGTAGAACTTTCCCTTGGAGGAGCTTGAGGAGCCATGGAGATTTTAGATCTGACAGAAAACAGCAAGAAACAAGAACATAAGATGTGATTCTATGGTCAAATCAATATGGGGAGTATATATACATTTTTTATCTCGCATAACAAGTAAAACTAGAGGAAAATAGAGCCAGGAAGGTGCACCAGGGCCCCACACATCACCAGGGTGCGCCCAGGTGCTGTGTGGGCACCTTGTGGACCCTCTCGGCTTCCTTTTACTTTCATATTTTTCTAAATATTCTAAAACTGTCAGAATATGTTTTTGCGGAGTTTTTGGAGTCCGTTTACTTACCGTATCATGTACCTGTTCCCCTTTTAGTATTCTGGAGGGTTCCGGAATGACTCATTGATATGTTTCTCCCATGTAATAGTCTCAATAATATTAGTTTCAACATTAATGGGTGTACGTGAATGTAGTGCTTGATCCTTTGACCATTTACCACCTTCGGGTGAGTACCCGCGACATTATTGATCTTTATGTCCCAGGAACGATAAACTTCTTCGATAGTATCCGGTCGTTCCCATTTGGAGAGAAGTTTACCTGGAAAGAACTTAAGATGAGAATTATATAATAAAACATATTCCCCCACTTTGAATTCTCTCTTTTGGATCCTCCTGTCATGCCATCGTTTGACTTTTTATTTAAACAACTTGGCATTATCATAGGCATGGGTTCTCAAGTCATAAGTTGAGCTAATGTCAAATAACCTCTTTCCACCTGCAAGCTTGAAGTCATTGTTAAGTTCTTTAACAGCCCAAAAAGCTTTAGGTTACAATTCAAGAGGTAAATGACATGCTTTTCCATAAACCATTTTATAAGGAGACATCCCATAGGATTCTTATAAGTAGTTCTATAAGCCCAGAAAGCAT
Organism: Hordeum vulgare subsp. vulgare; assembly: GCF_904849725.1. Taxonomy (NCBI): domain Eukaryota; kingdom Viridiplantae; phylum Streptophyta; class Magnoliopsida; order Poales; family Poaceae; genus Hordeum; species Hordeum vulgare. The sequence goes on along the minus strand of NC_058520.1, from coordinate 297,650,369 downwards.
CATCTAATTTTTTAGACCAATTCTTTCTAGATCTATTCACATTCTTTTGCAAAAATCAAAGTTATCTCCCTATTGCTCAATTCAACTTGACCACTAGATTGAGGATGATAGGGACACACAATTCCATGATTAACATCATATTTAGCAAGCATCTTAGGGAAACCACCATGAATAAAATGTGAACCACCATCAGTCATAATATATCTAGGGAATCCAAACCTTGGAAAGATTAATTCCTTAAGCATTTTAGTAGAAGTGTTGTGATCAGCACTACTAGTGGGGATAGCCTGAAACCACTTAGTGACATAATGAACACCAACAAGAATATGAGTATACCCATTGGACTTAGGAAAAGGTCCCATATAATCAAAACCCCAAACATCAAATGGTTCAATAACAAGAGAATAATTCATAGGCATTTCGTGATGTCTACTGATATTATCAATCCTTTGACACTCATCACAAGATAAGACAAAATTACGTGCGTCCTTGAAGAGAGTAGGCCAATAAAAATCGGATTCCAATACCTTATGTGCGGTTCTATCTCCTACATGGTGTCCTTCATAAGCTTCGGAGTGACACATCCGAAGAATTTTTTCCTGCTCATGCTCAGGTACACAACATCTAACAATACCATCCACATCGTCTTTATAAAGATGTGGGTCATCCCAGAAATAGTGTATGAAATCATAAAAGAACTTTTCTTTTGATGGTAAGTAAAACTAGGAGGCATAAACTTAGCAACAATATAATTAGCATAGTCTGCATACTAAGGGGTATTATGACAAACATTAATGGCAGCTAATAGCTCATGAGGAAAACTATCATTAATAGGTTATGGGTCGTCAAGCACATTTCCCAATCTAGACAAGTTATCAGCCATGTGATTCTCAGTCCCTTTCCTATCAACAATGTGAAGATCAAACTCTTGCAACAAAAGAACCCACCTAATAAGCCGAGGCTTAACATCTTTCTTTTCCATAAGATACTTAATAGCAGCATTATTAGTGTGAATAGTAACTTTGGACTCAACAATATAAGGTCTAAACTTATCACAAGCAAACACAACTCCTAGAAACTATTTGTCGGGACCCCGATCCTAAGCCATAGGAATCCAGCTGTAACACATCACATCTCTTTAAGGTCTCATGCACGGTTATCCCCACGGTTGCAGCCTTACCTTAGCCGGGACCGTTTGCGCCTTTTGACTCGCGTATGCAAGTGTGTCGCTAGCAATCCAATGTCAAAGAACCCGGATCGACATGTCTAGTCATAAACTCAAGCGGCAATTCCGTACAGGGACAGGCATACATGACCCAGCAAAGCAGGTGTCGGTCATCGGCGAATGTAGACGAGTTGTAGCAAGCTACAAGGACTCCATTACAACGCGTGACATTTCCCAAAGGGACAGACACATCAGCTAAGAAGGACACATGGTTCGATGGAATCACAAAGGGGCATTTCCCCGTAAGGAGTGCTACTAAGGCATACGACTAGGTATTCGAACCCCATACATATCGAGTACAACACACGTACGCATGGCATACCGATATGCATAGATATATCGATGGCATCACAACATAACCATAAATATGAAAACTTTATTTAGAAGGCTCAAATGAGCCACACACATAATATTACACAGATAGGGTCTCACGACCCATCATCACAAGTCATACACACAAGTCTTAAAAGCCAGCGGAAGATTAAAACTATCTGAGTATAGACAGATGGAAAGATAAAGCCACATGGCCTGACTATCTACAGACCCAACCTAGGGCCAGATCGTAGTTGGGACACCAGCTACTCGTCGTCGTCAACGTCTAAGTAGAACCCTCCATTAGGGTCATTAACGACCTCTGCAACAATTTATTAAGCAAACGTGAGTACAAAAGTACTCAGCAATACTTTAGGATAATCTATCTACTCATGCAAGGTATCAACAAGGAGTTGTGGGGTTTCATGCAGAAAGCTGGCATTTGACTCTTGGCTAGACAACTTGCATTTTCAAATAGTTTTGACAACTATGTTTTCTCACACACGAGTCCACTAACACCACAACAATACTCCATCGTGGAATCATTTCGTCTCCCTACGGAAATGCCATCCACGACACTCACACTTATGTTGAAAAATTTTATGAGTAGCCATTATAGTTATCTATGATCAACATATGATTCCAAGTAGTCCATATCCGTAGATGCGGCTATTCGAATAGATCATAACCCTGCACGGGTGTACTTCTTCACACACGCTCTCGCCACTTATCACCATGTGCACGTCATGCACCTCGGCAACCTTCAAGCGGAAGCCCAGCGAGGGAGTCGGCCACGACCGTTAACCACTCTAATACCTAGTCCAGGTTTATCGCCTATCTGAGGGTAACCCGCACGAAAGTCCGGCCGAGGTTTCCGCCACGGCCCCAAACGATGTGCGCATGGTTCCCAAGCCCACCATCCGGGTGCCACTTGGTTCACCGTGCCACTGCCTACCGCATCATAGCCCACCTCTAAGATCAGCACCATGCACAGCCTCCAGCATGACTATAAATACCAGAAACTACTTGCAACTCCTGGACTGAGTACTAAGCGATTAATAAGTCGAGAGGGTCAATTAAGTATCCCAATGTGTGGTATTATCTAGTCTTGGATTACATACATGGAACTCAGTTCCGAATGACGGTTCCAATGAAACAACCCGCCATGTACTCCTACATAGCCTTTCACCAGTACCTTTACGAAATCAGGTTCAACACACAACCTTTATTTACTGAACACATTCTCACTATCCTCTTCATCATCCAGATGACAGACCATACACAACTCTAAGCATAGCATGCATAGCAGGATAAGGCACATCAGGGCTCAAGCATCTACCAGGTATGCTAGGTTGCAAGGTTCAGCTATTTACTGTGACAAGCACAGGTCATGCAAAGGAAGTGGGTTCAACTAACGTGGTAAAAGCATTTTAACCTAATGCAATAAGTAAGAGCAGGAGCGAGAACATGGGATTTATCGGGATGATCAAAATGGTTGCTTGCCTTGTTGCTCAGCAGAGGGGTGATATCCGTCAGTCGGATAATCAACCGTATCCGGAGGGGCAGAGCCTACCAAAATAATAACATACAATCAACGTCAATCATATGCAACAAAATGATGCATGAAATGCAATGTAGCATGGTTCGAGGTGACTAACAGAACCCTTTGGGTGATCTCGATTTGAAATCATAATTCAAATATCATTTGAATTATATTGTATCAAATTCTTTTAATTGATTTGACCTGATGCTGTTTCATAACTTTGTTTTTCATGCATGCGAATAGCACCATTGGATTCCTTGAATTTTTCTGATCATTTTACATATATTATTTGTGAAATTTGGAGTTATATTCAATTTTCTATGAATTTCCAAAGTTTTGAACTTATTCTGGAATTATTTTTAAACAGGAAAGGTTATATTGCATCAACATGACATAAGCACGTCAATCTGGCCGTTGAAAGTCAAACCTGACCACTGGGACCCACTCGTTAGTGACTCTGGCGAGTTTTTAGTTTAAATTTAGCTTAATTAACTAATTATCAGGGTTGGACCCACATGTCAGTGTCTGATTAGGTTTAAAATAATCTTTCTTTTTATTTTGCTAATCCTAATTAGCTTGGGGGCTGGACCCACTTGCCAGTGACTCAGCGGAGTCAGATCCACCGGCGGTGAGGTGGATCTCACCGGTGATGAGCCTCCGGCGACCACAGAGACGGCGGAGGGGCTCGGGATTTCCATTCCGGCGACCAAACATCACGGGGAGGGCACCAAAAGAACGGCACTTCACCCGCGTTTCCATTTTTGCACACTGCAGGGGGTGAAATGGCCGGAGATGACGCTGACAATGAGCTTGGCGGATGCCGGAGCTCGGGCAACATCGGGGTCATTGCTACGGGGCTCAACACGCGCGGGGCTAGGCTCCTACAACACCTACGCAATGCACTGAAGCCATTGGTGGCCTCAGAATGACCAGCCGATCACCGGAGGGCTATCGGCGACGAGGTCCCGCGGCGGATCTCGTCGGGCTCCGGTGGAATCGGGGCCTAGAGCTTGGGATCGAAGGGGGAAATGAAGGGGGAAAGAACCCTGAGCTCACAAGGAGTGCAGAGGCGACGGGAGAAGGCTCGGGGATGGTCTGAGGAGGAAGAACAACGGGCGGCGAAAGTTGGTGATCCGAGGAAGAAGATGACGGTGTCACGGCGTCTCAGGGGTTCTCGGCATCGAGCGACTGGTTGGAGAGCTTCAGGGGACCAAGGCGAAGCTAATGCGCAGCTCAGGTGAGAGGGGGAGCTCAGCTCTATCTCGAGCGATGGCAAGCTCGAGCTCAGCTCGGGCTCTAATGGCATCCCAGAGGGGGGAGGAGCTGGGGGTGAATTGCGAGGGGATGAGCACGGGGAGGGCTTCGGGGAGCTTATCTCCTCCACACCAGCGCGATGCGGCGGCCAGGCAGGCACGCAGGTGCGTGGCCGTGCCAGAGGGAGCGGTGGCCACCTCTTGGTGCCGACTCGCACAAGGTTTCTTTCCATTTTTTTCATTTCTGTTTCTGTTATTTACTTACTGACTTTGTTTTGTTTTATTTTTGGCTCCAAACTAATTCTAAAATAGTTTGAATGATACTGGAGTGTTAGTTGGAATATTTCCAACCACATATAAAGTTTTCAACATTTTTGGACACTTTGAAATATTTGAAATTAAATATATAATTGATTTCAGTAGCTTTTAACTTTTAAATAAAATGCAAGAAGCATTTTGAAAATATATTTCACCTCTCATAATTTGTTTTCAACATTTATCACTAAAGATGAACTTTTCTAATGGCCATTTTGGATTCACTAATTTCGGCAATAGTTGAATTGTTTTTGAATAAAGGGGTCGCTAGGGTTTTGCTTTGGTTTTCTTTACTTTGCTTTGGATTTCATTTCATTTTCTTGGTTGCAAAGAAACAAGACATGAGCACAACTTGCTAAACCCTAATGGGGATCAAGGATGTGACAACTCACCCCCACTCAAAAATATCGTCCCGAGATTTGGAAGTCGTCGGGAATAGTGCGGGATACTCAAGTCGAAGACGATCCTCTCTTTCCCATGTTGCTTCTTTTTCAGAATGATTTGACCATTGAACTTTAAGAAACTTGAGGTTTCGACGTCGAGTGGTACGCTCAACTTGATCAAGAATACGCACAGGGTATTCTCGGTATGAAAGGTTATCTTGGAGATCAAGCGTTTCGTGGTCCACTTCGCGGATAGGATCCGAAAAGCAACGCCTGAGTTGCGAGACGTGGAATACATCATGAACCTTGGAAAGATGCGGAGGAAGTTCCAATTGGTAGGCAACTTCTCCTCGTTTGGCAAGAATGCGAAAAGGACCGATAAAACGAGGAGCCAACTTTCCCTTGATACCGAAACGATGGTTTCCCTTCAAAGGTGTAACCCGAAGGTAAGCCTTCTCATCAACTTCAAAGGTCACAGCCTTATTATGATGCTCATATTGGCTCTTTTGACGAGACTGGTCTGTTTTCAACTTTTCACGAATAATGCGAACTTGCTCTTCTGCATCCTGGATCATATCCGGACCAAAGAGTTTCCTGTCTCCGGTTTCTGACCAATTAAGAGGTGTTCGACATCTTCGTCGATAGAGAACTTCGAAAGGAGCTTTGCCCAATCTTGATTGGTAACTATTGTTATAAGCAAATTCGGCGAATGGAAGGCACTTCTCCCAATTCATACCAAATGATATAACAAAATCTCGGAGCATATCTTCTTGGATTTGATTCACTCTTTCTACTTGACCACTTGATTGAGGATGGAAAGCAGTGCTAAAAGATATGTGAGTCCCCATGGCATTCTGAAAACTCTCCCAGAAGCGAGAAGTAAAGATACTTCCACGGTCTGAGTTAATCTCCAAAGGAACACCATGAAGAGACACTATTCGAGAGATATATAACTCTGCTTGCTGGCTAGCTGTTATACTCTCACGAACTGGAAGAAAATGAGCTACATTGGAAAGACGGTCGATGACCACAAAGATAGCATTATTTCCTTTCTAGGTCTTGGGAAATCCGGTGATGAAATCCATACTGACTTTATCCCATTTCCATTCAAGAGTAGCTAAAGGTTGAAGGATGCCAGGAGGCCTTTGATGTTCTGCCTTAACTCGACGAAAAACATCACAGTTAGCAACGAACTAAGCAATTTCTCTCTTCATCCTAGTCCACCAAATCCTCTGGCGTAGGTCCTGATACATTTTAGAACTACCAGGATGAATGGTGAAAGGAGAATCATGAGCCTCCTTAAGGATCAATTGCCGCAAACGTTTGCTCTTAGGAACCACTAGACGGTTATGAAAGAACACAACACCATGCTCATTAATAGAGAAATCCCTAACGTTTCCACTAGCAATATTCTCCTTGATCCGGGATATACCCTTATCATATGCCTGCACGGCTATGATTTGATCCCTAAGATTAGGCCTCGCCACCAGGGTAGAAAGGAATCCCTGAGGAACAATGTGAAGATTTAACTTCTGAAATTCCTCATAGAGATGTGGTGGACCTCGTTGTAGCATCAGGTTCTTACAATAAGACTTACGACTTAGTGCATCAGCCATAACATTGGCCTTCCCCGGGGTGTAAGTTATCCCTAATTCGTAATCCGTGATCAACTCAACCCACCGTCTTTGCCTTTGATTCAAATCCGGCTGGGTGAAGATATATTTCAGACTTTGGTGATCAGTGAATATTTCGCAACGATTACCAAGAAGGTAATGTCGCCAGGTTTTAAGTGCATGGACTACAGCTGTAAGCTCATGATCATGTGTGGGATAATTATCCTCATGTGGACACAACTGTCGAGATGCGTATGCAATCACATGATGATCCTGCATGAGAATGCAACCTAATCCTTGCTGCGAGGCATCGCAGTAGATAACAAAGTCCTTAGAGAAATCTGGTGGTAGCAACACAGGTGCGGAAGTCAGGCGTCTTTTCAGTTCCTGAAAACTATGCTCACACTATGGTGTCCACTCGAACTTTTTATCTTTCTTGAGGAGTTCAGTTAGAGGCTTTGCAACCTTGGAGAAATTCTCGACAAAGCAGCGACAATAGCTCGCTAGAGCAAGAAAACTCCTAACTTGCTTAACGATTCAGGTTGAGTCCAATCAAGGACAGCTTGAACTCTCTCGGGATTGACAACAATACCTTTACCAGAGATTACGTGACCTAGGTAGGTCACTTCTGGTAACCAAAATTCACATTTTGAAAACTTGGCATACATACGGTGCTCTCGAAGTTTCATCAATACCAGCCTTAGATGCTCGGCATGTTCTTGTTCATTCTTCGAGTAGATGAGAATATCATCAAGGTATAGTACGACGAATTTATCCAAATACTCCATGAAGATTGAATTCATCAAGCGAGAGAAGGTGGCTGGGGCATTGGTTAATCCGAAGGACATGACGGTGTACTCGTATTGGCCATAACGAGTAACGAAAGCCGTTTTTGAAATGTCCGCGTTCTTGATCTTGATTTGATGGTAACCCAACCTCAAATCCATTTCGGAGAAGACTGAGGATCCAGCGAGCTGATCATACAGGTCGTTGATCCTGGGGAGCGGATACTTGTTCTTTATGGTGACCAGGTTAACTGGTCGATAATCTACAACCATCCGATCCGTTTTGTCTTTCTTCTTGACGAAGAGGGCGGGACAAGCCCAAGGAGAAGAGCTAGGACGAATGAAACCTTTATTCAGGGCCTCATATAGTTGGTTCTTAAGTTCGGCTAGCTCCAAGGGTACCATCTTATAAGGTATTCTGTCTATTGGGACAGTTCCCGGAACAAGGTCTATCACGAACTCTACATCCCTGTCAGGTGGAATTCCTGGCAGTTCTTCTGGGAAAACATCCGAAAAGTCACTGACTATCGGAATGTCTTCAAGTTCTGGAAGAGGGTTGGCATTGAGGGAATAGAGTTGGCATTTGTCAACTCCAGTAGAGACATTGACTATCTCACCCGAGGGATGGGTAAGCTGAACATTTCTAGAATGAGTATCAATCTTGGCATAATGGGCCGACATCCAGTCCATACCCAAGATGATATTGATATCCGAAGATTTCAAGGCTATTAAAGATGCTAGAAAAACTAGTCTGTCTACTAGAATTTCATTGTCATAGGTTATCCGGGAGGTTTGCCACTTACTACCAGGGGTTTGGACAACCAATGGGATTGGCATATCACAGAAAGACATGTTATGCAACTATGCATAACTTTCTGAAATGAAGGAATGAGATGACCCAGTGTCAAAAAGAACAAACACTGGGTGATGATTGACAAGGAGCGTACCCAAAATGACGTCGGGATCCTCTGCAGCTTCTTGTGCTGAAACATAGTTCACACGGCCACGTGCAGGAGTTGGCTTCACATAGTACGCTTTGCCCGAGTTGCCTTGCCCAACAGACTTTCCAGGTTGCTTGGCACCCATATTCTGAGGACACTCTCGGGAATAAGGCCCTGGTTCTCCACACTTGTAACAGATCACCTGATTGGCACGTGGTGGAACATTGCTAGCTGGACCACCATAGGTTTTTGCTGGAGGGTTGGTCTGATTCGCCTGAGGTGCCACATAGGATGGCCTTGGGGTGTCTCTTGGCAGCAGAGAACTATTTGGAACCCATAGCCTGCGTTTTGGGAACGCGGAGCCAGATGACGAACCAGAGTCACGGGAGTGCTTCTTTGTGGCTTCATAATCGATATGACCAGTCTCGGCACTGATCGCCTTGTTGACAAGAGCTTGAAAACTTGTACACTCATGGAGACGTAGATCACGACAAAGTTCAGGGCTCAGATCCTTGCGGAATCTTGCTTGCTTCTTGGCATCAGTTGACACCTCTTCAGTTGCACAGCGGGCGAGGTTACCGATCTCGCGGCTATAAGCATCCACGGACAATTTTCCCTGGGTGAATGCACAGAACTCCTCTCTCTTTCTGTCCATCAGACCCTCTGGAATATGGTGTAGAAGGAAGGCTCACTAAAGTCTGCCCATGTGGTTGTTGGTCCGGCAGGACGCATAGCTTCAAAGTTCTCCAACCAAAGATTGGCGGGTCCTTCCAGAAAGTACGCCGCAAAGGTCACCTTGTCGGCCTGAAAAACATTCGCAGAGCGAATCTTGCGCGATATACTGCACAACCAGTCGTCAGCATCGAGGGGGTCGACGAAATGGTGGAACTTTGGAGGATTCAGCTTCACAAAGTCATTGAGGGACACTGCATCATTCCTCGGCTGACGAGCCGTATTTTTCTCAATACGCTCTAGCAAACGGTTGGTATCCCTTTTGTTTCTTTATGCCTCAAGCATAACTTCCGCCAGAGAGGGCGGGTGAGGCAGTTCCTCCTGCGATGCTTGACTACCCTCTCCCTGCTCATGAGCAGGGGCACGGTTCAACCTGGTGAACACCATCCTGTCAAACAAACTCACAACTTAGACCAATATCAACATCAATACTAACTATGGATTAAGAATGCACTGAACACATGGAATGCGGAAATGAACATCCAAACAACATGGTAACAAGCAACTGCTATATATACACCATGGTTCATACACACCATTACCTAGTTCAGTACAACCTTAAGCTAAGAGCAAACTACTGAAAAGATGACACTACTCATTAGAGGCTTTCCAAGCTTCCTATACATTATTTATCTATGCCTTTAGAATTCATCTCACGACATAAGCATACTCCACAAGACTCACAGGGTTGTGGAAGTACAACTACTACCATACTACCCTTCCACTCACGGGTTCAAGCATCCGCATAGAACATCTCATAAAGGTTGCCTCCATGACCTAGGAGCTCAACCTGCGGATCAGGAAATACTCGAGTCCGAGACCCCTGGGAACCGTAAGGGCACGGGTGTGGCCTTGGTCCCCTGACTGGTGGTAGTAGAGGTCCCTGAAGAGGGGTGACTCCTCCTATAGCAGGACAGTCAACATGAGACGGAAGATGGGTCCTAACAGGGTTCAGCATCTCCATATCTCCATACCCTGTCTGGACTACAGGTGCCAGCTGTGTCAAAGCCATCCACAGACGGGCACGTGTACCATAGACCTCCAAACGAAGGGCACGAGCATCCCTGTCTCTATTCTCTAGCATCTCAGCAGTGGACTGCAGCAGCGGATCCTCCATAGAGGAATCAAAGTAGACCCCATTGAGGTATCCTTCTTCTCCTGGCTGAGAGGCAGGAACATAGCAGAACTCTGAATTCTGCAGCAGTGCATGTCTGGCCCTCATGATGGTCAGCATTGAATAGGCAGCATCTTGTACTGCCATGTCAACAGTGACCCCCAATCCATAAGACTAATGGATCGGCTCCTCAACTCTAGGGTAATTTGGGAATACCCTAACAGTGCACAGATACTAACTCTGATTAAAATCCCGGTACTGCTCCTCCACTGTGTACTCTGGGTACCAGCGGTAACCGGCTACTGACATCATCCTGACTAGCATGGCCGTATGACCTGGCACATCAATGCACCTAGTCAGACGGACCATCTGACAAGAAGGACGGCCAGGCATCTAAAAATAGAGAGTAATGCAAAAGCATTAGAGCTCTGAAGACAATATTTGGCAGCATAACGGTTGCAAATGCTCAAAAACAATTTTGAGACAACCCACAAAGATAGGATAGCATAACCACTCAACTATCAAGTTCAATTCCATGGTCATCAAAACTTACTTTCTTTTCCTTGAAATAATAGAAACTCGAAGTAACTCTCGACCCATTGTCATATAATCTACCGATCAGAAAACACGAGCCTAAGAGAAAGATAAGTAACCTAGTCCTTAATCCCTGCAAAAATGATGAGGATGACCAGAATAGAATAATTTAAGAAGAGAAGAAAGAGTCTTACGTTCCCTTCCACAAACAATTCCCTTATATATAACTAAAGCAATTCTAGAATCAACTTGACCAGTTTGGCTTAGTAATCCTACAGTCAGTCAGGCTCTGATACCAACGCTGTCGGGACCCCGATCCTAAGCCATAGGAATCCAGCTGTAACACATCACATCTCGTTGCGGTCTCACGCACGGTTATCCCCACGGCTGCAGCCTTACCTTAGCCGGGACCGTTTGTGCCTTTTGACTCGCGTATGCAAGTGTGTCGCTAGCAATCCAATGTCAAAGAACCCGGATCGACATGGCTAGTCATAAACTCAAGCGGCAGTTCCGTACAGGGACAAACATACATGACCCAACAGAGGAGGTGTCGGTCATCAACGAATGTAGACGAGTCGTAGAAAGCTACAAGGACTCCATTACAATACATGTCATTTCCCAAAGGGACAGACACAACAGCTAAGAAGGACAAATGCCGGTCAACGAATGTGTCCGGAGCAGTAGCGAACTACCATGGCTCGATGGAATCACAAAGGGGCATTTCCCCGTAAGGAGTGCTACTAAGGCATACAACTAGGTATTCGAACCCCATACATATCGAGTACAACACATGTACGCATGGCATACCGATATGCATAGATACATCGATGGCATCACAACATAACCATAAACATACAAACTTTATTTAGAAGGCTCAGACGAGCCACACACATAATATTACACAGATAGGGGTCTCACGACCCATCATCACAAGTCATACACACAAGTCTTACAAGCCAGCGGAAGATTAAAACTGTCTGAGTACAAACAGATGAAAAGATAAAGGCACATGGCCTTACTATCTACAGACCCAACCTAGGGCCAGATCGTAGCTAGGACACCAGCTACTCGTAGTCATCAACGTCTAGGTAGAACCCTCCATTAGGGTCATTAACAACCTCTGCAACAATTTATTAAGCAAACGTGAGTACAAAAGTACTCAACAAGACTTTAGGATAATCTTTCTACTCATGCAAGGTATCAACAAGGAGTTGTGGGGTTTCATGCAGAAATCCAACATTTGACACTTGGCTAGACAACTTGCATTTTCTAATAGTTTTGACTACTATGTTTTCTCGCACACGAGTCCACTAACACCACAACAATACTCCATCGTGGAATCATTTCGTATCCCTACGGAAATGCCATCCACGACACTCACACTTATCTTGACAAATTTTATGAGTAGCCATTATAGTGATCTATGATCAACATATGCTTCCAAGTAGTCCATATCCACGGACGCGGCTATTCGAATAGATCATAACCCTGCAGGGGTGTACTTCTTCATACACGCTCTCGCCACTTCTCACCATGTGCATGTCATGCACCTCGGCAAAGTTCAAGCGGAAGCCCAACAAGGGAGGCGGCCACGACCGTTAATCACTCTAATACCTAGTCCAGGTTTATCGCCTATCTGAGGGTAACCCGCACGGAAGTCCGGCCGAGGTTTTCGCCACGGCCCCAAATGATGTGCGCAGGGTTCCCAAGCCCACCATCCGGGTTCCATTTGGTACACCGTGCCACTGCCTACCGCATCATAGCCCACCTCTAAGGTCAGCACCATGCACTACCTCCAGCATGACTATAAACACTAGAAACTACTTGCAACTCCTCGACCGAGTACTAAGCGATTAATAAGTCGAGAGGGTCAATTAAGTATCCCAACATGTGGTAGTATCTAGTCTTGGATTACATACATGGAACTCAGTTCCTAAGGACGGTTCCAATGAAACAACCCACCATGTACTCCTACATATCCTTTCACCTGTACCTTTACCAAATCAGGTTCAACACACAACCTTTATTTACTGAACACATTCTCACTATCCTGTTCATCATCCAGATGACAGACCATACACAACTCTAAGCATAGCATGCATAGCAGGATAAGGCACATCATGGCTCAATCATCTACCAGGTATGCTAGGTTGCAAGGTTCAGCTATTTACTGTGACAAGGACAGGTCATGCAAAGGAAGTGGGTTCAAATAACGTGGTAAAAGCATTGAAAGCATTTTAACCTAATGCAATAAGTAAGAGCAGGAGCAAGAACATGGGATTTATCGGGATGACCAAAATGGTTGCTTGCCTTGTTGCTCAGCAGAGGGGTGATCTCTGTCAGTCAGATAATCAATCGTATCAGGAGGGGCAGAGCCTACCGAAATAATAACATACAATCAACGTCAATCATATTCAACAAAATCATGCATGAAATGCAATGTAGCATGGTTTGAGGTGACTAACAGAACCCTTTGGGTGATCTTGATTTGAAATCATAATTCAAATATCATTTGAATTATATTTTATCAAATTCTTTTAATTGATTTGACCTGATGTTGTTTCATAAGTTTGTTTTTCATCCATGAGAATAGCACCATTGGATTCCTTGAATTTTTCTGATCATTTTACATATATTATTTCTCAAATTTGGAGTTATATTGAATTTTCTATGAATTTACAAAGTTTTGAACTTATTCTGGAATTATTTTTAAACAGAAAAGGTTATATGGCATCAGCATGACATCTGCAGGTCAATACGGCCGTTGAAAGTCAAACCTGGCCAGTGGGACCCACTGGTTAGTGATTCTGGCCAGTTTTTAGTTTAAATTTAACTTAATTAACTAATTATCAGGGTTGGACCCACATGTGAGTGTCTGATTAGGTTTTAAAATAATCTTTCTTTTTATTTTGCTAATCCTAATTAGCGTGGGGGCTGGCCCGACTTGCAAGTGACTCAGGGGAGTGAGATCCACCGGCGGTGAGGTGGATCTCACCGGCGATGAGCCTCCGACGACCACAGAGACGGCGGAGGGGCTCGGGATTGTCATTCGGACGACCAAACATCACGCGAAGGGCACCAGAAGAACGACACTTCACCCGCGGTTCCATTTTTGCACACTGCAGGGGGTGAAATGGCCGGAGATGACGCTGACAATGAGCTTGGCGGCTGCCGGAGCTCGGGCAACATCGGGGTCATTGCTACGGGGCTCAACACGCGCGGGGCTAGGCTCCTACAACACCTACGCAATGCACTGAAGCCATTGGTGGCCTCAGAAGGACCAGCCGATCATCGGAGGGCTACCGGCGACGAGGTCCCGCGGCGGATCTCGTCGGGCTCCGGTGGAATCGGGGCCTAGAGCTCCGGATCGAAGGGGGAAATGAGGGGGAAAGAACCCTGAGCTCACAGGGAGTGCAGAGGCGAAGAGAGCAGGCTCGGGGATGGTCTGAGGAGGAAGAACGACGGCGGCGAACGTCAGTGATCCGAGGAAAAAGACGACGGCGTCACGGCGTCTGATGGGTTCTCGGCGTCGAGCGACTGGTTGGAGAGCTTCAGGGGACCAAGGCGAAGCTAATGTGCAGCTCACGTGAGAGGGAGAAGGGCTGGAGCGATGGCGAGCTCGAGCTCAGCTCGGGCTCTAATGGCGGCCGAGAGGGGGGAGGAGCTGGGGGTGAATGGCGAGGCGATGAGCACGGGGAGGGCTTCGGGGAGCTTATGTCCTCCACGCTAGCGTGATGCGGTGGCCAGGCAGGCACGCAGGAGCGTGGCCACACCGAACGGAGCGGTGGCTACCTCCTTGTGCCGAGTGGCACAAGGAAGACGATAGGCGTCGAGGTGGGCTGGGCCTCAGGTGAGCGACAGATAAGGTTTCTTTCCATTTTTTCATATCTATTTCAGTTATTTACTTACAGACTTTGTTTTCTTTTATTTTTGGCTCCAAACTACTTCTAAAATAGTTTGAATGATACTGGAGTGTTAGTTGGAATATTTCCAACCACATATAAAGTTTTCAACATTTTTGGAAACTTTGAAATATTTGAAATCAAATATATAATTGATTTCAGTAGCTTTTAACTTTTAAATAAAATGCAAGAAGCATTTTGAAAATATATTTCACCTCTGATATTTTGTTTTCAACATTTATCAAAAAAGATGAACTTTTCTAATGGCCATTTTGGATTCATTGATTTTGGCAATAGTTGAATTGTTTTTGAATAAAGGGGTGGCTAGGGTTTTGCTTTGGTTTTCTTTACTTTGCTTTGGATTTCATTTCATTTTCTTGGATGCAAAGAAAGAAGACATGAGCACAACTTGCTAAACCCTAATGGGGATTAGGGATGTGACACTATTTTTCAGTGGTAGCATAATTCCTTTGGGAACTGTCCAAAGTCTTACTAGCATAATGAATAACATTCAGATTCTTATCAACTCTCTGTCGCAGAACAGCCCCAACAACATAATCACTAGCACCACACATAATTTTGAAAGGTAATTCCCGATCAGGTGGCTGAACATTAGGTGCAGAAATTAAAGCTGACTTAAGAGTTTCAAAGGCTTCTACACAATCATCATCAAAAACAAAAGGAACATATTTTTGCAAAAGATTGGTAAGAGGCCTAGAAATTTTAGAGAAGTCTCTAATAAATCTCCTATAGAAACCAACTTGACCAAGGAAACTTCTTATACCTTTAATATCCTTCGATCATGGCATCTTCTCAATAGCATCCACTTTTACTTTACCAACCTCAATACCTCTTTCAGATTTTTTTGGCCCAAGACAATACCTTCATTAACCATAAAGTGGCACTTCTCCTGTCACATCCCTAACCCTTAAGCAAGATAGCATTGTGCTCATGTCTTCCTTGCATTTGCATCTAAGAAGTTTCAACAAAAACAACAAAGTGGCAAAGGAAAAACTCAAAACCCTAGCCACCATTTTCAATTAAAGGAAATTTCAACTAGTTCAAAATCAATGAACCCAAAATGGCCTCAAGAAATGTTCAAACTTTCTGATAAATCATGAAAGTAAATGAGCATTGGAGAAAACTATTTCTTGACACTTTAAGCATTTTAAATAATTGCAAAAGCCACTGATTTCAAATTTAAAAATTTGAAATCAGAAACTATAATTTTCCAAAAATGTTGAAAGTCTTGGAAATGAGTGGGGATATTATAACAAATATTTCAGGAGGTCAAAAATAGTTTTTACTTTTTGTTTTGGAGCTGAAATAATTAGCAAAGCAATAAATAGCAAAACAGAAAAACAAAAAAAGAGAAAATGGAAAAAGTCTTACCAGTCGCCCAAGCCAAGCCCGGCCCATCTCGCCGCTCGTCCCCTCCCTCGCGCCAGTAGGCAGCAGGAGGTGGCCGCCGCCTCCTCTGGCCCGGCCACGCACCTGCGTGCCTGCCTGGCCGCCGGTTCGCACTGGCGACGACGGGGATAAGCTCCCCAGAGCTTCCCCGATCCATTCCCCGCCTCGGTTCTTCCCCTCCTCCCGGATCTCCTCCTTCTCCCTGCTGCCGCCATTAGAGCCGAGCTCGAGCTCGAGCTGGCCATGCCCCTGGCCATAGGAACCCCTCCCAGAGCACGCCATTAGCTCCGCCTCGTCGCCCTGGTCATCTCTGCAGAAGCCGAAGCTTCCTCGAGCCCTGCAACGCCCGCAACGCCGTCGTCTTCCTCCTCCGGCCGCCGGACCTCTCCCGTCGATTCGTCGCCCCCAGGCCTTCCCCGAGCCGTCTGAGCTCTGCCCTGCACTCCCTGTGAGCATGCGGTCGTTTTCCCTAGGTTTTCCCCGTCAATCCCCTCCTCTAGCCCTAGTTTCACCGGAGCCCGACAAGGACCGCCGCTGCCGCTCGTCGCCGGTAGCCCTCCGATGTCCAGCTCGTCCTCCCGAGAGCACCAGCAGCTCCAGGACGACGCGTAGATGCCGTAGCAGCTAAGAACTGAGCGTGGATCCCTCTGATTCAAAGCCCCCGACGACGCCCGAACTTCGGCCGCCGCTCCGGCTCGTCGCCGACGCCTCTTCCGGCGACCCTAGCCTCCCCAGATGGTCCTGCCAGATCGGCCACTTCGCGAGCATGCTGTAGCTGCAAACCGCGTGCGTTTTGGTGTTGTGCAGCGCCGTCTAGGTCACCTCCGGTGAGCCCTCCGCCACGGGTCTGGTCGCCGGCGACCACCCTCCGGTGGACGTCGACGTGGCCAACCATTAGGGCGTAATCGCCCTCCCCTCAGTCGCTGACAGAGGGCCCCACGCCTGGTCAAACCCCAATTAGGGGCTGGTCAGCGCGGGATTAGTCCCAGAGAGGCTGACCAGTGGGGCCCCCCTATTAGGTTTGACCTGCACAGGTCGGCTGACCTGCTGACGTCAGCCTGATGCAATAAATGGAATTTCCAGTATAAAAATAATTCAGGAAATTGCTAAAAATTGCAAAAATCATAGAAATCAATCTGTAACTCCAATGAAATAAATTATATATGAAAAAGTATTAGAAAAATTCAAGGATTCTGATTATGCTATTTTCAACTATGTTTGAAAAAGTTACAGGACTCTAATTTGTGAAATAAGGAACAATTCAATTCTTTAATCACTTTATAAATGGAATTTGCAAAAATATCCAAATTTCATTATAAATACAATGATCACACACTGCCCTAGATATAAATCAGTACCATAACATGACATTCCATGCATGTTAACATTAGGTTGATCTGAGCATCAGGTCGAATCAATTGAACCGGTATCCGAGAATACCCGTTTGAATTGCTATTCGAATGTGATTCAAATCAACTCTAAACCTAAAACACCTTGATTATAATAACCTATCACCTTGCATTCTCATGCCATGCTCATGCATCATTTTGAGTGCATATGATTGTTATTGAATGTTGCCATTCATTTCGGTAGGCTCCGCACCCCCGGATTCCACCGAATATCCGTCTGACGGATATCGTTCCTCCTCTGAGCAACAAGGCAAGCAACCCTTTTGATCATCACGATAACTCCTATGTTCTTGCCCCTGCACCTATTTATTGCATTAGGATCAAATGCTTCAACTGCTTTTGCCACGATAGTTGGAACCACTTCCTTTGCATGACTTAACCTTGTCACAGTAAATAGCCGAACCTTGCAACCTAGCATACCTGGTAGTTGCTTGAGCTATGATGTGCCTTATCCTGCTATGCATGCTATGCTTAGAGTTGTGTATGGTCTGTCATCTGGGAGATGAAAAGAAATGTGGAATGTGTTCGGTGAGCAAAGGTCGTGTGTTGAACTTGATTTGGTAAAGGTACCGGTGAAAGGCTGTGTAGGAGTACATGGCGGGTTGTTTCATTGGAACCGTCCTTAGGAACTGAGTTCCGTGTATGTAATCCAAGACTAGATACTACCACATGCCGGGCCCTGAAATATGACCGCGCTCGGCCTATTAATCGCGTAGTACTCGGTCCAGGAGTTGCAAGTAGTTTCTGGTGTTTATAGTAATGCTAGAGGCCGTGCATGGTGCTGACCTGAGAGGTGGACCGTGATGCGGTAGGCAGTGGCACGGTGTACCAAGTGGCACCGGGATGGTGGGCTTGGGAACCCTGCGCACATCGTTTGAGGCCGTGGCGGAAACCTCGGCCGGACTTCCGTATGGGTTACTCTCAGATAGGCGATAAACCTGGACTAGCTACTAGTGTGGTTAACGGTCGTGGCCGACTCCCTCGCTGGGCTTCCGCTTGAAGGTTGCCGAGGTGCATGACGTGCACATAGAGATAAGTGGTGGGAGCGTGTGTGACGAAGTACACCCCTGCAGGGTTATGATCTATTCGAATAGCCGCGTCCGCGGATATGGACTACTTGGAGACATATGTTGTTCATAGATAACTTCAATGGCTACTCAAAAAATTGTCAAGATAAGCGTGAGTGTCGTGGACGGCATTTCCGTATGGAGACGGAATGATTCCATGATAGTGTATTGTTGTGGTGTTAGTGGACTCGTGTGCGAGAAATCAAGTTGTCAAAACTAATTTCAAAAAGCAAGTTGTCTAGCCACGAGTCAAATGCTGGCTTCCCGCATGAAACCCCACAATACCTTTTGATACCTTGCATGAGTAGTTAGTTCTCCTAAAGTCTTGCTGAGTACCTTCGTACTCATGTTTGTTTAATAAATGTTGTAGAGGTTGCTAATGACCCTAATGGAGGGTTCTTCGTAGACATCGACGACGACGAGTAGCTGGTGTCCCAGCTACGATCTGGCCCTACGTCGGCTCTGTAGTATAGTCAGGCCATATGCCTACTAGTTGCCCTCTCTGTACCCAGACAGTTTATAACTCTTCCGCTGGCTTGTATTGTATGACTGCTATTATGGGTCGTGAGACCCTTAATGTGTAATATTATGTGTGTGGCTCTTCCGAGCCTCTTAAATAAAGCTTGTATGGTTATGGTTATGTTGTGATGCCATCGATGTATCTATACATATCGGTATGCCATGCGTACGTGTGTCTTACTTGATATGTATGGGGTTCGAATACCTAGTCGTGAACTTTAGTAGCACTCCTTACAAGGAAATGCCCCTTTGTGATCCAACGAGCCATGGTAGTTCGCTACTGCTCCGGACACATTGGTTGACCGGCATGTGTCTTTCTTAGGTGCCGTGTCTGTCCCCTTTGGGGAAATGTCACGCGATGTAATGGAGTCCTTGTAGCTTGCTACGACTCGTCTACGTTCGTTGATGACCGACACCTGCTTTGTTGGGTCATGTATGCCTGTCCTTGTGCGGAACTGCCACTTTGGTTTATGACTAGACATGTCGATCCGGGTTCTTTGACATTGGTTTGCTAGCGACACTATCGCATACGTGAGTCAAAAGACGCAAACGGTCCCGGCTAAGGTAAGGCTGCAGCCGTGGAGTTAACCGTGTGTGAGACCACAAAGGGATGCGATGTGTTACAGGCTGGATTCCTATGGCTTAGGATCGGGGTCCCGACAGCGTTGGTATCAGAGCCTGACTGACTGTAGGATTACTAAGCCAAACTGGTCGAAGTTGAGTCTAGAATTTCTTAGTTATATATAGGGGAAGTGTTTGTGGAAGGGAACGTAACACTCTTGTTCTCTTCTCAAGATATTCTATCCTGGTCATCCTCGTCTTTTCCGCGGGAATTAAGGACTAGATTTCTCATCTTCTCCTAGGCTCGTGTTTCCGATCGGTAGCTTATAGGACTACGGGTCGAGAGATATTGGGTTTCTTTTATTCCTAGGAAGCAGGAAGTAAGTTTGGTGACCAGAGAATTGAACTTGATAGTTGAGTGGTTACGCTATTCCATTTTGGGTTGTCTCAAATTTGTTTTTGAGCATTTACAGCCGTTATGCTGCCCGATTTTTCATTCGGAGCTCTAATGCTTTTGCATTACTCTCTATTTACAGATGCCTGGTTGTCCTTCTCATCAGGTGGTACGTCTGACCAGGTGCATTGATGTACCGGGTCATACGGCCATGCTGGTCAGGGTGATGTCGGTGTGCGGTTACCGCTGGTACCCCGAGTACACTGTAGAGGAACAGTACCGAGACTTCAACCAGAGCCAGTACATCTGCACTGTTAGGGTATTTCTAGACTACGCTGGAGCGGAGAAGCCAATCCATTGGTCCTATGGGTTGGGGGTCACCGTTGACATGGCAGTACAGGATGCTGCCTATTCAATGCTGACCATTATGAGAGCGAGACATGCACTGTTGCAGAATTCAGAGTTCTGCTATGTTCCGGCCTCTCAGTCTGGCGAAGAGGGATACCTCAGTGGAGTCTATTTTGATTCTTCTATGCAGGATCCACTTCTGCAGTCCACTGTTGAGATGCTAGAGAACAGAGACAAGGATGCTCGTGCTCTCCGCATGGAGCTTTATGCTACCCGCACCCGTCTGTGGACAGCTTTGACGCAGCTGGCACCGGTAGTCCAGACAGGGTATGGAGAGATGGAGATGTTGAATCCTGTTAGGACCCATCTTCCGGCTCACGTTGACTGGCCAGCTATAGGAGGAGTCACACCTCTTCGGGGACCCCTCTTACCACCGGTCAGGGGACCAAGGCCACATCCGTGCCCTTACGGATCCAAGGGATCTCAGGCTAGAGTGTTTCCTGATCCGCAGGTTGAGCTTCCAGGTCATGGAGGTAACCTCTATGAGATGTTCTATGCGGATGCCTGAGCTATGAGCGGAAGGATAGTATGGTAGTAGCCGTATGTTCACAGTCCTGCGTGACTTGTGGAGTATGGTAGTAATGTGAAACGAATTCCGGAGGACTAGATAAATAATGTATAGGAAGCTTGTAAGCCTCTGATGAGTAGTTCCACCATTTCAGTAGTTTGCTCTTCGAGTAAGTTTGTACTGAACTATGTAAGGGTGTGTATGAACCATGGTGTATATATAGCAGTTGCTTGTTACCATGTTGTTCGGATATTCATTTTCGCATTCCGTGAGTTCAGTACATTCTTAATCCATAGTTAGTATTGATATGATATTGGTCTAAGCTATGAGTTTGTTTGTCAGGATGGTGTTCACCAGGTTGAACCGTGCCCCTGCTCATGAGCAAGGTGAGGGTAGTCAAGCGTCGCAGGAAGACTTGCCTCACCCACCTTCTCTGGTAGAAGTGATGCTTGAGGCAGAAAGAAACAAAAGGGAGACCAACCGACTGCTAGAGCGTATTGAGCAGAATACGGCTCGACAGCCTAGGAATGCTGCAGTGTCCCTCAATGACTTTGTGAAGCTGAATCCTCCAAAGTTTCATCATTCTATCGATCCCCTCGAAGCTGATGACTGGCTGTGCAGTATTTCACGCAAGATTCGCTCTGCGAATGTGTCTGAGGCCGACAAGGTGACCTTTGCGGCGTATTTCCTGGAGGGCCCTGCCAATCTATGGTGGGAGAATTTTGAAGCTATGCGTCCCGCTGAACCAGTGGCCACATGGGCAGACTTCAGCGCAGCTTTCCGTCTGCACCATATTCCAGAGGGCCTGATGGACAGAAAGAGAGAGGAGTTATGTGCCTTCACTCAGGGCAAGTTGTCTGTGGATGCCTATAGCCACGAGTTCGGTAACCTCGCCCGCTATGCAACAGAGGAGGTGTCTACTGAGGCCAAGAAGCAAGCAAGATTCCGTAAGGGTCTGAGCCCTGAGCTTCGTCGAGATCTGCGCCTCCATGAGTGTGCAAGCTTTCAAGCCCTGGTCAACAAAGCGATCAGTGCGGAGACTGGTCATACTGACTTCGAAGCCACAAGGAAGCACTCCCGTGACTTTGGCTCATCTTCTGGATCCGCGTTTCAAAAACGCAGGCTGTGGGTTCCAAACAGTTCTCTGCCGCCAAGATACACTCCCAGGCCATCCTACGTGGCGCCTTAGACGAATCAGGCCAACCCTCCAGCAAAAGCTTATGGTGGTCCAGCTAGCAATGCTACACCACGTGCCAACCAGGTGATATGCTACAAGTGTGGAGAACCAGGGCATTATTCCCGTGAGTGTCCTCAGAATGTGGGTGCCAAGCAACCCGGAAAATCCGTCGGGTAGGCCAAGTCGGGTAAAGCGTTTTATGTGAAGCCAACTCCTGCACGTGGCCATGTGAACTATGTGTCAGCAAAAGAAGCTGCAGAGGATCCCGACATCATGCTGGGTATGCTTCTTGTTAATCATCACCCAGCGTCCGTTCTCTTTGACACTGGGTCTTCTCATTCCTTCATTTCAGAAAGTTATGCACAGTTGCATAACATGTCATTTTGTGATATGCCAATCCCATTGGTTGTCCAAACCCCTGGTAGTAAATGGCAAACCTCTAGGATAACCTATGACAATGAAATTCTAGTAGACAGGCTAGTTTTTCTAGCCTCATTGATAGCATTGAAATCTTCGGATATTAATATCATCTTGGGCATGGACTGGATGTCAGCTCACTATGCCAAGAGTGATACTCAATCTAGAAATGTTCAGCTTACCCATCCCTCGGGTGAGATAGTAAATGTCTCTACTCGAGTTGCCAAATGCCAACTCTTTTCCCTAAATGCCAACCCTCTTCCGGAACTTGAAGACATTCCGGTAGTCCGTGACTTCCCGGATGTTTTTCCAGAGGAACTGCCAGGAATTCCACCTCACAGAGATGTAGAGTTTGTGATAGATCTTGTTCCGGGAACTGTCCCAATAGCCAGAAGACCTTATAAGATGGCACCCCTAGAGCTAGCCGAACTTAAGAAGCAATTAGGTGAGGCCTTGAACAAGGGTTTCATTCGTCCTAGCTCTTCTCCTTGGGCTTGTCCCGTCCTCTTCGTCAAGAAGAAAGACGGAACGGATCGGATGGTTGTAGATTACCGACCAGTTAACCTGGTCACCATAAAGAACAAGTATCCGCTCCCCAGGATCAACGACCTGTACGATCAGCTCGCTGGATCCTCAGTCTTCTCCAAAATGGATTTGAGGTTGGGATACCATCAAATCAAGATTAAGAACGGGGACATTCCAAAAACGGCTTTTGTTACTCGTTATGGCCAATATGAGTACACCGTTATGTCCTTCGGTTTAACCAATGCCCCAGGCACCTTCTCTCGGCTGATGAATTCAATCTTTATGGAGTATTTGGATAAATTCGTCGTAGTATACCTCGATGATATTCTCATCTACTCAAGGAATGAACAAGAACATGCCGAGCATCTAAGGCTGGTATTGATGAAACTTCGAGAGCATCGGCTTTATGCCAAATTTTCAAAATGTGAATTCTGGTTACCAGAAGTGACCTATCTAGGCCACGTAATCTCTAGTAAGGGTATTGCTGTCAATCCCGAGAGAGTTCAAGCTGTCCTTGATTGGACTCAACCTGAATCGGTTAAGCAAGTTAGGAGTTTTCTTGGTCTAGCGAGCTATTGTTGCCGCTTCGTCGAGAATTTCTCCAAGGTTGCAAAGCCTCTGACTGAACTCCTCAAGAAGGATAAAAAGTTCGAGTGGACACCACAGTGTGAGCATAGTTTTCAGGAACTGAAAATACGCCTGACTTCCGCACCTGTGTTGCTACCACCAGATTTTTCTAAGGACTTTGTTATCTATTGCGACGCCTCGCGACAAGGATTAGGTTGCATTCTCATGCAAGATCTTCATGTGATCGCATACGCATCTCGACAGTTGCGTCCACATGAGGATAATTATCCCACACATGACCTTGAGCTTGCAGCTGTGGTCCATGCACTAAAAACCTGGCGACATTACCTTTTGGGTAATCGTTGCGAAATATTCACTGATCACCAAAGTCTGAAATATATCTTCACCCAGCCGGATTTGAATCTCAGGCAAAGACGGTGGGTTGAGTTGATCTCGGATTACGACTTAGGGATAACTTACACCCCGGGGAAGGCCAATGTAATGGCCGATGCACTAAGTCGTAAATCTTATTGTAACAATTTGATGCTACAACAAGGTCAACCACTTCTCCATGAGGACTTTCGGAAGTTGAATCTTCATATTGTTCCTCAAGGATTCCTTTCTACCCTGGTGGCGAAGCCTACTCTTAAGGATAAAATTATAGCTGGCCAAAAGCGTGAAAAGGGTATATCACGGATCAAGGAGAATATTTTTAGCGGAAACGCTAAAGAATTTTCCATGAATGATCAAGGTGTGGTATTCTTCCAGAATCGTTTAGTGGTTCCTAAGAACCCACATCTAAGGCAGTTAATCCTTAAGGAGGCTCATGATTCCCCTCTCACCATTCATCCCGGTAGTACTAAGATGTATCAGGACCTACGCCAGAGATTCTGGTGGACTAGGATGAAGAGAGAAATTGCTGAGTTCGTTGCTAACTGCGATGTTTGTCGTCGAGTTAAGGCAGAACATCAAAGGCCTGCTGGCACCCTTCAACCTTAGCTATTCTTGAATGGAAATGGGATAAAGTTAGCATGGATTTCATTACCGGATTTCCCAAGACCAAGAAAGGAAATAATGCTATCTTTGTGGTCATTGACCGTCTTTCCAAAATGGCTCATTTTCTTCCTGTTCATGAGAGTATAACAGCTAGCCAGCTAGCAGAGTTATATATCTCTCAAATAGTGTCTCTTCATGGTGTTCCCCTGGAAATTAACTCGGACCGTGGAAGTATCTTTACTTCTCGCTTCTGGGAAAGTTTTCAGAATGCCATGGGGACTCACTTATCTTTTAGCACTGCTTTCCATCCTCAATCAAGTGGTCAAGTAGAAAGAGTGAATCAAATTCTAGAAGATATGCTCCGATCTTGTGTTATATCGTTCGGTATGAATTGGGAGAAGTGTCTTCCATTCGCCGAATTCGCTTATAACAACAGTTATCAATCAAGCTTGGGCAAAGCCCCTTTTGAAGTTCTCTATGGACGAAGATGTCGAACACCTCTTAATTGGTCAGAAACCGGAGAGAGGCAACTCTTTGGCCCGGACATGATCCAGGATGCAGAAGAGCAGGTTCGCATTATTCGTGAAAAGTTGAAAACAGCCCAGTCTCGTTAGAAGAGCCAATATGATCGTCATCATAAGGCTGTGACCTTTGAAGTTGACGAGAAGGCTTACCTTCGGGTTACACCTTTGAAGGGTACCCATCGTTTCGGTATCAAGGGCAAGTTGGCTCATCGTTACATTGGACCTTTTCGCATTCTTGCCAAACGAGGAGAAGTTGCCTACCAGTTGGAACTTCCTCTGCATCTTTCCAAGGTTCATGATGTTTTCCACGTCTCGCAACTCAGGCGTTGCTTTTCGGATCCTATCCGTGAAGTGGACCAAGAAACGCTTGATCTACAAGATAACCTTTCTTACCGAGAATACCCCGTGCGTATTCTTGATCAAGCTGAGCATACCCCTCGACGTCGAAACCTCAAGTTTCTTAAAGTTCAATGGTCAAATCATTCTGAAAAAGAGGCAACTTGGGAAAGAGAGGATCATCTCCGACTCGAATATCCTGCATTATTCCTGACGACTTCTAAATCTCGGGACGAGATTCTTTTGAGTGGGGGTGAGTTGTCACATCCCTAACCATTAAGCAAGATAGCATTGTGCTCATGTCTTCCTTGCATTTGCATCTAAGAAGTTTCAACAAAAACAACAAAGTGGCAAAGGAAAAACTCAAAACCCTAGCCACCATTTCAATTAAAGGAAATTTCAACTAGTTCAAAATCAGTGAACCCAAAATGGCCTCAAGAAATGTTCAAACTTTCTGATAAATCATGAAAGTAAATGAGCATTGGAGAAAACTATTTCTTGACACTTTAAGCATTTTAAATAATTGCAAAAGCCACTGGTTTCAAATTTAAAAATTTGAAATCAGAAACTATAATTTTCCAAAAATGTTGAAAGTCTTGGAAATGAGTGGGGATATTATAACAAATATTTCAGGAGGTCAAAAATAGTTTTTACCTTTTGTTTTGGAGCTGAAATAATTAGCAAAGCAATAAATAGGAAAACAGAAAAAAAAGAGAAAATGGAAAAAGTCTTACCTGTCGCCCAAGCCAGGCCCGGCCCATCTCGCCGCTCGTCCCCGCCCTCGCGCCAGTAGGCAGCAGGAGGTGGCCGCCGCCTCCTCCGGCACGGCCACGCACCTGCGTGCCTGCCTGGCCGCCGGTTCGCGCTGGCGACGACGGGGATAAGCTCCCCAGAGCTTCCCCTATCCATTCCCCGCCTCGGTTCTTCCCCTCCTCCCGGATCTCCTCCTTCTCCCTGCTGCCGCCATTAGAGCCGAGCTCGAGCTCGAGCTGGCCGTGCCCCTGGCCATAGGAACCCCTCCCAGAGCACGCCATTAGCTCCGCCTCGTCGCCCTGGTCATCTCTGCAGAAGCCGAAGCTTCCTCGAGCCCTGCAACGCCTGCAACGCCGTCGTCTTCCTCCTCCGGCCGCCGGACCTCTCCCGTCGATTCGTCGCCCCCAGGCCTTCCCCGAGCCGTCTGAGCTCTGCCCTGCACTCCCTGTGAGCATGCGGTCGTTTTCCCTAGGTTTTCCCCGTCAATCCCCTCCTCTAGCCCTAGTTTCACCGGAGCCCGACAAGGACCGCCGCTGCCGCTCGTCGCCGGTAGCCCTCCGATGTCCAGCTCGTCCTCCCGAGAGCACCAGCAGCTCCAGGATGACGCGTAGATGCCGTAGCAGCTAAGAACTGAGCGTGGATCCCTCTGATTCAAAGCCCCCGACGACGCCCGAACTTCGGCCGCCGCTCCGGCTCGTCGCCGACGCCTCTTCCGGCGACCCTAGCCTCCCCAGATGGTCCTGCCAGATCGGCCACTTCGCGAGTATGCTGTAGCTGCAAACCGCGTGCGTTTTGGTGCTGTGCAGCGCCGTCTAGGTCGCCTCCGGTGAGCCCTCCGCCACGGGTCTGGTCGCCGGCGACCACCCTCCGGTGGACGTCGACGTGGCCAACCATTAGGGCGTAATCGCCCTCCCCTCAGTCGCTTACAGAGGGCCCCACGCCTGGTCAAACCCCAATTAGGGGCTGGTCAGCGCGGGATTAGTCCCAGAGAGGCTGACCAGTGGGGCCCCCCTATTAGGTTTGACCTGCACAGGTCGGCTGACCTGCTGACGTCAGCCTGATGCAATAAATGGAATTTCCAGTATAAAAATAATTCAGGAAATTGCTAAAAATTGCAAAAATCATAGAAATCAATCTGTAACTCCAATGAAAATAAATTATATATGAAAAAGTATCAGAAAAATTCAAGGATTCTGATTATGCTATTTTCAACTATGTTTGAAAAGTTACAGGACTCTAATTTGTGAAATAACGAATAATTCAATTCTTTAATCACTTTATAAATGGAATTTGCAAAAATATCCAAATTTCATTATAAATACAATGATCACACACTGCCCTAGATATAAATCAGTACCATAACATGACATTCCATGCATGTTAACATTAGGTTGATCTGAGCATCAGGTCGAATCAATTGAACCGGTATCCGAGAATACCCGTTTGAATTGCTATTCGAATGTGATTCAAATCAACTCTAAACCTAAAACACCTTGATTATAATAACCTATCACCTTGCATTCTCATGCCATGCTCATGCATCATTTTGAGTGCATATGATTGTTATTGAATGTTGCCATTCATTTCGGTAGGCTCCGCACCCCCGGATTCCATCGAATATCCGTCTGACGGATATCGTTCCTCCTCTGAGCAACAAGGCAAGCAACCCTTTTGATCATCACGATAACTCCTATGTTCTTGCCCCTGCACCTATTTATTGCATTAGGATCAAATGCTTCAACTGCTTTTGCCACGATAGTTGGAACCACTTCCTTTGCATGACTTAACCTTGTCACAGTAAATAGCCGAACCTTGCAACCTAGCATACCTGGTAGTTGCTTGAGCTATGATGTGCCTTATCCTGCTATGCATGCTATGCTTAGAGTTGTGTATGGTCTGTCATCTGGGAGATGAACAGAAATGTGGAATGTGTTCGGTGAGCAAAGGTCGTGTGTTGAACTTGATTTGGTAAAGGTACCGGTGAAAGGCTGTGTAGGAGTACATGGCGGGTTGTTTCATTGGAACCGTCCTTAGGAACTGAGTTCCGTGTATGTAATCCAAGACTAGATACAACCACATGATGGGCCCTGAAATATGACCCCGCTCGGCCTATTAATCGCGTAGTACTCGGTCCAGGAGTTACAAGTAGTTTCTGGTGTTTATAGTAATGCTGGAGGCCGTGCATGGTGCTGACCTGAGAGGTGGACCGTGATGCGGTAGGCAGTGGCACGGTGTACCAAGTGGCACCCGGATGGTGGGCTTGGGAACCCTGCGCACATCGTTTGAGGCCGTGGCGGAAACCTCGGCCGGACTTCCGTACGGGTTACTCTCAGCTGGGCGATAAACCCGGACTAGGTACTAGTGTGGTTAACGGTCGTGGCCGACTCCCTCGCTTGGCTTCCGCTTGAAGGTTGCCGAGGTGCATGACGTGCACATGGTGATAAGTGGCGGGAGCGTGTGTGACGAAGTACACCCCTGCAGGGTTATGATCTATTCGAATAGCCGCGTCCGCGGATATGGACTACTTGGAGACATATGTTGTTCATAGATAACTTCAATGGCTACTCATAAAATTGTCAAGATAAGCGTGAGTGTCGTGGATGGCATTTCCGTATGGAGACGGAATGATTCCACGATAGTGTATTGTTGTGGTGTTATTGGACTCGTGTGCGAGAAATCAAGTTGTCAAAACTAATTTCAAAAAGCAAGTTGTCTAGCCACGAGTCAAATGCTGGCTTCCCGCATGAAACCCCACAATACCTTTTGATACCTTGCATGAGTAGTTAGTTCTCCTAAAGTCTTGCTGAGTACCTTCGTACTCATGTTTGTTTAATAAATGTTGCAGAGGTTGCTAATGACTCTAATGGAGGGTTCTTCGTAGACATCGACGACGACGAGTAGCTGGTGTCCCAGCTACGATCTGGCCCTACGTCGGCTCTGTAGTATAGTCAGGCCATATGCCTACTAGTTGCCCTGTCTGTACCCAGACAGTTTATAACTCTTCCGCTGGCTTGTATTGTATGACTGCTATTATGGGTCGTGAGACCCTTAATGTGTAATATTATGTGTGTGGCTCTTCCGAGCCTCTTAAATAAAGCTTGTATGGTTATGGTTATGTTGTGATGCCATCGATGTATCTATACATATCGGTATGCCATGCGTACGTGTGTCTTACTTGATATGTATGGGGTTCGAATACCTAGTCGTGAACTTTAGTAGCACTCCTTACAAGGAAATGCCCCTTTGTGATCCAACGAGCCATGGTAGTTTGCTACTGCTCCGGACACATTGGTTGACCGGCATGTGTCTTTCTTAGCTGCTGTGTCTGTCCCCTTTGGGGAAATGTCACGCGACGTAATGGAGTCCTTGTAGCTTGCTACGACTCATCTACGTTCGTTGATGACCGACACCTGCTTTGTTGGGTCATGTATGCCTGTCCTTGTGCGGAACTGCCACTTTGGTTTATGACTAGACATGTCGATCCGGGTTCTTTGACATTGGTTTGCTAGCGACACTATCACATACGTGAGTCAAAAGACGCAAACGGTCCTGGCTAAGGTAAGGCTGCAGCCGTGGATTTAACCGTGCGTGAGACCACAAAGGGATGCGATGTGTTACAGGCTGGATTCCTATGGCTTAGGATCGGGGTCCCGACATCTCCCAATTGTAGACATGATTTGTTTGTTAACATCTATGCTAAACTCGGTCAAGGTTGCTTAAGAAATCATAAAAAGAAGTTCTGTACACGGAGAAATCATCCAAGAAAACCTTTCTAACATTTGATCAGATTGTGCAACAGGTATTTGAGAAAAATAAGAATAACCATCCAAGAAACAAAAGTATGTGTGCTTAGACAACCTTTCTAACATTTGATCAATAAAAGGTAAAGGGTAGTGATCTTTCCTAGTAGCTTTATTCAACTGTCTAATATCTATCACCATCCTATAAGCAGTTACTATCTTGTGAGGTATAAGTTCATTCTTATTATTTGGAGCAACAGTAATACCACCCTTTTTAGGAACACAATGAACTGGCTCACCCATCTACTATTATCTATGGGGTAGATAATACCTGCTTGTAGAAGCTTTAATAATTCAGTTCTTACCGCATCCTTCATCTTCCGATTTAAACGTCGTTGGTGGTCAACAACTGGTTTAGCATCTGGTTCCATATTAATCTTGTGCTGATATAGAGTGGGACTAATGACCTGAAGATCATCGAGAGTATATCCGATAGCGGGACGGTGCTTCCTTAGAACTTTTCATAATCTCTTTTCCTCGTGCTCTCAAAGGTTATAATAACATGATATATTTTCTTTTCATCAAGATAAGCACATTTCAGAGTATCAGGCAATTGCTTCAATTCAAACACATGATCACTCTTAGGTGGAGGAGGACCTCCCAAAGTTTCAATAGGCAAATTATGTTTAAGCATAGGTGGTTGCTTAAAGAAAACCTCATCTATTTCATTCCTTTCATTCCTATGCAAATCATTCTCATGCTCAAGAAAATATTGTTCCAAAGGATCATTAGAAGGCACACAAATAGCAGCAAGACTAACAATTTCATCATTACCAGGCAACTCTATATCATTTGGTTGTCTATGAAACTTGGAGAAATTAAATTCATGCGACACACCAGCAATGTTGACTTTAACAATATCCTTAGCACAATCAATTTGAGCATTAGCAATACTCAAGAAAGGTCTACCAAATATGATTGGACAAAAGCTATCTTGTGGAGACCAAAGAACAAGAAAATCAGTAGGGTATTTGATCTTACCACATAAGACTTCAACATCTCTGACAATACCTAGTGGTGAAATAGTATTTCTGTCAGCAAGCTTAATAGTGACATCGATATCCTCAATCTCAGCAGGTTATCCTTCATGACTTCTTGATATAAAGTAAAAGGAATAGCACTTATGCTAGCACCCACATCACATAAACCATGATAGCAATGATCTCCAATTTTAACAGAAATAACAAGCATGCCAACTACGGGTCTATTTTTATTCTTAAGATCAGGACTAACAATTCTAGAAGCATTATCACAGAAGGAAATAACATGTTCATCCACTTTATCAAATAAAAGATCTTTAACTAAAGCAATGCTAGGTTCAACCTTAATTTGCTTAGAGTGTGTAGGTGTTCTAACATAACTTTTCCTAACTACAGAAGAAACCTTATAGTGCTCTTTAATTCTAACAGCAGAAGTTGGTTTCTCAAAATAAGTAGTAAGAACAATTGAATCAACATTGTATACAATAGTTTTCTATTCTTTAATCTCATGAGATTTTTCCTTAATTTCTATAGGAGGATGGTATTTAAACCACTTCACCTTAGGAAGATCAACATGAGTAGCAAAAGATTCACAAAAGGAGGCTACTATTTCATAGTCAAGTCCATACTTGGTGCTGAATTTCTGAAAGGCATATGTTCCCATAAAAGATTTAACATAATCAAACTCAAGATTTATACCTCACTCATTACCTTTTTAGATCTCCCAATCCTCATGGTTGCGCTTACTCTTTTCAAGAAGATCCCATTTAAATTCAATAGTCTTCTTCATGAAAGAGCTAGTTGAAGAAGAATCAATTATATTTCGATCATTATGAGAAAGTCGAGCATACAAACTTTGAAGAATAATTTCTCTTGAGAGATCATGATTGGGGCATGTATGAAGCATATACTTGAGCCTCCCCCAAGATTGAGCGATACTTTCTCCTTCACAAGGCCAAGAGTTATAAATATAATTCCGATCACGACGAACCAAATGCATAGGATAAAATTTCTGGTGGAACTCCAGTTTCAAATGATTCCAATCCCATGTGTCAGTATCATCACATAGCCTATACCATGTCAATGCCTTTTTCTACAAATATAAAGGGAACACTATTCTTAGCCCTATCTCCAAATAAAACTGAAAGCTTAAACAATCCACAAATTTCATCCACATAAATTAAGTGCATATGAGGATGTTTAGTTCCATTGCCTGCAATGTCTTCATTAGCTTCAGTAGGTTGTGGAGAGGCAAGTCTAGTGGTTTCCGATTGAGGTGAATATACCCTGAACAAGCCTCTGAAACGATTACTTTCCATAGTGATAAGTAGCAATAAATTTCAGCACACAACAAAATTATTTCCTTACCAATTTCCACTTACCAAAGGCGATTCACTCCTCGACAGTGGCACCAGAAAAGAGTCTTGATGACCAGAAAGTATGGGGGAGGGATCATAGTACTTTCGATAAGTAAGAGCATCGAACCTAACGAGGAGCAAAAGGAAATGACAAGTGGTTTTCAGCAAGGTAATTTCTGCAAACACTGGAAGAAACGGTAATAGATAGTTTGGTAGCAAGTAATTTGTAGCGAGTAACTAGGGAAAAATGTAAATAAAGTCCAGCAAGATATCCCAATCCTTTTGAGTGCAAAGTACAGGCCGGAACAAGTACTTATAGTGATGCAAACGTTCTTGAGGACATAGAGGAATTTCATCTAGTCACTTTCACCATGTTCGTTTGATTTGCATTCGCTACTTTGATGATTTGGTATGTGGGTGGACCGGTGCTTGCGTGATGTTCTTACTTGAACAAACCTCCCACTTATGATTACCCCCTCTCGCAAGCATCTGAAACTATGAAAAGAGAATTAAGACGAAGTCTAACCATAGAAATAAATGTTTGGATCCAAATCAGCCCCTTACGGAATAGCGCATAAACTGGGGTTTAAGATTGTGTTACTCTAGCAACCCATCATCTCATTAATACTACACAATGAGTTACCTTAGGACCAGGAATGGTGAAGTGTCATGTAGTCGGCGTTCACATGACAACACTAAGAGAATCACAACATACATATCATCAAAATATCGGACGAATACCAGATTCACATGATTACTTATGACAAGACTTCTCCCATGTCCTCAACAACAAAAGTAACTACTCAATCATCATCATCGTGTTCAAGATTATACGGGTATTGAATAACATAAAAGATCTGAACATTTAATATCTCAAGAGGCAAACCAACTAGCATCAACTAGGATAAGTAATCAACACTACACGCCACTCACAGGTACCAATATGAAGTTCTAAGACAAAGATTGAATACAAGAGATGAAAAAGGGTTTGATATGCGATGGTGTTGTTGATGGTGATGATGAAGATTGGTCCTCCCATGATAAGAGGGTTCTTGGTGATGACGAAGGCTTCGATTTCCCCCTCCTAGAGGGAAGTGTCCCTGGCAGAACAGCCCACCGGAGAGCAAAAGTGCTCCTGCTCTAGTTCCGCCTCGTGGCGACGGCGCCTCGTCCCAAAGTATCGCCCCAAAATTTTCAGGGTAAAATGACTTATATACCAGAAGGACGAGGCCAGACGTGGGCCAGGGGCTCCACACAACATCAGGGCGCGCCACGGGGGGCTCCCTGGTGATGTGTGGCATCTAGCTTGCCTCCTCCAATGGATCATTGGCCCAGTATTTTTTATATATTCCAAAATAATTTTCCATGAAACTTCAGCGCATTTGGAGATCTTCAGAATAGGTTTGTCTGGTGTACCTTTTTCATTCCCTGAAATCCAGGTGCCGACATTCTCCCTCCTTGTGTAAATCTGTCATATTAAGAGAGAAAAGGCATTAGAAATGCTCCATGAAGTGTTATATTGATCAAAAACTTTATAAATAATAGCAATAAAACATGATGCAGAATGGACGTATCAATTTGCTTTAGAATGCTTGAATTCCATGTGTGAGGTGCGCTATATAAAAATAGACACTTTTGTTGTAATATTTGAATTATGAGATTTTACTGGAATGTGTAAAGTTTATGAAATTTTTATACACTACTTTAATAAAAAAAATCTTTATCTTGTCCGAAATTTTAGAATTTTTGGAGATACATAAGTACACTGTTTAAATGAATTCCTACACACTATTCCTTTTGGACAAATTGTTGTCATAGTTTTGTTATCTACTTATTCTAGAGTTTTCATGGCTTCTATTGGTAGATAATTTTTTGGAAATGATAATATACATTACCTAATGTTTGAAAATTATTATGCAACTTGACTTAGCAGTACATGAAGTGTAGATTTATTCTTACGTGCACTAATCTTTCTCACAAGTTTTGTGTGGATCAAGTTTTTGAGACTTAGGTGAAACTGGGATATTGGAGGATTTACTGGGGTAAAAATATATCAAGCTTGGGGATTCCCAAGGCACCCCAAGAGAATATTACAAGAAGTTTGAAGCATCTAAGCTTGGGGATGCTATGCATCCTACCTCTCTTCATCAACAATTATCGGTTAGCTACTATTGATCGTAAGTTTTCATTTGATCACATGTGCTATTCTGGGAGCATATTTTTTGTTTACTATTCCCTTTTATTTTATGCATCTTGTTGGTGTGAGATAATCCTTCGTTGATTTATAGAATGCTTCATGTGCTTCACTTAAATCTTTTGAGCATGGCTTTATAGAATTCTTCGTATGCTTCACTTATATAATTTGAGCTCGGATATTGGTCTCTCTATATTCAATGAAGAATGCTCTATGAACTTCACTTACATGTTTTTTAGAGTAGTTTGATGATCACTCTTGTGCTTCACTTATATCCCAAGAGAAAATGTTGAATGAATCGAATGTCACAAAACAAGAAATTATATATGCTTCATATGTTTGTCCCATGGGGAGTAGTGACTTCACATACTAAGAGTATAAGCAATAAAATTTATGGAGGTTAGAAAACATAGCATTTGTCACTTGAACAATTCATGAAACAATATTTAAGGAAGAGATATTTCACATATAAACATACTATCTTGGACATCTTCTATGACTGTGAGCCCCCATCAATTATTTTCAAACTTGATCAAAAAGTTGACGTCGGACTAGGAAGACAATGTAATAATTATGTTTGCTTATATTCACATAGTAGTTATATTGCCATGGATCCTCCAACATGTAGTGCTTGCATCGGATCTTTTGCTAGCCAAAAATTTCACACTAAGTAGAGATACTACTTGTGCATCCATAACCCTTAAACCACTTTCTTGCCATAAGAGTCCACCATACCTACCTATGGATTGAATAAGACCCTTCAAGTAAGTTGTCGTCAGTGCAAAAAGCCATAAAAATTGCTCCTAATTATGTGTTATCTTTTATTGTAAGGGAAAATAAGCTTTGTATAATCTTGTGATGGCAAACATATAAAAGCGACGGACTACATAATAAAGTTTGCTATCACAAGGGGCAATATAAAGTGACGTTCCTTTTCATTAAGAGATTGCACATCCAAAAGTAAAAAGCGCATGACAAACTCTACTTCGATGTGCGAAGGGCCTATATTTTACTTTTATGCAAGAATCAATAATGTTCATCCCTATTCCAATCTATTAAATCTTTAGTTGGCAAGCATCATGTGGTGGGGAAAGATCCAGGCACATGTTAATGCTTTAGTTGGCAAGCATCGTAGGTGATCATAATACATTATTGTTGACATTACCCCTGAGGTAAATAAGTTGTGAGGCGAACATTAAGGCCTTTTCTTCCTATGTGTTTGATTGAAACTGCTTATTCTAAAAATATGCCTCTAGTGTTAGCAATCATGGAAGACTAAATGATAGTTGAGTATGTGGAATTTATTAATTCAGAGCTCTTACATAGACCCTTCCTGAAAATAAGATGAAATGTAATTGTTTGATGAATGAAAACATAGTTTGCTAGTTTTCAAGAAAGTTTATGGTCTATATTTTAACATGTGAATAGATTGTTACTTGATAATGACAAGTTCTATGAGAAAAGATTTGTTGTTTTATGATTCGAGAAAAAGTGATTGGGAGTAACACTGATTAAACTTATATACTATGCTAGCATTCACACTTCATAAATTATTTCTTTTATCATTTACCTACTCAAGGACGAGCAGGAATTAAGCTTGGGCATGCTGATACGTCTATAGTGTATTGATAATTAATGAAGTATTCATGCCAATGTTCTACTCCCTCCATACCTAATTATAAGTCTTTTAGAGATCCTTTAGAGGAATACATGCGGATGTATATAGACATATTTAGAGTTTAGATTCACCCATTTTATTTTGTATGTAGTCTCATAGTGAGATATCTAAAAACACTTATATTTAGGAATGAAGTAAGTACAATTTCCATATACTTTTGGCAACATTTTATATTATTTCAGGACTAACTTACTTATTCAGTGTCGAGTGTGAGTTTCTGTTTTTCTGTGCTTTTTGTTTCATAGAAATTCCATATCAAACGGAGTTCAAATGCGATATAAATTTACGGGGATTTTTTTGGAATATATATGAATTTTGGAAAGAAGAATCAACGCAACACGGTGCCCGAGGGAGGCGCAAGCCAACAGGGCACGTCCAGGGGGGTCAGCATGCCCTCATGTCTTGTGGATCCCCTTAAGTCGGTTGGGGGCCTTCTTTCACCAAAAGAAATAGATTTTTTCGATAAAAATCACATCAAAATTTCAGACCTATCGGAGTTACAAATCTCCGGATATTTAAGAAACGGTGAAGGGCTTCAAAACAGTAGGGAAACATGAGAGAAACAAAGAGAGAGAGATCCAATCTCGGAGGTTTTCTTGCCCCTTCGGGAGCCATAGTGGCCAAGGAAAATAGGCGAGAACCTATCCCCATTGAGGGAGAGGACATCGAGGAGGAATCCTAAGGGGGAGATGCTCTCCCCCTCTCTTCTGGTGGTGCCGGAGTGTTGCCGGGGTAATCACCGCGGTGATCGTCTTCATCAACATCATCGTCTCCATCAACTTCCCTCATCTATCTATGGCGGTATAGGCTCTTGCACCCCACTGTAATCCCGTACTTGAACATGGTTTTTCATGCCACATATTATTAGTCAATGAT
Organism: Hordeum vulgare subsp. vulgare; assembly: GCF_904849725.1. NCBI lineage: Eukaryota > Viridiplantae > Streptophyta > Magnoliopsida > Poales > Poaceae > Hordeum > Hordeum vulgare. Next base: position 297,613,260 of record NC_058520.1, on the reverse strand, counting down.
GTGTTGCCATCCTATGATATTTGAGTAGATTTATGTTGTCCTTTGGGTTGATTGATGATTGTCGGGACCCCGATCCTAAGCCATAGGAATCCAGCCTGTAACACATCGCATCCCTTTGTGGTCTCACGCACGGTTAACTCCACGGCTGCAGCCTTAACTTAGCCGGGACCGTTTGCGTCTTTTGACTCACGTATGCGATAGTGTCGCTAGCAATCCAATGACAAAGAACCCGGATCGACATGTCTAATCATAAACCAAAGTGGCAGTACCGCACAACGACAGGCATACATGACCCAACAAAGCAGGTGTCGGTCATCAGCGAACGTAGATGAGTCGTAGCAAGCTACAAGGACTCCATTACGTCGCGTGACATTTCCCCAAAGGGGACACACACAACAGCTAAGAAGGACACATGCCGGTCAACCAATGTGTCCGGAGCAGTAGCGAACTATCAAGGCTCGTTGGATCACAAAGGGGCATTTCCTTGTAAGGAGTGCTACTAAAGTTCACGACTAGGTATTCGAACCCCATACATATCAAGTAAGACACACGTACGCATGGCATACCGATATGTATAGATACATCGATGGCATCACAACATAACCATAAACATACATGTTTTATTTAAGAGGCTCGGAAGAGCCACACACATAATATTACACATTAAGGGTCTCTCGACCCATAATAGCAGTCATACAATTACAAGCCAGCGGAAGAGTTATAAACTGTCTGGGTACAGACAGGGAAACTAGAAGGCACATGGCCTGACTATACTACAGAGCCGACGTAGGGCCAGATCGTAGCTGGGACACCAGCTACTCGTCGTCGTCGATGTCTACGAAGAACCCTCCATTAGGGTCATTAGCAACCTCTGCAACATTTATTAAGCAAACATGAGTACGAAGGTACTCAGCAAGACTTTAGGAGAACTAACTACTCATGCAAGGTATCAAAAGGTATTGTGGGGTTTCATGCGGGAAGCCAGCATTTGACTCGTGGCTAGACAACTTGCGTTTTGAAATTAGTTTCGACAACTTGATTTCTCGCACACGAGTCCACTAACACCACAACAATACACTATCGTGGAATCATTCCGTCTCCATATGGAAATGTCGTCCACGACACTCACGCTTATCTTGACAATTTTATGAGTAGCCATTGAAGTTATATATGAACAACATATGTCTCCAAGTAGTCCATATCCGTGGACGCGGCTATTCGAATAGATCATAACTCTGCAGGGGTGTACTTCGACACACACGCTCCCGCCACTTATCGCTATGTGCACGTCATGCACCTCGGCAACCTTCAAGCGGAAGCCCAGCGAGGGAGTCGGCCACGACCGTTAACCACGCTAGTACCTAGTCCAGGTTTATCGCCTATCTGAGAGTAACCCGTACGAAAGTCCGGCCGAGGTTTCCGCCACGGCCTCAAACGATGTGCGCAGGGTTCCCAAGCCCACCATCCGGGTGCCACTTGGTACACCGTGCCACTGCCTACCGCATCACGGTCCACCTCTCAGGTCAGCACCGTGCACGGCCTCCAGCATTACTATAAACACCAGAAACTACTTGCAACTCCTTGACCGGGTACTACGCGATTAATAGGCCGAGCGGGGTCATATTTCAGGGCCCAGCATGTGGTAGTATCTAGTCTTGGATTACATACACGGAACTCAGTTCCTATGGACGGTTCCAATGAAACAACCCGCCATGTACTCCTACACAGCCTTTCATCGGTACCTTTACCAAATCAAGTTCAACACACAACCTTTGCTCACCGAACACATTCTCACAATTCTGTTCATCTCCCAGATGACAGACCATACACAACTCTAAGCATAGCATGCAAAGCAGGATAAGGCACATCATAGCTCAAGCAACTACCAGGTATGCTAGGTTGCAAGGTTCGGCTATTTACTCTGACAAGGTTAGGTCATGCAAAGGAAGTGGGTTCAACTAACGTGGCAAAAGCAGTTGAAGCATTTGATCCTAATGCAATAAATAAGTGCAGGAGCAAGAACATGGGAATTATCGGGATGATCAAAAGGGTTGCTTGCCTTGTTGCTCAGAGGAGGAACGATATCCGTCAGACGGATATTCGGTGGAATACGGGGGTGCGGAGCCTACCGAAATGAATGGCAACATTCAATAACAATCATATGCAATCAAAATGATGCATGAGCATGGCATGAGAATGCAAGGTGATAAGTTATTATTTTCAACATGTATTAGGTTTAGAGTTGATTTGAATCACATTCGAATAGCAATTCAAACGGGGTATTCTCGGATACCGGTTTAATTGATTCGACCTGATGCTCAGATCAACTTGATGTTAACATGCATGAAATGTCATGTTATGGTACTGATTTGTAATTAGGGCAGTGTGTGATCATTGTATATATAATGGAATTTGAATATTTTTGCAAATTCCATTTATAAAGTGATTATAAGAATTGAATTATTCCTTATTTCACAATTTAGGGTTCTGTAACTTTTGCAAACATAGTTGAAAATAGCATAATCATAATCCTTGAATTTTTTGATACTTTTTCATATATAAATTATTTTCATTGGAGTTACAGATTAATTTCTATGATTTTTACAAATTTTAGCAATTTCCTGAATTAGTTTTATACTGGAAATTCTATTTATTGCCTCAGGCTGACGTCAGCAGGTCAGCCGACCTGTTCAGGTCAAACCTGACAGGGGGGCCCCACTGGTCAGCCTCTCTGGGACTAATCCCGCGCTGACCAGCCCTAACTGAGGTTTGACTTGGCCTTGGGCCCACTTGTCAGCGAGTGATTAGGTGCTGAGCGGCTGGATTAGCTTTGCCACGTCGACATCCACCGGCTGCGAGGTCGTCCTCGCCGGCAGGGAGCCTCCGGCGACCACCAGCACGGCGGAGGGGCTCGGAAATGGCGCACAGGGGGCCAAATGCTACGCAGAGAGCACCACATGAACGACACGTCTCCCGCAGCGTCATTTCTGCACCTAGTCGGGGCTGATCTGGCCGGAGATGACGCCGGCGACGAGCTTGGCGGCAGCCAAGGCTCGTGCGTCATCGGGGTCTTTGAATAAGAGGGATCTACGCTCGGTTCTTAGCTGCTACAGCATCTATGCGTCGACCTGGAGCTGCTGGTGCCCTCGGAAAGACGAGCTGATCATCGGAGGGCTACCGGCGACGAGCTCCGGCGGTCCTCGTCGGACTCCGGTGAAACTAGAGCTAGAGGAGGGGATCGACGGGGAAAACTTAGGGGAAACGACCGCATGCTCACGGGGAGTGCAGAGCAGAGCTTAGACGGCTCGGGGAAGGCCTGGGGGCGACGAATCGACGGGAGAGGTCTGGCGGCCGGAGGTGCAAGACGACGGTGTTGCGGGAGATGCAGAGCTTGGGGAAGCTTCGGCTTCTGCAGAGATGACCAGGGCGACTAGGCGGAGCTAACAGGCTACTCGGAGGAGGGTTTCCATGGCTAGAGGCACGGGCAGCTCGAGCTCGAGCTCGGCTCTAATGGCGGCAGCAGGGAGGAGGAGGAGATCCGGGAGGAGGAAGAGAACCGAGGCGGGGAATGGATAGGGGAGGCTCTAGGGAGCTTATCCCCGTCATCGCCAGCGTGAGGCGGCGGCCAGGCAGGCACGCAGGTGCGTGGCCGCGCCGGAGGGGGCGGCGGCCACCTCCTGCTGCCTACTGGCGCGAGGGAGGGGACGAGCGAGGGAGATGGGCCGGGCCAGGTTGGGCGACAGGTAAGGGTTTCCCATTTTTTTTCTGTTTTTGTTTTTCTGTTTTGCTAACTATTGTTTGCTATTTATTTCAGCTCCAAAACAAAAAGTAAAAACTATCTTAGACCTCCTGAAATATTTGTTATAATATCCCCACTCATTTCCAAGGTTTTCAACATTTTTGGAAATTCATAGTTTATGATTTCAAATTTAATACTTGAAACCTGTAGCCTTTTTCATTTATTTAAAATGCTTAATGTGTCAAGAAAATAGTTTTCTCCAATGCTCATTTACTTTCATGATTTATAAGAAAGTTTGAACATTTCTTGAGGCCATTTTGGGTTCATTGATTTTGAACTAGTTTGAGATTTCCTTTAATTGACATGGTGGCTAGGGTTTGAGTTTTTCCTTTGCCACTTTGTTGCTTTTGTTGAAACTTCTTAGATGCAAATGCAAAGAAGACATGAGCACAATGCTATATTGCTTAAGGGTTAGGGATGTGACATGATCTTGATTGATTTGAGCGTATATTTTATTTTGCTGTTGTCCTATGGTGCCCTTCGTGCCGCGCACACATGAGAGAGTTCTTATTGTAGGATTTTAAATATGATCATGATTTGCTTATAGTGGGTGGCTAGAGTGACAAAAGCTTACACCCGAGTAAGGGAATTGTTTACGTATGGTAGTAAAGGGGACTTGATGTTTAATGCTATGACTGGGTTTACCTCAATGATTTCTAGTAGTTGCACATGCTTGCTAGATATCCAATCGTAAGTTCATATGATCCAATTACGGAAAGTATGTTAGCTCATGCCTCTCATTCATATAAAATTGCAAGAATGATTACCAATCTTGTTATCAATTACCTAGGATGATTCCGCACAACATACCATCTTTATTCCACACTCACTATTTTTAATATATTCAAAATTTATTTAGGCCACGACTATTTTCCTATTTTTTCTCCAATATCATGCAAATCTATCTGCTTTATACCCACAACATAGTTTTATTTCTCGTTACTAGATAGAAGAAAACGTTCGGTGTATGTAGAGTCGCATCGGTGGCACATAGGACTTGACAGAATATTGATCTTACCTTTACCTCCTTTTGGGTTTGACAATCCATACTTATCACTTCCATCTCTGGAAATTTCTATGATGATTCCTTGCGCTTTGGGATTATCATCCACCAATGTGAAGCTTCAAAACAACCTATCGTCCTCCTCAAATTTAATTTAGCTAAAGTGTTCGACACCATCGAGCACTTTACAATGATTGAGATCACGAAACACATGGGGTTTAATTCCCGTTGGATCAAGTGGATCAAGTGCATTTTCTCTTATGGAAAGTCATCGGTGATGCTTAATGGTATACCGGGTCAATAATTTCACTATCGATGTGGAGTAGAACAAGGAGGCCCACTATTGTCGCACATCATTGTGCTCGCGGTGGATCTGTTGCAAGCTGTGATCAATGATACATATTGAAAGGTCCTCCTTTCCCTACCATTTGTTGTGACAGGCACCCAAGATTACCTTGTCATTCAATATGCCGATGACATGATTATTTTCATGCCAGCATGTCAGCTCCAAGCAGCATGAATGAAGAAACTTATGTTAGATCATGCTACATCTATTGGCTTATGGGTAAACTTCCACAAATCCACACTTATTCCCATTAACACATCCCTGAATCTAGGTCGATACATTGCTACCATCTTCGGATGTGAGACAGGCAACATGTGGTTTACTTACTTGGTCCTTCCACTAGGCACCACCCGCCCTAAAGTATAAGATCTAATGCCCCTTGTTCGTCGCGCAGAGAGACGTGTCACTACATCCATGTCATTGATGTTGCAACCTAGGAAGTTGTCATTGCTTAACTCTCTCATCACCTCGTTGATAATGTACACGATGGGCACATTATGTCTCCCCCCAAAAATGTTGACACAACTTTGACAAGATTCGGCGACACTGCTTGTGGATTAAGAAAAATAATCAAGGGGACAAGTCAAATTCTCTAGCTACTTGGGATCTAGTGTGGAGACCCAAGAAATATGGTGGTCCACGTGTCCTCAACCTGCAAATTCAGAACAACGCGCTGCTCCTAAAATTCTTACATAAATTTTACAGTCACCATGACATACCTTGGGCCAGTCTGGAATCGTCCACGTACTATGCTAATTGTGTGCAACATGCAGTTGAGTTTGTGGCTCATTTTGGTGGCAAGACATCATGCACCTCACACAAATATATCATGGGGTGTCCAAAGTGCAAAGTCATGATGGAACTACAACTTTGTTTTGGAAAGATTTATGACATGAGGGAATTCTTGAGAATGCCTACCCAAGAGTTTTCTCCTTTCTAACCAACGAGGAGGTTTCTGTGGGAGAGATGCTGCCATTTCAGTCCTTGAGTGCATCCTTCAAACTCCCACTATCTCCACATGCCCTGGAAGAGGTGAGGCAGATGCAATTGCAGCTGGCCAAATCTGGATTCTCTAAAGGACATGACCAATGGTCATATACATAGGGAAGGGGAGAGTTTAGATCAAAGGATTGTTATAAATATTTATTTTGGGATGTATGTGTCCCTAAAGCCTTCAGATGGCTATGGAAAACTGTTCGCAGCCCAAAGATCAAAGTCTTCGGCTGGCTTCTCATATCTGGTAGACTCAACATCTATAACATGCTAAATGAATGCACTACAATATAGGGACCAATCTAGACTGTCTACTATGTGGTTCCCATATAGAAGAAACTATGGAACACCTCTTCTTCCATTGTAGCTTCTATAAATCACGCTGGGAAGTCTTGGATATTCATTGGACTTAACAAGCGCATAGATTGCAACTACTGGAAAGTGGTATAAAAAAATGGCAGAAACCCTTGTTCTTAGAGATATTCTTTGTGGCTACCTGGACCCTACAGAAATAGAGGAACAATAACTATTTCAGGCACATACCACCCACCTTTGCCTCCGGGAAGAGGTGCTTCAGAAGTGACTTCTCTTGTTTCAGCTATAGAGCCTCTCACAAGATGAAAGTCTTTATTACTACCTTTCTCGCAGATCTTGGATAGGCTTGCCTTTCGTTTCTTTGCCTTGCTTTTTATTCTGTAGCTATATCCCTGCTCCAAAGTGAGGGGGACTCCCATTTAACATTTTCATTCCATTGTAACCTTTACAAACTTTTAATACAAAGTAGGCAGTAGTAGGCTATCCTACTCTGTTCATAGTCAAAAAATGTATTTTCTTGGGATGTGGGTTATCAAGATGAACAACGGGTTCTATTTCGACATCATTATCATTATCATTATCCGCTTGAGCATCTACATGAGCATCATTATTATCATTATCATTGTCGCTAGGTGGGTGTTCACTATGAGGTTGTGTCTCCGCATTAGAAATAGAACCATCACTATGATTCTCAACATGTTTTTCTACAACGGGTTCTCTAGAAGTGTGCAAAGTCGTGTTATTTTATCTTTCTTTTCGCTTTTAGGGATACTAGGTGCATCATCATTAACTTTGTGTGAATATTTTTCAATTCTTTTAGGGTGACCTTTAAGATAGAGAGGTTCCTGAGTCATTCTACCACCTCTAGTCATTACTCTAACAACATAATCATTCAATTTATCATTCATTTCAGAAAGAAAATCATTTTGTGACTTGGCAACTTGGTCTAGTTGAGTGTGAACCATGGATGCATGTTCACCTAGAGCTTTAACCATTAACAATTCTTAATAGTAAATCACTTAAACAATCAATCATCATGGCATTTCATTGTAGTTGATTTCTACCATGCATATTAAATTGTTCTTGCTTAAAAATATAATTATCAAATTTGTCCATGCGTTGATCAACAGTTTTATTATAAGGTATATCAACCTCATCAAATATACGAAGAGAATTTACCACTACTACCTGTGTCGGGATATCGATTTCATGTATTTCTTCAATAGGTGGTAAATTCTTGACATCTTTAGATTTAATATTTTTTCTCTCATAGATCTCTTGGCTTGTTGCATATCTAATGTACTAAGAAATAGAATACATCTCGTCTTTTAAATAGGTTTCGGTGGTGGTCCAGGAAGTGTCTAATCATTGACATTCTTTAAAATATTATTCAATAGTTCTTCAGCATGTCCAATAGTTCATTATGTGGAAAAAGAACCAACAGAACTATGTAGGTATTCCCTAGAATATATCAAGTATTTCATTTGTCTTAAGAGGATGATCACGCAAATCCTTAAGTAGCTGGAGAAGCGTACCCCAAGCTTGAGGAAGATTCCCTTCTTCAATTGGCACAAAGTTAAATATTTGGTGTAAAGTAGCTTGTTTCTTATGAGCGGGAAAATATTTTCTAGAGAAGTAATATATCATATCATGGGGACTAAACACACAACCAGGGGCAAGAGTATGAAGCCACTTCTAAGGATCACCTTTTAGTGAGAAAGAAAAACGCTTAAGTATAAAGTAAGAATGAATCTTTTACTCATGAGCAAATAGAGTGGCAATATCTTTTAATTTGGTAAGGTGTGCCACAATAGTTTTAGTTTCATAGCCATGAAAAGGACCGCACTCGAGCAAAGTAATTAACTCGGGATCAATAGAGGATTCATAATCCTTATCAGTAACACATATAGGAGAATTAGCAAACTTAGGATCACATTTCATTTTCCTCATCGTAGATTTTTCTTTCAGCTTACGTAGTAATCTCCTTACATCATCTCTATCATTACAAGAAAGAAAGTCTCTAGCACTATCCCCATCCATAACATAGCCATCAAGTACATCATGCATAGTAATTCTAGTAGGAGAGCTAGGCATAATAGATGAATCATTGTTTTCATCAGTTTCAACATTTTCAATTTCTCTAGATCTAGCAATATGATCATCAAGTAATTCATTAAGTGGCGCGCTTTCATTTTCATCTAGCATAGTAGTTGCATCATCATTAACATCCTCCATAGTAGAAGTAGTATCAGATTGAATAACAGGAGGAGGTGTCATAACCTTGTTCAAATTAGTAGGTGAATTAAATGTGGAGCTAGATGTCAATTCCTTACCTTCCCTCATCCTAGAGGTTATAATCTAAGTCTTAGGGTATTTCGGTTTTTCATCATGATAAGTAAAAATCCCAAGTGAACTCAAAAAAATAGAGCTATGCTCCCCGGTAATGGCGCGAGAAAAATGTCTTGATAACCCACGTCTATAGGGGATCGCAATACTTTTCACGGGTAGTATTACACCCTAATTTGTTGATTTGACACAAAGGGAGCCAAATAAAATTTATTGGTCTTAGAAGTTGAGTTGTCAGTTCAACCACGCTTGGGATTTCTTTCTTCAACAAAATTTTAGTACCAAAGTAATAAGAGCAATAGGAACAGCAGCAGTAGCTATTATGATGGTTGTAACAGCGGCACCGAAAGTAACTTAGGGAATATAAGTATGCGAAAAGCATAGGCATTGGATTGGTGAGGTATAATTGTGTTGGATGGCATTCATCATATAAGAGTTACATACTAGCGATACACAAAACTAGCTCCAATTCATCAATGTAATGTAGGCATGTATTCCATATATACTCATGCGTGCTTATAATAAGAACTTGCATGGCATGTTTTATCCTACCCCACTACTGGAATTCACAAATTTGTCGTCTGCCTTTCCTTTGCCGTCTGCTGACACATGGCAAAGAGCTTCTTTGCCATCAGCTGGCGCAAAGCAGACGGCAAAGAGAACACCTAAGGAAAAAAAATTCTTTGCCGTCGGCCTTCCCTATGCCGTCGGCCAGCGGACGGCAAAGGAACCACACGCGGGCGGCAAAGGGGTGGCAGACGGCAAAGGGGGTGCCACCGTCCACGCCCTCCCACCCCATAACGGGCGCTCCCTTTGCCGTCTGCCCTCCTTCTCTTTGTCGTCGGGGGGCGGACGGCAAAGCAAGCCCCCCCTAACGGTCGTCTCCCTCTCCCTTTCACTCTCATCCGCTCCGACTGTCTCCTCCGCTCCGACAGTTACTCTCAGCCGCTCGTCCCCCGCTCGTCGGCCGCCTTGCCTCCCGCCGGCCGCCTCCTCCCCCGCCCCCTACTCCCCTCCGGCGGCACCCCTCCTCCCCACCCGCCGGCCGCCTGCCCTCCCGCGCCCTCCTCCCCGCGCTCGCCCGCGGCACCCCTCTTCCCCGCCCGCCGGCCTCCTCTGCTCCTGCCTGCCGGCCGCCTCCCCTCCCCCCCGCCGGCCACCTCCCCTCCCGCCCGCCGGCCGCCTGCTGCCCGCCCCCTGCCCCCCTGCCGTCGTCCACCGCCGCGGCCGCCGCCCCCTGCCGTCGTCCATCGCGGTGAGTTGAGTTCTTCTTCTTTTTCTTTTAAAAAAAGTTAATTACTTTAGTTAGTTTATTAGGTTAGTTTTTTATTATATATAGGGTAATTTTGTTAGTTTATTTGGTTAGATTGTTAGTCTAATTAGGTTAGTTAGTTAGGTTAGAAGAAAAAAAGAGGAAAAGCAGAAGGAAAAAAATGAAAAAGAAAAAAGGAAAAGAAGAAAATAATTAGAAGAAGAACTAAAAAAAGAAGGAGAAGAAGAAGAAGAAGAAGAAGAAGAGGAGGAGGAAGAGAAAAAAGAAGAAGAAGAAGAAGAAGAAAAAGAAGAAGAAGAATAAGATGAAGAAGAAGAAGAAGAAGAGGAGGAGGAGGAGGAAGAGGAGGAGAAAGAAGAAGAAGAAGAAGAAGAAGAAGAAGAAGAAGAAAAAGAATAGGAGGAGAAAAAGAGGAGGGGGAGTAGGAGGAGAAAAAAGAAGAAGAAGAAAAGAAGAAGAAGAAGAAAAAGAGGAGAGAGGAGAAGAAGAAAGAAGAGGAAAAGGGAACCCCGGCACCCCGAAACTGACCCTCGACCCCCGACCTCCGACCCGTGACCCCCGACCATCGACCCCCGACGCCACTAACCCCCGACCCCCGACCCCCGACGCCACTGACCCCTGACGCCACTAACCCTCGACCCCCTACGCCACTGACCCCCGCCCAGACCCTCGGCCCATGACTCCCGACCCCCGACGCTCGACGCCACCAACCCCCGACCCCCGATGCCACTGACACCCGACGTCACTGACCCTGGACCCCCGACGCCACTGACCCCCCACAACCGACGCCACTAACCCCCCGACCCCCGATGCCACCGACACCCGACACCATCGACCCTCGACGGCACTGACTCCCGACGCCAATAAGCCCCGATCCCCGACACCTCTTCTGCCTTCTTTTGAACGAGAAGGTGCTTTTCGGCCTTACAGAGGCCCACGAGGTCATAGTTTTGTAAATTATGAGTTAGGTCACATATTTTCCGATTATGTTAATTATAAAAACATCGTATTTGTGTTGATCGTGTGAATTTCAATGTGCAGTTGTTCGACGACCTCCACGTGCGTTGACGAGCTCCGCCCTTGCGTTTGTTGGTGAGCACAAATGACTTCTCCTCCTACCCCCTTAATTTGCTCTGTCCCGGTCTTCGTGCCGATGAAACTTGCTAGCTATAGGTTTCTTCAATCATGAGTATGCGTCTCCCATTCGAAAGGGCGACATCTATAAATATGCATTTCTTTGCATATTTATAACCGCCATCCTTTCGAATTGTCCAACATTATCCATGGACAGGCCGAGTATGTGTAGATTGGGTTTGTTTTCCCGTATGCTGTGCTCCGGATCCGATGCAGAATTTCGTCAGTGCCTCCCCTGTTGTTCTCCGGGTACACATCCTCTCTACTTATTGCCGAGACGTGTATCAGGAGAACAACGGGGAGGTGCTACCAAAATTCTGCGTCGCATCTGGAGCGGAGCATGGGAAAATGAACCCAGTCTACACATACTCGGGTGCGATTAGGACCTATCTTGACCTATTAGCGTGTAGGTTGCATGGACGTAATAAAACTGACAAACTTGATTAGCGTATGAATATGGATGATGAATAATATATTTATTTCTTGTGCCCCCATAGGTAGCTAGGCAACATGAGTGATCGTGATTGGATGTACACTGGTCACCCTAGTCAGAAAGACATGAACCATGAATGGTTAACAAAAACCAGGTGGTTTGTGAGAGCCGCATTTGCAAATGGCCAGCAAAAAACATGGTGCCCCTGTCCCAACTGCGACAAATGGAAAAAGATGACAGAGTTTGAAATGGGTAAACACCTGCAGAAGTGGGATTTTACGCCTAATTATACGGTGTGGACTTTTCATGGTGAGTATGACCAACGTGCCAGAGCTGAGGTGATTCGTCGTCGCACCGACGAGCATGGTACCGGGATTGAAGACATGGTGCAAGACTTTGATGATACTCGGGATTCAGACGATGAGAAGGAGGGATCTGCAAAGGCCTTCTACGAAATGTTGGAGTCTTCAAAATGTCGTCTCCACGAGCAGACTGAGCTTTGTCAGCTCGATGCCATCGCAAGTAATGGCTCTGAAGGCTCAATTCAACCTAGGCAGAGAATGCTACGACGCGATGATGATGATATTTGGACGCTTTCTACCCAAAGGCCATGTACTGCCTGCAAACCTGTACCAGTCAAAGAAAATCCTCCGTGTACTTAAGATGCCCTATGAGAAGATACATGCCTGTGAGAATGGATGTGCCTTATTTACGCTTGAGTATGCGGCCTTGAACTATTGCCCCATTTGCAATTCTTCCAGGTATATTGTGGTAGACAACATCATGAGTGAGAAGAATCAGACCAAAATCCCCATTATTGTTCTTCGGTATCTGCCAATCGTACCAAGACTTCAACGTCTTTTCATGGTCGAAGAGACGGCCAGACAGATGATATGGCACAAATTGGGCAAAAGAACCGAACTAGATGCGGATGGGAACAAGATGCTGGTACACACTTCATATGGTTTTGCGTGGAGGCACTTCGATGCATTACATAAGGATAAATCTGAAGATCCAAGGCAACCTAGAGTTGCCATCAACACGGATGGGTTCAATGTGTATGGTATGACGGCAGCACAATACAGTTGTTGGCCTGTATTTGTCATTCCACTAAATTTGCCACCCGGAGAGATTATGAAAAGAAAGAACATTTTCTTGACGTTGATAATTCCAGGGCCCAACTATCCGGGGAAGAATATGAATGTGTACATGCAGCCGCTTAAGGATGAGTTGCAAGAAGCCTGGGATAATGGGATCAAGACCTACGACACGGCTACCAAAACAAATTTCAAAATTCAAGTGTGGTACATGTACTCGACGCATTATTATCCGGCGTTTGAGCTATTCGCTGGCTGGTGTGTGCATGGAAGGTTCCCGTGCACCACATGCAAGGCAGCTCTTCAGTTCCGTTGGCTGCAGGCTGGTCGCAAGTATTCTTACTTAGACATGCATAGACAATTCCTGGATCCTGGCCATAAGTTCAGAAAAACAAGAAGAATTTCATCAAAGGTAGAGTTGTCAAAAACACCGCACCAGCTGCGTCGACAGGCCAACAGTCCCTTGATCAGTTAAACACTATCGAGCCTGATCCTTTGCGTCGAGGATACTTCAAAGGGTATAATACGGAACACGCCTGGACTCACAAGTCATGCTTATGGGATCTGCCTTACTTCAAAGACCTCCTTTGCCCACACAACAATGACGTGATGCACACTGAAAAGAATATTGCGGAGGCCATTTTTGGTACATTGTTCGACATAGAGGGGAAGTGAAAAGATAATCCTAAGGCTAGAATCGACCTGGAGGCTCTATGCGATAGACCGTTGCAAAACTTGTGACAACGGAAAGGAAACCAAAGCATAGCGAAGCCAAAGGCATGGTTCAATCTTGAAAGGCCAGCTATGAGGGAAATGCTATTGTGGGTGAAAATGTGGTTGATGTTCCCCGATTGGTATGCTGCGAATCTAAAGAGGGGAGTGAGTCTTGAGAAATTGAAAATATTTGGGCTCAAGAGTCATGATTGGCACATATGGATTGAGCGGGTAATGCCGGTGATGTTGCGTGGCTGTATCCGTGAGGATGAATGGCTAGTACTGGCAAAGCTGAGCTATTTCTTCCATTCTCTTTGTGCGAAAGAACTATCGCCTGGCGTGCTAGATGAAATGGAAGAGTTGGCGCCCGAGTTGATCTGCAAATTAGAAAAGATCTTTCCACCGAGCTTCTTTAATCTTTTGCATCTCCCGACCGAGGCAAGAATGGGGGGGCCTTTCAAAATCGATGGTGCTACTCAATTGAGAGGATGCAGAAGATGCTTCGAGCTAAGTGTGAAAATAAACGTAGAATTGAAGCATCGATGGCCGAGGCATTCATTACTGAGGAGGCGGCAAACTTCGTGACAGCACACTACGAAGCCAAAAATCATCATTTTCATAACCTGAAGCCTCGGTACAATGATGGCGGTCGACAAAAAGTTCGATCCAACGTCAGCCTATTCAAAGGTAAGCTCGCACCATCCGGTGCTTCGAAAGGGAAATCGTTGGATGTCGAAGAATGGCAGACCATTTCACTGTATATCTTCACCAACCTAACAGAAGTGCGGCCGTACATCGAGTAAGTTCTCGGTAATTTATTGTTCCGCAACTTCTAATTGCTTTGAACTACTATTATTCCCGGATATTTGATATAGTCGATACGTCGCCGAATTCTCGGATGGAGCGGTCATCGAAAAGGATTCCATCGAAGAGTATGAGCTTCTCGCAAAGCATGGAGGCGACTATCCCGGTTTCATCTCTTGGTTCAAACAAAGGGTAATTAATTACCATTAAGGGCTCAATTGATTTCTTGGTCTAATTTGCGGCTAATGTATCCATTCTTTCGTATTAAACTTGTAGGCTGATGCAGAGTCTATGGACGCCGAGTTGAGACAAGTCGCTAATGGTTTTGACTATAAGGTCCGTTCATTTGACAAATACAACATCAACGGGTATCACTTTCGTACCTTTGGCAAAGAGCTATCTATGCCCGACCTGAAGTCTACAAATTGTTCTATCTCTACTATCGGCGAAGGAGACACCGAGTATTATGGAAGAGTTGAAGCAATTTATGAACTTCTATTCTATGGTGAAAACCCACCGACCGTCGTAGTCTTCAAATGTTATTGGTTTGAGCCGAGGGAGACTAGAAGGACTCATGAACATATAGGACTAGTCGAAATCAACCAAAACACCCACTTAGATGTTCCCGATGTCTATATTACGGCTCAACAGGCGACACAAGTTTTCTATCTACCGTGGGCCTGCCAAACTGATCCAAATCTCAAAGGTTGGGATGTCGTTTATGAAGTGCCACCACATTTTAGACCACCTACCCTCAATGAAGAGGATTACGAACCTCACATTTACCCAGACACATATGAAGGAGAATTCTTCCAAGAAACTGGTATGTCCAAGAAACGTTTCAAGAACCGCTCTACTTCACCCCAGAACATTGAAGTAGACAGCGATAGTGAATCCATCTTAACCCCTGAGCCCGAACAGGAAGAGCTGGAAGAAGAAGAGGTTACTGCTACGGATGACCTGTCACTTCTTGACCGATCACATAATGGTGGCCTTCCACATGTTCTTCGTGATAGTGATGATGATGATGCATTTATTGATAATAGTGATCATCATGATGCATTTATTGACCCCGAAGCATATATAGATGAGCACGATTGTTATTAGTTCATGTCAGGTATTCAACTATTATACTATATATAAATTTGGAGTTCATGTTAGGTATTCAATTTTTATTAGTCATGGTGGTTTTTATGACGATGATACACTTAAATTATATACATTTTATCACTCCTGTTTGTATTTATGTTGTACTAATTTCATTTACTCTTTGTCATGACAGGTGTTGAAAGATGGTGGGAAAGGGTCGAAAGCACTCCGCGGCTCCTTCTTCGTCGGCGGGTGATGGGACGGGTACTTCCATTCCTGCCTCGCCTCTTCGGAGAGGGTTGCTCTCTACTATGCAAGGAGCGCCCCCCGTGAGAGGAGGTCGACCCCCCGCGAAGCCGAGAGGCACTAAAGGTACACGTTGTATTCATGTTGGTATTTATGTTGTACTCATGTTGTATGCATATTGGTATTTATATACATTTTATTACTCATGTTGGTATTTATGTTGTACTAAAGGTACACGTGGCCGCGGGAGAGGTAGGGCGGTGGCTGCCACGCCTTCTGAGGTGGCGGCTACACGGTCTCCGCCACCACCCCAAGATGATTCACCTGAGCATAGGACTTCTAGGGTGGATTCGTCTGAGGTGGAGGCTACACGGTCTCCGTTTCACGAGCCTCGGGTCGACGAGCCTTCGACCCACGAGACTCGTGTCCCAGAGGATTCCTTCCAGGCGACTCCGGAGCAAAGCAGGGATGAGGGTACGTCCCAAGACACCCAGTGGGATGCTGGTAGCGATGAGGAGCTGGGTGAGGGGGCTACCGTCTACCAGCGTGGTAGTTCGGGGCTCCCGCTCGTGCCAGCGACTCCCTAGCAGAGGTGGTCGATTAGGCCAAATGGGGACAAGTAAGTTAATTTACTCTTATTTAACCTTTTGCCTTCGCATTTTCTCAAATATCTAATGTTTTGGCTTTAATTTGTCATACTGTAGGGGTTGGATTGTTGCCAGGGGTGTCCGCAAGCCCAACAGCGTCCCTGGTGTTCTTTGCCGTAAAAACTTCCCAGGGTTTGTTACGTTGCCCGGTCGGGAGCGAGAGGTAGGAATGACCTGGGAGCACTACTTGGGTGCCCCGGCCCTGCCGGAGGTGGAGATCAACGGTGTTTTGTGTGACACGAGGGCGGACATGGTGATCCGAAAGTTCTGGGTAATTTCTCCTTCACACAATTATAAATTAACCATAGCTATTTATTGTACTAATCGGTGTTGTCTTGTTTCCAGACCTACTACAGGTGTGAGGAGGGATACGAGGAGGACGCGGCAAAGGTTATCGAAACCGAATGTCGCCGCCTACTTCAAAACTTTCGGCATGAGGCTCGGGTGCAGGCTGTTCGAGACTACTATGCCACGCGGCGTATTAGGATTGACAAGGCGAAGTGTCGTGATGCTAAGATGGAGAAGGAGCATTACATGAAGGTAATTACATATTATTAAGGCTTTGTAGTTAGTTTTCTTGATTTGGTTCTTACGCGCTCAAATTTCTCTTTATTAACTTAGGTGCCCCCGAGATGATGTGTGGATAAGATGGATTGTTGGGAGGCCTTGGTGGATCAGTGGTGCTCCAAAACATGGGAAGCCAGCCACAACAACGCCAAGGAGAGGCGTGGCAAAATGGTTGGCGTGCCACACCATCAAGGGAGTGTGAACTTAATCCAATTTGGTGAGAACTGGGTATGTGGTTTGCTTCATGCCTCATGCAATTCATTCTTAATGCTATCTTGAGCCCTTTACTAATACAATTTTCCTCTCTCTCTCTCTTTTAGGCGCGTCACAATAAGACGGAGGCGCCACAAATGTACGACCTGTATGCGATGGCCCATACTGCCTCGTACAAGAAGGTCAAGGCATTCTCTGAGTCTGACCTCGAGCATCCAGAAAACTTCACCAACATCTCCTCCCACCACAAGCTCGTGAAGTACAGAGATCATGGGAAGGCAAGGAAAGGGGAGGACTTTAACCCGAGCGAGGGGCCTATTGATCTAGAGCTGGTGATGATAGCTGGCAACGGGAGGCCCCATGGCTCGATCGCCATTGGAGACGGCCTTATACATTGTCCTAGCACTCTCCGACAGATAAAGGCACGCCAAACGAGCTCTTGTCCGGAGATAACACGTCGTCCACGGCCAGTCGAGCTCGCCATCGAGGTTAGTTTAATGGACTCAACTATCTTTCCGCATTATGTTGTGCGTTGGAACCAATATGATTACATTGCTAACAATGAGTTGTGTTGCAGGCTGCTATTTAGAAAGAGAGAGAGGCAATGCAGGCGGCTATGGCGGAGAAGGATAAGGAAATTAGGGAGCTGGAGGAGAGGACGACTGCATTGGTGGAGGCGGAGAGGGCACGGAATGATGAGTCTAACAGGGCCATATACGAGCTCTTTGTGGTAAGTTTCTTCTTCATGTTATTTCAAATATTGCATTTGAATGTCCGTTTCATTAATAAATAAAAAGTTTGACTTGTCGAAACCAAATGTACAGTCTATGTGCGAGAAGAATGGCCAAGTCCCTCCGCCGATGCCAGTCATTAACGTGGCGGGGACGGTGAGTTTCATTTCAGTGCAGTGATCTTAAGGGTGTCCTCATGCTAACTACACATTGCAAATGATGTTTGGAGCAGAATATCTCCCGAAACGCATCACACGACCCTTCTACAGTCGAGCCTTCTCCAGGGAAGCCTTCTCCAGGTGAAACAAGCCAGAGCCACCGTGCTTCACCGCTGTGATGACGATAATGCTATGTTATTTCTCGTGTTTTAATAAAAAATAGCTAGACTTCCATCTAAATGACATAATTAGCTTAGTTAGCTCCAAGAAAGGCTAAATTGGCTAATTATCCTATGAAATGACATAATTAGCTTAGTTAGCTCCAAAATGACCTATTTAATAAAAAATGACCTATAGTTAGCTAAGTTCTCTCCTAAATGACATAATAAGGCTTACGTAGGTGCAAGATGACCTATTCCCCCTAACTTAGGTATTAAATGGCCTATAATTAGCCTAGCTATATCCAAAATGGCTTAATAAGCATAGTTTGCTCCGGAATGACCTATTTTACCCAAGTTAGCTCCGAAACGACGTATAGTTAGCTAGGGTTCCACCTAGATAACATAATTAGCTTAGTTAGCTCCAAAATGGTCTATTTAATAAAACATGACCTATACTTAGCTAATTATCCTCGAAATGACATAATTAGCTCCAAAAAGGCATTCTTAGCCAATTTAGCCCGAAGAAGGGGACAAGAGGAGAAGAAAGAGGAAAATTGAAAGGAAGGAAGAAGAAGAAGAGGAGAAGAAGAAGAAGGAGAAGGAGGAGGATAAGAAGAAGGAGAAGAAGGAGGAGAAGAAGGAGAAGTAGCTCCTCCTTCTCCTTCTTCTTCCTCCTTCCTCCTTCTCCTTCTCCTTCTTCTTTTCTTCTTCTTCTCCTCTTCCTTCTCCTTCTCCTCCTCCTCCTCCTCCTTCTGTTACTTCTTCTTCTCTTTCTCTTCTTCTACGTAGCTTAGACTCATCCTAGAAAGGCTAAATTGACTAATTATCCTACGAAATGACATAATTAGCTTAGTTGGCTCCAAAATGACCTATTTAATAAAAAATGACCTACAGTTAGCTAAGTTCTCTCCTAAATGACATAATAAGGCTTACGTAGCTGCAAGATGACCTATTCCCCCTTAGGTATTGAATGGCCTATAATTAGCCTAGCTAGATCCAAAATGGCTTAATAAGCATAGTTTGCTCCGGAATGACCTATTTTACCCAAGTTAGCTCCGAAACGACCTATAGTTAGCTAGGGTTCCACCTAAATGTCATAATTAGCTTAGTTAGCTCCTAAATGGTCTATACATAGCTAATTTCTCTCCGAAATAACCTATATATACACTTCCTCATCTAGTATTATTCTTCTAACTTTCTTATTTTTCATTTTGCAGATTACCTTCACTTCACGAGAAGCTTGGATTATATTGATGGAATGCTTGAAGATGATTTCTTGTACCATGGCTTGTATTGAAACTATTGTAGTATATGGATATATATGAAACTTTGTATGCATGTGGATGAAACTGGTGTAATATATGGTTTGGTACGGATGCAACTTGCATAATATGTATGCACTATGGATGAGAGTTATTTTAATATGGTTATGAGTACGGAAAGAAATTTATTTATGTCAA
Organism: Hordeum vulgare subsp. vulgare; assembly: GCF_904849725.1. NCBI lineage: Eukaryota > Viridiplantae > Streptophyta > Magnoliopsida > Poales > Poaceae > Hordeum > Hordeum vulgare. The sequence continues at coordinate 297,593,731 of NC_058520.1, read as the reverse complement.
ATATATATATATATATATATATATATATACATATCCTAATTATTGTTAAAAATGCTGGATATAATAAAAAATAAATTAAAAAGGGGCTGGTTCCCCCCTTTGCCGTCTGCCCCCACATGGCAAAGGGGGGATGGCAGACGGCAAAGGGGGGAATCTGCCCCCTCTCTCTCCCCTCTTTGTTGTCTGCCCCCACATGGCAAAGGGGTGTAGGCAGACGGCAAAGGGGGGAATCTGCCCCCTCTCTCTCCCCTCTTTGCCGTCCGCCCCCACATGGCAAAGGGGGGTGGGCAGACGGCAAAGGGGTGAATCAGCCCCCTCTCTCTCCCCTCTTTGCCGTCTTCCCCCACATGACAAAGGGTGGGATGGCAGACGGCAAGGAGAGGAGGCCTGCCGTTAACACTTAATGGGGCCGTTGCATTATATGCCGTCCCAGTTAATTTGCCATCTGCCCCCTCATGGCAAAGATTCTTTGTCGTCCGCTTTACAAAAGCTGATGGCAAAGAACCTCTTCACCGGATTTTTTTACCGTCTAGTTTGTTGTCTGCTGACCGACGGCAAAGCCTTTGCCGTCCGTGGTTCCCCCCTTTGCCGTCCGCCGTGGCAGACGGAAAATTTCTTAATTTCAGTAGTGCCTTGTCGTGGCAACATGGTCCATAAAATATTCTAAGGGATATTAAGGCCTCCTTTCAGTAGAGAACTGGAACAAAGAATTAACACATGGTGAATACATGAACTTCTCATACTACAATCATCACCGGAGATGATCCCAACTACTGTCACTTTGGAGTCTCGAGATAATAACACACAATTGGTGCATACAACTTGCAAGATAGGATCGAATAAACTCTCATATTCATGAAAACATAATATGTTCAAATCTAGAATCATGGCACTCAGGCCCAAGTGACAAGCATTAAGCATACCAAAGTCATAGCAACATCAGTCTGAAAACATAGTGGATACCAGGGATCAAGCCCTATCAAAATATCTCGATTATATGATAAATCTCATCCAATACCATCACCATCCAGCAAGGCTACAAAGGAATTACTCACCCGAGTGGTAAGTATCATTGAATTGTTGATGGAGAAGGGTTGATGATGACGATAGCGACGAATCCCCCTCCCCGGAGCTCCAAACAGACTCGAGATCAGCCCTCCCGACGAAGAACAGGAGGTGGTGGCGGTTCCGTCTCATAAAACGCGATGAAATCTTCTCTCCTATTCTTTTCTCGGGGAAAAGGAATTTATAGGCTTGAGATTAGGGTCAACAGATCCACGTGGCCCCACAAGGCAACTAGGAAAGCCTAGGGGGTGGTCGCTCCGTGTAGCCTTGTGGGAAAGTGGTGGCCCCCTCCCATGGATCTTCACTCCAATATTTTTTACATATTCCACAAAAATTCTCTAGAAAGTTTCGTCCAATTTCAAAAACTTTTATTTTTGCACAAAAAACAACACCATGGTGGTTCTACTGAAAACAACATGAGTCCACGTTAGTTTCATTCAAATCCTGCAAATTAGAGTCCAAAAGAAGAGCAAAAGTGTTTGGAAAAGTAGATACGACAGAGACATATCACAAGTCGACCACGCCGTGCAAATCTCCTTCAAGATTGGTACATGTGAATACACCTTGGAGTTTGATTTGGTTCCAATGTCCATATGCCCTCTCCTTCTTGTAAGACCTTGGCAATTCGATTGTGACGTCATCCACAACAGTCAGATTTCACTATAGTTTCAAGATGAAGGGGAAGGAGAACGTTCTTCGACCAATGTCGCCAAGTCAAGCGACCGCCAACAAGTAGGCTTCAACCCATCGCGGAGACGAAACTGAGAGAGTGATCCACCTAAAAGAGAGTGAGTGCCACAAGCCATATTTGAGTGAATCCACGATGAGGGACAAGAAAGACCTAGTTCTTTAAGCCACCAAAAGAGACTGGAGGGATGTGAGTAAAAGTCCATCAAGTGTTCTTGTGTGCAAAGATGAAGTCATGAGGACTAATACTTCACAATATCAACCTTTGGTTTTGACTTATTTATTGCAGGAATTTCAACATGTCTTTCCCGATGAGCTACCTCCGGGACTAACTCCACTTCACGAGATCGAATACCGCATCGACCTCATCCCCTGTGCACCACTTTCGAACAAGGCACCCTACCACGTCAACCCCGATGAGACTAAGGAGATACAAAGGCAAGTGCACGAGAACAGATATGTACGTGAGAGCCTTAGCCCATGTGTTGTTTCGGTATTTCTTGTGCCTAAGAGAGATGGTAGTGTGCGTATGTGTCATGGTTTTTTCACGGCAGATGTCCTCGTGAAATGACTTAATGATGAGGCCATCGCAACTATTTGGCGACTCAAAGGTGTTTATTGGGAGCGAGAGACAATTTTACCCAGGTTCGGCCCCTCTGATCGAGGTAAAAGCCTATGTCCTGCTCTGTGTATATTGATGTGGAAATCCGTTACAAGGGTGTGGATTCGCCTGACCTAGCTCCTGATTAGTGACAACTTAACTCTAGGAGCCCTAGAGACTCGCCTTTTATATATACGTCGAGGCCCTAGGGTTAGAAAAGTCCGGATCACGTATGATTCATGACCTGACATGTCTCTAACTCGCCTTACTTCTATCGCAAGGAAACTCCTTGCGACCCTTCTTCTACATGGGCCATGAGTCGCCATCTTCGTGTCTTGGGCTACAGCCGGCTCTTTTGGCTCCACCTTGCGCCTTATGCTTCTTAAGTCATGGCATGTCTTCAACATAAATGTTGAGCCACCATCATCTTGACCTGGCCTCTTAGGGCGGTTCTCATGGAGGGATAATATCCCCAACATTAGGACCCATATTGACTTGAATTTGTTCATGTCAATAAACCTTTCTCGTAATATTGGTGGCTCACATACAACCCAAGTTTTGTCCTCCAATGGTGGAAACGCCAGCTTCAAATGTCCTCCTAAACTTCTGCTCCATCTCTTTATGACGTCAGCCACCCCAAAATTTTAGGGATCTTTATGACATCATTCCAACAGTTCTTTTAACTTATTCGTTCAGCCCAACAATCGAGGCTCCATCAACTCCGAAATTTATTGCACCTCCTAGATTCTCGTGCGTGCCGTTTTTATTTCCTGTTCCGGCCTTTAAATATCGAGTGGGATACCTCTTTTACTTTTACCCTGTTCCTTTTCTTCGTCTTCTACCTCGAGCCTGAACCTGCATCGCACCACCGATGAGCATCCCATCATTGAGCGCTCCGGTACGAGGGCTCCGCCGCCACGTGCCTTCTACTCCGAACCACGAGCCTTCTCAGCCGCCTCAACGTCATTAGGTAAGATTTTTGTTTCTTGTCCTAGATCCGTTTAGGTCGTCCGCCGTAGTACAATGGAGTTCATAGGGTTCATCTTGTGTTCATTGCCATTATAGATCTGATTGATTCTTTGATGAAAACCTTCTCCAGCGATAGGTTGCGGGAGATGTAGGGATCTGATTCTCGTAAAAACCTCCCTGGATGCTGCATGAGAACCTTATGATAACTAGTTCTTGTTGCCCCATATTTTACTATAGTCTAGGACTATTAAATTCCTTTTTCGCATACCATTGGTAGATCCGTTTTTCCGCACACTTCGGTAGAAAACAGTTTGTCCAGTACTTAGTGGAATCTGACATCACGGTTCCTTTGCAAGCCATTTTCACCCTCACACCGGCTTCTTTAATATTTTGTAACTCGCAATCTCGGTGAACCGCCCATACATGAAAGCGACTCAAATATTTGCAAACTTCCTCAATATTGTTTTCTTGAACCCCTTAACTTCTTCAAGCAATTTTTGTTCATCGAGATAACAGGCGAGCAGGACGGAGCAGTTTCCCCTTTAGTGCAACGGGAGCAAGGACGTACCAGGGTTCCAAAGGCATGCTCCAAAGGTTTTGCCGCCCGCCAGCGGGACACACGTCATCCCTGAACCAGCCCGTGTAGCCCTGGTAGTTACTTTGCAGGCGAAGACCACTTTTGGACAGGGGAAGCATGTTCCCCCGTCCCCCTTCGAAATTGGCCATAGTGGGATCCCCTCCCGCTAAAACTATAAGGGGAGAGGACCAGGGCCGCCACTATAAATAGAGGTTAGGTTGCTTAGTAGGGGGGATGGGATCGAATCTCATCCACAAACCCACACACCACTAAGGCTATCCAGCTTCTGGAGGCCGAAGAACACTGTACTAGTTCATCCACCAACCTCCACGAGAGGCAATCCACCAAAGCAGGAGTAGGGTTTTATGCTTCGCAGCGGCCCGAACCTGGGTAAACAGTTGTGTTCTGTCTTTCCCTCACCATCGAGTGAGTTCTTTGCCGTTCCCATCGAGTAGAGAGCTAGGCGAGGTTAGGCCGTTACAGATCTTCATACACGCCCGTGAGTTCGAATCCTTAGGGTTTGGCGGAGCCCGAAATCCGACATTTGGTGCACCAGGTAAGGGGCGTGTTAAGGTCTTCTCCGAGCTTCATCTTCCCTAGGCCCGCTGCTCCGATGGCCGGCGCCCAACCAACTTCTTGAGCCTCATCGAGCTGGCCGCCAACCACTACATCACGGCGGCCGGAAGCACGCACGCCGGTGTGGTGGTACCGGGCGGATCGTACCAGATTGTCAACATCGTCTCCATCGTCGCAGCCACCCGCGTCACCCAGGCGCACAGCGTCTGGGCGGTGCCCGTGGCACCTGATACGTCTCAAACATATCTATAATTTTTGACGGTTTCATGTTGTTACCTTGTCAACATTGGATGTTTTATATACCTTTTGTATCTTTTTGGGACTAACTTATTAATTCAGTGCCAAGTGCCAGTTCCTGTTTTTTCTGTGTTTTTGACTCTTTTCAGATCTGATTTTGGAACAGAGTCCAAACGGAATAAAATGCCCGAAATGAATTTTTCCAGAACGGAAGAAGATCGGGGGACTTGAGGGCCAAGGCAGGAGGCCCACAGGGGGCCCACAAGCCCTGTAGCCGCGGCCAGGGGCGGCCCGCGGCTACCAAGCTTGTGGCCCCCTGGAGCTCCCCAGCCCTAGCTCTTTGGCCTATATATTCCCTAAAATCCCAGAAATAAATAAGAGCGTCCACGAAACCACTTTTCCGCCGCCGCAAGCTTCCGTTCCCGCGAGATCTCATCTGGAGACCCTTCCCGGTGCCCTGCCGGAGGGGGCTTTGGAGCTGGAGGGCTTCTACATCAACATCATTGCCTCTCCAATGACCCGTGAGTAGTCTACTTCAGACCTACGGGTCTGTAGTTAGTAGCTAGATGGCTTCTTCTCTCTCTTGGATCTTCAATACAAAGTTCTCCATGATCTTCATGGAGATCTATCCGATGTAATCCTCTTTGGCGGTGTGTTTGTCGAGATCCGATGAATTGTGGATTTGTGATCAGATTATCTATGAATTCTATTTCAGTGTTTGCTGATTTCTTATATGCATGATTTGATATAATTGTAAGTCTCTCCGAGTCTTGGGTTTTGTTTGGCCAACTAGATCTATGATTCCTGCAATGCGAGAACTGCTTGGTTTTGGGTTCATACCGTGCGGTGACCTTTCCCAGTGACAGAAGGGGCAGCAAGGCACGCATCGTGTTGTTGCCATCAAGGGTAACAAGATGGGCTTTCATCATAGATTTGAGATTGTCCATCTACATCATGTCATCTTGCTTAAGGCGTTACTCTGTTCTAATGAACTCAATACACTAGATGCATGCTGGATAGCGGTCGACGTGTGGAGTAATAGTAGTAGATGCAGAAAGTATCGGTCTACTTGTTTTGGACATGATGGCTATATGTATGATCATTGCCATAGATAACGTCATGACTTTGCGCGGTTCTATCAATTGCTCGACAGTAATTCTTTCACCCACCGTCTACTTGCTTTCATGAGAGAAACCATAGTGAACACTACGGCCCCTAGGTCTACTCACAATTATCATCTCCGCTTTTACTTTTACTTCGCTTTGTTTACATTTTGCTTTCAGTTCTCACTTTGCAAACAATCTATAAGGGATTGACAACCCCTTCATAGCGTTGTGTGCAAGATCTTTGTGTATGTGCAGGTACTTGTGACTTGACGCGATCCTCCTACTGGATTGATACCTTGGTTCTCAAACTGAGGGAAATACTTACCTCCGCTGTGCTACATCACCCATTCCTCTTCAAGGGAACACCAACGCAAGGCTCCAAGGCCACGGGGGAATCCTTTGCATATTTGCCAAGGAAATCCCTATAGGCGTAGCCAGCAGCAGAAGGATTTCTGGCGCCATTGCCGGGGAGAGATCAAGTCAAGATCTATCCAAGTAAGTGTCACAAACTCATCTCTTGCATTTACCTTTTTTGCCAGTGGCCTCTCGTTTTCCTCTCCCCCACTTCACATTTGCCGTTTTCATTTGCCTTTCTCCTTTGCCATTTTCATTTGCCTTTCTCCTTTGCCGTTTCCTTTTGTCTTTTGCCTTATTTTTCCGCTAGTTTTTCTCGCTTTCTCTTGGGCTTGTTCGTGAGTGACCTTTCCTCATGGCCAAACCAAATTATTTCAGAAGGTTGGAAGAGATTGAAACTGGTGTCAAAGGTTTCATGTCTTCTCAGTTTGACCAAAATAGTTAGTTCCGTAGGGAATTAAAAGAGAAAAATTATTTTATGGCCTGTTTGAATAATCAAGTTGATGATATGGCCAAAGAATTCCTTGCACTAAATTCTCAGCTTGCTCACCTTGAAAAATTGGTGGGCCAAATTTCTGACAAACAGGCTACCTTAGTCAATAAGATGGCAGCAAAACCTGAAATTTGTGATGCAATTCACAAATATCTTAAAGTGCTTGGTGTGACTCCTCTTGAATCTTTGTTTTCGCGTGTCAAACCTATTGATGAAGGGGCTGGATATGAATCCACTTTGGTTGAAAAACGCCCCAATGATTCGGAGTCCACCTATCTTCATGATAAAGGTGTGGAGAGTGGAGTAGAAGAAATCAAAATATTGGGTAGTAATGAAACTCCCACTTTGGATTTCAAGGGATTCAATTATGATAGTTTCTCCTTGTTTGAATGCATTTCCTTGATGCAATCGATTGCAAACTCTCCACATGCTTATAGCGAAAGCAAAGAATTTACCGCACATATCATAGATGCTATGATGAAATCTCTTGAAGAGAAACTCGAATTAGAAGTCTCTATACGTAGAAAACTTCATGATGAGTGTGAACCTACTATCAAAATCAAAATCGAAAACTATGAATGCAATGCTTTGTGTGATTTGGGTGCTAGTGTTTCCGCGATTCCAAAGTCTTTATGTGATATTCTTGGTTTTCATGAGATCGAAGAGTGTTCTCTTAATTTGAATCTTGTGGATTCTACTATCAAGAAACCCATGGGAAGGATCAATAATGTTCTTATTGTTGCAAATAAGAACTACGTACCCGTGGATTTCATTGTACTTGACATAGATTGCAATCCTTCATGTCCCATTATTCTTGGTAGACCTTTCCTAAGGACTATTGGTGCTATCATCGATATGAAGGAAGAGAATATTAGATTTCAATTTCCTCTAAAGAAGGGCATGGAGCATTTTCCTAGAAAGAAAATAAGATTGCCTTATGAATCCATGATGAGGGCTACTTATGGTTTGAGCACCAAAGACGACGATACGTGATTTTATCGCCTTATGCCTAGCTAAGGGCGTTAAACAATAGCGCTTGTTGGGAGGCAACCCAACGAATCTATCATTTTTATTTATGTTTTGTGTTTTCCACAATTTCATAATTCTGTTATGATTGTGTTTTTTGTGTTCCTTTTGCGTGTGTGCCAAGTAAAACCGTTATGATTAGTCTTGGGGATGATCGATTGATCATGCTGGAAAAGACAGAAACTTTCTGCTCACGAAAAGAATTTTCATTTTTTTCCTGTGAGAGCTTTTGAGTTGATTCTTTTTGCTTCTGATTTCTACGCAAATTCTTCAGACTTTAGTAATTGTTCAGAAGTTTTGAAGTACCAGAAGTATACGAAGTATACAGATTGCTACAGACTGGTCTGCTATTAACAGATTTTGTTTTTGTTGAGTTGGTTGCTTATTTTGATGAAACTATGGATAGTATCGGGGGGTAGTAGCCATGGAAGATTGAAAATATCAACATAAGTAGAATTTAAGTTTGCTACATACCTAAGGAAGTGGTGATTTTCTTTCTTATACTAATGATATCACGAGTTTCTGTTTAAGTTTCGTGTTGTGAAGTTTTCAAGTTTTGGGTGAAGTTCTTATGGACAAAGAGATAAAGAGTGGCAAGAGCTCAATCTTGGGGATTCCTAAGGCACCCCAAGTTGATTCAAGGATGCCGAAAAACCCTAAGTTTGGGGATGCCCCGGGAACACATCCCCTCTTTCGTCTTCAATCCATCCGTAACGTTACTTGGGGCTATATTTTTATTCACCACATGTTATGTGTTTTTCTTGGAGCGTCTTGTACCGTAGGAGTCTCTTATTTTTGTTGTGTCACAATCTTCCTTGCTACACACCTAGAGAGAGAGACATGCACTTACCGTGACTCTGTCGATCTTCACTTATATCCCTTGGTTAGGCAATTCAGCTCACATGTGTTTCACTTATATCTCTTGAGCTAGTTGATTTTGCTCTATGTGCTTCACTTCTATCTTTTGGAGCACGACAGTGCGTGGCATGGTAGTTGATCTATGCTATGATACTAGTCTCAAAAGGGGTAGTTGTCCAAAGGGATATGAAAACTTCCACCTTCATGTGCATTGAGTAGTTAGAGAAGTTTGATTCATCTCAATTAGTTTTGAGTTGTGGCTGTGGTTATATTGAAGTTATACTAGTAAGTGGATCTAGAAATACTTGTGTTGAAGTTAGTGATTCCTGTAGCATGCACGTATGGTGAACCGCTATGTGATGAAGTCTGAGCATGATTAGTTTATTGATTGTCATCCTTTGTGTAGTGGTCGAGATCGTGCGATGGTTTATACCTACCAACCCTTCCCCTAGGAGTATGCGTTGAATGCTTTGTTTCAATTACTACTAAAACTTTTGCAATAAGTATATGAGTTCTTCATGACTATTGTTGAGTCCATGGTTTAGATGCACATTCACCTTCCACCATCACTATCTTCTTTAGTGCCGTGCAACTTTCGCCGGTGCATAAAACCCACCATTAGCCTCCCTCAAAACAGCCACCATACTGATACGTCTCAAACATATCTATAGTTTTAGATGGTTTCACACTGTTATCTTGTCTTCTTTGGATGTTTTATGTACCTTTTTATATCTTTTTGGGACTAACTTATTAATTCAGTGCCAAGTGCCAGTTCCTGTTTTTTTCGTGTTTTTGACTCTTTTCATATCTGATTTTGGAACGGAGTCCAAACGAAAGAAAAACCCCGAAATGATTTTTTCCTGAACGGAAGAAGCTCAGGGGGCCTTTGGGCCAGGCCAGGTGGGCTCTAGGGAGACTACAAGCCCCCACTCCGCCACCAGGGGGGAGGCGGCGGTGGGCAGGCTTGTGTCCTCCCTGGCCGCCCCCTGACCTAGGTCTTTGGCCTATAAATTCCCAAATATTCCGCAAAAAATCAGGGGAGCCTCGAAAATACTTTTCCGCCGCCGCAAGCTTCCGTTTAAGCGAGATCTCATCTGGAGACCCTTCCCGGCGCCCTGCCGGAGGGGACTTTGGAGTTGGAGGGCTTCTTCATCATCATCCTCGCCCCTCCAATGACTCGTGAGTAGTTCACTTCAGACCTACGGGTCCGTAGTTAGTAGCTAGATGGCTTCTTCTCTCTCTTGGATCTTCAATACAAAGTTCTCCATGATCTTCATGGAGATCTATCCGATGTAATCTTCTTTGGCGGTGTGTTTGTTGAGATCCGATGAATTGTGGATTTGTGATCAGATTATCTATGATATATATTTGAGTCTTTGCTGATTTCTTATATGCATGATTTGATATCCTTGTATGTCTCTCCGAGTCTTGGGTTTTGTTTGGCCAACTAGATCTAGGATTCTTGCAATGGGAGAAGTGCTTGGTTTTGGGTTCTGCCATGTGGTGACCTTTCCCAGTGATAGTAGGGGCAGCAAGGCACACATCAAGTAGTTGCCATCAAGGATAAAAAGATGGGGATTTTATCATTGGTTTGAGATTATCCCTCTACATCATGTCATCTTGCTTAAGGCGTTACTCTGTTCTTATGGACTTAATACACTAGATGCATGCTGGATAGCGGTCGACGTGTGGAGTAATAGTAGTAGATGCCGACAGTATCGGTCTACTTGTTTTGGACATGATCCCTATAGAAATAATCATTGCATAGATATCGTCACGACTTTGCGCGGTTCTATCAATTGCTCGACAGTAATTTGTTCACCCACCGTCTACTTGCTTTCATGAGAGAAGCCACTAGCACTACTGGAATCCTGAAATTTGCCGTCTGCCAAGGCGGACGGCAAAGGGGGCAACCACGGACGGCAAAGGCTTTGACGTCTGCCCCCTCATGGCAAAGTATACGGTAAAAAAAATCCGGTGAAGAGGCTCTTTGCCGTCTGCCTCTGCAAAGCGGACGGCAAAGAATCTTTGCCATGAGGGGGCAGACGGCAAAATAAATGGGACGGCATATATTGCAACGTCCCCGTTAAGTGTTAACGGCAGGCCTCCTCTCTTTGCCGTCTGCCAAACCCTCTTTGCCATGAGGGGGCTGACGGCAAAGAGGGGAAAGAGAGAGGGGCAGATTCCCCCTTTGCCGTCTGCCTTCCCCCCTTTGCCATGAGGGGGCGGAGGGCAAAGAGGGGAGAGAGAGAGGGGTAGATTCCCCCTTTGCCGTCTGCCTTCCCCCCTTTGCCATGAGGGGGCAGACGGCAAAGAGGGGAGACAGAGGGGGCAGAATCCCCCTTTGCCATGTGCCTCCCCCCCTTTGCCATGTGGGGGCAGACGGCAAAGAGGGGAGAGAGAGGGGGTAGATTCCCCCTTTGCCATGTGCCTTGCCCCCTTTTCCATGTGGGGGCTGACGGCGAAGGGGGAGAGAGAGGGGGCAGATTCCCCCTTTGCCATGTGCCTTCCCCCCTTTGCCATGTGTTGGCAGACGGCAAAGAGGCGAACCAGCCCCTTTTTTATTTATTTTTTGATATATCCAGCATTTTTAACAATAATCAGAATATATATATATATTTGACATAAATAAATTTCTTTCCGTACTCATAACCATATTAAAATAACTCTCATCCATAGTGCATACATATTATGCAAGTTACATCCATACCAAACCATATATTACACCAGTTTCATCCACGTGCATACAAAGTTTCATATATTCATATACTACAATAGTTTCAATGCAACCCATGGTACAAGAAATCAGCTTCAAGCATTCCATCAACCAAGCTTCCCGTAAAGTGAAGGTAATCTGCAAAATGACAAATAAGAAAGTTAGAAAAATAATACTAGATGAAGTAGTGTATATATAGGTTATTTCGGATAGAAATTAGCTAAGTATAGACCATTTAGGAGCTAACTAAGCTAATTATGTCATTTAGGTGGAACCCTAGCTAACTATAGGAGAAGAGAAAGAGAAGAAGAAGTAAAAGAAGGAGGAGGAGGAGGAGAAGGAGAAGGAAGAGGAGAAGAAGAAGAAAAAGGAAGAGGAGGAGGAGAAGGAGAAGGAAGAGGAGAAGAAGAAGAAGGAGAAGAACGAGAAGAAGAAGGAGAAGAAGGAGAAGAAGAAAGAGAAGGAGCGGGAGCTCCTTCTCCTTCTTCTTCTCCTTCTTCTTCTTATCCCTTTTTCCACTTCCTTCCTTTCATTTTCCTCTTTTTCTCTTCTTGTCCCCTTCTTCGGGCTAAATTGGCTAAGAATGCCTTTTTGGAGCTAATTATGTCATTTCGAGGATAATTAGCTAAGTACAGGTCATTTCTTCCTTACATAGGCCATTTTGGAGCTAACTAAGCTAATTATGTCATTTCGTAGGATAATTAGCCAATTTAGCCTTTCTTGGAGGAGTCTAAGCTACGTAGAAGAAGAGATAGAGAAGAAGAAGTAAAATAAGGAGGAGGAGGAGGTGGAGGAGAAGAAGAAGGAAGAGGAGAAGAAGAAGAAAAGAAGAAGGAGAAGGAGAAGAAGAAGGAGAAGGAGGAAGAAGTTCCTTCTCCCTCTCCTCCTTCTTCTTCTCCTCCTCCCTCTCCTCCTTCTTCTTCTCCTCATTTTTCCTCTTCCTTCCTTTCATTTTTCCTCTTTTTCTCTTCTTGTCCCCTTCTTCGGGATAAATTGGCTAAGAATGCCTTTTTGCAGCTAATTATGTCATTTCGAGGATAATTAGCTAAGTATAGGTCATTTCTTATAAAATAGGCCATTTTGGAGCTAACTACGCTAATTATGTCATTTCGTAGGATAATTAGCCAATTTAGCCTTTCTTGGAGGAGTCTAAGCTACGTAGAAGAAGAGGTAGAGAAGAAGAAGTAAAATAAGGAGGAGGAGGAGGTGGAGGAGAAGAAGAAGGAAGAGGAGAAGAAGAAGAAAAGAAGAAGGAGAAGGAGAAGAAGAAGGAGAAGGAGAAGGAGGAAGAAGGAGGAAGAAGTTCCTTCTCCCTCTCCTCCTTCTTCTTCTCCTCATTTTTCCTCTTCCTTCCTTTCATTTTTCCTCTTTTTCTCTTCTTGTCCCCTTCTTCGGGCTAAATTGGCTAAGAATGCCTTTTTGGAGCTAATTATGTCATTTTGAGGCTAATTAGCTAAGTACAGGTCATTTCTTATTAAATAGGCCATTTTGGAGCTAACTAAGCTAATTATGTCATTTCGTAGGATAATTAGCCAATTTAGCCTTTCTTGGAGGAGTCTAAGCTACGTAGAAGAAGAGATAGAGAAGAAGAAGTAAAATAAGGAGGAGGAGGAGGTGGAGGAGAAGAAGAAGGAAGAGGAGAAGAGGAAGAAAAGAAGAAGGAGAAGGAGAAGAAGAAGGAGAAGGAGAAGGAGGAAGAAGGAGGAAGAAGTTCCTTCTCCCTCTCCTCCTTCTTCTTCTCCTCATTTTTCCTCTTCCTTCCTTTCATTTTTCCTCTTTTTCTCTTCTTGTCCCCTTCTTCGGGTTAAATTGGCTAAGAATGCCTTTTTGGAGCTAATTATGTCATTTCGAGGATAATTAGCTAAGTATAGGTCATTTCTTATTAAATAGGCCATTTTGGAGCTAACTAAGCTAATTATGTCATTTCGTAGGATAATTAGCCAATTTAGCCTTTCTTGGAGGAGTCTAAGCTACGTAGAAGAAGAGATATTGAAGAAGAAGTAAAATAAGGAGGAGGTGGAGGAGAAGAAGAAGCAAGAGGAGAAGAAGAAGAAAAGAAGAAGGAGAAGGAGAAGAAGAAGGAGAAGGAGAAGGAGGAAGAAGGAGGAAGAAGTTCCTTCTCCCTCTCCTCCTTCTTCTTCTCCTCCTCCCTCTCCTCCTTCTTCTTCTCCTCATTTTTCCTCTTCCTTCCTTCCATTTTTCCTCTTTTTCTCTTCTTGTCCCCTTCTTCGGGCTAAATTGGCTAAGAATGCCTTTTTGCAGCTAATTATGTCATTTCGAGGATAATTAGCTAAGTATAGGTCATTTCTTATTAAATAGGCCATTTTGGAGCTAACTAAGCTAATTATGTCATTTCGTAGGATAATTAGCCAATTTAGCCTTTCTTGGAGGAGTCTAAGCTACGTAGAAGAAGAGATAGAGAAGAAGAAGTAAAATAAGGAGGAGGAGGAGGTGGAGGAGAAGAAGAAGGAAGAGGAGAAGAAGAAGAAAAGAAGAAGGAGAAGGAGAAGAAGAAGGAGAAGGAGAAGGAGGAAGAAGTTCCTTCTCCCTCTCCTCCTTCTTCTTCTCCTCCTCCCTCTCCTCCTTCTTCTCCTCATTTTTCCTCTTCCTTCCTTTCATTTTTCCTCTTTTTCTCTTCTTGTCCCCTTCTTCGGGCTAAATTGGCTAAGAATGCCTTTTTGGAGCTAATTATGTCATTTCGAGGCTAATTAGCTAAGTACAGGCCATTTCTTATTAAATAGGCCATTTTGGAGCTAACTAAGCTAATTATGTCATTTCGTAGGATAATTAGCCAATTTAGCCTTTCTTGGAGGAGTCTAAGCTACGTAGAAGAAGAGATAGAGAAGAAGAAGTAAAATAAGGAGGAGGAGGAGGTGGAGGAGAAGAAGAAGGAAGAGGAGAAGAAGAAGAAAAGAAGAAGGAGAAGGAGACGAAGAAGGAGAAGGAGAAGGAGGAAGAAGGAGGAAGAAGAAGGAGAAGGAGGAGCTCCTTCTCCTTCTCCTTCTTCTTCTCCGCCTCCCTCTCCTCCTTCTTCTTCTCCTCATTTTTCCTCTTCCTTCCTTTCATTTTTCCTCTTTTTCTCTTCTTGTCCCCTTCTTCGGGCTGAATTGGCTAAGAATGCCTTTTTGGAGCTAATTATGTCATTTCGAGGATAATTAGCTAAGTATAGGTCATTTCTTATTAAATAGGCCATTTTGGAGCTAACTAAGCTAATTATGTCATTTCGTAGGATAATTAGCCAATTTAGCCTTTCTTGGAGGAGTCTAAGCTACGTAGAAGAAGAGATAGAGAAGAAGAAGTAAAATAAGGAGGAGGAGGAGGTGGAGGAGAAGAAGAAGGAAGAGGAGAAGAAGAAGAAAAGAAGAAGGAGAAGGAGAAGAAGAAGGAGAAGGAGGAAGAAGTTCCTTCTCCCTCTCCTCCTTCTTCTTCTCCTCCTCCCTCTCCTCCTTCTTCTTCTCCTCATTTTTCCTCTTCCTTCCTTTCATTTTTCCTCTTTTTCTCTTCTTGTCCCCTTCTTCGGGCTAAATTGGCTAAGAATGCCTTTTTGGGTCGAAGGCTCGTCGACCTGAGGCTCTCGACCCGAGGCTCGTGAACCGGAGACCGTGTAGCCTCCACCTCAGACGAATCCACCCTAGAAGTCCTCCTGTGCTCAGGTGAATCAGCTTGGGGTGGTGGCGGAGACCGTGTAGCCCTACCTCTCCCGCGGCCACGTGTACCTTTAGTACAACATAAATACCAACATGAGTAATAAAATGTATATAAATACCAATATGCATACAACATGAGTACAACATAAATACCAACATGAATACAACGTGTACCTTTAGTGCCTCTCGGCTTCGCGGGTGGTCGACCTCCTCTCACGGGGGGCGCTCCGTGCATAGTAGAGAGAACACTCTCCGAAGAGGCGAGGCAGGAATGGAAGTACCCATCCCATCACCCGCCAACAAAGAAGCAGCTGCGACGTGCTTTCGACCCTTTCCCACCATCTTTCAACACCTGTCATGACAAAGAGTAAATGAAATTAGTACAACATAAATACCAACATGACTAATAAAAATTGAATACCTAACATGAACTCAAAATTTATATATAGTATAATAGTTGAATACCTGACATGAACTAATAACAATCGTCCTCGTCTATATATGCTTCGGGGTCAATAAATGCATCATGATCATCACTATCATCAATAAATGCATCATCATCATCATCACTATCTAGAAGAACATGTGGAAGGCCACCATTATGTAATCGGTCAAGAAGTGACAGGTCATCCGCAGCAGTAACCTCTTCTTCTTCCAGCTCTTCCTGTTCGGGCTCAGGGGTTAAGACGGATTCACTGTCCCTGTCTACTTCAATGTTCTGGGGTGAAGTAGAGCGGTTCTTGAAACGTTTCTTGGACATACATGTTTCTTGGAAGAATTCTCCTTCATATGTGTCTGGGTTAATGTGAGTTTCGTAATCCTCTTCATTGAGGGTAGGTGGTCTAAAATGTGGTGGCACTTTATAAACGACATCCCAACCTTTGAGATTTGGATCAGTTTGGCAGGCCCACGGTAGATAGAAAACTTGTGTCGGCTGTTGAGCCGTAATATAGACATCGGGAACATCTAAGTGGGTGTTTTGGTTGATTTCGACTAGTCCTATATGTTCATGAGTCCTTCTAGTCTCCCTCGGCTCAAACCAATAACATTTGAAGACTACGACGGTCGGTGGGTTTTCACCATAGAATAGAAGTTCATAAATTGCTTCAACCCTTCCATAATACTCGGTGTCTCCTTCGCCGATAGCAGAGACAGAACAATTTGTAGTCTTTAGGTCGGGCATAGATAGCTCTTTGCCAAAGGTACGAAAGTGATACCCGTTGATGTTGTATTTGTCAAATGAATGGACCTTATAGTCAAATCCATTAGCGACTTGTCTCAACTCGGCGTCCATAGACTCTGCATCAGCCTACAAGTTTAATACGAAAGAATGGATGCATTAGCCACAGATTAGACCAATAAATCAAATGGGCCCTTAATGGTAATTAATTACCCTTTGTTTGAACCAAGAGATGAAACCAGGATAGTCGCCTCCATGCTTTGCGAGAAGCTCATACTCTTCGACGGAATCCTTTTCGATGACCGCTCCATCCGAGAATTCGGCGACGTATCGACTATATCAAATATCCGGGAATAAGAGTAGTTCAAAGCAATTAGAAGTTGCGGAACAATAAATTACCGAGAACTTACTCGATATACGGCCGCACTTCTGTTAGGTTGGTGAAGATATACAATGAAATGGTCCGCCATTCTTCGACATCCAACGATTTCCCTTTCGAAGCACCGGATGGTGCGAGCATACCTTTGAATAGGCTAAGGTTGGATCGAACTTTTTCTCGATCGCCATTATTGTACCGAGGCTTCGGGTTATGCAAATGATGATTTTTGGCTTCGTAGTGTGCTGTCACGAAGTTTGCCGCCTCCTCAGTAATGAATGCCTCGGCCATCGATGCTTCAATTCTACGTTTATTTTTACACTTAGCTCGAAGCGTCTTCTGCATCCTCTCAGTTGAGTAGCACCATCGATTTTGAACGGGCCCCCCCATTCTTGCCTCGGTCGGGAGATGCAAAATCAAATGTTGCATTGGATTAAAGAAGCCCGGTGGAAAGATCTTTTCTAATTTCCAGATCAACTCCGGCGCCAACTCTTCCATTTCATCTAGCACGCCAGGCGATAGTTCTTTCGCACAAAGAGAACGGAAGAAATAGCTCAGCTCTGCCAGTACTAGCCATTCATCCTCAGGGATAAAGCCACGCAACATCACCGGCATTACCCGCTCAATCCATATGTGCCAATAATGAATCTTGAGCCCAAATATTTTCAATTTCTCAAGACTCGCTCCCCTCTTTAGATTCGCAGCATACCCATCGGGGAACATCAACCACATTTTCACCCACAATAGCATTTCCCTCATAGCTGGCCTTTCAAGATTGAACCATGCTTTTGGCTTCGCTATGCTTTGCTTTCCTTTCCGTTGTCGCAAGTTTTGCAACGGTCTATCACATAGAGCCTCCAGGTCGATTCTAGCCTTAGGATTATCTTTTCACTTCCCCTCTATGCCGAACAATGTACCAAAAATGGCCTCCGCAATATTCTTTTCAGTGTGCATCACGTCAATGTTGTGTGGGCAAAGGAGGTCTTTGAAGTAAGGGAGATCCCATAAGCATGACTTGTGAGTCCAGGCGTGTTCCGTATTATACCCTTTGAAGTATCCTGGATGCAAAGGATCAGGCTCAAGAGCGTTTAACTGATCAAGGGTCTGTTGGCCTGTCAACGCAGCTGGTGCAGTGTTTTTGCAACTCTACCTTTGATGAAATTCTTCTTGTCTTTTCTGAACTTATGGTCAGGATCCAGGAATTGTCTATGCATGTCGAAGCAAGAATACTTGCGACCAGCCTGCAGCCAACGGAACTGAAGAGCTTCCTTGCATGTGGTGCACGGGAACCTTCCATGCACACACCAGCCAGCGAATAGCGCAAACATTCGGTACCACACATGCATTTTGAAATTTGTTTTGGTAGCCGCGTCGTAGGTCTTGATCCCATTATCCCAGGCTTCTTGCAACTCATCCTTAAGCGGCTGCATGTACACATTCATATTCTTCCCCGGATAGTTGGGCCCTGGAATTATCAACGTCAAGAAAATGTTCTTTCTTTTCATAATCTCGCCGGGTGGCAAATTTAGTGGAATGACAAATACAGGCCAACAACTGTATTGTGCTGCCGTCATACCATACACATTGAACCCATTCGTGCTGATGGCAACTCTAGGTTGCCTTGGATCTTCCGATTTATCCTTATGTAATGCATCGAAGTGCCTCCACGCAAAACCATCTGAAGTGTGTACCAGCATCTTGTTCCCATCAGCATCTAGTTCGGTTCTTTTGCCCAATTTGTGCCATGTCATCTGTCTGGCCATCTCTTCGACCATGAAAAGACGTTGAAGTCTTGGTACGATTGGCAGATATCGAAGAACACTAATGGGGATTTTGGTCTGATTCTTCTCACCCATGTCGTTGTCTACCACAATATACCTTGAAGAATTGCAAATGGGGCAATAGTTCAAGGCAGCATACTCAAGCCTAAATAAGGCACATCCATTCTCACAGGCATGTATCTTCTCATAGGGCATCTTAAGTACACGGAGGATTTTCTCTGACTGGTACAGGTTTGCAGGCAGTACATGGCCTTTTGGTAGAAAGCGTCCAAATATCGTCATCATCGCGTCGTAGCATTCTCTGCCTAGGTTGAATTGAGCCTTCAGAGCCATTACTTGCGCGATGGCATCCAGCTGACAAAGCTCAGTCTGCTCGTGGAGAGGATGTTTTGAAGACTCCAGCATTTCATAGAAGGCCTTTGCAGATTCCTCCATCTCATCGTCCGAATCACGAGCATCATCAAAGTCTTGCACCATGTCTTCAATCCCGGTACCATGCTCGTCGGTGCGACGACGAATCACCTCAGCTCTAGCACGTGGGTCAGACTCACCATGAAAAGTCCACACCGTATAATTAGGCGTAAAACCCCACTTCTGCAGGTGTTTACCCATTTCAAACTCTGTCTGCTTTTTCCAGTTGTCGCAGTTGCGGCAGGGGCACCATGTTTTATGTTGGCCATTTGCAAATGCGGCTCTCACAAACCCCCTGGTTTTTGTTAACCATTCATGGGTCATGTCTTTCTGACTAGGGTGACCAGTGTACATCTAAGCACGATCACTCATGTTGCCTAGCTACCTATGGGGGCACAAGAAATAAATATATAATTCATCATCTATATTCATACGCTAATCAAGTTTGTCAGTTTTATTACGTCCATGCAACCTACACGCTAATAGGTAAAGATAGGTCCTAATCCCACCCGAGTATGTGTAGACTGGGTTCGTTTTCCCATGGTCTGCTCCAGATGCGATGCAGAATTTTGACAGCACCTCCCCGCTGTTCTCCTGATACACGTCTCGGCAATAAGCAGAGAGGATGTGTACCCGGAGAACAACAGGGGAGGCACTGACGAAATTCCGCATCAGATCCGGAGCACAACATACGGGAAAACAAACCCAATCTACACATACTCGGGCTGTCCATGGATAATGTTGGACAATTCGAAAGGATGGCGGTTATAAATATGCAAAGAAATGCATATTTATAGATGTCGCCCTTTCGAATGGGAGACGCATACTGGTCACGCATACTCTTGATTGAAGAAACCTATAGCTAGCAAGTTTCATCGGCACGAAGACCGGGACAGAGCAAATTAAGGGGGTAGGAGGAGAAGTCATTTGTGCTCACCAACAACGCAAGGGCGGAGCTCGTCCAACGCACGTGGAGGTCGTCGAACAACTGCACATTGAAATTCACCCGATCAACACAAATATGATGTTTTTATAATTAACATAACTATATGACCTAACTCATAACTATGTGGGTCAGTGTCATCGGGGGTCGAAGGTCACTGGCGTCGGAGATTGGGGTCTTTTCGGTCAACAAGAGGCCGAAGAGGTGTCGGGGCTCGGTGGTTGGGGGTCAGTGGCGTCGGGGATCGGGGTAGGGGGTCGGGGGTCAAGGGTGAGTGTTGTCGGGGGTCGGGGGTCGGGGGTCGAGGGTCAGTGGCGTCGGGCGTCGGGGGTCGGGGGTCAGTGGCGTCGGGGGTCGGGGTAGGGGGTCGGGGGTCGAGGGTGAGTGTTGTCGGGGGTCGGGGGTCGGGGGTCGAGGGTCAGTGGCGTCGGGCGTCGGGGGTCGGGGGTCAGTGGCGTCGGGGGTCAGGGTAGGGGTCGGGGGTCGAGGGTGAGTGTTGTCGGGGGTCGAGGGTCGGGGGTCGAGGGTCAGTGGCGTCGGGCGTCGGGGATCGGGGGTCAGTGGCGTCGGGGGTCGGGGTCGGGGGTCGGGGGTCGAGGGTGAGTGTTGTCGGGGGTTGAGGGTCACTAGCGTCGGGGGATGGGGTCTTTTCGGTCAACAAGAGGCCAAAGAGGTGTCCGGGCTCGGGAGTTGGGGGTCAGTGGCGTCACAGTCGGGGTAGGGGATCGGGGGTCGAGGGTTAGTGGCGTCGGGGGTCAGGGGTCAGTGGCGTCGGGGGTCGGGGGGTCGGGGGTTCGCGTACTACGGCATCTCCTCCAACTTCATCAGCTACCTGACCGGCCCGCTCGGGGAGAGCACGGCCGCCGCCTCCGCCGTCAACGCCTGGTCCGGCGCCGCGTCCATGTTTCAAAATTTCATTGTTTTGTCCGGTGGAAGCACACACACCACAACATAGTGCTTCCCACGTCGCTGTGCTCATGAATCAGCTGGACCGGGTCGATCTTTTTTTTGGGAGGGTACCGGGTCGATCTTCGAAGATAGAATAATGTGCTCAACCCTAAACCTTTTTCTTTTCTAATGACACCACTTTTTTCTTGAAACACATCATCAGTACTCCCGAGTCAAAAAAATATTGTTTTTTAGCCATTCCGATGAAGAGGTACTATGAGAACACATGTGTGACACGGAACACATCGGTGTTTTCAAACTACAAATACCATTAAATATAAACAAAACCAAAAAAACACATCATGCTTGACAACTAATGTTATCATCCTCGTGTCATTAATTTTACCATAAACAATTAGCATATATAGTATAACCTAACAAACTAATTACCACAAACTAATTACCATGAACCTAAAAATGACAAAAGAGAAAAAAACAAAAAAACAGAAATAAATTTACCTATCTT
Organism: Hordeum vulgare subsp. vulgare; assembly: GCF_904849725.1. Lineage (NCBI taxonomy): Eukaryota > Viridiplantae > Streptophyta > Magnoliopsida > Poales > Poaceae > Hordeum > Hordeum vulgare. The sequence continues at coordinate 297,572,714 of NC_058520.1, read as the reverse complement.
GGAAGGGCGGTGCAGGGAGGAGGGGCGGCGCAGGGAGGAGGCGGAGGGAGGAGGGGTGCCGCAGGGAGGAGGGGCGGCGCAGGAGGGGCAGTGTAGGAGGGGCGGCGCCGGGGGGGCAGGCAACAGGGGAGTGGCCGGCGCACGGAGGAGGGGCGGCGCGGGGCAGGCGGCGGCGCGGGGCAGGGAGGAGGAGCGGCGCGGGGCAGGCGGCGGCGCGGGGCAGGGAGGAGGAGCGGCGCGGGGCGGCGGCGCGGGGCAGCGGCGGCGCGGGGCAGGCGGCGGCGCAGGGCAGCGGCGACGCGGGGCACGCGGCGGCGTGGGGCAGGGAGGAGGAGCGTTGCGGGGCAGGCGGCGGTGCGGGGCAGGCGGCGGCGCGGGGCAGCGGCGGCGCGGGGCAGCGGCGGCGCAGGGCAGCGGCGGGGCGGGACGTCGGTAGGGTTGGAGGGGGGCTACGTGGGAACGGTTGGAAGGGGGGCGGGGGTGCGCATGGACGTGGCTAGGCTGCCGGCCCTTTGCCGTCCGCCGCGCTCCTAGGCTGACGGCAAAGGCCCTCAAGGCCGACGGCAAAGGTCCCCGGGGGGGGGAGGCACCGGGTGGGTGGTTGGGTGGTGGGCCGCCGTCACCTTTGCCGTCCGCCGCGCTCCCAGGCGGACGGCAAAGGGCCCCAAGCAGACGGCAAAGGGGAGGGGTGTGTGCGGTGACGTTTCGGCCGTTGTGTGGCGGGGCTTTGCCGTCCGCTTAGGGCTCTTTGCCGTCGGCCAGCGGACGGCAAAGAAGTGGCCGACGGCAAAATAATCTTTTTCCATCTGCCACCTCTTTGCCGTCAGCACTGTGGCAGCTGACGGTAAAGAGTACCTTTGCCATGTGTGAGCTGACGGCAAAGGCCAAGCAGACGGCAAATTTCTGGATTCCAGTAGTGTAGTAAACACTACGGCCCCCGGGTCTATTCACATCCATCGTTTACACCTCCGCTTTTACTTTGCTTTATTACTTTGTTGCTTTCAGTTCTCACTTGGCAAACAATCTATCAGGGATTGACAACCCCTTTATAGTGTTGGGAGCATGTTTTTGTGTTTGTGCAGGATCTTGAGATACTCCTCCACTGGATTGATACCTTGGTTCTCAAACTAAGGGAAATACGTATCACTGCTACGCTACATCATGAAGGGTAACGTAGCATAAATTCAAAATTTTCCAACGCATATTCAGATCTTCCTATGGAGAGACCAGCAACAAGAGAGGGGTAAGAGCATCTTCATACCTTTGAAGATCGCTAAGCGGAAGCGTTGCCAGAACGCGGTTGATGGAGTCGTACTCGCAGCGATTCCGATCTAGTGCCGAACTACGGCACCTCCGCGTTCAACACACATGCAGCCCGGTGACGTCTCCCGCACCTTGATCCAGCAAGGAGGAGGGAGAGGTTGGGGAAGAACTCCAGCAGCACGACGGCATGGTGTCCATGGAGAGACGAGGTCTCCCGGCAGGGCTTCGCCAAGCACCGACAGAGAGGAGAAGGAAGAAGGGCAGGGCTGCGTCGAGAGAGAGGCAAAATTCTGATCTCCAATGGCCAAAAGTGCCCACTATATATAGGGGAAGGGAGGGGCTGCGCCCCCTTGAGGGTTTCCCTCTCCTGGGAGGTGGCAGCCCTAGATGGGGGCTGGTGCGGCGGCCAAGGGGGGAGGAGGGGTGTGGCGCACCCCTGGTGGGCCTTAGGCCCACTGGCTTAGGGTTTGCCCCCCCTTTTCTATCCCTCATGCATTGGGATGAGTGGAGAGGCGCACCAGCCCACCTAGGGGCTGGTTCCCTTCCCCACTTGGCTCACATTACCTCCCGGGGTCGTTGCCCCCCTTTGGTGGACCCCCGGGGCCACCTCCGGTGGTCCCGGTGGTCCCGGTACGTTACCGGTGATGCCCGAAACACTTCCGGTATCCGAAACCATCCGTCCTATATATCAATCTTTACCTCCGGACCATTCTGGAGCTCCTAGTGACGTCCGGGATCTCATCCGGGACTCCGAACAACTTTCGATAGCCTCGTATAACAATTCCCTATAACCCTAGCATCATCGAACATTAAGTGTGTAGACCCTACGGGTTCGGGAGACAGGCAGACATGACCGAGACGCCTCTCCGGCCAATAACCATCAGCGGGGTCTGGATCCCATGGTGGCTCCCACTTTCTCCACGATGATCTCATCGGATGAACCACGATGTCAAGGATTCAATCAATCCCGTATAAGATTCCCTTTGTCTGTCGGTATAGAACTTGCCCGAGATTCGATCGTCGGTATACCTATACCTTGTTCAATCTCGTTATCGGTAAGTCTCTTTACTCGTCCCGTAGCACGTCATCGTGTGACTAAGTCCTTAGTCACATTGAGCTCATGATGATGTTCTACCGAGTGGGCCCAGAGATACCTCTCCGTCACACGGAGTGACAAATCCCGATCTCGATTCGTACCAACCCAACAGACACTTTCGGAGGTACCCGTAGTGTACCTTTATAGTCACCCAGTTACATTGTGACGTTTGATACACCCAAAGCACTCCTACGGTATCCGGGAGTTGCACAATCTCACGGTCGAAGGAAAAGATACTTTACATTAGAAAAGCTTTAGCATACGAACAATACGATCTAGTGCTATGGTTAGGATTGGGTCTTGTCCATCACATCATTCTCCCAATGATGTGATCCCGTTATCAATGACATCTAATGCCCATGATCAGGAAACCATGATCATCTATTGACTAACGAGCTAGCCAACTAGAGGCTTGCTAGGGACACATTGTGATCTATTTATTCACACATGTATTACTGTTTCCTGTTAATACAATTATCGCATGAACAATAGAAGATTAGCATGAACAAGGAAATATGATAATAACCATTTTATTATTGCCTCTAGGGCATATTTCCAACACATCACCCTTTCCGCTTCGAGGGAACACCAACGCAAGGCTCCAAGGCCACGGGGGAAATCCTTTACATACTTGCCTAGGAAGTCCCTTAAGGCGTAGCCGCGGCAGAAAGATCAAGCCAAGTATTCTCCCATCGACGTGCCTATTTCTGGATCCGTTGGAAGGTCTTTTGTTGCAGTAGCAGAAGTATTTCTGGCGCCATTGCCAGGGATACACAGCTGATATCACATACCTACCTACTATGGCTTTTTCAAAGCCATTTCGAGATATATTGCCATGCAACTACCACCATGGCATGTGCCACAGCTCCTACATTGCCATTGCATGATCATAAGGTAGCTAGCATGATGTTTCCATTGATGTCTATGCCATGCTAGATCATTGTCATGGTACACTACCGAAGGCATTCCTTATAGAGTCATCATTGCTCTAAGTTTTGAGTTGTAAGTGTGATGATCATCATTGATGGAGCATTGTCCCATGTGAGGAAATAAAAGAGGCCAGCGAAGCCCATTTACAAAAAGAAGCCAAAGATGCCCACAAAAAAGAGAGGCCGAAGAGCCCACCAAAAATGAGAGAAAAAGAGAGAAGGGACAATGCCACTATCTTTCCACACTTGTGCTTATTAAGCACCATGATCTTCGTGATTGAGAGTCTCTTGTTTTGTCACCACCATATAGCTAGTGGGAAATTTTCATTATATAACTTGGCTTGTATATTCCAATGATGGGCTTCCTCAAAATTGCCTTAGGTCTTCGTGAGCAAGCAAGTTGGATGCACACCCACCAGTTTTCTTTAAGAGCTTTCACATACTCTTAGCTCAAGTGCATCATTTGTATGGCAATCCCTACTCATTCACATTGATATCTATTGATGTGCATCTCCATAGCTCATTCATATGCCTCAATGTGACCATCTTCTCCTTGTTTTCCTTGCAACCTCCACCACACTCCATTCCACTTATAGTGCTAAAATCATGGCTGATGCTCATGTATTGCATGAGACTTGAAAAAGTTTGAGAAAATAAAGGTGTGAAAACAATTACTTGGCTAATACCGAGGTTGTGCATGATTTAAATTCGTTGTGCAAGGATGATAGAGCATAGCCAGACTATATGATTTTGTAGGGATAACTTTCTTTTGGCCTTGTTATTTTGAAAGTTCATGATTACCTTGCTAGTTTGCATGAAGTATTATTGTCTCCACGTCAATAGCAAACTATTGTTTTGAATCTAACGGATCTGAACATTCATGTCATATAAGAGGAGTTACAAAAGACATCTATGCTAGGTGGCATGAAAGCATCAAAAATTTATTCTTTATCACTTCCCTACACAAGGACGAGCAGGAGTTAAGCCTGGGGATGCTTGATACATCTCAAACGTATCTATGATTTTTGACGGTTTCATGCTGTTATCTTGTCAATATTGGATGTTTTATATACCTTTTGTATCTTTTTTGGGACTAACTTATTAATTCAGTGCCAAGTGCCAGTTCCTGTTTTTTCTGTGTTTTTGACTCTTTTCAGATCTGATTTTGGAACGGAGTCCAAACGGAATAAAATCCCCGAAATGGATTTTTCCAGAACAGAAGAAGATCGGGGCCTTGAGGGCCAAGGCAGGAGGCCCACAGGGGGCCCACAAGCCCTATAGCCGCGGCCAGGGGGCCTGCGGCTACCAAGCTTGTGCCCCTTGGAGCTCCCCTGCCCCAGCTCTTTGGCCTACATATTCCCTAAAATCCCAGAAAAAACAAGGGCGTCCACGAAACCACTTTTCTTCTGCCGCAAGCTTCCGTTTCCGCGAGATCTCATTTGGAGACTCTTCCCGGTGCCCTACCGGAGGGGACTTTGGAGCTGGAGGGCTTCTACATGAACATCATTGCCTCTCCAATGACTCGTGAGTAGTCTACTTCAGACCTACGGGTCCGTAGTTAGTAGCTAGATGGCTTCTTCTCTCTCTTGGATCTTCAATACAAAGTTCTCCATGATCTTCATGGAGATCTATCCGATGTAATCCTCTTTGGCGGTGTGTTTGTCGAGATCCAATGAATTGTGGATTTGTGATCAGATTATCTATGAATTATATTTGAGTCTTTGCTGATTTCTTATATGCATGATTTGATATCCTTGTAAGTCTCTTCGGGTCTTGGGTTTTGTTTGGCCAACTAGATCTATGATTCTTGCAATGGGAGAAGTGCTTGGTTTTGGGTTCATACCGTGCGGTGACCTTTCCCAGTGACAGAAGGGGCAGCAAGGCACGCATCGTGTTGTTGCCATGAAGGGTAACAAGATGGGATTTCATCATAGATTTGAGATTGTCCATCTACATCATGTCATCTTGCTTAAGGCGTTACTCTGTTCTTATGAACTCAATACACTAGATGCATGCTGGATAACAGTCGACGTGTGGAGTAATAATAGTAGATGCAGAAAGTATCGGTCTACTTGTTTTGTACATGATGCCTATATGTATGATCATTGCCATAAATAACGTCATGACTTTGCGTGGCTCTATCAATTGCTCGACAGTAATTCGTTCACCCACCGTATACTTGCTTTCATGAGAGAAGCCACTAGTGAACACTACGGCCCCCGGGTCTACTCACAATTATCATCTCCGCTTTTACTTTTACTTTGTTTTGTTTACTTTTTGCTTTCAGTTCTCACTTTGCAAACAATCTACAAGGGATTGACAACCCCTTCATAGCATTGGGTGCAAGCTCTTTGTGTTTGTGCAGGTACTTGTGACTTGACGCGACCCTCCTACTGGATTGATACCTTGGTTCTCAAACTGAGGGAAATACTTACCGCCGCAATGCTACATCACCCTTTCCTCTATAAGGGAACGCCAATGCAAGTCTCCAAGGCCGCGGGGGAATCCTTTGCATATTTGCCAAGGAAATCCCTATAGGCCTAGCCAGCAGCAGCACCCACGACGCGTCAGATCAACTTGGGGGACCTCGACGCGCACGACACGTTGCAGATGGCGAGCGAGATGCTAGGTCAATGACCGACGCAAGGGGTCTTCGACGCCTGGGCGGACCACATCATGGAACTGATCGCCATCACCCAGAAGGCCATCCAACCCCGCTCTTCTTCAAGACCACAAGCGTCGGGCGCCGGGGGCTCGCACCTCGTGACGCCCCCCGGGGCTGCAAGCAATGGGGCCCCTCCTATATTGGGCGGGGCTGAGAGAGACACGCCTCGTGCAGCCCTCTTCCTCCTCCAGGTTCCGGTGGCCGGCCCCGAGGCGCATCACGCCGACAACCACCAGGGGCGCGAAGAGAACGGCGAAACGATCGATGCACACACTGGTGTGCATCACCAAGACCAGGTCGGCCCCCGACAGCTCGGGGCAGCCAGGCAGGAGCGCTTCCTCCGGCGCAGCCAGCAGTGGGCGGAGGCGTCGACATGGGCGAACTACGACAACAGATACATGCCGGGGCACCAAGGGTGGAGTCAGCATCGAGCGGCGCTGGGACCAACCAATGGCAGCAATAGGAACAAGCGACTTCGCCTGAAGTCTTATCGCAGGAAGATCTCCGGGGGCCCCCCTCCGCCACCGAGAGGGACCGCCACCGTCGCGCTGCTGAACGTCCACGGAGGACGATTGAATGCCTACATGGAGTCGTACGTGCTGGAGTATGTGGCATCACCAGACCCTCCCACGCGAGGAAGAGCTTCAGGCGTCCCCCTCGGGCGCCTATTTTCCTCAGGAGTGAGAAATTCTTCGGGGGCCCTCCTTGAGCCGGGCCCAACAGGCATGGGCAGGGAGGTGCCCTCGAGCCACGGGACGCGGAGCCAGCCGCCTCCCCCGCGGAACAACTAGGAAGGGCAAAACCCCAAGTCTCGGGAGGACGAGTTAGATGCAGCGACGAGACACAAGTGGCACAGGTCACTCGCGGCCACCACGATGCACGTGTGGGCGCCGAGGGCCGGGCCATGCGAGGTGCTCCTCAGGCACAAGGAAGATATTAGAGGTAATTTTTTGGATTTACTGCCTTAGGAAGTGTCTGCTCACTGTAGGGACTTCAAATATTCAGGGCATGCTTCTGTCCATCGTATCGTTTGCGCATTCTTCCATAATTTTTGCTGCATCCACTTGGCGACCTGACACCTTGCCTTGCTTACATCTTCGAGCGATCTACCCCCTCGCTCGGGGGCTTCGGCCGGTGGGCGTCGCCCTGATGCCGGGACTGGGGAAGTCCCGCGGCTCCCGAGGGCCACAATCAACATGATAAAATGAGAGTCACTTGAGCGCCAAAAGGGGGCTCCTGAGCATCGCGCCTCAGGGGCCTTATTGGTCACAAGGCCACCTGCTGCCCATGATATCGTCCTCGGATATCTGGTCATTATCAGGGGTGGCAGGGCTTGACCCCGTAGCTACATCCGTTCACTCGGTCACACGCAACAGCGGTTGGGAAATGTGCGGGACCGGGTCCTGGAGATGTAGAGTTGCTTGAGCGTCAAAAGGGGGTTCCTGAGCATCGCGCCTCAGGGGCCTTACCGGTCACAAGGCCACCTGTCATCCTTGATATCGTCCTCGGATATCCAGTTGTTATCAGGGGTGGAAGGGCTTGACCCCGTAGCTACATCCATTCACTCGGTCGCGCGCAACGGCGGTTGGGAAATGTGCGGGGCTGGATCTTAGCGACGTAGAGCTGCTCGAACGTTAAGGGGGGATCCTGAGGATCGTGCCTTAGGAGCTAACCGGTCACCAAGACACATGACCACCCTGGTACTGTCCAGGTTTGGTCGGTATCGAGGGGTGTTGGGGCCTTGCCTCGTGAGGCGCCTCATGACGGCAGGGAAATGTGAGTGACTGGGACCTGTCGACGTAGAGCCATAGAAAAGCACTTAATCGGCCTCATGAGAAGGAGCGTGCATGACCTGCATCGACCCATCGCACCTCTGCACCGTCCTTTAATCCTTCCCGAACCTACTTCATCCCGCGACACTCTCACGTAATGACGAGCCAAGGTTGTATACGACCAGCCCCCCCCCCTCGAGGATGCAGAAGCGGTCCACCCCACACCTAGTGGAAGACCTATGCTCCGCGCTGGGTACAGACGGAGGAAATGAACACAATCCACCAATGACTTCTGGAATCAGGCGCCTATGCCTCGGGGGTAGGGACACTCGCGAGGCCAAAGCGTCCTCGCGATCTCCCATATACACCCCCACTGTGACATTATCACGTAATAATGAGCCAAGGCTGTTTACGCCCAGGGGCTCCCGAGGACGTGGAAGGGGTCCACCCCACGCCTAGTGGAAGACCTATGCTCCACGATGACTGTAGCCGGAGGCAATCACTTAGTCCACCATTGACTATGACCGTAGCTGGCAAGGAAACCCATATAGTCCACCAATGACTATGCCAGCCTGAGTGCCGGGCATGGCGTTTGCCTGCTTTTTTGGATTTCGAACTATCTTACGCTGAACTTAAACTTGTAAATTTCAAAAGTTGGTTTTTTCTCTGTGTCCGACGTTTTGAAAAACAAAAAGGGGGGACTCATGTCGCAGGCTTTAAAGCCTCCCATCCGGAGGAATTTTTTGGAGATGAACTGCCCGCACCACCCTAGGAGTCAAGGAGCGTGAAAGCAAGGACTTGCCGCCCAGGGGCAAACATTTTTCAGTAGTCAACCCCCGCTCGGGGGTCCGGACCGAAACTTGATACCACCACAAAGAGTCTCGGGAGGCCTCAGGGCCCCCTGGGGCGATGACCAAAGGAACGCGGTGTGGAATCGCTCGAGCGCTAGAAGGGGGGCTCCTGGGCACCGCCTCAGGAGCCTTACGGCCATAGTGCAGTCGCCACTTTTGGCGCCGTCTGGGAGCTTCGGTCGGTGTCAGGAATGGCGGGGCCCCGCCCTGTGAAGTGCGAGCCTAACGGTGGTGGGGAAATGTGCGGGACCGGGCCCTGACGACGTTGAGTGGCTTGAGTGTCAAAGGGGGATCCTGAGCAGCACGCGCCAGGAGCCTTACCGGTCACAAGGCCGCCTGGCCTCCAAGTCAGGGCTTTGCCCCGTGAGCAACAACCTTGGAAATGGATTGCGCCTTACGGGGGCAAGGAAATGTACGGGACCGGGACCTGCAGACATATAGTGTCGAAAGGGTCTTCACCCCATCCCACCTATGAAATAGGAGCTACTCGGGAGGGACTACGCAAGGGACCGACACAAACCCACGAGCTAAGTACCCCGCAGGCCCAGACTGGGACCCTCTCATCTCACGTCAAACTAACAATGAATTAAAAATATGCGTACTAACGACGGGATGCAGACCGTAAGGATTCAGCTGCGTCAAGGAAGTAGCCATCGACCGAGCGTGCGGTGACATGAGCGGTGCCTCGGGAGGACAGGACCTCGTGAGGGTCCTGGCCCCTGTCATCCCCGAGCGATGGCTGGAGCAATGACGGATCCAAACCTCCAAGCCAAGCCGCGACGACCACCGACGAGCAAGCAATCAATTTAGGAGCAAGAGGGAAAAGGAGAACGACGAAGGTAACGAACAAAAGTTTAATGCCCGACAGGGCAAGGTTCTTGATCCCCTATTACAGCGGAAGGAGATGGAAGCTGAGGACACCTAAGGGGAGGGGCTGCCGACGTCACCCATGGAGCCTGCAGGCTCGGCGTCGGAGCCCTCCCCCATGCTCGAGGCGGGCACCTGGACGTACTGCTCCACCAGGGTGTCCACACGCGGGCGGACTTCGCCTTAGAGAGGACGCCGGGATGGAGCAGGCACTGGCTTGACGACGCACTAGAGATCGAGCTCCGGGATGAGGCGGCGCAAGTTGAAGAAGAGGAGCATCGAGGCAAGGCCCAGAACCTCGCGCGCACTGGACGTTCTCTCCTCCTCCACCCGGAAGACGCCGACCTCCAGCACCTCCACGACCTTCTCGAAAAAGGCGAGGTAACCCCCGTCGCTCCTCACATTAGGCAGCGTCGTGGCGTCTCCCGCGAATCGGCGTGTCACAGCAGCCGCCCGGCCGGCGATCTCCGCAAACTGCTTGGCGCGCTGTGATGCCATCAGCCGGGTATACGACGCCTCGTCTTGGGCGGCTTGGACAACGTCGGTCACCTCCTTGACCTTCTGCTGCAGTGACGCCACCTCCGACTTGGCCATTGCCTTGCCCTGGTAGGCGGCCTCAGCGCTATCAAGCTGGGCCCACAACCCCTCCTCCTCTTCTTGAAGCTCGCCAGCTTGGTCTTTTTCGACGAGGGTGATGTCCCACAAGCGTATGGGATCGCAGCAGCGAATTGACGTAGCAAGGACCAGTAGTAAAAGACTCGTAGGCAGTGGATCGGTGATGGATGAGTGTGACGGATGTGATTCATCATGTAACAGCTATAACACGGAGAGATATGTGGCTAGCTCCTGTTCGTCAATCTAATGTAGGCATGTATTCCGTATGTAGTCATACGTGCTTAGGGAAAAGAACTTGCATGACATCTATTGTCCATCCCTCCTGTGGCAGCGGGGTCCTAATGGAAACTACAGGATATTAAGGTTCTCCTTTTAATGAAGAACCGGACCAACACATTTACATGCGGTGAATAGATGAACTCCTCATACTATGGTCATCTCCGGGAGTGGTTCCGGCTATTGTCACTCCGGGGTGGCCGGGTCATAACACATAGTAGGTGACTACAACTTGCAAGATAGGATCTAAAACACACATATATTGGCGACAACATAATAGGTTTAGATCTGAAATCATGGTACTCGAGCCCTAATGACAAGCATTAAGCATAGCCAAGTAGTAGCAACATCAATCTAGAACATAGTGGATACTAGGGATCAATCCCCATCAAGAACTAACTCGATTACATGATAGATCTCATCCAACTCATCACCGTCCAGCAAGCCTACGATGAGATTACACACGAACGATGAAGAGCATCATGGAATTGTCGATGGAGAAAGGTTGATGATGACGATGGCGACGATTTCCCCTCTCCGGAGCCCGAAATGGACTCCAGATCTGCCCTCCAGATGAAGAACAGGATGTGGCGGTGCCTCCGAATCGCAAAACGCGATGAAACCTTCTCTCTGATTTTTTTTTCCGGGCGAAACGGAAGATATAGGACTGAGATTGGGGGTGGTGGTGCCACGTGGGCCCCACAAGCCTGCATGGCGCGTCCTAGGGGGGTGGCCGCGACGTGTGGGCTTGTTGCCCACTGGCACACCACCTCACGTGGAACTTCGCGCATGTATTTTTCTTTTATTCCAGAAAAGATCTCCGTAAATATTCAGGACGTTCCGAGAACTTTCATTTCTGCACAAAAACAACACCATGGCAATTCTGCTGAAAACAGCGTCAGTCCGGGTTAGTTCCATTCAAATCATGCAAATTAGAGTCCAAAACAAGGGCAAAAGAGTTCGGAAAAGTAGATACGACGGAGACGTATCAACTCCCCCAAGCTTAAAGCCTTGCTTGTCCTCAAGCAACTCAGTTGACAAACTAAGAGAGACAAAAGAAAAACTTTGACGAACTCTGTTTGATCTTGTTGATGCAACTATGTCGAACTCACAACCAGAATTTCAGCAACATCACAATCAAACCACATAAGCAAATGACATCTAGATCTCATGGTAAACTCATATCAATGGCATAATCAACTAGCGAGCAAATAATAATAAGCCTCAAGTGTCAACACTTCAATCAAAACAACATGAAGCAGTACGAATAGATGGTATCTCGCTAGCTCTTTCCGAGACCGCAAAACATAAATGCAGAGCACCTTAAAAGACCAAGAGCTGACTAAACATTGTAATTCAAGTCAATGAAGATCTAGTCATAGTCATACTCAACACAGTTAAAAGCAAAGCATAAAAATGATAGAGGTGCTCTCTCATTGGTGCTTTTGTAAGAGAAGGATGACTCAACAGGAATATAAATAGACAGGCCCTTCGCAGAGGGAAGTAGTGATTTGCAGAGGTGCCAGAGCTCAAGCTTTGAAAACAGAAATAATAATTTTGGGTGGCATGCTTTCATTGTCAACGCAATGACTAAGAGTTCTCAACATCTTCCACGCTACACATGCTATAGGCGGTTCCCAAACAGAAAAGTAAAGTTTTGACTCCCCCACCACCAATCAATCACACTCCACGGCTAGCCGAATCCTCGGGTACCGTCCAAACCAACAACAATCCTTGGGGAGTTTTGTTTGCAATTATCTTTTCGATTTGAGTATGGAACTGGGAATTCCTATTACCGGCCTCTTTCTCGTGAATGATAGTGAATAAGCACATATCAAGGATAACACGCCTAGCATGGAAGATGCCAATAGCCCCCTATCACCACATGAGCGGTTCGGGCATGCAAAATAGATTATTTCTTGAAGATTTTGAGAGTGGCACATGCAAGTTTACTTGGAACGGCAGGTAGATACCGCACATAGGTAGGTATGGTGGACTCATATGGCACAACTTTGGGTTTATGGAGGTGGATGCACAAGCAGTATTCCCGCTTAGTACAAGTGAAGGCTAGCAAAAGACTGGGAAGCGACCAACTAGAGAGCGACAACAGTCATCAAAATGCAATGAGATTAACTAGCATTTGAGTGCAAGCATGAGTAGGACATAAATCACCATGAACATGAACATCATAGATGCTATGTTGATTTTGTTTCAACTACATGCGTGAACATGCGCCAAGTCAAGCCACTTGAAACATTGAAAGGAGGATACCATCCTATCATACTACATCATAGTCATCTCAACATTCATGTGGGCAACCAAGACAAACCATTATAAGCTCCTAGCTAAGTAAGCATGGCGTAAGCAACTATGATCTCTAAGTTGTCATTGCAAACATGTTTCTCTCACAACAAAGCTAAATCAGGCATGATGAGCTAGTCATATTGACAAAAACAAAATAGATCGAGTTCATACCAGCTTTTCCAGGCTCAGTCACTTCATCATATATCGTCATTATTGCCTTTCACTTGCACGACCGAATGATGTGAACAATAATAAGAGTGCTCGTGCATTGGACTACGTTGGAATCTGCAGGCAAACACAAACGAGAAGACAAAGTAATATGGATCTTTGAAAGCTAAACAGGTATGCATGCAAGAGCCACTAAACAGTGTAACCAATATCTTCTACCTTGACCCAAAGAAAAAAAGAAAACTATCTACACGGGAAAGCTCCCAACAAACAGAAGAAGAAAAATAAAATCTTTTTGGTTTTTCTCAAACTAGACAGACACACGAAAAGAAAACGAGAAAAAGAAAATAAACTAGCATGGATGATACAGTGGCAAAGTGTGAACACCGGCTAACAAAGTGAAAGCATAAGCAAGAATGTAAAGTCGGTGAGAACACGTACTCCCCCAAGCTTAGGCTTTTGTCCTAACTTGGTCTACTCCCAAGGAGGGAAATAACTAGCTCCGGGGTACTCCGGAGTGGACTGAGGATGCCACTGCTGTGTGAGCTGCGAAATGATTTTTTTTGGAGGTAGGAGAACCAGATGAGAGCAAGAATGAGTGAAGGGGGTGCCTGTGGGCCCCACAAGCCTGGGTGGCGCGGCCAGGGGGTGCCCGCGCTCCTAGGGCTTTTGGCCCACTGGTGTGGCCCCCAGACAGACTCTTTGTCCCAGTATTTTTCAAATATTCGAGAAAAATCATACTAGATTTTCACAACGTTCGGAGAACTTTTATTTTTGGGGTATTTTTCTACGAGATGCTAAGACAGAAAACAGGGAAAACTAAACTAAACCTATCATTTTTCTTCTAAGCAACCGAAAGTGAAAGCTTGGAACAGAGGTTTGTGACTCCTTGATTCATCCATCTCATGGTCATCGAAAGAAATCCATCAATGGGGTTGATCAAATCCCCTCAACAAAACTTTCTTGAATCGCAAAAGAGAACGGAGAATTTTCGAATAGTCACTAGGTCACCTCAATGGGGATGTGTATCTCCCCAACAAGCAAATCATACTTCATCTTGACACGAGGAATAGGGCATTCAGAGCTCCCAATAAGAATCTATGAAGTCTTTTCAATAGCATTGATGCAATGTACTCGATATTGTTTCTTCGGAAAGTGCATCGTATGCTCATTACCGTTGACATGGAAAGTGACATTGCCTTTGTTGCAATCTATAACAGCCCCTGCGGTGTTTAAAAAGGGTCTTCCGAGGATGACAGCCATGTCATCGTCTCAAGAATATCCAAGATAACAAAGTCTGTTAAGATAGTGGTGTTAGCAAACCACAACAGGCACATCCCCGCAAATGCCGATAGGGAAAGCAGTTGATTTGTCGGCCATTTGCAGAGAGATTTCAGTGGGTGTCAACTTATCCAGCTCTAGTCTACGATAAAGAGAGAGAGGCATAACACTAACACCGGCTCCAAGGTCGCATAACGCAGTTCTAACGTAGTTGCCTTTAATGGAGAAAGGTATAGTGGGCACACCGGGATCACCTAGTTTCTTCGGAGTTCCACCCTTGAAAGTGTAATTGGCAAGCATGGCGGAGATCTCAAGATCAGGTATCCTCCTCTTATTAGTCACAATATCTTTCATGTACTTAGCATACGGAGACATCTTGAGCATATCCGTCAAACACATTTGCAGAAAGACAGGTCTGATCATTTCAACGAAGCGCTCAAAATCCTCATCATCCTTTTTCTTTGATGGTTTCGGAGGAAAGGGCATAGGTTTCTGAACCCAAGGTTCCCTTTCTTTACCGTGCTTCCTAGCAACAAAGTCATTCTTATCGTATCTTCTAGTCTTGGGTTGTGGGTTATCAAGATCAACACTAGGTTCAATCTCCACATCCTTATCATTGCTAGGTTGAGCATCTTCATGAACATCACTATTGATATTATGATTAGGCTCATGTTCATCACCAGATTGTGTTTCAGCATCAGAGACAGAGGCATCGTTTGGAATCTCAGGGGTAGCAGCAACAGGGTTGCTAGCGTGCAGGTTCCTATCATCTTTCTTCTTCTTTCTAGGATGACTAGGTGCATTAGTGCTAACTCCTTGAGACTCTTGTTCAACTCTCTTCGGATGACCCTCAGGATACAGAGGTTCCTGGATCATTCTACCGCCTCTAGTGACGACTCTGACGGAGTTGTCATTCAACTCATTGAGCAAGTCATTTTGAGCTTTAAGTACTTGTTCTACCTGATTAGTAACCATAGAGGCATGTTTACTCAGAAGCTTAAGATCATTGACATTTCTGTCCACACAAGCACCTAAATGACTAAGCATACGAGCATTCTTTTCCAATTGTCTACTAACATAATTATTGAAACTTTGTTGTTTGACAACAAAGTTATCAAATTCATCCATGCATAAGCTAGCAGGTTTATCAAAAGGAATATCACTCTCATCAAACCTATGCAGAGAATTTACTTCTACTACCTGTATCGAGTTATCGAGACCATGGATCTCTTCAATAGGTGGTAGATTTTTGACATCTTCAGATTTAATGCCTTTCTCTCGCATAGATTTCTTGGCTTCTTGCATATCTTCAGGATTGAGGAATAGAATACCTCTTTTCTTCGGAGTTGGCTTAGGAGGTGGTTCGGGAATAGTCCAAGCATTCTCATTGCACAAGATGCCGTTCAACAGAATCTCAGCTTGTTCTACGGTTCGTTCCCTAAAAACACTACCGACACAACTATCTAGATGGTCTTTGGAGACATCAGTAAGTCCATTATAGAATATATCAAGTATTTCGTTCTTCTCAATTGGGTGATCAGGCAAAGCATTTAGTAGCTGGATGAGCCTCCCCCAAGCTTGTGGGAGACTCTCTTCCTCAGCTTGAGCAAAGTTGTATATTTCCTGTAAGGCACCTTGCTTCTTATGGGCAGGGAAATATTTCTCAGAGAAGTAGTAGACCATATCCTGGGGGCTACACACACAACCAGGAGCAAGAGAAGTGAACCAGGTCTTAGCATCATCCTTCAGCGAGAAAGGAAACAGCTTGAGCATATAGTAGTGGCGGATCTTTTCCTCACTAGTGAATAGGGTGGCTATATCGTGCAGTTGGTCAGATGGGCTACAACCGTTTCAGACTCATAACCATGAAAAGGATCGGATTCGAGCAGAGTGATTAACTCAGGGTCTACAGAGAATTCATAATCCTTATCGGTCACAAAGATAGGTGAAGTAGCAAACTTCGGGTCGTATTTCATCCTAGCATTCAGAGATTTTTCCTTCCACTTGCGCAGAAGTTTCTCAACATCATAGCTATCCTTACACGCAAGAAAATCCTCAGCTATCTCTCCCTCCATAACATAGCGCGTATCAGGCATAACAGGCAATTCAGGAATAGTAGCTGGTTCTACTTCAATAGTATCAGCAGTTTCAGAAGTATCATCACATCTAGCAGGAACTCTAGAAATATGTGCAGCAAGGAATGAACCAAGTGGCGAAGCAGTATCAGGCATAGCATCATCAGTCATAGTATCAAGCATAGCATCATCAGGCATGGTATCAAGCATAGCATCATCAGGCATAGTATCAAGCATAGCATCATCAGGCATAGTATCAAGCATAGCATCATCAGGCATAGTATCAAGCATAGCATCATCAGGCATAGTATCAAGCATAGCATCATAAGCAGCAGAAGTAGCATCATCAAGCACATGCGACATATCAAGATTTCTAGTAGGAGGTGAAGTCGCAAACTTACTCAAAACTGAAGGTGAATCAAGTGTAGAGCTAGATGGCAATTCCTTACCTCTCCTCGTAGTGGAAGGAAGGATTTTAGTTCTTGGATCTTTCGGATTCCTCATAGTGATCAGCAGACGTCAATCCCAAGTGACTCAGAGAATATAGTTATGCCTCCCCGGCAACAGCGCCAGAAAAAGCCTTGATGTCTCACAAGCGTATGGGATCGCAGCAGTTTTCGAGGGTAGAGTATTCAACCCAAATTTATTGATTCGCTCACAAGGGGAAGCTAAAGGATATTCTCAAGTATTAGCAACTGAAAGATTAGTGTCTGCAAGCAAAGTATCAGTAGCAAGGTAGTATGATAGCAACGGCACCAAAAAAAGCTTTGGCAATCCCCAGCAACGGCGCCAGAAAAAGCCTTGATGTCCCACAAGCGTAGGGGATTGCAGCAGCAAAGTGACGTAGCAAGGACCAGTAGTAAAAGACTCGTAGGCAGTGGATCGGTGATGGATGAGTGTGACGGATGTGATTCATCATGTAACAGCTATAACACGGAGAGATATGTGGCTAGCTCCCGTTCGTCAATCTAATGTAGGCATGTATTCCGTATGTAGTCATACGTGCTTAGGGAAAAGAACTTGCATGATATCTATTGTCCATCCCTCCCGTGGCAGCGGGGTCCTAATGGAAACTAACTCCATTACATGATAGATCTCATCCAACTCATCACCGTCCAGCAAGCCTACGATGATATTACTCACGAACGATGAAGAGCATCATGGAATTGTCGATGGAGAAATGTTGATGATGACGATGGAGACGATTTCCCCTCTCCGGAGCCCGAAACGGACTCCAAATCCGCCCTCCAGATGAAGAACAGGATGTTGCGGCGCCTCCGTATCACAAAACGCGATGAAATCTTCTCTCTGATTTTTTTCCGGGCGAAACGGAAGATATAGGACTGAGATTGGTGGCGGTGGTGCCACGTGGGCCCCACAAGCCTGCACGGTGCGGCCTAGGGGGTGGCCGCGCCGTGTGGGCTTGTGGCCCACTGGCACACCCCCTCACATGGATCTTTGCGCAGGTATTTTTCTTTTATTCCAGAAAAATATCCATAAATTTTCAGGACTTTCCGAGAACTATCATTTCTGCACAAAAACAACACCATGGCAATTCTGCTGAAAACAGCGTGAGTCTGGGTTAGTTCAATTCAAATCATGCAAATTAGAGTCCAAAAGAAGGGCAAAAGAGTTCAGAAAAGTAGATACGACAGAGACGTGTCAGAGGGCGCACTAGAGAAGAAGGGAAATCAACTACCAAGCAGCAGATGAGGCGATAAGTAAAGGAGATACAAACAAGGGGCTTACTCGCTGGCTAGAGCCTAGTGGTGACGGACGCGCGGCCCCGAGGGCCCTCTACCGCTGCCTCCGGGGGCGGACGAAGGCGCAGGAGGCACCGCGCGCTTCCCCCGGCCGAGACCGTCTCCGGGATACGCCATGAAGACGAGGAACGAAGGGGATAAGAGGTTTTTTCGCGGCGAGCAGAGGAAACAAAGAGGAAGCTCAAGATTGCAGTGCCTCCCCCATGGCGGGGGCGGGGTAGATTTATAGGCAAGTCGCGGACACTAACCGTCGTGGGAGCGCAAGCATCGCGCGCCCCACGAGGGTCACAAGGTGGGCCGACGGGAGCATTGCCGCCCACGTCGCCCTGTCCATCGAGCGGTCATCTCCGCAAGGGCCGTTGGGTGTGGTCAGGCCGCTCCTGTGCCATTCAATGGGAGAAATGATGGCTGCGCGGTTCTTGGAGATCATTCCATCGTGGCGTGGCGCACCCCAGACGCCTCGAGGAGCGAGAGCATCACCACATGGCTGCAGGACACGTGTGCCGCCTGGCCCGCAGGAAAATAGGGCCCGCGACGCTTCACGCCGTCCTCCAGGATTCACCAATAAGCCAACCATGGCGCGCCTTGGGCTCAGGAGTCTAGGATGATGCAAGGGAAGGACAGACGAGCAGCAGGCGGCAGGACGGAGCAGTTTCCCCTTTAGTGCAAAGGGAGCAAGGACGTACCAGGGTTCCAAAGGCATCCTCCAAAGGTTTCCCTTATGGTGCAACAAGGCCGTCGCCGCCCGCTAGGAGGACATACGTCATCCCTGAACCAGCCCCTGTAGCGCTGGCAGCTACTTTGTAGGCAAAGACCACTTTTGGACAGGGGAAGCATGTTCCCTGTCCCCCTTCAAAATTGGCCATTGTGGGAGCCCATCCCGTCAAAACTATAAGGGAAGAGGACCAAGGCCGACATTATAAATAGAGGTCAGGTTGCTTCGTAGGGGGGATGGGATCGACTCTCATCCACAAACCCACACACCACTAAGGCCATCCAGCCTCTGGAGGCCGAAGAACATTGTAGTAGTTCATCCACCAACCTCCACGAGGGGCAATCCACCAAAGGAGGAGTAGGGTTTTACGCTTCGCAGCGGCCTGAACTTGGGTAAACGGTTGTGTTCTATGTTTGCCTAACCATCGAGTGAGTTCTTCGATATTCCCATCGAGTAGAGAGCTAGGCAAGGTTAGGATGTGAGAGATCTTCATACACGCCCTGAGTTCGAATCCTTAGGGTTTTGCGGAGCTCAAATCCGACACCCACCTCCCTGTTTTGCACCAGTGGACCTTACTCCTTAGCCCCATAAGCACCTTTTGGCTACTCATGCTGATCCTCGACCATCTTGACATAGGAAGCTGAATTTCATGCTTTAATCAATTGCACCTGGGATATGGACAACTTCCAGATCCAAGACCCCAAATGCTCGACACACGGTGACCCGGAGGCGGCTTAAAAAAGGCAATTCCCGAAGCTTCATCGTGGAGACAAAACTGAACCCATAGGAAGCTTGCCACCGGGTTAATATGGAAAAAACTTTGGCCTTCGTGAGCCATGTAATATTTTTAAGTGTAACAACCTGCTACATATTTGCATGAGTATGGATGCCTAAACTCTCTGGCGTTACCTTTTAATACAAGTCGTCGTTTTGAGATGTCCTTGTCTTGTAAGAGAACCAAACTTTACTTTAGGTGTTGTTGAAAACCTACTACAATTTTGTTTTTGCATTATACCTACTCTATTATAACTTTACCTTGGCTTATACCCCTCTATACAAACCATAGAATCATCAAAACAAGCATATAACACAAAGAAAAGATAATCTATCAAAAACAGAATAGTATGTAAAGTCTCGAATTTTACTCATAGTTCTGTAACTCCAAAAATTCTGAAACATTAGGACAACATTGGGAATTTGTATATAAATCTTGTGTAAAAACTTCAGACACATTTGACATTTACGTGATTTTTAGAATTTTTTATACTAGATGCAAAAGTTTCTGTTTTTCAACAGGATTAAAGAAACTAACACCCCACATGATCCCAGAGGCTTTACTTGGCACAAACACTAAATAAAACACAAAAAATACAATTATAACAATAGCATAATTGTGCAAACACTCAACAACAAAAAGAAAAAGTGACAAATAAATTGTATTCATTGGGTTGCCTCCCAACAAGCTCTTCTTTATAGCCATTAAGATAGGCTTGAGATTTAATTGATGCTCACATGAAAGATAGTAGTTGAAACACAAAGAGAGGTCAAACACATTTAAGTCTAACGTACTTCCTATGCATAGGCATTTCATAAGAAAACAAATTATCAAGAAAAGAAATATCTAACATATGCATGGAAGAAGAAAGAAACAATAGTACTCTCAACACGAAGAGACATAATTTAGTAACATGAATATTTCTATAACCATATTTGCCTCTCTCTCATAATAATTACATGTAGGATCATATTTATATTAAACAATATAGATATCACGTAATATATTCTCTTCATGATCCACATGCATCCAAGTCTTAACATTAACTAGAGTCATGACCTCTCCAAACCCACTTTTATCAAAAAATTCAAGAGATAGATAATTCCACAAAGTATTGGGATCATTATTACCTAAGGTTTACACTCTTCCATACCCACTTTCAATACTATTGCAAACATTATTATCAATATCATATTCATCATGAGGATTTAATAATTTTTCAAGATAATAAGAAGCATCACCCCAATCATGATCATTATAATGAGTAGTGGACATGACAAAATTGCCATCCCCAATCTTGTAGTTCTGCATATTATTAGCACAATTGACATTAATAGTATTTGTAATAACATCATGGTAATCATGCTTTTCATTCAAGGAGATATCATGAATCAATTTATAATTTTGTTCTTTTAACACTTCATCACAATATTCACATTCACAACTTTCAAGAAGAACTTCACAAAAATAATCAAGATCACTCGACTCACTAGAAATTGGTCCAAGATAATTAGATATTTTGAAAAGATTAGCAACAGGATGAGGATCCATATGGCTTTATGTCACAGCCCCAGACCTAGAATTGTTTGTCTTTGCATCTCATGCATGCATTCCTATTTTTTTTCTTTTGGAAATGAAATGAGAAGTGATCAAGCCTCATCATTTAAATTGTTGGCAAACAAGCAACATAAATATTGCTTCAAATTGATTCAAGAAAATGTCCCTGATTTTCTAATAAAATATTGAGCTGAGTAAAAATTCAAATAAGTATTTTTGAAAACAAAGAAACATTTTATCTTGGCTTGTTGAATCAATCAAACAATTATTTTAATTAGAATTATATTTTCTAAATATAATATTTAGTTTCATATGCTGTGAAAATATTTATGTGGCATTGGACAATTAGTTTATGTCACATAAATATGTCATTAGGATTTTATAAAATGTTTGATTTTATTTTCAATTCAAACACAAATGTCAAAAAACAAATAAAAGCAGAAAAAGAAAAGAAGAAGAAGGAGATTACCTGGCTTACCTGTCGCCTGCCCCAGCCCACCAGGGGCAGAGCCGTCTTCCTCCTCTCGCCAGAGCAGGCAGGCAGCTCGGTGTCGAGCATGCATGTGCCTCGGCCACCTCCTCCCGCGCCCCCGAGCTTATCTCCTCGCCTGTAGACACCCCTAGACCCCTCAAGCTCATCACCCTCTCTGGTCTCTTCCCTCCCCATCTCTATGCTTCTCTCTTCCCCCGGATCCCAGCGAGGCCGTCGTCACCGTCCGTCGCAGTCGTAGCCTTCGGCCTCCCCTCGCCTCTCCAAGAAGCTCAGAAGGATGGCCTCGTCGCCCTGCTCCTCCTTGCCAAAGGAATCGAGCACGAAGGCCTCGGAGAATCGCTACACTCGTCGTCTCCACCTCCTGCCACCGAAGGCCGCCGGCCCCGATTCGCGACGTCCAGAGCGGCCCCGAGCCCATCGAGCTTCCCATGAGCCTTCCCGTGAGCTTCTCCGTCGTTTCCCCCATTTTCTCGTTCCGTTCCACGCCCCCTAGCGCAGCCCCACGATGGCCGACTCCGGCCACCGCGCGAGCTCGTCGCCGGCGTCATTCCGGCCACCCCTTGGCCTGTGGGCGGGTCGGAATGGATGCGGCGTGTTGCCAGCTCCCCGTACAGCCTAGTCGCGCGTCGAACCGCTGCCCGAGCAACATTCCGATGAACTTCCGCCGTCGGATGGGTCACCGCCGGTGAAGCTCCGGCGTGCCGACGTGGCCAGCCTATTAGCCTAACTAACCCCCCCCCTAGAGCCAGTGCCAGAGGGCCCCATGCCTGGTCAAACCCCAGTTAGGGGCTTGTCAGCGCGGGGTTAGCCCCTGGGTCACTGACCAGTGGGCCCCACTGGTCAGGGGTTGACCTGGACCGGTTGGTTGACCTGCTGACGGAGGGATGACATCAGCCTCACGCAGTAATAGCTTTTTCTGATTCTAATTAATTCCAGAATAATAGCAAAACTTGTAAAAATCATAGAAATTAAAATATAACTCGGATGGAAATAATTTATATATGAAAAAGGATGAGTAAAATCCAAAGAATCTGATTATGGCATTTTCATGCATGTTTGAAAAACTTAACTTCACCCAATAGGCAAAATGGTGAATAGGATAAATTTCATAATTAGTTTGGAGTTGGAAATTGATACTTATTTGGTTTTCACTTCAATTGTTATGACCAAACATTGGTCAATGCAAATCAGTACCTCAAAATACTAACTCCATACATGTTGGAATAATTTGTTATGAGCATCAGGTCGAATCAATTAAAAGGGTATCCGGAAAAATAACCAGCCTGAAGTGATGCTTGGATCCTAATTCAAACCAACTTCAACTTAAGAAATGATAGCCACATTAGCCCTGCCACCTTTAATTTCATGTCTTGAGCATGCATCATAGTGTTGCATTTCCGTGAAGTAATTGTTGTTCTTTCTTGTTTGTCGGTGTTGCTCCCCCTCGGTAAACGATGTTTCCGACGATGTGATCATTGACATTGATGAAGACTCATTGCTATCTTCAGACGTGTCAGGCAAGCAAACCCCCCTTGAGCATATTGAAATAAACCCACTCCCTCGCTCCTGCTCTCTTTTACTGCATTAGGACAAACACGATTCAACTGTACATGTTATCGGTAGTTGAACCAATTCCTCTGCATGACCTGATTTTGTCACAGTAAATAGTTGAAACCACTTAGCATGAGTAGCAACTGCTTGAGCCTTGTTGTGCTTACTCATCCATGCTTGTTTACAATGCCTGCTATGCTTAGAGTCGTGTCGGGTCTGATCCATCTGGATGATGAATCAGAATGGTTGGGTTCATGTCCTACAGTGTGAGAGTAAAGGTGTGAATCTGATTTGGTAAAGGTAGCGATGAGAGGCCATGTAGGAGTACATGGCGGGTTGTCTCATTGGGACCGTCCTTAAGAACTGAGTTCTGTGTATGTTATCCAAGACAAGATACTACCATGTATTGGGCCCTGAAATATGACCCCGCTAGGCTTATTAATTGCCTAGATATATGTCCAGGAGTTGCAATTAGTTTCTGGTGTTTGTAGGAAAAGTGTTGGCGGCCGTGTTTAGCTCCGCCCGACGGGGTAGGCTTCACTACGGTAGATACACAGTGGCACGATGTACCAAGTGGCACCCGGATGGTGGGCTTGGGAACCCTCCGCGCATCGTTTGGGGCGTAGAGGAAACCTCCGCCGGACTTCCTTGCGGGTTCAGTCTCAAATAGGCGATAAACTTGGACTGGGGTCTTGTGTGGTTAATGGTCGTGGCCGACACCCACGCAGTGCTTCCGCTTGAAGGTTGCCGAGATGCATGACGTGCATATGGTGATAAGTGGTGAGAGCATGTGTGAAGAAGTATACCCCTGCAGGGTGATTCAATCTGTTCGAATAGCCGCGTCCTCGGATATGGACTACCTGGAAACATTACGTGGTACATAGACAATTTAAATGGATACTCTAAAACATGCAAGATAAGTGTGAGTGCTATGGAAGGCCTTCTCGTAGGGAGACGAGAGTGGATCCATAGTGGTGTATTGGATTGGTGAATATGTGGACTCGTGTGCGATATCCCACCTCAAAGAAAGAACTTGTAGTCGTAGTACAGGTTAGCCAAGAGTCAAAGTTGGCTTGCTGCAATCAAACCCCACAATCCTTTTATTGAAACATGATGCATATGTAGTTAGTTCTGATGTAAGACTTGCTGAGTACCTTTGTACTCATAGTTGCTTTAATTATGTTTTTGCAGAGAAGACTTAGACTCATTAAAGGGTTCTACGCGATGTGTTTGATGTTGACCGATATAGCTTGGGAATCCCAGACAGAGGTCTGGCTCCTTTGGTAGGGTCGTAGTAGCTTTTCAGGCTCTTCCAGCCACTTTTAGTAGATGTCTGTGCCCAGACATGAATTGCTTCCGCTTGTTGTTTGTATGACTTGAGTGTCGGGTCACGAGACCCCTGTTTGTAATATCATACTATGTTGATTCTTATGAGTCTTTAATAAATGCTTGAGTCATAGAGTTATGTTGTGATGCCATGTTGTATCTACACATATCGTGCATAATGTGTGTATGTTTGAAATGCATTATATGTGTGGGATTCGACACCTAGTTGTTTGCCTTTAGTAGTACTCTTTACAGGGAAATGCCTCTTTGTGATTCCATCGAGCCTTGGTAGTTTGCTACTGCTCAGAACATATTGATTGACCGGCATGTATCCTTCTTAGCTGCTATGTTTGTCCCCTCGGGGAAATGTCACGTGGTGTAATGGAGTCCTTGTAGCTTGCTACGACTCGTCTACACACGCTGATGGCCGACACCTGCTTTGCTGGGTTATGTATGCCTGTCCCCGTACAGTTGTACCGCTGGGGTTTATAACTAGTCATGTCAACCCGGGTTTTTTGTCGTGTGAACGCTAGCAACATATTCATATACGTGAGCCAAAAGACGCAAACGGTCCCAGCCAATGTAAGGTGGCAGCCGTGGAGTTTACCGTGCGTGAGGCCGCAAAGTGATGTGATGTGTTACATGCTAGGTTCTTATGACTCAGGATCGGGGTCCCGACACTTTACTTTTCTTGTTTATTTTTCCGTTTTCGTGTGTTGACATGAAGGCTATAGAAGCAAGCAAGCAAGAAAATGGAAAATGGAAAGAAGGAAAATAAAAAGGCAAATATATTTGTGAAGTGGGGAAGAGGAAAATGAGAGGAAAATGGAAAATAATGTGATTGCAAGGAGATGAGAGTTATGTGTAGGAACATGATAAATCTTGACTTGATCTTCCCCGCAACGGCGTTAGAAATTTTGACTCCCCACTAATTTGTGGTGGTTTCCTTCCAAGATTAAAGGGTGATGTAGCACAGTGACGACAAGTATTTCCCTCAGTTATGAAACAAAGATATCAATCCAGTAGGAAGATCCACAAGACAATGCAAGCAGCACCTGCACACAAATAGCAAATCCTCGCAACCCAACGCATGGAGGGTTTGTCAATCCCTCATGGGTAAAGTAAGGATAAATTGATAGATTCAAATAAGAGTGATAGGAAATAAAACACAACAAGGTATTTTTGGTTTTTTTATAATATACATTTGAAAATAAAAGAGAAAATAAAATAGAAACGCAAATAGCAAAGTGGAGATTGTAAATAGATGATATGAAGTAGACCCGGGGGCCGTAGGTTTCACTAGTGGTTTCTCTCGAGAAAATAGCAAACGGTGGGTAGACAGATTATCGTTGGGCAATTAATAGAATAGCAAATAATTATGACGATATTCAAGAAAATAATCATGTATATAGGCATCACTTCCAAGACAGGTAGACCGACTTCTGCCTACATCTACTCCTATTAATCCACACATCAACCGCTATCCAGCATGCATCTAGTGTATTGAGTTCATGGAGAAACGGAGTAATGCCTTAAGAACGATGACATGATGTAGACAAGATCTATTCATGTAGGAATAGACTCCATCGTTTTATCCTTGATAGTAACGATACATGTGTGTCATGTGTCTTTCTATCACTAAGATTGTGCACCGCAAGACCGAACCCATCACAAAGCACCTCTTGCCGTTGCAAGATAAAAGATCAAGTTGGCGAGACAAAAAACATATCGGGGAAGAAGTACAAGCCTATAATAATCAAGCATGAATATGATTTCATAGATCTGATCATAAACTCGCAATTCATATGATCACAACAAACACACCGCAAAAAACGGAGTTACACCATATGGATCTCCAAGAGGCCATTGTATTGAGAAACAAAATGAGAGAGAAAGCCATACAGCTACTGCCTACAAACCCGTAGGTCTGAAATTAACTACTCACGCATCATCTCAAGAGCACCAATCAGGATGATGAACCCCTCCATTATCGTGTTCCTTCCTGGAACGGGCTCTAGACTGGATTTCATGGCTTCTGGAACTTGCGGCTGCTGAAACGATTTTCCGTTGACTCCTCTAGGATTTTATGAATATTGGGGTATTTATAGAGCTCAGGGGTGGTGGAGGAGGCGCTTGAGGGACCCACCAGGCACCAGGTCATGCCAAGGGCCCTCGGTGCGCCCTCGTGTATAGTGGGCCGCCTGAGGCTCATCTCGTGCTCAACCTTTGCTCCCAAGTTTCCTTATGGTCCAAAAAAAATCTCCTTCGAGTTTCATGGCATTTGGACTTCATCTGATATTGATTTTCCACGAAGAAAAAAGAACAGCAACTGGCACTAGGCAGTCAATAGCTTAGTCCCAAGAAATGATATAAAGTTCCTATAAAATGATCATAAAACATCCAAGAATGATACTATAACAACATGTAACAATAAAAAATTATAGATACGTTGGAGATGTATCGGCATGTTGCACATATTAGGGAAGTATTGCAAATTCTTAGGAAAAATTAACTTTATGCGAACATGGAAAAATGCACTTTTGGTGTTGACAAGCTTGTTTTCCTAGGATTTGTGGTATCTTCTAAGGGCATACAAGTAGATGGGTCTAAAAGTTGTGCTATTAAAACATGGCACATGCCTACAAATTGCCAACAAGTGCGTAGTTTGCTTGAACTACATGGCTTTTACGGTCGCTTTGTTAAGGACTTTAGCATGATTGCATCTCCTTTACATGATTTGAGCAAGAAGAATGCACCCTTTGTTTGGGGACCATCGCAATACACCACTTTCCATGAGCTTCAAATTTTGCTTACACATTCACCATTGCTCACATTACCCAATTTTGATCAAAATTTTTGAAGTGCATTGTAACACTAGTGGTAATGGCATAGGTGGTGTGTTAATGCAAGAGAAACGCCCAATTGCATACTTTAGTGAGAAACTTTTTGGAGCTCAAATTCACTATCCCATATATGACAAAGAATTGTATGCTTTAGTGAGAGTCTTGCATGTTTGGGAGCATTATCTATGCCCCACGTGGATTTCTCATTCATACCGACCATGAAGCTCTCAAGTATCTTAAAGGTCAAACCAAGTTGAACAAATGGCATACTAAATGAAGTGAATTCATTAAGTCCTTTCACTATGTCATTAAGTACATCAAGGGTAAAGAAAATGTTATGGCAAATGCTTTTTCCTGCAAATGCATGGTACTTAATCAACTTGAATTGAATCTCATTGGTTTTTGGCATATTAAAGCATTGTATGTCCATGATGTTTCATTTGCTACTACTTGTGCGAAATGTCAAGATAACAATTGTTGGGAGAAATATTATATGAATGATGGATATCTTATGCGTTCTAACAAAGTTTGCATCCCCGAGTCTTCTCTTCGTTTGTTTCTTTTGCAGGAGGCTCATGGTGGAGGACTGATGAGTCACGTTGGACGCGAGAAGACATTTGCTACGCTCTTCAACAAGTATTTTTGGAAAAAATATGTTTCGTTATGTGGCATGCTTCACCAACCGATTCTCTACATGTCACAAAGCTAAATAAAAGATCAGTCCCATGGTATATGCATGACACTCCAAATACCTTTTGCACCTAGAAAAGATATAAGCATGGACTTTGTGCTAGGTTTGCCAAGAACTAAGAATGGCAAAGATTATGTATTTATTGTGGTGGACCATTTCTCCAAAATGGCACATTTTATTCCATGTCACATGATAGACGATGTTTCACGTGTTTCAAATCTCTTTTGTAGGGAAATCTTGAGACTACATGGAGTTTCCAAGACCATTGTGTCAGACCGAGACATCAATTTCCTTAGCTACTTTTGAAAGACACTATGCACAAAACTCAGAATCAAGCTACTTTTCTCTTCGACTTAGCATCCACAAACGATGACAAAACGGAGGTCACCAACCCTATGCTATCTACGCTACTCCTGTGTACATCAATAAAAAACATCAAGGAATGGTAAGAGTGCCCACCCGTCGCCGAGTATGCCTACCAATCACGCGCGCCACTCCACCATCGACAAGTCTCCCTTTGAGGTACTATACGGCTTCAACCCTTTGTACCCATTCGACATACTCCAGCTACCACTCCAAGAGCGAGTGAACATGGTCGCAAGCGCAAGGGAAAGCTACATCAAGATGATGGATGAAGATACAAGGCGCACGATTGAGCAACAAATCCAACGAGTCACTACCAAGCTCAACATAAATGTAAAACCTAGAATGTAACGAGCTCCAATGATCATCATTAAGGAACTAATCATTTTGCTTAATTATTCTTGATCATCTTGGTTCAAACCTCATTCCAAATTCCACTTTGAATTCAAATTCAAATATTAAGTGTGAAACAAAATTTCAAAAACCTCAAAACAAAAATCATGTTTGGGTTAGAGATATTCCCTAAGTATTTATAAAGTTGAAACCAACATTTTATAAACTATTTTTGTGCCTTTAAACAATTATAACAAAGGCCAAAACATTGAATTAAATGCCTTTTTGAATTATGGAAATACCCAAACATTTTAAGTTGTCTTCAAACTTTTTGAGGGAGGGTATAAAAATGCATTAGGATTAATGGACCCAAAGCCATATTTTATAAAAATCATTTTCGCTGATAAACTTAAAACAAAGAAGAATTGAAATCTAAAATAGAAAATAAAATCAGAAAAAAGGAAGAGGCCCCTCCCCTATTCCCCATGGACCCCCTCACCCCCAGCCGGCCCAACCCACTCCCCCTCTCATCTCCCTCCTCGCACTGTACAATGGGGTGGGCGTGGCAGCTATCCGTCGGGGCCATGGCCGGCATAGGTGTCGTGGAGGCCATCCGGCGCCCCTCCCCTCCCTTTGAAAGTCCAATGACACCCTTCCATGAATTCTAACCCCCTCGCTACTCCATTCCTCTCGCCCCTACAGTTCGGGCTCGCTCGAAAGCTGCCCCGACCTCGTCCCTCTGTTGTCGTCGCCCCCCCCCCCCCCCCCGGCTCGCCTCCTTCCCTCTCTCCCCGTCGCTGCTCCCCGCTCGCCATGTCTACCCGCACGCAACCGATGCACTTTTGTCGCTGCCCGCAGCTGATAGCTACAGCCGCTTGCTGCATGCACTCATCATGCCCGCTGCTACCACTGGCCGCGCTCGTCATGACCTGGTTCCGCCCATTGCCTCCAGCACCTCCACCCATCGCTGCTGCTAGTCGCGGCCGCTGCACCCGTAGCCCCCCTAGCCGCAGCCCCATGTGCACCATCCCACACCCTACCTCACCCCTGTTGTTGCTGTGTGCGCCTCCCGCTGCTCCCTCCTTCTCGTGTCGTCCGCAGCTGTGTTGCCCGCAACCGCGCCCCAACGCGCTCTGCCCTTGTCGCGCTCCCTGCTGCTACTGGTCCTGGTCATCATCGCCTACTGCTGCTAGCCCCGTCGCGGTTGGCCTCGGCCGCCGTGCCTCACTCCACCCACCGCTGCTAGCCGCCCCGACAATGGCCATCGTGGCCTTAAGCCCGTGCGTGCGCATGGCACTGGCTGGGCCACTGACCATCGGGGCCCACCCCCCAAATACAACAGAAAAAGTGTAAATGTAAAATAAAAGAAAAAAATATAAATATATAATAATAATAACTATATTAATTAATTTGTGATTTATTTAATCATCTCAATTAATCAAAGAGATTAGTCTAATAGTCTATGACACGCGGAGGGCGTGCTAATTAATCTGTTTTAGTTAAATATAAATAGTGGTTTAGTTCTATGCCTATGATAGCTCGGTCCCATAGGATAGTTTGACGAGTCAAACTCACTATTTAGTGCTGACAAAACCGTGATGTCTTGCTGATGCAATAAGGCCTTTTCAAATTAAATTAAATTTATTAATTTTGGAATATTATTAAAACTCTAAAAAATCATATTAAATAGTTTGTAACTCACATGAAAATATTTTATACATGAAAGTTGTTCAGAAAAATCCAACGAATCTGAATACGATGTCCGTTCATGTGTCACCTATTCCTAGAATGATGAGCATTGACATTCTGGCATTAGGATCATCTGTCCGGTAGTAGCCAAAGACCCAGAGAATATCATCAGATATTTTTCGGCTCCGTCCATGACATGTAGTACCGCGTTAGGTCAACCCTCACACAACATCTTCCTATGTCATGCATCGTGATGCATTTGCTTGCTTTATATTTATTGTTTCTTCCCCCACTTCTCTCTTAGACACGGAGACTGACACCACTGCCGCCCAGTCCGACTACGGAGTCGACGACACCTCCTTCTCGACCGATCTTCTAGGCAAGCATTCCCCCCTTGCTCATTCTGATATCGCCTACTCTTTTCTATCTACTACTTGCATTAGAGTAGTGTAGTTGTTACTCCTTATCGGTTTGATCATATACTGCTGCATAGCATGTCCTTGCTACTGTTGTTGATACCCTTACATGTTTACTCTAAATTCCTAGTATAGGTTTGCTAGTATTCCATCAGTGGCCCTACATTCTTGTACGTCTGCTATGCCATACTATCGGGTTGTGATCCCCTAAGGGAGGTGATCACGGGTATATATATACATTCTATAAATGATATTTGAAGTGACTAAAGTCGAGTCGGCTCGTAGAGTACCTAGGAGTGATTCACGGACTGGGGGATGAAAGGACATTACCCAGACGGACCCCATTGTGGATCTTTGTGGCGGATCTACAGGGCAGGTTGATACCGCCTAGGAGAGAGGTGGGTCTGGTCCCTAGTCGTTGTCTGCGGTTATTTCATAATATCACGCTTAACGAGTTTGGGTATTTGATCTAAGTTGGTCGATTGACCTATACGCAGTAACCTTCACGCGGGAACAGTTACAGGTACATGGTGTCGTTGTATCAATTAAAGCTCTTTGGACATCAAAATTGAAGTGACACGCGCTCGAGTGGTCTGCGTAAGCACCTACCTTGTAAAGGAGCTCGCTAGGACTGATCTCGACCTCCCACGCAACGTGCATGAGTGCAAAGGGCGATGGTCCCAAGACCCCTACGCTCATAGGATTTAGTTTGTCGGGATGGCCTCTGTGTTGAGTCTAGGTAGGGCTACGACATGTTCATCTGCCAAGGCCGATAATGACCCGGGAAGTGTTTTCGGTAAGAGGTTATCAAGCATGTTGGATAATGTGGTGCACCCCTGCAGGGATGATTTAACTATTCGCATAGTCTTATCCACGATAACAGGACAACTTGGAGTTGTATTCCAACCTATTTTACAACTAAAACTAGTTACTTAATAAAATGGTACAATTGCATCTTTGCCTCTAGTTGGTTCCCACCCCCCCCCCCCGGTTTTTCCCTTACTTTTCGGGCATGCTCAGTTTTGCCCTTAGTTTTTCCCCTTCATTTGCTCGAATGCCCTTCTGTCACGGCTTCGTTTGGTCAGCACCGTTTGACCGTGATGGTTCAGTGTTTTGGACACCAGTTGCCCCTGGGTTCGATACCCCCACCCATTTATTCATATTCTAGCTCCTGCTAGAGCACTATGTCAATAACAACCTTGCAGAATCATTCAATTCCAAAATTAAAAAGTTCAAGGGTTTCCACATTGTGGACTTGTTGGATAAGATTAGGCAGTACTTAATGGAAAATCTTGGCCTTAGGAATAACATACAACTTCAAAAATTCATGGGCCATATCATAATTCCCACATTTATGAAGATTTTGATGGCAAGGTCCAAAGGCTTGGACATGACTTTAGTTAGGAGAATTCCAGCTGAAGTAGAGGTGACTGTTGTAGACAAGGAGAAGAGGGAGTGGAGATACCCCGTGGATGTAGAGGAAAGAACATGTAGTTGTAGAATGTGGCAAGTTACAGGCCAGCCATGCATACATGCTCTATTCTTCATAACATCTTTAAGAGGGGAAGCTAAAGAGATAGACCAGTATGTACACAAGTACTTCTGAGTTGAAATGTTTAAAAAACATATGCTGAGATCCTACCTGCACTTCAAGGAAAATAGCACTGGGATATTGTAGACCCTAGTTTCAAACTCAGTCCACCTGTACAGAACAAAGATGCACTTGGCAGGCCAAGGAAAACAAGACTTAAGCCAGCAAGTGAAGGAAAAGGACTTGGTCCTAGGAAGAAAAAATGCAAGAGGTGTGGCGGCTTGGGTCACTTAAATACTGCAAAAAACATTGATCCAACATTTGGTGAAGAAGATGCACACTCGGGAGGTGACAATGCTGAAGAAGAAGCTCCTAACCAAAATGCAGACCTACATGATGAACAACAAGAAGAAGAGGAGCCAGACAGTCAAGATGATGCTCTAGTGCAGCCTTCTCATGCAGATGATGCTCCGGTAGACGCTCCAGTAGATGCTCCGGTAGATGCTCAAGCTGAGCATGCAATGCCAAGTGAGCCCCATAATGAAACAAATGAGCTAGCAACACAAGGTTCCACAGTTGCAGATGAAGTTCAAAGGTAATATTATTCCTCTCTGGTTTATTTATGTGTGTCATGTGCAAATATTTCATGGACTATTACTAATCAACCATTTCTTCCCTATTTGTTAGCATA
Source organism: Hordeum vulgare subsp. vulgare (assembly GCF_904849725.1). NCBI lineage: Eukaryota > Viridiplantae > Streptophyta > Magnoliopsida > Poales > Poaceae > Hordeum > Hordeum vulgare. The sequence continues at coordinate 297,539,815 of NC_058520.1, read as the reverse complement.
CCAAGGAAGAACTGCAAGAAGGTAGCACAAAGAGGAGCATCTCCAATGGCTATCAGCAAGAAGAGGAATCTTAACACCTCTAAAACTCTAGAAGAAGAACCTTGCTCAGTTATTGGCAGCAATCGAGATGCAAGAGATGCTGCACGTGAAGAGGAAGTTCTCCCTCCAGCTGTTCCTGAAATCCGTGTAAAACTGACTAGGAGCAGGGCTAGGGAGATGACAATCCCAGCTAGGAACACGAGGAGCAAGAAGGCCAAATCTAGAAACTGAGTGCTCATGTGTTGTGCAATTTTGAATCTGTTAGATTTGTTGTAATATGTTCTTTTGGTTGTTGAAGAATGTCAAATGTTGCTTGTGAACTATGTCTAGTTCCAGCATGTTGCTGAGTGTGAACTATGTTGAGCTGCTTATGTTCGAGCAAGATTCATGTTTGATCTTTTTTTACAATACATGCATTTGCAAATTGTTGGGTCCATACATCTTCAGAACATAACATAACAACTGCTAGGTTCATACAGCTTCATAGGTTCATTACAACCATTGAGATTGCTAGCAAACAAATGAAAATACTAGCAAACAACATTGTCCCTATGTGCATCATTTGTTTCATTTTCTTCAGCTCCTTGTTCAATGCACGGTTCTTCTTCACAAGATCAACTTCTCTCTTCTCTAAATGGTGAATTTTCATCCAGCTATGTTCTTTCACTCCGTGCAGTTCTTCAAAGGCAAGACCAACACGTTCTCGAGGTGGTGGGTCAACCCAAACTACCCATTCACATTCATCTGGCAACTGAATCAATAAATTTGACTAAAATCATCCTTGAAAGTTAGATCAGAAAATGGAAACGAAAAAGCAATGCAAATGAAATCATACATCTAGAGGGCAACACAAAAAATGACGTCCAGTGCTTGCACCTCCCTAGGAGACACGACGAGTCGGGACTAGCTTGTGCCAGGGACAACGATGCTTCGAGGACGGCTCCAAGCCACAGTTAATTTAGTATGGCAAGTAGAACTCAGAGTTGTGCTGAACAATGCCTACCCCATCCACCTAAATCAGGCCAAGATCTAGAAATTACCCCCGAAATCTAGCAAAACCTAGAAAAGCAGGGGACGAGATTGGCTTTGAAACCAGTTCTGCTGTCAGTGATGAGTTCTCTGACAAGATGGTCGACATCGCCATGCTCCTTCGCGCCTTTCCCCACATGGCGATGTCACACCCTTGTGCAGCGGGGTCTAGAAGACAACTAAACGGGTGGGGGTATCAAACCTAGGGTTAAATGTGTCCAAAATACTGAGCCAGCACGATCAAACGGCGCTGACCAAGCGGAGCCATGATAGAAGGGCATTCAAGCAAATAGAGGGGAAAAACTAAGGGCAAAACTGAGCATGCCCAAGAAGTAAGAGAAAAACCGTGGGGTGGGAACAAACTAGGGGCAAGAATGCAATTGACCCTAATAAAATACACCCAGATAAGTGATAGATAAAACTCAATGATCGCTCTCTCTCTGAGGGAGACGAGGAGAGGATCTTCAGGTTAGGATTATTGCTATAAGTTCATACTTGTTACTACAAAATATGTTCTCTTCTCATGATGCAAGATGATGGCTGCCAGAAGCGTATTCTTTGACAGAACTAGCTTCCCCCTTATTATGGCATTCTGCAGTTTAGTCCATAGATACTACCCCTTTCATTTGATACCAATGCATATGTAGTTTAGACCTGATGTAAGTCTCGCTATTACTTTGGATGAGTACTCACGGTCGCTTTGCTACCTTTTTTTCCCTATGTTCTTATACCTGATTGGTGAGATCAGATGGAGGATCCCACGAGCCAGATGCTACCGCCGACGACAGCTACTACCCAGATGGAGCCTACTACTACGTGGAGGCCGCTAACGACGAGGAGTAGTTAGGAGGCACCCAGGCAGGACGCCTTGCCGTTTCGATTGATGTATCTTTTGTGCTAGCCTTCTTAAGGCAAAACTTGTTTACTTAATATGTGTACTCAGATATTGTTGCTTCCGCTAACTGATGTATTCAAGCCTCATCGCCTGGCTTGTAATATATACCTTTATGTTTGAATTTGTGTCTAGAGTTGTGTTGTGATATTGATTAGTGAGTCGTTGAGCTTGATCATACACGCTTGCGTGTATGATTATTGTACAATCAAATCAAGGGTGTCACAAGTTGGTATTAGAGTCGACTACATGTAGGTAGCCCCCTTTCCAACTCCTTGGCCGAATTTGGGTCTAGTACTTGAAAAACTTTTACTAACATTACTGTGTGTCTTATGGGTCCACATCACAAATCGGGTGATCTTATGATCTTTTACTCCTCCTCTCTACACTCGGTTCTGATCTATTTTCTCTTTTGGGTTAAAGTTTTTGCCAACTCTAACTTAGGTTCTCGTAACTACTTCCTCTCGAAGATCCCCTCATTCTAGTCAATGGCTTGATTCATCAAAAGACTCCGAAGGTATTCTTTGAAATTCTCCTCGGGACTTGTGCTAACCGGTTTTGCGATTCCCTTCCTCCGTCAACCCCTATGGATGACTACATAGAAATGTCGTTTATACTTCATTTTCCATTTTCTCTTGTTTTTAACAGGTACAATGAATTATCTTACCGGGGATTCGTTCGTCCTCAGTTTTCATGGGTTTCTCAAAATCCTTCGAATTGCTATTCGATCTTTCGAAATCCTCACTAGCTTATTACTCTTAACCTTTCGCACCTGCTTGCATTATGGTTAATTTCGTATGTCTAGAAACATTCATTTAAATCCTTTGTGATTATGCTTTGTTCTTATTGATTCAACCTGTGTGTGAATGCACGCAATCATTAGTTGATCCTCATAAATTATCTTTTTGGCCCAGACATCTTTCCAAACAGGAACTAGTTCTTGTCAAATCAACCTTGATTGATTGTCCATCTAAGCCCGTTCAACTTACTTGCATTTTCATCGAAGCTTCTGATTCTGATACACCAACCTGGAAATCATACTTGCTTTGGTATTTCAGTATCGATGTTACTCAGATGATTTCAAATCCAGTGCCTTGCATTCCTTATTCCTCTGATTGGGTACCGATACTCACATCAGGTCCTTTGTGGACCGCTATAGCCATTGTTGGCTTATTATCCGATAGCATCCTTCGCATTCAAAATTCTTGTAATATTCTTCACCTGATACATGATGCCATTGGTAAATAGTTTGTTCTCCATCTAATAAGTTGTATCCTATGCTTTTGTCAGCCATGCTCTTCAAGCATGTGTAAATCACTCTTGATTTTTGTGGTATATGTTCCTAAGATGCCCCGATGGATTGGACCTATGCCTTCCCTAATCGATGTGAACCCGAGAGTTTTCACGAGTATTACTCTTCTAGTGTTTTGCAAGATAATCTTTTAAAGCTACAACTTCATCAAAGGCGAGGAGTAAATGGCAGGTGATGCATTAATGAAGTGGGAGTTGACCTTGAACTCTCTGTTCATGCCCATGGACTTGGTGTATGTATTATCATCGAAGATTTTTGTCACAATAGGACCTTTGCAATGGTTTTTCCGGCCTTGTTGATCTACTTTGATTTGATTCTCACACAAGTTAAAGTGATTGCCTTCCATAGATCAATGAACTAGTATAACCTCTATTTTGATATACATCCGAGTGTTGTCCCTGGTATTTTGAGAATATCACGAAGCTATATAACTTCTTATGAGTGCCTCATCAACTATGATATTTTGCTAACTCCAGTTTCCTCGTGTTCTCAGTAGTTGGACACTCAAGGAAATCGATAACTGAATTGGGTACGCATTGTGATTCAACAACTCTTAGTAATCTTCTTTACTTATGAGTTTGTACTCGATCATGTCATTCCAAGATGTTAGGCTGCATCATCATCGTCATGCTAGAGCTTGAGGATGCTACCTGTGTCCTTTATCCCCAAACACGTTTCCAATAGTGCAATAAGCTTAATTCGACCTTTTAACATCATGTTGGTTCTCTTGAAAGGCAATTTTGATTAAGTGCTAGCAATCTTATTTGTGGTTCTGACAACCTTTCACTTCACCATTCCTTTGCTTGATGTCATTGCTGAACGATTACAAACTTCTCGAAAAATATGTCGTTATCATCATCGACATTCTAAGGTCTTCGAGGTATCAATCGTATTCATGATGAGAAATACCATCCTTTCCCCTCAATTTGTGTTATCATCGACAACCTTACTGCCTTCCCTCCAACAAAAACTTGTTCATGTTTGGTGTTATCCCTTGAGTTCCTTGCTATCCAGCTTATGGTATGTTCTACCTTGGAGTATACCATATTTTATGTCAAGAGTGTTGTGAGAATTCATGCATGATACGTCTCCAACATATCTACTTTTCCAAACTCTTTTCCCCTTGTTTTGGACTCTAATTTGCATGATTTGAATGGAACTAACCGAGATTGACGTTGTTTTCAGCTGAATTGCCTTGGTGTTATTTTTGTGCAGAAATAAAAGTTCTCGGATTGACCTGAAAATTTACGGAGAATATTTCTGGATTTAATAAAAAAATACTGGCGAAAGAATCTACCGGAGAGGGGCCACCTCGAGGCCACAAGCATGCAAGGGCCCCCTAGGCTGGGCCCCTGGCTTGTGGGACCCCAGAAGCTCCACCGACCTAGTTTCCGCTCCTATATATTCCTATCTACGAAGGAAAACTCAGACGGAAGAGTTCATTGCATTTTACGATATGGAGCCGCCTCCACCTCATGTTCTTCCTCGAGAGGGCAGATCTGGAGTTTGATTTGGGCTCCGGAGAGGGGAAATCGACGCCATCGTCATCACCAACCATCATTCATCACCAATTTCATGATGCTCTCCATCGTTCGTGAGTAATTCAATCGTAGGTTTCCTAGACGGTGATGGGTAGGATGAGATCTATCATGTACTCGAGTTAGTTTTGTTAGGGTTTGATCCCTAGGATCCATTATGTTCTGAGATTGATGTTGCTATGACTTCGCTATGCTTAATGCTTGTCACTAGGGCCCGAGTGCCATGATTTCAGATATGAACCTATTATGTTTTCATGAATATATATGTGTGTTCTTGATCCTATCTTGCAAGTTATAGACACCTATTAGTTATGATCCGCATCCCCGAGGGTGACAATAACTTGGATTCTCTCCGGTGATTATCGTTGTTTGAGGAGTTCATGTTTTCACTAAGTGCTAATGCTTTGGTCCGGTTTTCTATTAAAAGGAGGCTTTAATATCCCTTAGTTTCCATTAGGAACCCGCTTCCACGGGAGGGTAGGACAAAATATGACATGCAAGTTCTTTTCCATAAGCACGTATGACTATATATGGAATACATGCCTACATTACATTGATGAATTGGAGCTAGTTCCGCATCACCCTATGTTATGACTGTTGCATGATGACTGATGTTAGGGTATATTTATCCTAAGTGGTTTTAATGGTTGATGACAATCATGTGCGGACTAATCATGTGCAGTGAGCATTTCAGATAAAACATATCTAGGCACAAGGCGTTTCGATGCCCCTCGGAATCTCTCGAAGACGGTTGCTTTCTACATTTCTCTTTGGTGGTTTTAAGTCGTAGGAAAGCCATACTAATAAGAGGGGGTCCGCATCAGAAAGGTTTGGGTGGAATCATCACGTACAAACTTTGTGCACCACCTTTATTTAGGCTACAATGGAGCTCCATACACATATTCATTGTCTATCCAAAAAGGCCAGCGGTAGTACCGCTCGTGTCAGCGGTAGTACCACTCTCACAGCGGTACTAATGTTTTACTACCACTGTGTCACATCCTTGGAACCCTAACCAAGGTTTAGCATTGTGCTCATATCTTCTTTGCATTGCATCCAAGAGAATTGCAACAAGAACAAGCAAGTGGTGAAGGAACACTCAAAAACCCTAGCCACTTCTCAAATTCAAAGGAATTATAAACTTGTTCAAATCAATGAACTCAAAATGGCCTCAAGAAAAGTTCAACTTTTCTGATAAATCATGCAAGAAAATAAGCAATGAAGAAAACCATTTTCATAACACTTTTGGCAATTTAAATAAATGCAAAAAGCTAGTAGTTTCATGTTTAAAATTTGAATTCAAAAACTTTAAGTTTTCAAAAATGTTGAAAACTCCAGGAATGGTTGGATATATTCCAACAAATATTCTGGTGTGTTCAAAATAGTTTTACAAACTATTTTGGAGCTGAAAGAAATGGCAAATCAAATAGTTAGCAAAACGGAACCAAAACCGGAAAAAGGAGGAAAGAATTACCTGTCGCTCACCTCAGCCCAGGCCCAGTCGCGCGGTCGTCTTCCTCCTCGCCAGTAGGAGTAGCAGGTGGCTGCCGCGACGCCGCGCGCCTCCACGCAGCTCTCTGCCTGCCTGGCCGCCGGTTCGCGCTGGCAAGCACGGGGATAACCTCCCCGAGCACGTAGCTATCCATTCCCGTGCTCCTTCTCCCCCCTCTCCTCTCGGTTCTTCCGATCCCCATTGCCGCCATTGACAGGAGCTCGAGCTCGAGCTGCGTGTGCCCCTAGCCACAGGATCTTCAGTCCCAAGTGTGCCATTAGCTCCGCCTCGACGAGCTGGTCCTCCCTGCAGAAGCCGAAGCCTCCCCGAGCCCTGCAACGGCCACGACACCGTCGTCTTCAACCTTCGGCCGCTGGCGAGCTCTGCTCGATTCGTCGCCCTCAGTGCTTCCCTGAGCCGTCTAAGCCCTCCTCTGCACTCCTCGTGAGCTTGCGCAGCTTTCCCCTAAGTTTTCCCCATCGATCCCCTCCTCTAGGCCTAGTTCCACCGGAGCCCGACGAGGACCGCCGCTGCAGCTCGTCGCCGGTAGCCCTCCGTTGAAGGGTTGGTACGTCCGAGGCCACCAGCAGCCTTAGGACGTCACGTAGATGATTTAGGAGCCCAGCCCCGCACGATTTGACCCTGTGTTCGATGGCTTCGACGATGGACGAACTTGGTCGCCGCCAAGCTCGTCGCCGCCGTCGATTCCGGCCACCCCAGCCCCTGGGGTTTGCCCCATCGTGCGCATCGTCGAGTGGCCGTTCTCCCCGTGGTCTCTGCCGTGCGTTTGGTCGTCGGAGGCGAGTTTCTGATGCCCTCCACCGTACTGGTGGTCGCCGGAGGCTCCCCGCCGGCGAGGACGACCTCGCCGCCGGTGGATCTCAGCTGGCCTGAGCCACTGACGTGTGGGGCCAGCCTCTGGATAATCTGGAATAATAAAAATAAAATCAAATAATCTAATAAGTCACTGACATGTGGGTCCAGTGAGATTAATTAGCTAATTAAGATTAAAACTAATCTAAAACTGACCAGAGTCACTCACCAGTGGGTCCCACTGGTCAGGTTTGACTTTCAACGGCCAGTTGGACCTGCTGATGTCATGCTGATGCAGTAAAGAGTTTTTTGATTTAAAAGAATTCCAGAAAAATGCCAAAACTTCTAAAAATCATAGAAATTAATCTGTAACTCCAATGAAAATAATTTATATATGAAAAAGTATCAGAAAAATCCAACGAATCTGAATATATCATATATAAACATGTTTGAAGATGTTCCTGAACCCAAACATATAGATTAATGAATAAGTTAACTTTCATAAATATTTTGGAGATGGAATTTGGAAAATATTTAAAATTTCACTACAAATGATATGATCAAACACTGTCCAAATTACAAACCAGCAACCTAACATGTCATTCCATGCATGTTAAAAGCAAGTTGATCTGAGCATCAGGTCGAATCAATTAAAATGGTATTCGAGAATACCTCGTTTGAAGTGATATTTGAATTTGATTCAAATCAACTTCAAACCTACTAAATGTTAAGTATAATAATATACCACCTTGCATCCTCATGCCATGCTCATGCATCATCTTGTTGCATATGTTGTTATTGATAGTTGTCATTCCTTTCGGTAGGCTCGGCTCCCCCGGATTCCTTTGAATATCCGACTCACGGATATTGTCCCTCCCCTGAGCAACAAGGCAAGCAACCATTTTGACCATCCCGATAAATCCCATGTTCTCGCTCCTGCACTTACTTATTGCATTAGGATCAAATGCTTCAAATGCTTTTGCCACGTTAGTTGAACCCACTTCCTTTGCATGACCTACCCTTGTCATAGTAAATAGATGAACCTTGCAACCTAGCATACCTGGTAGTTGCTTGAGCCATGTTGTGCCTTATCCTGCTATGCATGCTATGCTTAGAGTTGTGTATGGTCTGTCATCTGGGAGATGAACAGAATTGTTAGAATGTGTTCGGTAAGCAAAGGTTGTGTGTTGAACCGGATTTGGTAAAGGTACCGGTGAAAGGCTGTGTAGGAGTACATGGCGGGTTGTTTCATTGGAATCGTCTTTAGGAACTGAGTTCCGTGTATGTAATCCAAGACTAGATACTACCACACATTGGGATACTTAATTGACCCTCTTGACTTATTAATCGCTTAGCACTCGGTCCAGGAGTTGCAAGTAGTTTCTGGTGTTTATAGTCATGCTGGAGGCCGTGCATAGCGCTGACCTGAGGGGTGGGCTGTGATGCGGTAGGCAGTGGCACGGTGTACCAAGTGGCACCCGGATGGTGGGCTTGGGAACCCTGCCCACATCGTTTGAGGCCGTGGCGGAAACCTCGGCCGGACTTCCGTACGGGTTACTCTCAGATAGGCGATAAACCTGGACTAGGTACTAGTGTGGTTAACGATCGTGGCCGACTCCCTCGCTGGGCTTCCGCTTGAAGGTTGCCGAGGTGCATGACGTGCACATGGCAATAAGTGGCGAGAGCGTGTGTGACGAAGTACACCCCTGCAGGATTATGATATATTCGAAAAGCCGCGTCCGCGGGTATGGACTACTTGGAGACATATGTTGTTCATAGACAACTTCAATGGCTACTCATAAAATTGTCAAGATAAGCGTGAGTGCCGTGGACGGCATTTCCTTATGGAGGCGGAATGATTCCACGATGGAGTATTGTTGTGGTGTTAGTGGACTCGTGTGCGAGAAATCAAGTTGTCAAAATTATTTAAAAATGCAAGTTGTCTAGCCACGAGTCAAATGCTGGCTTTCCGCATGAAACCCCACAATTTTTTGTTGATACATTGCATGAGTAGATAGTTGTCCTAAAGTCTTGCTGAGTACCTCCATACTCATGTTTGCTTAATAAATGTTGCAAAGGTTGCTAGTGACCCTAATGGAGGGTTCTTCATAGACATCGACGACAACGAGTAGCTGGTGTCCCAGCTACGACCTGGCCCTAGGTTGGGTCTGTAGTATAGTCAGGCCATGTGCCTTCTAGTTTCACCTGTCTGTACTCAGACAGTTTTAAACACTTCCGCTGGCTTGTAACTGAATGACTGCTATTATGGGTCGTGAGACCCTTAGTGTGTAATATTATGTGTGTGGCACTTCCGAGCCTCTTAAATAAAGCTTGTATGTTTATGGTTCTGTTGTGATGCCATCGATGTATCTATACATATCGGTATGCCATGCGTACGTGTGTCGTACTTGATATGTGTGGGGTTCGATTACCTAGCCGTAAACTTTAGTAGCACTCCTTACAGGGAAATGCCCCTTTGTGATCCAACGAGGCATGGTAGCTCACTACTGCTCCGGACACATTGGTTGACCGGCGTGTGTCCTTCTTAGCTGCTGTGTGTGTCCCCTTTGGGGAAATGGCACGCGATGTAATCGAGTCCTTGTAGCTTGCTACGACTCGTCTACATTCGCTGCTGACCGACACCTGCTTTGCTGGGTCATGTATGCCTGTCCTTGTGCGGTACTGCCACTTTGGTTTATGACTAGACATGTCAATCTGGGTTCTTTGTCATTGGAATGCTAGCGACACAATTGCATACGTGAGTCAAAAGGCGCAAACAGTCCCGGCTAAGGTAAGGCTGCAGCTGTGGGGTTAACCGTGCGTGAGACCGCAAAGGGATGTGATGTGTTACAGGATGGATTCCTATGGCTTGGGATCAGGGTCCCGACAGCGTTGGTATCAGAGCGGGACTGACTGTAGGATTACTAAGTCAAACTGGTCGAAGTTGAGTCTAGAATTGCTTTAGTTATACATAAGGGAATTGTTTGTGGAAGGGAACGTAAGACTCTTGTTCTCTTCTCAAGTTATTCTATTCTGTTCATCCTCGTCTTTTCTATGGAAATTAAGGACTAGGTTACTCATCTTCTTCTAGGCACGTGTTTCTGATCGGTAGATTATAAGACTACGGGTCGAGAGTTATATTGGGTTTCTTTTATCCCTAGGGAAAAGGAAGTAAGTTTGATGATCAGAGAATTAACTTGATAGTTGAGTGGTTACACTATTCCATTTTGGGTTGTCTCAAAATTTGTTTTTGAGCATTTACAACCGTTATGCTGCCCAATTTTGCATTCAGAGCTCTAATGCTTTTGCATTACTCTCTATTTTCAGATGCCTGGCGGTCCTTCTCGTCAGGTGGTACGTCTGACCAGGTGCATTGATGTGCCGGGTCATACGGCCATGCTGGTCAAGGTGATGTCGGTGTGCGGTTACCGCTGGTACCCCGAGTACACAGTGGAGGAACAGTACCGAGACTTCAACTAGAGCTAGTATATCTGCATTGTTAGGGTATTTCCAGACTACCCTGGAGCTGAGGAGCCAATCCATTGGTCCTATGGGTTGGGAGTCACTGTTGACATGGCAGTACAAGATGCTGCCTATTCAATGTTGACCATTATGAGAGCGAGACATGCACTGTTGCAGAATTCAGAGTTCTGCTATGTTCCTGCCTCTCAGCCTGGTGAAGAGGGATACCTTTCACTCCCAAGATGCGACCCTATCCTCAATTTGGCACGAAGGCCTCGTCAGGGATAGAAGCGCATCTCGTCGTGTCGGAAGAATGGATATCGTTACAAGTACATGTACTGAAAAGAAGAGATATATATAGAATTGGCTTACACTCGCCACAAGCTACATCAGAGTCACATCAGTACATTACATAATCATCAAGAGTAAGAGCAGGGTTCGACTACGGACGAAAACAAACGAGAAAAATAAGAACGACGTCCATCCTTGCTATCCCAGGTTGCCGGCCTGGAACCCATCCTAGATCGATGAAGAAGAAGAAGAAGAAGAAACTCCAAATGAACAATCAAGGAGCTCGCGTCTAGTAACCTTTACCTGTACCTGCAACTGGGGTTGTAGTAATCTGTGAGCCACAGGGGACTCAGCAATCTCATTTCCAAAGGTATCAAGACTAGCAAAGCTTAATGGGTGAGGCATGGATAAGTGGTGAGGTTACAGCAGCGGCTAATCATATATTTGGTGGCTAACTTACGAGTACAAGAAGTAAGAGGGGGAAGATCTACGCATAGCGGACGTGAACTAAAGATGATCAAATGAATGATCCTGAACACCTACCTACGTCAGACATAACCCCACCGTGTCCTCGATCGGAGAAGGAACTCACGAAAGAGACAGTCACGGTTACGCACACAGTTGGCATATTTTAATTAAAATTAACTTCAAGTTATCTAGAACCAGTGTTAAACAAAGTTTCCACGTTGCCACATAATCGCGGGCACGGCTTTCCGAAAAGATTTAACCGTGCAGGGGTGCTCCAACTAGTCCATCACAAATTACCACAAGCCGCATAGAAATCCTCAATCACGAAGCTCGCGATCTCGTCGGATTCCCTAGTGGAAAACCTCAACTCTGAGATTACCCAAAGCATCACCGGAATCCCTATGCACAAGATATCTCGTCAAAGGTAAAACTAATCCAGCAAGGCCGCCCGACGTGTCGACGAACCCGATAGGAGCCGCGTATCTCGTTCTCAGGACACGACGGATGGAACTAGCTACGAGTGCCAAACCTCGAGTTTCCTCGCGGTGGCCCCGCAGGCAGACCGTTTGGGACCAACACCATCAGCACTGGCCCCTCCTGTTTATGTAAAATTACTCCTCGGGTAGCGCTAACTCCCTATGCATTTCAGTATTATCAAATTATTATGTTGGGCAAATGTAAAACCAATGTTGGGCCTTGCCAGGCCAGCTTTAATCTAAAACGAATTATCAAGGGGGTCCCCACAACAACCCCGATCGTGTTAGGAGTGCTCGTTTATGGAACATAACACCGGTAGCCGAAACTAAGGGGGCAAAGGTGGAACAAAACACCAGGCTAGAAAGGCCGAGCCTTCCACCTTTTACCAAGTATATAGGTGCATTAAATTAAATAGCATTTAATATGGTGATATGACAAGGAACCCATGTTTTCACATGGAAACAACTACACCTGCAACTAGCAACGCTATCAACAGGGTTAAGCAAGCAGTAACATAGCCAATCAGTGGTTTGCTAGGTCGAACAGGTTGAAGGTTATCATGGCATTATTGAGAGGCTGATAGTTAACATGTGGTAGGCAACGAGACATAACGATAGAAACGGTAACTAGCATGGCAATGATAGTACTGGTATCTGGGGAAATGATCATCTTGCCTGAGATCCCGCTTGGAAGAAGAAAGCCTCCGTGAAGCAGACGAACCGACGTAGTCGAACGGGTCCTCACATCCGACACGCTTGCGGAACTCTATCGAGACGGGGAAACCCGTAAACAAGCATCAACACACGAAATCCACCACACGATGCAAAAACACAAATGATGCATGAGCAGCTGAAAACATGCAAGACACGGCATGACAATTCACACAATCAAACACTACACATTAAGTGAATTTCAATATGCAACGAGTTGCATATTGACGAAACTCCACATATGAATTATTTAGTTCACTCCCGGTGATTTAGACGGCAATATTAATGTTGTCAAACATGCAAGAGGTGAAGCGGAATTAATCTACCTATCTAGGCATTTTAAATAAGGTCAGAAATGACATATAGCACCTCCGAAACGACCTCACATGTTAATTTACAATTCTGTCCAGATCTGAATTAACACATTTAATTAGTTGTTAAACATAAAAACAAATATGTTCACGTGATTCTACGCGTCAAGACAAGCAATCTACACATAAAGAACATCTCCAACGGAGCTACGGGTCGAAAGTTACAAGCACCGCAAGATATGATGGCATGAATACAATATGTGTGCAACGGTGGCTACGAGCACTTCAAAACAAACAAACAACCAACAAGAGAAAATGAAACTACACGAGATTCTAAGCAAGTTTCATGTAGGACACGATCAAAACGGGGCTACGGATCAAAAACTACGAGCTAAACAAGAAATAAATACAATCTGCCAAAATCAGCCACATAGCATTTCCTCCGCCCCACAACTACGGCTACACAACTCCGATAAACTCAAGCAAGGCATGGCACGGAAGAGGGCAAGAAGCACTACTACGAACAACTAACAAAAACTAGCATGGCAGCAAGGAACACTAGGGAAAGAAGACACAAAATGACATCTCACACACTATTTGAGACTTAGTGAAAATAACAACTCATGAAAGTGCAGTTTTCGATCTGAAGCTATATTGACAGCAGCAAAACCAATAGCTACAGGACTCCAAATGGCATGAAACTTTACAGCATGCTAGATAAACACAAGGGGTACAACTAACTCCATTGGACCAACCTCAAAAGAGCTACAAATCTAAAGATGCAAGCAAGACAAGACAGCAACAAAATATAACAGATTCCAGACTTAGAAATATTTCAGCTCCTCTAAAACAGCACTATTTCTAGCAAGTTGAGAGCAGGCAAAACACACCTAAACATGCATTTCTATTGCAACCAGAAATACCAGGGGCTAAACAAAACATCCAAGATCAACTCCCTAGTTGACAACTAATTCAAACGAGGCACGAAATAAATCCTACGAATTAAACAAAAGGGCAACGTAGCAAAATATCTCGCGAACTAACTTGCTCTAATGCTAAAACTAATTGCATAGAAAAATCCATTTTTCTACGCCGGAAACATATAAAATATGTGGGGTTTGCAACACAAAATAAAGCCAAACATAAATGCGGAAAAATAACCTATATACGGGAAAATAAACTACCGGCAAACTCTACACGCAAAGATACAAGTGACCGCTCTAAAATACATGCAAAAATGATTCCTAAAACGTGGGCATTTATTCTACGGCATACGAACAACCCGGACTTGCGCGAAAAATTATTACGGGCGCTATTCTAATGGGACAGCACGCTAATCTATATATTTGACACGTTAAACTACGTCAAATAAACATGCAAGTAGCTCCAACGTGTTCTACACGAGAAACTACGCGAAATACATATGCTACATGTCGCGGACCGATATACGGTTTAAAACCTAGGTACGTTTGAAATAGAGCCTATTCACTGAAAAAGAATTAAATCACAGAAATTATACAAACCTACGCGGGCCGAAACTACCTTACACGGGCCAACATGCATGGGCGAGGGATACCAAAACTACACTCGGGCGGGGCTTAGTGGGGGCAGCTCACCTTGGGACCTTTCGGCCTGCTCGGTGCGGAGGAGGAGCTGGGCCGGCGGGGTTCCTGGGCCGCAGGAGAGGCGAGGCGGTGGGCCGCCTGACCAGGGGCGGAGCTGGGCCGGCGGGGCTCCTGGCCCACGCGACACGAGCGCTTCGTGGCGCAGTCAACGCGCCCGTTCCTGCTCGACCCCGAGCGACGCGGACTGATGGCTGACTCACCGGGGCAAGGGGTGAGGGAGACGCCGGTGCCCAGTAGCATGCCGACGAGCGGCTCGGACGACTAGCGATGACGGGGCTGACGGGGTTGGCAGAACCGGCCGGCGAGGTCCTTGCGGCGGCGGGGCGAAGCCACGCGAGGGATGCGGCGCTGAGGCAGTCTCTGGTGGCCGGCAGTAGGGATACGGTGAGATCCCGGCGGGCGGCGGCCGTGGCCGGCAGCTAGAGGCGCAAGGCGGCGGGGGCTGGCAAGGCAAGGCAAGGCAAGGGCCGGCGGCGGCGGCCGAACTGAGGCCGGAGGCGATGCTCGGGAGGAGGAGGCTGCAGGGAACTCGGAGGCGCACGCGAGCGGCGCACTGATGAGCTGCTCCGGGCCCAGATGGGCTCGGGTGGGCCCCGATCTAGGCTGGGAGGGCCCCGCGAGGAAGGAGACAGGGAATGAGGCGGCGGGGACCTGGTTGGCTGGGCGCAGATCCCAAGGAGGCTAGGGTTAGGCCAGATTAGGAAGGGGAGTGTGTCTATTTATACACACGGGGCTAGGGTTGTCCGAATCGGGATCCGATTTCGACCACGGGTTCGTGAACGGATGGCCACAGACGTGGGAATGGATACGTGACCGTGTAGAGTGGATACCCGGGGACAAGAGGGAGAACGGAGGCGCGGCAACGAGATTTTTAACACACCGAAAAACGTCCGACGGTAGACCGAATACGGTGCCGCTACGATCGACCGTTCGGGTACCAGACGGTCTCCGATCGCGATGAAATTCGACAGGCGGCCTAGCTATATCTAATCACGACTGCATGCCGAGTTTCACCTCGATCAGAGAAAGTTTTACGCACATTTTAAAAACAGGGTTTCGACGATGCCGCGGGCGCGTTCGTGTGCGATCGGGCACAGAACGGACAACGACGCAAACCTGCAACTAACAACGGATGCAAGTTTTGAAAACTGGCGGCAACGGAGATGCCGATGCAATGCAGATGATGCGCATGATGCGATAATGATACAACAAATAAAAATACCCACACGACGGAAACGGAAAGGAAAGGGGAATCTTTTGGAACGTCGTCGTCGGGCTGTCACAATACCTCAGCGGAGTCTATTTAGATTCTTCTATGGAGGATCCACTACTGCAGTCCACTGCTAAGATGCTAGAGAATAGAGACAGGGATGCTCATGCTCTCCGCATGGAGATTTATGCTACCCGTGCCTGTCTGTGGACGGCTTTGATGTAGCTGGCACTGGTAGTCCAGACAGGGTACGGAGATATGGAGATGCTGAACCCTGTTAGGACCTATCTTCCGGCCCACGTTGACTGGCCAGCTATAGGAGGAGTCACCCCTCTTCGAGGACCCCTACTACCACCAGTCAGGGGACCGAGGCCACATCCGTGTCCTTATGGATCCCAGGGATCTCAGGCCAGAGTGTTTCCTGATCCACAGGTTGAGCTTCCAGGCCATGGAGGTAATCTCTATGAGATGTTCTATGCGGATGGCTGAGCTGTGAGCGGAAGGATAGTATGGTAGTAGCCGTACGTTCACAGTCCCGCGTGACTTGTGAAGTATGCCTGTGATGTGAAATGAATTCCGGAGGCCTAGATAAATAATGTATAGGAAGCTTGTAAGCCTCTGATGAGTAGTTTCATAATTTCAATAGTTGCTCGTCGGTTAAGGTTGTACTGAACTATGTAAGGGTGTGTATGAACCATGGCGTATATATAGCAGTTGCTTGCTACCATGTTGTTCGGATATTCATTTCCGCATTCCGTGTGTTCAGTACATTCTTAATCCATAGCTAGTATTGATATGATATTGGTCTAAGCTGTGAGTTTCTTTGCCAGGATGGTGTTCACCAGGTTGAACCGTGCCCCTGCTCATGAGCAAGGCGAGGGTAGTCAAGCATCGCAGGAAGACCTGCCTCACCCACCCTCTTTAGCGGAAGTTATGCTTGAGGCACAGAGGAACAAAAGGGAGACCAACCGACTGTTGGAGTGGATTGACCAGAATACCGCTCGTCAGCCTAGGAATGCTGCAGTGTCCCTCAACGACTTTGTGAAGCTGAATCCTCCAAAGTTTCATCACTTCATCGATCCCCTTGACGCTGATGACTGGCTGTGCAACATCTCACGCAAGATTCGCTCTGCGAATGTTTCTGAGGCCGACAAGGTGACCTTTGCGGCGTATTTCCTGGAAGGACCTGCCAATATGTGGTGGGAGAACTTTGAAGCGATGCGTCCTGCTGAACCAGCAGCCACATGGGCAGACTTCAGTGCAGCCTTCCGTCTGCACCATATTCCAGAGGGCTTGATGGACAGAAAGAGAGAGGAGTTATGTGCTTTCACCCAGGGCAAGTTGTCCGGGGATGCCTATAGCCGCGAGTTCGGTAACCTCGCCTGCTATGCAACAGAGGAGGTGTCTACTGACGCCAAGAAGCAAGCAAGATTCCGTAAGGGTCTGAGCCCTGAGCTTCGTCGTGATGTGCGCCTCCATGACTGTGCAAGCTTTCAAGCCCTGGTCAACAAGGCGATCAGTGCCGAGACTGTTCATACCGACTTTGAAGCCACAAGGAAGCACTCCCGTGACTTTGGCTCATCATCTAGTTCCGCGTTTCCAAAACGCAGGCTGTGGGTTCCGAACAGTTCTCTGCCGCCAAGATACACTCCGAGGCCATCCTACGTGGCGCCTCAAACGAATCAGACCAACCCTCCAGCAAAAACTTATGGTGGTCCAGCTAGCAATGCTGCACCACGTGCCAACCAAGTGATATGCTACAAGTGTGGAGAACCAGGGCACTATTCCCGTGAGTGTCTTCAAAATGTGGGTGCCAAGCAACCCGGAAAGTCCGTCGGGCAAGGCAAGTCGGGCAAAGCTTACTATGTGAAGCCAACTCATGCACGTGGCCATGTGAACTATGTCTCAGCAGAAGAATCTGTAGAGGATCCCGACGTCATACTGGGTACGCTTCTTGTTAATCATCACCGAGTGTCTGTTCTCTTTGACACTGGGTCTTCTCATTCCTTCATTTTAGAAAGTTATGCGCAGTTGCATAACATGTCTTTTTGTGATATGCCAATTCCATTGGTTTTCCAAACTCCTGGTAGTAAATGGCAAACCTCTAGGATAACCTATGATAATGAAATTCTAGTAGACAGGCTAGTTTTTCTAGCCTCATTGATAGCCTTGAAATCTTCGGATATCAATATCATCTTGGGTATGGACTGGATGTCAGCTCACTATGCCAAGATTGATACTCATTATAGAAATGTTCAGCTTACCCATCCCTTGGGTGAGAGAGTCAATGTCTCTACTCGAGTTGCCAAATGCCAACTCTATTCCCTAAATGCCAACCCTCTTCCGGAACTTGAAGACATTCCGGTAGTCCGTGACTTCCCGGATGTTTTTCCAGAGGAACTGCCAGGAATTCCACCTGATAGAGATGTAGAGTTCATGATAGATCTTGTTCCGGGAACTGTCCCAATAGCCAGAAGACCATATAAGATGGCACCCCTGGAGCTAGCCGAACTTAAGAAGCAACTAGGTGAGGCCTGGAATAAAGGTTTCATTCGTCCTAGCTCTTCTCCTTGGGCTTGCCCCGTCCTATTCGTCAAGAAGAAAGACGGAACGGATCGGATGGTTGTAGATTACCGACCAGTTAATCTGGTCACCATAAAGAACAAGTATCCGCTCCCCAGGATCAACGATCTGTACGATCAGCTCGCTGGATCCCCAGTCTTCTCCAAAATGGATTTGAGGTTGGGATACCATCAAATCAAGATCAAGAATGGGGACATTCCAAAAACGGCCTTTGTTACTCGTTATGGCCAATACGAGTACACCGTCATGTCCTTCGGTTTAACCAATGCCCCAGCCACCTTCTCACGTCTCATGAATTCAATCTTCATGGAGTATTTGGATAAATTCGTCGTGGTATACCTCGATGATATTCTCTTCTACTCGTAAAACAAACAAGAACATGCCGAGCATCTAAGGCTGGTATTGATGAAACTTTGAGAGCATCGCCTTTATGCCAAATTTTCAAAATGTGAATTTTGGTTACCAGAAGTGACCTATCTAGGTCACGTAATCTCTGGTAAGGGTATTGCTGTCAATCCCGAGAGAGTTCAAGATGTCCTTGATTGGACTCAACCTGAATCGGTTAAGCAAGTTAGGAGTTTTCTTGGTCTAGCGAGCTATTGTCGCCGCTTTGTCGAGAATTTCTCCAAGGTTGCAAAGCCTCTAACTGAACTCCTCAAGAAGGATAAAAAGTTCGAGTGGACACCATAGTGTGAGCATAGTTTTCAGGAACTGAAAAGACGCCTGACTTCCGCACCTGTGTTGCTACCACTAGATTTTTCTAAGGACTTTGTTATCTATTGCGACGCCTCGCGACAAGGATTAGGTTGCATTCTCATGCAAGATCGTCATGTGATCGCATACGCATCTCGACAGTTGCGTCCACATGAGGATAATTATCCCACACATGACCTTGAGCTTGCAGCTGTGGTCCATGCACTAAAAACCTGGCGACATTACCTTCTGGGTAATCGTTGCGAAATATTCATTGATCACCAAAGTCTGAAATATATCTTCACCCAGCCGGATTTGAATATCAGGCAATGACGGTGGGTTGAGTTGATCTCGGATTACGACTTAGGTATAACTTACACCCCGGGGAAGGCCAATGTTATGGCCGATGCACTAAGTCGTAGATCTTATTGTAACAATTTGATGCTACAACAAGGTCAACCACATGAGTATGAGGACTTCCGGAAGTTGAATCTTCATATTGTTCCTCAAGGATTCCTTTCTTCCCTGGTGGCGAAGCCTACTCTTAGGGATCAAATCATAGCCGTGCAGGGTTATGATAAGGGTATATCCCGGATCAAGGAGAATATTGCTAGCGTAACGCTAGGGATTTCTCCATCAATGAGAAAGGTGTTGTGTTCTTTCAGAACCGTTTTGTGGTTCCTAAGAGCAAACATCTGCGGCAATTGATCCTTAAGGAGGCCCATGATTCTCCTCTCACCATTCATCACGGTAGTACTAAGATGTATCAGGACCTACGCTAGAGGTTCTGGTGGACTAGGATGAAGAGAGAAATTGCTGAGTTCATTGCTAACTGCGACATTTGTCGTCGAGTTAAGGCAGAACATCAAAGGCCTGCTGGCACCCTTCAACCTTTAGCTATTCCTGAATGGAAATGGGATAAAGTTAGTATGGATTTCATTACCGGTTTTCCCAAGACCAAGAAAGGAAATAATGCTATCTTTGTGGTCATTGACCGCCTTTCCAAAGTAGCTCATTTTCTTCCCGTTCGTGAGAGTATAACGGCTAGCCAGCTAGCGGAGTTATATATCTCTCGAATAGTGTCTCTTCATGGTGTTTCCCTGGAGATTAACTCGGACCGTGGGAGTATCTTTACTTCTCGCTTCTGGGAAAGTTTTCAGAATGCCATGGGGACTCACTTATCTTTTAGCACTGCTTTCCATCCCCAATCAAGTGGTCAAGTAGAAAGAGTGAATCAAATACTAGAAGATATGCTCCGAGCCTGTGTTATATCATTCGGTATGAATTGGGAGAAGTGCCTTCCATTCGCCAAATTCGCTTATAACAATAGTTATCAATCAAGATTGGGCAAAGCTCCTTTTGAAGTTCTCTAAGGACGAAGATGTCGAACACCTCTTAATTGGTCAGAAACCGGAGAGAGGCAACTCTTTGGCCCGGATAATATCCAGGATGCAGAAGAGCAGGTTCGCATTATTCGTGAAAAGTTGAAAACAACCCAGTCTCGTCAAAAGAGCCAATATGATCGTCATCATAAGGCTGTGACCTTTGAAGTTGACGAGAAGGCTTACCTTCGGGTTACACCTTTGAAGGGTACCCATCGATTCGGTATCAAGGGCAAGTTGGCTCGTCGTTACATTGGTCCTTTTCGCATTCTTGCCAAACGAGGAGAAGTTGCCTACCAGTTGGAACTTCCTCCGCATCTTTCCAAAGTTCATGATGCCTTCCACGTCTCGCAACTCAGGCGTTGCTTTTCGGATCCTATCCGTGAGGTGGACCACGAAACGCTTGATCTCCAAGATAACCTTTTTTATCGAGAATACCCAGTTCGTATTCTCGACCAAGCTGAGCATACTAATTGACGTCGAAACCTCAAGTTTCTTAAAGTTCAATGGTCAAATCATTCTGAAAAGGAGGCAACTTGGGAAAGAGAGGATCGTCTCCGACTTGAGTATCCTGCGTCATTCCCGATGACTTTTAAATCTTGGGACGAGATTCTTTTGAGTGGGGGTGAGTTGTCACATCCCTGGAACCCTAACCAAGGTTTAGCATTGTGCTCATATCTTCTTTGCATTGCATCCAAGAGAATTGCAACAAGAACAAGCAAGTGGTGAAGGAACACTCAAAAACCCTAGCCACTTCTCAAATTCAAAGGAATTATAAACTTGTTCAAATCAATGAACTCAAAATGGCCTCGAGAAAAGTTCAACTTTTCTGATAAATCATGGAAGCAAATAAGCAATGAAGAAAACCATTTTCATAACACTTTTGGCAATTTAAATAAATGCAAAAAGCTACTAGTTTCATGTTTAAAATTTGAATTCAAAAACTTTAAGTTCTCAAAAATGGTGAAAACTCCAGGAATGGTTGGATATATTCCAACAAATATTCTGGTGTGTTCAAAATAGTTTTTACAAACTATTTTGGAGCTGAAATAAATGGCAAATCAAATAGTTAGCAAAATAGAAACAAAACAGAAAAAAAGGAGGAAAGAATTACCTGTCGCTCACCTCAGCCCAGGCCGAGTCGCGTTGTCGTCTTCCTCCTCGCCAGTAGGAGCAGGAGGTGACCGCCGCGACGCCGCCCGCCTCCACGCAGCTCTCTGCCTGCCTGGCCGCCGCTTCGCGCTGGCAAGCACGGGGATAACCTCCCCGAGCAGGTAGCTATCCATTCCCGTGCTCCTTCTCCCCCCTCTCCTCTCGGTTCTTCCGATCCCCACTGCCGCCATTGACAGGAGCTCGAGCTCGAGCTGCCCGTGCCCCTAGCCACAAGATCTTCCTCCCGAGTGTGCCATTAGCTCCGCCTCGACGAGCTGGTCCTCCCTGCAGAAGCTGAAGCCTCCCCGAGCCCTGCAACGCCCACGGCACCGTCTTCTTCAACCTTCGGCCGCCGGCGAGCTCTGCTCGATTCGTCGCCCTCAATGCTTCCCCGAGCCGTCTAAGCCCTCCTTTGCACTCCTCGTGAGCTTGCACAGCTTTCCCCTAAGTTTTCCCCGTTGATCCCCTCCTCTAGAGCTAGTTCCACCGGAGCCCGATGAGGACCGCCGCTGCAGCTCGTCGCCGGTAGCCCTCCGGTGAACGGTTGGTACGTCCGAGGCCACCAGCAGCCTCAGGACGTCACGTAGATGCTTTAGGAGCCCAGCCCCGCGCGATTTGACCCTGTGTTCGATGGCTTCGACGATGGACGAACTTGGTCACTGCCAAGCTCGTCGCCGGCGTCGATTCCAGCCACCCTAGCCCCTGGGGTTTGCCCCATCGTGCGCGCCGTCGAGTGGCCGTTCTCCCCGTGGTCTCTTCCGTGCGTTTGGTCGTCGGAGGCGAGTTTCCGATGCCCTCCACCGTACCGGTGGTCGTCGAAGGCTCCCCGCCGGCGAGGACGACCTCGCCGCCGGTGGATCTCAGCTGGCCTGAGCCACTGACGTGTGGGGCCAGCCTCTGGATAATCTGGAATAATAAAAATAAAATAAAATAATCTAATAAGTCACTGACATGTGGGTCCAGTGATATTAATTAGCTAATTAAGATTAAAACTAATCTAAAACTGACCAGAGTCACTCACCAATGGGTCCCACTGGTCAGGTTTGACTTTCAACGGCCAATTGGACCTGCTGATGTCATCCTGATGCAGTAAAGAGTTTTTTGATTGAAAAGAATTCCAGAAAAATGCCAAAACTTCTAAAAATCATAGAAATTAATCTGTAACAAGCATCAGGTCGAATCAATTAAAATGGTATTCGAGAATACCTCATTTGAAGTGATATTTGAATTTGATTCAAATCAACTTCAAACCTACTAAATGTTAACTATAATAATATACCACCTTGCATCCTCATGCCATGCTCATGCATCATCTTGTTGCATATGTTGTTATTGATTGTTGTCATTCCTTTCGGTAGGCTCCGCTCCCCCGGATTCCTCCGAATATCCGACTGACGGATATTGTCCCTCCTCTGAGCAACAAGGCAAGCAACCATTTTGATCATCCCGATAAATCCCATGTTCTCGCTCCTGCACTTACTTATTGCATTAGGATCAAATGCTTCAAATGCTTTTGCCACGTTAGTTTAACCCACTTCCTTTGCATGACCTATCCTTGTCACAGTAAATAGCTGAACCTTGCAACCTAGCATACCTGGTAGTTGCTTGAGCCATGTTGTGCCTTATCCTACTATGCATGCTATGCTTAGAGTTGTGTATGGTCTGTCATCTGGGAGATGAACAGAATTGTGAGAATGTGTTCGGTAAGCAAAGGTTGTGTGTTGAACCTGATTTGGTAAAGGTACCGGTGAAAGGCTGTGTAGGAGTACATAGCGGGTTGTTTCATTGGAACCGTCCTTAGGAACTGAGTTCCGTGTATGTAATCCAAGACTAGATGCTACCACACGTTGGGATACTTAATTGACCCTCTCGACTTATTAATCGCTTAGCACTCGGTCCACGAGTTGCAAGTAGTTTCTGGTGTTTATAGTCATGCTCGAGGCCGTGCATAGCGCTGACCTGAGAGGTGGACTGTGATGCGGTAGGCAGTGGCACGGTGTACCAAGTGGCACCCGGATGGTGGGCTTGGGAACCCTGCGCACATCTTTTGAGGCTGTGGCGGAAACCTCGGCCGGATTTCCGTACGGGTTACTCTCAGATAGGCGATAAACCTGGACTAGGTACTAGTGTGGTTAACGGTCGTGGCCGACTCCCTCGCTGGGCTTCCGCTTGAAGGTTGCCGAGGTGCATGACGTGCACATGGCGATAAGTGCCGAGAGCGTGTGTGACGAAGTACACCCCTGCAGGGTTATGATCTATTCGAATAGCCGCGTCCGCGGATATGGACTACTTGGAGACATATGTTGTTCATAGACAACTTCAATGGCTACTCATAAAATTGTCAAGATAAGCGTGAGTTTCATGGACGGCATTTCCGTATGGAGGCGGAATGATTCCACGATGGAGTATTGTTGTGGTGTTAGTGGAATCGTGTGTGAGAAATCAAGTTGTCAAAATTATTTAAAAATGCAAGTTGTCTAGCCACGAGTCAAATGCTGGCTTTCCGCATGAAACCCCACAATTTCTTGTTGATACATTGCATGAGTAGATAGTTGTCCTAAAGTCTTGCTGAGTACCTTCGTACTCATGTTTGCTTAATAAATGTTG
Organism: Hordeum vulgare subsp. vulgare; assembly: GCF_904849725.1. NCBI lineage: Eukaryota > Viridiplantae > Streptophyta > Magnoliopsida > Poales > Poaceae > Hordeum > Hordeum vulgare. The sequence goes on along the minus strand of NC_058520.1, from coordinate 297,515,729 downwards.
TAGAGGTTGCTAATGACCCTAATGGAGGGTTCTTCATAGACATCGACGACGAGTAGCTGGTGTCCCAGCTACGATCTGGCCCTAGGTTGGGTCTGTAGTATAGTCAGGCCATGTGCCTTCTAGTTTCACCTGTTTGTACTCAGACAGTTTTAAACACTTCCGCTGGCTTGTAACTGAATGACTGCTATTATGGGTCGTGAGACCCTTACTGTGTAATATTATGTGTGTGGCTCTTTCGAGCAACTTAAATAAAGCTTGTATGTTTATGGTTATGTTGTGATGCCATCGATGTATCTATACATATCGGTATGCCATGCGTACGTGTGTCGTACTTGATATATGTGGGGTTCGATTACCTAGCCGTAAACTTTAGTAGCACTCCTTACAGGGAAATGCCCCTTTGTGATCCAACGAGCCATGGTAGCTCGCTACTGCTCCGGACACATTGGTTGACCAGCGTGTGTCCTTCTTAGCTGCTGTGTCTGTCCCCTTTGGGGAAATGTCACGCGATGTAATGGAGTCCTTGTAGCTTTCTACGACTCGTCTACATGCGCTTGTGACCGACACCTGCTTTGCTGGTCATGTATGCATGTCCTTGTGTGGTACTGCCACTTTGGTTTATGACTAGACATGTCGATCCGGGTTCTTTGTCATTGGAATGCTAGCGACACAATTGCATACGTGAGTCAAAAGGCGCAAACGGTCCCGCTAAGGTAAGGCTGCAGCCGTGGGGTTAACCGTGCGTGAGACCGCAAAGGGATGCGATGTGTTACATGCTGGATTCCTATGGCTTAGGATCGGGGTCCCGACACATTGCAAGAGCGGTACTACCGCCTTCAGTGTGGTAGTAATTTTTTACTACCGCTCCAAGGGCAGTACTACCGCCCTCAGTGCGGTAGTAATTTTTTATTACCACTCCGTCAGACTTTTTCGCATACTTTTCCCCCAGCAGTAGTAGGCACGATATTATTTTAGTACTACCATGGTTGGTGAGATGCAGAGCGGTAGTACCACTCATAGCAGCTGTAGTACCGGTCCTAGAGCGGTAGTACCGCTTGTCTATTCTTGTGGTGGGTGGGTAACGGTTGGATTTGAGCCCCCCCACTATATAAATGCATCTTCTTCCTCAAGGAGCTTACCTTCAACCTCTCTAAGCTCCATTGTTTCGCCACAAGCTTACTTTCATACAATCTCTCTCCCTAGCCAATCAAACTTGTTGATTTTCTAGGGATTTCTTGACAGGGCCATGATCTACACTTCCATCAAAGGATATTTGATTCCCCCCACTAATCCCTTGCGGATCATGTTACTCTTGGGTGTTTGACAACCCTAGACGGTTGAGGTCACCTCGGAGCCACATGCCATTGTGGCGAAGCTTCATGGTCTAGTTGGGAGCCTCCAAGAATTGTGTGGAGATAGCCCCAACCTTGTTTGTAAAGGTCCGACCGCCGCCTTCAAGGGAACCAATAGTGGAATCACGGCACCTCGCATTGTGTGAGGGCGGGAGAATAATACGGTGGACCTAGTGGATTCTTGGGGAGCATTGTGCCTCCACACCGCTCCATTGGAGACGTACTTCTTGTCAAAGGGAAGGAACATCGGTAACACATCCTTGTCTCCACCGGTTCCACTTGCAGTTATCTCATACCTTTACTTTATACTTGTTGTCGTTATGATGTATTCATTGCTTGCACTTGTTATCGTTGAAGTTAGCATCATATAGGTTGCTGACCCTCTTGTTCATATAGAGAACCTTTTGTTGTTAATGTTAAATTGTTAAGACTAGTTATAAATTAGTAGTTGCCTATTCAGCCCCCTCTAGTCAACCATATCGATCCTTTAAATTGGTATCTGAGCTATGTCTCTTTATTAAGGGTTTCACCACCCGAAGAGTATGGTTGACGATGGTGAGGTCCCGCCTGAAGGGTCCGAGGCCATGGAGGTGGCTTCGATCACACGAGACGATTTGAATGAGGGCATGGCTTTACTCAAAACGTCTGTGACGATCGAAGTCAAATCCATGCTTAAAGAATTACCTGAGGGGATGAAGAATTCTCCTGACCCGTTGCTTGTGGTCAAACCCACCTCATCGGTGTTAGAGGACAATTCCGACAAGGAAGCGGCTAAAGGTACTCAAACTTCCTCCCTTCATGACAAGAATGGGACGGGCACATTTGCGTCGGTTCCCCCTCCCCGGTCTATGAAGGACCGGTTCCTACCCCGCATATTAATAACCTGGGACCTCCTTCAAATCTTGTTAAAAGTGACTTCGCTAATTGGGTTTTCTCCATCAAGTCTCACTTGAATCATAGATCAACAAATCTTTGGAGAATCATCGAGCAAGGTTATTACCCTGATGATCCAATGAACCTTACTCCAAGAGAAGAGGAGGACAACCAATACAATCATTCCGCATTGTTCATCCTTCAATCCGCAGTCCCACCAGAAGATCTCCCACATTTGCGCCCTTTCACTCGTGCAAAGGAGTGTTGGGAGAACATCATGGTTCTGTACAAGGGGAGCTCAAGCATTCAACGTCTAACTTTGAAGTGGTCCTTGATCAGGCTGATGAGTTTGTGATGCTAGAAAATGAGGATGCCCGTGATCTCTATCGAAGGGTGACTGCCCTCGCTGTTGTTCTTCAAGACCATGGGAGCAAACATACGGATGACACATGGATCAAGCGCAAGTTTCTCAAGTCCATCATGCCTTTCAACAAAGCCATGTCTTCCGTCATATGGCAAAGAAATTATTTTGACTCCTTGACCTCAGGAAAAGTGTTGGATGAGTTCATTGTTATGGATATTATGAACAAGACCGCTGACAATGCACTTGCTCGTGTTCGGTCAAAAACAACATCACCCAACCTTGCCTTAAATACTAAGGCTATTGTTGATGAAGAAGAAGAGGAAGAAGATGGCTGCCCCGAAGACACAAAATACGCATATCATGAGCACATGGCTCTTGCTTCAAGGCAGCTTTGGGGAAACAAAAGGACCTCAAGACCCAACTTCTCCAAGGACAACTCAAGTGGGTCCAAGAACAAACAACGGGTACGGACATGCTACAACTACGGCAATGTGAGTCACTTTGTTGCAGATTGTCCTTATGAGAAGAGGGAGGACAACGGGGGCAAGCTCATTCGCAAGGATATACCCAAGTCCTTCCCTAGCAAGAACACATTCACCAAGAAGACTCATCCATGAAGAGTACACCTCCGATGATGATGAAGACGATATACGTCCTGAGGGGATGGAAACGGCCACTGTTTCCATTGCCACTTCCTCCCCCAAGGTATCCCTCTTTGGTGCCACCAACAAGAACCGTATCGTCAAGTGCCTCATGGCTAAAGGTATGAATATGGTAACCCCTAGAATCAAGACCACTCTCACTACATCTCCTTCCTTGTTAGATTGTGTTGATAATAGTGAGGTAGTGGAACTTGATGAATATGAATTTGATAAATTCTTGTGTAAGATCAAGGGTGAAACCAAAAGACACTTTGTTGCTCTTTTGGAACAACTTGGTGAAGCCAATGATCTCATTGAGACTCATGAGGATACTATCTCCAAGATGCAAGAACATAGTCGTGATTACGCCGATGAGATAGCAGAACTATCCATTGCTCTAGAAGAAGAGTGTGGTCTTCGTTTGACTCTTGAGGAGTCACACAATGTTGATCATGCTAAACTACAAAATGATCTTCATCATGCTAGTGTTCTTACTCGTGTGCTTAAATCTGAGAAAGTTGCACTTGGGGTTGGCCATGCTAGACTCAAAGAAGAATTTGACATACTTGACGAGGCCCACAAGGCCATGAAAAGTGGTCATTTCTCCTTTAAGGAGTCTCATAATCAACTCCAAGTAAAACTAACCAAGGAGATTTCGACTTGTCCTCCTTTCATTTTAATTGATAATGCATGTGCCACTAACCATTGTAGTGAGCATGTGCATCTTATGGAGGAGAATGCCAAGTTTAAAGAACATCTTAAAAAGGGCCTTGTTACGTGCATCCAAGGCGAGAAAAATCTAAATGATCTTTTGAGTAATCGAAAGGAAGTTGCAGGAAAGAAAGGACTTGGGTTTGCAACCATGTCTAAGAAGAAAAAGAAAAAAAAGTCCAAGCCATCACCCTCTCTCAAGGACATCTTGGACAAAGAGGGTGAGAGTACTTATAAAATGATGAAGAACAAGGAAGGGGGTGACAATGTCAAGAAGGGCAAAACCACTCCCACCAACACCGCCGGCGATTTTAACCCCTCATATATTTTATGACATGCTACTGATGGATATGTTTATGCCAAATTTGTTCGTTCTTATTATGAGTAAATTGAGTGGGCTATTTGGGTTCCTAAGACCCTTGTTTCTAACATCAAAGTACCCATTCAAAAATGGGTACCTAAATCCAAGCATTGATCTCACGCAGGAGTTTGCTTCCGGTGGGGTGTCATGGTTGCTCCATAGTGGAGCAACAAATCATATGACCGGGAGCAAGGACTTGGTGGTGGATGTGCATCCAATTCCATCTATGCCCACCCATGTCCAATTTGCTGATGCCTCAACATCTAAGGTAATGGGATTTGGTAAGGTGGTCATCTCTCAAGATTTATCTATACAGAAGGTCATCCTTGTTGAGTCCCCTACATACAATTTGCTTTCCGTTCGACAGCTTGCAATTATGGGATTTGCCACATTCTTTAATGTTGATACCGTGGCCCTTTTGTGGAGCAAGACTCTTAAAGTAGCTTTTGTTAGATATGTCGAGAATGGTCTCTATGTAGTAAAATTTTCGGAGCGACCTACTAAGACCGCGACTCGTCTAATGGCTAAAGTTGATGTGGGTTGGCTATGGAATCGCCGACTAGCCCATGTCAATATGAGATATTTGCAAAGTATCCTCAAAGGGGACCATGTTCGTGGACTAACAAATGTGAGTTTTGCGAGAGACTGTGCTTGCAGTGCTTGTATTGAAGGAAAGCTTCATGAAACTGCTCACCGTCCCACAACTGTCATATACTCTAATAGGCCTTTGGAGCTCCTTCACATGGATCTCTTTGGACCTCCCTCTTTCGATAGTCTCGGGGGAAGAAAGTATTGCTTGGTGATCGTGGATGACTACTCAAGATACACTTGGGTATATTTCTTCAAAAAAGAAGAGTGATACTCAGCAAACTGTCATCGACTTTGCTAATGAAGCTCAACGTCAACATGAAGCAAAGATTTTGATGATTAGAAGTGACAACGGCACCGAGTTAAAGAACTACACCTTAAATGAGTTTCTTAGTGATGAGGGGATCAAGCATCAATACTCAGCACACTATACCCCTCAATAGAACGGTGTTGCGAAGAGGAAGAATCAGACTTTGATGGACACGGCAAGAACCATGATTTCAGAATTCAAATCTCCGTACAACTTCTGGGATGAAGGCATTAGTGTTGCGTGTCATGCATCCAATCGGCTCTACCTCCGCAAAGGGTTGAAGAATACTCCGTATGAGATCCTTATAGGGAACAGGCCCAACCTCAAGTACTTCCAGGTATTCCATTTTAAGTGTTTCATACTCAAGAATAATGTTCATTTGTCTAAATTTGAAGCTAGAGCTCCAGAGGGCATATTTGTTGGTTATGCTAAAAACTCCCATGCTTACCGTGTTCTCAACAAGTCCACCGGAGTCATTGAGGAGATGTGTAACATGGAGTTTCATGAGAATAAAGGCTCCCAAGTGGAGCAAAGTGGTCTTTGTGATGTAGGTGATGAAGTTCCTCCCAAGCCATAAGAACAATGGGGGTTGGTCAAATACCCCCCATTGAGGAACCCCTTGTGGCCGAAGGAGAAGGACAATGCTCTACTCAGGTGGAGCCATCACCCTCACTAGACAAACATGTCTCCGAAGAACAAAATGAAGACCCTCAACCCGATGAACCTAATCAAGGACAAGATCAACCTCATGGAGATGGTGCCACACCAAATGATGTCCAAGATCATGCTCCATATTCCGAGCCAGCCCAAGATCAAGTGCAACCACAAGATCAAGGGCAATCTAGTGAGAAAGCTCAAGACGATGCTCAAAGCGTTCAACAAGAATCCCCTACATTATCAAGTAGGGAAATTATGAAGCGTCGTGCTACCATGATAGCCAACAAACTCCGTGTTCGACAACACATCTTCAAGAATGTGCTTGGTAGCTTCAATAAAGGGGTAACCACTCATCAACAATTATCAAATTTTTGTATGCATCACGCGTTTGTTTCGTGTGTTGAACCCTTAAAGGTAGATGCTACGCTTGATGATGAGGATTGGCTTGAAGCTATGCATGATGAACTTAACAACTTCGAGCGCAACCAGGTTTGGGAATTAGTGCCAAGACCTACGGAGGAACATAATGTCATTGGAACAAAATGGATCTTCAGGAGCAAGCAAGATGCAAATGGTGTGGTCGTTCGAAACAAACCAAGACTGGTGGCACAAGGCTACTCCCAAGTCGAGGGTATCGACTATGATGAAACCTTTGCTCCTGTCGATCGTCTTGAATCTATTCGCATGTTACTTGATTTTTCTTCTCATCATGATTTTAAATTACAACAAATGGATATGAAGAGTGCTTTTCTAAATGGTCCTTTAAATGAGTTGGTATATGTCAAACAACCCCCGGGATTCGAGGATCCCAAGTTCCCCACTCATGTATACAAACTCAAGAAGGCACTCTACGATCTTTTACAAGCCCACGTGTGTGGTATGAGTACCTTACTGATTTGTTGTAAGACCGAGGGTTTGAGATTGGGAAAATTGATCCCACTCTTTTTTCCAAGAAGGCAAAGGGGAGTTGTTCATATGCCAACTATACTTTGATGATATTAGATTTGGTTCTCCTAACAAATCTTTCAATGAAGAATTTGTTGCACTAATGACCGAGAAGTTTGAGATGTCAATGATGGGAGAGTTGAAGTTCTTTCTCGGGCTTGAAATCAAACAAGGAAGAGAAGAAATATTCATCAAACAAGCCAAGTACACTCAAGACATGCTCAAGAGGTTCGACCTCGAGGACGTCAAGCTAGTCAAGTTTCCCATGCCAACCAAATGCAAGCTCGACAGTGATCCCAATGGTAAACCCGTGGATGAGAAGGTATATCGCTCCATGATTGGTCCTTGCTTTACCTTTGTGCAACTAGACCCGATATCATGCTGAATGTGGGAATCTGTGCATGGTTTCTATGGGGACCCCGACTTACGAGTCGAGATCGCTGAATGATCGTGCTCAGTGATCTGAGAGATCAATGTTCACCGAACACACATATGTTGAATAATAAGAGTCTTACATCCAAGTACCGAAATATTACATCACAAGACCACTAAGGTCAAGTTCATGAGCTAGGGCCTATAAGGCCAATTCACACGGATACAACTAATAGCGGAAATCTTAGGGCTAAGCGAGTGCCCATGCCATCAGCCTACACCAACAGGCATTCTGACTAGGAACCGTCCTAGTTCGCAGGGCCGTCTCCGCAGACGCACTCTTCTCCAAACTCTTGTCCTTCCATTTCTGGTCAATAATATAATCAGTGGCAAGCCAATGAGTACTTTGAATGTACTCGCAAACAGCCCATGATATGAACAATGCAATTGATGGAATAACAAGCAATATGCAATATCGGTGGATAGCAGCTTAACTCTAAATAAACATGATCATTGATGTGCAACTTAAGCTAGATGGTATTTAGAAGAACAGGTTATAGATATCAATTTATCTGTTAAGGGTTGAACACTCCAGGTTCACCCGATATGCCAAGTCATCAAACTTGGTCATATCAACTCTTTCTCAGAATACACCATTAAACACACACACAGTTGGTTTATGTGGAAACGACTGGAAATAGTTTATGCAAGATTACCGAACTGTCCGTGACCGTGGACACGGCTATTCTAATAGTTTTACACTCTGCAGAGGTTGTACATTGTACCCATGATATCCGGGAAACTTTTGTGTCATCCACGACTCGCGGTATATAACATACCCGAGGTAAGTACCCGATCAATGCCTTTCCTCTAATGATACTAGACAGAGAGATTGACTCGATTGGTACCCAACCCACATGATGTACATCTTACGAGCACCAACTCTGGACAATATCATCCATGCGGGGACCAACGGTGTGCCCCGAACACGTAAAAATGGCATAGTCAACCCACCTGCTATGACCCCGTCACGAGAGTGACCACACTTCACTCCCGCCACTAATAATGTGGCTCTTTGCTAGCATCGACCAGAGTAATCAACAAAACCCCGTCCCATAAAGGGGTAACATAGTCGCACATGTAAGGTTAGGACGGTCGAAACATCATCAATCTAATCCCATTTCCGAAACCACTTACACCAAAATACACCGGTGCACCACTCCTCCAAAAGTGGCCACCTAACTCATTATCACCCTCGGGCATTAGTGGCACCCGACGGGGTTTTCATAAACCTTTGATTTACCATCATCATGCTCATGCTACTATTATGATCAGTTCTACTTCTCAAGATGATTTTAGCGTCACCCTGATAGGTGGTAGGATCATGCTCAAAATGCAAGTGCTCCACAGGAGCCATCGGTAACATCACTTAAATGATTTATCGATACTTATGATCATATGCAACGGAAATATTTGTTTTACTTAGCATGCAATCTAACACATGCTCAAACATGGTTAAAGGGCTCCTTGCCTTGATCAGCTAAGTATCCAGGGTCTTCGGGGTCTTCAAGTCCAACTCCTACGTCAAACATGGTTTCTATCGTCGTAATAAATGAAAAACAATAAGTAGCTCACTCAAAAACAGACCACAAACTCACTTTAAAAAAATGTTGTTTAATTCTAATAAATCCATATTGTTGTTTTAAAAATATTTGTCTCTGGTTTTAGTGAAAGGATTATTTTCAAATCAATTTAAGAGAAGCAAAACTATTCAAAATAACCATTTTTAATTATTATAAAACAGAAAGATTGTCTCAAAAACTTGTACAAAGGCTCTGTTAAATACTACTCATTTTTAGAAAAAATATGGTGGAGGAATAATGAAAATATATTGCATAATTATTTTTCTAAAAATCATTTAAAACTAGAATAAACAGAAAAAAAAGGGTTAGGGCTCAGGCCTGGCTCAGCCTGTGGCTTGGGCCGGCCCAGCTAGCCAGCCAGCCAACCAGCCCATGGGTGCAGGCGGCGAGGTTCAAACCTGAAGCGCGGGCCCCTGTGGTCAGTGGCAGAGAGGAGAGAGGGGGAGAGACAGGAGCCACCGACAAGTGAGCCCCACCTATCGGGGTCGTCTTCCACCTCGGGACGGAGAGGAGGGGAGGCACGCCGGCGATGCTACCGACGGCCTCGAGCCCAACCAAGGGCATAAATGGAACCAGCTCACCACCGCCTACCTGCCGGTGGTCGAGAGGTCGACGGGGAGGCCCTGGTTCACCAACGATGAGGAGGCTACGGCGGAGCAGTTTTAGAAGGCTCAGGGACTAGGTGCTACGGTCGTGGATAACCTCGGGGAGGTGATGGGGAAGTTCCCTGAGGTTGCTAGGATCACAGAGGAGGAGAAAGGAGCACCGGAGCTGGCCCGTAGCCCAAGATCAACAGACCTCCGAAGCGGCGGGGCCTCGGTCGATCTCGAGCACAGGAGCTCGTTGTGCTCAAATGGAGAGGCTAGGGTTGGAATTCAGGCTCTCGAGAGGTTGGATGGAGGTGCTGGAGTGAGGGGAGGCCCTATTTATAGGCTCCCGATGGTGTACCGAGCCGGTGGTGCCGGTGGATTCATCGCAGCTTGCAGGGGGAGTAGTGATCCTTCGGGGTCGAAACAATGGTATGCAGACATGGTTTAGGACCTGCGTGCCCCACTCAAAGGGAGAGGGATCGAGGAGGAGCGTGCACGCGTGGCCATGGTCTTCTGGTTGGATCTCGCGCACGTGGGCACGCGTAGCTCCGGTCAACAAAGCGAGAGAGGAGGGCCCTTGGGGCTACCCTGATAGAGAGAGACGCTCGGGGACTCGAAATAGCAACAGGGGCAGGCTCGAACCGGCCAGGGCTGGCCACCTTAGCTTACGCTACGCCCAACGGCATGCCGAGAGCACAGTTTTGGCATGCCACAGCATGCTGGCGCGCTCTGGGGCGCAATGTCCTTGTCTGGGCTGTCCTGGGCCTTGGCCTGAAGATGCATAGCCGTTTGAGAACCGAGGGGCTCACTTTTTCCCATGGGAGGAGAGGAAAGAGGAGATGCCAACATTGGCTCAGATCTTAGAATGACGAATTTGGGGCCTTCTGCTTGGAATCAAAGAGGGGCCACTCTCCTGCAGTTGGGGAGTGGCTTTGGCTACTTGGTCAAAGAGTTTGCAGGGAAGAGCTTAAGTGTGGAGTGGGTTAGGGGCTGCTTTGCTAATATGACAGAAGGTGTTCAACACGTGTTTGGGATAGCAACACCTCACCACCGGTGGTGAGAGTTAACAAGATTAACTTTAATGAAGAAATAAGATACTCCACCAAGTATGAGCTTCATTGGATAAGTTTGGCAATACAAACTTGAAATCACCCCTCAAATGGCTCCTCATTTGGGGTGTTGAACACTCCTACAAAGTTTTAACCCATTTGGACAAACTTTGTAACGCAGAGATGCTTCGACTTGGTTCTGGACAGAAAGGGATTTTGGATTATTTAGTGAACCAAATCACCTTGGAATGAGGTGAAACTTGATGTGGCCACTAAATATAGCTTGGGAAGGTTGCTGGAATTTTCTGGGATTTTATTGGAAATATTTCCTTTGGAAATATTCCAAAATATAGGTTTCCACGGCTTTGCTCAAATATTTTGAATATAAATAGGGGTTGCAAATCTTATGTATGGAAAATATATGTCCTCTGAGTATCTCCAAATTTTCTCAGATATTTCTAAGGCACAAAAGTAATTTTCCATATAGGAATATCATTCCTGGCCTCAGTAATGGACATGCAAATAAAATAGTAAAATAATTATTTTATGGTTTTGAAGAGTAAAAATAGTTCTATAAACAGATCACCATCTTTGGTGAAAGCACTCCCTTGCTACCAAGGACTTGTGGTGCAACCCAAAGCAGGGTTTGAAATAGTCAAAAATTAGAAAAGGGATTTTTGGAAATATTTATATTATGAAATATGGTTTTTGATACCACTCAATAAAGCATACAACATACAATGACAACCATGGCACTCACATCATTGGTTTTTGAAAAGTTTTAATAAACTCGGATTTTTACACTACAGTGAAACTGAGGTAAAAACAGGGTGTGAGAGACCTATCCCCCTTACAAGAATATTGTCCCCGAGATTCCAAAGCTAGGTGCTAAAAAGGTACGGAAATTCAGATCGGAGATAGTCTTCATGCTCCCATGTTGCTTCTGCTTCAGTGTGGTTGCTCCACTGAACCTTGAAATACTTGATGGTGCGGCTTCTGGTGAGACTCTCTACTTCATCCAAAATGTGGATCGGCCTCTCATGATATATCAGGTCCAACTGGAGGTCATTGTCCTCGTGGTGAATGTCCTTATAAAGATATGGACGGTTGGGCACTTGCAGACACTTCCAGAGTTGTGACACGTGGAAGACGTTGTGCACACCCGAAAGTTTCTGAGGTAGCTCCAATTGGTAAGCAACTTCTCCACGCCTTGCCGTGATCTTAAAAGGTCCAATGAACCTCAGAGCAAGTTTCCCTTTGATGTGGAAACGCTTGGTTCCCTTGAGAGGTGTGATGCGAAGCTACACCTGGTCTCCGGAAATGAACTCCACTTCTCTGCGGTGAGAATCCGCATAGCTCTTTTGTCGTGCCTTGGCTGCCTTCAAGTTTTCTCGGACAAGATGCACCTTATCTTCTACCTCTTGCAGAACTTCTGGTCTGAAAATCAATCCTTCGCCTATTTCGGACCAGTTGAGCGGGGTGCGGCACTTTCGTCCATATAAAACTTCAAATGGGGTCATTTGGAGACTGGACTAGTAGCTGTTGTTGTATGAGAACTCAGCGAACGGCAGACAGTCTTCCCATTTGGTACCATGTGCCAAGACACAAGCGTGGAGCATATCTTCGAGTATCTCCGTCTGTCCGCCCGTATGCAGGTGGAAGGCAGTACTGAATGAGAGCTTGGTTCCGAGAGCTTCTTGGAACTTCTTCCAGAATCTTGAGGTGAACTGCATGCCTCGGTCAGATATGATTTCCAAGGGTACTTCATGAAGGCTCACAATACGCTCAGTGTAGAGGCTAGCCAGCTTGTCGCCCCATAGGTGGTACTGACTAGGATGAAGTGAGACACCTTGGTCAGATGGTCGACAATGACCAATATAGAGTCATGGCCTCTTCTGGACCTGGGTCAGCCAGTGACGAAGTCCATGCCGACTCGGTCCCACTACCATTCGGGCGCCTGGAGAGGTTGTAGCAGTCCAGCAGGTCGTTGGTGTTCAGCTTTGACTCGCTGGCACACGTCGCACTTGGTAACATAGGACGCTATTTCCCTCTTCATGTCGTGCCACCAGAATCTTTCTCGGAGGTCTTGATACATCTTGGTGCCACCGGGGTGAATAGAGTAGGGTGTGTCATGGGCTTCCTGCATGATCAAGTCCTTGTGTTCTGCCTGGTTGGGTACGCAGAAACGTTTCCCAAGCCACACTACTCCTTGCTCATCCACCAAGAATTCTGGGGCCTTGCCTCATTGGATCTTCTTCTTGATGCCTTCAATGCTCTTGTGCCCCTTCTGGGCTTCCTTGATATCGTCTTCCAGTGTGGGTTTGACTTCGAGGTTGGCTAGGAATCCGGGTTCAACTAGCTCCAATCTGAAGCTTTCCATCTCTTCATACAAGGCAGGTAGCCTTTCCTTGAGCATAACATTCAAGGTGCTGGCCTTCCTGCTTAAGGCATCGACCACCACATTGGCCTTACCGGAGTGATATTGAATGCTGAGATCGTAGTCTTTGATTAACTCCAACCATCGTCGCTGCCTCATATTCAATTACCTTTGAGTAAAGATATACTTCAGACTTTTGGGGTCAGTGTATATTTCACACCGCTTCCCTAGAAGGTAATGTCGCCATGTCTTCAGGGCATGCACTACTGCTGCCAACTCGAGATCATGGGTGGCATAATTCTCCACATGCGGGCGCAGTTGTTGTGACAAATAGGCCATGACCCTACCGTATTGCATTAGGACTCCACCGAGCCCGGTTCTGGAGGCATCACAATATATCACAAACTCCTTGCTGATATCTGGAGTAGCCAATACTTGGGCGGTAGTCAATCTCTTCTTCAACTCTTGAAAGCTTGCTTCACACTTTGGCGTCCATTCAAACTTCTTGCCTTTCTTCAAGAGCTGAGTCATGGGTCGAGCGATGCGGGAGAATCCCTCTACGAACTTGCGGTAGTACCCCGCGAGTCCGAGGAAGCTCCTGACTTCCTTCACATCGATTTGCGACTCCCAATTGGTTACCGTAGTAATCTTGGAAGGGTCGACCGCCAATCCATTTTCCGTCATGGTATGACCCAAGAGTCCAACTTCGTGCAGCTAGAATTGGCATTTGCTGAATTTGGCATAAAGTTCGTGCTCTCGAAGCTTCTCCAACACTAACCTCAAGTGTTGCTCATGCTCTTCTTTGGATTTGGAGAAGATTAATATGTCATCGATAAAAACGACGACAAACTTGTCCAGGTATTCCATGAAGACCTTGTTCATGAGGTACATGAAGTAGGACGGGGCATTCGTCAACCCAAATAACATGACAGTGCACTCGTATAGACCATACCGGGTCACGAATGCACTCTTGGGTATGTCTTCAGGTCGGATCTTCAGTTGGTAGTATCCAGATCGGAGATCGATCTTGGAAAATATTGGCTCCATTTAACTGGTCAAACAAGTCTTCAATCTTGTGGAGTGGGTACTTGTGATTGATCGTGACTTCACTGAGAGAACGGTAATCGACACAGAGTCTGATAGTCCCATCCTTCTTAGACACGAACAGAACAGGTGATCCCCAAAGTGATGCGCTCGGACGAATGAACCCTTTCCTGAGTTGCTCATCCAGCTGATTCTTCAACTCTGCTAGCTCTTCGGATCCCATCCTATAAGGCTTCTTACAGATAGGCCTTGACCCGCGCACGAGCTCAATGATGAACTCGATGTCACGGTCAGGAGGCATCCCTTGCGGCTCATGAGGAAAGACGTCCGGGTATTCACAGACTTTCGGCACTCGATCCAGCTCTTCTCCCGGTAGGCAATTTACGTGCGGACTTGAGTGGATGTAGGGTTAGGGACATACTTGACTTTGACCCCTTGGTCGCTTGTCATGGAAAGAGTCCTGTTGGCACAGTCTAAGATGCTCTGGTGCTTGGCCAACCAATCCATCCGGATCACTTCTAAGCCTTGTGACTTAATGACGATGAGATCTATTGAGAAGCTTATCCCATTAATATTCATCCCGACTCCTCTACATCCTAGGTTTGTCCTTAGCATTGCTCCCGTGGTATGTACTGCCATTTGGCCGTTAAGAAGGGTAGGCTTCAAACCATATTTTTCCGCAAACTTCTGAGTAACAAAAGAATGCGAAGCACCACAATAAAACAATAGTGTTGCTGGGGTAGAGTTGACGAGGAACGTACCCAGAATGCAGTCCGGGTCTTCCCGTGCTTCTTCTGCGGAGATGTGATTATTACGTCCCCTACTGTGGTACTGCTGATTGCAGGGAGCTTGGTTTCTGCCTGGCGCTCCTTAACCTTTCCCGTGATTTGGCGCATTGGGGTGCGGGGCATCGTGCTTCTTGTTGGGGCACTACATGGAATAGTGCCCAGCTTGTCCATATCCAAAATAGGTAACCTGTCCCTGGATGTTGGTCTTGACTCCACTATTATTCGGTGGGTTGAATGCTGGTTTGTTGTTGACTTGTTTCTAGGGCTGATAGTTCTGGCGGAGTGTTGGTGCCTTGTACTGCTGTTGTTGATAATTGGGTCTTGTTGGAGCTGACAGCCAAGGGCGTGGTTTCGGGTTAGTGGGTCCTCCACTAACCATTAGCTTGCGCTTACGGGTGTCGTCCATTGCATGACGCTTATCCTCCAACATGAGATCCTTCTTAACTAGATCACAGAAGGTCCGAAATTCAAAATCAACCAGTTGATACTGGAGTGACTGTTGTAGTCTTTCCATAAAGCATTCCACTTTTGTGGCCTTAGTGTTGACGTCCTCTGGTGCATATCTCGACAGGAGGTTAAACTTCTGCAGATACTCCTTGACGGTTCCACTGCCTTGCCTTAAATCTCGGAATTCCCACTTCTTAATGGCCGTCATTCTAGGAGGAATGTGAGCAGCGCAGAAGCCTACCTTGAATAATGTCCAAGTGATAGCTTTCCCTTCTCGCATGATCTGAAACCCGTCCCACCAAGCTTTGGCCGTGCCTCCGAGACAGTGAGAAGCATAAAGGACTTTCTCGCGATCATCGGTGCACTTGACCAACGCGGGGAGGTATTCGATAGTGCGGATCCAGTCATCGGCATCCAATGGTTCAGTTGTCTCCGTGAATATAGGAGGCGTAGTCCGCATAAACTAAGACAGAGTAGACCGACCATTGCCATTTCCGTTTTGCGTTAGATTATTCACCAAGACTTGAGCCAGCTACTGGATGGAGTCATTGTTGGCTTGATGTTCTTCTCGGACAGCTTGGAGGAACTGAGCCATAGTCAGGCTCTCTGGAGGAGGCGGTGGCGGAGGAATATCGCCTTGCTGCTGCTCGTATGGATCTCCAGCTTGAGCGTTTCCACCGGTTCCTTGCTACTGGCAAGAGGAGGCAGAGTCGGGGTTGCCGAAGGTGCTGGTGCGGGTTGAAATGACCATCCTGTCAGGGGAGTAGACAGGTCAACATGCCGAATTGGCTGGGAATCAAAAGAGATGATGCTCTAAATAAGGGGGTTTGGTACAGTGCTAGTGTGAGAGTTTGAAACAACAGTTTTTGGAAATCTAATGCATTAAATTGAAACAAGCGACGTAGTCACTTACAAGCTGCCTAAGGCAGAAATGCGGCTTGCATCATACAAGTTCACACAACACTCATGGTCCACATGAACCGATACATGGACTCAACTACGCTTCGCGCACTCATGGTTCACACAACACTCCGTCACTCCCGTCCTTAAAAAAAGGCAGGTGACGAGTAGCTGGCTCGTTAGCCATCTCGGGAAGGATATCGCAGAGACGCACGCGGGCCTCTCGTGCGGCTGTCTCCACTACCAACATCAGATTCTCCATCTATGGTCCTTCAAAGAACCAACTAGTTGGGGAGTCGTTAGCTTTCACTCTCACGTCCACGTCATACTCCTTGGTGTCGGCGTTGACCCAGTGCTCGTCGTAAAGGAAAATGGGCGTGCGGCGTACTTGACACTTATCGAGGCTATCTCCCAATAGTAGGGGAAAGCCCGTATCCAGAAGCATCTCAGGTGCGGCGGCCATCTACAAGGTTGTAGGAGAGGGTTAGAATTTTTTTGGTGGGTGCAGAAAATCTCAAGTGTAAGGGCTAAGTGCACTAATCGTCTCGGCAATCGTCCATGCTACCTAAGACTTCCTACAGTCACGATGGCTCTCATACCAGCTCTGTGGGGACCCCGACTTACGAGTCGAGATCGCCGAATGATCGTGCTCAGTGATCCTAGAGATCAATGCTCACCGAAAATACAAATGCTAAATAATAAGAGTCTTACATCCAAGTACGAAAATATTACATCACATGACCATTAAGGTCAAGTTCACGATCTAGGGCCTATAAGGCCAATTCACACTAATACAACTAATAGCGGAAATCTTAGGGCTGAGTGGGTGCCCATGCCATCAGCCTACACCAACAGGCATTCTGACTAGCAAGCGACCTAGTTCACAGGGCCGTCTCCGAAGACGTACTCTTCTCCAAACTCCGGTCCTTCCATGTCTTGTCAATAATATAACCAGTGGCAAGCCAATGAGTACTTTGAATGTACTCGCAAACAACCCATGATATAAACAATGCAATTGATAGAATAACAAGCAATATGCAATATCGATGGATAGCAGCTTAACTCTAAATAAACATGATCATGGATGTGCAACTTAAGCTAGATGGTATTTAAAAGAATAGGTTACATATATCAATATACCTGTTAAGGGCAGAACACTCCAGGTTCCCTCGATATGCCAAGTCACCATACTTGGTCATATCAACTCTTTCTCAGAATACACCATTAAACACACACACACACACACTTGGTTTATGCGGAAATGACAGGGTCGTAGTTTAAGCAGGATTACCAAACTGTCCCTAGCCGTAGACACGGCTATTCGAATAGTTTTACACTCTGCACAGGTTATACGCTATACCCACGAGATCCGTGAAACTTCTATGTCATCCACGACTCGCGGTATATAACATACCCGAGGTAAGTACCCGATCAATGCCTTTCCTTTGACGATACAAGACAAAGAGATCCACTTAATTGGTACCCAGCACACATGATGTACGTCTTACGAGCACCGACTCTAGACAGTATCATACATGCGGGGACCAACGGTGTGCCCGGAACATGTAAAAACGTCATAGTCGACCTACCTGGTACGACCCCGTCACGAGAGTGACCACACATCACTCCCGCCACTAGTGATGTGGCTCTTTGCTAGCACCGACCAGAGTAATAAACAAAGCCATGTCCCATAAAGAGGTAACGTGGTTGCACATGTAAGGTTGGGACGGTCGACACATCATAAATCTAATCCCATTTCTGAAACCACTCACACCAAAATACACCCGGTGCACCACTTCTCCAAAAGTGGCCACCTAACTCATCTTCATGCTCGGGCATTAGTGGCACGTGACACGGTTTTCATAAACCTTTGATTTACCATCGTCATGCTCATGCTACTATTTTGCTCAGTTCTACTTATCAACATGATTTTAGCGTGACCCTCATAGGTGGTAGGATAATGCTCAAAATGCAAGTGCTCCGGAGGAGCCGTCGGTAACATCACTTCAATGATTTACCGATACTTATGATCATATGTAAGGGAAATATTTGTTCTACTTAGCATGCAATATAACATATGCTCAAACATGGTCAAAGGGTTGCTTGCCTTGATCAGCTAAGTATCCAGGTGTTCGGGGTCTTCATGTCCAACTCCTTCGTCAAACGTGATTTTTATCATCGTAATAAATAAAAATAAATAAGTAGCTCACTCAAAAACAAACCACAAACTCACTTTAAAAAATGTTTTTTAATTCTGATAAATCCATATTGTTGTTTTAAAAATATTTGTCTGTGGTTTTAGTGAAAGGATTATTTTTAAATCGTTTTAACAGAAGCAAAACAATTCCAAATAACCCTTTTTAATTATTATAAAACACAAAGATTGTCTCAAAAATTTGTATAAAGGTTCTGTTAAATAGTACTCATTTTTACAAAAATTATGGTGGAAGAATAATAAAAATATATTGCATAATTATTTTTGTAAAATCATTTAAAACTAGAATAAATAGAAAAATAAAAGGGTTGGGGCTCAGGCCTGGCTCGGCCTGTGGCTTGGGCCAAGCCAGCTGGCCAGACAGCCAACCAGCCCAGGCAGGCGCGCGGCCAATTTCACACCTAACGCGCGGGCCCCTGCGGTCAATGGCAGAGAGCATAGAGGGGGAGAGACAGGAGCCAGCGACAGGTGAGCCCCACCTGTTGGGGTCGTCTTCCACCTCAGGACAGAGAGGAGGGAAGACACGCCAACGATGCTACCGACGGTGTCGAGCCCAACCAAGGGCAAAAAATGGAACCAGCTCACCGTCGCCTACCTGCTGGTGGTCGATTTGTCTACGGGGATGCCCTAGTTCACCGGCGATGAGGATGCTACGACGGAGCAGTTTCGGGAGGCTAAGGGACTACGTGCTACGAGCGTGGATAAGCTCGGGGAGGTGATGGGGAAGCTCCCTGAGGTTGCTAGGATCACGGAGGAGGTGAAAGGAGCACCGAAGCTAGCCTGTAGCCCGAGATCGACGGAGCTCCGAAGAGATAGGTCCTCGGTCGATCTCAAGCATAGGAGCTCGCTGTGCTCAAATGGAGAGGCTAGGGGTGGAATTCAGGCTCTGGAGAGGTGGGATGGAGGTGCTGGAGCAAGGGGGAGGCCCTATTTATAGGCTCCCGACGATGTACCGAGCCGGTGGCGCCGGTGGTTTCTCCGCAGCTCGTGGGAGGAGCAGTGAGCATTCGGGATCGAAACCACAGTATACGGACGTGGTTTAGGACTTGCGTGACCCACTGAGAAGGAGAGAGAGCGAGGAGGAGTGTGCACGCGTGGCCACGGTCTTCTAGTTGGATCTGGTGCGTGTGGGCACGCGTCGCTCCGTTCGACATAGCGAGGGAGGAGGGCCCCTGGGGCTGCCCTGATACAGAGAGACGGTTGGGGACTCGAAATTGCAACATGGGGAGGCTCGAACCAGCCAGGGCTGGTGACATTAGCTTCGGGTGCGCCCAGCTGCGTGCCCAGAGCACAGTTTTGGCATGCCACGACATATTGGCGCGCTCTGAGGTGCTTTGGCCTTGTCTGGGCTATCCTAGGGCTTGGCCTGAAGATGCCTAGCCGTTTGGGAGCCGAGGCGCTCACTGTTGCCCTTGGGATGAGAGGAAAGAGGAGATGCCAGCATTGGCTCAGATCTTAGAATGGGGATTTTGGGGCCTTCTTCTTAGATTCAAAGAGGGGCCACTCTCCTGCAGTTGGGGAGTGGTTCTGGCTACTTGGTCAAAGAGTTTGGAGGGAAGACCTTAAGTGTGGAGTGGGGTAGGGCTGCTTTGCTAATATGGTAGAAGGTGTTCAGCAGGTGTTTGGGATAGCAACACCTCACCACTGCTGGTGTGAGTTAACAGGATTAACTTCGATGTAGAAATAAGATACTCCACCAAGTTTGAGCGTCATTGGATAAGTTTGGCAATGCAAACTTGAAATCACCCCGAAATGGCAGATCTGCCCCTTGCAAAGGGAATGTGGGTAAATTACTTCCTGCAAATCCCATTTTGGCAGAGGCTCCTCATTTGGGGTGTTTAACACTCCTACAAAGTTTCAACCCATTTGGATAAACTTTGTAATGCAGAGATGCTTCAACTTGGTTCTGGATAGAAAGGGGTTTTGGATTATTTAGTGAACGAAATCACCTTGGAATGGGGTGAAACTTGATGTGGCCACTAAATATAGCTTGGGAAGGTTGCTGGAATTTTCTAGGATTTTATTGGAAATATTTCTTTTGGAAATATTCCAAAAGAACAAAACAGACATAATAGGTTTTCACAGCTTTGCTCAAATATTTTGAATATAAATAGGGGTTGAAAATCTTATGTATGGAAAATATATGTCCTCTCAGTATCTCCAAATTTTCTCATATTTTTCTAAGGCAGAAAAGTAATTTTCCATATAGGAATATCATTCCTGGCCTCAGTCTAAGATGCTCTTGTGCTTGGCCAACCAATCCATCCCAAGGATCACTTCTAAGCCTTGCGACTTAATGACGATGAGATCTGCTCAGAAGCTTATCCCATTAATATTGATCCCGACTCCTCTACATCCAAGGTTTGTCCTTGGCACTGCTCTCGGGGTATGTACTGCCATTTGGCCGTTAAGCAGGGTAGGCTTCAAACCACATTTCTCCGCAAACTTGTGAGTAACAAATGAATGTGAAGCACCACAATCAAACAATACTGTTGCTGGGGTGGAGTTGACGAGGAACGTACCCAGAATGCAGTACGGGTCTTCTTGTGCTCCTTGTGCGGAGATGTGATTAATACGTCCCCTACTGTGGTACTGTTGATTGCAGGGAGCTTGGTTTCTGCCTGGCGCTCCTTGACCTTGCCCCTGATTTGGCGCATTGCGCGCGGGGCATTGGGCTTCTTGTTGGGGCAATGCGTGTAATAGTGTCGAGCTTGTCCACATCCAAAACAGGTAACCTGTCCCGAGATGTTGGTCTTGACTCCACTGTTGTTCGGTGGGTTGAATGCTGGTTTGGTGTTCACTTGCTGCTGGGGCTGATAGTTCTCGCGGAATGTTGGCGCCTTGTACTGCTGTTGTTGATAACTGGGTCTTGCTGGAGCTGACTGCCATGGGTGTGGTTTCAGGTTACTGGGTCCTCCTCTACCCATCAGCTTGCACTTACGGGTGTCGTCCATTGCACGACGCTTATCCTCCAACATGGGGGCCTTGTTAACTAGATTGCAGAAGGTCCTACATTCGCAAACAACCAGTTGATACTGGAGTGACTGTTGTAGTCCTTCCATAAAGCGTTCCACTTTTGTGGCTTCAGTGTTGACGTCCTCTGGTGCATATCTCGAGAGGAGGTTAAACTTCTGCACATACTCCTTGATGGTTCCGCTGCCTTGCCTTAAAGCTCGGAATTCCCGATTCTTAATAGTCATCATTCCAGGAGGAATGTGAGCAGCGCGGAATCCTACCTTGAATATTTTCCAAGTGACAGGTTTCCCTTCTCGCATGATCTGAAACCCGTCCCACCAATCTATGGTCGTGCCTCCGAGACAGTGAGAAGCATAAAGGACTTTCTCGCGATCATCAGTGCACTTGACAAACGCGAGGGGGTATTCGATAGTGCGGATCGAGTCATCGGCATCCAATGGTTCAGTCGTCTCCGTGAATATAGGAGGCGTAGTCCGCATAAACTCAGACTGAGTAGAGCGACCGTTGCCATTTCCGTTTTGTGGCGGATTATTCACCAAGACTTGAGCCAGTTGTTGGACGGCGGCATTGTTGGCTTGACGTTTCTCTCGGAGAGCTTGGAGGAACTAAGCCACAGTCAGGCTCTCCGGAGGAGGTGATGGCGGAGGAATATCGCCTTGCTGCTGCTCGTGGTGATCTCCAGCTTGAGCATTTCCACCGGTTCCCTCCTGCTAGCCAGAGGAGGCAGAGCCAGGGTTGCCGAAGGTGCTTGTGCGGGTTGAAATCACCATCCTGTCAGGGGAGTAGACAGGTCAACATGCCGAATTGGCCGGGAATCAAAAGGAATGATGCTCTAAATAAGGGGGTTTGGTATGGTGCTAGTGTGAGAGTTTTAAACAAAGGTTTTTGGGAATCTAATGCATTAAATTGAAACAAGGGACGTAGTTACTTACAAGCTGCCTAAGGCAGAAATGCGGCTTGCATCATACAAGTTTACACAACACTCATGGTCTACATGAACCGATACATGGACTCAACTACGCTTGGGGAAGACTCCTAATTGCCTAAGTCGTACTCCTAAGCGGCAGACAGCTCGGTCTCGTAGGCAGGCTCTGCAGGGTCTTTGTCTTAATCCTCATTGGTACTTTCCTCCTTCAGAGGTGTGGGAGATGGAAGTGGTCCATCACGACGTCTCTTAGTCGGTGAAGCGGTGAGGAGCTCAGTGTACACTTCCGCGGTCAGACGAAGACTCTGAATAGGAGTGGCCTGGAGTGGTGGTATTCCTCCTCGGAAGGCAATGGATGACTGTCCTTCGGGTTCTCCTTCCTTCTTGACCTTGCAGGTCTTCATCTTCTCCAGGCGAAGTAGGTTCCTGACTTGGTGCAGTTCTTGGCAAAGCGTCATCGATTCCTTGATCAGAACGTGAGTCAAGGTGTCGGAGGAGAGGCTGAAGTAGTTATGGAACCTTAGTGACAACTCGTCCTCTGAAGATGGGTTAATTGTTCAACTCCGTCAATCCTGTCCTTAATAAAAGGAAAGTGATGAGTAGCTGGCTCGTTAGCCATCTTGGGAAGAATATCACGGAGACGCACGAGCGCCACTCATGCGGCTGTCTCCACTGCCAACATCAGATTCTCCATCTGTGGTCCTTCAAAGAACCAACTAGTTGGTTAGTCGTTAGCCTTCACTATCACGTCCACGTGATACTCCTTGGTGGCGGCGTTGACCCAGTGCTCATGGTAGAGGAAGATGGGCGTGCGGCATACTTGACACTTCTCGAGGCTATCTCCCAAAACTAGTGGAAAGCCCTTATCCAGAATCATCTCAGGTGCGGCAGCCATTTACAAGGTTGTAGGAGAGGGTTAGAATTTTTTTTGGTGGGTGCAGAAAATCTCAAGTGTAAGGGCTAAGTGCACTAATCGTCTCGGCTATCGTCCATGCTATGTAAGGCATCCTACAGTCAGGATGGCTCTGATACCAGCTCTGTGGGGACCCCGACCTACGAGTCAAGATCACCGAATGATCGTGCTCAATGATCCCAGAGATAAATGCTCACCGAAGACATAGATGCTGAATAATAAGAGTCTTACATCCAAGTACCGAAATATTAAATCTCATGACCATTAAGGTCAAGTTCACGAGCTAGGGCCTATAAGGCCAGTTCACACTGATACAACTAATAGAAAAAATCTTAGGGCTAAGCGGGTACCCATGCCATCAGCCTACACCAACATGCATTCTGATTGGGAAGCGTCCTAGTTCGTAGGGCCGTCTCTGAAGACGTAATCTTCTCAAAATTCCGGTCCTTCCATGTCTGGTTAATAATATAACCACTGGAAAGCCAATGAGTTCTTCGAATGTACTCGCAAATAGCCCATGATATGAACAACGCAATTGATAGAATAACAAGCAATATGCAATATCGCTGGATAGCAGCTTAACTGTAAAAAAACATGATCATGTATGTGCAACTTAAGCTAGATGGTATTTAGAAGAACAGGTTACAGATATCAATATATCTGTTAAGGGTTGAACACTCCAGGTTCACCCGATATGCCAAGTCACCAAACTTGGTCATATCAACTCTTTCTCAGAATACACCATTAAACACACACACACTTGGTTTATGCGGAAACGACTAGACGCAGTTTAAGTAGGATTACCCAACTGTCCCTAACCATGGATACGGCTATTCGAATAGTTTTACACTCCGCATAGGTTAAACGCTGTACCAACGAGATCCGAAAAACTTCTATGTCATCCACGACGCGCGGTATATAACATACCCGAGGTAAGTACCCGATCAATGCCTTTCCTCTGACGATACTAGACAAAGAGATCCACTTGATTGGTACCCAACCCACATGATGTACGTCTTACGAGCACCGACTCTGGACAGTATCATCCATGCGGGGATCAACGGTGTGCCCGGAACACGTAAAAACGGCATAGTCGACCTACCTGGTACGACCCCGTCACGAGAGTGACCACACATCCCTCCCGCCACTAGTAATGTGGCTCTTTGATAGCACCGACCAGAGAATCAACAAAGCCCCGTCCCATAAAGGGGTAACGTGGTCGCACATGTAAGGTTGGGACAGTCGATACATAATAAATCTAATCCCATTACCGAAACCACTCACACCAAGATACACCCGGTGCACCACTTCTCCAAAAGTGGCCACCTAACTCATCATCACCCTCGGGCATTAGTGGCACCTGACGGGGTTTTCATAAACCTTTGATTTACCATCATCATGCTCATGCTACTATTATGCTCAGTTCTACTTGTCAACATGATTTTAGCATGACCCTCATAGGTGGTAGGATCATTCTCAAAATGCAAGTGTTCCGGAGGAGCCATTGGTAACATCACTTCAATGATTTACCAATACTTATGATCATATGCAACGGAAATATTTGTTCTACTAAGCATGCAATATAACATATGCTCAAACATGGTCAAAGGGTTGCTTGCCTTGATCAGCTAAGTATCCGGGGTCTTCGGGGTCTTCAAGTCCAACTCCTTCGTCAAACGTGATTTCTATCGTCGTAATAAATAAAAAGCAATAAGTAGCTCACTCAAAAACAAACAACAAACTCACTGTAAAATAATGTTGTTTAATTCTGACAAACCCATATTGTTTTTAAAAAATAGTTGTCTCTGGTTTTAGTGAAAGGATTATTTTTTAAATCATTTTAACAGAAGCAAAACTATTCCAAATAACCCTTTTTAATTATTATAAAACAGAAAGATTGTCTCAAAAATTTGTACAAATGCTCTGTTAAATACTACTCATTTTAAGAAATATTTTGGTGGAAGAATAATAAAATATATTGCATAATTATTTTTGTAAAAATCATTTAAAACTAGAATAAACACAAAAAGGAAAGGGTTGGGGCTCAGGCCTGGCTCGACCTATGGCTTGGGCCGGCCCAGCTGGCCAGACAGCCAACCAGCCCAAGCGCACGCGCGGCTAAGTTCCAACCTGACGCGTGGGCCTGTGCGGTCAATGGCAGAGAGGAGAGAGTAGGAGAGACAGGGGCCACCGACACGTGAGCCCCACCTATCGGGGTCGTCTTCCACCTCGGGACAGAGAGGAGGGGAGGCACGCCGGCGATGCTACCGACAGCGTCGAGCCCGACCAAGGGTAGAAAATGGAACCAGCTCACCGTCGCCTACCTGCTGGTGGTCGATTGGTCAAAGGGGAGGTCCTAGTTCACCGGCGATGAGGAGGCTACGACGGAGCAGTTTCGGGAGGTTGAGGGATTACGTGCTACGTGCGTGGATAAGCTCGGGGAGGTGATGGGGAAGCTCCCTGAGGTTGCTAGGATCATGGAGCAGGTGAAAGGAGCACCGGAGCTGGCCCGCAGCCCGAGATCGACGGAGCTCTGAAGCGGCAGGGCCTCGGTCAATCTCGAGCATCGGAGCTTGCAATGCTCAAATGGAGAGGCTAGGGTGGAATTCAGGCTCTGGATAGGTGGGATGGAGGTGCTGGAGTGTGGGGGGCCCTATTTATAGGCTCCCGACGGTGTACCGAGGCAGTGGCGCCAGTGGTTTCACCGCAGCTTGCAGGAGGTGCAGTGAGCCTTCAGGGTCGAAACCACAGTATGTGGACGTGGTTTAGGACCTGCGTGACCCACTGAGAGGGAGAGAGAGGGAGGAGGAGCGTGGACGCATGGCCACGGTCTTCTGGTTGGATCTGGCGCACGTGGGCACACGTCGCTCCGATCGACAAAGCGAGGGAGGAGGGCCCGTGGGGCTGCCGTGATATAGAGAGACGGTCGAGGACTCGAAATGGCAATGGGGGGAGGCTCGAACCGGCCAGGGCTAGCCACCTTAGCTTCGGGTGCACCCGGCAGTGTGCCCAGAGCACAGTTTTGGCATGCCACGGCATGCTGGCGCGCTCTGGGGCGCTTTGGCCTTGTCTGGGTTGTCCTAGGGCTTGCCCTGAAGATGCCTATCCATTTGGGAGCTGAGGCGCTCACTTGTGCCCATGGGATGAGAGGAAAGAGGAGATGCCAGCATTGGCTCAGATCTTAGAATGGGGATTTTGGGGCCTTCTGCTTGGATTCAAAGAGGAGCCACTCTCGTGCACTTGGGGAGTGGTTCTGGCTACTTGGTCAAAGAGTTTGGAGGGAAGAGCTTAAGTGTGGAGTGGGGTAGGGTTGCTTTGCTAATATGGCATAAGGTGTTCGATAGGTGTTTGGGATAGCAGCACCTCACCACTGGTGGTGAGAGTTAACAAGATTAACTTTGATGAAGAAATAAGATACTCCACCAAGTTTGAGCGGCATTGGATAAGTTTGGCAATGCAAACTTGAAATCACCCCCCAAATGGCAGATCTGCCCCTTCCAAAGGGAATGTGGGTAAATTACTTCCTGCAAATCCCATTTTGGCAGAGGCTCCTCATTTGGGGTGTAACACTCCTACAAAGTTTCAACCCATTTGGATGAACTTTGTAATGCAAAGATGCTTCAACTTGGTTCTAGATAGAAAGGGGTTTTGGATTATTTAGTGAACCAAATCACCTTGGAATGAGGTGAAACTTGATTTGGCCACTAAATATAGCTTGGGAAAGTTGCTGGAATTTTGTGGGATTTTGTTGGAAATATTTCCTTTGGAAATATTCCAAAAGATCAAAACAGACAGAATAGGTTTTCACGGCTTTTCTCAAATATTTTGAATATAAATAGGGGTTGAAAATCTTATGTATGGAAAATATATGTCCTTTGAGTATCTCCAAATTTTCTCAGTTTTTTCTAAGGTAGAAAAGTAATTTTCCATATAGGAATATGATTACTGGCCTCAGTAATGGACATGCAAATAAAATAGTAAAATAGTTTATAAAATAATTATTTTATGGTTTTGAAGAGTAAAAATAGTTTTATAAACATATCACCGTCTTTGGGTGAAAGCATTCCCTTGCTACCAAGGATTTGCGGTGCAACCCAAAGCAGGGTTTGAAATAGTCAGAAATAAGAAAAAGGATTGTTGGAAATATTTATATTATGAAATATGGTTTTTGATACCACTCAATCAAGCATACAAGCATACAATGACAACCATGGCACTCACAGCATTGGTTTTCGATTTTTTTTAATAAACTCATATTTTTGAACTTCAATGAAAGTGAGGTGAAAACAGGGTGTGACAGTTTCAATCTGCACCAAAGGAAAGCCACTATGCGGGAGTCAAACGAAATTTTTGATATTTGATTTATACCCCAAACTTTGGCTTACGGTACTCCAAAGGAGCAAGCTTCAGTTTACTAGGTTACTCTGACTTGGATTGGGCTGGAGACTGTGTTGGAAGAAATTCAACCTCTAGAGGATGCCAATTCCTTGGTCGGTCCTTGGTAAGTTGGTCTTCGAAGAAGAAAAATTGTGTGTCACTTTCTTCCACTGAAGCTGAGTATGTAGCTGCTGCAAGTTGTTGTGCTCAAATATTATGGATGAGGCCAACTTTTAAGGATTATGGTGTCATTTGTGACAAAGTGCCTCTTCTATGTCACAATGAGAGTGCCATCAACATATCTCTTAATCTGGTACAACATAGCAAGACCAAGCATATTGATATACGTCATCATTTCATTCGAGATCATATCAAGCAAGGAGATATTGAGGTCATCTTCATCAACACTCAAGAGAAACTTGCAGATATTTTCACCAAACCTCTAGATGAAGCAAGGTTTCGGGAGTTAAGGCATGAGCTAAATATATTTGATTCAAGTAATATGGATTGAGACTAGGCACACCACACCTCACTCATCATTATATTTGTCTCTAGATGTAGGCATGGACATAGGGGGAGTGTTGTTCTCTCAATGAACCTCTCCTCCCCCTATTATGCACAAATTGATCAAATCTTTCACATTACCCATTTTTGTTAGCACTTGTGCTTCAAAGACGAGCTATGGTCATGAAACCAAGGATAATTCTTCGCGGTGTCATACCATTTGTCTCAAACATAGGTGCCTTCGGCCATCGCTGTCTCCATTAGGAGATTCGGTGTTGCTTCTTACTTTTGAGGTCTTCTTGTTCTTTTCTTGATTCACTGGCATTGTTCAAGGTCTTTCTATTATCGAGGGGACTAGAGCTATTTTAGGCTATTTTTATCGAAAAGTGCACGGTACTACCACCCCCAGCACGGTAGTAAAATTTTACTACCGTTGGGAGAGTGGTACTACCGCCCCCATAATGGTACTAAATTTTTACTACCGCTGGGAGTGCGGTACTACCACTGGCCAAGCGGTACTACCGCGCCGCCACAACCTCCGGGGTATTTAAAGGGCAGGGGAGGCAGTTTTTTCCCCTCTGACCATTCACCCCGAGTTCTTCTTTTTTTCTCTCTCTCCTCTCTCCATGTGCTGCCCAAGGGGATCGCCGGATCTCCATCTCCGGCCATCCTTCTTCGATTCCAACCGGTGGGATCCTCTCCCACATGCCATGAACCTTTTTTACTGCCCCTCTTCCCCGTTATATTTGCTTGAGTTTTGATTAAATCTAGGGTTAGGGGCATGTCTTCATTTCGTTTCCTCAAGGCACCCTATCCTCGAGAGATTTGGGATTGGGGAGTTCTTGGGTAGTCTAATATCATGTAGTAGGGGTTCTTGTGTTTAGGAATGCTCAGGAGTTCCAGATCTGAGGTTTTATTTCATAGGATTTGAGGTTTTTGGTTCCATACAACTGTGAGATCTGGGATTCTGCTTCCCGTGCGGTACTACCGCCCCTCCTAGAGCAGTACTACCGCTATTAGAGCGGTAGTAAAATTTTACTACCGCTCGAGCAGCGGTACTACTGCTCTCAGAGCGGTAGTAAAAATTTACTACCGCTCCAACGGCGGTACTACCGCTCCCACTATTGCACATAGATTACCCTCTCTTTTTTGGATATTCCGGCCATTCTTGATCTTTTCCTTGATGTTTTATGTCCTTCGTGTTGTGTTTACTTTTTGCGTATCATAGGTTGTGGTTCCAGGCGCTCTAACCCTCCTCGGGGTGCCAGCTCCAAGCGTCCCTCCTTAGATGTTCCCGTAGGTTCTAAAGCACCCAAGAGCAACTTCAAGAAGACTATTCAGAAGCCCAAGAACACAGTTAACTGGAACACCATGCCACTTACTGAGTTTCAGCAGCGTCACAAGGTCAATCCCTACAACAGCAATAGGGAACAGTTCCCTGGAGGTGATTTGTTCTACAACAAAGACCAGTTTCTTATCTTTGAAGATGTCATCAAAACGAGGAAGAATATGTATGTTCCTGTGCAGTGGATTGATCTCAATCATATCAAGAAAGACCTTGCTTACTTTGGGGAGGCTCTATCCATAGTGGACCAGCTTCAGATTGAGGAGCTCATCACCTTTCAGCAAGACTTCGATTATGAGGTAGTGGCACACTTCTTCGCTACCGTGCACTTTCACATTGATGATTACCGCAACATGACCTGGCTGACAAATGGGGAAGTGTTGTTAGCTAAGTGGAAGGATTTCATGGATCTTCTGCATGTCCGGGATGAGGGGCTTCACCACCCAGTTGGCTTGCGCCCACATGCCAACCCTACTGCTCTTGCCTAGGAGAAGTTGCTGCCATACTATATCGTGCAGCATACCCCATCTGGTGAGGTCTCCTATGTTATGAACCATTTTCTGGATGTGACGCACCGCATTTTCTGCAACACCCTGATTCCTAGAGTTGGCAACAAGGACCAGTTTCACTCTTCTGAACCTCTAGATGTGTCAGAAGGGGCGGTCTCGCCCTTCTGAACCTCTAGATGTCTCTCATGTTCTGTGGAGCGAGTTGTACTCCGCCGTCTTCCACTCTGAGGTCCCAACATACGGTCCTTACATGTTCTACTTCATCAAGTTGACTTGGGCCAAGGCATTTCCAGGTGTTGAGCTTCCTGGTAACTGTATTCGCCATGCGCCCAACAAATTGCGTCAGAAGGACAAATGGGCCAACACCTCCACTGCACCTGCTACCACTAGGGATTTAGATGAGGATGTGGCTGCTACTGAGGATGAGAATGCTCCAGAGTCACATATGCCTTCCTCTATTGAGCCGTCATGAGCCAAAAAGCTCATCGACAAGATGAAGACCTTGTTCTTCATGCAGGCCAAGGGGCAGTACAAGACCCATGCGCTCAGAAGGAGAGTCGCCACCGTGACGGATGATCATGAGGAAGCTTGATCTGCACATCTCTAGTGGATCTGAGCACGAGATCACCCCGGAGGCTGAGTGGATGGAGAAGCACCAGTTGCAGTGGGTTGCATCCGAGGAGGAGACCGACGATGACTCAGATGAGGAGTATGCTCAGGAGGAGACCGAAGACTGATGACTACATTCTCTCCAGTTCGAGCTACCACTATGTCGTAGGTGTCCTCTCTACCTTTTTTGTGTTCCGATGCCAAAGGGGGAGAGAGTGTAGGATATGCTCGTTTTCTCGCTTTTGTGGTTATTTGGTTTGTTGAACTTTAGTTTCTTTCGCTGTTTTCCTTTGCTTTATGGGTGAGACTATGAGACGTCAGACTTCATCATATGGTGTGAGACATGTGCTATATCTTCCCTATCATTTGTCTTATTATTATCTATCTTATTAATAGCTTGTGAGTCATATTATATTGTTCCTATATCCTCATTCTCACATGCTATGCCTTGCATCCATTTATATTTATCTACTCTTTATGTATCAATGATGGCTTAGTCTATAAAATCTAGGGGGGTATTTTCTCCTTGGTTGTGTGTTCGTATGCACACACCCAGGGGGAGATAGTCTCTAGTTTGTAGATTTTGGAGTTTGCATGTGCCTTATCAATATCCTTATGAGAAAATCCTGCATTGTCCTCAGTCCACCAAAAGGGGGGAGATTGTTAGGGCATATTTCTCCTAAGTGGTTTTAGTGGTTGATGACAATACCTGTGCAGACTAATCATGTGCATTGAGCATTTCACATAATTCATATCTTGCCACAAGATGATTCGATGCCCCTCGGAATCTCTCAAAGACAGTTGCTTTCTACGTTTCTCTTTGCTGGTTTTGAGTCATAGGAAAGCCGTACTATTAAGAGGGGGTCCGTGTCGGAAAGGTTTGGGTGGAATCATCACGTACACACTTTGTGCACCACCATTCTTTTGGCTTCAATGGAGCTCCATACCCATATTCATTATCTATGGAAAAAAGGCCAGCGTAGTACCGCTGGCACAGCGGTAGTAATTTTTTACTACCGCTCCAAGAGCGGTACTACCGCCCTTAGTGCGGTAGTAATTTTTTACTACCGCTCCAAGAGCGGTACTACCGCCCTTAGTGCGGTAGTAATTTTTTACTACCGCTCCAAGGCGGTACTACCGCTCCAAGGCGGTACTACCGCTCATTGCATAGTAATTTTTTACTACCGCTCAATCGGACTTTTTCGCATACTCCCCCCCCCCCCCCCGTAGTAGTAGGCACAGTAGTATTTTATTACTACCGTGGTTGGTGAGATGCAGAGCGGTAGTACCAGCGGTAGTACCGCTCATAGCAGCGGTAGTACCGCTCCAGGAGCAGTAGTACCACTTGTCTATTATTGTGGTGGGTGGGTAACGGTTGGATCTGAGCCCCTCACTATATAAAGGCATCTTCTTCCTCAAGGAGCTTACCTTCAACCTCTCTAAGCTCCATTGTTGCTCCACAAGCTAACTTTCGCCCGATCTCTCTCGCTAGCAAATCAAACTTGTTGATTTTCTGAGGATTGCTTGAGAGGGCCTTGATCTACACTTCCACCAAAGGATATTTGATTCCCCCCACTAATCCCTTGCGGATCTTGTTACTCTTGAGTGTTTGAGCACCCTAGACGGTTGAGGTCACCTCGGAGCCACATGCCACTGTGGTGAAGCTTCGCGGTCTAGTTGGGAGTCTCCAAGCTTTGTGTGGAGATAGCCCCAGCCTTATTTGTAAAGGTCCGGTCACCGCCTTCAAGGGCACCAATAGTGGAATCACGGCACCTCGCATTGTGTGAGGGCATTAGGAGAATACGGTGTCCCTAGTGGCTTCTTGGGGAGGATTGTGCCTCCACACCACTCCAACGGAGACGTACTTTTGTCAAAGGGAAGGAACTTCGGTAACACATCCTCGTCTCCATCGGTTCCACTTGCGGTTATCACATACCTTTACTTTATCCTTGTTGTTGTTATGATGTATTCGTTGTTTGCACTTGTTATCATTGAAGTTAGCATCATATAGGTTGCTCACCCTGTCGTTCATATAGAGAACGTTTTGTTGTTAATGTTAAATTGTTAAGACTAGTTAAAAATTAGTAGATGCCTATTCACCCCCCCTCTAGTCAACCATATCGATCCTTTCAAATGCCATCCAACGTAATTATCCATCAATGATCCATTGCCTATGATCTTTCCACTTATTGGTCTTTGCTAAGTAAATTTTCCATTGCTATTGTTACGATCACTACAAAACTGCTACTGTCATGTTTGCCACTGTTACCTTTACTTCCATATTAATTTGCTACTAAATACATTGTTACAGATATTAAGTCTTTCATGTGTGGTTGAATTGACAACTCAGTTGCTAATACTCGAGAATATTCTTTGGCTCCCCTTGTGTTGAATCAATAAATTTGGGTTGAATACTCTACCCTCGAAAACTATTGCGATCCGCTATACTTGTGGGTTATCAAGACTTTTTTCTGGCACCGTTGTCGGGGAGCATAGCTTTATTCTCCAAGTTGCTTGGAATTTATATCTGTTGATCACTATGAAGAATCTGAAAGACGCTAAAACCAAGATCTACCACTCAACTACGAGGGCGGGTAAGGAATTGTCGTCTAGCTCTGCACTTGATTCACCGTCTGTTATGAGTAAATTTGCGACACCAGCACCAGCTACTAAATCTGATATGTTGCAAGCAATTAATGATGATACTTCTGCTATGCATGATGCTTATGATACTTTGCTTGATACTACTCTGCCACTTGGTGAATTTCGTGATGAACAAATTGCTAGAGTGAATGTTCAAACTGATAATATTGTTGAATCTGATGAAACTGAACACTATGATTCACTTGCTAGACCTAGCTCTCCTAGATATAAATTGCCTAATATACCTGAGGGTTATGTTATTGAAGGAGAAGTAGCTAGGGACTTTCTTGCTTGTAAGGATAGAGATGATCTTGAGAAATTGCTATGCAAGTGGAAGGAAAAATCTTTGGATGTTAGAATGCGATATGATCCCAAGTTTGCTAGTTCACCTATTTGTGTTACTGATAAGGATTATGAATTCTCGGTCGATCCCGAGTTAATTACTTTGGTAGATCTAATCCTTTTCATGGTTATGAATTTGTAATTAATGTGGCACACCTTACTAAATTGAATGATATAGCCACCCTATTTACTCATGAGGCAAAAAATCGTTATTACTATATTCTTAAGCTGTTTGCGTTCTCATTAAAGAGTGATGCTAAGATATGGCTTAATTATCTTGCTCCTCATTGTGTGCGTAGTCCCTAGGATATGATTTCCTACTTCTCCGAAAAATATTTTCCTGCCCATAAGAAACAAGCTGCCTTACAGGAAATATTTAACATTGTGCAAATTGAATAAGAGTCTCCCACAAGTAGGGCTGCAAATGAGTTGAGTTCGAGTGAGTTAAAGTTGGCTCAGCTCAACTCGTATTAAAAGTCGAGCGGGCTGAGACTAAGTGAAGCTCAAGGTCGAGTTGGAGAACATGAATCGTGTTCATCTTGTAACGATCTCAAGTCGGTCTCGAGCTAGTTTCGAGCTAAATGAGATGGTAAAAATTATAAATCTGTGTTGATTTATTCCAACTTCATAAGGCTTAGTATCAAAAACACAAAAAAATATTATTTCAACCAAGACAATGGTAATATAAGTTTATTTAAAGTAGTTCTACTTATTCGCTCACAACCATAAGCTTAGTATCAAAATAAGATTACGATTCACGAAACACATATAATTAGGAAAACAAATTATTAGCGAATAGGGCCTAATTCTTCTCTACCTTTAATTATGCTTCCATATTTGCTAGTAAATAAAATGGGAAAAAATATGGACAACATATATGGTAATAAATTATCTTAATTTCATTTAATATATGGCACCATTGTTGAAAATAATAATATTATGTCAAGTTCTTGAGTTAAAATAGAGCGAGCTAGTATCGGCTCAAGATCGGCTCGTTTTTATGTCGAGCTGCATAAAGTGTCAAAATTCAACTTGATTAGTTTTGAGTCGATCTCGAGTCGAGCTAAAAACGATTCGATCTCGAGGAGCTCATGAGGCTCGAACTTTTCTTACAGCCCTACCCACAAACTTGGGGGAGGCTTCTCCAGTTACTTTATGCTTTGCCCGATCACCCTCTCAAGAAAAATTAAATATTTGATATCTTTATAATGGACTAACCGATGCTTCTAGGTACCACCTAGATAGTTGTGCTGGTTGTGTTTTCAGGGAACGAACTGTTGAACAAGTTGAACTACTATTGAATAATATATTGAGCAATGATAATGATTGGACTATTCCCGAACCACCTCCAAAACCAACTCCGAAGAAGAGAGGTATTCTATTCCTCATTCCTGAAGATATGCAAGAGGCAAAGAAATCTATGAAAGAAAAGGTATTAAACCTAAAGATGTTAAGAATCTACCACCTATTGAAGAAATACATGGTCTTGATAACCCGACACACGTAGTAGAGGTAAATTTTCTTTGCAGATTTGATGAAGCTGATATTCCTTATAATAAGTCTGCTAGCCAATGCTTGGATGAATTTGATAATTTTGTTGTTATACAAGAAAATTTCAATGCTTATGTTAGTAGACAATTGAAACATAATGCTTACATGCTTGATCGCTTGGGTGAATATATGAGTAGAACTATTAATGAACTTAGTCTTATTAGTAAACATGCTTCCATGGTAACTACTCAAGTAGAACAGGTACTTAAGGCACAAAATGATTTGCTCAATGAGATGACTAGTAAGAACAATGATCATTCTGTTAGTGTTGTCACTAGAGGTGGTAGAATGACTCAGGAAACTTTGTGTCGTGAGGTCCATCCTAAGAGAATTGAGCAAAAATCTCAGAGATTCAATATTGATGTGCGTGGTCCTTCTAATAAAAACAAAAATAATGATGATAGGACTTTGCATACTACTAGTGAACCTACTACAGAGTCACATGAAAACCCAAACGATATCTCTATTTTTGATGCTGAGACACAATCTGATAATGAACATGAACCTAGTGATAATATTAATGATGATGTTCATGTCGATGCTCAACCTAGTAATGACAATGATGTGGAGATTGAACCTGTTGTTGATCTTGATAACCCACATCCTAAGAATAAGAGATATAAT
Organism: Hordeum vulgare subsp. vulgare; assembly: GCF_904849725.1. NCBI lineage: Eukaryota > Viridiplantae > Streptophyta > Magnoliopsida > Poales > Poaceae > Hordeum > Hordeum vulgare. The sequence goes on along the minus strand of NC_058520.1, from coordinate 297,480,184 downwards.
AAAAGAGAATTTGTTGCTAGGAAGTTGTAACGCCCAAGATGCAGTCCTATCCTTATTTTGTAGCTAGGGCATTGACACGGATAGAAACACATCTCGTTGTTTCGCAAGAATGGATATCGTTACAAGTACATGTACTGAAAAGATGAGTAAAAGGAATTGGCTTACACTCTCCACAAGCTACATTAAGTTCACATCAATACAACCATATATAGTCATCATGAAGAAGAGCAGGGTCCAACTATGGACGAAAACAAACGATAAAAGAACGACGTCCATCCTTGCTATCCCAGGCTGCCGGTCTGGAACCCATCCTAGATCGATGAAGAAGAAGAAGAAACTCCAAATGAACAATCAACGCACTCACATCATAGTATCTCTTTACCGGTACCTGCAACTGGTGTTGTAGTAATCAGTGAGCCACAAGGACTCGGCAATCTCATTTCCAAAGGTATCAAGACTAGCAAAGCTTAATGGGTGAGGTATGGTGAAATGGTGAGGCTGCAGCAAGCGACTAAGCATTTATTTGAGGTGGCTAACTTACAAGTACAATAATAAGAGGGGGATGATCTATGCATAGCGGACGTGAACTACTGATGATCAACTGAATGATCCTGTACACCTTCTTACGTCAGACAAAACCCCACCGTGTCCTCAATCGGAGAAGGAGCTCAGAAAAGAGACATGCACGGTTATGTACTCAGTTGGCAAGTTTTAATTAAGCTTACTTCAAGTTATCTAGAACCGGGTGTTAAACAAGGTTTCCACGTTGCCACATAACCGCGGGCACGGCTTTCCAAAAGATTTGATCCTGCATGGGTGCTCCAACTAGTCCATCACAAACTACCACACGCTGCGACGGAATGACCTCCATCAGGGAAACCCGTGATCTCCTCGGGTTCCTATTGGAAAACCTCAACCTCGAGATAACCCAAAGCATCTTCAGAATCCCTCGCACAAGACGCTCGAGAAAGGTAAAACAAGTCGAGCAAGGCCGCTCGGCGTGTCGACGATCCCGATAGGAGCCGTGTATCTCGTTCTCACGACATGACAGATGAGCACTACGTACGATGGTCGGATAGACATCCCCCGAGTTTCCCCGGGTGGCCCTGCAAGTGGCTTTGTTTTGGACCAGAACCATCAGCACTCGCCCTCCATGTATTACGTTGAATTATTCCTCGGGTTCATGACGCCCTATGTTTTTCAGTATTATCAGGATTATTATGTTGGGCAAATATGGTACCAATGTTGGGCATTGCCAGACGAGCTTTATCCCAAAACAAGAATCTAGGGAGTCCCCATAACAACCCCAAGCATGTTAGGAGCGCTCATTTATGGAACATAACACCGGTAGCCGAAACTAAGGCGACAAAGGTGGAACAAAACACCAGGCTAGATGGCCAAGCCTTCCACCTTTTACCAAGTATATAGGTTCATTAAATTAACTAGCAATAATATGGTCATATAACAAGGAACCCATGTTAACACATGGAAGCAACTACACCTTCAATTAGCAACTCTAACACATGGTTAAGGAAGTGGTAACATAGCCAATGAGTGGTTTGCTAGGTTGTAGAAAGGTTGAAGGTTTTCATGGCAATGTTGGGAGGCTGATATTGAACAGGTGGTAGGCATCGAGACATAGCGATAGAAACGAAACAACTAGCACGGCAATGATAGAAATAGTACCTAGGGAAATTATCATCTTGCCTGAGATCCCTCTTGGAAGAAGAATTACTCCGTGAAGCAGACGAACTGACGTAGTCAAACGAATCCTCACATTCCGACAGGCTTGCGAAACTCTATCGAGATGAAGAAAACCGGAAACAAGAATCAACACGCAATATTCACCACGGCACATGCAAGACACAATGCACAACACATATGATGCATGAACGGTTCAAAATATGCAAGATATGGCACGACAATTCACGACAATCAAACACTACACATTAAGTGAAGCTCAATATGCAACAAGTTGCATATTGATGAAACTCCACCTTTAATTATTTAGTTCACTCCCGTTTATTTACACGCCAATATTAAATGTTGTTAAACATGGCAAGGGGTGAAGCACAAATTAAACTACCTATCTAGGCATTTTAAATGAGGCCGGAAACGACATATAGCATCTCCGAACTGACCCCACACGTTAACTTTGTAATCTGTCCAGATTTGTCTTAATCATATTTTATGTTGGTTAAACGGAAAAACAAAGTGGTTCATGTGATTTTTCTCGTCGTTCTAGTCCATTTACATATATGTCTCATCGCCAACGGAGCTACGGTTAATTAACTATGACCTAAACTGTTTCTATCACGACAACACGCAAACCGATGCAAACAGCACGCTAACCAGCTTTAATTATGCATGAGAGCTCGAAAATATTAATCTATGCAAAATTCTACACGTTTTACATATATAACTCTCTGTGATCCGACACACAGATCAAAAACTACGGGCGTTTGAAAATCATGCTCTTTTTTCCGAAAATTACTAAATTCACGGGAATAAAAAACCTACGGGCCGAATTGTCCTAATGGGCCTAATAGAGTTACCGGGCGCAGTATAGTTATACTGCGCCGAGGGCGGCGGATAACGGGCTGGGCTGGCTCACCTTGGGCTGGACTGGTGGAGGGGCCGGGCAGGCCAAAAGGGCAGCTGGGCCGGCTCGGGGCGTTGGGCCACGGCTGGAGGCTCGTCCAACTGGGCTGGTTAGGGTCCAAGCGCTGGCGCTGGTCAACGGAGCTGGCTCCCCGATCCGACGCACGCGGGAGGCAGGGCTCGCGACGCCTTGATGGCGACGGGCCGGGATCCGCGGCACTCCGGCCAGATCCAGGGTGGAGGGGGCGTCTCCGGCGAACCACGGCGATGGGCGGAGGTCCGGTGCTCCGTCGGGGGAGCTCCGGGCGAGGCGGCGATCGGCAATGGGATCCGAGCGACGGGACGACTGGGAGGACTAGAGATCCCGCCTAGGACCTCCGGCGGGGCGGCCTCAGATCCGGTGGCTGGCAGCGACGGCGGGGCACCGGTGGCTGGCAACGGCCGAAGGTGGGGAATCCAGCGACGGGGCTAGTCGGGGAAGCCACGGGAGCTTGGGGCTGCGAGGCTCCTTGGGTTAGCGGCGGCGGCGACGATCGGCCCCAGATGGGCTCACACGTGCTCAACTCGGGCTTGGGCAGGCCCAGCGTCTAGAGGTGGGAGGAGGAAGCGGGTGGAGGGCACGGATCCGAGGGGATTAGGGTTTTGTCTGAATTTGGTAGGGGGTGTGTTAAATAGGGAAAGGGGGTTAGGGTTAGGGGAATTAGCCCGTTTTCGGAGCGTTCGATCTCGATCGGACGGCTCCGGTTGTGGTGTTGGCTAGGATGGATAAGGTGGGCTGTGTAGAGGGGGCTAGGTGGAGATGAGAGAAAAAAATGACACTTGGCGATAGAGTTTTAAAACACCGAAAACGTCCGACAATAACCTGACGACGGTGCCGCTAAGGTCGACCGTTCGGGTATCAAACGGACTCCGATTGCGACGAAATTTGGCATGCGGCCTATCTACAATAAAATAAGACCGCACACCAAGTTTCAACCCAATCAAAGAATATTTTCCAAGCACTTTTAAAAACAATATTATTAACGATGTCGTGGACGCGTGCGTGTGTGGTTGGTCTCGCAACGGTCAATGACAAAAACGGAGAGAACCGACAACTAATAACGGATGGAGTTTTGAAAACTGGCGGCAACGGAGTGCCGATGCAATGCAGATGATGCACATGATGCGATGATGAATGCGACAGACAATCTAATCGCATGGCGGCAATGGAATAAGATGGGAATCTTCTGGAGCGTCGGTCTCGGGCTGAAGCAGAAGCATGGTAGAGAAAGACAACCATGGGTTCAGAAACCCGTGCACTTTCCTCCTAAACCATCCAAAGCGAAGGATGATGAGGATTTTGAGCGCCTTGCTGAAATGCTGAGACCTGTGGTTCTTACGTATATGCTTAACCGATATTCTGAAAATGTCCCCTTATGCTACGTATATGAAAGATATTGTTACAAATAAAAGAAAGGTACCTGAAGCTGAGATTTCCACCATGATTGTAATTATACTTTTAAGGATGGAATACCAAAGAAATTAGGAGATCCCGGGGTACCCACTATACCATGTTGTATTAAAGGAAATTATGTTAAAACTGCTTTCTGTGACCTTGGAGCTGGTGTCAGTGTTATGCCTTTTTCTTTATATCATAGACATGACTTGAGTAAGTTGACACCTACAAAAATCTCTCTTAAAATGGCTGATAAATCAACTACTTTACCTATCGGTATTTGTGAGGATGTGCCTGGTGTGGTTGAAAATGTTACTATCTTAACAGACTTTGTTATTCTTGATATTCCCGAGGATGACAGTTTCTCGATCATCCCTGGTAGACCCTTTCTGAATACTGCTGGAGCTGTTATTGATTGCAACAAATTCACTTTCATTTTTCATGTTAATGGTAATGAGCATACGATACACTTTTCCAAGAAACAATCTCAAGTTCAAAGCATCAACTCTATTAAAAAATTCCAACGTTCATTATTGGAGACTTTGAATTCCCTCTACCTAGTGCAAAGAAGAAATATGATATACTTATTGTTGGGGACATGCATATCCCCATTGAGGTAACCTAGTGTTATTTGATAGTTCCTTGGTTCCATGTCATTTGAAAAAAGTTTTTCAATAAGACTTGTTCAACCTTATTGATGCATTCTTTTTTACGGGCAAGAGATGGGTGAATTTAGAAAGGACAACCTTCTATACCCAATTTTTATTTCCTGTTTTCTTAGTTCAGTTTAGTAAAAATGTTATTATTTCTTTGTTTTCCGTTTTATCCGTGTAATAGAAAAATGACCAGGAAATAAAATTTCTTCGAACTCCCCGAAAATATAGTATGATTTTTTCTGGATTACTTGAGAATTTATGGTACTAAGAACACATCAGGGGGCTGCACTAAGTGGACAAAAGCCTGTAGGGCGCTCCCACCCCCCTGGGCGTGCCCCCCTAGCTTGTGGGTCCCACGTGAGGCCCCTTCACTTATTCCAGTACCCATCCACTCCTTCTTCCTCCAGAGAAATCCAGCCATTGCTCAAACCCATCTTTTAGCTCATCTTTCTGCCATTTTCGATCTCCTTTCTCAAAGCTTAATTTGCAAAACTATTTTAGGGGATTGTTCATCGGTATGTGACTCCTCCAATGGTCCAATTAGTTTTTCTTCTAGTGCTTTTTATATTGGAAAATCTTGCTACTATGGTGACCTTGTTCTTGAGCTTGCATGTGAAATTTGTAGGGTCCCAACTAGTTTTGATGCATGATATAGCTTCTAGGCACTTGTAGGAGTAGTTGCTATAAGTTTTGATTGAGTTTTTTCATTTTTATTTGGAGTTACTAAAAATTTCAGGTTTATTTTCCACAAAAAGAAAAAGACAAGCAGATTGTTAAGAGCCTCTTCAAGCCGGGGTTCTAAAGAAAATGAAAATGAGAAGCCTGGATACAATATTCCTCACACCGCGGAAGTTCGACCATTTGAATGGCCAAGTGAGGCATTCTTGAGGGCGGCCGGAATTTATGAAGATTTTTACTATCTAGCAGAAAATGCAGGCATCACCGACTTCCTCAACGATAAGTGTGACCGGTATCTCCTACTTACTAATACTTTCGTGCAAAATTTTCACTTTTATCCTAGGAAGAATCCTCCCATGGTAGAATTTCACTTATATGGTGTGCCTAAAGAAATGTCACTTTATGATTTTTGCAATGTTTGGAAATTACCTTATGAGGCCAGCATCAGTGAACCACGTCCTAGAGACATGGATGATTTTATTCCCGTAGTCACTGTAGGGGAAGAAATAGGGGTGTCAAAGGCAAGAGCGGTTAGCGTATATTTTCCCATTCTACGTTGTTATTCATTATTTGCAGGGAGATGTTTAGTTCGTCGTGGTGAGAGTGGAAGCCTTAGTGGTCCCGACCTCACCATTCTGCGCCACACTTTACTTGCTGATAGAACTTTTAGTTTGGGCGCTATAGTGGCTCAACGGTTGAATTTAAATCGTTCGAAGGGCACTATATTTGGAGGTATCTATGCATGTCATTTAGCTAAACAATTTGAGATACCTATTAGGCTTGACGAGGAAGAGGAAATGCTACTGCCTATGAGATATCTAGATTATGATAGGATGGTAGCACATGATTTTATTGCTTTCCTGCTCCTTCTTTGTTCAACATCCATGCAGGAAAGTACACTATTATGCCCGAGGACATTTACAAATATTGGGGCCTGTCGCAATCCCCGACACCTGAGCCTGCTCTCACACCCTGTTTTTACCTCACTTCAATTGTAGCCTTTTCAAAATCTGAGTTTATTAAAACTTTTTAAGCAAGTGCTATGAGTGCCATGATTGCCATTGTTTGTATATATGCTTGAATGAGTGGACCCAAAAACCATATTTTTTATAACATGTTATTTTCAAAAGATTCTTTTTCTCATTTTGGCTATGTCAAAACCTTGCTTTGGGTTTGCACTACAAGTCCCTGATTTCAAGGGAATGCCTTCACCCAAAGATTGTATTCTGGTTTTGACACTATTATAACTCTCCAATATCATAAAATAATTATTTTATAAAATATTTTTCTATTTTATTTGCATGTCCTTTTCTGAGGCCAGAAAAGATTGTGTATGAAAAATTGCTTTTCCGCCTTAGAACAATCTGAGAAAATTTGGAGATACTCACAGGACATATATTTTCCATACATAAGATTTTCAACCCCTATTTATGTTCAAAATATTTGAGCAAATCCTTGAAAACCTATTCTGTATGTTTCGACCTTCTGAAATATTTCCATAAATTCCCAGAAAATTCTAGCATATTTCCCAAGCTATATTTGGTGGCCATGCCAAGTTTCACCTCATTCCAAGGTGGTTTGGTTCACCAAATAATCCGAAAACTCTCTTTGTCCAGAATCAATTTGAAGCAACTCTACATAGCAAAGTTTGTCCAAATGGCTTGAAATTTTGCATTAGTATTCAGCACCCCAAATGAGGAGACCCTGCCAAAAATTGGATTTGTGGGGATTAATTTACCCACATTCCCTTTTGAATGGACATAACTACCCATTTGGGGGTGATTTCAAGTTTGCACTGCCAAACTTGGCCAATGAAGCTCAAAATTGGTGGAGCATTCTATTTTTGCATCAAACCCAATCCTGTTAACTTTCATCATCAGTGGTGAAGTGTAGCTACCCCAAACACTTGTCGAACACCTTCTGCCAGCTTGGTAAATCACCTCTTCACTCACTCTACACATGCACCCTTTCCACAAAACTCTTAGTCCAAGCAGCCAGCACCACTCTTCAACTATAGACGAGTAACCCCTCTCTGGTTTCAAGCAGAAGAGCCCAAAATCTCCATTTTAGTTTCTGGCTCAAGTCTGGCACCACCTCTTTAATCCCTCCCTTTGACCAACAGTGAGTCCATCGGCTCTCAAACGGCTACGGATCATCTAACCCAGCCCCAGGATATGCCAGACACAGCCAAATCACCCAGAGCACGCCAGCATGTCGTGGCATGCCAAAACCGCGCTCTGGGCGCGCTACAGGCTGCTCCCGAGGCAAAGGTGGCGAGCCCCGGTCGATTCGCTCCTCCCCTCGGTGCCTCTCCACAACCCCGACAACCCACCTGAATTAGGGCAGCCTCAGGGCCCCTCCTTCCCCTCTCTATTGACCAGGGTGACGTGTGCTCGTGCGCGCCAGATTCGGCCAAAAGAACGCTCCCACGCAGCACGCGCGCTCCTCGCCCACTCTCTCATAGAGTCTTTGGGGTCCTAAACCACGTCCGCAATACCGTGGTTTCGACCCCGAGCTCTCTCTGCCTCTCCTGCAAGCCACGGTGAAACCACAGACGCTCCCCGCTCGGTGCACCATCGCTGGCCTATAAATAGGCCTCCTCCTCGCTCCAGCACCCTCACACCACACCTCCAGAGCCTCAATCGAGACCCTAGCCACCCCATTCGAACACAGCGAGCTCCGGTGCTCGAGATCGACCGAGGCCCCGCCGCTTCGGAGCTCCATCGATCTCGGGCCACACGCCAGCTCTCGCGCTCCTCTCACCTCCTTCGTGACCGTAGTGAGCTCAGGGAGCTTCTCCACCACTCCCCCGAGCGAATACCTGCCCGTAGCACCCATGTCCTCCACCTCACGAATCGGCTCCGCCGCTGCCACCTCGTCGTCGGTGACCCAAGGCCTCCCCATCGTCCCCTCGACCACCAGCAGGTAGGCAGTGATGTGCTGGTTCCATTCATGTCGTTGTTGGGGCATGAGGGCGTCGGTGTCGCAGCTGGCGTTCCTCCCCCTCTGTCCAGAGGAGGAAGACGACCCCGACAAGCGTGCCCCACCTGTCGGTGGCTCATCTCTCCCCTCTCTCCTCTCTCAGCCGCTGACCGCAAGGGCCCGTGCGTCATGTTTGAACCTGACGGCGCGCGCGCCTCGCATGGCTAGCTGGTTGGCTGGACGGTTGGCCAGTTGGGCCGGCCCAGCCACTCGTCGAGCTAGGCCAGGGCTGAGCCCCTTTTTCCTTTTTGTTTTTAATCTGTTTTAAAGATTGTTTTGTATTTTTTTGTTTAATTAACTTTCATTATTTTTTCACCACAATTCTTCTAAAAATGTGTAGAATTTAATAGAGTTGTTATACAAATTTTCATGAAAACTTTTCTGTTTAGTTATAATTAAAAGGCTTATTTTTTAATACTTTAGCTCTTGTTAAATTGATTTTAAAAATAATCTTTTCACCAAAAACACAGACGAATATTTTAAAACTATAATATAGATTTATCAAAATAGGATAAAAAACTTAAAGTGAGTTTGCATTCTATTTTTTGTGTGAGCTACTTATTTTATTACTATTATTATGACGATAGATTCCACGTTTGACTAAGGAGTTGGACTCGAAGATCCCGAAGACCCCGGATACCTTGCTGAATAAGGCAAGCAGCCCTTTGACCATGTTTGAGCAAAATATTATTTGCATGCTAAGTAGAGCAATTATTCCCGTTGCATATGATCATGAGTATTCGGTAAATCATCGATATGGTGTTACCGATGGCTCCTCCGGAGCACTTGCATTTGAGCATGATCCTACCACCTATGAGGGTCACGCTAATATTATGTTGACAAGTAGATAAGTAGAGCTAAGCATAATAGAAGCATATGCATGATGATGGTAAAGTTGATATCAAAGGTTTACGAAAACCCCGTCGGGTGTCACTAATGCCCGAGGGTGATGATGAGTTAGGTGGCCACTTATGAAGAAGTGGTGTACCGAGAATATTTGCTGTGAGTGGTTTCGAAAAAAGGAATAGATTTATGATGTGTTGACCATCCCAACCTTACATGTGCGACCACGTTACCCCTTTATGGGATGGGGATTTGTTGATTACTTTGGTCGGTGCTCGCAAAGAGCCACGTTACTAGTGGCAGGAATGATATGTCGTCACTCTCGTGACGGGGTCATGCCAGGTAGGTCGACTATGCAGTTTTTATGTGTTCCGGGCATAATGTTGGTCCCCACATGGATGATACTGTCCAGCGTTGGTGCTTGTAAGACGTACCTCATGTGGGTTGGGTACCAATCGAGTGGAACTCTTTGTCTAGTATCTTCATGGGAAAGGCATTGATCGGGTACTTACCTGAGGTATGTTATATACCGCGAGTCGTGGATGACACGTAAGTTCCCCAAATCTCGTGGGTACAACGTACAACCTCTGTAGAGTGTAAAACTATTCGAAGAGTCATGTCCACGGTCAAGGACAGTTGGGTAATCCTGCTTAAACTATGTCCAGTCGTTTCCGCATAAGCCACTGTGTGTGTGTGTGTGTGTGTTCATGGAGTTATGTGAAAGAGATGATATGACCAAGTTTGGTGACTTGGCATATCGAATGAACCTGAAGTGTTCAGCCCTCAACTGATATGTTGATATTTGTAACCTGTTCTTCTAAATACAATCTAGATTACGATGCATATCCATTTATGGCCATGTTTACTTACATTCAAGCTGGCTTTCCACCAATGCTGCATATACTTGTTATCATACCAACTACATTATCCATATCACGGGTTGTTTGCGAGTACATTTGAAGTACTCACTGGCTTGTCACTGGTTATGTTATTGACCAGACATGGAAGGACCGAAATTTGGAGAAAAAATCGTCATCGGAGACGGACACGCGAACTAGGACGCTTCCCAGTCAGAATGTTTGTTGGTGAAGGCTGATGGCATGGGCTCCCGTTTGTCCCCAAGATTTTCGGTAGTAGATGTATCGGTGTGATTGGCCTTATAGGACCTACCTATGTGAAACTTGACCTTGATGGTCATTTGTTGTATTAAACGGTATGTTGGATTTAAGACTCTTAATATTCAGTATATGTGTGTTCGGTGAGCATTGGTCTGTGTGATCACTGAGCGCGTTCATTCGGCGATCTCGACTCGTAAGTCGGGGTCCCCACACCTGCACCAGGCCTCGTTCCGTATCAAGTTCCAGTTTTTCAGTGGGAGCCGCAGGAGCTCGCAAACAAGTGGAGCCCTCAGTATTCTCCGGAGTATCCAGGAGAGGGTTATTTCTAGTCATGGATTATACCAACTTAGGCCAAAAGCCTAAGCTTGGGGGAGTACGTATTTCTCACTCACGTTACATTCATGTTCACACACTCATTCCAGTATTCAGTGTTCATACTTTTTCGTTGTACCATCCATGCTAGTTTATTTCTTCTTTTTGTTTAATTATTGTGTGTCTCATTAACCTTGAGAAAATCCAAAAAAATAAGTTCTAGCTTTACCTTCTAGTTTGTTTAGTTGTAGTTTTAAAACAAAACCCAAAAAGATTTTTCGTTCTTCTTTCGCTTGATTGCGGGCTTTCTTGTGTAAATATTTTTTTTATTTTTCTTTGGGTCGTAAGGAGAAGACCACGATGACATGCTGAGTGGCTCTCATATTTATTTTCACTTACCTATCAGAGAGTCCATGCTACCCTGTCTTCTCCTTTGAGTTATTGCTTGGAGATTCCAGCTTAGTCCAATTCACATGCATTTTTATAAATATTTCTCACACCGTTCGGTCGTGCAAGTGAAAGGCAATAATGACGATATATGATGAAGTGACGGAGATGGAGAAAAGCTCGTATGAACTCGACCTATTTTGTTTTCGTAAATGTGATTAGCTCATCGTTCTGGATTCAGCTCGTTATGCATTGAACATGTTTGCAATGAAAATTAGAGATTATAGTTACTTATGCCATGCTTAATTAGCTAGGAGTGAATAATGGTTTGTCTTGAGTGCCAACATACATATTAAAATGGTTGTGATGTAGTACGATAGAATGGTATCCTCCTCCGAATGATTCGAGTGCCTTGAATTCGCACATGTTCACGCATGTAGTTGAAACAAAACCAACATAGCCTCCACGATGTTTATGTTCATGGTGATTTATATCCCACTCATGCTTGCATTCAATGTTCGTTAATCTCAAAGCATGTTTATGACTATTGTCGCTCTCTAGTTGGTCGCTTCCCAGTCTTTTGCTAGCCTTCACTTGTACTAAGAGGGAATACTGCTTGTGCATCAATCCCTATAAACCAAAGTTGTTCCATATGAGTCCACCATACCTACCCATATGCGGTATTTACCTGCCATACCAAGTAAATTTGCATGTGCCATACTCTAAACCTTCAAACAAATATTATGTTTTGTGTTCCCGAATCGCTCATGTAGTGACTAGGGGCTATCAGTATATTCCATGCTAAGTGTATTATTCTCAAGATATGTGTTGATTCACTATCATTCACGAGAAATTTGTTGGTAATCGGGATGCCCAGTTCCATGCTCAAAAGTCAAATCAAACTTAAGGAAACAAAACTCCCCCAGGATTGTTGTGTGTATGGACGGTACCCGTGGATGCGGCCCGCCCTAGAATGTGATTGATTGGTGGAGGGGGAGTAAAAACTTTACTATTCTGTTTGGGAACCGCCTATAATGTATTTATCATGGAAGATATTGAGAACTCTTAGTTTTTATGTTGACAATGAAAGCATACCACCCAAAATTTTGATTTATCCCTGTTTTAAAAGCTCGAGCTTTGGCACCTCTGCAAATCAATGCTGCCCTCTGTGAAGGGCCTATCAATTTTAGTTTATCGTTGAGTCATCCTCTTCTTATAAAAGGCACCAGTTAGAGAGCACCCACATCATCTATATGCTTTGCTATTAATTGATTTTGAGTATGAGTATGACTGGATCTCTTTTACCATGAATTACAATGTCAAGTTAGTCCTTTTTCTTTGGAGGTGCTCTGCATTTATGTTTTCCGGTCTCAGAAAGTGCTTGCGAGATACCAGTTTATCATATTGTATTATGATTGTTTTGATTAAATTGTTGTCATCCGGGACTTATTATTATTGCTCGCTAGTTGATTATGCCATTGATATAAGTAAATCTGAGACCTAAATATTGTTGTGAATGTGGTTAGTCTATAACCTGAGCTGAAAATCTAAACATAAGTTAGACATGTTTACAACAACAAGAACAAACAGAGTTTGTAAAAGATTTTCTTTATCACTTTCTGTTTATCAACTGAATTGCTTGAGGACAAGCAAAGGTTTAAGCTTGGGGAGTTGATACGTCTCCATCATATCTACTTTTCGAAACTCTTTTGCCCTTGTTTTGGACTCTAATTCCATGATTTGAATGGAACTAAGCCGGACTCACGTTGTTTTCAATAGAATTGCCTTGGTGTTATTTTTGTGCAAAAATAAAAGTTCTCGGATTGACCTAAAAATTTATGGAGAATATTTCTGGATTTAATAAAACTACTGGCGAAAGAATCTACCAGAGAGGGGCCAACCCAAGGCCACAAGCCTGCAGGGCGCCCCCCTACCGCGCCCCTGGCTTGTGGGGCCCAGGAAGCTCCACTCCTATATATTCCTATCTGCGGAGCAAAAATCAGAGAGAAGAGTTCATCGCGTTTTACGATACGGAGCCGCCACGCATCCTGTTCTTCCTCGGGACGGCAGATCTGGAGTCTGATTTGGGCTCCGGAGAGGGGAAATCAAAGCCATCATCATCACCAACCATCCTTCATCACCAATTTCATGATGATCTCCATCGTTCGTGAGTAATTCCATCGTAGGCTTGCTGGATGGTGATAGGTTGGATGAGATCTATCATATAATTGAGTTAGTTTTGTTAGGGTTTGATCCCTAGTATCCATTATGTTTTGAGATTGATGTTGCTATGACTTTGGTATGCTTAATGCTTGTCACTAGGGCCCGAGTGCCATGATTTCATATCTGAACCTATTATTTTTCATGAATATATATGTGTTCTTGATCCTATCTTGCAAGTTATTGACACCTACTACGAGTTATGATCCGCATCCCCTAGGGTGACAATAACTCGGATTCTTTTTGGTGATTACCATAGTTTGAGGAGTTCATGTATTCACTAAGTGCTAATGCTTTGGTCCAATTCTCTATTAAAAGGAGGCCTTAATGTCACTTAGTTTCCATTAGGACCCCGCTGCCACGGGAGGGTAGGAAAAAAGATGTCATGCAAGTTCTTTTCCATAAGCACGTATGACTATATATGGAATACATGTCTACATTACATTGATGAATTGGAGCTAGTTCTGCATCACCCTATGTTATGACCGTTGCATGATGAATGCTATCCAACATAATTATCCATCACTGATCCATTACCTACGAGTTGTCCACTTATTGGTCTTTGCTAAGTTACTTTTCCGTTGCTATTGTTACGATCACTACAAAACTACTAATGTCACGTTGGCCACCATTACTGTTACTTCCATATTACTTTGCTACTAAATAATTTGTTACAGATATTAAGTCTTTCAGGTGTGGTTGAATTGACAACTAAGCTTGTCAGATTTAGGGCTCCGTAAGAAGCCTAAGGATTCGAACACAGGGGCGTGTACGTGGATCTCTCCCTACTCAGCTTCGCCTAGCTCGCTACTCGATGGAAACGACAAAGGACTCACTCGATGGTGAGGGGAACATAGAACACAATGGTTGACCCAGGTTCGGGCCGCTCCGTAAAACCCTACTCCTTCTTTTGATGGATTGCCTCTCGCGGAGGTTGGTGGATGAACTAGTAAAGTGCTCTCGAGCCTCCGGAGGTTGGGTGGCTTTGTGTGTCGCTCAAGGGTGAGAATGAACTCCTCCCCTACCAACTGTTCTACCCTTTCTATTTATGGCGGAGGTCTGGACCTCTTCCCTCAGAGCTTCATCGGGAAGGGATCCCACAATGGCCAATTTTGAAGGGGAACAGGGGAACATGCTCCCCTGCCCAAAGGTGGTTTTCACCTACAAAGTAACTACCCGCGCTGCAGGGACGGCCCCGAGGATGACGTTTGCCCTACTGGCCGGCGGCGGTCGCTTCGTTGCACCAGAAGGGAAACCTTTGGAAGATACCTTTGGAACCCCGGTACGCTCCTGCCACCTTTGCACTAAAGGGGAAACTGTTCCGTCGTGCCATCTGCTGCTCACCTGTCCTTCCCTGGCGTCACCCTTGACTCCTGAGGCCCGGCCTTTCCTCGGAATATCCGCCGCTCTGGAGGGGTATTGTCCTGAGGAGTCCCCCCTGTGGGTCTTGACGCTGCTCCTCCTCGTGAGGCTTGGCCCCTCACGAGGGCCTTGCCTTGAATGGTGTTAGGCCCGTCAGTTTGTTTTGATGAGGTGAGCCTGCCCTGGGCCACAGGCAGGCAGGTCTGGGTACCTCCATTCCCAAAATGCCGAAAGTAGCCCCCGGGCCTGCAGCGTGCTCGGGTTGGCTTGTGCATGGAGCCTCGGGGGGCAGCCTGTGCCGCCGCGGGCCCCCAAATGCGTGTGGGCCAGGCCGGTGCACGTCACGCGGCTGGTGTCGGGTCCTCCTTGTCTTTTGTCTCTTTGTGAGTTATTAGGTGCCCTGCTTGTTGGTTTGGTGCCTTATTGCTTTCATTCTTCCCCATTCCCTCTTCCTCCTTGGTCTCTGACTCCAACCGGCGTCCCCCACATCCAGTGTCGCGTCGTTCCCCTGTCGGCCCAGCGAGGGCGCCTGCCGACAAGCAGAAGCCAGAGGCGCAAGGTCCAGCCCCGTCTTACCCGCTCCTGGAGTGTGCCCTTTCCAAGGACGTGGATCTCATCCCCGTGCTTCCGTGGACCGCGGTCAAGTCTAGTGAGCATGGTGGAACCCTGATTAGGCTTGGCGTCGTAGAGGAGCGGCATGCGTCGGTAGCGGTATACCCCTTCTTCCTCCACAGTATCTACGGTGGGCTAGTGCCGCCTTTCTCCCGGTTCTTCACCGCCGTCTTCGACCACT
Source organism: Hordeum vulgare subsp. vulgare (assembly GCF_904849725.1). NCBI lineage: Eukaryota > Viridiplantae > Streptophyta > Magnoliopsida > Poales > Poaceae > Hordeum > Hordeum vulgare. Next base: position 297,464,797 of record NC_058520.1, on the reverse strand, counting down.
ATGGGATCCAAGCCCTTCATCTCCAACCCAACTCCATCTTGCTTCTGTTCGTCTTTGCTTTCTACTGTGAGGCTTTCGTTGGCGTCCAGCCTTCGTGTGCCCTCCTCAGCCATTTCTTTAGCTTGCGCCTGCACGACGGCGCTCATTTGTCGACTTGTGTCTCCTTCGTGGCGGCCCAGAGCGGCAATGTGCTCTTGAAGGCCAGGAAGAAGGTGGAGAACTTCAGGCACTGTTGGGTCCTGATGAGCCTCAAGGATGCCAACCCTTGGCTAGAGGAGGCGAAGGAGTTGCCGGACTTATGAGTGGAGCTCGGCAAAGGTCTCCGACCCTCGGGATGCGTCCGTGCTGGAGCGCTTTTCCCGCGACATCAGCGCCAAGAGGCTGATCGGGGGAATGGTAGTGAAGGAGTTCCTAGCGCAACGCCTGGCGCCTCTCCACGCACACTCCAGGTCCCTCTGGGAGTACCGGGCTGGTGACGACGAGCTCTGGCTCCGGTCCCGGGACCTCCCCACTGAGGACCTGAGTAGGGCCGTGGTGAACTTGCTGGGCTGCGACCCTGGTGACCTTCCCGAGGCCCTCGGTCCGTTATACCGTCGTGACGACCGGGCCGACCTAGTCGGTGTGATACCTATCTTCAATGAGCGGGAGCTCCTCCCGGCTGAGGGCTCCCGTCCGGTGGAGGTGTACTCCGGTGAAGGGGACTCGGAGAGGACCATCGACGTCCGCCTGGCAAGAGCGCCTCTCCTGTTGCAATCCGTCTTTCTACGCGAGCTTGAGGATGATGATGCCACACGGGTTACCCCCATTGGGACCTCCACATGCCTGGCCAAGGCCTCAGGGGGGCCCGTGTCGACACCGCGCGCCATGCGGTCTGCGTGGGTGCTTGCTTCCCGGAAGTTCAGGGCTGAGCCATCCCGGACGCACCCCACCTCTGCCGGCGGGAGGCCCAAGGCACCAAGCTCACCCCTCGGTGGGGGGCCCTGTCACCTCTGATGTCGTCGGGGCGGAGAAGAGGAAGAGATGGCGCAACATCGAGGAGTAAGTTACTTTCTTGGGCACGCCTTGCGTGTCTATTGTCCGCGCTTGGTTGATCCCCCTTTTTACTTGACGTCCAGGGATGTTGTCTCGCCGGGAGCGAAAAGGAAGAAGATGGTCGTCAAGCCAAAGGCGACTCCCGACGCCCCGCCTGCTCTCGTCAGCGCGTCGTCGCGTGCAGGTGGGGAAGAGGAGGCTCGTGGGGCGGTCTCCCTGGCCTTGGTTGTCAAGCCCCCCGAGCCCCCGAAGCATCCTGAAACGATCGTGGGGACGCCGCTGCCTGGGGGCATGCCCTCGAGCGCCCTCAGGCTCGTGAGGCGTAAATGCTCGCGATCGCTAAGCAGTCTTCGGGGCCCCCTGTTCTTCACGGCACTGCCCCTCTGGCGGCACCACCCGCGCCTGTGCTGGAGGATCTTCAGGAGGAGGTCCAGAAGACCTCGGTGTTCACCCAAGGTGTCTTGAATGCGGCCTTCACCGCCTTGAACAACCCAAGCTGGCCGAGCGGCGTCGCCTACAGGAGGAGAAACTTAAGGCCCGCGAGACAAAGCTCACCGCCCGGGAGGGAGAGCTGTCCCAGGAGGCGAGTATCCTGAGCATGAAGCAGGCGCGCTTGGAAGAGAAGGAGAAGGAGGCCGCCTCGAGGAAGTCCATCGTTGACGCCCAGGAGAAAGCTCTCGTCGCGGCCGAGGAGAGGAAAACCATGGAGTTAGCCTGCTTCCCTGACATTGAGCTCAGGTTTCGCACGACGCTCCGCTCCCTCTGCCAAGACGGGTTTGATGAGCCTCTGGCCACCCCGGAGGACGGCTTCACCGCGCTCGCGAAGGGGCTCGTCGTGGCGCTAGAGGTTGTCATCGTGCAGGTGGACAAGATCTTGGACAGCAAGTGTCGCGACCTCTTCTTCACGGCTGCGAATCACGTCTTCAGCCACCTTCATCTTTGTGAGCCGCGATTCGATCTCAGCTCCGTGATCCTGCCGGTCCCTGCCGAGGCCGTCGACCGCGCTGCAGAGGCGGTGAAGGGCCCCGTGGAGGCGTTGGTGAGGAGGTTCGCCCGTGTCACAGCTCCTTCGTCCCCAGGTGCCGCTGAAGCCGACGATGGGGAAGACGATGCCTCTCACATCAACGACCAGCCACCTGCGGAGGGGGCGACCGACGGTGGCTCCTCCTGATTTCTTATCCATGTTATTTTCCTGCAATGCAGACCGTGCCTCGTGGAGGCATTAAACTTATTTGCATTTTTTATGAACTTGGTCATGGTTTGTAATAATTGAATGCTTGAATTATTTCCCCGCCTTGTTCCTTTCATGTTTGATGTGTTACTCTACATCAGCACGGCCCACCCCGCGCATACCTTCCTGCAATTGAACCGACCGGAAACCAAGAACGGCCCAAAGGGGGGAAGTGTCTACGAGCGCAGTTAGGCTCCTGAGTCGCGATGCTCAGGAGTCCCCCTTGACGCGTGAGTTGCCCTCATGAGGAGAACGCGGCGAAGATTTCAAAACTTGGAACACCTTCAGCACTCCGCAGGTTGAACCGACCGTAAACCAAGGACGGCCCAAAGGGGGAAGGGGATACGAGCGTGGTTAGGCCCGTGAGTCGCGATCCTCTGGGGTCCCCCTTGACGTGCAAGCGACTCCAATAATACTCCTAAGAAGCCGATAATTTAATACTCTCGAACACCTTCGGCACTCTGCATCGGCAGGGCCCGCCCCGCGCATACCTTCCCGCGGTTGAACCGGCTGGAAACCGAGGACAACCCAAAAGGGGAAGGGGCTACAGGCGTAGTTCAGGCTCCTGAGTCGCGGTGCTGAGGAGTCCCCCTTTATATACGAGTAGGGATCTGAAGTGGTTTGTTTAGCGCACTAGGATCTGCGTCGGCAGGGCCCGCCCCGCGCGTACCTTCCCATGATTGAACCGACCGGAAACCAAGGACGGCCCAAAGGGGGAAGGGGCTACGGGCATAGTTAGGCCCCCGAGTGGTGATGCTCAGGGGTCCCCCTTGATGTACAAGCGGCCCCGTACCTCATGTTGTGTGTCCCACACCCAGGGCGTGAGTGTAGTCGCAGGTGGATTGAGTTGGCTTCCTTGCCAGCTGAGGGCTTAGCCATTCGCAGGCTGTGTTGGTGCCAGCTGCGAGCATACTCATTGGCGGACTACGTTGATTGCTGCCATTTTCTCTCCAGTGCGGAGCATAGGGCTGCCACTAGGCATGGGAAGGACCCCTCCGCGTCCTCATGGAGCCCTGGGCTTATATAGCCTCGGCTCGTTATTACGTGAGAGTGTCATTTTGGGGGTGTATATGGGAGGTCACGAGGACGCTTTGGCATCGCGAGTGTCCCTACCCCCAAGTCATTGGTGGACTGAGCTTCTCCCCAGCACAGAGCATAGGGCTTCCACTAGGCGTGGGATGGACCCCCTCTGCGTCCTCGGGGGGCCGTGGGCATATACGGCCTCGGCTCGTTATTACGTGAGTGTCATGGTGGGGGTGTATATGGGAGGTCGCGAGGACACTATGGCCTCGCGAGTGTCCCTACTCCCGAGTCATTGGTGGACTGAGTTGATTTTGTTTGGTTGATTGGCGAACCCGACCGACTTCTTCTTTGGGAGTGAGTCTGTGTATCTGCTGCCCCGAGAGGCCTACATTGACAAACTTCGACCGGAGCCCCCAAGCGAGGGGCGCGACCGCCCGACAATATAAGCAAGGTGGAACGTTAGGGTTTAAAATGGGTGAGACTGAAACAAGTGAAAGATGCATAAACGAAAGTAGCAGCTGGGGGAGTGTCTTGAGATCGGGGAAGCCGCATGGCTCTGGGGTGCGCCCTCAGACTGGGTGAGCCAAAAAGTTACCGCGCATCAGCCAACAAAAAGTCACATGGTGGATGTGCCGCTGAAGTACCGAAGGCGCTGTCGTCGCTTGATCTCCTGTCTCCACGGTCGCGACCGTCACGGGTCCGCTGCCTCCCGAGGCTTGGGGCCTTTTCTTGGCCCGAGCATCTCCTCCTATTCCTCGCGGCGCCCCAGCAGGTGGGGTACGAGCATGGCCCGCTAGAGCCTCTGGTAGGGGGCAGCCGCATTTCTCAGCCCGAAGGGCATGAAGGCATTGGTGTCCGGGTACACCCACCGATAGTCAGCCAGCGTAGGCCAGAAGGGGCCGTACTCCTCGGCTACGTTGGTCGCGAGCGCGTTGATGCATATGCGGGGCCGGTCATCTGTGCCGACGACGGTGACTACGATTGGTGGTGCAGGGTAGTCACCACGTCGCACGGCTTGGGTCTCTCGATGTTATTGGATTGCTCTGATGATGGACTCACGGGAGTTGGGTGGACGCGCTCTGGAGTGCGCCCTTGGGGTGTGCTCGAACACCACCCCCGCCTCACTGGTCAGGCCAGGGACCTCCCCGGTGGGAGCCCCCAGCCCTGACCTAAGGGGGGCGCCGAGCGCGCCTGCCTATGCAATGTGGAGCATGGCCCCGTCCCCGGGCACGGAGCCCGAAGCCCCCAAGCACTCCGTGGGGAGGAGTTCCTTCTTCTTCTTGTGTGGGTCCTCGCGATACAGCTTGTCTTCTTTGTCGTCCGAGCACTTCGCCGCCTCCGCGCGGTAGGCACGCTCCAGTGTACAAACGGCATCCCTCTCGTCGCAGAGGATCGTGATGACGCCGCCGCTCCCTGGCATCTTGAGGACGTCGTAGCCGTGGTGGATCACTCCCATGAACTTGGCAAGAGCCGGGTATCCGAGGATTGCGTTGTATGGCTGGTGAATGTGCGTGACGTCGAAAACGATGACCTCAGTGTGGTAGTTCTTGCGATCGCTGAAGGTGACGGACATGTGCACCTGCCCGATGGGCCCGGTGGACCCCTCCACGACTCTTGAAAAGGGCTTTGTCGGCATGAGTTGTTTGTACGGCAACTAGACTTTCTCGAAGATCTCAACCGAGAGGACGTTGAGCCCTGCTCCACTGTCGATGAGGGTCTTGGTGACAAGGACGTTGCTGATGGTCAGGGTGCACATCATTGGGAGTTTGCCGGCCATGAACGAGCACCTGAGCTGGTCCCTTGGGTCGAAGGCTATGGTGGTCTGGGACCAGTTGAGTGGGCGCATTGCTTCAGGCCTGGGGAGGTCGGCGTTCACCTCCCGGGAAAACTGCTTGAAGGCGCGGTTGGATGCTGGGGTTTGGGCACCGCCCAGGATGGAGGCCACCATCTTGACCTCCTGAAAGCCCCCAGCCCCATTGTCTTGCCTGTCTTCATCCTTCCTCCTAGGTGACGGAGGTACAGGGGCAGCCCAATCTGACGAGGGTGAGCCTCACGAGGCTGACCACGTCGTTGCCCCTCCTGAGGGTTATCACGCCAGCGGTCCTCCTAAGGCTGGCCTCGCCAGGGGTCCTCCTGAGGCTATTCACACCACCCCTAAAGCGGCTCATGGTCATCCCAGCGGCCCCCACTGCGGCCTCCTCTGTGCGCGGGGCCTCTATCTAACCGTCTGGGGTGGCTGCTAAAGTGTTCTGCACATACGAGGCGGAGTTCTTGACACTCGGAGGTATCATAGCCGCTGGTGCCATGGAAGATGCACGTTGGCCCCCCTCCGGACAGGCGCTCTCCCTCTGTGACATGCTTCACCTCGGGCTCGGCGGCGAGCACCACCGGAGCCTTGCGTTTCACCTCCTTGGCCTTGGGCCTTCTTCTCCTCTGGGTCCGCTGCCTGGGCCCGAGGAGTGACAAGCGCCCTTCTTCAGCCTTGACGCACTTGCTTGCTAAGTTGAACATCTCCAGTGCACTGCTCATTTGATCGTTCATGGTGAGCTCCTCCTTCATCCTGAGGTTGGTGACTCCGTCAGAGAAATCCGAGATGACGGCTTTGTCCGACGCCTTGGGGATCTTGAGGAGCATGACCGTGAAGCATTGTATGAACTTGTGCAGGGTCTCTCCCTCATGCTGCTTGACGTGCCGCGGGTCGTTCACGGTAGGAGCGTGGTCGCGTTGCCCTGGAAGTTGGCGATGAAACGCTCACGTAGGTTGTCCCAGGAGGTGATGGACGCCTTCGGGGGGTTGAGGACCAGGAGAGTGTGCCGCCCTTGAGCACCATGGGTAACCAACACGCCATGACCTTGTCGCCTCCTCCCGCCGCCCTGATGCTCAACATGTAGAGTTGCAGGAACTCGGTCGGGTCTTGGGTGCCATCGTAGCACGGAGGCAGGTCCGGCTTGAACTTGCAGGGCCATGCAGCGGTGTATAGCACGGGGGCGATGGCGAGGCACTCCACCGGTCTGACCGGTAATATGCGCGCGGGAGCCGCCGGGTCTTGTGGTTCCATGGGGTCTACTTCAAGCGGGGCGTGCTCACGACGCGGAATTTGCAGCGCCAGGAGCACGCGCACATCGGCACGGGGTCGGGGAACCACCTGGCTGCTTGCTTCATCTCCAGGTCCCACCATGGGTTCGCAAGGCCGTTCCTGGGGACGCGCTTCCTGTCTGGCCTCGGGGTCTGCGCCGCGCCGCGGAGGTGCGGGCAGCGCGTCTTGCTCCTCATCGTTTGCCAGGGACGTTGGGGTCGGAGCAAGCAGGAGAGTGCCGCAGAGTCACCAGTGGCGGTGATGAGCTCCTCGATGCGCTGGAGCTAGTCGTTGTGGTGGTCAGGCGTAGGACGCTAGCAGAGCAGCTCAGTGGCCGTGGCAAGAGCGCGCCGGCCGTGGGGCATCTCTGGCCGGGCCCGCGATACCGACCCTGAAGGTCGGACGAGTGACGGAGTGGCGGTGCGGCCATCAGCCTGCACGGTCGCCGGCTGGGAGGAACCTTTTATCTCCTGAACTTCGGGGCCGTTGGCAACGTTCACAACGAGTGATGGCGACCGGCGTGCGCAGGCGGCCCCGACAAGCGTTGTCTAAGCAAGGCAGGTGGCGCGGCGCTCCGCGCGGGCCTGGCGAGCGTCAGCCATCGGAGCGTCGGAGCTTGGAGAAGGCCGAGCTTGGAGAAAACCCCGACTCGCCCCCTACCTGGCGCGCCAAATGTCGGATTTTGGGCTCCGTAAAAACCCTAAGGATTCTAACACAGGGACGTGTACGAGGATCTCTCCCTACTCAGCTTCTCCTAGTCGCTACTCGATGGAAACAACAAAGGACTCACTCAATGATGAAGGGAACACACAACACAATGGTTTACCCAAGTTCGGGCCGCTGCGAAGCGTAAAATCCTACTCCTGCTTTTGATGGATTGCTTCTCGTGGAGGTTGATGGTTGAACTAGTATAGTGCTCTCGAGCCTCCGGAGGTTGGGTGGCTTTGTGTGTCGCTCAAGGGTTAGAATGAACTACTCCCCCTACCAAGTGTTCTACCCTTTATATTTATAGCGGAGGCCGGGTCCTCTTCCCTTGTAGCTTCGGCGGGAAGGGATCCCACAACAGCCAATTTTGAAGGGGAACAGGGGAACATGATCCCCTACCCAAAGGTGGTCTTCGCCTGCAAAGTAACTGCCTGTGCTGAAGGGATGGGCCCGAGGATGACGTTTGCGCTACTGGCAGGTGGCGGTGGCTTCGTTGCACTAGAAGGGAAACCTTTGGATGATTCCTTTGGAACCCCGGTACGCTCCCGCCACCTTTGCACTAAAGGGGAAACAATCACGTCCTGCCATCTGTTGCTCGTCTGTCCTTCCCTGGTGTCACCCTAGACTCCTCAGGCCCAGCCTTGCCTCGGAATATCTACCGCTCCAGAGGGGTCTTGAGGATGCCCCCTGCGGGTCTTGATGTTGCTCCTCCTCGTGAGGCTTGGCCCCTCACGAGGGCCTTGCCTTGAACGGTGTCGATCTCGTCAGTTTGTTTTGATGAGGTGAGCCTGCACTGGGCCACAAGCAGGCAGGTCTGGGTACCCCCATTCCCAAAACGCAGAAACAACTACTAATACTCGATAATATTCTTTGCCTCCCCTAGTGTCAAATCAAGAAATTTTGGTTGAATACTCTACCCTCGAAAATGGTTGTGACCCCCTATAATTGTGGGTTGTCAATGCACCTCTTAAGAATTCTTGATATAGTGATACTTCTCGCCATCACCATTCATTTCTTGGTCCCAGTGTTGTTTCTAACCAGAATACCGACAAGTGAACTCTGATGTGTGATTCCAATACTTGTGGCAACCCTATTGCTTTGAAGTTAATGAATGATAGTTTCATTCTTAGTGTGTTCGTTGTTGACTAACCATATTAGCATTGTTCGTGCTACTCATTCTGTATTTCCGGGTTCCCTTTCGATCAATGTTTAATTGTTGATGTTTCCTTGAGCTTATGTCATTATATAATTTGATGTGACAAATGCTATCACCTTGTTCTTATAATTTCGGAAATTCATCTTTATCAAAATCTTGAGAGATTGTTATTGAGCCCATCGGCCACACCCTCAACTTCTCCATGTTTCATGATGAAGCTTTTGAAAGCATTATCTTTGTGCCTATCTCATGAAGAATATGTTTGATAGAAGAATTGTTTTCCCAAATTTCACGTACATTCTTGTTGTCATGAATATGAGAAATTTTTTATTCACTTCCTCTAGGATCATCCCAAATCATTCACGCATGTGCGAAGTGTTATATGTTTTGAAGATTTGCTATCTTCACTTTATATAACTTTATTAGCACCCCAATCCACTTACTTATTTGATAAAGGAAAAGAAGTTCCTTCAAAAGAGCTAATCTAGACTTACACAAGGACCTTGATATCCTTGATGATGGTGCAACAACTCGGAACCGACGCTCCAGAAGATTGCCCTCTTATTCCATTGTCAACGTGTGATTTATTTGGTTGTCGCATTCATCATCGCATCATACGCATCATCCGCATTGCATCGACACTCCATTGTCGTTATTTCTTTCAAAACTTGCATCCGTTCGTACTTGCCGGTTCTTCCCATGCTTTTCGTCAACGGTTTCGACACCAACCACACGCGCACGCGCCCATAGCATCGTTAAAGTATTGTTTGAAAAGTGTGTATAAAACTTTCTTGGATTGGGTGGAAAGTTGACGTGTGGTCTTAATATAGTGTCGTTAGGCCACGTACCAAATTTCATCACAATTGGAGTCCGTTTGATACCCGGACCATTAAATGCATAGCGGCATTATAGTCGGTTTATTTGTCATGCATTTTCGGTGTTGAAAACCCTCTCACGGACTGCCATATTCTCTCTCATCTCAACCCCAACCCCTGTACACAGCCCTCTAGCCGAGCTAACCTCACCCTTCGCTTCTGGACCATCAGATTGGATCGAACGGCTCCAAAAGCGCCCAAAAACTCAAACCCTAGCTAACCGTACTATAAAAGGAAGCCCTCCTCGTCCATTTTTGGGTTACCCTTCTTGTACCTCAAAACCTGTGCTCACCAACCCCTAAGCGCAGCCGCCACCAGACGCCACTCCTGGCCGCTCCAATAGCGCCACGTGGCCCAGCCGCTGCCCCTAGCCGCGGCCTACCAGGCCCACAGCAGGCCCTCCCGGGCCCGAATCGAGTGCGCCCCATGCCTCGTGCGCCAGCCCATCATTGTGCCACTGCCCGCGCGGCCCTGCGGCTCCTCCCGAGCGTTGCCTCGCACCACCGGTCCCCGCTGCTTTGCCGGACCTCGCCCCCAATCACCGTCACCCTACGCGCACCTTGCTACCACGCCGCTGCAGCTTGCTAGAACCCTAGCACCATCTCCATGCACGCTTCCCGCCGTAGCTCGCCGCCGCCGGTTGCTGTTGTCGCCGCCTCCGCTCTGCCCCCAGCCGCCACTTCCGGCGATCCCCTACCGCTCGCTATGGCCACCGGCCTCCTCTCCCTATGGATCAAGATAGGGAGGTCCCGATCCAGCTGATCCGGATCCCACGAACCAAACGCCACATCCCTTTTTTGTCCGAGGTGAAAAAACTGGCTAAGTCCCTCATAATTGCTCTGTTTCACCATGTTAGCATTCTAAGCTGCGGGTAACTCCTAACATGTGTATTGGTTGGAGATGAATTATATATATAAGTTGTACTACTCTCTGAGCTCTACATCATGAAAGCATTTACATACATATTAGGATTCATATAGATTCTATTAATTGTGTTGCAAAAGTGCATCCCGTCATAGTGTGATAACCTGTTATTTTGTTCAAAGTTGCATGGGTGATTGCATCCACACCGTAGCCCATATACATACGGTTCCTTCATGTAAAAAAGCTCCACTCTTAAAACTGATAATTTTACAAAGTCTGAAATTGTGTTCAACTTGCCATTTTGTGAGATCTTTTCCTAGTGGTCCATGCTTCTATTCAATTTGTCGTGTGTAGATGGCTTTTGTGCATCTAATCCACTACTGCCTCATTGTTAGAGCATATTTATCCATTTGTGGTTTTGGTAATTCATGACAATCCATATGGAATAATTGTTGCCTTGAGTTATATGTCAAGGATTTGTCCATAGACACTTCTTGAAGTCCATATGTTGGTTTCAAGGAGTTTATATGATGACCAAGGTGGTATTCAAGGTTTTATACAAATATTGGTCATAAATTCACAAGGTTTATCAAGACTAAGTAAAAGAGTGAATCAACTTGATCAACACAAAAAGAATACAAGATGTACCAAGAGGGATCAAGCAATCCCATGGTATGGTAAGCATTGTCCATTACGCTTTGTGTACAAACCCATGGTCTTCCTGAGAGTTCTATGTGGGGTTAGGTGTGTTTCCATGGTCTTGTGTCAAGAGGAAGATCTCATTCAACCCATGGAAGATTGCGGTGTGAAAGTTCAAGTGGAGCATCACGAAGATATCATGCTTAAAGCTTGCCGTCTATTGTGGTGGCAATGGACTTGTGAAGATGTGTTGAAGAGTGGCTCACCCATAGTGGGTAAGGAGGAGCAATCAACTTGTCTTCATCAAGACAACGCAATCAAGAAAGGTTGTCCACCTTGAGGAAGTCAAGATCGTCATCATCTCGCTCAAGTGGACTATGTGCAAGGTATAGGTTTTACCTCGATAGGTTTTCTATTTTACCAGTCTCAGAATGGTACTAGATGGGAGACTGGTTATAGGATAGATAACCGCACTATCAATGGGGCTCTCAAGTGAGTAGCTTGATCATATCATTCGTTGAGAGCTCAAACCATTTGCATCCTTGCATCACCTTTCTTGGTTATTGTTTGGTAGTTCCCTTTGTGAGTTGTGGAGTGTATGGTCATCTTCATGACAAGCTCGAGTTCATCGAAAATGGATTCCATATGCATCTTCTATGATGATTTCGATGTTGTATTTTTTGTCGGTTCTTCATTCATAGAGGTTTCACATCTCTATATCATTGGCATTTTCATAATTGCATGTTCTTAAGATAACCAAGAAGCTTGAGTTTTTCAATTTGGAGCTCGTATGCGGAAGTGATGGCACTTCTCGTCAGGTTTTCTCTCTCAAATAGAAGTACCGCTCGGGCTAAGCGGTAGTATCGATCTAGCGGTACTTCCACCTTCCCTGTCAGCCTCTCTTCCGCTTATAATTTCTCTCTCGCTTCATTGGTGCGTTTTTCCACTTTGAGCGAAAGTACCGCTCGGGGGGAGCGGTAGTACCGCTCCAGCGGTACTACCGCCCTCCCCTTCAGTCCCTACTTCCACTTGAATTTTTCCCTCTCACTTCCAATGAGTCCTTGCCCTTTTTAAGCGGAAGTACCGCTTGGGTTGGAGTGGTAGTACTGCTCCAGCAATAGTACCGCTCAGCCCAGCGGTAGTACTGCTTGTGCACGACTAGTGCACATAATGGTTGGATTTGGGGGGCACTATAAAAGAATGTCTTCTTCCCCATTGCTCCCTAACTGTTGAGCTCGTATTTTCCCTCTATTGTTGACCTTCGTTGAGCTTCATAACTCTCAATCCCTCCAATGATTCCTGCTAGTTCATGAGGGAAAAGAGAGAGGAGATCTAGATCCACATTTCCACCAACCACTTTCTCCTCTATGTGAGGGGAACCCCTTGGATCTTCATCTTGGAGTTCGTTCTGAGCTCCTTGTTCTTCCTCTCATATTCCTCCATAGCTTTTGTTGTTGTGGAGCGATTTGAGTGTGAGGGACTTGACCACTTCGTGTGTTCTTGCCATTGCATTGGGTGCATCGGTTTGAGTTCTCCACAGTGATACGTGGAAGTGAAGTTTGAGAAGCTTATTACCCTTGGGTGCTTGGTACCCTAGAGATTGTTCTTCATGGATGCTTTGGCATACTAGAAGCTTGGTGGTGTCTCGGAGCTCAATCATTGTGGTGTAAAGCTCCAAGAAAGCGTCGGGGCCCACAATTAGGTTGTGGAGATTGCCCCGAGCATTTGAGGTCATCTCGGAGCCATAGTCCATTGTGGTGAAGCTTTGTGGTGTTGTTGGGAGCCTCCAATTAAGTTGTGGAGATTGCCCCATTCTTGTTTGTATGGGTTCGGTGACCATACTCAAGGGTACCTTAGTGGAATCACGGAAGCTTGCATTGTGTGAAGGCTTGAGGAGATTACGGTGGCCTTAGTGGCATCTTGGGGAGCATTGTGCCTCCACACCGCTCCAAACGGATATTAGGATTCGCAAGGGTGTGAACTTCGGGATACATCATCATCTCCGCGTGCCTCGGTTATCTCTTACCCGAGCCCTTTACTTATGCACTTTACTTTGTGATAGCCATATTGTTCCTTGTTATATATCTTGCTATCACTTACTTGGTTATCTTTCTTAGCAGAAGTTGTTGGTGCACATAGGTGAGCCTAGTTGTTTTAGGTTTTGTGCTTGACAAATTAAACATTAGTTTTATTCCGCAGTTGTTGAAGCCTGAACTATAATTATTTTAAAGTGCCTATTCACCCCCCTCCCTCTAGGCGACATACATGTCGTTTCACTCAGGTCTTGTGCACTTTGGATTCCGGTAGTTTGTTGTTTTGGTGTGTATAAAATGTCATGTTGTTCTTTTTGGCAAATTATAGCTATATGTTGTATTGTGTGTAACAGTTGAACCGTTGCTCCCTTTTGAACGTGTCATATAAGAGACTTGCTTAGAATCTCATGTAGTTTCATAATATCTTGTTTCATACATTTTTTAACATGCTTGTGACTGTCATTTGCATACATTTTGCATTCATACCAAATCATCTTGTGTTGCTCATATCTTTTAGACCGTACCTCCGTTTTAGATGATCTATATATGTAAATCGACAAGAATGACGTGTAGAATCACATGGCCCACTTTATTTTCATGTTTAACTAACATAAAATATGATTTATTCATATCTGGACCAATTCGGAAATTAACATATGTGGTCATTCCGGAAATGCTATAGGTTTTTTCCGACCTCATTTAAAATGCCTAGATAGTGTAGTTTATTTCTGCTTCACCTCTTGCCATGTGTAACAAAATTTAATATTGTCGTGCACCTAAATGGGAGTCAACTAAGTAATTCAAATTGGAGTTTCGTCAATATGCAACTCGTTGCATATTGAGCTTCACTTAATATGTAGAAGTTGATTGTTGTGCTTTATCGTGTCATGCATAATTACATGGACAGGCACCATATGTGCCTGATCATCATGGCATGTATATGTTGTCGTGTTTATAGTGTGTTGATTGTTATTTTTGGATTGTTTCTTCTCGATAGAGTTCCGAACCGCTTCGAAGTGTGAGGATTTGTTCGACTATGTTGGTTCGTCTGCTTCACAGATTCGTTCTTCTTCCAAGTGGGACCACATGCAAGATGATCATTTCCCTAGATACCAATACTATTATTGCCATGCTAGTTGTCTCATTTCTCTTGCTATGTCTCGCTGCCTACAACCCGTTATTTCAAGCCCCCAACATTGCCATAAAAAGCCTCTAACCCTCCACATCCTAGCAAAACCTTGTTTGGCTATGTTACTGCTTGCTCAGCCTTCTTATAACATTGATAGTTGCAGGTGCAGTTCCTTTCCATGTGACAACATGGATTCCTTGTTTATCACCATATTAATGCCATTTAATTTAATGCACCTATATACTTGGTAAAAGGTGGAAGACTTGGCCTTCTAGCCTGGTGTTTTGTTCCATCTATGCCACCCTGGTTATTTGTGTACCGGTGTTATGTTCCGTAACAAAGCGCTCCTAACATGCTTCGGGTTTTTATGGGGACCCCCTAGAATTTTCGTTTTAGGATAAAACTCTCCTGGCAAGGCCCAACATTAGCACTAAATTTGCCTAATAACTAAATAAAATTGCATAGGGACCTCCCGGTCCCCATGGACATTTAATGACCCCCACCCCGGTCTAGTGATCCTCATGAGTATTGCTACACCTACCTAGCAGTCGATGGTGCCACCTTGGGGCAACTTAAGGCATTTTCTCGTTATCATCCACTTTGCATAGACGGATGACGCCCGTAGATAGAGAGCGCGCGGCTCTAGATGTGGATCTGGCTCACCGGGTGGCCTTGCTGGATTTATTTTACCTTTCTAGAATGTCTTGTGCAAAGGATTCCAAGGATACTTTGGTCTATCTCAAGGTTGAGGTTTTCCACTAGGAATACGAGGAGATCACGGGTTTTCCGTAGTCGAGGTTTCCGATGCAGCTTGTGGTAGTTTGTGATGGACTAGTTGGAGCACCCCTGCAGGGTTTAGATCTTTCTGAAGGTCATGCCCGTGGTTATGTGGGAACTTGGAAAAAAAATTAACACCTGATCATAGCAAACTTAAAGTAAATTTGATTAAAATATGCCAAGTATGTGTGTAAGCATGACTGACTCTTCACGTGAGCTCTATATCCAAGAGAGGACATGGTGGGGTTATGTTTGACCTAAGTAGGTGTTCAGGGTCACTTCGTGATCACTTAAATTCATGTCCGTTTATGCGTAGATCAACCCCCTCTTATTCATGTACTCGTAAGTTAGCCACTGAAATAAATTCTTAGTTGCTTGTTGCAACCTCACCACTTAACCATACCTCACCCACTAAGCTTCGCTAGTCTTGATACCTTTGGAAATGAGATTGCTAAGTCCATGTGGATCACAGATTACTACAACAACAATTACATGTACTGGTAAGGCAATACTTTGAAGTGAGCACGATGATTTTTCTATTTGGAGTTTATTCTTTTACTACTTCATTGATCTCGGATGGGTTCCACGCCGGCAGCCTCCGATAGCAAGGATGGACGTCATTCTTTTATAGTTTGTTTTTCTCCGTAGTCGGACCCTGCTCTTCTACATGATGATTGAATGTATTTTTGTATTGAGATGTTCATGTTCTATCTTGTGGCAAGTGTAAGACAATTCCATATACTCATCTCTTGTGTACATGTACTTGTAACGATATCCATTCTTGCGAAACGACAAGATGTGCCTCTATACTGTTGAGGCCCTCGTGCCAACATAAGGATAGGATCGCATTTTGGGCATTACATATGGTTCCCAAATCATAACTCGGTTGCATTTTGTTGTAAGAAATCCATGTTGTCATGAATGTATTGACATTGTGTTCATGTGTCTTACAATCCAACTCATGATTCAAGAATTGCTTCCGTAGTTCTTATCCCGAGAATCTTGCGTCATCATCTCTTCAAAATTTGTTGCCCCCTTTTTCTTCTCAGACATTGTGAGTCTGAGGTATCCGGACACCAATCAGATCCGAATCTCGGGCAGATATGATGGTTGGAACATTTTTGCAATAATTGTAACTTTGGTCTTTAATTAACCTGGTACGGTGATGTATTGCCTAGCACACCTAGCTGGAGGACCTATTGTTATATTATCTTCATTAGTAAAGTTAGCGATTCTCCCCTCAGGAAATTCTATGACTTATTTTATAAGTTGTTCCTGATGGATCCGTTGTGTACCCAAATCTGACCTTTACCTTATAAACATGTCGATGCTCCCCTGAAGCATGAATGTGGTACTTCAAGTGTCAACAAGAACATTGGAAGCGCAATGCTAAAATGTTATTGATCAATTATCAAAGCGGTTTTGTATGGGTGAACATCATGATTCTCCTTGGCCCTTTATCTAAATGGTTATGTGCTTGATGACCTATCATGTATACCATGCTCTACTTTCCTTGGGAAAGGTATACTCTAATACTTATGTAAGAACACATTTTTCTTTCCATTGGTATGCTTAACCTTTATTGTAATCTAACTTATCTAAGCAGTGGTAATTCCGTGCTCAGGTAAAAACCTCAGTGTACAACTCTGTTAGTAAGACCTTGTTACTATTGTGGATAACATTCCGGTAGCCACCGGTGGACAAGAACTTTGCCGATTGGTCTGCCTCCTTTCAACGAGCAGGAAAATAGTTATATTTGTCCCCTGCCCTTGGTACCGACGCTGTTGCCAACAAAACTGACAGGCTATCCTCTAACATGTGTTGCTACCATGACCGTGCAAGATGTCATCGCTCTTCCTTCCCTTACCAACATGTGCGCCTAAAACCCACAATTCCAAAGATCAAAACCTGGAACTCCTATACATCTATGTTTCCAAAGTATCCTTTGCACTTGGCTTCGTATGTAACTCCCAAGCCATCGTCCAAGGAATGATCTATTCTATTATCAGGAGAAATATTTAATTTTCATTGCCTTGAACCCCTTTTACCTTCTCATCACGCATCAAATGGTTGCCTACCCGTTTGTAACTTTTGTACCCTCGCCTATTGCTCCCAATGAATTCCCTCAGTTACAACTCGAGAGATAATTCATGTCTTCTTCCCTAAGTTGTCTGTCACATGCCCAACTTTGTGGAGTTACGTTCTTCCATAGTTTTCCCTCTAATCGCATTTGTAGGACGATGAAGATCCCGAGGGAAGGATGACGACTTCATTAGTATGACATGAGACAAAGAATTGAAGACATCAACGAAAGGGATCAATTTCTTTGGGAAGAGCAAACAAGACCGAGAGGACTCGTGAGAATTTTGTAACCAGACTTTTCCCCTTACTTCTACCTCTTAATTCTCTGGACGGGAAATTATTTTAGAGGAGGAGAATTCTGACACCCCGAATGTAATAAGATACAGTGATCATCATTAAGGGACTAATCATTTTTCTTAATTAGTCTTGATCATATTGGTTCAAATATCATTCCAAATTCCACTTTGAATTCAAGTTCAAATATTAAGTGTGAAACACAAGTTCACAAACGAGAAAACAAAAATCATGTTTGGGTTATAGATATTCCTAAGTATTTATAAAATTGAAACCAACATTTTATTAACTATTTTTGTGCCTTAAAACAATTCGAATAGAGGCCAAAACATTGAATTAAATGCCTTTTTTAATTATGGAAATACCCAAACACTTTAAGTTGTCCTCAAACTTTTTGATGCGGGGTATAAAATGCATTAGAATTAATGGACCCAATGCCATATTTTACAAAAAACATTTTCGCTCATGACGTTAAAGCAAAACAAAATTGAAATCCAAAATAGAAAATAAAATTAGAAAAAAAGGAGGAGGCCTCCCTCCCCGATTCCCCATGGCCCCCTCACCCCCATGAGGCCCAACCCACTCCCCTCTCATCTTCCTCCTCGCACTATACAAAGGGGTGGGCATGGCGGCCATCCGTCGGGGCCATGGCCGACGGAGTTGCCATGACAGCCATCCGGCGCCCCTCCCCTCCCTTTAGAAGTCCGGAGACCCCCCCCCCTCCACAAACCCTAACCCCCCTCGCACCCCCGTTCCTCTCCTCCCGAGCTGAGGCTCACCCGGAAGCCTCTCCGACACCGTCGCTCCGTTGTTGTCGTCGCCCCTCCCCCCGCCACTATGTCGCTGCCCCAACAGCTTCAACGAAACTTGCTGACCCCATCACCCTGCATCACCAGTAAGGGTTGGCTCGCCTCCCTCCCTCTATCCATCTCGCCATGTCCGCCCACACGCACGGCCGTGCTTCGCTGTTGCCCGCCACTACTGTTTTTAGCCACTTGCCGCCTACGTTCGACGTGCCCGTTTCTGTCACCGGCCACGCTCGCCTAGACTTGGTCTCCCTCGTTGCCTCTAGCGCCTCCGCCCTTCGCTGCTCCTAGACACCGCAGTCGCACCCGGAGCGCCCCTGGTCACGGCCCCTTGCGCGCCATCCTGCTCCCTACCGCGTCCCCTCCTCCTCCTACCCAAGCGTGCCACTACTCCCTCATCCCCGTGTCACCTGCAGTCATGCTGCACGAAGCCGTGCCCCTGCACGCCCCCTGCTGCTCCTCGTCCTGGCCACCGCCACCTGACGCTGCTAGCCCCGATGTGGCCGGCCTCCGACTGACGTGCCCCGCTCCAACCGCCGCTTCTCTCCGCCCCGGCCACAGTTGTCGTGGCCTTGAGCCCGTGCGTGCCTGTGGCACTCGCTAGGCCTCTGACCACGGGGGCCCACCCCACTTAATACAGCTAAAAATTGTAAATGTAAAATAAAAGTAAAAATATATAAATATATAATAATAATTATTATTAAATTACTTAATTAATAACATGGAGATTTAATTAATTATCTTAACTAATCAAACACATTAGTCCAATAGTCTATGACATGTGGGTCCTCGTGCTAATTAATCTGTTTTAGTTAACACTCGTTTAATTGTGCGCCTATGACAGGTCGGCCCTAGAGGTCAGCTTGACCAGTCAAACTCACTATTGGATGCTGACATCACCATGATGTCATGTTGATGCAATAAAGCCTTTTCAAATTAAATTAAATATGATAATTTCAGAATATTATTAAATCTCTAAAAAATCATATTAAATAATACATAACTGAGATGAAAATATTTTATACATGAAAGTTGTTCAGAATAATCAACGAATCCGAATATGTTGTCCGTTCATCTGACACATGCTCCTATAATGATGAGCATGGGCATTTTTGCATTAGGATCATTTGTCCCATAGTTGCCAAAGTCCGGGAAATATCGTCCGAGATTTTCCCACTCTGTCCGTGACATATAGTACCGTGTTAGGTCAACCCTCGCAAATCATCTTACCATGTCATGCATTGTGATGCATCTGATTGCTTTATATTTATGGTTTCTTCCCGCTCTTTTCTCACGTAGACACCGAGAATGACGCCACTGTCACCCAGTACGACTATGGAGTCAACGACCCCTCCTTCTCGACCGAGCTTCCAGGCGAGCATCCCCCTTGATCGTTCAGATATCGTTTGTTGCTTGCATTAGAGTAGTGTAGCTATTACTGATTATCGGTTTGATCCTATATTGCTGTATAGCCTATCCTTGCTATTGATGTCGATACCCTTGCCTATTTATCATAAATGCCTAGTATAGGTTTGCTAGTATTCCATCATTGGCCCTACATTCTTGTTTGTCTTCTATGCTATACTATCGATCCGTGATCCCCTAAGGGAGGTGACCACGAGTATACATATATACATTCTATAAATGATACTTGAAGTGACTAAAGTCGGGCCGGCTTGTAGAGTACGTGCGAGTGATTCACGAACTGGGGGCTGAAAGGACATTACCCTGATGACTGCCTGTGTGGATCTTTGTGGCGGAGCGACATGGTAGGTTGAGACCGCCTATGAGAGAGGTGGGCCTAGTCCCTGGTCATTATCCGCAGTTATTTCATAATTACCCTGACGACTGCCTGTGTGGATCTTTGTGGTAGAGTGACAGGGTATTTGATCTGAGTTGGTCGATTGACCTATACGCACTATCCTTCACACGAGAACAGGTATGGGTACTCGGCATCGTTGTATCAGCTAAAGCTCTTTGGAAGTTGGTATTGGAGCGGCGTGCGCCCGAGTGGTCCGAGTAAGCACATGCCTGGTAAAGGAGGTCACCAGGATTAATCTCGGTCGCCCACACGACGTGCAGGGGTGCAACGGGCGATGGACCCAAGAACCCTGCACGCATAGAATTTAGACCGACGGGCTGGCCTCTTTGTTGAGTCTAGGTAGGGCTATGACGTGTTGATCTCGCGAGGCCGGTCATGACCCACGAAAGTGTGTCCGACCAGTGGTTATCAAGCGTGTTGGGTAATGTGGTGCACCCCTGCATGGATGATTTAATTATTCGAATAGCCGTGTCCAGGGTAACAGGAAGACTTGGAGTTGTATTCTGATCTCTTTTACAACTAAAATCAGATACTTAATAAAATACACCCAGATAAGTGACAGATACAACTCGATGATCTCTCTTTCTCTGGGAGATGTGGAGAGGATGTACGGGTTAGGATTATTGCTATACGTTGATACTTGTTACTATAAAATATGTTCTCTTCTCATGCTCCAAGATGATGGCTGCGAGAAGCATAGTCTTCGACACGACTAGCTTCCCCCCGCCTTATTCTAGCATTCTGAAGTTTAGTCCACATGTATTACCCCTTTCATTTGATACCAATGCATATGTAGTTTAGACCTAATGTAAGTCTCACAAGTACTTTGGATGAGTACTCACAGTTGCTTTGCTACCTTTCTCCCATATGTTCTTCTACCCGATTGCGGCGATTAGATGGAGGATCCCAGGAGCGAGATGCTGCCGCCGACGACTACTACTACCCCAACGGAGCCTACTACTATGTGGAGGCCGCTAACGACCAGGAGTAGTTAGGAGGTACCCAAGGAGGAGGCCTTTCCTTTTCGATAGATATATCTTTTGTGCTAACCTTCTTATGTCAAAACTTGTTTACTTAATGTGTGTACTCAGATATTGTTGCTTCGGCTGACTGATGTATTCAAGCCCTCGTGGCCTGGCTTGCAATATATACCTTTATGTTTGAATTTGTGTCAAGAGTTGTGTTGTGATGTTGATTAGTGAGTCCTTGAGCTTGATCGTACACGTTTACGTGTATGATTAGTGTATGATAAAATCGAGGGCGTCACAATAAACAAGCACCCATGGTGTTCAAGCCCGGTGATCTTGTATGGGTACACCTTCGCAAGGAGTGATTCCCGAACGAGCGCAAGTCCAAGCTACTTCTTTGCGCCCATGAACTATTCAAGGTCATCTCAAGCTACAACGACAACGCCTAAAAGATCGACCTTCCACATGACAAGTACAATGTGAGCTACATCTTTAACATCAAGGACCTATCTTCTTTACATGGTGATGATGTCACGCATCCCATGGTCATCCCCATGGATTTTACTCCAAACTCAAGCTCCATGTGGTCCTATGACAAGATATAGTGCACGCGCCATCGAATACGGGGTGACATCTCTCCATCTCAAGATAATCATACCTTGGCATGAGACAACACTGTTACCTTAAGAAAATATGTTGTGCATGATCAGGTCCGTGGACCCTCATCGAAGCTCAGGAGTGCAATAAGAAGGATCCGACGAAGAAGAGAAGACAAGCATCAAGGAAATATCCAAGTCCACCTGAAACTTCCGGCATCCCAGAACCTTCCGGACTCTCAGGCGCCTAGGACCAGAACACGAGAGTGCAAACTCTGTGTTTAGGCTAGAAGCTCCCGGGACCTTTCCCCGGAACATATGATGCACGGAACTTCCGGTCGGGCCGAAACTTCTGGCCTTAGTGCACCAAGGTGGCCCTTGGTGTGCCTCTCGGGGTAAGCGTGGAACCCGGCCAGAACCTGCCCGGAATCTCCGGCCCCGGACCTTCCGGCCTATGGTTGTGCATCCACTCAGGCCCGAGGCCCATGTATCTCTCTCTCCCTAAACTATAAATACTCGTCCCCGCCTACGTTTTTGGGTTAGCATATGTTTAGCTCTTGAGTTAGTTGAGCATTGCTCCTTCCACTTCCCCCTTGTCCATGGAGATGACCTCTTTGTGAGAAGATCCAAGTGGATGTCAAGGCCCTTATCATAGGGAAGATCCTCTAAGGATTCAAGGCCCCACCTCTTTGGGTGGGAAGAACTATCATATTTACTTGTATACTGTGTTGAACTCGAATCATTGTATACTCTTGTGTTTCATGGTTTTAGCGGATGTGTGATCGAAGATTGTCTTGAGTGTTTGCTTGATTTATCTCCTTTTCCCCTAGAAGTGTGAAAAGAATGACACCTCTAGTTTTCCCCGTATCATACTAGGCATGCAACAACAATTATAGCTTTGGACTGCAACTACATGTATGGTCACCAGTATTAGAGATGAATTGATTAGTTTGTATTTCTGTGTGAGTCTCTTTGCATTAGTAATTGCATGTCTTCCATCATGCATATGTATACCACCGAGCATACAACTGCAAGTGCAGTCTGGACTACAACTGTGTGGTGTTTTATGGGGGAGGGGTGCGGTAGTTGCATATCTGCCACTAGGAGGGGGTCGGCCATTGTATCATTGTTTTAGTTATTTTTCTTCATTTTTTCCATGATTTACCATTAATACATTAATGTTTTTGTATATATACGACACACATTTTTTTGTAAAACACGTGATAAATATTTATTTAGATATGCGATGAATCTTTTATATTATCAAGTGAAAATTAGACAAATGCGCATTGAACATTTCATAATATATAATGAATATTTTGATGAATACATGATCAATATTTTGTATAAATAGGAGATGATTCAAATATAGGATGACCCTTTATACACATGAAAACACAAACAATTTTTTATTTTACATAATATATAGATTAATTCTCATTTTTAAAATCAATTTGAATAGTTTTCTTTTGGATATATGAAAACAAAGTTGAAACAGAACCTGAGCTGGCGAAATAAACATTGGCGGCCTATGAGAAAAAAAAACATACTTGCTCCTTATATGTTTTTTAAAGCCCAATCATATATTAATTTATTTAAAATGTTCATACAATCATTCATTACAAAATTTGCCACACAGTGTGGAACAGTATTAAAAAGAAGTCCATCAGATCTATTATCAAAATTGAACTTTGCAATCTCGTGAGCCACTCTGTTGTCAATCTGTTAATCTTCACAATCTGAGTACCCACCATGAGCTGAGAGATATTCAATGCCTCCTTTTTAAGGTCCACCGTTGCTGACCTGTCCCCACTCTCTTTCCCGAACACAGCGTCCACAAAGGAACAATCAGTTTCCAAAATGATAGGCTCGCCAAGAGTGATACCAATATACATGCCAGAGAGGGTCGCTCTTAGTTCTGCTTCACCGACGTTATGCCAAGCTCCAATGAACTCCCAAGAGGAGATGATAAATTGTCCATAATGGTCTCTAACGACCACACCCACGCTCACAGCTTTGATGTCTTCAACAAAACTTGCATCAACATTGATCTTGAAAAAACCCATGAGGGAGGCTTCCATGCAATAACATTCCTCTCTATGTTTGTGGTAGCTTGAAGATCTTGCACCAATTGCTGACCTTTGTTGCATAGTGTCACGTGCAATTTTGGATGACAAGACGAGAAATAAGCCCATTAGTTTTGAATAAATCTTAGCGAGGTCGTGATGGATTCCTTTCCCTTACCAAAAACCAAATCATTCCTCAAATGTCAAACTCTCCAAAACATGAGAATGGTTTGCTCGCGCATAAGTGAACTTAATTGATTGAATAGAATAAAAAACCAATCAGGCCTAGAATATTTGAGAATCTCTTTGGTCGGTAAATTCCACACTTCCTTCAAGGCCATACGGAACGCTCGAGCCTTGGGACAATTTACCACGGCGTGAAAAATAGACTCATCTTCCATACCACAAATTGAGCATGTACCTTGAATAGTTTGATGGTGTTTAACCCTGTTGACTTGAACCACCAAACTATTAGAGGCAGCCCTCCAAGCAAATATTTTTATTTTTTTGAGGGACATTCCCCTTCCAAATAATATTCCAGAGCCTCCGTTCCCCATTCAAGGCCCCACTAGAATTCCGTCATTCACCATTCGCTTGCTTTAGAAGAAGTGCCAGTCTATACACACTCTTCACCAAGAATAAACCAATTTTCTCATAATACCATGCCATAAGATCTCCCTCACCTCAATTGATAATACGGAACCTTAAAACTTCATCTACAACATGCGTATAGAATAGGTGCCTTATCAAATTTTCATCCTACCTCCTAGGCCCAGTCATGAATAATTCAGACACCCATTTAATCCTAGTTCTGTTCTTTTTTGCAGAATTTTTTAGGGCAACTTCCCTAAGAATACAATTATCCCTCCAAATATTTATACTAGTCCCATCCACCACTCGCCAAATGATGCCCTTTTTAGTAGCTCAAGGCCATGCATAATACCTTGGCAAGTAAGAGACGTCGCTTACGGAAATACAATATTTATAAGATACCCATGCAGATAATATTTAACTTTCAACACCTTTGCACAAAGAGAATCCGAAAAAACCAATAAACCCAAGCTTGTTTAGCCAAAAGCGCTTGATTTAAAAGTCGGAGGTCACGAAAACCCATTCCTCCTTCACTTTTTGGTCTCGTCATATTATCCCAAGCCAGCCAATGAGTTCTCCTATTATCTCATTGCCCCACCAAATATTCCTAATAATGTGAGATATTGCTCCTTATATATTATCTTCCCCGACACCGTACATGCACCCAACGTTGTTACACTTAGTCTTCGTCCTTGCTTCCTCCCATGTTGCCTTTGCTCACCTCCTTTACGTCGTCTCTGTTGCCTCCATGCGGCGACGTTCTCGGTCCAGGTGTATGTGCATCCCATCTTCATTTGAAAGAACAAATGTGATTCAGTTATGTTATATTTGTCCAAGAAATGTGACTCCATGACCTAGAAAATAAATCCCAGATGTATTTTGGGTGAGCTAGTGAAAGGACGTGGATGTCGCCTAGAGGGGGGTGAATAGGCGCTTTAAAATAATTATGGTTTAGGATTGAACAAATGCGGAATAAAACCAACATTTAATCTGTCAAGCACAAAACCTAAAACAACTAGGCTCACCTATGTGCACCAAAAACTTACTGTTGGAAATATGCCCTAGAGGCAATAATAAATTGGTTATTATTATAATTCCTTGTTCATGATAATTGTCTATTATTCATTCTATAATTGTATTAACCAGAAACCATAATACATGTGTGAATATATAGACCACAACATGTCCCTAGTGAGCCTGTAGTTGGCTAGCTCGTTAATCAATAGATGGTCATGGTTTCCTGATCATGGACATTGGGTGTCATGAATGACGGGATCACATCATTAGGAGAATAATGTGATGGACAAGACCCAATCCTAAGCATAGCACAAGATTGTGTAGTTCGTCTGCTAAAGCTTTTCTAATGTCGAGTATCATTTCCTTAGACCATGAGATTGTGCAACTCCCGAATGTTGTAGGAGTTCTTTGGGTGTACCAAACGTCAGAACGTAACCGGGTGATTATAAAGGTGCACTACAGGTATCTCCAAAAGTGTTTGTTGGGTTGGTACGAATCGACACTAGGATTTGTCGCTCCGTGTGACGGAGAGGTATCTCTGGGCCCACTCGGTAATGCATCATCATGAGCTCAATGTGACTAAGGAGTTAGCCACGGGATGATGTGTTACTGAATGAGTAAAGAGACTTGCTGGTAATGAGATTGAACAAGGTATAGGGATACCGACGATCGAATCTCGGGCAAGTGTCATACCGATAGACAAAGGGAATTGTATACGGGATTGAGTGAATCCTCGACATCGTGGTTCATCCGATGATATCATCATGGAACATGTGGGAGCTAACATGGATATCCAGACCCCGTTGTTGTTTATTGGCCGGAGAGTTGTCTCGGTCATGTCTGCATGTTTCCCGAACCCATAGGGTCTACACACTTAAGGTTCGGTGACGCTAGAGTTGTTATGGGAATTATATATGTGGTTACCGAAGGTTGTTCAGAGTCCCGGATGGGATCTCCGGACGTCACGAGGAGTTCCGGAATACACTGGAGGTAAATATTTATATCTGCGAAGTTCCGTTTCGGTCGCCGGAAAGGTTTCCGGATTTATCGGTATTGTACCGGGACCACCGAAAGTGTACCAGGAGGATCCACCTGTCCCGGAGGGCCACATGGGCTGAAAGGGATGAGGAACCAGCCCCTCGTGGGCTGGTGCGCCAAGGGGAGGAGGCCCAAGCCGCAAGGGGCCAAACCCTAGGGCGTGGGGGGCCTGCCTTGGGTGGCAAGCCACCCCTAGGGCGCCGCCCCCTCCTCCTCCTCCTCTAGGGCTGCCACACCACCACCTAGGGAAACCCTAGTGTGGTCGGCCCCCTCTCCCTCCCTCCTATAAATAGATAGGGTTTGGGGAGAGCTGCACACACCTTGAACATCACCTCTTGGCGTAGACCTACCTCTCCCTATTCTCCTCCTCCGTGGTTCTCGGTGAAGCCCTGTCGAAAAACCACATAACTCCACTGCCACCATGTCCTCGTGCTGCCAGAGTACTCCCTCAACTTCTCCTCCCTCCTTGCTGGATCAAGAAGGAGGAGACCTCCCGGGGCTATAGGTGTGTTGAACGCGGAGACACCGTACGTTCCATGTTCGGATCGGATCTTCCGCGATTTGAATCGCCGCGAGTACGACTCCATCGACCGCGATCATAGTAACGCTTCCGCTATGCGATCTTCAATGGTATGAAGATGCTCTACCTCACTCCTTGCTGGTCCCTCCTAGATGATCTTAGTGTGACGTAGGGAATTTTTTGAATTATTACTACGTTCCCCAAGAGTGGCATCCGTGCCAGTTCTATGCGTAGATTTTATGCACGAGTAGAACACAAAACTTGTGGGTGATGATATTGTCAATTGCTTTTCGTTACTAGTCTCATCTTGATTTGGCGGCATCGTGGGATGAAGTGGCCCGAACTGACTTTACACGTACTCATACGTGAGACTGGTTCCACTGCCCGACATGCACTTGTTGCATAAGGTGGGTAGCGGGTGTCTGTATTTCCCACTTTAGTCGGATCGGATTCGATGAAGAGGGTCCTTATGAAGGGTAAATAGCATTGGCATATCAACGTTGTGGATGTCACGTAGGTAAGAAGCGTTCTTGCTAGAAACCCAAATCAGCCACGTAAAACTTGCAACAACAATTAGAGGACGTCTAACTTGTTTTTGTAGGGTATGCTATGTGATGTGATATGGCCAGAAGGATATGATGTTATATATGTGATGTATGAGATTGATCATGCTCTTGTAATAGGATTCACGACTTGCATGTCAATGAGTATGACAACCGACAGGAGCCATAGGAGTTGTCTTAATTTATTATATAAGATGCAACACCATGTGATTACTTTACTTTATTGCTAAGCGTTAGCCATAGTAGTAGAAGTAATAGTTGGCGAGACGACTTCACGAAGACACAATGATGGAGATCATGGTGTCATGTCGGTGACAATGATGATCATGCCATGCCCCAAAGATGGAGATCAAAGGAGCAACATGATATTGGACATATCATGTCACTATATGATTTGCATGTGATGTTTATCATGTTTTCATATCTTATTTTCTTAGAACGATGGTAGTAAATAAGATGACCCCTTACTAAAATTTCCAGAAATGTGTTTCCCCTAAGTGTGCACCGTTGCGAAGGATCGTTGTTTCGAAGCACCACGTGATGGTCGGGTGTGATAGATTCTAATGTTCACATACAATGGGTGTATGCCAGATTTACACACGCGAAACACTTAGGTTGACTTGACGAGCCTAGCATGTACAGACATGGCCTCGCAACACGGGAGACCGAAAGTACGAACATGAGTCGTATGGAGATACGATCAACATGGAGATGTTCACCATTGATGACTAGTCCATCTCACGTGATGATCTGACATGGCCTAGTCGACGTGGGTCATGTATCACTTGGATGACTAGAGGGATGTCTATATAAGTGGGAGTTCATTAAATAATTTGATTAGATGAACTTAATTATCATGAACATAGTCAAAAGGTCATTTCAAATTATGTTATAACTTGCACTATAGCTCTATGGTCTTTGATATGTTCCTAAAGAAAACTTAGTTGAAAGATGATAGTAGCAATTATGCGGAGTAGGGTCCGTTAACTAAGGATTGTCCTCATTGCTGCACAGAAGGCTTATGTCCTTAATGGACCGCTCGGTGTGTTGAACCCCAAGCGTCGGCTGTAGATGTTGCACATCTGACATACATGTTTTTGATAACTACTTGATAGTTCAGTGCATAATGTTTAAACGGCTTAGAATTGAGGCGCTAAAGACGTTTCGAACGTCGCGGTACATACGAGATGTTCCAAGAGATGAAATTGGGATTTCAGGCTCGTACCCTTGTTAACAGGTATGAGACCTCCGACAAGATTCTTTCTCTACAAAGTAAGGGAGAAAAGCTCAATCCTTGCGCATGTGCTCAGATTTTTTGAGTGCTACAATCACTTGAATCGAGTGGGAGTTAGTCTTCCAGATGAGATAGTGATGGTTATCCAAATTCACTGCCACCAAGCTACTAGAGCTTCGTGATGAACTATAACATATCAGGGATAGATATGATGATCCTTGAGCTATTCGCGATATTTGACACCGCGAAAGTAGAAACCAAAAAGGAGCATCAATTGTTGACGGTTAGTAAAACCACTAGCTTTGAGAAGGCAAGGGCAAGAAGGGATACTTAATGAAATGGCAAATGAGTTGCTAATCTAGTGAAGAGACCCAAGGTTGAACCCAAACCCGAGACTATGTGCTTCTGTAATGAGGGGAACAGTCACTCAAGATGAACTACCCTAGATACTTGGTAGATGAGAAAGACTAGCAAAGTTAACAAAAGTATATTGGATATACATGATATTGATGTGTACTTTACTAGTACTCCTAGTAGCACCAGGGTATTAGATACTGGTTCAATTGCTAAGTGTTAGTAACTCGAAATAAAAGCTACATAATAAACGAAGACTAGCTAAAGGCTAGGTGACGATATGTGTTGGAAGTGTTTCCAAGGTTGATGTGATCAAACATCGCACGCTCCCTCTACCATCGGGATTAGTGTTAAACCTAAATAATTTTTATTTGGTGTTTGCGTTGAGCATAGACATGATTGGATTGTGTTTATCGCAATACGGTTAGTCATTTAAAGAGAATAATGGTTACTCTGTTTATTTGAATAATACCTTCAAGTTTTGCACCTAAAATGAATGGTTTATTGAATCTCGATCTTAGTGCTACACATGTTCATAATATTGATGCCAAAAGATATAAAGTAGTAATGATAGTATCACTTACTTGTGGTACTGTCACTTAAGTCATATTGGTATAAGACACATGAAGAAGCTCCATGCTGATGGATCTTTGGACTCACTCATTTTTGAAAAGTTTGAGACATGCAAACCATGTCTATTGGTATAAACGCATGAAGAAACTCCATGCAGATGGATCGTTTGGACTCGCTTGATTTTGAAAATCACTTGAGACATGCAAATTATACCACATGGGCAAGATGTCTGAAGACCTCATTTTCAAGTGAGATGGAACAAGAAAGTAACTTCTTGGAAGTAATACATTTTGATGTGTGCAGTCCAATGAGTACTGAGGCACGCAGTGGATATCATTATGTTCTTACTTCATAGATGATTTGAGTATATACAAGTATATTTACTTGAAGAAACACAAGTCTGAATTATTGAAAGGTTCAAGTAATTTCAGAGTGAAGTTGAAGATCATCATGACAAGAGGATAATATGTCTACGATATGATTGTGGAGGAAAACATATATATCTAAGTTGCGAGTTTCGTAAACATTTAAGACAATGTGAAAATTGTTTCACGTGAAAATTGTTACACAACTCATGCCACCTGGAACACCATAGTCTGATCGTGTGTCCGTATGTCGTAGTCGTGCCCTATTAGATATGGTGCATACTATGATGTCTCTTATCAAATTGCCACTATCGTTTATGGGTTAGGCATTAGAGACAACTGCATTCACTTTAAATAAGGCACCACGCAATTCCGTTGAGATGACACCGTCTGAACTATGGTTTGGAGAAACCTAAGTTGTTGTTTCTTAAAAGTTTGGGGCTGCCATGCTTATGTGAAAGAGTTGCAGCCTGGTAAGCTCGAACCCAAAGCGGATAAATGCACCTTCATAGGACACCCAAAACAGTTGGGTATACCTCCTATCTCAGATCTGGAAGCAAAGTGTGTGTTTCTAGAACGGGTCCTTTCTCGAGGAAAAGTTTCTCTCGAAAGAATTGAGTCAGAGGATGGTGGAAACTTGATGAGGTTATTGTACCATCACTTCAACCAGTGTGTATAGCAGGGTGCAGGAAGTTGTTCCTGTGGCGCCTACACCAATTGAAGTGGAAGCTGATGATAGTGATCATGAAGCTTTGCATCAAGTCACTACCAAACCTCGTAGGTCGACAAGGACGTGTACTACTCCAGAGTGGTACGGGAATCCTGTCTTGGAGGTCATGTTGCTAGACAACAATGAACCTACGAGCTATGGAGAAGCAATGGTGGGCCCAGATTCTGACAAATGGCTCGAGGCCATGAAATCCGAGAGAGGATTCATGTATGAAAACAAAGTGTAGACATTGGAAGAACTACTTGATGGTCATAAGACTGTTAACTACAGATGGATCTTTAAAAGGAAGGCAGACGACGATGGTGAAAAGTCACCATTAAGAAAGTTGGACTTGTCGCAAAGATATTTCCGACAAGTTCAAAGAGTTGACTACAATGAGACCCTCTCACTCATAGCGATGCTGAAAGTCTTTTGGAATTATGTTAGTATTCTCTCCATCATTTATGAAATCTTGCAGATAGGATGTCAAAATATTGTTTCCTCGATAGTTTCCTTGAGGAAAGGTTGTATCTGAGACAACCAGAAGGTTTTGTCGATCCTAAAGGATGCTAACAAGTATGCAAAGCTCCAGCGATCCTTCTATGTACTGGAGCAAGCATCTCGGAGTTTGAATATACGCTTTGATGAGATGATCAAAGATTTTGGTTTTATACAAAGTTTATGAGAAACTTGTATTTCCAAAGAAGTGAGTGGGAGAATTATAGAATTTCTAATGAGTATATGTGGTTGACATATTGTTGATCAGAAATAATGTAGAATTTCTGGAAAGCATAAAGGGTTGTTTGAAAGCAGTTTTTCAAAGGAAAACCTGGATTAAGCTACTTGAACATTGAGCATCAAGATCTATGGAGATAGATCAAAGTTCTTAATAGAACTTTCAATGAAATGCATGCCTTGACAAGTTTTTGAAGAAGTTCAAAATAGATTGGCAAAGAAGGAGTTCTTGGTTGTGTTGTCAGGTGTGAATTTAAGTAAGACTCAAAGCCCGACCACAACATAAGAAAGAGAAAGGACGAAGGTCGCCCCCTATGCATTAGCCATAGTGTAACGCCCAAGATGCGGTCATATCCTTATTTTGGCGCAAAGGCCTCGAAAGGGATAGAAATGCATCTCGTCGTTTCGCAAGAATGGATATCATTACAAGTACATGTACTGAAAAGATGAGTATATGGAATTGGCTTACACTCGCTACAAGCTACATCAGAGTCACATCAGTACAATACATACAATCACCATGAAGAAAACCAGGGTCCGTCTTAGGAAGAAAACAAACGACAAAAGAGCGACGTCCATCCTTGCTATCCTAGGCTGCTGGCATGGAATCCATCCTAGATCGATGAAGAGGAAGAAGGATAACTCCAAATGGACAATCATTGCACTCACGTCAAATTAACTCCTTACATGTACCTGCAACTGGTGTTGTAGTAATTTGTAAGCCACAGGGGACTCTGCAATCTCATTTCCAAAGGTATGAAGACTAGCAAGGCTTAATGGGTGAGGTAAAGGTTAAGTGGTGAGGCTGCAGCAAGCGACTATGAATTTATTTAGTGGCTAACTTACGAGTACAAGAATAAAGAGGGGGATGATCTACGCATAGTGGACGTGAACCACTGATGATCAAATAAATGATACTAAACACGTACTTACATCAGACATAACTCCACCGTGTCCTCGATCGGAGAAGGAGCTCACGAAAGAGAAAGTCACGGTTACGCACTCAGTTAGCATATTTTAGTTAAGCTTACTTCGAGTTATCTAGAACCGCATGTTAAACAAAGTTTCCACGTTGCCACATAACCTCGGGCACGGCTTTCCAAAATATTTAACCCTGCAGGGGTGCTCCAACTGGTCCATCACAAATTACCACAAGCCGCATAGAAATCCTTGATCACGAAAATCGAGATCTCGTCGGACTCCTTAGTGGAGAACCTCAACTCTGAGATTACGCAAAGCATCACCAGAATCCCGATGCACAAGATATTTCATCAAAGGTAAAACTAACCCAGCAAGGCCACCCGACGTGTCGACGATCCCGATAGGAGCCGCATATCTAGTTCTCAGGACATGACGGATTGTCCAAACTTCCGGTAGGTCAAACACAAAGTTGCCCCTGGTAGCCACCGGCGGTTGACAGGTTTGACCAACACTCATGCAGAGCACTGGCCCGAGGGTTGATTAATTATCCGCGGGTACCGCCGGGTCCCTATGCTTTTATTAGGTTATTAGGCAAATGTAGTACCAAAGTTGGGCCTTGCCAGAGTAGTTTTAATCTAAGACGAATTATCAAGGGGGTCCCCATAACAACCCCGATCGTGTTAGGAGCGCTCAATTATGGAACATAACACCGGTAGCCGAAACTAAGGCGGGCAAAGGTGGAACGAAACACCAGGCTAGAAAGGCCGAGCCTTCCACCTTTTACCAATTATATACGTCCACTAAATTAAAAAGAAATTATATGGTGATATAACAAGGAACCCATGTTATCACATGGAAGCAACAGCACTTGCAACTAGCAACGCTAACACATGGTTAAGCAAGCGGTAACATAGCCAATCAGTGGTTTGCTCGGTTGTAGACTGGTTGAAGGTTTCATGGCAATGTTGAGAGGCTCACATTTAACATGTGGTAGGCAACGAGACATATCAAAAGAAACAAGACAACTATCATGCAAATGATAGTAATGGTATCTACGGAAGTGATCATCTTGCCTGAGATCCCGCTGATAAGAAGAACGACTCTGTGAAGCCGACGAACCGACGTAGTCGAACGGGTCCTCACATTCTGACACGCTCGCGGAACTCTATCGAGACGAAGCAAACCAGAAACAAGAATCAACACACGATATTCACCACACGATGCACAACACATATGATGCATATCAATTATGCACGGTATGACATGGCAATTCACACAATCAAACACTACACATTAAATGAAGTTCAATAAGCAACAAGTTGCATATCGACGAAACTCCACATTTAATTACTTAGTTCACTCCCGTTTATTTTCACGGCATATTAAATTTTGTTTAAACATGGCAAGAGGGGAAGAGTAATTAAGCTACCTATCTAGGCATTTTAAATGAGATCGGACACGACATATAGCATCTTCGAACTGACCCTATATGTTAATTTATAATTCTATCCAGATATGAACTAACACATTTTAATATTTGTTAAATAGCAAAATAAAGTGGCTTACATGATTCTACGCATCTTTCCAATCAATTTGCACATAGACATCATTGCAAATGGAGCTACGGTTCAAAAGATATGAGCACCGCAAGACATGATGCCATGAATGCAATATGTATGCAATGACAGTCACAAGCACTCCAAAACATACAAGCAGCAAGATAATATGAACTTACACGAGATGCTAATCTATTTTCATATAGGACACGATCAAAACGGAGCAACGGTTCAACAAAAACAAGCTACACAATAAATAGCTACAATCTACCAAAAACAACAACATGGCATTTTCTACCCCCCAAAACAACAATCTACAAAATTCTAAAATGCTCAAACAAGACATGAGGCAATAGTGGTCAAGATGCACAACAACACCCTACTAAATACAGCTAGCATGGAAGCATGGATCACTAGGAAAAGAAGTCACAAAATGGCATCTTGCACACAGTTTCAGACTTAGAGAATATAACAGTTTTGACAGTGCAGTTTTCAATCTGAGGGCATATTGACAACAACAAAACTATATGCTACAGGGCATAGAATGGAATCTGAATTTACATCATACTAGAGAATATTAAGGACTACAAATAACTCCATTGCACCAACCCCAAAGGAGTTGTAGATCACTAGGAAAACTCATGGAAAGACATCAACAAAATATAATAGATCTCAGACTTAGAAATATTTCAGCATCTTCAAATCAGCACTATTTTCTAGCATGTTGACAACAAGCAAACAACACCTAAACATGGATTTCTATTGCAACCAAAATTACCAGGGGCTAGCATACATATACAAGGGCATATCTCTAGTTCACAACTCATGCATATCACGCACGGAATAAATCCCACAAAATAAACAAGAGGGCAACATGGTAAAATATCATGCATGCTAACAAACTCGAAAGACAGCTAAATGCAAAGTTAAATTCTATGGATTTTTCTACCCCGAAAACATATATAATATGTGGGGTTCGAAAAATAAAACTAGTGCCACAATTAAATGCGGGAATAGGCCTAACCCGATATAGCAAAACTATTGACGGCACCTACATGAAAAAGTGCAAGCAACTACACTAAAATACATGGCAAAGGGTTACGAACATGGTAAACATTTTATGTATGTGACTTGAACAATCCGGACGCGCATAAAAATATCTACGGAATATTAACCTATTAGGACAGCATGCAAATCTAGGCAAATGGCGGGTCAAACTACTTCAAACATGCATGCAAGTTGCAAAATAATGTTCTACGCGAAAAACTACACAAGTTACATATATGACTCATTGCGATCCGACGCACGGATTAAAATTTACAAGAGTTTGAAAATTGGATCCAATTCTAAAAATACTAAATACGCAGGGAAAAAATACTAAATTACTACGGGCCGAAACTGAGGCGCGGGATAGCTAATCCACGCACGGGTGAGAAATAGGGCAAAGGGGGTAGTTCACCAGAGCGGGCTTCGGCCCACGCGAGGAGAGGGGGTAGGCCGGCTCGGTTGGGCCTTGGGGATGCATGGGCTACGCGGGCGGAGGAGACCTACGAGCGGCGCGGGGGTCACTGTTGGCTGCTCGCCAGATCCAATCGGCAAGGCAGGGCGGCGCTCCACGCGGGGGCGATGACGACGGGATGCGACGGCGCGCCAGCGAGGCTCGGGGCAAGGCAATGCAGAGCGGCTGCTGGCGTGGCGGCGCAACTGTCCGGCGGCAGCAGGCGGCTGGCGGCGGCATGAGCGGCGTGGTGAGGGGAGGCACGGAGGCGCGGGTGTGCTCGGGAGCAGGGGCTGCTCGGGAGGGCGGCGGCGCGATGGGCTTGGCGGGCCGTTTGCGGGCTCGCGGGCCTGACGATGATGAGGACGTGGGAGAGAGGAGCTATGGCTTGGTGGGGTGCGGATCCCGAGGAAAACCTATGGTTTTCCATTAGGGGCAGGTTAGGGGCTTAAATATACAAGTGGGGCTAGGGTTAGGGATCTCATGCCTCGATTTCGACCGTAAGATCCAAATCGGACAGTCCCGGTGTGCGTGTAGGGGCTAGGTGGTTGTGTAGAGTGGCTAGGTGGGGGTGAGAGGGGAAACAGACGACCCGGCAACGATATTTTAAAACCGAAAAACGTCCGACGATAAACGGAAGATGGTGCCGCTATGGTCGACCGTTCGGGTATCATACGGACTTCGATTGTGGCGAAAATTGGCAAGCGGTCCACCTACACTATATTAAGACCGCACGCCAAGTTTCGACTCAATCCGAGAATATTTTATACACACTTCTTTAAAAATAGGGTTTTAACAATGTCGCGGGTGCGTGCGACTGTGTTTGGTCTCAAAACGGACAACGACGGAAATGGAGAGAAGCGACAACTAATAACGGATGCAAGTTTTTTGAAAACTGGCGGCAACAGAATGCCGATGCAATGATGTCATGGTTTTGTCATGGTAGATGTCCTCGTGAAAGGACTTAGTGATGGAGCCATCGCACCTTGGTGGCGACTCAACGGGGTTGAGCGGAAGCGATACTCGGGTTTACCCAGGTTTGGCCCCTCCGATGGAGGTAAAAGCCTATGTCCTTCTTTGTGTATATTTATGGTGGAATCGATTACAAGGAGGGCATAACTCGCCTGACCTAGCTCTCGATGGATTGTAACTTAACCTTTCTCCCCTAGGGACTCGCCTTTATATATAGGTCAAGGCCCTAGGTTTTACAAAAGTCCATGCCACATTACAAATCGTGGCCTGCCATATCTCTAAACCGTCGTTTCTTCCAAGCAAGGAAATGGCCATGGCAACTCATCTTCTCTGTATGTCTTGAACCGCCATCTAGGCTCATGGGCCCAGCCGGCTCTCCGTTGAAGTTCTCCTTGCACATCTCAAACCCTGGGCAAAGGCATATCTTGATTATGAACGTTGAATCACCATTCACCTGACCCGGCCCAACGGGGCGAGTCATACAGCGGGTAATATCCCCAACATTAGGCCCCAGATTGACTTGAATTTATTCACGCCAATAAACCTTCATACTTGTCTATGGCGACTCGCACATGATCTCTGACCTTTCTCCTTCAACGAGTGACAAGCCGCCAATCTTCATGATTCGCCTGAATCGCCAGGTCTTTTATTGGTGATGTCATCTTCTCCACCATTCCAGGGATCTTGATGACGTCACATCCATCGTATCTTTTGTCTTATCCTGTCATCCTGAGAATCTAGGCGCCATCATTTCCGATTTTCAATGCGCCTCCTTGACTCTCGCGCCTTGCGTTTCGATTTCTTCCCTAGGTCTTTAAATAGCCGCAAGGGGGAAAGGGGTATCCCCACCTACCTCTATTCCATCGCCTCCACTGCATCTTCTTCCTCGAACCTCCGCTTCGGACCGGCTACTTCTTGGACTGATTTGGGGCGTGGTCTTCGATGCAAACCTCTGCGGCCTACTTCCTTCATCGCCCCCATTCAACAGGTAACTCTTTCTCCTCCAGTAGATCCAAATCTCGAACTTCCCGAGTTCTTAGGGAAGCACCGGAACTCCTCGAGTATTTGCACATTGCGCCATCGACCCGCATAGGCACGGTTTTTAGATCTCCAATTTTAGCAAAGAACTGTGGTAGTCCCATCAACACTCCTTGGTAGATCTGTTGTTCCCCCCATTGTTTCACAGGACCACCACACAGCTCCACAGTGTCCGTGTGTTCTTAGTGCTTTTTATCTTGGCAAGTTATTTTCCTGAATAAAATCACTCGTAGATCCGTGAACTCTGTCTTAGTATTAGAAACGTGTTTATCCTCGATTAGAAAACTTCTAAGGAATTTTTTAGAAACGTAAACCACCCTCGGTGCTTGTGGTGAGTCACAATGCCCTTTTAGATAGGTTCCCAGCTGTTGGCTCGCGAGTCACCACTTTGTAGGTCCTTACGACCCGCCAATCCTTCTTATGCAGATCTCCGTCCCCATCCTTTTAAGCTTGCAGTCATGGGTTCCATCTCCAAGTGCAACTGGTTACCAACAGAAGTTAACGACGCCTACCTTGCGAACTTCATGAAAGTGGGAAATCTTGCGCCGGAAGAAACGATCGGTTTGTGAACCGCCCTAGGAGAGCAACACCCGCAACCCGCCGAAGGGGAGGTAGTCGTTTTTGCTGATCACCTTGAGCGAGGCTTCACACTACCCGGCTCAAAGTTCTTCAGGGACGCCTTGCATTTCTTCAACCTCCATCCCCAAGACTTAGGCCCAAACTCCATCAGCAACCTTTGTCAGTTCCAAGTGTTTTGCGAGGCTTATCTGCAGATAGAGCCTACTGTACTTTTTTTCAGGAAGTTTTTTTATTTGAACCGCCAAATAGAGTTTGACAACGGGCCCTGCCTAGAGTTGGGAGGAGTTAATATCCAAAGGCGACGAGAATGCGGGTTCCCAGCTGCTGCACTGCCCAATCACCCCGAGGGTTGGGAAAAAACTTGGTTTTACTACCGTGACACTTCTCCATCCAATCAGAACCCCTTACCAGGCTTTAGGCATGATCGTCTGCCCATGGACTTCAAGTTGCGTGAAAAGCTAAGTGAGGAAGA
The DNA here is from genome assembly GCF_904849725.1 of Hordeum vulgare subsp. vulgare. Lineage (NCBI taxonomy): Eukaryota > Viridiplantae > Streptophyta > Magnoliopsida > Poales > Poaceae > Hordeum > Hordeum vulgare. Next base: position 297,426,888 of record NC_058520.1, on the reverse strand, counting down.
AGAAGCTTCATTCGTCCCTGTTTTTGCAAAGCTCGGGGCCTTAACCGCCAACGGTCTCACCGCCATTGATCTGATCAGCTGTTGGGTGGAGTGGAGAATTATGCCCTAGAGCCGCCGGAACGGCTTAATGTGTGAGTTCAATGGCTACTTAAACCACCCACAATGCTTCTACGTGAGGCTTGAAGAAGAAGACATCGTTGAAATTGTGAAGAAGTTAGGTGGCGAGCCTGTTAAAAACTGCTCCAAGATCGGGGTAAAACCTTTTTGCGTTTCTAGTCGGGCTCCAGAGGTAAAACATCCCAACTCGCCCTTCCAGTTTTTAATATACTCAGGCTTGTCTCTCATCCGGGCTTTAATTATGTCAATCAGAGGGGTTCGACCTTCTTGAACCGAAGACCCAAAATTTTCATCAAGAAACCACCGAAACCCGCCCCAAAGAATAAGAAAATCAGGGGCAAGGCCACCACAAAGGAGTCATCCATTCTGGGCGAGCCTCGGATCACCGAGGAACAATCAAAAGTAACTGCTCTTTGTCTTCTTTATTTTAATCTGACTTGTACTCATGCTTTGTCGCTTCTATTTATAGGACGATGACATTGTGAGCCAAGACGAAGACGTCGAGGTAATTTCCATTTCTTCCGACTCAAACTCTTCTCCTCCAAAGCCGGCAAGGTGAATCTGTAGGAAAGTTCCCCTGTCTCACCCGGATGCTTATATGGATCCCGATTTCCTTTTGAAGAAGGTGAGTTTTACGCCCAAACTTCATACTCGAAGCCACTCTAGGGAACTCTTGTCCGGCTTGCCAGAGAAAATGGCTGGTCGTAAACGACAAAACGAGGTATCAACACTTTTTAAACGTCCTTTCTTCCTGTGCAAATCATTCTCACGATGTGCTCAATCTTTAAATCCTACATCCAATAGGTTTCACCTCCTTCGTCTAGCGACTCAGCTGCCTCGGCTCTTCCCCCATTGATCCGCCTTCAGGGGTAAGTTATTTCATTAACATGCTCTTTTGGGTGTCAAGGCTTCTATTTTAACATATTTACCATCGTTCCGCAGGGCTCAAGCGAAGAAGAGGAAACCCGGCGAGTCATCATCCGCTCCCAAGGCGGCTGAAATATTTGGAATGAATACTTCCATCCCAAAAGATCAAGACGAGCCGGCTGAGACTCATGCCGAGGCTTTTGATGATTTCCCTGACATCCGGGACGAGCTTCCAAGTCCTCAGAATGAGTTAACTGAAGACCTCAATCCGCCAAATTCTCACAAGGCGGCTAAAGATGTGATGCCTGACCTAGATCCAGTCGTCGTCACTGGTACCGATTTGCCAAACCTGCATCCACGGTTTTAAGCAAGCATGAACCCAAAGATGCCCAAGTCTTTGCAGAGAAGGACATGACCAAACTGAAGCTTCCCAATTTTGAGAATCTAGATTTTGATGAACTTTACTCTGGTTTTGTGAGCCGCTTGCAAACAAGCCATAAAATGGAAAAAGGCTTGTTTAACATGATGCGAAGAAAACATGAGGTATGATACCTGTTAACCTTCTTGACATGTCCTCCCATTAGCCCTCCAAAGGGCGAGTCATCTATGATGAATCGTACTTTGTATAAACTTTCAACCCGTAGCCCCCAAGGGCCGAATCATCTTTTTAAAGATGAGCCGGATCTTTTAGTTTGTACTTGCAGAAAGCTTCAACCTATACCCCCCAAGGTCCAGGTCATCTTATTAAAGATGAGCCGGGTCTTTAGAATATATTTGAAGAAAGCTTCAACCTGTAGCCCCCAAGGGCTAGGTCATCTTTTTAAAGATGAGCCGGGTCTTTAGCATATATTTGAAGAAAGCTTCAACATGTAGCCCCCAAGGGCCGGGTCATCTTATTAAAGATGAGCCTGGTCTTTAACATATATTTGAAGAAAACTTCAACCTGTAGCCCCAAGGGCCGGGTCATCTTTTTAAAGATGAGTCGGGTCTTTAGCATATATTTGGAGAAAGCTTCAACCTGTAACCCTCAAGGGCTGGGTCATCTTCTTCTTAAAGATGAGTCGGGTCTTGCTTTAAGGTATTACCTTAGAAAAAATGAATCGTACATTAGCCCCCAAGTTTCAGGGGATTTGCTTGCGATGTGCATGAAACTTGCTTTGCCCTAATGCTTTGCAAGAATCGTTGACTTGGGCCGACTCAACTGTGGCCGGTTTGAAGCAAAGTTTGGCTGAGCAGCAAGATGCTCGAGCTAAATTTGAAGAAAAGCTTCGCCTTGCACTGGCTGATATGGAAAAGTGAAGGCAGAGCACAAAGAGCTTGAGAACAAGGCCAACATTGAGCAAGTCGCCTTACTGTAAAGGGCAAAACAGGCCGAAGAGCAGATGAAAGCCGCCGTGCAAGAACTGTCCGGGTTAAAACATCATATCTCAAAGATGGCCCATGTTGTGTTTGGTAAGTATCCACCATTTCCTTCTAAAGTCGTGTTGTAAGATCTTCCGACGACTTATGATTGTGCATCTTTACTGCAGGTCCTCGAGCCGCCACTCTTCAAGATGATTGTATTTTGAAAATAAAGGCAATCTATACCTTGACAGAGCAACTGTACACTAGTGGTGTGATGACTATGAAGGCCGTTATGGGCGACAAAGAGCCCATAAAATCAATCAAGTATATGTTGGGATGCTTGTCCATGTTGCCACCCCAAATAGATGAGCTGAAAAGGTCAGCCGCCCGGAAAGGAGCACTCACCACCCTGAGCTGGTGCTTGGCCTATGCTCCAGAGCTTAAGCCGGAGGAGGTGACTGGGGGATTTCCAGAGTATAAAGGCGACGGGTCAGAGTTTACAGAAGAAGATTACCATCGTTGTGTGAAAGAATCTCGCTTCGCGGTGACTCTACTGACAGCCGTCCCGGATTTAACAAAATATCAGGCGTCTTATGATGAGCACAGCAAGCGGGTTACTTCTCCTTCATATGAAATCACCGTTTGGACTCTGCAGCGTCGTAAGCATCCTTTTGACTCTAATGTCGATCTGTCCACCATCTTGACTAACGAGGATGAGTTCCATGCCGTGCCCAACTGCAACTGGAAATTGGGCGACTTATAGATCCAAGATGGCGAAATATCAAGGCAGGATAATCTGGAGGCGGCTTAAGCCAGGAGTTACTTGAACATCACCCACGGAAATTAGTTTAAACATACAATGCCGGGTTATGTCACCTATTATGGCCTTCCGAGCCATGTAATAGGCTAGAGATGGAAACAATATGATGATACATCTGTACATTTTGCTGACTTTGAAGTCTCACCCTTTCATTGATATGAGCCACCTTACTAGGCGCTTTTGCCATGTCTTTGACAGATAATCACCTCCCGAGTTTGTTAGAGAAGAAATGATAAGCCGGCTCAGTGAGCCACGTCAGTTTAGAATGATTTTTTTACAAAATTCTTTAGCTATGCTATAAAGATACTTTGTAGTCAAAAAGATTGCCGGCTCAATGAGTCACGACTGGGTAGGATGAGCTTGCAAGACTCTAGTGCTACCCCAGGAAGGATTTTGCAACAACCTGAGTTGTTTACACCGGCTGATCAGGCGTGAGTGAAGCTTCAGTGAAGCAGGTTCAATGAACCCATGGTTTGTCTATTTTCAATATGTCGGCTCCCGCTAGCACCCTTCATGTTTTAACCTAGGCAAGTTCAGGATCCAAAAAGCGTATTGACTCGCCAAGAGTACATGGGACCATAGGGCGAGTCGCCAAACAGACAGTACAGTATAACCATTGTAATGCATTAATTTTACGCTAGACAAGAGGGTATTCAGGCGGAACTCAGTGAGCAGAAGCCCCCAGGTGACCTATGATTAGGGAAAAGCCTGAATTAGGATTGCAGAAGCGTTTACGCTCTTACTGCAAAATGACTTGGGACCTAGTAGCCCCTAAGTAAGCCAGCTTGATTCTCAAAACCATATAGGGTGTCTATGTTTGAACCATGCAACGTGGCAACTTTGGTCCTCTTTGGCGTACCAGCATCCAGTTTTGAAATAAGCGCAGCATGGCGACTTATGCTCTTTGATACTGATAGCATCCATCCTTGGACGACTTATGAAATAATAAAGACTCATGCTCTCAAGAAGCTGAAATGGCAGAGACCCCGAAGTTCGTGGGCGCCGGCTTTATTGATATATATATATATATATATATATATATATATATATATATATATATATAGAAAGAGAGTACAGTGACTAAACTATGTACACTGATAAGGAGCCAATGGCTCTAAGTATAATAAGGCCGTAAGTGGGAAATGTTCCAAGGCCGGGTCGTTTCAACCCCTGTTGTTGGCCTATCTGGACGAAGATCCACCAGGTAGTAGGAACCATTATGCAGGCTTTTGCTGATGACAAACGACCCTTCCCACAGAGGGGATAACTTATGCATACCAGTATGATCCTAAATCAAATGGAGCACTAAGTCGCCCTCCTCGAAAACTCGGCTTTTGACTCGGCGGCTATGATAGCGTCAAAAGTCTTGTTGGTAAATCGCCGACCGTGATGTTGCCAAGTCACGCTCCTCCTCCACGGCATCCAACGAATCTTGATGCACCAGCTCGTTATCTTTGTCAACATAAGCGGCGAGTCGTGGCAAGTCGTGCCTGAAGTCACTTTGTAACACCGCCTCAGCTCCGTAAACCAGGAAGAAAGGCGTGTAACCAGTGGATCGATTAGGGGTAGTCCTGATGCTCCACAGAACAGAAGGAAGCTCTTCGACCCAACATCTCGGGGTACGTTCCAGAGGAACCATAAGTCGGGGCTTAATCCCCCACCAAATTTCTTGATTCGCCCTCTCCGCCTGTCCGTTGGATTGGGGGTGTGCTACTGCAGAGACATCAAGCCGGATGAGATATTTTTCACAAAATTCTTGCATGGCGCCTTTGTGTAGATTAGTACCATTGTCAGTAATGATACTATGAGGATACCTGAAGCAAAAAAACAACTTCTTGAGGAACTTGACAGTCGTGTCTGCATCGCAACTACTGACCGGCTCTGCTTCAACCCACTTGGTAAATTTGTTGACTGCCACTAATAAGGTGAGTATTTTCGTTGGAGGCCATCTTGAAGAGACCAACCATTTCCAGCCCCCAGACATGCGGAGGCCATGTAATTGGGATCATACACAATTCCTGAGCCGGCACATGCATGTGACGCCCAAACTTCTCGCATCCGTCACATCTGCGCACTATGTCCTGAGCGTTTGCATGAGCCGTTAGCCAGTAGAATCCATGCCTAAAGGCTTTGAAAACCAAAGAGCGCGACTCGGCATGATGACCACAATCGCCAACGTGAATCTCATTAAGAATCGCACACCCTTCTTCAGACGAGACGCACCTTTGAAAAACTCCAGAAGTGCTTCGCTTGTACAACTCGCCTTTATGTATAACCATGGATTTGCATCGCCGGATATATGCCATGTAAGGGACCGCCCAATCCGGATTGGCATGGAGAGCCACCACAAGTTGAGACTCGGGGTCAGGAAATGCTATATCCTCCTGAGAAGGCAATTTCACTGACGGGTTTTGCAAAATATCCAAAAATACATTTGGGGGAACCGGCTCACGCTGTGACCCGAGTCGTGAAAGAGCATCAGCTGCTTCATTGAGTCGACGATCGATATGATCAACCCGATAACCATGAAAGTGACCCGCCACGTCTGACATAGCACGCATGTAAGCCGGCATCAAAGGATGTCTGGAATCCCATGTTCCACAGACTTGTTGTGCCACTAGATCTGAGTCACCCAGGCATCTGACTCGACTGAGGTTCATCTCTTTGGCGATTCTAAGCCCATGGAGCAAAGCTTTGTATTCCGCCGCATTTTTAATACATGGGAACATGAGTCGGAGGACATAGAAAAACTTGTCACCTTGAGGTGAAGTTAGTACCATGCCAGTCCCCGAGCCTTCCAGCTGTCTAGACCCGTCAAAATGGATAGTCCAATACGTGTGATCATGTCTATCTTCTAGAATTTGTAGCTCGGTCCAATCATTGATGAAATCCACTAAGGTCTGAGACTTGATGGTCGTGCGGGGCGTATATTTCACATGGTGAGGACCAAGCTCGATGGCCCACTTAGCAATTCGCCCCATTGCTTCACTGTTTTTTATAATGTCGCCAAGTGGCGCAGAGCTGACTACCGTGATCGGGTGCTCCTGGAAGTAGAGCTTCAGCTTCCGACTCGCCATGAAGATCCCGAAAACCAACTTCTGCCAGTGTGGATAACGCTGTTTGGAGAGTGTTAAGACTTCGCTGACAAAGTATACCGGCCTTTGGACCTGATATTCCTTCCCTTCTTCCTTGCGCTCGACAACCACTGCAACGCTTACTGCCTTAGAGTTAGCAGCAATGTACAGGAGCATAGGCTCTTTGTCAACAGGAGCGGCTAAAACGGGCGGCTCAGCCAGTTGTTTCTTCAAGGCCTTGAAAGCTTCACTGGCCTCATCCGTCCAGACAAAACAGTCTATTTTCTTGAGGAAATGATAAAGAGGGATGGCCTTCTCCCCAAGGCGACTTATGAAACGGCTTAGAGCCGCAATACGACCCGCCATGTGTTGAACTTGGTTGATATTGGTCGTTTTGCCGAGTGAAGTAATCGCCTTGATTTTGTCTGGGTTAGCCTCAATGCCTCGTTCTGACACCAAGAAGCCCAATAACTTCCCTACAGGAACACTGAAAACACACTTGGTCGGGTTAAGCCTCATCTGATACATGCACAAATTGTCAAAAGTCTCCTTAAGGTCCTCCAAGAGTGACTATTTCTTCTAGGATATCACCACTATGTCATCAACATAGGCATGAACGTTGCGCCCAATTTGACTGTGTAGGCAATTCTGGATGCAGGGTTGATAAGTCGCCCCCGCGCTCTTGAGTCCAAACGGCATAGACACATAACAAAAGGCACCAATGGGAGTTATGAATGACGTATTCTCCTGATCCTCCAAAGCCATTTTGATCTGGTGGTAACCGGAGTATGCATCCAACAAACGCAGTCGCTCGCAACCTGCTGTAGAATCAATGATTTGATCAATACGAGGGAGGGCGAAAGGATCTTTTCATCAAGCTTTGTTGAGGTCGGTGTAGTCAATGCACATGCGGAAGGTACCATTCTTCTTGAGTACCAGAACCGGATTGGCCAACCACTCTGGATGAAAAACCTCCACAATGAAACCAACAGACAAAAGCCGAGCTACTTCCTCCCCAATCGCCTTACACCTTTCTTCATTAAACCGGCAAAGATACAGCCAGCATCTTGGGATCAATGTTAAGGTGGTACTCAGTGAATTTTCTCGGTACACCCAGCATGTCAGAAGGTTTCCATGCAAAGATGTCCCGATTCTCACGGATGAATTCGATGAGCGCGCATTCCTATTTGGGATCCAGATCCGTCCCAATGGTAAATTGCTTGGAAGAGTCACCGGTCGTGAAATCCACCAACTTAGTGTCATATGTTGGCTTGAACTTGAGGGGCGGCTCTGAGTCGACCGTGGGTTTCTTGAGCGGAGTCATGTCCGCCGGGTCGACATTAGACTGATGAAACTTGAGTTCCTCAATTGCGCAGGCCGACTCAGCATAAGACGTGTCTCCCTCCTCGCATTCTTGAGCTATCTGCCGGTCTCCACTCATCTTGATAGTTCCTTTAGGTTCTAGCATCTTGAGCTTGAGGTAGACATAACATGGGCGGGCCATAAAACGGGCGTAAGCCGGCCAACCAAAAAGCATGTGGTAAGGACTCATGAACTTGACCACCTCAAACATGAGGGACTCGCTCCTGTAGTTAGACTTAGTGCCAAAAGCCACATTAAGTTTGATCCGCCCAACAGGGTACGTCGACTTACCCGATACAATGCCATGGAAGACCGTGGAGGATGGCATCAAATCGCCTTCCGAGAAATTCATTCTTCAGAAAGTATCATAGTATAAGATGTTGATGTTGCTACCTCCATCCATGAGGACCTTGGAGAGGGTATAGCCCCTACCTGTGGTGCCACGACCAATGCTAAGTCGCCAGGGTTGTCAACCAGGGGCGGGTGATCCTTCCTGCTCCAGACAATGGGCTGCTCAGACCAATTGAGGTACCTGGGGAGCGCCGACTCAATGACGCTGAAGGTTCTGTGCTTGACCTTTTGGTCCCTTTTGCAGGTACTGGTGGTGAACACGTGATACTGCCCACTGTTCAACTGCTTAGGATTGTTCTGGAAGCCGCCGCTGTCATTCTGCTGCTGTGAGCCGCCTTGTTGAAGTTGCTGCTGAAAACCGCCATGCGCATTATATTGTTGACTTTTATGGACTTGATACTACCCAGCATTAGCCTGTGACCCTCCTTGTGGACCTGGCTTAGGAAAACCACAAAACGGGTTTCTGTGTGAGCTGCCGGGCCCAAACTGATCCGGTTGTCCGCCATGACTACCTCCTTGCCCATTTTTGAGCGCCTCGGCACAAAACTCCTGCATCACCTGGCAGTCTTCCCAAGAATGGGTGGATGGACCTTCCGCGGTGGTATGTTGTGGGCACGGGCCCTTTAGCATCTTGTGACAGTTGCGTGGTTTTTTACTGTTGAAGCCCCTTTTGTTCTGATGCTGGTTCCCGTTCCCAGTGATAGTATTGCCGACGAAATCAGTGGCGCCTTCCTGCTGCCTTTTCTTCACTTAACCCGCGGGGTTGTAGTTGCCTCGCCCCTGGGACTCAAAGTGGCCTCTGGATGACTCCCCCCTTCTGGCGGTGCTGGTATTATCATCATGCTCCCTGGGATCTTTGGTATCGTCTGACTCGGGATACCTAGTCAGAGTATCCATCAGTTCCCCCATATCTTGGACTTTGCGCTTGAGTCGCCCAAGCTTCAACACCAAAGGCTAGTAGTGACAGTTTTTCTCCAAGATCAGCACGTCCTGAGCCGCCGAAATGCCATCCGATGAGTGGATCACCTCTGCAACCCATCGCGTCCAATGATGGGCCGACTCATCTGGGCGCTGGATGCAGTGATGTAAGTCGACAATAGTCATCGGGTGCTTGCAAGTCCCTCTGAAGTTTTTGACAAAACGTTCCTTCAACTCGACCCAGGTGTTGATGGAGTTGGGCGGCACGTTCTTCATCCAAGTGTGCACCGTCCCTTCAAGCATCATTGTAAAATACTTGGCACATACTGCCTCATTAAGATCAAGCATATCCATGCCCCTGGCTCTAGATCCGACGTGTAATTGGGAACTTTGCGTGGGCCTTTGAAATCCTTCGGCATGTGCTCTTTGCGGTGGGAGGGTGATAGAGAAGGTATCCCAATGTTCCTACCACTTGACTCGGCCTACGTGAGGGAAGGCAACACATAAGCCAGATAACCTTGACCCGCAGCGGGCGCCGTCTCCATCGGGCGGGCGGCTCGTGCTACATCCATGAGGTCTTGAGCCCGTGTGTCAGGTATCCTGCACGGGTTGATCTGCGGAAGACGTCGTCATTCACTGCTGGACACCGCGGGCGGGTCATCATGAAGACTCCTGGTATGACTTGCTTGAGGTGTGGAGTGTAGTCGCCCGCGGCTATATGAATATTGCGCCTGTTGGACCACCGCCGTTTTCAACATCTCAATGGCATTTCTTGCATCTACCTTAGCCTGAGAGTTTCCATGGAAGGGAAGAGATTCGAGGTTGCGGGTCGCCTCCAGTACGTTATCAACGGGGTTCGAAAAATGACACTGCGGCGTCTGAAATGTGGTGCTTGAACCGGTGTTTGCTGAGGCACGTGTGGGTTGGGCGGCGACTGAGCCAGGTCAACATGTTGGGTGACTTGCCATGGTCGGTTAGGCTCCATCCCGAGCATATGTGGGTTATCGAAGAGCCGAGTTGGGTTCAGATCGGCTGGCAGACGATTGTGATGCCTCCTCTGGTTAATCGCATCGGAAGCCCTCTATTATCGTTCAAGTCGCCATCCCTCAACACTTAGCCACTTTGTCTCCCCGACGATCTGGGCATGTTGGGTTGCCATCTTGGCGGGTTCACCTTCAATGTCGCGCTGGATCTTGGCCATCTCCTCCCATAGTTTTTCTAACTCGGCGTTGACCTGTTCCTGATTCTCCGCTGTCACAGTAATCGCCGTGAGTTTGGGCACCCCTGCTCCCAAATCCGCCATGACTTGAGCCGGAGTCTTCCCTGATCCGCTGGCTTCATTGTTGCCAGTTGCGGTTGGCTGAGGGGCCGCTGCTCCCGCCATGTAAATGGCGACCTGGTGATGGGGTCCTTCAACGTCCTCGGAGATTGCTGCCTCAGGCAATCCCTCAAGCTGTCCTTCGTGGAGAGGATAGATCGAATCCGTGTCGCCAATGGACGACCCGTCGTCCGAGTTGACAAGGGTGTTCTCCTGGATCACCGGCTCATCCGGTAGGTCGATTACCTGCGTAAAACAAACGAAGACGTGGTGTTTCCTGACCTGATGCTTGGCAGGATGGGCATACCGGGCTGGCCCAATGATGTCAATGAAGATGGCCGGCTCACGTACGAGAGCCCCAAACTTGCCAATGAAGACATGAATCTTGTCGAAGGGGGCCCTGTATCCGGACTCGATTGAATCAGAATCAGGCCCCCACTGAGAGTTGTCGATGTAGTACTTTCCATGGTAGCTCTTAGTCATGAGGCCGACCGCGTAGCTCCCAAACCCTAGAAGGGCTCCCTTTGAGAACTCAACTCCACCGTGCGCAAGCCCCACAGTGGGCGCCAACTGTCGTGGTTTTGTCACGGCAGATATCCTCATGAAAGGACTTACTGATGGAGCCATCGCACCTTAGTGGCGACTCAAAGGGGTTGAGCGGAAGCGAGACTCGGCTTTACCCAGGTTCGGTCCCTCCGATGGAGGTAAAAGCCTACGTCCTGCTTTGTGTATATTGATGGTGGAATCGATTACAAGGAGGGCATAACTCGCCTGACCTAGCTCTCGATGGATTGTAACTTAACCTATCTCCCCTAGGGACTCGCCTTTATATACAGGTCGAGGCCCTATGTTTTACAAAAGTCCAGGCCACATTACAAATCGTGGCCTTCCATATCTCTAAACCGTCGTGTCTTCCAAGCAAGGAAACGACCACGGCGACGCATCTTCTCCGTATGTCTTGAACCGCCATCTAGGCTCATAGGCCCGGAGGGCTCTCCGTTGAAGTTCTCCTTGCACATCTCAAACCCTGGGCCAAGGCCTATCTTGAATATGAACGTTGAATCGCCGTTCACCTGATCCGGCCCAACGGGGCGGGTAATATCCCCAACAAATGCAGATTATGTGCATGATGCGATGATGAATGAGACAGACAAAATAATAACACGGCGACAACGGGATAAAAGGGGAATCTTCTGGAGCATCGGTCCCAGGTTGTCACAACTCTCCTACACTACAAGAGGATGTCGATCCGAGATCCAAGAATGAAAGGGAAGAAGAAGAGAAAGCAAGAGGTAAAACTTAATTGCTTATTTGACAAACGAGTGAAAACAATGAATCTTGGAGGTTACCAAGGGATGAAGAAGATATGAGAAACAAGCAAAATTCCCACAAAATTTCGTCAGCACTTCGGTAGGAAAAGAGGACAAAATTTGATAAGGTAGAAAGGACTTGAAAAGATTCACAACAATCCATTTAAATTGATAAACATGGGAGCAATCTGATCCTCAAAAGACAAAATGATAGATTGAAGAGAGCAACATCACAAACCCTCTGTTAGAAAGAATAAAAACTAGCTCTAGGCAAGAAGGAACAAAGAAGAAAATGAGAACTACTACCACATGAATCTTGAAGAACACACTGAGAATGAAGAGATCTTGAGCCACCTAATAGAAAACTGAACAAGGAACCAAAATAATTTAAGGACAAACGAAGAGACAACAATTGAGAAGAATTTGAGAATTGATGGCAATGGAGTGTCGATGCAATGCCGATGATGCGCACGATGCGATGATGAATGCGACAGACAAAATAATAACACAACGACAACGGGATAAAAGGGGAATCTTCTGGAGCGCCGGTCCCGGGTTGTCACACGTAGGCTCTATAGTACGTTATGTTGTGTGCCGCACCTCAAGTGTGCCTTGCCATGAGTCAGTCAATGGGTACGAGAGCGATCCAGGAATGGATCACTAGACATCAGTCAAAGTTATCCTTAGTAACTAGTGAACTAAGGAATTTTTTCTCGATTATGGAGGTGGTAAAAAGAGTTCGTCGTAAAGGATTACGACGATGCAAGCTTTGTCTCTAATCCGGATGACTCTAAGTTGTAAACCGGATTCATATAGTGGAGCAGTCATTTGGAATAATTCCAAATGGTGCGTCGTAGCAGCATCTATAGAATGACATAGAGATTTCTAAAGCACACACGGATCTAAAAGGTTCAGACCCGTTGACTAAAAACCTCTCTCTCAAGGAAGACATGTTCGAACCCCAGAACTGTATGGGTGTTAGATTCATTACAATCACATAGTGATGTGAACTAGATTATTGACTCTAGTGCAAGTGGGAGACTGTTGGAAATATTCCCTAGAGGCAATAATAAATTGGTTATTATTATATTTCCTTCATGATAATTGTCTATTATTCATTCTATAATCGTATTAACCGGAAACCGTAATACATGTGTGAATATATAGACCACAACATGTCCCTAGTGAGTTCATGATGATGCATTATCGAGTGGGCCCAGAGATACCTCTTCGTCACACGGAGCGACTAATCCAAGTGTCGATTGGTACCAACCCAACAGACACATTCGGAGATACCTGTAGTGCACCTTTACAATCACCCGCTTACGTTGTGACGTTTGGTACACCCAAAGCACTCGTACGGCATCCTGGAGTTGCACAATCTCATGGTCTAAAGAAATGATACTCGACATTAGAAAAGCTTTAGCAGACGAACTACACGATCTTGTGCTATGCTTAGGATTGGGTCTTGTCCATCACATCATTCTCCTAATGATGTGATCCTGTCATCAATGACTTCCAATGTACATGATCAGGAAACCTTGACCATCTTTGATCAACGAACTAGTCAACTAGAGGCTCACTAGGGACAGTGTCTTGTCTATGTATCCACACATGTATTTGAGTTTCCAATCAATACAATTATAGCATGGATAATAAACGATTATCATGAACAAAGAAATATAATAATAACAAATTTATTATTGCCTCTAGGGCATATTTCCAACATTCTCCCACTTGCACTAGAGTCAATAATCTAGTTCACATCACTATGTGATTTTAACGAATCCAACACCCATATAGTTCTGGGTTTGATCACGTCTTGCTTGTGAGAGAGGTTTTAGTCAACGGTTCTGAACCTATCAGATCCGTGTGAGTTTTACAAATATTTATGTCATCTCATAGATGCTACTACTACGTGCTAGTCAGAAATATTCCAAATATCTACTCTACTATACGAATTTGTTTTACTACTCAGAGTTATTCGGATTGGTGTCAAAGCTTGCATCGACGTAACCCTTTACGACGAACTATTTAACCACCTCCCTAATCGAGAAAAATTCCTTAGTCCATTAGTTACTAAGGATAACTTTGACCGATGTTCGGTGATTCAATCCTGGATCACTCCTTGTACCCCTTGACAGACTCATGGCAAGGCACACATCAGGTGCGGTAACAACATGGCATACTTTAGAGTCTACGGCTAAGGCAAAGAAGACGACCTTCGTCCATTCTCTTTATTCTGCCGTGGTCGGGCTTTGAGTCTTACTCAAATTCACACCTTACAACACAGCCAAGAACTCCTTCTTTGCTGATCTATTTTGAACTCCTTTAAAAACCTGTCAAGGCATGCATTTCATTGAAAGTTCTATTTAGTGTTTCGATCTATCTCTATAGATCTTGATGCTCAATGTTCAAGTAGCTCTATCCAGGTCTTGCTTTGAAAAACTCCTTTCAAACAATATGTCAACCACATATACTTATCAGAAATTCTATACTGCTCCCACTCACTTCCTTGGAAATATAAGTTCCTCATAAACCTTGTACAAACCCAAAAGCTTTGATCATCTCATCAAAGCATATATTCCAACTCCGAGATGCTTGCACCACTCCATAGAAGGATCGCAGGATCTTGCATACTTGTTAGCATCCTTAGGATCAACAAAACCTTCTGGTTGTATCACATACAACCTTTCCTCAAGGAAACCATCGAGGAAACAATGTTTTGACATCCTATGTGCAATATTTCACAAACAATGCAACAATCGCTAACATAATTCCAACAGATTTTTAGCATCGCTATGAATGACAAAGTCTCATCATAGTCTACTCTTTGAACTTGTCGAAAACATCTTTGCGATAAGTTGAGCTTTTCTTAATGGTGACTTTTCACCATCATCGTCTGTCTTCCCTTTAAAGATCCATCTTTACTTAACAGTCCTACGACCATCAAGTAGTTCTTTCAAAGTCTACACTTTGTTTTCATACATGGAACCTCTCTCGGATTTCATGGCCTCCAGCCATTTGTCGGAATCCGGGCCCACCATCGCTTCTCCATAGCTCGTAGGTTCATTGTTGTCCAACAACATAACCTCCAAGACAAGGTTATCGTACCACTCTATAGTAGTACGCGACCTTGTCGGCCTACGAGGTTTTTAGTAACTTGATCCGAAGCTCAATGATCACCATCATCAGTTTCCACTTCAATTGGTGTAGGCGCCACAGGAACAACTTCCTGCGCCCTGCTACACACTGGTTGAAGTGACGGTTCACTAACCTCATCAAGTTCCACCACCCTCCCACTCAATTCTTTCGAGAGAAACCTTTCCTCGAGAAAGGACCCGTTTCTAGAAACAAACACTTCGCTTCCGGATCTAAGATAGTGTTTGGACCCCGACTTATGAGTCGATACCGCCGTGCTTAGCGATCCCACAGATCAATGCTCATCGAACACAGATACCGAATAAAAGAGTCTTACATCCATACATACCGTTTGATACAATAACTGACCACCTCGGTCAAGTCTTACATATATAGGGCATTAGAGGCCAATACTCCAAACTGGACCAATAGCGGAATTATTGGTTGAAAGCATGAACTCATGCCATCAGCCTTAACCTACAGGCATCCTGACTAGCAAGCGTCCTAGCTCGCAAGAACGTCACCGAGTTAATCTTCACCATATCCTGTTCTTTCATACCTGGTCAATGAAATAACCAGTGGCAAGCCAATGAGTACTTTGAATGTACTCGCAAACAGCCCATGATAAGAACAATGAAAGTGAAGGATAACAATATCATGCATCTTTGGTGTAACTCATCTTGGTGGAATGATCATGAATATGCATCAAGCTAAAGAATTACTTATGAAGAACAGGTTACAGATATCAATATATCTGTCAAGGGCTGAGCCATCCGGGCTCACCCGATATGCCAAGTCACCAAACTTGGTCATATCATTTCTTTCATAACAACACCTTTTTCAACACCACACACACTTGGTTTATGCGGAAATAACTGGACGTAGTTTAAGAAAGATTACCCAACTGTCCTTGACCATGGACACGGCTATTTTAATAGTTTACACTCTGCAGAGGTAGTATGCTAGATCCACGAGATCCGGGAAACTTCCGTGTCATCCACGACTCGCAGTATATAACATACCCGAGGTAAGTACCCGATCGATGCCTTTCCCCTAACGATACTAGACAAAGAGGTCCACTCGATTGGTACCCAGCCCACATGTTGTACGTCTTACGAGCACCAACTATGGACAATACCAACCATGCGGGGATCAACGGTGTGACTGTAACTCATAAAAATGGCATAGTCGTCCTACCTGGCAAGACCCCATCCTGAGAGTGACCACACATCACTCCCGCCACTAGTAATGTGGCTCTTTGCTAGCACCGACTAGAGTAATTAACATAGCCCCGTCCCATAAGGGGTAACGTGGTCGTACTGGTAAGGTTGGGACGGTCGACACATCATAAATCTAATCCCATTTCCGAAACCATACTCACACAAATACTGGGTGCATCACTTCACCAAAAGTGACCCCCAAATTTATCATCACCCTCGGGCATTAGTGGCACCCGATGGGGTTTTCTTAAACTCTTGCTTTATGTCATCAACATGCTCATGATAATACTACCTCTATCATTACTAGTCAAAATGGTATTAGCATGACCCTCAAGGGGTAGGGTCAAGCTCAATGCATGTGCTCCGGGGGAGCCTTCGGTAAAATCATATTAAATGATTACCGGCATTTATGATCATATGCAACGGGAATACTTGCTATTTTAACATGCAAAGTAACATATGCTCAGTCATGGTCAAAGGGTTGATTGCCTTGCTCACGTAAGTCCTCGGGGTCTTCGAGGTCTTCCGCTCCAACTCCGAGTACTCCGTCTACCCGTCAACTATCGTCGGAAACAACCACGGTAAGCCACACAGCAGGCAGAAATAAAAAAGCCACAAAATAGAAGTTATATTTTTCTTGGACCTCTCTGGTCATAAGAAAAATACCTGAATCTTTGCCAAGGGGGTTTGGATCATCAGGCGTGTTTGAATGGAGGAAAGGAGAAATAGGTGATTATTAAAGAAGCCTACAGAAATCATTCTCTTAAAAATGAGTGGAGGCACTCAATAAATAGAGCATCATTTTAGAAATATTTAGGAAGTTGCTTCACTGGATTTGGAGTTGGAATGAATATACTAGGAATTTTCTAACATGGAATAAATAGCCATAGGAAGCTATTTATTTTATACAACAAAATAAAGACTGAATGAAATGTTGACCAAGGTTCTAAAAATAGGGAATGATTTTAGAAGGCCCTAGGAATTGGAATCACACCATTTGGAGTTGATTTGGAACCTATAGGATTTTTGAGAGGTGGGACATTTATATCCAGATTTGGATTTTGAGTAATAACACTACAAATATCGTCTTGGAAAAATATGCAAAGTACATATGTGGATAAATCTTGAATTTAGGAACCTGTAGAAATTTGAATCATTAGAATCGGAGCTAAAATGAATTTATGATGGATTTTTGAAGTTTCACAGAAAAAGAAAGTATCTAAAAGGAGATCTACCGGGAAGACTATATCGCACTCACGGCAACAGATAGCCACCGGGCCGGCCCATCTGCTTCGTCTGCAAGGAAAAGGCTACGCCGAAGGCGTATTAGGCCGGATGCGCTTCTGCCTTACAGAAGCGGTTCTCGTCAGAGTTGTCTCCACTTGCCCAAGCCTCGACCCACCCGTCAGTGCACTACTCCAGATGTGTGGCCGACAGGAGGGCCCTGGCGACACGCCTTCTTCAAGCTCCCGATGAGGGGAGGCAGGGAGGCCTGGCGGTGGCTGCTGGTGCCTCCAGCCCACCGCTTCGGGCGGGCTGCCCACCGGGGCTCAGGGGGAGCGTCGCGCCCATCCAGGTGCCGCTCGCCCGACGAGGAGAGCCGCCTCGGCATGGGCTTGACTGGCGGCGGGAAAGGCCGTCAGCCTTCTCTAGTGTCGGCACCAGGGGAGAAGGGAGGGAGCTAGAGGTTCTGGGGAGGATCTTCTCCGGCCAGGAGGAACTCCAGGAGGGCTAGAGGCGAGGGGAAATCCCCGTGGTTGGTTCGGCTCAAGCAGAGACCTACAGTGGGGCGTCGGCCATGGCAGAAGGAGGAGGGGAGGAGGGCTTAGGAGAGAATGGGGTGCTCGAGGGGGTTCCAGGGAGAGAGGGAGAGGTCCTGGAGGCTTAGGGAGCTCGGGGGGAGGCCATATGGAGAGGGTGGCCAAAGGTGAGCTCGAGAGCTCCTGGAGCTCTCTGACATGCAAGAAGACACGCGTCCCTGGGGCGTCTTGGAGGTTAGCCAGCGTTGGGAGGAGCTTGGACCAGTCAAATGAGATGCCCTGGTGCTCTGAGACACTAAGCAACGGTCAGATGGGGTCTAGAAGAAAGAAACAAGACGCAGAGCACCCATACTGCAGTCTAGGGTGGTGGTCACCACGGTCACCTGTGCCTACTGGGTCCAAATGACCAATCAAACATGTCTGGGAGGTGGGGCATACTATCTGGAAGGTGAGTGAGGAGTTTGGCTTTAAGTGGAGTTGATTTGAATGGCTGTTGACTGAGGTAAACTAGAGGATGATACAAGTGGTTTTTACAAGAAGGAATGGGAGGTGAAACCATGTCCTGGAGCATCTGGTATGGAAAGACTACACATCTGCAAAATTTCAGCTCAAGCAAAGAAGTGTAGCTAGCACTTGCTGTACAAAGCTACCTTTCAGCCATAAATCAACTTCAGGATGTGCTGCTCATTTTCTCCACATGAGCATGCCATCTCTTGGTTTTAAATGAAGCATTGGCATACTAGAGATGCTCTGAAAAGAATTGGGAGCCTTGGGTTAAGCAGAAGTGAGGCAAGAGGGGTAAATAGTGATTTCAATAGTAAAATGAGAGGTAGTTACATAGATTCTTTCCCCAATAATTGACCAGTGGCCATGGGAATGTTACTGGGGGTAAAATGTAACTAGAGATAGATGTGGTAGAAAGTTGAGCTCAAGGGTAAAAGTGGAAGGGGTCAAAGAAGCCAATTTAGTGAGTGCACACAAGGTGTTTGATCTGTGGTTAGACCATCAGATGAATTCCAATGGATATGAAACTTAACAGGATCAAATAATAGATGAAAATAAGCTTGCACACCAAATTTGGGATTTGCATGGAGAAGTTTTCCAATGTAGGCTTGGAAAACCAATGAAATGGGCAGAAATGGCTTTCTGCTTACAACCCTATTCAAATCAATTCCCACAAATCAAATAATTGGTGTAGGGGAATTATTTGAGCATTAAGGCATGCACAAAAAGTTTGAGATCAATTGGAGAAACTTTGTAATGTAAAGTTTCCCAAAGTCAAAAATCAACAGAGAGGGTTTTGAGGGTCTTGGGACAAGTTCTTCTATTCTCCTTGACGCACCACTTGATGTGGATGCATTATTGGAGTATTAGAACATGTCCACCAAATTTGAGCACAATTGGAGACACTTCACAATGTAGAGTTGCTCAAATTTGAATCTGGATAAATAGGGTTTTAGAATAATTAGGGGAGTCAAATCAACTTGGATATAGTTGAAACTTGGCAAGATCATCAAGAATATCATAGATGACATGCTGGAATTTTACTAGAATTTATTGGGAATATTTCTTATAGAAATATTTTAAAAGATTGAAATAGGCAGGAATGGTTTTGGAGAGGTTTGCCCAATATTTTAAAGATGACCATGTGTTGAAACTCATATATATGGAATAAATATATCCACTGAGTTTCCCTAAATTTTCTTAAATATTTTGAAAGCAATAAAAATAACTTTCCTTCATAAGTGACCATTTCTGGCCTCACACAGAGGCATTTAAATAAAATAATAAATAACTTTTAAAATATGAATATTGTGGTTTTTGGAAGACATTTTGATAATAGGTTTTAAATAAAATAATTGGTGCCAAATAAATTCCCTAATTGGAGGACTTGTAGTACAAATCTCATTTGAGGGGTTTGGAAGTTTAATTCAAAGAAATGCTTTTGGGGAAAAATAATATTTGGTAAAAATAGATATTGGTCCTAAACACATGGCATGATCATTAGGCAGGAGAATATGGGATGAGGAGGTGAGTTGGAGGATGGCAAGAATTATTGGGGAGCAATCACATGCATTCAAGCGAGCAGGCAAACAATAGTAAGTTCAAGCATCACAAGCATTCACACACAAAAAATTGGTCCTAATTTTTGAAATAAGTTAATTAGTCAGGAAAGCTAAACACAGGGTGTTACAGACCTTACCCCCTTAAGAAAATCTCCTCCCCGAGATTTCTAGGCTAGGGGCTCGAGAGATTCAAAATCTTGAGTCGGAGGTAGTCTTCATGTCCCCATGTTGCTGTGGTGGTATTGAGGTGCTTGATGATACAACTTCGAATGTTTCGCACGTCCTTGCCTGATCGTGGGTGGGGTCTGGCAATAAGTTATGCTCGACCGGGGTCAAGGGCTTGGTGAGCTAAGTTTGTGCAAGGTTCTGGCTTGCAAGTGTATTCCAAAATCAGAATACGTGGCAAGATGGTGTGTGTGGGTTCTGGTCCCGGGGCTTCGCAGGCCGGTTAGTGACATCTAGATGTCTCGTGTTTGAACGCACTGCCAAAGTCTTCGTGTATTTTCCTGCTTACGGGGAAGTCTTTGACTCCTTTATGGCAGGCAAACTATGGTCGCAAATGGTCTTGAGGGCGTTGGAGTGGTCTTCGAAGGCTTCTCGTGAAAGGGTCCGCGTTGGGTCTGACCCATGAGCCTTAGCTCGGAGGCTCAGATTCCAGAATGGTCCAGCTGTCAGGGAGGGTTACGAGAGCTCCTGGATGAGTTGGCTACCCAATAGTATAGACCAGTCATCCACTCCCAAGGTATGCGGCTCGGCGAGCGGGTGAATCACCTTTGGTAGGTTTTCACCACGACCCAACTAGTACTCTCGTCCTTGACTTGGACCAAGGAGAAGTTGTCTGATTCTTTCGCTTGTCCAAAGGGCTTCATCATCTTGAATCGTCGAGGCTTCTTGACGTCGTTGATGTAGTCGGTGCGCGATCGGTGGTTGACTTATGTTGCTTCATCGTCATTGTCGTGGCTTCCTCATCATGGCGGATCTTTGTCTTGACTTGAGTAGGATTGACTTCCGTCGTCTTGGGGTTGCTTCGAGAAGCCCGCCTTCTCGAGATTGCACTATACCCTCAAGAGGCATAATAATCGGCTTTCCTGGGGCTCATCCAAACAGGACTAAGGTGTTCTTCCTATAACTAGGTGAATAAGTATGTCATTAGTGAGGATGACAACATACCTTCCCCAAACACGACATAAGCACAGTGCTCATGAGTCAGGTGAGGAGAACGGGGACTTCCTAGGGTGGATCGCTGGCCGAGGGGGGTTTATGGTCCACATGACCTGGTCCTTCATGCCCATGTTCGACACGAACACGATGGGCGAAGCTTTAGGGTCTCATGGAACTAGGATGTGGGCGAACAGTTATCATCTTATATCTAAGCACATTCCTTGGATGCCAGTAGTTCGACCGCTAACTTGGGATGACATCACCTCATCTCATCAAAGATACCATCCCACACGGTCAACTCCACACCGCTCATGCTAGCCAACTCCGGGTTGAGGGAAGAACTAAACCCAAACACTACAAGTATGGTGTAGCTATGATGCACATGCATTACTATGCAAGAACCTCGGGGAGGTATATAAGCTGCTAAGGTTGCACTAGGATGCTACAAATCCAATGTCCAGCTAGATCATACAACGGACAGGGTACTACATTACTATATTAAGGAAACACATAGTATACCAATCCAATATATGTTTCCCTGCTACAAATCCGATCAAGTGATCCATCAATCCGACCAATCATTACTGGACCCATCACTCCTACAAATCCAATTTTTGATGGGGTTCTACATAATTGTTTAGGGTCCTCATAATTCACATATTACCGCAAGAATTACGTCATAGTATGTCCACCAATCTTCAATAATCATGGCCATCTAATCTCCAAGGCCAGTCCACATAGGTTTGTAAACCAATCTGACAACTCCAAGTACACGCACTCTCTATCCACCGAGAAACATGGTATCACGATCGAGATTATCTGGCTAAATCCAATTTACTCCGAACCATGTGGTCTCTGTCATCCTTGATACTCTATCAAGATTACTTATTTAAATCCAACACTCAAGTCCAATAAGGACTCTTACTCGATGCTCCGAGTCATCATGATAATTATCACCAAACCATGCCAACTACTTGCTAAAGTCATGTATACCACCAAGAATAATGTTCGCGATCATAATCGTCCTACTAAATCCAATTTTACTCCATATTATGTAGTTTATGCTACTATATCAACTTGTTCCACCAAGTTCACCTACCTTTATAAGTGTCTCATGATCCACCAAAATAGTCTGGCTATATCTTCAAGACAACTATCATCATCACAACAATATTTGTCTAATACTCTTATATCAGAGAACGATCCTCTTATGGCATCAGGGTTATGGTGCTATCTTAAGATTCAAGGATACTTGTTCACTGCGATCACTCTTCCATAAGGGACCCGGTGCTAAGCAGCGTTTATCGGAGACCTACAGGTGTTCTGGCAAGTCCGTGTACTAGACACGCGACCAGAATACTTGAGCCGGAAAGGCTTGTGGAAGTTAGTCTCGTCTAGTGAGGTCCTTCCAATCTCAAGGGAAAAGCATCACTACTACAGTTACGTGCAGTTAAGCATAGCACAGTCAGTGTCTTCATTGTCAGTCATCCTTCGAAGTGGATCCTTGGTGCATCTTGTCTTGCTGTCTTCAGTTGTCGTAAGGGGTGAGAGAGAGAGCACAGAGGGGAGTGTCTAAGGATTTTAGTGCAATCATACAAGCGTTGCAAAGTCAACTCAAACAAGTGCCAAAAATCGATTTGAACATCAAAATAAGACAGGCGATAAAACTGCATGCTTGTTGCTCAACCAAATGTGCAACTTATATCAAAGCACAAACAACAAAAACAAACAACACATAACATGGTACATCTTAACCATTTCATGGACTCGACTTCGCATAGGGAATTTTACGACTCATCCTATCCTAGGTTCTTGGACTCGACGGTCGTGCTTGTCTCGTGCTCCAGAGAGGAGTCCGCTAAGTCTTATGGACCTTCTCATGGTGTTGCCACGTCTCTTGTTTGTTGCTCGCTGAACTTCTGGGGTTGAGTTCGGAATATGAGTCTAAGCCTAATAATTGCTCTGACAAAGAGTAAGCTATTTGGAGTGAAGTAAGACAAACGGTAAACAATAATCAAATACAAGTATGTAACAAGGATTAACACAAGTAGAGAGTTAGGGTTAGGAATAACCGAAACTCCGAGAGAGACAAGGATGTATCCCGATGTTCACTTCCTTGGAGGGAAGCTACGTCACCGTTAGAGGGGCGGATGTTACCACGAACGCACACCAATGCCACGAAGGCTCACCCTATTCTCCCTTTGAGATAACTCCACGAAGGCGTTTCTCAACCACTAGTGGTAAGCCTTGAGGTGGCTTCCAAACCTTCACAAACTTTCCGGGGGATATCACAATGGTTTGATTCCTCTCCGAAGACTCCTACCGCCTAGGAGTCTCCAACCTCCAAGAGTAACAAGATCACGGGAATTGCTCAAAACTTGCTCAAATCACAAATCACTTTGGTGGGAAGGAGGAGAGGGAGACGATCTATCTTTTGATTGGAACAACACTCAAAGGGACTCACAAATGCTCTTGGGATCTAGGATTTGGTGTAGACAAGAGTGAGTGAGAGGAAAGGTGTTCTTGGGTGTATTCTAGCTGTGTTGAACAACCTTTCATGAGGTGGGAGAAGAGTATATATAGTGGAAAGTGAAATCCAGCCGTTGGAGGTGCTTTAAGTCACACAAGGTCCGGACGTCCGACAGTTGCCGGAAGTCCGGGCGTCCGCGAGGGGTCAGACGTCCGACAGGGGTCGGTTGTCCGAGGCCTGTAGATACGACTGAACCTATTTTGAATATATCAGCGATCGGACGTCCGACAGGGGTCGGTCGTCCGAGGCCTGTAAATATGACTGAACCTATGTTGAATTCATCAGCGACCGGACGTCCGGAGAGGATCGGAAATCCGAGTTATACAGCTCAACTTCTACTGGTGGTAGTTTCCGGATTTCCGACGGGGGTCGGACGTCCGGCGCTCGGACGTCCGGAGGGAGCCGGATTTCCGAGATATAGAACACAAATTCTACTGGTGCAGGCTTCCGGATTTCCGGGGCTTGGCCGGACGTCCGGCCCTCGGATGTCCGGAGGGAGCCGGATTTCCGAGTTATATGCCTCACAAACTTCTGGTGACGGGCTGCGGATTTCCGAAGCCTACCGGTCATCCGGCCCTCGGACGTCCGGAGGGAGCCGGATGTCCGAGGCAATAGACCTGTTTTGAATTGAGAACAGAGTGGAGATTATGTGGTGTTTGGTATGATAGTAAAGATGTGGTATGATCAAGTTCATCGCAAAACCTATGATCCCCTTTTAATAGTGTGGGATCCCTATACTCAATATCAGTAAACTCAAAAGACTAATCTACATCATCTCTTCTTAGTCCCGAGCCTTCTCGAAATATAAATCCCCAATCTTTTCAGACAACCTTTGGCACATAATTCTCAATCTACTAAAGTACTTGCCATCCTGAGATACACTCAACAAATAGGATTAGTTTCCTATGTATGTGTTGTCATTAACACCAAAAGACGATTAGGGGCATAGCATGCACTTTCAATCTCCCCCTTTTTGGTAGTTGATGACAACATATACATAGGTCTCAAAAAGATTTAACATACATTATAGTCTAGGAGATATTAAGTACGGAGCTCCCCCTTAATATATGCATGATAAAAAAATCGAAGCTCCAATGGATCAACATGTAAAGATAATAGATCATCATATGAATAGTGAATCAAGACATAATAGTCTATGATGATATCATAACAATCCATAGCAAGTCACAACCATTCATAAGTAGCCATACATGAGTTTATCCATTACATTAAATCTCCAAAGACTAAAAACTACGATACATTACTCCCCCTTTGGCACCAAGTACCAAAAAGGGAGACACCAACAGTACCAATCACGCTCAGAGCTCATCACCATCATCATCAGCATCATCACCCAAACCACTGCCACCAGCCTCGTCAAGGAAATCAGACCACTCGGGACCAGAAGGGAAGGCAAAATCAGTAGGAGGAGCAGCAGGAGGGGCCTCATCATCACTCACATCAAGAGCGCCCGAGGCTCTCAGACGAGCCTTGAGGCCCTTCTTGGAGGAGACTAAGCGGGAAACCACATCATGGGTTTGACCACACTGGAAGGCGACGGCCTTCATCAAAGCAGAATGTGCCTTGCCAAGGAAGTTGGCAATGCGACCGAGAGGAGCGGAGCTAGATGAGGGGGTGGCGGCCCCTGCAGCAGTGCGGCGAGTGGATGTGGAGGAAGAGGGGGCTTTCTTGGGAGCATGGTCATCCGCCATGTGAGCGGGAATGACCCACGTGCGATGTATGTGAGTGATAGCCACAGAGAAATCAACAACATGGTTAATAAGAGCCTGGATGAAAGGAGCGTGAGGAAAGGCTCGCTTGTACTGAAAGCTAGCAAGCCGAATCTCATGCCATAGAAAATGGGGCACATTGATTTTGCCCTTGGGGTGCTCGAACAAGTGATACATGATTTCGATACAATAGCCACTGCAAGAACCCTTATCACCCATCTTGGGATAGATGGTGCGGATGAAACACTGAAAAATAATGAAGTAAGGTGAGCGCCATATGGATACCTGGTTAAGGTCCTTCATGCGCTCATCCGCATCAAGATCATGTAGTGGCTTGAGAAGATGCCCACACACGTCAATAGACTTAAGCGCATGGTTAGGATCATCCCTATGTATTTTGAAACCGGAATTGGGGAAACCCAGTGCGGCAACAAATGTATCATAAGAAGCTTTGAAGCGAACGTCAGAGGTGATCCAGCTGACAGTGTTGTCTGAGCCAAAATGGCATGTGGCATAGAACTGGTGAATGGCAGCAGCATTGAAGTCGCAATGAAAGGCAAACGGGGCGGCAAGCCCCGATGCCTCAATAAGCTCAATGGCACCCGGATATTTCACCGGGTGCATGCGAATATGCTCAACATCAATAGAGTGATGAATAGATAACCCCTTAGGTACTATGACTGTGGTAAAGATATCCGCCTGGACGTTTGTGCGGAAACGTGAGTCCGTAGAGTCACGTGCGACAGCGTATTGATCAATGTCGCGGCGGAAAGTGAGATATGAAGCTGCGCCAAGTGTGGTGAAATTTGTGATAGCACGACCTAACGTGGCAGGAGGTTCTAGTGAGATGCGGCGAGCTTCACCTGCGGGCTGGGCAGGAGGAGGTTGTGGCATGTAGGACGCCCTACGAGTCCCGGGCTTTGGCTTGGACCTTCGAGCAACGTGCTCTACAGGAAGGTCCTCGGCGGCAAGCTCCTCCTCGAAGTCGGGGTCATCACCATCAGACGACGAGGGAGACGGAGAACGCCGGGCCAGAGAACGCCGGGCAGTCTGTTTGAAGGGACGAATTGGCTCATCCGAGTCCGACCCCATGTCCATAGGGGCGCGAGAGGATGAGCCGGCACGGTCTTCCGAGCGGTGTGCTTGGTCTTCCCCATGGAGCACAAACACCTACGCGGATGAAAAATCCCCAAATGAGGAACGAACATGGAGATACATGGGAGAGAGAGAGATAAATCAAATCCAACGCGAAAGGAGACGAAGGAGCGACCTGACGATGGATCCCGCGAAGAATACGGAGGAAGGAGTGGGGGATCCGCGGAGGAGATCGGCCCGATCTCGAGGTTGGCGGCGCAGGGCAGGAGCTCCTCGAGCAGCTCCTCGAGCTGGCGGCGGCGGCTATGGGAAAAGGGGCGCTGAGGGTTAGGGCAAGAGCCCAGCCCCGCGCCCAGCTATATATATAGGCCCCGAGGCGTCGGACGTCCGGAGGTTATTTTGGCGTCGGACGTCCGGAGGTTATTTTGGCGTTGGACGACCGACACTGGTCGGACGACCGGAGGGGATTTTGCCGCCGGACGTCTGAGATCAGTCGGACGTCCGAGAAGGAGGAGGCAGAGTCTGATTCCGGTTTTTTTGTTTTGATGATGAGATGATGACTTGCATGGTTTCGCACAAAAAAAAATACGAACATGGTTTTCCTACAAGCATTGCATGCATGAATTGATCTATGCGTACTTTGTAAGCTTAAAAACATAGAATTAAGACTCACTCCCCCTAAATACATGCCCACATCAAGACACAAACATAATGTGAGTGTGTGTATGTGTGCAAGATTTCAAGATATGTTGTCAAGCTCCAAGATACCAAGTTCACGCCTAAGTTGACAGAACCTAGCTATGCTAAGTGGCTTGGTGAAAATGTCGGCTAACTGCATGTCGGTACCCACATGGGTAATATCGATGTCACCCTTTTGCACATGGTCTCTCAAGAAATGATACCTAATATCAATATGTTTCGTGCGAGGGTGATCAATGGGGTTCTCGGAGATCTTTATGGCACTTTCATTATCACAGAGAAGAGGAATGTGTCGATACGTGATACCATAATTCTTTAGTGTTTGCCTCATCCATAGCAGTTGGGTTGCACAGCTTGCGGCTGCAATATATTCGGCCTCGGCCGTGGAGAGAGAAACACAGTTCTGCTTCTTCGAGGACCAACTTACCAAGGAGCGTCCAAGAAACTGACATGCACCGGAAGTGGATTTCCGTCCCACTTTATCACCGGCCCAATCCGCATTGGAATGCCCAATAAGGTCAAACTTTGCATCCTTAGGGTACCATAAGCCTAACTTTGGGGTGTGAACATGGTATCTAAGAATATGCTTAACCGCCGTGTGATGGCTTTCCCTAGGGGAAGCTTGAAATCTAGCACATATTCCTACACTTAACATGATGTCAGGTCTAGATGCGCAAAGATAAAGCAGCGAACCAATCATGGAGCGGTAAGTAGATGGGTCAAAAGGAATACCGTTTGTGCCTTCATTTAGAACTACATCGGTGGCCATAGGTGTCTTCATTGGTTTAGCATTTGTCATATCAAATTTTTCAAGAATGTCCTTGAGATACTTAGTTTGAGACAAGAAAATCCCTTCTTGAAATTGTTGTATTTGAAAACCAAGAAAGAACTTCAAGTCCGTGTTGAGTGACATCTCAAAGGTCATGGTCATGGAGGCCGCAAACTTCTTGCACAAATAGATGTTAGGAGGACCAAAAAGATGTCATCTACATAGATTTGGCATAAGATCAAATCACCATTTTCCCTCTTAGTAAAAAGAGTGGGATCGATCACCCCCACCACAAAGCCATCATCGAGTAGGAACTTCTTAAGATGATCGTACCAAGCACGGGGTGCTTGTTTAAGACCATACAGAGCCTTGTGAAGTTTATATACATGGTCTTTGTGATGAGGGTCAACAAACCCAGGTGGTTGTGATACATATACCTCTTCTTGTAGAGGACCGTTAAGAAAAGCACTTTTCACATCCATTTGATGCAAAGTAAAACCATTGAAAGTAGCATAGGCAATAAAATGCGAATGGACTCAAGACGAGCAACAAGAGCGAAAGTTTCACCAAAGTCCAAACCTTCAACTTGGGAGTACCCCTGTGCTACTAACCTTGCCTTGTTGCGTAGGACAGTCCCGTTCTTATCTTCCTTGTTCTTGAAAATCCATTTAGTTCCAATGACATTATGTTCCTCAGTTGGTCGTTCTACCAATGACCATACTTCGTTGCGTGTAAAACTGTTTAGCTCCTCTTGCATAGCAAGTAACCAGTCATTGTCACAGAATGCATCCTGAACCCTGTGTGGCACGGTACTAGAGACAAACGAAAAGTGAGCACAAAAGTTTGTTAATTGTTTACGAGTCACTCTACCTTCCGACACGCCTGTGAGGATTTGATCAATATCAACGCGACCGGCCACACGTGGCATGATGGAGGTCAAGGTTTCACGAGGTTCGACTTTGTTTCCATCATCAACGTCCTCAACATATGGATCATTTATGTGCGGAGGAAGATATTCCTCTTCGCGTTGCACCTGTTGAGGTTCATCATCAAACATACCCATACTTTGGTCTATCTCTTGAAGATCAACTTGTTCTTGAGTGTCATCAGGGTGAGAGACATGTTCTCCCACTTGATCCTCAACAATTGGCATGATGTGTGTGCTAATATCTTGTGGAGGTACGGGCAGTGAACTGTCTTGAGGATGAGAGATACTCTCATCATCTTCATCATCATCATAGGGTCTTTGTTCCATGGGAAGAAGTGCACCTACACCCATGTTTAAGATATCTTGTGGGGAGTCTTCTTCACCTGCATCATCTAGATCAACTTGCTCCCCATGGGAGCGGTTAAATTCATCAAACGTCACGTCACAGGTTTCTATAACACATCCAGTGGATTTTTTGTAGACTCTGTAGGCGTGAGAGTTTGACCCATAGCCAACAAAAATCCCTTCAGTTGTTTTGGATTGAAATTTTGCTAACTGTTCTCGTTTGTTGAGGATGAAACATTTGCATCCAAACACACGAAAGTACTTAACATTGGGCTTGTTCCCAGTTAGGAGCTCATATGGAGTCTTCTCCAATATTGATCGGAGGAAGAGCCGGTTTGATGCATGACATGCTGTGTTGACGGCCTCAGCCCAAAAACTATGTGGTGACTTGTATTCGTCTAACATGGACCTTGCCATTTCCACAAGTGTCCGGTTCTTCCTCTCTGTCACACCATTTTGTTGAGGGGTGTAAGGTGCGGAGTACTAATGTTCAATTCCCTCCTCACTAAGAAATTCTTCTAGGGTGTAGTTCTTGAACTCTGAGCCATTATCACTTCTTACTGCCTTGATGTCCTTGTCAAACTTCCGTTGGGCTTGTTTGGCAAAGTCAATGAAAGTGATCTTCGTCTCGTCCTTGGACTTAAGAAAGAACACCCATGTATATCTTGAGTAATCATCAACAATGACTAGGCCATACTTTTTCCCTCCAAGACTTGCCCATGAAGGAGGCCCAAACAGATCCACATGAAGGAGCTCTAACGGCCTCGAAGTGGATACAATGTTCTCGGGTGGATGTCTTGATTGATGTTGTTTCCCAGCTATGCATGCACTGCACACACGATCTTTCTTAAAAGATACATTTGTTAGTCCAAGGATGTGATTTCCGTTTAAGAGATTTTGAAGATTTTTCATGCCAACATGGGCGAGTCGGCAATGCCACAGCCATCCCATGTCGGCCTTGGCCATTAGACAAGTTGTATGGAAAGTGCTCTCTTTCGAGAAATCAACCGTGTAAAGGTTGCCATCCAACTCTCCAACAAAGGCCACTTCAAGAGTGTCTCTCTTAAAGACTTTCACATCCGTTAGTCCAAATAATGTGTCATAACCGACGGAAGCCAATTGGCGAACTGAAAGTAAATGATATTGAAGAGATTGGACAAGCATGACATTTGCAATAGACATGTCATTAGTGATTGCCACCTTGCCCAACCCAATTACCTGCCCTTTAGACCCTCCACCAAATACAATGCTCATGTATGGTCGAATGGCTTGCATGAAGTCATAGAGCAAGTTACTATCTCCGGTCATATGATTGGTGCATCCACTGTCGATCACCCATTTGGCTCCTCCGGAGAAAACAGCCTGTAACGAATTAAGACTTGGTTTGAGGTACCCACTTTGTCATGGGGCCTTTCACATTAGTTACAAGAGTCTTAGGGACCCAAATAGCATAGAATCGAAATGCATTACGGGGACCAACGAATTTAGCATAGACCTCTCCTTCCTTTGATTTGCGTAGTACATAGGATGGAGGCATGAATTCGGTTGTCTTGTTGTGAGTAGACGAACCCCTAGTGGCCGGTCCACTCACAACCTTACCTTTCTCCGTGTGTCCCTCTCGTACAAATATTTCTTTAAGCGGAGTGGTACACTTGAGAGGAGATGCACTTTTCTTGGCAGTGCTTGGGTTGAACCCAAGCCCTTCCTTAGCGAAACCTCCATTCTGTCGACTTAAGATCTCATTGAGAGTCTTTTGTCCTTGTGCACATGTCATGAGACCTCTGTCTAGCTGTGCCTTTAACGAGCAGTTTTCCTCAAGGATAGATGTCAGTTCACTACTAGAGTTACTAGTGCAGGTATCAACATTGATAATAGGTGAGGAGTAGGCCTTAGCTAGAGTGTCAAGATAAGTGACCTTAAGTGCCTCAAAGCTCTTTGTAAGAACGGTGAGTTTCTCTTCCTTGTCTTTGAGAGACAAGGATAGATGCTCACAGTCCTTAGAAAGGGAAGCATGAGAGTTCACAAGTCGGTCTTTATCATTTGGTAATTCTTTGCACACATATTCAGCCTTTTTCAAGGAGGCAAGATCATTAGCATGTTTATCAAGGTTTTCACCTACTTTTGAACATAGTGCATCATTTTGTGCTTCCTCATACAGGACTTTCTGCTCAAGGAGTTCATTTCTCTCCTTCTTCTCAGTGATGAGGGTTTCGAGTTCCTTGATGGTATTGGTGTGCTTACTCACCATTTCCATAAGTATGCGAAACATAATGAGCTTCTTTCCTTTAAGAAAGCACATAAATTTGTTTATTTTAGCAAACATGGGATGATCTAAGTCATTATCCTCATAGTGATCTTCCGCATCAAGATACTCATCAGAAGGAGTAGAAGCTAGACTGAAAGAGTTTAACCGTGGAGTTACCTTAACCTTATCATGGGAGCCTTGGTCTTCCTCATCTCCCATGGCAGACTTTGCCATCAAACACTTCTGAGCATTGCCCTTGTAGTCCTTCATATAGTTGTAGTGAACAACATCACCACTTTTGTTGACTAGCCTCAAGGTGCTTTGTGTATCTTGGGCTACTCCGGCAACTCCACCAACATCTTATGGATCTGATTCTTCTTGTGCAACCATTGTTCTTCCATCTGTCCTCTTGAACTTGGAGTTCATAGGGTTTGGCAACTTCTTCTTTACAAAGGTCTTTGGAAACCTTGGTTTGTCTTCTCTCTTCTCATAAGGGCAGTCATTGGAGAAGTGGTTGGTTTCCTCACAGTTATAGCATTTCCTTACCTTCTTCTTTGGGAATCTTCCCTTGAACTTTCATGCACTGAACTTCTTTACAAAGAGAGCAATGTCCTCATAAGATGGGCTTTCATCAGAGTCAACATCGTCACCATCTTCGCAGTCATCATCACCCTCTTCTTCTTCACTTTCTTCTTCGTCACATTCATGATTGGCTTTCAAGGCAAGATTGATCTTTGATGTTGAAGTGCCATGCATGGCTAGGTGCTTTGTTGCATTTGCCTTTGACTCTTCAAATAATTGGAAGGTAGATATGATGTCATCCGGAGTCATTTCTTTGAACCCATGATGCTGCCTCATGTCCCATACCATTTGATGGTGATACGAAGCAAGAGCGTGAAGTAACTTGTCCACAAGAAATCTCTTGGTCAGATTGAAGCCATCTTGCGTCTTGTCACAGTCACATGACTCAATGTCTGCGGCGAGAGTCATGAGGCGTTCTAGTAGTTGCTTGGGAGATTCACCCTTTTCCATACAGAAATTCTGTAATTGCCCCTTGGCAATTTCATATTGAGCAAGCCTAAGAGTGGAGGTACCGGTCTTGGTCCTTATGATGCTGTCCCACAGTTCCTTGGCACTTGTGATGTGAATGTATGGTCTTCGTTGCTTGTCATTCATTCCTTTTCTTATGCACATCGCAGTGTCATTGAGATGCTTGTCATAAGTTTCTCTCGGTGTAAGGCACCTTGGATCTACAGGATTGTACCCATGCTCGAGGATGTCCAGCATCTCATCATTGGCGTACCTAAGATGATCCTGCATACCAACTCTCCACAAAGCAAAATCGGAATTGTCATCAAGCAAGGGAGGTTTTCCTCCAGGATTGTACTTAGGTTTCTCAATTTGAGATCTAGCATAAAGCCATGGAACACTGGTTTGGTTCCTCTCCGGAGGTGGTTGGCCAAATGAAGTACCGTGCACGTGGGGCCCTAAGGCCCTCGGGGACGTGGTTGTCCCCGTGGTTAGTGATGCTAGTATCATTTGAATCATGCCCTCAAGAGAAGCATCATGCTCCTCTTTTTGCTTGGCAAGGGCCCGTTCCAGGTCCTCAGAGGTGAAAGACTTGACTCCCGAGGAAGTCCCGTCCCTCTGCACTGTAGCTACCGTAGCTGGATCCACGTCCATCTCGCTCTAGGGCGGTTAAGCCACACGAATAGAGCACGAGGCTCTGATACCAATTGAAAAGGATGGAGATGGACCTAGAGGGGGGTGAATAGGTACAAATCCAAATTTTAATAATTACTAAGCAATTTTAGGCTAAAGTGCGGAATATGAGTGTAAGCCTAATAATTGCTATGACAAAGAGTAAGCTATTTGGAGTGAAGTAAGACAAGCGGTAAACAATAATCAAATACAAGTATGTAATAAGGATTAACACAAGTAGAGAGTTAGGGTTAGGAAAAACCGAAACTCCGAGAGAGACAAGGATGTATCCCGATGTTCACTTCCTTGGAGGGAAGCTACGTCACCGTTAGAGGGGCGGATGTTACCACGAAAGCACACCAACGCCATGAAGGCTCACCCTATTCTCCCTTTGAGATAACTCCACGAAGGCGTTTCTCAACCACTAGTGGTAAGCCTTGAGGTGGCTTCCAAACCTTCACAAACTTTCCGGGGGATATCACAATGGTTTGATTCCTCTCCGAAGACTCCTACCGCCTAGGAGTCTCCAACCTCCAAGAGTAGCAAGATCACGGGAATTGCTCAAAACTTGCTCAAATCACAAATAACTTTGGTGGGAAGGAGGAGAGGGAGACGATCTATCTTTTGATTGGAACAACACTCAAAGGGACTCATAAATGCTCTTGGGATCTAGGATTTGGTGTAGACAAGAGTGAGTGAGAGGAAAGGTGTTCTTGGGTGTATTCTAGCTGTGTTGAACAACCTTTCACGAGGTGGGAGAAGATTATATATAGTGGAGAGTGAAATCCAGCCGTTGGAGGTGCTTTAAGTCACACAGGGTCCGGACGTCCGTCAGTTGCCGGAAGTCCGGGCATCCGCGAGGGGTCGGACGTCCAACAGGGGTCAGTCGTCTGAGGCCTGTAGATACGACTGAACCTATTTTGAATATATCAGCGACCGGACGTCCGACAGGGGTCGGTCGTCCGAGGCCTATAAATATGACTGATCCTATGTTGAATTTATCAGCGACCGGACGTCCGGAGAGGACCGGAAATCCGAGTTATACAGCTCAACTTCTACTGGTGGTAGTTTTCGGATTTCCGACGGGGGTCGGACGTCCGGTGGGAGCCGGATTTCCGAGTTATAGAACACAAATTCGACTAGTGCAGGCTTCCGGATTTCTAGGGCTTGGCCGGACGTCCGGCCCTCGGATGTCCGGAGGGAGCCGGATTTCTGACTTATATGCCTCATGAACTTCTGGTGACAGGCTGCGGATTTCCGAAGCCTGCCAGTCATCCGGCCGTCGGACGTCCGGAGGGAGCCGGATGTCCGAGGCAATAGACATGTTTTGAATTGAGAACAGAGTGGAGATTATGTGGTGTTTGGTATGATAGTAAAGATGTGGTATGAGCAAGTTCATCGCAAAACCTGTGATCCCCTCTTAATAGTGCGGGATCCCTATACTCAATATCAGTAAACTCAAAAGACTAATCTACATCATGTGTTCTTAATCCCGAGCCTTCTCAAAATATAAATCCCCAATCTTTTCAGACAACCTTTGGCACATAATTCTCAATCTACTAAATTACTTGCCATCCTGAGATACACTCAACAAATAGGATTAGTTTCCTATGTATGTGTTGTCATTAACACCAAAAGACGATTAGGGGCATAGCATGCACTTTCAACAGGGTCTCTGTTGTGTTCATGATCCTGTCATCGCCTTCTTGTCTTCTGAGGCTTCGAGCGTCTCAAGTGGACATCTTCATGCATCGATATTTGTAAGACATGATAGAGTTCTGATCTGTCAATCATACTAATTGCGATATAGACACCTAGAGCGGGGGGTGAAGAGAACCGTTTTCCTGCTCACTAAGGTGAGGCGGACCAATTGGCGAGGTTCTCATCCACCGGTGGTGGTCGACACAATCCTTATAATCGACAGGGTCGCTCTATTAGTGATGCAGATCATGGTTCGCATATATTATGTCCAGGCTATCGTAGGTGAAAGTGGCATCACTCTGGAACAGTGCCCAGGGTTTCACTATCTTCTAAGTCTCGATGTCCTTGTTCCTCATGGAGGTACTTCTGTTGGTGTCGTCTGGTCGTAGAGCTGTCTTCTCTGTCCTTCTACATAGGCGTTTGTCTGGAAAGGTTACTTCCTTCCAGGCTGCTCACAAGGATTTCAATGTATCCCATGGTCAGAGGGCATATGGTACCAGCGACCATTTGTAAGTTCTGAAAAAGTAGACAAGGAGTGTCAAGAAAATAAGAGTGGAAGGCTAGAGCATAACCTTCACTTTCTTTGAAGATTTAGGAGAGTCGAGAAAATATATAGGTTTTGTAAGTATTTTTTGAAGGATCTGAAAAAGCAGTTTTATCCTAGGCTAACGTCTTTGCTAACTAAGGCTTCCTACAGTCAGGATGGCTCTGATACTAGCTCTGTGGGGACCCCGACTTACGAGTTGAGACCACCGTGCTCAGTGATCCCAGAGATCATTGCTCACCGAACACAGATACCGAATAAAAGAGTCTTACATCCATACATACCGTTTGATACAATAACTGACCACCTCGGTCGAGTCTTACATATATAGGGCCTTAAAGGCCAATACTCCAAACTTGACCAATAGCGGAATTATTGGTTGAAAGCGTGAATCCATGACATCAGCCTTAACCTACAGGCATTCTGACTGGGAAGCGTCCTATCTCGCAAGAACGTCACCGAGTTAATCTTCACCATATCATGTTCTTTCATACCTGGTCAATGAAATAACCAGTGGCAAGCCAATGAGTACTTTGAATGTACTCGCAAACAGCCCATGATAAGAACAATGAAAGTGAAGGATAACAATATCATGCATCTTTAGTATAACTCATCTTGGTGGAATGATCATGAATATGCATCAAGTTAAAGAATTACTTATGAAGAACATGTTACAGATATCAATATATCTGTCAAGGGCTGAGCCATCCGGGCTCACCCGATATGCCAAGTCACCAAACTTGGTCATATCATTTCTTTCATAACAACACCTTTTTCAACACCACACACACTCACACACACTTGGTTTATGCGGAAATATCTGGACGTAGTTTAAGCAGGATTACCCAACTGTCCTTGACCGTGGACACGGCTATTCAAATAGTTTACACTCTGCACAGGTAGTACACTGGACCCACGAGATCCGGGAAACTTTCGTGTCATCCACGACTCACGGTATATAACATACCCGAGGTAAGTACCCGATCAATGCCTTTCCGCTGACGATACTAGACAAAGAGGTCCACTCGATTGGTACCCAGCCCACAATGTTGCACATCTTACGAGCACCAAGTCTGGACTATACCAACCATGCAGGGACCAACGGTGTGACTGGAACTCAAAAAAATGGCATAGTCGTCCTACCTGGCACGACCCCATCACGAGAGTGACCACACATCACTCCCGCCACTAGTAATCTGGCTCTTTGCTAGCACCGACCAGAGTAATTAACATAGCCTCGTCCCATAAGGGGTAACGTGGTCGTACTGGTAAGCTTGGGATGGCCAACACATCAGAAATCTAATCCAATTTCTGAAACCATACTCACACAAATACTGGGTGCATCACTTCACCAAAAGTGACCACCTAATTTATCATCACCCTTGGGCATTAGTGGCACCCGACGGGGTTTTCTTAAACTCTTGCTTTATGTCATCAACATGCTCATGATAATACTACCTCTATCATTACTTTTCAACATGGTATTAGCATGAACCTCAAGGGGTAGGGTCAAGCTCAATGCATGTGCTCCGGGGGAGCCTTCGGTAAAATCATATCAAATGATTACCGGCATTTATGATCATATGCAACGGGAATACTTGCTATTTTAACATGCAAAGTAACATATGCTCAGTCATGGTCAAAGGGCTGCTTGCCTTGCTCACGTAAGTCCTCGAGGTCTTCCGCTCCAACTCCGTGTACTCCGTCTACCCGTCAACTATCGTTGGAAACAACCACGGTAAGCCACACAGCAGGCAGAAATAAAAATGCCACAAAATAGAAGTTATATTTTTCTTGGACCTCTCTAGTCATAAGAAAAATACCTGAATCTTTGCCAAGGGGGTTTGGATCATCAGGGGTTTGAATGGAGGAAAGGAGGAATAGGTGATTATTGAAGAAGCCTACAGAAATCATTCTCTTAAAAATGAGTGGAGGCACTCAATAAATAAAGCATGATTTTAGAAATATTTAGGAAGTTGCTTCACTGGATTTGGAGTTGGAATGAATATACTAGGAAATTTATAACATGGAATAAATAGACATGGGAAGCTATTTATTTCATACAACAGAATAAAGACTGAATAAAATGTTGACCAAGGTTCTAAAAATAGGGAATGATTTTAGAAGG
Source organism: Hordeum vulgare subsp. vulgare (assembly GCF_904849725.1). Classification (NCBI taxonomy): domain Eukaryota; kingdom Viridiplantae; phylum Streptophyta; class Magnoliopsida; order Poales; family Poaceae; genus Hordeum; species Hordeum vulgare. Next base: position 297,389,644 of record NC_058520.1, on the reverse strand, counting down.
CCCTAGGAATTGGAATCACTCCATTTGGAGTTGATTTGGAACCTATAGGATTTTTGAGAGGTGGGACATTTATATCCAGATTTGGATTTTGAGTAATAACACTATAGAAATCTTCTTGGAAAACTATGCAAAGTACATATGTGGATAGATCTTGAATTTAGGAACCTGTAGAAATTTGGATCATTAGAATCGGAGCTAAAATGAATTTATGATGGATTTTTGAAGTTTCACAGAAAAAGAAAGAATATAAAAGGAGATCTATCGGGAAGACTATATCGCGCTCACGGCGACAGATAGCCATGGGGCCGGCCCATCTGCTCGGTCTGCAAGGAAAAGGCTACGCCGAAGGCGTATTAGGCTAGATGCGCTTCCGCCTTACGGAAGCGGTTCTCGTCGGAGCTGTCTCCACTTGCCCGAGCCTGGACCCACCCGTGAGTGTCGTGCTCCAGATGGCTCGCCGACAGGAGGGCCGTGGCGACAAGCCTTCTTCAAGCTCCCGGCAAGGGGAGGCGGGGAGGCCTGGCAGTGGCTGTTGGTGCCTCCAGCCCACCGCTTCGGATGGGCTGCCCACCGGGGCTCAGGGCGGAGCACCACGCCCATCTAGGTGTCGCTCGCCCGCCGAGGAGAGCCGCCGCGGCATGGGCTTGACTGGCGGCGGGAAAGGTCGTCAGCCTTCTCTGGTGTCGGCACCAGGGGCGAAGGGAGGGAGCAAGAGGTGTTGGGGAGGATCTTCTCCGGCCAGGAGGAACTCCAGGAGGGCTAGAGGTGAGGGGGAATCCCCGTGGTTGGTTCGGCTCAAGCGGATACCTCCGGTGGGGCTTCGGCCATGGTAGAAGGAGGAGGGGAGGAGGGCTTAGGAGAGAATGGGGAGCTCGAGGGGGTTCCAGGGAGAGAGGGAGAGCTCCTGGAGGCTTAGGGCGCTCGGGAGGCAATCCATATGTAGAGGGTGGCCAAAGGTGAGCTCGAGAGCTCCCGGAGCTCTCTGACATGCAAGAAGACACGCGTCCCTGGGGCATCTTGGAGGTTAGCCAGCGTCGGGAGGAGCTTGGACCAGTCAAAGGAGATGCCCTGGTGCTGTGAGACACTAAGCAACGGTCGGATTGGGTCTAGAAGAAAGAAACAAGGCGAAGAGCACCCATACTGCAGTCCAGGGTGGTGGTCACCATGGTCACCTGTGCCTACAGGGTCCAAATGACCAGTCAAACATGTCTGGGAGGTGGGGCATGCTATCTTGAAGGTGTGAGGAGTTTGACTTCAAGTGGAGTTGATTTGAATGGCTGTTGACTGAGGTAAACATTTCAGCAGGAAACTAGAGGCTGATAGAAGTGGTTTTTACAGGCAGGAATGGGAGGTGAAACCATGTCGTGGAGCATCTTGTATGGAAGGACTACACATCTGCAAAATTTCAGCCCATGCAAAGAAGTGTAGCTATCACTTGCTGTACAAAGCTACCTTTCAGCCATAAATCAACTTGAGGATGTGTTGCTCATTTTCTCCACGTGAGCATGCCATCTCTTGGTTTTAAATGAAGCATTGGCATACTAGAGATGCTCTGGAAAGAATTTGGAGCCTTGGGTTAAGCAGAAGTAAGGCAAGAGGGGTAAAAATAGTGATTTCAAAGGTAAAATGAGAGATAGTTACATAGAGTCTTTTCCCAATAATTGACCAGTGGCCATGGGAATGTTACTGGGGGTAAAGAGTAACTCGAGACAGTTGTGGTAGAAAGCTGAGCTCTAGGGTAAAAGTGAAAGGGGTCAAAGAAGCCAATTTAGTGAGTGCAAACAAGGTGTTTGATCTGTGGTTAGGCCATCAGATGAATTCCAATTTCTATGAAACTTAACAGGATCAAATAATAGATGAAAATAAGCTTGCACACCAAATTTGGGATTTGCATGGAGAAGTTTTCCAATGTACGCTTGGATAACCCCTAAAATGGGCAGAAATGGTTTTCTGCTTACAACCCTATTCAAATCAATTCCCATAAATCCAATATTTAGTGTAGGGGCATTATTTGAGCATTAAGGCATGCACAGAAAGTTTGAGGGCAATTGGAGAAACTTTGTAATGTAAAATTTCCCAGAGTCACAAATCAACAGAGAGGGTTTTGAGGGTCTTACGACAAGTTCTTCTATTCTCCTTGATGCACCACTTGGTGTGGATGCATTATTGGAGTATTAGAACATGTCCACCAAATTTGAGCACAATTGGAGACGCTTCACAATGTAGAGTTGCTCAAATTTGAATCTGGATAGATAGGGTTTTAGAATAATTAGGGGAGTCAAATCAACTTGGATTGAGTTGAAACTTGGCAAGATCATCAAGAATATCATAGATGACATGCTGGAATTTTACTATAATATATTGAGAATATTTCTTATAGAAATATTTCAAAAGCTTGAAATAGGCAGGAATGGTTTTGGAGAGGTTTGCCCAATATTTTGAACATGACCATGTGTTTGAACTCATATATATGGAATAAATATATCCACTGAGTTTCCCTAAATTTTCTTAAATATTTTGAAAGCAATAAAAATAACTTTCCTTCATAAGAGACCATTTCTGGCCTCACACAGAGGCATTTAAATAAAATAATAAATAACTTTTAAAATATTAATATTATGGTTTTTGGAAGACATTTTAAATAAAATAATTGGTGCCAAATAAATTCCCTAATTGGAGGACTTGTAGTAATCTCATTTGAGGGGTTTGGAAGTTTAATTCAAAGAAATGCTTTTGGGGAAAAATAATATTTGGTAAAAATATATATTGGTCCTAAACACATAGCATGATCATTAGACAGGAGAATATGGGATGAGGAGGTGAGTTGGAGGATGGCAAGAATTATTGGGGAGCAATCACATGCATTCAAGTAAGTAGGCAAACAATAGTCAGTTCAAGCATCACAAGCATTCACAAAAGAAAATTAATTGGTCCTAATTTTTGAAATAAGTTAATTACTCAAGAAAGCTAAACAAAGGGTGTTACAGATATGAGATGTACCCAACTGTTTTGGATATCCTATGAAGATGCATTTATCCGCTTTGGGTTCGAGCTTATCAGACTGAAACTTTTTCACTTCAGCATCGCAACCCCAAACTTTTAAGAAACGACAGCTTAGGTTTCTCTAAACCATAGTCTATATTGTGTCATCTCAATGGAAATACGCGGTACCCTATTTAAATTGAATGCGGTTGTCTCTAATGCATAACCCATAAACGATAGTGGTAATTCGATAAGAGGCATCATAGTAAGCACCATATCAAATAGGGCGCGGCTATGACGTTCGTACACACCATCACACTATGGTGTTCTAGGTGGCATGAACTGTGAAACAATTTCCACATTGTCTTAACTGTCTACCAAAACTCTCAACTGAGATATTCATCTCTATGATCATATCATAGACAGTTTATCCTCTTGTCACGATGATCCTTACTCTGAAATAGCTTTGAACTTTTCAATCTTTCAGACTTGTGATTCATCAAGTAAATACTCTTATATCTACTCAAATCATCAGTGAAGTAAGAACACAACGCTATCCACTGCGTGCCTCAGCACTCATTGGACTGCACACTTCAAAAAATGTATTTCATCCAACAAGTTACTTTCTTGTTCCATGTGGTATGATTTTGCATGTCTCAAGTGATTCAAAATCAAGTGAGTCCAAACGATCCATCTGCATGGAGTTTCTTCATGCGTTTATACCAACAGGTATGGTTTGCATGTCTCAAACATTTCAAAAAAGAGTGAGTACAAAGATCCATCAGCATGGAGCTTCTTCATGCATTTTACACCAACATGACTCAAGCGGTAGTGCCACAAGTAAGCGGTACTATCATTATTACTTTGTATCTTTTGGCACCACTATTATGAACATGTGTAATACTACGATCGAGATTCAATAAACCATTGAATGTAATTATTCAAGCAAATAGAATAACCATTATTCTATTTAAATGAATAATCGTATTGCAATAAACATGATCCAATCATGTTCATGCTCAACGCAAACACCAAATAACAATTATTTACGTGTAACACCAATCCCGATGGTAGAGGGAGCGTGCGATGTTTGATCACACGAACCTTGGAAACACTTCCAACACTTATCGTCACCTCGCCTTTAGCTAGTCTCCGTTTATTTCGTAGCTTTTTATTTCGAGTTACTAATCAATTAGCAATCGAACAGGTATCTAATACCCTCGTGCTACTAGGAGTACTAGTAAAGTACACATCAATATCATGTATATCGAATATACTTCTGTTGACTTCGCGAGCCTTCTCATCTACCAAGTATCTAGGGTAGCTCCGCCTCAATGACCATTCCCCTCATAACAGAAGCACTTTGTCTCAGGTCTGGGTGTTCCCCTCATAATAGAAGCACTTTGTCTCGGGTCTGGGTGTTCCCCTCATAACAGAAGCACTTAGTCTCGGGTTTGGGTTCAATCTTGGGTTTCTCCAGAGCACCAACTGGTTTGCCGTTTCCTGAAGTATCCCTTCTAGCCCTTGCCCTTCTTGAAACTAGTGGTTTTACTAACCATCAAAAATTGATGCTCCTTCTTGATTTCTACTTTCGCAGTGTCAAACATTGCGAATCGCTCAAGGGTCATCATATCTATCCTTCATATGTTATTGTGACAGCCCGAGACCAACGCTCCAGAAGCTTCCCCTTTATTCCGTTTTCATCGTGTTGCTGATTTGTTTGTCGCACTCATCATCGCATCATTCGCATCATCCTCATTGCATCGGCACTCCGTTGCCGCCAGTTTTCAAAAACTGCATCCATTATTAGTTGCCAGTTTTCTCTGTTTTGTCGTTGACCATTGGAGACCAACCACACACACACCCGCCCGCGACATCGTTAAATTCTCTCACAGGCCGCACCATTTCCCTCTCATCCCTACATACCCCGTCTACACAGCCCATCTATCCTTCCCAATTATCTGCAGACGTCCGATCGTGATACGATGTCTCTAAATAATCCCAACTCCCTCCATTTGGACCCCTACTATATATAAAGGTAGGCAACCCTAGCAAATTAGTCAAACCCTAAAAACTAGAACATTTGTCCCGTCCGCGCCGCCATTCCCTCTGGATCCAGCCCGACCACCTCCCTCGTTTTCAGCCAACCCGCCGAGAACATTGTCCCATCCATCTAGCCCCGTAGCCCAGCACTCGAGCAGGAGCCGCCTCCGCCGGAAACCCTTTCTTGCTCGCCCCCGCGCTTCACCACCATGGCGAGCTCGCCGGAGCCCTGTCGGAGCACCACTCGTCGGTGGCCTGCAGGACGAGGAAACCCCTTCTTCCTCCTCCCTTTCTCTCCTCTCCCTCTCGAATCTCTCTCTCCCTACTTCTTCTTCCTTCCTATGTTTCTTCTCTGAACTTCTCTGTACCTTTTGTTCTTCAGTCAACAGTAGCGCCAAGGAAGCAGATGGAGATCGCACTTGCCGCATCCGAGCGCCAGGTCGACCTCACCTCGCGCGTTGATGCACCCAGGTGGCTCCCCGCGTCCAAGCCACCGCCGCTCAGGCCAATACCCCGTGCGCCCTGCTTCCTTCCCTTCGCTGGTGCTCTTCCCCTTTCTCCTGTCGCTCATCACACTTCCTCTTCTTGTCTGCAGGTACAGCCATGGAGCCGGTTGCCCGATCTCCGCATCCCCGCCTCCCCAAGCCACCTCGTCGCCGGGAATGGAGCCCCTGGTCCTGGATCCGGTCGGTTCCCGTGTCTCCAGCCGGTTCTGGACACCGGATCCTCATCCCTGACCACCTAGTGTTGTTGCGAGCACAGACATGGCCGAACCAGTTTCAGACAGGTTCAGACTTAGCCCCATTACAGTTTCATTTTTGTCTAGTTTCAGATTCAGCTTGTGTGTATGCTCATCTAGCAAAGGGATTGAATTTTATCACTAGCGTGTCTCAGTCCAGCTGGCCACTACGTCGCACCTCCACCCCGGAGACCAGGGACCAAATCCTAGTCGGCCCTATTTTGGGTTATGTTTTGAGTTATTTCCAGTGCCTTTTAGCGCGAGCTTGTGTACATTCTATGTTATATCCTCCTTGCATCAGCGGCCCATTACTAGCCCATCTGGTTAGCCTATAGGCTTGCAACCGTCGGGGTCCTTGGTTCGATCCCAGTACACCCCATTTTTTTATTCGTGCGAATTTATTAATTTCAGGAAAATGCATGATTTTTAAATGCCTGTAGTTTTTCAACCGTGCGTCGGATCGGAATTGTTTATATTTCTTAAATGTGTATAATTTTGTGTAGATTAATTATTTCAACTTTCATGCATATATAAAGTTGTTAGTTGTGTTGTTTGCATCGGTTTGTGTGTCGTCGTGATAGAAACGGATTAGGTCGCAGTTATTTAATCGTAGCTCCTTTGGAGATGAGCCATACATGTAAATGGACCAAAACGACGAGTAGGATCACATGAACAACTTTGTTTCACCATTTAACAAACAAAAAATGTGATTAGGACATATCTGGACAGATTTAGAATTTAACGTGTGGGGTCATTTCGTAGATGTTATATGTCGTTTCCGGCCTGATTTAAAATGCCTTGATAGGTATTTTAATTTTTGCTTCACCCCTTTCCATGTTAACAACATTTTAATATTGTCTTGTTAATAAACAGAATTGAACAAAATAATTAAACGTTGAGTTTCGTCTGTTGGGGAACGTCGCACGGGAAACAAAAAATTTCCTACGCGCACAAAGACCTATCATGGTGATGTCCATCTACGGGAGGGGATTTCCGATCTACGTACCCTTGTAGATCGCACAGCAGAAGCGTTAGTGAACGCGGTTGATGTAGTGGAACGTCCTCACGTCCCTCGATCCGCCCCGCGAACCGTCCCACGAACCGTCCCGCAATCCGTCCCACGATCTAGTGCCGAACGGACGGCACCTCCGCATTCAGCACATGTACAGCTCGACGATGATCTCGGCCTTCTTGATCCAGCAAGAGAGACGAAGAGCTAGAAGAGTTCTCCGGCAGCGTGACGGTGCTCCGGAGGTTGGTTATGATCTAATCTCGGCAGGGCTCCGCCCCAGCTCCGCAGAAACGTGATCTAGAGGTAAAACCGTGGAGTCATGTGGTCGGGCTGCCTTGGAAAAGTTGTCTCAAATCAGCCCTAATTGCTCCACATATATAGGAGGAGGGAGGGGAGGCTTGCCTTGAGGCTCAAGGAGCCCCAAGGGCTGCGCCACCAAGGGAGGAGGAGTCCTCCTACAATCCTAGTCCAACTAGGATTGGAAAGTGGAGTCCTTCTCTCCTTTCCCACCTCCTTTTTTTTTCTTTTCTCTTTGATTTTCTATCCTTGGCGCATAGGGCCCTCTTGGGCTGTCCCACCAGCCCACTAAGGGCTGGTGCGCCACCCCCAAGGCCTATGGGCTTCCCCGGGGTGGGTTGCCCCCCCCCCCCCGGTGAACATCTGGAACCCATTCGTCATTCCCGGTACATTCCCGGTAACTCCGAAAACCTTCCGGTAATCAAATGAGGTCATCCTATATATCAATCTTCGTTTCCGGACCATTCCGGAAACCCTCGTGACGTCCGTGATCTCATCCGGGACTCCGAACAACATTCGGTAACCAACCATATAACTCAAATACGCATAAAACAACGTCGAACCTTAAGTGTGCAGACCCTGCGGGTTCGAGAACTATGTAGACATGACCCGAGTGACTCCTCGGTCAATATCCAATAGCGGGACCTGGATGCCAATATTGGATCCCACATATTCTACGAAGATCTTATCATTTGAACCTCAGTGCCAAGGATTCATATAATCCCGTATGTCATTCCCTTTGTCCTTCGGTATGTTACTTGCCCGAGATTCGATCATCAGTATCTGTATACCTATTTCAATCTCGTTTACCGGCAAGTCTCTTTACTCGTTCCGTAATACAAGATCCCGCAACTTACACTAAGTCACATTGCTTGCAAGGCTTGTGTGTGATGTTGTATTACCGAGTGGGCCCCGAGATACCTCTCCGTCACACGGAGTGACATATCCCAGTCTCGATCCATACTAACTCAACGAACACCTTCAGAGATACCTGTAGAGCATCTTTATAGTCACCCAGTTACGTTGCGACGTTTGATACACACAAAGCATTCCTCCGGTGTCAGTGAGTTATATGATCTCAAGGTCATAGGAACAAATACTTGACACGCAGAAAACAGTAGCAACAAAATGACACGATCAACATGCTACGTCTATTAGTTTGGGTCTAGTACATCACGTGATTCTCCTAATGACGTGATCCAGTTATCAAGCAACAACACCTTGTATATAATCAGAAGACCCTGACTATCTTCGATCAACTGGCTAGCCAACTAGAGGCTTGCTAGGGACAGTGTTTTGTCTATGTATCCACACATGTATATAAGTCTTCATTCAATACAATTATAGCATGGATAATAAATGATTATCTTGATACAGTAATTATAATAATAACTATATTTATTATTGCCTCTAGGGCAAAATTCCAACATCGTCAATATGCAACTCGTTGCATATTGAACTTCATTTAATGTGTAGTGTTTGCGTGATGTGAATTGCCATGCCATGCCTTGCATAATTGAACTGGACACGCATCATATTAGGGTGTGCATCATGTCGTGCATTTTCTGTGGTGAATATCGTGTGTTGATGCTTGTTTCTGGTTTGCTCCGTCTCGATAGAGTTCCGCAAGCATGTCGGAATGTGAGAACCCGTTCGACTACGTCGGTTCATCTGCTTCACGGAGTCGTTCTTCTTCTCAACAGGATCTCAGGCAAGATGACCATTTCCCCATATACCATTACTATCATTGACATGCTAGTTTTATCGTTTCTATCGCTATGTCTCGCTGCCTACAACCTGTTAAATATCAGTCTCTCAACATTGCCATGAAAACCTTCAACCTGTTCACAACCTAGCAAACCACTGATTGGCTATGTTACCGCTTCCTTAACCATGTGTTAGCGTTGCTAGTTATAGGTGTAGTTGCTTCCATGTGATAACATGGGTTCCTTGTCATATCACCATATTATTGCTAAATAATTTAGTGCACCTATATACTTGGTAAAAGGTGGAATGTTCGGCCTTTCTAGCCTGGTGTTTTGTTCCACCTTTGCCGCCTTAGTTTCCGCTACCGGTGTTATGTTCCATAAATGAGCACTCCTAACATGCTCGGGGTTGTTATGGGGACCCCCTAGATTCTCATTTTGGGATAAAACTCGTCTGGCAAGGCCCAACATTGGTACTATATTTTCCCAACATAAAAAATTTGTTCATACTGAAAAACATAGGGCGTCATGAACCCAAGGAGTAATTCAACATAATACAGGGAGGGCCAGTGTTGATGGTGCTCGTCCAAAAAAGAGCGGGCCAACCCAGGGCAACTCGGGTGATGTCTATCAGGCCACCGTACGTTGTGCTTATCCTTCGTGTCCTGAGAACGAGATACGCGGCTCCTATCGGGATCGTCGACACGCTGGGCGGCCTTGCTGGACTTGTTTTACCTTTCTCGAGTGTCTTGTGCAAGGGATTCCGAGGATGCTTTGAGCTAAAATCGAGGTTGAAGTTTTCCAATAGGGATCCGAGGAGATCACGGGTTTCCCTGATCGAGGTCATTCCGTCGCAGCGTGTGGTAGTTTGTGATGGACTAGTTGGAGCACCCCTGCAGGGTTAAATCTTTCGGAAATCCGTTCCCACGGTTATGTGGCAACGTGGAAACTTAGTTTAACATCCGGTTCTAGATAACTTGAAGTAAGTTTAACTAAAACTTGCCAACTGAGTGCGTAACCGTGACTGTCTCTTTCATGAGCTCCTTCTTCAATCGAGGACACGGTGGGGTTATGTTTGACGTAAGTAGGTGTTCAGGATCATTCATTTGATCATCAGTAGTTCACGTCCGCTATGCGTAGATCAACCCCTCTTATTCTTGTACTCGTAAGTTAGCCACCTCATATATTGCTTAGTCGCTTGCTACAGCCCCACCACTTAACCATACCTCACCCATTAAGCTTTGCTAGTCTTGATACCTTTGGAAATGAGATTGTTGAGTCCCCTGTGGCTCACGGATTACTACAACACCAGTTGCAGGTACAGGCAAAGTGATATTAAGACGTGAGCATGATGATTGTTCATTTGGAGTTTCTTATTCTTCCACTTCGTCGATCTAGGATGGGTTCGAGGCCGGCAGCCTGGGATAGCAAGGATGGACGTCGTTATTTTATTGTTTGTTTTCGTCCGTAGTCGGACCCTGCTCTTCTACATGATGTTTATGTATTGTACTAATGTGACTCTAATGTAGCTTGTGGCGAGTGTAAGCCAATTCCATATACTCTTCTCTTCAGTACATGTACTTGTAACAATATCCATTCTTACGAAACGACGAGATGTGCTTCTATCCCTGTCGAGGCCCTCGCGCCAAAATAAGGATAGGATCGCATCTTGGGCGTTACAGTTATAGTTCATCACGAAGCTCTAGCAGCTTAGTGGCAGTGACTTTGGAGAACCATCACTATTTCATCTAGAAGATTAACTCCCAGTTGATTCAAGCGATTGTTGTACTCACACAATCTGAGAAAATGCTCAACGATTTGAGATTTTCTCCTTTACTTTGTAGACAAACAATCTTGTCGGAGGTCTCATACCTCTCAATAGGGGCATGAGCATGAAATATCAATTTCATCTCTTAGAACATCTCTTATGCTCCGTGACGTTTTAAAACGTCTTCGACGCTTTGCTTCTAAGCCATTAAGTATTACACGCTGAACTATCACGTAGTCATCAAAAATGTGTATGTCAGATGTTCGCAACATCCACAGACGACGCTCGAGGTGCAGCACATTGAGTGGTGCATTAAGGACAAAAGCCTTCTACGCAGCAACGAGGACAATCCTTAGTTTTACGGACTAAGTCCGCAAAGTTGCTACTATCATCTTTCAACTAAATTTTCTCTAGGAACATATAAAAAACAGTAGAGCTATAGCGCAAGCTACATCATAATTCGCAAAGACCTTTTGACTATGTTCATGATAATTAGAGTTTAACTAATCAAATTACTTAATAAACTCCCACTCAAAAAGTACATCTCTCTAGTCATTTGAGTGGTACATGATCCAAATCCACTAACTCAAGTCCGATCATCACGTGAGTTCAGAAAAGTTTTAGTGGTAAGCATCTCTATGCTAATCATATCAACTATACAATTCATGCTCGACCTTTCGGTCTCATGTGTTCCGAGGCCATGTGTGCACATGCTAGGCTCGTCAAGTTTAACCAGAGTGTTCCGCGTGTGCAACTGTTTTGCACCCGTTGTATGTGAACGTTGAGTCTATCACACCCGATCATCATGTGGTGTCTTGAAACGACGAACTGTCGCAACGGTGCACGGTCGGGGAGAACACAATTTCTTCCTGAAATTTTAGTGAGAGATCACCTTATAATGCTACCGTTGTTCTAAGAAAGTGCATAAAAGGATTAACATCACATGCAATTCATAAGTGACATGATATGGCCATCATCTTGTTCTTCTTGATCTCCGTCACCAAAGCACTAATACGTCTCCATCGTATCTACTTTTCCAAACTCTTTTGCCCTTGTTTTGGACTCTAATTTGCATGATTTGAATGGAACTAACCTGGACTGATGTTGTTTTCAGCAGAATTGCCTTGGTGTTATTTTTGTGCAGAAATCAAAGTTCTCCAAACATCCTGAAAATTTACGGGGAGCAGTTTTGGAAAATAAGAAAAATATCTGCGCCAAGTTAAACCTGAGGGGGTGGGCCAGTGGGCCACAAGCCCTGGCTCCACCACCACCCCCTGGTGGCGGTGGGCAGGCTTGTGGGGCCCACACGGCTCTGCCGCCCCCAACCTCAGGTCTATAAGTTCACTTTCGTCCCAGAAAAAATAAAAAGAGAAGTTTTCGTCGCGTTTGGGATACGGAGCCGCCGCCACCACCTGTTCTTCATTTGGAGGGCAGATCTGGAGTCCGTCTTGGGCTCCGGAGAGGGGAAATTGTCGCCATCGTCATCATCAACCTTCTTCCCTCTCCAATTCCATGAAGCTATTCGTTGTTCGTGAGTAATCTATTCGTAGGCTCGCTGGGCGGTGATGAGTAGGATGAGATCTATCATGTAATCGAGTTAGTTTTGATGGGGATTGATCCGTAGTATCCACTATGTTCTGAGATTGATGTTGCTACTACTTTGACATGCTTAATGGTTGTCACTAGGGCTCGAGTGCCATGATTTCAGATCTGAAATTATTATGTTGTCACCAACATATGTGTGTTTTAGATCCGATCTTGCAAGTTGTAGTTACCTACTATGTGTTATGATCCGACAACCCCGGAGTGACAATAACCGAAACCACTCCCGGTGATGACCATAGTTTGAGGAGTTCATGTGTTCACCAAGTGCTAATGCGTTGGTCCGGTTCTTTATTAAAAGGAGAACCTTAATAACCCGTAGTTTCCTTTTGGACGCCGCTGCCACGGGAGGGATGGGCAATAGATGTCATGCAAGTTATTTTCCCTAAGCACGTATGACGACACACGGAATGCGTGCCTACATCACACTGACGAACGGGAGCTAGCCACATATCTCTCCGTGTTATAACTGTTGCATGATGAATATCATCCAAACAAATCACCGACCCATTGCCTATGAGTTTGTCCTACTGTTGCTGTTACTTGTTTTGCTCTGCTGCTGTTACTACTGTTGTTGTTGCTGTTACTTGTCTTGCTCTGCTGTTGTTGCTACTGTTGCTACTGCTGTTACTTGTCTTGCTCTGCTGCTACTGTTGCTACTACTGTCGCTTGCTACTGTTGCTACTTGCTACTGTTGTCACTACTGTTGTTCCTTGCCACTGCTATTGCTCGTTACACTGCTGCTACCTGTTACAATTTTGGTTCGCCGGTCGTTGACGGGAACTGACAATTTCCTTCAACAAGGCAACTTGGCGCCATTGATACAATCGTTAGAAATAGTCTGCCGTGTCAACAGATCGTTTCTGACACTGTTGTTATCATAGTATTTTGCTCTTACTACTTTGCTTGCAGGTACTAATCTTTCAGGTGTGGTTGAATCTGACAAATTCAACTGCTAATACTCGAGAGTATCCTCTCACCTCCTATAGGCGTACCAACAAATTTGGGTCGAATACTCTACCCTCGAAAACTGCTACGATCCCACGCGCTGGTGGGCCGTCAACAACATTCTTCTAGTTTTGATTGCCGGAGATTTCTAGCAGCATTCTTCTGGTGTCGTTGCAAAGGGGAAGAACAGTTGACATCAAGCATTTTTGTGGCGCCGAGGCCGGGGATTGCAATCAAGCACCGGCATGATCTTCTTGTCACCGGCGCCACACCATGATCTCCATCATCCTGATCTCCATCATCGTGCCGCCATCAAGGTTGTCATGCTATCTATGCTATTACTACTAAAGCTATGACCTAGCAATATAGTAAATGCATCTACAAACACAAACGTTAGTTTAAAGACAACCCTATGGCTCCTGCCGGTTCCCGTAGCATCGATGTGCAAGTCCATATTAACTATTACAACATGATCATCTCATACATCCAATATATCACATCATGTCATTGGCCATATTGATGACCCAAAAGTATAGGGGATCTATCATAGTCCTTTCAATAAGTAAGATTGTCGAACCCAACGAGGAGAAGAAGGATCTGACAAGTGGTTTTCAGCAAGGTAATATCTGCAAGCACTGAAATTATCGGTAACAAGTGATTGTATGGTGAGGTGATTCGTAGCAAGCAACAAGTAACAAAAGTAGCAACGGTGCAGCAAAGTGGCCCAATCCCTTTTGTAGCAAGGTACAAGCCTGGACAAAGTCTTAGGAGGAAAAACGCTCCCGAGGACACACGGGAATTTCTGTCATGCTAGTTTTCATCATGTTCATATGATTCGCGTTCGTTACTTTGATAGTTTGATATGTGGGTGGACCGGCGCTTGGGTATTGCCCTTACTTGGACAAGCATCCCACTTATGATTAACCCCTCTCGCAAGCATCTGCAACTACGAAAGAAGAATTAAGACAAAGTCTAACCATAGCATTAAACTAGTGGATCCAAATCAGCCCCTTACGAAGCAACGCATAAACTAGGGTTTAAGCTTCTGTCACTCTAGCAACCCATCATCTACGTACTACTTCCCAATGCCTTCCTCTAGGCCCAAATAATGGTGAAGTTTTATGTATTCGACGTTCACATAACACAACTAGAGGAAAAACAACATACAACACATCAAAATATCGAACGAATACCAAATTCACATGACTACTATTAGCATGACTTATCCCATATCCTCAGGAACAAAAGTAACTACTCACAAAGCATAATCATATTCATGACCACAGAGGTAATGAGTAGCATCAAGGATCTGAACATAAACTCTTCCACCAAATAATCCAACTAGCATCAACTACAGGGAGTAATTAACACTACTAGCAACCTTCCAAGTACCAATCGGAGTCGTGAGACGGAGATTGGTTACAAGTGATGAACTAGGGTTTGGAGATGAGATGGTGCTGATGAAGATGTTGATGGTGATGAGTCCCATCCGATGAGAGGAGTGTTGGTGATGACGATGGCGACGATTTCCCCCTCTGGGAGGGAAGTTTCCCCGGCAGGATCGTCCTGCCGGAGCTCTAGATTGGTTCTGCTCAAGTTCCGCCTCATGGCAGCGGCGGCTCCTCCCGAAAGCTTCCTTCTAATTTTTTCTGGAACGAAACCCTTCATATAGCAAAAGATGAGCGCCGGAGGGGCAACAGGGGGCCCACAAGCCCCCCAGGCCCGGCCAGGGGGTAGGCCGGGCCTGGCAGGCTTGTGGCCTCCTGGTGGCGCCCCTCTAGCACTTCTTCCATCCAATACTTTTCAAAAAATCCAAAATAATTCCCCGTTAATTTTCACAGCTTTTGGAGTTGCGCAGAATATGTATCTCAAACTTGCTCGTTTTTCAGGCCAGAATTCCAGTTCCCGGCGTTCTCCCCCTTCATGTAAACCTTGCAAAATAAGAGAGAAAAGGCATAAGTATTGTACCGTGAAGTCAAATAACAGCCCAAAAAGCGATAAATATCAACATGAAAGCATGATGCAAAATGGACGTATCACATATCATATCACAAGCATACCCTCAAAAACAAGTTAGACGTCCTCTAATTTGTTGTTGCATGTTTTATGTGGCTGCTATGGGTATCTAGTATGATCGCATCTTACTTACGCAAAAACCACAACGGAGATGTGCAAATTTCTATTTAACCTCTCTCCAAGGACCGCCTCGGTCAAAACCAATTCAACAAAAGTTGAAGAAACAGGCACCCGCCAGTCATCTTTATGCAACGAGTTGCATGTTAGTCGATGAAACCCGTCTCTCGTAAGCGTACGAGTAATGCCGGTCCGGACCGCTTCAATTCAACAATACCGCCGAATTGAGAAAAGACTAAGGAGGGAAGCAAATCAACATCAATGCCCACAAAACCTTTTGTGTTCTACTCGAGATAACATCTACGCATGAACCTAGCTCATGATGCCACTGTTGGGGAACGTTGCATGAGAAACAAAAAATTTCCTACGCACACGAAGACCTATCATGGTGATGTTCATCTATGAGAGGAGATTAGATCTACGTACCCTTGTAGATCGCTAAGCGGGAAACGTTAAGAAACGCGGTTGATGTAGTGGTACAGCTTCATGATTCAAATCACCGTCGTCCCAAGATCCGTCCCACGATTTGTTCCGATCTAGCGCCGAACGGACGGCACCTCCGCGTTCACCACACGTACAGCTCGATGACGATCTCGGCCTTCTTCATCCAGCAAGAGAGACGGATAAGTAGATGAGTTCTCCGGCAGTGTGACGGCGCACCGGTGTTGGTGATGATCTATTCCTGTAGGGCTCCACCCAAGCTCCGCAGAAATCTAATCTAGAGGAAGAACTACGAGGTGTAGGTTTGAGTTGCACGTGGCAAAGTTGTCTCTCAAACAGCCCTGAAGCTCTAGTATACATAGGAGGAGCCAAGGGGTGGGGCAAAGCCCTAGGGCGCCGGCCAAAAGAGGCCTTCCTTGGGTCGGCCGAAATGGGAGGGAGGAGTCCTTCTCCAATCCCACTTGGATTAGGACTCCTTCCTTATTTTCCCACCTCTTTTGGATTTTCCACTTTTTCCTCATGGGCTTTCCTTGGATGACTTTGTCAGCCCATTATACCTTATTGCACATCCAATAACCTCATGTGGACCCCTTGGGGCATGGTGGGCCCCCGGAACCCATTCGTCACTCCCGGTACACTGCCGGTAATGCCCGAAAACTTTCCGGAATCCAAACACCAACTTCCTATATATAAATATTTGTTTATGGACCATTCCGGAAACCCTTGTGACGTCCGTGATCTCATTCGGGACTCCGAACAACCTTCGGTCACCAACACATATAACTCAACTAAACTAAAACGTCACCGAACCTTAAGTGTGCAGACCCTGCGGGTTCGAGAACTATGTAGACATGACCCGAGACACTCCTCGGTCAATATCCAATAGCGGGACTTGGATGCCCATATTGGATCCTAGATATTCTACGAAGATCTTATCGGTTGAACCTCTATGCCAAGGATTCATATAATCCCGTATATCATTCCCTTTGTCCTTCGGTATGTTACTTGCCCGAAATTTGATCGTCGGTATCCGCATACCAATTTCAACCTCGTTACTAGCAAGTCTCTTTACTTGTTCCGTAATACAAGATCCCGTGACTCACACTTGAGTCACATTGCTTGCAAGGCGTATATGTGATGTTGTTGTTGGGGAACGTCGCATGGGAAACAAAAAAATTTCTACGCGCACGAAGACCTATCATGGTGATGTCCATCTACGAGAGGGGATGAGTGATCTACGTACCCTTGTAGATCGTACAGCAGAAGCGTTAGAGAACGCGGTTGATGTAGTGGAACGTCCTCACGTCCCTCGATCCGCCCGCGAACAATCCCGCGATCAGTCCCACGATCTAGTACCGAACGGACGGCACCTCCGCGTTCAGCACACGTACAGCTCGACGATGATCTCGGCCTTCTTGATCCAGCAAGAGAGACGGAGAGGTAGAAGAGTTCTCCTGCAGCGTGACGGCGCTCCGGAGGTTGGTGATGATCTTGTCTCAGCAGGGCTCCGCCCGAGCTCCGCAGAAACACGATCTAGAGGAAAAACTATGGAGGTATGTGGTCGGGCAGCCGTGAGAAAGTCGTCTCAAATCTGCCCTAAAAGCCCCATATATATAGGAGGAGGGAGGGGGACCTTGCCTTGGGGTCCAAGGGATCCCCAAGGGGTCGGCCGAGCCAGGGGGGAGGACTCTCCCCCCCCCAAACCGAGTCCTACTTGGTTTGGTGGGAGGGAGTCCTTCCCCTTTCCCACTTCTTCCTTTTTTTTCTTTCCTTTGATTTTTTCTCTCTTGGCGCATAGGGGATTGGTGGGCTGTCCCACCAGCCCACTAAGGGCTGGTGTGACCCCCCCAAATGCCTATGGGCTTCCCCGGAGTGGGTTGCCCCCCTCCGGTGAACTCCCGGAACCCATTCGTCATTCCCGGTACATTCCCGGTAACTCCGAAAACCATCCGGTAATCAAATGAGGTCATCCTATATATCAATCTTCGTTTCCGGACTATTCCGGAAACCCTCGTGACGTCCGTGATCTCATCCGGGACTCCGAACAACATTCGGTAACCAACCATATAACTCAAATACGCATAAAACAACGTCAAACCTTAAGTGTGCAGACCCTGCGGGTTCGAGAACTATGTAGACATGACCCGAGAGACTCCTCGGTCAATATCCAACAGCGGGACCTGGATGCCATATTGGATCCTACATATTCTACGAAGATCTTATCGTTTGAACCTCAGTGCCAAGGATTCGTATAATCCCGTATGTCATTCCCTTTGTCCTTCGGTATGTTACTTGCCCGAGATTCGATCGTCAGTATCCGTATACCTATTTCAACCTCGTTTACCGGCAAGTCTCTTTACTCGTTCCGTAATACAAGATCCCGCAACTTACACTAAGTTACATTGCTTGCAAGGCTTGTGTGTGATGTTGTATTACCGAGTGGGCCCCGAGATACCTCTCCGTCACACGGAGTGACAAATCCCAGTCTTGATCCATACTAACTCAACTAACACCTTCGGAGATACCTGTAGAGCATCTTTATAGTCACCCAGTTACGTTGCGACGTTTGATACACACAAAGCATTCCTCCGGTGTCAGTGAGTTATATGATCTCATGGTCATCGGAATAAATACTTGACACGCAGAAAACAGTAGCAACAAAATGACACGATCAACATGCTACGTCTATTAGTTTGGGTCTAGTCCATCACGTGATTCTCCCAATGACGTGATCTAGTTATCAAGCAACAACACCTTGTTCATAATCAGAAGACACTGACTATCATCGATCAACTGGCTAGCCAACTAGAGGCATGCTAGGGACGGTGTTTTGTCTATGTATCCACACATGTAAATGAGTCTTCATTCAATACAATTATAGCATGGATAATAAACTATTATCCTGATACAGGAATTATAATAATAACTATACATTTATTATTGCCTCTAGGGCATAATTCCAACAGTTGTATTACCGAGTGGGCCCCGAGATACCTCTCCATCATGCGGAGTGATAAATCCCAGTCTTGATCCATGCTAACTCAACGAACACCTTCGGAGATACCTGTAAGCACCTTTATAGTCACCCAGTAACGTTGTGACGTTTGATACACAAAGGTATTCCTCCGGTGTCAATGAGTTACAAGATCTCATGGTCATAGGAATGAATACTTGACACGCAGAAAACAATAGCAACAAAATGACACGATCACATGCTACGTTTATAATTTGGGCTTGTCCATCACATGATTCTCCTAATGATGTGATCCCGTTATCAAGTGATAACACTAGCCTATGGGCAGGAAACCTTGACCATCTTTGATCAATGAACTAGTCAACTAAAGGCTCACTAGGGACAGTGTCTTGTCTATGTATCCACACATGTATTTGAGTTTCCAATTAATAAAATTATAGCATGGATAATAAACGATTATCATGAACAAAGAAATATAATATTAACTAATTTATAATTGCCTCTAGGGCATATTTCCAACATGATGTGTTACAGAACGAGTAAAGAGACTTGCCGGTAAGGAGATTGAACAAGGTATAGGGATACCGACGATCGAATCTCGGGCAAGTGTCATACTAGTAGACAAAGGGAATTTTATATATGGGAAGTTGTTAATCCGATGAGATCATCGTGGATCCTCGACATCGTGGTTCATGCGATGAGATAATCGTGGAACATGTGGGATCCAACATGGATATCCAAACCCCGATTTGGTTATGGGCCGGAGAGTTGTCTCGGTCATGTCTGCATGTTTCCCGAACCCGTAGGGTCTACACACTTAAGGTTCGGTGACGCTAGAATTGTTATAGGAATCATATATGTGGTTACCGAAGGTTGTTCGGAGTTCCGAATGAGAACCCGGATGCCACAAGGAGTTCCAGAATGGTCCGGAGGTAAAGATTTATATATGGGAAGTTCAGTTTCGGTCGCCGGAAAAGTTTCGAGGCTTATCGGTATTGTACCGGGACCACCGAAAGGGTACTGGGGTCTACCGTGAGGGTCCACCTATCCTGGAGGGCCACATGGGCTGAAAGGGGAGAGGGACCAGCCCCTGGTGGGCTAGTGCGCCAAGGGAAGGAGGCCCAAGCCGCAAGGGGCCAAACCCTAGGGCGTGGGGGGCTGCCTTGGGTGGCAAGCCACCCCTAGGGCGCTGCCCCCTCCTCCTCCTCCTCTAGAGTTGTCGCACCACCACCTAGGGAAACCCTAGGGTGGACGGCCCCCTCTCCCTCATCCTATAAATAGAGAGGGTTTGGGGAGGGCTGCACACACCTTGAACATCACCTCTTGGCGCAGGCCTACCTCTCCCTATTCTCCTCCTCCGCGGTGCTTGGCGAAACCGTGCCGGAGAACCACATAACTCCACCGCCACCATGCCGTCGTGCTGCTGGAGTTTTCCCTCAACTTATCCTCCCTCCTTGGTGGATCAAAAAGGAGGAGACGTCCCCGGGCTGTAGGTGTGTTGAACGCGGAGACATCGTACGTTCGGTGTTTGGATCGGATCTTTCGTGATTTGAATCACCGCGAGTACGACTCCATCGACTGTGTTCGCAGTAACGCTTCCGCTATGCGATCTTCAACGGTATGAAGATACTCTACCTCACTCGTTGCTGGTCTCTCCTAGATGATCTTGGTGTGACATAGGAATTTTTTTGAATTATTACTATGTTCCCCAACACTTATGCTAAGCAAGATAAAACAACTAAGTGATAGCAAGATATATGACAAGAAACAATATGGCTATCACAAAGTAAAGTGCATAAGTAAAGGCTTCGGGTAAGAGATAACCGAGGCACGCGGAGACGACAATGTATCCCGAAGTTCACACCCTTGCGGATGCTGATCTCCTTTTGGAGCAGTGTGGAGGCACAATGCTCCCCAAGATGCCACTAAGGCCACTGTAATCTCCTCATGCCCTCACACAATGCAAGATGTCGTGATTCCACTAAGGGGTCCTTGAGGGCGGTCACCGAACCTGTACAAACAAGGTTGGGGAAATCTCCACAACTTAATTGGAGCCTCCCAACAACACCATGAAGCTTCACCATAATGGCATATGGCTTCGAGGTGACCACAAATGCTCTGGTCAATCTCCACAACTTAATTGGAGACCCCGACGCTTGCCCGGAGCTTTACACCACAATGATTTAGCTCCGAGGCACCACCAAGCTTCTAGGGGTACCAAGTACCCAAAGGTAATAAGCTTCTCAACTTCTCACTTCCACGTTTCACTGTGGAGAACTCAAACCGATGCAACTAATGCAATGGCAAGAACACACGAAGTGGTCAAGTCCCTCACACTCAAATCCTCCACAACAACAAAAGTTGTGGAGAAATATGAGAGGAAGAACAAGGAGCTCACAAAGAACTCCAAGATCAAGATCCAAGGGGTTCCCCTCACATAGAGGAGAAAGTGATTGGTGGAGATGTGGATCTAGATCTCCTCTCTCTTTTCCCTCAAGAACTAGCAAGAATCATTGGGGGATTGAGAGTTAGCAAGCTCTAAGAAGATCAACAACGGGGAAGAACACAAGATCAGTAGATGGATACGATCCAATGGGGAAGAAGACACCCTTTATATAGTGGGGGAAAGAATCCAACCTTTACCCCCACCCCCCCCCCCACAGCCCCAGCGGCATGGTAATACCATTTCTAGGAGTGGTACTATCGCTGCGAGGAGCGGTACTACCGCACGGTAGTAAAAAATTACTACCGTGACTACCACCGTTGAGGATGCAGATGCGAAGAAAGTCCTAGGGAGTTGTACTACCGCCCGAGAGCGGTAGTAAAAAACTACTACCACTCCAGGAGCGGTACTACCACTAGCACCAGGAGAGGTACTACCGCTGGATACTGAAACTGCCATAACTTTCGCATACGAACTCCGAATCGAGCAAACTCAAGCTTGTTGAATTCAAGACGCAAGAGCTATCCAACAGCGACCCTGAAATCTTAAGAACATGTAGTTATGAAAATGCCAATGATATGGAGATGTGAGACCTCTATGAATGAAGAACCGGAAAAAAACTTCCAACATCGAAAACATCATAGAAGATGCATATGGACTCCGTTCTCGATGAAATCGAGCTTGTCATGAAGATGACCATAAGCTCTAAAACTCACAAAGAGAAACACCAAACAAGAACCAACAAATATGATGCAAGGATGCAAATGGTTTGAGCCCTCAACGAACGATGCGATCAAGCTACTTACTTGAGAGCCCCCCTTGACAGTACAGCAATCTATCCTAAACTAGAAAACCTATCAAGGGAAAACCTCTACCTTGCACCTAGTCCTCTTGAGCTAGATGATGATGATATTTTCTTCCTCAATATGGACCACCTTTCTTGATTGCGTTGGTTTGATGAAGACCAGTTGATTGCTCCCCCATACTCACTATGGGTGAGCCACTCTTTAGCACATCTTCACAAGTCCATGGCCACCACAATGGACGGCAAGCTTCAAGCATGATATCTTCGTGATGCTCCAATTGAACTTGCACAGCGCAATCTTGATGACAATCACCACTTGATGTCATCCTTCATAGGTTGAATGAGATGTTCCTCTTGACGCAAACCCATGGAAACACACCTAACCCCACATAGGACTCTCACGAAGACCATGGGTTAGTACACAAAAGCGCTATGGACAATGCTTACCATACCATGGGATCACTTGATCCCTCTCGGTACATGTTGTACACTTTTTGTGTTGATCATCTTGATTTACTCTTTGCTTAGTCATGATCAACCTTGCGTCTTTATGACAAATATTTGGACAATACTTTGAATACCACCTTGGTCATCATATAAACTCCTTGAAACCAACAGATGGACTTCAAGAAGTGCCTATGGACAAATCCTTCAAATATAACTCAATGCAACCATTAGTCATAGGGATTGTCATTAATTACCCAAACCACATACAGATAAATATGCTCCAACAACTAATCTTTTGTTTCCTAATTGTACATGTCAAATGACCTAAATTGTCGCGACGTAATTTCAATGCTATGCAAAGAATCGCTAGTTTTTTGTAGTGGCTACATGTATGAATTGTAATAGAGAGAATAAAAGTTCATGTGATTGCAGTAAAATGTTATAAGAGGGCAACAAAGATCTTCACTCTGAGCCAATAAATAGAGCAGAGATGAAAACTACACAAGCACCAACTATGTACTCCCTCCTCATCTACTATCCCTATAAAAAAGAGTAGGCGGATCCAAATAACCAGAACCATCTATCTATTAAATAAAAGGGTCTAATATATCTCTATGTTTAACCATGCAAGCCACGCAACTAAGCCGTGCCCGCGCCGTCGATCGCTAATCCTACTCGCCGCTTTGGAGAAAAAACAAATCGCTCCAGATGACACACCCTCACCCCGACCTCTTTCTGATAGGGTACCAGTGTTGGAATCACTCGGATCTACTAGTTTAGCTCACAAATTCGGTACAGAGGTAGCTATTACTAGGAGATACACGAATTTGGTGGAGGGGAATCGGTAGAGACGAAGAATGGGAGACGTAGCTGCCGCCGTTGCCGTGATCCTATGGATAACCCCAACTCTCGCGGTGCTGAGGATAAGTAGGCAGCG
Source organism: Hordeum vulgare subsp. vulgare (assembly GCF_904849725.1). Taxonomy (NCBI): domain Eukaryota; kingdom Viridiplantae; phylum Streptophyta; class Magnoliopsida; order Poales; family Poaceae; genus Hordeum; species Hordeum vulgare. The sequence goes on along the minus strand of NC_058520.1, from coordinate 297,366,367 downwards.
ACAGACTCACTTGGACGAGGTCGGGCCGTGGTTGTGGGGGTTGGGGAGCCTGGGTCATGCGGGCCTCGTAGCAGCATGGGCCCATGGGTCATCGTGGCCTTGTGGGCTCATCATGTCAGGGTCGCTTGGTGAGGCTTGTCCCCAAGCCTCGGCGTGCAGAAAGCACGCCAATAGACTGACCTTGTCCTCCCAACTATGTCCCAGTGTTGATGAATTGGACCATTGGATCTTGACTTGTTCGCGGACGCCGTCCTTGTGCTTGCCAGTGAGTTTGCAGTATCACTATAGGAACAACCAGGTCGTAAAAGGAATGAGGTAGTTGTGTTTCGGCTATCATACCCGGAAGAAGAGCGTGGCATAGCAACAACACGTGAAACACCAGATGCACCGTGTCTTGTGGCGATAGCTGGAGCTTGAAAGCGACTTCGTTGATCTTGGTGACAATTGGAAATGGCCCATAGTACTTGAAGGCTAATTTGTGATTTGCCCGCGGTGCAACTAAAGTTTGGATGTATGGTTGGAGCTTGAGGAAGACTTGATCTCCAACAGAGAAGGTTCGGTACAATCGCTTTTTGTCACCCTGCTCCTTCATAATCTGTTGAGCTCTGTTGAGATGTTGTTGTAGTAGGTCTTGCACCAGAGCTCGCTCATTGAGCCAAGACTGTAGTGTTGGGACTTAATAGATTGTAGCAGGAGTAACCACATAGTGTCGCGGTTCATACCCAAACATGGCCTTGAAAGGAGTCATCCCAATGGCCGAGTGGGGGTGTTGTTGTACCAAAAATGGGCGAGGGGAATCCAGAAGCTCCAACGCCGCAGACATGTGTGTGTGAAGCAGCTAAGAAAAGTTTCCACACACAAATTGACTCGTTCAGTTTGGCCAACCGTTTGCGGGTGGTTTGTTGTGCTCAGTCTGAGTTCTATGCCCGCGCCACGAAACAGTTCCTGCCAAAAGTGGCTTGTGAACACAGGATCCATGTCAGATATGATAGCTCCTCGCAGTCCAAGAATCTTATATATCTGAAGCAGATAGAGTTGAGCAACTACCGTTGTTGTATAAGGATGAGCTAGAGGATGGAAGTAGGCAAACTTGGTGCATTTGTAAACCACAACGAGCAAACAATTGAACTTATTGGACTGTGGCACGCCATCGATGAAATCCATCGAGATCATCACCCATGGCTGATCTGGCACATGCAATGGAAGAAGCAGTCCTGGTGATGCAGCCTGATCAGGTTCGGCCTGGTGGCACACCTGACAGCAATAGACATATTGTTGAACATGCGTCTTCATCTTGGGCCAAGCGAACAGGCGGCGAATGCGCCTGTAGGTCACTGGAAAGCCCGAGTTCCCGCCCATGGGACTATCGTGAAAGGCTGAAACAATCTTCTGTTGAATAGCTGTATTTCTTCCGAGCCAGATCTTGCCAGGAAACACAGGATGCCCTGCTGCAATGAGAAACATCCTTTCGAATCTTCCCCAACTGCCAATTCCTCCAGTAAACGCTCAGCCTGTGGGTTGTTGATGTAGCTGTTGGCAACGTCTTCGAGCCACGTCGACTGACACGACGTAACCGCTGCTAGAGTATCTGAGGGGTTGGCTCACGATAACGCATCAACACGAGCATTCTCAATACCCCTTTTGTAGCGGATATGGTAGCATAGACCGAGCAACTTGGTGAAAGATTTTTGTTGCCACGGTATTGTCAATCGTGTTCCTCCAAATGAACCAAACTCTTCTGATTTTTCAGGATGTCAAACTCAGCATGCTGCAAGTAGGGACACCATTAGTCGACAGCCACTATAATTGCCAAGTACTCCTTCTCGTAAGTGGACAACCCTCGGTACTGCGGGTTGAGGGCTTTTCACATGAACGCAATCGGATGACCAAGCTGTTGTAGGATGGCTCCAATGCCACGGTCGCTGGCGTCTGTTTCCACTTTAAAGGGCTACTTGAAGTTGGGTAGGGGCAGCACTGGAGCTGATACGAGCTGTTGTTTGAGCACCTGGAATGCCTCGTAGGTGAACGGAGTCCAGAGAAATGGAACCCCCTTTTTGAGTATGTTGAATAGCGGCCGTGTTATCACGCCGAAATTTCTTACGAAACAGTGATAGTTGCCAGCTAGCCCCAGGAAACTACGGACTCCCTTGACGTTCGTAGGTGTTGTCCACTTGGCTACTGCTGCAATCTTGGAAGGGTCAGTCGACATGCCCTCTGCAGTGATGGTATGACCCGGGTAGGAGATCTGTTGTTGACCGAAAGCGCATTTGTTGAGTTTGACATTCCACTTGTCTTGTCACAAGAGTTGCAGAACTTGCCTGAGATGAACGACATGGTCTAACAAGGTGATGCTGAAAACCGCGATGTCGTCGAAGAAATGGAGCACACAAACACGGTTGACACGCTTGAGTGTTGTTGTCATTGCGCGGAGGAATGTCACTCGTGTAGCTACGAGGCTGAATGAGACCACTTTGAACTAAAAATGTCCTTGATGTGTTTGAAATGTCGTCTTGTGTTCTTCTGGCGCGAGTCTGATCTGGTGGTATCCTGCGTGGAGGTCCAGCGTGGAAAACCAGGTTGCACCGTGTAATTCATCCAAGAGCTCTTTGATTACTCAAACTGGGTACTTGGCTACCACAGTGAGTGCATTGAGATGTGTGTAATCTATGCACAGGCGCCATGTTCCATCTTTTTTCTTGACTAGAATGACTCAAGAGGAACATGGGCTGGTGATGCGCTGAATGACACCTGATTTGAGTAGGGCCTCCACCTGCGCTTCAATCTTTGTTTTGTGTTCTGGCTTGTGACGGTAAGGCCTGATGTTAACTGGTTGTGCCTCAGGAATGAGAGGTATCCGGTGATCACGGTCACACTGGGGAGGTAGGCCCATCGGTTCTGCGAATACATCTGGAAAGTCACCGATGACACGTTGAATGCAATCTGGTATAGGAGTTGAGGGTATTGAAAGGATCGATATGGTTGACTAGAGGCGGGGTGAATAGGCAACAACCAATTTTTAGCTATTCTTAACAACTTAGGGTTAGCAACATAAAGGTTCTCTAAAATGACAACTAGGTGAGCAACCTATATGATGCTACCAAGTATAACTGCTAAAGCAAGTAAGAAATACTCTACAACAATAACATACACAATGTAAAGGTTAGAGATAACCACAAGTGGAACCGATGAAGACGAGGATGTGTTAATGAAGTTGCTTCCCTTTGACAGGAAGTACGTCTCCGTTGGAGCGGTGTGGAGGCACAATGCTCCCCAATAAGCTACTAGGGCCACCGTATTCTCCTCATGCCCTCACACAATGCAAGCTACCGTGATTCCACTATAGGTGCCCTTGAAGGCGACGACCGAACCTTTACAAACAAGGTTGGGGCTATATCCACACAAAACTTGGAGGCTCTCAACAAGACCACGGAGCTTCACCACAATGGAATGTGGCTCCGAGGTGACCTCAACCGTCTAGGGTGCTCAAACACCCAAGAGTAACAAGATCCGCGAGGGATTAGTGGGGGGAATCAATTTTGTCTTGGTGGAAGTGTAGATCTAGGCCTTCTCAACCAATCCCTAGGAAATCAACAAGTTTGATTGGCTAGGGAGAGACATCGGGCACATATGAGCTTAGGGAGAAACAATGGAGTCTTGGAGGGTCAAAGGTGGGGTTTGTGAGGTAGGAGAACCCTTTATATAGTGGTGGAACAATTCCAACCGTTATCCTCACTATCAGCACGCTCCTAGCGGTACTACCGCTTGGGCGCAGCGGTACTACCGCAATCCCGGCGGTACTACCGCAAGGGCGTAGCGGTACTACCGCAACCCCGGCGGTACTACCGCAAGGGCGCAGCGGTACTACCGCTAGGCTGACACAAAGCCACGGTAGTATAAATACTAATACCGAGTCTACCACCGCTGGAAAAGTGTTCGCAAAAAGTCTGATGAAGTACAGCCGCTCAGAGAGGGAGGTACTGTCGTCCCTAGCGGTACTACCGCAGGAGCTAGCGGTACTACCGCAAGCCCCAGCTGTACTACCGCCAGGACCAAGCGGTGCTACCGCTAGGCATTCTGCAAAGGCTGTAACAAACCTAGCGGGTGCTCCATTGCCGCAAAGAGAAAGTGATGGAAATAAAAATGTGCGTGTGAGAGAGTTGATTCCACCCAAACCTTTCCGACGCGGACCCCCTCTTAATAGTACGGCTTCCCTACTACTCAACACTAACAAAGATAATCGTAGGAAACATCATGCTCTAACAACACCGAGGGGCGACGAACCATCTTGTCCTTGGTGATGTATTATCTGAAATGCTCAATGCACATGATTAGTCCGTAGAGGTGTTGTCATCAATCACCAAAACTACTTAGAACAACATATGCCCTAACAATCTCCCCCTCTTTGGTGGATTGGTGACAACACCGGGTTTGCCAAAACACAAAATAATGAAAACATAGACAGGATACATAAAGATAAAAGCACAAGATGAATGATCTCAGATGCTAAGTACAGAGAGAGACTTTAGAGATAATATAGGGATAGCATATGTCTCACACCATATGACGAAGAGTCTTCACACACATAATAAGATATCCAACAGACTTAAACCAACCAAGTTCCGAAAAGAAAGACTCAAACACGAACGAAAACACCAAAGGCAAATCTCTAACACTCTCTCCCCCTTTGGCATTAGTCCACCAAAACGGCAGAGAGAACGTGAACACAGGTGGTGGCTCATGCATCCTCATCCTCATCATACACATCAGTAGCGTCCTCATCGTCCTCATCATCCTCCTGCTCCTCCTCGTGATCAGACCCTGCTGCAGCTTCCTCGTCCTCAGAACCAACCCACTCGTAGTCTCTAGCCTGCATCCAGGCAGCCTCTGGAATGATGACATCCTCAGAACCACTAGAGACGTGTACATCAAGCGTCCTTAGCAGTCGCTTATTCCGCTGACGGTTCTCCTTCTGAGCCACATGAGTCTGATACTGTCCTTTTGCCTACATGCAAAACAAGGTCCTCATCTGGTCCTGCAAGGATCTCATCTGTGCCTTCAGCTTCTTGGCCCAAGATGGATCAGCAGAAGAACGGGTCTGGGAAGCAGGGTCGCCCTCAGCCCGAGCAGCATCAGTCTCTCCTCAGCCTCCATGTGAGCAGTAGAACGGGAAGAGGAGGTGCTGGCACAGTTTGATGGGATCATGGCTGACGAGCTCTGTGGGTGCAGGAAAGGCCATGGCAGGGAAGGTCTCAGCCCACTTGGTCTTGATGTAGTAGTACAAGTAAGGCCCATAGATGGGGACCCTACGGTTGTAAATGGCCATCTGGAGCTCGTAGAACATCACATTTGCCACATCAAGTGGCCCATTTGGCTGTTCCAGCCCTTCTTGACACATCAGGAGCATGTCCACCAGATAGGAGTGAACCTCATCTTTGTTACCAACCCGAGGAAACAAAGTGTTGCGGAAGACCCAATGCATGATATCCAAAAAGGGAATGATCACACCCTTCCTGACATAGAACGGCTCCAGCTTGTTCTTGGGGTGGTATCAGGGTTGCGATGAGGCTGTAGGCCAAGAGAACTATGCAGTCCAGTGAACTTGATCCCCAAAAGCTTCATGAACTCAGCCCAAGAGCCATGTAATAGCTCGCCATGATACATCGAAGACAAAGAGAGGTGTCATCATTCTTGAAGAAGACAGTGGTATAGAACTGAGCCACCACCTCTGCATCGAAGTCACAGTGAAAGGTGATGATGTCCTCAATACCAACATGCTCAATCATACGCAGGGCCTCACCAAAATAATCCATATCCCTCCGGAGATGATTGATATCAATCCACTGCACAGGAACAAACTTCTTCTTGGTCAGGACGACATCTTGATAGATCATGATCTGCTGCTTTGTCCAGAACATCTCTCCACCCCTGAACTCCTCCCTCTCTATGAGATAAGGGTTAATCTTGCGGCGCCTGGCAAACTCCTTGGGAGGCATACTATCAAAGTCAATGCTGACCCCCTTCTCCTTGGATACAGTCTTCTTGACGCTGCGCTTCAACGGACGGGAACTTTCCGATTCTTCAGGGTTGCGGTACCTCTTGGACTCGGTGTTGCGAACTGGATTGGAACGACGAGAGCTACCACCTGAGACACGCAACACAAACACGCGAAAAAGATAAGAAGAGTCATGGCAACATCCAGAACAAGGAGAAAACACAAAGGAATCCAAATAGTAGCTAGCAAAGGCAGCAAATCAAGAGCTAGCGGTAGTACCACTCGGCTAGGGCGGTAGTACCGCTCCACGAGCTAGCGATAGTACCGCCAGGTCAGGGCGATAGTACCATCAGCTAGCGCTAGTACAGCTCGGGGTTGGGCGGTAGTACCGCGTGGTTCCAGATCTGGAGGAACAAGAATGAATCTAACCACAAAGCTGCATATTTTGGAAATATAAGAGACCAAAACTATGGATATAAGCCCAAAACTAAGCAGATCCTATGCAGCAACGCAAATAGGGGCACTTCCCAACACTCTCCTCTGATCAAAGAATGAAACAAAATCATGCCACAACAATGGAGCCAATACATCTATCCCTAACCGTAGAGCAAGAACATCAAACACAAAGGGGATAGGCGTAGTACCGGAGTCCATGGCACACAGAGGAGGAAGGAGGAGGAGGGGCAATCCCTCCAACTGGAATGGGAAGAGAACCGTCGTGGAAGAAGATCGAATCTGGGGAAACTCGGGGCAAAGAGGGAGAGCTCCACGAAGAAGAAGCAGATGTGGCAAGAAAAACGGCCTCCCTCTCTTTATATACCCCACGGCACGGGCATGACGGTAGTACCGCTCGGGCGAAGCGGTAGTAACGCTCGCTACGGTAGTACCGCTCGTGTCCTAGCGGTAGTACCGCTAGGATCATCATGGTAGTACAGCCGGAGGCAGTAGTACCGCTCTCCAAAGGATTTTCAGATGTCAGCCCTAGGCAGCAGTAGTACCGGTCTAGTCATTGCGGTAGTACCGCTGGAATCATCGCGGTAGTACCGCTCCCCCTGGCGGTAGTACCGCTTCCCCTGGCTCTAGTACCGCTTCCCCCAAGCGGTAGTACCACTCCTAAAATATACAGAAAAACCCAAATTTCGCCAAAACAACGAGAAAACACCACGGACACATACCAGTCGGTACCTGAGAAAAGACAAAGGCAAAATATACTAACTCGCAATATTATATCCCTCCTTTACCAGGAGGGAGAGGGGCGGTGGCCAGAGCCACCTATGTTTGAGACAAAAAGGTATGACACCGCGAAAAATTATCCTTGGGTTCATGACCAACACTCATCTTTGAAGCACAAGTACCATCAATAATGGCCAATGTGAAAGACTTGATCGATTTTTGCATAATGGGGGAGGGAAAGTTCATTGAGAGAACAACACTCCCCCCATGTCTATGGCTACACCTAGAACAAGATATAATGCAGAATGAGGTGCACAGTGCCTAGTTTCAATCCACATTACTTGAATCAATGATATTTAGCTCATGCCTTAACTCCCGAATCCTTGCTTCATTTAGGGGCTTAGTGAAAATATCTGCAAGTTTCTCTTCAGTGTTGATGAAGTGAACCTCAATATCACCATGCTTGATATGCTCACGAATGAAGTGATCGTGAATATCAATGTGCTTGGTCTTGCTATGTTGCACCGGATTGAGGGAAATCTTGATAGCACTTTGATTGTCACATAGAAGAGGCACTTTGTCACAGGTGACACCGTAGTACTTTATGCCTCATCCATAGCAACTGTGCACAACAACTCGCAACTGCAACATACTCAGCTTCGGTGGAAGACAGTGAGACACAGTTCTACTTCTTTGAAGACCAACTTACCAGTGAACGACCAAGACATTGACATCCTCCAGAAATTGACTTCCTCTCCACACAGTCTCCCTCCCAATCTGAGTCAGAATAGCCAACTAGGTTGAAGTTTGCTCCTTTGGGATACCATAGGCCAAAGTTTGGGGTATGAGCCAAATATCAAAAGATTCGTTTGACAGCCATATAATGGCTTTCCTTTGGTGCACATTTAAATTGTGCACAAATCCCTACACTCAACATGATATCCGGTCTAGATGCACAAAGGTAAAGAAGGGATCCAATCATGGAGCGGTATACCTTTTGATCCACTTCTTTGCCATTGGGATCACTGTCAAGCTTGCATCTCGTTGGCATGGGAAACTTGACCGGCTTGACGTCCTCTAGCTCGAACCTCTTGAGCATGTCTTGGGTGTACTTGGCTTGTTTGATGAAGGTCCCTTCTAAACCTTGTTTAATCTCGAACCCGAGGAAGAACTTCAACTCACCCATCATTGACATCTCAAATTTCTCGGTCATTAGTGCAACAAATTCTTCATTGAAAGATTCGTTAGGGGAACCAAAAATGATATCATCAACATATAGTTGGCATATGAAAAAATCCCCTTTAACCTTCTTGGTAAAAAGAGTGGGATCAATCTTCCCAATTTCAAACCCATGATCTTGTAACAACTCAGTAAGATACTCATACCACGCACGTGGGGCTTGTTTAAGGCCATGGAGTGCCTTATTAAGTTTGTATACATGATTGGGGAGCTTGGGATGTTTGAACCCCGGGGGTTGTTTGACATAAACCAACTCATTTAAAGGACCATTAAGAAAAGTACTTTTCACATCCATTTGTTGTAATTTGAAATCATGATGAGATGCAAATGCAAGCAGGATGCGAATAGATTCTAGACGAGCAACAGGGGCAAAGGTTTCACCGTAGTGGATACCCTCGACTTGGGAGTAGCCTTGAGCTACCAATCTTGCCTTGTTTTGAACCACAATCCCATTTGCATCTTGCTTGTTTTTGAAGATCCATTTGGTCCCGATGACATTATGTTCCTCCTTTGGTCTTGGCACTAATTTCCAGACTTGATTACGCTCAAAGTTGTTGAGTTCTTCATGCATGGCCATAAGCCAATCCTCATCATCGAGCGCTTCATGTACATGTTGAGGTTCACAATATGAAACAAACGCGTGATGCTCGCAATAATTTGAAATTTGTTGATGAGTGGATACTCCCCTTTTTAAACTTCCAAGCACGTTCTTCATAAGATGTGACTTGACTCTCAGCTTGGATGCAATCTTGGCTGCACGATGCTCCAAGAGTTATGCGCTTGGCCTTGAGTTTTGATCCTTCCTTGGCACCGCGGCCCCTCTTAGGTGCTGCAGAAGGAAATTGAGAAGCAGCATCCTGATCAACTTGATTTTCGTCTTGAGTAGGCTCACTGGTTTGTTCTTGATCTTGTGGCTGCTCTTGATCTTGATCTTGTGCCTGCACTTGATCTTGATCTTGTAGTTGCAATAGATCTTGATCTTGAGCAGATTCGAAACCTTGTGTAAGCACTTGGACATCATGTGGTGCATCACCATCTTCAAGTGGTTGATCTTGTCCTTGATCATGTTCAGCTGGTTGAGGGTTTTCTCTTTGTTCATCAGAAGCGTGTGGGGCTTGTGAGGGTGATGGCTCCACTTGAGTAGAGCATTGTCCTTCTCCTTCGGCCACAAGGGGTTCCTCAATGGGGAGTATTTGACCAATCCCCATTCTTCTTATGGATAGGGGAGGAATTTCATCACCTACATCACAAAGACCACTTTTCTCCACTTGGGAGCCATTATTTTCATCAAACTCCACGTTACACGTTTCCTCAATGAGCCCGGTGGACTTGTTGAGGACACGGGTAAGCATGAGTGTTTGTGGCATAACCAACAAAAATGCCCTCTTGAGCTCTAGAATCAAATTTAGCTAAATGTGCACCTTTCTTGAGAATGAAACACTTACACCCGAATAACTGGAAGTACTTGAGATTGAGTTTGTTTCCGGTGAGAATCTCATATGAGGTCTTGTTCAGGCCTTTGCAGATATAGAGCCGATTGGATGCATGGCATGCTGTGTTGATGGCTTCGTCCCAAAAGTTAACGGAGATTTGAATTCTGCCATCATTGTTCTTGCCACGTCCACCAATGTCCGGTTCTTTCTCTCCGCCACACCATTTCATTGAGGGGTGTATGGTGCTCAATATTGATGCTTGATTCCCTCATCACTAAGAAACTCATCCTGGGTGTAGTTCTTGAACTCTGGGCCTATTGGGGATATTACCTGCGGTGTAACCCACCCTAATTGGGTCGGGTCACTAAAGGGGAGACTCATACATGGATAATGCAAGCCTTAGCCCAGGGGCGCATGAACCGGATGACGGTTCAGGATTGATGCAGAAGATAAGCCGCCAAGGAGGTTCCAGTCTTGGAAAGCACAATGACTTAGAGAAATGGAAGACCACGATCTGTAGCGTGGTTAGGAATCTTGTAAACCCTAGGGCCTCGACCAGTATATAAAGGCGAGTCTCTGGGGCAGATAGGGCAGGTTAGAAATCATCGAGAGCTAGGTCAGGCGAGTTATGCCCTCCTTGTAATCGAATCCACCATCAATATACACAAAGCAGGACGTAGGCTTTTACCTCTACATGAGGGGCCGAACCTGGGTAAATCCGAGTCTCGCTTCCGCTCACCCCCTTTGAGTCGCCACCAAGGTGCGATGGCTCCTTCACTAAGTCCTTTCACGAGGACATCTGCCGTGACAAAACCACGACAGTTGGCGCCCATCATGAGGATAGCGCACAGTGGAGTTGAGTTCTCAAAGGGAGCCCTTCCAGGGTCAGGAAGCTATGCGGTCGGCATCATGACGAAAAGCCGTTGTGGAAAATAATACATTGACAACTCGCAGTGGGGGCCTGAAGCCGATTCGGTCGAATCTGGTTACAGGATCCCCTTCGGCAAGATCCACGTCTTCATCGGCAAGATTGGGGCGCCCGTACCTAAGCCGGACATCTCCACCGACATCTTCGAGCCGGCCGGGTAGGCCCACCCCACCACACGTCAGGACAAGAAACACCACGTTTTCGTCGGCTTTACGCAGGGAGCCAGCTTACAGTACGAACCGGCGATCCAAGAGGTCACCCCTGTCAACTCCTATGACGAGTCATCCATGGGCGACACAGATTCAATCCACCCTATCTATGAGGGGCAACTTGGAGGGTTGCCACGGGCGGCAAACTCCGAGGACTTTGCAGGACCCCGTCGACAAGTCGCCATCTACATGGCAGGGGCGGCACCACCTCAGCCAAACCCGGCGGGCAACAATGAGACTGGCGGGTCGTCGAAAGCTCCGGCTCAAGTCATGGCGGACTTGGCGGCGGAAATCACCAAACTCATGGCAATTGTTGTAACAACAGAGAATTAGGAAACGATCAATGCTGAACTGGCGAAGCTGCGGGAGGAGATGGCCAAGACTCAGCGGGACGTGGAAGCGGAAGCCGCCAGGATGGCGGCACAGCAGGTCCGGATCACCGCAGAAACAGAGCGGATGAACACCGAAGGCCGGCGGCTCGAGCGACAACAATATGCGTCCGATGCTATTCACCAGAGGAGGCATCATGGTCGCCTCCCGGTCGATCTACATCTGACTCGCCTCTTTGACACCCCACACACTCCTGGGATGGGACCCGATCGGCCTTGGCGGGCTGCTCCAAGGGATGGTCTGGTTTAACCAGCTCCTAACCCGTCACCAGCTCATCCAACAGAGGCACACGCACCTCGCTTCCAGACACCACGGGGCCACTTCTCGAATCCCGTGGATAATGTGCTGGCGGCAACCCACCACTTGGAGTCCCTCCCAATTTATGGAAACTCCCCGGCCGAAGTGGAGGCGAGAAACGCCATCGAGATGCTGAAAAGGGCGGTGGTCCAACATGTGCAATATTCGCACAGCCATGACCGGCTACACTCTACACCCCAGGCGAGTCACACCACGAGTCGCCATGAGGATCAGCCCGGGGTGACCAGCGAGCAATGGTGTCCACCGCAGACCAACCCGCCCGGGATGCACGACACCCGGGCCCAAGACATTGTGGATGCAGCGTGAGCCGCCCGCCTAATAGAGACGGCGACTGCGGCGGGTCAAGGCTATCCAGCTTATGCCCAGACCCCTCTCGCATCGCTCAATACAGGCGGCAGGCACGTTGGGGTGCCATGTCTCATGTCCGCTCTACGCAACGAGTGAATGCCAAAGGATTTCAAGGGACCGAGGAAGGTACTCAATTACACACCAGATCTCGAGCCAGGGTCATGGATCGAGAGTTACGAGCTTGCAATGGATATGCTCGATGTGAATGAGGCGGTCTCGCCAAGTATTTTACCATGATGCTTGAAGGAACAGCGCGCAGGTGGTTGAAAAATCTGCCGCCTAATTCCATCAACACTTGGGCAGAGTTGGAAGAATGTTTCATCAAGAATTTCCGAGGGACTTGCAAACGCCCAATGACCATCGCCGACTTACAACACTGCGTTCAGCGACCGGACGAGTCGGCCCATCATTGGACGCGGCGAGTTGCAGAGGTCATTCATTCGTTGGACGGCATCTCAGCAGCTCGGCAGTGTTTATACTGGAGAAAAATTGCCATTACGAACCTTTGGTGTTGAAGCTTGAGCGACTCAAGCGTACGGTGTAGGACATGGGCGAGTTGATGGACACCCTAACGAGGTATGCCGAGTCAGACGACACTAAAGACCCCCGGGAAGATGATGATAAGGTTAGCACCGCCAGGAGAGGCGAGTCATCCAAGGGTCACTCCCAGTTCCAGGGGCGGGGAACCACAACCACGGCGGGTAAAGTAAGAGGAGACAACAAGATGGTGCCACAGATTTCGTCGCCAATACAAACGCCAGCAACGGGAACCAGCGCTAGAAGAAGCGGGTCTTGAGCGGGAAGAAGCCACGCAATTATCATGAGATGCTCAAAGGCCCCTGCCCGCAGCACGCCACCGCCGAAGGACCGTCTACCCACTCTTGGGAGGATTACTACGTGATGCAGGAATTCCGAGCTGAGGCGCTCAAGAAAGGTCAAGGAGGTGATCAAGGCGGGCGACAGGAACAATTCAACTCATCCGGGTGACAACGAAACCCATTCGATGGGTTCCCTAACCCGGGCCCGCAGGGCGGGTCACAACCTAATAGTGGACAGTACCAAGTTCACAACCAACAACGCTATAACCCATAGGGCGTGTTTCAGCAACCGCCCCCGCAAGGTGATCCCCAACGGCAGGATGACCATGGCGGCTTTCAGAATAATCCTAAGCAGTTGAACAGTGGACAATATCATGTGTTCACCACCAGCACCTGCAAGCGGGACCAAAAGGTGAAACATAGCGTGGTTGAGTCGGCGCTCCCTAGGTACCTCCATTGGTCTGAGCAGCCCATCACCTAGAGTAGGGAGGATCACCCGCCTCGAGTTGATAACCCTGGCGACTTAGCTTTGGTCGTGGCTCCCCAAGTCGGAGGTTACACCCTTTCCAAAGTCCTTATGGATGGTGGCAGCAGCATAAACATCTTATATTTTGATACCTTTCGAAGGATGAATTTCTCAGAGAAAGACTTGATGCCATCTTCCACAGTTTTTCACGGTATCATTCTAGGTAAGTCGGCATACCCCGTTGGGCGGATCAAACTTAACGTAGTTTTTGGTACGGAGTCCAATTACACGAGCGAGTCCCTCATGTTTGAGGTGGTCAAGATCAAGAGCCCTTACCATGCATTGTTTGGAAGGCCGACTTATGCTCGGTTCATGGCCCGCCCATGTTACGTTTACCTCAAGCTCAAAATGTCTGGTCCTAGGGGGCCTATCACAATCAATGGGGACAGGAAAATAGCCCAAGAATGCGAGGAAGGAAACGCAACTTATGCCGAGACGGCTTGCGCGGCCGAGGAGCCCAAGTTTCACCAAGCCAATGTTGAACCGGCGGATATGACGCCGCTCAAGAGACCAACGATTGACTCAGAGCCGCCCCTCAAGTTCAAACCAACGGATGACACGAAGGTGATAGACTTCACGCCTGGCGACTCAACCAAGCAGTTCACCATCGGAACGGGTCTGGATCCCAAATACGAAAGCACGCTCATCGAATTTATCTGTGAGAATTGGGGCATCTTTGCATGGAAACCTTCAGAAATGCCACGTGTACCGACAGAATTCACTGAGCACCATCTTAATATTGACCCCAAAATGAAGCCGGTTCGATAGTATCTTGGCCCGTTTAACAAGGAACGGCGCAAGGCAATCGGAGAGGAAGTCGCCCGGCTTTTGGCTGCCGGGTTCATCATTGAAGTTTTCCATCTAGAATGGTTGGCTAACCTGGTCCTGGTTCTCAAAAAGAATGGCACCTTCCATATGTGCATTAACTATATCGACCTCAACAGGGCCTGTCCAAAGGATCCCTTCACCCTTCCCCGCATCGATCAAATTATTGACTCTACCGCGGGTTGCGAGCGGTTGTGTTTTTTGGATGCTTACTCAGGATACCACCAGATCAAGATGGCTTTGGCGGACCAGGAGAAAACATCCTTCATAACCCCCTTCGGAGCCTTCTGTTACGTGTCTATGTCGTTCGGGCTCAAGAGTGCGGGGGCGACTTATCAGCATTGCATCCAGAATTGCTTGCATAGCCAGATCGGATGTAATGTCCACGCCTATGTTGACGACATCGTAGTCAGGTCCCAGAAGAAGGAGTCACTCTTGGAGGATCTCAAGGAGACTTTTGACAATTTGCGCGTATACTAGATGAGGTTTAACCCTACCAAGTGTGTTTTTGGTGTTCCTGCAGGAAAGTTATTGGGTTTTCTGGTGTCAGAGCGCGGCATTGAAGCTAACCCAGATAAAATTGAAGCGATAACTTTTTTAGGCTAGTCGGCCAATATCAATCAAGTTCAGCGCATGGCGGGTTGCATCGCGGCTCTAAGTCGCTTTATAAGTCGCCTTGGGGAGAAAGTCGTCCCTCTTTATAAGTTACTCAAGAAAACTGATCGTTTTGTTTGGACAAATGAAGCCAACGAATCCTTTGAAGCCCTGAAGCAAAAACTAGCTAAGACGCTAGTATTGGCTGCTCCGACGGACAAGGAGCCTATGCTCTTGTACATCGCGGCTAATTCTAAGGCAGTGAGCGTGGAAGTGGTCCTCGAGCAAAAAGAAGAAGGAAAGGAATATTCGGTAGAGCGACGAGTATATTTTATCAGCAAAGTCCTGACCCTCTCCAAACAACGCTACCCACATTGGCAGAAGCTCGTCTTTGGGGTGTTTATGGCGAGCTAGAAGCTGAAACACTACCTTCAAGAGCATCCCATTACGGTGGTCAGTTCTGCCCCCTTGGTGATATTATAAAAAATCGAGAAGCGAATGGACGGATTGCTAAGTGGGCATCGAGTTAGGACCTCACCATGTGTGATATACCCCTCGTACGGCCATTAAGTCTCAAGCACTAGTGGATTTCATCAACGACTGGACCTAGTTGCAGATTCCAGAAGACAGGCCTGATCACACATACTCGACCATCCATTTTGACGGGTCTAGGCAGTTGGAAGGCTCGGGGGCTGGTGTGGTGCTAACTTCGCCTCAAGGTGACAAATTCTGCTATGTCCTCCGACTCATGTTTCCATGTACCAACAGTGCAGCAGAATATGAAGCTCTGCTCCATGGGTTGCGACTCGCCAAAGGGATGAATCTTACCCGAGTCAGATGTTTGCGCGACTCAGATCTAGTGGCACAGTAGGTTTCTGGCACTTGGGATTCCAGAGATCCCTTGATGGCGGCTTACAGGTGAGCTGTGTCAGACGTGGCGGGTCATTTTCATGGTTATCAGGTGGATCACATCAATCAACGACTTAATGAAGCGGCAGATGCCCTTTCACGCCTCGGTTCAGAACGTAAGCCGGTTCCCCCCAATGTCTTTTTGGATGTGTTACATAACCCATCGGTAAGGCTGCCTTCGGAGGAAGATTTGGCGGTGCCAGACCCTGAGTCTCAACTTGTGGCGGCTCTTCGTGCTACCCCGGATTGGGCGGTTCCCTACATGGCGTATCTCACACGAGGCGAGTTACCCACTGATGAGTTGTTGGCTCGCCAAATTGACCGTCGATGCAAGTCCATGGTCATACATAACGGCAAGTTGCATAAGCGAAGCACTTCGAGTGTTTCAAAGGTGTGTCTCTTCCGAGGAAGGATGTATGATTCTCAATGAAATTCATGCAGGCGACTGTGGTCATCATGTTGGGTCACGCTCCCTAGTTTCCAAAGCTTTTAGGCATGGGTTTTATTGGCTGACGGCTCATATAGATGTTGAAGATATAGTTTGTCGATGTGATGGTTGCCAAAAATTTGGGCGTCAGATGCACGTGTCGGCTCAGGAATTATGGATGATTCCAATCACATGGCCGTTTGCGGTCTGGGGGCTGTACATGGTTGGTCCTTTCAAAATGTCGTCCAACAAAAATACTTGCCTATTGGTGGCGGTTGACAAGTTTACCAAGTGGGTCGAAGCAGAACCATTTAGTAGCTGTGATGCAGACACGGCTATCAAATTCCTCAAAAAGTTAATCTTCCGTTTCGGATATCCTCATAGTATCATTACTGATAATGGTACTAATCTATCAAAAGGCGCAATGCAAGAGTTTTGCGGAAGGGAGCATATTCGGCTTGATGTTTCTGCAGTCGCACACCCCCAGTCTAGTGGACAAGAAGAAAGGGCAAATCAATAAATATTGCGAGGAATCAAGCCCCGGCTTATGGTACCTCTGGAGCGTACCCCAGGGTGTTGGGTTGAAGAATTGCCCTCGGTTTTATGGAGCATCAGGACCACCCCAAATCGCTCTACGGGTTTTACTCCTTTTTTCCTGGTCTATGGGGCAGAGGCAGTATTGCCAAGTGACATCAGACACGATTCACCATGAGTCGTCGCTTATGTGGAACAGGACAATGAGTTAGCACGGCAAGACTCGTTGGATGCTTTGGAGGAAGAGCGAGACTTGGCTGCATCATGATCGGCGATCTATCAACAAGACTTGTGACGCTATCACAGCCGTCACGTCAAGAGCCGGACTTTTCAAGAGGGCGACTTAGTGCTCCGGTTGATTCAAGACCACACTGGTATGCATAAGTTATCACCGCCATGGGAAGGACCGTTTGTTATCACCAAGAATCTTCGGAACGGTTCATACTACTTGGTGTATCTTTGCCCTGATAGGCCAACGACAGAGGTTGAGACAACTCGCCAGTGGAGTATCGCCCACTTGCGGCCTTACGACACCTAGAGCCTTGGGCTCCTTATTTATTTTTTACAATCTCAAAATCTGTAATCTTTTTATAAAGCAATAAAGCCGTCACCCACGAACTTCGGGGTCCTTTGCCGTTTCAGCTTCTTGAAAGCATGAGTCTTTATTGTTTCATAAGTCGTCCAAGCATGGACGCTATCAGTATCAAAGAGCATAAGTCGCCATGCTGCACTTATTTCAAAACTGGGTACTGGTAAGCCAAAGAGGACCAAAGTTGCCACGTTGCACGGTTCAAACATTGGCGCCTTATATGATTTTAAGAACTAAGCCGGCTTACTTGGGGGCTACTAGCTCCCAAGTCATTTTGCAGTAAGGGCGGATATGCTTCTGCAATCATATGTCTGGTTTTTTCCCTAATCATAGGTCAGTTGGGGGCTTCCACTCACTGAGTTCAACCTGAATACCCTCTTGGCTAGCGAAAAATTACCGCATTACAAATGGTAATACTGGACTATGTGTTGGAGGAGTCGCCCTATGGACCCATGTACTCTTGGCGAGTCAATCCTCTTTTTGGACCCAGAACTCACCTTGGTTAAAACATGAAAGGTACCAGCCAGAGCCACACATGGAAAATAGAGAAACCATTGGTTCACTGAACCTGCTTCACTGAAGCTGGACTCGCGCCTGATCAGCTGGTCTAAATAACTTGGGTTGTTGCAAAAGCCTTCTTGGGGTAGCACTAGAGTTTTGAAAACTCGTCCTATCTTGTCGTAACGCATCGAGCCGACAAATTTTTATGACTATCTTCGTGGCACTGCCACAAGGTTTCGTAAACCATTTTTATAACTCGCCTCGACTCACTGAGCCGGCTCCTTGTTTATAACTCGCCATGACCCACTCGGCTAGTACATCGCTTGTCGCGGCTCATTGAGTCAGCGTATGATGTTTTCCCTCGTAAACAGGTTGAAGAAGCTTTTTGTCAAACCATGACACTTCCAAACTATCAAGCATAAGGATTTGGAAAGGCGATTCATGACTCGCAAAAAGGATGACAATTCAGAAACTGTCAAGCATAAGGCATGGCTGGAAGATTGTTTCCCTGAAACCTAAAGACTATTACATGGCTCACTAGGCCATACCGGGCGTCATTTCCCAGTCAGAAAAATATGAAATTGTTTTCAAAGAACCGATTACATGCTGAGTAAATCTCAAACGCCTTCGGGTCACCCTGCTTCAAGCTTTCTCCATCTACGATCTATAAGTCGCCCAGTTTCCAATTGCACTTGGACAAGGTGACAAATTCATCTTCATCGCTCAGGAAGACAGATAGATCGTCTTCAAAGTCAAAGTGGTTCTTACGTAGCGGGGAGTCAGGCTGGTAACTTCGAATGAAGGAGGAGTCACCTTTTTATTACTGTCATCATATGCAGCCTAGTATTTGTTCAAGTCTAAGCTGGCCGCTAGCTGAGTCACCGCAGAGCGAGACTCTTTCACACACCGGTGGTAATCCTCTTCAGTGAATTCTGATTCGTCAACTTTCAATTCCGGATAACCAGCAGCTACCTCCTCTGGCTTAAGTTCGGGAGCATAGGCCAGGCACCGACTTAGGGTAGTCAGTGCTCCCTTGCGGGCGGCCGATCTCTTCAGTTCTTCTACTTGAGGTGGCAAAGTTGACAGCAACCCAACATATGCTTGATGGATTTTATTGGTTCCTTGTTGCCCATCACTGCCTTCATCGTCATCATTCCTCCCATATACAATTGCTCTGTAAAGGTGTAAATCGCCTTCAGCTTCAGGATGTAGTCATTTTGTAGATTGGCGGCTCGCGGACCTACAAAGGATAAACTATGACAATTAGTATTTGCAAACTGGATTGCGGCTCTTTTTTCCGACGAAGGGAATTGATCCTTACCGAAGATGGCTTGGGTCATGTTGGAGATATGCTTTTTAAACACGGAGAGCTCTTGCAGAGCGGCTTCTAGCTTCTCCTCGGCTTGTTCCGACCGCTTCATGATGGCAGCTTGATCAGCATGGGCTTTCTTCTCAATTTTTTGGTGATCAGCCTTCATTTTCTCCATATCAGCAAGGGACAACCGATATTTCTCTTCAGATTCAGTCTGAGCCTCCTGCTGTTCTCCTAAGTTTTTCTTCAAAACAGCTAAGAATGACTCGGCCCAGGTCAAGGATTCTTGGAAACAAATTTTGGGAGGCAAGTTTCAGAACTGTTGCAAGCAACATCCCTGACACTTGGGGGCTAATGTATGATTCTTTTCAAAGTCATACAAAATTCAAGACCCGGTTCATCTTTCAAAAGATGACCCGACCCTTGGGGGCTACAGGTTGACATTTTTATCTAATTCAAGACCCAGCTCATTTTTCAAAAGATGACCCGCCCCTTGGGGGCTACAGGTTGATGTTTTTATCTAATTCAAGACCTGGCTCATCTTTCAAAAGATGGCCCGGCCCTTGGGGGCTACAGGTTGTCGATTTTATCTACTTCAAGACCCGGCTCATCTTTCAAAAGATGACCCGGCCCTTGGGGGCTACAGGTTGAAGTTTTTGTCTAATTCAAGACCCGGCTCATCTTTCAAAAGATGACCCGGCCCTTGGGGGCTACAGGTTGAAGTTTTTATCTAATTCAAGACCCGGCTCATCTTTCAAAAGATGACCCGGCCCTTGAGGGCTACAGGTTGAAGTTTTTATCTAATTCAAGACCCGGCTCATCTTTCAAAAGATGACCCGGCCCTTGGGGGCTACAGGTTGAAGTTTTTATCTAATTCAAGACCCGGCACATCTTTCAAAAGATGACCCAGCCCTTGGGGGCTACGGACGGATATGGGTCTCCGAGATAATGCAACGAACACAACTCATCAAACAGAACTAGTCTTCTAGAAGGCTAATGGGTGGAAATATAAATAACAAACGACATACCTCATGTTTGATTCGCATCATGTTGACCAAGGTCTTCTCCATTTCATAACTTGTTTCCAGGCGACTTACGAAGCCAGAGTAGAGTTGCTCAAATTCAAGCTTCTCATAATTGGGAAGCTTCGGCTTGGTGCTGTCTTGGTCTGCAGAAGAGTGGGTCTCTTTGGATGCATGTTTTGTTAACATCGTTGTTGCAGGTTTAGACTAGCCAATACGAGTAACAACTACGGTATCTGGGTCTTCAGCCACCTTGGAAGAGCTTGGCGGGTTAACATTTTCAGTGGCCTCCTTCAGAGGGTTTGGAGGATCAGTCCGGACATCAGGAATGTCATCCACAAGGTCATCATGAGTCGCCGATGGGTCTTTGTCAAGTTCTGCGGCAGAGGTGCTCATACCAAACACCTGAGTTGTTTTACAAGCAGAAGACAAGTCGCCAGTTTTCCTCTTCTTTTCTTGTGCTCTGAGATAGAAAGACACCAAAGTTAGGACAGATATCAGTATTGGGAAGGAAAAAGGTTAATAAATAAACTCACCCCTATACACGAATCATAGGGGGCAGAGCCAACATTACTGATTCACCAGATAAAGGAGGAGAGACCTGATGGACAAGACTTCAGGGAGTGAACGAATTGTGAATAACATTATTCACAAGAAGGGAAAGGTGTTAACAGGAGTACACTTCACTTTATCGTTTCCGACCAGTTGTCTTTTTGGGTAACCTGGAAACTAAGTCACCAGAATGGCTTCAGGTATGACGTTTGGGGGTTATACCTCACCTTCTTCAAAAGGAAATCAGGGTCCAGATGAGCATTTGGGTGAGACATGGGAACTTTTCCACAAATCCGCCTGGGCGGCTTGGGAGAAGAAGAAGTTGAGTCGGAAGAAATAGAAATTACCTTGACGACATCATCTTGGCTCTCATAGTCATCATCCTATGCACAAAGGTAACGGGGCATAAGCATAAGTAGGAACATAGTGATGACAAACAAAAGGGTAATTTTTTACCTCTGATTGTTCTTCGCCGGCTCGAGACTGGCCAACGACAGATGACTCCTTGGCAGCGGCTTTGCCCTTGCTCTTATTTTTCTTCTTCGGAGGCGGCTTAGTTGTTTTCTGGACAGTCACCTTTGGCCTTCGAGACAAAAATGTTGATCCTTTCTGATTGATAGAATAACAAGTTCAAATCTGGAACATTGGTGAATATATTGAAAGAATGAAAGGAGGCGACTTAGATTGTTACCGCTGGAGACGGGTTGGAGAGGCAGAAAGGCTTGAGCCCAATCTTGGCATAGTTCTCCAAGGGCTCGCTAGTTAACTTCTTGATTATTTCAACAATGTCTTATTCAGTGAGTCTTGTATGGAAGAAACATTGGGGGTGGTACGCGCTGCCATCATACTCGCACATCAGGCCATTCCGGCGACTCAAAGGAAGAATCCTCCACTCCACCCAACAACAGACTAGGTCAACCCCAGTAAGCCAGTTATTGGTCAAAGACCTTAGCTGGGAGAAAATAGGAATAAAGGTTGATTCTTATTCTTTAGTAAGTTTTTCTGCCAGCTTGAAATCCATGGGCAAGCGATCTTCTCTGTAACCCGGAAGTGGGTTCTCGCCGGGAGGAGATGTGTCACAACAATAGAACCATGACTCGGCCCAGCCTTTGGGATGGTTGGGCAGAATGACAGATGGGAACCCACATTCGCGACGTCGCTCGATGTTAACCCCCCCCCCCCCCAAGTTCCGAGCAAGGCCTGCTGGTGAATTCGGTCTAGCGGTTCAGATAGAAGAAGTTCCAGAACAGTAGCATTGTGGGTTCTTGTAATGCCCCAAGTGTAACCATTGCCATTTGTAGAACCTTTTCCTATTTTGGACCATGATGTCAATGCTATGGAGTTATCATTTCATGTTTTCACTTTTGCATCATGCCATTCATTGCATTCATGTTTTCTCCTTTGTGTTGTTGTTGTTGTTGGATCCATGATGAGTGCATGTGCTATGTGTGTATGGTGATGTGGTGATTGCAAAGCTTGGGTTTCAAACTATGATTAATTTTCAAACCAGATTTCAAAAGGGAACCCCTTCTTCTTTATTTATTTGAGCTCATTTTTACTGGCTTCAAACCTGTTTTAAAAATGTTGTTAATTTTGTGTGTTATCTTGTGATTGAGGGGCATGGTTTTGGGGTTTTTTAAACTATAGATAAGTGGGGTTTATATACAAAACAACAATGGAAATCTCTGTTTTGGATTTAATTTAAATCCTCCAAAATTCTGTTTTGTATTTTATTTAAATAGGGTATAATTCCGTTATGCCCTATGTGCCTTAGTTTTATTTTTCCAAGCCCTGTGAAGCACTGGGCTTTTTTATCTCTATCTGGTCTAATTAAAATAGGCAAAACTCCTTTGTTTTAAAACAGAGATGCACCTAGGTTGGCTCCCTCCTTCCCTGGCCCATCTCTCTTTTTCTCTCGCGCGAAGCCCATCTCCCCGTTCCTCTCTTCTTCCCTGACGGCGTTCATCCCCTTCCCTGCTTTCCGCCAGTCCCAGAGAGAGAGAGAGAGAGCGCGCCGTCCCCTCACGGACGTCAAGGCATCCCTCCTCCCTCCTTATAAAGCGGGCCTCGGCGTGCGAGCCCTAGGGTTCCTCCTCGCCGTCGCCACTCTCGTTCCCATCTCTCTCCCTCTCCCTCCGAAGGTAAGTTTCAGAGAAGTTCAGAGAGTCGCCGCCGTCGATCCGCATCCTCGGTACCTTGTTACCGTATCTAGCTGAAGACATCACAGGCAAGATGACTGTGACCTTGATACCGTATCTAGCCTTGTTATGCTTAGAATCACGTTTCCTTCGATATGCTCGTTGTCTACCACTTGATATAATGCCTCCTGTTATTGCCATGAAACCCAAACACCTTCCTCTCCTAGCAAAAGTTGTTTGGCTAAGTAGGCTTGCTCAACCTCTAATGAATAGCTTTGCTAGCTGCAGGTGCCAACTGTCTCATGTGTTAACATGAGTATTTTGATAACATTATGATTAAACTGCTATTTAATTAATGCACCTATATACTTGGTAAATGACGTAAGGCCTAGCCTTTTGCCGGGTGATTTGTTCCGTTGTTGCCTCCTTAGTTTCGGCTACCAGTGTTTGATTCCATAATTGATCGCTCCTAACACGTTCGGGGTTGTTATGGGGACACCCTTGATAAATCGTGTAGTGTTAAGGCTTGTCCGACAGGACCCAACATTGGTCTTAATTTGCTAATCACCTAATAATAATTTGCATAGGGAATAGCTACCCCGAGGATTTAATCAACAACCCGGGCCAGTGCTCCTCATGAGTGTTGGTCCAACCCAGAGCAGCTTATTACGCTCCCCGGGGCAACCCGGTGTTTTGTCGTGGTAACCATCGCTCATCCGTCGTGTCCTGAGACTGGGATACGCGCCTCTTATCGGGGTCGTCGACACGATGGGAGGTCCTGCTAAGTTCGTCATACCTTAGCGATATATCTTGCATATAGGAATCCCGGTCAAACTTTGGGTCTCCTCAAAGTTGAGGTTTTCCTCTAAGGAATCCGACGAGATCACGAGATTCGTGATAGAGGATTACTTTGTGGCCCGTGGCAGTTTGTGATGGACTAGTTGGAGCACCCCTGCAGGGTTTAATCTTCTGGAAAGCCGTGCCCGCGGTTATGTGGCAAACATGGATAATTTTTTAACATACGGTTCTATATAACTTAAATTAACTCTAATAAAAATGCCAATTGTGTGCGTAACCGTGATTGTCCCCTTCGAAGACCTCTCTTCGAATGGGAACATGGTGGGGTTATGTTTGACGTAAGTAGGTGTTCAGGATCACTTAGTGATCATCTAGTCTTCGACCGCTCGCGTAGACCACCATATCAAATACTCTTATCATCGTAAGTTAGCCACCATACAAGCTTAGGATGCTGCAACCTATACACTAAACCTTCCTCACCTAATAAGTTGACTAGTTTTGGTACCAAGGTCATCCGATTGCTGAGTCCTCGTGGCTCACAGTTTACTACAACACCCCAACAGGTACAGGTACGTCCGACGCAGGAGACCCTAATGGCACGCAGCTGGTGTGGCAGTACGATGAGGAGTCTGACCGATTGTACATGAACTATCCGGAGGACTGAGGTCGTGGTCGTGATCATGGGCCAGCATGCGGGATATCATAGTCTTTTCCTTGTTTCATGTTGTCCGTAGCGGGACTAACTTGTCCTGAATAATTGTGTGGATGTAAACCTTATGTTATACTATGTCAGATGGCATGTGTATGCCCTACTTGTCATTCTTTGAATATGTAATGTTATGATTATCTCGCTTGTGAAAGTTTAGATGCGCCTCTTTCCCTTTTGGGGCATCGCCCCCAAAATAGGAAAGGGCCGCATCTTAGTCGTTACAATTCTATCTGCAGACAGGCCTCGCAAAACACCTGGAATTGGCAGAGGTTGCTCATGGAGTTTGGCCCCAAGTCTTGAGGGTGCACATTGAGGAAGTGCAAAGTGTCTCTAAAGAACTTTGACCCGGGAGGCTTTAAGCCTTGTTCAAGATGATCAACAAAAACGACTACCTCCCCCTCGGCAGGATGAGGAGTCCGTTGGGGAACGTGGTACGGGAAACAAAAAATTTCCTACGCACACGCAATACCTATCATGGTGATTTCCATCTACGAGAGGGGATTTCCGATCTACGTACCCTTGTAGATCGCACAGCGGTAAGCGTTGAGAAACGCGGACGATGTAGTGGAACATCTTGCATGATTCAAATCACCGTAGTCATACTCTTCGTCCCACGATCCGATCTAGCGCCGAACGGACGGCACCTCCGCGTTAAGTACACGTACAGTGTGACGATGATCTCGGCCTTCTTGATCCAGCAAGAGAGACAGAGAGGTAGATGAGTTCTCCAGCAGCGTGATGGTGCTCCGGAGGTTGGTGGTGATCTATTCCAGCAGGGCTCCGCCCGAGCTCCGTAGAAACACGATCTAGAGGAAAAACCGTGGAGGTATGTGGTCGGACTGCCGTGGCAAAGTTGTTTCAAATCAGCCCTAATACCTCAGTATATATAGGAGGGAGGGGGAGGGCCTTGCCTTGAGGCTCAAGGGAGCCCCAAGGGGTCAGCCGAATCAAGGTGGAGGAGTCCACCTCCAATCCTAGTCCAACTAGGATTGGAAGGTGGAGTCCTTCCCTTCCTTCCCACCTCCTTTTTTTCTTTTCTTTTGATTTCCTTATCTCCTGTGCATAGGGACTCTTGGGCTGTCCCACCAGCCCACAAAGGGCTGGTGCGGCACCCCTAAGGCCTATGGGCTTCCCCTGGGTGGGCTGGCCCCCCCGGTGAACATCCGGAACCAATTCGTCACTCCCGGTACATTCCGGTAATCCCCGAAAACTTTCCGGTAATCAAATGAGGTGATTCTATATATCAATCTTCGTCTACGGACCATTCCGGAAACCCTCGTTACGTCTGTGATCTCATCCGGGACTCGGAACAACATTCGGTAACCAACCATATAACTCAAATACGCATAGAACATCGCCGAACCTTAAGTGTGCAGACCCTGCGGGTTCGAGAACTATGTAGACATGACCCAAGGGACTCCTCGGTCAATATCCAATAGCGGGACCTGGATGCCACTATTTGATCCTACATATTCTACGAAGATCGTATCGATTGAACCTCAACGCCAAGGATTCATATAATCATGTGTGCCATTCCCTTTGTCCTTCGGTATGTTACTTGCCCGAGATTCGATCGTCAGTATCCGCATACCTATTTCAATCTCGTTTACCGGCAAGTCTCTTTACTCGTTCTGTAATACAAGATCACGTGACTTACACTAAGTCACATTGCTTGCAAGGCTTGTGTGTGATGTTGTATTATCGAGTGGGCCCCGAGATACCTCTCTGTCACACGGAGTGACAAATCCCAGTCTTGATCCATACTAACTCAACAGACACCTTCGGAGATACCTGTAGAGCATCTTTATAGTCACCCAGTTACGTTGTGACGTTTGATACACACAAGGCATTCCTCCGGTGCCAGTGAGTTATATGATCTCATGGTCATGGGAATAAATACTTGACACGCAGAAAGCAGTAGCAACAAAATGACACGATCAACATGCTACGTTCATTAGTTTGGGTCTAGTCCATCACATGATTCACTCAATGATATGATCCAGTTATCAAGCAACAACACCTTGTACATAGTCAGAAGATCTTGACTACCCTTGATCAACTGGCTAGCCAACTAGAGGCTTGATAGGGACAGTGTTTTGTCTCCACACATGTATCTAAGTCTTCATTCAATACAATTATAGCATGGATAATAAACGATTATCTTGATACAGGAATTATAATAATAACTTATTTATCATTGCCTCTATGGCATAATTCTAACAGTCTCCCACTTGCACTAGAGTCAATAATCTAGTCCTCACGTCGTCATGCGAATTACATTGTAATAAATCTAACACCCATACAGTTCTGGTGTTGATCATGCTTTGCCCATGGAAGAGGTTTAGTGAGCGGGTCTGCCACATTCAGATCCGTGTGCACTTTGCAGATATTCACGTCCTCTTCCTCGACGTAGTCGCGGATGAGGTTGAAGCATCGTTTGATGTGTCTGGTATTCTTGTGAAATCGTGGTTCCTTTGCTAAGGAAATGGCACCCGTGTTGTCACAAAACATGGTTATTTGATTCAGTGCGCTCGGCACCACTCCATGATCCGTCATGAACTGCTTCATCCAGACACCCTCCTTAGCTGCCTCCGAGGTGGCCATGTACTCCGCTTCACATGTAGAATCAGCTACGACGCTTTGCTTGGACCTGCACCAGCTTACCGCACCCCCATTAAGAATAAATACGTATCCGGTCTACGACTTAGAGTCGTCCAGATCTGTGTCAAAGCTTGCATCGACGTAACCTTTTACGATGATCTCTTTGTTACCTCCATATACGAGAAACATCTCCTTAGTCCTTTTCAGGTACTTCAGGATATTCTTGACCGCCGTCCAGTGATCCACTCTTGGATTACTCTGGAACCTGCCTACCATACTTATGGCCAAGCTAACGTCCGGTCTAGTGCACAACATTGCATACATGATAGAACCTATAGCTCAAGCATAGGGGACAGCACTCATATGCTATCTATCTTTATCACTTGCTGGGCACTGAGTCTTACTCAATCTCGTACCTTGTAAAACTGGCAAGAACCCCTTCTTGGATTGTTCCATTTTGAACCTCTTCAAAACTTTATCAAGGTACGTGCTTTGCGGAAGTCCTATCAGGCGTTTTGATCTGTCCCTATAGATCTTTATGCCTAGAATGTAAGCAGCTTCTCCTAGGTCCTTCATAGAGAAACTTTTATTCAAGTAATCCTTTATGCTCTACAAAAGCTCCACCCCGTATCCAATCAGTAATATGTCATCCACATATATTATTAGGAAGGCCACACAGCTCCCACTCACTTTCTTGTAAATACAGGATTGTCCAACCACCTGTATAAACCCAAATGCTTTGATCACCTCATCAAAGCATTTATTCCAACTCCGAGATGCTTGCATCAGTCCATAAATGGATTGCTGGAGCTTGCACACTTTGTTAGCATTTTTAGGATCGACAAAACCTTCGGGTTGCATCATATACAACTCTTCCTTAAGGAAACAGTTAAGGAACGACGTTTTGACATCCATCTTCCAGATTTCATAATCGAAAAATGCAACTATTGCTAACATGATTCGGACGGACTTAAGCATCGCTACGAGTGAGAATGTCTCATCATTGTCAAATCCTTGAACTTGTGGAAAACCCTTTGCCACAAGTCGAGCTTTATAAACGGTCACATTATCATCAACATCTGTCTTCTTCTTAAAGATCCATTTGTTCTGAATACCCTTGCGGCCTTCAGGTAGTACTTCCAAAGTCCACACTTTGTTTTCATACATAGATTCTATCTCGGACTTCATGGCCTCCAGCCATTTGTTGGAATCCGGGCCCACCATTGCTTCTTCATAATTCACGGGCTCATTGTCGTCCAACAACATAATTGATAAGACGGGATTACTGTACCACTCTGGAGCAGTACGCGGTCTCGTCGACCTGCGAGGTCCGATAGGAACTTGATCCGGAGTTTCATGATCATCATCATTAACTTCCTCCTCAACCGGCGTTGCAACGACAGGGGTTTCCGCTTGCCCTGCGCCACCATCCAGAAGGATGAGAGGTTCGACAACCTCATCAAGTTCTATCTTCCTCCCACTCAATTCTCTCGAGAGAAACTCCTTCTCGAGAAAATCTCTGTTCTTAGCAACAAACACTTTGCCCTCGGATTTGAGATAGAAGGTATACCCAACTGTCTCTTTTGGGTAACCTATGAAGATGCACTTTTCCGCTTTGGGTTCCAGCTTTTCAGGCTAAAGCTTTTTGACATAAGCATCACATCCCCAAACTTTAAGAAACGACAATTTTGGTCTTTTGCCATACCACAGCTGATATGGTGTCATCTCAACGGATTTCGATGGTGCCCTATTTAAAGTGAATGCAGCTGTCTCCAACGCATAGCCCCAAAACGACAATGGCAAATCGGTAAGAGACATCATAGATCGCACCATCTCTAGTAAAGTACGATTACGACGTTCGGACACACCATTACGCTATGGTGTTCCAGGCGGTGTCAACTGTGAAACAATCCCGCATTGTCTCAAGTGAGTACCAAACTCGAAACTCAGATAGTCACCCCCACGACCGGAACGTAGGAACTTGATCTTCTTGTTACGATGATTTTCTACTTCACTCTGAAATTGCTTGAACTTTTCAAACGTTTCAGACTTGTGCTTCATCAAGTAGACATAACCATATCTACTCAAATCGTCAGTGAAGGTGAGAAAATAACGATATCCGCCGCGTGCCTCCACACTCATCGGACCACATACATCGGTATGTATAATCTCCAACAAGTCACTTGCATGCTCCATTGTTCCGGAGAACGGAGTCTTAGTCATCTTGCCCATGAGGCATGGTTCGCAAGTGTCAAATGATTCAAAATCAAGTGACTCTAAAAGCCCATCTGAATGGAGTTTCTTCATGCGCTTTACACCAATATGACCTAAGCGGCAGTGCCATAAAAACATGGTGCTATCATTATTAACCCTACATCTTTTGGACTCAGTGTTATGTACGTGTGTATCATTGCTATCAAGATTTAGTATGAATAATCCTCTCACATTGGGTGCATGACCATAAAAGATATTACCCATAGAAATAGAACAACCATTATTCTCTGACTTAAATGAGTAACCGTCTCGCAATAAACAAGATCCAGATATAATGTTCATGCTTAACGCAGGCACTAAATAACAATTATTTAATTTCATAACTAACCCCGATGGTAACTGAAGTGAGACTATGCCGACGGCGATCGCATCAACCTTGGAACCGTTTCCCATGCGCATCGTCACTTCATCCTTCGCCAGCCTTCGCTTATTCCGTAGTTCCTGTTTTGAGTTGCAAATGTGAGCAACAGAACCGGTATCGAATACCCACGCACTACTACGAGAGCTGGTTAAGTACACATCAATAACATGTATATCGAATATACCTGATTTTTCCTTGGCCGCCTTCTTATCAGCCAGATACTTGGGGCAGTTGCGCTTCTAGTGACCCATACCCTTGCAATAATAGCACTCCGTTTCAGGCTTAGGTCCAGCTTTGGGCTTCTTCATCGGATTGGCAACAGGCTTGCCATTCTTCTTTGAATTACCCTTCTTTCCTTTGTCGTTTCTCTTGAAACTAGTGGTCTTATTCACCATCAACACTTGATGCTCTTTACGGAGTTCTGACTCTGCGACTTTCAGCATCGCGAATAACTCACCGGGTGACTTGTTCATTCCTTGCATGTTATAGTTCAACACAAAGCTCTTATAGCTTGGTGGCAGTGATTAAAGAATTATGTCAGTGATAGCCTATTGTGGGAGTTCAATCCCCAGCTCAGCTAGATGGTTTGAGTACCCAGACATTTTGAGCACATGTTCACTGACAGACGAGTTCTCCTCAATCTTGCAAGCATAGAATTTATCGGAGGTCTCATACCTCTCGATCCGGGAGTTCTTTTGAAAGATAAACTTCAACTCCTGGAACATCTCATATGCTCCATGATGCTCAAAGCGATGTTGAAGTCCCGGCTCTAAGCCATTTAAGACTGCACATTGAACTACTGAGTAGTCCTCCTTGTGTGCTAACCAAGCGTTCTTAGCATCTTGGTCAGCCGCGGTGGGTGGTTCATCTCCTAGTGCAGAATTAAGGACATAATCCTTCTTCCCAGCTTGTAGGAGCAACTTAAGATTACGAGCCCAGTCTACAAAGTTGCTTCCATCATCTTTCAACTTAGCTTTCTCTAGGAACGTATTAAAATTCAGGGTGACTGTCGCGTGAGCCATTGATCTACAACACAAATATATTCCAAGTGGACTTAGACTATGTTCAAGATAATTAGAGTTTAACTAATCAAATTACTTACTAAACTCCCACTCAAAAGGTACATCTCTCTAGTCATTGGAGTGGTTCATGATCCAATTCCACTAGCTCAAGTCCGATCATCACGTGACTTGAGGATAGTTTCAGTGGTAAGCATCCCTATGATAATCATATCAACTATATGATTCATGATCGACCTTTCGGTCTCATGTGTTCCGAGGCCATGTCTGCACATGCTAGGCTCGTCAAGCTTAACCCGAGTGTTCCGCGTGTGCAACTGTTTTGCACCCGTTGTATGTGAACCTTGAGTCTATCACACCCGATCATCACGTGGTGTCTCAAAACGATGAACTGTAGCAACGGTGCACAGTCGGGAGAACACAATTTCGTCTTGAAATTTTAGTGAGAGATCACCTCATAATGCTACCATTGTTCTAAGCAAAATAAGGTGCATGAAAGGATTAACATCACATGCAATTCATAAGTGACATGATATGGCCATCATCATGTGCTTCTTGATCTCCATCACCAAAGCACCGGCACGATCTTCTTGTCACCGGTGCCACACCATGATCTCCATCAACGTGTGGCCATCAGGGTTGTCGTGCTACTCATGCTATTACTACTAAAGCTACGTCCTAGCAATATAGTAAACGCATCTGCAAGCACAAACATTAGTTTAAAGACAACCCTATGGCTCCTGTCGGTTGTCGTACCATCGATGTGCAAGTCGATATTAACTATTACAACATGATCATCTCATACATCCAATATATCACATCACGTCACTGGCCATATCACATCACATGCATACCCTGCAAAAACAAGTTAGTCGTCCTCTAATTGTTGTTGCATGTTTTACGTGGTTGCCATGGGTATCTAGTAGGATCGCATCTTACTTACGCAAACACCACAACGGTGATGTATGAATTGCTACTTAACCTTTCTCCAAGGACCTCCTCGGTAAAATCCGATTCAACTAAAGTTGGAGAAACCGACAATCGCTGGTCATCTTTGAGCAACAGGGTTGCTCGTAGCGATGAAACCAGTCTCTCGTAAGCGTATGAGTAATGTCGGTCCAAGCCGCTTTGATCCAACAATACCGCGGAATCAATAAAAGACTAAGGAGGACAGCAAATCGCACATCACCACCCACAAAAACTTTTGTGTTCTACTAGAGATGACATCTACGCATGAACCTAGCTCATGATGCCACTATTGGGGAACGTGGTACGGGAAACAAACTTTTTCCTACGCACATGCAATACCTATCATGGTGATGTCCATCTATGAGAGGGGATTTCCGATCTATGTACCCTTGTAGATCGCACAGCGGTAAGCGTTAAGAAACGCGGACGATGTAGTGGAACAGCTTGCGTGATTCAAATCACCGTAGTCGTACTCTTCGTCCTACGATCCGATCTAGCACCGAACGGACGGCACCTCCGTGTTCAGCACACGTACAGCGCGACGATGATCTCGGCCTTCTCGATCTAGCAAGAGAGACAAAGAGGTAGATGATTTCTTCGGCAGCGTGACAGCGCTCCGGAGGTTGGTGGTGATCTATTCCAGCAGGGCTCCGCCCGAGCTCCGTAGAAACACGATCTAGAGGAAAAACCGTGGAGGTATGTGGTCAGACTGCCGTGGCAAAGTTGTTTCAAATCAGCCCTAATACCTCAGTATATATAGGAGGGAGGGGGAGGGCCTTGCCTTGAGGCTCAAGGGAGGCCCAAGGGGTCGGCCGAATCAAGGTGGAGGAGTCCACCTCCAATCCTAGTCCAACTAGGATTGGAAGGTGGAGTCCTTCCCTTCCTTCCCACCTCCTTTTTTTTCTTTTCTTTTGATTTCCTTATCTCCTGCGCATAGGGCCTCTTGGGCTGTCCCACCAGCCCACTAAGGGCTGGTGCGTCACCCCTAAGGCCTATGGGCTTCCCCTGGGTGGGTTGGCCCCCCCGGTGAACATCCGGAACCCATTCGTCACTCCCGGTACATTCCCGGTAATGCCCGAAAACTTTCCGGTAATCAAATGAGGTCATCCTATATATCAATCTTCGTCTCCGGACCATTCCGGATACCCTCGTGACGTCCGTGATCTCATCCGGGACTCCGAACAACATTTGGTAACCAACCATATAACTCAAATACGCATAAAACATCGCCGAACCTTAAATGTGCAGACCCTACGGGTTCGAGAACTATGTAGACATGACCCGAGGGACTCCTCGGTCAATATCCAATAGCGGGACCTGGATGCCCATATGGGATCCTAAATATTCTATGAAGATCTTATCGTTTGAACCTCGGCGCCAAGGATTCATATAATCCCGTATGTCATTCCCTTTGTCCTTCGGTATGTTACTTGCCCGAGATTCGATCGTTGGTATCTGCATACCTATTTCAATCTCATTTACTGGCAAGTTTCTTTACTCGTTCCGTAATACAAGATCCCATGACTTACACTAAGTCACATTGCTTGCAAGGCTTGTGTGTGATGTTGTATTACCGAGTGGGCGCCGAGATACCTCTCCGTCACACGGAGTGACAAATTCCAGTCTTAATCCATACTAACTCAATGGACACCTTCGGAGATACCTGTAGAGCATTTTATAGTCACCCAGTTACGTTGTGACGTTTGATACACAAAAGGCATTCCTCCGGTGTCAGTGAGTTATATGATCTCATGGTCATAGGAATAAATCCTTGACACGCATAAAATAGTAGCAACAAAATGACACGATCAACATGCTACGTTCATTAGTTTGGCTCTAGTCCATCACATGATTCACTCAATGATGTGATCCAGTTATCAAGCAACAACACCTTGTACATAGTCAGAAGACCTTGACTATCTTTGATCAACTGGCTAGCCAACTAGAGGCTTGCTAGGGACAGTGTTTTGTCTATGTATCCACACATGTATCTAAGTCTTCATTCAATACAATTATAGCATGGATAATAAATTATTATCTTGATACTGGAATTATAATAATAACTTATTTACCATTGCCTCTAGGGCATAATTCCAACAGAGTCGCCTCGCCTGGGGCAGTCCGCCAGCCAACAATTTCTTTGGGATCAAGATAACCCGCCATAACATATTTATCAAGATAGGCGTCGTTGATTTTGGTTGGTAACCAGTTGCATTTCGAGATACTGCCCATGACTAAAAAAGGAAGGAACAAGGCGGTTTATTAGAAACCATGTAAGTGGTAACTCGCCAATTGGGTGATCTACAGTATGTCTACAGGGACATTATGACTCGCAATTCAGTAATCAAAGGCGTAGCTATCGGGATATTCTAACTCGCCATGGTCGAAGAAGGTGAGTAGCAACTCTAAAAGGGTTTTTTCCTTAGGGATATTCCCGGAAGGATGACAAACATGTTTCTAAAAACAAGCAATAAATTATAGATCTACGGGTGGACCAAATTGAAAAAATAATGCCTGTCAAAATTACGAAGGCTATGAACGCAAAAATGCGACAGGGATGCCATGTGGATCTATGAAGTAAACATCAAATGTCCGGGAGATGTGGTGAAACTACCATGATTTACTACTACGAAGGATCTACCATAAGCATGTTGACGGATCCAAGATATAGGGGAGATGTTCATCGCATTACGAGGTTGACCTAGAAGAACATGGGGTTCGAGGTATAACCCTAATGGAGGAAGGGTGTTTACCTGAGAGAGGAGGACGATGCCAGGAGATGGGTGCGGAAGATCCACGACGGAGACCGCTCCTTCGATTGGCGTGGAGACGCCCAGACTGCAGCGTCTCGCAACGAAGCTTCCGGAACGGCGAGAAGGCCGAAGCGCAGGTGCGAGGAAGACAAAGCTGACGAGGAATATGAAGTGGGGGTAGGTGACGGCGCCCCCACTCCCCTCTGCGGTTATTTAAAGGCCGTGCGTTGGAAACAAAAGGTTGGCGCGGGAATATAGGCGACAGATTGAAAACCCACAATGATAGCGCCTGGATTTTCGGGATAACAAGGTGATGAAAAAAAAGATCCGTTGGGCAATTACGTCAACGAATCCCGAAACTGGAGGGAAAAGGTGATGTCATCAATAACTACTTGGTGGCTCAGACAATTTATGAGGGATGGAGGCTTGTCATTTGTCAAAAGATGGAAGTAATATAAGTCGCCCAAAGTGAGCGTGGAAGTTCATTGGCATGAATAAATTCAAGTCAATCTCGGGCCTAATGTTGGGGATATTAACTACGGTGTAACCCGCCCTAACTGGGCCGAGTCACTAAAGGGGTGACTCATACATGGATAATGCAAGCCTTAGCCCAGGGGGCCATGAACCGGATGGCGGTTCAGGATTGATGCAGAAGATAAGCCGCTAAGGAGGTTTCCAGTCTTGGAAAGCACGGCGACTTAGAGATATGGAAGACCACGATCTGTAGCGTGGTTAGGACTCTTGTAAACCCTAGGGCCTCGACCTGTATATAAAAGGCGAGTCTCTGGGGCAGATAGGGCAGGTTAGAAATCATCGAGATCTAGGTCACGCGAGTTACACCCTCCTTGTAATTGAATCCACCATCAATATACATAAAGCAGGTCGTGGGCTTTTACCTCTACACGAGGGGCCGAACCTAGGTAAATCTGAGTCTCGCTTCCTCTCACCCCCTTTGAGTCGCTACCAAGGTGCGATGTCTCCTTCAGTAAGTCCTTTCACGAGGACATCTGACGTGACAAAACCACGACAGTGCCGTTGTCACTTCTAATCATCAAAATCTTTGCTTCATGTTGACGTTGAGCCTCATTAGCAAAGTTGATGACGGTTTGTTGAGTCTCACTCTTCCTCTTGAAGAAATATACCCAAGTGTATCTTGAGTAATCATCAACAATCACCAAGCAGTACTTTCTGCCCCCAAGACTATCAAACAATGGAGGGCCGAAGAGATCCATATGAAGGAGCTCCAAAGGCCTCTTAGTGTAAATGAGAGTCGTTGGACGATGAGCAGTTTCGTGAATCTTCCCTTCAATACAGGCACTGTAAGCATGATCTCTGGCAAAACTCACATTTTTTAGTCCACGAACATGGTCCCCTTTGCGGAGACTTTGCAAAGATCTCATATTGACATGAGCTAGTCGGCGATGCCAAAGCCAGCCCACATCAACTTTAGCCATTAGACAAGTCGTAGTCTTAGTGGGTCGCCGTGAAAAGTTCACCACATAGAGACCATTTTTGACATATCCAACATAGGCTACTTTAAGAGTCTTGCTCCACAAAAGGACCACGGTATCAAGATTAAAGAATGTGGCAAAGCCCATAATTGCAAGTTGACGAACCGAAAGTAAATGGTAAGTAAGGGACTCAACAAGCATGACCTTCTCAATAGATAACTCTTGAGAGATGACCACCTTGCCAAATTCCAATACCTTGTAAGTTGAAGCATCGGCAAATTGGACATGGATGGGCATAGATGGGGAAGGATGCACGTCCACCACTAAGTCCTTGCTTCTGGTCATATGATTTGTTTCTCCACTATCGAGCAACCATGACACCCCACCGGAAGCAAACTCTTGCAATAGATCAAGGCTTGGTTTTAGGTACCCATTTTTGAATGGGTACTTTAATGTTAGAAACGAGGGTCTTAGGAACCCAAATAGCCCATTCAATGGACTCATAGTAGGAACAAACAAATCTGGCATAAATATGCCCATCACCAGCACGACATAAAACATAAGATGGATTAAGTTTGTCGGCTGTGTTGGTAGGAATGGTTTTGCCCTTCTTGTCGCTACCATCCTCCACCTTGTTCTTGTTCTCCTTCTAAGTCCCTTCACCCTCTTTAACAAAGATGTCCATGAGGGTAGGGGATCGCTTGTTCCTGTTCTTCCTTTTCCTTTTCGACTTGGATGTAAGTCCAAGTCCCTCCTTTCCTATGACCCCCTTTTGATTACTCAAAAGGTCATTTAGGTTCTTCTCGCCTTGGATGCATGACACAAGGCCCTTCTCAAGTTGATCCTTCAACTTAGCATTTTCCTCCCCAAGATGTACATGCTCACAACAAGGGTTAGTTGTACAAGCATTATCAATTATAACAAAAGGAGGACAAGTAGAGATATCCTTGGTAAGCTTTGCTTGGAGTTGATCATGAGACTCTTTCAAGGAGAAATGAGCACCTTTCAAGACCTTGTGAGCCTTGTCAAGTGTATCAAACTTATCCTTGAGTCTGTCATGGCCAACCCCAAGTGCAGCCTTTTTAGACTTAAGCACACGTGTAAGGACAATAGTGTGATCTATCTCCTTTTGTAATTTAGCACAATCATCGTTGTGTGACTCCTCAAGATCCAAATGAAGACTGCGCTCTTTTACTAGAGCAATAGATAATTCAGCAATCTCATTGGCATAGTCACGACTATGTCCTTGCAGCTCGGAGATAGTCCCCTCATGAGTCTCGATGAGGTCATTAGCCTCACCTAGTTGTTCCAAAAGAGAAACAAAATGCTTCTTGGATTCTCCTTTATTTTACACAGAAATTTGTCAAAATCATGCTCATTAAGTTCCACAACATCACTATTCTCAACACAGTTTAACAATGAAGGAGCAGTAGCGATGGTGGTCTTAATGTTGGGTGTTACCTGATCGATACCTTTGGCCATAAGGCACTTGGTGATGAGGTTATCATTGAGGGCGCTGAAGAGAGACATCTTGGGAGAGGGGGTGGCAATGGCTATACTCACCGTTGCCACCATATCATCATCGTCATCATCATCGGAGGGGTACTCTTCAAGTGCCACCATACCCTTTGGATGGGGTTTCTTGACAAAGTTGTTCTTGTTTGGGAAAGACTTGGCTTTGTCTTTGTGAATGAGCTTGCCCCCCGTTGTCTTCCTCTTCTCATAGGGACATTCTGCCACAAAGTGACTCACATTGCCGCACTTATAGCATGTCCTCACATGTTGCTTGGTCTTGAACCCACTTGAGTTATTATTGGAGAAATGGGGCCTTGAGTTTCTCTTGTTGCCCCAGAATTGCCTTGACGCAAGATCCATGTGCTCGTGATAAGCATACTTAGTGTCTTCAGGGCAGCCTTCCTCTTCCTCCTCCTCTTCTTCTTCTTCAAAAGCAGCCTTTGCTTTTAAGGCAAGGTTGGGTGAAGTTGTCTTTGAACGAACGCGAGCAATAGCATTATCAGCGGTCATGTTCATGATTGACATTGCAATGAATTCATCCAACACCTCACTGGAGGACAAGGAGTGGAAATCTTGTCGTTGGCGAATGACGGTTGACATGGCTTTGTTGAATGGCATGATGGCCTTGAGAAACTTGCGCTTGATCCATGTGTCATCCACATCCTTGCTCCCATGATCCTTGAGGGAAACAGCAATAGCAGTCACCCTTCGATAGAGATCACGAGGGTCCTCGTCTTCCTTCATCACAAACTCATCGACCTCATCAAGAACCACTTCATAGTTGGACCGTTGAATGCTTGAGCTTCCCTTGTATAGCACCATAATGTTCTCCCAATAGTACTTAGCCACAGTGAAGGGGCGCAAGTGAGGAAGATCTTCAGGAGGCACTGCGGACTGGAGAATAAATAATGCGGAGTGACTATATTGATTGTCCGCTTCTTCTCTTGGAGTGAGGTTGCTTGGGTCATGCGGATAGTAGCCTTGCTCAATGATTCTCCATAAATTTGTTGAGCTGTGATTCAAATGAGACTTAACGAAAAACACCCAGTTAGCAAAATCACCCTTAACAAGCTTAGGAGGAGGACCAACACGATTAATACGCGGTGTAGGAACCGGTCCTCCATAGACCATGGGAGGTGGAACTAAGGCATAGGTTCCAGTCCCATTATTGTCGAGAGGGGAAGAAGGTCGCATACCATTAGCCACTTCCTTGGAGGAATTGGCCTCTAAATCTGTTTTGGCGGGTTTAGCCACCAACGCCGGTTCGGGAGAACTTTTAATTCCCGCAATTAACTCTTTAAGCATGGTCTTGACTTTGTTCGTCAAGGACGTCCTGAGGTTGGTCATAGCCGCATTCAAGTCGTCCCTTGTGACCGAAGTTAAGGCCATGGCCTCGAGTTTTCCATGGGCTCCTCCCTCATCATCATCCATACTCTTCGGGTGGTGAACCCTTAATAAAGAGATGTGGCTCTGATACCAATTGAAAGGCTCATGAGTCCTCCTCTCCCTTCCCACCTCCCTCCTTTTTTTCTTTTGGTTTTCTTCTTGTGGCACCATAATACACTTGGGCTGGCCTCACCAGCCCACTAAGGGCTCGTGCGCCACCCTAGGACTATTGGGCTCACTCTCGAGTGGGTGGGCCCCTCCCAGTTAAAACCCGGAACCCATTCGTCACTCCCGGTACACTGCCGGTAATGCCCGAAATCTTTCCGATGACCAAATGAAACCATCCTATATATCAATCTTCATTTCCGGGCCATTCCGGAAACCCTCGTGACATCTGTGATCTCATCCGGGACTCCGAAAAACCTTTGGTCACCAACACCTATAACTCAACTATACCAAAATGTCACCGAACCTTAAGTGTGCAGATCCTGCGGGTTCGAGAACTATGAAGACATGACCCGAGACACTCCCAAGTCAATATCCAATAGCGGGATCTGGATGTCCATATTGGATCCTACATATTCTACAAAGATCTTATCGGTTGAACCTTTGTGCCAAGGATTCATATAATCTCGTATAACATTCCCTTTGTCCTTCGGTATGTTACTTGCCCGAGATTTGATCGTCGGTATCTATATACCTATTTCAATCTCGTTACCGGCAAGTCTCTTTACTCGTTCCATAATACAAGATCCCGTGACTTAGACTTGAGTCACATTGCTTGCAAGGCTTATATGTGATGCTGTATTACCAAGTGGGCCCCGATATACCTCTCCGTCATACGGAGTGACAAATCCCAGTCTTGATCCATGCTAACTCAACGGACACCTTCGGAGATACCTGTAGAGCACCTTTATAGTCACCCAGTAACGTTGTGACGTTTGATACACACAAGTATTCCTCCGGTGTCAGTGAGTTACATGATCTCATGGTCATAGGAATGAATACTTGACACGCAGAAAACAATAACAACAAAATGACACGATCACATGTTACTTTCATAGTTTGGGTCATGTCCATCACATCATTCTCCTAATGATGTGATCCAGTTATCAAGTGACAACACTTGCATATGGTCAGAAAAACTTAACCATCCTTGATGAACTGGCTAGCCAACTAGAGGCTTACTAGGGACATTGTTTTGTCTATATATCCACGCATGTATCTATACTTTCATTCAATACAATTATAGCATGGATAATAAACGATTATCTTGAAACAGGAAATATAATAATAACTATTTTATCATTACCTCTAGGGCATATTTCCAACAGTCTCCCACTTGCACTAGAGTCAATAATCTAGTCTCACATCGCTATGCGATTTACATTGGAATGAATCTAACACCCATACAGTTCTGGTATTGATCATGCTTCGCTCGTCGGAGAGGTTCAGTCAATGGATCTGCTACATTCAGATCCGTGTGCACTTTGCAAATATTTACGTCCTCTCCTTCGGCGTAGTCGCGGATGAGGTTGAAGCATTGTTTGATATGTCTGGTCTTCTTGTGAAACCTTGGTTGCTAAAGTAATGGCACCAGTGTTGTCACAGAACAGAGTATTTGGATTTAGTGTGCTCGGCACCACTCCAAGATCCGTCATGAACTACTTCATCCAGACACCCTCCTTAGCTGCCTCCGAGGCAGCCATGTACTCCATTTCACATGTAGAATCTGCTACGACGCTTTGCTTGGAACTGCACCAGCTTACCGCACCCCCATTAAGAATAAATACGTATCCGGTTTGAGACTTAGAGTCATCTGGATCAGTGTCAAAGCTTGCATCGATGTAACCCTTTACGATGAGCTCTTCGTCACCTCCATAAACGAGAAACATTTCCTTAGTCCTTTTCGGGTACTTCAGAATATTCTTGACCGCCGTCCAGTGATCTACTCCTATATTACTTTGAAATATGCCTGCCATACTTATGGCCAGGCTGATGTCCGTTCTCATGCACAACATTGCATACATGATAGACCCTATGGGTGAAGCATGGGGGACAGTACTCATCTTTTCTCTATCTTCCGCAGTTACTGGACACTGAGTCTTACTCAACTTTATACCTGGTAACACTGGCAAGAACCCCTTCTTGGACTGCTCCATTTTGAACTTCTTCAAAACTTTATCAAGGTATGTGCTTTGTGAAAGTCCTATTAGGTGTCTCGATCTATCCCTTTAGATCTTAATGCCTAATATGTAAGCAGCTTCTTCTAGGTCTTTCATTGAAAAATATTTGTTCAAGTAATCCTTTACACTCTCTAAAAACTCCACATTGTTTCCAATCAGCAATATGTCATCCACATATAATATTAGAAACGCTACAGACCTCCCACTCACTTTCTTGTAAATGCAAGATTCTCCAACAACTTGTATAAACCCAAATGCTTTGATCACCTCATCAAAGTACTTATTCCAACTCCGAGATGCTTGCACCAGTCCATAAATGGATCGCTGGAGCTTGCACACTTTGTTAGCATTCTTTGGATCGACAAAACCTTTGGGTTGCATCATATACAACTCTTCCTTAAGAAAACTGTTAAGGAGCGCCATTTTTACATCCATCTACCAGATTTGATAATCGAAAAACGCAGCTATTGCTAACATGATTCGGACGGACTTAAGAATCGCTACCGGTGAGAATGTCTCATCGTAGTCAACTCCTTAAACTTGTGAAAAACCCTTTGCCACAAGTCGAGCTTTATAAACGATCACATTACCGTATGCGTCCGTCTTCTTCTTAAAGATCCATTTGTTCTGAATAGCCTTGCGACCTGCAGGTAATACTTCCAAAGTCCACACTTTGTTTTCATACATAGATCCTATCTCGGACTTCATGGCCTCCAGCCATTTGTTGGAATCCGGGACCCCGATCCTAAGTCATAGGAATCCAGCCTGTAACACATCGCATCTCTTTGCGGTCTCGCGCACGGTTAACTCCACGGCTGCAGCCTTACCTTAGCCGGGACCGTTTGCGTCTTTTGACTCACGTATGCGATAGTGTCGCTAGCATTCCAATGTCAAAGAACCCGGATCGACAAGTCTAGTCACAAACCAAAGTGGCAGTACCGCACAAGGACAGGCATACATGACCCAACAAAGCAGGTGTCGGTCACCAGCGAGTGTAGACGAGTCGTAGCAAGCTACAAGGACTCCATTACATCGTGTGACATTTCCCCAAAGGGGACAGACAAAGCAGCTAAGAAGGACACATGCCGGTCAACCAATGTGTCCGGAGCAGTAGCGAACTACCAAGGCTCGTTGGATCACAAAGGGGCATTTCCTTGTAAGGAGTGCTACTAAAGTTCACGACTAGGTAATTGAACCCCATACATATCAAGTACGACACACGTACGCATGGCATACCGATATGTATAGATACATCGATGGCATCACAACATAACCATAAACATGCAAACTTTATTTAATAGGCTCGGAAGAGCCACACACATAATATTACACATTAAGGGTCTCACGACCCATAAAAGCAGTCATTCAGTTACAAGCCAGCGGAAGAGTTTAAACTGTCTGAGTACAGACAGGGCAACTAGAAGGCACATGGCCTGACTATACTACAGATCCAACGTAGGGCCAGATCATAGCTGGGACACCAGCTACTCGTCGTCGTAGATGTCTACGAAGAACCCTCCATTAGGGTCATTAGCAACCTCTGCAACATTAATTAAGCAAACATGAGTACGAAGGTACTCAG
Organism: Hordeum vulgare subsp. vulgare; assembly: GCF_904849725.1. Classification (NCBI taxonomy): domain Eukaryota; kingdom Viridiplantae; phylum Streptophyta; class Magnoliopsida; order Poales; family Poaceae; genus Hordeum; species Hordeum vulgare. The sequence goes on along the minus strand of NC_058520.1, from coordinate 297,323,986 downwards.
CAAGACTTTAGGATATCTAACTACTCATGCAAGGTATTAAAAGAGTATTGTGGGGTTTCATGCGGAAAGCCAGCATCTGACTCGTGGCTAAACAACTTGCATTTTTAAATAATTTTGACAACTTGATTTCTCGCACACGAGTCCACTAACACCACAACAATACACTATCGTGGAATCATTCCGTCTCCATACGGAATTTCCGTCCACGACACTCACGCTTATCTTGACAATTTTATGAGTAGCCATTGAAGTTATCTATGAACAACATATGTCTCCAAGTAGTTCATATCCGCGGACGCGGCTATTCGAATAGATCATAACCCTGCAGGGGTGTACTTCGTCACACACGCTCTCGCCACTTATCGCCATGTGCACGTCATGCACCTCGGCAACCTTCAAGCGGAAGCCCAGCGAGGGAGTCGGCCACGACCGTTAACCACACTAGTACCTAGTCCAAGTTTATCGCCTATCTGAGAGTAACCCGTACGGAAGTCCGGCCGAGGTTTCCACCACGGCCTCAAACGATGTGCTCAGGGTTCCCAAGCCAACCATCCGGGTGCCACTTGGTACACCGTGCCACTGCCTACCGCATCACGGCCCACCTCTCAGGTCAGCACCATGCACGGCCTCGAGCATTACTATAAACACCAGAAACTACTTGCAACTCCTGGACAGAGTACTAAGCGATTAATAGGTCGAGCAGGGTCATATTTCAGGGCCCAGCATGTGGTAGTATCTAGTCTTGGATTACATACACGGAACTCGGTTCCTAAGGACGGTTCCAATGAAACAACCCGCCATGTACTCCTACACAGCCTTTCACCGGTACCTTTACCAAATCAGGTTCAACACACAACCTTTGCTTACCGAACACATTCTCACAATTCTGTTCATCTCCCAGATGACAGACCATACACAACTCTAAGCATAACATGCATAGCAGGATAAGGCACAACATGGCTCAAGCAACTACCAGGTATGCTAGGTTGCAAGGTTCGGCTATTTACTGTGATAAGGTTAGGTCATGCAAAGGAAGTGGGTTCAACTAACGTGGCAAAAACATTTGAAGCATTTGATCCTAATGCAATAAATAAGTGCAGGAGCAAGAACATAGGATTTATTGGGATGATCAAAATGGTTGCTTGCCTTGTTGCTCAGAGGAGGGACAATATCCGTCAGACGGATATTCGGTGGAATCCGGGGGTGCGGAGCCTACCGAGATGAAGGGCAACAATCAATAACAATCATATGCAACAAGATGATGCATGAGCATGGCATGAGAATGCAAGGTGATATACTAATATAATCAACATATATTAGGTTTGAAGTTGATTTGAATCACATTCAAATATCAATTCAAATGAGGTATTCTCGGATACCGATTTAATTGATTCGACTTGATGCTAAGATCAACTTGATGTTAGCATGCATGAGATGTCATGTTAAGGTACTGGTTTTTTATTAGAACATTGTTTGATCATGTCATTCATAATGAAATTTGAATATTTTCCAAATTCCATTTATAAAATATTTATAAGAATTGACTTATTCATTAATCTACATGTTTGGGTTCTGTAACTTTTTCAAACATGAATGAAAATAGCATATTCAGATTCCTTGAATTTTTTGATACTTTTTCATATATAAATTATTTTCATTGGAGTTACAGATTAATTTCTATGAATTTTTGAAGTTTTAAACATTTCTGGAATTATTTTTATACTGGAAAATACTTTTACTGCATCAGCATGACATCAGCAGGTCCATCTGGCCGTTGAAAGTCAAACCTGACCAGTGGGACCCACTGGTCAGTCTCTCTGGTCAATTTTAGATTAGGATTAATCTTATTTAGTTAATTAAACTCACTGGACCCACATGTCAGTGTCTTATTTATTAATCTGATTTATTTTTATTATCTCTAAACTATCCAGAGGCTGGCCCCACCCGTCAGTGGCTCAGGCCAGCCGAGATCCACCGGCGGCGAGGTCGTCCTCGCCGGCGGGGAGCCTCCGGCGACCACCAGAACGGCGGAGGGGCTTGGAAACGGCGCAGAGGGGGCCAAACGTTGCGCGGGGAGCACCAGAAGAACGGCACTTCTCCCGCGGCTCCATTTCTGCACTTAGATGGGGCTGAACTGGCCGGGGATGACGCCGGCTACGAGCTTGGCGGCGGCCAAGGTTCGGGCGTAATCGGGGTCTTTGATTCAGAGGGAACTACGCACGGTTCTTAGCTCCTACGGCATCTACGCGACGGCCTGAAGCTGCTGGTGCCCTCGGAAGGACGAGCTAATCACCGGAGGGCTACCGGCGACGAGCTGCAGCGGCGGATCTTGTCGGGCTCCGGTGGAACTAGGCCTAAAGGAGGGGATCGACGGGGAGATCTTAGGGGAAATGACCGCATGCTCACGGGGAGTGCAGAGCAGAGCTTAGACGGCTCGGGGAAGGGCTGAGGGCGACGAATCGAGCAGAGCTCATCGGCGGCCGAAGGTTGAAGACGACGGTGTCGTGGGCGTTGCAGGCCTCGGGGAAGCTTCGGCTTCTGCAGGGAGGACCAGATCGACGAGGCGGAGCTAACGGCGCACTCAGAGAGGGGATCCTATGGCTAGGGGCACGGGCAGCTCGAGCTTTGCTCGGGCTCCAATGGCGGCAGAAGGAGGGAGGAGAGATCCGAGAGGAGGGGGGATCTGGCGCTGGGAATGGATAGGGTCGGCCACGGGGAGCTTATCCCCGTGCTTGCCAGCGCGAAACGGCGGCCAGGCAGCCAGGGAGCTGCGTGGAGACGCGCGGCGACGCGGCGGCCACCTCCTGCTCCTAGTGGCAAGGTGGGAGACGACAGGAGGAGCTGGGCTGGGCCGGCTAGGCGACAGGTAAGGTTTTCCATTTTTTTCTGTTATGTTTCTGTTTTAAATACTAAAATTGATTTACTAATTATTTCAGCTCCCAAATAAAATGTAAAAGCTATGTTAAGCACCCTAGAATATTTGTTGGAATATTTCCAACCATTTCCAGAGTTTTCAACATTTTTCAAAATTTGAAGTTTCTGATTTCAAATTTAAAACTTGAAACCAGTAGCTTCTTGCATTTAGTTAAAATACTTAAAGTGTCAAGAAAATGGTATTCTTCATTGCTCATTTACTTTCATGATTTATCAGAAAGTTTGAACTTTTCTTGAGGCCATTTTGGATTCATTGTTTTTAACTAGTTTGAGAATTCCTTTATTTAAAGAAGTGGCTAGGGTTTTTGAGCTTTCCTTCATCACTTCCTTTGTTCTTGTTGAAATTTTCTTAGATGCAATGCAAAGAAGACATGAGCACAAGACTAACTTGCTTAAGCTGTCAGGGATGTGACAACTCACCCCCACTCAAAGGAATCTCGTCCCGAGATTTAGAAGTCGTCGGGAATAACACAGGATACTCAAGAAGGAGACGATCCTCTCTTTCCCAAGTTGCCTCCTTTTCAGAATGATTTGACCATGGAACTTTAAGAAACTTGAGGTTTCGACGTCGAGTGGTACGCTCAGCTTGATCAAGAATACGCACGGGGTATTCTCGGTATGAAAGGTTATCTTGGAGATCAAGCGTTTCGTGGTCCACTTCACGGATAGGATCCGAAAAGCAACGCCTGAGTTGCGAGACGTGGAAGACATCATGAACCTTGGAAAGATGCGGAGGAAGTTCCAACTGGTAGGCAACTTCTCCTTGTTTGGCAAGAATGTGAAAAGGACCAATGTAACGAGGAGCCAACTTGCCCTTGATACCGAATCGATGGGTACCCTTCAAAGGTCTAACCCGAAGGTAAGCCTTCTCGTCAACTTCAAAGGTCACAGCCTTATGATGACGATCATATTGGCTCTTTTGACGAGACTGGGCTGTTTTGAACTTTTCACGAATAATGCGAACCTGCTCTTCTGCATCCTGGATCATATACGGGCCAAAGAGTTGCCTCTCTCCGGTTTCTGACCAATTAAGAGGTGTTCGACATCTTCGTCCATAGAGAACTTCAAAAGGAGCTTTGCCCAAGCTTGATTGGTAACTATTGTTATAAGCGAATTCGGCGAATGGAAGGCACTTCTCCCAATTCATACCGAACGATATAATGCAAGCTCAGAGCATATCTTCTAAGATTTGATTCACCCTTTCTACTTGACCACTTGATTGGGGATGGAAAGCAGTGCTAAAAGATAAGTGAGTCCCCATGGCAGTCTGAAAAATTTCCCAAAAGTGAGAAGTAAAGATACTCCCACGGTCCGAGCTAATCTCCAAGGGAACACCATGAAGAGACACTATTCGGGAGATATATAACTCTGCTAGCTGGCTAGCTGTTATGCTCTCACGAACAAGAAGAAAATGAGCCACTTTGGAAAGACGGTCAATGACCACAAAGATAGCATTATTTCCTTTCTTGGTCTTGGGAAATCCGGTAATGAAATCCATACTAACTTTATTCCATTTCCATTCAGGAATAGCTAGAGGTTGAAGGGTGCCAGCAGGCCTTTGGTGTTCTGCCTTAACTCGACGACAAACGTCGCAGTTAGCGACGAACTCAGCAATTTCTCTCTTCATCCTAGTCCACCAGAACCTCTGGCGTAGGTCCTGATACATCTTAGTACTACTGAGATGAATGGTGAGAGGAGAATCATGAGCCTCCTTAAGGATTAACTGCCTTAGGTGTGGGTTCTTAGGAACCACTAGACTATTCTGGAAGAACACAACACCTTGATCGTTCATAGAAAATTCTTTAGCATTTTCGCTAAAAATATTCTCCTTGATCCGTGATATACCCTTGTCACGCTTTTGGCCAGCTATAATTTGATCCTTAAGAGTAGGCTTCGCCACCAGGGTAGAAAGGTATCCTTGAGGAACAATATGAAGATTCAACTTCCGGAAGTCCTCATGGAGATGTGGTTGACCTTGTTGTAGCATCAAATTGTTACAATAAGATTTACGACTTAGTGCATCGGCCGTAACATTGGCCTTCCCCAGGGTGTAAGTTATCCCTAAGTCGTAATCCGAGATCAACTCAACCCACCGTCTTTACCTGAGATTCAAATCCGGTTGGGTGAAGATATATTTCAGACTTTGGTGATCAGTGAATATTTTGCAACGATTACCCAAAAGGTAATGTCGCCAGGTTTTTAGTGCATGGACCACAGCTGCAAGCTCAAGGTCATGTGTGGGATAATTATCCTCATGTGGACGCAACTGTCGAGATGCGTATGCGATCACATGACGATCTTGCATGAGAATGCAACCTAATCCTTGTCGCGAGGCGTCGCAATAGATAACAAAGTCCTTAGAAAAATCTGGTGGTAGCAACACAGGTGCGGAAGTCAGGCGTCTTTTCAGTTCCTGAAAACTATGCTCACACTGTGGTATCCACTCGAACTTTTTATCCTTCTTGAGGAGTTCAGTTAGAGGCTTTGCAACCTTGGAGAAATTCTCGACAAAGCGGCGACAATAGCTCGCTAGACCAAGAAAACTCCTAACTTGCTTAACCGATTCAGGTTGAGTCCAATCAAGGACAGCTTGAACTCTCTCGGGATTGACAGCAATACCCTTACCAGAGATTACGTGTCCTAGATAGGTCACTTCTGGTAACCAGAATTCACATTTTGAAAACTTGGCATAAAGGGGATGCTCTCGAAGTTTCATCAATACCAGCCTTAGATGCTCGGCATGTTCTTGTTCGTTCTTCGAGTAAATGAGAATATCATCGAGGTATACCACGACGAATTTATCCAAATACTCCATGAAGATTGAATTCATCAGACGAGAGAAAGTGGCTGGGGCATTGGTTAAACCGAAGGACATGACGGTGTACTCGTATTGGCCATAACGAGTAACAAAAGCCGTTTTTGGAATGTCCCCGTTCTTAATCTGGATTTGATGGTATCCCAACCTCAAATCCATTTTGGAGAAGACTGAGGATCCAGCGAGCTGATCATACAGATCGTTGATCCTGGGGAGCGGATACTTGTTCTTTATGGTGACCAGATTAACTAGTCGGTAATCTACAACCATCCGATCCGTTCCATCTTTCTTCTTGACGAAGAGGACGGGACAAGCCCAAGGAGAAGAGCTAGGACGAATGAAACCTTTGTTCAAGGCCTCATCTAGTTGCTTCTTAAGTTCGGTTAGCTCCAGGGGTGCCATCTTATAAGGTCTTCTGGCTATTGGGACAGTTCCCGGAACAAGATCTATCATGAACTCTACATCTCTGTCAGGTGGAATTCCTGGCAGTTCCTCTGGAAAAACATCCGGGAAGTCACGGACTACCGGAATGTCTTCAAGTTCCGGAAGAGGGTTGGCATTTAGGGAATAGAGTTGGCATTTGGCAACTCGAGTAGAGACATTTACTATCTCACCCGAGGGATGGGTAAGCTGGACATTTCTAGAATGGGTATCAATCTTGGCATAGTGAGCTGACATCCAGTCCATGCCCAAGATGATATTAATATCCGAAGATTTCAATGCTATCAATGAGGCTAGAAAAACTAGCCTGTCTACTAGAATTTCATTGTCATAGGTTATCCTAGAGGTTTGCCATTTACTACCAGGAGTTTGGACAACCAATGGGATTGGCATATCACAAAAAGACATGTTATGCAACTCTGCATAACTTTCTGAAATGAAGGAATGAGAAGACCCAGTGTCAAAGAGAACGGACGTTGGGTGATGATTAACAAGAAGCGTACCCAGCATGACGTCGGGATCCTCTGCAGCTTCTTTTGTTGACACATAGTTCACACGGCCACGTGCAGGAGTTGGCTTCACATAGTAAGCTTTGCCCGACTTGGCTTGCCCGACGGACTTTCCGGGTTGCTTGGCACCCACATTCTGAGGACACTCACGGGAATAGTGCCCTGGTTCTCCACACTTGTAGCATATCACTTGGTTGGCACGTGGTGCTGCATTGCTAGCTGGACCAACATAAGCTTTTGCTGGAGGGTTGGCCTGATTCGTGTGAGGCGCCACGTAGGATGGCCTCGGAGTGTATCTTGGCGGCAGAGAACTGTTCGGAACCCACAGCCTGCATTTTGGAAACGCAGAACCAGAAGACGAGCCGAAGTCACGGGAGTGCTTCCTCGTGGCTTCGAAGTCAGTATGACCAGTCTCGGCACTGATCGCTTTGTTGACCAGGGCTTGAAAGCTTGCACACTCATGGAGGCGCAGATCACGACGGAGCTCAGGGCTCAGACCCTTACGGAACCTTGCTTGCTTCTTGGTGTCAGTAGACACCTCCTCTGTTGCATAGCGGGCGAGGTTACCGAACTCGCGGCTATAGGCATCCACAGACAACTTGCCCTGAGTGAAGGCACAGAACTCCTCTCTCTTTCTGTCCATCAGGCCCTCTGGAATATGGTGCAGACGAAAAGTTGCACTGAAGTCTGCCCATGTGGCTACTGGTTCAGCGAGACGCATAGCTTCAAAGTTCTCCCACCACAGATTGGCGGGTCCTTCCAGGAAATACGCCGCAAAGGTTACCTTGTCGGCCTCAGACACATTCACAGAGCGAATCTTGCGTGAGATGGTGCACAGCCAGTCATCAGCGTCGAGGGGATCGACGGAATGATGAAACTTTGGAGGATTCAGCTTCACAACGTCATTGAGGGACACTGCAGCATTCCTAGGTTGTCGAGTCGTATTCTGCTCAATACGCTCTAACAGTCGGTTGGTCTCCCTTTTGTTTCTCTCTGCCTCAAGCATCACTTCCGCCAAAGAGGGCGGGTGAGGCAGGTCTTCCTGCGACGCTTGACTACCCTCGCCTTGCTCACGACCAGGGGCACGGTTCAACCTGGTGAACACCATCCTGACAAACAAACTCACAGCTTAGACCAATATCATATCAATACTAGCTATGGATTAAGAATGTACTGAACACACGGAATGCGGAAATGAATATCCGAACAGCATGGTAACAAGCAACTGCTATATATACACCATGGTTCATACACACCCTTACATAGTTCAGTACAACCTTAACCGAAGAGCAAACTACTGAAATTATGAAACTACTCATCAGAGGCTTACAAGCTTCCTATACATTATTTATCTAGGCCTCCGGAATTCATTTCACATTACAGGCATACTTCACAAGTCACGCAGGACTGTGAACGTACGGCTACTACCATACTATCCTTCCGCTCACAGCTCAGGCATCCGCATAGAACATCTCATAGAGATTACCTCCATGACCTGGAAGCTCAACCTGCGGATCAGGAAACACTCTAGCCTGAGATCCCTGGGATCCATAAGGACATGGATGTGGCCTTGGTCCCCTGACTGGTGGTAAGAGGGGTCCCCGAAGAGGTGTGACTCCTCCTATAGCTGGCCAGTCAACGTGAGCCGGAAGATGGGTCCTAACAGGGTTCAGCATCTCCATCTCTCCATACCCTGTCTGGACTACCGGTGCCAGCTGCGTCAAAGCCGTCCACAGACGGGCACGGGTAGCATAAAGCTCCATGCGGAGAGCACGAGCATCCCTGTCTCTGTTCTCTAGCATCTCAACAGTGGACTGTAGTAGTGGATCCTCCATAGAAGAATCAAAATAGACTCCACTGAGGTATCCCTCTTCACCAGGCTGAGAGGCCGGAATATAGCAGAACTCTGAATTCTGCAGCAGTGCATGTCTCGCTCTCATAATGGTCAGCATTGAATAGGCAGCATCTTGTACTGCCATGTCAATAGTGACTCCCAACCCATAGGACCAATGGATTGGCTCCTCAGCTCCAGGGTAGTCTGGAAATACCCTAACAGTGCAGCTGTACTGGCTCTGGTTGAAGTCTCGGTACTGTTCCTCCACTGTGTACTCGGGTTACCAGCGGTAACCGCACACCGACATCACCCTCACCAGCATGGTCGTATGACCCGGCACATCAATGCACCTGGTCAGACGTACCACCTGACAAGAAGGACAGCCAGGCATCTGTAAATAGAGAGTAATGCAAAAGCATTAGAGCTCCAAATACAAAAAATGGGCAGCATAACGGTTGTAAATGCTCAAAAACAAATTTCGAGAGAACCCAAAATGGAATAGCGTAACCACTCAACTATCAAGTTCAACTCTCTGATCATCAAACTTACTTCCTTTTTCCTAGGAATGAAAGAAACCCAAATATCTCTTGACCCGTAGTCCTATAATCTACCGATCAGAAACACGAGCCTAGAAGAAGATGAGTAACCTAGTCCTTAATTCCCGCTGAAAAGAAAAGGATGACCAGAATAGAATAAATTGAGAAGATAACAAGAGTCTTACGTTCCCTTCCACAAACAATTCCCTTATATATAACTAAAGCAATTCTAGACTCAACTTCGACCAGTTTGGCTTAGTAATCCTACAGTCAGTCAGGCTCTGATACCAACGCTGTCGGGACCCCGATCCTAAGTCATAGGAATCCAGCCTGTAACACATCGCATCTCTTTGCGGTCTCACGCACGGTTAACTCCACGGCTGCAGCCTTACCTTAGCCGGGACCGTTTGCGTCTTTTGACTCACGTATGCGATAGTGTCGCTAGCATTCCAATGTCAAAGAACCCGGATCGACAAGTCTAGTCACAAACCAAAGTGGCAGTACCGCACAAGGACAGGCATACATGACCCAACAAAGCAGGTGTCGGTCACCAGCGAGTGTAGACGAGTCGTAGCAAGCTACAAGGACTCCATTACATCGTGTGACATTTCCCCAAAGGGGACAGACACAGCAGCTAAGAAGGACACATGCCGGTCAACCAATGTGTCCGGAGCAGTAGCGAACTACCAAGGCTCGTTGGATCACAAAGGGGCATTTCCTTGTAAGGAGCGCTACTAAAGTTCACGACTAGGTAATCGAACCCCATACATATCAAGTACGACACACGTACGCATGGCATACCGATATGTATAGATACATCGATGGCATCACAACATAACCATAAACATGCAAACTTTATTTAATAGGCTCGGAAGAGCCACACGCATAATATTACACATTAAGGGTCTCACGACCCATAAAAGCAGTCATTCAGTTACAAGCCAGCGGAAGAGTTTAAACTGTCTGAGTACAGACAGGGCAACTAGAAGGCACATGGCCTGACTATACTATAGATCCAACGTAGGGCCAGATCGTAGGTGGGACACCAGCTACTCGTCGTCGTGGATGTCTACGAAGAACCCTCCATTAGGGTCATTAGCAACCTCTGCAACATTTATTAAGCAAACATGAGTACGAAGGTACTCAGCAAGACTTTAGGATATCTAACTAGTCATGCAAGGTATTAAAAGAGTATTGTGGGGTTTCATGCGGAAAGCCAGCATCTGGCACGTGGCTAAACAACTTGCATTTTTAAATAATTTTGACAACTTGTTTCTCGCACACGAGTCCACTAACACCACAACAATACACTATCATGGAATCATTCCGTCTCCATACGGAATTGCCGTCCACGACACTCACGCTTATCTTGACAATTTTATGAGTAGCCATTGAAGTTATCTATGAACAACATATGTCTCCAAGTAGTCCATATCCGCGGACGCGGCTATTCGAATAGATCATAACCCTGCAGGGGTGTACTTCGTCACACACGCTCTCGCCACTTATCGCCATGTGCACGTCATGCACCTCGGCAACCTTCAAGCGGAAGCCCAGCGAGGGAGTCGGCCACGACCGTTAACCACACTAGTACCTAGTCCAGGTTTATCGCCTATCTGAGAGTAACCCGTACGGAAGTCCGGCCGAGGTTTCCACCACGGCCTCAAACGATGTGCTCAGGGTTCCCAAGCCCACCATCCGGGTGCCACTTGGTACACCGTGCCACTGCCTACCGCATCACGGCCCACCTCTCAGGTCAGCACCATGCACGGCCTCGAGCATTACTATAAACACCAGAAACTACTTGCAACTCCTGGACAGAGTACTAAGCGATTAATAGGTCGAGCGGGGTCATATTTCAGGGCCCAGCATGTGGTAGTATCTAGTCTTGGATTACATACACGGAACTCGGTTCCTAAGGACGGCTCCAATGAAACAACCCGCCATGTACTCCTACACAGCCTTTCACCGGTACCTTTACCAAATCAGGTTCAACACACAACCTTTGCTTACCGAACACATTCTCACAATTCTGTTCATCTCCCAGATGATAGACCATACACAACTCTAAGCATAGCATGCATAGCAGGATAAGGCACAACATGGCTCAAGCAACTACCAGGTATGCTAGGTTGCAAGGTTCGGCTATTTACTGTGATAAGGTTAGGTCATGCAAAGGAAGTGGGTTCAACTAACGTGGCAAAAACATTTGAAGCATTTGATCCTAATGCAATAAATAAGTGCAGGAGCAAGAACATAGGATTTATCGGGATGATCAAAATGGTTGCTTGCCTTGTTGCTCAGAGGAGGGACAATATCCGTTAGACGGATATTCGGTGGAATCCGGGGGTGCGGAGCCTACCGAGATGAAGGGCAACAATCAATAACAATGATATGCAACAAGATGATGCATGAGCATGGCATGAGAATGCAAGGTGATATACTAATATAATCAACATGTATTAGGTTTAAAGTTGATTTGAATCACATTCAAATATCAATTCAAACGAGGTATTCTCGGATACCGATTTAATTGATTCGACCTGATGCTCAGATCAACTTGATGTTAGCATGCATGAGATGTCATGTTAAGGTACTGGTTTTTTATTAGAACATTGTTTGGTCATGTCATTCATAATGAAATTTGAATATTTTCCAAATTCCATTTGTAAAATATTTATAAGAATTGACTTATTCATTAATCTACATGTTTGGGTTCTGTAACTTTTTCAAACATGAATGAAAATAGCATATTCAGATTCCTTGAATTTTTTGATACTTTTTCATATATAAATTATTTTCATTGGAGTTACAGATTAATTTCTATGAATTTTTGAAGTTTTAAACATTTCTGGAATTATTTTTATACTGGAAAATACTTTTACTGCATCAGCATGACATCAGCAGGTCCATCTGGCCGTTGAAAGTCAAACCTGACCAGTGGGACCCACTGGTCAGTCTCTCTGGTCAATTTTAGATTAGGATTAATCTTATTTAGTTAATTAAACTCACTGGACCCACATGTCAGTGTCTTATTTATTAATCTGATTTATTTTTATTATCTCTAAACTATCCAGAGGCTGGCCCCACCCGTCAGTGGCTCAGGCCAGCCGAGATCCACCGGCGGCGAGGTCGTCCTCGCCGGCGGGGAGCCTCCGGCGACCACCAGAACGGCGGAGGGGCTCGGAAACGGCGCAGAGGGGGCCAAACGCTGCGCGGGGAGCACCAGAAGAACGACACTTCTCCCGCGGCTCCATTTCTGCACTTAGATGGGGCTGAACTGGCCGGGGATGACGCCGCGACGAGCTTGGCGGCGGCCAAGGTTCGGGCGTCATCGGGGTCTTTGATTCAGAGGGAACTACGCACGGTTCTTAGCTCCTACGGCATCTACGCGACGGCCTGAAGCTGCTGGTTCCATCGGAAGGACGAGCTGATCACCGAAGGGCTACCGGCGACGAGCTGCAGCGGCGGATCTTGTCAGGCTCCGGTGGAACTAGGCCTAAAGGAGGGGATCGACGGGGAGATCTTAGGGGAAATGACCGCATGCTCACGGGGAGTGCAGAGCAGAGCTTAGACGGCTCGGGGAAGGGCTGAGGGCGACGAATCGAGCAGAGCTCATCGGCGGCCGAAGGTTGAAGACGACGGTGTCGTGGGCGTTGCAGGGCTCGGGGAAGCTTTGGCTTCTGCAGGGAGGACCAGATTGACGAGGCGGAGCTAACGGCGCACTCAGAGAGGGGATCCTATGGCTAGGGGCACGGGCAGCTCGAGCTTTGCTCGGGCTCCAATGGCGGCAGAAGGAGGGAGGAGAGATCCGAGAGGAGGGGGGATTTGGCGCTGGGAATGGATAGGGTCGGCCACGGGGAGCTTATCCCCGTGCTTGCCAGCGCGAAATGGCGGCCAGGCAGCCAGGGAGCTGCGTGGAGGCGCGCGGCGACGCGGCGGCCACCTCCTGCTCCTACTGGCGAGGAGGGAGACGACAGGAGGAGCTGGGCTGGGCCGGCTAGGCGACAGGTAAGGTTTTCCATTTTTTTCTGTTATGTTTCTGTTTTAAATACTAAAATTGATTTACTAATTATTTCAGCTCCCAAATAAAATGTAAAAGCTATGTTAAGCACCCTAGAATATTTGTTGGAATATTTCCAACCATTTCCAGAGTTTTCAACATTTTTGAAAATTTAAAGTTTCTGATTTCAAATTTAAAACTTGAAACCAGTAGCTTTTTGCATTTAGTTAAAATACTTAAAGTGTCAAGAAAATGGTATTCTTCATTGCTCATTTACTTTCATGATTTATCAGAAAGTTTGAACTTTTCTTGAGGCCATTTTGGATTCATTGATTTTAACTAGTTTGAGAATTCCTTTATTTAAAGAAGTGGCTAGGGTTTTTGAGCTTTCCTTCATCACTTCCTTTGTTCTTGTTGAAATTTTCTTAGATGCAATGCAAAGAAGACATGAGCACAAGACTAACTTGCTTAAGCTGTCAGGGATGTGACAGTCGCAGGTTCATTGTTGTCCAACAACATGATAGACAAGACATGATTACCGTACCACTCAAGAGCAGTACGTGATCTTGTTGACCTGCGAGGTCCGGTAGTAACTTGATCCGAAGCTTCATGATCATCATCATTAGCTTCCTCCTCAACCGGTGTCGCCTCGACAGAGGTTTCCCCTACCCTGCGCCACCATCTAGAGGGAGAAAAGGTTCTACAACCTCATCAAGTTCTATCTTCCTCCCACTCAATTCTTTCGAGAGAAACTCCTTCTCAAGAAAATCTCTGTTCTTAGCAACAAACACTTTGCCCTCGGATCTGAGATATAAGGTATACCCAACTGTCTCCTTTGGGTAACCTATGAAGACGCACTTTTCCGCTTTGGATTCCAGCTTTTCAGGCTCAAGCTTTTTGACATAAGCATCGCATCCCCAAACTTTAAGAAACAACAACTTTGGCCTCTTGCCATACCATAGCTCATATGGTGTCGTCTCAACGGATTTTGACGGTGCCCTATTTAAAGTGAATGCAGTTGTCTCTAATGCATAACCTCAAAACGATAACGGCAAATCAGTAAGAGACATCATAGATCGCACCGTATCTAACAAAGTACGATTACGACGTTCGGACACACCATTACGCTGTGGTGTTCCACGCGGTGTCAACTGTGAAACGATTGCACATTGTCTTAAGTGAGCACCAAACTCGAAACTCACATATTCGCCCCCTCGATCAGAATGTAGGAACTTGATCTTCTTGTTATGATGATTTTTCAACTTCACTCTAAAATTGCTTGAACTTCTCAAACGTTTCAGACTTGTGCTTCATCAAGTAGATATATCCATACCTACTCAAATCATCAGTGAAGGTGAGAAAATAACGATATCCGCTGCGCGTATCCACACTCATTGGACCGCACACATCAGTATGTATGATCTCCAATAAGTCACTTGCATGCTCCATTGTTCCGGAGAACGGAGTCTTAGTCATCTTGCCCATGAGGCATGGTTCGCACATGTCAAGTGATTCAATATCAAGTGACTCCAAAAGCCCATCGGTATGGAGTTTCTTCATGCGCTTTACTCCAATATGACATAAGCGGCAGTGCCACAAAAACGTGGCGCTATCATTGTTAACTCTACATCTTTTGGGCTCAATGTTATGTATATGTGTGTCATCACAATCAAGATTCAATATAAACAAACCCCTCACATTGGGTGCATGACCCTAAAAGATATTACTCATGAAAATAGAACAATCATTATTCTGTGACTTAAATGTGTAACCATCTCACAATAAACAAGAAATAGATATAATGTTCATGCCTAACGCAGGCACTAAATAACAATTATTTAAGTTCATAACTAATCATCATGGTAATTGAAGTGAGACTCTGCCGACGGGGATTGCATCAACCCTGGAACCATTTCCCATGCGCATCTTCACTTCATCCTTCGTCGGCCTTCATTTATTTCCCAGTTCCTGGTTCGAGTTGCAAATATGAGCAACAGAACCGGTATCAAATACCGAGGCACTACTACGAGAGTTGGTTAAGTACATATCAATAACATTTATATCACATATACCTGGTTTTACGTTGGCCACCTTCTTATCAGCCAAATACTTGGGGCAGTTGCGCTTCCAGTGACCATCCCCTTGCAATAATAGCACTCTATTTCCGGCTTAGGTCCAGCCTTGGGTTTCTTCGTCGGACTAGCAACAGTTTTGCCGCTCTTCTTGGAGTTACCCTTCTTGCCTTTCTCGTTTCTCTTGAAACCAATGGTCTTATTGACCATCAACACTTTATGCTCTTTCTGGAGTTTTGACTCTGCGACTTTCAGCATCGCGGAAACTCGTCGGGTGACTTGTTCATCCCTTGCATGTTATAGTTCAACACAAAGCTCTTATAGCTAGGTGGCAGCGATTGAAGAATTATGTCAGTGATAGCCTCTTGCGGGAGTTCAATCGCCAGCTCAGCTAGACGGTTTGAGTACCCAGACATTTTGAGCTCATGTTCACTAACAGACGAATTCTCCTCCATCTTGCAAGCATAGAATTTATCGGAGGTCTCATATCTCTCGATCCGGGCGTTCTTCTGAAAGATAAACTTCAACTCCTGGAACATCTCATATGTTCCATGATGCTCAAAGCGCCGTTGAAGTCCCGGTTCTAAGCCATACATGACTGCACATTGAACTACTGAGTAGTCCTCCTTACGCGATTGCCAAGCGTTCAAAACATCTTGGTCAGACGTAGCGGGTGGTTCATCTCCTAGCACAGCATCAAGGACATAATTCTTTTTCCCAGCTTGTAGGGACGAGCCTAAGATTACGAGCCCAATCTACAAAGTTGCTTCCGTCATCTTTCAACTTAGCTTTCTCTAGGAACGTATTGAAGTTCAGGGTTGCTACTGCGTGAGCCATTGATCTACAACATGAAATATTGCAAAGTGGATTTAGACTATGTTCAAGACAATTAGAGTTCAACTAATCAAATTACTAATAAACTCCCACTCAAATAGACATCCCTCTAGTTACTTGAGTGTGGCATGATCCAAATTCACTAACTCAAGTCCGATCATCACGTGAGTTGAGTATAGTTTCAGTGGTAAACATCTCTATGCTAATCATATCAACTATACGATTCATGCTCGACCTTTCGGTCTCTTGTGTTCCGAGGCCATGTATGCACATCCTAGGCTCGTCAAGTTTAACCCGAGTGTTCCGCGTGTGCAACTGTTTGGCACACGTTGTATGTGAACGTTCACTCTATCGCACCCGATCATCACGTGGTGTCTCAAAACGACGAACTGTCGCAACGGGGCACAGTCGGAGAGAACACAATTTTATCTTGAAATTTTAGTGAGGGACCACCTTATAATGATACCGTCGTTCTAAGTAAGATAAGGTGCATAAAAGGATTAACATCACATGCAATTCATAAGTGACATGATATGGCCATGATCTTGTGCTTCTTGATCTCCATCACCAAAGCACTGGCATGATCTTCATCGTCACCAGAGCCACACCATGATATCCATCATCGTGCCGCCATCGAGGTTGTCGTGCTATCTATGCTATTACTACTAAAGCTACAACCTAGCAATATAGTAAACGCATCTGCAAACACAAACGTTAGTTTAAAGACAACCCTATGGCTCCTGCCGGTTGTCGTAGCATCGACGTGCAAGTCGATATTAACTATTACAACATGATCATCTCATACATCCAATATATCACATCATGTCTTTGGCCATATCACATCACAAGCATACCCTGCAAAAACAAGTTAGACGTCCTCTAATTTGTCGTTGCATGTTTTACGTGGCTGCTATGGGTATCTAGTATGATCGCATCTTACTTACGCAAAAACCACAACAGAGATGTGCAAATTGCTATTTAACCTCTCTCCAAGGACCGCCTTAGTCAAATCCAATTCAACTAAAATTGAAGAAACTGACGACCGCCAGTCATCTATATGCAACGAGTTGCATGTTGGTCGATGAAACCGGTCTCTCGTAAGCTTGCGAGTAATGTTGGTCCAGGCCGCTTCAATCCAACAATACCACCGAATCGAGAAAAGACTAAGGAGGGCAGCAAATCGAACATCAATGCCCACAAAAACTATTGTGTTCTACTCGAGATTACATCTACGCATGAACCTACCTCATGATGCCACTGTTGGGGAACGTTGCATGGGAAACACAAAAATTCCTACGCACACGAAGACCTATCATGGTGATGTTCATCTACGAAAGGGAGATCAGATCCACATACCCTTGTAGATTGCTAAGCGGGAAGCATTAAGAAACGCGGTTTATGTAGTGGTACAGCTTCGGGATTCAAATCACCATCGTCCCATGATCCTTCCCGATCTAGCACCGAACGGACGGCACCTCCGCGTTCCGCACACGTACAGCTCGATGACGATCTCCGCCTTCTTGATCCAGCAAGAGAGACGGGGAAGTAGATGAGTTTCCCGGCAGCGTGATGGCGCGCCAGTGATGGTGATGATCTATTCCTGTAGGGCTCCGCCCGAGCTCCGCAGAAATCCGATCTAGAGGAAGAACTACGAGGTATAGGTTTGAGTTGCACGTGGCAAAGTTGTGTCTCAAAAATCCTAAAACCTCCAGTATATATAGGAGGAGGGGAGGGGCTAGCCTTGGGTCTCAAGGGAGACCCTAGGGCGCTGGCCGAAGTGGAGAGGAGGACTCCAACTCCAATTCGGTTTGGGGAAGGAGGAGTCCTCCTCTCCCTTCCCACCTCCCTCCTTTTTTTTCTTTTGGTTTTCTTCTTGTGGCGCCATAGTCCACTTGGTCTGGCCTCACCAGCCCACTAAGGGCAGGTGCGCCACCCTAGGACTATTGGGCTCACTTTCGGGTGGGTGGGCCACTCCCGGTGAAAACCCAGAACCCATTCGTCACTCCCGGTACAATGCCGGTAATGCCCGAAATCTTTCCGGTGACCAAATGAAACCATCCTATATATCAATCTTCGTTTCCGGACCATTCCAGAAACCCTTGTGACGTACGTGATCTCATCCGAGACTCCGAACAACCTTCGGTCACCAACACCTATAACTCAACTATACCAAAACGTCACCGAACCTTAAGTGTGCAGACCCTGCGGGTTCGAGAACTATGCAGACATGACCCGAGACACTCCTCGGTCAATATCCAATAGCGGGACCTGGCTGTCCATATTGGATCCTACATATTCTACGAAGATATTATCGGTTGAACCTCTGTGCCAAGGATTCATATAATCTCGTATAACATTCCCTTTGTCCTTCGGTATGTTACTTGCCCGAGATTTGATCGTCGGTATCTCTATACCAATTTCAATCTCATTACCGGCAAGTCTCTTTACTCGTTCTGTAATAGAAGATCCTGTGACTTACACTTGAGTCACATTGCTTGCAAGGCTTATATGTGATGTTGTATTACCGAGTGGGCCCCGAGATACCTCTTCGTCACACGGTGTGACAAATCCCAGTCTTGATCCATGCTAACTCAACTGACACCTTCGGAGATACCTCTAGAGCACCTTTATGGTCACCCAGTAACGTTGTGATGTTTGATACACATAAGGTATTCCTCCCATATCAGTGAGTTACATGATCTGATGGTCATAGGAATGAATACTTGACACGCAAAAAATAATAGCAACAAAATGACACGATCACATGGTACGTTCATAGTTTGGGTCTTGTCCATCACATCATTCTCCTAATGATGTGATCCAGTTATCAAGTGACAACACTTGCATATGGTGAGAAAACCTTAACCATCCTTGATCAACTAGCTAGCCAACTAGATGCTTACTAGGAATATTGTTTTGTCTATATATCCACACATGTATCTATGCTTTCATTCAATACAATTATTGCATGGATAATAAATAATTATCTTGAAACAGGAAATAATAACTATTTTATCATTGCCTCTAGGGCATATTTCCAACACTATAATCGCTAAAGCAAGTAAAAAATACTATGCAACAATAACATACACAATGTAAAGGTTAGAGATAACCACAAGTGGAACCAATGAAGACGAGGATGTGTTACCGGAGTTCCTTCCCTTTGACAGGAAGTACATCTTTGTTGGAGCGGTGTGGAGGCACAATGCTCCCCAATAAGCCAGTAGGGCCACCGTATTCTCCTCACGCCCTCACACAATGCAAGGTGTCGTGATTCCACTATAGGTGCCCTTGAAGGCGGTGACCGAACCTTTACAAACAAGGTTGGGGATATCTCCACGCAAAGCTTGGAGCCTCCCAGCAAGACCACGGAGCTTCACCACAACGGAATGTGGCTCCGAGGTGACCTCAACCATCTAAGTTTCTCAAACACCCAAGGGTAACAAGATCCGCAAGGGATTAGTGGGGGGAATCAATTTTCTCTTGGTGGAAGTGTAGATCTAGGCCTTCTCAAGCAATCCCTAAGAAATCAACAAGTTTGATTGGCTAGGGAGAGAGATCGGGCACATATGAGCTTAGGGAGCAACAATGGAGTCTTGAAGGGTCAAAGGTGGGGTTTGTGAGGTAGGAGAAGCCTTTATATAGTGGGGGAACAATTCCAACCATTATCCTCATTGTCAGCACGCTCCTGGCGATACTACCGCTTGGGCGCAGCGGTACTACCGCTGCCCCTGGTGGTACTACCACCAAGGAGGAAGCGGTACTACCGCAACCCCGGAGGTACTACTGCCAGGACCAAGCGGTACTACCGCTAGGCTGACACAAATCCACGGTAGTACAAATACTACTACCGAGTCTACCACCGCTGGAAAAGTGTTCGCAAAAAGTCCGACAAAGTACAACCGCTCAGAGAGGGAGGTACTACCGTGCCTAGCGGTACTACCGCAAGGGTGCAGCGGTACTACCGCTGACCCTGGCAGTACTACCGCCAGGAGCTAGCGGTACTACCGGAAGCCCCAGCTGTACTACCACCAGGACCAAGTGCTACTACCGTTAGGCATTCTGCAAAGGCTGTGAGAGACCTAGCGGGTGATCCATTGCCGCAAAGAGAAAGTGGTGGAAATAAAAATGTGCGCATGAGAGAGTTGATTCCAACCAAACCTTTCCGACGCGGACACCCTCTTAATAGTATGGCTTTCCTACTACTCAACACTAACAAAGATAATCGTAGGAAACACCGTGCTCCAACAATACCGAGGGGCGACGAACCATCTTGTGCTTTGTGATGTATTACTTGAAATGCTCAATGCACACGATTAGTCCGCATAGGTGTTGTCATCAATCACCAAAACTACTTAGAACAAAATATGCCCTAACACACTGGTTGGACTAACCACGCACATGTGAATGATGTGTGATATACTCCCTTTGATGCAGAGGCCTTGGAGCTTAATATTGTTGATAGATTCACAAACAGAGGATGTAGCATCGTGTCCCACTAACCGAAGTGGCCCCACTGGAGTAGAAATCTCAATGAAGCGATTGCGCCAATCGACTATCATGGGGTTGTGCTCCTCGAGCCAGTCCATCCCCAAGATGGCATCGTATGTGCCTAGTGCCAGAACCTTGAGGTCCGTGAAAAACTCTTGTCCTTGAGAGTACCAGGGGCAGCTAGGAATGAACACTCAGTGGATCATCTCGCCTCCGTCGGCGACACGGACATGCCCTGGTTTAGGTAGTGTTTGAACTCCTCACAAAGCTGTTGCCAGACGGGCGTCGACGAAGGAAGTGGAGCTACGTGAATCCACCAGCAAAAGTACTTCTTGTCCCTGAATCCAAGCTCGTAACTGAAAAGCTTTAGCAAAAACTCCTCCTGTCACGGCCGACGTAGATATGGCCATGACACGGTCGCTTGTCCGGCTTGCGTGTCGATGAAGTTTTTGAGGTCAAACATGTCGAGAAGCTCGTCGACGACGTGCATTTCGACAGAAGTGGGGCAGACATGATCATGACCCCAGCTTTCGCCACACTTGAAGTAGAGGTCGCGGGCTCGCCTGTAATCCCGCAATGTCTTGACCTTGGACGCGTCGATGTGGGCTGCCTCCGTGCCGCGCCGATCAGTGGTCGTTGCCATTCCTGGTAGTGTGTGTCGAATAGGTGGAGGCAGCAGCGGCACGGGCATAGCTACGCATGGAGTCACCTCGGGAGGGCATGGTAAAGAGTCGAACCTGCCACCAGCCACTTCCTCTTGGAGCACAGCCAAGGCACATGCAGTATCCAGATCCGATGGTCGCTGAACTAGCACCACTATCCTGATGTCGGTCCTCAGTCCCTCGACAAAACGAGTGAGAAAATAGTAAGGATGAATGGAATTAGAGTATGAATTCAAGTGATCGGTAATGAGTTCAAATTTCTCTATGTAATCAACCACGGTTAACGTTTGCCGCACTGTATAGAATTGCCTAAAAACATTTGATGGCGATCACGGCCGAACCGCGTGCACAACAAGGTTGTGAACGAGTCCCAATCAAACTCGCCCAAACGTTTTTGTATAGACTGTAACGAGATGGCTGCAGGCCCAGAGAAGTTAAGAGTCGCCATCAGTACCGAGAATGAAGAATCGATGCCAAACATGGGAAAATACTGCTCACATAGAGTTTTCCAGAGGTTTGGATTCTCGCCTGCAAATGGAGGAAACGAGACCGAGGTGGGAGTCTTGCCTAGACCCGCGAGCATCTGACTGGCATGAGAAAACGGTGAAGGTGTAATCAAAGGGGGCTTGGCTTCGGACTGACCTTTTGCCGGGAGCGGCGGCGGTGTCCTCATGGACGCAGCGGGGCCCTGTTGCAGATTGACGTCGTCGTGGACATCGGGCCCGTGGGGTGAAGATGGAGCTCCCACCTGCGTGGTCGATACAGCGGAATCGGACCCTGGAGGGAAATCCGGTTGCGCGAGTTGCAGCGTCGTGACCGCTTCACCCAGATCGGCGACGCAACACTCGAGATCCGGCCTCCAGTTGAGGAGATCGTCGACCTTGGCTGCCACGAGTTGCTGGGCCTTGGTGTTGGCGTCGATTTTTGCCTCGATCTGGGCCTCGAACCGGCTGAGGAAAGTGGAGACGGACGGATCCATGGCGTCGATCAACTTGCGAGCTTGCTTCAACGCCCGTGTTTCAATCAGGTGCGCCAGATCGATGCGTAGGGCCGAAGACTGGTCTTTGATACCAGATGATAGGGTACCAGTGTTGGAATCACTCAGGTCTACTCGTTTAGCTCACAGATTCGATACATAGGTAGCTATTATAAAAAAAATACACGAATTTGGTGGAGGGGGATCGGTAGAGACGAAGAACGGGAGATGTAGCCGTCGTCGTTGTCGTGATCCTCTTGATAACCCCTCCTCTAACGGTGCTGAGATTAAGTAGGAAGCGACAGCCTCACTTGGACCAGGTCGGCCCGTGGTAGCGGGGGTTTGGGAGCCTGACCGCGCGGTCTGTCGGGTAACATAGCAAAAATTCAAAATTTTCCTATGCCATATTCAGATCTTCCTATGGAGAAACCAATAACGAGAGTGGGGTGAGTGCATATTCATACCTTTGAAGATTGCTAAGCGGAAGCGTTACTAGAACGTGGTTGATGGAGTCGTACTCGCGGTGTGATTCCGATCTAGTATCGAACCACGACACCTCCGTGCTCAACACACGTGCAGCCCGGTGACGTCTCCCGCATCTTAATCCAGCAAGGAGGAGGGAGAGGTTGGGGAAGAACTCCGGCAGCACGACGGCATGGTGGCGATGGAGCAATGAGGTCTCCCGGCAGGGCTTCGCCAAGCACCATGGCAGAAGAGGAAGAAGAGAGACAAGGTTGCGCCGAGAGAGAGATGCAATTTCGTATGTCCAATGGCCAAAACCCCCGCTATATATAGGGGGAAGGGGAGGGTGGCGCTCCCCTTAGGGTTCCCACCCCTAAGGGGTGCGGTAGCCCTAGATGGCGGGAGGAGGTGGCGGCCAGGAGGGGAGGGGGGTGGCGCACCCCTGGTGGGCCTTAGGCCCACCTGTGCTAGGGTTCCCCCCTCCCCCCTCTTAGGCGCCATGGGCTAGGTGTGGGGGGCGCACCAGCCCACCCAGGGGCTGGTTCCCTCTCACACTTGGCCCATGTAGCCTCCTTGGGGCTGGTGGCCTCTCCCGGTGGGCCTCCGGAACCCTTCCGGTGGTCTTGGCACTTTGCCGGTGGTGCCTCAAACATTTCCAGCGTCCAAACCCATCCATCCTATATATCAATCTTTACCTCCGTAACATTTCAGAGATCCTTGTGACGTCCGGAATCTCATACGGGACTCCGAACAACCTTCGGTGACCTCGTATAAAATATCCCTATAACCCTAGCGTCATCGAACCTTAAGTGAGTAGACCCTATGGGTTCGGGAGGCATGCAGACATGACCGAGACACCTCTCCGGCCAATAACCATCAGCGGGATCTGGATACCCATGGTGGCTCCCACATGTTCCACGATGATCTCATCGGATGAACCACGATGTCAAGGATTCAATCAATCCCGTATACAATTCCCTTTGTCTGTGGGTATAGAACTTGCGCGAGATTCGATCGTCGGTATCCCATACCTTGTTCAATCTCGTTACCGGTAAGTCTCTTTACTCGTTCTGTAGCACATCATCCCATGACTAACTACTTAGTCACACTGAGCTCATTATGATGATGTTCTACCGAGTGGGCCCAGAGATACCTCTCCTTCACACGGAGTGACAAATCCCGATCTCGATTCTTACCAACCCAACAGACACATTCGGAGATACCCGTAGTGCACCTTTATAGTCACCCAGTTACGTTGTGATGTTTGATACACCCAAAGCACTCCTACAGTATCCGAGAGTTGCACAATCTCACGGTCGAAGGAAAAGACACTTCACATTAGAAAAGCTTTAGCATACGAACAACACGATCTAGTGCTATGCTTAGGATTGGGTCTTGTCCATCACATCATTCTCCTAATGATGTGATCCCATTTTCAATGACATCTAATGTCCATGATCAGGAAACCATGATCATTTATTGATCAACGAGCTAGCCAACTAGAGGCTTGCTAGGGACACATTGTGATCTATTTATTCACACATGTATTATCGTTTCCTGTTAATACAATTATAGCATGAACAATAAACGATTATCATGAACAAGGAAATATGATAATAACCATTTTATTATTGCCTCTAGGGTATATTTCCAACAGTCTCCCACTTGCACTAGAGTCAATAATCTAGTTACATTGTGATGAATCGAACACCCATAGCATTGTGGTGTTGATCATGTTTTGCTCGAGGAAGAGGTTTAGTCAACGGGTCTGCAATGTTCAGATCCGTGTGTACTTTACAAATATCTATTACTCCTCTCTGGACCTGGTCCTGGATGGAGTTGTAGCAGCGTTCGATGTGCTTGGTCTTCCGGTGAAATCTGGGCTCCTTGGCTATGGCAATGGCTCCAGTGTTATCACAGAAGAGTGTCATCGGACCTGATGTGCTTGGAACCACTCCAAGGTCGGTGATGAACTCCTTCATCCAAATCCCTTCATGGGCTGCTTCTGAAGCAGCTATGTACTCCGCTCACATGTAGGTGCTGCCACGACGTCTTGCTTGCTGCTGCACCATCTCACTACCCCGCCATTCAAAACATAGACGTATCCGGTTTGTGACTTAGAGTCATCCGGATCTTTGTCGAAGCTAGCATCCGTGTAACCCTTTATGATGAGCTCTTCGTCACCTCCATAAACGAGAAACATCTCCTTAGTCCTTTTCAGGTACTTAAGGATATTCTTGACCGTTGTCCAGTGTTCCATACCGGGATCACTTTGGTACCCCCCTACCAAACTTATGGCAAGTTTTATATCAGGTATGGTACACAGCATGGCATACATTAGAGAGCCCACGGCTGAAGCGTCGGGGACAGTACTCATCTTCTCTCTATCTGCTGTCGTGGTCGGTGACTGAGTCTTACTCAATCACATACCTTGTAAAACTGACAAGAACCCCTTCTTTTAGTTTTCCATATTGAACTTCTTCAATATCTTGTCAATGTATGTACTTTGTGAAGGACCTATGAGGCGTCTCGATCTATCTCTATAGATCTTGATGCCTAATATGTATGCAGCTTCTCCAAGGTCCTTCATGTTGGCAATATGCCCTAGAGGCAATAATAATTAGTTATTATTATATTTCTTTGTTCATGATAATCGTTTATTATCCATGCTATAATTGTATTGATTGGAAACACAATACTTGTGTGGATACATAGACAAAACACTGTCCCTAGTAAGCCTCTAGTTGACTAGCTCGTTGATCAAAGATGGTCAAGGTTTCCTGGCCATAGGCAAGTGTTGTTACTTGATAACGGGATCACATCATTAGGAGAATCATGTGATGGACTAGACCCAAACTAATAGACGTAGCATGTTGATCGTGTCATTTTGTTGCTACTGTTTTCTGCGTGTCAAGTATTTATTCCTATGACCATGAGATCATATAACTCACTGACACCGGAGGAATGCTTTTTGTGTATCAAACGTCGCAGCGTAACTGGGTGACTATAAAGATGCTCTACAGGTATCTCCGAAGGTGTTCGTTGAGTTAGTATGGATCAAGACTGGGATTTGTCACTCCGTATGACGGAGAGGTATCTCAGGGCCCACTCGGTAATACAACATCGCACACAAGCCTTGCAAGCAATGTGACTTAGTGTAAGTTGCGGGATCTTGTATTACGGAACGAGTAAAGAGACTTGCCGGTAAACGAGATTGAAATAGGTATGCGGATACTGACGATCGAATCTCAGGCAAGTAAAATACCGAAGGACAAAGGAAATGACATACGGGATTATATGAATCCTTGGCACTGAGGTTCAAAGGATAAGATCTTCGTAGAATATGTAGGATCCAATATGGGCATCCAGGTCCCGATATTGGATATTGACCGACGAGTCTCTCGGGTCATGTCTACATAGTTTTCGAACCCGCAGGGTCTGCACACTTAAGGTTCGACGTTGTTCTATGCGTATTTGAGTTATATGGTTGGTTACCGAATGTTGTTCGGAGTCTCGGATGAGATCACGGACGTCACGAGGGTTTCCGGAATGGTCCGGAAAAGATTGATATATAGGATGACCTCATTTGGTTACCGGAAGGTTTTCGTGCATTACCGGAAAAGTGTCGGGCTCATCAGTAGTGTACTGGGAGTGCCGGGAGGGGTGCCGGGGACCATCAGGAGGGGTGTCACGCCCCAAGGGGTCTCATGGGCTATGGGAAGAGATTAACCAGCCCCTAGTGGGCTGGAATAAGTTCCCTCTAAGGCCCATAAGGTTTGAGAAGGAAAAAACACAAGGTGGAAAGAGTTTCCAAGTGGGAAGGTGGAATCCTACTCCAAGTAGGATTGGAGTAGGACTCCTCCACCTCCAATTTTGGTCAAACCTTTAGGTTTTGAGGCTGCCTCCTCCCCTCCCTCCCTCCTATATATAGTGGGGTTTTAGGTCTGATTTGAGACAACTTTTGCCACGGCAGCCCGACCACATACCTCCACGGTTTTACCTCTAGATCGCGTTTCTACGGAGCTCGGGCGGAGCCCTGCTGAGATTAGATCACCACCAACCTCCGGAGCGCCATCACACTGCCAGGGAACTCATCTACCTCTCCGTCTCTCTTGCTGGATCAAGAAGGCCGAGATCATCGTTGAGCTGTACGTGTGCTGAACGCGGAGGTGCCGTCCGTTCGGCACTAGATCGTGGGACGGATCGCGGGACGGTTCGTGGGACGGTTCGCGGGGCGGATCGAGGGATGTGAGGACGTTCCACTACATCAACCGCGTTCACTAACGCTTCTGCTGTGCGATCTACAAGGGTACGTAGATCGGAAATCCCCTCTCGTAGATGGACATCACCATGATAGGTCTTCGTGCGCATAGGAAAATTTTTGTTTCCCATGCGACGTTCCCCAACAGTGGCATCATGAGCTAGGTTCACGCGTAGATGTAATCTCCAGTAAATCACAAAAGTTTTTGTGGGCGGTGATGTGCGTTTTGCTTCCCTCCTTAGTCTTTTCTTGATTCTGCGGTATTGTTGGATCGAAGCGGCTCGGACCGACATTACTCGTACGCTTACAAGAGACTGGTTTCATCGCTACGAGTAACTCCGTTGCTCAAAGATGACCGGCGTGTGTCGGTTTGTCCAACTTTAGTTGAATCGGATTTGGCCGAGGAGGTCCTTGGATGAGGTTAAATAGCAATTCATATATCTCCGTTGTGGTGTTTGCGTAAGTAAGATGCGATCCTACTAGATACCCATGGTCACCACGTAAAACATGCAACAACAATTAGAGGACGTCTAACTTGTTTTTGCAGGATATGCTTGTGATGTGATATGGCCAACGATGTGATGCGATATATTGGATGTATGAGAGGATCATGTTGTAATAGTTAATATCGACTTGCACGTCGATGGTACGGCAACCGGCAGGATCCATAGGGTTGTCTTTAACTAACGTTTGTGCTTGCATATGCGTTTACTATATTGCTAGGACGTAACTTTAGTAGTAATAGCATGAGTAGCACGACAACCCCGATGGCGACACGTTGATGGAGATCATGGTGTGACGCTGGTGACAAGAAGATCGTGTCGGTGTTTTGGTGATGGAGATCAAGAAGCACATGATGATGGCCATATCATGTCACTTATGAATTGCATGTGATGTTAATCCTTTATGCACCTTATCTTGCTTAGAACAACGGTAGCATTATGAGGTGATCTCTCACTAAAATTTCAAGACGAAATTGTGTTCTCCCCGACTGTGCACCGTTGCGACAGTTCTTCGTTTCGAGACACCACGTGATGATCGGGTGTGATAGACTCAACGTTCACATACAACGGGTGCACAACAGTTGCACACGCGAAACACTCGGGTTAAGCTTGATGAGCCTAGCATGTGCAGACATGGCCTCGGAACACATGAGACCGAAAGGTCGAGCATGAATCGTATAGTTGATATGATTAGCATAGAGATGCTTACCACTGAAACTATTCTCGACTCACGTGATGATCGGACTTGAGATGGTGGATTTGGATCATGTACCACTCAAATGACTAGAGAGATGTACTTTTTGAGTGGGAGTTCTTAAGTAATATGATTAATTGAACTAATTGTCATGAACATAGTCTAATGGTCTTTGCGAATTACGATGTAGCTTGCGCTATAGCTCTACTGTTTTTTATATGTTCCTAGAGAAAATTTAGTTGAAAGTTGATAGTAGCAAACTTTGCAGACTGAGCGTGTAAAACCGAGGATTGTCCTCATTGCTGCGCAGAAGGCTTATGTCCTTAATGCACCACTCGGTGTGCTGCACCTCGAGCGTCGTATGTAGATGTTGTGAACATCCGACATACACGTTTCTAATGACTACATGATAGTTCAGTACAAAATACTTAATGGCTTAGAAGCAAGGCGTCGAAGACGTTTTGAAACGTCACGGAACATGAGAGATGTTCTAAAGAGATGAAATTGTGATTTCATGCTTGTGCCCTTGTTAAGAGGTATGAGACCTCCGACAAGATTCTTTGTCCACGAAGTAAAGGAGAAAAGCTCAATCGTTGAGCGTGTGCTCAGATTATCTGAGTACGACAATCGCTTGAATCAAGTGGGAGTTGATCTTCCAGATTAGATAGTGATGGTTCTCCAAAGTCACTGCCACCAAGCTCTGAGAGCTTCGTGATGAACTATAACATATCAAGGATAGATACAATGATCCTTGAGCGATTCACGATGTTTGACACTATGAGAGTAGAAATCAAGAAGGAGCATCAATAGTTGATGGTTAGTAAAACCACTAAGTTTCGAGAAAGGCAAGGGCTAGAAGGGATACTTCGTGAAACGGCAAAGCAGTTGCTGCATTAATGAAGAGACCCCAGATTAAACCCAAGCCCGGGACTAAGTGCTTCTGTTATGAGGGGAACGGTCACTGAGGCGGAGCAACTCTAGATACTTGGTAGATAAGAAGGTTGGCAAAAGTCGAAAGAAGTATATTTGATATACATGATGTTGATGTGTACTTTACTAGTACTCCTAGTAGCACGAGGGTATTGGATACCGGTTCGGTTGCTAAGTGATTAGTAACACGAAACGAAAGCTACGGCATAAACGGAGACTAGCTAAAAGGCGAGGTGACGATACGTGTTGAAAGTGTTTCCAAGGTTGATATGATCAAACGTCGCACGCTCCCTCTATCATCGGGATTGGTGGTGAAACCAAAATAATTGTTATTTGGTGTTTGCGTTGAGCATGAACATGATTGGATCGTGTTTGTTGCAATACGATTATTCATTTAAAAGAATAATAGTTATTCTATTTGCTTGAATAATTACCCTCAATGGTTTATTGAATCTCGATCGTAGTGTTACACATGTTCATAATATTAGTGCCAAAAGATAAAAAGTAATAATGATAGTACCACTTAGTTGTGGCACTGCCACTTGAGTCATGTTGGTGTATAATGCATGAAGAAGCTCCATGCTGATGGATCGTTTGGACTCACTTGATTTTGAATCACTTGAGACATGCAAAACATGCCACATGAAACAAGTAGAGTAACTTGTTGGGAGTAATGCATTTTTTATGTGTGCAGTCCAATAAGTGCTAAGGCACGCAGTGGATATCATTATGTTCTTACTTCAGTGACGATTTGAGTAGATATAGGAGTATTTACTTGATGAATCACAAGTCTGAAATGTTGAAAAGTTCAAAGCTATTTTAGAGTGAATATCGTCGTGACAAGAGGATAAACAGTCTACGATATGATCATAGAGATGAATATCTGAGTTACGAGTTTTGGTACGCAGTTAAGACAATGTGGAAATTGTTTCGCGGTTCATGCCACCTAGAACACCATAGTGTGATGATGTGTCTGAACGTCTTAGCCACGCCCTATTTGATATGGTGGATACTATGATGTCTCTTATCGAATTACCACTATCGTTTATGGGTTATGCATTAGAGACAACCGCATTCACTTTAAATAGGGCACCGCGTATTTCCGTTGAGATGACACAGTATAGACTAAGGTTTAGAGAAATCTAAGTTGTCGTTTCTTGAAAGTTTGGAGCTACGATGCTTATGTGAAAAAGTTTCAGTCTGATAAGCTCGAACCCAAAGTGGATAAATGCATCTTCATAAGATATCCAAAACAGTTGGATACATCTCCTATCTCAGATCCGGAAGCAAAGTGTTTGTTTCTAGAAACGGGTTCTTTCTTGAGGAAAGGTTTCTCTCAAAAGAATTGAGTGGGAGGGTGATAGAACTTGATGAGGTTATTGAACCATCACTTCAACTAGTGTGTAGCAGGGCACAGGAAGTTGTTCCTATGGCGCCTACACCAATTGAAGTGGAAGCTGGTGATGGTGATCATTGAGCTTCGGATCAAGTTACTACAAACCTCGTAGGTCGACAAGGTCGCGTACTACTACAGAGTGGTATGGTAACTCTGTCTTGGAGGTCATGTTGTTGAACAATAATGAACCTACGAGCTGTGGAGAAGCGATGGTGGGCCCGGATTCCGACAAATGGTTGGAGGCCATGAAATCCGAGAGAGGATACATGTATGAAAACAAAGTGTAGACTTTGGAAGAACTACTTGATGGTCGTAGGACTATTGAGTAAAGATGGATCTTTAAAAGGAAGACAGACGACGATGGTGATAAGTCACTATTAAGAAAAGCTCGACTTGTCGCAAAGATGTTTCCGACATGATCAAACAGTTGACTATGGTGAGACTTTCTCACTCGTAGCGATGCTAAAAGTCTGTTAGAATTATGTTAGTAGTTGTTGCATTATTTTTGAAATATTGCACATAGGATGTCAAAACATTGTTTCCTCGACGGTTTCCTTGAGCAAACATTGTATGTGATACAACCAGAAGGTTTTGTCGATCCTAAAGATACTAAAAAGTATGCAAGCTCCAGAGATCCTTCAATGGACTGGCGCAAGAATCTCGGAGTTGGAATATACATTTTGATGAGATGATCAAAGATTTTGGGTTTGTACAAGGTTTATGAGAAACTTGTATTTCCAAAGAAGTGAGTGGGAGCACTATAGAATTTCTGATAAGTATATGTGGTTGACATGTTGTTGATCAGAAGTAATGTAGAATTTCTGTGAAGCATAAAAGGTTGTTTGAAAGGAGTTTTTCAAAGGAATACCTGGATTGAGCTACTTGAACGTTGAGCATCAAGATCTATGGAGATAGATCAAAACGCTTAATAGAAGTTTCAACAAGATGCATGCCTTGACAAGTTTTTGAAGGAATTCGAAATAGATCAGCAAAGAAGGAGTTCTTGACTGTGTTGTAAGGTGTGAATTTGAGTAAGACTCAAAACCCGACCACGGCAGAATAAAGAGAATAGACGAAGGTCGTCTTCTATGCCTTAGCCGTAGACTCTAAAGTATGCCATGATGAGTACCGCACCTGATGTGTGCCTTGCGGCAAGTCTGTTAAGAGGTACACAGAGTGATCCAGGATTGAATCACTGATCAGCGGTCAAAGTTATCCTTAGTAACTAAATAGACTAAGGAATTTTTCTCGATTATGGAGGTGGTTAAAGAGTTCGTCGTAAAGGGTTACGTCGATGCAAGCTTTGACACTAATCCGAATAACTATGAGTAGTGAAACGGATTCGTATAGTAGAGTAGATATTTGGAGCATTTCCGAATAGCATGTAGTAGAAGCATCTATAAGATGACATAAAGATTTGTAAAGAACGCACGGATCTGAAAGTTTCAGAACTGTTGACTAAAACCTCTCTCACGAGCAAGACGTGATCACACCCCAGAACTATATGGGTGTTGGATTCGTTGAAATCACATGGTGATGTGAACTACATTATTGACTCTAGTGCAAGTGGGAGACTGTTGGCAATATGCCCTAGAGGCAATAATAATTAGTTATTATTATATTTCTTTGTTCATGATAATCGTTTATTATCCATGCTATAATTGTATTGATTGGAAACACAATACTTGTGTGGATACATAGACAAAACACTGTCCCTAGTAAGCCTCTAGTTGACTAGCTCGTTGATCAAAGATGGTCAAGGTTTCCTGGCCATAGGCAAGTGTTGTTACTTGATAACGGGATCACATCATTAGGAGAATCATGTGATGGACTAGACCCAAACTAATAGACGTAGCATGTTGATCGTGTCATTTTGTTGCTACTGTTTTCTGCGTGTCAAGTATTTGTTCCTATGACCATGAGATCATATAACTCACTGACACCGGAGGAATGCTTTTTGTGTATCAAACGTCGCAGCATAACTGGGTGACTATAAAGATGCTCTACAGGTATCTCCGAAGGTGTTCGTTGAGTTAGTATGGATCAAGACTGGGATTTGTCACTCCGTATGACGGAGAGGTATCTCAGGGCCCACTCGGTAATACAACATCGCACACAAGCCTTGGAAGCAATGTGACTTGTGTAAGTTGCGGGATCTTGTATTACGGAACGAGTAAAGAGACTTGCCGGCAAACGAGATTGAAATAGGTATGCGGATACTGACGATCGAATCTCAGGCAAGTAAAATACCGAAGGACAAAGGAAATGACATACGGGATTATATGAATCCTTGGCACTGAGGTTCAAAGGATAAGATCTTCGTAGAATATGTAGGATCCAATATGGGCATCCAGGTCCCGATATTGGATATTGACCGACGAGTCTCTCGGGTCATGTCTACATAGTTTTCGAACCCGCAGGGTCTGCACACTTAAGGTTCGACGTTGTTTTATGCGTATTTGAGTTATATGGTTGGTTACCTAATGTTGTTCGGAGTCTCGGATAAGATCACGGACGTCACGAGGGTTTCCGGAATGGTCCGGAAACGAAGATTGATATATAGGATGACCTCATTTGGTTACCGGAAGGTTTTCGTGCATTACCGGAAAAGTTTCGGGCTCATCAGTAGTGTACTGGGAGTGCCGGGAGGGGTGCCGGGGACCATCAGGAGGGGTGTCACGCCCCAAGGGGTCTCATGGGCTATGGGAAGAGATAAACCAGCCCCTAGTGAGCTGGAATAAGTTCCCACTAAGGCCCATAAGGTTTGAGAAGGAAAAAACACAAGGTGGAAAGAGTTTCCAAGTGAGAAGGTGGAATCCTACTCCAAGTAGGATTGGAGTAGGACTCCTCCACCTCCAATTTTGGTCAAACCTTTAGGTTTTGAAGCTGCCTCCTCCCCTCCCTCCCTCCTATATATAGTGGGGTTTTAGGGCTGATTTGAGACAACTTTTGCCACGGCAGCCCGACCACATACCTCCACGGTTTTACCTCTAGATCACGTTTCTACGGAGCTCGGGCGGAGCCCTGCTGAGATTAGATCACTACCAACCTCCGGAGCGCCGTCACACTGCCGGAGAACTCATCTACCTCTCCGTCTCTCTTGCTGGATCAAGAAGGCCGAGATCATCGTCGAGCTGTATGTGTGCTGAACGCGGAGGTGCCGTCCGTTCGGCACTAGATCGTGGGACGGATTGCGGGACGGTTCGTGGGACGGTTCGCGGGGCGGATCGAGGGACGTGAGGACATTCCACTACATCAACCGCGTTCACTAACGCTTCTGCTGTGCGATCTACAAGGGTACGTAGATCGGAAATCCCCTCTCGTAGATGGACATCACCATGATAGGTCTTCGTGCGCGTAGGAAATTTTTTGTTTCCCATGCGACGTTCCCCAACACTTCATTGAAAAACTCTTGTTCAAGTAGGCCTTTATGCTCTCCAATAACTCTATGTTATTCTCCATCAATAATATGTCATCCACATATAGTCTGAGAAAGCTACAGAGTTCCCACTCACTTTCTTGTACAAACAGGCTTCTCCATAAACCTGTATGAACCCAAGCGCTTTAATCACCTCATTAAAGCTAATGTTCCAACTCCGAGATGCTTGCACCAGCCCATAGATGGAGCGCTGGAGCTTGCATACCTTGTTAGCACTCTTAGGATCGACAAAACCTTCTGGTTGCATCATATACAACTCTTCCTTAAGATACCCATTAAGGAACGCTGTTTTGACGTCCATTTGCCAAATATCATAATCATGAAAAGCGGCAATTGCTAACATGATTCGGACTGACTTCAGCTTCGCTACGGGAGAGAAAGTCTCATCGTAGTCAACTCCTTGAATTTGTCGAAAACCCTTTGCGGTAAGTCGAGCTTTATAAACAATCACATTACCGTTTGCGTGAGTCTTCTTCTTGAAGATTCATTTATTTTCTATGGCTCACCGATCATCGGGCAAGTCCACCAAAGTCCATACTTTCTTCTCATACATGGATCCTATCTCGGATTTCATGGCTTCAAGCCATTTGTTGGAATCCGTGCCCGCCATTGCTTCTTCATAGTTCGAAGGTTCACCGTTGTCTAACAACATGATTTCCATCACAGGGTTGTCGTACCACTCGGGTGCGGAACGTACCCTTGTGGACCTTCGTGGTTCAGTAGTAACTTGATCCGAAGCTTCATGATCATCATCATTAACTTCCTCTCCAGTTAGTGTAGGTGCCACATGAACAATTTCCCGCGCTGCGCTACTCTCCGGTTCGAGAGGGGGTGTAATTACCTCATCAAGTTCTACTTTCCTCCCACTTACTTCTTTCGAGAGAAACTCTTTCTCTAGAAAGGATCCGTTCTTGGCAACAAAGGTTTTACCTTTGGATCTAAGATAGAAGGTATACCCAATAGTTTCCTTAGGGTATCCTATGAATACGCATTTCTCCGCTTTGGGTTCGAGCTTATCTGGTTGAAGTTTCTTCACATAAGCATCGCAGCCCCAAACTTTTAGAAACGACAGCTTAGGTTTCTTGCCAAACCATAATTCATACGGTGTCGTCTCAACGGATTTAGACGGTGCCCTATTTAAAGTGAATGCTGCAGTTTCCAATGCGTATCCCCAAAATGATAGTGGTAAGTCGGCAAGAGACATCATAGATCGTACCATATCTAATAAAGTGCGAGTACGACGTTCAGACACGCCGT
Organism: Hordeum vulgare subsp. vulgare; assembly: GCF_904849725.1. Classification (NCBI taxonomy): domain Eukaryota; kingdom Viridiplantae; phylum Streptophyta; class Magnoliopsida; order Poales; family Poaceae; genus Hordeum; species Hordeum vulgare. The sequence continues at coordinate 297,288,937 of NC_058520.1, read as the reverse complement.
TACATTGCAGTGTGCCAGGCCGCGTTAGTTGTGAAACAATTCCACACTTCCTTAGGTGTGTGCCAAACTCGTGACTCAAATATTCTCCTCCACGATCAGATCGTAGACACTTTATTTTTCTGTCACGTTGATTCTCAACCTCACTCTGAAATTCCTTGAACTTTTCAAATGTTTCAGATTTGTGCTTCATCAAGTAGATATACCCATACCTACTCAAATCATCAGTGAGAGTGAGAACATAACGATAGCCACCGCAAGCTTCAACGTTCATTGGACCACACACATCAGTATGTATTATTTCCAATAAGTCGGTTTCTCTCTCCATTATTCCTGAGAATGGAGTCTTAGTCATCTTGCCCATGAGGCACGGTTCGCATGTGTCAAATGATTCAAAGTCAAGAGACTCTAATAGTCCATCAGTATGGAGCTTCTTCATGCGCTTAACACCGATATGACCAAGGCGGCAGTGCCACAAGTATGTGGGACTATCATTATCAACTTTACGTCTTTTGGTACTCACACTATGAATATGAGTAACATCACGATCGAGATTCATCAAGAATAAACCATTCACCAGCGGAGCATGACCATAAAACATATCACTCATATAAATAGAACAACCATTTATTCTCTGACTTAAATGAGTAGCCGTCTCGCATTAAGCAAGACCCTGATACAATATTCATACTCAGAGCTAGTACTAAATAACAATTATTAAGGTTTAAAACTAATCCCGACGGTAGATGTAGAGGCAGCGTGCCGATGGCAATCACATCGACCTTGGAGCCATTCCCGACACGCATCGTCACCTCGTCCTTGGCCAGCCTCCGTTTATTCCGTAGTTCCTGCTTTGAGTTGCAAATGTGAGCAACAACACCGGTATCAAATACCCAGGAGCTACTACGAGCGCTGGTAAGGTACACATCAATAACATGTATATCATATATACCTTTAATGTTGCCGACCTTCTTATCCGCTAAGTACTTGGGGCAGTTCCGCTTCCAATGACCTTTTCCCTTGCAATAGAAGCACTCAGTCTCAGGATTGGGTCCATTCTTTTTCTTCTTCCCGGCATCTGGCTTACCAGGCGCGGCAACAGCTTTGCCGTCTTTCTTGAAGTTCTGCTTACCCTTGCCCTTCTTGAAACTGGTGGTCTTGTTGACCATCAACACTTGATGCTCTTTCTTGACTTCTACTTCTGCAGATTTCAGCATCGAGTACAACTCGGGAATGGTCTTCTCCATCCCTTACATGTTGTAGTTCAGCACAAAACCCTTGTAGCTTGTGGGAGAGACTGGAGGATTCTGTCAATTACAGCGTCATCCGGAAGTTCGACTCCAAGCTGAGTCAGATGTCCGTGCAACCTAGACATTCTGAGAATATGCTCACTAACAGAACTGTTCTCCTCCATCTTGCAGCTAAAGAACTTGTCAAAGACTTCATATCTCTCGACCCGGGCATGAGCTTGAAAAACTAGCTTCAGCTCCTGGAACATCTCATATGCTCCGTGTTGCTCAAAACACCTTTGGATCCCCGGTTCTAAATTTTATAACATGCCACACCTAACCAGAGAGTAGTCACCGCTCTGCGCTTGCCATACGTTCTAAACATCTAGGCTGCCACGGGAACAGGGGGTCACCTAGCGGTGCATCAAGGACATAAGCCTTCTTGGATGCAATGAGGATGAGCTTCAAGTTGCGGACCCAGTCCGCATAGTTGCTACCATCATCTTTCAGCTTGTTTTTCTCTAGGAACACGCTGAAATTGAGGTTGACAGGTGTGTTGGCCATTGGATCTACAATATTTGTAAAGACAACTTTTAGACTAAGTTCATGATAATTAAGTTCATTTAATAAAATTAAGTATGAACTTCCACTTAAATCGACATCCCTCCAGTCATCTAAGTGATACATGATCCATGTCGACTAACCCGTGTCCGATCATCACGTGAGACGGACTAGTCGTCATGGTGAGCAACTTGATGCTGATCGTATTCAACCATACGACTCATGTTCGACCTTTCGGTCTCTCGTATTCGAGGTCATGTATGTACATGCTAAGCTCGTCGAGTCAACCTAAGTGTTTCGCGTGTGTAAATCTGGCTTACACCCGTTGTATGCGAACGTTAGAATCTATCACACCCGATCATCACGTGGTGCTTCGAGACAACGATCCTTCGCAACGGTGCACACTTAGGGGAATACGTTCTCGAATTTTATGAGGGATCATCTTATTATGCTACCATCTTTCTAAGCAATAAGATGAAAAACATGATAAACATCACATGCAATCATATAGTGACATGATATGGCCATTATCATCTTTGCTCCTTCGATCTCCATCTTCGGGCATCGCATGATCATCATCGTCGCCGGCGTGACACCATGATCTCCATCATCGTGTCTCCGTGAAGTCGTCACGCCAACTACTACTACTAGTACAGCTAACCGTTAGCAATGAAGTAAAAGTAGTAAACACATGGCGTTGCATCTCATACAATAAATTAAGACAACTCCTATGGCTCCTGCCGGTTGTCATACTCATTGACATGCAAGTCGTGAATTCTATTACAAGAACATGATCATCTCATACATCACACATGTAACATCACATCCTTTGGCCATATCACATCACATGTCAAACCCTGCAAAAACAAGTTAGACGTCCTCTAATTGTTGTTGCAAGTTTTACGTGGCTGATTTGGGTTTCTAGCAAGAACGCCTTCTTACCTACGTGACAGCCACAACGATGATATGCCAAAGATATTTACCCTTCATAAGGACCCTTTTCATCAAATCCAATCTGACTAGAGTGGGAGAGACAAACACCCGCTAGCCACCTTATGCAGCTAGTGCATGTTAGCCGGTGGAACTAGTCTCACGTAAGCGTACGTGTAAGGTCGGTCCAGTCCGCTTCATCCCACAATACCGCCGGAAAAGAATAAGACTAGTAGTAGCAAGCAATTGAGAAGATCATCGCCCACAACCTTTTTGTGTTCTACTCGTGCAAAGAATCTACGCATAGAAAACCTGGCTCGGATGCCACTATCGCGTAACCTAGCAAAAATTCAAAATTTTCCTACGCCATATTCAGATCTTCCTATGGAGAAACCAGCAACGAGAGAGGGTTGAGTGCATATTCATACCTTTGAAGATCGCTAAGCGGAAGCGTTAGTAGAACGCGGCTGATGGAGTCGTACTCGCGGCGATTCAGATCGCGGTGTGATTCCGATCTAGTGCCGAACCACGGCACCTCCGTGTTCAACACACGTGCATCCCGGTGACGTCTCCCGCACCTTGATCCAGCAAGGAGGAGGGAGAGGTTTGGGAAGAGCCCGGGCAGCACGACGGCGTGGTGGCTATGGAGCAACAGGTCTCCCGGTAGGGCTTTGCCAAGCACCGTGGGAGAGGAGGAAGAAGAGAGACAGGGCTGCGCCGAGAGAGAGAAGGAATTCCGTATCTCCAATGGCCAAAACCCCCGCTATATATAGGGGGAAGGGGAGGGTGGCGCCCCCCTTAGGGTTCCCACCCCTAAGGGGTGCGGCAGCCCTAGATGGGGGGAGGAGGTGGCGGCCAGGACGGGAGGAGGGGGTGGCGCACCCCCTGGTGGGCCTTAGGCCCACCTGTGCTAGGGTTTCCCCCCTTCCCCCTCTTAGGCGCCATGGGCTGGGTGTGGGGGGTGCACCAGCCCACCCAGGGGCTGGTTCCCTCTCACACTTGGCCCATGTAGCCTCCTTGGGGCTGGTGGCCTCTCCCGGTGGGCCTCCGGAACCCTTTCGGTGGTCCCGGCACTTTGCTAGTGGTGCCTGAAACATTTCCGGCGTCCAAACCCATCCATCCTATATATCAATCTTTACCTCCGGACCATTTCGGAGCTCCTCGTGATGTCCGGGATCTCATCCGGGACTCCGAACAACCTTAGGTAACCTCGTATAACAATTTCCTATAACCCTAGCGTCATCGAACCTTAAGTGTGTAGGCCCTACGGGTTCGGGAGGCATGCACACATGACCGAGACACCTCTCCGGCCAATAACCATCAGCGGGATCTGGATACCCATGGTAGCTCCCACATGTTCCACGATGATCTCATCGGATGAACCAAGATGTCAAGGACTCAATCAATCCCGTATACAATTCCCTTTGTGTATCGGTATAGAACTTGCCCGAGATTCGAACGTCGGTATCCAATACCTTGTTCAATCTCGTTACTGGTAAGTCTCTTTACTCGTTCCGTAGCACATCATCCCGTGACTAACTACTTAGTCACACTGAGCTCATTATGATGATGTTCTACCGAGTGGGCCCAGAGACACCTCTCCGTCACATGGAGTGAGAAATCCCGATCTCGATTCGTACCAACCCAACGGACACTTTCGGAGATACCCGTAGTGCACCTTTATAGTCACCCAGTTACGTTGTGACGTTTGATACACCCAAAGCACTCCTACAGTATCCGAGAGTTGCACAATCTCACGGTCAAAGGAAAAGGCACTTGACATTATAAAAGCTTTTATATACGAACAATACAATCTAGTACTATGCTTAGGATTGGGTCTTGTCCATCACATCATTCTCCTAATGATGTGATCCCGTTATCAATGACGTCTAATGTCCATGATCAGGAAACCATGATCATCTATTGATCAACAAGCTACCCAACTAGAGGCTTGCTAGGGACACATTGTGATCTATTTATTCACACATGTATTATCGTTTCCTGTTAATACAATTATAGTATGAACAATAGACGATTATCATGAACAAGGAAATATGATAATAACCATTTTATTATTGTCTCTAGGGCATATTTCCAACACAGTCCTCGTAGCAGCATGGGCATGCGGGTCGTGAGACCTCCTATACGACGCTGCACGCGCGAGTTTGCCCTCATGGCGCGTGCAGCGCCCCGCCTTGGACCGGCCGAGCAAACATATCCGGCGCCCGTGCAGGCCCTCAAAATGTTCATTAATTTTCAAAAAATATAATACACCAATTTTGCAAAAAAGTTCTTCAAATGGAATAATGTTAACAGATTTAAAAAATAATACTAATCAAATTTGAGAAAAAATTATCACCATTTGATAAAGGTTCCACTACTGAAATCCAGAAATTTGCCGTCTGCCAAGGCGGACGGCAAAGGGGGCAACCACGGACGGCAAAGGCTTTGCCGTCTGCCCCCTCATGGCAAAGTAGACGGTAAAAAAAATCCGGTGAAGAGGCTCTTTGCCGTCTGCCTCTGCAAAGCGGATGGCAAAGAATCTTTGCCATGAGGGGGCAGACGGCAAAATAAATGGGACGGCATATATTGCAACGTCCCCGTTAAGTGTTAACGGCAGGCCTCCTCTCTTTGCTGTCTGCCATACCCTCTTTGCCATGAGGGGGCTGACGGCAAAGAGGGGAAAGAGAGAGGGGCAGATTCCCCCTTTGTCGTCTGCCTTCCCCCCTTTGCCATGAGGGGGCAGACGGCAAAGAGGGGAGAGAGAGAGGGGTAGATTCCCCCTTTGCCGTCTGCCTTCCCCCCTTTGCCATGAGGGGGCAGACGGCAAAGAGGGGAGAGAGAGAGGGGTAGATTCCCCCTTTGCTGTCTGCCTTCCCCCCTTTGCCATGAGGGGGCAGACGGCAAAGAGGGGAGACAGAGGGGGCAGAATCCCCCTTTGCCATGTGCCTCCCCCCCTTTGCCATGTGGGGGCAGACGGCAAAGAGGGGAGAGAGAGGGGGTAGATTCCCCCTTTGCCATGTGCCTTGCCCCCTTTGCCATGTGGGGGCTGATGGCAAAGGGGGTGAGAGAGGGGGCAGATTCCCCCTTTGCCATGTGCCTTCCCCCCTTTGCCATGTGTTGGCAGACGGCAAAGAGGGGAACCAGCCCCTTTTTTATTTATTTTTTGTTATATCCAGCATTTTTAACAATAATCAGAATATATATATATATATTTGACATAAATAAATTTCTTTCCGTACTCATAACCATATTAAAATAACTCTCATCCATAGTGCATACATATTATGCAAGTTACATCCGTACCAAACCATATATTACACCAGTTTCATCCACGTGCATACAAAGTTTCATATATTCATATACTACAATAGTTTCAATACAACCCATGGTACAAGAAATCAGCTTCAAGCATTCCATCAACCAAGCTTCCCTGAAGTGAAGGTAATCTGCAAAATGACAAATAAGAAAGTTAGAAAAATAATACTAGATGAAGTAGTGTATATATAGGTTATTTCGGATAGAAATTAGCTAAGTATAGACCATTTAGGAGCTAACTAAGGTAATTATGTCATTTAGGTGGAACCCTAGCTAACTATAGGAGAAGAGAAAGAGAAGAAGAAGTAAAAGAAGGAGGAGGAGGAGGAGAAGGAGAAGGAAGAGGAGAAGACGAAGAAAAAGGAGGAGGAGGAGGAGGAGGAGGAGAAGGAGAAGGAAGAGGAGAAGAAGAAGAAGGAGAAGAACGAGAAGAAGAAGGAGAAGAAGGAGAAGAAGAAGGAGAAGGAGCTCCCGCTCCTTCTCCTTCTTCTTCTCCTTCTTCTTCTTATCCCTTTTACCTCTTCCTTCCTTTCATTTTCCTCTTTTTCTCTTCTTGTCCCCTTCTTCGGGCTAAATTGGCTAAGAATGCCTTTTTGGAGCTAATTATGTCATTTCGAGGATAATTAGCTAAGTACAGGTCATTTCTTCCTTAAATAGGCCATTTTGGAGCTAACTAAGCTAATTATGTCATTTCGTAGGATAATTAGCCAATTTAGCCTTTCTTGGAGGAGTCTAAGCTACGTAGAAGAAGAGATAGAGAAGAAGAAGTAAAATAAGGAGGAGGAGGTGGTGGAGGAGAAGAAGAAGGAAGAGGAGAAGAAGAAGAAAAGAAGAAGGAGAAGGAGAAGAAGAAGGAGAAGGAGAAGGAGGAAGAAGGAGGAAGAAGAAGGAGAAGGAGGAGCTCCTTCTCCTTCTCATTCTTCTTCTCCTCCTCCCTCTCCTCCTTCTTCTTCTCCTCATTTTTCCTCTTCCTTCCTTTCATTTTTCCTCTTTTTCTCTTCTTGTCCCCTTCTTCGGGCTAAATTGGCTAAGAATGCCTTTTTGGAGCTAATTATGTCATTTCGAGGATAATTAGCTAAGTATAGGTCATTTCTTATTAAATAGGCCATTTTGGAGCTAACTAAGCTAATTATGTCATTTCATAGGATAATTAGCCAATTTAGCCTTTCTTGGAGGAGTCTAAGCTACGTAGAAGAAGAGATAGAGAAGAAGAAGTAAAATAAGGAGGAGGAGGAGGTGGAGGAGAAGAAGAAGGAAGAGGAGAAGAAGAAGAAAAGAAGAAGGAGAAGGAGAAGAAGAAGGAGAAGGAGGAAGAAGGAGGAAGAAGTTCCTTCTCCCTCTCCTCCTTCTTCTTCTCCTCCTCCCTCTCCTCCTTCTTCTTCTCCTCATTTTTCCTCTTCCTTCCTTTCATTTTTCCTCTTTTTCTCTTCTTGTCCCCTTCTTTGGGCTAAATTGGCTAAGAATGCCTTTTTGGAGCTAATTATGTCATTTCGAGGATAATTAGCTAAGTATAGGTCATTTCTTATTAAATAGGCCATTTTGGACCTAACTAAGCTAATTATGTCATTTCGTAGGATAATTAGCCAATTTAGCCTTTCTTGGAGGAGTCTAAGCTACGTAGAAGAAGAGATAGAGAAGAAGAAGTAAAATAAGGAGGAGGAGGAGGTGGAGGAGAAGAAGAAGGAAGAGGAGAAGAAGAAGAAAAGAAGAAGGAGAAGGAGAAGGAGAAGGAGGAAGAAGTTCCTTCTCCCTCTCCTCCTTCTTCTTCTCCTCCTCCCTCTCCTCCTTCTTCTTCTCCTCATTTTTCCTCTTCCTTCCTTTCATTTTTCCTCTTTTTCTCTTCTTGTCCCCTTCTTCGGGCTAAATTGGCTAAGAATGCCTTTTTGGAGCTAATTATGTCATTTCGAGGATAATTAGCTAAGTACAGGTCATTTCTTCCTTAAATAGGCCATTTTGGAGCTAACTAAGCTAATTATGTCATTTCGTAGGATAATTAGCCAATTTAGCCTTTCTTGGAGGAGTCTAAGCTACGTAGAAGAAGAGATAGAGAAGAAGAAGTAAAATAAGGAGGAGGAGGAGGTGGAGGAGAAGAAGAAGGAAGAGGAGAAGAAGAAGAAAAGAAGAAGGAGAAGGAGAAGAAGAAGGAGAAGGAGAAGGAGGAAGAAGGAGGAAGAAGAAGGAGAAGGAGGAGCTCCTTCTCCTTCTCCTTCTTCTTCTCCTCCTCCCTCTCCTCCTTCTTCTTCTTCTCATTTTTCCTCTTCCTTCCTTTCATTTTTCCTCTTTTTCTCTTCTTGTCCCCTTCTTCGGGCTAAATTGGCTAAGAATGCCTTTTTGGAGCTAATTATGTCATTTCGAGGATAATTAGCTAAGTATAGGTCATTTCTTATTAAATAGGCCATTTTGGAGCTAACTAAGTTAATTATGTCATTTCGTAGGATAATTAGCCAATTTAGCCTTTCTTGGAGGAGTCTAAGCTACGTAGAAGAAGAGATAGAGAAGAAGAAGTAAAATAAGGAGGAGGAGGAGGTGGAGGAGAAGAAGAAGGAAGAGGAGAAGAAGAAGAAAAGAAGAAGGAGAAGGAGAAGAAGAAGGGGAAGGAGGAAGAATGAGGAAGAAGTTCCTTCTCCCTCTCCTCCTTCTTCTTCTCCTCCTCCCTCTCCTCCTTCTTCTTCTCCTCATTTTTCCTCTTCCTTCCTTTCATTTTTCCTCTTTTTCTCTTCTTGTCCCCTTCTTCGGGCTAAATTGGCTAAGAATGCCTTTTTGGAGCTAATTATGTCATTTCGAGGATAATTAGCTAAGTATAGGTCATTTCTTATTAAATAGGCCATTTTGGAGCTAACTACGCTAATTATGTCATTTCGTAGGATAATTAGCCAATTTAGCCTTTCTTGGAGGAGTCTAAGCTACGTAGAAGATGAGATAGAGAAGAAGAAGTAAAATAAGGAGGAGGAGGAGGAGGAGGAGAAGAAGAAGGAAGAGGAGAAGAAGAAGAAAAGAAAAAGGAGAAGGAGAAGAAGAAGGAGAAGGAGAAGGAGGAAGAAGGCCATTTTGGAGCTAAGTATAGGTCATCTTTTATTAAATAGGCCATTTTGGAGCTAACTAAGCTAATTATGTCATTAGATGGAAGTCTAGCTATTTTGGAGCTAACTAAGCTAATTATGTCATTAGATGGAAGTCTAGCTATTTTTTATTAAAACACTAGAAATAACATACCTAAGTTAGGGTGAAGCACGGTGGCTCTGGCTTGTTTCACCTGGAGAAGGCTGCCCTGGAGAAGGCTCGACTGTAGAAGGGTCGTGCTATGCGTTTCGAGACATATTCTGCACCAAACGTCATTTGCAATGTGTAGTTAGCATGAGGACACTCTTAAGATCACTCCACTGAAATGAAACTCACCGTCCCCGCCACGTTAATGACTGGCATCGGCGGAGGGACTTGGCCGTTCTTCTCGCACATAGACTGTACATTTGGTTTCGACAGGTCAAACTTTTTATTTATTAATGAAACGGACATTCAAATGCAAGATTTTAAATAACATGAAGAAGAAACTTACCACGAAGAGCTCGTATATGGCCCTGGTAGACGCTTCATTCCGTGCCCTCTCCGCCTCCACCAATGCAGTCGTCCTCTCCTCCAGCTCCCTAATTTCCTTATCCTTCTCCGCCATAGCCGCCTGCATTGCCTCTCTCTCTTTCTGAATAGCAGCCTGCAACACAACTCATTGTTAGCAATGTAATCATATTGGTTCCAACGCACAACATAATGCAGAAAGATAGTTGAGTCCATTAAACTAACCTCGATGGCGAGCTCGACTGGCCGTGGACGACGTGTTATCTCCGGACAAGAGCTCGTTTGGCGTGCCTTTATCTGCCGGAGAGTGCTAGGACAACGTATAAGGCCGTCTCCAATGGCGATCGAGCCATGGGGCCTCCCGTTGCCAGCTATCATCACCAGCTCTGGATCAATAGGCCCCTCGCTCGGGTTAAAGTCCTCCCCTTTCCTCGCCTTCCCGTGATCTCTGTACTTCACAAGCTTGTCGTGGGAGGAGATGTTGGTGAAGTTTTCTGGATGCTCGAGGTCAGACTCAGAGAATGCCTTGACCTTCTTGTACGAGGCAGTATGGGCCATCGCATACAGGTCGTACATCTGTGGCGCCTCCGTCTTATTGTGACGCGCCTAAAAGAGAGAGAGCAGAAAATTGTATTGGTAAAGGGCTCAAGATAGCATTAAGAATGAATTGCATGAGGCATGAAGCAAACCACATACCCAGTTCTCGCCAAATTGGATTAAGTTGACGCTCCCTTGATGGTGTGGCACGCCAACCATTTTGCAACGCCTCTCCTTGGCGTTGTTGTGGCTGGTCTCCCACGTTTCGGAGCACCACTGATCCACCAAGGCCTCCCAACAATCCATCTTATCCACACACCATCTCGGGGGCACCTAAGTTAATAAAGAGAAATTTGAGTGCGTAAGAACCAAATCAAGGAAACTAACTACAAAGCCTTAATAATATGTAATTACCTTCATGTAATTCTCCTTCTCCATCTTAGCATCACGGCACTTCGCCTTATCAATCCTAATACGCCGCGTGGCATAGTAGTCTCGAACAGCCTGCACCCGAGCCTCGTGCCGAAAGTTTTGAAGTAGGCGGCGACATTCGGTTTCGATAACCTTTGCCGCGTCGTCCTCGTATCCCTCCTCACACCTGTAGAAGGTCTGCAAACGAGACAACACCGATTAGTACAATAAATAGCTATGGTTAATTTATAATTGTGTGAAAGAGAAATTACCCAGAACTTTCGGATCACCATGTCCGCCCTCGTGTCACACAAGACGAATCCACCCTAGAAGTCCTCCTGTGCTCGGGTGAATCAGCTTGGGGTGGTGGCGGAGACCGTGTAGCCCTACCTCTCCCGCGGCCACGTGTACCTTTAGTACAACATAAATACCAACATGAGTAATAAAATGTATATAAATACCAATATGCATACAACATGAGTACAACATAAATACCAACATGAATACAACGTGTACCTTTAGTGCCTCTCGGCTTCGCGGGTGGTCGACCTCCTCTCACGGGGGGCGCTCCGTGCATAGTAGAGAGCAACACTCTCCGAAGAGGCGAGGCAGGAATGGAAGTACCCATCCCATCACCCGCCGACGAAGAAGCAGCCGCGGCGTGCTTTCGACCCTTTCCCACCATCTTTCAACACCTGTCATGACAAAGAGTAAATGAAATTAGTACAACATAAATACCAACATGACTAATAAAAATTGAATACCTAACATGAACTCAAAATTTATATATAGTATAATAGTTGAATACCTGACATGAACTAATAACAATCGTCCTCGTCTATATATGCTTCGGGGTCAATAAATGCATCATGATCATCACTATCATCAATAAATGCATCATCATCATCACTATCTAGAAGAACATGTGGAAGGCCACCATTATGTAATCGGTCAAGAAGTGATAGGTCATCCGCAGCAGTAACCTCTTCTTCTTCCAACTCTTCCTGTTCGGGCTCAGGGGTTAAGACGGATTCACTGTCGCTGTCTACTTCAATGTTCTGGGGTGAAGTAGAGCGGTTCTTGAAACGTTTCTTGGACATACGTGTTTCTTGGAAGAATTCTCCTTCATATGTGTCTGGGTTAATGTGAGGTTCGTAATCCTCTTCATTGAGGGTAGGTGGTCTAAAATGTGGTGGCACTTCATAAACGACATCCCAACCTTTGAGATTTGGATCAGTTTGGCAGGCCCACGGTAGATAGAAAACTTGTGTCGCCTGTTGAGCCGTAATATAGACATCGGGAACATCTAAGTGGGTGTTTTGGTTGATTTCGACTAGTCCTATATGTTCATGAGTCCTTCTAGTCTCCCTCGGCTCAAACCAATAACATTTGAAGACTACGACGGTCGGTGGGTTTTCACCATAGAATAGAAGTTCATAAATTGCTTCAACCCTTCCATAATACTCGGTGTCTCCTTCGCCGATAGCAGAGACAGAACAATTTGTAGTCTTTAGGTCGGGCATAGATAGCTCTTTGCCAAAGGTATGAAAGTGATACCCGTTGATGTTGTATTTGTCAAATGAACGGACCTTATAGTCAAAACCATTAGCGACTTGTCTCAACTCGGCGTCCATAGACTCTGCATCAGCCTACAAGTTTAATACGAAAGAATGGATGCATTAGCCGCAAATTAGACCAATAAATCAAATGGGCCCTTAATGGTAATTAATTACCCTTTGTTTGAACCAAGAGATGAAACCAGGATAGTCGCCTCCATGCTTTGCGAGAAGCTCATACTCTTCGACGGAATCCTTTTCGATGACCGCTCCATCCGAGAATTCGGCGACGTATCGACTATATCAAATATCCGGGAATAAGAGTAGTTCAAAGCAATTAGAAGTTGCGGAACAATAAATTACCGAGAACTTACTCGATATACGGCCGCACTTCTGTTAGGTTGGTGAAGATATACAATGAAATGGTCCGCCATTCTTCGACATCCAACGATTTCCCTTTCGAAGCACCGGATGGTGCGAGCTTACCTTTGAATAGGCTGAGGTTGGATCGAACTTTTTCTCGATCGCCATTATTGTACCGAGGCTTCGGGTTATGCAAATGATGATTTTTGCAAATGTCGCAGTTGGGACAGGGGCACCATGTTTTATGCTGGCCATTTGCAAATGCGGCTCTCACAAACCCCCTGGTTTTTGTTAACTATTCATGGGTCATGTCTTTCTGACTAGGGTGACCAGTGTACATCCAAGCACGATCACTCATGTTGCCTAGCTACCTATGGGGGCACAAGAAATAAATATATAATTCATCATCTATATTCATACGCTAATCAAGTTTGTCAGTTTTATTACGTCCATGCAACCTACACGCTAATAGGTAAAGATAGGTCCTAATCCCACCCGAGTATGTGTAGACTGGGTTCGTTTTCCCATGCTCTGCTCCAGATGCGACGCAGAATTTCGACAGCACCTCCCCGCTGTTCTCCTGATACACGTCTCGGCAATAAGCAGAGAGGATGTGTACCGGGAGAACAACAGGGGAGGCACTGACGAAATTCCGCATCAGATCCGGAGCACAGCATACGGGAAAACAAACCCAATCTACACATACTCGGGCTGTCCATGGATAATGTTGGACAATTCGAAAGGATGGCGGTTATAAATATGCAAAGAAATGCATATTTATAGATGTCGCCCTTTCGAATGGGAGACGCATACTGGTCACGCATACTCTTGATTGAAGAAACCTATAGCTAGCAAGTTTCATCGGCACGAAGACCAGGATAGAGCAAATTAAGGGGGTAGGAGGAGAAGTCATTTGTGCTCACCAACAACGCAAGGGCGGAGCTCGTCCAACGCACATGGAGGTCGTCGAACAACGACACATTGAAATTCACCCGATCAACACAAATATGATGTTTTTTTAATTAACATAACTATATGACCTAACTCATAACTATGTGGGTCAGTGTCATCGGGGGTCGAAGGTCATTGGCGTCGGGGATTGGGGTCTTTTCGGTCAACAAGAGGCCGAAGAGGTGTCGGGGCTCGGGGGTTGGGGGTCAGTGGCGTCGGGGATCGGGGTAGGGGGTCGGGGGTCGAGGGTGAGTGTTGTCGGGGGTCGGGGGTCGGGGGTCGAGGGTCAGTGGCGTCGGGCGTCGGGGGTCGGGGGTCAGTGGCGTCGGGGGTCGGGGTAGGGGGTCGGGGGTCGAGGGTGAGTGTTGTCGGGGGTCGGGGGTCGGGGGTCGAGGGTCAGTGGCGTCGGGCGTCGGGGGTCGGGGGTCAGTGGCGTCGGGGGTCGGGGTAGGGGTCGGGGGTCGAGGGTCAGTGGCGTCGGGCGTCGGGGATCGGGGGTCAGTGGCGTCGGGGGTCGAGGTCGGGGGTCGGGGGTCGAGGGTGAGTGTTGTCGGGGGTTGAGGGTCACTAGCGTCGGGGGTTGGGGTCTTTTCGGTCAACAAGAGGCCAAAGAGGTGTCCGGGCTCGGGAGTTGGGGGTCAGTGGCGTCACGGTCGGGGTAGGGGGTCGGGGGTCGAGGGTTAGTGGCGTCGGGGGTCAGGGGTCAGTGGCGTCGGGGGTCGGGGGGTCGGGGGTTCGCGTACTACGGCATCTCCTCCAACTTCATCAGCTACCTGACCGGCCCGCTCGGGGAGAGCACGGCCGCCGCCTCCGCCGTCAACGCCTGGTCCAGCGCCGCGTCCATGTTTCAAAATTTCATTGTTTTGTCCGGTGGAAGCACACACACCACAACATAGTGCTTCCCACGTCGCTGTGCTCATGAATCAGCTGGACCGGGTCGATCTTTTTTTTGGGAGGGTACCGGGTCGATCTTCGAAGATAGAATAATGTGCTCAACCCTAAACCTTTTTCTTTTCTAATGACACCACTTTTTTCTTGAAACACATCATCAGTACTCCCGAGTCAAAAAAAAATATTGTTTTTTAGCCATTCCGATGAAGAGGTACTATGAGAACACATCGGCGTTTTCAAACTACAAATACCATTAAATAGAAACAAAACCAAAAAAACACATCATGCTTGACAACTAATGTTATCATCCTCGTGTCATTAATTTTACCATAAACAATTAGCATATATAGTATAACCTAACAAACTAATTACCACAAACTAATTACCATGAACCTAAAAATGACAAAAGAGAAAAAAAACAAAAAAACAGAAATAAATTTACCTATCTTGGAAGGGCGGTGCAGGGAGGAGGGGCGACGCAGGGAGGAGGCGCAGGGAGGAGGGGTGCCGCAGGGAGGAGGGGCGGCGCAGGAGGGGCGGTGTAGGAGGGGCGGCGCCGGGAGGGGCAGGCGACATGGGAGTGGCCGGCGCACGGAGGAGGGGCGGCGCGGGGCAGGGAGGAGGAGCGGCGCGGGGCAGGCGGCGGCGCGGGGCAGGGAGGAGGAGCGGCGCGGGGCAGCGGCGGCGCGGGGCAGCGGCGGCGCGGGGCAGGCGGCGGCGCAGGGCAGCGGCGGCGCGGGGCAGGCGGCGGCGCGGGGCAGGGAGGAGGAGCGGTGCGGGGCAGGCGGCGGCGCGGGGCAGCGGCGGCGCGGGGCAGCGGCGGCGCAGGGCAGCGGCGGCGCGGGACGTCGGTAGGGTTGGAGGGGGGCTACGTGGGAACGGTTGGAAGGGGGGCGGGGGTGCGCGTGGACGTGGCTAGGCTGCCGGCCCTTTGCCGTCCGCCGCGCTCCTAGGCTGACGGCAAAGGCCCCCAAGGCCGACGGCAAAGGTCCCGGGTGGGTGGTTGGGTGGTGGGCCGCCGTCACCTTTGCCGTCCGCCGCGCTCCCAGGCGGACGGCAAAGGGCCCCAAGCAGACGGCAAAGGGGAGGGGTGTGTGGGGTGACGTTTCGGCCGTTGTGTGGCGGGGCTTTGCCGTCCGCCCTCCCTTTGCCGTCCGCTTAGGGCTCTTTGCCGTCGGCCAGCTGACGGCAAAGAAGTGGCCGACGGCAAAATAATCTTTTTCCATCTGCCACCTCTTTGCCGTCAGCACTGTGGCAGCTGACGGCAAAGAGTACCTTTGCCATGTGTGAGCTGACGGCAAAGGCCAAGCAGACGGCAAATTTCTGGATTCCAGTAGTGTTCATTAATTTGTATAAAAACTTCAGCGATTTTGAAAAATGTTCATTAAATTTGAAAAAAGATAATTGAATTTTTAGAAAAGTTCGTCGAATATGAAAAAAGTTCATCTAAATTTTAAAAAAAATCATCGAATTTGAAAAAAGTTCATCAAAATTTTAAAATAGTTCATCGAATTTGAAAAGAGTTAATCAATTTCGAAATAAGTTCATCAATTTTTTTTAATAAGTTCATTGAATTTGAAAAGATTCATCGATTTTCAAAAAAGGTCATAGGATTTTTTTATAAAGTTCATTGAATTTGAAAAGAGTTCATCGATTCCGAAAAAAGTTCATAGAAGTTTTAAAAAAAATTCATCAAAAATTGAGAAAAATTCATCCATTTCTTAAAAAATCCATCGATTTTGAAAACAAATCATCAAATTTAGAAAAGGTTCATTAAATTTGAAAAAGTTTCATTAAATTGAAAAAAACTTTCACGAATTTGAAAACAATTTCCACAAATTTAAGAAAAAAACCATAATAAAACTCCGCTGAAACAGAATATTTTTTTGAAAAACGCCGGCTTGGGAAGCTTCTAGAACCTTCCTAAAATCGTGTCGATATAACTGGGTGCTGAAAGTCATAAAAAGGGAAAAGGAATATAGCGTCTTCATCGACTGTCATTGCCTAGTGGCCGCTCAGTTTTTACTCCGCGGTAGGTCTCGTGTTCGAATCCCAGCGTCGCATGTCTTTTTTGGGTTTTTAAAAAAAACGAGGGCCAATTGGGCCGGTCCAATTGCGACAAGAGGTGTGCGCTGCAGGCGCCCGTTAGAAAAAAAGACTATAACGGACGCCTGCAGCGCCAAATAGGGTTTGCCGCGGTCGTCGCGGCCTTGTCCTTGTGGGCTCGCCATGTCAGGGTCGCTGACACTTGCACTCTCTCCTTTTCCTCCCAACGGAGTCCGACACGGGCAGGCCTCCGTTCCGCGATCCTCCGCCGCCGTCCGCCCCGGTCGGCCGCTACCAATCCACCGGGATCCGGCGCTGCGCCGCGCCTCGCCGATGAGCATGCCCGTCGCAGAGCCCGGGGCTGCTTCACCTCCGAACGCTGCCATTTCCCTCCGAACGCTGCCATTTCTCCGGGCTGCGCCGCCCAACTGCCATCTATCACCCGCTGCCCTGCCCACCCACGGCTCTATCATTGGCGCCCCTCACTCACCACCCTCCCGGTGAGCCCCACTCCACCAACAGCGCCACCCCGCTCCTCAGCCCCACCTCCACCAGCGAACTGCTGCTCCGATCAACATCGACAGTGGGCTATTAGGCAACGGGAGGATTCGCGGCATGCTTGGCGGTCTCGGTGTCGGATGCCATCGCGAGTTTGCCTTGGCTGTACAACGCTGTTGGTAGCCTGGTCAGCATAGGCATCACGGCCGACGGAGGGAGAAGCAACAGCTCGTCCACCTACAATATTGTCTCTGTTTGGAATAAGAGTATGTCGACATCTCCCCGACCTCCCTCTCCACCACCAGCCACGGTTCCCAACCACCTGTAACGACATTGCTCTACCTCCAGATCAAGTTCTCTGAACTTCATATGCCTCCCAAGGCTAGGGATATTCCTCAATTTGTGACCCTATTTTTTCCCTTAAAGAGGGATTTTGCTACACATTCTTGTGACAGTAGGAGCAGTCCCTATTGTGTTTCTCACCAATTGCGTCAATTTGTTTCTTTCTTGCATCAGATTGTTTGAACCAGTCCATTTTTTGATATGGTAGACTACAACTGGGTAAGGAACTATGATTCTGCGATTGAGAGGACGGCAATGTGGATGATCTGATGTAGGTAAACTTCGTTGCAAGAGCTTAAGTTTTTGTCCTTGGTTGGATCAGTTAGAATCTAATTTTTTTTATGGTATTATGAAAATAACAAATGGCGGCTTCACATTGCAAGAGGCAAGAGGAGTACGCATTAATTTAATTCTTGTAATGCTGGTCTTGCTAGCTTTCAAAGTAGGCTGCTTATGCATTTTTTACAACAAATGCTCACGAAGCAGATATATGATAGTGCTCTTTGTGTTCATATTGTAGCATGCCGCATGGATTTAGCTTGAGCATGACTCCAGTGAACTTTCTTTTAGTTGGTTGTGCTACAATTTTAAATTTGGTTTCAGATTTTCAACTTGACATATGTATGTAGCCCTCCCCATTGACTCATTCTTTGATTCTTTTGGTCGTTTTGCAACTTCTGATGGTTTAATTTATTAGCAGTACAGTGTTGATGATACTCTACGAGTAGCAGAAAAATTCTAATATACCTTTTGTATTCTTACATAGTGTTGCTGTGAACCCTGTTAACGCCGTCATCATCCTCCGTAACACACATACAGCAACACACACAACAACCTAAGTCGCCGCCTACTCCGCTAGGTATTTGTGCCCTCCTTGCCTCTCTCTGTTTATCTTTAACTGAGAGAGCTATGGGCACCCAAGGTCTAATATACCTTTTGTATTCTTACATAGTGTTGCTGTGAACCCTGTTAACGCCGTCATCATCCTCCGTAACACACATACAGCAACACACACAACAACCTAAGTCGCCGCCTACTCCGCTAGGTATTTGTGCCCTCCTTGCCTCTCTCTGTTTATCTTTAACTGAGAGAGCTATGGGCACCCAAGGTCTAACAACCTGCACCATATCTCAAATAGAAGCTAACAAAAATGATTAAGCTATCTGTAAGGTTTCAAAATCTCCGCAAAAAAGAACCCCAAGATCTCATTCAAACATCATTCTTTATTGAGTTAACTTCTACACCCAGATTTTCTAAAACAGGGGATGGCTTTCTAAAGGAAGTTGAGTATTTTCAACAAGTTAAAAAAGAAGGTTTTCCATTTTTTGTTTTGATTTGCATACAGAACAGTGCACAATATGTTTACCACTACATGTATTGCATGAAGGAAACTAAGCTATTCTAATAAGGGTGGATGTGCTATTTGAAAAAAAAAGGCAGTCCGGTGCATTTAGCTCCCGCTTGCGCAGGGTCCGGGGAAGGGTCCGACCACTTTGGGTCTATTGTACGCAGCCCTCCCCATTGACTCATTCTTTGATTCTTTGGGTCGTTTTGCAACTTCTGATGGTTTAATTTATTAGCAGTACAGTGCTGATGATACTCTACGAGCAGCAGAAAAATTCTAATACACCTTTTGTATTCTTACATAGTGTTGCAGCGAACCCTGTTAACGTCGTCATCATCCTCCGTAACACACATACAGCAACACGCACAACAACCTTAGTCGCCGCCTACTCCGCTAGGTATTTGTGCCCTCCTTGCCTCTCTCTATTTATCTTTAACTGAGAGAGCTATGGGGACCCAAGGTCTAACAACCTGCACCATGTCTCAAACAGAAGCTAACAAAAATGATTAAGCTACCTGTAAGGTTTTGAAATTGTTGAAATTAGTGACGGGCCTTAGGCCCATAAGAGAATTTCAGAAAAATCTCCAAGGACCCATGTAGGTGGTGGCATGACAAGGTGGTGGGAAGTTTAGTCCCACCCCGCTAGTGGAGGAGAAGTTGGACCCCTTTATAAGGGTCTCTCTTCCACATGCTATTGGAGAGTGAGAAGAGAAGGTGCCCTCGCGCACTCCTCCTCCGCCGCCCGCCTCGCCACGCCTCGGCACGACGCGACGCGACGCAGGTTGCGGGAATGAGCCGAGCCGAGCTCATACCTACGCGCTTATTTTTGTCGGTCAGGAACGGAGAATACGTAACGGACACGGCACGATCCGAGACGTCGGATCGTGGGCTGTTACCGACTCGGACGTGGGTTCGGCGCACGTCTCCCCGTCCAGCCGCCTATATAAGCAGGCTAACGCCTACCCTAGCCGTCACGAGAACCAGATCACATCTGCCTCACGCATTCGTTCCTTGACTGATGCCGCCGCCGGCGACTCCGTCCCGTTTACCGCGTACACGGTCGACGGGAGAGCAGGCCTCCGAAACCCCGCCTCTCCGGTTCCTGTACGGGAGAGGGGCGATTAGGTTTTTGGGGAGCGATCATGCGACTGCTCGCCTCCGTCCGTCTGCTTCGTCTACGTCTGCGTCGTCCTCGTTATCGCCATGTCTTCACCATCCGAGGCCGATCGTCTCGCCCTTGAAGCTGAGAAGAAGAGGGCAGAGGATGCTGTGGCGGCTACGGCCGCGGCCAACGCCAACGCTGCTGCTACGGCCAACTGGCCTATTGGAGGGTATGACTCGTTTATCCTCATGTTCGTATTTATCCTAGCAGTACTACTTGTCTGCATAGATGTATCCACTATATGCGTAGTATGTGCTAGGTTAGCTCAAGATCAGTATATCATTAGTCTAGTCAATGCCATGCTAGTTATTATCTCGTGGATTAATATACTCGGAAAATTGCCTATTTACTTAACAATCCAAAAACCTAATTTCTGTAGGAATTTTTCGAGTAATGGTTTTGCTGCTGCACTGAAACCGGACAAGTTTACTGGTACTTATTTCAAGCGTTGGCAAACGAGAACCACCTTATGGCTCACGGCTATGAACGTGTTCTGGGTAGCCGGTGTCACTCCAACGGGAACGATCTCTCCTGAACAGGAGAAGATGTTCGCGGAGGCCACCGTCCTATTCCTTGGAGCAGTCATAAGCATGATCGGAGATAAGCTGGTTGACGCATACTTACATATGCATGTTGCCAAAGATGAGGCTCTACACTACTTTAAAATCTATAAGGCCGAAGTTGAGAATCAACTTGAAAAGAAAATTAAACGAGTCCGGTCTGACCGTGGTGGAGAGTACTTCTCAAACGAGTTTGATTCCTTTTGTGCGGAACACGGCATTATTCATGAGAGGACGCCTCCCTATTCACCCTAGTCAAACGGGGTTGCCGAGCGGAAAAACCGTACTCTAACTGATTTGGTTAACGCCATGTTAGATACATCGGGTTTATCCAAGGCATGGTGGGGGGAGGCTATATTGACCGCGTGTCATGTCCTGAATAAGGTTCCTACAAAAGATAATGAAGTCCTCCTTATGAGTGGTCGAAGAGAAGGACGACGCTCTCGTACTTACGTACTTGGGGCTGCTTGGCGAAAGTCAATGTACCGATCCCCAAGAAGCGTAAGCTTGGACCAAAGACTGTGGACTGCGTTAATTTGGGATACGCTAAGAATATCGTAGACTATAGATTTCTAGTAGTGAAATCTGAAGTACCTGACGTGAAGGTCGGTACAATAATGGAGTCGAGGGATGCTACATTCTTTGAGGATATATTTCCCATGAGAGATATGCAAAGCACTTCTAGACAGGAATCTGAGATAACTCCCGAGCCTGCCATTCCTATGGAATACTATGAACAAACACATGATGAAAATCCTGAGGAGGATGACGAGGAAGCCCGTGGTAGGGGCAAGAGACAAAGGACTGCAAAGACCTTTGGTGATGATTTCTTCGTATACCTTGTGGATGATAATCCCACTTCTATTTCAGAAGCGTATGCTTCTCCAGATGCTGATTACTGGAAAGCTGCGGTCCGTAGCGAGATGGATTCCATCATGGCTAACGGGACATGGGAAATTACTGATCGTCCCTATGGTTGCAAACCATTGGGATGCAAGTGGGTGTTTAAAAAGAAGCTTAGGCCCGATGGTACGATTGAAAAGTACAAGGCTAGGCTTGTGGCCAAGGGCTATGCCCAGAAAGAAGAAGAAGATTTCTTTGATACTTACTCACCTGTGGCTAGACTGACCACCATTCGAGTACTACTCTCATTGGCGGCCTCTCATGGTCTTCTCGTTCATCAAATGGACGTTAAGACGACTTTCTTGAATGGAGAGCTAAATGAGGAAATCTATATGCAACAGCCAGATGGCTTTGTGATAGAAGGTCAGGAAGGAAAGGTGTGTAAGTTGCTGAAATCTTTATATGGTCTGAGACAAGCACCTAAGCAATGGCATGAGAAGTTTAATACAACTCTGACATCTGTTGGTTTCGTTGTTAATGAAGCTGACAAATGTGTATACTATCGCCATGGTGGGGGCGAAGGAGTTATATTGTGCTTGTATGTTGATGACATACTGATATTTGGAACCAACCTCAAAGTAATTGAGGAGGTTAAGTCTTTTCTGTCTCAAAACTTTGAGATGAAGGACCTTGGGGTGGCTGACGTTATCTTGAACATCAAGCTGTTGAGAGATGATGAGGGTGGGATTACACTTCTGCAATCCCACTATGTTGAGAAGATTTTGAGTCGCTTTGGATATTCAGACTACAAAATTTCTCAAACACCATATGATCCTAGTGTGCTTATTCGAAAGTTTAAAGGCACAGCTACAGATCAATTGAGATTCTCTCAAATTATCGGTTCGCTTATGTACCTAGCTAGCGCAACGAGGCCTGACATCGCGTTTGCTGTGAGCAAACTTAGCCGGTTTGTTGCAAACTCGGGCGATGTTCATTGGCGTGCTGTTGAAAGAATTATGCGCTACTTGAAAGGTACTGTCAACCACGGGCTTCACTATACGGGATACCCATCGGTACTTGAAGGGTATAGTGATGCGAATTGGATCTCTGATGTTGATGAGATGAAGGCCACTACTGGGTATATGTTTACTCTTGGAGGTGGTGTTGTTTTCTGGAAGTCTTGCAAGCAAACGATCTTAACGAGATCGACAATGGAAGCAGAATTAACAGCATTAGACACATCTGGTGTCGAAGCAGAATTTCTTCGAGATCTTTTGATGGACTTACCTGTGGTTGAGAAGCCGGTTCCGGCTATCCTTATGAACTGCGATAATCAGACGGTTATTGTCAAAGTGAAGAGTTCAAAGGACAATATGAAGTCCAACAAACATATAAGAATGAGATTGAAGTCTGTCAGACGTTTGAGAAACTCCGGAGTGATAGCGTTGGATTACATCCAAATGGCTAAGAATCTGGCAGATCCCTTTACTAAAGGGCTATCACGTGTTGTGATAGATAGTGCATCGAGGGAGATGGGTATGAGACCCACATGAGTTGCCATGGTAGTAACCCAACCTATATGATCGGAGATCCCGTGAAGTAGGACATGAGAAAACAAGCCAGTGGTGAACTGAGGAGAGTAACTTTACTAACCCACTCCGTTGGAGATGCAATGCTCTCGGATACTGTTATGGTAGGATGACTACTGTATTAATGTGTTCTAAAGCTTATGTGTAAGCAAGATGCTGTCCTACAGAGCGATCTTTGGAGAAACACACCTATATGAGCTTGACTGCTGGTCACAGTCTATGAGATTTGGGTGATCTCTAGTAAACTCATGAATAGGCCAGGAGTGTGACTAATATGCTCCACCCGAGGGGTCACCTTCGGCAGTCTAGTACTAGTAAGACTTGTGGTGAAGCTCCTTTACGCCAAACTGACAATTCAAGGCATAGTCCATTGTTCAGTTGTAAAGGAGTGTAGCTTCTTGCTCTAGGTGAAGCTCAACCTTAACAGGTCTTCACTGAAATGTTGGTATATTAAAACAGTGATTGAAACGAGGGAACACGATGTGCCCTTGAGATCTGGTGGGGGATTGTCGAAATTAGTGATGGGCCTTAGGCCCATAAAAGAATTTCAGAAAAATCTCAAAGGGCCCATGTAGGTGGTGGCATGACAAGGTGGTGGGAAGTTTAGTCCCACCCCGCTAGTGGAGGAGAAGTTGGACCCCTTTATAAGGGTCTCTCTTCCACATGCTATTGGAGAGTGAGAAGAGAAGGTGCCCTCGCGCACTCCTCCGCCGCCCGCCTCGCCACGCCACGCCTCGACGCGACGCGGGTTGCGGGAATGAGCCGAGCCGAGCTCATACCTACGCGCTTATTTTTGTCGGTCAGGAACGGAGAATACGTAACGGACACGGCACGATCCGAGACGTCGGATCGTGGGCTGTTACCGACTCGGACGTGGGTTCGGCCCACGTCTCTTCGTCCAGCTGCCTATATAAGCAGGCTAACGCCTACCCTAGCCGTCACGAGAACCAGATCACATCTGCCTCACGCGTTCGTTCCTTGACTGCTGCCGCCGCCGGCGACTCCGTCCCGTTTACCGCGTACACGGTCGATGGGAGAGCAGGCCTCCGAAACCCCGCCTCTCCGGTTCCTGTACGGGAGAGGGGCGATTAGGTTTTTGGGGAGCGATCACGCGACTGCTCGCCTCCGTCCGTCTGCTTCGTCTACGTCCGCGTCGTCCTCGTTATCGCCATGTCTTCACCATCCGAGGCCGATCGTCTCGCCCTTGAAGCTGAGAAGAAGAGGGCAGAGGATGCTGCGGCGGCTACGGCCGCGGCCAACGCCAACGCTGCTGCTACGGCCAACTGGCCTATTGGAGGGTATGATTCGTTTATCCTCATGTTCGTATTTATCCTAGCAGTACTACTTGTCTGCATAGATGTATCCACTATATGCGTAGTATGTGCTAGGTTAGCTCAAGATCAGTATATCATTAGTCTAGTCAATGCCATGCTAGTTATTATCTCGTGGATTAATATACTCGGAAAATTGCCTATTTACTCAACAGAAATCTCCGCAAAAAAGAACCCCAAGATCTCATTCAAACTGTTAGAAAAGCAACTTATCTTCTTTAAAGGCCCAAGGGGCGTATATATATTACACAAGACTTGAGGTGAAAGGAAAGTAAACATAGACTAATAGGACTCCTAGACCAATACTAATACTTCCTAACCCCCCCCCTCAAATGCAAAGCGTATGCAATATCATTGCATTTGAAGAAGTGTAATATTAAAAAAATGATAATCCAAATCCGCGTCTTGAGAGTGTCGTTGTAGCATGAAGAGTCTTCAAAACCTTGTCGAGTCAAGCCAAAGGGGATAAGGAAGAGATGACACATCAGAGGAAGACACCGCGTCAGTTGAAGATACAACATAAGTATCAAGAGAAGATGGGTTGTCAAAAGAGTAAAGCATTGCGTGGAAAATCATAGTCCACGACAACAGACGGCGAAAGAAGCTCGGCGGTTAAAGCACGATGGGAAGCTCGGCGGTTAAAGCACGATGGGCGTAGATCGACGGTGCAAAAGGAGTCCAGAAAATCTTATTGAAAACAACAAGGGCAAATAGGCCACAAAAGTTGTATAGAAAAGATCAGGACGGAAGAAAGGCTGACGAACAAAGGTATGGTGGACTCGCATGGTGTGAGAAACACGAAATATTAACAGATTTGGTGAACGCAGTGGAAAATATAAAGAAAACTAGAAAACACATAGTAGGCAACTGACGGAAAAGAAAAACGAGCAGTGGTGACAATGGAAGTAGCTACGGGAAAGAGCTAACACACGAAGCAGCAAGCATGTAGGCAAGCAACACATGATAGCGGCAGCCCAAACAGCACAACAGCAGCACGCAGACCCAAGCAACATGATCAGCAGCAACCAGCAAGTAGGGAGAGCCACGCGTGGAGCAGCGGGCAAGCAGTGGAAGGGATCAGCGGCCACAGTAGTAGATGCACGGGCCGGTTGACGAAGCCTGAACGGGGCGGCGGGAGTTGACCTGGATGCCCGGGTCGATCTGGATCAATGCCGCCATGCGGACATGACAGGCGTGAAGGAGATGGTGTCGGACAAATTGGAACGAGCAGCAACTGGATCAGAGCTGCGGCAGATGAATCGACGGCGGCGCTCTTCACATCCGGCAGCGTGGGAGCAGCTATCCTTGGGCGCGTACAGCAGCAAAGTTGGAACAAACGGAAGATAGAAAAAAGACAACGGTGTCAGCAATAAAAGCAACGGCGACACGAGAGATTGGATCGGGAGGGCGAGTTGCAGCGTCCGAAAAAATAACCAAAAGCTCTGGTACCATGTTAGTTCTTTAAAGGACCAAGGGGCATATATATATATATATATATTACACAAGACTTGAGGTGCAAGGAAAGTAAACATAGACTAATAGGACTCCTAGACCAATACTAATACTTCCTAACACAAACATCATTCTTTATTGAGTTAACTTCTACACCCAGATTTTCTAAAACAGGGGATGGCTTTCTAAAGGAAGTTGAGTATTTTCAACAAGTTAAAAAATAAGGTTTTCCATTTTTTGTTTTGATTTGCATACAGAACAGTGCACAATATGTTTACCACTACATACTACATGTACTGCGTGAAGGAAACTAAGCTATTCTAATAAGGGTGGACGTGCTATTTGAAAAAAAAGGGCAGCCCGGTGCATGTAGCTCCCGCTTGCGCAGGAAACGAGGAAGGGTCCGACCACTTTGGGTCTATTGTACGCAGCCTTTCTCTACATTTCTGCAAGAGGCTGTTTCCAGGACTTGAACCCGTGACCTCATGGACGTGCTATTTGAAATCCTAAACAATTTCATTTGTTGTCCACTATAAAAATGAATACTCTACCGATTTAGTCACATTTGCAGAGCTTATGTTATTACAGTTAACATTTTTAATAGATATAGGTTCATTGGAAAAAAGTGGACTTAAGTAAGCATATACATAATTGATGTTCATTTTGGGGCTGATCAGCTGATGTATGTCTTGACCAGTGTACCCTACTTGGAAGAAAACTTCCTAGATGACGTTCAAAAGATAAACTGTTTTAATATTACACAACACGCCCCTCCCTGCACGTTGCCTTGCTAAGTTGAGCAAACTCTGCTTTAGTGCTTATGTGTGTAGCTTACTATTGTAACTCGGTGTAAATTGACTTCTTCATTTCTTTGTGCTTGTTACTGCATATTGCTTTTTTTGAACCACTGTAAAATTTCATGTAAAATGAGACTGATACCTACTTCTCAAATTGTCAGAGATGAGGATATCCACTCTCTTTTGGAAAGGAGAAGGGAGGGCATAGAGAATCAAAACAAAGGAATGTAACCCTCAACTCATTACATTTTTTCTTCAACAACTAGCATTGTTGCTGGAAGGCACAAAAACTATATCTTTTTAGTAGAACATCTATTCTTATTATTAGCCTCTCACCTGTAGCAGTACATACAAATAAATTCCTAGTGGTAGGCAAAACTATGTGAATCCCCTTAAAATCTAACAAAATGGTCCGTGATGTGGTACAGGAAACCTGCTCTCTCAATATGAAGATTATCCCTATCCAAGAAAGCAGGAATGAGAGGTGGAGACACCCAGATTATCGAAGTTAATGTTGATGTGGCATTCTCAGGTGCTAATGCTTGTGCGATCACATGGGTAATTGCAAGATATACTGGAGGTAAGTTCATGCTGAAGTTACTCAGAGAGGTATGAGTATTCTATACTCTCTTGTTGCTGAAATACTTGCTCTCCGGGATGGGGTACGCCGTGCGAAGGTGGAAGAATGGCCTGATCCTGCCTTCGAATCTGATTGGCATGCACTGGTGGAGATGTGGAACTCAAGAAAATAGAACAGATCAGAGCTTATGGGTCGTCTCTTGTGTAAAATTTGGAGATTATGGGTCTCTTGTGTGATACTGAGGAGCTGGGCCATGATTTTGTTCATTACTGTCTTTTATTAGCAGAGGCACTAATTTCTATGTATGCATGTGTGCAAAACTGCCCCTGCAACTTACTGACCTGAGGCTGTGGCGTAATGCCGCTCCAAATTAATTTGCCTTTTTTCCAAACTCCTTGGATTGTAAAAAAACTCCTTCAAATCTGTTGGTGTTAACATTTTACTTCAGAACATTGGTTCAATGTCATTGATATTTTTATGAGATATATGTTTTTCATTTTAGTAGTCATCAAGCGTGAATTCTGACTATTTGCATCATGTAATCAAGTGCCGGAAATATCATGCCATTTCCAAATTTCACAAACATTTGGTTAGCAATCTCATATCCATTGATCTAACTTTATCATTTGATCTTTTCCCCAAATTTTAGTTATCAATTGCTTACACCATGATATTAAGATCTAATTTCTCAGATTAGCTATCAAATGCTCACCCTATGGTATTAAGACAAATTGTGGGATTTCATCTCCATACTAAATACGGTGCAAGACTACTTTTAAGTCGTAACAAGATTTTGTATTCTTTTATAACTTATTCAAAAATGGATAAATTAAACAATATATTATTGACTCTATGCAACAGCATGATCACAAGATGTCTCTCTTTTAAGAAACAACATGAGTGAACTCGTAACATTCTCCATTTTAATTTAATTTTATACTTATGTGAATCTCAATTTCCAACGATTGAGACGTTGCAAACTTATTAGATATTGGAGCAATGGTGGTGATGCATAGCTCTTGGGACAATGATATTGCTTGGTTGTGGCGTGATGTAGCGGGCACACTAGGGATGCCCGCAAACGCTCTCTACAGGCATTGTACTCCATATGTTCGACAAGATGTTCACACCAACGATAGATTGCAATAAAAAGGAAAACGTTGCCACATGGACAAGACCCGATCAAAACCACGTTGAGTCACCACGGATTCCGCTTCAGCTTACTGCAAGGTGCAAGTTATACGGATTTGAAGTTGAGGACTAACAATAGACTTTTCTCTTCATTTTCATACGAGTCTGATCCAATTTGGGTTAGTCGATTTTGAAGTTCGTCGGAGGGAGGTCAGAGGATGTAAGGGTCTCATCGAAAGGCTACCACATTATCTATCGTTGATAAACGGGGGGTGGGGCATGATGGTGGTGCAACTTTGCGAGAGAAAATCTTCGTCCGGAGTAAGAGTAGAGGGATGACCAGGGGAGTGTGACAGTGAACCACGGTTGGGGGGAGGACGGTGCGGCGAGGCTATGGGGGAGCACCATCGGCCGCGGTGGCGGAAGTAGGCAGCTAGGACCGTGTCGGCGCGGCGGATCAAAAGAAGAGGAGGGGTTGAAGGTTTAGGAAGATGATCATGCCGTTCATTTTTCCTCAAATTGCCTAAACCAAATCGACTAACCATGAAAATATATTCAGGCGACTGTCATCTAGCTACACCTATTCTTAATGGATCAACATTTGACGTGTGTTACACGTGCAAGCTTACTAGTTATATAAGGGCATGTAAGCTTTTGACACAAAAATTAGCACAAGGCTAGTCGCGAATTACAGAGCCATTGTTAAATTTTCCTTCATGATATCCTTTAACAAACATGGTTGGCTAATCCATGAGTAGCAATGGTTAGCTTATGCTGATCGTACAGGAGAGAATATTAGGAGTTGAGTACTGACATGCTTTAGATTTGGAATTTTCTGAAAAAGCTTAGACCCCTAAGATTCCAGGGAAGAGGGAGTATGTATTTTGACAGTACTAATGAATGAACTACAGATGTGCATTTGGCTAAATTATGAATTGTACCGGAGAGAATAAAGTAAGCACTTGCAGTGGAAATGTGACTTCCGGGCAGTAAGGATCTCCATGTTGTGATGCACCCCCTCGGTACCATAACTAACTGCTAAAACGTCATATATTATGGTATAGATGAAGCATTTTTGTAGTGCTAGTGGATGAAGTGTGTTTGGCTAAATGTATGAATTTTATAAATGAATTTGGCTAAACGGATGAATTTTACATAAGAATTTGATTAAATGGCCTCTTGTCACCACACCACTAATGACCTGTTGCCAGTGGCGCGCTGCTAGAGACTAATGATGTTTTGCTTGTATGCTTTGCATCACTAACGACGTTTTCTGAATGACACTAGTAGGCTTTTCCGTACTGGTACAGTGGCTAAACTGAAAGGCATGTTAACAAAATCAAACAAGACAAATCAGTCAGAGTCTCACAGTCGCGACAACATACCCTCCAATGATCACACATTTATACAAAACTGATGGGCAAAATATAAAGAGAGCAGTGATTCAGGATGAATGAACAGAGAAAACAGGGTGAAGAAAAGGTCTCTACAAACACATTTAGTATCTACTACCAGTCTAAACTGCAGAAGGAGGCAACATGACAATCTGTGATGAAGTTTTCCTGCGGAGGATACTTTGTTGTTGAATTCAGCCAAACAGGTTATGTGGCGCTGGGTCAGCCATGAGCGAGCTATGGTGATGAACCATATACCACCTGCCATTACGGAACTCGTATACATTGGTCACATGGAACGGCCCTGGGTCAACATCGACATGAACCTTCATGTTAACCCATGCTACATCAGCAAGTACACGAGCTCCGACATCCCGTAGCTGAAAATCAGTGCCCTGGCCTCCTTCTTGGCCCCAGTTGAATAACAAGCCCCAGCTGTTCATCACTGCATTGTATCTGTCAAAACGAGTTAAATGGTGGCATAGCACCATAAGAGTAGATCATGTCTACTTGAACAAATGACAAGAAAAATTATCCAGGACTACTCAAATGGAACTGTCATCCCAAAAGGGAGAGCAGCAAAAGAAGTTACTGTTTATCAATTTTTCGTACAGTGAAGAAATATGATGGTGTCTGTCACCATATGTCTGGGTTCTACTTGAAGGGTACTGGTCACTGGAGATGCTTCCAGAAACTAATGCAACATAAGAAATCATACGTAGAAAAACGTGCACCTCTGGTGAAGCGCTCATACTTGGCGCAATGATATTCAGCATTCAGCACATTTCCAATTCAAACTAGATCAAAAAATGAGTTAACTTTACTAATGGATAGGAAAATAATTGTCTAGCATGATGACTAAACAAATATTCAATGGAATGTAATCACAGTCTCCTGACGGCAGGAAAATAAAATGAGAACATAATATTCGCTGGAATGTGCGGTTTAATCACAGTCTCCTGCCTAATTACGGCAGGACACAAATGCATGAATATGAATAAGTGACTCGAAGGAACATTCGTAAACATGACACAGCACATGTACTAGTACTATTGTTTGTGGCAACATAAATAACTAAATAGCAAAACCCCGACGACTGGGAGATATAACCCAAGGAAAAGATCTAAATAGAGAACAAATGATACAAGCCCCCTAACTGTTCGCTTGCACATTTCTAATTGCTTATTAGACAAGACTTAACAAATTTGCATACAAGGTGAAAGCAATATGTCCATGGAGATGAATGTTGGAGAGATGGGTTAATTGACATTGGTGCAATGTATAGCTCCACAATAAATGCTGCACAGAATTGTTAGCTGCCCTACATATACCAGCAATAAACTCCATATGGACTTCTTTTCTTTTCCAAAGTGATTCTGGTATCAAGTTCATAGACGAAACAAAAATTATCTCTGCAGTAACTTATTCATATGTCATTGCAGCTGCACAACTAATTTAAACTGTCTCGATCTACTTTGCTCAATCCAACAGAAAATGAAATGAGCCATCCATGCATCTTTCTCAACAGTAAAGAATTATATAGGCCATGCCTTTTGAGTCATAGCTAAATCAGAGTGAAGTCTAAACATACCCTGTAAAAAGTTCTCCAGTAGCATGCACGCATTTTACATAGTCTGAGTTAAGCCAGAAGTGACTCATTGCTGGCAAGGATCCTTCCCTGATGATATTATAGAACTCGGCATTCACATTCATGATGGCCTTTGTAGCTGCATAGTATGCCTTCCATCCGTTAGGTGGAGTTATAGTATCCTGCTCTGCTGTAAAATCCTACAAGGGAGAGGACGAGAGGTTGATTTGTGACAAACTCAAAGAAAGCAAAATTTTGTGGTTCAATTGGCGGTTTTATATCAATACTCGCAACGAAAATTGCCTATTCAACCATTATAACTTCACACAGTCCCAATGAAAAAACACGCAAAATGTAAATCATACTCCCTCCGATCCAAATTAATTGTCGCTGCTTTAGTACAAAACTGTACTAAAGCAGCGACAATTAGTATGGATCAGAGGGGGTAACTGTTTCATACTTTCATAAGATATTACTGAAGAAGGCATTGCTATGGAAGACAAATAGCGATGAAGTTTTAAACCTAAGGTGCTCACGGGACAAAAATGGTACAGGTAAACAGTAAGGGTACAGGTACAAATATCACATATCCGGTTAGAAATTCAACTGTGCATATCGCAATACAAGTTTTTTCTGTGCAGTGTTAAGCTCTGCTGTGGTTAGATCGAGACAAATACAAGAACATTTGGAAGTGAAATAAGGTACTCCCTCCGTCCCAAAATAAGTGTCTCAACTTAGTATAAAGTTGAGACACTTATTTTGGGACGGAGGGAGTACTTTTTGGTCAACTCATATGCAAACTTATCCAAGATGTGTCACCGTCCATGTTAAATCAAACGACCTTACTTGAACAGGATCTGTTCTATACGGTCATACCACTGCATCCTCTACCAATAAGGAGGCAAGCACTTCAGTCCATTTTAAATCAATTCAGCCAACGATTGATTAAAAATGGAGCCCAGCTAGCCACAAAGTGTGTCTGTGTGACTTGAATCGCGTAGTTACCTTATGTAATTCAATCACTTCATGTCAACCGATATATCCATTTGCATGATCGGGCGTTTCAGTATACAAACAAAATAGGATAACATAAAAGTAATGTGAAACCAAGCAGATGATCATAGCAGGCAAAAGAGCAACCTAAATGGTAGTAAAATTAGCAAGACAGCAAAGCTACACCCCAAGTTCAACAGTAACTCTATCAAGGAAAATCTAAGAGCGAGCAGCAGGGTGGACGCAGCACCTTGTGGTAGAGCGCCTTCCAAGCCCCATCGTCGTTGGCGGCACGGCGCATGGCTGAGTTGGTCATCGAGAGGCGGCAGAGGCTAGTACAGTCGAGGTAGCTGAGCGCGTGGGTGGTAATCTCAGGCACGAGCTGCTCCATCATGGAGGCGCCCGTCGTTGCAGGTGCTGGCGCCGGCGCCTTGTTCATCTCCCCGCCGACGGCCATCTCGCCGCTGGCGCTGGAGAAAGTGGTATTTGCGTGGCAGCCACAGGAAGCGCAGCCGCAGCAGCGTGAAGGAATGTGCTTCTTGGGGGGAGAGGAGGAAGGGGAGCGGAATGCCCAGATGGCACAGACAACGCAGCAGACGGCGGTGGCCCCGGCGGCGATCAGGGCCCGTAAGCCGTCCATGCGGACATCCAGGTCGCGGTGAAGGAGGCAGCGGCGGTCAGGGGCTGGGGGTAGGGTTTGGACGGCATCCCATCACATGGGGAAGGAGGAGCGGTGCTAGGGTTTTGGGGGAGGAGATGGGGAAATCAGGGAGGTTTCCGCTTTCGAATGGAGGTGTGATGGGTGGGTGACCAGTGACCAGGACGAGAAGGTATGCGCTGTGATTTATAAAGGGCAATTTGAGAAAATGCCACATCTTTCATGGACGTTGCTTCCATAGCACACATTTCTTTTTATTGAATTTTATATAGCACACGTTTGAGTGGTAGCTGTATAATATAGCACAAACAGGTTTTTTTTTTACTTTACTATACTCAGAGTATTTGTTAGAACGAGTTTGCCTCAGGTCGTTTCGTGATCATATACCACTCATATTTGTTTGACTGGTAGCAACTGTTGCAAGAAGATATGGATACTTGTATGGATGTAATTAAAATTTAGATTGAATGAATGTAACATTTAGTGATATATATAATTCAAAATTTCAGCATAATTTTCACCTAAAATTTTGACATGACCTCTCTGTATATTTGTATCATATATTTAGCCGAATCACAAGAATATATATATTTGAAGCATACGGTGAGCCCTTGTCTGAGAAGTTGCATCTAAAAGCATAAAGTGAATAATCATCTCAGTTCACACACGACGAGATCACAAAACAATGAAAAACAGGAATTCAATCGAAAATCATTGACTTCTTGAAGAAGCGGCATCAACTACATCCAGATCACTAAACACGTAACAAAATCGCAAAATGGCATGCTACACACTACTTTCCTCTTCCTTGGCGTAAGCTTTTTTGCGACCTTCACAACTACTTTTGGTGGAGAAGCGGGAGTCTCTATTTCCATAGAAAGTTGCCTACATAATACATCAATTACATGCATTGAAAAGTAAGACCAATATTATGCACATTTCAAGGAAAACATTAGATTTCTTTTCACCTCCTTGTGATTGAAACAGGGCTGCCTTGTAGGACAGCCAACGAGGATGTACCTTCAATAGGGCTATGAAGAGATGATTGACTACAAAGAAATGCATGGTTTAAAAACATTCCACATTTGTAGTGATATTGAAGATAAGCCAGAAAATTAACTCCTCGTCATGGGTCGAGGGCTAGCTTGCAAGACACCTAATGTAGACATCCCTCCAAGAGGGCTACGAGGAGGATAATATTTAATAAAAAGAAAGGTGTGCTATAAGAGCAAAGTCCCATGAAAGTTGTGGCGTTTTCTCAATTTTCTCGATTTATAAACGAGGTCCGGCTCGATACGGAAGGGATAGGCCTGCAGCTGCCAAATCACTGTTTTGACCTTCGGAAAGAAGATTAACACGATCTGATCCCTATTTGAAAATTTAACACAATCTGATCCACGAGCCTACCACTATACATGGCGTCGATAGGGTTACGAGCTACTGCCGTGTTAATGACAGTAGACCCTAGTCTACACCCTGATCGAGCCCATGTGGCAAAGAGGTTACCATCATCAACCGACAATGGACATATTGTCACGCCCAAGATGCGACCCTATCCTCAATTTGGCATGAAGGTCTCGTCAGGGATAGATGCGCATATCATCGTGTCGCAAGAATGGATATCGTTACAAGTACATGTACTGAAAAGAAGAGAGATATATATAGAATTGGCTTACACTCGCCACAAGCTACATCAGAGTCACAGCAGTACAGTACATAATCATCATGAAGAATAGCAGGGTCCGACTACGGACGAAAACAAACAAAAAAAGAAGAACGACGTCCATCCTTGCTATGCCAGGCTGCCGGCCTGGAACCCATCCTAGATCGATGAAGAAGAAGAAGAAGAAGAAGCAATTCCAAATGAACAATCAACGCGCTCGCGTCAAGTACCCTTTACGTGTACCTGCAACTGGTGTTGTAGTAATCTGTGAGCCACAGGGGACTCAGCAATCTCATTTCCAAAGGTATCAAGACTAGCAAAGCTTAATGGGTGTGGCATGGTTAAGTGGTGAGGTTGCAACAGCGGCTAAGCATTTATTTGGTGGCTACACTTACGAGTACAAGAAATAAGAGGGGGAAGATCTACGCATAGCGGACATGAACTACTGATGATCAAATGAATGATCTTGAACACCTACCTACGTCAGACATAACCCCACCGTGTCCTCGATCGGAGAAGGAACTCGCGAAAGAGACAATCACGGTTACGCACACAGTTGGCATATTTTAATTAAGTTAACTTCAAGTTATCTAGAACCAGTGTTAAACAAAGTTTCCACATTGCCACATAACCGCGGGCACGGCTTTCCGAAAGATTTAACCCTCCAGGGGTGCTCCAACTAGTCCATCACAAATTACCACAAGCCACATAGAAATCCTCGACCACGACACTTGCGATCTCGTCGGATTCCTTAGTGGAAAACCTCAACTCTGAGATTACCCAAAGCATCACCGGAATCCCGATGCGCAAGATATCTCTTCAAAGGTAAAACTAATCCAACAAGGCCGCCCGACGTGTCGACGATCCCGATAGGAGCCGCGTATTTCGTTCTCAGGACACGACGGATAAGCACAGCGTACGGTGGCCTGATAGAAATCTCCCGAGTTGCCCCGGGTTGGCCCCGCAAACGGCTCTAGTTTTGGACCAGCACCATCAGCACTGGCCCTCCCTGTATTAAGTAGAATTACTCCTCGGGTAGCGCTAACTCCCTATGCATTTCAGTATTATCAAATTATTATGTTGGGCAAATAGTACCAATGTTGGGCCTTGCCAGACCAGCTTTAATCTAAAACGAATTATCAAGGGGGTCCCCATAACAACCCCGATCGTGTTAGGAGCGCTCAATTATGGAACATAACACCGGTAGCCGAAACTAAGGGGGCAAAGGTGGAAGAAAACACCAGGCTAGAAAGGCCGAGCCTTCCACCTTTTACCAAGTATATAGGTGCATTAAATTAAATATCATTTAATAGGGTGATATAACAAGGAACCCATGTTTTCACATGGAAGCAACTGCACCTGCAACTAGCAACGCTATCAATGGGGTTAAGCAAGCAGTAACATAGTAAATCAGTAGTTTGCTAGGTTGAACAGGTTGAAGGTTTTCATGGCATTGTTGAGAGGCCGATATTTAACATGTGGTAGGCAACGAGACATAATCGATAGAAGCGATAAAACTAGCATGGCAATGATAGTAATGGTATCTGGGGAAATGGTCATCTTGCCTGAGATCCCGCTTGGAAGAAGAATGCCTCCGTGAAGCAGAGGAACCGATGTAGTCGAACGGGTCCTCACAATCCGACACGCTTGCGGAACTCTAACGAGACGAAGCAAACCGGAAACAAGAATCAACACACGATATTCACCACACGATGCACAACACAAATGATGCATGAGCAGCTGAATACATGCAAGACACGACATGACAATTCACGTCAAACAAACACTACACATTAAGTGAAGTTCAATATGCAACGAGTTGCATATTGACGAAACTCCACGTTTAATCATTTAGTTCTATCCCGATTAGATACACGACATTATTAAATGTGATTAAACATGGCAAGAGGTGAAGCGCAATTAATCTACCTATCTAGGCATTTTAAATGAGGTCGAAAATGTCATATAGCACCTCCGAAACGACCTGACATGTTAATTTACAATTCTGTCCGGATCTGAACTAACACATTTAATTAGTTGTTAAACAGCAAAATAAATAGGTTCACGTGACTCTACGTGACGAGACAAGCAATTAACACATAGAGATCATCTCCAATGGAGCTACGGATCAAAAGTTACAAGCACCGCAAGATATGATGGCATGAATGCAATATGTGTGCAACGGCGGTCAAGAGCTCTTCAAAACATACAACCAGCAAGAGAAAACGAAACTATACGAGATTCTAAGCAAGTTTCATATAGGACACGATCAAATCGGAGCTACGGTTCAACAACTACGAGCAAAACAAGAAATGACTACAATCTGCCAAAATCAGCCACATAGCATTTTTTACACCCCACAACTATGAGCTACAAAATCCCAACATGCTCAACCAAGGCATGACACGATAGAGGGCAAGAAGCATTACAACAAACAACTAACAACAACTAGTATGGCAGCAAGGATCACTAGAGAAAGAAGTCACAAAATGGCATCTCACACACTATTTCAGACTTAGTGAAAATAACACTTCATGAAAGTGCAGTTTTCGATCTGAAGCCATATTGACAGCAGCAAAACCATAAGCTACAGGACTCCAAATAGCATTAAAATTCACAGCCTGCTAGAGAAACACAAGGTCTACAACTAACTCCATTGGACCAACCTCAAAAGATCTACAAATCAAAAGATACAAGCAAGATAAGACAACAACAAAATATAACAGATTCCAGACTTAGAAATATTTCAGCTCCTCCAAATCAGCACTATTTCTAGCAACTTGAGAGCAAGCAAAAAAAACCCTAAACATGCATTTATATTGCAACCAAAAATACCAGGGGCTAGACTAAACATCCAAAAACAACTCCCTAGTTGACAACTTAATCAAACGAAGCACGGAATAAATCCTACGAAACATACAAAAGGGCATCACGGCAAAATATCTCGCGAACTAACTTGCTCAAAAGATAAAACTAATTGCACAGAAAAATCCTATGGATTAGGATTCTTCTACCCCGAAAACATATAAAATATGTGGGGTTGCACAACAAAAATAATGCCACACGTAAATGCGAGATGATGACCTAAACACCGAAAAATAAACTAGCGGCAATCCCTACACGCAAAAATATCAATGTCTACTCTAAAATACATGGAAAAGTAGTTCCTAAAACATGGGCATTTAACCTACGGCATTCGAGCGAACCGGACTTTCGCGAAAAATAAATACGGGACGAAACCTATTGGAAAAGCATGCGATTCTAGGCATACGGCACGCTAAAACACGTCGAACAAATATGCAAGTTGTAAATTCGTAATCTACGCAAAATTCTACATGAAATCCATCTCTAATTCATCACGATCCGACATGCGGATTAAAAGTTACGGGGGTTTTATTATACGTCTTTTTCCTGAAAATTAATATATTCTCAGGAAAAAAATACTAAGCTAAATGGGCCTAACAGGGGTGCAAAACAAAAAGGTGTGCTTGGGGGAATTACCTTGGGGAGGCCACTGGGCCGGTCGGAGGGCCGCTGGAGGTAGGCAGGCCGAGCTGGCCTGGCTCGGGAGCCAGCTGGGCCGGTCCACAGCGGTGCAGGCCAGCTGCGGGGCGCTGGAGGCCCAGGCGCCAGGAGCGTGGGGGGGGGGGGGGTGGGATCGAGCGCTGCTGATCTCCTCGCGCACGAGCTCTGGCGGCGGCCGGTGCAGAGTCGCTCGGTGGAGCTCCGGCGAGCAGACAAGGGCAGGGCCGGCCCGAGATGGGAATGCACCATCCCGGGCCGGATCTCGCCGGAACCGGCCGGATCTGGGCGGCGTCGGCGGAGATCGAGCAGGGCGGCGAACTTCTGCAGGTTAGGGGCCCCGATGGGAGGAGCTCGGGCAGGAGGACGACCATGGCGGCGGGGCTGGCGATGCAGGCCACTACGGCGGGGGCGTGCTCCGATAGCGGCGGCTGCCGGCCGGTGGCGGGGCACAGTTCCAGGGCGAGGCGGGGCTGCAGCCCGGTGGCGCGAGCGGGAGGACTCCGGCGAGGGCTCGCTCGGGCAGGAGGAGCAGCTCGGGAGAAGCGGGGCGGCTCGGATCTGGGCCCAGGCGGGCCTGGATCGGGCCTGGCGGGCCGGCGGCGCTGCTGGGGCAAGAGAGAGCAGGTGGAGGCTGACTAGGGTTTCGGGGGCACGGATTTCGAGGCAAAGGAGTAGGGCTGCTACAAATGGCATGGGAGGTCCTATTTATAGGCAAGGGGGGGGGGGGCTAGGTTTAGCGGAATTTCGTTCCGGATCCAACCGTGGAGTCGGATTCGAACAATTCCGCATGCGGGAACGGGTAAGTGGCCATGTAGGGTGGTTTACCGGAGACGAGAGGGGAAACAGGCAGCGCGGCAACGATTTTTAGAACACCGACACACGTCCGAGGGTAGATCGAATACGGTGCCGCTACGGTCGACCGTTCGGGTACCAGACGAACTCCGATCGCGACGAAATTCGACAGGCGGCCTAGCTATATCTAATTACGACCGCATGCCAAGTTTCACCCCGATCAAAGAAAGTTTTACGCACACTTTTAAAACAGGGTTTTGACGATACCACGGGCGCGTGCATGTGCGGTCGGGCTCAGAACGGACAACGACGCGAACCGGCAACTAACAACGGATGCAAGTTTTGAAAACGGGCGGCAACGGGATGCCGATGCAATGCTGATGATGCGCATGAGGCGATGATGATGCAACAAATTAAAATAACCACACGACGAAAACGGAATAAAGGGGGAATCTTCTGGGGCGTCGGTCTCGGGCTGTCACAACTCTCCTACACTACAAGAGGATCTCGCTCCGAGATCCAGGAATGAAAGGGGGAGAAGATGAGAAGAACAAGAGGTAAAAATTTAGCCGCTTCTTTGACAAACGAGTGAAACCAACGATCCTTGAAGGTTGCAAAGAGATGAGGAATGATATGAGAAACAAGCAAGAATTCACGGAAAATTTCGGCAGCACTTCGGTAGGAAAATGGGTCAAAAAATTCAATAAGATGGAAGAAATAGACAATAATCACAACAAACAAGTAAATAGAACAAGGGAACACCATGATCTTGATAGAACAACAAGATTGACCCAAAAGAGCAACAACACAATGCCTCCGGAACAATAGAATAGGAACTAGCTCAAACGGAAGAAGAGAATGAAGAGAGAATGACAACTACTAACTCCAATGAACTTGGCAAGCATCCTTGCTAGAAGAATTGGACGGAGTTGTTGGAAAAACAACAACGAAAAGAACAAGATAGTAGTGGGCTTATGGAAACCTTTTCAAACTAATGAAGTGACAACCAGCCACTAACAGAAACACGGGTTGATTGAGAGAAACAAGATATGAACAATTTCTTACACCAAGAGGATACATTGAGAACTTGGATTAATGACAAGCACCATGATAGCAACAATCCATAGGAAAAGCTTTAGGTGAAATCCAAACCAAGATAGCTCAAAGAAGAAATCATGGGTTGAAAATATCTCATGATCATAGAATTGGTGGGTTTAATTATCTCATTCTTGAAAGGAAATTTCTTCGAGGCTCCTACACTAACAAGAATGCTAAAATACCACCTCAAAGGATAAAGGAAGAACAAATGCACTGGAGATGCAAGAGAAAGAATACTTGAGGTAATCCAACAGAATCTTGAAGAACACTTGAGACTGAATTGAAATCATGAGCCGCTCCGGAAGAAGAATTGAAATCTCTTGGAAGAAGGAAGAACAAGAATAAGAATTATGTTATGCTTATCCTTCATCAAGTTTAATTGATGACAAGCAACAGATTTAGCATATCACTTATTCTACTAGAAATGAATCTTGAAGAGGCAGAGAGATAAGCACCACTTGAGGCATGATTGAAGGACGCACCAGTAAGAATTCACAACTGAATGGGAATTCCAAGAATGCATGGAAACACATGAGAATGAAGAGATCATGATCCGCCTAACAAAAAACTTGAATAAGGCACCGGAATAATCGAGAGACGAACGAAGAGGCAACAATTGAGAAGATTTGAGGATGAAAGTGAAAGCTGAGAACGAAGAATCTTCTGAAATGATGGCCTTCGGAGGAACGAGAAATAAAAACAACTCATAAATACACCGGACAGCAAGAAATGGATACTCATGATTGACAACAAGTCAAGATGATAACACAAGGCTGAAATGATGAATCTCCAAGAGAATGGACCAAGATTTGAGAGAAACACTCCTTCGGTCTACCAAGTTGAAAAAGATGACGAGAAAAAACACCAAGGATAATGAGACACTCCGGAATAAAGAAGAATGCAAGGTTGAGCCAACTATGAGAATTAATTCGAATAGGCCTTGGAGAAGGGATATAACTGATGAAATTCATACTTACGTCATAGTTAAAAAGAATTAGAGATCTCCGGGAAAGATTAGAAGAGCTAAAAGATCCTGGGAAAAACCTGTGGGTTATGGGCCCACTCAAAGAACCACCGTTGAAAAGATTTCTTAGAAGAGAGATATTGCACCGGTATAAGAAACTAGATGAGGTTAGCATCTCGAAATAACTGAAGGATTGAAAACATGAATTTCTGAGATAACTTCAGCACTCCGGATGGAATAGAGAGAAATGAAAACAAGAAGATAGACTGATAAAAATTTCCAACATAGGAAAGAATTACAAGGATGAAAAGGATATGATGAACACGGATAACTGAATTGAATTCACCGGAAAAGATAACCAGGTTGAAGGAATGATGAACTAGAACTTCTGAGAATATTCACAATGAATCACCAGATACAAAAAGGAAGAAGAGATAGTGGAAGCATCACTGAATAAGAAGGCACTTGGATGAAATCCAAACACTGAAGAAAAGGGCGGGAGGGCGGGGAAAAACAAAGACAACTTGGGACAGATGAGATGGACTCCGGAATAAAGAGAGAATGATCTTGCAAAATTGGAGAGGATTGAGTTCACTTGGAGAGAAACACACCGGTTGGAAAAGAATTAACATGACGACTCCGGTTGACAAAATTGATAAGACAATTGATTGAGCAAAAGGATTAGAACTCTCATATGAATATGAGAACACTGCTTACAAAAGATCTGAAGTCACCGCTTGACATCGAAGCAACTTGAATTACCATATTCCAACAAAACAAAGGGTGAGGCTTATGAAACAAGCCAGAACAAACTCATGAGAAAGATTTCGTCCGATATTTTCGTGGACAGGATCGCACAGGCTCGATTTTACAGTAGCCATCAAGTGCAAGGCAGTGCACCTGACATTCGAAGCGTCCCCGAGTCGTAGCAAGATACAAGGACTCTTTAAGACACAACATGTACTGCTGTAAGTCGACCGTGAACAAACGAATCCACTAGATGTCGAACCCCAACCTAACATCATGCATTTGTTGGAAGATTGTCCTATAAGCTGTTGGAATTATGCCCTAGAGGCAATAATAAATATAGTTATTATTATAATTCCTGTATCAAGATAATAGTTTATTATCCATGCTATAATTGTATTGAATGAAGACTCATTTACATGTGTGGATACATAGACAAAACACCGTCCCTAGCATGCCTCTAGTTGGCTAGCCAGTTGATCGATGATAGTCAGTGTCTTCTGATTATGAACAAGGTGTTGTTGCTTGATAACTGGATCACGTCATTGGGAGAATCACGTGATGGACTAGACCCAAACTAATAGACGTAGCATGTTGATCGTGTCATTTTGTTGCTACTGTTTTCTGCGTGTCAAGTATTTATTCCTATGACCATGAGATCATATAACTCACTGACACCGGAGGAATGCTTTGTGTGTATCAAACGTCGCAACGTAACTGGGTGACTATAAAGATGCTCTATAGGTATCTCCGAAGGTGTTAGTTGAGTTAGTATGGATCAAGACTGGGATTTGTCACTCCGTGTGACGGAGAGGTATCTCGGGGCCCACTCGGTAATACAACATCACACACAAGCCTTGCAAGCAATGTAACTTAGTGTAAGTTGCGGGATCTTGTATTACGGAACGAGTAAAGAGACTTGCCGGTAAACGAGATTGAAATAGGTATGCGGATACTGACGATCGAATCTCGGGCAAGTAACATACCGAAGGACAAAGGGAATGACATACGAGATTATACGAATCCTTGGCACTGAGGTTCAAACGATAAGATCTTCGTAGAATATGTAGGATCCAATATGGGCATCCAGGTCCCGCTATTGGATATTGATCGAGGAGTCTCTCGGGTCATGTCTACATAGTTCTCGAACCCGCAGGGTCTGCACACTTAAGGTTCGACGTTGTTTTATGCGTATTTGAGTTATATGGTTGGTTACCGAATGTTGTTCGGAGTCCCGGATGAGATCACGGACGTCACGAGGGTTTCCGGAATGGTCCGGAAACGAAGATTGATAT
The DNA here is from genome assembly GCF_904849725.1 of Hordeum vulgare subsp. vulgare. Classification (NCBI taxonomy): domain Eukaryota; kingdom Viridiplantae; phylum Streptophyta; class Magnoliopsida; order Poales; family Poaceae; genus Hordeum; species Hordeum vulgare. The sequence continues at coordinate 297,246,230 of NC_058520.1, read as the reverse complement.
ATAGGATGACCTCATTTGATTACCGGAAGGATTTCGGAGTTACCGGGAATGTACCGGGAATGACGAATGGGTTCCGGGAGTTCACCGGGGGGGGGGGCAACCCACCCCGGGGAAGCCCATAGGCCTTGGGGGAGACACACCAGCCCTTAATGGGCTGGTGGGACAGCCCACAAGCGCCCTATGCGCCAAGGAGAAGAAAATCAAGAGAGAAAAAAAAGGAGGAGCTGGGAAGGAAGGGGGACTCCCTCCCACCAAACCTAGTCCAACTCGGTTTGGGGGGGGGGGGAGAGTCCTCCCCCTTGGACTCGGCCGACCCCCTTGGGGCTCCTTGAGCCCCAAGGCAAGGCCCCCTCCCTCCCACCTATATATATGGAGGTTTTAGGGCTGATTTGAGACGATTTTTCCATGGCAGCCCGACCACATACCTCCACGGTTTTTCCTCTAGATCGCGTTTCTGCGGAGCTCGGGCGAAGCCCTGCTGAGACAAGGTCATCACCAACCTCCGGAGCGCCGTCACGCTGCCGGAGAACTCTTCTACCTCTCCGTCTCTCTTGCTGGATCAAGAAGGCCGAGATCATCGTCTAGCTGTACGTGTGCTGAACGCGGAGGTGCCGTCCGTTCGGTACTAGATCGTGGGACTGATCGCGGGATTGTTCGCGGGGCGGATCGAGGGACGTGAGGACGTTCCACTACATCAACCGCGTTCTCTAACGCTTCTGCTGTACGGTCTACAAGGGTACGTAGATCACTCATCCCCTCTCGTAGATGGACATCACCATGATAGGTCTTCGTGCGCGTAGGAAATTTTTTGTTTCCCATGCGACGTTCCCCAACAGTGGTATCAGAGCTAGGTTCATGCGTAGATGTCTTCTCGAGTAGAACACAAAAGTTTTTGTGGGCGGTGATGTGCGTTTTGCTGCCCTCCTTAGTCTTTTCTTGATTCCGCGGTATTGTTTTGATTGAAGCGGCTTGGACCGACATTACTCGTACGCTTACGAGAGACTGGTTTCATCGTTACGAGTAACCCCCTTTGCGCAAAGATGACTGGCAAGTGACGGTTTCTCCAACTTTAGTTGAATCGGATTTGACCGAGGAGGTCCTTGGATGAGGTTAAATAGCAACTCATATATCTCCGTTGTGGTGTTTGCGTAAGTAAGATGCGATCCTACTAGATGCCCTTGGTCACCACGTAAAACATGCAACAACAAAATTAGAGGACGTCTAACTTGTTTTTGCAGGGTATGCTTGTGATGTGATATGGCCAACGATGTGATGTGATATATTGGATGTATGAGATGATCATGTTGTAATAGAAATATCGACTTGCACGTCGATGGTACGGCAACCGGCAGGAGCCATAGGGTTGTCTTTATACTAACGTTTGTGCTTGCAGATGCATTTACTATTTTGCTAGGATGTAGCTTTGGTAGTAATAGCATGAGTAGCACGACAACCCCGATGGCAACACGTTGATGGATGATCATGGTGTGGCGCCGGTGACAAGAAGATCGTGCTGGTGCTTTGGTGATGGAGATCAAGAAGCACGTGATGATGGCCATATCATGTCACTTATGAATTGCATGTGATGTTAATCCTTTTATGCACCTTATTTTGCTTAGAACGACGGTAGCATTATGAGGTGATCTCTCACTAAAATTTCAAGACGAAATTGTGTTCTCCCCGACTGTGCACCATTGCTACAGTTCGTCGTTTTGAGACACCATGTGATGATCGGGTGTGATAGACTCAACGTTCACATACAACGGGTGCAAAACAGTTGCGCACGCGGAACACTCGGGTTAAGCTTGACGAGCCTAGCATGTGCAGACATGGCCTCGGAACACATGAGACCGAAAGGTCGATCATGAATCATATAGTTGATATGATTAGCATAGGGATGCTTACCACTGAAACTATACTCAACTCACGTGATGATCGGACTTGGGATAGAGTAAGTGGATCATGAACCACTCAAATGACCAGAGAGATGTACTTTTTGAGTGGGAGTTTAGCATATAATTTGATTAAGTTGAACTCTAATTATCTTGAACATAGTCTAAGTCCACTTTGAATATATTTGTGTTGTAGATCATGGCTCACGCGACAGTCATCCTGAATTTTAATACGTTCCTAGAGAAAGCTAAGTTGAAAGATGATGGAAGCAACTTTGTAGACTGGGCTCGTAATCTTAAGCTAATCTTACAAGCTGGGAAGAAGGATTATGTCCTTAATGCTGCGCTAGGAGATGAACCAACCGCTACGGCTGATCAGGATGTTAAGAACGCTTGGTTAGCACGTAAGGAGGACTACTCAATAGTTCAATGTGCAGTCTTGTATGGCTTAGAACCGGGACTTCAACGTTGCTTTGAGCGTCATGGAGCATTTGAGATGTTCCAGGAGTTGGAGTTTATCTTTCAGAAGAACGCCCGGATCGAGAGGTATGAGACCTCCGATAAATTCTATGCTTGCAAGATGGAGGAAAACTCGTCTGTCAGTGAACATGTGCTCAAAATGTCTGGGTACTCAAACCGTCTAGCTGAGCTCGGGATTGAACTCCCGCAAGAAGCTATCACTGACAGAATCCTTCAATCACTGCCGCCAAGCTACAAAGGCTTTGTGTTGAACTACAACATGCAAGGGATGAACAAGTCTCCCGGCGAGTTGTTTGCGATGTTGAAAGTCGCAGAGTTTGAACTCCGTAAAGAGCATCAAGTGTTGATGGTGAATAAGACCACTAGTTTCAAGAGAAACGGCAAAGGCAAGAAGGGCAATTCAAAGAAGGGCGGCAAGCCTGTTGCCAATCCGCCGAAGAAACCCAAGGCTGGACCTAAGCCTGAAACGGAGTGCTACTATTGCAAGGGTATGGGTCACTGGAAGCGCAATTGCCCCAAGTATCTGGCAGATAAGAAGGCGGGCAAAGAAAAATCAGGTATATTTGATATACATGTTATTGATGTGTACTTAACCGGCTCTCGTAGTAGTGCCTGGGTATTCGATACCGGTTCTGTTGCTCATATTTGCAACTCGAAACAGGAACTGCGGAATAGACGAAGGCTGGCGAAAGATGAAGTGACGATGCGCGTAGGAAATGGTTCCAAGGTTGATGCAATCGCCGTCGGCACAGTGTCACTTCAGCTACCGTCGGGATTAGTGATGAACTTAAATCATTGTTATTTAGTGCCTGCGTTGAGCATGAACATTATATCTAGATCTTGTTTATTGCGAGACGGTTACTCTTTTAAGTCAGAGAATAATGGTTGTTCTATTTATATGAGTAACATCTTTTATGGTCATGCACCGAATGTGAGAGGATTGTTCATATTGAATCTTGATAGCGATACGCATATACATAACATTGAGACCAAAAGAGTTAGAGTAAACAATGATAGCGCCATATTTTTGTGGCACTGCCGCTTGGGTCATATTGGTGTAAAGCGCATGAAGAAACTCCATGCTGATGGACTTTTGGAGTCACTTGACTTTGATTCACTTGACACGTGCGAACCATGCCTCATGGGCAAGATGACTAAGACTCCGTTCTCCGGAACAATGGAGCGTGCAAGTAACTTATTGGAAATCATACATACCGATGTGTGTGGTCCAATGAGCGTGGAGGCACGCGGCGGATATCGTTATTTTCTCACCTTCACTGACGATTTGAGTAGGTATGGTTATGTCTACTTGATGAAGCACAAGTCTGAAACATTTGAAAAGTTCAAGCAATTTCAGAGTGAAGTGGAAAATCATCGTAACAAGAAGATCAAGTTCCTACGTTCTGATCGTGGGGGTGAATATCTGAGTTTCGAGTTTGGTGATCACTTAAGAAAATGTGGAATTGTTTCACAGTTGACACCGCCTGGAACACCACAGCATAATGGTGTGTCCGAACGTCGTAATCGTACTTTGTTAGAGATGGTGCGATCTATGATGTCTCTTACTGATTTGCCGTTATCATTTTGGGGTTATGCATTAGAAACAGATGCATTCACTTTAAATAGGGCACCATCAAAATCCGTTGAGACGACACCATACGAACTGTGGTATGGCAAAAGGCCAAAGTTGTCATTTCTTAAAGTTTGGGGATGTGATGCTTATGTCAAAAAGCTTCAGCCTGAAAAGCTAGAACCCAAAGAGGAAAAGTGCGTCTTCATAGGTTACCCAAAAGAGACAGTTGGGTACACCTTCTATCTCAAATCCGAGGGCAAAGTGTTTGTTGCTAAAAACGGAGCTTTTCTCGAGAAGGAATTTCTCTCGAGAGAATTGAGTGGGAGGAAGATAGAACTTGACGAGGTTGTCGAACCTCTCATCCCTCTGGATGGTGGCGCAGGGCAAGGGGAAACCTCTGTCGTTGCGACGCCGGTTGAGGAGGAAGTTAATGATGATGATCATGAAACTCCAGTTCAAGTTTCTGTTGAACCACGCAGGTCGACGAGATCACGCGCTGCTCCAGAGTGGTACGGTAATCCCGTCTTATCAATCATGTTGTTAGACAACAATGAACCTGCAAATTATGAAGAAGCAATGGTGGGCCCAGATTCCAACAAATGGCTAGAAGCCATGAAGTCCGAGATAGGATCCATGTATGAGAACAAAGTGTGGACTTTGGAGATACTACCTGAGGGCCGCAAGGCTATTCAGAACAAATGGATCTTTAAGAAGAAGACGGACGCTGACGGTAATGTGACCGTTTATAAAGCTCGACTTGTGGCAAAGGGTTTTTCACAAGTTCCAGGAGTTGACTACGATGAGACTTTCTCACCCGTAGCGATGCTTAAGTCCGTCAGAATCATGTTAGCAATAGCTGCATTTTTCGATTATGAAATCTGGCAGATGGATGTCAAAACGGCGTTCCTTAACGGTTTCCTTAAGGAAGAGTTGTATATGATGCAACCCGAAGGTTTTGTCGATCCTAAGAATGCTAACAAGGTGTGCAAGCTCCAACGATCCATTTATGGACTGGTGCAAGCATCTCGGAGTTGGAACAAACACTTTGATGAGGTGATCAAAGCATTTGGGTTTATACAAGTGGTTGGAGAATCTTGTATTTACAAGAAAGTGAGTGGGAGCTCTGTGGCGTTTCTAATATTATATGTGGATGACATATTACTGATTGGAAACAACGTAGAGCTTTTGGAGAGCATAAAAGGTTACTTGAATGAAAGTTTCTCTATGAAGGACCTAGGAGAAGCTGCTTACATTCTAGGCATTAAGATCTATAGGGATAGATCAAAACGCCTGATAGGACTTTCACAAAGCACATACCTTGATAAAGTTTTGAAAAGGTTCAAAATGGAACAGTCCAAGAAAGGGTTCTTGCCAGTTTTACAAGGTACAAGATTGAGTAAGACCCAGTGCCCAGCAACTGATGAAGATAGAGAGCATATGCGCTCCGTCCCCTATGCTTCAGCCATAGGTTCTATTATGTATGCGATGCTGTGCACTAGACCGGATGTTAGCCTGGCCATAAGTATGGCAGGTAGGTTCCAGAGTAATCCAGGAGTGGATCACTGGACAGCGGTCAAGAATATCCTGAAGTACCTGAAAAGGACTAAGGAGATGTTTGTCGTGTATGGAGGTGACGAAGAGCTCGCCGTAAAAGGTTACGTCGATGCAAGCTTTGACACAGATCCGGACGACTCTAAGTCGCAAACCGGATACGTATTTATTCTTAATGGGGGTGCAGTAAGCTGGTGCAGTTCCAAGCAAAGCGTCGTAGCAGATTCTACATGTGAAGCGGAGTACATGGCTGTCTCGGAGGCGGCTAAGGAGGGTGTCTGGATGAAGCAGTTCATGACGGATCTTGAAGTGGTGCCAAGCGCACTGAATCCAATAACCTTGTTCTGTGACAACACTGGTGCCATTGCCTTAGCAAAGGAACCACGGTTTCACAAGAAGACCAGACACATCAAACGACGCTTCAACCTCATCCGCGACTACGTCGAGGAAGAGGACGTAAATATATGCAAAGTGCACACGGATCTGAATGTAGCAGACCCGCTGACTAAACCTCTTCCACAGCCAAAACATGATCGACACCAGAACTGTATGGGTGTTAGATTTATTACAATGTAATTCACATGGTGATGTGAGGGCTAGATTATTGACTCTAGTTCAAGTGGGAGACTGTTGGAATTATGCCCTAGAGGCAATAATAAATATAGTTATTATTATAATTCCTGTATCAAGATAATAGTTTATTATCCATGCTATAATTGTATTGAATGAAGACTCATTTACATGTGTGGATACATAGACAAAACACCGTCCCTAGCATGCCTCTAGTTGGCTAGCCAGTTGATCGATGATAGTCAGTGTCTTCTGATTATGAACAAGGTGTTGTTGCTTGATAACTGGATCACGTCATTGGGAGAATCACGTGATGGACTAGACCCAAACTAATAGACGTAGCATGTTGATCGTGTCATTTTGTTGCTACTGTTTTCTGCGTGTCAAGTATTTATTCCTATGACCATGAGATCATATAACTCACTGACACCGGAGGAATGCTTTGTGTGTATCAAACGTCGCAACGTAACTGGGTGACTATAAAGATGCTCTATAGGTATCTCCGAAGGTGTTAGTTGAGTTAGTATGGATCAAGACTGGGATTTGTCACTCCGTGTGACGGAGAGGTATCTCGGGGCCCACTCGGTAATACAACATCACACACAAGCCTTGCAAGCAATGTAACTTAGTGTAAGTTGCGGGATCTTGTATTACGGAACGAGTAAAGAGACTTGCCGGTAAACGAGATTGAAATAGGTATGCGGATACTGACGATCGAATCTCGGGCAAGTAACATACCGAAGGACAAAGGGAATGACATACGGGATTATACGAATCCTTGGCACTGAGGTTCAAACGATAAGATCTTCGTAGAATATGTAGGATCCAATATGGGCATCCAGGTCCCGCTATTGGATATTGATCGAGGAGTCTCTCGGGTCATGTCTACATAGTTCTCGAACCCGCAGGGTCTGCACACTTAAGGTTCGACGTTGTTTTATGCGTATTTGAGTTATATGGTTGGTTACCGAATGTTGTTCGGAGTCCCGGATGAGATCACGGACGTCACGAGGGTTTCCGGAATGGTCCGAAAACGAAGATTGATATATAGGATGACCTCATTTGATTACCGGAAGGTTTTCGGAGTTACCGGGAATGTACCGGGAATGACGAATGGGTTCCGAGAGTTCACCGGGGGGGGGGGGGGGGCAACCCACCCCGGGGAAGCCCATAGGCCTTGGGGGAGACACACCAGCACTTAGTGGGCTGGTGGGACAGCCCACAAGTGCCCTATGCGCCAAGGAGAAGAAAATCAAGAGAGAAAAAAAAAGGAGGAGGTGGGAAGGAAGGGGGACTCCCTCCCACCAAACCTAGTCCAACTCGGTTTGGGGGGGAGAGTCCTCCCCCTTGGACTCGGCCGACCCCCTTGGGGCTCCTTGAGCCCCAAGGCAAGGCCCCCTCCCTCCCACCTATATATACGAAGGTTTTAGGGCTGATTTGAGACGATTTTTCCACGGCAGCCCGACCACATACCTCCACGGTTTTTCCTCTAGATCGCGTTTCTGCGGAGCTCGGGCGGAGCCCTCCTGAGACAAGGTCATCACCAACCTCCGGAGCGCCGTCACGCTGCCGGAGAACTCTTCTACCTCTCCGTCTCTCTTGCTGGATCAAGAAGGCCGAGATCATCGTCGAGCTGTACGTGTGCTGAACGCGGAGGTGCCGTCCGTTCGGTACTAGATCGTGGGACTGATCGCGGGATTGTTCGCGGGGCGGATCGAGGGACGTGAGGACGTTCCACTACATCAACCGCGTTCTCTAACGCTTCTGCTGTACAGTCTACAAGGGTACGTAGATCACTCATCCCCTCTCGTAGATGGACATCACCATGATAGGTCTTCGTGCGCGTAGGAAAATTTTTGTTTCCCATGCGACGTTCCCCAACATAAGCAACTACTTGAATTCCCACCTATGAATTCCCGAAATTTCTGGTCATGCAATCTGGTACACGGATACAAGGAGTAATAATCACACAACTCCTATACTAACCCGTCACCTGTATCACATCCGTCAACACACGACCAGAATCTCGGACCTTCATCTACAACAGACCCTCGTGATCACAACGATACAAAGTATGGCAGTACTCCCGAACAATCTGCACCACTACTGGGGACATCGGGGTTATCTCGCCACTACTAGTATTGAAGCAATTACGAACATCCTTCGTTCTGAGATACTAAGAAATCTGAATGATAACGATGTGCTCGAGAATCCACTGGAGCTCAACTCCCCGAAAGAAAATCAAGTCAGACAGGAGGCACCAAGAGAGAACTCCGTCACATCGGCATCATATAGATCCCAAAAATATCCGCGTGATCCTAAAAAAAATTGAGTGAGAAAAGGAGTAGAATTAAATTACTACGTCAAGATTCCTCACCAGAGCGTAGAAGAGGAGAAAAAAGAATCCTACTCTTCGATATATAACTAGACTCAAAGTAGTTTTTCACTAGACTCGACTCGGCCAAGTTAGATCAATCAAATGGCCTCCTAGGTCGGTACTGCTCTGATACCAACTTGTCACGCCCAAGATGCGACCCTATCCTCAATTTGGCATGAAGGCCTCGTCAGGGATAAAAGCGCATCTCGTCGTGTCGCAAGAATGGATATCGTTACAAGTACATGTACTGAAAAGAAGAGATATATATATATAGAATTGGCTTACACTCGCCACAAGCTACATCAGAGTCACAACAGTACAATACATAATCATCATGAAGAAGAGCAGGGTCCGACTACGGACGAAAACAAACGAAAAAAGAGGAACGAAAAAACAAACGAAAACAAACCAAAAGTATGGATGTAATTAAAATTTAGATTGAATGAATGTAACATTTAGTGATATATATAATTCAAAATTTCAGCATAATTTTCACCTAAAATTTTGACATGACCTCTCTGTATATTTGTATCATATATTTAGCCGAATCACAAGAATATATATATTTGAAGCATACGGTGAGCCCTTGTCTGAGAAGTTGCATCTAAAAGCATAAAGTGAATAATCATCTCAGTTCACACACAACAAGATCACAAAACAATGAAAAACAGGAATTCAATCGAAAATCATTGACTTCTTGAAGAAGCGGCATCAACTACATGCAGATCACTAAACACGTAACAAAATCGCAAAATGGCATGCTACACACTACTTTCCTCTTCCTTGGCGTAAGCTTTTTTGTGACCTTCACAACTACTTTTGGTGGAGAAGCGGGAGTCTCTATTTCCATAGAAAGTTGCCTACATAATACATCAATTACATGCATTGGAAAATAAGACCAATATTATGCACATTTCAAGGAAAACATTAGATTTCTTTTCACCTCCTTGTGATTGAAACAGGGCTGCCTTGTAGGACAGCCAACGAGGATGTACCTTCAATAGGGCTATGAAGAGATGATTGACTACAAAGAAATGCATGGTTTAAAAACATTCCACATTTGTAGTGATATTGAAGATAAGCCAGAAAATTAACTCCTCGTCATGGGTCGAGGGCTAGCTTGCAAGACACCTAATGTAGACATCCCTCCAAGAGGGCTACGAGGAGGATAATATTTAATAAAAAGAAAGGTGTGCTATAAGAGCAAAGTGCCATGAAAGTTGTGGCGTTTTCTCAATTTTCTCGATTTATAAACGAGGTCCGGCTCGATACGGAAGGGGTAGGCCTGCAGCTGCCAAATCACTGTTTTGACCTTCGGAAAGAAGATTAACACGATCTGATCCCTATTTGAAAATTTAACACAATCTGATCCACGAGCCTACCACTATACATGGCGTCGATAGGGTTACGAGCTACTGCCGTGTTAATGACAGTAGACCCTAGTCTACACCCTGATCGAGCCCATGTGGCAAAGAGGTTACCATCATCAACCGACAATGGACATATTGTCACGCCCAAGATGCGACCCTATCCTCAATTTGGCATGAAGGTCTCGTCAGGGATAGAAGCGCATCTCGTCGTGTCGCAAGAATGGATATCGTTACAAGTACATGTACTGAAAAGAAGAGAGATATATATAGAATTGGCTTACACTCGCCACAAGCTACATCAGAGTCACAGCAGTACAGTACATAATCATCATGAAGAATAGCAGGGTCCGACTACGGACGAAAACAAACGAAAAAAGAAGAACGACGTCCATCCTTGCTATGCCAGGCTGCCGGCCTAGAACCCATCCTAGATCGATGAAGAAGAAGAAGAAGAAGAAGCAATTCCAAATGAACAATCAATGCGCTCGCGTCAAGTACCCTTTACGTGTACCTGCAACTGGTGTTGTAGTAATCTGTGAGCCACAGGGGACTCAGCAATCTCATTTCCAAAGGTATCAAGACTAGCAAAGCTTAATGGGTGTGGCATGGTTAAGTGGTGAGGTTGCAACAGCGGCTAAGCATTTATTTGGTGGCTACACTTACGAGTACAAGAAATAAGAGGGGGAAGATCTACGCATAGCGGAGTGAACTACTGATGATCAAATGAATGATCCTGAACACCTACCTACGTCAGACATAACCCCACCGTGTCCTCGATCGGAGAAGGAACTCACGAAAGAGACAATCACGGTTACGCACACAGTTGGCATATTTTAATTAAGTTAACTTCAAGTTATCTAGAACCAGTGTTAAACAAAGTTTCCACATTGCCACATAACCGCGGGCACGGCTTTCCGAAAGATTTAACCCTCTAGGGGTGCTCCAACTAGTCCATCACAAATTACCACAAGCCGCATAGAAATCCTCGACCACGACACTTGCGATCTTGTCGGATTCCTTAGTGGAAAACCTCAACTCTGAGATTACCGAAAGCATCACCGGAATCCCGATGCGCAAGATATCTCTTCAAAGGTAAAACTAATCCAGCAAGGCCGCTCGACGTGTCGACGATCCCGATAGGAGCCGCGTATCTCGGTCTCAGGACACGACGGATAAGCACAGCGTACGGTGGCCTGATAGAAATCTCCCGAGTTGCCCCGGGTTGGCCCCGCAAACGACTCTAGTTTTGGACCAGCACCATCAGCACTGGCCCTCCCTGTATTAAGTAGAATTATTCCTCGGGTAGCGCTAACTCCCTATGCATTTCAGTATTATCAAATTATTATGTTGGGCAAATAGTACCAATGTTGGGCCTTGCCAGACCAGCTTTAATCTAAAACGAATTATCAAGGGGGTCCCCATAACAACCCCGATCGTGTTAGGAGCGCTCAATTATGGAACATAACACCGGTAGCCGAAACTAAGGGGGCAAAGGTGGAAGAAAACACCAGGCTAGAAAGGCCGAGCCTTCCACCTTTTACCAAGTATATAGGTGCATTAAATTAAATATCATTTAATAGGGTGATATAGCAAGGAACCCATGTTTTCACATGGAAGCAACTGCACCTGCAACTAGCAACGCTATCAATGGGGTTAAGCAAGCAGTAACATAGTCAATCAGTAGTTTGCTAGGTTGAACAGGTTGAAGGTTTTCATGGCATTGTTGAGAGGCCGATATTTAACATGTGGTAGGCAACGAGACATAATCGATAGAAGCGATAAAACTAGCATGGCAATGATAGTAATGGTATCTGGGGAAATGGTCATCTTGCCTGAGATCCCACTTGGAAGAAGAATGCCTCCGTGAAGCAGAGGAACCGATGTAGTCGAACGGGTCCTCACAATCCGACATGCTTGCGGAACTCTAACGAGACGAAGCAAACCGGAAACAAGAATCAACACACGATATTCACCACACGATGCACAACACAGATGATGCATGAGCAGCTGAATACATGCAAGACACGACATGACAATTCACGTCAAACAAACACTACACATTAAGTGAAGTTCAATATGCAACGAGTTGCATATTGACGAAACTCCATGTTTAATCATTTAGTTCTATCCCGATTAGATACACGACATTATTAAATGTGATTAAACATGGCAAGAGGTGAAGCGCAATTAATCTACCTATCTAGGCATTTTAAATGAGGTCGAAAATGTCATATAGCACCTCCGAAACGACCTGACATGTTAATTTACAATTCTGTCCGGATCTAAACTAACACATTTAATTAGTTGTTAAACAGCAAAATAAATAGGTTCACATGATTCTACGCGATGAGACAAGGAATTAACACATAGAGATCATCTCCAATGGAGCTACGGATCAAAAGTTACAAGCACCGCAAGATATGATGGCATTAATGCAATATGTGTGCAACGGCGGTCAAGAGCTCTTCAAAACATACAACCAGCAAGAGAAAATGAAACTACACGAGATTCTGAGCAAGTTTCATATAGGACACGATCAAATCGGAGCTACGGTTCAACAACTACGAGCAAAAGAAGAAATGACTACAATCTGCCAAAATCAGCCACATAGCATTTTTTACACCCCACAACTACGAGCTACAAAATCCCAACATGCTCAACCAAGGCATGACACGATAGAGGGCAAGAAGCATTACAACAAACAACTAACAACAACTAGTATGGCAGCAAGGATCACTAGAGAAAGAAGTCACAAAATGGCATCTCACCCACTATTTCAGACTTGGTGAAAATAACACTTCATGAAAGTGCAGTTTTCGATCTGAAGCCATATTGACAGCAGCAAAACCATAAGCTACAGGACTCCAAATGGCATGAAAATCCATAGCCTGCTAGAGAAACACAAGGTCTAGAACTAACTCCATTGGACCAACCTCAGAAGATCTACAAATCAAAAGATACAAGCAAGATAAGACAACAACAAAATATAACAGATTCCAGACTTAGAAATATTTCAGCTCCTCCAAATCAGCACTATTTCTAGCAACTTGAGGGCAAGTAAATCACACCTAAACATGCATTTATATTGCAACCAAAAATACCAGGGGCTAGACTAAACATCCAAAAACAACTCCCTAGTTGACAACTTAATCAAACAAAGCACGGAATAAATCCTACGAAACATACAAAAGGGCATCACAGCAAAATATCTCGCGAACTAACTTGCTCAAAAGCTAAAACTAATTGCACAGAAAAATCCTATAGATTTTTCTACCTCGAAAACATATAAAATATGTGGGGTTGCACAAAAAAATGCCACACGTAAATGCGAGATGATGACCTAAACACGGAAAAATAAACTAGTGGCAATCCCTACACGCAAAAATATCAATGTCTACTCTAAAATACATGGAAAGGTGGTTCCTAAAACATGGGCATTTAACCTACGACATTCGAGCGAACCGGATTTGCACGAAAAATAAATACGGGACGAAACCTATTGGAGCAACACGCGATTCTAGGCATACGGCACGCCAAAACACATCGGACAAATATGCAAGTTGTAAATTCGTAATCTACGTGAAATTCTACACGAAATCTATATCTAATTCATCACGATCCAACATGCGGATTAAAAGTTACGGGGGTTTTATTATACGTCTTTTCCTGAAAATTAATATATTCTCAGAAAAAATACTAAGCTAAATGGGCCTAACAGGGGCGCAAAACAAAAAGGTGCGCTGGGGGGAATTACCTTGGGGAGGCCACTGGGCCGGTTGGAGGGGCGCTGGAGTAAGGCAGGCCGAGCTGGCTTGGCTCGGGAGCCAGCTAGGCCGGCCCACAACGGTGCAGGCCAGCTGCGGGGCGCTGGAGGCCGAGGCGCCACGAGCGTGTGGGGGGGGGGGGGTCGAGCACTGCCGATCTCCTCGTGCACGAGCTCTGGCGGCGGCCGGTGCAAAGCCGCTCGGTGGAGCTCCGGCGAGCAGACAATGGCGGGGCCGGCTCGAGATGGGAATGCACCATCCCGGGCCGGATCTCGCCGGAATCGGTCGGATCTGGGTGGCGTCGGCGGAGATCGAGCAGGGCGGCGAACTTCTGCAGGTTAGGGGCCCCGATGGGAGGAGCTCGGGCAGGAGGACGGCCATGGCGGCGGGGCTGGCGATGTAGGCCACTACGGCGGGGGCGTGCTCCGATAGCGGCGGCTGCCGGCCGGTGGCGGGGCACAGTTCCAGGGCGAGGCGGGGCTGCAGCCCGGTGGCGCGAGCGGGAGGACTCCGGCGAGGGCTCGCTCGGGCAGGAGGAGCAGCTCGGGAGAAGCGGGGCGGCTCGGATCTGGGCCCAGGCGGGCCTGGATCGGGCCTGGCGGGCCGGCGGCGCTGCTGGGGCAAGAGAGAGCAGGTGGAGGCTGACTAGGGTTTCAGGGGCACGGATTTCGAGGCAAAGGAGTAGGGCTGCTAAAAATGTCATGGGAGGTCCTATTTATAGGCAAGGGGGGCTAGGTTTAGCGAAATTTCATTCCGGATCCAACCATGGAGTCGGATTCGAACGATTCCGCACGCGGGAACGGGTAAGTGGCCGTGTAGGGTGGTTTACCGGAGACGAGAGGGGAAACGGGCGGCGCGGCAACGATTTTTAAAACACCGACAGACGTCCGAGGGTAGACCGAATACGATGCCGCTACGGTTGACCGTTCGGGTACCAGACGAACTCCGATCGTGACGAAATTCGACAGGCGGCCTAGCTATATCTAATTACGACCGCATGCCAAGTTTCACCCTGATCAGAGAATGTTTTACGCACACTTTTAAAACAGGGTTTTGACGATGTCGCGGGCGCGTGCATGTGCGGTCGGGCTCAGAACGGACAACCACGCGAACCGGCAACTAACAACGGATGCAAGTTTTGAAAACGGGCGGCAACGTGATGCCGATGCAATGCTGATGATGCGCATGATGCGATGATGATGCAACAAATTAAAATAACCACACGACGAAAACGGAATAAAGGGTGAATCTTCTGGGGCGTCGGTCTCGGGCTGTCACACATATAGCCCTACCTTCAGGGCCGATGACGGTACACCCCTAAAAGGTAAGTGGTTGGGGGCTTGGGTGGATCATGTACCCATCCATTGAACTCCCATTCTTCCTCTTTATCTCATACCCAAGTTGTTGCCCTCCTCCTCCTTCAAATTCCTCACAAATTTCTTTCGAATATGTGTCATTTGTTCGGCGGAGAGAAAAATAATGGGCTCGGCGATTACCTAGATCTAGGTCAAAGAGTTACCGAGAGCCAAGTATTTGGACCTCGACAAAGATACTTGAAAGCACAATTGCTCCCTAAGGTGGTTTTGATAATTGATCACAACATATGCACCATTGGACTAATGATCTTATCCAAGGATATTTCAGAAAAGTTCAAAAGATGCCCTGGGTAAAGGATTGTGAGGAAAACCCTTTGATGAAGGAAGGAATAGGATTGGCTCGAGCTTCGAGCAACAAGACTCTACATTTCACATTTATGAGAAATCACTTTGAGTCCATAGGAAAGCAAACACTATTAAAAAGGGTGATATATTATGATGAATTGGTTGCTCAAGTGCTTAGAGGTAGCCATCAAAAATATGCACCCATTTCTCCCACAAAATATCTATGTCCAAAGCTAAACCAACAAAATTGGTGCCACCAACTTTTTCCATTCGGACCTACCAATTTTCCACCAGACAGATCCTTTGTGAAACCCTCATCTCTCGGTACCACCAACTTCCATATAGGTGTTGGGGAACGTTGCATGGGAAACAAAAAATTTCCTACGCGCACGAAGTCCTATCATGGTGATGTCCATCTACGAGAGGGGATTTCTGATCTACGTACCCTTGTAGATCGCACAGCAGAAGCGTTAAGAAACGCGGTTGATGTAGTGGAACGTCCTCACGTCCCTCGATCTGCCCCGCGAACCGTCCCGCGATCCGTCCCACGATCCGCTCCGATCTAGTGCCGAATGGACGGCACCTCCGCGTTCAGCACAGGTACAGCTCGACGATGATCTCGGCCTTCTTGATCCAGCAAGAGAGACGGAGAGGTAGATGAGTTCTCCGGCAGCGTGACGGCGCTCCGGAGGTTGGTGGTGATCTAATCTCAGCAGGGCTCCGCCCGAGCTTCGCAGAAACGCGATCTAGAGGAAAACCGTGGAGGTATGTGGTCGGGCTGGCGTGGCAAAAGTTGTCTCAAATCAGCCCTAATACCTCAGTATATATAGGAGGGAGGGAGGGGAGGAGGCATCCTCAAAACCTAAAGGTTTGGCCGAAATTGGAGGTGGAGGAGTCCTACTCCAAACCTACTTGGAGTAGGATTCCACCTTCCCACTTGGAAACTCTTTCCACCTTGTGTTTTTTCCTTCTCAAACCTTATGGGCCTTAGTGGGAACTTATTCCAGCCCACTAGGGGCTGGTTTATCTCTTCCCATAGCCCATGAGACCCCTTGGGGGCGTGAAACCCCTCTCGATGGTCCCCGTCACCCCTCCCGACACTCCCGGTACACTACCGATGAGCCCGAAACTTTTCCGGTAATGCCCGGAAACTTTCCGATAACCAAATGAGGTCATCCTATATATCAATCTTCGTCTCCGGACCATTCCGGAAACCCTCGTGACGTCCGTGATCCCATCCGGGACTCCGAACAACATTCGGTAACCAACCATATAACTCAAATACGCATAAAACATCGTCGAACCTTAAGTGTGCAGACCCTGCGGGTTCGAGAACTATGTAGACATGACCCGAGGGACTCCTCGGTCAATATCCAATAGCGGGACCTGGATGCCCATATTGGAACGTACATATTCCGAAGATCTTTATAGGTTGAACCTCAGTGCCAAGGATTCATATAATCCCGTATGTCATTCCCTTTGTCCTTCGGTATGTTACTTGCCCGAGATTCGATCGTCAGTATCCGCATACCTATTTCAATCTCGTTTACCGGCAAGTCTCTTTACTCGTTCCGTAATACAAGATCCCGCAACTTACACTAAGTCACATTGCTTGCAAGGCTTGTGTGTGATGTTGTATTACCGAGTGGGCCCTGAGATACCTCTCCGTCACACGCAGTGACAAATCCCACTCTCGATCCATACTAACTCAACGAACACCTTCGGAGATACCTGTAGAGCATCTTTATAGTCACCCAGTTACGTTGCGACGTTTGATACACACAAAGCATTCCTCTGGTGTCAGTGAGTTATATGATCTCATGGTCATAGGAACAAATACTTGACACGCAGAAAACAGTAGCAACAAAATGACACGATCAACATGCTACGTCTATTAGTTTGGGTCTAGTCCATCACATGATTCTGCTAATGATGTGATCCCGTTATCAAGTGACAACACTTGTCTATGGTCAGGAAACCTTGACCATCTTTGATCA
Source organism: Hordeum vulgare subsp. vulgare (assembly GCF_904849725.1). Lineage (NCBI taxonomy): Eukaryota > Viridiplantae > Streptophyta > Magnoliopsida > Poales > Poaceae > Hordeum > Hordeum vulgare. Next base: position 297,228,995 of record NC_058520.1, on the reverse strand, counting down.
ACGAGCTAGTCAACTAGAGGCTTACTAGGGACAATGTTTTGTCTATGTATCCACACATGCACTGTGTTCCCAATCAATACAATTATAGCATGGATAATAAACGATTGTCATGAACAAAGAAATATAATAATAACTAATTTATTATTGCCTCTAGGGCATATTTTCAACAGTCTCCCACTTGCACTAGAGTCAATAATCTAGTTCACATCACCATGTGATTCCAACGAATCCAACACCCATATAGTTATGGGGTCTGATCACGTCTTGCTCGTGAGAGAGGTTTTAGTCAACGGTTCTGAAACTTTCAGATCCGTGCGTTCTTTACAAATCTTTATGTCATCTTATAGATGTGCTATTCGGAAATACTCCAAATATCTACTCTACTATACGAATCCGTTTCACTACTCATAGTTATTCGGATTAGTGTCAAAGCTTGCATCGACGTAACCCTTTACGACGAACTTTTTAACCACCTCCATAATCGACAAAAATTCCTTAGTCCATCAGTTACTAAGGATAAATTTTGACCGCTGCTAGTGATTCAATCATGGATCACTCTCTGTACCTCTCAACAGACTTTGAGTCAAGGCACACATCAGGTGCGGTACCCAGCATGGCATACTTCAGATTCTACGGCCAAGGCATAGAAGACGACCTTCGTCTATTCTCTTTATTCTGTCGGCGTCAGGTTTTGAGTCTTACTCTAATTCACACCTCACAACGCAACCAAGAACTCCTTCTTTCCTGATCTATTTTGAACTCCTTCAAAAACTTGTCAAGGCATGCATCTTGTTGAAACTTCTATTAAGCGCTTTCGATCTATCTCCATAGATCTTTGATGCTCAACGTTCAAGTAGCGCAATCCAGGTACTCCTTTGGAAACTCCTTTCAAACAGCCTTGTATGCTTTACAGAAATTCTACATTACTTCTGATCCACAATATATCAACCACATATACTTATCAGAAATTCTATAGTGCTCCCACTCACTTCTTTGGAAATACAAGTTTCTCATAAACCTTGTACAAACCCAAAATCTTTGATCATCTCATCAAAGTGTATATTCCAACTCCGAGATGCTTGCACCAGTCCATTGAAGGATCGCTGGAACTTGCATACTTGCTAGTATCGACAAAACCTCCTGGTTGTATCACATACAATGTTTGCTCAAGGAAATCGTCGAGGAAACAATGTTTTGACATCCTATGTGCAATATTTCATAAATAATGCAGCAACTACTAACATAATTCTAACAGACTTTTAGCATCGCTACAAGTGAGAAAGTCTCATCATAGTCAACTGTTTGATCTTGTCGGAAACATCTTTGCGACAATTCGAGCTTTTCTTAATAGTGACTTATCACCATCATCGTCTGTCTTCCTTTTAAAGATCCATCTTTACTCAATAGTCTTATGACCATCAAGTAGTTCTTCCAAAGTCTACACTTTGTTTTCATACATGGATCCTCTCTCGGATTTCATGGCTTCCAGCCATTTGTCGGAATTCGAGCCCACCATTGCTTTCTCCATAACTCGTAGGTTCACTGTTGCTCAACAACATGACCTCCAAGACAGGGTTACCGTACCACTCTGCAGTAGTACGCGACCTTGTCAACCTACGAGGTTTGTACTAACTTGATCCGATGCTCGATGATCACCATCATTAGCTTTCACTTCAATTGGTGTAGGCGCCACAGGAACAACTTCCTGCGCCCTGCTACACACTGGTTGAAGTGATGGTTCAATAACTTCATCAAGTTCTACCACCCTCCCACTCAATTCTTTCGAGAGAAACCTTTCCTCGAGAAAGGATCCGCTTCTAGAAACAAACACTTTGCTTTCGGATCTGAGATAGGAGATGTACCCAACTGTTTTGGATATCCTATGAAGATGCATTTATCCGCTTTGGGTTCGAGCTTATCAGATTGAAACTTTTTCACATAAGTGTCGAAGCCCCAAACTTTCAAGAAACGATAGTTTAGATTTCTCTAAACCTTAGTCTATACTGTGTCATCTCAACGGAAATACGCGGTGCCCTATTTAAAGTGAACGCGGTTGTCTCTAATGCATAACCCATAAACGATAGTGGTAATTCGATAAGAGACATCACAGTATGCACCATATCAAATAGGGCGTGGCTAAGACGTTCAAACACATCATCACACTATGGTGTTCCAGGTGGCATGAACTGCGAAACAATTTCCACATTGTCTTAACTGCGTACCAAAACTCGTAACTCAGATATTCATCTCTATGATCATATCGTAGACTGTTTATCCTCTTGTCATGACGATCTTCACTCTAAAATAGCTTTGAACTTTTCAACATTTCAGACTTGTGATTCATCAAGTAAATACTCCTGTATCTACTCAAATCGTCAGTGAAGTAAGAACATAATGATATCCACTGCGTGCCTTAGCACTTATTGGAGTGCACACATCAAAAATGCATTACTCCCAAGAAGTTACTCTACTTGTTTCATGTGGCATGTTTTGCATGTCTCAAGTGATTCAAAATCAAGTGAGTCCAAACGATCCATCAGCATGGAGCTTCTTCATGCATTTTACACCAAAATGACTCAAGTGGCAGTGCCACAACTAAGTGGTACTATCATTATTACTTTTTATCTTTTGGCACTAATATTATGAACATGTGTGACACTACGATCGAGATTCAATAAACCATTGAGGGTAATTATTTAAGCAAATAGAATAACTATTATTCTTTTAAATGAATAATCGTATTGCAACAAACACGATCCAATCATGTTCATGCTCAACGCAAACACCAAATAACAATTATTTTGGTTTCACCACCAATCCCGATGATAGAGGGAGCGTGCGACGTTTGATCATATCAACCTTGGAAACATTTCCAACACGTATCGTCACCTCGCCTTTAGCTAGTCTCCGTTTATGCCGTAGCTTTCATTTCATGTTACTAATCACTTAGCAACCAAACCGGTATCCAATACCCTCGTGCTACTAGGAGTACTAGTAAAGTACACATCAGCATCATGTATATCAAATATACTTCTTTCAACTTTTGCCAGCCTTCTTATCTACCTATATAGAGTTGCTCCGCCTCAGTGACCGTTCCCCTCATAACAGAAGCACTTAGTCCTGGGCTTGGGTTTAATCTCGGGTATCTTCATTAGTGCAGCAACTGCTTTGCCGTTTCACGAAGTATCCCTTCTAGCCCTTGCCTTTCTCGAAACTTAGTGGTTTTACTAACCATCAACTATTGATGCTCCTTCTGGATTTCTACTTTCACAGTGTCAAACATCGCGAATCGCTCAAGGATCATTATGTCTATCCTTGATATGTTATAGTTCATCACGAAGCTCTCACAGCTTGGTGGCAGTGACTTTGGAGAACCATCACTATCTTATCTGGAAGATCAACTCCCACTTGATTCAAGCGATTGTCGACTCAGATAATCTGAGCACACGCTCAACGATTGAGCTTTTCTCCTTTACTTCATGGACAAAGAATCTTGTCGGAGGTCTCATACCTCTTAACAAGAGCACAAGCATGAAATCACAATTTCATCTCTTTAGAACATCTCTTATGTTCCGTGACGTTTCAAAACGTCTTCGGCTCCTTGCTTGTAAGCCATTAAGTATTTTGTACTGAACTATCGTGTAATCATCAGAAATGTGTATGTCGGATGTTCACAACATCTACAGATGACGCTCGAGGTGGAGCACACCGAGTGGTGCATTAAGGACATAAGCCTTCTGCGCAGCAATGAGGACAATCCTTGGTTTTACAGACTCAGTCTGCAAAGTTTGCTACTATCAACTTTCAACTAAATTCTCTAGGAACAGATAAAAACAGTAGAGCTATAGCGCAAGCTACATCGTAATTCGCAAAGACCATTAGACTATGTTCATGACAATTAGTTCAATTAATCATATTACTTAAGAACTGCCACTCAAAAAGTACATCTCTCTAGTCATTTGAGTGGTACATGATCCAAATCCACTATCTCCAGTCCGATCATCACGTGAGTCGAGAATAGTTTCAGTGGTAAGCATCTCTATGCTAATCATATCAGTTATACGGTTCATGCTCGACCTTTCGGTCTCATGTGTTCCGATGCCATGTCTGCACATGCTAGGCTCGTCAAGCTGAACCCGAGTGTTCCGCGTGTGCAACTGTTTTGCACCCGTTGTATGTGAACATTGAGTCTATCACACCCGATCATCACGTGGTGTCTCGAAACGAAGAACTGTCGCAACGATGCACAGTCGGGGAGAACACAATTTCGTCTTGAAATTTTAGTGAGAGATCACCTCATAATTCTACCGTCGTTCTAAGAAAATAAGGTGCATAAAGGATTAACATCACATGCAATTCATAAGTGACATGATATGGCCATCATCATGTGCTTCTTGATCTCCATCACAAAGCACCGACACGATCTTCTTGTCACCGGCGTCACAGCATGATCTCCATCAACGTGTCGCCATTGGAGTTGTCGTGCTACTCATGCTATTACTACTAAAGCTACGTCCTAGCAATATAGTAAACGCATCTGCAAGCACAAACGTTAGTTTAAAGACAACCCTATGGCTCCTGCCGGTTGCCGTACCATCGACGTGCAAGTCGATATTAACTATTACAACATGATCATCTCATACATCCAATATATCACATCACATCATTGGCCATATCACATCACAAGCATACCCTGCAAAAACAAGTTAGACGTCCTCTAATTGTTGTTGCATGTTTTACGTGGTGACCATGGGTCTCTAGTAGGATCGCATCTTACTTACGCAAACACCACAACGGAGATATATGAATTGCTATTTAACCTCATCCAAGGACCACCTCGGTCAAATCCGATTCAACTAAAGTTGGAGAAACCGACACTCACCGGTCATCTTTGAGCAATGGAGTTACTCGTAGCGATGAAACCAGTCTCTCGTAAGCGTACGAGTAATGTCGGTCCGAGCCGCTTCGATCCAACAATACCGCAGAATCAAGAAAAGACTAAGGAGGGCAGCAAAACGCACATCACCGCCCACAAAACCTTTTGTGTTCTACTCGAGAAGACATCTACGCATGAACCTAGCTCTGATACCACTATTGGGGAACGTCGCATGGGAAACAAAAAATTTCCTACGCGCACGAAGTCCTATCATGGTGATGTCCATCTATGAGAGGGGATTTCTGATCTACGTACCCTTGTAGATCGCACAGCAGAAGCGTTAAGAAACGCGGTTGATGTAGTGGAACGTCCTCACGTCCCTCGATCCGCCCCGCAAACCGTCCCGCGATCCGTCCCACGATCCGCTCCGATCTAGTGCCGAACGGACGGCACCTCCGGGTTCAGCACAGGTACAACTCGACAATGATCTCGGCCTTCTTGATCCAGAAAGAGAGACGGAGAGGTAGATGAGTTCTCCGGCAGCGTGACGGCGCTCCGGAGGTTGGTGGTGATCTAATCTCAGCAGGGCTCCGCCCGAGCTTCACAGAAACGCGATCTAGAGGAAAACCGTGGAGGTATGTGGTCGGGATGCCGTGGCAAAAGTTGTCTCAAATCAGCCCTAATACCTCAGTATATATAGGAGGGAGGGAGGGGAGGAGGCAGCCTCAAAACCTAAAGGTTTGGCCGAAATTGGAGGTGGAGGAGTCCTACTCCAAACCTACTTGGAGTAGGATTCCACCTTCCCACTTGGAAACTCTTTCCACCTTGTGTTTTTTCCTTCTCAAACCTTATGGGCCTTAGTGAGAACTTATTCCAGCCCACTAGGGGCTGGTTTATCTCTTCCCATAGCCCATGAGACCCCTTGGGGCGTGACACCCCTCTCGATGGTCCCCGTCACCCTTCCCGACACTCCCGGTACACTACCGATGAGCCCGAAACTTTTCCGGTAATGCCCGGAAACTTTCCGGTAACCAAATGAGGTCATCCTATATATCAATCTTCGTCTCCGGACCATTCCGGAAACCCTCGTGACGTCCGTGATCCCATCCGGGACTCCGAACAACATTTGGTAACCAACCATATAACTCAAATACGTATAAAACATTGTCGAACCTTAAGTGTGCAGACCCTGCGGGTTCGAGAACTATGTAGACATGACCCGAGGGACTCCTTGGTCAATATCCAATAGCGGGACCTGGATGCCCATATTGGAACCTACATATTTCGAAGATCTTTATCGGTTGAACCTCAGTGCCAAGGATTCATATAATCCCGTATGTCATTCCCTTTGTCCTTCGGTATGTTACTTGCCCGAGATTCGATCGTCAGTATCCGCATACCTATTTCAATCTCGTTTACCGGAAAGTCTCTTCACTCATTCCGTAATACAAGATCCCGCAACTTACACTAAGTCACAGTGCTTGCAAGGCTTGTGTGTGATGTTGTATTACCGAGTGGGCCCTGAGATACCTCTCCGTCACACGGAGTGACAAATCCCAGTCTCGATCCATACTAACTCAACGAACACCTTCGGAGATACCTGTAGAGCATCTTTATAGTCACCCAGTTACGTTGCGACGTTTGATACACACAAAGCATTCCTCTGGTGTCAGTGAGTTATATGATCTCATGGTCATAGGAACAAATACTTGACACGCAGAAAACAGTAGCAACAAAATGACACGATCAACATGCTACGTCTATTAGTTTGGGTCTAGTCCATCACATGATTCTCCTAATGATGTGATCCCGTTATCAAGTGACAACACTTGCCTATGGTCAGGAAACCTTGACCATCTTTGATCAACGAGCTAGTCAACTAGAGGCTTATTAGGGACAATGTTTTGTCTATGTATCCACACATGCACTGTGTTTCCAATCAATACAATTATAGCATGGATGATAAATGATTTTCATGAACAAAGAAATATAATAATAACTAATTTATTATTGCCTCTAGGTCATATTTTCAACAATAGGTGCCACCGAGATTCAGTGACCAACTTTGTGTTGAGCAAATTCCAGGAATCAGAAATTCCGAGAATGTAATCGGTCTCACCAAGATTTGGAAACTGGTTTAGGTCATCGTATCGGTACCACTGAGATTTATATATCGGTCTCACCAATAATTCAAAAGCTGCCACATTTAGTGCAACTCGGTACCATCGAGATTCTTTTCGTTGTCACCGAGTTGGGCAATAACGTTGTAACGGTTGGATTTTGGGCGATGCCTATATATACCCCATCCACTGTAATGCCCAAGATGTGACCCTATCCTTATTTTGGCATGAGGGCCTTGACAGGGATAGAAGCGCATCTCGTCGTTTCACAAGAATGGATATCGTTACAAGTACATGTACTGAAAAGATGAGTATATGGAATTGGCTTACACTCATCACAAGCTACATCAGAGTCACATCAATACAACAATATACATTCATCATGAAGAAGAGCAGGGTCCGACTACGGATGAAAACAAACAATAAAATAAGAACGTCCATCCTTGCTATCCCAGTCTGCCGGCCTGGAACCCATCCTAGATCGATGAAGAAGAAGAAGAAGGACTCCAAATAGCAAAATCAACGCGCTCACATCAAAGTGTCACTTTACCTCTAGCTGCAACTGGTGTCGTAGTAATTTGTAAGCCACAGGGACTCAACAATCTCTTTTCCAAAGGTACCAAGACTAGCAAAGCTTAATGGGTGAGGTATGGTTAAGTGATGAGGCTGCAGCAAGAGACAAAGCATTTATTTGAGGTGGCTAACTTACGAGTACAAGAATAAGAGGGGGAGATCTATGCATGGCGGACGTGAACTACTGATGATCAAAAGAATGATCCTGAACACCTACCTACGCCAGACATAACCCCACCGTGTCCTAGGTCGAAGAAGGAGCTCACAAAAGAGACAGTCACGGTTACGCACACAGTTGGCAAGTTTTTATTAAGTTTACTTCGAGTTATCTAAAACCGGATGTTAAACAAAGTTTCCAAGTTTGCCACATAACTGCGGGCATGGCTTTCCAAAAGATTTAACCGTGCAGGGGTGCTCCAACTAGTCCATCACAAATTACCACAAGACGCATAGAAAGCCTAGATCACGGAACTCGTGATCTCCTCGGATTACTTAGTGGAAAACCTCAACTCTGAGAAGACCCAAAGTATCACCGGAATCCCGATGCCTAAGATATTTCGTAAAAGGTAAAACTAATCCAACAAGGCCGCCCAATGTGTCGATGAACCCGATAGGAGCCGCGTATCTTGTTCTCAGGACACGACCGGATGGGACTAGCTACAAGTAAAACCAAACCTCGAGTTTCCCTGCGGTGGCCCCGCACGCAGCCCGTTTTGGACCAACACTCACGAGGAGCATTGTCCCGGTGGTTGATTAATTATCCATGGGGCGATCAAACCCTATGCGGTTCATTAGTTAATTAGGCAAATTAGTACCAAAGTTGGGCCTTGCCAGACCAGTTTTAATCTAAGAAGAATTATCAAGGGGGTCCCCATAACAACCCCGATCGTGTTAGGAGCGCTCAATTATGGAATATAACACTGGTAGTCGAAACTAAGGCAGCAAATCTGGAACAAAACACCAGGCTAGAAAGGCCAAGCCTTCCACCTTTTACCAAGTATATAGGTGCATTAAATTAAATAGCGTTAATATGGTGATATAACAAGGAACCCATGTTATCACGTGGAAGCAACTGCACCTGCAACTAGCAACACTAACACATGGTTAAGCAAGTGGTAACATAGCCAATCAGTGGTTTGCTAGGCTGTAGAAAGGTTGAAGATTTCATGGCAATGTTGAGAGGCTAATATTTAACAGGTGGTAGGCAACGAGTCATAACGAAAGAAATGAGACAACTAGCATGACATTGATAGTAATGGTATCTAGGGAAATGGTCATCTTGCCTGAGATCCTGCTTAGAGGAAGAAGGAATCTGTGAAGCACACGAACCGACGTAGTCGAACGGATCCTCACAATCCGACACGCTTGCGGAACTCTATCGAGACGAAGCAAACCGAAAACAAAATCTACACATGAAATTCACCACCGCACATGCACGACATGATGCACAACACATATGACGCATGATCGGTTTCAATTATGCAAGGCATGTCATGGAAATTCAGGACAATCAAACAGTACACATTAAGTGAAGCTCAATATGCAACGAGTTGCATATTGACGAAACTCTACATTCAAATATTTAGTTCACTCCCGATTAGGTGCACGACATTATTAAATGTTGTTTAAACATGGCAAGGGGTGAAGCACAAGTAAACTACCTCACTAGCCATTTTAAATAAGGTCGGAAACGACATATAACATCTCTGAACTGAACCCACACATTAACTTTGAAATCTGTCAAGATTTGTGCTAACCATATTTTATGTTTGTTAAACGACAAAACAAAGTTGTTCCCGTGAAACTACACGTCATTCTAGTCGGTTTACATATATAACTCATCTCCAACGGAGCTACCGTTAACTAGCTACGAATTAAACCGTTTCTATCATGTTGTCACGCAAACCAATGCAAACAACATGTAAAACAACTTAGAATATGCACGAGAGTTGGAAGATATTAACCTACGGGAAATTCTACACGTTATATATATATATATAACTTGCCACGATCCGTGATGACCCACAAGTATAGGGGATCAATCATAGTCCTTTCGATAAGTAAGAGTGTCGAGCCCAACGAGGAGCACAAGGATCTCACAAGTGGTTTTCAGCAAGGTAAAATTTGGAGGCACTGAAACAAGTGATTGTGTGGTGAGATGATTCGTAGCAAGCAACAAGTAACAAAAGTAGCAACGGTCAAGCAAAGTGGCTCAATCCCTTTTGTAGCAAGGAACAATCCTGTACAAAGTCTTATAGGAGGAAAAACGCTCCCGTAGACACACGGGAATTTCTGTCATGCTAGTTTTCATCTTGTTCATATGATTCGCGTTCGTTACTTTGATAGTTTGATATGTGGGTGGACCAGCGCTTGGGTACTTCCCTTACTTGGAAAAGCATCCCACTTATGATTAACCCCTCTTGCAAGCATCTGCAACTACGAAAGAAGAATTAAGACAAAGTCTAACCATAGCATTAAACTAGTGGATCCAGATCAGCCCCTTACGAAGCAACGCATAAACTAGGGTTTAAGCTTCTGTCACTCTAGCAACCCATCATCTACTTACTACTTCCCAATGCCTTCCTATAGGCCCAAATAATGGTGAAGTTTTATGTAGTCGACGTTCACATAACACCACTAGAGGAAAAACAACATACAACACATCAAATTACCGAACGAATACCAAATTCACATGACTACTATTAGCATGATTATCCCATGTCCTCAGGAACAAAAATAATTACTCACAAAGCATAATCATATCTATGACCAGAGAGGTAATGAGTAGCATCAAGGATCCGAACATAAACTCTTCCACCAAGTAATCCAACTAGCATCAACTACAAAGAGTAATCAACACTACTAGCAACCTTACAAGTACCAATCGGAGTCGCGAGACGGAGATTGGTTACAAGTGATGAACTAGGGTTTGGAGATGAGATGGTGCTGATGAAGATGTTGATGGTGACGAGTCCCCTTCGATGAGAGGAGTGTTGGTGATGACGATGGCGACGATTTCCCCCTCCGGGAGGGAAGTTTCCCCGGCAGGATCGTCCTGCCGGAGCTCTAGATTGGTTCTGCTCAAGTTCCACCTCGTGGCGGCGGCGAATCCACGATAAATTTCCTCTCTGATTTTTTTCCAGACGAAACCCTTCATATAGCAGAAGAGGGGGGCCAGTGGGCCAGGAGGTTGCCCACAAGCCCTCATGGCGCGGCCTGGGTGGGTGGCCGCGCCGTGCAGGCTTGTGGCCTACCCGTGGTGCCCCTCAGGCACTTCTTCGGTCCAGTAATTTTTATAAATCAGGAAAAAAATCCTCGTTGATTTTTACGACGTTTGGATTTGCGCAGAATAGGTATCTCAACTTTGCTCCACTTTCAGGCCAGAATTCCAGCTGCCGACATTCTCCCTCTTCATGTAAACCTTGCAAAATAAGAGAGAAAAGGCGTAAGAATTGTACCGTGAAGTGAAATAACAGCCCAAGAAGCGATAAATAACAACATGAAAACATGATGCAAAATGGACGTATCAACTCCCCCAAGCTTAGACCTCGCTTGTCCTCAAAGGAAAGCCTAGCTCAATAAATATGTCCACATGTTTAGGGAGAGAGGTGTCGACAAAACAAGATACGAACATGCATGCATTATGATCATGATCAGAACAGCAATACCAACATATAATCTCTCATGCTAAATGACAATTCCTTCACAAAGTAAAGCATGGATCAAGAACCTTACCGAGAAGTAACAACCGATAGCCTTTAGTCATTGAAGCAATTGCAATTTATCACAACATCAGAAAGAGTCAAATAAGAGCTTGTAAAGAAAATCCACATACTCAATCATCCTTTCGTTCTCTACAATTGCTACAACTCACGTGGTACTCATGAGATCAAAGTTTCAGCTGGACACAGAGATAGATAGGGGCTTATAGTTTTTCCTCCCAACTGCTTACCTCAAGGGTAATGTCAACAATAATAATTCATGAATACTTACTTCCAAGTTGACATATGAATATAGATCTTTGCCAAGCATATGACGTTAGCCAAGATAAAGGCGAAACAAGGAATTGGTGAAGATCACCATAACTCTTTCAAGGGCAAAAAGTAAAGGTACAAGATAGGCCCTTCGTAGAGGGAAGCAGAGGTTGTCATGCGCTTTTGAGGTTTGGATGCGTGTCCTCTTAGTGCGGAGGAACGTCACTTTATATTGCCCCCTGTGATAAAGAACTTTATTATGCAGTCTGTCGCTTTTATGTCTTCCTCATCACAGGTTCGTACAAAGCTTATTTTCCACACACTAATAGATCATACATATTAGAGAGCAATTTTTATTGCTTGCACCGATGACAACTTACTTGAGGGATCTTATTCAATCCATAGGTAGGTATGGTGGACACTCATGGAAAAACTGGTTTGAAGGTTTATGGATGCACAAGTAGTATCTCTACTTAGTGTGGGAGTTTTGGCTAATATGAGGTGGAAGCAATCGTCACATGCTAAGGGATCTCTAATCATATAACATTGTTTGGAGCCAAGCAAACACAATTCATTATGATGTCTTCCTTGTCCAACATTTACTTCTAGGCATGCAATAGTTTAGTGAGTGTTCGCAATCATAGATGGTGTCAGAGATGATATATTTATATGTGAACCTCTCCTTCTTTATCACTTCCTATTAATTTCAACAATGACCAAGGTCTACGTTTGCCTACCCTCAACAAGTTTCAATCCTCCTTCTTTTTATATGTGAAGCCATCACTTCCTATAAGATCATTACATGATCTTTCATGCTTTTGTTCTATTCTCACTCTTTTGATCATGGCAAGAGGCAAAGCCCTTCAACTAAGACACTCTTTATTATATGTCTCACGAGCTCGAATACATCGGGGGTGACACAAAACCAAACTCAAGACTAAAACACTAAGATTTTTAATCTACTAGAGAAAGAGAAAACTGAAAAGGAAAACTAAAACAAAGGTAAAGGCAAAGGATGTGATGGTGATACGATATCGAGGAAACTCCCCCAAGCTTGGCACAAGCCAAGGGGATTGCCCATACCAATGCTCAGTCGTCTTCCTTTGGTGGTGAAGGTGGAGGAGTTGTTGCAATCTTTGACTCCAAGAGGGCCATTAATCTTTGATTTATACCTTGGAGATCTGCGATATGTTTTTCCAGCAAAACAACTTCACGAGTGAGACAAGTATTGCGAGAATGAGTTGTTTCACAAAACCTCAAGAGTTCAATCAAGGATGGAAACAGTAGGTGGAGGTAGGGTTGGGGGAAATCCACTTCTTCAACTTCTTCCTTGTTGATCACAGATTGCACTTCATCCCATGCCCGGTTCTTCTCCTTAGCTTTGCCCTTGGTTTCTTTAGGTAGCCCTTCCTTAGCCTCCATGACCTCCATCCTTTTCAGATCAGCATGGACTTCTCCATAGACTTGACGGAGATTGTTCTCTCCCACAAATTCCTGGGACGACATCTTGTTCTAAATCTATGGCAGAAAACAGGCTCGAAACGAAAAACAGAGGAAATCTGCGTGATGCAGGGGTCAGACCAAACAGGAGTATATATAATGATTTTTTCCAGACCAGAAGGAGTACCATGCACGAAAACGGAGTCCGGGAGGCGCACGAGGTGGCCACAAGCCCTCACGGCGCGGCCAGGGGGTGGGCCCGCGCCGTGCAGGCTTGTCGCCTCCTCGCGCACTTTCCGGACTACTTCCAATTTTTGTATTTTTTCAAATATTCCAAAACGGAGAAAATTTCCTACTAGAAAAGTTTTGGACTCTGTTTTGTTACCGAATCACATACCTCTTCGTTTTCGGAGTCTGAAATAGGTTGATAAATATCCCTTAGGTATTCTTCCGGAGTTATGGTATTGATAATATTGCTTTCAACATTTATGGGAGTACCTGAGATATAATGCTTGATTCTCTGCCCATTTACCACTCTCGGACAATTACCTTCCGTGTTGTTGATCTTGATAGCACCGGAACGATATACTTCCTCAACAACATAGGGACCTTCCCATTTAGAGAGAAGCTTACCTGCAAAGAATCTTAAACGAGAGTTATATAGCAACACATAATCACCTACATTGAACTCACGCTTTTGTATCCTCTTATCATGCCACCTCTTAACCTTCTCTTTGAACAGCTTGGCATTCTCATATGCCTCAGTTCTCCACTCATCAAGCGAGCTAATATGAAATAACTTCTTGTCACTCGCAAGTTTGAAATCAAAGTTGAGCTCTTTGATTGCCCAATAAGCTTTATGCTCTAGCTCAAGAGGTAAATGACATGCTTTACCATACACCATTTTGTACGCAGACATGCCCATGGGATTCTTATAGGCAGTTGTATAAGCCCACAGTGCATCATCGAGCTTCTTAGACCAATTCTTTCTAGACCTGTTGATAGTCTTTTGCAGAATTAGTTTAATCTCTCTATTGCTTAGCTCTACTTGACCACTCGACCGAGGGTGGTAGGGAGACGCAATTCTATGGTTGACATCGTACTTAGCAAGCGTTTTACGGAAAGCACCATGAATGAAGTGTGAACCACCGTCGGTCATTAGATATCTAGGGACTCCAAATCTAGGGAAGATAACTTCTTTCAGCATCCTGATAGAGGTGTTGTGATCAGCACTACTAGTGGGGATAGCTTCTACCCACTTAGTGACGTAATCAACAACAACTAGGATATGAGTATACCCGTTGGATTTTGGAAAAGGTCCCATATAATCAAAGCCCCAAACATCAAATGGTTCAATGACAAGTGAATAGTTCATAGGCATTTCCTGACGTTTGCTAATATTACCGATTATTTGACATTCGTCACAAGACAAGACAAACTTACGGGCATCCTTGAAGAGAGTGGGCAAATAGAAACCTGATTGCAATACCTTGTGTGTAGTTCTATCTCCCGCATGGTGTCCTCCGTAGGCCTCGGAGTGACACTTCTGTAGGATATGTCCATGTTCATGTTCAGGTACACAACATCTAATAACACCATCTACTCCTTCCTTATAAAGGCGAGGATCATCCCAAAAGTAGTGTCTCAAGTCAAAGAAGAATTTCTTCTTTTGCTGGTACGTGAAACTAGGTGGTATGTATTTGGCAACGATATAGTTTGCATAATCAGCATACCACGATGCACTACGTGAAGCATTGATGACATTCAATTGCTCATCGGGAAAGCTATCATCAATAGGTTGTGGGTCATCAAGAACGTTCTCCAACCTAGACAAGTTATCTGCTACTGGGTTATCAGCACCCTTTCTGTCGACAACGTGCAAATCAAATTCTTGTAGCAAGAGAACCCATCTGATAAGTCTAGGTTTAGCATATTTATTCTCCATGAGGTACTTAATAGCAGCATGATCAGCGTGAATAGTGACTTTGGAATCAACTATGTAAGACCTGAACTTTTCACATACAAACACGACTGCTAAAAACTCCTTCTCCGTAGTAGCATAGTTTGTGTGGGCAGTGTCTAGAGTTTTACTAGCGTAGTGAATAACATTCAACTTCTTATCAACTCTTTGCCCTAGAACAACACCAACAACACAATCACTAGCGTCACATATGATCTCAAAAGGTAAGTTCCAATCAGGTGGTTGAACAATAGGCGCAGTTATCAAAGCCCTCTTAAGTATTTCGAAGGCTTCCTCACAATCATTGTCAAAAACAAAAGGAATATCCTTTTGTAAGAGATTGGTAAGAGGCCTAGAAATCTTAGAGAAGTCTTTAATGAACCTTCTATAGAAACCAGCATGACCAAGGAAACTTCTTATACCTTTGATATCTGTGGGGTATGGCATTTTCTCGATTGCATCAACCTTAGCCTTATCGACTTCAATACCTCTTTCAGAAATTTTATGTCCTAAAACGATGCCTTCATTAACCATAAAGTGGCACTTCTCCCAATTCAAGACAAGATTGGTGTCCTTACATCTCTGTTATACTCGATCAAGGTTGCTGAGGCAATCATCAAAAGAAGACCCATAAACGGAAAAGTCATCCATGAAAACCTCAACAACCTGTTCACAAAATTCAGAGAATATAGCCATCATACATCTTTGAAAGGTGGCAGGTGCATTACATAAGCCAAAAGGCATACGTCTATAAGCAAAGGTACCGAAAGGACAGGTGAAAGTGGTTTTCTCCTGATCAGATTGTGCAAGTGGTATTTGGGAGAAACCAGAATAACCGTCTAGAAAGCAGAAGTGTGTGTGTTTGGACAACCTTTCTAGCATTTGGTCGATAAAAGGCACAGGGTAATGATATTTCCTAGTGGCTTTATTCAATTTCCTAAAATCGATCACCATCCTATAGCCAGTAATAATCCTCTGTGGGATCAATTCATCCTTATCATTAGGGACAACGGTAATACCTCCCTTCTTAGGGATGCAATGCACCGGACTCACCCAATCGCTATGAGCAACAAGATAGATAATACCCGCTTCGAGGAGCTTTAGTATTTCTTTTATTACTACCTCTTTCATCTTAGGATTTAATCTCCTTTGATGATCAACAACTGGTTTGAAGTCAGGATCAGTTTTAATCTTGTGCTGGCATAGGGTAGGACTAATGCCCTTAAGATCATCAAGAGTATATCCAATAGCAGCATGGTGCTTCCTCAGAGTTTTTAGTAACTTATTTTCTTCATGCTCTGAGAGGCTAGCACTAATTATAACAGGATATATCTCTTTTTCATCAAGATAGGCATACTTAAGAGTATCACGCAACTGTTTAAGCTCGAACACACGATCACCCTTTGGTGGGGGTGGATCCCCAAGCAGTTCAATAGGCAGATTATTCTTAGGACAGGATATTGTTCTAAGACAACTCTATCTATCTCATCCCTTTCATCCATATGCATATCATTTTCATGCTCAAGCAAGTATTGCTCTAAGGGATCAGTAGGAGGCACGACAATAGAAGCTAAGGCAATAGTTTCATCCTTACTAGGCAACTCTTTTTCATGAGGTTGTCTACCAAACTTGGAGAAGTTGAACTCATGTGACACGCCTTCAAAGCCAACAGTGACAGTTTGCTTCTCACAATAAATATGAGCATTGACGGTATTGAGGAAGGGTCTGCCAAATATGATGGGAAAAAAGCTATCTTGTGCGGTAGCAAGAACGAGGAAATCAGCAGGATACTTCGTTTGACCACACAAGACTTCAACATCCCTAACAATTCCCACAGGGCAGATAGTATCTCTATTGGCAAGCTGAATAGTGACATAAATAGGCTCTATCTCAACAGGTGCAATCTCATATTTGATTTCATCGTATAAGGATTGAGGTATTGCACTAACACTAGCACCCACGTCACATAAACCATGGTAACAATGATCTCCTATCTTAACAGAAACCACATGCATGCCAACAACAGGCCTATGTTTGTCTCTAGCGTGAGGTTTAGCAATTCTAGCAGCATCTTCACAGAAGTGAATATTATGTCCCTCAACATCGTCGGACAGAAGATCTTTGATAATTGCAATGCTAGGTTCAACTCTAATTTTCTCAGGGGGTGTAGGTGTTCTAATATAGCCTCTACGTATCACAGTTGAAGCTTTAGAATGATCCTTTATCCTAACAGGGAAAGGTGATTTCTCAATGTAAGCACTAGTTACCAAGGATCATTATAGGCAATGACTTTCTTTTCAACTGGAGTGGGTTTAACTACATTGACTTCTAAAGGAGGATGATATTTAAAGGTATTATCTTAGAGTCAAGTCCATACTTAGCGCTAAAATCACTAAAGGTATTTGTCTCAACAAAGGATTTAACGCAATCAAACGTGAAATTCATACCTGACTCCTTACCTTCTTCAAGCTCCCAATCTTCAGAGTTGCGTTTAATTCTCTCCAATAAATTCCATTTGAAGTCAATATCTCTCTTCATAAAAGAACCGGTAGAAGAAGTGTCAGGCATGGTGCGATCATCATGAGAAAGCCGAGCATAGAAGTTCGGAATGATAATTTCTCTCGAGAGCTCATGCTTGGGGCATGAATATAACATTGATTTAAGCCTCCCCAAGCTTGAGCCATGCTTTCTCTGTCACGAGGCCAAAAATTATAAATATAATTCCGATCATGATGTACTAAATGCATAGGATAAAACTTTTGATGAAATTCCAATTTCAACCGATTGTAGTCCCATGATCCAGTATCATCACATAGCCTATACCATGTCAACACCTTGTCCTTCAAATATAAAGGGAAGACCTTCTTCTTGACCTCATCCTTGGGCAAACCTGCAAGCTTAAATAGACCACAAACTTTAACTACATAGATCAGATGCAAGTCTGGATGTGATGTTCCATCTCTTGTAAAAGGATTAGCCAGCAGTTTCTCAACCATACCCGAAGGAAATTCAAAGCAAATATTTTCAGTAGGTGCAACAGGTTGAGGAGCAACACTTTGTGCTTCCGTTCGAGGTGAACATACCCCGAACAAGCCCCTCAAAGGATTAGTATCCATAGTGACAAGTGACAATAAATTTCAACACACTATAAGAATGTTTCCTTACCAAGTTCCACTTACCAAAGGCGCTTCACTCCCCGGCAACGGCGCCAGAAAAGAGTCTTGATGACCCACAAGTATAGGGTGTCTATCATAGTCCTTTCGATAAGTAAGAGTGTCGAACCCAACGATGAGCAGAAGGATCTGACAAGTGGTTTTTCAGCAAGGTAATATCTGCAAGCACTGAAATTATCGGTAACAAGTGATTGTATGGTGAGGTGATTCGTAGCAAGCAACAAGTACCAAAATTATAAATGGTGCAGGAAAGTGTCCCAATCCCTTTTGTAGCAAGGGACAAGCCTGGACAAAGTCTTATTGGAGGAAAAACGCTCCCGAGGACACACGGGAATTTCTGTCATGCTAGTTTTCATTATGTTCATATGATTCGCGTTCGTTACTTTGATAGCTTGATATGTGGGTGGACCGGCGCTTGGGTACTGCCCTTACTTGGACAAGCATCACATTTATGATTAACCCCTCTCGCAAGCATCTGCAACTACGAAAGAAGAATTAAGACAAAGTCTAACCGTAGCATTAAACTAGTGGATCGAAATCAGCCCCTTACGAAGCAACGCATAAACTAGGGTTTAAGCTTCTGTCACTCTAGCAACCCATCATCTACTTACTACTTCCCAATGCCTTCCTCTAGGCCCAAATAATGGTGAAGTTTTATGTAGTCGACGTTCACATAACACTACTAGAGGAAAAACAACATACAACACATCAAATTACCGAACGAATACCAAATTCGCATGACTATTATTAGCATGACTTATCACATGTCCTCAGGAACAAAAGTAACTACTCACAAAGCATAATCATATCCATGACCAGAGAGGTAATGAGTAGCATCAAGGATCTGAACATAAACTCTTCCACCAAGTAATCCAACTAGCATCAACTACAAAGAGTAATCAACACTACTAGCAACCTTACAAGTACCAATCGGAGTCGCGAGACGGAGATTGGTTACAAGTGATGAACTATGGTTTGGAGATGAGATGGTGATGATGAATATGTTGATGGTGACGAGTCCCCTCCGATGAGAGGAGTGTTGGTGATGACGATGGCGATGATTTCCCCCTCCAGGAGGGAACTTTCCCCGACAGGATCGTCGTGCCGGAGCTCTAGATTGGTTCTGCTCAAGTTCCGCCTCGTGGCGGCGGCGAATCCACGAAAAAGCTCCTCTCTGATTTTTTTCCAGATGAAACCCTTCATATAGCAGAAGAGGGGGGCCAGTGGGCCAGCAGGTTGCCCACAAGTCCTCATGGCGCGGCTTGGGCGGTGGCCGCGCCGTGCTGGCTTGTGGCCAACCCGTGGTGCCCCTCTGGCGCTTCTTTGGCCGAGTATTTTTTATAAATCAGGAAAAAATCCTCGTTGGTTTTTATGGCAATTGGAGTTGCGCAGAATAGGTATCTCAACTTTGCTCCACTTTGAGGCCAGAATTCCAGCTGCCGGCATTCTCCCTCTTCATGTAAACCTTGCAAAATAAGAGAGAAAAGGCATAAGAATTGTACCGTGAAGTGAAATAACAGCCCAAGAATCGATAAATAACAACATGAAAACATGATGCAAAATGGACGTATCAATCTGACGCATGGTTTAAAAGTTACGGACGTTTGAAAATCATGCATTTTTTGAAATTAATAAATTCGCAAAGCCTAAAAAAACGTACCCTTGTATACCGCACAACAGGAAGCGTTAAGAAACGCGGTTGATGTAGTGGAACTTCTTCACGTCCCTCGATCATCTCCACGAACCGTCCCATGAACCGTCCCGCGATCCGTCCCACGATCCGTTCCGATCTAGTGCCGAACGGACGACACCTCCGTGTTCAGCACACGTACAGCTCAACGATGATCTCGGCCTTCTTGATCCAGCAAGAAAGACAGAGAAGTAGATGAGTTCTCCAGCAGCATGACGGCGCTCCGGTGGTGGTGACGATCTACTCCTGCAGGGCTCCGCCCGAGCTCCGCAGAAATACGATCTAGAGGAAGAACTATGGTGTCTAGATCTGAGTTGCATGTGACAAAAGTTGTCTCAAATCAGCCCTAAATCACCACTATATATAGGAGGGAGGGGGAGGAGGCTTGCCTTGAGGACCAAGCCCTCAAGGGTGCGCCGGCCAAGGGAGAGGAGGAGTCCTATTCCAATCCTACTCCAATTAGGATTGGAAAGTGGAGTCCTCTTCCTTCCCACCTCTTTTTTTTTCTTTTTCTTTGGTTTTCTTTCCTTGGCGCCAAGGCCCTCTTGGGCTGTCCCACCAGCCCAGTAAGGGATGGTGCGCCACCCCTAGGGCCATTGGTCTTCCCCCGGGTTGGTTCCCCCCTCCCGGTGAACTTCCGGAACCCATTCGTCACTCCGAGTACATTCCCGGTAATGCCCGAAAACCTTTCGGTAAGCAAATGAAGCATCCTATATATCAATCTTCATTTCCATACCATGCCGAAAACCCTCGTGACGTCCGTGATCTCATCCGGGATTCCGAACAACATTCGGTAACCACACATATAACTCAACTATATTAAAACATCATCGAACCTTAAGTGTGCAGACCCTGTGGGTTCGAGAACTATGTAGACATGCCCTGAGGCACTCCTCGGTCAATATCCAATAGCGGGACCTGGATGCCCATATTGGATCATACATATTCTCCGAAGATCTTATCGGTTGAACCTCAGTGTCAAGGATTCATATAATCTCGTATGTCATTCCCTTTGTCCTTCTGTATGTTACTTGCCCGAGATTTGATCGTCAGTATCCGCATACCTATTTCAATCTCGTTACCGGCAAGTTTCTTTACTCGTTCTGTAATACAAGATCCCGTGATTTACATTTAGTCACATTGCTTGCAAGGCTTGTTTGTGATGTTGTATTACCGAGTGGGCCCCGAGATACCTCTCTGTCACACGGAGTGACAAATCCCAGTCTTGATCCATACTAACTCAACGGACACCTTCGGAGATACCTGTAGAGCACCTTTATAGTCACCAAGTTACGTTGCGACGTTTGATGCACACAAGGTATTCCTCCGGTGCCAGTGAGTTATATGATCTTATGGTAATAGGAACAAATACTTGACACACAGAAAACAATAGCAATAAAACGACACGATCAATATGCTACGTTCATAGTTTGGGTCTTGTCCATCACATGATTCTCCTAATGATGTGACCCCGTTATCAAGTGACAACACTTGTCTATGGTTAGGAAACCTTGACCATCTTTGATCAACGAGCTAGTCAACTAGAGGCTTAGTAGGGACAGTGTTTTGTCTATGTATCCACACATGTATTTGTGTTTGCAATCAATACAATTATAGCATGGACAATAACAATTATCATGAACAAAGAAATATAATAATAAGTAATTTCTTATTGCCTCTAGGGCATATTTCCAACAGTCTCCCACTTGCACTAGAGTCAATAATCTAGTTCACATCACCATGTGATTTCAACGAATCCAACACCCATATAGTTCTGGGGTCTCATCACGTCTTGCTCGTGAGAGAGGTTTTAGTCAATGGTTCTGAAACTTTCAGATCCGTGTGTTCTTTACATATCTTTATGTCATCTTATAGATGTCGATACTACATGCTATTCGAAAATACTCCAAATATCTACTCTACTATACGAATCGGTTTTATTACTCATAGTTATTCAGATTAGTGTCAAAGCTTGCATCAACGTAACCCTTTACAACAAACTCTTTAACCACCTCCATAATCGAGAAAAAAAACCCTTAGTCCACTAGTTACTAAGGATAACTTTGACCGCTGTTTTAGTGATTCAATCCCGGATCACCTTTTATACCCCTTGACACACTCATGGCAAGGCACACATCAGGTATGGTACACATCTTGGCGTACTTTAGAGCCTACGGCTAAGGCATAGGGGACGACCTTCATCCTTTCTCTTTCTTCTGCCGATGTCGGGCTTTTGAGTCTTACTCAAATTCACACCTTTCAACACAGCCAAGAACTCCTTCTTTGCTGATCTATTTTGAACTCCTTCAAAAACTTGTCAAGGCATGCATTTCATTTGAAAGTTCTATTAAGTGTTTTGATCTATCTCTATATATCTTGATGCTCAATGTTCAAATAGCTCTATCTAGGCCTTCCTTTGAAAAACTCCTTTCAAACAACCTTTTATGCTTCACAGAAATTCTACATTACTTCCGATCAACAATATGTCAACCACATATACTTATCAGAAATTCTATAGTGCTCCCACTCACTTCTTTGGAAATACAAGTTTCTCATAAACCTTGCACAAACCCAAAAGCTTTGATCATCTCATCAAAGTGTATATTCCAACTCCGAGATGCTTGCACCAGTCCATTCAAGGATCACTGGAACTTGCATACTTATTAGTATCCTTAGGACCGACAAAATTTTCTGGTTGTATCACATACAACCTTCCTCAAGGAAACCGTCGAGGAAACAATGTTTTTGACATCCAATGTGCAATATTCTAACATAATTCCAACAGACTTTTAGCATCGCTACGAGTGAGAAAGTCTCATCATAGTCAACTCTTTGAACTTTGTCAGAAACATCTTTGCGACAAGTCGAGCTTTTCTTAATGGTGAATAGTCACCATCATCGTCTGTCTTCATTTTAAAGATCCATCTTTACTTAATAGTCTTACTACCATCAAGTAGTTCTTCCAAAGTCTACACTTTGTTTTCATACATGGATCCTCTCTCGGATTTCATGGCCTCTAGCCATTTGTCGGAATCCGGGCCCACCATCGCTTCTACATAGCTCGTAGGTTCATTGTTGTTCAACAACATGACCTCCAAGACAGGGTTACCGTACCATTCTGTAATAGTACGCGACCTTTGTCGACCTACGAGGTTTGTAGTAACTTGATCCGAAGCTCAATGATCACCATCATCTGTTTCCACTTCAATTGGTGTAGGCGCCACAGGAATATGTTCCTGCGCCTGCTACACACTAGTTGAAGTGACGGTTCACTAACCTCATCAAGTTCCACCACCCTCCCACTCACTTCTTTCGAGAGAAACCTTTCCTTGAGAAAGGACCCGTTTCTAGAAACAAACACTTTGCTTCCAGATCTGAGATAGGAGATGTATCCAACTGTTTTGGATATCCTATGAAGATGCATTTATCCGCTTTAGGCGCTCAAACTATCCCACGATAAACAACTGTTGTGAGGAAAAACCAAATGTTGTTCCCTCTCCAGGATGGTGCGTCGAGCCGCGAATGGACTTCTTGAGCGAGTGCTGGTTGGTGTGAGTATGTCGACTCCTTAGTGAGTACCACACGTAGATTCGGGCACCAAGGCCTTGGCGAGGTGCCGGCACCGTGCCCCCAGCCCCTGCTCGCGGGGTACAAGCGGGTGAGGGCAGACGGACGCACGACTTAGAGGAAAAGAGCGCGTTGCGAAGAATGCAGGGAAAATAAGTTTTTGCGGAAAGCTTCATTTGGAAAGGCCCCGAGTTTTGATTTCATAAATACCATTAAATCCAAGCGAGAAAAAGAAAATGCAAGCCGCGCCCGGCACCTAATCTATTCTCCGCCTTCATCGCCACCCAGCGCGGAGCTAAGGTCTTCCACTAGGCGTGGGGTGGACCCCTTCCGCGTCCTCGGGGGGCCCTGGGCGTTTACAGCCTCGGCTCGTTATTACGTGAGAGTGTCACGGTGGGGGTGTATCTCGGAGGTCGCGAGGACGCTTTGGCCTCGCGAGTGTCCCTACCCCCGAGGCATTAGGCGCCTGATTCCGGAAGTCATTGGTGGACTGTGTTGATTTCCTTCGTCTTCCCCACTAGGCATGGGATGGACCCCTTCCGCGTCCTCAGGGGGCCCTGGGCGTATACAACCTCAGCTCATTATTACGTGAGAGTGTCACGGGATGAAGTAGGTTTTGAAAGAATTGAAGGACGATGTAGAGGCGACGCGGAGACAGTGCAGGGGCGGTGTAGAGTCGTCATGGGTAGAACTTGTGGAGGTGCTGGATGTTCTAGGCATTCTGGATGGGGTCTCCATCTTGAGTCTCCAGACTGTAGGGGAACGTCGCATGGGAAACAAAAATTTTCCTACGCGCACGAAGACCTATCATGGTGATGTCCATCTACGAGAGGGGATGTGTGATCTATGTACCCTTGTAGACCGTACAGCAGAAGCGTTAGTGAACGCAGTTGATGTAGTGGAACGTCCTCACGTCCCTCGATCCGCCCCGCAAACTATCCCGCGGTCAGTCCCACGATCTAGTGCCGAACGGACGGCACCTCCGCGTTCAGCACACGTACAACTCGACGATGATCTCGGCCTTCTTGATCCAGCAAGAGAGACAAAGAGGTAGAAGAGTTCTCCGGCAGCGTGACGGCGCTCCGGAGGTTGGTGATGATCTTGTCTCAGCAGGGCTCCGCCCGAGCTCCGCAGAAACGCGATCTAGAGGTGAAACCGTGGAGATATGTGGTCGGGCTGCCGTGGCAAAGTTGTCTCAAATCAGCCCTAAAACCCCACTATATATAGGAGGAGGAGGGGGGAGACTTTCCTTGGGGTGCAACGACTCCCAAGGGAGTCGGCCGAGCCAAGGGGGAAGTCCTCCCCCTCCCAAACCGAAATCCACTTGGTTTGGAAGGTGGAGTCCTTCTTCCCTTTCCCACCTCCTTCTTTTTTTTCCTTTCCTCTTTGATTTTCTTTCCTATGTGCAAGGCCTCTCTTGGGCTGTCTCACCAGCCCACTAAGGGCTGGTGCGGCACCCCAAACACCCATGGGCTTCCCCGGGGTGGGTGGGGCCCCCGGTGAACTCCCGGAACCATTCGTCATTCCCGGTACATTCCCGGTAACTCCGAAATCCTTCCGGTAATCAAATGAGGTCATCCTATATATCAATCTTCGTTTTCGGACCATTCCGGAAACCCTCGTGACGTCCGTGATCTCATCCGGGACTCCGAACAACATTCGGTAACCAACCATATAACTCAAATACGCATAAAACAACGTCGAACCTTAAGTGTGCAGACCCCGCGGGTTCGAGAACTATGTAGACATGACCCGAGAGACTCCTCGGTCAATATCCAATAGCGGGACCTGGATGCCCATATTGGATCCTACATATTCCACGAAGATCTTATCGTTTGAACCTCAGTGCCAAGGATTCATATAATCCCATATGTCATTCCCTTTGTCCTTCGGTATGTTACTTGCCCGAGATTCGATCATCAGTATCCGCATACCTATTTCAATCTCGTTTACCGGCAAGTCTCTTTACTCGTTCCGTAATACAAGATCCCGCAACTTACATTAAGTTACATTGCTTGCAAGGCTTGTGTGTGATGTTGTATTACCGAGTGGGCCCCGAGATACCTCTCCGTCACACGGAGTGACAAATCCCAGTCTCGATCCATACTAACTCAACGAACACCTTCGGAGATACCTGTAGAGCATCTTTATAGTCACCCAGTTACGTTGCGACGTTTGATACACACAAAGCATTCCTCCGGTGTCCGTGAGTTATATGATCTCATGGTCATAGGAACAAATACTTGACACGCAAAAAACAGTAGCAACAAAATGACACGATCAACATGCTACGTCTATTAGTTTGGGTCTAGTCCATCACATGATTCTCCTAATGATGTGATACCGTTATCAAGTGACAACACTTGCCTATGGCCAGGAAACCTTGACCATCTTTGATCAACGAGCTAGTCAACTAGAGGCTTACTAGGGACAATGTTTTGTCTATGTATCCACACAAGTATTGTGTTTCCAATCAATACAATTATAGCCTGGATAATAAACGATTATCATGAACTAAGAAATATAATAATAACTAATTTATTATTGCCTCTAGGTCATATTTCCAACAGTCTCCCACTTGCACTAGAGTCAATAATCTAGTTCACATCACCATGTGATTCCAACGAATCCAACACCCATATAGTTATGGGGTCTGATCACGTCTTGCTCGTGAGAGAGGTTTTAGTCAACGGTTCTGAAACTTTCAGATCCGTGCGTTTTTTACAAATCTTTATGTCATCTTATAGATGCTGCTACTACGTGCTATTCGGAAATGCTCCAAATATCTACTCTACTATACGAATCCGTTTCACTACTCATAGTTATTCGGATTAGTGTCAAAGCTTGCATTGACGTAACCCTTTACGACAAACTCTTTAACCACCTCCATAATCGAGAAAAATTCCTTAGTCCATTAGTTACTAAGGATAAATTTCGACCGCTGCTAGTGATTCAATCATGGATCACTCTCTGTACCTCTCAACATACTTTGAGTCAAGGCACACATCAGGTGCGATACACAGCATGGCATACTTTAGATTCTACGGCTAAGGCATAGAAGACGACCTTCGTCTATTCTCTTTATTCTGCCGTGGTCGGGTTTTGAGTCTTACTCAAATTCACACCTCACAACGCAACCAAGAACTCCTTCTTTGCTGATCTATTTTGAACTCTTTCAAAAAACTTGTCAAGGCATGCATCTTGTTGAAACTTCTATTAAGCGCTTTCGATCTATCTCCATAGATCTTTGATGCTCAACGTTCAAGTAGCGTAATCCAGGTACTCCTTTGAAAACTTCTTTCAAACAACCTTGTATGCTTTACAGAAATTCTACATTACTTCTGATCCACAATATGTCAACCACATATACCTATCAGAAATTCTATAGTGCTCCCACTCACTTCTTTGGAAATACAAGTTTCTCATAAACCTTGTACAAACCCAAAATCTTTGATCATCTCATCAAAGTGTATATTCCAACTCCGAGATGCTTGCACCAGTCCATTGATGGATCACTGGAGCTTGCATACTTGCTAGTATCTTTAGGATCGACAAAACCTTCTGGTTGTATCACATACAATGTTTGCTCAAGGAAACCGTCGAGAAAACAATGTTTTGACATCCTACGTGCAATATTTCATAAATAATGCATCAACAACTAACATAATTCTAATAGACCTTTAGCATCGCTACGAGTGAGAAAGTCTCATCATAGTCAACTATTTGATCTTGTAGAAAACATCTTTGCGACAAGTCGAGCTTTTCTTAATAGTGACTTATCACCATTATCGTCTGTCTTCTTTTAAAGATCCATTTTTACTCAATAGTCCTATGACCATCAAGTAGTTCTACCAAAGTCTACACTTTGTTTTCACACATGGATCCTCTCTCGGATTTCATGGCTTCCAGCCATTTGTCGGAATCTGGGCCCACCATCGCTTTCTCCATAACTCGTAGGTTCACTGTTGCTCAACAACATGACCTCCAAGACAGGGTTACCGTACTACTCTGCAGCAGTACGCGACCTTGTCGACCTACGAGTAACTTGATTCGAAGCTCAATGATCATCATCATCAGCTTCGACTTCAATTGGTGTAGGCGCCACATGAAGAACTTCCTGCGCCCTGCTACACACTGGTTGAAGTGATGGTTCAATAATCTCATCAAGTTCTACTACCCTCCCACTCAATTCTTTCGAGAGAAACCTTTCCTCGAGAAAGGATCCGTTTCTAGAAACACTTTGCTTTCGGATCCGAGATAGGAGATGTACCCAACTGTTTTGGATATCCTATGAAGATGCATTTATCCGCTTTGGGTTCGAGCTTATCAGACTGAAACTTTTTCACATAAGTGTCGAAACCCCAAACTTTCAAGAAACGACAGTTTAGATTTCTCTAAACCTCAGTCTATACTGTGTCATCTGAACGGAAATACGCGGTGCCCTATTTAAAGTGAGTGCGGTTGTCTCTAATGCATAACCCATAAACGATAGTGGTAATTCGATAAGAGACATCATAGTATGCACCATACCAAATAGTGCGTGGCTATGACGTTCAGACACATCATCACACTATGATGTTCCAGGTGGCATGAACTGCGAAACAATTTCCACGTTGTCTTAACTGTGTACCAAAACTCGTAACTCAGATATTCATTTGTATGATCATATCGTAGACAGTTTATCCTCTTGTTACGACGAACTTCACTCTGAAACGGAATTGAACTTTTCAACATTTCAGACTTGTGATTCATTAAGTAAATACTCCTGTATCTACTCAAATCGTCAGTGAAGTAAGAACATAATGATATCCACTACGTGCCTCAGCACCCATTGGACTGCATACATCAAAATGTATCACTTCCAACAAGTTACTATCTTATTTCATCTCAATGAAAACAAGGCCTTGCTCATGTGGTATGATTTGCATGTCACTAGTGATTCGAAATCAGGTGAGTACAAAGATCCATCAACATGGTGCCTCTTCATGCAATTTATACTAACATGACTCAAGCGGCAGTGCCACAAGTAAGTGGTACTATCATCATTAACTCGTATCTTTTGGCACCAATATCATGAACATGTGTAACACTATGATCGAGATTCAATAAACCATTGAAGGTGAATATTAAAGAAAATAGAGTAACCATTATTCTCTTTAAATGAATAATCGTATTGCAATAAACACGATCCAATCATGTTCATGCTTAACGCAAGCACCAAATAACAAATATTTAGGTTTAACACCAATCCCGATGGTAGAGGGAGCGTGCGACGTTTGATCATATCAACCTTGGAAACACTTCCAACACGTATCGTCACCTCGCCTTTAGCTAGTCTCCGTTTATGCCGTAGCTTTCATTTCATGTTACTAATCACTTAGCAACCAAACCGGTATCCAATACCCTCATGATACTAGGAGTACTAGTAAAGTACACATCAACATCATGTATATCAAATACACTTCTTTCGACTTTTGCCAGCCTTCTTATCTACCAAGTATCTATAGTTGCTCCGCCTCAGTGACTGTTCCCCTCATTACAGAAGCACTTAGTCTCGGGTTTGGGTTTAATCTTGGGTCTCTTCATTAGTGCAGCAACTGTTTTGCCGTTTCACGAAGTATCCCTTCTAGCCCTTGCCTTTCTTGAAACTTAGTGGTTTTACAAACCATCAACTATTGATGCTCCTTCTTGATTTCTACTTTCGCAGTGTCAAACATCGCGAATTGCTCAAGGATCATTGTATGTATCCTTGATATGTTATAGTTCATCACGAAGCTCTCACAGCTTGGTGGCAGTGACTTTGGAGAACTATCACTATCTCATCTGGAAGATTAACTCCCACTTGATTCAAGCGATTGTCGTACTGAGACAATCTGAGCACATGCTCAACGATTGAGCCTTTCTCCTTTACTTTGTGGACAAAGAATCTTGTCGGAGGTCTCGTACCTCTTAATAAGGGCACAAGCATGAAATCACAATTTCATCTCTTTAGAACATCACTTATGTTCCGTGACGTTTTACAACGTTTTCGGCGCCATGCTTCTAAGCCATTAAGTATTTTGCACTGAACTATCGTGTAGTCATCAGCAACGTGTATGTCGGATGTTCATAGCATCCACAGACGACGCTCGAGGTGCAGCACACCGAGTGGTGCATTAAGGACATAAGCCTTCTGCGTAGCAACAAGGACAATCCTCGGTTTTACAGACTCAGTCTGCAAAGTTTGCTACTATCAATTTTCAACTAAATTTTCTCTAGGAACATATAAAAATAGTAGAGCTATAGCGCAAGCTACATCGTAATTCGCAAAGACCATTAGACTATGTTCATGACAATTAGTTCAATTAATCATATTACTTAAGAACTCCCACTCAAAAAGTACATCTCTCTAGTCATTTGAGTGGTACATGATCCAAATCCACTATCTCAAGTCCGATCATCACGTGAGTCGAGAATAGTTTCAGTGGTAAGCATCTCTATGCTAATCATATCAACTATACGATTCATGCTCGACCTTTCGGTCTCATGTGTTCCGAGGCCATGTCTGTACATGCTAGGCTCGTCAAGCTTAACCCGAGTGTTCCGCGTGTGCAACTGTTTTGCACCCGTTGTATGTGAACGTTGAGTCTATCACACCCGATCATCACATGGTGTCTCGAAACGACGAGCTGTAGCAACGGTGCACAGTCGGGGAGAACACAATTTCGTCTTGAAATTTTAGTGAGAGATCACCTCATAATGCTACCGTCGTTCTAAGCAAAATAAGGTGCATAAAAGGATTAACATGACATGCAATTCATAAGTGACATGATATG
Source organism: Hordeum vulgare subsp. vulgare (assembly GCF_904849725.1). Taxonomy (NCBI): domain Eukaryota; kingdom Viridiplantae; phylum Streptophyta; class Magnoliopsida; order Poales; family Poaceae; genus Hordeum; species Hordeum vulgare. The sequence goes on along the minus strand of NC_058520.1, from coordinate 297,198,807 downwards.
GCCATCATCACGTGCTTCTTGATCTCCATCACCAAAGCACCGGCACGATCTTCTTGTCACCGGCGTCACACCATGATCTCCATCATCATGATCTCCATCAACGTGTCGCCATCGGGGTTGTCGTGCTACTCATGCTATTACAACTAAAGCTACATCCTAGCAAAATAGTAAACGCATCTGCAAGCACAAACGTTAGTTATAAAGACAACCCTATGGCTCCTGCCGGTTGCCGTACCATCGACGTGCAAGTCGATATTAACTATTACAACATGATCATCTCATACATCCAATATATCGCATCACATCGTTGGCCATATCACATCACAAGCATACCCTGCAAAAACAAGTTAGACGTCCTCTAATTTTGGTGTTGCATGTTTTACGTGGTGACCATGGGTATCTAGTAGGATCGCATCTTACTTACGCAAACACCACAACGGGGATATATGAGTTGCTATTTAACCTCATCCAAGGACCTCCTCGGTCAAATCCGATTCAACTAAAGTTGGAGAAACTGACACCCGCCAGTCATCTTTGAGCAACGGAGTTACTCGTAGCGATGAAACCAGTCTCTCGTAAGCGTACGAGTAATGTCGGTCCGAGCCGCTTCGATCCAACAATACCGCGGAATCAAGAAAAGACTAAGGAGGGCCGCAAAACGCACATCACCGCCCACAAAAACTTTTGTGTTCTACTCGAGAAGACATCTACGCATGAACCTAGCTCATGATGCCACTGTAGGGGAACGTCGCATGGGAAACAAAAATTTTCCTACGCGCACGAAGACCTATCATGGTGATGTCCATCTACGAGAGGGGATGTGTGATCTACGTACCCTTGTAGACCGTACAACAGAAGCGTTAGTGAACGCGGTTGATGTAGTGGAACGTCCTCACGTTCCTCGATCCGCCCCGCGAACTATCCCGCGATCAGTCCCACGATCTAGTGCCGAACGGACGGCACCTCCGCGTTCAGCACACGTACAGCTCGACGATGATCTCGGCCTTCTTGATCCAGCAAGAGAGACGGAGAGGTAGAAGAGTTCTCCGGCAGCGTGACGGCGCTCCGGAGGTTGGTGATGATCTTGTCTCAGCAGGGCTCCGCCCGAGCTCCGCAGAAACGCGATCTAGAGGTGAAACCGTGGAGATATGTGGTCGGGCTGCCGTGGCAAAGTTGTCTCAAATCAGCCCTAAAACCCCACTATATATAGTAGGAGGAGGGGGGAGACTTGCCTTGGGGTCCAAGGACTCCCAAGGGAGTCGGCCGAGCCAAGGGGGAAGTCCTCCCCCTCCCAAACCGAAATCCACTTGGTTTGGAAGGTGGAGTCCTTCTTCCCTTTCCCACCTCCTTCTTTTTTTCCTTTCGTCTCTGATTTTATTTCCTATGCGCATATGCCTCTCTTGGGCTGTCTCACCAGCCCACTAAGGGCTGGTGCGGCACCCCAAACACCCATGGGCTTCCCCGGGGAGGGTGGGCCCCCCCGGTGGACTCCGAACAACATTCGGTAACCAACCATATAACTCAAATACGCATAAAACAACGTCGAACCTTAAGTGTGCAGACCCTGCGGGTTCGAGAACTATGTAGACATGACCCGAGAGACTCCTCGGTCAATATCCAATAGCGGGACCTGGATGCCCATATTGGATCCTACATATTCCACGAAGATCTTATCGTTTGAACCTCAGTGCCAAGGATTCATATAATCCCGTATGTCATTCCCTTTGTCCTTCGGTATGTTACTTGCCCGAGATTCGATCGTCAGTATCCGCATACCTATTTCAATCTCGTTTACCGGCAAGTCTCTTTACTCGTTCCGTAATACAAGATCCCGCAACTTACATTAAGTTACATTGCTTGCAAGGCTTGTGTGTGATGTTGTATTACCGAGTGGGCCCCGAGATACCTCTCCGTCACACGGAGTGACAAATCCCAGTCTCGATCCATACTAACTCAACGAACACCTTTGGAGATACCTGTAGAGCATCTTTATAGTCACCCAGTTACGTTGCGACGTTTGATACACACAAAGCATTCCTCCGATGTCCGTGAGTTATATGATCTCATGGTCATAGAAACAAATACTTGACACGCAGAAAACAGTAGCAACAAAATGACACGATCAACATGCTACGTCTATTAGTTTGGGTCTAGTCCATCACATGATTCTCCTAATGATGTGATCCCGTTATCAAGTGACAACACTCGCCTATGGCCAGGAAACCTTGACCATCTTTGATCAACGAGCTAGTCAACTAGAGGCTTACTAGGGACAGTGTTTTGTCTATGTATCCACACAAGTATTGTGTTTCCAATCAATACAATTATAGCATGGATAATAAACGATTATCATGAACTAAGAAATATAATAATAACTAATTTATTATTGCCTCTAGGGCATATTTCCAACACAGACGCACGGAGCCAGACCTGGAGACGTGGACGACCCTGAATGGGGCTTCCCACATGGGAGAAAGCTTATGCAAGCCTGCCCTGGATTGGACCCGCCTCAGGATGAGGTCGCCGACTTCGAGGGTCCTGGAGCGGATGTTGCGGTAGTGGTAGCGCCGCAAGGCCTGCTGGTACCTCGCGGCTCAGAGAGAGGCCCGACGGTGCACCTCCTCTCTAAGTACGAGGTTCGTCCCCCGCGTAGCCTCCTGACGCTCCTCATCGAACGCCAGGTCCCGTGGGAAGAGATGCTTGATTTCATGGGGAAGAACCGCCTCTGCTCCGTAGACAAGGAAGAACGGGGTCTTGCCGGTGGGCTTGGTTGCAGTGGTGCGGATGGACCACAGTACCGACGGAAGCTCATCGACCCAACCTCGGCCGCAAGCCTGAAGCTTCGTCTTGAAACTCCTCACTTTGAGACCCCGCAGGACCTACGCGTTGGCGCGCTTCGCCTTGCCATTGCTCCACGGATGGGTCACTGATGCGTAGCATATCTGTGTACCGAGGTTAGCATAGTAAATCTTGAAGAGTTGACTGGTGAACTGCGAACCGTTATCAGTGATGATGCGGTTGGGGACACCGAAGCAACTCACGAGGTCCTTGATGAACTTGACGGCAGACCCGGCCGGGATGGTGCGCACGGGCTCCACCTCCGCCCACTTGGTGAATTTGTCGATGGCGACATAGAGGTAGCGGAAACCACCAGCGGCCCATGGGAAAGGCCCCAATATGTCCAGCCCCCAGATCGCAAAAGGCCAGGTGAGCGGGATGGTCTGGAGGCCGTGCGCGGGCTGGTGAATCTGCTTGGCATGGAACTGACAGGCCTTGCAAGACCTGACCAGCTCGGTAGCGTCGTCCAGAGCTGTGGGCCAGTAAAAATCTAACTTGAATGCCTTACCTGCGAGCGTGTGCGAGGAAGAGTGATGTCCGTAGTCCCCTTCGTGAATGTCGGCCAGTAGCTCGCGCCCCTGCTCCCTTGAAATGCATCGTAGTACGATGTCGTTCGGGCGCCTGCGGTACAAGGCGCCGTCTCGCACGCAGTAAGCCGAGGCTTGTCATATTACGCGTTCCGCATTCTCTTCCTTCTCCGGCAATTCGCTGTGGAGCAGATAGGCTCCAAGTTCCTGCATCCAATCATCGTCTTGAACTTCTAGGGCCAGGAGCAGTCGAGCCCCGAGTCATGGCCGCGGTTCAAAGCCTCGAGGGCGGTGTTGGGGGTAGCTCCTTTCCGCACAGCGCCGGGTCCTCGGGTGACGGCGTCGTAGAAGTCTTGAAGAGCCGCTCCTCAAAGACGCTGGGCTCCCGAGCCTCATGACGCGAAGCTCTTTTGGCGATGTCGTCCGCCTCCTTGTTTTTGCCTCGCGGGACGTGCCGCAACTCCAGGCCCTGAAAACATTTCTCGATCTTACGTACCTCTTGCAGGTATGCCTCAATATGCTCGTCTTTGGGTGTGTACTCCTTGTTGGAGAAGTTAACGAGGAGCTGAGAGTCGCCCATCTCGGTGAAATGCTGGACCCCCAAGGCCGCCACTGCCTTGAGGTCGATGATGAGGCCCTCGTACTCCGCTATGTTGTTGGACACCTTCTCCCCCCTTTGTAAGCAGAGCTGCACGGCGTAGCGAAGCTTGTCTCCCATCGGGGAAGTGAGCAGGAGACCGTCCCTTGCTCCCATTCGCGCGAAGGCTCCGTCGAAGTGCATTGTCCATCCCTCGGTCGCCTCTGCTCCGGGGGCAAGGGATTGGTTCCCTTCCAGCCCCCGGTCGGGCGCGTCCATCCATTCCGCCACGAAGTTGGCCAAGGCGGCTCCTTTGATGACCTTGGTCGTGCTGAATTCGATGTTGAAGGCCTGAAGCTCAATGATCCACTCATCAACTCTTCCTGCCACATTTGGGCATACCATGAGATGGTGCTCGATGACGTCCCTCGGGACCCCCACAAGGTCGGAGGCACTCTAGGCGAACGCGCTCTTGTTCGCCCTGAGGAAATCTACCAATGCCTTCTCTTGGTCTTGGGGGGATTTGCGCCGATGGTGAAGGTGGGCGTCAGGCTCCCTTCGTCCACCGGCACTTGCTTCGTCTCTGCCTGGACCTGGGAAAACAACTGCTTCTTGTTTATGGGTGCGATGTCGAGGGCATCTCCTGGGTCCCCCGTGGTGCGCGCCTCGCCCATGGAGTCTGCACGCGCTACGACCGCGGCCTTACGGGATAACCCGAGCACCCGTGAGGTGTCCTTGATGTCCCCCACGAGATAAGTACGCCGCCGCTCCCTGGCATCTTGATGACGTTGTAGCCCGAGTGTGTCGCTGCCACGAACTGCACGAGGGCGGGGTAGCCGAGTATAGCATTGTCGGAAGGTGGATGTGAGCGACGTCGAAGTCGATCTGGTCGGTGCGGAAGTTGGAGCGGGTGCCGAACATGACAGGGAGATAGATCCGTCCGACGGGAATGACGGATCCTGCCACAACCCCACAAAAGGCGTTCGAGGGAGCTAGCTATTCTCGGGGCAACCGCAGTGCATCGAAGGCCTCCACTGAGATGATGTTGAGGCCCGCGCCGCCATTGATGAGGGTCTTGGAGACAGCCACGCCGGAGATGGTCGGCGTGCACATCATGGGAAGGGCCCTGGCAGCCATCGTGGCTTTAGGGTGGTCGTCGGGGCCGAAGGTGATGTCGACCTCTGGGCACATGCGGCGTTCCAGGGGCTCGGGCCTTAGGCAGGCCGCCCCCTCGCGATGCAGGAAACGCTTGATGTGTCGGCTGGAGGGTGGCGTGTGCGTTCCGCCAAGAATGCACGCGATCGTCGGGGCGGCCCTGCTTGCTCGGATGCCGTCGGCCACCGCGGGCCGGCGGTTGTCGATGGTTGCACTTGCCATGGTGCTGCCAAGCCGAGATCTGGTTCCTGCTATTGGCGTGGAGGTTCGGACATGCGCCCCCTACCTGGTGCATGATTGCAATCTCTGGCGTTAGCTAGACGAATGCTGATGACAACAAACCTTCTCCTGCAACGACACCAGAAGAATGCTGCTAGCACTCCCGGGCAATGGAAATAGAAGAATGTTGTTGATGGCCCACCAGCGCGTGGGTTCGCAACAGTTTTCGAGGGTAGAGTATTCGACCCAAATTTGTTGGTTAGCCAGGCAGGAGGTGAGAGAATACCCTCGAGTATGAGCAGCTGAATGTGTCAGATTCAACCACACCTGAAAGATTAGTATCTACAAGCACAGTAGTAACATCAAAGTAGTATGATAACAATGGTGTCAGAAACGATCTGTTGACGGAAGACTATTTCTAACGATTGTATCAATGGCGCCTCCGTTGCCGCGTTGACGGAAGGTGTCAATTCTCGTCAACGGTCAGCGAAAAAATATAGTAGCAGGTAGCAGCAGTGTAACGAGTAACAATAGTGGCAAGGAACAACACTAGTGACAGCAGTAGCAAGTAGCAACAGTAGCAAGCGACAACAGTAGCAACAGTAGTAGCAGCAGAGCAAGACAAGTAACAACAATAGCAACAGTAGCAGAGCAAGACAAGTAATAGCAGTAGTAGGAAAAACTCGTAGGCAATGGGTCGGTGATTTGTTTGGATGATATTCATCATGCAACAACTATAACACGGAGAGATATGTGGCTAGCTCCCGTTCGTCAATGTGATGTAGGCATGCATTCCGTGTGTCGTCATACATGCTTAGGGAAAAGAACTTGCATGACATCTATTGTCCATCCCTCCCGTGGCAGCGGGGTCCAAAAGGAAACTACGGGATATTAAGGTTCTCCTTTTAATAAAGAATCGGACCAACGCATTAGCACTTGGTGAACACATGAACTCCTCAAACTATGGTCATCATCGGGAGTGGTTCCGGTTATTGTCACTCCGGGGTTACCGGATCATAACACATAGTAGGTAACTACAACTTGCAAGATCGGATCTAAAACACACATATATTGGTGACAACATAATAATTTCAGATCTGAAATCATGGCACTCGGGCCCTAGTGACAAGCATTAAGCATGGCAAAGTAGTAGCAACATCAATCTCAGAACATAGTGGATACTAGGGATCAAACCCCATCAAAACTAACTCGATTACATGATAGATCTCATCCTACTCATCACCGCCGAGCGAGCCTACGAATAGATTACTCACGAACGATGAAGAGCTTCATGGAATTGGAGAGGGAAGAAGGTTGATGATGACGATGGCAACAATTTCCCCTCTCCGGAGCCCAAGACGGACTCCAGATCTGCCCTCCAGATGAAGAATAGGTGGTGGCGGCGCCTCCGTATCGAAAATGCGACGAAAACTTCTCTTTTTTTATTTTTTCTGGGACGAAAGGCAACTTATAGAGCTGGAATTGGGGGGCGGCAGAGCCGTGTGGGCCCCACAAGCTTGCCCACCGCCACCAGGGGGGTGGTGGCGGAGCAGGGGCTTGTGGCCCATCGGCCCACCCCCTGAGGTGGAACTTGGCATAGATATTTTTGATATTTTCCAAAACTGCTCCCCGTAAATTTTCAGGACGTTTGGAGAACTTTGATTTCTGCACAAAAATAACACGAAGGCAATCTGCTGAAAACAACGCTGGTCCAGGTTAGTTCCATTCAAATCATGCAAATTAGAGTCCAAAACAAGGGCAAAAGAGTTTGGAAAAGTAGATACGATGGAGACGTATCAGCGCGCCAAATGTCAGATTTCGGGCTCCGCAAAACCCTAGGTATTCGAACTCAAGGGCGCGCACACAGGCCACTCCACAGATTCGGTTTTCCGGACTCGCCACACGTTGGGCAAGGCTAAGAACTCACGCGATGGTGAGGAGAACACAGAACACAACCGTTTACCCAGGTTTGGGCCGCTGTGAAGCATAAAACCCTACTCCTGCTTTTGGTGGATTGCCTCTCACGGAGGTTGATGGATGAACTAGTACAGTGCTATTGGGCTTCCGGAGGCCAAGTGGCTAGGTGTGTTGTTCTAGGGTTTCGATGATCCGTCCCCCTGCCAAGTATTCTTCCCCTCTATTTATAGTGGAGGCCAGGGTCCTCTTCCCTTATCATAGGCGGGAAGGGATCCCACAACGGTCAGTTTCGGTGGGAGACAAGGGAACATGCTTCCCCTGTCAAAAGTGGTCTTCGCCTGCAAAGTAACTGTCCGCGCCATCAGAGACGGACCCGAGGATGATGTTTGCCCTACTAGCGGGCGGCGGCGGCTTTGTTGCACCAGAAGGGAAACCTTTAGAAGATGCCTTTGGAACCCATGTACGCTCCTGTCTACTTTGCACCAAAGAGAAAACTGCCCCGCTCTACCATCTGCTGCTCGCCCGTCTTTCCAAGGCGTCATCCTTGACTCCTCAGGTCCGGTCGTGCCTTGAAATATCCGCCGCTGCGGAGGGATCCTAAGGAGGCCCCCTGCGTGTCTTGATGTCGTTCTTCCTCACGAGGCTTGGCCCCTCGTGATGTCCTTGTTTAGGGTGATGCTGCCCCTTGCCGATCTTTGCGTTGATGAAGTGGGCCAGCCCTGGGCCGTAGGTAGGCAGGTCTAGGTACCCCCGTTTCGAGAATGCCGAAACTCATCCTTTCTGTCTTTCTTATATCCACTCCACAGGTTTTGCTATTTGTTGTTGAGTTTGTGCTTGCATGTCAGATATGTCTCGTTTAGAAGATAGTCAAAATGACTTCAGAGAGCAGAGTGTTGAGATGGACTCAGGCACTAGTCCAGAGAAGTGTGACTCTGACCCTGGATCCTACAGCTCCCATGGTTTGCCCAAGGCAGCCACCAGGCAAAGGAAGAAGCTAGTTTCTGATGAAGAGGACTCGGACTTTGTGCGTGAGGAAACTTCATCTCCTTAGAAGGCTCCAAGGAAGACTATCAGGAAAGTAACTGCTACCCCTACTGATATGAGATCACGTGAATATGCGAGAAAGAGCACAACACTTTCCAAGGATGTACCTGCCAAGAAGGCTGGTGTGAAGAGGCCCAAGAAAAGAATTGTTCATCTTGTTGGGAGAAATACTTCAATGTATGAAGACCGAGAAGATGCTAAGGAAGAAGCTCCTGATGATATCCAAGTTTCTCCCAAGAAGAGGAAGCTGATGGTTGATGCTATGAAATCTGCTCCTAAGCCTCCTGTCAAAGCAGAGAAGGTTGTCGCTCCCAGAAGGACTACCAAGGACATACGTGTAGCTACCAAGAGCAAAGGCCCTACATCGAGTGCCCATGCTGCAGAGGAGGAGGAAGATAAGAATGTACCAATTCTCAGGAAGCTCATACCAACCCTTCCAATTGACAATGTTGCTCATCCAATAGCAGAAGATATTTAGAAGAGGAAGGATGTCAGACTAAGAAAGTGGAGAGTCAATGATCCATATGCTGTCAGAAGAAGAACTGCTGTTGATCCAAGGTTTCACACCAAGGAACAACAAAAAGATTATGAGACTGTCTTGTTTGACAAGAGTCCTGCTGTTAGTGATATGAGGTATGCCGATTGGGCATATATCAAAGAAAATGAGAATTTCTTTCCCCATGTCCAAGAAAACTTCAGGTTAGTGGACATTGAAAAGTTTGTTGTCAAAGAGATGACCCCATGGAATGACGAGCAGATCATGCAATTCTATGCAATTTTTCATTTCTATGTTCTTTAGTCTGGATGACCGATGGTCACAAGTATGAAGCCACAATTGCTGAATGGGCTGCTATCATTGGTGCCCCCAGGCAGGAAGATCGAGATGTAGATGTGTATGCATAAGCAAAGCAGAGTCAAAACTCAATGGCAAATATGTACAAGACAAATCCAGACAAGTACTTGGCTAGTCACAAGATGGGTTGAGTGTACTTTCTGCAAGCAGGCATTCCTACAACAATCACTATTCTGAGATACATCCTTATGCCTAAATCAGGAGATGAAAAGATGATTACAAGACATTCCATCAACCTGCTGCACCTGCTATACACCCATACCTGATTCAGAGTGATGGATTTGATAGTAGAGACTATGTGGAGAACTACTGCAGATCAAAAGAGATCATGTGGACATGCTCCTTACATTCAAACGCTTATCAATGCCAAGCTATGCAAGCATGCATATCTACTTGATCGTCCCCATCTACCTCTTCAGCCAGAGTTGGAAGGCAATGAAGCCATAGCATCTACCTCCATTATGCGTGCACCTTCAACACAAGCTTCAACAGCTACTCTCGCTCAAGCACCTTCAGTATCAACTCCTCCAGCTCCAGGACATTCAGCAGAAGCCTTCGCGGACGCTCTTCTGTCGACTTCGTCATCAACTGCCCAGAGAGATGAGTAGTTCTATACCTTTTTGAACTTTTTGGTAATTTGTTGCCAAAGGGGGAGAAATTTATAGACCATAGACTTCGTGTGAGAGAGAGCTTTTGACCTTATCTGCTCTCGTTTGGTTTTACAAACTTTGGTCTTTTGGATGACTTTATCATATCTGTGTGACTGATCATACGCTTTACCTTGTGTGATGCTACACTATTATCTTTTAGCTATCTTTGTGATGATCATTCACTTATCTTGTTTGTTCCATGTGTATTGTTATTCATTCCTATTTTGTTTACGCACCACCAAGATGTATGTGACATGGAAGAGTGACCCATGATCCTAATTGATTGTGCATTTGCATTTAAATGCAAATTTTAAATAATGCACACATATAGGGGGAGCTCTTGGTTTTCACATACTTCTCAAAGCGTCGATGCAAATCATTGATTATATCAGTTGTCGAAGCTTTGATCTATATGTTGTCATCAATTACCAAAAAGGGGGAGACTGAAAGCATAATTGCTCCCTAGGGTGGTTTTGATAATTGATCATAACATATGCATAATTGGACTAATATGTTTTCCAAATATATTTCAGAAAAAGTTCAAAAGATGCTATGGCTTAAAGTTTATGTGGAGATGCCCCTGGATGCAAGAAAGGAATAATGTTGGCTCAAGCTTCAAGCTAGAAGACTCTTCATTTTATATTTATGAGAAATCACTTTTGAGTCCATAGGAAATCTAATACTACTAAAAGGGGATGTGGTAGTAAAATGAACTGATTGCTCAAATGCTCAAAGTTAGCCACCAAAACACTCAATCATTTTCCGCACATATCCACTGTGTCAAGATCGACATTCAAAAATTCAGTGTCACCAACATTTCCATAACGGATCCACCAAGTTTGACCTCACACAGAAACCCTAGCCATACCCACCAAATCGGTGCAATCAAAACCAAGTCGGTGCTACCGAGTTCAGTGTGACCAACATTTTGTTGCCAAGATACACAGAATTGGAATTTCCGAGTTTGATTATCGGTGCCTTTGAGTTTGTCCATCTGACCACTAGTCACCTTTTCGGTGCCACCGAGTTTCATATATCGGTCTCACCGAGATTCAAAAGTTCACACCTTTAGTGCTAATCGGTACCACTGAGTTGTCAACTTCGGTGTCACCGAGTTTGCCCTTTTGTGTGTAACAGTTGGATTTTGGCTGATGCCTATATATACCCCTTCACCCACCTCTCATTCGTGGGAGAAGCACTCAGAACACACACTTCACTGCCAGATCCATTTTGTAAGAGAGAACCACCTACTCATGTGTTGAGACCAATATATTCCAATCCTATCATTTGAAACTTGATCTCTAGCCTCCCCAAACTGCTTTTCACCAAATTAACCTCTCCTACCCATATATGTTCTATGAGAGAGTGATTTGTGTTGAGGAGACTATCTTTAGAAGCACAAGAGCAAGGAGTTCATTGATCTACCACATCTATTACCTTTTGGAGGGTGGTGCCTCCTAGATTGGTTAGGTGTCGCTTGGGAGCCTCCTACTTCGTGTTGTGGAGTTGAACCAAGATGTTTGTAATGGCAAGGAGATCGCCTACTTCATGAAGATCTACCGTGAGTAAGGCTAGTCCTCCATGGACGAAAGCTGTGGTGGAATAGGCAAGGCCTCTTCTTTGTGGACCCTTCATGGGTGGAGCCTTCCGTGAACTCTCGCAGTCGTTACCCTTCGTGGGTTGAAGTCTCCACTAACATGGACGTATGATAGCGCCACCTATCGGAACCATGCCAAAAATCACCGTGTCAACCTCATGCGTTTGATCTCCCTACCTTACTCCTCTACTTTACACTTGCATGTTTTACTTTCTGCTGCTACACTATTAGAATTGCATGTTTAGGGTGTACTTGACCTACTATAACTGTCGTAGGTGTTTCTCAAGTAGAATTGGGAAAAGGCAAAAAAATTATCTTGTCAAGTAGTCTAATCACCCCCTCTAGATATACTTTCGATCCTATAGGGTCCCTGACCAATGCCTTGAGCCTACTCCCGTGGGTCGAGGAAAACTTTCGAGACGACGAGGCGCATCTGGTTGTAGAGTGCAAGAGGTTGGCCACATGGTGGCACCAACTCAATATCCCCGCCAAGGAAGTTACGAGGCGAGGCCGAGGCTGTTTGCGGAGAGGGCTGGTGGGAGGCTGCCGAGGCAAGGGCTACCTATGCGAGCGCCCTTGCTGAGAAGGAGGCGCTCACCAGGCGATGCAAAGAGTTAGAGTCTGACTTGAAGGCGCTTCGGGAGGCCACCAAGGCCCGAGAGGTGAAGCTCACCAATCGCGTCTCCGAGCTAGTGAGGGCGACAACCAAGCAGGTCGCGGTGCGCGAGCATTTGGAGGTGCGTCAACGCGAGGTTGCTGAGGCTCGGGATGCCCACGTGAGGCAAGTCTTCATGGCCAACGCTAAGGTGGCTGCTCGGGAAGAGCAGGCCCAGGCCATTGCCAACGCGAAGGTGGCTGCAAATTGTGTCGCGCTTCCTTCTCTAGACCTTAGGGCCCACCAGGCTCTGAGATCCATCTGCAGGTTGCTGCTCGAGGCTCCCCTCGTTCCTCAGACTGGCTACATCGAGTTTTCTTCCAAGATTGTGAAGGAGCTTGAGGGTCCGGCCAAGAAGGTGGAAAACATCCTAGAGGAGGAGTGTCGCGACCTTTTCTCCGTGTCCGCGACCTGCGTCTTCAGCCACCTTCTCCTTCGTGATCCCACTTCGAGTTCGAAGAGGTGATGGGCCTAGTGCCTAAGGAGTCTTATGGTGTGATGCCCCGGTAGTTAAGCTACAGTAACCACACACTAATTGTGCCACGTAATCAAGTTTAACTAAACTAAATTTCTACTTGTTAAAAATTAAAGCCAAAATTTCAAATCTAGATTAAAGTCAAATTATTATTTCTTCAAACATAAAAACAAAAGTGTTCCAACTATTGAAAATAATACATAACTAATTATGCTGGTGAACCAACATTTTTATAAAGTGTTTTAATGCCCTAATATAATTAAAACTGAGGCCAAACACTGATTTAAGAGGCCTTTTAAATTATGGAAAATGCGAACTTATTCAAACTCCTCCCAAACTTTTTGTGGCAGTGCCAAATATTGCAAAGTAATTAAGTGGCTAAGTTCCATATTTTACCAAACTCATTTGCTCCTAAAAATAAATGCAAAACAATAGCTATTTGAATTAAAGAAAGATTAAAGAGAAATGCAGAGACTCTGCACCTAAAGCCTAGTGCTACAGTGAGAAGCCCAACCCACCTAAGGCCTTCTTGTAGCTGTGTATAGGAGAGGAGGCAGGACCATGGCGTGCCAGTCATCCATGGCCTCCATGTCTCGATGGTCGACGTCTGTCACTACAGGGTGCACCTGAGAGGATAAGGTCGACGCCCTCGACCCCGAGGACGAACCCTAGCCCCAACTCCCCCTCTCTCTCGCTTGTGTTCGTCGCTCCAGACGAGGCCGAGCTCATGGTCGCCATGGCCTGGTTGATACCGCGGCCACCATGCTTCTCGGCGCCCGTGGATACGTCCAGGAGGTCCACCGCGGTCGGATCCGGGACGACTAGTACGCTCGCCAACGCCGCCATCTCGCCCACGGCCGCCACATCTCGCCGTAGAGCCCGTCGCACTCCGACCGCCCTGCGCTCCTTAACCACGTCCACGAGCATCGTGGTGAGTTCCTCGTCCGATTCCCCTTGTTTCCTGGCTCGATTCGTCGCCGTTTGCTGTCGTCTCTGAATGTATGCGTACATGCAAGCTGCCTGTTACTGCCTTGCTGTCTCTTGCTTGCTGCTGCTTCCCCTGGTGTTGCGGCTGCGCTACTACTACTCGCTGCCTGCTGCTCCTCCGCGTCGTCCTCGCGCTCGCGCTGCTGCAGCTGCTCCTGGCCACCCTGCGCCAGCTGCTGCCGCTACTTCCTGTTGCCGCTCCCACCAGCTGGCGTTGCTTGTTGCTGCTAGCGCTCCGGCAGATGCCGCTAGCGGCTGCTGTTGTGCGTTGCCGCCGCTAGCTAATGCGTTGGATTTCCTTTTGCTGCTTATTGCTTACTGCAGCTGCTTTGCTAACTAGCTGCCGCTGATGATGTTTGCTGTTATCAGCTGCTGCTGCATGTAGCTACTGCTTGCGTGGCCATGGCCGGATGTGCCTGTGTGTGTGTGTGTTGTGTGAGTGTATTTGCGTGTGTGTGCACAACCACAGCTGGCTGTGCCACTCGCCGACCGTGAGCTAATTAGTTAGGTTAGATTAGGTGCTAATTAGTCTAGGCTAAGTAGCAACCCTTTAGTTAGTAGTTTAATTATTTATTTTAGTTAGTCTTGGTCTAATGACATGTAGCTCCCAATTAAATAAGTTAGATTTATTTATTTATTTAGATATAATATATGACATGTGGACCATCCTCTCTCCATTTGACCAGTCAAACTGACTTGGTCAACCCGAATTAAATTAAAATCAGAAATTTCAGAATATTTTTAAAACTTTGAAAAATCATAAAAAATAATTCGTAATCCAGATGAAAATATTTTATGTATGAAAGTTGATCAGAAAAATTCAACGAATTCGAATACACTGTCCATTCATGTGTAACATTCCTCTAGCATGATGATCATGGACATTTCGTATCAATATCATCTGTTTGGAAAATACCTGGAGCCGGGAAAATATTGCCGGATATTTTCCCCTCCTTTTAAAATGCTTAATGATGAATTAGAGCATGTCACCCACACATCTTGTCGTGTCATTGCATTTGTGATGCTCTTGATTTTTCTGTTATTTATTGTGTTACCCTCCGCTATTTCCTTTCTGGTAGACCCCAAGACCGATGATGATCCGGTGATCGACTACTTCCTGGTCGAGGATCCATTTTTTTTGTCTGCAGAGCAACCAGGCAAGCACCCCCCTTGATCATTCCTATATCTCCTATATCTTTCTTCCTACTGCTTGCATTAGTATTTTGCTACTGTTGTAGTTAGCTCCTATATCTGATGCATAGCCTATTTTTGATGAACTGCTACTTTCAGTCCTGTACCTTTAATATGCTTAGTATAGGTGGAGCAGTAATCCCCTCTGACCCCGTAGTTTAGTTGCCCCGCTTGTTTTCAAATCTCGATCCCTGATCGACGAGCCAGACCTGACACATCGCATACACCCCCCTTAGTTGTACGACGCTACAGAGATACTATCGGGTACCGAGGGTGACACCTCGCTAAGTACTCGTGATGATATCTTTGTAGTATAGCTAGTCGGTCATGGTTATCGAGGGTGATTCCTCTTTCACCATTCCCGACGATGCCTTTGTCGTGCAACCCCTCAAGTGTGGGACCCCCGAGGGTGATTCCTCTAAGCTCATCTTGGCGGATACATCGTTCGGAATCCAAAAAGGGTCATACCTCGGATTCCCCCCGATGTTACAACCACACAGTTACTTGACCATGTTACTGGGATCATTGGTGATTAGATGTTAGTCGGGTGGATTCCCGCGAGATTGTGTTGATGGCCTAATTAAAATGTTAATGGATTTGGGTATTTGATCTAGGTTGGTCGGAGACCTTTTCACACTAACCGGCTACGCGGGAAGAATTATGGGTACTCGGCGTCGCGGTATCAGTCGAAGCTTTTCAGATGTCAGCAATGTAGTGGCGCGCGCCCGAGTGGTCCCGAGATGCATCGCGCTTGTGATTAAGGGATGCTAGGACTGACGTCGGCCGCCCACGCCACGTGCAGGGGCGCGAAGGGGAACTGGGCCCATGAACCCTTTGCTCTTAGGATTTAGACCGACGGGCTGACCTCTCGATTAGTCTTAGGTGGGGCTGCGACGTGTCGATATTCCGAGGCCGGGCAGGACCCAGAAAAGTATGTCCGAGCAGAGTGTTATCGAGCGTGACGGGACATGTGGTGCTCCCGTGCAGGGATGAAAATTAACTATTCGAATAGCCGTGTCCACGGTTATAGGGCGACTTGGAGTTGTGCCCTGATCTTATACAACTACAATGGTTACTTAACTGGAATTAGTTTGCCTCGGGATTGCTTCCTCGTAGGGAGTCGAGGGAGGATCTTTAGGCGTGACCTCACTTTAATATTGCTGCAACAATATGACTATTAATGTTTTACCCCTGTTCTACTCTCTTCCATTGCTGCAAGACCCTGAAGATGCTAGTCTTCGATAGGACTAGGCCTTCTCTCTCTATTCTCGCATTGCTGCAGTCAGTCCACATATAAACACCCTTCTTTGATACTGATGCATACTTAGAATAGATCTGATGTAATACTTGCGAGTACTTTGGATGAGTACTCACCGCTGCTTTGCTCCCCCCTTGTCCCCTTGATTCGTTTTCTGCGACCAGATGATGGAGCCCAGGAGATGGAGGTCCCCGCCGATTACAACTGCTACCCCGACGGTGCCTACTACTACGTGGAGGCCGCTGATGATCAGGAGAAGTTAGGAGGTTCCCAGGCAGGAGGCCTCGCCTCGTTCAATTGTTGTATCTTTTGTGCTAGCCTTCTCCAAGGCACCCCATGTTTTATGTCTGTACTCAGATATTGTTGCTTCCGCTGACTCGTGTGTTTATCGAGCTTCCGTATTCTAGCCCTCGAGGCCCCTGGCTTGTAATGTGAAGCTGATGTTATTTTATTTGTGTCTAGAGTTGTGTTGTGATATCTTCCCGTGAGTCCTTGGGTTTGATCGTATGCATTTGCGTGTATGATTAGCGTATGATTAAACCGAGGGCGTCACAAGTTGGTATAAGAGCCGACTGCCTGTAGGTAGCCCCCTTTCCAACTCCTTGGCCGAAGTTGAGTCTAGTGT
Source organism: Hordeum vulgare subsp. vulgare (assembly GCF_904849725.1). Classification (NCBI taxonomy): domain Eukaryota; kingdom Viridiplantae; phylum Streptophyta; class Magnoliopsida; order Poales; family Poaceae; genus Hordeum; species Hordeum vulgare. Next base: position 297,182,239 of record NC_058520.1, on the reverse strand, counting down.
TTGAAAAACTTTACTAACACTGATGTTGTGGCTTACGGGCCCACATCTCAATTGGGTGGTAGTAGTATCTTTTACTCCTTTCCTATACTCTGGGCTCTACTCTCTCTTCTCTTTCGGGTTAAATATTTTACTAACTCTAACAGTAGGTTCTCGTAAATACTTCCTTCCGAAGAGTCCCTCATTCCTGATAATGACTCGATTCGTCAGAAGACTCCGATGATATTCTCCGATGCTTTCTCTCGAGAACTTGTGCCCATTCGCTCTTGTGATTTCCCTTCCTTCGTCAACCACTATGGATGACTAGATGCAAATGTCGATCATACCTTCTTTTCTAATTGCTATTGTTTTACGAGATGCAACGAATTATCTTGGGGATTCCTCCATCATCATTTGTCATGGGTTTCGAAAGTTCTTCGACTTACTATTCGGTCTTCCAAAATCCTCCGCAGCCTATTGCTCTTGGCTTTTCTCACCTACTCGCATTATGGTTAAATCCATATGTCTAGGAGCATTCATTAAAATCCTTTGTGATTTTCCTCTAATATAATTGACTCAACCTCTGTGTGAATGAACACAATCATCTGAGGATACTTATGAATTTTCTTTCCAACTCAGATGTCCTTTCAAACAGAACTGGTTCCCGACAAATCAATTTGTATTGATTGTCCATCTAAATCTATTCAACTTACTTGTATTTGATCGGAGTATCTGATTATGATACACCAACCTGGAGATCCTAATTCCGTTGGTAATTAAATATCAATATTTTTTAGACATTCTATTAGCTAATGCATTGCATCCTGTCTCCCTCTGATTGAGTACCGATACCCACATCAGGTCCTTTGTGGATTGTCACACTCATCCTGGGTTATTATCCAACTACATCTTTTGCTTTCAAAAATTCTTGTGATTTCTTTCTCTGACACATGATGCCATTGGTAAACTGTGTGTTCTCCCTCCGATAGAATTGTAACCTACGCTTTTGTCAGCCATGCCCTTCAAGCATGTGTTAATTACTCTTAGAGTGTGTGGTATATGTTCCTAAGATGCCCCGATGGGTTGAACCTATACCTTCCTAAATCAATATGACCCGAAGAGTTTTCTTGAGTCTTACTCTTATGGTGTTATGCCGGTTATTCTTTCAAAGCTACAACCGATCAAAGGCGAGGAATAAATGGCAGGTGATGCATTGATGAAGTGGGAGTCGACCTTGAACTTTTTGTTCATGCCCATGGAAACGACGTTGATCCTACCATAGAAACTTCTCGTATCAATAATCATTCATTATATGATTTGATCTGGTATCTGTGCTCTTGTACTTTCCAATCGTGGTTCCGACCATGTTGTCCTACCTTGATTTCATTTTTAGACGAGTTAAAGTACTTGTCTTCTTCAGATCAATACATTGGTCCAAACTTTAATGTTGTTCTACCTCCGAATATTATTCCTTGTAGCTCGAGGATATCGCGGAGCTATGAAACTTCTTGTGAGCTCCTCATCAACTATGATATTTTCCTTAATTCCAGTTGCCGCATGTTTAAGTTGTTGGACACACGAGTACATCGATAACTGAATCGAGTGTGCATTGCGATTCAACAACTTTTTAGTTATCTTCCTTGTTTATGAGTTTGTACTTGATCATGTCATTCCAAACTGTTAGGCTACAACATCATCGTCATGCTAAAGCTTGACCATGCTAAATACGTCCTTCATCCGTGGAACAAGATTTCCAAGAGTGCACTAAGTTACATCGAGCTTTCCAACATCATGTTGGTTGTCTGAAAGGCAATCTCAATTCTAAGCTAGCAGTCTTAACTGTGATTCCGACAACCTCTTGCTTCCTCATTCCTTTGCTTGATATCGTCGCTGAACAATTACATCTTTGTGAAGCTTCTCGACAAATGTGTCGTGATCACCATAAGCATTCTGAGCTCTTGCAGAATATCAGCCGAATGCATGATGAGAAATACCATCCTTGCCCCCTTGATGAATAGTATTATCATCGACATCCTTGCTCGCATTCCCTCCAACACAAACGTCTTCATGTTTTGTGTTGTTCTTTGAGTTCCTTGCTAATCCAGCTTATGTTATCTTCTACCTTGGGTTATTTACTATCAGGTATGTCAAGATTATCGTGAAAACTGCACACGTCTTAAAAATTCCTGATATAGTACTACTTCTCGCCATCACCAGTCATTCTTGGTCCCGTGTTGTTTCAAACCGGACTACCAACAACTGAACTCTGATGTGTGATTCCAAAACTTCTGGCAACCCTATTGCCTTGAGGTTAACAACTGATTGTTTCTTTCTTAAGTGTGTTGGGTGTTGACTCATCATTTTTGACATTGGTTGTGCTACTCCGTCCGTGTTTCCGAGTGCACCCTTTGACCAATATGTTTAATTGTTGTTGATCCCTAGAGCGTGCGACATTATACCATTTGACTTGACAAATGCTATCTCCTTGATATTATAAATTTTGAAAATTTGTCTCTGTCAAAATCTTGAGGGATTGTTGTTGAGCCCATCGGCTGCACCCTCAAGTTCTCCATGGTTCGTGATGAAGCTTTTGAAAGCACTATCTTTGTACCTAACTCATGAAGAATATGTTGGGTAGAAGAAGTGTATTTGCCAAAGTTCATGTGCACTCTTTCCGCCGTGAGTATGTGGAAGTTTTGTTTTGCTTCCTTTGAGGAAATACCAAATCATTCATGCATGTGTGAAGTGTTATATGTTTTGAAGATTTACTATCTTTACTCCATATAAATTCTCTTAGCACGCCAAACTACTGACTGATTTGATCAAGGAAAAGAAGTTCTTTCATAAGAGCTGATCCAGACTTACACATGGAACCTTGTCATCCTCGATGATGGTTCCCAAATGAGAACCAGTTGCATTTTGAGATAAGAATTTCACGTGGGCATGAATGTCTTGACATGGTGTTCATGTGCCTTACCATCACACTCATATTTCAAGAATTGCTTCTGTAGTTCATATCATGAGAATCTTGCGTCTTCATTTTTCTTCTCAGGCATCTTGAGTCTGAGGTGTCCCGACACCAATCAGATCTGAATCTTGGGCAGATATGATGGTTGGGACATTTTCCCAATAATTATAACTTTGGCCTTTATGTAACCGGTACAGTGATGTTTGTCTAGCACACTGGGTCGAAGGACCTATTGTTATAAACTCTCCCATATGTAGGATTCGCCATCCTTTCATGTGGAAACTATATGACTTATTTCATAAGTTGACCCTCATGAATCCTCTTTGTGTGCCCATTGGTCCGACCTTTATCGGATGACCGTGTCGATGCTACCTCAAAGCATGGATGTGGTACTCCAAATTTCAACAAGAACATTGGAAGCGCGATGCTAAATTGTTCCTGATCAATTATCCAGACCACGTGGTATGGGTAAACATCTTGATTCTTCTTGCCTCTTTATCGAAATGGTTATGTACTTGATGACCTATCATATATACCATACCCTATGTTTTCCTCGAGAATGGTATACTTTAATACTTGTGTGTGTGAAACACATTCTCATTCCCATTGGCCTTTTTGACCTTTCTTGTGGCATAACTTATCTAAGTAGTGTTAATTCCCTGTTTAGGTATAAACCTTGGTGTACAACTGTGTCAGTAAGACCGTGTTACTATTGTGGATAACATTCCGGTAGCCGCCAGTGGACGAGAACTTTGCCTATTGGTCCGCCTCGTTTCAACGAGCAGGAAAATGGTTCTATTCGTCCCCCACCCATGGTACCGATGTTGTTGCCAACATAACTGACAGGCTACCCTCTGACATGTCTTGCTACCAAGACCGTATAATATGCCACCCCTCTATCTACTCTTGGTCCACATGGTGGACCCATAACCCAAAGTTCCACAAGATCGAAACCTGACTCTCCTGTACATCTTTGACTCCAAAGTATCCTTTACACTTGGCTTCGTGTGAAATTCCCGAGCCACCGTCCGTTGGGACAATCTATTCTTGTATCAAATGCAATATTTTTATTTGTTGCTCTAAACCCCCTCTCATATCTGTTTAAGCATCAAACAATTGCCTAATCGTCTGAAACCTTGTACCATCGCATATTACTCTGAATGAATCCCATGAATTACAGCTTGAGGAATAATTCATGTCCTCTTCTGTGAGTTCGCCGTTAGATGCCCTACTTTGTGTAGGTACGCTCTTCCAAAGGTTTCCCTATTATCGCATTTGTAGAACGATGAAGATCCTGAAGGAAGCATGACGAATTCATCAGGATGACCTAAGTCAGAAAATTGAAGGATTCAACAAAAAGGAGAAATTTCTTCGGGAAGAGAAACCAATACAATAAGACTCGTTAGAATTTCGTAACCAAATGTTTCCCCATTTCCCCTACCTCTTAATTCTCGGGACAAGAATTTCGTTTAGTGGTGGAGAGTTGTGACGCCCCGGTAGTTAAGCTACAGCAACCACACACTAATTGTGCCACGTAATCAAGTTTAACTAAACTAAATTTCTACTTGTTAAAAATCAAAGCCAAAATTTCAAATCTACATTAAAGTCAAATTATTATTTCTTCAAACATAAAAACAAAAGTGTTTCAACTGTTGAAAATAATCCATAACTAATTATGCTGGTGAACCAACATTTTTATAAAGTGTATTAATGCCCTAATATAATTAAAACTGAGGCCAAACACTGATTTAAGAGGCCTTTTAAATTATGGAAAATGCGAACTTATTCAAACCCCTCCCAAACTTTTTGTGGCAGTGCCAAATATTGCAAAGTAATTAAGTGGCTAAGTTCCATATTTTACCAAACTCATGCGCTCCTAAAAATAAATGAAAAACAATAGCTATTTGAATTAAAGAAAAGATTAAAGAGAAATGCAGAGACTCTGCACCTAAAGCCTAGTGCTACAGTGAGAAGCCCAGCCCACCTAAGGCCTTCTTGTAGCTCTGTATAGGAGAGGAGGCAGGACCATGGCGTGCCAGCCATCCATGGCCTCCGTGGCTCGATGGTCGACGTCTGGCACTACAGGGCGCACCTGAGAGGATAAGGTCGACGCCCTCGACCCCGAGGACAAACCCTAGCCCCAACTCCCCCTCTCCCTCGCTTGTGTTCGTCGCTCCGGACGAGGCTGAGCTCATGGTCGCCATGGCCTCGTCGATATCGCAGCCACCATGCTTCTCGGCGCCCGTGGATACGTCCAGGAGGTCTGCCACGGTCGGATCCGTCCGTTCCAGGGACCAGCTCGAGCCGGGATGGCCCGTACGCTCGCCATGGCCGCCATCTTCGCCCACGGCCGCCACATCTCGCCATCGAGCCCGTCGCACTCCGACTGCCCCGCGCTCCTTAACCACGTCCACGAGCATCGTGGTGAGTTCCTCGTCCGATTCCCCTTGTTTCCTGGCTCGATTCGTCGCCGTTTGCCGTCGTCTCTGAATGTACGCATACATGCAAGCTGCTGTTACTGCCTTGCTGTCGCTTGCTTGCTGCTGCTTCCCCTGGTGCTGCGGCTGCGCTACTACTGCTCGCTGCGTGCTGCTCCTCCGCGTCGTCCTCGCGCTCGAGCTGCTGCAGCTGCTCCTGGCCACCCTGCGCCAGCTGCTGCCGCTACTTCCTGTTGCCGCTCCCGCCAGCTGGCGTTGCTTGTTGGTGCTAGCACTCCTGCAGATGCCGCTAGCAGCTGGTCTTGTGCGTTGCCGCCGCTAGCTACTGTGTTGGATTTCCTTTTGCTGCTTATTGCTTACTGCAGCTGCTCTGCTAACTAGCTGTCGCTGCTGATGCTTGTTGTTATCTGCTGCTGCTGCCGCATGTTGCTACTGCTTGCGTGGTCATGGACGATGTGCCTGCGTGTGTGTGTGTGTTGTGTGAGTGTGTTTGCATGTGTGTGCACAACCACGGCTGGCTGTGCCACTGGCCGACCGTGAGCTAATTAGTTAGGTTAGATTAGGTGCTAATTAGTCTAGGCTAAGTAGCAACCCTTTAGTTAGTAGTTTAATTATTTATTTTAGTTAGTCTTGGTCTAATGACATGTAGCTCCCAATTAAATAAGTTAGATTTATTTATTTATTTAGATATAATATATGACATGTGGACCATCCTCTCTCCATTTGACCAGTCAAACTGACTTGGTCAACCCGAATTAAATTAAAATCAGAAATTTCAGAATATTTTTAGAACATTGAAAAATCATATAAAATAATTCGTAATCCAGATGAAAATATTTTATATATGAAAGTTGATCCGAAAAATTCAATGAATGCGAATACACTGTCCATTCAACTGTAACATTCCTCTAGCATGATGATCACGGACATTTCGTATCAAGATCATGTGTTTGGAAAATACCTGGAGCCGGGAAAATATCGCCGGATATTTTCCCCCTCCTTTTAAAATGCTTAATGATGAATTAGAGCATGTCACCCACACATCTTGTCGTGTCATCGCATTTGTGATGCTCTTGATTGTTCTGTTATTTATTGTGTTTCCCCTGCGCTATTTCCTTTCTGGTAGACCCCGAGACCGATGATGATCCGGTGATCGACTACTTCCTGGTCGAGGATCCATTTTTTTGTGTGCAGAGCAACCAGGCAAGCAAACCCCCCCTTGATCATTCCTATATCGCCTATGTCTTTCTTCCAACTGCTTGCATTAGTATTTTGCTACTGTTGTAGTTAGCTCCTATATCTGATGCATAGCCTATTTTTGATGAACTGCTACTTTCAGTCTTGTACCTTTAATATGCTTAGTATAGGTGGAGCAGTAATCCCCTCTGACCCCGTAGTTCAGTTGCCCCGCTTGTTTTCAAATCTCGATCCCTGATCGACGAGCCAGACCCGACACATCACACTCACCCCCTTAGTTGTACGAAGCTACAGAGATACTATCGGGTACCGAGGGTGACACCTCACTAAGTACTCCTGATGATATCTTTGTAGTATAGCTAGTCGGTCGTGGTTATCGAGGGTGATTCCTCTTTCACCATTCCCGACGATGCCTTTGTCGTGCAACCCCTCAAGTGTGGGACCCCCGAGGGTGATTCCTCTAAGCCCACCTTGACAGATACATCGTTCGAAATCCAACAATGGTGATACCTCGGATTCCCCCCCGATGTTACAACCACACAGTTACTCGACCATGTTACTGGGACCAACGAGGGTGATTAGATGTTAGTCGGGTGGATTCCCGCGAGATTGTGTTGATGGCCTAATTAAAATGTTAATGGATTTGGGTATTTGATCTGGTTTGGTCGGAGACCTTTTTGCACTAACCGGCTATGCGGGAAGAATTATGGGTACTCGGCGTCGCGGTATTAGACGAAGCTTTTCAGATGTTAGCAATGTAGCGGCGCGTGCCCGAGTGGTCCCAAGATGCATCACGCTTGTGATTAAGGGATCCTAGGACTGACGTCGGCCGCCCACACCACGTGCAGGAGCGCGAAGGGGAACTGGGCCCATGAACCCTTTGCGCTTAAGATTTAGACTGGCGGGCTGACCTCTCTGATTAGTCTTAGGTGGGGCTGCGACGTGTCGATATTCCGAGGCCGGGCAGGACCCAAAAAAGTATGTCCGGCCAGAGTGTTATCGAGCGTGACGGGACATGTGGTGCACCCCTGCAGGGATGAAAATTAACTATTCGAATAGCCGTGTCCACGGTTATAGGACGACTTGGAGTTGTGCCCTGATCTTATACAACTACAATGGTTACTTAACTGGAATTAGTTTGCCTCGGGATTGCTTCCTTACAGGGAGTCGAGGGAGCATGTTTAGGCGTGACCTCACTTTAATATTGCTGCAACAATATGACTATTAATGTTTTTCCCCTGTTCTACTCTCGTCTATTGCTGCAAGACCCTGAAGATGCTAGTGTTCGATAGGACTAGGCCTTCTCTCTCTATTCTCGCATTGCTGCAGTCAGTCCACATATAAACCCCCTTCTTTGATACTTATGCATAGTTAGAATAGATCTGATGTAAGACTTGCGAGTACTTTGGATGAGTACTCACCGCTGCTTTGCTCCCCCTTGTCCCCTTGATCCATTTGCTGCGACCAGATGATGGAGCCCAGGAGATGGAGGTCCCCGCCGACGACGACTGCTACCCCGACGGTGCTTACTACTACGTGGAGGCCGCTGATGATCAGGAGTAGTTAGGAGGTTCCCAGGCAGGAGGCCTCGCCTCGTTCGATCGTTGTATCTTTTGTGCTAGCCTTCTCTAAGGCACCCCATGTTTCATGTCTGTACTCAGATATTGTTGCTTCCACTGACTCGTGTGTTTATTGAGCTTTCGTATTCTAGCCCTCGAGGCCCCTAGCTTGTAATATGAAGCTGATGTTATTTTATTTGTGTCTAGAGTTGTGTTGTGATATCTTCCCATGAGTCCTTGGGTTTGATCGTATGCATTTGAGTGTATGATTAGCGTATGATTAAATCGAGGGCGTCACCCATGGTGTCTTGGCGACCGCCATGGAGGGACATGTGCGTATGCTGCTCGAGAAGTTCTCCTACGGCGATGATGAGGAGTCCAGCGAGAAGCCCCTGCCTTGCCCTAAAAAAGATTGTCCTTGCCCGAGGAGGCGTTAGGCATCACCGTTTTATTGCATGGAAGAATTTGAATTCTGTAATGACTACTTGCGATTCATAATGTCAATCTCCATGCTAGGTTTTTCTCTGGCTTTTCTTTGTGCTCTGCGTCGGCAGGGCCCAACCCTACGCATATCTCAGCCGCCACCGGATTACGAGGAGGTGAGAGTCTACAGGGCGAGTGAAGGCCTGAGTCATGATGCTCAGGCGCCCCCCTTGATGTGCAAGAGACTTGCTTGAGGACCTCCGGGTTCCCCTTCCGGAGCCTCGGCACTCTACATCGGCAGGGCCCAACCTCGCGCTTATCTCAACTGCCGCTGAATTACTAGGGGGTGAGAGGCTATAGGGCTAGTGAAGGTCCCGAGTCACGATGCTTAAGCACACCCTTGATGCGCAAGCGAACCCCTTGAGGTCCCTAACGTTCTCCTCTGGAAACCTTGGTGCTCTACATCGACAGGGCCCAACCGTGTGCACATCTCACCCGCCACTAGATTACCAGGGGGTGAGAGGCTACATGGCAAGTGAAGTTCCTGAGTCGTGATGCTCAGGCACCCCCCATTGACGCGCAAGAGACTCCCTTGAGGATCCTAGTACTCACCTTTTGGAGCCTTTGCGCTCTGCGTCGGCAGGGACAAACCCTGCGCGTATCTCAACCGCCACTAGATTACCAGGAGGTCAGAGGCTATAGAGCCAGTGAAGGTCCTAAGTTGCGATGCTCATGCACCCCCCTTGACGTGCAAGCAACTCCTGCTCCATGATGAAGGCCTTGAACTGTGCATCGGCAGGTCCCAACCCTGCGCGTATCTAAACCGCCACTAGATTACCAGGGGGTGAGAGGCTACAATGCCAGTGAAGGTCCGGAGTCGCGATGCTCAAGCACCCCCCCTTGATGCGCAAGCGACTCTCATACGGGCGAATTGGTCAAAGCTCTGTGCGCACTCCTGCTTGCGCTTGGGTGTCGCGTGGGAACTGGACACCAAGGACCTTAGGAGGTGACGTGCACGGGGGTGAGCCCGCGAGACACAACTCGGTCGCTTGGATTTTTCAGCGCTGCAAGGATGAACCCGAGCATAGGCACCATGTCCTAGCCCCCGTCCGTGTGAGGTATGATACGTCCATTTTGCATCATGCTTTCATGTTGATATTTATCGCTTTATGGGCTGTTATTACACTTCACGGTACAATACTTATGCATTTTCTCTCTTATTTTGCAAGGTTTACATGAAGAGGGAGAATGCCGACAACTAGAATTCTGGCCTGAAAAAGGAGCAAGTTTGAGATACATATTCTGCGCAACTCCAAAAGCCGTGAAAATCAACGAGGAATTATTTTGGAATATATAAAAAATACTCGGCGGAAGAAGTACCAGATTGGAGCAACGAGGAGGCCAAAAGCCTGCTAGGCGCGGCCTACCCCCTGGTCGCGCCTAGGGGGCTTGTGGGCTCTCTGTTGGCCCTCTGGCTCCCCTCTTTTGCTATACGGAGGGTTTCGTTCTAGGAAAAATCAAGAGGAGGCTTTTGGGAGGAATCTCCGCCGCCACGAGACGGAAGTTGAGCAGAACCAATCTAGAGCTCCGGCAGGGTCGTCCTACCGGGGAAACTTCCCTCCCCGAGGGGGAAATCGTCGCCATCGTCATTGATGACCGACAAGTATAGGGGATCTACCGTAGTCCTTTCGATAAGTAAGAGTGTCGAACCCAACGAGGATCAGAAGGATCTGACAAGTGGTTTTCAGCAAGGTAATCTCTGCAAGCACTGAAATTATCGGTAACAAGTAGTGGTGTGACAAGATGATTCGAAGCAAGTAGCAAATAGCAAAGTAACAATGGTGCAGCAAAGTGGCCCAATCCCTTTTGTAGCAAGGGACAAGCCTGGAGAAACTCTTATAGGAGGTAAAACGCTCCCGAGGACACATGGGAATTTCTGCCAAGCTAGTTTTTGTCAAGTTCATATGATTCACGTTCGGTACTTTGATAATTTGATATGTGGGTGGACCGGTGCTTGGGTACTGCCCTTACTTGGACAAGCATCCCACTTATAATTACCCCTCTCGCAAGCATCCACAACTACGAAAGAAGAATTAAGACAAAGTCTAACCATAGCATTAAACTAGTGGATCCAAATCAGCCCCTTATGAAGCAACGCATGAACTAGGGTTTAAGCTTCTGTGACTCTAGCAACCCATCATCTACTTACTACTTCCCAATGCCTTCCTCTAGGCCCAAATAATGGTGAAGTGTTATGTAGTCGACGTTGACATAACACCACTAGAGGAGAGACAACATACAACACATGAAAATATCGAACAAATACCAAATTCAGATGACTACTTATAGCATGACTTATCCCATATCCTCAGGAACAAAAGTGACTACTCAGAAAGCATAATCATATTCATGACCAGAGAGGTAATGAGTAGCATCAAAGGTCGGAACATATAGTCTCCCCCAAGTAATCCAACTAGCATCAACTACAAAGAGTAATTAACACTACTAGCAACCTTACAAGTACTAATCGGAGTCGCGAGACGGAGATTGGTTACAAGAGATGAACTAGGGTTTGGAGATGAGATGGTGCTGATGAAGATGATGATGGTGATGAGTCCCCTCCAATGAGAGGAGTGTTGGTGATGACGATGGCGACGATTTCCCCCTTCGGGAGGGAGGTTTCCTTGGAAGGACGACCCTGCCGGAGCTCTAGATTGCTTCTGCTCAAGTTCCGCCTCGTGGCGGCGGCGATTCCTCCCGAAAGCCTCCTCCTGATTTTTTCTAGAATGAAACCCTCCTTATAGCAAAAGAGGGGGGCCAGTGGGTCGACAGGGAGCCCACAAGCCCCCTAGGCGCGGCCAGGGGGCGCGCCTAGCCGGCTTGTGGCCTCCTGATGGCTCCCTTGTGGTACTTCTTCGGCCCAATATTTTTGATAAATTCCAAAATAAATCCTCGTTGATTTTCACGGCTTTTGGAGTTGCGCAGAATAGGTATCTCAAACTTGCTCTTTTTTAGGCCAGAATTCCAGCTGCCGGCATTCTCCCTCTTCATGTAAACCTTGCAAAATAAGAGAGAAAAGGCATAAGTATTGTACCGTGAAGTGTAATAACAGCCCATAAAGCGATAAATATCAACATGAAAGCATGATGCAAAATGGACGTATCAACTCTCCCAAGCTTAGACCTCGCTTGTTCTCATGCGAAAGCCAAGATCAATAAATATGCCCACATGTTTAGAGAGAGAGAGAGAGAGAGGTGTCGACAAATTAAGATACGAACATCCAGGCATCAAGATCATAGTCAGAACAACAATATCATCATATAATATCTCATGCTAAAGTGACAATTCCTTCACAAGGTAAAGTAAGTATCAAGAACCTTAATGAGAATTAACATCCAATAGCCTTTAGTCATTGAAGCAATTGCAATTTATCATAACGTCGGAAAGAATCAAATAAGAGTTTCTAAAGCAAATCCACATACTCAATCATCCTTTCGTCTTCTACAATTGCTACAACTCACATGGTACTCATGAGATCAAAGTTTCAGGACACAGAGAAAGATAGGGGCTTATAGTTTCGCCTCCCAACCATTTACCTCACGGGTAATGTCAACAATAATAATTCATGAATACTTACCTCCAAGTTGACTTATGAATATAGATCTTTTCCCTAGCATATGACGTTATCCAAGATAAAGGCGAAATAAGGAATTGGTGTAGATCACCATGACTCTTTTAGGGACAAAAAGTAAAAGTACAAGATAGGCCCTTCGCGGAGGGAAGCAGAGGTTATCATGCACTTTTGAGGTTTGGATGTGTGTCCTCTTAGTGTGAAGGAATGTCACTTTATATTGCCTCCTGTGATAAATAAATTTATTATGCAGTCCGTCGCTTTTAAGTCTTCCTCATCACAGGTTCGTACAAAGCTTATTTTCCACATAGTAATAGATCATACATAATTAGGGAGCAATTTTTATTGCTTGCACCGATGACAACTTACTTGAGGGATCTTATTCAATCCAAAGGTAGGTATGGTGGACTCTCATGGCAAAATTGGGTTGAAGGTTTATGGATGCACAAGTAGTATCTCTACTTGGTGCGGGAGTTTTGGCTGATATGAGGTGGAAGCAATCGTCACATGCTAAGGTATCTCTAGTCATATAATCATTGTTCGGAACCAAGGAGTCATAATTCATTATGTTGTCTTCCTTGTCCAACATAATGGTATCCCCATCGAGGTGTGGAGAGGCCTTGGAGACATAGCGATAGTATGGCTAACTAAGCTTTTCAACGTCATTTTTCGGTCAAACAAGATAGCCGAAGAATGGAGGCGGAGTATTTTAGTACCAATCTTTAAGAACAAGGGGGTGTTCAAAGTTGTACTAATTACCGCGGAATCAAGCTGATGAGCCATACTATAAAGCTATGGGAGAGAGTCATTGAACACCGCTTAAGAAGGTTAACAAGCGTGACCAAAAACCAATTTGGTTTCATGCCTGGGAGGTCTACCATGGAAGCCATCTTCTTGGTACGGCAGCTGATGGAGAGATATAGGGAGCAAAAGAAGGACCTTCATATGGTGTTCATTGATTTGGAGAAGGCCTATGATAAGATACCTCGGAATGTCATGTGGTGGGCCTTGGAGAAACACAAAGTCCCAATAAAGTACATTACCCTCATCAAGGATATGTATGATAATGTTGTGACAAGTGTTCGAACAAGTGATGGCGACACCGATGACTTTCCGATTAGAATAGGGCTACACAAAGGGTCAGCTTTGAGCCCTTATCTTTTTGATTTGGTGATGGATGAGGTCACAAGGGATATACAAGGAGATATCCCATGGTGTATGCTCTTTGCGGATGATGTGGTACTAGTCGATGATAGCCGAACGGGGGTTAATAGAAAGTTAGAGTTATGGAGGCGGACTCTAGAATCGAAAGGTTTTAGGCTTAATAGAACTAAAACTGAATACATGAGGTGCAGTTTTAGTGCTACTAGGCACGAGGATGGAGAGGTTAGCGTTGGTGGGCAGGTGGTACATGAGAGAGACACGTTTCGATATTTGGGGTCCATGTTGCAGAAGGATGGCGATATCGATGAAGACGTGGGCCACCGAATCAAGGCTGGGTGGATGAAGTGGCGCCAAGCTTCTGGCGTACTCTGTGACAACAGAGTGCCACAAAAGCTAAAAGGCAGGTTTTAAAGGACAGCTATCCGACCTGCGATGTTGTATGGCACGGAGTGTTGGCCAACCAAGAGACGACATATCCAATAGTTAGGTGTAGCAGAGATGCGCATGTTGAGATGGATATGTGGCCACACAAGAAAGGATCGGGTACTGAATGACGATATACGAGAGAGACTTGGGGTAGCACCGATTGAAGAGAAGCTGGTCCAGCATCGTCTCAGATGGTTTGGACATATTCAACGGAGGCCATCGGAAGCGCCGGTGCATAGCGGACGGATAAAGCGTGCTGAGAATGTTAAGAGGGGTCGTGGTAGACCAAACCTGACATGGGAGGAGTCCGTTAAGAGGGACCTGAAGGTTTGGAATATCGACAAAGACTTAGCCATGGACAGGGGTGCGTGGAAGTTAGTTATCCACGTTCCAAAGCCATGACTTTGTTTCGAGATCTTATGGGTTTCAACTCTAGCCTACCCCAACTTGTTTGGGACTGAAAGGCTTGGTTGTTGTTGTTGTTGTTGTTGTTGTTGTTGTTGTCTTCCTTGTCCAACATCTACTTCTAAGCATGCAATAGTTTAGTGATTGTTCACAATCATAAATGGTGTGCAAGATGATATATTTATATGTGAACCTATCCTTGTTTATCACTTCCTATTAATTGCAACAATGACCAAGGTCTATTTTTGTCCACCCTCAACAAGTTTCAGTCATCATTCTTTTTATATATGAAGCTATCACTTCTCATAAGATCATTACATGATCTTTCATGCTTTTTTTCTTTTATCATTCTTTTCTTTAGATCATGGCATGAAGCAAGGCCCTTAACTAAGACACTATTTATTATATGGCTCACGAGCTCGAATACATCGGGGGTGACACAAAGCAAAACTCAAGCCTAAAACACTAAAAACTTTATTCTACTAGAGAAAGATAAAACCAAAAAGGAACGAACTAAGAAAAGGTAAAGGCAAAAGATGTGATGGTGATAGGACACGGGGGCAACTCCCCCAAGCTTGGCACAAGCCAAGGGGATTGCCGATACCCGTGCTTAGTTGTCTTCCTTTGGAGGTGATGGTGGTGGAGTTGTTGCAACCTGGGTTTGATCCTCCGTCTTCCAAGGCATAGGTGCTCCATCATGGAAAGATGATCGAGTCTCCGGAATCCTCAAATCTGCAGCCAACCGTATTGATTTAAATCTATACTCATACTCACAGTTTTGGTTCTGCAGGTCATAGATCTGGGCTTGGAGGTGATCAATTCTGTCATAGAGCCTGGAGAGGTTCTTCCCGATGACATTGGCATCGATCTTGTGCTTGTTGGTGAACTTCGTGATCATTATATGGTTGGTGTTGAGTCCACGCTCCACCATCCCTTGGCACTTGAAGACTTGTTGCTTCATTGCTTCGAGCCTCGCCTCCACGCTTCCGGTCTTCTTGGGCCCCCCAAGATCACGGATGTGTAGCATCCCCTCACACATCTCGATAGATTGAGGGTGTTTCATCACTCCCGCGAGGTAGGGATTGATGACCTTCTCGAAGATCTTGTCCTTCGGAGCTTTTGGGGACGTCATAGCGATCTAGATCTGCAGCAGAAACAAGCTCGAAACGAAAACAGAGAAAATTTGCATGATACGAGGGTCAGACCTTTTGGGAGAATATATAATGATTTTTTCCGACCAGAAAGAGTACTCCGCAAGAAAACGGAGTCCGGGAGGCACACGAGGTGGTCACAAGCCCCCCAGGCATGGCCAGGGGGGTGGCCCGCACCTGGAAGGCTTGTCGCCTCCTCGTGCGCTTTCCGAACTACTTTAAAATTTTCTATTTTTCTAAAAATTCCAAAACGGAGAAAAATTCCTACTGGAAAAGTTTTGGAGTCGGTTTACTTACCGAATCACATACCTCTTCATTTTCGGAGTCTGAAACAGGGTAATAAATATCCCTTATGTACTCCTCCGGAGTTATGGTATTGATAATATTGCTTTCAACATTTATGGGAGTACCTAAGATATAATTCTTGATTCTTTGCCCATTTACCACTCTCGGAAAACTACCTTCCGTGTTGTTCATCTTGATGGCACCGGAACGATATACTTCCTCAACAATGTAAGGACCTTCCCATTTAGAGAGAAGCTTGCTTGCAAAAAATCTTAAACGAGAATTATATAGCAAGACATAATCACCTACATTGAACTCACGTTTTGGTATCCTTTTATCATGCCACCTCTTATCCTTTTCTTTGAACAACTTGGCATTTTCATATGCCTGAGCTCTCCATTCATCAAGCGAGCTAATATCAAATAACCTCTTCTCACCAGCAAGTTTGAAATCCAAGTTGAGCTCTTTGATTGCCCAATAAGACTTATGCTCTAGATCAAGAGGTAAATGCCATGCTTTGCTGTAAACCATTTTGTACGGAGACATGCCCGTGGGATTCTTATAAGCAGTTGTATAAGCCCACAGTGCATCATCGAGCTTCTTAGACCAATTCATTCTAGACATATTGACAGTCTTTTGCAGAATTAGTTTAATCTCTCTATTACTTAGCTCTACTTGACCACTGGACTGAGGGTGATAGGGAGATGCAATTCTATGATTGACATCGTACTTAGCGAGCGTTTTACGGAAAGCACCATGAATGAAATGTGAACCACCGTCGGTCATTAGATATCTAGGGACTCCAAATCTAGGGAAAATAACTTCTTTAAGCATCCTGATAGAGGTGTTGTGATCAACACTACTAGTTGGGATAGCTTCTACCCACTTAGTAACGTAATCAACAACAACTAGGATATGAGTATACCCATTGGATTTTGGAAAAGGTCCCATATAATCAAAACCCCAAACATCAAATGGTTCAATGACAAGTGAATAATTCATAGGCATTTCCTGACGTTTACTGATACTACCTATTCTTTGACATTCGTCACAAGACAAGACAAACTTACGGGCATCCTTGAATAGAGTGGGCCAATAGAAACCTGATTGCAATACCTTGTGTGCAGTTCTGTCTCCCGCATGGTGTCCTCCGTAGGCCTCGGAGTGACACTTCTTTAGGATCTGTCCCTGTTCATGTTCAGGTACACAACATCTAATAACACCATCTACTCCTTCCTTATAAAGGTGAGGATCATCCCAGAAGTAATGTCTCAAATCAAAGAAGAATTACTTCTTTTGTTGGTATGTGAAACTAGGTGGTTTATATTTGGCAATGATATAGTTTGCATAATCAGCATACCACGGTTTACTGTGTGAAGTATTGATGACATTCAATTGCTCATCACGAAAGCTATCATCAATAGGTTGTGGGTCATCAAGAACATTCTCCAACCTAGACAAGTTATCTGCTACTGGGTTCTCAGCACCCTTCCTGTCGACAACATGCAAATTAAATTCTTGTAGCAAGAGAACCCATCTGATAAGTCTAGGTTTAGCGTCTTTTATTTTCCATGAGGTACTTAATAGCAGTGTGATTAGTGTGATTAGTGACTTTGGAATCAACTTTGTAAGATCTGAACTTTTCACATGCAAACACAACTGCTAAAAATTTCTTTTCCGTAGTAGCATAGTTTCTTTGGGCACTGACTAGAGCTTCACTAGCATAGTGAATGACATTCAACTTCTTATCAACTCTTTGTCCTAGAACAACACGAACAACATAATCACTAGCATCACACATGATTTCAAAAGGTAAGTTCCAATCAGGTGGTTGAACAATAGGCGCAGTTATCAAGGCCTTCTTAAGTATTTCGAAGGCTTCCTCACAATCATCATAAAAAACAAAAGGAATATCCTTTTGCAAGAGGTTGGTAAGAGGCCTAGAAATCTTAGAGAAGTCTTTAATGAACCTTCTATAGAAACCAAGATGACCAAGGAAACTTCTTATACCTTTGATATCTGTGGGGCATGGCATTTTCTCGATCGCATCAATCTTAGCCTTATCGACTTCAATACCTCTTTCAGAAATTTTATGTCCTAAGACGATGCCTTCATTAACCATAAAGTGCCACTTCTCCCAATTCAAGACAAGATTGGTATCTTCACATCTGTGCAAAACTCGATCAAGGTTGCTGAGGCAATCATCAAAAGAAGACCCGTAAACGGAGAACTCATCCATGAAAACCTCAACAATCTTTTCACAAAAGTCAGAGAATATAGCATCATACATCTTTGAAAGGTGTCAGGTGCATTACATAAGCCAAAAGGCATACGTCTATAAGCAAAGGTACCGAAAGGGCAGGTGAAAGTGGTTTTCTCCTGATCAGATTGTGCAACATGTATTTGGGAGAAACCAGAATAACCATCTAGAAAGCAGAAGTGTGTGTGTTTTGATAGTCTTTCTAGCATTTGGTCGATAAAAGGCAAAGGGTAATGATCTTTCCTAGTGGCTTTATTCAATTTCCTAAAATCGATCACCATCCTATAGCCAGTAACAATCCTCTGGGGGATCAATTCATCCTTATCATTAGGGACAAAGGTAATACCTCCCTTCTTAGGGACGCAATGCACCGTACTCACCCAATCACTATGAGCAAGAGGATAGATAATACCTGCTTCCAGGAGCTTTAGTATTTCTTTTCTTACTACCTCTTTCATCTTAGTATTTAATCTCGATGATGGGCAACTGGTTTGGAATCAGGATCAGTTTTAATCTTGTGCTGGCACAGAGTGGGACTAATGCCCTTAAGATCATCAAGAGTATATCCAATAGCAGCACGATGCTTCCTCAGAGTTTTTAGTAACTTCTTTTCCTCATTCTCTGAGAGGCTAGCACTAATAATAACAGGATATATCTCTTTTTCATCGAGATAAGCATACTTAAGAGTATCAGGCAACTGCTTAAGCTCGAACACAGGATCACCCTTTGGTGGGGCTGGATCTTCAAGCAGTTCAAAATGCAAGTTATTCTTAAGGATAGGATATTGTTCAAAGATAACTCTATCTATCTCATTCCTTTCATCCATATTCATATCATTTTCATGCTCAAGCAAGTATTGCTCTAAAGGATCAGTAGGAGGCACGACAATAGAAGCTAGGGCAATAGTTTCATCCTTACTAGACAACTCTTTTTCATGAGGTTGTCTACCAAACTTGGAGAAACTGAACTCATGTGACATACCTTCAAAGCCAACAATGACAGTTTGCTTCTCACAGGTAATATCAACATTGACAGTATTGAGGAAGGGTCTGCCAAATATGATGGGACAAAAGCTATCTTGTGTGTTAGAAAGAACTAGGAAATCAACAGGATACTTTGTTTTACCACACATGACTTCAACGTCTCTAACAATTCCCACACGACAGATAGTATCTCTATTGGCAAGCTGAATAGTGACATCAATAGGTTCCATCTCAACAGGTGCAATATCGTCTTTAATTTCATCATATAAGGATTGAGGTATTGCACTAACATTAGCACCCACGTCACATAAACCATGAAAACAACGATCTCCTATCTTAACAGAAACAACAGGCGTGCCAACAACAGGCCTATGTTTGTCTCTAGCATGTGGTTTAGCAATTCTAGCAGCATCTTCACAGAAGTGAATATCATGGCCATCAACATTGTCGGACAGGAGATCTTTGATAATAGAAATGCTAGGTTCAACTCTAATTTGCTCATGGGGTGTAGGTGTTCTAATGTAGCCCCTACGTATCACAGTTGAAACTTTAGAATGATCCTTTATACTAACAGGGAAAGGTGGTTTCTTAATGTAAGCACTGGGAACAATAAGATCATTATAAGCGATGACTTTCTCTTCAACTGGATTGGGTTTAACTACATTGACTTCTAAGGGAGGATGATATTTAAACCACTTCTCTTTAGGGAGATCAATATGAGCATGTAATGCCTCAAGTGCAAAGTTGCCATATTTGGAACCTTCATGTGGGGGTCCATGTTGTCATGGTGATGGTGTTATCATTTCATGTGGCTAGTTTGTGTCTTCCCCTTTGCATTCATGATGTGATGTTGTTTTGTTGATCCATATGTGTGGTATGATGGGTGCATGTGGTGTGTGAAGTGGTGTGCAAAGCTTAGGTTTCAACTTGGCTTGTTCTTCCAAAACTAGGTTTCAACAAAACCCTTCTTCTTTAATTCTTTGAGCTCATGTTTTACTTGCTCCTTTTCTGATTTAAAAATGTTGGCCTTTTAGTGCTTATTTTTGTGAGTGTGGAGATGTGAAAGAGGGGTTTGGAAACTTTATTTATTTGTGTTAAAAACTTCAAAACAGATTTGATAAATCTGTTTGGTGATTATTTTAGTTGCTCAATAAATCCCCTTTTCATTTTTATTATATGTGGCATAATTCACTTATGTCAGGGGACATTTTTGTTTTATTTTTGGGTCAACTGATTTTGCCTTGTGCATTTTATTGTCTCTGTGTTGTTTTAAATAGAAAAATACCATAGAGTTCTTTTCTGTTATCTCGCGCTAGCCGAGTGGGCCTCCTCCCCTCGCCGGCCCAACTTCTTCTTTCCCTCGCTCGCAGCAGCCCAACTCCCGTGTCCGTCGTCCTCCTCCTTTCTAGCGAGGCATCAGCCCCACACGCCAGCCTCTCTCTCTCGTTCCCCTTTCCACCGATGCTCCTCCTCGACGCACATGGGCGCCGACAGCGCGTCCCTCTCCTCCTCCTATAAAGCCCCCTCAATGTCTGGGCCTCTAGGGTTCCTCCTAGCCGCCGCCACCTCCTTTCCATCTTCCTCCTCCCTCTCCTTGGCGTCGTCAGGAGGCGGCCTGAGCTCCTCCTCCACCATGGCCGACCCCTGTTGAGGTCGCCGTCGTCGATGCAGGACCTCCTCTTCCTCTCCAATCGATCCAGGAGCACGCGGAGTACCAGGGGAGTCCATTCCCGCAGCTAGGAGACGCCGATCGCCTCTGCTTCCTCGATGTCGACGACGACCCCTTCTTCCTCCTCTGCTCCGACGTCTGCTTCTGCAACGTCTTCTTCCTCGTCGACCCCTTCTTCCTCTCCGTCAAGCGCGTCCTCCTCGGCGAGTGGGTGAGCAGCCGATCTCCTCCCGTTCCCCTATCAGTAAGATCTCGCCTAGAGCCGTAGATGCGCGTCGTGGTTCCTCTCTATCGCTGGTGCCGCCGTGTACGTGGATAGGTCGCCACAGTGGCCCTCTCATGGTTCTTAGGTGTGAAATGGATCCGCCGCGAGCCCTCTTCCTCCCCGCGAGTGTCCTTACTTCAATTTGTAGTGTAGCGCCGGCGGTGACCATCCCCTGTTCCGGTCGCCGTGGTCTGTGGTAGGTTCAGAGGGGGATGCTCAAAAAGAGCAATGCCTCCCTCTTTGTTAAGATCTGAACGAGTAGTGCAGTGGTAGGGGGTAGTTTTGTCGAGCGCGTGGTCGTGAGTTCGAGTCCTCGCAAGCGCACCCCCTTTTTGGTTTTATTCCTGGTACAGTAGCGTCACAAAGAGGTTTAACCTGCTAACTTCCCCTGTCCTGTCGAGTAAGTGACACTGGCGCAGTGGTAGCGAGTGTGGGCAGTACCAGGGGGGTCCTGGGTTCAAACCAGAGATTCCGCATATGCAGTTTTGCTCCTCTTTGATTTTCTTTTCCTTTTCTTTTATTCCTTTTTATAATTAGCTAGTTGTTATATCTTGTGGAGATAATTTAAGTGAGCTTTCTGTTGTGTCTGGAGTGTAGATGCACATGTGATGAATGTATATGTGTGTGTGTGTGCTTAGGCATACATGTATGTGGTGATCTTGTAAGTGTGGGTGTGGTAGTTGTGTGTATGTTTGTAAGGCATATGCATGTGAGCATATGTGTGTATGTGTGTGGAGACCCCCACATATTTGTACAAGTGTGCACCAACACATGTTTATATGTGTGTGTGTATATATGTAGTGTGAGACATGCTATCAAGTGTAGGTGGGTATGTGAGTGTATGTATACTTGTGGGTGTTTGTGAGTGTGTGTGGTGATGTGCTATGTCACACATACATGAGGTCTAACCCTCATGTTCACCATAGTTGTTGTGGGGGTGACATGTGCAAGTGTAGAGGATTGATATAGTCAATACCACATGTGATATGGCACTATTTAGGGTCATATGATTCCATGTAGTTTTTCCTTTCAACTTTGCGTCTTCATGTTATATGCAAGTACCTAGATATTATATATGTTTTTGGGGTAGAATCTTCCAAGGAATCCATTGGTGGAATCATATTTCACTTTGTGGCACTTTCTGGAAATGTCATTTTCTGATTTGATGCCATGTTTAGGTCCCTATATTAAGTGGTGTGTTGAGCCTATGAGGATGGTTCCTTGATGTATCTGTAGTGGGTGATCCCCTCTACAACATGGTAGTTTTGTTTTATGCTTGGGAGTTTGTATGTGCAAGTTGTGACTTGTCAAAGTTGACATGTGGCTGAAATTGTCAGCTTGGTGAAAATCTGTGATTTTCACTAAGTCTGAGAAACTGCTGTTATTTTCTTCCCTTGTTGTGGGTGCAAAATCTCATGTGTTGGGAATCAGCCCTTGCAATCAATTAGAGAGTTGGAGATTTTGTGTTTTTCTAGCTCTTTGTTAAAGTTCATGCACTTTCACTTCCTGTAGATATTATTTGGAGGCTGTCAAAATGCTTCAGAGCATAAGCAGCTCGTGAAAATCTGAGATTTTCACTAAGTCCCAGAGATCTGTTGTTTTTGTCCAAGTTAGTGCCTGTAGATCTTTTTGTGTGTGGCTCTTTGTATTATCTTCTTGCTTAGGCTTGTAGAGCTTTTGAATAGCTTTTTTCCACATATATTGGTTGGCACATTTGGGTGGCTGTAGGTACCTTGCATGTTGCTCACAAACTGCTATGATGTTGTTTAGGACAGATTGCATGTTTTAGTTGTTTTGAAGCTTGTGTTAGTATTGTTGGTGGTGTGGTGTGATTCCAATCACCACCCCACCTATATTTGTTTGTTTGATCATGTGGCAACCCGGGAACAGCAGAAGAGTGCCATTGGAGTGTGCTCGTGGTGGAGTTGAACCGTAGGACTCCATATCTTGTTTCGTAGTTTCCGGTTGATCCGTAGCTCCGTTCTCTAGGTTCTTTATATGCTTTTGCATCGTTTTCTCATGATGCACCTGTTCATTCCATCCTCATGCATGTCAATATAGCTTAGTGTGAAGTCTTGTCCAGAAGTTTATCTTCTCTTCTCATGCATATGCAAGTGACTAGAATAGAGATGCATGCTTCATTCTCATCTCATGCATCATGTGTTTGTTTCATCATGTTGTGTTGGTTTTCATTGGCTATTATTTTTATCTTGGGTAGCAACGGGATCGGAGAGCGAGTACGTGGATTCTGGAGAGTACGTGCAGAACGAACAAGAGCAGTTCCAAGCTGAAGACATCACAGGCAAGATGACCATGACCTTGATACCGTATCTACCCTTGTTATGCTTAGAATCACGTTTCCTTCGATATATGCTCGCTGCCTACAACTTGATATAATTGCCTCCTGATATTGCCATGAAACCCAAACACCTTCCCCTCCTAGCTAATGTTTCTTGGCTAAGTGGGCTTGCTCAACTTCTAATGTTAGCTTTGCTAGATGCAAGTGCCAGCTGTCTCATGTGTTAACATGAGTATTTTGATATCATTATGATTAAAGTGCTATTTAATTATTGCACCTATATATTTGGTAAATGACGGAAGGCCTAGCCTTTTGCCAGGTGATTTGTTCCGTTATTGCCGCCTTAGTTTCGGCTATCGGTGTTTGATTCCATAACTGTTCGCTCCTAACACGGTCGGGGTTGTTATGGGGACCCCCTAGATAAATCGTGTAGTGTTAAGTCTTGTCCGACAGGACCCAACATTTGTTTTAATTTGCTAATCACCTAATAATAATTTGCATAGGGAATAACTACCCCGAGGATTTAAACAACAACCCGGGCCAGTGCTCCTCATGAGTGTTGGTCAAAAATGGACATACTGCGGGGCCACCACAGGGAAACTTGAGGTTTGGTTCCTCTAGGCTTTTCCATCCGTCGTGTCCTGAGGCTGAGATACACGGCTCTTATCGGGGTCGTCAACACGACGGGAGGTCCTGCTAGGTTCATCTTACCTTAGCGATATATCTTGCGTATAGGAATCCCGATGAGACTTTGGGTCTCCCCAGAGTTGAGGTTTTTCCTCTAAGGAATCCGACGAGATCACAAGATTCGTGATAGAGGATTACTTTGCGGCCCGTGACCGTTTGTGATGGACTAGTTGGAGCACCCCTGTAGGGTTAAATCTTTCGGAAAGCCGTGCCTGCGGTTATGTGGCAACATGGATAATTTGTTAACATCTGGTGATAGATAACTTGAAATAACTCTAATAAAACAGCCAACTGTGTGCTTAACCGTGACTGTCTTTTTCGAAGATCTCTCTTCGATTGGGAACACGGTGCGGTTATGTTTGACGTAAGTAGGTGTTCAGGATCATTTAGTGATCACCTAGTCTTCGACCACTCGCGTAGACCACCACATCTATAACTTTGATCTTCGTAAGTTAGACACCATAAATGCTTAGGATGCTGCAACCTAAACACTGAACCTTCCTCACCTAAAAACTTGACTAATTTTGGTACCAAGGTTATCAATTGCCGAGTCCCCGTGGCTCACAGATTACTTCAACACTCCAATAGGTACATGTACGCCCAACGCAGGTGATCCAGATGGCACGCAGCTGGCATGGCAGTACGATGAGGAGAACGACCGCCTGTACGTGAACTATCCAGAAGACTGAGGTCGTGGTCGTGATCGTGGGCAAGCATGCGGGATATCATAGTCTTTTCCTTGTGTTATGTAGTCCGTAGCGGAACTACCTTGTCTGAATAAATGTGTGGATGTAACTCTGATATTATCTATGTGAGATGGCTAATGCATACCCTATTTGTTAATCTTAAATTATGTATGTGCTATGTTTATCTCGCTTGCGAAATGCTTAGATGCGCTTCTCTCCCTTTTGGGGCATCGCCCCCCAAATAGGAAACGACTGCATCTTAGTCGTTACAGAGCAGCAAATGATTCACACAATGAAGCTACTATCTCAGAGTCAAGTCCATACTTAGCGCTAAAATCACAATAAGTATTTGTTTCAGTAAAGGATTTAACGCAATCAAGCTTGAGATTCATACCTGACTCCTTACCTTCATCAAACTCCCAATCTTCAGAGTTGCGTTTAATTCTTTCCAATAAATTCCATTTGAAGTCAATATCTCTCTTCATAAAAGAACCGGATAAGAAGTGTCAAGCATGGTGCGATTATCGGTAACAAGTAGTTGTGTGACAAGATGATTTGAAGCAAGTAGAAAATAGCAAAGTAACAACGGTGCAGCAAAGTAGCCCAATCCCTTTTGTAGCAAGGGACAAGAATGGAGAAACTCTTATAGGAGGTAAAACGGTCCCGAGGACACATGGGAATTTCTGTCAAGCTAGTTTTTGTCAAGTTCATATGATTCAAGTTCGGTACTTCGATAGTTTGATATGTGGGTGGACCGGTGCTTAGGTACTGCCCTTACTTGGACAAGCATCCCACTTATGATAAAACCCTCTCGCAAGCATCCGCAACTACGAAAGAAGAATTAAGACAAAGTCTAACCATAGCATTAAATTAGTGGATCCAAATCAGCCCCTTACGAAGCAACGCATAAACTAGGGTTTAAGCTTCCGTCACTCTAGCAACCCATCATCTACTTACTACTTCCCAATGCCTTCCTCTAGGCCCAAATAATGGTGAAGTGTTATGTAGTCGACGTTCACATAACACCACTAGAGGAGAGAAAACATACAACACATCAAAATATCGAACGAATACCAAATTCACATGACTACTTATAGCATGACTTATCCCATGTCCTCAGGAACAAAAGTGACTACTCACAAAGCATAATCATATTCATGACCAGAGAGGTAATGAGTATCATCAAAGATCTGAACATATAATCTTCCACCAAGTAATCCAACTAGCATCAACTACAAAGAGTAATTAACACTACTAACAACCTTGCAAGTACCAATCGGAGTCGCGAGACGGAGATTGGTTACAAGAGATGAACTAGGGTTTGGAGATGAGATGGTGCTGATGAAGATGTTGATGGTGATGAGTCCCCTCCGATGAGAGGAGTGTTGGTGATGACGATGGCGACAATTTCCCCCTCCGGGAGGGAAGTTTCCCCGGCAGGACGACCCTGTCGGAGCTCTAGATTGGTTCTGCTCAAGTTCCGCCTCGTGGCGGTGGCGAGTCCTCCCGAAAGCCTCCTCCTGATTTTTTCTGGAACGAAACCCTCATTATAGCAAAAGAGGGGGGCCAGTGGGTCAGTAGGGAGTCCACAAGCCCCCTAGGCTCGGCCAGGGGGGCACGCCTAGCAGGCTTGTGGCCTCCTGCTGGCTCCCCTCTCGTACTTCTTCGGCCTAGTATTTTTTATAAATTCCAAATTAAAACCTCGTTGATTTTCATGGCTTTTGGAGTTACGCAGAATAGGTATCTCAAACTTGCTCCTTTTTCAGGCCAGAATTCCAGCTGTCGGTATTCTCCCTCTTCATGTAAACCTTGCAAAATAAGATAGAAAAGGCATAAGTATTGTACAATGAAGTGTAATAACAGCCCATAAAGCGATAAATATCACCATGAAAGCATGATGCAAAATGGACGTATCAGTCATCACCAACACTCCTCTCATCGGAGGGGATTCATCACCATCAACATATTCATCAGCACCATCTCATCTCCAAACCCTAGTTCATCTCTTGTAACCAATCTCCGTCTCGCGACTCCGATTGGTACTTGTAAGGTTGCTAGTAGTGTTAATTACTCTTTGTAGTTGATGCTAGTTGGATTACTCGGTGGAAGATTTTATGTTCAGATACTTGATGCTATTCAATACCTCTCTCGTCATGAACATAATTATGCTTTGTGAGTAGTCACTTTTTTCCCGAGGACATGGGATAAGTCATGCTATAAGTAGTCATGTGAATTTGGTATTCGTTCAATATTTTGATGCGTTGTATGTTGTTTTTCCTATAGTGGTGTTATGTGAACGTCGACTACATAACACTTTACCATTATTTGGGCCTAGAGGAATGCATTGGGAAGTAGTAAGTAGATGATGGGTTGCTAGAGTCACAGAAGCTTAAACCCTAGTTTATGCATTGCTTCGTAAGGGGCTGATTTGGATCCACTAGTTTAATGCTATGGTTAGACTTTGTCTTAATTCTTCTTTCGTAGTTGCGGATGATTGCGAGAAGGGTTAATCATAAGTGGGATGTTTGTCCAAGTAAGGGAAGCACCCAAGCACCGGTCCACCCACATATCAAACTATCACAGTAGCGAACACGAATCATATGAACTTGATGAAAACTAGCTTGACAGAAATTCCCATGTGTCCTCGGGAGCGCTTTACCTCCTATAAGAGTTTGTCCAGGCTTGTCCCTTGCTACAAAAGGGATTGGGCCACTTTGCTGCACTTTTGTTACTATTGTTACTTGCTACTTGCTACGAATCATCTTATCACACAACTATGTGTTACCGATAATTTCAGTGCTTGCAGAGAACACCTTGGTGAAAACCACTTGTCAGATCCTTCTGCTCCTCGTTGGGTTCGACACTCTTACTTATCAAAAGGACTACGATAGATCCCCTACACTTGTGGGTCATCAAGACTCTTTTCTGGCGCCGTTTCCGGGGAGTGAAGCGCCTTTGGTAAGTGGAATTTGGTAAGGAAATATTTATATAGTGTTCTGAAATTTAATGTCACTTGTCACTATGGAAACTAATCCTTTGAGGAGCTTGTTCGGGGTATCTTCACCTCGAACGGAAGCACAAGGAGTTGCTCCTCAACCTGCTGCACCTACTGAAAATATTTTCTATGAATTTCCTTCGGGTACGCTTGAGAAATTGTTGGCTAATCCTTTTACACGAGATGGAACATCATATCCCGACTTGCATCTAATCTATGTAGATGAAGTTTGTGGTTTATTTAAGCTTGTAGGTTTGCCCGAGGATGAGGTCAAGAAGAAGGTCTTTCCCTTATGTTTGAGGGATAAGGCATTGACATGGTATAGGCTATGTGATGATACTGGATCATGGAACTACAACCGATTGAAATTGGAATTTCATGAAAGGTTTTATCCTATGCATTTGGTACATCGTGATCGGAATTATATTTATGATTTTTGGCCTCGTGATAGAGAAAGCATCGCTCAAGCTTGGGGGAGGCTTAAATCAATGTTATATTCATGCCCCAACCATGAGCTCTCGAGAGAAATTATCACTGAGAACTTCTATGCTCGGCTTTCTCATGATAATCGCACCATGCTTGACACTTCTTATCCGGTTCTTTTATGAAGAGATATATTGACTTCAAATGGAATTTATTGGAAAGAATTAAATGCAACTCTGAAGATTGGGAGTTTGATGAAGGTAAGGAGTCAGGTATGAATCTCAAGTTTGATTGCGTTAAATCCTTTGTTGAAACAAACACTTTTTGTGATTTTAGCGCTAAATATGGACGTGACTCTGAGATAGTAGCTTCATTGTGTGAATCATTTGCTGCTCATATTGATCTCCCTAAAGAGAAGTGGTTTAAATATCATCCTCCCTTAGAAGTCAATGTAGTTAAACCAAATCCAGTTGAAGAGAAAGTCATTGCTTATAATGATCCTATTGTTCCTAGTGCTTACATTGAGAAACCACCTTTCCCTGTTAGGATAAAGGATCATTCTAAAGCTTCAACTGTGATACGTTGGGGCTAAATTAGAACACCTACACCCCATGAGCAAATTAGAGTTGAACCTAGCATTTCTATTATCAAAGATCTCCTGTCCGACAATGTTGATGGCCATGATATTCACTTCTGTGAAGATGCTGCTAGAATTGCTAAACCACATGCTAGAGACAAACATAGGCCTGTTGTTGGCACGCCTGTTGTTTCTGTTAAGATAGGAGATCGTTGTTATCATGGTTTATGTGACGTGGGTGCTAGTGTTAGTGCAATACCTCAATCTTTATATGATGAAATTAAAGACAAGATTGCACCCGTTGAGATGGAACCTATTGATGTCACTATTCTGCTTGCCAATAGAGATACTATCTGCCCTTTGGGAATTGTTAGAGATGTTGAAGTGTTGTGTGGTAAAACTAAGTATCCTGCTGATTTTCTCGTTCTTGCTACCACAGAAGATAGCTTTTGTCCCATCATATTGGGCAGACCTTTTCTCAATACTGTCAATGCTCATATTGACTGTGAGAAGCAAACTGTCACTGTTGGCTTTGAAGGAGTGTCACATGAGTTCACTTTCTCCAAGTTTGGTAGACAACCTCGTGAAAAAGAATTGTCTAGTAAGGATGAAATCATTTCTCTAGCTTCTATCGCTGTGCCTCCTACTGAGCCTTTAGAGAAATACTTGCTTGAGCATGAAAATGATATGCATATGGATGAAAGGAATGAGATAGATAGAGTTATCTTTGAACAACATCCTATCCTTAAGAATAATTTGCCTGTTGAACTGCTTGGAGATCCACCCCCACCGAAGGGTGATCCTGTGTTCGAGCTTAAATAGTTGCCTGATACTCTTAAGTATGCTTATCTTGATGAAAAAAAGATATATCCTGTTATTATTAGTGCTAGCCTCTCAGAGCATGAAGAAAATAAGTTACTAAAAACTCTGAGGAAGCACTGTGCTGCTATTGGATATACTCTTGATGATCTTAAGGGTATTAGTCCCACTCTATGCCAACACAAGATTAAAACCGATCCTGATTCCAAATCAGTTGCTGATCGTCAACGGAGATTAAATCCTAAGATGAAAGAGGTAGTAAGAAAAGAAATACTGAAGCTCCTGGAAGCATGTATTATCTATCCTGTTGCTCATAGTGATTGGGTAAGTCCGGTGCATTGCGTCCCTAAGTAGGGAGGTATTACCGTTGTCCCTAATGATAAGGATGAATTGATCCCTTAGAGGATTATTACTGGCTATAGGATGGTGATTGATTTTGGGAAATTTATAAAGCCACTAGGAAAGATCTATACCCTTTGCCTTTTATCGACCAAATGCTAGAAAGACTGTCTAAACACACACACTTCTGCTTTCTAGATGGTTATTCTGGTTTCTCCCAAATACGTGTTGCACAATCTGATCAGGAGAAAACCACTTTCACCCACCCTTTCGATACCTTTGCTTATAGACGTATGCCTTTTGGCTTATGTAATGCACCTGCTACCTTTCAAAGATGTATGATGGCAATATTTTCTGACTTTTGTGAAAAGATTGTTGAGGTTTTCATGGATGAATTCTCCGTTTACGGGTCTTCTTTTGATGATTGCCTCAGCAACCTTGATCGACTTTTGCAGAGATGTAAAGACACCAACCTTGTCTTGAATTGGGAGAAGTGCCACTTTATGGTTAATGAAGGCATTGTCTTAGGACATAAAATTTATGAAAGAGGTATCGAAGTCGTTAAGGCTAAGGTTGATGCGATCGAGAAAATGCCATGCCCTACAGATATCAAAGGTATAAGAAGTTTCCTTGGTCATGCTGGTTTCTATAAAAGGTTCATTAAGGACTTTTCTAAGATTTCTAGGCCTCTTAGCAATCTCTTGCAAAAGGATATTCCTTTTGTTTTTGACGATGATTGTGAGGAAGCCTTTGAAATACTTAAAAAGGCCTTCATAACTGCACCTATTGTTCAACCACCTGATTGGAACTTACCTTTTGAAATCATGTGTGATGCTAGTGATTATGCTGTTGGCGTTGTTCTAGGACAAAGAGTTGATAAGAAGTTGAATGTTATTCATTATGCTAGTAAAACTCTAGACAGTGCCCAAAGAAACTATGCTACTACTGAAAAGGAATTTTTAGCAGTCGTGTTTGCATGTGAAAAGTTCAGATCTTACATAGTTGATTCTAAAGTCACTATTCACACTAATCACGCTTCTATTAAGTATCTCATGGAAAAGAAAGATGCTAAACCTAGACTTATTAGATGGGTTCTCTTGCTACAAGAATTTGATTTGCATGTTGTCGATAGGACGGGTGCTGAGAACCCCGTAGCAGATAACTTGTATAGGTGGGAGAATGTTCCTGATGACCCACAACCTATTGATGATAGCTTTCCTGATGATAAATTGAATGTCATCAATACTTCACGTAGTACACCGTGGTATTCTGATTATGCAAATTATATCGTTGCCAAATATATACCACCTAGTTTCACATACCAGCAAAAGAAGAAATTCTTCTTTGATTTGAGACATTACTTTTGGGATGATCCTCACCTTTATAAGGAAGGAGTAGATGGTGTTATTAGACATTGTGTACATGAACATGCACAGGGACAGATCCTACAGAAGTGTCACTCTGAGGCTTACGGAGGACACCATGCGGGAGATAGAACTGCACATAAGGTATTGCAATCAGGTTTCTATTGGCCCACTCTCTTCAAGGATTCCCGTAAGTTTGTCCTGTCTTGTGACGAATGTCAAAGAATAGGTAATATCAGTAAACGTCAGGAAATGCCTATGAATTATTCACTTGTTATTGAACCATTTGATGTTTGAGGCTTTGATTATATGGGATCTTTTCCCAAATCCAACAGGTATACTCATATCCTAGTTGCTGTTGATTACGTTACTAAGTGGGTAGAAGCTATCCCAACTAGTAGTGCTGATCACAACACTTCTATCAGGATGCTTAAAGAAGTTATTTTCCCTAGATTTGGAGTCCCTGGATATCTAATGACCGATGGTGGTTCACATTTTATTTGTGGTGTTTTCCATAAAACGCTTTCTAAGTATGATGTCAACCATGGAATTGCATCTCCCTATCACCCTGAGTCCAGTGGTCAAGTAGAGCTAAGTAATAGGGAACTTAAACTAATTCTGCAAAAGACTGTCAATAGGTCTAGAAATAATTGGTCTAAGAAGCTCGAAGATGCACTGTGGGCTTATAGAACTGCTTATAAGAATCCCATGGGCATGTCTCTGTACAAAATGGTTTACGGTAAAGCATGTCATTTACCTCTTGAGCTAGAGCATAAGGCTTATTGGGCAATCAAAGAGCTCAACTTTTATTCCAAACTTGCTGGTGAGAAGAGGTTATTTGATATTAGTTCACTTGATGAATGGAGAGCTCAGGCATATGAAAATGCCAAGTTGTTTAAAGAAAAGGTCAAGAGGTGGCACGATAAAAGGATACAAAAACGTGAGTTCAATGTAGGTGATTATATCTTGCTATATAATTCTCGTTTAAGATTTCTTCAGGCAAGCTTCTCTCTAAATGGGAAGGTCCTTACATTGTTGAGGAAGTATATCGTTCCGGTGCCATCAAGATCAACAACACGGAAGGTAATTTTCTAAGAGTGGTAAATGGGCAAAGAATCAAGCATTATATCTCAGGTACTCCCATAAATGTTGAAAGCAATATTATCAATACCATAACTCCGGAGGAGTACATAAGGGATATTTATCAGCTTGTTTCAGACTCAAAAAACGAAGAGGTATGTGATTCAGTAAGTAAACCGACTCCGAAACTTTTCCTGTAGGAATTTTTCTCCGTTTTAGATTTTTTAGAAAAATAGAAAAATTTAAAGTAGTCCAAAAAGCGCACAAGGAGGCGACAAGCCTGCCAGGCGCGGGCCACCCCCTAGCCGCGCCTGGGGGCTTATGACCACCTCGTGTGCCTCCCGGACTCCATTTTCTTGTGGAGTACTCCTTCTGGACGAGAAAACATCATTATATATTCTCTCGAAAGGTCTGACCCTCGTATCACGCAAATTTTCCTCTGTTTTCGTTTCGAGCCTGTTTTTGCCGCAGATTTAGAGCAAGATGTCGTCTCAGGAATCTGTAGGGGAGAACGATCTCCCTCATGTCTATGAAGAAGTAAATGCTGATCTGAAAAGATTGGAGGTCATGGAGGCCAAGGAAAGGCTACCTGAAGAAACTAAGGGCAAAAATAAGGAGAAGAATCCGGCATTGGACGAAGGGCAATCTGTGCTCAACAAGGAAGAACCTGAGGAATAGGATTTTCTTCAACCCTACCTCCACCTTTTACCTCCATCCTCGATCGAGCTCTTGAGGTTATGTGAAATAAATAGTGTTCGTAATACTTATCTTACCCGTGAAGTTGTTTTGCTGGAGAAACATATCACAAAACTCTAAGGTATAAATCAAATATTGATGGCCCTCTTGGAATCAAAAGACAAGACACCTCCACCACCATCACCTCCGAAGGAAGACAATTAAGCACGGGTATGGGCAATCCCCTTGGCTTGTGCCAAGCTTGGGGGAGTTTCCCCGGTATCGTATCACCATCACATCTTTTGCCTTTACCTTTTCTTAGTTCGATCCTTTTTGGTTTTATCTTTCTCTAGTATAATAAAGTTCTTAGTGTTTTAGGCTTGAGTTTTGCTTTGTGTCACCCCCGATGTATCCGAGTTCGTGAGTCATATAATAAAGAGTGTTTTAGTTAAGGGCCTTGCTTCATGCCATGATCTGAGAGAAAAGAATGATAAAAGAACAAAAGCATGAAAGATCATGTAATAATCTTATGGGAAGTGATGGCTCCACATATAAAAAGAATGTTGATTGAAACTTGTTGTGGGTGGACAAACATAGACCTTGGTAATTGTTGCAATTAATAGGAAGTAATAAGGAAAGAGATGTTCACATATAAATATATCATCTTGGACACCATCTATGATTGTGCGAACTCATTAAACTATTGCATGCTTAGAAGTAGATGTTGGACAAGGAAGACAACATAATGAATTATGTTTGCTTGGTTCCGAACAATGTTATATGACTAGAGATCCCTTAGCATGTGACGCTTGCTTCCACCTCATATCATCCAAAACTTCCGCATTAAGTAGAGATACTACTTGTGCATCCATAAACCTTCGACCCAGTTTTCCCATGAGAGTCCACCATACCTACTTATGGATTGAAGAAGATCCCTCAAGTAAGTTGTCATCGGTGCAAGCAATAAGAATTGCTCCCTAAATATGTATGATCTATTAGTGTGTGGAAAATAATCTTTGTACGAACCTGTGATGAGGAAGACATAAAAGCGACAGACTGCATAATAAAGTTCTTTATCACAGGAGGCAATATAAAGTGACGTTCCTTCACACTAAGAGGACGCACATCCAAACATCAAAAGTGCATGAAAACCTCTGCTTCCCTCTGCGAAGGGCCTATCTTATACCTTTACCTTTTGTCCTTAAAAGTGTCATGGTGATCGACAACAATTCCTTTTTACGTCTTTATCTTGGCAAGCGTCATGTGCTAGGGAAAGATCTATATTCATATGTCAACTTGGAAGTAAGTATTCATGAATTATTATTGTTGACATTACCCTTGAGGTAAGTAGTTGGGTGGCGAAACTATAATCCCCTATCTTTCTGTGTGTCCAATTGAAACTTTGATCTCATGAATACCACGTGGGTTGTAGCAATTGTAGTAGACGAAAGGATGATTGAGTATGTGGATTTGCTTTACAAGCTCTTACTTGACTCTTTCCGATGTTATGATAAATTGCAATTGCTTCCATGACTAAAGGCTATTGGTTGTTAATTCTCAATAAGGTTCTTGATCCATACTTTACTTTGTGAAGGAATTATCACTTTAGCATAAGAGATTATATGATGATATTGTTGTTCTGATTATGATCATGATGCCTGCATGTCCGTATCTTGTTTTTTCGACACCTCTATCTCTAAACACGTGGGCATATTTATTGATCTCGGTTTCTGCTTGAGGACAAGCGACATCTAAGCTTGGGGGAGTTCATACTTCCATTTTGCATCATGCTTTTACTTTGATATTTATCGCTTTATGGACTGTTGTTACACTTCACGGTACAATAATTATGCCTTTTCTCTCTTATTTTGCAAGGTTTACATGAAGAGGGAGAATGCCGGCAGCTGGAATTCTAGCGTGAAAAAGGAGCAAGTTTGAGATACCTATTCTGCGCAACTCCAAGAGCCGTGAAAATCAACGAGGAATTATTTTTGAATTTATAAAAAATACTGGGCGGAAGAAGTACCAGAGGGGAGCCACCAGGAGGCCACAAGCCTGCTAGGCGCAGTCTACCCCCCTGGTCGCGCCTAGGGGGCTTGTGGGCTCCCTGTTGGCCCTCTGGCTCCCCTCTTTTGCTATAAGGAGGGTTCTATTCCATACAATATCAAGAGGAGGCTTTCGGGAGGAATCGCCGCCGCCACAAGGCGGAACTTGAGCAGAACCAATCTAGAGCTCCGACGGGGTCGTCCTGCCGAGGAAATTTCCCTCCCGGAGGGGGAAATCATCGCCATCGTCATCACCAACACTCCTCTCATCATAGGGGACTCATCACCATCAACATCTTCATCAGCACCATCTCATCTCCAAACCCTAGTTCATCTCTTGTAACCAATCTCCGTCTCGCGACTCCGATTGGTACTTGTAAGGTTGCTAGTAGTGTTAATTACTCTTTGTAGTTGATGCTAGTTGGATTACTCGGTGGAAGATTATATGTTCAGATCCTTGATGGTATTCAATACCTCTCTGGTCATGAACATAATTCTGCTTTTTGAGTAGTCACTTTTGTTCCTGAGGACATGGGATAAGTCATGCTATAAGTAGTCATGTGAATTTGGTATTCCTTCGATATTTTGATGTGTTGTTAATTGTTTTTCCTCTAGTGGTGTTATGTGAACGTCGACTACATAAGACTTCACCATTATTTGGGACTAGAGGAATGCATTGGGAAGTAGTAAGTAGATGATGGGTTGCTAGAGTGACAAAAGCTTAAACCCTAGTTTATGCGTTGCTTCGTAAGGGGCTGATTTGGATGCACTAGTTTAATGCTATGGTTAGACTTTGTATTAATTCTTCTTTCGTAGTTGCAGATGCTTGTGAGAGGGGTTAATCATAAGTGGGATGTTTTCCAAGTAAGGGAAGCACCCAAGCACCGGTCCACCCACATATCAAACTATCAAAGTAGCGAACGCGAATCATATGAACTTGATGAAAACTAGATTGACATAAATTACCATGTGTCCTTGGGAGCGCTTTACCTCCTATAAGAGTTCGTCCAGGCTTCTTCCTTGCTACAAAAGGGATTGGGCCACTTTGCTGCACCTTTGTTACTATTGTTACTTGCTACTTGCTACGAATCATCTTATCACACAACTATATGTTACCGATAATTTCAGTGCTTGTAGAGAACACCTTGCTGAAAACCACTTGTCAGATCCTTCTGCTCCTCGTTGGGTTTGACACTCTTACTTATGGAAAGGACTACGATAGATCCCCTACACTTGTAGGTCATCAAGGTACAAGGGGGAGCTGGCGAGCGTGGAGCTCCAATGATCCTCCCCAGCGTGCCTCATGGCTTCCACTTGGGCATGGACATAGTCGCAGTTCGATAGTAATTCCGCCAGCATGGAGCATAGGGACTTCCACTTGGGCGTGGGCGGGAGCTTCCTCCCAAGGCCACGACACGGCCATCATGGGCTTCCACTTCGGGAGGCTCTAGAGCGTGTACAACCCCAAACTTATTATTACGTGAGAGGGTCACGGGCGACAATTTACTGAGGTGTCAGACACCCTAGGCACAAGGCTCGGGAGGTCCTAGCCTCAGCCTTCATGCGGGTTGTGCCTCATTCTTTGCGCATCAGCATGCTCATAGAACCTGCAACATGGAGGGGGCGACATGCGCCGGGTGACCGTCGCGAGACCACTGCAGAGAGACGTTAGGCATCGAGGACCCGAGGAGGTGATGTATACTCGCATAAGTCCTTCATTCAGAGCTTAGTTATTCGGATTTAGTGATGCTGCAGGGACGAACTCGAGTATAGACGCCGTGCCAGGTTCCTTCATGGAATGGTCAAGCAAAAATCATCCGTCACACAACATCCGAAGCGATGAAGCGCCAAACCCGCAGTGATGCATTTCAACTGAACAACATAAGTTTTGAAGGGAAATAACAAAGGTTACCACACAACCAAAAAGCGAGAACTTTGTGAGGGCTGGCCCTCATGCCTGAGGGTAGTGCAGCTTGAAGGTCGCCCTCGGTGTCAGATGAGAGAGAACTTCACCTGGCGATGGTGTTGTTGTGAGAGATCTAGGTTGCTGGATGAAGCGCGTTGTGACGGTCAATCTTCTCACGGGTCTACTGCCTCTCGGGGCCTTGTGGGCTCGCGGGGCCCTGACACCACGTGAGGCCCCTGCACGAGCAGCACTGTCCTGTGGAACGCACATGCGGCGTTCTCCAGGCAAAAATCCATATTAGCGTGGCCAGTGTGGGCGCCTCGATCCAGCCCCGCTCGCGCAGGCCAGAAGGAACTCATGGAAGCGACCCCGTGGAGGCCCGCGACGTCAACGCTCATACGCGTCTCCACAGTCCCCTCGGGAGTGATGAGCCTCGTGAGGCAGCGCTCCGTGCGGCGCTCGCCATGCATGGAACGCTCTTCCCGCGGCATGTAAATCTCCTAGGCGATGAACTCTTAAGCCCCCGACACGAGACATTGTACTCCTCGCTCGTGAGGGAACATGTTGAGGTGCTCCTCAAGGTGGTGCTCGAGCACCCCTCTTGGTACAACGGCTAGGTCGTATGCCTTCCAAGTGGAAGCCCCCGAGCCCAACCCGAGGGAGGCGCTGATAACCCACAAGTATAGGGGATCAATTGTAGCCTTTACCGACAAGTAAGAGTGCCGAACCCAACGAGGAGCTAAAGGTAGGACACATATTCCCTCAAGTTCTATCGACCACCGATACAACTCTACGCACACTTTACGTTCGCTTTACCTAGAACAAGTATGAAACTAGAAGTACTTTGTAGGTGTGATAGGATAGGTTTGCAAGAAAATAAAGAACACGTAAATAAAACTAGGGGCTGGTTAGATACAATTACGTTAGTTTAACGAGTGTGGTAAAGTGGTGGTAGGAGTTGCGTAATTGTCCCTAAGCAATTGACTATGTTACTAGACCGATGGCAAGTTTATGTGGGAGAGGCCACTACTAGCATGTCATCCCTTAGTTGGAATTCTATGCACTTATGATTGGAACTATTAGCAAGCATCCACAACTACTAACGTTCATTAAGGTAACACCCAACCATAGCAATAAGATATATTGGTCCCCCTTCAATCCTGTATGCATCAATTTCTATGCTAGGCTGAAGCTTCTGTCACCCTTGCACTCCAATACGTAGTCCTATCAACATACTACTAACCCTATGGTGTGATCCACGCACGCGCTCATATGATGGGCACCAAAGGACAGCAACATAACCACAAGCAAATTAAACCAATCATAGCAATTCATCAATCACCGATAGGACAACAAAAATCTACTTAGACATCATAGGATGGCGACACATCATTGGATAATAATATGAAGCATAAAGCACCATGTTCAAGTAGAGGGTACAATAGGTTGCGGGAGAGTGGACCGTTGAATATATATAGGGGAAGGTCATGGAGGTGTTGGTGTAGATCGCCGTCACACGGTGATGTCCCGCGCGGCGTTCCGGCGCCGCCGGGAGAGAGGGGGAGAGAGCCCCCCTTCTTCTTATTCTTCCTTGACTTCCTCCCTAGATGGGAGAAGGGTTTCCCCTCTGGTCCATCATCTCCATGGCGGCGGAGGGGCGAGAGCCCCTCCGAGATTGGATCTCTCTCTCTCTTTGTGTCCTTCTGTTTCTGCGCTCCCAGATTCTGGCTTTCACCGTTTCTTAAATTCCCGGAGATCCGTAACTCCGATTGAGGTGTCCTTTTAACACGATTTTCTTCCGGATATTATCTTTCTTGCGGCGAAAGAAGGGACCTAACCGCCTTAGGGATTGGTCACAAGCCCGACAGCCGCGTCCTAGGGGGCGGGGCGCGCCTCCTGGGCTTGTGACCCGCTCGGGCATCGTTTCGCGTTGATTCTTCTTCCCAAAAATCATAAATATTCAAAAAAAAATCCCCGTAGGTTTTTATTGCGTTTGGACTTCATTTGGTATGGATATTCTGCGAAACAAAAAACATGCAACAAATAGGAATTGTCACTGGGCACTCGATCAATATGTTAGTCCCAAAATAGTACAAAAAGTTGCCAAAAGTATATGAAAGTTGTAGAATATTGGCATGAAACAATCAAAAATTATAGATACGACGGAGATGTATCAGAATCCCCAAGCTTAATTCAAGCTCGTCCTCGAGTAGGTAAATGATAAAAAAGATAAATTTTTATGTGGAATGCTACCTAGCATAACCTTGATCATATAATCTAATCATGGCATTAATACTAAAACACGAGTCATTCGAAGCAATACTCTATCATTTGACATAAAGACAATAATATTTCAAGCATACTAACAAAGCAATCATGTCTTCTCAAAATATCATGGCCAAAGAAAGCTATCCCTACAAAATCATATAGGCTGGCTATGCTCCATCTTCCCCACACAACGTATTTAAATCATGCACAACCCCGGTTTTAGCCAAGCAATTGTTTGATACTTTAATGTTCTCAAACTTTTTCAACTTTCACACAATACATGAGCGT
Organism: Hordeum vulgare subsp. vulgare; assembly: GCF_904849725.1. Taxonomy (NCBI): domain Eukaryota; kingdom Viridiplantae; phylum Streptophyta; class Magnoliopsida; order Poales; family Poaceae; genus Hordeum; species Hordeum vulgare. Next base: position 297,142,988 of record NC_058520.1, on the reverse strand, counting down.
GAGCCATGGACATAACACTATATAGGTGGAATAGAATATGGTGGTTGTGCAGAAGACAAAAAGGAGGAGATAGTCTCACATCAACTAGGCGTATCAACGGGCTATGGAGATGCCCATCAATAGATATCAATGTGAGTGAGTAGGAATTGTCATGCAAGAGATGCACAAGAGCTATAAGTTTATGAAATCTCAAAAAGAAACTAAGTGGGTGTGCATCCAACTCGCTTGCTCACAAATACCTAGGGCAATTGTGGATGCTCATCATTGGAATATACAAGCCAAGTTCTATAACGAAAATTCCCACTAGTATATGAAAGTGACAACATAGGAGACTCTGTATCATGAAGATCATGGTGCTACTTTGAAGCACAAGTGTGGTAAAGGATAGTAGCATTGTCCCTTCTCTCTGTTCTCTCATTTTTTTATTTTCTTTTTTCTTTTTTTGGTGGGCTTCTTTGGCCTCTTTTTTTATTTGGGCTTCATTGGCCTCTTTTATTACTTCCTCACATGGGATAATGCTCTAATAATGATGATCATCACACTTTTATTTACTTACAACTCTATATTTAGAACAAAATATGACTCTATATGAATGCCTCCGGCAGTGTACCGGGATGTGCAATGATCTAGCGTAGCAATGACATCAAAAAATGGACAAGACATGAAAACATCATGCTAGCTATCTTACGATCATGCAAAGCAATATGACAATGATGGTGCGTGTCATAATAAACATAACGATGGAAGTTGTATGACAATATATCTCGCAATGGCTAGGGAAATGCCATAATAGGTAGGTATGGTGGCTGTTTTGAGGAAGGGTATATGGTGGGTGTCATGCACCGACAAAAGTTGCGCGGTACTAGAGAGGCTTGAAATGGTGGAAGGGTGAGAGTGCGTATAATCCATGGACTCAACATTAGTCATTAAGAACTCACATACTTATTGCAAAAGTCTATTAGTCATCGAAACAAGGTACTACACGCATGCTCCTAGGGGAAGGGTTGGTAGGAGTTAACCATCGCGCGATCCCGACGTCCACACAAAGGATGACAATCAATAAACAAATCATGCTCCGACTTCGTCACATAACAGTTCACCATACGTGCATGCTACGGGAATCACAAACCTTAACACAAGTATTTCTATGAATACACAATTACTGACTAGCATGACTCTAATATCACATCTTCATGTCGCAAAACTATTGCAAGGAATCAAACATATCATATTCGGTGATCTAAAAGTTTTATGTAGGATTTTATGACTAACCATGTGAATGACCAACTCCTGTTAACTCTCTAAATAGGTATAAGTGAAGAATGAGAGTTTAATTCTTTATACAAAATATATGCCCCTCTCTAAAAAATATAGGTGAATCAAAAGAGCATTCTACAAATGGTGGTTTTCTATGTGTAGGGAAACAAGCAATCCAAACTTCAAATGATATAAGTGAAGCACATGAAGCATTCTATAAAGCCATACTCAAAAGATATAAGTGAAGTGCAAAGAGCATTCTATAAATCAACCAAGGACTATCTCATACCATCATGGTTCATAAAATAAAAAGGAAAAATAAACACAAAAGACGCTCCAAGCATTTGCACATATCATGTGACGAATAAAAATATAGCTCCGAGTCAAATTACCGATAGATTGTAGACGAAAGAGGGGATGCCTTCTGGGCATCCCCAAGCTTAGACGCTTGAGTCTTCCTTGAATATTACCTTGGGATGCCTCGGGCATCCTCAAGCTTAGGCTCTTGCCTCTCCTTATTCCTTCATCCATCGTGGTCTCACCCAAAACTTGAAAACTTCAATCACACAAAACTCAACAAAACCTTCATGAGATCCGTTAGTATAATAAAGTAAATCACCACTTTAAGTACTATTGTGAACTCATTCCAAATTCATATTAGCATTATATCTACTGTAATCTAACTTCACCATGGTTCATACCCCCCGATACTACCCATAGATTCATCAAAATGAGAGAACAATGTATAGAAAACAGAATCTGTCAAAAATAGAACAGTCTATAATAATCTGAACTTATACCATACTTATGATTCTCCAAAAATTCTGAAAAATTATGAAAATTAGGGAAATTTTCATATCAATCCGCATCAAAAAGAATCAACTCAAAAGCTCTTTCTGGATAGGAACTAAAAATAATTTCGTGAGCACAAAGTTTCTGTCCTTTTCAGCATGATCAAACAACTATCACCCAAACTAATCATAAAGGCTTTACTTGTCACATTATTTTTATAATACAATGGAATTTTACAAGGAGATAATTATTTTTGCAAGAAACTTCCATGAAAAATTCTACATTGTTTTCATGAGCATGAACACAAGTGTTCAAGGTCGACCCTCACTTCCGCAATGCATCACCTTTCAATCGCTTCTCTTTTTGAAAAAGTTTTAAGTTCCCCTCTATTTTTTTAAACTATATAAAAGCACTCAACAGAAATAAATGACTCTCTAAAACTTCCGGGTTGTCTCCCAGGCAGTGCTTTCTTTAAAGCCATTAAGCTAGGCATAACGTGCTCAAGTAATGGATCCACCCGGATCGCAAGGTATATCAAAGCCAATTTTAATTAACAATGATGTGTAATTTAGTAGTGAGCACAAGGTAACATATATCATGCAATGACGAAGTCTAACTCTCTTCCTATGCATTGGCATGTCATAAAATAACAATTCATGCACATCAAGTAAAGGCCAATACATAGCATAAGCAGTTTCTTGCAATTTTATCATATTGGAAACATAGAGAGGTGGAGATGTAGTTCCTCTCTCATAATAATTGCAAGTAGGAGCAGCAAGCACATGCATAGTATATTCATCAAAATCATCATGTGTAATAGTAGAAGGCAACCCATCTATGTAATCCCTAATAAGAGCAAACTTCTCCGATATAGTGTAGTTGGGAGAGTTCAAAAAGATAATAGGACTATCATAAGTGGGTGCGATAGCAACAATTTCATGTTTAACAAAAGGAACTATAGCAAGTTCATCTTCATAAGCATCATTCATATTGGCATCATGGCCACAAGAATAGCAAGCATCAAGTTCATCAAAAAGGGATATTTCAAACGAATCCAAGGGATCATAGCAATCAACATAGCATTCATCCTTCGGTAAGAACGAAGGGAAATTAAACAATGTATGAGTTGAAGGTTTACTCTCATTAGAAGGTGGGCATGGGTAGCTAGTTCGCTCTTCCTCCTTTTGTTCTTCGCTCTCCTCGTCATCTTTTTCATCTAATGAGCTCACAGTTTCAGCATTTTCTTCTTCCATAGTTTCCGGAAAATTACTAGTCTCTTCTTGGGCAGCAAATAATTTCTCCATAAATCGATAAATATGGGCATTATATTCATAATTAGTATAACAATAACGAAGCATAACCAAATTTTCAGATCGGTAAACAGCATCATCATTATCATCACACCCTTTAAACACAACTTCAATTTCATAAGCACCCATAAAAGCAACAAACTCTTCTATTTGTTCCACATCATAGTAATCATATATACCATTAGCATAAGAAGCCAAGGTTTCATCAGCATTAAATTTACAAGAAAAGGGAAGGTGTTTAGCCTTCATCCTAGAGCAACAAGTAATATCATATCTCGAGCATAGCTCCCAAGCATACCATTTCAACATATGAATTTGATCCCATAATAGTTTCCCTTTTTGAGTCAAGCGATAATCCCTAAAGTATTCACGTTGATCCAACGTGTATCCCATTATATAATTTAATGGGTTTTTCTCAAGATTATTAAAGAAGTGCATAATATTTTCCACATAACGAGCATCAAGGGTTTTAGGACGTTCCCCATCTCCATGAGTAGCAAGTACACCTAATTTTTTTGGTATTTCGTGTTCCATATCCATAACTAAAGAATGAGAACAACTTAGAACAGCAAATAAATCTACTTAGTGATAAAGCAAACAAACACACACGAGAATATTCGCCCCACGCTATTGCTCCCCGGCAACGGCGCAAGAAAAAGGTCTTGATAACACACAAGTATAGGGGATCAATTGTAGCCTTTATTGATAAGTAAGAGTGTCAAACCCAACGCGGAGCTAAATGTAGGACACATATTCCCTCAAGTTCTATCGACCATCGATACAACTCTACGCACACTTTACATTCGCTTTACCTAGAACAAGTATGAAACTAGAAGTACTTTGTAGGTGTGATAGGATAGGTTTGCAAGAAAAGAAAGAACACGTAAATAAAACTAGGGGCTGGTTAGATACATTTACGTTAGTTTAACGAGTGTGGAAAAGTGGTGGTAGGAGTTGCGGAATTGTCCCTAAGCAATTGACTATGTTACTAGACCGATGGCAAGTTTTATGTGGGAGAGGCCACTGCTAGCATGTCATCCCTTACTTGGAATTCTATGCACTTATGATTGGAACTATTAGCAAGCATCCTCAACTACTAACGTTCATTAAGGTACCCAACCATAGCAATAAGATATATTGGTCCCCCTTCAATCCCGTATGCATCAATTTCTATGCTAGGCTGAAGCTTCTGTCACCCTTGCCCTCCAATACATAGTCCTATCAACATACTACTAACCCTATGGTGTGATCCACGCGGGCGCTCATATGATGGGCACCAAAGGATAGCAACATAACCACAAGCAAATTAAACCAATCATAGCAATTCATCAATCACCGATAGGACAATGAAAATCTACTCAGACATCATAGGATGGCAACACATCATTGGATAATAATATGAAGCATAAAGCACCATGTTCAAGTATAGGGTACAGCGGGTTGCGGGAGAGTGAACCGCTGAATATAGATGGGGGAAGGTGATGGAGGTGTTGGTGTACATCGACGTCACACGGTGATGTCCCGGGTGGCGTTCCGGCGCTGCCAGGAGAGAGGGGGAGAGAGCCCCCTTCTTCTTCTTCTTCTTCCTTGACCTCCTCGTTAGATGGGAGAAGGGTTTCCGCTCTGGCCCATCGTCTCCATGGCGGCGGAGGGGCGAGAGCCCCTCCGAGAATGGATCTCTCTCTCTGTGTCCTTTTGTTTCCGCGCTCCCAAATTTTGGCTTCCACCGTTTCTTAAATTACCGGAGATCCGTAACTCCGATTGAGGTGTCCTTTTAACACAATTTTCTTCTGGATATTATCTTTCTTGCGGCGAAAGAAGGACCCCAACCGCCTTAGGGATTGGTCACAAGCCTGACAACCGCGCCTCCCGGGCTTGTGACCCCTCGGGCATCGTTTCGCGTTGATTCTTCTTCCCAAAATCATAAATATTCCAAAAAACCCCCGTAGGTTTTTTTATTGCGTTTGGACTTAATTTGGTATGGATATTTTGCGAAACAAAAAACATGCAACAAACAGGAACTGGCACTAGACACTGGGTCAATATGTTAGTCCCAAAAATAGTATAAAAAGTTGCCAAAAGTATATGAAAGTTCTAGAATATTGGCATGAAACAATCAAATATTATAGATACAACAGAGACGTATCAGGCGCCGGGCGTGCCATCCCATGCTGGAAGAGGGAAATCACCCACCGCACATGCAAGGCTTGTGACCTTGGCCTCGGCCACTAGATCCTTCGCCTTGGTAGAGCTAAAGGCAGGCAACGACTACCTCTTCCTCGGAGGTGCGACCTCGCGAGGCACATTGCCTTCGACATCGCCAGAGCGCTCCATGGCAGCGGGCGTGTAAGCGTGCTCTAGGGAGTAGAAGACTTCCCTCTCATCGCATGCAGCAGTGATGATGCCACTCCAGACCGACATCTTGAGGACGTTGTAGCCGCGGTGGGTCGCTACCATGAACTTGGCTAGCGTGGGGTAGCCCTGGATGGTTTTGTATGGGAGCCCGTTGTGCTCCACGTCAAATTCGATGTGTTCAGTGTGATAGTTGTTGCATGTGCCGAAGGTAACCAGGAGGCAGACCTGCCCCAACGGAATGGTGGAGCCGTTGGTCACTCCCGAGAATGGCCTGGTCAGCATCAGCTGGTCATAGGGCACTTGGAGCGTGTCGAAGGTCTCGACAGAGAGCATGTTGAGGCCCGCGCCCCCATCGATGAGGCTCTTGGTGACTGCCACATTGCTGATGGTGGGCCATCATGGGGAGCGTGCCTGCGGAGGCTACAAACTTCGGGCGGTCCGTGGCGTCAAAGGTGATGGCGTATTAGGACCACCTGAGGGGCTTTGCAGCCCCTGGCTTTGGGAGGACGACGTTCACCTCGCGGAAGAGCTGCTTGAACTCGTGATTTGACGTGGGGTTGTGGGCCCCATCGAGGATGCAGGCCACCACATGAGGCTCCTGGTAGGCCTCGACCTCCTCATCGTGTTGGTTGTCCTCGTTCCTCCTCGAAGGCGGCGGAGGTAGTGGAGGGAGCTGCGCGTTGTCCCGAGGGAGCATCTCACGAGGCTCGTCACGTGAGCCGTTGTTGCGAGGCTACACGTACCAGCCCCGACGGGGGTTGCCGTTGAGGCCCTCCCATCTACCACCGCCGCGGACGCCACCACGACCATCACCGCGGTCATTGTGCTCGGGTAGCCGGCCAACTCACTCGTCCTGGAGGACCCTGAGCTCGTGGCAATCTTCGGTGTTGTGGCTGTGCTTGTCGTGGTAGATGCAGAATGAGTGGCGCACCTTCTTGGGCATGCTCCGCTCATGACCGTGCTTCTGCTCGGGTTCACCTGCGAGCACGGCGGGTCCCTTGCGCTTGACCTCCTTAGCCTTGGCCTTGGTGTACTCCAGTGCGTCGTCAGGGTTGTCGCTGGCGAACAGGTGGCCTTCTTCAGCCTTCGCGCACTTGTCGACCAAGTTGAACAACTCCATGGTTGTGCTCAAGGTGTCGTTGACAGCGAGCTTCTCACACATCTTCAGGTCCTTGATGCCTTTGGTGAATGCCATGATGACCGCCTCGTGCGTGGCGTGTGGGATCTTGTTGCGCACTTAGTTGAACCTCTGGATGTACTTGCAGAGGGATCGCCAAGGTGTTGCTTCATGCGGCGCAGGTCGTTGAAGGAGAGTAGGCGGTCATGCGTGCCCTTGAAGTTGGCTACGAACAACTCGCACAGGTCGTCATACGTGCTTAGGGAAAAGAACTTGCATGACATCTATTGTCCATCCCTCCCGTGGAAGCGGGGTCCAAAAGGAAACTACGGGATATTAAGGTTCTCCTTTTAATAAAGAACTGGACCAATGCATTAGCACTTGGTGAACACACGAACTCCTCAAACTATGATCATCACCAAGAGTGGTTCCGTTATTGTCACTCCGGGGTTGCCGGATCATAACACATAGTAGGTAAATACAACTTGCAAGATCGGATCTAAAACACACATATATTGGTGACAACATAATAATTTCAGATCTGAAATCATGGCACTCGGGCCCTAGTGACAAGCATTAAGCATGGCAAAGTAGTAGCAACATCAAATCTCAGAACATAGTGGATACTAGGGATCAATCCCCATCAAAACTAACTCGATTACATGATAGATCTCATCCTACTCATCACCGCCCAACGAGCCTACGAATAGATTACTCACGAACGACGAAGAGCTTCATGGAATTGGAGAGGGAAGAAGGTTTATGATGACAATGGCGATGATTTCCCCTCTCCGGAGCACAAGACGGACTCCAGATCTGCCCTCCAGATGAAGAATAGGAGGTGGCGGCGCCTCCGTATAGAAAACGCAACGAAAAATTCTCTTTTTTATTTTTTCTGGGATGAAAGACAACTTATAGAGCTGGAGTTGGGGGAGGCAGGTGCCTGTGGGCCCCACAAGCCTGCCCACCGCCACCAGGGGGGTGGTGGTGGAGCAGGGGCTTGTGGCCCAGTGGCCCACCCCTGAGGTGGAACTTGGCGCAGATATTTTTGATATTTTCCAAAACTGCTCCCCGTAAATTTTCAGGACGTTTGGAGAACTTTGATTTCTGCACAAAAATAACACCAAGGCAATTCTGCTGAAAACAGCGCCAGTCGAGGTTAGTTCCATTCAAATCATGCAAATTATAGTCCAAAACAAGGGCAAAAGAGTTTGGAAAGTAGATACGTTGGATACGTATCAACTCCCCCAAGCTTAAAACCTTGCTTGTCCTCAAGCAACTCAGTTGACAAAATGAGAGAGAAAGAAAAACTTTGACAAACTCTGTTTGATCTTGTTGTTGCAACTATGTCTAACTCATAACCAGAATTTCAACAAGATCACAAGTTAACCACATAAGCAAATGACACAAAGATCTCACGGTAAACTAATATCAATGGCATAATCAGCTAACGAGCAAATAATAATGAGTTTCAAATACCAACACTTCAATCAAAACAAGCATGAAGCAATATGAATAGGTGGTATCTCGGTAGCTCTTTCTGAGACCGCAAAACATAAATGCAGAGCACTTTCAAAGATCAAGGGCTGACTAAACATTGTAATTCATAGCAACGAAGGTCCAGTCATATTCATACTCAATATCAATCAAAAGCAAAGCATAAAAATGACAGAGGTGCTCTCTAATTGGTGCTTTTATAAGAGGAGGATGACTCGACAGGAAAATAAATAGACATGCCCTTCGTAGAGGGAAGCATTGATTTGCAGAGGTGCCAGAGCTCAAGCTTTGAAAACAGAGATAATAATTTTGGGTGGCATGCTTTCATTGTAAACGCAATGACCAAGAGTTCTCAATATCTTCCATGCTACTCATGCTATAGGCGGTTCCCAAAGAGAAAAGTAAAGTTTTAACTCCCCCACCACCAATTAATCACACTCCACGGCTAGCCGAATCCTCGGGTACCGTCCATACTAACATCAATCCGGGGGGAGTCTTGTTTTACAGTTATGTTTTTTCGATTTAAGCATGGAACTGGGCATCCCAAATACCGGCCCCTTTCTCGTGAAGGACTGTGAATAAGCACATGTCGAGGATAACACTCCTAGCATGGAAGATACCAATAGCCCTCTGTCACCACATGAGCGGTTGAGGCATGCAAAATAGATTTATTTCTTGAAGGTTTAGAGAGTGGCACATGCAAATTTACTTGGAACGGCAGGTAGATACCGCAAATAGGTAGTTATGGTGGACTCTCATGGAAAAACTTTTGGGTTTATGGAAGTGGATGCACAAGCAGCATTCCCTCTTATTATAAGTGAAGGCTAGCAAAAGACTGGGAAGCGACCAACTAGAGAGCGACACCAGTCATCAAGATGCAATGAGTTTGACAAACATTGAATGCAAGCATGAACAGGATATAAATCACCATGAACACGAACATCATATAGGCTATGTTGATTTTGTTTCAACTACATGCATGAACATGCGCCAAGTCAAGCCACTTGAAACATTCAAAGGAGAATACCATCCTATCATACTACATCATAGTCATCTCAAAATCTATGTTGGCAATCAAGACAAACCATTATAAGCTCTCAGCTAAATAAGCATGGCATCAGAAACTATGATCTCTAAGTTGTCATTGCAAACATGGTTCTCTCACAACAAAGCTAAATTGGGGTCGACAAGCTAGTCATATTTACAAAAACAAAATAGATAGAGTTCATACCAGCTTTTCAGTCTCAGTCACTTCATCATATACCATCATTGTTGCCTTTCATTTGCACAATCGAACGATGAAAAAGATAATAAGCGCATTGGACTAAGCTGAATCTGCAGGCAAACACAAAGGAGAAGACACAATAATATGGCTCTTTGAGAGCTAAACAGGTAAGCATGTAAGAACCACTAAGCATTGTAACCAATATCTTCTACCTTGACCCAAAGAAAAAGAAAACTATTTACATGGGAAAGCTCCCAACAAGCACAAGAAGAAAGAAAAATCTTTTTGGGTTTTCTCAAAAGGACACAAAATAAGAAAACAAGAAAACGAAAAGAAACTAGCATGGACAATAGAGTGGCAAAGTGTAAACGCCGGCTAACAAAGCAAAAACATAAGCATGAATGTAAAGTCGGTGAGAACATGTACTCCCACAAGCTTAGGCTTTTTGCCTAGCTTGGTCTACTCCCAAGGTGGGAAATAACCAGCTCCACGATACTCCGGAGCAGACTATGGATGCCACTGCTGTGTGAGCTCTTCTGGCTCCCACTGATAAACTGGCGTCTGGTACTCGACTGGCGGCTCGAGCACGGGCGCCTGTGGTTGGGCCAAGCCCCAATATGTGTAGATGTCTGCGGGCATAATAGTGTACCTGCCTGCATGAAGATCGAACAAAGAAGGAGCACGCAAAGTAATAGTCTCTCGAGTACCCTCACTAAACACCAGGTTATAAATCATCCGTCTACTAGCATCTCTATCCACAAAATCATGGCGAACCATGCTGTCATAATCCAGATATCTCCCAGGGAGAAGCATCTCTCCTTCCTCTCCCAGTCTAATGGGTATCTCAAAGTGTTTGGCAACACGGGTAGCATAGATACCTCCATAGACAACACCTTTAGAACGGTTCAGGTTCAACCGTTGAGCAACTATAGCGCCCAAGCTATAAGTCTTATTGTTATAAAGGCCTTCGCGCAGAACCGCAAGGTCTGGAGAACTAAGTGATCCAGCCTCCCCACGGCCAATCAAACATTTTCCCACAAATAGTGAGAAGTACCGAAGCACAGGAAAATGTATTCTAGCAATTCTAGCGCGAGACACTCCTCTCTCCTCTCCAACAGCAATAGAACCAATGAAATCCTCCAAGGCTCGTGGACGAGGGTCACGGATATCCCCAACATAAGGTAATTTGCATACATTGCAAAAGTCCTGCAGCGTCATGCACTGGGGGACATCGTATATCATGAACTCAACCATGGGAGGATTCTTCCTCGGATAAAAGTTGAAGCTTTGAACGCAAATATTGCTGAGGAGGAGATATTGTGGGCACTTATCTTCAACGAACGTAGTAAGACCTGCGTTCTCTACCAAGTAATGAAAGTCTTCATAAAGTCCGGCGGCGTGCAAAAATTCATCACTTGGCCACTCGCACGCTCGAACTTCTGTGACTCGAGGGACTGCGTACTTGGGGTGATTCTTCTCGTCCTCCTTGGGGTTACGGCTTGAAGAGCCTCTCAAGAACCTCCTCATCTCTTCCTTTTTCTAGCTCTGAAAAATTCTGAAATTTTTAGAGACTTCGAAAGAAAAGTGAATAAGGATTAACCCAACTTGTAGCAACTACTCCTACTAGTGCCTAGAGACCGTATGACGCGCTAAAACTACTTGGGACCAGCTAAAATCAACCTTTCAAGCTCAAGAACAGGGTCACCAAGGTAGCAAGAATTCGCGAAGGATAAAGCACTAGAGAAAAACTAATTGGACCAATGGAGGAGTCACTTACCAAGGAGTAATTTCCCCAAAACAGTTCGGAGAATGGTGCTTTCAGCAAGGCGATCGAAAATCACAGCCAAATGAGCAAGAACACGGGTTTGTGCTGCGAAACAATTTTTTTTGGAGGTGGAAGAAGAGGTTGAGAGTTGGAATGAGTGGAGATGCCTGTGGGCCCCACAAGCTTGCACCCCACCACCAGGGGGGTAGGTGGCAGTGGGGGTGCTTGTCGCCCACTGGTCAGGCCCCCTAACCAGCTCTGAGGCCCAGAAATTTTCAAAAATTCCAGAAAAAATCATACTAAATTTTGAGGACCATCGGAGGACTTTTATTTTTGAGGTATTTTTCTCCGGGATGCTAAAACAGAAAACAGGAAAAAACTAAACTAATTCTATCATTTTTCTTCTAAGCAACAAAAAAGGAAAGCTCAAAACAGAGGTATGTGACTCTTTGATTCATCCATTTCATGGTCATCGAAAGAAATTCGTCAATGGGGTTGATCAAGTCCTTATGGCAAAACTTTCTCGAATCGCAAGAGAGAATGGAGAATTTTCGAATAGCCACTAAGTCACCTCAATGGGGATATGAATCTCCCCAACAAGAAAATCATACTTCATCTTGACACGAGGAATAGGGCATTCAAAGCTCCCAATAAGAATCGATGAAGTCTTTTCAATAACATTGATGCAATTTACTGGATATCGTTTCTTCGATAATGCACGGTGTGCTCATTACCGCTGACATGGAAAGTGACAATGCCTTTGTTGCAATCTATAACAGCCCATGCAGTGTTTAAAAAGGGTGTTCCGAGGATGATAGCCATGGCATCGTCCTCGGGAATATCCAAGATAACAAAGTCTGTTGAGATAGTGGTATTAGCAACCACAACAGGCACATCCTTGCAAATGCTGATAGGGAAAGCAGTTGATTTGACGGCCATTTGCAGAGAAATTTCAGTGGGTTTCAACTTATCCAACTCAAGGCTACGATAAAGAGAGAGCGGCATAACACTAACACCGGCTCCAAGGTCACATAAGGCAGTTCTTACGTAGTTTCCTTTAATGGAGCAAGGTATAGTGGGCACTCCGGGATCACCAAGTTGCTTAGGAGTTCCACCTTTGAAAGTGTAATTGGCAAGCATGGTGGAGATCTCAAGATCTGGTACCTTCCGTTTATTAGTCACGATATCTTTCATGTACTTGGCATACAAAGACATCTTGAGCATATCAGTTAACTGCATCTGCAGAAAGACGGGTCTTATCATCTCAACGAAGCGCTCAAAATCCACATCATCCTTTTTCTTGGATGGCTTAGGAGGAAAGGGCATAGGTCTCTGAACCCATGGCTCTCTTTCTTTACCATGCTTCCTAGCAGTAAAGTCATTCTTGTCGTATCTCTTAGGTTGTGGATTATCAGGATTAACTGTAGGTTCAATCTCCACAACCTCATCATGGCTAGGTTGAGCATTATTATGAACATCACTGTCCACATTGTCACCAGGTTCATGTTCATCACGTGATTGTGTTTCTGCATCAGACACAGAAATATCATTAGGTTCTTCAGGTGTGATAGTATTTGGTGAACTGGCGTGCAGGTTTCTATCATCCTTCTTCTTCTCCTTAGGATGATTAGGTGCATCAGCATTGATTCCTTGAGAATCTTGATCAATTCTCTTAGGATGACCTTCAGGATACAAAGGTTCCTGAGTCATTTTGCCTCCTCTAGTAATGACTCTAACAGAGTTGTCATTTAATTCATTGAGCAAGTCATTCTGAGCTTTAAGTACTTGTTCTACCTGAGTAGTAATCATAGAGGCATGTTTACTCAGAAGTTTCAGAGCATTGACATTTCTGTCTACACAAGCACTTAAATGGCTAAGCATACGAGCACTTTGTTCCAAATGTCTGCTAACAAAATCATTGAAACTCTGTTGTTTGGCAACAAAGTTGTCAAATTCATCAAAGCATAGGCTAGCAGGTTTATCAAAGGAATATCACTCTCGTCAAACCTACGCAGAGAATTCACTTCTACTACCTGTACCGGGTTATCAAGACCGTGGATCTCTTCGATAGGTGGTAGATTTTTGACATATTCATATCTAATGCCTTTCTCTTCCATAGATTTCTTGGCTTCTTGCATATCTTCCGGACTGAGGAATAGAATACCTCTTTTCTTAGGAGTTGGCTTAGGAGGTGGTTCGGGAATAGTCCAAGCATTATCGTTGATCAAGAGGTTATTCAGCAGGGTCTCAGCTTGTTCTACAGTTCGTTCCCTAAAAACACAACCGACACAACTATCTAGGTGGTCTCTAGAGGCATCGATAAGTCCGTTATAGAGGATATCAAGTATCTCGTTCTTCTTAAGAGGGTGATCAGGCAAAACATTCTGTAGCTGGACGAGCCTCCCCCAAGCTTGTGGAAGAATCTTCTTGGAGTTGAGCAAAGTTGTATATTTCCTGCAAGGCAGCTTGCTTCTTATGGGCAGGGAAATATTTCTCACAGAAGTAATAGACCATCTCCTCGGGACTACGCACACATCAAGGAGCAAGAGAGGTGAACCAGGCTTTAGCATCATCCTTTAGAGAGAAAGGAAACAACTTAAGGATATAGTAGTGGCGGATCTTCTCCTCATTAGTGAAAAGGTTGGCTATTTCAGATAGTTTGGCAAGATGGGCTATGACCATCTCACACTCATAACCATGAAAAGGATAAGATTCGACTAGAGAGATTATCTCAGGGTCGACGGAGAATTCATAATCCTTATCGGTGACAAAGATAGGAGAAGTGGCAAACTTCGGATCATTTTTCATCCTAACTTCCCGAGATTTTTCCTTCCACTTGAGAATTAATTTCTTAGCGTCATAGGCATCCTTACACGCAAGAAAATCCTCAGGTATATCAGGCAATTCATATCTAGGAGAACTAGATCTAGTAGGAGCAAAAGCAGGTTCTATCTCAATAGCATCAACAGTTTCAGAAGCATCACGAGCATTGGCAGTAACTCTAGCAATATGAGCATCAAGGAACACTCCTAGTGGAACAGGCAAAGGAGCATCTCTAGCAGTATCAAGCATAGCATCATCAGGAAAAATAGCATCTCTAGCATCATTAGGCAAAGCAGTATCAAGCATAGCATCTCTAGCAGTATCAGGCATAACATCTCTAGCAGTATCAAGCATAGTATCAAGCATAGAATCTCTAGCAGTATCAAGCATAGTATCATCAAGCATAGTATCATCAGGCATAGTATCAAGCATAGCGTCTCTAGCAGTAGTATCACAAGCATCATCAAGCACAGGTGACATATCAAGATTTCTAGCAGGAGGTGATGTCACAAACTTACTCATAACTGAAGGTGAATCAAGTGCAGAGCTAGATGGCAATTCCTTACCTCCCCTCGTAGTTGAGGGCAAGACTTTGGTCTCCGGGTCCTTCAGATTCTTCATAGTGGTCAGCAGATATAAATCCCAAGTGACTCAGAGAATATAGCAATACCTCCCCGGCAACGGCGCCAGAAAAATGCTGACGTCAGCTGTGCTTCCCTGGCAATGGCTCCAGAAAAGGGCTGATCCTGCAATCTCTGGCGTTAGCTAGACGAATGCTTATAACAACTAACCTTCTCCTGCAACGGCACCAGAAGAATGCTGATAGCACTCCCCGGAAATGAAACTGGAAGAATGTTGTTGATGGCCCACCAACGCGTGGGTTCGCAGCAGTTTTCGAGGGTAGAGTATTCGACCCAATTTGTAGATCGCCGGAAGGAGGTGAGAGAATACTCTCGAGTATTAGCAGCTGAATTTGTCGGATTCAACCACACCTGAAAGATTAGTATTGCAAGCACAATAGTAACAACAAAGTAATATGATAACAACGGTGTCAGAACGATCTGTTGACGGCAGACTATTCCTAACGATTGTATCAATGGCGCCTTCGTTGCCGCATCGACGGAAGTTGTCAATTCCCGTCAATGGTAGGTGAACCAACAGCGTAGCAGGCAGTAGCAGTGTAACGAGCAATAGCAGTGGCAGGGAACAGCAGTAGTGACAGCAGTAGCAAATAGCAACAGTAGCAAGCGACAGTAGTAGCAACAGTAGTAGCAGCAGCAGCAGAGCAAGACAAGTAACAGCAGTAGCAACAGTAGTAGCAGCAACAAAGCAAGACAAGTAACAACAGTAGCAACAGCAGCAGATCAAGACAAGTAACATCAGTAGTAGGACAAACTCGTAGGCAATGGGTCGGTGATTTGTTTGGATGATATTCATCATGCAACAACTATAACACGGAGAGATATGTGGCTAGCTCCCGTTCGTCAATGTGATGTAGGCATGCATTCCGTGTGTCGTCATACGTGCTTCGGGAAAAGAACTTGCATGACATCTATTGTCCATCCCTCCCGTGGCAGCGGGGTCCAAAAGGAAACTACGGGATATTAAGGTTCTCCTTTTAATAAAGAACCGGACCAACGCATTAGCACTTGGTGAACACATGAACTCCTCAAACTATGATCATCACCAGGACTGGTTCCGGTTATTGTCACTCCGGGGTTGCCGGATCATAACACATAGTAGGTAACTACAACTTGCAAGATCGGATCTAAAACACATATATATTGGTGACAACATAATAATTTAATATCTGGAATCATGGCACTCGGGCCCTAGTGACAAGCATTAAGCATGGCAAAGTAGTAGCAACATCAAATCTCAGAACATAGTGGACACTAGGGATCAATCCCCATCAAAACTAACTCGACTACATGATAGATCTCATCCTACTCATCACCGCCCAACGAGCCTACGAATAGATTACTCACGAACAACGAAGAGCTTCATGGAATTGGAGAGGGAAGAAGGTTGATGATGACGATGGCGACGATTTCCCCTCTCCAGAGCCCAAGACGGACTCCAGATCTGCCCTCCAGATGAAGAACAGGAGGTGGCGGCGCCTCCGTATCGAAAACACGACGAAAACTTCTCTTTTTTATTTTTTCTGGGACGAAAGACAACTTATAGAGCTGGAGTTGGGGGCGGCAGGTGCTTGTGGGCCCCACAAGCCTGCCCACCGCCACCAGGGGGGTGATGGCGGAGCAGGGGCTTGTGGCCCACTGGCCCACCCCCTGAGGTGGAACTTGGTGCACATATTTTTGATATTTTCCAAAACTGCTCCCCGTAAATTTTCAGGACGTTTGGAGAACTTTGATTTCTGCACAAAAATAACACCAAGGCAATTATGCTGAAAACAGCGTCAGTCCGGGTTAGTTCCATTCAAATCATGCAAATTATAGTCCAAAACAAGGGCAAAAGAGTTTGGAAAAGTAGATACGTTGGAGACGTATCAGGTACCAGGACCAATCTGCCCCCGGCCTAGGAAGCGAGATTTGGCCCGGCCCGTGAAAGAGGACCCTGATCTGGCCGCTCCAAAGGAAGCCGACTTGCGAGGCCCCTCATCGCCACAACAAGCCTAGGCGAGGCCACCACGCGTCAGATCGCCTCACGAGGCTCCCTTGCAAGGCTGCCTCATGAAGCATGTCATACGGCGCGAGCCACGGGGCTCTAGGCCCATCACATGGGTGACGTCCCACTGCCAGGATAAGGACGGCGGGGCATGACCAAGCCGAGTTTCCTTTCTTTTGATAAGGGAGCAATGACGTCTACCTCTCCCAAAGCAAGTCCCAAAGCATTTCCTCTTTGGTGCAAGGAGATCGGGATAGATTGGCACACCAGGATGGTGGTCATCACCGAGACCACAAGCGCGTCTCGAAGACCACATTATCAAGCGAAGACCGCCTTTAGTTTGGATAAGCCTGGGCTCCTGTCCGCCTTTGAATTGCCTCCATTTGGCCACCCTTTCCCGCTCATTTTTTTGAGGAAGAGGTACGAGGCACTACAAGGGGGGACATGGCCGCTTCCATGTAAGGGGATCGATTCATTCTTCCCCACACCTTCATGTACCTCGAGCCACAAGATTTCTATTATACGACAGTCCATCACAGGCAGGAGTAGGGTATTACACCGCACGGTCGCGTGAACTTGGGTAGCTCTTGCGTCCCCTTCATGCCCGGTGAGATTGAGCGAGCTCATCGCCGGCCTCGCCGTAGTTGTCATCATCTTGCAGGTTGCCAACCAAGCCCCCAGTGTTTGAACCCTAGTTCTTGGAGGAGTTTCTTGGACACACGTCACAGACTTTGACATTTGGCGCGCCACATAGGGGGGTTTGCCGTCTTCCTGCCTTCGACTTCGACGTCAACATTAACATGGATGGCCCCACTGCTCGCCGAGAGCATGCCATGCATCGAGCTACTGCCCGGGTCCATGTGGTGCCCTCGTGCCGCCGCCAAGACCGTCGGAGAGTAGGCGACCTCCTCTATCTACCCGTCGGTGGACAAGCAGGCGCTTGGCCCCTCCATCGCCGCCTCCTCCCCCGCGAGTCACGTCCCTCTCACTTCATATGCTGCATTGCTCATGGCGCACGGGCTGCTGCACTATCGCCCCACCAGGGATGGCCATGACGCCTATCTCAAGCGCGCTGCCGAGTTCGTCTCCGCCGCACGCGATGGCCGAGCGCCCCCTTTGCTCCTCGCCCACGTCACCTCCGTGAATCTAATGAATCTGACGCACCACTTATCCTCCTCCTCTGGGCTACGGTGCAGCCGGATGGCACCGTGCGGCTTATGCCTTGGTGTTGTCCCACCATTCATCCGCGCCAGATGTCGTCGGCGGCCGCTGCCCAAGCATCCGTCGCGTCCCCTACGACATTGCCGTCATTGGGCACGGGAGTCGCGTGGCTCCGACCAGTGGCGTTGCCACCGGTGGGGGCTCCCAAGGGCCCCGTGGGATGGCTTGCATCCTAGGTGGGGTCTGGGCCCTTCATCTAGCCACCACCTCAAGCACTTCTTGCGTGATGCGAAAGCAACCCTCTCTGCACCCGAGTCTGTCGGCTGCCTCAAGTGGTACAAGTACCCAGCCGCCTTCGACGTCAGTGATCACCCCAAGTCGACTAGGGTTGTACGTGTTGTCCCTTTGCTGTGTACTCTCACTATCAATGGTGTGGCCCTCACCAAGACACTTATTGACAACGGCGCAGGCCTCAACACGCTCTCGATGGAGACTTTCGAGATGCTCCACGTGCCCAATGAGCATCTGGCATCCATCAAGCCTTTCTTGTGCGTCACATGTGGCTCCACTTTCCCCCTGGCCAAGTGCGCCTTCCTATCACCTCCAACACATGGAAGAACTACCGTACGAAGTTCATCGTCTTCGATGTGGATCACATCGGCCTTCCCTACAACGCCATCTTGGGCTACCTGACACCTTCCAAGTTCATGGTTGGGACCCACCACACTTAAGGCCTCATCAAGATGCCCGGATGCAGTGGTAACCTCACCATATGTTGCGATGAGAAGGACTCAACACACGCCCTCGTGCATGCCTACAAAACAACCAGCATGGTCCATATGATGGAGCACGAGGTGCGAGCTTGTGCGAACAAGAAGCCTGTCAAGCCCGTGACTCCAGATGACACCCTTGCAGAGCCATCGCTTGACCCCCTCAAGGCCGTGCCGACGCCTGCCGAGGGCCCTCCTCACGAGGCCTCGGGAGTCGCTCCTGTGGAGGTCCCCGCGGCACCGCTCCGTGAGCTGCCTTGTGAGCGTGTCTTGGACACCTTGGTCACGTGCCTCATCAGGCACTGTGTCTACTTTGTCGGCACGGTGTTGCGAGACGCACGCGAGTGACACCTCTTGGACTAGAAGCTCCTCATGGCGCTCTTCTTGGCCCCCGGGAAGCTGCACCACTACCTCCAGGTTCACCGAGTTAGAGTGATTTCCTCCTAGCCACCGGGGCATGTCCTGTGGAGGACGAATGCCACCGACTCCGTTGCTTAATGGAACATCGAGTGGCAGCCGTTCGAGCTGGAGTTCCTCACCAACAGGACCATCAAGGGCACGACCTAGGCAGACTTCCCGGTAGAGTGAATGGACCCACGCCAGGGCAAGCCTCATGAGGAGCCGCTCTTGCCTAAGGAAGCCTCCTCCGGAGGCTGGAGCATGCACTTCGACGAGGCCTTCATGCTCCAGGGCGCATGGACTCCCGTGGTTCTCACTACACCCATAGGTGAGAAGGTTTACTATGCAGGACAACATTGTTTCAAGCGCACCGCCAAAGTCTCCAACAACATTGCCGAGTATGAGGGACTCATCGCCGGGCTCAAGTTTGCCATCTCGGTTGGAGTCACGCGGTTGCTCCTACCCATTATCGTGGAAGCCCCATCTCGTGCTGGTAGATGCCCCATACTCAGTGATGGCTGTTGCTCCTACCCTCTCTCATGGAAGCTCCAACTCGCACTGGTGGATGCACCATGCTCAGCGCTGTCGTTTTCTCCTACCCACTCTCGTGGAAGCCCCAGCTCGCATTGGTAGATGCCCCATGCTCAGTGCTGGCGGTTTATCCTACCCACTCTTATGGAAGCCCCAACTCACGCTGGCGGTTGCTCCTACCCACTCTCGTGGAATCCCCAACCTTCACTAGCGGGTGCTCCTACGTACTCTCATGGAAACCCCAGCTTGCACTCGTGGATGCCCCATGCTGAGCGTTAACCTTTGCTCCTACCCACTCCGGTGGAAGCCCCAGCTAACATTGGTGGATGCCCCATGGTCAGCACTGGAGGTTTCTCCTACCCACTCTTGTGTAAGCCCCACCTCGCAATGGAAGATGCCCCATGCTCAGCACAGGCGGTTGCTCCTACCCACTCTAGTGGAAGCCCGAGCTTGCACTGACGGATGCCCCATGCTGAGCCCCGACGGTTGCTCCTAACTACTCTAGTGGAAGCCACATGCTCATCGCTGGCAGATACCCCATGCTCAGCGTTGGCGGCTTACTCCTACCCACTCTCGTGGAAGCCCCATGCTCAGTGTTGGCGTACTACTCCTACCGACTCTCGAGGAAGCCTCATGCCGAGTGCTAGCAGCTCTCCTACCCACTCTCATCGAATCCCCAACTAATGCTGGGGGATGCCCCATGCTAAGCGTTAGCAGTTGCACCTACCCACTCTCATGGAAGTCCCAGCTCACATTGGAGGATTCCCCATGCTTAGCGCTGGCGGTTACTCCTACCCACTCTCATGGAATCCCCAACTTGCGCTTGTGGATGCACCATGGTGAGCGCTGGTAGTTGCTCCTACCCACTCTCGTGGAAGCCCCATGCTCACCGCTGGCGGATGCCCCATGCTTAGTGCCGACGGCCTAATCTTACCCACTCTCGTGGAAGCCCCATGCTCAGCGCTAGCGGATAGCCCATGCTTAGCGCTAGCGGCCTACTCCTACCCACTCTCATGGAAGCCCCATGCTCAATGTAGGGGGCCTACCCCTACCCACTCTCATGGTAGCCCCATGATCAGCGCTGGCGGTTGCTCCTACCCACTGTTGCGGAAGCCCCAACTTGCGTTGGTGGTTGCTCCTACCCACTCTCGTGGAATCCCCAGCTTGCGCTGGTGGTTGCTCCTACCCACTCTCATGGAAGCCATAGCTTGCACTGGCGGATTCCCCATGCTCAGCATTAGCGGTTGCTCCTACCCAATATCGTGGAAGCCTAGCTCGCGTTGGCGGATTCCCCATGCTCAACACTTGTGGTTCCTCCTACCCACTCTTGTGGAAGCCCCAGCTTGCGTTGGCGGATGACCCCATGCTCAGTGCTGGAGGTTCCTCCTACCCACTCTTGTGGAAGCCCCATCTCGCGTTAGCGATAACCCATGCTCAGTGTCGGTGGTCTCTCCTACCCACTATCGTGGAAGCCCCAGCTCGCGTTGGCGGACGACCCATCCTCAGCGTTGGCGGTTGCTCCTACCCAGTCTTGTGGAAGCCCCAGCTTGCATTGGCGGATGCCCCATGCTCAGCCTTGGCGGTTGCTTCTACGCACTCTCGTGGAAGGCCCATGATTAGGCTGGCTGATACCCCATGCTCAGTGCTGGCGGCCTACTCCTACCCACTCTCATGGAAGCCCCATGCCCAATGTTGTCGTCCTACTCCTACCCACTCTCGGGGAAGGCCCTTGACGAGCGCTGGAGGGTAGCCCATGCTCAGTGCTGGCAGTTGCTCCTACCCTATCTCGTGGAAGCCCGAGCTCAAGCTCGCGAATGCCCCATTGCTTCTACCCACTCTCGTGGAAGCCCCAGCTCACGGTGGTGGATGTCCCATGCTCAGCGTTGGCGGTTACTCCTACGCACTCTCGTGCAAGCCCCAGCTCACGTTGGCGGTTGCCCCATGCTTAGAGCTGGCAGATGGTCCTACTCACTCTCATGGAAGCCCCATGCTCAGCACTGGTAGTTGCTCCTACTCACTCTCATGGAAGCCCCATGCTCAGAGCTGCTGGATGCCCCATGCTCAGGGATGGTGGCCTAATCCTACCCACTCTTGTGGAAGCCCCATGCTCAGCGCTAATGGATGCCCCATGTTCGGTGTTGGCGGCCTACTCCTACCCACTCTCATGGAAGCCCCATGATTAGTGTTGGCGGATGCCCCATGCTCAGCGGTGGCGGATGCTCCTACCCACTCTCGAGGAAGCCCCATGATCATCACTGGCGGATGCCCCATGCTCAACGTTGGCGACCTACATGCCTAAGGGTCCCCCGATTGTCACATCCTCAAGCTGAGTATGCCCACTACAAGAAATATGGTAATCTCTGATAGCCCGTCACCGAGAGCCCACAAACTATCATCGATGACTATCGGTGACGGTTGGCCCATCCATCATGTATATCGCGTCATAATTTGTCCACCCCACCAACCATGATGGATTTTTCGCTTGTCATTGATTTTGGCCAAATTATGATGATCGGCCAAATTATGATGATCATTTACTGTCACTGATCGGCCCCCAAACCCACCCTGCCCGCCCTATTCCCGGTGCTCTGTAATGGACTTTTCCGTCACGGATTTACATGATGACGTGGCATCAACACTCCAGTCTGGGTCTGACATGGCGCCGCCTGGACCGATGTAGCCTTCGGCCCTATAAGTTTTGGACCATTTGTTTTGGTTCAAACTATTTTTTAACTATTTATGTTAGCCCATTTTCGGTGGTCTAACAAGCACATCAGCCCGTTATTCTTATCGACCATTATGTTTTTTACCTAGAATATGTTTCCAGGCCAACTTCATCCATCCCGCGCATCAATGTTAGGTTTACCCAACGAAGCCCATTTGTGATTTTTACATGGAACAATTTAGCACGAGACGGTGATAACTATTCATTATTTGTACATATATTAAGATAGAAAGGAGGCACAACATTACAAAGCACAAGTCACGTTACACAAGTACTAATCCTCCATGACACATCTAGCATAGCATTCAGCTTACATCTCGAGATCCACTAACTATCAACCACCAAAATGCAACCAGTTTGCATCCAACAGTATGCAGTTTGCACAACAAAAGGCTGCCAAAATAACAAGGTAGGTTCCACCAGTATATCCCACATTCATATAGCTTCCAACAACTTAATGGACAAACAACTTACCCTTCTGCTGATCTTGATGGCATCTGACTTAGCAATAAGTCTAGTTTTACATCCATCTCATCTTGCTTCTTCCTGTTATACTCGTCTCGCTTCCTGTACTCCTCATCTTGCCTGGCCCTTTCTTCTACAAATTCCTTGAACTGCTTGGTCAAGGTGTCAACCCGCGCCCAAAGCTCAACATTCATCTTCTCCGCTGCCAATTCCACTTCACGGTTGATAGCACTGGATCTCGCATGGACGTGTTGGATCCCCACATGTTGAAGAAACCTCGGCTTCTTAGTGTGCTTAGCAAGCACTTCATCATCTACAGTTCCGGTTGCCGCCTCAGTTGCAGAGCTCGATTCCTGACCATCTTCTGTAGGATTAGAAGCCTTCTTTTCCATCTCGGTCTAGAAATGCAAGCAACACACATGGTTATGAGACAACTTAAGCACAAGTAGAGGTGACACCATCAACAAGTTAACATGCATGAGGAAAGCTAGCATGCATCCTTATTTTGTGAGAACACAGTCAGATTAAACTTTTTTCCGTGCGGAGCTGAGTCAGATTATTCATCAACAACAACTTTGCCACAAGAAACAGGCTAAATTATATCAATTGAACAAGCAACTAATGTTTAAATCTAATTATTTTATATATACTACAAGATAGAGACTGGGGATAGACAAAACCACAATATAGGACAATCTATTACAAGATAGTCAAGTGAATATGTTAACATTTCCAATTAACATACACTTGCATTTGCCTATTATTTTTCAATCTATAAGAGGGACTGAAATAATATTAATTCTAGACGCGCAAAGTTTAAAACTTTGATGGTTGGTAGTCTTTGAAACCCGACTTACAATTGCATCCACCACAACACTCGTGTAGCATTTCTTTTTCTTGTTGTTGTGGAACTCCTTGAACAAATCCACTGCAGTTGGTTATTTATCCTTGTATTTGTCTCCCTGAAAAACAACATATATGAAGGCAAGGGAGCATCATATACCATCACTAGCCACATGTTTGACTTATCAATGCACACATACATCTTGCGCATCCACAACCACATGTTTTACTTACTATATTTCCACAGTGCACAGCGTAGCTGCGCGCTCCAGTAGTTTGGGGGAACTTAATTTGAGATCAATTAGCTTTGTTTATTTGAGATATCCCCTACATCCAGAGACCAAATACATGTAAGGCATATTATCTAGATTAGCATATAGAAGGCGAGATCGGTCTGCAGGAAGAGACATACCATCTTTTTGGGATCCTTCCAGCTTTCCACCATCTCATTCCACTGGTCATCAGACATTGAGGGGACCAGAGAATTTCTCCTCACCAAATGGGGTGTGTGAGGATTAAAATAATTTTTCTTGAGCCTGTATTGTTGCTGGCGAGTCGCATGTTTCAGTATTTCTGTGCAAGCCTTCCTAACTGGCACCACCTCTAGGTCCATTTGAAACTTTTTTTAGTAAGTTAAAAAACATGGGTAAGTATCATGATGGAACATAGACAAAAATAGCAGAAGATTTACATGTTCCTAGCAATTTGAGGGAGAAAGGCCAAGATTATGTACTTACACCAACTTTGCCTACAAAGTTCCTAAAGATCCCATCTCGGACATTTCCATTTGGGTCGTTGTAATCCTTCCAGTGCTTAAACACAGGCATGTGGTGTGTGACTGTGAAATTGCATTCGGTCGCAAGACAGTTTGCCCTAGCGGCGTCGACTGATCCTTTCCAGGCCTTTTC
This sequence comes from Hordeum vulgare subsp. vulgare, assembly GCF_904849725.1. Taxonomy (NCBI): domain Eukaryota; kingdom Viridiplantae; phylum Streptophyta; class Magnoliopsida; order Poales; family Poaceae; genus Hordeum; species Hordeum vulgare. The sequence goes on along the minus strand of NC_058520.1, from coordinate 297,118,417 downwards.
CAAAATTGGCCCCCCTTTGCCTTGGCTCCTCATAGGATTGTGGACCTACAAAGAAGGTAAAATCAAGGATGGTATTAAGATCACAAGAAGGCCAAGACAATATACTAGTAACCGATGGCAACAACAGTTAAAGCGAAGCAGTGTAGTGATTTTTCTTCATTGCATTTTCAGTATCAGTGAGGGTTTTCACAATGGAGACAAACCGACGCTTAACCCACTTATGGTTTTGATCAACTTTCTGATGAAGACTGGGGAGAAGCTCTTTGTTTTTCATCACCCGTGGGGCAGTTGGACTTGGAGGTTTTGCTCTGCCATTAGATTCTTGTGTGGCAGTGTCATCATATAAGGAGTAGGAAACAACCTTGCGAAGTTGACCATCCAATGGCTGATTTCCTTCATCGATCACAGACTTGCCTTTGCCCTCAACTGGTTCAAAAGATTTCTTGATGACTTTGAGAGGACACAGATAGCCAAGGTGATTCTGATAGCATGATTGATAGTTGATTGCAGATCTAGTTCTGATGAATCTCATGATCCAAGGCGCATAAATCTTCAGCTCAAATGGTGGCAAGGCATTGTTGGCCAATGTGCTCAAGAAGAAGTCATGAAGGTTCATTTTGATTCCGTGATTGACGTTGGACAAGATGTTCTTCATGATTTCAAAAACATCTTCTTCATTATCATACCCTTTGATAGGTGTGAAGGAATAGGCCAATATTCTGTAGACTGTTCTAGGCACATACTTCAATTCCTTCACCAGGAATCTGATCATTGGAGGTTGGCCCGGAGCTAATGGCTTCATGAGGGCCTCCATTAGATGATTGACAACTATTTTTCATCATATAGATTAATTGCTTCATCTGAAGGAAATGAGATTGGTAGAGCTCGAAGTAATTCTGTGGCTGGAGCTCTTAAGTGAGTGTGGTGAGTCATCCAGTCTAGGACCCAAGATTTGATGTTTTTGGGGTCATGTGAGATATGCAGTGTGGCATAGAACTAAAGAATGATATATGTATTCCAGTCATTGATACACTAGTATAAAAGAGGGCTTTGTTCCAGGTCCTCAAATCCTATTAGTCCTAGTTCACATACGACCCGGGACCTATGGTGACATTGGTCCCGATTCGTGAGGCCAGGGCGTCGTTCGGGCATCGTGGGCCATTGGTCCCGGTTCGTCTCACCCCTTCTATCTCGATTCCAGTCAAGAACCGGGACTAATAGGCCAGCAACCGTTCGTATCCCCTTTAGTCTCGGTTGGTGGATCAAACCGGGACTAAGGTGTGGTGCCGGGCGTTCGTATCCTCCTTTAGTCCCGGTTGGTGGATCAAACCGGGGTGGCGGCCCTTCGAATCACCCCTTTAGTGTTGGTTTGTCGTCCAACCCGGGACTAAAGGTCCAAACGGTTCGCCCTCCCGCGGCGTTTCCAGCGATGAAAACTGCAACCGAAGCAGAGTCTATCGCCATTCTCTGTTCTTCTCCTCTAGCGCTCTCCTATGTTCTTCTTCTTCCTCTCTTCTTCCCCTCTCTTCTTCCATTTTTCTTCCACCACGACATATGAAACCAGAGTGGTGCACGCATTTGGAACGACCAAACTAAGGGTCGGGTACACGAACGAGAGCAGGGCGGTGCAAATTTTCTTAGACGGTTCCAGGAGTGGGTTGACGCCGCACCGGAGCATGAGGCGTTCTTGGGGCTTGATCTGGAGTTCATGGCCAACCATCAAGGTGTTGCCGTCATCCAGCTATGTTTCAAACAACATGTCTTGATCTTCCAATGGGCGAGGTAAGTTTTAACTCTTTATTTGGTTATGAATATTGCATGTATTGATCTTCCATAGTTTGCATTTGATAGCAATATGGAGTTTCTATATGATCTCCATTGGATAGTTAATTGAGGGTTTCTTAATCAATTCATAGGACATGAAAATTGCATAGGATAGCAATATGTGTTACAACATTGGATATATTGATCTCCCTAGGTTCCATTGGATATCATATATTGATCTCCGTAGGTTCCATTGGATATATTACAACATAGGCTTTCTTTGATCCATGGTTATGAAAATTGCATATATTGATCTCCCTAGGTTCCATTGGATAGCAATATGCAGTTTCTATATATGTTCCATTGGATATATAGTTAATTGAGGGTTTCTTGATCAATTCATAGGATATGAAAATTGCATAGGATAGCAATATGTTACAATATTGGAATCCTATAAAGGTTAAATTCTCTTTAGTTGTAATTAAACAATTTTTCATTGGTAAGTTCTGAGGCTTTCTTTGATCCAAAGGTTATGAAAATTGCATATACTGATCTCTCTAGGTTCCATTGGATAGCAATATGCAGTTTCTTTATATGTTCCATTGGATAGTTAATTGAGGGTTTCTTGATCAATTCATAGGATATGAAAATTGCATCGGATAGCAATATGTTACAATATTGGAATCCTATAAAGATCAATTCATAGGATATGAAAATTGCATAGAATAACAATATTTTCCATTTGAATCGTTATGCCAAATTTCTCTTTAGTTGTACTGAAATACTTTTCCTTGTTGCAGCAATATGTAACATTTGTTCCATTTTAATTTGTTGATGTTGCAGTAGTGACAAGCATTGTCCAGAACTCATGGACTTCCTTCGAAGTGGCATACGTTTTGCTAGCGTTGACATAACGAACGACAAGCCGAATATGAGCCGCAACTTTGGTATTGAGATACCAGCTGAGTGCCACATTGATGTCCAAGGCCTATTCCAGCCTCAATATCCGAGGACTTCGATGGCTGATATGGCAGTCGGCTTGATCGACGAGGAGTACCATGACGTGAAGACTTCATTTCCGAAGTCTCACCACAAGTAGTGGGGAAAGACCCCACTTGACCCTATCAACGTTGAGTATGCAGCAGAAGATGCATATGTTGCATACGAGTTGTACCGCAAGATTAGTATCATGAACTATGGCGAGTGTCTCCTCACAGAACCAGCTTTGGGACATTCAGATTCAGATTCAGATTCAGACGAGTAGTGTTCAGAGCGATGAACACTTGTATATATATATATTGATGCTAGCTATTATTATGTACTGCTTGCATGTATTATCATGTACTGCTTGGACCAATTTATATATATCTAGTTTTTGTTTGTGCCATTATATAATTTCCAAAATTGAATGGTTATTTAGCCCTTTCTTTATTCATCACCATGTAACTCCAAAAATTATGAAAAGTTAAGACAATCTGGGTAAATTGTATATGAATCTTGTGTAAAAAATTGAGATCAAAAGCACGTTTTAGTGAATTTAAAAAATTCCTGGACTGAGGTTGAAAGTTTCTGTTTTTTCAGCAAAATTAAATTGCAAACACCATAGACCATCCCAAAGGTCTTACTTCGCGCAAACACAAAATGCTATGTGGCTGAAATGATGATACCAATGCCAACTTTCAACCTATTCAGAGTTCATTTGTAGTGCTTTTCAATTTCTGGGTCATTTAGCTCAAACAAAATCAGCAAATGCATGAAAAATACCAAATGAAGTTAGAAATAGTTGAAAATTGATGATGTGGCCTTGAATGGTGCATTTTGAACACACAAAAGGTCTGGAGTTCAAATAAGTTCCAAAAAATGAAATCCCTTTTGTAACAGATGAGTTTTCGTATGAAACCATGATACTTCGAAAGAGATTGTCTGATTTGTACACGAAGTGCATCCAGTTTTTGCCGCAACCCTCTCAACTTTTCCGCACATGCTATGTGGGTGAAATGATCACACCATGCCAACTTTCAACCTATTCAAAGTTCATTTGTAGTGTTTTTCAATTTTTGGTTCATTTAGCTAAAACAAATTCAATAAATGCATGAAAAATATCAAATGAAGTCAGAAAATAGTTGAAATTGATGATGTGACCTTAAACGGTGCATTTTGAACACAAAAAAGGTCTGGAGTTCAAATAATTCCAAGAAAATGAAATCTCTTTTGTAACAGATGAGTTTTTGTATGAAACCATGATACTTCAAAAGAGATTGTTCGATTTGTACATGAAGTGCGTCCAGTTTTTGCCCCAACCCTCTCAACTTTTTAGCACATGCTATGTGGGTGAAATTATGATACCATGCCAACTTTCAACCTATTCAGAGTTCATTTGTCGTGCTTTTCAATTTAAGGGTCATTTAGCTCAAAAAATCAGTAAATGCATGAAAAATACCAAATGAAGTCAAAAATAGTTGAAAATTGATGATGTTGCTTTGAACGGTGCATTTTGAACACACAATAGGTCTGGAGTTCAAATGATTCCAAAAAAATGAAATCCCTTTTGTAATAGATAAGTTTTCGTATGAAACCATGATACTTCGAAAGATATTGTCTGATTTGTACACGAACTTCATCCAGTTTTTGCCGCAACCCTCTCAACTTTGTAGCACATGCTATGTGGTTGAAATGTTTATACCATGCCAACTTTCAACCTATTCAGAGTTCATTTGTAGTGCTTTTCAATTTAAGGGTCATTTAGATAAAAAATCAGTAAATGCATGAGAAATACCAAATGAAGTCAGAAATAGTTGAATCACTGAAAAACAGTAAGTCGGAACAAAATAAAATAAATAAAGTAACAAACTAAACAAAAAAAATATAAAGAATCACTAAAAACAGTAAGTAGGAACAAAAAACTATATTATTTAAAAAGAAATGCCAACTAATGGGCCACCACGACATGAATACGACTAGAAACCCAACTAGATAGTTGGGCCAGGAATCAGGCCCGCAGAAGGCCCAACAGCAAGTGACAGTTTAGGTCCGGAAGCCTGCATATGAGAGGAGCTCGAGACTGTGTGCGCACAAGCGCTTATAAACCACTACAATTCTCCCTCGGCTAGCGAGGTGGCACTAAACATCTAACTGCACCGTGGCTGTGCCACACATAGGCCTTTCGTGTTGGTTTGTGGCACAAACCGGGACCAGAGACAGACTTTAGTGTGAGTTGGTGGCACAAACCGGGACAAATGGCACACTTTTTTCCCGGTTGGTTCCGCAAACCGGGAGTACATGTATCTTCTTCCCCGCCATTTGGCCTGCTAAAAATTGACCTTTAGTCCCGGTTTGCTGAGTCAACCGAGACGAAAGGGTGGTATTGGTGCCAGTTCGGGCCACCAACCGGGACAGAAGGTTTTCGCATATAGGCGGGAGTTGTCGAAATTTCCCCCAGAACACTCCCATTGCTCGCCGCCGCCCCCCGAGCGAGTCCCCGTCGTCGCCGCCCCTGATCTAGTCCTCCTCATCATTCCGCCGTCGCAGAGCCCGTCGTCGTCGCCCCGAGCACGTCGTCATCGCCGCAGCCCCCGATCCAGTCCTCCTCGCCGCCGTCGACGCCACGAGCATGTCGCCGTCGTCGCCCCCGAGCCTGTCGCCATCGCCCTGAGCCCGTCATCGTCGTCGCCCTGAGCCCGTCGTCGTCGCCGCCCCGAGCCCGTCGTTGTCTTCGCCCCGAGACCGTCGGCCCCGGTGAGCTCCTCTTCTATGTGGTCTGCTTGTTGCCACCGCCGCCCCTGCATATTGCTGTTCATACAAATTTTGTTCATATATATATTATACTAGAGATGTATTCGAGATTAAATTCGAGATGTATTAAGTTGATTATTGGTTCTAAATGAAAGAAAAACTTTTTGCCTATTGAGATCTATTGCATGATATATCATAACGTACATCTATGAACTATTCAACATTTGGAAATGAAATATAAAAAAGTTTGTGCATGTTTAAAACATAGAAGTTCATGTAATTCGGTTATTCATACAAGGAGCTGAAATATTTGCAGAAACTATATGGATCAAAGAGAACAGTTGTTTGGGGAGATAATGCTCGGTGATTATTTGTCGTATCTCAACGACACCGATGGTCTGGAAGGCGAGGATGACGGCTCGGATGATCGAACAATGGAGGAGGAAGGACATGATCATGATGGCTCCGATGACCGAAGGCCGGAGGAAGAAGGAGACCATGATGACGGCTCTGGTGACCGAACGGAGGAGGGAGATGTTGCAAAGTCCGGCGAGGTATATACATTAATTAAGCCCGAAGATATGTACATATATTAACACTTCTATCTTCTTTTATAGCCCTCCGGATCGAGCCAAACTTCGGTAAAGAGACGAGGCCCAAAGAGAAGGTTGATCATGGATGAAAAGTTCATAATCACAGCAATCGCGGCCGATGGCCTACCGATTGAACCCATGGTGACCAACGACACATTATCTGCTCAGTGCGAAGCTATTGTGAGGGACAACATCCCGTTCAGCGTCAAGCAATGGAAAAAGCCTAAGGGCGACAACGTCCGTGAAGGTGGTTATGTCACCGATAGGCAGAAAGATGATCTTTGGACCGCGCTAAAGGAAAATTTCACCCTACCGCCAGAGGAAGATCTGAATAAGCCAGTTATAGAGCCACTTGTCAATCCATGTGCTCTTAAGAAGATGACACATCTATTCGGGAAGTGAAAGAATGATTTGAAATGAATGTTTCTCGACAAAGGGAAGACTCCAGAATTCGTCGGCAGATTTGAGAAGATAAGACATCAATGGCCCGCATTTGTGGCCTACAAGTCATCGAAGAAGTGTAAGACAATGTCAGAGACAAACAAGAACAATGCGCAAAGAAGAAGTATGACCATCACACGGGGTCAGGTGGCTACCTCAAAGCCCGGCCGTTCTGGGGCAAAGCTGAGAATGACCTGATTGCTAAAGGGGTCCAACCACAGAGATTGAACTGGCCAGAGCGTTCAAGGACTTGGTTCTTCGAGGTTGGGGGAACTTTGGACCCTAAAACAGGGAAGTTTCATTGGACGGACGAGCAACTTGCAATACCCATGATGAAGCTTCAGAAGTGTATCGCCGCAGCGCAGGAAGGGACGTTCATTCCAGACAAAGAGAATGACGAGCTGACTGAGGCCCTAGGGAATGCTGAGCACCCTGACGAACACGAGGCACACCAGGCTTCGTTCCGTGGAAGTTTGGGTTTCCTAACGCAATCGGTTACAAAAGTCAGGAGAGAAAGAGGAAAGCGGAGCTGAGCGACATGCAGCAGACCAAGGCAAGACTGCAAAAGCTAGAGGAACTTGAGAGCCAGCGAGCTGCCGGCCAACCATCTCAGCGGCATGAAGCTACCCTAGAACGTTCCCCACCATCTCAGCGGAGAAGCAGCGTGGCTTCCACGGAGCCCGTTCAACATGACTTCATAGCTCCTCGCTACCCCATGGATACTATCACGGAGGCTCAACGTTGTGAGCTTATGATGAAATGTCGGAACCTCACTTTCAAGGCGGCTGTCTGCTCTGTTGAACCTCCTCAACCCAACGGAACTTTTCAGTGCCGTCCAATTCCACATGGCTATGTTGTTGTGATGGTGGATCAAGTAATGGAGGATTTTGAGAAGCTCGAGGTTGACCACCCTACAGGCGAAGGGGAGATCCAGCTGGTTCGTGGTGTGGGGATTACATGTCTATGGAAGAGGGAGTTCATCAAGCTTCCAAATTGGAGACCTCCGCCTCCTCCTCCTCCGACGATGAGTCAGGGCACTCCGCCTCCTCCCCCTCCTCCGGCGAGTGATCAGGGCACTCCACCTCCTTCTCCAGCTCCTCTGACGCGTGAGGGCACTTCGCCTACTCCGGCATGCCAGAGCAGTCCGCCTCCTCCTCCGCCTCGTAGGCAACGTCGGAAGACAAATGCCGCCGCTCTTGCTCATCCGGCGCGTCAGAGCAGTCCACCTCCTTATCTCAAGCGGAAGAGAGACGCCTCCTTCTCTCCGGCGGCTAGCAGTACAAGCAGAGGCGGGAGGCAAATAAGATTCGGTCCATCTCTCAAGCCTCTGGAAAAGTTACCATATGAGAGGACCAAGGAGGAAAACGAGGAGATATGTCATGCCGAATTGAGGGCCCATTTTGCAAAGAAAACTCCACCTACGAAGGAGAACCTAGATCCGGTGAAAGTGGAGCGCACTATCAATCAACTACAGCATCCACCAGCGCCTCCGCCGGATTCCAACTATGACCGCATTCTTAAAAAGACATATGCACAAGCGGTGCGGTTGGGAACTACTTCTAGTGATGCAAGGTTAGCAGAACGAACAAGTGGGAAAACAATTCCAGAGCTTGATATCATCGTCGCTAATCATCCGGAGATGGTGCCCGGTACCAATATTTATGATTACTTGGGGGATGATGTAACAAAAGAACAACATAAATACGTGCACGGGAAGCCTCTCGTCAGACCTGGTCATCCGGCTCTAACAACGATGATGCACAGATTGCATGAGTGGTACATGAAAACCTGTAGGGAGTCTAGGAAAAACGCTATGTATGTGGCAGTGAAACCAGAGCACGAATTCATTGGACTTCCCATGATTAGTATTCAATTTAAGGAGTATTTCAGTTATACAATCAACTGGCCCTCGACAAACAACTCATGGCTTCCTACTGTCTGTAAGTATTACTTCTATAGTTAAGTCTCTAGCTCAGCTCGTTCATTGCATGTATATATAATTATCCTCGCTATGTATATTATGCAGATTGAAAAATGTTGAATTAAAAAACGCAGGAATCGTCGACGTTGGGTTCATTAGCCCAGATGTCGTAAATGAATTGACGGTACGAAACTCAATCAAAGAGACCGAGGAGAACTTGCTAAACTCGTTCCTTATACATAAAAAAGGGGAAATAATCTTACCTTACAACTTCAAGTGAGTGTTGATGTCTTCTCTGTAAACTCGGTTTCGCTTACTCGAGGTTAATTAAGTAGTGTAATTGATGAGTTATATATGCATGCGCAGAGATCACTTTATTTTGCTATCCATTGATGTTGGCAGGGCACTAGTAAATGTCTTAGACTCGAGACGTAAAGCCGAAGAGGATTATGAGGACATTACTGCAATGCTCAAGAAGTAAGTTCAGCAATATACCGAGACCATATCGGCATGCAACTTCCGTTAATTTTCTGATATCAAGTAATCATTTTCTTTGCCTGACAGGGTTTGGACGAAGTTCGCCAATAAGGTTCCTGGTCTAAACAAAGAATTGCAATTTACGCACCCCAAAGTAAGTAGTACTAGTTAGTTCCGCGCATCTCTAATTGATTCAAATTTTCATCAATATATCATTACGATGCTTTCTTATCAGTTCGATTGAACTCTATTCTTGTAAAGTGTATGTACCAGAAAGAAGGCACGGTTTTATGTGCATACTACGTATGCGAGTTCATTCGCCACTCGACCTCTGAGTGGGTCTTCTGTGAGAAACAATTTCAAGTACATAAATAATTTTCACAATTGTGTTGAGTTTTATTCATATATATGCATGTATTGACCCCCTTCTTTAAATTAGATCTGCGAGATGCGGGATCAACTCCTACCATATGATCGCATACACGCAACTCAAGAGGAATTGGCAGGATTCTTTGTTGACCACGTCATACCTAAAGATGGAGAATGCCATGTGGATTTGTCATTGGATCTTAATTAGATGATGTTTTGGTTTAGTTGTAAAAGATGTTATATTGTATATATGTAATAGCGTCGGATAGATATACGAAAACTTGTTGTTCAACCAAGCATGGAGAAAGAGAGGACACTTCTCTCTATTAGCTAGCTAACACAATATGAAACCACTAAATTAACGCTCCAACCCCCCCCCCCCCCGCCCCCAAACCCACCCCCATTCAAAAAAAAACCCCAGCTACGGCCAGATGTTGACGCGTGGATGCCATGTTGTTGTCCCAGTTGGTGTGACCAACCGGGACTAAAGAACCTCCTTCCCGGGCTACCCGCGGAGGCCACGTGGAGACCCTTCGATCCCGGTTAGTAAGGGAACCGGGACTAAAGGTTATGGGCTTTAGTCCCGACCCTTTAGTCCCGGTTCCAGAACCGGGGCTAATTGGCCTATGGAACCGGGACAAATGGGCCATTTTCTACTAGTGATATCCGTGCAGAATGGCAGTAGCCCTACATCATGAAGAACACTCAAAACTGGAGTAAAGGAAGGAATTTCCTCCATATCACAGTGAGGAATGTGCGTGTGCTGAAATATCTTTATCTTCTCCACAACCACAACATCATAGTAATTGAGTTGTGTTCTAGTCCAGAACTTCATGTGCCAGATACGAAGCTTGTCGTATGGATTTTCTCAAGTGAAGAAATGATGTTCATCATAACAATCTACTTTCAGAAACATTGGCCTCTTTGAGTATGGAAAATGAGGCTTTGGTTGAAAATGTTGATCTTGAATTTCATCATCTTGAGGAATTTCGGCCACCACAATTGTAGTTTCGGGATTTGCAACATGTGGTTCATCAGTCGAATCTTTATTCTGAGATGAGACAGTTTCTTCACACCCTTGTTCTGTAGTTTGAGGAATTTGCTATGCCGTAGGTGCAGATGCAGTTTCTGGTAAGGCAGTTTCATTTTCATTTTGACCAGCTGATGCACCTGATTCTTGGTCTGGAGCTGATTTCACACGTGAGCTCCTTTCTTCAGAGCGAGTCAAAATTTCTGTAGCTGAAGGAGATGTTGTAGTTTGAGGAATTTGAGAAATCACTAGAGAGTTTGGATGATCCTTTTCCTAGAAACCATCATGGATTACAGGTGTGGTGCAGCCAATGTCCACATCAGCCTCCTTTTCTTCAGCAGTCATTTCTGGCTTTCGAGGAGGAGGTGTTTGGACTTGAGGAAATTGATCAACTTGAATTTCCTCATCTATTGGTGTAGATGCTGCAGAGAGATTTTCATCCATTTCCTCTTCATGTTCTGGATAGATATGCTCTTCACCGAATGGTACAATCATGTATGACGGTGCAATGATGAGAGGATTTGCATCAACATGAGCCGATGATGAAGTAGGCAAAGTCTTTAAGCATTTTGCCTATAAAGAATTTGAAGGTGTTGATGCCTTTATCTTCTTGGCTTCCTTCTCAACAGCTTTTGTTTTTTTCACGTCTAAGGCAGACGAAAGTGTCACTTTCTTCACTTTTGAAGACATTGGTGAAGATGCATTTTCTTGAGGCATTGCTTAGGCAGTTTCAGGCCTGGCAGATTCTTCAGCTGTTACTTTCTGAGAAAATTCATCAGCATCAGGTTCTTCATCGTCATCAGAATCTGCGAGTTGTACAATGTAGATGGCTTCAGGAATAGTTGGTTGCTTTGGAGCTGCAACCCTGTTGTTGTATTCATCAACGACATCAATTGCTACCTTGACAAACCTCACTTTGACACACTTTCTGTCTGCATGAAGACTTGTTTATTTGTCAGTGAGGGTTTTCAGGTCTGCTTGAGTAGAAACAAGTTTCTCAAGCGACGGGTTAAGGAGGTTTTGTTTCAAGCACTTCTCCTTTTTCACCTTTGCAGCCCGAGCTTGTTTTGCTTGCTAATCCTTCCACTTTGCTTCATTGATGAATGAGGTTACCATGTGGCTGAGTCCAGGTGGAAGTTTCAAATCATCAATGGGTGCGTTTAGATCTTCATACAAAGATCAATCAAGTTCAGCACCACTTTTGGATACAGTGCGAGGGGAATGGTGTTGCCAGTAGCTTGTGCAACCCTTTCTTGTTTGTTCCTGATGATAGCTTGAATAGTTTCATCATCATATTGCTCACTTCCCTGTGATGCATAAGGTATATTGAGGACAACTTTGCTTGGGCTCGGCCTTGTTCCTCTCCGAGCAGTCATCTTCATTTTTAGTATGCCAGGTGAAGATTTGTGAGCTAAGCCAGAAGCCAGTGGTAATGAGGAATTTGGATTCCCTGTTTGATGTTTCCTGGGTTGTGGCTGTAGAGGAGGTGAATATTTTGCTGCACTTGAGGGCTTTGCGGCCGTTGTTGCTTCTTTCTGAGGAATTTGCTCTTTGGATAAAGTTGTCGAGGGTTTTGACTTGACACCTAATTTCTTCAGTAGTGCCTTCTTGGGAGGTTGTCCTGTAGTAGAAGCCTCAACAGCAAAGGGGGAGGCAGCAGCAGCTGCAGCAGCAGAATCCTCATTGAACTTTGTTACACCAACATTTGCCTTGTTCTACAGCTTGGAGAAATACTTGTCTTTTTCTTCAGGATAGTCTTCAATAGTGGCTACGCTTGAGGGATGTGCAGTTTGTTGGTCTCCCTAAGGTAATATTTTGCAAGGAGGTTTGAGTGCAAACTTCTTGGCATATTTTGGAGTGACATACTTGTATTCTTTCCAATCCTTTGCCCATGTGCGTTCAATCCTTTGAAGCATGATCTTGCATTTTGCAGTGGTTTCTTTCCCATGAATTTCTTCATCTGGCGTGCAGTAATTGATACGTCTCCAACATATGTATAATTTTTTATTGTTCCTTGCTATTATATTATATGTTTTGGATGTTTTATATGCATTTCTATGCTTTTTATATTATTTTTGTACTAACCTATTAATCCAGAGCCTAGTGCCAATTTCTGTTTTTTTCCATGTTTTTGAATATTGCAGATAAGGAATATTAAACGGAGTTCAAACGGAATAAAATCTCCGAAAAGATTTTTCTTGGACCAGAAGACATGCAAAAGACTTGGAGTAGGGGGCAAGGCACTTGCCGAGTGGCCACAAGCATGCAGGGCGCGCCCTGGGGGGTGGACGCGCCCCCTGGCTTGCAGGCCCCTTGCAGGTCTCCTAACCCTAATTCCTGGCCTATAAATTCCTAAATATTCCCATATCGCCAAAAAGAGCCACAAAAATACTTTTACTTCGCCGGGAGCCTCTGTTCCCGAGAGATCCAATATGGGAGCCTTTTCCGGTAATCTGTCGGAGAGGGAATCGATCATGGAGGGCATCTACATCAACTTCATTGCCCCTCTGATGATGTGTGAGTAGTTCACCAAAGACCTACGGGTCCATAGATTGTAGCTAGATGGCTTCTCCTCTCTCATTGATCTTCAATACCATGTCCTTCCTCATCTTCATGGAGATCTATTCGATGTAATACTCTTTTGCGGTGTGTTTGTCGAGATCCGATGAATTGTGAGTTTATGTTCAGATTATCTATGAGTATTATTTGATTCTTTCCTTAATTCTTATATGCATGATTACATATCTTTGCAACTCTCTTTGAATTATTTGTTTGGTTTGGCCAACTAGATTGGTAATTCTTGTAATGGGAGAAGTGCTTTGTTTTTGGTTCAATCTTGCGGTGTCCTCACCCAGCGATAGTAGGGGTAATGAGGAACATATTGTATTGTCGCTATCAAGGGTAAAAAGATGGGGTTTTCATCATATTTCTTGAGTTTGTCCCTCTACATCATGTCATCTTACTTAACGTGTTACTCTGTTCTTCATGAACTTAATACTCTAGATGCAGGCAGGAGTCGGTTGATGTGTGTAGTAATATTAGTAGATGCAGAATTGTTTCGTCTACTTGATACGGATGTGATGCCTATATGCATAATCGTTGCCTTAGATATCTCTATAATTATTCGTCTTTCTATCAATTGCTTGACAGTAATTTGTTCACCCACTGTATTATTTTCCTTTATGAGAGAAGCCTCTAGTGAAACCTATGGCCCCTGAGTCTATTTTCCATATCATATTTTTAGATCTATAATCCAAAAATACCAAAAATATACTCCTACAATTTATTTACTTTTTCCGTAATATTTATATCTATCTCTACCAGATCTCATCCTTGCAAACAAATCTGAAGGGATTGACAACCCCTTTATAGCGTTGGGTGCAAGTGTTTGATTATTTGTGTAGGTACTACTATTGGAGCCTTGCTTGTTCCTCCTACTGGATTGATACCTTGGTTCTCAACAAACTCAGGTAAATACTTATCTCTTTTGCCGCATCACCCTTTCCTCTTCAAGGGAAAACCAAGGCAAGCTCAAGAGGTAGCAAGAAGTATTTCGGGAGCCGTTGCCGGGGAGGATACATAGCAAGATCTCGCTTACCAAGTAACCATCACAAACTCATCTCTTGCATTTACTTTATTTGCTATTTTCCTCTCGTTTTCCTCTCCCCCACTTCTAAAAAGATTTTCATAAAATACCCAAAAGATTTGCCTTTTTATTTGCCCTTTTTAGTTCGTATTTTTGTTTTCTTGCTTGTGTGATAGATCTATTTGTTGCCACCATGTCTGAATCTGGGGAGGTTTACATTGAAAAGGATAGTAATAATCTTGAAGAGAATAATGATTCCCATAGAGAGCCTACTATCATTCATACAAGGAAACTCCGCATAATTGGTGGCAATATCATTGGAAAAGGTGTTATTCAAGATTTCTTTACTTGTGCTAGTACGATACCTACATTAGGAGGGTCTATCCACAATAAAACTAATAGTTTTGCGGACTCCATAACACTACTAATACTTGAACTTGAGAGACAATTTCTTCATATGCATCCTTGCATACAAAGGACTTTTCTTGAGTTCTCTAATATTTAGCTTGCTTCCGTTGAGCGTGCCGCCACTATATTTCTAGACCACGAGTTTAGATTCATTATGAAAGAGGCTAGTGAATTTTTTTCTCATTATAAAATTAATGGTGGATGTCCTCCCATTGAGGAGATCCTTTTATATCAAGAAGAAATAATGAGATTTCAGTTTCTGGATTATGTGGCCTATAATGAAAATTTGAGAAAAAGGGTTCCTATTGAGGTTTTGGTTGATAGGATTTCTAAACTCAATGATGATTTTTCTATACAAAATAATGGATTAGAGTTCATACTAAGAGGTAAACTTATGACCTTCCGCCATAGGAAAGCCTACAATGATGAATTCATCATACACTATAGAGGGCCGAGGGAGGAACCTATTCCTCCTGCATTTGATCTTAATGCTCCTTATCCTATTAAATTTAGCACTTTTTATTACTTTTTCGTACCACAAAGAAACTTTCTGCTGAAAGAAGGGAGTATGAGAAGATCATTGATAATCTCCCTTAATATTAAGATAATACTTGTATCTATTGCATTATGCCTAGCTAAGGGCGTTAAACAATAGCGCTTGTTGGGAGGCAACCCAATTTTATTTATTTTGATTTTCCTTTTGTTTCTGTTTTTGAGGGCTGCACATATTATTACCTCTGTAATAATTGTGTTTTCTTGTTTTAGTTAATGTTTGAGCCAAGTAAGACCTTTGGGATGGTCTACGGTGTTTGCAAGTTGATTTTGCTGAAAAATAGAAACTTCCACTCTCAGTCGAGGAATTTTATAAATTCACTAGAATGTTATTTTGATCTGAATGTTTTATACAAGATTGTTTTACAAATTTCCCAAATTTTCCTAAATTTTTAGAATTTTTGGAGTTACAAAAATATTCAATGTAAACAGATTGGTCTATTTTTGACAAATTCTGTTTTGTTTGTGTTGTTTGCTTATTTTAATGAATCTATGAGTTGTAGCAGGGGGTATGAACTATGGAGAAGTTAGAATAAATTAAATATTACGTCAATATAAATAAAGAATGAGTTCACAACAATACCTAAGTGGTGTTTTATCTTTCTTATACTAACAGATTTGATGAGTTTTCTGTTGCGTTTTGTGTTGTGAAGTTTTCAAGTTTTGGGTAAAGATTTGATGGACTATGGAATAAGGAGTGGCAAGATCCTATGCTTGGGGATGCCCAAGGCACCCCAAGTCATAGTCTAGGATATCAAAGAGCCTAAGCTTGGGGATGCCGAGGAAGGCATCCCCTCTTTGTCTTCAATCCATCGGTAAATTTACTTGAGGCTATATTTTTATTCACCACATGATATGTGTTTTGCTTCGAGCGTCTTGTATGATATGAGTATTTAATTTTTAGTTTGTCACAATCATCCTTGCTGCACACATCTTTTGATAGAGATAGACACAATGAATCGTGAATTTATTAGAATACTCTTTATGCTTCACTTGTATCTTTTTAGCTAGGCAATGTTGCTCTAGTACTTCACTTATATCTTTTAGAGCAGGGCGGTGTTGTGAAATTATTAAAAATATCCTACTTAAATTATATTATTTTGAGAGTTTTTTAAAAAACATGGTAATTGGTTTAGGTTATGAATTTAGTCCTAATATAATAGACATCAAAGAGGGACATAATAAATTTTTTCATATTAAGTGCATTGAATATGATGAGAAGTTTGATTCCCTGCATATAGTTTTGAGATGTGAAGATGGTAATACGAGAGTCATGCTAGTAAGTAATTGTGAATTATAAAAAGTGCTTGTTTTAAAGCTTATGATTCATGTAGCATGCATGTATGGTGAACCGCTATGCGATGAAGTCGGAGTATGACTTGTGTAATGATTGTCAACCTTTGTGTGGAGGTCAGGATCGCGCGATGGTTAACTCCTACTAACCCTTCCCCTAGGAGCATGCGTCTAATACTTTGCTTCGATAACTACTAGGCTTTTTCAATAAGTATGTGAGTTTTTTATGACTAATGTTGAGTTCATGGATTATACGCACTCTCACCCTTCCACCTTTGCTAGCCTCTCTAGTACCACGCAACTTTCGCCGGTACATTAAACCCACCTTCCTCAAAACAGCCACCATATATTTTCTTCAAAACAACCACCATACCTACCTATTATGGCATTTTCATAGCCATTCCGAGATATATTTTTATGCAACACCACCATCTCGTTTTTATGACACACACCATCACTTTCATATTGATTATAGAGTCATACTTTGTTCTAGTTATCAAGTTGTAAGTAAATAAAAGTGTGATGATTTGCATTATTAGAGCATTGTCAGGTGTGAGAAAAGGATGATGGAAGCTATGATTCCCTCACAAGTTGGGATGAGTCTCCGAACTTTACAAAAAATAAAAGAGGCCACCGAAGCCCATAAAAAATAAAAGAGGCCATACAAGCCCATCCAAAAAAAAGAAAAAAAAGGAAAAAATAAAGAAAAAAATGAGAGAAACAGAGAAGGGACAATGCTACTATCTTTTTCCACACTTGTGCTTCAAAGTAGCATCATGTTGTTCATAGAGAGTCTCCTATTTTGTCACTTTCATATAACTAGTGGAATTACATCTTTGGCACAACCACTTAATTTTATTTTTGAGCTTTCATACACTTATAGATCTAGTGCATTTCTTGCATGGCAATCCCTACTCACTCAAATTAATATCTATTGATGGGCATCTCCATAGCCTGTTGATATGCCTAGTTGATGTGAGACTATCTTCTCCTTTTTCCTTTACAACCTCTAGCACACTCTATTCCACCTATAGTGCTATATACATGGCTCCCGCTCATGTATTACGTGAGAGTTGAAAAGGTTTGAGAACATAAAAAGTGTGAAACAATTGCTTCATTTTCACCGGGGTTGTGCACGATTTATATACTTTGTGTGGTGAAGATGGAGCATAGCCAGACCTTATGATTTTCTAGGGATAACTTTCTAAGACCATGCTATTTCGAAAGGAAGCAATTACCTTATTAGTATGCTTGAAGTATTATTGTTTTTATGTTAATATAGACTTTTTTTGAGTCTTATGGATTTCAATATTCATGTCACATTAGAGAATATTACATGGATAAATATGTTAGGTAGCATTCCACACCCAAAATTCTGTTTTTATCATTTATCTACTCGAGGACGAGCAGGAATTAAGCTTGGGGATGTTGATACGTCTCCAATGTATCTATAATTTTTGATTATTCCATGCTATTATATTATATGTTTTGGATGTTTTATATGCATTTATATGTTGTTTTATATTATTTTTGGGACAAACCTAGTAATCTAGAGCCTAGTGCCAGTTTATGTTTTTTTCTCCACATTTTTGAATATTGCAGATAAGGAATATTAAAAGGAGTCCAAAAGGAATAAAATCTCCGGAAAGATTTTTCTTGGACCAAAAGACACGCAACAGACTTGGAGTAGGGGCAAGGAACTTGTCGGGAGGCCACAAGCCTGCAGTGCGCGCCCCTGGCTTGTGGGGCCCCTGTAGGTCTCCTAACCTTAATTCTTGGCCTATAAATTCCCAAATATTCCCTATCGCCAAAAGAGCCACAAAAATACTTTTACGTCGCCGGGAACCTCTGTTCCCGAGAGATCCAATCTGGGAGTCTTTTTCCGGTAATCTGCCGGAGAGGGAATTGATCATGGAGGGAATCTACATCAACTCCATTGCCCCTCCGATGATGTGTGAGTAGTTCACCACAGACTTACGGGTCCATAGCTAGTAGCTATATGGCTTCTTCTCTCTCTTTGATCTTCAATACCATGTTCTTCATGATCTTCATGGAGATCTATTCGATGTAATACTCTTTTGCAGTGTGTTTGTCGAGATCCGATGAATTGTGAGTTTATGTTCGGATTAACTATGAATATTATTTGAGTTTTTCCTTAATTCTTATATGCACGATTCCATATCTTTGCAAGTCTCTTCGAATTTTTTGTTTGGTTTGGCCAACTAGATTGGTAATTCTTGCAATGGGAGAAGTGCTTAGTTTTGGGTTCAATCTTGCAATGTCCTCACCCAGTGACAGTAGGGGTAGCGAGGCACGTATTGTATTGTTGCCATCAAGGGTAAAAAGATGGGGTTTTCGTCATATTGCTTGAGTTTATCCCTCTACATCATGTCACTTACCTAATGCGTTACTCTGTTCTTCATGAACTTAATACTCTAGATGCAAGCAGGAGTCGGTCGATGTGCGGAGTAATAGTAGTAGATGCAGAATCGTTCCGGTCTACTTGATAGAGACGTGATTGTAACACCTTGTGTTTTTAAATATCCCGACTGAATTAACTTATCTCAAAAATTAGGACCAGTTAATTTTGTTGTGAATGCTTGTGATGCTTGATGTGATGGTTGCTTGCTTGTTTGCTGGTGTTTGAATCCCAATGTTCCTGCTACTCTATAAAATCACCTCCTTGACCCAAAACCTTGCCTAATGATCATGCCATGTGTATAGGACCAGAAACTATTTTTACCAAATAAATTTTTGACCGAATAGCTTTTATTTAATGTAAGCTTTCAAGACCCCATGAGTTGGGATTTGTACTACAAGTCCTCAAATTAGGGAAGTTATTTTGCACCAAATATCTTATTCAAATCCCATTATCAAAATTACTTCCCAAAACCACAATATTATTATTTTAAAAGTTATTTTACTATTTTATTTTAATATCTTCCTCTTAGGCCAGAAATGGTCCCTTATGAAGGAAATTTATTTTTATTGCTTTCAAAATATTTGAGAAATTTAGGGAAACTTACTGGACATATATATTCTATATATGGGAGTTTCAGCACATGCTCATGTCCAAAATATTAGGGAGAACCCTTCAAAACCCTTCCTGCCTATTTCAAGCTTTCGGAATATTTATGTAAGAAATATTCTAAAAACAATTATGTATAATTCTAGATTGTCACAAATCATATATGTGATTATGTTGCCAAGTTTCAGGTCAATCTAAATTGATTTGATTCACCTAATTATTCCAAAACCCTATCTGTCCAGATCTAGATTTGAGCAATTCTACATTGCTAAGTGTCCCCTTTTGTGCTCAAATTTCGTGGACATGTTCTGATACTCCAATAATGCATCCACACCAAGTGGTGCATCAAGGAGAATAGACGAACTTGTCCCAAACCCCTCAAAAGATTCTTCGTAGTTTTCAAACATTGGAAAACTTTACATTCTAAAGTTTCTCCAATTGATCCCAAACTTTTTGGGCAAGCTTTAATGCTCAAATAATGGCCCCACACTAAGTTTTATATTTGTGAGAATTGATTTGCATGGTTTCATAAGCAGAAAGGCATTTCTGCCCATTTCATGGGTTTTTCAAGTCTACATTGGAAACTTCCTCCACGAAATCCCCAATTTGGTGTCCAAGCATATTTTCACCTATTATGTGATGTTGTGAAGTTTCATATCAAATGGAGTCCATTTCCTAGCCCTAACATCCATCAAACACCTTCTATCCATTTACAAAAGTTGCTGCTTTGGCCCCTTCCACTATTTCCCTTGAGCTTAAATTCTTACCACAACTCTCTCTAGTCCGCTTTTTACCTCCAGTGACCTTGCCATGGCCTCTGGTCAATTATTGGAGGGTGACTCCATGTATCTACCTCTCATTTTTACCTTGGCAACACTATTTTGCCCCCACCTCTTTCCAGAGATCCCCTAGCATGCTAATGCATCATTTCAAACCAAGATATTGCATGCTCATGTAGGAAAAATGAGCAGCACATCTGAAACTTGATTTATGGCAGAATTGTAGACTTGAACTACAACAACTAGCTAAATTCATTCCCTTGAGCTGAAAATTGGCAGTCTTGTAGTCCTCCCATGCCTAAGACTACTAGACATGGTTTAACCCCATTATCTACCGAGTAAGTTCCCTCATTGCTAGCCTTAAGTTTGCTGCTGCAAACTAAACTGCTATCCAAACCAATTCAAACCAGATCCACAAGAGACCAAAGTCCTCACTCACACCCCAGCAAGCATGCCCCACACCCCCACACCTTGGACTGGTCATAAGGGCCCTGTAGACACAGGTGCCCAAGGTGACCACCTTCCTGGCATGCAGAAACGATGCTCTGCACCATGGCCTCTTGTTGCAGCTCGGGTCGAGCAAGGGCAACGTGTCCCAGAGCACCACATGGCCTCCCTTGAGCATCAAACATCGCTCCCCAATCCTGGCTAGCCTCCAAATGCCGCAGGGACACTTGTATCCCCATGCCAGAGAGCACCCGAGGCGCACCAGGGATCCCCCTCGGTCACCCCTCCACTTAGGGCCTTCCTCAAGTCCCTGTTGCCTCCCATCTCTTTCTTCCCCTACCATAGAAACCTCGAAGCTCCCCTCCGCTCTCTCTGCCCCTGCATCCATGGCAATGGCCGAAGCCATGCGAGCAGCCTCGGCCGAAATTCGTGCTCCTCCGGGCTCTCCCTCGCTCCTCGCACCTCTGCGGCCATTCTCAACCTCTCTTAGACCCCTCCACTCCCCAGGTCTCCTCCCTCGTGGCCAGGGCGTCGTGCCTAGCACCATCGGCAACCACCTCCTCCTCGGCCAGCACCACGGCGGGCTAGGGTCTCCTCGACAGTCAAAGGACACCCAAGGGGTGCGGTTCCCTCCCCCGAGCACGCCGGTGGCCGCGGCGTGGCCAGCCATCGTCGGAGCCGCCGGGAAAGGCGCCGACCAAGGTCGGTTCCTCTCTCCCCAACTCCTTCATCGTGGGGCAGGAGGTAGGGGACGACCTGACGTCCGGGTCCCGTGTGTCAGGGAGCAAAGGGTCATGCCCCCGGTTTAAGTGGAGACGGGATGTGCTGGAAGCCGCCACCGCCAGGGGATGGCGTAAACCACCTGGGCGCCTTCGGCATCGCCCAACCTCCCGCACGGTTGAGCTAGTTGGGCCGGCCCAACCACTATGCGGCACCGTGACCGCCACATTGCCTCCGGTTTAACTCCCTTTTTACCTTTTTCTCTTTTATCAGAT
Organism: Hordeum vulgare subsp. vulgare; assembly: GCF_904849725.1. Classification (NCBI taxonomy): domain Eukaryota; kingdom Viridiplantae; phylum Streptophyta; class Magnoliopsida; order Poales; family Poaceae; genus Hordeum; species Hordeum vulgare. The sequence continues at coordinate 297,097,002 of NC_058520.1, read as the reverse complement.
ACTTGTAAAATCCATCAAAAATTCATTGTGGCTCCAAATCTAATGATTCAAGTTTCTGCAGGTTTACAAAATCATGGCCTATCCAGATTTGTGCATTGCACATTTTTCCAAGATCATTTTCTATAGTGTATTATTCATATTCAAAATCTGGATATTTAAAACCCCACCTTGTGAAATTCCTAGAAAGCCCAAATCAACTCCAAATGAAGTGATTCCAATTTCCAGAGACGTATTAAATCATTCCCTAATTTCCTAGCCCAGCTTAACATTTTCCTCTGCCTTGTTTCTATTGCATTAAATAAATAGTGCCTATTCCTATTTATTCCATATTGTAAAATCTCTAGAATATTCATACTAACTCCAAATCCAGTGAAACAACTTCCTAAATGTTTCTAAAATCATGCTCTGTAAAATGAGTAGCTCCACTCATTTTTAGCAGAATGTTTTCTGTAGGGTTCTTAAAGGATCACCTATCCCTCCTTTCGTCCATTCGAAAATCCCTGATGGTCCAAATTTCCTAGAGCAAGCGTCAGGTATTTTTCTTATGACCAGATAGGTCCAAGAAAATTAAAACCCCTATTTATATAGCACTTTTGTTTCTGCTTGTTGTGTGGTTTACTGTGATTGTTTCCGATGATAGTTGATGGGTAGACGGAGTACTCGGAGTTGGACCGGAAGGCCTCGAAGACCCCGAGGACTTATGTGAGCTACGCAAGCAGCCCTTTGATCATGTCTGAGAAAACATCTTTATGCATGCCATGTTGAATACTTCACTCCGATGCATATGATCATGAATTAGTCGGTAACCCCTCGGTAGGGTATTTCCAATAGCTCCTCTGGAGCACTTGCATGGAGCATGACCCTACCATCTATGAGGGTCATGCTGATAAATGTTGACAAGTAGATAGTAGTGCTATGCATAGGTGAGCATATGCATGTGATGGTAACACAGTGATGAAATCAAAGGTTTTTCGAAAATCCCATCAGGTGCCACTAATGCCCGAGGGTGATGGTGTTAAGCTGGATGACCACTTGAGAAAGAAGTGGTGTACCAGAAAGGTTTTGTGTGAGTGGTTTCGAAAATGGGATTAGATTTATGATGTGTCGACCATCCCAACCTTACATGTGCAACCACGAAACCCCTTTATGGGACGGGGCTTTGTTGATTACTTTGGTCGGTGCTAGGAAAGAGCATGCATTACTAGTGGCGGGAGTGATGTGGTCACCCTCGTGACGAGGTCGTACCAGGTAGGTCGACTATGCCATTTTTATGTGTTCCGGCACACCGTTGGTTCCCGCATGGATGATACGGTCTAGACTTGGTGCTCGTAAGACGTACATCATGTGGGCTGCGTACCAATCGAGTGGACTCTTTCTCTAGTGTCATCAGGGGAAAGGCAATGATCGGGTACTTACCTCGGGTATGTTATTTATCGCGAGTTGTGGATGACACGGAAGTTTTCCGGATCTTGTGGGTACAGCGTACAAACTCTGCACAGTGTAAAACTATTCGAATAGTCATGTCCATGGTCAAGGACAGTTGGGTAATCCTGCTTAAACTACGTCTAGTCGTTTCCGCATAAACCAAGTGTGTGTGTGTGGTTGAAAAAGCTGATATTGTCCAGTCCGGTGACTTGGCATATAGGGTGAACATGAGGTGTTCATCCCTCAGCAGATATGTTGATATTTGTAACCTGTTCTTATGATTACCATATGCCTTATGATGCATGATTATACATACACTTGACCATGTGACTACAATTAAAGAAGAACCTGCTTTCCGCAATGGTTGCATTCTTATGCTAGTTCATGTTCCTTTATTACCTTATTCCACATCATGGGCTGTTTGCGAGCACAATGAAGTACTCATTTGCTTGCCACTAGTTATTTCATTGCCAAGGTATGAGAGAACAGGAAATGGTGAAGAGTAACTTGGTGACGTTCCTGCGAGCTAGGACACTTGCCAGTCAGAATGCGTATAGGTTAAGGCTGATGGCATGGGTTCACGGTTTCGACCAATATCTCCGCTATTGGTCAAGTTTGGTGTGCTCGCCTTCAAGGCCCTATATATGTAAGACTTGGCCGCAATGGTCATTTATTGTATCAAACGGTATGTATGGATGTAAGACTCTTGTTGTTAAGTTTTTTGTGTTCGGTGAGCATTGATCTCTGGGATCACTGAGCACGTTCATTTAGCGATCTCGACTCGTAAGTCGGGGTCCCCACAGAGATGGTATCAGAGCCAGGTTGATTGTATGAAGCCCTTAGTTAACACAAACGTTCGTTAGCACAAAGCTGATTTCGATATCTTCAAAAGTACCTAGAAAACATGTATCTTTCTCACCTCTCCTAAATTTTCAAAAGAAGAAAATGTTTTTGCCTTAACACTTCCAACCATATTCTCTTGACACTCCTCGTCTGCTTTTTCAAAACTTGCAAAGGGTCACTAGCACCCTTGTGCCCTGTGATCATGGGATTACTAAAAGAATCCTCCTGCGTAACTTGGAAGGAAGCAACCTTTCTGAGCAATCACCCACGTACTTGGAAGACAAGGATGGCAATGCTACGACCAGACGACACAAATAGAAGCTACCTCCAGGAGGAATGAGTACATCGAGGCCGAGAAGATGGTGACACCTCGACACTGTCCTGGAGTGATGCAACCTTCATCCACGATGATCAAGACATAATATATGCAAGACTAGGATCTGCATCGCTAATGGAGCAACCCTGTCAATATCAAGGTTGTGTCAACCACCACGGGTGGATGATAACCTCACCAATTGGTCCGCCTCACACTAGTGAGCAGGAAAACGGTTCTCTTCATCCCCCGCTCTAGGTGTCGATATTGTGATCAACGTGACTGACAGGTCGAGACTCTATCATGCCTTGCTGACGTCATCGCCTAAAAGTTGTCCACTTGGAACTCTTTACGCCTTGGAAGACAAGAAGACAATGAAAAGATTGCAAAGATAACAAAAGACCATATCATCGACAGCCATAAGGAACCACATTCTTCGGCAGCTCCCCAGATGAGAAGGCAGCATGGACTCTTTTCAGCCCAACCCGAGTCGTTTCGGCAAACAACAACAAGGGACATGATGACACCATGAGAAGGTCCAGAAGACTGAGCGGACTCCTCTCCGAGACACGAAGCAAGCGCGACTGTTGAGTCAAAGAACCCCTAGGGTGGGATGAGTACTGAATTCCCTATACGAAGTCGAGTCTGTGAAATGGATCGGATGGGACCATGTTGTGTGCTGCTTGTTTTGTTTGGTTGTGCTTTGATATAAGTCGCGCTTTTAACCCAAGCAGTGAGTACGCAATTAAATCACCTGTCTTATCTTGATGTTTGAATTGTCTTTCGACACTCATTTGATGCACTGCACTAGACCACCCCTTAGGCACTCCCCTCTATGCTTCTATTCTCTCTCTCCCCTTCTAGACAGCTAAAGACCGGCAAGACCAAATGCACCAAGGATTCGCTTCGGTAGACAAATGACACTGAAGACGCTAACTATGACATGCTCCACCAGTCGTGACCTGTAGAAGTTATGCTATCCCTCGAGATTGGAAACCCCTCCCTAGACCAGACTAACCTCCACAAGATTTCCCAACTCAAATTTCTAGTCACGTGTCTAACACACGGATATGCCGAAGCACCGTTGAGCCCCGATAAACCCCTCCTTAGCACTGGGTTCTTTATGGAACAAGTGATCACGGTGAACAAGTATCATTCAATCTTAAGCTAGCAACCAAAACCCCGATGCTATAAGAAGAACCGTTGTCAGATATAAGTATATTAGACTATGGTATGTTGTGATGAGGATTGGTGTCTTCAGGATATAGCTAGACTATCTTGGTGGATCGTAAAACCCTTATAAAGGTAGGTGAACTTGGTGGAACAAGTTGATATAGTAACATAACCTACATATTCCTGGAGTAAGCTTCGATTTGGTAGGGATATTATGATCATGACCAAAAATTCTTGGTGCTATAATTGACTTTAACAAGTAGTTGACATGGTTTGATGATTTTACCATAATGACTTGGAGTAACGAGTAAGAGTTCTTATTGGACTTGAGTTCCGGGTTTAAATAGGTAACATTAATGGAGAATCAATGATGTATGAGGCCACATGGTTCGGAGTAAGTTGGATTTAGCCCGATGATCTTGATCATGAAACCATGTTTGTCGGTGGATAAAAAGTAGAAGTATCTTGAGTCGTCGAAATGATTTACGGACCCATATAAGCTTGGCCTTGGAGATTAGATGGCCATGATATTGAGAGTTGATGGATATACCATGACGTAGTTTTTGCAATAATATTTGGATTATGTGTAACTCTAGGTGATCATATAGAACCCCATCAATATTGGATTGTGGGAGTAATGGGTCCATTGGTGATCAATAGGATTGGTGTACCATCTGATTGGATTCATATGGAGGAAACAAGACCTTGGATTGCTATACTACATGTTTCCTTACTATAGGAATACACTACCCCGTCCATCGGGTGATCTAGCTGAGCACCTAGAATTGTGGTGTCTTAATTCACCCATAGAAGCTTGTATGCTCTCCCGAGGATTTTTACGTAGGGGTGCATGTGTAACATAGTTATTGTATACTTATGGGATTTAGGTTAAGGTCTTCCCTTAGACCATGGAGTTGACTAGCCTGAGTGTTGTGGAGATAACTTATGTGAGATGGTGTTTCCGATGAAATAGGGTGATTTTGTCCAGAGTGAGAGGTCAGACTATTGGCATCTACGGAATGTGCTTACGATAAGATGATAGATGTTCGCTCACGTCCTAAGTTCCTTGAAACCCCAAAGCTTCACCGAGCCATAAGGTGATCGGATTATGACCATAGGGATCGGCTCTAGGTCGTTGGAATATGGCCAGTACTCTGCCGAAACACCACCCATCATGTCTATGGCGAACATGGGCATGAAGGACTAGATCGTGTTGGACCACGAACCTCTAGGCAGTGACCATGCATAGCAAGTTCTCGTTCTCCTCACGTATCTCATGAGCACTATGCTTATGTGATGCTTGGGGAAGTATGTTTTTAGCCTCATAGATGACATACTTATCCATCCAATAAGAGGAGAAACACTTTAGTCATGTTTGGACGATCCCCATGAACACCGATCGCTATGCCTCTCTGGAATAAGGTGTTATCTCGAGAAGGTGGGATTCTCGAAGCAACCTCAAGGCATCGGAAGTCTATCCTACCCAAGACAAGACAAAGAACCACCATGGTTGGGAAACCACGACGAAGAAGAAGATGCAACAGAAGTCAACCACCACTCCTGCGCGTGCTACACCAACGATGTCAAGAAGCCTTGACGATCCAAGGCAATGAAGCCTTTAGACATCGAGAGAAAGCAAAGAGCCTATTCTTGGTCCAAATCAAGGACGAGAGTCCTAATTGGATCATGGTGAAAACCTGCTAAAGGTGATTCACCCGCTTGACGGGCTCCAGAACACCTCACGAACCTTCCCAGATCGTAGAACCCATTCTGAACACTGAGTCGCCGAGCTTAGACTCGTGGGAGAGACCTAACCCAGACCCTTTCACGAGAAGCCTTCGAAGATCCATTGCAACACCCTCAAGGATGATTACCACCTACGACTATAGCCGTTTGCCTTAAGGGATTCAAGGACTTCCCCGTCAGTAGGGAGCTACACGAAGACCTTAACCCTTATGTTCTAAAATGATACATCTAGATGTCATCAATCGACAGGACCAGCACCCGCACACGCTACCTTGACACGTGTTCCGACCTCAGAGTACACGCACAAGCCAGGACCCCTGCAAGAACTTAGTTCACCAAGCCCTTGATCCTCAGTCAAGCCTAACTTATTGCCAGAATCCGCTCACGGTCACGCGAGGACGTGCAGAGCATTCGAAGTTGTATCATCAAGCACTTCAAGGCCCACAGAAGCAAAATGGGGACGTGAAGACTGCCTCCAACTTAAAATTCAGTATCTCTCCAACGCCTAGCCTAGAAATCTTGAGGACGAGATTTTATTAAGGGGGTAAGGTCTATAACACCCTGTGTTTTAACTCTCCTAACTGAATTAATTTCTCTCAAAAATTAGGACCAATTAAAAACTTTGTGAATGCTTGTGATGCTTGATGTGATGGTTGCTTGCTTGTTTGCTGGTGTTTGAATCCCAATGTTCCTGCTACTCTATAGACTCACCTCCTTGACCCAAAACCTTGCCTAATGATCATGTCATGTGTATATGTCGGTGCACTAAAGACTGGGGGTCCCTAGTGCCCTAGACTTGTGCACGGGCGCAAAGAGCCCCTGCTAGCAGGGCATGGGAGGACCCAGACAAGATACAACCCCCAAGATTATCAAGGCCTCAGCAAGCCTGCCTTGCCGGGAAGATTACCAAGGCCTCGGCAAGCCAGCCTTGCCGGGAAGATAACCAAGGCCACGCCCATTTAGTGGGCGTATGAACTCACCAAGTAAAAGACCTCGGCAAGCCTCCCTTGCCGGGATGACGACCGAAGCCCCCCGCAAGCTTCCTTGCCGGGACGACGACCCAAGGCCCCGGCAAGCTCCCATGCCGGGATGACGGGGCTAGGCATTGGAGGGCAACCGACTTGCCACAGTGCCACCACCCCCAAGTTCCAGCGCATTCCGCATGCGCCAGCGCAGCGTCCAGGTGTCGAAACGCCCAGATACGTGTCTTCACCAGCACACCGCTGACAAGGACAAGACGTGCATTTAATGCACCTGACATCGGTAGATGGATAAGCACCGCTCTAGGTTCACTGTAACTTCTCGTGAACCTGCCACCGAGCACTGTAGGTGACCCCTTTGCCTATAAAAGGAGGCCCCGAGCTCATTCACAAAGGGGTTAGACTCTTTGGACATTGGCCTAGAGGAACGCTATCAACAGTCAATGTAACAATCAACAACAAAACGCTTAATACAACCAAACAAGCAGGACGTAGGGTTTTATGCGTAAGCGGCCCGAACATGGGTAAAAAGGCTTGCCAGGTGCTGATCGTTAGATCTGCTCTTGACGTCACCTTTCCCCGGCCTATGATCACAAGGGTTTCACGTTGATTCACATAGGTGTCGACTAGCACCGCCGACATCTTCGGCGCGCCACGTAGGGGGTGCGGAGTTGTGCGTGAATCAGAGCAAACTCAACACCGGATTCTTTGAAGTTTGGGCGCTATGCCGAGTTCCCCTGGAAATGGGGTACCGCGGCGGATGCTCTATTCTGCTACGGCTTCCCAAGGCCTGCACGAGCGCGTTGCTACGCGAGCGCGGGGCAGGGAGGCGACGGCTCCAAAGGCACCGCCGTAAAGCCGATGCATCGCTCGAGGCCAACGCTCAGCTATCGAGAGCATGCCAGGGCGCTTCACAGAGGCCTCGGCGCACACTCCATCGGACGCACCTCTGCGGAGTGATGCATAGTCGTTGAGGATGCGCCACATGGTCCCGAAGCCCCGGCACGCACTCTAGTGGGAGTGTTGCGCCCCTGAGAGCGTCGCATCTTCACCCAAAGACGCGCTCAGGGGCTCCGCGAGCACAGCCTAGCAAGATAAAAGCAAAGGGGTTACACCCTTGCTGGCTGTTTCTCCAAACGACGGTCAGAGACCGTCGGGAAGAAGTCTTTGCCAGAGGAAAAGCCGCCAGGAGCGGTAATTTCCTGCTTGCCAGGGCTCCGACACCCCGGCAAAAGATTCAAGCGCCATGCAACGATGGCATGAGCAGATAAGTTTTTAAGTTTAAGATTTAGATCTGAGGAAGATAGATTCTCTGTTTTTTCCCTTCGAAAGTTTCCAATATTTGTGTGTGGTTTTTGCGCATACACGGACCTTTCCAAAGTTCATTGCACCTTGTCTTTGTATCGAACTCGTTCAAATGACCTGAACGGCCACAGAGCGCCTTCAAACTGTTGCGAACCTGATCAATAGAGCAAGCGGCTACGTAGCACCCAATTTCATCTCAAGCCGCGCTTGGCGATTTCCATGGTTGCATTGAATGCGGCAAGGATCCTTGCCGGTAGTTGCAGACAAGCTCCCAGATTATGCAAAAACGTATCATACAAAGAATAGAATCGGAAAAAGGGAAAACAGTCTTTTCATTCATTTGAATGGATACATTTTACTCCACTTATGAAGCATCGTTATCCTAACCTAAAGACTCTGTCTTTTGATGAGGATCGACCTACGCGGAGGAGTGAAGTTCAAGAAGACAAAAAGGCAGAGCTCGCGGCGCGGCCACGGCTGGCTCCCCAGGACCAGCACTACGCCGACGAGAACGGGATTGGCCCCGGCAAGCGCCACCTGGCCCCCTCTGGCCAAATAGTAGAGGGCAGGGCACACGAAGGGGCGAAGGATCCGGAGTCCGAGAGCGTTCCTCCTCCTGGAGCCGAGAAGCCAACGCCCGCTCGAGTGAGGTGGCCCAAGCAGAGGACCTTGAGAAGTCAGAGCTGGTGGAGGTGCCTCCTCCTCAAACACGAGGCACCGACGCCATCTCCAGCAAGGCGCACCCGTCAGGAGGGGGCGAGATGTGAGCTAGGCGCGGCGGTGCGGTCTATGTCCGGTTGGGGCCCAGGGAGTCGACCTTAGACTTGACACCCTGTGGCCCTAACCCAACACGGACCTCGCCACCACCGTTGTCCTCCTTGTCCTATCTCTCGAGGCAGGACAGTCGGCGTCGCTCAGGCCCCCTTCACAGCAGTCGAGAAGCACATGTGGGTGCCCCTAAAGCAACATGGAGGACCGCCTCAGGAGCAAGCCTCGGGGAAGGCGGAGGCGCTTGAGTAGCGCTCCGCCTCCCCTGGCCTCGACCTCCACAATGACTGCGGCCCCTCGCCTTTCCTTCACCACTTACGCTCGGCCTGTCTTCTACTGCGGCACCCCAAGAAGTTGTGGCATGATCCGAACGGGATCCTCTCGCCGCCCTGGCGGCCAACGGTGGCCGACCCCGTCCCCTAACCATGGTTAGGGGTGAGCGGCACCTGCAGACAGAGGAAGAATATGAAGACCAAGGCCGAGGAGTTGGTGGATTCAGGAGGAGTTGGGGTGAGAAAAACCCCTCGCAAACTCTCCCAATTTATAGGACGGGGGCGGGGGCTAACCTCCCTTACTCCAGAAGCCACCACCCTTCTCGCCCAATCGCTCGAGCTCACGGGCGGACAAATAACCGCCCTGCTGCACCGATGCATGCACGGGCGGGCCCAGTCACTATTGTGCCTCTCAAGGCCAGGTCTGGTACGTGTCCATTCATAACTGCGCATGCCACGTGCGTGGTAGAGACGTTTCAGGAGGTGGAAAGGCTACTCCATGCACGACCTCCCACTTCGCGCATTCGATACGCGACGTGGGGAAATGCAACCGCCAGCGGAACCAGCCATGAAGGCATGTGCTCCTCTTTGGGCCTGGCCCAACAAGGCTTCGCATGTGTATGTGGCACAGGCCCAAGGGCTCCTGTCGGTGCACTAAATATTGGGGTGCCTAGTGCCCCAGACTTGTGCACGGGCGCAAAGAGCCCCTGCCAGTAGGGCATGGCAGGACCCAGACAAGATACAACCCCCAAGATTATCAAGGCCTCAGCAAGCCTGCCTTGCCGGGAAGATTACCAAGGCCTCGGGAAGCCTGCCTTGCCGGGAAGATAACCAAGGCCACGCCCATTTGGTGGGCGTGATGAATTCTCCAAGTACAAGATCTCGGCAAGCCTCCCTTACCGGGATGACGACCAAAGCCCCTGGCAAGCTTCCTTGCCGGGACGAAGACCCAAGCCCCCGACAAGCTCCCTTGCGGGGATGACGGGCTAGGCATTGGAGGGCGACCGCCCTTGCCACAGTGCCACCGCCCCCCAAGTTCCAATGCATGCCGCATGCGCCACCGCAGCGTCCAGGTGTCGAAACACCTGGATACGTGTCTTCACCAGCACATCGCTGACAATGGCAAGACGTGCATTTAATGCACCTGACAGCGGTAGATGGATAAGCACCAGTCTAGGTTCAGTGTAACTTCTCATGAACCTACCACCGAGCAATGTAGGTGACCCCTTTTTCTATAAAAGGAGGCCCTGAGCTCATTCACAAATGGGTTAGACTCTTTGGACATTGGCCTAGAGGAGGGTTATCAACAATCACTGTAACAACCAACAACATAATGCTTAATACAACCAGACAAGCAGGACGTAGGGTTTTACGCGTAAGCGGCCCGAACGTGGGTAAAAAGGCTTGTCGGGTGCTGATCGTTAGCTCTGCTCTTGACGTCACCTTTCCCCGCCCTATGATCACAAGGGTTTCACGTTGATTCCCATAGGTGTCGACCTAGCACCGCCAACAGTATAAGACCAGAAACTATTTTTACCAAATAATATTTTTGACCAAAGAGCTTGATTTAATTTAAGTTTTCAAAACACCATGAGTTGGGATTTGTACTACAAGTCCGCAAATTAGAGAAGTTATTTTGCACCATTTTTTTATTTAAATCCCATTATCGAAATTACTTCACAAAACCGCAATATTATTATTTTAAAAGTTATTTTACTATTTTCTTTAAATACCTTTTCTCTGAAGCTAGAAATGGTCCCGTATGAAGGAAAGTTATTTTTATTGCTTTCGAAATATTTGAGAAAATTTAGGGAAACTGAGTGGACATATATATTCCATATATGGGAGTTTCAGCAGATGGTCATGTCCAAAGTATTAGGCAGAACCCTTCAAAACCCTTCCTGCCCATTTCAAGCTTTTAGATTATTTTGTAAGAAATATTCTCAATAAATTTCAGTAAAATTATAGATTGTCACACATGATATATGTGATTATCTTGCCAAGTTTCACATCAGTCTAACTTGATTTGATTCACCTAATTATTCCAAAACCCATCTGTCCAGTTCCAAATTTGAGCAACGCTACATTGCTAAGTGTCTCCAATTGTGCTCAAATCCGGTGGACATGTTGTGATACTCCAATAATGCATCCACACCAAGGGGTGCATCAAGGAGAATAGAAGTATTTGTCCCAAACCCCTCAAAACATTCTCTGTTGATTTCTAACATTGGGAAACTTTACATCCTAAAGTTTCTCCAATTGATCCCAAACTTTTTGGGCAAGCTTTAATGATCAAATAATGGCCCCACACCAAGTTTTGGATTTGTGAGAATTGATTTTCATGGTTTCATAAGTAGAAAGGCATATCTTCCCATTTCATGGGTTTTTCAAGTCTACATTGGAAACTTTCTCCACCAAATCCCAAATTTGGTGTCCAACCATATTTTTCACCCATTATGTGATGCTGTTAAGTTTCATATCAAATGGAGTCCATTTGCTAGCCCTAACATCCATCAAACACCTTCTATCCATTTACGAAAGTTGTTGCTTTGGCCCCTTCCACTATTTCGCTTGAGCTTAAATTCTTACCACAGATCTCTCTAGTCCCCTTTTACCTCTAGTAACCTTGCCATGGCCTCTGGTGAATTATTGGAGGGTGACTCCATGTATCTACCTCTCATTTTTACCTTGGCAGCTTTGTTTTACCCCTCTTGCTATACTTCTGCTTAAGCTAAAGCCCCCACTTCTTTCCAGAGACCCCCTAGCATGCTAATGCATCATTTCAAACCAAGATATGGCATGCTCATGTAGGAAAAAGGAGCAGCACATCTGAAACTTAATTTGTGGTAGAATTGTAGCCTTGAACTACAAGTGCTAGCTAAAGTCATTCTCGTGAGCTGAAAATTGGCAGTCTTGTAGTCCTCCCATGCCTAAGACTACTAGACATGGTTTCACCCCATTATCTCTCGAGTAAGTGCCCTCATTGCGAGCCTTAAGTTTGCTGCTCCAAACTGAACTGCTGTCAAAACCAATTCAAACCAGATCCTGAAGAGACCAAACTCCTTAGTCACATCCCAACAAGCATTCCCCACACCCCAGACACCTTTGATTGGTCATAAGGGCCATGTAGACACACGTGGCCGTGGTGACCACGTCCCTGGCATGCAGAAACGGTGATCTGCACCTTGGCCTCTTGCTGCAGCTCGGGTTCAGCGAGGGCAACGTGTCCTAGAGCACCATAGGGCCTCCCTTGACCGTCAAACATTGCTCCCCAACACTGGCTAGCCTCCAAACGCCCCAGGGACGTGTGTATCCCCATACTAGATTGCATCCGAGGCGCACCACAAACCCCCCTCGATCTCCCCTCCACTTAGGGCCTTCCCCAAGCCCCTGCTGCCTCCCATATCCTTCTTCCCCTCCCATAGAAACCTCGAAGCTCCCCTCCACACTCTCCTCCCCCTGCATCGATGTCAATGGCCGAAGCCATGCCGGCAGCCTCGACCAAAATCCGCGCTCCTCCAGGCTCTCCCTCGCTCCTCACACCTCTGCGGCCCCTCTCAACCACTCTTAGACCCCTCACCTCCCCAAGTCTCCTCTCTCGTGGCCTGGGCGCCGTGCCCAGCGCCACCTGCAGCCATCTCTGCCTCGGCCAGCACCACAGCAAGCCAGGGCCTCCCTGATGGACAAAGGACACCCAGGGGGGTGTGGTTCCATCCCCCGAGCACGCTGGTGGCCGCGGCATGGCCAACCATCGCCAGAGCCGCCGGGACAGGCGCCGGCCAGGCTTAGTTCCTCTCTCCCCAGCTCCTTCGTCATGGGGCGGCAAGTACAGGATGACGTGACGGTCAGGTCCCTCGCATCACGGAGCCAAGGGTCGGGCCCCCGGTTTAAGTGGAGACGGGAAGCGCTGGAAGCCGCCACCGCAAGGGGCTGGTGTAAACCGCCCGGGCGCCTTCTGCGTTGCCCAGCCTCCCGCACGGTTGAGCCAGTTGGGCCGGCCCAACCACTATGGGGCTACCTCTGCGCCACATTGCCTCCGGTTTAACTCCCTTTTGACCTTTTGTTCTTTTCTCAGAAACTTAAAATCCATCAAAAAATCATTGTTGCTCCAAATCTAATGATTCAACAGTCTACAGGTTTCTAAAATCATGGCCTATCCAGATCTGTGCATTGCACAATTTGCCAAGAATATTTTCTGTACTATATTATTCAAATTCAGAATCTGGATATCTAAAATCCCACCTTGTGAAATTCCTAGAAAGCCCAAATCAACTCCAACTTGAGTGATTCCAGTTTCTAGAGACATATTAAATCATTCCCTAATTTCCTAGCCTAGGTGAACATTTTTCTCTCCCTTGTTTCTGTTGCATTAAATAAATAGTGCCTATTCCTATTTATTCCATATTCTAAAATACCTATAATATTCATACGAACTCCAAATGTAGTGAAACAACTTCCTAAATGATTCTGAAATCATGCTCTGTCAAATGAGTGCCTCCACTCATTTTTAGGAGAACGTTTTTTGTAGGCTTCTTAAAGAATCACCTATTCCTCCTTTTGTCCATTCAAAAATCCCTGATGCTCCAAATCTCCTAGAGCAAGCTTCCGGTATTTTTCTTATGAAAAGAGAAGTCCAAGAAAAATAAAACTCCTATTTATATAGCACTTTTGTTTCTGCTTGATGTGTGGTTTACTACGATTGTTTTCGACGATAGTTGTCGGGTAGACGGAGTACTCGGAGTTGGACCAGAAGGCCTCTAAGACCCTGAGGACTTATGTGAGCAAGGCAAGCAGCCCTTTAACCATGTCTGAGAAAACATCTTTATGCATGCCATGTTGAATACTTTACTCCGATGCATATGATCATGAATTAGTCGGTAACCCCTCGGTAGTGTGTTTTCGATAGCTCATGTGGAGCACTTGCATTAAGCTTGACCCTACCATCTATGAGGGTCACGCTGATAAATGTTGACAAGTAGAGAGTAGTGCTACACATAGGTGAGCATATGCATGTGATGGTAACAAAGAGATGAAATCAAAGGTTTTTTGAAAACCCCGTCGGGTGCCACTAATGCCCGAGGGTGATGGTGTTAAGCTCGATGACCACTTGAGAAATAAGTGGTGTACCGGAAAGGTTTCGTGTGAGTGGTTTCGTAAATGGGATTAGATTTATGATTTGTCGACCATCCCAACCTTACATGTGCGACCACGATACCCTTATGGGACGGGGCTTTGTTGATTACTTTGGTTGGTGCTAGCAAAGAGGCAACATTACTAGTGGCAGGAGTGATGTGGTCATCCTCGTGACGGGGTCGTACCAGGACGGTCGACTATGCCGTTTTTACGTGCCCCGGGCACACTGTTGAACCCCGCATGGATGATACGGTCTAGATTTGGTGCTCGTAAGATGTACATCATGTGGGCTGGGTACCAATCAAGTGGACTCTTTGTCTAGTGTCGTCAGGGGAAAGGCAATGATCGGGTACTTACCTCGGGTATGTTATTTACCGCGAGTGGTGGATGACACGGAAGTTCCCCGGATCTCGTGGGTACAACGTACAACCTCTCGAGAGTGTAAAACTATTCCAATAGCCGTGTCCACGGTCAAGGATAGTTGGGTAATCCTGCTTAAACTATGTCCAGTCATTTCTGCATAAACCAAGTGTGTGTGTGTGTGTGGTTGAGGAAGATGATATTGTCAAGTCCGGTAACTTGGCATATAGGGTGAACGTGAGGTATCCAACCCTCAGCAGATATGTTAGTATATGTAACCTGTTCTTATGATTACCATATACCTTATGATGCATGATTATACCTACACTTGACCATGTTACTGCAATTAAAGAAAAACCTGCTTTCCACAATGGATGCATCCTTATGCTAGTTCATGTTCCTTTATTACCTTGTTCCACATCATGGGCTGTTTGCGAGTACATTCAAAGTACTCATTGGCTTGCCACTGGTTATTTTGTTGACCATGTATGAGAGATCATGAAATGGTGAAGATTAATGATACGTCTCCGTCGTATCTACTTTTCCAAACTCTTTTGCCCTTGTTTTGGACTCTAATTTGCATGATTTGAATGGAACTAACCCGGACTTACGCAGTTTTCAACAGAATTGCCATGGTGTTGTTTTTGCGCAGAAATAAAAGTTCTCGGAATGACCTGGAAATTTACGAGGATTTTTTGTGGAATATATAAAAAATACTGGCGCAAGAATCAATCGGAGAGGTGGAGCATGGAGCCCACAAGCCCACCAGGCGTGGGCCCCCTGGCCAAGCCTGGCAGGCTTGTGGGGCCCACGTTGCTCCACCGCCTCCAAACCCAGCTCTATTTAGTCCCTTTCGTCCGTAAAAAATCAAGGAGAAGAGTTCATCGTGTTTTACGATACAGAGGCACCGCCACCTCCCGTTCTTCCTCTGGAGGGCAGATCTGGACTTTGTTCCGGGCTTCGGCGAGGGGAGATCGTCGCCATCGTCATCACCAACCTTCCTTCATCGCCAATTCCATGATGCTCTTCACCGTTCGTGAGTAATCTCATCGTAGGCTTGCTGGACGGTGATGGGTTAGATGAGATCTATCATGTAATCGAGTTAGTTTTGACGGGGATTGATCCCTAGTATCCACTATGTTCTGAGATTGATGTTGCTACTACTTTGCCATGCTTAATGCTTGTCACTAGGACCCGAGTGCCATGATTTCAGATCTGACCCTATTATGTTGTCATCAATATATGTGTGTTCTTGATCCTATCTTGCAAGTTGTAGTCACCTACTATGTGTTATGACCTGACAACCCCGGAGTGACAATAGCCGGAACCACTCCCGGAGATGACCATAGTATGAGGAGTTCATGTAATCACCAAGTGTTAATGCATTGGTCCGGTTCTTTATTAAAAGGAGAACCTTAATATCCCGTAGTATCCATTAGGACCCCGCTGCCACGGGAGGGATGGACAATAGATGTGATGCAAGTTCTTTTCCCTAAGCACGTATGACTACATACGGAATACATGCCTACAGTACATTGACGAACTGGAGCTAGTTACTTATCTCTCCGTGTTATAACTGTTGCATGATGAATAACATCCGGCATAATCATCCATCACCAATCCAATGCCTACGAGTTTTTCCTACTGGTCCTTGCTACGTTACTTTGTCGCTACTGCTCCTACTGTTACTGTGCTTCTACTGTTATCACTTTGCTGCTACTGGTTACTGCTACTACTGTTGCTATCACACTACTTTGCTACTAATACTTTTCTGCAGATACTAAGTCTTTCAGGTGTGGTTGAATTGACAACTCAACTGCTAATACTTGAGAATATTCTTTGGCTTCCCCTTGTGTCGAATCAATAAATTTGGGTTGAATACTCTACCCTCAAAAACTGTTGCGATCCCCTATACTTGTGGGTTATCAAGACCTTTTTCTCATGCCGTCGCCGGGGAAGCCAAGTCAAGAATATTCTCCCGTCAACGTACCTTTTTCCGGCGCCGTTGCCAGGGAAGCATAGCTCTACTCTCTGAGTCACTTGGGATTTACGTCTGCTGATCACTATGAGGAATCCGAAAGATCCAAGAACTAAAGTCTTGCCCTCAACTACGAGGACAGGTAAGGAACTGCCATCTACATCTTCACTTGATTCACCTTCAGTTATGAGTAAGTTTGCGACACCACACCCTGCTAGAAATTTTGATGTGTCGCATGTGCTTGATGATGCTACTTCTGCTGTCAATGATGCTTGTGATGATGCTACGCTTGATACTGCTTTGCCACTAGGTGCATTCCTTGATGCACAAATTGCTAGAGTTGCTGCTAGATGTGATGATACTTCTGAAACTGCTGAGATTATTGAAGTAGAACCTGCTATTTTGCCTGTTAGAACTAGCTCTCCTTGATATGAATTGCCTGATATGCCTGAGGGTTATGTTATGGAGGGAGAGATTGCTGAGGACTTTCTTGCTTGTAAGGATAGCTATGATGTTGAGAAATTATTGCACAAGTGGAAAGAAAAATCTTTGAACGCTAGGATGAAATACGACCCGAAGTTTGTTACTTCGCCTATCTTTGTGACCGATAAGGATTATGAATTCTATGTCGACCCTGAGCTAATCACTCTGGTCGAATCTGATCCTTTTCACGGTTATGAGTCTGAAACGGTTGTAGCCCATCTTACCAAACTGCACGATATAGCCACCCTATTCACGAGTGAGGAAAAGATTCGCCACTACTATATCCTTAAGCTGTTTCCTTTCTCGCTAAAGGATGATGCTAAAACTTGGTTCACTTCTCTTGCTCCTTGTTGTGTGCGTAGCCCCCAGGATATGATCTGCTACTTCTCTGAGAAATATTTCCCTGCCCATAAGAAGCAAGCTGCCTTGCAGGAAATATACAACTTTGTGCAAGTTGAAGAAGAGAGTCTCCCACAAGCTTTGGGGAGGCTCGTCCAGCTACTGAATGCTTTGCCTGATCACCCTCTTGAGAAGAATGAAATACTTGATATCTTCTATAATGGACTAACCGATGCTTCTAAGGACCACCTAGATAGTTGTGCTGGTTGTGTTTTTAGGGAATGAACCATAGAACAAGCTGAGATCCTATTGAATAATATCTTGTGCAATGAGAATGCTTGGACTATTCCCGAACCACCTCTGAAGCCAACTCCGAAGAAAAGAGGTATTCTATTCCTCAGTCCTGAAGATATGCAAGAAGCTAAGAAATCTATGAAAGAGAAAGGTATTAAATCTGTAGATGTCAAAAATCTACCACCTATCAAAGAGATCCATGGTCTTGCTAACCCGATACAGGTAGTAGAGGTAAATTCTCTTCATAGATTCAATGAGAGTGATATTACTTTTGATAAACCTGCTAGCTTATGCCTGGATGAATTTGATAACTTTGTTGCCAAACAATGAAGTTTCAATGATTATGTTAGCACACAATTGGAACAGAATGCTCGCATGCTTAGTAATTTAAGTGCTTGTGTGGACAGAAATGTCAATGACCTTAAGCTTTTGAGTAAACATGCCTCTATGGTCACCACTCAGGTAGAACAAGTACTTAAGGCTCAGAATGACTTGCTCAATGAGTTGAATGACAATTCTGTTAGAGTCGTCACTAGAGGCGGTAGAATGACCCAGGAACCTTTGTATCCTGAGGGTCATCCTAAGATAATTGAACAAGATTCTCAAGGAGTTGGCACTGATGCACCTAGTCATCCTAGAAAGAAGAAGAAAGATGATAGGAATTTGCACGCTAGCAACCCTGTTGCTACTACACCCGAGAATCCAAACGATGTCTCTGTTTCTGATGCTGAAACGCAATCTGGTGATGAACATGAGCCTAATGATAATATCGATAGTGATGTTCATGTTGATGCTCAACCTAGCAATGATAAGGATGTGGAGATTGAACCAGTTGATCCTGATAACCCACAGCCTAAGAATAGAAGATACGATAAGAGCGACTTCACTGCTAGGAAGCATGGTAAAGAAAGGGAACCATGGGTTCAGAAACCCATGCCCTTTCCTCCCAAACCATCCAAGAAAAAGGATGAGGATTTTCAGCAATCTGTTGAGATGATTAGACCTGTCTTTCTGCAAATGTGTTTGACAGATATGCTCAAAATGTCTCCGTATGATAAGTACATGAAGGATATTGTGACTAATAAGAGGAGGATACCTGAGCTTGAGATTTCCACCATGCTCGCTAATTATACCTTCAAGGGTGGAACTCCTAAGAAACTAGGTGATCCCGGAGTGCCCACTATACCTTGCTCCATTAAAGGAAACTATGTTAGAACTGCTTCATGCGACCTTGGGGCCGGTGTTAGTGTTATGCCTCTCTCTCTTTATCGTAGACTTGAACTGGATAAGTTGACACCCACTGAAATCTCTCTGCAAATGGCTGACAAATCAACTACTTTCCCTATCAGCATTTGCAAGGATGTGCCTGTTGTGGTTGCGAACGTTACTATCTTGACAGACTTTGTTATTCTGGATATTCCCGAGGATGATGCCATGGTGGTCATCCTTGCAAGACCCTTTCTAAACATTGCAGGGGCTGTTATAGATTGCAACAAAGGCAATGCCACTTTCCATGTTAACGGTAATGAGCATACGGTGCACTTTTCGAAGAAACAATATCGAGTACATTGCATCAATGCTATCGATAAAACATCATCGATTCTTATTG
Source organism: Hordeum vulgare subsp. vulgare (assembly GCF_904849725.1). Lineage (NCBI taxonomy): Eukaryota > Viridiplantae > Streptophyta > Magnoliopsida > Poales > Poaceae > Hordeum > Hordeum vulgare. The sequence goes on along the minus strand of NC_058520.1, from coordinate 297,077,981 downwards.
GGAGCTTTGAATGCCCTATACCTACTGTTAAGGTGAAGTATGATTTGCTTGTTGGCGATATTCACATCCCCATTGAGGTAACCTAGTGACTATTTGAAAATTCTCATTTTTCTTTTGCGATTCGAAAAAGTTTGTCAAGGAGACTTGATCAACCTCATTGACGGATTTCTTTCGATGACCATGAGATGGATGAATCGAGGAGTCACAACCCTATGTTCCAAGCTTTCACCTTCGGTTGCTTAGAAGAAAATGATAGATTAGCTTCAGTTTTTCCTGTTCTCTGCTTTTTGCGTCCCGTAGAAAAATACCCCGAAAATAAAAGTTCTCCGAATGCCGTGAAAATCAAGTATGATTTTTTCTGGAATTTTTGAAAAAATCTGAGATGGAGAGCTAGTCAGGGGGCTGCACCACTGGGCCACAAGCCCTGGAGGCGCGGGCAGCCCCCTGGCCGCGCCTACCAGGCTTGCGGGGCCCACGTGTACCCCCTTCACTTATTCTAGCTCCCGTCTCCTTCTCCTACCTCCAGAAAAAATTGTTTCGCAGCTCAAACCCGTGTTCTTGCTGTTCTTGCTGCGATTTTCGATCTCCTTGTGAAAAGCCGCATTCACCAAACTGTTTTGGGGAAATTGCTCCGTGGTAAGTGACTCCTCCATTGGTCCAATTAGTTTTTTCTCTAGTGCCTTATTCGTTGCATATTTTTGCTGCCTTGGTGACCCTGTTCTTGAGCTTTGCATGGTAATTTTAGCTGGCCCCAAGTAGTTTTGATGTGTGATATGGCCTCTAGGCACTTGAAGGAGTAGTTGTTATGAGTTTTCTTGAGCCTTGTTCACTTTCCCTTAGAGTCACTAAAAATTTCAGAAATTTTCAGAGATAGAAAAAGGAAAAGATGAGGAGGTTCTTAAGAGGCTCTTCAAGCCGTGAGCCCAAGGATGATGAAAGTGAGAAGAACAAGCCCAAGTATCTGGTCCCCCGAGTTGCAGAAGTTCGAGCGTGCGAGTGGCCAAGCGATGTGTTCTTACGCGCCACTGGACTTTATGAGGACTTTTACTACTTGGTGGAGAACGCAGGCCTTACCGCCTTCGTTGAAGATAAGTGTTCGCAATACCTCCTCCTCACTAATATTTTCGTGCAAAGCTTTAACTTCTATCCAAGGAAGAATCCTCCTATGGTTGAGTTTAAATTATATGATATCTCCCAGCGCATGTCACTCCAGGATTTTTGCAATGTTTGCAAATTACCTTATGTTGGGGATATTCATGAACCTCGTCCACGGGACTTGGATGCTTTCATAGATACTATTGATGCAGGAGAGGAGAGAGGAGTGTCTTGCGCTAGAGCTGGTAGCATACATTTTACCGTGCTTCGGTACTTCTCATTATTCGTGCGAAAATGTTTGATTGGTGATATGTCTCGAACGTATCTATAATTTTTGATGGTTTCATGCTATTATCTTGTCAAACTTTGGATGTTTTGCATGCTTTTTATTTATTTTCTGGGACTAACTTATTAACTCAGTGCCAAGTGCGAGTTCCTATTTTTTCCATGTTTTTGACCCCTTTCAGAGGAGATTTTGAAACGGAGTCCAAACGGAAGAAAATCCCCAAAAAGATTTTTTTTGGAACGGAAGAAGATCGAAGAACTTGGGAGCCAAGCCAGAGGAGATCCAGGGGCCTCACAAGCCCCCACCCTGCAGCCAGGGGGGCCGCGCCATCCAGGCTTGTGGGCCCCGTGGAGGTCCCCTGACCTAGATCTTTCGCCTATATAATCCCATAAATTCCAGAAAAAATCAAGAGATTCTCGCAATCGCTTTTGCACCGCCGCAAGCTTCTGTCTCCGCAAGATCCCATCTGGGGCACGTCCTGGTGCCCTACCGGAGGGGGGATTCAGATACGAAGGGCTTCTTCATCAACACCATGACCTCTCCGATGATGCGTGAGTAGTTCACCATAGACCTACGGGTCCATAGCTAGTAACTAGATGGCTTCTTGTCTCTCTTGGATCTTCAATACAAAGTTCTCCATGATCTTCATGGAGATCTATCCGATGTAATCTTGTTTTGCGGTGTGTTTTGTCGAGATCCGATGAATTGTGGATTTATGATCAGATTATCTATGAATCTTATTTGAGTTTCTTGTGATCTCTCTTATGCATGATTTCATATCCTTGTAATTCTCTTCGAGTTGTGAGTTTTGTTTGGCCAACCAGATCTATGATTCTTGCAATGGGAGAAGTGCTTTGTTTGGGTTCATACCGTGCGGTGACCTCACCCAGTGACAGAAGGGGTAGCGAGGCACGCATCATGTTGTTGCCATCAAGGGTAAAAAGATGGGGTTTTCATCATTGGTTTGAGATTATCCCTCTACATCATGTCATCTTGCTTAAAGCGTTACTCTGTTCGTCATGAACTCAATACACTAGATGCATGCTGGATAGCGGTCGATGTGTGGAGTAATAGTAGTAGATGCAGAAAGCATCGGTCTACTTGTCTTGGACGTGATGCCTATATGCATGATCATTGCCTTAGATATTGTCATGACTTTGCGCGGTTCTATCAATTGCTCGACAGTAATTTGTTCACCCACCGTAATACTTGCTATTTTGAGGGAAGCCTCTAGTGAACACTATGGCCCCAGGGTCTACTCCAAACCATATTTTCAGCCTTACACTTTTTACTTCGTTGCACTTTCCGCCTTCAGATCTCACTTTGCAAACAATCTTGAAGGGATTGACAACCCCTTTGAAGCGTTGGGTGCAAGCTTGTTTGTGTTTGCGCAGGTACTCTGGACTTGACGAGACCCTCCTTCTGGATCGATACCTTGGTTCTCAAACTGAGGGAAATACTTACTGCTCATGCGCTGCATCACCCTTTCCTCTTTAAGGGAAGAACCAACGCAAGCCCAGCCTGTGTCAACGTGTCAACTTCTGGCGGTGTTGTCTGTGGGATAGCAATTGGTCGTGGGAAAGCTGGGGCCCTTAGCTCCCCAGATCTTGCGGTTTTGTGCGAAGCCCTTTATAATGATAAAACTTATAGCTTGGGCGCTATAGTATCTCAATGGTTGAACACGAACCGTTCTAAAGGCGTTGTCTATGAAGGTATCTATGCTACTCGTCTTGCTAGACATTTTGAGATACCTATTAGACTGGACGAGGAAGAAGAGATTCTTCTTCCTGAGAGATATCTAGACTATGATAGCATGGTTCGCCATGACTTTCTTGATAGAGATATAAATAGAAGGATGATTTATAACCTGGTATTTAGTCAGGGTACTCGTGAGACTATTACCTTGCCTGCTCCTTTTTTGTTCAATCTTCATCTAGGCAGGTACATTATTTTGCCCTCGGACATCTACGCATATTGGGGCATAACACCACCACAGGCGCCCGTGCCCGAGCTACCAGTCGAGTACCAGACGCCAGTTTATCAGTGGGGGCCAGAGGAGCTCACATAGCAGTGGCACCCTCAGTATACTCTAGGGTACCCCGGAGACGGTTATTTCCCTCCTTGGGAGTGGACCAAGTTAGGCCAAAAGCATAAGCTTGGGGGAGTATGTGTTTCTCACCGACTTTATATTCATGCTCACGCTTTCACTTTGTTAGTCGGTGTTCACACTTTGCCATTGTATCATCCATGCTAGTTTATTACTTTTTCTCGTTTTCTTTCTGTGTGTTTGTCTAGATTGAGAAAAACCCAAAAATATTTCCTTTTCTTCTTTTGCTTGTTTGGAGCTTTCTCGTGTAAATAGTTTTCTTTCTCTTTGGGTCAAGGTAGAAGACCATGGTTACAATGTTTAGTGGCTCTCGCATGCATATCTGTTTATCTATCAAAGAGCCATATTACTTTGTCTTCTCCTTTGTGTTTGCCTGCAGATTCCAGCGTAGTCCAATGCACGAGTACTCTTATTATTGTTCACATCATGTGGTCATGCAAGTGAAAGACAATAATGACGACATATGATGAAGTGACTGAGCCTGGAAAAGCTGGTATGAACTCGATCTATTTTGTTTTTGTAAATATGACTAGCTCATTGTTCCTGATTCATCTTTGTTGTGAGAGAAACATGTTTGCAATGAGAACCTAGAGATCATAGTTTCTAATGCCATGCTTAATTAGCTAGGAGCTTATAATGGTTTGTCTTGGATGCCAATATGAATCTTGAGATGACTATGATGTAGTATGATAGGATGGTATCCTCCTTTGAATGATTCAAGTGGCTTGACTTGGCGCATGTTTACGCATGTAGTTGAAACAAAATCAACATAGCCTCTATGATATTCATGTTCATGGTGATTTATGTCCTACTCATGCTTGCACTCAATGTTGGTTAATCTCAATGCATTTTGATGACTGTTGTCGCTCTCTAGTTGGTCGGTTCCCAGTCTTTTGCTAGCATTCACTTGTACTAAGCGGGAATAGTGCTTGTGCATCCACTTCCATAAACCTCAAAGTTGTTCCATATGAGTCCACGATACCTACCTATATGCGGTATCTACCTGCCGTTCGAAGTAAATTTGCATGTGCCACTCTCTAAACCTTCAAGAAATAATCTGTTTTGCATGCCTGAACCGCTCATGTGGTGACAGGGGGCGATCAATATCTTCCATGCTAGGCGTGTTATCCTCGATATGTGTTTATTCACTATCATTCACGAGAAAGGGGCCGGTAATTGGAATGCCCAGTTCCATGCTCAAATCGAAAAGATAATTGCAAACAAAAATCCCCCTGGATTGATGTTGGTATGGACGGCACCCGAGTATTCGGCTAGCCTAGAGTGTGATTGATCGGTGGTGGGGGAGTCAAAACTTTACTTTTCTGTTTGGGAACCACCTATAGCATGTGTAGCGTGGAAGATGGTGAAAACTCGTAGTCATTGCGTTGACAATGAAAGCATGCCACCCAAAATTATTATCTCCGTTTTCAAAGCTTGAGCTCTGGCACCTCTGCAAATCAATGCTTCCCTTTGCGAAGGGCCTATCTATTTATGTTTCTGTTGAGTCATCCTCTTCTTATGAAAGCACCAATTAGAGAGCACCTCTGTCGTTTTTATGCTTTGCTTTTGACTGATGTTGAGTATGACTGTGACTGGATCTTCTTTGCCATGAATTACAATGTTTAGTCAGCCCTTGGTCTTTGAAGGTGCTCTGCATTTATGTTTTGCGGTCTCAGAAAGAGCTAGCGAGATACCATCTGTTCAAACTGCTTCATGATTGTTTTGATTGAAGTGTTGACGTTTGAAACTTATTATTATTGCTCGCTAGTTGATTATGCCATTGATATGAGTTTACCGTGAGACCTAGATGTCATTTGCTTATGTGGTTAGCTTATGATCTTGCTAAAATTCTGGATATGAGTTAGACATAGTTGCAACAACAAGATCAAACAGAGTTCGTAAAAGTTTTTCTTTTGTCTCTTTCAGTTTGTCAACTAAATTGCTTGAGGACAAGCAAGGTTTTAAGCTTGGGGGAGTTGATACGTCTCCGTCGTATCTACTTTTCCAAACTCTTTTGCCCTTGTTTTGGACTCTAATTTGCATGATTTGAATGGAACTAACCCGGACTAACGCTGTTTTCAGCAGAATTGCCATGGTGTTGTTTTTTTCAGCAGAATTGCCATGGTGTTGTTTTTGCGCAGAAATAAAAGTTCTCGGAATGACCTGGAAATTTACGGGAATTTTTTGGGGAATTTATGAAAAATACTGGGGCAAGAATCAGCGGAGGGGCGGAGCGTGGAGCCCACAAGCCCACCAGGCACGGGCCCCCCTGGCCGCACCTCGCAGGCTTGTGGGGCCCACGTTGCTCCATCGCCTCCAAATCCAGCTCTATTTAGTCCCTTTCGTCCGAAAACAAATCAAGGAGAAGAGTTCATTGTGTTTTACGATACGGAGGTGCCGCCACCTCCTGTTCTTCCTCTAGAGGGCAGATCTGGAGTCCGTTCTGGGCTCCGAAGAGGGGAGATCGTCATCATCGTCATCACCAACCTTCCTTCATCGCCAATTCCATGATGCTCTTCACCGTTCGTGAGTAATCTTATCGTAGGTTTGCTGGACGGTGATGGGTTGGATGAGATCTATCATGTAATCGAGTTAGTTTTGACGGGTATTGATCCCTAGTATCCACTATGTTCTGAGATTGATGTTGCTACTACTTTGCCATGCTTAATGCTTGTCACTAGGGCACGAGTGGCATGATTTCAGATCTGAACCTATTATGTTGTCGTCAATATATGTGTGTTCCTGATCCTATCTTCCAAGTTGTAGTCACCTACTATGTGTTATGACCCGGCAACCCCGGAGTGACAATAGCCGGAACCACTCCCGGAGATGACCATAGTATGAGGAGTTCATGTATTCACTAAGTGTTAATGCGTTGGTCCGGTTCTTTATTAAAAGGAGAACCTTAATATCCCGTAGTTTCCATTAGGACCCCGCTGCCACGGGAGGGATGGACAATAGATGTCATGCAAGTTCTTTTCCCTAAGCACGCATGACTACATACGGAATACATGCCTACATTACATTGACGAACTGGATCTAGTTACTTATCTCTTCGTGTTATAACTGTTGCATGATGAATAACATCCGGCATAATCATCCATCATCGATCCAATGCCTACGAGTTTTTCCTATTGGTCCTTGCTACGTTACTTTGTCGCTACTGCTGCTACTGTTACTCTGCTTCTACTGTTGTCACTTTGTTGCTACTGGTTACTGCTACTACTGTTGCTATCACACTACTTTGCTACTGATACTTTCCTGCAGATACTAAGTCCTTCAGGTGTGGTTGAATTGACAACTCAACTGCTAATACTTGAGAATATTCTTTGGCTTCCCCTTGTGTAGAATCAATAAATTTGGGTTGAATACTCTACCCTCGAAAACTGTTGCGATCCCCTATACTTGTGGGTTATCAAGTAACTTTGTGTCGTTCCTGCGAGCTAGGATGCTTCCGAGACAGAATGCGTGTAGGTTATGGCTGATGGCATGGATTCATTCTTTCGACCAATATCTCCACTATTGGTCAAGTTTGGAGTGCTAGCTTTCAAGGCCCTAGATATGTAAGACTTGACCGTAATGGTCATTTAGTATGAAACGGTATGTATGGATGTAGGACTGTTATTCAGTTTCTGTGTATTCGGTGAGCATTGATCTCTGGGATCTCTGAGCACGTTCATTCGGCGATCTCGACTCGTAAGTCGGGGTCCCCATTGTGATGCCCATATGCATAATCATTGCCTCACATATCTCTATAATTATTCTCTTTTCAATCAATTGCTTGACAGTAATTTGTTCACCCGCCGTATTATTTTCCTTCATGAGAGAAGCCTCTAGTGAAACCTATGGCCCATGGGTCTATTTTCCATATCATATTTTCAGATCTATAAACCAAAAATATATTCCTGCAATTTATTTACCTTTTCCGCAATATTTTATATATATCTCTATTAGATCTCAACCTTGCAAATAACTCTGAAGGGATTGACAACCCCTTTATAGCGTTGGGTGCAAGTGTTTGATTATTTGTGTAGGTACTACTATTGGAACATTGCTTGTACCTCCTACTGGAATATACCTTGGTTCTCAACAAACTGAGGGAAATACTTACGTACTTCGTTGCATCACCCTTTCCTCTTTAAGGGAAAACCAAAGCAAGCTCAAGAGGTAGCAGTAATCAACATATATTTCCTCTGGGATTTCAAAAGCAGTGTTCTGTTCTAGCTTCTTGCCACCATTTTGTTTTCTGTCCTCCTCCATTCTCTTCAAGTGAGGTTTTTCTTGAGAAATTTGTATTCTTGAGGAATCTGATGACACAGGTAATGTTTCTTCGAGAAATGATGCAGATGAGTTAAGTTGATGAGAACCTAGTGATTAATTAGCTGACATTTTGTACGTGTGAACATAGTATAGGTGCGAAGAGTTTCGAGAGGTCATATGCGTTCTCAGGTTTGAGGAAATTAAAAAATGACTCAAGTTGAGGAATTTGACCAGTGTGTTGAGGAATTTGACTAAGCATTCTTGGGTTCCAGAGTTCTGCCAATTCAAAAATTTACACAATTGAGGAATCTTGTGAAGAATTTAGTGATTGAGTGAAATTCATAAAGTGTTCTAGACATGGGTGTGCACAGCTGAAAGATTTTCCAAGGAATAACTGATTTCAAGGATCTAAAGAAAAAAAAGGATCAACAGGGGCAGTAAAATAGGATTTTAGTTACCCTGAATGAAGAACACAATGAACTGGGGAAGTAAAAGTACAAGTTCTTCGGTTCAGTTCTTCAGTGCCCTAACTTGGCGACTCAAGACAGCTACGACCGTGGAGGATGGAGATGATCCGCAGTCGGCATGAGTCCGGCAATAGCGAGGTCGAGGCAGTTAGGATGTTCCTCATCGGCGACAAAGATTACTCGTAGCTGCACTAAGTCTTGAGCTCGAGCGGATAAGATGAGAGTGAGAGAAGAGTTTTTCACTGAAGGGGGAATGCGCTATTTATAGCTCAGGTGAAAATGGTGTGAAGCGAATTCTTCGAATGAAACTGCCCTTGCCCTTTTGTCTTCGCATGACACATGCTACCCACTTAGGAAGTGGTGGAGATAGTGGACATTGTGGTTATCCTATCGTGAGTAGTGGGTGCACTTACAGTGGTAATGGTAAAAGAAATATTTATTTATTTTTCGAATTTTGAGGATTTTGTTGCAAAGTCATCAGCTGACAAGCACTCGGTGAGGACTTTGAATGAGTGTCAAATAAAATGCATATGAAGAATTGAGAATAGACTGGTTTGAGCTTAGCATAGAGGGGAGACGGGTATGATCACATTCACTTAGAAGAAATACCAACTTGAGGACTTAGCAATAAGTGAATATTGTTGGGGACATTGAAATCTCATCATATAATATATAGTCAATGAAAATCATCACAAAAAGTTTTGAAGAAATTGAAAAAAATGAAGTCTTTGAAAATTTTGAGGAATTTGTGAAAAGTCTCAGATTTGAAGAATTTCAACCTTGAAGAATTTACAAGTTTGAAAAAATTCCAATTTTGAAGAATTTCAAAGTTTGCTGGTGGCGTGACCCACCGTATAAGAATGATGATTTCAGGCACCGCATACAATTGTCGTAGGGCCCTCGGAACCAAATTGTTCATTAATTTATTCACACTTAGAGTGTTAGTCTGCATTGATTGAAGAAAAATATTACTTCATGTGTTGTGCATCTAAGTCATCAATTTTGCATAAGTGTTAGGATCTGTTCATTTTTACATAACATTCGAAGACTCAAGGATATTTAGCTCACACCACAACTTGCAAAACCTTTTCTCATCCAAGGGCTTTGTGAAGATATCTGCTAGTTGTCCATCAGTCTTCACATGATCGATGATGATATTGCCCTTGAGTACATGATCACGAAGGAAATGATGACGAATCTGGATGTGCTTGGTCTTTGAGTGTTGTACTGGGTTGTAGGGGATCTTGATTGAACTCTCATTGTCACAGTAGAGGGGCACATTCTGCATGTTGATACCGTAGTATCTGAGGGTTTGCTTCATCCATAGGAGTTGAGTACAGCAAGATCCAGCAGCAATGTATTCAGCTTCAGCAGTGGAGAGTGATACGCAATTCTACTTCTTTCAGAACCAACACACTAATGATCGTCCAAGGAAATGACATGGGCCTGACGTTGACTTGCGACCTACACGGTCACCAGCATAATCAGAACCAAAATATCCAATGAGGTGAAGATTTGAGCCCTTGGGGTACCATAATCCTAGTGTTGGTGTGTGAGCTAGATATCGAAGAATATGTTTCACAGCCTTTTGGTGTGATTCCTTCGGTTTTCACTGGAAACATGCACACATGCATACACTAAGCATAATGTCTGGCCTAGATGCACATAGGTACAATAAAGAGCCAAACATAGAACGATATACGTGCTGATCAAAATCTATACCATTTTAGTCAGCGCAGAGGTGGCCGTTGGTAGGCATAGAAATCTTGACACCTTTGCATTCATGCATGCCGAATTATCTCAGGACATACTTGAGGTATTTCTCTTGAGATATGAAGATGCCATTGCATTGTTGACGAATTTGCAGACCTAAGAAGAATTTCAGCTCCCCCATCATGGACATTTGATATTCTTCACCCATCATGTAGGCAAATTCATCACTGTAATGTTTCTCAGGATAACCAAAGATAATGTCGTTGACATATATTTGGCACACAAATATTTCATTGTCATAGGATTTTGTGAAAATAGTAGGATCAAGTGAACCGGGTTTGAAGCCTTTCTTCATGAAGAATTCTTCCAATGTGTCACACCATGCCTGAGGGGCTTGCTTGAGGCCATAGAGTGCCTTTTTGAGTTTGAAGACTTTGTAAGGATTCTTCGGGTCTTCAAAACCAAGGGGCTGAGCAACATATACTTCTTTCTCAATATTACCATTGAGGAATGCACTTTTCACATCCATTTGATATAGTGTAATACTGTGATGGTTAGCATAAGCAAGCAATACTCGAATAGCTTCAGTTCTAGGAAAAGGTGCAAAAGTTTAATCAAAGTCAATTCCTTCAACTTGTGTGTAGCCTTGGGCTACAAGCTGTGCCTTGTTTCTCACAACTTGACCATCCTCATCTTGCTTGTTTCGGTAAATCCACTTGGTGCCGATGATATTGTGCTTGCGAGGATCTGTTCTTTTGAGGAGTTCCCATACGTCATTTAGCTTGAATTGAAGAAGTTCATCTTGCATGGCTTGAATCCACTCAGGTTCCATGAAGGCTTCAGCAACTTTTGAGGGTTATGTGATAGACACAAAAGTTAACTAAATGTGAAGCTTTTGATGGAGTGAGTGGACCTGGTGCATTGATGTCATAGATGATTTTATCAATTTCCACTTCATTTGCAAACCTTGGATGTGCTGGTTGAAGACTTTGGTTGAGTTGAGGAATTTGGCTGTTGCATTTTCCTCAGGTGCACGTGCTTGAATTTCATCATTATTGGCAACGACTTCTTCAACAAGGGCTTGTTCCTCGATAGGAATGATATCTTCAGTAGACTTGTGCTTAAAATAGCTCCCTCACGAGTCAATTTATCAGGCACATGAGGCAGATGTTGTCTTTGTGAGCCGTTAGTTTCATCGAATGGCACATCTACAGTTTCAACAACCTTGTTGTGATAGGTGTTGAAGACTCTATAGGTGTGTGAATCCTTTCCGTGACCAAGCATAAAACCCTCATGTGCTTTAGGAGCAAACTTTGAGCTATGGTGAGGATCTCTAATCCAACATCTTGCACGGAAGACTTTGAAATAACTTACATTGGGTTTCTTGTCAGTGTGGAGTTCATAAGAGGTTTTCTTGAGGAATTTGTGAAGATATACCCTATTGATGATGTGGCAAGCAGTGTTGATATTCTTCAAGCATAGTCCATGCCATTTCAACCAGAGTCGCGTTCTTGCGTTCAACGACGCCATTCTGTTGAGGAGTATAAGGAGCAGACAATTCATGAGTAATACCAAGTTCATCAAGATAATCATCAAGACCAATATTTTAGAATTCTGTCCCATTATCACTCTTGATGTGTTTGATCTTGATGTCGAAGTTCGTTGAGGCCCTTGAGAAAATCGTTTGAAGGCTTCCTGCACTTGATTTTTGTAAGCAATGATTTGTACCCAAGTATAACGAGAATAGTCATCAATGATGACAAAGCCATATAGAGATGTTGCATTAGTTAGAGTAGCATAATGTGTAGGTCCAAAGAGATCCATGTGAAGCAATTCAAATGGACGAGTAGTAGTCATGATAGTCTTCGAGGGGTGTTCGGATCTGGTCATTTTTCCAGACTCACAAGCACCACAGAGATGGTCCTTGAGGAATTTTACAGTTTCGATGCCAATGACATGCTTCTTCTTCGTCAGTGTGTGCAAATTCCTCATGCCTGCATGACTAAGTCGTCGAAGCCATAGCCAGCCTTCTGATGTTTTGTCTAGTAACACGTGGCTAGATGAGGATCGGTGGAAAAATCAACAATATACAAGTCTCCTCTCCTAAAGCCTTCGAAGACTTTGGATTTTTCAGATTCCATGATGACTACACATCTATATTTTCCAAAGATGACAATCATATCCAGATCACAAAGCATTGAGACTGACATGAGGTTAGACCCAAGGTATTCGACAAGCATGGCTTTTTCCATGTGCTGATCCTTGGAGATAGCCACTTTACCAAGTCCGAGTGCCTTGCTTCTACCTTTATCATCGTAAGTGATTTGCTTCAGTGGTGATGGAGTTAGTGGGATATTCATCAATAAGCTTTTATCACCAGTCATGTGATTTGTACATCCACTGTCAAGAACCCACTCTGTGTTCTTGGGTTGATCATCGTGCAGATGAATTAGTACAGTTTACCATCTCACATGCTTCAGATTTGAAGAATATGATATGAATTTCATGAGAGTTGAATTTCATCACAAACAGTAAATCTGAGGACGAGTGAAATGTTAGATCATTACATCATGTTTTAGCTTGCGTCCATTCAAGCAATTTCCTCAAGTTTCCAACAAATTCTTCAGATGATTGATTTTCATGTCGAGACCTGACCTGCAGAAGTGATTAGTTCAATTTCTTCACCACCCACATCTGAAGGGGTGGCAAAGACTTCATCATCCTACAAGCACCATATGAGAATGAAGGCATTGAAGCTAATGCACTTCTTTTCACAGTAGGGGGTTAGAGTACTCAAATGAATATGCACAGAAATTCTTAGAGGACTTATGAACATAATGATTTGAGGAATAATGCTCATACTCATGTCCCTCGTAGTTTCCCTTCGTATCAGAAGCCTTAGTGTGAGTTCGAGCATAATTTTGACCATTTGAGGAATTTGATCCTTGTTAAGACTTTGGTCCACCCGAGGAATTAGATCTGGGATTCCGATTCTTCACTCATGGTGTCATGAGGACATTCACGTGAAGATTTTCCAAGCAACTTTTGGGAACCCAGATTTTCCTTAGAGGAGGTCCATTCCTGCAGTTAGTTCCAACATATCGAGAAAATACTTCACCAAATTGATTTTTGAACAGTTTGTAGTTGGAGTCAAATGACTCATGAGAGTAATAAGATATTTCACATGCAAAGCCTCTTAGAGTGGATGGATCAATTGGAGGTCCTTTAGCAGCAACCCATGAGGTTTTGGGGTACTGCTCAGGTTTCCAGTATGACCCATCAACATTCAGTTTCCTCTCAAATGCAATGCCCTCTTTCCTCGGGTTCCTGTTCAGAATCTGCCTTTTGAGCACATTACAAAGGGTTTGATGCCCTTTGAGACTTTTGTATATGACTGTCACATACAATTCCTTCAATCCTGCATTTTCGTGAGTAGCATTTGTGGTTTCCTCAAGTGAAGAATTTGATACCACATGAATAGTTGAAGAATTTGTAGCGATAGAAGCATTTGAGGATTCTGGTGAAGAATTAGCAGTTTCAAGTTCGATGCATTTCACATATGGTGGAATGAATTCTTCGTGAGTGGTACTGGTCTATTGAGCAAGGAATGAATCATTTTCCATTCGAAGATCATCATGGGACATTTTCAACTTCTCAAGATCAAGCTTCCTTTGAATAAATTCATATGAAAGATTCTCATGATCAACCAAGTGTGTACCAAACAATCTTGAAGACTATCAAATCTAGACTGAATACTTTTAACATCTTCAGTGAGGATTTTAGTACGATTCATTTCATCATTCAACAGATCATCGCTTTTGTCTAGCAGTTTCTGAAGCTTTTCAATAGCACTTTTTTGCTTGGTGGCAATGTTGGCAAGTTTATAGTAACTAGGTTTTTGATAATCATCAGGTTTGTTGTCACTAGAGTGAGAGGAGGATGTGTGGTTTGGTACCTATGAACCTTTTTTCATGAAGCAATGGGTTGGAGCGAAGTAACCATCATAATCATCAGTGTTGTTAACGATGTCATTTTCTTCAAGGTCGAAGATCGACTTGCTGACGAATGTGGTAGCAAGTGCAAGACTCACCACACTAGATTCTCACCCCACTTCAGAACCTTCCTCTTCATCACATTCATCACACTCTTCTTCCGAATCCATTTCCTTGCCAATGAGTGCCCGAGCCTTTATGTAACTCGTCTTCTTGTGCGATGAGGACTTTGAAGATGAGGACTTTGAAGATTTCATATTTTTCTTCCAATCATCAGAACTTTCATCCTTGTATTTCTTCTTTCTTGATTCCTTCACCCAGCGAGGACAGTCGGCAATATAGTGACCGGATTTCTTGCATTTATGGCAGGTTCTTTTCTTGTAGTCCTTAGATGAAGATTCAGATTTCCTCATATCTTTTCTTTATGACATTCCGAACTGGCTGCGCTTAGTGAACTTTTGGAATTTCCTCATGAGCATAGCAAGTTCCTGCCCAAGTTCTTCAAGATCACCAAGACCGCAATCAGATTCTTCTTCTTCATATGAGGAAACAACCTTTGCCTTTAGTGCATGAGGTCTTGAATAGCTTGGTCCATATAGGTCTCTCTTTTCTTCTTGTTGGAATTCATGAGTATTGAGTCTCTCAAGAATATTAGCAGGATCAAACATCTTGTAGTCTCTTCGTTCTTGAAACATCAGAACTAGTGTGTCAAATGATGGATCAAGAGATCGTATCAGTTTCTTCACAACTTCATGGTCAGTGATGTCTCTGTCTCCCAAAGCTGGCAATTCATTTGAGATGTCAGTGAGGCGATCAAATGCGTCTGGGTAGCTTTCATTGTCAAGCCTCTTGAAACGGTTTAAGAGATCGCGAAGAACATCGACATGAGAGTCACACTGTGTTGAGACTCCCTCATTGACTTTGGACATCTTATCCGAGATAAGCTTAGATGTACCTGAAGAACTAACTCTGCCATACTGACCTTTGCTCAGGTGGCCATAGATGATATTCTTCCCTTGCGATTCGAGTTTCTTGAACTTCTTCACATTAGCAGCACAGATAGTAGTAGTGATGGAGGGAATGCCATTTTCCACAATATACCAATATCGTTGTCAATTGCTTGAAGATGCATTTGCATCTTAGTCTTCCACTAGGGGAAGTCCTTTCCTTAGAAGGTAGGACAACCTACAGTAACCTTGATCATACTTGTGGTCGATATAACTAAAACTCCGGGCGGTTAAGTAAAAATCACACATAACAAGGGAGTATCTTGCTCTGATACCAATTGAAAGTGCGTTATATCGACTAGAGGGGTGGGGGGTGAATAGGCGATTTTTATAATTTCATCACTAAGGAAAATCCTAGTGAGAAAAATCCTTAGTCATGAAATGAATGTAGCGGAAATAGTACTTAGTCAGAAGTGCAGAAACATCTATAGCAAAGTACTCAGGGTGAATTAAGAGAATCGGTTTGCACAGGTCATGAGTACAAGATAAGCAGGTCAAGAATTTGAGGCGAGGAATTCAAAGAAAGTCTTCAGTCAAATTCTTCAAACAGTACAGATGAAAGTCTTCAACATACAATTGAGTAAATGAAAGGAGTTGAGGAAATAGAACCAGTAGCCCGATGAAGACAGTTGTTGATGACCCAGTTCCAACTGATGTGACAGTTGCACGTCTGGTTTGGAGAGGATTGGTATTGAAACCAAAGTACACACAGTACCTACCGTATTCTCCTTGATCTATGTACACAGAGTCCTCGCCCAACACTCGTGGTAAGTCTTCATGGCAGATTTCCAAACCGTCACAAACTCGGTAACCCGACGATCCACAATTGACTGTTGGATGCTCTAGACCATGACGCCTAGCCGTTTGGAGGATGCATAGTCCTCAAAGGTAACTTCTTTAGTGATGCTCAATCACTTGGGTTTTGGTTTGTGTTTGGGTGTTTGGGGTATTTCCTCACTTGATGATTTTTTCTCAAAGGTTTTGAGGAATTTGGGTTGCTCTAAATGACTAGTGTCGGTTTCTCTCGGAGCAGCCAACCAGCTAGTGGTTGTGGGGGTGGCTATTAATACCCTGGGAGCAACCCGACATGATTTGACATAAATGACCTTAATAATATGACCGTTGGGTGGATAAGATTTGGGACAGGTGGAGCGTGGCGCTGCAACGGTCGGAACTTTCAACTGTGAAAGTCCTCGTGTCTCTCATGTTCCTCACTTTGAGGATTTGGTAGGTGTAGGTTTGGGTTGAGTATCATGAAGAAATTATTTCCATAGTTTTACCTTGACCCCCTTTAATAGTACGTTGTTCCTATGACTCAAGAATGAATAAAATGAAACAGAAAGAGTAAATCTTCAATCTTCAAAGTCTTCAGAGTATTTTCTTTGAGACACACCAAATTCCTCATCTTCGGGAGGAATTTTCTTCGCAATTTTTTCGGGATCAAAGACTACAAGGAATGACCAAAGTCTTCACTCGAAGACATACATTTTTAGGGGTCGATATTCATCGAATAACTCAAACTCCTCAGCGACTTATAGAGCCAGTTTACACTTACAAACATATCAGTCTCTTAACCTATAAGTATTCAAACCACCAAAATCACTAAGGGGCACTAGATGCACTTACACCCCTTCAAATGGACTCGTGAAGCCAATGCGGCCTTCGAGGATCTTGGGAAGTACTTGACAAGACCTCTCATCATGGTTGCCCCATGACTTCGCAAGCCTCTGCAACTATACTTGGCAGCCACCCCTAGAAGGATAGCGCGGCCCTGGTGGTGGAGCGAGAGCAACAAGTCCCTGCCAAGAAGAAGCCACCTCATGAGGCTGAGTCGGAGCCTGCCGTAGCCACCTCTCCGGCGTCTGCTGATGCCACCTCTTCGACACCTGCCAGGGCCACCTCTCCAGCACCTATCAAGGTCACACCTCCAGCGACTAATGATGGCTTCACAGAGCCTCACAAGGCAGTGGTCAAGCCTACCGAGGTAGTGCCTCAAAAGGCCCCCGGGAAGCCGCCCGACGAGCCTCCTGGAATTTGAGTCGTGTTCCCTAAGACTTCATTCCTCGTCGAGCATCTAGTCTACTTCCTGAGCACAGTACCACGGGATGCACGCGAGCGATACCCCATGCAATAGAAGCTACTCTTCGTGCTCCTCATCGCCTCCAGGAAGCTGTGGCATGATGACCCACAAGTATAGGGGATCAATCGTAGTCCTTTCGATAAGTAAGACTGTCGAACCCAACGAGGAGCAGAAGGATCTGACAAGTGGTTTTCAGCAAGGAAATATCTGCAAGCACTAAAATTGTCGGTAACAAGTGATTGTGTGGTAAGATGATTCGTAGCAAGCAACAAGTAACAAAAGTAGCAACGGTGCAGCAAAGTGGCCCAATCCCTTTTGTAGCAAGGGACAAGCCTGGACAAAGTCTTATAGGAGGAAAAACGCTCCCGAGGACACATGAAAATTTCTGTCATGCTAGTTTCATCATGTTCATATGATTAACGTTCATTACTTTGATAGTTTGATATGTGGGTGGACCGGCACTTGGGTACTGCCCTTACTTGTACAAGAATCCCACTTATGATTAACCCCCCTCGCAAGCATCCACAACTACGAAAGAAGAATTAAGACAAAGTCTAACCATAGCATTAAACTAGTGGATCCAAATCAGCCCCTTACGAAGTAACGCATAAACTAGGGTTTAAGGTTCTGTCACTCTAGCAACCTATCATCTACTTACTAGTTCCCAATGCCTTCCTCTAGGCCCAAATAATGGTGAAGTGTTATGTAGTTGATGTTCACATAACACCACTAGAGGAAAAACAATGTACAACATATAAAATAACTGAACGAATACCAAATTCACATAACTACTATTAGCATGACTTATCCCATGTCCTCAGGAACAAAAGTAACAACTCACAAAGCATAATCATAATCATGACCAGAGAGGTAATGAGTAGAATCAAGGATCTGAACATAATCTCTTTCACCAAATAATCCAACTAGCATCAACTACGAAGAGTAATCAACACTACTAGCAACCTTACAAGTACCAATCAGAGTCGCGAGACGGAGATTGGTTACAAGTGATGAACTAGGGTTTGGAGATGAGATGGTGCTGATGAAGATGTTGATGGAGATGAGTCCCTCCGATGAGAGGAGTGTTGGTGATGACGATGGCGACGATTTCCCCCTCCGGGAGGGAAGTTTCCCCGACACGATCGTCCTGCTGGAGCTCTAGATTGGTTCTGCTCATGTTCCGTCTCGTGGCAGCAGCGAAACCACGAAAAAGCACCTCTCTGGTTTTTTTTCCTGGACGAAACCCTCCATATAGAAAAAGAGGGGGGGGCAGTGGGCCAGTGGGCTGCCTACAAGCCCCCATGGCGCGACCTAGGGGGTGGCCGCGCCGTGCAGGCTTATGGGCACCCCCTGGTGCCCCTCTGGCACTTCTTCAGCCCAGTATTTTTGAAAAATTGGGAAAAAAATCCCTGTTGATTTTCACGGCGTTTGGAGTTGCGCAGAATAGGTATCTCAACTTTGCTCCACTTTCAGACGAGAATTCCAGTTGCCGGTATTGTCCCTCTTCATGAAACCTTGCAAAACAAGAGAGAAAAGGCATAAGAATAGTACCGTGAAGTGAAATAACAGCCAAAGAAGCGATAAATATCAACATGAAAACATGATGCAAAATGGACGTATCAACTCCCCCAAGCTTATACCTCGCTTGTCCTCAAGCGAAAGGCGAGCTCAATAAATATGTCCGCATGTTTAGGGAGAGAGGTGTCGACAAAACAAGATACGAACATGGATCCATCATGATCATGATCAGAACAGCAATACCAACATATAATATCTCATGCTAAAGTGATAATTTCTTCACAAAGTAAAGCATGGATCAAGAACCTTACCGAGAAGTAACAACTGATAGCCTTTAGTCATTGAAGCAATTGCAATTTATCACGACATCAGAAACAGTCAATAAGAGCTTGTAAAGAAAATCCACATACTCAATCATTCTTTCGTTCTCTACAATTGCTACAACTCACGTGGTACTCATGAGATCAAAGTTTCAGCTGGACACAGAGACAGATAGGGTCTTACAGTTTTGCCTCCCAACTACTTACCTCAAGGGCAATGTCAACAATAATAATTCATGAATACTTACCTCCAAGTTGACATATGAATATAGATCTTTCCCAAGCATATGATGGTATCCAAGACAAAGGCAAAATAAGGAATTGCTGAAGATCACCATGACTCTTTCAAGGGTAAAAAGTAAAGGTACAAGATAGGCCCTTCGTAGAGGGAAGCAGAGGTTGTCATGCGCTTTTGAGGTTTGGATGCGTGTCCTCTTAGTGCGGAGGAACGTCACTTTATATTGCCCCCTGTGATAAAGAACTTTATTATGCAGTCCGTCGCTTTTATGTCTTCCTCATCACAGGTTCGTATAAAGCTTATTTTCCATACACTAATAGATCATACATATTAGAGAGAAATTTTTATTGCTTGCACCGATGACAACTTACTTGAGGGATCTTATTCAATCCATAGGTAGGTATGGTGGACACTCATGGCAAAACTAGTTTGAAGGTTTATGGATGCACAAGTAGTATCTCTATTTGGTGCGGGAGTTTTTGCTAATATGAGGTGGAATCAATCGTCACATGCTAAGGGATCTCTAATCATATAACATTGTTCGGAGCCAAGCAAACACAATTCATTACGTTGTCTTCCTTGTCCAACATCTACTTCTAGGTATGCAATAGTTTAGTGAGTGTTCACAATCATAAATGATGGCAGAGATGATATATTTATATGTGAACCTCTCCTTATTTATCACTTCCTATTAATTGCAACAATGACCAAGGTCTACGTTTGCCTACCCTCAACAAATTTCAATCCTCATTCTTTTATATGTGAAGCCATCACTTTCCATAAGATCATTACATGCTCTTTCATGCTATTGTTCTATCCTCACTTGTAGCGACCCGACTCAAAACGAGTCAAGCCTCTGTGTTTCTGTGCCATCCCTGGATCAGTATGCTGGCACACACAGTACATCAATGTATATATCAAAGTGCAATCACATTCAAATAAACCTAGGGTTTTATGGTCCAAATATTTCAAAGGAATATCCCCGATTTGGAGGGTCATGTTCTTCCTCTCTTTCGTGCTCGGCAAGAATTATTTTCGGGGTATTTCTCGGGGAAGAAAAATAGAGAAGCAAGGGTAAATATTTGAAAGAATTCAATTGCAAAACTCCGTTCAAATTATTTATAGTTGAAGAAGTCATGTCATCTTCTCTATTTGTTTATAAATGATTGAATTTGAATTTACCGGGGAAGGGGAAAGTCATTGTATTCCCTCTCATTCAAAAGTTTTTGAAAAGTTTCAAATTTCACTCAAGTTTCAATCAGTCAAGCAAGCAAACAAACAATATAATAATTATATTAACATTCCAAAATTTGGGATGTCACATCACTCTTTTGATCATGGCAAGAGGCAAAGCCCTTCAACTAAGACACTCATTATTATAAGGCTCATGAGCAAGAATACAACGGGGGTGACACAAAGCAAAACTCAAGACTAAAACACTAAGACTTTTACTCTACTAGAGAAAGAGAAAACTGAAAAGGAAAACTAGAACAAAGTTAAAGGCAAAAGATGTGATGGTAATACGATACCGGGGCAACTCCCCCAAGCTTGGCACAAGCCAAGGGGATTGCCCATACCAATGCTCAGTTGTCTTCCTTTGGTGGTGATGGTGGAGTTGTTGCAACATGAGTTTGATGCTCCGTCTTCCAAGGCATAGGTGCTCCATCATGGAAACATGACCGAGTCTCCGGAATCCTCAAATCTGCAGCCAACCGGATTGATTTAAATCTATACTCATACTCACAGTTTTGGTTCTACAGGTCATAGATCTGGCCGTGGAGTTGATAAATCCTGTCATAGAGCCTGGAGAGATGCTTTCCAATGTCATTGGCATCAATCCTGTGCTTGTTGGTGAACTCCGTGATCATCATGTGGTTGGCGTTGAGTTCAAGCTCCCGCATCCCTTGGCACTTGAAGACTTGTTGCTTCATTGCTTCGAGCCTCGTCTCCATGCTTCCGGTCTTCTTAGGCCCCTCAACATCACGAATGTGCAACATCCCCTCACGCATCTCGATAGGATTGAGGGTGTTGCAGCACTTTCGTGAGGTAGGGATTGATGACCTTCTCGAAGATCTTGTCCTTAGGAGCTTTTGGGGAAGTCATGGCGATCTAGATCTGCAACAGAAACAGGCTCGAAACGGAAAACAGAGCAAATCTGCGTGATGCAGGGGTCAGACCAAACGGAAGTATATATAATGATTTTTTTCCAGACCAGAAGGAGTACCCTGCACGAAAACGGAGTCCGGGAGGCGCACGAGGTGGCCACAAGCCCTCACGACGCGGCCAGGGGGTGGGCCCGCGTCGTGCAGGCTTGTCGCCTCCCCGCGCACTTTTCGGACTACTTCCAATTTTTGTATTTTTTTCCAAAAATTCCAAAACGGAGATAATTTCCTGCTGGAAAAGTTTTGGACTCTGTTTTCTTATGAATCACATACCTCTTCGTTTTCGGAGTCTGAAACAGGCTGATAAATGTCCCTTAGGTATTCTTCCGGAGTTATGGTATTGATGATATTGCTTTCAACATTTATGGGAGTACCTAAGATATAATGCTTGATTCTCTGCCCATGTACCACTCTTTGACAATTACCTTCCATGTTGTTGATCTTGATAGCACCGGAACGATATACTTCCTCAACAACATAGGGACCTTCCCATTTGGAGAGAAGCTTGCCTGCAAAGAATCTTAAACACGAGTTATATAGCAAGACATAATCACCTACATTTAACTCACGCTTTATTATCCTCTTATCATGCCACCTCTTAACCTTCTCTTTGAACAACTTGGCATTCTCATAAGCATGAGTTCTCCACTCATCAAGCGAGCTAATATCAAATAACCTCTTCTCACTGGCAAGTTTGAAATCAAAGTTGAGCTCTTTGATTGCCCAATAAGCTTTATGCTCTAGCTCAAGAGGTAAGTGACATGCTTTTCCATACACCATTTTGTACGGAGACATGCCCATGGGATTCTTACAGGCAGTTCTATAAGCCCATAGTGCATCATCGAGCTTCTTAGACCAATTCTTTCTAGACCTGTTAACAGTCTTTTGCAGAATCAGTTTAATCTCTCTGTTGCTTAGCTCTGTTTGACCACTGGACTGAGGGTGGTAGGGAGACACAATTCTATGGTTGACATCGTACTTAGCAAGCGTTTTATGGAAAGCACCATGAATGAAGTGTGAACCACCGGCGGTCATTAGATATCTAGGGACTCAAAATCTAGGGAAGATAACTTCTTTCAGCATCTTGATAGAGGTGTTGTGATCAACACTACTAGTGGGGATAGCTTCTACCCACTTAGTGATGTAATCAATAGCAACTAAGATGTGAGTATACCCATTAGATTTTGGAAAAGGTCCCATATAATCAAAGCCCCAGACGTCAAATGGTTCAATGACAAGTGAATAGTTCATAGGCATTTCCTGACGTTTGCTAATATTACCTATTCTCTGACATTCGTCACAAGACAGGACAAACTTACGAGCATCCTTGAAGAGAGTGGGCCAATAGAAACCTGATTGCAATACCTTTGTGTGCAGTTCTATCTCCCGCATGGTGTCCTCCGTAGGCCTCAGAGTGACACTTCTATAGGATTTGTCCCTGCTCATGTTCAGGTACACAACGTCTAATAACACCATCTACTCCTTCCTTATAAAGGTGAAGATCGTCCCAAACGTAATATCTCAAGTCAAAGAAGAATTTGTTCTTTTGCTGATACGTGAAACTAGGTGGTATGTATTTGGCAACGATATAGTTTGCATAATCACCATACCACGGTGCATTGCGTGAAGCATTGATGACATTCAATTTCTCATCGGGAAAGCTGTCATCAATAGGTTGTGGGTCATCAAGAACGTTCTCCAACCTAGACAAGTTATCTGCTACTGGGTTATCAACACCCTTTCTATCGACAACGTGCAAATCAAATTCTTGTAACAAGAGAACCCATCTGATAAGTCTAGGTTTAGCGTCCTTCTCCTCCATGAGGTACTTAATAGCAGCATGATCAGTGTGAATAGTGACTTTGGAATCAACTATGTAAGACCTGAACTTTTCACATGCAAACACGCCTGCTAAAAATTCTTTCTCCGTAGTAGCATAGTTTCTCTAGGCACTGTCTAGAGTTTTACTAGCGTAGTGAATAACATTCAACTTCTTATCAACTCTTTGCCCTAGGACAGCACCAACAGCATAATCACTAGCGTCACACATGATCTGAAAAGGTACGTTCCAATCAGGTGGTTGAACAATAGGTGCAGTTATCAAAGCCCTCTTAAGTATTTCAAAGGCTTCCTCACAATCATCATAAAAGACAAAAGGAATATCATTTTGCAAGAGATTGGTAAGAGGCCTAGAAATCTTAGAGAAGTCTTTGATGAACCTTCTATATAACCAGCATGACCAAGGAAACTTCTTATACCTTTGATATCTATGGGGTATGGCATTTTCTCGATTGCATCAACCTTAGCCTTATCGACTTCAATACCTCTTTCAGAAATTTTATGTCCTAAGACGATGCCTTCATTAACCATAAAGTGGCACTTCTCCCAATTCAAGACAAGATTTGTGTCTTTACATCTCTGTAAGACTGGATCAAGGTTGCTGAGGCAATCATCAAAAGAAGACCCATAAACGGAGAAGTCATCCATGAAAACCTCAACAATCTTCTCACAAAATTCAGAGAATATAGCCATCATACATCTTTGAAATGTGGCAGGTGCATTACATAAGCCAAAAGTCATACGTCTATAAGCAAAGGTACCGAAAGGACAGGTGAAAGTGGTTTTCTCCTAATCAGATTGTGCAACTGGTATTTGGGAGAAACCATAATAACCGTCTAGAAAGCAGAAGTGTGTGTGTTTAGACAACCTTTCTAGCATTTGGTCTATAAAAGGCAGATGGTAATGATCTTTCCTAGTGGCCTTATTCAATTTCCTAAAATCAATCACCATCCTATAGCCAGTAATAATCGTCAGTGGGATCAATTCATCCTTATCATTAGGGACAACTGTAATACCTCCTTTTTTAGGAACGTAATGCATCAGACTCACCCAATAACTTGTAGCAACAGGATAAATGATACCCGCTTCCAGGAGCTTTAGTGTTTCTTTTCTCACTACTTCTTTCATCTTAGGATTCAATCTCCTTTGATGATCAACAACTGGTTTGAATTCAGGATCAGTTTTGATCTTGTGTTGGCATAGAGTGGGACTAATGCCCTTAAGATCATCAAGAGTATATCCTATAGCAGCGCGGTGCTTCCTCAGAGTTTTTAGCAACTTCTTTTCTTCATGCTCCGAGAGGCTAGCACTAATAATGACAGGATATATCTCCTTTTCATCAAGATAGGCATACTTAAGAGTATCAGGCAACTGTTTAAGCTCCAACACATGATCACCCTTTGGTGGGGGTGGATCCCCAAGCAGTTCAACAGGCAAGTTATTCTTAAGGATAGGATATTGTTCTAAAACAACTCTATCTATTTCATCCCTTTCATCCATATGCATATCATTTTCATGCTCAAAGCAAGTATTGCTCTAAGGGATCAGTAGGAGGCACGACAATAGAGGCTAAGGCAATAGTTTCATCCCTACTAGGCAACTCCTTTTCATGAGGTTATCTACCAAACTTAGAGAAATTGAACTCATGTGACACACCTTCAAAGCCAACAGTGACAGTTTGCTTCTCACAGTCAATATGAGCATTGACGGTATTGAAAAAATGTCTGCCAAACATGATGGGACAAAAGCTATCTTGTGCGGTAGCACGAACGAGGAAATCAGCAGGATACTTCGTTTTACCACACAAGACTTCAGCATCCCTAACAATTCCCACAGGGCAGATAGTATCTCTATTGGCAAGCTGAATAGTGACATCAATAGGCTCTATCTCAACAGGTGCAATCTCATCTTTGATTTCATCATATAAGGATTGAGGTATTGCACTAACACTAGCACCCACGTCACATAAACCATGATAACAATGACCTCCTATCTTAACAGAAACCACAGGCATGCCAACAACAGGCCTATGTTTGTCTCTAGCGTGAGGTTTAGCAATTCGAGCAGCATCTTCACAGATGTGAATATTATGTCCCTCAACATCTTGAGACAGAAGATCTTTGATAATAGCAATGCTAGGTTAAACTCTAATTTGCTCAGGGGGTGTAGGTCTTCTAATGTAGCCTCTACTTATAACAGTTGAAGCTTTAGAATGATCCTTTATCCTAACAGGGAAAGGTGGTTTCTGAATGTAAGCACTGGGAACCACAGGATCATTATAGGCAATGACTTTCTCTTCAACTGGAGTGGGTTTAACTACATTGACTTCTAAAGGAGGATGATATTTAAACCACTTCTCTTTGGGGAGATCAATATGAGCAACAAAGGATTCACAAAATGAAGCTACTATCTCAGAGTCAAGTCCATACTTAGCGCTGAAGTCACAAAAAGTATTTGTGTCAACAAAGGATTTAACGCAATCAAAAGTGAAATTCATACCTGACTCCTTACCTTATTCAAGCTCCCAATCTTTAGAGTTGCGTTTAATTCTCTCCAATAAATTCCATGTGAAGTCAATATCTCTCTTCATAAAAGAACCGGTATAAGAAGTGTCAAGCATGGTGCGATCATCATGAGAAAGCCGAGCATAGAAGTTCTGAATGATAATTTCTCTCGAGTGCTCATGATTGGGGCATGAATATAGCATTGATTTAAGCCTCCCCCAAGCTTGAGAAATCCTTTCTCTGTCACGAGGCCAAAAATTATAAATATAATTCCGATCACGATGTACTAAATGCATAGGATAAAACTTTTGATGAAATTCCAATTTCAAACGATTGCAGTCCCATGATCCAGTATCATCACATAGCCTATACCATGTCAACGCCTTATCCTTCAAAGATAAAGGAAAGACCTTCTTATTGACCTCATCCTCGGGCACACCTGCAAGCTTAAATAAACCACAAACTTCATCTACATAGATCAGATGCAAGTCTGGGTGTCATGTTCCATCTCCTGTAAAAGGATTAGCCAGCAGTTTCTCAAGCATACCCGAAGGAAATTCAAAGAAAATATTTTCAATATGTGCAGCAACTTGAGGAGCAACTCTTTGTGCTTCCGTTCGAGGTGAAGATACCCCCAACAAGCCCCTCAAAGGATTAGTATCCATAGTGACAAGTGACAATAAATTTCAGCACACTATATGAATATTTCCTTACCAAGTTCCACTTACCAAAGGCGCTTCACTCCCCGACAACGGCGCCAGAAAAGAGTCTTGATGACCCACAAGTATAGGGGATCAATCGTAGTCCTTTAGATAAGTAAGAGTGTCGAACCCAACGAGGAGCAGAAGGATCTGACAAGTGGTTTTCAGCAAGGAAATATCTGCAAGCACTAAAATTGTCGGTAACAAGTGATTGTGTGGTGAGATGATTCGTGGCAAGCAACACGTAACAAAAGTAGCAACGGTGCAGCAAAGTGTCCCAATCCCTTTGTAGCAAGGGACAAGCCTGGACAAAGTCTTATAGGAGGAAAAACGCTCCCGAGGACACATGGGAATTTCTGTCATGCTAGTTTCATCATGTTCATATGATTCGCGTTCGTTACTTTGAGAGTTTGATATGTGGGTCGACCGGCGCTTGGGTACTGCCCTTACTTGGACAAGCATCCCACTTATGATTAACCCCTCTCGCAAGCATCCGCAACTACGAAAGAAGAATTAAGACAAAGTCTAACCATAGCATTAAACTAGTGGATCCAAATCAGCCCCTTACAAAGTAACGCATAAACTAGGGTTTAAGCTTCTGTCACTCTAGCAACCTATCATCTACTTACTACTTCCCAATGCCTTCCTCTAGGCCCAAATAATGGTGAAGTCTTATGTAGTCGACATTCACATAACACCACTAGAGGAAAAACAACGTACAACATATCAAATTACCGAATGAATACCAAATTCACATGACTACTATTAGCATGACTTATCCCATTTTCTCAGGAACAAAAGTAACTACTCACAAAGCATAATCATAATCATGACCAGAGAGGTAATGAGTAGCATCAAGGATCTGAACATAATCTCTTCCACCAAATAATCTAACTAGCATCAACTACAAAGAGTAATCAACACTACTAGCAACCTTACAAGTACCAATCGGAGTCGCGAGACGGAGATTGGTTACAAGTGATGAACTAGGGTTTGGAGATGAGATGGTGCTGATGAAGATGTTGATGGAGACGAGTCCCCTTCGATGAGAGGAGTGTTGGTGATGACTACGGCGACGATTTCCCCCCTCCGGGAGGGAAGTTTCCCCGGCAGGATCGTCCTGCCGGACCTCTAGATTGGTTCTCCTCAAGTTCCGCCTCGTGGCGGCGGCGAAACCACGAAAAATCTCCTCTGTGATTTTTTTTCCTGGACTAAACCCTCCATGTAGCAAAAGAGGGGGCCAGTGGGCCTGTGGGCTGCCCACAAGCCCCCATGGCGTGGCCTGGGGAGGTGGTCGCGCCGTGCAGGCTTGAGGGCACCCCTGGTGCCCCTCTGGCTCTTCTTCGTCCCAATATTTTTGATAAATTGGGAAAAAATCCCCGTTGAGTTTCACGGCGTTTGGAGTAGCGCAAAATATGTATCTCAACTTTGCTCCACTTTCGGGCCAGAATTCCAGTTGCCGGTATTCTCCCTCTTCATGTAAACCTTGCAAAATAAGAGAGAAAAGGCATAAGAATAGTATCGTGAAGTGAAATAACATCCAAAGAGGCGATAAATATCAACATGAAAACATGATGCAAAATGGACGTTTCATGGCACTACTTCCACGGGCATCCCATCAAGGTGATCACATCCTACCCCCTAGAGCAAGTATTTCGCAGCCCCAAGACCACAAGACATGTGGCGGAATGGAACATAGAGTTGCAACCTTTCGTGCTGGAGTTCCTCACCACAAGGAGAATCAAGGGTGAACCACTAGCTAACTTCACGATGGAGTGGACGGATCCGCATCAACACGAGCCCCGTGAAACAAAGTCCCTCCTGCCTCGGAAGGACGTCCCTAATGGATGGACCAAGCACTTTGATGGGGCATTGCCTCATCAGGGTGCAGAGGATGGCATGATACACACTTCTCCTACAAGGGACAAGCTCTACTACGCGATGCAACTCTGCTTTAGGCACAACTACAAGGTCTCCAACAACATAGATGAGTATGAAGGCCTCATCGATGGGATCAAGGCTGCTATCGTGCTTGGTGTCACAGACATACTCATGAAGGGTGAGTCGCAGCTCGTCGTCAACTTCTCCAACAAGAGCTACATGCCCAAGGGCGAGCACATATATGTCTATCTTGAGGAGGTAAGCAAGCTTAAGAAATGCTTACTGGATATGAGACTCCAGCATGTTCCTCGCAACAACAACGAGGAAGCTGATGGCATCACCAGTAAGGCGTCCAATCGGGAGCCTCAGGGCCTGGGTGTCTTCGAGGAACGACTTCTAAAGTCTTCAGCTACACCACCAGCTACCAGCGTCGTGATGCATTAAGAAGAGCTGCCTCCCGTGCCTCCCACGGGCGCACCCAATTGAAGCCGATCCTCAGTCACTTGCCTGTTATTGGCGTTGGAGCCGCAAGTTGACAGTTGGAGCACCATGTTCAAGGTCTACTTGGAGAATGGCACTCCCCCGACACATGATGCTAAATCAGAGCGCGTGACCTCCCAGGTTGAATCATAATACCTGAAGGATGGAGATCTCTATCGGAGGTGGCCCAACGGATTCGCACTGTGATGCATATCTAAGGATCAAGGGCGCGAGCTACTTGCTGACATACATGGTGGCAACTATGACCACCACTCCTCATCACGCACTCTCGCTGGCAAGGTCTTAAATAGTGGCTTCTATTGGGCCACTATGCTTTAAGATGACATTGAGCTGGTCCAATCGTGTGAGGCCTACGATTTAATGCCAAACAAATCCACCATCCTATGCAAGGACTCTAGACCATGCCTCTCTCGTGGCCCTTTGTGGTGTGGGGGTGGGCAGTTTGGACCCTTTTTCTCGCGCGAAAGGGGACTACCGCTTCCTCTATGTGGTCGTCGACAAGTTCACCAAGTGGGTTGAAGTGGAGCCCGTCCGCTCCATTCCGGCTACGTAAGCTGCCAAGTTCATCAACGGCTTAGTGTACCGCCTCGACATGCCCAACTGCATCATCACCTATAATGGCTCGCAGTTCACGAGTGGGATCTTTGAAGGCTACTGCGGTAGCCTTGGCACATAGATCTACTACACCTTTGTGGTGCACCCCCGAAGCAACGGCCAGGTCGAGCGTGCCAACACTAAGGGCCTCAAGGGCCTCAATACAAGAAGCTTCAGCAAGCAGCTCGCAGCCTACAGCAAAGGCTGGTTCAACAAACTCCATTTCATGTTATGGTCGATCCACACTATAGCAACCAAGCCTACCAGCAAAACACCCTTCTTCCTCGTCTACGAGGCGGGATTGGTCCTACCATGACACCCCGGTAGTTAAGCAACAGTAATCACACACTAATGATGTGAGGTCATCAAGTTTGAACTAAGCCACACTATCACTTAATAGAATCAAACCCAAATTTTAAATTTGATTTAGAGTCAAATTAGTTTTTATTCAAGCATGAACGAAATTGTTCCTCACGTTACAAATAATCCATAGTTAATTACGATCGAGAAACCAACATATTATAAATGGTATAAATGCCCCAAAATGATTAAAGCAGAGGCCAAAACAATAGTTTTATTGCCTTTTAAATTATAGAAATTTCAAACTACTTTAAATAATTCTCAAACAATTTGTGGGAGTGCCTAGTTTAGCAATATGAATAATGGGCCTAGCCCCTTATTTTAAAAAAGTCAACTCATGGCTAACTTAAATAAAAAGCTATTGGTGTAAAAATATATAAATTATAGAAGGAAAAAATGGGACGGAAGCACTGTTGGATTGGGATCTACATGCACACAGTGTGTCCTAGCCCACCCTGGCATGCCTTCCCCTACATCCTGTCGTGACCTCGCAAATGTCGCGCACACGCCATGGCCATCGTGCATAGTCCCTCGCCCTGTAGTGCCACGAGAGGGGATAAGAGCACCCCCAACCATCCTTCTCTCCCCAGTAAACCCTATCCACCTTCTCTCCTTCTCCCTCCCCTCGCCCCTGACGTTTTATTGGATGCTTGACGCTAATGTCGCCATTCCATCGCCGTTGAGACGGCCATCGCCCACCTCGAGACACTCCAACGTTTCAAGGAGGTCCAGGGTTATCGGCTTCATCTCCTTCACCACCGGATCTGGACCAAGGCGTCGCCTCACCGTCGCCATCATCATTCCTATCAACGGGACCTCGTGCGTCCTCAAGGTGAGCTACCGCGCGATAGCCCTCCCCTCCTATTGCGTTTCGAATGTCGTAGCTAGCTCCTGTCGAAGCCGAGCGCCCATCCCCGCCATGGATGTCGATTGCATCAATGGCGTGCCCCGTTGCTACCCCATGTGATGCGGCCGAGTTTGTGGAGGTCTGTTGGGGCCTATCAGCACATATGATCGCTCGTTCGCTAGCCAAACCGCGCGCCTGAGCAACCACTGAGCGCCACCACCGCAATTAATGATGTTGCACTCGAGTCTGGCCCTCACCCACCCAAGAGGCTCGTTCCCAGGGTCATGCCGAGCAAAACCGCGCATCAAGTGACCACTGAAGTTTGCCAGACGGGCAACTCTGGCACCCCTATTTAGCACCGGCGATTCGCCGCCATTAAGCTGCTCACATGGCTTCATTAGCCACTAACCCTCCCTGCTAACCCTCGCTGGCAGATGGGACCAAGGCCATTAAATTAGTCTACACAAAATCGGGGTTAATTAAAATACCCCTCTGTGTCACTGACACGTGGGTCCCACTCGGCCAGCTGACCATTCTAGGGTTAACTAGTCAACTATTGCATCAGCAGTTGGCTGGCCCCACAGGTCAGCCTTTGGTACACCTATGGGTGCACTAGACCGGGTGCACCTAACACTTATTGTCTATTTTTCAAAATAATAAAAATCACATAAAATTTCACAAAATCTTTAAAACTTTGAAAAATAATAGAAAATAAACTGTAAGTCAGATGAAAATAATATATATATATATAAGTTGCTCAGAAAAATCCCACGAATCCAAATACGTTGTCTCTTCATGTGTCACATGCTCCTAGCATGATGAACATGGACATTTTGGCATTAGAGTCATCTATCTGGTAGTAAGCCAGAGACCCGGGAAATATCTTCACAAATTTTTCGGCCCCATCCATGATGAGTAGTACTGCGTTAGCTCATGCCTAGCACTACATATTGCCATGCCATGCATCGTGTTACATCTGCTTGCTTGTATTTATTGTTTCATCCCCCTCTTCTCTCCGGTAGACACCAAGACCGGCGCCGCTGCCGGGTACAACTACCCCATGATGATCAGCCTTTTTCAGCAAAGCAACAAGGCAAGCAAACCCCTCTTGATCATCCCTATATCGCCCATTCTTTCTCCCTCATGCTTGCATTATATTTGGCTACTGTTGTAGATAGCTCCTATTTTGATGCATAGCCTGTTTTTTGTTAAACCTCTATTGTACCCTACTGCATATTAAATGCTTAGTATAGGTGTGTTAGTGATCCTTAGTGACGCTGAGTGCCAATTGTCCGTGCTTTATCATCGAAGGCTCGATCATTCGATCGACTAGCCATGACCCATCACATCACTTCACACCCCCTTAGTTGTGCGACCCTACAGAGCTAAATCGAGTACTAAGGGTGACACCTCGTTATGTACTCATGATGTTAATTATGTAGTGTAGTAAACCAGAGCTGGACTACAGAGGGTGATTCCTCCTTCACCACTTCTGATAATGACTCTATCATGCAACCCCTCCAGCATGAACCATCGAGGGTGATATCTCCCTGGTTACCTTGCCGGTTACATCAATTGGAATCCATCAAGGGTGATACCTCGGATTCTCTAATGTTATAGACACACGGTTACTTCACTTTACTAGTGGAACATGATGAGATATGTGGTGCGGGTGGATTCCCGCGTAAATGTGACGAGGCGTGGCCGGGTATTCTTGGCCCTTGCTAAACATCCTTCAAAAGGGGCTACGGGACCACATATCATGGACTGCTCATCATCGCCGCAATTAACAAAACATTAATGGGATTCGAGTATTAGATCTAAGTTGGTCGTTTGAACTTTGTCACACTAACCTTCACGTGGGGATAGTTATGGGCACTCAGCGTCATGGTATCAACTGAAGCTCTTCGAACGTTAGCAATGGAGCAGTGCATGCCCGAGTGGTCCACGTAAGCATTGATCTTGTATAAGCGGTGCCAAGACTAACCTCGGCCGCCCTCGCGTAACGGAGGAGTGCAAAGGGTGATGGGCCCCAGACCCATGCGTGCTTCGCATTTAGACCAGCGGGATGGTCTCTTTTTTGAGCCTAGGTAGGGCTGCGACGTGTTGATCTTTTGAGGTCGGGCATGACTCGAGAAAGTTTGCCCGGCCGGAGTTGATCGAGTGTGTTGGGAAATGTGGTGCACCCCTGCAGGAATGAATTAACTATTCGAATAGCCATGTCCACCGTAACAGGACAACTTGGAGTTGTATCTCGATCTAATACAACTAGAATAGTGATTTAACTTGAATGATTGGCTCCAAGATTTCTTTCTCGCGGGGAGTCGAGGAAGGATCTCTGGTGTCACTTAATTAATTCGCTTCAACAACATGACTACATATGTGTTACTAATATGTACTCTTCTAATGCTGCAAGACACTGAAGATGCTAGTCTTCGACAGGACTAGACCTTCTCTTTGTTCTCGCATTGCTGCAGTCAGTCCAAAGATATAGCCCCATTCCTTTGATACTGATGCATACTTAGCATAGTTCTGATGTCAGTCTTGCGAGTACTTTGGATGAGTACTAACCGTTTCATTTCTCCCCCTTTTCCTCTTGATACGATTGCCGCGACCAGATTACAGGGCCCAGGAAATGCTGGATCCCGCTGACGACTACTACCCCGACCGAGCCTTGTACTAAATGGAGGCCATTGACGACGAGGAGTAGTTAGGAGGTTCCCAGGCAAGAGGCATCACCTCTTTCGATCTATGTTAAGTTTGTGCTAGCCTTCTTAAGGCAAAACTTGTTTTCTATGTCTGTACTAAGATATTATTTGCTTCGCTGACTCGTATGTATCTGAGCTTATGTATTCAAGCCCTCGAGGCCACAGGCTTGTAATACAAAGCTTGTATGACTTTAATTTGTGTCTATATTTGTGTTGTGATATCTTCCGCTGGGTCCCTAATCTTGGTCGTACGCATTTGCGTGTATGATTAGCGTACGATCAAATTGGGGGTGTCAAAATTTGGTATCAGAGCCGAGTACCTATAGGTAGCCCCATTTCCAACTCCTTGGTAGAAGTTGAGTCTTGTACTTGAAAACTATTACTAACATTATTGTGTGGCTTACGTGCCCACATATCAATCTAGTGGTATTAGGATCTTTTGCCCCTCTTCTATACTCTGGGTTCTGATCTCTCTTCTATTTCGGGTTAAATATTTTTGCTAACTCTAACTCTAGGTTCTCATAACCACTTCCTCCCGGAGAGCCCTCATTCCAGAGGATGGCTTGATTCATCAGAATACTACAAAGATACTTTTCGATGTTCTCTCGAGAACTTGTGTTCATTGCTTTTGCGATTCCCATCCTCCACCAACCCCTACGGATGATTACATGCAATTTTCAACCATACTTTCATTTTGAGTTTATGTTGTTATTAGAAGGCACAACGATTTATCTTACCGGGGATTCATTCGTCCTCAGTTGTTATGGGTTTCTCAAATTCCTTTGAATTGCTATTTGATCTTCAAAATCCTCAGTATCATATTACTCTTGACCGTCCTCGCCTACTTGCATTATGGTTAATTCCATAATTCTAGCAACATTCATTAAAATCCTTTTTGATTGTCCTTCGATCTTATTGATTCAACCTGTGTGTGAATGCACGCAATCATCAGTTGATCCTCATAAATTATCTATTCGACTTAGACGTCTTTCTAAAACAGGAGCTGGTTCTCGACAATTCGACCTTGATTGATTGCCCATCTAAGTCCATTCATCTTTCTTGTACTTTATCAGAGAATCTGATTCTGATACACCAACCTGGAAATCATAATTCCTTTGGTATTTAAGTATCGATATTACTCCGATGGTCTCTAATCCGATGTCTTGCAATCCTTCTTCCATTGATTGGGTACCTGTACTCACATCAGGTCCTTTTTGGACCGCCAAAACTATTGTTGGGTTGTTATCCAACAGTGTCCATCTCATTCAATTTTTTATGAGTTCTTCCCCGGATACATAATGCCTTTAGTAAGTTGTGTCTTCTTCCTGTGATAAGTTGTATCATATGCTTTTGTTAGCCATGCTCTTCAAGCATGTGTTAATTACTCTTGAAGTTCGTAAAATATGTTCCTAAGATGCCTCGATGGGTTGACCCAATGCCTTCCCTAATCTGTGTGAACCCGGAAATTTCTATGTTTCCTATTGTACTGGTGCTTACCAGTTAAAATTTCAATGATACAACTTCATCAAAAGTGGGGATTGAATGAAAGGTTATGCCTTGACGAAGTGTGAGTCGGCCTTGAACTTTGAGTTCATGCCCATGGACCCGATGTCTGTCTTATCATGGAATCTTATCATAACAATCAAATTCCCTTGGTAAAATTTGATCTCCTATCTGTGATCTTGTCCTTTGCAGTTATGGTTCCGACCATGTTGTTCTCCTTTTATTTCACTCTCAGACAAGTTAAAGTGCTTGTCTTCCACAGAACAGTCCACTAGTATAACCTCTATTTTGATCTACCTCTAAGTGATATCCCTAGTATCTCAAGAGCATCATGGATCTAGATAACTTCTTATGAGCTCCTCATCTACTATGATATTTCGCTAATTCTAGTTTCCTTGTGTTATGAGTTGTTGGACACTCAAGGACACTGATAACTGAATCAAGTATGCATTGAGATTCAACAACTCTTAGTAATTTTATTTGCTTGTGACTTTGTACTCGATCATGTCATTCCAAGTTGTTGGGATGCATCATCATTGTCATGCTAGATCTTGATCATGCTATCTATGTCCCTTATCCCCGGAACACATTTCCGATTGAGCGTTAAGCTTACATCTAGCTTTCAACATCATGTTGGTTGTCTTGAAAGGCAATTTTGATTTTGAGCTAGCAATCTTGTATGTGTTTCCCACAACCTTTCGCTTCACCATTCCTTTGCTTGATGTCGTTGATGAACGATTACATCTTCATGAAACTTCTCTACAAATGTGTCATGATCATAATCAGCATTATGAGATCTTCCAAGATATTAATAGAATTCATGTTGAGAATAACCATCCTTGCCCCTCAGAGATTTCCGTTATCAACAACCACCTTATTGCCTTCCCTCCAATACAAACTCCATGTTTTGTGTTGTCCCTTGAGTTCCTTTCTATCCAGCTTATGTTATGTTCTATCATGGAGTATTACCATCTTTTATATCAAGGGTGTCATGAGTGTTACACCACCTCTTATGATTTCTTAATGTAGTGATACTTCTCGCCATCACCATTCATTTCATGGTTCCCGCGTTGTTTCTAACTGGAATACCGATAAGTGAACTCTAATGTGTGATTCCAATACTTCTAGCAACCCTTTTGCTTTGAATTCAATGTCTAATAGTTTCATTCTTAGTGAGTTGGTTGTTGACTCACTATTTTAGCATTGCTCGTGCTACTCAATCTGTATCTACGAGTGTACCATTCGATCAATGTTTAATTGTTCATGTTTCCTCGAGCATATGTCGTTATATCATTTCATCTGACAAATGCTATCTCTTGTTCTTTTAATTTTGGAAATTCATCCCTATCGAAAACATGAGAGATTGTTGCTAATCCCATCGGCCACACTCTCAACCTCTTCATATGGCATGATGAAGCTTCTAAAAGTATTATCTTTGTGCCTAGTTCATGAAGAATATGTTTGATAGAAGAAGTGTTTTCCCAAAGTTCATGTGCATTCTTTCCGCCGTGAATATGAGAAATTTTTGTTTTGCTTCCTCTAGGATCATCCCAAATCATTCACACATGTGTGAAGTGTTATACATTTTGAAGATTTGCTATCTTCACTTCATAAAACGTTTTTAACAGCTCAAGCCACTGACTCATTTGATCAAGGAAAAAAAGTTCCTTCTTAAGAGCTAACCAGGCTTACACAAGAACCTTGATATCCTCAATGATGGTGTGGGGACCCCAACTTACGGGTCGAGATCGCCGAAAGAACGTGCTCAGTGATCCCAGTGATCAATGCTCACCGAACACACAGAAACTGAATAACAAGAGTCTTACATCCATACATACTGTTTGATACAATAAATGACCCTTGCGGTCAAGTCTTACATATATAGGGCCTTGAGGGACAACTCTCCAGAATGGACCAATAGCGGAAATATTGTTCGAAACGTGAGCCCATGCCATCAGCCTTAACCTACAGGCATTCTGACTGGGAAGCGTCCTAGTTCGCAAGAACGTCACCAAGTTACTCTTTACCATATCCTGTTCTCTCATACTTGGTCAATGAATTAACCAATGGCAAGCTAATGAGTACTTTGAATGTACTCGCAAACAGCCCATGATATGGATAATGTAGTTGGTATGGGAGCAAGTAATATGCAGTATTGGTGGATAGCAGCTTAACTGTAATAAACATGATCATAGATGGATGTGCAACTTGGGCTAGATGGTATTTTGAAGAACAGGTCACAGATATCAACATATCTGATGTGGGCTGAACACTCCGGGTTCACCCGATATGCCAAGTCACCAAACTTGGTCATATCAACTCTTTCTCAGATAACACCATTAAACACACACACACACACACACACACACTTACACTTGGTTTATGTGGAAACAACTGGACGTAGTTTAAGCAGCACCACCCAATTGCTTGACCGTGGACACGACTATTCGAATAGTTTAACACTCTGCAGAGGTTGTACGTTGTACCCACGAGATCCGGGAAACTTCCGTGTCATCCAGGACTCACTGTATATAACATACCCAAGGTAAGTACCCGATCAATGCATTTCCCCTGATAATACTAGACAAAGAGATCCACTCGATTGGTACCCAGCCCACATGATGTACGTCTTACGAGCACCGACTCTGGACAGTATCATCCATGCGGGGACTAACGGTGTGCCCGGAACACGTAAAAATGGCATAGTCGCCCTACCTGGCATGACCCCGTCACGAGAGTGACCACACATCACTCCCGCCACTAGTAATGTGGCTCTTTGCTAGCACCGGCCAGAGTAATCAACGAAGCCCTGTCCTATAAAGGGGTAATGTGGTCACACATGTAAGGTTGGGACGGTCAACACATCATAAATTTATTTCCATTTCCGAAACCACTCACACCAAAATATGTCCGGTGCACCACTTCTTCCCAAGTGGCCACCTATCTCATCATCACCCTCGGGCATTAGCAGCACCGACGGGGTTTTCTTAAAGCTTTGATATTTACCATCACCATTCTCATGCTTCTACTATGATTACCTTTACTTTTCAACATGATATTAGCATGATCCTCATAGGTGGTAGGATCATGCTCAAATGCAAGTGCACTGGAGGAGCCATCGAAAACATCATATCGATGATTTACCGAATATTCATGATCATATGCAATGGGAATAATTGCTCTACTAGCATGCAATATAATAATTTCTCAGACATGGTCAAAGGGATGCTTGCCTTCGCTCTCCTAAGTTCTCGGGGTCTTTGAGGTCTTCCGGTCCAACTCCGAGTACTCCGTCTACTCCGTCAACTATCGTCAAAAACAATCACAGTCAGTCACACAGCAAGCAGAACAAAGTGCTATACAAATAGGAGTTATATTTTTCTTGGACCTCTTTGGTCATAAGAAAAATACGTGAAGCTTGCTACGGAAGTTTTGGATCATCAAGGATTTTTGAATGGATGAAAAGAGGAATAGGTGATCCTTATAGAAGCCTACAGAAAATATTATGATAAAAATGACTGGAGGCACTCATTTAACAGATAACAATTTTAGAAATATTGATAAAGTTGATTCACTGGATTTGGGATTTATATGAATATACTAGGGTTTTTTCAATACTGGATTAATAGCAAAAGGGAGCTATTTATTTATTGCAACAGAAATATGTCATATAAAAATGTTGGCTAAGGCTCTAAAAACAGGGTATGATATAATAAATCCCCAGAAATTGGAATCACTCCATTTGGAGTGGATTTGAATCCTCTAGGATTTTTGGAAGAGGCTAGAAGCACCCCAAACCTGTATTTAAATATAAATACAGTATAAAAGTTGTTTGGAAAAATGTGCAAAGCGCATCTCTGGATAGCCGTGGATTTTAGGAACCTGCGGGAATTTGAATCATCAATTTTGGAGTTCAAATGATTTTGCAATTGATTTTTGAATCTTACTGATAAAACAAAAAGCAAAGGAGGGGCTACCAGGGGGCTATATCGCGCTCAGGGTGCTCGGGAGGTGCTGGGCCGGCCCGACAGCTTTGGCTTGGGCAGCTGGTGGCCATGCCAAAGGCCTATTTCCTGGAGTACGCCTAGGCCGCGGGGGAGACGACTTTGGGAGGAGATGGCTACCAGCGACTGACTGGTGGGGTCGCCGGCCCACCAGTCAGCTCCTTCTTCTCTGCGCGGCCATCTTGCGTGGCTGGACAGGAAGGCGAGGCCGACGCTCCGGCGCTCCATCCCGGCGGCTTCGGCCACCTCCGGTGGTTCTCCAGCCACCAGAGCGCTCCTAGCGGTGAGCTGCTCCGCCGTGGGGCACCTCCCCATGCTGAGGAGCAATGATTGAGCTGGCATCTGGCCGAGAAGGTGCGACCGATAGGGGAGGATACAGGGTGCCATGGCAACCCAAGGAGGAGGGGAAGCAGCGGAGGGGTTGCAGGGCTTCCGGGGCACCCCTACGCAGCCGAAGGAGGGGAGGAGAGGGGCTGGCAAGCCCGGCTGCAGGGAGGCCGAGGCGGATCTACGACGACCATGGGAGGGAGGAAGAAGCTTGGGAGGAGAGGGGAGCTCAAAGGGGAGCTCTGTAGGTGCACTTGGAAGTGGGGGAGAGATGCAGGGCAGCTGTGGCCCGAGGGAGAAGAGATAAGGGAGGGGAAGGGAGAGAGAGAGCTCGGGAGCTCCCTGTGCATGGATGCCACGCACCCCATACGGATCTGGGAGGCTAGCTGATGCATGCAAGTGCTTGGAACGGTCAAAATGAGATGTTGTGAAATACTGAGACAAGTTGAATCAGCTAGAAATGACCTGGAGGAAGGAAACAAGGTGTAGAGCACCCATATTGTAGGCCAGGGTGGTGGTCACCACCCTTCTACGTGTCCAAAGCCACTCCTAACCAAAGAAAGGTGTCAAACATGCAAGGCATGTGTACCACGATGCACTGGTGGAGTTTGGATGAAATTGGAGCTGGTTTGAATTGGCTTTGGCTCTGGTTAAGATTCCAGCAGGAAACTTGGGGCTGGCAAAGGTGGTTTTCAGAGGGGGAAACTTGGGGTGAAACCATGTCTAGCAGCATATGGTATGGAAGGACTACACCACTACAAAGTTTCAACTCAAGCAAAGGAGGGTAGCTAGTACTTGTTGTACAAAGCTACATTTCAGCCACAAGTCAACTTGTAGATTTGATGCTCATTATTCCTACATGTGCATGCCATCTCTTGGTTTGAAATGATGCCTTGGGATACTAGGGGCCCTATGGAAAGAGGTGGGGGCTTTGGCTTAAGCAGAGGTGGGGCAAGAGGGGGGAAATGGGT
Source organism: Hordeum vulgare subsp. vulgare (assembly GCF_904849725.1). Taxonomy (NCBI): domain Eukaryota; kingdom Viridiplantae; phylum Streptophyta; class Magnoliopsida; order Poales; family Poaceae; genus Hordeum; species Hordeum vulgare. The sequence continues at coordinate 297,037,996 of NC_058520.1, read as the reverse complement.
ATCCAAGGGTAAAATGAGAAGTAGTTACTTGGAGTCTCTCTCCAATAATTGACGAGTGGCCATGGAAAAGCTACTGGAGTAAAAAGGTAACTATGGGAGGCTGTGGTAGAAAGTTGAGCTCAAGGGTAAAATTGGAAGGGGTCAAAGGAGCTAATTTGGTGAGTGCACACAAGGTGTTTGATAAGTGTGAGGGAAACCGGATGAACTTCAATTGATATGAAACTTAACAGGATCAAATAATAGATGAAAATAAGCTTGGACACCAAATTTGGGATTTGGTGGAGAAGGTTTCCAATGTAGACATGGAAAACCCATGAAATGGGCAGAAATGGCCTTCTGCTTACAAAGCTATTCAAATCAATTCCCACGAATCCAATAATCGGCGTGGGGCATTATTTGAGCATTAAGGCATGCCCAAAAAGTTTGGGGTCAATTGGAGAAACTTTATAATGTAAAGTTTCCCAAAGTCAGAAATCAACAGAGAGGGTTTTCAGGGGCTTGGGACAAGTTCTTCTATTCTCCTGGATGCTCCACTTGGTGTTGATACATTATTGGAGTATCAGAACATGTCCACCAAATTTGAGCACAATTGGAGTCACTTGACAATGTAGAGTTGCTCAAATTTGGATCTGGATAGATAGGGTTTTAGAATAATTAGGAGAGTCAAATCAACTTGGATTGAGATGAAACTTGGCAAGATCATCACATATATCCTATGTGACATGATAGAATTTTAGTGGAATTTATGGAGAATATTTCTTATAGAAATATTCCAAAAGCTTGAAATAGACAAGAAGGGTTTTGAAGGGGTTTGCCATATATTTTGAACATGACCATGTGTTGAAACTCATATATATGAAATATATATGTCCACTGAGTTTCCCTAAATTTTGTCAAATATTTTGAAGACAATAAAAATAACTTTCCTTGATAAGAGACCATTTCTGGCCTCAGAGGAAGGCATTTAAATAAAATAACAACATAACTTTTAAAATAATATTGTGGTTTTGGGAAGCCAGTTTGATAATGGGTTTTAAATAACATAATTGGTGCAATATAAATTCCCTAATTTGTGGACTTGTAGTACAAATCCCATCTGAGGGGTTTTAAAAAGCTTAATTCAAAGAAATGATTTTTTGTGAAAATAATATTTGGTAAAAAAAGTTTCTGGTCCTAAACACATGCCATGATCATTAGGCAGGAGTTTTCGGCTAAGGAGGTGAGTCTGGAGAGTAACAGGAATTATTGAGAATCAAACACACGCATACAAGCAAGCAATCAAGCAGTAGTCACTTCATGCATCACAAGCATTCACAAAATTTTTAATTGGTCCTAAATTGGGAGAAAAGTCAAATCAGTGAGGAGAGTTAAAAACAGGGTGTTACAGATGGTTCCCAACTTTGAACTCAGTTGCATTTCATTGCAGGAATTCCATGTGGGCACGAATGTCTTGACATTATATTCATGTATCTTACAATCCAACTCACAATTCAAGACTTGCTTTCGTAGTTCATATCCCGAGAATCTTGCATCATCATCTCGTCCATTTTTGTCCCCCTTTTCTTCTCATACATCCTGAGTATGAGGTATCCTGACACCAATCATATTTGAATGTCGCGCAGATATGATGGTTGGAACTTTTCCCAATACTTATAACTTTGGTCTTTATGTAACCCGCTACGGTGATGCCTTGTCTAGCACACCTGGACGGAGGACCTATTGATAAATTATCTTCCTTGGTAAGGTTAAGGTTAGCCATTCTTCCCTAACTAAATTGTATGACTTATTTTATAAGTTGTTCCTCATGGATCCTTTGTGTATCCAAAGTCTAACCTTTACCTAATAACCATGTCGATGCTACCAGGAAGCACGACTGTGGTATTCCAAATATTAACAAGGACATTGGAGGCATAATGCTAAATGCTTCTTGGTCAATTATCCAATCGTGTTGTATGGTAAACATCATGATTCTCCTTGCCCCTTTATATAAATGGTTAGGTACTTGGTGACCTATCAGGTATACCATGATGTGTTTTCCTTGGGAAAGGTATACTCTAATACTTGTGTGTGAACACATTTTCCTTTCCATTGGTCGGTTTGACATGATAATCACATTTTCCTTCCCCTTGGTCTATTTAACCTTTCTTGTAATCTAAATTATCTGAGCAGTGTAATTCCCTACTTAGCTAAAAACCAAGGTGTACAACTCAGCCAGTAAGACCCTATTACTATTGTGCATAACATTTTGGTAACGCCGGTGGATGAGAACTTCGCCTATTGGTCTGCCTTGTTTTAACGAGCATGAAAATGGTTATATTCGTCCCCCGCCCTTGGTACCGACATTGTTGCCAACATAACTGACATCTTATCCTCTGACATTTCTTGCTACCAAGACCATGCAAGATGTCACCGCTCTGCCTACTCTTAGCCTGCATGGTGGGCCCATAACCCACAGTTCCACATGATCGAAACCTAGCTCTCTTGTACATCTTTGATTCCGAACTATCTCTTGCACTTGGCTTCGTATGTAATTCCCGAGACACTGTCCAAGGGATGATCCATTCTAGTATTCGACACAATATTTATTTTCATTGCTCTCACCCCTTTAACCTTCTGATCACACATCGAATGATTGCCTACCTGTTTGAAACTTTTGTACCTTGCCTGTTGCTCCCAATGGATTCCCTGAGTTACAACTCGATAAATAAGTCTTGTCTTCTTCCCCGAGTTCATCATCAAATTCCCAACATTGTAAAGGTGCATTCTTCCATAGTTTTTCCCTCTTTTCGTATTCATAGGACAAAGAAGATCCTGAAGGAAGGCTGACACTTCCATCAGGTTGACTTGAATCATACTAATGGATACATCAACGAGAAGGACAAACCTCTTTGATGAGAGGAACAAACACAAGATGAATCGTTAGAATATTGTAACCAATTTTTCCCCTTTCTATCTCTTAATTCTCGGGATGAGAATTTATTTTAGTGGTGGAGAGTCGTGACACCCTCGTAGTTAATCTCCAGTAACCACACACTAATGATCTCAGGTCATCAAGTTTAAGCCGGACTATCACTTAATAGAATCAAAGCCAAATTTAAATTTAAATTAAAGTCAAATTACTTTTTCTTCAAGCATAAAAACAAAATTGTTCCTAATGTTACGAATAATCCATAGTTAATTATGGTGGAGAAACCAACATTTTATAAAGGGTATAAATGCCCCAAAATAATTTTATTGCCATTAAAATTACAGAAATTCCAAACTACTTTAAATATTTCTCAAACAATTTGTGGTAGTGTATAATGCTGACCCTCTGAAGCACCAGGCACGGGGGCGCCCCGGCACCACCTCCTAAGGTAGCTGCCCGTGAGGTTCGTGTGGAGGTCGTCTCCTCCGCGGGCCCCTTGCACAAAGGCCTTGGTGCAGCCTCCTCCCTGTTTTGCTGCATTGGTGCATGCATGGCGCTCACTGCAACCTCTTTGCAGGCGTCAACCTCCCTAGCGAGCGTGGTACTCACCTGGGGGTCTGACTTATTCTTCATCTCTATGTGGGAGGCGCCCTCAGTGTCACGCACCTCCAGAGGCACATTTCCTTCCCTGGGTGGGGGAGTTATGTCTTCGCGTGGGGCAGGAGGCACCTCCTCTCCTCTTCCAACACCAATTGCTCCGCCTCAGCCTACGACTAGTGGACAAGGTCTTGAAGCTCCACAAGGCTTGACGTGGGCCCGGAGGCATCCCCGGCACGCGATGCGGACGAGGGCGCCGCAGACGTGGCCGCCATCTGCTTCTTGCACGTGGGCACCCTGCGGAACCAATGACTTAATCTATGATCTATAAGCATATTAGGCAGAAATAAATAAGATGAGTTAGCAAACTTACTCGGCAGCGGCAGCCAGCACATTCTCTTCGAGAGGGACCCCAAGCGGCTGCTGCTGCCACTCCAGGGGCCCTTACTACTCGCTGATTGCGTTGTTTTCCCTCCAAGATTAAAGTGTGATGTAGCACAACAACTTCAAATATTTCCCTCAGTTATGAAACCAAGGTATCAATCCAGTAGGAAGATCCGTAAGATTATGTGAGCAGTACCTGCACACAAATGACACATCCTCGTAAACCAACGCATGTAGGGGTTGTCAACCCTCATGGTTAGAATAAAACGATAAAAGGATAGATTGATACATGCAAATAAAGTAATGGTAAATAAAACAGAGCAAGGTATTTTTGGTTTTTTTATAATATAGTTCTGAAATAAAAGAGCAAATAAATTGGATACGCGAATAGCAAAATAGATTTTGCAAATTGATGATGTAAAATAGACCTGGGGGCCGTAGATTTCACTAGTGGCTTCTCTCACGACAATAGCAAACGGTGGATAAACAAATTACTATTGGTAAATTGATATAAGAGCGGATAATTATGACGATATCCAAGACAATGATCATGTATATAGGCATCATGTCCAAGACAAGTAGATAGACTCCTATTACTCCACACATCGATCGCTATCCACCATGCATCTAGTGTATTAATTTCATGGAGAAACGGGGTAATGATTTAAGAACGATGACATGATGTACACAAGATCTATTCATGTAGGAATATACCAGCATTTTTTTGTCCTTAATAGCAACGATACATGTGTCTCATTTCTCTTTCTATCACTGGGATTGAGCACCGCAAGATCGAACCCATCACAAAACACCTCTTCACATTGCAAGATAAAAATGTCAGTTTGGCCAAACAAAACCCAAATATCAAAGAAGAAATATGAGTCTATAATAATCAAGCATGGATATAATTTCATAGGTTTGATCATAAACTCATAGTCCATCAGATCCCGACAAACACATGTTAAAAGAAAGAGTTACATCAAATAGACCTTCAAGAGACCATTGTATTGAGAAGCAAAACGAGAGAGAAAGCCATCTATCTATTGCCTACAGACCCTAGGTCTGATATGAACTACTCACACATCATCTGAGGAGCACCTATGAGGATTATGAACCCCTCTGTGACCAAGTTCCCCTTTGGAACAGTCTCTAGATTGGATCTCATAGCTTTCTGGAACTTGCGGCGGCTAAAACGACTTTTTGTCTTCTCTTCTAGGGTTTCTGGAATATTGTGGTATTTATAGAGCTCACAGGCAGTGGAGGAGGTGCCCGAGGACACCACTACCCACCAGTGCATGCTAGAGGGACGCGCCCTGCTGTATAGTGGGCCGCTTGAGCCTCCCCTAGTGAGTATCCTTGGTCGTCAAGTTTCCTTCTGGTCCAAAAAAATATCCAAAGAGTTTTGTGGCATTTAGACTTCATATTATATTGATTTTCTGTGAAGTAAAAAAACAAGCGAAAAACAGCAACTGGCACTAGATACTATGTCAATGGGTTAGTCCGAAAAAATGATATAAAGTTTGTATAAAATTATTATAAAACATCCAAGAATGATAATATAATAGCATGGAACAATAAAAAATTATAGATATGTTGGAGACGTATCAGCATCCCCAAACTTAATTCATGCTTCTCCTAGAGTAGGTAAATGATAAAAATATAATTTTTTATGTGGAATGCTGCCTAACATGTTCAACATATTGTTTTCTTTTTAGCATGGACATATGCACTTGTAGATGATGCAAAGAAATAGTCTATAATTTGACATGAAAACTTCAATACTCAAGCATATCAACAAGCAATCATGTCTTTCAAAATATCAATGCTAAAGAACGCTATCCCTAGCCCATCATGCTCCATCATTGATCCATGCATGCAACACACCCAAATATTGGCTACATACAATGCTCAAGTATGATAACAATGTACCTTGGTGGTGCTTTATAAGAGAAGATGGAGACTCAAATTCAAAATAGTAAATAGATAAGCCCTTCGCGGAGGGAAGCAGAGATTTGTAGCGGTGCCAGAGCTCGTAGCAAAAACTTTAGAGATAAAATATTTTCGGTGGTATGCTTTTCCTGTCAATGAAAACGACTAAGAGTTCCCAGTATCTTACACGATAAAAAAACATAGGCAGTTTCCAAACTTAAAATAAAGTTTATTCCTTTTTCCACCATTCTTTCACATTCCACGGCTAGCCGCATCCACGGGTACGATCCATACCAACACTTCCGAAGGAATTTATTATTTGACAACATAATATAAATTTTATTTGCATTTCGGGATTGGCCATCCCTATTACCGCCATAATCTCGTGCAATGAGTTGTAAATAAACACTCATCTTGAGAATAACCTATTTAACATGGAAGAAACCGGCCACCCCTCGCCGCTTCATGAGTGGTACGAGCACACAAAACATAAGTTTATTTTGAACATTAGAGTTGGCACTTGCAATTTACTTAGGACGACACTGAAATACCGCATATAGGTAGGTATGGAGGACTCATTTGGAATATTTTTGGGTTTAGGATTTGGATGCACAAGTAGTATTCCCTCTTAGTACAAGTCAAGGCTAGCAAATATATTGTGAAGCGCCCAACCAAGGAACAAAAACCATAATAAGCGAACATTAAACATAACTACACCGAATAATGCAACACAAGTAGGATGTAATTTCATAGCATAATTATTGACTTCATTTGCATGCATAGGAAACTACAAACCTTAACACCAATATTCTTACTAAAGCATAATTACTCATCAACATAACTCACATGTCACTATTTTCATGTCACAAAACTATTGCAAAGAATCAAGTTTAACATCCAATGATCTTCATGAAAGTTTTTATTATATATCCCTTGGGTTTCTATCCCTTTGGGACTATTTTCATTTAAAGCAAATTGCCATTCCAAATAACAAGCTCTCAAACAATTGAAGAACGAGAGCACGAGTTTCTTTAAAATTTTCAACTCACAAAATAATATAAGTGAAGCAAGAGAGGATTTGTTTAAAATTTCTACTAACACTCAAAATAATCTAAATGAATAATGAGAGAAAATTTCTTCAAAATAACATCACCATCATGCTCAAAAAGATATAAGTGAAGCACCAAAGCAATTCCAGGGCTTTGAAAAATTGAAGTGAAGCATAAAGAGCGATTCTAACAAATCATAGCATAATTTGGCTCTCTCAAATAGGTGTGTCTAGTAAGGTTTATTATTACAAACTAACCAGCAAATCTAGGAAAGACTCATATAATACAAGATGCTCCAAGCAAAACTCATGATATGTGATGAATAAAAATATAGCTCCAATTAAAATTATCAATGGTTGTTAAAAGAAAAAAGAGATACCTTTTGGGGTATTCCCAAGCTTAGATGCTTGGTACTCTTTGGATATTACCTTGGGGTGCCATGGGGCATCCCCAATCTTAGGCTTTTATCACTCCTTATTACTTCATCCATCGTGATCTCACCCCAAACTTGAAAACTTCAATCACGCAAAACTAAAGAAAAATTTCATGAGATTCGTTAGTATAAGAAAACCAATATTTACTTTAGGTATTGTTGGAAACACATTACAATTTATTTTTTTGAAATATACCTACTGTATTCTAACATTACCATGGCTTATACCCCCCGATGCAATCCATAGAATCATCAAAATAAGCACACAACGCAAAGAAAAAGGAATCTGTCAATAGAATAGTCTGTAAAGACTCGAATTTTACTCATACTTCTGTAACTCCATAAATTCTGAAAAAATAGAAAAACGTAGGGAATTTGTAAATTAATCTTGTGTAAAAAAAATATCATACACTTTTCTCACTCTATGAGTTCTAGAATTTCTTCTACTGGACACAAAACTTTGTGTTCTCCAACAATATCAAAGGAACTATTACTCAACATGATCCTAAAGCCTTTACTTGGCACAAGAAGTAATTAAAACATGAAAAACACAATCATAACAGTAGCATAATTGTCCAAACACTCAAAAACATAAAACCAAAGTAAAGAAACAAATTTTGTTCATTTTGTTGCCTCCCAGCAAGCGCTATCATTTTACGCCCCTAGCTAAGCATAAAGCATAGATTTTACGTATTGTCATCTTTGTTGGTTGCTCCATAGGTTCCCACATGATTGATTCATATGCTAATTTAATATTATTTCTAGGAAAGTATTACATTCCCTTTCTTAGTGGAAACTGAAATTTAATATCCCCTTCTTTCATAACAATCAAGACCCCTATAGTACGCAAGAACGGTGTACCGAGAATTATTGGACAAGATGGATTGCAATCAATATCAAGAACAATAGAATATATGAGCCCATAATTTCTATTTATAAGTATAAGAACATCATTATATCTTCCCATAATATTTTAATAGTAGAATCCGCCAATTGCAAATTGAGATAACATTCTTCAGTATTGGTAAGACCAAGCACATCACAAAGAGATTTCGAGATTGTGGAAACACTCGCGCCCAAATCACATAAAGCATAGCACTCAAGTCTTTTAATCTTGATCTTATTGGTGGGTTCCCATTCATCATATAATTTTCTAGGAATTGAAATCTCTAGTTCTAACTTTTCTTCCAAAGATTTTATTACCACATACGAAACATGTTTAGTGAAAGCTTTGTTTTGTTCATAGGCATTGGGTGAATTTATCATAGATTGCAACATAGAAATACAATTAATAAAAGAGCAATATCGAAATTAAATTCTTTGAAATTTCAAATAGTGGGTGCATCACTAGCTAAAGTTTTGACCTCTTCAATCCCACTTTTATCAAAAAAAATTGAAAAGATATTCACCCTCCGAACCATGGGAACGCCTTCTAGACAAGTTGACTCTTCTTCAATTCCCTCATCATTACTATTAACATTACTAAGCAACAAAAGAATAGAATAAACACCAATCATTTTAATGTCTTCATCATTTTTATGAAAACAATCGGGAAATGTTCTTGCCAGAATTTATCTTTTAGCTCTAAGCATAGCGGTTGTTTTCTTACTTTCATCTATAGAAACATATAATGCTTTAATGGATTCATTAATATGAAACTTAGGAAAAAAATATTCTTGAGATTTTTGACATCATGCAAAATTCTATCAATGCTTCTAGCATCAATCTTATTGAACTTTTCTTCTATCATAGTATTGAAAGCTTTTTGCGCATTGATAAATTCCTTAATATTATTCTCAAGATCAGAGGGAATCCTAGAATTATTATTATGAGAATTACCATAGTAATTACCATAATTATTTGAAGAACTTCCAAGATACGACCTAGGATTAAAATTGCTTCTATAAGCATTATTATTAAACTTGTTTCACGAGACAAAATTTAGATCTATGGAATCATTATTTTTCTCAATCGAAGTATACAAAGGCACATCATTAGGATCAATAGGAGCATGTTTACTAGCAATCAATTTCATAAGAGCATCCACTTCATCACTCAAAACATCAATTTCTTCAATGAAATAACCTTTTCACTAGTAGGAGCTCTTTTAGTATGCCATTGTGAATAATTAGCAATTTAGTAGCATCACCCGAAGTAATTTCCATAAAAGTACCACCCATGACGTAATCTAAAATATTTCTAGAAACAAAATACATTCCCGCATAAAAAGTTTGTATGATCATCCACAAATTCAAACCATGAGTAGGGCAATTTCTTATCATCAATTTCATGCATTCCCAAGATTGGGCAACATGCTCATGCTCAAGTTGTTTAAAATTCATAATCTGATTTCTAAGAGAAATATTTTTTGCGGGAGGAAAATACTTTGTGATAAAGCATATTTGTACTTGTTCCAAGAGTCGATACTATTTCGTGGCAAATAAGAAAACCAAATTTTAGCACGATCACGCAAAGAAAACGGAAATAATTTCAACTTAACAATATCATTGCCCACATATTTCTTCTTTTGCATATCACAGAATTCTGCTAAAGTGTTTAGATGGGACGTGACATCCTCATTAGGAGTACTGGAAATTTTCTTTTTCATAACAAGATTCAACAAAGCGGCATTAATATCATAAGACTCTTCACTAGTGGCGGGAGGAGAAATTGTATTGCTAATAAAATCATTATTATTGGTATTGGAAAAATCACACGACTTAGTGTTTTCTTGAGTCAACGTGACTACGCAAACAAGAACGCAAACAAACAAGAGATCTGGAAAGCAAACGGAAAATGGAAAGAAGGCAAATAAAAAGGCATTTTCGTGAAGTGGGGGATAGGACAACGAGAGGCAAATGGAAAATAATGCAATTGCTGGGAGATGAGAGTTTATGTGTCGGAACCTGATAGATCTTGAATTTATCTTCCCGGCAAAGGCGCCAGAAATCTTGGCTCATCGCTGATTGCGTTGGTTTCCTTCCAATCTTGAAGGGTGACGTAGTACATCGACAAAAAGTATTTCCCTCAGTTATGAAACCAAGGTATCAATCCAGTAGGAAGATCCACAAGACTATGTAAGCGGTACCTACATACAAATAAAAAATCCTCGCAACCCAAAGCTTGTAGGAGTTGTCAATCCCTCGTGGGTAGAATAAAATGGTAAAAGGATAGATTGATAGATGAAAATAAAGTAATGGTAAATAAAACGCAACAAGGTATTTTTGGGCTTTTTGCTAATATAGATATAAAAATAAAATAGCAAATAAATTTGAAACGCGAATAGCAAAATAGATCTTGCAAACAGATGATGTAAAATAGACCCGTGGGGCGTACGTTTCACTAGTGTCTTCTCTCGAGAAAATAACATACGGTGGGTAAACAAATTACTGTTGGGCAATTGATAGAAGAACTAATAATTATGACGATATCCAAGACAATGATCATGTATATAGGCATCACGTCCAAGACATGTAGACCGACTTCTGACTGCATCTACTACTATTACTGCACACATCAACCGTTATTTGGCATGCATCTAGTGTATTAAGTTCATGGAGAAATGAAGTAATGCTTTAAGAATGATGACATGATGTAGACAATATATATTCTTGTAGGAATAGGCCCCATCGTTTTATCCTTAATAGCAACAATACATGTGTGTAATGTCTATATCTCTCACTGAGATTGAGCACTACAACATTGAACCCATCACAAAGCACCTCTTACCATTGCAACATAAAAAGATCAAGTTGGCCAAACAAAACCCAAAAATTATAGAAGAAATGTGAGGCTATAATAATCAAGCATGGATATAATTTCATAGATCTGATCATAAACTCATAGTTCATCGGATCCCAACAAACACACCGCAAAAGAAAGATTTACATCAAACAGATATCCAAGAGACCATTGTATTGAGAAGCAAAACGAGAGGGAAAGCCATCTACCTACTACCTATGGACCCGTAGGTCTGATATGAACTACTCACGTATCATCGGAGGAGCACCAACGAGGATGATGAACCCCTGCGTGATCGAGTTCTCCTCTGGAACGAGCTCTAGATTGGATCTTGTGGCTTCTGGAACTTGCAGCGGCTGAAACGATTTTTCGTCTTCTCTTCTAGGTTTTCTGGAATATTGGGGTACTTAATTATTTATAGAGCTCACAGGCGGTGGAGGAGGTACTCGAGGCCCCAACTACCCACCAGGGCGCGCCCTGGTGCCTAGTAGGCTGCCTGGGCCTCCCCTGGTGAGCATCCTTGGTGCTCAAGTTTCCTTCTGGTCCAAAAAATTCACCAACAAGTTTTGAGGCATTTGGACTTCATCTGATATTGATTTTATGTGAAGCAAAAAACAACAACTCGCACTGCGCACTATGTCAATAGGTTAGTCCCAGAAAATGATATAAATTTGCTATACTAGTATGTATGCACGTGCAATGCACGTTTTAACATTACGGGGTCATTTTTGGTAGGAAAACAAATAGTTGCTAATAAATTTGAAGCAAAAAAAATCTTCATTTTTGGATGAAGAAATAAATTATATTACAAAAAATTCGGAATTAATATATGCAGTCCCCAGAAATTGTTAACAAAGAATCCCGCAAAAAAATGTTTAAAAATAAAAGAAATTTAAAAATGAAATTTTATTTTACTTTGTTTTTCTCCCCTAAAATCAATTTTTGGGGGCTAACCTCGTTGCTAACCTGAAGTTACAACATGTCTAGTCCAAAAGGAATCAGTATGGGTCACATCTCTTGAGAAGGATTAGGCGTTCATTCTAGAACATGGTGGATGCAGCAACCATGCACTGTTCACCACGAATCCCACTTCTTTCAGCCGTTGGATTTAGGATATAAATGGTTAGGATCGATGGCCAGCTCCTATTCAAAACTCTTACACTATATTGTAGTATAGAAAATGATTGTAAAACATCCAAGAATGATAATATAACAGCATGGAACAATCAAAAATTATAAATACGTTGGAGATGTATCAGGCACCATGAGATCTCCCTCCGCAGGGCGCTCTGTGAGGCCTGCTAGAGCTTCCGCCAGCTCCGCTCGACTGGCATGTTTACTTCTAGGGAGAAGAGGCCCCCTAAACCTCCCCTTGTGGGGGTTTTCGACCTCCAACACCTCATCATCATCATCCTACATGCGTCTGGAGGGGGCGACAATGAACTGGCAGAGGGGGGCATTGTCTTGATTTTCATTGTTGTGGACCACCAACACCAAGGTGCGGCGGCTCAATATGCGCCCCGGGCCGCCACCAGCGCCAATGCTGGAGGAGGGATGAGCATTCTTAGAGCCCTTCGATGCGGGCACCACGAGGATGGGGTTGTCATGGGGCCCCTCCTGGCCTTCGGGGACCAATCCCCACTTGTCAAAGACCGGCATCAAGGCCTTGACCTCCTTGCCGTCACCGCAGACGTACAAGGGCTCCACCCTACTGGCAGTTCCGTCGCACGCCTTTAGCAAATAGAACCTGCATGACAACTTCTAGCGCTAGCGTCTGCAGGGTGTCAACACACAGTGTGATCCTGTCCTGACATTCTTGGTACTCCCACGCTAGGTGCGAGCACTTCTGGAGGGGGCGATGTGGTGGATCATGAACTCATGCTCCACCATGGCTCTCGTGAGCCCTGCTGCCCGAAGTTCATGCAACCTGGTGGTGATCAGTCCAAGCTAGGCAACTTCCATCTTCGAGTGCCCCCAGCCCAAGCTCTTCACGAGGGCTATGCGGGTGGTGCAAACATGGGGCTGCACTGGCCCACCTCCATGTAGATCCAGCGCACCCTCAGGTTCTCCAATTTCTTGAGTGGCATCATGTCGATCAACCACTCTGACATGTGGAACACCATACCGAAGGAGGTGAACCCCCACGGTCGACCCCTCCTTGCACCTCATGTTGTAGAAGGCGCAGAAGAGGACCAACAACGGATCACCCCTAGAAAGCCCTTGCAGAGATAGGAGAAGGTGGCTAGGAGGAAGATGAAATTGGGGTGGAGATGGACAGTGTGGATATGGTAGTGTTCCAAAACCGCGCTAAATAAATCCAAGAAGGGAGGGAGCAGACCTCCAAATATGCAGAAGAAGAGGAAGGGAATGTCTTCGCCGATGGTTCCACGGCTGGCTTCGAGCCCATCTAGATCTTGGTGGCCCCGTGCTCATTGTGAGCATTGGGCATTAGCGGGATGAGCTTCTACATCCCCTCCTGATTTTTTTATGGTGGAGGGCAGTATTGCTGGCTCCACCTGCGCTCCAATGATGGTGGTGCTCCTCTTAGGCACCAGGGTGAAAGAGATGCAACATCAGAGGTGGAGAAGTAGGTGGAGAAGGAGAATGGTGAGTGGTGTGTGCGCATGGAAAGAGAAGCAGTACACAAGGGAAACGTCTGACGGAAGGAAAGCAATGACAATCTCGCCTGGGGTGCACACAGTATGAAGGCAAATGTGCAGTTCTCAAGGCATCGTGGGAGAAGTGGGTACGTCTTGTCCCATCGCGGCTGACATGTGTCATCTCCTGGCCCAATAGTTTGTCAGGACCCGCGGCATTTTGAGCCACGACGTTTCATGCTCCACTCACGTAACATGCGCGCCACGGCCCTAGGGGCTACTGTCGGTCTTGTGGAACGAGGGTACCATAGCCCATCTACTATCGTCCCAATCATCCACTCGAAAAGTCTAGTGTGGCATCTCGCCCACTGGAGGAACTTGGAAGCCACCCCATGAGGCTCCAGCTTCGTGAGTATCCACCTCTCTTTAAGATAGACCCACCGGACGCTCGTCCATCAGCAGCAAGAGGCCTCGTGAGGTCTCCCCCGCAAGGCTGTTTCCCGAAAGGCTCTTTGCTTGGAGGTATCATTGAATATTGGTCGCACAATGGTGCATGCTCCACATGGATGACATGCAGTGCCAGCAGAGGAGGCAAGGATGGTGCTAGCGGATGCCGCAGAAGGATCTTTCCTCTTTGGTGATAAAAGGATGGCAAGCAGTTGTCCCCTTGGAAGGCGATTTCCAATGCTTACCCAATTGGTTGAAGGAGACCAATGGGACACTGGTGTGTAGGATGATGTCACCGGCAAGCCCATGACCATGTCATGGATGGCGCCTTTGGAAGGTCGAAGACCACCTTTGTGAGGAAAGACTGCTGGCTTGTCCCCCTTTGAATTGTCGCCATGTGGTCGCAATTTTCCTGTTGATATTTTGAAAAGAAAGGCCCATGGCAAGGATAAGAGGGGTAGATAGCCACCATAGAGAGATGACGAATAATTGAGCCATTGTTCTCCCCCAGAGAGCTCTTTTTGTTCCTTGTAGCTTGTAACACTTGTAAACCAAAAATAGAGAGGAGAACATAGAAAGCAAGAGCAGGTTTTACACCGCAAGGTGGCCCGGACCTTGGTTCAACTCCGGTGACCCCCTTGCGTTATACGTGTGTGTTCTGGTCATGGTCGAGGCTAGATTTTAGATACGTCCAGCTCCCTTGAGTTCAAACTAGGTTCTTGAGCGGTTTTCCCATAGACACAAAACCAATCTCTCACAACTTTCTATACTTTTTGTATTTTTCTCAACCTCAATCATTATTATCTTTGTCATCCAAAGTGCTAATTCCATAGATCACACTCTTGTATAGAGTGAAGTTGAAAGGCTAAAGCAAGAAAAAGTATGACACAATTGCTTGATTTTGAACCACCGTGCTCATGATTTATACTTTATGTTAGGAACACTAAATTAAGACATGCTTACATGATTATGTTTTGTGGAATGACATATGTAGCATTGTTTCTCTTGAAAGACAATGATTGCTTTCTAGCATTCTGGCATATTATCATTCGGATATCTAAGAATTCAATTGCTTCTATGTTCATACCACGAAGAATTGCATGTTTAAAACATGCTACATAGCATTTCACATCAAAAATTCTGTTTTTATCATTTACCTACTAGAGGACGAGTAGGAATTAAGCCCGGGGATGCTGATACGTCTCCAAAGTATCTATATTTTTTATTGTTTCATGTTATTATATTATCAATCTTGTATGCTTCATATGCCATTTTATATCATTTTTTGGACTATGCTTTTAACTTAGTGACCAGTGTCATTTTATGTTTTTGCCTATTTCTTTATTCCAAAGGAAAATCATAACAAACAAAGTCCAAACACGATGGAACTTTACGGTGATTTTTTCTAGACCAGAAGAGACCATAGAAACTTCGGGAAGAGGCCATAGGATACACGAGAGAGTGAGAAGCTCAAGGGGCATGTCCTAGGGGGGCGTGCCATCAGGGCTTATGGGGTTCCATGTGGATCTGTTTTACCTAAACGCTCGCTTATAAATTACCTAATATTGCAAAAAAAATTAGAGTGAGGCCCGATACAATTTTATGGCCGTTGCAAGTCATTGCTCTTCTGTGATCCCATCTGGAGGACTTTTATGGTGCTCCGCCGGAGGGGGGTCGATCACCGAGGCCACCTTTATCAACCTTGTAGCCTCCATGATGATGTGAGTAGTTCCTATAGGACCTATGGGTCCATAGCAGTAGCTAGATGGCTCTCTCTCTCTCATTCTTAAGATCTTCAATACAATGATCTCTTCAAAGACCTATTCGATGTAAATCTTGCAGTGTGTTTGTTGGGATCCGGTGAATGGTGGGGTTATGATCATATTATTCATTGTAAGTAATTGAATCTTTTCAGATCTATTATGTGTAATTTGATAGTTATGTATGCTTTTCGGTTTATGAGTTTTCTTTGGCCAATTTAGTGAGTAGATCATCAGAGGGAGTGGTGCATAACAGTGGTTAAATCTTGAAGTGTCCTTACTCTATGACGGGATGGGTTGCAAGGCATGTATTGTATTGTTGCTACTAAGGACAAAATGATGGGGTCCAAAAATATAGATTAATCTTACCTTGTATGCATTATGTCATCTAGATCCAAGCATTACTATGTTTGTTCTGAATAAATACTTTTAGATGCATGATGATAGTAGTCTTGGGGTGAAGTAATGGTAGTAGGTGTTAGTAAATTTAATAGTCTACTTATCACGAATGTAATGCATGTATATGATTCATGAAGTGAAGAGTGATAATCATAACTATGCACTTTTGTATCAATTTCCCAACAATAATTTGTCAACCCACCATATTATGTTCATGATAGATATGCATGTAGCGAATGTTATGGCCTTGAGGTACACTTTTACTATTAAATATTAAAAATATCAATTCCTTGATGTTATCATTTACTTATTCTATTATTTACATATAACTATCAGATTTAATCCTTGCAATCCAACGAGAACAAGGGGATTGACAACCCTCTTGCCTTTGTTGGGTGTGAACATTATCTTTGTTTGTGTGCACGTGTTGTTGATGTTATGTGTGTGGTGTCTCCTATTGGTTCAATAACCTTACTTCTTAACTGAGAAAAATAACTATCTGTTACTATATGGCTTCATCCTTTCCTCTTCAGGGAAAACCCAATACCAACACCAAGTAGCACTAGGCCTTATTTTCACTTGTTTTTATTTTGCATTTCTTCCTTTTCTCTTTTCTATTTAACTAGAAATTGAATCCATTTTGAATTTGATTTTTCTTCATGATTCATACTTGCTCTAAATTCCAAATGGAATATTTTTAAAGTGGTGAACATTTATTTTCCCCTTTTGGGTATTTAATTTATGGCACTTTAATATTTTCTTTGAATATATTTTATTGTCCGATTTGACTCTATTCTGAATTTACCATGTTTGATTTCATCTTGACTCATATTTCAATTTGCTTGACTATTTGTTTTTCCCAATTCCTTTTGGGAATTCTATTTTCTGTTTGGCCTCTTTAGGATTTTGTTTTGACATTTTGAATGATGTGGCTTAGGTTTGAACTATAGTCTAACTAAGTTTCTATACATGTATAGGGCCTTTAACCCTTTTAATTGGTCAATCAAATTCAAACAATCCTGCAATCCTAAGCAAAAATTAGCAAAGGGAAAACAACATTGGCCTTTGTAGAGAGGGGAAAATCCCCGTGGAATTTTTAAACATTCCAGACTTGGGAAAAGTATGGGATGTGGCAATGTATCAAGTATCACTCAATGTGAATTGCAAAAATAATGGAATTGGTGTCGGACTTAGCACTGAGACCTACAGAATAAAGCTTATCTAGTGCTTGGTTAGGATAAGTGGAAAGAAATCAAGCAAGTTCTAGTAAAGATATCAAAAATGTTCAAAACAATTACAAATTTTCAAGTGAAGCAAATAGATCAATAGACAGGTATAGGACACTAAAACACAGACATATAGATAGATGGGGTGTACAACCAAGAAATGGGCACCAAAATGTGTTTCCATGAAAAATCTCATGTTGCACAAACACAAGAGAGTCACTAGCTCGATTGCTCAAATGAGCTAGACACGCACTTGCGCACCAACCTATAAGAAAAAATGTGACATCTTTCTATCCCAAGTATGGTATCTATGTACGATACAAGATGATATGTAAATGATCTCAATGATATTGTTATTCTTATAAGCATGGATGATGTGGAGCATCCTACAGACATCTGAAAGAACAATTTCTCCCTAAGGTGGTTTTGGTAACTATTAACAACATGTGTTTCATTGAACTAACGATTCTATCCAAGTATATTTCAGAGAAGTTCAAAGATGCATTGGCCAAAGCATTGTGAGGAGAACCCCTTGATGCCATGATAGGAATAATATTGGACAAGCTTCAAGCTACAAGATTCTACATTTTATATTTGTGAGAAATTACATTTGAGTCCATAGGACATCCAATACTATTAAAAGGGGGTGAGGTATCTATGATTAATTGGTTACTCAAGTGCTTAGACATAGCCACCAAAAATACTCACCATTTCCCCACAAAAGTTTTTTGTCCAAAGCCTAAACATCAAAATCGGTGCCACCAATATTTTCCACTCGGCCATACCGATGTTTCCACACACACAAACTTTTCCAAACCCTAGAATCCCGGTACCACCAACTTCCACTTCGGTGCCACCGAAACTAGTGACCAACTTTCTGGTATGTCGTTTTCAAGAATTGGAATTTCCGAGTTTTGGAATCGGTCTCACTGAGATTTGGAAACTGTCCTAGGTCACCATATCGGTACCACCAAGATTCCTATATGGTCTCACCGAGAATTCAAAAGTTCCCACATTTGTGCAACTTGGTGCCACCGAGATTCACTTCGGTTTCATCAAGTTGGGCAATAATGTTGTAATGGTTGGATTTTTGGAGATGCCCACCTATGATTCGTAGAGGAAGCACTCAGAACACACACACTTTCCATATCCATATTTCTGGGAGAGAGCCACCTACGCATATGTTGAGAGCAAGATATTCGAATCCATCCATTTGAAACTAGATCTCTAGCCTCCCCAAGTTGCTTTCCACCCAATCAATCTCTTCTACCCATGCAAATCTGGGAGAGAGTGATTTAGTGTTGAGGAGACTATCTTTTGAAGAAGAAGAGCAAGGAGTTCATCATACTACCGCATCTATTACGTTTTGGAGTGTGGTGCCTCCTAGATTCGTTAGGTGTCTCTTGGGCGCCTCCTACTTTGTGTTGTGGAGTTGAACCAAGAAGTTTGTAAGGGTAAGGAGATCGCCTACTTCATGAAGATGTACCCCGAGTGACGCTAGTCCTTCCTGGATGTAAGCCATGGTAGAATAGACAGGGTTTCTTCATCATGGACCCTCCGTGGACTCGCGCGACCGTCACCCTCCGTGGGTTGATGTCTCCACTAATGTGGAAGTACGATAGCACCACCTATCAGAACCATGCCAAAAGTCATTGTGTCAATATGTTTGTTTGATGTTCCTATCCCTACCCTCTACATACATTTACATGTCATTATTTTCCGCTACTAAACTCCTAGACTTGCATGTGTAGGGTGTGCTTGACTTGCTACAACTACTAAAATTGGCCCACAACTAAAATTGGGAAAAGGCTAAGTTTTGTTTGGTCAAGTAGTCTAATCAACCCCCTCTAGACATACTTCAGATCCTACAAGTGGTATCATAGATTTGGTCTCCATTGCATTGGTTTCATGGCCTAGGATAGTATGGCGTCTAGTGAGGGAAATTACCACCGTAGACGTCCATATTTTGATGGTGCAAACTTTGCTAGTTGGAAGCATAAAATGAAAATGCATATTCTTGGCCATAACCCCATCATTTGGGCTATTGTTCGTGTTGGTCTGCAAGGTGATTTCTTTGCTGATGGAAAGGAACTGGATCGTGAAGCGACTGCTGAAGAATTGAAGATGTTGCAGTACAATGCTCAAGCATTTAATATTCTATTCAACTGCCTATACCCCGAAGAGTTCAACAAAATCAGTCGTCTTGAGGGTTACTTTGGTTGATATGCATGAAGGTACTAGATCCATGAGGGAATCTAAGTTGGATGTGCTACAAAGTCAGCTTGACAAGTTCAAGATGAAGGATGGTGAAGGAGTCGGTGAGATGTACCCTAGTCTAGCTCTCATCACCAATGAGATTGTCGGCTTAGGAAGCGAAGAGATGACCGACAAATTCATCATCAATAAGATACTTAGAGCCTTGGATGGAAAGTATGACAGCGTGTGCACATTGATCCGAATGATGCAAAACTACAAGGATCGCAAGCCAACGGAAGTCATGGGAAAGATCGTCGCTCATGAAATGTCACTCAAGGACAATGAAGAGCTGCAGAACAAGTCAAGCGGTGATTACGAAGCTTCAAGTGATGATCCCGCTACTTCAAATGACAACCTTGTCACCAATGAAGAGATAAGCCTCATGGTCAGGAAATTCAACAAGTACTACAAGAGTAAAGGCAAAGAGAGAAGCTCTAGTTCAAGATATGAAGAGAAGAGTTCATCTAATCGTGACAGAAACTGCTACAATTGTGGAAAGTCTGATCACTACTCCAATGAGTGGTCGGCTCCCCAGGAACGAATAGAAGAGTCACCTAGAAGACGAAGCTCAAGAGAAGAATCACCTCGAAGAGTGAGAAGGAGTAGAGAAGATCGTTATGAACGAAGAGCCTCCCAGAGAAGCAAGGAATCGGAGAAGAAGGACAATTGCACCAAGATACACTCAAGAAGAAAACATCAAACTCATATTGGTGAATGGGTATCCAGCTCCGAGTGCGAGAACACATCTGAAAGAAGCTACCACTCCAACTCCGACTATAGTCAAGATGAAGGTGTTGCTGGTCTTGCACTCTTATCCTCCAAACTCCTATGACATATTTGATTCAGCAAATGAATGGATTGAAGCTTCTTCATGGCTAAAGGACCCAAGGTATCACACCACTAGTACTTTGACTTTAATAGTATTGAGCATGACTTGCTAGGAGAATATGACTTGCTCTTTGATAACACTAGTGATAATAATGAAAATAAACTAGATGATGATCATGCTAGTCAAGATAAGTCGTATGATGATGATAACAAACAGATTGAGCGACTAACTAAGGAATTAAACACTATTAAGTAACCTCATGAATCTACTCTAGAAGATCATAGAGAGCTTGCAAGAACTCATGAGAAGATGCGCTTCAAAAAGCTAAATTTAGAGCAAGAGCATGAGTTTATATAAGCAATCAATGATGATCTTTGAAAGAAGAGTACTTCTTATCTAGCCAAACGACTACTCTTGTCTACTTTTGTTCCACAAGTTAAACCTAAGCAAACTAGTAGCAAAGGCAAGAAAGTTTCTTCATCTAGTAACAACAATACAAATGTTTAACAAAATGACATTGTTGCTAGTAGTTCTCTTGATTCCACTAACAATTATCTTAGCCAAGTTACACTTGAGGAAGAAAATGATTTATTGAAAGGGATTATAGAGAGAGGTTTCTTCAAGAGTCTTGTCGGATGTAAGCAGTTCGAGGAGATTGTATGCAAGCAAGGAAGAAACTAGAAGAAACAAGGTTTTAGATACTTAATGCCAACGGAGTTGAATGGGAATAAGATCAATAACCCAACCCAAAGTTTGTTCCCAAAAAGTAGAAGTATGATCCTACTCTCCCCAAGGGAACAAGCTCTCAAGATGACCTTCCACCATAGGACCACAAGGGCAAGGACAAGCTTCAAGAGGAGATTGACTCATTTTAGGAAGAACCCCAAGCCATGGTCAAGTGGATTCCAAGGCCACTGCTAGCTCTACTTCATAAGCTGCTACCACAGCTCCAAGGATCCCCATCAAGTAGATGTGGGTCCCCAATAAGAACTAGAGAAGTTTTTGAGGGGTGACTCCAACAATGAAATTCACTCTTGTTCATTTTGGAAAGAACTAAATGCAATCAAATCCAACCATATGAATTAGTTCAAGGAGTCACACATTCCCTCACAGGTAAGAAAGGAACAAGGTAATTAATGTATCAATAGACATAATCTCATATGTACTTCACTCCATGTCGATAGATATCCTCGTATTTGTTCCTTGTGTGGGACTAATCCATGTAGGTGAGAAGAGTAAGAAACAAAAAGGATTGCTCCCAACTCAAGATTATCTTCATCAACAATGAGCATCCACCACTACTACACCTACATGAAGTCTTCTACGACAAAACCCAAGGTTAGTTTATCCCTCTTAGGGGGGATGTCACATCAAAGGGGAGCATTACTCTAAGACTTGAGTTAAAGCATCTCTTAAGGTGTGAACACATTCAAAGCCTTATGTAAAAGTGGCAACCCCACTTGTGCTTAAACGATGAGTATGACCTATGATCAAGTATTCTTGCTTGGCTCCTAAGTCAATATACTCATATATAGATGACTTCGTCGTCGCCAAAGTGCTTGGTAGATACTAAAGTGGTTGTGCATGTTTCCCATGTTGTATTTTACATCTTATTGTGTGAGCATGTTGGTATGCATATTTTTCTCATTCAAGGATATCCAATTGTTTTTATTTGGTTTTTTCCTTATATTTGACCAATGGGATATACAAGAATGCCTAAGTACCCCTCTCTAGCTATCTATGATTTCTTGTCAAAACTTCTATTGATGCTACATCACAAAATTTGAACAAGCACTTTAGGGACACACTTTGTGAGGAGCACTCCGAGATTCGACTCAATAAGAGCTAAATTCCCTCCCATGTGCCACTCGGTGTGACTAACTCCAAAATCTCGATCCCACCGAAGCACTAGGGTTGATCAGGTTTTATGATCTTGGTCCATCGGTTGGTAAATCTCGGCATCACCGAGTTTCATTGTCACCTGACAGTTATGGAACTCGGTGGCACCGACATTTCCAACTCGGTGTCACCGACAGCTAGGGGATATATATATCAGCAAACCTGACTTCTGAAATTCAACCTCGAACATCGTCTCCCGCAACCCCCTGTTGTCGTGCTCTCGTCTCCAGGACATCGCCCTTGGTATGCCGTGAGCCCCGCCGCAGGAGTCCTCGCTGCCGACAGAAATCTCTCCTCCCGTTGCTGCAGTAGGAGATCTTCACCAAGAGTAGGGTAAAGATCTCACCCCTTTGTGCTCTTATCTGATTCATGCGCATTAGGACATCTTCATCCTCTGGCCATGGATTGCAAAGCACCTATCCACAGAAAAATCTTATTAGATTAGGCGAATGATAAAAATTAGGTTAAATTTTCCACCTTGTGTGTCTCGGTGTCACCGATGCAGAGAAATTGGTCCTACCGATTTTACTTCTAGGGTTGCTTAGAACATTCTCGATGAGACCGAGCTGCTTATTTCGGTGAAACCGAAGTGGGTGGCCAAGTCTCTGTTAATGAGATTGTTTGTCTCGGTGACTCCAATTTTTTTGTCTCGGTGGAACCGAAACCCACTTAGAGGGATGTTAAATTTAAAATTTGGAGTTCAATTTTTGAAAATATATGTGTTTTGTGATGCTCATCCACTTCTGGTCTTCTATAACTATTCATAGGGTTAGTTTGTTTGCTTGTTTTCTTGTCACCTTGTCAGCATGTCAGGTTCTGAAGATAGCCAAAATGACTGTAAAGAGCCAAGTATGGAGATGGACTCACACACTAGTTGTGAGAAGACTGCTTCTGACCCGGGTACTCCAAGCTCCCATGATATGCCCAAGGCAGCTACCAGGTCTAGAAAGAAGCTCAACTCGAATGAGGAGGATGTTGATTTCATTCCAAAAGGAAGAATTCCCCACAAGCAAAAGGAGAGGGTCATAGTCAAGAATACTCTGAGAAAGGAGTATGCCAGGACAGATTCTATGAGAGCCCGAGAGACTGCTCACAAAGGGATACAACTCACCCTTGATACCCCCACCTCCAAGCTAGCTAAGAAGCGAGGGCAAAAGCGGATCAGGAAGAGGACAATGCATGTTGTTGGAAGGGCAACCTCCATGTATGAAGATCCAACACAAGTTGTTGAGGAATAAGAGGAAGAGGAAACTGCTAATCCACCTCCTTCCAAGAAGAAGAAGCTGGTGGCAGATTCTATACCGAGCAGGTGTGCACCTAAGACTAAGTCTACTGCTCCCATGTCGAAGTAGCCAGTAGCTCCTAAAGACAAGAGGACTACTAGGGATATACCCATAGTAGAGAAGAACGAAGGCTCTGCATCCAGAGATACTACTTCAGAGGAGGAAGAAGATATTTATATACTGAGGAAATTGACAGCTCGCCTGCCATTGCATAATGATGCCCACCCAGTTTCCGAGGACATGAAAAAGATAAGGGATCAAGGTCTGAGATTGTGGAGAGCAGCGGATCCGTGTGCCGTTAGGAGAAGGCAGCAGTTAATGCTCACTTTCGTACCAAGGAGCAACAAGATTTTTATGAGACAGTGCTATTGGACAAGAGTCCCAAAGTGAGTGATATGAGATATGTAGACTAGGACTACATCAAAGAACATGAGTGCTACTTCTCTCATGTGAGAGAAAATTTTGGGGCAATTGATATTGAAGATTTTGTTGTCAGAGAGATGACTGCCTGGAATGATGAGATGATCATGCAATTCTACTCAACTTCACATTTTATCCAGATGGTAGAATTGTGTGGATGACTGAAGGTCATAGATATGAGTCAACTATTGAGGAGAGGGCTACAATCATTGGTGCCCCAAAGGTCCAAGAGGGTGACTTGGATGTGTACTCTAAGTCAAAAATGAATCACAACTCTATGGCAAATATTTACAATCAAGTGCCCCACCACTACTTGAAGACGTACAAGCTTGGCTCTCTCTATTTCCTACAAGCAGGAATACCCACTAAAAACACCATTATGAGGTACACCCTGATGCCCAAGTGAGGAGATGACAAGATGATCGGAGGGTATTCCATCAACATGTTGCACCGCATTGACACCCATATAAGGATTGAAGTGATGGATCTAATAGTTGAGACAGTCAAGAGGACAATTGTTGATCAGATGAGATCTTGTGAATATGCTCCATACATTAAGATGCTCATCAATGCCAAGATTGGGAAGCACGCATATCTACTTGATCGTCCACACCTGCCACTCTAGCCTGAATTTCAAGGCAATGAAGTTGTGATGGACCCCAACCATCCCAGTTCAGCTAGAGCTTGTGAACAGGTAGAGGCAGTAGTTGAGGCAGAGGTAGCCAGAGCAGCTCCAGCACCACACTTGAGAACCGAAGAGGAGTAGATGTGATTTCTTGTCAGCATCATCCAAGAGATGGAGAAGAATATCTCTGGAATTTTCCTGGTCCAGAAGACCCTTGAGTGGATTGTGGAGACAAATTCCATGACGTGGATATCAAAGTGATGGAGTTGTCTACCACTGTTGAGCAGCTAAAGCATGAAGTTGATGTAGTGCACACACTTCGCTCCAGCAATGATGATGATTCATCTCTTCCTAAGACTACTCAGTTCAGGACTCATACTAAGTCTGCAGCTATGCCAGTTCTAGAACTAGAGCACCTTCATCTGCCCAAGCATTAGTACCTTTAGCTCCACCATCTCATGCACCTCCAGTGTCAACACCTCCACCTGAGAGGACATCAACTGAAACCTTCATCGGTGCTCTCATGTCGACTCCATCAACTGTTACCGGAGGAGATCAAGCCCAGAGCTGCACTTAGTTCTAGACCTTTGAACTTTTTGGTAACTTGTTGCCAAAGGGGTAGAAGTGTATAGAACATTAGGTCTTCGAGAGAGAGAGTGATATGGAGCATCCCTTGATCATCCATATGGATACGACACCAACACCTCAAGCTACAAGTGGACCCATGATGAGAGCTCGTACTCGTGCCATTGAAAACGAGGTGACATCTCTCTTTGCTCACATATCATTTGATCTACTTGAGACATGGTCGCTACCTCAAGAGGAGACCCTCTGCATACTCAGGTGCTCGGAAGGAGATCACGCGAAGGAGCACGAAGAAGGAGAAGCTGTTGTAGCTGAATGCCCAAGCGGCTCGATGATCGAGCCCGGTCGGACGTTTGAGCCGTCCCAGCATCCGTACGTCCGAGCTCGTCCGGGCGACGGACGCTTGGAGCAATCCCGAGTCCTCCCTTCTCAGCGCTTGGATAGCCGACACTGCCCAGACGACCGGCCTTGCCCCGACCGAACCGACCGCTCGAACTTCCGGACATGCCGAACGACCGATCCACGGACAACCGGCGCACCACATAATTCTGACACCCTCGCTCCTGAATCAGAGTTGTCGGACGACCGGACCCCACAGGACGTCCAAGCCACTCTGAGCCTCCAGATGTCCAAAGCCTCTTGGACGACCAAGCCCTGTCTGCACACGGGCCTTTGTGTCACGACCCATGTGCCCCTGTCTCTCCTTGGACTATAAATAGACCACCTCCTCTTGCTTTCTAGGGTTAGCTAATGTTTAGACAACCATTTTATGAGCTTAGATCCATGTAGTATCCTCCTCCCATGGAGATGTCCTCCATGTGAGAAGATCCATAGTGATGCCAAGGCCCCTAATCTAGGGAAGATCCTCTCATGGATACAAGTCCCCTCTTGTAGGGAAGACTATCGTTACGTGTATCCTTTCGTTGACTTTAAAATGTGTATCCCCATGTGTTTATGTGAATCCAGTGGATGTGTGATTTGAAGATTGTTCTTGAGTTCTTGTGTTTCTCTTGATTTTCCTCTCCCCCCTCCAAGTGTGAAAAGGTCGACCACCGGGAGTGCGCCCCGTATCATATTGGTATCATAAGCCACGTTGATTCACATCTTGGAGTCTCATCCCCCTTTTTATAGCCACTTTTTCCTTTGGTTTCACCTAATTTCGAAAATTCCCACAAAAGTAGCCATACGAAAATTTCTTGGAAACGTTGGATTTGAAGAGATTTTGTTGATTTGAATCTGTGGAATTTGTTGTGGACAAGTGGATCAACCTTTTCCCCACCACCCTACCCTTTTCACCAGTCAAATTGCCTGAATTTTTCATATTCATCAAATTCCGCCTCGGTTTCATCTGCTGGCTGGCCGGCCCACGTGCGTTGGGCGACGGAGCCACCCGGACGTTCGGACACCGTCGGACGACCAAGCCAGCCCGGACATCCGGACAACCTTGTCCAAGATGATTTTTCTTCAGCATTTTCCACCGCCATTTGCATTTTTTATTTTGAGTCGCATGCCCCACCACTTCCTAAGGTGTTTCGGCTAATTAGGAGTGGTTCTACATCGACATTGCCGCTCATCATCGCCATACATCGCCGCCAACCAACTCTTCATTGAGGCCTCACCATAAGCAATGGCGGTAACTGAGACGACACTCTTGAAATATACCCTTACCATTGCATTGGTACCCCGAGCCTACTTGCGTAACTTGCCTATCGATACTAGCCACCGAGTATTGTAGGGCATGCTACTTGTGCACATTAGTGATACATACGCCGCGTAGCTCCAATTGCATGTAAACACCATAACTATCACATGGTCGTGTCATACTAGTATCTTTTGTGTTTCGATAGTACCCGCATACACAATTGCTATCTTGTTTGTGCATGTCCCGCATAGTGGCCACACAAAATATCATCATCAAAATATAGAAAAGCAAAGCGTTTCAGCAAGTGCAAAAGAGCAATAGCATCACCAACTTGCATAACATTGATATCATATCATATAAAACTTTATCATCTTGGATCATTTGAGCGAGAGACATTCTGGCTCATACATATAGCAAAAGTAGGGAATAGGAAAACGACACGTTTTGTTTCTTATAGGTTGTGCAAAAGTTGATATCGCGTCCATTTGAGCAATCGTGCTAGCATGTCTCTAGTGTTGTGCAATGCGAGCGTTTTTGTCGAAAACCACATTTTGTGCTCATCTTTTGGTTGCACGACCCCACTTTTTTATCTGTGTGTGTGTGTTTCCGTGTATACTCATTGCTATTGATCTACATTGTCTTACTTGCGAATTTGTGAATTTCTTTCAACATTATTGATTCACGTTGTCGAATTGCTTGAATTTTGTGCCACTATCCTAACCAAGCTCCTCCAAAAGCTTTATTTGTGTAGGTGTGAGGAGGACAATCCTCGGAACAAATTCTACTATTTCCATAATTGCACATTGGGTGATCTTGATACATTTTCAACTTTTGGATCACTAATTGATATTGTCTTCTCACTCTTCCACTTTTATCGCTGCTGAGTGCTATGGATAGGACCATCATGCCGAACCCGGCCTTCGAGGGGCAAGACATCGACGAGAACAACTACGTCATCAAACTACACTTCTTTTGCGCCCAAAAAGGAATGCACCAATCACACGACACTGTGAACGTCCTCATCGAGCAACTCGCCACCGAGTTGCGTGATTCCAAGGTGCGCATGAGGGACTACCTCGACGAAAACCTATCAAATCAAATGGACGAGGTCCGCACATTGATGGTGAACCGCACACCCTCAACTCTACTTCATCATGGCGGAAACACTCAAGTCGCCACTCCGACGAGTACTCCTCCAGCGCATGTCCTCAACGAGCTCGGCATCATAAACGTGAAGACCGTCACCACAACCAAGAATAGGACAACTCCTTCCATGGAATGGATCTCAAGATCGACTTCGCGAGCATGATCGATGCCATCGACAAGAACAAGAAGATTTTGAGCATGCACACATTCAAGAACGCTATGAAGACGAATGACAATGTGAAGAACAAGCGCTTGAAGCTCAACATGCTTTGCGAGAAGCAACATGCGCTATGCAAGAACGCAACCGCCAAGCACGATAAGAACAAATAGCATTAAGACGTGAACGTCAAGATGAAGCCATGCACCAGGACGAGCACCAAGATATACGACCCTGAGCAAGAGAACCTCGCCAATGACATCAAGAAAATCATGATGAGCCAATGAATGACCAAGCTCAAAGGCAAGAATAATAACGCCAAGCCGACAACGACATTGAGGACCCTCCGCCACGACAAGGGCAATGCCATAACAACAACCATGAAGAACATCGCCTCGACAACCTCAAGTTCATGATGCCTAAGTTCTCCGGAAGCAATGATCCCGAAGACTATCTTTCATGGGCACTCAAAGTTGAAAAGATATTCCATCTACACAACTTTGATGAAGAGAAGAAGATTTCCATGGCCTCACTTGAGTTCCAAAATTATGTTCTCATTTGGTGGGAACAAGTGATTGAGAGAAGAAGAGAAACGGGTAAACCTCCTATCACCACTTGGACCCAAATGAAGGACCTCATGAGAGCTCGCTTCGTGCCTACTCACTATAACCGTGACCTCTTCAAGAAGCTACAACTACTCAAGCAAGGCACAAAGTCGGTAGAAGAATACTACCAAGAGGTGGAAATGGCCATGATCTGAGCCAATGTCAAGGAAGATGAGGAGCAAACATTGGCGCGTTTCTGGAATGGTCTCTACTACCAAGTAAAGAAAATTGAGGATTTCCAACCCTGGGCCAACTTACTCGAGCTAGTGCATCAAGCATCAAAAGCGGAACGCCAAGTACAAGTTGACTACAAGTACTCCAAGTTCTCTTCCAAGACCTACGATTCAAGTGCCCAAGCTTCTACGACTACGAGGCCTTCAATTACAAAGCCTTCTACAACAACCGACGACAAGTCAACTTATAAGGACAAAATGACTTCATCAAGCCGCATTCCTACAACAAGCAACTACAAGCCAAGAGCTTCATCCTCTACTCCAACAATGGATGCCACCGCTAAAACAAGCTCCATCAAGTGCTTCACGTGCCAAGGTTGTGGCCACAAGACGAACGAGTGTCCCACAAGGCACACAATGATCCTCTAAAATGATGGCATCTATGACTCTATGAGCAAAGATGAATTGGAAGTTGTGGACCATGTGGCCATGCACCAACAAGTAAATGAAGATGAGGATGCACAAATCTTTTTGTGACAATGATTTGAACCCCACTCTTGTTGTTTCAAAGGTGTTGACTCTTCAACAACAACAAGACAAAGACTAATGTTGCCACATCGTCCACACCAAGGCTGGCATTCAAGGAAAATCCGTCAAGGCCATCATCAACGGCAGAATTTACCACAATTCGGCGAGTGAGGAACTTTGCTCCAAGCTGCAATTGGTCAAGCATAAGAATCCACACCCCTACAAGTTACAATGGCTTAGTGACTCTGGCACACTCCAAGTTGAATACACCGTGCAAGTATCCTTCAATATTGGCGCATATGAAGATACATTGGAGTGTGATGTGGTTCCCATGTCCATTTGCATCTACTACTTGAAAGACCTTGGAAATTCAACACTGGCGTCATCCACAATGGATGGACCAATCATTGTAGCATCAAGATGAAGGGCAAGGAATATGTGCTTTGACCCATGACTCATAGTCAAGTCGTCACCGAGAAACAAAATACATCCCATCATCGAGAAAAAAGGGAGAGAGCGACCCGCCTAAAAGAGAGTGAGCGCCACAAGCCAAAATTGAGTGACTCCATGATGAGAGACAAGAGAGCTCTAGTTCTTGTATCCGCCAAAAGAGACTTGAGGGATGTGACTAGGATCCTATTAATCGTTCTTCACTTTGTACTTGTGTGCAAATATGAGGTCGTAAGGACTAATGCTTCACAACATCTACCTCTTGTCTTATCTCGTCTATTGTAGGAATTCCATGACGTCTTTCTCGACGGGCTACCTTTGGGACTACCACCGAGATGAGGGATTGAACATCACATCGACCTCATACCCGGAGCACCGCTTCCTAACAAGGTACCTTACCGCGTCAACCCCGAAGAAACTAAGGAGATACAAAGGCAAGTCCAAAAACTCCTAGATGATGGGTGTGTACGTGAGAGCCTAAGTCCTTGTGCAGTTCCAGTAATTCTTTTTCCTAAGAAAGAGGGTAGTATGTGCTTGTGTTTGGATTGCTGCACGATAAATTCTATCATCGTTCGGTATAGTCGTCATATACCTCGCCTTGATGATATTCTAGATGAACTTAGTGGTGCCACTATATTTTCCAAAATTGATTATAAAAGTCGTTACTATCAAATATGCATGCAAGAAGGTGATGAGTTGAAAACTGCGTTTAAAACCAACTTTGGTCTATATGAACAGCTAGTGATGCCTATGGGCCTATCTGAAGCACCAAGTACTTTCATGTGTGTCATGCATTATGTCTTTCGCTATCTCATTGGTGATTGTGTTATGGTCTATGATACGTCCATTTTGCATAATGCTTTTATATCAATATTTATTGCATTATGGGTTTTTATTACACATTATGGTACAATACTTATGCCTTTTTCTCTCTTATTTTACAAGATTTACATGAACAGGGAGAATGCCGGTAGCTGGAATTCTGGACTCGCAAAGGAGCAAATCTGATAGACAAATTCTGCACAGCTCCAAAAGTCCTAAAAAGTTATGGAGAACTGTTTTGGAATATATAAAATATAATGGGCAAAAGAAGCACCGGAGGGGACCCACCAGGTGGCCACAAGCCAGGGGGCGTGGCCTACCGCCCTGGCCGCACCCTACAGGCTTGTGGGCCCCCTGGCAGGCCTCTGGTGCCCATCTTCTCCTATATGAAAGGTTTTGACCTGGAAAAATTCATATCAGACCTTTCGGGACACGATGCCACTGTCTCAAGGCGGAACTTTGACACAGCAAATCTAGAGCTCTCACAGAGCTATTCCGCTGGGGAAACTTCCCTCCCGGAGGGGGATATCGAAGCCATCGTCATCACCAACAATCCTCTCATCGAGAGGGGGTCAATATCCATCAACATGTTCATCAACACCATCTCCTCTCGAAACCCTAGGTCATCTCTTATATCCGATCTTTGTCTCAAACCTCAGATTGGTACCTGTGGGTTGCTAGTAGTGTTGATTACTCCTTGTAGTTGATGCTAGTTGGTTTATTTGGTGGAATATTATATGTTCATATCCTTAATGATTATTAATACTCCTCTGATTATGAATATGAATATGCTTTGTGAGTAGTTACATTTGTTTCTGAGGACACGGGATAAGTCTTGTTATAAGTAATCATGTGAATTTGGTATTCATTCGATATTTTGATAGGTTATATGTTGTGTCTCCTCTAGTGGAGTCATGTGAACATCGACTAATTGACACTTCACCATTATTTGGGCCTAGAGGAAGGCATTGGGAAGTAATAAGTATATGATGGGTTGCTAGAGTGACAGAAGCTTATACCCTAGTTTATGTGTTGCTTCGTAAGGGGCTGATTTGGATCCATATGTTTAATGCTATGGTTAGATTTATCTTAATTCCTATTTCGTAGTTGTGGATGCTTGCGTGAGAGGTTAATCCTAAGTGGGAGGTTTGTCCAAGTAAGGGAAGCACCCAAGCACAGGTCCACCCACATATCAAATTATCAAAGTAACGAACGCACATCATATGAGCATGATGAAAACTAGTTTGACATAAATTCCCACGTGTCCTCGGGAGCGCTTTTCTTTATATAAGAGTTTGTCCAGGCTTGTCCTTTGATATAAAAAGGATTGTACCACCTTGCTGCACCTTAATTATAAATTTTACTTGTTACCCGTTACAAATTACCTTATCACAAAACTATCTGTCACCGATAATTTTAGTGCTTGCAGAGAATACCATACTGAAAACCGCTTATCATTTCCTTCTGCTCCTCGTTGGGTTCGACACTCTTACTTATCGAAAGAAATACGATAGATCCCCTACACTTGTGGGTCATCAAGACTCTTTTCTAGCGCCATTTCCGGGGAGTGAAGCGCCTTTGGTAAGTGGAACTTGGTAAGGAAAACTTTATATATTGTGCTGAAATTTACTGTCACTTGTCACTATGGAAAATAATCCTTTGAGGAGCTTGTTCGGGGTATCTTCACCCCGACCGGAAGCACAAAGAGATGCTCCTCAACCTGCTGCACCTACTTAAAATATTTATTTTGAAGTTCCTTTGGGTATGATAGAAAAACTGCTAGTTAATCCTTATGCAAGAGATGGAAAACTACATCCTAATTTGAACCTAATCTATGTGGATGAAGTTTGTGGATTATTTAAGCTTGCAGGTCTGCCCGAGGATGATGTCAAGAAGAAGGTCTTTACTTTATCTTTGAAGGAAAAGGCGTTGACATGGTATAGGCTATGTGATTATATTGGATCATGGAACTACAACCGATTGAAATTGGAATTTCATCAGAAGTTTTATCCTATGCATCTGGTTCATCGTGATCGGAATTATATTTATAATTTTTGGCCTCGTGAAGGAGAAAGAATCGCTCAAGCTTGGGGGAGGCTTAAGTAAATGTTATATTCGTGCCCCAATCATGAGCTCCCAAGAGAAATTATTATTCAGAATTTTTATGCTCGGCTCTCTTGTAATGATCAATCCATGCTCGACACTTCTTGTGTTGGTTCCGTTATGAAGAAAAATATTGAATTCAAATGGGACTTGTTGGAAAGAATTAAACGCAACTCTGAAGATTGGGAACTCAAATGGGACTTATTGGAAAGAATTAAATGCAACATTGAAGATTGGGAACTCGATGAGTCAGATATAAGCGTTAAGTTTGATTGTGTTAAATCATTTATAGACACCGATGGTTTTCATGATTTTAGCACTAAATATGGACTTGACTCTGAGGTAGTAGCTTCATTTTGTGAATATTTTGCTACTCATGTCGATCTCCCCAAGGAGAAGTGGTTTAAATATCATCCTCCCATTGAAGTTAAAGTGGTAGAACCTATTAAAGTTGAAGAAGAAACTACAATTTTTATGTTGATCATGTTATTCCTACGGCTTAGATTGAGACATTACCCTTTCCTGTTAGGATAAAAGAACATGCTAAAGCTTCAGCTATGGTTCGTAAGAGGTGTACTAGATCACCTATACTTCCTGAACAAATTAAAGTTGAACCTAATATTGCTATGGTTAAGGATCTCTTGGTTGATAATATTGATGGGCATGTCATTCACTTTTGTGACGAAGCTGCTCGAATTGCTAGAACTGATACTAATGGTAAGCATAGACCTATTGTTAGCGTGCCCGTTGTTTCTGTTAAAATAGGAGATCATTGTTATCATGGATTATGTGATGTGGGTGCTAGTGTGAGTGCAATTCCCTTTACCTTATACCAAGAAACTATGAATGATATTGCACCAGCCGAATTAGAGGAAATTGATGTTAGCATCAAGCTTTCTAATAGAGATACTATTTCACCAATTGGGATTGTTAGAGATGTTGAAGTCTTGTGTGGGACATAAAATATCCTATTTATTTTCTTGTTCTTGGTTCCCCACAAGATGATTTTTGTCCTATTATATTCATAGACCCTTCTTGAATACTGTTAATGCTAAGATTGATTGTGAAAAACAAAAGGTTAATGTAAGTTTTGATGATGCATCTCATGAGTTCAATTTCTCTAATATTCGTAGACAACCCCATGACAAAAATTGCCTAGTAAAGATGAAATTATTGGTCTTGCTTCTATCGATGTGCCTCCAACCGATCCATTAGAACAATATATGCTAGACAATGAAAATGATATGCATATGAATGAAAGGAATGAAATAGATAAGATTTTCTTTGATCAACAGCCTATTCTGAAACACAACCTACCTGTTGAAATACTTGGGGATCCTCCTCCACCCAAGGGTCATCCCGTGTTTGAGCTTAAACAATTACGTGATACTCTGAAGTATGCTTATCTTGATGAAAATGAGATATATCATGTTATTATTAGTGCTAACCTTTTAGAGCATGAAGAAAAGAGGTTATTGAAAACTCTGAGGAAGCACCGTGCCGCTATTGGATATACTCCTGATGATCTTAAGGGCATTAGTCCCACTCTATTTCAGCACAAAATTAAAATGGAATCTGATGCTAAACCAATTGTTGATCACCAAGGAAGATTAAATCCTAAAATGAAGGAAGTGGTAAGAAATGAAATACTAAAACTTCTGGAGGCAGGTATAATTTATCCTATTGCTGATAGTAGATGGGTTAGTCTCGTTCATTGTGTCCCTAAGAAGGGAGGTATTACAATTGTTCCTAATGATAAAGATGAATTGATCCCGCAAAGAATTGTTACAGGATATAGAATGGTAATTGATTTCAGGAAATTAAATAAAGCTATTAGGAAAGATCATTATCCGCTACCTTTTATAGATCAAATGCTAGAAAGACTATCCAAACATACACATTTTTTGCTTTCTAGATGGTTACTCTCATTTCTGTCAAGTACGTGTATCAAGAGAGGATCAAGAGAAAACCACTTTTACTTGTCCTTTCGGTACCTTTGCTTATAGACGTATGCCTTTTGGTTTATGCAATGCACTTGCTACCTTTCAAATATGTATTATGGCTATATTCTCCGACTTTTTTGAAAAGATTGTTGAGGTTTTCATGGATGATTTTTCCATTTATGGAACTTATTTTGATAATTGCTTGAGAAACCTTGATCGAGTTTTGCAGAGATGTGAAGAAACTAATCTTGTCTTGAATTGGGAGAAGTGCCACTTTATTGTTAATGAAGGCAATGTCTTGGGACACAAAATCTCCGAAAGAGGTATTCAAGTTGATAAAGCTAAAGTTGTTGCTATTGAAAAGATGTCGTGTCAAACAGATATTAAAGGTATAAGAAGTTTCCTTGGTCATGTTGGTTTCTATAGGAGATTTATCAAAGACTTCTCTAAAACTTCTAAGCCTATCACTAATATTTTGCAAAAGGATATTACATTCATTTTCAACGATGATTGTGTAGAAGCATTTGAAATTCTTAAGAAAGCCTTGATAACTGCACCTGTTGTTCAACCACCTCATTGGAACATACCCTTTGGAATTATGTGTGATGCTAGTGATTATGTTGTTGGTGCTGTTCTAGGATAAAGAGTTGATAAGAAATTAAATGTCATCCATTACGCTAGTAAAACTCTAGACAGTGCCCAAAGAAACTACGCTACCACTTAAAAGGAATTTTTAGCAGTCGTGTTCGCTTGCGATAAGTTTAGACCTTATATTATTGATTCCAAAGTAATTGTTCACGCTGATCACGCTGCTATTAAGTACCTTATGGAAAAGAAAGATGCTTAACCTAGACTTATTAGATGGGTCCTTCTACTGCATGAATTTGATTTGCATATTATTGATAGAAAGGGCGCTGATAACCCCGTAACAGATAACTTGTCTAGATTAGAGAATGTTCTTGATGACCCACTACCTAATGACGATAGCTTCCCTGATGAACAATTAGCTGTCATAAATGCTTCACACAATGCTCCTTGGTATGCTGATTATGCTAATTACATTGTTGCTAAATTTATACCGCCTAGCTTCACATACCAACAAAAGAAAAGGTTCTTCTATGATTTAAGATATTACTTTTGGGACGATCCACACCATTATAAAGAAGGAGTAGATGCTATTATTAGACGTTGTGTACCTGAGCCTGAACATGGGACAGATCCTATACAAGTGTCACTCTGAGGTTTACGGAGGACACCACGCTGGAGATAGAACTGCACACAAGGTATTACAATCTGGGTTTTATTGGCCTACTCTCTTCAAGGATGCTCGTAAGTTTGTCTTGTCTTGTAATGAATGTCAAAGAATTGGTAATATTAGTAGACATAAGGAAATGCCTATGAATTACCCTCTTGTTATAGAAACATTTGATGTTTGGGGTTTTGATTATATAGGACCTTTTCCAAAATCCAACGGGTATACTCATATTCTAGTTGGTGTTGGTTATGTTACTAAGTGGGTAGAAGCTATTCCAACTAGTAGTGCTGATCATAACACTTCTATTAAAATCAAGGTTGTCAGAATCGCGATTCTAAATCAGATCAGAGCTCCGTTGGTAGGATCGTGAATCGTAGAATCATAACTACTAGGATCGTAGAAACTGAGATTCTTTGAGAAAAATCGTAGAATCGGATGGGATACTTTGGATCGTAAAGTTGTAAGATTCTAAGACTCTAGTCACGATTCTCACAACTTTGATTAAAATTCTTAAAGGAGTTATTCTACCTAGATTTGGAGTCCCTAGATATTTAATGATTGATGGTGGTTCACACTTTATTCATGGTGCTTTCGCTAAATTGCTTGCTAGGTATGATGTTAATCATAGAGTTGTATCTCCTTATCATCCTCAATCTAGTGGGCAAGTAGAATTAAGCAATAGAGAAATAAAATTGATCTTGCAAAAGACCGTTAATATATCTAGAAAGAATTGGTATAAGAAACTTGATGATGCATGATGGGCTTATAGAACCACTTACAAAAATCCTATGGGTATGTCTCCTTATAAAATGGTTTATGGTAAAGCATGTCACTTACCTCTAGAGCTAGAACATAAAGCCTATCGGGAAATTAAAGAACTTAATTATGATTTCAAACTTGCTGGTGAAAAGAGGTTATTTGATATTAGCTCACTTGATGAATGGAGAACCCATGCCTATGAGAATGCCAAGTTGTATAAAGAATAGGTTAAGAGATGGCAGGATAGAAGGATACAAAAGCGTGAATTCAATGTAGGTGATCATGTCCTGCTATGCAATTCTTGTTTAAGTTTTTTTGCAGGAAAACTTCTCTCTAAATGGGAAGGTCCTTACATTCTCGAGGAAGTATATCATTCCGGTGCCATCAAGATCAACAACGCCGAAGGCACAAATCCGAAGGTGCTAAATGGGCAAAGAATCAAGCATTATGTCTCAGGTACTCCCATAAATTTGGAAACTAATATTATCAATACCATAACTCTAGAAGAGTACATTAGGGAGACCTATCAGAACGTCTCAGACCCCGAAAAGGAATAGGTATGTGCTACTGTAAGAAAACCGACTCCAAAACGTTTTCAATGGAATTTTTTACTAGTTTTGGAATATTAAAAAAATTAGGAAAATTTAAAGCAGTCTGAAGCGTGCACGAGGAGGCGACAAGCCACAGAGGTGCGACCTACCCCCTTGGCCGCGCCCAGTAGGCTTGTGGCCACCCCATGCACCCTCCGGACTCTGTTTTCTTGTGGAATACTCCTTCGGGTCGGCAAAAATTCATTATATAATCTCCCAAAGGTTTTGACCTTTGTATCTCGACAACATCTCCTATTTTTGTTTTGAGTTGTTTCTGTAGCAGATTTAGAGTAAGATGTCGTCCCAAGATTCTGATGGAGAGAGCTATGTATCGCACCATCTTCCCAATCCCAAGCTCCACGGGGACGTAAATCCCTATGGATTGTGCTCGGAGGATGAACGGAGACACGCAAATATGTGGAAGAAAGCTTGGATGAAGAGGAGATTCCCTTGCCTCAACCCGAAGATATGCATGTGGAGTTCAAGAAATCGAGCCTCCCAAATACAAGGAGAAAACCCAAGGTGATATTTATCCCTTCTTGTTTTCTGAAGGAGAGAAAGGGTGAATTACGTCAAAGGATATTGAGGCTCGAGCTGGAAGTAGACGATCTGAGGGAACAAAATTTTGTGCTTAAGTGGAAACTCGATAAGCTTTCAACCCCATGAGCAACTCCAACATCACCACCTTCAAAGGAAGACAACTGAACACATGGGTATGGGCACTCCCCTTGGCTTGTGCCAAGATTGGGGAGGTGCCCCGGTATCATATCACCATCACACCTTTTTACTTTTTTGTTTTCTTTTGTTTTTCTTTGCTCGATCCTTTTAGTTATATCTTGATCTAGTAGAATAAAGTTTTAGTGTGATCTAGTTTTGATTTTTATTTTTGTTCCCCCTATGTAAGCAAGTCCGACAATTATATAATAAAGAGTAGTTTTGAATTAAGGGCTTTGCTTGCTTGCTATGATCTCGAGAAAAACAAATAGAAATAAGTTTAGAATAAAAGCAAAATAGCAGGCATGAGGATCTTATGTGAGTGATGACTTCACATATAAAAAGTATGCCCATTGAAATTTGTTGTGAGTTGACAAACAAAGCTATTGGTCATTGTTGCAATTAAAATGAAATAATAAAGAAAGAGAGGTTCACATATAAATATATTACCTTAGACATCTTTTATGATTGTGAGCACTCATTAAAATATTATATGTTAAGAAGTTGATGTTTGACAAGGAAGACAACATAATGAGTTATGTTTGCCTATTTCCGAATAGAAGTTATATTGTTGTAGATCCTTCAACATGTGTTGCTTGCTTCCACCTCATATTAGCCAGAAACTCCTGCACCAAGTAGAGATGCTACTTGTGCATCCAAAACCTTTAACCTAGTGTTTCCTTGAGAGTCCACCATACCTACCTATGGATTGAGCAAGATCCTTCAAGTAAGTTGTCATCTGTGCAAGCAATAAAATTTCCCCTTAAATATGTGTGGTTTATTAGTGCTAGAAAAATAAACTTTATACGAACTTGTGATATAGAAGAAATAAAAGCAACGGACTGCATAATAAAGTTCTTCATCACAAGGCGCAATATAAACTGACGTTCTTTTGCATTAAGAGATTGTGCATCCAACTATAAAAGCGCATGACAACCTCTGCTTCCCTCTGCGAAGGGCATATCTGTTCTTTTACTATTCTAGTACTTACCTTTATGTAAGAGTTCTGGTGATCTTCACCATTTCCTTTATTTCGGCTTTATCTTTTGGCAACCGCAATGTGTTGGGGAATGATCTAGACAAATATATCCACTCTGATGCGGGTGATCATGAGTTATTATTGTTGACATTACCCTTGAGGTAAATAGTTGGGAGGTAAAAATATAAGCCCCTATCTTTCTCTTTGTCCGACTGAAGCTTTGACCTCATAGGTACCGCGTGAGTGTTAGAAATTATGAAAGACTATAAGATGATTGAGTATGTGGATTTGCTTTACAAGCTCTTATATTGACTCTTTCCTGCGTTGCGATAAATTGGAATTGCCACAATGACTGAAATCATAGTTTGTTCGTTCTCAATAGAGTTCTTGATGCATATTTTGACTTGTGAATGAATTGTTACTCTAGTATAAGATATTCTATGTCAATATGTGTGGATGTTCTGAAGATAATCACGATGCGTGCATGTCCGTATTTTATTTTATCGACACCTCTATCTCTAAACATGTGGGCATATTTACTGATCTCGGCTTTCGCTTGAGGACAAGCGAGGTCTAAGCTTGGGGGAGTTGATACATCCATTTTGCATCATGCTTTTATGTCAATATTTATTCCATTATGGGCTGTTATTACACATTATGGTACAATACTTATGCCTTTTCTCTCTTAATTTACAAGATTTACATGAAGAGGGAGAATACCGACAGCTGGAATTCTGGACTGGAAAAGGAGCAAATCTGAGAGACCTATTCTGCACAACTCCAAAAGTCCTGAAAAGTTACACAAAATTGTTTTGGAATATATAAAAAGTAATAGGAGAAAGAATTATGGGAGGGGACCCACCAGGTGGCCATAAGCCAGGGGCGCGACCTACCCCCTGGCAGCACCCTTCAAGCTTGTGGGGCCCCTGGCAAGCCTCTCGTGCCCATCTTCTCCTATATTAAGGGTTTTGACCTGGAAAAAATGATATCAGACCTTTCGGGACGTGCTGCCGCCGTCTGGAGGCAGAACTTCGACAGAACCAATCTAGAGCTCCGGCGGAGCTATTCCGTCGGGGAAACTTCACTCTTGGAGAGGGAAATCGAAGGAATCAACCAAAGATCCTCTCATCGAGAGGGGGTAAATATGCATCAACATCTTCATCATCACCATCTCCTATCCAAATCCTAGTTCATCTCTTGTATCTCATCTTTGTATCAAACCTCAGATTGGTACCTGTGCGTTGCTAGTAGTGTTGATTACTCCTTGTAGTTCATGCTAGTTGGTTTATTTGGTGGAATATTATATGTTTAGATCCTTAATGATTATTAATACTCCTATGATTATGAATATTAATATGCTTTGTGAGTAGTTATGTTTGTTCCTGAGGACATGGGATAAGTCTTGTTATAAGTAATCATGTGAATTTGGTATTCATTCGATATTTTGATAAGTTATATGTTGTCTCTCCTCTAGTGGTGTCATGTGAACGTCGACTACATGACACTTCAGCATTATTTGGGCCTAGAGAAAGGTATTGGGAAGTAATAACTAGATGATGAGTTGCTAAAGTGACACAAGCTTAAACCCTAGTTTATGTGTTGCTTCGCAAGGGGTTGATTTGGATCCATATGTTTAATGCTATGGTTAGACTTACCTTAATTCCTATTTCATAGTTGCGGGTGCTTGCGAGAGAGGTTAATCATAAGTGGGAGGTTTGTCCAAGTAAGGGCAGCACCCAGGCACCGGTCCACCCACATATCAAATTATCAAAGTAACAAACGTGAATCATATGAGCATGATGAAAACTAGTTTGACATAAATTCCCATGTGTCCTCGGAAGCGCTTTTCTTTATATAAGAGTTTGTCCATGCTTGTCCTTTGCTACAAAAAGGATTGGGCCACCTTGCTGAACCTTAGTTACAATTATTACTTGTTACCCGTTACAAATTACCTTATCACAATACTATATGTCACAGTTAATTTCAGTGCTTGCAGAGAATACCTTACCGAAAACCGCTTATCATTTCCTTCTACTCCTCATTGGGTTCGAAACTCTTACTTACCGGAAGGACTACGATATATCCCCCATACTTGTGGGTCATCAGTCTACTTTGATGAAATTCTTGTTTTTAGCAACACTATAGAGCAGCATGCTAAACATGTTAGGGAAGTATTGCAAGTCCTTAGAAATGAACAACTTTATGCAAGCATGGAAAAAATGCACTTTTGGTGTTGACAAAGTTGTTTTTCTTGGATTCGTAGTATCTTCTAAGAGTGTGCAAGTTGATGACACTAAAATTGATGCTATTCAAACTTGGCCCACACCCAACATCAGTCTATTAGTTGGCAAGCACCATGTGGTGGGGAAATATCCAAACATATATATCCACTCAAATATATTTGATCATGATTCATTATTGTTGACAATTATCTTTATGGTAAATATGTTGGGAGGCGAAACATTAAGCCCCTCTCATTCTCTGTGTTCGATGGATGTTATTTGTTCTAAAAATATGCTTTGAGTATTATCATTCATAGAAGACTATATGATAATTGAGTAAGTCGGGATCTTACTTAGACTTGATGATGCACATAAATTGTTTGATGACTAAGAACATATGATGTTGAGTTTCAAGAGAATGTGTTGTTTGAACCATGACATGTGAATTAATTGCTACACAACCATGATGATTTTTATGAAAAAAATGCTAGTTATGATGCTACAAAAAGTTATTGAAATTATCACTGATCAAACTTATATAATATGATGGCATTCACACTTCATATATTATTTCTTTTATCATTTACCTACTCGAGTATGAGCGGGAATTAACCTTGGGGATGTTGATACGTCTCCAACGTATCGATAATTTCTGAAGTATTCATGCCATGTTTACCTATGTTTACAATGTTTTTTATGGTTTCGATGTACTTTATATGATTTATTTAGAACTAACCCGGACTGACGCTCTTTTCAGAAGAATTACCATGATGTTGTTTTTTGCAGAAAATGGAAGT
Organism: Hordeum vulgare subsp. vulgare; assembly: GCF_904849725.1. NCBI lineage: Eukaryota > Viridiplantae > Streptophyta > Magnoliopsida > Poales > Poaceae > Hordeum > Hordeum vulgare. Next base: position 296,995,744 of record NC_058520.1, on the reverse strand, counting down.
TCTCATAATCGCCTCAAACTTTTATAATTGTTTTGGAGGAAATAAGCAATATTGGAGCAAAGGACCACTCGAGGGGAGCCACCTGTGGGCCACAAGCCAACACTCCCCCCAGGCCGCGCCCTGATGGCTTATGGGGCCCACGTGGCTCCTTTTGGCGTGATTCCAACGCTAAAAAATTCTATATATACCAGAAACCCTAGAAATAAAGAGAGAACCTTCGCTCCGCGGCCGCAACTCTTTGTATCGATGAAAAACCCATATGGAACCTTTCCAGTACCCTTCCAAAGAGGGGAAATCATCTCCGATGGCTATCTTCATCATCCCGGCGAAGGCCATGACGAGGAGGGGCTGAGGGTATGTACCAGTATCTATGTGTTCAATCTCTCTCTCTCATGTTCTTGAGATGGCACAATCTTGATGTATCACGAGCCTTGTTAATCTAGTTGTATCATATGGTGTTATTCCCTTGCTACCTTGTTGTGATCAATCCAATCTTCCCCTTTAAGATCTCGTTATGTTGGATTGAATAATTTCGTTTGAGAACACTTGATATATGTTTTTCATGTGGATACCCGTAGCAACATGGGGTATTCAAGTGATTCACTTGATATATGTTATGGCAACAACTTGCAGATCCCGATGACCTTGGGGATCTATGCATAGGGTTTGATTGCACGTTTTCATACTATGTTCTCCGATAGAAATCTTGCGGCGCTCCTTGAAGTTCTTGTGTCGGATTGAATATGATAAATATGAAATTGTGTGATGCATGTCACATAATTTAGCCACAAATACTTTAGGTGACATTGGAGTATCTAGGTGACATTAGGGTTGATTGATATATATCATGGGTGTTATTCTAGTACAAACTCTAGGGTTGTTTATGACACTTATAGGAATAACTCAAATGATTGATCAGAAAGAATATATTTGAGGTGGTTCTACTACCTACCCCAATTTCATCTTACTGTTCTCCGCTAGATAGGAACTTTCGAGTGATTCTTTGTTGCACGTGGCGGGATGATCATATGATTCTACTATGTTAGCATTGTTGAGAGATTGCACTAGTGAAAGTATGAACCCTATGCCTTATTACAAACCATTTATACAATGTTTTGCTCGCTGTTTTACACTTGCTACCTTATTGTTTATATATTTTCAGATCACAAAAACATATATCTACTATCCATACGTGATATGTCCATTTTGCATCATGCTTTCATGTTGATATTTATTGCTTCTTGGGTTGTTATATTACTTGTGGTACCATATTTATGCCTTTTCTCTCTTATTTTGCAAGCTTTATTTGGAGAGGGAGAATTCAGGCAGTTGGAATTCTGGACTGGAAAAGGAGTAAATCCTAGTCCACTATTCTGCACATCTCCAAATGCCCTGAAAATTTACGTGGATTTTTTGTAGAATATATTAAAAATACTAGGCGAAAGAACTACCGGAGGAGGGACACCAGGGCCCCACAAGCCCCCACTCTGCCACCACCCCCCCCCCCCCCGGTGGCGGTGGGCAAGCTTGTGGGCTGCCTGAAGGCCCACTAGCCCCCTCTTTTGCTATATGAAGCGTCCTCACCTGGAAAAAATCATACAGGAGCTTTTTCGTGGTTTCGCCGCCGCCACGAGGCGGAACTTGAGCAGATCCAATCTAGAGCTCCGGCAGGACGATCCTGTCGGGGAAACTTCCCTCCCGAAGGGGGAAATCGTCGCCATCGTCATCACCAACACTCCTCTCGTCGGAGGGGAGGCATCTTCATCAACATCTTCATTAGCACCATCTCCTCTCCAATCCCTAGTTCATCTCTTGTAATCAATCTTCGTCTCGCGACTCCGATTGGTACTTGTAAGGTTGCTAGTAGTGTTGATTACTCTTTGTAGTTGATGCTTGTTGGATTACTTGGTGGAAGAGTTTATGTTCAGATCCTTGATTCTATTCATTACACCTCTGATCATGATTATGATTATGTTTTGTGAGTAGTTACTTTTGTTCCTGAGGACATGGGATAAGTCATGTGAATTTGATATTCGTTCGGTATTTTGATATGTTGTATGTTGTTTTTCCTCTAGTGGTGTTATGTGAACGTCGACTACATAACACTTCACCATATTTGGGCCTAGAGGAAGGCATTGGGAAGTAGTAAGTAGATGATGGGTTGCTGGAGTGTCAGGAGCTTAAACCCCAGTTTATGCGCTGCTTCGTGAGGGGCTGATTTGGATCCACTAGTTTAATGCTATGGTTAGACTTTGTCTTAATTCTTCTTTTGTAGTTGTGGATGCTTGCGAGAGAGGTTAATCATAAGTGGGGTGCTTGTACAAGTAAGGGCAGTACCCAAGCGCCGGTCCACCCACATATCAAACTATCAAAGTAACGAACGTGAATCATAAGAACATGATGAAACTAGCATGACAGAAATTCCCGTGTGTCCTCGGGAGCGTTTTTCCTCCTATAAGACTTTGTTCAGGCTTGTCCCTTGCTACAAAAGGGATTGGGACACTAGCTGCACCGTTGCTACTACTTGTTACTTGTTACTCTTTGCTTGCTACGTTTCACCTCGCTACACAATCACTTGTTACCACTACTTTCAGTGCTTGCAGTTATTACCTTGCTGAAATCCGTTTATCAGAGCCTTCTACTCCTCGTTGGGTTCGACACTCTTACTTATCGAAAGGACTACGATTGATACCCTATACTTGTGGGTCATCAAGACTCTTTTCTGGCGCCGTTGCCAGCGAGTGAAGCGCCTTTGGTAAGTGGAAATTGGTAAGGAAACATTTATATATTGTGCTGAAATTTATTGTCACTTGTCACTATGGAAACTCTTCCTTTGAGGAGTTTGTTCGGGGTATCTTCACCATGAACGGAAGCACGAGGAGTTGCTCCTCAACCTGAGGTACCTACTGAAAATATCTTTTATGAAATTCCTTTGGGTATGCTTAAGAAACTGCTCGCTAATCCTTTTACACGAGATGGATCTTCACATCCAGACTTTCATCTAATCTTTGTAGATGAAGTTTGTGGTTTATTTAAGCTTGTAGGTTTGCCCGAGGATGAGGTAAAGAAGAAAGTCTTTGCTTTATCTTTGAAGGATAAGGCGTTGACATGGTATAGGCTATGTGATGATGCTGGATCATGGGGCTACAATCGGTTGAAATTGGAATTTCATCAAAAGTTATATCCTATGCATTTAGTACATCGTGATTAGAACTTTATTTATAACTTTTGGCCTCGTGACAGGGAAAGCATAGCTCAAGCTTGGGGGAGGCTTAAATCAATGCTATATTCATGCCCCAATCATGAGCTCTCAAGAGAAATCATCACTCAAAACTTTTATGCTCGGCTTTCTCATGAAGATCGTACCATGCTTGACACTTCTTGTGCTGGTTCTTTTATGAAGAAGGATATTGATCACAAGTGGAATTTATTGGAGAGAATCAAACGCAACTCTGAAGATTGGGAGTTGGAGTAAGGTAAGGACTCAGGTATGAATTTCCAATTTGATTGCATTAAATCTTTTGTTGAGACAAACACTTCTAGAGATTTTAGCGCTAAGTATGGACTTGACTCTGAGATAGTAGCTTCTCTATGTGAATCTTTTGCTGCTCATGTTGATCTTCCCAAAGAGAACTGGTTTAGATATCATCCTTCTGTAGAAAGCAACATAGCCAAAACCAATCTAGTTGAGGAGAAAATCATAGCTTTTAGTGATCCTGTTGTTCCTTGTGCTTACACTGAGAAACCACCATACCCTGCCAGAATGAAGGATTATTCTAAAGCTCCAACTGTGATACGTAGGAGTTACATTAGACCGCTTCCACCCCTTGAGGAGATTAGAGTTGAACCTAGTGTTGCTATTATCAAAGATCTCTTAGCCGAAGACATAGATGGGCATGTTATCAAATTCTGTGAGGACTCCGCTAGAATTTCTAAACCTCACGCGAAAGACAAGCACGGACCTGTAGTTGGCCTGCCCGTTGTTTCTGTTAAGATAGGAGATCACTGTTACCATGGTTTATGTGATATGGGAGCTAGTGTTAGTGCAATACACCGTTCTCTCTATGATGAAATCAAAGATGAGATTGCACCTGCTGAGTTAGAACCCATTGATGTCACTATTACGCTAGCCAATAGAGACACTATCTGCCCTCTGGGAATTGTGAGAAACGTAGAAGTCATGTGTGGTAAGTCGAAGTATCCTACTGATTTCCTCGTCCTTGGTACTGCACAAGATAGCTTTTGTCCCATCATATTTGGTAGACCCTTTCTCAACACTGTCAATGCTCACATTGATTGCATTAAGCAGACCGTCACAGTAAGTTTCGAGGGTGTGTCTCATGAATTTAACTTCTCCAAGTTTGGAAGACAACCCCATGAAAGAGAGTCGTCTAGTAGAGATGAAATCATTGCTCTTGCCTCTATTGTCGTACCTCCTACGGATCCTTTGGAGCAATATCTGCTTGAGCATGAAAATGATATGCATATGGAGGAGAGAGATGAGATAGATAGAATTGTCTTAGAACAACATCATGTTCTCAAGAATAATCTGCATGTTGAACTGCTTGGGGATCCTCCCCCACCAAACGGTGATCCTGTGTTCGAGCTTAAACAGTTGTCTGATACTCTTAAGTATGCCTATCTTGACGAGAAGGAGATATATCCTGTCATTATTAGTGCTCTCCTCTCAGAGCGTGAAGAGAAGAAGTTACTAAAAACTCTGAGGAAGCACCGCGCTGCTATTGGATATACCCTTGATGATCTTAAGGGTATTAGTCCTACTCTATGTCAGCACAAGATTAAAACCGATCCTGACTTTAAACCAGTTGCTGGTCATCAAAGGAGATTAAATCCTAAGTTGAAAGAGGTCGGTAGAAAAGAAATATTAAAACTTCTGGAAGCAGGAATCATTTATCTTGTTGCTCATAGTGATTGGGTAAGTCCAGTACATTGCGTACCTAAGAAGGGAGGTATCACCGTCGTGCCTAATGATAAGGATGAACTAATCCCACAAAGGATTATTACCGGCTATAGAATGGTGATAGACTTCTGGAAACTGAACAAGGCAAACAGGAAAGATCATTATCCTTTGCCGTTCATCGACCAAATGCTACAAAGGCTATCAAAACACACACACTTCTGCTTTCTAGACGGTTATTCAGGTTTCTCGCAAATACCTATTGCACAATCTATTCAAGAGAAAACCACTTTCACATGCCTATAGACGTATGCCTTTTGGCTTATGTAATGCACCTGCCACCTTCCAAAGATGTATGATGGCTATATTCTCTGACTTTTGTGAAAAGATTGTCGAGGTTTTCATGGATGACTTCTCCGTTTATGGGTCTTCCTTTGATGATTGCCTTAGCAACCTTGATCGAGTCTTACAGAGATGCGAAGAAACCAACCTCGTCTTGAATTGGGAGAAGTGCCACTTTATGGTTAATGAAGGTATCGTCTTAGGACACAAAATCTCTAAAAGAGGCATTGAAGTTGATACGGCTAAGGTTGATGCAATTGAGAAAATGCCTTGCCCCACAGATATCAGAGGTATACGAAGTTTCCTAGGTCATGCTGGTTTCTATAGAAGGTTTATTAAAGACTTCTCTAAGATTTCTAGGCCTCTTACCAACCTCTTACAGAAGGATGTTCCTTTTGTTTTTGATGAGGATTGTGAGGAAGCCTTTGAAATACTTAAGAAGGCTTTGATAACCGCACCTATTGTTCAACCACCTGACTGGAACTTGCCCTTTGAAATCATGTGTGACGCTAGTGATTATGTTGTTGGTGTTGTTCTAGGACAAAGAGTTGACAAGAAGTTGAATGACATTCACTACGCTAGTAAAACTCTAGACAGTGCCCAAAGAAACTATGCCACTACGGAGAAGGAATTTTTAGCAGTCGTGTTTGCATGTGAAAAATTCAGATCTTACATAGTTGACTCCAAAGTCACTATTCACTCTGATCATGCTGCTATTAAGTACCTTATGCAGAAGAAGGACGCTAAGCCTAGGCTGATCAGATGGGTTCTCCTGCTACAGGAATTTGATTTGCACATCGTTGACCGAAAGGGTGCTGATAACCCTGTAGCAGATAACTTGTCTAGGCTAGAGAATGTCCTTGATGACCCACTACCTATTGATGACAGCTTTCCTGATGAGCAATTAAATGTCATCCGCACTTCACATAGTGCACCGTGGTATGCCGATTATGCAAACTATATCGTAGCCAAATACATACCACCCAGTTTCACCTATCAACAAAAGAAGAAATTCTTCTTTGATTTGACACACTACTTTTGGGATGATCCTCACCTTTATAAGCAAGGAGTAGATGGTGTTATTAGATGTTGTGTGCCTGAACATGAACAAGGACAGATCCTGTAGAAGTGTCATTCCGAAGCCTACGGAGGACACCATGCTGGAGATAGAACTGCCCATAAGGTATTGCAATCAGGTTTCTATTGGCCCACTCTCTTCAAGGATGCCCGTAAGTTTGTCTTGTCTTGTGATGAATGCCAAAGGATAGGGAACATCAGTAAGCGTCAAGAGATGCCTATGAACTATTCACTTGTCATTGAACCATTTGATGTCTGGGCTTTGATTATATGGGACCCTTCCCGAGTTCCAATGGGTACACTCACATCTTAGTTGCTGTGGATTACGTTACTAAGTGGGTAGAAGCTATCCCCACTAAAAATGCTGATCACCACACCTCTATTAAGATGCTTAAAGAAGTCATATTCCCAAGATTTGGAGTCCCTAGATACTTGATGACTGATGGCGGTTCACACTTCATTCATGGTGTTTTCCGCAACATGCTAGCTAAGTATGATGTCAACCATAGAGTTGCATCTCCTTATCATCCTTAGTCTAGTGGTCAAGTGGAGTTGAGTAATAGGGAGATCAAGTTGATCCTACAAAAGACCGTCAATAGATCTCGAAAGAACTGGTCTAGCAAACTTGACAATGCACTATGGGCTTATAAGACTGCTTATAAGAATCCCATGGGCATGTCACTGTATAAAATGGTTTACGGTAAGGCTTGTCATTTGCCTCTTGAGATGGAACACAAAGCTTATTGGGCAATCAAAGACCTCATTTTTGATTTCAAACTTGCCGGTGAGAAGCGGTTGTTTTATATCAGCTTGTTGGATGAATGGAGAGCCCAGGCATACGAGAATGCCAGGTTGTTCAAGGAAAAGGTTAAGAGATGGCACGACAAACGGATACAGAAACGAGAGTTCAATGTAGGTCATTATGTCTTGCTATACAATTCTCGTTTGAGATTCTTTGCAGGCAAGCTTCTCTCTAAATGGGAAGGTCCCTATGTTGTCGCGGAAGTATATCGTTCCGGTGCCATCAAAATCAATAACAAGGAACGAAATTTTCCTAGAGTGGTAAATGGGCAAAGAATCAGGCATTACATCTCTGGTACTCCCATAAATGTTGAGACCAATATCATCAATGTCATAACTCCAGAGGAGTACATAAGGGATGTTTATCAGCCTGTTTCAGACCTTGAAAACGAAGATGTATCTGTTTCGACAAGAAATTGGACTCTTATACTTTTCCAATAGGAAATTTCCTCAGTTTTGGAATTTTTGGAAAATTAGAAAAACAAAAAGTAGTCCAGAGAGCAAACGAGGAAGCCACAAGGGCCCACTCCGCCACCACCACCCCTGGTGGCGGTGGGCAGGCTTGTGGGCACCTCGTGTGCCTAACAGACTCCGTTTTCTTGCGAAGGACTCCTTCTGGCCAGGAAAAAATCATTATATAGTCGCCCGAAGGTTTTGATCTCTGTATCGCGTAGTTTTCCTCTGTTTTCGTTTCGAGCTTGTTGTGTGCCGTAGATTTAGAGCAAAGATGTCTCAGGAATCTGTTGGGGAGAATGATCTTCATCAAGTTCATGAGGAAGTAGATGCTGATCTGAAAATAGTAGAAGTTACGGAAGCCAGGGACCAAGCTAAGGAGAAAACCCAAGCTAGGGAGGAAGTTCAACCTATGCTCAACATTGAAGACGTTGAAGGAATAGACTTTCTCCAACCCTTCCTCCACATGTTGTCTCCATCCTTGATTGAAGTCTTGAGGTTTTGCGAAACAACTCGTGCTCGCAATATTTCTCTTTCTCGTGAAGTTGTTTTGCTGGAAAACCATGTCACAGATCTCAAAAGTATAAATCAAAGGTTGATAGCTCTCTTGGAATCAGACTACTCCGACAACACCACCATCACCACCAAAGGAAGACAACTAAGCATTGGTATGGGCAATCCCCTTGGCTTCTTCCAGGCTTGGGGGAGTTGCCCTGGTATCGTATCACCTTTATATCTTTTGCTTTTACCTTTGCTTTAGTTCTTTCCTTTTCAGTTTTTATTTCTTCTTTTAGAGGAATAAGTCTTTAGTTTTTAGTTTGAGTCTTTTGCTTTTGTTTCACCCCCGTTGTATTCGATCTTACGAGCTATATAATAAAGAGTGTCTTAGTCAAGGGCTTTGCTTTGTGCCATGATCAAAAAGTATGAAAAGAACGATAGCATGAAAGATCATGAGACGATCTTATGGAAAGTGATAACTTCACTTATGACAAGTATGATGATTGAAACTTGTTGAGAATAAATCAACATAGACCTCAGTCATTGTTGCAATTAATAAGAAGTAATAAGGAAAGATAGGTTCACATATAAATATATCATCTTAGACACTTTTTGCAATTGTGAGCACTCACCAAACTATTACATGCCTAGGAGTAGATGTTGGACAAGGAAGACAACATAATAAATTTTGTTTCTTTGGTTCCAAACAATGTTATATGATTAGAGATCCCTTAGCATGTGACGATTGCTTCCACCTCATATTAGCCAAAACTCGCGCACCTAGTAGACATACTACTTGTGCATCCATAAACCTCCAACCCAGTTTTGCCATGAGAGTCCACCATACCTACCTATGGATTGAATAAGATCCTTCAAGTAAGTTGTCATCGGTGCAAGCAATAAAATTGCTCTCTAATATGTATGATCTATTAGTGTGTGGAAAATAAGCTTTGTACGAACCTGTGATGAGGAAGACATAAAAGCGACAGACTGCATAATAAAGTTCTTTGTCACAGGAGGCAATATAAAGTGACGTTCCTCCGCACTAAGAGGACACACATTCAAACCTCAAAAGCGCATGACAACCTCTGCTTCCCTCTGCGAAGGGCCTATCTTGTACCTTTACTTTTTACCCTTGTAAGAGTCATGGTGATCATCACCAATTCCCTTTTTGCCTTTGTCTTGGATACCGTCACATGCTTGGGAAAGATCTATATTCATATATCAACTTGGAGTTGAGTACTTATGCTTTATTGTTGTTGACTTTACCCTTGAGGTAAACCGTTGGGAGGCAAAGCTATAAGCCCCTATCTTCCTCTGTGTCCAGCTGAAACTTTGACACCATGAGTACCACGTAAGTTGTAACAAGCTCTTATTTGACTCTTTCTTATGTTGTGATAAATTGCAATTGCTTCAATGACTATGGTTTATTGTTGGTTACTTCTCGGTAAAGTTTTTGCTTCATGCTTTGCTTTGTGAAGGAATTGTTACTTTCCCATAAGAATCTTTATGACAAATTGCTGTCCTATGTGCGATCATGATGCCCTCATGTCCGTATTATGTTTTATCGACACCTTTGTCCCTCCACATGTGGACATGTTTAATGAAATTGGTTTTCGCTTGAGGACAAGCGAAGTCTAAGCTTGGGGGAGTTGATACGTCCATTTTGCATCATGCTTTCATGTTGATATTTATTGCTTCTTGGTCTGTTATATTACTTGTGGTACCATATTTATGCCTTTTCTCTCTTATTTTGCAAGGTTTATTTGAAGAGGGAGAATTCAGGCAGCTGGAATTCTAGACTGGAAAAGGAGCAAATCCTAGTCCACTATTCTACACATCTCCAAATTCCCTAAAAATTTACGTCGATTTTTTCTGGAATATATTAAAAATACTGGGCGAAAGAACTACCGCGGGGGAGCCACCACGGCCCCACAAGCCCCCACTCCGCCACCACCCCCCGTGGTGGCGGTGGGCAAGCTTGTGGGCTGCCTGAAGGCCCACTAGCCCCCCTCTTTTGCAATATGAAGCGTCCTGACCTGGAAAAAATCATATGGGAGCTTTTTCGTGGTTTCACCGCCGCCACGAGGCGGAACTTGAGCAGATCCAATCTAGAGCTCCGGCAGGACGATCCTGCCGGGGAAACTTCCCTCCCGGAGGGGGAAATCGTCGCCATCGTCATCACCAACACTCCTCTCATCGGAGGGGAGGCATCTTCATCAACATATTCATCAGCACCATCTCCTCTCCAATCCCTAGTTCATTTCTTGTAATCAATCTTCGTCTCGCGACTCCGATTGGTACTTGTAAGGTTGCTAGTAGTGTTGATTACTCTTTGTAGTTGATGCTTGTTGGATTACTTGGTGGAAGAGTTTATGTCCAGATCCTTAATTCTATTCATTACACCTCTGATCATGATTATGATTATGTTTTGTGAGTAGTTACTTTTGTTCCTGAGGACATGGGATAAGTCATGTTAATAATAGTCATGTGAATTTGATATTCGTTCGGTATTTTGATATGTTGTATGTTGTTCTTCCTCTAGTGGTGTTATGTGAACGTCGACTACATAACACTTCACCATATTTGGGCCTAGAGGAAGGCATTGAGAAGTAGTAAGTAGATGATGGGTTGCTGGAGTGACAGAAGCTTAAACCCCAGTTTATGCGCTGCTTCGTGAGGGGCTGATTTGGATCCACTAGTTTAATGCTATGGTTAGACTTTGTCTTAATTCTTCTTTTGCAGTTGCGGATGCTTGCGAGAGAGGTTAATCATAAGTGGGATGCTTTTCCAAGTAAGGGCAGTACCCAAGCGCCGGTCCACTCACATATCAAACTATCAAAGTAACGAACGCGAATCATATGAACATGATGAAACTAGCATGACAGAAATTCATGTATGTCCTCGGGAGCGTTTTTCCTCCTATAAGACTTTGTTCAGGCTTGTCCCTTGCTATAAAAGGGATTGGGCCACTTGCTGCACTGTTGCTACTACTTGTTACTTGTTACTCTTTGCTTGCTACGTTTCACCTCGCTACAATAGGACACTTGTATCACCATCTGTTCGTTGAACTAGTACATCTATACAAATTTCCATTGAATTGGGTATGTTAGGGACACAAGATATTTCTTGTATTTGATTGCAGGGTTGTTTGAGAGAGACCATCTTCATCCGACACCTCCCACTGATGGATCAACCTTAGGTCATCCACTTGAGGGAAATTTGTTGTTGTCCTAGAAAACTCTGCACTTGGAGGCCCAACAACATCTACAAGAATAATGTTTCATAGTAGACATCAGTGCTCCACAGTAACTTATGACACGCAAGATGATACCAAGATAGGCGCACTCAATTGTTGGTATGGGGGAACAGGGTATCACTAAGGTGCACAAGTAATGTGGCATACAATACTCAAATGGCTAGTCTCGAGAGGTAAGGTATGCAATAGGCTAGGTTATATCAAGTGTAATGACAAGGGAAGGTGAATGGTGATGGAATGGATGCATTCATCAACACTACCTACGTCGAGGTCGAAGAGTTTAAAGGCCTTGTTTCCGATTACGGTGTCAATGGGTGATCTGGTCATTGTAGTTGATGAATTCGAGTTCGGTGTTGCAGTGGAGGTAACATTGTTCGTGTAGCTACCCCTAATTAGTTGAAACACCTTAGAAAATGAGAGACTGCAATTGCAAATAGCCACAAAAAGAGGGATAAAAACTCAGTAGGTGTAAGTGGATGATCAGGGGTGGTGATTGCTTGCTCCCGCAGGAGTTGTTGGGATTCCCCAAGTGTAAGAGTGAAGCACAATAGTAGCAAGTACCCCCCCCCCCATTAGGGAATCAAGGTTATCAATACAGTAGGCGTCTCCCGACCTAACAAGGTCAACAGTACCTACACACAAAACACACATGGACTCATCCCCAACATGGCAAGAGGGTTGTCAATTCCCTTGTCTTGCTTGTTACAACAGTAAACTACAAGTGATAGAGATAGTTGAGGGCAACGTAACATGGCAAAGTAGAAGTACCAATTTTCTATAAGAATTTCACAATGGAGAATAGACACGGGGAGCCATAAGTTCATTAGTGGCATCTCTCTTAAACAAGCAAATGGCATGGTAAAGAAACTACATTTTGGTAGTGATTAAATTGTAATACTTATTACTATGATCTTCATGGCATACTCTCGTATAGGCATTACATGTGTGATAAGTAGATTGTTAATCAAATTGCAACTACTACTAATACTCTACCCCAAAACCGCTATCAAGCATGCATCTTGAGATAGTAAGTTTGCAAGAAACAAAGCATCACAATAAGCAAAATTACATGATGTAGACATGAAGATATCAATCAATATGATGAAACCCTGTCGCTTTATCCCTGCAACGGTACAATACGTGAGTTAGCTATTTTATCACCAGGTTAGATCATCACAAGATTGAACCCGGTACAAAACACCACTCACTCTGAAGAAAAGAACCATCAAACTTTATCAAAGAATATAGATAGATCGGGGAGCATGCAAAGCTATTTAATTATACATCAAGAAAATATCAAAATGTTAAATACATTTCATAGATAGATCGGTGATAGTGTTGGCGGTACGATCTCAGTAGGGCTTCGCCAAGCGCTACCATAGACGCGGCGGAGGAGAAGAACTAAGAGAGAGAGAGGGAGGGTGACGCCAAGGCTTTAGTGTGTTGGATGCCTCCCTCTCCCCTCATATATATATATATATATATATGAAGAGGGCTGCAGGAGCCTGTCCCCTAGGGTTTCACCTAGGGTGGGGTGGCGGCCAAGGTGGATCCTTGCCACACAAGGCAAGGGGTGGCGCCCCACCTTGGGCTTGCCTCAGCCCCTCTTGGTGAACCACTGAAACACTTCCGGCACCTCCATCACAAAACTTGTAAATCCCTAAACACTTTCGAAACTCGAATAACAACTTCTCATATATCAATATTTACTTCTGGACCATTCTGAAGCTCCTCGACATGTCCGAGATCTCATCCACGACTCCGAACAACCTTCGGTTACCAGCAAATGCAACTCAACAATACTATATCATCATTGAACGTTAAGCGTGTGGAACCTACGGGTTCGAGAACTATGCAAACATGACCGAGACACCTCTACGGTCAATAACCAATAGCGGGACCTGGATGCCCATATTGGTTCCTACATATTCCATGAATTTCTTTATCGCCCGAACCACGATGCCGAGGATTCAATCAATACCATATATAGTACCCTTTGTTCAGCGGTATATTACTTGCCCAAGATTTGATCGTCGGTATCTCCATACCTAGTTCAATCTCGTTACCGACAAGTCTCTTTACTCGTTCCATAATACAAGATCCCGTGACTAACTCATTAGTCACATTTCTTGCAAGCTTCTCGTGATGTTGTATTACCGAGTGGGCCCAGAGATACCTCTCCATCATACGGAGTGACAAATCCCTGTCTTGATCCATGCCAACCCAACACACACCCTCGGAGATAGCTGTAGAGCATCTTTATAATCACCCAGTTATGTTGTGATGTTTTATACACACAAGGTATTCCTCTGGTGTCAGGGAGTTGCATGTTCTCATGGTCTTAGGAACAGATACTTGACATGGAGAAAGCAGTAGCAATAAACTTAATGATACGATCGCATGCTATGCTTACGGTTGGGTTTTGTCCATCACATTATTCTGCTAATGATGTGATCCAATTATAAAATGACAACTCGTGTCTATGTCTAGGAAACCTTAACAATCTTTGATCAATGAGCTAGTCTAGTAGAGGCTCTCCACGGACACAGTGTTGTCTATGTATCCACACATGTATCTGAGTTTCCAATCAATACAATTATAGCATGGATAATAAACAGTTATCATGAACAAGTAAATATGATAATAACTACTTTATTATTGCCTCTAGAGCATATCTCCAACTGTCGCCCACTTGCACTAGAGTCAATAATCAAATATTACAAGGTAATGAATCTAACACCCATAGAGTTCTGGTGTTGATCATGTTTTGCTCGTGAGAGAGATTTAGTCACCGGGTTTGTAACAATCAGATCTGTATGTTCTTTGTAAATGTTTATGTCGTCCTCCTTGATATAATCGTGGATGGAATTGAAGCGGCGCTTTACGTGCCTGGTTCTTTTGTGAAACCTGGGTTCCTTGGCTAGAGCAATGGCACCAGTGTTGTCACAAAAGAGGGTCATTGGATCCAGTGCACTCGGTACAACTCCAAGATCCATCATGAACTGCTTCATCTAGACACCTTCCTTTGCTGCTTATGAAGCAGCTATGTACTCCGCTTCACATGTACAATATGTTACCATGCTTTGCTTGGAACTGCACGAGCTTACCGCTCCATCATTCAGAATAAATATGTATCTGATTTGATACTTAGATTCATCCGGATCTATGTCAAAGCTAGCATCGACGTAACCCTTTACGACGAGCTCTTGATCACATCCATAAACGAGAAACATCTCCTTATTCCTCTTCAGGTACTTAAGGATGTTCTTGACCGATGTCCAGTGTTCCACTCCTAGATCACTATGAAACCTGCTAGCCATACTTATGGCAAGGTTGACATCTTGTCGTGTGCATGGCATTGCACACATGATAGAGCCTATGGTTGAGGCATAGGGGATGACACTCATCTTTTCTCTATCCTCTATAGTCGCTTGGCATTGAGTCATACTCAACTTCACACCTTGCAGGACACGCAAGAACCCCTTCTTGGACTGATCCATTTTGAACTTCTTCAAAACCTTCTCAAGGTATGTACTTTGTGAAAGTCCTATTAAGCGTCTCGATCTATCCCTATAGATCTTGATGCCTGATATGTAAGCAGTCCGGGGTCTTTCATTGAAAAACTCTTGTTCAAATATATCATCACGCTTTCCAAAAGTTCTATATTGTTTCCAATCAGCAATATGTCATCCACATATAATACTAGAAATGCTATAGAGCTCCCACTCACTTTCTTGTAAATAAAAGCTTCTATACAAACTTGTATAAACCCAAACACTTTAATCACCTCATCAAAGAGAAGATTCCAACTCTGAGATGCTTGCACGAGTCCATAAATGGATCGCTGGAGCTTGCATACTTTGTCAGCATTTTCAGGATCGATAAAACCTTCCGGTTGCATCATATACAACTCTTCCTTAAGGAAACCATTAGGGAATGTTGTTTTCACATCCATCTATCAGATTTCATATTGAAAAATGCAGCTATTGCTAACATGATTCTGGCATACTAAAGCATCGCTACAGGTGAGAAAGTCTCGTCATAGTAAACTCCTTGAACTTGTGAAAACCCCTTTGCAACAAGTCAAGCTTTATAGATGGTGACATTACCGGCTGTGTCTGTCTTCCTCTTAAAGATCCATGTGTTCTGGATAGCCTTACGACCATCAGGTAATACTGCCAAAGTCCATACTTTCTTTTCATACATGGATCCTATCTCGGACTTCATGGCCTCTAGCCATTTGTTTGAATCTGGACCCATCATTGCTTCTTCATAGCTCATAGGTTCATTGTTGTCCAACAACATGACCCCCAAGACAGGATTATTGTACCACTTACTTAGGAGCAGTACGTGTCCTTGTCAGCCTACAAGGTTCAATAGTAACTTGATCTGAAGCTTCATGATCATCATCATTAGCTTCCTCTTCAATCGGCGTAGGCGTCACAGAAACACCTTCCTGTGTTGTGCTACTCTCCTTTTGAAGTGATGATTCATCAACCTCATCAAGTTCTACCTTCCTCCCACTCAATTCTTTCGAGAGAAACTCTTTCTCCAAAAAGGATTCATTCTTGGAAACAAAAACTTTGCCTTCGGATCTGAGATAGATGGTATACCCAACTATTTCCTTCAGGTATCCTATGAAGACGCACTTCTCCATATTGGTTTCAAGCTTATCATGTTGAAGCCTTTTGACATAAGCATCGCAGCCCCAAACTTTAAGAAACGACAACTTAGGTTTCTTGCCAAACCATAATTCATACGGTGTCGTCTCAACGGATTTAGATGGTGCCCTATTTGAAGTGAACGTGGTTATTTCTAATGCATAATCCCAAAACGGTAGTGGCAAATCGGTAAGAGACATCATAGAATGCACCATATCCAATAAGTTATAATTACGATGTTCGGACACATCATTACAATGTGGTGTTCTAGATGGCGTGAGTTGCGAAACAATTCCACACTGTCGTAAGTGCATACCAAACTCATAACTCAGATATTCTCCTCCACGATCAGATAGCGGAAACTTTATCTTCTTGTTACGATGATTCTCAACTTTACTCTAAAATTGCTTGAACTTTTCAAACGTTTTAGACTTGTGCTTCATCAAGTAAATATATCCATATCTACTCAAATCACGAGTGAAGGTAAGAAAATAACGATATCCATCGTGCGCTTCAACACTCATTGGACCGCACACATCAGTATGTATGATTTCCAACAAGTCACTTGCATGTTCCATTGTACCGGAAAACGGGGTTTTCGTCATCTTGCCTACGAGGAATGGTTCGCATGTATGAAGCGATTCAAAATTGAGTGATTCCAAAATTCCATCAGCATGGAGCTTCTTCATGCATTTTACACCAATATGACGTGAGCGGCAGTGCCACAAGAAAGTGGTACTGTCATTATTAACTCTACATCTTTTGGCATCAATGTTATAAACATGTGTATCACAATCGATATTCAACAAGAATAAACCATTCACATTGGATGCATGACCATAAAAGATATTACTCATATAAATAGAACAACCATTAGTCTTCGATTTAAATGAGTAACCATCTCGCCTTAAACAAGATCCGGATATAATGCTCATGCTCAACGCAGGCACTAAATAACAATTATTTAAGTTCATAACTGATCCCTCTCGTAATCGAAGAGCAAGCGTGCCGACGACGATCACATCAACCTTGGAACCATTTCTGACGTGCATCGTCACTTCGTCCTTTGCGACCCTCCGTTTGTTTCGTAGTTCCTATTTTAAGTTACAAATATGAGCAACCAAACCAGTATCAAATACCCATGCACTACTACGAGATCTACTAAGGTACACATGAATAACATGTATACCAAATATACCTTTGTTGATGACGCTAGCCTTCTCATCGACCAGATACTTGGGGCAATTGCACTTCAAGTGGCCAGTTCCCTTGCAATATAAGCACTTAGTTTCAGGTTTGGGTACAGCCTTGGGTTTCTTCACGGGAGCTGCAACTAACTTGTCATTTTTATTGAAGTTTCCCTTCTTGCCCTTGCCTTTCTTGAAACTAGTTTTATTCACCATCAACACTTGATGCTTCTTTTTTATTTCTACTTCCACGACTTTCAGCTCCGCGAGTAGCTAGGAGATTGACTTGTTCCTCCCTTGCATATTATAGTTCATCATGAAGCTTTTGTAGCTAGGTGGCAGTGAGTGGAGAACTATGTCATTGGTCGTCTCAGACGGAAGCTCAACTCCCAACTGACTCAAGTGGTTGTAGTACTCAGACATTTTGAGTATGTGCTCACTGACAAAACTATTCTCCTCCATCTTGCAGGCAAATAATTTATAGGACGTCTCATACCTCTCGATTCAGGCATTTGCTTGAAAACGCCTTTGAAGTCCCAATTCTAAGCCATACAACATTGTGCACTGAACTATCGAGTAGACATCACCACACTCTTTCCAGACGTTCACAATATCTGCAGACGACGCGATAGGGGGTGCTGCCTCAAGTTGTGCATCAAGGACATAAGCCTTTTGCGAAGTTGTGATGATAATCCTCAGATGATGGACCAAGTCCGCATAGTTACTTCCATCATCTTTCAGCTTAACTTCCTCTAGGAACGCATTAAAATTAAGAGGAGCTATTGCGCGAGCCATTGATATACAACATACTTTGCAAAGACAACTTAGACTATGTTCATGATAATGACTTCAATTAATCACATTACTAAAGAAGTCCCACTCAAATCAACATCCCTCAGGTTGTCCGAGTGTAACATGATCCAAATCCACCAACCCAATGTAACGACTAAGATGCGGCCCTTTCCTTATTTGGGGGCGAGGTCTCAAAAGGGGAAAGAGGCGCATCTACGCGTTTCGCAAGCAAGATAATCATAGCAATACAGATAACTGAAAGAGTGACAAGTAGGACATACACTTGCCATCTGATAAAGTACATATTCATACAGTCATACATTATTCAAAACATGTAATGGTCCGTATATGAAAAAAGATAAATGGCAAAAGCTATGATATCTTGCATACTGGTCCCACGATCACGACCATGGCCTCTAGTCCTCGGGATAAGTCACATACAGCCTATCGTTGTCCTCATCGAACTCCCACTTCAGCTGGCTATCATCGGGAACTCCTGCATCAGGGGTACCTGTACATGTGGGTGTTTGTAGTAAACCTTGAGCCACGAGGACTCAGCAATCTCATGACCTTGGCATCGAGTCTAATTAAGTTTAACGGATGAGATAAGTTAAGTGTTTGAGTTTGCAGCATCCTAAGCATATATGGTGGCTATCTTACGATGAACAGAAATAACATATGGTGGACTATGTAAGACGGTCGAAGACTAGGTTGATCACTAAGTGATCCTGAACACCTACTTACGTCATTCATAACCCCACCGTGTTCTCGATCAGAGAAGGAGCTCTCAAGGAGACAGTCCCGGTTACGCACTCAGTTGGCAAGTTTTTTTAGAATTACTTTAAGTTGTCTAGAACCGGATGTTAACAACATATCCAAGTTTGCCACATAACCGCGGGCACGGCTTTCTGAAAGATTAAACCCTGCAGGAGTGCTCCAACTAGTCCATCACAAATTACCACACGCCGCATAGTAATCCTCTACCACGAAACTCGTGATCTCGTCAGATTCCTTAGAGGAAAACCTCAACTCTGAGAAGACCCAAAGTCTCACAGGAATTCCAATGCGCAAGATATATCACCAAGGTAAGACAAGTCCAGCAAGACCTCCCGACGTGTCGGCGATCCCGCTAGGAGCCGCTACCTCGTTCTCAGGACATGATGGATGAGCGATGGTTACCACACCAAAACACTGAGTTGCCCCGGGGAGCGTTAATAAGCTGCTCTAGGTTGGACCAACACTCATGAGGAGCGTTGGCCATGGTTATTGATTAAATCCTCGGGGTAGCTATTCCCTATGCTTTTTTATTATTAAGTTATTAAAAAATTAACGCCAAAGTTGGGTCCTGCCAAACAAGTCTTAACACTATACGATTTATTGAGGGGGTCCCCATAACAACCCCGAACGTGTTAGGAGCGCTCGGTTATGGAATAAAACACCGGTAGCCGAAACTAAGGCGACAAACACGGAACAAATCACCCTGCAAAAGGCTAGGCCTTCCATTATTTACCAAGTATATATGTGCATTAGTTAAATAGCAATTATATAAGATGATATCAAATTGCCATGTTATCACATGGACCAGCTAGCACCTACAACTAGCAACGCTACCAATTAGTGGTTGAGCAAGCCTGACTTAGCCAAACAAGATTTGCTAGGAGGGGAGGTGTTTGAGGTTTCATGGCAATGTTTGATGTCCTTTATATTATGTGGTAGGCAGCAGAGCTGTAACAAAGGAAACGTAACACTAAGCATAACAACGCTAGAAATGGTGTCAAGGTCACGATCATCTTGCGTGTGATTTCTTCACACTAGAACTGCTCTTGTTCTTCGTGCACGAACTTTCCGGACTCCTCGAACTCGTTTCCGGCCCCGGTAACTACCCAAAAGAAACAACATCTAATTAACACCAGCAACAAATTATGCAACACACAATATGATGCATGTATGCACCGCTCCAAACAAGCACATAAAATAACCCTACATCGATAAAACTATTGCCACCTCACCACAAGGGGAATTTCTACAGGAATTCTCAAAATCAGAAACAAACAACAACAATGGATTCAATGGAATTTTCTACCCCAAATCCATATATCATAGTGCCACCTTTGCATATACAAAAACTACACAAACATTAAAAGAATAAAAGCACAGAATCAAACTACAGCACATATTCAAGAACAGGAACTGTTCTTGAGCCAGCCCAAATTGGCAAGTCCATATCTGGACATTTCCAGAAATGGAAATATGCCAATTTAGAACAAGGACAAATCACAAACAATTATAAAAAATAACAGGGAAAAATATATGAGGAGGGGACCCACCTAGCAGTGGCCCCTCACTGGATGACATGTGGGTCCGGAGGGCCCACTATCATACCCACAACACCACAGTAAAATACCAGGAAAAAATAGGTGCAGAGGGGAATTCGAACCGTGCACCTCAAGCACATACACAAACGCACCCTACCACCCGGCCACTGAAGTGTAGCTGCTCACATAGGGGGGAAACCCGCTAAGTGGCACTCTCCACCACACACACAAAATACACTGAATAATATATGAGGAGGGGACCCACCTGGCAGTGGCCCCTCAGTGGATGACATGTGGGTATGGAGGGCCCACTGTCATACCCGCAACACCACGGTAAAATACCAGGAAAAAATAGGTGCAGAGGTGGATTCGAGCCCTACACCTCAAGCACACACACCAACGCACCCTACCACCCGGCCACTGAAGTGTAGCTGCTCACATAGGGGGAAAATCCTCTAAGTGGCTACTCTCCACCACACACACAATATACACTGAATTATAAAGGGGAGGAGCCGAGGTCGAACCCCAGACCTGTGGGCACACCGCATGGCTCGCTCGCCATTGTGCTGCTCCGCTGCTACTACTATGTCTACAATGTCACGCAAGGTAAACTACGTGCCACGCAGTCGAATAAATCCACCGAAAAACAAAAGGGCGCACTCGGTGTCGGGCTAGGTGAGGTGATCTGTCCCAAGCGGGGATCTCACCTAGACAAAAGGCAAAAACAGTGCCTTCTCTGTTTAACAGAGAAGCGCCAGCGTCGAGCTCGTCGGTGCACACGCACACGCACACACACGCACAACACAGGAACAAGGCGGGGGGTTGTGGCTGCTACTAATGCTACAAATACTGCTACTGTGCTACAATCTAATGCCGCTGTACCTCCTGCTCACTACTGCTACTACCACTGCACGCACTGCCGCTGCAAGCTGCTACTGCTACTGCCTAAGAACCATGGAAACTGGGCGTGATCTGACGCGGGTCGCGCTAAGCAGAGACACAAGGAAATGAGGGAGGCATGCTCACCCATTGCACAGGAGAGGTGGTCGCTGCCGAAGAGGAGGTAGCGACGCAGACGGGCGCAGAGGAGGTTGCCGGAGTGAAGGGGCTCGTCGGTCGTCGTGGACATCGAAGTGGAGGTCCTGGCACCGTTTTCTTCGCAAAAATGGAACCCCCCGAGTGTCCTCTTGCTCCTAGTGCTGACGGAGAGGAAGAAGATGCCGGATTACCTCGGGCCCAAGCTCCTGCTCGAGTTGGTGATGGCGGGAGCAGCTCGGGTTTCGCCCCTGGTGGCGCTAGGGAAGAGAGCAGGGAGAGGAATGGAGGGCTAGGGTTGAGAGGAGGGATGGGGTGGCTCTTATTGCCCTCGGAATGCGAGCCAATCGTCTGATCGAGGGGAAACTTGATCTGGTGGTGGCTATGGTGTCGTACTGCTAACCTCAAGAGGAAGGAGACGAGGGACGCGCCTACGGGCTCGACCGAAGCTACTAGGCCTTAACAGGCTACCCTGGCCCTATCTAGACTTAAAACAGAAAAAATAACCCTGAGACTTTATTTATATAAATAGATGATGACCCACAAGTATAGGGGATCAATCGTAGTCCTTTCCATAAGTAAGAGTGTCGAACCCAACGAGGAGCAGAACGATCTGACAAGTGGTTTTCAGCAAGGTAAAATGTGGAGGCACTAAAATTGTCGGTAACAAGTGATTGTGTGGTGAGATGATTCGTAGCAAGCAACAAGTAACAAAAGTAGCAACGGTGCAGCAAAGTCGCCCAATCCCTTTTGTAGCAAGGGACAAGCCTGAACAAAGTCTTATAGGAGGAAAATCACTCCCGAGGACACACGGGAATTTCTGTCATGCTAGTTTCATTATGTTCATATGATTCACGTTCGTTACTTTGATAGTTTGATATGTGGATGGACCGGCGCTTGGATACTGCCCTTACTTGCACAAGCATCCCACTTATGATTAACCCCTCTCGCAAGCATCCGCAACTATGAAAGAAGAATTAAGACAAAGTCTAACCATAGCATTAAACTAGTGGATCCAAATCAGCCCCTTATGAAGCAACGCATAAACTAGGGTTTAAGCTTCTGTCACTCTAGCAACACATCATCTACTTAAGACTTCACAATGCCTTCCTCTAGGCCCAAATAATGGTGAAGTGTTATGTAGTCGACGTTCACATAACACCACTAGAGGAAAAACAACATACAACATATCAAATTAACGAACGAATACCAAACTCACATGACTACTATTAGCATGACTTATCCCATGTCCTCGGGAACAAAAGTAACTACTCACAAAGCATAATCATATTCATGACCATAGAGGTAATGAGTAGCATCAAGGATCTGAACATAAACTCTTCCACCAAACAATCCAACTAGCATCAACTACAAAGAGTAATCAACACTACTAGCAACCTTACAAGTACCAATCGGAGTCGCGAGATGGAGATTGGTTACAAGTGATGAACTAGGGTTTGGAGATGAGATGGTGCTGATGAAGATGTTGATGGTGACGAGTCCCCTCGAATGAGAGGAGTGTTGGTGATAACGATGGCGACGATTTCCCCTCCGGGAGGGAAGTTTCCCCAGCAGGATCGTCTTGTCGGAGCTCTAGATTGGTTCTACTCAAGTTCCGCCTCGTGGCGGCGGCGAATCCACGAAAAAGCTCCTCCCTGAATTTTTTCCTGGACGAAACCCTTCATATAGCAGAAGAGGGGGGCCAGTGGGCCAGCAGGCTGCCCACAAACCCTCATGGCGTGGCCTGGGGGGTGGCCGCGCCGTGCAGGCTTGTGGCCACCTGCACACGCCCCTCTGGCACTTCTTCGGCCCAGTATTTTTTATAAATCCGGAAAAAATCCTCGTTGATTTTTACGGTGTTTGGAGTTGCGCAGAATAGGTATCTCAACTTTGCTCCACTTTCAGGCCAGAATTCCAGTTGCCGGCATTCTCCCTCTTCATGTAAACCTTGCAAAATAAGAGAGAAAAGGCATAAGAATTGTATCGTGAAGTGAAATGACAGCCCAAGAAGCGATAAATATCAACATGAAAACATGATGCAAAATGGACGTATCAACTCCCCCAAGCTTAGACCTTGCTTGTCCTCAAGCGAAAGCCTAGCTCAATAAATATGTCCACATGTTTAGGGAGAGAGGTGTCGACAAAACAAGATACGAACATGCGTGCATCATGATCATGATCAGAACAGCAATACCAGCATATAATCTCTCATGATAAAGTGATAAGTCCTTCACAAAGTAAAGCATGGATCAAGAACCTTACCGAGAAGTAACAACCGATAGCCTTTAGTCATTGAAGCAACTGTAATTTATCACAACATCAGAAAGAGTCAAATAAGAGCTTGTAAAGCAAATCCACATACTCAATCATTCTTTCGTTCTCTACAATTGCTACAACTCACGTGGTACTCATGAGATCAAAGTTTCAGCTGGACACAGAGAAAGATAGGGGCTTACAGTTTTGCCTCCCAATTTCTTACCTCAAGGGTAATGTCAACAATAATAATTCATGAATACTTACCTCCAAGTTGACATATGAATATAGATCTTTCCCGAGCATATGACGTTAGCCAAGATAAAGGCGAGATAAGGAATTGGTGAAGATCACCATGACTCTTTCAAGGGCATAAAGTAAAAGTACAAGATAGGCCCTTCGCAGAGGGAAGCAGAGGTTGTCATGCGCTTTTGAGGTTTGGATGCGTGTCCTCTTAGTGCGGACGAACGTCACTTTATATTGCCTCCTATGATAAAGAACTTTATTATGCAGTCTGTCGCTTTTATGTCTTCCTCATCACAGGTTCGTACAAAGCTTATTTTCCACACACTAATAGATCATACATATTAGAGAGAAATTTTTATTGCTTGCACCGATGACAACTTACTTGAGGGATCTTATTCAATCCATAGGTAGGTATGGTGGACACTCAAGGCAAAACTGGGTTGAAGGTTTATGGATGCACAAGTAGTATCTCTACTTAGTGCGGGAGATCTGGCTAATATGAGGTGGAAGCAATCGTCACATGCTAAGGGATCTCTAATCATGCAACATTGTTCGGAGCCAAGCAAACACAATTCATTATGCTTTCTTTCTTGTCGAACATCTACTTCTAGGCATGCAATAGTTTAGTGAGTGTTCACAATCATACATGGTGTCAGAGATGATATATTTATATGTGAACCTCTCCTTCTTTATCACTTCCTATTAATTGCAACCATGACCATGGTCTACGTTTGCCTACCCTCAACAAGTTTCAATCCTCATTCTTTTTATATGTGAAGCCATCACTTCCTATAAGATCATTACATGATCTTTCATGCTTTTGTTCTATTCTCACTCTTTTGATCATGGCAAGAGGCAAAGCCCTTCAACTAAGAAACTCTTTATTATATGGCTCACGAGCTCGAATACATCGGGGTGACACAAAGAAAAACTCAAGACTAAAACACTAAGGCTTTTAATCTACTAGAAAAAGAGAAAACTGAAAAGGAAAACTAAAACAAAGGTAAAGGCAAAAGATGTGAAGGTGATACGATACCGGGGCAACTCCCCCAAGCTTGGCACAAGCCAAGGGGAGTGCCCATACCCATGTTTAGTTGTCTTCCTTTGGTGGTGATGGAGGAGTTGTTGCAACATCGATTTGATCCTCCGTCTTCCAAGGTATAGGTGCTCCATCATGGAAAGATGAGCGAGTCTCCGGAAAACTCAAATCTGCACCCAACTTTATTGATTTCAATCTATACTCATACTCACAATTTTGGTTCTGCAGGTCATAGATCTGGGCCTGGAGTTGATCAATCCTGTCATAGAGCCTGGAGAGGTGCTTCCCAATGTCATTGGCATCAATCATGTGCTTGTTGGTGAACTCCGTGATCATCGTGTGGTTGGCGTTGAGTCCACGCTCCACCATCCCTTGGCACTTGAAGACTTGTTGCTCCATTGCTTCGAGCCTCGTCTCTACGTTTCCGGTCTTCTTAGGCCCCTCAACATCACGGATGTGCAACATCCCCTCACGCATCTTGATAGATTGAGGGTGTTGCAGCACTCCTGTGAGGTTGGGATTGATGACCTTCTTGAAGATCTTGTCCTTCGGAGCTTTTGGGGAAGTCATAGCGATCTAGATCTGCAACAGAAACATGCTCGAAACGAAAAACAGAAGAAATTTGTGTGATGCAGGGGTCAGACCAAACGGAAGTATATATAATGATTTTTTTTCAGACCAGAAGGAGTACCCTGCACGAAAACGGATTCCGGGAGGCGCACGAGGTGGCCACAAGCCCTCACGGCGCGGCTAGGGGGTGGGCCCACGTCGTGCAGGCTTGTCGCCTCCTCGCGCACTTTCCGAACTACTTCCAATTTTTGTATTTTTTCAAATATTCCGAAACGGAGAAATTTTCCTACTGGAAAAGTTTTGGACTCTGTTTTCTTACCAAATCACATACCTCTTCGTTTTCGGAGTCTGAAACAGGCTGATAAATATCCCTTAGGTATTCTTCCGGAGTTATGGTATTGATGATATTGCTTTCAACATTTATGGGAGTGCCTGAGATATAATGCTTGATTCTCTGCCCATTTACAACTCTCGGACAATTACCTTCCGCGTTGTTGATATTGATAGCACCGGAACGAGATACTTCCTCAACAACATAGGGACCTTCCCATTTAGAGAGAAGCTTGCCTGCAAAGAATGTTAAACGAGAGTTATATAGCAAGACATAATCACCTACATTGAACTCACGCTTTTGTATCCTCTTATCATGCCACCTCTTAACCTTCTCTTTGAACAGCTTGGCATTCTCATATGCCTGAGTTCTCCATTCATCAAGCGGGCTGATGTCAAATAACCTCTTCTCACCAGCAAGTTTGAAATCAAAGTTGAGCTCTTTGATTGCCCAATAAGCTTTATGCTCTAGCTCAAGAGGTAAATGACATGCTTTATCGTACACCATTTTGTACGGACACATGCCCATGGGATTCTTATAGGCAGTTCTATAAGCCCACAGTGCATCATCGAGCTTCTTAGACCAATTCTTTCTAGACCTGTTGACAGTCTTTTGCAGAATCGGTTTAATCTCTCTATTACTTAGCTCTACTTGACCACTGGACTGAGGGTGGTAGGGAGACGCAATTCTATGGTTGGCATCGTACTTAGCAAGAGTTTTACGGAAAGCACCATGAATGAAGTGTGAACCACCGTCGGTCATTAGATATCTAGGGATTCCAAATCTAGGGAAGATAACTTCTTTAAGCATCCTGATAGAGGTGTTGTGATCGGCACTACTAGTGGGGATAGCTTCTATCCACTTAGTGACGTAATCAACAGCAACTAGGATATGAGTATACCCGTTGGATTTTGGAAAAGGTCCCATATAATCAAAGCCCCAAACATCAAATGGTTCAATGACAAGTGAATAGTTCATAGGCATTTTCTGACGTTTGCTAATATTACCTATTCTTTGACATTCATCACAAGACAAGACAAACTTAAGGGCATCCTTGAAGAGAATGGGCCAATAGAAACCTGATTGCAATACCTTGTGTGCAGTTCTATATCCCTCATGGTGTCCTCCGTAGGCCTCGGAGTGACACTTCTGTAGGATCTGTCCCTGTTCATGTTCAGGTACACAACGTCTAATAACACCATCTACTCCTTCCTTATAAAGGTGAGGATCATCCCAAAAGTAATGTCTCAAGTCAAAGAAGAATTTCTTCTTTTGCTGGTACGTGAAACTAGGTGGTATATATTTGGCAACGATGTAGTTTGCATAATCAGCATACCATGGTGCACTACGTGAAGCATTGATGACATTCAATTGCTTATCAGGAAAGTTATCATCAATAGGTTGTGGGTCATCAAGAACGTTCTCCAACCTAGACAAGTTATCTTCTACTGGGTTATCATCACCCTTCCTGTCAACAACATGCAAATCAAATTCTTGTAGCAAGAGAACCCATCTGATAAGTCTAGGTTTAGTGTCCTTCTTCTCCATGAGGTACTTAATAGAAGCATGATCAGTGTGAATAGTGACTTTGGAATCAACTATGTAAGACCTGAACTTTTCACATGCAAACACGACTGCTAAAAATTCCTTCTCCATAGTAGCATAGTTTCTTTGGGCACTGTCTAGAGTTTTACTAGCGTAGTGAATAACATTCAACTTCTTATCAACTCTTTGCCCTAGAACAGCACCAACAGCATAATTACTAGTGTCACACATGATCTCAAAAGGTAAGTTCCAATCCGGTGGTTGAACAATAGGTGCAGTTATCAAAGCCCTCTTAAGTATTTCGAAGGCTTCCTCACAATCATCGTCAAAAACAAAAGGAATATCCTTTTTCAAGAGATTGGTAAGAGGCCTATAAATCTAAGAGAAGTCTTTAATGAACCTTCTATAGAAACCAGCATGACCAAGGAAACTTCTTATACCTTTGATATCTGTGGGGTATGGTATTTTCTCGATTGCATCAACCTTAGCCTTATCGACTTCAATACCTCTTTCAGAAATTTTATGTCCTAAGACGATGCCTTCATTAACCATAAAGTGGCACTTATCCCAATTCAAGACAAGATTGGTGTCTTTACATCTCTATAAGACTCGATCAAGGTTGCTGAGGCAATCATCAAAAGAACACCCGTAAACGGAAAAGTCATCCATGAAGACCTCGACAATCTTTTCACAGAAGTCAGAGAATATAGCCATCATACACCTTTGAAAGGTGGCAGGTGCATTACATAAGCCAAAAGGCATACGTCTATAAGCAAAGGTACCAAAAGGGCAGGTGAAGGTGGTTTTCTCCTGATCAGTTTGTGCAACTGGTATTTGGGAGAAACCAGAATAACCGTCTAGAAACAAGAAGTGTGTGTGTTTAGACAAACTTTCTAGCATTTGGTCTATAAAAGGAAAAGGGTAATGATCTTTCCTAGTGGCTTTATTCAGTTTCCTAAAACCGATCACCATCCTATAGCCAGTAATAATCCTCTGTGGGATCAATTCATCCTTATCATTAGGGACAACAGTAATGCCTCCCTTCTTAGGGACGCAATGCACCGGACTCACCCAATCACTATGAGCAACAGGATAGATAATACCCGCTTCCAGGAGCTTTAGTATATCTTTTCTTACTACTTCTTTCATCTTAGGATTCAATCTCCTTTGATGATCAGCAACTGGTTTGAAGTCAGGATCAGTTTTAATCTTGTGCCCGCATAGAGTGGGACTAATGCCCTTAAGATCATCAAGAGTATATCCAATAGCAACACGGTGCTTCCTCGGAGTTTTTAGCAACTTCTTTTCTTCATGCTCTGAGAGGCTAGCACTAATTATGAGAGGATATATCTCCTTTTCATCAAGATAAGCATAGTTAAGAGTATCAGGCAACTGTTTAAGCTCGAACACAGGATCACCCTTTGGTGGGGGTGGATCTCCAAGCAGTTCAATAGGCAGATTATTCCTAAGGATAGGATATTGTTCTAAGACAACTCTATCTATCGCATCCCTTTCATCCATATGCATATCATTTTCATGCTCAAGCAAGTATTGCTCTAAGGGATCAGTAGGAGGCACGGAAATAGAAGCTAAGGCAATAGTTTCATCCTTACTAGGCAACTCCTTTTCATGAGGTTGTCTACCAAACTTGGAGAAATTGAACTCATGTGACACACCTTCAAAGCCAACAGTGACAGTTTGCTTCTCACAGTCAATATGAGCATTGACGGTATTGAGAAAAGGTCTGCCAAATATGATGGGACAAAAGCTATCTTGTGCGGTAGCAAGAATGAGGAAATCAGCAGGATACTTCGTTTTACCACACAAAACTTCAACATCCCTAACAATTCCCACAGGGCAGGTAGTATCTCTATTGGCAAGCTGAACAGTGACATCAATAGGCTCTATCTCAATAGGTGCAATCTCGTCTTTGATTTCATCGTATAAGGATTGAGGTATTGCACTAACACTAGCACCCACGTCACATAAACCATGATAACAATGATCTCCTATCTTAACAGAAACCACACGCATGCCAACAACAGGCCTATGTTTGTCTCTAGCGTGAGGTTTAGCAATTCTAGCAGCATCTTCACATGAGTGAATATTATGTCCCTCAACATCGTCGGACAGAAGATCTTTGATAATAGCAATGCTAGGTTCAACTCTAATTTGCTTAGGGGTGTAGGTGTTGTAATATAGCCTCTATGTATCACAATTAAAGCTTTAGAATGATCCTTTATCCTAACAGGGAAAGGTGGTTTCTCAATGTAAGCACTGGGAACAACAGGATCATTATAGGCAATGACTTTCTCTTCAACTGGAGTGGGTTTAACTACATTGAGTTCTAAAGGAGGAGGATATTAAAACCACTTCTCTTTGGGGAGATCAATATGAGCAGAAAATGATTCACACAATGAAGCTACTATCTCAGAGTCAAGTCCATACTTAGCGCTAAAGTCACAAAAAGTATTGGTCTCAACAAAGGATTTAACGAAATCAAACTTGAAATTCATACCTGACTCCTTACCTTCTTCAAGCTCCCAATCTTCAGAGTTTCATTTAATTCTCTCCAATAAATTCCATTTGAAGTCAATATCTCTCTTCATAAAATAAATGGTACAAGAAGTGTCAAGCATGGTGCGATCATCATGAGAAAGCCGAGCATAGAAGTTCTGAATGATAATTTCTCTCGAGAGCTCATGATTGGGGCATGAATATAACATTGATTTAAGCCTCCCCCAAGCTTGAGCGATGCTTTCTCTGTCACGAGGCCAAAAATTATAAATATAATTCCAATCACGATGTACTAAATGCATAGGATAAAACTTTTGATGAAATTCCAATTTCAACCGATTGTAGTCCCATGATCTAGTATCATCACATAGCCTATACCATGTCAACGCCTTATCCTTCAAAGATAAAGGAAAGACCTTATTCTTGACCTCATCCTCGGGCAAACCTACAAGCTCATATAAACCACAAACTCCATCTACATAGATTAGATGCAAGTCTGGATGTGATGTTCCATCTCCTGTAAAAGGATTAGCCAGCAGTTTCTCAAGCATACCCGAAGGAAATTCAAAGCAAATATTTTCAGTAGGTGCAGCAGGTTGAGGAGCAACTCTTTGTGCTTCCGTTCGAGGTGAAGACACCCCGAACAAGCCCCTCAAAGGATTAGTATCCATAGTGACAAGTGACAATAAATTTCAGCACACTATATGAATGTTTCCTTACCAAGTTCCACTTACCAAAGGCGCTTCACTCCCCGGCAACGGCTCCAGAAAAGAGTCTTGATGACCCACAAGTATAGGGGATCAATCGTAGTCCTTTCGATAAGTAAGAGTGTCGAACCCAACGAGCAGCAGAAGGATCTAACAATTGGTTTTCAGCAAGGTAAAATCTGCAGGCACTGAAATTGTCGGTAACAAGTGATTGTGTGGTGAGATGATTTGTAGCAAGCATAAAGTAACAAAAGTAGCAACGGTGCAGCAAAGTGGCCCAATCGCTTTTCTAGCAAGGGACAAGCCTGGACTAAGTCTTATAGGAGGAAAAGCGCTCCCGAGGACACACGGGAATTTCTGTCATGCTAGTTTCATCATGTTCATACGATTCGCGTTCGTTGCTTTGATAGTTTGATATGTGGGTGGACCGGCGCTTGATTACCGCCCTTACTTGGACAAGCATCCCAATTATGATTAACCCCTCTCGCAAGCATACGCAACTATGAAAGAAGAATTAAGACAAAGTCTAACCATAGCATTAAACTAGTGGATCCAAATCAGCCCCTTACGAAGCAACGCATAAACTAGGGTTCAAGCTTCTGTCACTCTAGCAACCCATCATCTACTTACTACTTCCCAATGCCTTCCTCTAGGCCCAAATAATGGTGAAGTGTTATGTAGTCGACGTTCACATAACACCACTAGAGGAAAAACAACATACAACATATCAAATTACCGAACGAATACCAAATTCACATGACTACTATTAGCATGACTTATCCCATGTCCTCGGGAACAAAAGTAACTACTCACAAAGCATAATCATATTCATGACCAGAGAGTTAATGAGTAGCATCAAGGATCTGAACATAAACTCTTCCACCAAACAATCCAACTAGCATCAACTACAAAGAGTAATCAACACTACTAGCAACCTTACAAGTACCAATCGGAGTCGCGAAACGGAGATTGGTTAAAAGTGATGAACTAGGGTTTGGAGATGAGATGGTGCTGATGAAGATGTTGATGGTGACGAGTCCCCTCCGATGAGAGGAGTGCTGGTGATGACGATGGCGACGATTTCCCATTCCAGGAGGGAAGTTTCCCCGGCAGGATCGTCCTGCCGGAGCTCTAGATTGGTTTTGCTCAAGTTCCGCCTCGTGGCGGCGGCGAATCCACGAAAAAGCTCCTCCGTGATTTTTTTCCTAGACGAAACCCTTCATATAGCAGAAGAGGGGGGGCAGTGGGCCAGCAGGCTGCCCACAAGCCCTCATGGCGCGGCCTGGGGGTGGCCGCGCCGTGCAGGCTTGTGGCCACCTGCACGCGCCCCTCTGGCACTTCTTCGGCCCAATATTTTTTATAAATCCGGAAAAAATCCTCGTTGATTTTTACGGCATTTGGAGTTGCGCAGAATAGGTATCTCAACTTTGCTCCACTTTCAGGCCAGAATTCCAGTTGCTGGCATTCTCCATCTTCATGTAAACCTTGCAAAATAAGAGAGAAAAGGCATAAGAATTGTACCGTGAAGTGAAATGAGATCCCAAGAAGCAATAAATATCAACATGAAAACATGATGCAAAATGGACGTATCAACAGACAACCACACAAAAATAAGAAGGGGGTTTTAAACAAAATAGAAAAATACTTAGCTAAACAAAATATTATAACCTGTTTAATAATTAGGTTTGACTATTTTAGGCAAGGCAGATATATTTACTATATCATTAAACCTAGGCTGTTTTGCATTAAAACAAATGCCAGTGCTTGGAAAAAAAAAGAGCTCCACTTCTCCACTCACAAGAATTGAGAGGAAAGATGGAACATTTTTATAGGATTTTTCGAACAAGTTGAAAACACAAGTAATCACATATTTGAATAGGAAGGGTTTAAATCATGGTGCTTCAAAGGTTTTGAATGGCTTTGTTCCACCCACTCACATGCACAAGATCACAACCACACATCACCACATGATCATCAAGGTGGCACAACACACAAGATCAAACCATCAAGGCAAAAGGAAAAAAGAAATAAGATATGCATGAGATGCACATGAAATGACAATGGCACAAGTCTCAACTCCATAACATTGTCTCAACATAGTTTCCAAACAAGGAAAGGATTACAAAAGGGGGAGGAAAAGCACTTGGGCTGTTACAACTCTCCCACACTAAAATAGGATCTCGACCCGAGATCTAAGACTGGAAGAACTCTGGAAATTCAGAAAGGAGGTGGTCCTCACGCTCCCAAGTGGCTTCTTTGTGTGAGTGATGTGACCATTGCACTTTGAGGAACTTGATTGACTTGTTGCGGGTCTTGCGCTCAGTCTCTTCAAGTGTTGCTATCGGATGCTCATGGTAGGATAGGTCGGGCTGGAGGTCGATCTCCTGGAGATCAACTGTGCGCTCGGGAGTCTTGAAGCATCTCCGGAGCTGAGAGACGTGGAACACATCATGCACATTTGAGAAGTTGGAAGGAAGCTCTAACTGATATGCAAGATCGCCTCTCTTGCCAACAATTCTGAAAGGACCAACAAAACAAGGACCAACAAAACAAGGAGCAAGCTTCCCTTTGATGCCGAAGCGCTCAGTGCCCTTCATGGGAGACACTTTGAGATACACGAAATCATTGAGGTGAAAAGTCATGTCACAATGCTTGCTAACGTAGTAGCTCTTCTGACGGGACTGAGCTGCTTTGAGATTACCCTGAATGACACGGCACATTTCTGCTTCAGCAATCATGTCATTCCCAAGAATCTGACGCTCACCAGTCTCTGACCAATTGAGCAGGGTACGACACTTCCTGCCATATAGAATCTCGAATGGGGCCTTGCCTGAGCTTGCCTGAAAGTTGTTGTTGTATGAGAACTCGGCAAATGGTAGGCAGTCTTCCCACTTCATGCCAAAAGAAATTACACAGGCTCTGAGCATATCTTCAAGGATCTGATTAACTCTCTCAACTTGTCCACTTGTCTGAGGATGGAAAGTTGTACTGAATTGAATCTTAGTACCCATCACAGACTGAAATGAATCCCAGAACTTGGATGTAAAGATGCTTCCACGATCTGAAGAAATGAGCATAGGAACACCGTGCAATGAGACTATCCTTGACATATACAACTCTGCCAGCTAAGCTGCCGAGATAGACTCTTTGACCGGTAGGAAATGAGCAACCTTGGTCAACTTGTCGATGACGACGAAGATGGCATCGTTGCCTTTCTTGGACTTCAGAAATCCAGTGACAAAATCCATCTCAACATGATCGAATTTCCACTCGGGTATAGGCAAGGGATGCAAAAGACCTGCTGGACGTTGATGCTCCGCCTTCACTCTGCGACACACATCACACTAGTTCACGAACTGAGCAATTTCACATTTCATGCGAGTCCACCATAAGGTCTGCTTCAGATCCTGATACATTTTCGAACTTCCTGGATGTATCGAGAGAAGGGAATTATGGTCTTCATCCATGATAACCTTGCTGAGCTCCCCTTTTGGAATGACAGGGCGGTCCTCGAAGAACAAGGTATCTCTGTCATCAACACGGAAGCACTTGTATTTCAAAATGCTCTTTGCCAAGCCAATCTTAACTTTCTTCACCATCACATCAAGAAGTTGAGCTTGTCGGACTTGGTCTTCCAAGGTAGGAGAAATATGGAGATTAGCAAGAAATCCCTGTGGTACTAACTGAAGGTTGAGCTTCCTGAAAGATTCACAAAGATCAGGCTAGAGAGGCTTCAGAAAGAGACTCTTGCAGTAAGCCTTTCTGCTCAAAGCATCTGCAATGACATTAGCTTTTCCTGGAGTGTAGTTGACGCTCGGATTATAATCTTGGATCATTTCTACCCAACAAGTTTGCTGAAGATTGAGACTAGGCTGGGTGAAGATGTATTTGAAACTCTTGTGATCGGTGTAGACCTCAACCTGTGTGCCCAACAAGAGATGTCTCCAAGTCATCAGAGGATGTACCACTGCCTCCAACTCAATATCATGAGTGTGGTAATTCTTCTCACTTGGCTTCAACTGCCTCGAGGTATAAGCTACCACTTTCTTCTCTTGCATCAGAACTGCACCAAGACCTTGAAGGGGGGCATCATAGAACACTTGATAAGACTTGGAATCATCAGGAGGAGTCAAGACTGGAGTAGAAGTGAGCTTATCTTTGATTGTGTCGAAGGCCAACTGACACTCTGGAGACCAGACAAACTTCACACTCTTCTGAAGAAGGCTTGAGGGAGGCTTAGCAATCTTGGAGAAATTCTCAATGAATCTTCTGCAATAGCTTGCAAGCCCGAGAAAGCTTCGAAGCTGCTTCACATTTTGAGGAGGTTCCCACTCAACAATGGCGTGCACCTTTGACGAATCAACTTTGATGCCCTCGGCAGAGATGATGTGCCCAAGGTACACCACTTCCTTCAACCAGAACTCACATTTGGAAAACTTAGCATAGAACTTATGCTCTCTTAGCTTATCAAGCACAAGCTGGAGATGTTCTTCACGCTCTTCCTCGGTTTCAGAAAAGACCATAATGTCATCAAGATACAGCAAGACAAATTCATTCTTGAATGGAGAGAAGATATAATTCATCATCCGATAGAAGGTCGGTGGAGCATTTACGAGACCAAAAGACATCACTGTATACTCATACGAGCCAAAGCTTGTCCTGAAGGCAGTCTTGGGTATGTCTTCTTCACAAATGCGAATCTGATGATAACCCATCCTGAGAACAAGCTTAGAGAAGATTTTTGCCCCTTTCAACTGCTCGAACAACTAATTGATGTTGGGAAGTGGATACTTGTTTCTGATCGTCTTCTTATTCAATGGACGGTAATCGACACAGAGCCGGTCTGTTCCATCCTTCTTCTTGACAAAAAGAACTCCACAACCCTAAGGAGATGAGCTTGGTCTGATCAAACCCAGACGCTCTTGCTCATCAAGCTGCTTCTTCAACTCTTTCAGCTTTTCTGGACCCAGTTTATATGGCCGATTGCATATTGGTTCAGTTCCCGGTTCAAGCTCAACTACAAACTCGACTGCCCCGTGCGGAGGCATTCCTGGCAGTTCTTCCGAAAAGACATCTTCATACTCACAGACCATTGGGACTTGAGAAATTGGAGAGATCTCACCCTTCTCATTCAAGGAAACAAACGGATCATGTCGTCGCGCGCAGCGAAGATAATCACGTCCTCTGAAGGATGAGTTAGCTTGACTTCTTTAGCTTGACAATCAAGAAATGCCTTGTTCATAGCCAGCCAATCCTTCCCAAGGATCAGATCAATATCAGACTTGCCAAGGACAATTGGAGAAGCTGCGAAGGAATAGTCGCCCATCTTGACAGAGACATCGGGAACCACCATATGAGAACTCATTCGCATCTCCGGAGATACCATGTGTAAAGGACTATCCAAGTGAATTGCGGGAATGTCATTCTTAGCAACAAAAGGCCTTGAAATGAATGAATGCGATGCACCAGAATCAAATAAAACCTTTGCATTAATATCATTAACTGAGAGATTGCCCATTATCACATCTGAGGAGTTTTCAGCTTCTGCTGCATTCACCATATTGACTCTCGCAGACTTGGGATTGAACTTCACCATTGCATTGCCTGGAGGCTTCACTTCAGGAGGGGCGAACGACGCTGTTGAGTGGTGCACTTGTTGGAGTAGTGACCCTTATGCCCACACTTGTGACAAGTCACCTCTTACAGTGGAAGGAATTGCACTTGAGGATTCCCTTGCTTCTGTTGCTGAAACCTATGTTGGAAAGCTGGGTTGGGTGGGTGGGAAGAACCACGACCACCTGACGGCTTGAACTGCTGAATCTGTCGAGGAAGAGGAGACACCCAATATTTCAGCTACTTCTGGACCACCTGATTTGAGGACGGGGAACTGGAATCTCTGAAACGCTTCCTTGAGTTCTCCACTTTGAGGGAAGCTGCTTCAGCCCTGAGAGCCAAGTTGTAGAACTTATCGAACTCATCGGGATCGTGCAAGGCAAGGGCCAACTGCAAGTCTTCCTTCAAACCACCTCTGAACTGATAAATCTTGCTCTGTTGATCCGGGATGTCCTCTTTAGCATACAGACCCAGCTCATGGAACTCGACATTGTACTTGTACACAGAAGATCCTCCTTGCTTCAAGCGTCTGAACTTCTCACGCATCTCTTACACGAAGCTAGACGTAATATAGTGAGACCTAAAATCCATGTAGAAATCATCTCGGCTGATCATTTTGTCGCCTCTCGAGTCCCTCAACTATTGCCACCATTCTGCCGCATGTCCCTTGAGCTGAAAAGTTGCAAACTTGACGAAGTCCTGTGGTCGCACATTACTGCACTCGAAGTGCTTGTTCATGTCATGAATCCAGTCATCAGCGTCGAATGTCTGGTCACAAGACGTGAAGGACTTCGGCTGGTTCGCCAGGGATTGATTCAGAGTTGCAAACCGATGTCCACCATGGTTGAAATTGCCCTGCTGCTGATTGCTCCTCTCTTGCAACAACTGAAGTAACATCTGAGTGTTAGCATTTGTTGCAGCCATCACCGCTTGCCATGCCTCTGGAGGAGGAGGCGGCGGAGGAGGAGGTGGTGCAGGATCAACACCCTCACGACCCGGATTCTGGCGAGTTGGTGGAGCCATCCTGGAGACGGACAACACGTTAGACCAGAGATTAACGTTCAAAGGTTAAGCTGAATCAGTAGATAGAAATATCTGAACAAGAATACTTAGCAATTGCATTCAAACAATAATTAGTAAGAATGCTTCCTGAAAGTAACTGCCGGCAACATCTGATTAAAAGCCACTCGCAAAGCAAGTATGAGCTACGATTTCTCGGAACAAATGTATGACAGAGATTCCATCCGATATCTTCATGGATATGATCGCACGGGCTCGACCTACAGTAGCCATCATGTACAAGCTAGTACACACGACATACAAAGCATCCCCGAGTCGTAGCAAGCTACAAGGACTCTTTAAGACACAACGAGAACCACTGTAAGATGACTGTGAACAAACGGTCCACTGAATGTCAAATCCCAACCTCACATCATGCATCTGTTGGAAGATTGTCCTATAAGTAACTACCTGAGTTCCCACCTAAGAACTCCTAAAATTTCTGGTCACGCAATCTGGTCCACGGATACAAGGAGTAATATATCACTCAACTCCTATACTAACCTGTCCAGTGTATCACATCCGTCAACACATAACCAGAATCTCAGAACTTCATCTATCTCGGACCCTCGTAATCACAATGATACTAAGTGTGGTGATACATTCGGAACTATTTGCAACAGTACTAGGAAGTCGGACTCCTCTCGTCACTACTAGTATTGAAGCAATTTTGAGCATCATTCGTCTTGAGATACTAAGAAATATGAATGATAGCGATGTGCTCAAGAATCCCCTGGAGCTCAACTCCCCGTAAGAAATCAAGTCAGACAGGAGGAACCAAGACAGAACTCCTTCACATCGACATCATATAGATTACAAAAATACCCGTGTGATCCTAAAAAAAATTGAGCGATAAGAGGAGTAGAATTAAAATTTCCTAAGTCGTGAACCTCACCAGAGCATAGAAGAGGAGAAAAAAGAAACCTACTCTCCGATATAACTAAGACTCAAAATAGTTTTTGCTAGTCTCGATCGGCCAAGTTCGATTACACAAAGGCTCCTATGGTCGTAAGGCTCTGATTACCAACTTGTAACGACTAAGATGTGGCCCTTTCCTTATTTGGGGGCGAGGCCTCAAAAGGGGAAAGAGGCGCATCTACGCGTTTCGCAAGCAAGATAAACATAGCAATACAAATAACTGAAAGAGTGACAAGTAGGACATACACTTGCCATCTGATAAAGTACATAGTCATACAGTCATACATTATTCAAAACATGTAATGGTCCGTATACGGACAAGATAAACGGTAAAATCTATGATATCCCGCATGCTGGTCCCACGATCACGACCACGGCCAATCCTCGGGATAAGTCACATACAGCATGTCGCTGTCCTCATCGAACTCCCACTTCAGCTGGCTGTCATCCGGAACTCCTATATCAGGGTTACCTATACCTGTGGGTGTATGTAGTAAACCGTGAGCCATGAGGACTCAGCAATATCATGATCTTGGCATCGAGTCTGACTAAGTTTAGCGGGTGAGATAGGTTAAGTGTTTGAGTTTGCAGCATCCTAAGCATATATGGTGGCTATCTTACGATGAACAGAAATAACATATGGTGGACTACGTAAGACGTTCGAAGACTAGGTTGATCACTAAGTGATCCTGAACACCTACTTACGTCATTCATAACCCCACCGTGTTCTCGATTAGATAAGGAGCTCTGAAGGATACAGGCACGGTTACGCACTTAGTTGGCAAGTTTTTATTAGAATTACTTTAAGTTGTCTAGAACCGGATGTTAACAAAATATCCATGTTTGCCACATAACCGCGGGCATGGCTTTCCGAAAGATTAAACCCTGCAGGCGTGCTCCAACTAGTCCATCACAAATTACCACAGGCCGCATAGTAATCCTCTACCACGAAACTCATGATCTCGACGGATTCCTTAGAGGAAAACCTCAACTCTGAGAAGATCCAAAGTCTCACCAGAATTCCAATGCGCAAGATATATCGCTAAGGTAAGAAAAGTCCAGCAAGACCTCCCGGCGTGTCGGCTATCCCGATAGGAGCCGCGTACCTCGTTCTCAGGACATGACGAATGACCGATGGTTACCACACCAAAACACCGAGTTGCCCCGGGGAGCGTTAATGAGCTGCTCTGGGTTGGAACAACACTCATGAGGAGCACTGGCCCGGGTTATTGATTAAATCCTCGGGGTAGCTATTCCCTATGTTTTTTTATTATTAAGTTATTAACAAATTTACACCAAAGTTGGGTCCTGTCAGACTAGTCTTAACACTATACGGTTTATCGAGGGGGTCCCCATAACAACCCCGAACGTGTTAGGAGCGCTCGGTTATGGAATAAAACACCGATAGCCGAAACTAAGGCGGCAACAACGGAACAAATCACCCGGCAAAAGGCTAGGCCTTCTGTTATTTACCAAGTATATAGGTGCATTAGTTAAATAGCAATTATATAAGATGATATCAAATTGCCCATGTTATCACATGGACCCGTTGGCACCTGCAACTAGCAATGTTAACAATTAGTGGTTGAGCAGGCCTAACTTAGCAAAACAATATTTCCTAGGAGGGGAGGTGTTTGAGGTTTCCTGACAATGTTTGATGGACTATATATCATGTGGTAGGCAGCATAGATATAACGAAGGAAACGTAACACTAAGCATAACAATGCTAGAAACGGTGGCAAGGTCACGATTATCTTGCGTGTGATTTTTTCAGACTAGAACTGCTCTTGTTCTTCCTCCACGAACTCTTCGGACTCCTCGAACTCGTTCCC
This sequence comes from Hordeum vulgare subsp. vulgare, assembly GCF_904849725.1. Taxonomy (NCBI): domain Eukaryota; kingdom Viridiplantae; phylum Streptophyta; class Magnoliopsida; order Poales; family Poaceae; genus Hordeum; species Hordeum vulgare. The sequence goes on along the minus strand of NC_058520.1, from coordinate 296,955,776 downwards.
GGTCCCGGTAACTACCCAAAAGAAACAACATCTAATAAACACTAGCAACAAATGATGCAACACACAATATGATGCATGTATGCACCGCTCCAAACAAGCGCATAAAATAACCCTACATCGATAAAACTATTGCCACCTCACCACAAGGGGAATTTCTACAGGAATTCTCAAAATTAGAAACCAACAACACCAATGGATTCAATGGGATTTTCTACCCCAAATCCATATATCATAGTGCCACCTTTGCATATAGAAAAACTCCACAAACAGTAAAAGAATAACAGCACAGAATCAAACTACAGCACATATTCAAGAACAGGAACTGTTCTTGAGCCAGCCCAAATTGGCAAGTCCATATCTCGACATTTCCCGAAATGGAAATATGCCAATTTAGCACAAGGACAAATCACAAACAATTATACAAAATAACAGGGAAAATTAAATGAGGAGGGGACCCACCTGGCATTGTCCCCTTACTGGATGACATGTGGGTCCGGAGGGCCCACTATCATACTCACAACAGCACAGTAAAATACCAGGAAAAAAATTGGTGCAGAGGGGGGATTCGAACCCTACACCTCAAGCACGGACACCAACGCACACTACCACCAGGACACTGCAATGTAGCTGCTCATTTAGGGGGAAAACCCTCTAAGTGGCTGCTCTCCACCACACACACAAAATACACTTGAATAATAAAAGGGGAGGAGCCAGGGTCAAACCCCAGACCTGCAGGCACACCGCATGGCTCGCTCGCCACTGTGCTGCTTCGCCGCTACTACTATGTCTACGACGTCAGGCAAGGTAAGCTACCTGCCACGCAGTCGAATAAATCCACCGAAAACCAAAAGGGCGCACTGGGTGTCGAACCCGACCGCACGAGCGTTGAACCAGTCGGCCTAGGTGAGGTGATCTGTTCCAAGCGGGGATCTCACCGAGACAAAAGGCAAAAATGGTGCCTTCTTTGTTTAACAGAGAAGCGCCGGCGTCGAGCTCGTCGGTGCACAGGCACACGCACACACACTCACAACACACGAACGCGGCATGGAGGAATTGCGGCTGCTGCTAATGCTACGAGTTATGCTGTTGTGCTACGATCTACTGCCGCTGTAGCTCCTGCTAACTACTGCTACAACCACTGCATGTGCTGCCGCTGCAAGCTGCTGCTGCTACTGCCGAAGAACCACGGCAACGGGGCGCGATCTGACGCGGGTCGCGCTAAGCAGAGACACAAGGAAAGGAGGGAGGCATGCTCACCCATTGAAGAGGAGAGGTGGCCGCTGCCGGAGAGGAGGTAACAAGACAAACGGGCGCAGAGGAGGTCGCCGGAGAGGAGGAGCTCGCTGGTCGTCGTGGATGTCAAGGTGGAGGTCCTGGCGCCGATCTCTTCGCAAAAATGGAACCCCCCCCGAGTGTCCTCTTGCTCCTGGTGCTGACGAAGAGGAAGAAGACGCCGGATCACCTCGGCCCCCAAGCTCCTGCTCGAGCTGGCCATGGCGGGAGCGGCTCGGGTTTCGCCCCTGGTGGCGCTAGGGAAGAGAGGAGGGCGAGGAATGGAGGGCTAGGGTTGATAGGAGGGATGCGGTGGCTCTTATGGCCCTCGGAATGCGATCTCGCCGTCTGATCGAGGTGAAACTTGATGTGGTGGTGGCTATGGCGTCATACTGCTGACGTCGAGAGGAAGGAGACGAGGGACGCGCCTACGGGCTGGACCGAAGCTACTGGGCCTAAACAGGCTGCCCTCACCCTATCTAGACTTAAAATAGAAACAATAACCCTCAGACTTTATTTATGTAAAGAGACAACCACACAAAAATAAGAAGGGGGTTTTAAACAAAATAAAAAATACTTGGCTAAACAAAATATTATGACCTATTTAATAAAATAGGTTTGACTATTTTAGGCAAGGCACAAATATCTACTATATCATTAAACCTAGGTTGTTTTGCATTCAAACAAATGCCAGTGCTTGGAGAAAAAAATAAAAGAGCTCCACTTCTCCACGCACAAGAATTGAGAGGAAAGATGGAACATTTTTATAGGATTTTTAAAACAAGTTGAAAACACAAGTAATCACATATTTGAATAGGAAGGGTTTAAACCATGGTGCTTCAAAGGTTTTGAATGGCTTTGTTGCACCCACTCACATGCACAAGATCACAACCACACATCACCACATGATCATCAAGGTGGCGCAACACACAAGATCAAACCATCAAGGCAAAAGGAAAAAAAGAAACGAGATATGCATGATGCATGAGATGCACATGAAATGACAATGCCACAAGTCTCAACTCCATAACATTGTCTCAACATAGTTGCCAAACAAGGAAAGGATTACAAAAGGGGAAGGAAAATCACGTGGGCAGTTACACCCAAGTTTGATCATCACGTGAGATGAGGTGGTTTCAATGGTCAACATCTCCATGTTGATCATATCTACTATATGACTCATGTTCGACCTTTCAATCTCCTATGTTCCATGGCCATGTTTGTACATGCTAGGCTCGTCAAGTTTAACCCAAGTGTTATGCATGTGCAAAACTGGCTTACACCCATTGTATGCGAACGTAGAGTCTATCACACTCGATCATCACGAGGTGCTTCGAAACGACAAACCTTCGCAACGGTGCACTCTTGGGGAGAACACAATTTCATCTTGAAATTTTAGTGAGGAATCATCTTATAATGCTACCTCGTCCTAAGCAAAATAAGATGCATAAAAGATAAACATCACATGCAAGTCATATAAGTGACATGATATGGCCATCATAATCTTGTGCTTTTGATCTCCATATCCAAAGCACTAGCATGATCTCCATCGTCACCGGCATGACACCATGATATCCATCATCATGACCTCCATCATCGTGTCTTCATGTGGCTGTAGCGCTAACTATTGCTTCTGCGACTATTGCTAACTCACAACGATGAAGTAAAGAAAATGGCACAAATTAATTAAAGACAACCCTATGGCTCCTGCCGGTTGCCGTAGTCATCGACATGCAAGTCATGATAATATATACAAAACATGATCATCTCATACATCACATATATCAAGTCATGTCTTTGGCCATATCACATCACAACATGCCCTCCAAAAAACAAGTTAGACGTCCTCTACTTTGTTGTTGCAGGTTTTACGTGGCTGTTATGGGAAACTAGTAAGAACCGTTCTTACCTACATAAAGCCACAATGGTGATATTCAAGTTGCTATTTAACCTTCTACAAGGACTACCTCTGTCGAGTCCAATTCAACTAAAGTGGGAGAGACAAACACCCGCTAGCCACCTTTATGCAACCAAGTTTCATGTGAGTCGATGGAACCGGTCTCTTGTATGTGCACAAGGTTGGTATGAGCCGCATCATCCCACAATACCGCCGAATCAAGATAAGACTAAGGAAGTAAGGAATCTGAACATCAACGCCCACAAACACTTTGTGTTCTACTTGTGCATATCATCTACGCATAGACCTAGCTCATGATGCCACTGTTGGGGAACGTTGCATGGGAAACAAAAAAAATCCTATGTGCACCCAAGATCTATCTATGGATATGTAGAGCTATGACAGGGGAAGTGCATATACATACCCTTGTAGATCGCTAAGCATGAGCGTTAAGAAATGTGGTTGATGTAGTCGAATGTCTTCGTGATCCAATCACGATCCGTCTCGTCTAGTGACGAACGGTTGGCACCTCCGCGTTTAGCACACATACGGATCGACGATGCCTCCACCTCCTCGATCTAGCGAGCGTAGGTGAAGTAGTATTTGAGTTCTCCAGTAGCACGATGGCATGGTGACGGTGGTGGTGGTGCGATCTTGGTAGGGCTTCACCAAGCGCTGCCAAGACGCGATGGAGGAGAACTACTAGAGAGAGAGATAGAGGGAGAGAGGGTGCCACCAAGGCTTTGGTGTGTTAGTTGCCTCTGAAAGCACAATTGCTCCCTAAAGTGGTTTTGATAATTGATCACAACATATGCATCACTGGACTAATGATCTTATCCAAGTATATTTCAAAAAAGTTCGAAGATGCCTTGGCTATAGGATTGTGAGGAGAAGCCCCTTGATGCAAGGAAAGGAATATGATTAGCTCAAGCTTCAAGCAAGAAGACCCTACATTTTACATTTGTGAGAAATCACTTTGAGTCCATAGGAAAGCCAATACTATTAAAAGGGGTGAGGCATTATGATGAATTGGTTGCTCAAGTGCTTAGAGGTAGCCACCAAAAATACTCACCCATTCTCCCACAAAATATCTCTATCCAAAGCTAAACCAGCAAAATCGGTGCCACCAACTTTTTTCACTCAGCCCTACCGATTTTACACTTAACAAATCCTATGCCAAACCCTACCATCTCGGTACCACCAACTTTCACATCGGTGTCATCGACATTCAGTGACTAACTTTTTGTTGAGAATATTTCAAGAATCAGAATTTCCGAGTTTAAAATCGGTCTAACCGAGAATTGGAAACTGGTCTAGGTCATCGTATCGGTACCACGGAGATTCCTATATCGGTCTCACCAAGAATTCAAATGTTGCCAAATTTAGTGCAACTTGGTACCACCGAGATTCCTTTCGGTGTCATCGAGTTTGGCAATAATGTTGTAACGGCTGGATTTTGGGAGATGCCTATATATACCCCTCCACCTACCTCTCATTCGCAGAGGAAGCACTCAGAACATACTTACACTTGCATGATCCATTTTTCAAAGAGAGATCCACCTACTCATGTGCTGATACAGAGAGATTCCAATCCAACCATTTGAACCTTGATTTCTAGCCTCCCCAAGTTGCTTTCCACAAGATCAACCTCTCCTACCCATGCCAAGTCTGTGAAGGAGTGATTGAGTGTTGAGGAGACTATCTTTTGAAACAAAAGAGCAAGGAGTTCATCATTCTATGGCATCTATTGCCTTTTGGAGGGTGGTGCCTCCTAGATTGGTTAGGTGTCGCTTGGAAGCCTCCTACTTTTTGTTGTGGAGTTGAACAAAGAATTTTGTAAGGGCAAGGAGATCACCTACTTCATGAAGATCTACCGTGAGTGAGGCTAGTCCTGTGTGCATGGAGGCCGTGGTGGAATAGACAAGGCCGCTTCTTCGTGGACCCCTTGTGGGTGGAGCCCTCCATGGACTCTCGCATCTGTTACCCTCCGTGGGTTGAAGTCTCCACTAACATGGACGTATGATAGCACCACCTATCGGAACCATGCCAAAAAACGTCGTGCCAACCTTTGCATTTGATCTCCCTACCTTACCCTCTACTTTACATTTGCATGTCGTTACTTTCTATACTCTCGGGTGTGCATGTGTAGGGTGAACTTGACTAGTCATAATTGTTAAAACTGGCCCACAACTAAAATTGGGAAAAGGTTAAGTTTTATCTTGTCAAGTAGTCTAATCACCCCCCCCCTCTAAATATACTTTAGATCCTACAACTTTCCTCTACTCTCATATATATATGGGGAGGGGGAGGAGGTCGCCCCCTAGGGTTTCCCCTACGGTGGGGCGGCAGCCAAGGTGGAGCCTTGCCACCCAAGGCAAGGGGTGGCGTCAACCCTTGGCCGCATGGGCCTCTTGCTGGGAGGGGAGGCCAACCCACCAGGGGATGGTGCGCCTCCTCTCATGGCCCATGGGGGACTTCGGGGTAGGTGGTCCTTCCTAGTGGACCCCCGAAACACTTCTGGCACCTTTTTCACAAAACCGGTAAATCCCGAAACTCGAATACCAACTTCCCATATATCAATCTTTACCTACGGACCATTCTGAAGCTCCTCGTCATGTTTGTGATCTCATTTGGGACACTAAACAACCTTCGGTTACCAACAAATGCAACTTAATAATACTATATCATCATTGAACATTAAGTGTCGGACCCTGCCGGTTCGAGAACTATGCACACACGACTGAGACACCTCTACGGTCAATAACCAATAGCAGGACCTGGATGCCCATATTGGTTCCTATATATTCCACGAAGATCTTTATCGGTCGAACCACAATGCCAAGGATTCAATCAATCCTGTATACAGTTCCCTTTGTTCAGCGGTATGTTATTTGCCCGAGATTCGATCGTCGGTATCTCCATACCTAGTTCTATCTCGTTACCGGCAAGTCTATTTAATCGTTCTATAATACTAAGATGTCGTGACTAACTCCTTAGTCACATTGCTTGCAAGCTTCTTGTGATGTTGTATTATCGAGTGGTCCCGGAGATACCTCTCCGTCATACAGAGTGACAAATCCCAGTCCCGATCCATGCCAACCCAACATACACCCTCGGAGATACTTGTAGATCATCTTTATAATCATCGATTTACATTGTGAAGTTTGATACACACAAGGTATTCCTCCGGTGTCACGGAGTTGCATGATCTCATGGTCTTAGGAACAAATACTTGACATGCAGAAAGCAATAGCAATAAACTTAATGATACGATCACATGTTATGCTTACGGTTAGGTCTTGTCCATCACATCATTCTCCTAATGATGCGATCCGTTATCAAATGACAACTCATGTCTATGGCTAGGAAATATTAACCATCTTTGGTCAATGACCTAGTCTAGTAGATGCTCGCTAGGGACACAGTGTTTTCTATGTATCCACACATGTATCTGAGTTTCCATTCAATACAATTATAGCATGGATAATAAACGATTATCATGAACAAGGAAATATGATAAAAACCACTTTATTATTGCCTCTAGCGCATATTTCCAACAATTCAAACATCTAATTATAACACAACCTAGAGTTTTAGTCAAGCAATCAAACCCATGATGATCCATTTTTACTCAGTACTTCGATCAATAATCAAGTCACAAGCCTTAGTCTTCGCACTTCGATGGTAAGATACTACAAAAATGATGGGGACATTTTAAGAAGACAAAAGTTCAAAAACTTCCACACCAGTGCAGCTCATTGTTAGACAGTGAAGAGGTTTTATATGTTGGGGAACGTAACATGGGAAACAAATATTTTCCTACGCACACGAAGACCTATCATGGTGATGTCCATCTACGAGAGGGGATCTGGATCTACGTACCCTTGAAGATCGCACAGTAGGAAGCGTTAAGAAACACGGTTGATGTAGTGGAACGTCCTCACGTCCCTCGATCCGTCCCACGATCCGCTCCGATCTAGTGCCGAATGGACGGCACCTCCACGTTCAGCACACGTACAGCTCGACGATGATCTCGGCCTTCTTGATCCATCAAGAGAGACAGAGAGTTAGATGAGTTCTCCGGCAGCGTAGCGGCACTCCGGAGGTTGGTGGTGATCTATCTCAACAGGGCTCCGCCCGAGCTCCGCAGAAATACGATCTAGAGGAAAAACCGTGGAGGTATGTGGTCGGGCTGCCGTGGCAAAGTTGTCTCAAATCAGCCCTAATACCTCAGTATATATAGGAGGGAGGGGGACGGACCTGCCTTGAGGCTCAAGGGAGCCTCAAGGGGTCGTCCGAAGGGGGGGAGGAGGAGTCCTCCTCCAATCCTAGTCCAACTAGGATTGGAAGGTGGAGTCCTTCCCTTCCTTCCCACTTCCCCCCTTTTTTCTCTTTGATTTTTTTTCTTCTCCTGTGCCTAGGGCCTCTTGGGATGTCCCACCAGCCCACTAAGGGCTGGTGCGGCACCTCTAAGGCCTATGGGCTTCCCCCGGGTGGAATCCCCCCCCCCCCCGGGTGAACACCCGAAACCCATTCGTCACTCCCGGTAATGCCGAAAACTTTCCGGTAATCAAATGAGGTCATCCTATATATCAATCTTCGTCTCCGGACCATTCCGGAAACCCTCGTGACGTCCGTGTTCTCATCCGGGACTCCGAACAACATTTGGTAACCAACCATATAACTCAAATACGCATAAAACATCGCCGAACCTTAAGTGTGCAGACCGTGCGGGTTCGAGAACATGTAGACATGACCCGAGAGACTCCACGGTCAATATCAAATAGCGGGACCTGGATGCCCATATTGGATCCTACATATTCTCCAAAGATCTTATCGGTTGAACCCCAGTGCCAAGGATTCATATAATCCCGTATGTCACTCCCTTTGTCCTTCAGTATGTTACTTGCCCGAGATTCGATCGTCAGTATCCACATACCTATTTCAATCTCGTTTACCGGCAAGTCTCTTTACTCGTTCCGTAATACAAGATCCCGTGACTTACACTAAGTCACATTGCTTGCAAGGCTTGTGTGTGATGTTGTATTACGGAGTGGACCCCGAGATACCTCTCCGTCACACAGAGTGACAAATCCCAGTCTTGATCCATACTAACTTAACAGACACCTTCAGAGATACTTGTAGAGCATCTTTATAGTCACCCAGATACGTTGTGACGTTTGATACACACAAGGCATTCCTCCGGTGTCAGTGAGTTATATGATCTCATGGTCATAGGAATAAATACTTGACACGCGGAAAACAGTAGCAACAAAATGACACGATCAACATGCTACGTTCATTAGTTTGGGTCTAGTCCATCACATGATTCACCCAATGATGTGATCCAGTTATCAAGCAACAACACCTTGCACATAGTCAGAAGACCTTGACTATCCTTGATCAACTGGCTAGCCAACTAGAGGCTTGCTAGGGACAGTGTTTTGTCTATGTATCCACACATGTATCTAAGACTTCATTCAATACAATTATAGCATGGATAATAAACGATTATCTTGATACAAGAATTATAATAATAACTTATTTATCATTGCCTCTAGGGCATAATTCCAACAGTCTCCCACTTGCACTAGAGTCAATAATCTAGTCCTCACATCGTCATGCGAATTACATTGCAATAAATCTAACACCCATGCAGTTCTGGTTTTGATCATGCTTTGCCCGTGGAAGAGGTTTAGTCAGCGGGTCTGCCACATTCAGATCCGTGTGCACTTTGCAGATATTCAGGTCCTCCTCCTCGATGTAGTCGCGGATGAGGTTGAAGCGTCGTTTGATGTGTCTGGTCTTCTTGTGAAACCTTGGTTTCTTTGCTAAGGCAATGGCACCCGTGTTGTCACAAAACAGGGTTATTGGATTCAGTGCGCTCGGCACCACTCCAAGATCCGTCATGAACTGCTTCATCCAGACACCCTCCTTAGGTGCCTCCGAGGCAGCCATGTACTCCGCTGCACATGTAGAATTAGCTACGACGCTTTGCTTGGAACTGCACCAGCTTACTGCACCCCCATTAAGAATAAATATGTATTCGGCCTGCGACTTAGAGTCATCCGGATCTGTGTCAAAGCTTGCATCGACGTAACCTTTTACGGCGAGCTCTTTGTCACCTCCACATACGAGAAACATCTCCTTAGTCCTTTTCAGGTACTTCGGGATATTCTTGACCGCCGTCCAGTCATCCACTCTTGGATTACTCTGGAACCTGCCTGCCATACTTATGGCCAGGCTAACGTCCGGTCTAGTGCACAGCATTGCATACATGATAGAACCTATGGCTGAAGCATAGGGGACGGTGCTCATATGCTCTCTATCTTTATCACTTGCTGGGCACTGAGTCTTACTCAATCTCGTACCTTGTAAAACTGGCAAGAACCCCTTCTTGGACTGTTCCATTTTGAACCTCTTCAAAACTTTATCAAGGTATGTGCTTTGCGAAAGTCCTATTAGGCGTTTTGATCTATCCCTATAGATCTTTATGCCTAGAATGTAAGCAGCTTCTCCTAGGTCCTTCATAGAGAAACTTTTATTCAAGTAATCCTTTATGCTCTCCAAAAACTCCATGTTGTTTCCAATCAACAATATGTCATCCACATATAATATTAGAAACGCCACAGAGCTCCCACTCACTTTCTTGTAAATACAGGATTCTCCAACCACTTGTATAAACCCAAATGCTTTGATCACCTCATCAAAGCGTTTATTCCAACTCCGAGATGCTTCCACCAGTCCATAAATGGATCGCTGGAGCTTGCACACTTTGTTAGCATTTTTAGGATCGACAAAACCTTTAGGTTGCATCATATACAACTCTTCCTTAAGGAAACCATTAAGGAACGCCGTTTTGACATCCATCTGCGAGATTTCATAATCGAAAAATGCAGCTATTGCTAACATGATTCGAACGGACTTAAGCATCGCTACGGGTGAGAATGTATCATCGTAGTCAATTCCTTGAACTTGTGAAAAACCCTTTGCCACAAGTCGAGCTTTATAAACGGTCACATTACCGTCAGCGTCCGTCTTCTTCTTAAAGATCCATTTGTTCCGAATAGCCTTGCGGCCTTCAGGTAGTACTTCCAAAGTCCAGACTTTGTTTTCATACATAGATCCTATCTCGGACTTCATGGCCTCCAGCCATTTGTTGGAATCCGGGCCCACCATTGCTTCTTCATAATTCGCAGGCTCATTGTTGTCCAACAACATAATTCATAAGACGGGATTACCGTACCACTCTGGAGCAGTATGCGGTCTCGTCGACCTGCGAGGTCCGACAGGAACTTGATCCGGAGTTTCATGATCATCATCATTAACTTCCTCCTCAACCGGCGTCGCAACGACATGGGTTTACCCTTGCCCTGCGCCACCATCCAGAGGGATGAGAGGTTCGACAACCTCATCAAGTTCTATCTTCCTCCCACTCAATTCTCTCGAGAGAAACTCCTTCTCGAGAAAAGCTCCGTTCTTAGCAACAAACACTTTGCCCTCGGATTTGAGATAGAAGGTATACCCAACTGCCTCTTTTGGGTAACCTATGAAGAGGCACTTTTCCGCTTTGGGTTCCAGCTTTTCAGGCTGAAGCTTTTTGACATAAGCATCACATCCCCAAACTTTAAGAAACGACAACTTTGGTCTTTTGCCATACCACAACTGATATGGTGTCGTCTCAACGGATTTCGATGGTGGCCTATTTAAAATGAATGCAGCTGTTTCTAATGCATAACCCCAAAACGATAACGGCAAATCGGTAAGAGACATCATAGATCGCACCATCTCTAATAAAGTACGATTACGACGTTCGGACACACCATTACGTTGTGGTGTTCCAGGCGGTGTCAACTGTGAAACAATTCCACATTGTCTTAAGTGAGCACCAAACTCGAAACTCAGATATTCACCCCCACGATCAGACCGTAGGAACTTGATCTTCTTGTTACGATGATTTTCAACTTCACTCTGAAATTGCTAGAACTTTTCAAATGTTTCAGACTTGTGCTTCATCAAGTAGACATAACCATATCTACTCAAATCGTCAGTGAAGGTGAGAAAATAACGATATCCGCCGCATGCCTCCACACTCATCGGACCACACACATCGGTATGTATGATTTCCAACAAGTCACTTGCACGCTCCATTGTTCCGGAGAACGGAGTTTTAGTCATCTTGCCATGAGGCATGGTTCGCACGTGTCAAGTGAATCAAAGTCAAGTGACTCCAAAAGTCCATCGGTATGGAGTTTCTTCATGCGCTTTACACCAATATGACCTAAGCGGCAGTGCCATAAAAACATGGCGCTATCATTGTTGACTCTAACTCTTTTGGTTTCAATGTTATGTATATGTGTATTATCACTATGAAGATTCAATATGAACAATCCTCTCACATTGGATGCATGACCATAAAAGATATTACTCATAGAAATAGAACAACCATTATTCTCTGACTTTAAACGAGTAACCGTCTCGCAATAAACAAGATCCAGATATAATGTTCATGCTTAACGCAGGCACTAAATAACATTTATTTAAGTTCATAACTAATCCTGATGGTAACTGAAGTGAAACTGTGCCGACGGCGATTGCATCAACCTTGGAACCATTTCCCACGCGCATCGTCACTTCATCCTTCGCCAGCCTTCGCTTATTCTGCAGTTCCTGTTTTGAGTTGCAAATATGAGCAACAGAGCCGGTATCGAATACCCAGGCAGTACTACGAGAGCTGGTTAAGTACATATCAATAACATGTATATCAAATATACCTGATTTTTCTTTGGCCGCCTTCTTATCAGCCAGATACTTGGGGCCGTTGCGCTTCCAGTGACCCATACCCTTAAATAATAGCACTCCGTTTCAGGCTTAGGTCCAGCTTTGGGTTTCTTCGTCGGATTGGCAACAGGCTTACCGCTCTTCCTTGAATTACCCTTCTTTCCTTTGCCGTTTCTCTTGAAACTAGTGGTCTTATTCACCATCAACACTTGATGCTCTTTACGGAGTTCTGACTCTGCACTTTCAGCATCGCGAATAACTCGCCGGGTGACTTGTTCATCCCTTGCATGTTATAGTTCAACACAAAGCCCTTATAGCTTGGTGGCAGTGATTGAAGAATTCTGTAAGTGATAGCCTCTCGCGGGAGTTCAATCCCCAGCTCAGCTAGACGGTTTGAGTACCCAGACATTTTGAGCACATGTTCACTGACAGACGAATTATCCTCCATCTTGCAAGCATAGAATTTATGAGAGGTCTCATACCTCTCGATCCGGGCATTCTTCTGAAAGATAAACTTCAACTCCTCGAACATCTCATATGCTCCATGATGCTCAAAGCGACGTCGAAGTCCCGACTCTAAGCCATACAAGACTGCACATTGAACTACTGAGTAGTCCTCCTTGCGTGTTAACCAAGCGTTCTTAACATCTTGGTCAGCCGCGGTGGGTGGTTCATCTCCTAGCGCGGCATTAAGGACATAATCCTTCTTCCCGGCTTGCAGGAGCAACTTAAGATTACGAGCCCAGTCTACAAAGTTGCTTCCATCATCTTTCAACTTAGCTTTCTCTAGGAATGTATTAAAATTCAGGGTGACTGTCGCTTGAGCCATTGATCTACAACACAAATATTTTCAAAGTGGACTTAGACTATGTTCAAGATAATTAGAGTTTAACTAATCAAATTACTTGCTAAACTCCCACTCAAAAAGTACATCTCTCTAGTCATTTGAGTGGTTCATGATCCAATTCCACTAGCTCAAGTCCGATCATCACGTGAGTTGAGGATAGTTTCAGTGGTAAGCATCCCTATGCTAATCATATCAACTATATGATTCATGATCGACCTTTCGGTCTCATGTGTTTCGAGGCCATGTTTGCACATGCTAGGCTCGTCAAGCTTAACCCGAGTATTCCGCATGTGCAACTGTTTTGCACCCGTTGTATGTGAACGTTGAGTCTATCACACCTGGTCATCACGTGGTGTCTCGAAACGACGAACTGTAGCAACGGTGCACAGTCGAGGAGAACACAATTTCGTCTTGAAATTTTAGTGAGAGATCACCTCATAATGCTACCATCGTTCTAAGCAAAATAAGGTGCATAAAAGGATTAACATCACATGCAATTCATAAGTGACATGATATGGCCATCATCATGTGCTTCTTGCTCTCCATCACCAAAGCACCGGCACGATCTTCTTGTCACCGGCACCACACCATGATATCCATCAACGTGTCGCCATCGGGGTTGTCGTGCTACTCATGCTATTACTACTAAAGCTACGTCCTAGAAATGTAGTAAACGCATCTGCAAGCACAAACATTAGTTTAAAGACAACCCTATGGCTCCTGCCGGTTGCCATACCATCGACGTGCAAGTCAATATTAACTATTACAACATGATCATCTCATACATCCAATATATCACATCACATCGTCGGCCATATCACATCACAAGCATACCCTGCAAAAACAAGTTAGACGTCCTCTAATTGTTGTTGCATGTTTTACGTGGTTGCCATGGGTCGCATCTTACTTACGCAAACACCACAACAGGGATGTATGAATTGCTATTTAACCTCTCTCCAAGGACCTCCTCGGTCAAATCCGATTCAACTAAAGTTGGAGAAACCGACACTCACCAGTCATCTTTGAGCAACGGGGTTGCTCGTAGCAATGAAACCAGTCTCTCGTAAGCGTACGAGTAATGCCGGTCCGAGCTGCTTCGATCCAACAATACCGCGGAATCAAGAAAAGAATAAGGAGGGCAGCAAATCGCAATCACCACCCACAAAAACTTTTGTGTTCTACTCGAGATGACATCTACGCATGAACCTAGCTCATGATGCCACTGTTGGGGAACGTCGCATGGGAAACAAAAAAATTCTACGCGCACGAAGACCTATCATGGTGATGTCCATCTACGAGAGGGGATTTGGATCTACGTACCATTGTAGATCGCATAGCAGGAAGCGTTAAGAAACGCGGTTGATGTAGTGGAACGTCCTCACGTCCCTCGATCCGCCCCACGAACCGTCCCGCGATCCGTCCCACGATCCGCTCCGATCTAGTGCCGAACGGACGGCATCTCCGCGTTCAGCACACGTACAGCTCGATGATGATCTCGGCCTTCTTGATCCAGCAAGAGAGACAGAGAGGTAGATGAGTTCTCCGGCAAAGTGACAGCGCTCCGGAGGTTGGTGGTGATCTATCTCAGCAGGGCTCCGCCCGAGCTCCGCAGAAATACGATCTAGAGGAAAAACCGTGGAGGTATGTGGTCGGGCTGCCGTGGCAAAGTTGTCTCAAATCAGCCCTAATACCTCAGTATATATAGGAGGGAGGGGGAGGGACCTGCCTTGAGGCTCAAGGTATCCTCAAGGGGTCGGCCGAAGGGGGGGAGGAGGAGTCCTCCTCCAATCCTAGTCCAACTAGGATTGGAAAGTGGAGTCCTTCCCTTCCTTCCCACTTCCCCTTTTTTTCTCTTTGATTTTTTCTTCTCCTGCGCATAGGGCCTCTTGGGCTGTCCCACCAGCCCACTAAGGGCTGGTGCGGCACCTCTAAGGCCTATGGGATTCCCCCGGGTGGGCTGCCCCCCCCCCCCCCCAGGTGAACACCCGAAACCCATTTGTCACTCCCGATACATTTCCGGTAATGCCGAAAACTTTCCGGTGATCAAATGAGGTCATCTTATATATCAATCTTAGTCTCCGGACCATTCCGGAAACTCCCGTTACGTCCATGATCTCATCCGAGACTCCGAACAACATTCGGTAACCAACCATATAACTCAAATACGCATAAAACATCGCCGAACCTTAAGTGTGCAGACCCTTCGGGTTCGAGAACTATGTAGACATGACCCGAGAGACTCCTCGGTCAATATCCAATAGCGGGACCTGGATGCCCATATTGGATCCTACATATTATTCGAAGATCATATCGGTTGAACCTCAGTGCCAAGGATTCATATAATCCCGTATGTCATTCCCTTTGTCCTTCGGTATGTTACTTGCCCGAGATTCGATCGTCAGTATCCGCATACCTATTTCAATCTCGTTTACCCGCAAGTCTCTTTACTCGTTCCGTAATACAAGATCCCGTGACTTACACTAAGTCACATTGCTTGCAAGGCTTGTGTGTGATGTTGTATTACCGAGTGGGCCCCGAGATACCTCTCCGTCACACGGGGTGACAAATCCCAGTCTTGATCCATACTAACTTAACGGACACCTTCGGAGATACGTGTAGAGCATCTTTATAGTCACCCAGTTACGTTGTGACGTTTGATACACACAAGGCATTCCTCCGGTGTCAGTGAGTTATATGATCTCATGGTCATAGGAATAAATATTTGACACGCAGAAAACAGTAGCAACAAAATGACACGATCAACATGCTACGTTCATTAGTTTGGGTCTAGTCCATCACATGATTCACCCAATGATGTGATCCAGTTATCAAGCAACAACACCTTGCACAGTCAGAAGACCTTGACTATCCTTGATCAACTGGTAGCCAACTAGAGGCTTGCTAGGGACAGTGTTTTGTCTATGTATCCACACATGTATCTAAGACTTCATTCAATACAATTATAGGATGGATAATAAACGATTATCTGGATACAGGAATTATAATAACTTATTTATCATTGTCTCTAGGGCATAATTCCAACATTATAATCGATATTGATGCGAGGAGTAGGGATTATCATGCAACGGGGGCACTAGAGCTATAAAAAGACGGTGTTGGATTCGTTACGCTCTTCGTTTTGTCAAACTTAATGATAATGCATCATGAATATTTTCTTAACGGTACACTTAAGAGTTGTCTTGAAGGACGATAAAGACAAAATCATTGTTAGGGAAGAGTGAAAAATTGATTGGTGCACGAATCGTCCTAACGCCTAAAATTGCGATGCTCAGGTTTGGTCTATCCCTCGCACAAAGGGCGAGATGCAATCGGCCCATTATTAACTCTGGTAATTTGAAGGTCATTGACATCATAGAGATTGGAGGACGATCTGCCAAATTTACAACAATTGTTGTTACGTTCCTATTGATTTTCTCTAATTCGGACATTGTAATAGAAAGGCAAATAAGGTTACTCATCAGCTTTGCTAGTTTGGCTAGATTTGCTTAGACTTTTGATTATTTTGAGAAGCCTTTGAATTAATTGTATCCCGACTCATAAACAATGTTATTTCAAAGGAAAATGCTCAGCGTCAACCGGCTGAAAAGAGACTTTGTGTCTACCCCCTTCACTCTGCAACGTGTCCATGTGGTCACCACGCACGTCTCCACCTTCCCTCGTTTTCTAAATCTAAAACAACGCCCAATTGTTATTCCCTTGATTCTAATCTCCCTCTCGCATCTTTGCTCTCATGCTACAAAGTGGACAGGGGGTTGGAAGTCGGCCACCGCTGCCGCTCACATCTCTCCTTCCCTGGGCATCGGGTCCGGCTCGAGCTCGTGAGGAAAGCGCAAGGAGGAAAGGACTCGACGTCGACGGTCACGGTTCCTATAAAGAGAAGGAGAAAGTCGTGTGTGAGAGAGAGGCACATTATGGGAAAGGTGAGGCACGTCAAGTTGGAGCAGAGAAAGGGAGGGAGGAGGCGCCGAAGAAAGCGGTCGTCGGACGGCGCAGAAGCTTAGGGTGCGAGCCATCCTGGTTTTGCGGCATAGCCCATGACCTCTTTGTTGGCATTGGCGTTGTCGAGGGAGCCCTCCCTGCTGGATCGGCCTCAGCCCTATGCGGCGTGTTTACGGACCGGGGCAACGGGTTGTAGCCACCGACGGCGAGGCATTTGGTTGTTAAGCACAGTCACACATGCTTTTGCAACGCCATCACTGTTTCTAAAATAAAGTTCTTGTTGCAATAGTCAATAATGTTTATGAAACAAAGCCCTTGTTGCAAATAAGGATTATACACGAAAAGCTTTGGAACGTCAATGTTTCTAAAACAAACATCTTGTTGCAATATTCACCAATGTGTTCCTGAAACAAAGCTCTTGTTGCAATAATCACGTATGTGTTTCTAAAACAATACTCTTGTTACAAAGAGCGATCGTGCGCTAAGCAACCTAGATCGGACGGCTCGCAAGGCGACGGATCTTATGAAAAGCTCTATCGACCGAGACGTAGCACGCCCCTATTTCAAATGAATAAACTTGTGATTTTTCAAAAGAAATCCACCTGAGACAAGTCTAATGGTCATCACCGACTATGTGTTGGCTCTAACGCAAGGAATGAAGCCATCATGGTGCGTTTACGCCGGTTGTGTTAGTTGTGGAGTAGGTTCCCCAACAAGCAGCTTTGGCAAGTGCGACCGTGCTCATGCTAAACAACTACTCCCTCTGTCCGGTGAAGAGTATACATTTGGCCTAAAAAAAATTCCACAAAAGAATGTAATTTTATCTTCCCAATACACTTTAAAGTAAAAAAAATGCTTCTCTCCCATCACACAGTAATCAAGACCAATAACATTATATACATAGTCTCCTTAATTTCTATATGCACTTTTTTTTAAAACATCATCAACTTTATTAATTTGAAACAATTTATCGTCTATAAGAATAGGTACAATATTTTCGAGAGGCTCCTCAATCTAGTCCATCGCACGAGAAATTTTTGCTAGTCTCGCGAGCTCATGAGCTACCTTGTTCGCTTCTCTATACAATGCTCAAACCTAGTAAAAGAAAAATCACAAGTTATAAAAAAAACAATCATCGAAGATTACAGTCGCCGCTCCTGCAGAGTATCCTCCTTTGTTCATTGTTTCAATTACTTCCATATTGTCAGAATTGATAATAAGCCGATTGCATCCTTCTTTTTGTGCCAACAAAAGGTCAAACCTAAGTGTTGACGCTTCTGCAGCTAGGGCATCCGCACAACACTCAATCTTCCAGTTTGCTCCTACAATGAAGTTTCCTTTGTCATCCCTTATAACAGCACCTGTTGTGCATCTTAGTTGATCGTGATCAAAAGAAGCATCGGCATTTAATTTAACAAACCCCTTTGGAGGTCTACTCCATCCTTCGCCTTTGGTAATTGGGCGTTTATGTAATTTTCCATTATAGCATGTATCCCCATCAAGGTTTGGGACGCCTCTTCTGACTTCCCCTCATGAACAAGCTTCCTTCTATTCCACCATAGATACCGTGTGGTAATAGTGATCAACTCTCTTCCGTTCTGGCAACCCAACATAGATAGATCTTGTTCAGACATAAGTAGTAACACTTCAAGAGTTGCCTCTCCTGCACGGTCCACCATGCTAGCATTTTGAATCATTTCATGTATCCCCAAACTTTCACAACACCTTTTTAGCCTTCTGACATAAAAACAAGACGTGTTTAGTATCGTCTCGCCATTCACACATATTGGACAGATCGGCGAAGTTTTTATGTGTCTATTAGCAAGTGTAACCCGACACGGAAGAGTTCCGTGAAGCGTACGCCAAATAAAAAATTTAAACTTCTCTCGACAAGTTAATTTCCAAATCTTGTCCCAAATAGGGTTGGCCTTACTTCTTCCCATGTCGTTTGAATATTCCAGTTTCCGCCCATGTTGTTTATTCCATTCCTCCATATAAGTTGATCTTACAGTGAAAAAACCATTCTTAGTACAGCTCCAAGCGATGAAGTCTTGCATATTATTCATCGGGAGGAGAATTGTCAGGACTCTTCGGGTGTCGATTGGCCACAATGTTTGTCTTACCAGATCCTCATCCCAAAAGTCTGTAACTGGATCAATAAGGTCAGCCACTTTCTTCAATAGATTCCCCCTCCTAGGTGTAATAATTCTCCTATTCACACAATTCGGGATCCACGCATCTCTCCATATATCAATGTTTTCTCCGGTTCCAACCCTCCATATGTAACCATTTCTAAGAGATTCCAGTCCTGTCATAATACTTTGTCAAGCGAAAGAAGCACCCTTTTCTAAGCTTGCATTCATCAAATCCCCCCCTCCCCCGAAAAATATTTAGCTCTTAAAATGGTGGCACATAATGAATCAGGATTGTCCAATAGACGCCAGGCTTGTTTACCTAGTAGTGCTAGATTAAAACAGTCTATGTCTCGGAAGCCCATTCCACCTTAGTCTTTTGGAACACACATATTTCATCACGCCATCCAATGTCCTTGTCACCCCATCAGAATTGTGACATCGCGTCAATAATTCCTTTACAATTTTTTTTAAGAATTTTAAAGACAACCATGGCATATGTTGGAATAGCTTGAACAACAGATTTTAATAAAATTTCCTATCCACTAGTAGATAACAACTTTTCTTTCCATCCACTAATTTTCATTATGATTCGATCAATCAGGAATTCAAAACAATCACTTTTATCCATCCCCACATTGGTAGGTAGTCCCAAATATTTATTATTAAGTAGATCAGTCATGATATTCAAAATAATACAAATTTGCGCTTTATCTTCTACTTTTGTGTTGGGGCTAAAAATATACTTGATTTTCGACACTGACCATTTGCCCCGAAGTAGCACAATAAGTATCTAGAACCGCTTTCAAAGCCTACGCATTTGTAACATTTGCTCGCATAAGTATGAACGAATCATCTGCGAAAAGTAGGTTGAACACTGATATTGCTTCTCTACTTACCTTTATGTCACAAGTATTACCCATTTCCTCCGCCTTTGCTAAAAGAGCAGTCAGGCCCTCTGTACATAACAAGAATGAATAAGGCGAAAGGGGATCCCCGTGCCTTAGCTCTCTAGAGGGTTTGAAATTATCAGTATCGTCACCATTGAAACGCACCCTATATTTCTATACACACTTAGCTCATTAAAAGTTGGATAATTAAAAAGAAAAGAGACGCTAACTTGCACCTTTCCAATACATTTTTTACTTCATTTAATAATTTATTTTAAAATATCTATATGTACACTTTCATCGGACATTTAATAATTTATTCTAAAATATCTATATGTACACTTTCATCGGACGGGGAAGTCCTCTCTTCGTGTCAAAGTAATACTAAATTAGTAAAAAAAATATACTAAATCAACAACACTTATTTTGAAACAAAGAAAGTACAACTTATTAAGAGTGCTATGTCTAGCTTGTTCAGCTATACAGCAACATTTATTTTCGGACAAAGGAAGTACGATTTATTGAGAGTACCATGTCTAGGCAAGCCTCGTCGACAAGTACTTTAACCTCCTTTAGGGTTTAAGGGGTTAGGGTAGTCAGCTAACTTGTTCAGCTACACGGCAAGCCTTGTCGACAAGGACTTTTGCATCATTTAGAGTTTAAGGATGCAAGAAATAATACTAATTCCAAGTGAAATTCGATCAGAAGTTGTATAAAAGAAAATTATCAAGTGAAAGTGCTAATCTCTACCATTAAAAGGGATCTGTTGTCTATCTTCCCACCTCATTTTGTTGCATCTCGTATGGTCAAAACATATGGTCAAAACAAAACGGTTGACATCAAAGACACCCACGCACGCACGCCTTGTTTTTTTTAAATGCTTCTGTAGTTGTTTTATCCCGTAGCAACGTCGGCCAGTTAACTAGTAAAAACTAATGTACTCCCTCCGTCACGGTTTAGAAGGCACAGTTAAACTTGCGTGCATTTTCAAAATAGACAAGGTTTAAGACGCGAAAGCAATTACTCCTATTAATTAATACTAGTACTACTCATGCATGCGCCCTCTCAATTTGCTGCTGACACATTAGTATTAGTATTTTCTCAGTTGATTAGACGCATTAGCATTTACACATGCTACATCTCACAACCAATCGGTGACTACCTTTGTCCCAGAATATTTTCAAGCTTGTCTTCTCAACCATGACGGATGGAGCAAGAATGGAGGCACCCCTGTGCTCGCAACTCCTGATGGCCCAGGTTTCAGGGAAGGGTTCTGACCGCTTTGGGAGTTTGGGCCTTGGCCCAGGTTTCAGGGAAGGGTTCTGACCGCTTTGGGAGTTTGGGCCTTGTACAGTTGTTTCCAGGACCCAGGCCGGCAACAACTTTACAGTTGCACCAAGGCTTCCCTTCCAAAACAAATTCAAGAATGTCTTAAAAGTCTGGCCAATGCATCGTTTTTTATCCTGTTATCATAAGAACATTAATAATTTAACATATAACCATAGCAATACATTGTTTTTTATTTGTATATAATTGGGTAGAACCATTTTTTGTCTACGACCACGTGTGTATGTTAGCTAAGATACAACCTCACTCTTTTTCGTCATCAACTATTATGTCACATCAGCAAAATGCAAAACTGCGTTAAGAAACTAGCATTGACACGGACCTAAGGCTGGTCGTAACGAAAAGTATCATATATCATGCAATCCTAATGCATAGTACTCCCTCCGTTCCTAAATATAATATTTTTTAAAGATTACACTATGAACTACATACGATGTACAGAGACATGTTTTAGAATGTAGATTCACACATTTTGCTCCGTATATAGTCTACTAGTGAAATCTCTAAAAGATCTTGTATTTAGAAACGGAGAGAGTATCATATGCTAGTATCATGGGATAGTTCATTTATTGCAATACATGACGCATAATATCATAATATTTAATATGATACGGTATCATAATATGATACTCAACCCTCTTTTGTTTCATTTAATTTTATGACACCTCATCAAAATTACCTAGTTGGCATGCATTGATACTACTTATGATACTCCCATTCCGAGCAGCCTAATAATATCCTCACAAACATGATGAACACCAACATTTCCAATAGGTTCCTTAACAACCATAAGTCTGAGTACTACAATAAAATACTCAGCAGATTCAATCGCTGATTAGGTACAACTGGAGCATCTCTTACATCAAAGTTTATGCAATCCAATAGAAATGTCAAGGTGTTGTGCTGAAAAGCAAACCCTCGCAGCCCCCACTTGGATCTTCAAGATGGCACTAGCAATTGTAGTTGATAATACGAGATGAGTTGTTGGGAATTCAAGAAACAACATTATATGGGTATCAAACTACGCCACCACTTGATCTGGGATAACAAGATGGTAATACTTACTGTATGTTGAAGTGTCGATCTGCTCAGGCAGCTCCTTGATGTCAACCTCAAACCTTTCTTGCACCTTTAAATAAAATATGTACGAAATTTCAGTTAGGCTGCACTCCACTCATTGAGAACGTCAAATAAGTATCAATTAAACGTATCAGTTTTACAAACCTGATTGAGAACGTCAGAGTCAGAGGCAGAAGCAACAAATGTTATTGCAAGCCCTTTGGTTCCAAAACGCCCAGCCCTTCCAACCTGTGGAGGTGGACCATGTTATGTTAGCCATAGATATAAGAACACCTAATCACAATCAGTACGGCGAAGTTAAAATTACCCTGTGCAAGTATGTATCAGCAGAATCGGGCATGTCATAGTTTATGACAATATTGACACGCTCAATATCAATCCCCCTGCCAACTAAATCCGTAGCCACAAGGATCCTCTTGTGCCCCTCCTTGAAGTTCTTATACCGGGTCAGCCTATCCAAGAAACAATATTAGCTAAAACTCAGGAGCAAATACTGAAAACTGCAAATGCTCCCAACGATTACCGAGTCATTAAAGCTGCTGGGTACCAACTCAAAGGCTAGTCTGTAATTAATCACCTAGCTAGTACTCAAAGCTGTGTTGCAGACTGATTGACCAGTCTTTACACTTGGTTGCCTGCTAATGCAATAACAAAGCCTGTTAGGCCCAAACAAGTTGGGGTAGACTAGAGTTGAAACCCATAACATCTAGAAACCTAGTCGTGGTTTTGGCACGTGGATGGCTAACTTCCACACACCCCTGTCCATGGTTAGTTTTTTGGTGATATCCCAGTCCTTCAGATCTATCTTTATGGACTCCTTCCATGTCAAGTTTGGTCTACCCCGACTTCTCTTCACATTATCAGCACGATTTTCGCTATGCACCGGCACTTCTTCTGGAGGCTTGCGTTGCATATGCCCAAACCATCTCAGACAATGTTGGACAAGCTTCTCTTCAATCGGTGCTACCCTAACTCTATGACATATCTCATCATTCTGGACCCGATCCTTTCTTGTGTGACCACATATCCATCTCAACACGCACATCTCTGCTACACCCAACTGTTGGATGCGTCGCCTTTTAGTTGGCCAACATTCTATGCCATACAGCATCGTAGATCGAATCACCATCCTATAAAACCTTGGTGCCCCACATTGGCACTCTCTTAAACGATTTCACAATCCTTTTGCAGGCATTGACCCCAAATATCAGAAGGTGTCCTTCTAAAGTACCACCTGCCCATCAAGACCATAGAAGTACTACCTCCTCTTTGTGCCTAGTAATACCTAGTAGTACCTTAGTTCTACTAGGCCTAAAACTTTTTGATTCCAAAGTCTATCTTCACAGCTCTAACTTTCTATCAACCCCCATCCAACTATCGTCGATTAGCAAACTAATGGCATGATCTAAATTCTCAAATCATCCAAAGATAGGAACAATTACTGAAAGCTGAAAAATAATACAAACTGTGACTGTACATAATAATACTCCCAATAGAAGTCATAAAGTTGAGCCGAGTTGCTGGGGGTAAAAACTAAAAGGCTAGTCTATAATTAGTCACCTAGCTAGTAGTCAAAGCTGGGTTGCTGACTGAAGAACTAGTCTAAAATTAGTCACCTATGAACTGCAAAAACGTCTTATATTTAGGTAGAGGTAGTACTAAAATATGAGGACAGCAGACCATTATTTTGTAAATAATAAAGGCTAATCTTACAAACAAGAAATCCACGACAATCAGAACGTATGCAGAACACATACCTCTCCTCCTGTGTCATTCCAGAATGTATGCAGATTGCAGGAAAATTGCATTCACAGAGCAGCCTGTTAAGTTCTGAAGCCCTACCAACACTTTTAACAAATATCACAATTTGGTTGAAGTCGAGCGCATCTAAGAGATCATTCAATTTTCGATTCTTCTCCGCCTCACTTAGTTTAATATAGTGCTGGAATCAGGACAAAAATGTTGACGCAGTTGATAAAGAATGAGGTCAGGTCGACACGAGATGAATGAACAAAATGTACAAATGGCTAGTGGTTTACTGTACCTGAACTAGACCATGAAGGGTCAGTTTAGCCTCGTCATCAACATAAATTTCCATGGGCTGTAAGGTGACAAATGACAAAGATATTAGAACTCTGGCAACACTAGCCACTCCAAACGAACGACATAAAAATTCTTCACTTTGTCTGAATTTTCAGTCTCCTCCAGGAGCTTCATTTATGTATGATTGGCACTGCAATTTGTGAAACAATAGCCAAAAAAATTGCAAGAGTGCTTTGCCATAAGAGTTCCGGTCAAGAGAATCTGCTTTGTCTGCCTTCACCATGAGAAGGGTAGGAGAACCAGAAGCAGTGTGCTCAGATCCGATGGAAACCAAAAGTGTGGAGGCCACAGAAAATTTGAGAAAACGCCCACTGGACTTAAAACCTCTAACGACATTGGTGCCTACCAACCCCAATTCTCAAGTTCTTGATGAATGTTTCACAATTCACATTGAGAACAAAAGACTTCAGTCCGTCGCAGCCCATTGGAATGTGCACAGATACCAATTGACAGACCAAGATGTATGTAGCCGCATAACTCAATCCACCAAAATGATCAATATGATCAGCAAGCAACTAGCAACTCTACTGACAACAAATTACCACCTCCCCTATCTATGTACGAGCATAACCACCAGAAAGGAGGAAGGTTTTAAATAGGAAGAAGAATTAGAGAAATGAGGTGCATGACATTACATCTTGCATAAATTTCTTGCAAACCGGGCGAATCTCCTTGCTGAGTGTTGCTGAAAACATCATCACTTGTTTATCATGGGGTGTCATCTTGAAGATCTCCTGGACATCTCGACGCATGTCTGGAAAATATTACATAGGTTAATACCAGAACCCTGAACTACAGAAAAACTGGCATGTAAACAGAAACTTATGCTTAAGTGAACTGAACTATCATAAAAATTGAAAAATGGCCTGGAACCAGCAGCCTACCAAGTGAATCAAGCATCTTGTCACATTCATCAAGAATGAAATGCCTCACATTCTTCAATGAAAGGTCCTTGTCTCTAGCCAGAGCTAGGATCCTTCCAGGTGTGCCAACCACAATGTGAGGGCATTCATTCTTCAATAAATCCTTGTGTTTTTTTATGTGAACACCACCATAGAAGACAGCAACTTTAGTTTCTGACAGGTACTTGCTAAACCTCTCGAATTCATGGCAAATCTACAATATATTAAGTAAAAAAGACAATTAGCATCAGCAGGCATATCTGACATTTATAGAATAAAACTGAAAAAAATGTATGCAACCTGGTATGCCAACTCTCGTGTATGGCATAACACAAGTGCAGCTACTTGACCAGCAACCGGATCGATCTGCTGGAGAGTTGAGAGGACAAAAACAGCAGTCTTGCCCATCCCAGATTTTGCTTGACAGATGACATCCATTCCAAGAATGGCTTGAGGGATGCATTCATGTTGCACTGATGTGGAGCCAAACAAAATAGGAGTAGCACCAGTGAGAAATATTTAACCTTCTGGGCCCACTAATGGAGAGTTTTACCATATCCTCTCCTCCGACTGAAAATGTCAGAAGAAATTATACCTGCACATCAGCAATACAGAGAATTTATGGTCACATTGGGATATACTAAAATATAACATACTAAAAGATGGATGTTCAAATATGCTTATTTGATTTTGTATTAGGAATACTGGATCATGGGGGGAAAAATCTTGTTCTTGGCCCAGTTATACGATTTGCATTTTTCCTTCATCGTGCTAGCACGTTCGGTTCTTAGCATGTTAACTATCCTTAATAGAAAATCTATTATAACAACTGAGTGCATAAGTGCTTTGATGCCCGGGGCATGTATTCAACTCAGCTAACAGAGTAACTCATAAGTAAGCACCGGGGAAGAGTAAAACAAATGAAACAAGTTTTTTTTGTGCGTGTGTCTTGCATTCACTGTTGAATGTATACTAATCTTACTGACCAAAAGGTGAAACTTCAGCAACCAATCTAATCAAGCAAAGCTAAGATGTGTCCATGACAGGGATTACAAGAAACAAATATGACTATACCAAAAGAAACAATTGTATGCTGTGTCTCCTTTTTGACAATGCAGTTTTGGCTGAATCTCTCTATAAGCATTCTTGTCATTATCATTAACCAGTGCGCTGGTCTCAGCTCTGAATCCATAGCAATGAAATTGGATAGCCGTTGGCAGTGCAATTACGACTCTTATCAACTAGTTCTATATGTGCTCAACAAACAAAAAATTGCAATTCAAGAGTCCACAACGTACTATTTATGTAGATCCAATTCTGGTGGCTCTAAAATTTTAAAGAACTTGCCTTCGGAAGGATGCTCAAACCCACAGTCCTGGATCGCACGGAGCAGCTCTGGCTTGAGCAGGAAGTCCCTGAACCCTGAGCTGTGGATTCCCACGTACCCCCTGTCCAAAGACCACAAATCATACCAGGTGAGATAAGATCCCTCAACCACGAGCCCTAGCAAGAAAAGTAAAAAAGTAGAAGCATCGACGGCACGCACTTCTTGACGACGTCAACGGAAGGGTTGGCGGCTGCGCCGTCGACGGCGTTCTCCACCTCCTCATCGTAGTCGACAAGATCCTCCTCGTACACCTCGTTGTCCTTGGCTTCTCCCATCCCGGCTGCGCATAGCGAACAGTGGTTAAGCACCGCGGGACACGAACCCACGCAAATCCAACAAAGTTAGCATCGCAACAGCAGCCACAAAAGCACCAACCTCAGGATCTCAGACAAGGAAGAGAGGAAGAGCCGTGGTATTTCGGGCGAGAGGGCTGCAAAGAGAGAAATCAGAGTTTAAGGCTGCATGCGCAGGGATTAAACGCGTGCTGTATTGGATTCGGGATCTAGGGTTCTTGCCTCTTGGGGCGTACGACCTAGGTACTCTATTAGGGACTGCTGCGACTATGCGGGAGGGGGCACAGAACTTGGGTGTGCTCTGTTTGAGGATTTGTCGCAACAAGACGGGTTGGACCCGTGGGCCGGCCATTCTTAAACGTGTCACGCGTGCCGGCATATCATATACACGCAGATACACATTATACCTCTCTATATAAGCATCGTCGAAAAAAGATTAAACCGATATATCATTTTAAAATTTACGAAGTCATTTTAGATGTTTTGTCGTTGATAAAAATGTCTCCTTGCACTAAAAACGTGTCGCTGAAAATCCTGAAATAAATCTAAAATTAATGCAAGCACGAGGATTTAAACATTGATGGACTTGTAATACCAATATTTCTCTAACCTTTCAACCACAAGTTGGTTTACCGTCAGCATGCACGTTTATAAGAGCATCTTCAATAAATGACCTATATATTTGAAGATGTAAAAAACCCTCATAAACCCACTAAACATCACTAAAAATGTTTTTACACCAAGAAAATACACAACTCCAACAAATTATGTATATTTGATGATGTAAAATTACTATTCAACACATAATGTATTTTTACCTAATAATTAAGCATCTATCGCCGCTTCCATCCGCTCACCGTTGCGGCATTTATGTAAAAAAATCCTTGTACTTTTTGATAATTGAACTCGTAGTCCCATTTTAAGTGGGTGTCTCGGAAAATGTTTCGTATTTGCACAAAACTCTCGTCGTCTGCGAAGCCGCGATCATTTTGTAACAGCCCGAGACCGACGCTTCCGAAGATTTCCGTTTTATTCTGTTGTCGTCGTGTGATCTATTTGGTTGTCGCATTCATCATGCGCATCATCTGCATAGCATTGACACTCTCTTGTCGTTAGTTTTCAAAAACTTGCATCCGTTTGTAGTTGTCGGTTCTCTCCGTTCTCGACCTCAACCATCCTGAGACCAACCACACACGCATGCGCCCACGGCATCATTAAATTATTGTTTTAAAAGCATGTACAAAACTTTCTGAGAATGGGTCGAAAGTTGGCGTGCGGTTCTAATATAGTGTAGATAGACCGCGTGCCAAATTTCATCACATTCACAGGTTGTTTGATACCCGAACATTAAACATATAGCGACACTATAGTCGGTTTAATTCTTGGACGTTTCGGTATTTGGAAAACATTGTCAGATCAAGATCCAAAGGCCCGAAAATGAGCTAAAACCCTAAGCCTAGACTCCCTCCCTATAAATAGACATGCATCCGTGCCTAATTAGGAAAACCTAGCTGCCATAAAATCCGTGTGCACTCTAGGCACCACCACAGCTGCATCTCCTCCTTCCACCTCGCGCTGCCCCCGGGGAACCCATCTGCGGCCAGCCCGAGCTCATATGTGCCCCAGACGAGCCCGCGCGCGCCGACGCCCAGGAGCCCGCCTCCCGCTCGTCTTCTTGCTGTAGCCAGCCGCCGATGCCTCCCCTCCGCACCTTCCTGCCCAGCACCCCCGCTACCGCTTCGCCGGAGCACCGCCAGCGTCGTCTGCCGGAGCATCCTTTCGGACTAGGTCCCGCACCCCCAGCCACATGTCGTCACCTCTAGATGCTGCCAGGAGCCGTCATGGACGCGAGGCCCCGAGCTCGAGCGCTGCCAAGACACCGCTGCCATCATCGCCGCCCCGCTTCAGGAATTGCTGGATCTGGGTCGTCAGGGTCCCGATCTGCCATCATCGTCGTTGTTCCCTGCACCGCCCGTCTCCCCGACGAAGGGCTCCGCCGTCGCTCCTCCCTGCGCTCGGGCACAGGACGAGGGCAACGAGCGCCCGCTCGTCCCGCATCGGTTACCGCATGGGCCGGCCCAGCTAGCCGCTCGTGGCCCGGCCACACCTCACCTCATGGGCCGCATCGCCTTGCGTGGGCCAGTGCCTCGCCGAAAGCCCAACCCGGCCTGCCTCCGCGTCCCAGAGCCCAGCCATGCGCCAGATCTGGTCCAATATGAGTTTTATATTACGTCGCGCGCATGTAATGTTTCAGCCCAGTGCGAAGATTCAGCTTGTTTAGTATTTTTTCATGTGTGGTGATTTTGCTAATAAATGGACATTACATATTTCAGATTTTTGCCATGATATTAATATGCCAATAATTAAATAACCGTGTATCATATGTAAAAACTATAGATATGTAAAAATGCTTAGAATTTTGTGTAGATTATCAATATCCCACTTACATGCATGATAAAAATGTTTAACTTGCGACTTTCATGTAATTTGCATAAATGTCATAATCTTGCATAATTGTTGTGTCTTTTTTTCGAAGTAGATACCCACATGTTATATATAATTTTTGGGTAGAAAAATCCATAGAATCCATATGTGCAAGTAATTCCGTCATTTGATCAAGTTTGTGTCCATGTTATTTTAGTTGTGATGCCCTTCTGTTATTTTTGTGTGATTAAATCCATGCATCATATGAATTTTTATTTAACATGAAATGTGTCCTTTATGATGTGTACTAGCCCCCGGTATTTTTGTTTGCCATGAAAATCCATGTTTAGATGTTATTTTCTTGTTGTCAACATGTCATAAAAATGTTGCTCTTTTGAGGGTTCAAAATAATTATAAGTGTGGGATCTGCTATATTTTCTTGCTATGTTTCCATGGCATTTGGTGTTGACCTACAACCCCTTTGTGGTTGATCCAATGGGGTGAATTGTAAAGCATGTTATCCTCTCTTAGAATATGCCATTAGTTGTCAAGTATAGATTTTGCAACCTAGTCAATTTTGCTGTCAAACATGTCAATCTGATAAAACTATTGTTCCTTGCACCATGTTAATTTTTCTAAGTCTGTGAATCTAATTAATTCATAATGCCATGTTGTGGTGATGCTAGCTATGATTGTGTGCATAATTAGACCTTGCTAGTATGGACTGAAATAAAGTGCATCATGCCTGCTAGCATGGTGTAAATTTTCATGCCATTGTATGCCTTGTAGCATGTGTTTTTCTTGTTGCCAATATGCCTTCAGAATAAAACTACTATGTTAAAAAATTGTTATTTTCACCAAGTGTGAAATTGTGTTCAAGTAGCCATCTTGTGAGCTCATTTCCTATTGATCCATGCTTCTATTTAGTTTGTTGTTATGAGATGAATTGTTGTGCATCATGTCAATTACTGCCCCATGTCTTGTTTGTGCAATCTAGATTAATGTAGCTTGTTGTTTTGGTGTGTGTAAAATGTCATGTTGCACTTTTGGCCAGATTATCACTATATCTTGTATTGGTTGTCTTTGTGGAACCGTTGCTTCGTTTGAACATGCCATATATGAATCTTGCTTAGAATTTCATGTAGTTTCATAATATCTTCTTGCATACATGTTTTAACAAGCTCGTGGTTGTCATTTGCATACACTTTGCATTCATGACTTATTATCTTGTGTTGGTCATATCGTTTAGACTGTAACTTCGTTTTAGATGATCTATATAGGTAAATCGCCTAGAATGGCGTGTAGAATCATATGGTGCATTTTGTTTTCCTGTTTAGTAAATATATAATATGTTTAGTTCAGATCTGGACCAATTTCTAAATTAACATATGGGGTCATTTAGGAAATACTATCAGTTGTTACCGACCTCATTTAAAATGCCTGGATAGATAGTTTACTTATGCTTCACCTCTTGCCATGTTTAACAACATTTAATATTGTCGTGTACCTAAACGGGAGTGAACTAAGTAATTCAAATGTGGAGTTTCCTCAATATGCAACTCGTTGCATATTGAACTTCACTTAATGTGTAGTATTTATTGTTGTGATTTGCCATGGCTTACATATTTAAGCCGCACATGCATCATATTTGTTTACGCATCATGTCATGCATATGTTGTGCTGTTTATCATGCGTTGATTGGTTGTTTCCAGATTGTTTCTTCTCTATAGAGTTTCAAAACTGATTTAGAGTGTGAGGATTCATTTGACTACGCCCATTCATCTACTTCACGAATTCATTCTTCTTCCAAGCGGGATCTCATGCAAGATGACCATTTTCCTAGATACCACTACTATCATTGCTATGTTGGTTGTCTCGTTTCTATCATTATGCGTCATTACCTACCTCTTGTATGTCAAGCCTCCCAACATTGCCGGGAAAAGCCTTTAACCCCTCCACAACCCAGCAAATCTTTGTTTGGCTATGTTACCGCTTGCTTAGCCCTTCTATAGTGTTGCTAGTTGTAGGTGCTGCTGGGGAACATAGCATGGGAAACAAAAAAATTCCTACGCGCACGAAGTCCTATCATGGTGATGTCCATCTACGAGAGGGGGTTTCCGATCTACGTACCCTTGTAGATCGCACAGCAGAAGCATTAGTGAACGCGGTTTATGTAGTGGAACGTCCTCACATCCCTCGATCCGCCCCGCGAACCGTCCCACAAACCGTCCCATGATCCGTCCCACGATCCGCTCCGATCTAGTGCCGAACGGACGACACCTCCGCGTTCAGCACACGTACAGCTCGACGATGATCTCGGCCTTCTTGATCCAGCAAGAGAGATGGAGAGGTAGATGAGTTCTCCGGCAGCGTGATGGCGCTCCGAAGGTTGGTGGTGATCTAATCTCAGCAGGGCTCCGCCCGAGCTCCACAGAAACGCGATCTAAAGGAAAAAACGTGGAGGTATGTGGTCGGGCTGCCGTGGCAAAAGTTGTCTCAAATCAGCCCTAAAACCCGACTATATATAGGAGGGAGGGAGGGGAGGAGGCAGCCTCAAAACCTAAAGGTTTGGACGAAATTGGAGGTGGAGGAGTCCTACTCCAATCCTACTTGGAGTAGGATTCCACCTTCCCACTTAGAAACTCTTTCCACCTTGTGTTTTTTCCTTCTCAAACCTTATGGGCCTTAGTGGGAACTTATTCCAGCCCACTAGGGGCTGGTTTATCTCTTCCCATAGCCCATGAGACCCCTTGGGGCGTGACACCCCTCCTGATGGTCCCCGGCACCCCTCCCGACACTCCCAGTACATTACCGATCAGCCCGAAACTTTTCCAGTAATGCACGAAAACCTTCCGGTAACCAAATGAGGTCATCCTATATATCAATCTTTGTTTCTGGACCATTCCGGGAACCCTCGTGATGTCTGTGATCTCATCTGGGACTCCGAACAACATTCGGTAACCAACCATATAACTCAAATACGCATAAAACAACGTCGAACCTTAAGTGTGCAGACCCTGCGGGTTCGAGAACTATGTAGACATGACCCGAGAGACTCCTCGGTCAATATCCAATAGCGGGACCTGGATGCCCATATTGGATCCTACATATTCTACGAAGATCTTATCGTTTGAACCTCAGTGCCAAGGATTCATATAATCCTGTATGTCATTCCCTTTGTCCTTCGGTATGTTACTTGCCCGAGATTCGATCGTCAGTATCCGCATACCTATTTCAATCTCGTTTACCGGCAAGTCTCTTTACTCGTTCCGTAATACAAGATCCCGCAACTTACACTAAGTCACAATGCTTGCAAGGCTTGTGTGTGATGTCGTATTACCGAGTGGGCCCCGAGATACCTCTCCGTCACACGGAGTGACAAATCCCAGTCTCGATCCATACTAACTCAACGAACACCTTCGGAGATACCTGTAGAGCATCCTTATAGTCACCCAGTTACGTTGCGACGTTTGATACACACAAAGCATTCCTCCGGTGTCAGTGAGTTATATGATCTCATGGTCATAGGAACAAATACTTGACACGCAGAAAACAGTAGCAACAAAATGACACGATCAACATGCTACGTCTATTAGTTTGGGTCTAGCCCATCACATGATTCTCCTAATGATGTGATCCCGTTATCAAGTGACAACACTTGCCTATGGTCAGGAAACCTTGACCATCTTTGATCAACAAGCTAGTCAACTAGAGGCTTACTAGGGACAGTGTTTTGTCTATGTATCCGCACATGCACTGTGTTTCCAATCAACACAATTATAGCATGGATAATAAACGATTATCATGAACAAAGAAATATAATAATAACTAATTTATTATTGCCTCTAGGGCATATTTACAACAGGTGCAAGTTGCTTCCATGTGACAACATGGATTTATTGAGATATCACAATATTATTGATATTTAATTTAATGCACATATATACCTTGTAAAAGATGGAAGGCTTGGACTTTTGCTCGGTGTTTTGTTCCACCTTTATCGCCCTAGTTACTTTTGTACCGGTGTTATGTTCCATATTGAGTGCTCCTAACATGCTTGGGGTTGTTACGTGGACCCCCCTTGATAATTCTTCTTAGATTGAAATTCTTCTGGCAGGGCCCAACTTTGGTACTATGTTTGCCTAATAACTAATAAACCCGCATAGGGAGTAATTAACCCGTGGATAATTAATCACCCCCGGGCTAGTGCTCCTCATGAGTGTTGGTCCAAACTAGAGTAATGTGGGGGGCCAACTCGGGGCTACTCGGGAGATTTCTATCAGGCCATTGTACGTTGCGCTCATCCGGTCGCGTCCTGATAACGAGATACGCGGCTCCTATCGGGTTCGTTGACATGTCGGACGGCCTTGCTAGATTTGCTTTATCTTTTATGAAATATCTTGTGCACCCAGATTCCGAGGATACTTTGGGCTATCTCGATGTTGAGGTTTTCCACCGGGAATCCTGGGAGACTATGGGTTTTCTGTGATTGAGGTTTTCCAAGAAACTTGTGGGTAGTTTGTGATGGATGAGATTGGAGTACCCCTGTAGGGTTCAATCTTTCTGAGAGCCATGCTCGTGGTTATGTGGCAACTAGGAAATTTATTTTAACACCCAATCATAGCAAACTTGAAGTAAACTCAAATAAAATACACCAACTGTATGCGTAACCGTGACTATCTCTGCTCATGAGTTGTGATCCGAGAGAGAACACGGTGGGATTATATTTGATGCATAAGTAGGTGTTCGGGATCACTTATTGATCATTTCTAGTTCATGCATGTTTATGCGTAGATCACTCTTCTTATTCTTGTACTCGCACGTTAGCCAATCAAATAAATGCTTAGTGATTGCTGCAACCTCACCACCTAGCCATACCTCAGCCATTAAGCTTTGCTAGTCTTGATACCTTTGGAAATGAGATTGTTGAGTCCCTGTGGCTCAGAAATTACTACAACAATAGTTGCAGTTATTGGTAGTGCGATGCTATGATGTGAGAGTGATGCTTGTTTGATTTGGAGTTCTTCTTCATCATCATCGTCGATCATAGGATGGGTTC
The DNA here is from genome assembly GCF_904849725.1 of Hordeum vulgare subsp. vulgare. NCBI lineage: Eukaryota > Viridiplantae > Streptophyta > Magnoliopsida > Poales > Poaceae > Hordeum > Hordeum vulgare. The sequence goes on along the minus strand of NC_058520.1, from coordinate 296,921,402 downwards.
CAGGCCAGCGGCTTGATATAGCAAGGATGGACGTCATTTTTATCGTTTGATTCTGTGCGTAGTCGGACCCTGCTATTCTGAATGGTGATTGAATGTATATTTGTCTTGAGATGATCATGATTAGCTTGTGGAGAGTGTAAGCCAATTCCAAATACTCATCTCTTCTTCACATGTACTTTTAACGATATCCATTCTTGTGAAACAACGAGATGCGCTTCTATCCGTGTTGAGACCCTCGAGCCAAAATGAGGACATGACCGTATCTTGGGCATTACAAGTTGGTAACAGAGCAGTGCCAACCTAGGATCCTCCTTGGCTGAGTCGAGTCTAGTGAAAAACTATTTTGAGTCTTGTTATATATGTGAGAGTAGGATTCTTTTTACTCCTTTTCTATGCTCTCGTGAGGGATCTTGACGTAGGAATTTTAATTCTGCCCTATCCTCGCTCATTTTTTTAGGATCACGCAGGTATTTTGGAATCTCTATGATGTCAATGTGATAGTATTATGTATTTGGTGCCTCCTATTTTCGGGAGTAGAGGTCCAGGGAGTTCTCGACACATCGCTATCGTTCAGTTTCCTTATTATCTTAGGACGCGGATGTTTGAAATTGCTTCAATACTCTTTGTGGCGAGAGGAGTTTGGCGTCACCTAGTATCGGGGGGAGTGTTCAGATGTACTGCCATAATTGGTACCGTTGTGATTACGAGGGTTTGAGGTAGATGAGTTTTCGAGACCACTAGTTATGTGTTGACAGATGTGATACACTGGATGTGTGGTATTATTTCTAGGAGTTGAGTGATTTATTCAGTAATTGCTTCGTGTACCTGTTGGACCACATTGCATAACGAGAATGATTTCGGGAGTTCTCACGTGGGAGCTCAAGTAGTTACCTAGGATTGTCCTTCCAACAAATTCATAATGGGTTATGTATTTGTTTCCGGCTTAATCCGCAATCCTCATCATCTGTTTTGTTGGAGTATGATAATTCGAGTTGCTTCAATGTCAAGTGTTGATTTCATATCTTTCCAAAGCGGTGTTCTCATATTTTTCTCGGAATGCTAATCTGTTTGTTCAACCAGAGTTGTCATGAAATTCTTTTCAACCAGAGTGCTTCTCTTCAATTTAATTCAATAATTTTTAATAATTACAAGATCAATCCTCATATTTCCTCCCAGAGTTTCTCTCATGTGTCCCAAGTTGTCTTTGTTTTACCCCACCCTCCCGCCTTTTTTCTTTGATGGTTAAATTATCGTCCAAGTGCCTTTCTTCATTGATGCTTCCGCTATCTTGTCTTCCTTATTGTATCCAGCGATTCATTGTGAAGATGCTCAGGTGTTAAGTTCATCATTTCTTCGTTCTTGTTTGCTTCTTTGGTGGATTCAATTCAAGGATTCGGTGTCGATTTATCCTTTTCATTCTCTAAATGATTTCTCATACAAGCCTCTCTTAATTATTCATCTCTCTCTATTCTTATCCGGAGTTTTCAGAAATCTCAGAAGTTTCGTGTTTTCATTCAAATCCTTTTAGATTATTTCGAGGCTCTCAACCTCATCTAGTTCTTAATTAGTCTGGTGAAATATCTTCTTCTAAGAAATGATTTCAATGGTCTTTTCTTAGAGTAGGCCCATAACCCATAGTTTTTCCGAGAATCTTACCTGGCTCTTCTAATATTTTCCGGATATCTAAATTTATTTTCAAATATGATGTAAGGATGATTTTCATTAGTCATATTCCATCTCCAAGATTGCGTTCAAATAATTTTCATCATTGGCTCAACCTTGGGGCTTCGGGCTCCGTGCCCGGGGACGGGGTCATGCCTCCCATCGCATAGGAAGGCGCACCCGACGCCCCCCTTGGGTCATGGCTGGGGGCTCCCACCGAGGAGGTTCCGGGCCTGACCAGTGAGGCCAGGTGGCGCTCGAGCACAACCCGAGGGCGAGCTCCGGCACGCGTCCGCCCAGCTCCCGCGAGTCCGTCATGAGAGCAATCCAAGAACTTTGAGAGGCCCAGGCCGTGCGAAGCGGGGACTGCCGTGCATCACCAATCGTAGTCACCGTCGCCGGCACGGTCGATCGGCCCCGCATCTGCATCAACGCGCTCGCCATCGAAAGAGCCGCGGCTCAAGTCCCCTTCTAGCCCGCGCAAGCTGACCATCGGTGTGTGAGCCCGGGCGGAGGCACCCTCATGCCTTTCCGGCTAGGGAACGCGGCTGCCACCTACCAGCGGCTCTAGCGGGCCATGCTCATGCCTTGCCTGCTGGGGCGTGGCGGGGAAGAGGAGGTGATGCTCGGGCTGAGCGAAGGTCCCAAGCCTCGGGAGACGGCGGACCCATGAGGGTCACGAGTGTGGAAGTAGGAGATTGAGCGACGGCGGCGCCCTCGGCCCTTCAGCGGCATTGCCGCCAGGTGACTTTTTGTTGGCTGCTGCCAGGTATGTTCTTGGCTCACTCTGTCCGAGGGCGCCCACAGGGCCGCGTGGCCTCTAGGAGTTCAGGGCATTCCCAGCCGCCACTTTCATGTAAGAATCCTTCAGTTGTTTCTGTCTCACCTACTTCGAACCCTAACATTATACCTTGCTTGCGTATTTGGGCGGTCGACCCCCCGCTTGGGGGCTCCAGTCGAAGCTAATCCTTGCATGCCTCTTGAGGCAGCAGACACCCTGTCTCACTCTCGAAGAAGAAGAAGTCAGAGGGTTTACCAATGACCCAAAAGGAATCATGCGCCTATGCCTCAGGGGTAGGGACACTCGTGAGGCCAAAGCGTCATCGCGACCTCCCACATACACCCACACCGTGACACTCTCACGTAATAACGAGTCGAGGTTGTATACGCCCGGAGCCCCCCGACGACGCGGAGGGGTCCCTCCCACGTCTAGTGGGAGCCCTATGCTCCGCGCTGGGGAGAAGACTCAAGGGAATTAGGTGCCTATGCATCGGGGGTAGGGACACTCGCGAGGCCAAAGCGTCCTCGCGACCTCCCAGATACACCCCCACCGTGACACTCCCACGTAATAACGAGCCGAGGCTGTATACGCCCAGCCCCCCCCCCCCCCGAGAACGCGGAGGGGTCCCTCCCACGCCTAGTGGCAGCCCTACGCTCCGCGTTGGGGAGAAGACGAAGGCAATCAACTCAGTCCACCAATGGTTATGCCCGCAGCTGGCAAGGAAATCAACCCAATCCACCAATGACTATGCCCGCAGCTCGCAAGGAAATCAACCCAGTCCACCTGCGACTATGCCCACGCCCAGTGCGGGGGACACACATTAAGGGGAACCCCTGAGCATCACAACTCAGGGGCCTAACTGCTCCCGTAGCCCCTTCCCTCTTGGGCCGTCCTGGCTTCCGCCGGTTCAACGATGGTGGAGGTACGCGCGGGGCGGGCCCTCCCGACGCAGAGCCTAGTGCGCTCAAGAAGCCACTTAAAATCTCTTAGGGAGAATGCTGGAGTCACTCGCACGTCAAGGGGGACTCCTGAGCATCGCGACTCAGGAGCCTGAACTGCGCGTGTAGCCCCTTCGCCCTTTGGGCCGTCCTGGTTTCCGGTTGGTCCAATCGCGGTGGAGGTCTGCGTGGGGTGGGCCCTGCCGACGCAGAGCGCTGAAGGGTTCTCAAATTGCCAGCTTCTTAGGAGGGACATTAGAGTCGCTCGCACGTCAAGGGGGACCCCTGAGCATCGCGACTCAGGGGACTAACTGTGCTCGTAGCCCCTTCCCCCTTTGGGCCGTTCGGGTTTCCGGTCGGTCAAATCGCGAAAGAGGTACGCGCGGGGCGGGCCCTGCCGACACAAAGTGCTGAAGGTGTTCTGAAGTTTCAAGATCCTCGCCGCATTCCCCTCATGAGGGTTGCTCGCACGTCAAGGGGGACTCCTGAGCATCGCGACTTAGGAGCCTAACTGCGCCCGTAGCCCCTTCCCTCTTGGGCCGCCCAAGCGGTCCAACGGCGACGGAGGTACGTGCGGGGCGGGCCCTGCCAACGCAGAGTATCACATCAAACATGAAAGAAATGAGGTGAACAAAACATTCAAGCAGTTATTACAAGCCTTGACAAGTCCTTGAAAACGCAAATAAGTTTGACGCCTCCACGAGGCACGATGTGCATTGCAGGGAAAAGACAGGGGGAAGAAATCAGGAAGAACCGCCACCGCCGATCACTCCATCTTCAGGGGGCTAGTCGTCGATGTCAGTGGCACCGTCTCCCCCATCGTTGGCTTCAGCGGCATCCGGAGACGGAGGAACTGCGACGCGGGCAAACCTCTTCACCAACGCCTCCACGGCGGCCTTCACCGCCTCTGTAGAGCTGTGGCGGGCCTCAGTGGGGACCGGCAGGATCACGGAGTCGAAGTCAAATCCAGGCTCACAAAGATGAAGGTGACTAAAGAAGCGTGTCGCGGCCTCACAGAAGAGGTCGCGACACTCGCTGTCCATGATCTTGTCCACCTGGATGACGGTGTCCTCCAATGCCACAGCGAGCCCCACCGCGAGTCCGGTGAAGCCGCACTCTGGGGTGTCCACAGGCTCGTCGAACCCGTCCCAACAGAGGGCGTGTAGCACCGTTCGAAGCCTGAGCTCAACGTTAGGGAAGCCGCCCAACTCCGCGGCCTTCTCCCTCTCGACTGCGGCAAGGTCTTCCTCTTTGGTATTGAGAAGGTTCTTCTTCAAGCCGACCTCCTTCTCCTGCTCGTCCAAGCGCGCCTGCTTCGCACGCAGGCAAGTTTCCACCTAGGATAGCACTTCTTCTCGGGTGGCGAGCTTGGCCTTGTGGGCCTCGAGTTCTTCCTCCCGCACGCGACTCTGTTCAGCTAGCTTGGCTTGTTCTTCTTGGAGGGCCTTCAGGCGAGCCTCTGCCTCTTCGCAGCGTTTGGCAGCCAAAGCGGCTCCTTACATCGCCTCCTTGCATGCGGTGCAAGCGGATTCGGCCTCCTTCAGCGCCTCCTCGCGCCTAGCACGAGCGGCCTTGGCCTCCTTCTCGCCGTTCGCCATCACGACCGCGACCTTGCCCAGAGCATGGAAGGCCTCATTTAGGACGCCCTGGACGTATACCGGGGTCCTCTAGGTCTCCCCCTGAAGAGCTTCTAGAGTTGTCCCGGGCAGTCTCGTCAGGGAGGCATCATCACGAGGGGCAGGGGGCTCCAATGATTGCCCAGAGGTTGCGAGCGTTGGCGCATCAGCGGGCTGAGGCCATCAAGAGCCTTCCCCTCGGGCAACGGTGCCGCCACGACTGCCTCAGGACGCTTCGGGGGCTCAGGGGGCGCGACGATCAAGGCCCGAGAGGTTTCCACGCGAGCCTCCCCCTCTCCATCGGCAGGCGGCGACACATTGGGAAGGGCCGGCGGTGCGTAAGGAGTCGCCTTTGGCTTGACACCCATCCTCTTCCTCTTCGCCCCCGGCGAGACGACGCCCCTGGACATCAGGCAAAAAAGGGAATTAACCAAGCGTGAACGATGGACACGCGAGGCGTGCCAAGACAAGTAACTTACTCTTCGACGTCGATCCATCTGTTCTTCTTCTCCGGCCCCGTGATGGCGGGAGCGCCAGGGCCCCCCCATGGAGGGGAGAGCCCGTCGCCTCAGGCTTCCCGCCGACGGAGGCGGGATGCACCAAGGATGACCCAACCTCACACTTCTCGGGGGTGAGCACACACGCGGACCACGTGGCGCTCGGGGCCGACGCGGGTCCCCTAGAGCTCCTGGTCGGGCGCGAGGAGATCATTGCGGAGACCATGCCAGTGGCATCATCATCTTCAAGCTCGCGCAGAAGGATGCCATGTGACGGGGGAGGCACGCTTGCGGGGCAGTATTCGACGGTCTTCTCCGAGTCCTCCCCGCCGAAGGTGTCGTCCGACGACACCTCCACCGGACCAGAGTCCTTGGTCGGGAAGAGCCCCAACTCATCAAAGACAGGTACCACGGCGATCAGATCGGCCCGGTCGACGAGATGGTACAACGGAACCAGAGCCTCGGGCAGGTCACCAGGGGCACCGCCCAACAAGATCGCCACGACACTGTTCACCTCCTTAGTGGGAAGGTCCTGGGACCGGATCCTGAGCTCGTCGTCACCAGCTCGGTAGTCCCACAAGGGCCTGGAATGGGCCTGAAGGGGCGCCAGGTGCTGCGCCAAGAATACCTTCACTATCATCCCACTGGTCAGCCTCTCGGTGCTGATGTCACGAGAGAAGCGCTCCAAAATGGGCACAACCCTAGGGTCGGAGAGCTTCGCTGAGCTCCACACAGAAGTCTTCCCCGGCAGCCCCTTCGGCTCCTCCAACCGAGGGTTGGCATCCTTGAGACTCTTGAGAACCCAGCGGTGCCTGAAGTTTTCCACATTCTTCCCAGTCTTCAGGAGCAAGTTGCCGCTCTGGGCCGCTACAAAAGAGACGCACGCCGACAAATGGCACCGTCGTGCAGGCGTAGGCTCAAGAAATGGCAGAAGAGGGCTACTGAAGGCCGCACGCCTATGAAGGCCTCGCAGCAGAAAGCAAAGACGGACAAGAGCAAGATGGAGTTGGGCTAGAGGTGAAGGGCCTGGATCCCATAGTGGTTCATGATGGTGGTGAAGAATGAGGAGAAAGGTGACACCATCTCGGGGAAGACGCTAATGAGGAAGAAGGGGTATACCACCTTCGACGCGGGCCGCTTGGCTGCGGCGCCGGGCCAGATCAGGGTCCGCCCGTGCTCGTTGGACTCGACCGCAGTCCATGGGAGCATGGGGGCAAGATCCGCATCCTTGGAAAGGGCGCACTCGAGGAGCGGAGGAGCCGACGCGGGTCCTTGCATCTCGGGCTTCTGCTTGCCCGCGGGGGCCATCGCTGGACCGACAAGGGAGCAAAGCGGTGCTGGATCTGGGAGACACCGGTTGGAGTTGCTGAACAAGAAGGAAGAGCGAGTGCAGGAGAAGGGAAAGCAATAATGGACCAACGCAGTGAGTCAGGTCCCTAATAACTCGAGTGAAGACAGAAGGAAAGGGAGACCCAACATCAACCGTGTGGCGTGCACCGGCCCGGTCCAGAGGCACTTAGGGCCCGTGGTGCCTCAGGCCGCCCCCCGAGGCTTCGCCCAGAAGCCAACCTGAGCGCGTCGTGGGCCCGTGGGCTACTGTCGGTGTTCTGGGAATGGGGGTACCCAGACCTCCCTACCCGTGGCCCAGGACTGGCCCACTTCGTCAAGCAATCACGATTGGGCGCGGTACTGCTCAAGGCAAGGCCCTCGCGAGGGACCAAGCCTCACGAGGAGGAACAACATCAAGACTCGCAGGGGGCCTCATCAGGACCCCTCCGGAGCAGCGGATATTCCGAGGCAAGGCCCGACCTCGGGAGTCAAGGATGACGTGGGGGAAGGACAGTCGAGCAGCCCACAGCAGGGCAGAGCAGTTTCCCCTTTAGTACAAATGGGGGCAAGGACGTACCGGGATTCCCAAGGCATCTTCCAAAGGTTTCCTTTATGGTGTTACAAAGCCATCGCCGCCCGCCAATAGGACAGACGTCACCCCTGGACCCGTCCCTGCAGCGTTGGCAACCACTTTGCAGGCGAAGACCACCTTTGGGCAGGGGAGCAGGTTCTCGTCTTCCCCTTCAAAATTGGCGATTTTGGGATCCCTTCCTGCCGAAACGATAAGGGAAGAGGACCGGGGCCGCCACTATATATAGAGGATAGGTTACTTCGTAGAGGGGGATCCGGTTCATTCATTCGCCCAACGGTATCACACAAGGCTGAACCAGCCTCTGGAGGCTCCCGAACACTATATTAGTTCATCCACCAACTCCACGAGAGGCAATCCACCAAACCAGGAGTAGGGTATTACGGTTCTTAGCGAACCGAACCTGGGTAAACCGAGGTGTTCTGTGTCTTCCTCACCATCGAGTGAGTTGTGTGCCGTCTCGAGCGAGTAGTGGGTTGGGTGAGGTGAGCCAGCGAGTGATGTTCGTACACGCCCGTGAGTTCGAATCTTTAGGGTTTTGCGGAGCCCGAAATCCGACATTGGTATTTTTTCAATGCCATGAAAGCTTGTGTATCTGTGGGTTTCTTGCTGTGAACATGCTATCCCAATAATGCTATTTTGTGATATGTTGAAATATGACTAAGTCTGAAAACTGTTTCAAGTAGCCATGTTGCCATGATGATTACCATGCATCTAAAAGTTCTTTGTCCTCGTACTTTGGTGTGAATTAAAGAGCATGTTGCCCTCTGTCATACGGTGCCATTACTCTACAAAATAGGTTTTGCATCTTATCTATACTTACTGTCAAACCTTCCATGTTGATGTAAATTGCTGTGAACTCGCTTTGTGAAAATTGACTAAGTATGAGAATCTCCTATTATTTTCATGCCATGTGTAGGGGATGCTATCATGATTTCTGTGCAGTTTTAGCGGATGTTTAGTGGGAGTGATTTGTAGTAGTTGTTGCCCTCTATCACCCTATTAAATTTCATGCCATGAAAGTTTCTTTAGAGTAGAGTTTTATTGTTGTCAACATGCCATCATGTTAAAACTGTTAGTGTAAAATTGGGAATTTCACCAAGTCCTAATCTCCATAATTTTTTGCCATGTTATGATCTTGCTTGCCATTGATCCATGAACACATCCAAGTTGTTGTTAATTAGGGGTTATTCTACTCTTTGATTGCTTTATATTCATGTTTTGGTTGAAACCGATGGGTAGCTGTAGCTGCTAGTTTTCACATGATCAAGTGGTATGTCGTTGTTTGTTGACATATTGGTTGTTGAGTTGTTTTGCGCTTTGCGTGAGTTGTGCTCCTTTGTTATGCACAAACTTTAGGTCTATCTCACCTAGAATTTTGTGCCCAATCCAGTGTCATACTTGCGATGGCAAGGAATTTCCTATAGCCTGTGTCAAATGCTATTTTTTCATTGTTGCCTTCCACATCTTGTTTTGTGAGTTTCGAGAGATCTGTAGCTCGGTTTGTGACATTTGTTATATGCATTTGCACTGTTTTCCATGATGCATCCATTTTTGACATGTCCATGCATGCCCAAATATTTAATCTTGAGGTTCTGTCCAGAATGGTAACAACTTAATAAATGCATGAGAAAGATGACTAGTGTAGCATTGCCATGCTTCTTTCATACCATACTCATGCATCATGTTGTTTGAAGCATTGTACCTTGTTGTGTGTTCATGGGATGTGTATTTTCTTTGGGTAGCATCTGGTCTAGAGAACGAGTACTTGGATCCTGTTGAGTACATTCCTAGAGAGCGAGAGCTTTATCCCTCAGAAGAAGTGCAAGGCAAGAAGACAGTGACCTTGCTATCGTTTCTAATTTTGTTGTGCTTAGATGTCTCGTTCCCATAACTATTTATCACTGCCTACCACCTGAATATCAAGCCCCCAATAATTGCCATGAAAAGCCTCTAACCCTCCACATCCTAGCAAAACATTGATTGGCTAAGTTAGCGCCTGCTCAACCTTGTTATATCGTTGCTAGTTGCAGGTGCACGTGGATCCATGTGTTAACATGGGCATTTTTGAATATCATCTTATCACTACTATTTAAATTAATGCACCTATATACTTGGTAAAAGTCGGAAGGCTTGGACTTTTGCTCGGTGTTTTGATCAACGTTTGCCTCCTTAGTTTCGGTTACCGATGTTATGTTCCATACTGAGCGCTCCTAACACGCTTGGGGTTCTTACGGGGACCCCCTTGATAAATAGTTTTGGTCTAAAACTTGTCTAGCAAGACCCAACTTTGGTACTCCATTTGCTAAACTACTTAATAATAAAAAACATAGGGAATAGTTACCCCGAGGATAATTAATCAACCCCTGGGAGAGTGCTCCTCACGAGTGTTGGTCCAACCCACAACACCGTGCGGGGCCACCCTGGGGCAATTCGGGGGATTTCTATCGGGCCACAGTATGCTTAGCTTATCTGCTGTGTCATGAGTCACCCTGGGCGTTTGGGTACCCGAACCCGCTACCCGAACCCGAACCGAACCGAATTACCCGAATTGTCGGGTAATTCGGGTATCGGGTAAGGGTTCGGTTCTCATTTCTTGACTATTCGGTTTTCGGGTTAGGGTTCGGGTTCTAGTGTGGAAAACCCGAAATACCCATACTACCCAAATTATTCATACTGTCCAAAATTTTCATGCTATTATTACACTAACTTGTTACCCATACTAACTAAAATACTCATATTATCAAAAATACCCATACTATCCGAGTTATTCATATCAAAAGTTGATGCATGCTCAGAATATTTCGGGTATTTAGGGTACCCAAATTACCCGAACCAAAAATTTGGGTAATTTGGGTTCGGGTAAATTTTTAACAGAAATAATTTTGGTTTTCATTTTTGAATACCCGAATTACCCATATACCGAACTACCCGAACCGAAATAACCAAAATACCCGAATGCCCAGGCTGAGTCATGAGAACGAGATACACGGCTCTTATCAAGATCGTCGCCACGTCGGGCGGTCTTGTTGGATTTGTTTTGCCTTCTCGATATATCTTGTGCATCGGGATTCCGAGAATACTTTAGGCTGTCTCAAGGTTGAGGTTTTCTACTAAGGAATCCGAGGAGATCACTGGTTTTTTGTGGCCGAGGCTTCCTATGCAGCTTCTGGTAGTTTTGATGGACTAGTTGGAGCACCCCTGCAGGATTAATATCTTTCGGAAAGCCTTGCCCGCGGTTATGTGGCAACTTGGAAACTTTATTTAACATCCAGTTATAGAATACTTGAAGTAAACTTAATTAAAATATGACAACTGTGTGTGTAACCGTGACTGTATCTTTCGCGAGCTTCCTCTCTGACTCAGGACACGGTGGGGTTATGACTGACGTAAGTAGGTGTTCAGGATCACTTAGTGATCATTATTTAGCTCATGACCGTTATGCATAGACCACTCCACTTTAAATTATGTTCTCGTAAGTTATCCACCAAATATGCTTAGTGCTACTTCAACCTCAACACTGAACCTTACCTCACCCAAAAACTTGATTAGTCCCGATATCATGGTAGCAAGATTGCCGAGTCCCCGTGGCTCGTAGATTACTACAACACCACATGACTAGGTACTGCAGATCCAGAGGCATTTGAGGATTCACAACTTCAGTGGGAGTTCGACAAAGGCAAGGGGCACATATACGTGACGCACCCCGACGATTAGAGGACCTTTGTCTTCTCCTGGGCTAGCGAGACACACTCATTGCAATTTTATCATTTGTTTCGTCCGTAGCCGGACCCTGTCTTATGGATGATTGAACTAATGTTGAGTGACATTTAATTTAGAATGTGGCGAGTGTAAGACATTCCATATACTCATATCTTCATAAATGTATCTGCAATGATTTTTGTACTTGCGAAACGCCAAGATGCGCCTCTATCCATATTAAGGCCTCATCCGCACATATGGATAGTGCCATATCATGGTTGTTACAGGAAGCCCACAACTGTCGGGGCTCTGGGACAGGGGGTACCTGTCGGATTTCGAGCTCCGCAAAACCCTAAGGTTTCGAACTCAGGGACGCGTATGATCTCTCATGGCCTAACCGCGACCAGCTCTCTACTCGATGGGCAAAGAAAAGAACTCAATCGATGGTGAGGGAAATACATAACAGAACAATTTACCCAGGTTCGGGCCGTTGCGAAGCATAAAACCCTACTCCTGCTTTGGTGGATTGCCTCTCGTGGAGCTTAGTGGATGAACTGGTAAAGTGCTTGGGCACCTCCGGAGGTTGGATGAGCTTGCGGAGTGCTAGTGGGTGAATGAGTGGTTCGGAGATCGGATCCCCTTCTACGAAGCAACCTATCCTATATTTATAGCGGCGGCCCTGGTCCTCTTCCCTCATAGTTTCGGCGGGAAGGGATCCCACAACGACCAATTTCGAAGGGGACACGGGAACGTGCTTTGCCTGTCCAAAGGTGGTCTCCGCCTGCATAGTAGCTGCCCGCGTTGCAGGGGTGACGTTCGCCCTGCTGGCGGGCGGTGGTGGCTTGGTTAGACCAAAGTGGAAACCTTTGGAAGATGCCTTCGGGTCCCGCGTACGTCCTTGCCTCCTTTGCACCAAAGGAGAAACTGCACGACCCAATCATCTGCGGCTCACCTATCCTTTCTCTGCGTCATCCTTGACTCCGGAGCCTAGACCTTGCCTCGGAATGCCCGCCGCTCTGGGGGAGGGGGTCGTGAGGAGGCCCCCTACAGGTCTTGATGCCGTTCCTCCTCATGAGGCTTGGCCCCTCACGAGGGCCTTGCCTTGAGTGATGTCGAGCCTGCTGATGCGTGGTTGATGAAGTAGGCCAGCCCTGGGCCGCAGGCAGGCAGGTATGGGTACCCCATTCCCAGAACACCGACAGTATCCCCCGGGCCCAAGGCGCGCCCGGGCTGGTTTCATGGTGAAGCCTTGGGGGCAGTATGAAGCGTCACGAGCCCTAAATGCCTGTGGACTAGGTTGCACAAGCGCATTGCGCAACCGAGTGGCAACACTCCAGTTCCCGAGGCACCCGGAGGTGCGCCTAGTCAAACAGATGTGACGCCTGGATGTTGCTCCAGTCATCATTGCTCCTTGGTGGCGCCGTCTGTACACACACCATGCGTGTGCATCCCCTCACGAACCACGCGGGCTCGGGGACGCGAAGGGACGCCAGCTCGCTCTCGACTTCCTATTTAACCCGGCGAGGGTGATAAGGCTCACATCGTCTTAGTCTTCTCCGTCTTCCACCTTGAGCCCTGCACTTTTTCAGCATGACGACGGTGAGGAGGTTCTCCGCCGCCGAGAAGGGGAAGACTTCCAGTGAGGGTCTTACCGCCCCACCTACCAAGAGGGGTCGAGGCCTCCCTCGGAAGTGCGTGGCGGTGTCGGTGCAGGCCTACGGCAGTCACGGCCGTGGCTCCGCCCTTCCCAAAAATCACTATCGGCAGAACCGGTGGTGTGCCAGCGAGCGCGAGTGCGCGCGGCGGCCGAGCTGGAAGGTCGGTGGTGGCCACCCGGCCACCGCGCCCGTGACTCCATTCAGCCGACATGCGATGGAGTTCGTGACGTGGGCGGACATGCCCGAGATCGCCTGTTTCCAGCTCCCAAGCTTCTTTGCGAAGGCGCTGCTGACCGGTGGCTCTCGGCCCTCTCACTGCAGGCCGACGACTGCTGCGGCAGGGCGTCTTGGTGAAGGTCGAGGTCACCCCCTGCGGCTACGTGTATGTGAACCGGGTGGCAGGTGTTCGCCCGTGCCCTAGGCTTGAAGGGGAGGCGCTACCTCCACTTAAAGTACGACGGGAAGGCGACGCTCTTTGTCGAGATCTTCGGGGACGAGGGCGAGCGTGTGGGTTGCTTCACAAAGGACGCCGGCCGCGGCGATCCCATGGGTGAGCCCGTCTCCGGCGATGGGCGCCAGGCCTCCAGCAGCAGCGATACCCCTTCCGAAAGAAGCCCGGGCGATAGCAGCGACAACAGCTATGATGAGCCGCCCCGCCGCCGTGCGTGGACCTCGGGGATGAGGCCCAAGCGCGTCGTCGCCGATCTGCTCCTGCGGCGCCTGTGAAGGAGGAGGAGGACACAAACCAAGGGTTGTAGTGCGGGTGTCGGACGTCTACGGTGACAACCCTCCTCTGAGATCTCCATCACTAGCTGTTGATGTCTACTAAGCAACCTTCTCCTTGTAGACGTTGTTGGGCCTCCAAGTGTAGAGGTTTGTACGACAATAGCAGTTTTCCCTCAAGTGGGTGACCTAAGGTTTATCAATCCGCAGGAGGCGTAGGATGAAGATGGTCCCTCTGAAGCAACCGTGCAACCAAATAACAAAGAGTCTCTTGTGTCCCCAACACACCCAATACAATGGTAAGTTGTATAGGTGCACTAGTTCGGCGAAGAGATGGTGAAACAAGTGCAATATGGATGGTAGATATAGGTTTTTGTAATCTGAAATTACAAAAACAACAAGGTAACTAGTAACAAAGGTGAGCACGAAGGGTATTGCAATGCGTGGAAACAAGGCCTAGGGTTCATACTTTCACTAGTGAAGTTCTCTCAACAATGATAACATAATTGGATCATATAACTAGCCCTCAACATGCAACAAAGAGTCACTCCAAAGTCACTAATAGCGGAGAACAAACGAAGAGATTATTGTCGGGTACGAAACCACCATAAAGTTATTCTTTCTGATCGATCTATTCAAGAGTTCGTACTAGAATAACACCTTAAGATACATATCAACCAAAACCCTAATGTCATCTAGATACTCCATTGTCACCTCAAGTATCCGTGGGCATGATTATACGATATGCATCACACAATCTCAGAATCATCTATTCAACCAACACATAGAACTTCAAAGAGTGCCCCAAAGTTTCTACCGGAGAGTCAAAACGTGTGCCAACCCCTATGCATAGGTTCCCAATGTCACGAACCCGCAAGTTGATCACCAAAACATACATCGAGTACTCACATGAATCCACGTGTGCCAACCCATATGCATAGGTTCCCAATTGTCACAAACCAGCAAGTTGATCACAACATATAGACACGTGCAATACATACATCAAGTGTTCTCAAAGACTCAATCCGATAAGATAACTTCAAAGGGGAAACTCAATTCATTACAAGAAGGGAGAGGGGGAAGAACATCATAAGATCCAACTATAGTATCAAAGCCCACGGTACATCGAGATCAAGACATCTCAAGAACACGAGAGAGAGAGAGAGATCAAACATATAGCTACTGGTACATACCCTCAGCCCCGAGGGATAACTACTCCCTCCTTGTCATGGAGATCGCCTGGATGATGAAGATGGCCACTGGAGATGGATTACCCCTCCAGCAGGGTGCCGGAACGGGCTCCAGATTGGTTTTTGGTGGCTACAGAGGCTTGCGGCGGCGGAACTCCCGATCTAGGTTTCTTTCTGGAGGTTTCCATATTTATAGAAATTTATGGCGGTGGAAGTGCGCCAGTTGGGACCACGAGGAGGTCACAAGCCTGCACGGTGCGACTAGGGGGTAGGCCGCGCCCCATGGGCTTGTGACTCCCTCGTGGCTCTTCTGGTCTTCTTCCAAAGCTTCGAGGGTCTCTTTTGGTCCAAAAAAAAATCATCGTAAAGTTTCATTCCATTTGGACTCCGTCTGAAAAAGGGTCAAAAACACGGAAAAAACAGAAACTGGCACTTGGCACTGAGTTAATAGGTTAGTCCCAAAAAAGATATAAAATAGCATATTCATGCATATAAGACATCCAAAGTTGACAAGATAATAGCATGGAACCATCAAAAATTATAGATACGTTGGAGATGTATCAAGCATCCCCAAGCTTAACTCCTCTCGTCCTCGAGTAGGGAAGTGAAAAAGAATGAATTTTTGATGTGGAATGCTACCTAGCATAGTTGTCCTTTGCAACTTCTTTCACGTGACATGAATGTTCAGATCCGTAAGATTCAAAACAATAGTTTGCTATCGACATGAAAACAATAATACTTCAAGCAAACTAGCAAGGTAATCATGAACTTTCAAAATAACAAGGCCAATGAAAGTTATCCCTAAAAAATCATATAGTCTGGCTATGCTCCATCATCCCAACACAACTAATTTAAATCATGCACAACCCCGGAATTGGCCAAGTAATTGTTTTTGCACTCTTAATTCTCAAACTTTTTATAACTATCACGCAATACATGAGCGCGAGCCATGGATATAGCACTATAGGTGGAATAGAGTGTGGTGGTGGTTGTGAGACAAAAATGAGGAGATAGTCACATTGACTCGGCGTATCAATAGGCTATGGATATGCCCATTAATAGATATCAATGTGAATGAGTAGGGATTGCCATACAAGAGATGCACTTGAGCTATAAGTATGTGAAAGCTCAAAAGGAAAACTAGTGGGTGTGCATCCAACTTGCTTGCTCACGAAGACCTAGGGAAATTTTGAGGAAGCCCATCATTCGAATATACAAGCCAAGTTATATAATGAAGATTCCCACTAGCATATATGGTGGTGGAAAAACGAGAGGCTCTCAGTCATGAAGAACATGGTGCTATTATGAAGCACAAGTGTGGAAAAAGATAGTAGCATTGTCCCTTCTCTCTTTTTTTTCATTTGGGCTCTTAGGCCTCTTTTTTTCTTTTCTTTTCTTTTATCCCTTTTTTTGTTTTTGGGCTCTTTGGCCTCTTTTATTTTATTTCCTCACATGGGACAATGCTCTAATAATGATGATCATCACACTTTTATTTACTCACAGCTCAAAGCTCAGAACGATGATGACTCTATAGGAAATGCCTCGCGCAATGATCTAGCGTAGCAATGACATCAAAAAACGGACAAGCCATGAAAACATCATGTTAGCTATCTTACGATCATGCAAATCAATATGACAATGATGGCACAAGTCATGAGATGGAACGGTGAAGGTTGCATGGCAATATATCTCGGAATGGCTATGAAAATGCCATAATAGGTAGGTATGGTGGCAGTTTTGAGGGAGGCATATGGTGGTTTTGTGCACCGGCGAGAATTGCGCGGTACTAGAGAAGCTAGCAATGATGGAAGGGTGAGAGTGCATATAATACATTGATTCAACATTAGTCATAAAGAACTCACATACTTGTTGTGAAAGTTTTTATCAGTAATCGAAACAAAGTGCTAAACACATACTCCGAGGGGAAGGGTTGGTAGGTGTTAACCATCGTGCGATCCCGACCTCAACACAAAGGATGACAATAAATAGATCAATTATGCTTCGACTTCCTAACATAACGGTTCACCATACGTGTATGCTATAGGAATCACTAACTTCAACACAAGTATTTCTAGATTCACAACACCCTAGTAGCATGACTTCTAATATTACCAAATGCATGTCTCAAAACTAATTGAGAGGAATCAAAACTTCTCTTTCTACTCAATGCACATGAAGATGGAGGTTTTTGCATCCTCATTGGGTATCTATCACTTTTGGAACTACTTTCAGAGCATAAACTAACTACCAAATCACACACCGCCGTGCTCTAAAGATATAAGTGAAGCACAAGAGCAAAAGTATCTAGCTCAAAAGATATAAGTGAAGCACGATGAGCATTCTAGAAAATTCACGATGAGCGCATGTCTCTCTCTCTCTCAAAAAGGTGTGATGCAAGGATGATTGTGATACAACAAAAAGAAAAGGCTCCTAAGATACAAGACGCTCCAAGCAAAACACATATCATGTGGTGAATAAAAATATAGCTCCAAGTAATGTTACCGATGGATTGAAGACGAAAGAGGGGATGCCTTCCCGGGGCATCCCCAAGCTTAGGCTTTTTGGTGTCCTTGAATTTGGCTTGGGATGCCTTGGGCATCCCCAAGCTTGATCTCTTTCCACCCCTTATCTCTTTGTCCATGAGAACATCATCCAAAACTTGAAAACTTCACAACACAAAACTTAAACAGAAACTTGTGATAACATTAGTACAAGAAAACTAACTACCACTTCTTTTGTTACTGTAGCAAACTTGAATTCCATCTATATTGATGATGGGCTACTGTATTATCACTTTTCCATGGCTAGTACCCCCCGATACTAACCATAGTTTCATCAAAACAAGCAACCAACTCAACAAAAACATAATCTGTCAAAAACAGACCAGTCTGTAGCAATCTGTATACTTCGTACATTTCTGGTACCTCAAAGAATCTGAACAATTACGACGACCTGGGAAAAAGCATATCAATCAGCAGCAAAAAGAATCAACTCAAAAGCTCTTTCTGAATAAAATTAAAAAATCATCTCGTGAGCAAAAAGTTTCTGTCTTTTCGAGCAGGATCAAACAACCATTACCAAGACTAGTCATAAAGGTTTTGCTTGGCTCAAACACAAAAAGAAACACAAAAAACACAATCAAAAAATAATTATGAAAGTGTGGACGCAACAAAACAGAAAGAAAAAGATAAATTCATTGGGTTGCCTCCCAATAATTGCTATTGTTTAACGCCCTTAGCTAGGCATAGAAGCGATAGAATCATGTATCGTCGTCTTTGGTGCTCAAACCATAAGTGGCCCTCATCATGGATTCATAAGGCAATCTTATTTTGTTTCTAGGAAAGTGTTCCATGCCCTTCCTTAAAGGAAATTGAAATCTAATATTCCCTTCCTTCATATTGATGATAGCACCGATAGTCCATAGGAAAGGTCTACTAAGAATAATAGGGCAAGTAGGATTGCAATCAATGTCAAGCACAATGAAATCCACGGGTACATAGTTCCTATTTGCAATAATAAGAACATCATTGATCCTTCCCATGGGTTTCTTGACAGTAGAATCAGCAAGATGCAAATTAAGAGAACACTCTTCAATCTCATTAAAACCCAGAACATCACATAAAGACTTTGGAATCGCAGAAACACTAGCACCCAAATCACACAAAGCATTGCACTCATAGTTTTTGATTTTGATTTTGATGGTAGGTTCCCACTCATCATGAAGCTTTCTAGGGATAGAGACTTCCAATTCAAGTTTCTCTTCAAGAGATTTCATCATAGCTTCGACGATATGATCAGTAAAGGCTTTGTTTTGGCTATAAGCGTGTGGAGAGTTTAACATGGATTGCATCAAAGAAATGCATTCAATCAAGGAGCAACTATCATAATTGAATTCCTTGAAATCCACGGTAGTAATTTCATTACTACTCAAAGTTTTAACATCTTCTACTCCAGTTTTAATGCTTTTAGCATCAAGATAGATGGACTCCGAATCATTGGGGCACTTTTCAACCAAAGTGGATTCATATCCAGCCCCATAATCATTAGGTTTGACACAAGAAAACAAATATTCAATGGGATCCACACCAAGCACTTTAAGATCTTCGTGATTCTCATCACGAGAACACGCCTTTTTAAGCCATTCATGTCTAGCACGAATTTGGGCGGTTCTTTCTTGGCTCTCAATCATGGAAACACGCATAGCTTTCAACATTTCATCCATGTTGATTTTGGGAGGAGCACATCTAACTTTCAAAGCATCAACATCACAAGAAATTCTATCAACGCTCTTAGCCAAATCGTCAATTTTGAGTAGTTTTTCCTCTATGGACGCATTCAAAATCTTTTGAGAGTTGATGAACTCTTTGATATTACTCTTTAGATCAGAGGGTAATCTATTGTAATTTCCATGAGTATTGTTGTAGGAGTTGCCAAAGTTATTAGAGGAGTTACGAGGAAAAGGCCTAGGAACATAGTTTCCTCTAAAAGCGTTGTTGTTGCCAAAGTTATTTTCTACCAACAAAATTAACGTCCAAGCTAGCGTTGCTACTCTCAATCAAAGAAGACAAAGGCATATCATTAGGATCCAAATGAGCACTTCTACTAGCAACCAAATTCATTAACTCATCCATCTTAGCACTCAACGAGTTAATTTGTTCTATAGCGTGTACCTTCTTACTAGTAGGTGACCTTTCAGTGTGCCATTGAGAGTAGTTTGTCATGATGTTGTCTAAGAGCTTTGTGGCTTCCCCTAACGTGATTTACATGAACGTTCCACCTGAGGCAGAGTCCAAGATATTTCTAGAAGCGAAATTCAAACCAGCGTAAAAAATTTGAATAATCATCCAAAGGCTCAAGCCATGAGCGGGACAATTTCTAATCATTAATTTCATTCTCTCCCAAGCTTGTGCAACATGTTCATGATCAAGTTGCTTGAAATTCATGATATCATTACGGAGAGAGATGATCTTAGCCGGCGGAAAATACTTGGATATATAAGCATCTTTGCACTTATCCCAAGAATCGATACTATTTTTGGGCAAAGAAGAAAACCAAAATTTTGCGCGATCTCGCAACGAGAAAGGAAAAAGCTTCAATTTAATCACGTCATTATCCACATATTTTTTCTTTTGCATATCGCAAAGCTCAATGAAGGTATTGTGATGGGATGCGACATCTTCACTAGGAAGGCCAGAGAAGTGCTCTTTCATAACAAGATTCAGAAAAGCGGCATTGATTTTGTATGACTCCGCACTAGTGGCGGGAGCAATCAGAGTACTAATAAAATCATCATTATTAGTATTCGAGAAGTCACAAAGTTTGGTGTTTTCGTTCATGGTGACTTCAGCAAGCAAACAAGCAAACAAAGATCAGGTGAGAAAAAGGGCGAACGAAAAGGCAAACGAAAAAGGCAAATTGGTGAAGTGGGGGAGAGGAAAACGAGAGGCAACTGGCAAACAAAGTAAATGCAAGAGATGAGTTTGCGACACCTACTTGGATGAGTTCTTTGACTTGATCTTCCTCCCCGGAAACGGTGCCAGAAAAATGCTTGATGTCTACTACGCAACTTTCTCCTTGTAGACGTTGTTGGGCCTTCAAGTGCACAGGTTTGTAGGACAGTAGTAGTTTTCCCTCAAGTGGGTGACCTAAGGTTTATCAATCTGCGGGAGGCGTAGGATGAAGATGGTCCCTCTCAAGCAACCCTGCAACCAAATAACAAAGAGTCTCTTGTGTCCCCAACACACCCAATACAATGGTAAGTTGTATAGGTGCACTAGTTCAACGAAGAGATGGTGAAAGAAGTGCAATATGGATGGTAGATATAGGTTTTTGTAATCTGAAATTACAAAAACAACAAGGTAACTAGTAACAAAGGTGAGCACGAAGGGTATTGCAATGCGTGGAAACAAGGCCTAGGGTTCATACTTTCACTAGTGAAGTTCTCTCAACAATGATAACATAATTGGATCATATAACTAGCCCTCAACATGCAACAAAGAGTCACTCCAAAGTCACTAATAGCGGAGAACAAACGAAGAGATTATTGTCGGGTACGAAACCACCATAAAGTTATTCTTTCTGATCGATCTATTCAAGAGTTCGTACTAGAATAACACCTTAAGATACATATCAACCAAAACCCTAATGTCATCTAGATACTCCATTGTCACCTCAAGTATCCGTGGGCATGATTATACGATATGCATCACACAATCTCAGAATCATCTATTCAACCAACACATAGAACTTCAAAGAGTGCCCCAAAGTTTCTACCGGAGAGTCAAAACGTGTGCCAACCCCTATGCATAGGTTCCCAATGTCACGAACCCGCAAGTTGATCACCAAAACATACATCGAGTACTCACATGAATCCACGTGTGCCAACCCATATGCATAGGTTCCCAATTGTCACAAACCAACAAGTTGATCACAGCATATAGACACGTGCAAGACATACATCAAGTGTTCTCAAAGACTCAATCCGATAAGATAACTTCAAAGGGGAAACTCAATTCATTACAAGAAGGGAGAGGGGGAAGAACATCATAAGATCCAACTATAGTATCAAAGCCCACGGTACATCGAGATCAAGACATCTCAAGAGCACGAGAGAGAGAGAGAGATCAAACATATAGCTACTGGTACATACCCTCAACCCCGAGGGAGAACTACTCCCTCCTCGTCATGGAGATCGCCTGGATGATGAAGATGGCCACCGGAGATGGATTACCCCTCCGGCAGGGTGCCGGAATGGGCTCCAGATTGGTTTTTGGTGGCTACAGAGGCTTGCGGCGGTGGAACTCCCGATCTAGGTTTCTTTCTGGAGGTTTCCATATTTATAGGATTTTATGGCGGTGGAATTGCGCCAGTTGGGCCCACGAGGAGGTCACAAGCCTGCACGGTGCGACTAGGGGGTAGGCCGCGCCCCATGGGCTTGTGACTCCCTCGTGGCTCTTCTGGCCTTCTTCCAAAGTTTCGGGGGTCTCTTTTGGTCCAAAAAAATCATCGTAAAGTTTCATTCCATTTGGACTCCTTCTGAAAAAGGGTCAAAAACACGGAAAAACAGAAACTGGCACTTGGCACTGAGTTAATAGGTTAGTCCCAAAAAATATATAAAATAGCAGATTCATGCATATAAAACATCAAAAGTTGACAAGATAATAGCATGGAACCATAAAAAATTCTAGATACGTTGGAGACGTATCAGCTGTCTCCTCCTTGCTTTTGGCCCTGCGTCCATGAAAACTAGATTTGGGTAGCCGCCTCTTTTGTTAGTACTGTTGCTTCTTTGTTGGTTCAGATACTTAGCTTGTCATGCTTGCAATGAACTTCTTTGTTGTGACACATGAGTGTGGCGCTCGGGGGGCTTATTGTTCGGTTAGTTTCTCCTTGCTGTGGGTGAAGTGGGTTGATGCTCTATGTCAGAAGGTCCCAGTCCCGCACATTTTCCTGCCGCCGTGAGGCGTGACCCGTTACCAAGGTCGCTCCTCACGGGGCAAGACCCTGACCCCCCTGATACCGACCGGATCGCCAGGACAACACCAGGGTGGTCAAGTGGCTTTGCGACTGGTGAGGATCCTGAGGCGCGATGCTCAGGAGCCCCCTTAGACATTCTAGCGGCTCTACGTCGACAGGTCCCAGTCCTGCACATTTCCCTACCGTTAGGTATGACCTGTTAAGGTCATCCCTTGTGGAACAAGGCCATGGTACTCGGGTACCACGTGGCTTTGTGACCGGTAAGGCTCCTGAGGCGCGATGCTCAGGAGCCCCCTTAGACGTCCAAGAGGCCCTCGTGAATTTTGTTTTCTGGAGATCCCTAGTCTGCATTCAGGAAGCTCTGCGTTGGTAGGTCCCAGTCCTACTCATTTCCCTGCCATCGTGAGGCGTGACCCGTTACCAAGGTCGTTCCTCACGGGGCGAGGCCTTGGCACCAGGGTGCCAAGTGGCTTGTGACCGGTAAGGCTCCTGAGGCACGATGCTCAGGAGCCCCCGTAGGCGCTCAAGCTGTCCCAAGATAAACAACAGTTGTAAGAAAAGACGAGATGTGTTTCCTTTCCAGGGTGATGCGTCAGCCGTGAATGGGACTCTTGAGCGAGTATCAGATGGCATGAGTGTGCCGACTCGTTCGTGAGTGCCACACGAGGGTTCGAGTGCCAAGGCCTTGGCGAGGTGCCGACACCGTGCCCCCAGCCCCCGCTCGCGGGGTACGAGCGGGTGGGGACATGCAAATGCTCGACTTAGCGAAAGAGAGCGTGCTACAAAGAGTGGAAAGGAACATGAGTTTTCGCAAAAGCTTCATTTGGAAAGGTCTCAAGTTTGATTTCATAAACATCAAGAAATCCAAATAAGAAAAAACGCAAATGCAAGCCGCGTCCAGCACCTAGTCTATTCTCCACCTCAGTCGCCCCCAGCGCTAAGCATAGGGCTTCCACTAGGCGTGGGGTGGAACCCTTCCGCGTCCTCGGGGGGCTCTGGGCGTATACATCCTCGACTCGTTATTACGTGAGAGTGTCACGGTGGGGGTGTATATGGGAGGTCGTGAGGACGCTTTGGCCTCGCGAGTGTCCCTACCCCCGAGGCATTGGGGCCTAAGCTTCTGGAGTCCTTGGTGGACTATGTTGATTTCCTCCGTCTTTCCCACTAGGTGTCGGATGGACCCCTTCCGTGTCATCGAGGGGCCCTGGGCGTATATAGCCTAGACTCGTTATTACGTGAGAGTGTCACAGGATGAAGTAGGTTCCGGAAGGATTGAAGGACGATGCAGAGGTGCGACGGGTCGATGCAGGCCCTGCACGCTCCGTCTCCGGAGGCCAGTTAAGGGATTTTCTTTGGCTCTACGTTGACAGGTCCCAGTCCTGCACATTTCCCTGCCATCGTGAGGCACCTCACGAGGCAAGGCCCCAACATCCCTCGATACCGACAAAGCCAGGACGACACCAGGGTGGTCAAGTGGCTTTGTGACCAGTAAGGGTCCTGAGGCCCGATGCTCAGGAGCCCCCCTTAACGTTCGAGCGACTCTACGTAGCTAGGATCCAGTCCCGCACATTTCCCAACCGCCGTCACGTGTGACCAAGTGAACAGATGTAGGTACGGGGTGAGGCCCTGCCACCCGTGATAACGACCGGATAACCGAGGATGATATCAGGGGCGACAGGTGGCCTTGTGACCGGTAAGGCCCCTGAGGCGCGATGCTTAGGAGCCCCATTTTGACGTTCAAGCGACTCTGCGTCGCTAGGACCCGGTCCCGCACATTTCCCGACCACCGCTGCTTGCGACCGAATGAACGATCTCAGCTAGGGGGTCAAGCCCTACCACTCCTGATAACGACCAAATACCCGAGGACGATATCAAGGGTGGTAGGTGGCCTTGTGACCGTTAAGGCCCCTGAGCGCGATGCTCAGGATCCCCCTTTGACGCTCAAGCGAGTTTGATTTTATCTTGTCGATTGTGGCCCTGGGGAGCCACGGGGCTTCCCCAGTCCCGCGTCGGGGCGACGTGCACCGACGGGAGCCCCTCGAATGAGCGAGGTAGATTGCCCAAAGATGCAAGCAAGGCAGTGTGTCAGGTCACCAAGTGGATACAACAGAAATTATAGAAGATTGCACAAACGATACAACGGGCAGAAGCATGCCCTGAATATGTGAAGTCCCTGCGGTGAGTAGACACTTCCTAAGGCAGTAGATCCAACAAATTACCTGGAATAGCTTCCTTGTGCCTGAGGAGCACCACGCGAGGCCTGGCCCTCGGCTCCCACGCCTGCATCGTGGTTGCCGCGGGTGACCCGTGCCACCTGCGTCTCGTCACCGCATTCCACTCGTCCTCCTGATGCCCGGGGTTCGGCCCTATGTAGTTCTTCCGTGTGAAGGCGACTGGCGTCGCGTCCTACAGCTTGAGGGCGCCTGCCTACCCGCGCCTCTTGGGCCCGGCTCAAGGAGGGCCCCGGAAGCGTTCCTCACTCCTAAGGAGGATAGGCGCCCGGGGGAGATGTGTGAAGCTCTTCCTCGTCGGGGGGTCAGGTGATGCCGCATACTCCGGCACATACGGCTCCATGTAGGCGTTCGATCATCCTCTGTGGCCGCTCAGAAGTGCGACGGTGGCGGTCCCTCTCAGCGGCGGAGGGGGATCCCCTTGACTGTACTGCTCGGAGATCTTCCTGCGATAAGCCTCCGTGAAAAGTTGCTTGTTCTTGTTTCTGCCGTTGGTTGGTCCCGACACCGCCCGGTGCTGATTCCCTCCTTGGTGCCCCGGCATGTCTCCGTTGTCGTAGTTCGCCTGCGCCGACGCCTCCGCCCTCTGCTGGCTGTGTTGGAGGGAGCGCTCCTGTCTGGCCTCCCCGGGCTGTCGGGGGCCGACCTGGTCTGGTGATGCACCGTTTTCTTCACGCCCCTGGCGGTTGTCAGCGTGATGCACCTCGGGGCCGGCCGCCGGAACGTGGAGGAGGAGGAGGGATGTACGAGGCGCGTATCTCTCGGCCCTTCCCAGTATAGGAGGGGCCCCGTTGCTCACATCCCCGGGGGCCGGCATGAGATGCGAGCCCCCAGCGCCCGACGCTGGCGGCCTTGAAGAAGAGCGAGGTTGGACGGCCCTCTGGGCGATGGCGATCAACTCCATGATGTGGTCTGCCCACGCGTTGAAGCCCGCCCGCGTCGGTCATTGACGGAGCATCTCGCTCGCCATCGGAAACATGTCATGTGCGCCAAGGTCCCCCAAGTTTATGCGATGCGTAGTGGGTGCCGGCGGCACCACCTAGCCACCGGGCGCATGGGTGGCACGGGTGGTTGCGACGGTGGAGACGACGTTCACGATCTGGTACGAGCCGCCCGATAGCACAATGCCGGCGTGTGCGCTTCCGGGTGCCGTGTCGTAGTGGTTGGCGGCCAGCTCGATGAGGCTCGAAGAAGCCGGTTGGGCGCCGACCATCGAAGCAGCGGGCCTGGGGAAGGTGAAGCCCGGAGATGACCTTAACACACCTGGAAGCCCGCCTCGCGAACCGTCACCGCGCGCCCAAGGGGATGGAGACAACTCTCAAATCGTCTAGCGCGAGGCGCCTATGGACGCACGCGCGGTCCTCGAGCAGCAGCGCTAGCGCCTTGAGAGGATCGTCTAGGACGTCGCCACCACCGGATGTTAGAACCGGGCAACGCTTGTGCATGGAAGCCACACCAGCACCGTGGGTTGTCGGGCCGCCACCCGCGAGCTGTGCAGGGTGGCTTGTCTGGCCAAGTTCAAGCCCGACCTGCCCCCATGCTACGACGGCTCTCTTGATCCCTTGGAGTTACTGCAGCTCTATTCCTGAGCGTCAAAGCGGCGGGCGGCGATGGCAAAGTCATGGTGAATTGGCTCCCGATGGCGCTTAAGGACAACAGGCGGTCCTGAGTCTTGAACGTGCCGGAGGGCTCAGTCTCTTCGTGGAGCAACCTATACGAGCTGTTCGTGGCCAACTTCAAGGGCACGTGCGACCACCCCCTCTCCGTCAACGACCTTCTTCGCATGAAGCAGCGCCCCGACGAGACCCTCCGCAAGTACATCCACAAGTTTAGCCAGGTGCACAACAAGATCCCGCGCGCCACCGACGAAGCGGTCATCATGGTGTTCACTAATGGCGTCAAAGACCTCAAGATGTGTGAAAAGCTCACCGTCAACGACACCCTAAGCATGGCCATGGAACTGTTCAACTTTTCGACAAGTGCGCCAAGGTTGAAGAGGAGTGCCTGTTCGCCAATGACAACCCTGACGACGTGCCCGAAGACGCCAAGGCCAAGGCCAAGGAAGTCAAGTGCAAGGGGCCTACCATGCTCACAACTAAGCCTGATCAGAAGCGTGGCTATGAGCGAAGTGTACCCGAGAAGGAGCGTCGTCCGTACTGCATCTACCACGACGTGCATAGCCAGGAATCTGAAGATTGCCAGGAGCTTAGAGTCCTCCGGGAAGAATGGGTCGTCCGGCGTCCGGAGCACAATGACCGCGGTGCTGGCCGCGGTCGTGGTCGCGGTAGCAGCATATGGGAAGCCCGCAACGACAACTCGCACCAGGGCTGGTACAATCAGCCTCACAACAACGGCTGGCACACCCGGCCTCATGAGATGCCCCCTCGGGACAACACGCGGCTCCCTCCACTGCCTCCACCACCTCCGTGAAGGAACGAGGGTGACCAACACGATGAGGAGGTCGTGGACTACCACAAGCCTCACGTGGTGGCCTGCATCCTCGGTGGGGCCCACACCCGCTCGTCCAACTGACACTTCAAGAAAAGCTCTGCCACGAGGTGAACGCCCTCATCGTAAAGCTGTGGCCTACGAGGCTCCTCAAGTGGTCCCAATACCCCATCACTTTTGATGCTCAGGACAACCTGAAGTCTACGGCTGTCGCAGGCAGACTCCCGATGATGTGCACCCCCACCGTCAACAACATGGCGGTCAGCAAGACTCTCATTGATGGGGGAGCAGGCCTCAACGTCCTCTCTGTCAAAACTTTCGACACGTTGCAGGTGACTTACCACCAGCTCATTCCGACCAGGCTGTTCTCGGGGTGACCAGTGGCTCCACCGTCCCGTTGGGACAGGTTTGCCTCGTGGTCACCTTTGACACGCGAGGTAACTATCACATTAAGCACATTGACTTCGATGTGGCGCACATCGGACTTCCATACAATGCCATCCTGGGCCAGCCCGCGCTGGCCAAGTTCATGGTTGTGGCACACCATGGCTACAACGTCCTTAAGATGTCGGGTTGCAGCGGCATCATCACTGTCATGTGCAAGGAGAAAGAAGAGGTCTGCTCCCTGGAGCACACTTACAAGGCTGCTGATGCGGAGCTCTCGAACGATGCCGAAGGAGATGGATCTCGCGGAGCTGCACTTCCAAGGAAGAAGCAGTCGCTGCCGGCATTTGGCTCTGCCAAGGCAAAAGTCTAAGCGACCGAGGGCGTGGCGGCAATCCCAACACGTGCTGCGGGTGCTTTCCCTCCTCGGACATAGGAAAGGGCACTCGGTGCCTCCCTCTAGTCGGGCTCGGGGGCTTCCGCCTGGAAGGGACCCGACATGGCCGCCGCGTCGAGGGAGGAGCTCAGGCACCACCTGATGGGCCACCTCGCCCCACGCCCTTGCGAGCAAGGGGTACAACGTCAGGGGTTGGGGGCTCAGGAGTTCGTTGCCCGGGAGATAGACAAGATGTGGGACGCGCGCGTCATGCACGACGGGCACCGCACGGAGCTCTGCCTCAGGAGGCTCATCTCTCTCGAGGGGACCATCATGATGCACATGTGCGTTGACGTCGCGGGCCTCAACGGGGTCGCCTCCCGGAGTTCCTTTTAGCCTGCAAGAACGGGGCTAGGCCAAGGCGCTCAAACTACCATATACACATGCCTTTTGGCGTGGAGAACACCGCAACTACCATCCAAAGGCTGGCGCGATTCACCCTGGTG
The DNA here is from genome assembly GCF_904849725.1 of Hordeum vulgare subsp. vulgare. NCBI lineage: Eukaryota > Viridiplantae > Streptophyta > Magnoliopsida > Poales > Poaceae > Hordeum > Hordeum vulgare. The sequence goes on along the minus strand of NC_058520.1, from coordinate 296,893,296 downwards.
CCTCCCGTGGCACCAGAGCCCCGCGAGCCCCCAGGGCCTCAGGAGGAAGATGACCGCTTAGGGGATCGACCATCATGACACACTTCATCTGGCGACCCGACTCACTCACGATGACGCCGCATGGTGAAGCCCTGCCTCACCCAGGAACGAGGGCGCCCGTCCAAGCTGCACCACCCTCTAGAGTGAGGGCCGACCCTCGCGAAGTTCTCACTTTTTGGTTGTGTGGTAAACTTTGCTATTTCCCTTCAAAACTTATGTTGTTCGCCTTGGCGCTTTGTCGCTTCGGGCACTATGCGACGGGTGATTTCCACTTGAACGTTCCATAAAGGAGCCTTGCACGGTATCTATGCTCAGGTTCGACCATGTAGCGTCGCTAAACCCGAGTTGCTCAGCTCTGAATGAAGGGCTTGCGCTTGTACGTGGGATCCTCAGTGCCTAGCTCCTTCTTGAAGTGACACAACGGCGGTCACCCGGCGCATGTTGCCCCCTCCTTCGTGTTGTAGGTCCCGCAAGTATGTTGATGCACTAAGGATGAGGCGCAACCCACCAAAAGGCTGAGGCTAGGAACTCCTGAGCCTTGTGTCTAGGGTATCCGATCCCTGTGTAAATTTCCGCCCGTGACCTTGTCATGTAATAACGAGTGTGGTATGTACACACCCGGAGCCTCCCGAAGTGGAATCCCACGACGGACCGCGTCGTCACCTCGGGAGGGGGCTCCTCCCATGCCCAAGTGGAAGTTCCGAACCTCCGCGCTAGGCGGAATTACTATTGATCCACGACTATGCCCACGTCCAAGTGGAAGCCCCATGCATCGCGCTGGGGAGGATCGTTGGAGATCCATGCCCGCCAGCTCTCCCTTGTAGCATGGGCGGGTGATACGTCTCCATCGTATCTACTTTTCCAAACTCTTTTGCCTTGTTTTGGACTCTAATTTGCATGATTTGAATGGAACTAACCTGGACTGACGCTGTTTTCAGCAGAATTGCCTTGGTGTTATTTTTGTGCAGAAATCAAAGTTCTCCAAACGTCCTGAAAATTTACGGGGAGCAGTTTTGGAAAATAAGAAAAATATCTGCGCCGAGTTCTACCTCAGGGGGTGGGCCAGTGGGACACAAGCCCTGGCTCCGCCACCACCCCCTGGTGGCGGTGTGAACGCTTGTGGGGCCCACACGGCTCTGCCGCCCCCAATCTCAGGTCTATAAGATCCCTTTCGTCCCAGAAAAAATAAAACGAGAAGTTTTCGTCGCGTTTTCGATACAGAGGCGCCGCCACCACCTGTTCTTCATCTGGAGGGCAGATCTGGAGTCCGTCTTGGGCTCCGGAGAGGGGAAATCATCGCCATCGTCATCATCAAACTTCTTCCCTCTCCAATTCCATGAATCTCTTTGTCGTTCGTGAGTAATCTATTTGTAGGCTCGCTGGGCGGTGACGAGTAGGATGAGATCTATCATGTAATCGAGTTAGTTTTGATGGGGTTGATCCCTAGTATCCACTATGTTGTGAGATTGATGTTGCTACTACTTTGCCATGCTTAATGCTTGTCACTAGGGCCCAAGTGCCATGATTTCAGATCTGAAATTATTATGTTGTCACCAATATATGTGTGTTTTAGAACCGATCTTGCAAGTTGTAGTTACCTACTATGTGTTATGATCCGGCAACCCCGGAGTGACAATAACCGGAACCACTCCCGGTGATGACCATAGTTTGAGGAGTTCATGTGTTCACCAAGTGCTAATGCGTTGGTCCGGTTCTTTATTAAAAGGAGAACCTTAATATCCCATAGTTTCCTTTTGGACCCCGCTGCCACGGGAGGGATGGACAATAGATGTCATGCAAGTTCTTTTCCCTAAGCACGTATGACGACACACGAAATGCATGCCTACATCACATTGACGAACGGGAGCTAGCCACCTATATCTCCGTGTTATAACTGTTGCATGATGAATATCATCCAAACAAATCACCGACCCATTGCCTATGAGTTTGTACCACTGTTACTATTACCGTCGCTTGCTAGTGTTGCTACTTGCTACTGCTGTCACTACTGCTGTTCCTTGCCGCTGCTATTGCTCGTTACACTGTCGTTACTCGCTACTTTGCTGTTACTACTGTGCTTGCAGATACTAATCTTTCAGGTGTGGTTGAATCTGACAAATTCAGCTGCTAATACTCGAGAGTATTCTCTCACCTCCTGTCTGGTAAACCAACAAATTTGGGTCAAATACTCTACCCTCGAAAACTGTTGCGAACCCACGCGCTGGTGGGCCATCAACAACATTCTTCTAGTTTCGTTGCCGGGGAGTGCTAGCAGCATTCTTCTGGTGCCGTTGCAGGGGAAGGTTTGTTGTCATCAACATTCGTCTAGCCATCGCCAGAGATTGCAATCAGCATTTTTCTGGCGCCGTTGCCGGGGAGGTATTGCTATATTCTCTGAGTCACTTGGGATTTATATCTGCCGATCACTATGAAGAATCTAAAGGATCCAAAGACCAAAGTCTTTCCCTCAACTACGAGGGGAGGTAAGGAATTGCCATCTAGCTCTGTACTTGATTCACCTTCAGTTATGAGTAAGTTTGCGACATCACCTCCTGCTAGAAATCTTGATATGTCGCATGTGCTTGATGATGCTTGTGATGCTACTGCTAGAGATGCTATGCTTGATACTATGCCTGATGATACTATGCTTGATACTGCTAGAGATGCTATGCTTGATACTGCTTTGCCTAATACTGCTAGAGATGCTATGCCTGATACTGCTTTGCCTGGTGATGCTAGAGATGCAATTTGGCCTGATGATGCTATGCTTGATACTGCTAGAGATGCTATTTTGCCTGATGTTCCACTAGGAGTGTTCCTTGATGCTCATATTGCTAGAGTTACTGCCAATGCTCGTGATGCTTTTGAAACTGCCGATACTATTGAGATAGAACCTGCTTTTGCTCCTGCTAGATCTAGATCTCCTAGATATGAATTGCCTGATATACCTGAGGGTTACGTTATGGAGGGAGAGATAGCTGAGGATTTTCTTGCGTGTAAGGATGCCTATGACGCTGATAAATTACTTCTCAAGTGGAAGGAAAAATCTCAGGAAGCTAGGATGAAAAATGACCCGAAGTTTGCCACTTCGCCTATCTTCGTCACCGATAAGGATTATGAATTCTCTGTCGACCCTGAGATAATCTCTCTAGTCGAATCTGATCCTTTTCACGGTTATGAGTCTGAGACGGTCATAGCCCATCTTACCAAACTATCCTAAATAGCCAACCATTTCACTAATGAGGAGAAGATCCGCCACTACTATATCCTTAAGCTGTTTCCTTTCTTTCTAAAGGATGACGCTAAAGTCTAGTTCACCTCTCTTGTTCCTGGATGTGTGCGTAGTCCCCAGGAGATGGTCTATTACTTCTGTGAGAATTATTTCCCTGCCCATAAGAAGCAAGCTGCCTTGCAGGAAATATACAACTTTGCTCAACTCCAAGAAGAGAGTATTCCACAAGCTTGGGGGAGGCTCGTCCAGCTACAAATTTTTTGCCTGATCACCCTTTTAAGAAGAACGAGATACTTGATATCCTCTATAACGGACTTATCGATGCCTCTAGAGACGACCTAGATAGTTGTGCCGGTTCTGTTTTTAGGGAACGAACTGTAGAACAAGCTGAGACTCTACTGAATAACATCTTGATCAACGATAATGCTTGGACTATTGCCGAACCACCTCCTAAGCCAACTCCTAAGAAAAGAGGTATTCTATTCCTTAGTCCCGAAGATATGCAAGAAGCCAAGAATTCTATGCAAGAGAAAGGCATTAGATCCGAAGATGTCAAAAATCTACCACCTATCGAAGAGATCCATGGTCTCGATAACCCGATACAGGTAGTGAAGTGAATTCTCTGCGTAGGTTTGATGAGAGTGATATTCCTTTTGATAAACCTGCTAGCCTACCAAACGACTCTCCTTCATGGGGTTGTCTTCCAAACCTGGAGAAGTTAAATTCATGAGACACACCCTCGAAACTTACTGTGACGGTCTACTTAATGCAATCAATGTGAGCATTGACAGTCTTGAGAAAGGGTCTACCAAATATGATGGGACAAAAGCTATCTTGTGCAGTACCAAGGACGAGGAAATCAGTAGGATACTTCGTCTTACCACACAGGACTTCTACGTCTCTCACAATTCCCAAAGGGCAGATAGTGTCTCTATTGGCTAACGTAATAGTGACATCAATGGGTTCTATCTCAGCAGGTGCAATCTCATCTTTGATTTCATCATAGAGAGAACGGGGTATTGCACTAACACTAGCTCCCATATCACATAAACCATGGTAGCAGTGATCTCCTATCTTAATCGAAACAACATGCAAGCCAACTATAGGTCCGTGCTTGTCTTTCGCGTGAGGTTTAGCAATTCTAGCGGAGTCCTCACAGAATTTGATAACATGCCCATCTATGTCTTCGGCTAAGAGGTCTTTGATAATAGCAACACTAGGTTCAACTCTAATCTCCTCAGGGGGTGCAAGTGGTCTAATGTAACCCCTACGTATCACAGTTGGAGCTTTAGAATAATCCTTCATTCTAGCAGGGTATGGTGGTTTCTCAGTGTAAGCACAAGGAACAACAGGATCACTAAAAGCTATGATTTTCTCCTCAACTAGATTGGTTTTGGCTATGTTGCTTTCTACAGGAGGATGATATTTAAACCACTTCTCTTTGGGAAGATCAACATGAGCAGCAAAAGATTCACATAGAGAAGCTATATCTCAGAGTCAAGTCCATACTTAGCGCTAAAATCTCTAGAAGTGTTTGTCTCAACAAAAGATTTAACGCAATCAAACTGGAAATTCATACCTGAGTCCTTACCTTCCTCCAGCTCCCAATCTTCAGAGTTGCATTTGATTCTCTCCAATAAATTCCACTTGTGATCAATATCCTTCTTCATAAAAGAACCGTCACAAGAAGTGTCAAGCATGGTACGATCTTCATGAGAAAGCCGAGCATAAAAGTTTTGAGTGATGATTTCTCTCGAGAGCTCATGATTGGGGCATGAATATAGCATTGATTTAAGCCTCCCCCAAGCTTGAGCTATGCTTTCCCTGTCACGAGGCCAAAAGTTATAAATAAAGTTCCGATCACGATGTACTAAATGCATAGGATAGAACTTTTGATGAAATTCCAATTTCAACGGATTGTAGCCCCATGATCGAGCAACATCACATAGCCTATACCATGTCAACACCTTATCCTTCAAACATAAAGGAAAGACTTTCTTCTTTACCTCATCCTCGGGTAAACCTGCAAGCTTAAATAAACCACAAACTTAATCTACATAGATTAGATGAAAGTCTGGATGTGAAGATCCAGCTCCTGTAAAAGGATTAGCCAGCAGTTTCTCAAGCATACCCAAAGGAATTTCATAAAAGATATTTTCAGTAGGTACCTCAGGTTGAGGAGAAAATCCTCGTGCTTCCGTTCGTGGTGAAGATACCCCAAACAAACTCCTCAAAGGAAGAGTTTCCATAGTGACAAATGACAATAAATTTCAGCACAGTATATAAATGTTTCCTTACCAATTTCCACTTACCAAAGGCGCTTCACTCCCCGGCAACGGTGCCAGAAAAGAGTCTTGATGACCCACAAGTATACGGGATCAATCGTAGTCCTTTCAATAAGTAAGAGTGTCGAACCCAACGAGGAGCAGAAGGCTCTCATAAACGGATTTCAGCAAGGTAATAACTGCAAGCACTGAAAGTAGTGGTAACAAGTGATTGTGTAGCGAGGTGAAACGTAGCAAGCAAAGAGTAACAAGTAACAAGTAGTAGCAACGGTGCAGCAAGTGGCGCAATCCCTTTTGTAGCGAGGGACAAGCCTGAACAAAGTCTTATAGGAGGAAAAACGCTCCCGAGGACACACGGGAATTTCTGTCATGCTAGTTTCATCATGTTCATATGATTCGCGTTCATTACTTTGATAGTTTTATATGTGGGTGGACCGGCGCTTGGGTATTGCCCTTACTTGGAGAAGCATCCCACTTATGATTAACCTCTATCGCAAGCATCCGCAACTACAAAAGAAGAATTAAGACAAAGTCTAACCATAGCATTAAACTAGTGGATCCAAATCAGCCCCTCACGAAGCAACACATAGACTCGGGTTTAAGCTTCTGTCACTCCAGCAACCCATCATCTACTTACTACTTCCCAATGCCTTCCTCTAGGCCCAAATATGGTGAAGTGTTATGTAGTCGACGTTCACATAACACCACTAGAGGAAAAACAACATACAACATATCAAAATACCGAACGAATATCAAATTCACATGACTATTATCAGCATGACTTATCCCATGTCCTCAGGAACAAAAGTAACTACTCACAAGACATAATCATAATCATGACCAGAGGTGTAATGAATAGCATCAAGGATATGAACATAAACTCTTCCACCAGATAATCCAACAAGCATCAACTACAAAGAGTAATCAACACTACTAGCAACCTTACAAGTACCAATCGGAGTCGCGAGACGAAGATTGATTACAAGAGATGAACTAGGGATTGGAGAGGAGATGGTGCTGATGAATATGTTGATGAAGATGCCTCCCCTCCGACGAGAGGAGTGTTGGTGATGACGATGGCGACGATTTCCCCCTCCGGGAGGGAAGTTTCCCCGACAGGATCGTCCTGCCGGAGCCCTAGATTGGATTTGCTCAAGTTCCGCCTCGTGGCGGCAGCGAAACCACGAAAAAGCTCCCGTATGATTTTTCCAGGCCAGGACGCTTCATATAGCAAAAGAGGGGGGCTAGTGGGCCTTCAGGCAGCCCACAAGCTTGCCCACCGCCACCAGGGGGGTGGTGGCGGAGTGGGGGCTTGTGGGGCCCTGGTGGCCCCCCTCCGGTAGTTCTTTCGCCCAGTATTTTGAATATATTCCATCTGTATGAAAGAGTCTAGGAGTTGGAGCTAGGTGCGGGGTCTATCCTCCATCTGTATGATGAACTTGTCGGCCGCGTCGACGGAGCGACTTTGTAACCAGGGGGCCAAGTGTTTGTGCCGTACCGATTGCCCCGTCCGTGGCCTCCTCGTCCACCATGCCCGTGCCCGCAAACAGAGCCCCTCCCACGGCTGCTCGGGATGGCACGAGCCGCCGGAGCGAAGCGCCCACGCCCCGCGCGAGGTGCCTTGAGTGCGGTGACTGGCACTAGGGGGCGGCCTCTTCCCCTTACAGTCTGCGATGTGCCCGCTCCCCCCATCACTAGTTTATCTTCATTGATGCCATCACTACTCCGATGACAAACAAGAACGAAGAGCATGGGTGAGGAAGTTGGGGTAGGAGACCCTTTCCCCTTGCCCTTACATGGGGCCTCCAAGTGGGCGTTCAACCCGTGCCTCCTTGTCTGCATTCAACGGATGGAAGGTTAATGGGGGCAATGATGGTCCCATGCCGCGTGCAGGCTTTATGTCAGCGTCGGACGGTTGCTAAGGCATCATGCAGAAGTGGGAGTGCCCCACGCCCCGTCGTGCGCCACATGTCGTGCTTGACTCTCAGATGGAAGGGGCCCACGCCGTCCCGATTCCCCTCGCTAGATGAAGTGCACCCATCGCACGTCCGCGGGATGCTCTACTAGGCCCGTGGGCCTAGGGAAGCCCAGGAATGTCCACTACGATCTCGTGACGCATGTCGCGGCTTGGGATTGGTCCATCACCAAGTTGTGCAGATAAGGCCCTCGCGAGGGCACCAGCCTCGCGAGGCTCGCACAAGCAGCCGTCGTTAGGGGCTTTGAAGTGCCCTCGTGGGGCCGCATCGAGAAGCTGCACCTGAGGACTTCATGGGGTAGGATGGCTAAGGGAACGCAAAGCAACAACCTAGCCGGGTAAGGGCAAGTACTAAGTTGTGCTCGTGGTCTCTCGCCCCTCCCCCCGTCGCGCGTCAAGGATGCGGGCCTCAGGAGCCACATGCTACAGGCCCCGCCGGCCAGAGCGCAGGAAACACACGAAGGGCATCGGAAATGAAGGGACCCCAAGCATAATTGGCAACTACTATTTAAGACAAAAATATATTACAAAATGTCTAACGCCCTCCCAGGGCCAAGTGGTTTTTATGCAACAAGAAAGAAACATGAAAGCTTAAGCGGAGGAGGCGCTGTCTTCGTCATGGTCCTTGGTGCTAGGAAACGTTGCATGGGAAACAAAAAATTTCCTACGCACACGAAAACCTATCATGGTGATGATCATCTACGAGAAGGAAATCAGATGTATATACCCTTGTAGATTGCTAAGCGGGAAGCATTAAGAAACGCGGTTGATGTAGTGGAATGTCTTCGCAATCCAAATCGCCGCTGTCTCACGATTCGTCCCGATCTAGCACCGAACGGACGACACCTCTACGTTCGGCACATGTACAGCTCGATGATGATCTCCACCTTCTTGATCCAGCAAGAGAGATGAAGAGGTAGCTGAATTCTCCGGCAGCACGACGACGTGGCAGTGATGATGGTGGAGCTACTCCGGCGGGGCTTTACTGTGCAGTACCGATCTAGCTATGATGTGTCACGAAGTAGTGGAGGGAGAGAGGTTTGCACAAAGTCTTGAGGTGCCAAAACCCTCTCAAACCTCCAATATATATAAGAGGAACCAAGGGGTGGCTTTGCCTCCTACTCCAAGTAGGAGGGGTTGGCCGAGCCAAGGTGGAAGGTCTCCTCCTCCAATTTGGTTTGGTGGAGGAGTCCTTTCCTTCTTGCCCACCTCATGTGTTTTTCCCTTTCCTTTATTTTTGCTCTAGCCGAAATAGCCCTATGGGCTGGCCTCACCAGCCCACTAAGGGCTGGTGTGACACCCATGGGCCTATTAGGTTCTCTCCCGGGTGGGTGACCCCTCCCGGTAAAACCCTAGAACCCATTCGTCACTCCATGTACTTTACCAGTAATGCCCGAAATCTTTCCGGAAGCCAAATGCAACAATCCTATATATCAATCTTCGTTTCTGGACCATTCCGGAGACACTCGTGACGTCCGAGAGCTCATACGGTTTTCCGAACAACATTCGGTTACCAACATCAATAATTCAACTATACCGAAAACGTCACCGAACCTTAAGTGTGCAGACCCTGCGAGTTCGAGAACTATGTAGACATGACCGAGACACTCTCTGGCCAATATCCAATAGCGGGACCTGGACGTCCATATTGCATCCTACATATTCTATGAAAATCTTATCGGTTGAACCTCTATGTCAAGGATTCACACAATCCTGTATATCATTCCCTTTGTACTTCGGTATGTTACTCGCCCGAGATTCGATCATCGGCATCTCCATACCTATTTCAATCTCATTACCGGCAAGTCTCTTTACTCATTCCATAATACAAGATCCCGTGACTAACTCTTTAGTCACATTAATTGCAAGGCTTGTTTGTGATGTTGTATTACCGAGTGGGCCTCGAAATACCTCTCCGTCACACGGAGTGACAAATCCCAGTCTTGATCCATGTTAACTCAAGGGACACCTTCGGAGATGCTTGTAGAGTACCTTTATAGTCACCCAATAACGTTGCAACGTTTGATGCACACAAGACATTCCTCCGGTGTCACTGACTTACATGATCTCATGGTCATTGGAATGAATACTTGACATGCAGAAAACAATAGCAACAAAATGACACGAGCATATGCTACATTTATAGTTTGGGTCTTGTCCGTCACATCATTCTTTCTAATGATGTGATCCCGTCATCAAGTGAAAACACTTGTCTATGGCTAGGAAACCTTAACCATCCTTGACCAACGGGCTAGTCAACTAGAGACTCACTAGGGACATTGTTTTGTCTATATATCCACACATGCATTTATGTTTCCATTCAATACAATTAAAGCATGGATAACAAACGATTATCTTGAAACAAGAAATATAATAATAACTATTTTATTATTGCCTCTAGGGTATATTTCCAACAGTCTCCCACTTGCACTAGAGTCAATAATGTTGCCTCACATTTCTATGTGATTTAGAATGTAATAAATTTAACACCCATGCAGTTCTGGTGTTGTTCATGCTTTGCTCGTGGAAGAGGTTTAGTCAGTGGATTTTCAACATTCAGTTCTGTGTGATATTTATGTTCTCCTCCTCGATGTAATCGCGGATGGCGTTGAAGCGTTGCTTTATGTGTCTGGTCCTCTTGTGAAACCTTGGTTCCTTGGCTAGAGCAATGGCACCAGTGTTGTCACAAAACAGATTGATTGGATCCAGTGCACTTGGCACTACTCCAAGATCTGACATGAACTGCTTCATCCAGACACCCTCCTTAGCCGCCTGTGAGGCAGCTATGTACTTCGTTTCGCATGTAGAATGTGCTACGACACTTTGCTTGGAACTGTACCAGCTTACCGCACCCCCGTTAAGAATAAATACATATCCGGTTTGCGACTTAGAGTCATCCAGATCAGTGTCAAAGCTTGCATCGACGTAACCCTTTATGACGAGCTCTTCGTCACCTCCATAAACGACAAACATTTCCTTAGTCATTTGCAGGTACTTCTGAATATTCTTGACCGTCACCCAGTGTTCCACTCCTGGATCACTTTGAAACATGCCTGCAATACTTATGGCCAGGCTGACATCCGGTCTTGTGCACATCATTGCATACATGATAGACCCTATGGCTGAAGCATAGGGGACGACACTAATCTTTTCTCTATCTTATGCAGTTACAGGACATTGAGTCTTACCCAACTTTATACCTTGTAACACACGCAACAACCCCTTCTTGGATTGTTCCATTTTGAACTTCTTCAAAACTTTATCAAGGTATATGCTTTGTGAAAGAGCTATCAGGCATCTCGACCTATCTATATAGATCTTTATGCCCAATATGTAAGCAACTTCTCCTAGGTCTTTCATTGAAAAACTTTTGTTCAAGTAATCCTTTACGCTTTCCAAAAACTCCACATTGTTTCCAATCAGCAATATGTCATCCACATATAATATTAGAAACGCTATAGAGCTCCCACTCACTTTGTTGTAAATACAAGCTTCTCCAAAAACTTGTATAAACCCAAACGCCTTGATCACCTCATCAAAGCGGTGATTCCAACTCTGAGATGCTTGCACCAGTCCATAAATGGATCGCTGGAGCTTGCACACCTTATCAGCTTCTCTGGATCGACAAAACCATCGTGTTGTATCATATACAACTCTTCCTTAAGAAACCCGTTAAGGAACGCTGTTTTGACATCCATCTGCTAGATTTCATAATCGAAAAATGCAGCTATTGCTATTCGGACGGACTTAAGCATAGCTACGGGTGAGAATGTCCTCGTAGTCAACTCCTTAAACTTGTGAAAAACCCTTTGCCACAAGTCGAGCTTTATAAACGGTCACATTGCCATCCGCGTCCGTCTTCTTCTTAAAGATCCATTTGTTCTGAATAGCCTTGCGACCTTCAGGTAATACTTCCAAAGTCCATACTTTGCTTTCATACATAGATCCTATCTCAGATTTCATGGCTTCTAACCATCTGTTGGAATTCGGGCCCACCATTTCCTCTCCATAATACACAGGCTCATTTTTGTCCAACAACATGATTGACAAGACAGGATTCCCGTACCGCTCAGGCGCAGTACGTGCTCTTGTCGACCTGCGAGGTCCGACAATAACTTGATCTGAAGCTTCATGATCATCATCATTAGCTTCCTCTTCAACTGGTGTTGCCTCAACAGAAATTTCTTTCTGCCCTGCACCACCATCTTGTTGAAGTAGAGGTTCCTCAACCTCATCAAGTTCTATATTCTTCCCACTCAATTATTTGGAGAGGAACTCTTTCTCAAGACAAACTCCGCCCTTAGAGACAAACACTTTGCCCTCATATCTGAGATAGAAGGTATACCCAACTGTCTCTTTTGGGTAACCTATGAAGACATACTTTTCCGCTTTGGGTTCCAGCTTTTCAGGCTGAAGCTTTTTGACATAAGCATCACATCCCCAAACTTTAAGAAACGACAACTTTGGCTTCTTGCCATACCATAGCTCATATGGTTTCGTCTCAACAGATTTTGATGGTGCCCTATTTAAAGTGAATGCAGCTGTCTCCAATGCATAGCCCCAAAATGATAATGGAAAATTGGTAAGAGACATCATAGATTGCACCATATCTAATAAAGTACGATTACGATGTTCGGACACACCATTACGCTGTGGTGTTCCAAGCAGTGTCAACTGTGAAACAATTCCACATTGTCTTAAGTGAGCACCAAACTCGTAACTCAGATATTCTCCTCCTCGATCAGATCGTAGGAACTTGATCTTCTTGCTACGTTGATTTTCAACTTCACTCTGAAATTGTTTAAACTTTTCAAACGTTTTAGACTTGTGTTTCATCAAGTTGATATAGCCATACCTACTCAAATTGTTAGTGAAGGTGAGAAAATAACGATATCCGCCGCGCGCCTCTATGCTAATTGGTCCGCACACATCAGTATGTATGATCTCGAATAAGTCACTTGCACGCTCCATTGTTCGAGAGAACGGAGTCTTAGTCATCTTGACCATGAGGCATTGTTCGCATGTGTCAAGTGATTCAAAATCAAGTGACTCCAAAAGTCCATCAGCATGGAGTTTCTTCATGCGCTTAGCACCAATATGACCTAAGCGGCAGTGCCACAAGGAAGTGGCACTATCATTGTTAACTCTACATCTTTTGGTCTCACTGTTATGGATATGAGTGTCATCACAATCGAGATTCAATATGAATAAACCCCTCACATTGGGTGCATGACCATAAAAGATATTACTCATATAAATAGAACAACCATTATTCTCTCACTTAAATGAGTAACCATCTCGCAATAAACAAGATCTAGATATAATGTTCATGCTCAACGCAGGCACTAAATAACAATTATTTAAGTTCATAACTAATCCCGGTGGTAAATGAAGTGAGACCGTGCCGACGGCGATCGCAACGACCTTGGAACCATTTCCCACGCGCATCGTCACTTCATCCTTCGCCAGCCTTCGTTTATTCTGCAGTTCTTGTTTCGAGTTGCAAATGTGAGCAACAAAAACGGTATCAAATACCCAGGCACTACTACGACAGTTGGCGAGTTACACATCAATAACATGTATATCATATATACCTTGTTTGTTGTTGGCCGCCTTCTTACCGGCCAAATACTTGGGGCAATTGCGCTATGAGTGACCAGTCCCCTTGCAATAATAGCTCTCAGTTTCCGGCTTAGGTCCAGCCTTGGGTTTCTTCGTCGGAGGGGCAACAGCTTTGCCACTCTTCTTGGAGTTACCGTTCTTGCCTTTGCCGTTTTTCTTGAAACTAGTGGCCTTATTGACCATCAACACTTGATGTTCTTTCTGGATTTCTGACTCAGCGACTTTCAGCATCACAAATAACTCGTCGAGTGACTTATTCATCCCTTGCATGTTATAGTTCAACACGAAGCTCTTGTAGCTAGGTGGCAGTGACTGAAGAATTATGTCAGTGATAGCTTCTTACGGGAGTTCAATCCCCAGCTCAGCTAGACGGTTAGAGTACCCAGACATTCTGAGCACATGTTCACTAACACACGAATTCTCCTCCATTTTGCAAGCATAAAATTGATCGGAGGTCTCATACCTCTCGATCCAGGCATTCTTCTCAAAGATAAACTTTAACTCCTGGAACATCTCATATGCTCCATGATGTTCCAAACGTCTTTGAAGTGCCGGTTCTAAGCCATACAAAATTGCACATTGAACTAGTGAGTACTCATCCTTACATGCCTGCCAAGCGTTCAAAACATCTTGGTCTGCTGTAGTGGGTGGTGCATCACCTAGCGCAGTATCAAGGACATATTGCTTTTGGCCAACTTGGAGGATAAGCCTCAGATTTCGAGCCCAGTCAACAAAGTTGCTACCACCATCTTTTAGTTTAGCTTTCTCTAGGAACGTATTGAACTTCAGGGTTGCTACTGAGAGAGCCATTGATCTACAACATAAAATTTTGCAAAGATTACTTAGACTATGATCAAGACAATAGAGTTTAGCGAATAATATTACTAATAAACTCTCACTCAAATAGACATCCCTCTAGTCATTCGAGTGTCACATGATCCAAATTCACTAACTCAAGTCTGATCATCATGTGAGTTGAGTATAGTTTCAGTGGTGAACATCTCCATGTTGATCATATCAACTATATGATTCATGCTTGACCTTTAGGTCTCTTGTCTTCCGAGGCCATGTCTGTACATGCTAGGCTCGTCAAGTTTAACCCAAGTGTTCCGTGTGTGCAACTGTTTTGCACCCGCTGTATGTGAACGTTGAGTCTATCACACCCGATCATCACGTGGTGTCTCGAAACGACGAACTGTTGCAACGGTGCACAGTCGGGGAGAACACAATTTTATCTTGAAATTTTTAGTGAGAGATCACCTTATAATGCTACTGTCATTCTAAGAAATATATGGTGCATAAGAGCATTAACATCACATGCAAATCATAAGCGACATGATATGGCCATGATCTTGTGCTTCTTGATCTCCATCACCAAAGCACCGGCATGATCTTCATCGTCACCGGAGCCACACCATGATCTCCATCATTGTGCCACCATCGAGGTTGTCACATTATCTATGATATTACTACCAAAGCTACTACCTAGCAATATAGTAAACGCATCTGCAAGCACAAAAGTTAGTTTAAAGATAACCCTGTGGCTCCTGCTGGTTGCTGTAGCATCGACATGCACATCGATATTTAACTATTACGACATGATCATCTCATACATCCAATATATCATATCCTGTCTTTGGCCATATCACATCACATGCATACCCTGCAAAAACAAGTTAGACGTCCTCTAATTTGTTGTTGCATGTTTTACGTGGCTTCTATGGGTATCTAGTATGATCGCATCTTACTTACACAAAGCCACAATGGTGATATGCAAATTGCTATTTAACCTTCTCCAAGGACCGCCTCGGTCAAATCCGATTCAACTAAAGTTGAATAAACAGACACCCGCGAGTCATCTTTATACAACAAGTTGCATGTCAGTCGATGAAACCGATCTCTCGTAAGCGTACGAGTAAGGTTTGTTCTGGCCACTTCAAACCAACAATATCACCGAATCAAGAAAAGACTAAGGAGGGCAGCAAATTGAAAATCAACACCCACAAAATCTTTTGTGTTCTACTCGAGATATCATCTACGCATGAACCTAGCTCATGATGCCACTGTTCGGGAATGTTGCATGGGAAACAAAAAATTTCCTACGCACACAAAGACCTATCATGGTGATGATCATCTACGAGAGGGAGATCGGATCTACATACCCTTGTAGATCGCTAAGCGGGAAGCGTTAAGAAACGATGTTGATGTAGTGGAACGTCTTCGTGATCCAAATCACCGCCGTCCCACGATCCGTCCCGATCTAGCACCGAACAGACGACACCTCCGCGTTCAGCACACGTACAACTCGATGACGATCTCCACCTTCTTGATTCAGTAAGAGAGACAAAGAGGTAGCTGAATTCTCCGGCAACACGACGGCGTGGTGGTGATGACGGTGGAGCTACTTCGACAAGGCTTCGCCGCATCGTACTGATCTAGCTATGATATGTCACGAAGTAGTGGAGGGAGAGAGGTTTGCACAAAGGCTTGAGGTGCAAAAATCCTCTCAAACCTCCACTATATATAGGAGGAAACAAGGGGTGGCTGCCTTGCCTCCTACTCCAAGTAGGAGGGGTCGACCGAACCAAGGAGGAAGGTCTCCTCCTCCAATTCGGTTTGGTGGAGGAGTCCTTTCCTTCTTGCCCACCTCCTCTTTTTTTTCTTTCCTTTCCTTTTATTTTTGCTCTAGCCTCACCAGCCCACTAAGGGTTGGTGCGCCACCCATGGGCCTAATAGGTTCTCTCCCGGGTGGGTGGCCCCTCCCGGTAAAACCCCGAAACCCATTCGTCACTCCCGGTACTTTACCGTTAATGCCCGAAATCTTTATGAAAGCCAAATCCAACAATCCTATATATCAACTTCATTTCCGGACCATTCCGGGGACACCCTGACGTACGGGATCTCATCCGGGACTTTCAACGACATTCAGTTACCAACATCAATAATTCGACTATATCGAAAACGTCACCGAACCTTAAGTGTGCAGACCCTACGGGATCGAGAATTATGTAGACCTGACCGAGACACTCTCTGGCCAATATACAATAGCGGGACTTGGACGTCCATATTGGATCCTACATATTCTACGAAGAACTTATCAGTTGAACCTCTATGTCAAGGATTCACACAATCCCGTATATCATTCCCTTTGTCCTTCGGTATGTTACTCGCCTGAGATTCGATCATCGACATCTCCATACCTATTTCAATCTCGTTACCGGAAAGTCTCTTTACTCGTTCCATAATACAAGATCCAGTGACTAACTCTTTAGTCACATTGCTTGCAAGGCTTGTTTGTGATGTTGTATTACCGAGTGGGCCCTGAGATACCTCTCCGTCGCACAGAGTGACATATCCTAGACTTGATCCATGTTAACTAAACGGACGCCTTCGGATATGCCTGTAGAGTACCTTTATACTTGGAGGCCCCGGTGCCAAGACTACCGCTCTCCTCGGAGGGCGCCACATGGATGAACTACCTGACCAAGGACTCCACTTTCTCGTGCACCTCGTCCCTAAGGGAGTTTCGGAGCTCCGCGGGCACCGGATCCATCACGCACGAGAGGTCGAACACGGGGTCATGGCGGTCAAGTTGGAGAAGACGCGCATCAGCACACTGTCCAGAAGGTCTCGCGTGCTGGACTCAATGTATTAATCCACCTTGGAGACGCCCGATACTAGCGCCTCCACCACCTCGAGGAAGAATTCGAGGTAGCCTCCATCACCATGTGTGTGCGGAAGCGCAAGGGCGTCCTCGACGAAGCGGAGGAGCACACCACCCGCACGACGGGCAAGCTCCGGGAATGGCTTGGTGCGTTGCACCTACATCAGCCGCACATGTGTCACCTCGTCCGTGGCTGCGTGCACGGCAATGGCGGCTTCACCAACTTGGGCCTGGAGCAATGCCAGCTCCTCCTTAGCACCCTCCTCGCTCCTGAGGGTGGCCTGGAGAGTGGCTTGGGCACCCTGCAGCTGGGCCCTGAGCACGCTCACCTCCTCGTGGAGCGCGTCGCACGTGAGCAACATGGGAGGAAGGCAGATGGGATAAGCTGTGTGGTGGCGGCTCCGCCCATCAGGTGTGGCGGTTTTATAAGCGCAACCACAGTCCTCGAGGCATCGTGGGAAGTGGAGGCGACATGTGCTCCATCAAGCACCACATGCCATGCCTGGCCAGCGGACGGTTATGGCTCATGTTGCCTCGTTCCCTCAATAGGCCACTCCGCGCGTGTCGTGGGCCCAGGAGTAGCCTTACGCGGGTAGGAAGGCGCAAGTGGGTGGCGTTAATCAAGGAAGAGCAATGATGACTGATGATCCACATAGGCTTTACGTCAACTTGCTCGGGGCGGTTCCCGAAGTGCTACACAAAGGAGAAGAGTCACACGACCGACCGGGTGCCATGTGTTGAGCCTCGCCTATAGGCGGTGGGGGCCGGCGTCGCTTCGCCCCTCCCGTCGGGCAGAGTCGTGCACAATGCGGGCCCGGGTGCTACCGTCGGGCCCCTGGGACCGATGTACCCAGGCCCGTCAGCTTGTTGCCCTAGGCACGACATGCTATGCAGGCCTGGTTCGGCCCATTGGCAAGCCCAACAAGGAAAACCCTCGCGAGGGCCATCGCCTCGCGAGGAAAGTGCCAAAGGATCGTTGCCAAGGACGACGGGGGTCGCCCACTTCAAGGACGTGTCCCGAGGCCACCACTAAGGCCCCCGCGGGGCGGACTTATCAAGGGCGATGAGGCAGGGTCGCGTGACTCTGCATCTTCATATGGCCGATGCAAGCTGCGCATACACCACAAGAGCGGTGCAAGTGGGCACAGACAAAGAGGCTTTCAACTTTCGTGCTAAGGGTGTGGGCCATCTAGCAGGCTCCCAAAGCAACCCCCAAAGTCTTCCCATTTGGTGCAAGAGGACCAAGGATGGGGGCTCGGTAGGACGATGGTCACCCCCGAGCCCACCAATACGTCATGACAAAGAGCTTTGGCAGATGAAGACCAGCTTTGTCAGGATGGATTGGAGTCGTGTCCCCTTTCTAAATGGACATTGTGAAAAACCTTCCTGCCAAGTGTTTTGGGGGGGGGGGGGGAAGAGGACCATGGCATGTATAAGAGGGAGGCCCAACCTCCATAGAAGGGCATCGACTCCATTATGGAAAGAACCCACCTTGTATTCACTCTCCCTCCCACAAGCAATCCACACAAGCAGGAGTATGGTTTTACATCGTAAGGTGGCCTGAACCTGGGTAAACTGCATGTGTGTTCTTGTTCGTTGTCCTGAGCCCGAGCAATCGGAGATTCGCCGTGGGGTTGAGAGGCACAACAGGGTAGGAGAGTGAGCGCACCCGAGTGTTCGAACCTTTCGGGATCTATGGATTCCCGATTCCGACAAAAAAGAATAATTAGTAAGCATGGTAACAATTTTAGTTTCGAGTATATTTCTTTTGTTGGTAATAATATCCTTCATATATTTAGCATACAAAGGCATTTTCAATATATCAGTCAAGCGAGTGCGCAAAAAGACAGGTCTAATCATTTTAGCAAAGCATTCAAAATCTTCATCGTCCCTACTTTTAGAAGGCTTTTGAGGGAACATCATGGGTTTTTGAACCCATGGTTCTCTTTCCCTTCAATGTTTTCTAGCACCAAAGTCTCTCTTGTCATAATGTTTATTTTTACGAGTTGGCTTATCAAGACCTTAGCAGGTTGTGTCTCCACATCATTACCATGTTCTTTATTACCATCCATTGGAACATCTACATGCACCTTATTACTTTCATCTTCATTTTCATTATCACTAGGTGCATGTTTACTACCGGATCGTGTCTCAACATCATAAATAGAAACATCATTGTGATTCTCAACAGGTTTTTCTATAACATGTTTACTAGAAGCATGCAAAGTCCTATAACCTTTCCTTTTCTTTTTCCTATTAGGTGTACTAGGTGCATCATCATTTATCCTCTCAGAATCTTGTTCAACTCTTTTAGGGTGACCTTCAGGATAAAGAGGTTCTTTAGTCATCCTATCTCCTCTAGTCACTACTATAACGACATGATAATTATTATTATTACATTTCAGCAAGCAAATCATTTTGTGACTTAGCAACTTGATCTAGTGGGGTGTGAACCATAGAGGCATGTTTACCTAGACCTTTCACATCATTAGCAATTCTAAACATCAAGTCAATTTAGCGGTCTATCATCATGACATTATTTTTCAGTTGATCCTTAACATATTTATTGAAGTGCTCTTGCTTAACAACGTAATTACCAAATTCATCCATGCCTTTATCATGAGTCTTAGCATAAGGTGTATCATTTTCATTAAAGGAACACCAAGAGTTTACCTCTACCACGTGTGTCGGGGTATCGAGTCCATGTATTTCTTCAATCAGTGGTAATTTCTTGACATCCTCAATTTTAATACCTTTCTCTTTGATAGATCTTTTTTCTTCTTGCATATCTTCAGAGTTAAGGAATAGAATACGTCTCTTCTTTTGAATAGGTTGTGCAGTGATTCAGGGAGTGTCCAGCCATCGACATTTTGCAATATATTATTTAATAACTCTTGAGCTTGTACAACGGTTCTTTCTGTGAAAACACAACCAACACAACTATCTAGGAAATCCCTAGAAGCATCTGTTAGTCCATTATAAAAGATATCAATAATTTCATTCTTCTTGAGAAGACAATCATGCAGAGCTCTAAGTAATAGGAGAATCCTCCCCCAACCATGAGGGAGATGCACTTCTTTAATTTTCACAAAGTTAAATATTTCCTGTAAAGCAGCTTGTTTCTTATGACTAGGAAAATATTTTTTTGAAAAGTAATAAAGCATATCCTGGGGACTACACATAAAACCAGGAGCAAGAGAAAGGAACCATTCCTTGGCCTCGCCTTTCAGCGAGAAAGGAAAAAAGCTTAAGGATATAACAGTAGCGTATATTTTCATCGTTGGTAAATAAGGCAACAATATCATTCAGCTTCATAAGGTGTTCAACCATAGTTTCATTTTCATAACCATGGAAAGGATCAGACTCTACTATAGGAATCACTTCAAGGTCTATAGCAAATTCATAGTCCTTATCGGTGACTAATATAGGAGAAGTGGCAAATTTAGGATCATGTTTCATTTTCTCCATCATAGACTTTTCTTTTAGTTTGCATAGTAATCTCATCAAATCATCTCTATTTTCATGAGCAAGAATATTCCTAGCCACCTCACCATATATAACATAACCTCACCATATTCATATCTATTAGGAGGAGGAAGTGTAAAAGGTGATTCAAAGTCTTTATCTGTTTGAACATTTTCAAGTTCGCTAGCTCTAGCAATATGAGCATCAAGTAATTCACTTAGTGGCACATTTTTAGTTTCAACATGTGTAGCAATAGTATCATGATTAATTTCCGAAGTAGCATCATCAAGTTCATGTGACATATCAGGACGATCAACTGGTGGTGGTGTAACAAGCTGATTCAAAATAGTAGGTGAATTAAAAGTAGAGCTAGATGGCAGTTCCTTACCTCTTCTCGTGCGAGAGGAGACGATCTTAGTTCGTTTATCTTTGAGATTCTTCATAGTGGCAACTAGATATCCTCAAGTCAATACAATAAATAAAGTTGTTCTCCCCGGCAACAGCACCATAAAAAGGTCTTGATAACCCACAAGTATAGGGGATCACAACAGTCTTCATGGGTAATATTTCACCTTAATTTATTGATTCGACACAAGGGGAGCAAAATAATATTTATTGACCTTGACAGTTGCGTTGTCTATTCAACTGCACCTAGGATATCTCTGCAACAAGGATTTAATAGCACAACAAATGACAGTATTAACAGTAAGAATGATAGTGTCAATTTTGATAACAGTAGTAACAATAACAATTGAGTAGCACGCGTGACAGTAGCAACAATAGTAGTAACTGAGCAAGATTCAGTATATGTAAAGCGTAGGCACATGGATCAGTGTTGGATAATTATTTATATGACATTGCTCATGTAAGAGTTACATACTAGGGTGACACAAAACTAGCTCCAATTCATCAATATAATGTAGGTATGTATTTCGTATATAGTCATACGGGCTTGCGATAAGAACTTGCATTACATCTTTTGTCCTACCCTCCCGTGGCAGCGGGGTCCTATTGGAAACTAAGGGATATTAAGGTATCCTTTTAATAGAGTACCAGAACAAAGCATTAACACATGGGGAATACATGAACTCCTCAAACTATGACAATCACCGGAAAGAATCCCAACTATTGTCACCTTAGGGTATGCGGATCAAGACACGTAATAGGTGCATACAACTTGCAAGATAGGATCCAAATGAATATTATATTCATGAAAACGTAATATATTCAGATTTGGAATCGTGGCACTCGGGCCCTGGTGACAAGCATTAAGCATAGAAAAGTCATAGCAACATCAGTCTCAAAACATAGTGGATACTAGGGATCAAGCCCTATCAAACTTAACTCGATTACATGGTCAATCTCATACAATCCCACCACCGTACAGCAAGACTACAAAGGAATTACTCACTCTCAGTGGTGATCATCACGGCGGTGTCGATGGATAAGGGTTGGTGATGACGACAACGATGAATCCCCCTCTATGGAGTCCTAAACGGACTCGTGATCAGCCCTCCGGAGGAAGAGCAGGAGGTGGCAGCGGCTCCATCTCGTAAAACACAATGAAAACTTATATCTATTTTTCTCTCTGAAGATGTGTTTTTATAGGAATCTAATTAGGGTTGGAGGAGCCACGTGGGCCCCGCAAGCCATCAGGGCGCGACTTGGGGGGGGGGGCTCTTGGCTTGTGCCCCCTGGCAACCTCCCTGCGACAGATCTTTGCTCCATAATTGATTATAAATCCCAGAAATAATGCGCAAAAAGTTTTTCCAATTTCGACAACTTTTATTTCTGCACAAAAATAACACCAAGGTAGTTCTGCTGAAAATATCGTCAATCCGGGTTAGTTTCATTCAAATCATGCAAATTATATGTCAAAACCAGAACAAAATTGTTTGGAAAAGTAGATACATTGGAGACGTATCACTCGATGTGACGAAGACAATTCGTGTAGAATTTTCTCATATGAGGTCATCTTGGAGGTGTAATCGGCCGAACATTACTCTCGATATGAAATCTTAGCACTTTGAGCACAACTTAGGCCTTCGAGATGAGATCAGATGGTGATGGACCAAATTTGAAAGATGTTCACTCAACACTATGGAACTTTTCTTGTAGGTCACTTTTTTATTTGAAGCCGTTTTACTAATGTTTTCTTCCATACCTAAATTTGGTGTCAATACGTCCGACTTCGCGTGGAATTGAACCAAGAAGTTTGTAAGGGCAAGGAGATCGCCTAATTTATTAAGATCTACGCCAAGTGTGGCTAGTCCTTTGTGGACGCAAGCCATGGTGGAATACAGAAGGTTGCTTCTCCGTGGACTCTTCGGGTGTGGAGCCCTCCATGGACTCTCGCAGCTGTTACCCACGGTGCGTTGATGTTCCATCAACGTGGACGTATGATAGTACCACTTATCGGAACCACACAAAAAATCACCATGTCATCTTTGCGTTTGATCTTCCTACCTCTACTCTTTATTTTCATGTGTATGTCTTTACTTTCCGTTGTTATACTCGTAGACTTGCATGTGTAGGGTGTTCTTGACTTGCTATAATTGCTAAAATTTTCTAACCATTACAATTGAAAAAATTCTAGGTTTTTATTTTGTCAAGTAGTCTATTCACCCTCGCTAGATGTCCCTTCTAGTAATCCCACAATTGGTATCAGAGTTTTGGTCACCATAGCTTTCGCTTCATCACCATTGGAGGAAGATGGATGTGTGTAGTTTGGGAGTCTTAGTTGTAGAGTGCTATTCTCAATGGAGAGTACTATAATCAATGGAAAGACAAAATGCTTGATCTATTCGATGAATTTCACTTGAGCAAGTATGTTGAAAATCTCTATGTGCCTCCCATTGATCTCTTACATCCTTCTCACGAGGAAGAAATTGATATGCTTTGCAATCTTAGAACTGTAATCTTATCATTAGAGGATTGCCAAAAACTATGCTTAATAAAATTTAAAACTTTGAGTGTGCTTATACCTTGTGGAAAGATTTGGAGAAAACATATCCTAATTACTCCTTGAAAAATCTTGATGTTATTCTCCATAAATCTATAGCCTTTCACAAAATGAATCCCAATGATCCAAATTTTGATAATTACTTGTTTTAGCTTTGTGACCTCATGTGTTCTAAAGGAGATGTCATTACCATCAATAGCATCATTGTTGAAGCCATTCACATTCACAAACTTGAACATTGTCATGGTCATAATTGCAACGAATCTCTTGATTTTTGTGACGAGGATATTCCACTTGACGATGATGATATGAAACATGGCTACTACGATGAAGATGTGAGGTTTGACATTGAATATGAGAAGACCATGAAGAGTCTAAATCTCATGGAAAATCTTAAGGACTACATGGCCGGAGTAAATGAGTGGATTCTCGATAATGGATGCACCGATCACATGACCGGAGATAGGGACACATTTCAAGAGATCACACCAAACTATGGACCACAGAGGTATGTGACTTTTGGAGATAACTCCAAGGGTAAGGTACCAGGTCTTGGTAAGGTGTCCATATCTCATGGTAGTTCTATTCAAAACATCATACTTGTTATATCCCTTGGCTAGAATCGTCTTTCTGCATCTAGACTAGCTGACTATGGTTTCAATGTGCTATTTACTAAAGTTGATTGCCAAGTGTTTCGTCAAGATAACCATAACATGGTATTTACCAGTTTTCAAAGAGGTGATTTATACATTGTTGATTTCACTAAAAGAGCCAAACCTCATACTTGTCTTATTGCAAAATCCTCTAAAGGTTGGCTATGGCATAGAAGGCTAGGACATGTTGGTATGCATAATCTAGACAAGCTTATCAAATATGATCATATACTTGGTGTTAAAGATGTCATCTTTGACAAAGATAGACTTTGTAGTGCTTGTCAAGCAGAAAAACAAGTGGGTGGAAGTCATCCCGCAAACAGTATCATGACTACTAGGAGACCACTCGATCTGCTTCACATGGATCTCTTTGCTCCCAATGCTTACAAGAGCCTCGATGGAAATTCTCTTGGTCTAGTTATAGTTGATGATGTTTCCAGATTTATATGGGTATTCTTTCTTGATGACAAGTCACACGTACAAAAACTCTTCAAGAACTTCGCTCGCAAAGCCCAAAATCAGTTTGAAGTGAAGATCAAGAAAGTTCGGAGCGACAATAGACCGGAGTTAAAGAACACAAATGTGGATACCTTTCTTGACGAAGAAGGTATCTCACATGAGTTTCCGGTTACATACACACCTCAAAAAATGGAGTTGTTTATAGGAAGAACCGGACTGTCATAGAGATGACTAGAACGATGCTCAACGAATACAAGACGCCAAGACACTTTTGGGCAGAAGCCGTGGAAACAACTTGTCATGCAACAAACCGACTCTACCTACACAAGATTCTCGGTAAAACAACATACGAGCTACTCACTGGTAATAAACCCCAAGTTGGATACTTTCGAGTATTTGGCTCAAAGCGCTACATTCTTGATAAGCATCGTCGTTCTAAATTTGCTCCTAAATCTCAAGAAGGCTTCCTACTTGGTTGCGGATCAAACTCTCACACTTACCACATCTACAACAACTTCACTCGAAAAGTTGAAGAGACTGTAGATGTGAAGTTTGATGAGACTAATTATTCGCAAGTCGAACAATTACCAAATGATGTAAGAGATAAGGAACTTCCGAAAGCCATTAAAGACTTGTACATTGGCAAGATATGTCCCAAGGAGGTGAAGGAAAGTACTTCATAAACACAAATGGAAGCTCCTACCTCGTACTGTCGGATTAAGGGCTCTGCCAAACCCTAAGGATTCGAACACAGGGGTGTGTACGAAGATCTGTCACGGTCTGACCTCGCCTAGATCTCTACTCGATGGGAACGACGAAGAGCTCACTCGATGGTGAGGGAAACATAGAACACAACAGTTTACCAAGGTTTGGGCTGCTCCGAAGCGTAAAACCCTACTCCTGCTTTGGTGGATTGCCTCTCGTGGAGGTTGGTGGATGAACTAGTACAGTGCTTGGGCGCCTCCGGAGGCTGGATGACCTTGCGGAGTGGTAGTGGGTGAATCAATGGTTCGGAAATCAGACTCCCCTCTACGAAGCAACCTATCCTCTATTTATAGTGGCGGCCCTGGGCCTCTTCCCCCATAGCTTCGATGGGAAGGGATCCCACACCAACCAATTTCAAAGGAGGACAGGGGAACATGCCTCCCGTGTCCTAAAGAGGTCTTCGCCAACAAAGTAGCTGCCAGCGTTGCAAGGGCTGGCTCGGGGATGACGTTCGTCCTACCGGCAGGCGGCCAGGGTCTTGTTGCACTAGAATGGAAACCTTTAGAGGATGCCTTGGGACCATGCATTCGTCCTTGCCCCCTTTTGCACCAAAGGGGAAACTGATTCGTTCTGCTGTGTGCCGCTCGCCTGTCCTTCCCTTGCATCACCCTCGACTCCTAAGACCGGGCATCGCCTCGGAATATCGCCGCTCCGGAGGGGTCCTGAGGAGGCCCCCTACAGGTCTTGATGCTGCTCCTCCTCGCGAGGATTGGTCCCTCGCGAGGGCCTTGTCCCGAGTGATGTCGGCCCTGTTGGTTTTAGGTCGGTGAAGTGGGCCTGCCCTGGGCCGCAGGCAGGCAGGTCTGGGTACCCCCATTCCCAGAACTCTGATAGTAGCCCCAGGGCCCAAGGCGCATCGTGGTTGGCTTCTTGGCGAAGCCTCGAGGGCGGCCTAAAGCACCGCAGGCCCTAAACGCTTGCGGGCCAGGCCTTTAAATGGCGGACCCGTCTTCTTTGCGTGAGACTACTGCCCTGCGCCTGCATGCCTCCCCCTCCTCTTGCCAACTCCTCCGCTGGTTCTTCCTCTCGCCCCCCGGGCACCGCACCGCCCTACCCTCATTCTTCTCGCCATGTCTCCGAAAGGTGCGCCTCGGCCCGCGCTGGGCCGGTTGTTAGAGCATATATCTCCATATGTGGTTTTGGTAATTGATGACAATTCCTATGGACTAATGGTTCCCTTAAGTTACATTTATAGGATTTGTCCATAGGCACTTCTTGAAGTCCATCTTTTGGGTTCAAGGAGTTTATATGATGACCAAGATGGTATTCAAGGTATTATCCAAAGAATGGTCATAGAGACACATGGTTGATCAAGATCTCAGACAAAGAGTAAATCAAGATGATCAACACACAAAGCGTACAAGATGTACCGAGAGGGATCAAGTGATCCCATGGTATGGTAAGCATTGTCCATTACGTGTTTGTGTACTAACCCATGGTCTTCGTGAGAGTTCTATGTGGGGGTTAGGTGTGTTTCCATGGGCTTGCGTCAAGGGAAAGATCTCATACAACCCATGAAGTATGGCATCAAGTTGTGATCGTCATCAAGATTGCGATGTGCAAGTTCAAGTGGATCAGCACGAAGATATCATGCTTGAAGCTTGCCGTCCATTGTGGTGGCAATGGACTTGTGAAGACATGCTGAAGAGTGGCTCACCCATAGTGAGTATGGGGGAGCAATCAACTAGTCTTCATCAAGCCAACGCAATCAAGAAAGGTGGTCCATCTTGAGGAAGCCAAGATCATCATCATCTAGCTCAATAGGACGAGGTGCAAGGTATAGGTTTGCCCTTGATAGGTTTTCTGTTTAGGATAGATTGTTGTACTATAAAGGGGGGGCTCTCTAGTGAGTAGCTTGATCATATCGTTCGTTGAGAGCTCAAACCATTTGCATCCTTGCATCATACTTCTTGGTTCTTGTTTGGTGTTTCTCTTTGTGAGTTTTAGAGCTTATGGTCATCTTCGTGACAAGCTCGAGTTCATCGAAAACGGAGTCCATATGCATCTACTATGATGTTTTCGATGTTGGAGTTTTTGCCGGTTCTTCATTCATAGAGGACTCACATCTCTATATCATTGGCATTTTCATATCTGCATGGTCGCTGTTTGGATAGCTCTTGTCGTCCTGAATCCAACAAGCTTGGGTTTGCTCGATTCGGAGCTCGTATGCGAAAGTTATGGCTGTTTTCAGTGGCGAGCGGTAGTACCACTGGACCTAGCGGTAGTACCGCTAGAGTTGGCGGTAGTACCGCTGGCCCTAGCGGTAGTACCGCTAGAGCCAGCGGTAGTACCGCCCCTGGCCAGCGGTAGTACCGCTCTAAGTTTTTAGTACCGTCATCTTTGCGGTTGTACTGCGTCGGACATTTTTGCGAAGACTTTCTTGGCAGTGGTTGGCCCGGTAGTATCTTTGCGCTACCATTGGCTCAGCGGTAGTACCGCTGCAGCCAGCGGTAGTACCGCCGGAGGGTGAGCGGTAGTACCGCTGGGCTCGGGCTATAAGTGGGGGTAACGGTCTGATTCCTTCCCCCACTATATAAAGGGGGTCTTCTTCCCCCTTGGCCTCATCCATTCGTTGAGCTCTTGTTCTACCTCCATTGTTGACATTCTTAGAGCTTGCTTACTCTCAATCCCTCCAATGATTCTTGCTTGTTCTTGAGGGAAAAGAGAGAGGAGATCTAGATCCACATCTCCACCAATCACTTTCTCCTCTATGTGAGGGGAATCCCTTGGATCTTGATCTTGGAGTTCTTTGTGAGCTCCTTGTTCTTCCTCTCATATTTCTCCATAGCTTTCGTTGTTGTGGAGGGATTTGAGTGTGAGGGACTTGATCACTTCATGTGTTCTTGCCATTGCATTAGTTGCATCGGTTTGAGTTCTCCACGGTGATACGTGGAAGTGAAGGTTGAGAAGCTTATTACCTTTGGTACTTAGTACCCTAGATATTGTTCTTCGTGGATGCTTTGGCGTCCTAGAAGCTTGCTGGTGTCTCAGAGCTCAATCATTGTGGTGTGAAGCTCCGGGAAAGCGTCGGGGTCTCCAATTAGGTTGTGGAGATTGCCCCGAGCAATTTGTACGGGTAGCAGTAACCGCCCCCAAGGGTTGCCACGTGTACGGGTTCGGTAACCGCCCCCAAGGTTTGCCATTTGTACGGGTTCGGTGACCGCCCTCAAGGGTCCCTTCGTGGAATCACGGCATCTTGCATTGTGCGAGGGCGTGAGGAGATTACGGTGGCCTTAGTGGCATCTTGGGGAGCATTGTGCCTCCACACCGCTCCAACAGAGATTAGCATCCGCGAGGGTGTGAACTTCGGGATACATCATCGTCTCCGCATACCTCGGTTATCTCTTACCCGAACCCTTTACTTATGCACTTTACTTTGTGATAGCCATATTGCCTCTTGTCATATATCTTGCTATCACTTAGTTGTTTATCTTGCTTAGCATAAGTTGTTGGTGCACATAGGTGAGCCTAGTTGTTTGAGGTTTTGTGCTTGACATATTAAACGTTAGTTTTATTCCGCATTTGCTCAAGCCTAAAACTTAATTATTTTAAAGCGCCTACTCACCCCCCCTCTAGGCGACATCCACGTCCTTTCACTTGTCAACAATGGTGAACTTCGAGGGATTGGATAAGGTCCGATTGGTGGTTCCGGTCAGCTCCAATGAGTGGGGGGCCACCTGGATCTGGCCAGGTTCGTGGCCTTGGGGCGAGATGGTGTCCCCCGTGGTTCCTCTTCATATCCATGCCCTACTGTCTGGTGTACTGCCGCCATTCTAGAGCTTCCTCGGTGCAGTGCTTTCACATTACCAGATCCACACGCTCCATCTTGACCTCAGCTCTCTCGTTCTCCTTTCAGCCTTCGCGTTCTTGTGCGAGGCCTTTGTAGGCGTTGCCCCCGCCGTGGCATTGCTCCGCCACTTCTTCTCCGTCGAGTCGATATCCGTGGAGTAGTGCTCTGTATGCGTGTCCTTGAAAGCGGCCGACACATCGGTCCGGGGGGCCCTTAGCGTCGAGCTCCTCCCCGAAGAGAGGGGTTCCGGTGGAAGTGGGTGCAGGTTGAGACCGTCGAGACCAGGGCCCTGTTCCAGCCCCCATCGATCCCCACAACACCAAACCGATGGTGGATGCGTGAGGAGCTAGATGATCCCCGACTCACGTCGGTGCTGACCCGGCTGGAGGGACTGAAGCAGGCGAGGGTGGTGCGGGAATTTATCCGTCGACGGATTGCTCCTCTCCAGCACCACTCTCGTTCGATGTGGGCCTATACAGGACCCCGAGACCCGATGAGGATCCACATCATGCCTGCTGCTCCGTCGGCTGTCTGGTGGCAACCCCGACGAGGTTCCCCGGAATGGCCTCCCATTATATAGCTTCAAGGCCCCGGAAGCTCTCGTCGTGGAGATGTCGCTCTTAGATGAGTGGGGGTTCCTCCCTAGGAGGAAGGTGGCCCCCGGGGGGATTTCGGCCCTTGGGGCTCACGCCCACGGGAACGCTGGTCATGTCGCCCCTTTTGCAGTCGGAGCACGCGATGCATCGCCGCCTGTACCCCCGGCCATTGCTCCTGGTTGAGCCGGGGTGGGCGGTGGCGATCGGTTGATGGTGGAGATTGTCACCCCTGCCCTCGGGCTTCAGCCGAGGGTCGCCAAGCTCCCTTGCAAGGCCGCCCACGCCAGCTGGAAAAGAAGGTCGCCCGGGGGCGGCCGCCCCCAAACTGGGTGGGCTCCGCTGAAGAAGAGGTGGATCGCCATAGATGAGTAAGCGTCCGTATCCTCCTTCGTCCTTTCTTTCCGCGTCTTCCTTCTGAGCCTTTATTCTGCAGGCTTCCCACCGGCGATGGAGGGGGCGGGTCGGTACTACCTGACCCTAAGATCACCGAGCATCCTCCGACCTCTTTCCTTGCATCCCACGGGGTTGAACCTTCCGGGTCTCTCGCATGTGGGCCTCCTGCTGTCTTCCTTGCCCGCGACCTCCGGCTTTTCGAGGGAGTGACACTCCCCCCGCATGTGTCCCCTCCTAGGGTCGTGTCGCACCTCCCCTTTGGCCCCCTCTGTTTGGCGATGTGGGGCCTCAGGGGGCGCTTACTTTCGACGAAATGTCTGTGCGTGAGCCCCCAGCCCCCGAGCGTGGGTTCCGGCCGAGGGGCTCCCCACGAGCCTCTCCGTTCGCCCGCAGAAGGTGAGGACTCTTGTTGGCCATCGGGGCCTGTCGTGGGATTGCATGCCGCGGCGTGCTGCTTGCTCTGTACCGCGGCGGGTGCGCTTCAACGTCTGGGGGCAGGGCTTGCCTGACACGAGGCCCGTCGGGAAAGTGAGCACCGACACCTTGAGGCAGGGTGGCGCCAGCTTGAAATCGACGTGAACCTTGGTCGTCTGCAGCTGGAGCATGCCCGCGTAGAGACAGTGGCGTCCCTTGATGCAATGGTGGAAGCCCGTGAACGTGTTCTCTTCGAGGCTCAGGAGGCGGATAGTTGATGCAGGGCTTCCGAAGATTGCCACTGGGAGCTTTGCGTCCTCATCACCGATCTTGAAGAGCTAGCCCTACCAAGGGCCACCCCAGGGGGTCCACCGACGGAGCCCTCCCTTGCCGACATGGGTTCTCGAGCATCCGCCGATTCCCTGGCGCTTGTAGAGGTGGAGCAGAGCCTGGAGCAGGTGCGTCTGGAGATGAGGGAGCGCCAGGTGTCGCTTGCTGAGGAATCCCTCGCCTCTCGTGAAGTGAAGGTCCAGGAGGTGATAGACAAAAGGGTGGCGGAGGCTCAACATCCCCTTCTCCTTGACTACCGTGCAAAGTTGAGGCTCCAAGAGGACCGCTTCCTCAAGCACCGCAGTCACTTGGTTGGAGAGGCTTCCGAGGAAAAGGCCCGTGCTCCCGGCCTCCAACTTGAATGCTCCTGAATGTTCCAGTCACTCGAGAGGAGAGCCTCCCGCGCCTTGAGAGACATCTGTGGCGAGAGTGCCTCCGCCCCCTGGTCCCTAACGATGCTGGGTATCTGGGATTCTTCCTCAGCGGAATGGAGCATCTTGAGGCAGGCTCCGTGAAGGCCCTCACGCTTGCGGAGGAAAAGAGTCGTGACCTCCTGAGCGAAGTGGCCTCGGATGTCTTCAGCCACCTCCTTCGCTTCGACCTAGACTTCGACTTCGCTGAAGTGCTGGGTCCAGTGCCGGAGGCGGTCCGCGCCGCCCTGGCCGAATGGGTCGAGGTTCATGTGGAAGACCTGGTGGCAAGGCTTGCTCCCGAAGGCCACCGCGTGGACTCCGGCGATGATGCGTCCCCTTGATCCGCCACTTTGTTCTCATGATTGGGTTATGTATTAAGTTTAACAACAACTTTGATGTATTTGCTGCGTACCTTTAAACGTGTTTCCTGAAGACGAGGTGCACATAATACTTCCTTATTGGCCGTCGCCGCTGCCAGCCCGTGTTGATGCAACCCCGACGGTCTAGCCCGCGAGCATGGCTTCGTTCATGGTGCCTCCTCCCTCCTTGTGGGGAGGTTTTAGGACCCTTTCGGCACTCTATGTCTGCAGGTCCCAGTCCTGCACATTTCCCTGCCACCCTGAGGCACCACCCGTTACCAAGGTTGTCCCCCACGGGGCAAAGCCCCGGCACCCTAGGTGCCAGCATGGGTGGCACCTGGGTGGCCGGGTGGCCTTGCAACCGGTAAGGCTCCGAAGGCGTGTTGATCAGGAGCCCCCCTTGACACTCAAACCGCTCTATGTTGACAGGTCCCGGTCCCGCACATTTCCCCACCACCGCTAGGTTCGACGCACTTCATGGGGCGGGGCCCCGCCGCTCCTGACATCGACCTGAGCCCCACGACGACACCAGGGGTGGCGGGTAGCCTTACAACCGGTAAGATTCCTGATGCTCGATGATCAGGAGCCCCCTTTGATGCTCGAGGGATTCCCCACTCTGCCCCTTTTTTGCAGTCGCCTCGGGGGGCCTGGGGGGGGGTCTCCCGAGGTGTCCGCGAAACACCAATCAAAACAAAGGGCGAAAGAGAATCGCAAGTTCGGTAAAACGAGAAAACACATAGAAGAAATTCCGGGCCTTTTTTTCTTTTCAAAACATTAAGCAAAGAAACCTTCGAGCCTTCGATAGCTCAGGAAACAAAAAGGGGGAGGCCTTGGTGGGCCACAACTTAAAACGCAAAGAAGGAAGGCGAAAACAGCCGCGTCCGGCACCCTAGCTATTCACCGCCTCCGTCTCCCCCAACACCAAGCATAGGGCTTCCACTAGGCGTGGGGTGGACCCCTTCCGCGTCCTCAGGGGCCCCTATGCATATACAACCTCGGCTCATTATTACATGAGAGTGTCACGGTGGGGGTGTATGTGGGAGGTAGCGAGGACGCTTTGGCCTCGCGAGTGTCCCTACCCCCGAGGCATTGGGGCCTGAGCTTCAGGAGTCATTGATGGACTCTGTTGATGCAGGTCCCGCGCATGTTTCGGGAGCCTCATGCCTCAAATGTGTGTGCCCCGCTCGTAGTACCGAGGCTCGTAGCAGCATGGTGTGGTCCGTCCTGGGCGAGCCCTCGAGCATAGGAAGAGTCTCCAACGCCTGTTGGCTGGAAGGCTCGCCCAGACGGTAGATCTTGAGTCCCTGGGCGCTGCCCCAATGTGCCTCGCCGGGGCTCCCCAGGTTCCCACTCTGGTACCCTGGGCCATGCCCCCAGGCTGGGCTAGACTAGCCTAAGGGCAACAGTGGGTACCCGAACACCTGGGGTAACCGAACGAAGCCCGCACTGGTGACATGGGCGTGTGTTCCACCCTCAGTCCCAGGCGGGCATCACGCGCCCTCGGGGCAGGGGAGGGAACACCAACCCCGACCCTGAGGTTGGGATCACCTGGCGTGGGAACATGGGCATATGTTCCACCCTTAGTCCCCAGGCTGGGGCCCCTCAACATGGACATGAGGGTGCATACACCCTGTCCAAGGCGATAGGTCCCCGGTCCCCAGACCCAGACGTCTGCTCGAAGTAGCTCCCGTCCAGCAAGTATTCCCCGCTGGAACACCGGGCGTCCCTGGAAAGCCACCACTACGGGCCGCCCCCGCGGTGCCCTTCATACCTATTCGCACGGGGGTTTCCCGCGAGGTCACGCGCATGCCTCCTGCTGTAGTGATGGTCGACGTTGCTTCCTCCGTAGCTCGAAGGTGCATTGATGCGGTTATCCTCGGGCTATGCATGCCTCCAGCGGTCGATGTAGTCGGGCCTCCAGTACCGCCTCCTTGCTCCATGAAGCACGCCGGGGAACTCTGGATGACGCCTTCCTTGCTCCATGAAGCACGCCAGGGATCCCGTGCCTCCATCAGCTCCCACTGAATCTCTGGTAAGGGTAGGTCTGAATGGGTGTTCGGGCCGCGCTTGTGCGGTCCTCCTGTTGCAACCCCTGGTGGTGCAGGCTGACGAGCGGGGCTCGCTTCGGTCTCACAGGCGGCGTCGCGCCCGAGGTGGCACCCGCGGCCTCCGACGCAGCAGCGGGGGGTGGTGCGCTGGCGCCTGAGCTCGTGCGCCACCAGGAGCACGACATACCTGTGCATCGGGTGATGACAGACCCGGATGGGGGAAGGAGCTGCCTGGACGTGTGGAGGGGCCGAGGCGACGGGGGGACGCCATGTAGTCGATGAAAGCGGCAGCCCCCGGTGCCCGTTGGGAGCCTGCTGGGGTGGCGGGGCGTCGCTGGGCCTCTTGGCTTGCCCGCGCCGTCCACGCCACATGGGCGGCTCGCCTTTCCTCGCGGATTCGCTGTTTCCTCGCCATGGGTGTGATCAGCTTCAGCGTGCCGAGCCCTGAGAGAGACCTCGACACGCCCCTACCTGGTGCGCCAAATTTCAGATTTCGGGCTCCGCCAAACACTAAGGATTCGAACTGAGGGGCGTGTATGAAGATCTCTCACGACCTGACCTCGCCTAGTTCTCTACTCGATGGGAACAGCAAAGAGCTCACTCGATGGTGAGGGAAACATAGAACACAACAGTTTACCCGGGTTTGGGCCGCTGCAAAGCGTAAAACCCTACTCCTTCTTTGGTGGATTGCCTCTCGTGGAGGTTGGTAGATGAACTAGTACAGTGCTTGGGGGCCTCTGGAGGCTGGATGACCTTGCAGAGTGCTAGTGGGTGAATTAATGGTTTGGAAATCAGACCCCCCTCTACGAAGCAACCTATCCTCTATTTATAGTGGCGGCCCTGGTCCTCTTCCCCCATAGCTTTGGCGGGAATGGATCCCGCAACAGCCAATTTCAAAGGGGGACAGGGGAACATGCCTCCCGTGTCCTAAAGTGGTCTTCGCTTGCAAAGTAGCTGCCAGCGTTGCAGGGGCTGGCTCGGGGATGACATCCGTCCTACCAGCGGGCGGCCAGGGTCTTGTTGCACTAGAATGGAACCTTTAGAGGATGCCTTGGGACCCTGCGTTCGTCCTTGGACCCTTTTGCACCAAAGGGGAAACTGCTCCGCTCTGCTGTTTGCCACTCGCGTGTCCTTCCCTTACATCACCCTCGACTCCTGAGACCGGGCCTCGCCTCGGAATATCCGCCGCTCCTGAGGGGTCCTGAGGAGGCCCCCTGTGGGTCTTGATGCTGCTCCTCCTCGTGAGGATTGGCCCCTCGCGAGGACCTTGTGCTGAGTGATGTCGGCCCCGTTGGTTTTAGGTCGGTGAAGTGGGCCAGCCCACGGCCGCAGGCAGGCAGGTCTGGGTAGCCCCATTCCCACAACGCCGACTGTAGACGCCGGGTCCAAGGCGCACCGTGGTTGTCTTCTTGGTGAAGCCTGGAGGGCGACCTAAAGTGCCGCGGGTCCTAAACGCGTGCGGGCCGGGCCTTTAAATGGCGGACCCATCTTCTTTGCACGGGACTCCTGTTATCCGCGTGCACGCCGCCCCCTCCTCTTGCGAACTCCGCTGCCGGTTCTTCCTCTCGTCCCCCGTGCATCGCGTCGCCCTACCATCATTCTTCTCGCCATGTCTCCGAAAGGTGCGCCTCGGCCCGCGCTGGGCCGGTCAACAATGGTGAACTTTGATGGATTGGATAAGGTCCGATTGGTGGTCGCGACCAGCTCCAATGAGTGAGGTGCCACCGGGATCTGGCCAGGTTCGTGGCCTTGGGGCGGTCTTGGACCCTCGCGAGGGCCTTGTCCTGAGTGATGCCGGGCCTGTTGGTTTTAGGTCGGTGAGGTGGGCCAGACCTAGGCCGCAGGCAGGCAGGTCTATGTACCCCCATTCCCAAAATGCTGACACGTACCAAGGAAAACCATAAAACGACATGGAAGCATCCACAAGCGGTACATGACAAGATGACGAGGATGAAAAAGTACATCATGATGATCCACCTCAACCTCCATCATCACCACCTCATGGAGATGACACCTTCAACAACAATGAAGAAGAAGATGATGATGATGATGAGGAAGCTCCACCATCCAACAAGAAGAAGCTATCACGAGTACGGGCAAGAGTGAACAACAATCATCCCGTCAAACAAATTCTTGGTGACATACAAACCAGAAGAATCACTCGCTCTAAAACTCATTTGGGTAACTTTTGTGAGCATTACTCATTTATCACTAGCATTGAGCCTATGAAGGTAGAATATGCATTTGAAGACCCGGATTGGGTAAATGCCATGCACGCCGAGCTACACAAGTTCAAGAGGAATGAAGTGTGGACACAAGTGGAGAAGCCCAAGGACGAGCACATCATCATTGGTACAAAATGGGTGCTTCTGAACAAGAAAGATGAAGATGGCCAAGTGGTACGCAACAAGGTGCGTCTTGTAGCTCAAGGTCACACTCAACTCTAAGGTATGCACTAGGGTGAGACTTACTCCCCCGTTGCTAGACTTGAGGCCATCTGTATACTCCTTGCTTATGCCAATCACCGTGATATTACTCTTTACCAAATGGATATCAAAAGTTCTTTTCTAAATGGCGAAATTGAGGAGGAAGTTTATGTTAAACAATCTCCCGGCTTTGTGAATCCCAAGAAACCTAATAATGTTTACAAACTTCGTAAAGCTTTATATGGTCATAAACAAGCCCCTCGAGCTTCGTACAAATGCCTAACAAAGTTTATTATTGAAAAGGGTTTTGAGATTGGTAAAATTGACGGAACCTTGTTCACTAAAAGAGTTAATGGTGAATTATTTGTGTGCCAAAATATATGTGGATGAAATTATCTTTGGATTTACTAACCCACATTTTTGTGAGAAATTTGGAAGGCCGATGTCCGAGAAATATGAGATGTCCATGATGTCTGAGCTGAAATGTTTCCTTGGTTTGCAAATCAAGCAAACGATAGAAGATATTTTATCTCTGAAACTAAGTATACCAAGGACTTGATCATGAAGTTCAACATGCAATAATTCAAAGGTATGAAAACTCCCATGCCTACAAGTGGACATGTTGACCTCACCAAGGAGGACAAACCAGTTGATCACAAGGTTTATCGGTCAATCATAGGTTCATTGTTGTATCTATGTGCCTCCTGTCTCAATATTATGCTAAGTGTTTGCATGTGTGCCCAATATCAAGCGACACCCAAAGAGTGTCATCTTAAGGCCGTGAAAAGAATTTTGAGAGACTTGATACATACACCAAACTTTGGCATTTGGTATCCCAAGGGATCTTATTTTAACCTTGTTGTCTATTCTGACTCGGACTTCGCCAGAGACAAGGTTGATAGAAAATCCACCTCAGATACCTGTCAATTTCTTGGGAGATCTCTTGTGTCTTGGTCATCCAAGAAATAAAACTCGGTATCTCTATCTACCGCCTAAGCGGCATACATTGTCGCCGGATCATGTTGTATGCAATTGTTATGGATGACACAAACTCTTAGGGTTTGTTTGGTTGAGGTGGATTTGAAGAGATTGAGGGGGATTAAATCCCCTACAAGCCAAAATCCCTGCAAATCCCCTTCAATCCCCGTAGGGAAGGGATTAACCGAACTAGGCCTTAAGGATTACGACATATAGGTGAAACATGTTCCATTGTTATGAGATAATGAGAGTGCTATTAAGATTGCTCATAATCTCTTGCAACATTGTGAAACTAAACATATTCAATTTCGACATCATTTCATTCGTGATCACATTGGCAAAGGAGATATCAATCTCGAGCATGTTTGTACTAACAAGCAATTGGTTGATACCTTTACCAAGCCTCTTGATGAGAACGTGTTTTTGTCACTTGAGGAGTGAGTTGAACATCATTGATGCTTCAAACTTGAGCTAGACTCACTCGGATGCATGCAAGGGCATGAGCTTACTTTATTATTCCTTGGTAATATTGATATAACACTATCTTATACCTTGGATATCTATGATCCCTTGTATTGCATCTTCACAAGATTGTCATCAATTCACACCACAAGAAATCTTTTCATGGCAAGTATCGACAATCCTTCTTTGATGATGGAGGAAAAAGACAACACAAATCATATCCTTGACAACTACTGAACAATTTCACTGTTGTCATTTGGATATATCATGTTCTTCCTTGCATGACTAACCCATGTAGGTAAGAAATGTACCCAAAAAAAATAATAATCAAGGATTGCACCCAACTCAAGATGATCTTGATCAACATTGAGCATCCACAACATGTACTACTACATGCCACGTCATCTACATCTTTCAAAGGTAGGTACTCATATCTTTGAAAAGATTTACTCCAAGTCCTGAGATAAATCAACTCAACTGGAATGAAGACATTAAAATGCTTAACGAAAAAGGTAACCCCATTTTGAGCTTATACGATGAGTATGACCTACGATCAAGCATTATTGCTTGGCGCCTTAAGTCAATATACTCTAATATAGGTGACCTAGTGGCCGACCATCGTCTAGATGAAGTTTCTTGTATGGTTCATATTTTAGTTGCATGCCTTCTTCGAGCCATTCAATCTCCATCTAGTTGAGAAAATTCCTTGCAAATATTTTAGAAATTCCATGCAAATCTTTTGAAGAGTTTTAGGAAAAATGTGTCAAGACTATGTGAAAATTTTGTTCACAAAAATGGCCAAGAATGTTCTTGCCAAGTTTTTGTTTACATTTCGGACCCTCCGAATTAGGGAAATCGGCTTCACCGAAGTGGAAAATATACTGCCAAGGACCTATTTGGTACTACCAACAAGGAACACTTCGATGTTACCAATTTCACCCCGAGCCCTAAGAAAATTATCGGTTCCATCGATCAAATTTGCCTTGGAGCCTCCGACTTTAGTTACTTGAGTTCTTTGTCATATTCTCTCAACTTTTTTAGTAGAAGTTCTCAATGACCCTTACTCTCAATGATCCCTTACCCTCTGACCCTTTTTAGAAATTAATGCCAAAGGGTAACAAATATCAAAGATTATGCTTACCCAGAGGGTGATAAATATTCAAGGGGAGAAATATAAAGCTCACCCAAAGGGAGAGACACTATATTAAGGGGGGAGATCAAATCTTCCATATATATTTAAAGGGAGAGAGAAAGTGTTTTATTTGCCTTATTGTATTAGACTTGACTCACCCTACCTACTCCCAATATCTACACGCTAAGATTCAGGGGGAGAGGAAGACCTATAAGTACATACTTAGGGGAGAAAGTTCTAAATATTCTTGGAGACATATCTATTCTAACAAATAGAGGGGGGGAGTAAATATCAATCATCAAATGCTATTTTCAATATGTCTTCATGTCTTGGTACTTTTGAAGCTCTCCGCTTCTTTAGATGGAACACTGTTGTGTTATCTAACAATTGTTTTCCAAGTGTATTGCTAATGTTAAAATGCTCAACAACTTCAAGGGACGTATATGCATCATATCCTTGTTCATGATGATTTCTTGTTTCTTGTACATATTATTTGCAAGAGTGAGTATTGAACATGGAGACACCTTAGTCACATATATTTGATGCATATAGCCAAGGTACACATGACTCATCATGTCCTATCTACAATGTGTGTGTCCATGCATTCCAAAGCAACTCTTCCTTAAAGGGGATTGCACACATTTAGGGGGAGCTTGTACTAGTAATGTGTCCTTCAAAGAAATCATATACTACTACACATCTTAATTTGAAGCTTTGATTGTATATTGTCACCTATTACCAAAAAGTGGCAGATTGAAAGCACATATGCTCCCTTGGTGGTTTTGACAATTCATGACAACATACATTGTCTCTTGGACTAATAGTTTTATCTAGTCTATTTTAGATGAAGTCCATAGAGAGAATTGGTTGGATTGTGAGAGAAGCCCCAAGGAAGGATAAGAATAGAATTGGCCAAGCTTCAAGCTTCAAGACACTACATTTTGCTTTCCTGTGAGAACTCACAATTGAGTCCATAGGAGAGCCAATACTATTAAAAGGGGATCAGATATCTATGATGATTTGGTTTCTCAAGTGCTTAGTGTTAACCACCAAAAACCCTCATGAAATTCTCCCACAAATATTCTGTCCATAGCCTAAACACTCAAATTTAGTGTCACCAATATTTCCAAATCGGCCCAACCGAGTCTTACGCTAGACAGAGTCGAGAGCCAACCCAACCATCTCGGTGCCACCAAGTCTTGATTTTTGTGCAACCGAAAAACAATGACCAACTCCCTTGTTACCATTTGTTGAAAATCAAATTTTTTGTTTTTTGCAAGTCGGTGCCACCGAGTATGGATAACTACCTAGGCCAGCCAAATCAGACTCACCAAGATTTATATATCGGTCTCATTGAAACGCCAAAAGTTGCCACATTTTGCACTAATCGATGCAACCAAGGTTTTACTTCACTTTCACCGAGTTGGGCAATTATGTTGTAATGGTCGGAGTTTTGGAGATGACTATATGTAACCCTCTGTTGCTTGATAACTGGATCACATCATTAGGAGAATCATGTGATGGACTAGATCCAAACTATGAACGTAGCATATTGATCGTGTCATTTTATTGCTATTTTTTTTCTGCGTGTCAAGTATTTATTCCTATGACCATGAGATCATATAACTCACTGAAACCGGAGGAATACCTTGTGTGCATCAAACGTCGCAGCGTAACTGGGTGACTATAAAGGTGCTCTACACGTATCTCCAAAGGTGTCCGTTGAGTTAGTATGGATCAAGACTGGGATTTGTCACTCCGTGTGACGGAGAGGTATCTCGGGGCCCACTCGGTAATACAACATCACACCCAATCCTTGCAAGAAATGTGACTAAGTGTAAGTCACGGGATCTTGTATTACAGAATGAGTAAAGAGACTTTCCCGTAACGAGATTGAAATAGGTATGCGGATACCGACGATCGAATCTCGGGCAAGTAACATACCGAAGGACAAAGGGAATGACATACATGATTATATGAATCCTTGACACTGAGGTTCAACCGATAAGATCTTCGGAGAATATGTAGGATCCAATATGGGCATCCAGGTCCCGCTATTGGATATTGGCCGAGGAGTGCCTCGGGGCATGTCTACATAGTTCTCGAACCCGCAGGGTCTGCACACTTAAGGTTCGGCGATGTTTTATTATAGTTGAGTTATATGTGTGGTTACCCAATTTTGTTCGGAGTCCCGGATGAGATCAAGGATGTCATGAGGGTTTCCGGAATGGTCCGGAAACGAAGATTGATATATAGGATGGTTTCATTTGGTCACCGGAAAGTTTCCGGTAATTCCGGCAGTGTACCGGGAGAGACGAATGGGTTCTGGGAGTTCACCGGGAGGGGCCCACCCACCCGGGAGTGAGCCCAAGGCACTAGGGTGGCGCCACAAGTCCTTAATGGGCTGGTGGAGTCAGCCCAAGGGGCCCATGGCGTCACATAAGAAAATACCAAAGGAAAATAAAAGAAAAAGGGAAAGAGGGAGGTGGGAAGGAAGGGGAGGACTCCTCCTTCCCAAACCGAATTGGAGGAGGAGTCCTCCTCCTCCCTTGGCCGATGCACCCTTGAGGCCTTGTGCCTCAAGGCTATCCCTCCCCCTCCCTCCTATATATATTGGTGGTTTAGGGCTGATTTGAAACACAACTTTGCCACGTGCAACTCAAACCTATACCACGTAGTTTTACCTCAAGATCAGATTTTTGCGGAGCTCGGGCGGAGCCCTGCATGAGTAGATCATCACCACCACCGGAGCGCCATCACGGTGCCGAAGAACTCATGTACTTCTCCGTCTTTCTTACTGGATCAAAAAGGCCGTGATCATCTTCGAGCTGTACGTGTGCTGAACGCGGAGGTGCCGTCCGTTCGGTGCTAGATCGGAACGGATCGTGGGACAGATCGCAGGACGGTTCGAGGGACGTGAAGACGTTCCACTACATCAACCGCGTTTCATAACGCTTCCTGATGTGCGATGTACAAGGGCACGAAGATCCAAATCTCCTCTCATAGATGGACATCACCATGATAGTTCTTCGCATGCGTAGGAATTTGTTTTGTTTCCCATGCTACGTTCCCCAACATCCTTGGGGATCACCTGTTCTATTTGTGTCCAAGAAGGACGGAACTACCAGACTCTGTGTTGACTACCATTCTCTCAATGAAGTCACGGTAAAGAACAAGTATCCACTCCCCAAGATTGAAGACATGTTCGATCAGTTGAATGGTGCCAAAGTTTTCTCCAAGATTGATCTCAGGTCTGGGTACTACGAATTGAAGATCAGACCCGAAGATATTCCGAAGATGGCATTTGTAACCAGATATGGCCTGTACGAGTGCACAGTCATGTCATTTGGGTTAACCAATGCCCCAGCCTACTTCATGTACGTCACGAATAAAGTCTTCATGGAGTATTTAGACAAGTTTGTCATTGTCTTCATTGACGACATACTCGTCTTCTCCAAGTGTGAAGAAAAACATGAGAAACACTTGAGGATGGTCCTGGACAAGCTTCCAGAGCACGAGCTTTATGCCAAATTCAGCAAGTGTGAATTCTGGATGCATGAAGTTGGATTCTTGGGTCACGTGATGACAAAATAAGGATTGTTGGTTGATCCTACCAAGATTTAAGCTATGACGAAGTGGCAATCCTCGACCAATGTGAAGGAAGTCAGAAGCTTACTCGAACTCATGGGGTATTCACGTAAGTTCGTCGAAGGGTTCTCAAGCATCGTCTGACCAATGATGTAGCTCTTAAAGAAGGACAAGAAGTTCGAATGGACACCGAAGTGTGAAGACTGCTTCGTGGAGCTTAGGAAGAGATTGACAACGGCCCCAATTTTTGCCACCCCCGTTATTCAGAAGGAATTTGTGATATATTGTGACGCATCAAGGACCAGGCTTGGTGGTGTCCTGACGCAAGAAGGCAAAGTCGTAGCCTATCTGTCCAAACAGCTATGCCCTCACGAAGAAAACTATGCCACTCATGATGTGGAGTTGGGAGCAGTATTTCATGCCTTGAAGACATGGCGACATTACCTTCTGGGTAACTAATGTAAGATATACACATACCACAAGTGCCTGAAGTATATTTTCACTCAAAAGGAATTGAACATGAGGCAGCGAAGATGGTTGGAGTTGATCAAAGATTACGACCTCGGTGTCCAATACCACCCTGGA
The DNA here is from genome assembly GCF_904849725.1 of Hordeum vulgare subsp. vulgare. Taxonomy (NCBI): domain Eukaryota; kingdom Viridiplantae; phylum Streptophyta; class Magnoliopsida; order Poales; family Poaceae; genus Hordeum; species Hordeum vulgare. Next base: position 296,850,661 of record NC_058520.1, on the reverse strand, counting down.
AAGGCCAATGTGGTAGCTGATGCCTTGAGCATAAAGGCTAGTTACTTGATTGCTATGGTCAAGGGAAGGCTACCCGCCTTGTATGAAGAGCTTGAAAGCTTCAGATTGGAGCTAATTGTACCAGGATTTGTGGCCAACCTCGAAGCAAAGCCTACGTTGATGGATGACATCAAGGAAGCTTAGAAGGGACATGAGAGCATTGAAGGCATCAAGAGGAAGATCAAGGAAGGCAAAGCCCCAGGATTCTCAGTGGACAAGCAAGGAGTTGTGTGGTTTGGGAATCACATTTGTGTACCCAACAAGACTGAGCTCAAGAACCCGATCTTGCAAGAAGCACACGACACTCTCTATTCCATCCATTCTGGAGGAACCAAGATGTACCAAGACCTCAAGGCAAGGTTCTGGTGGCATGGAATGAAGCGGGAAATAGCTTCATATGTCGCTAAGTGTGACATATGTCAGAGGGTCAAGGCTGAGCACCAACGACCCGCTGGGATGCTTCAACCTCTCAAAGTGCTAGAATGGAAGTGGAACAAGGTCGGCATGGACTTCATCACAGGTCTTCCTAGATCAAGCAAAGGACATGATTCCATTTGGGTCATTGTCGATCACCTGACCAAGGTGGCCCACTTCATTCCTGTCAAAACAACCTATGATGGCCACAAGCTAACCAGTCTCTACATCGGGCGTATCGTGAGCCTCCATGGAGTCCCTAAGGAAATCGAGTCAGATCGGGGTATGCAGTTTACCTTTAGATATTGGAAGCAGTTCCAAGAAGCCACGGGGACCAATCTCTCTTTCAGTACTACCTTTCACCCTCAGACAGGTGGACAAACAGAATTAGTAAATCAGATACTCGAGGACATTCTCCGTGCTTGTGTTTTTCATATGGAGCCAAGTGGGAAGACTGCCTACCTTTTACCGAGTTTTCATACAACAACATCTATCAGTCCAACCTTCAGATGTCACCATATGTGGTTTTGTATGGATGCAAGTGCCGCACTCCCCTCAACAGGTCAGAAACCAGAGAATGCCTAGTCTTTGGACCATACATTCTTTGCAAATCCGAAGAGCAAGTTCAACTTGTCAAGGTATGTCTGGAGACCGCCAAGTCAAGGCAGAAGAGTTACACTGACACCCACCACCGAGAATTGAATTTCTGTGTTGGATACCACATTTACCTACGGGTTACCCCTCAAAAGGGTAACAAGCGTTTTCACGTCAAGGGAAAGCTTGCGGCAAGGTATATCAGCTCCTTCAGGATCACCACGAGACAAGGATAAGTTGCCTACCAATTGGAGCTACCTTCCGAGCTCTCGGATGTGCACAACGTTTTCCACGTGGCACAACTCCGAAGTGCCTCCAAGTTCCCGACCATCCAGACCTCTACAAGGACATCGATCATTAAGCCATCGACTTGCAGCCAGACCTCACTTATCGTGAGAGACCAATCCACATCTTGGATGAATCCAAGCGTTGCACCAGAATCCGCACCATAAAGTACTTCAAGGTCGAGTCGAGCAACCACATTGAAGGGGAAGCAACATGGGAGCATGAAAACTACCTTAGATCCGAGTTCCCTTATCTTTTTAGCGCTTAGCCAAGGAATCTCGGGGATGAGATTCTTGTAAGGGGGGTAGGTCTATCACACCCTGTGTTTGTACAAGTTTGCCACACTATGTTTTTGCAAAATTTGGAACCAATTAAAACTTTTTGAGTGCTTGTGATGGTTGTTTTGACTACAACATGCTTGTGTAATTGATTGTGTTCTAAGTTATCAAAGTTGTTCTCCTCTCCAAAAATTCCTCTCCATGATCCAAACCCTTGCCCAATGACCATGCCATGTGTAAAGAACCAGAAACTACTTATATAAAAATGGTATCTCAACAAAAGGGCATTTATTTATTTTAAAGTTTCAAAACCCGTGAATTGGGATTTGCACTAAAGTCCTTAATTTAGGAGGTATGTTTTACCCCAAAGATTTTATTTTGATCCTATTATGAAAATGACTTCCCAAAACCACAAAATAATTATTTTCAAATTTATTTTCCTATTTTATTTAAACATCATTTTTGAGGCCAGAAATGGTATTTCCTAGGGAAAAATTATTTTCTTGCCTTGAAAATATTTGAGAAAATTTAAGAAAACTCAATGGACATATATTTTCGATACATATGGGTTTCAACGCATGGTCATGTTCAAAATATTGGACAAAGCCCCTCAAAACCCTTTCTACCTATTTCATGCTTTTAAAATATTTCCAAAGGCAATATTCTCAATAAATTACAGGAACATTCTGGCAAGTCACCCATGGTGTATGTGGTGACCTTGCAAAATTCATCTCAATCCAAGTTGATTTGGTTCATCTAAGAACCCCAAAACTCTCCCTGTCCAAACCCAAACTTGAACAACTTTACATTTTTCAAGTTTATCCATATGATCTCAAATTTTGCACACGTGATCTAGGCCCCCAAATAAGGATGCTACACCAAGTTCTGCATTTGTGGGACTTGATTTGGTCACCAAAGTCATCAGGAATATGATTCTGTCAATTCTTGGGTAATTTCATTTTTACTGTCACACCCTATGTTTTGACTCTCGTGACCAAATAAACATATCTCAAAAATTAGAACCAATTAAAATTTGTGTGAGTGATTGTGATGCTTGATGTGATTGTTGCTTGTTTGCTTGATTGCTTGTGTTTTAAAATCACAAGTTCCTACTACTCTCTAGAATCATCTCCTTGTCCCAAACTTTGTCCAATGACCGTACCATGTGTATAGTAGCAAAGACTATTTTTAGCAAATACCATTTTGACCAAAAAGCATTTCTTTATTTAAGCTTTCAAAAACCCCTCAGTTGGGATTTGTATTAGAAGTCCTCAAATTAGGGAAGTTGTTTTTCACCCAATATTTTATCTAATCCCATTATCAAAGAGACTTACAAAAACCACAAGATTATTATTTTAAAAGCTATTTTACTATTTTATTTAAATGCATTTTTTTGAGGCCAGAAATGGTCTTTTATGAAGAAAGGTTATTTTTCTTGCTTTCAAAAGATTTGAAATTTTTTAGGGAAACTCAGTGGACATATATATTCCATATATAATAGTTTCAACACATGGTCATGTTCAAAATATTGGACAAAACCCTTCAAAACCCTTTGTGCCTATTTCAAGCTTTTAGAATATTTCCATAGGAAATATTATCAATAAAGCCCACTCAAAATTTAGCATGTCACACGCGACATATGTGATGATCTTGCCAAGTTTCATCTCAATCCAAGTTTATTTGATTCACCTAGATATTCCGAAACCCTATGTGTCCAGATCCAAATTTGAGCAACTCTACATTGCCAAGTGTATCCAATTATACTCAGATTTTGTGGGCATGTTTTGATGCTCCAATAATGCATCCACACCAAACGGTGCATCAAGGAGAGTAGATGAGCTTGTCCAAAACCCCTCAAGACTTTCTCTGCTGATTTCTAGAATAGGGAAACTTTACATTGTGAAGTTTCTCCAATTGATCCTTAACTTTGTGGACATGCTATAATACTCAAATAATGCCACCACATCAAGTGGGCATTAGTGGAATTAATTTTCATGAATTTATATCCAGAAAACCAACTCTATCCGTTTTTAGGGTTTTTCAAGTCTACATTGGAAACTTTCTCCAACAAATCCCAATTTTGGTGTCCAATCTCATTTTCACCTATCTTGTGATCATATTAAGTTTAATAGAAAGTGGACTACATTTGCTTGCCCTAACACCCATCAAACATCTTCAGATCTCTTGCCAAATCTCCTGCTTTGGCCCCTTCTACTATTCTCCTTGAGCTCAAATTTCTACCACAATATTCTCTGATCCTATTTTACCTCCAATAACTTTGCCATGGCTTCTGATAAAGTATTGGAGGGTAACTCCCTCTCTTTACCTCTCCTTTTTACCATGGGAGACCCTCTTTTACCCTCTCCCAATAATTCTATTCAAAGGAAATGCCCCCACATCCTTCCAAAGCACCTATAGTATGCTAATGCACTATTTCAATCAAAGATATGGCATGCTCATGTGGAAAATATGAGCAGCCCTTCTGAAACATGATTTTTTTTGAACAAATGTGGCCTTGAACTGTAAGTGCTTGCTACTCTCATCTCCTTGATCTCAAACTTGGTGTAATATTAGTCCTTCCATTCATAATACCCCTAGACAAGGTTTCATCCCCTATGCCCAGCAGTAAAACCCCTTTTGAGAGAGCCCAAGATTGCTGCTACAAACTTAACCAGTGATAAAACCCAACCTAACCTGCTCCACTCGTGTACAAAGGATGGTCATGGACAAGCTGTAGCATGGTGACCAGGCTAGCTGCATGCAGTAATGGTGCTCTGCGCATTGTCTTCTTCCTGCAGCTCGTGTCTGGCAACGACAACGTGTCTTAGTGTGCCATAGGATTCCAATGCATGTGCTCGCTGCGCCTAAAGTGCACCCGAGGCGCTCCCGAGCACCCCTCGGTCGCCTCCTCCGTTTGACCGCATCCCTGAGCCCCTGTTGTACCCCACTTCATTTCTCTCCCTCCTGCAAACCTCCCAACACTACCAATTTCCCCTCCCATGTCCCTCTTCCACCCCCATGGCCAGAGATCTCCCGCCGGCACTCGCTCGAACTGAAGAGCTGCTCTCACTCTCCTCCTCCCTTAAGCTTCCCCTGGGAACTAGCATTGCCTCGGCTCCTTTCCCCACACCCTATCTTCCTCCCTCGACAACCGTGGCATCGTGCCCTTTAGCGCCGACGGCCTCCTCTGTGGCTGACCTAGTCCCCGCTGCTCCGCCCCTCTCTGTTGCACGTGCATACCACAAAAGGGTGCGGCTGGTCGCCTAGAAGCCTCCAGTCTCCAAACCTCCCAAAGTGGTGGCCGGCAGTACCCGCGAACGGTGTTGACATCGCCCCCTGGCCGCGCCCAAAGGAGCAGTGGGAGGAAGGAGACGAACCCGCCATGCGGGCCTGGCCTGTTAGCTGCTCAGCGAGGCCGGGCTGTTGACACGTGGACCTCCCCGGGTTAAGTGGAAGCGGCTTAGCCATCGGGCGTCTCCCAAGGGCATGAGCGTATTTCATGAAATACGCCTTCGGCATTGCCTCTTAGCCATGCGGCTGAGCCACTCGGCCAGCCCAGTGGTTAACCAGCACCGTGGGCACATTTTACCCGTGGGTAAGAGCCCCTTTTCCTTTTCCTTTTTTCTAAAGATTTGAAATAATTCTTAACTATTCTTTCTAGCTCCAATGTTGATGATTTAAAATCCTAGATGTTGCAAAAACCAAGGCCTATCCAAAAATGTGCATCACACAATTTTCGAGAAACATTTTATGTAGGGATCAAATTCAAATTTGAATTTGATTTATCTAAATCCCACTTAGTAAAATCCCTAGAGCATTCTAAACAACTCCAAATGGAGTGAATCCAATTTCCACAGGCTCCAAATATTACACACTATTTTTCTAGCCTTAGTTAACATTTTTCATCTGCATTATTATATTGCATCAAATGAATAATCCCTCTTTACCATTTACTCCATATTAGGAAATCCCTAGAATATTGATGCCAACTCCAAATCAAGTGAAAGAACTTCCTAAATTCTTCTAAAATCATTTCCTAATTGATGGGCACATCCACTCATTTTTATAAGAAAATTTTCTATAGGTTTCTTCTGGGTCTAGTGATGCCTCCATTTCGCCATTCAAAATCCGTCGGTGATCCAAATCCACTAGAAGAACTTTAGTCATTTTCTTATAACCAGTGATGTCCAATAAAAATAGAACTCCTATTTATAGAGCACTTTGTTTCTCTGCTTGATTGTGTGGTTTATCGTGGTGGTTTCCGATGATAGTTGACAAAGCATATTAAGTACTTGGAGTTGGACGGGAAGCTATGAAAACCTCGAAGACCTTGTTGAACCAGGCAAGCAACCCCTTGACCATGTCTGAGCAAATACTTTTGTGCATGTCATATGAAGCATATTTTTTTATGCATAAGACCATGTTGGATCGGTAACTACCTCGGTGAGGTGTTTCCGACTGTTCCTTTTGACACTTGCACTTGGGCATATCCCTAACATCTATGAGGGTTGTGTGGGTGGGTGTAGTTAGGTTGCTAGTAATGCTACGCATGGGAATGGGTGCATGCATGGTGGCGGTAAAAGGACTGGTGACTGCAAAGGTTTTTCAAAAAACTCGTTGGGTGCCGCTAATGCCCGAGGGAGATGGTGTAAGACGGGTGACCACTTGAGAAAGAAGTAGTGTACGGAGAAAGGTTTTGTGTGTGTGGTTTCGGAAAATGGGTTAGATTTAAGATTTGTCGACCGTCCCAACCTTACATGTGCGACCATGATACCCCAATATGGGACCGGGGATTTGTTGATTACTAGTGGCGATAGTGGCATGGTCCCTTTCGAGACAGGGTCGTGGCAGGTAGGGCGACCATGAGCTATTTTTCCAGGAACCGGGCACACCGTTGGTCCCTTCATGGATGGTACGATCTAGAGCTAAGCTCGTATGATGTAAATCATGAGGGTTGGGTACCAATCGAGTAGAATATTTGTTTAGTGTTGCCAGGGAAAAGGCATTGTTCGGGTGCTTACCTCCGGTATGTAATATACTACGATTCGTGGATGATACGAAAGTTCCTCGAATCTTGTGGGTACAATGCGCAACCTCTGTAGAGTTTAAAACTATTCGAATAGCCGTGTCCACAGTCAAGGACAGTTGGGTGGTGCTGCTTAAACTATGTCCAGTTGTTTTCGCATAAACCGAGTGTGTGTGTGTGAGTATGAGAAAAAGATTGTGATACGGGGAAGATGATACTTGAGCTAAGTCTGGTGACTTGGCATGATGGATGAACCGGGGTCGTTAATTCCTCACTTGTTATTAATATCTATAACCTGTTCATTGGGTTATGTCTATACCTGATGCATGCCATAAAAGTATTTGATCATGTTATTGCACTAGGGAAAAGTATGCTTTCCGCAAAAATAGCATACCGGTGTTACATCATGTTTCATTATTGGTTTGTTCCACAACATGGGTTGCTTGCGAGTACATTCAAAGTCCTCATTGGCTTGCCACTGGTTATTTCATTGGCTAGGTGAGAGAGAATAGTAGATGGTGAAGATTACCTTGTTGACATTCCTGCGATCTAGGACGCTTCCCAGTCAGAATGCCTGTAGGTTAAGTCTTATGGCATAGTTCCACGCTTTCAACCATGATTTCCAGTATTAGTTGAGTTTGGTGTGTTGGATTTCAAGGCCCTATCTATGTAAGACTTGACCGTAATGGTCATTATTTGTATAACACGATATGTATGGATGTAAGACTGTTGCTATTAAGTTTTTGTGTGTTCGATGAGCATTGATGTCTGGGATCACTAAGCACGTACAGTCGGTAACCACGACTTATAAGTCGAGGTCCCCACAGAGCCGGTATCAGAGCCATCGTGATTGTAGGAAGCCCTTAATTATCACCGACGTTAGTTAGGACAAAATTGTTTTCCAGACCCTTCAAAAGCACTAGCAAAACATCTATATTTCTCACCTCTCCTAAATCTCCAGAGGAAGCGAAGGTTTTTCCTTAGCACTTCCACCCTTACCGTCTTGACTCTCCTCATCTCCTATTTCAAAACCTGCAAATGGTCACTAACATCCTTTTGCCCCTCACCACTGTATTATTTAAAATCATCGTGTCTATCTTGGAAGGAAGCAACCTTCCCAAGAGATCACCCATGTACTTGGAATACAAGTTTGGCAACGCTGCAACAAGACGACACCAAGCTACCTTCTCGACGAATGAGGATGTCGAGATGGTGACACCCTTGAAACTATTCCAAAGTGATGCAACCTTGGCCTGGGATGACCAGGACATAAGATATGCAAGATCATGCTATGCATCGCTAATACATCAACCCTGTCAACATCGATGTTGTGACGACCACCACCGGTGGTTGAGAACCTCACCATTTGGTCCGCCTCACCTTAGTGAGCAGGAAAATGGTTCTCTTCATGCCCCGCTCTTGGTGTCGATACTGTCATCAACATAACTGACGGGTCGGAATTTGATCAAGCCTTGTCGATGTCATTGCATAAAGGTTGCCAACTTCGAACTCTCAACATCTTGGAAGGCAAGAATACATTGGCAGGATTACGATACCAACAGAAGACCATGTCAACAACAGCCATGAGGAACCCCCTTCGCTGACAGCTCACCAGATGAGAAGTCGTCAAGGACCCATTCCTTCTCAACCCGAGTCATTTCGACAAACAACAACAAGAGACATGGCAACACCATAAGAAGACCCATAAGACAGAGAGGACTCCTCTCCAAAGCAAGAACCAAGCACAACTATTGAGTCTGAGGACCCCTAGGGTAGGATGAGTGGTGACCCCCCCTATGCGAAGTCGAGTTTGTGAAATGGTTCGAATGGGACCATATTCTGTGTTGTTTGCTTTACTTGTTTACGCATTGATATACGCTGCACTTTTGCCATAGGCAAGGAGTATGCGACTATATCACCTGCCTCATATTAATGTTTGTGTTGGCCTTTCGACACTTGTTTGATTGCACTTGCACTATACCACCCCCTTAGGCACTCTCCTGTATGCTACTTTTCTCTCTCCCACCTTTCTCGACAACTGGGGACCAGCAAGACAAGATGTACCAAGGACCCACTTTGACAGACGACTGACACTGAAGACACTAACTATAATGTGCTCAACCGTACGCGGGCCATAGAAGTTATGCTTTCCCTTGAGATGGGAAATCCCTCCCTAGACCAACCTAAACCTCACAAAATTCCCGAGCTCAAACTTCTAGTCATGTGTCTAATACACGGAGTTTCCAGAGTACCCGTTGAGCTCCGATAACCCCTCCTTAGCACTGGGTTCTTAATGGCATAGGGGATCGGGTGAACAAGTATCCTTCATTCTGAAGCTAGCACCTGAACCCTGATGCCATAGGAAGGATCGTTCTAGGATATATGATTTGTAGACAATTGTTTTTTGTGATGATAATAAGTGTCTTGAGGATATAGCTAGACTATCTTAGTGGATCGTAAGACCCTTATGATGGTGGGTGATCTTGGTGGAACAAGTTGATAAAGTAATATAACCTACATATTCCTGGAGTAGGTTTGGATTCAATAGGACAAGTATGATCATGAGCTAAAATTCTTGGTGGTACAATAAATGACTTTGTCAAGTGGTAGTTAGGGTTTTATGGTGTTACCATAATGACTTGGGGTAACGAGTAAGAGTTCTTGTTGGGCATGATATTGGATTTAAAGGTGATCTTAATAGAGTATCGATTGTGAAGAATACCATGTGGTTCAACGTAAATTTGATTTACTCCGATGATCTCGACCATGATACCATATTTCTGGCCTTGGAGATTAGTTGATCATGATATTGGAAGATTGAGGATATACTATGACATAGTCCTTGCAATAATATGTGGATTACGAGGACTCTAGGTGATCATGGAAAACCCCATCGAAATTGGATTTTTAGGAGTGATTGGTCGAGTGATGGTTGATGGGATTGATGAAACACTTGATTGGACTCGTAGGAAGAAAACAAGACCTAGGATTGGTGCACTACGTGTTTCCTTAACATAGGTATGCAGTAACCTGGCCATTGGATAATCTAGCTGAGCGCTTGGATTGTAGTGTCTTGATTCAAGCTTGGCAGCTTGTATGCTTTCCCGAGGATTCTTACATAGTAATACACGTGAAACTTAGCTATAGTATACTTATGATATTTAGGTTAGGTCCTTCCCTCGGACCCTGGAGTTGACAAGCATGAGTGGTGTGGAATTGGCTTGTGTGAGATGGTACTTTCGGTGATATAGGGTGATGTTTGTCCGGAGTTAGAGGCTAGGCTATTGGCATCTAAGGGATGTACTTCGGGATGAGATGATAGACGTTCACTCACATCCTAAGGTCCTTGAAACCCCAAAACTTCACCGAGTCTCTAAGCTTAGGATGATGGATGAGACCCAACACAGGCCTTCTTGCATGAAGCTACGAAGATGCTAGAAGACCAAACATCTGAAGACACGCCGAGAGCATGCGTCTGTGACGACAACGACAAACGGCCGGAGACGAATGAAGCACATACATGGGCAACTTACTCAAGCAGAAGACCTCGACGAAAAAGCCTACTACGACTCGCTTCAACACTCTCGAGGATGGAGACCCCCTGCGACCATACAGAGTCAAGGACTTACCCGTCGGAGGGAAGCTACACAAATACCTTAACCCTTCTATTCTAACCTGAGACATCTAGGTGTAACTAACCAACGTGAGCAGCCCCAGGACTAGCACCCACACACTACCTTGCCACGTATTCCGACCTTGGAGTACACATGCAAGCCACACCCTTGCGAGAACTTAGTTGACCAAGCCCTTGAACCTTAGTCAAGCCTAGCCTACTGCAACAACCCCGTTCACATTCAGATCAAGACGAGCCAAGCATTCGAAGCTGTATCATAAAGCACTTCAAGACCCACGCGAGCAACATGGGAACATGAAGACTGCCCCCGACCTAAAGTTTTGTATATCTCCAATGCCTAGCCTAGGAATCTCAAGGACGATATTCTTGTAAGGGGGATAGGTCTGTCACACCCTGTGTTTTGACTCTCCTGACTAAATTAACATATCTAAAAAATTAGGACCAATTAAAAAAAATTGTGAGTGCTTGTGATGGTTGATGTGATTGTTGCTTGTTTGCTTGGTTGCTTGTGTTTTAAAATCACAAGTTCCTACTACTCTATAGACTCATCTCCTTGTCCCAAACCTTTGTCCAATGACCATACCATGTGTATTGTACCAAAAACTATTTTTACCTAATACCATTTTGACCAAAAAGAATTTATTTAATTTAAGCTTTCAAAACCCCTCAGTTGGGATTTGTACTACAAGTCCTCAAATTAGGGAAGTTGTTTTCCACCAAATATTTTATTTAAATCCCATTATCAAAGAGACTTCCCAAAACCAAAAGATTATTATTTTAAAAGCTATTTTACTATTTTATTTAAATACCTTTTTCTAAGGCCAGAAATGGTCTTTTATAAAGAAAGGTTATTTTTCTTGCAATCAAAATATTTGAGAAAATTTAGGGAAACTCAGTGGACATATATATTCCATATATAAGAGTTTCAACACATGGTAATGTTCAAAATATTGGACAAAACCCTTCAAAACCCTTTCTTCCTATTTCAAGCTTTTGGAATATTTCCATAGGAAATGTTCTCAATAAATCTCACTAAAATTCTAGCATGTTACACATGATATATGTGATGATTTTGCGAAGTTTCATCTCAATCCAAGTTGATTTGATTCACCTAGATATTCCAAAACCCTATGTGTCCAGATCCAAATTTGAGCAACTCTACATTGCCAAGTGTCTCCTATTGTGCTCAAATTTTGTGGGAATGTTTTCATTCTACAATAATGCATCCACACAAGTGGTGCATCAAGGAGAATATATGAACTTGTCCAAAACTCGTCTAGACCTTCTCTGCCGATTTCGAGAATAGGGAAACTTTACATTGTGAACTTTATCCAATTGATCCCAAACTTTTTGGACATGCTATAATAATAAATTAATGCCAACACACCAAGTGTTGCAGTAGTGGGATATAATTGACATGAATTTATATCCAAGATACCAATTCTGCCCATTTCTAGGGTTTTTCAAGTCTACATTTGAAACTTTCTCCAACAAATCCCAAATATCATGTCCAAACTCATTTTCACCTATCTTGTGATCGTGTTAAGTTTAATAGAAACTGGACTCCATTTTCTAGCCCTAACGCCCATCAAACACCTTCTGCTCTCTTGCCAAATATGTTGCTTTATCCCTTCTACTATTCTCCTTGAGCTCAAATTTCTACCACAATATTCTCTCACCCTATTTTACCTCGAGTAACTTTTCCATTGCTTCTGATAAAGTATTGGATGGTAACTCCCTCTCTTTACCTCTCCTTTTACCATGGCAACCCCTCTTTTACCCTCTCCCAATAATTATGTTCAAAGCCAATGCACCCACATCCTTCCAGAACACCTCTAGTTTGCTAATGCACTATTTCAAGCAAAGATATGGCATGCTCATGTGGAAAATATGAGCAGCCCTTCTGAAACTTGTTTTTTGGCAGAAATGTGGCCTTGAACTGCAAGTGCTAGCTACTCTCATCTCCGTGATCTCAAACTTGGTGTACTTTTAGTCCTTCCATTCATAATACCCCTCGACAAGGTTTCATCCCCTATGCCCAACAGTAAAACCCCTTTTGAGAGAGCCCACGATTGGTTCTACAAACTTAATAAGTGATGAAACCCAGCCTAACCTGCTCCACTCATGTCCAAATTGCACTAGTGCTCTCTGGAATGCATGCCTTGGATGCTAGACACCTTGGCCTGGCCAAAGGGTGGTCCTGGACAAGCTGTAGCGTGGTGACCAGGCTGGATGCATGCAGTAATGGTGCTCTGCGCCTTGTCTTCTTCCTGCAGCTCATGTTTGGCATCGACAACATGCCTCAGCACGCCATAGGACTCCCTTTGACCGCCCATTCCCCTCCGCAACGAGAGCAAGCCTCCAAGGTGGCTTCAACGCGTGTGCTCGCCGCGCCTAAAGCGCACCCGAGGCGCTCCCGAGGTCCCCTCGGTTGCCTCCTCCATTTGACCGCATCCCCGAGCCCCTGCTACGCCCTAGTTCATTTATCTCCCTCCGGCAAACTTCCCGACGCGCACAATTTATCCTCTCATGTCCCTCTTCCACCCCCATGGCCGGAGATCTCCCGCCGGCCCTCGCTCAAATTGAAGACCTGCTCTCTCTCTCCTCCTCCCTTAAGCCTCCCGTGGGAACTAGCATTGACTCGGCTCCCTTAGCTGTGCCCTATCTTCCTCCCTTGATATCCGTGGCATCATGCCCTTAAGCGCCGGCGGCCTCCTCCGCGGCCGACCAAGCCCCCACCGCCCCGGTGTCCAAACATCCCAAAGTGGTGGCCGAGGGCACGGGCGGACGGCGTTGGCATCGCCCCTGGCCATGCCCAAAGGAGCCGCGGGAGGAAGGAGACAAACCCAACATGCGGGCCCTACCTGTCGGCCGCTCAGCGAGGTCGGGCCGCTGACATGTGGACCTCCCCAGGTTAAGTGGAAGCGGCTTAGGCGTCGGGCGTCTCCCAAGGGCATGAGCGTATTTCATGAAATACGCCTTCAGCGTCGCCTCTAAGTCACGAGGCTGAGCCACTAGGACGACCGAGTGGTTAACCAGTGCTGTGGGCACATTTTAGCCGTGGGTAAGAGCCCCTTTTCCTTTTCTTTTTTTCCAAAGAGCTTAAATAATTCTTAGCTAATTCTTTGTAGCTATAATATTGATGATTCAAAATCCTGGATGTTGCAAAAATCAAGGCCTATCAAAAAATGTGGATTGCGCATTTTTCCAGAAACATTTTATGTAGGGATAAAAAATGTTAACTTAGGCTAGAAAAATAGTGTGTAATATTTGGAGCCTATGGAAATTGGACTCCCTAGAGCATTCTAATCAACTCCAAATGGAGTGAATCGAATTTCTAGAGGCTCCAAATATCACACACTATTTTTCTAGCCTAAGTTAACATTTTTTATCTGCATTATTTCATTGCACCAAATGAATAGCCCCTCTTTACCATTTACTCCATATTAGGAAATCCCTAAAATATTGATATGCACTCCAAATCCAGTGAAACAACTTCCTAAATTCTTCTAAAATAATTTCCTAATTGATGGGCACATCCAATCAGTTTTATAAGAAAATTTTCTGTATGCTTTGTGTGGGGCTAGTGATGCCTCCATGTCCACCATTTCAAATTTTCCGGTGATCCAAATCCCTTAGAACAACTTTAGGTATTTTTCTTATGACCAGAGATGTCCAAGAAAAATAGAACTCCTGTTTATAGAGAACTTTGTTTCTTTGCTTGATTGTGTGGCTTATCGTGGTTGTTTCCGATGATAGTTGACGAAGCAGATGAAGTACTGGGAGTTGGACGGGAATCAATGAAGACCTCGAAGAGCTTGCTGAACCAGACAAACAACCCCTTGACCATGTCTGAGAAAATAGTTTCGTGCATGTCATATGAACCATTTTTTCGATGCATACGACCATGTTGGATCGGTAACTACCTTGGTGAGGTGTTTCCGATAGTTCCTTTTAACACTTGCACTTGGGAATAACCCTACTATTCATGAGGGTTGTGCGGGTGGGTGTAGTTAGGTTGCTAGTAATGCTATGCATGGGAATGGGTGCATGCATGGTGGCAGTAAAAGGAAAGGTGACTTCAAAGGTTTTTCAAAAACCCCGTCTGGTGCTCCTAATGCCCGAGCGAGGTGGTGTAAGATGGGTGACCACTTTAGAAAGAAGTGGTGTATCGAGAAAGGTTTTGTGCGTGTGGTTTTGGAAACGGGATTAGATTTAAGATTTGTCGACCGTCCCAACCTTACATGTGCAACTACGATACCCTAATATGGGAATGGGGCTTCGTTGATTACCTTGGTCGACGCTAGCACATAGCTCACATTACTAGTGCCGACAGTGGTGTGGTCACTCTCGAGACAGGGTTGTGCCAGGTAGGGAGACCATGAGCTGTTTTTATGGGCACCAGGCACACCGTTGGTCCCTTCATGGATGGTACGATCTAGAGCGAGGCTCGTTTGATGTACATCATGAGGGCTGGGTACCAATCGAGTGAACTTTTTTGTTTAGTGTTGCTAGGGGAAAGGAATTGTTTGGGTGCCTACCTCACGTATGTAATATACCTCGAGTCATGGATGATATGGAAGTTCCTCGAGTCTTGTGGGTACAACGCGTAACCTCTGCAGAGTGTAAAACTATTTGAACAACAGTGTCCACACCCAAGGACAGTTGGGTGGTGCTGCCTAAACTACGTCCAGTTGTTTTTGCACAAACCAAGTTCTTGTGTGTGACAGTATGAGAAAAATATGGTGATATGAGGAAGATGGTACTTGAGCTAAGTCTGGTGACTTGGCATGATCGGTGAACTAGAGTCGTTCAACCCTCAGTTGATTGATATCTGTAACCTGTTCACCGGGTTATCGCTATACCTTGTGATGCAGGTCGTACAAGTATTTGATCATGTTATTGCACTAGGGAAAAATCTGCTTTTTGAAAAAAATAGCATACTAGTGTTATATCATGTTTCATTATTGATTTGTTCCTCAACATGGGTTGCTTGAGAGTGCATTCAAAGTAGTAATTGGCTTTCTACTGGTTATTGCATTGACCAGGTGAGAGAGAAGAGGAGATGGTGAAGAATACCTGGGTGACGTTCCTGCAAGCTAGGACGCTTCCCAGTGAGAATTCCTGTAGGTTAAGGCTGATGGCACGGGTTCGCGCTTTCAACGAAGATTTCGTCTATTAGTTGAGTTTGGAATGTTGGACTTCAAGGCCCTATCTATGTAAGACTTGACCGTAATGGTCATTATTTTTATGAGACAATATGTATGGATGTAAGACTCTTTCTATTCAGTTTCTGTGTGTTCGGTGAGCATTGATCTCTCGGATCACTGAGCATGTACATTTGGTGACCATGACTTATAAGTCGGGGTACCCACATTTACATTGCTAACTTTGCTCAAATGAGATGAAACTTGGTGAACACTCTTGGTTTCTACCACAATGCAATCCTGTTAACTTTCACAACAATTGGGTAAAGGTAACTTGCCCAAGCAATCATCAAACACTTTGTGGTAGTTTGGTAAAGTTGCTGCTTTCACCACATTTACTCATCTCCTTCATTTCATTTTTCTACCACAACTTCTCCTAGTGATGCTCCTCACGCCAGTAACTTTCCCATGGCCATAGCTCAATTATTGGTGGGGGTAAAACCCCCAAATCCCCTCATGGACAGCAAGATCTCATCTCTGTCTCCACTCCTCTCTCTCTGTCGAATATTGAGAGCATCCAAAGACTTTACCCGGTTGTTTATTCTCCCCTTGACCTCGTGGACATGCTTGGCCATGCAAAAGTCATCGTTGGCATGCCTGGCATGCAATTCGGGCGCTCTGGAGTATGCTATAGTGCCCAGCCGCACTGTAGCCTCCCTATGCCCGATGCTGCCGACCGCCTCGAGCCACTCCCTTGCGCCACTAGAGGCGCGTGGGCATCCGCGACCATCTCCCCTGTCGCCCCTCCTCTCTCCCTCTCAAATGGCCACCTCCGGCACATCCGAGCACCACCCAATTCGTCCAACCACACGCCTCGCGCGCGCAGGCCACCCCACTCCCCCTCTTCTCTCCCCTCGCCCTGGGTTGACTCAGGAGCACCCCAGATTTGCCCTCTTCTCTCCCCCGTTCCCCTGTCCTCACCCCCGAGATTGCCATGCTCCTTGTCCACGGTGAGCCTGGCCAGCACTATAAAAAGGGGTCCCCGGGCCTCCTACTCCCCCAATCAAGCGCCCGCTCTTCCCCTTGCACGCCCTCGAGCCTGTGTGCCCGAGATTGAGCCAGAGCGCCGTCGCCTCGGGCTGCCTTCGTCCGGCCGGTATAGAGCTCCACCCCCTTCTCTTTCCTTCTCTAGGATCCTCTGCGACCCACAGTGCTAACCCCATCATCGATTTGGCATTTTGCACGTGAATCGAGCTCGTTGTCCTCACCTTCTTCCTCCATCGCTTGGGTTCGACGTCGTTGTCGCTTCTGTCAACTCTAGTGGCCAGCATCACTACCCAAAGACGTGCGCCGACCCCACGAACCCATCGATGTCCTCAGAATCCACGATCGCGCCCCGTATCACTAGCGGTGAGAACCCCCACCTCCTTGACCGAGGCTAGGGATAACAGGTGGATCCCACCTTTCATCCCCATCCCCTCTCTTGCTGCCAAGACGGGCCTACGGGCAGGTTTAAAAATAAACCTGTCGTGCGCACCGTTTCACTTTGGGCCAGATTCTGTCCTAGGCCAGCTCAGTTGCGACAATTCTAACCCAGTTTGCTATGAGGGCTTTTTCTTTTTCTTTTATCAGTGGGATTCCAAGAATCCCATGGTATTTAATAATTGTCCTATTCCAATTATTTTTCCACCACAAATCTTGTAATAATGTGTAGTATTTTATAGTGCCACTTGTAAAAATGTTTGAAAAAGTTTTGTGTACTATTTTATTTTATAACCACTTTTTAGGCATTTTTAGCTAGTGTTAAAAGAGTTTCAAAAATCTTCTTCACTACAAAACCTTAGGAAAATATTTTTAGTTTTGTATGTAGATTTTTTAAGAGTAGAGTAACATTTTAGAAGTGAGTTTTGTGTTATGTTTTGTTGTGATTCTTATTATTGCCGTTATTATCACGATGATAGATTACGTCGTTGATGAGGGAGTTGGACCCGAGGATTTGAATACCCCAAAGACTTTGTTGAACCAGGCAAGCAGCCCTTTGACCATGTCTAAGAAATTTTTATTTGCATGTCATTTAGCACTTTAACTTTGCATTTAATTCATGTTGAATCGGTGACCCCCGTGGTGGGTTGACTCCGAGGAGCACCTCATTGAAACTTGCACTTCGGCAAGACCCTATCACCTATGAGGCTTGTGCGGGTGGGAAGTAGTTAGGTTGCCAGTAGTTACTATGGAAATTGGGATGGGACTATGCATGGTGACGATGAAAGAAAGTGATTCCAAGGATTTTCGAAAACCCCGTCAGGTGCCACTAATGCCCGAGGGTGATGATGTTAAGATGGGTGACCACTTGGGAAAGAAGTGGTGTGCCAAGAATTGTTTTGTGTGTGTGGTTTCGAAATCAGGAGGGATTTAAGATTTGCTGACCATCCTAACCTTACATGTGCGACCACAATACCCCTTATGGGACGGGGCTTTGTTGATTACCTTGGTAGATGCTAGCATAGAACCGATATTACTAGAGGCGGGAGTGGCATGGTCACTCTCGAGATGGGGTCCTTCCTGGTAGGGCGACCATGAGTTGTCTTCACAGGCACCGGGCACACCGTTGGTCCCTGCATGGATGATACGTTCTAGAGAGAGGCTCGTATGATGTACATCATGTGGGCTGTGTACCAATAGAGTGGACTCTTTGTTTAGTGTCGTGAGGGGAAAGGCATTGTTCAGGTGCTTACCATGGGTATGTAATATACCACGAGTCATGGATGACCCGGAAGTTCCCCGAGTCTCGTGGGTACAACACGCGACCTCTGTAGAGTGTCAAACTATTTGAATAGCCGTGTCCATGGTCAAGGACACTTGGGTAATCCTGATTAAACTACGTCCATATGTTTTCGCTTAAACCAAATGAGTGAGTGCGTGAGTATGTGGAAAAGATGATGATATGAGAAAGATGATACTTGACCTAAATGTGACTACTTGGTACGGTAATTGAACGTGGGACGTTCAACCCCGGCTTATGATGATAACCATAACTTGTTCATATGGATATCTACGACAAGTCGATGCATGGTTTTACAAAGTTGATCATGTCATTTGCACTCAAATTAGTTTTCCACAAAACTTACCTAATTAGTGCTATATCATGCATTATTGTTGCCTCGTCCCACATCATGTGCTGCTTTCGAGTACATTCAAAGTACTCATTGGCTTGCCACTGGTTATTTAATTGGCACGAATGGAAGAGCAAGAATATGGTGAGGAGTTCGTAGGACACGAACACGGACGTAGGACGCTTCCCAGTCAGTATGCGTGTAGGTTTAAGGCAGATGCCTCGGGTTCACACTTTCGAGCAGGATTTACGCTGCTAATTATGTTTGGTGTGTCGTTCTTCGAGGTCCTATCTATGTAAGACTTGACCTTGATGGTCTCTATTTGTATTAGACTGTATGTATGGATGTAAGACTCTTGTTATTTAGTCTCTGTGTGTTCAGTGAGCATTTATCTTTGGGATCACTGTACACGTGCATTCGGTCATCACGACGTATAAGTCGGGGTCCCCACACAAGGAAAGTAATGCAGAAAATGGAGATAATACCACCATCAAGGATATGGAAAATCCCGTAGAATCCCGAGACCATGCAGACCCCAAATACAACCCCGACTCACCAGGCTACATAGATCTAGATAAGCCCGAGGATCTTGAAAATTCCAAAGGCAGCAACTACATCTCTCCGCCCGAGGAGGAAGATAGCTTGGGAGACGAGGATTTTATCGTCTCCGAAGACCCACTAGATCAAAAAGTATTCAGGTGGAAACTCATAGCCACTACATGGAGCCTCAAGCTAAAGAAATGACAAATTATAGCCGAAGAGGACTCCATAAATGAAAGATGGACAAAAGTCTTGGCCGCCAAAGAGGGGTACGGCCAGGAACAACACAGACAAACCAAAAGCTACCCACGTTGTCATTTTTTGCCAGAATTCAAAGACAATGCTTTGGAGCCTGCACCACCCAGATTCGCACAAGACAAACAACCATACCACCGTCCTCGAGGACGGGATAGATGGGAACCGGCTCAATCTGGACACCCATTTGACCAGCGACAAAACATTAAGCCTCGAACAGGACAACCAAGATCTATTTATGGATCTAGAAGCCACACTCCTGCTAGACAGGACATGCACCAAGCTCGGTCCAATCAGAATGATGGAGTTCGAGAAGAGCAGCACGGTAGGATCTCGTCCACTCCATAGCATGATATAGCTCGGATAAGGGGCGCCTCCCACCCAATGTGTTTCACAGATGAGGTGATGCGACACTAATTCCCCGAAGGGGTTAAACCCATAAATATTGAGTAGTACGACACGACAATAGACACGACCGTACGGATTGAAGTTTTCCTTCTCCACATTCACATGGCTTGCGGAGATGATCTCCACGCCATCAAATACGTACCATTAAAGCTCAAAAGGACAGCAAGGCACTGGTTGAATAGCCTCCCCGAAAACTCCATTGGTAGTTGGGAGGGGCTCGAAGATGCCTTTCGAGACAACTTTCAAGGCACTTATGTCTAACCACCTCGGTCCGGTGACTCGATTCACATCATTCAACAACCTGATGAGTCATCTCGACAATTGTGGAATAGATTACTCACCAAGAAAAACTAGATTGTCGACTGTTCACATGCCGAAGCATTAGCCTCCTTCCGCAACAACATCTGAGACGAATGGCTAGCCCGGACACTCGGATAGGAGAGGCAGAGGACAATGGATGCCCTGCTACTCTCATGACCCGCCATTGCACTAGTGAGGATACTTGGCTAGCCCGTAGGAACAACCCTCTCTCAAACCCTCGCACTTCCAGAGTCCGGGATGGCAAAGGAAAGTCACGACACAACAAGAACAAGCGTCAAAGCAGTAATGGTGAAGCCGATGAAACGATAGTTAATGCCGGATTAAGCAACTCCAGGCCCGAACCCAGAAAGAAGCCTTCTAAAGGAAATCAGGACGACCCGACCATGCTGGAAAAAAAATACTCGAGAGGCCTTGTCAGATACACGACACTGAAAACAAGCCCGCTGCTCACACCAACTATAACTATTGGGTGATTAAAGCGGCGAGTAAGAGCGTCGCCGAAGACCAGGCCAAGAACCCCGACATGAAGCATGATTAGGTACCCCGTCGACCGAACAACGGAGGCCAAAAACAGTTTCCCTCGAAGTTAAAACCGTGAACATGATCTACGCACTCACTTGCCTAAAAAGGAGAGGAAGCGGGGATTCGGGGCGTATACGCCATAGGGCCAGTAGCCCCGAAGTACAACCCATGGTTGGCGTACCCGAGCACTTGTGACTACACGGACCAGCCGACTAGCATTCGGCATGGAGGTTCAGTGGCCTTGGTACTCGACCCCATCGTTGATGGGTACCACCTCACGCGAGTCCTCATGGATGGAGGTAGCAGCCTCAATCTAATTTATGAGGACATAGTGAGAAACATGGGCATTGATCCATCAAGAATCAAACGCAGCAAAACCACCTTCAAAGGAGTAATTCTAGAAGTAGTGTTAGGTTCACCCGATAACTTTCACAACAAAGGCTTGATCTTCGACATTGTCCCCTTCCTTAGAGGGTACCATGCGCTCCTCGCTATACAATGTTTGCCCGCTTTAATGTAGTTCCCCATTATGGATACCTCAAGTGGAAGATGAAATGACCTAAGGGTGTCATTACAGTCAATGGTAACACTGAGCGAACCCTTCGAACTGAGAAATACATTGCGGCTTTGGCAGCCGAAGTATAGGTCAGAGATGCGGCTCCAAAGTCACAGCTAACCGTCAAGGAGCACAAACGAGCTCGCGCCCCGATGCAGTTACCTATCACTCCAGCTAAATAAGGATACACTCCCCATAGCAGCACCTTGCAACCAACAAAATATGTGCCTCGAAGGCACAATTTTGCGCTTAAGATACCATGGGCAACTGTGGTGATCAATGATATATGGCTTAGTGTTCGGGTAAACAAAACTATGGCCAGTATTGTCCTCAGACACATATAGGTACCATTAAGGACCAATTCAGCGTCAAGCAAACCAATACTTCGGCGCCTTCTCAAGATCACCTTTGTTTAAGAAGTGTTCATTGAAGTTCTCCCATTCCAAGGAATATTTCCCGAAGAGTGAAGGCGCATACATGCAGGAGGGCATTATAAGGAACATCAAGCGAGCTACATCAAACCCCGTGTAAACCTCTACTCTGTAAACTTTATATATATATAAAGTTGCTTGTAGAGTTCAAATTTTACACATACAAGTTTATAGGAAATAAAGAACATTCCGTGTGGTTCATGAGCTTTGCAATACCTTTTGCCCCTTCCCTTTCCCGTACTATTTTTTCGAACATCAACACAAACATCTTTTATGCTCATATTTGATACTGGCCAAATTGACTGGGGCTGGGCCGTCATAACCGCCCTTAGAACCATTACAATGCTATTTAACATTCATGTATGTGGAGTCTTAGATTTGTGTTATATGCATTGGTTCCAAATTATGTCTTGGCTGAAAAGTTGGGTTGCCCCGCTCCTTTGCTTACCTATTTACATTCCGCTTGTTCGGCTAAAGGGGTAAAAGGGAGAACCGCTGCGATTGTACTTCTAGCTAGTCTATTTAAGTACCTCAGCAGAGAAAGCTGAAAAGTGACTGGCATAATAAGCAAGAACTCGTCTGTGATCCGAAGACAAGTGTTAAACTAACAGAACCGTTGGGGGTTCATCACGTCATGCGAACAATTTGAAATCATTCAAACCAGGCGATTATTGATTTTTACACCACGAGACAGAGAAAAATCATGCTTTATAAGGGGGCTCTAATTAGCACCCGGAGTCAAGCTCCTATGGTTAAATGGAATCCTTAAAGACAAATAGTCCGATTGCTTGGTTTTCCCCACATTACCGCCTTAGGGTGCCAAGACGTTGTCTAAGGGTAATAATGCAGAGGCCAAAAACACCCGTGCTAGTATCTGGAAGGGGGCTGAAGCCGGCGATTGGAAACTTTCAGTATTAAAACAACCACAAAAGAGATGCAAATAGAATACATGGTATGCCATGCAAAAATAAAGGGTATTGTATCATACAACCACATTTACAAGATATTGTTTTTCAATCAAAGATCATGTCTTTGGAGCATTGCGCTTCTACCGCCCGAGCACCTTTCATGGCAGTGGAGAAATACAGCTCCGGGCATCTATGCTCGTTTCCGGGCGATGGAGGTGTGATGGCTATCTCCAAAGGTTCCACCTTTGGCAAGTGCATCATCATCCTTGCAAAGGCCATCCCAGCTCCCTCGATGCAGACAAAGTGCTTCATGACATCAATCTGGGCGCAACAACAATTGGCCTTTGCACCAGGCCAAAATAGTTGCTAGGCAGCGGCTCTATCAGCGAGATGTGATGCAAAGATATTTCATGGCCGGCTTTGTCATGTTGTGCAGCTCCATCAGTTGTTTGAAGTAATAGGAGACAAGAAATGGTTGCTCAGGGGCTTGCACTTGTGCCTAGAAAAGCCTTTGCTGGACCGCGCCCTCCTGGGATGCATAGTGCTTCACAGCTTCCGCCGCATTCTTCGGGAGATGTGCAATCGCACATGGAGAACTCCACAGCCGAGTAGGAAATGAAAATATTTGTCCATCGAATATACACTATAGTAGATATCTATTACAATGTGCAATTTGCTTGATGTGATGGATCATTTTTGAAAATCGTGTGCCTCCTTCCATGCTTCTTCGAGTGCGGCGGTTACCAAGGTCAACTCGGAAGAGTATTCTTTGTTCTTCTACTCAAGGGTTTCAATTTTCATGATTGCTTCCTTGAGCCCTTGCTGGACCTCACTCACCCTAGTCTCGGACTTCTCACTAACAGTCTTGTCCTATTCGGCCACCTCTGTGTGTTCGGCAGCTTCATACTTGGCCTTGTCCAATTCGGCTTTAAGCCTCTCTGACATCAGCAACAACATCTATGATGGTCATTTCAAACAAATTGTTCTTAGAGACAAAAATAACGAACACCTCATTTTTATGAGAGTGCCAAGGTTCGAACATTTACCTTGTGTGTCTTCAAGCCGCTTGTTGATGCGGTCCAGCTCTTCTTCGAAAACCTTCAGTTTTCGGTTCATTTCCGCCAACTCGAGGGAGTTGGGGGTTCTAGCTGAAGTGGGGGCATGCAGACGGGCATTTTTTAGACTTTCACAGTTCTCAACTTTTTATGAAATTCTCTGCTACGATGAACTTTTTTTCATCCTACCAGAGTCTCGGAGGCTACATGCATATTTTTTCCGAACTATTTTGAACTCCGCATGAGTTTTCCCTAACTCACGCAAGGCTTGGGGGGTATGGAGTATAAGATTGCTTGTAGATAATAAAAAAAGTAGAACTACTTTTCAAGGGAAAAAGAGTATTCGAATTACCTTGATGCTTGCCGGTAGCACGGTGAAAGCTTCTTTTAGTCCACTGTCAATGGACTCAATCCTTCTCAATACCACACTCATATGCGTGCGTCACTCTTTGGGAATGGAAGAGTCATTGAGACCCTCCTCCCTTAGGACCGGCCACCCAGTTTGGAATCGCTCCGTTATGGACGGCTCTGGGTGTCGTGTAGCAGTACTCCTTCATGTTGAAACTCCTACTAATGGTGTTGGATATTGAGGGGCCTACGGAGTTCTCTTCAGAGGAGAGCTAGAAGGCTAGACCCTCCTTCCTTTCTTGCCAGGATGGATTCATCCTCTTTGTCCTTTGTGGCTGAGGTGTTAGCCTCGACCATGATATTGTCGCCCTCAGATTTCGGGCTCCGCAAAACCCTAAAGATTCAAACTCAAGGGCGTGAACAAAGATCTCTCGCGGGCTCGCCTCACCTAACTCACTACTCGCTGAGGACGGTAGGAAACTCACTCGATGGTGAGGAAGGCATAGAACACGACAGTTTGCCTAGGTTCGGCCTGCTGGGAAGCGAAATACTCTATTCCTGCTTTGGTGGATTGCCTCTCGTAGAGGTTGGTGGATGAACTAGTACATTGTTCCAGGGCCTTCGGAGGCTGGGCGGCCTTTGTGTTGTGTTGGTGTGTGAATGAATCGACTCCCCCTATGAAGTGACCTAACCTCTATATATAGTGGCGGCCTCGGTCCTCTTCCCTTATCTTTTCGGTGGGAAGGGATCCCACAACGACCAATTTTGAAGGGGAACAGGGGAACATGCTCCCCTGCCCAAAGGTGGTCTTCGCCCGCAAAGTGGTTGTCAATGCAGCAGGGACGGGTCCATGGATGACTTCCGTCCTGCTGGCGGGCGGTGGTGGACTTGTAGCACCAGAATGGAAACCTTTGGGAGATGCCTTGGGAACCCCGGTACGTCCTTGCCCCCTTTGCACTGAAGGGGAAACTGTCTGCCCTACTGTCTGCTGCTCGCCTGTCCTTCCCCCACGTCATCCTTGAATCTCGAAGCCGGGCCTTGCCTCGGAATATATGCCACTCCAGAGGGGTCCTGATGAGGCCCCCTTGCGGGTCTTCATGCTGTTCCTCCTCGCGAGGCTTGGCCCCTCATAAGGACCTTGCCTTGAGTGGTGTCGGGCCTATTGGTTTTCGGTCGATGAAGTGGGCCAACACTGGGTCGCTAGCATGCAAGTTTGGGTACCCCCATTCCCAGAACACCAACAATAGCCCCCAGGCCCACGACACGCTCGGTTTGGCTTCTGGGCGAAGCCTCGGGGGCGGCCCGAGGCGTCGCGGGCCAGGCCCTATGAACAACGAACTGAAAGCTTATCTTCCCGTCTTCTCCGCGCCAGACCAGCCTCATCCAGGCTCGTTGAACCACTTGACCCGCATCTGCGAGCCGCCTTCGTCTCCCGTCGATTTCGCTGTCGGTCCTTCCCCCTGTGCAACCCCGACTCCCTCCTCCGACCCCCGCGTGCCACGTTGCTTTTCTCCTCATTCTCCTAGCCATGCCCCCGAAAGGGGGAAAGAGCGGAGGCTCGCGGGGTCCATCCGTCTCGATGGCGCCTCGACCCACGTTGGGCCGGTCAATGGTGGTGAGCTTCGTGGGGGTTGGAGAAGATCCGACTGGTAGTCGCGGCCGGTTCCAATGAGTGGGGGGCCACCATGATCTGACCAGGTTCATGGCCTCGGGGCGAGATGGCGACCCCCGCGGTCCCCCTTCATAACCACGTCCTTCTATCAGGTGTATAGGTGCCATTCTCGAGCTTCCTCGTCGTAGTGCTCTCGCATTACCAGATCCACATGCTCCAACTTGACCCCAGTTCTCTGGTTCTCCTCTCGGCCTTCGTGTTCTTGTGCGAGGCCTTTGTTGGCGTTACCCCTTCCGTGGCATTGCTTCACCACTTCTTCTCCCTTGAATTGGTCTCTGAGGAGCAGTGGTCCGGGTGTGTGTCCTTGAAAATGGCGGACCCATCGGTCCTGGGGGCCCTCGACGCCGAGCTCCTCCCTGAAGCAGAGTGGTTCAGGTGGTAGTCGGTGCAGATCGAAACTGTTGGGGCCGGAGCCCTGTTCCAGCCCCCTTCGACCCCCTCTATGCCGAACCGGGGGTGGACGTGCGAGGTGCTTAATGACCCCCGACTCACACCGGTCCTGACTTGGCTGGAGAAGCTGAAGCGGGCGGGGGTGACGACGGCGATGGTGGTGCGGGAGTTTATCCGTCGGCGGATCGCTCCTCTCAAATGCCACTCCCGTCCAATGTGGGCTTACGCGGGACCCCGTGAACTAATGAGGATCCAGATCCTGCCTATCTCCCTTGGCACCGTGCGTGAGGTGCTCCGTCGGCTGGTTGGTGGCGATCCTGATGAGCTTCCCCAGAATGGCCTCTCACTGTATAACCTGAAGACCCTCTAAGCTCTCGTCGCGGGGATGCTGCTCTTCGATGAGTGGGGGCTCCTCCCTCGGGGGACACGCGTCCCCGGGGGGGCTCTACCCTTAGGGTTCAGGCCCATGAAAACTCTGGTCGTGCCGCCCCTCCCGCAGCCGGGGGCACCGTGTATCGTCGCCCGCTCCACCGACTTTTGCTCCAGGTCGAGCCGGGGTTGGTTGTGACGACTGGACAACAGTGGGGGTCGCCGCCCCCACCTTCAAGATTCAGCTGAGGGCCATCGGGTCTCCACGCCAGGCCACCCACGTCAGCTAGAAGAGGTGGTCGCCTAAGGGCGGCCGCCCCTCAACGCGGTGGGCCCCGGCGAAGAATAAGTGGGTCGCCGTAGATGAGTAAGCGCCCGTACCCTCCTTCGTCCTTTCTTTCTGCGCCTCCCTTCTGAGCCTTTGTTATGCAGGCTCTCCACCGGCGACAGGGGAGGCGTGTTGCTACTGCCCGCCCCTAAGATTGCCGAGCATCTTGTGGTTTCTTCCCTTGCACCCCGCGGGGTTCAACCTCCTAAGTCCCTCGTGCGTGAGCCTCCCGCGGTGTTCCTTGCCCGCGGACTCCGGCTCCCTAGAAGAGTGCCATTCCCCTCACCTGCAGCCCCCCTAGGGTCGTGTTGCGCCTCCCTTCCGGACCCCTTCTGCTTGGTGATGTGGGGCCTCTGGGGGCGCTTCCTTCCGTTGAAGCATCTGCGCGTGAGCCCCCAGCCCCCGAGCATGGATTAAGGCTGAGAGACTCCTCGCGCACCTCTCCCATTCGCCTTGTAGAAAGCGAGAGCTCTTGTTGGCCACTAGGGCCTGTTGAAGGTGTGTGTGCTGCGCCGTGGGGCTTGCTCCGCACTGCGGCGGAAGCACTTCACCGTCTAGGAGTGGGGCTTGCCAGCAATGAAGTCCTCCTGAAGGATGATCGCCGGCTCCTTGCGTTCGGGTGGCGCCAGCTTGAAGTCACCGTGAACCTCAGCCGCGTGCAGCGTGAGCGCGCCCACGTGGAGGCAGAGGGGTCCCTTGCCACGACAGTGGAAGTTCGCAAGCGTGCCCTCTCCAATTCTCAGGAGGCTGATTGTCGGCGTAGGGCCTCCGAGGATCGCCATAGGGAGCTTTGCACTCTCAACGCCGATCTTGAAGAGCAGGCTCGGCGGAGGGCCACCCTACGGGGTCCGCTTGTTGAGTGCTTCCCTGTCGGCCTGGGCTCGTGAGCGTTCGCCGATTCGTTGGCGCTTGTAGAGGTGGAGGAGATCCTGGAGCAGGAGCGTCTGGAGGTGAGGGAGCGCTAGGTGTCGTTTGCTGAACAATTCCTTGCCTCTCATGAGGCGAAGCTTCAGGAGGACATCGATAGGGGGGTGGCAGAGTCTCGGTGTTCCCTTCTTCTTGACTACCGTGCGAAGTTGAGGCTCTAGGATTCTCGCTTCCGCGAGCGCCGTGACCACCTGAAAAACGAGGTCGATGCCCTCGGGAAGAGATTGGATCAGGAAGTGAAACGTCAGCATGTCGCACTAGACGCCCAGGCTACTGCCGAAGATAAACTATCTCCTCTTTACAATCAGGTGAAAGACACAGCTTCCCTAGTTGGAGAGGCCTTCGAAGAGGCGATCCACGCTCGTGCCTCCAGCTTGAACGCTCCCGCATGTTCCAATCCCTCGAGAGGAGAGACTCCCGGGCTTTGAGCGACATCTGTGGCGAGGGTGTCTCGAGCCCCCTGGTCCGCAAAGATGCTCGGAACTTGGCCTTCTTCCTCCTGTCGTGTAATGCCTTGAGGAGAGTGTCGAGAACGCCCGCGCGCTCGTAGAGGAGAAGGGTCGTGACCTTTTAGGTCAATCGGCCTTGCACATCTTCAGCCACCTCCTTCGCCTTGAACCAGACTTTGACTTCGCCGCTGTGTTGGGTCCGGTGCCAGAGATGATCCGCGCTGCCCTGGCCGAATGGGTCGAGGTCCACGTGGAAGACCTCGTGACAAGGCTTGCTCCCGAAGGCTGCGGCGTGAGCTCTAGCGACAATGCGTCCTCCTGATTGCTCTCCTTGTTCTCCTGACAGGGTTATGTACTCGGTTTAACAACAACTTGAATGTATATGGGGGGGGGTAGCTTTCAGTGCGTTCTCTGAAGACGAGATGTGCACAATTCTTTCCTCCTAGCAGTGTCCGTTGCCACCCCCGTGTTGTCGCGACGCTGACGGTCTAGCCCATGTGTATGGCTCCATTTCTGGCGCTTCCTACCTGCTTGTGGGACGGTTTGATGATCTTTCGGCACTCTGCGTCTGTAGGTCCCGGTCCCGCACATTTCCCTGCCACCGCGAGGCGCAACCCATTACCAAGGTTGTTCCTCGCGGGGCAAAGCCCCGACGCCCTGAGTGCCGACATGGGCGGCACCTGGGCACCCGAGTGGCCTTGCGACCGGTAAGGCTCCTAAGGCACATTGCTCAGTAGTCCCCCTTGACACTCAAACCGCTCTACATCGACAGGTCCCAGTCCCGCACATTTCTCGGCTGTCGTGAGGTGCCACCCGTTCAAGGTTGTTCCTAGACCGCACAACGGTGGCCAAGTGGCTTTGCGACCGGTAAGACTCCTGAGGCGCGCCGGATGCAAGTGTAGTATGGATGGTAGAAATATATTTTTATAATCTGAATTAATAAAAACATCAATGTAGAAATACATAGAATGTAGCACAAACAGTATTGCAATGCTTGAAAATGGGGTCTAGGGTCCGTACTTTCTCTAGTGCAATCTCTCAACAATTCTAAAATAATTGGGTCACATAACAATCCCTCAACATGCGATAAATAATCACTCCAAAGTTCCTATCTAGCGGAGAACATAAGAAGAAATTGTTTGTAGGGTCGAAACCACATCAAAGTTATTCTTTTCGTTCAATCTTTCCAAGAGTTCATACTAAAATAACATGTAATGCTTTCCGATCGATCTATCCAAGAGTTCGTACTAAAATAACACCATTCATAATACTCATTCCAACACAAGGAACCTCAAAGAGTGCACCAGGATCTCTACCAGAGAAACAAAGACGAGAACGTGCATCCACCCCTATGCATAGATTACCCCAATGTCACCTCGGGAATCCATGAATTGAGTGCCAAAACATATATCAAGTGAATCAATATGATACACCATTATCACCATGGGTATCCATAGCAAGACATGGTGCTCTCAACTCTATAAAAGTATTCAATCCAATAAAGCGAAATCTGAAAGGGAGAACTCAATTCAACAAGATAGAGAGGGAGAAACACCATATGATCCAACTATATTAACAAAGCCCACGATACATCAAGATCGTGCCATCTCAAGAACAAAAGAGAGAGGGATATTAAACACATAGCTACTTGTAGAAACCCTCAGCCCCGAGGGTGGACTACTCCCTCCTTATCAGGGTGTCCATAGGGATGATGAAGATGGCCTTCCGTGATGATTTCCCCCTTCGGCACGGTGTCAGAACATACTGTCGATTGGTTGTTCATGGCTACATAGGCTTGTCGCGACAGAAATTCTAATCTAGGGTTATTTGTGTTTTTTGGTATTTATAGGATTTTTGGGTGTTGGATTCACACCAAGATGGGCCACGAGGTGCCCACTACCCAGCAGCCAACGGGCAAGGCCTCTGGCGCGCCCTGGTGGGTAGTGGCCACCTCCTTCACCTTCTGGTTCTCTCGTGAAGCTTCTAGTGCCTATTTTATTCCAAAACAAAAGTCAAAAAGATTCGTTGCATTGGGAGAACTTTGATTTCTGCACAAAAAACAACACCATGGTAGTTTTGCTGAAAACAACGTCAGTGCGGGTTAGTTCTAAATAAATCATATAAAGTGCATCAAAACCATATAAAAGTATTGTAAACATGGTGTGAATAATTCATAAATTATCGATACGTTGGATATGTATCAGTGACTATGGAATGCATGACCGGCGACAACACCACAACTGAAAGATTCAATGGAAAGGTCGCGGAGATCTAGGAGCTTGACTACTTTAGACTACACAGTGGAACGATGTTCCGTGTTATATGTGCTAAGAATGTTTAAAGAGGAAACCGATATTTCACTACCATGTCTATACCCAATGTTGACGCCAAGAGTGCTACCGTGAGCGCCATCATAAAATACGAGCCATGGCACACGCTAAGCACGTGACACAATGCTTCTCCATAACTGACCCGAACAATCCCAGTCGTGTTGTTGTGAGGACAGGCAAAAGGAACACCATCAGAATGGGTGGAGTCACCAACGAGGAAGACTACGACCAGTACGACAACCCTATGAGGGAACGTGACGATGAAGATGATGCATGCGTCAAAAGATGAATCAATACTACATTACCTAAGAAGGATCTTACTACATGGAAAAGTAAAAGACACAATGAGGGGCTCAATTATTCGACAAGGAACAAGTAGGGAAAGAATATCACTCAAAAACGAAAACATAGATGTTGGGAAAATACCATTTATATTTGTACCTATTCTGTACACCACTTGATCGTGTTATTGGTCAAATGATGTAATATGTACCGCGTGAATTATATACATCGTATCTGACCCCTCTCTTCCGACCACATGCACATGGTTAATTACGGCTCGGTCGTCGTTCGGGAAAGAAAAGAAAAAGGAAAAAGAAAAAGGAGAAAGGACAAAAAAAATAGAAAAATAAGAAAGGAAAAAAGTTAATGAAAATAAAAGTTAATAGTATAAAATGAAAAAGAAAAAAAAGGGAGGAGCACTAGCAATAGCGCGTCCGAGCGAAAAACTCGCTACTGCTACCTACGCAAGCAGTAGCACGGTTTGCTAAACAGCGCTAGAACTACTAGCAATAGCAGTAGCGCGGTCTTAGAAACCGTGCTACTGCTAAGTTAGGTGTAGCACTTTTTGCAAACCGTGCTACTACTATTGGTAGTATAGTTTAACAGTCTCATCCTCTACTCTCCATTCCCCTCTCTCTCGCACGTCCTCTTCCTCTCCCTCTCCCGAGCGCCACCACCGTAGAAGTAGCACCTCGCCAGTCGCGCCTGTGCCTTGTCCTCGCCATCGCCAACGCCGATGCCGACCGCCTCTCGCATTGCCTCCTCCTCCACGTAGCCCACCGCCATGAACATAGACGCCGACTGCCTCCCGCACTGTCTCGTCCTCGATGTAGGCCACCACCCGCAGTAGCTACTCCTCACTGTTGCCTTTGCCTCCTCCTCGGTGCCGCTGTAGCCTCTGTCTCCTCCTCGACGCTGCCGTCTCCCATCTGTAAGCCCCCCGCATGGCCCTCCTCTCTCACTTCCCTAGGGTTCTTCAGTTGCTGTAGTTGCTAGAGTTCTTCAGTTACCGTAGTTTCTAGGTTTCTTCAGTTATTGTAGTTTCTATATTTGTTGTAGTTGCTAGGGTTACAAAATTCTCAATTGGTTTGTGTGTGAACGTTCCTAGTGTTCTTCAGGTACTATAGTTGTTTAGCTCGACTAGATAAAGTATCACTAATCCAGGTTTCACCTTGGTTAATAAACTTGTCATCAACAAACTAGAAAAGAGAGAATCAAGCTTATTATCATGAAACCACTGGAAAAGCAACATCACCTCCTTTTTAACAATATCCCAACAATACTGGAAGAACTCAATCGAAATATTGTGTGGCCAGGAGTGTTATTATAATTCATGGAAAAGTGAGCATTCTTGATCTCAGTTTCACAAAAAGGTCTCATAAGGATGAAGTTTTCAACATCACAAAGTCTTTCATGAGGTCCCCACATACTATTGTCTATTTTACACATGTTCCCAACTGCATGACCAAAAAGGTTTTCGTAGAATTTTTAGCATGATTAAGCAGGTTCTTATTCCCTCCTATCACTGTGTCCACATAACTAAGAGAGAACATTAAACTCCTCATGAGCAAAACCATAAACAACCAAAATACAATAGTTAATTTTCTTGCATTTATCCCACAACTCAAACTTCATATAGTATCAAATTTGACAACTGCTGAATTTAGTTTCAAATATTGTGAAGAAAAAGGACTTCTTGCACTCCACTAGCTAGCTTGCATTTTTCTTCAAGTTCTATTTTTCTTCCTCTTATATGCAAATTTGAAGCGGACATGTGATATTTGGAAAATGATGGTTATATGCAGGGAAAACGATCCGAGTGGCCTATGTTTTGCCAGAATGTTGATTCATTTCTGTTCCGGAAAATTCCACGCGCTTGATATGTCCACTTTTTAGCAAAGGACATGCCAACATTTCCCATGAATTTTGGCGTGACTTGTGTTAGAAAGTATGCATATCGAGTGCCCATGATTTGCTGCGACGGGAATGAAACGAAATTCCGGCAAACCGTAGACCCTTTTTTATGTCATTACTCATTTTATTATAGTTTAAGAATTAAACGAGTAGAATAAATTTTAGGAAACATGTCAAACAACGAAGAAACCGGGGCTTCTGACCAGTCTGCACACGACACACAATATGATTGTGAACATGACTACCTCGACTTTTTGTCTAGTCCGCATAGTCATGGTTTGTAGGGCACCCTTGATGACGATGGTACTTACACCAACATTGATACGGATGGTACCGACATCGATGACGGCGCTGAGACTGGCACGGAAGGTACCAGCACCGAAGCCGCTAAAGAAAAGAGAAATCAAAGGACATGAAAACCTAACAAATTCGGCATCGGAAGACTATTGGTCACAAAGATGGACCTCGACAAATTTGAGCCATAAGAGCTGGCTGAAGTGCAAGTTCTATGGGAACCAAGTCAGATGCATCATACAGGAAACCGAGAGCATCAACGATAATGACTTAACGAGTAAGCCAAATATTGAGCACTTGCTCCTAACGAAGCTGCACAAGAGATTCAAGTTCCCCGGTCGGGATAAGGAAATAGAAGACCAGTGGAAAGATCCTGTAATGAAAATGATTAACAACCACGCCATGGGCATGCCAGCAATGGTTTGGACTCCTGGAAACGGAGGGTGAACGAGATATTGAGGCTGATGTACCCCTATCTATGATTTTGGAGGAAAATCCAACACTTACACTAGAGGAGTCCGAAACTTTCAAGGACACTTGCGCTATGGACGCGGCCAAGGCTAAGTCTGAGAAATACAAGGAGCTTTAGCAAAAGGAACATAGGGAACCAACACCTTGGAATCCATGGCTACCTTGGCAAAAAGCCATATGGGATAAGGAGGACGCGGAACATGAAGCCACGTGGATCCGAGACCCCTTCGCGCAGTTCACCGACCCATTGGAGAGTAACTTCATCAGGGCTCGATACAAGTGCGGCGCGGAAAAGAAGGTTTGTTACACGGACCCGATCATGAGGAAATTAATTAGAATAATGGCATATATTCTTTCCCACCTTACATTTAGCTTCTGATCAAGTCGACTACACATTCATAAACCGTTCACGTTCCTTTTGCACGAGAAGCAACACAGGTTTGCGTCCGAAAGTGACTCTTCATCGTGGAAGCCCAAGTGGGACACCCCTCCCAACGGGGCCTTGAACAAACTGACGGGACCCCCTTTGGACCAGCGGCCACAATATGGACGTGTGCACGGTGTCGGAGACGCTTCCACGTGGAATGTCTATTACAACGAGGGCCCGGAGGCCAAGAAGCACAAAAATAAGTTCAGTTAGGCCGACATCAACGTGTGAGGCTTGGGATCGAGAAAAAGGCAGTTGAGGACAAGGAAAAGGCATCTCAAGCCCAAGATGAGTTGCTCCATAAGGCAGTCGATGCAGCTATAGCTACATGCAGAAAAGATTATGCTACTACCTTGGTCCCGGTTATCATCAACTTGCAGAAGGAAAATCCATACAAGAGCGCACATGATTTTCCCATGCCGAGCTTCATCGGGAGATACTCGGTGAACATTACAACCGCACCATCACCTACTCTCACAATGGCACATGCTCCCGCACCCATACCCGCACCCGCTCATAGCAGCCCGTCCTCTGTCTTTGGCATGCTAGGCGGGCCTTCGTCTTTCGCAGACTTCGACACCCTCACGGTAATTATCCGTCGCACCAACATATATCTACAACCTTCCATTTTTGTTGCCTTTCATATGTTTTACGTTGTAGACATGTCTTTGCATGCCGATAAAACCCCATGCACCATACACTACGTGATCAATGGCCAGAAGGTGGCCGTGGGGAAGGCAGTGATAATGAAGCCCATGGAACTCGCGTTCCACGGCCAACCGACCCCCGTTGCCAACTTTAGGGTTAGCTTGTCGAAAGTGAAAGTGGGTCACGAGGATTTTCCTCTTCTAGTACGGCTCGGGGGTGAGGTGGACGAGACCTCGATGTATATTGGAGACTGCAAGGGTTGGATGCTGCTGTGGCAAAAGAATCTTCTTTGTCTAAAGGCGACCGAGACCACACCAATAACCACACATCAGCAAGCAGGTCTGAACACCACCACCCCGCCTATGCAATTACCAGCGCCTTTAGTGCCGGGTGAGAGCGGCGGGAGACGCGAGAAAGGGGTCCAATATTGGATGACGTAATCGCCCCCGTAGAGCAAAGAATGGATGATGATGAGATGAAAGAGGAGGACCCTCATGGGTTCCTCAATGAGGACACAGGAATGATGAGTCAGCCATATGACTAAGGGTGTCAGCATGCGGGATTGAAGGTGGATGATGTGCCCAGGCAGGAACATCCTAGGGTTGATTGCAAGAAGTCGCTCTTCACGCAATCCTCACAGGACACGCCTCCAGATGCCGCCTCCAAGCAGGGTCAACTAGCAGCCGAGGGTCGTATAGTGCTTAGCCCGGTAACACTGGTGGCGGGGTTAAGGAAGGGTCTGGAAGGTGATCCCAACAAAAAGGAGAGGAAGAGACCACCGAGGAAAGGCTCTGTTTCTGCCAAAGCTTCTAGCAGCCAGTTGGCTCTGTCGACCGATTTTGAAGACCGTCTACCGGTCAAAGGTGTGGGGATGTTCCATGTTGTGGGTGAGCCAATCTTACGGTCGGGTCCGCTGGAGGGCATATCATGGGATCTGAGGAGAATGCATGACCACGTGCTCTCGACTAAGATAAATCTTCTCGCCTCACATGATCTAGGATACCCGCTATACGTGGTTCGTGTGCCTCAAGGGAAGTGCTACGTCGACACACTGCCCGCCAAAGTGTTCTTCTTCCGGTTTGATGATATCTTTGAGATGTTTCTCACGAGGAGGCTCATTTTATAATCATCCACCTTTTTGCGCTACATATGAGCATGCCGTCAGGAGAGAAAAAATTCCTGCAACTCTCTATGGCGGATCCATACTACATGCATGAGTCCTTGATTCTCAGCGACTATGAGCGTAAAACTGCTAGGGCCTACATCGAAAACTTCATGTTAATGAATAAGGACAAGGAAATGGTTCTCGTGCCTTATCATCCAATATAATTCGTTGCTGGACAACCTTTTCGTACATTTCAATCATTTCTTATCGCTCAAATGGACAATAATTTGAGGTGTTTTCTTTTCTCGTCGCAACGGACGCGCCGCCCATATCATTCTTTTCCCGTGAGTCTCCCATGCGGTGTATTTTAACGTGTCCAGAAACGAGGACAAGAAGGACTACACCCACATAATGGATATTCTGGATGATGCTCTCCATGTCTTCAGCCTGAGGGGTGGCCACCTCGAGATCAGGAAACAAAGGAAGAACATGTCGGGCTTCTCGCATAAAACTACCTTGTGTTGCATGTATCAACCGACATCAAGCAGGAATGATGGGTTCTACGTCATCCATCTCATGATGGAGTTGAAAAGGGATCACCAACAACTTCACATGAAAACCAGAAACAATGGTCATATCCAAAAATGAGCAGAATCCTTAGGAGAAGAACCAGATTATAAACTCAAAGATGACTTCTTTCGCATCCAGAGGGACATTGCAACCATCATCATGAAAGAAGTCACCGAAGAGAAGGGGTTGTTCCACCATGGCCATATATCGCGAGCTGATGTCCGAACTCACATACGCATACAATGTCAGGACCTCAGGCCGTTCAAGAAGCTAGGGTGCTTCCTTGATGATTTGGATGGATGGAACCTCCAATAGTGATTGATGATGCCTATGATGTTGATGTGTCGGTTGAACTCATACTTTATGTAGCAATGAAACTCTTTGTGATGTCAACGGTACCTACTGATCTTGCGTAGCGCTATAAAGTTTGTTATTTGCATACACGATGACATGTGTACCTCTAGTTAATTAGTTTGGGTATGATGAACCTGCGTTGATTAATTGTGTTTACTATATGTTGCATCTATTTTCTAACACCTTCCCTTTTCCGTTGCTCAATTGAATTATGTTGCATTCACCCCACTCTATTCCCCCCGACAACGGCACCAGAAAAAGATCTTCACAAACGACCTTAGTGGTAGTGATAAATGATGGATGGCTCTTCGCGCCACCCCACCTCCCTCATGGAGATCTTGTGATCTGGCCACCGTGTGCTAGATCTCTTCCGAGCAATCTCTCTGGAGTCTTCTAGTTATTGTGCTAATACCCATCTCACATGGGTTCTCACGGTGGATCCACCCTTGGTTTGGATTTCTCTAGAGGGGTGGAGTTTGCGGATGAGGTTTACAGATCCACGGGTCTTTTCGTCCACCCAATGGATGGTTTTGGATCTTTCACATTGGTGGTCTCATTTAACACACATTTTTTTAGTCTTGTGGAAGATTCAGTGGCGGCGACTCTGGAATTGGCTCTCGGAGATCTGCTATTGATCTTGGTGTTCTTCATATCAAGGACAGGGTGTTCTCAGTCAATGTTTCTTCTAAACAGGTTGGCTTTATGAGTTTAGATGCTTGTTTTTTCTCCTATTTGGATTTCAAATGCTTCTTTCATCTTTGGGGAAATGGAGGACCAAATTGGATTCGGGAGCTTAAGATTTGGCGGAAGGGATGTGATGCTGAATGGATGTTAGTTAGCCCGTCTAAGAGATGAGCAGCCATGTGTCTTCTTGCCATGCACTAGCCTCCTCCTCATTCATCTTTGAAGAGCGACCATTCCGTGAAAAAGAAGCTTCTTTTGCAACTTTTCAGAATTACCCTGTCCGTCATGGATATAGATATGCTACGATGCAACACGAGGTTGACATTCTATCTAAGGATGCTGGTTATTCAATTTCATCTCATGAGCGAGTGATCATTCATGCCTCCCCACCACCTACGTTGAAGTGGATAGTTATGGGGCCGCATATTGTTTTTGGTTTCGTTCAACCACCGGTGGTGGCTTCTCCGATGGCCTGCAATGTCTCCTTGTTGGAGCACCCTATCGAGGCTGTGATGCCAGATACTCATGGAGGAGTTTCTGGGGTTTCATTACCAGAATCCTCGAGTTGAACTATTTCTCCAAGATCTGCGGAATTATCCTCAGTGCATGAAGGCGACGAGATTACCTCCTTTTCAAAATGTTGGCCAGGCCATAAATCTTTCGATGTCAATACCAGCTCCGAGTGGTCCATCTCCGGGGACTCAGGTTCCTCTTGGGCCAGTTGGCCATCCCGGGCCTGTTGACATGCTTGGGCACTCTCCGCCAGAAATTCCCTGCACTCAGAAGGCTAAGCTGCAGTTCGAGACCATAGTGAATGACATGGTGGATCGGGTTCTCACTTGCTCCATATGCACCATACGAGGCCACCTTTTATCCTCTTGTGGAAGTTCAACAGTCTGCTCAGCTTGCTCTTGTCCTGGTCATTCTAGAAAAGACTGCCATGACTTCATGCGCATCCATGATTTAGTTTGGAATGCGACATTTTGGCAATAGTATTCGGGTTTTTCATGCTATTCTGCTTGTCTTGGGAAGGGACCATTGTTAATGGGATAGGCTACCCGATCACATCCTTGCAGCCAATCTTGTAGACTCTTCTGATTCCTCCTGCGAGAGAAAACCCGAGAACACCTATGCCGCCCCGCTACATGGAAAACTTTTTGCATGATCTCAAGCGCTTTATATCATTGATGGTGGAGAGCTCGGTCTTCCGCGCACCTTCTTCATGTCGTTTGCTCATCCTCTGTGCCGCCATGAAGACTATATGGTCATTGAGGTCATGCGTGCTCAAGTGGGACCGTTGGGTCCTATCAGAGAAGAGATTGGGTAGTTTCTTCAGAGCAAAAATACTCTGGTTCGCTCTTCTCAGCCATGTTTCCATGGAGTCGGTCTTTTCCAAGTTAGAGATCCTACTGTCAGATATTCCTTGATCCAGGACACCCCTTTTCTGATTGGAGATGATTGCTTCATGATATTTATGAAGCATGATGAGGGGAACAGTTTTAAGAGCAACTCTAGCAGACCCCGCAAAATCTCGACCCGCAAAACGCGTTTGCGGTTTCACGAAGATCACGTTTGCGGGTCGAAAACATGCGCGGCCGAACAAAAACCATAGATGAAACTGCATAATTTGAAAATATAGTTTCGCGCGAAGTTCATACTACATACTACATATATTTTACATGATCAAGCACTGCAAACACTAGTTCATACTACATACTACATCAGTACTAGTACTAGGGGGTGGGGATCTCACGGAGGCAAGCTCGCGGCCATGGATGACGCCACCGAAGAGCTCAATCCTCCTCGCCGGAGCTGCAGAGATCGATGTGCATCGCCCTCTGCTCATCGCGGATGCGCCGCCACTCGTCGTCCTTCACCTTGGCGGCGAGGTTGGCCTCGACCGCCTGCCGCCAATGGAGGTCTTCAATCTTCTCGTCGTGGCACCCGTGCTCCGGCAATCTTCTCGTCGCCGCCGCCGGATCTGCTGCCGGAGCCGCGTCCGGAGCTTCACATGCGGCCCCACATGGTGGCTGGAGGCGGAAGGTAGTCGCTGGCGGCGAGAAATGTGAAGAAGGGGGTGGGGAATTGCGTGGCTTGGTGGCGGAGGGGGATAGGGTTTCGACTCACAAACGCGTCACGGAACCGTAGATATAGTGGTCGGGGCATGCGGTTTTGCGGGCCGCGGCAAATTTTTGTACGGGCCGGGCGAGTATGCGGGCTGTGTTCTGGCCGGAAAAATGGGCCGAACCGGCATACTCGCCAGAATTTTACGGGTTTGCGTCTTTTGGAGGGTTTGCTAGAGTTGCTCTAAGGGGGTAAATGGCTTCTGCAATGGATGGTTGATGTTCATCGGAATACCACTAGCTTTCTACACAACTAAATTTATCTCTCATATGGTTGGTACTTTCGGGAAATTTATCACGTGGTAGAGTGATGGTCCCTATTTGGTGCGCACTATAGTTGAAGCAAGCTTTCCAGACACACCATTGGTCCCGTGAGATGTTGTTTTTGGAGATTATGCTGAATGGGGAGGTGCTCGTGTTTCATGGACTGCTGCCTGCTATATTTTGGGTGCCTACTTTGCAGATCAGATGCCAAATGATGAGGATCCAATGCATGAGGATGGTAATCCCCATCCTCTTCCTGGCAATCTCGTTCCTAACAATCAGCCATTTGTTCTCCCTCCATTCCCCCAACTGGGTTGGAATGATGTCCCGAGCCTAGCGCCTCAGTAGCCGCCGGTGCCAGATGATACGTCCATTTTGCATCATGTTTTCATGTTGATATTTATCGCTTCTTTGGCTGTTATTTCACTTCACGGTAGAATTCTTATGCCTTTTCTCTCTTATTTTGCAAGGTTTACATGAAGAGGGAGAATACCGGCAACTGGAATTCTGGCCTGAAAGT
The DNA here is from genome assembly GCF_904849725.1 of Hordeum vulgare subsp. vulgare. NCBI lineage: Eukaryota > Viridiplantae > Streptophyta > Magnoliopsida > Poales > Poaceae > Hordeum > Hordeum vulgare. Next base: position 296,810,666 of record NC_058520.1, on the reverse strand, counting down.
GGAGCAAAGTTGAGATACCTATTCTGCGCAACTCCAAACGCCGTGAAAATCAACGGGGATTTTTTTCCTCAATTTATCAAAAATATTGGGCCGAAGATGTGCGAGAGGGGCACCAGGGGGTCATTGGTGCTTGTGGGCAGCCCACTCGCCCACTGCCCCCCTCTTTTGCTATATGGAGGGTTTCGTCCAAGAAAAAATCACAAAGCAGCTTTTTCGTGGTTTCGCCGCAGCCACGAGGCGGAACTTGAGCAGAACCAATCTAGAGCTCCGGCAGGACGATCCTGCTGGGGAAACTTCCCTCCCGGAGGGTGAAATCATCGCCATCGTCATCACCAACACTCCTCTCATCGGAGGGGACTCATAACCATCAACATCTCATCTCCAAACCCTAGTGCATCACTTGTAACCAATCTCCGTCTCGGACTCCAATTGGTACTTGTAAGGTTGCTCTTAGTGTTGATTACTCTTTGTAGTTGACGCTAGTTGGATTGTTTGGTGGAAGAGTTTATGTTCAGATCCTTGATGCTACTCATTACCCCTCTGGTCATGAATATGATTATGCTTTGTGAGTAGTTACTTTTGTTCCCGAGGACATGGGATAAGTCATGCTAATAGTAGTCATGTGAATTTGGTATTCGTTCGGTAATTTGATATGTTGTATGTTGTTTTTCCTCTAGTGGTGTTATGTGAACGTCGACTACATAACACTTCACCATTATTTGGGCCTAGAGGAAGGCATTGGGAAGTAGTTAGTAGATGATGGGTTGCTAGAGTGACAGAAGCTTAAACCCTAGTTTATGCGTTACTTCGTAAGGGGCTGATTTGGATCCACTGTGGGCAGCCCACTAGCCCACCGGCCCCCCTCTTTTGCTATATGAAGGGTTTCGTCCAAGAAAAAATCACACAGGAGCTTTTTCATGGTTTCGCCGCCGCCACGAGGCGGAACTTGTGTAGAACCAATCTAGAGCTTCGGCAGGACGATCCTGCCGGGGAAACTTCCCTCCCGGAGGGGGAAATCGTCGCCATCGTCATCACCAACACTCCTCTCATCGGAGGGGACTCATCACCATCAACATCTCATCTCCAAACCCTAGTTCATCACTTGTAACCAATCTCCGTCTCGGACTCCGATTGGTACTTGTAAGGTTGCTAGTAGTGTTGATTACTCTTTGTAGTTGATGCTAGTTGGATTGTTTGGTGGAAGAGTTTATGTTCAGATCCTTGATGCTACTCATTACCCCTCTGGTCATGAATATGATTATGCTTTGTGAGTAGTAACTTTTGTTCCAGAGGACATGGGATAAGTCATGCTAATAGTAGTCTTGTGAATTTGGTATTCGTTCGGTAATTTGATATGTTGTATGTTGTTTTTCCTCTAGTGGTGTTATGTGAACGTCGACTACATAACACTTCACCATTATTTGGGCCTAGAGGAAGGCATTGGGAAGTAGTAAGTAGATGATGGGTTGCTAGAGTGACAGAAACTTAAACCCTAGTTTATGCGTTACTTCGTAAGGGGCTGATTTGGATCCACTAGTTTAATGCTATGGTTAGACTTTGTCTTAATTCTTATTTCGTAGTTGCAGATGCTTGCGAGAAGGGTTAATCATAAGTGGGATGCTTGTCCAAGTAAGGGAAGTACCCAAGCGCCGGTCCACCCACATATCAAACTATCAAAGTAACGAACGCGAATCATATGAACATGATGAAACTAGCATGACAGAAATTCCCGTGTGTCCTCGGGAGCGTTTTTCCTCCTATAAGACTTTGTCCAGGCTTGTCCCTTGCTACAAAAGGGATTGGGCCACTTTGCTGCACCATTGCTACTTTTGTTACTTGTTGCTTGCTACGAATCATCTCACCACACAATCACTTGTTACCGACAATTTCAGTGCATGCAGATTTTTCCTTGCTGAAAACCACTTGTGAGATCCTTCTGCTCCTCGTTGGGTTCAACACTCTTACTTATCGGAAGGACTACGATTGATCCCCTATACTTGTGGGTCATCAAGATTCTTTTCTGGCACCGTTGCCGGGGAGTGAAGCGCCTTTGGTAAGTGGAACTTGGTAAGGAAACATTCATATAGTGCGCTGAAATTTATTGTCACTTGTCACTATGGATACTAATCCTTTGAGGGACTTGTTCGGGGTATCTTCACCTCGAACGGAAGCACGAAGAGTTGCTCCTCAACCTGCCGCACCTACTGAAAATATTTGCTTTGAATTTCCTTCGGGTATGCTTGAGAAACTGCTGGCTAATCCTTTTACAGGAGATGGAACATCGCATCCAGACTTGCATCTAATCTATGTAGATGAAGTTTGTGGTTTATTTAAGCTTGCAGGTGTCCCCGAGGATGCGGTCAAGAAGAAGGTCTTTCCTTTATCTTTGAAGGATAAGGCGTTGACATGGTATAGGCTATGTGATGATACTGGATCGTGGGACTAAAATCGGTTGAAATTGGAATTTCATCAAAAGTTTTATCCTATGCATTTAGTACATCGTGATCGAAACTATATTTAGAATTTTTGGCCTCGTGACAGAGAAAGCATCGCTCAAACTTGGGGGAGGCTTAAATCAATGCTATATTCATGCCCCAATCATGAGTTCTCGAGAGAAATTATCATTCAGAACTTCTATGCTCGGCTTTCTCATGATGATCGCACCATGCTTGACACTTCTTGTACCGGTTCTTTTATGAAGAGAGATATTTACTTCAAATGGAATTTATTGGAGATAATTAAATGCAACTCTGAAGATTGGGAGCTTGAAGAAGGTAAGGAGTCAGGTATGAATTTCACGTTTGATTGCGTTAAATCCTTTGTTGAGACAAATACTTTTTGTGACTTTAGCGCTAAGTATGGACTTGACTCTGAGATAGTAGATTCATTGTGTGGATCTTTTGCTGCTCATATTGATCTCCCCAAAGAGAAGTGGTTTAAATATCATCCTCCTTTCAAAGTCAATGTAGTTAAACCCACTCCAGTTGAAGAGAGAGTCATTGCCTATAATGATCCTGTGGTTCCCAGTGCTTACATTTAGAAACCACCTTTCCCTGTTAGGATAAAGGATCATTCTAAAGCTTCAACTGTGATACGTAGAGGCTATATTAGAACACCTACACCACTGAGCAAATTAGAGTTGAACCTAGCATTGATATCATCAAAGATCTTCTGTCTGAAGAAGTTAAGGGACATAATATTCACTTCTGTGAAGATGCTGCTAGAATTGCTAAACCTCATGCTAGGGACAAACATAGGCCTGTTGTTGGCATGCCTGTGGTTTCTGTTAAGATAGGAGATCATTGTTTTCATGGTTTATGTAACGTGGGTGCTAGTGTTAGTGCAATACCTCAATCCTTACACGATGAAATCAAAGATGAGATTGCACCTGTTGAGATAGAACCTATAGATGTCACTATTCAGCTTGCCAATAGAGATACTATCTGCCCTGTGGGAATTGTTAGGGATGTGTAAGTCTTGTGTGGTAAAACAAAGTATCCTGCTGATTTCCTCGTTCTTGGTACCGCACAAGATAGCTTTTGTCCCATCATATCTGGTAGACCTTTTCTCAATACTGTCAATGCTCATATTGATTGTGAGAAGCAAACTGTCACTGCTGGCTTTGAAGGTGTGTCACATGAGTTCAATTTCTCTAAGTTTGGTAGACAACCTCATGAAAGGGAGTTGCCTAGTAGGGATGAAACTATTGCCATAGCCTCTATTTCCGTGCCTCCTACTGATCCCTTAGAGCAATACTTGCTTGAGCATGAAAATGATATGCATATGGATGAATGGGATGAAATAGATAGAGTTGTCTTAGAACAATATCCTATCCTTAAGAATAACTTGCCTGTTTAACTGCTAGGGGATCCACCCCCACCAAAGGGTGATCCTGTGTTCGAGCTTAAACAGTTGCTAGGTACTCTTAAGTATGCCTATCTTGATGAAAAGGAGATATATCCTGTTATTATTAGTGCTAGCCTCTCAGAGCATGAAGAAAAGAAGTTACTAAAAACTCCGAGGAAGCACCATGCTGCTATTGGATATACTCTTCATGATCTTAAGGGCATTAGTCCTACTCTATGCCAGCACAAGATTAAAACTGATCCTGATTTCAAACCAGTTGCTGATCATCAAAGGAGATTAAATCCTAAGATGAAAGAAGTAGTGAGAAAAGAAATACTAAAGCTCCTCGAAGCAGGTATCATCTATCCTGTTGCTCATAGTGATTGGGTGAGTCAGGTGCATTGCGTCCCTAAGAAGGGAGGCATTACCATTGTCCCTAATGATAAGGATGAATTGATCCCGCAGAGGATTATTACTGGCTATAGGATGCTGATCGATTTTAGGAAACTGAATAAATCGAATAGGAAAGATCATTACCCTTTGCCTTTTATCGACCAAATGCTAGAAAGGCTGTCCAAACACACACACTTCTGCTTTCTAGACGGTTATTCTGGTTTCTCCCAAATACCAGTTGCACAATCTAATCAGGAGAAGACCACTTTCACCTGCCCTTTCGGTACCTTTGCTTATAGACGTATGCCTTTTGGCTTATGTAATGCACCTGCCACCTTGCAAAGATGTATGATGGCTATATTCTCTGACTTCTGTGAAAAGATTGTTGAGGTTTTCATGGATGACTTTTCCGTTTACGGGTCTTCCTTTGATGATTGCCTCAGCAACCTTGATCAAGTCTTACACATATGTAAAGACACCAATCTTGTCTTGAATTGGGAGAAGTGCCACTTTATGGTTAATGAAGGCATCGTCTTAGGAAATAAAATTTCCGAAAGAGGTATTGAAGTCGATAAGGCTAAGGTTGATGCAATCGAGAAAATGCCATACCCCACAGATATCAAAGGTATAAGAAGTTTCCTTGGTCATGTCGGTTTCTATAGAAGGTTCATGAAAGACTTCTCTAAGATTTCTAGGCCTCTTACCAATCTCTTGCAAAAGAATATTCCTTTTGTCTTGGACGATGATTGTGAGCAAGCCTTCGAAATACTTAAGAGGGCTTTGGTAACTGCACCTATTGTTCAACCACCTGATTGGAACTTGCCTTTTGAGATCATGTGTGATGCTAGAGATTATGTTGTTGGTGTTGTTCTAGGGCAAAGAGTTGACAAGAAGTTGAATGTTATTCACCATTCTAGTAAAACTCTAGACAGCGCCCAAAGAAACTATGCCACTACGGAGAAGGAATTTTTAGCAGCCGTGTTTGCATGTGAAAAGTTCAGGTCTTACATAGTTGATTCCAAAGTCAATATTCACACTGATCATGCTGCTATTAAGTACCTCATGGAGAAGAAATACGCTAAACCTAGACTTATCAGATGGGTTCTCTTGCTACAAGAATTTGATTTGCACGTTGTTGACAGGAAGGGTGGTGACAACCCAATAGCAGATAACTTGTCTAGGTTGGAGAACGTTATTGATGACCCACAACCTATTGAAGATAGCTTTCCCGGTGTGCAACTGAATGTCATCAATGCTTCACGTAGTGCACTGTGGTATGCTGATTATGCGAACTATATCGTTGCCAAATATGTACCACCTAGTTTCACATACCAGCAAAAGAAGAAATTCTTCTTTGACTTGAGACACTACTTTTGGGATGATCCTCACCTTCATAAGGAAGGAGTAGATGGTGTTATTAGATGTTGTGTACCTGAACATGAACAGGGACAGATCCTACAGAAGTGTCACTCTGAGGCCTACGGAGGACACCATGCGGGAGATAGAACTGCACACAAGGTATTGCAATCAGGTTTCTATTGGCCCACTCTCTTCAAGGATGCCCGTAAGTTTGTCTTGTCTTGTGATGAATGTCAAAGAATAGGCAATAATAGCAAACGTCAGGAAATGCCTATGAACTATTCACTTTTCATTGAACCATTTGATGTCTGGGGCTTTGATTATATGGGACCTTTTCCCAAATCCAACGGGTATACTCACATCTTAGTTGTTGTTGATTACATCACTAAGTGGGTAGAAGCTATCCCAACTAGTAGTGCTGATCACAACACTTCTATTAAGATGCTGAAAGAAGTTATCTTCCCTAGATTTGGAGTCCCTAGATATGTAATGACCGACGGTGGTTCACACTTCATTCATGGTGCTTTCCGTAAAAAGCTCGCTAAGTACGATGTCAATCATAGAATTGCGTCTCCCTATCACCCTCAATCCATTGGTCAAGTAGATCTAAGTAATAGAGAGATTATACTGATTCTACGAAAGACTGCCAACAGGTCTAGAAAGAATTGGTCTAAGAAGCTCGATGATGCATTGTGGGCTTGTAGAACTGCCTATAAGAATCCCATGGGCATGTTTCCATACAAAATGGTGTACGGTAAAGTATGTCATTTACCTATTGATCTAGAGCATAAAGCTTATTGGGAAATCAAAGAGCTCAACTTTGATTTCAAACTTGCCGGTGAGAAGAGGTTATTTGATATTAGCTCGCTTGATGAGTGGAGAACTCAGGCATATGAGAATGCCAAGCTGTTCAAACAGAAGGTTAAGAGGTGGCATGATAAGAGGATACAAAAGTGTGAGTTCAATGTAGGTGATTATGTCTTGCTATATAACTCTCGTTTAAGATTCTTTGCACGCAAGCTTCTCTCTAAATGGGAAGGTCCCTATGTTGTTGAGGAAGTATATCATTCCGGTGCTATCAAGATCAACAACACGGAAGGTAATTGTCCGAGAGTAGTAAATGGGCAGAGAATCAAGCATTATATCTTAGGTACTCCCATAAATGTTGAAAGCAATATCATCAATACCATAACTCCGGAAGAATACCTATGGGCATTTATCAGCCTGTTTCAGACTCCGAAAACGAAGAGGTATGTGATTCGATAAGAAAGTAGAGTCCAAAACTTTTCCAGTAGGAATTTTTCTCCGTTTTAGAATATTTGAAAAAATACAAAAATTGGAAGTAGTCCGGAAAGTGCGCGAGGAGGCGACAAGCCTGCGCGGCGCGGGCCCACCCTCTAGCCGCGCCGTGAGGGCTTGTGGCCACCTCGTGCGCCTCCCGGACTCCGTTTTCGTGCAGGCTACTCCTTCTGGTCTGGAAAAAAATCATTATATATACTTCCGTTTGGTCTGACCCCTGCATCACGCAGATTTCCTCTGTTTTTCATTTCGAGCCTGTTTCTGTTGGAGATCTAGATCGCCATGAGTTCCCCAAAAGCTCCGAAGGACAAGATCTTCGAGAAGGTCATCAACCCCTACCTCACGGGAGTGCTGCAATACCCTCAATCTATCGAGATGCGTGAGGGGATGTTGCACATCCGTGATGTTGAGGGGCCTAAGAAGACTGGAAGCATGGAGACGAGGCTCGAAGCAATGGAGCAACATGTCTGCAAGTGCCAAGGGATGGTGGAGCGTGGAGTCAACGCCAACCACATGATGATCACGGAGTTCACCAACAAGCTCAGGATTGATGCCAATGACATTGGGAAGCATCTCTCCAGGCTCTATGATAGGATTGATCAACTCCAGGGCCATATCTATGACCTGCAGAACCAGAACTGTGAGTATGAGTATAGATTTAAATCAATACGGTTGGCTGCAGATTTGAGGATTTCGGAGACTCGTTCATCTTTCCATGATGGAGCACCTATGCCTTGGAAGACGGAGGATCAAACTCATGTTGCAACAACACCACCATCACCACCAAAGGAAGACAACTGAGCATTGGTATGGGCAAGCCCCTTGTCTTGTGCCAAGCTTGGGGGAGTTTCCCCGGTATCGTATCACCATCACATCTTTTGCCTTTACCTTTGTTTTAGTTTCCTTTTCAGTTTTCTCTTTCTCTAGTAGATTAAAAGTCTTAGTGTTTTAGTCTTGAGTTTTGCTTTGTCTCACTCCTGATGTATTCTTGATCATGAGCCATATAATAAAGAGTGTCTTAGTTGAAGGGCTTTGCCTCTTGCCATGATCAAAAGAGTGAGAATAGAACAAAAGCATGAAAGATCATGTAATAAATCTTATGGGAAGTGATAGCTTCACATATAAAAAGAATGAGGATTGAAACTTGTTGAGGGTAGGCAAACGTAGACCTTGGTCATTGTTGCAATTAATAGGAAGTGATAAGGAAGGAGAGGTTCACATATAAATATATCATCTCTGACACCATCTATGATTGTGAACACTCACTAAACTATTACATGCCTAAAAGTAGATGTTGGACAAGGAAGACAACGTAATGAATTGTGTTTCCTTGGCTCCGAGCAATGTTATATGATTAGAGATCCCTTAGCATTTGACGATTGCTTCCACCTCATATTAGCCAAACCTCCCGCACTAAGTAGAGATACTACTTGTGCATCCATAAACCATCAACCCAGTTTTGCCATGAGTGTCCACCATACCTACCTATGGATTGAATAAGATCCCTCAAGTAAGTTGTCATCGGTGCAAGCAATAAAAATTGCTCTCTAATATGTATGATCTATTAGTGTGTGGAAAATAATCTTTATACGAACCTTTGATGAGGAAGACATAAAAGCGACAAACTGCATAATAAAGTTCTTTATCACAGGGGGCAATATAAAGTGACGTTCCTCCGCACTAAGAGGACACGCATCCAAACCTCAAAAGCGCATGACAACCTATGCTTCCCTCTGCGAAGGGCCTATCTTGTACCTTTACTTTTTGCCCTTGAAAGAGTCATGGTGATTTTCACCAATTCCTTATTTTGCCTTTGTCTTGGCTATCGTCATATGCTTGGGAAAGATCTATATTCATATGTCAACTTGGAGGTAAGCATTCATGAATTATTATTGTTGACATTACCCTTGAGGTAAGCAGTTGGGAGGCAAAACTATAAGCCCCTATCTTTCTCTGTGTCCAGCTGAAACTTTGATCTCATGAGTACCACGTGAGTTGTAGCAATTGTAGAGAATGAAAGAATGATTGAGTATGTGGATTTGCTTTACAAGCTCTTATTTGACTCTTTCTGATGTTGTGATAAATTGCAATTGCTTCAATGACTAAAGGCTATCGGTTGTTACTTCTCGGTAAGGTTCTTAAGCCATGTTTTACTTCGTGAAGGAATTATCACTTTGGCATGAGAGATTATATGTTGGTATTGCTGTTCTGATCTTGATCATGATGCATGCATGTTCGTATCTTGTTTTGTCGACACCTATCTCCCTAAACATGTGGTCATATTTATTGAGCTCGGCTTTCGCTTGAGGACAAGCGAGGTCTAAGCTTGGGGGAGTTGATACGTCCATTTTGCATCATGTTTTCAGGTTGATATTTATAGCTTCTATGGCTCTTATTTCACTTCATGGTACAATTCTTATGCCTTTTCTCTCTTATTTTGCAAGGTTTACATGAAGAGGGAGAATACCGGCAACTGGAATTCTGGCCTGAAAGTGGAGCAAAGTTGAGATACCTATTCTGCGCAACTCCAAACGCCGTGAAAATCAACGGGGATTTTTTTCCAATTTATCAAAAATACTGGGCCGAAGAAGTGCCAAAGGGGCACCAGGGGGTGCCCACAAGCCCGCACGGCGCGGCCACCCCCCAGGCCGCACCATGGGGGTTTGAGGGCAGCCCACTGGCCCACTGGCCCCCCCTCTTTTGATATATGGAGGGTTTCGTCCAGGAAAAAATCACAGAGGAGCTTTTTCGTGGTTTCACCGCCGCCATGAGGAGGAACTTGAGCAGAACCAATCTAGAGCTCCGACACGACGATCCTGCCGAGGAAACTTCCCTCCTGGAGGAGGAAATCATCGCCATCGTCATCACCAACACTCCTCTCATCGGAGGGGACTCATCACCATCAACATCTTCATCAGCACCATCTCATCTCCAAACCCTAGTTCATCACTTGTAACCAATCTCCGTCTCGCGACTCCGATTGGTACTTGTAAGGTTCCTAGTAGTGTTGATTACTGTTTGTAGTTGATGCTAGTTGGATTGTTTGGTGGAAGAGTTTATGTTCAGATCCTTGATGCTACTCATTACTCCTCTAGTCATGAATATGATTATGCCTTGTGAGTAGTTACTTTTGTTCCTGAGGGCATGGGATAATTCATGCTTGTAGTAGTCATGTGAATTTGGTATTCGTTCGGTAATTTGATATGTTGTATGTTGTTTTTCCTCTAGTGGTGTTATGTGAACGTCGACTACATAACACTTCACCATTATTTGGGCCTAGAGGAAGGCATTGGGAAGTAGTAAGTAGATGATGGGTTGCTAGAGTGACAGAAGCTTAAACCCTAGTTTATGCGTTACTTCGTAAGGGGCTGATTTGGATCCACTAGTTTAATGCTATGGTTAGACTTTGTCTTAATTATTCTTTCGTAGTTGCGGATGCTTACGAGAGGGGTTAATCATAAGTGGGATGCTTGTCCAAGTAAGGGCAGTACCCAAGCGCCGGTCCACCCACATATCAAACTATCAAAGTAATGAACGCGAATCATATGAACATGATGAAACTAGCATGACAGAAATTCCCGTGTGTCCTCGGGAGCATTTTTCCTCCTATAAGACTTTGTCCAGGCTTGTCCCTTGCTACAAAAGGGATTGGTCTACTTTTCTGCATTGTTGCTACTTTTGTTACTTGTTGCTTGCTATGAATCATCTCACCACACAATCGCTTGTTACCGACAATTTCAGTGCGTGAAGATTTTTCCTTGCTGAAAACCACTTGTCAGATCCTTCTGCTCCTCGTTGGGTTCGACACTCTTATTTATCGAAAGGACTATGATTGATCCCCTATACTTGAGGGTCATCACTAGACAGTGTTGCTGATGGTTGGGGCCATGCATTTTGGGGTGATAACAATGAGGAGGTGGAACCTCTGCAGCTAGCTGCTCCCGATCAACACCAAATCTCCATCATAATCAATCAACTTGAAGGGTCAGCTTCTGTTGAACAACATGTTCCGGTCTTCGAGGAGCGAATTTAGTTTGCTCCTCGTGAGAACCCCCTCGCAATTATACCATACCAACCTCGAGTCATTGGTCAGCAGTAAGTCTTCATTGGTATGGTTATGTATTGTGGCTGGTCCTCCCCCTACCCCCCTGAGATGATTTGAAAGAGAGCTTTTGTTACACTGATGTGTGACTTCACCACAAGACATGTGCCCACGCTGATCAATTTGCAACCAATGGGGACTGTCACTTACTCCAAGCATAACTGGTCCATTGCTTTTGATGAAGAAAGAGGAATGTCTTTGTTGATGCCTCAGTTCCCTGCATCTCCAAGAAGATTCATTTCTCATGTTAAAAGGCTAATGTCTAGGGGCCTTTTTCATGACATTCCTACTATAGGTGAAACTTAGGTGTCTTCTACTAACTCCCAGCTGGACATGCCAACAAGTGAATCTATGATTTTACCTCCTTGAGTGGTCTTCTCTGCGGCGAAAGTGGTAAAAAGGTAAAAAGATCACGTTAAGAAGAAAGTTATGGATCCCCTTGTGGAAACTTCAGTGAGGCGATGCCCCAGGAGCGTGGAAAAGCTCGATGGTTTTAAGAACATGGTTTTTGAAAAAGTATAATCTCGGCCTAGGAAGAAAAGGCCTCCCACGAGGCCCATTACTGGCCAGGCCCAACCTTGCTCCCCGTCACCTGGTTTTTCTACAACAGCTGGAACTAAAGACAAGGAGAAAGAGGAGGCATGTCCTCCCTTCACCCTGATCAAGGTGCCGCAAGATGCTAGAGCGGAATTGGAAATTGAAGCGGCGTTCCTCACCGTGGAGAAGCTTATAGCTGATCCTACGGAAGACTCATCTTCCTCAACAAATTAATGTTATCGATGCCAATTCTCCTAGCTAGCTTTATCAAGCCTCTTAAATTTGCTTCTTCTAGGATGTCTTTTGTGATTGATGTGTTCAACTTGGAACAATTGCACCTTATCGCTTGTAAGAACTATGGATGTGCGGCATTATGTGTCGTATCCTATTCTGCTTATTACTACTGGTTTATCTATGAATTCATCTACAACTCGTAATTGGAAAATCCTCTGCTCGAACGTTAGAGGTATAAATTATGAAGATCGCCAGTGATCAGTTCGAGAAAAAGTGGTTGACATCTAATGTGACATAGTTTGCTTGCAGGAAATAAAGTTACAACCCTGAGATCGTTCCCTGCTTTTGGCCTAAGTTGGTCTACTCCCAAGGAGGGAAATAACCGTCTCCAAGGTACTCCGGAGTGTACCGAGGGTGCCACTGCTGTGTGAGATCCTCTGGCTCCCACTGATAAACTGGCGTATGGTACTCGACTGGTAGCTCGGGCACGGGCGCCTGTGGTGGTGCTATGCCCCAATATGCGTAGATGTCCGAGGGCATAATAATGTACCTGCCTAGATGAAGATTGAACAAAGAAGGAGCAGTCAAAGTAATAGTCTCACGAGTACCCTGACTAAATACCAGGTTATAAATCATCCTCTTATTTATATCTTTATCAAGAAAGTCATGGCGAACCATGCTATCATAATCTAGATATCTCTCAAGAAGAAGAATCTCTTCTTCCTCGTGCAGTCTAATAGGTATCTCAAAATGTCTAGCAAGACGGGTAGCATAGATACCTCCATAAACAATGCCTTTAGAACGGTTCGTGTTCAACCGTTGAGCTACTATAGCGCCCAAGCTATAAGTTTTATCATTATAAAGGGCTTCGCGCAAAACCGCAAGATGTGGGGTGCTAAGGGCCCCAGCTTTCCCACGACCAATCAAACATTTTCCCACGAATAATGAGAAGTATCGAAGCACAGGCAAATGTATGCTAGCAGCTCTAGCGCAAGACACTCCTCTCTCCTCTCCTACAACAATAGTATCTATGAAAGCCTCCAAGTCCCGTGGACGAGGTTCATGAATATCCCAACATAAGGTAATTTGCAAAAATTGCAAAAATCCTGAAGTGACATGCGCTGGGGGATATCATATAATTTGAACTCAACCATAGGAGGACTCTTCCTTGGATAGAAATTAAAGCTTTGCAAGAAAATATTAGTGAGGAGGAGGTATTGCAGACACTTATCTTCAACGAAGGTGGTAAAGTCCTCATAAAGTCCGGCGGCGCGTAAGAACACATCGCTTGGCCACTCGCATGTTCTAACTTCCGCAACTCGGGAGACCGGATACTTGGGTTTCTTCTTCTCATTTTCATCATCCTTGGGGTCACGGCTTGAAGAGCCTCTTAAGAACCTCCTCATCTTTTCCTTTTCCTTTCTCTGAAAATTTCTGAAATTTTTAGTGACTCTAAGGAAAAGTGAACAAGGCCCAACGAAACTCGTAGCAACTACTCCTTCAAGTGCCTAGAGGCCATATCACGCATCAAAACTACTCGGGACCAGCTAAAATTAGCATGCAGAGCTCAAGAACAGGGTCACCAAGGCAGCAAAAATACGCAATGAATAAGAAACTAGAGCAAAAACTAATTGGACCAATGGAGGAGTCACATACCAAGGAGCAATTTCCCCAAAACAGTTTGGTGAATGGGGCTTTGCACAAGGAGATCGAAAATCGCAGCAAGAAGAGCAAGAACACGGGTTTGAGCTGCGAAATGATTTTTTCTGGAGGTAGGAGAAGGAGATGGGAGCTGGAATAAGTGAAGGGGGGACACATGGGCCCCACAAGCCTGGTAGGCGCGGCTAGCGGGTGCCCGCGCCTCCAGGGCTTGTGGCCCACTGGTGCATCCCCCTCACTAGCTCTCCATCTCGGAATTTTTCAAAAATTCCAGAAAAATTCATACTTGATTTTCACGGCATTCGGAGAACTTTTATTTTCGGGACACCTTTCGACGGGACACAAAAAGTAGAAAACAAGAGAAACTAAAGCTAAATATATCATTTTTCCTCTAAGCAACCGAAGGCGAAAGCTTGGAACAGAGGGTTGTGACTCCTCGATTCATCCATCCCATGGTCATCGAAAGAAATCCATCAATGAGGTTGATCAAGTCTCCTTGACAAACTTTTTCGAATTGCATAAAAAAGAACGGAGAATTTTCGAATAGTCACTAGGTTACCTTAATGGGGATGTGCATATCGCCAACAAGCAAATCATACTTCATCTTGACAGTAGGTATAGGACATTCAAAGCTCCCAATAAGAATCAATGAAGTTTTTTCAATAACATTAATGCAATGTACTCGATATTGTTTCTTCGGAAAGTGCACCGTATGCTCATTACCATTGACATGGAAAGTGACATTCCCTTTGTTGCAATCAATAACAGCCCCTGCAGTTTTTGAAAAGGGTCTTCCAAGGATGACCGCCATGGCATCATCCTCGGAAATATCGAGAATAACAAAGTCTGTTAAGATAGTGACATTAGCAACCACAACAGGTACATCCTCACAAATGCCGATAGGGAAAGCAGTTGATTTGTCGGCCATTTGCAGAGAGATTTCAGTGGGTGTCAACTTATCCAGTTCAAGTCTATGATAAAGAGAGAGAGGCATAACACTAACACCGCCTCCAAGATCGCATAAAGCGGTTCTAACATAGTTTCCTTTAGCCGGTCAAAAAAAAGTTTCCTTTAATGGAGCAAGGTATAGTGGGCACTCCGGGATCACCTAGTTTCTTAGGAGTTCCATTCTTGAAGGTATAATTAGCGAGCATGGTGGAAATCTCAACCTCAGGTATCCTCATCTTATTAGTCACAATATCCTTCATGTACTTAGCATACAGAGACATTTTGAGCATATCTGTCAAACGCATTTGCAGAAAGACAAGTCTAATCATTTCAACAAATCGCTCAAAATCCTCAACATCCTTTTTCTTGGATGGTTTGGGAGGAAAGGGCATAGGTTTCTGAACCCATGGTTCCTGGGTCATTCTACCGCCTCTAGTGACGACTCTGACAGAATTGTCATTCAAATCATGGAGCAAGTCATTCCGAGCCTTAAGTACTTGTTCTACTTGAGTAGTAACCATAGAGGCATGTTTACTCAACAACTTAAGATCATTGACGTTTCTGTCCACACAAGCACTTAAATGACTAAGCGTATGAGCATTCTATTCCAATTGTCTGCTAACATAATCACTGAAACTTTTTTGTTTGGCAACAAAGTTATCAAATTCATCTAGGCATAAGCTAGCAGGTTTATCCAAAGGAATGTCACTCTCATTGAATCTACGAAGAAAATTTACCTCTACTACCTGTGTTGGGTTATCAAGACCATGGATCTCTTTGATAGGTGGTAGATTTTTGACATCTTCAGATTTAATGCCTTTCTCTCGCATAGATTTCTTAGCTTCTTGCATATCTTCAGGACTAAGTAATAGAATACCTCTTTTCTTCGGAGTTGGCTTTGGAGGTGGTTCGGGAATAGTCCAAGCTTTCTCATTGCACAAGATATTATTCAATAGGCTCTCAGCTTGTTGTACAGTTCGTCTCCTGAAAACACAACCAACACAACTATCTAGGTGGTCCTTAGAAGCATCGGTTAGTCCATTATAGAAGATATCAAGTATTTCATTCTTCTCAAGAGGGTGATCGGGCAAAGCATTCAGTAGCTGGACGAGCCTCCCACAAGCTTGTGGGAGACTCTCTTCTTTAACTTGCACAAAGTTGTATATTTCCTGCAGGGCAGCTTGCTTCTTACGGGCAGGGAAATATTTTTCAGAGAAGTAGTAGATCATATCCTGGGGACTACACACACAACCAGGAGGAAGAGAAGTGAACTAGGTCTTAGCATCATCCTTTAGAGAGAAAGGAAACAACTTAAGGATATAGTAGTGGCGGATCTTTTCCTCACTCGTGAATAGGGTGGCTATATCGTGCAGTTTGGTACGATGTGCTACAACCATTTCAGACTCATAACCGTGAAAAGGATCAGATTCGACCAGAGTGATTAACTCAGGGTCGACAGAGAATTCATAATCCTTATCGGTCACAAAGATAGGCGAAGTAGCAAACTTCGGCTCGTATTTCATCCTAGCGTTCAAAGATTTTTCTTTCCACTTGCGCAATAATTTCTCAAGATCATAGCTATCCTTACAAGCAAGAAAGTCCTCAGCTATCTCTCCCTCCATAACATAACCCTCAGGCATATCAGGCAATTCATATCTAGGAGCGCTAGTTCTAACAGGCGAAATAGCAGGTTCTACTTCAATAATCTCAACAGTTTCAGAAGTATCATCACATCTAGCAGCAACTCTAGCAATTTGTGCATCTAGGAATGCACCTAGTGGCAAAGCAGTATCAAGCAAAGCATCATCACAAGTGATACGTCTCCAACGTATCTATAATGTTTGATGGTTTCATGCTATTATCTTGTCAAACTTCGGATGTTTTGTATGCCTTTTTTATCGTTTTTGGTACTAACTTATTAACTCAGTGCCAAGTGCCAGTTCCTGTTTTTTCCATGTTGTTGATCCTTTTCATAGGAGGATTTTGAACGGAGTCCAAACGGAATAAAACTTCCGAAAAGATTTTTTCTGAAATAGAAGACGATCGGGAGACTTGAGAAGCAAGGCAGAGGGTCACCAGTGACCCCACAAGCCCTCATGGCGCGCCAGGGGGGCCACGCCTCCCAGGCTTGTGGGCTCCCTAGGCCTCCTCTTCCCTAGCTCCTTCGCCTATATATTCCCAAAAATCCCAGAAAAATTAGGAGATCAATGAAAATACTCTTCCGCCGCCGCAAGCTTCTGTCTCCGCAAGATCCCATCTGGGGCACGTTCTGGTACCCTGTCGGAGGGGGGATTCGGATACGGAGGGTTTCTTCATCAACACCATGACCTCTCCGATGATGCGTGAGTAGTTCACCATAGACCTACGGGTCCATAGCTAGTAGCTAGATGGCTTCTTCTCTCTCTTGGATCTTCAATACAAAGTTCTCCATGATCTTCATGGATATCTATCCGATGTAATCTTCTTTTGCGGTGTGTTTCTCGAGATCTAATGAATTGTGGATTTATGATCAGATTATCTATGAACCATATTTGAGTTTCTTCTGATCTCTTATATGCCTGATTTCATATCCTTGTAATTCTCGTCGAGTTGTGGGTTTTGTTTGGCCAACTTGATCTATGATTCTTTCAATGGGAGAAGTGGTTGGTTTTGGGTTCATACCGTTCGGTGACCTCACCCAGTGACAGAAGGGGTAGCGAGGCATGCATCGTGTTGTTGCCATCAATGGTAAAAAGATGCGGTTTTCATCATTGGTTTGAGTTTACCCCTCTACATCATGTCATCTTGCTTAAGGCGTTACTCTGTTCGTCATGAACTCAATACACTAGATGCATGCTGGATAGCGGTCGATGTGTGGAGTAATAGTAGTAGATGCATAAAGTATCGGTCTACTTGTCTCGGACGTGATGCCTATATGTATGATCATTGCCTTAGATATCATCATGACTTTGCGCGGTTCTATCAATTGCTCGACAGTAATTTGTTCACCCACCGTAATATTTGCTATTTTGAGAGAAGCCTCTAGTGAACACTATGGCCCCCGGGTCTACTTCACACCATATTTTCAGCCTTAATCTTTTACTTCGTTGCACTTTCCGCCTTCAGATCTCACTTTGCAATCAATCTTGAAGGGATTGACAACCCCTTTATAGTGTTGGGTGCAAGCTCGTTTATGTTTGCGCAGGTACTCTGGACTTGACGAGATTCTCCTACTGGATTGATACCTTGGTTCTTAAACTGAGGGAAATACTTAGTGCTCCTGTGCTGCACCACCCTTTCCTCTTCAAGGAAAAAACCAACGCAAGCCTAGTTTCCTTCAACTTGCCAATTGTTGGCGCTGTTGTCTGTTGCCGTAGGAGAATAATTTCTGGCGTCGTTGCCGGGGATGATGAAGTCAAGAACTCATCCAAGTAAGTGTTGCGAACTCATCTCTTGCATTTTGTTTTTTGCCTCTCGTTTTCCTCTCCCCCACTTCTGAAAAAAATTTTACAAAAATATTTGCCTTTTTGTTTGCCTTTTTCGCTTCCCTTTTCTCTCACTTGCTTTCTGTTTGCTTGTGTGCTTGCTTGCTTGCTGAAGTCACCATGACTGAAAACACCAAACTTTGTGACTTCTTGAATACTAATAATAATGATTTTATTAGTACCCCGATTGCTCCCGCCACTAGTGCGGAATCATAGGAAATCAATGCTGCTTTGCTAAATCTTGTTATGAAAGAGCAATTATCCGGCCTTCCTAGTAAAGATGCCGCATCCCATCTTAATACCTTCATTGAGCTTTGCGATATGCAAAAGAAGAAAGATGTGGATAATGATGTGATTAAATTGAAGCTTTTTCCTTTCTCGTTGCAAAATCGAGCAAAAACTTGGTTTTCATCTTTGCCCAAAAATAGTATTGATTCTTGGAACAAGTGCAAATATGCTTATATATCCAAGTATTTTCCGTCGGCTAAGATTATCTCTCTCCGTAATGATATCATGAATTTTAAGCAACTTGATCATGAACATGTTGCATAATCTTGGGTGAGAATGAAATTGATGATTAGAAGTTGTCCCACTCATGGCTTGAGTCTTTGGATGATTATACAAATCTTCTACGCTGGCTTGAATTTCGCTTCTAGAAATATCTTGGACTCCGCCTCAGGTGGAACGTTCATGGAAATCACCTTAGGAGAAGCCACAAAACTCCTAGACAATATCATGATGAACTACTCTCAGTGGCACACTGAAAGGTCACCTACTAGTAAGAAGGTACATGTTAATGAATTTGGTTGCTAGTAGAAGTGCTCCTTTAGATCCTAATGATATGCCCTTGTCTTCCTTGATTGAGAGTAGCAACGCTAGCTTGGACGTTAATTTTGTTGGTAGGAATAATTTTGGAAACAACAATGCTTTTAGATGAAACTATGTACCTAGGCCTTTTCCTAGTAACCACTCTAATAACTTTGGCAACTCCTACAACAATACTCGTGGAAATTACAATAGATTACCCTATGATCTAGAGAGTAATATCAAAGAGTTTATCACCTCACAAAAGATTTTCAATGCGTCCATAGAGGAAAAACTACTCAAAATTGATGATTTGTCTAGGAGCGTTGATAGAATGTCTAGTGATATTGATGCTTTGAAAGTTAGATGTGCTCCTCCCAAGATCAATATGGATGAAACTTCGAAATCTATGCGTGTTTCCATGAGTGAGAGCAAAGAAATAACCGCCCAAATTCGTGCTAGACATGAATGGCTTCAAAAGGTGTGTTCTCGTGATAAGAATCACGAAGATCTTAAAGTGCTTGGTGTGACTCCCATTGAATCTTTGTTTTCTTGTGTCAAACGTAATGTTGATGGGGCAGGATATGAATCCACTTTGGTTGAAAAACGCCCCAATGATTCGGAGTCCATCTATCTTGATGCTAAAAGAATTGAAAGTGGAGTAGAAGATATTAAAACCTTGAGTAGTAATGAAATTACTACTTTGGATTTCAAGGAATTCAATTATGATAGTTGCTCCTTGATTGAATACATTTCCTTGATGCAATCCATGCTAAACTCTCCACACGCTTATAGCCAAAACAAGGCCTTTACCGATCATATCGTCGAAGCTATGATAAATCCTATTGATGAGAAACTTGAATTGGAAGTCTCTATCCCTAGAAAGCTTCATGATGAGTGGGAATCTACTATCAAAATCAAAATCAAAGACTATGAATGAACTGCCTTGTGTGATTTGGGTGCTAGTGTTTCCGCGATTCCAAAGTCTTTATGTGATGTTCTGGGTTTTAATGAGATTGAGGAGTGTTCTCTTAATTTGCATCTTGCGGATTCTACTGTCAAGAAACCCATGGAAAGGATCAATGATGTTCTTATTATTGTAAATAGGAACTATGTACCAGTGGATTTCGTTGTGCTTGACATTGATTGCAATCCTACATGCCCTATTATTCTTCGTAGAATTTTCCTAAGGACTATCGGTGCTATCATAGATATGAAGGAAGGGAATATTAGATTTCAATTTCCTTTAAAGAAGGGCATGGAGCACTTTCCTAGAAAGAAAATAAGATTGCCTTATGAATCCATGATGAGGGCTACTTATGGTTTGAGCACCAAAGACGACGATACGTGATTCCATCACCTTATGCCTAGCTAAGGGCGTTAAACAATAGCCCTTGTTGGGAGGTAACCCAATGAATTTATCTTTTTTATTTCTGTTTTATTGCATCCACACCTTCATAATTTTCTTATGATTGTGTTGTTTGTGTTTGAGCCAAGCAAAACCTTTATGACTAGTCTTGGTGATGGTTGTTTGATCCTGCTGGAAAAAGACAGAAACTTTTCGCTAACGAGATTATTTTTCATTTTTATTCAGAACGAGATTTTGAGTTGATTCTTTTTGCTGCTGGTTGATATGCCTTTTTTCCAGGCATTCGGAATGTTTCGGAATTGTTGAGGTACCAGAAGTATACGAAGTATACAGATTGCTACAGACTGGTCTGTTTTTGACAGATTCTGTTTTTTGTTGAGTTGGTTGCTTGTTTTGATGAAACTATGGATAGTATCGGGGGGGGGGGGGGTACTAGCCATGTAAAAGTGAGAATACAGTAATCTAACACCAATATAAATAGAAATAGAGATTTCTACAGTACCTAAAAAGGTGGTAGTTTGTTTTCTTGTGCTAATGATATCACGAGTTTCTGTTTAAGTTTTGTGTTGTGAAGTTTTCAAGTTTTGGGTGATGTTCTCATGGACAAAGGGATAAAGAGTGGAAAGAGATCTAGCTTGGGGATGCCCAAGGCATCCCAAGCCAAATTCAAGGACACCAAAAAGCCTAAGCTTGGGGTTGCCCCGGGAAGGCATCCCCTCTTTCGTCTTCAATCCATCGGTAACATTACTTGGAGCTATATTTTTATTCACCACATGATATGTGTTTTGCTTGGAGCTTCTTGTATTGTAGGAGTCTTTTCTTTTTGTTGTGTCACAATGATCCTTGCTTCACACCTTTTGAGGGAGACATGTACTCATCGTGATTTTGCTAGAATGCTCATCGTGCTTCACTTATATCTTTTGAGCTAGATAATTTTGCTCTATGTGCTTAACTTAGATCTTTTAGAGCACGGCGGTGCGTAACTTGGTAGTTGGCTTGTGCTATGAAAGTAGTCCCAAAGGTGATAGGTACCCAAAGAGGATACAAAAACCTCCATCTTCATGTGCATTGACTAGAAAGAGAAGTTTTGATTCCCCTCAATTAGTTTTGAGACATGAATATGGTAATATTGGAGTTATGTTAGTAGGGTGTTGTGAATCTAGAAATACTTGTGCTGAGGTTAGTGATTCCCGTAGCATGCACGTATGGTGAACCGCTATGTTAGGAAGTTGGAGCATAATTTATCTATTGATTTCCATCCTTTGTGTTGCGGTCGGGATCGCACGATGGTTTACACCTACCAACCCTTCCCCTAGGAGTATGCGTTTAGCACTTTGTTTCGATTACTAATAAAAACTTTCTCAACAAGTATGTGAGTTCTTCATGACTAATGTGAGTCCATGGTATAGATGCACTTTCACCTTCCACCATTGCTAGCCTCTCTAGTACCGTGCAATTTTTGCCGGTACACAAACCCACCATATGCCTTCCTCAAAACAGCCACCATACCTACCTACTATGGCATTTTCATAGAAATTCCGAGATTTATTGCCATACAACTCCCACCGTTCCGTCTCATGACTTGTGCCGTCACTATCATATTGCCATTGCATGATCGTAAGCTAGCTAGCGAGATGTTTCAACGTCATACGCCAAGTTAGATCGTTGCACATCCCGGTACACTGTCGGAGACATTTTCTATAGAGTCATCATCGTTCTGAGCTTTGAGCTGTGAGTCAATAAAAGTGTGATGATCATCATTATTAGAGCATTGTCCCATGTGAGGAAATAAAAAAAAGGAGGACAAAGATCCCAAATAAAAAAAAGAGATATGGAAAGAGGCCAAAGAGCCCAAACAAAAAAAGAGAAAAAGAGAGAAGGGACAATGCTACTATCTTTTTCCACACTTGGGCTTCATAATATCACCATGTTCTTCATGATTGAGAGCCTCTCGTTTCGTCACCACCATATGCTAGTGGGAATTTTTATTATATAACTTGGCTTGTATATTCCAATGATGGGCGTCCTCAAATTGCCCTAGGTTTTCGTGAGCAAGCAAGTTGGATGCACACCCACTAGTTCTCCTTTGGAGCTTTCACATACTTATAGCTCTAGTGCATCCTTTGTATGGCAATCCCTACTCATTCACATTGATATATATTAATGGGCATCTCCATAGCCCTTTGACACGGCGAGTCAATGTGACCATCTTCTCCTTTTTTGTCTCACAACCATCACCACACTCTATTCCACCTATAGTGCTATATCCATGGCTCACGCTCATGTATTGCGCTATAGTTATAAAAAGTTTGAGAAAGTAAGAGTGCAAAAACAATTACTTGGCCAATACCGGGGTTGTGCATGATTTAAATTACTTGTGTGGGGATGATGGAGCATAGCCAGACTATATGATTTTGTAGGGATAACTTTCTTTGGCCTTGTTGTTTCGAAAGTTCATGATTACCTTGCTAGTTTGCTTGAAGTATTGTTGTTTTCATGTCAATAGAAAACTATTGCTTTGAATCTTACGGATCTGAACATTCATGTCACATGAAATAAGTTACAAAGGACAACTATGCTAGGCAGCATTCCACATCAAAAATTCAGTCTTTATCACTTCCCTACTCGAGGACGAGCAGGAGTTAAGCTTGGGGATGCTTGATACGTCTCCAACGTATCTATAATTTTTGATGGTTTCATGCTATTATCTTGTCAAACTTTGGATGTTTTGTATGCCTTTTTTTATCTTTTTTGGGACTAACTTATTAACTCAGTGCCAAGTGCTAGTTCCAGTTTTTTTCGTGTTTTTGACCCTTTTCAGAGGAGCATTTTGAACGGAGTCCAAACGGAATAAAACTTCCGAAAAGATTTTTTCCGAAACAGAAGACAATGGGGAGACTTGAGAACCAAGGGAGAGGGTCACCACGGACCCCACAAGCCCTCATGCTGCGGCCACGGGGGTGCCTCCCAGGCTTGTGGGCTCCCGGTGCTGCCTGTGCCCTAGCTCCTTTGCCTATATATTCCCTAATATCCCAGAAAAATCAGGAGATCAACGAAAATACTTTTCCAACGCCGCAAGCTTCTGTCTCCGCAAGATCCCGGCTGGGGCACGCTGTGGTGCCCTGCCAAAGGGGGGATTCGGATACGGAGGGCTTCTTCATCAACACCATGACCTCTCCGATGATGCATAAGTAGTTCACCATAGACCTATGGGTCCATAGCTAGTAGCTAGATGGCTTCTTCTCTCTCTTGGATCTTCAATACAAAGTTCTCCATGATCTTCATGGATATCTATCCGATGTAATCTTCTTTTGCGGTGTGTTTGTCGAGATCTGATGAATTGTGGATTTATGATCAGATTATCTATGAACCTTATTTGAGTTTCTTCTGATCTCTTATATGCATGATTTCATATCCTTGTAATTCTTTTCGAGTTGTGGGTTTTGTTTGGCCAACTTGATCTATGATTCTTGCAATGGGAGAAGTGCTTGGTTTTGGGTTCCTATCGTGCGGTGACCTCACCCAGTGATAGAAGGGGTAGCAAGGCACGCATCATGTTGTTGCCATCAAGGGTAAAAAGATGGGGTTTTCATCATTGGGTTGAGTTTATCCCTCTACATCATGTCATCTTGCTTAAGGCGTTACTCTGTTCGTCATGAACTCAATACACTAGATGCATGTTGGATAGCGGTCGATGTGTGGAGTAATAGTAGTAGATGCAGAAAGTATCGGTCTACTTGTCTCGCACGTGATGCCTATATGTATGATCATTGCCTTAAATATCGTCATGACTTTGCGCGGTTCTATCAATTGCTCGACAGTAATTTGTTCACCCACCGTAATATTTGCTATTTTGAGAGAAGCCTCTAGTGAACACTATGGCCCCCGGGTCTACTTCATACCATATTTTCAGCCTTATTCTTTTCTTTGTTGCACTTTCCGCCTTCAGATCTCACTTTGCAATCAGTCTTGAAGGGACTGACAACCCCTTTATAGCATTGGTGCAAGCTCGTTTGTGTTTGTGCAGGTACTCTGGACTTGACGAGATTCTCCTACTATATTGATACCTTGGTTCTCAAACTGAGGGAAATACTTACTGCCCCTGTGCTGCACCACCCTTTCCTCTTCAAGGGAAAAACGAACGCAAGCCCAGTCTCCGCCAACGTGCCAATTTTTGGCGCTGTTGTCTGTTGCCGTAGCAACAAGCATCATGGATAGCAGACGTAGAATCATAAAGCACAGGCGACACATCAAAATTTCTAGCAGGAGGTGGTGTCGCAAAGTTACTCATAACTGAAGGTGAATCAAGTGCAGAGCTAGATGGTAGTTCCTTACCTGTCCTCGTAGTTGAGGGCAAGACTTTAGTTTTTGGATCTCTCGGATTCCTCATAGTGAACAGCAGACCTAAATCCCAAGAGACTCAGAGAATAGAGCTATGCCTCACCGGCAACGGTGCTAAAAAATAGTCTTGATAACCCACAAGTATAGGGGATCGCAACAGTTTTCGAGGGTAGAGTATTCAACCCAAATTTGTTTGATTTGACACAAGGGGAAGACAAAGAATATTGTCGAGTATTAGCAGTTGAGTTGTCAATTCAACCACACATGAAAGACTTAGTATCTGCAGAAAAGTATCAGTAGTAGAGTAGTGTGATAGCAATAGTAGCAACGGTAACAATAGCAGCAGCGACATCAGTAGCGACAGAGTAACAGTAGCAGCAGTGACAACAATAGCAACAGAGTAACAGTAGCAAGGACCAGTAGGAAAAACTCGTAGGCATTCGATCGGTGATGGATAATTATGCCGGATGATATTCATCATGCAACAGTTATAACACGGAGAGATATGTAACTAGCTCCAGTTCGTCAATGTAATGTAGGCATGTATTCTGTATGTAGTCATACGTGCTTAGGGAAAAGAACTTGCATGACATCTATTGTCCATCCCTCCCGTGGCAGCGGGGTCCTAATGGAAACTACGGTATATTAAGGTTCTCCTTTTAATAGTGAACCGTAACAAAGCATTAGCACTTAGTGAATACATGAACTCCTCATACTATGGTCATCTCCGGGAGTGGTTCCGGCTATTATCACTCCCGGGTTGCTAGGTCATAACACATAGTAGGTGACTACAACTTGCAAGATAGGATCAAGAACACACATATATTGACGAGAACATAATAGGTTCAGATCTGAAATAATGGCACTTGGACCCTAGTGACAAGCATTAAGCATGGCAAAGTAGTAGCAACATCAATCTCAGAACATAGTGGATACTAGGGATCAATCCCCATCAAAACTAACTCGATTACATGATAGATCTCATCCAACCCATCATCGTCCAGCAAGCCTACAATGAGATTACTCACGAATGGTGAAGAGCATCATGGAATTGGTGATGAAGGAAGGTTGGTGATGACGATGGCGACGATCTCCCCTCTCCGGAGCCCGGAACGGACTCCACATCTGCCCTCCAGAGGAAGAACAGGTGGTGGCGGCGCCTCCGTATCGTAACACGCGATGAACTCTTCTCCTTGATTTTTTTCGGACGAAAGGGACTAAATAGAGCTGGAGTTGGAGGCGGTGGAGCTCTAAGGTCCCCACAAGCGTGCTAGGCGCGGCCAGGGGGGCCCGCGCCTAGTGGGCTTGTGGGCTCCTCGCTCCACCCCTCCGGTTGATTCTTGCGCCAGTATTTTTATATATTCCACAAAAAATTCTTGTAAATTTCCAGGTCATTCCGAGAAGTTTATTTCTGCACAAAAACAACGCCATGGCCATTCTGCTGAAAACAGCGTTAGTCCGGGTTAGTTCCATTCAAATCATGAAAATTAGAGTCCAAAACAAGGGCAAAAGAGTTTGGAAAAGCAGATACGACGGAGAGGTATCAGAAGGCTATGTTAGAAAGTGGTAAGTGTAATGGACTAGTTGGAACCTATGATCGAGGGGAAAGTTTGAGTCACCTAGTGCCCAAGAATAAGACCAAAAGAGAAAAGTATCTCCTCTATTTGGTTGTATGAAAGTGATAGCTCTGAAAGTGTCCATCCTCTTGCAGATATCCTTCCACCAAAAAGATGCACATAGGGATGTTCCCTGTGGAACTGTGTCATGGTAGTATGTGTTCCATATTAAATCTACCCTTGGCACTTCTGCACTATTAAAAAACTTATCAGCATGCTTAAGCAGTAGAGCATCTTTTTGGACAGACAGATTCATGATACCCAAACCACATTTCATCTTGGGTCTGCAAACCAAGTCCCAAGCTGCAAGAGGAGGTGCATGATCTTGGCCATTTCTTCTCCAGAGGCATTGTCTTTGTATCCTTTCCAATTGCTTGAGGATTCCTGGGGGTATGTCCAGACTACAGAGGAAAAATATGGGTACAGAAGACAAAGCTGAGTTAAGGTATTGTAGTCGACCACCCTAAGCCAAGAAGGAAGAGCTAGTAGAAAGCCTCCTTTCCATGTTATCCACCAGGGGCATTAACTCAATTATTCTTGGTTTGGTTGTCCCAACAGGCAAACCCATATATGTGAAAGGTAGGGAACCAATCTTACACCCAATGGAATCTGCCAGCCGTTGGAGCTCCACCTGAGCAATGTTAATTGGCAATAGCGCAGATTTATGGTAGTTTACTTGAAGGCCAGTGGACTGTGAGAAAAGCAGAATCATTTTTTTGAACTCTAGTAATTGGGACTCCACAACACGTAAGATGATAAGAGTGTCATCAGCATACTGGACAATTGCAAAGTCCTTATCATGGCAAGGGATGGGAAGCTGAATGAGACTATTCTCCAACAATTGATTTACCAAGGTTTGAAGGAAATCTGCAGCAATGGAAAATAGGAGAGGGGGACATAGGGTCTCCCTGTCTTACCCCCTTTTTGCACATAAATTTTCTGCCAGGCACCCCATTTAGCAATACTGATGAAGATCCAGAGGAGAGCAGCTGATGCACCCATAATATCCATTTCTCATTGAAACCTTTGTGTCTTAGAACCTGGAAAATATATTCATGTTCCACAGAGTCAAAAGCTTTCTCAAAATCAAGTTTGAGAATGACAAAAGGTCTCTTTGAGTGATGACACTGGTGAAGGTACTCTAATGTCCAACCTACATAGTCTTGAATGGTTTTGGATTTGATGAAACCATATCGATTCTTATGAATGCATTCCATGATTTGTAACTGCAACCTATTGGCAACCATTTTGGACAAGAATTTCAGACCCATCACAGTGAGAGAAATTGGTCTAAAGTCCCCTACTTTCTCAAGGGATCTCTTTTTGGGAATCAGGGTTATGTAAGAAGAGTTCATATTTTCCAGGTTTGCAATCCCTGCATGGAAATCATTTGCAAACTGACAGAAATCGTAACAAATGATATGCCAACATTTTTTGAAGAAAAAGACCATTGAAACCATCTGGTGCTGGAGCTTTATCAGAGGGCATTTGTTTGACAGTTGTATCCATCTCCTCTTTGGTGAAAGATAGGGTAAGAACATCTAGCCATTCTACCCCGTGCAGGAGGTACTGCAGGTTAAAGCAACCAGCAATTTGGTCATGGTGAGTGATAACACTTCCATCATCAAGCTTAAGAGATGAAATGGAGTTTCTTCTATATCTTTCAGTGGCCATGACATGAAATGTTTTAGTGTTTTGTTCTCCCACCTTGATAAATTGGATAGTAGGTCTCTTTTTCCAGTAAAGGAACTGCAGATGCAGAAGGTGCTCTAAGTGAAGCTTGAAAATTACTGTGAAATTGGATTCAGGTCTAAACAGGGGTCTCAGCTCCTCAAGATTGTCCAAACAGAGGATCACCTGATTGCACTTATCAATGAGTGCTTTAATCCTAGAGAGACTGGTATGCCATCCCTTTAGAGCGTGTCTCATGTTTTTAAACTTATCCATTGTGATGGCAGTGATGTGACCCTTGTGATAGGATACCCTCCAAGAATTCTCCACACAGTCAAGGAAACCAGCCATTTCCACCCAATAATTCTCAAAACGAAAGAGGTTGCATTCGGGAATGGATGTGTTTATGGACACAACACATGGAACATGATCAGATGCAGTTTTAGCCAAAGGAAGCACCTGTGTAAGTGGATAGCAGTATATCCAATTGGCAGAGGTGAAGAACCAGTCTAACTGCTCTAGAAGTGGGGTATTCTACATATTTGACCTGGTAAATGACCTACCTAGAGGGGTAATTCTAAAAGACCCACGTGACCAATAATTTCGTTGAAGATAAAAATATCATTGACATCAGCACCAGGAAGATTTCTATTGATCGGTGAACGAATAAAATTGAAATCTCCTAGAAGCAGCCAATTATCATTGACAGAGATATTAAGGTTATAAAGCTAGCTGAAAAATTGGTCCCTGGCCTCTCCTTGGCAGGGTCCATATACATTTAGCAAAGTCCAAGTTTCAGAATTATGGTTGGAGGTGAAAGACACAATTAATCCAAAACTTTGTGAATCAATCAAGGTACGAGTTAATATTAAAGAGTTCTAGTGAGTGATCAAACCACCAGATGCACCACACGATGGACTATATGCAAAGTGGTCAAAATTTTTGGGGCAAAAGCTTCTAATACTTCGATAATCAATATGCTGCATTTTAGTTTTTTGGAGGCCAACCACCGAAGCCAGACTTTCATCAATTTTGTTACATACTGCTCTTTGACATGCATCTGAATTTAACCCACACACATTCCAGCAAAGAACCCGCCAACTTCGCTTAGATCGATTATCCATGGGAACAAAGTTTGAAAGGATAGGTGCAGTTACATAATAACTGACATGAACATAGTTCAAAAGGTTGTAACACATAATAACCAGCAGCAAAATATTTAGAACACCATATGAAGCCCAACAACATAAAAGATCGTTTAATCATCATTGGGAGAAGGCTTGGAGGCAGCAGGATCTTCCATAAGACAATCCATCGTGAGCTTCTCAGGGGCAATGCCAAGACTCTGGCTGACGGCTTGGATGGCACAGACCGGCGTTGCAGGTGGGATGGACTCCTCCTGTGGTGGTGGCGTTGCTTCACTCTCAGCAAGCACCACCCTGGGTTTAGCATGAGGTTTGCGCTTCTTTGGCGCTGGTATCGGCAGCTCCTGCAGAATAGGCTTGAAGCCAGCACGTTTCACTGATCCTCTGGTGCATCGACGAACAGACGAGTCGACAATTGGAGTCCATTTCTTGCGCTGCATCTTCTTCTTGGCCACTAGGGTTGAGATGGAAAAGAGACTCGCTGATGATTGTAAGATGCTATCAGCAGCTGGCATTACTTCAACCCTTGGAGTGGGAGGGGTAGGGGTGTAGTAAGTATAAACAATACTAGGGCCCCCAAGTGCTACATCAAAAGCAATGGACCATGAGAGCTTGGAGAGAACAATAGGTGGAGCAGCAATCATCGGAAGCTGGTGGGGAATGTGCAGTGTACTGAAAATCTCCATCAGAGCTTCAAAAGATCTTGTCCAAATAATAACATGTGGGAGTGGTGGACCATAAACTAAATGGACCGACCCGATCATCAAGTTCATTGGCTGGAAGATGGGCTGCTTGTAGGGAACAATTGCGAGAGGATTAAACTGAAGATGATCATCAGGAGTCTCATCATCGGCTGCAACATTGTCAGGCTAGGGATCCACAAGCTCAACCTGTTGCACTGAATCTGAAGAAGTGGGTTCATCAGTTACCATGGATTCCTGATCCTGATCAAGCATAGCTAGTTGGGCAACTGGCTCTTCAGCATGCCAACCCCAACCTCCCTCCTTAGGCAGAACCGGAGGGTCCTGCATTGGAGGTGGTGGAACATCATTCCACCCCAAAGCAGGGTAGGGTGGGAGTGCAAACAACAGGTTATCTTGTTCAAGCTGACCCGACATCGGGTGGGGATTGCCATTGATGGGCATTGGGTCTTCATCTTGGGGCATGTGCTGTGCAAAATTCGCACCCAAGATGTATAGCGGTGCAGCATATTCAGAAAACATGACACTTCGAGGTACCAGGAAATCATCCGGGAAGGAAGCAAATAAAATGGAGTGCACAAGGTATGGGTCGTCACTGACCCAATGATGAAATTCCCCAAAGGTGTTTACCGCCGCATGAAGATCCCGTGTATTGCGCAAATCCACTGGTACTCCCAAGAACATCAGACACCCCTGTCGAAATCCTGTAGCACCCCGAAAACCCTCACTTTCATTGTGCTTCATAAATCTCACAAAAGAATCATTCCCCAAGTCGCGGGGAACCATCTGAACAGTAGAAAATCTTTCTCCAGCATCCCTAAGCTCGAAAAGGCCTACTCCCGCAATCCAAGACCGAGCAGAGCATACATGAAAACCTTTGTTTGTCAAAAGATCAACAACCGTCTGTCGTACCTGGCCAATGAGGCTGGCGGGCGGTGCATGCATAACCTCAGCTACCAGAACTGTTCATGATGTCGGGCAATGGGTGTCGCGGGAGTGAAAAAACTCCACGGAAGGCGATGTGGACCACCGTCAAGGATGTGGTGAGCCATAGGAACGTACCGCTTGGGGTCAAGCTCGAAGTTGTCCATGGCAGGGAGGGGAGCTCCGGAGGTGGTGTCAATGGCGGTGGCTCAGATGGAGTTTGGGGAGACGATGAATGTGATGAGACAAGAGAAAACTGCTCGGTAGGCTGCACGGTATCCCCAAGACCGGTAGAGGTTTCGGAGAAATCAGAAACAAGGGTGCGACTCTTCCGCTTCCAAGTAAGACAATATTCTACCATAAATGAAGCACACCTAGATTTGGTGTGGCCTACACGGCTCCAAGAAGAGCAAAACTCTTTAGACGTGCAGCTGGAAGCCAGATGCCCTCATTTTAAACAGATCGAGCAGGAAAAAATCACATTGACCATACCATTAACCATATCATCAAAAAGCTCATGGGCCTCTTGGGAAGAAGGTATTACACTAGTCCCAGGTGGTGGGGATCTTCCCACCGCCGGCCCACGATCTGTAATCCGCGTAGAGCAAGGCCCATGGGCCAATCCTGTTGGCGGCGCCGATTCGAATGTTCCTGAAATCTCGCCACAGGTTGAGGGTGAAACAACATCTGCACCAGGTGCGGGAGAAATCCCATGATTATTGCAATGCTGATCCTAAACCCCGAAGATGACAAAAGGCAGCGAAGGTTGAGAAACCATCCCGACGGTGATGTGCAGCGGCACCGTCGTCCACTGGATTTCAGTCGGTGGAGGTGCACTGATGACCACACGCTCGTGCTGAGATAGAGAATAACCTGCATTGTGGAGCATAACAAGCTCATCTTAGGTAAGAGGGCACATGTAACCTTTGCCAACATCATATTGCTGAAGAGATGCAAAAGATAGTTTTTTGCGTATTGATGATCCAGATTTTAATGATGATTTTAGTGGTCTAGAATGCATTGCGATCAGACCTAAAGCTGCTCGCCGCTTTGACGGGCTTACTAAAATCCACTCAGCATCACACTATTTCCTCCATAGAGTAAATTCACGTCGCCAATTTGGTCCACCATTACCCCAGAGATGGAAGAAACATTTAGAACTGGGGCATTTATAAGATCGCAAATCAAGAATATGAAATCCAACTTGCTTGCAAGAAACCCTGAATGAGAAAACTGCATCTTTGACCTGTTTAACCACAAGATCAATGGTCGAATCCCCAATAGCTGACTCAAGGGTGGCAACAACAGAATACTCAGATAAGCGGAAAGCATGTTGACTAAAAGAGACCACCATGATGAAGCAGTGTCAATGATCCATCAGGTGCACAGAAAAACCAGAGTGGTGAAACACATCGTTCGCAAAATACGCGTCAGGGAAAAAATCCAGATCCAAAGTGGAGCCACCCGTGGGATTCATGATAGAAAATACGCCAGGGATCGTGGGAAATCTCTTGAAATGATGATTGGAGGGAGAGAGGTGCACACCGGCTAGAAATCTAGATCGCCATAGAGTCGTCGTGAAAGAGGTGGGAGGTGGGAGTCGCCATAGAGTCGCTTATCCTATAAAGATGCAACTTTAAGAAACACCAAAGGCGAAATTCTAGCAAGTTTTTCATCAAGTAATTGACCTAATGGCTCAGTCTTATCAAGCTAGGTACTAGCATCATCATAAGCATCATTCATAGTAGAAGTAGCATCATCAATATCTTGCGACATATTAGGATTAATAGTAGATGGTGGTGTTGCAAATTTACTTATAACCGAAGGAGAATCAAGTCCAGAGCTAGATGGCAATTCCTTACCTCCCTTCATCTTCGAGGGAAAGATCTTGGTTCGATCATCCTTCGTATTCCTCATAGTGATAAATAGATAATAATCCCAAGTGACTCCACAAATATAGCTATGCTTCCCCGCAACGGTGCTAGCAAAAGGTCTTGATAACCCACAAGTATAGGGGATCGCAACAGTTTTTGAGGGTAGAGTATTCAACCGAAATTTATAGATTCGACACAAAGGGATCCAAATAATATTTGCAAGTATTAGGAACTGAGTTTTCAATTCAGACAAACATGGAGATTAAATATCTGCAACAAAGTGATCAGTAGCACAATAATATGATAGTTTTGATAGTAGTCAAGATAGTAGGAGTAATGGTAACAATGATAGTAATGATTTTGTAGGAGTTGTAACAGTAGCAACAATAGTAGTAACTTAGCAAGAACAATATGTAGGTAAATAGCAGGCATTGGCTCGGTGGATTCGTTGGATGATATTCATCATGTGACAGTCGTAACCTAGGGTGATACAAAACTATCTCCAGTTCATAAATATAATGTAGGCATGTATTCCGTAAATAGTGATACGTGTTTATGGAAGGAACTTGTATGTCATCTTTTATCCTACCCTCCCATGGCAGCGGGGTCCATAAGGAAACTAAGGGATATTAAGGCCTCCTTTTTGACAGGGAACCGGAGAAAAGTATTAGCACATAGTGAATACATGAACTCATCAAACTACGGTCATCACCGGAAAGTAT
The DNA here is from genome assembly GCF_904849725.1 of Hordeum vulgare subsp. vulgare. NCBI lineage: Eukaryota > Viridiplantae > Streptophyta > Magnoliopsida > Poales > Poaceae > Hordeum > Hordeum vulgare. Next base: position 296,777,658 of record NC_058520.1, on the reverse strand, counting down.
CTGAATACTGTCACTCTGGGGTTTACGGATCATAACACGTAATAGGTGACTATAACTTGCAACATAAGATCTAGAACATAGATAAAATGGTGATAACATAAAAAGTTCAGATCTAAAATCATGGCATCCGAGCCCAAAGTGACAAGCATTAAGCATGGCAAAGTCATAGCAACATCAATCTCAGAACATCATGGATACTAGGGATCAAGCCCTACCAAAAATAACTCAATTACATGATGAATCTCATCCATCCCCTCACCGACTAGCGAGCCTAAGAAAGAATTACTCACTCCTGGTGGGAGCATCATGGAATTGGCAATGAAGGAAGGTTGGTGATCACAAAGACCGAGGATTCCCCTCTCCCGGAGCCCCAAAGGAACTCCAGATCTCGCCTCCCGATGAAGAACAGGAGGTAGCGACGGCTGCGTAACGCGAAATGAGATAATTCTCCCTCCTTGATTTTTTCTCCGAAAATATGATTTTATAGCATCGGGATAGGGCCAGCGGGGCCACCAGGTGGGCACAACACACCTGGGCACGCCAAGAGGGTCCACGCGCCCAGGTGGGTTGTGCTCCCCCAGGGACACCCCCTCTGGTGGTTCTTGGCCCTAGTATTGTTATTTTATTATATACAAATTCTCCAAAAAGTTTCGTTCCATTCTGAGAACTTTTCTTTGTGCACAAAAACAACACCATGGTAGTTTTGCTGAAAACAGCGTCTCTTCGAGTTAGTTTCAATCAAATCATGCACATTAGAGTCCAAAACAAGAGTAAAAGCATTAGGAAAAGTAGATATGATGGAGATGTATCATCAGGAGGGCCCAACCCTGCACGTATCTTAACCGCCACTGGATTACGAGGGGTGAAAGGCTACAGGGCTAGTGAAGGTCCTGAGTCGCGATACTTAGGTACCCCCCCTCCTTTACGTGCAAGCGACCCTCTCGAGGACCCTAGTGCTCCCCGTTAGGAGCCTTTGCACTTTGCATCTGTAGGGCCCGACCCTGCGTGTATCTCAACCGCCACTGGATACTAGCAGGTGAGAGGCTACACGGCTAGTGAAGGTCGTGAGTCGCGATGCTCAGGCACCCCCCTGACATGCAAGTGGCTCTCACACGGACGAATTGGTCAAAGTGTCATGCGCCCGCCTGCTTACGCCTAGGTGTCGTACCGGAACTAGACACAAAGGACGTCAGGAGGTGACGTGCACGGGGGTGAGCCCGTGAGACAGAGCTTGGTCGCTTGGATTTTTCAGCGCTGCAGGGACGAACCCGAGCACATGCACCGTGTCCTAGCCCCTGCTAGTGTGAGGTACAATGGGAAGCTCGCGAATGTGGATCTCTGACGATCCTCCCCAGTGCGATGCACAAGGCTTCCACTTGGGCGTGGGCATAGTCGCGGTCCGAGGGTGATTCCACCAGCGCGGAGCATGGGGACTTACAGTTGGGCGTGGGCGGGAGCCCCCTCCCGAGGCCATGATGTGGCTCGCCTTGGGCTTCCACGTTGGGAGGCTCCGGGGCATGTACATCCCCAAACTCATGAGTATGTGAGAGTGCCACGGGCGATGAGTAGTGCGGTGTCGGATACCCGACACACAAGGCTCACGAGCTCCTAGTCTCAACCTTCAGGCAGGTTGCACCTCATTCTTTGCGAATCAGTGCGCTTACAGAACCTGTGACATGGGGCCAACATGCGTCGGGTGATTCTCGCGAGTCCACTTCACTAAGATGTTTGGGACCGAGGACCCCAGGAGGTAACGTATACGGGGGTAAGCCCTTCATTCACAGCTCAATCACTCGGATTTAGCGATGTTGCAGGGATGAACCCAAGCACAAAGGCCATGCCATGTTCCTTCATGGAATGATCAAGCGGAAATCATCCGCTGCATAGCGCCCGAGGCGGCGAAGCGCCAAACCAGCACCGTTGCATTTCAGGCGAACAACATAAGTTTTGAAGGGAAGTAACAGGATTTACCACACAACAAAAGAGCGAGAACTTCACGAAGGCGGCTCCTCATGCCTGACGATATCGCTTCGTGAAGGGTGCCCTCGATCTTGAGTGAAACGGGGCTTCACCTCGCTACCGTGTTGTCGTGGGAGCTCTAGGTCGTTGGATGAAGCGCGTTGCAAAGGCCGACCTCTCAGGGGTTGGCTGCCTCCCGCACCCCTGGGGGCTTGCGAGGCCCTGGTGCCACACGAGGCGTCGGTGTGATTCGCGGAAACCTTTCAAAGGCAGCCACGACATTCTCCACACCAAAAGGCATGCGAACACGCTCAGCGGGGGCACCCGTAGGCCAGAAGGAGCTTCGGGAACCGACCACATTGAGGTCCGAGACGTCAACGCTCATGCGCATTGATACGTCTCAAACGTATCTGTAATTTTTGATGGTTTCACACTGTTATCTTGTCTTCTTTGTATGTTTTATGTACCTTTTTATATCTTCTTGGGGGCTGATTTATTGATTCAGTGCCAAGTGCCAGTTCCTGTTTTTCCGTGTTTTTGACTCTTTTCAGATATGATTTTGGAACGGAGTCCAAACGGAAGAAAAACTCCGAAATGATTTTTTCCCGAACGGAAGAAGTCCAAGGAGCCTTTGGGCCAGGCCAGGTGGGCCCCAGGGAGCCCACAAGCTCCCACCCCGCCACCAGGGGGAGGCGGCGGTGGGCAAGCTTGTCGCTTCCCTAGCCGCCTCCTCACCTAGGTCTCGCACCTATATATTCCCAAATATTCCGTAAAAAATCAGGGGAGCCTCGAAAATACTTTTCCGCCACCGCAAGCTTCCGTTTCCGCGAGATCTCATCTGGAGACCCTTCCCGGTGCCCTGTCGGAGGGGACTTTGGAGGTGGAGGGCTTCTTCATCATCATCATCGCCCCTCCAATGACTCGTGAGTAGTTCACTTCAGACCTACGGGTCCGTAGTTAGGAGCTAGATGGCTTCTTCTCTCTCTTGGATCTTCAATACAAAGTTCTCCATGATCTTCATGGAGATCTATCCGATGTAATCTTCTTTGGCGGTGTGATTGTCGAGAACCGATGAACTGTGGACTTGTGATCAGATTATCTATGATATATATTTGAGTCTTTGCTGATTTCTTATATACATGATTTGATATCCTTGTAAGTCTCTCTGAGTCTTGGGTTTTGTTTGGCCAACTAGATCTATGATTGTTGCAATGAGAGAAGTGCTTGGTTTTGGGTTCTGCCATGTGGTGACCTTTCCTAGTGACAGTAGGGGCAGCAAGGCAAACATCAAGCAGTTGCCATCAAGTGTAAAAAGATGGGGTTTTTATCATTGGTTTGAGATCATCCCTCTACATCATGTCATCTTGCTTAAGGTGTTACTCTGTTCTTATGGACTTAAAACACTTGATGCATGCTGGATAGCGATCGACGTGTGGAGTAATAGTAGTATATGCAGACAGTATCGGTCTACTTGTTTCGGACGTGATGCCTATAGAAATAATCATTGCATGGTTATCGTCACGACTCTGCACAGTTCTATCAATTGCTCGACAGTAATTTGTTCACCCACCGTCTACTTGCTTTCATGAGAGAAGCCACTAGTAAACACTACGCCCCCCGGGTGTATTCACATCCATCGTTTACAACTCCGCTTTTACTTTGCGTTGTTACTTTGTTACTTTCAGTTCTCACTTGGCAAACAATATATAAGGGATTGACAACCCCTTCATAGCGTTGGGTGCAAGCTTTTGTGTTTGTGCAGGATCTTGAGATACTCTTCCGCCGGATTGATAACTTGGTTCTCAAACTGAGGGAAATACTTACCACGGCTACGCTACATCACCCTTTCCGCTTCGAGGGAACACCAACGCAAGGCTCCAAGGCCACAGGGGAAATCCTTTGCATACTTGCCTAGGAAGTCCCTTAAGGCGTAGCCGCAGCAGAAAGATCAAGCCAAGTATTCTCCCGTCGACATGCCTATTTCTGGCGCCATTGCCAGGGATACCCAGCAAACATCAGAAGTATTTCTGGCGCCGTTGGAAGGTCTTTTGTTGTAGTAGCAGAAGTATTTCTGGCGCCGTTGCCGGGGAGGAGAAATCAAGATCTATCCTAGTAGGTCCCACAAACTCTTCTCTTGCATTTACTTTTGTTGCGAGTTGCCTCTCGTTTTCCTCTCCCCCACTTCACATTTGCCTTTCTCCTTTGCCTTTCTCGTTTGCCTTTTTCTGTTCGCCCTTCTTCCGCTCGCTTTCTGTTTGCTTGTGTTACCATGTGCCTTCTTTTAGCTTGCATCTTTTCTTGCTAAAAATCCATTGATATGGATCATCATCCACTAGCTAGTCTCTTTATGAGACCCACTCGTGTGGAACAAATTGCTATTGAGTTGAGGGCAGTTGACTATTTCTTTGGAGTTTTGTGTAAGATGCGTGAATCTGAAAATTGTGAGGAAGAAATTCATGAAGTGATTCACGAGGGCTTATTGGATGAAAAGCATGATTGCAATGATTTCACTATAAATCCTATTAGTGACTATCATGCTAAAAATATGCAAAACCCTAAGCTTGGGGATGCTAGTTTTGCTTTGTCCACTACTTGTTGCAATAATCATGATTGGGGTGATGATCTTTCTTATGATCTTGAAAATTTGTTCAAACCTCATCATGAATATGATATTTGCAACAATACTGAAAGTGGGATTGGAGAAGTCATGACTTGAATTGATGATAATCCCACTATTTTTGAAGAGCATCAACTTTGCATGCATGTGGATCATGAAAAGAATATCCTATGGGATAGCTATATTGTTGAATTTGAATATGATCCCACATGTAAATGCTATGAGAGAGGAAAATATTTTGGTAGAAACTTTCTTGTTACCAAATTACCTCTCGTTATGTTGAGATTGCTATTGTCTCTTTCTTCTTCCTTGCTTATGGCAACTATTAGTTGTCTTGACAATTTGTTTTCCTATAAAATGCCTATGCGTAGGAAGTATGTTAGACTTAGATGTGATTTTCACATGCTTTAGGATGCTCTCATTGTGCTTCTATTCTTGTCTTTTGCGTGAGCATCATTCAATGCCTAGCTAAGGGCGTTAAACAAAAGCGCTTGTTGGGAGGCAACCCAACGAATCTATCCTTTTTCTTTCTGTTTTGTGTTTTCCACACTTTCATAATTCTGTTATGATTGTGTTTTTTGTGTTTCTTTTTGCGTTTGTGCCAAGCAAAACCGTTATGATTAGTCTTGAGGATGATCGTTTGGTCATGCTGGGAAAGACAGAAACTTTCTGCTCACGAAAAGAATTTTCATTTTTTCTGTAATAGCTTTTGAGTTGATTCTTTTTGCTGCTGATTGCTATGCAAATTCTTCAGACTGTTGTAATTGTTCAGAATTTTTGAAGTAATAGAGGTATACGAAACATACAGATTGCTACAGACTGGTCGGCTGTTAACATATTCTGTTTTTGTTGTGTTGGTTGCTTATTTTGATGAAACTATGGATAGTATCGGGGGGTATTAGCCATGGAATATTGAAAGTACAGTAACCCAACATCAACACAAGTAGAATTTAAGTTTTCTACAATACCTAAGGAAGTGGTGGTTTTCTTTCTTGTACTAATGTTATCACGAGTTTCTGTTTATGTTTCGTGTTGTGAAGTTTTCAAGTTTTGGGTGAAGTTCTTATGGAGAAAAAGATAAAGAGTGGCAAGAGATCAAGCTTGGGGATGCCAAAGGCACCCCAAGAGATTCAAGGATGCCGTAAAAGCCTAAGCTTGGGGATGCCCCAGGAAGGCATCCCCTCTGTTGTCTTCAATCCATCGGTAACGTTACTTGGGGCTATATTTTATTCACCACATGTTATGTGTTTTTGCTTGGAGCGTCTTGTATCGTAGGATTATTTTATTTTATTTTTTGTGTCACAATCATCCTTGCTGCACACCTAGAGAGAGAGACATGCACACACCGTGATTTTGTCGAGCTTCACTTATATCTTTTGGTAGACAATTCAGCTCACATGTGCTCCACTTATATCTTTTGAGCTAGATACTTTTGCTCTATGTACTTCACTTATGTCTTTTAGAGCGCAGCGGTGCATGGCTTGGTAGTTGATCTATGCTTTGAAATTAGTCTCAAAAGGGGTAGTTATCCAAAGGGATACGAAAACTTCCTCCTTCATGTGCATTGAATAGTTAGAGAAGTTTGATTCATCTCAATTAGTTTTGAGTTGTGGTTATGGTAATATTGAAATCATGCTAGTAAGGTGTTTTGAATCTAGAAATACTTGTGTTGAAGTTAGTGATTCCCGTAGCATGCACGTACGGTGAACCGCTATGTGATGAAGTCTGAGCATGATTAGTATATTGATTGTCATCCTTTGCATGGCGGTCGGGATCGTGCGATGGTTTATACCTACCAATCCTTCCCCTTGGAATATGCGTTCAATGCTTTGTTTCGATTACTAATAAAACTTCTGCAACAAGTATATGAGTTCTTCATGACTAATGTTGAGTCCATGGTTTAGATGCACTTTCACCTACCACCATCACTATCTTCTTAGTGCTGTGCAACTTTCGTCGGAGCACAAAACCCACCATTAGCCTCCCTCAAAACAGCCACCATACCTACCTTTTATGGCTTTTTCAAAGTCATTCCGAGATATATTGCCATGCAACTACCACCATGATATGTGCCACCACGTCTACATTGCCTTTGCACGATCGTAAGATAGGTAGCATGATGTTTCCATTTATGTCTATGCCATGCTAGATCATTGCCACGGTACACTACCGAAGGCATTCCATATAGAGTCATAATTGCTCTAAGTTTTGAGTTGAAAGTGTGATGATCATCATTATTGGAGCATTTTCCCATGTGAGAAAATAAAATAGGCCAAAGAAGCCATAAAAAAAGAGGCCAAAGAGCCCACCGAAAAAAGAGAGAAAAAGAGAGAAGGGACAATGCTACCACTTTTTCCACACTTATGCATTTTGAGCACCATGATCTTCATAATTGAGAGTCTCTCGTTTTGTCACCATCATATAGCTAGTGGGAAATTCTCATTATGTAACTTGGCTTGTATATTCCAATGATAGGCTTCCTCAAAATTGCCTTAGGTCTTCGTGAGCAAGCAAGTTGGATGCATACCCACTAGTTTTCTTCAAGAGCTTTCACATACTTGTAGCTCTAGTGCATAATTTGTATGGAAATCCCTACTCATTCACATTGATATCTATTGATGAGCATCTCCACAGCTCATTGATATGCGTAGTTAATGTGACTATCTTCTCCTTTTTGTCTTGCAAATTCCACTACATTCCACACCATCTATAGTGCTATAACCATGGCTCACGCTCATGTATTGCGTGAGGGTTGAAAATGTTTGAGAAAGTAAAGGTGTGAAACAATTACTTGGCCAATACCGGGGTTGTGCATGATTTAAATTCGTTGTGCAATGATGATAGAGCATAGCCAGACTATATGCTTTTGCAGGGATAACTTTCTTTTGGCCTTCTTAATTTGAAAGTTCATGATTACTTTGCTAGTTTGCTTGAATTATTATTGTTTCCACGTCAATAGCAAACTATTGTTTTGAATCTAATGGATCTGAACATTCACGTCACATAAGAGGAATTACAAAGGACACCTATGCTAGGTAGGATGAAAGCATCAAAAATTCATTCTTATCACTTCCCTACTCGAGGACGAGCAGGAGTTAAGCTTGGGGATGCTTGATACGTCTCAGACGTATCTATAATTTTTGATGGTTTCACGCTGTTATCTTGTCTTCTTTGTATCTTTTATGTACCTTTTTATATCTTTTTGGGGGCTAACTTATTGATTCAGTGCCAAGTGCCAGTTCCTGTTTTCCGTGTTTTTGACTCTTTTTAGATCTGATTTTGGAACGGAGTCCAAACGGAAGAAAAACCCCGAAATGATTTTTTCCCGAACAGAAGAAATCCAGGGAGCCTTTGGGCCAGGCCAGGTGGCCCCCAGGGAGCCCACAAGCTCTCACCCCACCACAGGGGAGGAGGCAGCGGTGGGCAAGCTTGTGGCTTCCCTCGCCACCTCCTGACCTAGGTATTGCGCCTATATATTCCCAAATATTCCGTAAAAAATCAGGGGAGCCTCGAAAATACTTTTCCGCCGCCGCAAGCTTCCGTTTCCGCGAGATATCATCTGGAGACCCTTCCCGGCGCCCTGCCGGAGGGGACTTTGGAGGTGGAGGGCTTCCTCATCATCATCATCGCCCCTCCAATGACTCGTGAGTAGTTCACTTCAGACCTACGGGTCCGTAGTTAGTAGCTAGATGGCTTCTTCTCTCTCTTGGATCTTCAATACAAAGTTCTCCATGATATTCATGGATATCTATCCGATGTAATCTTCTTTGGCGGTGTGTTTGTCGAGATCCAATGAATTGTGGACTTGTGATCAGATTATCTATGATATATATTTGAGTCTTTGCTGATTTCTTATATGCATGATTTGATATCCTTGTAAGTCTCTCCGAGTCTTGAGTTTTGTTTGGCCAACTAGATCTATGATTCTTGCAATGAGAGAAGTGCTTTGTTTTGGGTTCTGCCATGTGGTGACCTTTCCTAGTGACAGTAGGGGCAGCAGCGCACACATCAAGCAGTTGCTATCAAGGGTAAAAAGATGGGGTTTTTTTTATCATTGGTTTGAGATTATCCCTCTACATCATGTCATCTTGCTTAAGGCGTTACTCTGTTCTTATGGACTTAATACACTAGATGCATGCTGGATAGCGGTCGACGTGTGGAGTAATAGTAGTAGATGCAGACAGTATCGGTCTACTTGTTTCGGACGTGATGCCTATAGAAATAATCTTTGCATAGATATCGTCACGACTCTGCACAGTTCTATCAATTGCTCGAGAATAATTTGTTCACCCACCGTCTACTTGCTTTCATGAGAGAAGCCAGTAGTAAACACTACGGCCCCCGGGTCTATTCACATCCATCATTTACAACTCCGCTTTTACTTTGCTTTGTTACTTTGTTACTTTCACTTCTCACTTGGCAAACAATCTATAAGGGATTGACAACCCCTTCATAGCGTTGGGTGCAAGCTTTTGTGTTTGTGCAGGATCTTGAGATACTCTTCCGCCGGATTGATACATTCGTTCTCAAACTGAGGGAAATACTTACCACCGCTACGCTACATCACCCTTTCCGCTTCGAGGGAACACCAACGCATGGCTCCAAGGCCACGGGGGAAATCCTTTGCATACTTGCCTAGGAAGTCCCTTAAGGCGTAGCTACAGCAGAAAGATCAAGCCAAGTATTCTCCCGTCGACATGCCTACTTCTCACGCCATTAACAGGGATACCCGCAAACGTCAGAAGTATTTCCCGCAAACGTCAGAAGTATTTCTGGCGCTGTTGGACGGTCTTTTGTTGAAGTAGCACGCTTCGCCATGCTCCCCTCGGGGGTGCTGAGCCTCCTGACGAAGCACTCTGTACGGTGCCCGCCGCACATGGCGCGCGCCTCTTGTAGCTTATCGGTCTCCTGGGCAATGAACTCGTGTGCCCCCGACGCCCGATGTCATACTCCTTGCTCGTGAGGGCACGTGTTGAGGCGCTCACCGAGGTTGTGCCCGAGCACCTCTCTCGGTGTAGCGCTAGGTCATACGCCTTCCATCTGGAAGCCCCCAAGGCCTTCCCGAGGGAGGTTCCGGGCACACTTTCCTATGTCAGAAGGGGGAAAGGACCTGCAGCATGCGCGGGGCTTGTGATCTTGGCCTCGGCCACCGGACCCTTTGCTTCGGTGGAGGCAGAGGTAGGGAGGAACTGCTTCTTCGTCGAGGGTGCTGCCTCGCAAGGCACATCACCTCTAGTACCGTTGAAACGCTCTGCTGCAGTGGCCCTATAGGCGCGCTCGAGGGAGCAGACCGTTTCCCTCTCATCATAGGCGACACTGATGATCCCACTGCAATCCGGCATCTTGACGATGTTGTAGCCATGGTGGGTTGCCGCCATGAACTTGGCCAGCGTCGGGTAGCCCAAGATGGCATTGTACGGTAGGCTGATTTGCGCTATGTCGAAGTCGATGTGCTCGGTGTGATAATTGTCATGTGTGAAAAGATGACCGGAAGGCATACCTGCCCAGCGGAGTAGTGGATCTGTCGGTCACCCCAAAGAAAGGCCTGGAAGACATCAACTAGTCGTACGACACCTGGACCGTGTGGAAGGTTTCGACAGAGAGCATGTTGAGGCCCGCGCCTCCATCGATGAGGGTCTTGGTGACGGCTACATTGCTGATGGTGGGAGTACACATCAAGGAGAGCATACCCGCGACGGCCACATACTTGAAGTTTTCCCTGGTGTCGAAGGTGATGACGTACTCAGACCACTTGAGGGGCTTCGCAGCCACCGTCCTAGGGAGGACGACATTCACCTTGCGAGAGAGCTACTTGAACTAGCGTTTTGATAATGGGGTGTGGGCACCGCCGAGCATGCAAGCCACCATGCTAGGCTCCTGATCGTCCCCGACCGCCTCATCGTGTTGGTTGTCCTCATTCCTCCTCGGTGGCGGCGGAGGCAGTGGAGGAAGCAGCGCATTGTCCCGAGGGTGCATCTCACGAGGCTTGTCACACCGGTCGTTATCGCGAGGCTTCTCGTACCCGCCCCGGAGAGGTTTGCCATTGGGGTTGTCCAATCTCCCACCGCCGCGACCAGCACCGCGGTCGTGGTGCTCCGGGTGCCAGCCAACCCGCTCGTCGTGGAGGACCCTAAGATCCTGGCAATCTTTGGTGTTTTGTGTGTGCACGTTGTGGTAGATGCAGAACGGGAGGCATTCCTTCTCGGGCATGCTTCGCTCGCGGCTGCACTTCTTCTCGGGTTCAGCCTCAAGCACGGCGGATCCTTTGCACTTGACCTCCTTGGCCATGGCCTTGGCATCCTGGGGCGCGTCGTCAAGGTTCTCATGGGCGAACAGGCGACTCTCGTCGGCCTTGGCGCACTTGTTGGCCAGGTTGATCAGGTCCATGGCTGTGCTCAGGGTGTCGTAGACACCGAGATTTTCGCACATCTTGAGATCCTTCACGCCATTGGTGGATGCCATGACGACTACCTCGTCCGTGGCGCGCGGGATCTTGTTGCGCAGTTGGTTGAACCACTAGATGTACTTGCGAAGAGTCTCACCATGTCGCTGCTTCACGTGGCGCAGGTCGTTGACGGAGAGTGGACGGTCATGTGTGCCCTTTAAGTTGGCGACGAACAGCTCACAAAGGTCGTTCCATGAAGAGACCGAGTCCTCGGGCAAGTTCAGGAGCCAGGACCGTGCGCCGTCCTTGAGCGCCATCGGGAGCTATTTCGCCATGACCTTGTCGTTGCCACCCGCCGCTTCGACACTTAAAGCATAGAGTTGGAGGAACTCTGCAGGGTTAAGGGAGCCGTTGTAGGGAGGGGGCAGGTCGGGCTTGAACTTGGCCGGCCAAACCACCCTGCACAGCTCGCGTGTGAAGGACCGGCAACCACGATGCTTGAGTGGCTTCCATGAGAGATGGCAGCCCGGTTTTGGTGCCCGACCACTGTGACATCCTAGGCGACCGGGACCACGCGTTGATGTTGCTACCCGAGGACCGCGCGCACATCGAGCGGAGCCTAGCGCTAGACGATCTGGCAGTTGTCTCCTTCTTCTTGGGCGTGCGGTGGTGGTTCGCGAGGCGGGTTCCCCAGGTGCGCGCCGCACCTGGGCTCAGCCTGGTTGCCGCACGTGGGAGGAGGCAGCGATGCTCCCTGAGCCTCCTCTTCGTCGTGGGATGGAGGGGGGCAAAGGGATCGAGAGGGCGTATGGGCCCCTCCGGTGACGGTGACAAGCTGGGTGATGCAAACCATGAGCAGTGCCACTTGCGTGTTCACCCCGGTCTAGACGAGCGTGGGAGGAGGAAGCTGTGGCGTTGCGTCCCTCCCGCTGCATGGAAGGGTGCATGGACGAAGCTTGCTGCTCGCGGGCTGTGGAGTCAGTGGCCGCGGCCTTGGCCTTGGTGGAGTGATGGTGGGTGCCAGGGCCCGCGGGCGCGGTCACCACGACCCGTGCAACTCTCTGCTCAGAGTGCACACAGCGAGTGTCAGACATGGGGTCGGTGAAGCCGAGAGTGAAACTGGAGCTGAAGAGCGACTACGTACCCCTACCTGGCGTGCGAAATGTCACAATCAGGGCTCCGCGGGCCCAGAATGCTTCGAACTCTAGGGTGCGCTCACTCTGCTACCCTGTCCGACTTCTCAACTTGTTGCGACTCTTCCATGGATCGAGATATGGAAAGAAAAGTAGAACACGCGAGTAGTTTACGCAGGTTGGGGCCACCCTACGGTGTAAAACCCTGGTCTTGCTTGTATGGATTGCTTGAGGTGGAAGATAAGTACAAAGGCGTGTTCTTGCCCTATTGGAGATGTCGGGGATCAGATCTCTTGTACAGATGTCGGGCCTCTCTTTTATTCTGGCCTTGGTCATGTTCCCTCAAAAACATACTCGGCGGGAAGGGTCGCCACAACGGCCATTTTGAAAGGGGACAGGACTATGGTCCACCCTAACAAAGGTGATCTTCACGTGCAAAAGGCCTTCTCCATGACGCACTGGTGGGCTTGAGGGTGACCTCCGTCCTTCCGACCCCCCAACATTGGACCTCCAACACCAATCGAGAAACCTTTGGGGGTGGCTTTGGGAACTCGCGGCTGGCTCGGCTCCCTTAGCACCAAAGGATGGAGGCTTCTCTGTCTGTGCCTGTTGGCACCGACCCTGTGGCCGTGCAGTGTGGCTTATGTTGCCCACCTGAGAAGGTTGGACTGCACATCCTTAGCAGCCATGGGCCACAGGCACACGGGCTTGGGGTCCTAGAGCCCCCGCAATAGGGAAGGTTTTGGGAGTGTACGGAGAGTGGCCCAAGTGTCAGGCTCAAGTGGATGGGTTCTCGGCCCCATCCATAAAGGGTTAAATAGAAGACAAGAAGCAGAAGTTAGTTACTTGAGGTAGACGCTAGCGCGAGAGAGGAACCAGAACTGCCGCTTCATGTACTACATAGTTCCGCTCTCACTCATAGTGATAGCTCTTATATTTTACATCATTATTGTTTAGATGGATGACTATGTAGTTGCAAGTATTTGAGACATGTCAAAACTTGTATCGCTATTTTGAGATGATGATGGAAGACATCATTTGTGTTGCATGATGTTTATGATGATGACATGAGTTTATGAGACTATTTGTATGTGTATGATTAGATTAGATTTGTATGTGTATGCTTAGTTTTCATGAGACTATTGTATAAATCCTATTAAAATACAAAAAGGAAACGGGCAGTAGAAAAAAATTAGAAACTAATAGGAGTAGCGTGGGTCATGCTTTAGCAGCAGCGAGCTTTTACCAGTAGCGCTCCTAAAGTGGGCGCGCTGCATCTATTATCAGTAGCGCGGTTCCATTACCCACTCTAGTGCTATCTATATATACCAGTAGCACGGGGCAACACGTGCTACTGCTAAAAGTTAGCTGTAGAGCGCTAGTAGTAGAGTGGCACCCCGCGCTACTGGTATGTCTTTTACCCGCGCTACTACTAGGGTTACTCCTAGTAGTGAGACATGTTGTGCTTTCATTTGTTGCTTGTATGACTTGAGTGTTGTGTCATATGACCTCTACTTGCAATATCACACTATGTTGGCTCTTATGAGACGTAACAAAAACTTGAGTCATAGAGTTGTGTTGTGATGCCATGTTGTATCTACATATATCATGCATAATGCGTGAATGTTATGAAATGCACTATATGTGTGGGATTCGACACCTTGTTGTGTGCCTATGACAACCTTCTTTACATGGAAATGTCTCTTTGTGCTTCCACCGAGCCATGGTAGCTTGCTACTGCTCCAGACACATTGATTGATCGGCGTGTATCCTTGTTTGTTGATATGTTTGTCCCTACAGGGAAATGTCATGCGGTTTAATGAAGTCTCTGCAGCCTGCTATGACTCGTCTACACATGTTGATGACAGAAATGTCACACGGTGTAATGGAGTCCATGTAGCTTGCTATGACTCATCTACACACGTTGATGACTCACATGTGCATTGTTTGGTTATGTATGTGTGTCCCTTTATGGTTGTGCCACTTGGATCTATAACTAGTCATGTCGACCCGAGTTCTATGACATATGATTGCTAGTGACATGTTCATATACGTGAGTCAATAGGTGCAGACGGTCCTGGCCAAGGTAAAGTTGCATCCATGGGGATTATTGTCGGAGTCAAAATCGACGGATCTCGGGTAGGGGGTTAGAACTGTGGATCTTGGATCGATGGGTAACAAAGGACGAAGGAGAAGATGTTCTACCCAGGTTCGGGCCCTCTTGATAGAGGTAAAACCCTACGACCTGCTCTTTTTTATACTGTTGGTGGAGTATCGAGTACAGAGTTGATCTACCTCGAGATCATATGTTGTGGTCTAAACCATAATGATGTAGACGTTATGTCTAATGAATATGAGATTGTATATCGACTAGCCCGGCGTCGGTTTATATAATGCACCGTAGGCCTAGGATAACAAGAGTCCTAGTCGGCTACGTCGGTGTAGAGGAGTCCTTGCCTTGATACCCAGGTCTTGTTGAAACTTCCTCGTCTAAGTCATTGGCTGCTCGAAGTAGCCTAGGAGTTCGGTCCATAGAGATAGGCCGGCGGCCCGACGACCCCTAATCCATGACCCCCTGAGTAGCCCCTTAACTGGCCGCCAATGCCGTAGTCTTGATCCTTCACAACTTCATGCATACAAAGTCTTTAGCTTGTAGGGCGAGTTCTTCTCCACATTTATGTTCGGCAACCACCAGTTTAGCCGCGGATGACTTCATGATTTCCGAGCATAGGTCTTGAAGTTGGGACTCTCCCCGGTTCTTCCGGACTTTTCTTCATCTTTGATCGTCGGTCTTGAATACTTGTTCAATAAAACTTCCCATCACTGATCTTGAGGATCGTCGGGGTGAATCCAAAGAGTTCACACGTCGGGCATCCGAGGAGCCCCTTCAAGTTATCGGCCTTTATTGATGCCTTTTAATTTTTCACGCCATATACCGGGTTTGAAATGTTTCCTGTGCGGCGGTGTCCTCTAGCGTCCGAGCTCCAACGCCGAACTATATCTGAGGTGTCTTTTTGTAGCTGAGCTCCAATGCTGGTCGGCATCCGAGGTGTCATAGATTACCTCGGTTTGTTAAAATTTGAAGGAATTCATCTGAGCTTAAATGTTGAAATAGTCTTATATGGAGCGAGCCATTCGCATCCGAACTATATGTCAGACTGCTTCTGAGGTGGTGCACCACCTCGACCGTGTGATGATTTCGATTAGTGCAATTCAATTACTGTCGAGATATATAGCGAGTAGCCCTCAAGGTACGAGTCGGTCTAAAACCTAAGATGCTCGTGAAGGAAAAAATAAATCCATTGATCCTAGTAGCCCGTGAGACTCAGGTCGATTCGTGGAATCGGCCGAAGGATTAATTCCTTGCTCGACATCATACTTTAGGAATTAAAACACGGTGTGCAGTTGCCCCCGAGACTCAGGTTGGGTGCGTCTGACCAACGTGAGGATCAAATCTCCTCAGAAAACCATATTGAACTTTTGTGTACGTTTTGACAACGCCAGGGTGCAGATCGGCGGGGAAGATGCTGAATTGCAGGTCGGAAAATATTTTCTAGTTGATGTAATTTATTCTCTGACGAGCTATATAACTAGTAGCCCCGAGACTTGGGTTGGACAACATGGCCGACCCTAGGATCGAATCTCCTCAGGAACTATTTGATCCATTAAGTGTGTTCTGACAACAAGCAGGTGGAGCTCGGCAGGGAAGATGTCGATTTGTAGGTCGGAAAAAAACACGAGGAAAACCACCATGCAAAACAACTCGAACAAGAAGATGTCCTGCCTCCTCAGAGAAAAACATAAAATTAGGTTAATGGTGTCCAAAGCACAGTAAACCAAAAAACATTAGCAAAAAAATTACGTTCCGAACTAAATCAAGTTTCTTGTTAGAAATCCAAAAATTGGTCTTAAAATTAATATGTGCTCTGATCATGCTTTAACATGATACATCCGATCTCGGACTTCAAGTAGGTCAGCCTTTGGCTTCAACCTCCATATCCAGAGGGCGGAGTGTTTCTCCGAGGCTTGTTTAGCGAACGAAACTCAAGTGGCTTCAGAGAGAAACGAGGCTACCTCGCTATTGACCAAACACTCGTGTCGGAAAATGGAGTAGTAGAAAAAGAATTTGCAACGACCAATAAGAAGACACATTTATTAAAAAATGGCTCATATAAATTTAAGATCCCCCAGGTAACATGGGTAAAGGAAGTGTTTTTCACAAACAATGCTCTTAACAAGCTAAGTTTCTAAGAAACAACTTATTTGCTTAACACAAATATAATGATTGGTTGAACCGCGTAGAAATTAAAAATTGAAAAAAGGTTAAGCATGAAAGCGACTTAGCTGGTTAATGTGCTCGGTGTGACGTGGTCCCAGGTCCCAGCCCCCAAGCCTGTCACGTGGTAGCCGATGAAGAGCTCGGCTTGATGAAGTGACAATACAACACTTTGGAAGGGCCAAGGCGAAACCCCGGGTCCATTCAAGGAGACAAAGTAGTTCAGTAGTAGGCGAAGCCCCCACGTTAGTCGACCATGTCGACGACACAATTCGCTTGACGGAAGCGTGATGAAGACGTCAGCGCGCCGAGGTGACTGGCTAACACGATCGGAGATGATCACCTATGCACATAAAATAGTACAAGCCAAAAGTAATATCAAATAAAAAAAATCCTCTACTTAATTAACTTAAGTGAAGTAAATAATTAGAAAATATATAGCATGAGTGCGGAGGTGCTCGAGTGAAGAGCTCGGCTTGATGAAGCCGCGATCTGGCACAACCAATGTGGCGAAGCGAAGCCCTCGGTCCATCCGAGGTGATGAAGCGGGTCGACCGATGACAACGAAGTCCCCGGAGTAGGTTGATGAAGAGATGGCGAAGCCCTGGTCCAGCCCAGGTGACGTAGTAGTCCGGTAAGGTGGCGCTAGAGCCCCTTGCCAGCCGATATGTTGAAGCATCGGCTTGAAGAAGCGATGGTGCGACGATGCCAACACATGTCAAAATTTGTGACATGGGCAATGTTGGCTTCATTAAGAGACGACATGACCGACCCATGCAACCCGTGGGCGATGAGATTCTCCAGAGATTATTCGGCCCTCGCAATGCCGAACCCTTGGTCGGATAGCCGAGGTGTTGATCCAATGATATGTCTGTAGAGAGAGAGATATTTGGCGATGCAACACACAATGAATTGATTTGGTGCATGTGCACATATATAGAGTACAAGATGGAACTCAACCTAAACTATACAAAGGCTAGGAGATGGGATGGGCTATACACATATGCATGCAAACTATACATTCAACACCCCCCAGCAGTCGAAGCGTCGCTAGAGACACAGAGACTGGACCTCAACTCCTCAAAGACAGAGGTCGGCAATCCCTTTGTCATAACATCGGTGAACTGTTGCATCGTCGGAACATGAAGAACTCGAATGTGCCCAAGAGCCACTTGTTTGCGAACAAAGTGGATGTCAAGCTCAATATGCTTCATACGATGATGATGGACCGGGTTGGTGGAGAGATAGACGGCACTAACATTGTCGCAGTAGACAAGTGTGGCTTTGTGAACATCACAAAAGCTCCTGGAGAAGCTCGTGTAGCCACGAGAACTCGGCAACGGCGTTGGCCACTGCCCGATACTCAGGCTCAGTGCTCGAGTAGGAGACCGTGGGCTGTCACTTGGAGGACCAAGGGATCAGCGAGGGCCCAAGGTAGACACAGTAGCCGAACATGGAGCGCCGCGAGCCAAGGCAGCCTGCCTAGTCCGCATCCGAGTAGGCGATGATGTCAGTGGATGCGGAGACCGTCAGTGTAAGACCCAAGGACATGGTGGCACGTATTTAGCGAAGGATACGCTTCACCAGAGTCCAATGGTAATCATGCAGAGCATGCATGTGAAGGCAGACCTGCTGAACTGCATACTGCAAATTCGGGCGCGTCAAGGTTAGGTACTGAAGATCACCTACAATGGAGCGGTAGAGTGGAGCATCAGTCGCGAGAGAGCCCTCTGTGGTAGAGACCTTGTCCTTGGTGTCAGCGGGAGTGGGAGTTGTCTTGCAGTTAATCATGTTGGCATGCTCGAGAAGCTCATGATCATACCGCTGCTGATGCAATAAAAACCCATCAGGACGTCGAACAACCTGAATGCCAATGAATTAATGCAGAGGCCCCATGTACTTAAGCGCAAACTCATCACGAAGACGAGCGGTGACATGCTGAAGAAACTCATAGGTGGACGCTGTTAGGATGATGTCGTCGACGTAGAGCAGTAGGTATGTTGTGGCAGCTCCATGATGATACACAAATAGTGACGCATCAGAGCTGGTGGACCGGAAGCCAAGACACTGCAAGAAGGCATACATCAGATGGTACCAAGCACGGGGCGCCTACTTCAGACCATAAAGAGAGCAAGAGAGAAGGCACACGTGATCGGGATGACCACCATCGATGAAACCAGTGGGCTACTGACAGAAGACCCGCTGGGTGAGGTGTCCGTGCAGGAAGGCGTTGGAGACGTCTAGATGATGCACACGCCATGCGCGAGAGACCGCGAGATGAAGGACCGTGCGGATCATGCCCGGTTTGACAACCGGGGCAAAGGTGTCAGTGAAGTCCACACCGGCGCATTGCCGGAAGGCATGAACCACCCATCGAGCTTTGTAGTGCTCGAGAGAACCATCAGGGCCAGTCTTGTGGCAGAACACTCATTTGCCAGTGATGACATTGGCATTAGGGGGTCGCGGAACAAGATGCCACGTGCGGTTTTGCTGCAAGGCAACGAACTCCTCCTCCATCGCCGCGAGCTAGTTAGGGCCCCGAAGGGCCTCATTAGCGGACGAGGGGGTGGGTGATGATGTTGTCGTCGAGGTCATGCACGCATACTCGTCCGAAGGATAGTGAGTGCTAGGCCAAGACACGCCAGCGCGGGCAAGGGTCGTCACGCAGAGGGCAGAACCGCGGCAGGGCAAGGCGGTGCAACGGGCGAGGAGGGCGTCGAGCCCGTCGCACAGATGCTGGCAGCTCGGTCGGTGGGCGACAGAGCAGCGGCCTGAGCCGACTCGACCTCTCGGGCGGGAGTCACAGGCCGAGGGGGAACTGCTGGAGAGGCCTGGACGGACTCAACCTCAAGGGAGGGAGTCGAAATTGGGTGGCAGCCGCAGGAGAAGCTTGGACGGACTCAACCTCGAGAGAGGGAGTTGCGGGCCTGGCAGCAGCCCGCTGTAGGAGTCGGACGGCAGGAGCGGTGATACGTCCATTTTGCATCATGCTTTCATGTTGATATTTATCGCTTTTTGGGCTGTTATTTCACTTCACGGTGAAATACTTATGCCTTTTCTCTCTTATTTTGCAAGGTTTACATGAAGAGAGAGAACGCCGGCAGCTGGAATTCTGGCCTGAAAAAGGAGCAAGTTTGAGATACCTATTCTACGCAACTCTAAAATCCGTGAAAATCAACGGGGAATTATTTTGGATTTTATGAAAAATACTGGGCGGAAGAATGCCAGAGGGGCGCCACCAGGAGGCCACAAGCGTGTCAGGCCCGGCCTACCCCCTGGCCAGGCCTGGGGGGCCCTTGGGCCCCCTGTTGCCCCTCCTGCGCTCATCTTTTTCTATATGAACGGTTTCGTTCCAGAAAAAATTAGAAGGAAGCTTTAGGGAGGATCAGCCGCCGCCACGAGGCGGAACTTGAGCAGAACCAATCTAGAGCTCCGGCAGGACGATCCTGCCGGGGAAACTTCCCTCCCGGAGGGGGAAATCACCGCCATCGTCATCACCAACACTCCTCTCATCGGAGGGGACTCATCACCATCAACATCTTCATCAGCACCATCTCATCTCCAAACCCTAGTTCATCACTTGTAACCAATCTCCGTCTCACGACTCCGATTGGTACTTGTAAGGTTGCTAGTAGTGTTAATTACTCCTTGTAGTTGATGCTAGTTGGATTATTTGGTGGAAGAGTTTATGTTCAGATCCTTGATGATACTCATTACCTCTCTAGTCATGAATATGATTATACTTTTTGAGTAGTTACTTTTGTTCCTGAGGACATGGGATAAGTCATGCTAATTGTAGTCATGTGAACTTGGTATTCCTTCGATATTTTGATGTGTTGTATGTTGTTTTTTCTCTAGTGGTGTTATGTGAACGTCGACTACATAAGACTTCACCATCATTTGGGCCTAGAGGAAGGCATTGGGAAGTAGTAAGTAGATGATGGGTTGCTAGAGTGACAGAAGCTTAAACCCTAGTTTATGCGTTGCTTCGTAAGGGGCTGATTTCGATCCACTAGTTTAATGCTACGGTTAGACTTTGTCTTAATTCTTCTTTCGTAGTTGCGGATGCTTGCGAGAGGGGTTAATCATAAATGTGATGCTTGTCCAAGTAAGGGCAGTACCCAAGCGCCGGTCCACCCACATATCAAGCTATCAAAGTAACGAACGCGAATCATATGAACATAATGAAAACTAGCATGACAGAAATTCCCGTCTGTCCTCGGGAGCGTTTTTCCTCCAATAAGACTTTGTCCAGGCTTGTCCCTTGCTACAAAAGGGATTGGGACACTTTCCTGCACCATTTATAATTTTGGTACTTGTTGCTTGCTACGAATCACCTCACCATACAATCACTTGTTACCGATAATTTCAGTGCTTGCAGATATTACCTTGCTGAAAACCACTTGTCAGATCCTTCTGCTCATCGTTGGGTTCGACACTCTTACTTATCGAAAGGACTATGATAGACACCCTATACTTGTGGGTCATCAAGACTCTTTTTTGGCGCCGTTGCTGGCGAGTGAAGTGCCTTTGGTAAGTGGAACTTGGTAAGGAAACATTCATATAGTGTGCTGAAATTTATTGTCACGTGTCACTATGGAAAGTAATCCTTTGAGGGGCTTGTTCGGGGTATCTTCTGTTGGAAATATGCCCTACAGGGAATAATAAATTAGTTATTATTATATTTCTTTGTTCATGATAATCATTTATTATCCATGCTATAATTGTATTGATTGGAAACACAATACTTGTGTGGCTACACAGACAAAACACTGTCCCTAGTAAGCCTCTAGTTGACTAGCTCGTTGATCAAAGATGGCCAAGGTTTCCTGGCCATAGGCAAGTGTTGTTACTTGATAACGGGATCACATCATTAGGAGAATCATGTGATGGATTAGACCCAAACTAATAGACGTAGCATGTTGATCGTGTCATTTTGTTGCTACTGTTTTCTGCGTGTCAAGTATTTGTTCCTATGACCATGAGATCATATAACTCACTGACACCAGAGGAATGCTTTGTGTGTATCAAACGTCGCAACGTAACTGGGTGACTATAAAGATGCTCTACAGGTATCTCCGAAGGTGTTAGTTGAGTTAGTATGGATCGAGACTGGGATTTGTCACTCCGTGTGACGGAGAGGTATCTCGGGGCCCACTCGGTAATACAACATCACACACAAGCCTTGCAAGCAATGTGACTTAGTGTAAGTTGCGGGATCTTGTATTACGGAACGAGTAAAGAGACTTGCCGGTAAACGAGACTGAAATAGGTATGTGGATACTCACGATCGAATCTCGGGCAAGTAACATACCGAATGACAAAGGGAATGACATACGAGATTATATGAATCCTTGGCACTGAGGTTCAAACGATAAGATCTTCGTAGAATATGTAGGATCCAATATGGGCATCCAGGTCCCGCTATTGGATATTGACCGAGGAGTCACTCGGGTCATGTCTACATAGTTCTCGAACCCGCAGGGTCTGCACACTTAAGGTTCGACGTTGTTTTATGCGTATTTGAGTTATATGGTTGGTTACCGAATGTTGTTCGGAGTCCCATATGAGATCACGGACGTCACGAGGGTTTCTGGAATGGTCCGGAAACGAAGATTGATATATAGGATGACCTCATTTGATTACCGGAAGGTTTTCGGAGTTACCGGGAATGTACCGGGAATGACGAATGGGTTCCGGGAGTTCACCGGGGGGGGGGCACCCACCCCGGGGAAGCCCATAGGTGTTGGGGGTTCCGCACCAGCCCTTAGTGGGCTGGTGGGACAGCCCAAAAGAGGCCTATGCGCATTGGGAAGAAAATCAAAGAGGAAAAGGAAAAAAAGAAGGAGGTGGTAAAGGGAAGAAGGACTCCACCTTCCAAACCAAGTAGACTTCGGTTTGGGAGGGGGAGACCTTCCCCCTTGGGTTCGGACGACCCCTTGGGAGTCCTTGGACCCCAAGGCAAGGCTCCCCCCTCCTCCTATATAGTGGGGTTTTACGGCTGATTTGAGACAACTTTTGCCACGGCAGCCCGACCACATATCTCCACGGTTTTACCTCTAGATCGCGTTTCTGCGGAGCTCGGGCGGAGCCCTGCTGAGACGAGATCATCACCAACCTCCGGAGCGCCGTCACGCTACCGGAGAACTCTTCTACCTCTCCGTCTCTCTTGCTGGATCAAGAAGGTCGAGATCATCGTCGAGCTGTACGTGTGCTGAACGCGGAGGTGCCGTCTGTTCGGCACTAGATCGTGGGACTGATCGCGGGACGGTTATCGGGGCGGATCGAGGGACGTGAGGACGTTCCACTACATCAACCACGTTCACTAACGCTTCTGCTGTACAGTCTACAAGGGTACGTAGATCACACATCCCCTCTCGTAGATGGACATCACCATGATAGGTCTTCGTGCGCGTAGGAAATTTTTTGTTTCTCATGCGACGTTCCCCAACAGTGGCATCATGAGCTAGGTTCATGCGTAGATGTAATCTCGAGTAGAACACAAAAGTTTTTGTGGGCGGTGATGTGAGTCTTTCTGCCCTCCTTAGTCTTTTCTTGATTCCGCGGTATTGTTGGATCGAAGCGGCTCGGACCGACATTACTCGTACGCTTACGAGAGACTGGTTTCATCGCTACGAGTAACTCTGTTGCTCTAAGATGACTGGCGGGTGTCAGTTTCTCCAACTTTAGTTGAATCGGAATTGACCGAGGAGGTCCGTGGATGAGGTTAAATAGCAATTCATATATCTTCGTTGTGGTGTTTGCGTAAGTAAGATGCGATCCTACTAGATACCCATGGTCACCACGTAAAACATGCAACAACAAAATTAGAGGACATCTAACTTGTTTTTGCAGGGTATGCTTGTGATATGATATGGCCAACGATGTGATGTGATATATTGGATGTATGAGATGATCATGTTGTAATAGATAAAATCGACTTGAACGTCGATGGTACGGCAACCGGCAGGAGCCATAGGGTTGTCTTTATACTAACGTTTGTGCTTGCAGATGCGTTTACTATATTGCTAGGACGTAGCTTTAGTAGTAATAGCATGAGTAGCACGACAACCCCGATGGCGACACGTTGATGGAGATCATGATGATGGAGATCATGGTGTGACGCCGGTGACAAGAAGATCGTGCCAGTGCTTTGGTGATGGAGATCAAGAAGCGCATGATGATGGCCATATCATGTCACTTATGAATTGCATGTGATGTTAATCCTTTTTTGCACCTTACCTTGCTTAGAACGACGGTAGCATTATGAGGTGATCTTTCACTAAAATTTCAAGACGAAATTGTGTTCTCCCCGACTGTGCACCGTTGCGACAGTTCTTCGCTTCGAGACACCACGTGATGATCGGGTGTGATAGACTCAACGTTCACATACAACGGGTGCAAAACAGTTGCACACGCAGAACACTCGGGTTAAGCTTGACGAGCCTAGCATGTGCAGACATGGCCTCGGAACACATGAGACCGAAAGGTCGAGCATGAATCGTATAGTTGATATGATTAGCATAGAGATGCTTACCACTGAAACTATTCTCGACTCACGTGATGATCGGACTTGAGATAGTGGATTTGGATCATGTACCACTCAAATGACTAGAGAGATGTACTTTTTGAGTGGGAGTTCTTAAGTAATATGATTAATTGAACTAATTGTCATGAACATAGTCTAATGGTCTTTGCGAATTACGATGTAGCTTGCGCTATAGCTCTGTTGTTTTTATATGTTCCTAGAGAAAATTTAGTTGAAAGTTGATAGTAGCAAACTTTGAAGAGGATTGTCCTCGTTGCTGCGCAGAAGGCTTATGTCCTTAATGCACCACTCGGTGTGCTGCTCCTCGAGCGTCGTCTGTGGATGCTGTGAACATCTGACATACACGTTTCTGATGACTACACGATAGTTCAGTGCAAAATACTTAATGGCTTAGAAGCAAGGCACCGAAGACGTTTTGAAATGACACGGAACATAAGTGATGTTCTAAAGAGATTAAATTGTGATTTCATGCTCGTGCCCTTGTTGAGAGGTACGAGACCTCCGACAAGATTCTTTTGTCCACAAAGTAAAGGAGAAAAGCTCAATCGTTGAGCGTGTGCTCAGATTGTCTGAGTACGACAATCACTTGAATCAAGTGGGAGTTAATCTTCCAGATGAGATAGTGATGGTTCTCCAAAGTCACTGCCACCAAGCTGTGAGAGCTTCGTGATGAACTATAACATATCAAGGATAGATACAATGATCCTTGAGTGATTCGCGATGTTTGACACTGCGAAAGTAGAAATCAAGAAGGAGCATCAATAGTTGATGGTTTGTAAAACCACTAAGTTTCAAGAAAGGCAAGGGCTAGAAGGGATACTTCGTGAAACGGCAAAACAGTTGCTGCACTAATGAAGAGACCCAAGATTAAACCCAAACCCGAGACTAAGTGCTTCTATAATGAGGGGAACAGTCACTGAGGCGGAGCAACTCTAGATACTTGGTAGATAAGAAGGCTGGCAAAAGTCGAAAGAAGTATATTTGATATACATGATGTTGATGTGTACTTTACTAATACTCCTAGTAGCATGAGGGTATTGGATACCGGTTCGGTTGCTAAGTGATTTGTAACACGAAATGAAAGCTACGACATAAATGGAGACTAGTTAAAGGCGAGGTGACGATACGTGTTGGAAGTGTTTCCAAGGTTGATATGATCAAACGTCGCACGCTCTCTCTACCATCGGGATTGGTGTCAAACCTAAATAATTGTTATTTGGTGCTTGCGTTAAGCATGAACATGGTTGGATCGTGTTTATTGCAATACGATTATTCATTTAAAGAGAATAATGGTTACTCTATTTGCTTGAATAATCACCTTCAAATGGTTTATTGAATCTCGATCGTAGTGTTACACATGTTCATGATATTAGTGCCAAAAGATACGAGGTAATGATGATAGTACCACTTACTTGTGGCACTGCCGCTTGAGTTATGTTTTTATAAATTGCATGAAGAGGCTCCATGCTGATGGATCTTTATACTCACTTGATTTTGAATCACTAGTGACATGCAAATCATACCACATGAGCAAAGCCTTGTTTTCATTGAGATGAAATAAGATAGTAACTTGTTGGAAGTGATACATTTTGATGTATGCAGTCCAATGGGTGCTGAGGCACGCAGTGGATATCTTTATGTTCTTGCTTCACTGACGATTTGAGTAGATACAGGAGTATTTACTTGATGAATCACAAGTCTGAAATGTTGAAAAGTTCAATTCCGTTTCAGAGTGAAGTTCGTCGTAACAAGAGGATAAACTATCTACGATATGATCATAGAAATGAATATCTGAGTTACGAGTTTTGGTACGCAGTTAAGACAATGTGGAAATTATTTCGCAGTTCATGCCACCTAGAACATCATAGTGTGATGATGTGTCTGAACATCATAGCCAGACACTATTTAGTATGGTGCATGCTATGATGTCTCTTATCGAATTACCACTATCGTTTATGGGTTAAGCATTAGAGACAACTGCATTCACTTTAAAAGGGGCACCACGTATTTCTGTTGAGATGACACAATATAGACTAAGGTTTAGAGAAATCTAAACTGTCGTTTCTTGAAAGTTTGGGGCTTCGACACTTATGTGAAAATATTTCAGTCTGATAAGCTCGAACCCAAAGCGGATAAATGCATCTTCATAGGATATCCAAAAAAGTTGGGTACATCTCCTATCTCAGATCCGAAAGCAAAGTGTTTGTTTCTAGAAACGGATCCTTTCTCGAGGAAAAGTTTCTCTCGAAAGAATTGAGTGGGAGGGTGGTAGAACTTGATGAGGTTATCGAACCATCACTTCAACCAGTGTGTAGCAGGGCGCAGGAAGTTGTTCCTGTGGCGCCTACACCAATTGAAGTGGAAGCTGATGATGGTGATCATTGAGCATCGGATCAAGTTACTACAAATGTCGTAGGTTGACAGGGTCGCGTACTACTACAGAGTGGTACGGTAACCCTGTCTTGGAGGTCATGTTGTTGAGCAACAGTGAACCTACGAGTTATGGAGAAAGCAATGGTGGGCCCAAATTCCGACAAATGGCTGGAAGCCATGAAATCCGAGAGAGGATCCATGTATGAAAACAAAGTGTAGACTTTGGAAGAACTACTTGATGGTCATAGGACTATTGAGTAAAGATGGATCTTTAAAAGGAAGACAGACGATGATAGTGATAAGTCACTATTAAGAAAAGCTCGACTTGTCGCAAAGATGTTTCCGACAAGATCAAACAGTTGACTATGATGAGACTTTCTCACTCGTAGCGATGCTAGAAGTCTGTTAGAATTATGTTAGTAGTTGCTGCATTATTTATGAAATATTGCATGTAGGATGTCAAAACATTGTTTCCTCGACGGTTTCCTTGAGCAAAAATTGTATGAGATACAACCATGAGGTTTTGTCGATCCTAAAGATACTAGCAAGTATGCAAGCTCCAGTGATCCTTAAATGGACTGGTGCAAGCATCTCGGAGTTGGAATATACACTCTGATGATATGATCAAGGATTTTGGGTTTGTACAAGGTTTATGAGAAACTTGTATTTCCAAAGAAGTGACTGGGAGCACTATAGAATTTCTGATAAGTATATGTGGTTGACATATTGTGGATCAGAAGAAATGTAGAATTTCTGTAAAGCATACAAGGTTGTTTGAAAGGAGTTTTCAAAGGAATACCTGGATTGAGCTACTTGAACGTTGAGCATCAAAGATCTATGGAGATAGATCGAAAGCGCTTAATGGAAGTTTCAACAAGATGCATGCCTTGACAAGTTTTGAAGGAGTTCAAAATAGATCAGCAAAGAAGGAGTTCTTGGTTGCGTTGTAAGGTGTGAATTTGAGTAAGACTCAAAACCCGACCACGGCAGAATAAAGAGAATAGACGAAGGTCGTCTTCTATGCCTTAGCCGTAGACTCTAAAGTATGCCATGCTGAGTACCGCACCTGATGTGTGCCTTGCAGCAAGTCTGTTAAGAGGTACAGAGAGTGATCCATGATTGAATCACTAGCAGCGGTCAAAGTTATCCTTAGTAACTAAATAGACTAAGGAATTTTTCTCGATTATGGAGGTGCTTAAAGAGTTCGTCGTAAAGGGTTACGTCGATGCAAGCTTTGACACTAATCCGAATAACTATGAGTAGTGAAACGGATTAGTATAGTAGAGTAGATATTTGGAGTATTTCTGAATAGCACATAGTAGCAGCATCTATCAGATGACATAAAGATTTGTAAAGAACACACGGATCTGAAAGTTTCAGAACCGTTGACTAAAAACCTCTCTCACGAGCAAGACGTGATCAGACCCCAGAACTATATGGGTGTTGGATTCGTTGGAATCACATGGTGATGTGAACTAGATTATTGACTCTAGTGCAAGTGGGAGACTGTTGGAAATATGCCCTAGAGGCAATAATAAATTAGTTATTATTATATTTCTTTGTTCATGATAATCGTTTATTATCCATGCTATAATTGTATTGATTGGAAACACAATACTTGTGTAGATACATAGACAAAACACTGTCCCTAGTAAGCCTCTAGTTGACTAGCTCGTTGATCAAAGATGGCCAAGGTTTCCTAGCCATAGGCAAGTGTTGTTACTTGATAACGGGATCACATCATTAGGAGAATCATGTGATGGACTAGACCCAAACTAATAGACATAGCATGTTGATCGTGTCATTTTGTTGCTACTGTTTTCTGCGTGTCAAGTATTTGTTCCTATGACCATGAGATCATATAACTCACTGACACCGGAGGAATGCTTTTTGTGTATCAAACGTCGCAACGTAACTGGGTGACTATAAAGATGCTCTACATGTATCTCCGAAGGTGTTAGTTGAGTTAGTATGGATCGAGATTGGGATTTGTCACTCCGTGTGACGGAGAGGTATCTCGGGGCCCACTCGGTAATACAACATCACACACAAGCCTTGCAAGTAATGTGAGTTAGTGTAAGTTGCGGGATCTTGTATTACGGAACGAGTAAAGAGACTTGCCGGTGAACGAGATTGAAATAGGTATGCGGATACTAACGATCGAATCTCGGGCAAGTAACATACAGAAGGACAAAGGGAATGACATACGGGATTATATGAATCCTTGGCACTGAGGTTCAAACGATAAGATCTTCGTAGAATATGTAGGATCCAATATGGGCATCCAGGTCCCGCTATTGGATATTGATCGACGAGTCACTCGGGTCATGTCTACATAGTTCTCGAACCCGCAGGTCTGCACACTTAAGGTTCGACGTTGTTTTATGCGTATTTGAGTTATATGGTTGGTTATCGAATGTTGTTCGGAGTCCCGGATGAGATCACGGACGTCACGAGGGTTTCGGGAATGGTCCGGAAATGAAGATTGATATATAGGATGACCTCATTTGATTACCGGAAGGTTTTCGGAGTTACCGGGAATGTATCGGGCCGGAATGACGAATGGGTTCCGGGAGTTCACCGGGCGGGGGGGGGGGGGGGGGGCACCCACCCCGGGGAAGCCCATAGGTGTTGGGTGTGCCGCACCACCCTTAGTGGGCTGGTGGGACAGCCCAAAAGAGGCCTATGCGCATTGGGAAGAAAATCAAAGAGGAAAAGGAAAAAAAAGAAGGAGGTGGGAAAGGGAAGAAGGACTCCACCTTCCTAACCAAGTAGAATTCGGTTTGGGAGGGGGAGACCTTCCCCCTTGGGTTCGGCCGACCCCTTGGGAGTCCTTGGACCCGAAGGCAAGGCTCCCCCCTCCTCCTCCTATATATACTGGGGTTTTAGGGCTGATTTGAGACAACTTTTGCCACGGCAGCCCGACCACATATCTCCACGGTTTTACCTCTAGATCGCGTTTCTGCGGAGCTCGGGCGGAGCCCTGCTAAGACGAGATCATCACCAACCTCCGGAGTGCTATCACGCTGCCGGAGAACTCTTCTACCTCTCCGTCTCTCTTGCTGGATCAAGAAGGCCGAGATCATCGTCGAGCTGTACGTGTGCTGAACGCGGAGGTGCCGTCTGTTTGGCACTTGATCATGGGACTGATCGCGGGACGGTTCGCGGGGCGGACCGAGGGATGTGAGGACGTTCCACTACATCAACCACGTTCACTAACGCTTCTGCTGTACGGTCTACAAGGGTACATAGATCACACATCCCCTCTCGTAGATGGACATCACCATGATAGGTCTTCGTGCGCGTAGGAAAATTTTTGTTTCCCATGCGACGTTCCCCAACATCTTCACCTCGAACGGAAGCACAAAGAGTTGCTCCTCAACCTGCTGCACCTACTGAAAATATTTCCTTTGAATTTCTTTCGAGTATGCTTGAGAAACTGCTGGCTAATCCTTTTATAGGAGATGAAACATCACATCCAGACATGCATCTAATCTATGTAGATGAAGTTTGTGGTTTATTTAAGCTTGCAGGTTTGCCCGAGGACGAGGTCAAGAAGAAGGTATTTCCTTTATCTTTGAAGGATAAGGTATTGACATGGTATAGGCTATGTGATGATACTGGATCATGGAACTACAATTGGTTGAAATTGGAATTTCATCAAAAGTTGTATCCTATGCATTTAGTACATCGTGATTGGAATTATATTTATAATTTTTGGCCTCATGACAGAGAAAACATCGCTCAAGCTTGGGCGAGGCTTAAATCAATGTTATATTCATGCCCCAACCATGAGCTCTCGAGAGAAATTATCATACATAACTTTTATGCTCGGCTTTCTCATGATGATCGCACCATGCTTGACACTTCTTGTACTGGTTCTTTTATGAAGAGAGATATTGACTTCAAATGGAATTTATTGGAGAGAATGAAACACAACTTTCAAGATTGGGAGCTTGAAGAAGGTAAGGAGTCAGGTATGAATTTCCAGTTTGATTGCGTTAAATCCTTTGTTAAAACAAATACTTTTTGTGACTTTAGCGCTAAGTATGGACTTGACTCTGAGATAGTAGCTTCATTGTGTGAATCATTTGCTGCTCATATTGATCTCCCCAAAGAGAAGTATTTCAAATATCATCCTCCTTTAGAAGTCAACGTAGTTAAACCCAATCGAGTTGAAGAAAGAGTCATTGCCTATAATGATCCTATTGTTCCCAGTGCTTACATTGAGAAACCACCTTTCCCTGTTAGGATAAAGGATCATACTAAAGCTTCAACTGTGATACGTAGAGGCTACATTAGAACACCTACACCCCCTGAGCAAATTAGAGTTGAACCTAGCATTGCTATTATCAAAGATCTTCTGTTCGACGATGTTGAGGGACATAATATTCACTTCTCTGAAGATGCTTCTAGAATTGCTAAACCTCACGCTAGAGTCAAACATAGGCCTGTTGTTGGCACGCCTGTTGTTTCTGTTAAGATAGGAGATCATTGTTATCATGTCTTATGTCACGTGGGTGCTAGTGTTAGTGCAATAACTCAATCCCTATATGATGAAATCAAAGATGAGATTGCACCTATTGAGATAGAACCTATTGATGTCACTATTCAGCTTGCCAATAGAGATACTATCTGCCTTCTGGGAATTGTTAGGGATGTTGAAGTCTTGTGTGGTAAAACGAATTATCCTGCTGATTTCATCGTTCTTGCTACCACCCAAGATAGCTTTTGTCCCATCATATTTGGCAGACCCTTCCTCAATACCGTCAATGCTCATATTGACTGTGAGAAGCAGACTGTCACTGTTGGTTTTGAAGGTGTGTCACATGAGTTCAATTTCTCCAAGTTTGGTAGACAACCTCATGAAAAGGAGTTGCCTAGTGAGGATGAAACTATTGCCTTAGCTTCTATTGCCATGCCTCCTAATGATCCCTTAGTGCAATACTTGCTTGAGCATGAAAATGATATGCATATGGGTGAAAGGGATGAGATAGATAGAGTTGTCTTAGAACAATATCCTATCCTTCAGAATAATCTGCCTATTGAACTGCTTGGGGATCCACCCCTGCCAAAGGGTGATCCTGTGTTCGAGCTTAAACAGTTGCCTGATACTCTTAATTATGCTTATCTTGATGAAAAAGAGATATTTCCTGTCATAATTAGTGCTAGCCTCTCAGAGCATGAAGAAAATAAATTACTAAAAATTCTGAGGAAGCACCGTGCTGCTATTGGATATACTCTGGATGATCTTAAGGGCATTAGTCCCATACTATGCCAGCACAAGATTAAAACTGATCATGATTCCAAACCAGTTGCTGATCATTAAAGGAGATTAAATCCTAAGATGAAAGAGGTAGTAAGAAAATAAATACAAAAGCTCCTGGAGGCAGGTATTATCTATCCTGTTGCTCACATTGATTGGGTGAGTCCGGTGCATTGCGTCCCTAAGAAGGGAGGCATTACCGTTGTCCCTAATGATAAGGATGAATTGATCCCACAGAGGATTATTACTGGTTATTGGATGGTGATCGATTTTACAAAATTGAATAAAGCCACTAGCACTACTGGAATCCAGTTCTTTGTCGTCAGCCAGGTCTTTGCCATCTGTTGGCTGACGGCAAAGAACCTCTTTGCCGTCAGTTGACACAAGGCGGACGACAAAGGGCTGACTGATGGCAAAAATACTATTTGACATGTGTCAGCCCTTTGCCATCTGCCAGCGGACGGCAAAGGGACCAAGGGCAGACGGCAAAGAGCACGGGTGGGTCCCATGCCTGCCGTGTCCGACGGAAGGCTAACTTTGCCATGTGTCGGCCTTTGCCGTCTGCCGTGGGGCCCTTTGTCGTCGGGGGGCGGACGGCAAAGGGGCCGACCGTGTAACGGCCGTCTACTCCCCCTCGCGCTCACTGTCTCTCTCTCCCCCCACACTGTCTCTCTCCCCCTCGCGCTCACTGTCACTCGCCCCCGCCGCCGCCCCGCCTCGCTCCCACCGGCGACCCCTCCCCGTGGCGCTCCCCTCCCCGCGGTGACCCCCTCCCCGCGGCCACCCCGGCCCCTCCCCGCGGCCACCCTCTCCCCGCGGCCAACCCGACCCCTCCCCGCGGCCACCCCCTCCTCGCGGCCACCCCCTCCCCGCGGCCACCCCGGCCCCTCCCCGCGGCGACTCCCTCCCCGCGGCCACCCCTCCCCGCAGCCACCTCGGCCCCTCCCCGCGGCCACCCCCTCCCCGCGGTGACCCCTCCCTGCGGCCACCCACTCCCCACGATGACCCCCTCCCCGCGGCCCTCCTCCCCCACCACCACACCTCCTCCCTGGTGAGTTCATTTTCTTTCATTTTTTTTCTTTTTTTCATTTCATTGCATTTGTTAGTTTAGGTTACTGTCAGTGTTAATTATGTTAATGTTAGTTTAGGTTAATTATGTTACTATTAGTTTAATGTTAATTAGGTTATTGTTATTTTAGGTTAATAAGGATACTATTAGTTTAATGTTAATTAGGTTACTGTTAGAAGAGGAGGAGGAGGAGGAGGAGAAAGAAGAAGAAGAAGAAGAAGAAGAAGAAGAAGAAGAAAAAGAGGAGAGAGAAGAAGAAGAAAGAAAAGGACCCCGACCCCCGACCCCCCGCCCACGACCCCCGACGCCCGACGCCACCAACCCCCGACGCCCGATGCCACCAACCCCCAACCCTCGACCCCCGACCCCCGACGCCACTAACACCCGACTCCCGACACCACTGACCCTCGACCCCCGACACCTGACTCCCAACCCCCGACGCCCGACGCCACCAACCCTCGACGCCCGACGACACCAACCCCCGACCCTCGACCCCCGACCCCTGACGACACTGACACCCGACTCCCGACCCCCGACGCTCGACACCACTGACCCCCGACCCCCAACTCCCGACGCCTGACACCACTGACCCCCGACCCCCGACCCCTGACCCCCGACTACCGACCCCCGACGCCAGACACCACTGACCCCCGACCCCCGACCCCCGACGCCACTCACCCTCGACCCCCGACCCCCGACCCCCTACCCCTGACCCCCGACGCCACTAACCCCCAACCCCGGGCCCCCGACACCTCTTTGGCCTCTTATTGATCGAAAAGACCCCAACCCCAGACGCTAGTGACCCTCGACCCCCGACGACACTGACACCTGACCATCGATGCATTTAACCCGACCCAGGACCACCGACACCCGACACCACCGACCCTCAACGCCACTAATCCCCGACCCCTGACACCTCTTCTACTTACTGTTGAACGAGAAGGTGCTTTTCGGCCTTCTAGAGGACCACGGGGTCATAGTTTTGTAAATTATGAGTTAGGTCACATATTTTCCGATTATGTTAATTATAAAAACATCATATTTGTGTTGATCGTGTGAATTTCAATGTGCAGTTGTTCGACGACCTCCACGTGCGTTGGACGAGCTCCACCCTTGCGTTTGTTGGTGAGCACAAATGACTTCTCCTCCTACCCCTTTAATTTGCTTTGTCCCGGTCTTCATGCCGATGAAACTTGCTAGCTATAGGTTTCTTCAATCATGAGTATGCATGACCAGTATGCGTCTCCCGTTCGAAAGGGCGACATCTATAAATATGCATTTCTTTGCATATTTATAACCGGCATCCTTTCGAATTGTCCAACATTATCCATGGACAACCCGAGTATGTGTAGATTGGGTTTGTTTTCCCGTATGCTGTGCTCCGGATCCGATGCGGAATTTCGTCAGTTCCTCCCCTGTTGTTCTCCGGGTACACATCCTCTCTGCTTATTGTCGAGACGTGTATCAGGAGAACAACGGGGAGGTGCTGCCGAAATTCCGCGTCGCATCTGGAGCAGAGCATGGGAAAACGAACCCAATCTACACATACTCGGGTGGGATTAGGACCTATCTTTACCTATTAGCGTGTAGTTTGCATGGACGTAATAAAACTGACAAACTTGATTAGCGTATGGATATAGATGATGAATTATATATTTATTTCTTGTTCCCCCATAGGTAGCTAGGCAACATGAGTGATCATGCTTGGATGTACACTGGTCACCCTAGTCAGAAAGACATGACCCATGAATGGTTAACAAAAACCAGGGGGTTTGTGAGAGCTGCATTTGCAAATGGCCAGCAAAAAACATGGTGCCCCTGTCCCAACTGCGACAACTGGAAAAAGCAGACAGATTTTGAAATGGGTAAACACCTGCAGAAGTGGGGTTTTACGCCTAATTATACGGTTTGGACTTTTCATGGTGAGTCTGACCAACGTGCCAGAGCTGAGGTGATTCGCCGTCGCACCGACGAGCATTGTACTAGGATTGAAGACATGGTGCAAGACTTTGATGATGCTCGGGATTCAGACGATGAGATGGAGGAATCTGCAAAGGCCTTCTATGAAATGTTGGAGTCTTCAAAACATCCTCTCCACGAGCAGACTGAGCTTTGTCAGCTGGATGCCATCGCGCAAGTAATGGCTCTGAAGGCTCAATTCAACCTAGGCAGATAATGCTATGATGCGATAATGAAGATATTTGGACGCTTTCTACCCAAAGGCCATGTACTGCCTGCAAACCTGTACCAGTCAGAGAAAATCCTCCGTGTACTTAAGATGCCCTATGAGAAGATACATGCCTGTGAGAATGGATGTGCCTTATTTAGGCTTGAGTATGCGGCCTTGAACTATTGCCCCATTTGCAATTCTTCCAGGTATATTGTGGTAGACAACGGTATGGGTGAGAAGAATCAGACAAAAATCCCCATTAGTGTTCTTCGATATCTGCCAATCGTACCAAGACTTCAACGTATTTTCATGGTCGAAGAGACGGCCAGACAGATGACATCGCACAAATTGGGCAAAAGAACCGAACTAGATGCGGATGGGAACAAGATGCTGGTACAAACTTCAGATGGTTTTGCGTGGAGGCACTTCGATGCATTACATAAGGATAAATCGGAAGATCCAAGGCAACCTAGAGTTGCCATCAGCACGGATGGGTTCAATGTGTATGGTATGACGACAACACAATACAGTTGTTGGCCTGTATTTGTCATTCCACTAAATTTGCCACCCGGAGAGATTACGAAAAGAAAGAACATTTTCCTAACGTTGATAATTCCAGGGCCCAACTATCCGAGGAAGAATATGAATGTGTACATGCAGCCGCTTAGGGATGAGTTGCAAGAAGCCTGGGATAATGGGATTAAGAGCTACAACGCGGCTACCAAAACGAATTTCAAAATGCATGTGTGGTACATGTACTCGACGCCTGATTATCCGGCGTTTGCGCTATTCGCTCGCTGGTGTGTGCATGGAAGGTTCCCGTGCACCACATGCAAGGCAGCTCTTGAGTTCCGTTGGCTGTAGGTTGGTCGCAAGTATTCTTGCTTCGACATGCATAGACAATTCCTGGATCCTGACCATAAGTTTAGAAAAGACAAGAAGAATTTCATCAAAGGTAGAGTTGTCAAAAACACTGCACCAGCTATGTTGACAGGCCAACAGACCCTTGATTAGTTAAACGCTCTCGAGCCTGATCCTTTGCATCTAGGATACTTCAAAGGGTATAATACAGAACACGCCTGGACTCACAAGTCATTCTTATGGGATCTGCCTTACTTCAAAGACCTCCTTTGCCCACACAACATCTACGTGATGCACACTGAAAAGAATATTGTGGAGGCCATTTTTGGTACATTGTTCGGCATAGAGGGGAAGTCAAAAGATAATCCTAAGGCTAGAATCGACCTAGAGGCTCTATGTGATAGACCGTTGCAAAACTTGTGACAATGGAAAGGAAAGCAAAGCATAGCGAAGCCAAAGGCATGGTTCAATCTTGAAAGGCCAGCTATGAGGGAAATGCTTTTGTGGGTGAAAATGCGGTTGATGTTCCGCGATGGGTATGCTGCGAATCTAAAGAGGGGAGTGAGTCTTGAGAAATTGAAAATATTTGGGCTCAAGAGTCATGATTGGCACATATGGATTGAGCGGGTAATGCCAGTGATGTTGCGTGGCTTTATCCCTGAGGATGAATGGCTATTACTGGCAGAGCTGAGCTATTTCTTCCATTCTCTTTGTGCGAAAGAACTATCGCCTGGCGTGCTAGATGAAATGGAAGAGTTGGCGCCGGAGTTGATCTGCAGATTAGAAGAGATCTTTCCACCGGGCTACTTTAATCCAATGCAACATTTGATTTTGCATCTCCCGACCGAGGCAAGAATGGGGGGGGGGGGGCGTTCAAAATCGATGGTGCTACTCAACTGAGAGGATGCAGAAGACGCTTCAAGCTAAGTGTAAAAATAAACGTAGAATTGAAGCATCGGTGGCCGAGGAATTCATTACTGAGGAGGCGGCAAACTTCGTGACAGCACACTACGAAGCCCAAAATAATCATTTGCATAACCCGAAGCCTCGGTACAATGATGGCGATCCAAAAAAAAGTTCGATCCAACCTCAGCCTATTCAAAGGTAAGCTCGCACCATCCGGTGCTTCGAAAGGGAAATCGTTGTATGTCGAAGAATGGCAGATCATTTCTTTGTATATCTTCACCAACCTAACAGAAGTGCGGCCGTACATCGAGTAAGTTCTCGGTAATTTATTGTTCCGCAACTTCTAATTGCTTTGAACTACTCTTATTCTCGAATATTTGATATAGTCGATACGTCGCCGAATTCTCAGATGGAGCGGTCATCGAAAAAGATTCCGTCAAAGAGTATGAGCTTCTCGCAAAGCATGGAGGCGACTATCCCGGTTTCATCTCTTGGTTCAAACAAAGGGTAATTAATTACCATTAAGGGCCCATTTGATTTCTTTATCTAATTTGCGGCTAATGCATCCATTCTTTCATATTGAACTTGTAGGCTGATGCACAGTCTATGGACACTGAGTTGAGACAAGTCGCTAATGGTTTTGACTATAAGGTCCATTCATTTGACAAATACAACATCAACGGGTATCACTTTCGTACCTTTGGCAAAGAGATATCTATGCTCGACCTAAAGACTACAAGTTGTTCTATCTCTGCTATCGGCGAAGGAGACACCGAGTATTTTTGAAGAGTTGAAGCAATTTAAGAACTTCTATTCTATGGTGAAAACCCACCGACCGTCGTAGTGTTCAAATGTTATTGGTTTGAGCCGAGGGAGACTAGAAGGACTCATGAACATATAGGACTAGTCGAAATCAACCAAAACACCCACTTAGATGTTCCCGATGTCTATATTATGGCTCAACAGGCGACACAAGTTTCCTATCTACCGTGGGCCTACCAAACTGATCCAAATCTCAAATGTTGGGATGTCGTTTATGAAGTGCCACCACATTTTAGACCACCTACCCTCAATGAAGAGGATTACGAACCTCCCATTAACCCAGTCACATATGAAGGAGAATTCTTCCAAGAAACACGTATGTCCAAGAAACGTTTCAAGAACCGCTCTACTTCACCCCAGAACATTGAAGTAGACAGCGACAGTGAATCCGTCTTAACCTGTGAGCCCGAACAGGAAGAGCTGGAAGAAGAAGAGGTTACTGCTGCGGATGACCTGTCACTTCTTGACCGATTACATAATGGTGGCCTTCCACATGTTTTTCGTGATAGTGATGATGCATTTATTGATGATAGTGATGATCATGATGCATTTATTGACCCCGGAGCATATATAGACGAGCACGATTGTTATTAGTTCATGTCAGGTATTCAACTAAATTATATAAGTTTTATTACTCATGTTGGTATTTATGTTATACTAATTTCATTTACTCTTTGTCATGACAGGTGTTGAAAGATGGTGGGAAAGGGTCGAAAGCACTCCGCGGCTCCTTCTTCGTCGGCGGGTGATGGGATGGGTACTTCCATTCCTGCCTCACCACTTCAGAGACCGTTGCTCTCTACTCTACAAGGAGCGCCCCCGTGAGAGGAGGTCGACCCCCCGCGAAGCCAAGAGGTACTAAAGGTACACGCTGTATTCATGTTGGTATTTATGGTGTACTCATGTTGTATGCATATTGGTATTTATATACATTTTATTACTCATGTTGGTATTTATGTTGTACTAAAGGTACACGTGGCCACGGGAGAGGTAGGGCGGTGGCTGCCATGCCTTTTGAGGTGGAGGCTACACGGTCTCCGCCACCACCCCAAGCTGATTCACCTGAGCACATGACTTCTAGGGTGGATTCGTCTAAGGTGGAGGCTACACGGTCTCTGGTTCACGAGCCTTGGGTCGACGAGCCTCAGGTCAACGAGCCTTCGACGCACGAGACTCGTGTCCCAGAGGCTTCAATCCAGGCAACTCCGGAGCAAAGCAGGGATGAGGGTACGTCCCAAGAGACCTAGTGGGATACCTGGGCTGAGCCAAGTGGCCATGCTGGTAGCAACGAGGAGCTGGGTGAGGGGGCTACCATCTACCAACGTGGTAGTTCGGGGCTCCCGGTCGTGCCGGCGACCCCCGAGCAGAGGTGGTCGATTAGGCCAAATGGGGACAAGTAAGTTAATTTACTCTGATTTAACCTTTTGCCTTCGCGTTTTCTCAAATATCTAATGTTTTGGCTTTAATTTGTCATACTGTAGGGGTTGGATTGTTGCCAAGGGTGCCCGCAAGCCCAACAGCGTCCTTGGTGTGCTTTGCCGTAAAAACTTCCCAGGGTTTGTTACGTTGCCCGGTCGGGAGCGAGAGGTAGGAATGACCTGGGTGCACTACTTGGGTGCCCCGGCCCCGCCGGAGGTGGAGATCGACGGTGTTTTGTGCGACACGAGGGCGGACATGGTGATCCGAAATTTCTGGGTAATTTCTCCTTCACACAATTATAAATCAACTCTAGCTATTTATTGTACTAATCGGTGTTGTCTTGTTTGCAGACCTACTACAGGTGTCAGGAGGGATACGAGGAGTACGCGACAAAGGTTATCGAAACCGAATGTCGCTGCCTACTTCAAAACTTTCGGCACGAGGCTCGGGTGCAGGCTGTTCGAGACTACTATGCCACGCGGCGTATTAGGATTGACAAGGCGAAGTGTCGTGATGCTAATTTGGAGAAGGAGCATTACATGAAGGTAATTACATATTCTTAAGGCTTTGTAGTTAGTTTCCTTGATTTGTTCTTACGCGCTCAAATTTCTCTTTATTAACTTAGGTGCCCCCGAGATGGTGCGTGGATAAGATGGATTGTTGGGAGGCCTTGGTGGATCAGTGGTGCTCCGAAACGTGGGAGGCCAGCCACAACAACGCCAAGGAGAGGCGTGGCAAAATGGTTGGTGTGCCACACCATCAAGGGAGCGTCAACTTAATCCAATTTGGTGAGAACTGGGTATGTGGTTTGCTTCATGCCTCATGCAATTCATTCTTAATGCTATCTTGAGCCCTTTACTAATACAATTTTCCTCTCTCTCTCTTTTAGGCGCGTCACAATAAGACGGAGGTGCCACAGATGTACGACCTGTATGCGATGACCCATACTGCCTCGTATAAGAAGGTCAAGGCATTCTCTGAATCTGACCTCGAGCATCCAGAAAACTTCACCAACATCTCCTCCCACCACAAGCTCGTCAAGTACAGAGATCACGGGAAGGCGAGGAAAGGGGAGGACTTTAACCCGAGCGAGGGGCCTATTGATCCAGAGCTGGTGATGATAGCTGGCAACGGGAGGCCCCATGGCTCGATCGCCATTGGAGACGGCCTTATACGTTGTCCTAGAACTCTCCGACAGATAAAGGCACGCCAAACGAGCTCTTGTCCGGAAATAACACGTCGTCCACGGCCAGTCGAGCTCGCCATCGAGGTTAGTTTAATGGACTCAACTATCTTTCCGCATTATGTTATGCATTGGAACCAATATGATTACATTGCTAACAGTGAGTTGTGTTGCAGGCTGCTATTCAGAAAGAGAGAGAGGCAATGGAGGCGGCTATGGTGGAGAAGGGTAAGGAGATTAGGGAGCTGGAGGAGAGGACGACTGCATTGGTGGAGGCGGAGAGGCCACGGAATGATGCGTCTAACAGGGCCATATATGAGCTCTTCGTGGTAAGTTTCTTCTTCATGTTATTTCAAAACTTGCATTTGAATGTCCGTTTCATTAATAAATAAAAAGTTTGACTTCTCGAAACCAAATGTACAGTCTATGTGCGAGAAGAGTGGCCAAGTCCCTCCGCCGATGCCAGTCATTAACGTGGCGGGGACGGTGAGTTTCATTTCAGTGTAGTGATCTTAAGAGTGTCCTCATGCTAACAACACATTGCAAACGATGTTTGGTGCAGAATATCTCCCGAAACGCATCGCACGACCCTTCTAGAGTGGAGCCTTCTCCAGGTGAAACAAGCCAGAGCCACCGTGCTTCACCGCCGTGATGACGATAATGGTATGTTATTTCTAGTGTTTTAATAAAAAAATAGCTAGACTTCCATCTAAATGACATAATTAGCTTAGTTAGCTCCAAAATGGCTAAATTGGCTAATTATCCTACAAAATGACATAATTAGCTTAGTTAGCTCCAAAATGACCTATTTAATAAAAAATGACCTATAGTTAGCTAAGTTCTCTCCTAAATGACTTAATAAGGCTTACGTAGCTGCAAGATGACCTAGTCCCCCTAACTTAGGTATTAAATGGCCTATAATTAGCCTAGCTAGATCCAAAATGGCTTAATAAGCATAGTTTGCTCCGGAATGACCTATTTTACCCAAGTTAGCACCGAAACGACCTATAGTTAGCTAGGGTCCACATAGATGACATAATTAGCTTAGTTAGCTCCTAAATGGTCTATTTAATAAAACATGACCTATACTTAGCTAATTATCCTCGAAATGACATAATTAGCTCCAAAAAGGCATTCTTAGCTAATTTAGCCCGAAGAAGGGGACAAGAGGAGAAGAAAGAGGAAAAATGGAAGGACGGAAGAAGAAGAAGAAGAAGAAGAGAAGAAGAAGAAGAGAAGGAGGAGGATAAGAATAAGGAGGAGAAGGAGGAGAAGAAGGAGAAGGAGCTCCTCCTTCTCCTTCTTCTTCCTCCTTCTCCTTCTCCTTCTTCTTTTCTTCTTCTTCTCCTCTCCCTTCTCCTTCTCCTCCTCCTCCTCCTCCTCCTCCTCCTTCTTTTACTTATTCTTATCTTTCTCTTCTTCTACGTAGCTTAGACTCATCCAAGAAAGACTAAATTGGCTAATTATCCTACAAAATGACATAATTAGCTTAGTTAGCTCTAAAATGACCTATTTGATAAAAAATGACCTATAGTTAGCTAAGTTCTCTCCTAAATGACATAATAAGGCTTACGTAGCTGCAAGATGATCTATTCCCCCTAACTTAGGTATTAAATGGCCTATAATTAGCCTAGCTAGATCCAAGATGGCTTAATAAGCATACTTTGCTCCGGAATGACCTATTTTACCCAAGTTAGCTCCGAAATGACCTATAGTTAGCTAGGGTTCCACCTAAATGACATAATTAGCTTAGTTAGCTCCAAAATGGTCTATTTAATAAAACATGACCTATACTTAGCTAATTATCCTCGAAATGACATAATTAGCTCCAAAAAGGCATTCTTAGCTAATTTAGCCCGAAGAAGGGGACAAGAGGAGAAGAAAGAGGAAAAATGAAAGGAAGGAAGAAGAAGAAGAAGAAGAGAAGAAGTAGAAGGGAAGGAGGAGGATAAGAAGAAGGAGAAGAAGGAGGAGAAAAATGAGAAGGAGCTCCTCCTTCTCCTTCTTCTTCCTCCTTCTTCCTCCTTCTCCTTCTCCTTCTCCTTCTTCATTTCTTCTTCTTCTCCTCTTCCTTCTCCTTCTCCTCCTCCTCCTCCTCCTCATTCTTTACTTCTTCTTCTCTTTCTCTTCTTCTACGTAGCTTAGACTCATCCAAGAAAGACTAAATTGGCTAATTATCTTACAAAAGGACATAATTAGCTTAGTTAGCTCCAAAATGGCCTATTTAATAAAAAAAATGACCTATAGTTAGCTAAGTTCTCTCCTAAATGACATAATAAGGCTTACGTAGCTGCAAGATGACCTATTCCCCCTAACTTAGGTATTAAATGGCCTATAATTAGCCTAGCTAGATCCAAAATGGCTTAATAAGCATAGTTTGCTCCGGAATGACCTATTTTACCCAAGTTAGCTCCGAAACAACCTATAGTTAGCTAAGGTTTCACCTAAATGACATAATTAGCTTAGTTAGGTGTAAAATGGTCTATTTAGTAAATCATGACCTATACTTAGCTAATTATCCTCGAAATGACATAATTAGCACCAAAAAGGCATTCTTAGCCAATTTAGCCCGAAGAAGGGGACAAGAGGAGAAGAAAAAGGGAAAATGAAAGGAAGGAAGAAGAAGAAGAAGAGAAGAAGAAGAGGAGAAAGAGGAGGATAAGAAGAAGGAGAAGGAGGAGGAGAAGAAGGAGAAGGAGCTCCTCCTTCTCCTTCTTCTTCCTTCTTCTTCCTCCTTTTCCTTCTCCTTCTCCTTCTTATTTTCTTCTTCTTCTCCTCTTCCTTCTCCTTCTCCTCCTCCTCCTCCTCCTCCTCCTCCTTCTTTTACCTCTTCTTCTCTTTCTCTTCTTCTACGTAGCTTAGACTCATCCAAGAAAGACTAAATTGGCTAATTATCCTACAAAAGGACATAATTAGCTTATTAGCTCCAAAATGACCTATTTAATAAAAAATGACCTATAGTTAGCTAAGTTCTCTCATAAATGACATAGTAAGGCTTACGTAGCTGCAAGATGACCTATTCCCCCTAACTTAGGTATTAAAGGGACTATAATTAGCCTAGCTAGATCCAAAATGGCCTAATAAGCATACTTTGCTCCGGAATGACCTATTTTACCCAAGTTAGCTTCGAAACGACCTATAGTTAGCTAGGGTTCCACCTAAATGACATAATTAGCTTAGTTAGCTCCAAAATGGTCTATTGAATAAAACATGACCTATACTTAGCTAATTATCCTCGAAATGACATAATTAGCTCCAAAAAGGCATTCTTAGCTAATTTTGCCCGAAGAAGGAGACAAGAGGAGAAGAAAGAGGAAAAATGAAAGGAAGGAAGAAGAAGAAGAGAAGAAGAAGAAGAGAAGGAGGAGGATAAGAAGAAGGAGAAGAAGGAGGAGAAGAAGGAGAAGGAGCTCCCCCTTCTCCTTCTTCTTCCTCCTTCTTCCTCCTTCTCCTTCTCCTTCTCCTTCTTCTTTTCTTCTTCTTCTCCTCATCCTTCTCCTTCTCCTCCTCGTCCTCCTCCTTCTTTTACTTCTTATTCTCTTTCTCTTCTTCTACGTAGTTACACTTATCCAAGAAAGACTAAATTGGCTAATTATCCTACAAAAGGACATAATTAGCTTAGTTAGCTCCAAAATGACCTATTTAATAAAAAAATGACCTGTAGTTAGCTAAGTTCTCTCCTAAATGACATAATAAGGCTTACGTAGCTGCAAGATGACCTATT
Organism: Hordeum vulgare subsp. vulgare; assembly: GCF_904849725.1. Taxonomy (NCBI): domain Eukaryota; kingdom Viridiplantae; phylum Streptophyta; class Magnoliopsida; order Poales; family Poaceae; genus Hordeum; species Hordeum vulgare. The sequence continues at coordinate 296,733,946 of NC_058520.1, read as the reverse complement.
CCCCCTAAATTAGGTATTAAATGGCCTATTATTAGCCTAGCTAGATCCAAAATGGCTTAATAAGCATAGTTTGCTTCGGAATGACCTATTTTACACAAGTTAGCTCCGAAACGACCTATAGTTAGCTAGGGTTCCACCTAAATGACATAATTTGCTTAGTTAGCTCCAAAATAGTCTATTTAATAAAACATGACCTATACTTAGCTAATTATCCTCAAAATGACATAATTAGCTCCAAAAAGGCATTCTTAGCTAATTTAGCCCGAAGAAGGGGACAAGAGGAGAAGAAAGAGGAAAAATGAAAGGAAGGAAGAAGAAGAAGAAGATAAGAAGAACAAGAGAAGGAGGAGGATAATAAGAAGGAGAAGAAAGAGGAGAAGAAGGAGAAGGAGCTCCTCCTTCTCCTTCTTCTTCCTCCTTCTTCCTCCTTCTCCTTCTCCTTCTTCTTTTCTTCTTCTTCGCCTCTTCCTTCTCCTTCTCCTCCTCCTCATCCCCCTCCTCCTCCTCCTCCTCCTCCATCTTTTACTTCTTCTTCTCTTTCTCTTCTTCTACGTAGCTTAGACTCATCCAAGAAAGACTAAATTAGCTAATTATCCTACAGAAGGACACAATTAGCTTAGTTAGCTCCAAAATGACCTATTTAATAAACAAAATGACCTAGAGTTAGCTAAGTTCTCTCCTAAATGACATAATAAGGTTACGTAGCTGTAAGATGACCTATTCCTCCTAACTTAGGTATTAAATGGCCTATAATTAGCCTAGCTAGATCCAAAATGGCTTAATAAGCATAGTTTGCTCCGGAATGACCTATTTTACCCAAGTTAGCTCCGAAACGACCTATAGTTAGCTAGGGTTCCACCTAAATGACATAATTAGCTTAGTTAGCTACAAAATGGTATATTTAATAAAAAGAAGGAGGAGGAGGAGAATAAAGAGGAAAAATGAAAGGAAGGAAGAAGAAGAGAAGACGAAGAAGGAGAAGGAGGAAGAATAAGGAGAAGGAGGAAGAAGAAGGAGAAGGAGAAGGAGGAGAGAAGCTCCTTCTCCTTCTTCTACTTCTTTTCTTCTTCTTCTTCTCCTTCTTCTTCTCTTCTTGCTTCTTCTCTTCTTGCTTCTTCTCTTTCTTCTTCTACGTAGGTTATTTTCCCCCAACAAAGACATACTTAGCTAATTATCCTCCAAAATGACATAATTAGCATAGTTAGGTAAAAACATTATAAGAACCTTGGTTAGCTCATTAAAATGACTAATTTAGCTCCAAATTGACATAATAAGGTCAAAATGGATTAATAATCATAGTTGGCTACAAAATGACATATTTTTATCCAAGTTAGCTCTAGAATGACCTATAGTTAGCTAAGTTCTCTCCTAAATGACATAATAAGGCTATGTAGCTCCAAGATTAGCTATTCCACCTAATTTAGCTATTAAATGGCCTATACTTAGCTAATTTCTCTCCGAAATAACCTATACATACTTCTTCATCTAGTATTATTCTTCTAACTTTCTTATTTGTCATTTTGCAGATTACATTCACTTCACGGGAAGCTTGGATTATATTGATGGAATGCTTCAAGATGATTTCTTGTACCATGGCTTCATGGAAGCTTGTATTGAAACTATTGTAGTATATGGATATATATGAAACTTTGTATGCATGTGGATGAAACTGGTGTAATATATGGTTTGGTACGGATGCAACTTGCATAATATGTATGCACTATGGATGAAAGTTATTTTAATATGGTTATGAGTACGGAAAGAAATTTATTTATGTAAAAAATATATATATCCTGATTATTGTTAAAAATGCTAGATATAATAAGAAATAAATTAAAAAGGGGCTGGTTCCCCCCTTTGCCGTCTGCCCCCACATGGCAAAGGGGTGATGGCAGATGGCAAAGGGGAAGAGAGGGGGGGTGGTTCCCCCCTTTGCCGTCTGCCCCCGCATGGCAAAGGTGGGATGGAAGATAGCAAAGAGGGGAGAGAGAGAGGGGGTTGGTTCCCCCTTTGTCGTCTGCCCCCCACATGGCAAAGGGGGGAACCATCCCCCACTCTCTCCCCTCTTTGCCGTCAGCCCCCACATGGCAAAGGTGGGATAGCAGACGACAAAGAGGGGAGAGAGAGGGGGCTGGTTCCCCCCTTTGCCGTCAGCCCCCACATGGCAAAGGTGGGATGGCAGACGGCAAAGAGAGGAGGCCTGCCGTTAACACTTAACGGGGCCGTTGGAGTATGTGCCATCCCATTTAATTTATCGTCTGCCCCCTCATGGCAAAGATTCTTTGCCGTCCGCTTTAAAAAAGCAGACGGCAAAGAACCTCTTCACCGGATTTTTTTTGCCGTCTACTTTGCCGTCTGCTGACCGACGACAAAGCCTTTGCCGTCAGTGGTTCCCCCCTTTGCCGTCCGCCATGGCAGACGGCAAATTTCTGAATTTCGGTAGTGTAGGAAAGGTCATTACCCTTTGCCTTTTGTCGACCAAATGCTAGAAAGACTGTCTAAACACACACACTTCTGCTTTCTAGACGGTTATTCTGGTTTCTCCCAAATACCAGTTGCACAATCTGATTAGGAGAAAACCACTTTCACCTGCCCTTTCGGTACCTTTGCTTATAGACGTATGCCTTTTGGCTTATGTAATGCACCTACCACCTTTCAAAGATGTATGATGGCAATATTCTCTGACTTTTGTGAAAAGATTGTTGAGGTTTTCATGGATGACTTCTCCGTTTATGGGTCTTCTTTTGATGATTGCCTCAGCAACCTTGATCGAGTCTTGCAGAGATGTGAACACACCAATCTTGTCTTGAATTGGGAGAAGTGCCACTTTATGGTTAATGAAGGCATCGTCTTAGGACATAAAATTTCTGAAAGAGGTATTGAAGTCGATAAGGCTAAGGTTGATGCACTCGAGAAAATGCCATACCCCACAGATATCAAAGGTATAAGAAGTTTCCTTGGACATGTTGGTTTCTATAGAAGGTTCATTAAAGACTTCTCTAAGATTTCTAGGCCTCTTACCAATCTCTTGCAAAAGGATATTCCTTTTGTTTTTGACGATGATTGTGAGGAAGCCTTCAAAATACTTAAGAGGGCTTTGATAACTACACCTATTGTTCAACCACCTGATTGGAACTTACCTTTTAAAATCATGTGTGATGCTAGTGATTATGCTGTTCGTGTTGTTCTAGGGCAAAGAGTTGATAAGAAGTTGAATGTTATTCACTATGCTAGTAAAACTCTAGACAGTGCCCAAAGAAACTATGCTACTGCGGAAAAGGAGTTTTTAGCAGTCGTGTTTGCATGTGAAAAGTTCAGGTCTTACATAGTTGATTACAAAGTCACTATTCACACTGATCACGCTGCTATTAAGTACCTCATGAAGAAGAAGGACGCTAAACCTAGACTTATCAGATGGGTTCTCTTGCTACAAGAGTTTGATTTGCACGTTGTCGACAAGAAGGGTGCTGATAACCCCGTAGCAGATAACTTGTCTAGGTTGGAGAACGTTCTTGATGACCCACAAACTATTGATGATAGCTTTCCCGATGAGCAACTGAATATCATCAATGCTTCACGTAGTGCATCGTGGTATGCTGATTATGCAAACTATATCGTTACCAAATATATACCACCTAGTTTGACGTACCAGCAAAAGAAGAAATTCTTCTTTGTCTTGAGACATTACTTTTGGGATGATCCTCACCTTTATAAGGAAGGAGTAGATGGTCTTATTAGACGTTGTGTACCTGAACATGAACAGGGACAGATCCTACAGAAGTGTCACTCCGAGGCCTACGAAGGACACCATGCGGGAGATATAACTGGACACAAGGTATTGCAATCAGGTTTCTATTGGCCCACTCTCTTCAAGGATGCCCGTAAGTTTGTCTTGTCTTGTGAAGAATGTCAAAGAATAAGTAATATCGGTAAACGTCAGGAAATGCCTATGAACTATTCACTTGTCATTGAACCATTTGATGTTTGAGGCTTTGATTATATGGGACATTTTCCAAAATCCAACGGGTATACTCATATCCTAGTTGCTATTGATTATGTCACTAAGTGGGTAGAAGCTATCCCCACTAGTAGTGCTGATCACAACACCTCTATCAGGATGCTTAAGGAAGTTATCTTCCCTAGATTTGGAGTCCCTAGATATCTAATGACCGACGGCGGTTTACATATCATTCATGGTGCCTTCCGTAAAAAGCTTGCTAAGTACGGTGTCAACCATAGAATTGCGTGTCCCTATCACCCTCAGTCCAGTGGTCAAGTAGAGCTAAGCAATAGAGAGATTAAACTGATTTTGCAAAAGACTATCAACAGGTCTAGAAAGAATTGGTCTAAGAAGCTCGATGATGCACTGTGGGCTTATAGAACTGCCTATAAGAATCCCATGGGCATGTCTCCATACAAAATGGTGTACGGTAAAGCATGTCATCTACCTCTTGAGCTAGAGCATAAAGCTTATTGGGCAATCAAAGAGCTCAACTTTGATTTCAAACATCCTGGTGAGAAGAGGTTATTTGACATTAGCTCGCTTGATGAATGGAGAACTCAGGCATATGAAAATGCCAAGTTGTTCAAAGAAAAGGTAAATAGGTGGCATGATAAGAGGATACAAAAGTGTTAGGTTAATGTAGGTGATTATGTCTTGCTATATAATTGTTGTTTAAGATTCTTTGCAAGCAAGCTTCTCTCTTAATGGGAAGGTCCCTATATTGTTGAGGAAGTATATCGTTCCGGTGCTATCAAGATCAACAACACGGAAGGTAGTTGTCCGAGAGTTGTAAATGGGCAGAGAATCAAGCATTACATCTCAGGTACTCCCATAAATGTTGAAAGCAAGATTATCAATACCATAACTCCGGAGGAGTACATAAAGGATATTTATCAGCCTGTTTCAGACTCCGAAAACAAAGAGGTATATGATTCGGTAAGTAAACCGACTCCAAAAGTTTTCCCGTAGCAATTTTCCTCCGTTTTGGAATATTTGAAAAAATAGAAAAAATTAAAGTAGTCCAGAAAGTGCACGAGGAGGCGACAAGCCTGCTAGGCCCGAGCTACCCCCCTGGCCGGGCCTGGGTGTCTTGTGGCCACCTCGTGCGCCTCCCGGACTCCATTTTCGTGCAGAGTATTCCTTCTGGTCTGGAAAAAATCATTATATATTCTCCCAAAAGGTCTGACCTCTGTATCATGCATATTTCATCTGTTTTCGTTTCGAGCTTGTTTCTACTGCACATCTAGATCGCTATGACGTCCCCAAAAGCTCCGAAGGACAAGATCTTCGAGAAGGTCATCAATCCTTACCTAGTGGGAGTGCTGTAACAGTCTCAATCTATTGAGATGCTTGAGGGGATGTTGCACATCCGTGATGTTGAGGGGCCCAAGAAGACCGGAAGCATGGAGGCGAGGCTCGAAGCAATGGAGCAACAGGTCTTCAAGTGCCAAGGGATGGTGGAGCGTGGACTCAACGCCAACCACATGATGATCACGGAGTTCACCAACAAGCACAAGATTGATGCCAATGACATTGGAAAGCACCTCTCCAGGCTCTATGATAGGATTGATCCCCTCCAAGCCCAGATCTAGGACCCGCAGAACCAAAACTATGAGTATGAGTATAGATTTAAATCAATACGGTTGGCTGCAGATTTGAGGATTCCGGAGACTTGTTCATCTTTCCATGATGGAGCACCTATGCCTTGGAAGACGAAGGATCAAACTCATGTTGCATCAACTCCACCACCATCACCTCCAAAGGAAGACAACTAAGCATGGGCATGGGCAATCCCCTTGGCTTGTTCCAAGGTTGCGGGAGTTCCCCCGGTATCGTATCACCATCATATCTTTTGCCTTTACCTTTGTTTTAGTTTGTTCCTTTTCAGTTTTCTCTTTCTCTAGTAGAATAAAAGTCTTAGTGTTTTAGGCTTGAGTTTTGCTTTGTGTCACCCCCGATGTATTTGAGCTCGTGAGCCATATAATAAAGAGTGTCTTAGATGAAGGGCTTTGCCTCTTGCCATGATCCAAAGATTGAGAAAGAACAAAAGCATGAAAGATCATGTGGTGATCCTATGGGAAGTGATGCCTTCACATATAAAAAGAATGATGATTGAAACTTGTTGAGGGTAGACAAACGCAGACCTTGGTCATTGTTGCAATTCATAGGAAGTGATAAAGAAGGAGAGGTTCACATATAAATATATCATCCTTGACACCATCTATGATTGTGAACACTCACTAAACTATTACATGCCTAGAAGTAGATGTTGGACAAGGAAGACAACATCATGAATTGTGTTTGCTTGGTTCCGAACAATGTTATATGATTAGATATCCCTTAGCATGTGACGATTGCTTCCACCTCATATTAGCCAAAACTCCCGCACCGAGTAGAGGTACTACTTCTGCATCTACACACCTTCAACCCAGTTTTGCCATGAGAGTCCAACATACCTACCTATGGATTGAATAAGATCCCTCAAGTAAGTTGTCATTGGTGCAAGCAATAAAAATTGCTCCCTAATATGTATGATCTATTAGTGTGTGGAAAATAAGCTTTTTATGAACCTGTGATGAGGAAGACATAAAAGCGACATACTGCATAATAAAGTTCTTTATCACAGGAGGCAATATAAAGTGACGTTCCTCCGCACTAAGAGGACACACATCCAAACCTCAAAAGCGCATGACAACCTTTGCTTCCCTCTGCGAAGGGCCTATCTTGTACCTTTAATTTTTTCCCTTGAAAGAGTCATGGTGGTCTTCACCAATTCTTTATCTCGCCTTTATCTTGGCTAACGTCATATGCTTGGGAAAGATCTATATTCATATGTCAACTTGGAAAGTAAGTATTCATGGAACATTATTGTTGACATTGCCCTTGAGGTAAGCAGTTGGGAGGAAAAACTATAAGCCCCTATCTTTCTCTGTGTCCAGCTGAAACTTTAATCTCATGAGTACCACGTGAGTTGTAGCAATTGTAGAGAACAAAAGAATGATTGAGTATGTGGATTTGCTTTACAATCTCTTATTTGACTCCTGCAGATGCTGTGATAAATTGCAATTGCTTCAATGACTACAGGCTATCGGTTGTTACTGCTCGGTAAGGTTCTTGATCCATGCTTTACTTTGTGAAGAAATTATTACTTTAGCATGAAAGATTATATGTTGGTATTGCTGTTCTGATCATGATCATGATACATGCATGTTTGTATCTTGTTTTGTCGACACCTCTCTCCCTAAACATGTGGACATATTTATTGAGCTAGGCTTTCGCTTGAGGACAAGCGAGGTCTAAGCTTGGGGGAGTTGATACATCCATATTGCATCATGTTTTCATTTTGATATTTATCGCTTCTTGGGCTATTATTTCACTTCACGATACAATACTTATACCGTTTCTCTCTTATTTTTGCAAGATTTACATGAAGAGGGAGAATGCCGGCAGCAGGAATTCTGGCCTGAAAGTGTTGCAAGTTTGAGATACCAATTCTGCGCAACTCCAAACGCCGTAAAAATCAACAATGATTTTTTCTGGATTTATAAAAAATACTGGGCCGAAGAAGCGCCAGAGGGGCGCCAGCAGGTGGCCACAAGCCTGCCAGGCGCGGCCTACCCCCTGGCCGGGCCTAGGGGTCTTGTGGTCCCCCTGTTGCCCCTCCGGCGCTCATCTTTTGCTGTATGAAGGGTTTCGTTCCATAAAAAATCAGAAGGAAGCTTTCGGGAGGAGCCGCCGCCGCGACGAGGCGGAACTTGAGCAGAACCTATCTAGAGCTCCGGCAGGACGATCCTGCCGGGGAAACTTCCCTCCCGGAGGGGGAAATCACTCCATCGTGATCACCAACACTCCTCTCATCGGAGGGGACTCATCACCATCAACATCTTCATCAACAGGATCTCATCTCCAAACCATAGTTCATCACTTGTAACCGATCTCCGTCTCACGACTCTGATTGGTACTTATAAGGTTACTAATAGTGTTAATTACTCCTTGTAGTTGATGCTAGTTGGATTATTTGGTGGAAGAGTTTATGTTCAGATCCTTGATGATACTCATTACCTCTCTGGTCATGAATATAATTATGCTTTGTGAGTAGTTACTTTTGTTCCTGAGGACATGGGATAAGTCATGCTAATAGTAGTCATGTGAATTTGGTATTCGTTCAATATTTTGATGTGTTGTATGTTGTTTTTCCTCTAGTGGTGTGATACGTCCATTTTGCATCATGATTTCATGTTGATATTTATCGCTTTATGGACTGTTATTTTACTTTGTGGTACCATACTTATGCCTTTTCTCTCTTATTTTGCAAGGTTTATTTGAAGAGGGAGAATACCGGCAGTTGGAATTCTGGACTGGAAAAGCAGCAAGTCTGAGTCCTCTATTCCGCGCAACTTCAAATGCCCTGAAAATAAACATGGATTTTTTTGGGAATTTATAAAAAATACTGGGCGACAGAAGTGCCAGAGGGGAGCTGCCAGGGGCCCACAAGCCTAGTAGCCGCCACCCCCTGGCGGCGGCTACAGGGCTTGTGGGCACCCTGGTGGCCCACTGGCCCCCCTCTTTTGCTATATGAAGGGCTTCGTCCAGGAAAAATTAGGGTGGAGCTTTTTCGTGGATTCTCAGCCACCACGAGGCGGAACTTGAGAAGAACCAATATAGAGCTCCGGTAGGACGATCCTGCCGGGGAAACTTCCCTCCCGGAGGGGGAAATCATCGCCATCGTCATCACCAACACTCCTCTCGTCGGAGGGGAGTCATCTCCATCAACATCTTCATCAGCACCATCTCCTCTCCAAACCGTAGTTCATCTCTTGTAACCAATCTCCGTCTCCCGACTCCGATTGGTACTTGTAAGGTTGCTAGTAGTGTTGATTACTCTTTGTAGTTGATGCTAGTTGGATTACTTGGTGGAAGAGTTTATGTTCAGATCCTTAATGCTACTCATTACACCGCTGATCATGATTATGATTATGCTTTGTGAGTAGTTACTTTTGTTCCTGAGGACATGGGATAAGTCATGTTAATAATAGTCATGTGAATTTGGTATTCGTTCGGTATTTTGATATGTTGTATGTTGTCTTTTCCTCTAGTGGTGTTATGTGAACGTCGACTACATAACACTTCACCATATTTGGGCCTAGAGGAAGGCATTGGGGAGTAGTAAGGAGATGATGGGTTGCTAGAGTGACAGAAGCTTAAACCCCAGCCTATGCGTTGCTTTGTAAGGGGTTGATTTGGATCCACTAGTTTAATGCTATGGTTAGACGTTGTCTTAATTCCTCTTTCGTAGGTGCGGATGCTTGCGAGAGGGGTTAATCATAAGTGGGATGCTTGTCCAAGTAAGGGCAGTACCCAACTGCCGGTCCACCCACATATCAAACTATCAAAGTAACGAACGCGAATCATATGAACATGATGAAACTAGCATGACAGAAATTCTCGTGTGTCCTCAGGAGCGTTTTTCCTCTTATAAGACTTTGTTCAGGCTTGTCCTTTGCACCAAAAGGGATTGGGCCACTTTGTTGCACCGTTTCTTCTTCTTGTTACTTGTTACTTTTCACATACTACATTTCACCTCACTACACCATCACTTGTTACCACTACTTTCAGTGCTTGCAGTTATTACCGTGCTGAAAACCGTTCATCAGAGCCTTCTGCTTCTCGTTGGGTTCGACACTCTTACTTATCGAAAGGACTACGATTGATCACCTACACTTGTGGGTCATCATGGTGTTATGTGAACGTCGACTACATAACACTTCACCATTATTTGGACCTAGAGGAAGGCATTGGGAAGTAGTAAGTAGATGATGGATTGCTACAGTGACAGAAGCTTAAACCCTAGTTTATGCATTGCTTCGTAAGGGGCTGATTTGGATCCTCTAGTTTAATGCTATGGTTAGACTTTGTCTTAATTCAACTTTCGTAGTTGCGGATGATTGCGAGAGGGGTTAATCATAAGTGGGATGCTTGTCCAAGTAAGGGCAGTACCCAAGCGCCGGTCCACCCGCATATCAAACTATCAAAGTAACGAACGCCAATCATATGAACATGATGAAAACTAGCATGACAGAAATTCCGGTGTGTCCTGGGGAGCGTTTTTCCTCCTATAAGACTTTGTCCAGGCTTGTCCCTTTCTACAAAAGGGATTGGGCCACTTCGCTGCACCGTTGCTAATTTTGTTACTTGTTGCTTGCTATGAATCACCTCACCATACAATCACTTGTTACCGATAATTTCAGTGCTTGCAGATCTTACCTTGCTGAAAACCACTTGTCAGATCCTTCTGCTCCTCGTTGGGTTCGACACTCTTACTTATCGAAAGGACTACGATAGATCCCCCATACTTGTGGGTCATCAAGCGGCGGCGGGGCGCCGTGGCGGATAGTCGGTGTCGCATAGAGGGCGGGTGTCGGGCGCCGGCGAGGTATCCTCTGTCGGCGATACCTGAAAGAAGGGAATCATTGTCTCGACAAAGTACACGTGTCTTGAAGTGTGCACGTGATGAGTGACGGGATCATAGCACCTGTAATATTTGGTGTTGGAAGGGTAGCCAAGGAAGACGCACGGAAGGGATTGATAAGTGAGTTTGTGTGGGGTGGTGGACATGGTGCTAGGGTAGCAAAGACACACGCAGATGTGAAGACCATCATAGGATGGGGGCACCGAAGAGGAGATGGTGAGGAGTGTAGTTCCAACGAGTACGGCACGGACGGATGTTGACAAGTAAGGCGAGTGGCGAGTGCATCAGGCCAGAACCTGGGAGGTACGTTGGAGTGAAAGAGCAATGTACGGACGCAATCATTAAGAGTGCATAGGATGCTCTCGGTGCGACCGTTCTGTTGGGAGGTGTAGGGGCAGGTTAGCCGAAAGACCGTACCATGGGAAGCTAAGATAGTGCGAACAACAACATTATCAAACTCTTTACTGTTATCGGTTTGGAGTGCAAGAATAGGGCGACTGAACTGTGTGGTGACATAGGACTAAAAAGCGGTGAGTGTGGCGAGTGCGTCGGATTCATGACGGATAGGGAAAGTCCACACATAATGAGAGTAATTATCTCAAATTACCAAATAGTATAGATAGCCCATATTGCTTGTAATAGGAGATGTCCAAACATCACTATGAAGTAACTGAAATCGAAAGGTAGATATAGTGGTTGACATGCTAAAGGGAAGACGAACGTGCTTGCCGAGACGAAAAGCCTCACACGAGTGATCCTCAAGTTTATTACATGAAAAGGAAAAACTCCAAAGGATTTGACAAAGGGTAGTGGAGTTGGGGTGGCCCAAACGAGCATGCCAAAGGTCCACGCCCATAGCACGAGCAACAGGAGTGGATGTGGAGGCGCCGGCATGCATGGGATAAAGCTCCTCAAGACTGTCACAAAGGTGCAGGACCATCCTGGTACGGGTGTCCTTCACAGAGAAACCAACGGTGTCAAATTCAACGGTAAGAGGATTCTCGCGAGCGAGACAACAAACAGAAACTAACTTGTATGCCCATTCAGGAGAAACAAGAACGTTAGACATATTGATAGGTGTAGAGTTGGAAGGAAAAGTAGTGCTACCAATATGGGTGATAGGTAAGGAGGAACCATTGCCTACGGTGATGGGAGTGGAGGTGGTGATAGGGGTGGAAGAGAGAAGGTTATCGGGATGAGCTGTCATGTGTGCGGTGGCACCCGAGTCCATGTACCAGTCACCTCCACCGTCGTAGTTACTCGATAAAGGGGCCGAGTGCAAAGAAGTGAGGAGGTAGGGATCCCACGGCGGTGGAACCTGCGGCTGTGGCACGACATCATAGGACTGAACCAGAGCGGGTGTCCCGTACCGACACCATACGACGGAGCAGACGGGGAAACGTAGCTGGCGCCGGTCGGCTGGGTGGCCGCGCCAAGGTAGGCTTGATGTGCCGCTAGTGGCACCCCGAGGAGGCCCGGTGCTGGATCCCTAGGTGCAGGCATCTGGTAAGCGTGCACCACGCCCGTCCAAGGGTTGGTACCCGCGGTCCATGGAGGAGACGGCTGCGGAGGGGGAGGTACACCCCCGGGTCCCGTGTTGCTGCGGGTGCTGCTCCTGGTTGCGACGGCCTCCTCCGCACTTGCTGCATCGCCCCCCCCCCTTGTTGCTGCTATTGGGGCGGCACTAGAGCGGCGGGAGCAACGGGAGGCAGTGGGTAGAAATCGGGTGGCGGCAGGGGGCAACGGAGTGGGTGCAGCCATGGGTGGGGTTGGTCCGCCGCGGTTGGTGCCGGCTGCGAGGGAAATGTGTTGCACCTGTTGTTTCACCTTCAGCATCCGGCGGTCTTCAAGCTTCAAGTAGGCGACGACAGCGTGAACGGAGGGCTCCATCATCAACTTGAGATTGGAAGCGGTGTTGCCGAAGTCCTCGTTGAGGCTAGCGGTGAGAGTGCTAAGCATGTGCTCATAGAAGATTTTGGTGTTGATGTCGCGAAGCTTATCGGCGAGCATCTTGAGCCACATGCAATAGTCATCGATGGTGGATTTATCCTGGTGGCAGTCGAATAACTCTTGTTGCAAGAAAACAAGGCACTGTAGTTTGTTGTCGGTGAAGAGCGCGTTGATCTTGGTCCACACGGTGCAAGTTGTGGGGACCCCGACATACGAGTCATTATCGCCGAATGAACGTGCTCAGTGATCCCACAGATCAATGCTCACCTAACACACAGATACTGAATTTTAATAGTCTTACTTCCAACATACCGAAATAATAAATCAAATGACCAACAAGGTCAAGTTCACATAGGTAGGGCCTATAAGGCCAGATCACACCGATGCATCTAGTAGCCGAAATTTTGGGGCTAAGCGGGTGCCCATGCCATCATCCTACACCAACAGGCATTCTGACTGGGAAGCGTCCGAGTTCGCAAGCCCGTCTCCGATGACGTATTCTTCTCCAAACTCCGATCCTTCCATGTCTGGTCAATAACATAACCAGTGGCAAGACAATGAGTACTTTGAATGTACTCACAAAGAGCCCATTATAGGAATAATGCAATTGGTATGGTAACAAGTAGTATACAGTATAGATGGCTAGCAACTTGTTTGTAAATAAACATGATCATAGATAGATGTGCAACATAATCTAGATGGTATTTAGAGGAACAAGTTACACATATCAACGTATCTGTTGAGGGTTGAACACTCTGGTCCACCCGATATGCCAAGTCACCGAACTTGGTCATATCAACTCTTTCGCAGATATCACTTTGAACACACACACACTTACTCACACTTGGTTTATGCGGAAATGACTGGACGTAGTTTAAGCAGGATTACCCAACTGTCCTTGACCGTGGACACCGCTATTCAAATAGTTTGACACTCTGCAGAGGTTGTACACTTTACCCACGAGATCCGGGAAACTTCCATGTCATCCACTACTCGCGGTATATAACATACCCGAGGTAAATACCTGATCAATGCCTTTCCCCTGACGATACTAGGCAAAGAGATCCACTCGATTGGTACCCAGCCCACATGATGTACGTCTTACGAGCACCAACTCTGGATAGTATCATCCATGCAGGGACCAACGGTGTGCCCGGAACACGTAAAAATGGCAGAGTCGACCTACCTAGTACGACCTCGTCACGAGAGTGCCCACATATAAGTCCCGCCACTAGTAATGTGGCTCTTGTTAGCACCGACCAAAGTAATCAACAAGGCCCCGCCCCATAAAGGGGTAACGTGGTCGCACATGTAAGGTTGGGATGTTCGACACATCATAAATCTAATCGTGTTTCCGAAACCACTCACACCAAAATATACCCGGTGTACCACTTCTTCACAGTGGCCACCTAACTCATCATCACCCTCGGGCATTAGTGGCACCCGACGGGGTTTTCATAAACCTTTGATATTTACCATCATCATGCTCATGCTTCTACTATGCTTAGCTCTACTTCTCAACATGATATTAGCATGACCCTCATAGGTGGTAGAATCATGCTCAATGCAAGTGCTCCGGAGGAGTCATCGGTAACATCATATCGATGATTTACCAAATACTCGTGATCATATGCAACGGGAATAATTACTCTATTAGCATGCAATATAATATTTTCTCAAACATGGCCAAAGGGTTGCTTTCCTTGATCAGCTAAGTATCCAGGGTCTTCGTGGTCTTCGTGGTATCTATCATCGTAGTAAATAATTAAATAATAAGTACCTCACTCAAAAACAGAGCACAAACTCACTTTAAAAATGTTGTAATATTCTGATAAATCTACATCATTATTTTAAAAATATTTGCCTATGGATTTTGGTGAAAAAATTATTTTGAAAATGATTTTAACAGAAGCTAAAGTATTCAAAATAGCCTTTTTAATTGTCACTATACAAAAAAGTTGTCATAAAAATTTGTGCAATGGCTTTATTAAATTCTACTCACTTTTAGAAGAATTGTGGTGGAAAAATAATCAAATAATATTGGATAACAAAGTCCTACAAAAATATTTTAAAACAGGATTAACAGAAAAAGAAAAAGGGGGTTTAGCCCAGGCCTGGCTCGGCGTGTGGCTTGGGCCGGCCCAGCTGGCCAGCCAGCCAGCAAGCCCAGGCGCGCGCACCGCCAGGTTCAAACCTGACGTGCGCCCCCTGCGGTCAGCGGCACAAAGGAGAGAGGGGGGAAAGAAGAGCCACCGACACATGGGGCACACCTGTCGGGATCGTCTTCCACCTCTGGACATAGGGGATGGGAGGCACGCCAGTGGCAATACCGACGTCCTCGAGCCCCAACGACGGCAGGAATGGAACCACCACATTGTCGCCTACCTGCTGGTGGTGAATGGAACGATGGAGAGGCCCTGGTTCACCGGCGACTAGGTGGCTGCGGCGGAGCCGATTCGGGAGGTGGATGGAGTGGGTGCTATGGGCAGGGATTAGCTCTGGGAAGTGGGGGGAAGCTTCCTTGGCTCACTACGGTCACGGAGGAGGAGAGAGGAGTGTCGGAGCTGGCCTGTAGCCCGGAATCAACGGAGCACCGAAGCAGCGGGACCTCGGGCGATCTTGAGCACCGGAGCTCACTGTGCTCGAATGAAGTGGCTAGGGGTTCAATTTAGGCTCTGGAGGAGTGGGATGAGGGTGCTGGAGCGAGAGGGGAGGCCTATTTGTAGGCCCTCGACGGTGCACCGAGCAGGAAGCGTTGGTGGTTTCACCATGGCTCGCAGGAGGGGTAGTGAGTGCTCGGGGTCGAAACCGCGGTATTGCGGACATGGTTTAGGATCCCTGTGACTCACTGAGAGGGAGAGAGAGCAAGGAGGAGCATGCATGTGTGCCCGTGTTCCTCTGGCCGAATCCGGTGCAAGCGAGCACGCGTTGCTCCGGTCAACAGAGCGAGTGAGGAGGGGCCCTAAGGCTGTCCTGATGCAGGAGGGTTGTCAGGGCTGGCCATCTTTGCCTCAGGTGCGCCCTGTAGCATGCCGAGAGCGCAGTTTGGGCATGCCACGGCATGCTGGCGCGCTTTGGGACGCCTTGGCCGTGTCTGGCATGTTCTTGGGCTGGGCTGGAAGATCCTTAGCTGTTGGTCAAGAGAAGTGATTAAAGAGGTGATGCCAGACTTGAACCAGAAATTAGAATGGGTCTTTTGGCTCTTCTACTTGGAATCAAGGAGGGGCCACTCATCTGCACTGGGGGAGTGGTGCTGGTTGTTTGGTCTATGAGTTTGGAGGAAAGTGAATGGGTGTGGAGTGAGGTAGGAGTTGTTTTACTAATCTGGCAGAGGGTGTTCGACAGGTGTTTGGGGTAGCTACACTTCACCACTAGTGATGAAAGTTAACAGGATTAAGTTTGATGCAAAAATAGGATGCTCCACCAAATTTGAGCTTCATTGGACAAGTTTGGCAATGCAAACTTGAAATCACCCCAAATGGGCACATCTGCCCCGTCCAAAGAGAATGTGGGTAGATTACCCCCTACAAATCCCATTTTTGGGACAGACTCCTCATTTGGGGTGTTGAGCACTCGTGCAAAGTTTCAAGCCATTTGGATAAACTTTGCTATGTAGAGTTGCTTCAACTTGATTCTGGACAAAGAGGGTTCTAGGATTATTTGGTGAACCAAACCACCTTGGAATGAGGTGAAAATTGGCATGGCCACCAACTATAGCTTGGGAAGGTTGCTGGAATTTTCTAGGAATTTATTGGAAATATTTCAAAAGTTTTCTATGGCCACCAACACACAAAGATGGTTTGCAAGGTTTTGCTCAAATATTTTGAATATAAATAGGGGTTTAAAATCTTATGTATGGAAAATATATGTCCTGTGAGTATCTCCAAATTTTTCTCAGATTTTTCTAAGGCAGAAAAGTAATTTTTCATATAGAAATGTCATTTCTGGCCTCAGAAATGGACATGCAAATAAAATAGGAAAATATTTTGAAAAATAATTATTTTCTCATATTGAAGAGTTAAAATAGTTCTAAAACCAGATTACCATATTTGGGTAAGGGCACTCCCTTGTCATCAGGGACTTGTAGTGCAAACCCAAAGCAAGGTTTTAAAAATAGTCAAAATAAGAAAAAGAATCTTTTGAAAATAACATGCTATAGAAGTATGGTTTTTGAATCCACCCATTCAAGCATACATACACACCGTGACAATCATGACACTCACAACATTTTTTTTGATTTTTTTAATAAACTCAGATTTTGAAACTACAGTTGAAGTGATGTAAAAACAGGGTGTGACACAAGCGTCATCATTGTCGGTGACGACCATGTGGAAGATGTCCTTCAAGGTGGTTTGGTAGAACCACCGGATGAGAGTGGCCTTGATGGCGGACCACTCCGCATCGCCCTTCATGTATTCGGCGTTGATGGAGCCATCAATGTGTTCGGTGAGGTAGTACTCCTGAAAGACAAGGTTAAAGTAGGTCTTCCACGCGTAGTACGAGGAGGTGGAGGAGTCGAGGCGGATGGGACCACGAGCATCGATGTTGAGGTCGCAGATGGCTTCAACGGAGGGCATAGGACCGGCGAAGGGGTTGGTGTTGGAGGAAGCCTGTGAATCCATGAGACCAGCTGCGAGGGAGAGGTGGCGAGCGGCGACGGCGGGCTAGAGATCGTGGCGGCGACAGCTGCGGGTTAGGGTGTTGGTGCGAAAGCGATGAAGACACGCGGCGGCGGCGGCGGCGTGGGGGTGGTGGTGGGAAGGAGCGGCGGCAGCAGTTGTAGGGTTATGGTAGGATTGTTAGGTATGATACCATGTACAGAGAGAGATGCTTGGCGATGCAACACACAATGAATTGATTGGATGCAAGTGCACATATATAGAGTACAAGATGTTGGGGATACACAAAATGGGTAGACCCAAGAAGGGTCGAAATACCATAATAGCATGGGGTCCACACATGAGGTGGGTTCAGACAAATACATACATAGTATCCACTCGGACGAGTACACTCTATCTAGTCGGACAAGTATAGTCTATCCACTCGGACGAAAGTCAACCACTCGGCCATACGACCCACTCGGATATGCAAGGATCAATAGTCAGCAAGGCAGTCGATGCATCGTCCTTATATTGCAGGTTTCGTAGTAGGCTGACATCATGGCATAAATGCCTCACGTTGTAACATAATAGGTGAGGGGATGGCACACTCTATATAAGCCACCCACACTACATAGCTCAGGGCGGGCTCTCTCTCTGGTTCGAGGACTTTGCTTGGAGATCCGTTCTCCTCTCTATCTCTCTCTAATACACCGTGTAACTCCATGTTCATGACAGATAAACAAAGACTCTCTGGAGCATGAGACGTAGGGTTGTTATCTCCATCGTGAGAGACCCGAACTCGCTAAAATCACCGTGTCACCCATTTGCCTCTTGATAGATCATGCTCCTTTATCCTACCCCTTTCTATTGTCGGAATCGTTACCACGACACAAGATGGGCCTCAACCTCAACTATACAAAGGCTAGGAGATGGGTCGGGCTATACACATATACATGCAAATTATACATTCAACACTGTCCAATGTAGGTCGGCACCCATGGAGCAACGTTATCGGGCTGGTTTGACACCAGCGTAATGGTGAAAATTGTTTTTGAAAAGGCTCAAAATTTATAAGCATGTGTTCCAAAAAAAACGTAATACCTTAAAAAATTCCTTCAAAAAGGATGTCCAAAGCCCCACTCATGAAGAAAGATGAACTCGGGACGGATTCGTTTTCGCGAAGAAAACACATCCGAAATCCATTGTACTCATTGGATGTTTTACGAAGTTTGGATGGTTAGATCGGGCTGAAAGTTTGAAGGCTGATCGATATATAAATTCCACAGCCGATGAACGGTGGGATTTTCCACCGGATGTCCTAGTTGAATACTGGACCCTTCGCTCTAAACTCTTCCAGATTCCCGCCCAGATTTGACAAGGTTCGCGTATACCGGAGATAGCTAGAGATTCCTCCATCGAAAAGCAATGAAATTTTGCAGGGTTGTTGTAGATACAATTCCACACAATTCCACCTAAGCAATCGTTAAAGCAAGGCTGGAGGAAGCGCAGACAACGAACAAAAATTCGATGTCCAGAAAAAGCTGCAATCTGCAAATGAGCCATCAATTCAGCGATCACACAACGGAACTCTCAATGAAAGCACCATTGTTGGAGTCAAAACCGGCGGATCTCGGGTAGGGGTTCGAACTTTGGATCTTGGATCCATGGGTAACAAGGGACGAAGGAGACGATGTTTTACCTAGGTTCCAACCCTCTTGATAGAGGTAAAACCCTATGTCCTGCTCTTGTTTATATTGATGATGGAGTATCGAGTACACAGTTGATCTACCTCGAGATCATATGTTGTGTTCTAAACCCTAATGATGTAGACGTTATGTCTAATGAATATGAGATTGTCTATCGAATAGCCTGACCTCGGTTTATATAATGCCCCATAGGCCTAGGATAACAAGAGTCCTAGTCGGCTACGTCGGTATATTGGAGTCCTTGCCTTTATCCCCAAGTCTTGGTAAATCTTCCTCGTGTATGTCATCGGCTGCCCGAAGTAGCCCAGGAGTCCGGCCCATGGAGATAGGCCAGCAGCCCGAGAACCCCTTAATCCATGACTCCCTAGTTACCGTGCGTGAGGCTGCAAAGTGCAAAGTGATATGATGTGTTACATGCTAGACTTGTATGGCTTAAGATCGGGGTCACGACAATGAGATGGTTGCTTTGATGGTTTGTTACATGATTAAATGAATTGGGATATAATGTTCAATAGTGTTTTTATTTTGAAAAGTAATTGTCATTTGATAGCATTCATCTTTATTATCATTTTGATATCTATTAAGTCATCGTTTCTCACATTTATACTATGAAGAGATTACATGATAAACATGCATGTTATGTAACGTTTGCTAGTTGTGAGCTGCGTTGGGGTTTTCCCCGAAGAGGAAGGGTGAAGAAATATAGTATCGTTAAGTATTTCCCTGAGTTGAGAACCAAGATTTTTCGAACCAATAGGAGAATTAAGCAAATTCCCGTCGTTAGCACCTACACGTAGAAAAGAAAACACTTGCACCCAACGCGTGCACGAGGGTTATCAATCCCCTCAAACTTGTTACTTGCAAGCATTAGTTCTGATAGTGATAGATAGATGAAGTAATAGTAAAAATAAAAGTAAATAAATGCAGCGAGGTATTTTTGTTTTTAGAAAATTGATTAAGTAGACCCGGGGCATAGATTTAACTAGAGGCTTCTCTCCCAAACGCATAGCGTATGGTGGGTAAACAAATTACTATTGGGCAACTGATAGAAAAGCGCATAGTTATGATGCTATTCACGACAATGATCGTGCATATAGGCATCACGTCCATAAACAAGTAGACTAGAACGATTATGTATCTACTATTATTACTTCACTTCGAGAGCGCTTCTATGGTTGCTTCTCTAGGTATTAAGTTCATGACAAACATAGTAATGCTTGGAGAAATATGATATGATGTAGACAAAGTAAGATAAGGAGTATGTTCAGACTTTGTCATTTTATCCTTAGTGGCAACATTACAAATATGTGTCTTGTCCCTTTCTATCACTAGATATAAAGCACCACAAGATTGAACCTACTATGATGCACCACTCCTAGTGAAGATAAATCAATCTAGTTAGATAAACTAAATGGATAGATCGGAGAGAAATACAAAGCTATAGTAATCATGGATAATAGAATTTAGAGAAGACTCGATTAATTTCAATGAATAATCTAATTATCAATCCACAATTCATCGGATCCCAAAAAACATACCGCAAAAGAAGATCCATCACATATATCAACGTAAGAATCGCGGAGAACATGGTATTGAAGATCAAAGAGAGACAAGAAGCCATCTAGCTATTAGGTATGGACCCGTAGGTATCTGGTGAACTACTCACTCATCATTATGGAGTGTGGAAGGTTGATGTAGACTGCCTCCATGATTGATTCCTCCTCTGTCAGGGTATCGAAAAAGGTCTTCAGATGGGATCTTTGTGGAATATAGACTTGCGATGGTGTAAAAAGTGTTTCTGGTAGCTTTCTGGTGTTTTCCAAATATTTGAGGATTTATGGAAGTGGAATCAGGCCAGGGGCGTGTGAGGGGCTTACAAGCCCGGTGGGCACACCCTACCCCCAGGACACACCCTCTAGGCTTGTCATCTCCTCCTGCGGCTTCCGACCTCCTCCGAAGCTTCCTGCGTCCCAATTGGTCCAGAAAGATCACCAAAAAGTTGCATCATGTTTGGACTCCATTTGGTATTGATTTTGTGCAGAAGTCAAAAACATACAAAAATAGGGAATCACACTGGGCACTAGGTTAATAGGTTAGTTATCAAAAAAGATATAAACTAGCGTATTATTGCATATAAAGCATACAATATTGATAAATACTAGCATGAAACAATAAAATATTATATATATATATATATATTGGATACGTATCAGCATCCCCAAGCTTAATTCTTGCTCTTCCTCGAGTAGGTAAATGGTAAAAAAAATTGATGTCTCATGCTACCCAACATGTAATCTCTTTCTGGTATAAGTGTTGGGAAACGATGAAGTAATTGATATCGACATAATGATATCGATGAATATAGGAAGCATAATCATTAATTTTTTGAAATATACGATTCTTAAATAATGTTATCCCTACTCATTTTATCATATTAGCATGGCATGACTCCATCTTCATCACATAAGTATAAATCATGAGCACCCCGATGTCAAACCAGGTAATTGGATCATATCCCTAACGCGCTTTAACATTTTCAACACCACACAATACATGAGTGTGATCCATGTATATAGCATATAGATGGAATAGAGTATGGTGGTAAAATCAAAGGTGCCAAAGGTGGAAGAAAATATAGCATCAACTAGGTGGATAATGGGCTATGGAGATGCCCATTAATTCATATCAGTGCGAGGAGTATGAATTACCAGGCAACAAATGCAATATAGTTATAAGTGTACGAAATCTCAAATGAAACTTAGTGGGTGTGCATCCAACTTGCTTGGTCATGAAGACCTAATGTATTTGAGGAGGCCCATCATCGTAATATACAAGCCAAGTGCTATAATGAAAAATTACCACTAGTATGTGAAAGGGACAAATCATGAGACTCTCTATATGAAGAACATGGTGCTACTTTGACGCACGACTGTGGAAAAAGGGTAGTAACATTGCCCCTTCTCTCTTTTTCTTTCATTTTCCCCTTTTCCATTTTTCCATTTTTCTTTTTATTTTTTCTCTATTTTTTCCTCGTGGGCTCATTTAGCCTCCCCCATTTTTCCATTTTTCGTCTAGATTCCTATCCCTACTTGAGGGGAATCATAGTCTCGATCATGGTTTACTAATTGGGATAATGCTCTAATAATGATGATCATCACACTTTTATTTCCTTACAACTCCATATAATGAATAATCTATACAATATGAATCTATATGAATACCTCTCATAGTGTACCAGGATGTGCAACGATCTAGCATATCATTTAAATAATGATGAATGATGGCTATGCCACAAATTCCATGTGAGCTACACGATCATGCTAAGCGATATGATGATGAGCACACAAGTCATACGCCGGAATGGTGGAAGTTGCATGGCAATATATCTCGGAGTGGTTATGCAAATGGCATATAGGTAGGTATCATGGATGTTTTGAAGAATAAATAAGGAGGCTTATGTGTGATAGAGCGTATAATATGAGGGGGTTTGGATGCACCGACGATGTTTGCACTGATACGTCTCCAACGTATCTATAATTTTGGATTGTTCCATGCTGTTATATTATCATTCTTGGATATTTTACAATAATTTTACTAGAACTTTATATTATTTTTTGGGACTAACCTATTGATGGTTGCAAAATTTCACAAGTTCTTGTTTCACACTTTGAGTTGTAGAAAAGAACGCAAAAGGAGCCTTGTTGGAGGAGGACTCTAACTCTCCTGAAATCTGTCCACAAACAGTTTTTAGAGATCGTCAGTTTGACCCCACAAGACGGCATCAAATGGAAAAAGTTAAAACAAATAAAATGTCTGGCATTTTATGAAAATGACTCTGGACTATTAATTTGTCCAAAATGGAGTTCGTATGCGATCTGGTGACCCGTCTTACTGAAGAAAAATATCTAGTTACGGGATTACGAGAATTGTTGACGTGATTGAGTCCAACTCTTAACATATCTGATATATTCAGCCAAGCCACGACTTTGGAGACTCTTGAGGGGTGTGAGGAGCCCCTAGGATGGTTCTAGAGGTATCCCAGAGCCATTGGATGAAGGGTACATAAACCGGAGGGCCATAGAGCACCAGAGAGGCACTTATAAGGAGAGAAAAACCCTAATTTTGGTAGAGCCATCAAGAGCCATGAATTTGCCTCTCCCTTGGCATCCACCAAGAAGGGGAGAGGCTCCTCCATTGCATCACCAACACCAAGGAAGAAGGAGGGGCAAGGGGCCGCCGCCCATTGCCGGTGTCGTGGTCGCCATCGCCTCCATCTCTTTGGGTTGCACCTCTACATCAACAAATCTCTCTTTCACACCATGATAATGTGCGAGTAATCCTCCTTGGGGCTGAGGGTATGTACTAGTAGCTATGTGTTCAATCTATCTATCTCGTGTTCTTGAGATGTCACGATCTTGATGTATCACGATATTTATTGATATAGATGAATTATACGGAGTTTTCCCCTCTCTATCTTCTTGTGATGAATTGAGTTTTCCCTTTGAAGTTTTCTCATCGGATTGAGTCTTTAAGGATTTGAGAACACTTGATGTATGTATTGCGATGGTATATCTATGGTGACAATGGGATGTTCTATTGATCCACTTGATGTATGTTTTGGTGATCAACGTGCGGGTTCCGTGACCTTGGGAATCTATGCATAGGGGTTGGCACATGTTTTCGTCTTGACTTTCCGGCAGAAACTTTGGGGCAGTCTTTGAAGTTCTTTGTGTTGGATTAAACATGATGAATCTGAAATTATGTGATGCATATCATATAATCATGCCCATGGGTACTTGTGTCGACATTAGAGTATCTAGGTGACATTAGGGTTTTGGTTGATGTGTATCTTAAGGTGTTATTTTAGTACAAACTCTAGGGCTGTTCGTGACACTTATAGGGATAGCTCATAAGATTGATCAGAGAAGATAACTTTGAGGTGGTTTAATACCCTACAATAACTTCTTCATTTGTTCTCCTCTATTTGTGACTTTGGAGTGAACTTTTTGTTGCACATGAGGAATTTATACATGATTCAACTATGTTAGTCTTGTTGAGAGAACTTGCACTAGTGAAAGTATGGACCCTATGCCTTGTTTCGAAGCATTTATACAATGTTTTGCTCGCTGTTTACTATTTGTTACCTTTTTGTTTTTATATTTGCAGATTACAAAAACCTATATGTACCATCCATATTAAAATTCTATCACCATCTCTTCACCGAACTAGTGCACCTATACAATTTACCATTGTATTGGGTGTGTTGGGGACACAAGAGAATCTTTGTTATTTGACTGCAGGGTTGCTTGAGAGAGACCATCTTCATCCTACGCATCCCATGGATTGATAAACCTTAGGTCATCCACTTGAGGTAAATTTGCTATTGTCCTACAAAACTCTGTGATTGGAGCGCCAACACTAGTCTACAAGAAGAAGGTTGTGTAGTCGACATCAAGCAGCAACTATCGAGGTGAGAAAGAGGAATGCACGGTACCGAAGAGGCTAACAAAGTGCGGAAAGGTGAGAGTGCGTATATCCATGGACTCACAAGAGTCACAAAGAAACCATATACTTATTGTAAAGCCTTATTAGATCTCTCAAATTAAAGTACTAACACATGCCCCTAGGGAGGAGGTCTGGTAGGATTTAACCATCGCAATCTCCCGATTCAAACAACACGATAGGATTTCAGTTCAGACATAAAAAAGCTCACACCTCATCACCAAGACATGAAAAATATTTATACAAGAAATAAATTCCAAGCTTTCATAACAATATTTATACTAAACAATGGTCATGAACCTATATCCTTTCATATTACTATCTCAATATAATTAAACCATGTTTTTCTTCTTTGATGAGCTACATGCAAGTTTTTATTATATCCTCCTTGAATACCTATCCTTTTTGGACTAGTCTTATAATGTGTGCAAATTGCCTTTACTATTTATTAGACTCTCAAAAATATTTAAGTGAAGCATGAGAGTGTAACTAATTCTTTAAAATATACCCATCTACGTGATCTAAAAGATATAAGTGAAGTACAAGAGCAACTGCCTAGCTGAAAAGATATAAGTGAAGCACATAGAGTATTCTAACAAATTATGATGAAAATATGTCTATCTCAAATAGGTGTGTCCCCAGAAAATAATGATTATGGTAAACTAAAAGAAAAGAAAACTATAGTACACGATGCTCCAAGCAAAACCCATATCATGTGATGAATAAAAAAATAGCTCCAAGTGGCATACTAATAGACTGTAGACGAAAGAGGGGATGACTTCTAGAGCATCCCCAAGCTTAGATGCTTGGGTATTCCTTGAACAGTGTATAAAAAATCAGATCAAAAATACGTTCAGTAAAATCACATAAATTATGCACTTCACACAAAAGTTTCTATTTTTACACAGGATAAATTCTACTATCTTCCAAATCATCCTCAAGGCTTTACTTGGAACAAACAATAATTAAATGATAAAAACACAATTACTACATTAGAATAATCATGTTATCACACCAAAACATAAGGTAAAAGGAAAAAAAAATTAAGATAAATATTGGGTTGCCTCCCAACAAGCTCTATTGTGTTATGCCCCTAGCTAGGCATCTTGCATAGTATCAAGTGTTGTCATCCTTAACATCCAACTCTTCAATTATTCAACCATGTTTTCTAGGAGTTTTAGCACACAACTTATTGATAATCACACTTCTAGGAATGAAATGAGGAGGTTTGTCCTTAATGATAGGCTCCTTCATTATATCAATGAAGTTGGGGTGCACACTTATCATTTTATTATCTTCATTACTTCTACTAGAAGTATCACTCTTATTCTTAGGAAAATACATAAACTTGGGATCCTTATTAGGAGGAGTTCTCTCAATGATTTTAACGAAAGAAAAGTCAGAACCCAAGTTATTGATGATTTCCTCCAACTTACAAATCCTGGATGGACTTTTTTTCCAATTCCTCATTCATTATTGGCACCTATCTTTTAGCATCTTCAAAGTGGTTCCTACTTGTGAGAAAAGTAGATTAACCTTATTGTGGACACTGTTGTCTAATTTTTAGTATGTTCAACAGTAGGCATCTTATTTTCAATGATCACAAAACTATGCATAACATGCTCCAAAGTTAATGATGTTTAATTAATAATGATAGGTGGTGATCCCACTAGATTTACCATGGCATTAAAGAATCACCAGGGTTACTACTCAGGAAATTCCCTCTCATAATAGTGTCAAGTACAAACCTATACCAAGAATTAATGCCCACATAAAAATTACGAAGAAGAACCGTAGTAGATTGTTTATAAGTTGATCTATTTTGAGCATCACAAATCCGATGCCAAGCATATTTTAAACTTCCTCCTCCCCTTTGTTTAACATTAAGCACCTCGTTCTCGGAAGTACAAGCAACAATAAAAGAACTAACCATAGTGGCAAAACAAGTAAACTATCAAGCAAATAGAAATATTTTTGTGTTTTTTATTTTTGTAACTAGAAAATAAAGGAAAGTATAAAAACACAAGTGAAAGTAGACAAAGTGATTGATAATTTGTGTGAAGGAACCTCCAATTTTTTTGATGATATCTCCCCGACAACAGCGCCCGAAATCC
Source organism: Hordeum vulgare subsp. vulgare (assembly GCF_904849725.1). NCBI lineage: Eukaryota > Viridiplantae > Streptophyta > Magnoliopsida > Poales > Poaceae > Hordeum > Hordeum vulgare. The sequence goes on along the minus strand of NC_058520.1, from coordinate 296,707,601 downwards.
TTCTAGCTACTTGTGATCTAGGTTGAGTTTTCCCCCAAGAGGAAGGGTGAAGCAATATAGTAATGGTAAGTATTTCTCTTAGTTGAGGACTAAGGTTTATCAAACCAATAGGAGAATCAAGGCAAATTCCCATCGTCAACACTTTACATAGAAAAGCAAACATTGCACCCAACACACGCAAGAGGGTTGTCAATCCCCTTGGAATCATTACTTGCAATGATTTCTGATAGTGATAGATGGATAAAAGTAGAAGTAAAAAATAAAAGTAAATAAAGCGAGAAATGTGTATGGTTTTTTAGCAAATTGATTAAGTAGACCCGGGGAACATAGTTTTCAATATAGGCTTCTCTCTCGAACGCATAGCATAAAGTGGGTAAACAAATTACTGTTGGGTAATTGATAGAAAAGCACATAGTTATGATGTTATAAACAACAATGATCATGCATATAGGCATCATACCCATAAACAAGTAGACCGATACGATTTTGTGTATACTACCATTACTCCACTTCGAGAGCGCTTCTATGCTTGCCTCTCTAGGTATGAAGTTCATGACAAAAAAAGTAATGCTTGGATCAAGATGACATGATGTATACAAAGTAAGACAAGTAATATGTTCAAACCCCATCATTTTAACCTTAGTAGCAACCGTACAAATACCTGTCTTGTACCCTTCTATCACTTGGATATAGAGAACTGCAAGATTCAACCTACTACAACACTCCACTCCCACTGAAGATAAATAAATCTAGTTGGCCAAAATAAATGGACAGATCAGAGGGAAATATGAAGATATAATAATCATGCATAATAGAATTCGGAGAAGACTCAATTAGTTCTAATGAATAATCTAATCATAAACCCTCAACTCATCGGAACCCAAAAACACACTGGAAAAGAAGATTGCATTGGATAGATCATGGCGAGAATCGCGGAGAACATGGTATTGAACATCAAAGAGAGAAAAGAAGACATATAGATATTAGCCATTGACCCGTAGGTCTATGGTGAACTACTCACACATCATCATGGACAAAGCAATGTTGATGTAGACGGCCTCCATGAATGATTACCCCTCCGGAAAGGTACCAGAAAAGGTCTCCATATGGGATTGCGACAGAACAAATATTTGCAGCGACGAAAAAAGTATTTCTAGTTGCTCTCTGGTGTTTTCCGAATATTCGAGGATTTGTGAAAGTGGAATTAGGTCAGGGGGACGTGTAAGGGGGCCACAATCATGTTGGGCGCTGCTACGACAACAGACAACAACGCCAAAAATTGGCACGTTGACGGAGACTAGGCTTGCGTTGGTTTTTCCCTTGAAGAGGAAAGGGTGGTGCAGCACAGGAGCAGTAAGTATTTCCCTCAGTTTGAGAACCAAGGTATCAATCCAGTAGGAGAATCTCGTCAAGTCCAGAGTACCTACGCAAACACAAACGAGCTTGCAGCCAACTCTATAAAGGGGTTGTCAATCCCTTCAAGATTGATTGCAAAGCGAGATCTGAAGGCGGAAAGTCTAACGGAGTAAAAGAGTAAGGCTGAAAATATAGTGTGAAGTAGACCCGGTGGCCATAGTGTTGACTAGAGGCTTCTCTCAAAATAGCAAATATTACGGTGGGTGAACAAATTACTGTCGAGCAATGGATAGAACCGCGCAAAGTCATGACGATATCTAAGGCAATGATAATACATATAGGCATCACGTTCGAGACAAGTAGACCGATACTTTGTGCATCTACTACTATTACTCCACACATCGACCGATATCCAGCATGCATCTAGTGTATTGAGTTCATGACGAATAGAGTAACGCCTTAAGCAAGATGACATGATGTAGAGGGATAAACTCAAACCAATAATGAAAACCCCATCTTTTTATCCTTGATGGCAAGAACACGATGCGTGCCTCGCTACCCCTTCTCTCACTGGGTGAGGTCACCGCACGGTATCAACCCAAAACCAAGCACTTCTCCCATTGCGAGAATCATAGATCAAGTTGGCCAAACAAAACCCACAACTCGAAGAGAATTACAAGGATATGAAATCATGCATATAAGAGATCAGAAGAAACTCAAATAAGATTCATAGATAATATGATCATAAATTCACAATTCATCGGATCTCGACAAACACACCACAAAAGAAGATTACATCGGATAGATCTCCATGAAGATCATGGAGAACTTTGTATTGAAGATCCAAGAGAGAGAACTACTCACACATCATCGGGGAGGTCATGGTGTTGATGAAGAAGCCCTCCGTATCCGAATCCCCCCTCCGGTAGGGCACCAGAATGTGACCCAAATGGGATCTTGCGGAGACAGAAGCTTGCGGCGGCAGAAAAGTATTTTCGTTGATCTTCTGATTTTTCTAGGATTTTAGGGAATATATAGGCGAAGGAGCTTGGGCAGAGGAGGCGCAGGGAGCCCACAAGCCTGTGAGGCGCGGCCCCCCTGGCCGCGCCATGAGGGCTTGGGGGGTCCCTGGTGACCCTCTGCCTTGGTTCTCAAGTCTCCCCATCGTCTTCTGTTTCGGAGAAAATCTTTTCGGAAGTTTTATTCGGTTTGGACTCCGTTCAAAATCCTCCTCTGGAAAGGGTAAAAAACACGGAAAAAACAGGAACTGGCACTTGGCACTTAGTTAATAAGTTAGTCCCAAAAAATATAAAAAGGCATACAAAACATCCCAAGTTTGACAAGATAATAGCATGAAACCATCAAAAATTATAGATACATTGGAGACGTATCTAGCATCCCCAAGCTTAACTCCTGCTCATCCTCGAGTAGGGAAGTGATAAAGACTGAATTTTTGATGTGGAATGCTACCTAGCATAGTTGTCCTTTGTAACTTCTTTCATGTGACATGAATGTTCAGATCCGTAAGATTCAAAACAATAGTTTGCTATTGACATGAAAACAATAATACTTCAAGCAAACTAACAAGGTAATCATGAACTTCCGAAACAACAAGGCCAAAGAAAGTTATCCCTACAAAATCATATAGTCTGCCTATGCTCCATCATCCCCACACAACGAATTTAAATCATGCACAACCCCGGTATTGGCCAAGTAATTGTTTTTGCACTCTTACTTTCTCAAACATTGTATAACTATCACGCAATACATGAGCGTGAGCCATGGATATAGCACTATAGGTGGAATAGAGTGTGGTGATGGTTGTGAGACAAAAAAGGATATGCCCATTAATAGATATCAATGTTAATGAGTAGGGATTGCCATACAAAGGATGCACTAGAGCTACAAGTATGTGAAAGCTCAAAAGTAGAACTAGTGGGTGTGCATCCAACTTGCTTGCTCAGGAAGACCTAGGGCAATTTGAGGAAGCCCATCATTGGAATATACAAGCCAAGTTATATAATAAAGATTCCCACTAGCATATGGTGGTGACGAAACGAGAGGCTCTGAATCATGAAGAACATGGTGCTATTATGAAGCACACGTGTGGAAAAAGATAGTAGCATTGTCCCTTCTCTCTTTTTCTATCTTTTTTTTGTTTGGGCTCTTTGGCCTCTTTCCATATCTCTTTTTTTTATTTGGGCTCTCTGGCCTCTGTTTTTTATTTCCTCACATGGGACAATGCTCTAATAATGATGATCATCACACTTTTATTTACTCACAGCTCAAAGCTCAGAACGATGACGACTCTATAGAAAATGCCTCCGACAGTGTACCGGAACGTGCAACGATCTAGCTTGGCATATGACGTTGTAACATCTCGCTAGCTATCTTACGATCATGCAATGGCAATATGAGAGTGACGACACAAGTCATGAGACGGAACGGTGGGAGTTGCATGGCAATATATCTCGGAATGGCTATGAAAATGCCATAGTGGGTAGGTATGGTGGCTGTTTTGAGGAAGGCATATGGTGGGTTTGTGTACCGGTGAAAATTGCGCGGCACTAGAGAGGCTAGCAATGGTGGAAGGTGGAAGTGCATCTATACCATGGACTCACATTAGTCATGAAGAACTCACATACTTGTTGCGGAAGTTTTTATTAGTAATCGAAACAAAGTGCTAAACGCATACTCCTAGGGGAAGGGTTGGTAGGTGTTAACCATCACGCTAACCCGACCGCAACACAAAAGATGACAATCTATAGATCAATTATTCTGTGACTTCATAACATAGCGGTTCACCATACGTGCATGTTACGGGAATCACTAAATTCAACACAAGTATTTCTAGAGTCACAACACCCTACTAACATAACTCTTAATATTACCAAATCCACGTCTCAAAACTAAATGAGAGGAATCAAAACTTCTCTTTCTATTCAATGCACATGAATATGGAGGTTTTTGTATCCTCTTTGGGTACCTATCACCTTTGGGACTACTTTAATAGCACAAGAGAACTACCAAGTCACGCACCGCCGTGCTCTAAAAGATCTAAGTGAAGCACATAGAGCAAAATTATCTAGCTCAAAAGATATAAGTGAAGCACGATGAGCATTCTAGCAAAATCACGATGAGTACATGTCTCTCTCAAAAGGTGTGCAGCAAGGGTGATTGTGACACAACAAAAATAAAAGACTCCTACGATACAAGATGCTCCAAGCAAAACACATATCATGTGGTGAATAAAAATATAGCTCAAAGTAATGTTACAGATGGATTGAAGACGAAAGAGGGGATGCCTTCCCGGGGCATCCCCAAGCTTAGGCTTTTTGGTGTCCTTTAATTTGGCTTGGGATGCCTTGGGCATCCTCAGGCTTGAGCTTTTTCCACTCTTTATCCCTTTGTCCATGAGAACATCACCCAAAACTTGAAAACTTCACAACACAAAACTTAAACAAAAACTTGTGATATCATTAGCACAAGAAAACAAACTACCACCTTTTTAGGTACTGTAGCAATCTTGATTTCTATTTATATTGGTGTTAGATTACTGTATTCTCAATTTTCCATGGCTAGTACCCCCCCCTCGATACTATCCATAGTTTCATTAAAACAAGCAACCAACTCAAGAAAAACAGAATCTGTCAAAAACAGACCAGTCTGTAGCAATCTGTATACTTCGTATAATTCTGGTACCTCAAAAATTCTGAAACATTACGACTGCATGGGCAAAAGGCATATGAACGATCAGCAAAACAAATCAACTCAAAAGCTCTTTCTGAATGAAAATGAAAAATAATCTTGTGAGTGAAAAGTTTCTGTCTTTTTCTAGCAAGATCAAACAACCATCACCAAGACTAGTCATAAAGGTTTTGCTTGGCTCAAACACAAAAAGAAACACAAAAAATACAATCATAACAGAATTATGATGGTGTGGACACAACAAAACAGAAAGAAAAAAGATAAATTCATTGGGTTGCCTCCCAACAAGCGCTATTATTTAACGTCCTTAGCTAGGCATAAGGTGATGGAATCACGTATCGTCGTCTTTGGTGCTCAAACCATAAGTATCCCTCATCATGGATTCATAAGGCAATCTTATTTTCTTTCTAGGAAAGTGCTCCATACCCTTCTTTAAAGGAAATTTAAATCTAATATTCCCTTCCTTCATATCGATGATAGCACCGATAGTCCTTAGTGTTGGGGATATTACCTATGGGTAACCCGCCCTTAATGGGCCGGGTCACCGAAGGGGCGACTAACCTTTGATTATGCGTCCAGTGGCCCAGGAGTTGTAGGGCGGTTTAGACAGACCATAAGGATGATGGAACGTCAAGGAAGCTCTTGATCGTGGGGAGCACGGCGACTTGGAGATAAGGAAAGCTACCTTGAGTAGGATGGGAGGACTTTGTAAACCCTAGGGCCTCGACCTGTATATAAAGGCGAGTTCAAGGGAAAGGTCATGCGAGTTAGAGAGAATCAAGAGCTAGGTCAGGCAAGTTACGCCCTCCTTGTAATCGAAACCACCATTAATCCACACAAAGCAGGACGTAGGCTTTTACCTCCTCACGAGGGGCCGAACCTGGGTAAATCTGAGTCTCGCTTTCGCTCACCCCCTTTGAATCGCCACGAAGGTGCGATGGCTCCATATTTAAGTCCTTTCACGAGGACATCTGCCGTGACAAAACCACGACAGTTGGCGCCCACCGTGGGGCTTGCGCACGGTGGAGTTGAGTTCTCAAAGGGAGCCCTATCAGGGTTGGAAAGCTATGCGGTCGGCATCATGACTAAGAGCCACCGTGGGAAGTACTACATCGACAACTCGCTATGGGAATCGGAGGCCGACTCCGTCGAATCTGGCTATCGAGTCCCCTTCGGCAAGATCAACATCTTCATCGCCATGATCGGGACGCCTGTTCCTGAGCCGGACACCTCTACCGACATCGTCGAGCCGGCTAGGTACATCCTCCCCGTTACCCGGTAGAACAAGAGCCGCCAGGTTTTCGTCGGCTTTACGCAGGGAGGCGACGCGCAAGACAAAGAGGCGGGCCAGGAGATCACCCCTGTCAATTCTGATGGCGAGTCATCCATGGGCGAGACAGAGTCGATCCACCCTCTTGAGGAAGGACAGCTCGGGGGCTGTCGCTGGCAAAGGACCCCGAAGTCCTCAAGAGATCTCGCCAGCAAATCGCCATCTACATGGCGGGGTCAGCCCAACCTCCTTAGAACCCGACTGGCAACAACGAGACCGGAGGAACGTCCAAGCCCCCGTCACAAACCATGACGAAACTAGCAGCGGAGATAGCCACCCTTATGGCAACCCCGGTTACATCTGAAAATCAGGAGTCGGTCAATGCCGAGCTAACCAAACTGCGGGAGGCAATGGCCAAAGCACAGCGCGACATGGAAGGAGAAGCCGCCAGGATCGAGACACAGCGAGTTGCGGTCGCCGGAGAAACCGATCGGCTGAACACCGAAGGCTGGCGGCTCGGGATACACCAGCACGCGTCTGACGCCGTCCATCAAAGGAGACACGGTGGGCGCGTCCCGGCCGACTTACAACCAAATCGCCTCTTTGACACTCCGCGCACCCCCGGGCGGGTCCTAATCGGCCTTTGCAAACCGCCCTGAGGGGAGGAACGATTCCACCACCAAATCCGCCGCCTGTTCAGCCCATGGACGCCCACGTGACTCGGTTCCAGACACCGTGGGGTCACTTCTCCAACCCCGTCAACAACGTGCTAGCAGCGACCCGCCACCTGGAGTCTCTTCCGTTTAACGGAAACACCCCGACCGAGATAGAAGCTAGAAACGCCATCGAGATGCTGAAAACGGCCGTGGTTCAGCATGCGCTGTATTCCCATAGCCTTGATCAGCTCCACTCTATGCCTCAGGCGAGTCACACCAGTAGTCGCCACGAGGATTTCCCCGTAGTAACCAGCAGGCCTCGGTGGCTCCCCCAACACGATCTGCTCGGGATGCCCGACTTATGAGCCCAGGATATTGTGGACGCAGCGCGGGCCGTGCGGCACATTGAGCCAACGGCCGTGGCGGGTCAGGCCTACCCGGCCTACCTACCACCGTCGCCCGTGCCCCTGGACGGTGGGGGCAAACACGTTGGAGTATCATGTCTCAAGCCGGCTTTGCGCAACGAGCGCATGCTGAAGGACTTCAAAGGGCCCAGGAAGGTTCCCAACTACTCGTCGGTTCTCGAGCCCGGGTCATGGATCGAGAGCTATGAACTCATGATGGATATGCTTGACGTTAGCGAGGCGGTCTGCGCGAAATACTTCACCATGATGCTCGAAGGGACGGCACGCACTTGGTTGAAAAACCTGCCACCCAACTCCATCAACACTTGGGTAGAACTGAAGGAGCGCTACATTAAGAACTTTAGAGGGACCTGCAAGCGCCCGATGACTATCATCGACTTACAACACTACATTCAGCGGCCGGATGATTCGACCCACCACTGGACCCGGCGAGTTGCGGAAGTCATTCATTCGTCGGAAGGAATATCGGCGGCTCAGGCGGTGTTGATCCTGGAGAAAAATTGCCATTATGAGCCTTTGGTGCTGAAACTAGGGACACTTAAGTGAAAGGTATAGGACATGGGCGATCTGATAGACACCCTTACCAGATACGCTGAGTCGGATGACATCAAGGATCCTGGAGAGGGCAACAATAAGATTGGAGTTACCCGCAAGGGCGAGTTACAAAAAGGCCAATCCCAGTTTCAGAACCGGGGCAATAACCACCATGACGGGCATGGCAAGAAGCGGCAACAGGAAGGTCCTACGGAATTTGTTGCTAATACTAATACTGGCCACGCAAACCCACGTCAGAAGAAGCGGGGCTTCAGTGGGAAGAAACGGCCTAACTACCATGAAATGCTTAAAGGCCCGTGCCCGCAGCACGCCACGGCTAATGGACCGGCGACTCACTCATGGGAGGATTGCTATGTGATGCAGGAGTTCCTGGACGGGGCGCTCAAAAGAAGTCAAGGCGGCGAGCAGGGACAGCGGCAGGAGCAATCTGGCGCATCGGGGTCACGACAGGTGACATTCGGGGGTTTCCCCAACCAAGGACCACAGGGCGGGTCGCAGCACAATCCCGGTCAATACCAAGTTCATAACCACCAGTACCACCCACCGGGAATATTCCAACAACCCCCCCCCCCCCCGCAAGGAGACCCCCGGCGGCAGGAGGACCGGGGCGGGTTCCAAAATAACCCCAAACAGTTGAACAGCGGGCAGTACCACGTGTTCACCACCAACACTTGTAAACGGGACCACAAGGTAAAGCAGAGAACTTTCATAGCTGAGCCGACGCTCCATCGGTACCTTCACTGGTCAGAGCAACCCATAACATGGAGCCGGGAAGACCATACACCCCATGTCGACAACCCTGGCGACTTAGCCCTGGTCGTGGCTCCCCAAGCCGGCGGATACACCCTCTCCAAAGTCCTTATGGACGGGGGCAGCAGCATCAACATCCTATACTTCGACACTTTCCGGCGAATGAATCTCCTCGAGAAGGACCTGATGCCATCATCCACAGTTTTCCACGGTATTGTGCCTGGCAAGTCAGCGTACCCCATTGGCCGGGTCAAGCTTAATGTGGCTTTTGGCACGGAATCAAACTACAGGAGCGAGTCTCTCTTGTTCGAGGTAGTCAAGATCAAGAGCCCCTACCATGCGCTATTTGGACGACCAGCCTACGCCAAGTTCATGGACCGCCCGTGCTATGTTTATCTCAAGCTCAAGATGCGTGGACCCAAAGGTCCCATTACCGTCCACAGCGACAGGAAAATAGCACAAGAGTACGAAGAAGGAGATGCGGCTTATGCCGAGTCAGCTTGCGCGACTGAGGAGCTTAAGTTTCAACAATCCCACGTAGACCCGGCAGACATGACGCTGCTCAAAAGGCCAACTATCGATTCTGAGCCGCCCCTCAAGTTCAAACCAGCGGACGACACCAAGGTCATTGATTTTACGCCGGGCGACTCCACCAAGCAGTTCACTATTGGGGCGGGTCTTGACCCCAAATAGGAAAACGCGCTCATCGAATTCATCCATGAGAATCGGGACATCTCGGGGGCTGGCGTGGTGATAACTTCGCCTCACGGTGACAAGTTTTGCTATGTCCTCCGACTCATGTTCCCATGTACTAACAATGCAGCAGAATACGAAGCTCTACTCCATGGTTTGCGACTCGCCAAGGAGATGAACCTCACGAGGGTGAGATGCTTGGGCGATTCCGATCTGGTGGCTCAGCAGGTTTCTGGCACCTGGGATTCACGAGACCCTGTGATGGCGGCTTACAGATGGGCTGTGTCAGATGTGGCGGGTCATTTCAATGGCTATCAGGTGGATCACATCGATCGACGGCTTAACGAAGCAGCGGACGCTCTTTCTCGCCTTGGTTCACAGCGTAAGCCGGTTCCTCCCAATGTCTTTTTGGATATATTATATAACCCTTCAGTATAACTGCCTTCGGAGGAAGATCTGGTAGTACCAGACCCTGAATCTCAACTCGTGGCGGCTCTTCACGCTACTCCGGACTGGGCGATTCCCTACATGGCGTATCTCACTAGACGCAAGTGACCTGCCGACGAGCTGCTAGCTCACCAAATTGTCCGCCGGTGCAAATCTTTGGTCATACACAATGGCGAGTTACACAAACGAAGCACCTCAAGGGTATTTCAAAGATGCGTTTCTTCTGAGGAAGGATGTATGATCCTCAATAAGATTCATGCGGGCGACTGTGGTCATCATGCTGGATCCCGATCCTTGGTTTCTAAAGCCTTCAGACATGGGTTTTATTGGTTGACGGCTCACGCAGACGCAGAGGAGATCGTCCGCCGATGTGATGGCTGCCAAAAGTTTGGACGTGAGATGCATGTACCGACTCAGGAATGGCGGATGATACCAATCACTTGTCCATTTGCAGTCCGGGGGCTCGATATGGTCGGCCCTTTCAAAATGTCTTCTAATAAAAAGACTCATCTGTTGGTGGCGGTTGACAAATTTACCAAATGGGTGGAAGAAGAACCTGTTAGCAGCTGTGACGCTGATATGGCCATCAAATTCTTGAAGAAGCTAATTTTCCGATTCGGATATCCATATAGTATCATTACAGACAATGGTACTAACCTATCCAAAGGTGCATGCAAGAGTTCTGCTCAAGAGAGCATATCCGACTTGATGTTTCCACGGTTGCGCATCCCGAGTCTAATGGACAGACAGGGAGGGCGAATCAGGAAATATTACGAGGGATTAAGCCTCGGCTCATGGTACCTTTGGAACGCACGACAGGATGTTGAGTCGAGGAGTTGCCATCAGTTATGTGGAGTATCAGGACGACTCCAAACCGCTCCACAGGTTTTACTCCTTTCTTTCTGGTCTACGGGGCGGAGGCAGTGTTACCAAGTGACATCAAACACGATTCCCCGCGAGTCGCCGCTTACGTGGAGTAGGACAACGAGTCAGCGCGACAAGACTCGATGGACGCCTTGGAGGAGGAACGTGACTTGGCCACGTCACGGTGGGCGATTTACCAACAGGACTTATGCAGTTATCATAGCCGCCGGGTCAAGAGCCAAGCTTTCCAAGAAGGCAACTTAGTTGTCCGTTTGATTCAAGATCATACCGGTATGCACAAGTTGTGACCTCCATGGGAGGGACCGTTTGTCGTCAGCAAGAATCTTCGGAACGACTCATACTATTTGATGGATCTTCGCCCAGATCGGCCAACTACAGAGGTTGAGACAACTCGCCCCTGGAACATAGCCCATCCGCGGCCTTACTATACATAGAGCCGTGAGCTCCCTCTCTTTCTTTTATCAAGTTTTTTGTAATACATTAATTATGAAAGTAATAAAGCCGGCACCCACGAATTTCGGTGTCCTTTGCCGTTTCAGCTTTTGAAAGCATGAGTCTTTATTGTTCTATAAGTTGCCCAAACACGGACGCTATCATAGTCAAAGAGGGTAAGTCACCACGTTGCGCTTGCTTCAAAACTGGGCTTTGCTAAACCACCAAAGAGGACCAACATTGCCCAGTCGCACGGTTCAAACATAGGCGCCTTATATGGTTTTTGAGAAGTAAACCGGCTTACTTGGGGGCTACCAGTCCCCAAGTCGTTTTACAGTAAGAGCGTATACGCTTCTGTAATCCTATGCTTGGTTTCTTCCTAAACCGTAGGTCACTTGGGGGCTTGCACTCATTGAGTTCAGCCTAAATACCCTCTTGGCTAGTGAAAAGTTACCGCATTACAAATGGTTATACAGGACTATGTGTTGAACAAGTTGCCACATGGACCTATGTACTCAAGGCGAGTCAATCCGTTATTCGGACCCATAACTCATCTTGGTTAAAACATAAAAGGTACCGGCCAGAGTCACACATGGAAAATAGAGAAACCATCGATTCATTGAACCTGCTTCACAGAAGCTTGACTCGCGCCTGATCAGCCGGTCTAAAACAACAAGGCTTTTTTTGCAAAAGTTTCTTAAGGGTAACACTAGAATTTTGCAAACTCGTCTTATCCTATCAAAAGTCATTGAGTCGATAAAATTTTCCTTTGAACTGGTTTTGATTATAACTTGCCCCGGTTCATATTTTTTTCCCATAACCCGGGGGCTGATTTATCTCTTGCCATGATCCAGGGGGCTGGTTTATTCCTGGACATGCACTTGCTGAATTAGCTACTGTTTTCCTAACATACCAGGAAAAATTTGGAGCCATTTCTTGGTTTATGAAAAAGTTGCAGGCGAGTCATGCATAGGATTCAAGGACTACAAATGTTTCTATCCAAAGGACAATACGGCATGTTTGGTGTTACACACATAATAGCAAATTACATGGCTCGCATGGCAGGAATGGGTATCATTCTCCAGCAAAGGAAGGATCAATGGGCGAGTCAGGCCGCCGTCGAGTCGCCTTGCCTTGAGATTTCTCCGCCTTCAATTCGTAAGTCGCCCAGTTTCCAGTTACACTTGGACAAGGCGATGAACTCGTCTTCCTCAGCCAGGAAGAGAGACAGGTCCAAGTCAAGATCAAAAGGATTCTTGGGGCAGCTTGGAACCAGGCTAGCAATTTGATATGAAGGAGGCGTCACCTTCTTTTTGTTTTTGTGATAGGCGGCTTGATACTTCTTCAGATCCAAACTGGCCGCCAGTTGAGTCGCCGCATAGCGAGATTCTACGATGGTCCGCTGATAGTCCATCTCGATGAATTCTGACCCATCGACCTTCAGCTCGGGGTAGCCGGCGACTATTTCCTCGGTTTTGAGCTCCGGGGCATACGCTAGGCACCGACTCAGGGTGTTCAACACTCCCGTTCGGGCGGCTGATCTCTTTAATTCGTCTATTTGAGGAGGCAACATGGACAAGAAGCCAAGCATTTGCTTGATGGTCATTATTGGTCCCTTGCTGCCCATCACTGCCTTGATTGATAACACGCCTCCGGTGTACAGCTACTCAGCAAAGGTGTATATGGCTCTCAATTTAAGCAGGCAGTCGTTTGGCAGATTGACAGCTCGGGCGCCTGCAAAGGGGACATAAGTATTTGATAATTTTTTATCCCAAACTGGTTAGTCAAAAGAGATCAACGATCAAGCTTACCAAACATGGCGACTGTCATATTGGACACATGCTTTTTTAAGCCAGTTAGTTCCTGTTGGGCGGCTTCCAGTTTCTCTTCTGCCTGCTCAGCGCGCCTCAAGATGGCGGCTTGATCGGCATTGGCTTTCTTCTCAAAAAAATTCCGGTCGACCTTCATTTTTTCTAAATCGGCTTGCAGCAAGCGGAATTTTGCCTCCAACTCGGAGTAAGCATCCTATTGACCAGCCAAATTTTTCTTTAAGTAGGCTACCGCCGCCTCACTCTGGGCCATAGACTCCTACACATAATATTTGGGGAGACAAGTCTCAGAATTTTTGCAAGCAATACTCCTGACACTAGGGGGCTAATGTATGATTTTTTATCAAAAGTCATACCACATACAAGACCCGACGCATCTTCTAAAAAGATGCCCCGGCCCTTGGGGGCTACAGGTTGAAGTTTTCTAAATGCAAGACCCGACTCATCTTCTAAAAAGATGACCCGACCCTTGGGGGCTACAGGTTGAAGTTTTTTAATACAAGACCCGACTCATCTTTTGAAAAGATGACCCGGCCCTTGAGGGATACAAGTTGAAATTTTCTAATACAAGACCCGGCTCATCTTCCAAAAGATGAGCCGGTCCTCGGAAGGCTAATGAGTATAGGAAAATACATCCACATACCTCGTGTTTGGTCCTCATAAGGCGGAGCAGGCTTTTGTTCAGCTCAAAATCCCTCTCCAGGTGACTTGTGAAGCCGGAGCAAAGCTGGTCGAATTCCAGCTTCTCGTATTGGGGGAGTTTGAGGGGTTCTGCGTCACCATCAGCGGAAAGGCGACTTGCCTTCGAAGTATGTTTGGAAAGCACGACAGTTGGGGGAGTAGAGTAGCCAACGCCGGTAACCACGACGTCTGGATCATCGGTCGCCTTGAGAGGGCTTGGCGGATTACTCTGGCCAGCGGTCTCCTTCAAAATGACGGGTGAGTCATCCCGGGCGTCGAGAATATCGCCTGCAGGAATGTCACAAGCCGCATTTTGCTCCTCTTCAGCCTCAGGAACAGAGGTGCCCGTGCCTAAGGCATCAAACCTTTGGTGTGCAGAAGGAGAGTCGCCGGTTTTTCTCCTCTTCACTTGTGCCCTGCGACGAATGCACCAAGGTTTAAAGCACATGTCATTGTTTAGAAAAATTGGGTTAACAAAGAATACTTACCCTTGTACACGAATCATCGGCCGGAGAGCAGAAATGGGCGAGTCGCCAGATGTGGGAGGAGATGTCTGACAAGACAAAGACTTGAAGTTCACAAAAATGGCGAGTTATATTTCACATGGCAAAAGATATAACAAAACAAAGATGTACCTCACTGGTGCATTTCCGACTCGTTGTTTTCTTGGGTAGTGCAGTGATCAAGTCGCCAGAGCGACTACGGGTCTTGCGAGAGGGGGTGAATCTTGCTTTCTTCAAAAGGAAATCAGGGTCCATATAAGCATGAGGGTGATACATGGGCACTTTTCCACAGATTCGCCTGGCTGGTCTAGGGGAAGAAGAAGGTGAGTCGGAAGAAATGGAAATTACCTCGACTGCATCATTCTTGCTCTCATCAACGTCGCCTTACATGTAAGGATATATGGTATAAGCTTAAGTCGGAACTCATAGAGAAGGTACAAGGAAAAAGCCTTACCTCTGAATGTGCATCGTCTGCATGAGAGTCGCCAACAAAAGATGAATCTTTTGTGGCGGTTTTCTTTTTGCTCACCGTTTTCTTCTTTTTGGTTGGCACCTTGGTGGACTACGGGGCGACAGTTTTGGGGCCCCTCCGCCAAAACATAACGGTTTTCTGATAGACAAAGGCAGGTCTTTAACCACAAAGGTTGTTAAGTATAAACAAGACAAGCGGCGGCTTAGATTCTTACTGGTGGCACCGGGTTGGCACAGCAGAAGCCTTTAAGGCCGATCTTGGCGCATTCTTCTAGAGACTCGTCGGTCAGCTTCTTAATGACTCCGACGATTTCGCTCTCTTAGAGTTGGCGGCGACTGGCGCGTTGTGGATGGTCTAAAGTGCCATCATAATTGTACATCAGCCTGTCGCGGCGGCTCAAGGGAAGGATATTCCATTCCAGCCAGCAGCGGAACAGGTCGATCCCGATGAGCCCGTTGTTTTTTGGGAATTTCAGATCTGAAAAGAGTGGGCTGAACTCCGACTCTTCTTCTTCGATGAGCTTGTCAGGGAATTTGAAATCCATAGGCAGGCGGTCTGCTCTGAAGCCCGGGAGAGGGTTCTCGCCTGGTGGAGAAGTATCTCGACAGTAGAACCATGACTCGACCCAGCCTTTGGGATGGCTGGGCAAAAGAACTATCGGAAATCCACGCTCGCGGCGTCTCTGGACATTAACTCCTCCAAGCTCGTGGTTGGGACCGTTGGGGAACTCGGTCTGGCGGTTTAGGTGGAAGAAGTTCCAGAACCAGGGGATCATGGGTTCTCTCTGCAAATACACTTCAGAGAAGACCTGGAACTGCTATAAATTGCTGATGGAATTGGGTCCTAGGTCTTGAGGATGGAGGTTGAGGAAATGCAGGACATCCCGGAAAAACTTTGACCTAGGCGGCTTGAATCCACGCTCAAGATAATCGGTGAAGATCACAACTTCTCCTGGAGCGGGCTTGGGAGTCATCTCGCCCGGGGCGGTTCTCCAACCAATAGTTTGCTTACTGTCGAGGAGACCCGCCTTAACGTAGTTCTCGAGCGTGGCATCGTCGACTTTGGTTGGCAACCAATCACACCTCGTAATGGCCATGACTACAAAAAATGGAGTTTGGGGCGACTCAGCAAACAACTAGAGTATATTCTAACCCGCTGGTATGGGCCTATGATGCTCACAAAAGGTTTGTTAACTCGCCAAATATTTGACGTGCGTTGTAACCCGTTATTTGGGCGATCTACGAGTATATCTTGGGGGGAGTTTTAACTCACCCTACAGGCTGGAAGAAAAGGCGTCCTCGTTACAGTAATGAAACTAAGTCGCTATGAAGGCCGAAGTTAAATGGTGACTCTAAGAAGTGTTCTTTTTCTTAGAGATATTTTCAACAGGTGAATGAACATGTTTCTACACACAGGCGGTAAATTATGGATATACGGACCGATTAAAATAGGAAGATATCGCCTGAAGTAATGGTGATGAACTACGCATATAGTACGACTACAGTGTTGGTCAACAGTACATGGGTTTAAACTGGCAAGAGGATATGATTAAAATGGCTGACGCTTGTTGCTACCTAAAGCCAATCGCTGGAGCGGGGAACTGATCTGAAACAGTCCGAGGTGTTCATCATGTTGTCGAGCTAGCTCGCAAGGAAGCTATGGCCATGGCGTTCTCGGTCTAAACCTAAAATGGGGGCAGGTGTGTACCTGTCAATAGGAGATCGCCGCCGGGAACGAAGGCTCGGAGCTTTGTGTTCCTTGGCGCCCGGAGAGTCGCGGTCGATGGAGAAAAACTCCAGGATCCAGGGACGACGCCGGGGCGCTGGAGCTGGGGGACGGTGCTGGGATGTCGGTGCGCGGAGACGAAGAGCACAGGGAAGACGAAGATGAGATGGGGGTTGGCGATGGGGTTTCTCTCCCCCCATTTCTCTTATTATTTAAAGAGGAGGAACGGAAAACAAGGCTGTCAAGGCGGGGATCGAGGCGACAAGTCAGTAAACGCAATAATGGCGCCTAGATTTTCGGGATAAGCAATTTGGGGCGAAAGATTCATTGACGGTTACAGTGTTTTGGGGACTGGAGCCAAGGAGATGAGGCGACACCCTTTAATACTGTATGGCGACTCAGGTTAAGTACCACGGTTGGCGGCTCAACGTTCACCGAAGGCCGGAAATGAGGAGAGTCGCCCCAAGATTGCTGGGAGTTTATTGACACAAATGAGTTCACGACAATCTGGGGCCTAATGTTGGGGATATTACCTGTGGGTAACCCGCCCTTAATGGGCCGGGTCAATCAAGGGGCGACTCACCTTTGATTATGCGTCCAGTGGCCCAGGAGTTTTAGGGCGGTTCAGACAGACCATGAGGATGATGGAATGTCAAGGAAGCTCCTCATCGTGGGGAGCACGGCGACTTAGAGGTAAGGAAAGTTGCCTTGAGTAGGATGGGAAGACTTTGTAAACCCTAGGGCCTCGACCTGTATATAAAGGCGAGTCCGAGGGAAAGGTCAGGTGAGTTAGAGAGAATCGAGAGCTAGGTCAGGCGAGTTACGCCCTCCTTGTAATCAAAACCACCATTAATCCACATAAAGCAGGACGCAGGCTTTTACCTCCTCACGAGGGGCCGAACGTGGGTAAATCTGAGTCTCGCTTTCGCTCACCTCCTTTGAGTCGCCACCAAGGTGCGATGGCTCCATCTTTAAGTCCTTTCACGAGGACATCTGCCGTGACAAAACCACGACACTTAGGAAAGGTTTACCAAGAATAATAGGGCATGTAGGATTGCAATCAATGTCAAGCACAATGAAATCCACGGGTACATAGTTCCTATTTGCAATAATAAGAACATCATAAATCCTTCCCATGGGTTTCTTGACAGTAGAATCCGCAAGATGAAAATTAAAAGAACACTCCTCAATCTCATTAAAACCCAGAACATCACATAAAGACTTTGGAATCGTCAAAACACTAGCACCCAAATCACACAAGGCATTGCATTCATAGTTTTTGATTTTGATTTTGATAGTAGGTTCCCACTCATCATAAAGCTTTATAGGGATAGAGACTTCCAATTCAAGTTTCTCTTCAAGAGATTTTATCATAGCTTCGACGATATGATCGGTAAAGGCCTCGTTTTGGCTATAAGCGTGTGGAGAGTTTAGCATGGATTGCATCAAGGAAATGCTTTCAATCAAGGAGCAACTATCATAATTGAATTCCTTGAAATCCAAAGTAGTAATTTCATTACTACTCAAGGTTTTAATATCTTCTACTCCACTTTCAATGCTTTTAGCATCAAGATGGATGGACTCTGAATCATTGGGCGTTTTTCAACCAAAGTGGATTCGTATCCAGCCCCATCATCATTAGGTTTGACACAAGAAAAGAAAGATTCAATGGGAGTCACACCAAGCACTTTAAGATCTTCGTGATTCTTGTCACGAGAACACACCTTTTTAAGCCATTCATGTCTAGCACGAATTTGGGTGGTTCTTTCTTTGCTCTCACGCATGGAAACATGCATAGCTTTCAAAGTTTCATCCATATTGATCTTGGGAGGAGCACATCTAACTTTCAAAGCATCAATATCACTACACATTATATCAACGCTCCTAGCCAAATCGTGAATTTTGAGTAGTTTTTCCTCTATGAACGCATTGAAAATCTTTTGTTAGTTGATAAACTCTTTGATATTACTCTCTAGATCAGAGGGTAATCTATTGTAATTTCCATGAGTATTGTTGTAGGAGTTGCCAAAGTTATTAGAGTGGTTACTAGGAAAAGGCCTAGGAACATAGTTTCCTCTAAAAGCATTGTTGTTGCCAAAATTATTCCTACCAACAAAATTAACGTCCAAGCTAGCATTGCTACTCTCAATCAAGGAAGACAAGGGCATATCATTAGGATCTAAAGTAGCACTTCTACTAGCAACCAAATTCATTAACTCATCTATCTTAGAACTCAACGAGTTAATTTCTTCTATAGCGTGTACCTTCTTACTAGTAGGTGATCTTTTAGTGTGCCAGTGAGAGTAGTTCGTCATGATATTGTCTAGGAGTATTGTGGCTTCTCCTCACGTGATTTCCATGAACGTTCCACCTGAGGCAGAGTCGAATATATTTCTAGAAGATTTGTATAATCATCCAAAGACTCAATCCGTGAGCGGGACAATTTCTAATCATCAATTTCATTCTCTCCCAAGATTGTGCAACATGTTCATGATTAAGTTGATTAAAATTCATGATATCATTACGGAGAGAGATAATCTTAGCCGACGGAAAATACTTGGATATATAAGCATCTTTGCACTTGTTCCAAGAATCAATACTATTTTTGGGCAAAGACAAAAACCAAGTTTTTGCTCGATCTTGCAACAAGAAAGGAAAAAGCTTCAATTTCATCACATCATTATCCACATCTTTCTTCTTTTGCATATCACAAAGCTCAATGAAGGTATTAAGATGTGATGCGGCATCTTCACTAGGAAGGCCGGAGAATTGCTCTTTCATAACAATATTCAGCAAAGCAGCATTGATTTCGTATGATTCCGAACTAGTGGTGGGAGCAATCGGAGTACTAATAAAATCATTATTATTAATATTCGAGAAGTAACAAAGTTTGGTGTTTTCAGTCATGGTGACTTCAGCAAGCAAGAAAGCACACAAGCGAACAGAAAGCAAGCGAGAGAAAAGGGCGAACGAAAAAGGCAAATATTTTTGTAAATTTTTGTTTTTTCAGAAGTGGGGGAGAGGAAAACGAGAGGCAAAAAAGTAAATGCAAGAGATGAGTTTGCGACACTTACTTGGATGAGTTCTTGACTTGATCCTCTCCGGCGACGGCGCCAGAAATTCTTCTGCTACGGCAACAGACAACAGTGCCAAAAATTGGCACGTTGATAGAGAATGGGTTTGCGTTGGTTTTTCCATTGAAGAGGAAAGGGAGGTGCAGCACAGGAGCAGTAAGTATTTCCCTTAGTTTGAGAACCAAGGTATCAATCCAGTAGGAGAATCTCGTCAAGTCCAGAGTACCTGCGCAAACACAAACGAGCTTGCACCCAACGCTATAAAGGGGTTGTCAATCCCTTCAAGATAGATTGCAAAGTGAGATCTGAAGGCGGAAAGTGCAATGAAGTAAAAGAGTAAGGCTGAAAATATAGTGTGAAGTAGACCCGGTGGCTATAGTGTTCACTAGAGGCTTCTCTCAAAATAGGAAATATTGCGATGGGTGAACAAATTACTGCGAGCAATTGATAGAACCGCGCAAAGTCATGACGATATCTAAGGCAATGATCAGACATATAGGCATCACGTCCGAGACAAGTAGACCGATACTTTCTGCATCTACTACTATTACTCCAAACATCGACCGCTATCGAGCATGCATCTAGTGTATTGCGTTCATGACGAACAGAGTAACGCCTTAAGCAAGATGACATGATGTAGAGGGATAAACTCAAACCAATAATGAAACCCCCGTATTTTTACCCTTGATGGCAACAACACGATGCATGCCTCGCTACCCCTTCTGTCACTGGGTGAGGTCACCGCACGTTATGAACCCAAAACCAAGCACTTCTCCCATTGCAAGAATCGTAGATCAAGTTGGCCAAACAAAACCCACAACTCAAAGAGAATTACAAGGATATGAAATCATGCATATAAGAGATCAGAAGAAACTCAAATAAGATTCATAGATAATCTGATCATAAATCCGCAGTTCATAGGATCTCGACAAACACACCACAAAAGAAGATTACATCAGATAGATCTCCATGAAGATCATGGAGAACTTTGTATTGAAGATCCAAGAGAGAGAAGAAGCCATCAAGCTACTAGCTATGGACCTGTAGGTCTATGTTGAACTACTCACGCATCATCGGAGAGGTCATGGTGTTGATGAAGAAGCCCTCCGTATCCGAATCCCCCTCCGGCAGGGCACCAGAACATGCCCCAGATGGGATCTTGCGGAGACAGAAGCTTGCGGCGGCGGAAAAGTATTTTCGTTGATCTCCTGATTTTTTCTGGCATTTTAGGGAATATATAGGCGAAGGAGCTAGGGCAGAGGAGGCCCAGGGAGGCACGGGCCCCCTGGATGCGCCATGAGGGCTTGTGGGGTCCGTGGTGACCCTCTGCCTTGGTTCTCAAGTCTCTCGATCGTCTTCTGTTTCAGAAAAAATCTTTTGGAAAGTTTTATTACGTTTGTACTCCGTTAAAAATCCTCCTCTGAAAAGGGTCAAAACACGAAAAAAACAGGAACTGACACTTGGCACTGAGTTAAGAAGTTAGTCCCAAAAAAGGTAAAAAAGGTATAGAAAACATCGAAAGATTGACAAGATAATAGCATGAAACCATCAAAAATTATAGATACGTTGGAGACGTATGAGGCGCCCTTACCCCCAGGGCACTCTCTCCAGGCTTGTATCCTCCTCATGTGACTTCTTGCCTCCTCACGAATCTTCGTGGGTCCCAATTGGTTCAAAGAAAATCACCAAACAATTTAATCATGTTTGGACTCCGTTTGGTATTGATTTTCTGCAAAAGCCAAAAACACACAAAAAATAGGAACTCGCAATCTACACTAGGTTAATAGGTTAGTTCCCAAAAATGATAGAAAATAGCATAGTATTGCATATAAATCAGAGAATATTGATCATATAGTAGCACAAAACAATCAAAAAATATAAATACGTTTGCGATGTATCAGCATTCAACATACGAAATTATGTTTTAATCATTTACCTACTCGAGGACGAGCAGGGATTAAGCTTAGGGATGACACGATGCTTCATCCTACTTTTGTATCAATCCTATGTACTTTGGATGCCATTTTATACCATTCTTAGTAACTAACCTATTTACCTAGTGACTCTGCCAGTTCCTGTTTTTGCTTGTTTTTTAACTTTCAAGAAAATCAATACCAAACAAAGTCCGAACGCGGTGAAACTTTATGGTGTTTTTTCTTGAACAGAAGGGTCCCAAGAAGGTTTGGGGAAGACCACAAAACCTATGGTAGATCCATGAGCTCATAGGGCGCACCCTCGGGGTACGGTGCGCCCCTTGAGTTCGTGACTCCCTCATAACGTGTCCTGACCTAATTCAACCTCAATATATTCTAAAATACTCCCAAAACATTAGAGGGACCTCAAACAATTTTTTCCCGCTGCAAGTCTTTGTTCCATCGTGATCCCATATGGAGGCCCTTTCTGGTACTCTATCGGAGGGCGAATTGATCATGTAGCGCACCTATATCAACCATGTTACCTCCATGGTGATGTGTGAGTAGTTCACTGATACATCTCCAACGTATCAATAATTTTTTATTGTTTCATGCTATTATATTATCAATCTTGGATGTGTTATAAGCATGTTTGTGATGTTTTATAAGCATTTATATGATATTGTATATCATTTTTAGCACTAACCAATAAACCAAGTTGAAAGGATCGATATGGTTGACTAGAGAAGGGGCGGTGAATAGGCAACACATAAATTTTAAACTTTTCTTTAAACAAATTAGGTTTAGCAACAAATAGGTTGTCTAGATTTGAAACTAAGTGAGGAACCTATATGAAGCTAACAACACAAATAATAAACAAGAAGTAAATACATGTAAAGGTAAGAAATAACCACAAGTGGAACCCATGAAGACGGGGATGTGTTCCGAAGTTCCTTACCTTTGAGGGGTAGTACATCTCCATTGGAGCGGTGTGGAGGCACAATGCTCCCCAAGATGCCACTAAGGACATTGTATTATCCTCACGCTCTCCCACAATGCGAGGTGCCGTGATTCCACTAAGTGGTGCCCTTTAAGGCAGCAACCGAACCTTTACAAACAAGGTAGGGGCAATCTCCACAACTTAATTGGAGGCTCCCAACAAGACCACGAAGCTTCACCATAATGGAATATGGATTTGAGGTGACCTCAACCGTCTAGGGTGCTCAAACACCCAAGAGTAATAAGATCCGCGAGGGATTAGTGGGGGGAATCAAATTTCTCTTGGTGGAAGTGTAGATTAAGGCCCTCTCAACCAAACCCTAGAATATCAACAAGTTTTGTTGGCTAGGGAGAGAGATCGGGCTAAAATGGACCTTGGAGGAACAATGGAGCTTTGGGGGCAAAAGGTAGGGTTCTCAGGGAAGAAGAACCCCTTTACATAGTGGGGGAAGGATTATTCCCGTTACCCACCCACTCTACACGGGCCAGAACCGCTCCTATGAGCAGTACTACCAATGATAAGCGGTAGTACCGCTCACGGGAGTGTTACTATGTCACACCCAAGATGCGACCCTATCCTCAATTTGGCACGAAGGCCTCGTCAGGGATAGAAGCGCATCTCGTCGTGTCGCAAGAATGGATATCGTTACAGGTACATATACTGAAAAGAAGAGATACATATAGAGTTGGCTTACACTCGCCACAAGCTACATCAGAGTCACATCAGCACATTACATATTCATCAAGAGTAAGAGCAGGGTCCGACTACGGACGGAAACTAACGAGAAAAATAAGAACGACGTCCATCCTTGCTATCCCAGGCTGCCGACCTGGAACCCATCCTAGATCGATGAAGAAGAAGAAGAAGAAGCAACTCCAAATGAACAATCAACGCGCTCGCGTCAAGTAACCTTTACCTGTACCTGCAACTGGCGTTGTAGTAATCTGTGAGCCACAGGGGACTCAGCAATCTCATTTCCGAAGGTATCAAGACTAGCAAAGCTTAATGGGTGAGGTATGGTTAAGTGGTGAGGTTGCAGCAGCGGCTAAGCATATATTTGGTGGCTAAACTTACGAGTACAAGAATAAGAGGGGGAAGATCTACGCATAACGGACGTGAACTACTGATGATCAAATGAATGATCCTGAACACCTACCTACGTCAGACATTACCCCACCGTGTCCTCGATCGGAGAAGGAACTCACGAAAGAGACAATCACGGTTACGCACACAGTTGGCAAGTTTTAATTAAGTTAACTTCAAATTATCTAGAACCAGTGTTAAACAAAGCTTCCACGTTGCCACATAACCGCGGGCACGGCTTTCCGAAAGATTTAACCCTACAGGGGTGCTCCAACTAGTCCATCACAAATTACCACAAGCCGCATAGAAATTCTGAATCACGAAACTCGCGATCTCGTCGGATTCCCTAGTGGAAAACCTCAACTCTGAGATTACCCAAAGCATCACCGGAATCCCGATGCACAAGATATCTCGTCAAAGGTAAAACTAATCCAACAAGGTCGCCCGACGTGTCGACGATCCCGATAGGAGTCGCGTACCTCGTTCTCAGGACACGACGGATAAGCGACGCGTACAAGTGCGAAACCTGGAGTTTCCTCACAGTGGCCCCACACAGTGCTCTGTTTTGGACCAACACTCATGAGGAGCACTGGCCCGGGGGTTGATTAAATTATCCTCGGGGCCCGAGAAGTCCCTATGCAATTTTTATTAGGTGATTAGGCAAATGTAGTACCAAAGTTGGGCCTTGCCAGACCAGCTTTAATCTAAAACGAATTATCAAGGGGGTCCCCATAACAAACCCGATCGTGTTAGGAGAGCTCAATTATGGAACAAAACACCGGTAGCCGGAAACTAAGGGGGCAAAGGTGGAACAAAACACCAGGCTTGAAAGGCCGAGCCTTCCACCTTTTACCAAGTATATAGGTGCATTAAATTAAATAGCATTTAATATGGTGATATAACAAGGAACCCATGCTTTCACAAGGAAGCAACTGCACCTGCAACTAGCAACGCTATCAACAGGGTTATGCAAGCAGTAACATAGCCAATCAGTGGTTTGCTAGGTTGAACAGGTTGAAGGTTAACATGACATTGTTGAGAGGCTGATATTTAACATGTGGTAGGCAACGAGACATAACGAAAGAAACGATAAAACTAGCATGCCAATGATAGTAATGGTATCTGAGGAAATGATCATCTTGCCTGAGATCCCGCTTGGAAGAAGAATGCCTTCGTGAAGCAGACGAACCGACGTAGTCGAACGGGTCCTCACAATCCGGCACGTTGCGGAACTCTGTCGAGACGAAGCAAACCGGAAACGCAAATCAACACACGTAATTCACCACACGATGCACAACACAAATGATGCATGAGCAGCTGAAAACATGCAAGTCACGGCATGACAAATCACACAATCAAACACTACACATTAAGTGAAGTTCAATATGCAACGAGTTGCATATTGACGAAACTCCACGTTTATTATTTAGTTCTATCCCAATTATATACACGGCAATATTAAATGTGGTTAAACATGGCAAGAGGTGAAGCGGAATTAAACTACTTATCTAGGCATTTTAAATGAGGTCGGAAATGACATATAGCATCTCCGAGACGACCTCACATGTTAATTTACAATACTGTCCAGATCTGAACTAATGCATTTAATTAGTTGTTAAACAGAAAAACAAATAGGTTCACGTGATTCTACGCGTCAAGGCAAGCAATCTACACATAAAGAACATCTCCAACGGAGCTACGAATCAAAAGATACAAGCACCGCAAGATATGATGGCATGAATGCAATATGTGTGCAACGATGGCTACGAGCACTTCAAAACATACAAACAGAAAGAGAAAATGAAACTACATGAGATTCTAAGCAAGTTTCATGTAGGACACGATCAGATCGGAGCTACGGTTCAACAACTACGAGCAAAACAAGAAATGACTACAATCTGCCAAAATCAGCCGCATATCATATTCTACGCCCCACAACTACGAGCTACACAACTCCGATAAACTCAAGCAAGGCATGGCACGAAAGAGGGCAAGACGCACTACTACAAACAGCTAACAACAACTAGCATGGCAGCAAGGAGCACTAGGAAAAGAAGACACAAAATGGCTTCCCACACACTATTTCAGACTTAGTGAAAATTACACCTCATGAAAGTGCAGTTTTCGATCTGAAGCAATATTGACAGCAGAAAAACCTATAGCTAGAGGACTCCAAATCGCATGAAACTTCACAGCATGCTAGAGAAACACAAGGGGTACAACTAACTCCATTGGACCAACCTCAAAAGAGCTACAGATCACAAGATGCAAGCAATACAAGACAACAACAAAATATAACAGATTCCAGACTTAGAAATATTTCAGCTACTCTAAAGCAGCACTATTTCTAGCAACTTGAGAGCAAACAAACAACACCTAAACATGCATTTCTATTGCAACCAAAAATACCAGGGTCTAAACAAAACATCCAAGATCAATTCTCTAGTTGACAACTCCGTCAAACGAAGCACGGAATAAATCCTACGAATTAAACAAAAGGGCATCACGACAAAATATCGCACGAACTAACTTGCTCTAATGGCAAAACTAATTGCACAGAAAAATCACATGGATTTTTCTACCCCGGAAACATATAAAATATGTGGGGTTTGCAACACAAAATAAAGCCGCACAAAAATGCGAGATAATAACCTATACACGGGAAAATAAACTACCGGCAATTCCTACACGCAAAAATATGAGTGACCGCTCTAAAATACATGGAATAATGGTCCCTAAAACATGGGAATTTAATCTAAGGCATTCGAGCAATCCGGACTTGCGAGAAAATAGATACGGGGCGAAACCTATTAGGACAGCACGCTACTCTAGGCAAACAGTGGGTCCAACCACATCAAACATTTATGCAAGTTGCAAAAACGGATACTACGCGAAATTCTACACCAAATCCATATATAGATCACCTCGATCCGACTTACGGAATAAAAGTTACGGGGGTTTTAAAATAGCTATTTTTTCTGGAATTTCTTAATTCCGAAAATAACCTAATATACTAATGGGCCGAACAGGTAGGCGTAACAAACTAACATGTGCTTAGGGCGGGGAATAGATCTCACCTCGGGCTGCCTGGAGCTGGCTTGGGCCTGGGGTTCGGGCGAGGCAGGCAGTTGCGGGAGCTGGGCCGGGGCGAGGCCTGGCGACCGTGGCCAGCTCGGGGCCCAGGCGGAGGAGGCCCAGGAGGGGTTGCGGTTGGCCCAGCGCAAGGGAGGCTGCCTGCGCGCGGTCAACGCACAGGGCGACTGCGCTCCTCCCGTGCAGGAACCTGGCGGCGGCCAGGCAGTACTCCGGCAAAGGAGCGCCGGCGGCGAGGGGGGGATCCGGCGGGGACCAAGCGGCGCGGGCGGATCCGGCCATGGGGAATCCATTCCCGGCGGCGGCGCGTCGAGGCGACGACGAGGCGAGGAGATCGGCGGCGCGGGATCTGACGAGCACGGGACGCGGAGGAAGCTGCGGGCAGTGGGGCAGGCCGGCGGGAGGCGCGAGGCGGCGGCCTGATGTGGCGCGGGGCGGCGGAGAGGCAAGGCTACAGGGGCGCGACAACGGCGCTCCGGCTACCGGCGAGGCGCGCCGCTCCGGCTCGGGCTGGAGAGAAGCTCCAGGCAGGAGCTCGGGAGGTTGAAGAGGGCGGCGGCGGCTCGGGCCTGGGACGGGCCTGCGATGGGCTCCGCGAGCCGGCGGCGCCAGGGAGGAGAGAAGAGGGGGTTTGGCTGCGCTAGGGTTTCGGAATTGCACGGTTTTCGAGGCAGGATTAGGGGAGGCCTAAAATGGAAGGGGAGGTTTGTTTAAATAGGAAAGGGGGGGCTAGGTTTAGCAAAATTTCGACCCAGATCCAACCACGGGGTCGGATTTGGACGATTCCGAACGCGGGTATGGGTACGCGACCGTGTAGAGGGAATATCCGGAGACGAGAGGGAGAACGGGCGGCGCGGCATGAATTTTTAAAACACCGACAAACGTCCGACGGTAGACCGAATACGGTGCCGCTACGGTCGACCATTCAGGTACCAGACCGACTCCGATCGCGACGAAATTCGACAGGCGGCCTAGCTATATTAAAATAAGACCGCACGTCAAATCTCAACCCGATGAGAGAAAGTTTTACGCACACTTTAAAAACAGGGTTTCGACGATGCCGCGGGCGCGTGCGTGTGCGGTCGGACTCAGAACGGACAACGACGAGAACCGGCAACTACTAACGGATGCAAGTTTTGAAAACTGGCGGCAACAGAGATGCCGATGCAATGCTGATGATGCGCATGATGCGATGATGATGCGACAAATAAAATAAGCCACAGGACGAAAACAGAAAGGAAAGGGAATCTTCTGGAACGTCGGCATCGGGCTGTCACATACTACCACACAGGCAGAGGGGGGCCGAGCCAGAGCCGAGACAAAGCAGCTAGTACCGCTCAGAGTGGTAGTAACAAGCGGTAGTACCGCCGTGCGGGCAGTACTACAGCCCACTATTACCGCAAATTCCAACCATGAAAGTGTTCGCACTTTCGAGCCAGCGGTACGGGCCAGCGGCACCAACACAGCACTATCGCTCTTAGCGGTACTACCACCGGCCCGGGTGGTACTACCGGTGATAAGAGGTAGTACTTTCATGGCAGGGATTTGGTAGGGTAGAGAGCTCCATCCAAGCGGAAAGGGGGTGAGGGGAAGTGTACGTGATGATTGCACCCAGACTTCTCGAAAGCGGATCCCCTTTTAATAGTACAAATTTTGTTACAACTCAAGTCCACCAATAACGAAGCGTAACAGATGAAACCGTCTTCACATCAAAACATCAAGGGGCAAGAATCGTCTTTGTGCAAATCGAGGAAGTACCTAAAATGCTTATCGCACACAATTAGTTCACAATGTATTGTCATCAATAACCAAAACTACTAGGGTAGAAATATGCCCTTACAATCTCCCCCATTTTGGTGGATAGATGACAACATAGGATTTGCATAATAGAAAAAATGAGTTATAATGCAACCCCATAGTCTACAAAATATAGACAGGATCCCCTTGAGTGTGTGCCCTATTTAAGTATGCTTTTGGAATGCAGAGTGCACACACTAGGATCAACACTCCCCCTATATTTTATAGACAGACACTACTTGCATATAAGTAATCACAGAGAGTAATATAACTGCAAGAAATATGGTGAGCATGATCATTAGGGCACAATATAAGCATCTCATGAAATTAAAGGCATATGATAAAACTACGTTGTCATATGTCTCACAGCATATGACGTAGTCTCACAGGAGTCTCACACATTTTAAAGACGCAAACCAACATAAGTTCCGCACCACACAACTTAGTATTTTAAGCAACGCAAACGATAAAAGAGATCATGAGTGAAAAGATGAGCCATGAAAGAACACAAGTGACTCGCAAATCCCAACACACTCCCCCTTTAGCAGCAAGACACCAAAAAGGGCAGAGAAAATAACATCAATATTCACCAGACTCAGAGCTGTGGTGAACGGTGCGTGGAGGAGAAGGAGAGCCAGGAAACTTAGGATCGGAATCCCATGGGCAGTGGCGAACAATCCAGGTGTCCTCATCAGTGAGCCTGTCCTCACAACCGCTCTCAATCAATAATCCAACGTGCCTCCCAAGAGCCTTGTGACGACTGATAGACGCCTTTTCAGCCGAGTGAGCCCGGTGCTCACCCTTGGCCTGCATACAAAAGATCTTCTTCATATTCTCCTTGAGATTCTTAGCCCAAGAAGGTTCTTCAATGGGGGGCTCAGCAGGGGAAGCAATGTCCTCGTCAGCCACAAAATCCTCATCAACCTCGTCATCAACAGAATCCTCATCCATGTCTTCAGGCACATCTTGTTCAGGGGCAGTGTGAGAAGTCCACTTGTCTTTGTACCTAAGTTGCACAATCTTGTGGGATACCAGGTCCCCAACTTCAAAAAAACTCACCAAGAAAGGTTGTGTCCCAAGTCTTTCAATCAGAAGCATGAGAAAGGGGCCATACATGGGGCACTTACGCTCAGAGACCGCAGTACGGAGCTCAGACCACATAACTTGAGAAAGGTCCAAAGGCTCCACCTGAACCTTGAATTTATGAAACTCGCAGAAAAGAAGCATGTCTACATGTAAGAGTGGACCTTATCCAGATTGCCAACAAGAGGGAACAAGGTGTGGCGAAAGATGTGGTGCATGATATCTAAGAATAGTTCCAGCACCCCTATTGACTTGCGTGTAGCTAAGGAGATCTTCTCAGTGTTGTACTTGTACAGGGCTCGCTTGTGAGTAGCAGCATACTCATGGTCTAGACAGTATCCCAGAGGGGTAACAGGACCCTTATCCTCAATGTTAAGTAGATTCTTAAAGAACTTCCAGGGAGCAAAAAGCAACCTGTCATTGGTCATCCATGTAAGAGTCGTGGCCTCATCGGTTCCCAGGTGAACCGTGGCAAATAACACCTCAATAAGCTCACCATCAAAGTCTTTGTTGTATTGCATAATGTCGAGAATGCCCAGCTTGTCACAAAGGGAGAAAGCAGTCCCGAAATACCTTTCATTATGTTGCAAATATTCAACATCAATAGACTTTACATGAGGAACATATAGGTTCTCCCTTGGCTTGAGAATGTCATTGTAAATGGACAGTGGCTTCCGAGTCCAGAAGGGACGGTTGAGCATTGAAGGATCCTAGGGTTCCACATAGGGATCAATCTTACGGGAAAACCAAAAATCCATAGCCTTCACACAAGACATGGATTGGGACTTCAAGGGCGTGACAGCAGGGCGCTTCCGCTTTGATTTGGAAGTTGACTGACTGACCTTCTCGGTAGGAACATCCTCTTGTCACTACAGGAATTAGACTCTTTGTCGTCTGCCATAACGGACGGCAAAGAGGTGATCCACCGACGGCAAAGGTCTTTGCCGTCAGCCTCCTAACGGCAATGTTCCTATGACTACTTTCGACGACATATCACCTTCTTTGCCGTTAGTCTGCCCTACGCGGATGACAAAGGTCTTTGCCATCAGCCTATGGCACAGAGCAGAAGACAAACATGCTTAGACGGCAGCCAACAGGCAACGCCTCCATTAGGGCTAATGGAGGCTTTGCCGTTTGCCTTCCTCCCTCTCTTTGTCGTCTGCCTCCCTCCCTCTCTTTGCCGCCTGCCTTCCTCCCTCTCTTTGTCGTCTGCCTCCCTCCCCCTCTTTGCCGTCTGCTTCTATGGGGCAGCACAGAGTTGGGCCAACGCAGGGATCAGACTCTTTGACGTCTGCCTCCCTACCGTTATGTCGTTAGCCTCCCGAGGCAGCGGACGGCAAAGAGCCCATTTGGCCAGCTACTGCTGCCCAGGTTGCACAGCTGGGTGCCACGTGGCACCTTTGCCGTCAGCTGCCTGATGGCAAAGGCCTTTGACATCATCTGGCCGACGGCAAAGAGCCCATACTGTTACATTTTTGTTTATTTTTTCTATTTCACAACACATATATATATATATAATTCATAGCACATATATGATATATAGGTCACAACACATATATGATATACATATAAAGTTCATCAATGTCATTTGTTCATCAATGTACATCCCATATATCGAAAGAATCAACATATACAAAGTTTCATCCATATATACATATACATATAGTTCCACATATATTGTTCATTCATATATACATATACATATAGTTCCACATTGTTCATCAACTCAAATGAAATCTAGAACTAAAGCACTCCAATGCCAGCTTCCATGCATGTAGTACATCCAATCAGCAAAATGGGAATAAGAAAGTCACAAGAAGAAAACAACAACATATATGACAAACAAGCTAAATTCAAGAGGAAAGAGAACAAGCAGGGAGAGAAGAAGGAGAAGAAAAACAAGAAGAAGAAGGAGGAGGAGGAGGAGGAGGAGAAGGAGGAGGAGAAGAAAAGAAGAAGGGAAGAAGAAGGAGAAGAAGGAGGAGAAGAAGAGGAGAGAAGAAGAAGGAGAAGAAGGAGGTCCCCTTCTCCTTCTTCTCCTCCTTCTCCTTCTTCTCCTTTTCTTCTCCTCCTCCTCCTTCTTCTCCTTCTCCTTCTCTTCTTTTTATCTTCTTCTTCTTATTCTTCCTTTTCATTTCTCCTCTTATCCTCTTCTTGGAGCTAAATTAGCTAACTATGTCTTTTTGGAGCTAAATGGGCTAATTATGTCATTTTACAGGAAAACAAGCTAAGTATATAATATTAATGAGCTAACCAAGGTTCTTATACCATTTTGAGCTTATAATGTCTTTTACGAGCTTAATTACTCATTTTAATGAGCTAACCAAGGTTCTTATGATGTTCTTACCTAACCAAGCTAATTATGTCATTTTGGAGGATAATTAGCTAAGTATGTCTTTGTTGGGGAAAATAAGCTAAACTGAAGAAGAAAGAGAAGAAGGAGAAGAAAAAGAAGGAGGAGGAGGAGGAGAATAAGAAGAAAAGAAGAAGAAAAGAAGAAAGAATAAGGGGAATAAGAAGGAGAATTAGTAGGAGATAAGAAGAAGGAGAAGAAGGAGGGCTCCTTCTCCTTCTTCTGCTTCTTCTATTTTTCTTCTCTTCTTCCTCTCCTCCTCCTTCTTCTTCTTCTCCTTCTCCTTCTCTTCTTTTTCTCTTCTTCTTCTTCTTCCTTCTTTTCATTTCTCCTCTTCTCCTCTTCTTGGAGCTAAATTAGTAAGTACTTAGTTTTGGAGCTAAACGGGCTAATTATGTCATTTTAGAGGAAAACAAGCTAAGTATATAATATTAATGAGCTAACGAAGGCTCTTATGCCATTTTGAGTTTATTATGTCTTTTAGGAGCTTAATTAGTAATTTTAATGAGCTAACCAAGGTTCTTATGATGTTTTTACCTAACTAGGCTAATTATTTTATTTTGGAGGATAATTAGCTAAGTATGTATTTGTTGGGGAAAATAAGCTGAATTGAAGAAGAAAGAGAAGAAGAAAGAAGAGAAGAAGGAGAAGAAGAAGGTGAGAATAAGAAAAAGAAGAAGTAGGAGAAGGAGGAGAAAAGAAGGAGAAGAAGGAGGGCTCCTTCTCCTTCTTCTCCTCCTTCTCCTTCTTGTTCTTCTTCTTCTTCTCTTCTTCTTCTTATTCCTTCTTTTCATTTTTACTATTTCAATTGAGCTTATTATGTCATTTTGGAGCTAAATTAGCTAAGTTATGAAACTAGTGGTTTGACTAACCATTTTGGAGCTAAATTAGCTAAGTTATGAAACTAGTGGTTTCACTAACCATTTTTCCTAGTAGAAATAAAGTAGGAGCTTATTATGTCATTTTGGAGAAAACATACCACAATGGTCATTAAGGAGGAGAAACACCAGGGTTGCTCGCGTCGACTTCGTTTGGAGACAGTTCCCTGGAGAAGGGTCGTGCGACGCTTCTCGGGAGTTATTCTACAGAAAAGATATTTTGCAATGTCTCAGTTAGCATGATGACACTCAATTGTTAATACTAGTTTATAATGACCACTGAAATGAAACTCACCATGCCAATCGCAGAGAAGACGAGCATCAGCGTAGGGGCTTGACCGGTCTTATCATACATAGACTGCACATTCAGTTTTGAAGAGTCAGTCGAATTAGTTAGTAATGAAACAAACATTACAGACATGATTTGGCTAATGTGAAAAAGAAACTTACCACAATAAGCTCGTACATGGCCAGGTGAGCCGCCTCATTTCGGGCCCTCTTCTCCTCAATCAACGGAGTCGTGGTCCGGTCCCTCTCCTCAAGAGAAGCCTGAAGAGCAGCCTGGCTTGCCGCTTTCTCTTTCAGAAGAGCAGCCTCGTTTGCTGCTCTCTCTTTCTTAAGAGAAACTTGCAACACCATTCCTCGTTAACATAGTAACGAACGATCGCCACACAAACAATGAAATGGATGAAAGTTTTCTGAGTCCGCACAACTAACCTCGATGGCAAGATCGACTGGTCGTGGACGAGGCGTTGTCTCAGGATAGGAGCTCGACTGGCGCGCCTTGATCTCCGGGAGAGTGAGTGGACAACGTATTATCCCATCTCCAATGGCTATCGAGCCATAGGGCCTCCCGCCACCAGATATCGTCACCAGCTCTCGATCCAAAGGTTCCTGGCTTGGGTTAAAGTCCTCCCCTTTCCAAGCCTTCCCCATGTCCGTGTATTTTACGAGCTTGTGGTGGGATGAGATGTTTTTGAAGTATTTTGGTTCATCCAGGTCAGACTCAGAGAATGCCTTCGCCTTCTTGTACGAGGCGGTATGGGCCATGCCATAAAGGTCGTACAAGTCTGGCATCTCCGTCTTATTGTGATGCGCCTAAAAGAGAGGAACAAAGTATTAGTAAGGGGATCAAGCTAGCATGGAAAATGAATTGTATGAATCATGAATCAAACCACATACCCAGTTTCGTCTGAACTGCAGTAAGTTGGCGCTGCCTTGATGGTGTGGCACACCAACCATTTGGCTACGCCGATCCTTCGCATTATCATGGACGGCTTGCCAGTTGCCTGTGCACCACTCATCTACCAACGCCTCCCAACAATCCATCTTATCCACACACCATCTCGGGGGCACTGCTACCTCTTAAGCTTGCATTGGTTTTTCCCTTGAAGAGGAAAGGGTGAAGCAGCACATTAGCGATAAGTATTTACATCAGTTTGAGAACCAAGGTATCAATCCTGTAGGAGTATCAAGATGAGGCACCAACGTACCTGCGCAAAAACAAACAAACTTGCACCCAACGTTATAAAGGGGTTGTCAATCCCTTCACGATTATTTGCAAAGTGAGATCTGAAGGCGAAACAAAGTAATTTTGTAGATCTGAATATAGGATGTGAAGTAGACCCGAGGGCCATACTGTTCACTAGAGGCTTCTCTCATGATAGCAAGTTTGATGGTGGGTGAACGAATTACTTTTGAGCAATTGATAGAATCGCGCAAAGTCATGATGATATCTAAGGCAATGATCATACATATAGGCATCACGTCTGAGACAAGTAGACCGATACTTTCTGCATCTACTACTATTACTCCACACATCAACCGCTATCCAGCATGCATCTAGTGTATTGAGTTCATAACAAATAAAGTAACGCCTTAAGCAAGATGACATGATGTAGAGGGATAGATTCATGCAATATGATATAAACCCCATCTTTTTACCCTTGATGGCAACAACACGATGCGTGCCTCGCTACCCCTTCTGTCACTAGGTGAGGACACTGCACGGTATGAACCCAAAACCAAGCACTCTCCCATTGCAAGAATTATAGATCAAGTTGGCCAAACGAAACCCACAACTCAAAGAGAATTACAAGGATACAAAATCATGCATATAAGAGATCAGAGGAGACTCAAATAATATTCATAGATAATCTGATCATAAATCCATAATTCATCGGATCTCGACAAACACACCGCAAAAGAAGATTACATCGGATAGGTCTCCACGAAGATCATGGAGAACTTTGTGTTGAAGATCCAAGAGAGAAGAAGCCATCTAGCTACTAGCTGTTGACCCGAAGGTCTGTGGTGAAGTACTCACGCATCATCGGAGAGGCAATGGTGTTGATGAAGAAGCCCTCTGTGTCCGAATCCCCCTCCGGCAGGGCACCAGAACGGTCCCCAGATGGGGTCTTGCGGAGACAGAAGCTTGCGGCGGCGGAAAACTATTTTCCTGGCTCTCTCTGGTGGTTTTTGATTTTTAGAGAATTTATAGGCGAAAGAGGTAGGGAAAAGGAGCCACGGGGGGCCCACAAGCCTGCCAGGCGCCCCCCAGGCCGCGGCTAGGGGGCTTGTGACCTCCCGTGAGGTCCTTTGCCTTGGTTATCAAGTCCGCTGGGTATCTTCTGTTATGGAAAAAATCATCCCGCAGGTTTTATTCCGTTCCGACTCAGTTTAATATTCTTCTCTGAAATAGGTCAAAAACACGGAAAAAAAAAGAAAGTGGTACTTAGCACTGAGTTAATAGGTTAGTCCCAAAAAATATATAAAATAGCATATTCATGCATACAAAACATCCAAAGTTGACAAGATAATAGCATGGAACCATAAAAAATTATAGATACGTTGGAGACATATCAAGCATCCCCAAGCTTAACTCCTGCTCGTCCTCGAGTAGGGAAGTGATAAAGACTGAATTTTTGATGTGGAATGCTACCTAGCATATTTGTCCTTTGTAACTTCTTTCTTGTGGCATGAATGTTTAGATCCATAAGATTCAAAAAAATAGTTTACTATTGACATGAAAACAATAGTACTTCAATCATACTAGCAAAGTGATCATGAACTTTTGAAATAACAAGGCGAAAGAAAGTTATCCCTACAATATCATATAGTCTGGCTATGCTCCGTTATCCCCACACAACGAATTTAAATCATGCACAACCCCGGTATTGTCCAAGTGATTGTTTTTGCACTCTTACTTTCTCAAACTTTTTCAACTCTCATGCAATACATGAGCGTGAGCCATGGATATAGCACTATAGGTGGAATAGAGTGTGGTGGAGGTTGTGAGGCAAAAAGGAGGAGATGGTCACATTGACTTGGCGTATTAATGGACTATGGAGATGCCCATCAATAGATATCAATGTGAATGAGTAGGGATTTCCATGCAACGGATGCCCAAGAGCTATAAGTGTGTGAAAGCTCAAAAGGAAAACTAGTGGGTGTGCACCCAACTTGCTTGCTCACGAAGACCTAGGGCAATTTTGAGGAAGCCCATCATTGGAATATACAAGCCAAGTTATAAAATGAAAATTCCCACTAGTATATGAAAGTTATGAAACGAGAGACTCTCTATCATGAAGAACATGGTGCTATTTTGAAGCACAAGTGTGGAAAAAGATAGTAGCATTGTCCCTTCTCTCTTTTTATCTCATCATTTTTTTGTTTGGGCTCTCTGGCCTCTTTTTTTTCATTTTGTTTTGGTGGGCATCTTTGGCCTCTTTTTTCCTCACATGGGTCAATGCTCTAATAATGATGATCATCACACTTTTATTTACTCACAACTCAATACTTGGAACAATGAAGACTCTATAGGAAATGCCTCCGTCAATGTACCGGGATGTGCAACGATCTAGCTTAGCATCTGACATTGAGACATCTCGCTAGCTATCTTACGATCATGCAATGGCAATATGAAAGTGACGGCACATGTCATGAGACGGAACAGTGGGAGTTGCATGGCAATATATCTCGGAATGGCTATGAAAATGCCATAATAGCTAGGTATGGTGGCTATTTTCAGGAAGGTATATGGTGGGTTTGTGCACCGACGAAGTTGCGCGGCACTAGAGAGGCTAGCAATGGTGGAAGGTGAAAGTGCATCTATAGCATGGACTCACATTAGTCATGAAAACTCATATACTTATTGCGAAAGCTTTATTAGTAATCGAAACAAAATGCTAAATGCATACTCCTAGGGGAAGGGTTGGTAGGTGTTAACCATCGCACGATCCCGACCGGCACACAAAGAATGACAATCAATAAATCGATTATGCTCCGACTTCCTAACATAGAGGTTCACCATACGTGCATGCTACGGGAATTACTAACGTCAACACAAGTATTTCTAGATTCACAAAACCCTACAAACATAACTCTAATATTACCATAACCATATCTCAAAACTAATTGTGAGGAATCGAACTTCTCTTACTAATCAATGCACTTGACTATGGAAGTTTTTATTATATCCTCTTTGGATGGCTATCATCTTTAGGACTACTTTCATAGCACACGCCAATTACCAAGCTACTTAGAGACACCACTCTCAAAAATATACAAGTGAAGATCGAGAGTTTTTATTTCTACAAAATATGATACCGCCGTGCTCTAAAAAGATTTAAGTGAAGCACTAGAGCAAAATTATCTAGCTCAAAAGATATAAGTGAAGCACATGTGAGCTAAATTGCCTAACTCCAAAGATATAAGTGAAGCTCAATGAGTATTCTAGCAAATTCACGATGAGTGCATGTCCCTCTCAAAAAGGTGCGCAACAAGGACGATTGTGACAAAAAAAGACTCCTATAATACACGACGCTCCAAGCAAAACACATATCATGTGGTGAATAAAAATATAGCTCCAAGTAACGTTACCGATGGATTGAAGACGAAAGAGGGGATGCCTTCCCGGGACATCCCCAAGCTTAGGCTTTTTGATGTCCTTTAATTTGGCTTCAGATGCCTTGGGCATCCCCAAGCTTAAGCTCTTTCCACTCTTTGTTCCATTGTCCATGAGAACATCACCCAAAATTTGAAAACATCACAACACAAAACATAAACAGAAACTCGTGATATCATTAGCATAGGAAAACAAACCACCACTCTTTTAGGTATTGTGGTAAACTTGATTTCTATTTAGATTGATGCTAGATTACTGTATTCTCACTTTTCCATGTCTAGTACCCCCCGATACTAAGCATAGTTTCATCAAAATAAGCAATCAACACAACAAAAACAGAATCTGTCAAAAACAGACCAGTCTGTAGCAAATCTGTATACTTCGTATACCTCTCGGATCTCAAAAATTCTGAAAAATTATGACAGTTAGGGAAATTCGTATATCAACCAGAAGAAAAAAGAATCAACTCAAAAACTCTTTCTGGATAGGAATTAAAAATAATTTCGTGAGCGCAAAGTTTCTGTCTTTTTCAGCATGATCAAACAACCATCACCAAAACTAATCATAAATGTTTTACTTGGCACAAAAGCAAAAAGAAACATAAAAAACACAATCATAACTGAATTATCATGGTGTGGACACAACAAAATAGAAAGCAAAAATCAAAGATAAATTCATTGGGTTTCCTCCCAAGAAGCGCTATTGTTTAACGCCCTTAGCTAGGCATAAGGCGATAGAATCAAGTATCGTCGTCTTTGGTGCTCAAACCATAAGTAGCGTGAACACTCAACATTTTAATATCTTCATCTCTCTTACTAGATGGTTCACCACTGTTTTTAGGAACGAAGACAAACTTGGTGGCCTTATTGTGGGCAAAATTTGGAGTGTTCTGAAGAGCGGCAAAAGCGGAACCCAAGTTGGTTATAACATCCTCTAGTTTGCCAATTCTAGCGGAATCATGACCTAGTTTTTCAATAATTGTGGGTTCCTTCTCCTTTAAATTTTTCAAAGTCATCCCCACCTTGGATCCATACAGAGTGATTTGATTTTGGATCTTTTTATCCAAATTTTCAATGAGTTCTATCATAGCAACTTTATTTTCAATAATATCCAGCCTACGCATCACATGTTCCAAAGTTAAGGTAGTTCCGTTAACCATGAGTGGGGGTGAGCCAACCAAATTTATTAAAGCACCGTAAGAATGAATGGTATGGCTACCCAAGAAATTTCTGCCTACGATGGTGTCAAGAACATACCTATTCCAAGGAGAAATACCCACATAAAAGTTGCGAAGTAGAACGGTAGTAGATTGCTTACAAGCAGATCTATTCTGAGCATTGTAAGTTCTGTACCAAGCATCCTTTAAGTTTTCTCCCTCATTTTGTTTGAAATTAAGAACTTTGCTCTCGGGAGTAACGTTCAAAGCAATAGGACTAGCCATAAGGATAGGTAGACTAACCCACACAAGCATACAAAAAGCAAGCAGAAGAAAAGGGCGAACGAAAAAGGCAAATGTTTTTGTAAATTTTGTTTTTTAGAGGTGGGGGAGAGGAAAACGAGAGGAAAAAGGCAAATAATGTAAATGCAAGAGATGAGTTTGCGATAGTTACTTGGATAAGCTTCACTTTGAATACTCCCCGGCAACGGCGCCAGAAATTCTTCTTGCTACCTCTTGAGCTTGCGTTGGTTTTTCCCTTGAAGAGGAAAGGGTGATGCAGCATAGTAGCGATAAGTATTTCCCTCAGTTTGAGAACCAAGGTATCAATCCAGTAGGAGTATCATGATGAGGCACCAATGTACCTGTGCAAAAACAAACGAACTTGCACCCAACGCTGTAAACGGGTTGTCAATCCCTTCACGATTATTTGCAAAGTGAGATCTGAAGGTGAAACAAAGTAATTTTGTAGATCTGAATATAGGATGTGAAGTAGACCCGGGGGCCATAGTGTTCACTAGAGGCTTCTCTCATGATAGCAAGTATTACGGTGGGTGAACGAATTACCGTCGAGCAATTGATAGAATCGTGCAAAGTCATGATGATATCTAAGGCAATGATCATACTTATAGGCATCACGTCCGAGACAAGTAGACCGATACTTTCTGCATCTACTACCATTACTCCACACATCAACCGCTATCCAGCATGCATCTAGTGTATTGAGTTCATAACAAACAGAGTAACGCCTTAAGCAAGATGACATGATGTAGAGGGATAGATTCATGCAATATGATATAAACCCCATCCTTTTACGCTTGATGGCAACAACACGATGCGTGCCTCGCTACCCCTTCTGTCACTAGGTGAGGACACCGCATGGTATGAACCCAAAACCAAGCACTTCTCCCATTGCAAGAAATATAGATCCAGCTGGCCAAACGAAACCCACAACACGAAGAGAATTACAAGGATACGAAATCATGCATATAAGAGATCAGAGGAAACTCAAATAATATTCATAGATAATCTGATCATAAATCCACAATTCATCGGATCTCGACAAACACACCGCAAAACAAGATTACATCAGATAGATATTGAAGATGCAAGAGAGAGAAGAAGCCATCTAGCTACTAGCTATGGACTCGAAGGTCTGTGGTTAACTACTCATGCATCATCGGAGAGGCAATGGTGTTTATGAACAAGCAGGGCACCAGAACGGTCCCCGGATGGGATCTTGCGGAGACAGAAGCTTGCGGCAGCGGAAAAGTATTTTCGTGGCTCTCTCTGGTGGTTTTTGATTTTTGGAGAATTTATAGGCGAAAGAGGTAGGGCAAAGGAGCCACAGCGGGCCCACAAGCCTGCCGGCGCGGCCCCCCAGGCCGCGGCTAGGGGGCTTGTGACCTCCCCCGAGGTCCTTTGCCTTGGTTCTCAAGTCCTGTGTGTATCTTCTGTTATGGAAAAAATCATCCCGCAGGTCTTATTCCGTTTGGACTCGGTTTAATATTCTTCTGTGAAAAAGGTCAAAACAAGGAAAAAATAGAAACTAGCACTTGGCACTGAGTTAATAGGTTAGTCCCAAAAAAGATATAAAATAATTCATGCATACAAAACATCCAAAGTTGACAAGATAATAACATGGAACCATAAAAAATTATAGATACCTTGGAGACGTATCAGGCACCTATAAGTTATTATAAAGAATTTTGAGCGCTGCGCCTACGAATAAAATCAAGAAAACTACGTACAAGGCCTTAAGAATAGGTAATTACCTTCATGTACTACTCCTTCTTCAAATACTTTCCGCGGCACTCCTTCTTCTTCTTCTTAATACCACGTGCGGCGTAGTTGTCTCGAATGGCCTGCGGCTGAGCCTCGTGGCGTAAGTTCTGTAATAACTACCTACACTCGGCCTCGATAACCTTGGCCGCCTCCTCCTCATATCCCTCCTCACACCTATAGAAGGTCTGCAATCAAATGAGACAACATCGATTAGTAAAATAACTAGCTATATTGTTAATTTTAGATTGTGTAAAAGGATAATTTACCCAAAAGCTGTTGATCACCATATCGGCCCTCGAGTGGCACAAGACACCATCTATATTCTCCTCCGGCGGGGCCTACGCAGCCTGGTAGTGCTTCGAGGTAAATCCTAATGTAGGAACCTGACCCTCACGAGGCAACGCGACAAACCCTGGGAAATTTGTCCGGTAAAGCACACCAAGAACGATGTTCGGCTTGCGGACTCCAACAGGGTGTTTCCATCCCCTGCAATATGATAAGGTCAACGCATTAGATATTTGAAGGAACTTGAAGGCAGAACCTAAAAAAGAGTAAATGTACTTACCTATCCCCTTCAGGATTAATCACCGGCCTCTGCTCCCGGGTAGCCGGCGTGACCGGGAGACGTGTACTACCACGCTTGTACATGGTGGACCCTTCCACCTGCATGTCACCCTCACTATACGTAGACTCATCCCCGCCATCAACAGAACAGCCACCCAGACACTCGGTCCAATCTGGCACCTCAGTCCGATCCGGCCAGGCACCCCATCCGGACGTCTCCACGTCGGCCGAAGCATGTGTGGCACGAGTCTCCTGGGACGTAGCCTCAGGAACCGGAGTATCATGGGCTGAAGGCACCTCGACCCGAGGCTGATCCTGGACCGGGTTCTCATGGGCCGAATGCCCGTCCACCCGAGGTTCTTGGACCGGAGTCCCCATAACCTCCTCCACAAATGGGTCCACCATAGTATTCATGTGCTCGGGTGAATGAGCTGGTGGTGGTGGCGAGGACGGCGCAACAGTCTGCCTACCTCTTCCGCGACCACCACCTCTCCCTATATCCTTCCCCTTCTTCCCTACCCGACCAACACCTCTCCCAGTGGGAAATGCCGCCAACGAAGAATCACCCACGGGTGGTGTCGTCAGATTGTTTGCCAAGGCTCTACGGAGAGATAGGGGTGGAATGGAAGTACCACCCCTCGTGCGGGCCTCCGAAGAAGAACCCGGCAAGCGATCTGGACCCACACCCACCATCATTCAACACATGCTGACCTGCCATGATAAAGATTAAAAAAAATTAGTACAACATAAAAAAAAAATTGAATAACTGACATGAATAATAATATGTACATATATTATTTAAGTTGGGAATCTTACAAACTAATAATCATCATCAATAAATGCATCATCATCATCAGTATTACACATGTCTTCATGAATGACGTGCTTATCGGGTTCCAATGCATGAAGTTTTGGAAGGCCTTTCTGTAATCGGTCAAGCATTGATAGGTCATCCGCATCTGTAACCTCTTCTAGTTCCAGCTCTGCTGGTTCCAGCTTAGGGGTGAACTCGGATTCATTGTCACTATCGACTTCCATCTTCTGGGGTGAAGAACGGCGGTTCTTGAAATGTTTCTTGGAAAGACGTGTTGCTTGGAAGAATTCTCCATCATATGTGTCTGGGTTAATGTGAGGTTCATAATCCTGTTCATTTGGGGGAGGTGGTCTAACAAGTGGCGACACTTCATAAATAACATACCAACCTTCCAGATTCTTATGAGTTTGGCATGCCACGGTAGATAGAAAAGTTGGGTCGCCTGTTGAGCCGTAATATAGACATCGGGAACATCGAAATGGGTGTTTGGCTTGACTTCGACTAGTCCTATATGTCCATGAGTCCTTCTAGTCTCCTTCGGCTCGAACCAATAACATTTGAAGACTACAACGTTCGGTGGGTTTTCACCAAAGAATTGAAGTTCATAAATTGCTTCAACTCTTCCATAATACTCGATACCACCTTCGCCGATGGCAAAGACACCACAATTTGTAGATCTCCGGTCGGGCATAGATAGCTCTTTGCCAAAGGTACAAAAGAGATACCCGTTGATGTTGTATTTCTCAAATGAACGGACCTTATAGTCAAAACCATTAGC
This sequence comes from Hordeum vulgare subsp. vulgare, assembly GCF_904849725.1. Lineage (NCBI taxonomy): Eukaryota > Viridiplantae > Streptophyta > Magnoliopsida > Poales > Poaceae > Hordeum > Hordeum vulgare. The sequence goes on along the minus strand of NC_058520.1, from coordinate 296,664,658 downwards.
GGCTTGTCTCAATTTGGTGTCCATAGACTCTGAATTAGCCTACAAGTTTAATACGAAACGGTTGTTGCATTAGCGAAAAGTTAGACCAAGAAATGAAATGGTCCATTATTGATAATTACCCTTTGTTTGTACCAAGAGAAGAAACCGGGATAGCCGCCTCCATCCTTAGCCAGAAGCTCATACTCTTCGACAGAATCATTTTGGATCACCGCTCCATACGAGAATTTGGCGACGTACTGGCTGTATGAAATATCTGGGAATAGGAGCAGTTCAAAGGAATTAGAAGTTACGAAAATATGTGTCGAGAACTTACTCGATGTACAGCCGCACTTCTGTTAGGTATACAACGAAATGTTTCGCCATTCTTCGACATCCAACGTTATTGGTTTCAAAGCACCGGCTAGTGCAAGCTTCCCTTTGAATATGTTGAGGTTGAATCCACCTTTTTTATGGTCTGCATAATTGTACCGAGGCTTCGGATTATGCAAATGATGATTTTTGGCTTCGTAGTGTGCTGTCACAAAGTTTGCCACCTCCTCAGTAATGAATGCCCCAACCACCGATGCTTAAATTCTACGCTCATTTTTACATTTAGCTCGAAGCATCTTTTGCATCCTCTCAGTTGCATAGCACCAATGATTTTGCACGGGCCAACCCAACCTTGCCTCGGTCAGTAGACGTAAAATCAAATGCTGCATTGGATTAAAGAAGCCCGGCGGAAAGATCGTCTCTAACTTGCACATCAACTCCAGTGAAAACTCCTCCATGTCATCTACCACGCCAGGTGACAATTCTTTCGCACGAAGAACATGGAAGAAGTAGCTCAGCTCCGCCAGTACTAGCCATTCATCCTCAGGAATAAAGTCACGTAACATCGCCGACATTACCCACTCAAGCCATATGTGCCAATCATGACTCTTGAAACCAAAGATTTTTAATTTTTCAAGACTCGCTCCCCTCTTTAGATTTGCTGCATACCCATCAGGGAAAATCAAGTGCATTTTGACCCACAAGATAATTTCCCTCATAGCTGGCTTTCCAAGATTGAACCAGGCCTTTGGCTTCGACCACTTTTGCTTTCCTTTGCCTTCTCGCATGTTTTGTAACGGTCTGTGACATAGTGTCTCTTGATCGACTCTAGCCTTAATATTATCCTTTGTATTCCCATCTATGTCGAATAATGTACCAAAAATAGCCTCTCCGATATTCTTTTCAGTGTGCATCATGTCGATATTGTGTGGAAGAAGGAGGTCTTTGAAGTAAGGCAGATCCCACAAGCATGGCTTGTGAATCCAGACGTGTTTTGAATTATACCCCTTGAAATACCCTGGACGCTCTGGATCAGGCTCGAGGGCGTTTAACTGATCCAGGATCTGTTGGTCTGTCAACGCAGGTGGTGCCACGTTTTTGAGAACTTTACCTTTGGTAAAGTTCTTCTTTTCTTTTGTGAACTGATGGTCAGGATCCAGGAACTGTCTATGCAAGTCAAAGCAAGAATACTTCTGACCCTCCTGCAACCAATGAAACTAAAGAGCTGCCTTGCATGTGGGGCACGGGAACCTTCCATGCACACACCATCCAGCGCATACGTCGGCAAGTCATGCATAGAGTACATGTACCACACATGCATTTTGAAGTTTTCTTTTCTAGCAGCATTGTATGTCTTGACCCCATTATCCCAAGCTTCTTGCAATTCATTCTTAAGCGTCTGCATGTACACATTCATATTCTTCCCCGGATAATTGGGCCCTGGAATTATCAATGTCAGAAATATGTTCTTTCTTTGCATAATATGCTCAGGGGAGATTGAGTGGAATGACAAATACAGACCAACTACTGTATTGGGTTGCCCTCATGTCGAAGGGATTGAAACCATCCGTGGTGATGTAGACTCGAGGATTCCTTGCATTCGCCGCTTTATCCTGATGCAATCCATCGAAATATGTCCACGCTTCCCCATCCGATGTGTGTACCACCATCTTATTCCCTTCCGCATCTAGTTCAGATCTTTTGCTCATTTTGTGCCATGTCATCTGTCTGGTTGTCTCTTCGACCATGAAAATACGTTGAAGCCTTGGTATGATTGGCATATACCGAAGAACACTAACTGTGATTTTGGTCTGCCTCTTCTGACCCATACCATTGTCTACCACAAGATACGTGCAAGACTCGCAATTGGGACAATAGTCCAAGTGTGCATACTCCTTCCTAAATAAGACACATCCTTTCTCACATGCATCGATCTTCTCATAGGGCATCTTAAGTACACAAAGTATTTTATCCGACTGATACAGGTTTGCAGGCATGACATGGCCTTTGGGTAGAAAGCGTCCAAATAGTGCCATCATCGCATCATAGCATTCTCTTCCCAAGTTGAATTGAGCCTTCAGAGCCATTACTTCTGCAATGGCATCCAGCTGACAAAGCTCAGTGTGCTCATGGAGAGGATGTTTCGAAGGCTCCAACATTTCATAGAAGGCCTTTGCAGATTCCTCCATCTCATCTTCCTAATCCCGAGCATCATCAATCTCTTGCACCATGTCTTCGATCCCGGTACCATGCTCGTCGGTGCGACGACGAACCACCTCAGCTCTGGTGCTTTGTATAGACTCACCATAAAATGTCCAAACCATATAATTAGGCTTAAAACCCCTCCTCTGCAGGTGTTTAATCATTACAGCCTCTGTCCTCTTTTTATAGTTGTCGCATTCAGGACAAGGGCACCAGTTTGTTTCATGGCCATTTGCAAATGCGGCTTTCACAAACTCCTTGGTTTTTAGAAACCATTCTTTCGTCATCTGTTTCTGACTAGGGTGACCGGTGTACATCCACGCACGATCACTGATCTTGCCTACTTACTAAACACACAAGAAATATATTTATATATAATTCGGCATATATATTCATTAGTTAATCAAGTTCGCCAGTTTTATTACGTCCATGAAACTTACTTTAATAGGTAAAGATAGGATCTAATCCCACCCGAGTATGTGTAGATTGGGTTTGTTTTCCCATGCTCTTTTCCGTATCCAACGCAAAATTTAGGCAGCACCTCCCCGCTATTCTCCTGATACACGTCTCCGCAATAAACAAAGAGGATGTGTATCCGGAGAACAACAGGGAGGCACTGCCGAAATTATGCATCGGATCCGGAACAAAGCATATGGGAAAACAAACCCAATCTACACATACTCGGGCTGTCCATGGATAACGTTGGACAATTCGGAAGAATCACGGTTATAAATATATGCAAATGCATGCATATTTATAATTGTAACCCTTTCGAACGGGAGACGCATACTGGTCACGCATACTGATAAATTAATTTAATTACCTATATCTAGCAAGTTTCATCCGAAGACCGACCCACAAGAAATGAAGGGGCGAGAAGGAGATGACATTTGTACTCACCCACGAATGTAGGGGCGGAGCTGGTAGAACGGAGGTCTTCATACAGCAGACCTCACAACGATGAGACAACTGTCACATGTAAATCCACCCGATCAATACAAATATATTGTGTTCATTAATAAAATCAAAAAATATACGACCTAACACAAATATATGACCTAAAAAAATGAGCCGGAAAGGTTGTGGCCTGCTGCTAGGGCATATGGGTCGGATGAATATAACCATCACATGGCTAAGGTGTTTGCAACATCTGATAAGGTGTTTCCTTACTTTAGGGATTAGCACAATCTGCTCTGGAAGAGGTGCATGTTCAACCCGGACATCAAGTGTGACTATATAAACAACAATCTTACCGAGTGCTTTAATGCTTGGGTGTGGGATATCAGGGACTTGCCTATTGCTCAGCTAGCTGACAAGATAAGAGAAATGATTATGGACCTATTTAGAAAGAGAAGAATGATTGGATAAAGATTTTATGGGAAAATTCTGCCATTTGTCATACACCAATTGTTCAAACAATGGTGGGAAGGTGGATCAAGGAAGGGGACTTTGAAAAAATGCAAAAAATGTGGAGAGGTAGGACATAGAGAAGCTGATTGTCCTACAAATGGAAGAAAGAAAAGGTAAAAAAATTACTTGCTTCTGTCTAGTTCTAACACCATAGTTGTTTTACATGAACCTGTTCTAATTGCTTCTTCTCATAGGAAAAGTCGGAGTAAAAAGAATGCATCTCCATGGTTCGATGTCTAGGTTAGCAATGCAGTCCCATCTACACCAAATAAGAGGAACATTGCTTCAACAAGTAGCACCCCTGGACCTATCACTAGGAGCCAAGCTACAACTCAAACTGCTACTCCACCCCCGAAGTCTCCAACAAAAGGGAAGAAGAAGAAAATGACTCCGAAGAAGAAGAAATTAAGTGATCTTGTTTGTGGCTGTCATTGAACTCCCTTCAATTGATGTGTATGTGAGGTGAAAAAAGGAAGCCGCACTCATTTGTCAATCCATAGCTAAACATAGCTAACTAACCTAATAAACTAAACCGAAGCCGCACTCATTTGTCAATCCATTTTTTGTTTGAAACATTAGCTTAACTGAAGCCGCACTCATTTGTCAATCCATAGCTAAACATAGCTAACTAACCTAATAAACTAAAAAACTAACCTTACTAATTTAACATAAATAAAAAAAGGAAAACCAAAATAAAAATAGGGTCGGCCGGCCGGCGCGGGGGGAGGGGGGGCTCACCGGCCGGGGCGACTCGGGCGTCGTTGGCGGTGGGGCGTCATGGGCGGCGGGGCGCCAGGGCGACTGGTGGCGGGGAATGATGGGGCGTTGGGGGCGGTGGGGCGTCGGATCGGCGGGGAGGACGGGCGCGACGGGGGCTGTGGTGCGGCGGGGGCGGTGGGCGCGTTGGGGGCAGCGGGGCGGTGGGGTGGCGGCGCGATAGGGCCGATGGGGCGATGACCGTGGTGGCCGCGGGGTTGGCGGCGGTGGGCATCGGGGAGAGAGGGGAGTGGGAGTGGGAGTGTGTGAGTAAGGGAGAGGGACCGGGGTGGGGGCGGGATGGCCGTTAGTACCCGTTAGGGCATTGCCGCCTGCTGGCGGATGACAAAGAGGCTAGCCTCTTTACCGTCTGCTTCAGGACACTTTGCCGTCCGCTAGCAGACGACAAAGAAGACGCCAAATTTAACCTACCCACCCCGCGGTCAGGTGGGGGCCAACTGTCGCTTAGCCGTCTGTTGTGTGGCTCTTTGCCATCTGCATGCTGACAGCAAAGATACACTGATGGCAAAGACCCTCTATGCCATCTGCCTGTTCTATGTCGTCTGCTTTATGGCAGCAGACGGCAAAGACTCTCTTTACCATTTGCCAGCCGACGACAAAGATCTGGCAGACGGCAAATAACTGAATTCCAGTAGTGTGTGGTTTGCTTGAGCTATCATCCTCAGATGAACGGTACCTCTTCGTGCTGCCACGGTTGGGATTCATCCTACGCTCTTGAGGAGCCGATCTGCCACCTCTTCAGATCAAAAACACAACCACACGAAAGCACGAAAGAAAAACAACGAGTACACAATTACATGACACAAAGATGGTCGAGAAAGAGATGCGGAACAAGAAGAAAATTCGTGCAAAGACCAGTCCAGGGCGGTAGTACCGCTGCCAGGGGCGGTACTACCTGTTATGAGCGGTAGTACCGCCTGGACGAGCTGTAGTACCGCTTAGGGCAGGGACTGTGGGGTGAAAACCACTACAGGTGAGATCTGGTACTACCGGGGATACCTTGACCACATAATTTCTAAAAGATCAACATATCTAAACTCTAGCCATCATCCACACCCCTCACATGTCGCAAATCGGAGCCAAAAATACATAGATACATATCATATTGTCCAAGACCTAGATCTGACAAAGAGACTAAATGAGAAGAAGAATGAGGACAATTCCAGTATCCATGGCAAGAGTAGGGGGTGGAGAACGATTCCACCAGTTGAAATCGCGAAAGGGTGGCCGAAAACGGAGATCAGGGGCAGCCAATGGAGCCTTGAGGTCGCCTAGAGAGAGACACCCATGAGGAGTGGGGATGAATGGGTATGGGGAGAGAAAACTGCCCGTGCCCATCCCGATACCCCCCCCCACGAAGGAGCGTAAGTGGTAGTACCGTTGTTGTGGGTGGTACTACCTCTTATCGTCGGTAGTACCACCGGTGTAGTGGTAGTATCGCTCTAGATGACACAAAAATGCTCAAAATAGGGAAAAAAATCGAACCACCATGATGTAAAAGATATAAAGACATGTCATGTGGATGAGTTCACTCCAAATTGAAAAAAATAAGTAGAGAGAGGACAACTTGGAGTGATACAAACAAAAGTGGGATGTTCCTGTGAGACAAATGCCATAAGGAAGGGGATGGTGGCCGAAACCACCTATGTTTGAGTTAGTAGTTATGGCACCGCAAGAATTTTAACCTCGGGCCCAAGACCAGAACTCGTCGTTGAAGCACGAGTGTCATCAATGATGTCATTTTATGTAATAGGAGGAGGGAGAGTCCATTGAGAGAACTACACTCCCCTTAAACCCATGCCTACACCTAAACAAAATAAAATGATGAGAGTGGTGGGGTGTGACTAGTTTCAATTAATATTGCTCAAATCAATGATATTTAGCTCATCCCTTAACTCTCGAAATCTTGCTTCATTCGGATTCGCGAAGACATCTACAAGTTAATCATTAGTGTTGACGTAAATGAGGTCAATCTCCCCACGCTTCATATGATATCAGATGAAGTGGTGACGAATATTGATGTGCTTTGTCTTGCAACGTTGAACCGGGTTCTTGGAGATTGAGATAGAACTAATCACTATAAAGAGGCACTTTGTCACATGTGACACCGTAACCCTTTAAAGTTTTCCTCATGCAAAGCAAGTGAGCACAACAACTTGCAACAGCTACATATTCAGCCTCGATGGACGAGAGAGAAACACCAATTTGTTTCTTGGAACACCAACTTACCAGAGAGCGACCAAGGAATTGGCAACCTCCGGAAGTTAACTTCCTATCCACACGATCTCTAGCCTAATCCAAATATGAATACCCAATGAGATCAAATGAAGCACCTTTGGGATACCATAAGCTAAAGTTTGGGGAATGAGCCAAATATCGAAAGATTTGCTTGACCGCCACATAGTGTCTTTCCTTAGGTGCGGATTGAAATCGCACACAAATTACCACACTCAACATAATATCTGGTCTAGATGCACAAAGGTAAAGCAGGGAGCTTATCATAGAGCAATATACCTTTTGATCCACAACTTTACCATTGGGATCGAGGTCAAGATGGCAGTTCAGAGGCATAGGAGTGTTGGCCTTGTCTGGTTTTAGATCATCCATCTTGAACCTTTTGAGCATGTCTTGAGTATATTCTGCTTGATTGATGAAGGTTCCTTGACTTTGTTGCTTGACTTTGAAACCAAGGAAAAACTTCAACTCTCCCATCATAGACATCTCAAACTCTTTAGTCATGAGTGCGGCAAATTCTTCATTAAAAGCTTTGTTAGGAGAACCAAAGATAATATCGTCAACATATAGTTGGCATATGAACAAACTCCCCTTGACCTTCTTAGTAAAAAGAGTGGGGTCAATTTTCCCAACTTTAAATCCAAGGTCATGTAACATCTCGGTAAGGTGCTCATACCACGCACGTGGGGCTTGTTTAAGGCCATTGAGTGCCTTATCGAGAACATAAACATGACTAGGAAACTTGGTATCCTCGAACCCCGTGGGTTGCTTGACATACACCAACTCCTTAAGAGGACCATTAATAAACGCAATATTCATATCCATTTGGTACAATTTGAAGTTATGATGAGAAGAAAATGCAAGCAACATGCTAATAGATTCAAGGCGAGCGACAGGAGCAAAGATTTCACCATAGTCGATGCCTTCGACTTGGGAGTAGCCTTGTGCTACCAATCTTGCCTTGTTATGACACTACAGGAATCACCTTCTTTGCCGTCTGCCATCACAGACGGCAAAGGCTAAATCCCGGACGGAAAGACAAAACAACAGACGACAAAGAATCTCACGGCCGGCAAAATTTCTGCGTCAGCCTACGACGGCATAGGACCTTCTTTGCTGTTTGTCCCCCCAAAGCGGACGGCAAAGCTCTTTGCCGTCAGCTTTCCTCAAGAGCAGTCGGCAAAGTGCTCGAGACGGCAGCCGACAGGCGTTGCCTCCATTAGGGGTTAACGGAGGCTTTGCCATCTGCCTCCCCCTTATTCTTTGCCGTCTGCCTCCTCCCCCCCTCCACTCTTTGTCGTCTGCCTCCTCCTCCCCCCATCCACTCTTTGTCGTCTGCCTCCTCCTCCCCCCTCCACTCTTTGTCGTCTGCCTCCTCCTCCCCCCTCCTCTGTGCCCTCTTCTTTGCCATCTGCCCACCCTGGAGGCAGACGGCAAAGAGCCTATATAGACACCCCAGGATGCACAGCTGGGTGCCATGTGGCACCTTTGCCATCTGCCAGCTGATGGCACAGGTCTTTTCCATTAGCTGGCAGACGGCAAAGAGCCCATATAGTACCTTTTTTTTTGTTTTATATTATTTCAAAGGACATATATATATATATATATATATATATATATATATTTGACAACACATTTATATAATTCACCACACATATATGATATATAGTTCACCACACATATACTTGCCAACACATATATATAATTCACCACACATATATGATATACATATAAATCAATGTACATCCCCATATATAAAAAGAACCAACATACAAAGTATTGCACTGTTTATCCATATATACATATACATATAGTTCGACATTGTTCATCAACTCAAATGAAAACTAGATGATATACATATAAAGTTCATCCATCGACATTGTTCAACTCCATGAATGCCAGCTTCCATGCATGTAGTATATCCAATCTGCAAAAATGTGAATAAGAAAGTCAGAAGAAGAACAAAATATGATGTTTTTCAGCTAATTATGTCATTTTTAGCGGAAAAACAAGCTAAGAATATAATATTCATGAGCTAACCAAGGTTCTTATGCCATTTTAAGCTTATTATGGCATTTTGGAGCTAAATGGGTTAATTAAAGCCAGGATAATATGAAAGAGGAGAAGAAAGAGGAGGAGGAGGAGAATAAGAAGAAATCAAGAAGAAGGAGGAGAAGGACTAGAAGGTCCTTGGCCTTCTCCTCCTCCTCCTCCTCCTTCTCCTTCTCCTTCTCCTTCTTCTCTTCTTCTTCTTGTTCTTCTTCTTCTTCTTCTTCTTCTTTCTTTTCATGTTGCCTATTTCTTCTCCTCTTGTTGGAGCTAAATTACCTAATTATGTATTTTTGGAGCTAAATGGGTTAATTATCCCATTTTAGAGGAAAACAAGCTAAGTATATAATATTCATGAGCTAACCAAGGTTCTTATGCCATTTTGAGCTTATTATAGTATTTTGGAGCTAAATGGGCTAATTATGTCATTGTTGGGGAAATTAAAGCAAGTATAATATGAAAGGGGAGAAGAAATAGGAGGAGAAGGAGAAGAAGAAGAAATCAAGAAGGAGGAGAAGGAGGAGAAGGAGTAGGAGGAGAAGGACTAGAAGGTCCTTGGCCTTCTCCTTCTCCACCTCCTCCTCCTCCTCCTCCTTCTTATCTTCTTCCTCTTCTTCTTCTTATGCTTCTTTCTTTTCATTTTTCCTATTTCTTCTCCTCTTCTCCTCTTGTTGGAGCTAAATTACCTAATTATGTCTTTTTGGAGCTAAATGGGCTAATTATCCCATTTTAGAGGAAAACAAGCTAAGTATATAATATTCATGAGCTAACCAAGGTTCTTATGCATTTAGAGCTTATTATGCTATTTTGGAGCTAAATGGGCTAATTATGTCATTGTTGGGGAAATTAAAGCAGTGATAATATGAAAGAGGAGAAGAAAGAGGAGGATGAGGATAAGAAGAAGAAATCAAGAAGGAGGAGAAGGAGGAGAAGGAGGAGGAGGAGAAGGACTAGAAGGTCCTTGGCCTTCTCCTTCTCCTCCTCCTCCTCCAACTTTTCCTTCTTATCTTCTTCTTCTTCTTCTTCTTCTTCTTCTTCTTCTTCTTTCTTTTCATTTTTCCTATTTCTTCTCCTCTTCTCCTCTTGTTGGAGCTAAATTACCTAACTATGTCCTTTTGGAGCTAAATGGGCTAATTATCCCATTTTAGAGGAAAACAAGCTAAGTATATAATATTCATGAGCTAACCAAGGTTCTTATGCCATTTTAAGCTTATTATGGCATTTTGGAGCTAAATGGGCTAATTATGTCATTGTTGGGGAAATTAAAGCAAGGATAATATGAAAGAGGAGAAGAAAGAGGAGGAGGAGGAGAAGCAGAAGAAATCAAGAAGAAGGAGGAGGAGGAGAAGTACTAGAAGGTCCTTGGCCTTCTCCTCCTTCCCCTCCTCCTCCTCCTCCTCCTCGTCCTTCTCCTCCTTCTCCTTCTTCTCTTCTTCTTCTTATTCTTCTTCTTCTTCTTTCTTTTCATTTTTCCTATTTCTTCTCCTCTTCTCCTCTTGTTGGAGCTAAATTACTTAACTATGTCTTTTTGGAGCTAAATGGGTTAATTATCCCATTTTAGAGGAAAACAAGCTAAGTATATATTATTCATGAGCTAACCAAGGTTCTTATGCCATTTTGAGCTTATTATGTTATTTTGGAGCTAAATGGGCTAATTATGTCATTGTTGGGGAAATTAAAGCAAGGATAATATGAAAGAGGAGAAGAAAGAGGAGGAGGAGGATAATAAGAAGAAATCAAGAAGAAGGAGGAGAAGGAGGAGAAGGAAGAGGAGGAGAAGGACTAGAAGGTCCTTGGCCTTCTCCTTCTCCTCCTCCTCCTCCTCCTCCTCCTCCTCCTCCTCCTCCTTCTCCTTCCTCTCTTATTCTTCTTCTTCTTTCTTTTCATATTTCCTATTTCTGCTCCTCTTCTCCTCTTCTCCTCTTCTTGGAGCTAAATTACCTAATTATGTCTTTTTGGAGCTAAATGGGCTAATTATCTCATTTTAGAGGAAAACAAGCTAAGTATATAATATTCATGAGCTAACCAAGGTTCTTATGCCATTTTGAGGTTATTATGGCATTTTGGAGCTAAATGGGCTAATTATGTCTTTTTGGGGAAATTAAAGCAAGGATAATATGAAAGAGGAGAAGAAATAGGAGGTGGAGGAGAAGAAGAAATCAAGAAGGAGGAGAAGGAGGAGGAGGAGAAGGACTAGAAGGTCCTTGGCCTTCTCCTCCTTCTCCTCCTCCTCCTCCTCCTCCTCCTTCTCCTTCTTCTCTTCTTCTTCTTCTTCTTCTTTCTTCTCATTTTTCCTATTTCTTCTCCTCTTCTCCTCTACTCCTCTTCTGGGAGCTAAATTACCTAATTATGTCTTTTTGGAGCTAAATGGGCTAATTATCTCATTTTAGAGGAAAACAAGCTAAGTATATAATATTCATGAGCTAACCAAGGTTCTTATGCCATTTTGAGGTTATTATGGCATTTTGGAGCTAAAATGGGCTAATTATGTCTTTTTGGGGAAATTAAAGCAAGGATAATATGAAAGAGGAGAAGAGAAACTTACTGTAGTGGTCATTAAGGAGGAGAAACACCATGGTTCCTCACGGCGGCTTCGTTTGGAGACGGTTGCCCTGGAGAAGGACCGTGCGATGCCGCTCGGGAGTTATTCTGCAGAAAAGATATTTTGCAATGTCTCAGTTAGCATGATGACACTCAATTATTAATGCTAGTTTATAATGAAACTCACCGTGCCAATCAAAGAGAAGACGGGCATCGGCGGAGGGACTTGACCGCTCTTCTCGCACAGACACTGAAGAGTGGGTCGTATTAGTTAGTAATGAAACAGACATTACACACATGATTTGGCTAAAGTGAAAAAAAAAGCATACCACAAAAAGCTCGTACAGGGCCCATTGACCCGCCTCATTCCGGGCCCTCTCCTCCTCAATCAATCGTGTCGTGGTCTGGTCCCTCTCATCAAGAGCAGCCTGAAGAGCAGCCTGGCTTGCCAATCTCTCTTTCTCAAGAGCAGCCTGGTTTGCCGCTCTCTCTTTCTGAAGGGCAGCCTCAAACACCATTCCTCGTTACCACAGTAATGATCTATGGTGACACACATAATGAAATGGATGAAAGTGTTCTTAGTCCGTAGAACTAACCTCGATGGCAAGTTCTACTAGACGTGGACGACGCGTTAGCTCAGGACAGCTGCTCGACTGGCGCGCCTTGATCTCCGGAAGAGTGAGTGGACAACGTATTATCCCATCTCCAATGGCTATCGAGCCATGGGGCCTCCCGCCACCAGATATCATCACCAGCTCTGGATCCAAAGGTTCCTGGCTAGGGTTAAAGTCATCCCCTTTCGTAGCCTTCCCCGCGTCCCTGTATGCCACGAGCTTTTAGTGGGATGATATGTTGGTGAAGTCTTTTGGATCATCCAGGTCAGACTCAGAGAATGCCTTCGCCTTCTTGTATGAGGCAGTATGGCACATGCCATAAAGGTCGTACAAGTGTGGCATCTCAGTCTTATTGTGATGCACCTAAAAGAGAGGAACAAAATATTAGCATCAAGAATGAATTGCATGAATCATGAAGCAAATCACATACCCAGTTTCGTCCAAACTGAAGTAAGTTGGTGCTGCCTTGATGGTGTGGCACACCAACCATTTGGCTACGCCGATCCTTCGCATTCTCGTGGATGGCTCGCCAGCTGCCTGTGCACCACTCATCAACCAATGCCTCCCAACAATCCATCTTATCCGCACACCATCTTGGGGGCACCTGTAAGTTATTATAAAGAATTTTCAGTGCTACGCCTATGAATGAAATCAAGAAAACTACGTAGAAGGACTTAAGAATAGGTAATTACCTTCATGTATTGCTCCTTCTTCAGAAACTTTCCGCGGCAATCCTTCTTCTACTTCTTAATACCACGCGTGGCGTTGTAATCTCGAATAGCCTGCGGCCGAGCCTCGTGGTGCAAGTTCTGTAGTAACCGCCTACACTCGGCCTCGAGAACCCTGGCCGCCTCCTCCTCGTATCCATCCTCACACCTATAGAAGGTCTGCAATCAAACGTGAAAACACCGATTAGTACAATAATTTGCTATATTGTTAATTTTAGATTCTGTAAAAGGATAATTTACCCAAAAGCTCTTGATCACCATCTCGGCCCTCGTGTGGCACAAGACACCATCTATAATCTCCTCCGGCGGGGCCTGCGCAGCCTGGTAGTGCTCCCAGGAGAATCCTAGTGTAGGAACCTGACCCTCACCAGGCAACATGACAAACCCCGGGAAATTTGTCCAGCAAAGCACACCAAGGACGGAGTTCGGCCTGCGGACTCCAAGAGGGTGTACCCATCCCCTGCAGTATGATAAGGTCAACGCATTAGATATTTGAACAAACTTGAAGGCAAAAGCTAAAAAAGGGTAAATGTACTTACCTATCTCCTTCAGGTTTAATCACCGGCCTCTGCTCGCGGGTAGCCGGGGCGACCGGGAGACGTGTACTACCACACTTGTACACGGTGGCCCCGTCCACCTGCACATCGCCCTCACTATCCGTAAGCTCATCCCCACCATCCCCGCCCCCTGAGCCACCCGGACCCTCGGTCCAATCCGGCAACTCGGTACGATCCGGCCAGGTCTGCCATCCGGGCCTCTCCACGTTGGGTGAAGCCTCCGGAACCGTAGTCTCCTCTGGCGGCTCCTGGGCCGAATGCACCTTGACCCGAGGCTGCTCCTAGACCGGAGTCTCATGGGACGAATGCCCGTCAACAACAGGCTCCTGGAACGGAGTCCACGTAGCCTCCTCCGCAAACGGGTTGACCATACTAGTCCTATGCTCGGGTGAATGAGCTGGTGGTGGTGGCGAGGACGGCTCAACAGTCCTCCTGGATCTTCTGCGGCCACCACCTCTCCCTGTACCCTTCCCCTTCTTCCCTACCCGACCAGCACCTCTTCCAGTGGGCAATGCCGCCGACGAAGAAGAACCCACAGGTGGTGTCGATAGATTGTCTGCCAAGGCTCTACGGAGAGATAGGGGTGGAAGGGAAGTACCACCCCTCGTGCGGGGCGCCTCAGAAGAACCCGTCGAGCGATCTGGACCAGCGCCCACCATCTTTCCACACCTGGTGACCTGCCATGATAAAGATTAAAAGAAATTAGTACAACATAAAAAAATTGAATAACTGACATGAACAATAATATGTACATGAATAATAAAGATTAAAATATATATAATTTAAGTTGTGAATCTTACAAACTAATAATCATCATCAATAAATGCATCATCATCATCACTATCACGCATGTCTTCATGAATGACGTGCTCGTCGGGTTCAACGGCGTGAAGTTGTGAAAGGCCTTCCTTTAATCTTCGAAGCATTGACAGGTCATCCGCATCAGTAACCACTACGAGTTCCAGGTCTTCTGGTTCCAGCCAAGGGCTGGAGTCGGATTCATTGTCGCTGTCTACTTCCATGTTGTTGGGTGAAGCACGGCGGTTCTTGAAATGTTTCTTGGTAAGACGTGTTTCTTGGAAGAATTCTCCATCATATGTGTCTGGGTTAATGTGAGGTTCATAATCCTGTTCATTTCGGAGAGGTGGTCTCACATGTGGCGGCACTTCATAAACAACATACCAACCTTCCAGATTCTTATCCGTTTGGCATGCCCACGGTAGATAGAAAACTTGGGTCGCTTGTTGAGCCGTAATATAGACATCGGGAACATCTAAATGGGTGTTTGGATTGATTTCGACTAGTCCTATATGTTCATGAGTCCTTCTAGTCCTTTTCGACTGGAACCAATAACATTTGAAGACTACGACGTTCGGTGGGTTTTCACCATGGAATTGAAGTTCATAAATTGCTTCAACTCTTCCATAATACTCGATAACACCTTCGCCGATAGCAGAGACACCACAATTTGTAGATTTCCAGTCGGGCATAGATAGCTCTTGGCCAAAGGTACGAAAGAGATACCCGTTGATGTTGTATTTCTCAAATGAACGGACATTATAGTCAAAACCATTAGCGACTTGTCTCACTTCGGCGTCCATAGACTCTGAATTAGCCTACAAGTTTAATACGAAACGGTTGTTGCATTCGGCGCAAGTTAGACCAAGAATGAAATGGTCCATTATTGATAATTACCGTTTGTTTGAACCAAGAGATGAAACCGGGATAGCCGCCTCCTGTCTTTGATAGAAGCTCATACTCTTCGACGGAATCATTTTCGATCACCGCTCCATCCGTGAATTTGACGACGAAACGGCTGTTTGAAATATCTGGGAATAAGAGCAGTTCAAATGAATTAGAAGTTACGGAAAAATGTGCCGAGAACTCACTAGATGTACGGCCGCACTTCTGTTAGGTTGTTGAAGATATACAACGAAATGTTCTGCCATTCTTCGACATCCAACTTCATAAGTTTCGAAGCACCGGCTGGTGCGAGCTTCCCTTTGAATAGGTTGAGGTTGGACCCACCTTTTTTAGGGTCTGCGTCATTGTGCCGAGGCTTCGGATTATGCAAATGATGATTTTTGGCTTCGTAGTGTGCTGTCACAAAGTTTGCCACCTCATCAGTAATGAATTCCTCAGCCATCGATGCTTCAATTCTACTCTTATTTTTATATTTAGATCAAAGGGTCTTCTGCATCCTCTCAGTTGCAAAGCACCTACGATCTTGCACGGGCCCACCCAATCTTTCCTCGGTCGGTAGATGTAAAATCAAATGCTGCATTGGATTAAAGAAGCCCGGTGGAAAGATCTTCTCTAACTTGCACAACAACTCCGTTGCAAACTCCTCCATGTCTTCTACCACACCAGGCGACAATTCTTTCGCACAAAGAACACGGAAGAAATAGCTCAGCTCCGCCAGTACTAGCCATTCATCCTCAGGAATAAAGCCACGTAACATCACCGGCATTACCCGCTCTAGCCATATGTGCCAATCATGACTCTTGAGACCAAAGATTTTTAATTTTTCAAGACTCGCTCCCCTCTTTAGATTCGCTGCATACCCATTGGGGAACATCAAGTGCATTTTGACCAACAAGATAATTTCCCTCATAGCTAGCCTTCCAAGATTGAACCAGGCCTTTGGCTTCGACCACTTCTGCTTTCCTTTGCCTTCTCGCATGTTTTTTAACGGTCTATGACATAGTGTCTCTTGATCGACTCTAGCCTTAATATTATCCTTTGTCTTCCCATCTATGTCGAACAATGTACCAAAAATAGCCTCTCCAATATTCTTTTCAGTGTGCATCATGTCGATATTGTGTGGAAGAAGGAGGTCTTTGAAGTAAGGCAGATCCCAGAAGCATGGCTTGTGAGTCCAAGCGTTTTTGAATTATACTCCTTGAAATACCCAGGACGCTCTGGATCAGGATCGAGGGCGTTTAACTAATCCAGGATCTGTTGGCCTATGAACGCAGGTGGTGCCAAGTTTTTGAGAACTTTACCTTTGGTAAAGTTCTTCTTGTCTTTTCTGAACTGATGGTCAGGATCCAGGAACTGTCTATGCAAGTCAAAGCAAGAATACTTCTGACCCTCCTGCAACCAATGAAACTAAAGAGCTGCCTTGCATTGGGGGCATAGGAACCTTCCATGCACACACCATCCAGAGAATAGTGAATACGCTGGCAAGTCATGCATAGAGTACATGTACCACACATGCATTTTGAAGTTTTCTTTTCTAGCGGCATCGTATGTCTTGACCCCATTATCCCAAGCTTCTTCCAATTCATCCTTAAGCGGTTGCAGGTACACATTCATATTCTTCCCCGGATAATTGGGCCCTGGAATTATCAACGTCAGAAATATGTTCTTTCTTTGCATAATCTGCCCCCCCCCCCCGGGGGGGGAGATTGAGTGGAATGACAAATACAGGCCAACAACTGTATTGGGTTGCCATCATGCCGAAGGGAGTAAAACCATCCGTGGCGGTGCAGACTCGAGGATTCCTTGGATCTGCCACTTTATCCTGATGCAATCCATCGAAATGTTTCCATGCTTCCCCATCTGATGTGTGTACCATCATCTTATTCCCATCCGCATCTAGTTTGGTTCTTTTTCCCAATTTGTGTCATGTCATCTGTCTGGCTGTCTCTTCGACCATGAAAAGACGTTGAAGTCTTGGTACGATTGGCATATACCGAAGAACACTAACTGCGATTTTGGTTTGCCTCTTCTCACCCATACCGTTGTCTACCACAAGATACCTGCAAGACTCGCAATTGGGACAATAGTCCAAGTGTGCATACTCCTTCCTAAATAACACACATCCTTTCTCACATGTATCTATCTTCTCATAGGGCATCTTAAGTACACGAAGTATTTTGTCCGACTGGTACAGGTTTGCAGGCATGACATGGCCTTTGGGTAGGAAACGTCCAAATAGTGTCATCATCGCGTAGTAGCATTCTCTTCCCAAGTTGAACTGAGCCTTCAGAGCCATTACTTGTTCAATTGCATCCCGCTGACAGAGCTCAGTGTGCTCATGGAGAGGACATTTTGAAGACTCCAACATTTCATAAAAGGCCTTTGCAGATTCCTCCATCTCATCTTCCGAATCCCGAGCATCATCAAAGTCTTGCACCATGTCTTCGATCCCGGTACCATGCTCGTCCGTGCGACGACGGACCACCTCAACTCTTGTGCGTTGATAGACTCACCATGAAATGTCCACACCGTATAATTAGGCTTAAAACCCCTCCTCTGCAGGTGTTTAATCATTACAGCCTCTGTCATCTTTTTATAGTTGTCGCATCCAGGACAGGGGCAATAGTTTCTTTCCTGGCCATTTGCGAATAAGGCTTTCACAAATTCCTTTGTTTTTACAAACCATTCTTTAGTCATCTCTTTCTGACTAGGGTGACCGGTATACATCCACGCACGATCACTCATCTTGCGTAGCTACTAAAGACAAAAGAAATATATTTATATATAATTTAGCATTTATATTCATCGGTTAATTAGGTTCGCCATTTTTATTACGTCCATGCAACCTACACGCTAATAGGTAAAGATAGGTCCTAATCCCACCCGAGTATGTGTAGATTGGGTTCGTTTTCCCATGCTCTGCTCTGGATCCAACGAAAAATTTTGGCAGCACCTCCCCGTTGTTCTCCTGATACACGTCTCCGCAATAAACAGAGAGGATGTGCATCCGGAGAACAACGGGGGAGGCACTGACGAAATTCCGCATCGGATCCAGAGCACAGCATACGGTAAAATGAACCCAATATACACATACTCGGGCTGTCCATGGATAATGTTGGACAATTCGAAAGGATGGTGGTTATAAATACGCAAAGACATGCATATTTATAGATGTCGCCCTTTCGAACGGGAGACGCATACTGGTCACACATACTCATGATTGAAGAAACCTATATATATAGATAACAAGTTTCATCGGCACGAAGACCGGGACAAAGCAAATTAAGGGGGTAGGAGGAGAAGTCATTTGTGCTCACCAACAAATGTAGGGGCGGAGCTCGTCCAATGCACGTGGAGGTCGTCGAACAACTGCACATTGAAATTCACCCGATCAACACAAATATGATGTTTTTATAAAATAATCAAAAAATATGTGACCTAACTCTTATTTTATTTTTTCTTTTTTCCTCTTATTCTTCTTATTCTTCTTCTTATTCTTATTTTATTTTTTATTTTTTCCTCTTATTCTTCTTCTCCTTCTTTTTCTTTCTTCTCTTCTTCTTCTTCTTCTTCTTCTTATTCCTATTCTTATTCTTATTTTCTTTTTTCTTTTTTCCTCTTCTTCTTCTTCTCCTTCTTCTTCTTTTCTTCTTGTCTTCTTCTTCTTCTTCTTCTTCTTCTTCTTCTTCTTCTTCTTCTTCTTCTTCTTCTTCTTCTTCTTCTTATTCTTCTTCTTCTTATTCTTATTTTCTTATTTTCTTTTTTCCTCTTATTCTTCTTCTCTTCTTCTTCTTCTTCTTCTTCTTCTTATTATTATTATTATTATTATTTTCTTTTTTCCTCTTATTCTTCTCTTCCTCTCCTATTTTTCTTCTTCTTCTTCTTCTTCTTCTTTCTTCTCCTTCCCTTCCTTTTCGTTCTTCTTAGTATTTTTTTTTCTTCTCCTTTCTCCTTCTTCTTCTTCTTCTTTCTCCTTCTTCTTCTTCTCCTTCTTCTTTCTTCTCCTTCCCTTCCTTTTCCTTCTTCTTCTTCTTCTTCTTATTCTTCTTCGCCTTCTTCTTCTTCTTCTCCTTCCCTTCCTTTTCCTTCTTCTTCTTCTTCTTCTTCTTTCTTCTCCTTCCCTTCCTTTTCCTTCTTCTTCTGATTTTTTTTCTTCTCCTTTCTCCTTCTTCTTCTTCTCCTTTCTCCTTCTTCTTCTTCTCCTTTCTCCTTCTTCTTCCTCTCCTTTTCTCCTTTACTAAACAGGAAACTAACCCAACTAAACCTAAACTAAAACTGAACCTAAACTAAACTAATTTAACAACCTAACTAACTAGCCTAACTAACCTAATAAACTAAAAAACTAACCTAACTAATTTAACATAAATAAAAATAAGGAAAAACAAAAAAAATGGGGGGACTCACCGGCGGGGGCAGCTGGGGCGTCGGGGCGGCGAGGAGGACGGGTGCGACGGGGCAGTGGGGCGTCACCGGGGGCAGTGCGGTGGCGGGGGTCAGTGGTGGCGGCGGGGGGCAGTGGTGGCGGCGGTGGGGTGCTGTGCGGCGGCGGGGGGCAGTGGTGGTGGCGATGGGTGGCAGTGGTGGTGGCGGTGGGGGGCAGGTGAAGGGGCGGCGCAGGGTCGGCGTAGGGGGCGGCGCAGGGGTGGCCGGCCGCCGGTGGTGCAGGAGGGAGGCGCGCACGACAGTTTGAGAGAGAGACAGAGTGGGGAGTGTGGTACTGGAGCGAGGGGCTAGGGGATAACGGCCGTCAGCTTTGCCGTCTGCCCCCGGACGGCAAAGGGCCCAACGGCGGATGGCAAAGGCCACGCTGACGGCAAAGAGCCCGTCTGTTGGACCTGGCTAGGCCCAAGGTCTAGTGGGACCCATCTGCCCTCTTTGTCTTCTGCCCTAGGTCTCTTTGCCGTCCGCAGGCAGACGGCAAAGCCCTGGTCGATGGCAAACATTCTTTTTACCATCAGTGAGCCCTTTACCGTCCGCTTTAGGTCAGTTGACGGCAAAGAGGGTCTTTGCCATCAGCCAGCAGACGGCAAAGAAATGGCTGATGGCAAATTACTGTTTTCCAGTAGTGTGAGTGACGACACCGTTCGCATATTGCTTGTTCTTAAAGATCCACTTTGTCCCAATGACATTCTGGTTCGCCTTTGGTGTTGGCACCAGTCGCCGCACTTTGTTGCACTCGAACTTGTTGAGTTGTTCATGCATGGCTTCAACTCGATCCATGTCTTCGAGAGTCTCTTGTACCTTTAGTGGTTCAATGCAAGAAACAAATGCATGATGGGCACTAAAGTTTGATAATTAACGATGAGTGTTTACCCCTCTGTGTAAGTTGTCATAGACATTCTCCTGTATATGATAACTATTTTTGAGTGTTTTTCCATTCTTGGTCGCACGTCATTCTTGAATCTCCTCAGGCGTAAGCTGAGGAGCCTGTTTGATACTGTTACCGCCTTTGCAAGTTCTCCCTTGTTTTCTTGAGCTTGGTTTTGTTCTTTAGCTTGCTCTTGATCTTGAGCATCCTCGGAGGGGTGAGCTACATCAAGGACATCACTTGGTGCTGGACCATCCTGAGTTTGATCTTCTCCTTGATCGAGATCACCAGGTGGAGGGCCTTCAAAGTGTTCTTCATAAGTGTGTGGGTCTTGCGTGAGTGATGGTTCCACATGAGTGAAACATTGTCCTTCTCCTTCAGCCACAAGGGGTTCCTCAACGGGCAGGAAATGTCCCACGCCCATTCTTATTATGGCTTGGGGAGGAATTTCATCACCTAAATCACACAGACCACATTTCTCCACTTGGGAGCCATTATTCTCATCAAACTCCAAGTTACATGTCTCTTCAATGAGTCGCAACGACTTGTTGAGGACATGATAAGCGCGAGAGTTTGTAGCATAACCAACAAATATGCCCCCTTGAGCCCTAGGTTCAAATTTAGACAATTGAGCACCTTTCTTAAGAATGAAAAGCTTACAGCTAAACACCCAGAAGTACTTGAGGTTGGGCTTGTTGCTGGTAAGAATTTCATATAGAGTCTTGTTCAAGCCTTTGCGAATGTAGAGCTGACTGGATACATGACACACGGTGTTTATGGCTTCGGCCCAAAAGTTATGCAGAGATTTGAACTCCGCCATCATGGTTCTTGACGCATCCATCAACGTCCAGTTCTTCCTTCCTGCCACACCATTTTGTTGAGGACTGTAAGGAGCAAAGTATTGATGCTCGATTCCTTCATCACTCAGAAATTCATTTAGGGTGTAATTCTTGAACTCGATGCCATTGTCACTTCTAATCATCAATATCTTTGTAGTATGTTGGCGTTGAGCTTCATTAACAAAGTCGATGATGGTTTGTTGAGTCTCACTCTTTCTCTTGAAAAAGTATACCCAGGTATATCTTGATTAATCATCCACTATCACCAAGCAATACTTTCTTCCCCCAAGACTATCATAGGATGGAGGACCAAAGAGATCCATGTGGAGGAGCTCCAAGGTCCTTTTTGAGTAGATGATAGTCGTGGGGAGGTGAGTTGTCTCATGAATATTTCCTTCAATACACGCACTTTAAGCATGATCTCTGCGAAACTCACATTTGTTCGTCCAAGAATGTGATCCCCTTTGAGGAGACTTTGCAAAGATCTCATATTGACCGGCTAGTAGGTGATGCCAAAGACATCCCACATCAACTTTAGCCATTAAGCAAGTCGCGGCTTAGTGGGTCACTCCGAAAAGTTGACCACATAGAGACTGTTCTCGACATGGCCAACAAAGGCTACTTTAAGAGTATTGCTCCACAAAAGGGCCGCACAGTCAATGCCAAAGAGGGTACTAAAGCCCAAAAGTGCAAGTTGATGAACGGAAAGTAAATTGTATGCGAGGGTCTCAACAAGCATAACCTTCTCAATGGTAAGTTCCGAAGAAATTATGACCTTGTCGAGACCCAATACATTCGAAATCGCATCATCACAAAAGGAGACTTGGGTGGTAAAGGATGGGTTGGGATGAACGTCCACCACCAAGTCCTTGCTTCCGGTCATATTATTTGTTGTTCCACTATCAAGCAACCAGGACACCAAACCAGAAGCAAACTCCTGCATAAGATCAATGCTTGGATTTAGGTACCAATTCTTTAATGGGTCGTCTCAATTTAGTAACAAGGGCCTTAGGAACCCAAATAGACCATGCAATGTACTGATCGTAAGAACCAACAAACTTAGCAAAAACATTCCCATCACTCGCACGACATAAAACATAAGAGGGGTTAATGTCGCCGGCTTTGTTGGGTAGAGGTTTTGCCCTTCATGGAATTACACCTTAGCTTGTTCCTTTTTCTTCTCATGAGTACCCTCCCAAGATTTAACAAAGGTTTCCATAAGTTGGGGAGGTTGATTGGTCTGCTTCTTCTTGTTCTTCTTGGACTTGGGTGCAGACCCACCTCCTTCCTTTGCAACCACTTCCTTTTGATTGGTCAAAAGGTCATTAGGATTCTTTGCACCTTGGATGCATGTCACAAGGCCTTTCTAAAGCTGCTCTTTTAATTTGGTGTTGTCCTCCACAAGATGTGCATGCTCACAAGAGGGGTTAGTGGCATGGACATTATCAATTAAAACAAATGGAGAACAAGTGGCTCTTTCCTTAGTGAGTTTTACTTGGAGTTGAGCATGAGACTCTTTTAAAGAGACATGAGCACTCTTCCAGACCTTGTAAGCCTTGTCAAGTTTTGCAAGCTCTTCCTTGAGTCTAACATAGTCAAGCCCAAGTGCACCCTATTCGGATTAAAGCACACAGGTAAGAACAAGAGCATGATCAAGATCTTTCTTTAACTTAGCAAGGTCATCGTTATGTGACTCCTCAAGAGTCAAACAAAGTCATTACTCTTCTTCAAGAGCAATATAAAGATCCGCAATCTAATCGGCATAGTCACGACTATGACCTTGTAATGTAGAGAAAGTTTCTTCATGAGATTCAGTATGGTCATTAGCCTCTCCAAGTTGTTCCAAGAGAGAAAAAAATGCTTCTTGGATTTATCCTTGAGTTTTCTCATGAATTTATCAAAGGAGTTTTCCTCCTCCTCTACCTCTTCCTTTTCATCACCACTAACAGAGGTAGTCGAAATGGTAGCATTGAGACTGTAAGTTTTAATGTTGGATGTTACCTTGTTGGATGCCTTGACCATAAGGCACTTGGCAATGCGGTTTTCGTTGGGGGCAATGAAGAGGGACACCTTGCTTGGAGAATAGGAAGCAATGGCCACGGTGGCCCTCCCCATCACTTCACCACTTGCATCATCATCCTCATCCTCATCCTCATCGGAGAGATACTCCTCTTGAGCCATCAACACCTTTTTTGGCTTGTTCTTGAAGAAATTGTTCTTGTTGGGGAAGGGCTTGGCTTTGTCTTTCCGAATAAGTTTGCCACCATTGTCTTCCCTCTTCTCATAAGGACAATCACCCACAAAGTGACTCACATTGCCACAGTTGTAGCAATTCCTCACACCTTGCTTGCCTTTGGGCCCCTTTGAGTTGTTCTTGGAGAAATTTGGCTTTGAGTTTCTCTTGTTGCCCCAAAACTGTCTTGATGCAAGAGCCATATGCTCGTGATAAGCATACTTGGTGTCTTTGGGTCACAATTACTATTCTTCTTCCGTGTCTTCCTCAGATTCAGCCTTTGCCTTGAAGGCAAGTTTGGGAGGGTCTTTTCTTGACTGTTGAACATGAACAAGAGCATTGTTAATGGTCTTGTTCAATATGTTCATGGCAATAAACTCATCCAACACATCGCTTGAAGTGAAGGAGTGAAAGACTGGCCTCTAACGGATGACGGAGGACATGGATTTGTTGAAGGGCATAATAGCCTTGAGAAACTTACGTTTGATCCAACTATCATCCATATCCTTGCTTCCATGATCTTGAACAACGAGACCAAGAGTCGTCACCCTTCGGTATAGCTCACGAGGATCTTCATCAAGTATCACTTCATAGTTTGACCGTTGAATACTAGAACTTCCCTTATACATGGAAATGATGTGTTCCCGACAATCTTTGGCATGAGTGATGGGACACAAATGAGCAAGATCTTCAATAAAACCAGCCGCTTGAAGCATGAACATGGTTGAACGGTTGAGCTGATTGTCAACCTCTTCTCTTGGAGTGAGGTTTCTTGAATCATGTGGGTAGTAGCCTTGCTCGATGATTCTCCACACTTGTGTTGAGCTGTGATTCAAATGAGCCTTTATAGGAAACACCGAGTTAGAAAAATCATTCTTAACAAGCTTAGGTGGAGGATCGATATTAATAATATGTGGAGGGTGAACCGTTCCTCCATAGACCATGGGAAGGGGAACCGAGGCAAAGGTATTTGTCCCACTCGTTCCTTGAGGCAATTTGTCCTTTTCACTACTAGCATTTTCCTTGTCAGAATTGGCCCCCGTGTCTGAGGTTGTGGGATTATCCATAAACAACGGGCCGGTAGAAGGTTTGTAACTATCAGGGAAATCTTTAAGCATGTTCTTGACCTTGATCATCACAGAGGATCTAAATGTGGACATGCCCTCATTTAGGTCCTAATGGGAGACCGAGTTTGCAGCAGATGCCTCCGGCAACTCCTTCGGACTACCCCCATCGTCAACCATACTCTTTGGGTTGTAAAACCCTTAATAAATAGATGAGGATCTGATACCAATTGAAAGGATCGATATGGTTGACTAAAGGGGGTGAATAGGCAACAAACAAATTTTAAACTTTTCTTTAAACAAATTAGGTTTACCAACAAATAGGTTGTCTAGATATGCAACTAAGTGAACCTATATGAAGCTAAAAACAACAATAATAAGAAATAAGTAAATACAAGTAAAGGTAAGAAATAACCACAAGTGGAACCTATGAAGATGAGGATGTGTGTCGATGCACTAGAGACTAGGGTCCCTCGTGCCCCACACTTGTGCACGGGCATCAACAACGCCCATGAAAACAGTACACCGGGAAGAACAGCAGAAAGGCGATCCAAGACCCACCATGGACACGCCCTTCCCTCTCTCAAGGGCGTGGAATATAAGGGCTCCAGATAAAAGGCCCCGACAGGCCCTCCTTGTCGGGAAGATTCCCAAGGCCCTTGCAAGCCCACTTCGTCGGGAAGACTCCTGAAGATTAGCAAGACCCCGGTAAGCCTCCCTTGCCGGGAAGACTCGCACAGACTGGCGAGGCCCCCGGCAAGCCCTCCTTGCCGGGGAAGTGTTCAAGCCCCCGGCAAGCCCTCCTTGTCGAGAAGGTGACCAAGTCATCCGGAAGAGACTCCAGGCCAGCAAGCCCCTTCCGCTTGCCAGGTGTCGTCCCTCAGTGTCTACCACAATCAGACCGCTCGAGCACATCCCTCATGTGCCAGTACAAGACCCAAGTGTCAATTCACCTGGGTACGTATCCCGACCACCTTGCGACAGGTCAAGGGTCAGACAAGGCATTTACTGCCCTTGTCACCACCGAAGAAGTAGAGCGGTGAATATTGTTCACTATTCACCCCGTGAGCACACTGTTGGTGACTCCTTTGCCTATAAAACGAGGCCCAAGGCTCATCCTTAGGGGTTGGGAGCCTTTGGGAATTGGAGACTCCCTAATCACCCACTAAGTTACTGTAGCAAATCACCGTACAGTAAGCACGTAATACAAACTAAGGAGGAGTAGGGTTTTACGCGCCAAGTGGCCCGAACCTGGGTAAAAGACCTTGTCGTGTGTTTATTGCTAGCTCCGCTCTCGATGTCGTACCTCTCTCTCCCCGTTGAACGATCAAGGGACTCCTCGAGTTTCCCATAGGTGTCGGTTTTTCCCGACAACTTTGACGCGCCGGGTAGGGGGAGCGGTGGTTGAGAGCTTTTTTGCGGGTTAAAGCAAGTTCCGCATCAGATCTTTGGAAGTTGAGCGCACTACTGCGGTCCATCGAAGCAGGTCACAGCGGTGGTCGCTCTACGTCGCCATGGCCACCTAACGCCTGCGCAGGCGCCCTGCTGTGCGAATGCAGGCTAGGGAGACGGAGACCTCGAGCTCGAAGGCATCAGGCTGACGCGGTGCTCTGGGATAGTGCGCTGCTGTCGAGGGTGTGCCTTGGGGCTCTGGCGCATACTCCGGCCGACGCGCCTCCACGAAGAGGGGCATAGCCGTCGAGGATCCGCCTACAAGCCCCGGAGCCCAGGCACACACTACAGCCGAAACGCTTCCCCCCGGAAGCACCACATCGTCGCCAAAGGTGCGCTCGGGGGCTCCGTCAGCATGACCTGGCAAAACAGGAAAATGAGTTATGCTCCGACAACCCCCCTTTTGTACGATAGTCAAGAACTATCGGCAAGTACCTTGTCGGAGGATAAGTTGCCGGGAAAGTATATTCTCCTGCTTATTGGGGACCCGAGGCCCCGGCAAAGGACCCAAGCGCCGCGGGAAGAAGTGTCACGGCACGACAGATAAGTGATAAATATGTCAGATGAGATTTCAGAGTAGATAGGTTGTTTTCTTTCTGGAAGATCCCAAACCTTGTTTCAGAAACCTGCGCATAGATGGAACCTTGTCAGGATCAGTGCGCCTTAGTTTTGTTTTGAACTAGTTCAATGACCTGAACAGCCACAGAGCGCATTCACACATTTTTGAACCTGTTCAACACACTAAGCGGCTACACAGCACCTTATTTCGCCTTGGGCCGCGCTCGACGATCTAACAGTTGCACTGAGTGCGGCAAGGATCCTTTTCTAGTAACGACCCCTCAAGCAAACTGCTAAGGATCCGTTCCTCAAAGAACTAGCGGCAGGACCAGTCACGCCCGCAAGCTTCTGGAAAATGCAAAACGTGTATCATACAAGAGGAAGGATGAGACGCAAGGGAAACAACATTTCATTCATCTGTTTGAAATAAACTCACACATATTACATGAATGATTTTTGCAACTCTAACCTATTGTACTGTCTTTTGGCGAGGGACATGCTCGCTGGACAAAAGTTCAAGAAGACAAAAAGGCGGAGCTCGTGGCACGGTCAGGGCTGGCTCCCCCAGGAGCAGCACTGTGCCGACGAGAACGGAACCAGCCCCGACAAGTACCACCCGGCCCCTTATAGCTTGATACCAGAGGGTAGGGCACATGAAGGGGCGAAGGATCCGGAGCCCGCGAGCGTGCCTCCTCCTGGGGCCGGGGGGTAGCACCCACTCCGGTGAGGTGGACCAAGTAGGGGGGCTCGAGAAGTTAGAGCTTGCGGAGGTGCCTCCCTCTCGAACACGAGGCACCGACGCCAGCTCCAGCAAGATAACCCCGCCTGGCGGGGGAGAGGCGTGAGCGGGCCTCAGCGGTAGGGCCGACAGTTAGTCGGAGCTTGGAGAGTCGTACTCCGACTTGACCCCCCGAGATCCTGACCTACCAAGATCGCCACTGCTTCTGATGTCCTCCTCGCCGATATCGCTCGAGGAGGGACATTCGGTGCCGCTCGAGCTCTGTTCGGAGCACCCGAGACGCACACCTGAGCGCCCATAAAACTTGAAAGATAGCATATTATCCTCCACTAGTTTAAAGCAGAGGATATGCCCATCCTCGAGGTTGTGGGCGCGGGCGAAGGCTTTCCATCCCCGCCGAGGGTTAGAATGAGCAAAAACCCCTCGCAAACTTCCTAATTTATAGGGTGAGGCGTAGGGGGCTAGCTCCCCTCACTCCAGAAACCGCCGCCCCTCTTTCCTAATCGCCCATGATCAGGGGCGAACAGGAAACCGCCCTGCTGCACCAATGCATGCGAGGGCGGGTCCTGCCATGACTGCGGCCCTTTGGCCATGAACACCACTTGCGTGACCTTTACTCCGCATGCTTCACGTGTGGTAGTAATGCGTCGGGAGGTGGGGAGGCTATTGTGCGCGCACTTATCCACCTCGCACGCTTGATGCACGACGTGGTGAAGGGTCGTCTACAACGGCTCCGAAGCTACATAGTCCCCGTGTCAAGGATGCATGTGCACTACTTTGGCCTGGCCCAGCAACACCCCGCGCGCGTGCGTGGCCCAGGCTCGGGGGCTCTTGTCGGTGCACTAGATACTGGGTCCCTTGTGCCCCAGAATTGTGCACGAGCATCAGCAACGCCCCTGAGAGAAGTACACCGGGAAGAACAGCAGAAAGGCGATCCAAGACCCACCAAGGCCATGCCCTTCCCTCTCTCCAGGGGCGTGGAATACAAGAGCTCCAAATATAAGGCCCCGGCAGGCTCTCCTTGTCGGGAAGATTCCAAAGGCCCCGGCAAGCCCACTTCGTCGGGAAGACTCCCGAAGATTAGCAAGACCCCGGCAAGCCTCCCTTGCTGGGAAGACTCACACATACTGGCGAGGCCCCCGGGAAGGCCTCCTTCTGGGGAAGTGTTCAAGCCCCCGGCAAGCCCTCCTTCTGGGAAAGTGTTCAAGCCCCTTGCAAGCTCTCCTTGCCAGGAAGGTAACCAAGTCATCCGACACAGACTCCAACCAGCAAGCCCCTTCCGCTTGCCAGGTGTCCTCCCTCGGTTTCTACCACAATCTGACCGTTCCAGCACATCCCTCATGTGCCAGCACAAGACCCAGGTGTCGATTCACCTCGATACATGTAGCGACCACCTTGCGGAAGATCAAGGGTCAGACAAGGCATTTACTACCCCTGACACCACCGAAGAAGTAGAGCGGTGAATACTGTTTACTATTCACCCCGTGAGCACACTATTAGTGACCCCTTTGCTTATAAAAGGAAGCCCAAGGCTCATCCTTAGGGGTTGGACCCTTTGGGGATTGGATACTCCCTAATCACCCACTAAGATACTGTAGCAAATCAACCTACAGTAAGAACGTAATACAAACTAAGCAGGAGTAGGATTTTACGCGCCAAGCGGCCCGAACCTGGGTAAAATACCTTGCCGCGTGTTGATCGCTAGCTCCGCTCTCGACATCGTACCTCTCTCTCCCCGTCGAACGATCAAGGGACTCCTCGAGTTTCCTATAGGTGTTGGTTTTTCCCGACAATGTGTTTGTGAAGTTTCTTCCCTTTAAGGGGAAGTATGTCTCTGTTGGAGCGGTGTGGAGGCACAATGCTCCCCGAGATGCCACTAAGGCCACCGTATTCTCCTCACGCCCTCACACAATGTGAGGTGTCATGATTCCACTAAGTGGTGCCCTTGAAGGCGGCGATCGAACCTTTACAAACAAAGTTGGGGAAATCCCCACAACTTAATTGGAGGCTCCCAACAAGACCACGAAGCTTCACCACAATGGAATATGGCTTTGAGGTGATATCAACCGTGTAAGGTACTCAAACACCCAAGAGTAACAAGATCCACGAGGGATTAGTGGGGGGGAATCAAATTTTTCTTGCTAGAAGTGTAGATCAAGGCCCTCTCAACCGAACTCTAGAATATCAACAAGTTTTATTGGCTAGGGAGAGAGATCGGGCTAAAATGGAGCTTTGGGGGCAAAAGGAAGGGTTCTCAGGCAAGAAGAACCCCTTTATATAGTGGGGAAGGAATCTGCCTGTTACCCACCCGCTCTACACGATCGAGAGCGGTACTACCGCTCTTGGGAGTAGTACTACCAATGATAAACAGTAGTACCGCTCACGGGGGGTGTTACTACCACACAGGCAGAGGGAGTCCGAGCCAGAGCCGAGGCACATCAGCTAGTACCGCTTGGAGCGGTAGTACTGTACTCCCGCCGACTACTACCGCAAATTCCAAGCATGAAAGTGTTCACACTTTCGACCAGCGATACAGGCCATTGGCACCAACATCGGTACCTAGATGGCTATCTCTCTCTCTCTATGTTTTTCATTGCCAAGATCACCGCGATTCCAGCGGTGATCTATCTTATGTAATCACTCTTTTCCGGTGTGTTTGTTGGGATCCAATAATTGTGGGTTTATGGTGAGATTATACATGAAAGTATATTTAGTATTTATTGGTAGTTTATAAATGCATGATTATGGTAGCTTTGTATTTCTCTTCGATCTGTTTGTTTGATTTGGCCAACTAGATTGATTTATCTCCAGTGGGAGTGGTGCATTGTAATGGGTTCAATCTTGCGGTGCTCAATCCCAGTCAAAGAAATGGACATGACATGTGTTTGTATTGCTGCCAATGATGGGGTTTATTCATATTAATTGGATTTACTTTGTCTACATCATGTCCTCTTGCTTAAGGTGTTACTCTATTTTACTTAATACTCTAGATGCATGCTCGAGAGGGGGTGATGAGTGGAGTAATAATAGTAGATGTAGGAAGAATTCGGTCTACATTCTTATGGACGTGATGCCTATATGTGTGATCATTTACATGAGCAATTTGTTTACCCACCGTATGCTTTCTACGAGACATAAGCCTTTAGCGAAAACTATGCCCCTCGGGTCTCTACAAATCAAATTCCAAAAACACTAAAAATAATTTTGTTATTTATATTCTATAATTTTACTTTATATTTATTTAATATTTGTATTGTCTATCTGTCACTACTTATCTCTTGCAAGTAACAAGTTCAAGGGGATTGACAACCCACTTGCCCTCATTGGGTGCAAGTGTGTGCTCTTTTGTGTGTAGGCGTTGAGGAAAAATCCCAACGTAGTTTGTAGGTAGCATTCACTATAGGCCTATGGGTCCATAGCTAATATCTAGATATCTCCCTCTCTATATCTCTCTCTCTCTCTCTTGATCTTCAATACAATGATCTCTTCACAGTCCTATTCGACGTAATCTTTGTAGTATGATTGTTGGGATCTGATGAATTGTAAGCTTATGTTCAGACTATTCATTGAGAGTAATTGATCCAATCTAAGATTTATTATGTGTGATTTCATATAGCTATGTATGCTTTTTGACCTATAATTTTTCTTTGACTAATTAGTTGAGTAGATCATTAGAGGGAGTGGTCCATAGTACTATCGGTTCAATCCACTACACCACGGCACAACTTTTGTGACACACCAAGGTGTCGGCATAGGTACTTTTGCCGACACATAAGCTGTAGCTAATACCAATGATGATAGAAGATGGAATAGTCGGAGGACATGCTATGGGCGAAAGTATTGCCGACAGTTATTTACATCACGACACATTTTCAGTCGGCACACACCCTACCTATGCCGACAGATTGCCTGTGTGCATACACCCTACCTTTCCCGATAGTTTGTTTGTGGACATACACCCTACCTACGCTGACAATTGGTGTGTTCACATACGCCCTACCTTTGCCGACACTTATGTTGTCTATATAGGTATGTATCTTTGCCGACACTTATTCTGTTGGGCTAGGAACATACCTTTACCGACACTTATGATGTCTATATAGGTATGTACCTTTGCCGACAGTTGCTCTGCAAGAGTTTGTTTACCAACACATGGCTTGTTGGTAAGTAGTGCACAACCAAACCAGTAATTTCATATATATATATTCAAATGCAATCAACAAACAACATCAAGATGTACACATTGTACAACAATGATTATAGGTTCACAAACAGACATATATTGACATAGGTTCACAAACAGACATATATTGACATAGGTTCACAAATAGCCATATATATCGAAGTAGGTTCACAAGCACAACTAGAAGTATAGTTTAACCATCCAGACCACACAAGTCACCTGATCCAAAAGTTTCTACTCCAAGTCCTTCTCACACGAGCACAAGGTTTCTACTCCAAAACACTTGAAGCACCAAATGGTCTGAAACACACATAAGATTCGTGACATGATTGAAGTTGGCTTCCAAAATACTGCGAACAGCCATGTACGTACATGATACTCCAAGTCCTTCTCACATCCAATGCTAGGTGGCTAAGTACCTACAAATATTCCATACGAATTTGTTAAGAAAGTATTATGAATTGAAAAGTTGTTCAAAGGTCCTTAACAGTGATATCACATTACTAGTACACTCGTACCAAACTGTACATCAATATTCAATCATCTTCTAATATTCACCTCAGATTACACAGTAACCAAATAAAACTTAGTTTCTAAATTAAATGCATTTAGTAGCCCATGCAAAACATACATATGTACCAGACGGTAATGAATCATTCAACCAAGATGCTCGGAAAGTGCTAGTTGTATCTACTTTTTGTATGGATAAATATGGAGCTATAAACAGAAATAGGTGCACATAAATATGGAGATTGAAAAATAACTACAGAGTTTTACATGTTAAATGTCTCCAAGGTGGGAGAAGTGCCAAGGGCTAGACAGAAAAAGGTGCACAAAAATATGGAGATTGTAAATTTGATGTATATCATAGTACCTGCACCTCCACGCACGTTATTTGCCTTCTTGGGATCTTTGATCTACAACAAAAATCACTACTTAATAGGTGACCAATTAGCACAAAAGAAAAAAACCAAGTGCTCTAGATCATTACCATAGCAGATGGACATGCAATCGATTTCCCCCCGGCATCTCCCATGGTCTACACATTCCCATACAGATGAGGCAACCGAGTAACCCTTTTAAACACCAAATAGATGACAATTTTGACATATTGAGAACCTAGGGGCTCATCCCCCACCACAACATTTGGATTAGTTGTTTGAATTGTCCCTTTGGCAACAATGACATTTAAAGGTCTAGTTATGCTATATATTATCACATCTCTTCCACCCTATGGGAAAATTTTGCAATTCAGAATATAATCATGGTAAAGAAGCAAGTTGATATAGCATTATATTGGAAATTAAATGCCAAAAGGAAAGGAAATATTTTACCCTTGTTGTCTATTATGTTTCTCAACATTAACAATTCTTCTTCCAGTAAGTGTGTCATCATTCGGCATAGAAGCATTTAACTCGACCACCTCCTCCCGAAGAGCATTACCTTTTTCAGTATTATTGGCTCCTCTTGTCCTTATGTTCTACATCAAAATCAAGCATTCTAGATGTTAAATATTATAAAATACAATGAGATCACATCATTACATGTTCCACTATTGCAGAGATACAATATAATAGAACTAGTGCTACCTGGTGTGGAGTATTTGGTTCATGTCCAGGTGTGCTATTGGTTTCGTATCGTTGCCCCTGTGAAGATAGAAAAAGTTGCCTCATCTGAGCCATTTTCTTATTCATGTCATCCATTTGGTCTTGCAGATGTTCCAGTTTTTTGTCAAATACATGAACCTTTTCCATTACTATTTGAAGCTTTGTAGATTTATATTGTTGGGTTCCTAGCAACTCTAGGTCGGATGGAGTTGGCCTCAAAACAACATCACGAACATATCCATTTTTTCTTTTCCACAAACAAATGCAAACAAATCACCATCCTTAATACCATTCTCCAACAATTCTGGGTGCTTTAATGCTTCATCTTGAAATCCTTTTTGTAGATTTCAGGAATTGTTATGTGTTCGTATTTACTACATAATCAAAAATATGAAAGGAATCGAGAAATTTAAGGGAATCTGACCTTACAAATCTTACTGTAGACCCTTCTCGAGGAATTTCACTAATTTGCCCAGAAGTGTGTAAACTATGTTATCACATACGTTTTTTCTATATGCATAACATCAAAATTATGATGTAACATCACATCTTTCCAATGGGGCAAATTAAACCACACATATCTTCTTTTATACAAGGGACGGGATTCACCTCCTTTGCGTTTTCTCTTTGTTATCTTCTTGGAAGCTGGATCTTTTCCAAAGGATGTTTTGAGATTTGCTATCAAATCATCGATTTCCTCACCAATAAGAGGTATATGTGCTATCCTATGCTCTCACTTGCCATCAAAGAACTTTTGATCTGACCTAAACTTATGGTTGGATGATAAGAACCTACGATGACCCATATAATATTTGGTGCCCTTTTTAATTGTAGAGAAAAAGTGAATGAATGTTACTCCAGACAAGCTACCTCAGCCTAGGTAGCACACCCATGAGTGTAGCCTAATCCTGGAAAGTCATGTATGGTGCAAAGGATGGCAGCACGAAGATCAAATATTTTAGACTTAGAAGCATCAAATGTCTTCACACCATGATAGTACATATATAATAGATCATCTACCAAAGGCTCAAGATAGACATCTGTATCGCCACCAGGTGCCTTAGGGCCAGGAATGAGAAAAGAAAGGATAAGATTAGTCTGCTTCATGCACATCCAAGGAGGAAGGTTGTATGGAATCAAAGAGACTAGACAAATATTGTAGGTAGTCCTTATTGACCTAAATGGATCAAAGCCATCCATTGTTGCAGCCAATCTAAAATTGTGACTATCATTACCAATTAGTGGATGTTTGGAATCAAAATCCTTCAAATAATAGCATCCACTGGGTACCTAATCAAACCATCTTTGTTGCGTTGTTCGTCATGCCACCTCATGTCAGTTGTAGTTTTAGAGGACATAAAGTACCTTTTGAAGCCTTCTTTTGATAGGAAAATAGCGAAGAACCTTTCTAGGAACTCTATGTACCATTTTGCCATCAGGACTCTTCTTTTCTGATTTCCACCTTGAATTTATACACTTTGGACATTGATTCTCCTTATCAAATTCATTCCCGAATGGTACACAATCATTTTCAAAGGCATGAATACTAACATACCCAAGCCTAATGGATTTAACTATTTTCTTAGCTTCATTGAATTTTTTGGGAAGTACTGCACCTTTCGAGATAGCATCACTTAGTAACTCAAGAACCAAGTCAAAATTGTTGTCACTCCATCGCCCAAGAAGTTTGATATGGGGCAATTTTACAATAAAACGCATTTGAGAAGTTTTTACACCTAGGGTATAGTTCTTTGTTGTCATCATCAACCATATTCCAATAAGCCTTCATATCATCATAAACATCCGTCCTAGGGTTTTTATTGTCCTCATTGTGCTCTTCAACACCCCCATCATCTAATCCACAAGTTATGTCTCGTAACAAATTGGCTAATTCATTATCTGCTGGTGAACTCTCTAGTTCTACCTCCTCAATATTCGGGCTAGTGTGGCTAGATTCTCCATGAAACAACTATGTATGATACCCCTCCATGAAACCCCCACATATCAAATGTTCACGTACTTTTGTTCACGTTCTCCATTTAGAGTTCAAGCATATCTTGCAAGGACATAAGATTTTGTTTCCATGTGTTGAAATAATAAAAGGAAACTCTATAAACTTCTCCGACCCCTGTATATACTCATTTGTGTGCCTACATGTAATTGTTATTTT
Source organism: Hordeum vulgare subsp. vulgare (assembly GCF_904849725.1). Classification (NCBI taxonomy): domain Eukaryota; kingdom Viridiplantae; phylum Streptophyta; class Magnoliopsida; order Poales; family Poaceae; genus Hordeum; species Hordeum vulgare. The sequence continues at coordinate 296,629,379 of NC_058520.1, read as the reverse complement.
TAGATACCAGAACAGTTTATGACAAAATTATACCGTTTATGAGTTTGCAAAAAAGGAAACTTGACGTACCCAGGCTAAGACAACCAGGTTTTGTCCCTGATGCACCCTTAATATCAAAGTTCACAAGTATTTGAATTTGGCCACTACGATAGTGTTAGCTTTGCATCGGTGAAGCAAAATTTATTATTCAAGAAATAGAAGTACAAAACAATAACCATTCAAGCAAAAAATACACATTCTTGTCCAGTTGTCTACTGTCAGAAACAACTGCATATGATTCAGATGCGGATATGGTAATCTAGGGAGGAGGTGATGCTTAGTCACGGCACAAAGACGGAGCTGCGGGAGTGGACTAGAGATGAATCTTGGCCGGAGATGGAGCGAGACAACAGTAGAAGTAGAGATCCAGCAAAAGCACTACACAGGTCTGGTGGCAGTAAGCCCGAAGATGGAGCTTCGGCAGTGGTAGAGCAGAGGTCTAGCAACTGCATTGCACAAGGTCTGGCAGCAGCGGGCCTGGAGATGGAGCTCTAGCGCTAGCAGGAGCCCGAAGATGGATCCTCGGCGGTAGCAGGGAGATCAGATATGGATCCTCGGTGGCAACACGGATCCTGGATATGGATCCATGGCGGCGGCATGTAGATAGATCCCCGATGGCAGGAGGGAGCCTGAAGATGGGTCCTCGGTGGCAGGAGGGACACGGACGGGGACTTGTGAGGACGGCGGTTGGATGTCAGGGGGGAGGGGCGGTGTTGATGTCAAAACACCTCGGGTAGGGGGTCCCGAGCTGTGGACCTTGAATTGATGGGTTGCAGGAGACAAAGGAGACAATATGTACCCAGGTTCGGGCCCTCCTGAGAAGGTAAAACCCTACGTCCTGCTTGATTATATTTGTTGGAAATATTCCCTAGAGGAATAATAAAGTGGTTATTATTATATTTTGTAGTTCATGATAATTGTCTTTATTCATGCTATAATTGTATTAACCAGAAACTGTAATACATGTGTGAATACATAGAAAGGAATGTGTCTCTAGTGAGCCTCTAGTTGGCTAGCTCGTTGATCAATAGATGCTCATGGTTTCCTGATCAAGGACATTTGATGTCATTAATAACGGGATCACATCATTAGGATAATAATGTGATGGACAAGACCCAATCCTAAGCATAGCACAAGATCGTGTAGTTCGTCTACTAAAGCTTTTCTATTGTCAAGTATCATTTCCTTAGACCATGAGATTGTGCAACTCCCGGATACCGTAGGAGTGCTTTGGGTGTATTAAACGTCACAAGTAACTGGGTGATTATAAAGGTGCAGTACAGGTATCTCCAAAAGTGTCTATTGTGTTGGTATGAATCGAGACTGGGATTTGTCACTCCGTGTATCGGAGAGGTATCGCTGGGCCCACTCGGTAATAAATCATCATAATAAGCTCAATGTGAGTAAGGAGTTAGTCACGGGATGATGTGTTACAGAACGACTAAAGAGACTTGTCGGTAACGAGATTGGACAAGGTATGGGGATACCGATGATCGAATCTCGGGAAAGTGTCATACTGGTAGACAAAGGGAATTGCATACGGGATTGATTGAATCCCCGACATCGTGGTTCATCCGATGAGATCATTGTGGAACATGTGGGAGCCAACATGGATATCCAAACCCCGATGTTGGTTATTGACCGGAGAGGTGTCTCAGTCACGTGTGCATGGTTCTCGAACCCGTAGGGTCTACACACTTAAGGTTTGATGATGCTAGAGTTGTAATGGGAATAGTATGTGGCTACCGAAGGTTGTTCAGAGTCCCGGATGAGATATCGGCTGTCACGAGGAGCTTCGGAATGGTACGGAGGTAAAGATTCATATATGGGAAGTGGAGATTTGATCGTCGAAAGTGTTTCGCGAATCACCGGTAATGTACCGGGACCACCGGAAGGGTTCCGGTGGTCCACCGGGAGGGGCCACCAGCCCTGAGAGGCTACATGGGCCAAAAGTGGATGGGAACCAGCCCCTAGGTGGTCTGGTGCGCCACCACTAAGGGCCCAAGGTGCACAAGAGGGCTAAGAGGGGCAAACCCTAGGCGTGGGGGCTGCCTTGGGCGCCAAGCCCACCATCGAGCGTCGCCCCCTCCTCCATCTTGGCCGCCGCACCTCCTAGGTTTTAGCTAGGGGTGGCCGGCCCCCTCTCTCCCTCTCTCCTACATATAGAGAGGGATTTAGGAGGGCTGCACACACAATAACACCTCTCCAAGGTGCAACCCTACCTCTCCCTCTTATCCTCCTCCGCGACGCTTGGTGAAGCCCTATCGGAGAACTTCATAGCTCCACCGTCACCACGTTGTCGTGTTGTCGGAGCTCTCCCTCAACTCCTCCTCTCTCCTTGCTGGATCAAGGTGAAGGAGACGTCATCGAGCTGCATGTGTGTTGAACACGGAGGCGCCGTTGTTCAGCGCTTAGATTGGAATCTTACGCGATCTGAATCGCTACGAGTACGACTCCATCAACCACGCTCTAGTAACACTTCCGCTTAGCACTCTTCAAAGGTATGAAGATGCTCTAACCCCTTTCTCATTCCTGGTTTCTCCTAGATAGATCCTTGTGTGACCTAGGAATTGTTTTGAATTACTACTACGTTCCCCAACAATATTGATGGCATATGAGGATTACTGAGTTGATCTACTGTCACGCCCAAGATGCGGTCCTATCCTTATTTGGCACGAGGGCCTTGACAGGGATTTAAGTGCATCTCATCGTTTTGCAAGAATGGATATCGTTACAAGTACATGTACAAAAGAGATGAGTATATGGAATTGTATTACACTCGCCACAAGCTACAACATGAATAACACAATACAACAATATATTCAAGCACCATGTAGAAGAGTTGGGTCCGACTACGGACAAAAACAAACGATAAAAGAACGACGTCCATCCTTGCTATCCCAGGCTGCCAGCGTGGAACCCATCCTAGATCGATGAAGAACAACAAGAAGAAGAATAAAATCCAAATAGCACAATCATCATGCTCACGTCAAAGTATCACTTACCTACACCTGGAACTATTGTTGTAGTAATCGGTGAGCCACACTGACTCAACAATATCATTTCCAAAGGTATCAAGAGTAGCAAAGCTTAATGGGTGAGGTATGGTTAAGTGGTGAGGCTGCAGCAAGCGACTAAGCATTTATTTGAGTGGCTAACTTACAAGTACAAGAATTAGAGGCGGTGATCTATGCATAAAAGGATGCGACTAATGATGATCAAATGAATGATCCTGAACACATACATTCCTCAAACATAACACCATCGTGTCCTCTTCCGGATGCAGAACTCATGGGAAGAGACAGACATGGTTACACACACAATTGGCAAGTTTTAATTAAGTTTACTTCAAGTTATCTAGAACCAGATGTTAAACAAAGTTTCCAAGTTTGCCACATAACCACGGGCAAGACTTTCCAAAAGATTTAACCCTGCAGGGGTGCACCAACTAGTCCATCACAAACTACCACCCGGTGCGTTGGAAACCTCAACAATGGAAAACCCTTGATCTCCTCGGATTCGTGGTGGAAAACCTCAACCTCAAGATAGCCCAAAGTATCCTCGGAATCCCTTGCACAAGACATTCCAGAAAGGTAAAACAAATCTAGCAAGGTCGTCCGGCGTGTTGACAATCCCGATAGGAGCCGCGTGTCTCGTTCTCAAGACACGACAGATGAGCAGTATGTATAGCGGTCGGATAGAAATCCGCCGATTGCCCCGGGTGGCCCCGCAAGTGGCTCTGTTTTGGACCAACACTCATGACGAGCACTGGCCCGGGGTTGATTAATTATCCACGGGTTAATTATTCCCTATCCGGTTCATTAATTATTTGGCCAATATAGTACCAATGTTGGGCCTTGCCAGACGAGTTTTATCCCAAAACAAAATATTGGGGTCCCCATAACAACCCCAAGCATGTTAGGAGCGTCAATTATGAAACATAACACCGGTAGCCAAAACTAAGACGGCAAAGGTGGAATAAAACACCCAGCTAGAAAGCCAACCTTCCACCTTTTACCAAATATATAGATTCATTAAATTAATTAGCAATAATATGATGATATAACAAGGAACGCATGTTTTCACATGGAACAAACTGCACCTGCAACTAGCAACACTATAAGAAGGCTGAGCAAGCGGTAACATAGCCAAACAGTGGTTTGCTGGGTTGTGGAAAGGTTCGAGGTTTTTTCATGGCAATGTTGGGAGGCTTATTAAATAGGCGTTAGGCAGCGAGACATAGCGAAAGAAATGGATCAACTATCATGGAAATGATAGTAACTGTATCTAGGGAAATTGTCATCTTGCATGTGATCCCGATTGGAAGAAGAACGAATCCATGAAGTACACGAACCAACGTAGTCCAACAGATCCTCACATTCCGACACGCTAGTGGAACTCTATCGAGAAGAAGCAATCCCTAAACAAGAATCAACACACGATATTCACCACCACATATGCATGACATGATGCACAAACACATATTATGCATGTCCGGTTTAATTATGCAAGGCATGGCATGGCAATTTACAACAATCAAATACCACACATTAAGTGAAGCTCAATATGCAACGAGTAGCATATTGACAAAACTCCGCGTTCATATATTTAGTTCACTCCCGTTTAGGTACTCATCAATATTAAATTTTGTTTAAACATGGCAAGAGGTGAAGCATAAATAAACTACACTAGCTAGGCATATTAAATGAGCTCGGAAACAACATATAGCATTTTCGAAATGACCCCGTGTGTTAATTTCGCAATTTTTCGAGATGTGTCCAAAACACACTTTATATTTATTACACTGAAAAATAAAGTGTACAATGTGATTTAACACATCATTCTAGTCGATTTACATATATAGATCATTTAAAATGGAGCTACGGTTTAAAAGATATGAGCAATACAAGATGATATGCCACCGATGCAAAATGCATGCTAATAACAGCTAGGTATTTAATAATGAGCACGTTAAAATATGCATTTTTGGAATTTATTAAATGCAGTGGGTAATTGTCAAATCACCGAACAAAAAAACGCCCACGGGCTTAGTCTCCTGGACTGTGCAGAAACACGGGCATGCACAAGATATTAACCTTCGCCTAGGGTGTTGGTTAGGGGCTGGATCGGCTCACCAGACCGGGTCGTGGCCCAGGCGGAGAGGACGCTCGGCGGGGTAGGTCGCTCGGCCGTGGTTGTGCCTTGGAGGCGGAGCAGGCTGGCGCGGCGCAGTCAGCCCGCTAGGTCTTGCGGGTGTGCTAGCGAGGCCACAATCCATGGGGAGTGAGGAGATCAGGAGGCTTCCTCCTCCCACGACTAGAAGTAGCAGCAATTGTAGGAGACTGACGGCACGGGCATGTATGGCTCCGGTGATGAGGCACGCAAGGGGCGACGGAGCTGTAATGGCTCCCCCGGCAGCGGATCTGGCCTCGGGGCTGCCGGATCTGAAGCAGGGTGGCGCGGGCAACTGGCAGCGGTGCTCGGGGCCGGTGGCAGCTCCATGGCATCGCGGTCGCACCTGACGATGGCGGCGACCAGCGGCGACGCTTCGGTGACCGACCGACGTGGGCGCGAGGCGGCACTGGGGTCATGTGGTTGGCGCAGAAGCTGGCTCGGGAGCAGGTTGCACGTGGGTGTGTGTGCACGGTGGATCTCGGGCTTTAGGGTCGTCGGACATGTCCGGTAGGTGGCGCGGACGTGTCCGGTGGTTTTTTTGGGCGATTCTGAGCCTTTAATCTTCGATTTGAGGGATGAAAATGGCTAGGAGGTGTTGATTTTGGGATTGGAAGAGTTGGAGTTAGCAGGTAGTATTTTCTAGGGGTGGATGCAATTTGGCAAGGGGGAAACCCTAGTGGAATGAGAGAGCTCTCTCCATGAGGTGGGCTTATATAGGAAATGGACATTGTTTGGTTGGACCTCGTCCGTGCGATCGCGACCCAAGACCACGAATGGATGGAGGGGCTATGTGGGTCTAGTGGGATGTGTAGATGGACTTGATGGGAATCAGAGGGAAGGTTGCTTCCCGTGACAACATTATTAAATGAGCTAAAGTGTCGTTATGCATATAATGGTTCGAGTATCAAACAAACTCTGATTGCAATGAAATTTGGCAGGCGGCCTACGTACAATATAACCAGACCGCACACCAAGTTTCAACCCAATCCAAGAAATTTATATACACACTTTTAAAAACAAAATTTTAATGATGTCGTGGGAACGTGCATCTGTGGTTGGTTTCAAACGGTCAATGACAAAAACGGAAAGAATGGGCAACTACTAACGGATGCAAGTTTTGAAAGTTAACGGCAACGGAGTGTCGATGTAATGCAGTGATGCACATGATGCGATGTTTAATGAGACAACCAAATAATTAACACAGGGCAATGGAATAAAAGGGAAATCTTTTGGAGCGTCAGTATCAGGTTGTTACAACTGTCCTAGACTAACAAGAGATCTCGACGCGAGATCTAAGAATGAAAAGGGGAAGAGGAACAAAAAATGAAGAGGTAAAACTTAGCTGCTTCTTTAACAAACGAATGAAACCAACGAACCTTGAAGGTTGTAAGGAGATGAAGAATGATATGAGAAACAAACAAGAATTCACAAGAAATTTAGGTAGCGCTTCGGTAGGAAAGAGAGGCAAAATTTTATACGATGGAAAATAACTTGAAAAGAGAACAAAACACTCCTACTAAATGGATAAGGAAGGAAAGAATATGATCTTGACAAAGTGAGATGAAGGTCGAAGAGAACAATACCACAACGACTCCGTTTGATGGATAAGCAAGGGAATAACAAGGTCTTGATAAAACTAGATAAGGGATGACAGCGAGCAACATCACAAAGCCTCTAGAACAATATAATAGAAACTAGATCATATAAAAGAAAAGAATCAAGAACAAAATGACAACTCCTACCACAATTGAATTTGAAAAATATCCTTGCAAGAAGAGATTGAACAGGGTTGTTGGGGAACCAACTACGAAAATAAAAAAACTTGATGTGGTCTTATGGAAACCATCTCAAATAATGAGGTGACAATCCGCCACTAACATGAAAAATTGATTGCTTTTACCAAGAAGATACATTGAGAACATGGGTCAACGATAATCACCATAATAGCAACAACCCTTTGGAAAATATTTAGGTGAAATGCAAACCAAGATACTTCAATGAAGGAATCATGGGTCGGAAATGTCTCATGATTGAAGGAAATGGTGGGTTTAAATATTCCATTCTTGAAACAACTTCTCTTCGAGACTCGTCATGAATCAATCATGCTATAACACCACCTCAAGGATAATGGGCAAAGAATTGCACTTTGAAATGCAAGAGAAAGAACACTTGAGGTTCTCCAACCAGAATCTTGAAGAACACCTTGCGAAAGAATTACATACTCAACGAACCACCATGAAGAACCACCATGACGAACCTCCGTATACAAAGGAATGATGCGAAGCTATGAAGGCTGAAAAAAATTAGATTATGGACTTGCAAAGATTTGGATGAAGCTTCATGAAGAGATACTTGATAAAACTTGGGACTCCGAAAAAGAAAAGATGAGAACACTTGAAATCCATAATTTGATATCATGAACATCTCCAGGAAAGAAGAATTGAAATCACATTACTCAACCAAGAATAAGAATTTTGTTATGCTTATCCGTCACCAAGTTAAATTGACGACAAGTAACGGATTTAGCATACCACTTATTTTAATTGAAAAGATTGAGGAGAGATATGAGCACAAACTTGAAGAAGTCTTCAACGGAACACCGGTAAGAATTTGGAATGAAAGAGGATAATAGAAATGAGGTGGGGTACATGAGGACAAGGAGAGCATGATTCAGTTAGAGAATGCTTGACCAGGCCACCGGTAAGAATTGCAAATGAATGGGAATACCATGAATGAATGAAGATACATGAGAACGAAGAGATCATGCTCAACTTGAAGAACTTCGAACATATGGGAATATTAGAAATGAATGGCATACACGAGAAGAAAGAATTCTTGAGTCGCCTAACAAAAAACTTGAATAAGGCACCGGAACAATTGAGAGACGAGCGAAGAGACAACAATTGAGAAGAAATTCAGAATGAAAGCAGAAAGTTGAGAACGAAGAAATCTTCTGAAATGATGGCCTTCGGAGGATCGAGCAATGGAAATAACTCTGAAATGTACCGGATAGATATGGAAGGAATTACTGATGACCGAAAACTATTTGAAAGGACAGAAATAAAATGAGACCACAAATCTTCAAAATAATGGACAAAGATTTAAGAGAAACACTTCTTAGGTCTGCAATGCAGAGAATAATGAGAAGGAACACCAACAAAATTACTTGCACACTCCGGAATAATGAAGAAAGAAAGGTTGAGCCAATGATGAAAATTAATTTGAAGTGATTTTGGATAAGAAATGTGACTCATGGAATCCATTCTTCTGTCACACATGAAAATATTTAGAGATCTCCAGAAAAGATTAAAAGAGCCAGATAAGATCCTCAGAAAGAACATGTGGGTTATGGGCCCACTGAAAGAGAACACCCTTGAATTGATTGCTAAGAAAGATTGATTGCACCGGTACAACTGAAAATTTTATGCGGTGAGAACCTTGAAATAATTGAAAGGATTGAAAATATGAAACTTTTGAGATATCTTTAGCACTTTGGATAGAAAAGTGAGGAATGAATGAACCGGCGAGGCTTGAATAAGAATTTCCAACACGATAAGTATTTAAATGATGAAAGGATATGATGAACACCGAAAGCTTGAATTGCATCCACCGGGGAAGTAACATGAGTGAATAATAATGATCTCGAAACTCCTGAGACTCTTCACAAAGAATCACCGGATAGGATACAGAAGAAAATATAGCGGAAGCATCAATGAAAGAAAGGCACTTGGATGATAATTGACTCACTCAAGAAAAGGGCGGGAGGGCGGGGAAAAACAAAGACAGCATGGGGCAGATGAGACGAACTCCGAAAAGAAATGAGAGATTGATCTTGCAAATATATAAGAGAGACTTGAAGTGAGCACATCAGTTGGAAAATAATTAACATGAATTTTGATTGAGCAAAAAGATTAGCACTCCCAAAGAAATATGAGAACACCTCTAAGAAAAGCTATGAAATCACCACTTGACATTGAAGCAAGTCGAATTACCATATTCCAACAAAACGAAGGATGAGGCTTGCAATTAAGCTGGAAACAAATATATGACATAGATTTCGCTCGATATTTTTGTGGTAAGGTTTGCACGGGCTCAATCGTACATCGTATTGTCATATTGAAATGACGCTCGAATATGCTCCCTAGGCGTGGTGAACTACAAGGCTTGACAGAGCATGTGTGATGAAATGTATCGAGACTAACCTTTGTAAGAAAGACCGTGAACAAATGAATCCACTAGATGTTGAACCCCAACCTCGCATCATGCATCTATTGGAAGATAATCCTAGGAAACTACTTCAATTCCTACCTATGAACTCCCTATTGTTTTGGTTATGCAATCGGGTCTACGGATACAAGGAGTAAAATCCATCACTCAACTCCTACCAATAACACTACCCGTCCAGTGTATCACATCCGTCAACACATAACTAGAGATCTTGAAAATTCACCTACTTCAGACCCTCGTAATCACAATGATACCAAGTATGGAAGTACATCTGGACGCTCTCCACCAGTACTGGGGATGCCAGACTCCTCTCGCCACTACTAGTATTGAAGCAATTTCGAACAATCTCCGTCCTGAGATACTAAGGAAATTGAACGATAGTGAGTGTGACAAAAATCGCCTGGAGCTCAACTCCTCGATAACAGGAGGCACCAAGAACAAAATCTCGGTCACAATAACAACGTAGACGTTCCAAAATATCCCCGTGATCCTAAAAAATTTGAGTGAGAAGAGGAGTAGAATTCAAATTCCTAAGTCATAAACCTCACCAGAGGATAGAAGAGGGTAAAAAAGAATCCTACTCTCTGATATATAACTATACTCAAAATAGTTTTAGTTAGACTCGACTCGGCCAAGTTCGATCAATCAAGGAGGCTCCTAGGTCGTTATTGCTCTAATATCAAGTTGTCACGCCCAAGATGCGATCCTATCCTTATTTTGGCACGATGGCCTCGACAGGGATAGAAGCGCATCTCGTCGTTTTGCAATAATGGGTATCGCTATAAGTACATGTATAGAAGATATGAGTATATGGAATTGGCTTACACTCGCCACAAGCTACAACATTAACAACACAACACAATAATATATTCAACCACCATGTAGAAGAACAAGGTCCGACTACATACAAAAATAAACGATAAAAGAACAACGTCCATCCTTGCTATCCGAGGCTGCCAGCCTAGAACCCATCTTCGATTGATGATGAAGAAGAAGGAACTCGAAAAAACACAATCATCGCACTCACGTCAAAGTATCGCTTTACCTGCACTTGCCACTGTTGTTGTAGTAATCTGTGAGCCACAGGGACTCAACAATCTTATTTCTGAAGGTATCAAGACTAGCAAAGCTTAATGGGTGAGGTATGGTTAAGTGGTGAGTCTGCAACAAGCGACTAAGCATTTACTTGAGTGGCTCACTTACAAGTACAAGAATTAGAGGGGTGATCTACGCATAAACGGACGTGACTAATGAGGATTAAATGAATGATCCTAAACACCTACTTACGTCAAACTTAACCCCACCATGTCATCATCCTCATGCAGAACTCACGTGAAGAGATAGTAATAGTTACGCACACAGTTGGCAAGTTTTAATTTAGTTTACTACAAGTTATCTAGAACCAGATTTAAACAAGGTTTCCAAGTTTGGCACATAACCGCAGGCATAACTTTCTGAAAGATTTAACCTTGAACGGATGCTCCAACTAGTCCATCACAAACTACCACAAGCTGTGTCGGAAACCTCGACCACGAAAAACCCGCGATCTCCTCGGATTCTAGGTGGCAAACATCAACCTCGAGATATCCCAATGTATCCTGGGAATCCCTCGCACATGACATTCGAGAAAGGTAAAACAAATCTAGCAAGACCTCCCGGCATGTTGACAATCCCGATAGGAGCCGCGTATCTCGTTCCCAGGACACGACGGATGAGCAGTACGTATAGTGGTCGGATAGAAATCCGTCGAGTTGCCCCGGGTGGCCCCGCAAGTGGCTCTGATTTGGACCAACACTCATGAGGAGCACCGGCCCGGTGTTGATTAATTATCCACGGGTTAATTACTCCCTATGCGGTTCATTAGTTATTAGGCAAATATAGTGCCAATTTTGGGCCTTGCCACACGAGTTTTATCCCAAAACGAAAATCTAGGGGGTCCCCATAACAACCCCAAGCATGTTAGGAGCGCTCAATTATAGAACATAACACCGGTAGCCGAAAACTAAGGCAGCAAAGGTGGAACAAAAACCAGGCTAGAAGGCCAAACCTTCCATCTTTTACCAAATATATAGATGCGTTAAATTAATTAGCAATAATAAGATGATATAACAAGGAACCCATGTTTTCACATGGAAGAAACTTCGCCTCCAACTAGAAACGCTATAAGAAGGTTGAGCAAGCGGTAACCTAGCCAAACAGTGGTTTGCAGGGTTGTGGAAAGGTTAGAGGTTTTTTCAAGGCAATGTTGGGAGGCTTATTAAACAGGTGGTAGGCAGCAAGACATAGCAAAAGAAACTAGTCAACTAGCATGGCAATGATAGTAATGGTATCTGGGGAAATGGTCATCTTGCATGTGATCTCGATTGGTAGAAGAACGAATCCGTGAAGCAAACGAACCAATGTAGTCGAACGGATCCTCACATTTCGACACGCTACTGGAACTCTATCGAGAATAAACAATCTGGAAACAAGAATCAACACACGATATTCACCACAACATATGCTTGAAATGATGCACAAACACATATGATGCATGTCCGGTTTAATTACGCAAGGCATTGCATGTTAATTCACAACAATCAAACGCTACACATTAAGTGAAGCTCAATATGCAACGAGTTACATATTGACGAAACTCCACGTTCATACATTTATTTCACTCCAGTTCAGGTACTCATAAATATTAAATGTTCTTTAAACATGGCAAGAGGTGAAGCATAAATAAACTACACTAGTTAGGCATATTAAATGAGCTCGGAAACAACATATAGCATTTCCGAAATGACCCCGTGTGTTAATTTTGAAATTATTCCAGATCTGTCCTAAACACACTTTATGTTTATTAAATAGCAAAATAAATTGTACAATGTGATTCTACACATCATTCTAGTCAATTTACATATATGTATATCATTTAAAACGGAGATACGGTTTAAAAGATATGAGCAACACAAGATGATATACCACGAATGCAAAATGCATGCTAATGATAGCCACAACACGTTAATGATGGATCCAACACGATATTGTGGAACTACATGAAATTCTAGAAAAGTTTAAATGAGGCCGGAACAACGAACAACAATTCCCGAAAGTCCCCATATGTAATTTGGAATTTGCTACAGATCTGCCTAAAGCACAATTTTTGAGCTATTAAATAGGATAATAAATGCTACCATGTTATTCTACACATTTTTCTAGCCAGGTTACATATGTCGAACATTTTAATCGGAGCTACGGTTACTTAGTTATGACATAAATCGTTTTAACATGGCATTTGCGCAAATTAAAGGAAACATCAAGTTAATCATTTTTAACATGGATGCAAGTTGGTTATTGTGAAACTACACAAAATTTTAATCACTTTTCATATATTAAGTTTTTAAATCCGTGGCACGGTTAACTTTCTATGAATTAAATCATTTTAAGATGTCATCAAGCAAATCAATGCAAACAACACATTTAGTTACTTTTAACATGCATGAAAGTGACATATTATTAGTCTACATAAAATTCTGGATATTTTACATATCTAAAATATTTTCATGCGATGCATGGTTATTTAATTATGAGCATGTTAAAATATGCATTTTTTGCAATTTATTAAATGCACCGGGTAATTGGCAAAATCATCGAACGAAAACTAAAGCCCACGGTCTTAATCTCGTAGACTAGGCCAAAACAGGGGCATGCACAAGATATTAAACTTCACCTAGGGTGCTTGTTAGGGGTTGGATCGGCTCACCAGACCCGGTCGTGGCCCAGGCGGAGAGGTGGCTGGGTGGGGCAGGTCGCTCGGCCACGGCTGTGCCTTTGAGGCGGAGCAACCCGGCGCGGCGCGATCGGCCGGCTAGGCCTTGCGGGGGTGCTGGCGAGGCCACAGTCCACGAGGACTCAAGGCGACAGGAGGCTTCCTCCTCCCAAGACTGGAAGTAGCACCAATTCCAAGAGACCATCGGCACGGGCACCTACGGCCCCGACGATGAGGCAAGCAAGGGGCGGCGGAGCTGGGATGGGTCCCCGGGTTGCGGATCTGAAGCAGGGTGGGGCTGGAAACTCGCAGCGGCGATCGAGGCCGGTGGCAGCTCCATGGCGTTGGGGTCGCACCTTACGACGGTGGCAATGCTCCGGCGACCGAACGATATGGGCGCGAGGCGTTACTAGGGTCGTGCGGCTGACGCTAAAGCTGGCTCGGCCGCGGGCTGCATGCGGCGGCGACTGCACAGTGGAGCTCAGGCTCTCGGGTCGCTGGACATGTCCGGTTGGTGGCGCGGACGTGTCCAGGTGGGTTTTGTGGGCGAATGTTAGCCTCTAATCTCATATCTAAGGGCTGAAGAGGGCTGGGAAGGTGTGAGTTTCGGGATTGGAGGAGGTGGAGTTAGCACGTGGGGTTTTTTTAGGGGGTGGCTGCAATTTGACAAGGTGGGCTTATATAGGAAATGAACATTGGTGGGTTGGACCTCGTTCGTCCGATCGCAATCTAATGACCTCGAACAGAAGGAGGGTCTAGGTGGGTCGAGTGGTCTATGTAGATGGGTTGTGTGGGGACGATAGAGAAGGTTGTGGCCCATGATAGAGTTTTTAAAACGCGAAAACACCCGATAATTAAACCAGCTAAAGTGTCGCTATGCATATAACGGTTCGGGTATCAAACCAACTCCGATTGCGATGAAATTTGGCACATGGCCTACCTACAATATAATAAGAATGTACACCGTGTTTTAACCCAATTTAAGAAAGTTTTATACACACTTTTAAAAACAATATTTTAATGATGCCATGGGCGCGTGCGTGTGTGGTTGGTCTCAAACGGTCAACGACAAAAACGGAGAGAACTGGCCGCTACTAACAGATGCAAGCTTTGAAAATTGATGGCAACAAAGTGCCGATGCAATGCGGATGATGCGCATGATGTGATGATGAATGCGAGAACAAAATAATTAACACGGCATTAATGTAATAAAAGAGGAATCTTCTAAAGCATCGATTTCGGGCTATTACATCTACCTCGAGATTATATGAGTTAAACTCTAGACGAGTCAACCTGCCTATGCGGAGGAAACCCTCTAGTTTATGTAGATACCGGGGGTCCCTAGGGTTACATACAACCGACCTTGAGCAGGGGTAGGGGCGCCAACCTAAACTACCAAACTTGGATGATATGTTAGTCTTTGGAGCTTTCCTTCTTGAATACTAACTCATCATTCAGTTCGATCATCAATAATATGGCACATATGGTCGGCCTCTAAGAGATGGGCCGACCATTCAAGGATCCTTAGTCCAGGACTCCCTCAGTAGCCCCCAAACTTGCATCCAACACCGATGTACATGGTCTTCGGCAACTTCTTGGGCCCAGAGTGATCGGCTTGCGAGGTGGGTTCCTCCACCCCCTCTTTTTTATGGCACGATGATCGAGTAATTGCCCAGTTCTCGATTACCAAAGCGTCGTGGGGACCATGGCCTCCAAACTTTTTGCTCGAGAATCAATTGCAACACTCGATTCCTTTGCACATTAATGAAGACAAGCAATCTAGTAGTCCCACATGGAACCGCTTCTTGTAACCGCGAGGGAAAAATACTCTTTATAAAGATCAAATTTGTCATTGGGTGACCATCACCCCTCACGCACTAGGAAGAAAAACCCTAGAGCTCCAGTGCCCAGAGCTATGGCGGGTTCCTCCTCATGAACCTTTGGCCCCCTCCCGGGAGATTGGGCAAGCTGTTCCATTTCCCTGCTCCAGTAGGGCAACTTTGAAGTACGAGGATATCTTCCCACATCGGATCTAGCGCCTACCTGGGCAGGATTGACCTCCGCCAACGGCAAGGCCTTCGCAGAGAATTTTTGTACCCCACAAAATGGCGAAAGGACCCGCTTTGTTTCTTTCCTGCTGCGAGGTGTGGGTTTTCGAGTCCACCCCTTCCTGAGGGGCTTACTCGAGTTCTATGGGCTCCATCTTCACAATATTACCCCTGGCTCAATCCTTCACATCTTAGGCTTCGTAGTCGTGTGCGATATGTTCTTGGGTTGCGAGCCCCACTTCGACCTATGGAGAAAATACTTCTGCCTCATTCCCCGAACTAGGGGAATGTCATTCGGGAAGTGGACGCAGCCAAAGTGTGGCATATAGCCAGAACCGGATACCGAGTCGGGACTCCAAAGAAGGAAACCAATAAGTGGTCTTCAGAATGGTTTTATGTCAAGGACATTCTCTTATTCGACCCCTTGAAGAAGCGGTTTAGCTAGCTACCGGTGAGTCCCTCCCAGGAAGAGAGCCCCGAAGTATAGCGCCTAGCCGCCAACATGAGGTTACTTGCTCACAGTGGGTTGAACATCGTCTAGGTGATGGCCGCAACAATTACCAGGTGTGTCCAACCACTCCAACAGGGCATGCACCCCTTGTGGAGCTACAACGGGACAAGAGACACTACCCGTTCCAGATGATAGGGACCGGATAATCAAGAGGCTTTGGCGGCTATTTTGGTCGACCTCTTTAAGGGGAAAAAAGAAAATTTCGCCCACCTTACTATCAGGGACGGCTACTCCGTGTATAATCCTATTGAATGGGTAAGTGTGATCATAATCCCATAGTCCGGACGCTTATGCTTGATTTTACAAATCAATAAGCCCTTGCTTTTCTTAACAGACTTGGAGGCGTTGGATTGACATGGTCAACTGTCCCACCCCTCAACCCGAGAACTACTCCCGCGATGAGAACCCCAAATTCCATGAGGATCCAGAGCTTTCAATCTATTTTGAGGATGGAGTATTTTACGAGGAAAGCATCGACAAGGTCAAGGTGGCCCTCCAGGCTGACAATCCTGGGCCTCTCCATCCTCCACCACAAACAAGAGGAAAACTTGTACTCGGAGAGGAGCTATACCTCCCGTCATCCCAAATGCTCCTGGCTCCAACCCTAAAGGTCGATGGTCCACACGCCAAACTCAGCGCCGAGTTATACCAGTTGGGGCTGCATCGACTGAGCATAGGATTGCTGGACAAGGGGGAACGGTGGAAAACATATCGGTCGCCCCTTCAACCAAGTGTGTGTGTCTGCGTATATAAATATATATTTATCATGTAGTAGTATATATACTAATTTATCGTTTTAGTTATGTTCATATACTATATATAAGAGTTTTCAAAGTGAGTTACATGAAAAATTACAAATTAACCTATAGTTTTTATTATATTAGTGAAATACATATATATTTGTACATAAAAAAGAGCATACATAAAATATAATACTCCCTCTGTTTCTTTTTACTCCGCGTATAAGATTTGGTCAAAGTTAAACAACATAGCGTTTGACCAAATTTATATCAAAAAATATGAATATCTATTATATTAAAATTATATAGTATGAAAATACGTCTCGTGGTGCATCTGATAATATTGATTTCATGTTGTGAATGTTGATATTTTTTAATATAAAGTTAGTCAAACTTTACAAAGCTTGACTTTGACCAAACCTTATATGCACACTAAAAAGAAACGGAGGGAGTACATACTAAGAAAAAACTGTATATATACTACCTAAACATTATTATATACTACATACAACGCGTACATACTCTCTGATTTGATAGATACTACATACAACATACAAAACGCAAGTGATGGTAACTACCACCGGTGGTAGATAAAATTTGTCATATATATATATATATATATGTGTGTGTGTGTGTGTGTGTGTGTGTGTGTGTGTGTGTCTATATATCGATCGTTCGCTTTTCCAAAGTAATGTTTGCATTGACTATTCCTGACCCTTAGCCAAAATAGTTACGAGACGTACACAACCGTCTTTACCCGAAGACGTTGCCGAAGTGTCCAACAGTCATCAAAATCCAAGGCCCTCTACTAACGCACGAGTTTCGAATACGGACTTACTTCCTGACAACCCCGCAAAGTTTTCAGCAACTCATTCCGAAACCAAAAGCTTGATGAATCACCGGCGGCGAAAGGATTGCTTGCACCACCCTGTTTTTTCAGAACACGAGCTTAATGCTTTCAATTCCACACATGCGTGCCTTGGGGCTGCGAGAGCCGGACTCGAAGAAGCGACCAAGATGATGTCTTCCCACCTGCACGCAAGTCATCGTTTTTGGTAACCGGACATAAGTTCAGATCCAGTATCCCCCGAGCCTTAATTTTGTCGGTACGAACGAAATAAGGGTCGATTTAATAGTTTACCACCATGCAGGCTCGAAAAAAAGAGAACAATAAACTAGCCAAGGATTCTGAGCTAAGCTAGGACGAGTTGCAAGCTAGCAAGGTCGAACTAGAAGGGGTGAAGAAGTTCACCGCAAAAGCACATAGTGAGTAAAATTATTTTGCAATCTGCAGGATTTCCATGGGATTACCTTTGTAACATAAAACATTGTCATAGCGGGCGAATCTATAGTCCAATTGCGAAAAATTTAGACGCATCCCCAAATTCTCAGAGGTATCTCGAATCCCAGCTTGAAGTTGGTCATCGCGTGTTAAAGCGATGTCATGAAGAAAATAGCCAACTCAAGGAGGAGAATAAGCGGCAAGTCCAAGAGACTGAGAACTTGAAATCTTGATGTCTACTATGCAACCTTCTCCTCGTAGACGTTGTTGGGCCTCCAAGTGCAGAGGGTTGTAGGACAGTAGCAATTTTCCCTCAAGTGGGTGACCTAAGGTTTATCAATCCGCGGGAGGCGTAGGATGAAGATGGTCTCTCTCAAGCAACCCTGCAACCAAATAACAAAGAGTCTCTTGTGTCCCCAACACACCTAATACAATGGTAAGTTGTATAGGTGCACTAGTTCGGCGAAGAAGGTGAAACAAGTGCAATATCGATGGTAGATATAGGTTTTTGTAATCTGAAATTACAAAAACAGCACGGTAACAAATGGTAAAAGTGAGCACGAACGGTATTGCAATGCGTGGAAACAAGGCCTAGGGTTCATACTTTCACTAGTGAAGTTCTCTCAACAATGATAACATAATTGGATCATATAACTAGCCCTCAACATGCAACAAAGAGTCACTCCAAAGTCACTAATAGCGGGGAACAAATTAAGATATTATTGTCGGGTACGAAACCACCACAAAGTTATTCTTTCTGATCGATCTATCATAGAGTTCGTACTAGAATAACACCTTAAGATACATATCAACCAAGATCCTAATGTCACCTAGATACTCCGTTGTCACCTCAAGTATCCGTGGGCATGATTATACGATATGCATCACACAATCTCATAATCATCTATTCAACCAACACATAGAACTTCAAAGAGTGCCCCAAAGTTTCTACCAGAGAGTCAAAACGTGTGCCAACCCCTGTGCATAGGTTCCCAATGTCACGAACCCGCAAGTTGATCACCAAAACATACATCAAGTACTCACATGAATCCACGTGTGCCAACCCATATGCATAGGTTCCCAATTGTCACAAACCCGTAAGTTGATCACAACAGATAGACACTTGCAAGACATACATCAAGTGTTCTCAAAGACTCAATCCGATAAGATAACTTCAAAGGGGAAACTCAATTCATTACAAGAAGGAGAGGGGGAAGAACATCATAAGATCCACCTATAGTAGCAAAGCCCATGGTACATCGAGATCAAAACATCTCAAGAACACGAGAGAGAGAGAGAGATCAAACACATAGCTACTGGTACATACCCTCAGCCCCAAGGGAGAACTACTCCCTCCTCATCATGGAGATCGCCGGGATGATGAAGATGGCCACTGGATATGGATTCCCCCTCTAGCAGGGTGCTGGAACGGGCTCCATATTGGTTTTTGGTGGCTACAAAGGCTTGCAGCGGCGGAACTCCCGATCTAGGTTTCTTTCTGGAGGTTTATGAATTTATAGCGGTGGAATTACGTCGGTTGGGCCCACGAGGAGGTAACAAGCTTGCGTGCCACCACCGGGGGGTGGTGGCGGCGTGAGGGCTTGTGACTCCCTCGTGGCCCATCTGGCCTTCTCCCAAAGCTTCGGGGGTCTCTTTTGGTCCAAAAAATCATCATAAAGTTTCATTCATTTGGACTCCGTCTAAAAATGGGCAAAAAACACGGAAAAAATAGAAACTAGCACTTGGCACTGAGTTAATAGGTTAGTCCCAAAAACATATAAAATAGCATATTCATGCATATAAAACATCCAAAGTTGACAAGATAATAGGATGGAACCATAAAAAATTATATATACGTTGGAGACGTATCAAGCATCCCCAAGCTTAACTCCTGCTCGTCCTCGAGTAGGGAAGTGATAAAGAATGAATCTTTGATGTTCCATGCTACCTAGCATAGATGTCCTTTGTAACTCCTCTCACGTGACATGAATGTTCAGATCTGTTAGATTCAAAACAATAGTTTGCTATTGATGTGGAAACAATAATAATTCAAGCAAACTAGCAAGGTAATCATGAACTTTCAAAATAACAAGGCCAAAAGAAAGTTATCCCTACAAAAGCATATAGTCTGGCTATGCTCTATCATCATTGCACAACGAATTTAAATCTTGCACAACCCCGGTATTGGCCAAGTAATTGTTTCACACCTTTACTTTCTCAAACCTTTTCAACTCTCACGCAATACATGAGCGTGAGCCATGGTTATTTCACTATAGATGGTGTGGAATGTGGTGGGGGTTGCAAGACAAAAAAGGAGAAGATAGTCACCTTAACTAGGCATATCAATGAGCTATGGCAATGCTCATCAATAGATATCAATGTGAATGAGTATGGATTGCCATACAAATGATGCACTAGAGCTAAGAGTATGTGAAAGCTCTTAAAGAAAACTAGTGGCTGTGCCTCCAACTTGCCTGCTCACGAAGACCTAAGGCAATTTTGAGGAAGCCTATCATTGGAATATACAAGCCAAGTTATATAATGAAAATTTCCCACTAGCTATATGGTGGTGACAAAACAAGAGACTCTCAATCATGAAGATCATGGTGCTTAATATGCACAAGTGTGGAAAGGTGGTAGCATTGTCCCTTCTCTCTTTTTCTCTCATTTTTTGTGGTGGGCTCTTTGGCCTCTTTTTTTTGGTGGGCATCTTTGGCCTCTTTTATTTCCTCACGTGGGACAATGCTCCATCAATGATGATCATCACACTTTCAACTCAAAACTTAGAGCAACGATGACTCTATATGGAATGCCTTCGGTAGTGTACCGTGACAATGATCTAGCATGGCATAAACATTAATGGAAACATCATGCTAGCTATCTTACGATCATGCAATGGCAATGTAGACGTGGTGGCACATGTCATGGTGGTAGTTGCATGGCAATATATCTCGGAATGACTTTGAGAAAGCCATAGTAGGTAGGTATGGTGGCTGTTTTGAGGGGGGCTAATGGTGGGTTTTGTGCATCGACGAAAGTTGCACGACACTTAGAACATAGTGATGGTGGAAGGTGAAAGTGCATCTAAACCATGGACTCAACATTAGTCATGAAGAACTCATATACTTGTTGCAAAAGTTCTATTAGTAATCGAAAGAAAGCATTCAATGCATACTCCTAGGGGAAGGGTTGGTAGGTATAAACCATCGTGCGATCCCGACCGCCACACAAAGGATGACAATCAAAAGACTAATCATGCTCATACTTAATCACATAGCGGTTCACCATACGTGCATGCTACGGGAATCACTAACTTCAACACAAGTATTTCTAGATCCACAACACCTTACTAGCATAACTTCAATATTACCACAACCATATCTCAAAACTAATTGAGAGGAATCAAACTTCTCTAACTATTCAATGCACATGAAGGTGGCAGTTTTCGTATCCCTTTGGATAACTACCCCTTCTGAGACTACTTTCAAAGCATAGATCAACTACCAAGCCATGCACCGATGCGCTCTAAAAGATATAAGTGAAGCACATAGAGCAAAAGTATCTAGCTCAAAAGATATAAGTGAAGAACATGTGAGCTGAATTTTCTACCAAAGGATATAAGTGAAGCTCGACAAAATCACGGTGAGTGCATGTCTCTCTCTCTAGGTGTGAAGCAAGGATGATTGTGACACATCAAAAAATAAAAGACTCCTACGATACAAGACGCTCCAAGCAAAACACATATCATGTGCTGAATAAAAATATAGCTCCAAGTAACGTTACCGATGGATTGAAGACGAAAGAGGGGATGCCTTCTCGGGGCATCCCCAATCTTAGGGTTTTACGACATCCTTGAATCTGTTGGGGTGCCTTGGGCATCCCCAAGATTGAGCTCTTGCCACTCTTTATTTCTTTGTCCATAAGAACTGCACCCAAAACTTGAGAACTTCACAACACGAAACTTAAACAGAAACTCGTGATAACATTAGTATGAGAAAGCAAACCACCACTTCCTTAGGTACTGTAGAAAACTTAAATTCTAGTTATGATGATGTTGGGTTACTGTATTTTAAATCTTCCATGGCTAATACCCTCCGATACTATCCATAGTTTCATCAAAATAAGCAACCAACTCAACAAAAACAGAATCTGTTAACAGCAGACCAATCTGTAGCAATCTGTATATTTCGTATACCGCTGGTACTTCAAACATTCTGACAAATTACGACAGTCTGAAGAAATTGCATAGAAATCAGCAGCAAAAAGAATCAACTCAAAAGCTCTTACAGAATAAACATGAAAATTCTTTTCGTGAGCAGAAAGTTTCTGTCTTTCTCCAGCATGATCAAAAAATCATCACCAAGACTAATCATAACGGTTTTGCTTGGCACAAATGCAAAAAGGAACACAAAAGACACAATCATAACAGAATTATGATGGTGTGGAGAAAACAAAACAGGAAGCTAAAAGCAAAGAAAAATTTATTCATTGGGTTGCCTCCCAACAAGCGCTATCGTTTAACGCCCTTAGCTAGGCATTGATTTCAATGATGCTCACATAAAAGGTAAGGACTGAAACACAACGAGAGCATCATGGAGCAAATGGCTAGCGTATTTGAGTCTAACCCACTTCCTATGCATAGGGATTTTGTGATCAAACAATTTATCGGAGCAAGAATCAACTAGCATAGGGTTTAGCAAAACAAGCATAGCTTCAAAAATTTCAACATATGGAGAGGAAGCTTGATACTATTGCAATAAGTAGAAGCATATGATCCTCTCTCATAGTAATTTTCAGTAGAATCATGAATGAATTCAACAATATAACCAGCACCTAAGGCTTTCTTTTCATGATCTACAAGCATAGGAATTTTACTACTCTCCACATAAGGAAATATATTCTCAAGAATAGTAGTGGGAGTATCGTAAAAGACTTGAGCACTACAAATTGTGTCCACAATGAAAAAGCAAGGTTTAGCAAAGGGGTTCTCGAGAGTATGATAAGTTTTATCATCCCTCTTCTTTAAATCTTAAGTATCCTCACAATAATCATCATAGATAGGGGGCATGCTTTCATCAAAATAATTTTGATCATTCAAAGTGGAAGAACTAAAAAGATCATCTTTATCAAATATAGCATCCCCAAGCTTGTGGCTTTGCATATCATTAGCATCATGGGTATTCATAGAATTCATGCTAACAACATTGCAATCATGCTCATCATTCACATATTATATGCCAAGCATTCTATGTAATTCTTCTTTCAGCACTTGAGCACAATTTTCCTTCCCATCATGCTCACGAAAGACATTGAAAAGATGGAGCATATGTGGCATCCTCAGTTCCATTTTTTTGTAGTTTTCTAGCGAAAGAACAAGAAACAAAAAGATTTGATTGCAAGATCTAAAGATATACCTTCAAGCACTAACCTCCCTGGCAACGGCGCCCGAAAATAGCTTCGTTGACGGGATGTTAGTGCCGCTTACCTAGCCTCCCCGGCAACGGCGCCAGAAAAGAGCTTGATGTCTACTACGCAACCTTCTCCTTGTAGACGTTGTTGGGCCTCCAAGTGTAGAGGGTTGTAGGATAGTAGCAATTTTCCCTCAAGTGGGTGACCTAAGGTCTATCAATCCGCTGGAGGCGTAGGATGAAGATGGTCTCTCTCAAGCAACCCTGCAACCAAATAACAAAGAGTCTCTTGTGTCCCCAACACACCTAATACAATGGTAAGTTGTATAGGTGCACTAGTTTGGCGAAGAGAAGGTGAAACAAGTGCAATATCAATGGTGGATATAGGTTTTTGTAATCGGAAATTACAAAAACAGCAAGGTAACAAATGGTAAAAGTGAGCACGAATGGTATTACAATGCGTGGAAACAAGGCCTAGGGTTCATACTTTCACTAGTGAAGTTCTCTCAACAATGATAACATAATTGGATCATATAACTAGCCCTCAACATGCAACAAAGAGTCACTCCAAAGTCACTAATAGCGGGGAACAAATGAAGAGATTATTGTCGGGTACGAAACCACCACAAAGTTATTCTTTCTGATCGATCTATCATAGAGTTCGTAATAGAATAACACCTTAAGATACATATCAACCAAGACCCTAATGTCACCTAGATACTCCATTGTCACCTCAATTATCCGTGGGCATGATTATACGATATGCACCACACAATCTCAGAATCATCTATTCAACCAACAGATAGAACTTCAAAGTGTGCCCTAAAGTTTCTACCAGAGAGTCAAAACGTGTGCCAACCCCAGTGCATAGGTTCCCAATGTCACGAACCCGCAAGTTGATCACCAAAACATACATCAAGTACTCACATGAATCCACGTGTGCCAACCCATATGCATAGGTTCCCAATTGTCACAAACTCGCAAGTTGATCGCAGCAGATAGACACGTGCAAGACATACATCAAGTGTTCTCAAAGACTCAATCCGATAAGATAACTCCAAAGGGGAAACTCAATTCATTACAAGAAGGAGAGGGGGACGAACATCATAAGATCCAACTATAGTAGCAAAGTCCATGGCATATCGAGATCAAAACATCTCAAGAACACGAGAGAGAGAGATCAAACACATAGCTATTGGTACATACCCTCAGCCCCAAGGGAGAACTACTCCCTCCTCGTCATGGACATCGCCGGGATGATGAAGATGGACATCACAGATGGATTCTCCCTCCAGCAGGGTGCTGGAACGGGCTCCAGATTGTTTTTGGTGGCTACAGAGGATTGCGGCGGCGGAACTCCCGATCTAGGTTTCTTTCTAGAGGTTTCTAAATTTAGAGGAATTTATGGCGGTGGAATTACGTCGGTTGGGCCCACGAGGAGGTCAGAAGCCTAGGCACCACCACCGGGGGCCGGGGGCGGCGGCGGCGTGAGGGCTTGTGACTCCGTCGTGGCCCATCTGGCCTTCTCCCAAAGCTTCGGGGGTCTCTCTTGGTCCAAAAAAAATCATCGTAAAGTTTCATTCCATTTGGACTCCGTCTGAAAATGGGCCAAAAACACGGAAAAAACATAAACTGGCACTTGGCACTGAGTTAATAGGTTAGTCCCAAAAAAGATATAAAATAGCATATTCATGCATATAAAACATCCAAAGTTGACAAGATAATAAAATGGAACCATAAAAAATTATAGATACGTTGGAGACGTATCAAATCTCAATTGGTGCAAAACCATGAGGAGAATTGGAGGTTAAAAGATGACCTATCCTGTGAGTGAAATCCCAATCCTGGAATGTGATGACCCACTTTTTATTGCGTTGATCGTAAAGATGTGCAATTCCTTTTGACCAGGTCTCTTGACTAGTGGTCCCGAAGAAAAGGTGGGCTCTTCTGGGGGGGGAACCTATTGAAGGAGTTATCCGTTGTGCGTGAGAGAGCTTGAAAAGCTATGTGGGGTATGGTAAAATTTCTATGGCCAAATGAAAGTCCTCCTCAAGGGATGCCCAAGCTTGCCGAGCGTTTCAAAGGCGCCCGGAGTCGCTTCGAGCTGTGGAAGTCTTTGGCCTGCCACTAAGGAGCTCTTGAGGTGTGGGCTATGGTGAAGACCCACTTCACCCAACTGAAACCGGAGCACATGGCCTGGGTTGGGCCGGCAGGGACGGATGGTAAAGAAATTCCGCTTCATGTCCTTTACGACCAAGTGATGCTTGCCTGTCTTTCACAAGAAGACTGTGCCTTAGATGCTATAATAGATCATCTTGACCAATCGCCTAGCACGTGATTATGTGTAATTTTTGTATTGATGTATCAAGACACTTCCTTATGTGTTTTAATATTCTCTCATTAACCGGACATCGGCTTCTACCTCCCCTGTCAAAAACTTGGCAGTGTTCCATACTATGTATCTTGTGGTAACAGGAACTAATTTACGAGAACTAGGCAATCCATCCATGTGATGCAAACAAACAAGTAGAGCATGGTAGGATTATGTTATATTACGATGAAACGTAAGAAACATCTTCCGAATAAAATAGTTCCTTGATGGGTTCCTTTCTTTGGGGTACTACGAAAAACGTACGTGTTATAGTTATGTATCCTTGTAGTGCGGACAACTACTATTTCGGGATGAATAACCCCCTTTCATGGAGAAGAGTGCCGATTATATGAACCTCACTTGTAGCCGACCAAGTTGTATCTTAAGAAACGCTATCTTTCAGCTTCACCCGTCTAAGGTACGTATCCGGGCGAACCGGTCGTAACAATCGCAGAGGTGCTCCCTTTATCCCCTAGCCGAACATTCAGAAACATAGGGGGTAAGCACACGAGCAAGGCAACCCAGCTTTGCAAGAATCTTAAGTCTAACTGATGCATATAGTGGCATAAATCAAACCGAGGCATATGGTACATAAAGATGTAGAAGGAATAAATACTTCGGTCAGCTTTGCAATAGAAGCCCTCAGGTAAAATCAGGGTAGACACTCTGTTTATCATGAATGTATTCTGATAAGTGCTTGAAGGAGATCAGTTGATCCGAACATATCCTAGGAAAATTTAAGTGATCCTACAAAAAGTAAAACAAGAAAAACTTGGAAAAAAGAAGTGTAATGTTATGAAGAAGGGAGCAATGTCGGTCTAGTCGTAGAAACACCGAAGGCGAGCTGCATTCCATCGGCTTGGCTCGAGGCGATTATCCTCTGGTTTGTGCAAGCGATAAGCTCCTCCTGTCAGGTTTTCACCAGTTACGAAATGGCCCTCCCATTTAGGGTTAAGTTTATGCTTCTACTTCTCTCGGAGGCATAGGACGAGTTCGCCGATGTTGTATGCCTTTGCCCGGACTTATGTACTTTGATAGCGCCAATCTTGTTGTTGTTAAAAAGTAGAACATGCCTGAGCTATGTCGTGCTCGCCCTCCAATGCATCCAAGTCGTCTTACCGATCTAACTCGGTCGCTCTTTCCTCATACATGCGCACTCGTGGTGTGTCATGGATGATATCGCAAGGGAGGATCGCTTTAGCCCCATACACCACAAAAAACGGTGTGTACCCTGTTGAGCGATTCGGGGTGGTGCGCAGGCCCCATAGCGCGGATTCGAGATCCTCTACCGAGTGGCAGTCAGATTCTGTGAGAGGTCAGACCACCTCACGTTTGATACCACTCGTAATGAGCCCATTGGTTCGTTTGACTTGTCCGTTTGTTCGGGGGTGATATACCGAGGCATAATCGAGCTTAATGCCCAAATTTGTTCACCAATCTTTGACCTCCCTGGCACTGAAGTTGGATCCATTGTTTGTTATTATGCCATGCGGGACACCATAATGGTGTACGACGCTCGATATGAATTCGGTCGCTCGCTTTGCTTTGGCAGAGCTTACAAGCTTGGCTTCAATCCACTTAGTGAACTTGTCCACCATAACCAGGAGGTATTTATTTTTATTGGTCCCCCCTTTAAGTGGTTCGACCATATCCAGCCCCCAGACCGCAAAAGGCCAGTTGATCGGAATTGTTCGAAGAGCCATTGGGGCCACGTGGCTTTGATTTGCAAAAAGTTGATACCCTAGACAATGTTGTATGAGTGTGTGGGTGTCTTCTCGAGCTGTGGGCCGAAAGAAACCGGCTCTAAAGGTCTTGCTGACTAGGGCCCATGCAGTTGCATGGTGGCTGCCCATACATGCGTGTACTTCAGCCAAAAGCTGCCTCCCTTCTTCTTTGGAGATGCGTCGTTGGAGGACTCTTGTGGTGCTTTTCCTATATAGCTCACCCTTGTGGACCTTGCAGGCCTTTGATCGGTGGATGATACATCGCGCCTCGGTGTGGTCTTTGGGGATCTCCTTCCAAAGAAGGTAAGCAAGGAACGGTTCAGTCCGTGGCACGATCACTGCCATGACCTCGTGAGCTGAAGGCGTTTCTTCATTTATAGATTCACCGAGGATTTAATTGTCCGGCATGGATATGGGGGTGTAACCTGTGCTACACCACAAACTCTCTTGTTAGTATCCTCATCTTTCCATACCACGGATGGCTTGAAAACCCTTTCTAGGAAAGTGTTGTGGGGGACGGGGTCACGCTTTGCGGGTGAGTATGTATGCGGCTTGGTTGTTATCCTTCAAGACATGATGGAACTCCAATCCCTCGAATCGAGCTGATATCTTAAGGACGACGTTTCTGTATGCTGCCATTTTTAGATTTTTTACGTCGAATTTGGAGTTCCCCCTTACCTCGAGCCATTGTATCCCCATTGAGGTTGCCATCCGAAGACCGTGTAGTAGTGCTTCGTACTCCGCCGCATTATTCAAATCGGCATACATGATCTCCACACGTATCGGACATTATCCCTGGTATGGGATGTGAGCATTACACTAGCCCAGAGTCAGGCGAGAGTTTTGGACCTGTCGAAGTACATGGTCCAATGAGCATAAGTGTTATCTCATGGGGAGCTTTGCATCTGTCGATTCGGCAATGAAGTCGGCAAGCACTTGAGATTTGATGGCTTGTCGTGGCTTGTAGGTAATCTTCAATGGAAGGAGTTTGATGGCCCATTTAGTTATTCGACCGGTGGCATCCTTGTTATTAATGATGTCGTCCAGGGGGGTGTAACACCCAAATTTTTATTTGGATTTCTTGAAAAAATGGAGTTTTAAAATTTTGGCTTTGATAAAAGCTATGGAATTCTTTGACAACCGCTTTGAGAAAACTTTTGGAGCTTCTTTTCTCAACCTACCTAGTTTTAAAAATATTCCTTAGCCTTTCTCAAAATGAATTGGTTTGAGGGAATATTCTTTCCTTTAGAAAACTTGAAAATTATTCCTTTGAGTTCAATTATTCCTATTAGAGAGTTTCTTTTCCTCCATCCTGTTTTAGACCCTTTTCACTTTTACATCATCTAGGTCTTCTTTCTTATTTATTTACCAAAACTTTAGAAAGGCTGAACCACCTTTCATATTTCATTTTTAATAAAAGCAAATTCTGTAATCAGATTTGACCCTAGTAAATTTACAAAGGAACCTAGTGATTCCTTTGGAGTTTTTGATCCAAACTCTTGCACTTAGTAGACCTTAGTGCCCTCAACCTCTTTCACCAAAAACCTTGGGTTCACAAGTTTGAAAATTTCAAATTTGGTTTGACTCAAGTTTGACCACAAATTTTTATTTTCATTTAAAACCTGACTTAAACCTTTTCAAAAATTATGAAATTTTGCACACTGCTTGTGCACCCAAAGAGACCTCACCCCAAAAAATTTCAACTCCAAATCTTTTGTTCAAGTGCATGTATCATTTGCTCGAGAACTTGGTGTGAAGTAGCCACCAACTCTGAATCATCTTCAGTTAATACAGACTTCACTGCCTAGTCGAATCAGAGCTCCAGCCTCGTCAATCTCTGTAGTGCCTTCGGCTAGATCTCTCCTCCATGTGCCCCAGTATTATCCACGCGCCGCACTGTCCCTTGGCCGCATGCGCGCGTCGGTGGTGGAGCTGGCCGAGACATCAAGCTCCGGCAGCGGCAACAACAGCGCTGCCACGGCCACCTGAGCCTCCCCTGCTGTAGCTGCTTGTAGTTAGGCACCGCCCGAAGCTCCAGTTGCCTCCGCGTGTCCCTGGTCCCCCTGCTCGCCGCGGATGCTGTCACCACGCACCCGACAACACAAAGCGCAAGCTGTGTTGCCGGAGTGCAAAGCAAGCTCTTCCATCGTCGACCCAAGAAATCTGTCGATGAACACGAGGTTTTAGGGAAAAAAGGGAACCCCCATGCACCGTAGATGCTAACCTGACCCCTAACTCTCCTAGCTAAGCTCCGAGATTACCAGAATTTGTTGTCGGAGATGAGATCTACGCCACCACCTCTCGGGACCCGATATATAGGCCCCCTCCCCTGCTCCAGAGACCCTCATCCACCCCTCCACCATCACATCTTTCTGTGAAGCTCTGCCCAAGCCAGAGAAGGGTCTCAGAGAGGCCTTTTTCTTCGACTCCGGCAGCTCTGATCCGTTGTTGACCTCGCCTACGTTCGAACTAGGTAGGAAGTGAAATGAGCTTTGGATCGTCTCAGTAGCCCTCTAGTGATCTCCTCCTCCTAAACCCTCGTCGAATCGATCGCAAGAAGCTCCTCGGTGAAGTTTCGGAGTTGCCGAAAGTCGCCGTCCGCCGGAGCCACGCTGCCGTCAGCGTGGAGCCCCCTCTTCATCTGAAGCTTCTTCTCACCGACGTGTAGGTACATGGTGAGTGCATCAGTACCCTCAGCCAGCCCCCCCTCCTCTCTATCACCGCCTGTGACCACCACGAGCCTCTGGCGCCGGTGAGTTTTTCAAACCTGACAAGGGGGACCCCATCGTCAGTGTCTCTCTCTCCCTCAAAAACGTTTTCGGTGAAAGCGTCTTTGCCAGAAACTGCCTTCGCTACGGGCTCGCGTATTTAGTCTCGGGCGCTTTAAGTTTTCTCAGGCTAGCCCGTGGATTAACACTGTCTTATTGCAGGTTAGTCCTTGATTTTGTTTTGCCTATAACTTTTATTCTACAACTGCTTTTTCATTGATTCTTTTTGCAAAATCTTCCTTTAAGGATCTAGTTTATTTTCAGATTTATCTAGAATTATTTTAGAACTAGTAGCTAGGCCTCATCTCTTTTGACGTTAGATGTTATATAATGTAGATTCTGACAAAGGAAACGCCGACGTTAACTTCACCGAGCTTGATCCTGACTACGTGGAACCAGGCAAGCATATTTCAAATTTTGATGTGATTGTTTGCTCACTAACAAGTATTCTACATTCATCCATTTGAATTATTCTTACATGTTCCATATCGTACAAACAATGACAAAATATGACAATGGCGAGTGATGGTCATGAGAGGTCGTGGATAACCTAGTCACGCAGAACGTGACAGGTTATGGCGTGGTCATGACAGGAGCGTAATGATATGGATAAGAAATTGGAAACTCCAGTATCGACCTAGATCGAGTCTTGTCAGTGTCTTACTTTCTTTATCGTGCTACCACAGTTTCCTGGGTAAGGATTCGGTATAGTCGACCGTAGGCCTATTATCAGTCACACACCAAGTAGAGGGGTCGGAATGAAGGAATCCATGGCCCTGGACTAAATCCAGTCATCCGGTCCGGGGCATGGGTGTTTCCAGTCTGGGACTGAGAGGGAGGGCACTCCCTTTTAGCGCGCGGTATAAATTTGATCCATTGCTAGTCGAGGTCGGAACCTCCCCATCTTATGGTTTTGCCCTGCAGCGTAGTCCGGTTGGAGCTGGGCTTCGTAGAGGTAAAATGGGTGTGTGCTGGTTCTGAGTGTCTGCTTCGAAAATACCATACGCTGGATTAGTTTTATTGACTACCGGAACCCGTGAGCTATGGGTAAAGAGTACACCCTCTACAGAGTTAGAACTATTTTAGTAGCCGTGTCCACGGATAAGGACGGTCGTTTGACAAGTTAAGTGTCGGTCTTAGAGTCGGTCCTTGGAGTACAAATGGTGGATTAAATAATGGCTATCTAACGATAATGTGGAATATGATATGATTATCTTTTGGTTCAAGAATTACTCTCAATGTTGGTTGTACCACCCGGATACTTCTTATTATTTATATGCCCTTTCTGTGGTGTCGCTAAAACGCCCGACTGCGGCTTGTTATTTATTTATATGCCCCTTCTGTGTTGTCGCTAAGACGCCCGACTGCGGCTTGTTATTTATTTATACGCCCTTTCTATGGTGTCGCTAAGACGCCCGACTGCGGATTGTTCTTTATTTATATGCCCTTTCTGCAATGTCGCTAAGACGCCTGACTGCGGCTTGTTATTTATTTATATGCCCTTTCTGTGGTGTCGCCAAGACGCTCGACCGTGGCTTATTATTATTTATATGCCCTTTCTGTGGCGTCGCTAAGACGCCCGACTGTGGCTGATATTTATTATTTTCCCCTTCTGCGGTGTCGCTAAGACGCCCGTCTATGACCTGCTATTTATATTATGCCGTGTATGTGGTGTCGCTCAGACGCCCGACGGTGATTTATTAACCCTTGTTAACCTTTTGAGGCGTCGCTCTAGACACCCGATCGGTGCATTTTTTCCTTTATGTTAGGATATCTCGGGAGGATTACCGCCCGATTTATCCACTAACTTAATTTATTTCTAACATATTCATTGTTACAATTTATGATCTGAACCATGCATATTAATAACCAACTGCATGCATCTCATCTTTTGTGCAAACTGTTTGGGAATACTTTTTGAAGTACTCATTGGCTTGTTGATGTGGCCAGATATGGATGAAGGAGATCTCATGGATGAAGAGTTCGATAGCGATTCCGATGTCAAGAGGATTCCTAGTCAGTCTTGCGATATTGGAGTCTGTCGTTGTATTATTTCACCGCTTCCGCCACCGTGAATAAATAGTCAAGCTTCACTCTGATGCTTGGCGCGTAGTAGTACTTGCCATGCCATATTACTCTGATGTGACATGCCCCTTATATTACGAGCAGTAGAGTTATGCTACTCCGTTGTAACATATCTGTCTGATTGAGACATGAACATGTTGTAATAAATTGTAGAGCAACCCCTGCTCTACCTGTCTAATATTAAGTACTACTGGTTTTCTATATCAAGATGAGTCTATGAGTGGGAAATATTTTTCTACAGTGGGGACGCACATGGCTGATTTCCAATTAATTAATTAATTTGGAAATCGGTCGTGACAACCTTGGTATCAGAGCCAGGCTGACTGTAGGAAACCCTAGGCGGGATTGCTAACCGGATTAGTCGTTTTTATTTTCTGCATGTTGTAGATATTTTCTGTTAGTCAACATATATTTATGTTTTGACTATATGAAAATTTTGTCTATCATGTAGATGGCTAGCAATGGTTGCCCGTCGCAGGTCTTTGCCAATGAGCCGACGTGATTTTCGTGACTTCTTTTCGTCATCGCTAAGATCGTGATTGGACCGACGACTCGCACTGAGTACACATTCTACTGCCACAAGATCAACGACTCCCTGACTATGCATCAGGCGTCAGTGCATTTTATTGGTGGACGACCAGAGATCTATCGTCTTCGCTTTGTTGGGAGAGCTATGCCTACGGAGATCCTCCCAGTTATGAAGCTCGTCCTTATCACTACCTGCCTTGTCACGTGTCGTACACCAGTCACTATGCTTTTGCCTGCCGAGAGGAGAGAAAGACGATGCTCTTGGGATGCTCGTGTAGTACGTCGGAGCCCTGGAGTCAGCCTTTGATGGCTTAGTGGATGACTTGGTAGCTGCTCGCATGGAGACCCTTACTCGTCCTCACCATAGGACTGAGCTCCTTCGTTCCACACCACCTCGGCCATACCCGTCTTCTTTTTCCTCATGCACTCCGCCAGCTGCCTATGATTGAGGAGTTTAATAAAGTCATTGCTCATGCCCCCATTAGAGTCGCCATGCCTGCTAGCCTAGCTAATGCTTCGTCGCCTCGTGCAGTCCGCCGAGAGCCTGTGCTGGAGGAAGTGGACTCCGTAGCTCCTCATCAGGGACTTTCCCTGGGTTAGCCAATCTAGGTCCCTTCCGACTCCACATATAGATGGTGCAGTAGATCGCCAGTGCGCTTGTGTGATATGTATGATATGTATGATGTTGTTCCCCTAGACCAAAGGAAAGTAGTTGTGTTGCGTCATGTAGGACCAGGAGAAGTGCACTAGCTTAAATAACAAGTCAGGCATACGAGAGTACGAACTGAGTGGTATGTATAATTATGCGCGATGTAAGATGTACTGCAGTCCTTCTCCGATCGCGATGGTTAAATTATGATAAGACTTTTCACAGTGTTTCCATGGATATATTTTTTTAAAAAAATTATACCCTCTTGAGTTCAAATTTCTCATTTGGTTTTTGTGACATTAACCCAGCTTTGAAAAAATGAGCCGTCCCTGGACACGCTCCATGCCAAGGATGCATGGGGTAAATCAATCTGTTGAGACAGGGAATGATTTCACTCAAGGACAGTCAAGCCGACACGAGAGCGACACAGCATTTTCAAAGGTCTGTCGTATGTATGAGCAAATCCAGCAGCAACATCACGAGATGATGAATCAACTTATGAATATGGGGAATCAGCTTGGATCACACCCACAACACTCCAGATTGGTTGAACTACAAAAGACATGTCCGCCAACTTTTTCGCACACTGACAAACCAATGGAAGCAGACGATTGGTTACGTGACATTGAGAGGAAGCTTACAATTGCTCAGTGTTCCGACCATGAGAAAGTACTCTATGCACCTCATTATCTGACAGGAGCCGCATCCTCGTGGTGGGAAAATATCCTTCGCGTACATCCTGACGAGAATAGCATCACGTGGGCTGAATTCCAGGAGAGTTTTCGTGGTGCACATATTCCAAACAGCATCATGAAAATCAAGAAGAGGGAATTTGAAGACCTTAAACAAAGGAATTCCACTGTAATGGAACATCTGAACCAGTATAATCAACTATCCCGTTATGTAAGTGAAGATTATGAGACATAGGAGAAATTAATGGAGAAGTTCCAGGATGGACTCGCTCCGACATTAAAATGCCAGCTGGTTGTTCACACATTTCCAGACTTCAAGACACTTGTGGACAAGGCCAACATGCTAGAGGTTGAATGTGGCAGCTTGGATGGCATTCATAAACGCTGCCGTAACAATGCGACACCAGCACGCAACATCAAGCACAAGACTGAGGACACAAAGAATCAAACTCCTCACACTCCAACATAAACAACTAGAGTCAACAACCACTCTTATGTGAGGACCAAGGATTTTTACTCCCCACCCCGGTATCATATGTTTTGCCTGTGGAGAGGTTGGACACTTCGCCCGACAGTGCCCAAAGGCCGAGAATGGTGCAAATAAAACCAACCCTTCCAGCTTTGACTCAACACCCAAGCGCAGCAACTTCAAACCCAACAACGATTACAGGAAGGGTCACGTAAATCTTGTCACCAAGGAAGATGTTATGAACGCGCCTGAAATAGTGCTCGGTAAGTTTCCTGTCAACAAAATTCTTGCCATGGTTTTGTTTGATTCTGGAGCTTCCCATTCGTTCATTTCAGAAAAAATTGTTTCCACAATTTTCAACACTCCCCTTGGAAAATTCGATGATCATCAAGTCCCCGGAGTACACCAGATTACACAAAAATACAGCAAGGACGCTACTATTGAGATCGAAGACTTTACATTTTTGGAAAATCTCATTGTGATCGAGAGTAACAATGTGGATATTATTCTGGGTATGGACTGGCTAAATACCAACAAAGGATTTATTGACTGCTTCAACACAATGGTCACACTCACTCACCCTTAGGGTAAAAGAGTAAAAGTTGGAGCCTTAAGGAAGGATAAATCAAACCAAGCAAGACTAAATCAGATCGAAGCTAGTGAGGTGAAAGACGTACTAGTGGTATGTGAATTTCTAGATGTATTTCCTAACGAACTACCTGGCATGGCACCAGACCGGGAAATAGAGTTTGTCACTGAACTTGCACTAGGTACAACCCAAATATACAAAAAACCGTACTGCATGGCACCTTCTGAGTTAGTCGAACTCAAAAAGCAAGTTAAGGAACTTTTGAACAAAGGATACATCAGACCAAGCTCTTCACCTTGGGGATTGCCAATATTATTTGCTAAAAAGAGAGATGGGATGCTAAGACTTTGCATCGATTGTCAAGCCCTCAACATGGCCACCATTAAAAACAAATATCCACTACCCAGGAAAAATGATTTGTTTGATCAGTTAGCACAAGCAAAGGTATTTTCACAAATCGATTTGCGGTCTGGGTATCATCAGCTTAAGATACGTTCATAAGACATTCCAAAGACAACATTTACATCACGATACGGATTATATGAGTTTACGATGATGCCTTTCGGACCAACCAACGCACGAGGTTACTTTGTGCATTTAATGAATAAGGTATTCATGAATTACATGGAGAAGTTTGTCGTAGTCTTCATCGACGACATACTTGTCTACTCCAAGAACCCCGAAGAACATGCAGAACACCTAAGAATTGTGTTGGAAGAGCTCCCTAAACATCAATTGTACACCAAGTTCAGCAAATGTCAGTTTTGGCTGAAGCAAGTTGGATTTTTGGGACATGTAATGACCAAAGAAGGCATAGCTGTGAATCCCGAGAAGGTCAAGGTTGTAAATGAATGGCTACAACCAGCCAACGTGACAGACATCTGAAGTTTCCTCGAAATGGCAGGATACTACCGGAGATTTATTGAAAAACAAATCCACTATTGCCAAGCACATGATTGAGCTACTCAAAAAGGAAAAATATTTTTAATGGAGAGAGGCATGTGAGAATAGTTTCCAAGAACTGAAGAAGAGAGTGATCACGGCTCCCGTGTTGATTGTGCCAGACTTAAACAAAAAAATTGAAGTATACTGTGACGCCTCAAGGAAAGGCCTCAGATGCGTACTTATGCACTAAGGGAAGGTCGTGGCGTATGCATCACGAAAACTACGACGACACGAAGAAAATTACCCCACTCACGATTTGGAGTTGCTCGTCCTGATACATGCTCTCAAGGAATGGAGGAATTTTCTGCTGGGAAATCGCTGCGACATATACACGGATCATAAGAGTCTCAAATATATTTTCACGCAGCCAGATCTAAACCTACGACAATGGCGTTGGTTGGAATTAAATAAAGATTATGATGTGCGCATTCATTACCACCCTGGTAAGGCTAATGTGGTAGACGATGCTCTTAGCCGGAACCACACCTCGGGCAAGGGCCATGTACCAAAGCTAAGACCTGAGACCGCGAAAGAGTTTGCTCTACTAAACCTTCTTCCCGTTCCTAAAGGCACAGTGGAACAACTAGAAATACAACCCACTTTGGACGAGAATATCAACAAAGCTCAGAAGGAACACCCCAACATTGAAGGCATAAAGAAAAAGGTGAACCGCGGGAAAGCCCCAAATTTATTGTGGATGAACAAGGGATTTTATGGTACGAATACCGACTGTGTGTACCAGACCAAGAGGACCTCAAGGCACAGATTTTGGAAGAAGCTCACATTGTGTCATACTCTATCCACCCGGAGGTACAAAAATGTTCAAAGATCTCTAGGCAAAATATTGGTGGCACATAATGAAAAGAGATATTGCCTCCTTTATTGCCCGTTGTGATTCATGCCAACGAATCAAGGCAGAATACTAGAAGCCAGCAGGACTGTTGCAACCTATGAAGGTACCCAAGTGGAAGTGGGATGAGGTAGGCATGGACTTCATTGTCGGACTACCCCGGTCACGACACGGACAAGATGCTATATGGGTTATCACAGATCGACTCAACAAGGTGGCTCACTTCATTCCAGTAAAGACTATGTACTCCACTCGGAGGCTAGCAGGACTATACTTCGCTCGTATTGTGTGCTTGCACATGATACCCAAAACTATCGTCTCCGATAGAGGCACCCAGTTTACATAAAAGTTTTGGGATTATTTATAACAAGCTTTGGGAACCCAGTTAGTGTTCAACACAGCATATCACCCTCAAACTGGAGGACAAACTGAGCGTGTAAATCGGATTCTCGAAGACATGCTCAGGGCTTGTGTGCTCACATATCGAAACATTTGGGAGGATAGTTTGCCTTATGCCGACTTCTCTTACAACAAAAATTATTAGGCAAGCTTAAAAATGTCACATTTTGAAGCCTTATATGGAAGAAGATGTCGCACATCTATAAATTGGTCAGAAACCGGAGATAGTCGTATCTTCGGCCCGCAACTAGTTCAAGATGCACAGGACAAGGTAAGACTCATAAGGGACAAACTCAAGATAGCCCAAAGCCAACAGAAAAGTTATTATGACCAGAAACATCGTTATGTCGGCTTCAACCCCAATGATTACGTATATCTAAAGGTATCACCAATGAGAGGACTACAAAGGTTCAAGGTCAATGGAAAACTTGCACCCCGTTTCATTGCACCTTTTCGCATAATTGCTCGAAGGGGCCAAGTTGCCTACCAACTAGATCTACCCGTAGAACTGTCAGACTTGCACGATGTATTCCACATTTCTGAACTAAGGACGTGTGTAAGGAACCTCGACCAACAGGTAGCCCATAACAGTATAGAAGTGCGGCTAGACCTATCCTATCAGGAACGCCCCGTGAAGATATTAAAGGAATCAGGAAGGAGGACATGATGAAAGGTCCCCAAACTATCCAGGGTACAGTGGAGAAACCATTCAGAGGACGAGGCCACTTAGGAAAGAGAGGATTTTCTACAGAAAGAGCAACCTCAACTTCTTGAGGACTGTATGAAATCTCAGAGACGAGATTTTTCTTAAGGGGGTAGGTGTTGTAACACCCAAGTTTTTATTTGGATTTCTTGAAAAAAAATTGGAGTTTTAAAATTTTGGCTTTGATAAAAAGATTTGGAATTATTTGACAACCTCTTTGAGAAAACTTGTGGAGCTTCTTTTCTCAACCTACCTGGTTTAAAAAATATTCCTTAGCCCGTTCTCAAAATGAATTGGTTTGAGGGAATATTCTTTCCTTTACAAAACTTGAAAATTATTCCTATGAGTTCAATTATTCCTATTAGAGACTTTCTTTTCCTCCATCCTATTTTAGATCCTTTTTCACTTCTACATCATATAGGTCTTATTTCTTATTTATTTACCAAAACTTTAGAAAGATTGGAGCAACTTTCATATTTTATTTTTAATAAAAGCAAATTTGGTAATCAGATTTGACCCTGGTAAATTTACAATGGAACCTAGTGATTCCTTTAGAGTTTTTGACCCAAACTCTTGCACTTAGTAGACCTTAGTGCCCTCAACCTCTTTCACCAAAACCCTTGGGTTCACAAGTTTGAAAATTTCAAATTTGGCTTGACTCAAGTTTGACCACAGATTTCCGTTTTCATTTAAAACCCGACTTAAAACTTTTCAAAAATTCTGAAATTTTGCACACTGCCTCTGAACCCAAAGAGAGCTCACCCCAAATAATTGCATCTCCAAACCTTTTGTGCAAGTGCGTGTTTCATTTGCTCGAGCACTTGGTGTGCAGTAGCCACCAATTGTGAATCATCTTCAGTTAATTGAGACTTGAGTGCCTAGTCGAATGAAGGATCCAGCCTAGTCAATCTCTGTAGTGCCTTCGACTAGATTATCTCCTCCTTGTGCCCCAGTTCTTATCCACACGTCACGCTGTCCCTTCGCTGCATGCGTGCATCTGTGGTGGAGCTGGACGAGCCGGTCACAGCAGCGCTGCCACGGCCACCTGAGCCTCCCCTGCTGTAGTTGCTTGTAGTTAGGCACCGCCCGAAGCTCCAGTAGCCTCCGCGTGTCCCTGGTCGCCCCTGCTCGCCGCAGATGCCGTCGCCACGCACCATACAGCATAGAGCGCAAGCTCTATTGCCACAGTGCACAACAAGCTCCGTGATACGTCTCCATCGTATCTACTTTTCTGAACTCTTTTGCCCTTGTTTTGGACTCTAATTTGCATGATTTGAATGGAACTAACCCGGACTAATGCTGTGTTCAGCAGAATTGCCATGGTGTTGTTTTTGTGCAGAAATAAAAGATCTCGGAATGACCTGAAAATTTACGGAGAATTTTTCTGGAATTAATGAAAAATACGTGCGCAAAGATCCACCGGAGGAGGTTTTCCAGAGGGCCACAAGCCCACCAGGCGCCCCCCTGGCCGCGCCTGGCAGGCTTGTGGGGCCCACAGAGCTCCACCGCCTCCAAGCTCAGCTCTATATATTCCGTTTCGCCCGGAAAAAAAATCAAGGAGAAGGATTCATCGCGTTTTACGATACGGAGGCGCCGCCATCTCCTATTCTTCATCTGGAGGGGAGATCTGGAGTCCGTTCTGGGCTCCGGAGAGGGGAAATCGTCGCCATCGTCATCATCAACCTTCCTCCATCGCCAATTCCATGATGCTCTTCACCGTTCGTGAGTAATCTCTTCGTAGGCTTGCTGGACGGTGATGAGTTGGATGAGATCTATCATGTAATCGAGTTAGTTTTGACGGGGATTGATCCCTAGTATCCACTATGTTCTAAGATTGATGTTGCTACTACTTTGCCATGCTTAATACTTGTCACTAGGGCCCGAGTGCCATGATTTCAGATCTGAACCTATTATGTTGTCGCCAATATATGTGTGTTTTAGATCCTATCTTGCAAGTTGTAGTCACCTACTATGTGTTATGACCCGGCAACCCCGGAGTGACAATAGCCGGAACCACTCCCGGAGATGACCATAGTATGAGGAGTTCTTGTATTCACCAAGTGTTAATGCGTTGGTCCGGTTCTTTATTAAAAGGAGAACCTTAATATACTGTAGTTTCCATTAGGACCATGCTGCCACGGGAGGGATGGACAATAGATGTCATGTAAGTTCTTTCCCTAAGCACGTATGACTACATACGGAATGCATGCCTACATTAGATTGACGAACGGGAGCTAGTTACTTATCTCTCCGTGTTATAGCTGTTACATGATGAATCACATCTGGCACAATCATCCATCACCGATCCAATGCCTACGAGTTTTTCCTACTGGTCCTTGCTACATTACTTTGCCACTACTGCTGTCACTGCTACTTCTGTTACCCTGTTGCTACTGCTGTTACTTTGCTGCTACTGGTTACTATTGCTACTGCTGTTATCGCTCTACTTTGCTACTGATACTTTGCTGCAGACACTAAATCTTTCAGGTGTGGTTGAATTGACAACTCAACTGCTAATACTTGAGAATATTCTTTCGCTTCCCCTTGAGTCGAATCAATAAATTTGTGTTGAATACTCTACCCTCGAAAACTGTTGTGATCCCCTATACTTGTGGGTTATGAAGACAATTTTCTGGCGCCGTTGCCGGGGAAGCACAACTATATTCTCTGAGTCACTTGGGATTGACGTCTGCTGGTCACTATGAGGAATCTGAGAGATACAAGAACTAAAGTCTTGCCCTCAACTACGAGGACGGGTAAGGAACTGCCATCTAGCTCTGCACTTGATTCACCTTCAGTTATGAGTATGTTTGCGACATCACCTCCTACTAGAAATCTTGATATGTCGCTTGTACTTGATGATTCTACTTCTGCTCCCCATGATGCTTATGATGATGCTATGCTTGATACTGCTATGCCTGATACTGCTACGCCTGATACTGCTTTGCCTGATGATGCTATGCGTGATACTGCTATGCCTGATGATGCTATGCTTGATACTGCTTTGCCACTAGGTGCATTCCTTGATGCACAAATTGCTAGAGTTGCTGCTAGATGTGATGATACTTCTGAAACTGCTGATACTATTGAAGTAGAACCTGATGTTTTGCCTGCTAGAACTAGCTCTCCTATGCCTGAATTGCTTGTTATGCCTGAACGCTATGTCATGGAGGGAGAGATAGGTGAGGACTTTCTTGCATGTAAGGATAGCTATGATGTTGAGAAACTACTATTCAAGTGGAAAGAAAAATCTCTGAACGCTAGGATGAAATACGACCCGAAGTTTGCTACTTCGCCTATCTTTGTGACCGATAAGGATTATGAATTCTCTGTCGACCCTAAGTTAATCACTCTGGTCGAATCTGATCCTTTTCACAGTTATTTGTCTCAAATGGTTGTAGCCGATCTTACCAAACTACACGATATAGCCACCATATTCACTAGTGAGGAAAAGATCCGCCACTACTATATCCTCAAGCTGTTTCCTTTCTCACTAAAGGATGATGCTAAGACCTGGTTCACTTCTCTTGCTCCTGGTTGTGTGCGTAGCCCCCAGGATATGGTCTACTACTTCTCTGAAAAATATTTCCCTACCCATAAGAAGCAAGCTGCCTTGCAGGAAATATACAACTTTGCTCAAGCTGAAGAGGAGAGTCTCGCACAAGCTTGGGGGAGGCTCATCCAGCTACTGAATGCTTTGCCTAATCACCCTCTTGAGAAGAATGAAATACTTGATATCTTCTCTAATGGACTTGCCGATGCTTCCAAAGACCACCTAGATAGTTGTGCTGGTTGTGTTTTTAGGGAACGAACTGTAGAACAAGATGAGATCCTATTTAATAACATCTTGTGCAATGAGAATGCTTGGACTATTACCGAGCCACCTCCTAAGCCAACTCCGAAGAAAAGAGGTATTCTATTCCTCAGTCCTGAAGATATGCAAGAAGCTAAGAAATCTATGCGAGAGAAAGGCATTAAATCTGAAGATGTCAAAAATCTACCACCTATCGAAGAGATCCATGGTCTTGATAACCCGATACAGGTAGTAGAAGTAAATTCTCTGCGTAGGTTTGATGAGAGTGATATTCCTTTTGATAAACCTGCTAGCTTATGCCTGGATGAATTTGATAACTTTGCTGCCAAACAATAGAGTTTCAGTGATTATGTTAGCAGACAATTGGAACAGAATGCTCGTATGCTTAGTCATTTAAGTGCTTGTGTGGACAGAAATGTCAATGATCTTAAGCTTCTGAGTAAACATGCCTCTATGGTTACTAATCAAGTAGAACAAGTACTTAAAGCTCAGAATGACTTGCTTAACGAGTTGAATGGCAATTATGTCAAAGTCGTTACTAGAGGCGGTAGAATGACTCATGAACCTTTGTATCCTGAGGGTCATCTAAGAGAATTGAACAAGATTCTCAAGGAGTTAGCACTGATGGACCTAGTCATGCTAGAAAGAAGAAGAAAGATGATAGGAACCTGCACGCTAGCAACCCTGTTGCTACTACACCTGAGAGTCCAAACGATGCCTCCGTCTCTGATGCTGAAATACAATCTGGTGATGAACATGAGCCTAATGATAATATCAATAGTGATGTTCATGAAATGCTCAACCTAGCAACGATAAGGATGTGGAGATTGAACCTGTTGATCTTGATAACCCACAGCCTAAGACTAAGAGATACGATAAGAATGACTTCGTTGCTAGAAAGCATGGTAAAGAAAGGGAACCATGGGTTCAGAAACCCATGCCCTTTCCTCCCAAACCATCCAAGAAAAAGGATGATGAGGATTTTGAGAGATTTGTTGAAATGATTAGACATGTCTTTCTGCAAATGCGTTAGACAGATTTGCCCAAAATGTCTCCGTATGCTATGTACATGAAGGATATTGTGACTAATAAGAGGAGGATACCTGAGATTGAGATTTCTACCATGCTGGCTAATTATAACTTCAAGGGTGGAACTCCTAAGAAACTAGGTGATCCCGGTGTGCCCACTATACCTTGCTCCATTAAAGGTAACTACGTTAGAACTGCTTTATGCGACCTTGGAGCCGGTGTTAGTGTTATGCCTCTCTCTCTTTATCATAGACTTGAACTGGATAAGTTGACACCCACTAAAATCTCTCTGCAAACGGCCGACAAATCAACTGCTTTTCCTATCGTCATTTGCGAGGATGTGCCTGTTGTGGTTGCTAATGTCACTATCTTAACAGACTTTGTTATCTTGGATATTCCCGAGGACGATGCCATGGCGGTCATCCTCGGAAGACCCTTTTTAAAAACTACAGGGGCTGTTATAGATTGCAACAAAGGCAATGTCACTTTCCATGTCAACGGTAATGAGCACACGGCGCACTTTCTAAAGAAACAATATCGAGTACATTGCACCAATGCTATCGAAAAAACTTCATCGATTCTTATTGGGAGCTTTGAATGCCCTATTCCTCGTGTCAAGATGAAGTATGATTTGCTTGTTGGGGAGATACATATCCCCATTGAGGTGACCTAGTGACTATTCGAAAATTCTCCGTTCTCTTTTGCGATTTAAAAAGGTTTGTCGAGGAGACTTGATCGACCTCATTGACGGATTTCTTTCGATGACCATGAGATGGATGAATCGAGGAGTCACAAACCTCTGTTCCAAGCTTTCACCTTTGGTTGCTTAGAAGAAAA
Source organism: Hordeum vulgare subsp. vulgare (assembly GCF_904849725.1). Lineage (NCBI taxonomy): Eukaryota > Viridiplantae > Streptophyta > Magnoliopsida > Poales > Poaceae > Hordeum > Hordeum vulgare. The sequence continues at coordinate 296,585,746 of NC_058520.1, read as the reverse complement.
ATGATAGGTTCAGTTTAGTTTTCCCTTTTTTTGTTTTAGCGTCCGGTAGAAAAGTACCCCGAAAATAAAAGTTCTCCAAACGTCCTAAAAATCAAGTATAATTTTATATGGAATTTTTGAAAAATTATGAGATAAAGAGCTTGTCTGGGGGCTGCACCAGTGGGCCACAAGCCCTTGAGGCGCGGGCACCCCCCCTCGCCGCACCACCCAGGCTTGTGGGGCCCACGTGCACCCCCTCCACTCATTCTTGCTCTCATATGGTTCTCCTACCTCCAGAAAAAATCGTTTCGCAGCTCAAACCCGTGTTCTTGCTCCTCTTGCTGGGATTTTCAATCTCTTTGCTGAAATCACCATTCTCCGAACTGTTTTGGGGAAATTACTCCTTTGTAAGTGACTACTCCATTGGTCTAATTAGTTTTTGCTCTAGTGCCTTATACTTCGCGTATTTTTGCTGCCTTGGTGACCATGTTCTTGAGCTTTGCATGTTCATTTTAGCTGGTCCCAAGTAGTTTTGATGCGTGATATGGCCTCTAGGCACTTGTTGGAGTAGTTGCTACGAGTTTCGTTGAGCCTTATTCAATTTTCCTTATATTCACTAAAAAATTCAGAAATTTTCAGAGATAGAAAAAGGAAAAGATGAGGAGGTTCTTAAGAGGCTCTTCAAGCCGTGACCCCAAGGATGATGGAAGTGAGAAGAAGCCCAAGTATCTGGTCCCTCGAGTCGCAGAAGTTCGAGCGTGCGAGTGGCCAAGCGACGTGTTCTTACGCGCCGCTGGAACTTATGAGGACTTTTATGACTTGGTGGAAAATGCAAGCCTTACCGCCTTCGTTGAAGATAAGTGCCCGCAATACCTCCTCCTCACTAATATCTTCTTACAAAGCTTTAACTTCTATCCGAGGAAGAATCCTCCTATGGTTGAGTTCTAACTTTATGATATCCCCCAGCGCATGTCACTCCAGGATTTTGGCAATGTTTACAAATTACCCTACATTGGGGATATTCATGAACCTCGTCCAAGGGACTCGGAAGCTTTCATCGATACAATTGTTGTAGGACAGGAGAGAGGAGTGTCTTGCTCTAGAGCTGCTAGCATTCATTTTCCCGTGCATAGGTACTTCCCATTACTTGTGGGAAAATGTTTGATTGGCCGTGGGAAAGCTGGGTCCCTTAGTTCCCCAGATCTTGTGGTCTTGCGCGAAGCCCTTTATAACGATAAAACTTATAGCTTGGGCGCTATAGTAGCTCAACGGTTGAACACGAATTGTTCTAAATGTATTGTCTATGGAGGTATCTATGCTACTCGTCTTGCTAGACACTTTGAGATACCTATTAGACTGGAGGAGGAGGAAGAGATTCTTCTTCCCGAGAGACATCTAGATTACGATAGCATGGTTCTCCATGACTTTCTTGATAGAGATATAAATAGAAGGATGATTTATAACCTGGTATTTAGTCAGGGTACTCGTGAGACTATTACTCCGCCTGCTCCTTCTTTGTACAATCTTCATGCAGGCAGGTACATTTTTATGCCCTCGGACGTCTACGCATATTGGGGCTTAGCCAAACCACAGGGGCCCGTGCCCGAGCCACCAGTCGAGTACCACACGCCAGTTTATTAGTGGGAGCCAGAGGAGCTCACACAGCAGTCGCATCCTCAGTCCACTCCAGAGTACCCCGGAGCTGGTTATTCCCCTCCATGGGAGTAGACCAACTTAGGCCAAAAGCCTAAGCTTGGGGGAGTACGTGTTTCTCACCGACTTTACATTCTTGCTTATTCTTTTACTTTGTTCGTCGGTGTTCACACTTTGCCACTGTATCATACATGCTAGTTTATTTCTATTTCTCGTTTTCTTTTCGTGTGTCTATCTAGTTTGAGAAAACCCAAAAAGATTTTCTTTTTCTTCTTTTGCTTGTTGGGAGCTTTCCCGTGTAAATAGTTTTCTTTTTCTTTGGGTCAAGGTAGAAGACCATGGTTACAATGTTTAGTGGCTCTCGCATGCATACCTGTTTAGCTATCAAAGAACCATATTACTTTGTCTTCTCCTTTGTGTTTGCCTGCAGATTCCAGCTTTAATCCAATGCACGAGCACGCTTATTATTGTTCACATCGTTCGGTCGTGCAAGTGAAAGGCAATAATGACGATATATGATGAAGTGACTGAGCCTGGAAAAGATGGTATGAACTCAATCTATTTTGTTTTTGTAAATATGACTAGCTCATCGTGCCTGATTCAACTTTGTTGTGAGAGAAACATGTTTGCAATGAAAACTTAGATATCATAGTTTCTTATGCCATGCTTACTTCGCTAGGAGCTTATAATGGTTTTGTTGGGGAACGTCGCATGGGAAACAAAAAATTTCCTACGCGCACGAAGACCTATCATGGTGATGTCCATCTACGAGTGGGGATTTCCAATCTACGTACCCATGTAGATCGCACAGCACGAAGCGTTAAGATACGCGGTTGATGTAGTGGAACGTCATCACGTCCCTCGATCCACCCCGCGAACCGTCCCACGAACCGTTCCGCGATCTGTCCCACGATCCGCTCCGATCTAGTGCCGAACGGACGGCACCTCCGCGTTCAGCACACGTACAGCTCGACGATGATCTCGGCCTTCTTGGTCCAACAAGAGAGATGGAGAGGTAGATGAGTTCTCCGGCAGCATGACGGCACTCCGGAGGTTGGTGGTGATCTATCTCATCAGGGCTCCGCCCGAGCTCCGCAAAAATACGATCTAGAGGAAAAACCGTGGAGGTATGTGGTCGGGCTGTCGTGGCAAAGTTGTCTCAAATCAGCCCTAATACCTCAGTATATATAGGAGGGAGGGGGAGGGACCTGCCTCGAGGCTCAAGGGAGCCTCAAGGGGTCGGCCGAAGGGGGGTGGAGGAGTCCTCCTCCAATCCTAGTCCAACTAGGATTGGAAGGTGGAGTCCTTCTCCACTTTCCCACTTCACCTTTTTTCTTTTCTCTTTCATTTTTTCTTCTCCTGCACATAGGGCCTCTTGGGCTGTCCCACCAGCCCACTAAGGGCTGGTACGGCACCCCTAAGTCCTATGGGCTTCCCCCGTCTGGGCTCCCCCCCCCCCGGTGAACATCCGGAACCCATTCGTCACTCCCGGTACATTCCCGGTAATGCCGAAAACTTTCCGGTAATCAAATGAGGTCATCCTATATATCAATCTTCGTTTCCGGACCATTCCGGAAACCCTCGTGACGTCCGTGATCTCATCCGGGACTCCGATCAACATTCGGTAACCAACCATATAACTCAAATACGCATAAAACATCGCCGAACCTTAAGCGTGCAGACCCCGCGGGTTCGAGAACTATGTAGACATGACCCGAGGGACTCCTCGGTCAATATCCAATAGCGGGACCTGGATGCCCATATTGGATCCTACATATTCTACGAAGATCTTATCGATAGAACCTCAGTGCCAAGGATTCATATAATCCCGTATGTCATTCCCTTTGTCCTTCGGTATGTTACTTGCCCGAGATTCGATCGTCAGTATCCGCATACCTATTTCAATCTCGTTTACCGACAAGTCTCTTTACTCGTTCCGTAGTACAAGATCCCGTGACTTACACTAAGTCACATTCCTTGCAAGGCTTGTGTGTGATGTCGTGTTACCGAGTGGGCCCCGAGATACCTCTCCGTCACACGGAGTGACAAATCCCAGTCTTGATCCATACTAACTCAACGGACACCTTCGGAGATACCTGTAGAGCATCTTTCTAGTCACCCAGTTACGTTGTGACATTTGATACACACCAGGCATTCCTCCGGTGCCAGTGAGTTATATGATCTCCTGGTCATAGAATAAATACTTGACACGCAGAAAACAGTAGCAACAAAATGACACGATCAACATGCTACGTTCATTAGTTTGGGTCTAGTCCATCACATGATTCACCCAATGATGTGATCGAGTTAGCAAGCAACAACACCTTGTACATAGTCAGAAGACCTTGACTATCCTTGATCAACTGGCTAGCCAACTAGAGGCTTGCTAGGGACAGTGTTTTGTCTATGTATCCACACATGTATCTAAGACTTCATTCAATACAATTATAGCATGGATAATAAACGTTTATATTGATACAGGAATTATAATAATAACTTATTTATCATTGCCTCTAGGGCATAATTCCAACAGTCTTCCACTTGCACTAGAGTCAATAATCTAATCCTCACATCATCATGCGAACTAGATTGTAATAAATCTAACACCCATACAGTTCTGGTGTTGATCATGCTTTGCCCGTGGAAGAGGTTTAGTCAGCGGGTCTGCCACATTCAGATCCATGTGCACTTTGCAGATATTCACGTCCTCCTCCTCGATGTAGTCGTGGATGATGTTGAAGCGTCGTTTGATGTGTCTGGTCTTCTTGTGAAACAGTGGTTCCTTATCTAAGGCAATGGCACGTGTGTTGTCACAAAACAGGGTTATTGGATTCAGTGCGCTCGGCACCACTCCAAGATTCGTCATGAACTGCTTCATGCAGACACCCCCCTTAGCTGCCTTCGAGGCAGCCATGTACTCCGCTTCACATGTAGAATTAGCTACGACGCTTTGCTTGGAACTGCACCAGCTTACCGCACCCCCATTAAGAATAAATACGTATCCGGTCTGTGACTTAGAATCGTCCGGATCTGTGTCAAAGCTTGCATCGACGTAACCTTTTACGGCGAGCTCTTCGTCACCTCCATATACGAGAAACATCTCCTTAGTCCTTTTCAGGTACTTCAGGATATTCTTGACCGCCGTCTAGTGATCCACTCCTGGATTACTCTGGAACCTGCCTGCCATACTTATGGCCATGCTAACGTCCGATCTAGTGTACAACATTGCATACATGATAGAACCTTCGGATGAAGCGTAGGGGACGGAATTAATTGTGTTTCTATCTTCCTCAGTTGCTGGGCACTGAGTCTTACTCAATTTTATACCTTGTAATACTGGCAAGAACCCTTTCTTGAACTGATCCATTTTGAACTTTTTCAAAACTTTATCAAGGTATGTGCTTTGTGAAAGTCCTATCAGGTGTTTCGATCTATCCCTATAGATCTTAATGACTAGAATGTAAGCAGCTTCTCCTAGGTCCTTCATAGAGAAACTTTTATTCAAGTAACCTTTTATGCTCTCCAAAAGCTCCATGTTGTTTCCAATCAGCAATATGGCATCCACATATAATATTAGAAACGCCACAGAGCTCCCACTCAGTTTCTTGTAAATACAGGATTCTCCAACCACCTATATAAACCCAAATGCTTTGATCACCTCATTAAAACGTTTATTCCAACTCCGAGATGCTTGCACAAGTCCATAAATGGATGGCTGGAGCTTGCACACTTTGTTAGAATTTTTAGGATCGACAAAACCTTCGGGTTGCATCATATACAACTCTTCCTTAAGGAAACTATTAAGGAACGCCGTTTTGACATCCATCTGCCAGATTTCATTATCCAAAAATGCAGCTATTGCTAACATGATTCGGACGGACTTAAGCATCGCTACGGGTGAGAATGTCTCATCATAGTCAATTCCTTGAACTTGTGAAAAACCCTTTGCCACAAGTCGAGCTTTATAAACGGTCACATTATCATCAGCGTCCGTCTTCTACTTAAAGATCCATTTGTTCTGAATAGCCTTGCGGCCTTCAGGTAGTAGTTCCAAAGTCCACACTTTGTTTTCATACATAGATCCTATCTCGGACTTCATGTCCTCCGGCCATTTGTTGGAATTCGGTCCCACCATTGCTTCTTCATAATTCAAAGGCTCATTGTTGTCCAACAACATAATTGATAAGACGGGATTACCGTACCACTCTGGAGTAGTATGCGGTCTCGTCGACCTGCGAGGTTCGACAGGAACTTGATCTGGAGTTTCATGATCATCATCATTAACTTCCTCCTCAACTGGCGTCGCAACGACAGGGGCTTCCCCTTGCCCTGAGCCACCATCTAGAGGGATGAGAGGTTCGACAACCTCATCAAGTTCTATCTTCCTCCCACTCAATTCTCTCGAGAGAAACTGCTTCTCGAGAAAAGCTCCGTTCTTAGCAACAAGCACTTTGCCCCCGGATTTGAGATAGAACGTATACCCAACTGTCTCTTTTGGGTAACCTATGAAGGCGCACTTTTCCGCTTTGGGTTCCAGCTTTTCAGGCTGAAGCTTTTTGATATAAGCATCACATCCCCAAACTTTAAGAAACGACAACTTTGGTATTTTGCCATACCAAAGTTCGTATGGTGTCGTCTCAACGGATTTCGATGGTGCCCTATTTAAAGTGAATGCAGTTGTTTCTAATGCATAACTCCAAAACGATAATGGCAAATCTGTAAGAGACATCATAGATCGCACCATCTCTAATAAAGTATGATTACGACGTTCGGACACACCATTACGCTGTGGTGTTCCAGGCGGTGTCAACTGTGAAATAATTCCACATTGTCTTAAGTGAGCACCAAACTCGAAACTCAGATATTCACCCCCACGATCAAACCGTAGGAACTTGATCTTCTTGTTACGATGATTTTCGACTTCACTCTTAAATTTCATGAACTTTTCAAATGTTTCAGACTTGTGCTTCATCAAGTAGACATAACCATATCTACTCAAATCGTCAGTGAAGGTGAGAAAATAACGATATCCGTCGCGTGCCTCCACACTCATCGGACCACACACATCGGTATGCATGATTTCCAACAAGTCACTTGCACGCTCCATTGTTCCGGAGAACGGAGTTTTAGTCATCTTGCCCATCAGGCATGGTTCGCACGTGTCAAGTGAATCAAAGTCAAGTGACTCCAAAAGTCCATCGGTATGGAGTTTCTTCATGCGCTTTACACCAATATGACCTAAGCAGCAGTGCCATAAAAACATGGCGCTATCATTGTTAACTCTAACTCTTTTGGTCTCAATGTTATGTATATGTGTATTATCACTATCAAGATTCAATATGAACAATCCTCTCACATTGGGTGCATGACCATAAAAGATATTACTCATAGAAATAGAACAACCATTATTCTCTGACTTAAACGAGTAACCGTCTCGCAATAAACAAGATCGAGATATAATGTTCATGCTTAACGCAGGCACTAAATAACATTTATTTAAGTTCATAACTAATCGTGATTGTAACTGAAGTGAAACTGTGCCGACGGCGATTGCATCAACCTTGGAACCATTTCCCACGCGCATCGTCACTTCATCCGTCGCCAGCCTTCGCTTATTCCGCAGTTCCTGTTTCGAGTTGCAAATATGAGCAACAGAACCGGTATCGAATACCCAGGCACTACTATGAGAGTTGGTTAAGTACACATCAATAACATGTATATCGAATATGCCTGATTTTTCTTTGCCCGCCTTCTTATCAGCCAGATACTTCGGGAAGTTGCGCTTCGAGTGACCCATACCCTTGCAATAACAGCACTCCGTTTCAGGCTTAGGTCCAGCTTTGGGCTTCTTCGTAGGATTGGCAACAGGCTTGCCGCTCTTCTTTGAATTACCCTTCTTTCCGCTGTCGTTTCTATTGAAACTAGTGGTCTTATTCACCATCGTCACTTGATGCTCTTTACGGAGTTCTGACTCTGCGACTTTCAGCATCGCGAATAACTCGCCAGGTGACTTGTTCATACCTTGCATGTTATAATTCAACACAAAGCCCTTATAGCTTGGTGGCAGTGATTGAAGAATTCTGTCAGTGATAGCCTCTTGCGGGAGTTCAATCCCCAGCTCAGCTAGATGGTTTGAGTACCCAGACATTTTGAGCACATGTTCACTGACAGACGAATTCTCCTCCATCTTGCAAGCATAGAATTTAATGGACGTCTCATACCACTCGATCCAGGCGTTCTTCTAAAAGATAAACTTCAACTCCTCGAACATCTCATATGCTTCTTGATGCTCAAAGCAACGTTGAAGTCCCGGCTCTAAGCCATACAAGACCGCGCATTCAACTACTGAGTAGTCCTCCTTGCGTGCTAACCAAGAGTTTTAGCATCTTGGTCAACCGCGGTGGGTGGTTCATCTCCTAGCGCAGCATTAAGGACATAATCCTTCTTCCCAGCTTGCAGGAGCAACTTAAGATTACGAGCTCAGTCTACATAGTTGCTTCCATCATCTTTCAACTTAGCTTTCTCTTGGAACGTGTTAAAATTTAGGGTGACTATCGCGTGAGCCATTGATCTACAACACAAATATTTTCAAAGTGGACTTAGACTATGTTCAAGATAATAAGAGTTTAACTAATCAAATTACTTGCTGAACTCCCACTCAAAAAGTACATCTCTCTAGTCATTTGAGTGGTTCACGATCCAATTCCACTAGCTCAAGTCCAATCATCACATGAGTTGAGGATAGTTTTAGTGGTAAGCATCCCTATGCTAATCATATCAACTATATGATTCATGATCAACCTTTCGGCCTCATGTGTTTCCGAGGCCATGTCTGCACATGCTAGGCTCGTCAAGCTTAACCCGAGTGTTCCGTGTGTGCAACTGTTTTGCACCCGTTGTATGTGAACGATAAGTCTATCACACCCGATCATCACGTGCTGTCTCGAAATTATGAACTGTAGCAACGGTGCACAGTCGGAGAGAACACAATTCCGTCCTGAAATTTTAGTGAGAGATCACCTCATAATGCTACCGTCGTTCTAAGGAAAATAAGGTGCATAAAAGGATTAACATCACATGCAATTCATAAGTGACATGATATGGCCATCATCATGTGCTTCTTGATCTCCATCACCAAAGCATCGGCACGATCTTCTTGTCACCGGCGCCACACCATGATCTCCATCAACGTGTTGCCATCGGGGTTGTCGTGCTACTCATGCTATTACTACTAAAGCTACGTCCTAGCAACATAGTAAACGCATCTGCAAGCACAAACATTAGTTTAAAGACAACCCTATGGCTCCTGCCGGTTGCCGTACCATCGACGTGCAAGTCGATATTAACTATTACAACATGATCATCTCGTACATCCAATATATGACATCACATCGTCGGCCATATCACATCACAAGCATACCCTGCAAAAACAAGTTAGACGTCCTCTAATTGTTGTTGCATGTTTTACGTGGTTGCCATGGGTATCTAGTAGGATCGCATCTTACTTACGCAAACACCACAACGGGGATGTATGAATTGATATTTAACCTCTCTCCAAGGATCTCCTTGGTCAAATCCGATTCAACTAAAATTGGAGAAACCGACACTCGCTAGTCATCTTTGATCAACGGGGTTGCCCGTAGCGATGAAACCAGTCTCTCGTAAGCGTACGAGTAATGTCGGTCCGAGCCGCTTCGATCCAACAATACGGTGGAATGAAGAAAGACTAAGGAGGGCAGCAAATCACACATCACCGCCCACAAAATTTTTGTGTTCTACTAGAGATGACATCTACGCATGAACCTAGCTCATGATGCCACTGTTGGGGAACGTCGCATGGGAAACAAAAAAATGCCTACGCGCGCGAAGACCTATCATGGTGATGTCCATCTACGAGAGGGGATTTCCGATCTACGTACCCTTGTAGCTCGCACAACATGAAGCGTTAAGAAAGGCGGTTGATGTAGTGGAACGTCCTCACGTCCATCGATCCGCTCCGCGAACCGTCCCATGAACCGTTCCACGATCCGTCCCACGATCCACTCCGGTCTAGCGCCGAACGGACGGCACCTCCGCGTTCAGCACACGTACAGCTCAACGATGATCTCCGCCTTCTTGATCCAGCAAGAGAGACGGAGAGGTAGATGAGTTCTCCTGCAGCATGACGACGCTCCAGAGGTTGGTGGTGATCTATCTCAGCAGGGCTCCGCCCAAGCTCCGCAGAAATACGATCTAGAGGAAAAACCGTGGAGGTATGTGGTTGGGCTGCCGTGGGAAAGTTGTCTCAAATCAGCCCTTATACCTCAGTATATATAGGAGGGAGGGGGAGGGACCTGCCTTGAGGCTCAAGCATCCTCAAGGGGTCTGCCGAAGGGGGGGAGGAGGAGTCCTCCTCCAATCCTAGTCAAACTAGGATTGGAAGGTGGAGTCCTTCTCCACTTTCCCACTTCCCCTTTTTTTCTCTTTGATTTTTTCAGCTCCTCCGCAAAGGGCCTCTTGGGCTGACCCACCAGACCACTAAGGTCTGGAGAGGCACCCCTATGGCCTATGGGCTTCCCACGGGTGGGCTGCCCCCCCCCCCCCCCCCCGGTGAACAACCGGAACCCATTCGTCACTCCCAGTACATTCCCGGTAATGCCGTAAACTTTCCGGTAATCAGATGAGGTCATCCTATATATCAATCTTTGTTTCCGGACCATTCCGGAAACCCTCGTGACGGCCGTGATCTCATCCGGGACTCCGAACAACATTCGGTAACCAACCATATAACTCAAATACGCATAAAACATCGCCGAACCTTAAGCGTGCAGACCCTGCGGGTTCGAGAACTATGTAGACATGACCCGAGGGACTCCTCGTTCAATATCCAACAGCGGGACCTGGATGCCCATGTTGGATCCTACATATTCTATGAAGATCTTATCGGTTGAACCTCAGTGCCAAGGATTCATATAATCTCGTATGTCATTCCCTTTGTTCTTCGGTATGTTACTTGCCCGAGATTCGATCGTCAGTATCCGCATACCTATTTCAATCTGGTTTACCGGCAAGTCTCTTTACTCGTTCCGTAATACAAGATCTCGTGACTTACACTAAGTCACATTGCTTGCAAGGGTTGTGTGTGATGTTGTATTACGGAGTGACAAATCCATGTCTTGATCCATACTAACTCAACGGACACCTTCGGAGATACTTGTAGAGCATCTTTATAGTCACCCAGTTACATTGTGACGTTTGATACACACAAGGCATTCCTCTGGTGCCAGTGAGTTATATGATCTCATGGTCATAGGAATAAATACTTGACACGCAGAAAACAGTAGCAACAAAATGACATGATCAACATGCTACGTTCATTAGTTTGGGTATAGTCCATCACATGATTCACCCAATGATGTGATCCAGTTATCAAGCAACAACACCTTGTACATAGTCAGAAGACCTTGACTATCCTTGATCAACTGGCTAGCCAACTAGAGGCTTGCTAGGGACAGTGTTTTGTCTATGTATCCACACATGTATCTAAGACTTCATTCAATACAATTATAGCATGGATAATAAACGATTATCTTGATAGAGGAATTATAATAATAACTTATTTATCATTGCCTCTAGTGCATAATTCCAACAGGTTGGTCTTGGATGCCCACATGAATGTTGAGATGACTATGTTGTAGTATGATAGAATGGTATCCTCCTTTGAATCATTCAAGTGGCTTGACTTGGCGCATGTTCACGTATGTAGTTGAAACAAAATCAACATAGCCTCTATGATATTCATGTTCATGGTGATTTATGTCCTACTCATGCTTGCACTCAATGTTAGTTAATCTCAATGCATTTTGATGACTGTTATCGCTCTCTAGTTGGTCGCTTCCTAGTCTTTTGCTAGCCTTCACTTGTACTAAGCGGGAATACTGCTTGTGCATCCACGTCCATAAACCCAAAGTTGTTCCATATGAGTCCACCATACCTACCTATATGCGGTATCTACTTGCCGTTCCAAGTGAATTTGCATGTGCCACTCTCTAAACCTTTAAGAAATAATCTATTTTGCATGCCCGAACCGCTCATGTGGTGACAGGGGGCTATCAGTATCTTCCATGCTAGGCGTGTTATCCTCGATATGTGTTTATTCACTATCATTCACGATAAAGGGGTCGGTAATTGGAATTCCCAATTCAATGCTCAAATCAAAAAGATAATTGCAAACAAAACTCCCCTAGGATTGATGTTGGTATGGACGGCACCCGAGGATTCGGCTAGTCATGGAGTGTGATTGATTGGTGTTTCGGGAGTCAAAACTTTAATTTTCTGTTTGGGAACCGCCTATAGCATGTGTAGCGTGGAAGATGATGAAAACTCTTAGTCATTGCCTTGACAATGAAAAGCATGCCACCCAAAATTATTATCTCTGTTTTCAAAGCATGAGCTCTGGCACCTCTGCAAATCAATGCTTCCCTCTGCGAAGGGCCTGTCTATTTATGTTCCTGTTGAGTCATCCTGCTCTTATAAAAGCACCAATTAGAGAGCAACTCGGTATGTTACTTGCCCGAGATTCGATCGTCAGTATCCGCATACCTATTTCAATCTCGTTTACCGGCAAGTCTCTTTACTCGTTCCATAATACAAGATCCCGTGACTTACATTAAGTCACATTGCTTGCAAGGCTTGTGTGTGATGTTGTATTACCGAGTGGGGCCCGAGATACCTCTCTGTCACACGGAGTGACAAATCCCAGTCTTGATCCATACTAACTCAACGGACACCTTCGGAGATACCTCTAGAATATCTTTATAGTCACCTATTTACGTTGTGACATTTGATACACACAAGGCATTCCTCCGGTGCCAGTGAGTTATATGATCTTATGGTCATAGGAATAAATACTTGCCACGCAGAAAACAGTAGCAACAAAATGACACGATCAACATGCTACGTTCATTAGTTTGGGTCTAGTCCATTACATGATTCACTCAATGATGTGATCCAGTTATCAAGCAACAACATCTTGTACATAGTCAGAAGACCTTGACTATCCTTGATCAACTAGCTAGCCAACTAGAGGCTTGCTAGGGACAGTGTTTTGTCTATGCATCCACACATGTATCTAAGTCTTCATTTAATACAATTATAGCATGGATAATAAACGATTATCTTGATACAGGAATTATAATATTAACTTATTTAACATTGCCTCTAGGGCATAATTCCAACAGTGTCCCACTTGCACTTGAGTCAATAATCTAGTCCTTACATCGTCATGCGAATTACATTGTAATAAATCTAACACCCATACAACTCTGGTGTTGATCATGCTTTGCCCGTGGAAGAGGTTTAGTCAGCGGGCCTGCCACATTCAGATCCGTGTGCACTGTGCAGATATTCACGTCCTCCTCCTCGACGTAGTCGCGGATGAGGTTGAAGCGTCGTTTGATGTGTCTGGTCTTCTTGTAAAACCTTGGTTCCTATGCTAAGGCAACGACACCCGTGTTGTCACAAAACAGGGTTATTGGATTCAGTGCGCTCGGCACCACTCCAAGATCCGTCATGAACTGCTTCATCGAGACACCCTCCTTAGCTGCCTCCGAGGCAGCCATGTACTCCGCTTCACATGTAGAATCAGCTACGATGCTTTGCTTGGAACTGCACCAGCTTACCGCACCACCATTAAGAATAAATACGTATTCGGTCTGCGACTTAGAGTCGTCCGGATCTGTGTCAAAGCTTGCATCGACGTAACCTTTTACGGCGAGCTCTTTGTCACCTCCATATACGAGAAACATCTCCTTAGTCCTTTTCAGGTACTTCAGGATATTCTTGACCGCCGTCCAGTGATCCACTCCTGGATTACTCTGGAACCTGCCTTCCATACTTATGGTCAGGCTAACGTCTGGTCTAGTGCACAACATTGCATACATGATAGAACCTATGGCTGAAGCGTAGGGGACGGTATTCATATACTCTCTATCTTTATCAGTTGCTGGGCACTGAGTCTTACTCAATCTCGTACCTTGTAAAACTGGCAAGAACCCCTTCTTGGACTGTTCCATTTTGAACCTCTTCAAAACTTTATCAAGGTATGTGCTTTGCGAAAGTCCTATCAGGCGTTTTAATCTATCCCTATAGATCTTTATGCCTAGAATGTAAGCAACTTCTCCTAGGTCCTTCAAAGAGAAACTTTTATTCAAGTAATCCTTTATGCTCTCCAAAAGCTCCACGCCCTTTCCAATCAGTAATATGTCATCCACAAATAGTATTAGGAATGCCACAGAGCTCCCACTCACTTTCTTGTAAATACAGGATTCTCCAACCACCTGTATAAACCCAAATGCTTTGATCACCTCACCAAAGCGTTTATTCCAACTCCAAGATCGCTGGATCGCTGGAGATTGCACACTTTGTTAGCATTTTTAGGATCGAGAAAACCTTCGGGTTGTATCATATACAACTCTTCCTTAAGGAAACCGTTAAGGAACGCCGTTTTGACATCCATCTGCTAGATTTCATAATCGAAAAATGTAGCTATCGCTAACATGATTCGGACGGACTTAAGCATCGCTACGGGTGAGAATGTCTCATCGTAGTCAATTCCTTGAACTTGTGAAAAACCCTTTGCCACAAGTCGAGCTTTATAAACGGTCAGATAACCGTCAGCGTCCGTCTTCTTCTTAAAGATCCATTTGTTCTGAATAGCCTTGCGGCCTTCAGGTAGTACTTCCAAAGTCCACACTTTGTTTTCATACATAGATCCTATCTCGGACTTCATGGCCTCCAGCCATTTGTTGGAATCCGGGCCTGATGTCAGTTGTGCTTTCCCGGCAACTGCGACAGGAATAGTCGTGTCGACGGCACCAGGAATCCTTCTCCTACGGCTATGGAGCCTTGCATTGCTGTTCCCTCGAAGCGGAAAGGGTGCTGTAGCACAACGGTGGTAAGTATTTTCATCAGTTTGAGAACCAAGATATCAATCCAGTGGAGGAGTATCACAAGATCCTGCACAAACACAAAAGCTTGCTCCCAACGCTATGAACGGGTTCTCAATCCCTTATAGATTGTTCGCCATGTGAGAACTAAAAGCAACAAAGTAACAAAGCAAAGTAAAAGCGAAGGTGCAAACGATGGGTGTGAATAGACCCCGGGGCCGTAGTGTTTACTAGTGGCTTCTCTCATGAAAGCAAGTTGACGGTGGGTGAACAAATTACTGTCGAGCAATTGATAGAACCGCGCAAAGTCGTGACGATATCTATGGCAATGATTATATCTATAGGCATCACGTCCAAAACAAGTAGACCGATACTTTCTGCATCTACTACTATTACTCCACACGTCGACCGCTATCCAGCATGCATCTAGTGTATTAAGTCCAAAAGAACAAAGTAACACCTTAAGCAAGATGACATGATATAGATGGACAATCTCATATCAACGACAGAGCCCATCTTGTTACCCTTGATGGCAACTACTTAATGTGTGCCTTGCTGCCCCTACTGTCACTGGGAAAGGTTACCACATGGTAGAACCAAAAACCAAGCACTTCTCCCATTGCAAGAATCATAGATCTAGTTGGCCAAACAAAACCCAAGACTCGGAGAGACTTACAAGGATATCAAATCATGCATATAAGAAATCACCAAAGACTCAAATATATATCATAGATAATCCGATCACGAATCCACAATTCATCATATCTCGACAATCACACCGCCAAAGAAGTACATCGGATTGATCTCCATGACGATCATATAGAACTTTGTATTGAAGATCCAAGAGAGATAAGAAGCCTTCTAGCTACTAACTACGGGCCTGTAGGTCTGAAGTGAACTACTCACGAGTCATTGGAGGGGCGATGATGACGATGAAGAAGCCCTCCAACTCCAAAGTCCCCTCCGGCAGGGCGCCGGGAAGGGTCTCCAGATGAGATCTCATGGAAACGGAAGCTTGCGGCGGTGGAAAAGTATTTTTGAGGCTCCCCTGATTTTTTTGCTGTATTTTAGGGAATATATAGGCCAAAGATCTAGGTAAGGGGTCGGACGGGGAGGCCACATGCCGTGCCACCGCGGCCTACCCCCTGGTGGCAGAGTGGGGGCTTGTGGGCTCCCAGGAGCCCTCCTGGCTTGGCCCACAGGCCCCGTGATCTTCTTCCGTTCGGGAAAAAATCATTTCGGGGCTTTTATTCCGTTTGGTCTCCATTCCAAAATCAAATCTGAAAAGAGCCAAAAACACAGAAAAAACACGAACTAGCACTTGGCACTGAATTAATAAGTTAGTCCCAAAAAAGATATAAAAGGTACATAAAACATCCAAAGATGACAAGATAACAACGTGAAACTATCAAAAATTATAGATACGTTTGAGACGTATCAAGCATCCCCAAGCTTAACTCCTGCTCGTCCTCAAGTAGGCAAGTGATAAAGAATGAATTTTTGAGGCTTTCATGCTACCTAGAATAGATGTCCTTTGTAACTCCTCTTATGTGATGTGAATGTTTAGATCCATTAGATTCAAAACAATAGTTTTCTATTGACGTGGAAACAATAATAATTCAAGAAAACTAGAAAGGTAATCATGAACTTTCAAAATAACAAGGCCAAAAGAAAGTTATCCCTACAAAAGCATATAGTCTTGCTATGCTCTATCATCATTGCACAACGAATTTAAATCATGCACAACCCCGGTATTGGCCAAGTAATTGTTTCACACCTTTACTTTCTCAAACCTTTTCAACTCTCACGCAATACATGAGCGTGAGCCATGGTTATAGCACTATAAATGGTGTGGAATGTGGTGGAGGTTGCAAGACAAAAAAGGAGCAGATAGTCACATTAACTTGGCACATCAATGAGCTGTGGCGATGCTCATCAATAGATATCAATGTGAATGAGTACGGATTGCCATACAAATGATGCACTAGAGCTACGAGTATGTGAAAGCTCTTAAAGAAAACTAGTGGGTGTGCATCCAACTTACTTGCTCACGAAGACCTAAGGCAATTTTGAGGAAGCCTATCATTGGAATATACAAGCCAAGTTATATAATGAAAATTTCCCACTAGCTATAAGGTGGTGACAAAACGAGAGACTCTCAATCATGAAGATCATCGTGCTTAATATGCATAAGTGTGGAAAAAGTGGTAGCCTTGTCCCTTCTCTCTTTTTCTCTCATTTATTTTTATTTTTTTTGGTGGGCTCTTTGGCCTCTTTTTTTTGGTGGGCTTCTTTGGCCACTTTTATTTCCTCACATGGGACAATGCTCCATTAATGATGATCATCACACTTTCAACTCAAAACTTAGAGAAACTATGACTCTATATGGAATGACTTCGTTAGTGTACCGTGACAATGATCTAGCATGGCATAGACATTAATGGAAACATCATGCTAGCTATCTTACGATCATGCAATGGCAAAGTAGACGTGGTGGCACATGTCATGGTGGTAGTTGCATGGCAATATATCTCAGAATGACTTTGAAAAAGCCATAGTAGGTAGGTATGGTGGCTGTTTTGAGGGTGGCTAATGGCGGGTTTTGTGCACCGACGAAAGTTGCATGACACTAAGAAGATAGTGATGGTGGAAGGTGAAAGTGCATCTAAACCATGGACTCAACATTATTCATGAAGAAATCATATACTTGTTGCAAAAGTTTTATTAGTAATCGAAACAAAGCATTGATTGCATACTCCTAGGGGAAGGGTTGGTAGGTATAAACCATCGCGCAATCCTGACCGCCACGCAAAGGATGACAATCAATAGACTAATCATGCTCAGATTTCATCACATAGAGGTTCACCATACGTGCATGCTACGGGAATCACTAACTTCAACACAAGTATTTCTAGATCCACAACACCTTACTAGCATGACTTCAATATTACCATAACCACAACTTAAAACTAATTGAGATGAATCAAACTTCTCTAACTATTCAACGCACATGAAGGTGGAAGTTTTCGTATCCCTTTGGATAACTACCCCTTTTGAGACTACTTTCAAACCATAGATCAACTACCAAGCCACACACCGCTGTGCTCTAAAAGATATAAGTGAAGCACATAGAGAAAAAGTATCTAGCTCAAAAGATATAAGTGAAGCACATGTGAGCTGAATTGTCTACCAAAATATATAAGTGAAGCTCGACAAAATCACGGTTTGTGCATGTCTCTCTCTCTAGGTGTGCATCAAGGATGATCGTGACACAACGAACAAAAAATAAAAGAATCCTAGGATACAAGACGCTCCAAGCAAAAACACATAACATGTGGTGAATAAAAATATAGCTCCAAGTAACGTTACCGATGGATTGAAGACGAGAGAGGGGATGCCTTCCCGGGGCATCCCCAAGATTCGGATTTTATGGCATCCTTGAATCTCTTGAGGTGCCTTGGGCATCCCCAAGCTTGAGCTCTTGCCAATCTTTATCTATTTGTCCATAAGAACTTCACCCAAAACTTGAAAACTTCACAACACGAAGCTTAAACAGAAACTCGTGATAACATTAGTATGAGAAAGCAAACCACCACTTCCTTCGGTACTGTAGAAAACTTAAATTCTACTTATGCTGATGTTGGGTTACTATATTTTCAATCTTCCATGGCTAATCCCCCCCCCCGATACTATCCATAGTTTCATAAAAATAAGGAACCAACACAACAAAAAATAGAATCTATTAAGAGCAGACCAGTCTGTAGCAATCGGTATATTTCGTATACCTATGGTACTTCAAAAATTCTGAAAAATTACGACAGCCTGAAGAATTTGCATAGCAATCATAAGCAAAAAGAATCAACTCAAAAGCTCCTACAGAAAAAATGAAAATTATTTATGTGAGCAGAAAGAATATGTCTTTTCCAGCATGACCAAACGATCATCCCCAAGACTAATCATAACGGTTTTGCTTGGCAC
This sequence comes from Hordeum vulgare subsp. vulgare, assembly GCF_904849725.1. Classification (NCBI taxonomy): domain Eukaryota; kingdom Viridiplantae; phylum Streptophyta; class Magnoliopsida; order Poales; family Poaceae; genus Hordeum; species Hordeum vulgare. The sequence goes on along the minus strand of NC_058520.1, from coordinate 296,567,210 downwards.
AGACGCAAAAATAAACACAAAAAACACAATCATAACAGAATTATGAAAGTGTGAAAAACAAAAAACAGAAAGAAAAAGGATAGTTTCGTTGGGTTGCCTCCCAACAAGCGCTTTTGTTTAACGCCCTTAGCTAGGTAAAAGGTGATGGAATCACGTATAGTCATCTTTGGTGCTCAAACCATAGGTAGCCCTCGTCATAGATTCATAAGGCAATCTTATTTTCTTTCTAGGAAAGTGCTCCATACCCTTCTTTAAAGGAAATTGAAATCTAATATTCCCTTTCTTCATATCGATGATAGCACCACTAGTCCTTAGGAAAGGTCTACCAACAATAATGGGACATGAAGGATTGCAATCTATGTCAAGTACAATGAAATCCACGGGTACATAGTTCTTATTTGCAACAATAAGAACATCATCGATCCTTCCCATGGGTTTCTTGACAGTACAATCTGCAAGATGCAAATTAAGAGAACACTCTTCAATCCCAAGAAAACCAAGAATATCACATAAAGACTTTGGAATCGCGGGAACACTAGCACCCAAATCACACAAAGAATTGCACTCATAGTTTTTGATCTTGATTTTGATAGTAGGTTCCCACTCATCATGAAGTTTTCTAGGTATAGATACTTCTAGTTAGAGCTTCTCTTGAATAGATTTCATCATAGCATCTACGATATGCGCGGTAAAGGCTTTGCTTTGGCTATAAGCATGTGGAGAGTTTGTAATGGATTGCATCAAAGAAATGCATTAAAACAAGGAGCAATTATCATAATTGAATTCCTTGAAATCCAAAGTGGGAGTTTTATTACTACCCAAAATTTTGACTTCTTCTACTCCACTCTCCACACCTTTATCATCAAGATAGGTGGACTCCGAATCATTGGGGCATTTTTCAACCAAAGTGGATTCATATCCTTCCCCTCTGTAAATAGGTTTGACACACGAAAACAAAGATTCAAGAGGAGACACACCAAGGACTTTAAGATCTTCGTGATTTGCATCACTAGAACGCACACTTTTAAACCATTCATGACTAGCGTGAATTTGGGCGGTTCTTTCATTGCTCTCATTCATGGAGACACGCATAGCTTTCAAAGTTTCATCCAAGTTGACCTTGGGAGGAGAGCATCTAACTTTCAAAGCGTCAATATCACAAGACATCCTATCAACGCTCTTAGCCAAATCGTCTATTTTGAGTAGTTTTTCCTCTATGGACGCATTGAAAATCTTTTGAGAGTTGATGAACTCTTTGACTAAATTAGAGGGTAATTTGTTGTGATTTCCATAAGTGTTGTTGTAGGAATTGCCATAATTGTTAGAGGAGTTACTAGGAAAAGGCCTAGGAACATAGTTTCCTCTAAAAGCATTGTTGTTGCCAAAATTGTTCCTACCAACAAAATTCACGTCCAAACTAGCGTTGCTACTCTCAATCAAAGAAGATAGTGGCATGTCATTAGGATCTACTGTAGCGTTTATACTAGCAACCAAATTCATCAACTCGTCCATCTTAGCACTAAGCGAGTTAATTTCTTCTATAGCATGCACCTTTTTGCTAGCAGGCGACCTTTCAGTATGCCACTGAGAGTAGTTGGTCTTGATATTTTCTAGGAGTTTTGTAGCGCCTCCTAACGTGATTTCCATGAACGTTCCACCTGAGGCAGAGTCCAAGATATTGCGAGAAGCGAAATTCAAGCCAGCGTAAAAGATTTGTATAATCATCCACAAACTCAAGCCATGAGCGGGACAATTTCTAATCATAAGCTTCATCCTCTCCCAAGATTGTGCAACGTGTTCAGGATCAAGTTGCTCGAAATTCATGATATCGTTATGTAAGGAGATGATCTTAGCCGGCGGAAAATACTTGGATATGTAAGCATCTTTGCACTTATCCCAAGAATCGATACTATTTTTCGACAAAGAAGAAAACCAAGTTTTTGCGCGATCTCGCAATAAGAAAGGAAAACGTTTCAACTTAATCATGTCATTATCCACATCTCTTTTCTTTTGCATATCACAAATCTCAATGGAGGTATTGAGATGGGATGCGACATCTTCACTAGGAAGGCCAGAGAATTCCTCTTTCGTAACAAGATTCAGCAAAGTTGTGTTGATTTCATACGATTCCGCAGTAGTGGCGGGAGCAATCAGAGTACTAACAAAATCATTATTATTAGTGCTCGAGAAGTCGCAAAGTTTGGTGTTTTCAGCCATGATGACTTCAACAAATAAACAAGCACAAAAGCACGCAAGAAAATCGGCAAAGGGAAACGGCAAAGGCAAAAGAAAACGGCGAAGGACAAAGGCAAATGAAAGCGGCAAATGTGAAGTGGGGGAGAGGAAAACAAGAGGCAACTGGCAACAAAAGTAAATGCAAGAGATGAGTTTGTGAGACCTACTTGGATAGATCTTGATCTCTCCTCCCCGGCAAAGGCGCCAGAAATACTTCTGATGTCAGATGTGCTTCCCCGGCAACGGCGACAGGAATAGTCGTGTCGACGGCACAAGGAATACTTCTGCTACGGCTATGGAGCCTTGCGTTGGTGTTCCCTCGAAGCAGAAAGGGTGATGTAGCATAGCGGTGGTAAGTATTTCCCTAAGTTTGAGAACCAAGGTATCAATCCAGTGGAGGAGTATCACAACATTCTGCACAAACACAAAAGCTTGCTCCCAACGCTATGAAGGGGTTGTCAATCCCCTTATAGATTGTTCGCCAAGTGAGAACTGAAAGCAACAAAGTAACAAAGCAAAGTAAAAGTGAAGGTTTAAACGATGAGTGTGAATAGACCCGGGGCCGTAGTGTTTACTAGTGGCTTTTCTCATGAAATCAAGTAGACGGTGTGTGAACAAATTACTGTCGAGCAATTGATAGAACCTCGCAAAGTCGTGACGATATCTATGGCAATGATTATATCTATAGGCATCACGTCCAAAACAAGTAGACCGATAGTTTGTTCATCTACTACTATTACTCCACACGTCGACCGCTATCCAGCATGCATCTAGTGTATTAAGTCCAAAAGAACAGAGTAATGCCTTAAGAAGATGACATGATGTAGATGGACAATCTCATATCAACGACAGAGCCCATCTTGTCACCCTTGATGGAAACTATTTAATGTGTGCCTTGCTGCCCCTACTTTACCTGGGAAAGGTCACCACATGGTAGAACCCAAAACCAAGCATTTCTCCCATTGCAAGAATCATAGATCTAGGTTGCCAAACAAAACCCAAGACTCAGAGAGACTTACAAGGATATCAAATCATGCATATAAGAAATCAATAAAGACTCAAATATATATCATAGATAATCTGATGACAAATCCACAATTCATCGGATCTCGACAAACACACTGCCAAAGAAGATTACATCGGATAGATCTCCATGAAGATCATGGAGAACTTTGTATTGAAGATCCAAGAGAGAGAAGAAGCCATCTAGATACTAACTACGGAACCGTAGTTGTGAAGTGAACTACTCACGAGTCATTGGAGGGACGATGATGATGATGAAGAAGCCCTCGAACTCCAAAGTCCCCTCCGGCAGGGCGCCGGAAAGGGTATCCAGATAAGATCTCGCGGAAACGGAAGCTTGCGGCGACGGAAAAGTATTTTCGAGGCTCCCGTGATTTTTTGCTGTATTTTAGGGAATATATAGGCCAAAGATCTAGGTCAGGGGGCGGCTAGGGAGGCCACAAGCCCTGCCACCGCCGCCACCCCCTGGTGGCGGAGTGGGGGGTTGTGGGCTCCCAGGAGCCCTCCTAGCTTGGACCACAGGCCCCCTGATCTTCTTCCGTTCAGGAAAAAGTCATTTCGGGGATTTTATTCCGTTTGGACTCCGTTCCAAAATCTGATCTGAAAAGAGCCAAAAACACAGAAAAAGAGGAACTGGCACTTGGCACTGAATTAATAAGTTAGTCCCAAAAAAGATATAAAAGGTACATAAAACATCCAAAGATGACAAGATAACAACGTGAAACCATCAAAAATTATAGATACGTTTGAGACGTATCAGGGCCCACCATTGCTTCTTCATAATCCGCAGGCTCATTGTTGTCCAACAACATAATTGATAAGACGGGATTACCGTACCACTCTGGAGCAGTACGCGGTCTCGTCGACCTGCGAGGTCCGACAGGAACTTGATCCGGAGTTTCATTATCATCATCATTAACTTTCTCCTCAACCGGCGTCGCAACGACAGGGGTTTCCCCTTGCCCTGCGCCACCATGCAGAGGGATGAGAGTTTCAACAACCTCATCAAGTTCTATCTTCCTCCCACTCAATTCTCTCGAGAGAAACTCCTTCTCGAGAAAAGCTCCTTTCTTAGCAACAAACACTTTGCCCTCGAATTTGAGATAGAAGGTATACCCAACTGTCTCTTTTGGGTAACCTATGAAGACGCACTTTTCCGCTTTGGGTTCCAGCTTTTTGGGCTGAAGCTTTTTGACATATGCATCACATCCCCAAACTTTAAGAAACGACAACTTTGGTCTTTTGCCATACCACACGTGATATGGTGTCGTCTGAACGGATTTCGATGGTGCCCTATTTAAAGTGAATGCAACTGTTTCTAATGCATCGCCCCAAAACGACAATGGCAAATCGGTAAGAGACATCATAGATCGCACCATCTCTAGTAAAGTACGATTACGATGTTCGGACACACCATTATGCTGTGGTGTTCCAGGCGGTGTCCACTGTGAAACAATTCCACATTGTCTTAAGTGAGCACCAAACTCAAAACTTAGATATTCACCCCCACGATCAGACCGTAGGAACTTGATCTTCTTGTTACGATGATTTTCGACTTCACTCTGAAATTGTTTGAACTTTTCAATTGTTTCAGACTTGTGCTTCATCAAGTAGACATAACCATATCTACTCAAATCGTTATTGAAGGTGAGAAAATAACGATATCCGCCGCGTGCCTCCACACTCATCGGACCACACACATCGGTATGTATGATTTCCAACAAGTCACTTGCACGTTCCATTGTTCCGGAGAACGGAGTTTTAGTCATCTTGCCCATGAGGCACGGTTCGCACGTGTCAAGTGAATCAAAGTCAAGTGACTCCAAAAGTCCATCGGTATGGAGTTTCTTCATGCGCTTTACACCAATATGACCTAAGCGGCAGTGCCATAGAAACATGGCGCTATCATTGTTAACTCTAATTCTTTTGGTCTCAATGTTATGTATATGTGTATTATCACTATCAAGATTCAATATGAACAATCCTCTCACATTGGGTGCATGACTGATACGTCTCAAACGTATCTATAATTTTTGATGGTTTCACGCTGTTATCTTGTCTTCTTTGTATGTTTTATGTACCTTTTTATATCTTTTTGGGGACTAACTTATTGATTCAGTGCCAAGTGCCAGTTCCTGTTTTTCCATGTTTTTGACTCTTTTCAGATCTGATTTTGGAAGGAGTCCAAACGCAAGAAAAACCCCGAAATGATTTTTTCCCGAACGGAAGAAGTCCAGGGAGCCTTTGGGCGAGGCCAGGTGAGCCCCAGGGAGCCCAAAAGCTCCCACCCCACCACCAGGGGGAGGCGGCGGTGGGCAAGCTTGTGGCTTTCCTGGCCGCCTCCTCGCCTACGTCTTGCGCCTATATATTCCCAAATATTCCGCAAAAAATCAGGGGACCCTCAAAAATACTTTTCCGCCACCGCAAGCTTCCGTTTCCACGAGATCTCATCTGGAGACCCTGACTCGTGAGTAGTTCACTTCGGACCTACGGGTCCGTAGTTAGTAGCTAGATGGCTTCTTCTCTCTCTTGGATCTTCAATACAAAGTTCTCCATGATCTTCATGGAGATCTATCCGATGTAATCTTCTATGGCGGTGTGTTTGTCGAGATCCGATGAATTGTGGACTTGTGATCAAATTATCTATGATATATATTTGAGTCTTTGCTGATTTCTTTTATGCATGATTTGATATCCTTGTAAGTCTCTCTGAGTCATGGGTTTTGTTTGGCCAACTAGATCTATGATTCTTGCAATGAGTGAAGTGCTTGGTTTTGGGTTCTGCCTTGTGGTGACCTTTCCCAGTGACAGTAGGGGCAGCAAGGCACACATCAAGAAGTTGCCATCAAGGGTAAAAAGATGGGGTTTTTATCATTGGTTTGAGATTATCCCTCTACATCATGTCATCTTGCTTAAGGCGTTACTCTGTTCTTATGGACTTAATACACTAGATGCATGCTGGATAGCGGTCGACGTGTGGAGTAATAGTAGTAGATGCAGACAGTATCGGTCTACTTGTTTCGGACGTGATGCCTATATAAATAATCATTGCATAGATATCGTCACGACTCTGCACAGTTCTATCAATTGCTCGACAGTAATTTGTTCACCCACCGTCTACTTGCTTTCATGAGAGAAGCCACTAGTAAACACCACGACCCCCGGGTCTATTCACATCCATCGTTTACAACTCCGCTTTTACTTTGCTTTGTTACTTTGTTACTTTCAGTTCTCACTTGGCAAACAATCTATAAGGGAATGACAATCCCTTCATAGCGTTGGGTGCAAGCTTTTGTGTTTGTGCATGTTCTTGAGATGCTCTTCCGCCGGATTGATACCTTGGTTCTCAAACTGAGGGAAATACTTACCACCGCTACGCTACATCACCTTTTCCGCTTCGAGGGAATACCAACGCAAGACTCAAAGGCCACGGGGGAAATCCTTTGCATACTTGCCTAGGAAGTCCCTTAAGGCGTAGCCGTAGCAGAAAGATCAAGCCAAGTATTCTCCCGTCGACATGCCTATTTCTGGCGCCATTGCCAGGGATACCCAGCAAATGTCAGAAGTATTTCTAGCGCCGTTGGAGGGTCTTTTGTTATAGTAGCAGAAGTATTTCTGGCGCCGTTGCCGGGGAGGAGAAATCAAGATCTATCCAAGTAGGTCTCACAAACTCTTCTCTTGCATTTACTTTTGTTGCTAGTTGCCTCTCGTTTTCCTCTCCCCCACTTCACATTTGCCGTTTTCATTGGCCTTTTTCCGTTCGCCCTTTTCTCTGGCTTGCTTTCTATTCGCTTGTGTGCCATGTGGCCTCAATATGCTTGCATCTTCGGTTGCTGAAAATCTAGTTATATGGATCCTCATCCACTTGCTAGTCTCTTTAAGAGACCTACTCGTGTGGAACAAATTGCTATTGAGTTGAGGGAAATTGCCTATTTCTTTGGAGTTTCGCGTAAGATGCGTGAATCTGAAAATTGTGAGGAAGAAATTCATGAAGTGATTCATGAGGGCTCCTTGGATGAAAAGCATGATTGCAATGATTTCACTATAAATCCTATTAGTGACAATCATGCTAAAAATATGCAAAACCCTAAGCTTGGGGATGCTAGTTTTGCTTTGACCACTACTTGTTGCAATAATCATGATTGGGGTGATGATCTTTCTTATGATTTTGAAAATTTGTTTAAGCCTCATGATGAATATGATATTTGCAACAATATTGAAAGTGGGATTGGAGAAGTCATGACTTTATTCGATGATAATCCCACTATTTTTGAAGAGCATCAACTTTGCATGCATGTGGATCATGAAAAGAATATCCAATGGGAAAGCTATATTGTTGAATTTGAATATGATCCCACATGTAATTGCTATGAGAGAGGAAAATATTGTGGTAGAAACTTTCATGTTACCAAATTACCTCTCGTCATGTTGAGATTGATATTGTCTCTTTCTTCTTCCTTGCATATAGCAGCTATTGGTTGTCTTGATAATTTGTTTTCCTATAAAATGCTATGCATAGGAACTATGTTAGACTTAGATGTGATTTTCACATGCTTTAGGATGCTCTCGTTGTGCTTTAATTCTTGTCTTTTGTGAGAGCATCTTTGATGCCTAGCTAAGGGCGTTAAACAAAAGCGCTTGTTGGGAGGCAACCCAATGAATTTATCCTTTTTCTTTCTGTTTTGTGTTTTCCAGAATTTCATAATTCTGTTATGATTGTGTTTTTTGTGTTTCTTTTTGCGTTTGTGCCAACCAAAACCGTTATGATTAGTCTTGGGGATGATCGTTTGGTCATGCTGGAAAAGACAGAAACTTTCTGCTCACGAAAAGAATTTCCTTTTTTTTTCTGTAAGAGCTTTTGAGTTGATCCTTTTTTCTGCTGATGGCTACGCAAATTCTTCAGACCTTCGTAATATTTCAGAATTTTTCATGTACCAGAGGTATGGAAACATACATATTGCTACACACTGGTTTGCTGTTAACAGATTCTGTTTTTGTTGTGTTGGTTGCTTATTTTGATGAAACTATGGATAGTATCGGGGGGTATTAGCCATGGAAGATTGAAAGTACAGTAATCCAACATCAGCACAAGTATAATTTAAGTTTGCTACAGTACCTAAGAAAGTGGTGGTTTGCTTTCTTGTACTAATGTTATCACGAGTTTCTGTTTAAGTTTCGTGTTGTGAAGTTTTCAAGTTTTGGGTGAAGTTCTTATGGACAAAGAGATAAAGAGTGGCAAGAGCCCAAGCTTGAGGATGCCCAAGGCACCCCAAGAGATTCAAGGATGCCGTAAAATCCTAAGCTTGGGGATGCCCCGGGAAGGCATCCCCTCTCTCGTCTTCAATCCATCAGTAACGTTACTTGGGGCTATATTTTTATTCACCACATGTTATGTGTTTTTTCTTGGAGCGTATTGTATCATAGGAGTCTTTTATTTTTGTTGTGTCACAATCATCCTTACTGCACACCTAGAGAGAGAGACATGCACACACCGTGATTTTGTCGAGCTTCACTTATATCTTTTGGTAGACAATTCAGCTCACATGTGCTTCACTTATATCTTTTGAGCTAGATACTTTTGCTCTATGTGCTTCACTTATACCTTTTAGAGCACAGTGGTGCGTGGCTTGGTAGTTGATCTATGCTTTGAATGTAGTCTCAAAAGGGGTAGTTATCGAAAGGGATACGAAAACTTCCACCTTCATGTGTGTTGAATAGTTAGAGAAGTTTGATTCATCTCAATAAGTTTTGTGTTGTGGTTATGTTAATATTGAAGTCATGTTAGTAAGGTGTTGTGGATCTAGAAATACTTGTGTTGAAGTTAGTGATTCCCATAGCATGCACGTATGGTGAACCGCTATGTGATGAAGTCTGAGCATGATTAGTATATTGATTGTCATCCTTTGCGCGGCAGTCGGGATCGCGCGATGGTTTATACCTACCAACCCTTCCCCTAGGAGTATGCGTTCAATGCTTTGTTTCGATTACTAATAAACCTTTTGCAACAAGTATATGATTTCTTCATGAATAATGTTGATTCCATGGTTTAGATGCACTTTCACCTTCCACCATCACTATCTTCTTAGTGTCGTGCAACTTTCGTCAGAGCACAAAACCCACCATTAGCCTCCCTCAAAACAGCCACCATACCTACCTTTTATGGCTTTTTCAAAGTCATTCTGAGATATATTGCCATGCAACTACCACCATGATATGTGCCACCACGTCTACATTGCCTTTGCACGATCGTAAGATAGCTAGCATGATGTTTCCATTGATGTCTATGCCATGCTAGATCATTGCCACGGTACACTACCGAAGGCATTCCATATAGAGTCATAATTGCTCTAAGTTTTGAGTTGAAAGTGTGATGATCATAATTATTGGAGCATTGTCCCATGTGAGGAAATAAAAGAGGCCAAAGAAGCCCATAAAAAAAGAGGCCAAAGAGCCCACCAAAATAAAAAAAAGTGAGAGAAAAAGAGAGAAGGGATAATGCTACCACTTTTTCCACACTTATGCATTTTGAGCACCATGATCTTCATGATTGAGAGTCTCTCGTTTTGTCACCACCATATAGCTAGTGGGAAATTATCATTATATAACTTGGCTTGTATATTCCAATGATAGGCTTCCTCAAAATTGCCTTAGGTCTTCGTGAGCAAGCAAGTTGGATGCACACCCACTAGTTTTCCACAAGAACTTTCAGATACTTGTAGCTCTAGTGCATCATTTGTATGGCAATCCCTACTCATTCACATTGATATCTATTGATGAGCATCTCCACAGCTCATTGATATGCCTAGTTAATGTGACTATCTTCTCCTTTTTTGTCTTGCAACCTCCACCACATTCCACACCATCTATAGTGCTATAACCATGGCTCACACTCATGTATTGCGTGAGAGTTGAAAATGTTTGAGAAAGTAAAGGTGTGAAACAATTACTTGGCCAATACTGGGGTTGTGCATAATTTAAATTCGTTGTGCAATGATGATAGAGCATAGCCAGACTATATGCTTTTGTAGGGATAACTTTCTTTTGGCCTTGTTATTTTGAAAGTTCATGATTACTTTGCTAGTTTGCTTGAATTATTATTGTTTCCACGTCAATAGCAAACTATTGTTTTGAATCTAATGGATCTGAACATTCACGTCACATAAGAGGAATTACAAAGGACACCTATGCTAGGTAGCTTGAAAGCATCAAAAATTCATTCTTATCACTTCCCTACTCGAGGACGAGCAGGAGTTAAGCTTGGGGATGCTTGATACGTCTCAAATGTATCTATAATTTTTGATGGTTTCACGCTATTATCTTGTCTTCTTTGTATGTTTTATGTACCTTTTTATATGTTTTTGGGGACTAACTTATTGATTCAGTGCCAAGTGCGAGTTCCCATTTTTCCGTGTTTTTGACTCTTCTCAGATCTGATTCTAGAAAGGAGTCCAAATGGAAGAAAAAAACCGAAATGATTTTTTCCCGAACCGAAGAAGTCCAGGGAGCCTTTGGGCCAGGCCAGGTGGGCCCCAAGGAGACCACAAGCTCCCACCCCGTGACTAGGGGGAGGTGTCGGTGGGCAAGCTTGTCGCTTCCCTGGCCGCCTCCTGACCTAGGTCTTGCACCTATATATTCCCAAATATTCCTCAAAAAATCAGGGAAGCCTCGAAAATACTTTTCCGCCGCCGCAAGCTTCCGTTTCCGCGAGATCTCATCTGGAGACCGTTCCCGGCGCCCTGCCGGAGGGGACTTTGGAGGTGGAGGGCTTCTTCATCATCATCATCGCCCCTCCAATGACTCGTGAGTAGTTCACTTCGGACCTACGGGTCCTTAGTTAGTAGCTAGATGGCTTCTTCTCTCTCTTGGATCTTCAATACAAAGTTCTTCATGATCTTCATGGAGATTTATCCGATGTAATCTTCTTTGGCGGTGTGTTTGTCGAGATTCGATGAATTGTGGACTTGTGATCAGATTATCTATGATATATATGTGAGTCTTTGTTGATTTCTTTTATGCATGATTTGATATCCTTGTAAGTCTCTCCGAGTCTTGGGTTTTGTCTGTCCAACTAGATCTATGATTCTTGCAATGAGAGAAGTGCTTGGTTTTGGGTTCTGCCATGTGGTGACCTTTCCCAGTGACAGTAGGGGCAGCAAGGCACACATCAAGCAGTTGCCATCAAGGGAAAAAAATGGGGTTTTTATCATTGGTTTGAGATTATCCCTCTACATCATGTCATCTTGCTTAAGGTGTTACTTTGTTCTTATGGACTTAATACACTAGACGCATGCTGGATAGCGGTCGACGTGTGGAGTAATAGTAGTAGATGCAGACAGTATCGGTCTACTTATTTCGGACGTGATGCCTATAGAAATAATCATTGCATAGATATCGTCATGACTCTGCACAGTTCTATCAATTGCTCGACAGTAATTTGTTCACCCACCGTCTACTTGCTTTCATGAGAGAAGCCACTAGTAAACACTACGCCCCTCGGGTCTATTCACATCCATCGTTTACAACTCCACTTTGCTTTATTACTTTGTTACTTTCAGTTCTCACTTGGCAAACAATCTATAAGGGATTGACAACACCTTCATAGCGTTGGGTGCAAGCTTTTGTGTTTGTGCAGGATCTTGAGATACTCTTCCACCGGATTGATACCTTGGTTCTCAAACTGAGGGAAATACTTACCGCCGCTATGCTACATCACCCTTTCCGCTTCGAGGGAACACCAACGCAAGTCTCCAAGGCCACGGGGGAAATCCTTTGCATACTTTCCTAGGAAGTCCCTTACGACATAGCCGGAGCAGAAAGATCAAGCCAAGTATTCTCCCGTCGACGTGCCTATTTCTGGCGCCATTGCCAGGGATACCCAGCAAACGTCAAAAGTATTTCTGTAGCCGTTCGAAGGTCTTTTGTTGCAGTAGCAATGACCATAAAAGATATTACTCATAGAAATAGAAAAACCATTATTCTCTGACTTAAACGAGTATCCGTCTCGCAATAAACAAGATCCAGATATAATGTTCATGCTTAACGCAGGCACTAAATAACATTTATTTAAGTTCATAACTAATCCTGATGGTAACTGAAGTGAAACTATGCCGACGGCGATTGCATCAACCTTGGAACCATTTCCCACGTGCATCGTCACTTCATCCTTCCCCAGCCTTCGCTTATTCCGCAGTTCCTGTTTCGAGTTGCAAATATGAGCAACAGAACCGGTATCGATGTCACACCCTGTTTTTCATCACAAGTATTTTATGTTGCAAAAATCACAGCTTGTTAAAACTTTTTCAAATAATGTTGTGAGTGCAATGTCAGCCCTTGTATGAGTGAATGCTTGCTTGCTTGATGACTCAAACCCATGAAAAACTTATTATTTTGCTCTCTTCAAAAACCCTTTTTCCTTTATATCAAGATCACCTTCATCACGTTGGGATACACTACTAGCTCATGAAGCCAAGTGGCACTTCCAACCAAAGTTGGTGATCTGATCCAAATATTACTTTCATTCATTAAAAACATTAATTGGTGATTTAAAATATTATTTTCCTATTTTATAATTATGTCTGTTTCTAAGGCCACGAATGATATCCCACAAGGAAAATTGCTTTCCTGCCTTAGAAAATTCTGAGTAAATTCATGGAAGCTCAGAAGGACATATATTTTCCATATATAAGATTTTCAACCATATTTTATATTAATATTATTTGAGTAAAACCCTGAAAACCATTTCTGTCTGTTTTAGCTTTTTGAGATGTTTCCAAAGGAAATGATCTCAATAAATTCCCATAAAATTACAGGAGCCCTCCCAAGCCATATTAGGTGCTCACATAAAATCTCACCCTGATCCAAGGTGGGGAAGTGCACCTAATGAGCCCAAAACCCTCGCTGTCCAGAGAAGAGTTGGAACAACTCTACATTGCAAAGTTTCTCCAATGGAGCTGAAACTTTGCAGAGGTGTGTGACACCCCAAATTAGGACTCCACACCAAAGATGGGATTTGTGAGACTTTGTTTGGCCACACTTCCTTTGTAAAGGACAGTACTAGTCATTTTGAGGCATTTTCAAGTTTACAAAGCTAAACTTGTTCAGTGGAGCTCAAATTTGGTGAAACCCCATGTTTTTACCCCAAGACCAAACCTGTTAAGTTCCAGTTCCAGTGATGGAGTGGAAGCACCCCAAATCACTGTCGAACACCTACTGACAGGAAGGTAAAAACCCTCCTAGCCACTGTTTTACCCAATGTCAAGGCCCCAAACTTGGTGAGTTAGAGCCCCAGAACACCCTGAGCACCCAGTCAACCAGCCCCTCCCCAACTCCAAGAACAAGTGACAAGATCTTCAATTTGAGCCGCAGGGCAGTACTGGCAACACTAGTGTTCCTTGTCTCCTTTGACCAGCTCGTGCTCCCACTAACACACAACGGCTAGGCATACTCCCAGCAACACTCGGGACATGGAGGACACGTCCCAAGTGCCCCAGAGCACGCCAGCATGCCCTGGCATGCCAAAACTACGCTCTCGGCGCGCTGCAGAGAGCCTCCAGCAAGGGGACGTCGCCCCGGCCAGTCCCAACCTCCCCAGTAATGTCCAAACGCTCCCCCGACAGCCATTCAGTGCAAAACTACCATCAGGGACCCCCTCCCCTCGCGCAAGAGCTCAGGCGACGCGTGCCCGCGCGCGCCCGACGCGTGCCCGCGCGCGCCCGACGCGGCCGAGCATGCACGGTCGCTGCGGCTCGACCCCACTCGCTTTCCCTCTGCGGCCGATGCACCAGGAGGTCCTAAACCACGTCTCGAACCCGTGGTTTCGCGGCCAGCACCTCACTGTGCACGCACGCGCGCCACGGTGAGTCACCGGCGCGCCCGAGTCAGCTCACCGCCGCTGGCCTATAAATAGGTCCCCCCGGGACCCCAACACCCCCAGGCAGCTTCAGCACAACCACTAGACTCCCCCTAGCCGCCCAATCGAGCTCGCAGAGCCCCGATGCTCGAGATCGACCGAGGCCCCTCCGCCTCGGAGCTCCGGTCGATCTCCGGCTACACGCCGGCTCCTGCGCCGCCCGACCTCCCATTGCATTCCCCTTGACACCAGGATGATTTCCCCCTACTTCCCCGAGCGAATCCGTGCCCCTAGCCACTAGCTCGACGCCAACCCGAAACCCTTCAGCCATGGTCACCTCGTCGCCGGCGACCCAGACCACCTCCGGTGACGTCCCGACCACGAGCAGGTAGGTGGTGGAACGAGGGACCCATTCCCGCTCCTAGATTGGCCTGAGGACAACGGTAGCCTCGCCGGCCTCCGTCTCCACCTCTCTGGCTGAAGGTAGGAGAAGGACCCGACAGGTGGAGCCCACCTGTCGGTGTTCTGGGGCAGCCAGCGCGCGGAGCCGCTGACACTGACCCTAGGGGCCCGCAGGTCAGGTTTGAACCTGGCCCGCACGCGCGTGGTGGCCGGTCTACTGGCTCGGTCAGCTGGGTCTCCCCTGGCCTTTTTCTTTTATTTTTAACCTGCAGCTTAAACAATTTTTATAAAGATATTTAGCCAGTAGAAAAATATGATTCTTCCACCAGTAACTTTCTAAAAATGTGTAGTAATTGATTCTGTAGTGTTTGACATTTATCAAAAACAGAAACTGTTTTGGTATAATAAAATGAAATTAAAAGCATGTGTTTGCTCCTGTTTGCTTTAAAATAAATATGCTTAGCTAATAAAAAGTATAGGAAACATTTTCCAAAATAATAAACTGAATTTATTCAAACTTTGCAACATTTTTAAAGCACCTTGTGATTTGTTTTAGTGTGAGCTATTATTTATTTATTCCTTTCTCGACGGTAGAGTTACCGAGTGATGGAGGATCCGGAGCGGAAGACCTCGAAGACCCCGGATACCTAGCTGACCAAGGCAAGCAGCCCTTTGACCATGACTTGAGCACAAACATTGTTGCATGCTAGTATAGTTGGTATTTTCCCGTTGCATGTGATCACGATGTCGGTTCATCATTGTGGTGATGGTACCGAAGGCTTCTTCGAAGCACTTGCATGGTAGTGATGATATTCATATGGCTCCTCGGAGCACAAGCATGATGAGCTTGACCCTACCATCTATGAGGATCATGCTACTGTCATGTTGACTAGTAGAGTAAGATCATTGCATTGAGCTTGACCATACCCCTTGAGGGTCATGTTGATACCATGTTGACAAGTAAAGATAGAGCATTTTATCACAAGCATGATGACGAGTTAAATAAAGAGTTTATGAAAACCCCGTCGGGTGACACTAATGCCCGAGGGTGATGATGAGTTGGTGATCACTTTTGGTGAAGTGATGCACCGGTGTTTTGGTGTGAGTATGGTTTCGGAAATGGGATTAGATTTATGATGTGTCGACCGTCCCAACCTTACCAGTACGACCACGTTACCCCTTTATGGGACGGGGCTTTGTTGATTACTCTGGTCGGTACTAGCAAAGAGCCACATTACTAGTGGCGGGAGTGATCGGTGTCACTCTCGTGATGGGGTCGTGCCAGGAAGGACGACTATGCCATTATTATGAGTTCCAGGCACACCGTTGGTCCCTGCATGGTTGATACTGTCCAGAGTCGGTGCTCGTAAGACGTACAACATGTGGGCTGGGTACCAATCGAGTGGACCTCTTTGTCTAGTATCGTTAGGGGAAAGATGATGATCGGGTACTTACCTCGGGTATATGTGATATACCGCGAGTCGTGGATGACACGGAAGTTTCCCGTTTCTCGAGGGTCCAGCGTACTACCTCTGCAGAGTGTCAAACTATTCGAATAGCCGTGTCCGCGGTCAAGGACAGTTGGGTGGTGCTGCTTAAACTACGTCCAGCGTTTCCGCATAAACCAAGTGTGTGTGTGTGGTGTTAAAAAGGTATTGTTATGATAATCACAATAATATGACCAAGTTCGGTGACTTGGCATATAGGGTAAAACCGGATGGTTTAGCCCTCATTAATACATTGAGATTATGACCAGTCCGATGACTTGGCATATAGGGTGAACCCGGTGTGTTCAACCCTTGTCAGATATGTCGATATCTATAACCTGTTCTTCAAGATTAGTTCTTTAACTTGTTGCATATACCTGATCATCCCACCAAATTTCATTCCACCTAAGATACATGTTATCGTTATTCTTCACTATAAAAGTTCATATCATGGGCTGTTTGCGAGTACATTCAAAAGTACTCATTGGCTTGCCACTGGTTATATTATTGACCAGACATGGAAGGACCGGAGTTTGGCGACGAGTACGCCATCGGAGACGAACCTGCGATCTAGGACGCTTCCAAGTCAGAATACCTGTCGGTGTAGGCTTGATGGCATGGGCAGCGCTTAGCCCTTACGAGTTTCCGCTACTCGATATATCTGTTTAATTTGGCTTTAGGCCTCGCTCTTGAACCCGACCTTCCGGTCGTTTGATTTAATAATTTCGGTACTTGGATGTAAGACTCTATTATTCAGTATATGTGTTCAGTGAACATTGATCCTTGGGGTCACTGGGCACGGCGAACTCGACTAGCTAGTCGGGGTACCCACAGAACTGGTATCAGAGCCATCCTAACTATAGGAAGCCTTAGATAGCATGGACGTTAGCCGAGAACGTTAGAACGCCAGCCTTGCACAAAACTTTTGCACATACAACCTTCTGACTTCTCTCCTATGCCTTGTAGATGGCTGCCGTACCTGAGACGCTTCTGGAGACCGGCTTTCCACTACTCCTGGTGGATTGTCTCGAGAAGTGCCACGTACGTCGCACGCCCATCTTCCTCTACCACGAGCACTGGGTCAACAATGACACTAAGGAATATCACGTGGACGTGATAGTGAAGGCTAATGACTCCCCGTCTAGTTGGTTCTTCGAAGGATCACAGATGGGAGAGCTCATGTTGGCAGTGCAGACGGCCGCACGAGAGGCGCTCGTGCGTCTCCGCAGCATCCTCCCTGAGATGGCTAATGAGCCTGTCACTCATCACCTACCTTTCATTAAGGAAGGAGTGGATGGGAGTTGGACACTCACCCTAGCCACGGAGGATGGGATGCCATTAAGGTTTCAGACCTACTTCAGCCTCTTGTCGGACACCCTGACGCACTTCCTGGTTAAGGAATCAGCCAAGCTTCGCCAAGAGCTGAACCTAGTCAAGGGCCTGCTCCACACTGAGAAGATGCAGAACCGCAAAGTAAAGAAGGCAGGCACACCTGAAGGGAGGACAGCTCTTGCTACTAGGGGTGGTGTGTTACCCATCCAGGCAGTCCCTCTTCGGAGTCGCCGCCTGACAGCGGAAGAGTACACTAAGATCTTCGCCGCCTAGCCTAAGAGACGCCGTGATGTGCGGATTCTTTCTTCCAATCCTATAAAGGAAGAAAATGTTGATGAAGACGAGGACAAAGATGAGGATCCTGTTGAATCCGCCTTTGAGACCGAGCAGTCCGCCGCGTAGGATTTAGCGTAGGAAATTAGGAGTACCCCGAGCATAGGGTACCCATGTATCCGTTTCTAATTTACGTATGTGTGCATGATGTAAGTCACCTATTGCCTTAGGCAGCCTGTAAGTGACTACATCACCTAGTTTTTATGAATGCAATTTCCGTTTGTCAAAAACTTTGGTTTTGAAAACATGGCACATGCACGCATTGGACCCCCTCTTACTAGGAGCGAATCCTTGTATTCCCAAGCAAGGTGGCATTTTGACCTGTCTGTTTCTATGACAGGATGGTGAACACAACCCGCAACAGCACCTTCGGCAACCCCGGCGCCGGCTCCTCAGGGACGCCACAGGGAACCGAAGGAGAAGCTCATGCTGGAGGTCACCACGAGCAGCCTAGAGACCTTCCGCCACCACCTCCTCCTGAAAACTTGACGATGGCTCAGTTCCTTCAAGCTCTTTGGGAGGAGCGTCAAGCCAGCAATGCCGCTATTCAGCAGCTGACTCAAGTCCTGGTGGACAACCCGCCGCGGAATGGGAATGGCGGTGGTCGCTCTACTCTTTCTGAGTTCATGCGGACTACGCCCCCCATATTCACGGAGACGACTGAACCACTGGACACCGATGACTGGATCCACACCATTGAAGACCTCCTTGCGCTGGTCAAGTGCACCGACGATCATTAGAAGGTCCTTTATGCTTCTCACTGTCTCGGAGGCACCGCCAGGGCACGGTGGGATGGATTCCAGATCATGCGGATAGGGCAAGTCATCACTTGGGTGATGTTCAAGGAAGGATTTCGCGCGGCTCACATTCCACCTGGACTGATGACCATTAAGAAGCACGAATTCCGAGCCTTGGGGCAGGGCAGTGGAACTGTTAAGGAGTACCTGCAGAAGTTTAACATCTTGTCGATGTACGCGCCCGAAGATGTTAACACTGAGGCCGCTAAGGTGGAACGTTTCATGGAAGGGTTACAACAGTCCCTGCAATACCAGCTGGTGGTTTGCGACTGCCAGACTTTCAGCGAGTTGGTTAACAAGGCGCTTATGCTGGAAGACAAGCGTCGTGCGATGGACGACACCCGCAAGCGCAAACTGATAGGCAGTGGAGGACCTAGTAGCGCAAGACCAAGACCATGGCAGTCAGCACCTGCAAGACCCAACTTTCAGCAAGAGCAGTACAAGCACCCGGTGTTCCGCCAGAATTATCAGCCTCAGCAGCAAGCCAAGCCAGTAGTCAACCCGCCAAACAACGGTGGAGTCAAGACCAACCCTCCGGGGCCGGTCACCTGCTTTGGGTGTGGTTAGACCGGGCACTATTCCAGGCAGTGCCCCAACAAGAAGCCCGACGCACCGCGTCCCAATGCACCCAACCCCGGTCATGGTGCACCAGGAAGGAACCAGGCCCCCCGCAACCAACAGTTCAATGGCAGGGGCCGGATCAATCACATCACTGCAGAAGAGGCCCAGGAAGACCCGGACTGCATTCTGGGTACGTTCCTCGTCAACTCAACTCCAGCAACAGTGTTGTTTGATTGTGGTGCCTCGCATTCTTTTGTTACTCAAAGGTTTGCGGAGAAGTGTGGTTTAAAACCCACTCTACTCCGTGGGCAGATGGCAATTCAAACCCCGGGAGCAGTATTGAGGACCAACCTAGGGTGTAGAAGGGTCGAGATAGTTATCAATGGAACGAGTTTCTTGGCAGACCTCATTTAGCTTAAATCACAAGGTGTAGAAGTAATCCTCGGCATGGATTGGTTGGCCAAGCACCAGAGTCTTTTGGACTGTGCCAACAGGGCCATTACCATGACAAGCAACCAAGCGGTCAAGGTCAAGTTTGTCTCCGAGCCAGTGTCGGCTCAAGTGCCTCGAGTCAACAGTCTATCCAAGGTAGAGCTTGATCAAGTGCTTGTAGTCTGTGAATACCCGGACGTCTTTCCTGACGAGCTACCCGGAATGCCTCCTGACCGAGACATCAAGTTCATCATCGAGCTCATGCCCGGATCAAGGCCTATATATAAAAAGCCTTACAGGATGGGTTCCGAAGAGCTGGCAGAGCTGAAGAAGCAGCTGGATGAGCAACTCAGGAAAGGGTTCATCCGTCCGAGTGCCTCACCTTGGGGATCACCTGTTCTATTTGTTTCAAAGAAGGATTGTACCATTCGACTCTGCGTCGATTACCGTTCTCTTAATGAAGTCACAATTAAGAACAAGTACCCGCTCCACAAGATCGAAGACCTGTTTGACCAGTTAAACGGGGCCAGGGTATTTTCCAAGATTGATCTTCGATCGGGATATTACCACTTGAAGATTCGACCCGAAGATATACCCAAGACTGCATTCATGACCCGATACGGTCTATATGAATGCACTGTCATGCCCTTCGGTTTGACAAATGCCCTAGCCTACTTCATGTACCTCATGAACAAGGTCTTCATGGAATATTGGGACAAGTTTGTCGTCGCGTTCATCGATGACACATTAATCTTCTCCAAGTCCGAAGAGGAGCATGAGCAACACTTGAGGTTAGTTCTGGGAAAGTTTCGAGAGCACCAGCTTTATGCCAAATTCAGCAAGTGTCAGTTCTGGCTGAACGAAGTTGGATTTCTGGGTCATACTCTAACGGCACGCGGTTTGGCCGTAGATCAGTCCAAGATTACTACAGTGACCAATTGGGAATCGCCAAAGGACGTGAAGGATGTCAGGAGTTTCCTCGGGCTCGCGGGATACTACCGCAAGTTTGTAGAAGGATTCTCCAACATCGCTCGACCTATGACTCAGCTCTTGAAGAAAGGCCGAAAGTTTGAGTGGACACCGTCATGTGAAGCAAGTTTCCAGGAGTTGAAGAAGAGGCTAACTACCGCCCCGGTATTGGCTACCCCAGACATCAACAAGGAATTCGTGATATATTGTGATGCCTCTGGAACCGGGCTCGGTGGAGTCCTGATGCAAGATGGCAGGGTCGTGGCGTACTTGTCACGACAACTACGACCGCATGAGGAGAACTACGCCACCAATGATCTCGAGCTAGCAGCTGTAGTGCATGCTATGAAGACGTGGCGACATTACCTTCTAGGGAAGCGATGTGAGATATATACAGACCACAAAAGTTTGAAATATATCTTCACTCAAAGAGAGGTGAATATGAGGCAGCGGAGATGGCTTGAGTTAATCAAGGATTACGACCTCAACATTCAGTATCATCCCGACAAGGCGAACGTGGTACTCGATGCCTTAAGCCGGAAGGCAGGCTCCTTGAACGTCACGCTCAAGGAAAGCTTACCCGTCTTGTATGAAGAGATGGAGGACTTCGGGCTTGAGATAGTCGAACTAGGATACCTGGCCAACCTCGAAGTCAAGCCTACTCTGGAAGACGACATCAAGGAAGCCCAGAAGGGGCACAAGAGTATCGAAGGCCTCAAGAGGAAGGTGCGAGAAGGCAAAGCCCCAGGATTCTCGATTGATGAGCAAGGAGTACTGTGGTACGGGAAGCGCTTATGCGTACCTAACAAGGTCAAACTTAAGGACTTGATCCTGCAAGAGGCTCATGACACACCATACTCTATCCATCCAGGTGGTACCAAGATGTACCAAGACCTCCGAGAACGATTCTGGTGGCATGGCATGAAGAGAGAAATTGACTCCTATGTCGCTAAATGCGATGTATGCCAGCGAGTCAAGGCTGAACACCAGCGACCTGCTGGATTGCTGCAACCTCTTCAAGTGCCGGAATGGAAGTGGGATAAAGTCGGCATGGACTTCATCACCGGGTTGCCCCGGTCGAATAAGGGTCATAACTCCATTTGGGTCATAGTCAATCATTTGACCAAGGTGGCCCATTTCATCCCCGTTAACACCACCTACGATGGCAGCCAGCTGGCCAGTCTATACATTCATCGAGTGGTGAGTCTCCATGGAGTTCCCAAGGAGATCGTGTCCGACCGCGGCACGCAATTCACCTCAAGATTCTGGAAGAAGTTTCAAGAAGCTCTCGGAACCAAACTCTCCTTCAGTACGGCTTTCCACCCGCAAACGGGCGGACAGACCGAGAGGGTAAACCAGATACTTGAGGACATGCTCCGCGCCTGTGTTTTGGCTCATGGTGCCAAGTGGGAAGATTGTCTGCCGTTTGCTGAGTTTTCTTACAACAACAGCTACCAGTCCAGTCTTCAGATGGCCCCATTCGAAGCGTTATATAGGCGGAAGTGCCGCACCCCGCTCAATTGGTCCAAAACCGGTGAAGGACTAGTTTTCGGACCAGAAGCGCTGTAGGAAGCAGGGGACAAGGTTCAGCTTGTCCGAGCGAACTTGGAGGCGGCTAAGTCAAGGCAGAAGAGCTATGCGGACCCTCGTCGCAGAGATGTGGAGTTTGTTCCCGGAGACCAGGTGTACTTGCGAGTCACGCCTCTCAAGGGAACCAAGCGTTTCCACGTCAAGGGGAAGCTAGCTCCAAGGTTCATTGGACCCTTCAAGATCACGGCAAGGCGCGGCGAAGTAGCTTATCAGTTGGAGCTACCTCCTGAGTGTTCGGGCGTGCACAACGTGTTTCACGTGTCATAGCTCCGGAAGTGTTTACAAGTGCCGAACCGTCCCGATCTTTACAAGGACATTGATCATCAAGCTATTGACCTTCAACCGGACCTTACCTACCGCGAGAAACCGATCCGCATTTTGGATGAAGCCGAACGTTGCACCAGAAGCCGCACCATCAAGTTCTTCAAGGCTCAGTGGAGCAACCATACCGAAGCAGAAGCCACGTGGGAACGTGAAGACTATCTCCGATAGGTCTGTCACACCTTGTTTTTCGTCACAAGTATTTTATGTTGCAAAAATCAGAGCTTGTTAAAACTTTTTCAAATAATGTTGTGAGTGCAATGTCAGCCCTTGTATGAGTGAATGCTTGCTTGCTTGATGACTCAAACCCATGAAAAACTTACTATTTTGCTCTCTTCAAAACCCCTTTTTCCTTTATATCAAGATCACCTTCATCATGTTGGGATACACTACTAGCTCATGAAGCCAAGTGGCACTTCCAACCAAAGTTGGTGATCTGATCCAAATATTATTTTCATTCATTAAAAACATTAATTGGTGATTTAAAATATTATTTTCCCATTTTATTATTATGTCTGTTTCTAAGGCCAGGAATGATATTCCCACAAGGAAAATTGCTTTCCTGCCTTAGAAAATTCTGAGTAAATTCATGGAAGCTCAGAAGGACATATATTTTCCATATATAAGATTTTCAACCATATTTTATATTAATATTATTTGAGTAAAACCCTGAAAACCATTTCTGTCTGTTTTAGCTTTTTGAGATGTTTCCAAAGGAAATGATCTCAATAAATTCCCATAAAATTACAGGAGCCCTCCCAAGCCATATTAGGTGCTCACATAAAATCTCACCCTGACCCAAGGTGGGGAAGTGCACCTAATGAGCCCAAAACCCTCGCTGTCCAGAGAAGAGTTGGAACAACTCTACATTGCAAAGTTTCTCCAATGGAGCTGAAACTTTGCAGAGGTGTGTGACACCCCAAATTAGGACTCCACACCAAAGATGGGATTTGTGAGACTTTGTTTGGCCACACTTCCTTTGTAAAGGACAGTACTGGTCATTTTGAGGCATTTTCAAGTTTACAAAGCTAAACTTGTTCAGTGGAGCTCAAATTTGGTGAAACCCCATGTTTTTACCCCAAGACCAAACCTGTTAAGTTCCAGTTCTAGTGGTGGAGTGGAAGCACCCCAAATCACTATCGAACACCTACTGACAGGAACGTAAAAACACTCCTAGCCACTGTTTTACCCAATGTCAAGGCCCCAAACTTGGTGAGTTAGAGCCCCAGAACAACCTGAGCACCCAGTAAACCAGCCCCTCTCCAACTCCAAGCACAAGTGACAAGATCTTCAATTTGAGCCGCAGGGCAGTACTGGCAACACTAGTGTTCCTTGCCTCTTTTGACCAGCTCGTGCTCCCACTAACACATAACGGCTAGGCACACTCCCAGCAACACTCAGGACATGGAGGACACGTCCCAAGTGCCCCAGAGCGCGCCAGCATGCCGTGGCATGCCAAAACTACGCTCTGGGCGCGCTGCAGAGAGCCTCCAGCAAGGGGACGTCACCCCGGCCAGTCCCAAGTTCCCCAGTAATGTCCAAACGCTCCCGCAACAGCCATTCAGTGCAAAGCTACCACCAGGGACCCCCTCCCCTCGCGCAAGAGCTCAGGCGACGCGTACCCCACTCGCTTTCCCTCTGCGGCCGATGCACCAGGAGGTCCTAAACCATGTCCCGAACCCGTGGTTTCGCGGCCAGCACCTCATTGTGCACACACGCACGCCACGGTGAGTCACCGGCACGCCCGAGTCGGCTCACCGCCGCTGGCCTATAAATAGGTCCCCCCGGCACCCTAGCACCCCTCAGGCAGCTTCAGCACAACCACTAGACTTCCCCTAGCCGCCCAATCGAGCTCGCAGAGCCCCGGTGCTCGAGATCGACCGAGGCCCCTCCGCCTCGGAGCTCCGGTCGATCTCCGGCTACACGCCGGCTCCTGCGTCGCCCGACCTCCCATTGCACTCCCCTTGACACCAGGATCATTTCCCCCAACTTCCCCTAGCAAATCCGTGCCCCTAGCCACTAGCTCGACGCCAACCTGAAACCCTTCCGCCATGGTCACCTCGTCGCCGGCGACCCAGACCACCTCCGGTGACGTCCCGACCACGAGCAGGTAGGCGGAGGAACGAGGGACCCATTCCCGCTCCTAGATTGTCTTGAGGACAATGGTAGCCTCGCCGGTGTCCGTCTCCACGTCTCTGGCTGGAGGTAGGAGAAGGACCCGACAGGTGGAGCCCACTTGTCGGTGTCCTGGGGCAGCCAGCATGCGTAGCCGCTGACACTAACCCCACGGGCCCGCAGGTCAGGTTTGAACCTGGCCCGCGTGCGCCTGGTGGCCGGTCTGCTGGCTGGGCCGGCTGGGTCTCCCCCGTGGCCTTTTTTTAACCTACAGTTTAAATGATTTTTATAAAAATATTTATCCAGTAGAAAAATATGATTCTTCCACCAGTAATTTTCTAAAAATGTGTAGTAATTGATTCTGTAGTGTTTGACATTTATCAAAAACAGAAACTGTTTTGGTATAACAAAATGATATTAGAAGCATTTGTTTGCTCCTGTTTGCTTTCAAATAAATAAGCTTACCTAATAAAAACTATAGGAAACATTTTCCAAAATAATAAACTAAATTTATTCAAACTTTGCAACATTTTTATAGCACCTTGTGATCTGTTTTAGTGTGAGCTATTTTTTATTTATTCCTTTCTCGACGGTAGAGTTACCGAGTGATGGAGGATCCGGAGCGGAAGACCACGAAGACCCCGGATACCTAGCTGACCAAGGCAACCAGCCCTTTGACCATGACTTGAGCACAAACATTGTTGCATGCTAGTATAGTTGGTATTTTTCCGTTGCATGTGATCCCGATGCCGGTTCATCATTGTGGTGATGGTACCGAAGTCTTCATATGGCTCCTCGGAGCACAAGCATGATGAGCTTGACCCTACCATCTATGAGGATCATGCTACTATCATGTTGACTAGTAGAGTAAGATCATTGCATTGAACTTGACCCTACCCCTTGAGGGTCATGTTGATACCATTTTGACAAGTAAAGATAGAGCTTTTTATCACAAGCATGATGACGAGTTAAATAAAGAGTTTATGAAAACCCCGTCGGGTGCCACTAATGCCCGAGGGTGATGATGAGTTGGTGATCACTTTTCGTGAAGTGATGCACCGGTGTTTTGGTGTGAGTATGGTTTCGGAAATGGGATTAGATTTATGTTGTGTCGACCGTCCCAACCTTACCAGTACGACCACGTTACCCCTTTATGTGACGGGGCTTTGTTGATTACTCTGGTCGGTACTAGCAAAGAGCCACATTACTAGTGGCGGGAGTGATCGGTGTCACTCTCGTGATGGGTTCGTGCCAGGTAGGACGATTATGCCATTATTATGAGTTCCAGGCACACCGTTGGTCCCCGCATGGTTGATACTGTCTAGAGTCGGTGCTCGTAAGATGTACAACATGTGGGCTGGGTACCTATCGAGTGGACCTCTTTGTCTAGTATCGTCAGGGGAAAGATGATGATCGGGTACTTACCTCGGGTATATGTGATATACCGCGAGTCGTGGATGACACGGAAGTTTCCCGTTTCTCGTGGGTCCAGCATGCTACCTCTGCAGAGTGTCAAACTATTCGAATAGCCGTGTCCACGGTCAAGGACAGTTGGGTGGTGCTGCTTAAACTACATCCAGCGTTTCCGCATAAACCAAATGTGTGTGTGCGTGTGGTGTTAAAAAGGTGTTGTTATGATAATCACAATAACATGACCAAGTTCGGTGACTTGGCATACAGGGTAAAACCGGATGGTTTAGCCCTCATTAATACATTGAGATTATGACCAGTCCGATGACTTGGCATATAGGGTGAACCCGATGTGTTCAACCCTTATCAGATATGTCGATATCTGTAACCTGTTCTTCAAGAGTAGTTCTTTAACTTGTTGCATATACCTGATCATCCCACCAAATTGCATTCCACCTAAGATACATGTTATTGTTATTCTTCACTATAAAAGTTCATATCATGGGCTGTTTGCGAGTACATTCAAAAGTACTCATTGGCTTGCCACTGGTTATATTATTGACCAGACATGGAAGGACCGGAGTTTGGCGACGAGTACGCCGTCGGAGGCGAACCTGCGATCTAGGACGCTTCCAAGTCAGAATGCCTGTCGGTGTAGGCTTGATGGCATTGGCACCGCTTAGCCCTTACGAGTTTCTGCTACTCGATGTATCTATTAAATTTGGCTTTAGGCCTCGCTCTTGAACCCGACCTTTTGGTCGTTTGATGTAATAATTTCGGTACTTGGATGTAAGACTCTATTATTCAGTATCTGTGTTCAGTGAACATTGATCCTTGGGGTCACTGGGCACGGCGAACTCGACTTGCTAGTCGGGGTACCTACAATCGAATACCCAGGCACTACTACGAGAGATGGTTAAGTACACATCAATAACATGTATATCGAATATACCTGATTTTTCCTTGGCCGCCTTCTTATCAGCCACATACTTGGGGCAGTTGCGCTTCCAGTGACCCATACCCTTGCAATAATAGCACTCCATTTTAGGCTTAGGTCCAGCTTTGGGTTTCTTTGTCGGATTGGTAACAGGCTTGCCTCTCTTCTTTGAGATACCCTTCTTTCCTTTCTCGTTTCTCTTGAAACTAGTGGTCTTATTCACCATCAATACTTGATGCTCTTTACGGAGTTCTAACTCTGCGACTTTCAGCATCGCGAATAACTCGCCGGGTGACTTGTTCATCCCTTGCATGTTATAGTTCTACACAAAGCCCTTATAGCTTGGTGGCCTTGATTGAAGAATTCTGTCAGTGATAGCCTCTTGCGGGAGTTCAATCCCCAGCTCAGCTAGACGGTTTGAGTACCCAGAACTTTTGAGCACATGTTCACTGACAAACGAATTCTCATCCGTCTTGCAAGCATGGAATTTATCGGAGGTCTCATACCTCTCGATCCGGGCGTTCTTCTGAAACATAAATTTCAACTCCTAGAATATCTCATATGCTCCATGACGCTCAAAGCGACGTTGAAGTCCCGGCTCTAAGCCATACAAGACTGCACATTGAACTACTGAGTAGTTCTCCTTGCGTGTTAACCAAGCGTTCTTAACATCTTGGTCAGCCGCGGCGGATGGTTCATCTCCTAGCGCAGCATTAAGGACATAATACTTCTTCCCAGCTTGCAGGAGCAACTTAAGATTATGAGCCTAGTTGACAAAGTTGCTTCCATCATCTTTCAACTTAGCTTTCTCTAGGAACGTATTAAAATTCACGGTGACTGTCGCGTGAGCCATTGATCTACAACACAAATATTTTCAAAGTGGACTTAGACTATGTTCAAGATAATTAGAGTTTAACTAATCAAATTACTTGCTAAACTCCCACTCAAAAAGCACATATCTCTTGTCATTTGAGTGGTTCATGATCCAATTCCACTAGCTCAAGTCCGGTCATCACGTGAGTTGAGGATAGTTTCAGTGGTAAGCATCCCTATGCTAATCATATCAACTATATGATTCATGATCGACCTTTCGGTCTCATGTGTTCCGAGGCCATGTCTGCACATGCTAGGCTCGTCAAGCTTAACCCGAGTGTTCCGCGTGTGCAACTGTTTTGCACCCGCTATATGTGAACGTTGAGTCTATCACACCCGGTCATCATGTGGAGTCTCGAAACGACGAACTGTTGCAACGGTGCACAGTCGGGGAGAACACAATTTCGTCTTGAAATTTTAGTGAGAGATCACCTCATAATGCTATCGTCGTTCTAAGCAAAATATGGTGCATAAAAGGATTAACATCACATGCAATTCATAAGTGACATGATATGGCCATCATCAAGTGCTCCTTGATCTTCATCACCAAAGCACCGGTATGATCTTCTTGTCACCGGTGCCACACCATGATCCCCAGCATCATGATCTCCATCATCGTGCCGCCATCGAGGTTGTCATGTATGCTATGCTATTACTACTAAAGCGACATCCTAGCAATATAGTAAACGCATCTACAAATACAAACGTTAGTTTAAAGACAACCCTATGGCTCCTGCCGGTTGCCGTAGCATCAACGTGCAAGTCGATATTAACTATTACAACATGATCATCTCATACATCCAATATATCACATCACATCGTCGGCCATATCACATCACAAGCATACCCTCCAAAAACAAGTTAGACGTCCTCTAATTGTTGTTGCATGTTTTACGTGGTGGCCATGGGTATCTAGTAGGATCGCATCTTACTTACGCAAACACCACAACGGGGATGTATGAATTGCTATTTAACCTCTCTCCAAGGACCTCCTCGATCAAATCTGATTCAACTAAAGTTGGAGAAACCGACACTCGCGAGTCATCTTTGAGCAACGGGGTTGCTCGTAGCGATGAAACCAGTCCCTCGTAAGCATACAGTAATATCGGTCCGAGCCATTTCGATCCAACAATATCGCGGAATCAAGAAAGGACTGAGCACATCACCACCCACAAATTTTTTTGTGTTTTACTCGAGATGACATCTACGCATGAACCTAGGTCATGATGCCACTGTTGGGGAACGTGGTACGGGAAACAAAAAATTTCCTACGCACACGCAATACCTATCATGGTGATGTCCATCTACGAGAGGAGATTTCCAATCTACGTACCCTTGTAGATCGCACATCGGTAAGCGTTAAGAAACGCGGACGATGTAGTGGAACAACTTGCGTGATTCAAATCACCGTAGTCGTACTCTTCGTCCCACGATCCGATCTAGCGCCGAACAGACGGCACCTCCGCGTTCAGCACACGTACAACGCGACGATGATCTCGGCCTTCTTGATCCAGAAAGAGAGACAGAGAGGTAGATGAGTTCTCCGTAAGCATGATGGCAATCCGGAGGTTGGTGGTGATCTATCCCAGCAGGGCTCCGCCCGAGCTCCGTAGAAATACGATCTAGAGGAAAAACCGTGGAGGTATGTGGTCGGGCTGCCCTGGCAAAGTTGTCTCAAATCAGCCCTAATACCCCAGTATATATAGGAAGGAGGGGGAGGGACTTTCCTTGAGGCTCAAGGGAGCCCCAAGGGGTCGTCCGAACCAAGGGTGGAGGAGTCCACCTCCAATCCTAGTCCAACTAGGATTGGAAGGTGGAGACCTTCCTTCCCTTCCCACTTCCCTTTTTTCTTTTTCCTTTGATTTCTTTATCTCCTGCGCATAGGGCCCCTTGGGCTGTCCCACCAGCCCACTAAGGGCTGGTGTGGCACCCCTAAGGCCTATGGGCTTCCCCCGGGTGGGCTGCCCCCCCCCCCCCCGGTGAACATCCGGAACCCATTAGTCACTCCCGGTACATTCCCGGTAATGCCCGAAAACTTTCCGGTAATCAAATGAGGTCATCCTATATATCAATCTTTGTTTCCGGACCATTCCGGAAACCCTAGTGACGTCCTTCATCCTATCCGGGACTCCGAACAACATTCGGTAACCAACCATATAACTCAAATACGCATAAAACATTGTCGAATCTTAAGTGTGCAGACCCTGCGGGTTCGAGAACTATGTAGACATGACCCGAGGGACTCCTCGGTCAAGATCCAGTAGCGGGACCTGGATGCCCATATTGGATCCTACATATTCTACGAAGATATTATCGATTGAACCTCAGTGCCAAGGATTCATATAATCCCGTATGTCATTCCCTTTGTCCTTCGGTATGTTACTTGCCCGAGATTCGATCGTCAGTATCCGCATACCTATTGCAATATCGTTTACCGGCAAGTCTCTTTACTCGTTCCGTAATACAAGATCCCGTGACTTACATTAAGTTACATTTCTTGCAAGGCTTGTGTGTGATGTTGTATTACCGAGTGGGCCCCGAGATACCTCTTCGTCACATGGAGTGACAAATCCCAGTCTTGATCCATACTAAGTCAACGGACACCTTCAGAGATACGTGTAGAGTATCTTTATAGTCACCCAGTTACGTTGTGATGTTTGATACACACAAGGCATTCCTCCGGTGCCAGTGAGTTGTATGATCTTACGGTCATAGGAATAAATAATTGACACGCAGAAAACTGTAGCAACAAAATGACATGATCAACATGCTATGTTCATTAGTTTGGGTCTATTCAATCACATGATTCACTCAATGATGTGATCGAGTTATCAAGCAACAACATCTTGTACATAGTCAGAAGACCTTGACTATCCTTGATCAACTGGCTAGCCAACTAGAGGCTTGCTAGGGAGAGTGTTTTGTCTATGTATCCACACATGTATCTAAGTCTTCATTTAATACAATTATAGCATGGATAATAAACGATTATCTTGATATAGGAATTATAATAATAACTTATTTATCATTGCCTCTAGGTCATAATTCCAACAAATCCACCAAACCAGGAGTAGGGTATTACGCTTCCCAGGGACCCGAACCTGGGTAAACTGTCGTCTTCTGTGTCTTCCTCACTATCGAGTGAGGTATCTGCCAACCTCGTCAAGTAGAAAGTTAGGTGACGCGAGCCCACGAGAAATCTTCGTACACGCCCCTGACTTTGAATCTTTAGGGTTTTGTAGAGCTCAAAATCCGACAGAAGCGCTCATTTATAGAACATAACACTCGTAACTGAAACTAAGGCGGTAAAGGCGGAACAAAACACCAGGCTAGAAGGCCAAGCCTTCCACCTTTTACAAAATATATAGGTGCATTAAATTAATTAGTAATACTATGGTGATATAACAAGGAACCTATGTTATCACATGGAAGCAACTGAACTTGCAACTAGCAATGCTAACAAAAGGCTGAGCAAGGAGTAACATAGCCAAACAATGGTTTGCTAGGTTGTGGAAAGGTTAGAGGTTTTTCATGGCAATGTTGGGAGGCTCATATTTAACAGGTGGTAGGCAGGGAGACATAGCGAAAGAAACGAGACAACTAGCATGGCAATGATAGTAATAGTATCTAGGGAAATGATCATCTTGCGTGTAATCCCGCTTGGAAGAAGAACACATCCGTGAAACAGAAGAACCGACGTCGTCGAACAAATCCTCACATTATAACATGCTTGCGGAACTCTATCGAGACGAAGCAAACTGGAAACAAGAGTCAACACACAATATTCACCACAACAATTGCACGACATGATGCACACCCTAATATGATGCATGAATGGTTAAATCATGCAAGGTGCAGCATGTAATTCACAACAATCAAACACTACACGTTAAGTGAAGCCCAATATGCAACGAGTTGCATATTGACGAAACTCCACATTCAAATATTTAGTTCACTCTCGTTTAGGTACACGACAATATTAAAAGTTGTTTAAACATAGAAAGGGGTGAAGCACAAATAGACTACCTATCTAGGCATTTTAAATCAGGCTGGAAAGGAGATATAGCATTTCTGAAACGACCCCACGCATTAACTTCGAAATCTGTGCAGATTTGTCCTAGCTACTTTTTTATGTTTGTTAAACGGCAAAACAAAGTGGTTCACGTGATTCTACTCATCGTTCTAGTCCATTTACATATATGGCTCATCTCCAACGGAGCTACGATTAATTAACTATGAACTAAATCATTTTCGCACGGCATGCAAAACAAGGCAAATAGCAAGGTTAACAGTTTTTACTATGCATGAGAGTTAGAAAATATTAATCTACGTGAAATTCTACACGTTCTACATATCTAACTTACTTTAATCCGACACACGATTTAAAAGTTATGGACGTTTTAAATTCATGCTTTTTTCTGAAATTCCTCGTAAATGGAAAATAATCGCACGGCGGAAAAAACTCTCAGGATGAATCTGGCTAATGGGCCGAATTTGGTGGGCGCTGGATAGCAAAACAGCGCTCAGGCGCAATATAGAGGGGCTCGGGTGCTGGCTCGCCTTGGGCCACACGGCCGGCTTGGAGAGGAGGGGCTGCGGCTGTGCCTGGCCGGCCTGCAGCTGGGCCTCGGTGCCAGCGCGGGGCTGGGCCGGCCCACCTGGCACTCCAGGGCGAATCAGACAGTCAACGGGGCTGGCGCTGTGCTACCTCTTGAGCGTGCGTTGGTTTACCCTTGAAGAGGAAAGGGTGATGCACCGAAGTAGATAAGTATTTCCCTCAGTTTGTTGAGAACCAAGGTATCAATCTAGTAGGAGGAGCAAGCAAGGCTCCAATAGTAGTACCTACACAAATAATGAAACACTTTCACCCAACGCTACAAAGGGGTTGTTAATCCCTTCAGAGTTATTAGCAAGGATGAGATCCGATAGAGATAGATATAAAATATTGCGGAAAAAGTAAATAAATTGCAGGAAAATATTTTTGGTTTATAGATCTGAGAATATAATATGGAAAATAGCCCCGGGGGCATAGGTTTCACTAGAGGCTTCTCTCATAAAGGAAAATAATACGATGGGTGAACAAATTATTGTCGAGTAATTGATAGAAAAGCAAATAATTATGAAGATATCTAAGGCAATGATTATGCATATAAGCATCACGTCCGTGTCAAGTAGACCGGAACGATTACGCATTTACTACTATTACTCCACACATCGATCGACTCCTGCCTGCATCTAGAGTATTAAGTTGATGAAGAACAGAGTAACGTGTTAAGTAAGATCACATGCTGTAGAGGGATAAACTCAAGCAATATGATGAAAACCCCATATTTTTATCCTTGTTGGCAATAATGCAATAGGTGCCTCGCTACCCCTACTGTCACTGGGTGAGGACACCAAGTGATTATAACCAAAACTAAGCACTTCTCCCATTGAAAGAATTACCAATCTAGTTGGCCAAACCAAACAAATAATTTAAAGAGACTTGCAAAGATATGAAATCATGCATATAAGAATTCAGAAGAGACTCAAATAATATTCATAGATAATCTGAACATAAACGCACAATTCCTCGGATCTCGACAAACACACCACAAAAGAGTATTACATCAGATAGATCTCCATGAAGATCATGAAGAACATGGTATTGAAGATCAAAGAGATAGAAGAAACCATCTAGCTACAAGCTATGGACCCGTAGGTGTGTGGTGAACTACTCACACGTCATTGGAGGGGCAATGGAGTTGATGTAGATGCCCTCCGTGATCGATTCCCTCTCCGACAAATTACCGAGAAAGTCTCCCAGATTAGATCTCTCGGGAGCGCACGCTCCCGGTGGCGTAAAAGTATTTTCGTGGCTCTTTTTGGCGATATGGGAATATTTGGGAATTTATAGGCCAAGAATTAGGGTTAGGAGACCTGCAGGGGCCCACAAGCTAGGGGGCGTGGCCACCCCCCTAGGGCACGCCCTGCAGGCTTGTGGCCTCCCGGCAAGTGCCTTGCCCCCTACTCCACGTTTGGTTTGTGTCTTCTCGTCCAAGAAAAATCTTTCCAGAGATTTTGTTCCATTTGGACTCCGTTTAATATTCGTTATCTACAATATTCAAATACATGGAAAAAACAGAAACTGGCAATAGGCTCTAAATTAATAGGTTAGTATCAAAACTAATATAAAACAACATATAAATGCATATAAAACATCCAAACCAGATAAGGAAGGGTGAGAGGCTAGAGAGGTGGGTGTTTTGAGTAAGGTGGGTTTAATGTACCAGCGAAAGTTGTGCGGTACTAGAGAGGCTAGCAAAGGTGGAAGGGTGAGAGTGCGTATAATCCATGAACTCAACATTAGTCACAAAGAACTCACATACTTATTGCAAAGTCCTATTAGTTATCGAAAAAAAGTATTAGACGCATGCTCCGAGGGGAAGGGTTGGTAGGAGTTAACCATCGCGTGATCCCGACCTCCACACAAAGGTTGAAAATCATCAAACAAGTCATGCTCCGACTTCATCACATAACGGTTCACCATACGTGCATGCTATAGGAATCACAAGCTTTAACACAAGTATTTTTTTTCTTATTCACAATTCCTTACTAGCATGACTCTCATATTACCATCTTCACATCTCAAAACTATATGCAAGGAATCAAACTTCTCATCATATTCAATGCACTTAATATGGAAGTTTTTATTATATCCCTGTTGGATGCCTATTATATTAGGACTAAATTCATAACCTAAATGAATTACCAAGATGTTTAAAGAACTCTCAAAATAATATAAGTGAAGTACAAGAGTTTAATAATTTCACAACACCACCGTGCTCTAAAAGATATAAGTGAAGTACTAGAGCAACATTGCCTAGCTCAAAAGATATAAGTGAAGCATAAATAGTATTCTAATAAATTTATGATTCAGTGTGTGTGTGTCTCTCTCTCTCAAAAGAGGTGTGCAGCAACGATGATTGTGGCAAACTAAAAAGAAAAGAATCATATCATACATGACGCTCCAAGCAAAACACATATCATGTGGTGAATAAAAATATAGCCTTGAGTAAATTTACCGATGGATTAAAGACGAAAATGGGGGATGCCTTCCAGGGCATCCCCAATCTTAGGCTATTTGGTATCCTTGAATATGACTTGGGGTGCCTTGGGCATCTCCAAGCTTAGGTTCTTGCCACTCCTTATTCCATAGTCCATCAAATCTTTACCCAAAACTTGAAAACTTCACAACACAAAACTCATGAGATCCGTTAGTATAAGAAAAATAAATCACCACTTAGGTACTGTTGTGAACTCATTCTATATTTATATTGACTTAATATTTACTGTATTCTTACTTATCCATGATTCATACCCCCGATACAACCCATAGATTCATCAAAATAAGCAAACAACACAAAGAAAACAGAATCTGTCAAAAACAGAACAGTGTGTAGCAATCTGTTTACTTCGAATACTTCTGTGACTCCAAAAATTCTGAAAACTTAGGAAGATCTGGGAAATTTTGAAACCAACCTTGTGTAAAAACTTCAGATCAAAATCACGTTCGAGCGTGTTTATAAAATTCCTGGACTGAGAGCAAAAGTTTTCTGTTTTTCAGCAAAATCAACTTTCAAACACCATAGACCATCCCAAAGGTCTTACTTGGCTCAAACACTAATTAAAAAAGAAAACACAATTACTACGGAAGTAATAATACATGCATCACTCAAAAACAGAAACAAAAACAAAAGCAAAAGAAAAACGAATAAAATTGGGTTGTCTCCCAACAAGCGCTATTGTTTAACGCCCCTAGCTAGGCATAATACAATAGATCTATGTGTTATCATCTTTGGTATGCAATCCATAGGTAGCTCTCATAATAGATTCATAAGGTAATCTTATTTTCTTTCTAGGAAAGTGCTCCATGCCTTTACTTAATGGGAACTGTAATCTAATATTACCTTCCTTCATATCAATAATTGCACTAATCGTTCTAAGGAAGGGTCTACCAGGAATAATAGGACATGTAGGATTGCATTCTATATCAAGAACAATGAAATCTATGGGCACATAATTCCTATTAGCAACAATAATAACATCATTAATCCTTCTCGTAGGTTTCTTAATTGTGGAATCGGCTAGATCCAAATTTAAGGAACAATCATCAAATTCACGGAATCCTAACACATCACATAAAGTTTTAGGAATTGTGGAAACGCTAGCACCCAAATCACACAAAGCATAGCACTCATAATCTTTAATTTTAATCTTAATGGTAGGTTCCCACTCATCATAAATTTTTCTAGGTATAGAGACCTCCAACTCAAATTTCACTTCAAAAGATTTCATCATGGCATCCACAATATGTTTAGTAAAAGCTTTATTTTGATTATAAGCATGCGGAGAATTTCACATGGATTGCAACAAGGAAACACAATCAATTAAAGAGAAAAAATCATAATTAAATTCCTTGAAATCCGAAAGAGTGGGCTCATTGCTATTTAAAGTTTTGACCTCTTCCATCCCGCTTTTATCAATCTTATCACT
Source organism: Hordeum vulgare subsp. vulgare (assembly GCF_904849725.1). NCBI lineage: Eukaryota > Viridiplantae > Streptophyta > Magnoliopsida > Poales > Poaceae > Hordeum > Hordeum vulgare. The sequence goes on along the minus strand of NC_058520.1, from coordinate 296,531,009 downwards.
AAGATCTATGAACTCCGAAACATTGGGACGCCTTTTAGCTAAAGTTGACTCATCTCCAGCCCCATATTTTTCAAGAATTATGCTAGAAAACAAAGATTCAACAGGTGTCACACCAATCACTTTTAGATCTTCATCAATACTATCACGAGAAAACACCTTTTCAAGCCATTCGCACTTAGCACGTATTCTACCGGTTCTTTCTTTGCACTCATCAATAGAAATTATCATAGCTTTTAAAGACTCATTAATATCATGCTTGGGTGGAATAGATCTAATTTTCAAAGAATCAATCGCAAGAGAAATTATATCAACGTTCCTAGCCAAATCATCAATCTTGAGCAATTTTTCTTCAATCATAGCATTGACACGTTTTTGAGAGCTAATGAACTCTTTAATATTATTCTCAAGATCACATGGCATCTTATTATAATTTACATAAGAATTGTTGTAGGAATTACCATAATTATTAGAGGAATTACTAGGAAACGACCTAGGATTTAAATTACCTCTATACGAGTTATTGCCAAAATTGTTCCTACCAACAAAATTCACATCCATAGATTCATTATTACTTCCAATCAAAGAATACAAAGGCATATCATTGGGATCAGTAGGAGCACTCTTACTATCAAACAATTTCATTAATTCATCCATCTTACCACTCAAAGTATTTATTTCTTCCATAACATTCACTTTTTTACTAGTAGGAGATCTTTCGGTATGCCATTGAGAATAATTAGCCATAATATTATCTAGGAGTTTAGTATCTTCTCCTAATGTGATTTACATAAAAGTACCACCCGCGGTGGAATCTAAAAGATTTCTAGAAGGAAAATTCAATCCCGCATAAAAAATTGTATAATCATCCATAAACTCAAAACATGTGTGGGGCAATTCCTAATGATTAGTTTCATCCTCTCCCAAGATTGTGCAACATGCTCAGGATCAAGTTGCTTAAAAAATTTTATATCGTTCATAAGAGACATAATCTTAGCGGGCAGAAAGTACTTGGAAATAAAAGCATCTTGACACTTATTCCATGATTCAATACTATTTTTAGGTAAAGATGAAAACCAAGTTTTAGCACGATCTCATAGTGAGAAAGGAAAAAAGCTTCAATTTAACAATTTCATTATCCACATATATTCTTTTGCATATCACACAACTCAACAAAAGCGTTTGGATGGGATGCGACATCTTCACTAGGAAGGACATAAAATTGTTCTTTCATAACAAGATTGAGCAAAGCGGCATTAATTTCACAAGATTCCGCACTAGTGGCAGGACCAATCGGTATACTAATAAAATCATTATTAATAGTAGTGGAAAGTTCACCTAACTTGGTATTCTTTTGATTCATCGTGACAAAGCAAGCAATCTATCACAAAAGCAAGCAAACAAAAAGACGAACGGAAAAAGGGCGAATAAAAAGGGCAAATCTCTTTGGTATTTTCTGAAAATCTTTATAGAAGAGGGGGAGAGGAAAAAGAGAGGCAATGGAAAATAAAGTAAATGCAAGAGATGAGTGTGTGATGGGTACTTGGTATGATCTTGCTACGTATCCTCCACGGCAACGGCGTGAAATATCCTTCTTGCTACCTCTCGAGCTTGCGTTGCTTTTCCCTTGAAGAGGAAAGGGTGATGCAGCAAATTAGATAAGTATTTCCCTTTGTTTTTTGAGAACCAAGGTATCAATCCAGTAGGAGTAACAAGCAAGGCCCCAATAGTAGTATTGTATGTGCATCTAGTGCCCTTAGTGATTTTCGTGGTTTGAAGACTTATAGGTTAAGAGACTAATGTGTTTGTAAGTGTACACATGCTCTATAAGTCGCTGAGGAGTTTGAGTTATACGATGAATATCGACCCCTAAAAATGTATGTCTTCGGCTGAAGAATTTGGTCTTACCTTGAAGACTTTGACCGCGAAGAAATTGCGATGAAATTGATATTCCTCATGAAGATATTGAAGATGAGGAATTCAACGTGTCCTGAAGAAAAACAGTCTGAAGACTTTGAAGCATGAAGATTTACTCTTTATGTTTCATTTTCTTTACTCTTGAGTCATAGGAACACCGTACTGTTAAAGGCGGTCGAAGTAATACTACGGAATGAATTTCCTCATGATGCTCAACCCAAGCCTAAATCTACCAAAGCCTCAAGGTGAGGAATATGATAGACATGAGGACTTTCACAGTTGAAAGTTCTGACCGTTGTCGCGCCTCGCGCCACCTCACTGATCTTATCCACCTAGCGGTCACAATATTTAAAGGCATTTAAGTCAAATCAAGTCGGGATGCTCCCAGGCTATAAATAGCCGCCCCCACAACCACTAGCTGGTTGGCTGCTCCGAGAGAAATTGACACTTGTCATTTAGAGCAACCCAAATTCCTCAGAGTCTTCAAGAGAAAATCATCAAGTGAGGAAATAACCCAAACACCAAATCGCAAACCAAAACCAAGTGATTGAGCATCACTGAAGAATTTGTTCATGTGTGCAACTGAAGCCTTTTACCTTTGAGGACCGTGCATCCTCCAGACCGTTAGGCGTCATGATCTAGAGCATCCAGCAGTCAACTGTGGATCGCCGGGTGACCGAGTTTGTGAGGGTTTGGGAGTCCTTAGCTCAAGTAGAATAGGGTAGGATCTGCATGTCCTGTGAGTGTGTGTCCTTTGGTTTCAATACCAAGTCGCTCCAAACCAGACGTACAACTATCACAACAGTTGGAACTGGGTCATCAACAACTGTCTTCATCATGATACGAGTTCTATTTCTTCAACTCTTTCAATTCCTCAAATTGTATGTTGAAGACTTCGATAGGAACTGTTGAAGAATTTGCTTGAAGACTTTCTCTGAATTTCCTCAACCTCAAATTCTTCACTTCAGATAATCTTCACCTGCTTACTCTGTACTTGTGTACTGTGTAAACTGATTCTCATAATCTTCACCAAGTAATCCGCTGTAGTAGTTTTTTCTCTTCTGATCCTGCGCTATTTCTGCTGGACTTAATTCATCATTGAGGAATTTCCTCACAAGGAATTTCATCAGCGATGAAATTCCAAAAATCGCCTATTCACCCCCCTCTAGTCGATATAACGCACTTTAAATTGGTATCAGAGCAAGGTACTCCCTTGTTCTGTGTGATTTTGTTTTAACCACCTGGAGTTTTAGTTATGTCGACCGCAGGTATGATCAAGGTTACTTCAGGATGTCCTACCTTCGATGGAAAGGACTTTCCCTACTGGAATACCAAGATGCAGATGCGTCTTCAGGCTATTGACAATGATCTTTGGTACATTGCGGAACATGGTATTCCCTCCATCACTGCTACTATCCCTGTAGCTGATGTGAAGAAATTCAAGCAACTTGATTCACAAGCGAAGAATATCATCCGTGGCCGTCTGAGCAAAGGTCAGTATGGCAGAGTGAGTGCTTTGGGCACAGCCAAGCTTATGTGGGATAAGCTGTCCAAAGTCAATGAATTGAAGGAATCTCAACTCAGCGTGACTCTTGTGTTGATGTTCTTCACAATCTCTTCAATTGCTTCAAGAGGCTTGACAATGGAAGTTGCCAAGATACCTTTGATCGCCTTATTGACATCTCAAATGAACGGCAAGCACTGGGAGCTCGAGACATCACTGACCATGAAGTTGTGAAGAAACTGCTAAGATCTCTTGATCCATCATTTGATACACTGGTTGTGATGATTCAAGAAAGAGGAGACTATTAGATGCTTGATCCTGCTAATATACTTGAAAGACTCAATACTCATGAATTCCAACGGGAAGAAAAGAGAGATTTGTATGGACCAAGCTACTCAAGACCTCGTGCGCTGAAGGCTAAAGAAATTTTCTCATCTCAAGAAGAAGACTCGGAATGCCGCATTGGTGACCCTAAAGAACTTCGACAGGATCTTGCAATGCTCGTAAGAAAATTCCAGAAGTTTACAAAGCGTGGCCAGTTTGGTAAATCTTCAAGAAGAGATATGAGGAAATCAGAATCTTCATCTTAGAACTACAAGAAAATAAATTGTCACAAATTTAACAAATCTGGTCACTACATAGCTGACTGTCCTCGCAGGGTGAAAGAATCAAAGAAGAAGAAATACAAGGATGAAAGTTCTCATGACTCGAAGAAAAATAAGAAATCTTCAAAATCCTCATCCTCAAAGTCCTCATCGCACAAGAAGACCATTTTCGGAAAGGCTCGGGCACTCATTGGCAATGAAATGGATTCCAAGGAAGAATCTGAGGAATGTGATGAAGAGGAAGGGTCTGAAGAAGATTCAGAGTCTGGTGTGGCAAGTCTTGCACTAGATACCACATTCGTCAACAAGTCAATCTTCAACCTTGATGAAAATGGCAACGCTATCTACACTGGTGACTATGTTGATGGCTTTGCTCCAACCTATTGCTTCATGGCAAAATAATCAAAGGTACCGAATGACACTTCGTCCTCTGACTCAACTGACCGTGAACCCGATGATTATAAAAACCCAGTTACCATAAACTTGCCAGCATTGCAACTAAACAACAAAGTGCCATTGAAAAGCTTCCAAAAATGCTAGACAGAAGCGATGATGTGTTGAAGTATGAAATGAATCGTACTCAAGTCCTCATTGAAGATTTGAAAACTCTTCATTCAAGATTTGATAGTCTTCAAGATCGTTATGGCACACTCTTGGTTGATCATGAGAAACTTTCCTATGAATTTCTTCAAAGGAAACTTGATCTTGAGAAGTCGAAGATGTCTCATGATGATCTTTGAATGGAAAACGATTAATTGCTTTCTCAATAGATCAGTGCCTCTTAGGTTGAATTCACTCCACCATGTCTCAAATGCATTGAGCATGAAACTGCAATTCTTCACCAGAATCATGAAATGCTTCTATCGCTACAAATTCTTCAATTGTTCCTGTGGTATCAAATTCTTCACTTGAGGAAACCACAAATGCCACTGACAAAAATGCAGGATTGAAGGAATTGTATGTGACACGCATATAAAAAAGCCTCAAAGGGCATCAAACCCTTTGCAATGTGCTCAAAAGGAAGATTTTGAACAGGAACCTAAGGAAAGAAGTAATAGCCTTCGAGAGGAAATTGAATGCCGATGGATCATACTGGAAACCTGAGTAGTACCCCAAAACCTCATGGGTTGCTGCTAAAGGTCCTCCCGTCGATCCATCCACTCTAACAGGCTTTGCATGTGAATTGTCCTATTCCTCAGATGAGTCATTTGACTCCAACTATAAATTTTTCAAAAATCAATCTGGTGAAGTATTTGCCTAATATGTTGGAACTAACTTCAGGAAAGGACCACCCCTTAGGAAAATCTGGGTCCCCAAAAGTTGCTTGGAAAATCTTCAGGTGAATGTCCTCATGACACCACCACTGAAGAACCTCAATCCCAGATCAAATTCCATAGGTTGACCAAAGTCTTCAAGAGGTCAAAATCCTCAAATGGTTAATACTATACTCGTACTCGTGCTAATTCTTATGATATGCAGGGAAATTACAAGGGATATGAATATGAACATTATTCCTCAAATCATTATGTTCATAAATTCTCTAAAAACTTCTCTGCCTATTCATATGAGTACTCTAATCCCCCTACTATGAAAAGAAGTGCATTAGCTTCAATGCCCCCTTTCTCATACGATGCTCGCAGGATGATGAACTCTTTGCCACCTCTTCACATGTGGGTGGTAAAGAAATTGAACTTATTACTTATGCAGGTCAGGTCTCGAGATGAAAATCATCATGTGAAGAATTTGCTGGAGACCTGAGGAAAATTCTTGAATGGACGCAAGTTAAAATTGATGAAATGATAACATTTCACAGGTCCTCAAATTTACTGTTTATGACAAAATTCCTAACTCATGAAATGGAAATCATATTCTTCAAGACTAAAGCATATGAGATGGTAAGTTGTACTAATTCATCTGCAGGATGACAAACCCAAGAATACAAAGTGGGTTCTTGACAGTGGTTGCACAAACCACATGACTGGTGATAAAAGCTTGCTGATGAATATGCCACCGACTCCATCACCACTGAAGCAAATCACTTATGCTGATAAAGGTAAAAGCAAGGTATCGGGACTTGGCAAAGTGGCTATTTCCAAGGACAGGCACATGGACAAAGTCATGCTTGTCGAATCCCTTGGGTATAACCTCATGTCAGTCTCAATGCTTTGTAATCTCGATAAGGTTGTTATCTTTGGAAAATACAGATGCGTAGTCATCATGGAATCTGACAAATCCAAAGTATTCGAAGGTTTTAGGAGAGGAGATTTGTACATTGTTGATTTTTCCACAGGTCCTCAACCAGCCACATGCTTCCTAGCAAAAACCTCTGAAGGTTGGCTATGGCATCGACGTCTGGGTCATGCAGGCATGAGGAATTTGCACACATTGGCGAAGAAGAAGCATGTTGTCATTGGCATCGAATCAGTCAAATTACTCAAGGACCACCTGCGCGGTGCTTGTGAGTCTGGAAAAATGACCAGATCCAAACACCCCTCGAAGACTATCATGACTACTACTCACTCGTTTGAATTGCTTCACATGGATCTCTTTGGACCTACTCATTATGCCACTCTAACCAATGCAACATCTTTATATGGCTTTTTCATCGTTGATGACTATTCTCGATATACTTGGGCACATATCATTCTGTATAAAACTGAAGTGCGGGAATCTTCAAACGATTTTCCTCAAGGGCCTCAACGAACTTCGGCGTCAAGATCAAACACATCAGGAGTGAGAATGGAACAGAATTCAAAAACACTGGTCTTGATGATTATCTTAATGAACTTGGTATTACTCACGAATTATCTGCTCCTTATACTCCTCAACAGAATGGCATTGTTGAATGCAAGAACAAGACTCTAGTTAAAATGGCATGGACTATGCTTGAAGAATATCAGACTCCTCGTTGCTTCTGGCCTGAAGCAATAAACATTGCTTGCCACATCATCAACCAGGTATATCTTCACAAATTCCTCAAGAAATCCTCATATGAACTCCTCAGTAACAACAAACCTAATGTAAGTTATTTCAAAGTCTTCGGTGCAAGATGTTGGATTAGAGATCCTCGCCATAGCTCAAAATTTGCACCTAAAGCACATGAGGGTTTTATGCTCGGTTACGGAAAGGACTCGCAAACCTACAGAGTCTTCAACACCTATCACAACAAGGTTGTTGAAACTGTAGATGTGCGGTTAGATGAAACTAATGGCTCAAAAAGAGAGCAATTACATCCTGTACCAAATAAATTACCTCCTGAGGAAGCAATCAACCTCAAAGAGAATGAAGATATTGTTCCTACTAAAGAAATTGATGAACAAATCGTCCCCAGCACTGATGAAATTCAAACAGGTGCACCTGAGGAAATTGTGTAATGCCCCAAGTGTAACATTGCCTTATTTGGAAACCTTGCCATGTTGGATCCATGATGTCATGGTAGGGTGTTATCATTTCATGTGATCATGTGGTTTACTTTCATGTCTTCTCTCATGCATCATTTCGTTCAATGCATCATGTCTTCCCTTGTGTGGTTGTGGTTGGTGTTGGTGTGATGAGTGCATGTGTAATGTGATGATGATGTGTTTTTTGCAAGCTTGAGGTTGAAACTATGTTAGTTTCAAACTAGATTTAAAAGGCCCTTCCTCTCTATTCTTTTGAGCTCAGATTTACTTGCTTTGAATCAGTTTTAAAAATGTAGATCTTTTAGAGTATTTGCTTGCGGATGTGGTGCTATGACTAGGGTGTTTTAAAACATTCCTTAAGTGGCGTTTTATTCACAAAACATATTACAATAATTTTGTTTTGTAAATATTTCTTTGCTCCAAAAATCATCTTGCTATTTTATTTATTTGGGTCATAATTCCCTTATGACCAGGGTCATTTTTATTTTATTTTTGGAGACATAGTTTTCCCTAGGAGTTTTATTTTGCTGTGGCTGTGTTTTAAATGCAAAATCCCAAAGGGTTTTTCCTTCCTGCTATCTGGCGCCACCCGAGTGGGCTTCCTCCCCTCGCTGCCTATCTCCCTCTCTTTCTCGCTAGCAGCCCATCTACCGTCCGTCTCCTTCCTCCCGCTGGCGTCATTGTTGTACGACAGAGAGTCCACCGCCCATCTTCCTTTCTCCTTTGATCATGTGGCTCCATCTCGCCTGCCGAGGCCAATATAAGCAGCAGGAGCTTCCCCTCGAAGCCCTAACCCTTCTTCTCCCTCCTCTCTCTCCCTGGCGCCGTCAGGAGGCGGGCCCGAGCACCTCCTCCGCCATGGCTGACCCCGGGTGAGTTCGTCGCCATCGAGCCCGTCTCCCTCCTCCCTCTCCAACCGATCCAGGAGCAAGCGGTGACCCAGGGGAATCCATTCCCGCAGCAACGCGCCGTCGATCGCCTCTACATCCACGACATCCACGACGACCTCTTCCTCCTCTGCTCCGACGAGATTTTTCGCAGCGTCTTCTTCCTCTTCGTCACCTACTTCCTCCACGTCGAGCCTGCTTCCTCTCCTCGACGCTAGGGGTGAGCTAGCCCCGATCTCCTCCTGTTCCCTGCTGTAGATCCCCTCCTAGGCCGTAGTAGCATCGTCGTCGTTCTTCTTTGTAGTCGGCGCCGCTGTGCTCGTTGTTGCCGTAGTTGCAGGTGCCCCTCTCATGTGCTTAGGAGTGAAATGGGTGCCTCTCGAACCCCTCTTCCTCCCCACAACTGCCCATAGCTCGATTTAGGCCGTAGCGTCGCCGGTGGCCATCCCCTGTTCCGGCCACCGTCGATCTGTAGCAGGTTCACAGGGGGACGTTCAAAAGAGCAAAGCCCCCCTCTCTGTTAAGTGTCGCATGTGTAGCCGAGTGGTAGTAGGGCGTTTTGGCGCAGTGGTGGTCGTGGGTTCGAGTCCCAGAGCACCCCCTTTTTATTTGTTTTGGGATTGTGGGCAGCAGCTCGACAGGAGCAGCTTAGCCTAATGTGGTTCCCTTCTGTGTTGAAGAAGGTGTACTAGCCAAGTGGTGTGTAGTGTTGGCTGTGCATCAGCAGGTCTTGGGTTTGATCCCAAGCACCCCCCCCTTCCGCCTTTTATTTTTATTTTTTATTTTGTTGTTTTAAGTAGTGTTTGCTTGTTTCATTGCTTGGGCAGCAAGCCAATGCCCCTTCAATTAGTTTGTGCATGTAGAGGTGTGTGTATGTGAGTGCAAGCATGTGAATGTATGTGTGTGGGCAACTATTGCATGGTGTGTGTGTGTGTAGTTGAAGAATGTCCACTAGTGTATTCATGTGTGTATGTGTGGGGGTTACGCCCACATATGTGTGCAAGTGTGCACCAATATATGTTTATGTGAATGTGTTTGTGTGAGTGCACTTGTAGGTGTGTGTGTGTGTGTGAGGGCACATGCACTAGCTTGTGCATGTGTGTATGTGTGTGTGGGTTACCTCCCCCCCACACATACCTGTGCAAGTTTCACAACCTCATGGTTCTATATGTGTGTGTATGTGCTTGTACTGAGAGTAGGTGAGGTTGTGTGAGTATGAGTAGGAGTGAGGTTATGCATGTGTATGTGTGAGTAGTGGTAGAGTTTGTGTGTGTGTGGGCATGAGTGCACTATGTACTTGAGCATGAGGGCTAACCCCTCATGCTTGCCCTTATATTGATTGTGATGGTGTAAAGCACCTTGTGTGTGTGCATGGTAGGTGGAGGAGTTGCAACACATGCTTGGTCACATGTGATAATGCACTATTTGGGCTTATGTGATTCTAGTTTGATTTTCATTTTGACTTTTTGCCTAGATGATGCATGCAAGTACCCAAGTATTATATATGTTTTGGGGGTAACATTATCCCAGGAATCCACTTGTGGAATCAGATTTCACTTTGGAGCAACTTCATAAACTGTCATTTTTCTGTCTTGATGCTATGTTTAGAGCTTGGTGCCATGTGGTGTGATGGGTCTATGAGGATCAATCCTTGATGTGGCAGTAGTGGGTGAACCCCTCTACAACATGGAGTCTTTGTTTTACGCATAGGAGTTTGTATGTGCTAGTTGTGCCTCGTCAAAGTTGACATGTGGCTGAAATTGTCAGCTTTGTGAAAATCCATGATTTTCACTAAGTCTGAGAAACTGCTGTTATTTTCTTCCCTCGTTGATATGGTTGCACAAGCTCATGTGTTGGGAATCAGCCAAGGCAATCAACTAGAGAGTTCGAGATTTTGTGTTTGTATAGCTCCCTGTTAAATTTCATGCACTTTCCCTTCCTGTAGAAATCATTTTGGAGGCTGCCAAAATGCTTCAGAGCATAAGCAGCTGGTGAAAATCTGAGTTTTTCACTAAGTCCCAGAAATCTGTTATTTTTGTCCAAGTTAGTGCATGTAGATCTTCTTGTGTGTGCCTCTTTTGTATTATCTTCTTGCACAGGCTTGTAGAGATTTTGAATGGTTTTTGCCACATATCTTGTTTGGCACATTTGGGTGGTTGTAGATACTTTGCATGTTGCTTACAAACTGCTATGATGCTGTTAGAAATAGAATGCATAGTTTTGTTGTCTTGAAGCTTGTGAGTGCATAGTTGATGGTGTGGTGTGATTCCAAGCACCAACCCACCTATATTTGTTTGTTTGATCATGTGGCAACCTGGGAACACCAAAAGAGTGCCATTGGAGTGTGCTTGTGGTGGACTTGAACCGTAGGACTCCATACGATGTTTTGTAGTTTTCGGTTGATCCGTAGCTCCGTTCTCAATGTTCTTTATATGTTTTTGCATCTTTTTCTCGTGATGCAACTGTTCATGTCATCTTCATGCATGTCAAGATAGCTTAGTGTGAAGTTATGTCCAGAAGTTTATCTTCTCTTCTCATGCATATGCAAGTGACTAGAATAGTGATGCATGCTTCATTCTCATCTCATGCATCACGTGATTGATGCATCATGTTGTGTTGGTGTTCATTGGCTGTTATTTTTATCTTGGGTAGCACCGGATTAGAGAGCGAGTACCTGGATCCTGGAGAGTACGTGCAGGACGAACAAGAGCAGTTCCAAGCTGAAGACATCACAGGCAAGATGACCGTGACCTTGATACCGTATCTAGCTTTGTTATGCTTAGAATCACGTTTCCTTCGATATATGCTCTCTACCTACCACTTGATATAATTGCCTCCTGATATTGCCATGAAACCCAAACACCTTCCCCTCCTAGCTAATGTTGATTGGCTAAGTAGGCTTGCTCAGCTTCTAATGATAGCTTTGCTAGTTGCAGGTGCGAGCTGTCTCATGTGATAACATGAGTATTTGATATCATTACGATTAAACTGCTATTTAATTAATGCACCTATATACTTGGTAAATGAAGGAAGGCCTAGCCTTTTGCCGGGTGATTTGTTCCGTTATTGCCGCCTTAGTTTCGGCTACCGGTGTTTGTTTCAATAATTGATCGCTCTTAACACGTTCAGGGTTGTTATAGGGACCCCCTTCATAAATCGTGTAGTGTTAAGACTTGTCCGGCAGGACCCAACATCGGTTTTAATTTGCTAATCACCTAATAATAATTTGCATAGGGAATAGCTACCCCGAGGATTTAAGCAACAACCCGGGCCAGTGCTCCTCATGAGTGTTGGTCCAAACTAGAGCATCCTGCGGGGCCATCCCGGGGCAACTCGGGAGATTTCTATCTAGCCACCGTACGCTTCGCTTATCCGGCGTGTCCTGAGACTGAGATACGCGGCTCTTATCGGGGTCGTCGACACGTCGGGAGGTCCTGCTAGTCTTGTCTTACCTTAGCGATATATCTTGAGTTTAGGAATCATGGTGAAACTTTGGGTCTCCCCAGAGTTGAGGTTTTCCTCTAAGGAATCCGACGAGATCACAAGATTCTTGGTAGAGGATTACTTTGCAGCCCGTGACCGTTTGTGATGGACTAGTTGGAGCACCCCTGCAGGGTTTAATCTTTCGGAAAGTCGTGCCCGCGGTTATGTGGCAACTTGGATAATTTCTTAACATCCGGTTATAGATAACTTGAACTAACTCTAATAAAACTGCCAACTATGTGTGTAACCGTGACTGTCTCTTTCGAAGACCTCTCTTTGATCGGGAACATGGTGGGGTTATGTTTGACGTAAGTAGGTGTTCAGGATCACTTAGTGATCACCTAGTCTTCGACCGCTCGCGTAGACCACCATATCTATAACTCTGATCTTCGTAAGTTAGCCACCATAAATCCTTAGGATGCTGCAACCTAAACACTGAACCTTCCTCACCTAATAAATTGAGTAGTTTCGGTAACAAGGTCATCGATTGTTGAGTCCCCGTGGCTCACAGTTTACTACAACCCCCCAACAGGTATAGGTACACCCGACGCAGGTGATCCAGATGGCACGCAGCTGGCGTGGCAGTACGATGAGGAGAACGACCGCCTGTATGTGAACTATCCAGAAGACTGAGGCCGTGGTCCTGATCGTGGGCGAGCATGCGGGATATCATAGTCTTTTCCTTGTTTCTGTAGCCCATAGCGGGACTATCTTGTGTGAATAATTGTGTGGATGTAACTCTGATATTATACTATGTGAGATGGCAAATGAAAGCCCCATTTGTCAATCTTAATTTATGTATGTGCTATGATTATCTCGCTTGCGAAACGCTTAGATGCGCCTCTTTCCCTTTTGTGGCATCGCTCCCTAAATAGGAAAGGGCCGCATCTTAGACATTAAAAATTGCTCAAGATCAAATTCCTCAGCCCAACCAAAGTCTTCAACCAGCTCATCCAAGGATTGCAAATGAAGTGGAACTTGACAAAATCCTCAATGACATCAATGCACCATGTCCTCTCACTCGCTCAAAAGCTTCACATTTAGTTAACTTTTATGGGCATTCCTCTTTTGTGTCAATCACAAAACCCTCAAAAGTTGTTGAAGCCTTCATGGAACCTGAGTGGATTCAAGCCATGCAAGATGAACTTCTTCAGTTCAAGATAAATGACGTGTGGGAACTTGTCAAATGACCAGATCCTTGCAAGCACAATATCATCGGCACCAAGTGGATCTACCGAAACAGGCAAGATGAGGATGGTCAGGTTGTGAGGAATAAGGCACGACATGTAGCCCAAGACTACACACGGGTTGAAGGAATTGATTTTGATGAAACTTTTGAACATGTTGCTAGAGTTGAAGCTATTCGAATACTACTTTCTTATGCTAATCATCATAATATTACTCTATATCAAATGGATGTGAAAAGTGCATTCCTCAATGGTAAGCTTGAGGAAGAAGTATATGTTGCTCAGCCCCCAGGTTTTGGAGATCCGAAGCATCCTGACAAAGTCTTCAGACTCAAAAAGGCACTCTATGGCCTCGAGGAAGCCCCTCGGGCATGGTACGACACATTGAAGGAATTCCTCATGAAGAATGGCTTCGAACCTGGTTCACTTGATCCAACTCTTTTCACAAAATCTTATGACAATGAACTATTTGTGTGCCAAATATATGTCGATGATATAATCTTTGGTTGTATTGACAAATGTTATAGTGATGAATTTGCTTACATGATGAGTGAAGAATATCAAATGTCTATGATGGGGGAGCTGAAATTCTTCTTAGGTCTTGAAATTCGTCAACAACGCAACGACATCTTCATATCTCAGGAGAAATACCTCAAGGACGTTCTGAGGAAATTCAACATGCATGAATGCAAAGGCGTCAAGATTCCTATGCCTACCAACGGCCACCTCTGCACTGACGAAAATGGTAAAGATTTCGATCAACAGGTATATCGCTCGATGATTGGCTCTTTATTGTATCCATGTGCATTTAGTCCAGATATAATGCTTAGTGTTTGCATGTGTGCTCATTTTCAAGCAAAACCGAAGGAATCACACTATAAGGCCGTGAAACATATTCTTCGATACTTAGCTCACATACCGACCCTAGGATTGTGGTACCCCAAGGGCTCAAATCTTCATCTCGTTGGATATTCTGATTCTGATTATGCTGGTGACCATGTGGATCGCAAGTCAACATTAGGCAAATGCCATTTCCTCGGAAGATCATTAGTCTACTGGTCCTCAAAGAAGAAGAAGTGTGTTTCTCTCTCCACTGCCGGAGCTGAGTACATTGCTGATGGATCCTTCTGTGCTCAACTGCTATGGATGAAGCAAACCCTCAGAGACTACGGCATCAACATGAAAAATGTGCCCCTCTACTGCGACAATGAGAGTGTAATCAAGATCGCCTACAACCTAGTACAACACTCGAAGACTAAGCACATCCAGATTCGTTATCATTTTCTTCATGACCATGTCCTCAAGGGCAATATCATCATCGACCATGTGAAGGCTGATGATTAACTAGCTGATATCTTCACAAAGCCCTTGGATGAGAGAAGGTTTTGCAAGTTGCAGTGTGAGCTAAATATCCTAGATTCTTCAAATGTTTTGTGAAAACATGCACACATCCTAACACTTATGCAAAATTGATGACTTAGATGTGCAACACACGAAGAATCGATTTTCTTCAATCAATGAACAATATCACTCTTAGTGTGAAGAAATTACTGAAGAATTTGGTTCTCAAAGCCCTACGACAATTGTACGCGGCGCCTGAAATCATCATTCTTATACGGTGAGTCACGCCACCACCCAACTTTGAAATTCTTCAAGCTGGTTTTTCTTCAAAGTTGAAATTTATCAATCTGACACTTTGTCACAAAATCCTCAAATTTTCAAAATCTTCAAAATCTTCAAATTGTTCAACACGTTTGATGGTTTTCATTTGATTATATATATATATAGAATGAGATTTCAAAGTCCTCAACAACATTCACTTATAGCTCAGTCTTCAATTTGATATTTCATCTAAGTGAATGTGATCGGACCCGACTCCCCTCTATGCTAAGCTCAACCCAGTCTATTCTCAATTCTTCATATGCGTTCCATTTGACACTTGTTCAAAATCCTCACTGAGTCCTTGTCACCTGAGAACTTTGCAACAAAATCCTCAAAAATTCAAAAATTGTTTTTATAACATTACACAGTTACCGGACCCACTTCTCACGATATGATAACCACGAACTCCACCGCTTCAATCGTGGGCACCACGTGTCATGCGGAGACGAAGGGGCAAGGGCAGTTCGGTCCGAAAGTTTCGGCCCGAACAGTTTTTCACCTGAGTTATAAAGGAAGAGCTTTGCTGCCTCGCCCTCGCTGTTGCCGGACTCACGCCGACCACGGAAAATTGTCTTCTGTCGCCGCCGTAGCTTATTTCAGTTGCCAAGTTAGGGCGCTGTAGAGCTGAACCGATGAACTTCGCCCTTTTACTACTCAAGTTGTTCGTGTTCTTCGCATAGGGTAAATAAAATCATGGTTTACTGCCTCTGTTGATCTCTTAATTCACTTTAGACTCGTGAAATCTTTTTTCCCTCGGAAAGACTGTCTGCCTCATGCCTCAAACACTTGATGAATTTCACTAAGCCACTAAAATTCTTCATGAGATTCCTCACTTGTGTAAATTCTCGAATCTGCACAACTCTAGAACCCAATATCAGAATGCTTAGTCAAATTCCTCAACTCACTGGTCAAATTGCTCAACTTCTAATTTTTTTAATTTCTTCAAATCTGAGAACACATATGACCTATCCAAATTCTTCGCACCTATACTCTGTTCACACGTACAAAAATGTCAGCTGATGAATCTCTAGGTTCTCATCAACTTAACTCATTTGTAGCATTCCTCGAAGAAACTTTACATGTGTCTTCAGAATCATCAAGAGTTCAGATTCCTCAGCAAAAGCCTCAGTTGAAGAAACTGGAGCATGATAAGAAGCACAAAGGGGGAAAGAAGCTGGAACAGAATACAACATTTGATATACCTGAAGAAATATATGCTGATTATTGTGTTCCTGATGAGGAAATACATGGTAAAGAGACCATGGCGAAGCGCAAAATAAGGCTTCAAAAGATTGAGCGCAGGTGGGCTTAGGAGTGGAAGGAGTACAGATATGTGACCATGAAATATGCCAAGAAATTCGCCCTCAAGCCACCTTACAAAAGGCCGCCATAGGGTGATCAACAAGTAGCTCATCCCTCAAGTGTAGCAACTATTGAGGATTATCATGATGAGGAAGACAAATATTTGTCAAAGTTGCAGAAAAAGGCAGAAGCAGATGTGAAGAAATTCAATGAGGATTCTGCTGCTGCAGCCACTGCTGCCACTTCTTCAGCTGCTGAGGCCTCTGCTACAGCAATTCCTCAAATGAAGACTTTGTTGCAGAAACCCAAAGCTTCAACTACAACGCCAAAAGAGCAATTGCGTCAGAAGGATGCAACGGCTGCAAAATCCTCAACAGCACCACAGTCTTCACCCCCACAATAGAAACAACTCAGTAAGTTTCAACCTGAACAATCAAGTTCCTTAGTGCCTTCTGCTACTCGCTCTGCCTCAAAGCCTTCACCCCTTCTGTTGAAGACTAAGATGACTGTTGGTAGAGGTACCAAGCCAAGTCAGAACAAAGTCATCAACGTTCCTTCTGCATCAGAAGGAAGTGAAGAATTTGATGATGAAACACTCCAAGCCATCATCAGAAACAAACAGGAACGTGTTGCAGAAGCCTCTGGAAGATCCATTCCTCTTGCTATGGATCCGAAGGTATTGCTGGATTTCATCGACCTCTAGTATGGAGATCCAAACACACCTGTTGATGAATTGAGGCTTCCCCCTGGTGTGAGCCATATGGTGGCTACTTTCATCAATGAAGCAAAGTGGAAAGAGTAGAAAGCCAAGCAAGCAAGGGCTGCCAAAATCAAAAAGGAGAAATTCCTCAAGCAGAATCTCCTAAACCTGACGCCTGAAGCACTTGTATCAACTCAAGCTGAACTCAAAACCCTCACAAACAAGTATACAAGTCTTCACTCTGATCATCAAGGCGTCAAAGTGAAATTCATCAAGGCTGCAACAGCTGTTCTTGATGAATACAACAAGAGAACTGCTCCTCCAAAGCAGCAAACACCACCTCAACCAAGCTATATTGTTCAGCGGACTCAGGAAGATGAAACTGATGAACTAGCTGCTGAGGAAATCCCTCAAAATATTCCAGCTGAAGAAATTGCTCCAGCTGAAGAAACTGCCAGGCCTGACACTGTACCAATGCGTGATGAAATTGCCCCTTCACCACAACCCTCAAAGGTGAAGAATGTAACTCCGTCTGCATCAGTAGTGAAGAAAACCAAAGCTGGTGAGAAAGAAGCCAAAAAGAGAAAAGCTTCAATGGCCTCAGAACCATCAGAGGCCAAACGTCTAAAGATTACACAATCAGAATCTTCATCAGCCCCGGTGGATGCTACTCCTCTCAATGTAGCACCATCATACATGATCGTTCCTCTCGGAGTGGACTATGTCCTTCTAAAAGAAGATGAAGAAATGAATGACGCTGAAGTGGATGAAGAAATGGATGAGAAAATACAAATTCATGATATTCCACAGTCCATCACACCTCCGAAAACCACTGAAGAACAGGTGGGTGATGACGAAACTGGATGCAGCACACCTGCAATTCATGATGAATTCTGGGAAGAAACTCATCCACGCTCACCAAGGTCAGCTCAGATCCCTCCAACTCCTGCTGCAACTGAGATTCACACCGGTTCTTACGGAAAAAGCATTCGCGAGGAATCTGCTCAAGAATCAGCTGCATCAGTTGAAGAAAATACAGCGTCAAATACTGCAACTGCCTCCTCCAACAAGAAAATTCCTCAAGCTGAAGAGAATCCTCAAACTGAGGAAAATGCTCAAACTGAAGAAAATGCTCCTGCACCTAACACTGAAACCGCTATTGTCATGGTGAACACAGAAACAGCAATGGTGGTGGCTACTCCTCAAGAACAGCAGCACAATCTTCAACAGCAGCAAAATCAACATTTCTCCAAAAGGCCAAAGTTTTAGAAAGAGGCATTCTATGAAGAACGTATGTACTTCACTGGCTAAAATCCATATAAGAAGCTTCACATCAGACATAGGAAGTTCTGGACAAGAAATCATCTCAACTACAATGCGTCTGCGGAAGAAACAAGTACCTACACATGTCTGAATATAAAAATCGCCTATTCACCCCCCCTCTAGTCGATATAACACACTTTCAAGTACCTACACAAATAATCAAACACTTGTACCCAACGCTATAAAGGGGTTGTCAATCCCTTCAGAATTATTTGCAAGGATGAGATCTGATAGAGATAGACATAAAATATTGCGAAAAAAGTAAATAAATTGCAGGAAAATATTTTTGGTTTATAGATCTGAAAATATAGTATGGAAATAGACCCGAGGGTAATAGGTTTCACTAGAGGCTTCTCACATAAAGGAAAATAATATGATGGATGGACAAATTACTGTCGAGCAATTGATAGAAAAGCAAATAATTTTGAAGATATCTACGGAAATGATTATGCATATAGACATCATGTCCGTGTCAAGTAGACCGAGACGTTTCTGCATCTACTACTATTACTCCACACATTGACCGACTCATGTCTACATCTGGAGTATTAAGTTCATGAAGAACAGAGTAACGCATTAAGTAAGATGACAGGATCTAGAGGGATAAACTCAAGCAATATGATGAAAACCCCATCGTTCTATACGTGTTGGCAATAATGCAATACGTGCCTCGCTACCCCTACTGTCACTTGGTGAGGACACGACAAGATTGAACCCAAAACTAAGCACTTCTCCCAGTGCAAGAATTACCAATCTAGTTGGCCAAACCAAACAAATAATTCGAAGAGAGTTGCAAAGATATGAAATCATGCATATAAGAATTCAGAGGAGACTCAAATAATATTCATAGATAATCTGAACATAAAATCGACAAACACATCGCAAAAGAGTATTACATGTGATAGACGTCAAGACCGGTTTCCAAATAAAATAATTTATTGGAAATCATCCATGAGCGTCACTAGTGTAGAAAAATATTTTCCACTGATAGACTCATCTTGATACAGAAAACCAGTGGTACTAAATATTAAACAGAGTAGAGCACTGGTCGCTCTACAAATTATTACAACATGTGCAAGTCTCACACAGACGGATATGTTACATTGGTAATGGGATAACTCTACTGCTCATAATAAAAGAGGCACGTCACATCAGAGTAATGTGCCATGACAAGTACTACTACGCGCCAAGCGTCTGGGTGAGGCTCGACGATTTATTCATGGTGGCGGAAGCGGTGAAATAATACAGCGGCAGACTCCGGGATCGCAAGACTGACTCTAGACATCGGACTCGCTATCGAACTCTTTATCCATGAGGTCTCCTTCATCCATATCTAGCCACATCAACAAGCCAGTGAGTACTTCAAAAACTACTCGCAAACAGTTTTCACAACAGATGAGATTCATGCAGTTAATTATTAATATGCATGGTTTAGATCATAATTTATCAAATAGAGGTGTTAGAAATAAATTAAGTTAGTGGATAAATCGGGGGGTAATCCTCTCAAGGTATCCCAACAGAAAAATAAAGTGCACCGATCGGGTCTGTGGAGCGACGCCTCGAAAGGTCAACAAGTGTTAGTTTACCATCGTCCCGCGTCTAAGCGACACCTCATACAGGGCATAAAAATAACAATCCATGATCGGGCGTCTTAGCAACACCACGGAAAGGGCATAAAAATAAATAATAAGACGCAGTCGGGCGTCTTAGCAATACCACCAAAAGGGCATAAAAAATAACAAGCCACAGTCGGGCGTCTTACCGACACCATAGAAAGGGCATAAAAAATAAATAAGAATTATCCATGTGGTACAACAAACCATCAGGATAATTTTAGAACCAAGATGTTAATTTTTTTTCCACAATACCGATAAATATCCACAACCATTATTGTTCAGCCAACTTGTACTCCAATGACCGACTCTTAGACCGACACTTGACGTACCAAACTACCATCCTTAACCGTGGACATGGCTACTCGTGAAGCCCGGCTTCACTCGGACTATGCTACCAGGGAAAAACCATAAGACAGGGAGGCTTTGACCTCGACTAGCATGGGATCAAATTTATACCGCGCGCTATAAGGGAGTGCCCTCACTCTCGATCCCAGACCAAAAACTCCCATCCCCCCTTACCGGATGACTGGATTTAGTCCAGGGCCATGGATACCTTCATCTCGGCCACTCTACTTGGTGTGCGACTGATAATAGGCCTACGACCGACTATACCGAATCCTCATTCAGGAAACTGTGGTAGCACGAGAATGAAAGTAAGACACTGACAAGACTTAATCTTGGTTGATACTGGAGTTATTACTTTCTTCTCATCACCATTATGCACTTGTCATGACCAGGCCATAACCCATCACGTTCCGCGTGACTAGGTTATCCACGACCTCTCACAACCATCACTTGCCATAGTCATGTTTTTACTTTGTTCATGAGATATGCAATATGCTTGAATAATGCATTGGATGAACGTTAATTTTTTTCGTTAGTGAGCAAACAACACATCAAAAGTTCAAACATGCTTACCTGGTTCCTGATGACCCATAAGTATAGGGGATCTATCGTAGTCCTTTCGATAAGTAAGAGTGTCGAACCCAATGAGGAGTAGAAGGATCTGACAAGTGGTTTTCAGCAAGTTACAATCTGCAAGCACTGAAATTATCGGTAACAAGTAGTTGTGTGGTGAGATGATTTGTAGCAAGCAACAAGTAACAAAAGTAGCAATGGTGCAGCAAAGTGGCCCAATCCCTTTTGTAGCAAGGGACAAGCCTGGACAAAGTCTTATAGGAGGTAAAGCGCTCCCGAGGACACACGGGAATTTATGTCATGCTATTTTTCATCATGTTCATATGATTCGCGTTCGTTACTTTGATAGTTTGATATGTGGGTGGACCTGCGCTTGGGTACTTCCCTTACATGGACAATCATCCCACTTATGATTAACCCTTCTTGCAAGCATCCGCAACTACAAAAGAAGAATTAAAACAACGTCTAACCATAGCATTAAACTAGTGGATCCAACTCAGCCCCTTACGAAGCAACGAATAAACTAGGGTTTAAGCTTCTGTCACTCTAGCAACCCATCATCTACTTACTACTTCCCAATGCCTTCCTCTAGGCCCAAATAATGGTGAAGTGTTATGTAGTCGACGTTCACATAACACCACTAGAGGAAAAACAACATAAAACACATCAAATTACCGAACGAATACCAAATTCACATGACTACTATTAGCATGACTTATCCCATGTCCTCAGGAACAAAAGTAACTACTCACAAAGCATAAACATATTCATGATGAGAGAGGTAATGAGTAGCATCAAGGATCTGAACATAAACTCTTCCACCAAGTAATCTAACTAGCATCAACTACAAAGAGTAATCAACACTACTAGCAACCTTACAAGTACAAATCGGAGTCGCGAGACGGAGATTGGTTACAAGTGATGAACTAGGGTTTGGAGATAAGATGGTGCTGATGAAGATGCTGATGGTGACTAGTCTCCTCCGATGAGAGGAGTGTTGGTGATGACGATGGCAATGATTTCCCCCTTCGGGAGGGAAGTTTCCCCGGTAGGATCGTCCTGCCGGAGCTCTAGATTGGTTCTGCTCAAGTTCCGCCTCGTGGGCCAACATGATGCCCACAAGCCCGCTAGGTGCGGCCAGGGGGTGGCCGCGCCTACCAGGCTTGTGGCCACCTGCTGGCGCCCCTCTGGCGCTTCTCCGGCCCAGTATTTTTTATAAATCCAGAAAAAATCATTGTTGATTTTTACGGCGTTTGGAGTTGCGCAGAATTGGTATCTCAAACTTGCTCCACTTTCAGGCCAGAATTCCAGCTGCCGGCATTCTCCCTCTTCATGTAAATCTTGCAAAAATTAGAGAGAAACGGCATAAGTATTGTACCGTGAAGTGAAATAATAGCCCAAGAAGCGATAAATATCAACATGAAAACATGACGCAATATGGACGTATCAACTCCCCCAAGCTTAGACCTCGCTTGTCCTCAAGCGAAAGCCTAGCTCAATAAATATGTCCACATGTTTAGGGAGAGAGGTGTCGACAAAACAAGATACAAACATGAATGTATCATGATCATGATCTGAACAGCAATACCAACATATAATCTTTCATTCTAAAGTAATAATTTCTTCACAAAGTAAAGCATGGATCAAGAACCTTACCGAGCAGTAACAACCGATAGCCTGTAGTCATTGAAGCAATTGCAATTTATCACAACATCTGAAGGAGTCAAATAAGAGCTTGTAAAGCAAATCCACATACTCAATCATTCTTTCGTTCTATACAATTTCTACAACTCACGTGGTACATGAGATCAAAGTTTCAGCTGGACACAGAGAAAGATAGGGGCTTATAGTTTTGCCTCCCAACTGCTTACCTCAAGGGTAATGTCAACAATAATGTTCCATGAATACTTACTTCCAAGTTGACATATGAATGTAGATATTTCCCAAGCATATGACGTTAGCCAAGATAAAGGCGAGATAAAGAATTGGTGAAGACCACCATGACTCTTTCAAGGGAAAAAATTAAA
The DNA here is from genome assembly GCF_904849725.1 of Hordeum vulgare subsp. vulgare. NCBI lineage: Eukaryota > Viridiplantae > Streptophyta > Magnoliopsida > Poales > Poaceae > Hordeum > Hordeum vulgare. Next base: position 296,508,480 of record NC_058520.1, on the reverse strand, counting down.
GGTACAAGATACGCCCTTCGCAGAGGGAAGCAAAGGTTGTCATGCGGTTTTGAGGTTTGGATGTGTGTCCTCTTAGTGCGGAGGAATGTCACTTTATATTGCCTCCTGTGATAAAGAACTTTATTATGCAGTCTGTCGCTTTTATGTATTCCTCATCATAGGTTCGTACAAAGCTTATTTTCCACACACTAATAGATCATACATATTAGAGAGAAATTTTTATTGCTTGCACCGATGACAACTTACTTGAGGGATCTTATTCAATCCATAGGTAGGTATGGTGGACTCTCATGGCAAAACTGGGTTGAAGGTTTATGGATGCACAAGTAGTATCTCTACTTGATGCGGGAGTTTTGGCAAATAAGAGGTGGAAGCAATCGTCACATGCTAAGGGATCTCTAATCATATAACATTGTTCGAAACCAAGAAAACACAATTCATTATGTTGTCTTCATTGTCCAACATCTACTTCTAGGCATGTAATAGTTTAGTGAGTGTTCACAATCATAGATGGTGTCAGAGATGATATATTTATATGTGAACCTCTCCTTCTTTATCACTTCCTATTAATTGCAACAATGACCAAGGTCTACGTTTGTCTACCCTCAACAAGTCTCAATCATCATTCTTTTTTATATGTGAAGCCATCACTTTCCATAAGATCATTACATGATCTTTCATGCTTTTGTTCTATTCTCAATCTATTGATCATGGCAAGAGGCAAAGCCCTTCAACTAAGAGCTCGAATACATCGCGGGTGACACAAACAAAAACTCAAGACTAAACACTAAGAATTTTATTCTACTAGAGAAAGATAAAACTGAAAAGGAACAAACTAAAACAAAGGTAAAGGCAAAAGATGTGATGGTGATACGATACCGGGGAAACTCCCCCAAGTTTGGCACAAGCCAAGGGGATTGTCCATACCCATGTTTAGTTGTCTTCCTTTGGAGGTGATGGTGGTTGAGTTGTTGCAACATGGGGTTGATCCTCCGTCCTCCAAGGCAAAGGTGCTCCATCATGGAAAGATGAACGAGTCTCCGGAATCCTCAAATCTGCAGCCAACCTTATTGATTTAAATCTATACTCATACTCACAGTTTTGGTTCTGCAGGTCATAGATCTAGGCCTGGAGTTGATCAATCCTGTCATAGAGCCTGGAGAGGTGCTTCCCAATGTCATTGGCATCAATCCTGTGCTTGTTGGTGAACTCTGTGATCATCATGTGGTTGGCGTTGAGTCCACGCTCCACCATCCCTTGGCACTTGAAGACTTGTTGCTCCATTGCTTCCAGCCTCGTCTCCATGCTTCCGGTCTTCTTGGGCCCCTCCACATCACAGATGTGCAACATCCCCTCGCGCATCTCGATAGATTGAGGGTGTTGCATCACTCCCGTGAGGTAGGGATTGATGACCTTCTCGAAGATCTTGTCCTTCGGAGCTTTTGGGGAAGTCATATCGATCTAGATCTGCAACAGAAATAGGCTCTAAACGAAAACAGAGGAAATCTGCGTGATACGAGGGTCAGACCAAACAGGAGAATATATATTAATATCTTTCCAGACCAGAAGGAGTACTCCGCACAAAAACGGAGTCTGGGAGGCGCACGAGGTGGCCACAAGCCCCCCAGCCGTGGCCAGGCTTGGGCCCGCGCCTGGCAGGCTTGTCGCCTCCTCGCCACTTTCCGGAGTACTTCCATTTTTTGTATTTTTTCAAATATTCCAAAACGGAGAAAATTTCGTACTAGAAATTTTTTAGACTCTGTTTTCTTACCGAATCACATACCTCTTCGTTTTCGGAGTCTGAAACAGGCTGATAAATATCCCTTAGGTATTCTTCCGGAGTTATGGTATTGATAATATTGCTTTCAACATTTATGGGAGTACCTGAGATATAATGCTTGATTCTCTGCCCATTTACAACTCTCGGACAATTACCTTCCGTGTTGTTGATCTTGATAGCACCGGAACGATATACTTCCTCAACAACATAGGGACCTTCCCATTTAGAGAGAAGCTTGCCTGCAAAGAATCTTAAACGAGAGTTATATAGCAAGACATAATCACCTACATTGAACTCACGCTTTTGTATCCTCTTATCATGCCACCTCTTAACCTTTTCTTTGAACAGCTTGGCATTCTCATATGCCTGAGTTCTCCATTCATCAAGCGAGCTAATATCAAATAACCTCTTCTCACCGGCAAATTTGAAATCAGAGTTGAGCTCTTTGATTGCCCAATAAGCTTTATGCTCTAGCTCAAGAGGTAAATGACATGCTTTACCGTACACCATTTTGTACGGAGAAATGCCCATGGGATTCTTATATGCCGTTCTATAAGCCCACAGTGCATCATCGAGATTTTTAGACCAATTCTTTCTAGACCTGTTGACAGTCTTTTGCAGAGTCAGTTTAATCTCTCTATTGCTTAGATCTACTTGACCACTGGACTGAGGGTGATAGGGAGAAGCAATTACATGGTTGACATCATACTTAGCAAGCGTTTTACGGAAAGCACCATGAATGAAGTGTGAACCACCGTTAGTCATTAGATATCTAGGGAGTTCAAATCAAGTGAAGATAACTTCTTTAAGCATCCTGATAGAAGTGTTGTGATCAGCACTACTAGTGGGGATAGCTTCTACCCACTTAGTGACGTAATCAACAGCAGCTAGGATTTGAGTATACCCGTTGGATTTTGGAAAAGGTCCCATATAATCAAAGTCCCAGACATCAAATGGTTCAATGACAAGTGAATAGTTCATTGGCATTTCCTGACGTTTACCGATATTACCTACTCTTTGACATTTGTCACAAGACAAGACAAACTTACGGGCATCCTTGAAGAGAGTGGGCCAATAGAAACCTGATTGCAATACCTTGTGTGCAGTTCTATCTCCCGCATGGTGTCCTCTGTAGGCCTCGGAGTGACACTTCTGTAGGATCTGTCCCTGTTCATGTCCAGGTACACAACGTATAATAACACCATCTACTCCTTCCTTATAAAGGTGAGGATCATCGCAAAAGTAATGTCTCAAGTCAAAGAAGAATTTCTTCTTTTGCTGGTATGTGAAACTAGGTGGTATATATTTGGCAACGATATAGTTTGCATAATCGGCATACCACGGTGCACTACGTGAAGCATTGATGACATTCAGTTGCTCATCGCGAAAGCTATCATCAATAGGTTGTGGATCATCAAGAATGTTCTCCAACCTAGACAAGTTATCTGCTACTAGGTTATCAGCACCCTTCCCGTCGACAACGTGCAAATCAAATTCTTGTAGCAAGAGAACCCATCTGATAAGTATAGGTTTAGCGTCTTTCTTCTCCATGAGGTACTTGATACCAGCATGATCAGTGTGAATAGTGACTTTGGAATCAACTATGTAAGACCTGAACTTTTCACATGCAAACACAACTGCTAAAAATTCCTTTTCCGTAGTAGCATAGTTTCTTTGGGCACTGTATAGAGTTTTACTAGCATAGTGAATAACATTCAACTTCTTGTCAACTCTTTGCCCTAGAACAGCGCCAACAGCATAATCACTAGCGTCACACATGATCTCAAAACGCAAGTTCCAATCAGGTGGTTGAACAATAGGTGAAGTTATCAAAGCTCTCTGAAGTATTTCGAAGGCTTCCTCACAATCATCATCAAAAAAAAGGAATATCCTTTTGCAAGAGATTGGTAAGAGGCCTAAAAATCTTAGAGAAGTCTTTAATGAACCTTCTATAGAAACCAGCATGACCAAGGAAACTTCTTATACCTTTGATATCTATGGGGTATGGCATTTTCTCGATTGCATCAACCTTAGCCTTATCGACTTCAATACCTCTTTCAGAAATTTTATGTCCTAAGACGATGCCTTCATTAACCATAAAGTGGCACTTCTCCCAATTCAAGACAAGATTGGTGTCTTTACATCTCTGCAAGACTCGATCAAGGTTGCTGAGGAAATCATCAAAAGAAGGCGCATAAACGGAGAAGTCATCCATGAAAACCTCAACAATCTTTTCACATAAGTCAGAGAATATAGCCATCATACATCTTTAAAAAGTGGCAGGTGCATTACATAAGCCAAAAGGCATACGTCTATAAGCAAAGGTACTGAAAGGGCAGGTGAAAGTGGTTTTCTCCTGATCAGATTGTGCAACTGGTATTTCGAAGAAACCAGAATAGCCGTCTAGAAAGCAGAAGTGTGTGTGTTTAGACATCCTTTCTAGCATTTGGTCGATAAAAGGCAAAGGGTAATGATCTTTCCTAGTGGCTTTATTCAATTTCCTAAAATCAATCACCATCCTATAGCCAGTAATAATCCTCTGTGGGATCAATTCATCCTTATCATTAGGAACAACGGTAATGCCTCCCTTCTTAGGGACGCAATGCACTGGACTCACCCAATCGCTATGAGCAACAGGATAAATAATACCCGCCTCCAGGAGCTTTAGTATTTCTTTTCTTACTACCTATTTCGTCTTAGGATTTAATCTCCTTTGATGATCAGCAACTGGTTTGAAGTCAGGATCAGTTTTAATCTTGTGCTGGCATAGAGTGGGACTAATGCCCTTAAGATCATCAAGAGTATATCCAATAGCAGCACGGTGCTTCCTCAGAGTTTTTAGTAACTTCTTTTCTTCATGCTCTGAGAGGCTAGCACTAATTATCACAGGATATATCTCTTTTTCATCAAGATAGGCATACTTAAGAGTATCAGGCAACTGTTTAAGCTCGAACACATGATCACCCTTTGGTGGGGGTGGATCCCCAAGCAGTTCAACAGGCAGATTATTCTTAAGGATGTGATATTGTTCTAAGACAACTCTATCTATCTCATCCCTTTCATCCCTATCCATATCATTTTCATGCTCAAGCAGGTATTGCTCTAAGGGATCAGTAGGAGGCACGGCAATAGAAGCTAAGGCAATAGATTCATCCCTACTAGGCAACTCTTTTTCATGAGGTTGTCTACCAAACTTGGAGAAATTGAACTCATGTTACACACCATCAAAGCCCACAATTACAGTTTGCTTCTCAAAGTGAATACGAGCATTGACGGTATTGAGGAAGGGCCTGCCAAATATGATGGGACAAAAGCTATCTTGTGCGGTAGCAAGAACGAGGAAATCAGCAGGATACTTCATTTTACCACACAAGACTTCAACATCCCTAACAATTCCCACAGGGCAGATAGTATCTCTATTGGCAAGCTGAATAGTGACATCAATAGGCTATATCTCAACAGGTGCAATCTCGTCTTTGATTTCATCGTATAAGGATTGAGGTATTGCACTAACACTAGCCCCCACATCACATAAACCATTATAGCAATGATCTCCTATCTTAACAAAAACAACAGGCGTGCCAACAACAGGCCTATGTTTGTCTCTAGCATGAGGTTTAGCAATTCTAGCAGCATCTTCACAGAAGTGAATATTATGTCCCTCAACATCGTCGGACAGGAGATCTTTGATAATAGCAATGCTAGGTTCAACTCTAATTTGCTCAGGGGGTGTAGGTGTTCTAATGTAGCCTCTACGTATCACAGTTGAATCTTTAGAATGATCCTTTATCCTAACAGGGAAAGGTGGTTTCTCAATGCAAGCACTGGGAACAAAAGGATCATTATAGGCAATGACTCTATCTTCAACTGGATTGGGTTTAACTACATTGACTTCTAAAGGAGGATGATATTTGAACCACTTCTCTTTGGGGAGATCAATATGAGCAGCAAATGATTCACACAATGAAGCTACTATCTCAAAGTCAAGTCCATACTTAGCGCTAAAGTCACAAAAAGTATTTGTTTCAACAAAGGATTTAACGCAATCAAACGTGAAATTCATACCTGACTCCTTACCTTCTTCAAGCTCCCAATCTTTAGAGTTGCGTTTAATTCTCTCCAATAAATTCCGTTTGAAGTCAATATCTCTCTTCATAAAAGAACCGGTACAAGAAGTGTCAAGCATGGTGCGATCATCATGAGAAAGCCGAGCATAGAAGTTCTGAATGATAATTTCTCTCGAGAGCTCATGATTGGGGCATGAATATAACATTGATTTAAGCCTCCCGCAAACTTGAGTGATGCTTTCCCTCTCACAAGGCCAAAAATTATAAATATAATTCCGATCACGATGTACTAAATGCATAGGATAAAACTTTTAATGAAATTCCAATTTCAACCGATTGTAGTCCCATGATTCAGTATCATCACATAGCCTATACCATGTCTACGCCTTATCCTTCAAAGATAAAGGAAATACCTTCTTCTTGACCTCATCCTCGGGCAAACCTGCAAGTTTAAATAAACCACAAACTTCATCTACATAGATTAGATGCAAGTCTCGATGTGATGTTCCATCTCCTGTAAAAGGATTAGCCAGCAGTTTCTCAAGCATACCCGAAGGAAATTCAAAGCAAACATTTTCAGTGGGTGTAGCAGGTTGAGGAGCAACTCTTTTTGCTTCCGTTCGAGGTGAAGATACCCCGAACAAGCCCCTCAAAGGATTAGTATCCATAGTGACAAGTGACAATAAATTTTAGCACACTATATGAATGTTTCCTTACCAAGTTCCACTTACCAAAGGCGCTTCACTCCCCAGCAACGGCGCCAGAAAAGAGTCTTGATGACGCACAAGTATAGGGGATCTATCATAGTCCTTTCGATAAGTAAGAGTGTCGAACCCAACGAGGAGCAGAAGGATCTGACAAGTGGTTTTCAGCAAGGTAAAATCTACAAGCACTGAAATTATCGATCACAAGTAGTTGTGTGGTGAGATGATTCGTAGCAAGCAACAAGTAACAAAAGTAGCAACGGTGCAACAAACTGGCCCAATCCCTTTTGTAGCAAGGGGCAAGCCTGGACAAAGTCTTATAGGAGGTAAAGCGCTCCCGAGGACACACAGGAATTTCTGTCATGCTAGTTTTCATCATGTTCAGATGATTCGCGTTTGTTACTTTGATAGTTTGATATGTGGGTGGACCGGTGCTTGGGTACTGCCCTTACTTGGACAAGCATCCCACTTATGGTTAACCCCTCTGGCAAGGATCCGCAACTACGAAAGAAGAATTAAGACAACGTCTAACCATAGCATTAAACTAGTGGATCCAAATCAGCCCCTTGCGAAGCAACGCATAAACTAGGGTTTAAGCTTCTGTCACTCTAGCAACACATCATCTACTTACTACTTCCCAATACCTTCCTCTAGGCCCAAATAATGGTGAAGTGTTATGTAGTCGACATTCACATAACACCACTAGAATAAAAACAACATACAACACATCAAATTACCGAACGAATACCAAATTCACATGACTACTATTAGCATGACTTATCCCATGTCCTCAGGAACAAAAGTAACTACTCACAAAGCATAATCATATTCATGACCAGAGAGGTAATGAGTAGTATCAAGGATCTGAACATAAACTCTTCCACCAAGTAATCCAAAGAGTAATCAACACTACTATCAACCTTACAAGTACCAATTGGAGTCGCGAGACAGAGATTGGTTACAAGTGATGAACTAGGGTTTGGAGATGAGATGGTGCTGATGAAGATGTTGATGGTGATGAGTCCCCTACGATGAGAGGAGTGTTGGTGATGACGATGGCGACGATTTCCCCTCCGGGAGGGAAGTTTCCCCGGCAGGATCGTCCTGTCAGAGCTCTAGATTGGTACTGCTCAAGTTTCGCCTCGTGGTCCAGCAGGCTGCCCACAAGCCACCTAGGCGCGACCAGGGGGGTGGCCGCGCCTAGCAGGCTTGTGGCCACCTGCTGGCGCCCCTGTGGCGCTTCTTCGGCCTAGAATTTTTTATAAATCCAGTTAAAAATCATCGTTGATTTTTATGGCGTTTGGAGTTGCGCAAAATAGGTATCTCAAACTTGCTCCACTTTCATGCCAGAATTCCCGCTGCCGTCATTCTCCCTCTTCATGTAAACCTTGCAAAATAAGAGAGAAAAGGCATAACTATTGTACCGTGAAGTGAAATAATAGCCCAAGAAGCGATAAATATCAACATGAAAACATGATGCAAAATGGACGTATCAGTTCCACGTAGTTCGGGTCGAGCTTGATGAAGTTAACATCGGTGTTTCCTTCGTCGGAATTTATGTCATACAACACATATCATCGTAAGAGTTGAGGCCTAGCTACTGTCTCCAAATAATTTTCAAGTAAATATGAAAATAAACTAGACCCTTAGGGCAAGATTTTGCAAAAGGAATCAATTCAAAATCTGTTATAGATTGATAGTTATAAGAAAAACAAGATCGGTGACCATTCTCTAATAAAACAGAAGTTGTCCTCGGGCTAGTTTGAGAAAACTCAAAATGCTTGAAAGAAAATATGTTAACCTGCGTCGAAGACGGTTTCTGGCAAAAACGCCTTCGACAAAATGTTTCAAAAAGAAGAGAAACCTGACGAGGGGGTCCCATCCTGTCAGGTTTGAACTCACCCGTGCCAGAGGCATGCGGTGGTCGCCGGCGGCGACAGATGATGGGGGAGAGACAACCGAGGGCATCTACGGACTCATAGAGTTCCTTGCGTGGTGAGAGGTGGATTGGGTCGAGAGGGAGGCTCTACGTCGACGGCGACCTTGCTCCGGCAGACGGTAGCTTCGGGCACCAACGGATCTCACCGAGGGACTTGCCTGCGATCAAATCAAAGGGGAGCTCACGAGGAGGGAACCACTAGGAAGCTACTGGACGTTTGAGGGGCTCACATCTCTGCTCACCTTGCTCAAAAGCTGTCGAGATCAGTGGAAGATCAGACTGGCCGGAGTCGAAGAAGAAGGCCTCTCCGAGGCCCTTCTCAGGCTCGGGCACGGCTTAACAATGGGGAGGAATGGTGGCGGAGTGGGTGATGGGTTTGGCAGCTCACAGGGGGCTCTATTTATAGAGGCTCGAGAGAGGTTCCGTGGTTCCTAACTCCGGCAAGTGATTCTCATGAGCCAGGGGGTTAGTCAGGTGGTCGGGTCAGTACCTACGCAGCACGGGGGTTCCATTTTTGGTCAAAGATCGACCAGCCACCGGCGCCAGAGGTAGCTCGACGGCGTGGGTCTCGCTGTGCACGGCGGCATCACAGTTCGTGATGTGCGCTGCCCGGGGAGTGGCGGCGGGAAACACAGCACACACTGGGGCCAGGGACACGTAGAGCCTTCAGGTGCAAGGGGCGGTGCCGAGCAGCATGGGGCTGCAGCAGGGGAGGCTCTGATGGTCGCGGCAGCCGCTGCAGATCGTGTTGTCAGAGCTGACTCGCTCGGCCAGCTCACCACCAACGCTAGCAAGCATCCAAGGTGATGCGCGGTGCATGGATAAGCTCGGGCACATGATCAAGCTGCTCTCGTTGATACTGTGGTGATTGATGCTGCGCAAAGTCTGAAGCACTGAGCTGTGAATTTTGCACTGAATCAAGTTTAGAGACAGGGGCTACAGAGCATGCTAGGTGTTTGACCAAATGAAAGTGGCGCGTGGCCGAAATATTTTGATCTGAATTTTTTTGGGGTGGTCTCTTATTGAGTGCAAAGAATGCCTACAAATTTTCACATTTTTGGAAAATGTTTTAGTCAGGTTTTTATTGGAAACAGAGTATTTTGGTCCAACTTGACTCAAATGAAATTTGTAATTTTCAAACTTGTGACTCCAAGATTTCTCGTGAGATGGGTTGAGGGTACTAAGGCCTTCAAAGGGTAGGAGTTAGGATTTCAAATTCCAAAGGAATCAGTGAGTTCCTTTGTAAATTTGCAGCGGTCAAAACTGATTACAGAAAATACTTTTATTTGAAATAAAATATAAAAGGTGGTTAAACCCTTCTAAAACTTTGGGAAACAATGAAAATGAAGACCTAGATGTTAGAGAAGTGCCAAAGGGTATAAATATGAATGAAAGGATGAAAAAGAAATCTTGAAGGAGATTTAAAGTGAACCTATGGAAATTAATTCCAAGGTTTTGCAAAATAATAAAAAAAAGTTCTCCCAACCAATTCATTTTTGGTAAGAGTCTAAAAGAATCCTTTTCAAACCAGGCATGCTTGAGAAAAGAAAGCTCCAAAGATTTTCTTAAAGAGGTTTTCAAAGAACTTCAAGAGCTTTTTATCAAAGCAAAATTTTCAATCCATTTTGAAAACAATTCAAAAGTTAAGAAATCCAAATTAAAAATTGTGGGTGTTACAACACCTACCCCCTTAAGAAAAATCTCGTCCCCGAGATTTCACCCAATCCTCAAGAAGTTGTGGTTGTTCTTTGTGCAGGAAATGCTCCCTTTCCCAAGTGGCCTCATCCTCTGAATGGTTGCTCCACTATACTCTGAATAGCTTGGTGACCTTCTGTCGTGTCCTCCTTTCTGCCTCCTCCAACTCACTTGGTGTTCCTAATAGGATAGGTCTGGTTGTAGTGCTAACTTGTCATAGGCTACATGTTGATCGGGGTTCCTTACACACTACCTTAGTTGAGAAATACGGAACACGTTGTGCACATCTGACAGTTCTACTGGTAAGTCGAGTTGATGGGCAACTTGGCCCTTTTGAGTAATTATACGAAATGGTATGATGAAGCGGGGGGCAAGCTTGCCCTTAACCTTGAACCTTTGTAGTCCTCTCATTGGTGATACCTTGAGATATACATAATCATTTGGATCGAAGCCGACTTCACGGTCTTTTTTATCATAATAGCTCTTGTGATGGCTTTGGGCTGTCTTGAGTCTGTCCCTTATAAGTTTTACCTTGTTCTCTGCCTCTTGAAGTAGTTGTGGGCCAAAGATACGGCTATCTCTTGTTTCTGACCAATTTAGAGGCGTACGACATCTTCTTCCATATAAGGCTTCAAAAGGTGGCATTTGTAATCTTGCCTGATAGTTGTTGTTGTACGAGAATTCGACGTAAGGAAAACTGTACTCCCAACTGTTTCCATATGTGAGTACACAAGCCCTGAGCATGTCTTCAAGAATCTGATTTACACGTTTGGTTTGTCCTCTAGTTGGAGGGTGATATGATGTGTTGAACATTAACTGGGTTCCCAATGCTTGTTGCAAATTATCCCAAATCATTGATGTAAAGTGGGTGCCTCTATCAGATACAATAGTTTTAGGTATCCCATGTAAGCAAACAATGCGGGCGAGGTATAACTTTCCTAGCTTCTGAATGGAGTATGCAGTCTTTACCGGAATGAAGTGAGCCACCTTGGTGAATCGATCTGTGATAACCCATATAGCATCGTGCCCGTGCCGTGACTGGGGTAGTCCGACAATGAATTCCATGCCTACCTCATCCCACTTCCACTCAGGTACTTTCATAGTCTGCAATAGTCCTGCTGGCTTTTGGTGTTCTGCCTTGATTCGCTAGCATGAATCACAAACGGGCAATGAAAGAAGCAATATCACTATTCATCACGTGCCAGCAATATTTTGCGTGTAGATCCTTGAACATTTTTGTGCCTCCAGGGTGGATCTAGTATGGCACATTGTGAGCTTCTTCCAAAATTTGAGCTTTGAGGTCCTCTTGGTCTGGTACGCATAGTCGGTCTTCGTACCATAATATTCCCTGTTCATCAACAATAAATTCGAGGCCTTTCCAAGGTTCACCTTTTTCTTTATGCCTTCAATGCTGGGGTGCTCCTTCTCGGCCTTCTTGATATTCTCATCCAGATTGGGTTGTACTTCTAGGTCACGGTGCCTTCTGGAATGAGAAGCAGGTTTAGCATAGGGGACTCTTTGGCAATTTCAGATCTTAGCTTTGGTACAGGGCCTTTGCTTGAGGTCGGGTTCCGTCTGAGAGCATCGGCTACCACGTTAGCCTTACGAGGATGGTAATGAATGCCCACATCATAATCTTTAATTAATTCCAGCCAACGTCATTGTCGTAGGTTGAGATCTGGCTGCGTGAAGATATATTTGATACTCTTATGATCAGTGTATATCTCACAGTGATTTCCAAGCAGAAAATGTCTCCATTCCTTGAGAGCGTGTATCACAGCGGAAAATTCCAAATTGTGAGTGGGGTAATTTTCTTCGTGTCGTTGTAGTTGTGTTGAGGCATAAGCCACGACTTTCTCTTCCTGCATAAGTACGCACCCGAGGCCTTTTCTTAAGGTGTCACAATATACCTCAAAATCTTTATCTAAGTCTCGGACAATTAACACTGGTGTCGTGGTCAGTCTCTTCTTTAGCTCATGGAAGCTATTCTCATAGGCTTCCGTCCATTCAAACTTCTTTTCCTTTTCGAGTAGCTCGGTCATGGGCTTGGCAATAATGGAAAAACTTTCAATAAATCTCCGTAGTATCCCGCCATTCCGAGGAAACTTAGGATATGTGTCACGTTAGCTGGTTGCGGCCATTGACTTACAACCTTGACCTTCTCAGGATCCACGGCTATGCCTTCTTGGGTCATGACGTGTCCCAAAAATCCTACTTGCTTCAGCCAAAACTCACATTTGCTGAATTTGGCATACAACTAATGCTTACGCAGTTCTCCCAACACAATCCTAAGATGTTCCGCATGCTCTTCAGGGTTCTTGGAGTAGACAAGTATGTCGTCGATGAACACTATGACAAACTTATCCATGTACTTCATGAATACCTTATTCATTAAATGCACGAAGTAAGCCGACGCATTTGTTAGTCCGAAAGGCATTACAGTAAACTCATACAATCTGTATCATGCCATGAATGTTGTATTCGGGATGTCTTCTGAATGTAACTTAAGTTGATGATACCCTGACCGTAGATAATTTTTTGAGAATACTTTTGCTTGTGCTAACTGGTCAAACAAATCATTTATCATGGGCAGTGGATACTTGTTCTTGATGGTGGCCATGTTGAGGGCTCGATAATCGACGCAAAGTCTTAGCGTCCCAGATCTCTTTTTGACAAATAATACTGGCGATCCACAAGTCAAAGAGTTGGGTCTGATTTATCCTTTGTCCAACAACTCTTTTCTTTGCTTCTTGAGTTCGACTAACTCAGAAGGTGTCATGCGATATGGTTTCTTGTATATTGGGGTGGTACCAGGTGCAAGCTCAACAACAAACTCTATTTCTCGGTCTGGTGGCATACCTGGTAGTTCGTCAGGAAATACATCCGGAAATTCACAGACCACTGGGACGTCCTTCAGCTCAATAGCTTCCATTTTATTTAGTCGTGCTTGAGTTGACTTCTTCCTTTCTACTGCTGCAACTTTTACTCTTTTACCTTGATGGAGGGTGAGTGTGACAGTTCAGTTGAAGCAGTCAATAAATCCCTTGTTGGTATTTAGCCAATCCATTCCTAGAATAACATCCAAATAGTTGCTTTCAATCACAATGAGATTTTCCCAAACGTCATGCCTTCGATCTCAATGGTAACGTCCTTGCAATATTTTGGGGTATTTTGTTGTACTCCCGGGGATTTGATGGTCATCGAATTTTCCAAGGGGAGGGTTGAAAAGTTGTGTTTCAATGCAAATTTTTCCGAAATGAACGAATCGGAAGCTCCAGAATCAAACAAAACCATGACAGGAATTTTGTTGACGGGAAACTTACCGAGTACTATCTTTGGTGCGTTCATAGCATCTTCTTTGGTGGCAAGATTCACGTGACCCTTTCGGTGATTGTTGCGGGGATTAAAGTTGTTGTGCTTTGGTGCTGGGTCATAGCTGGGAGGTTTGGTTTTAGTTGTACCATTCCCAGCCTTTGGGCACTGTCAGGCAAAGTGTCCAGCCTCTCCGTAGGTGAAACATGTGATACGTGGGCGGGGAGTAAAATCCTTGTTCCTCGCATAAAAGTGGGTGTTGACTGTATTGTTGAAGTTGGGACACGAGGAGTTTGATTCTTTGTGTCCTCAGTCTTATGCGTGATGTTGCGAGTTGGTGTCGAGTTGTTATGACGGCGCTTACGAATGTCGTCTAGGCTGCGACGTTCGGCCTCAAGCATGTTGGCCTTGTCCACAAGTGTTTTGAAGTCTGGAAAGGTGTGACCGACCAGCTCGCATTTCAATGTCGGGACTAGTCCATCCACGAACTTCTCCATTCTTTTCTCTTCTGTCCTATAGTCTTCACTTGCATAACGGGATAACTGATTATATTGGTCCAAGTATTCCATTACAGTGGAACTCCTTTGTTTGAAGTCTTTAAATTCCCTCTTCTTTATTTTCATGACGCTGTTTCGAATGTGTGCCCTACGAAAACTCTCCTTGAATTCAGCCCACGTGATATTGTTCTCGTCAGGGTGCACGTGGAGGATATTTTCCCACCACGAGGTTGCGGCTCCAGTTAGATAGTGAGGTGCGTAGAGTACCTTCTTGATACGTCTCTGTCGTATCTACTTTTCCAAATTCTTTTTCCCTTGTTTTGAACTCTAATTTGCATGATTTGAATGGAACTAACCCGAACTAACGTTGTTTTTAGTAGAATTGCCATGGTGTTGTTTTTGTGCAGAAATAAAAGTTCTCGGAATGACCTGAAAATTTACGGAGGTTAGCCAGTGGGCCACAAGCCCAGGGGGCGCGGCCACCCACCCTGGCCGCGCCGTGAGGGATTGTGGGGCCCACAAGGCTCCACCGCCTCCAATCTCAGCTCTATATATTCCATTTCACCCGGAAAATAAATCAGAGAGAAGGATTCAGCGCGTTTTACGATACAGAGGCGCCGCCACCTTCTGCTCTTCATCTGGAGGACAGATATGGAGTCCGTTCTGGGCTCCGGAGAGGGGAAATCGTCGCCATCGTCATGATCAACCTTCCTCCATCGCTAATTCCATGATGCTCTTCACCGTTCATGAGTAATCTCATCGTAGGCTTGCTGGACGGTGATGAGTTGGATGAGATCTATCATGTAATCGAGTTAGTTTTGACGGGGATTGATCCCTAGTATCCACTATGTTCTGAGATTGATGTTGCTACTACTTTGCCATGATTAATGCTTGTCACTAGAGCCCGAGTGCCATGATTTCAGATCTGAACCTATTATGTTGTCGCTAATATATGTGTGTTTTAGATCCTATCTTGCAAGTTGTAGTCACCTACTATGTGTTATGACCCGGCAACCCCGGAGTGACAATAGCCGGAACCACTCCCGGAGATGACCATAGTATGAGGAGTTCATTTATTCACCAAGTGTTAATGCGTTGGTCCGGTTGTTTATTAAAAGGAGAACCTAAGTATCATGTAGTTTCCATTAGGACCCCGCTGCCACGGGAGGGATGGACAATAGATGTCATGCAAGTTCTTTTCCATAAGCACGTATGACTACGTACGGAATACATGCCTACATTAGATTGACGAACGGGAGCTAGTTACTTATCTCTCCGTGTTATAGCTGTTACATGATGAATAACATCTGGCATACTCATCCATCACCGATCCAAAGCCTATGAGTCTTTTACTACTGGTCCTTGCTACGTTGATTTGCCGCTACTACTCTTGCTGCTGCTACTGTTACTCTGTTGCTACTACGTTGCTCTGCTGCTACTGGTTACTGTTGCTACTGCTGCTATCATACTACTTTGCTGCAGACATTAAATCTTTCAGGTGTGGTTGAATTCACAACTCAACTGCTAATACTTGAGAATATTATTTCGCTTCCCCTTGAGTCGAATCAATAAATTTGGGTTGAATACTCTACCCTCGAAAACTGTGGCGATCGCCTATACTTGTGGGTTATCAAGACTATTTGCTGGCGCCGTTGCCGGGGAAGCACAACTTTATTCTGTGAGTCACTTGGGATTTACGTATGCTGGTCACTATGAGGAATCCAAAATATCCAAGAACTGAAATCTTGCCTTCCACTACAAGGACAGGTAAGGAACTGCCATCTAGCTCTGCACTTGATTCACCTTCAGTTATGAGTAAGTTTACGACATCACCTCCTGCTAGAAATCTTGATATGTCGCATGTGCTTGATGATGCTACTTCTGCTGCCCATGATGCTTATGATAATGCTATGCTTGATACTACTTTGCCTTATGATGCTATGCCTGATACTGCTTTGCCACTAGGTGCATTCCTTGATGCACAAATTCCTAGAGTTGCTGCTAGATGTGATGATACTTCTGAAACTACTCATACTATTGAAGTAGAACCTACATTGCCTGATATGCCTGAACATTATGTTATGGAGGGAGATATAGTTGACGATTTTCTTGCGTGTAAGGATAGCTATGATGTTGAGAAACTACTGTGCAAGTGTAAAGAAAAATCTTTGAACGCTAGGATGAAATACGACCCGAAGTTTGCTACTTCGCCTATCTTTGTGACCGATAAGGATTATGAATTCTCTATCGACCCTGAGTTAATCACTCTAGTCGAATCTGATCCTTTTCACAGTTATGAGTCTGAAACGGTTATAGCCCATCTTACCAAACTACACGATATAGCCACCCTATTCACTGGTGAGGAAAAGATCCGCCACTACTATATCCTCAAGCTGTTTCCTTTCTCGCTAAAGGATGATGCTAAGACTTGGTTCACTTCTCTTGCTCCTGGTTGTATGCGTAGCCCCCAGGATATGGTCTACTACTTCTCTGAGAAATATTTCCTTGCCCATAAGAAGCAAGCTGCCTTGCAGGAAATATACAAGTTTGCTCAAGCTGAGCAAGAGAGTCTCCCACAAGCTTGGGGGAGGCTCATCCAGCTACTGAATGCTTTGCCTGATCACCCTCTTGAGAAGAATGAAATACTTGATATCTTCTATAATGGACTTACCAATGCTTCTAAAGATCACCTAGATAGTTGTGTTGGTTGTGTTTTTAGGGAACGAACTGTAGAACAAGCTGAGATTCTACTGAATAACATCTTGTGCAATGAGAATGTTTGTACTATTCCCGAACCACCCCCTAAGCCAACTCCGAAGAAAAGAGGTATTCTATTCCTCAGTCCTGAAGATATGCAAGAAGACAAGAAATCTATGCAAGAGAAAGGCATTAAATCTGAAGATGTCAAAAATCTACAACCTATCGAAGAGATCCATGGTCTCGATAACCCGATACAGGTAGTAGAAGTAAATTCTCTGCGTAGGTTTGATGAGAGTGATATTCCTTTTGATAAACCTGCTAGCTTATGCCTGGATGAATTTGATAACTTTGTTGCCAAACAATAGAGTTTTAGTTATTATGTTAGTAGACAATTGGAACAGAATGCTCGTATGCTTAGTCATTTAAGTGCTTGTGTGGACAGAAATGTCAATGATCTTAAGGTTCTGAGTAAACATGCCTCTATGGTTACTACTCAAGTAGAACAAGTACTTAAAGCTCAGAATGACTTGCTCAACGAGTTGAATGACAATTTTGTCAGAGTCGTCACTAGAGGCAGTAGAATGACCCAGGAACCTCTGTATCCTGAGGGTCACCCTAAGATAATTGAACAAGATTCTCAAGGAGTTAGCACTGATGCACCTAGTCATCATAGAAACAAGAAGAAAGATGATAGGAACCTGCACGCTAGCAATCCAGATGCTGATACACCTGAGAGTCCAAACGATGTCTCCGTCTCTGATGGTGAAACACAATCGTGTGATGAACATGAGCCTAATGATGATATCAATAGTGATGTTCATGTTGACGCTCAACCTAGAAATGATAAGGATGTGGAGATTGAACTTGTTGATCTTGATAACCCACAGCCTAAGAATAGAAGATATGATACGGACGAGTTTGATGCTAGGAAGCATGGTAAAGAAAGGAAACCATGGGTTCAGAAACCCATGCCCTTTCCTCCCAAACCATCCAAGAAAAAGTATGATGAGGATTTTGAGCGCTTCGTTGAAATGATCAGACCTGTCTTTCTGCAAATGTGTTTGACAGATATGCTCCAAATGTCTCTGTATGCCAAGTACATGAAAGATATTGTGACTAATAAGAGGAGGATACCTCAGGTTGAGATTTCCACCATGCTTGCTAATTATACCTTCAAGGGCGGAACTTCTAAGAAACTAGGTGATCCCGGTGTGCCCACTATACCTTGCTCCATTAAAGGTAACTACGTGAGAACTGCTTTATGCGACCTTGGAGCCGGTGTTAGTGTTATGGCTCTCTCTCTCTATCTCTATCGTAGTCTTGAACTAGATAAGTTGACACCCAGTGAAATCTCTCCGCAAATGGCCGACAAATCAACTACTTTCCCTATCGGCATTTGTGAGGATGTGCCTGTTGTGGTTGCCCATGTCACTATCTTAACAGACTTTGTTATCTTGGATATTCCTGAGGACGATGCCATGGCGGTCATCCTCGGAAGACCCTTTTTAAACAGTGCAGGGGATGTTATAGATTGCAACAAAGGCAATGTCACTTTCCATGTCAACGGTAATGAGCATACGGTGCACTTTCCGAAGAAACAATATCGAGTACATTGCATCAATGCTATAGAAAAACCTTCATCGATTCTTATTGGGAGCTTTGAATGCCCTATACCTCGTGTCAAGATGAAGTATCATTTGCTTGTTGGGGAGATACATATCCCCATTGAGGTGACCTAGTGACTATTCAAAAATTCTCCATTCTCTTTTGCGATTCGAAAAGGTTTGTCGAAGAGACTTGATCAACCTCATTGACGGATTTTCTTTCGATGACCATGAGATGGATGAATCGAGGAGTCACAAACCTCTGTTCCAAGCTTTCACCTTCGGTTGCCTAGAAGAAAAATGATAGGTTTAGTTTAGTTTTCCCTGTTTTCTATTTCAGCGTCCTGTAAAAAAGTACCCCGAAAATAGAAGTTCTCCGAACGTCCTGAAAATCAAGTATGATTTTTTCTGGAATTTTTGAAAAATTCTGAGACAAAGAGCTTGTCTGGGGGCTGCACAAGTGGGCCACAAGCCTAGGGGCCGTGGGCACCCCCTGGCCGCGCCACCCAGGCTTGTGGGGCCCACAGGCACCCCCTCCACTCATTCTTGCTCTTATCTAGTTCTCCTACCTCCAGAAAAAATCGTTTCGCAGCTCAAACCCGTGTTCTTGCTCCTCTTGCTGGGATTTGATACGTCTCCATCATATCTACTTTTCCAAACTCTTTTTCCCTTGTTTTAGACTCTAATTTGCATGATTTGAATGGAACTAACTTGGACTGACGTTGTTTTCAGCAGAATTGCCTTGGTGTTGTTTTTGTGCAGAAATCAAAGTTCTCCAAACGTCCTGAAAATTTACGGAGATTATTTTTGGAAAAATACCTGCGCAAAGATCCAGCTGAGGAGGTGGGCCAGTGGGCCACAAGCCCTCAAGCCGCCACCCCCTGGTGGCGGATGGCAAGCTTGTGGGGCCCATGTGGCTCTGCCTCCCCCAATCTCAGCTCTATAAGTTCACTTTCGTCCCAGAAAAAATAAAAAGAGAAGATTTCGTCGCGTTTGCGATACGGAGGCGCCACCACAACCTGTTCTTCATCTGGAGGGCAGATTTGGAGTCCATTTTGGGCTCTGGAGAGGGGAAATCGTCGCCATCATCATCAACAACCTTCCTCCCTCTCCAATTCCATGAAACTCTTCGTCGTTCGTGAGTAATCTATTCATAGGCTCGCTGGGTGGTGATGACTAGGATGAGATCTATCATGTAATCGAGTTAGTTTTGATGGGGATTGATCCCTAGTATCCACTATGAACTGAGATTGATGTTGCTACTACTTTGCCATGCTTAATGCTTGTCACTAGGGCCCGAGTGCCATGATTTCAGATCTGAAATTATTATGTTGCCACCAATATATGTGTGTTTTAGATCCGATCTTGCAAGTTGTAGTTACCTACTATGTGTTATGATCCGGCAACCCCGGAGTGACAATAACCGGAACCACTCCCGGTGATGACCATAGTTTGAGGAGTTCATGTGTTCACCAAGTGCTAATGTGTTGGTCCAGTTCTTTATTGAATGGAGAACCTTAATATCCCGTAGTTTCCTTTTGGACCCCGCTGCCACGGGAGGGATGGACAATAGATATCATGCAAGTTCTTTTCCCTAAGCACGTATGATGACACACGGAATGCATGCCTACATCACATTGACGAACGGGAGCTAGGCACATATCTCTCCGTGTTATAACTGTTCCATGATGAATATCATCCAAAAAAATTACCGACACATTGCCTACGAGTTCTCCTACTACTGTTGTTCCTTGTCTTGCTCTGCTGCTGTTACTACTGTTGCTTTTGCTGTTACTTGTCTTGCTCTGCTGCTACTGTCGCTTGCTACTGTTGCCTACTTTCTACTGCTGTCACCACTGCTGTTCCTTGCCACTGCTATTGCTCGTTACACTGCTACTACCTGCTACAATTTTGATTCGGTGGTCGTTGACGGGAACAGACAATTTCTGTCAACGAGGCAACTTGGCGCCATTGATACAATCGTTAGGAATAGTCCGCCGTCAACAGATCGTTTCTGACACCGTTGTTATCATACTACTTTGCTGCTAATACTTTGCTTGCAGATACTAATCTTTCAGGTGAGGTTGAATCTGACACATTCAGCTGCAAATACTCATGAGTATTCTCTCACCTCCTGTTTGGCGATCAACAAATTTGGGTCGAATACTCTACCCTCGAAAACTGCTACGATCCCACGCGCTGGTGGGCCGTCAACAACATTCTTCTAGTTTCGAATGCCGGAGAGTGCTAGCAGCATTCTTCTAGTGCCGTTGCAAGGGAAGGTCTGCTGTTACGGAGTCAACATTTTTCTCGCGCCGTTGCCGGGGTGGTATTTCTATATTCTCTAAGTCACTTGAGATTTATATCTGTTGATCACTATGAAGAATCTGAAGGATCCAAAAACCAAAGTCTTGCCCTCAACTACGAGGCGAGGTAAGGAATTGCCATCTAGCTCTGCACTTGATTCACCTTCAGTTATGAGTAAGTTTGTGACATCACCTCCTGCTAGAAATCTTGATATGTCGCCTGTGCTTGATGATTCTTATGATGATATTTCTAGAGATCCTATGCTTGATACTATGCCTGATGATACTATGCTTGATGCTATGCCTGATACTGCTTTGCCTGATATTGCAAGAGATGCTATGCTCGATATTGCTAGAGATGCTATGCCTGATGATACTATGCCTGATGCTATCCCTGATACTCCTAGATATGCTATTTTTCCTGATGATTCTATGCCTGATACTGCTAGAGATGCTACTTTGCCTGATGTTCCACTAGGGGTGTTCCTTGATGATCATATTGCTAGAGTTGCTGCTAATGCTCGTGATGCTTCTGAAACTGCCGATACTATTGAGATAGAACCTGCTTTTGCTCCTGTTAGATCTAGCTCTCCTAGATATGAATTACCTGATATACCTGAGGGTTATGTTATGGAGGGAGAGATAGCTAAGGATTTTCTTGCGTGTAAGGATGCCTATGACGCTGAGAAATTACTTCTCAAGTGGAAGGAAAAATCTCTGAAAGCCTCTAGAGACCACCTAGATAGTTGTGTCGGTTGTGTTTTTAGGGAATGAACTGTAGAACAAGCTGAGACCCTACTGAATAACATCTTGATCAATGATAATGCTTAGACTATTCCCGAACCACCTCCTAAGCCAACTCCGAAGAAAAGAGGTATTCTATTACTCAGTCCCGAAGATATGCAAGAAGCCAAGAAATGTATGCAATAGAAAGGCATTAGATCTGAAGATGTCAAAAATCTACCACCTATCGAAGAGATCCATGGCCTCAATAACCCGATACAAGTAGTAGAAGTGAATTCTCTGCGTAGGTTTGATGAGAGTGATATTCCTTTTGACGAACCTGCTAGCCTATGCTTTGATGAATTTGACAACTTTGTTGCCAAACAAGAGAGTTTCAATGATTATGTTAGCAGACATTTGGAACAAAGTACTCGTATGCTTAGCCATTTAAGTGCTTGTGTAGACAGAAATGTCAATGATCTGAAGCTTCTGAGTAAACATGCCTCTATGATTACTACTCAGGTAGAACAGGTACTTAAAGCTCCGAATGACTTGCTCAATGAATTAAATGACAACTCTGTCAGAGTCATTACTAGAGGAGTCAAAATGACTCAGGAACCTTTGTATCCTGAAGGTCATCCTAAGAGAATTGATCAAGATTCTCAAGGAATCAATGCTGATGCACCTAGTCATCCTAAGGAGAAGAAGAAGGATGATAGAAACCTACATGCCAGTTCACCAAATACTGTCACACTTGAAGAACCTAATGATATTTCTGCTTCTCATGCAGAAACACAATCTGGTGATGAACATGAACCTGGTGACAATATGGACAGTGATGTTCATAATAATGCTCATCCTAGAAATGATGAGGATGTGGAGATTGAACCTACGGTTAATCCTGATAACCCACAACCTAAGAGAAACGATAAGAATGACTTCACTGCTCGGAAGCATGGTAAAGAAAGGGAGCCATGGGTTCAGAGATATATGCCCTTTCCTCATAAGCCATCCAAGAAAAAGGATCATGAGGATTTTGAGTGCTTTGTTGAGATGATAAGACCCATCTTTCTACAGACGCGGTTAACTGATATGCTCAAGATGTCTTCGTATGCCAAGTACATGAAAGATATCGTGACCAATAAATGGAAGATACCAGATCTTGAGATCTTCACCATGCTTGCCAACTAGACTTTTAAAGGTGGAACTCCTAAGAAACTTGGTGATCCCCGAGTGCCCACTATATTTTGCTCCATTAAAGGAAACTACGTAAGAACTGCCTTATGTGACCTTGGAGCCGGGGTTAGTGTTATGCCGCTCTCTCTTTATCGTAGACTTGAATTGGATAAGTTGACACCCATTGCAATTTCTCTGCAAATGGCCGACAAATCAACTGCTTTCCCTATCGGCATTTGCGAGGATGTGCCTGTTGTGGTTTCTAACACCACTATCTTAACAGACTTTGTTATCTTGGATATTCCCGAGGACGATGCCATGGCTGTCATCCTCGGAAGACCCTTTTTAAACACTCGAGGGGCTGTTATAGATTGCAACAAAGGCAATGTCACTTTCCATGTCAACGGTAATGAGCACACAGTGCACTTTCCAAAGAAATGATATCAAGTACATTGCATCAATGCTATAGAAAAGACTTCATCGATTCTTATTTGGAGCTTTGAATGCCCTATTCCTCGTGTCAAGATGAAGTATGATTTGCTTGTTGGGGAGATACATATCCCCATTGAGGTGCCTTAATGGCTTTTCGAAAATTCTCCGCTCTCTCTTGCGATTCGAGAAGGTTTTGTCATGAGGACTTGATCAACCCCATTGACGGATTTCTTTCGATGACCATGAAATGGATGAATCAAGGAGTCACATACCTCAGTTTTGAGCTTTCATTTTCTGTTGCTTAGAAGAAAAATGATAGATTTAGTTTAGTTTTCCTGTTTTCTATTTTAACGTACCGGAGAAAAATACCCCGAAAATAAAAGTTCTCCGATGGTCCTGAAAATTTAGTATGATTTTTTTTGGAATATTTGAAAATTACTGGGCCTGAGAGCTGGCCTGGGGGCCTGACCAGTAGGCCACAAGCCGTGCCACCACCACCCCCCTGGTGGCGACTAGCAAGCTTGTGGGGCCCATAGGGACCCCCTCCACTCATTCCAGCTCCCAACCTCTTATTCCACCTCCAGAAAAAATTGTTCCGCAGCTCAAACCCGTGTTCTTGCTCTTTTGGCTGTGATTTTCGATCTCCTTGCTCAAAGCACCATTGTCCGAACCGTTTTGGGGAAATTACTCCTTGGTAAGTGACTCCTCCATTGGTCCAATTAGTTTTTTCTCTAGTGCTTTATCCTTCGCGTATTCTTGCTACCTTGGTGACCCTGTTCTTGAGCTAGAAATGTTGATTTAGCTGGTCCCGTGTAGTTTTAGCGAGTGATATGGTCTCTAGGAACTAGTAGGAGTAGTTGCTACAAGGTGTGGTTGGTCTTCATTCACTTTTCTCTCGAACTTCAAAAATTTCAGCAAAAGGAAATTATGTTCAGGAGCAAGTTTCATGGTGGTTCCTCAAGTAAGAAGGGTCCCCGTCTTTCTTTTTGAGAGCCCGAACATTTTCAACTAAGGGACGCACCGGTACAACCATGTGAATGGCCTTCCGTTGAGTTCATGATTGAAGAAGGTTTCAAGGATGAGTTTGATACACTTGTCCGCAATGTCGGGTTAGAAGAATTCCTCTGAGATAAATGTGAACAGTATGCTATGCTCACTGCCTCTTTTGTGCGTAGATTTAAATTTTCAGTTGGCCGTGACTCATCCATACTGTTCGATCTGTACGATAAATCCTACGCCATGGATTTGGAGGATTTCAATAGGATTTGCAAGATACCCGATGGGGGTAATATTAATGATCCTTCTAAGTCTTCAGTCAGAGACTTTGTCTCCAGTATAACTGTTGGAGAAACCAGAGACATCACGCAAGCCACCATAGGAAGCATCCATTTCCCTGCCTTGCACTACTTTGCCCTCTTCATAGGTAGGTGCATTAACGACAAGGGTGCACATTGTCACCTATGCGCTTCTGACCTTAGTATCCTTAAGAGCGCAGTAACAGGTGACAGGAGCTTCAATATGGGAGCTATAATAGCAAGGAGGCTGAATAATAATGCCAGTGAGGGGGATTTCTTTGGTGGAGTTTATGCTACACGCTTAGCAAATTTTCTTGGAGTATCCATCCGTTCAGAAGACCCTCCTCTCCTTACAGCCTACCTTGATCGTGTCGCTCTAACACGCTACCAGTTCCTTGGGAGAGATCATGGATCCCTACTATACCGCTTGATATTTAACCGGTAGCGTGTTTCCATATTACCCTTCCTGCTCCTGCTTTCTTTGACTTTCAGGTAAAACGAAGATACTACATCACCATAGGAGAGGCAGAGGAGTATGAGAGGGAGGCGACGGCTGCTCAACTACGTGAGGCAGCTATTCAGGCAGTGGCTGCAGCACTCCCGTATAACACTGATGTCAGTTGTGCTTCCCCGGCAACGGCGACAGGAATAGTCGTGTCGGCGGCACCAGGAATCCTTATGCTACGGCTATGGAGCCTTGCGTTGGTGTTCCCTCGAAGTGGAAAGGGTGATGTAGCACAGCGGTGGTAAGTATTTCCCTCAGTTTGAGAACCAAGGTATCAATTCAGTGGAGGAGTATCACAAGATCCTGCACAAACAGAAAAGCTTACTCCCAACGCTATGAAGGGGTTGTCAATCCCCTATAGATTGTTCGCCAAGTGAGAAATGAAAGCAACAAAGTAACAAAGCAAAGTAAAAGCAGAGGTGTAAACGATGGGTGTAAATAGACCCGGGGTCGTAGTGTTTACTAGTGGCTTCTCTCATGAAAGCAAGTAGACGGTGGGTGAACAAATTACTGTCGAGCAATTGATAGAACCGCGCAAAGTCGTGACGATATCTATGGCAATGATTATATCTATAGGCATCACGTCCAAAACAAGTAGACCGATACTTTCTGCATCTACTACTATTACTCCACACGTCGACCGCTATCCAGCATGCATCTAGTCTATTAAGTCCAAAAGAACAGAGTAACGCCTTTAGCAAGGTGACATGATGTAGATGGACAATCTCATATCAACGACAGAGCCCATCTTGTTACCCTTGATGGCAACTACTTAATGTGTGCCTTGCTGCCCCTACTGTCACTGGGAAAGGTCACCACATGGTAGAACCCAAAACCAAGCACTTCTCCAATTGCAAGAATCATAGATCTAGTTGGCCAAACAAAACCCAAGACTTGGAGAGACTTACAAGGATATCAAATCATGCATAGAAGAAATCCACAAAGACTCAAATATATATCATAGATAATCTGATCACAAATCCACAATTCATCGGATCTCGACAAACACACCGCCAAAGAAGATTACATCGGATAGATCTCCATGAAGATCCAACAGAGAGAAGAATCGATCTAGCTACTAACTACGGACCCGTAGATCTGAAGTGAACTACTCATGAGTCATTGGAGGGGCGATGATGATGATGAAGAAGCCCTCCAACTCCAAAATCCCCTCCGACAGGGCGCCAGGAAGGGTCTCAAGATGAGATCTCGTGGAAACGGAAGCTTGCGGCGGTGGAAAAGTATTTTCGAGGCTGCCCTGATTTTTTGTTGTATTTTAGGGAATATATAGGCCAAAGATCTAGGTCAGGGGGCGGCCAGGGAGGCCACAAGCCCTGCCACCGCCGCCTCCTCCCTGGTGGCGGAGTGGGGGCTTGTGGGCTCCCAGGAGCCCTCCTGGCTTGGCCCACAGGCCCCCTGATCTTCTTCCGTTGGGGAAAAAATCATTTCGGGGATTTTATTCCGTTTGGACTCCGTTCCAAAATCAGATCTGAAAAGAGCCAAAAACAGAGAAAAAAAAGGAACTGGCACTTGACACTGAATTAATAAGTTAGTCCCAAAAAAGATATAAAAGGTACGTAAAACATCCAAAGATGACAAGGTAACAGCATGAAACCATCAAAAATTATAGATACGTTTGAGACGTATCAAGCATCCCCAAGCTTAACTCCTACTCGTCCTCGAGTAGGGAAGTGATAAAGAATGAATTTTTGATGCTTTCATGCTACCTAGAATAGATGTCCATTGTAACTCCTCTGATGTGACGTGAATGTTCAGATCCATTAGATTCAAAACAATAGTTTGCTATTGACGTGGAAACAATAATAATTCAAGCAAACTAGCAAGGTAATCATGAACTTTCAAAATAACAAGGCCAAAAGAAAGTTATCCCTACAAAAGCATATAGTATGGCTATGCTCTATCATCATTGCACAATGAATTTAAATCATGCACAACCCCGGTATTGGCCAAGTAATTGTTTCACACCTTTACTTTCTCAAACCTTTTCAACTGTCACACAATACATGAGCATGAGCCATGTTTATAGCACTATAAATGGTGTGGAATATGGTGGAGGTTGCAAGACAAAAAGGAGAAGATAGTCACATTAACTAGGCATATCAATGAGCTGTGGAGATGCTCATCAATAGATATCAATGTGAACGAGTATGCGAAAGCTCTTAAAGAAAACTAGTGGGTGTGCATCCAACTTGCTTGCTCACGAAGACCTAAGGCAATTTTGAGGAAGCCTATCATTGGAATATACAAGCCAAGTTATATAATGAAAATTTCCCACTAGCTATAAGGTGGGGACGAAACGAGAGTCTCTCAATCATGACGATCATGGTACTTAATATGCACATTGTCCCTTCTCTCTTTTTCTCTCATTTTTTTGGTGGGAACTTTAGCCTCTTTTTTTGGTGGGCTTCTTTGGCCTCTTTTATTTCCTCACATGGGACAATGCTCCATTAATGATGATCATCACACTTTCAACTCAAAACTTAGAGCAACTATGACTCTATATGGAATGCCTTCCGTAGTGTACCGTGACAATGATCTAGCATGGCATAGACATTAATGGAAACATCATGCTAGCTATCTTACGATCATGCAATGGCAATGTATATGTGGTGGAACATGTCATGGTGGTAGTTGCATGGCAATATATCTCAGAATGACTTCGAAAAAGCCATAGTACGTAGGTATGGTGGCTGTTTTGAGGGAGGCTAATGGTGGGTTTTGTGCACCGGCGAAAGTTGCACGTCACTAAGAAGATAGTGATGGTGGAAGGTGAAAGTGCATCTAAACCATGGACTCAACATTAGTCATGAAGAACTCATATACTTGTTGCAAAAGTTTTATTAGTAATCGAAACAAAGCATTCAACGCGTACTCCTAGGGGAAGGGTTGGTAGGTATAAACCATCGCGCGATCCCGACCGCCACGCAAAGGATGACAATCAATAGACTAATCATGCTCATATTTCATCACATAGCGGTTCACCATACGTGCATGCTATGGGAATCACTAACTTCAACACAAGTATTTCTAGATCCACAACACCTTACTAGCATGACTTCAATATTACCACAACCACAACTCAAAACTAATTGAGATGAATCAAACTTCTCTAACTATTCAACGCACATGAAGGTGGAAGTTTTCGTATCCCTTTGGATAACTACCCCTTTTGAGACTTCTTTCAAAGCATAGATAAACTACCAAGACACACACCGCTGTGCTCTAAAAGATATAAGTGAAGCACATAGAGCAAAAGTATCTAGCTCAAAAGATATAAGTGAAGCACATGTGAGCTGAATTGTCTACGAAAAGATATAAGTGAAGCTCGACAAAATCATAGTGAGTGCATGTCTCTCTCTCTAGGCGTGCAGCAAGGATGATTGTGACACAACAAACAAAAAATAAAAGACTCCTACGATACAAGACGCTCCAAGCAAAAACACATAACATGTGGTGAATAAAAATATAGCCCCAAGTAACGTTACCGATGGATTGAAGACGAGAGAGGGGATGCCTTCCCGGGGCTTCCCCAAGCTTAGGCTTTTACGGCATCCTTGAATATCTTGGGGTGCCTTGGGAATCCTCAAGCTTGGGCCCTTGCCACTCTTTATCTCTTTGTCCATAAGAACTTCACCGAAAACATGAAAACTTCACAACACGAAACTTAAACAGAAACTCGTGATAACATTAGTACAAGAAAGCAAACCACCACTTCCTTAGGTACTGTAGCAAACTTAAATTATACTTGTGCTGATGTTGGGTTACTGTACTTTCAATCTTCCCTGGCTAATACCCCCCGATACTATCCATAGTTTCATCAAAATAAGCAACCAACACAACAAAAACAGAATCTGTTAATAGCAGACCAGTCTGTAGCAATATGTATGTTTCTATACCTCTGGTACATGAAAAATTCTGAAATATTACGAAGATCTGAAGAATTTGCGTAGCCATCAGCAGAAAAAAGAATCAACTCAAAAGCTCTAACAGAAAAAATGAAAATTCTTTTCGTGAGTAGAAAGTTTCTGTCTTTTCCAGCATGACCAAACGATCATCCCCAAGACTAATCATAACGGTTTTGCTTGGCACAAACACAAAAAGAAACACAAAAAACACAATCATAACAGAATTATGAAAGTGTGAAAAACACAAAACAGAAAGAAAAAGGATAGGTTCGTTGGGTTGCCTCCCAACAAGCGCTTTTGTTTAACGCCCTTAGCTAGGCAAAAAGTGATGGAATCACGTATAGTCATCTTTGGTGCTCAAACCATAGGTAGCCCTCATCATAGATTCATAAAGCAATCCTATTTTCATTCTAGGAAAGTACTCCATGCCCTTCTTTAAAGGAAATTGAAATCTAATATTCCCTTCCTTCGTACCGATGATAGCACCAATAGTCCTTAGGAAAGGTCTACCAAGAATAATGGGACATGAAGGATTATAATCTATGTCAAGTGCAATGAAATCCATGGGTACATAGTTCTTATTTGCAACAATAAGAACATCATCGATCCTTCCCATGGGTTTCTTAACAGTAGAATCCGCAAGATGCAAATTAAGAGAACACTCTTCAATCTCATGAAAACCAAGAATATCACATAAAGACTTTGGAATCGCGGAAACACTAGCACCCAAATCACACAAAGCATTGCACTCATAGTTTTTGATCTTGATTTTGATAGTAGGTTCCCACTCATCATGAAGTTTTCTAGGTATAGAGACTTCTAGTTCGAGCTTCTCTTGAAGAGATATCATCATAGCATCTACGATATGCGCGATAAAAGCTTTGCTTTGGCTATAAGCATGTGGAGAGTTTGCAATGGATTGCATCAAAGAAATGCATTCAAACAAGGAGGAATTATCATAATTGAATTCCTTGAAATCCAAAGTGGGAGTTTCATTACTACCCAAAATTTTGACTTCTTCTACTCCACTCTCCACACCTTTATCATGAAGATAGGTGGACTCCGAATCGTTGGGGCATTTTTCAACCAAAGTGGATTCATATCCAGACCCTCCATAAATAGGTTTGGCACGCGAAAACAAAGATTCAAGAGGAGACACACCAAGCACTTTAAGATCTTCGTGATTTGCATCACTAGAATGCACCCTTTTAAACCATTCATGCCTAGCGCGAATTTGGGCGGTTCTTTCTTTGCTCTCATTCATGGAGACATGCATAGCTTTCAAAGTTTCATCCAAGTTGACCTTTGGAATTGCGCATCTAACTTTCAAAGCATCAATATCACAAGACATCCTATCAACGCTCTTAGCCAAATCGTCTATTTTGAGTAGTTTTCCTCTATGGACGCATTGAAAATCTTTTGAAAGTTGACGAACTCTCAGATATTACTCTCTAAATCAGAGGGTAATTTGTTGTGATTTCCATAAGTGTTGTTGTAGGAATTGCCATAATTGTTAGAGGAGTTACTAGGGAAAGGCCTAGGAACATAGTTTCCTCTAAAAGCATTGGTGTTGCCAAAATTGTTCCTACCAACAAAATTCACGTCCAAACTAGCGTTTCTACTCTCAATCAAAGAAGATAATGGCATGTCATTAGGATCTACGGTAGCGTTTCTACTAGCAACCAAATTCATCAACTCGTCCATCTTAGCACTAAGCGAGTTAATCTCTTCTATAGCGAGCACCTTTTTGCTAGCAGGCGACCTTTCAGTATGCCACTGAGAGTAGTTGGTCATGATATTGTCTAGGAGTTTTGTAGCGTCTCCTAACGTGATTTCCATGAACGTTCCACCTGAGGCGGAGTCCAAGATATTGCGAGAAGCAAAATTCAAGCCAGCGTAAAAGATTTGTATAATCATCCACAAACTCAAGCCATGAGCGGGGCAATTTCTAATCATAAGCTTCATTCTCTCCCAAGATTGTTCAACGTGTTCATGATCAAGTTGCTTGAAATTCATGATATCGTTACGTAAGGAGATGATCTTAGCTGGCAGAAAATACTTGGATATGTAAGCATCTTTGCACTTATCCCAAGAATCGATACTATTTTTAGGCAAAGAAGAAAAACAAGTTTTTGCGCGATCTCGCAACAAGAAAGGAAAAAGTTTCAACTTAATCACGTCATTATCGACATCTCTTTTCTTTTGCATATCACAAAGCTAAATGAAGGTATTGAGATGGGATGCGGCATCTTCACTAGGAAGGCCAGAGAATTGCTCTTTCATAACAAGATTCAGCAAAGCTGCGTTGATTTCATACGATTCCGCACTAGTGGCGGGAGCAATCGGAGTACTAATAAAATCATTATTATTAGTGCTCGAGAAGTCGCAAAGTTTGGTGTTTTCAGCCATGACGACTTCAACAAACAAACAAGCACACAAGCAAGAAAGAAAACTGGCAAAGGGAAACGACAAAGGCAAAAGAAAACGACGAAGGAGAAAGGCAAATGAAAGCGGCAAATGTGAAGTGGGGGAGAGGAAAACGAGAAGCAACTGGCAACAAAAGTAAATGCAAGAGATGAGTTTGTGAGACCTACTTGGATAGATCATGATCTCTCCTCCCCGGCAACGGCGCCAGAAATACTTCTGATGTCAGCTGTGCTTCCCCGGCAACAGCGACAGGAATAGTCGTGTTGACGGCACCAGGAATCCTTCTGCTACGGCTATGGAGCCTTGCGTTGGTGTTCCCTCGAAGCGGAAAGGGTGATGTAGCACAGCGGTGGTAAGTATTTCCCTCAGTTTGAGAACCAAGATATCAATCCAGTGGAGGAGCATCACAAGATCCTGCACAAACACAAAAGCTTGCTCCCAACTCTATGAAGGGGTTGTCAATCACTTATAGATTGTTCGCCAAGTGAGAACTGAAAGCAACAAAGTAACAAAGCAAAGTAAAAGCGGAGGTGTAAACGATGGTGTGAATAGACCCGGGGGCATAGTATTTACTAGTGGCTTCTCTCATGAAAGCAAGTAGACTGTGGGTGAACAAATTACTGTTGAGCAATTGATAGAACCGCGCAAAGTCGTGACGATATCTATGGCAATGATTATATCTATAGGCATCACGTCCAAAACAAGTAGACCGATACTTTCTCCATCTACTACTATTACTCCACACGTCGACCGCTATCCAGCATGCATCTAGTGTATTAAGTCCAAAAGAACAGAGTAACGACTTAACCAAGATGACATGATGTAGATGGACAATGTCATATCAACGACAGAGCCCATCTTGTTACCCTTGATGGCAACTACTTAATGTGTGCCTTGCTTCCCCTACTGTCACTGGGAAAGGTCACCACATGGTAGAACCCAAAACCAAGGACTTCTCCCATTGCAAGAATCATAAATATAGTTGGCCAAAAAAACCAAGACTCGGAGAGACTTACAAGGATATCAAATCATGCATATAAGAAATCAGCAAAGACTCAAATATATATCATAGATAATCTTATCACAAATCCACAATTCATCGGATCTCGACAAACACACCGCCAAAGAAGATTACATCGGATAGATCTCCATGAAGATCATGGAGAACATTGTATTGAAGATCCAAGAGAGAGAAGAAGCCATCTAGCTACTAACTACGGACCCGTAGGTCTGAAGTGAACTACTCACGAGTCATTGGAGGGGCAATGATGATGATGAAGAAGCCCTCCAACTCCAAAGTCCCCTCCGGCAAGGCGCCGGGAAGGGTCTCTAGGTGAGATCTCGCGGAAACGGAAGCTTGCGATGGCGGAAAAGTATTTTCGAGGCTCCCCTGATTTTTTGCTGTATTTTAGGGAATATATAGGCCAAAGATCTAGGTTAGGGGGCGGCCCGGCAGGCCACAATCCCTGCCACCGCCGCCTCCCCCTGGTAGCGGAGTGGGGGCTGGTGGGCTCCCACGAGCCCTCCTGGCTTGGCCCACAGGCCCCTTGATCTTCTTCCGTTCTGGAAAAAATCATTTCCAGGATTTTATTCCGTTTGGACTCCGTTCCAAAATAAGATCTGAAAAGAGCCAAAAACACAGAAAAAACATGAACTGGCACTTGGCACTAAATTAATAAGTTAGTCCCAAAAAAGATATAAAAGGTACATAAAACATCCAAAGATGACAAGATAACAACGTGAAACCATCAAAAATTATAGATACGTTTGAGACATATCAAACACCCATTATAATTTTGGGTTTCGCCAGGACCATCCATGGGAGTAGACCAAGCTAGGCCAAAAGCCTAAGCTTGGGGGAGTACGTGTTCTCACCGACTTTACATTCATGCTTATGCTTTCACTTTGTTAGCCGGTGTTCACACTTTGCCACTGTATTATCCATGCTAGTTTGTTTTCGTTTCCTTGTTTTGTTCTGTGTCCTTTTGAGAAAACCCAAAAAGATTTTTCTTTCTTCTTTTGCTTGTTGGGAGCTTTCCCTTGTAAATAGTTTTCTTTTTCTTTGGGTAAAGGTAGAAGATATTGGTTACAATGTTTAGTGGTTCTTGCATGCATGCCTGTTTAGCTTTCAAAGAGCCATATTACTTTGTCTTCTCCTTTGTGTTTGCCTGCAGATTCAGCTTAGTCCAATGCTCTTATTATTGTTCACATCGTTCGATCGTGCAAATGAAAGGCAATAATGATGATATATGATGAAGTGATTGAGACTGAAAAGCTGGTATGAACTCTATCTATTTTGTTTTTGTAAATATGACCAGCTTGTCAAACCAGATTCAGCTTTGTTGTGAGAGAACCCTGTTTGCAATGACAACTTAGAGTTCATAGTTTCTGATGCCATGCTTATTGAGCTAGGAGCTTATAATGGTTTGTCTTGAATGCCAACCAAGATTTTGAGATGACTATGATGTAGTATGATAGGATGGTATTCTCCTTTGAATGATTCAAGTGGCTTGACCTGCCGCATGTTCATGCATGTAGTTGAAACAAATCAACATATCCTCTATGATGTTCGCATTCATGGTGATTTATATCCTATTCATGCTTGAATTCAATGTTAGTCAAACTCATTGCATGTTGATGACTCTTGTCGCTCTCTAGTTGGTCGCTTCCTAGTCTTTTGCTAGCCTTCACTTGTACTAAGCGGAATACTGCTTGTGCATCCACTTCCATAAACCCAAAAGTTTTTCCATGAGAGTCCACCATACCTACCTATTTGCGGTATCTACCTGCCGTTCCCAGTAAATTTGCATGTGCCAGTCTCTAAACCTTAAAGAAATAATATGTTTTGCATGCCCGAACCGCTCATGTGGTGAAAGGGGGCTATTGGTATCTTCCATGCTAGGAGTGTTATCCTCGACATGTGTTTATTCACTGTCATTCAGGAGAAAGGGGCCAGTAATTGGAATGCCCAGTTCCACACTTAAATCGAAAACATAACTGTAAAACAAGACTCCCCCGGGATTGATGTTAGTATGGACGGTACCCGATGATTCGGCTAGCCGTGGAGTGTGATTGATTGGTGGTGGGGGAGTTAAAACTTTATTTTTCTGTTTGGGAACCGCCTATAGCATGAGTAGCATGGAATATATTGAGAACTCTTGGTCATTGCGTTGACAATGAAAGCATGCCACCCAAAATTATTATCTCTGTTCTCAAAGCTTGAGCTCTCGCACCTCTGCAAATCAATGCTTCTCTCTACGAAGGACCTGTCTATTTATTTTCCTGTCGAGTCATCCTCTTCTTATATAAGCACCAATTAGAGAACACCTCTATCATTTTTATGCTTTGCTTTTGATTGATATTGAGTATAACTATGACTGGATCTTCGTTGCTATGAATTACAATGTTTAGTGAGCCCTTGATCTTTGAAAGTACTCTGCATTTATGTTTTGCGATCTCAGAAAGAGCTAACGAGATACCACCTATTCATGTTGCTTCATGCTTGTTTTGATTGAAGTTTTGGTATTTGAAACTCATTATTATTTGCGCGTTAGCTGATTATGCCATTGATATTAGTTTACCGTGAGACCTTTGTGTCACTTGCTTATGTGGTTAACTTGTCATCTTGCTAAAATTCTGGTTATGATTTAAACATAGTTGCAACAACAAGATCAAATAGAGTTTGTCAAAGTTTTTCTTTCTCTCTCAGTTTGTCAACTGAGTTGCTTGAGGACAAGCAAGGTTTTAAGCTTGGGGAGTTGATACGTCTCCATTGTATCTACTTTTCCAAACTCTTTTGCCCTTGTTTTGGACTCTAATTTGCACGATTTGAATGGAACTAACCTAGACTGACGTTGTTTTCAGCAGAATTGCCTTGGTGTTGTTTTTGTGCAGCAATCAAAGTTCTCCAAACGTCCTGAAAATTTATGGAGATTATTTTTGGAAAATATGAAAACAACCTGCGCAAAGATCCACCTGAGGGGGTGGGCCAGTGGGCCACAAGCCCTCAATCCGCTACCCCCCTGGTGGCAGATGGCCAGCTTGTGGGGCCCACGTGGCTCTGCCGCCCCCAATCTCAGCTCTATAAGTTCACTTTCGTCCCAGAAAAAATAAAAAGAGAAGATTTGTCGTGTTTGTGATACAGAGGCGCCGCCACAACCTGTTCTTCATTTGGAGGGCAGATCTGGAGTCCGTTTTGGTCTCCGGAGAGGGGAAATGGTCGCCATCGTCATCATCAACCTTCTTCTCTCTATATATCCATGAAGCTCTTCGTCGTTCGTGAGTAATCTATTCGTAGGCTCGCTGGGCGGTGATGAGTAGGATGAGATCTATCATGTAATCGAGTTAGTTTTGATGGGGACTGATCCCTAGTATCCACTATGTTCTGAGATTGATGTTGCTACTACTTTGCCATGCTTAATGCTTGTCACTAGGGCCCGAGTGCCATGATTTCGGATCTGAAGTTATTATGTTGCCACCAATATATGTGTGTTTTAGATCCAATCTTGCAAGTTGTAGTTACCTAATATGTGTTATGATCCGGCAACCCCGGAGTGACAATAACCGGAACCACTCCTGGTGATGACCGTAGTTTGAGGAGTTCATGTGTTCACGAAGTGCTAATGCGTTGGTCCGGTTCTTAATTAAAAGGAGAACCTTAATATCCCGTAGTTTCCTTTTGGACCCCGCTGCCACGGGAGGGATGGACAATTGATGTCATGCAAGTTCTTTTCCCTAAGCACGTATGACGACACACGAAATGCATGCCTACATCACATTAACGAATGGGAGCTAGCCACATATCTCTTCGTGTTATAACTGTTGCATGATGAATATCATCCAAACAAATCACCGACCCATTGCCTACGAGTTCGTCCTACTACTGTTGTTACTTGTCTTGCTCTGCTGCTGTTACTACTGTTGCTATTGTTGTTACTTGTCTTGCTCTGCTGCTACTGTCACTTGCTACTGTAGCTACTTGCTACTGTTGTCACTATTGTTGTTCCTTGCCACTGCTATTGCTCGATACACTGCTGCTACCTGCTACAATTTTGATTCGCTGGTCGTTGACGGGAACTAACAATTTGCGTCAACGAGGCAACTTGGCGCCATTGATACAATCGTTAGGAATAGGCTGTCGTCAATAGATCGTTTCTGACACCATTGTTATCATACTACTTTGTTGTTGATACTTTGCTAGCAGATAATAATCTTTCAGGTGTGGTTGAATCTGACACATTCAGATGCTAATACTCAAGAGTATTCTCTCACTTCCTGTTTGGCGATCAACAAATTTGGGTCGAGTACTCTACCCTCGAAAACTGCTACGATCCCACACGCTGGTGGGCCATCAACAACATTCTTCTAGTTTTGATTGCCGAAGAGTGCTAGCAGCATTCTTTTGGTGCCATTGCAAGGGAAGGTCTGCTATTACGGAGTCGGGATTTTCGACATCTTTGCTCAAATCACCATTATCTGAACTGTTTTGGCGAAATTACTCCTTGGTAAGTGACTCCTCCATTGGTCCAATTAGTTTTTGCTCTAGTGCCTTATACTCCGCGTATTTTTGCTGCCTTGGTGACCATGTTCTTGAGCTTTGCATGCTAATTTTAGCTGGTCCCAAGTAGTTTTGATGTGTAATATGGCCTCTAGGAACTTGTGGGAGTAGTTGCTACGAGTTTAATTGAGCCTTATTCATTTTTCCTTTGGATCATTGAAAATTTCAGAAAAGGAAGATGTTCAGAAGAAAATTTCATGGTGGTTCCTCAAGCAAGAGAGGTCCCCGTCTTGCGATTCGGGAGCCAGATCCTTACCAACCAAGGGACGCGTAGGTACAACCATGTGAATGGCCTTCTGATGAATTTATGATTGAGGTGGGTATCAAAGATGAGTTTGATGCACTTGTTCACAACGTCGGACTCGAAGAATTCATCTCCGATAAATGTGAATAGTATGTTGCTCTCACTGCCTCTTTTGTTCATAGATTCAAATTTTCAGTTGGCCGTGACACATCGGTACTGTTTGATCTCTATGACAAATCGTATACCATGGATTTAGAGGATTTTAATAGAATTTGCAAAATACCTATTTGGGGTAGCCTCAATGATCCTCCTAAATCTTCGGTTAGATATTTTTTCTCTAGTATTACTGTTGGAGAAACTAGAGACATTACGCAGGCTACCATGGGGAGTATTCATTTTCCTGCCTTGCATTACTTTGCCCTCTTCATAGGAAGATGCATTAATGGCAAGATTGAACATTGTCACCTCTGCGCACCCGACCTTAGTATCCTTAAGTGCGCAGTAACGGGTGATAAATGTTTCAATATGGGAGTGCTACTACAACAAAAGACCTTCCAACGGCGCCAGAAATAGGCACGTCGATGGGAGAATACTTGGCTTGATCTTTCTGCTTCAGCTACACCTTAAGGGACTTCCTAGGCAAGTATGCAAAGGATTTCCCCCGTGGCCTTGGAGCCTTGCGTTGGTGTTCCCTCGAAGCGGAAAGGGTGATGTAGCATAGTGGCTAGTACTTCCCTCAGTTTGAGAACCAAGGTATCAATCCAGTGGAGGAGTATCTCAAGATCCTGCACAAACACAAAAATTTGCTCCCAACGCTATGAAGGGGTTGTCAATCCCTTATAGATTGTTTGCCAAGTGAGAACTGAAAGCAACAAAGTAACAAAGCAAAGTAAAAGCGGAGATGTAAACGATGGATGTGAATAGATCCGGGGGCTGTAGTGTTTACTAGTGCCTTCTCTCATGAAAGCAAATAGACGGTGGGTGAACAAATTACTGTCGAGCAATTGATAGAACCGCGCAAAGTCGTGACGATATCTATGGCAATGATTATTTCTATAGGCATCACGTCCAAAACAAGTAGACCGATATTGTCAGCATCTACTACTATTACTCCACACGTCGACCGCTATCCAGCATGCATCTAGTGTATTAAGTCCATAAGAACAGAGTAACGCCTTAAGCAACATCACATGATGTAGAGGGATAATCTCAAACCAATGATAAAAACCCCATCTTTTTACCCTTGATGGCAACTACTTGATGTGTGCCTTGCTGCCCCTACTGTCACTGGGAAAGGTCACCACATGGCAGAACCCAAAACCAAGAACTTCTCCCATTGTAAGAATCATAGATCTAGTTGGCCGAACAAGACCCAAGGCTCGGAGAGACTTACAAGGATATCAAATCATGCATATAAGAAATCGGCAAAGACTCAAATATATATCATAGATAATTTTATCACAAATCCACAATTCATCGGATCTCGACAAAAACACCGCCAAAGAAGATTACATCGGATAGATCTCCATGAAGATCATGGAGAACTTTGCATTGAAGATCCAAGAGAGAGAAGAAGCCATCTAGCTACTAACTACGGACCCGTAGGTCTAAAGTGATCTACTCAGGAGTCATTGGAGGGGCGATGATGATGATGAAGAAGCCCTCCAACTCCAAAGTCCCCTCCGACAGGGCGCCGTGAAGGGTCTCCAGATGAGATCTCGCGGAAACGGAAGCTTGCGATGGCGAAAAAGTATTTTCGAGGCTCCCCTCATTGCTGTATTTTAGGGAATATATAGGCCAAAGATCTAGGTTAAGGGGCAGCCAGGGAGGCCACAAGCCCTGCCACCGCCGCCTCCCCCCTGGTGGCGGAGTGGGGGCTTGTGGGCTCCCAGGAGCCCTCCTGGCTTGGCCCACAGGCCCCCTGATCTTCTTCCGTTCTGGAAAAAATCATTTCCAGGATTTTATTCCGTTTGGACTCCGTTCCAAAATCAGATCTGAAAAGAGCAAAAAACATAGAAAAAACACGAACTGGCACTTGGCACTGAATTAATAAGGTAGTCCCAAAAAAGATATAAAACGTACATAAATCATCCAAAGATGACAAGATAACAACGTGAAACCATCAAAAATTATATATACGTTTGAGACGTATCAAACACCCATTATGATTTTGGGTTTCGCCAGGACCATCCATGGGAGTAGACCAAGCTAGGCCAAAAGCTTGTTTTGTGTCCTTTTGAGAAAACCCAAAAAGATTTTTCTTTCTTCTTTTGCTTGTTGGTAGCTTTCCCTTGTAAATAGTTTTCTTTTTCTTTGGGTCAAGGTAGAAGATATTGGTTACAATGTTTAGTGCTTCTTGCATATATACCTATTTAGCTTTCAAAGAGCCATATTACTTTGTCTTCTCCTTTGTGTTTGCGTGCAAATTCAGCTTAGTCCAATGCTCTTATTATTGTTCACATCGTTCGATCGTGCAAATGAAAGGCAATAATGATGATAGATGATGAAGTGACTGAGACTGAAAAGCTGGTATGAACTCTATCTATTTTGTTTTTGTAAATATGACTAGCTTGTCAAACCAGATTCAGCTTTGTTGTGAGAGAACCATGTTTGCAATGAAAACTTAGAGTTCATAGTTTCTGATGCCATGCTTATTTAGCTAGGAGCTTATAATGGATTGTCTTGAATGCCAACCTAGATTTTGAGATGACTATGATGTAGTATGATAGGATGGTATTCTCCTTTGAATGATTCAAGTGGCTTGACTTGGCGCATGTTCATGCATGTAGTTGAAACAAAATCAACATAGCCTCTATGATGTTCGCGTTCATGGTGATTTATGTCATGTTCATGCTTGCATTCAATGTTAGTCAAACTCATTGCATCTTGATGACTGTTGTCGCTCTCTAGTTGGTCGCTTCCCAGTCTTTTTCTAGCCTACACTTG
Source organism: Hordeum vulgare subsp. vulgare (assembly GCF_904849725.1). NCBI lineage: Eukaryota > Viridiplantae > Streptophyta > Magnoliopsida > Poales > Poaceae > Hordeum > Hordeum vulgare. Next base: position 296,468,645 of record NC_058520.1, on the reverse strand, counting down.
TACTAAGCGGAATACTGCGTGTGCATCCACTTCCATAAACCCAAAAAAATTTCCATGAGAGTCCACCATACCTACCTATTTGCGGTATCTACCTTCCGTTCCAAGTAAATTTGCATGTGCCACTCTCTAAACCTTAAAGAAATAATATGGTTTGCATGCCCGAACCACTCATGTGGTGACAGGGGGCTATTGGTATCTTCCATGCTAGGAGTGTTATCCTCGACATGTGTTTATTCACTGTCATTCATGAGAAAGGGGCCGGTAATTGGAATGCCCAGTTCCACGCTTAGTTTGAAAACATAACTGTAAAACAAGACTCCCTCGGATTGATGTTAGTATGGACGGTACCCGATGTTTCGGCTAACCGTGGAGTGTGATTGATTGGTGGTGGGGGAGTTAAAACTTTACGTTTCTGTTTGGGAACCGCCTATAGCATGAGTAGCATGGAAGATATTGAGAACTCTTGTTCATTGCGTTGACAATGAAAGCATGCCACCCAAAATTATTATCTCTGTTTTCAAAGCCTGGGCTCTGGCACCTCTGCAAATCAATGCTTCCCTCTGCGAAGGGCTTGTCTATTTATTTTCCTGTCGAGTCATCCTCTTCTTATATAAGCACCAATTAGAGAGCACCTCTGTCATTTTTCTGCTTTGCTTTTGATTGATATTGAGTATGACTATGACTGGATCTTTGTTGCTATGAATTACAATGTTTACTCAGCCCTTGATCTTTGAAAGTGCTCTGCATTTATGTTTTGCGGTCTCAGAAAGAGCTAGCGATATACCACCTAGTCATGTTGCTTCATGCTTGTTTTGATTGAAGTGTTGGTATTTGAAACTCATTATTATTTGCTCGTTAGCTGATTATGCCATTGATATTAGTTTACCGTGAGACCTTTGTGTCACTTGCTTATGTGGTTAACTTGTGATCTTGCTGAAATTCTCGTTATGAGTTAGACATAGTTGCAACAACAAGATCAAACAGAGTTTGTCAAAGTTTTTCTTTCTCTCTCACTTTGTCAACTGAGTTGCTTGAGGACAAGCAAGGTTTTAAGCTTGGGGGAGTTGATACGTCTCCATCGTATCTACTTTTCCAAACTCTTTTGCCCTTGTTTTGGACTCTAATTTGCATGATTTGAATGGAACTAACCTGGACTGACGTTGTTTTCAGCAGAATTCCCTTGGTGTTGTTTTTGTGCAGAAATCAAAGTTCTCCAAACGTCCTGAAAATTTATGGAGATTATTTTTGGAAAATATGAAAAATACCTACGGAAAGAACCACCTGAGGGGTGGGCCAGTGGGCCACAAGCCCTCAAGCCGCTACCCCCTGGTGGCGGATGGCAAGCTTGTGGGGGCCCACGTGGCTCTTCTGCCCCCAATCTCAGCTCTATAAGTTCACTTTCGTCCCAGAAAAAATAAAAAGAGAAGATTTGTCGCGTTTGCAATACGGAGGCGCCGCCACAACCTGTTCTTCATCTGGAGGGCAGATCTGGAGTCTGTTTTGGTCTCCTGAGAGGAGAAATCGTCGCCATCGTCATCATCAACCTTCTTCCCTCTCCAATTCCATGAACCTCTTCATCGTTCGTGAGTAATCTATTCATAGGCTCGCTGGGCGGTGATTAGTAGGATGAGATCTATCATGTAATCGAGTTAGTTTTGATGGGGATTGATCCCTAGTATCTACTATGTTCTGAGATTGATGTTGCTACTACTTTGCCATGCTTAATGCTTGACACTAGGGCCCGAGTGCCATGATTTCAGATCTGAAATTATTATGTTGCCACCAATATATGTGTGTTTCAGATCCGATCTCGCAAGTTGTAGCTACCTACTATGAGTTATGATCCGGCAACCCCGGAGTGACAATAACCGGAACCACTCCCGGTGATGACCATAGTTTGAGGAGTTCATGTGTTCACCAAGTGCTAACGCGTTGGTCCGGTTCTTTATTAAAAGGAGAACCTTAATATCATGTAGTTTCCTTTTGAACCCCGCTGCCACTGGAGGGATGGACAATAGATGTCATGCAAGTTCTTTTCCCTAAGCACGTATGACGAGACATGGAATGCATGCCTACATCATATTGACGAATGGGAGCTAGCCACATATCTCTCCGTGTTATAACTGTTGCATGATGAATATCATCCAAAGAAATCACCGACCCATTGCCTATGAGTTCGTCCTACTACTGTTGTTACTTGTCTTGCTCTGCTACTGTTACTATTGTTGTTGTTGCTGTTACTTGTCTTGCTCCGCTGCTACTGTCGCTTGCTACTGTTGCTACTTGTTGCTGCTGTCACTACTGTTGTTCCTTGCCACTGCTATTGCTCGTTACACTGCTGCTACCTGCTACAATTTTGATTCGCTGGTCGTTGACGGGAACTGACAATATCCGTCAACGAGGCAACTTGGTGCCATTGATACAATCGTTAGGAATAGTGTGCCGTCAACAGATCGTTTCTGACACCATTGTTATCATACTACTTTGCTGTTGATACTTTGCTTGTAGATACTAATCTTTCAGGTGTGGTTGAATCTCACACATTCAGATGCTAATACTCAAGAGTATTCTCTCACATCCTGTTTGGCGATCAACAAATTTGGGTCGAATACTCTACCCTCGAAAACTGCTACGATCCCACCCGCTGGTGGGCCGTCAACAACATTCTTCTAGTTTCGATTGCCGGAGAGTGCTAGCAGCATTCTTTTGGTGCCATTGCAAGGAAGGTCTGCTGTTACGGAGTCAGGACTTTTGATATCTTTGCTCAAATCACCATTCTCCAAATTGTTTTGGGGAAATTACTCCTTGGTAAGTGACTCCTCCATTGGTCCAATTAGTTTTTGCTCTAGTGCCTTATACTCCGCGTCTTTTTCCTGCCTTGGTGACCATGTTCTTGAGCTTTGCATGCTAATTTTAGCTGGTCCCAAGTAGTTTTGATGTGTAATCTGGCTTCTAGGCACTTGTGGGAGTAGTTGCTACGATATTAATTGAGCCTTGTTCATTTTTCCTTTGGATCACTGAAAATTTCAGAAAAGGAAGATGTTCAGGAGAAACTTTCATGGTGGTTCCTCAAGCAAGAGAGGTCCCCGTCTTGCGATTCGGGAGCCAGATCCTTACCAACCAAGGGACGCGCAGGTACAACCATGTGAATGGCCTTCTGATTTATTTATGATTGAGACGGGTATCAAAGATGAGTTTATTGCACTTGTTCGCAACGTCGGACTCGAAGAATTCATCTCCGATAAATGTGAACAGTATGTTGCTCTCACTGCCTCTTTTGTTCGTATATTCAAATTAAAGTTGGCCGTGACACATCGGTACTGTTTGATCTCGATGACAAATCGTATACCATGGATTTAGAGGATTTTAATAGAATTTGCAAAATACCTATTTGGGGTAGCCTCATTTATCCTCCTAAATCTTAGGTTAGATATTTTTTATCTAGTATCACTCTTGGAGAAACTAAAGACATTACGCAGGCTACCATGGGGAGTATTCATTTTCCTGCCTTGCATTACTTTGCCCTCTTCATAGGCAGATGCATTAATGGCAAGTTTAAGCATTGTCATCTCTGCGCACCCGACCTTAGTATCCTTAGGAGAGCAGTAACGGGTGATAAAAGTTTCAATATGGGAGTGCTACTCCAACAAAAGACCTTCCAACGGCGCCAGAAATAGGCACGTCGACGGGAAAATACTTGGCTTGATCTTTCTGCTGCGGCTACGCCTTAAGGGACTTCCTAGGCAAGTATGCAAAGGATTTCCCCCGTGGCCTTGGAGCCTTGCGTTGGTGTTCCCTCGAAGAGGAAAGGGTGATGTAGCGTAGCGGTGGTAAGTACTTCCCTCAGTTTGTGAACCAAGGTATCAATCCAGTGGAGGAGTATCTCAAGATCCTGCACAAACACAAAAACTTGCTCCCAACGCTATGAAGGGGTTGTCAATCCCTTATAGATTGTTTGCCAAGTGAGAACTGAAAGCAACAAAGTAACAAAGCAAAGTAAAAGCAGAGATGTAAACGATGGATGTGTATAGACCCGGGGGGCGTAGTGTTTACTAGTGGCTTCTCTCATGAAAGCAAGTAGACGGTGGGTGAACAAATTACTGTCGAGCAATTGATAGAACCATGCAAAGTCGTGATGATATCTATGCAGTGATTATTTCTATAGGCATCACGTCCAAAACAAGTAGACCGATACTGTTTGCATCTACTACTATTACTCCACACGCCGACCGCTATCCAGCATGCATCTAGTGTATTAAGTCCATAAGAACAGAGTAACGCCTTAACTAAGATGACATGAGGTAGAGGGATAATCTCAAACAAATGATAAAAACCCCATCTTTTTACCCTTGATGGCAACTACTTGATGTGTGCCTTGCTGCCCCTACTGTCACTGGGAAAGGTCACCACATGGCAGAACCCAAAACCAAGCACTTCTCCCATTGCAAGAATCATAGATCTAGTTGGCCGAACAAGACCCAAGACTCGGAGAGACTTACGAGGATATCGAATCATGCATATAAGAAATCAGCAAAGACTCAAATATATATCATAGATAATCTGATCACAAATCCAAATTCATCGGATCTCGACAAACGGAAGCTTTTACTTGGAAGGAGTGTCTCCTGATGAGATCTCACGGAAACGGAAGCTTGCGGCGGCGGAAAACTATTTTCGAGGCTCTCCTGATTTTTTGCGGAATATTTGGAAATTTATTGGCCAAAGACCTAGGTCAGGGGGCGGCTAGGGAGGCCACAAGCCTGCCCACCGCCGCCTCCCCCAGGTGGTGGAGTGGGGCCTTGTGGGCTCCCTGGAGCCCACCTGGCCTGGCCCAAAGGCCCCCTGATCTTCTTCCGTCCGGGAAAAAATCATTTCGGGGTTTTTCTTCCGTTTGGACTCCGTTCCAAAATCAGATCTGAAAAGAGTCAAAAACACGGAAAAACAGGAACTCGCACTTGGCCCTCAATTAATAAGTTAGTCCTAAAAAAGATATAAAAGGTACATAAAACAACCAAAGAAGACAAGATAATAGAGTGAAACCATCAAAAATTATAGATACGTTTGAGGCGTATCAGGGAGCTATTATAGCAAGGAGGCTGAATAAGAATGCTAATGAAGGAGATTTCTTTGGTGGGATCTATGCCACTCGCATAGCAAATTTTCTTGGAGTACCCATCCGCGAAGGAGATCCCCCGCTCCATACAACTTTCCTTGACAACGTCGCTTTGACACGCTACCAGTTCCTTATGAGGGATGACGAATCCCTCCTATACCGTTTGATATTTAACCGGTAGCGTGTTTTCCATATTACCCTTCCTGCTCCTGCCTTCTTTGACTTTCAGGTAAAACAGAGATATTACATAACCACAGGAGAGGCAGAGGAGTATGAGAGGGAGGCAAAGGCTGCTCGTCTCCGTGAGGCAGCTATTCAGGCAGTGGCTGCAGCACTCCCGTATACTCCCCATTATGATTTTGGGTTTCGCCAGGACCATCCTTGGGAGTAGACCAACTTAGGCCAAAACCCTAAGCTTGGGGGAGTACGTGTTCTCACCGACTTTACATTCTTGCTTATGCTTTCACTTTGTTAGCCGCTGTTCACACTTTGCCACTATATCATCCATGTTAGTTTATTTTCTTTTTCTCGTTTTCTTTTCGTGTGTCTGTCTAGTTAGAGAAAACCCAAAAAGATTTTCTTGTTCTTCTTTTGCTTGTTGGGAGATTTCCTGTGTAAATAGTTTTCTTTTTATTTGGGTCATGGTAGAAGATATTGGTTACAATGTTTAGTTGCTCTCGCATGCATACCTGTTTAGGTGTCAAAGAGCCATATTACTTTGTCTTCTCCTTTGTGTTTGCCTACAGATTCCAGCATAGTCCAATGCACGAGCACGCTTATTATTGTTCACATCGTTCGGTCGTGCAAGTGAAAGGCAATAATGACGATATATGATGAAGTGATTGAGCCTGGAAAAGCTGGTATGAACTCAATCTATTTTGTTTTCTTCCCAGTTGATTTCTCACCTCGGGGAGTGTTGGCTTGGGTCTTATCGGGAAGAGGCCTTCCTTCAACTTGTAGTTGAATATGTGATTGAGTTTGTGGCCGCTTCCTTTGTTGCTTGTGACTTTGAGACTTCGTCTTCAGAGGGCAAGATCTAACATGGTGACCTTTAACTTTGCACTTGAAGCAAATGATTTTGGCCGAATTCTTGACTTGTTCTAGGCCCCTCTTGTTCTTGTTTGAGTTTACTCCAAACTCTTTTTTGTCATTCGGAGATGTTTGCTCACACAGGACGTTGTTGAGTGTGGGCATCCCTTCATGACACTGTTCCAAGTCTTTCTTCAAAGAAGTGACTTGGGCCTTGAGCTCTTTGATTTCCTCTGCACGGTTAGTATCAATGCAAGTACTAGAGGAAGTGTAAGCTTCAATGTTAGAGCAACAAGGCAAGGAAAGTAATTCATCACATGAGGTAGCAACATTATGAGTAGACAAATTACGAGGACTAGCACATGGAAATATAGTACTTTGACTAGAAGTAGTGCCATTGTCCACATGAGGCTCGCTTGATGTTACCTTGGTGATGATAGCCTCATGAGCTAACTTTTGCACATTATGGGATGTTAGAAGATCGGCATGAGAGCTTGTGAGCATTACATGGTTTTCTTCCAACTTCCCATAATTGCTAGTTAGTAAATCAAGTTGAGCACGTAGCTCAACATTCTCCTGCAATGTTGATACTTCAAGAGAGGTAGAGTTAGATGTACAAGTATCATCAACAATATGAGAGGAGTAAGTAGCAAATAAAGACTTCTCATGAGTGGATTGAAGCTCCTCATAGATCTTAGAGGTTTTGATGAGCTCTCCCTTGACATTATTGCATTCAAGGAGAAGGACCTCAAAATCCCTTTGAAGTTTATCATGAGCAACTTCAATCTCTCCTTTTGAAGATCTTGAGTCTCTACATGCTTGATGACTCTTCTAAAGTTCATGTTCAAGTTGTTCACTTTTAGCTTGTTCATGATTAAGTGAATCATTGCAGTTTTCAAAGTAAGCAAGAACATCTTGGAACCTTTGAAGAGAGTTATTTTTAGCTTTATGAAGAATTTTACTGATCACATAGATATTTTCAGTCAAGTCATCATCATCATTCTCATCGCAAATATCATTGTTATTGCACAGGGAAGATGATACCTCATTATTACCTCTTGCCATGAGGCATATGTGAACTGGAGGAGTTGATGATGATTCTTTTGGTGAATCAGATTCTTCATTAGTCAAACGTACTTCATATTTCTTGATTTCCCCTAAATGGTTAGTCATAGAGCAACTAGGGAGAAACAAGATATTTTGATCAAGAGGACACGAGGAAGCAGGCATATCACCACAGACATTTGTCGAGGAATCTTTAGGTGAAATGCATGACCTATCAGCACAATAATTTACACTATGTGTGGTGCTAGATATGCTCGTGTCCATAGAGGCTATGCCATTTTCATCAACATATATTTCTTCACTCACCATGTCATTACCTTGTGAGATTGAAGATGCTGAGGTGTGCAAGCAATCGGATATGGGAGTAGTGGTGGACTCTTTAAGATCGAAAAGAGTGAAGAGCTCATGCACCAACTCACTTCAGGACTTATGGTTCGATGAATGGAAAGAAAGGCCTCACAATCAAGATACATTTCATTAATAGATGAAGATGCATCATCCTTTTTGTCGACAATCCCTACAAGAACAATTCGTAAAGTATTTGGTCCCATGGCCCGAAAGTGATGAAGCATACGAATTCTCCATAGGGTATAATTTGTGCCATCAAAGTCAAAGATGCCATTGTGCACTAATCCAATAGTAGACATCGATACTCTCTAGGTCGTGAAACCTAATTAAAGAGAGACCTAGCTCTGATACCAATTGAAAAGACCTCGATGACGCCTAGAGGGGGGTGAATAGGCTATTTAAAAGCTTCTTCAGACTTGGCTTGAATCTAATGCGGAAATAAACTAAGAGGGTACTTGTCAAGCACAAATCCTAAATGCACTAGGCCTGTAACGTGTATCAACAACACGATCTACCAAGATGGACACAATACAGTTACTAACAAGAACAAGTAAGTTACACAAACTAACTTGAGCTATATCACACGACAAGTAGGTGAACAACACAAGATACTAGATCACACTACATCAACATGATATATCAAGGACTGCAAGTATGAATGTGAGGATATAGAGGGTATGCTTGAATGATTAATCTTGTACAAGAAATGGCCAACACAATATAATGAGCACAAGCAATATGCAATGTATGTATGCTCAAATAACACAAGTAAACCACAAGTAAGGAGTTAGGGTTAAGGATAACCAAGGTCACTGAGACGAAGATGTATCCCGATGTTCACTTCCTTGGAGGGAAGCTAGTCACCGTTAGAGAGGTGGATGTTACCACGAAGGCACACCAACGCCACGAAGGATCACCCTATTCTCCCTTTGAGATAACACCACGAAGGCGTTTCTCAACCACTAGTGGTAAGCCTTTGAGGTGGCTTCCAAACCCTCACAAACTTTTCCGGGGGAAATCACACGGATTGATTCCTCTCCGAAGAACTCCTACCGCCTAGGAGTCTCCAACCTCCAAGAGTAACAAGATCACGGGGAATGCTCAAAACTTGCTCAAATCACAAATAGCTTGGGTTGAGAGAAGGAGAGGGAGAAGATCTATCTTTTGATTGGAACAACTCTCAAAGGGGCTCACAAATGCTCTTGGGATCTAAGATTTGGAGTGAGAAAATGTGTGTGAGGTGGAAGTGTGTTCTTATGAGGATAAGGCTGTGTTGGGCAACCCTCTCACAAAGTGGGAGGGGGGTATTTATAGTGGGAAGAGAAAAAGAGCCGTTGGGGACACTTTAAGTCACACAGGGTCCGGACGTCCGACAGTTGTCGGAAGTCCGGGCGTCCGCGAGGGGTCGGACGTCCGACAGGGATCGGTCGTCCGAGGCCTGTAGATACGACTGAAACTATTTTGAATTAAACAGCGACCGGACGTCCGATAGGGGTCGGTCGTCCCAGGCCTGAAGATACGACTCAACCTATCTTGAATTTATCAGCCACCAGACGTCCGGAGAGGACCGGAAATCCGAGTTATACATCTCAACTTCTACTGGTGGTAGGTTCCGGATTTCCGACGGGTGCCGGACGTCCGGCGCTCGGACGTCCGGAGGGAGCCAGATATCCGAGATATAGAACTTATGTTCTTCTCGTGCAGGGCTCCGGATTTGTGAAGCCAGTCGGTCGTCCGAGCCTTGACCGACCCTCGGACGTCCGGAGGGAGCCGGAAGTCCGAGTTATATGGCTCAAGTTTCTCTGGTGCATAGTTCCGGAATTCCGAAGCTGGTCGGCTATCCGGGCCTCGGACGTCCGGAGAGAGACGGAAGTCCGAGTTATATGGCTCTGATTTCTCTGGTATAGGATTCCCGATTTCCGAAGCTGTCAGTCGTCCGGCCCTCGGACGTCCGGAGGAGGCCGGATGTCCGAGGCACTGGTTCTGTTTTGAGATAACAGCAGAGCAGTGGAGATGTGGTCTGAACAGAAAGTGAAGATGTAGTTTGAGCAAGTTCATCGCAAAACCTGTGATCCCCTCTTAATAGTGCGGGATCCCTAAGGACTCAAGAATCATAAAAGAGTACTGATGATCCATACTTGAGTGTATACTTTTATTCGTTGATCATCACTCCGCACAACTAACGTCAAAGGAACTGATACCTTTGAGTTAGCCCTTTCACCTGAGCTTGATGTTGTTGTTCCTTCTTGGCTCAAGTTGAAAGCAAGACATGATGAAGTCTTCAAGTAGCTTTCCCATACACAATGCGGAAAGCCTAGCTTATGTATTCATCTTCATTTGTCCACCATGTGAACATCCACAAGAATCAAGCATGTAGTGCTCAGGAATTCTTATCTTGATCTTGTCCTTGTTAGCACATGAGGTTGTCCTTATCAACACAAGATCATTGACAATAGTTTCAATGATATATTCGTGCTGATCCGCTTGAACTTGCACACCACAATCTTGATGACGATCACCACTTGACGTCATCCTTCATGGGTTGTATGAGATCTTCCTTTTGACGCAAGCCCAATGGAAGAACACCTAACCCCCACATAGGAGTCTCACAAAGACCATGGGTTAGTACACAAACATGTAATGGACAATGCTTACCATACCATGGGATCACTTGATCCCTCTCGGTACATCTTATACGCTTTGTGTGTTGATCATCTTGATTTACTCTTTGTCTGAGATCTTAATCAACCTAGTGTTTCTATGACCATTCTTTGGATAATACCTTGAATAACGTCTTGGTCATCATATAAACTCCTTGAACCCAACAGATGGATTTCAAGAAGTGCCTATAGACAAAACCTATAAATATAACTTAAGGCAACAATTAGTACATAGGAATTGTCATCAATTTCCAAAACCACATATGGAGATATATGCTCTAACAATTTACGGAGTTGTTTTTGTGCAGAAATAAAAGTTTTCGGAATGACCTGCAAATTTACGGAGAATTTTTCTGGAATTAATGAAAAATACCTGCGCAAGATCCACCGGAGGAGGTGAGCCAGTGGGCCACAAGCCCAGGGGCGCGGCCACCCCCGTGGCCACGCCGTGAGGTCTTGTGGGGCCCACGAGGCTCCACCGCCTCCAATCTCAGCTCTATATATTCCATTTCGCCAGGAAAAAATCAGAGAGAAGGATTCATCGCGTTTTACGATACGGAGGCGCCGCCACCTCCTGTTCTTCATCTAGAGGACAGATCGGGAGTTCTTTCTGGGCTCCGGAGAGGGGAAATCGTCGCCATCGTCATCATCAACCTTCCTCCATCGCCAATTCCATGATGCTCTTCACCGTTTGTGAGTAATCTCATCGTAGGCTTGCTGGACGGTGATGAGTTGGATGAGATCTATCATGTAATCGAGTTAGTTTTGACGGGGATTGATCCCTAGTATCCACTATGTTCTGAGATTGATGTTGCTACTACTTTGCCATGCTTAATGCTTGTCACTAGGGCCCGAGTGCCATGATTTCAGATCTGAACCTATTATGTTGTCGCCAATATATGTGTGTTTTAGATCCTATCTTGCAAGTTGTAGTCACCTACTATGTGTTATGACCCGGCAACCCCTTAGTGACAATAGCCGGAACCACTCCCAGAGATGACCATAGTATGAGGAGTTCATGTATTCACCAAGTGTTAGTGCGTTGGTCCGGTTCTTTTTTAAAGGAGAACCTTAATATCCCGTAATTTTCATTAGGACCCCGCTGCCATGGGAGGGATGGACAATAGATGCCATGCAAGTTCTTTTCCATAAGCACGTATGACTACATACGGAATACATGCCTACATTAGATTGACGAACGGGAGCTGTTTACTTATCTCTCTGTGTTATAGTTGTTACATGATGAATCACATCTGGCATACTCATCCATCACCGATCCAATGCCTACGAGTCGTTTACTACTGGTCCTTGCTACGTTGCTTTGCCGCTACTACTGTTGCTGCTGCTACTGTTACTCTATTGCTACTACGTTGCTTTGCTGCTACTGGTTAGTGTTGCTACTGCTGCTATCATACTACTTTGTTACTGATACTTTGTTGCACACACTAAATCGTTCAGGTGTGGTTGAATTGAAAACTCAACTGCTGATACTTGAGAATATTCTTTCGCTTCCCCTTGAATCGAATCAATAAATTTGGGTTGAATACTCTACCCTCGAAAATGGTTGTGATCCCCTATACTTGTGGGTTATCACTTCTCATGGTTGGAACATTGCACAATAATAAGCTTCCTTTCAGTGTCACATAGCCAATTGTCTGCTTCCATAGGTTTGTCGGTCTGCGAAAAAAATTGGCGGACGTGTCTTCTGCAATTTAGCCAACCTGGAGTAGTGTAGGTGTGGTCCACGCTGATTTCCCATATTCATGAGTTGCTTCATCGTCTCGTGATATTGTTGCTGGCTCTGCTCATACACACGACAAACTTCCGAAAATGCTGGGTCGCTCTCATGTCGGCTTGACTGTCCTTGAGTGAAATGAGTGAAATCATTTCGTGTCTCAGCAGATTGATTTTCTCCCTGCATTCTTGGCATGGAGCGTGTCCACGGACGGCTCATTTCTCGAAGCTGGGTTAATGTTGCAAAAACCAAATGAGAAATCCAAGTTCAAGGAAAAATAAAATTCAATTTTTATCCAAGGAAACACTGCGAAAAGTCTTTTTCATAAAATAATTGTAGCGTTTGGAGAAGGATTGCGGTACATCTTACATCGCGCATAATTATACATATCACTCAGGTCGTACTCTCGTATGGCTAACATGTTATTTAAGGTACTGCACTTCTCCTGGTCCTACATGACGCAACACGACTACTCCACTTCAGTCTAAGAGCACACCATCATACATATCATACATATCATACAAGCGCACACACGTTCTGCTGCACCATCTCTAGGTGGAGTCGAAAGGGACCTGGATCGGCTGGCCCAGGGAAAGTCCGAGATCAGGAGCTGGGGAGTCCACTTCCTCTAGCATGGGCTCTAGGAGGACTGCACGATACGGCGAAGCACAAAATGGACTAGCAGGAATAGCAGCTCTAATGGAGGTAGGAGCAATGACTTTATTGAACTCTTCAATCAAAGGCAGCTGGAGGCGAAGCTGGGCTGGCGGGGTGCACGAAGCAGAGGAAGATGGGCATGACCGAGGTGGTGTGGGGCGAAGGAGCTCATTCCTGTTGTGAGGACGAGTAAGGGCCTCCATGCAACCAGCGACCAAGTCATCTACTAAGCCATCAAAGGCTGACTCCAAGGCTATGAGGTACTATATGAGCATCCGCATAGCATCGTCTTCCTCTCCTCTGGGAAAAGCAAAAGCATAGTGACTGGTGTACGGCACATGGCATGGCAGGTAGTGATAAGGACGAGTCTTCATCACTGGGAGGGTGTCCCTGAGATTGGACATTGCCTCCCTCGCTCCCATCTGAATAGCATGCCTCTCCGTAGGCATGGCCCTCCCTACTAAACGAAGACGACGAGCCTCCGGTCGGCCACCAATAAAATGCACTGACGCCTGATGCATAGTCAAGGAGTCGCTGATCTTGTGGCGGTAGAACGTGTACTCGACGCGAGTCGTCGGTCCAATCGCGATCTTGGCAATGACGGAAAGAAGTCATGAAAATCTCGCTGGCTCGTTGACGAACACCTGAGACGGGCAACCCCTGCCAGCAATCTACACAGTAGTCAAATTTTTCATATAGTCATAATAAATATATGTTGACTAATAGAAAATATCTACAACATGCATAATAATAAAACAACAAATTCGGTTAGCGATCGTGCCTAGGGGTTTCCTACAGCCTAGGGGTTTCCTACAGTCAGCATGGCTCTGATACCAAGGTTCTCATGACCGATTTCCACATAAAATAATTTATTGGAAATCAGCCATGAGCGTCACGAATGTAGAAAAATATTTCCCACTCACAGATTCATCTCGATACAGAAGACCAATAGTACTTAATATTAAACAGAGTACAGAAGTGGTCGCTCTACAAATTATTACAACATGTTCAAGTCTCACACAGATGGATATATTACAGTGGTAATGGGATAACTCTACTGCTCATAATAAAAGAGGCACGTCACATCAGAGTAATGTGACATGACAAGTACTACTACGCGCCAAGTGTCAGGAGAGGCTCAACGATTTATTCATGGTGGCGGAAGCGGTGAAATAATATAGCAGCAGATTCCAGGATCGCAAGACTTCCTGGGACTCCTCTAGACATCGGACTCGCTATCGAACTCTTCATCCATGAGGTCTCCTTCATCCATATCTGGCCACATCAACAAGCTAGTGAGTACTTCGAAAAGTACTCCCAAACAGTTTGCACAAAATATGAGATGCATGCAGTTAATTATTAATATGCATGGTTTAGATCATAATGTATAAAATAGAGGTGTTAGAAATAAATTAAGTTAGTGGATAAATCGGGCGGTAATCCTCCCGAGGAGTCACAACAGAAAACTAAAGTGCACCGATCGGGTGTTTGGAGCGACGCCTCAAAAGGTCAACATGTGTTAGTTGACCACCATCGGGCGTCTAAGCGACACCTCATACAGGGCATAAAAATAGCAAGCCAGAGTCGGGCGTCTTAGTGACACCATAGAAAGGGCATAAAAATAAATAACAAGCCACACTCGGGCATCTTAGTGACACCACAAAAAGGGCGTAGAAATAAATAACAAGCCGCAGTCGGGCGTCTTAGCGACAGCACAAAAAGGGCATAAAAATAAAAAATAAAAATTATATGCGTGGTACAACCAACCTTCTGGATAACTTTAGAACCAAGATGTTAATAAATTTTTCCACAATACCAATAGATATCCACAACCATTATTTTTCAGACAACTTGTACTCCAAGGACCGACTCTTAGACCAACACTTGACCTGCCAAACGACCGTCCTTAACCATGGACACGGCTACTCGAATAGTTTTGACTCTAGAGATGGTGTACTCTTTACCCATAGCCCACGGGTTCCGGTAGTCCATATGACTAATCCCGCATACGGTATTTTAGAAGTAGACACTCAAAATCAGCATACACCCATTTTACCCCCGCGAAGCCCGAATTCACGCGGACTACGCTACCAGGGCAAAACCATAAGATGGGGAGGCTCTGACCTCGACTATCATGGGATCAAATTTATACCGCGCCCTACAAGGGAGTGCCCTCCCTCTCGGTCCTAGACCGGAAATACCCATGCCCCTGACCGGATGACTGGAGTTAGTCGAGGGCCATGGATACCTTCATCCTAGCCCCTCTGCTTGGTGTGCGACTGATAATAGACCTACGACCGACTATACTGAATCCTCATTCAAGAAACTGTGGTAGCATGACAATGAAAGTAAGACACTCACAAGACTCGATCTATGTCGATACTGGAGTTATTACTTTCTTCTCATCACCAATATTCACTTTTCATGACCAAGCCATAACCCATCACGTTCCGCGTGACTAGGTTATCCACGACATCTCACAACCATCACTTGTCATAGTCATGTTTTAACTTTGTTTATGAGATATGCAATATGCTTGAATAATACAATGGATGAATGTTAATTTTTTATTAGTGAGCAAACAACACATCAAAAGTTCAAACATGCTTGCCTAGTTCCACGTAGTCGGGATCGTGATCGGTGAGTTTAACGCCGATGTTTCCTTCGTCGGAATCTACATCATACAACACATACCGTCGTAAGAGTTGAGGCCTAGCTATTTTCTCTAAATAATTTTCAAATAAATATGAAAATAAACTAGACCCTTAGAGGAAGATTTTGCACAAACAATCAATTCAAAAGCTATTATAGATTAATATTATAAGAAAAACAAGATCAGGGACCATTTTGTAATAAAACAGAAGTAGTCCACGGGCTAGTTTGGGAGGAAACAAAACGCCCAAAAGAAAATACGTTAACCTGCCTCGAAGAGGGCTTCTGGCAAAAACGCCTTCAGGAAAAATGTTCCAAAACAAAGAGAACCCTGACGAGGGGGTCCCACCCTGTCAGGTTCGAACTCACGAGCGCTAGAGGCGTGCGATGGTTGCCGGCGGCGACAAACGATGGGGGAGAGCCAACCAAGGGAACCTATGCACTCATGGAGTTCCCATGTGTCGGTGAGAGGTGGATTGGGTCGTGGGGGAGGCTCTACATCGACGGCGACCTTGCTCCGGCGGACGGTAGCTTTGGGCACCACCGGATCTCACCGAGGGACTTGCCTGCGATCAAATCAAAGGGGAGCTCACGAGGAGGGAACCACTAGGAAGCTATTAAACGTATCACGGGCTCACATCTCCGCTCACCTTGCTCGAAAGTTGTCGAGATAAGTGGCTGGTCAGACTGGCCGGAGTCGGAGAAGAAGGACTCTCCGAGGCCCTTCTCGCACTTGGGCACGGCTTAGCAGTGGGGAGGAGAGGTGGTGGAGTGGGTGATGGGTTTGGCAGCTCGGAGGGGGCTCCATTTATAGAGGCCCGAGAGAGGTGTCATGGGTCTTAACTCCGGCAAGCGATTCTGGTGACCAGGGGGTTAGTAAGGTGGTCAGGTGGTTGGGTGAGTACCTACTCAGCACGGGGGTTCCATTTTTGGTCAGAGATCGACTAGCCATCAGCGCAAGATTTGGCTCGACGGTGCGGGTCTCGCTGTGCACTGCGGTAGCACAGTTCGTGATGTGCGCTGCCCGGGGCATGGCAATGGGAAACGAGGCACTCACTGGGGCCAGCGACACGCGGAGCCTTCAGGTGCAAGGGGCGGTGCCGAGAGGCACGGGGCTGCAACAGGGGAGGTTCGGATGGCCGCGGCACCGGCTACAGATGCTGCTGCCGGAGGTGACTTGCTCGGCCAGCTCACCACCGACACCAACAAGCGTCCAAGGTGATGCGCGGTGCGTGGATAAGCTCGGGCACAGGATCAAGTTGCTCTCGTTGATACTGTGGTAATTCACGCTACGCAAAGTCTAAAGCACTGAACTCTGAATGTTTGACTGGATCAAGTTTACACACACGGGCTACAGTGCATGCTAGGTGTTCGACCAAATCAAAGTGGCACGTGGCCAAAATATTTTGAGCTGAAATATTTTGGGATTGTCTCATATTGAGTGCAGAGACTGCATACAATTTTTCAGAATTTCTGAAAAATGTTTTAGTCAGGTTTTTATTGAAAACAAAGTATTTTGGTTAAACTTGAGTCAAATGAAATTTCAAATTTTCAAACTTGTGACTCCCAGATTTTTGGTGAGATGGGTTGAGGGTGCTAGGCCTTCTAAGGGTAGGTGTTTGGATTTTAAATTCCAAAGGAATCACTGAGTTCCTTTGTAAATTTGCAGCTTGTCAAAACTGATTACAGAAAACACTTTTATTTGAAATAAAATAGAAAAGGTGGTTAAACCCTACTAAAACTTTGGGAAAACAATGAAAATGAAGACCTAGATGTTAGAGAAGTGCCAAAGGGTATAAATCAGAATGAAAGGATGAATAGAAATCTTGAAGGAGATTGACAAGTGAACCTATGGAAATTAGTTCCAAGGTTTTGAAAAAGAATAAATAAAGTTTTCCCAACCAATTCATTTTTGGCAATAGGCTAAAAGAATCCTTTTCAAACCTGGCATATTTGAGAAAATAAAGCTCCAAAGATTTTCTTAAAGAGGTTTTCAAAGAACATCAAGAGCTTTTTATCAATGCCAAATTTTAAATCCATTTTGAAAACAATTCAAAAGTCAAAAATCCAAATTAAAAATTGTGGGTGTTACAGTAGATCTCCATGAAGATCATGAAGAACATTGTATTGAAGATCAAAGAGAGAGAACAAGCCATCTATCTACTAGCTATGGACCCGTAGGTCTGTTGTGAACAACTCACACATCAATGGAGGGGCAATGGAGTTGATGTAGATGCCCTTTGTGATCGATTCCCCCTCCGGTAGATTACCGGAAAAGGCTCCCAGATTGGATCTCTCGGGAACAGAGGCTCCCGACGACGTAAAAATATTTTCGTCGCTCTTTTTTGCGATACGGGAATATTTGGGAATTTATAGGCCAAGAATAAGGATTAGGAGACCTGCAGGGGGCCCACAAGCCAGGGGGTGCGGCCACCCCCCTAGGGTGCGCCCTGCAGGCTTGTGGCCTCCCGACAGTGCCTTGCCCCCTATTCCAGGTCTGTTGCGTGTCTTCTGGTCCAAGAAAAATCTTTCCGGAGATTTTGTTCCATTTGGACTCTGTTTAATATTCCTTATCTGCAATATTCAAAAACATGAAAAAAACAGAAAGTGGCACTACGCTCTAGATTAATAGGTTAGTCCCAAAAATAATATAAAATGTCATATATATGCATATAAAACATCCAAAGCAGATAATATAATAGCATGGAACAGTCAAATATTATAGATACGTTGAAGACGTATCACGCTGCTCCTCGTCCTCGATCGCAAAGGGCGAGGCAATGGCCGGCCGTCCTGGCGGAGAGGGGTGCTATGGCGGAGCTTGGAGGCGGCAGATCCGGCGGGGCCAACCTCGGATCCGGCCAGATCCGGCAAGGCTGAGCCTCGGTGGCCGCCGGCGGCGGCTCGATGCAGGCTCCATGGAGGCCATGGCTTTCCCGCTGGCCAAAACTGGCGAGAGGGGGTTAGAGAGAGATAGGGAATGGCGAAAATGAGGGATGTGGCGTAGGGCACCGGCCGCGGTAGCTCGCCTGAGTGGCGCGGCGACGGAGTCGAGGGCCTCCTCCCCTTGCAGCTGCGGGAGCTTCAACTCCGTGGAGCGGTGATGGCATGCGGGTGGCAGCGATTCTTTGCCCAGATGGGCTTCCCATGGCCTGATTTGGGTCCAGGCGGGCTTGGCGGCTGAAGGTGGGAGACAGGGACGGCTAGGTGGCTGGTGGGGCTGGTGGGGAACAAAAATTGAGGTGGGCATCTAGGTTTCCAGCTTAGGCAGGGGTAGGCTACTATTTATAGCAGGTAGGTCTAGGGTTGGCTAGTTTCACCTGTTTCGGATCGTCGGATTTTGATCAGACGGTTCGAAAGCCGAGGGGTTTAGGGTTAGGTGGATGGTGTTGGCTTGTGTAGAGTGTCTGGGTTGCGAGAAGAGAGGGAAGTTTGTGACCGGGCATTAAGTTTTATAAATCAAAAACGTCCAGCAAAATTACCGGCTATAGTGCCGCTATAGGTTTAACGGTTGGGGTATCAAACGAACTCCGATTGTGATGAAATTTGTCACCCAGTGTTCCTACTCTATATTAAGACCGCACGTCAACTTTCAATCCGATCCGAAAATATTTTATACACTTTTGAAAAAATAATATTTTAACGATGTCGCGGCCGCGGGCGAGTGTGGTCGGGCTCAAAACGGTCAATGACAAACACGGGGAGAACCGGCAACTAATAACGGATGTACGTTTTGAAAACTGGCAGCAACGAAGTGTCGATGCAATGCATATGATGCGATGATGAATGTGACAACCAAATAATAACACGGCGACAACGTAATAAAAGGGGAATCTTCTTGAGCGTCGGTGTCGGGCTGTCACAAGTCGATTTGGGGTATTTTGCGGGGGAGGGGGGATTTTGGAGAGGGGATACTTTGGCCGAACAACAAAAATTTCGTTACCGCGCCGAAATAGCGCGCCAAGGCAGTCACTTGACACGTGTCCATCTACACCGACACTTAATCCGAGTCTATACACCCTATATACACCAACACATTTTAAATCATTAAATACGTACCCATGCCGACTGAAAAACTGTCAAGGCCCATACATATGCCGACGCATAAGACATTATTAAGAGATTACTGACAAATACATAGTTGCTTAGTGGTTGTCGACACATAATGTGTGTAAAGTGATGTACCTTTGCCAACACACATTCTGAAGACAAAACTTAAAAGCTAATGTGACGTTTATTTTGTGAAGATTAATGGGCCTTTGCCCACATAAATGTGTCATGTAAGCTCTACCGTGGTGTAGTGATCTTGCATTGTCCCTACTCTTTGACAGGAGGAGTAGAAAGGCACGCATTTCTATTACTGCTACTAATTATAAAAGGATGGGGTCGAAACATATTATTTTCTCTCACTTTTTCTTAAATTATAACATCTCTCCTAAAGCATTACTGTGTTTGTCATGAACTTAATACAATAGATGTATGCTCGATAGTGGTGAATTGGCGGAGGAATAGTAGTAGGCATTCGTAAGTTTAACGATCTACTTATCATGGGCGTAATGCCCATGTATTGATCATGCCGTGAATAACGACATAATTAATCACTTTTCTATCAATTGCCCAAAAATAATTTATGCACCCACCGGTACTATGCTTATGAGATAGATGCCTCCAATGAATGTTATGGCCCCTAGGTCTATCTTGCTATTTTATATATCAAAAACATACAAATTATTGGATATTATGTATTTATTTTATTTATAATTATCCATCCTACACTATCAAGTTTAATCCATGTACTTAAAGAGTACAAGGGGCTTAACAACCCTCTTGCCCGCATTAGGTGCAAATATTTGCTCTTGCATGTGCATTTATTGTTGATCGTTTGATTGGATATCTTCCTGTTGGCTTGATAAACCTTGGTTCTTAACCAAGAAAAATACTTTTCACTATTTACTACACCACCCTTCCTTTTCGTGGGAAATCCTTACGCATCCACAAGTAGCAAGAAGAATTTTTGACGCCACCGCCGGGGAAGTTATCAAACAAACTCAAGGTTCCTTCACACACATTATCATTTACTTGTTGTATTTTTTACTTGCTTTTATTTCTAGTTTACAAAAAATACTAATTTTTGTGTGTGTGATATATTGCTTTAATGGCAAGTATCTCTACTCAAGAGAATACTAAATTCTGTGGTTTATCGAATACTAATAATAATAATGATTTTATTAGTACTCCAATACCACTCGTCACTAGTGCGGAGTCATATGGTATAAATGTTGCCATATTAAATCTTGTTATGAAAGAACAATTTTTTGAAATCCTAATGAAGATGTTGCATCCCACCTTAATACCCTCATTGAATTATGTGATATTCAAAATAAAAAAGGTATGGATAATGGTATTGTGAAGTTTAAATTATTTTCTTTTTCACTAAAAGATAGAGCTAAAGCATGGGTTTCATCCTTACCTTGCACTAATATTGATTCATGGGATAACTGTAAGGATTATTTCATTACTAAATATTCTCCTCCTGCCAAGATAATATCTCTTATAAATCAAATAATGAACTTTAAACAACATGAGTAAGAACATTTTGCACAATCTTGGAAGAGAATGAAAGTAGTGATTATAAATTGTCCTACACAAGGATTAAATTTATGGATGCTTATACAAAATTTCTATGCTAGATTGAACTTTCCTTTGAGAAACCCTCTAAATTAGTTGCAGGTGGAACATTTACGAAATTCACATTAGGAGAGGCCACAAAGTTGCTCGACAACACGACCATAAAATACTCCCAATGGCACATCGAGGTAAGAAGGTAAATTGTATCGAAGAAGACTATGATTTGAGTGATAAAATGAATGCTAGTATGAATATGGTTTCTAGTAAAAATACTCAAATTGATCCAAATGATATTCCATTATACACTTTGATTGAGCAAAAAAAATGATGTTATTTATGATAATTTTGTTGCTAGAAAAGAGTCATCATAACTATGCTTTTTTATCAGTTGCTCAAGAGTAATTTATGTACCCACCCAAACTATGCATATGAGAGAGATGCCTCTAGTGAACGATATGGCCTCTGGTTCCACTTTTCTTATTAAATACCAAAAATACAAATTTCTTGTTGTTATCATTTACTTTCTATTTTATTTTAATTATATACCTATCACTATCAGATATAATCCTTGTAAATCGATGGGAACAAGGGGATTGACAACCCTCTTGCCTTCGTTCGGTGTGTGCATTTGATTTGTGTGTGTGCAGGTACTGTTTACGTTATCTTTGTGGCGTCTCCTATTAATCCGACAATCTTGGTTCTTAACTGAGGAAAATATTATCTGCTACTATACCGCCTCATCCTTTCCTCTTTGGGAAAAACCCAACACATACACCAAGTAACACCTGTCATCGCTCGAAACCTCCCGTCCCGAGATAACCGTAAGTGGGTGGGTGTAAGCAGAAGAAATGATATTATGTGATGCTAGGGTAGGTGCTAGAACTGCACCTGATAGTGTTAAATTATAGATATTCTATTTTTGTTAATACAAAAACTTTAATTCGACATTGTACTTAAGTTGCAACCAATTTGGTTTTTATTTAACTTCTATATTCCATATAGTACTTTTTCCATTTTCTTACACCGCGTATAAATTTGTTTGAAGTCAAGCTACGTAAATTTTGATCAAATCTACCTTAGAAGTATCAATGTTTACAATACAAAACTTCTATAGTATGAAAATTAATTTAATGATGCATCCAATAATATTTTATTATTATTAATGTTGATAGTTTTTCTTACATAGTTGATTAAACTTTATAAACTTTGACTATAGATACATTATATATACTAGACTAAAAACACCAGTTTCCCTAAAATAATACTGAAAGAAATAGAGGGATATAAAAATATTATATCATTTATTTCATGAAGAAAAATAGATGCGCGTGGAAAGGCGGGCCATGGTGATCTTTCTCACATGAAACTGCTTGGGGAAAAGGAGCTTTCGTCCCGCCCCGGTGAGAAGAGGCTAGTTCGGTCATGGTATGCGCCGGAAGCTCGTGCTCCTCGCCGTCGCGCTCTTTTTCTCGTGCACGAAGTAGTATCACACACGTTTTAGAGAACGCATGCGTCCTAAAAAAATCTAAAACATTAAAATAATGTTTTTAGTGCGCTGAAGGACGATTTGCTTGAACACACACGTGGTAGCACGACGTTTAATCCAGCGATCCTACCTACAGCAGTCCAGAGTTTGCAGAGTGAGCGAGCGGGCGCATCAAATACGTAGCGCGTGATGCCGTTTTGATCTATGCGTTAAACCGAGTATAGCGCGCATGATTTTTACGCGGCTGTTGGAACGTTTAAATTGGATCCGCGCGCGCTAAAAACAAATGTTTTACAACGCGTCGTTTAGAGAATCTCCAACAGACGCGCAACCTCGCGACGCGCTAAAATAAATATACATTGTTGAAATAGCGATTTTTTGCGCGCCACATAGTGCTGGTTTCAG
The DNA here is from genome assembly GCF_904849725.1 of Hordeum vulgare subsp. vulgare. NCBI lineage: Eukaryota > Viridiplantae > Streptophyta > Magnoliopsida > Poales > Poaceae > Hordeum > Hordeum vulgare. Next base: position 296,445,867 of record NC_058520.1, on the reverse strand, counting down.
TGGCCGATGCAAAAATTGCACGCGCCTCGCTCCAGCAAAAGCGCTAAACCTTCGGAGCACGCGAGCAACCGACGCTTGCAACATGTTCATTTTGATAATATGATGATATTTCAAACATAAAAAAAGATATATCATAGTTTAATTGCACGACATATCAAGAATCATGCCACATGATTATCCAACCAAATTCAAAATCATCCAACCAAGTTCATGACACAAAAGTGCACACAAACAAATGCCACATCCTCATCATCGTCCTCCTCTTCCTTCGATTCTTCTTCCTTATCCGAAGACGTTTCTTCCTCCTCTTCTTCATTGTCGTGCGCCGCATCATCACGAGAAGCTCAAAAGGTGTTTACAAGATCTCCAACGACATCATGCAAAGGTATGCCAGGCACACCGGAGGTGGTCCCATGCCTCCCATGAGGGCATTTCATCGAACACGTTGTGCACATCGGCCGCCGACGCAACAAGCGAGCTTGCCGGTGCTTCAGTCGCCGCCGCATCCGTCGCACGTCCTGTAAGTTTCTTTTTCGGCCATCTAGAGGAGTCGTCCGCCGCTTTGTTCTTCTTCCCATACACCTTGCCCGCCTTCCCCATCGTCGCACTTGGGGAGCTTTTAGAGGCGGACATGTGGCTTCACGGCGGGCGTCGGCGTGATACCACCCGTCGAGGTCGTCCGTGGCGCCATGAAAAGGTCGCACGCGAGACCTTTGGTTGGAGGAGCACCGACAAAAGTGAAGCCAAAGCTTCCTGGGCTAGGGTTTGCGTCAGCGACGGAGGGGTTGCTAGCGTAGGAAGGGGTGAGGGGGATGTCGACGCGGCCGTCCATCAGACGAATTCACCAGCGGCGGCGCGAGACGGGGCGAAGGTGGGGCAGCCGGAAAGGTTAGCGGCAGTGCAACGCGGGCGCTCTAGTGTGCATCGTGCGAGAGCGAGCGCACAAAATAACCGGCACGTGATACCGTTTCCCCACATGCTCTCATCCATTTACGCCGTGCGTGTTTTTTTACGTTTTTGCTGAAGCGTCCAGAAGAGATACGCATCAAAAAAATGCAATTTATTCAGCGATGCGTTAATATCGCGCGTGTGTTGGAGATGCGGGCGCTTGAGTTGCTCTTATCGTCCCCTCCCTTTCATCCCCGACGACCTTCCCCTACATCTCCTTCGATCCTATGCTGCCCACGACGAGTTCGCGTCAGCGCACCGCCTGCTCGACGAAGCACTCCGCCCGGCCTCGGTGCTCCTCTACAACGCTGTCATACGCCAGCATGCGACACTCCCGCCGCCTAGACCTCCCCACCGCTCCCGCGTTCTTCGGCAGCATGCGACACTGCGCTACCCTGCCCGACCCGGCGACGCCCACACCTTCGCATGCGTCCTCCGCGCATGCGCCGATTGTTCTCCGCCGGGCGCCGCCAAGATCCTCCATGGTATCGCGCCATCTTCCGTCTTCCCTCCCATCAGCCCCGTTGATGAGGGAGGCCAAGTTGGCCGACGGCACAGGGCCTCCAAATTTTTGGGGCCCCGGTCCAGCAAATAATACGTATATATATGTAGAGAAAAAAATGGCAATGAACAAGCAATACATGCACGTGCACATGCCGGCAGCCCACTTAGCACTTGTGATTCTTTCGATTTGCAATCAACCAATATACATGCATGTACATAGCCCAACAGCCTGCCAGTTACTAGTTTCCGTGAGACCGTGACTCCCGCTTAGAACTCTCGATTCGCACGCAGCAGTTTCGCTCGAGTTAACCATCGATCGAGTTAATCATCAATCATGTATCCCACAAGGAGGTAGAGTTCGTATACAATAATTATACAGATATTATATTAAATAACACATGTTTGAAGTTATATAATAAAGCAGAAGTTTGCTTTACTTATAGGTTCTTTTTGGATATTTAGAGCCCTATTTTTGATTTTCGTCCCGGGCCCTCAAATTCCTGGAGACGGCCCCATCCAATCGTCGGTAGTGCGCTCGTTAGCGCATATTCAAAGTTATTGCTTGTGGACAGTGCTCGTGCTCGCCACGTGTTTGATGGTTTGTGTGAGCCCTACTTGGTTATCTGGAACTCAATGATGTCCGGGTGTGGGTACATGGAAATGTGGCTTGAGGGGCTTCAATTGTTTTCTGCAATGCTTAGGGCTGGGGAGGAGCCAGATGGCTACTCGATGGTCAGCTTAGGCCCTGTTTGGGACCGCTCTGCTCCATCAAAAGCAGCTCTGCTTCACCAAATCCACTTTGGAGCAGTTTCATACATAAGTTGTAGCTCTTTCAAATAGAATGTTTGACTTTTATCCAGTTCTATCTTCACAAATGGAAAATTTGATGGAAAGGATCTATTTGATTGGATAGAGGGGAGAAACGAAGGGGTATGCACTTACTGGTGGCAGTGGTGGGTAATTTCGCTCCAACTCCAGCTTATACAATTTGATGGAGCACCTCCTAAAGAGCTTCATAGAAAACATGAAGTTGGACCCCAGATTCTATTTTTTTGAGGAGTTGTATATCGTGGAGATATCCCGTTTGGCTTATATTTTCTAGATCGAAGCTGAATTTTCTGAAGTAGAGCAGTCCCAAACAGGCCCTTAGTCTCGTCCTCATAAGGCTGTGACCTTTGAAGTTGACGAGAAGGCTTACCTTCGGGTTACACCTTTCAAGGGTACCCATCGATTTGGTATCAAGGGCAAGTTGGCTCCTCGTTACATTGGTCCTTTTCGCATTCTTGCCAAACGAGGAGAAGTTGCCTACCAGTTGGAACTTCCTCCGCATCTTTCCAAGGTTCATGATGTCTTCCACGTCTCGCAACTCAGGCGTTGCTTTTCGGATCCTATCCGTGAAGTGGACCACGAAACGCTTGATCTCCAAGATAACCTTTCATACCGAGAATACCCCGTGCATATTCTTGATCAAACTAAGCGTACCACTCAACGTCGAAACCTCAAGTTTCTTAAAGTTCAATGGTCAAATCATTCTGAAAAAGAGGCAACATGGGAAAGAGAGGATCGTCTCCGACTTGAGTATCCTGCGTTATTCCCGACGACTTCTAAATCTCGGGATGAGATTCTTTTGAGTGGGGGTGAGTTGTCACATCCCTGAAACCCTAATCAAGTATAGCATTGTGCTCATATATTCTTTGCATTGCATCCAAGAAAATTTCAACAAGATCAAAGCAAGTGGTGAAGCAAAACCCAAAAACCCTAGCCACTTCTCAAATTAAAGGAAATTTCAAACTAGTTAAAATCAATGAACCAAAAATGGCCTCAAGAAAAGTTTAACTTTTCTGATAATTCTTGAAAGCAAATAAGCAGTGAAGAAAACTATTTTCATAACACATTTGGCATTTTATTTAAAAGCAAAAAGCCACTGGATTCAAGTTTAAATTTGAATTCAAAAACTTTAAGTTTTCAAAAATGTTGAAAGCTTCAGGAATGGTTGGATATATTCCAACTAATATTCTGGTGTGTTCAAAATGTTTTTATAAACTATTTTGGAGCTGAAATAAAAAGCAAATCAAAATAGTTAGCAAATCAGAAAAACAAATAAGAAAAAAATGGAAAGAAGCTTACCTGTTGCCCTAAGGAGGCCCAGCCCACCAGGGGCAGGGGCGTCTTCTTCCTCTTGCCTTCTGACACAGGAGCGAACGCCCACGGCGGCTCCTCCACCTCCTGCTTTGCCGTGGCACGCTCCGGTGCTCCCCAGGACAGCGCGACGGCGGGGATAACCTCCCCGAGCACGTCCCTATCCATTCCCGCGCACCATTTCGCCCCTCTCCTCTCAGTTCCTTCCTTCCCTTCTGCCGCCATTGACAGGAGCTCGAGCTCGAGCTGCCCGTGCCTCTGGCCACTAGTTCTTCCCTCCGAGTGCCCCATTCGCTCCGCCTCAACGAGCTGGTCCTTCCTGCAGAAGCCGAAGGTCCCCCGAGCCCTGCAACGCTCACGGCACCGTCGTCTTCAAGCTTCGGCCGCCGGCGAGCTCCATTCGATTCGTCGGCCACAACGCTTCCCCGAGCCGTCTAAGCCCTCCACTGCACTCCTCGTGAGATTGCGATCATTTCCCCTCTTCTCCCCCTCGGTTTCGTGCCCCCTAGCCACTGGACCGACGAGCCCAAACTCCGGTCGTCGCCTCCGCTCGTCGTCGGTGACCTCCGGTCCTCCCGAGCCCTCCCCGAGGCCAGTACTGGATGAGGCCGAGCCTGGGGATCCTCCCAGTGCTCTCGGCTCTCGATCCCGAGCACTACAGCCATCTCCGGCGACACTCCGGCATAGATCCGCCGTGGACTTGGTCGCCGCAGGTCAGTCTCCGGCAGGGGATGACCTGGCCTCACTAATCTGCCGGTTTAATCTCTAAGCAGTCGCTGACAGTGGGCCCCAGGCCAAGTCAAACGCAATCACGGGCTGGTCAGCGTGGGATTATCCCTGTGAGGCTGGCCAGTGGGTCCCCCCTGTCGGGTTTGACCTGATAACGTGGGGCTGACGCAATAAGTGGATTTCTGATTTAAAAGAATTCCAGAAAAATTCCAAAACTTCTAAAAATCATAGAAATTAATCTGTAAATCCAATGAAAATAATTTATATATGAAAAAGTATCAGAAAAATCGAAGGAATCTGAATATGTCATTTTCAAACATGTTTGGAAATGTTACTGGACCAAACATGTAGAATAATGAATAAGTTAAATTTTATAAATGCTATGGAGATGGAATTTGAAAATCATTTGAATTCCACTTCAAATACTATGATCAAACATTGTTCAATCACAACCAGCAACTTAACATATCATTTCCATGCATGTTAAAAACAAGTTGATCTGAGCATCAGGTCGAATCAATTAAAATGGTATTCGAAAATACCTCGTTTGAAGTGATATTTGAATCTGATTCAAATCAACTCCAAACTTAATAAATGATAGATACATTAGCATACCACCTTGCATCCTCATGCCATGCTCATGCATCACTCTGTTGCATATGACTGTTATTGATTGATGTCATTTCTTTCGGTAGGCTCCGCTCCTCCGGATTCCACTGAATGTCCGACTAACGGATATTGTCCCTCCTCTGAGCAACAAGGCAAGCAACCATTTTGATCATCCCGATATATCCCATGTTCCCGCTCCTGCACTTACTTATTGCATTAGGATCAAATGCTTCAAATGCTTTTGCCACGTTAGTTGAACCCACTTCCTTTGCATGACCTGTCCTTGTCACGGTAAATAGCTGAACCTTGCAACCTAGCATACCTGTTAGTTGCTTGAGCCATGATGTGCCTTATCCTGCTATGCATGCTATGCTTAGAGTTGCATATGGTCTGTCATCTGGGAGATGAACAGAATTGTGAGAATGTGTTCAGTAAGTAAAGGTTGTGTGTTGAACCTGATTTGGTAAAGGTACCGGTGAAAGGCTATGTAGGAGTACATGGCGGGTTGTTTCATTGGAACCGTCCTTAAGAACTGAGTTCCGTGTATGTAATCCAAGACGAGATACTACCACATGCTGTGCCCTGAAATATGACCCTGCTCGACTTATTAATCGCTAGTACTCAGTCCAGGAGTTGCAAGTAGTTTCTGGTGTTTATAGTGATGCTGGAGGCCGTGCATAGTGCTGACCTGAGAGGTGGGCTGTGATGCGGTAGGTAGTGGCACGGTGTACCAAGTGGCACCCGGATGGTGGGCTTGGGAACCCTGCGCACATCGTTTGGGGCCGTGGGGGAAACCTCGGCCGGACTTCCGTGCGGGTTACCCTCAGATAGGCGATATACCTGGACTAAGTATTAGTGTGGTTAACGGTCGTGGACGACTCCCTCGCTGGGCTTCCGCTTGAAGGTTGCCGAGATGCATGACATGCACATGGCGATAAGTGGCGAGAGCGTGTGTGAAGAAGTACAGCCCTGCAGGGTTATGATCTATTCGAATAGCCGCGTCCGCGGATATGGACTACTTGGAGACATATGTTGTTCATAGTTAACTTCCATGGCTACTCATAAAATTGTCAGGATAAGCGCGAGTGTCGTGGACGGCAGTTCCGTATGGAGACGGAATGATTCCACGATGGAGTATTGTTGTGGTGTTAGTGGACTCGTGTGCGAGAAATCAAGTTGTCAAAATTATTTAAAATTGCAAGTTGTCTAGCCACGAGTCAAATGCTGGCTTTCCGCATGAAACCCCACAATTCCTTATTGATACATTGCATGAGTAGATAGTTATCCTAAAGTCTTGCTGAGTACCTCCGTACTCATGTTTGCTTAATATTTGTTGTAGAGGTTGTTAATGACCCTAATGGAGGGTTCTTCCTAGACATCGACGACGACGAGTAGCTGGTATCCCAGCTACGATCTGGCCCTAGGGTGGGTCTGTAGTATAGTCAGGCCATGTGCCTTCTAGTTTCATCTGTCTGTACTCACACATTTTAATTACTTTCGCTGGCTTGTAACTTGAATGACTGCTATGATGGGTCGTAAGACCCCTACTGTGTAATATTATGTGCGTGGCTCTTCCGAGTCTTTTAAATAAAGCTTGTATGATTATGGTTATGTGGTGATGCCATCGATGTATCTATACATATCAGTATGCCATGCATATGTGTGTCGTACTTGATATGTATGGGGTTCGATTACCTAGTCGTAGGCTTTAGTAGCATTCCTTACAGGGAAATGCCCCTTTGTGATCCAAAGAGTCATGGTAGTTCGCTACTGCTCCGCACACATTGGTTGACCGGCATGTGACCTTCTTAGTTGTTGTGTCTGTCCTCTTTGTGGAAATGTCACGCGAAGTAATGGAGTCCTTGTATCTTGCTACGACTCGTCTACATTCGCTGGTGACCGACACCTGCTTTGCTGGGTCATGTATGCCTGTCCCTGTGCGGAACTGCCACTTTGGTTTATGACTAGACATGTCGATCCGGGTTCTTTGTCATTGGATTCCTAGCGACACAATTACATACGCGAGTCAAAAGGCGCAAATGGTCCCGGCTACGGTAAGGCTACAACCGTGGGGTTAACCGTGCGTGAGACCACAAAGAGATGCGATGTGTTACAGGCTGGATTCCTATGGCTTAGGATCGGGGTCCCGACATGGTGCTGGCCTCCTCAAGCTCCTGCTAGCGCCCCTGCAGGATCCCCAGTACCTGCTCCTGCTGGCACCCCTGTAGGATCTCCCTCCTCGCGCTGGAGGATCTCCAAGCTCGTGTTGGCGCTAGTCCTGAAGCTCACGCTCGAGGCTCTCCTCGTCGGATCACCTCCCCGTCAGGCTCCTGCTCGCACTGGAAGGTCTGATCGCTGGAGCTCCTTATCCCCCTGCCGACAGTGGAGCTCCCTCCTCAAGCTCCTGTCATCAAGCTCTCGTTCCCGCTTGAGGCTCTGCTCGCCGGAGCCCCTCCCCGCCAGGCTGCTGATCGAATTCCAGGCCATGCCGCTGGTGGAGCTACTACCCCCTGCCCCACGGCCCCTGCCCGCCGTGATTCCAGCTGCAGCTCAATTCTAGAGGTACTCAAACTTTCCCTGACATGAAAAAATGGGCAATAAATTGAGCTGTCAAAAATGGTTAGCAAGAATCTATCTAGGCTATCTGTTTATCAAGTTCATCTCTGAATTCAATGGTAGAGTTTGGAAAAAATGTGCATCAAATTGGAATAAGAAGAAAGTGGAATTTACACCATCAAGGCTGCACGCACGTCGTCTATCGAAACTTCATTCTGCATCAAGAATGAAATGTTGAAGCTCATGTGTGTCAGATTCAGATCTGGGGGTGACATATCACCATTGAGATACTGCATAACCTGCCTCATGTTGGGCCTTAAACTGATTAATGGGTGTGAGCACAGCAATCCTAACTTGAGAGCTAGGCATGCCTCATCAACATTGTACGCACCTTGGAGCTTGGTATCCACTCCATCTGTGAGAAATCCTTGGTGCCAATGGTTTAAGTTAGGTGAGCTGAAGTGTGTCAGTAGCACCGTGAAGCCTTATCTGAAGCCAAAAAATAGAATTGCAAGACTGAAGTTCTGCATCTCAATGCTCGATGAGCTTTGGGTCTCAACTCCATGCCCCCTTTTCAAGCCGATGACAGATATGATACATATAGACGGAAAGTGGTTTGATATGACAAGGGTGAAGAATACATACTATCGACTCCCACATGAACCAACACCTGAGCGACCCGTGCCGAATTCGAACTGCATTGGCAAGGTAATGTTCTTGACCGTTGTGGCCAATCCAAGATATAATGATGATGGATAGGTCATATTTGATGGCAAGATTGGGACTTGGGCCTTCGTTGAAGAGAAAGCAGCAGTTAGAACGAGTCAAAACAGACCTAGAGGAACCATAGAGCTAAAAAATGTGAAGGTGACAAGAAATGTGATGCGGGACTACCTATGCAACAAGGTGATCCCTGCTATACAAGACAAATTGCCTGATGAAGATATCGGAAGAACCATCTTCATACAACAAGATAACGTCAAGCCACATGTCCTACCTAATGACGTGTTTTTTCAAGAAGCTGTAGCACAAACAGATCTTGACATTCAGTTATTGCAACAACCACCCAATAGCCCCGATATGAATGTTTTAGACCTTTGCTTGCACAACTCACTTCAGTCCCTAACTGATTGCTTATCACCTAAAAATATTCAGGAATTTGTAGAGGGTGTGGAGGAAGAGTTCGAGAACTATGTGGTTGAGAAGTTGTTTCGGAGCTTCGTGACACTACAGGCAGTTATGATTGAGGTGATGAAAAATAAAGGAGGCAATGAATTTACACTTCCGCATTTGCATAAAGATCGCCATCAAAATGAAGGAAGGTCGGCAATCTTTCTATCTTGCGATGCTCGGTTAGTTGCGGAGACCAATGCCCTTATAGAGGAGGAGAGAGAGGGGAGTGAGGAAGGAGATAGAGGAGCTTTATATTGTGTATTGTTGTGAACTAATCAAACAGTAAGCCTTGTAAGACTTGCTTATGATCTTGATGAAAAGAGGGACATGTTTAACCTATTTTCACTAAATATCAACTTTTTTAATGAAGTCTCCAAATATAAACTAGCTATATTTCACCCTTTTGTTTGCTAAAATAAATTAGGCTTAGAATCATGTCACTTGTTACTTGTCAGGCTATGATCTATGTATACTTACAATGCCCTGATAGTTATCTCCTTTGATGAGCCTGCAGAACCTGATCTTCTTCACATCCATGTGCTCCCAGTAGTAGTGCTCTTGCCACTCCTTGCAGCTCTCACACCCCTACCCACTCATCATCTGCTGCCATTCAAAAATCAGAGAAGCAACATCGTCAGCCACAGCGCGAGTGCACACACACACACAAAAACAGATACATGCTCCCAGGGTCCAGCCAGACATGGAGGTTGACGTCGACGTACCACACGTCCACGGTGTTGGTCACAGCGAACGCCAACACGTGCGCCTTGTCGTCCAGCATATTGTTGCCCAGCAACGGCGTCACCTTGACGTCGTACGTCGGGAGGTTGAAGGAGCCGATGCCGGTGATGGGCCGCCATAGGAGTGGGTTGATGCCGCCGGTGCAGATGACGGGGAACGGCCACGCGGCGCCGGCGAGGACCCCGTCAACACGGACAGTGACCTCGCGGAACGGGCCATTGGCGTCGGCACCGGGCGGGTTTGGCCACCAGAACTCGTCGTCCCCGTGGAACGAGACAAAGACCTCCATGATCGCGCGGTAGGTTTTGGATGCAACGTCACGCTCGTGTGGAGTTGCCGGCGGCGAGGAGGGACACGTACCTGGTGATGTCCTTGGAGACGGACCACACAACGCCCTTCTACAGCGGCTCGGCGGTGCTGCCGCGGAGGAGGAGCCAGAAGCCCAAGATCCTGTTGAACTGGACTCCCCGGCAGGTGGCGTGCCACTCGAGGACGGCGAGGGAGATCGCCGAGGTGCGGCCGCCCGCCGCGGCGAGGCAGGGCGGCGGGGAGTACGCTGCGGTGGCTGGCGGCTTGGTGAAGGTGAACATGAAGGAGCTGGATAGCAGGACCGAGGAGCACGGGCCGGAGTTGCCCGGTGGCGGGCGGAGCGGGCGGTCCACCTCGAAGAAGGTGGTCTGCCGCGGCGCGTCTACCGGAGACGGTGCGGCCGCGGCCATGTCGACCGTCCTCCTCTCCGCACGCGAGCGTGCCTCCGCCGCACACCTCCTCGCCATCGACCCGCCGCACTTCGCCAAGTGGTACGTGCGCATAGTCGCCGACCTGCTCGGCGAACACAACCTCCTCTGCACCTCCCACGGCGTGCACCGCCGCATGCATCGCGCCATCGCTGGCCTCTTCGCCTTTGCGCCCACGGCCGCCTTCGCCACCGGGTCGAGCTTCCCCGCCACCGGATCGAGCTTCCCCGCCACCGGATCCGGCACTTGTGCCACCGGATGCGTGGAAAAATCGACGCTTTTTCTGCCACCGAGCGCTTAGGGCCGGTCTTAAGATTTTAGGGGTCCGGAGTGAAACTAAAATACTAGGCGCTCATTTTTTATATAAACTTAATAATGTTGGTGCTAATAAAAATAATTAAAAATATACTTATCTGAATGGTGTGGTCTCCTCTCGACGTGGTTGTGCGGAGGGAGGTGAGGGAGTTTCAAGTAAAGATGCACAAGATAACAAACAGTGAGCACATACATCCTGTCAAGGTTGTGATCCATAGACAAACCTATTTGTGATTGAATGGTGAGGAGGACAGTGGTATCCCCTGTCCATCAGAATTCAAGTCCGAAACTTACGCTTGCATTTTCCTGGACTTCGTGAATCTCAAGATGATGTGCCGGCTCAATCTTTTACACGTGCTCATAGGGATAGGGTGTGCGCTTGTGCATTCATAAGAATGGATGTATGCTCGTGTATGCAAGCAACTTGGATTGTACTCTGATAAAAAAAAAGGTGTGATCCATAGGATATCAAGCCATATCGTCTTTATTATTAGTGAACCCAATGTGATCGGGCCTTATAGTGGAAGACAAAATAAAAAAATTATACACGGAACTGATAGCAAGAAGTGAAATTTATGTGACATAATATATATAATCAAAGCTTCAAAAAACATATAATCAGCATAACTAGTAGAATACTATTGATTTATTTTTTGAGTCAAAACATATACTATAAATTGGTAGTGTACAAAGTAGCAAAGTCAAGTGTATTTATTGGGTCTTCTCTGCTTCATTATAGCCAAATGGAAATTAACCTTTCAGACGTAATTACAGGTTCAAAAAACGCATTGAAGTCATCAGCAAGTTATAGGCCATGCATGCCCCTCCTCACGCCACCACACTACACGCGTTGCTACAACAGTTTAGCCCAACAGCCACTTAACCATCGATAAGGAGGAAAGGCCCACGGCCCAGTTCGCTAAACAAAGAAAAACGGTTCGGCTTTCATCTTCTTCGTGCAGATGCAGAAAAGCTTCAGGTCTTCTAATGGTGACTCCAGCGGTTCCTCACACATACCTGGGAGGCTGGGACTGGGATGGGCTCCCCTTGGATTTCGGGGGCCCGGGGTGGCCGCCCCGCTCGCCCCCCCTTAGGGCCGGGCCTGCGAGCGCTGGAGGTGAAGCGTGAGGCGAGGCAAGGTGAGGGAGGAGCGAGGCTAGGTGAGGGAAGAGAGGAGTGACTGCAGGGAGGAGAGGAGTGACTGAGGAGGTGGGAGGACTTGTTCGTGGTTAAGTAAAATGGAGAGGGTTTTTTTACAAATACGCCATGGCGTCACTTAATACGGGACAGAGGGAGTATTATTTGTGGTGAAATATTTTTGCTCTTGTTGAGTATAAAAATAATTTTTAGTATATTTTCATGGAACTTTGTGTTACAAATTTCTTAGTTGTTGATGTTGCAGAGTAACATATATAAGTTCGGAATGTAATATCTGAAGCACTCTTTAGTGGAGTCTTGCATTTTTCTTGCCTGGTTCCTTTGCGTGTATCCCCTTGTTAGCCATATATAGGTGTATTGTTAGCAATTCTATGTTGTTATATAAAAGATCACTGCTTTGCATGAAAGTACTGTATTGTGCTTAATCTTATATCACCTTCACTTTATTTCTTCTATAAAACTCTCTGAAAGACATATTAACCCTTTGTGTGAGTCTAGCAAATTGCTACACAGTTTAATTAAGTATGATTGGCGACAAATTATTTTGACATATCGAACATGTAAAGGAAGCTAGGCTACCCGCGGTTCTAGCGGCATTCACGCGCGCGACGTTTTCCACCCCACGATGAATTTACTGTATGCGTTTTTACCCTCCTGGTTTATGGTCATCCATCGGTTCGTTTTTCATGCCACAAGCTGGATTGACCTGAATGACAAGTGGGCTCATTCGCCCGTGGGGACCAGAGACCATAGGGTGGGCTGTTGAAGGGCTGTTTGGTGTAAAATTGTGACCTGAACATAAGTGACTGGCCTTGCACAACTGCCAATTTAAGTGTTAAAGTATGGAATTCAGCCGAAAAAGCCGCTGCCGACACCAACATCAGGTTATCAGAGTCACTATCCGAGCATTCTTGGTGAAGTTGTTCGTTACTCTGTATATGCTCGATCATCTCCTGCACAACATGAAGTTGAACTGAAGCCTTATATTGATGGTCCTTAGACCACTTTTCTCCACAAGTGAAACAAAGCCCCTTTGATCTCCTGTATGAACGCAGAGCATTCCATTTGTCCTCAGATGGAACAGTTTTACCCACTTCAGCAAACCTTCGATCAGTGCCCAGCTGAGCACCCGGTGCAGATTTGGTGGTTGATAGGGACTTTTTGGCAGGAAAACTCAATTAACCGGTGTCACTCAATTCTTCATGGGGCAGTGCCAGATCATAAGCAGTATCTAGGTCTTGTGGTTTGTGTAATGCCACAGACATACGCACCCATGGTCGCAACCCATCAATGAACCGAGTAGTGTAATACAAGCTATCAGGCATCTGTGCACAAGCGGAGAGTTGGTCATACAATTCAGCGGAACGCTCCATATAATCAGCCACAGTAGACTCCTGAAACGCTCCACATAATCAGCCACAGTGGACTCCTGAGCAATGCGGAACATCTGCTGAACCAGAGATTGCTGTTGGTTGCGACCAAACCGCTGCATCAACAAGTGACAGAACTCTGGCCAAAGCAAATTTGGTGAACGGCGTTGCACTGCTTCCAACCATCGCGTGGCTGTGCCTTCAAACTGAGAAGTGGCGAACGAAATCCATCTCGATGCAGGGGTACCCTAGAGCTTGAAATAATGCTCGCATCGAGATTGCCATAGACGTGGGTTCGCGCCGTCGAAACGAGGCAATTTCATGCGAGGCACAAGTTGGTATGCGTCAGACATTTCAGAAGCAACATGCTCATGAGGAGAAAAAAAATCACGGGGAGAACCAGAATCACGTGCACCTCTGACCGGAGGAGGCACATAAACATGATGTACCCTCCCCCAATGGGACTTGTCGAAGCCAAGGGGATTTGCCGCGAGAGCTTCACGGCCGTCCCCAACCTCCTTGCCTGCCGACGAACTCGCCCGCTTGCCAAAGGGTTCCTCCTTGTTGCCGCGCTCGAGCTCCGCCCGAATTTGCTCGACGTCGAGGCTGAGCTCGGCCCTGGCGCCATCGATCCGCGCAAAGATGAGGCCGTCAAGAGCTGCAGTGGTGTCCTTGAGCATCCGACTGACAAATTTTATGATCTCCTCGCCTTGCACCTTAAACTTGCGGTCGACCGACTTCGCGAAATCTGTACATGTAGTCGTGGTGAGGAATCTCCACGATCAAAAGCTTTGAGTACCAGATGCGAGGAACATGCTTAGATCTATAATAGAATTAAGAATCGAAGTAGAACATCCGCCCAACCACCAACACAGCTACACACATGCGTTCTGTCTTGGCCGAAGTCGTCCGCCGTTCGCCACCCAGGTACTAGCTAGGCACTGGCTTATAATGGAAACGATACACCCATCTTAACGGCCCAGTATGGGCTTGCAAGCCGGTCTGTCGGCCCACGAGTCAACTGGTCGCTCTCCTCCTTGTTCTCCCGTTCCTGTGCATCTTTAGCAACAACGGCAGGGTCGCTGACAAGTAGGTAGTACAGGGTCGCTGACAAGTAGGCAATACGTCGGAGGTCTTCGCCGCATCGCCTGAGGGTGTCGCCTTGCCGGACACCGGCCGTTGGCAGCTGCCGCAGCTGTGCGTTAGGCGGCTGGCCGAAACAGGTAAGGCTTTGTTTGGTAGAAGTGGATTGGGGAGGTTTGGGGAGGAGGGGATTTGAGGGGATTTAATAAATCCCTTCATTTCATCCAATCCAGTCAAATCCTTAGGGTTTTGCTTGCACCAGTCCCTCGAGGAGGATCATGAAACACATAGATAGGAAGGGATTGAAGGGGAACGAAGGGGATTCGGCTAATCAAACCTCTTTTACCAAATGGGCGTCCAAGGTTCTGTGAGGTTTCTGGCTCTTTCAAGAATTTTCTTCTCAAAATCTCCTGAATCCCTCCGCGCGAAATCGAGGCCTAAGGATGCAAAATTAAAGTCCATCCACACCGGGGCCGTGATCAGAATCAGAGTGCATTCACGTGGGGGCCGTGATCCACGACCGTCTCGGGGTGCAACGCTGGGAGCAACTGTGCCGAAGGATGCCGCCGCGAAGAGCCTGGCCGAGGGAGCGCCGTGAGGGCCATGGACGACATTGAAAAGACGCCCTGCAGGTAGTGCTTACTTCGTGCAGGAACGAAATCGGAATTGACTATCCTGATTGATGTATTAATTAAGATACAGAATTAGTATTTGCATCTGGTTTCTTCCCAGATCGAAAGACTCGCCTTGTGTGAGCCGTGAATGCCTCGGGCTGATGCGGCCATGCGGGAGGTCGGGGCTGATGCGGCCATGCGTCGGCTGGAGACCTGCGCCGATCACCGCTTCCGTGTTGTTTATGGTCGAGGCCGTCGTGAAATCCCTCCGCTGGAGAGCGTGTTGATAACGTGTTAAATGAAAACGAGATGTAAAAGTGAATATTTAATCTTTATTAATAATGAGTATATCTATATATAGAGTTACAAAGGTATCAAGTAAAAAGATGTGCGTTCGAGAAGGCACCAGGAACCGACGTGGGTTTCCATATGACAACCGTCATCTATTCTTTAAGCATGGATTAATGGAACTAGTATAAATGTACAAATGACCGTGCGTTGCATCGGGCAAAAAAAAGAACACAACATGCTTCATGTGTCATTATGCATTATTTTTTATATCCGGTAGCAAAAGAATATGTTCGTTGCAACTGGGAACGCCTGTGCTTTGTTTTAGAGAAAACACAAAGACTCCTAGTCCGTCACATGCGTCAGCAGATCGGGCAGACCGGAAATCGCAAGCTCCTCCTCGTCCCTTAAAATCGTGAGTTCCTCCTCATCCCTTAGAACGCCTTACCGGTGTATCATCTAGTACCATGCATATAAAATTTTAACCTCAAAAGCGCCAAGGCAAAACATGCAAAATAAGCAATACCACCTGTCCTCGATTTTTTTAATACACCCTCCGTTCGTAAACATAAGACCTTTTAGATATTTCAATATGGACAACATACGAAGGATAACGAGTGAATGTATACTCTAAAATACGTCTATTTACATCTCAGTATGTAGGTCATATTGAAATCTCTAAAACATCTTGTATTTAGGAAAAGAAAAAGAGGTAATATTTGACAAGTACTAACTGCATCAGAAATCATCCTTCTTTTCATGTTATGTTAATCTGATGCCAAATCCTAAATGAATGGTGATCTTGTAAAATATGCTATCAACAAACAACTTGTTACTATGCTTAACCCAAATTACCACAGGATAGATACATGGCAACCTCTAGTTTTGTATTGATTAACATCATCGTCATCTGTACAACAGTGAGTCGTGATATATATTGTGTCATAATAAGGCGTATGTACACCAAGGGGGCCTCTGCTTGCCATCGTGGGACGGCGACAGCATACCCCTCCCTAACCGGGCCGAAGAAGCTATTTCCACACCTTGACTGCGCCGTCTCTGCTGGCCGATATCAACCATTGGCTCGACAAGTTGACGGATGCTAGGGTGAGGATCGCGTCCCGGTGGCAGCCGGCAGAATCGGCAGCGGCCATGTCAAGCTGCGTCTTGTGTGTCAACATGGACGCTGGTGTGGGCGTTTTGCACGATTCCTGCGCACAAAGTAATACTCTGTTAGCGTTAGCATCCGTCAAGAGAGATTCAGAGAGACAACCACGCTCCTTCAAGCACCACCACAAAACTGATGCGATAAATTAATCATGCAGGAATGCACTAGCATCAGGTTGAAGGCTAAAGTGATGGGCCAGTAAATTCATAAGGTTCTTGAGTGCATCAGGTTGAAGGTTAAAGTGATAGACCAGTAAATTCACAAGGTTCTTGAGTTGATACACTACAGTGTAACTTCAGATAAGAAACAGAAACAAAACAGTGATACTGTTTTGGCGGACATACCTGCACAACCTGTACTCCGTAGCTCGACCGTATATCATAACACTCGTCGTTTCCAATACCTTTCGTTGAAGGACCAACAATACAAAAGCTTTGCTCAGGCCTTCAAAATCATCAAACAAAATAATACATTTTAGATTACAAGTGGTGAAGGAGAAAAATATGCAGAAGCAAGAGCCTATAGTAGTAATATTCAACCTGGCCTGGTCCCAGTAGCGTATCTTCAAATCTGTTCCTCCAGTCAGCAGATCTCCCCGTGGCAAAGGAAGCAAGCACCGGATGCCTGGGAGGCGTGGAGGCGGATCGGCCAGTTCCTCAATTCTGGAGTAGGGAGGACAAATCAATCTCGTGCAAGCAAACCTATGATGTAGGCGGTATCGCTGCGGTGGTCTCGTTGAAGCCGCGGAGCACGGAGGGCTCGTCGGCACTGAACGACGCGAACGGGGCTGTCGGCGTCGCTGTCCTCCACCTTGGAGGAGACCCCGCGGAGGAGGGACGGGTCGTAGCCGGAGGTGGTTGTGGCGCGCTGCGCCAGCAGGCGGCGGAAGCCCCGGTTGAGGGCCGGCGGGGCTGTGGCCGGGTGCTAGGAGGAGCCGGTCGGTGGAGAGGAGGGGCAGGGGGCGTGTGACAGCCCGAGACCGACGTTCCAGAAGATTCCCCCTCCTATTCCGTTTTCGTCGTGTGGTTCGTTTGTCTGTCGCATCATCATCGCATCATGCGCATCATCTGCACTGCATCGGCATCCCGTTGCCGCCCGTTTTCAAAACTTGCATCCGCTAGTAGTTGCCGGTCCTCGTCGTTGTCCGTTCTGAGTCCGACCGCACCTCGCACGTGCACGCGGCACCGTCGAAACCCTGTTTTCAAAGTGCGTTTAAAACTTCCTCTAATCGAGGTGAAACTCGGCACGCGGTCGCGATTAGATATAGCTAGGCCGCCTGTCGAATTTCGTCGCGATCGGAGACCGTCTGGTACCCGAACGGTCGACCGTAGCGGCACCGTCTTCGGTTATTCGTCGGACGTCTGTCGGTGTGTTTAGAGTCGATGCCGCGCCGTACCACTTCCCTCTCGTCTTAGCCAACGCCACTCTACACACCTTAACCTAACCCGCCTCCCCGAACGGACCGCACGAACGCGTCCGGAGGGTCGAAAAACCCCCAGATACCCCGCGCCCTAGCCCATTTCCCTATTTAAGCACCCCTCCCTGCCTATTTTGGGCGCCCCCCTAATCCTCCTCGGGATCCGCGCCCTAACCCTAACCCTAGCCGCGCCGCCCCACCTCTCTCTCCCCTGCCAGCGCCGCCGGGCCCGCCCAAGCCCGCAACAGGCCCGCCCTCAGCCCGGGTTGCGCCGCTGCTTCTCCCTGCCCGAGGCAGCAGCCCCCGCGCCCTAGCTCGCCGCCGCGTCGCCCCGCTGCCGGGACCTCGCCGCCCGCCGCCTGCCCGCGCGCGCCTCCGCCAGCCGCCAGCCGCGCCGCCCCGCTTCAGGCCGCCGCCTCGCGCCTCTCGCCGGCCTGCCCCGCTGCCCGCACCATACCCCGCCGCCGAAGCTCCCCGTTCGAGCTCCTCGTCGCCGGGAACGGCGCCCCTCGGCCGGATCCGGGCAGCCCGAGGCCGGATCCGCCGCCAGCTACCGCGGCCTCGCGCCCTCTCGCCGGTCCTTGCGTCGGCGCTGCCCTGGAGGTCGCCGCCGCCATGGCCTGGCCTCGCTCCAGCGGGCGACGGGAGGAGCCGCCGCGCCGTTGACCCCGCGCGTGGGCCCCGATGGCCCAGCTTCCCCAGCGCCCGAGCCAGGCCGCAGCTCCCTCGGCCCACTCCAACAGGCCGGCCTGATTCGGCCCAAGGTGAGCCAACCTCCGGCCCCTCTAACGTGCGCCTGAGCGAGATTTGGTTATGTAACGCCCATGCACTGTAGGCCCATTTAGCATCAGATTCAGCTCGAGAGGTTTTTTTTTATTACCTGGCGATTTAGTATTTTCAGGAAAATAGACGATATTTAAAACGCCCGTATCTTTTTACCCGTAAGTCGGAACGACGCGTGTTATATATCGTTTTGGGGTAGCTCCGCGAGTAGAACACGAATATCCAACATGCATATTTATTTAACGCTGTTTAGAGTGCCTAATGCCTCGTTTAACGTGCTGATTAGCTAGGATCCATTCCGTAGTTAATTTCCGTGCGTATCCGGATTGCCCGTATGCCATGGATTTAATGTCCATGTTTCAGGGACCATATTTCTACGTATTTTAGAGCGGTCACTCGTATTTTTCAGTGTAGGGTTTTGCCGGCAGTTTATTTTCCCGTTTAGAGGTATTATCTCGCATTATTGTGTGGCGTTATTTCGTGTTGCAAACCCCACATATTATATATGTTTCCGGGGTAGAAAAATCCCATGGATTTTTCTGTGCAATTAGTTTTAGCTTTTGAGGAAGTTAGTTCGCGAGATATTTTGTCGTGAAGCCCTTTTGTTTAATCCGTAGGTTTTATTCCGGGCCTCGTTCGAATTAGTTGTCAACTAGTGATTTGATCTTGGATGTTTTGTTTAGCCTCTGGTATTTTTAGTTGCAATAGAAATGCATGTTTAGGTGTTGTTTGACTGCCCTCAAGTTGCTTGAATAGTGCTGTTCCAGAGGAGCTGAAATATTTCTAAGTCTGGAATCTGTTATATTTTGTTGCTGTCTTGTCTTGCTTGCATCTTTAGATCTGTAGCTCTTTTGAGGTTGGTCCAATGGAGTTATTTGTACCCCTTATGTTTCTTTAGCATGCTGTTAAGTTTCATGCCATTTGGAGTCCTGTAGCTATAGGTTTTGCTGCTGTCAATATTGCTTCAGGCTGAAAACTGCACTTTGACGAGGTGTTAATTTCACTAAGTCTGAAATAGTGCGTGAGATGTCATTTTGTGTCTTCTTTTCCTAGTGCTCCTTACTGCCATGCTAGTAGTTGTTAGATGTTTGTAGTAGTGCGTCTTGCCCTCTTTCATGCCATGCCTAGCTCGAGCTCTTCGGAGTTGGGTAGCCGAAGTTGTGAGTCGTAGAAAGTGCTATGTGGCTGTTTGGCAGATTGTAGCGTTTTCTTGTTTTGCTCGTAGTTTTCGAACCGTAGCTCCGATTTGATCGTGTCCTACATGAGACTTTATTAGAATCTTATGTAGTTTATTTTTCTCTTTCTGGTTATTTGTTTTGAAGTGCTCGTAGCCGCCGTTGCACATAATTTTGCTTTCATGCCATCATATCTTGCGGTGCTTGTAACTTTTGATCCGTAGCTCCGTTGGAGATGTTCCTTATGTGTAGATTGCTTGCCATGACGCGTAGAATCACGTGAACCTATTTGTTTTTGCTGTTTAACAACTAATTAAATGCATTAGTTCAGATCTGGACAGAATTGTAAATTAACATGTGAGGTCGTCTCGGAGGTGCTATATGTCATTTCCGACCTCACTTAAAATGCTTATATAGGTAGTTTAATTTCCGCTTCACCTCGTGCATGTTTAACAACATTAATATTGCCATGTAAATAACCGGGAGTGAACTAAATAACGAACGTGGAGTTTCGTCAATATGCAACTCGTGCATATTGAGCTTCACTTAATGTGTAGTTTTGATTGCGTGAATTGTCCTGCCGTGCCTTGCATGTATTCAGTAGCTCATGCATCATATGTGTTGTGCATCGTGTGGTGAATATAGTGTGTTGATGCTTGTTTCCGGTTTCCCCGTCTCGATAGAGTTCCGCAAGCGTGTCGGATGTGAGGACCCGTTCGACTACGTCGGTCCGTCTGCTTCACGGAGGCATCCTTCTTCCAAGCGGGATCTCAGGCAAGATGATCATTTCCCCAGATACCATTACTATCATCGCCATGCTAGTTTTATCGCTTCTATCGTTTATGTCCCGTTGCCTACCACATGTTAAATACCAGGCTCTCAACAATGCCATGTTAACCCACAACCTGTTCAACCTAGCAAACCACTGATTGGCTATGTTACTGCTTGCTTAACCCTGTTGATAGCGTTGCTAGTTGCAGGTGCAGATGCTTCCATGTGATAACATGGGTTCCTTGTTATATCACCATATTAAATGCTATTAATTTAATGGACCTATATACTTGGCAAAAGGTGGAAGGCTCGGCCTTTCTAGCCTGGTGTTTTGTTCCACCTTTGCCCTTTTAGTTACCGGCTACCGGTGTCATGTTCCATAAATGAGCGCTCCTAACACGATCGGGGTCGTTATGGGGACCCCCTTGATAATTCGTTTTAGATTAAAGCTGGTCTGGCAAGGCCCAACATTGGTACTACATTTGCCTAAGCACCTAATAAAAATTGCATAGGGACTTTCCGGACCCCGAGGATAATTTAATCAACCCCCGGGCCAGTGCTCCTCATGAGTGTTGGTCCAAAACAGAGCAGCTTATTAACGCTACCCGGGGCAACTCGGCGTTTGGCGTGGTAACCATCGCTCATCCGTCGTGTCCTGAGAACAAGGTACGCGACTCCTATCGGGATCGTCGACACGTCGGGCGGCCTTGCTGGATTAGTTTTACCTTTGACGAGATATCTTGTGCACCGGGATTCCGGTGATGCTTTGGGTAATCTCAGAGTTGAGGTTTTCCACTAGAGAATCCGACGAGATCGCGAGCTTCGTGATTGAGGATTTCTATGCGGCTTGTGGTAATTTGTGATGGACTAGTTGGAGCACCCCTGCAGGGTTAAATCTTTCGGAAAGCCGTGCCCGCGGTTATGTGGCAACGTGGAAGCTTTGTTTAACACTGGTTCTAGATGACTTGAAGTTAACTTAATTAAAATATGCCCACTGTGTGCGTAACCGTGACTGTCTCTTTCGTGAGTTCTTTCTCCGATCGAGAACACGGTGGGGTTATGACTGACGTAGGTAGGTGTTCAGGATCATTCATTTGGTCATCTCTAGTTCACGCCCGCTATGCGTAGATCTTCCCCCTCTTATTTCTGGTACTCGTAAGTTAGCCACCAAATATATATGCTTAGCCGCTGCTGCAACCTCACCACTTGACCATACCTCACCCATTAAGCTTTGCTAGTCTTGATACTTTTGGAAATGAGATTGCTGAGTCCCCTGTGGCTCACAGATTACTACAACACCAGTTGCAGGTACAGGTAAAGGTTACATGACGCGAGCGCGTCGATTGTTCATCTGGAGTTGCTTCTTCTTCTTCTTCTTCTTCGATCTAGTATGGGTTCCAGGCCGGCAGCCTGGGATAGCAAGGATGGACGTCGTTCTTCTTTTGTCGTTTATTTTCGTCCGTAGTCGGACCCTGCTCTTACTCTTGATGATTGTGTAATGTACTGATGTGACTCTGATGTAGCTTGTGGCGAGTGTAAGCCAACTCTTTGTATATCTCTTCTTTTCAGTACATGTTCTTGTAACGATATCCATTCTTGCGACACGACGAGATGCGCTTCTATCCCTGACGAGGCCCTCGTGCCAGATTGAGGATAGGATCGCATCTTGGGTGTGACAAGTTGGTATCAGAGCCAGGACCGACCTAGGAGCCCCCTCGATTGATTGAACTTGGCCGAGTCGAGTCTAGTGAAAAACTATTTGAGTCTTAGTTATATATCAGAGAGTAGGATTCTTTTTTTCTCCTCTTCTATGCTCTGGTGAGGAACCTTGACGTAACTATTTATTCTACTCCCCTTCTCACTCAAAAATTTTTAGGGTCACGCAGATATTTTTGTAATCTATATGATGCCGATGTGACGGAGTTCTGTCTTGGTGCCTCCTGTCTGACTTGATCTTCTTCCGGGAAGTTGAGCTCCAGGGGATTCTTGAGCACATCGTTATCATTCAGATTTCTTAGTATCTCAGAACGAAGGATGTTCGTAATTGCTTCAATACTAGTAGTGGCGAGATAACCCCGATGTCCCCAGTACTGGTGCAGATTGTTTGGGAGTACTGCCATACTTTGTATCGTTGTGATCACGAGGGTCTGTGGTAGATGAAGGTCCGAGATTCTGGTCGTGTGTTGACGGATGTGATACAAGTGACGGTTTAGTATAGGAGTTGTGTGATATTACTCCTTGTATCCGTGTACCAGATTGCATGACCAGATATTTCGGGAATTCATAGGTGGGAATTCAAGTAGTTGCTTATAGGACAATCTTCCAACAAATGCATGATGTTAGGTTGGGGTTCGACATCTAGTGGATTCGTTTGTTCACGGTCGACTTACAGCGGTACACGTTGTGTCTTAAAGAGTCCTTGTAGCTTGCTACGACTCGGGGACGCTTCGTATGTCGGGTGCACTGCCTTGCACTTGATGGCTTCTGTAAATCGTGCCCGTGCGATCCTGTCCACGAAAATATCGGACGAAATCTTTCTCATGAGTTTGTTCTGGCTTGTTTCTTAAGCCTCACCCATTGTTTTGTTGGAATGTGGTAATTCGTGTTGCTTCGATGTCAAGTGGTGATGTCAGATCTTTCCTAATCTGTGTTCTCATAATTTATATGTGAGAATGCAGATCCTTTTGCTTAATTAATTCTCTTGTTAATTCTTGTCAACCGGAGTCGTCATGTTAATTCTTTTCCAACCGGTGTGCTCCTCTTCAAGTGTAATCAAACCTCTCCAATTCTTGCAGATCAGTCTCTCATTTTATCCCGGAGTTCATCTCATCCGTTCCAAGTTGTCTTTGTTTTTCCCCGCCCTCCCGCCCTTTTTCTTCAGTGATTGGATTTCATCCAACTGCATTTCATATCAGTGATGCTTCTGCTATCTTTTCTTCCTTTCGTAACCAGTGATTCATTGTGAAGATTCTCAGGAGTCGAGTTCATCATTTCTTCATTTTGTTCCTTTCCGGTGAATTTGATTCAGTTGTCCGTGTTCTTCATATCCTTTTCATCCTTGTAATTCTTTCCTATGTTGGAGATTCTTTCAGCCTATCTTGGTTATTCATCCCTCTCTTTTCTTCCGAAGTGTTGAAGATATCTCGGAAGTTTCGTGTTTTCAATTCTTCTAATTATTTCGAGGTGCTCAACTTCATCTAGTTCTCTTCATACCGGTGCTATATCAATCTTTCTAGTAATCTTTTCAACGGTGATTTCTTTGAGTGGGCCCATAACCCACAGGTTCTTTCCCAGGATCTTACCTGGTTCTTTTAATCATCTCCGGAGATCTTTAATTCTTTTCAACTATGACGTAAGTATCATTTTCATCAGTCATATTCCTTCTCCAAGATCTATTTCAATTAATTCATTCTTTGGCTCACCTTTCATTCTTCTCTATTCCGGAGTGTCTTAGTAATTCTTGGTGGGTTCTCCTCCTCATTCTCAGCTTGCTATCCGAAGGAGTGTTTTTCTTAATCTTTGTCCATTATCTTCATGATTCTTCGTTTTAGCCTTCTGGCATCGCCTTGAATTATTCCCAATCATGAGTATCCCTTTCTTGCTATCCGGTGCATTTCCGAGTTGTTTTATTTCTCGTTCCTCCGAAGGCCATCATTTTAGAAGATTCTTCGTTCTCAGCTTTCAGCTTTCATCCTCAAATCTTCTCAATTGTTGTCTCCTCGTTCGTCTCTCAATTATTCTGGTGTCTTGTTTAAATTTCTCTCTCAGGTGGATCATGATCTCTTCATTCTCATGTGTATCCAGGCCTTCTTGGTATTCCCATTCAATTGGAATTCTTACCCGTGCTTCTTTCATTTATGCTTCAAGTGGTGCTTGTCTCTCTGCCTCTTCTAGATTCATTTTTAGAGGAATAAGTTGTATGTTAGATCCGTGGCTTGTCATCAATTGTACTTGATGAAGGATGAGCATAAAATAATTCTTATTCTTGTTCTTCCTTCTTCAAGAGATCTCAATTCTTCTTCCGGAGTGGCTCACGATATCAATTCTTTTCTCTAGTGCCTATATTTCTTTCCGGAGTTCTAAGTTTTTATCAAGTATCTCTTTGTGAAGATTCATCTAAATCCTGGCAAGGTCATAATCTTATTCTTTCTACCTTGTTATCGTTGCATCATTCATTCGTATACGGAGGTCCTTCTTGGTGGTTCATCAAGGTTTCAATTCATTCTCATGTGTTTTTCAAGATTCCTGTTGGAATACCTCAAGTATTCTTTCTCGTCCTTTTTCGGTACATTTGTTCTTCCGTTATCCTTTGAGGTGGTACTATAGCATTCTTGTTAGTGTAGGAACCTCGAAGAGTTTTCCATTCAAGTATGAGATAATTAAAACCACCAATTCTATGATCATGAGATATTTTAACCCATGATTTCTTCGTCGAGCTATTTTGGTTTGGGTTTCACCTAAAGTTTTTCCTAGGGATTGTGCTATCTGGGTGCTTGTCATTAATCCGAGTTCTCAACGTGTCCTCTTGGTGTAAGAAGTTTTGATTCTTGTTTCTCCCAATCTATCCTTGTTCCTTTTAGTGGTTGGTTGTCACCTCATATTTGTTGAGATGATTTTCATAAGCCCACTACTATCTTCTTCTTCGTTGTTGGTTTTCCAACTACTAAGTCAATTCTGTGACCAGAGGCTCTTCAATTCTATTGTGATGATAGTTGGCATTCTTTTCTTCATTCTCTTCTTCTGCTTGAGCTAGTTCATATTATCTTGTTCTGGAGGCATTGTGTTGTTGCTCTTATGGGTCTATTTTGTTGTTCTATCAAGATCATGGTGTCCCTTGCTCTATTGTACTTGTTTGTTGTGATTATTGTCAAATTCTCCTACCTTTTTGAATTTTTGTCCCATTTTCCTACCGAAGTGTTGCCGAAATTTTCCGTGAATTCTGGCTTCTTTCTCATATCATTCCTTATCTCTCTGCAACCTTCAAGAATCGTTGGTTTCACTCGTTTGTCAAAGAAGCGACTAAGTTTTACCTGTTACTTTTCTCTTCCTCTCCCCCTTTCATTCTTGGATCTCGGGTCGAGATCTTCTTGTAGTGTGCGAGAGTTGTGACAGCCCGAGACCGACGTTCCAGAAGATTCCCCCTCCTATTCCGTTTTCGTCGTGTGGTTCGTTTGTCTGTCGCATCATCATCGCATCATGCGCATCATATGCATTGCATCGGCATCCCGTTGCCGCCCGTTTTCAAAACTTGCACCCGCTAGTAGTTGCCGGTCCTCGTCGTTGTCCGTTCTGAGTCCGACCACACCTCGCACGCGCACGCGGCACCGTCGAAACCCTATTTTCAAAGTGCGTTTAAAACTTCCTCTGATCGAGGTGAAACTCGGCACGCGGTCGCGATTAGATATAGCTAGGCCGCCTGTCGAATTTCGTCGCGATCGGAGACCGTCTGGTACCCGAACGGTCGACCGTAGCGGCACCGTCTTCGGTTATTCGTCGGACGTCTGTCGGTGTGTTTAGAGTCGATGCCGCGCCGTACCACTTCCCTCTCGTCTTAGCCAACGCCACTCTACACACCTTAACCTAACCCGCCTCCCCGAACGGACCGCACGAACGCGTCCGGAGGGTCGAAAAACCCCCAGATACCCCGCGCCCTAGCCCATTTCCCTATTTAAGCACCCCTCCCTGCCTATTTTGGGCGCCCCCCTAATCCTCCTCGGAATCCGCGCCCTAACCCTAACCCTAGCCGCGCCGCCCCACCTCTCTCTCCCCTGCCAGCGCCGCCGGGCCCGCCCAAGCCCGCAGCAGGCCCGCCCTCGGCCCGGGTTGCGCCGCCGCTTCTCCCTGCCCGAGGCGGCAGCCCCCGCGCCCTAGCTCGCCGCCGCGTCGCCCCGCTGCTGGGACCTCGCCGCCCGCCGCCTGCCCGCGCGCGCCTCCGCCCGCCGCCAGCCGCGCCGCCCCGCTTCAGGCCGCCGCCTCGCGCCTCTCGCCGGCCTGCCCCGCCGCCCGCACCATACCCCGCCGCCGAAGCTCCCCGTTCGAGCTCCTCGTCGCCGGGAACGGCGCCCCTCGGCCGGATCCGGGCAGCCCGAGGCCGGATCCGCCGCCAGCTGCCGCGGCCTCGCGCCCTCTCGCCGGCCCTTGCGTCGGCGCTGCCCTGGAGGTCGCCGCCGCCATGGCCTGGCCTCGCTCCAGCGGGCAACGGGAGGAGCCGCCGCGCCGTTGACCCCGCGCGTGGGCCCCGCTGGCCCAGCTTCCCCAGCGCCCGAGCCAGGCCGCAGCTCCCTCGGCCCACTCCAACAGGCCGGCCTGATTCGGCCCAAGGTGAGCCAACCTCCGGCCCCTCTAACGTGCGCCTGAGCGAGATTTGGTTATGTAACGCCCATGCACTGTAGGCCCATTTAGCATCAGATTCAGCTCGAGAGGTTTTTTTTATTACCTGGCGATTTAGTATTTTCAGGAAAATAGACGATATTTAAAACGCCCGTATCTTTTTACCCGTAAGTCGGAACGACGCGTGTTATATATCGTTTTGGGGTAGCTCCGCGAGTAGAACACGATTATCCAACATGCATATTTATTTAACGCTGTTTAGAGTGCCTAATGCCTCGTTTAACGTGCTGATTAGCTAGGATCCATTCCGTAGTTAATTTTCGTGCGTATCCGGATTGCCCGTATGCCATGGATTTAATGTCCATGTTTCAGGGACCATATTTCTACGTATTTTAGAGCGGTCACTCGTATTTTTCAGTGTAGGGTTTTGCCGGCAGTTTATTTTCCCGTTTAGAGGTATTATCTCGCATTATTGTGTGGCGTTATTTCGTGTTGCAAACCCCACATATTATATATGTTTCCGGGGTAGAAAAATCCCATGGATTTTTCTGTGCAATTAGTTTTAGCTTTTGAGGAAGTTAGTTCGCGAGATATTTTGTCGTGAAGCCCTTTTGTTTAATCCGTAGGTTTTATTCCGGGCCTCGTTTGAATTAGTTGTCAACTAGTGATTTGATCTTGGATGTTTTGTTTAGCCTCTGGTATTTTTAGTTGCAATATAAATGCATGTTTAGGTGTTGTTTGACTGCCCTCAAGTTGCTTGAATAGTGCTGTTCCAGAGGAGCTGAAATATTTCTAAGTCTGGAATCTGTCATATTTTGTTGCTGTCTTGTCTTGCTTGCATCTTTAGATCTGTAGCTCTTTTGAGGTTGGTCCAATGGAGTTATTTGTACCCCTTATGTTTCTTTAGCATGCTGTTAAGTTTCATGCCATTTGGAGTCCTGTAGCTATAGGTTTTGCTGCTGTCAATATTGCTTCAGGCTGAAAACTGCACTTTGACGAGGTGTTAATTTCACTAAGTCTGAAATAGTGCGTGAGATGTCATTTTGTGTCTTCTTTTCCTAGTGCTCCTTACTGCCATGCTAGTAGTTGTTAGATGTTTGTAGTAGTGCGTCTTGCCCTCTTTCATGCCATGCCTAGCTCGAGCTCTTCGGAGTTGGGTAGCCGAAGTTGTGAGTCGTAGAAAGTGCTATGTGGCTGTTTGGCAGATTGTAGCGTTTTCTTGTTTTGCTCGTAGTTTTCGAACCGTAGCTCCGACTTGATCGTGTCCTACATGAGACTTTATTAGAATCTTATGTAGTTTATTTTTCTCTTGCTGGTTATTTGTTTTGAAGTGCTCGTAGCCGCCGTTGCACATAATTTTGCTTTCATGCCATCATATCTTGCGGTGCTTGTAACTTTTGATCCGTAGCTCCGTTGGAGATGTTCCTTATGTGTAGATTGCTTGCCATGACGCGTAGAATCACGTGAACCTATTTGTTTTGCTGTTTAACAACTAATTAAATGCATTAGTTCAGATCTGGACAGAATTGTAAATTAACATGTGAGGTCGTCTCGGAGGTGCTATATGTCATTTCCGACCTCACTTAAAATGCTTATATAGGTAGTTTAATTTCCGCTTCACCTCGTGCATGTTTAACAACATTAATATTGCCATGTAAATAACCGGGAGTGAACTAAATAACGAACGTGGAGTTTCGTCAATATGCAACTCGTGCATATTGAGCTTCACTTAATGTGTAGTTTTGATTGCGTGAATTGTCCTGCCGTGCCTTGCATGTATTCAGTAGCTCATGCATCATATGTGTTGTGCATCGTGTGGTGAATATCGTGTGTTGATGCTTGTTTCCGGTTTCCCCGTCTCGATAGAGTTCCGCAAGCGTGTCGGATGTGAGGACCCGTTCGACTACGTCGGTCCGTCTGCTTCACGGAGGCATCCTTCTTCCAAGCGGGATCTCAGGCAAGATGATCATTTCCCCAGATACCATTACTATCATCGCCATGCTAGTTTTATCGCTTCTATCGTTTATGTCCCGTTGCCTACCACATGTTAAATACCAGGCTCTCAACAATGCCATGTTAACCCACAACCTGTTCAACCTAGCAAACCACTGATTGGCTATGTTACTGCTTGCTTAACCCTGTTGATAGCGTTGCTAGTTGCAGGTGCAGATGCTTCCATGTGATAACATGGGTTCCTTGTTATATCTCCATATTAAATGCTATTAATTTAATGGACCTATATACTTGACAAAAGGTGGAAGGCTCGGCCTTTCTAGCCTGGTGTTTTGTTCCACCTTTGCCCTTTTAGTTACCGGCTACCGGTGTTATGTTCCATAAATGAGCGCTCCTAACACGATCGGGGTCGTTATGGGGACCCCCTTGATAATTCGTTTTAGATTAAAGCTGGTCTGGCAAGGCCCAACATTGGTACTACATTTGCCTAAGCACCTAATAAAAATTGCATAGGGACTTTCCGGACCCCGAGGATAATTTAATCAACCCCCGGGCCAGTGCTTCTCATGAGTGTTGGTCCAAAACAGAGCAGCTTATTAACGCTACCCGGGGCAACTCGGCGTTTGGCGTGGTAACCATCGCTCATCCGTCGTGTCCTGAGAACGAGGTACGCGACTCCTATCGGGATCGTCGACACGTCGGGCGGCCTTGCTGGATTAGTTTTACCTTTGACGAGATATCTTGTGCACCGGGATTCCGGTGATGCTTTGGGTAATCTCAGAGTTGAGGTTTTCCACTAGAGAATCCGACGAGATCGCGAGCTTCGTGATTGAGGATTTCTATGCGGCTTGTGGTAATTTGTGATGGACTAGTTGGAGCACCCCTGCAGGGTTAAATCTTTCGGAAAGCCGTGCCCGCGGTTATGTGGTAACGTGGAAGCTTTGTTTAACATTGGTTCTAGATAACTTGAAGTTAACTTAATTAAAATATGCCCACTGTGTGCGTAACCGTGACTGTCTCTTTCGTGAGTTCTTTCTCCGATCGAGAACACGGTGGGGTTATGACTGACGTAGGTAGGTGTTCAGGATCATTCATTTGGTCATCTGTAGTTCACGCCCGCTATGCGTAGATCTTCCCCCTCTTATTTCTGGTACTCGTAAGTTAGCCACCAAATATATATGCTTAGCCGCTGCTGCAACCTCACCACTTGACCATACCTCACCCATTAAGCTTTGCTAGTCTTGATACCTTTGGAAATGAGATTGCTGAGTCCCCTGTGGCTCACAGATTACTACAACACCAGTTGCAGGTATAGGTAAAGGTTACATGACGCGAGCGCGTCGATTGTTCATCTGGAGTTGCTTCTTCTTCTTCTTCTTCTTCTTCTTCGATCTAGGATGGGTTCCAGGCCGGCAGCCTGGGATAGCAAGGATGGACGTCGTTCTTCTTTTGTCGTTTATTTTCGTCCGTAGTCGGACCCTGCTCTTACTCTTGATGATTGTGTAATGTACTGATGTGACTCTGATGTAGCTTGTGGCGAGTGTAAGCCAACTCTTTGTATATCTCTTCTTTTCAGTACATGTTCTTGTAACGATATCCATTCTTGCGACACGACGAGATGCGCTTCTATCCCTGACGAGGCCCTCGTGCCAGATTGAGGATAGGATCGCATCTTGGGCGTGACAGGGCGGAGGAGGCCCGGGGAGGCGCGGGGGTGGCTGGCGCGGGGCGGCCCTGGCGGCGGTGGGGCGGATCCGATCCGGGGCCGAGGAGCTTTCTTGCAAATCTAAAACATTTTTTCCACTTGATCAGGGACTGCGGGTTGAATGCTCGAAAACGAAGGAACTATTTCGCAAAAAAGCCACGACGGACGGCAGAAGCGGTCCGCGCTTTATTATTATGAGAGATTAGTTAAATCCTAACAAAACCAAATGAAAACCCCAACATATGTTCGTTTGGAAGTCACAGGAAAACATAGAAATTGTAGACTCAAGGTAGGAGCTTAAATTCCATTCCCTCCAAAATTTCTGTGAAATAGCCCGTTCCGTAGGAAGCTCAAAAAAATGCAGGATAGCAATTCCTTTGTTGTGAACAATACCAAAGGAATTCCTTGTTAAATTTCTAAAAAAACTTATACTTCCTCCATCCCAAAATTCTTGTCTTACGTTTGTCTATATATGAATGTATCTAGTCACATTTTAGTATTTGGATACATTCATTTTTAGACAAACCTAAGACAAGAATTTTGGGACGGATGGAGTATTTTGTAACGGAGGGAGTAGAGTCCAACTAACCAAGTCGGGGAATTGAAGGGAAAGGAGCTAGACAGAAAAAGGGCAAGGAGGTTACCAACAATAATGATAAAAGGGTAAGCACTAAGCACCTTTATACAGTACAGTACACTAGAGAGATGAGAACCTAGGATGAGGATGAGATGAAGATAATGCATGGGGGCAGGCACATGCAGCTTGCTGGGTTTGTTGCCATGAGAGATTATTGTACTTGATTGATGGAGTCTTCCCCGCAACTCAAGCTACCTTACCTTAAATCCAATCCCCGGCCCTGGCCCCATCCATTAGGCCTACCCACGGCCACGGGGGACTTGCCTATTTTCCGTTGCTTCAACCCCACTTTACTATCAATATATTGCCCCTGCTTTTTTCTCTCTCTTGCTCAGCCAAGTGGCCCTTTTCTTTTCTTTTCTTTTCTTTTCTCCACTTTAATTTGTTTGTTAACCTTTATTTGTCTTAAGGCTCAAGCATTGTTGGAACTGCTTCTGTCTGTCTGTGGCCCAGATAAGTGTCGCTTTTATATCGCCTGTGCCCTGCCGTGTCTCACCATGCATCATTGTTGCCATCACAAGCCGCTACCGCGCTCGCTCACTAGCTAGTCACTCCACCCGGCCGGGACGGGAGCACGCATATGCGTGCGATGGGACGCGAGGCAGCAGCAGCAGCGTGCTCGTCCAACAAGCCCAAGCTGCGTAGAGGACTGTGGTCGCCGGAGGAGGACGAGAAGCTCTACAACCACATCATCCGCTACGGCGTCGGTTGCTGGAGCTCCGTCCCAAGGCTCGCCGGTGCGTAACATAATCTCTTCATTCATATGTGCCCATGCATGCCATGTATCTCTTGCTTGACAACTCAAATGTGTAATTGTTTAGGGTTGGAGAGATGTGGCAAGAGCTGCAGGCTAAGATGGATCAACTACCTCAGGCCTGATCTCAAGAGGGGCAGCTTCTCCCAGCAGGAGGAGGACCTCATCGTCAGCCTTCACAAGATCATTGGCAACAGGTACAATTTATTAGTGAGTTTTTTACTGTTTTCTGATGTTGATCACAACTTTAGAAGCAAGTCCACGTGACTCAACTCAACTATTCTGTTGGTTGCCAGGTGGTCCCAGATAGCGTCGCAGCTGCCAGGCCGGACAGACAACGAGATCAAGAACTTTTGGAACTCGTGCATCAAGAAGAAGCTCCGGCAGCTGAGCATCGACTCCACCACCCACAAACCGCTTAATGACGCTGTTGCTGTGGCTGAGCCGCACGACGACTGCAAGCAGCTAGTCCCCGGTGCGGAAGACCGCTGCTTCGGCGGCTCTGGCAGTGGCAGTGACGATCTCCTAGCGCCGCACTCCCCGGTCGACTGCAGCTTCGACCCCACGTCTGTGACAAACGTCCCCACAATCACAATGCACATGCAGGACGCCTACTCCTTGTGTGACTACGGCGCCACCACGTACAGCGCCTACACAGGCGGCGGCGGCAGCTCCAGCAACGGCACCTGGACCTGCGGCAACGGCAATGTGGAGCCGCTCCCGCACATGGACATGTTCCGGGACGCCGCGGAGCCGTACCCATTCGACCCTTCCAAGTTCAGCCAGTGGCAGCAGCAGCAGGCGCCGGACGACCACCGCGGCTCCACGGTCTTCCCGATCCGCTCGCTGTCCCGGGACCTGCCGGAGTCGTGCTTCGAACTCGCCCGCGGGGCCTTGGAGGACGAGTTCGACTTCATGTGACCATCATTATTCCACAAGGACAAACTCACACATATACAAAACCTCACTATACCACCTGATCCTGATGAGATGATCCATCACCGTTGAGAGGATGGTTTCACCACACCCATACTTATTCCCTCTACTCATTTTTCTTCTTCTCTACCACTCGATCCCTTCCCTCGAAAAACAATTACTTATTCGATGATTTTTTTTTTTTTTGCGTTTCAATCAGAGAGCTTTATTCAACAAAAGAGCTCCTGGCATCATCAACCAATAGGCTAGTGAGCAGGAAAGAGGCTCTCGTGTCAGTCCAATTTTCGGTGACCGTGAGTGTGCAAGCAAACTTAGCACAAAGATGGATTGGTACATTGAATGACCGATTTACTTGTTGAATAACAAAAAAAGAAAAAGAGGAAGCTAGCTCTCTCATCTCTAATAGTAAAGGTGCCACCACAGATAAGCTATAGTGGCGAGTTTTCCAAAGTTTTCCAATCTTCAAGCAGTCGGTTTTCATGATCACATGTGAGAATCCACGCAGTTTTGCAAAGATCACCCCATCTCGGAATGTCATAGTCTCACCAATGAAAGGATCAGAGACCCCATAGTGGGGTTTACTCCAAGCTCCTAGCAAAGCATTGTAGGAACGCGCAACACCGCCCACTCCAACTTGCCAGAGTCCATACTTACAGCCGTGTTTGTATTGATCTTGATCACCCCTATAATGGGTGGTTCCCATCCATGTCCCGGGAGAATGGAGGCATGAGAATGAGGTATATCCAATAATGCCAGATCCACCAGTCTACGCTTGACAGAAGTGAACGGGTCGAGCTGCTCATCATCATGCGCAACCCTGTTTCTCGAGTGCCAGATAGACCACATGACTGAGATCATCTGAGCCCTCTGTACATCAGAAAACTGTCCATCGCATAGGATATCTCAAGACCATGCATCTCGGTGTAGGCGGGGCCTTCGAATGCTGAATAGCGCATGTGCGTGCTCCTACAACAAAGTGGCATGAGAGAATGCACTAGGGCGTGCATCAAATCTTCATCCATCGCAAAGCATTCATTGCATCTACTGATGACTTTGATATGACGGCGTCTAAGGGTGCACTAATTTGGAAGAATATCACGAACAACTCTCAACCAGAAAACACGCACCTTCGGCAAAACCTTAAGCTTCCAGAGCTTCTTCCACATCTGTTCGTCAGCCTCTAAGGTGTTGGTAATGGTCCCTTCCTTCAGAGCAAAACGCTATTTCTGAGTCACAAGAGCACAGTACGCGGATTTGACAGAATAGAGGCCACTCCTTTCAAAAGCCCGGGCAAGGAAATCATCACCACCACCAGCGTGCAGTGGGATACTCAAAATAGCTTCAACTTCAGGCAGAATAAAGAAATGACAAACAACATCTTGCCGCCATGTCCAATTTTCAGAATCAATGAGCTGATCGACTCTAAAGAGGGTAGTGACCCCCGGTATGACCGAGGGCGACAGGGTGGATAGTCCAGGGATCCACTGATCCTCCCAGATGGAGACAGAACTTCCATCTCCCACCCGCTTGATCAAACCTTCCTTGAGCGCCTCCCTTCCCGCAATGATAGCTCGCCAGATCGGGAAAGAGGGCTGCGGGACCGTAGCTGCCATGAAATCGCACTCGGGGAAATAATGCCCCTTCATAACCCTAGCACACAACGAATTTTGATTAGTGATAAACCTCCATCCGTGTTTGCCTAGAAGTGACAGGTTAAATAGTTCGAGGTCACGAAACCCCATGCCACCACCAGCCTTAGAGGATGCAAGCTTTTCCCATGATATCGAGTGCATCGCTCAAGATCAAGGGAACCGCACCACCAAAACTTCGCCATACTGGTAGTAAGACTCTTGCAAACTTTGTTTGTTAACTTGAAGCAGTCATGCTGAATGTTGGGATTGCCTGAATAACTGATTTAATCAGTGTTTCTCTCCCTGCACAAGCCAACAGTCTCTCACCCAGTCGCACATCTTGCTCCTGGATTTCTCTCGAATGTGATCAAAAGTATCACTTGTAATCCGTCCTACCGCGGTTGGCAAACCAAGATATTTGTCGCTGAACGCGTCCACCTGGATACCCAGGGTTAGCTTCAGAGCATGTCTCCGACCGGTAGGAGTATTGGGCGAGAAAAAAACTGCACTTTTATCTCCGTTGACAGACTGTCCGGAGCACATCGCAAAATGAGTAAAATAGCATTCAACCTGTCAACACTTCCGAGAGTTACACTAATGAAGATAAGACACTCGTCAGCAAACAATAAGTGACAAACCCACGGAGGTCGGAAGGATATTGTTATACGTGTGTCAACATTAGGGAAATAGTTAAACAGAGAAGTAAGCCTTTCCGCACACAGCTAAAAGAGAAATGGTGAAATTGGGTCGCCTTGCCGCAAACCACATGAGGCAGTGAACGTAGGTAGGAGCTCCCCATTCACTCTCACTGTGAACCTGACCGAGGACACACATCTCATCACCAGGTTCGCAAACTGACAGCTAAAACCAAGCTTGATCATGATTGCCTCCAAATAATGCCATTCAACACAGTCACAAGCTTTCATCATATCCAACTTGACAGCACAAGAATAATTTCCCCCCTTTTCCGCCTTCTCATCGTATGAACACTTTCAAACGCCATGACCACATTGTCAGTAATCAAGCGGCATGGGGCGAATGCACTTTGTTTCTCCCCCACCACTGCATCCATGATCTCCTTCAGACGATTAGTAGTCATCTTGGCTGCGATCTTATAAAAAACTGGACACACAGAGATAGGTCGGTATTGGCTAATCGTCTGTGGGTTTCTTACCTTCGGAATAAGAGTAATGGAAGTATCATTAAACCCCACCGGTAAGTCACCACCATTGAGAAAACAAAGAATAGCCGACACAAGACCACCTTTATTCAGGTCCCAATGCCGCTGTAAGAAACCCGCAGTAAAACCATCGATACCTAGGGCTTTGGAGAGTGACATGTGGAATAAAGTTGTATGAACCTCCTCCGACACGAACGGTTTATCCTGGAATGCATTCGTCTCGCCATTGACTCTCTCCGGAACAAACTGCAGCAGCTCATTCATATTATTGTAGCCTTGAGACGTGTACAAATTTTGATAGAACGCGTGCACCTCTGCTTTATCTTTAGCTTCGGACGCACAAAAAAACCCATCTGCACGGCGAAGATTGGCAATTCTATTGATTCTCTTCCTCTGGGCAGCTTGTGCATGGGACACGAGAACGCCGTCTAATCCAAATTTCCTCTTGCCTCAACGCCTCATGAAGTTTCAACATAGTGGCCTTTTCCTCATCGCATGGTCCCCTCCTAATAGAGCGCTCCCGTAATTTATCCCGATTAGCGTGCAGTTTCTTCACCTTCTTGGCTAGGGAACCGAACTCCTTCACACCCCAAGTCCCCAACTCGCCGTGAAGTTGCGTCAGGGTGGCCTGGATACTTGCAAGTCCCTGCCCGGAGTGATTTCGCCGCCATGCTTCCTTGACTAACTGATCATACTCCACATGAAACTGCTAAACATCTTCATACCAAAAAGATTTTGGGCTCCTTCGGAATTGCACATCTTCGGTCTGAAATAGAACCAAACAGTGGTTAGATTCCACCACACTGATATGTCGAACCCGCACATGCTCGAACATTTGTAAAAATGCTTCATTCGCCACACCTCGATCAAGCCGAGCTTTGACATTCATGCCTCCTGCTTGCCGATTATCCCATGTGTATGGTAGGCCTGTATACCCAAGATCTTGCAAGGAGCAATCCTCCAGGACTTCACGGAATGCACGCAATTGCCAT
Organism: Hordeum vulgare subsp. vulgare; assembly: GCF_904849725.1. Lineage (NCBI taxonomy): Eukaryota > Viridiplantae > Streptophyta > Magnoliopsida > Poales > Poaceae > Hordeum > Hordeum vulgare. Next base: position 296,409,471 of record NC_058520.1, on the reverse strand, counting down.
TCTGGTCTTGCTACCTGACCGAAATGCTCCGAACCAAACAAAGTTTCGTTGAAATCTCCTAGGCACAACCATGCTTGGTGTGGGATCACATGCAGTGTCTTTAAACATCTCCAAGTATGGTGCCTATCTTCACTTCTCGAAGCTCCATAGAGTCCTGAAAACCTCCACTCTGGTGTGGACAAATCAGCTTTCCGAACCACAACATCAATGTGGTTGGGACTGAAGCTTCTCAGATCAACCACTATATCTCTCGACCAAAAGAGGCCAATGCCCCCACTAAGTCCCAAACTGTCCACCACAAAACAACCAGCAAAACCAAGATTATGCTGCAGAGTTTGCACCCTCTTAATAGTGATATTTGTTTCTATCACAAAGAGCAGCATGGTCCCTTCTTACTTCACAAATTTCCGAAGCTTTCAAACTGCCTCGGGGTTCCCAAGCCCCCGACAGTTCTAACTTATGCATCTCATTGGCTCAGGCAGGGCTGACCAGCAGCCGCTGCCGAATTATCAGATGTAGGAGGGGTGGGCTTCTTCTTCTTCGGGTCAGGTTCAGTGATCTTAGCATCACCATCTTCCACTCCCGCATTACCAATAACACCATCATTTTTCTCAGCCTTGAAAACCACCATATCAGCAGTTGAGGCGCCAGCAATCATAGGAGTATATGTGCTAGGTAACGCTAGCGGCTCCACCCTGCGATAAACTTTTTCTACCTGAGGACCACCCTTCCTCTTTGGATTGACTCGCTGTTTAGCCGGTGATTTAACCTTAGTATTGGTAGCAACTTTGTTGGTTGAGGATTAAGCATCCTTCTTGTTAGATGCAGAATTTTGCTGTTCTCTAGATGATCCATCGCTCGAACCAGAAGCTCTCCTGTCCTCAGATGCCCGAAGACTAGTTTTAAATGGCAAATCTCCTTTGTCATCGCAGGTACCCGGGGTAGGACAAACCAGATCAGCATGGCCAAGACGACCACACGAGAAACAAAAGTTTGGGACTTGCTCATATTGGATGTCATACCAGTCCCTGGACTTCCTCTTAGCAGAATCAATCAAGATCCATTTGCGCAAGGGTTTGTTTACATCAATCGTCACCCTCTCTCGTAGAAAACCTCCAACAGGATCAAATTGTACAGAGGTCACATGTTTATCTATTTTCATAGCAATAGATTTTCCCATGTTTGAGACTGTAGGTTGAATGGGAGGTTAAGAACCCTAGCCCATAGCCGTAGCTTGTCAAATTTTAGCGCGGACGACTTCATGCAATCTTCAAACTCAGCTAGAATCATTGCATGCCGACTCACGTGCCACGGAGATCTATTACGCACGTGATCATGATCCCAGCGATTCTGAAACTCCACCACAAACATGTTCTCTCTCGCCGGCCTGAAGAATAAACCCTAGGGTTTCCCCACGCCGGCCTCAAAGCACTAGCAATGGTCTGAATGTGAAAAACCTTCTGATGCAGCACCTTGCCAGCGATCGCCCACTTCGGTCGTCCCCCTTCGTCAAGATCGTCCACCACCAATGGGGTAGCTTCCTTCTCCGTGAGATCTAACTTTCCCATGGCCTCCTCCATCCTTGCTCTCGCCGCACTAGGTGACTCCTGTCCCCTGGCGCTTCCACTGGGATCCAATGACGAAGCCATCACCGGAGCAGAGAGGTTCGCCCCGCCGACAATGGTCGACGGCGCTACGTTCCACCAAACCCTAATCGCCGCCGTAGGGTCTCCTAGTTTTTCGGGGAAAACTGTCCAAGAAAAGATCTCCAAATGATTTTCGATGAAGTTGTTTAGTTAATGATGAATAGTACAATGGTATATACTACCAATATTGTGATCATAATAAGGTTTTCTTTTGACAGGGTGATCATAGTAAGGGTCAGTATGTACCAGAAGGAATGGGCGTGCTTTGCTGCATCGTTTGATTAAAAAAACTAATCTTTTTGTTTCAAAATACAATGTGCATTACTCCCTCCGTAAAGGAGTGTCTGGATCACTAAAATAATCATCTAAATGCTCTTATATTTCTTTATAGAAGGGATGCTTTTTTTAAATGATAAATCTTTTAAATTTGATTAAATTTATAGATAAATATATCAAAATCCATAATATCAAATTGTTGTGATTAGATTCATCTCTATAAATGAATTTCCATATTTTTATTTAATATTGTGGATGCCGATATTTTTGTCTCAACTTGGCCAAGTTGAAGAATTCGAATTTCCAAAAAACTAACACCCCTTATATTTTGTAATTAATGGAATATTTCGTTTGATATGCATGTAGGGGAGATGACATAGTGTGCTTAATTTTTATTTATAATTTGGTAATTTGATGGGCCTTTCGTGGTGTGATTCTAAATTATATGCTAACTAACCTTATATATGTCAAAAAATTTCTATGTTAACGACTGCATGGACATGATTGATATGTTTTTATAGGCCAATTGTTGTTGATTAATTTGAAAAACTGTTATTTGGTCAAAATCATAAATCAAACCCATTAGGAAGCATAGTGTATTTCTCCAAAGAATTGAATGAGAGAGTTTTGATAAATTGTTGACTTGGTCAAAATTGGGTGATTTAAATTTAATTAGTCTTGGAGACTTTAATTGAATGTGGACTCTTTAAAACTAAGAAGTATAGTGTTATAGAGGTGTAAATAAAATAATTAAATGAAAGATTTTGAAAAATTATTGACCAGGTCAAAATCGGTTTCACAATATCAATTGGAGACCTTAATTGAATGTGCTCTCTTCAACTCTAAAAATATTAGTGTTATAGTATATATTATTATTTTTGAGGCAATAGTGTTATACTCCTTCCGTTTCTAAATATAAATCTTTTTAAAGGTTTCACTAAAAAACTATATATGGATATATATAGACATACTTTAAAGTGTATATTTACTAGTTTTGTTTCATATGTGGTCCCGTAATAAAATCCCTAACAGGACTTAAATTTAGGAATGGAGCGAGTAGTATATACGTAGCCCAATTAAGGGGGTTCATGTGAAGGGCGCTTCGGAACAAAACCAGGCCCCCCTCGTCCCTCTCATGTTGCCCCCGTGGGCGACCGGGGGGGGGGGACCCTCTCCGTTGTCCTCTCGGCCCTCCTCCGCCTCTACCTCTCCTTGTCGACGTCCACAGCATCGCCGGGCCAAGCTTGGCCGGTTGGGTGGCGGCGGGGCATCTCTCCCCTTGTTCGTCATGGCTGGCACGGGCAGCCAGATCGGGCGGGGCATCGAGCTAGTGTGGGGTCAGGCGGGGCAGCGGGCGGGTTTCGCGACGTCGGGCGCGACGGTGGCGGCGGATTGCCCGTGGCGTGGTGACAACTGCGTGACAGGCAAGATCGTTGTTCGCGGGCGCTATTGAGTTCAGATCGGACCCAACTAGGTCTGGGGCTTGAACGCCGTCGGCCGCCGCGGGGTGATGGTGGTCGTCGCTGACCACGCCAGATCGCTGGATTTGGTGCCCGGAGATCTACGATGGATTCTTCAGGATCCTCCTTCATGGTGGGTTGATACCCGTGGCTCTCTCATCTGTGCAGGTTCCGGTTCGTGGTCCATTGCCGATCTGGAGCCGACGGAGGTTTGGTGTTATATGATAGGGACCGGAGGAAACTTTGGTCGACATGTTCTTTCCGCCATCGGTGACGTCTCTCGATGCCGCTACCCTCCACGGAGGCGATGTCAAGGGCTCTCCTATCCACCTCTGAACCCCTCGCGGACAAAAGTCCAAAATTCAGTCTAGATTGGGCGGCAGCGGCGTCCTTCGCGTCGTACCCTCCATGGAGGCGTCATCTTGGGAGGTTCTGGTGTTCGGCGGAGAGTTCCTGTGGGTCATGAATTCCGCGTAGCTCCAGCAGCGGCGACGGTGTGGAGGATGCATGGAGGTGTGGCTTTGTTTCTAGCGCGTCAATGACGACGGGTATTGGCGGCATGGTGCAGCTGGATATCGATGACAGATGCGGTTGGATGGACGAGCGCAGGGCGGTGGCGCTGTCCGACGCCATGGTGTCGTCGACAGCTGACCTAACAAGGTCTTTCTGTCGGTACCTGCTCTGAATATGGTTAGGTGGATGACGGAGGCGGCGGCCTCGGTGAGTGTGTCGGACGAGTGTGTGATCCATTCCCGGTATGTGGCTAGGATGGGGCATCCGGCATTAGATGCTAGGTTTTGGTGCGATGTCTGTTTGGTATTAGACTCGGACATTCGGCACCCCTGCATCAAGGGGTTAGGAGTAGCGACACGTGTCGTCAAGATGGTGGCTTGAGGCTTATACATGTAATGCTTTGTAAGGTTTATGAGAATAATTACTAAAATGACTACATGCATGACTCAGATGCATAGGCCGGAGTAATCCTCCTTTTCTAAAAGAATTAAAGGGTTCATGTTTTGTACGGAAACAGTTTAGCAACATCGGTTCATGGAATTTTAAAGCAATTTCATTTTACCTCTTGCACTCCATGAACTGTGACCCATGGGAAAGTACGTGGCAAATGAGACTAGGCCTCATAATTATTAAAGCAACTCCAACGGACCGACCCAGACGACGAGGGTGTTCTGGGTTTGGGTCGGCCTGGCGGCAGTCCGCTTCGGCGTTTGGGTCGGCGCATGCGTCCAATGCTGCCCGATTCATTTTTATGGGCGCGTGAAAAAATAATAATCAAGCATTAAAGCTGACCATGAAGGCCGGCGAGAGTCCACGCGTCCCCGTTACATTATAAATGAAAAAGAAAAAAACCTAGGCGTCCTCGTCGTCGTCGGCGAGGTCGGGCTGTGCCGGACCGGGGGCGGGCAGTGCCGGCGCGGGCAGTGCTGGTGTCGGCGATGGCGCAGCACGGACGCGCTTGTTCGCGTGGCGCAACGCCATCTTAGCATGGAGGTAGGCGGCCTCCTCCGGAAGCAGCGCCCGGGGATAGACGACGAGGGTGTTCTGGGCGAAGCCGAGCGCAGCAGGGGCGCGCTCGTGCGCCTGGCGCATCGCCCTCTTAGCCTGGAGGTAGGCGACCTCCTCCGGGAGCATCGCACGAAGATAGACGACGAGGTTGTCGCCGTTGTCCATGGGTGCTGGCTAGGATCGCCGACGAGGAAACACAATAGTGGCGAGATAGGGAGGGGGGAGGGGGGTTCTGGAAACAGATGGTCGAACCCCACCGCACGTTCGGATTAGAAAAAGGCCGACTGCGGTTGCTGATGCGTGGGCCTGAGGAGGACGGCCGTCATAAATTATGTTGACCACGGTGGTTGGGACGGACACCGAAAGGGACACGCGCGTCCGCTTCGTGTTCACGTCGAAGCATTTCTGTTCCTAATTTGGATCGAAAATGAATCGGCGCAACCGTGTTATAGCAATGGATCGACGTGTTGGACCATCTATTTTATCTGTATGATGTTGAACAAACGGCGACCAACAAAATGGATCATCCCATGAAAGTTTTACGACATGCTACCTGGTGGCTATGTAACGAAGTGGTTTGGTACAGCGTGAGCGCGACACCGTGCAGGCAAAGTCTTGAATATGTTGGTTGCTTTGGCAACGACGTTGCAAGGCGGAGGTACGGGGCAGCAACGACGCAACGAAAAGAAGCGTCAGTCACATGATGTCGTGTTGTCGCCCCCTTCGCATCTGTCCTTGTCCCTCCGTGCGTAGGTTTACGTATATATGCATGGACAGATGCTGCCTTCCTGCACGGTATCGGCCTGAATCCATAATCGATCGGTCCATACAGTGCCTACTGTTTGTAGTACGCAAGATAAGTGAAAAGAGCAACTTTAACGGATCGTTCCAAACGAACAGTATTTTTTTCGTTTTTTGTCTGTTCGGGTCAGTCAAGCACAGATAAACGTTCGCTTCCGCGTTTGGATCGACGCATAAATTCAACGCTGACCCAATCCATTTTAATGACGCGAGAAAAAAAATGCATGCATATTCAAAATAAAAACAACATTAATTAAATATTAAAGCGGGCCGCGAAGGCCAACGAAAGTCCACGCTTAAATAAATTAGAAACAAACTAAACTACGAGGCGACGTGCTGCCTCACGCGGCGTCGTCGTCCTCGGGGTCCGTGAGGTCGATAAACGTCGGCGCAGGGCCGACCAACGAGAACGCCGTGTTTCAAAGGGCGTTCATGTCGGGCGCGGGCTGTGCCGCTGCCTGTGCCTCCGCGGCCTGGCGCGCCTCCTTCTCGGTGTCGCGCTGCTCGTCCTCGGCATCGCGCTCGAGCATCTCGAGGTACTCGCCGTGACGGCGTTCCTCGTCTAGCCGTCGCTGACGCCAATGTTCGAGGTACGCCGCCTCTTGCGCCGGCGTCGCCCCAACCCAGACCAGTGGCACGCTGATCCACTCGCGCACTACTCCCGTTCAGGAGTAGCGCTTGATGGGGGACGGCTCCGGCTCTGGCTCCGGCTCGGCTTTGACACGGGACGGCGGGGTCACCGGTGGCAGGACGCAGATGTCCGCCGCGGAGAGGGCCATGGCCCGCGCCATGGCCGCCTCGTACGCCACCTCCTCTTGCTCGTCCGCCGCCGCCCCACGCCGCTCGTCCTCCTCGCTCTCTCGGTAGGCCGCCGCAAGGGCCGCCTGGTCCTCCTCGCGGACGACGAGCGGGGGCGGTGGCACGGTGCGGTCGACTTCGCGAACGCCATGTCGCCTCGCCTCCTCGTGCTCGAAGGCGAACCAACGAGCCCAGTTGGGCGAGTCGGTTGCGTAGGCGGGGTTGCGGCGCTGCTCCGACGTCAGGGGTGCCTGCCGGCGCCGAACCTCCTCCGCGTGCGCCCTAGCCGACCGCGGTGCCGCCGGCACTGGGATCCTCTCCGGATCCAGGTGCCAGTCGTGCGGCAGGGTGGCGTTGGGGTACGGGAGAGGCACGCGGTGCTACCAGTGCCACTCCGCCTGGTGCACTGGCACGTTGACGCGCTGCCTCGACTGGCGAGCTGGCACCGATGGAGGTGGGAGGAACTCCGAGGGAAAGGAATGACGGGGGACTTGCCCTTAGCCTTGCTGCTGCCCGCGCCGGAGAAGAGCCCCGTCTGGCACGGCTGGGGTCGCTAGGTTTTGCGTGTGAAGGGGGAGCGAGTGTGGCTAGATGAGGACGGGGGCTAGCTGGAAGCGAATGAGGGCGACCTCGCCGCACGGCCGGCTTAAAAAAGCACGACGGTCGTCGCTGACGCATGAGTTCGAGGTCATAAATTAAGCTGACCAGATTGGCCATGGGCAGTTGGACGACCGCCTAATGGGGACGCGGCGGACACCGAAAAGGCGCGCGTGGCGTCCGTTCCGCGTCCGTGCCAACCCATTTAGGACGCAAATGTGTCGACGCTACGTCGCGAAGCGGACTCGATTTGGGCTTGGGCCGACGCTTTGGGCCTCCTATTTTATCCGCATCGGCCCAAACAAACAACGACGGAAGAAATTGATCGCCTCATTGGAGTTGCTCTAAAGGCCATCCATCCTTTAATCGTTTTCAATTTTGAAGGAAAAAGGTGGAAACAGCATGAGCTGTGCCATTCATGATATGTTTGACTTGCGGGGGCTCTGCTCGTCCAGAAAATGGTTTAACTCCAAAGAGAAGATAATAAGCATTCATCGACCATGGAAAATAATTCCAAGCTTTGCGCAAATAAGCTTCACCTAATATTTTTCAAGAGAAAGAGTAATTTATGCAAATGTTCGGGCAACTATCCTTCTAGTAGTAAAACGGCATCTCCAACGGCGACCCGTAAACCGGATACCATATTTTTCTTGGACCGGAAAATCTGTCCACACACACTGATGCGGAATTCGGCCATTCAAAACTAGTCGCATACATTTCAAACCAGGTTTGAACAAATCGGACGAAATTTAATCAAACACCATGAAATTCATTCAAGTTTGACCATAATTTACATAAACGATCGATATTTCAGCCGTATTACTCAAAACTAAAAAAAATCTACAAGTTGTACCTATACGCCGCCGGTGGGCCGCCATAGCTTGGTGACAGAGGGATGACCCCGGGGTAGGCAAATTGGAGCACTTCCCCCATCCTCCTTCAAGAAACAACACTAGGCGGCCTCTTATTTCTAGAAGGCCGGTTGCCCCTGGCCGACTGCGCAGCCGAGCTGAATCGGGGTAAAGCCATGCTCCATCCGACTTGACTACTTCCCGCCAGCCGGATGGATCAGCCCTAGTCACATCGCCCTCACAAGCGCGTCAAGGACGCATCATTAAAGGTGTGGCTACAACGGCCCAGGTACCTTTGACCTGACCGCGCGTGGCTACAGTGGAGGCGGTCATACCACTGACCCTCATCGACTGCGACCAGTCGAGGCAGCACAGTGGCAGCACGCCCCCCATCCATTCCATTACCTGCCCCGGCGTGGCTATAGTGCAGCTGGTCGTATCGCTGACTACAACCGGCTGCCAGAAGACGATGCCACATAGGGTGGCCCGTACTGCTGCGTGACGAGCACACACCAATAGCAGCAACTGGCAGGTGGGCCCTGGCTCCCGACAGGACCCTTCAGCCAACGGTCCCTACATGGGACAAGACCCCTCAACCAGTGCCCCCCCTAGCCGGCTAGAGAGGCTACCAGCCGGGTCCCCCGGTACCCTTTATGCTTATTGTAAGCCACGAGTTTGGCCTATAAAACCCCGTGGTACCACCCCATGCAAGAGGTCAGCCGATCATACGCACACACACACCTATATAGGAGAGGTAGAGAAGGCTACTAGGGGTGTTATCTCCCACGGAAGGCCCCAAACCTGGGTACATCGTGTGTCTCGCACCTTTTGTCCCCAATCCCGTTTCCGGAGCCCGCCGGCGTCCTTACGGCCCCAACTACTCTTGATTACTGCTACTGCGACAACATACCTTCCCTGGTACAGCGCCAGGAATCCTGCTGCTACGGCTATGCCTTTAGGGACTCCCTTGGCAAATATGCAAAGGATTTCCCCGCGGCCTTGGAGCCTTGCGTTGGTGTTTCCTTCAAGAGGAAAGGGTGATGTAGCACAGCGGCGGTAAGTATTTCCCTCAGTTTTGAGAACCAAGGTATCGAACCAATGGAAGATCTCGTCAAGTCACAAGTACCTGCACAAACACAAAGAGCTTGCACCCAACGCTATGAAGGGGTTGTCAATCCCTTATAGATTGTTTGTAAAGTGAGAACTGAAAGCAACAAAGTTAACAAGCAAAGTAAAATTGAAAGTTGAAACGATAGTTGTGAATAGACTCGGGGGCCGTAGTGTTCACTAGTGTCTTCTCTCATGAAAGCAAGTAGACGGTGGGTGAACGAATTACTGTCGAGCAACTGATAGAACCGCGCGAAGTCGTGACATTATCTAAGGCAATGATTATATCTATAAGCATCACGTACAAAACAAGTAGACCGATACTTTTTGCATCTACTACTATTACTCCACACGTCGACCCTATCCAGCATGCATCTAGTGTATTAAGTCCAAAAGAACAGAGTAACGCCTTAAGCAAGATGACATGATGTAGATGGACAATCTCATATCTACGATAAAAGCCCATCTTGTTACCCTTAGTGGCAACAACACGATGCGTGCCTTGCTACCCCTTCTGTCACTGGGAAAGGTCACCACACGGTATGAACACAAAACCAAGCACTTCTCCCATTGCAAGAATCATAGGTCTAGTTGGCCAAACAAAACCCAAGACTCGGAGAGACTTACAAGGATATCAAATCATGCATATAAGAAATCAGCAAAGACTCAAATATAATTCATAGATAATCTGATCACAAATCCACAATTCATCGGATCTTGACAAACACACCGCAAAGAGGATTACATCAGATAGATCTCCATAAAGATCATGGAGAACTTTGTATTGAAGATCCAAGAGAGAGAAGAAGCCATCCAGCTACTAACTACGGACCCGTAGGTCGGAAGTGAACTACTCACGAGTCATTGGAGAGGCGATGATGTTGATGTAGAAGCCCTCCAACTCCAAAGTCCCCTCCGGCAGGGCACCGAGAAAGGTCTCCGGATGAGATCTCGCGGAAACGGAAGCTTGCGGCGACGGAAAAGTGTTTTCGTGGATGCCCTTATTTTTTTTTGGATTTTTAGGGAATTTATAGGCCAAAGACCTAGGGCAGGGGAGCGCTAGGGGGGCCACAAGCTTGGTTGTCGCGGCCTCCCCCCCTCGGCCGTGGCAACAGGGCTTGTGGGCGCCCTGAGAGCCCACTGCCTTGGCCCTCAAGCCTCCCAATCTTCTTCCATTCTGGAAAAATTTATTTCGGGGATTTTATTCCGTTTGGACTCCGTTCCCAAATCAGATCTCAAAAAGAGTCAAAAACACAGAAAAACAGGAACTGGCGCTTGGAACTGAATTAATAAGTTAGTCCCAAAAAAGATATAAAAGGTAAACAAGACATCCAAAGATGACAAGATAACAGCGTGAAACCATCAAAAATTATAGATACGTTTGAGACGTATCAAGCATCCCCAAGCTTAACTCCTGCTCGTCCTCGAGTAGGGAAGTGATAAAGAATGAATTTTTGATGCTTTCATGCTACCTAGCATAGATGTCCTTTATAACTCCTCTTATGTGACGTGAATGTTCAGATCCATTAGATTCAAAACAATAGTTTGCTATTGATGTGGAGACAATAATAATTCAAGCAAACTAGCAAGGTAATCATGAACTTTCAAAATAACAAAGCCAAAAAAAATTTATCCCTACAAAATCATATAGTCTGACTATGCTCTATCATCCTTGCACAACGAATTTAAATCATGCACAACCCCGATATTGGCCAAGTAATTGTTTTCACACCTTTACTTTCTCAAACATTTTCAATTCTCATGCAATACATGAGCGTGAGCCATGGTTTTAGCACTATAAGTGGTGTGGAGTGTGGTGAGGTTGCAAGACAAACAAGGAGAAGATGGTCACATTGACTAGGCATATCAATGAGCTATGGAGATGCTCATCAATAGATATCAACGTGAATGAGTAGGGATTTCCATACAAATGATGCACTAGAGCTAAGAGTATGTGAAAGCTCTTAAAGAAAACTAGTGGGTGTGCATCCAACTTGCTTGCTCACGAAGACCTAAGGAAAATTTGAGAAAGCGTATCATTGGAATATACAAGCCAAGTTATATAATGAAAATTTCCCACTAGCTATATGGTGGTGACAAAACGAGAGACTCTCAATCATGAAGATCATAGTGCTTAATATGCACAAGTGTGGAAAGGTGGTAGCATTGTCCCTTCTCTCTTTTTCTCTCATTTTTTTGGTGTGCTCTTTGGCCTCTTTTTTAATTATTTATTTATTTATTTTGGTGGGCATCTTTGGCCTCTTTTTTTTTTAAATGGGACAATGCTCCATCAATGATGATCATCACACTTACAACTCAAAACTTAGAGCAATGATGACTCTATATGGAATGCCTTCGGTAGTATACCGTGACAATGATCTAGCATGGCATGGACATTAATGGAAACATCATGCTAGCTATCTTACGATCATGCAATGGCAATGTATAAGTGGTGGCACATGTCATGGTGGTAGTCGTATGGCAATATATCTCGGAATAGCTTTGAAAAAGCCATAGTAGGTAGGTATGGTGGCTGTTTTGAGGGAGGCTAATGGTGGGTTTCGTGCACTGCCGAAAATTGCACGACACTAAAGAAGATAGTGATGGTGGAAGGTGAAAGTGCATCTAAACCATGGACTGAACATTAGTCAATAAGAACTCATATACTTGTTGCAAAAGTTTTAGTAGTAATCAAAACAAAGCATTCAACACATACTCCTAGGGGAAGGGTTGGTAGGTATAAACCATCGCGCGATCCCGACCGCCACACAAAGGATGACAATCAATAGACTAATCATGCTCAGACTTCATCACATAGCGGTTCACCATACGTGCATGCTACGGGAATCACTAACTTCAACACAAGTATTTCTAGATCCACAACACCTTACTAATATAACTTCAATATTACCATAACCACAACTCAAAACTAATTGAGATGGATCAAACTTCTCTAACTATTCAATGCACATGAAGGTGGAAGTTTTCATATCCCTTTGGATAACTACCCCTTTTGAGACTACTTTCATAGCATAGATCAACTACCAAGCCACTCACCGCCGTGCTCTAAAAGATAAAAGTGAAGCACATAGAGCAAAAGCAACTAGCTCAAAAGATATAAGTGAAGCACATGTGAGCTGAATTGTCTAACCAAAGGATATAAGTGAAGCTCGACAAAATCATGGTGAGTGCATGTCTCTCTCTCTAGGTGTGCAGCAAGGATGATTGTGACACAACAAAAATAAAAGACTCCTACGATACAAGACGCTCCAAGCAAAACACATAACATGTGGTGAATAAAAATATAGCCCCAAGTAACGTTACCGATGGATTGAAGACGAAAAAGAGGGGATGCCTTCCCGAGGCATCCCCAAGCGTAGGCTTTTACAGCATCCTTGAGTCAAATTGGGGTTCCTTGGGCATCCCCAAGCTTGAGCTCTTTCCACTCTTTATACTTTTGTCCATAAGAACTTCACCCAAAACTTGAAAACTTCACAACACGAAACTTAAACAGAAACTCGTGATAACATTAGTATAAGAAAGCAAACCACCACTTCCTTAGGTACTGTAGCAAACTTAAATTCTACTTATGTTGATGTTGGGTTACTGTTTTTTCAATCTTCCATGGCTAATACCCCCTGATACTATCCATAGTTTCATCAAAATAAGCAACCAACTCAACAAAAACAGAATCTGTTAACAGCACACCAGTCTGTAGCAATCTGTATACTTCGTATACTTCAAACATTGTGAAACATTTCGACAGTCTGAAGAATTTTCGTAGCAATCAGCAACAAAAATAATCAACTCAAACGCTCTTACAGAAAAAAAATGAAAATTCTTTTTGTGAGCAGAAAGTTTCTGTCTTTTCCAGCATGACCAAATGATCATCCCCAAGACTAATCATAACGGTTTTGCTTGGCACAAACGCAAAAGAAACACAAAAAACACAATCATAACAGAATTATAAAAGTGTGGAAAACACAAAACAGAAAGAAAAATGATAGATTCGTTGGGTTGCCTCCCAACAAGCACTATTGTTTAACGCCCTTAGCTAGCCATTGATAATTCAATGATGGTCACACAAAAGACAAGAATTGAAGCACAACAAGAGCATCATGAAGCTTGTGAAAATCACATCTAATTCTAACATACTTCCTATGCATAGGCATTTTATAGGAAAACAAATTGGCAAGACAACCAATAGTTACCAAATGCAAGGAAGAAGAAACAAACAATAGCAATCTCCACATAACGAGAGGTAATTTGGTAACATGAAATTTTCTACCACAATATTTTCCTCTCTCATAGCAATTACATGTGGGATCATATTTGAATTCCTCAATGTAACTATCACATAGGATATTCTTTTCATGATCCACATGCATGCAAAGTTGACGCTCTTCAAAAATAGTGGGATTATCATCAAGTAAAGTCATGAGTTCTCCAATCCCACTTTCAATATTGTTGCAAATATCATATTCATCATGAGGTTTGAACAAATTTTCAAGATCATAAGAAAGATCATCACCCCAATCATGATTATTGCAACAAGTAGTGGACATAGCAAAACTAGCATCCCCAAGCTTAGGGTTTTGCATATTTTTAGCATGATTGTCATTAATAGAATTTATAATGAAATCATTGCAATCATGATTTTCATTCAAGGAGCCCTCGTGAATCACTTCATAAATTTCCTCCTCACAATTTTCAGATTCACGCATCTTAAGAAAAACTCCAAAAATAAAACCTAGTGCACAGAACTCACTATCAATTGGTTCAGCATAGTGGGACCTCTTGAAAAGATTAGCAAGTGGATGAGGATCCATGTCACTAGATTCTTAGCAAGCGAAGATGCAAGCATATTAGAGGCACATGGCACACAAGCGAACAGAAAGCAAGCTAGAGAAAAGGGTGAACAAAAAGGCGAATGAAAAAGGCAAAGAAGAAAGGCAAATGAAAACGGCAAATGTGAAGTGGGGGAGAGGAAAACGAGAGGCAACTTGCAAAAAAGGTAAATGCAAGAGATGAGTTTGTGACACCTACTTGGATAGATCTCCTCCCCTCGCGAGAAATCAGCACGTTGACGAGAGACTATTCTTGACTTGATCTTCCCCGGCAACGGCGCCAGAAATCCTTCTGCTACTGCGACAACAGACCTTCCCTGGTACGGCGCCAGGAATCCTGCTGCTACGGCTACGCCTTTAGGGACTCCCTTGGCAAATATGCAAAGGATTTCCCCTCGGCCTTGGAGCCTTGCATTGGTGTTCCCTCGAAGAGAAAAGGGTGATGTAGCACAGCGGCGGTAAGTATTTCCCTCAGTTTTGAGAACCAAGGTATCGAACCAATGGAAGATCTCGTCAAGTCACAAGTACCTACACATACACAAATAGCTTGCACCCAACGCTATGAAGGGGTTGTCAATCCCTTATAGATTGTTTGCAAAGTGAGAACTGAAAGCAACAAAGTAAACAAGCAAAGTAAAATTGAAAGTTGAAACGATAGTTGTGAATAGACCCGGGGGCCGTAGTGTTCACTAGTGGCTTCTCTCATGAAAGCAAGTAGACGGTGGGTGAACGAATTACTGTCGAGCAATTGATAGAACCGCGCAAAGTCGTGACATTATGTAAGGCAATGATTATATCTATAGGCATCACGTCCAAAAGAAGTAGACCGATACTTTCTGCATCTACTACTATTACTCCACACGTCGACCCCTATCCAGCATGCATCTAGTGTATTAAGTCCAAAAGAACAGAGTAACGCCTTAAGAAAGATGATATGATGTAGATGGACAATGTCATATCTACGATAAAAGCCCATCTTGTTACCCTTGATGGCAACAGCATGATGCGTGCCTTGCTGCCCCTTCTGTCACTCGGAAAGGTCACCACACGGTATGAACCCAAAACCAAGCACTTCTCCCATTGCAAGAATCATAGATCTAGTTGGCCAAACAAAACCCAAGACTCGGAGAGACTTACAAGGATTTCAAATCATGCATATAAGAAATCAACAAAGACTCAAATATAATTCATAGATAATCTGATCACAAATCCACAATTCATCGGATCTCGACAGACACACCGCCAAAGAGGATTACATCGGATAGATCTCCATGAAGATCATGGAGAACTTTGTATTGAAGATCCAAGAGAGAGAAGAAGCCATCTAGCTACTAACTACGGACCCGTAGGTCTGCAGTGGACTACTCACGAGTCATTGGAGAGGCGGTGATGTTGATGTAGAAGCCCTCCAAAGGGCACCGGGAAGGGTCTCTAGATGAGATCCCGCGGAAACGGAAGCTTGCGGCGGCGGAAAAGTGTTTTCGTTGATGCCCTGATTTTTTCTAGATTTTTAGGGCATTATAGGCCAAAGACCTAGGGCAGGGGAGCGCCAGGGGGGCCACAAGCTTGGTTGCCACGGCCTCCCCCCTGGCCGCGGCAACAGGGCTTGTGGGCTCCCTGAGAGCCCACTGCCTTGGCCCTCAAGCCTCCCGATCTTCTTCCATTCTGGAAAAAATTATTTCGGGGATTTTATTCCGTTTGGACTCCGTTCCAAAATTAGATCTGAAAAGAGTCAAAAACATAGAAAAAACAGGAACTGGCGCTTGGCACTAAATTAATAAGTTAGTCAGAAAAAGATATAAAAGGTAAACAAAACATCCAAAGATGACAAGATAACAGCGTGAAACCATCAAAAATTATAGATACGTTTGAGACGTATCAATTAGCTACCCCATGGCATCTGTCATGAGAAAACAACGACAGTTGGTGCCCACCGTGGGGCCATCCACTGCGCCGGCCGGAGTCATGCTCCGGGTGGGACCCTCTACCAACTCCATTGGGAGCATCACATCTGGACTGATCAACACGCCCATGGAGCTCGCCCTCATGGAAGCTTCTGTGGCGCTGAACCCCGGCTCTGCCTGCTCTGTAGGCCTCGCCACTAGTTCCCCCGATGAGCCATGCCGAGGTCACGCCTCGTTCGACGTCGACGACCTCTGCATGCTTTCAACAAGCCGCAACTCGAAGATACACCAATGTTCGACGAGTACCCCAACAAGGTGCTCGACTGCTCCGATCCGCCATCATTCGTAGGGGCGACCGCTTCAAGCTATGTTAGTGATCGAGGTAATGGCCGCCGGCTCCTCCACGAGCTCCGGTCTCCCTAGGGCGTAGGCGAACAAGCTGCCGCTATGTCTCACGTCGGGGGCGACGCGCACGCGGCCACCACCGCGGCTCGTCCTGGATCCTCCGATCCTCTTTGTTCCACTCTTCACGGGTTGAGCACCCCCATCGTGCCAACAGCCATCCCGACCGCAAGCAGTTGCTCATGGAGGCCACCTCCCTCGCGACCGCCCGACGTCGGATGCAGTTCGTGTAGCCCGAGTACAACTCCGCCTACGGTCTCATCCCCACTGGTGACGAGCCCAGCCGATGCGGTGAGGTCCGCAGACACGGTCGCGTATTCGTTGAGATCCTGCCTACCTATGACACCCCCGCGGCCAACATAACGGCCGCCAAGGTGGCCTACGAGGATTTGGCCACCATGTAGGGCGAGGAGCATGCGCAGTAGGAAAAGCACATCCAAGACCTCATCACCGCTGCCAACTTGCAGCAGGCTTGCCTCGACCAGGCCCATGCCGGCTCCGAGTCCCCTCACCTCGAGGATGAGAACCATCGGGCTGCCAGCGGCCATTGGCAGGCCAACACTCTTCCTACCCCGTGGCTCTGATCGGCGTGCCGACGGGAGCCGTGGCGGGCTCTCCCAACGTGGGATCGAGCAACCGACAGTCTCAAGTTGGTGCAAGGACGCCCTCGAGGGAGGCGATCAGTCGGCTCATGCCTGCACCCCACCTTCGAGGCAGGAGCGGGCATGCTCACCGGCTCCGCCTGTGTGGGTCGAGCTCATGGCCCGGCTTGGACCGTGCATCCTCCGAAGCCAGAACGACTCCCGCCTTCATCTCGATCGGCTAGCCAAATCCGCCCTCGTCAAGGAGGAGGGCCCGATCGGTCCGGCGTGCTTCACCCCCGGATACACGAAGAGCCATTTCCCACAGGCTTCACGCTTCCCCGAGACACTCCAAAGTTCAACGGTACGGTCAAGCCGGAAGATTGGCTGATCGACTACACCACCGCAGTCGGCATCGCCAGGGGAAACAAGCGCGCCGCGGTGCGCTACGTCCCCCTCATGTTGGCTGGCTTGGCCCAAACTTGGCTTAACAGCCTGCTGGCCAGCAACATCAATGCTTGGATACACTTCAAGGAAGCGTTCGTTCTCAACTTCACCGGCACCTACAAGCTCCCCGGCCATCTCCGCGAGCTGGCCATGTGCGTCCACGCGGTGAACGAGCTGCTCCACGATTACCTCACGCGCTGGACCGAGATGTGCAACTCCTGCGAAGGGGTACACGAGGTGCAGGACATTCAATACATCATCAAGGGCTGCCGAGATGGCACCCTCCTTAAGAACAAGCTCATGTGCTCAGAGCCAGCCACCTTGGTGGAGCTCATGGCCAAGGCGGACAAATACACCACGACCGACTCCATGATGCGGATCAAGGTGACTGCAACCGGCAAGGCCGGCTCGCTGCCGGCTACCCCACGGCCGGCTGTCGACATTCGGGGACAGCAGAACAACAAGCGCAAGACTGACTAGCCGGATCCCCGATTTGGGAGCAAGCAGGTCGCCACCACTGAGGAAGAGCAGTCGGCTGCCCAAGCCGCCAGCCAGCGCCAGCGAGCCGGCAAGGGCACACGGCAGCCTAAGCTCACCTTCGAGCCTATGCTCGATGCATCGTGCAAGATGCACTCCGGGGCGAAGCCGGCTACGCACACGCTTCGGCAGTGCAGCTTCTCCCAGCGACTAGCCTGGGGTGAGGGCCTTCCGGCTCCTCCACCTTTGGCTGCTCAAGTGCCGGCTCCTGCGCCGGTTCCAGCTCCGGCTCCCCCCAACGACGGCCGCCTCCGCGACCAGTTGCCCGACCAGGACGGGGCCTATGTCATCTTCACCAGCAAAGGCAGTGACAAGCACAGCCAGCGTCAACACCGTCACGAGGTGAACGCCACCGTTCCCTCGGTTCCGCAGTACATGCACTGGTCCGAGAAGCCGGTCACCTGAATCCGGGTTGACCACCCGGTGTGATGCCAAACCCTGGTAGCTACGTCCTCGTCCTCGACCCCACCATCGCCTCCAAGAGGCTCACCTACCGGTTCTTGCGTGTACTGGTCGACGGCGGCAGCAACATCAACATCCTCTAGCATGCCATGTTGCTCAAGCTGAGGCTCATGGAAAAACACATGCAACCGACCCGGACGGTTTTCCATGGCATCGCGCGGGGGCAATCATGCTCCCCCATCGACAAAATCCAGCTCGACATCCTTTTTGGTGACAAGACCCACTTCTGCCGGGAGCCGGTATGGCTCGAGGTGGTGGACCTCGACAGTCCCTACCACGTGCTGCTGGGCAGGCCAGCGCTCGCCAAATTCATGGCGATCCCCCACTACGCCTACCTCAAGATGAAGATGCCGGGTCCCAAGGACATCATCATCATTGCCGGCGACTACAAGAAGTCAATCCAATGCACGCCCGACAACACCCGGCTGGATGAGGCGCTGGTGATCGCGAAGGAGAAACACCAGCTCAACCGGCTCGTGGCCCAGGCCACCGACCAACCGCGTGTGCCGACTCCCCCGTCCAAGCCGACCAGCGACGCAACGTTCCAGCCGTCCAAGGACACCAAGCAGGTGCCAATCGACCCGGCTTACCCCAAGCAGTGCATCACCATCGGTGCTAGCCTCAACAACAAATAGGAAGGCGAGCTCGTCGACTCCCTCCATGACAATCGGGACATCTTTGCATGGTCATCTAAGGACATGCCGGGTGTTCCGAGGAAGTACGCCGAGCACAAGCTTCACGTGCGGCCGGATGTGAAGCCGGTCAAGCAACCCCTGCGCCGTTTCTCTCAGAAGAAGTAGTGTACTATAGGAGAAGAGATCGTCCAGCTGCTCGTAGACGGCTTCATCATGGAAGTTGTCCACCTGGACTGGCTAGCCAACCCAGTGTTGGTGCTGAAGAAGAACAAAACCTGGCGTATGTGTATCGACTACACAAGCATGAACAAGGCCTGTCCAAAGGACCCTTTTGCCCTGCCCCGGATCGATCAAGTAATCGACCCCATGACCGGCTGCGATCTACTATCTTTCCTGGACGCCTATTCCAGTTACCTCCAGATCAAGCTGGGACCCGGCCAACCGGCTCAAGACCTCCTTCATCACCCCATTCAGAGCCTACTGTTATGTCACTATGTCATTCTGCTTGAAGAAACACAAGCGCCACCTTCCGGCGTTGCATGCAAAAGTGCCTCGTGCCCAAAATCGACAAGAACGTGCACGTCTACATCGACGACATCATCGTCAAATCCAAGAAGCGCCACAACCTCCTCGATGATCTCCGGGAGACATTGCCAACCTGCGTGAGTACAAGGTTCCGGGGTTTCTTCGTCGTGCCAACCAGCCAACTCCTCGGTCTCTTCCTCTCCGCACGCGGCCTCGAAGCCAACCCGGAGAAGATCAAGGCCATCGAGCGCAAGCACAAGATGACCAAGCTCTACGACGTGCACAAGTTCGCCGATTGTGTGTCCTCACTCAGCTGGTTCGTCAGTTGGCTCGGCGAGAAGGCGCCGCCCCTTTACCAGCTAATGAAGAAGACGACCAAGTTTGAATAGACCGACCAGGCAGACGAAGCATTCCACAACCTCAAGTGCGCCCTCTCCAGCGCGCCCGTCTTGGCTGCGCCAGCCGAAAAGGATCCCATGATTGTGTATATGTAACACCGTGTGTTTAGCTTTCCTGACTAATTAACTTATTTCAAAAATTAGGACCAATTAAATTTTTTGTGAATGCTTGTGATGCTTGAAGTGACTATTGTTTGCTTGCTTGTTGGTATGCTTGTGTTGATTCTCCATAATTCCTGTTAGTCTCGAGACTCACTTCCTTAACTCAAAACTCCTGCCTAATGACCATGCCATGTGTTTCGGACCAGAAACTATTTTTACCAAATATTATTTTCACCAAAAAGCACTTCTTTGAATTAAGGTTTCAAAACCCCTAAGATGGGATTTGTACTACAAGTCCTCAAATTAGCGAAGTTATTTTGCACCAATTATTTTATTTAGAACCCATTATCAAAATGACTTCCCAAAACCACAATATTATTATTTTAAAAGTTATTTTACTATTTTATTTAAATGCCTTCCAATGAGGCCAGAAATGATCTCTTATGAAGGAAATTTAATTTTATTGCTTTAAACTTTTTAAGAAAATTTGGGGAAACTCAGTGGATATATATATATATATATTTCATATATATGAGTTTCAACACATGGTCAGGTTCAAATTATTGGGCAAACCCCTTCAAAACTCTTCCTGCCTATTTCAAGCTTTTGGAATATTTCTATAAGAAATATTCTCAATAAATTCCAGTAAAATTGTAGCATGTCACATATGATATATGTGATGATCTTGCCAAGTTTCATCTCATTCGAAGTTGATTTGTTTTCCCTAATTATTCTAAAACCCTATTTGTCCAGATCCAAATTTGAGCAATTCTACATTGCCAAGTGTCTCCTATTGTGCTCAAATTTGGTAGACATGTTCTGATACTCCAATAATGCATGCACACCAAGTGGAGCATCAACGATAATAGAAGAACTTGTCCCAAGCCCCTCAAAACCCACTCTGTTGATTTCCGTCTTCGGCAAACTTTACATTATAAAGTTCTCCAATTGACCCCAAACTTTTTGGGCATGATTTAATGCTCAAATAATGCCCCACACTAAATATTGGATTTGTGGGAATTGATTTGAATAGTTTTGTAAGTGGAAAACCATTTCTGCCCATTTCATGGGGTTTCCAAGTCTACATTGGAAACCTTGTGCACCAAATCCCAAATTTGGTTTCCAAGCCTATTTTCATCTATTATTTGATCCTCTTAAGTTTCATATCCATTGAAGTTCATCTGGTTGCTCTTACACTCATCAAACAACTTGTGTGCACTCACTTTAATGGCTACTTTGGCCTCTTCCACTTTAACCCTTGAGCTCAACTTCCTACCACAACTTCATATAGTTACATTTTACCTCCAGTAACATTTCCATGGCCACTGGTCAATTATTGGAGAGAGGATCCATGTAACTACTTCTCTTTTTCATCCTTGGACCACCATTTTTACCCCTCTTGCCCCACTTTTGCTTAAGCCAAAGCCCCCACCTCTTTCCAGAGGGTACCTAGCATCCCAAAGCATTGTTTCAAACCAAGAGATGGCATGCTCATGTGGAGAAAATGAGCAACACATCTACAAGTTCATTTCTGGCTGAAATGTAGCTTTGTACATAAAGTACTAAATACCCACCTCTTCTTGAGCTCAAACTTGGCATTGTTGTAGTCCTTCCATGTCTAGGACTGGTAGACAAGGTTTCACCTCAACTCCCTTTCTGTGAAAACCACTTTTGCCAGCCCCAAGTTTGCTGCTGCAAACTTAATGAGTGTTCAAACCAATTCAAACCAGCTCCATATCTGTCCAAACTTCATCAGTGCTTCATGGCACGCATGCCCTGCATTCTTGACACCTTGGCCAGGCCAAGGGGTGGCCCAGGACAACAAGTGGGGTGGTGACCACCTCCCTGGTGTGCAAAAACGGTGCTCTGCACCTTGTTTTCTTTCTCCAAGACCTATCTAGCCGTTGCATCGTGTCTGAGAGCACCACGACATCTTCGTTGACTGGTCCAAGCTCTTCCCGATGCTGGAATGCTTCCAAACCGCCCCTGGGGCGCGTGTCTTCTAGCATGCCAGAGAGCTCCGAGAGCTCTTGAGCCCACCCTTTGGTCCTCTCCATTTGACCCTGTCCCGAGCCCTCCTGCTGCCCCTGCATCTCTTCCCTCTCTCCCTACAAATCTCCCGGACCTCCCCAATACCCCTTTGGAGCTCTCTTTCTCTCCAATGGCCGCAAGGTGCCGCCGTGGTCTCGCTCCAAATTCGGTTGTCCCGAGCCCTCTCCTCCTCTTCCGAGCTTCCCCTAGGCCCTCCAATGCCTCCACCCACCTTCATGGCGCTCTAGATCTTGACCTCCACCGCCAAATTGAGCTCCCCAGCTTGGGCCGTCGTCGCCATCCGCCCTGGCAAGAGCTGGCAGCAGCCGGATCCTTCCCTGGGGTGCGCAGCGCACCCCTACCCTCCAGGTCGTCGCCTTCGCCACGGCTCCGGGAGGCCGAGCCTCGCCGGACGCAGCGCAGGTCGTGGCACGAGCGACGCCGGCGCCCTCTGCTCACCTTCGGTCGACAGAGGCGGGAGGAAGAGCAAGCTCCTGCCAGCGGGCCCCATATCCTCGCAGACCCCCCGTCAGCCTAAGCCGCAGCGATGCGACCCCACTGCGAGGTTAAGTGGATGCGGGATTTGGTGAAAAACCGTCTTCCGAGGAAGGAGGCGTATTCCTGGCAATGCGCTTCCACCATGGCCCTTCGTTGGTGAGGCTGTGCTGTTGGGCCGGCCCATCTGTCTATCGGCCGCCCTCAACGCGATATAAACTCCCTGGTAGCCTTCTTTTGCCTTTCCTTTTCTTCAGAATCTTAAAAAATCTATAGAAAATTCATATGAGCCCGAAATTTGATAATTCAAATTCCTGCAGGTTCCTAAAATCCAGGGCTATCCAAATACGTGCTTTGCACATTTTTCCAAACAACTTTTATACTGTATTTGTATTTAAATACAGATTTGGGGTGTTTCTAGCTCCCCTTTCAAAAATCCTAGAGGATTAAAATCCACTCCAAATGGAGTGATTCCAAATTCCAGAGACATCTAATATCATGCCCTATTTTTGGAGCCATAGCCAACACTTTTATATGGCATATTTCTGCTGCAATAAATAAATAGCTTACTTTTGCTATTTATTCCATATTCGCAAATGTCTAGAATAATCATGCCAACTCCAAATCTAGTGAAACAACTTCCTAAATATTTCTAAAATTATGCTCTATTAAATGAGTGCCTTCACTCATTTTTACCATAATATTTTTTGTAGGCTTCTATATGGATCACCTATTCCCCCTTTCATCCATTCAAAAATCCACGATGGTCCAACTCTCCTCTAGCAAACTTCAGGTATTTTTCTTATGACCAGAGAGGTCCAAGAAAATTATAACTTCTATTTATGTAGCACTTTTATTTCTGCCTGCTGTGTGGCTTACCGTGGTTGTTTCCGACGATAGTTGATGGGTAGATGGAATACTCGGAGTTGGATCGGAGGACCTCGAAGACCCCGAGGACTTACGTGAGAAAAGGCAAGCAGGCCTTTGACCATGACTGAGCATATGTTATATTTCATGCTAGTGTAGCAAGTATTTCCGTTGCATGTGATCTTAAGTATTCGGTAAATCATTGAAGTGATGTTACCGAAGGCTCCTCCGGAGCACTTGCATTTTGAGCATGATCCTACCACCTATGAGGGTCAGGCTAATATCATGTTGACAAGTAGAGCTAAGCATAGTAGCATGAGCATGTTGTTGTTATAAATCAAAGATTTATGAAAACCCCGTCGGGTGCCACTAATGCCCGAGGGTGATGATGAGTTAGGTGGCCACTTTTGGTGAAGTGGTGCACCGGGTATTTGTGTGTGTATGGTTCCGGAAATGGGATTAGATTTATGATGTGTCGACCGTCCCAACCTTACATGTACGGCCACGTTACCCCTTTATGGGACGGGGATGTGTTGATTACTCTGGTCGGTGCTAACAAAGAGCCACATTACTAGTGGCGGGAGTGATGTGTGGTCACTCTCGTGATGGGGTCGTGCCAGGTAGGGCAACTATGCCGTTTTTACGTGTTCCAGGCACACCGTTGGTCCTCGCATGGTTGATTCTGTCCATAGTTGGTGCTTGTAAGACGTACAATGCGTGGGTTGGGTACCAATGGAGTGGACCTCCTTGTCTAGTATCGTCAGGGGAAAGACATCGATCGCGTACTTACCTCGGGTATGTTATATACCACAAGTCATGGATGACACAGAAGTTTCCCGGATCTCGTGGGTCCAGCGTACTACCTGTGTAGAGTGTAAAACTATTCGAATAGCCATGTCCATGGTCAAGGATAGTTGGGTAATCTTGCTTAAACTACGTCCAGTCGTTTCCGCATAAACCAAGTGTGTGTGTGTGTGTGTGTGTGAGTGTGGTGTTAATATGAAAGAGTTGATATGACCAAGTCTAGTGACTTGGCATATAGGGTGAATCCGGAGTATTCAGCCCTTGAAAGATATGTTGATATCTCTAACCTGTTCTTCAAATCAACATCTAGTTTATGATGCATATCCATGATCAAGTTTATTCGTAGATAAGATGCTATCCACCAAAGATGCACATTACTTTTTATTCTACCAACTGCATTGTTCATATCATGGGCTGTTTGCGAGTACATTCAAAGTATTCATTGGCTTGTCGCTGGTTATTTCATTGAACAGGTATGGGAGAGCTGGATATGTGAAGAGTAACTTGGTGACGTTCCTGCGAGCTAGGACGCTTCCTAGTCAGAATGAGTGTACGTTAAGGCTGATGGCATGGGCTCACGCTTTCGACCAATATTTCCGCTATTGGTCCACTGCGGTGTGCTGGCCTGCAAGGCCCTATAAATATGTAAGAATTGACCATGATGGTCATTTATTGTATCAAACGGTATGTATGGATGTAAGACTCTTGTTATTCAGTTTCTGTGTGTTCAGTGAGCATTGATCTCTGGGAACACTAGGCGTGTTCATTCGGCGATCTCGACTCGTAAGTCGGGGGTCCCACAGAGCTAGTATTAGAGCCATCCTAACTGTAGGAAGCCCTTAGTTAGCATAGACGTTAGTTAGGATAAAACTGCTTTCCACACCTTTCAAAAGTATTTGCAAAACCTATATATTTTCTCGCCTCTCCTAAATCTTCAAGGAAAATGAAGGCTATACTTTAGCCTTCCGCCCTTATTCTTTGACACTCCTCGCCTACTTTTTCAGAACTTGCAAATGGTCGCTAGCAAGCTTATGCCCTCTGACCACGGGATTACTTGAAATCCTCGTGGGCAACTTGGAAGCAAGCAACCTTTCCAAGCAAACACCTCTGTGATGAAGGACAAAGATGACAACTCTACGACCACACGACACCAACAAAAGTACCTCCAAGAGGAACAGGGACATCGAGGCTTAGAAGATGGCGACACCCTTGGCACTGTTCCAGAGTGATGCCACCTTCACCTACGATAATTAGGACATAATGTGTGATAGACCATGACCTGCATCGCTAATAGATCAACCCTGTCAATATCAAGGTTGTGTCGACCACCACCGGTGGATGAGAACCTCGCCATTTGGTCCGCCTGACCTTAGTGAGCAGGAAAACGGTTCTCTTCATCCCCTGCTCTAGGTGTCAATATTGTGATCAAGTGACTGACAGGTCAGAGCTCTATCATGCCTTGCTGATGTCATTGCATAAAAGTTGTCCGCTTGGAACTCTCGATGCCTTGGAAGGCAAGAAGACAATGACGAGATTACAAAGACAAAAGAAGATCCTGTCAACAACAGCCATGAGGAACCACCTTCGTCGGCAACTCACCACACGAGAAGTCATCAAGAATTCTTTCAACACAACCCAAGTCGTTTCGGCGAGCAACAGCAAGAGATGTGGCAACACCATGAGAAGTCCAGAAGACTTAGCAGATCCCTCTTCGGGACATGATGCAAGCACGAATGTCGATCCCGAGAACCCCTAGGGTAGAATGAGTGGTATATTCCCTGTGCGAAGACGAGTCCATGAAATGGTTCGGATGGGACCATGTTGTGTGTTGCTTGTTTTTGTTGTTTCTGCCTTGATATAAGTCGCACTTTTGCTTTACGCAACAAGCATACGGTTATATCACGTGTCTTATCTTCATGATTGAGTTGACTTTCAATGATGCTTGTTTGCACTTGGATTATGCCGCTCTCCTCTGTGCTCTCTCTCTCACCCTTCTCGACAACTGAAGATTAGAAAGACAAGATGCACCTGGAATCCACTTCGATGGACAACTGACATTGAAGACACTGACTATGCCATGCTTAACCACACGCCACCCATAGGAGTTATGCTTTCCTCGAGATTGGAAACCCTCTCTAGACCAGACTAACCTCCGCAAGCCTTTCGGCTCAATTTTCTAGTCACGTGTGTAATACACGGACTTGCCAGAACACCTATAGATCCCCGATAAACCCCTGGTTAGCACCGGGTTCCTTATGGAACAAGTGATCACGGTGAACGAGTATCCCTTATTCTCAAGCTAGCACCATAACCCTGATGCCATAAGAGGGGCCGTTCTCACATATACGAGTATTAGACTAAATATTGTTGTGATGATGATAGTTGTCCGAAGGATATAGCTAGACTATCTTGGTGGATCATGAGAGCCTTATAAACGTAGGTGAACTTGGTGGAATAAGTTGATATAGTAGCATAACCTACATATTCATAGAGTATGTTTGGATTCAGTAGAACGATTATGACCGCGAGCAATACTTCTTGGTAGTATAAATGACTTGAACAAGTAGTGTCATGGTTTGATGATTTTACCATAAATACTTGGAGTAACGAGTAAAAGTTATTATTAGACTTGGGTTTTGGATTTAAATAGGTAGTCCCAATAGGGTAATAATGATGACAGAGACCACATGGTTCGGAGTAAGTTGGATTTAGCCCGATGATCTTGATCATAATACCATGTTTCTCGGTGGATAACGCCCGCGAATACTTGGAGTTGTCGAATTGATTTGCAAACCTATGTGTATTGACCTTGGAGATTAGATGGCCATGATATTGAAGTTGGTGGATAAATCGTGACGTAATCCTTGCAATAATATGTAAATTATGAGGACTCGAAGTGATTATGTAGAACCCCATCAATATTGGTTTTGTAGGAGTGATGGGTCTAGTGGCGATCGACCGAATTGATGGACCACTTGATCAGATTCGTAGGAAGGAAACACGATCTTGGATTGGAATACTACGTGTTTCCTTAATATAGAAGTGCAGTACCCTGTCCATGGAATGATTTAGGTGGACATTTGGATTTGTAGCATCCCAGTTCAAGCTTAACATCTTGTATGTCTCCCCGAGGTTCTTGCATAGGAATGCATGTGCATCGTAGCTACACCATACTTGTTGTGTTTGGGTTAGTTCTTCCCTCAACCCCGGAGTTGACTAGCATGAGTGGTATGGAGTTCACTTATGTGAGATGGTATCTTTGTTAAATAGTGTGATTTTGTCCAGAGCAATAGGTCACATTATTGGCATCTAAGGAATGTGCTTAGAGATGAGATGATAACTGTTCACCCACATCCTAAGTTCCTTGAGACCCTAAAGCTTCACCCAGCCGTAAGGTGATCAGATTACGACCACATAAAACGACTCTAAGTCATTGGATTATGGCCAGTACTCCACCCGACCACCACCCATCGTGTCCATGACGAATATGGGTATGAAGAACTAAACCGTGTTGGACCCCGAACCCCTCAACTAGCGACCACCCATAGCAAGCTCCCGTTCTCCTCACCTATCTCATGAGCACTGTGCTTATGTCATGCTTGGGGAAAATATGTTGTTATCCTCATGGATGACATACTTATTCACCCGATAAGAGGAATAACACCTTAGCCCTGTTTGGGCGAGCCCGAGGAACGCCGATCGCTATGCCTCTCAAAGGGTACAATGTTATCTCGAGAAGGTGGGATTCTCTAAGCAAACCCAAGACAGCAAAGGCCTATCCTACTCAAGACGACACGAAGATCCGCCATGGTTGGGAAGCCACGACAATGACGAAGAAGCAAAAGACGTCAACCACCGATCCTGCA
Source organism: Hordeum vulgare subsp. vulgare (assembly GCF_904849725.1). Lineage (NCBI taxonomy): Eukaryota > Viridiplantae > Streptophyta > Magnoliopsida > Poales > Poaceae > Hordeum > Hordeum vulgare. The sequence goes on along the minus strand of NC_058520.1, from coordinate 296,381,511 downwards.
TGGACTACATCAACAATGTCAAGAAGCCTCGACGAATCAAGACGATGAAGCCCTTGGACAACGAGAGAATTAGACGGCTTCTTCTTGGTCCAAACCAAGGACCAGAGTCCTAATTGGGTCATGGTGGAAACCTGCTGAAGGTGATCCACCCACTTGCCGAGCCACATACCTTGGGAGTGGATGACTGGTCTATACTCTTGGGTAGTCAGCTCATCGAGAACCACTCGCGAATCCTCCGAGATAGTAGGACCTATTCCGAACTCTGAGTCTATGAGCTTAGACTCATGGGCGAGGCCCAACGCAGACCCCTTTCATGAGAAGCCTTTGAAGACCACTTCAGCACCCTCAAGGATGGAGACCACCCACAACCATAGCTTGCCTGCCTTAAGGGAGTCTAGAACTTCCCTGTCAGCAAGGAGCTATGCGAAAACCTTGACCATATGTTCTAGCAAGACATCTAGATGTCACTAACTGGCTTGAGCGGCCCCGAGACTAAAACCCTGACACTATCTTGCCACGTATTCCGACCTTGGAATGCACTTGCAAGTCAGAACCTTGCACGAACATAGTACACCAAGCCCTTGACCCTCGGTCAAGCCTAACTTATTGCCAGACCCTGCTCACGATCAGGCAAGGTCGTGCGGAGCATTTGAAGCTGTATCATCAAGCACCTGAAGACCCACAACAGCAACATGGGGACATGAAGACTACCTTCGACTCAAGATTTTGTATCTCCCGAACCCCTAGCCTGGAAATCTCGGGGACGAGATTTTCTTAAGGGGGTAAGGTCTGTAACACCGTGTGTTTAGCTTTCCTGACTAATTAACTTATTTCAAAAATTAGGACCAATTAAATTTTTTGTGAATGCTAGTGATGCTTGAAGTGACTATTGTTTGCTTGCTTGCTGGTATGCTTGTGTTGATTCTCCATAATTCCTGTTAGTCTCGAGACTCACTTCCTTAACTCAAAGCTCCTGCCTAATGACCATGCCATGTGTTTAGGTCCAAACTATTTTGACCAAATATTATTTTCACGAAAAAGCTCTTCTTTGAATTAAGCTTTCAAAACTCGTGAGATGGGATTTGTACTACAAGTTCTCAAATTAGGGAAGTTATTTTGCACCAATTATTTTATTTAAAACCCATTATCAAAATGACTTCCCACAACCACAATATTATTATTTTAAAATTTCTTTTACTATTTTATTTAAATGCCTTCCAATGAGCCCAGAAATGGTCTCTTATGAAGGAAAGTTACTTTTATTGCTTTAAAAATATTTAAGAAAATTTAGGGAAATTCACTGGATATATATATATATATATTTCATATATATGAGTTTCAACACATGGTCATGTTCAAAAGATTGGGAAAACCCCTCCAAAACTCTTCGTGCCTATTTCAATCTTTTGGAATATTTCTATAAGAAATATTATCAATAAATTCAAGTAAAATTGTAGCATGTCACATATGATATATGTGATGATCTTGCCAAGTTTCATCTCATTTCAAGTTGATTTGATTTCCCTAATTATTCTGAAACGCTATCTGTCCAGATCCAAATTTGAGCAACTATACATTGCCAAGTGTCTCCTATTGTGCTCAAATTTGGTAGACATGTTCTGATACTCTAATCATGCATCCACACCAAGTGGTGCATCAAGGATAATAGAGTAACTTGTCCCAAGCCCCTCAAAACCCACTCTGTTGATTTCAGACTTCGGGAAACTTTACATTATAAAGTTTCTCCAATTGACTCCAAACTTTTTGGGCATGCTTTAGTACTCAAATAATGCCCCCACACCAAATATTGGATTTGTGGGAATTGATTTGAATAATTTTGTAAGCAGAAAACCATTTCTGCCCATTTCATGGCTTTTCTAAGTCTACATTGGAAACCTTGTCCACCAAATCCCAAATTTGGTTTCCAAGCCTATTTTCATCTATTATTTCACTACTAGAAAAAAGGCTGTTAGTGAGACACCTATTTTGGCTATTAATGGCGCACTATAGGTGCGCCACTATTATCACGCCACTACTAATAAATAGTAATGGCGCACACCTGGTGCGCCACTGTTAATCTACATAATAGTGGCGCACCACCTGGTGCACCATTACTATCCCAGACACTAATGGCGCAGCTAAAGTGCGCCATTACTAGGCCCAAAAGTGCGCCACTACTGTTACTCCAAGGGGCCATGTGTACCTTGTGCTTTGGGTTACTAATGGCGCACTTTTAGATAATGCTCCACTGGTGTGTTTATTTATGTGCGCCACTAAAGTGCAATATGGTGCGCCGCTACTATGAATATTAGAATTTTTTTCCTTTTCTGATATTTGCACAGGTTACAAAATACAATACATCACATAATATAAACAACACAACATATAAACAACAGATTTATTGAATACAATAGAAGATTAGTCTTCGAATAGAATTCATCATATTACTCTCCGAATTCAAAATACCGAACCAAGTTAGAACATTACAAGTCTCGAGACCGCGAGTAGCGAGTTTGTCTTCACATTACAAGTCGATATCTAAACTACCATCACATAGAAGAGGGTTGCGGTCACGATGAGCATCATCGCGATGAAACTGATCTTCATCCGGTTCCTCCTCGGCTCCCTCCTCTCTCCCACTAGATAGCACGCGTATCTAGCTTCCGCCTCCGCCCTAGTGGTGTACCCTTTGTAACTATTACAGCTGAAACGGTGAACTAGTCTCCGACACTCCTCCCAGTCGTCGTAGACTCCGGGAACCTCACCCTTGTACACGACATACGACGGCATCTCTATGCACTAGACAAACAAAACGTTAGTAGCAATTCACAGATAATATATAAGCAATATATAAGTATGCAACAAAAGGATCAGAAGAGAAAAGCAAGACATTAATAACACGATTCATGGTCCTACAAATAAATAGCATCGATTACATATAAGTTGAACGACTGTCCAAACTAAAGAGACATACAAGTTCATTAAAGTTTAGTTACAACATGAGCTAATCGATATTTCAGAACTACATAGCATCAATACTTTCGACTCGACTCTGGGACCGGAGCGTGGATGAAGCCGCCGTCTATCGTGATGGTCATGAATGTGCGGTCATTGTCAGCCTGCATTTGTAGCGTTGTTTCTATTTCACTGTTGGACGGAGTTGAGGTAGAACTGCCCCGAGGTACGAAGGACATCTTGATGGATGATTTCCGCTAACTCCGATTGGATGCAAAATAATTCTTGTCTGATGTCCTCGTCTTGGATTGCCGATAAGCGTGCGGCCCATTCTTTGAGATTATTTGGTAGCATAAGGTGATGCTAGTCCCGTACGATCGCCCACATGTGATGGAGGGTGTAGTAGGCATCCTTCTGACTGCCAGGTGGCTGCTTGACGCAGGGGAACGTCGTTACGTGGGTGAACACGTGCTTGCCGTACCTACAAATTGGCCTCCTAAAGGTGCCTCCAGATTTGGTGTAGCCAGGGAGAGCATCATCAAGAACTTTCTTGATATTTGTGTAGTCTTTCTTCGACTGATGGTCCGAGTTAAAATACGTGGCCATGGAATATTTCGGGTTTAATAGGATGAGTGTGCAATGTGTGTCAATGCACAAAACACGGAATGTTAGAAAAAAAAGAACGATCGAAATCTAAGACACGAGGAAGTTATCCTTATCTTCTTTCGCCAGAATGATGCCTTCGAGGTATGAACTCGCGACTTGCTGGTCCCCAGCGCAGCCCAAGATCTTGGCACGCATGTAGAAGGGGTCGACTATCACGATGTCCGCGGTCTTGTCTCTAATGATTCGCATCTCCATACTGAGCGAAAATAGCCGAATGAAGGTGTAGTGCAGCGGATAAAGGTTAAACATAGCGAAGATGTCATCAAACCGCAGGACGATCATACGCCCGATGGTGCTATCGACAAAGCCCTTGCCCTCTGGCACCTTGGCCACGAAAACAGGGTATGCCACATCATTCTCGGGGAGACGACACTTCTCCAGAGAAAGAACACCGTCATGCAGACTCCGCATAGCACTGGTTGCAACATTGATCAGATTAGTCGGTAGCATCGGCCTACATGCCACATGCACCCTCCTCGAGATATCCTTAGATATTGGTGGCCTGTCCTGAGCACGGATCGTACTCGGTGCCGGCTGGCTCGCACCCTTGTTTTTTTCCGTCCCTTCTGCTTCTTCTGTTGTAATGGGATCGAGTTCTGCTTAGAGACCACCTTCTTGAGTGTGTTGGGGCTGATAATATTTCGCACCTTGGCTATTTGAGTCTCGGTGAAGGCGGAAGCTGGAGGCGTCTCCTGAGAACTGAACAGATGACGCCTGTTGCAATTGAGTTTGTCCGCCGTACCAGCTAGATCGCGATCGTCCTTTGGAGGGTTGGATTCTTGAGAAGCAGGCCCCAACAATTCGTCACCGTACCCATGTTCGTTGTTGTACTTATCGATGTTGGAAAATGTACCGTCGTCGTCATCCGGATCCTGTGCCATATGCATGTCCGGATCAGCTGACGGTGGTAGCATTGCGGTGGTCTTGCCATGGCTTGGCGCCGGCACGACTGTCGGTCTTGTCTGTGGGGTGGTGTCTCCCGCCCCCAAACGAATCTAGCTCTTCGTCCGAATCATGGACCAGTTTAAGCAGGCGCTGACGGTCATCACATCATCTTCATTAGCCCCAGGGGGTCGATACGGAGGTAACAAGTCGTCGCAGCCCCACAGCACCCGAACCAGTTGAACCCTATACACGGTGGGTGGCATCGGATTACCGTGGATCACGCGGTTGCCCGGTTCAACGTTTTTGGCCTTGGCGACAATGATCAACTCGCCGTCCAAGAAGTGCAGGAGAGTGCATGGAACGTTAGCGGCGCCCTGCGAAAACATGTAGGGCTTCAGGGATGCCTAGTCAAAGGCAAGGAGATGAAGTCATCGACAGAGGTTTAGTTACCGTGATGGCATCGAGCTCGGTTAATGTCGAGGCACCGCCAACGGCGGGCGTGCAAGTGACGGAGGGGCCGCTTGCTGCCGAGGTGCCGGCCGGTGTATTCTTCCCACACCCGGGTGCATTAAGCTCCAATACCGACGCTGACGCCGGAGACACCAATGCCACCTCCGCTGGAGACACCGATGCAGGCGCGTTGTGCGAGTTGCTGCCCGTGAAGCTGGGAATCGGGGGCGGCCCTGTTGGCCGCCCGCGATCCACCCTCGTAACCCCTCAAGCAAGGAAGGCATAATGGCAGTGATCGTCACTCCCAATTGGTCTCGCACTTGCTCTTGTACTATCTCTGGAATCCGCGCCACTTGTGCCTTGAGTTCTTTAACATCGCGCTCCTGGCTTTGCGAGCTGGTCTTTCTCTCCTTTCGCCCAGCCTTATAGTATTCCGACCATTTCGTGGACAAGCCTTCACCGGCCGCACGACCAGCTGACAACGCCTTACGGAACTTATCCTTGTGTTTCATTACGTTCAACGCCCTATTTAAAGTGGTGTCCCAAGGGGCAGACGGGGAGCTCTGAGACCCCGCGCTACTGCTTTCAGTTTCCTGCGGAAGGAACATGAACCATTTAGAAATTTGGCTTCATTAATTAGAAAGCAACCATATGGAGCTAATTACGCGGGGGTGTATTCCTTACCAGAACACGCTCAAGCTCCTTCACCTTCGGATCTGTGGTAAGCTCCTTTGTTACCGGGTCCACCTTGTACCGGGCCTGACATAGTTCCTGGTCTTCTTTTCATGGTATTTATCGAAGAGGGGCGGTAGGCCTTGCTCGGCATTTCCGCGTCCTCCTTGTCCCATTTAGGTTCCGACACTCTGTAACCGCCGGGACCGAGTTTGTGGACCCCTAAGTTCAAGTCCCGCATATCTTCCCCCCACTGACTTGATTCCGCGGATGCGTTGCTATCGCACTTGATCTTGAACTCCAGGTAGTTAGCTTCGCTGATCGAAGGATTTGTCTCCTTGACCTTCTCATAACTATCACCTCTTAGAATCCTTCTCTTCACCGCGGCTCTCCAAGTAGCCAGGGCCGTGCTCATCTTCGTGAGGGAGACACTGTTCACTTTATTCCCTGAGAGGCGTGTGTTTGCGAAGTCACCGGGGAACTTGTATCGTTCGTGCAGCTTTGTGAAGAGGAGGTTGCGCAAATTCCCTCGGTCATGATGCCTTAGGTTCTTGGTGTTGATCGAGACGGTGCTCCATAGAATGCACACGAGTTGTCCCGCGTACCCACCGACTAATTCTTTGGGTGCCGTTGGATGCCCACTAGAGGACAGTTCAGTAAATTCCTCCTTGATGGTGCTGAGCAAGTTCGGGAGCCGGTCCTTCCGTTGCCTCTTCGGTTGGCTGCCATCTGTGCGTTCGCTGCCATCATCAGTGGTGGCATCCCCAACGGCACCATCAGTGATGTCATCCCCGACGCCACTAGGGGTTGTGTAGTTGGAATTGGTGTCTTCCACAGCGTCCTCATAGCGGTGAGGTTCTTCCTCCATCTCCTGGGACAGCTCCCAGAATGGCTTGCCCGAATCGTCGGCCTCATCGTTGTTGGCCATGTTCGCTCTAAATAGGAAAAAAGGCTACTAGAGTTATTGGATGAGATCAGGGTAGTATCTATTCTTCTCAGATTTAGAGGAAAACTGAGAATAAAACATGCAAATTGATGCACACCCATATGTAAGATCTCCTTTTCTTGGTTTATTTTACTTTGTATGTGATTCATACAAGTCCTTAGAAAAACTTGCTATCCCTGCATTTGTTACATCAACTACAAAAGGATTTGATGCTCAGTTCAGGATGCCAGAGGATTTGATACTGTCCCCACGGTCTTCTCTAGAGGCTTCAAGGTCCGCCCTAGCTTCTAAAGTTTCTCTGGACTACAAACAAGATTTTCTGCAAAGCATTTTTCATGATAAACAACTAAGGCAACCAATATATATATCAAACAAATAAACAGATAAAAATGAGTTATTGCTAGATCCTGATGGTTGAGCTTTCGTTAGCATGGCATATGTATTTAAGAAAAAATAGTTTGCATTTCAACTTAAGGGAAAACTATAAAAGCCACTTAGAAATATTTGCTTTGTAGAAATAACATTGTCTCTAAATGTTGATTAATTTTTTTTTCGATTGAGAAGCGGGCACCTTCTAGGTCAAGAAAATTGGGCATGACCTTTGCTAATTTTCTTGACCTAGGAGTGCCCCATTCTCAACAGAAACGGAAATTAATCAACATTTCAGGAGAAAGGGGTAACTATTTGTCCCTGCACAAAAAAGGCCTACATATATCGAGTGTGTAGTGCCAGGATTAATGGTAGCTAATCAACATTTCACTCGATAGTAGGAGCCATCTAGAAATTAATTAAATGCAAATACTAGCAGCAGCAAACTGCTCTGACCGAACTCAAACTAAACCATAAGTTTGCATATTAATGAACTAACTACAGAGCATTCTGCTTCGATGATGAATAGTGCATGGGACATATCATTAATTCATATTAAAACATAGCATGCCCAGAATGCCGAGAGTAAAATGCTATTGGAACAGATGACATGACAGAGCATGACTAATACATAGCTTGCCCAAAATCTTAATTTCGACATTCGCTACATGTTGCAATTCGATTTGATTCAGTTGTGCCACAAATATGATTCAGATCAACACTACTTTAGATAGTTGTAGCCATCCAAAAGTTGACTACACACCTATGTACATACTAGCAGCAGCAAACAAATCTGACCGAATTGAACTTAGACCATAAGTCTGCCTAGATGAACTAACTAGAGAGCAATAGTTTGTATGGACAATGTCCCGAACCTATATATAGATGAAATAAATGACTATTTTTTTAGATCAAAAAAACGATTTGTATGTATCATCACAGATGCCCTCACAAATGCAATAGGATGACAAACTGGCCGGGTATGCAAGCTTGCTAGGACCGACAAGAAATATGGCATCAAACAACATGATTAATTACAGCATGAATGTAGCTAGTGATGAGAGGGGAAAGGGTGAGAACCATGTGCTCACTGGTTAAACAATCTGATTCTTCACAACCAGAAACCATGTACTAGTTCATTGGTTGAGACGGAAAAATGCAGGATCTTTAAGGATGCATCTACACAACAAGATCGTCATCCTAAGGATTTTGAAGGGTACAACTACATTACATTTCATGTGAGGATGATCCGTCGGGCTATCAGTGTTATACGATAATGAAATGTCATCACACTGACAGTAAGGTCACCACCGCAATTAAGCTATGCCTGGCATATCAAATGCCATGTCAACATTGACAGAAAGGCTCTTGAAGGATGCATCTACACAGCAAAAGCATCATTGCAAGGATTTGGAAGGGTACAGCTACATTGCATGCAAGAATGATCCATGAGGCTATCATTGTTACACAAGAAGTATTGCATGTAGTTACACTAACAGTGAACACCAAGTACAAATTAATCTATGCCTGGCACATCAAATGGCATCCCAACACTGATAGGCATTGCAGGCGGATCGGGGCACAGGGAAGGGCAGGCGGCGGATATGGGCCGGGGAGGAGAGGAGGGAGGGGGCATACTGGGGAGGAAGAGGCCCTCGGAGCTCACTCGCCGGAATGACCTGCCGTCACCGGCACCGTGCCCTGGGAATGCCCGCGCTGTGGCACCGCGAGTGCCTTGCCTCCTCTGACTCCTACGAATCGCCTCGCCTGCGTTGGTGCGGCTCGGCTGACTCACCGTGAAGGGTTGGCTGGCTAGGGTTAGGGTTTCCGGTGGGCTACAACGGGTTGGTGGTTGCTGACGGGGTGGGGGTGCTACGTCTCCGTCGTATCTACTTTTTCGAACTCTTTTGCCCTTGTTTTGGACTCTAATTTGCATGATTTGAATGGAACTAACCCGGACTAACGCTGTTTTCAGCAGAATTGCCATGGTGCTGTTTTTGCGTAGAAATAAAAGTTCTCGGAATGACTTGAAAATTTATGGAGATTTTTTGTGGAATTTATGAAAAATACTGGCGCAAGAATCAACGGAGGAGGTGGAGCTGTGAGCCCACAAGCCCACCGGGTGCGGGCCCTCCTGGCCGCGCGTGGCAGGCTTGTGGGGCCCACAACACTCCACCGCCTCCAAATCCAGCTCTATTTAGTCCGTCTCACCCGGAAAAAAATCAAGTAGAAGAGTTAATCGCGTTTTACGATACGGAGGCGCCGCCACCTCCTGTTCTTCGTCTGGAGGGCAGATCTGGAGTCCGTTCTGGGCTCCGGAGAGGGGAGATCGTCGCCATCGCATCATCAACCTTCCTTCATCGCCAATTCCATGATGCTCTTCACCGTTCGTGAGTAATATCATCGTAGGCTTGCTGGACGGTGATGTGTTGGATGAGATCTATCATGTAATCGAGTTAGTTTTGACGGGGATTGATCCCTAGTATCCACTATGTTCTGAGATTGATGTTGCTACTACTTTGCCATGCTTAATGATTGTCACTAGGGCCTGAGTGCCATGATTTCAGATCTGAACCTATTATGTTGTCGCCAATATATGTGTGTTCTTGATCCTATCTTGCAAGTTGTAGTCACCTACTATGTGTTATGACCCGGCAACCCCGGAGTGACAATAGCCGACACCACTCCTGGAGATGACCATAGTATGAGGAGTTCATGTATTCACCAAGTGTTCATGCGTTGGTCCGGTTCTTTATTAAAAGGAGAACCTTAATATCCCGTAGTTTCCATTAGGACCCTGCTGCCACGGGAGGGATGGACAATAGATGTCATGCAAGATCTTTTCCCTAAGCACGTATGACTACATACGGAATACATGCCTACATTACATTGACGAACAGGTGCTAGTTACATATCTCTCCGTGTTATAACTGTTACATGATGAATAGCATCCGGCATAATCATCCATCACCGATCCAATGTCTACGAGTCTTTTCCTACTGGTCCTTGCTACATTACTTTGCTTCTACTGCTGTCACTGCTGCTACTACTACTCTATTGCTACTACTGTTACTTTGCTGCTACTGGTTACTATTGCTACTGCTGCTATCACACTACCTTGCTACTGATACTTTTTTGCAGATACTAAGTCTTTTAGGTGTGGTTGAATTGACAACTCAACTGCTAATACTTGAGAATATTCTTTGGCTTCCCCTTGTGTCGAATCAACAAATTTGGGTTGAATACTCTACCCTCGAAAACTATTGCGATCCCCTATAATTGTGGGTTATCTAGACCTTTTTCTGGCGCCGTTGCCGGTGAAGCACAACTATATTCTCTGAGTCACTTGGGATTTATGTCTACTGGTCACTATGAGGAATCCGATAGATCCAAGAACTAAGGTCTTTCCCTCAACTACGAGGACAGGTAAGGAACTGCCATCTAGCTCTGCACTTCATTCACCTTCAGTTATGAGTAAGTTTGCGACACCACCTCCTACTAGAAATCTTGATATGTCGCCTGTGCTTGATGATGCTACTTCTGCTGCCCATGATGCTTATGATGATGCTATGCTTGATACTGCTTTGCCACTAGGTGCATTCCTTGATGCACAAATTGCTAGAGTTGCTTCTAGATGTGATGATACTTCCGAAACTGCTGATATTATTGAAGTAGAAGCTGCTATTTTGCCTGCTAGAACTAGCTCTCCTAGATATGAATTGCCTGATATACATGAGTGTTATGTTATGGAGGGAGAGATAGCTGAGGACTTTCTTACGCGTAAGGATAGCTATGATGTTGAGAAATTACTGCTCAAGTGGAAAGAAAAATCTCTGAACACTAGGATGAAATACAACCCGAAGTTTGCTACTTCGCCTATCTTTGTGACCGATAAGGATTATGAATTCTCTGTCGACCCTGAGTTAATCACTTTGGTCTAATCTGATCCTTTTCACGGTTATGAGTCTAAAACAGTTGTAGCCCATCTTACCAAACTGCACGATATAGCCACCCTATTCACTAGTGAGGAAAATATCCGCCACTACTATGTCCTTAAGCTGTTTCCTTTCTCGCTAAAGGATGATGCTAAGACCTGGTTCACTTCTCTTGCTCCTGGTTGTGTGCGTAGCCCCTAGGATATGGTGTACTACTTCTCTGAAAAATATTTCCCGGCCCATAAGAAGCAAGATGCCTTGTAGGAAATATACAACTTTGCTCAAGATGAAGAAGAGAGTCTCCCACAAGCTTGGGGGAGGCTCGCCCAGCTATTGAATGCTTTACCTGATCACCCTCTTGAGAAGAATGGAATACTTGATATCTTCTATAATGGACTTACCGATGCTTCGAGATACCACCTAGATAGTTGTGCTGGTTGTGTTTTTAGGTAATGAACCGTAGAACAAGCTGAGATCCTATTGAATAACATCTTGTGCAATGAGAATGCTTGGACTATTCCCGAACCACCTCCTAAGCCAACTCCGAAGAAAAGAGGTATTCTATTCCTCAGTCCTGAAGATATGCAAGAAGTTAAGAAATCTATGAAAGAGAAAGGCATTAAATCTGAAGATGTCAAAAATCTACCACCTATCGAAGAGATCCATGGTCTTGATAACCCGATACAGGTAGTAGAAGTAAATTCTCTGCGTAGATTCAATGAGAGTGATATTCCTTTTGATAAACCTGCTAGCTTATGCCTGGATGAATTTGATAACTTTGTTGCCAAACAACAAAGTTTCAATGATTATGTTAGCAGACAATGGGAACAGAATGCTCGTATGCTTAGTCATTTAAGTGCTTGTGTGGACAGAAACGTCAATGATCTTAAGCTCCTGAGTAAACATGCCTCTGTGGTTACTACTCAGGTAGAACAAGTACTTAAGGCTCAGAATGAGTTGCTCAATGAGTTGAATGACAATTCTACCAGAGTCGTCACTAGAGGCGGTAGAATGACCCAGGAACCTTTGTATCCTGAGGGTCACCCTAAGAGAATTGAACAAGATTCTCAAGGAGTTAGCACTGATGCACCTAGTCATCCTAGGAAGAAGAAGAAAGATGATAGGAACCTGCACGCTAGCAACCCAGATGCTGATACACCCGAGAGTCCAAATGATGGCTCTGTTTCTGATGTCGAGACACAATCTGGTGATGAACATGAGCCTAATGATAATATCAATAGTGATGTTCATGATGATCCTCAGCCTAGCAATGATAATGATGTGGAGATTGAACCTGTTGATCTAGATAACCCACGTCCTAAGAATAGAAGATATGATAAGAATGACTTCGCTGCTAGGAAGCATGGTAAAGAAAGGAAACCATGGGTTCACAAACCCATGCCCTTTCCTCCCAAACCATCCAAGAAAAAGGATGATGAGGATTTTGAGCGATTTGTTGAAATGATTAGACCTGTCTTTCTGCAAATGCGTTTGACAGATATGCTCAAAATGTCTCTGTATGCTAAGTACATGAAGGATATTGTTACTAATAAGAGGAGGATACCTGAGGGTGAGATTTCCATCATGCTCGCTAACTATACCTTCAAGGGTGGAACTCCTAAGAAACTAGGTGATCCCGATGTGCCCACTATACCTTGCTCCAATAAAGGAAACTACGTTAGAACTGCTTTATGCGACCTTGGAGCCGGTGTTAGTGTTATGCCTCTCTCTCTTTATCGTAAACTTGAACTAGATAAGTTGACACCCACTAAAATCTCTCTGCAAATGGCCGAAAAATCAACTTCTTTCCCTATCGGCATTTGCGAGGATGTGCCTGTTGTGGTTGCTAACGTCACTATCTTAACAGACTTTGTTATTCTGGATATTCCCGAGGACGATGCCATGGCGGTCATCCTTGGAAGACCCTTCTTAAACACTGCAGGGGCTGTTATAGATTGCAACAAAGGCAATGTCACTTTCCATGTCAACGGTAATGAGCATACGGTGCACTTCCCAAAGAAACAATATTGAGTACATTGCATCAATGCTATCGAAAAAACTTCATCGATTCTTATTGGGAGCTTTGAATGCCCTATTCCTCATGGTAAGATGAAGTATTATTTGCTTGTTGGGGATATACACATCCCCATTGAGGTAACCTAGTGACTATTCGAAAATTCTCCGTCTTCTTTTGCGATTCGAAAAATTGTCAAGGAGACTTGATCAACCTGATTGACGGATTTCTTTCGATGACCATGAGATGGATGAATTGAGGAGTCACAAACCTCTGTTCCAAGATTTCACCTTCGGTTGCTTAGAAGAAAAATGATAGGTTTAGTTTAGTTTTCCCTTTTTTCTGCTTTTAGCGTCCCGTAGAAAAGTACCCCAAAAATAGAAGTTCTCCGAACGTTGTGAAAATCAAGTATGATTTTTTCTGGAATTTTTGAAAAATACTAAGACGAAGAGCTAGTACGGGGGCTGCATCAGTGGGCCACAAGCCCTGGAGGCACGGGCACCCCCTGGCTGCGCCTACCAGGCTTGTGGGGCCCACGTGCACCCTCTCCACTCATTCTAGCTCGCATATGCTTCTCCTACCTCCAGAAAAAATCATTTCGCAGCTCAAACCCGTGTTCTTGCTCTTCTTGCTGGGATTTTCGATCTCCTTGCTCAAAGCACCATTCTCCGAACTGTTTTGGGGAAATTACTCCTTGGTAAGTGACTCCTCCATTGGTCCAATTAGTTTTTGCTGTAGTGCCTTATACTTCACGTATTTTTGCTGCCTTGGTGACCAAGTTCTTGAGCTTTGCATGCTAATTTTAGCTGGTCCCAAGTAGTTTTGATGCGTAATATGGCTTCTAGGCACTTGTTGGAGTAGTTGCTACAAGTTTAGTCGAGCCTTGTTCACTTTCCTTAGTGTCACTGAAAATTTCAGAAAAGGAAGATGTCCAGGAGAAACTATGATGGAGGTTCCTCAAGCAAGAGAGGTCCCCGTTTTGCGATTCGGGAGCCCGATCCTTACCAATCGAGGAATGGACAGGTACAACCATGTGAATGGCCTTCTGATGAATTCATGATTGAGGCAGGTTTCAAATATGAGTTTGATACACTTGTTCACAACGTCGGACTCGAAGAATTCATCTCCGATAAATGTGAACAGTATGTTTCTCTCGCTACCTCTTTTGTTCGTAGATTCAAATTTTCAGTTGGCCGTGACACATCTGTACTGTTTGATCCCTATGACAAATAGTATACCATGGATTTAGAGGATTTCAATAGAATCTGCAAGATACCTATTTGGGGTAGTCTCAATGATCCTCCTAAGTCTTCGGTTAGAGATTTTTTCTCTGGTATAAATGTTAGAGAAACTAGAGATATTACGCAGGCTACCATGGGGAGCATTCATTTTCGTGCCTTGCATTACTTTGCCCTCTTCATAGGCACATGCATTAATGGCAAGATTGAGCATTGTCACCTCTGCACACCCGACCTTAGTATTCTTAAGAGCGCAGTAACAGGTGATAGAAGTTTCAACATGGGAGCTATAATAGCAAGGAGGCTGAATAATAACGCTAATGAAGGGGATTTCTTTGGTGGGATCTATGCCACTCGCAAAGCAAATTTTCTTGGAGTATCCATCCGCGAAGAAAATCCCCCGCTCCATACAGCTTTCCTGGACCGCGTCGCTTTGAACGCTACCAGTTCCTTGAGAGGGATGATGAATCCCTCCTATACCGTTTAATATTAAACCAGCAGCGTGTTTTCCATATTACCCTTCCTGCTCCTGCCTTCTTCGACTTTCAGGTAAAACGAAGATATTACATAACCAGAGGAGAGGCAGAGGAGTATGAGAGGGAGGCAAAGGCTGCTCGTCTCCGTGAGGCAGCTATTCAGGTAGTGGTTGCAGCGCTCCCGTACAACACCCATTATGATTTTGGGTATCGCCCGGACCATCCATGGGAGTAGACCAACTCAGGCCAAAAGCCTAAGCTTGGGGGAGTACGTGTTTCTCACCGACTTTATATTCTTGCTTATGCGTTCACTTTGTTAGTCGGTGTTCACACTTTGCCACTGTATCATCCATGCTAGTTTATTTTATTTTTCTCGTTTTCTTTTCATGTGTCTGTCTAGTCTGAGAAAACCCAAAAAGATATTCTTTTTCTTCTTTTGCTTGTTGGGAGCTTTCCCGTGTAAATAGTTTTCTTATTCTTTGCGTCAAGGTAGAAGACCATGGTTACAATGTTTAGTGAATCTCGCTTGCATATCTGTTTGTCTGTTAAAGAACCTTATTACTTTGTCTTCTCCTTTGTGTTTGCCTGCAGATTCCAGCTTAGTCCAATGCACGAGCACGCTTATTATTGTTCACATTGTTCGGTCATGCAAGTGAAAAGCAATAATGACGATGTATGATGAAGTGACTAAGCCTGGAAAAGCTGGTATGAACTCGATCTATTTTGTTTTTGTAAATTTGACTAGCTAATTGTTCCTGATTTAGCTTTGTTGTGGGAGAAACATGTTTGCAATGACAACTTAGAGATCATAGTTTCTGATGCCATGCTTAATTATCTAGGAGCTTATAATGGTTTGCCTTGGATGCCAACATGAATCTTGAGATGACCATGATGTAGTATGATAGGATGGTATCCTCCTTTGAATGATTCAAGTGGCTTGACTTGGCGCATGTTCATGCATGTAGTTGAAACAAAATCAACATAGCCTCTATGATATTCATGTTCATGGTGATTTATGTCCTACTCACGCTTGCACTCAATGTTGGTTAATCTCAATGCATTTTGATGACTATTGTCGCTCTCTAGTTGGTAGCTTCCCAGTCTTTTGCTAGCCTTCACTTGTACTAAGCGGGAATACTGCTTGTGCATCCACTTCCATAAACCCAAAGTTGTTCCATATGAGTCCACCATACCTACTTATATGCGGTATCTACCTGCCGTTCCAAGTAAATTTGCATGTGCCACTCTCTAAACCTTCAAGAAATAATCTGTTTTGCATGCCCGAACCGCTCATGTGGTGACAGGAAGCTATCAGTATCTTCCATGCTAGGCGTGTTATCCTTGATATGTGTTTATTCACTATCATTCTGGAGAAAGGGACCGGTAATTGAAATGCCCAGTTCCATGCTCAAATCGAAAAGATAATTACAAACAAAACTCCCCCTGGATTGATGCTGGTATGGACGGCACCCGAGGATTCGGCTAGTCGTGGAGTCTGATTGATTGGTGGTGGGGGAGTCAAAACTTTATTTTCTGTTTGGGAACCGCCTATAGCATGTGTAGCGTGGAAGATGGTGAAAACTCTTGGTCATTGCGTTGACAATGAAAGCATGCCACCCAAAATTATTATCTCTATTTTCAAAGCTTGAGCTCTGGCACCTCTGCAAATCAATGCTTCCCTCTGCGAAGGGCCTGTCTATTTATGTTCCTGTTGAGTCATCGTCCTCTTATAAAAGCACCAATTAGAGAGCACCTCTGTCATTTTTATGCGTTGCTTTTAACTGTGTTGAGTATGACTATGACTAGATCTTCTTTGCCTTGAATTACAATGTTTAGTTAGCCCTTGGTCTTTGAAGGTGCTCTGCATTTATGTTTTGAGGTCTCAGAAAGAGCTAGCGAGATACCATTTGTTCGTACTGCTTCATGTTGTTTTGATTGAAGTGTTGACGTTTGAGACTTATTATTATTTGATCGCTAGTTGATTATGCCATAGATATGAGTTTACCGTGAGACCTAGATGTCATTTGCTTATGTGGTTAGCTTGTGATCTTGCTGAAATTCTCGTTATGACTTAGACATAGTGGCAACAACAAGATCAAACAGAGTTTGTAAAAGTTTTTCTTTTGTCTCTTTCAGTTTGTCAACTGAATTGCTTGAGGACAAGCAAGGCTTTAAGCGTGGGGGAGTTGATACGTCTCCGTTGTATCTACTTTTCCGAACTCTTTTGCCCTTGTTTTGGACTCTAATTTGCATGATTTGAATGGAACTAACCCGGACTAACGCTGTTTTCAGCAGAATTGCCATGGTGTTGTTTTTGTGCAGAAATAAAAGTTATCGGAACGACCTGAAAATTTACGGAGAATTTTCGTGGAATTTATGAAAAATACTGGCCCAAGAATCAGCGAAGGAAGTGGAGGTGTGAGCCCAGAAGCCCACCAGGCGCGGGCCCCCACCCTAGCCGCACTTGACATGCTTGTGGGGCCCACGACGCTCCACCGCCTCCAAATCCAGCTCTATTTAGTCCGTCTCGCCCGAAAAAAAATCAAGGAGAAGAGTTCACCGCGTTCTACGATACGGAGGCGCCGCCACCTCCTGTTCTTCATCTGGAGGGCAGATCTGGAGTCCGTTCTGGGCACCGGAGAGGGGAGATCGTCGCCATCGTCATCAACCTTCCTTCATCGCTAATTCCATGATGCTCTTCACCATTCGTGAGTAATCTCATCGTAGGCTTGCTGCACGGTGATGGGTTGGATGAGATCTATCATGTAATCGAGTTAGTTTTGACGGGGATTGATCCCTAGTATCCACTATGTTCTGAGATTGATGTTGCTACTACTTTGGCATGCTTAATGCTTGTCACTAGGGCCCGAGTGCCATGATTTCAGATCTGAACCTATTATGTTTTCGCCAATATATGTGTGTTCTTGATCCTATCTTGCAAGTTGTAGTCACCTACTATGTGTTATGACCCGGCAACCCCGGAGTGACAATAGTCGAAACCACTCCCGAAATGACCATAGTATGAGGAGTTCATGTATTCACCAAGTGTTAATGCGTTGGTCCTGTTATTTGTTAAAAGGAGAACCTTAATATCCCGTAGTTTCCATTAGGACCCTGCTGCCACGGGAGGGATGGACAATAGATGTCATGCAAGTTCTTTTCCCTAAGCACATATGACTACATACGGAATACATGCCTACATTACATTGACGAACTGGAGCTAGTTACATACCTCTCCGTGTTATAACTGTTACATGATGAATAGCATCCGACATAATCATCTATCACCGATCCAATGCCTACGAGTCTTTTCCTACTGGTCCTTGCTACGTTACTTTGCTGCTACTGCTATCACTGCTGCTACTGTTACTGTACTGCTGCTACTGTTGTTACTTTGCTGCTACTGGTTACTATTGCTACTGCTTCTATCACACTACCTTGCTACTGATACTTTTCTGCAGATACTACTTGTGGGTTATCAGGGGGGAGACTTGTGATTTGTGAATCAGAACCGCAAGTTTATTTTGGACCGCGCCGGTTACGGTCACTCAGGTTACCAATGGCACACCTCCTAAGAATGCGCCATTGGTAACCAGGGTTACTAATGGCGCACCTGGTGTGTGGTGCGCCTTTACTAGTTTTGAAAAAAAATTAAAAAAATTCTTAACTTTTTTTTATATCAATGGCGCACCTTTTAGGGGTGCGCCATAAACACCATGATAGCAATGGCGCACCTTCTCCTGGTGCACCATTACTAACTTTTTTTTGGATTTTTAGTTGCATGTAATAATTTAAGATTTGAGATAAAAGAAGAGGAAAATGCAAATGGAGTGATAAAACCATTGTGCAAAGATTTAGAATTATATGACATGGTTGAAATCAAGTGACATGAAATAACAGTCCTCAAAGATTGAGCTTGCCACTGACACACACACGCGGACGACACATCGTGATTCGATCTTAGCTATCTTTTAACAATCTTCTTGGCCTTCTTTCTCGTGGTTGAATAATTTAGCCCCGGAACCCCTTGAATTCTTCTCTTGAACGGACGTCCTTTAGGTAGGGTGGTCCTGCTTCTTCTTGTGGTGTGTGGTACTTCATCGTCGTCGTCATCTTCCATCTTCGGGTCGCCGTACTTGTCAAAGTCTTTCTCCTTGGCGACTCCATCCATTCCGATGATGTTCCTTTTTCCTCTCCTCATGACAACACGATTGGGCTTTGACGGGTCGGTAATGAAGAAGCATTGGTCCACTTGGCAAGCCAGTACCCATGGCTCATTTTTCGCGGTGACGTTTGTGCCCGCGGTCTTGGATTTGGCTTCGTGTATAACCATGGTGGTGAAATACCGGTCTTATTTTAGGATGCTCTTGGCCCATCTGACATGGATCATCGGGACCTTCTCTCCAGCGTAGCTCAGCTCCCAGATCTCCTCGATTCTTCCATAGTATCTATCCTTGTCGTTACCGGTGTAGGATTCCATCGTTACCCCGGAGTTTTGATAATCGCTCTTCATGTCCTTTTCCTCGGTGTAGAATGTGTAGCCGTTGATATCGTACGCCTCATAGGTCATCAGGTTGTGCTCGGCGCCCTGTGACAAGGCGAATATGAGTTTTTCTTCCGTGGAAGAATTCTCATGTAAAGGGTACGACAGAAGCTTGTCCTTGAACCAACGCGTGAAACATGAGTTGTGCTCTTTGATTATATATCCGTCCGTCCTCTGTTGGCCTCGGTCATTGTACGTCTTCTCAATAAAGGTTTTGTGCTCTACCACCCAAGGATCGACCACGTCTATGTGTTGTAGCGCGACTAGGTTTGCTCTTTCAAAGTCGGCGAGTGAACTCTTGAAGTCGACATGCATTTAGCGGCGACCCTCGCGGTGACCCCATCCAGCGAGCCTGCCGAGGTGCCTGTTGACGGGGGGTTCTCGATGCATAGATAATTCGTGCAGAAGGAGATGCACTCTTCGGTCAGAAAGCCCTTGGCTATGCTTCCATCTGGACGTGCCTTGTTGCGAACATATCCTTTGATGACACCATTCATCCTTTCTAACGACATCATGCTGTGCAGGAACGTCGGCCACGGTTGGATGATACCCTCCATGATATGGACCAGCAGATGCACCATAACGTCGAAGAATGCGGGCGGGCAGTACATCTCAAGCTTGCATAGTATCACCATGATCTCTTCCTGTAGCCTTCTGAGTTGCCTCACGCCAACCGACTTCCGAGACATGACGTCGAAAAAGTTGCATGGGCCAAATAGCGTTTCATGGACGTGCGCGTCCATGATCCCACGGATTGCAATTGGAAGTATCTGCGTCATCAGCACGTGACAGTCGTGAGACTTCATCCCGCTGAACTTCTGCTTCGCTGAGTCTAGGTATGTGCTTATATTCCCCGCGTAACCGTAAGGAAGTTTTACTCCTAGGAGGCAGGTGAAAAACTGCTCGATGTCCTTCTGACTTAGAGTGAAGCACGCGGGAGGGCAGTCATATTCGATCTTCTTGGCCTTTTTGCCTTTGCGACGACTTTCCGTGTCCTTCGCCTCATCATCATCATCATCATCATCATCATTAGGGCGTTTTGCGCGAAGCTCCTCCCTGATGCCCATTGATTGCAAGTCTGCCCTTGCTTTCGGCCCATCTTTGGTCCTCTCTGGCATGTTGAGTAGGGTACCAAGAAGACTCTCGCACACGTTCTTCGTGATATGCATGTCAAGGCAGTGAGGCACACGGAGGATCTTCCAGTATGGCAAGTCCAAGAAAACAGACCTCGTTTTCCATACCTTCAGCAGCGACTCTGGCGCCTTTCGCTTCTTTCTCGGTGGTGGGCACTCTTTCCAATTTTTCAAGAGCTCGTCAATTTCCTCGCCGCTCCTCGTATGTGGGGGTCTTTGGGGTTCGGTGTCACCATCGAACAGATCCTTGCGTTTTCTCCATGCGTCATCGTCGCGAAGCCACCTTCGATGTCCCATAAACACGGTTTTCGAAGACCCGGGATCTCTATCTAGCTGGCGATATGTTGTGTCATCCATGCACGTGATGCATGCACAAAATACGTGGACCACCTGCCCCGTGACATATCCGTAACCGAGATAGTCGTGCACCGTCGTGAGCAGTGCGGCTCTCATAGGGAAATATTGTTTCGCTGCAACGTCCCACATATTGGTTGGCGTTTTCCACAGCGTGTCTGGCTCCTCTTTGAGCAGCCCCAGATACAGATTGATGTCGTTCCCTGGTTGTTTCGGCCCTTCAATTAGCATACTCATGTGAATGTACTTCCTCTTCATGCACATCCAGGGGGAAGGTTGTACATCCACACAAACACAGGCCAGGTGCAATGTGTGCTTCACTGGCTGCCAAACGGATTGACTCCATCCGTGCTCCCCAAATTCTGGGTGTTCGAAGTTCAACGCTTGCCACTGGCTCGCATCCTTAGGGTGACTCAACATCTTGTCTTTTTTATTTATCTCCGGATCATTTCCGTCATCTTCTCGCTTCTTCTCCTCCCTATCCGCGTGCCAACGTAGGAGATCTGCTTCCTTAGGGTCCACGAAATACCGCTGCAGATGAGGAGTGATCAGAAAGTACCATCCCACTTTTCGAGGAGCTTTCTTCCTCTTCTTGTATCGAGTGACACCGCACACCAGACATATGGTAGACTGCGCGTGCTCATCCCGATAAATGATGCAATCGTTCATGCACACATGTTATTTCACGTGCGGTAAATCGAGAGGACACACGATTTTCTTCGCCTCCTCGAAACTAGTCGGGCACTTGTTCCCCGTGGGAAGACGTTCGTGCCAGAATGACATGTTCTCGTCGAAGCATGCGTCGGTCATTTTGTGTTTTACCTTCATCTCCAGAGCCATGAGCGTTACTTTCAGGCGAGTATCCTCGGGCCTGCATCCTTCATACAATGGTGTAACCGCGTCTATCTCCAGTTGATCGAGTTGGCTTTCTCTCGTGCGGCAGCTCTTGCATTACACGTCTCTTTGAGAAGCAGCTCTTGAATATGAGGGTCCTACACCCATCCCATCGATGGTCCATCATCGTCTGCTCCGACATCTTCATCTTCATGATCATGCCCTTCGTCTTGATCTTCCTCATCATCATGTCCGACATCTTCTACATGATGACTATGTCCTGCATCTACTTCGTGATCATGTCCTGGAGATTCTTCATCTTCTCGCCCGCCCTCGCCGCTATTGTCTTGCTGCCCTTCCTTATTTCTTGCCCGGCCCCCATGGACGACTTCATAATCATCTTCATCACCTTGCCACCAATAGCCATCCATGAAACAACGCACGAGTAGGTGGTCCCTCACCTGTCTGGAATCTGGGTCCATAAGGCTCTTCAGCTTGCATCTTCGACACAGACATCTTATCTCTGTCTCATTCTTTTGAAGCATCTCGGCCTTCGCGGAGCTAAAAAACCTATTCACGATGCCTTCGGTCATCGTGCGGACCATGGTCGCCTGCGGGGTAGAGCAAAACAATATTTTAGAACCAATTTTTTTGGCATGACTTTGCCTAAAAATAGGACCAAAAAGAATGCATAGTGCCAAGTTTTCGCCGAAACGGAAATGAATCAACATTCCGGCAAAATATTGGCAACTATTGCATTTCAAATATCGGTACCTGCAAACACAAACATATGCAACACCACAAACATAGGTATATCTAGGGCATAAAAAGTGTGTACGTCAGAGGGAGAAAAAATTAGATCTAGAACATAGAGAAAGCTTTCCCCTTACTTACCTATCAAAAAAAGGAAATTTAACCACTTAATTTGGGTGAATCTATGGTGCAAATGAGGTGAGGAGGAGTAGGCAGCCGAGACCAAGCTTGGTAGAGGTGGAGAGAATGATGTGGGGGAAAGTGAGTGTGGTAGGTTGCTGCCAAAAATATCTAGCTACTCTTAGGTTACCAATGGCGCACCTCCTAAGAATGCGCCATTGGTAACCAAGGATACTAATGGCGCACCTCGTGTGTGGTGCGCCATTACTAGTTTTGAAAAAATGATTTTTTTTGTTAGTAGTGGCGCACCGTGGGTGTGGTGCGCCATTACTAGTTAAAACTAGTAATGGCGCACTTTCCCCTGGTGCGCCACTGCTAAGTCTGGGAAGGGTGTGGGGCTAGGACAAAACTAGTAATGGCGCACCACACACCAGGTGCGCCATTAGTAATATGGCCATTAATGGCGCACCTATATCTGGTGTGCCACTGCTATATAGCAGTGGCGCACCACATACATGGTGCGCCATTAATGTCCATATTAGCTATAGCCGTTTTTATCGTAGTGTTTGATCTTGTTAAGTTTCATATCCATTGAAGTTCATCTGGTTGGTCTAACACTCATCAAACACCTTGTGTGCACTCACTTTAATGGCTACTTTGGCCCCTTCCACTTTAACCCTTGAG
Organism: Hordeum vulgare subsp. vulgare; assembly: GCF_904849725.1. Taxonomy (NCBI): domain Eukaryota; kingdom Viridiplantae; phylum Streptophyta; class Magnoliopsida; order Poales; family Poaceae; genus Hordeum; species Hordeum vulgare. The sequence continues at coordinate 296,358,484 of NC_058520.1, read as the reverse complement.
CTCAACTTTCTACCACAACTTCATATAGTTAAATTTTACCTCTAGTAATATTTCCATGGCCACTGGTCAATTATTGGAGTGAGGCTCCATGTAACTACTTCTCTTTTTCACCCTTGGATGCCCATTTTTACCCATCAAGCCAAAGCCCCCACCTCTTTCCAGAGGGCACCTAGCATCCCAAAGCATTGTTTCAAACCAAGAGATGGCATGCTCATGTGGAGAAAATGAGCAACACATCTACAAGCTCATTTCTGGCTGAAATATAGTTTTGTACATAAAGTACTAGATACCCACCTCTCCCTGAGCTCAAACTTGGCATTGTTGTAGTCCTTCCATGTTTAGGACTGGTAGACAAGGTTTCACCTCAACTCCCTTTCTGTGAAAACCACTTTTGCCAGCCCCAAGTTTGTCGCTGCAAACTAAATCAGTGTTCAAACCAATTCAAACCAGCTCCATATCTGTCCAAACCTCACCAGTGCTTCGTGGCACACATGCCCTGCATTCTTGACACCTTGGCCTGGCCAAGGGGTGGTCCAAGATAGCAAATGGGGTGGTGACCACCTCCCTGGCGTGCAGAAACTATGCTGTGCACGTTGTTTTCTTTCTCTAGGACGTATCCAGCCGTTGCATCGTGCCTCAGAGCACGAGGGCATCTTGTTTGACTAGTCCAAGCTCTTCCCGACGCTGGAATGCTTCCAAACCGCCCGTGGGGCGCGTGTATTCTTGCATGCCAAAGAGCTCCGAGAGCTCTCGAGCCCACCCTTCGGCCCTCTCCATTTGACCCTGTACCAATCCCTCCTACTACCCCTGCATCTCTTCCCTCTCTCCCTAGAAATCTCCCAGACCTCCCCAATCTCCCTCTGGAGCTCTCTTTCTCTCCAATGGCCGCAAGGTGCCGCCGTGATCTCGCTCCAAATTCGGCTCTCCCGAGCCCTCTTCTCACCTTCTGAGCTTCCCCTGGGCCCTCCAACGCCTCCACCCACCTTCATGGCACTCCAGAGCTTATCCTCCGCCGCCAAATCAAGCTACCCGGCTTGGGCCGTCGCCGCCATACGCCCTAGCAAGAGCTGGCAGCAGCGGGATCCTTCCCTGGGGTGCGCTGCGCACCCCTCCTCTCTAGGTCGTCGCCTTCCCCACGGCTACAGGAGACCGGGCCTCGCCGGACGCAGTTCAGGTTGTGGCACGAGCGGCGCCGACGCCCTCTGCTCACCTTTGGTCGACAGAGGCGGGAGGAAGAGGACGCTCCTGCTAGCGGGCCCTTGCTACCTCTTGAGCTTGCTTTGGTTTTTCCCTTGAAGAGGAAAGGGTGATGCAGCACAGTAGCAGTAAGTATTTCCCTCAGTTTGAGAACCAAGGTATCAATCCAGTAGGAGAATCAAGTCAAGTGTCCAGAGTACCTGCGCAAACACAAACGAGCTTGCACCGAACGCTATAAAGGGGTTGTCAATCCCTTCAAGATTGATTGTAAAGTGAGATTTGAAGGCGGAAAGTGCAAAAAGTAAAAGTGTAAGGCTGAAAATATGAAGTGAAGTAGACCCGAGGGCCATAGTGTTCACTAGAGGCTTCTCTCAAGATAGCAAATATTACGGTGGGTGAACGAATTACTGTCAAGCAATTGATAGAACCGCGCAAAGTCATGACGATATCTAAGGCAATGATCATACATATAGGCATCACGTCCGAGACAAGTAGACCGATACTTTCTGCATCTACTACTATTACTCCTCACATCGACCGCTATCCAGCATGCATCTAGTGTATTGATTTCATAATGAACAGAGTAACGCCTTAAGCAAGATGACATGATATAGAGGGATAAACTCAAACCAATGATGTAAACCCCATCTTTTTACCCTTGATGGCAACAACACGATGCGTGCCTCGCTACCCCTTCTGTCACTGGGTGAGGTCACCGCGGGGTATGAACCCAAAACAAAGCACTTCTCCCAGTGCAAGAATCATAGATAAAGTTGGCCAAAAAAAACCCACAACTCGAAGAGACTTACAAGTATATGAAATCATGCATATAAGGGATCAGAAGAAACTCAAATAAGATTCATAGATAATCTCATCATAAATCCACAATTCATCGGATCTCGACAAACACACCGCAAAAGAAGATTACATCCGATAGATCTCCATGAAGATTATGGAGAACTTTGTATTGAAGATCCAAGAGAGAGAAGAAGCCATCTAGCTACTAGCTATGGACCCAAAGGTCTATGGTGAACTACTCACGCATCATTGGAGAGGCAATGGTGTTGATGAAGAAGCCCTCCGTATCCGAATCCCCCCTCCGGCAGGGCACCAGAACGTGCCCCAGATGGGATCTTGCCGAGAAAGAAGCTTGGGCGGCGGAGAAGTATTTTCGTGGATCTCTCTCGGGGTTTTGGATTTTTCGGGGATTTATAGGGGGAAGAAGTAGGGCAGACGAGCCACACGGGGCCCACAAGCCTGCTAGGCGGCCCCCTGGCCGCGCCTTGGGGGCTTGTGGCCTCCCCTGGTGGCCTCTGCCTTGGTTCTCACGTCCCATGCGTATCTTCTGTTCCGGAAAAAAAATCTTTTCGGAAGTTTTATTCCGAATGGACTCCGTTTAATATTCTCCTCCGAAAAGGGTAAAAAACACGGAAAAAACAGGAACTAGCACTTGGCACTGAGTTAATAAGTTAGTCCCAAAAAAGATATAAAAGGCATACAAAACATCCAAAGTTTGACAAGATAATAGCATGGAACCATCAAAAATTATAGATACTCATCCTCAAAAAAGATAATAGCATGGAACCATCAAGCATCCCCAAGCTTAACTCCTGCTCGTCCTCGAGTAGGGAAGTGATAAAGACTGAATTTTTTTATGTGGAATGCTACCTAGAATATTTGTCCTTTGTGACTTCTTTCATGTGACATGCATGTTCAGATCCATAAGATTCCAAACAATAGTTTGCTATTGATAGAAAACAATAATACTTCAAGCAAACTAGCAAGGTAATCATGAACTTTCGAAATAACAAGGCCAAAGAAAGTTATCCCTACAAAATCATATAGTCTGGCTATGCTCCATCATCCCCACATAACTAATTTGAATCATGCACAACCCCGGTATTGGCCAAGTAATTTTTTTCGCACTCTTACTTTCTCAAACCTTTTTGAACTCTCACGCAATACATGAGCGTGAGCCATGGATATAGCACTATAGATGTAATAGAGTGTGGTGGAGGTTGTGAGACAAAAAGGTGGAGATGGTCACATTGACTCGGCGTATCAAAGGACTATGGAATGCCCATTAATAGATATCAATATGAAAGAGTAGGGATTACCATGCAATGGATGCACTTAGAGCTATAAGTATGTGAAAGCTCAAAAGGAGAACTAGTGGGTGTGCATCCAACTTGCTTGCTCACGAAGACCTAGGGAAAATTTGAGGAAGCCCATCATTGGAATATACAAGCCAAGTTATATAATGAAGATTCCCACTAGCATATGGTGGTGACAAAACAAGAGACTCTCAATCATGAAGAACATGGTGCTATTATGAAGCACAAGTGTGGAAAAGATAGTAGCATTGTCCCTTCTCTCTTTTTCTCTCCTTTTTTGTTTGGGCTCTTTGGCCTCTTTCCATATTTTTTGTGGGCAACTTTGGCCCCATTCCCTTTTTTTTATTTCCTCAGATGGGACAATGCTCTAATAATGATGATCATCACACTTTTATCTACTCACATCTCAATGCTTAGAACGATGATGACTCTATAGGAAATGCCTCCGGCAGTGTACCGGGATGTGCAACGATCTAGCTTGGCGTATGACGTTGGAACATCTCGCTAGCTATCTTACGATCATGCAATGGCAATATGAGAGTGACGGCACAAGTCATGAGATGGAACGGTGGGAGTTGCATGGCAATATATCTCGGAATGGCTATGAACATGCCATAGTAGGTAGGTATGGTGGCTGTTTTGAGGAAGGAATATGGTGGGTTTGTGCACCGGAGAAAGTTGCGCGGCACTAGAGAGGCTAGCTAAGGTGGAAGGTGAAAGTGCATCTATACCATGGACTCACATTAGTCATGAAGAACTCACATACTTATTGCGAAAGTTTTTATTAGTAATCGAAACAAAGTACTAAATGCATACTCCTAGGGGAAGGGTTGGTTGGTGTTAACCATCGCGCGATCCCGACCGCACCACAAAGGATGACAATCAATAGATCAATTATGCTCCGACTTCCTAACATAACAGTTCACCATACGTGCATGTTCTGGGAATCACTAACTTCAACACAAGTATTTCTAGATTCACAACGCCCTACTAACATAACTATTAATATCGCCAAATCCATGTCTCAAAACTAATTGAGAGGAATCAAACTTCTCTTTCTAATCAATGCACATGAAGATGGAAGTTTTATTGTATCCTCTTTGGGTACCTATCACCTTTGGGTCTACTTTCATAGTACAAGCCAACTACCAAGATACTCAGAGAGATCACTCTCAGAAAGATATAAGTGAAGATCGAGAGTTCTTCTTTCTCCAAAATATGACACCGCCGTGCTCTAAAAGATCTAAGTGAAGCACATAGAGCAAAATTATCTAGCTCAAAAGATATAAGTGAAGCACATGTGAGCTAAATTGCCTAACTAAAAAGATATAAGCGAAGCTCAACGAGTATTCTAGAAAATTCACGATGAGCGCATGTCTCTTTCAAAAGGTGTGCAGCAAGGATGATTGTGACACAAAAAAAAGAAAAGACACCTACGATACAAGACGCTCCAAGCAAAACACATATCATGTGGTGAATAAAAATATAGCTCCAAGTAACATTACCGATGGATTGAAGACGAAAGAGGGGACGCCTTCCCGGGGCATCCCCAAGCTTAGGATTTTTGGTGTCCTTGAATTTGGCTTGGGATGCCTTGGGCATCCCCAAGCTTGATCTCTTTACACTCTTTATCTCATCGTCCATGAGAACATCACCCAAAATTTGAAAACTTCACAACACAAAACTTAAACAGAAACTCGTGATATCATTAGCACAAGAAAACAAACTACCACCTCTTGAGGTACTGTAGAAAACTTGATTTCTATTCATATTGGTGTTAGATTACTGTATTCTCACTTTTCCATGGCTAGTACCCCCCGATACTATCCATAGTTTCATCAAAACAAGCAACCAACACACCAAAAAACAGAATCTGTCAAAAACAGACCAGTCTGTAGCAATCTGTATACTTCGTATACTTATGGTATCTCAAAAATTCGGAAAAGTACGACCGTGTGGGGAAATAGCATATCAACCAGAAGCAAAAAGAATCAACTCAAAAGCTCTTTCTGGATAAAAATGAAAAATAATTTCCTGAGCGAAAAGTTTCTGTCTTTTTCCAGCAGGATCAAACAACCATCACCAAGCTAGTCATAAAGGTTTTACTTAGCTCAAACACAAAAAGAAACACAAAAAACACAATCATAAAAGAATTATGATGGTGTGGACGCAACAAAACAGAAAGAAAAAAGCAAAGATAAATTCATTGGGTTGCCTCCCAACAAGTGCTTTTGTTTAACACCCTTAGCTAGGCATAAGGTGATAGAATCACGTATCGTCGTCTTTGGTGCTCAAACCATAAGTAGCCCTCATCATGGATTCATAAGGCAATCTTATTTTCTTTCTAGGAAAATGCTTCATGCCCTTCTTTAAAGGAAATTGAAATCTAATATTCCCTTCCTTCATATCGATGATAGCACCAATAGTCCTTAGGAAAGGTCTACCAAGAATGACATGACATGTAGGATTGCAATCAATATCAAGCACAATGAAATCCACGGGTACATAGTTCCTATTTGCAATAATAAGAAAATCATTGATCCTTCCCATGGGTTTCTTGACAGTAGAATCCGCAAGATGCAAATTAAAAGAACACTCAATCTCATTAAAGCCTAGAACATCACATAAAGACTTTGGAATCGCGGAAACACTAGCACCCAAATCACACAAAGCATTGCATTCATAGTTTTTGATCTTGATTTTGATAGTAGGTTCCCACTCATCATGAAGCTTTCTAGGAATAGAAACTTCCAACTGAAGTTTCTCTTCAAGAGATTTTATCATAGCATCGACGATATGATCGGTAAAGGCCTTGTTTTGGCTATAAGCTTGTGGAGAGTTTAGCATGGATTGCATCAAGGAAATGCATTAAATCAAGGAGCAACTATCATAGTTGAATTCCTTGAAATCCAAAGTAGTAGTTTCATTACTACTCAACGTTTTGATATCCTCTACTCCAGTTTCAATTCTTTTAGCATCAAGATTGGGGCGTTTTTCAACCAAGGTGGATTCATATCCAGCCCCATAATCATTAGGTTTGACACTAGAAAACAAGGATTCAATGGGAGTCACACCAAGAAATTTAAGATCTTCGTGATTCTCATCACTAGAACAAGCATTTTTAAGCCATTCATGTCTAGCACGAATTTGGGCGGTTCTTTCTCTACTCTCATTCATGGAAACACGCATAGCTTTCAAAGTTTCATCCATGTTGATTTTGGGAGGAGCACATCTAACTTTCAAAGCATCAATATCAATAGACATTCTATCAACTCTTTGATATTACTCTCTAGATCAGAGGGTAATTTATTGTAATTTCCATGAGTATTGTTGTAGGAGTTGCCAAAGTTATTAGAGGGGTTACTAGGAAAAGGCCTAGGATCATAGTTTCCTCTAAAAGCATTGTTGTTGCCAAAATTATTCCTACCAACAAAATTAATGTCCAAGCTCTCGTTGCTACTCTCAATCAAGGAAGACAAGGGCATATCATTTGGATCTAAAGGAGCATCTTTACTAGCAAACAATTTCATTAACTCATCCATCTTAGCACTCAACGAGTTAATTTCTTCTACAACATGTACCTTTTTACTAGTAGGTGACCTTTCAGTGTGCCACTGAGAGGAGTTTTTCTTGATATTGTCTAGGAGTTTTGTGGCTTCTTCTAATGTGATTTCCATGAACGTTCCACCTGAGGTGGAGTCAAAGATATTTCTAGAAGCAAAATTCAAACCAACATAGAAGATTTGTATAATCATCCAAAGACTCAAGCCATGAGCGGGACAATTTTCAATCATCAATTTCATTCTCTACCAAGATTTTGCAACATGTTCATGATCAAGTTGCTTAAAATTCATGATGGCATTACGGAGAGAGATAATCTTTGCCGGCGGAAAATACTTGGATATATAAGCATCTTTGCACTTGTTCCAAGAATCAATACTATTTTTGGGCAAAGATGAAAACCAAGTTTTTGCTCGATCTCGCAACGAGAACGGAAATAGCTTCAATTTAATCACATCATTATCCACATCTTTCTTATTTTGCATATCGCAAAGCTCAATGAAGGTATTAAGATGGGATGCAACATCTTCACTAGGAAGGCCGGAGAATTGCTGTTTCATAACAAGATTAAGCAAAGTAGCATTGATTTCGTATGATTCCGCACTAGTGACGGGAGCAATCGGAGTACTAATAAAATCATTATTATTAGTATTCGAGATGTCACAAAGTTTGGTGTTTTCAGTCATGGTGACTTCAGAAAGCACACAAGCACACAAGCGAACAGAAAGCAAGCGACAGAAAAGGGCGAACGAAAAAGGCGAATATTTTTGTAAATTTTTGTTTTTCAGAAGTGGGGGAGAGGAAAACGAGAGGCAAAAAAGTAAATGCAAGAGATGAGTTTGCGACACTTACTTGGATAAGCTCCACTTAGAATAATCTTCGGTGCCAGAAATTGACACGTTGACGGGAGACTATTCTTAACTTGATCCTCCCCGGCAACGGCGCCAGAAATTCTTCTTGGTACCTCTTAAGCTTGCGTTGGTTTTTCCCTTGAAGAGCAAAGGGTGATGCAGCAAAATAGCAGTAAGTATTTCCCTCAGTTTGAGAACCAAGGTATCAATCCAGTAGGAGAATCAAGCCAAGTGTCCAGAGTACCCGCGCAAACACAAACGAGCTTGCACCTAACGCTATAAAGGAGTTGTCAATCCCTTCAAGATTGATTGCAAAGTGAGATCTGAAGGCGGAAAGTGCAACATAGTAAAAGTGTAAGGCTGAAAATATGATGTGAAGTAGACCCGGGGGCCATAGTGTTCACTAGAGGCTTCTCTCAAGATAGAAAATATTACAGTGGGTGAACGAATTACTGTCGAGCAATTGATAGAACCGCGCAAAGTCATGACGATATCTAAGGCAATGATCATACATATAGGCATCACGTCTGAGACAAGTAGACCGATACTTTCTGCATCTACTACTATTACTCCACACATCGACCGCTATCCAGCATGCATCTAGTCTATTGAGTTCATGACGAATAGAGTAACGCCTTAAGCAAGATGACATGATGTAGAGGGATAAACTCAAACTAGTGATGTAAACCCCATCTTTTTACCCTTGATGGCAACAACATGATGCGTGCCTCGCTACCCCTTCTGTCACTGGGTGAGGTCACCGCATGGTATGAACCCAAAACCATGCACTTCTCCCATTGCAAGAATCATAGATCAAGTTGGCCAAACAAAACCCACAACTCGAAGAGAATTACAATGATATGAAATCATGCATATAAGAGATCAGAAGAAACTCAAATAAGATTCATGGATAATCTGATCATAAATCCACAATTCATCGGATCTCGACAAACACACACAAAAAAATATTACATCGGATAGATCTCCATGAAGATGATGGAGAACTTTGTATTGAAGATCCAAGAGAGAGAAGAAGCCATCTAGCTACTAGCTATGGACCCGAAGGTCTATGGTGAACTACTCACGCATCATCGGAGAGGCAATGGTGTTGATGAAGAAGCCCTCCGTATCCGAATCCCCCTACGGCAGCGCACGAGAATGTGCCCCAGATGGGATCTTGCGGAGACAGAAGCTTGCGGCGGTGGAAAAGTATTTTCGTGGATCTCTCTCGGGGTTTTAGATTTTTCAGGGATTTATAGGCGGAAGAAGTAGGGCAGACGAGCTATAGGGGGCCCACAAGCCTGCTAGGCGCGGGCCCACCTGGCCACGCCTAGGGGGCTTGTGGCCTCCCCTGGTGGCCCGTGCCTTGGTTCTCACGTCCCCTGCGTATCTTATGTTCCAGAAAAAATCTTTTTGGAAGTTTTATTCCGTTTGGACTCCATTTAATATTCTCCTATGAAAAGGGTCAAAACACGGAAAAAACAGGAACTGGCACTTGGCACTGAGTTAATAAGTTAGTCCCAAAAAAGATATAAAAGGCATACAAAACATCCAAAGTTTGACAAGATAATAGCATGGAACCATAAAAAATTATAGATATATTTGACACGTATCAAGCATCCCCAAGCTTAACTCATGCTCGTGCTCGAGTAGGTTAATGGTGATCGCATGGGCTCACGCTTTCGACCAATATTTCCGCTATTGATCCACTGCGGTGTGCTAGCCTGCAAGGCCCTTTAAATATGTAAGAATTGACCAGGATGGTCATTTATTGTATCAAACGGTATGTATGGATGTAAGACTCTTGTTATTCAGTTTCTGTGTGTTCGGTGAGCATTGATCTCTGGGATCACTTGGCACATTCATTCGGCAATCTCGACTCGTAAGTCGGGGTCCCCACTGTATATCACGGTGACCACATGCGTGGTCAGCGTAGTTTTGGTTGTGGAACATCCTTAGGAGGGCAAGGCGCTGCCGGTTCAGCGCCCCGTCTACTATCTGAGTGAGGTTCTTTCCGCCTCCAAGCAGAACTACCCCCACTACGAGAAGATGTGCTACAACATATACTTCGCCGCCTAGAAGCTGAAGCAATACTTCCAGTAGCACACCATCACCGTGTTGAGCACGATTCTGCTTTCAAAAATCATGGGCAACCGGGACGCCACCGGCTGGATCACCAAGTGGACCATCACCATGGCTGACCATGACATCCAATATGAGCTGCGCACAGCCATCGAGTCCCAGATGGTGGCGACTTTCTTGTCGACTCGGCCGAGACCCAGTTTGTGCCTGTGCCTCTGGACTCCACGCCCTAGCGCATGCACTTCGACTAGTCCAAGATGCAAACTGGCTTGGGTGCCGGCATCGTCCTGTCGTCCCCAAAAGGGGATTATCTCAAGTACGACCTCCAAATCTACTTCGACGCCTCCAACAATGTGGCCGCATACGAGGCGCTCGTCCACGGCCTCCGGATCGCCAAGGAAATCGGCATCCGGTGAATCCTCTATTTCAGCGACTCACACCTCATAATGCAGCAGGTCTCTGGCGAATGGGGCGCCAGGGATGCCCATGGCCAACTACCGCTTCCTCGTCCAATAGCTCACCGGCTCCTTCGTGGGGTGTTGGTTCCACCACATCCCCTGAGCGGACAACGAGGCAGTGGATGCGTTGGTAAAAATTGGCTCCACCCGTCAGGTGCTCCAAGCCGGCGTCTCCGTCGAGCAGCTGCACAAACCATCAATCAAGCCGTCTCTAGAGTCGGCGTCTATCCTCGTGCTCGTGGACCCCTACGACTCCTCGTCGGGCTCGGGGGATCCGCCGGCTCCGCCCACATTGCCAGCTTCTTTTGGCCCAGAGGAGGCCGCCTCCACGCCCATAGACATCATGACGATGGAAGGCGCATCCGCCTCCGCCATGGTCCCGGGGACAGACGACTCTACCTTGGGGAATCTGACGGTGAGCCCAGGGGCTCCGGCGACCCCGGTTCCTCTGCTCGAGCTAGTGTCGGCTCCGATCTCGACCCCGACCTGGGCCCAGCCCATCCTCGCCTACCTCATGTACAACTCCCTCCCTCCTGACGAGGACGAGGCCCGTCAGATGTAGCGTCTCCCCCCGGCTACGTCATCATCAACCGCGAGCTGGTATGCCGTAGCACAACCAGTGTTTTTCATCGTTGCGTCGAGTCGGAGAAAGGCAAAAAAATCCTTCGAGATATGCACCAGGGCGAGTGCAGGCATCACGCCGCCTCGAGGACCCTAGTGGCCAAGGCTTTTCGCCATGGGTTTTACTAGCCAACGACCCTAGAAGAAGCAAAGCAACTCGTCGACGAGTGTGAGGGGTGCCAGCGTTTCAGCATGCACAGCCAGCTACCGGCTACGACCCTCAAGACCACCCCCCTCTCATGGCCTTTCATCGTCTAGGGGCTCGACATGGTGGGACCATTCGAGACCGCTCGAGGCAGCATGGCGCACCTCCTAGTAGTCGTCGACAAGTTCACAAGGTGGATCGAGGCCAAAACCCATCAAGAATCTAGAAAGCCCCACAGTTGTCCGATTCATCAAAGACATCACTGTTTGCTACGACGTCCCCCACAGCATCATCAACGACAACGACACTAACTTCACTAAAGGCGCAATGGCACTTTTCCGCTCCAAGGAAGACATCCGACTCGACCTCGCATCAGTGACTCATCCGTAGTCGAATGCCCAAGTGGAGAGAGAAAACAGCTTGATCCTAGCCGACATCAGGCCGCGGCTCATGTCGCCACTCGTCCGGTCAGCCGGGTGCTGGATCGAAGAATTGTCGGGTATCCTATGGAGCCTCCACACAACACCCAACTCGTCAACCGGCTTCACTCCATTCTTCCTCATGTATGGGTGCGAGGCGATCATACCCACTAACATTGAGTTCCACTCGCCTCATGTCACCTTGTATATGAAGACGGACGCAAGAGAATCAAGAGAAGACGGCGCCGACCTACTCGAAGAGGCGCGCGAGCTGGCCCTGAGCTAGTCAACTATCTACCAGCAGAAGCTCCGACACTACCACAGCAAACGGATCATGCCCCTTTCCTTCCACGAAGGGTACCTGGTGCTCAGGCGAATCCAACAAACCGCCGGCCAGCACAATCTATCCTCCCCATGGGAGGGGTTGTTTATCATCGGCAACGCGCTGCACAACAACGTGTACTACCTAATAGACGCCTAGAAGCCACATAAGCACAAGAGAGATGCCTCCGGTGAGGAGTCGGAGCTCCGTGGAACGCGGCACTCCTTCACTCGTTCTACTGCTAAGCGAGAAAAAAAACGAGTGTACATATGTATCCCCTACCCTTTTGGGCTTGATGAATGCATCGGGTGTCCCAAGCTAACGCTTGGGGCATACCTTTTCGGTTCCGTCAAAAAACATGTTTCTCGAGCAAGCGCCCCGAACCGGCTCCTCTGACCCCGGGGTTCACTGGCTGGCCCAAGCTCTCTCTCTCTCTCTTCGAAGCCGGTCAAGTAATGTGGGATGAGCAAAAACAATTATCACCCCGTCTAGCTACAGAAAGGCTCCTTGTTGTTCGGCTAACGGGACTCAGGGATAGAAGGCTTGCTACATCTTGGTGGTGCATAAACATGATAAGAATGGATAGGAAGCACATGACACCAACAAGATAAGTGAGTGATCATCAGATGGATAGCTAAAAGATAGTAAAGTAGCATCACACAGGATAAAGCGTATGATCACACAAGATAAGGTCCTCAAAACGATCAAAGTTTTAAAACCAAATGAGAGCCAATAAAGTCAAAATCTCTCTCTCTCCCTCTCCCAGTCTATTATCTATACATCTCCCCCCTTTGGCAAAAAGATACCAACAAGTTCAAAAAGTATAGAGCTACTCGTCTCTCTGGGAAGCTGATGATGGGGTCGACGGAAGAGCGTCAGCGAAGTCTTCTGGAGAATGTATTGGAGCTGGAGGAGTGGATACTTGAGGTGCTTGAGTTGATGCGGGAGGTGGAGCTGAAGGTGCAGATGCTTGAGCTGATGTAGTCCGTCATGTCTCCGGAGCAGGTACAATAGAAAATCTAGGCTTGGTGCTGAACTGAGTCGTAGTGCGAGGAGGTGACTCTTCATCATCACCATCACTGTCATCATCATCATTTGAGCGAGGAATTTGCACGGAGTCAACGTCCTGTTGAAGTTGTTTGACTGTGGTGTTCAATTCCGTGACCTTCACATCCATGTCATGAAATTTTGTCTCCACAACTCTCTCAAGGCTCTTCTTGTTTTGCAGAATCTCCTGAATGTTCTTCTCCATGCCCTGGACAGAGCTAACTAGAAATGCCATTTGCTCAACTTGAGTCCTGAGTCGTGGAACTGGTGGTGGCCTGTTTCTAGTAGCCTCAGCTTTTGCTGCTTCTACTGCCATTCTGGCTGCAGCAGAACTGGGATCATTATCATCCATCACCACTTCATTGTCTTCAAACTCTGGTTGAAGAGGTAGATGGGGACGATCAAGTAGATGTACATGATTTCCTAGCTTGGCATTGATAAGCATCTGAATGTATCGGGCATACCCACATGATCTGTTTTGATCCGTAGCAGTCCTTCGGATAGTCTCTACTATCAAATCCATGACTCTGAATCTAGTGTGAGTGTCCAAGTGGTGCAAGAAGTTGATGGAGTGTCCTCTGATCATCTTCTCATCACCTGATTTAGGCATCAAGGTGTTTCTCGGAGTAGTGTTAGTTGTGGGTATTCCTGCTTGCAAGAAATAAACCGAGCCCATCTTGTGACTAGCCAAATAATCATGAGGAACTGGCTTGTACATATTGGCCATGGAGTTGTGTCTCTTCATTACTTCAGAATACACATCAACATCACTGTCTTTTTTCTTAGGGGCACTAATGATAGCGGCCCACTCATCAATTGTTGACTCATATCTATGACCATCCGTCATCCAGACAATGGAACCATCTCGAGAGAAATGAACAGTCAAGTATAATTGCATGATCAACTCATCATTCCATGGGGTCATCTCCTTTCCAACAAAATCTTCAATGTCCACAGACTTGAAGTTGTCTTGAACATGAGTAAAGTAGTCTTCATTGGCTTTGATATAAGCCTAGTCAACAAATCTCATATCACCGACAAGTGGGGATTTATCAAGAAAGATGGTCTCATAGAAATCTTGTTGTTCCTTGATATGAAACCTTGGATCAACAGCAGTTCTCCTTCGGATAACATATGGGCTAGCAACTCTCCATTTCCTTAGACATGCGTCTTTCTATTCTTCATGTCTTTAGCTATAGGATGAGCATCATTATGAATTGGCAGATGTGGTGTGAGCTTCCTGAGAATGGTTGCATACTCATCATCTTCTTCCTCTGTAGTAGGGGCACTCGAAGCAATGCCTTTCTTCTTAGTAGCTGTAGGAATGTCCTTTGTAGTCTTCTGTGAGCTACATACTTCTTGTCCTTAGGAGGCTTTGAAGCAGTCTTCTTGGTCATAGCATCAGCCATGAGCTTTTTCTTGGGAGGAGCTGGAATCTCATCTTCTTCTTCAACAACTTCTTCAGGGTCTTCAAACATGGAAGTTTGTCTGCCAACAACACGAACTTGCCTATTCCTTGCTCTCTTCATACCAGTTTTCTTAGGAGCATCATTTGTGGAAGGTGCTGTGCTTTTCCTCACATAGTCAGGTGCTCTCAGATCAGCAAGACTAGTAGATATATTCCGGTCAGCTTTCCTTGGAGCAGCCTTTGGAGGAGGTGAAGATTCCTCTGGCACAAAGTATGAGTCCTGTTCATCAGAATTCCATTTCTCTCTCTTCCTGATGGCTGCCTTTGGTGAGCCATGGGAGCTGTAGGAATCAGGGTCAGAGTCAGACTTCTCTGGACTATTGCTTGAGCTCAACTCAACACTGGGTTCCCTGAAATCATTCTGACCGTCATCTGAACCACACATCTCTGACAAGCAAGCAAAACCTCAGTAGAAAGCACCAAATCCTGTGAAGCAGATATAGGAAAGACAGAAGGTTTGAGCATCACAAAATCAAAAATGTTATCAAAAATTTGAACAAAGAAATCCTTAGTTTTAACTTTTTGCAGAACACATTTCGGTAGCACCGAGTTTGAACTTTCGGAGTCGCCGAGACACATGAACTCCTTAACATAAACTTGCTCATCACTTTCGATGGACCTGAAAATGACAACTCGGTTTCACCGAGTTCATTCCGAGTAACCCTAGGTGCAAAATCGGTAGCACCAAATTTTGCAAATCGGAGGCAACAAGATGGGGTCTGTGGATAGCTAACCCTAAAAACTTTCTTGTCCGATAATATATAGAAGTAAATTGTGGATGGAGAGGTTTGCACATGGTGGATTATGGATAAAACTTTCAATGCATGAGAATTTGATGGAGGAACACAGAGGAGGGTCCGAACCATACCCTAACTCGACGGTGGTCCGGCTACGGCGGCGACAATGGTGAAGAATCCGTCGACGGCGGCGATTCCAAGCAACGAAGATGCACGGGGAGTCAAGGGCGACGACCAGGGGTCCAGGAGGCAGCGCAGTGTTTGGGACGAAACAACTTTGACGATTGTAAATCAAAGATTCGGTCCGATGGAATATATACCCGCTCCCTATCGGTGTCTCCGAGATTATGAAATCGGTGTCACCGAGTTTCTCTACTGTCAGTTGACAGGGAAACTTGTTGTAACCGAGTTTGTGATTTCGGTGGTACCGAGATGAAAAATCCTAGATCAACTCTACAATTCGGTGGAACCGAGTTTGTGGAGTTGGTTTCACCGAGTTCATTTTCAGAGAGGTTTTGGAGGTCAACCATTGACGATACGGAACTCTGAGTGCTTTTTCACACAGAGCGACTGACTAGTGTTTGTTCAAGTTTTGTGATGAAGCATGAATATAACTTGAGATGAGATAGCATAGATAGCTAGAGATGGTTCATAAGCATTCTTTTCCATCCAATTGGCAAAAGATAAATCAAGAGTCGAATAACAACAATTGGATGTCCTCGAATGAGTGAACACATGCAGACCAACATGCTCACAAAGTTATCTATATATGAGTATATTGACTTATGAGCCAAGTAAGAATACTTGATCATAGGTCATACTCATTGTTAAGCACAAGTGGGGTTACCACTTTTACATAAGATTAATGTGTTCATATCCTTAGGAGATGCTTATACTCAAGATTTAGAGTAAAGCTCCCCCTTGATAGGACACCCCCCCCCTTAAGAGGGACAAACTAACTTTGGGTTTTGTCTTAGAAGACTTCATGTAGGTGAAGTAGTGGTGGATGCTCAATGTTGATGAACATCATCTTGAGTTTGGAGCAATTGTTGTTGTTTCTTACTCTTCTGACCTATATGGATAAGTCCCAAAGAAAAAGGAACATATGCAAGAATATCCATGGACATGAAATGAAACACAAATGGTATGATGTCCAAAGATGCATTAGTTAACTTGTCCCTTGCTTACCTTTGAGGGAATGTGTGACTCCTTGAACTAATGCATATGGTTGAGGTTGATTTCATATAGTTCTTTCCAAAATGAATAAGAGTGAATTTTATTGGCAGAGTCACCCCTCAAGAACTCTCTAGTTCTTCCTCTTGGGAATCCACATAATCCTAATGGGGATCCTCGGAGTTGTGGTAGCACTAGTTGAGGTAGAGCTAGAAGTGTCTTTGGGAATCCACTTGACCTTGACTTGGGGTTCTTCTTCATAAAGGTCAATGTCATCTTGAAGCTTTCCCTTGCCCTTGTGGTCTTGTGGTGGAAGGTCATCTTGCGAGCTTGTTCCCTTGGGAGGAGTAGGATCATACTTCTCTTCTTGGGGAACAAACTTAGGAATGGTGTATGGACCTTCTTCCCAATCATCTCTGTTGACGTTGAAGTAGCCAACACCTTGCTTCTTCTTATCCCCTCTTGCTTGCGCACAATTTCCTCAAATTGCTTACTTCCGGGAAAACTCTTGAAGACACCTCTTTCTATAATCCATTTCAATAAATCATTTTATTGCTCAAGTATAACTTGGCTAAGAGAATCATTAGTGGAATCAAGTGAGCTACTAGCAACAATATTAGGTTTAGCTTTAGCATTGTTGTTACTAGATGAAGAAACTTTCTTGCCTTTGGTACTAGTGTTCCTAAGTTTAACTTGTGGAACAAAAGTAGACAAGAGTAACCGTTTGGCTAGATAAGAAGAACTCTTCTTTCGAAGATCATCATTGATTTCTTTTTGGAATTCATGATCTTGCTCCAAATTGAGCTTCTCAAAGCATAGGTTCTCATGGGTTCTTGCAAGCTCTCTATGATCTTCTAGAGTAGTTTCATGAGCTAACTTAAGTGTGTTTAATTCTTGAGTTAGTCGTTCAATCTCTTTCTTATCATCATTCAATTTCTCTTGACTAGCATGATAATTAGCAAGTTCATTCTCATTGCAATCACTAGTTTTATCAAAGAGCAAGTCATCTTCTCCTAACAAGTCATCCTCATCACTATTGAAATCAAGATACTCAGGGTGTGATACGTTGGGGCCTTTAGCCATGAAGCAGTTTCCGACTCCCTCATTTCGTAAATCAAATAAGTCGTAGGAGTGGGAGGAAACAAGTGCAATGATGGCAACACCTTCATCTTGACTATAGTCGGAGTTGGAGTGATAGCTTCTCTCGGAGTGGTGATAAGACTCGGAGCCAGAAACCCATTCACCAATATGAGCTTGATGTCTTCTTCTTGAGCTGCTCTTGGTGTATTTGTCCTTCTTCTCCGATTCCTTGCCTCTCTGTCAGTGTGTTCGTTCATAACGATCTTCAATAATCCTTCTCTCTCTGTGAGGTGACTCATCTCTTGATCTTCGTCTTCGAGGTGACTGTTCTCTTTGTTTGTAGGGAGCTGAGCACTCATTGGATTAGTGTTCGGGCTTCCCACAATTGTAGCAGTTTTGATCACGACTAGACTAACACTTATCATCATGTCTTGAGCTTGAGATTCTCTCTTTGCATCTACTCTTGTAGAACTTATTGAATTTTCTAACCATGAGGCTTATCTCTTAATCAATGACAAGATTGTCCTTTGAAGTAGCGGGAGCATCACATGAAGCTTTGTATGCACCGCTTGCTTGTTGTGCATCTCATCTTTGTCCTTGAGTGACATCTCATGAGCGACAATTCTACCAATGACTTCAGTTGGCTTGAGATATTTGTAGTTTGGCATCATTTGAATCAATGTGCACACTGTGTCATACTTTCCTTCAAGACCTCTAAGTATCTTCTTGATGATGAATTTGTCGGTCATCTCTTCACTTCCTAAGCCGGCAATCTCATTGGTGATGAGAGCTAGCCTAGAGTACATGTCAGCGACACCTGCACCATCCTTCATCTTGAACTTGTCAAGCTGACTTTGAAGCACATCCAACTTAGTTTCTGTGACAGAATCAGTACCTTCGTGCATATCGGTCAAAGTATCCCAAATATCTTTTGCATTCTCAAGGCGGCTGATTTTCTTGAATTCTTCGGGGCACAGACGGTTGAAGATGATGTCGCAAGCTTGTGCATTAAGTTGCAACATCTTTGGTTCATCAGTTGTCGCATCACGAACCAGTTCACGCCCTTCTATGAAGAAATCACCTTGCACACCAACACGAATAACAACCCAAACATGAGCATTAAAGCCAAGTACTTGCATTTTCATCTTATGCTTCCAACTAGCAAAATTAGTGCCATCGAAATATGGACCTCTATAGTGATAGTTTCCCTCACTAGACGCCATACTCTCCTAGGTTTTTAAACCAATGAAATGGAGACCAAAGCTTATAGCAAGTCATAGCACGTCAAGTACACCCAAGTCTAGAGGGGGGGGGGGTGATTAGACTACTTGACAAGATAATTTCTTTGCCTTTTCCCAATTTTAGTTGAGAGGCAGCTATGGCAGTTATAGCAAGTCAAGTACACCCTACACATGCAGTTCTAAGAGTGTAACAGCGGAAAGTAAAACATGCAAGTGTAAAGTAAAGGAGTAAGGTAGGGGGATCAAACACATGAGGTAGACACGGTGATTTTTGGCATGGTTCCGATAGGTGGCGCTATCGTACGTCCATGTTAGTGGAGACTTCAACCCACAGAGGGTAACATCTGTGGGAGTCCACGGAGGGCTCCACGCACTAAGGGTCCACAACGAAGTGACCTTGTATATTCAACCACGGCTTCCGTTCACGGAGGACTAGCCTTACTCACGGTAGATCTTTATGGAGTAGGCGATTTCCTTGCCCTTACAAACATCTTGTTTCAACTCCACAACACGAAGTAGGAGGCTCCCAAGCGACACCTAACCAATCTAGGAGGCACCACCCTCCAAAAGGTAATAAATGTGGTAGATCAATGAACTCCTTTCTCTTGTGCTTCTAAAGATAGGTTCGTCAACAAAAATCATTCTATCATAGAATATGCATGGGTAGGACAGGTTGATTTGGTGGAAAGTAGTTTGGGGAGGCTAGATATCAAGATTCAAATGAATTGAGTGGAGTATCTTGGTCTCAACACATGAGTAGGTGATTCTCTCTCAGAAAATGGATCTGGATATGACGTGTGTGTTCTAAGTGCTTATCCCATGAATGAGAGGTGGGTGAAGGGGTATATATAGGGAGCAGCCAAAATCCAACCGTTACACACAAGGTGGCAAACTCGATGACAACAAAGTTGCAAGCTCAGTGGTACTGATTAGGACAAAGGTGTGAACTTTTGAATCTCAGTGAGACCGATATATGAAACTTCGTGGCACCGAAAAGGTGGCTAACGGTCAGATGGCCATACTCGGTGGCAACGATACTCAAACTCAGAAATACCAATTTTGCGTATTGAGGCAACCGAAAGTTGGTCAACCAAACTCTATACCGTCGATATGGGTTCGGTTGCACCGATTTTGTGGCAGTGGCTAGGGTTTTTGTCTGAGGTCAAACTCGGTGGGTCCGAAATATGAAAGTTGGTGACACCGAATTTGTGTATATGGAATTTGATAGAATGGATATGTAGGGAAAATGATTGAGTATTTTTGTGGCTATCTTAGAGCAGTTTGAGCAATCAGTTCATTTTAATACCTCACCCTCTTTTAATAGTATTGGCTTTCCTATGGACTCAAAAGTGCTTTTCACAAATAGAAAATGAAGAGTATTCTAGCTTGAAGCTTGAGCCAATATTATTCAATTCTTGCATCAAGGGGCATCTCCACATAAACCTTTAACCAAAGCATATTTTGAACTTCTTCTGAAATATACTTGAAAAACATATTAGTCCAATGATGCATATGTTGTGATCAATTATCAAAGCCACCATAGGGAGCAATTGTGCATTCAGCCGTGCACGATCCCCACTACCTCTGTGCCGCACGGGCGACATTATTGCATGACAGGAGCACTTCCCCATCCTCCTTCAATAAACAACATACGGTGGCCTCTTCTCCCAGAAAGGCCGGTTGCCCCTAGCGAGTTGCGCAGCCGAGCCGTTCTCTATCCGTCTCGACTATGTCCCGCGAGTTGGATGGATCAACCCTAGTCACATTGCCCTAACAAGCTCGTTAGGGGCGCATCATCAAAGGCATGGCTACAACAGCCCAAGTACCGCTGGCGTGACGCGCGTGGCTACATCGGAGTCGGTCGTACCACTGAACCTCGCTGACTACGAGCAGTCGACGCAGCATAGTGGCAACATGCCCCCCATCCATTCGATTACCAGTCCCGACATAGCTACAGTTGTAGGATCGAAAGTATGTCTAGAGGGGGGGGGTGATTAGACTAGATGACAAGATACAAATTTCCTTTTTGCAATTTTATGTGTGAGCCAGTTTTAGCAATTATGACTAGTCAAGTACACCCTACACATGCACATCTAAGAGTATAGCAGCGGAAAGTAAAACATGCAAGTGTAAAGTAAAGGGTAAGGTACGGAGATCAAACGCAAAGGTTCACACTACGATTTTTGGCATGGTTCCGATAGGTGGCGCTATCGTACGTCCATGTGAGTGGAGACTTTAACCCACAGAGGGTAATGGGTGCGAGAGTCCACGGAGGGCTCCACCCGCAAGGGGTCCACGAACAAGCGGCATTGTCTATTCCACCACGTCTTTCATCCACACAGGACTAGCCTCACTCACAATAGATCTTCAGGAAGTAGGCGATCTCCTTGCCCTTACAAACATCTTGGTGCAACTCCACAACACGAAGTAAGAGGCTCCCAAGCGACACCTAACTAATCTAGAAGGCACCACCCTTTAAAAGGTAATAGGTGTGGTAGAACGATGAACTCCTTGCTCGTGTGCTTCAAAAGATAGTCTCCTCAACACTTAATCACTCTCTCTCTCTCTCTCTGATTTGCACGAGTAGGAGAGATTGATATTGTGGAAAGGAACTTGGGGATGCTAGAAATCAAGGTTCAAATGGTTGGAATGGAATCTCTTGATCTCAACACATGAGTAGGTGGCTCTCTCTCAGAAAAATGAATCTGGCAAGTGTAAGTCTGTCCTGAGTGCTTCCTCTACGACTGAGAGGCAGGTGGAGGGGTGTATATAGGCATCTCCCAAAAATCCAACCGTTACAACATTATGGCCCAACTCGGTGACACCGAAATGAATCTCAGTGGTATCAAGTTGCACTAAATGTGGCAACTTTTGAATTCTTAGCGAGACCGATATAGGAATATTAATGGTACCAATACGATGGCTTAGACTAGTTTCCAAATCTCGGTGAGACTGATTTCAAACCAGAAAGTTCCAGTGTTTTACGTCGCAAGGTGGCCCGAACTTGGGTAAAATCCGGTGTTATTCTCATGCCCTGCGCGCGTAGCTTTATCTTCCCCGAGAAGTAGATTGCACTCAGCTCCCGTGTGTTGGAACCGAGTTTTTAGAGGTTTTCCCATAGGCCCAAAACTAAGCTCCAACATTTGGTGCACCAGGTAGGGGAGTAGCTTGCACATCTTCTTCCTCGAGCTCACTCGACATCGGCATGGCCGAGGTGCGTCGTGAAAGGTAGGCTGACATGGCTCAGATGGCTCAGACCGAGCCGGTCATCAACCACAACCGTACCAGGCGCGCTCCCACCACCACCAAGCCCACGGTGGGAGATGCGCATGCTCCCTCCGCACACCTATCAGTGTAGGCAAATCCTCCGCCCACGCACACTGCCACCAAGTCCTGCCATGGTCGCCGCGACTAGTCGACTTCATAGGCCGTGCTCCTCAAGGCACAGGAGCTACTGCACTACCATCCCACCGAGGTCAGCTATGATGTGTGGCTGACATGCATCACCGAGCTGGTCAACTCCACCAGAAAGGCCCCGGCTCTCACCCACTCCCTACCACCTCTTGCGTTGCAGGGCGCCAGACCAGGGCAGGGTATCCCTCCTCCACCTCCGCCTTCAGGCAAGGACAACCGACGGCACCATGGTGCGTGGATGCCAGAGTCGTCCCATGGAGCGTCTTCTCTACCTCACACAAACCCCAGGTGTCAGATTATCCAGCGTGTAGAGCCTGACGCATGTGTGCTCCTTGATAGGCAGTGTGAACACCATCACCACAGCCTCCAAGAGGTTGGTGCCGTGAGACACCACAACCATGCCGCTCTCATTGATGGTGCCCCTTCTTGCAGTGGGGGCTGACGTGCCTTCATTCAAGATTTGTGTCATGTGCTGTGTCCAATGCCGTTCAAGATGGAGCTGCTGCCCCACTACAACAGCACCCCAAACCCCATTGAGTTCCTGTAGCTCTACACCATCGACATCGAGGCTCTCGGTGACGATGACAAGGTGATGGCAAACTGGTTCCTCATGGACTTCAAAGATGCAACACGCTCGTGGTTGATGAACCTCCCTTAGGGCTTCATTTCTTCGTTCTCCGACCTGTGCGCGCAATTTGTCTCCAACTTCAAGGGCACATATGAGTGTCCCTTCATCCTCAATGACCTACGCGCCATGTGCCTGCAGCCATACGAGACCCTCTTCAGGTACATCCAGCACTTCAGCCAAGTGCGTAACAAAACTCCACGGGCCTTCGTGCCACAATCATCTCTGCATTCTCTTCGAGCATCACAAATGTCATGATGCGCGAGAAGCTCGCCATCAATGACGAGATCGACACCATCGCCATGCTCTTAAACCTCGCCGATCAATGCATGAAGGTTGAAGAGGGCCGCCTCTTCACCCACGACGATCCACATGCGGTTCTCGACCTCGCCAAGGCCAAGAACAAGGACAATCAAGGGAATGACTTTGGCTAACTTCATGACGGATTCAAGCTTTTTTGTCACAATGATATGTGGATTGGCACACTTCCTGAAGATGACAATGAGGCCAAGCGTGTGGTACGTCAACCTACATCGTACTACATGATGAATGGTGAGATCCACCGTAGGTGACCTAGTAGAGTCGCACTACGCTGGATATCCACAAATCAAGGTCGAGACCTTCTTGCTGATATACATGGAGGAGACTGCAGACACCACTCATCATCGCGCACCCTTGCTGGCAAACTCTTCCGCAATTGGTTTTACAGGCCCATAGTGCTTCAATATGCCATACAGCTGGTTCCGTATTGTGAAGTCTGCCAATTCCATGCGAAGCAAATCCACCAGTCGATCCAGGGGCTCCAGACCATTCGCCTCGCATGGCGCTTTCCTGTCTCGGGACTGGACATCTTGGGTCCTTTCCCTCCATGCCTGGCGGCTACCACTTCCTCTACATCACCATCAACAAATTGACCAAGTGGGTAGAAGTGGAGCATGTTCGCACCATCCGAGCTGCTACAACCATCAACTTCATCAAGGGATTGGTGTGCCACTTCGGCGTCCCCAACCGCATCATCACCTACAATGACACGCAATTCACCAGCTGCCTCTTCAAGTCATACTGCATCAACATTGGCACGCGGATTTGCTATGCCTCCATTGCGCACCCACGAAGCAACAACCAGGCCAAGCATGCCAACGCTGAGGTTCTTAAGGGCCTCAAGACAAGGGGCTTCAACAATATGCTCATGTCCACGGCAAAGGCTAGCTCGACAAACTCAAGTCCATGCTATGGTCGGTCCACACAACAACGGCCAAGCTTACCAACGAAACACCCTTCTTCCTTGTCCACGGGGAGGAAGCGGTCCTCCCCATCGAGCTCAAGCATGGGTCCCTACGGGTCTTGGCCGTCAATGAGGAGCACCAAGGTGACCTGCGGGAAGCTGATGTGCTCCTCCTTGAGGAAGTACACCGTCAGTCCGCTCTCCGGGTGGCCCCATACCAGTTGCCGTGTTGCTACCAAATCCGCAACATACGCCCTTATATGCTTGAGGTTGGTGATCTTCTCCTATGAATGATCTTCTCCAGAGAAGGACTCCACAAGCTCTTTCTAATATGGGAGACCCGTTCAGGGTCGTCCATGTTTCCCGGCCAAGCACAACATGGCTGGATACGGAGGAGGGTGTTCTGATAGAAAACACATGGAACATACAACTTCTCTGCAAGTTCTATCCGTGACCTCACGGGTACGAACGCAATGGGGTTGTTCATGCCCCGAAGCCTCTCTTCATACGTTGCCTCAAGGCCGGGAGAGCTCACACCCATGTCCCAATGGCCCCCCGTGCCCAGACATCATGAGAATGTAACCTAAGGGCGCCACCAGGACACTTTATCTCAGGCTAACCCATGTCCAACACGATAGCGTTTTTGTCCATCCTTTAAAGGTGCCACCCGACAGCATTATCCTCAACCTGACCCGTGTCCATCACGACAACAAGGACTTTTTTATTGTGAAATGTACTCATTCCCGCAGTAGTAAAGTGGTTTTTGCAAAGCGTTTTATGTGTTGGATAACTATTTTGACCTTGGCAATGGTTTGCGCTCGCGACCTCCCTGATGACTATCACACAAGCGAGGCTTGGGATGGTGATTGTACTCACAACACCACGAAATCCCAGCGACTGTGCTCTTGCTCGCAGACTTGCTCCCGTGCACGTCACCTCAGCAAGGTCCTTGGTGCTCTATCTCCTCACGTGATATCCATAAGCGAGATCTTGAGTGCATGCTATCACATTAGCTACAAAAATATGCTAGCACGATTGTCACTACAGGAAGAAAGCATCAAAGGCCCCGCGAGGGAGGCATGCCGCTCCTCATTTGTGTGACGCCCACAGGAGGCCTCACAAGCTGATACCTTGCGAAGCGCTCTAAGCAGGCTGCAACACCTCAGGGTTCACGCCTCACAAAAGCTAAGTATGAAGACTCTACAATTCCATTGGAACTGCCCGACCTTGTCGTCCTCGTGATCTTGTCGAGTACCTTTGCTTTCTCCTTGGCACCAGCCACTTGCACGTCAAAGGGGGACATTATGAGGATTGCTCCTCAGGAGCCCTTACTACCCTGCCAGAGCCCTGCACTCACTGGCCTTGTTGGACCACGTCTCGACATACGAGAGGCGGTCATAGTATGCCCAAGGCTGGGTCCGAGCGACGTACAACAAAAAGGCAATGTAAAAGGGGAAGGAAATCTCACAAGAAAATGGTAGAATAACGACAAAATATTAAAACTTAGTACGATTACAAAAATAAATTGTCTTTATGCCCCCATAGGGCCTTGCAAATTGTGGTGCAACATGAAGGAAAATAAAAAGATACGGGACTCAGGCCGGGGAGGCGACATCTTCATTGTGAGGACCAACCGCCTCAGGATCACCGCCTTCTGCGGAAGGCTCAACAACGTGCATGAATCACTCAATGAATGAGGCCACGTGCTCGTGTACCTCCTTCATGAGATTGTTCCTCAGCTCCTCGAGCACCAGATCCACCACGCGGGCCAGGTCGAAGGCGGGGTCATAGCAGATGAGGTTGTTGAAGACGCGCATCACCACCTGGTCCATGATCTCGAAGGCCCCTTCCTCGATAGTGGCGTCCTGCTTGGACATGCCCAGCTCCAAAGTATCCACCACCTTGGTGAAAAAGTCGAGGTAGCCGCTGTCGTACTCGGTGATGGGTAGGTCTAGGACATCCTGACGTAGTGGCTAAACGCCCCACGAGCTCGCGCCGCAAGCCCCAAGAACAACATGGTGCACTGTGACTCCATCGTGTGCTCCAATGCAGCCTCATCCTCGGCCTTCTAGATGACATCAATGATGCCACCAACCTGGGCCTCGAGTGATTGTAGCTCCCCTTCAACTTCTTACTAGCCCTTGAGGGCAAGTTGGAGGTTGGCCTCAACCTGCTAGAGATGCTCGTTGAGATCGGTGACCTCTTTCTGGAGCTCCTCGCACTTGGCATGGAAGCGGGTCTCCTGCCGCTCCATCTTGCTGTGATGCTCCTTCAGTAGGTCCACCCGCCCCTTCGCAACCCAAGCGTTAGCATCAGCCTTGATCTTTTCCTCCTTCCTCTTGAGCGGAACATTGGCCTTGGCGTGTGCCTTCTTGAAGGCAACTCTGCTAACCGACACCTAGTTTTCTAGGGTCGTGAGGTCCTCCCGCTCCACCTCCTGGTCGGAGGTGGTCTTGGCAAGTTCATATTTCCGAATCTGCAGGTCCCCCTCAAGATCGGTGAGGGCCTCCTCCCTTTTTCTATCTCCTCCTCGTGGGCGACATAGTGTCCTACGTGCTACAGCTACGCCCTCGTGCGCCCGAAGCTCCTCTCTCAGAGGGAGATCTTCTACTCCACCTCCTTGGAGCGGGCATGTGCCTCCTGGTACTCTAGGTTGGCCTCCTCCACGTCACGGATAGTGTTGTCCTAGAGCTCCTTGGCATCATGGCCGGTCTTGTTCCTCTTCTCATTGCCAGCCTCGTCCTTCAATTGGCTGAGCTTGAGAGCCATGTGGAGCTTGCGCCATCCGACGGCCAAGCCCAAGCGCTCAGCCGCGAGGTGCGCCTCCTCCGCCTGGATGCCGGCCTCAAGCATGTCGAGCGTGGACCAAGCACTATCGAAGGCCCCACACCTGACCAAGATGTTGTTGCTGACCCGCTGTAGGGTGATGCACGGGCACCCTTTGGTGCCAATTCCTAAGGCCGTTGCCCATGAAGTTCATGTGCAGGGATCCTCCATTGTAGGACCCTTGCCCTTGCTGAGGGCCTCCTCTCCAGCCGCATGCTAGGGGCTGCGCGTGGTCTCCTTCTCTCTAGCCATGCGTTGGGGGTTGCACGTGGGTTTCTCCTCGTCATGCCGCGATGGTGTGTTCGGAGATCTCATCGAGGCTTCTTGGTGGGCATCATCCCCTCAACAGATATAGAGCTTGCATGGGGGTCCGCCTTTGTATCCACCTCCATCTCGGTGGCGTCATCTGTGTTGGGCGCCTCTGGAGGCACCTCCTCCTCATTGTCCGGGGACTTCTCCCTAG
Source organism: Hordeum vulgare subsp. vulgare (assembly GCF_904849725.1). Taxonomy (NCBI): domain Eukaryota; kingdom Viridiplantae; phylum Streptophyta; class Magnoliopsida; order Poales; family Poaceae; genus Hordeum; species Hordeum vulgare. The sequence continues at coordinate 296,331,415 of NC_058520.1, read as the reverse complement.
GCTAGCCCTCCTCGGGAGGAGGAGACATGTATTTACATTGGGTGGGAGGCACCTCCTGCTCACCCCCCTCCATGGTGCGCTCCGCCTTGGCCTCCCATCGGGGGCGACTTCTTCAAGCCCCACAGTTCCTGGTGAGGACATGCTCACTCTCATGACAGGCGCTGCGGGTGACGGCAATGCAAATGTCACATCCCTCTGCTTCTTGCATGTGGGCGCCTTGCAAGATTTTTGGGTTAGCCTTGCACTTCAAGCAGTTCAAGCACGCACAGAAGGAAAAGTAAGGACAAAGAACTTACTCGTCTATGGTGACCCATAGTCTCGTCTTCAGAAGAGGGTTTGAGTGGCTGTTGTTGCTGCTCCCATGAGGCCCTCCGGAGCTCCCTCTAGAGGGTGCCCCGCGAGGCTTGCCGAAGCTCACGCCAGCCCCACTCGGCTAGCCTATCTCCTTAGGGGGCTCGGCAACCCACTCATTTGCCCCCTTGTAGGGGTCTTCCACCACCACCACCTTATCATCATCATTGTCCTCCGCCGCCACACGCTTGGAGGGTGCAACCACGAACTGGTGGCCCTCCTCCTGTTCATCGCTGCTGGCCCCAGCACCAGGTGTCGGCGGTTCAACATGCGCCTCCTGCTGTTACCGGCGCCAATGCTGGAGGAGGGCCCGACATCCTCAAAGTCCTTAGAGCTGGGCACCACGAGGATGGGTTGTCGCGAGGCCCCACATTGCCTTTGGGGACCAAGCCCCATGCATCGAAGACATGCATTTCAGCCTGGATCTCCACCCCGTCGTCGCAATGGTGCACAGGGAGTGCCTCGAGTGCCATCTCCTCCAGCATGGGCTTGATGAAGAGGGTCTGTTTGATCGCCTCTAGCGCCACTTCTTCCAGGTTGTTGTTACAGAGGCAGGTCATGTCGGTGTGGCCCGCATACTCCCACACGGGGTGAGACTGTTGCTGCAGGGGCGTGATGCAACTTTGCAAGAACTCATGAGCCACCACGACCCTCGTAAGCCCGGCCTACCGCATCATCATCATCCTGATGGTCTCGGGTCCAAGGCTCGAATCAGCTAGCTTGGGTGCTCCCATTTGGTCTTCACGGCAGGCCCAACAGGAGGCACGAACAGAGGGATGCTCTGACTTACCTCCAGGTAGATCCAGCGTGTCCGGAAGTTCTCTACCTTCTTGAGATGTCACTATCTCGACGAAGTACTCCGACATGTGGTCCACCATGGAGAAAGAGGCACACCCCACGTTTGACCCTTGCTTGCACCTCATGATGTAGAAGGTGCAAAATAGGGCCACCGAGGGCATCACCCCCAGGAAGGCCTCACAAAAGAAGGCGAAGGTGGTGAGGAGGAAGACGGAGTTGGGGCGGAGATGAAGGGCATGGACCTGGTAGTGCTCGAGAGCTGCATGGAAGAAGTCGAAGAAGGGGTGAAGAAAACCTCCAAACATGGAGTGGAAGAAGAACGAGAATGTCATCGTCAACAACTCCATGGTCGACTTTCAGCCTAGCGAGAACTTGGTGGCTCCATGCTTGTTGTGAGCATAAGCCGTCAAGGGTACGAGCTTGTCCAGCCCCTCCCCGTTCTTGATGGTGGAGGGCACCAGGGTTGACTCCACCTGTGCTCCAGCGAATGCGGCTCTCCTCTTCTTTGATGCCGTTGCGAGGACGATGTGGCGCTGCATAGAGGAGGTATATGGAGAAAGTAAGGTAATGATGGTGCCTACCGGGCACGTGTGATAGTCTTATGGAAAGCGTGGAATTACTGAGGCATCAAGGGAGAAGTGGGTGAGTCCCGTTCCGTCACGGCTACCACTCGTTACCTCTGGGTCCAGCAGTGTGTTAGGCCTAGCAGCATTTCGACACACACCGTTTCACGTTCATTGGGCAGAACTTACGAATAGTGGGCCCGGGGGCTACTATCAGTCTAGTGGAACCAGGGTACCCCGACCCATCCAATGCGAGCCCAATCGGCTATGTAAAGAAGGCCTAGTGTGGCAGGCGGCCCACTAGTGGACCATGATGAGCACCCTACAAGGCTTCAACTCCACAAAGCTCTCTCTCTCTCTCTCTCTCTCTCTCTCTCTTAGAAGAGCCCCTGTACACCTATCCAATGGACACGAGAATAATCATGAGGCTTCCCCCCGCCAAGCATTTTGCGTGGAGAGGTTGCGCAATGTTGATCAAACGGACCTGTACCCGCCACGTGGGTGATTTGGCAGGGTGACAAGAGTTGCAAGGATGGCGCGAGCGGGCGCGCACAGAAGAATCTCCCCCCTTTGTGATAGAAGGGCAGAGAGCAGTTGTCCCTCCTGAAGATGAGTCCCTAGACTTACCTATTTTATGCAAGGACACCAGCGTGGCAACGGTCACCAGGACGTACGTCACCGATGAGCCCACGGACACGTCATGGATGGTGCCTTTGCAGGACGAAGATGAACTTTTTCAGGAAGGACTGGACGCTTGCCCCCCTTCGAATTGCCGCCCCATGGTTGCCCTTTACCCACTAAGTTTTTGGGAAGAGAGTCCCAAGGCAAGGATAAGAGGGACAAGTCGCCACAGTTGAGAGGGACCGAATTATAGATCTGCCACTACCCTCTCGAAAGTGTCTTCTTCCTCATAGCTTGTAAAATTGTGCACTGAAGAGAGAAATTGATTCACAAAGCAGGAGTAGGGTTTTACACCGCAACATGACCCGAACCTAGGTAAACTCCGGTGTTCGTCTCATTCCCTAAGTGTGTAGCTTCATCTTCCCCGAGAAGTAGATTGCGCTCAGCCCCCCTGTATTTGAACCGAGTTTTTTAGAGGTTTCCCCACAGGCCCAAAACCAACCTCCGATAGTGATGATGCCTCGCGGTCATCTCCACGGTGGTGATGGAGCAGTTGAGGGCCCTAGCGGCAGCGAGGTTTGGGTTGTTGCGGACCCATTTCGGCGTCGTGTCCGACTTGGCGAACATGGAGAAGTGGGTTGTGTTGCAATGTGCGCTGGCGGCAACGTCGGTTCCTCCTTCATGCGGCACCCAATTTGGATGTCATGGTTGCATGGGGACGGTGGCTCCTCCTTGATGTGGTGTCCAATATGGATGTTTCCGCGATTGCTTGGGGTGGGGGGACTCCTCCTTCACCCACTTGAGAGAGGACGCTGGCTCCTGATTGAAGCGGCTGGGTGCCACGGACAGTGGCTCCTCCTGGACCGCACGCGGTGGCGAGGGTGACTTCTGACCCATCTGATGGAGCGATCACTCCGTCATGAGTTCCATCTAAAGAACAAATTCCTTGTCCATTAGAGCGGCCCCTGCAAGGAGGCGTGGCTAGTGCTCCCACAACAACACATGCCCTTCTTATCACCGGAGGAGATGATGATATCCTCCTTGCCGGAGGATCCGATCATCATGAATTCCTAGGGGCCTGGAGAGCTAGAGCAGCGCACGATGAGCCGCATGCAGAAAAACTGACTATGGCTTCACCTACCGGTGTGTGATATGTCTCCAGCGTATCTATAATGTTTGTTTGTTCCATGCTATTATATTATCATTCTAGGATACATTTTAAGAATTTAATTGTTGTTTTATATTACTTTTGAGCACTAACCTATTAACCCAGTGCCAACTGCCAATTACTATTTTCTGCATGTTTTTGGCTTTTCAGAAATACTGTACCAAACAAAGTCCAAATACCCCAAAAATTTTTGATGATTTTTTCTAGACAAAGTAAGACCTGAAAGCTTCAGAGGAAGACTGGTGGGAAAATGAGGTGCCCCCAAGCAAACATGCACACCTACGACAGGGCGGGGGGGGGGGGTCACTCCCTGATGACTTGGGTCCACCTCCGAGCCCCTCTGGCTTTGATCTCGTCTCTATAAGTTCTCATATATCTAGAAAAATCCTAGAGAGCCTCCTAAAACAATTGTTCCACCGCCGAAAACTTCTGTTCCGCCATGTGCCCATATGGAGCCATGTTCTGATGCCGTGACGGAGGGGGGTCGATCATGGATGGCCTCTACATCAACCTTGTTGCTACCATGGTAATGTATGAGTAGTTCACCTCCGACCTACGGGTCTATAGTTAGTATCTAGATATTTATCTATACCTCTATGTTCTTCAACACGACCATCATCGCGATTCCCGTTGTGATCTACCTTACGCAATTACTCTTGTGCGGTGCGTTTGTTGGGATCCGATGAATTATTCATGAAAATATATTGAGTTCCTTGCTGGTATGTCATATATATGGATGATTATGACAGCCTCGTAATTCTCTCTGATCTGTTGGTTTGGTTTGGCCAACTAAATTAATTTATCATCAATGGGAGAGGTGCATTGTAGTGGGTTCAATCCTGCGGTGCTCAATCCGAGTGAGAGAAAGGGACATGACACGTATTGTATTGCTACCACTGATACATCTCCAACATATCTATAATCTTTGATTGTTCCATGCTATTATATTATAATCCTAGGATACTTTTTGGCTCATAATTTACCAATTTATATTATTATTGAGCACTAACCTATTGACCCAGTGCCCAGTGCCAGTTGTTGTTTTCTGTGTGTTTTTTGTTTTTCAGGTTTAGAGTACCAAACAAAGTCCAATTACCCTAAAACTTTTTTTATGATTTTTTCTGGACCAAAATAAGACCTGGAAGCTTCGGAAAAAGGTCATAAGCCACACGAGGGAGGCACAAGCCAATAGTGCGCGACCAGGGGGGTCGACACCCCCTGATGGCTTGTCCCTCCCTGGTGGCCCCACTACCTATGTTCTGGCACCCTACCGGAGGGGCGATCGATCATGAAGGGCCTCTTCATCAAACTAGCTGCCCTCGTGATTATGTGTGAGTAGTTTACCACAAAGATATCTCTCTCTCTCTCTCTCTCTTGATCTTCAATACAAAGATCATCGCATCTTCCATTTGATCTATCCGATGTAATTCTTCTGTATGTTGTGTTTGCTGCGATCCGATGAATTGTGGGTTTATGCTTAGATTATTCATGAAAAGTATTTGAGTCTTCTCTGAGTTTTATGATTATTATTTGCATGATCATCATAGCTTCATAATTATCTCCAATCTATTGAATTGCTCTGGCCAAGTAGTTTTGTATTTCTTCAGTGAGAGGGGTGAGTTGTAGTGGGTTCAACTCAATGAGTTTCAATATCCCAGTGACAGAAGGGGACAAGTTGCATCTTTTTGTTGTTGCCATTAAAGATAAAATGATGGGATTTATTCATATTGGTTGGGTTTACTTTGTCTACATCATGTTATCATTCTCCAAGCATTACTCTGTTTGTCATGAACTTAATACGTATAGAGGCAAGCATAAAACGCTCTTCAAGTGGAGTAATAGTAGTAGGTGTAGGCAGGATTTAGCCTATTTTATTTTGGATGTGATGCCTATATACACATGATCATTGCTGTGACAATTTCATAACTATCCGCTTTTCTGTCAATTACCCAACATTAATTTGTTTAGCCACCATATGTTGCTTTTATTAGAGATGCCACTAGAGAACACTATGGCCCCCGGGTCTATTCACTTATATATTCAAAAAAATTATAATTTCCTCGCTGTTCTTATTAGTCTTTTATTTTATTTTTCAAGTTACAATTCTCTACAATTATCTACACACCTCATTTGCTTGCAAATAATAAGATCAAGGGATTGACAACCCTCTTGCCTATGTTGGGTGCAAGTTGTTTGTTCTTTTGTATGCAGCCGCTGAAGACGGTTGAGGATTGATATTCCTATTGGTCCAATAAACCTTGCTTTCTTAACTGAGGGAAATACTTACCCGTATTGTGCTGCAATTACCCGTTCCTCTTCAGGGAAAACCCAACACAACAAACAAGTATGAGGAAGGATTTCTAGCGCCGGTGCGTGGGAATATCATCACCAACTTTCAAGTAACTTCACAGGAATCATCATTCACTTGTTGTTATATTTATTTGTTGGTATATTTAGTTTGCTTCTTAAAAATTAAATATAGAAGAATATTTCTATTTGCTTGCTTTCCTAGTTATGTTATATCTTCGTCACACCAAAACAAGAAGTAAATGCAATTTTTTAAGATAAATGGATTCTCATCCACTTGCTAGTCTTTTCAAGCTTCATTCTTATTCTAAACCAATAGATCATAATGAAGTGATGAATGAAAATGCTATTGGGATAGATTTATCGAATGAAAAGCATGATTGTCATTTTGTTAGTATAAATTTTATGAATGTCAATTGTGCTAATGATCATGATTGGGGTTATAATCATGATAATTCTTGTGATCTTAAAAATTATGAGCTTCATGTTGAATCTACCATTGATAATGATATTTGCCATGCTACTAAAAGTGGGTTTGGAAGAGTGCCAACTTTAGGATATAATGGTCAGACTACTTTGGAGAATGATCAATCTTAAGAATTTTTTCATAAAAGTTTCTTTGGATTGGTCATGACTTTAATTAATTTTAATCCCACTATCTTGGAAGATTGTAAAAGTTTTGTGCACGTGGATCATGAAGAAAATATTTTATACAATATCTATATTGTTGAATTTGAATATGATACTACATGTAATTATTATGAGAAAGGCAAAGATGGTTAGAGAATTTTTCATGTTACTCACTTGCCTCTCTTGATATTTAAATTGTTAATGCTTCATTCTTCCTACTTGCGTATGCTATACACTTCTTGTCTTGATAAATTGTTTGCTTATAAAATGCCTATGTATAGGAAGTATGTTAGACTCAAATTTGCTTATCACATGTTTTATGATGCTCTCTTTGTGCTTCAATTTTTGTCTTTTATTTGAGCATCATTATTACCACACGCCCATCTTAATGGTTATAAAGAAAGAGCTTGTTGGGAGACAACCCAATACCTTCTGTTTTGGTGTGATGAATTGATGATTGCCTGTGTAACGATTGTGTATTTATGTTTAAATTAGTGTTTTTGCAAAGTAAAGCCTTTGGGGTGACTTATATGATAAGTAGAATTGATAAGGTACAAAAATAGAAACTTTAACGTCGAGTGCAGAATTTCTCTGACTTTACAGAAACATCTTTTTTAAGATGCTTTTTTACTCAGAATTCCTGTAAAACTTCCTCAAGAGTTCCCAATTTTTCAGATTTTTTGGAGGTACAGAAGTCTAAAGGTTCTACAGATAACTACAGACCATTCTGTTTTAAACAGATTCTATTTTTGCTTGCACAGTTTGCCATTTTTTATGATGCTCTGGATTGTATTGAGGGATATAAGCCATGGAGATGTTAGAATATAATACTTATCGTGAAATAATGAAATATGAATCAATTTACAACAGTACCTAAGTATTTGATATGTTTATTATACTAACAGATATCACGAAGTTTAGTTGAGTTTTGTGTGATTGAAGTTTTCAAGTTTTGGGTGTTATGACGATGTACAAACGAATAAGGAGGGGCAAGAGCCTAATCTTGGGGATGCCCAAGGCACTCCAAGGAAATATTCTAGGAAGACTCAAGCATCTAAGCTTGGGGATGCACTGGAAGGCATCCCCTCTTTCGTCCCAACCCATCAGTATGTCACTTGGAAGTACATGCTTATTTGTCACTTGATATGAGTTTTGCTTGGAGCGTCGTTTGCTTTTGTTTGATTTTTATTTTAAGTTTGGCACATTCATCATTAGATGGACACAACAACTTGAGAGAGACACACATTCATCATGATTTGTTAGAATACTCTGTGTGTTATACTTATATATTTTGGGCTTAGTAGTTGTTCTAGTACTTCACTTATATCTTTTTTAGCACTCTGGCATATATATTCTATAGAAATTTTTTGCACTCTCGTTATTCACTCATATTTGTTCCGGAGTTAACAAATAGTAATGTTAATTTGCATGGGTTATAAGGCTGGTCCAAACATAATAGGTATTCAGTGAATGATAATCAAAACCATCATGTAGCACATAAAGAGAAATTGTGGGTTGATGATATTGATGTGGTAATATGAAAAAGGTGTGAGTGCATCATTGTTGATTAATAGAAGTAACAATATTAAGAGGTGTTAATTTCTTGTTTGTCTGGATATTAAAAAGGCATGGTGGGGATGTGTGAGCATTTCTATTCCTCGTTAAAATCCTAATGTTGTTTCGTGCCGGAGAAGCGCGATGGTTAACTCCCCCCAAGTCCCTCCCTCGGGGCATGTGAGTAGTGCTTCGATTTATGATGCAACTAATAAAATTTTAAAATAAGTATATGAGTTCTTCATGACTGATGTGAAACCATGGACATACGCAATCTCACCTCCTCATATTTTGCTAGCCTCTTTGGTACCGTGCATTGCCCATTCTCACCTCGAGGATCGTTGTAAAATTCGCCGGTGCATCCAATCCCCGTGGCATGATACGCTCTGTCCCACATGATCCTTCCTATACCTTCCTCAAAACAGACACCATACCTACCTATCATGACATTTCCATAGCCATTCCGAGATATATTGCCATGCAAATTCCACCGTTACATGATATGACTAGTAGGAAATCCATCATTCAATATATTGCTGATACATGTCATGCTAGATCGTTGCACATCCTAGTACACTGCCAGAGGCATTCATCTTGAGTCATATTGCTTCATATCGAGCTTTCATTGAGTTGTAAGTATATAAACGTGTGATGATCATCATTATTAGAGCATTTTCCCACTTAGGAAAGGATGATGGATACTATGTTTCCCCCACAAGTAGGGATGAGACTCTGGACGAAAAATAAAAATGGAGGAGGCCAAATGAGGCCACCATAATAAAAAAAATGAACGAGAGAAAAAGAGAGAAGGGACTTTGCTACTATCCATTACCACGCTTGTGCCACAAAGTGGCACCTTGTTCCTCATATAGAGAGTCTCATGTTATGTCATTTTCATATACTAGTGGGAATCACTTTTTCATTATTAGAAACTTGGCTTGCATATTCCGATGATGGGCTTCCTCAAATGCCCGAGGACTTCATGAGCAAGCAAGTTGGATGCACACCCCACTTAGCTTCAATCGAGCTTTCATACACTTATAGCTATAGTGAATCATTTGCATGGAAATCCCTACTCCTTGCATTGAAATCTACTGATGGGCATCTCCATAGCCCGTCGGTACGCCTAGTTGATGTGAGACTATCTTTTCCACTTTTTACACCTTGATATCTACCACCATATTCTATTCCACCCTTATGATATATCCATGGTTCATGCTCATGTATTGTGTGAAGAATAAACAGTTGATTCAGATTGAAAAAATATGATCGAATTGCCTGACTTGGACACCCTGGTGCTTGACATTTCTATTAATGTGGTAAAGACGAATCCATGCCATACTAATATTATAAGATAAATGGGGGTAAACATTCTTTTAGGATCGTACACATTGAAAGATTGACGATTTTCTTGCTTGTGCTTATAAATATTACTATTTTGATGTATGTTAATTCATCGTTTCTTAATGAGCATACATGCAAAAGATTACATATTGGGTAGTATGTCACATCAAAAATTCATTTTTTATCATTTACCTACTCGAGGACGAGCATGAATTAAGCTTGGGGATGCTTGATATGTCTCCAATGTATCTATAAGTTTTGATTGTTCCATGCTATTATATTATCATCCTAGGATACTTTTTGGGTCATAATATACCAATTTATATTATTTTTGAGCATTAACCAATTAACTAGTGCCGAGTGCGAGTTGTTGTTTTCTGCATTTTATTGTTTTTTAGGTTTAGAGTACCAAACGAAGTCCAATTGCCCCGAAACATTTTTTATGATTTTTTCTGGACCAAAAGAAGACTTGGAAGCTTCGGAGAAGGCCGGAAGCCACACGAGGGAGGCACAAGCCAAATAGGGCACGACAAGGTGGGGGTAGATACATCCATTTCACATCATGAATTATTATTGATATTTGTGTTATTCTTGTCCGTTGTTCTTTTTTATCATACAATTGTTATGTCCTTTCTCTGTGAATATGCAAGGTACATCAAAAAGAGGGAAATATGTGGAAACTGGAATTCTGCACCGGGAAACAAAGAAAAAGGCAGAACAATCAACAAACTCCAAATGACCTGAAACTTCACGCAGAAGTTTTCTAGAATATTTAAGGATTATTGGACCAAAAACGTACCATAGGGGGGCCACTTGCTCGCCACATGCCAACAGGGGCGACCACCCCCTAGTCGGGCGCCAATGGCTTGTGGGCTCCCTATTGGCCCTCTGACACCCCTCTTCTCATATCTAGTGTGTTTTGAACTAGAAAAAAATCATAAGCAACCTTTCGGGACGAAGCGCCATTGTTTCGAGGTGGAAACTTGTGCAGAGGTCCTTTTGCTCTTCGGTAGAGAGATTCTACCAGGGAAACTTCCTCGGGAAGGGAAAATCGAAACCATCGTCATCACCAACACTTCCTCCTCCGTGGGAGGACCAATCTTCATCAACATCTTCACTAGCACGATCTCATCTCCAACCCAAGTTCATCTCTTGCACTTAAGATTTATCTAAAAACCTCAGATTGGTAACTGTGGGTTACTAGTTGTGTTGATTAGATCTTGTAGTTGATGCTTATTGGATTACTTGGTTGAAGATATTATGTCCAACTCCTTAATTACTATTATTATATCTCTGATCTTGAACATGTTGATGAGGTGTGAGTAGTAACTTTTGTTCCCGAGGACATGGGAGAAGTCTTGTTATAGGTAATCATATAAAGTTGGTATTCGTTTGATATTTTGATGATATGTATGTTGTTACATATCTTAGTGGTGTCATGTGAACATCGACAACATGATAGTTCACCATGTTATGGGACTAACGGAAGTCATTAAAGAGTAACAAGTAGATGATTGGTTGCGATGTGACAGAATCTTAAACCCAACTTTATGTGTTCCTTCATGAGGGCTGATTTGGATCCACACGTTTAATGCTATGGTTAGATTTATCTTAATTCTTTTTCTGTAGTTACGGATGCTTGCGAGAGAGGGTAATCAAAACTTAGTTTTTTTGTTTTTCAAGTAAGAACAATACCTTAGCACCGGTCCACCCACATATCAAATTATCAAAGTAGCAAACGTGAATCAACTGAGTATCATGAATATGTGATGTCTACAATGTAACTTTATTCTCGAAGACTATGTGGGGCCTCCAAGTACAGAGTTTTGTAGGATAGTAGCAATTTTACCTCAACTGGATGACCTATGGTTTCTTAATAAATGAGAGGTGTAGGATGAAGATGGTCTCTCTCAAACAACCCTACAATCAAATATAGGAAATCTCTTGTGTCCCCAACACACTCAATACAATGAATTTTTTTATAGGTGCACTAGTTCGGCTAAGAGATGGTGATACAAGTCTAGTATGGATAGTAGATATAGGTTTTTGTAATCTGAAAATGTAAAAAACAGAAAGGTAGCAAGTGGAAAATAGCGAGCTAAATGTTGTATAAATGCTTGGTAATAAGGCCCATGGTTCATACTTTCACTAGTGCAATCTCTTAACAATGCTAACATAATAGAATCGTATGATCATCTCTCAACATGCAACAAAGAATCACTCCAAAGTTTCTATCTTGCAGAGCATAATAAGATGAAATTTGTGTAGGTAGTAGAACCACCTCAAAGTTATTTTTTCTGATCAATCTTTTGAGCTATTGCTATAAGTGTCCCAAACAACCCTAGAGTTCGTACTAGAATAACACCCATGATACATATCAATCAACCCTAATGTCACCTAGATATTCCAATGTCACCTCAAGTATTCGTGGGTAAATTATGTGACATGCATTATACAATTTCAGATCTATCATATTCAATCCAACACGAAGAACTTCAAGGAGCACCCAAGATTTCTATCGGTGAACATGGTATGAAAACGTGTAATCAACCCCTCCGCATAAATCCCTTAAGGTCACTGGAATCCACAATTTGATGCCATAACATATATCAAGTGAATCACTTGAATACCCCAATGTCACCACGGGTATCCGCATACAAGACATACATTAAGTGTTCTCAAACGAAAATATCTAGCCGAACATAACGAGATCTTAAAGGAAAAGATTCAATTCATCACAACAATGTAGCAAGGTGATAACATCATATGATCCAACTTGATTAACAAGGCCCGTGGTACATCAAGATCGTGCCATCTCAAGAACACGAGAGGGAGATTGAACACATAGCGACTGGTACATACCTTCATCCCTAACGGTCAACTACTCCCTCCTCGTCACCGCCTTAGCCGGGATGATGAAGATGGCCACCGGAGATGAGTTCCCCTCTCCGGTAGGGTACTGGAAAGGCTCTAGATGGGTAATTCATCAATACATAGAGTTGTAGTGGTAGAGCGTAAGTTCTCTCTTTATTTCTGGGGTTTCTCGTATATATAGGATTTTCAGCATTGGAATCATGCAAATGGAGCCATGCGGGCCCCATAAGCCATCACATCATGGCCTGGGGGGCTCCATGTTGGCTTGTGGCCCTCACGTGGATCCCCTCTAGTGATTCTTAGCTCCAATATTTCTTATTTTCTTCAGAAAAACACATAAATTTTTTTGGACAATTTTAGGAACTTTCATTTTCTGCACAAAAACAACACCATGGTAATTTTGCTGAGAACAACGTCAGTCCAGGTTAGTTCCAAATAAATCATATAAATTGAATCAAAACCTTATAGAAGTATTGTAAACTAGGCAAACATGGCATGAATAATTCCTAAATTATCGATATGTTGGAGAAGTATCAACATCCCCAAGCTTAATTCCTACTCGTCCTCGAGTAGGTAAATGATAAAAGAAATAATTTATGAAATGTGAATGCTAGAATAGTATATAAGTTTGATCAATGATAATTCCAATCATGTTTTCTAGCATCTTAACCAGCAATATTTTTTATAAAAATCATCATGGTTGAGTAGCAATCAATTCACATGTTATGGTCCAAACAATGCATTCTCTTGAAACTCAACATCATATGTTCTTATTCATCAAACAAATTCAATGCATCATCAAGTCTAAGTAAGATCTCCGCATACTCAATTATAATATGATATTCTATGATTGCTAATACTCGAAGCATTTTTTTAGAACAAATAACATCCATCAAACACACAGAAACATAGGGGCTTAATGATTCGCCTCCCAACATATTTATCATAAAGATAATTGTCAACAATAATGAATCATGATCAAATATACTTGAGTGGATATATATGTTTGTATCTTTCTCCACCACGTGGTGCTTAATAACTAATAGACTGAGGTTGGAATGTTTCTGGTTAATTCCTATCATATCCCAGTTTCACCTAGGCCTCAAAAACTTCTTCCACATAAAAGTTGAAAAAAACTCGTGAGATAGGGTAGTTCACATCAGAATAAATCAACTCTTTATTTACTATCAAGATAAGCTGCATAATAATTTTCAAACATTATATATTGCTTGCTATCATTTCCACAATTTATATCTACCAATATAGGCTATGGAAACTATAGCATAAGTAGAAAACAAAACTTTGATAGCAATCTGTCTAAACAGGACAGTGTGTAGCATTTGACACGAAACGTGTACCTGTGTAACTCAATTTTTTTTTGAAAATTCTGGACATGATAAATAATTTGTATGACAGGACTCTTTAAAAGATTCAGGAACTTTCCACTTTGTAGTAAAATCTAATAATTCAAATACTACAACAAAAGTTTCTGTTTTTTGTACAACACACATCACACATGCAATTCAAGCATTCTAAAGGCCATTCTCGGAAATTTTATTGAAAGACAAGATTATAAACAGAGAACAACAAAATAAAATGATGCTTCAATCAAAACACATATCATGTGATGAATAAAAATATAGCTCCAAGTAAGATATGCCGATAATGTTGGAGACATAAGAGGGGATGCCTTTCGGGGTATCCCCAAGCTTGGACCCTTTAGTCTTTCTTGGATACTACCTTTGGGTGCGTTGGGCATCCCCAATCTTTGGTTCTTTCTTCTCCTGATTCACCTCATATCCATATCTCACTGAAAACTTGAAAACTTATATCACACAAAACTTAACGGAACTTCGTGAGATGGGTTAGTGTAATGAAGATAGATCATTCACTTAGGTACTATCATGACAAAATTCATAATTGTTCTCATATGATACCTATTGTATTCTATCATTCTCATAATTTACATCACCCAATATAAGCTATGGAAACATTAAAATAAGAAAACTATGCATGCAAAACACAATGTGTAAAAAACGAGAACAATATGTGAAGATCTGAATGGGAATCATACTTACCCGACTTCAAAATGTCTAAAAAATTAGTAAAACATAGATAGTTTGCATGTCAACTATGTTTTCAAATTTTCAATTTTTTTGACTCTCCAGTAAAATCAGATAATTCATATATTGGACGTAAAAGTTTCTGTTTTTGGACAGAATCAAACAAACAAGTATCCACACTATCACACGACTTTACTTGACACTTTATTGAAATTAATGTTATAAAACATGACTACCACAATATCTTAAGCATGTGAACACATAAAAACAGAAAGTAAAAGTGTTGGGTTGTCTCCCAGCAAATGCCTTTTTAATGCTTTTTTTTAGCTAGGCATGATGATTTCAATGATGCTCGTATAGAAAGTAGTAATGGAAACATGCAAGAGAGCATCATGAAGCACATGACAAACAAATTTATGTCTAACCCACTTCCTATTCAAAGGTATTTTGTGAGCAAATAATTTATGGAAGCAAGAATCAACTAGCATAGGAAGGCAAAACAAGCATGACTTTGAAACTTTGAACACATAGGGTGGAAACTTGATATTATTGCAATAATTCAACAATATAACTATCACATAAAGCATTCTTACCATGATGCACAAACATAGAAGTTTTTTACTCTCCCCATAGGCAAGCTTCTCATACATAATAATGGGAGTATCATGTGAAACGTGAATACCATAAATTGGTTCCACATTAAAATAGTAATGTTTAGAAAAAGGGTATTCATAGTTATGACAAGTTTTATAATAATAAACATCACTACTTTTTATAAAATAAGTATACTCACAATAGTCATCATAAGTAGCAACTTTGTTCTAATCATAATCTATTGAAACCACTTCCAAGATAGTGGAATCATTACTAAATAAAGTCACGACCTCTCCAAATCCACTTTAACCATTATGAAAAGATTCAACACCCTCGAAAATAGTGGGATCATTAATACCTAGAGTTGACACTCTTCCAAACCCACTTTCATAAAAATTGCAGTCATCATAGATGGGAGGCATGCAATCATAAAACAAATTGATCATTCAAAGTAGGGGGACTAAAAAGATCATCTTCATTATGCATAGCATCCCCAAGCTTGGGACACACATCAATTGCAGCAAATATATTCTACAACATGTCATTCTCATCAAGCATAGCATCCCCAAGGTTGCGGGTTTGCATATCATTAGCACAATCATCAATAGCATGAATGGCACCAATAGTGTAACAATTTTTTCATCATAATTTTCCGAGTTTTTGCCAAAAATATTTTCAATATTATAAGGGGTACCATTATCTTCCCAATCATACTCATCAGAACAAGTAGTATGTATAACAAAATAATCATAAAGTGTATCATTGTCCATACTACTTTCGCATTCACTCTCGACATTATTTGGAGCATCATCATTTGATAAGGCTAAATTTTTACCTTTACCTTTTATTATTTTTCTTCTTCTTCTTTACCACATTTTCTGTGGGTTTAATTAATTTGTCTGAGCCTGTTGTTGAAGAGATGGGAAGCTCCTTCTTGCAACCTGATTCATTACGAGAAACAATAGGAGGTTATTGGGATACCTTTACCCTTTCATTGGTATTCCTTTTATATTCTATTGGTTTCCCATTCTTTCTATAGGTCACAATATAAGCATTCTCATTGCAATTAACTATGCAAAACATATAGATTTCTTATAGATTAATTTCATTATCGTTAGTGACAAGAAATATATCAAACTAATCATTTTTATGTGACAATTCTTCACTCCCCCAAAATCAAAAAATTCATTATAGAGTTCATGTGAGATAAAATTATCACAATATTTGGAAACGATTCGATCATGAAAATGCATGCATTGGAAATTAAGATGACCAACCCTATAGCAAAGTTCACAAGTAATGGGATGAAGAGAGCATAATCTTGTGGCGAATTCATCTATCACTTTAAGCCACCAATTAGTTTGATCTTGTTTATGCTTCTTATGAAAGCTATCATCCCTATATGGCATGTCTTTACAAATTTTATTCACTCCATCAAAATTAACATGCTTATAGGAAATCTTTTTATCATGACTAGTGCAATCATCATTAGCATCATGGATATTCAGAGAATTCATACTAACAATATTAGTATCATGCTCATCGTTCAAGGATTTCACAATAATATATTTCATAAATTCTTCCTCTAACAGTTGAGCACAATTTCCCGAATCATTATTTTTATGAAAGAAATTAAGAAAGAGAAAGCGAATGAGGCAACCTAAACACTGTTTTTTGTAGTTCTCTTTTATAAAGAAAGCTGGTGAAAAACAAGAAACTAAAAGATTCAATTGCAAGACCTAAATATATACCTTCAAGAACTCACCTCCTCGACAATGACGCGAGAAAAGAGGTTTATGTCTACCACGCAAATTTATACTTGTAGAATATGTTGGGCCTCCAAGCGTAGAGTTTTGTAGGCCAGTAGCAATTTTCCCTGAAGTGGATGACCTAAGGTTTACCAATCTGTTGGAGGTGTAGGATCAAGATGGTCTCTCTCAAACAACCCTGCAATCAAATAAAAGAAATCTCTTGTGTCCCCAATGCACCCAATACAATGGAAAATTGTATAGGCGCAATAGTTCGGCGAAGAGATGGTTACACAAGTTATCAGTGCACTGAAGACTGGGGTCTTCTGTGAGTCAGACTTGTACACGGGCGCCGAAAACCCCTTTGACGGCAAGGCACTACAAAGGCTGGAAGGAGGGCTAACCTCCAAATCCACCAAGGCCACACCCCTCCAAGGGTCTGAGGAGTAAGCCCATGATCCAATGCCCCGACAAGCCCCTCTTGCTGGAAAGACATCCAAGGCCCTGGCAAGCCCTTATCGCCGGGGAGACGTCTGGCGGCCGAACGAGTCTTCCTTGCTGGGAAAGCATTCAAGGCCCCGGCAAGCCCTCCTTGTCGAGAAGATAGACAAAGCCCTGGCAAGCTTTCCTTGCCGGGAAGGTATACTAGGCCACTGGCAAGGACACCAGCCCGGCAAGCCCCATTCGCCGCCAGGTGTTCCCTCCCGCCACAGTGCTACCGACTACCGTAGCGCCAGCACATCCCTCATGCACCAGCACAACACCCAGGTGTCAAAACACCTGGGTACATGTCAATACCATACTGATGCGGGCCAGGAGACTGGCGAGGCATTTACTGCCCCTGACACCGCAGTAGATAGATAGCGGTGAACCCTGTTCACTGTGCATACCGTGAACCCCCTATTGAGCACTGTTGGTGACCCATTCGCCTATAAAAGGAGGCCCAAGGCTCAGTTCTAAGGGGTTAGACACTTAGGGCATTGGCCAACGGGCAATCACTATAGCAAGTAAACCTATAGTAAGCACCTAATACAACAAACACAACAGGAGTAGGGTTTTATGCACTGAGCGGCCCGAACCTGGGTAAACACGTTCCCGGTGCTGATCGCCAGCCATGTTCTAGAGTTAAGGTAGTTCCATTAACCATGAGTGGGGGTGAGCCTACCAAATTTATTAAAGCACCGTAAGAATCAACGATATGGCTACCCATGAAATTTCCACCTACGATGGTGTCAAGAACATACCTATTCCAAAGAGAAATACCCACATAAAAGCTGCGAAGTAGGACGGTAGTAGATTGCTTACGAGTAGATCTACTCTGAGCATTGCAAATCCTATACCAAACATCCATTAAGTTTTCTTCCTCATTTTGTTTGAAATTGAGAACTTCGCTCTCGGGAGTATCGTTTGAAGCGGTAGGTAGACTATCCCACACAAGCAGGTAGACTATCCCACACAAGGAGGCAGAAAGCAAGCGAAGAAAAAGGGCAAATGAAAAAGGAAAAAAAATGTAAATTTTGTTTTTCAGAAGTGGGGGGGAGGAAAACGAGAGGCAAAAAAGTAAATGCAAGAGATGAGTTTGCGACGGTTACTTGGATAAGCTTCACTTGATGCTCCTCGATAACAGCGCCAGAAATTGGCACGTTGACGGGAGATATTCTTGACTTGATCCTCCTCCCCGGCAATGGCGCCAAAAATTCTTCTTGCTACCTCTTGAGCTTGAATTGGTTTTTTTCCCTTGAAGAGGAAAGGGTGATGCAGCCCAGTAGCAGTAAGTATTTCCCTCAGTTGGAGAACCAAGGTATCAATCCAGTAGGAGAATCATGCCAAGTGTCCAGAGTACCTGCGCAAACACAAACGAGCTTGCACCCAACGCTATAAAGGCATTGTCAATCCCTTCAAGATTGATTGCAAAGTGAGATATGAAGGCGGAAAGTGCAACAAAGTAAAATACTGAGGCTGAAAATATGAAGTGAAGTAGACCCGAGGGCCATAGTGTTCACTAGAGGCTTCTCTTAAGATAGAAAATATTACGGTGGGTGAACGAATTACTGTCGAGCAATTAATAGAACCGCGCAAAGTCATGACGATATCTAAGGCAATGATCATACATATAGGCATCACGTCCGAGACAAGTAGACCGATACTTTCTGCATCTACTACTATTACTCCACACATCGACCGCTATCCAGCATGCATCTAGTGTATTGAGTTCATAACGAACAGAGTAACGCCTTAAGCAAGATGACATGATGTAGAGGGATAAATTCATGCAATATATATAAACCCCATCTTTTTACCCTTGATGTAAACAACATGATGCATGCCTCGCTACCCCTTCTGCCACTAGGTGAGGTCACCACATGGTATGAACCCAAAACCAAGCACTTATCCCATTGCAAGAAGTGTAGATCAAGTTGGCCAAACAAAACCCACAACTCGAAGAGAATTACAAGGATATTAAACCATGCATATAAGAGATCAGAAGAAGCTCAAATAAGATTCATAGATAATCTGATCATAAATCCACAATTCATCGGATCTCGACAAACACACCGCAAAAGAAGATTACATTGGATAGATCTCCATGAAGATCATGGAGAACTTTGTATTGAAGATCCAAGAGAGAGAAGAAGCCATCTAGCTACTAGCTATGGACCCGAAGGACTATGGTGATCTACCCACGCATCATCCGAGAGGCAATGGTGTTGATGAAGAAGCCCTCCGTGTCTGAATCCCCCCTCCGACAGGGCACCAGAATGTGCCCCAGATGGGATCTTGCGGAGACAGAAGCTTGCAGCGGCGGAAAAGTATTTTCGTGGCTCCCTCCCGTGGTCTCAGATTTTTCGTGGATTTATAGGCGGAAGAACTAGGGCAGAGGAGCCCCAAGGGGCCCACAAGCCTGCTAGGCGCGCCCCCCTGGCCAAGGCTAGGGGGCTTGTGGCCTCCCCTGGTGCCCTCTGCCTTGGTTCTCAAGCTTCCAGCGTATCTTCTGTTTCAGAAAAAATATTTCCGGAGGTTTTATTCCGTTTGGACTCCATTTAAAATTCTCCTGTGAAAAAGGTCAAAAACACGGGAAAAACAGGAACTGGCACTTGGCACTGAGTTAATAAGTTAGTCCCAAAAAAGATATAAAATGCATACAAAACATCCAAAGTTTGACAAGATAATAGTATGGAACCATAAAAAATTATAGATACGTTGGAGACGTATCAGGGGATCGGACAAAAAGGAAACAATATTTCATTCATTCATTTGAGGCAAACTTAGACAAATTACATGGATGATTTTTACTACTCTAACCTATGGTAATGTCTTTGGCGAGGGACAATGCTTGCCGGATAGAAGTTCAGGAAGACAAAAAGCGGCAAGGCCCCCAGCGCGACCCAGGCTAGCTCCTCCTGGACCAGCACTGCATGGAGGAGAACGTGGCCAGAAGCGACGTCGGAGCTGGGAACCAGGCGCTGTCAGCAATATGCGACAGCGTCGGGTCTTCTGGCTCGTCGGTCCCAACTCAGGAAGAGGAGAGCCGTGGACTGACAATGATGGTGCGACCTACGGTCAGTCCGAGGTCAGGTCCTCGTACCCAAGCTTAGCCTGCCAAGGATCTGACCGTACCCGCTGTCTCTCCCGTGTGTCCCGTCCTCATCGCCCTCGCGTCAAGAAGGGCTTTCAGTCCCGCTCGAGCTCTCTTCGGAGCAGCTGAGGCGTACACTTGAGCTCTCATATATCTTGACGAAGAGCAGGTTGTCCGCCATCATCTTGAAGTGAAGAACGTTGACGTCCCAGATATTGTGGGCACGAGCGAAGCTCTTCCACCCACAGCCAAGGAACAGGAGCCGAGGCTCCGGTTGCTCCACGGCCACCGGTACGGCGCCGTTGCCGCCGCCATGCACCTGGAGCCACAACATCAGGAGAATCTCTTCGCTCGTCGCATTAGCGAAGGCGTTGTGGAGTTGAAGCCGGGTCCTGATATGGCCTTGCAGTTTGACAAGGAACTCTAACATAGTTCTTTCAACATGAGTTCGCGTGGGAACAAGCCTCAGGGAAGGCGAATGTGCTGGAGTGGCATCCCGCCTTCCTCGACCACGACCTCCGCGGCGACCGCGACCCCTCACCCCTCCGCCACCTTGGGCGCTCGGGCCACCTTCCGCAGGTGCGGCCCCTGAAGCTATGGCATGATCCGAACAGGATCCTCTTGCTGCTCTGGCGGCTGATGGTGGCCGTACTCGTCCCCTAGCCATGGTTACGGGCGAGCGCCGCCTGAATCTAAGGAAGATACTACAAAAGATGTTGGGGGTGTTGTGCGTGTCAAGAGTTGGATGGATGACCAAAACCCCTCGCAAACCCCCTAATTTATAGGGCGGGGCGCGGGGGCTAGCCCTCCTCACACACCAGAAACCGCCGCCCTTCTTGCCCAATCGCCCATGATCACGGGCGAACAGGGAGCCGCCCTGATGCACCAATGCATGCAGGGGCGGGCCCTGCCATGGCTATGACTTTGAAGGCCACGATTGTCACTTGCCTGACCGTTACTGTGCATGCCTCAGCGCGTGGCAGAAGCATTTCGGGGGGTGGGACGGCCCCTGTGCGCACACCTCTCTACTTCGTGCGCTCAATGCGCGACGTGGGGAAAGACCACTACCAACGGCTCCAAACTGCAAGATAACCTGTCACGAAGGCCCGTGCACCAGTTTTGGCCTGGCCCAATGACGCCTCGCGTGCGTGTATGGCCAGCCCCGGGGGCTCATGTTGGTACACTGAAGACTGGGGTCTCCTATGCCCCAGCCTTGTACACAGGCACCGGCAACCCCTTTGACGACAAGGCAGGAGGAAGGCTGGCAGGAGGGCTAACCTCCAAATCCACAAGGCCACACCCCACCAAGGGTGTGAGGAGTAAGCCCAAGCTCCAAGTCCCTGGCAAGCCCCTCTTGCCGGGAGGACATCCAAGGCCCCGGCAAGCCCTTATCGCCGGGAAGACGTCCGACGCCCCAACGAGTCTTCCTTGCTAGGAAAGCATTCAAGGCCCCGGCAAGCCCTCCTTGTTGGGAAGATAGACAGGGCCCCGGCATGCTTTCCTTGCTGGGAAGGTAGACTAGGCCACTGGCGAGGACACCAGCCCGGCAAGCCCCATTCGCCGCCACGTGTTCCCTCCCGCCACAGTGCCACCGACTACCGTAGCGCCAACGCATCCCTCATGCGCCAACACAACACCCAGGTGTCAAAACATGTGGGTACGTATCAATACCATACTGATGCGGGCTAGGAGACCGGCGAGGCATTTACTGGACCTGACACCGTAGTAGATAGATAGCGGTGAACCCTATTCACTATGCACGACGTAAACCCCCTATTGAGCACTATTGGTGACCCCTTCGCCTATAAAAGGAGGCCTAAGGCTCAATTCTAAGGGGTTAAACACTTCGGGCATTGGCCAACGAGCAACCACCGTAGCAAGTAAACCTATAGTAAGCACCTAATACAAGAAACACAACAAGAGTAGGGTTTTACACACTGAACGGCCTGAACCTGGGTAAAAACGTTCTCGGTGCTGATTGCTAGCTCCGCTCTTGGCGCCACCTCTCTTATCGCCGAACTATCAAGGAATCCTTGGAGGTTCCCATAGGTGTCATTTTCCCAACACAAGTGTAGTACGGATAGTAGATATAAGTTTTTGTAATCTGAAAATACAAAAACAACAAGGTAGCATGTGCAAAACGGTGAGAAAAATGTTGTATAAATGCTTGGTAATAAGGCCTAGGGTTCATACTTTCACTAGTGCAATCTATCAACAATGCTAACATAATAGAATCATATGATCATCCCTCAATATGCAGCAAAGAATCAGTCCAAATTCCTACCTAGTAGAGAACAATAAGATGAAATTGGTGTAGGTAGTAAAACCACCTCAAAGTTATTCTTTCTGATCAATCTTTTGAGATATTCCTATAAGTGTCACAAACAGCCCTAGAGTTCGTACTAGAATAACATCCGTGATACATATCTATCAATCATAATGTCGCCTAGGTACTCCAATGTCACCTCAAGTATCTATGGGTAAATTACGTGACATGCAATAAAATTTTTTAGATCTATCATATTCAATCCAACATAGATAACTTCAAGGAGAACCCCAAGATTTCTATCGGAGAACATGGTATGAAAATGTGCAATCAACCCCTATGCATAGATCCCCAAGGTCATCGGAATCCGCAAGCTGATGCCATAACATATATCAAGTGAATCACTTGAATACCCCAATATCACTATGGGTATCCGCATGCAAGACATACATGAAGTGTTCTCAAACCAAAATATTCAATCTAACATAACGGGATATTAAAATGGAAAGATTCAGTTCATCACAACAAGATAGCAAGGGAGTAACGTGACATGATCCAACTAGTTTAATTAAGCCCATGATACATACAGATTGTGCCATCTCAAGAACATGAGAGAGAGAGAGATTGAACACATATCTGCTGGTACATACCCTTAGCCCCGAGGCTGAAGTACTCCCTCCTCATGATGGCCTCCGCCGGGATGATGAAGATGACCACCGGAGATGATTTCCCATCTCCAGCTGGGTACTAGAAAGGCTCCAGGTTGATTTTTAATTAACAAAGCAAGTTGCGGCGGAGGAATGGAAGTTCTCTCTTTGTTTATGGGGTTTCTAGTATATATAGGATTTTTAGCGTTGGAATCATGCCAAACGGAGCCATGTGAGCCTCACAAGCCATCAGGGCGCGACCTATGGGCGGTCATGCCCTATTGTCTTGTGGCCCGCCGGTGGATCCCCTTCAGTTGTTCTTCGCTCCAAATTGCTTATTTCCTCGAGAAAAATATAAAAAAGTTTTGGGTGATTCTGAGAACTTTCGTTTTCAGCACAAAAATAACACCAAGGTGATTCCACTGAAAACATAGTTGTTGGGCCCCTCGGACCACGGGAACCCAGTCCCTCGGCGTGCGGCCCCAAGCGCGACATGGTCGTTCAAGCCTGGTTTGACCCATCGGCAGGCCAAACGAGGAAGATTCTCACGACGGCGCCAGCTTCACGAGGCGAGCATTTGGGGGTCACTGTCAAGGAATGTGAATAGAGCGCTCACTGCCAAGACGTGCCCCGAGGCTACCCCCGAGGCCTTCAGAAGGCGGATTCGCCAAGGGAAGCCTTGCAAGACCCCACGGTCGTGTGCCCCACATGGGTGACGCAAATTGCGTATGCAGCACACGAGCAGTGCCAGTGGTCATGCGCAGGAGATCTTTCCACTTCCGTGCTAAGGAAGCAAGGCCAGCTGGCGAGCCCTGAAGCATCTCCCAAAGGTTTCCCAATCGGTGGGAGAGGACCAAGGCTGGGGGCTCGACAGGATGGAGGTCAACCTTGAGCCCACCAGCGCGTCATGCAGAAGGGATTTTGCAGGAGAAGACCACCTTTGTCAGGGCAGGCCGCAGTCGTGTCCCCTTTCAAAATGGCCATTATTGCAACCCTTCCATCTAAGTGTTTTCGGGGGAAGAGGACCAAGGCTAGTATAAAAGAGAGGCCCAACCTCCATAGTAGGGGATCCAATCCCCATCGTCTCCATTAGGGCAAGAACCCACCTTCGTACGCGTCTTCCACCTTCAAGCAGTCCAGACAAGCAGGAGTAGATAGACCGCAAGGTAGCCCGAACTTGGGTAAACAACCGCATGTTCTAGCTCACCTCCCTTAGCTCGAGCCACGAGAGAGTCGTCGTGATGATGAGAGGTAGAACAGGGTAGGAGAGCGAGGGCACCCAAGTGTTTGAACCTTTTTGGGTCTACGGAGCCCCGATTCTGACATTTGGCACGCCAGGTGCGCAGACGCTCTTCGGCTCCAGGTTCGCTCCGGCTTCACGAACCCCACGGCCGACGCTCACTACATGCGCTCCGGGTGCTCAGCGTCGGACGGCCGTTACCGACCCGCCAACGTTGTGGCCACCATGGTCTTTGCCCCAGCCGCTCACCGGCGGCAAGGTTTTGTGTGGCCACCGATGCAGCAAGGTGGCTGGCCTGCTTCGTCCCCCACGGCGTCTGTCTCAGCATGCGTTCACGTGGGAGACCTGAATGCATAGGACACACTGCTCAGGGAGAGCAAGCTACTTCGCCACCGCTCGACTCGTGTAGGGCACGATGCCTGGGCGGACCACGTCGCAGAACTTCTCACCGTCGACGAGAAGGCCTTGGCTCCCTATGCCCCACTTAGGCCCCCGCCCAAGGGGTTCGAGAAGTCCTTGCCTCACACCGTGCTCCTGTTCCTTAGGGTCCCGGTGACCGGCTTTGGGCCTCCGCCATCCCCTCACAGCGATCCGCCTTGAGAGCCCAGCAGGGTGTTCTACGCCCATCACAAATACACACCCACAACACGGAGGATTGCCAGGCGGCCAGGGTCCTCTACAGCAAGCGCGCTGCTCGGGGCCGAGACCGTGCCATCGCTGCCAACCGCGGAGGTGACTGCCGCGGCGGAGGAAGGGGCGGAGGCGACCGCGATGTTGGTGTGACCGCGACAACAGAGGTTACCGCGACAACCACCTCCGCCGACCACGTGGTGACGACAGAAGTGGTTTGCCTCAAAACGACACATCGCGCGGGTGCTCCCATGGTGTGCGCCACCAGGATAGCGCCGCCTTGCCGCCACACCCATGCCCCCCGGTGATAGGGGTGTCGTGCCGGGCACTGGTGTCACGGGCCTTGCGCTCCAAGCCGACACTCGCCCCCGGCATGAGGGGTTATGCCGGGCGCCCCCATCAGATCGGGCTTGGTGGCTCCAGCCTGGGGCCACCATGTATGGCCGGTGCGACGAGGAGGCGCCTGGGGGCCCATGGAGGCGCGCCCCGATGCGCTTACCCGGAGGCGAGGAGAGTGGCGCCAAGCTCCAAGATCATGGGAGTTTACCGTTCACAAGGTCGACAAGCTGCAAGGAGTGTAGGCCGCCCACACCTCAAGAGGTGTCGGGATCCCGCGGGTTCATGGAGCTTCAGGAGCAAGCAGCCTTAGGACCCAGCTGTCGCGTGCCAGCGAGGTTGTCCATTGCGGTACGTAACGACATGCGGCCTCACGCACCCATAGTGGTTGGGACGTCAGGTGACTTGTTGGACAGTTTGGGTTAAACAGTTCCCAGTATTTTGTATCTCCCCAAATGGATGTTTCTTGAATATTTAATAACTTGATTAACCTTCACTTGAGATGGCGTCATTTGCCTTAATCCTAAGCTTTAGTGCGAATCCACCACCTTGCAACTGGACTCTTCGGGCCGTATGGGACATGATAGTTGTCGCGCTTGGGCCACGGGAGCGCTGCGCCGACGTACACGTTTCAACGCCGAAGGGTGGGAAACATCACAGAAGAACACTTTGGGGAAGGACCCCTCCAGAGGCGCCCATGTATCCAGGATAGATTCTCAAGCTTGGAGAGCGAGTGTGGGGGCCTCTTCAGAATCGCCCATATCCCTAGGCGAGATGACGCGTGCCTCGGGAGAGAGGGTGGGGGCCCCCTCAAGACCACCCGTGTCTCCAGGCCCCGCGCCACTTGCCTGGAGATGAAGGATGGGAGCTTGGAGTCAAACACCCGGAGGCCTACCCATGACACTCTCACGTAAAAATGAGTGGGTTGTATACGCGCGGGGCCTCCTAAGTGTAACCCCACGACGAGCTGCGACTATGCCCACAACATAGTGGAATCCCTTGCAATGTGATGTCTACTACACAACCTTCTTATTGTAGACTCGTGTTGGGACCCCAAGCACAGAGTTTTGTAGGACAATAGCAAGTTTCCCTAAAGTGGATGACCTAAGGTTTATCAATCCGTGGGAGGCGTAGGATGAAGATGGTCTCTCTCAAGCAACCGTGCAATCAAATAACAAAGAGTCTCTTATGTCCCCAAGAAACCCACTACAATGGTAAATTGTATAGGTGCACTAGTTCGGCGAAGAGATGGTGATACAAGTGTAATATGGATGGTAGGTATAGGTTTTTGTAATCTGAAAATATAAAAACAGCAAGGTAACAAATAGTAAACAACGAGAAAAACATTGTATAAATGGTTGGAAACAAGGCCTAGGGTCCATACTTTCACTAGTGCAAGTTCTCTCAACAATAATAACATAGTTCAATCATATATAAATCCCTCAACTGCGACAAAGAGTTCACTCCAAAGTCACAAATAGCGGAGAACAAACAAATAAATTATTGTAGGGTACGAAACCACCTCAAAGTTATCTTTTTTGATCAATCTTATGAGCTATCCCTATAAGGTTCACGAACAGCCCTACAGTTTGTACTAAAATAACACCTTAAGATACACATCAACCAAAACCCTAATGTCACCTGGATACTCCAATGTCAACACAAGTACCCATGGGCATGATTATATGATATGCATCACATAATTTGAGATTCATCATGTTCAATCCAACATAAAGAACTTCAAAGAGTGCCCCAAAGTTTCTACCAGAAAGTCAAGACCAAAACATGTGCCAACCCCTATGCATAGATTTCCAAGGTCACGAAACCTGCAAGTTGATCACCAAAACATACATCAAGTGGATCGATAGAACTTTCCATTGTCACCACAGATATCCCATCATAAGACGTACATCAAGTATTCTCGAATCCTTAAAGACTCAATCCGATAAGAAAACTTCAAATGGAAAACTCAATTCACCACAAGAAGATAGAGAGGGGAAAACTCTATATGATTCATCTATATTAATAAAGATCGCGATACATCAAGATCGTGCCATCTCAAGAACACGAGAGAGAGAGACTGAACACATATCTACTAGTACATACGCTCAGCCCCGAGGAGGATTACTCACATATTATCATGGTGAGGAAGAGAGATTTGTTGATGGAGAGGTGCAGCCTCGAAGATATGGAGGCGATGGCAGCCAGGACACCGGCGACGGGCGGCGGTGGTGGCGACGGGCAGTGGCCCCTTGCCCCTCCTTCTTTCTTGGTCTTGATGCTGCAATGGAGGAGACTCTCCCCTTCTTGCGGCTGCCAAGGGAGAGGCAAATTCGTTGCTCTTGGTGGCTGTACCAAAATTAAGGTTTTTCTCTCCTTATATGTGCCTCTGTGGTGCTCTATGGCCCTCCGATGGATGGACCAATGATGTAATGGCTCTCGGGCACTTCTAGAACCTTCCTAGGGGCTCCTCACAGCCGTCATGAGTCTCCAAAGTTGTCGCTTGGCCGAATATATCAGATATGTTAAGAGTTGGACTCAATCACGTCAAGAATTCTCGTGATCCGGTAATCAGATATTTTCCTTCGGTAAAACGGGCCTCCAGATCGCATTTGTAGTCCAAAATCATTGTCATAAAATTCCCCACACTTTCCTAGTTTTAGCCTTTTCCATTTGACTATGTATTATGGGGTAAAACTGATGATCGCTTAAAACTCTTTATGGATAGATTTCAGGAGAGTGAGAGTCCTCCTCCAACAAGGCTCCTTTTGTGTTTTTTACTATTTCTAATTAATTCCTATAAATCAAAGTGTGAAACAAGAACTTGTGCAATTTTGCAACCATTAAAGGGTTAGTCGCAAAAAAAATTAAAGTTGTATTGAAGTGATTGTAAAACATCCAAGAATGATAATATAAAAGCATATAACAAGGAAAAATTATAGATACGTTGGAGACATATCACATCGCGCATGGGATCAACCGAAGAAGACGTCTCGTGAGATGCAGCTAACACTTCCTTTAGGTTGACCTGTGCTGGAAACGACAGTCACACTTCCTTTCTAGGTTGAACTGTGCCTGGGTACGACAACCGCTTTTCCTTTTCCCCTTTGGACTTGCAAACAAGCTCACCAGGCTGGCTCGTGTTAGAAACGGCCGCCACGCCTCCCCTTTGGGCTTGTAAACGAGTTCTTCTTTGGTTTTGATAAAGATCTCGCTCTTCTGGTTTTAACGGAGTGTCGTTGGTTTTCTCTTTTCTCACCACATGTGCTCGCCACCTCCCTCTTGAACGTCACACAAGACAGGGCTGGGTACAGTGCCCACACCCAAGATACAGGCTCCGTCTACGAGCATCTTCCCGCGTGCACCACCTTTCTAAGGCCTTAGCGCCTAATTTCCTCGCACGATGCACAAAAGCGAGTCGACGAGCATGCGTTGTGCCCCCCAAGGACGGCACCCCGTGCGAAGGCGCGACATTTGATGAAGTACGGTCTATCGGGCACACACCTCGGGAGGGTATCGGCCTGCCCCAGGCTCTCTCGCCGCTGGGCCTTGCACACGTAATCGCAGCCTGGTTCCCAGGTGGCAGCCAAGCTCCGCACACGGGCTACACGTCGAATGACACAAGGTATGAGATAACAAGAGAGGCATCAGGATCCATACAAAAACAAACATTCATGATAGGAGCAGGGAGTTCAAGGAGAAGCTGCTCGCTTCGTGCCTCGACGGGATTACAAGCTGATAGGGCCATGGGTTTGGAGTGGACTAGAGGGACGTGCAACTCTCATCACCGTCATCATCATCCCCGCATGCTTCGTTTCATTGCCTCCTTCATCAATCACGTGCCCCTCGACACACCCGTGACCCTCAAAGCCGTCGGGGGCGAACTGCGCACTCAGCGCATCGACGTGGTCCCTCACCGCCTTCCACACGGCACCACGGCTTGCCTAGGGAATGAGGGCCATTGCGACCTTGAAATCAAAGTGGGGATCGGTGCAGAAGAGGTTGCGGAAGACCACGTTAGTGCTTGGGACAAAAGATCACGACTTTCTTCCTCGATCGGTCCAGAAGAAGTTGCGGAAGACTCGCGTTAGTGCTTGGGACAAAAGATCACGACTTTCTTCCTCGATCAGTGCCCCTACTTGTTGGGCGCCCGCCTCAAGCCGTTCCACGACCTTGGTGAAGAAGTCAAGGTAACCAACATCTACATACACGAGAGGGATGGGGACGCTTCCCCTGCAGATGAAACTCAAGGCTAGACACGCCCGACACTCGAAGCATTGGAACATCTTCGAGCAGGGAGCTGAAGCCCCCAGGCCTCTCGCCTCGTGAGTCGCTCGCTCCACGAGGGAAGCGGCACCACTCACTTGCCCCTGGAGAGACGCCAGCTCGTCTGCGGTGACGGCCTGAGCGCGATGTGTGGCCTCCTCCCGACCTCTTGCAAAGGGTAAGAGCCTCCGTAAGGCCTTCTATCCCATGCTGCATCTCTGTGGGCTGAGCCATGAAGCGGCTCTCCTGTAGTTGCAGCTTCCTTGTGTAATCTTCGCGGGCCTTCTCGATCGACGTGTCAGTGTCCCCTTGGATCTTTTCTCCTTGTTGGTTGTAGGTGGCCTCGGCGTTGGCAACATATCGATTCAACGCCTCCAGCCGCTCGCGCTCCAAGCCCAGCTTCAAGGACGCCAAGGGGAGCTGATGTTCGAAGATCCGGAGGTCTACCTCATGAAGGGAGAGCTCGCGTGCTACCTCCGACTCGACACTCCGCCCCTGAAGGTGCTGCTCCAAGGCGGCATTCGAAGCTTGAAGTTCCCACTCGCGAGCCTCGGTGGCCTCGCAACGCTCGACCGCTTTATCAACCTCGTGGAGGGCGCCCTCACATGCCTCCCTCACTGCGGTAGTGGATGCTTCGGCCTTCATGCACGCCGCTTCATGTTGGCAGTGGCTCATCTTAATAGCCACGTCAAGCCAATGCCACCCGTAAGCCAAGCGCATGCGTTCCTCGGCGAAGCGTACGTCTCAATCCCAAAGCTCAGCCCCAAGCCGCCTCATCATGCTCAAGGTGTTCCTCAGTAGGTCAAGGCGAACCGAGGTCCAGGAGGCCACAAGCTCTAGGGCCCAACGCTTCCGCTCCCGAGTGGGCCCTAGAGGCTCCAGCCCACCCGTCGAAGGCTCGGGACTGGTTGATGTTCGCCCTGCCCCGCCGAGTCTGGGCGTCGTACGTAGGGGGCTCGAGGCCCCCTGTGGGGCGGCTAGCTCCTCAGAATCGTACGTTGTGTCCGACGGGGCACCGGAGGCGACTAGCTGCTCCAATCTTTTTGACACATCCCCACCCATTTGGGCTCCCCGTAGGAGATGCCGGGAGAGTGAGTGCCCTTCTCCTCGCGGCCCCGACTGGCGAGGGCGGAACCACATCGTGACCAGACGCATCGCTCGCATGGTAGTCTAGCGCGCCTAGGCCACTCCCCCAGCCCCGGCTAATGGTGCGAAGCCAAGCGCCAGGCCAGGGGGCTTGTTGACCCTCTTGCTCGTCGGAAGCCTGAACGGAGAAGGGGCCAGTCACACCTGAAGCGCAGTATCAAGGAAAATGGAGGGGCAACTCTCGCTCATCCTTGGTGGCCCATCTCCTCCTCTTCAGCACCCTTGGCCAGGCCCCAGCGCTGCCCTCGGGTCAGGCCTGAGGCAGAGGCGTGCCACCCCGTGCTACCGTGGATGGGAGCTCCGGGCCTGCCAAACCCCCTGGCTCAGACGCCACCAAGATAGGTGCATCCTGAGGCCCCTCGTGGCCTCTGGGAAGCAGCCCTCGCTGGTCGAAGTGGGGCATCGCTCGGGAAACCCCCCCCCATTCTTGTACTGGTACAAGGGGAGCCCCCACGGCGAAGGCTGCCCACAGTTTTGCTGAGCAAGACCGGGAGCACCGCATCGAGCGTGTCAACTGGCACACGCCTCGGATGGAGCCGCATCGGATCATTTATCCCGAAGAAGGCCCACATCGGGCGAGAGTGACATTGAAGTGGGGCAATCCGCCACCTGAGAAACTCCGTGATGACTAGCGCGACAGTCACCCCCACTTCCCTCAAGGTCTCCAATCTCCCCCGGACTAGCGATAACCCCGGTTCGTCGAGCCGGGCATGCTCCCATGTGGAGCTTGGTGCTGCTGGAAGGATTCGGTCAGCAGCAGGGGGCTATACTGCCCGACATCCACGAACACCCACTGCCGCCTGAAACCTTCGGCAAAGTGATTGAACTTCATGTCGATGCACTCGCCTGCCGTCGCGTCCACGACCTGGAAAGGCACACACCCGGGGTGCTGGTCATGCGCGATCAGCTAGAGGAAGAAGAAGTGACCGAGCAACGCCACCGAAGGGGGGACGCTGAGAAAGGCCTCGTAGAGGAAGGTGAAGGACAAGAGGAGGAGAACGACCCTCGGATCCAGGTGCAACACATGAATTTGGTAATGCGAGAGAATGGCTTTGAAGAACTCTGAGAATGGGGGAAGCAGGCTAGAGAACATTACTGAGAGATGAAGAGCGATGGAGGTTGCCGATAGCTCAGCGAAGGGGGCCGAAGCCGGCAAGATCTTGGTTGGCCATGATTCATTAGAGCCACCGCGACCATGTGGAGAATGTTATCAAGTCCTTCGCGATTCATCACCGTGGACCTACCCTGCGCGGGTTCCGGTGCCGGGCGACCTTCTTCCGCCTCCATTCCCTCGCCCTCCTTGCTCGAGAATTTGCGCCGGTGCTGTGAGAAAAGGGGCGGCGATCGCTTGGTGGATGGGAACAATCTTACGCAAGAAAGAAGATGCAGGGAGGCGACACAAAGCAGGGGAGAGCAATAACGGGCCGACTGCGATGCAGGCTATGCTGGCTTGGGGTGGTTACCGAGGCGTCGTGGGGAGCAGCAAGGGCGTCCCACGATTGGCCGGGCACCACATGTTGCGCCTGACCCGT
This sequence comes from Hordeum vulgare subsp. vulgare, assembly GCF_904849725.1. NCBI lineage: Eukaryota > Viridiplantae > Streptophyta > Magnoliopsida > Poales > Poaceae > Hordeum > Hordeum vulgare. The sequence continues at coordinate 296,299,160 of NC_058520.1, read as the reverse complement.
AGGTGGTTGGGGCCAGTGTCTCTTCGCCCCTCCCGTGGGAAGGAGTCATGCACAACACGGGCCCAGGGGCTACTACCGGCCCCTGGGACCTGGGATACCCAGGCTAGCTGACCTGCGTCCCCAGGCATGGCACTTCATTTCAAGCCCGGCCGAGCCCATCGGCGGGCTAAACGAGGAAGACCCTCGTGAGGGCTCCGGCCTCGCAAGGGGAGCATCTAGCGATCATCGTCAAGGACTGTGAAAGGGCGCTCACTACGAGGACGTGCCCACAGGTTACCCCAAGGCCCTAGTGATGCGGACTTGCCGAGGACAGCCTGGCAGGGTCTCATGGTCATGTGCCCCTTGTGGGGGACACCAGTCACGAAGGCAGCACACGAGTGGTGCCAATGGGCATGGGAGCAGAGCTTTCCGCTTTCGTGCTAAGGAAGCAATGTAAGCCGACGAGCCGAGAAGCATCTCCCAAAGGTTTCCCGATCGATGCAAGAGGACCAAGGCCAAGGGCTCGGTAGGACAGAGGTCACCCCCCGAGCCACGAGCGTGTCATGAAGAAGGGCTTGTGCGGGCAAAAACCACCTTTGTCAGGGCCGGCCGCAATCATGTCCCCTTTCAAAACGCCCATTGTGGGAACCCTTCACGCCGAGTGTTTTCGGGGGAAGAGGAACGAGGCCAATATAAATGAGAGACCCAACCTCCGTAGTAGGGGATCGATCCCCTTCATCTCCATCAGGGCAAAAACCCTCCTTTGTACTCATCTTCCTCTTTCAAGCAATCCAAACAAGCAGGAGTAGGGTATTACACCGCAAGGTGGCCCGAACCTGGGTAAACAGCCGCATGTTCTAGTTCACCTACCTTAGCTCGAGCTGCTAGAAAGTCGCCATGAAGTTGAGAGGTAGAACAGGGTTGGAGAGCAAGCGCACCCTAGAGTTCGAACCTTTTTCGGTATGTGGAGCCCCGTTTCTGACAAGTGTTAGTTTGGGTTAGTTCTAAATAAATATTATAAAGTACATCTAAACCATATAAAAGTATTGTAAACATAGGAAAACATGGCATGAATACTTCATAAATTATTGATATGTTGGAGATGTATCGATATGACTAGAAAGAAATTCCCATGTGTCCACGGGAGCTATTGCTTAATATAAGAGTACTTTCAGTCCTGTCCTTTGCTACAAAAAGGATTGGGTACCTTTCTGCACCTTTTCTACTATTGCTACTTGTCACTTGTTATGAATTATCTTGCTACAAAAATATCTATCACTGTTACTTACAAACTTGCCGAGAATAGTTGCTGAAATTCGCTTGTCATTTCTTTCTGCTCCTCGTTGGGTTCGACACTCTTACTTATTGAAAGGACAATGATAGAACCCTTGGGTCATTAGGAATCTTTTGTGGCACCGTTTCCGGGGAGCAAAAGTGCCTTTGGTAAGGGAACATTTTTGGTACGTGCTGAAATTTACTATTTCTTGTCACTATGAACGGTCACCCTTTGAGTGGCTTGTTCAGGGCATCTTTGCCTCGAACGGAAGTTGAGGAAGTTGTTCCTCAACCTACTGATCCTACTGAAAAATATTTTTATGAGATTCCTTCGGGTACGGTAGAGAAACTATTTGCTAATCTTTATAGCAGTTCAACTTATCCTGATTATCATTCGATATATGTCGACGAGATATGTGGATAGTTCAAGCTTTTAGGTCTACCCGGAGATAAAGTTAAGAAGAAAGTTTTCCCTTTATATTTGTAGGTAAAAGCATTAATGTGGTAGAGGCTATTGGATGATATTGGATCATGGGACTGGAATCGCTTGAAGCTGGAATTTCATTAGAAGATTTATCCTATGCATGTAATTCTTCATGTTCGGAACTTTATTTATAATTGCTGGCCTCATGAAGGAGAAAGTATGTCTTAATACTGGGGAGGCTTAAATCTATGATGCACATTTGCCCCAACCATGAGCTCTCAACAGAACTGATTATACAAAAAAATATGCTCGGCTTTCTTATGATGATCAAACATTATTTGATTCTTGTGCTACTGGTTCCTATATGAAGGAGACTATTGAATTCGAATGGGATCTCCTAGAAAAGATTAAATGCAACTCTGAAGATTGGGAAGTTGACGATGGTAAATAGTCTAGTATAAAGCTTAATCTTGATTGCGTTAAATCTTTTATGGAGACTGCTTCTTTTTGTGAGTTCAGCAATAAATATGGTCTTGACTTTGAGATAATAGCTGCTTTGTGTGAATCTTTTGCTACCTATGTTGATCTTCCCAAGGAGAAGTGTTTAAATATCATTCTCCCATTGAAAAGTTATCAGATAAAATTGTTAAAATTAAGAAGGAATAAATAATTGTTAACCATGTTGATCCAATTATTCCCACTGCTTACATTGAGAAACCTCCTTTTCCTGATAGGATTAGGGAACATGCCAAGGCTACGACTATGGTTAATAAAAATTATATTAGGATACCCAAACCTTCTAAAAAAATAAATGTTAAGCCTAATGTTGCTCTATTAAAGATCTCCTAGTTGATAATATTGATGGGCAGGTTATTTGCCTCTCTGATGAAGTTGCTAGAATTGCAAAACCTGTTAGAAACAAGTGAGATGAGCTCGGTAAAAACAAACCAATTGTAGGCGTGCCTCTCATCTCAGTTAAAACTAGAGATCGTTGCTATCATGGCTTGTGTGATATTGCTGCTAGTGTTAGTGCTATACCTTTTACATTTTACCAAAAAATTATGCATGACATATAATCCTTTGAGATTGAAGATATTGATGCCACTGTTAAACTTGCAAACTTTGATACTACTTCACCAATTGGGATTGTTAGAGATGTTGAAGTCTTGTGCAGAAAGGTCAAGTACCCTACTAATTTCCTAGTACTTGGTTCAGAACAAGATAACTTTTGTCCCATTATATCTGGTAGACCTTTCTTGAATACTGTTAATGCTGAAATTAATTGTGCTACTGAGAAGGTCAAAGTGAGCTTTGGTGATATGTCTCATGAGTTTAATTTGTGCAAGTTTAGTAAACATCCAAATGAGAAAGAATTGAGTGATAAGGATGAAATAACTGGTCTTCCTTCTACTATTGTACCTCCTACCGATCTGCTAGAATAATATTTGCTAGACCATGAAAATGATATGCATCTGAATGAAAGCAATGAAATAGATAAGATATTATTTGATAAACAACCTATACTTTAAGACATTTTAGGGGATCCTCCTTCACCCAAGGGAGGTCCCGTGTTCGAGCTTAAGACATTACCTGATACTTTGAAATATGCTTATCTTGATAAAATTAAGACATATCATGTTATTATCAGTGCTAACCTTTCAGAGCATGAACAAAAGAGATTATTCAAAATTCTAAGGAAGCACATGGCTGCTATTGGATATAGTCTAGATGATATTAAGGGCATAAGCCCCACTCTCTCAAAGCACAAGATTAATATGGAACGAGAAGCTAAACCTATCGTTGATCATTAACGCTGTTTCAATCCTAAGATGAAAGAGGTGGTAAGAACTAAAATATTATAACTTTTGGAGGTAGGTATAATTTATCCTATTGGTGATAGTAGATGGGTAAGTCTTGTTTATTGTGTTCCTAAGAAAGATGGTATAACTCTTGTTCCTAATGATAAAAATGAACTTATTCCACAAAGAATAGTAACTAGTTATAGGATGGTAACTGATTTTAGGAAATTGAATAAAGCTACTAGAAAATATTATTACCCCTTGCCTTTTACCAATCAAATGTTAGAAAAATTATCCAAACACACACACTTTTTTCCCTTGATGGATACTCTGGATTCCCTTAAATACCTGTGTCAAAATAGGACCAAGACAAAACTACCTTTACTTTCCCTTTTGGAACTTATGATTATAGGGATATGCTTGTTTGTCTATGCATTGCACCTGCTACCTTTCAAAGATGTATGATTTCTATATTCTCTAACTTTTCTGAAATGTTTGTTGAGGTTTTCTGTTGGGCAACGTTGCATGGGAAACAAAAAATTTCCTACACACACGAAGACCTATCATGGTGACGTCCATCTACGAGAGGAGATTTGTATCTACGTACCCTTATAGATCGCACAACAGGAAGTGTTAAGAAACGCGGTTGATGTAGTGGAACGTTTTCACGTCCCTCGATCAGCCCCACAAACCGTCCAACGAACCGTCCCGCGATCCATCCCACGATCCGTTCCGATCTAGTGCCGAACGGACGGCACCTCCGCATTCAGCACACGTACAGCTCAACGATGATCTCGGCCTTCTTGATCCAGCAAGAAAGATGGAGAAATAGACGAGTTCTCCGGCAGCGTGATGACGCTCCGGTGGTAGTCAGGATCATCTCCTGCAGGGCTCCGCCCGAGCTCCATAGAAATACGATTTAGAGGTAAAACTATGGTGTCTAGATCTGAGTTGCACGTGGGAAAAGTTGTCTCAAAACAGCCCTAGACCACCACTATATATAGGAGGGAGGGGGAGGAGGCTTGCGTTGAGGGCCAAGCCCTCAAGCGTGCGCCGGCCAAGGGAGAAGAGGAGTCCTACTCCAATCCTACTCCAACTAGGATTGGAAAGTGGAGTCCTTCTCTTCCTTCCCACCTCTTTTTTTTCTTTTCCTTTGGTTTTTGTTTCTTGGCGCCAAGGCCCTCTTGGGCTGTCCCACCAGCCCACTAAGGGCTGGTGCGCCACCCCTAGGGCCATTGGGCTTCCCCCGGGTGGGTTACCCTCTCCCGGTGAACTTCCAGAACCCATTCGTCACTCCCGGTACAATCCCGGTAATGCCCGAAAACCTTCCGGTAACCAAATGAAGTCATCCCATATATCCATCTTCGTTTCCCAACCATTTCGGAAACCCTCGTGAGGTCCGTGATATCATCCGGGACTCCGAACAACATTCGGTAACCACACATATAACTCAACTATACTAAAACATCACCGAACCTTAAGTGTGCAGACCCTGCGGGTTCGGGAACTATGTAGTCATACCCCGAGGTACTCCTCGGTCAATATCCAGTAGCGGGACCTGGATGCCCATATTGGATCCTACATATTCTCCGAAGATCTTATCGGTTGAACCTCAGTGTCAAGGATTCATATAATCCCGTATATCATTCCCTTTGTCCTTCGGTATGTTACTTGCCCGAGACTTGATCGTCGGTATCCGCATACCTATTTCAATCTCGTTACCGGCAAGTCTCTTTACTCATTCCATAATACAAGATCACGTGACTTACGTACACTTAGTCACATTGCTTGCAAGGCTTGTGTGTGATGTTGTATTACCGAGTGGGCCCCGAGATACCTCTCCGTCACACGGAGTGACAAATCCCAGTCTTGATCCATACTAACTCAACGGACACCTTCAGAGTCACCCACTTATGTTGTGACGTTTGATGCACACAAGGTATTCCTCCAGTGCCAGTGAGTTATATGATCTCATGGTCATAGGAACAAATACTTGACACGGAGAAAACAATAGCAATAAAACGACACGATCAATATGCTACGTTCATAGTTTGGGTCTAGTCCATCACATGATTCTCTTAGTGATGTGATCAAGTTATCAAGTGACAACACTTGCACATAGCCAAAAAACCTTGACTATCATTGATCAACTGGCTAGCCAACTAGAGGCTTTCTAGGGACATTGTTTTGTGTATGTATCCACACATGTATCTATGTTTTCATTCAATACAATTATAGCATGGATAATAAACGATTATCTTTAAACATGAAATATAATAATAACTATTAATCGTTGCCTTTAGGGCATACTTCCAACAGTCTCCCACTTGCACTAGAGTCAATAATCTAGTCCTCACATCGCCATGCGATTCACATTGTAATATATTGAGCACCCATACAGTTCAGGTGTTGATCATGTTTTGCCCGTGGAAGAGGTTTAGTCAGCGGGTCCGCTACATTCAGATCCGTGTGCACTTTGCAAATATTCACGTCCTCTCCTTCAACGTAGTCGCGGATGAGGTTGAAGCGTCGTTTGATGCGTCTGGTCTTCTTGTGAAACCTTGGTTCCTTTGCTAAGGCAATGGCACTAGTGTTGTTACATAACAGAGTTAATGGATCTAGTGCGCTCGGCACAACTCCAAGATCTGTCATGAACTGCTTCATCCAGACACCTTCCTTTGTTGCCTCTGAGGCAGCCATGTACTCCGCTTCACATGTAGAATCTGCTACGACGCTTTGCTTGGAACTGCACCAGCTTAGCGCACCCCCATTAAGAATAAATATGTAACCGGTTTGTGACTTAGAGTCATCCAGATCAGTGTCAAACTTGCGTCGACGTAACCTTTTACGACGAGCTCTTTGTCACCTCCATAAACAAGAAACATTTCCTTAGTCCTTTTCAGGTACTTCAGAATATTCTTGACCATTGTCCAGTGATCCACTCCTGTATTACTCTGAAACCTGCCTGCCATACTTATGGTCAAGCTGACGTCTGGTCTAGTGCACATCATTGCGTACATGATAGAACCTACGGCTGAAGCGTTGGGGATGGAACACATTTGTTCTCTATCTTCCGCAGTTGCTGGGTACTGAGTTTTACTCAATTTTATACCTTGTAATACTGGCAAGAACCCTTTATTGTACTGATCCATTTTGAACTTCTTCAAAACTTTATCAAGGTATGTGCTTTGTGAAAGTCCCATCAGGCGTCTCGATCTATCCCTATAGATCTTAATGCCTAGAATGTAAGTAGCTTCTCCTAGGTCCTTCATAGAGAAACTTTTATTCAAGTAATCCTTTATGCTCTCCAAAAGCTCCACATTTTTTCCAATCAGCAATATGTCATCCACATATAATATTAGAAACGCCACAGAGCTCCCGCTCACTTTCTTGTAAATACAAGATTCTCCAACCACCTGTATAAACCCAAATGCTTTGATCACCTCATCAAAGTGCTTATTCCAACTATGAGATGCTTGCACCAGTTCTTAAATGGATCGCTGGAGCTTGCATACTTTGTCGGCATTCTTTGGATCGACAAAACCTTCGGGTTGCATCATATACAACTCTTCCTTAAGAAAACCGTTAAGGAACGCCGTTTTGACATCCATCTGCCAGAATTCTTAATCGTAAAAGGCAGCTATTGCTAACATGATTCGGACGGACTTAAGCATCGCTACCGGTGAGAAAGTCTCATCGTAGCCAACTCCTTGAACTTATGAAAAACCCTTTGCCACAAGTCAAGCTTTAAAAATGGTCACATTACCATCTGCGTCCGTCTTCTTCTTATAGATCCATTTGTTCTGAATAGCCTTGCGGCCTTCAGGTAGTTCTTCCAAAGTCCACACTTTGTTCTCATACATGTATCCTATCTCGGATATCATGGCCTGCAGCCATTTGTTGGAATCCGGGCCCACCATTGCTTCTTCATAATTCACAGGTTCATTGTTATCCAACACCATAATTGTTAAGACAGGATTACCGTACCACTCAGGAGCAGTACGTGATCTTGTCGACCTGCGAGGTCCGATAGCAACTTGAGACGAAGTTTCATGATCATCATCATCAACTTGCTCCTCAACTGGCGCCGCAGCATCAGGGGTTCCCCTTGCCCTGTGCCACCATCTAGAGGAATCAGAGGTTTGACAACCTCATCAAGTTCTATCTTCCTCCCTCTCAATTCTTTCGAGAGAAACTCCTTCTCAAGAAAAGCTCCGTTTTTAGCAACAAACACTTTGCCCTCGGATTTGAGATAGAAGATATACCCAACTATCTCTTTTGGGTAACCTATGAAGATGCACTTTTCTGCTTTGGGTTCCAGCTTTTTAGGCCAAAGCTTTTTGACATAAACATCACATCCCCAAACTATAAGAAACGACAACTTTGGTCTTTTGCCATACCACAGTTCGTATGGTGTCGTCTCAACGGATATTGATGGTGCCATATTTAAAGTGAATGCAGCTGTCTCTAATGCATAACCCCAAAATGATAACGCCAAATCGGTAAGAGACATCATAGATCGCACCATCTCTAACAAAGTCCGATTACGACGTTCGGACACACCATTACGCTGTGGTGTTCCACACGGTGTCAACTGTGAAACAATTCCATATTGTCTTAAGTGAGCACTAAACTCGAAACTCAGATATTCGCCCCCACGATCAGACCGTAGGAACTTGAACTTGAAGTGACCCAGATATTCCTTGGCCGCCTTCTTATCAACAAGATACTTGGGCAGTTGCGCTTGAAGTGACCGAGACCCTTGCAATAATAACACTCCGTTTCAAGCTTAGGTCCAGCTTTGGGTTTCTTCGTCGGATTGGCAACAGGCTTGCTGCTGTTCTTTGAATTACCCTTCTTTCCTTTGCCGTTTCTCTTGAAACTAGTGGTCTTATTCACCATCAACACTTGATGCTCTTTACAGAGTTCTGACTCTGCGACTTTCAGCATCGTGAATAACTCGCTGGGTGACTTGTTCATCCCTTGCATTTTATAGTTCAAAACAAAGCTCTTGTAGCTTGGTGGCAGTGATTGAAGAATTTTGTCAGTGATAGCCTCTTCCGGGAGTTCAATCCCCAGCTCAGCCAGACGGTTTGAGTACCCACACATTTTGAGCACATGTTCACTGACAGACGAATTCTCGTCCATCTTGCAAGCATATAATTTATCGGAGGTCTCATACCTCTCGATCCGGGCATTCTTCTGAAAGATAAACTTCAACTCCTGGAACATGTCAAATGCTCCATGACGCTCAAAGCGATGTTGAAGTCACCTCTCTAAGCCATACAAGACTGCACATTGTACTACTGAGTAGTCCTCCTTGCGTGCTAACCAAGCGTTCTTAACATCTTGGTCAGCCGCGGCGGGTGGTTCATCTCCTAGCGTAGCATTAAGGACATAATCCTTCTTCCCAGCTTGCAGGAGCAACTTAAGATTACGAGCCCAGTACAAAGTTGCTTCCATCATCTTTCAACTTAGCTTTCCCTAGGAACGTATTAAAATTCAGGGTGACTGTCGCGTGAGCCACTGATCTTCAACACAAATATTTTCAAAGTGGACTTAGACTATGTTCAAGATAATTAGAGTTTAACTAATCAAAATACTTGCTAAACTCCCATTCAAAAAGTACATCTCTGTAGTCATTTGAGTGGTACATGATCCAAATTCACTAACTCAAGTCCGAACATCACGTGAGTTGAGAATAGTTTCAGTGGTAAGCATCTCTATGCTAATCATATCAACTATACAATTCATGCTCGACCTTTTGGTCTCATGTGTTCCGAGGACATGTCTGCATATGCTAGGCTCGTCAAGCTTAACCCGAGTGTTCCACGTGTGCAACTGTTTTGCACCCGTTGTATGTGAACGCTGAGTCTATCACACCAGATCATCACGTGGTGTCTCGAAACGATGAACTGTAGCAACGGTGCACAGTCGGGGAGAACACAATTTCGTCTTGATATTTTAGTGAGAGATCACCTTATAATGCTACCGTCATTCTAAGCAAAATAAGGTGCATAAAAGGATTAACATCACATGCAATTCATAAGTGACATGATATGGCCATCGTCATGTGCTTCTTGATCTCCATCACCAAAGCACCGGCACGATCTTCTTGTCACCGGCGCCACACCATGATATCCATCATCATGATCTCCATCAACGTGTCACCATCGGGGTTGTCATGCTACTTATGTTGTTACTACTAAAGTTACGTCCTAGCAATATAGTAAACACATGTGCAAACACAAACGTTAGTTTAAAGACAACCCTATGGCTCCTGCCGGTTGCCGTACCATCGACGTGCAAGTCGATATTAACTATCACAACATGATCATATCATACATGCAATATATCACATCACGTCATTGGCCATATCATATCACAAGCATACCCTGCAAAAACAAGTTAGACATCCTCTAATTTGTTGTTGCATGTTTTACGTGGCTGCTATGTGTATCTAGTATGATCGCATCTTACTTACGCAAAAACCACAACGGAGATGTGAAAATTGCTATTTAACCTCTGTAAGGACCGCCTCGGTCAAAACTAATTCAAATAAAGTTGAAGAAACCGACACCCGCCAGTTATCTTTATGCAACGAGGTTGCATGTCAAGCAATGAAACCCGTCTTTCGTAAGCGTACGAATAATACCGGTCCAGGCCGCTTCTATCCAACAATACTACCGAATCGAGAAAAGACTAAGGAGGGCAGCAAATCGAACATCACCATCCACAAAACCCTTTGTGTTCTACTCGAGATAACATCTACGCATGAACCTAGCTCATGATGCCACTGTTGGGGAACGTTGCATGGGAAACATATTTTTTCCTACGTACACGAAGACCTATCATGGTGATGCCCATCTAAGAGAGGAGATTTGGATCTACGTACCCTTGTAGATCGCACGGCAGGAAGCATTAAGAAACGCGGTTGATGTAGTGGAATGTATTCACGTACCTCGATCAGCCCCACGAACCGTCCCGCGGTCCGTGCCACGATCCGTTCCGATCTAGTGCCGAACGGACGACACCTCCGCATTCAGCACACGTACAGCTCGACGATGATCTCGGCCTTTTTGATCCAGCAAGCAAGACGGAGAAATATTTGAGTTCTCCGGCAACGTGACGGCGCTCCGGTGGTGGTGATGATCTACTCCTGCAGGGCTCCGCCCGAGCTCCACAGAAATACGATCTAGAGGTAAAACTATGGTGTCTAGATCTGAGTTGCACGTGGAAAAAGTTGTCTCAAATCAGCCCTAAACCACCACTATATATAGGAGGGAGGGGGACGAGGCTTGCCTTGAGGTCCAAGCCCTTAAGGGTGCACCGGCCAAAGGAGAGGAGGAGTCCTACTCCAATCCTACACCAACTAGGATAGGAAAGTGGAGTCCTTCTCTTCCTTCCCACCTATTTGTTTTTTCTTTTCCTTTGGTTCTTCTTTCTTGGCGCCAAGGCCATCTTGGGCTGTCCCACCAACCCACTAAGGGCTGGTGCACCACCCTAGGGCCATTGGGCTTCCCCCGGCTGGGTTGTCCCCCTCCCGGTGAACTTCCGGAACCCATTCGTCACTCCTGGTACAATCCCGGTAATGCCCGAAAACCTTCCGGTAACCAAATGAAGTCATCCCATATATCAATCTTCATTTCCCGACCATTCCGGAAACCCTCGGGACGTCCTTGACCTCATCCGGGACACCGAACAACATTCGGTAACCACACATATAACTCAACTATACTAAAACATCGCCAAACCTTAAGTGTGCAGACCCTACGAGTTCGAGAACTATGTAGACAATCCCCGAGGTACTCCTCGGTCAATATCCAATTGCGGGACCTGGATGCCCATATTGGATTCTATATATTCTCTAAAGATCTTGTCGATTGAATCTCAATGTCAAGGATTCATATAATCCCATCATTCCCTTTGTCCTTCGGTATGTTACTTGCCTGAGATTTGATCGTCGGTACCCGCATACCTATTTCAATCTCGTTACTGGCAAGTCTCTTTACTCGTTTCGTAATACAAGATCCCGTGACTTACACTTAGTCACATTGCTTCCAAGGCTTGTGTGTGATGTTGTATGACCAAGTGGGCCCCGAGATACCTCTCCATCACAGAGAGTGACAAATCCCAGTCTTTATCCATACTAACTCAACGAACACCTTTGGGGATACCTGTAGAGAACCTTTATAGTCACCCAGTTACGTTGTGACGTTTGATGCACACAAGGTATTCCTCCGATGCCAGTGAGTTATATGATATCATGGTCATAGGAGCAAATACTTCACACACAGAAAACAATAGCAATAAAACGAGATGATCAATATGCTACGTTCATAGTTTGGGCCTAGTCCATCACATGATTGTCCTAATGATGTGATCCAGTTATCAAGTGACAACACTTGCACATAGCCAGAAAACCTTGACTATCATTGATCAAGTGGCTAGACAACTAGAGGCTTGCTAGGGACATTGTTTTGTCTATGTATCCACACATGTATCTATGCTTTCATTTAACACAATTATAGCATGGATAATAAACGATTATCTTTAAACAGGAAATATAATAATAACTATTTATCATTGCCTCTAGGGCATATTTCCAACATTTTCATGGATGATTTTTCTCGTATATAGGACTTATTTTTATGGTTGCTTGACCAATCTTGATTGAGTTTTGCAAAGATGTGAAGAAACTAATCTTGTCTTAAATTGCGAGAAGTGCCACTTTATGTTGAATAGGTGTAGTACTTGGTCATAAATTTTTGAAGGAGGCATTGAGGTGGACAAGTACAATGTTGATGCAATAGAGAAAATGCCATGCCCAAAATATACCAAAGGTATAAGAAGTTTCCTTGGTCATGTTGGTTTCTATAGGCGTTTCATTAAAGATTTCTCAAAGATTTCTAGGCCATTAACTAATCTTGTTCAGAAAGATATTCCTTTTGTTTTTGATGATGATTATTTAGAAGCCTTCGAAATACTTAATAAAGCCTTAATATCTACACCAATTGTTCAACCACCTGATTGGAACTTACCTTTTGAAATCATGCTTGATGCTAGTGGTCATGATGTTTGTGTTATTCCACGACAAAGAGTACAGAAAAAATTGAATGTTATTCATTGTGCTAGTAAGACCCTGGATAGTGCCCAAAGAAGTTATGCTACTACTGAAAAAGATATTTAGCATTTGTGTTTTCATATGATAAGTTTAGACCTTACACCATTGACTCTAAAGTAACTATTCACACTGATCATGCTGCAATTAAATACCTTATGGAAAAGAAATATGCTAAACCTAGACTTATCAGGTGGGTCCTTATACTCGAAGAATTTTACTTGCATATCGTTGGTAGGAAGGGAGTTGGAAAACCTGTAGGAGATAACTTGTCTAGCATGGAAAATGTTCTTGATAACACACTTCATATTGATGATAATTTTCCTGATGAGCAACTAGTTGTTATAAATACATCACGTAGTACTCCTTGGTATGCGGATTATGCTAATTATATTGTTGCTAAATATATTCCACCTAGTTTCACCTATCAAGAAAAAAATATTCTATAATTTACGACATTACTTTTGGGATGACCCACATCTTTATAAAGGAGTAAATGGTGTTATTACACATTGTATATGTGAGCATGAACATGAACATATCCTAAGGAAGTGTCATTCCAAGGCCTACGGAGCACACCATGCTGGTGATAGAACTGCACACAAGGTACTACAATCTAGTTTCTATTGGCCTACTCTTTTTAAAGCTGCTTGTAAGTTTGTTCTTTCATGTGACGAATGTCATAGAGTTGGTAACATTAGCTAACATCAACAAATTCCTATGAATTACTCACTTACTATTGAACCATTTGATGTCTGGGGCTTTGATTTTATGGGACGTTTTCCTTCCTCTAATGGGTATACTCATATTTTAGTTCTTTTTGATTACGTCACTAAGTGGGAAGAAGCTATTCCAACTAGTAGTGTTGATCATCACACCTCTATTAAAATGCTTAAAGACATCATTTTCCGAGGTCCGGAGTCCATACATATTTAATGATTGATGGTGGTACACATTTTATTCATGGTGATTTTCGTAAACTCCTAGATAAATATGATGTTAACCACATAATTGCATCACCTTACCATCCTCAGTCTAGTGGCTAACTTGAATTGAGAAACCAAGAAATAATATTAATCTTGCAAAAGACCGTAAATAGGTCTAGAAAGAATTGGTCTAAGAAACTTGATGATGCTTTATGGGCTTAAAGATCTGCATATAAAAATCCTATGGGGATGTCTTTGTATATAATGGTTTATGGAAAAGCTTTTCATTTAACTCTTGAGTTAGAACATAAAGCTTATTGGGCAATCCAAGAACTTAGTTATGACTTTAAACTTACCGACGAAAAGAGGTTATTTGATATTAGCTCATTAAATAAATGGAGCACACAAGCCCATGGAAATGCCAAGTTATTGAAAGAAAAACTTAAAAAATGGCATGATAATAGAATTCAAAATGATAATTCAATATAATAGACCTAGTGCTTTTGTAAAATTCTCATTTTTAATTCTTTGCAGGAAAACTCCTCTCCAAATGGGAAGGCCCATATGTTGTCGTGGAGGTCTATAGCTCCGGTGCTATAAAGATCAATAGCTTTGGATTCAAAAATCCAGAGTGGTAAATGGGCAAACAATTAAGCATTACATATTAGGTACGCCCATTAATTTAGAAACTAACATTATTCAAGTAATAACACCAGAGGAACATATAAGGGAGACCTTCCGGAACTCTCCAAAAACCTGAAAAAGGAGTAGGTACGTGAAATGGTAAGAAAACTGACTCCACAAACTCGCAAAAATATATATTCTTTTAGTTTTGGTATTTAGAAAAATTCCAAAAATAAAACGGAGTCAAGGGGACCCACGAGGGAGGCATAGGACAACACGGCGCGGTAACCCCCCTATTCGCAACCTAATGTCTTATGGGGGCCTCGTGTGCCTCCCGGACTCCATTTTCTTCCCGAGTATGTATTCTGACCTAGATAAAATCATTATATATACTCCCAACAGTTTTGACCACCGCATCGCAAGTTTTCCCCTCTTCTTGTTTTAGGCTGTTTTCTTACAGATCTAGTGTTTTCTTATAAATGTAGATCGCCATTACAACACCAAGCTCCTCCAAGGACAAGTTCTTCGAGAAGGTTATCAAACCTTACCTCCCGGAGGTAATGAAGCGCCCTCAGTCCATTGAGATGTATGAGGGGGTGATTCACATCTGTGGCATGGAAGGATCAAAGAAGGAGGGAAGCGAGAAGGCTAGGCTTGCAGCGGTGGAGCAGGAGAACTTCAAGTGTCAAGGGATGGTTGAACGTGGTTTGAGTGGTAATCACTCTATTATCATGGACTTCATCGACGAGAACAAGCTCGACAGCAAGAACGTGGGAGAGGTCCTCTTCCGGCTTCAAGTGCGGATTGAACATCTCCAAGCTCAAATCTTTGACCTGCAAAACAAAAACTATGAGTATGAATCAATGTTTATATGGATGAGCATCGCAGATGATTTCAAGATTCCGTAGACAAGATTCTCTTTCTGTGATGCTGAGCCAATGCCTTGGAAGGCGGAAGACCAGCCTACTAGTGCACCATCACCACCATCACCCAAGAAGGACGCCAGAGTACATGGGTATGGGCACCACCCTTAGCTTGTTCCGAGCTTGGGGGAGGTACACCGGTATCGTATCACCATCACTTCCACCATTACCCTCTACCTTAGTTCGATCATTAGTTGTTTCGTGATTAAGAGAAATAAAATTTCAGATTTTATTTTCTTAGAATTTTTTCTTTGAGATCAATCTATCCTTTTAAATAAGTACGAGAGTTATATAATAAAGATTAGTTGAGTTTGTGTGCTTTACTTGTATGTACCCATCATCATAGCATGCCAATAAAAGAAATAGAAAGATCATATGCTTACCTCGTGCGAAGTAATGACTTCACATGGAAAAGGGTATAAGTGATAAAAGTTGTTGATACTAAACAAACATAGTATTAATCACTAATGCAATCTAAGCAAGATTATGATAGAGGAGAGAAGACTCACATACAAATACACTATCTTGGACATCTTTTATGACCATGAGACCTCACTAAATATTATATAATGATCAAGTGTTGATGTAGGACATGGAAGACAACGTAATGGTTATGGTAATTTACATTCACATAGAAGTTATATGGTCATTAATCCTTTAACATGTGGTGCTTTTTTTAGATCCTTTCGAGCCCAAAATTTCCGCACTAAGTAGAGATACTACTTGTGCATCCATAACTGTGAAACCCGGTTTCTTGCCAAGAGAGTACACCATACCTACCCATGGATTGATTAAGATCCTTCAAGTAAGTTGTCATCGGTGCATCAAGAAATAAAAATTGCTCCTAAACATGAATGATCTTTTATTGTAAGGGAAAATAAGCTTTGTATGATCTTGTGATGGCAAAGAAATAAAAGCGATAGAGTGCATAATAGAGTTTGCTATCACAAGGGGCAATATAAAGTGACATTCCTTTACATTAAGAGTTTGCACATCCAAAATCTTAAAATCGCACGACAACCTATAAACTCTATAGTGGAAAGCATCATGTGTTGAGGAAAGATAAAGACTTATATATCCAAGTGGATGTAGATGATCATGATTTATTATTGTTTACATTATACTTAAGGTAAATAGGTTGGGTGGCAAATCATTTAAGCCCCTATCTTCCTATGTTCCCTATGGAAACATGAGCTCCAAAAGAATGTCTTGAGCGTGAGCAATCATAGAAGATTAAATGATAGTTGAGTATGTGAACTTGCCAAAAAGAAAGCTCTTACATAGGCTCTCTTCTGAAATATGACGAATTATGATTGTCCCAATGACTGAGAACATAGTTAGTTGATTGTCAATAAAGTTTATGCTTCATTCTCCAATCATTGTGAATAGATTGTTACTTGTTTATGAGGATATATATGATAAAATACTTGCTGCTATGCTAATTCATGATTATCTCATGTCCGTATCTTATTTTTATCATCTCCTCCCTCTCCAATCACGTGGTCATTATTCTCGAGCTCGGCTTTCGATTGAGGACAAGCGAGGTCTAATCTTGGGGGAGTTGATACATTCATTTTGCATCATGAATTATTATTGATATTTGTGTTATTCTTGTCCATTATTCCTTGTTATCATACAATTGTTATGTCGTTTCTCTCTGAATATGCAAGGTGCATCAAAAATAGTGAAATATCTGGAAATTGGAATTCTCGACCGAGAAATTGAGAAAAAGGCAGAAAAATCAACAGACTCCAAATGACGTGAAACTTCATGGAGAATTTTTCTGGAATACATAAGAATTATTGGGCCAAAAATATACACGATGGGGCACCTGCTCCCTAATGGCTTGTGGGCCCCCTACTGGCCGTCTAACATCCCTTTTCTCCTATATGGTGTGTTTTGACTAAAAAATGTAGGGGAAACTTCCCTCCGGGAGGGGGAATTCGAAGCCAACATCATCACCAACGCTTCCTCCTTTGTGCGAGGACCTATATTCATCAACATCTTCACCAACACTATCTCATCTGTAACCCTAGTTCATCTCTTGTATTCAATCTTTGTCTCAAAACATATGATTGGTACCTCTGTGTTACTAGTTGTGTTGATTACATCTTGTAGATGATGCTTGTTGGATTACTTGGTGGAAGATATTATGTTCATATCCTTAATCAATATTATTATACCTATGATCTTGAACATGTTGATGAGGTGTGAGTAGTAACTTTTGTTCCCGTTGACATGGATGAGGTCTTGTTATAACTAATCATATAAAGTTAATATTCGTTCAATATTTTGATGACATGTATGTTGTTACTTCCCTTAGTGGTGTCATGTGAACATTGACTACATGACACTTCAGCATGTTGTGGGCTAAGGGAAGTTATTGTCGAGTAACAAGTAGATGATGGGTTGCGAGAGTGACAAAAACTTAAACCCCAGTTTATGCATTGCTTCATGAGGGGCTGATTTGGATCCACACGTTTAATTCTATGGTTAGATTTATGTTAATGCTTCTTTCGTAATTGCATATGATTACGAGAGAGGGTAATCATAAGTTGGTTGTTTTTTCAAGTAAGAACAACACCTTAGCGCCGGTCCACCCACATATCAAATTATCAAAGTAGCAAACGCGAATCAACTCAATATGATGCATATGACTAGACAAAAGTTCCCATGTGTCCTCGTGATCTCTTGCTTAATGTGAGAGTACTTTTAGGCCCGTCCTTTGCTACAAAAAGGGTTGTCTACCTTGCTGCACCTTTGCTACTATTGTTACTTGTCACTTGTTATGGTTTATCTTGCTACAAAACTATCTATCACTCTTACTTAAAACATTTGTAGAGAATACCTTGTTGAAATCTACTTGTCATTTACTTCTGCTCCTTGTTGGGTTCGACACTCTTACTTATCGGAAGGACCACCATTGATCCCCAATACTTGTGGGTCATCAAGGGTCGGCGCGCCCAGATGGCTTGTCCCTCCCTGGTGGCGCCACTACCTCCGTTCTCTCGCCTATATATTCACATATATTCCTAAAACCATAAAAATCAGAGAGAAACACTTTTTCCACCGCCACAAGTCTCTGTTCCATGGCGATCCCATCTAGATCTTCGTTCCGGCACCATACCAGAGGGGGATCGATCACGGAGGTCCTCTTAATCAACCTTGATGTCCTCATGATGATGTGTGAGTCGTTCAACACATACGTACGGTTCCGTAGTTAGTACCTAGATGGCTATCTCTCTCTCTCTCTAGATCTCTAATACAATGATCATCGCATCTTCTCTTTGATCCATCCGATGTAATTCTTTTGTATGGTGTGTTTGTTAAGATCCTATGAATTATGGGTTTATGTTCAGATTATTCATGAAAAGTATGTGAGTCTTCTTTGAGTTTTATGATTCTTATTTGCATGATCATCATAGCTTCGTAATTCTCTCCAATCTATTGAATTGGTTTGGTCAAGTAGTTTTGTATTTCTTCAGTGCGAGGGGTGGGTTGTAGTGGGTTCAAAATGACGAGTTTCAATATCCCAGTGACAGAAGGGGACAAATTGCGTGTTTGCGTTGTTGCCACTAAGGATAAAACTATGGGTTTATTCATATTTAATGAGTTTACTTTCTCTACAGCATATCATTGTTCTCCAAGCATTACTCCGTTTGTCAGGAACTTAGTGCGTAGAGAGGCAAGTATAGAAGCATTCTTGAAGCAGAGTAATAGTAGTAGGTGCAGGCAGGAGTCGGGCTATTTGCTTATGGACCTAATGCTTATATACACATGATCATTGCCGTGAAAATGGCATAACTATTCGCTTTTCTGTCAATTGCCCAACAGTAATTTGATGACCCACCATGTGTTGCATTCATGAGAGATGCCACTAGAGAACACTATGGCCCCATGCCTATTCACTTATATATTCAGAAAATTTACAATTATCTACACACCTCATTTGCTTGCAAATAACGAGATCAAGGGGATTGACAACCCTCTTGCCCAAGTTGGGTGCAAGTTGTTTTCTCTTTTGTGCGCAATCGCTGAAGACAGTTGAGGATTGATATTCCTATTGGTTTGATAAAACTGGGTTTCTTAAGTGAGGGAAATACTTACCCGTATTGTGCTACAATTAGCCGTTCCTCTTCATGGAAAACCTAACGCAGATCACAAGTATCAACCACTAATGGTAAAATGATGGGATTTAGTCCTATTAATTGGATTTACTTTGTCTACATCATGTCATTATCCTCCAAGCATTACTTTATTTTTACTTAATAATGTAGATGCATGCTGGATAGTAGTCGATGGGTGGAGTAATAGTAGTAAATGCAGATAGGAGTTGGTCTACTTGCTTACAAACGTGATACGTATATGTGTGATCATTGCCATAAATAAATATTGCATGACTATCCGCTTTTCTATCAATTGCCCAATAGTAATTTGTTTACCCACTGTAAGCTTTCTTCGAGATAAGCCTCTAGCAAAAACTATGGTCCCCGGGTCTCCTCACAAATATATTTACAAAAACTCTAAATACCATGCTGCCATTATTTACTTTATTTTCATTTTTTATTTATCTTTATGAAACTGTATATCTATCACTACCTATCGCTTGCAAGTAACGAGTTCAAGGGGATTAACAACCCTCTTGCCCGCTCAAGATGAGAAATTGCATGGAGTCCTATTGGTTCGATAACCTTGGTTCTCACTGAGGGAAATACCTACCTCTACTGTGGTGCATCATCCCCTCCTCTTCGAGGAAAATCCCAACACAGTTTACAAGTATCAACACAGAGAACCATGTTTCAACATTTACGGAGTTAGGTATGCTTGGAGCGGAGGATGGGATGAGAAGTTGAAGTGTGGATGTGTACATCACTTGCGCGAATGGTCGGTCAACCCGCTTCAATGCGGTGCAACGATCGGAGCTGGTTTATCGGGACGGGACATCCACATTATAGCTATGACACTCGAGGGGTTGTGTCTGTCGGCGTCGGCCTCCCATCCGGTCACGTCGCTCGGCATCCATGTTGCCATGTGCATGCTCTCAGTCGTCATGAATGCAGCATGGCTTTTGGATGGAAACTGCAGGAGAGGCGGTCAATTATTTTTGGTAGGTCACTGTTGTTAGACGTGGACGTGGTTGTTGTCCAGACCCTCGTAGAGCCCCCCTTCGATTTGTTTCCGTTCAGAGAGAAAACACCTTGGAACAGGTTGATGGACCAATTAAGGCATGCATATGATGTCAAAAGATGTCCGGACTGCCCATTTCGGATGGTTGGAGTCCGTTTGAGGTCTTAATAGTGAATACAAGAAATAACAAAAACTCATAAAATAGATAATAAAAATGATTCACAATACTCTTGTTCTCCTCGTCTTGTTGGTTCCCTTTTGTTCTTTTCTTCTATTCAACAAAAAAGAATATCCACCTTCACGCATCATTTGAGCGCGTGAAAGGAAAGATATCATCTTGTGTCCTCACGTATTGAAGGGTTCGAGATAAGAACCCCCGTGTCAGTATATGTGGTGCAAAAAGGTATAGATTCATCCAAAAAGCTTCATTTTTTCTTGTGCAGTACTTGGTAGCAATGTTGTTGCTTCAAAAAACAAGCTTTTAATGTGTCATATAGTTGGTGTTCTGATGTTTAACATTTTTCTTTTTTTGCTTTTGTTGGTTGTAGTTATTTGTTATCTTGGAACAACTTTTTTGTCCGACATATTGAGTATTTTTAATTTAAAATTGTTTGAATTGGAATCTTATGATGCATCTGTAAACAGTGGGAGTACTTATATGTGTATAAAATCTATTTAAACAAGGTACACACTCCGAAACTCAATTTGATGAATCCTTAAATCCATATTTCTTCCAATGGAACTTAAACATTACGTATATTTGATTTATTCATAGATCATTATTTATAATATCATTATCTGGAAAAATAGTTGTGTGAAGTGATTGACAATAATTTTGTCTCTCAAGGTCAATAGTTTTGAAAGGGGAATGTTTGCAAGTTGTTTATAAAACTAACCCTAAACCCTAATATTAAACAAAAAAGCTAATAATCTTCAAGGTATAGAAAGTCCATCGGAACTGATCACAAATTAATAAAAAGAAAACAAAACCGTAAGCCTAAACCCTAATAATAAAAAGTAAATGTAATAATCAATAAGGTATAAATTGTAATGCAATTGAAACTGATCACCAATTAATAAAAAGAAACATAAACCCTCTACTCCAAGTCCTAAATTAAGGTTTCTACATGCACTATATGAGTACCCTAAACCCAAACCACAAAGCCCCAAAGTAAGATCTCTACATTAACTACATGAGTATCCTAAATTGTAAACCCTAAAACCTAAGCCCTAACCGTAAAGTAATTTCTCTATTAGGAACACGACAAGCCTAAATCATAAACGAGGAACCCTAATTCAATAATAACCCTAAACCATAAACTAAGTTTATTGAAAATATATGAAAAGGTAGAAATGATAGACCCTAAATTGTAGACCTTAAACTCTAAACTAAGATTACTACATTTACTATATAAGTACCATAAAACTTAAGGTTTGGTGAATGATGGCCCTAAACCTAAAACTGGTATGGAAAATATAAACAAAAACTACACAACGATAAACATCAAAGCCTATATTGTAATTTGTAGAAATTAAGGAAGTCCAAGGGTAAATACTAAAAAATAACCGTAATTTAAGATATGAAATTGTTAGAGGTAAAAAACAATAATGTTAATTGTCGACCCAAGCTATAAATTGCAATACTAAAAGTAATATAAATTGTCAACTGTAAAAGGCATACATTTCAAATCGATGAAAGGCATATGTTGATGAAGTACATGGTATGCACAATTTAAGTTTGTGTAATACTACCTGATAATTATTATCTATTACAACATAGGTGGCAAGATGTAGATATATGGAATAAAAACAACGAAAACAAAAAGTGTAGTACAGTTCCAAAAAATATGAAAGAATCAAGAAAAGTTGGATGTAATAGTATAATGTATCATGATAATATCATAAAATAAACTAAACTGAATCATGAACAAGATTAATAAGAAAATTCCATGCGGACTATAATTTAGATGTTTATATAGGCATATGACGTTTTAATCTTTCATTCAGGTGTATGGTATGAACATATAATTTGTTTGACAATTGGAAAATATTGTACATATGAAAAATATTTCTTTTATATGAACAACATGTTTTTGTAAGTTTTGACCTAAGTTTCAACGAATGAAACTTAATGTTCATGTAGAATTCGGAAACAACACGGAATATGATGGATAATTGGGAGATGCAATGTTTTCCCGCTCCAACAACATCGGTGCCTTAATGGCGAGTACGACGGGATATAATTTAAATAGTTCTTGGTGCACCTTCTAACTGCACTATTATTTCCTTTGTACTCCAATCTACATCTCTGGATCC
The DNA here is from genome assembly GCF_904849725.1 of Hordeum vulgare subsp. vulgare. Taxonomy (NCBI): domain Eukaryota; kingdom Viridiplantae; phylum Streptophyta; class Magnoliopsida; order Poales; family Poaceae; genus Hordeum; species Hordeum vulgare. Next base: position 296,276,646 of record NC_058520.1, on the reverse strand, counting down.
ATGTCGAATCCACCACGAGCTCCCGCTTGTGTTTGACTTAGGTGTTGATGACGTTGAATAGGAGCCAAAAGATCTTTTGGTCGAGGTCAGGGCCCTAAGGACGAGGCCATGGAGGAGCTTGTGCAACAACTTACAACGGAGGAGGAGCTTGTTGAGATGTTGGTCAGGTAACAGAATCAGGTTGTCGCTCCTCCTCATCAGCAGCAACAACATCGCATGGCGATCCACCAACATAGTGCCCTACTAATAGGAACATGGACAATGCTCTTCCTTTTCCTTTGGTCTTGGGTTGCCCTTGTGTTGAGTTGCCATCCTCACCTATCAACACAATGCCTCTCTTAGTAGCTGTGGAGGCTGAGCCTTTATGAGAAACTACACTTTCTTACCTTGACTCCACCTCCACAGAACTAGTGAAGTCACTGTATTCCTCATTTTAGTTCTTCTTCCTCCTAGCATATGTGTGGAAGCACGAGGGATGCTATGATAACTAGGAGTACCTGGATGAGTCCTTGATCTCATCTCGACATCCTTCTATCATTCCGTTATGAGTGTCCTCTGTTCGTGAGATGTTGCAATCTAACCCTGTCAAATAGATAGGTGGGGATAGACAAGATGAGGATCAGAAAATGAGAAATTTTACAAAAAAATGAGTTAAAAAGTTAACTTCAAGTTTTCTTTGTTTGCAATTCTGTCTCACTGACTGAACTGATTTGCAAATTCTGTCTCACTAAGTTCAAACGTTTCATTCATACCGAGCAAGTTTGTTTTGGTGAGACCAAAAAGCAATGTGCATTGGAAAAAGTCAACTTGGTGGCACCGAAGTGACTTTAGTCGATTAGTCCAAGTTGTAAACAATGAGGGCGTAAACCTAACTTTTTCGCTCTAGCCTACTTTCTAGGAATAATGCGGTGGTTAGAAGTTGAGAACATGTGGCAAGAGATTCCGCATGATGTTGTTCATTTGAATTGGAGTGGGGAGTACACGAGAGATGAATCATACCCTAGAATGGTGATGATCCTCAACAGTGGCGGTGGGGGTAGGTGGGTGGGGGGTGTAGAATGACGACGACAACAGGATTCCGGCTAGAGGAGGTTTCTGGAAAGAGGGGCAACAATCAGGCGATATGAATGATGACAAAGGTGAGGCATGGGGAGGAGCCATTTGAAGAAAATTTCAATCAAACCGAACATGGTATATATACTTCGTGCATTTTCACTCAAACTAAGTGAAAATGTTGAGTGCTACCGAAGCATGTAATTGCTATGTGAAGAGTGCTTTGAGAGACCGAACGGTTTTAGTCAAACTGTCTGAGGGGAAAATAAGAGATGAAAGTACGTGAGTCATTAGGACCGAGAGAAAACGAACCAATCAGATCAAACAACCTAAAGAAAGTTTGAAAGTTCAGCCCTACTGAGATTGGAGGCTCCGAATGGACCTCATTGGAAGGGACCAAGTACGTACTTGTGCAAATTTTGTGATGAACTAGAATGAATCTGAGATAAGTTGAGATACATAGTTAGAGGAGGTTCTTAGGCATTCTTGTCCATCCAATCCGTCCAAAGATTCAAATCAATGAAGCAACAATTGGATGTCTTCGAATGATAAAATATGCATAACAACATGATCACACAATAGAATTGCAAACACAGTATGACAAGCATGCACAATCAATCTAGCAACTATAAAGACAATGATCAGTGACAAAATCACCTATATATGAGTATCTTGATTTAGGAGCCAAATGGGAACATTTGATCATAGGCCATACTCATCGTTTAGTCACAAATGGGGTTATAATTTTTACCTAAAACATTGATGTGTTCACATCACAAGAGTTGGTTTAGCTCAAGTGTTAGAGCAAAGCTCCCCTTAGATGTGAGATCCCCCTAAGCGGGATGAACTAACATTGCTTTTGTCATTGAAGACTTCATGTGGTTGTAGTTGTAGTTCTGGAAGCTCAATGTGGATGGTGATCATCAAGAGTTGGGTGCTTTTCATGAGATTTGTAGAACTTTCAACCTACATGGGTTAGTCCCACAAGGAACACCAAGGATATCCATAGACATAGAGTGAACTACATATATGATGATGTACACAAATGCATTTATTACCTTGTTCCTTGACTTACCAACAAGAGGGTTTGTGACTCCATGAGTTACTGCATAATATGGAAGAGGTTTGCTCTTACCTCCTTGCCATGAAATAATACGAGTGAAGTTTGTTGGTGGAGTCACCCTCAAGAACTCTGTAGTTCATTTACTTTGGTACCCACTTCAACTTGATGTGAATCCTTGGAGTCGTAGTAGCACTTGATGAAGTTTAACTTGAAGTATTCTTGGGAATCCACTTGACCAAATCTTCAAGAGGTTCTTTATATGAGTCTATATCATCTTGTAATGTGTCCCTTTAGATTGTGGTCTTGTGGTGGATGGTCATACTTCACCCTTTGGGGAACAAACTTTGTCTTGGGTATTAATATTCTTCCAACTCAACTCCATTGGCATTGAACTTTCATTCAAAACCAACACCTTGATTCTTCCAATGCCATCCTTGCTTGTGCACAGTTCCCTCAAATTGCTTACTGAACAAGACTTTTGCACACAACTTTTTTATAGTTCCTTTCAGTAAATTATTTTCTTTCTCAATCGCAACTTGGATAATAGAATCATTAGTGTAATCAACACAACTACTAGACGCAACATCATGGGATTTAGCATTGTTGTTGTTACCGCTAGATGTAGAACCTTTCTTGCTCTTGGTATCTGATTGCTTAGATTTAACTTGAGGCATAAACTTTGAAAAACTGAGTCATTTGGCAATGTAATAGGAACTATTCTTTGGATGATCATCATTGATAGCTCTTAGAAACTCACGCTCTTGCTCTAAATTTACCTTGTCGAAGCATAGCTTCTCATGATTTCTTCGGAGCTCTCTATGATTTTCCTGTTGAGTTTCATGAGATAACTTAAGGGTGTTTAGTTCTTTAGAAAACACTCAATATCCCTTGTTGCATTGATAACCATGTCATCTTGAATATCATGATTACTATCAAGTTCATTTTAGCTAACATCAGTAGTTGCTGATGGGAAACATAGCAGAAAACAAACAAAACGCCATGCAATCAACCAGGAACACTGTGTAGATGGAATAATAGTTTCAATATCTGTCATTATCGACTATGAGTTGTAGCGGAAGAATACGAGTCGGGGTAGATCATACTTGGATTCCCTCGAACCGTAGATGAATGATACCACGAATGCCCACGAAGAGTCCCTCGAACATAGGATTGAAAGCATGACCTCTCTATGAGTTGCGAGCGTACAGTCCTCATTATCTGACAATGCTTCACCGTCCAGAGCTAGTCATCACCAGAGAATTAGAGGGAGGATATTACAACCACACTGGGCTTCTAATTGTTAAGTTAAGAGGATCCAGGTAAAGCTCTAATTGACAACTAGGATCAACTATAACTAGAACTAGAGAACTAGAGGAGGCTCCAAAACTTGTGTGTCCAAAAGGGTGGAAATCCTTTAGTATATATAGGTTGTATGGGGAGAGGGAGCTCCACACAAGGAGTGAAGGATTCTCTCCTTGGTGCGCCAACCATAGGGGGAGGGGAAACACTTCCCTAGTCAACTTCGACCTCCCCTCGATGGAAAGGGGGAGCCATTCCCACTTGGGCCCTTGTGCCCAAGTTGCCTTCAACCTCTTGGCCTTTTAACGTACATTGATATTAAATTAAATATAAAATACTTCTACCTGTTATTAAAGCTTTATATTATTTATTTAACATCTCATTTTCCACCTATATATTATTTATGAGTAATACCTGGTATTGTCCGATAGTTTCTGAAACCCTTCCAGTGGCCCCAAAACGCTTATGGATCCTCTCAAAACTATTTAGAATATTAATGAAACAATTCTACAAATATATAATCATTAATCCCTTCCTAGTAAAACTCACCAAATCTTTATTACCTTAAGCTTGTCACCCTATAGGTTCGGTAATACATAGACATGAACGAAACGCCTTCGTTCAATGACCCATAGAGGAACCGAGGGCGTCCATATCGATCCCTGTGAGTATATCAGTGGTATTCGAGTGAAAATTTGATTACCATGTGATATTCCCTTTCCTTCACAATACTTTATAGAACCCGATAAGCAACGGTATCCTCTTGATTCATGGATATGCTCACTATATCGTTATCCTCGTTTCCGGTTTTGTTCTTCTTTCTCATTGATGTGTTCCGGCATCCTCGTGACATGGTGACCTATCTATGGCCACACAATGATAGATCTTGTCACACCGTGAGGGACCTAAGAATTTCTCTCCATTGCCGGAGGAGCAAATTCCACTTTCGAGCTATCTAGTCCATTGTCAAACTTTTCAATGAACCTCTAAGTTATCGTTATGATCACCTAGTTATAGGTGACGTTTGAGAAAACCCAGAGCATATTATATGATAAGAAGTGACTACGATACTATCTTGGTCTAAGGAACATAAAACACATGTTAACTCTTCGTGTTATAACAATGGATATTAAACAATATTATCATAAAGTATAACAAACAAGTTTGGGTCCATTCAATATGAGCGTTCTTCTAACGTCATACTCCCTATGTTGTTTTAGGACTATCATTACTCTTAATGATATGTAACAACCTTAGAGGTAATATGTAACAGCCCGGAACCTACGCTCGAGTAGATTCCCCTTTTATTAGATTGTCATCATGTGATTTGTTTGATTGTCACATTTATCATTGCATCATGCGCATCGTCTGCAAAGCATCGACCCTCTGTTGTCTTCATTTTACAAAACTTGCATCCATTGTTAGTTGCCGGTTCTCTCTATTTTTTTTCGTTGACCGTTTCAAGACCAACCACACACGCACGCGCCCGCAACATCATTTAAATAATGTTTTTAAAACTGTGTATCAAACTTTTTCAGATTGGGTTGAAACTTTGCGAGCGATCTTATTATACTGTAGGTAGGCCACATGCTAAATTTCATTGCAATCGGAGGTCGCTTGATACCTGAACCGTTAAACGTATAGTAGCACTATAACCGTTCAAACGTCGGATTTTTTCGGTGTTTAAAAGCTTGTCACGGGCTACCAATTCTCCCTCTCATCTCAACCTAGCCCATCTAACACAGCCAAACAACCAACCTAGCCGACCCCCGCAACCGGAGCCGTCCGATGGCGATCGCACGATCCGAAAACGGGCTAAAACCCTCAACCTAGACCACCTTCCCCTATTTAGTCAACATCCCCTGCCATATTTGGACAACCAACCCTCCACCTCGAAATCCATGCCACCCCAAACCCTAGCCACCAAGTGGGTACAGCCTCCCCTCTCCATCCACCATCGGCCCGCCAGGACCATCACGGGCCTGCCGGGCCCAGAGCCGCCGCTGCGGCTCGCGCTGAGTCATAGACTGGCTCCCTCGCCCAAGCTCACGATCGGGAGGGAGCTCCCAATCCAGATCCCGCAGCACGATGGCCTTCCCTGCCGGCTGATGGGGATATGTACCTAGAGTAGGTTCTTAGGCCTGACCTACATGTCGTACCTAAGGACGCTACATTGGAGGACTTAAAGACTACAAGGAAGACTCCGACTAGAATCACCATGGTGCATGAGTCACTCGACACTACAGCCACTTGAAGGATTCTCCCTCCATTCAAAAATTGCCTTTCATTCGGAAGAACGCGAAGGCAGTTGACCGCAGAAGACCAGATGCCACTCCAGGGAGGCCAATGGACAGGCAATCAACTGGTCGCCATAAGTAGCATTTATTACCTACGTTATCAATAACATTCACCTTTATTACCATGATCGGACCCTTGGTTGCCGAGGATTGATGAGGGGCAGCGTACTCTACATAAGCCACCCCTCCCCTCTGGCGCAAGGGTTCGCACCCCTTGTAACCTACACATTCCACACGACAGAAGCTCCCGAACATTGAGACGTAGGGTTGTTACCTCCTTGAGACAGGCCTGAACTCATTCATTCGTGTGTACAATCTCGCCGTAGCAAGGATTTTGCCCTCTCTTTACATACCCCTACCTTCTATTGTCAGGCTTGTTCCCACCACAGTTGGTGCCCACCATGGGGCAAGCATCTAAGCGACTCCCGACGAGTTTGCAATCTTCTGCTTCATCATGTCTTCAGGTGGTAGTTTCTTCTTGGGCCACGAGATCCGTTTTGGTGCGCCCACCTTTGTCGATGACGGCTCGGCATTGCTTTCGGTGGCGCCTCTTGATGTTGAGGCGCTCCCGATCCGCGGGGCGACACACTTCCATGTAAGCTCCCGTGGCTTTCTTCTTCGGCGGACGATGACTCCGGTGTCGTTTGCTCTCCCCTCTACTCGTCACCCAAAGTGATCAGGTCACTCACGGCTCGAGCGTTGGGTGAGTCATGCGACGGCTCGCCAAGCATCATGTCCGCATATTGCAGCTATCAAGCCTGCCGAACCACTTCATGACGTATTCGACTTGGTGACAGATCAATTTGTCATTCCTTCCGAGTGCGAGAGATGCGATCCTGCAGCTGAGGTGGCGGGTTCACATCAAAGCCCGCCTGATTTCGGTCGTGGCGGGCACGAGGCTGGAGAATCATCAAACGCGTACCAGCACCGAGATGAGGATATCCTCAACGAGAACACCCTCCAGCGTCTACCAGTTTCCAGTTGACGTCAGCGACAGTTATTTCTGAGTGGTTCTCAAAACAACGTCTAGGTATTCTGTACTCCAGTTCTGAATGTTGTGGCCGCTACTAGGATTGGAGATTTCATTCAGCCATCAGGTTCAGGGGCTGGTAGAGGTTTGGATTAGATTCGAGCATTGCTTCACACAGCACAACAACAGAATTTAGTTGTTTCTCAGTCGCACAACAGATTAGAGAGTGATTCACCCAAGGCAGACACGGTTTAGTCAGCTCACAGCCCATGGTCGCCTCAGGGTCGTAGAGGCAGATGTTACCGCAAAGATCAGTACACAGATCAGGGGCGAGATCAGTTTGGTCCTCGTTATCACCACGACGACCGCCGTCAAGAACATACTCCCCCGCGGAGTGGTTCATATGTGCCCCCGGACTATGACGATAGGCGCCGTTTGGTGATGAAAGGAATCCTGGTTTCGATGCGGGGAAGGTACTCTCATAGAGGCGGATCGACACGGGAAGGGCTCACAGAGATGGTTATGATAGAGATCATCCGAGTGAAGTGATGCCGTTCTTTCTGGCCCCGAGTATTTCAGCATAGCTATTCGATCCGCTGAGATTCCCCCCAACTTCAGGTTGGCGGCTGGAATAAGCAAGTTCACCGGTGAGTCAAAGCCAGAAACATGGCTAGACGATTACCGAGTGGCGGTGCTGATTGGTGGAGGTAATGACAATGTAGCCATGAAGCACTTGTCTTTGATGCTGGACGGTTCAGCCCAGGCATGGCTTAATCAGTTGGCCCCTTCTAGCATCTGTTGTTGGGAGGACCTTGCCCGAGTTTTCATTAGAACTTTCGAGGGCACGTGCAAACCTCCTGCTGGTTTATCTGAGCTGCATCACTATGTGCAGAAACAAAATGAAACTTTGAGAGATTACATTCAGCGTTGGACCACCCTCCATCACACGGTGGAATATGTTTCTGAGCATCAGGCCGTGTGTGCCTTCAAGGCTGGTGTTAGGTACAGACTGGTTTGCCTGAAGTTTGGTCGGACAGGAGATATGTCCTTGAGCAAGATGATGGAGATTGCCACCCGGTACGCCAATGGCAAAGAGGAGGACCGCCTCCGCAGTGGCAAAGGAAAACAGTTGACAATGATGTTGGCGGCGGCAATTCCAATCAGAAACAAAAGCGCAAAAGTAATGGTTCTACTCAGGCAGAAGCGGCTTCTCTCGCGGCACAAGGAAGGAATAGGGGGAAATCCAAAGGGCAATTTATGCCCAAGAAATTGAAGAATCAGTCGGGAACAGACGTTCTAGATATGCCTTGTGCAATCCGCACGAAGAAAGATGATGAAGGCAATTTAATATTGCCCAATCACACCACTCGAAAATGTAGGTTATTGATCCAACAGTTCAAGGAAAAGCAGTCGAGTGAAAAAACTTCTGAAAAGGAAGATGATGAAGATAAGGAGGATTTTCCTAAGGTCAATGCCATTTTGATGATTTTTCCCGATATAGAAAGCAAAAGTTGACTGAAAGTTATAAACAGTGAAGTCAACATGGTTGTTACTCCCACCCCCACATACCTCAAGTTGTCTCAGACTCCTATAACCTTTGACCAGTCAGATCACCCCGCTCATGTCGCTAATCCCAATCGGTAGGCTCTGGTGGTGGATCCTGTTGTGGAAGGTACTCGTCTCCGCAAAGTTATCATGGACGAAAGGAGTGGATCGAACATCTTGTACGTGGATACCCTTAAGGGGATGGGCATTCCGATGTCGCGAATAAGTGAGAGCATCATGCAATTCCATGGAGTCATCCCTAGGAAGAAGGCTAGATCACTCGGTCAGATTGCATTAGATGTGGTGTTCAGCACCGATAAGTACTTTCGCAAAGAAAAGTTGACGTTCGAAGTTGTATATTTCCAGAGCGCGTATCACGCCATCCTTGGTCGACCGGCTTAAGTCCGTTTCATGGCTCGTTAATGTTCCACATACCTCAAGCTGAAGATGCCCGGGCCTAACGGTGGGATCACAGTCACAGGGAATCGACAAGGGCTGAGGAGTGCCTTCAGCAAGGCTCAAAGATTGACGACCATTAAATGGGTATGGTCGAGTTGGAAGAATACAAGAAGAATACTGATCCCGCTGATCCGTTGCGTTCCAAGAAGCCCGCTTTAGAGTCTGCTTTTTAGTCGGCATGTGACGTGAAGAAGGTGAACATTCACCCGTCAGATCCCAATGTCGCCCCGTCTAACATCTCAACGACACTCGACAACAAATAGGAAGCCCCACTCATACAGTTCCTCCGTGAGAACTGGGACATCTTTGCATGGAAGCCTTCTGACATGTCGGGTGTACCTAGGGAACTGGCCGAGCACCGATTGTGAGTCAACCTGAAGGCCAAACCCGTCAAAGAGCACTTGCATCGTTCGGCGACAGAGAAAGGGAAAGCAATCGGCGAGGAGGTGGCTCGACTCTTGGAGGCTAAATTCATCCGCGAGGTTTACCACTCCGAGTGGCTCCAAGAAAGACAAGTCGCTCCGCATGTGTATTAACTTTAAACATATCAGTCGGGCTTGCCCGAAAGATCATTTCCCGCTCTGCCACATCGATCAGATTGTCGATTCAATTGCGGGATGCGAGCCTTTATCTTTTCTCGATGCATACTCTGGTTACCATCAAATCCGTCTGTTTGGTCCAGAGGAAATAAAGACTGCCTTCATCACCCCTTTCGGGTGTTTCTGTTATATCACTATGCCTTTTGGTGTGAAAAATGCGAGCGCTACTTTCATGCATATGATTCAGAAATGCCTGCAGGACCAAATCAGTCGGAATGTCGAGGCTTATATGGATGATATTGTAGTCAAGTCTCGCAAAGGTTCCGACCTGCTGACTGACTTGGCAAAAACAGTCGCCAACTTGAGGAAATATGATATCAAACTAAATCCAACCAAGTGCACTTTTGGAGTTCCTAGTGGTAAGTTACTCGGTTTCCTCGTTTCCAAACGGGGGATCGACGTCAATCCCGAGAAGATCGGCGCCATTGTCCGAATGCAACGCCCTGAGCGTGTGCACGATGTCCAGAAGCTCACAGGCTCCTTGGCGGCCTTGAGTAGGTTTATTTCTTGCATCGAAGAGAAGGCTTTGCCATTATACCGACTGATGAAGAAGTCTGATATGTTTGACTGGAATCCTGAGAAAGAAGCCACGTTTTTTGAGCTCAAAGCCCTCCTTTCCACCCAGCCGGTGATTGCTGCTCCGCACAACAAACATCCCTTTCTCCTACACATTGCAGCCACTAACCAAGTCATCAGTATGGTTCTCACTATCGAGCGAGAAGAAGAGGGCAAGTCTTATAAAGTCCAGCATCTAGTTAACTATATCTCTGAAGTATTGACACCTTCCAAGCAAAGGTACCCTCATTATCAGAAGCTCGTCTATGGTGTATATCTGTCAGCGAAGAAGGTGGCACAGTACTTCGAAGATCACTCAGTCTCAGTCGTCAGCGATGCTCCATTGTTTGAGATCCTCAACAATCGAGATGTGACTAGGCAACTGGCCAAATGGGCTATTGAGCTCCTATACTTTGATATTAAGTTCGAAGCAAAGAAGGCCATCAAATCTCAAGCTCATGGCCGAGTGGATAGAACAGCAACGTCCAATTCAAGTCCACTCGGCACACTGGACCATGTTCTTTGATGGCTCTAAGATGTTGAATGGGTCTAGTGCTGGATTGGTATTGGTATCTCCAAAGGGTTACAAACTCAGTTATGTCCTCCAGATTCACTTTGATTCCTCCAATAGTGAAGCTGAATACGAGGCACTCCTCTATGGGTTATGTATGGCCATCTCACTCGGCGTCCGACGCCTGATGGTGTACGGTGATTCAAATTTGGTGGTTAATCAGGTGATGAAGGAGTGGGACGTCAAGAAACCTGCCATGGCTGGATATTGCCATGCAGTGAGGAAGCTTGAGAAGAAATTAGAAGGTTTGGAACTCCACCATATCCCCCAAGTGAAGAATCAAGCAGCTGATGATCTAGCAAATATCAGATCCACTCGGAGGCCTATACCTAGCAATGTGTTTCTGGAACACCTACATTCTCCTTTGTTGTAGGAAGATCCCTTCACTGAAGAGCCCGTGCAAGCAAAAACCGCCCAACGGTCATAGATCTAGTCATGGAGATTCTGGTGGTTACACCCGATTGGACGGTGCCATATATTGCATTCATACTGAGACAAGAACTCCAAGAAGACGAGGTTGAGGCTCAACAGATCATCTGCAAGAACTCCAAGAACTCCAAGGCCTTTACTGAGACAAGAACTCTAAGGCCTTTACTGAGACAAGAAACGGTGCCATATATTGCATTCATACTGAGACAAGAACTCCAAGGCCTTTACTGTGATGTATGGTCAACTTTACAGAGAAAGTATCAAATTCCTAAAAGAGATAACGTTCCGGTATGGAGTTCCCCACAGTATCATCACAGATAATGGTTCAAACTTTGACTCAGAAGAGTTCAGATACTTTTTCTCTGGCCAAGTCACTCGAGTGGATTACGCATGCGTCGCGCACCCCCAGACTAATGGCCAAGCAGAGCGAGCAAATGGTCTTATCCTACAAGGGTTGAAGCCTCGATCCATGCGCGAGCTTGACTATGCAGCTGGAGCTTGGGTTACTGAATTGCCGTCTCTTCTATTGAGTTTGAGGACAACTCCTCACTAGTCGACTCGGCGTACTCCTTTCTTCATGGTGTATGGAGCGGAGGCCGTTTTGCTGAGTGATCTCCTTCACAATTCTCCCCGTGTAGATATTTACTCAGAAGCTGAAGCTGAACAAGCATGACAGGACGGTGTCGATCTCATGGAAGAAGAACGTGAAATGGCTCTGATGCGGTCGACTGTGTACCAACAAGATCTGCATGGCTTTCATGTAAAGCATGTCAGGAGTCGGTCGTTTCACGAGGGTGATCTTGTGCTCCGAGTGGATCAACAGTGGCCTCACAAGCTTGCGCCTGCATGTGAAGGTCCTTTCGTCGTCACTAAAGTACTGAACAATGGAGCCTACCACATCTTCAACATCTTAGAGCCATTCTTCTCCTAAGTTTAAAAATACTCCGAGTGATGAACATTCCTCTCACTCGGGGGTTTAGTTGCGAACTAGTTTTCGTCTATGTTTAAAAATACTCCCAGTGACGAACATTCCTCTCACTCGGGAGCTTAGCTGCAAACCAGTCTTTGCCTAAGTTTAAAAATATTTTGAGTGATGAACATTCGTCTTACTCGGGGGTTGAAATGCGAACCAGTCTTTGTCTAAGTTTAAAAATACTCCGAGTGACGAACATTCCTCTCACTCGGGGGCTTAGCTGCGAATCAGTCTTCGCCTAAGTTTGAAAATATTTGGAGTGATGAGCATTCATCTCACTCAGAGGCTTAGCTGCGAATAAGTCTTTCCCTAAGTTTAAAAAATATTTTGAGTGACGAACATTCATCTCACTCGGATGCTTAGGTGCGAACGAGTCATCGCCTAAGTTTGAAAAACATTCCGAGTGACGAACATTCATCTAACTCGGAGGCTTAGCTTCGAACGAGTCTTCGTCTAAGTTTTTTTTGAAATATACTCCGAGTGACGAACATCCCTCTCACTCAGAGGTTTAGCTGCGAACCAGTCTTCACCTAAGTTTAAAAAACACTTCGAGTGACGAACATTCCTCTCACTCGGAGACTTATCCACTAACAGGTTTTCGCCTAAGTTAAAAATACTCCTGAGTGAATAGCATCCTATTCACTCACAATCTTAGCTGCGAACTAGTTTCTCGCCTAAGTTTTAAAAACACACTCCCCCGAGTGGTGAGCACTCCTTACACTCAAGACTTAGCCGCGAACAGGTTTTTGCCTAAGTTTAAAACCCTGTCGAGTGAGGGGCAACGCTTTCACTCGGAAACATAGTTGCAAATCAGTCTTCGCCTAAGTTCAACTTTTTTTTTCGAGTAATGAGCACCAATCTCATTCGGAAACCAAACTGACTTAGCCAAACACATCATTGGAAAGCAAAATGAATGTAAATCCAAGATTTCTAGCACGAGTAAAAGTTGTCCACGTGAACGGAAGTACTCGAGCTTAATGCCTGAACGAAGTTTTAAACGGTTACACCATCACTCGGCATACCGAGGCAAATAAAGGTTTGATTGCAAGCAAAGTTTTTCTCAAGCACCGCCGGGGCTCGCGGGCTCAACGATGGTGTCCAGATCTATCTCGTCGTCCATCCGAGTGGCTGCTTCGATGAAGGCCTCCATGAAGTTTATTAATTGAAGTTTCTTCTTGTTGGCCACGTGGAGAGCCTTCATCCTGTCCTCCTTGGCATCCTTGCAATGGACCCGGACGAGTGAAAGCGCCACGTCAGCTCCACAACAAGCATCAGATTTTTTCCATGCGTGTACTCGACTGGAAATTTCATTGAGATGATTCATCATCGACTCAAGGTCAGTCTCGAGGGTGTCTTTTGGCCAGGGTTCTTTGTCGATCTTCACCAGCGCAGCTTTCAGTCGAGTGACATACTCTTAAACACTTCTGAGACGAGTGTCAAAACGGAACATGTTCATGGACAAAACATCTCTGACGGGTGACTTGGTGGGGTCTAGATTTGGCTCGATCTCTATAGTTTCCTTGTCAAAGTCTTGGCGGAATTATACATGAAGGGGAAATGAAAGATTGGTCACACCACTGCTCTAGGGAAATTAAGGAAATTCACTCGATAGAAGAAAAGATACCTTCAAGCAGGCCGAACATCTTCTTCGCAAAGTCCCCCCAAGTAGTTCTCGAGACCGCTCCTTCTCTTGGTGAGTTGTTCAACCCATTTCATCCAATCGGCCCATTCTTGGTTGAGTTTGGTGTTTTTCTTCTTCCAACTTACTGGCTACGGCAAGCTTCTTCTCAGCAGCCTTGGTTTTCTCCCTCGCCACCTTCTGTACTTCAGCTAGTTCCAACGTATCTGATACGTCTCCAACGTATCTATAATTTTTGATGGTTTCATGCGATTATATTGTCAAACTTTGGATTTTTGTATTCCATTTATATATTTTTTGGGACTAACTTATTAACTCAGTGCGAAGTGCCAGTTCCTGTTTTTTGTGTGTTTTTGACCCATTTCAGAGGAGGATTTTACACGGAGTCCAAACGGAAAAAAACCTGCGGAATGATTTTTTCCATAACAGAAGACACGCACGAGACTTGAGAACCAAGGCAGGGGACCTCGGACGAGGTCACAAACCCACCAAGCCCAGCCTAGGGGGGGCGGGCCTACCAGGCTTGTGAGCTCCCAATGGCTCCCCTGTCCTACTTCTTCCGCCTATAAATTCCCTAAAAATCTAAAACCACGAAGGAGATCATCGAAAGTACTTTTCCGCCGCCGCAAGCTTCTGTCTCCGCAAGATCCCATCTCGGGCACGTTCTGGTGCCCTGCTGGAGGGGGATTCAGATACGGAGGGCTTCTTCATCAACAACATGACCTCTCCGATGATGCGTGAGTAGTTCACCATAGACCTACGGGTCCATAGCTAGTAGCTAGATGGCTTCTTCTCTCTCTTGGATCTTCAATACAAAGTTCTCCATGATCTTCATGGAGATCTATCCGATGTAATCTTCTTTTCCGGTGTGTTTGTCGAGATCCGATGAATTGTGGATTTATGATCAGATTATCTATGAATCGTATTTGAGTTTCTTCTGATCTATTATATGCATGATTTCATATCCTTGTAATTCTCTTTGAGTAGTGGGTTTTGTTTGGCCAGCTTGATCTATGATTCTTGCAATGGGAGAAGTGCTTGGTTTTGGGTTCATACCGTGCGGTGACCTCACCCAGTGACAGAAGGGGTAGTGAGGCACGCATCGTGTTGTTGTCATCAAGGGTAAAAAGATAGGGTTTTCATCATTGGTTTGAGTTTATTCCTCTACATCATGTCATCTTGCTTAAGGCGTTACTCTGTTCGTCATGAACTCAATATACTAGATGCATGCTGGATAGCGGTCGATGTGTGGAGTAATAGTAGTAGATGTAGAAAGTATCGGTCTACTTGTCTTGGACGTGATGCCTATATGTATCATCATTGCCGTAGATATCGTCATGACTTTGCGCCGTTCTATCAATTGCTCGACAGTAATTTGTTCACCCACCGTAATATTTGCTATTTTGAGAGAAGCCTATAGTGAACACTATGGCCCCCGGGTCTACTTCACACCATATTTTCAGCCTTACTCTTTTACTTCGTTGCACTTTCGGCCTTCAGATCTCACTTTGCAATCAATCTTGAAGGGACTGACAACCCTTTATAGCATTGGGTGCAAGCTCGTTTTTGTTTGCGCAGGTACTCTGGACTTGATGAGATTCTCCTACTGGATTGATACCTTGGTTTTCAAACTGTGGGAAATACTTACTGCTCGTGTGCTGCATCACCCTTTCCTCTTCAAGGGAAAAACCAACGCAAGCAAGTCTCTGTCAACGTGTCAATTTCAGGCATTGTTGTTTGAGAAGTAGCGGAAGGATTTCTGGCACCGTTGTCGGGGAGGATCAAGTCAAGAACTCATCCAAGTAGGTGTCGCAAACTCATCTCTTGCATTTACTTTTTTGCCTCTCGTTTTCCTCTCCCCCACTTCTGGAAAAACAAAAATTTACAAAAAAATATTTTCCTTTTTTGTTTGCCTTTTTTCGTTCGCCCTTTTCTCTCGCTTGCTCTTTGTTCGCTTGTGTGCTTGCTTTCTTGCTAAAGTCACCATGACTGAAAACACCAAACTTTGTGACTTCTCGAATACTAATAATAATGATTTTATTAGTACTCCGATTTCTCCTGCCACTAGTGCAGAGTCATACGAAATCAATGCCGCTTTGCTGAATCTTATTATAAAAGAGCAATTTTCCAGCCTTCCTAGTGAAGATGCCGCATCCCATCTTAATACCTTCATTGAGCTTTGCAATATGCAAAAGAAGAAAGATGTGGATAATGATGTTATTAAATTGAAGCTCTTTCCTTTCTCGTTGTGAGATCGAGCAAAAACTTGGTTTTCTTCTTTGCCCAAAAATAGTATTGATTCCTGGGATAAGTGCAAAGATGCTTATATATCCAAGTATTTTCCGCCGGCTAAGATTATCTCTCTCCGTAATGATATCATGAATTTTAAGCAACTTGATCATGAACATGTTGCACAATCTTGGGAGAGAATGAAATTGATGATTAGAAATTTTCCCGCTCATGGCTTGAGTCTTTGGATGATTATACAAATCTTCTATGCTGGCTTGAATTTCGCTTCTAGAAATATCTTGGACTCCGCCTCAGGTGGAACGTTCATGGAAATCACGTTAGGAGAAGCCACAAAATTCCAACACAATATCATGACGAACTACTCTCAATGGCACACTGAAAGGTCACCTACTAGTAAGAAGGTACACGCTATAGAAGAAATTAACTCGTTGAGTCCTAAGATGGATGAGTTAATGAATTTGGTTGCTAGTAGAAGTGCTCCTTTAGATCCTAATGATATGCCCTTGTCTTCCTTGATTGAGAGTAGCAACGCTAGCTTGGACGTTAATTTTGTTGGTAGGAATAATTTTGGCAACAACAATGCTTTAGAGGAAAATATGTTCCTAGGCCTTTTCCTAGTAACCCCTCTAATAACTTTGGCAACTCCTACAACAATACTCATGGAAACTACAATAGATTACCCTCTGATGTAGAGAGTAATATCAAAGATTTTATCAACTCGCAAAAGATTTTGATTGCGTCCATAGAGGAAAAACTACTCAAAATTGACGATTTTGCTAAGAGTGTTGATAGAATGTCTAGTGATATTGATGCTTTGAAAGTTAGATGTGCTCCTCCCAAGGTCAACATGGATGAAACTTTGAAAGCTATGCGTGTTTCCATGAGTGAGAGTAAAGAAAGAACCGCCCAAATTCGTGCTTGACATGAATGGCTTAAAAAGGTGTGACTCCCATTGAATCTTTGTTTTCTTGTGTCAAACCTAATGATGATGGGGCTGGATATGAATCCACTTTGGTTGAAAAACGCCCAATGATTCGGAGTCCGTCTATCTTGATGCTAAAAGCATTGAAAGTGGAGTAGAAGATATTAAAACTTTTAGTAGTAAGGAAATTACTACTTTGGATTTCAAGGAATTCAATTATGATAGTTGCTCCTTTATTGAATGCATTTCCTTGATGCAATCTGTGCTAAACTCTCCACACGCTTATAGCCAAATCAAGGCCTTTATCGATCATATCGTCGAAGCTATGATAAAATCTCTTGAAGAGAAAGTTGAATTGGAAGTCTATATCCCTAGAAAGCTTCATGATGAGTGGGAACCTACTATTAAAATCAAAATCAAAAACTACGAATGCAATGCTTTGTGTGATTTGGGTGCTAGTGTTTTCGTGATTCCAAAGTCCTTATGTGATGTTCTAGGTTTTAATGAGATTGAAAAGTATTCTCTTAATTTGCATCTTGCGGATTCTACTGTCAAGAAACCCATGGGAAGGATCAATGATGTTCTTATTATTGCAAATAGGAACTATGTACCCGTGGATTTCATTGTGGTTGACATTGATTGCAATACTACATGCCCTATTATTCTTGGTAGACCATTCCTAAGGACTATCGGTGCTATCATCGATATGAAGGAAGGGAATATTAGATTTCAATTTCCTTTAAAGAAGGGCATGGAGCACTTTCCTAGAAAGAAAATAAGATTGCCTCATGAATCCATGATGAGGGCTACTTATGGTTTGAGCACCAAAGACGACGATATGTGATTCTATCGCTTTATGCCTAGCTAAGGGCGTTAAACAATAGCGCTTGTTGGGAGGCAAACCAATGAATTTATCTTTTTATTTCTATTTTGTTGCGTCCACACCATCATAATTCTTTTATAATTGTGTCTTTTGTGTTTCCCTTTGCGTTTGAGCCAAGAAAAAGCTTTATGACTAGTCTTGGTGATGGTTGTTTGATCCTGCTGGAAAAAGCCAGAAACTTTTCGCTCACGAGATTATTTTTCATTTTTATTGAGAAAGAGATTTTGAGTTGATTCTTTTTGCTGCTGGTTGATATGCCTTTTTCCCAGGCAGTCGTAAGTGTTCAGAATTTTCGAGGTACCAGAAGTATACGAAGTATACAGATTGCTACTGTCTCGTCTGTTTTTGACAGATTCTGTTTTTGTTGAGTTGGTTGCTTGTTTTGGTGAAACTATAGATAGTATCGGGGGGTACTAGCCATGGAAATGTCATAATACAGTAATCTAACACCAATATAAATAGAAATCAAGATTGCTATAGTAACTAAAGAGTTGTTAATTTGTTTTCTTATACTAATGTTATCACGAGTTTTCGTTTAAGTTTTGTGTTGTGAAGTTTTCATGTTTTGGGTGATGTTCTCATGGACGAAGAGATAAGGAGTGGAAAGATCTCAAGCTTGGGGATTCCCAAGGCATCCCAAGGCAAATTCAAGGACACCAAAATGACTAAGCTTGGGGATGCCCCGGGAAGGCATCCCCTCTTTCGTCTTCAATCCATCGATAACATTACTTGGAGCTATATTTTTATTCACCACATGATATGTGTTTTTCTTGGAGCGTCTTGTACCTTAGGAGTCTTTTCTTTTTTTTGTGTCACAATCATCCTTGCTTCACACCTTTTGAGAGAGACATGCACTCATCATGATTTTGCTAGAATGCTCATTGTGCTTCACTTATATCTTTTGAGCTAGATAATTTTGCTCTGTGTGCTTCACTTAGATCTTTTAGAGCACGGCTGTGCGTGACTTGGTAGTTAGCTTATGCTATGAAAGTAGTACCAAAGGTGATAGGTACCCAAAGAGGATACAAAAACCTCCATATTCATGTGCATTGAGTAGAAAGAGAAGTTTTGATTCCTCTCAATTAGTTTTGAGACATGGATTTGGTAATATTAAGAGTTATGTTAGTAGGGTGTTCTGAATCTAGTAATAATTGTGTTGAAGTTAGTGATTCCCGTAGCATGCACGTATGGTGAACCGCTATGTTAGGAAGTCGGAGCATAATTGATCTATTGATTGTCATCCTTTGTGTTGAGGTCGGGATCGCGTGATGGTTAACACCTACCAACCCTTCCCCTAGGAGTATGCGTTTAGCACTTTGTTTCGATTACTAATAAAAACTTCCGCAACAAGTATGTGAGTTCTTCATGACTAATGTGAGTCCATGGTATAGATACACTTTCACCTTCCACCATTGATAGCCTCTCTAGTGCCGCGCAATTTTTGCCGGTACACAAACCCACCATATGCCTTCCTCAAAACAGCCACCATACCTACCTACTATGGCATTTTCATAGCCATTCCGAGATATATTGCCATGCAACTCCCACCGTTCTTTCTCATGACTTGTTCCGTCACTCTCATATTGCCAATTCATGATCATAAGATAACTAGCAAGATGTTTCAACATCATAAGCCAAGCTAGATCGTTGCACATCCCGGTGCACTGCCGGAGGCATTTTCTATAGAGTCATCATCGTTCTAAGCTTTGAGCCGTGAGTAAATAAAAGTGTGATGATCATCATTATTAGAGCATTGTCCCGTGTGAGGAAAAAAGAGAGGCCAAAGAGCCCAAATAAAAAAAGGAAAAAAAAGAGGTGGCCCAAGAGCCCAAATGAAAAAAGAGAAAAAGAGAGAAGGGACAATGCTACTATCTTTTTCCACACTTGTGCTTCATAATAGCACCATGTTCTTCATGATTGAGAGCCTCTCGTTTGTCACACCATATACTAGTGGGAATCTTTATTATATAACTTGGCTTGTATATTCCAATGATGGGCTTCCTCAAAATTGCCCTAGGTCTTCGTGAGCAGGCAAGTTGGATGCACACCCACTAGTTATCCTTTTGAGCTTTCACATACTTACAGCTCTAGTGCATCCTTTGTATGGCAATCCCTACTCATTCACATTGATATCTAGGCATCTCCATAGCCCTTTGATATGCCGAGTCAATGTGACCATCTCCTCCTTTTTTGTCTCACAACCACCAGCACACTCAATTCCACCTATAGTGCTATATCCATGGCTCACGCTCATGTATTGCGTGATAGTTATCAAAAGTTTGAGAAAGTGAGAGTGCGAAAACAATTACTTGACTAATACCGGGGTTGTGCATGATTTAAATTAGTTGTGTGAGGATGATGTAACATAGCCAGACTATATGATTTTGTAGGGATAACTTTCTTTGGCCTTGTTATTTCGAAAGTTCATGATTACCTTCCTGGTTTGCTTGAAGTATTATTGTTTTCATGTCAATAGCAAACTATTGTTTTGAATCTTATGGATCTGAACATTCATGTCACACGAAAGAAGTTACAAAGGACAATTATGCTAGGTAGCATTCCACATCAAAAATTTAGTCTTTATCACTTCCCTACTCGAAGACGAGCAGGAGTTAAGCTTGGGGATGCTTGATACGTCTCCAACGTATCTATAATTTTTGATGGTTTCATGCTATTATCTTGTCAAACTTTGGATGTTTTGTATGCCGTTTATATCTTTTCTGGGATTAACTTATTAACTCAGTGCCAAGTGCGAGTTCCCGTTTTTTCCGTGTTTTTGACCCTTTTCAGAGGAGGATTTTAAACAGAGTCGAAACGGAATAAACCTGCGAAATGATTTTTTTCATGACAGAAGACACGCAGGAGACTTGAGAACCAAGGCAGGGGACCTCGGACGAGGTCACAAGCCCACCAAGCCCAGCCTAGGGGGGCGGGCCTAGCAGGCTTGTGAGCTCCCCATGGCTCCCCTGCCCTACTTCTTCCTCCTATAAATTCCCTAAAAATCTAAAACCAAGAAGGAGATCATCGGAAGTACTTTTCCACCACCGCAAGCTTCTGTCTCCGCAAGATCCCATCCGGGGCATATTTTGGTGCCCTGCCGGAGGGGGGATTCAGATACGAAGGGCTTCTTCATCAACACCATGACCTCTACGATAATGTGGAGTAGTTCACCATAGACCTACGGGTCCATTGCTAGTAGCTAGATGGCTTCTTCTCTCTCTTGGATCTTCAATGCAAAGTTCTCCATGACCTTCATGGACATCTATCCTATGTAAACTTCTTTTGCGATGTGTTTGTCGAGATCCGATTAATTGTGGATTTATGATGAGATTATCTATGAATCTTATTTGAGTTTCTTCTGATCTCTTATATCCATGATTTCATATCCTTGTAATTCTCTTCGAGTTGTGGGTTTTGTTTGGCCAGCTTGATTTATGATTCTTGCAATGGGAGAAGTGCTTGGTTTTGGGTTCATACCGTGCGGTGACCTCACCCAATGACAGAAGGGGTAGCGAGGCACGCATCATGTTGTTGCCATCAAGGGTAAAAAGATGGGAGTTTCACCATTGGTTTGAGTTTATCCCTCTACATCATGTCATCTTGCTTAAGGTGTTACTCTGTTCGTCATGAACTCAATACACTAGATGCATGCTGGATAGCGGTCGATGTGTGGAGTAATACTAGTAGATGCAGAAAGTATCGGTCTACTTGTCTCGGACGTGATGCCTATATGTATGATCATTGCCTTAGATATCGTCATGACTTTGCACAGTTCTATCAATTGCTCGATAGTAATTTGTTCACCCACCGTAATATTTGCTATTTTGAGAGCAGCCTCTAGTGAACACTATGGCCCCCGGGTCTACTTCACACCATATTTTCAACCTTACTCTTTTACTTTGTTGCACTTTCCGCCTTCAGATCTCACTTTGCAATCAATCTTGAAGGGATTGACAACCCCTTTATAGCGTTGGGTGCAAGCTCGTTTGTGTTTGCGCAGGTACTCTGGTCTTGACAAGATTCTACTACTGGATTGATACCTTGGTTCTCAAATTGAGGGAAATACTTACTGCTACTGGGCTTCATCACCCTTTCCTCTTCAAGGGAAAAACCAACGCAAGCAAGGCTCCGTCAACGTGTCAATTTCTGGCGCTGTTGTTTGAGAAGTAGCAGTATCTAACGAAATAACATTGTTGATTCATGCTTGGATTCGGCGGTTCTCATGACACATGTCTGTTCGACTGTGGACACTCGGTTCAAAGGATAAAAGATGCAAGTGATAGTGCAACGAATCGACAAGGATTACCTCCGAGGGTCTTCAGTTCGGTCTGCGCGCGGGCCAGGTCATTTTTGGTCGCCTCCGGATCCATCTGAAGCTGGTTTTTCTCCTTCTGCAGGTCGACGTACTTAGTTCTGAGCTCGCAAGCTTTCTGAAATCAACAAAGAAGTAGTTCAGTCGACACTGATATTTCTCCAATTTCGAGTGGAAAAGAGCAAGTTCAGTCACCTAGATGGCGGCCCGCTGCCCCACCCCACACCCCTAAAAAGCATCATATCATGGTTGATGGAAATTATGTCCATGAAACCTGCAGGATAAGTCTTGCGTGTTCGGACCTTTTCATCCCCATGATAAGCATTCAGAGGTGGAGACCCTAAAAAAAGGACTCACTCGCCAGCCCGAGCGACAAGCATACTCCAAGTACGAAAAAGGACACCGAGTCCAAGTTCTTAATACCACTGCCAATCGTAAACGATCGACAATAGTCTTGGGGACTACACCTAGTGAGTGCACTCAGCGTTCCCCCACTGGATACAAGACCACTCGACCAGGTCCGACCTGTGTGGGTAACAAAAAACGAGAGAGCAAACATGCAAAATGGTCTCTATCACACCTCCGCCGATGCAAGCACTCGACGGCGGTCTCAGAGACTATACCCAGTGGTTGCACTCAGCGTGCCCCCACTGGACCTACTATCACTCGACCAGGTAAGACCTGTGGAGTGGCAAGCGACTATCAAAACAAATCTAAGATCCCTGTCGATGTCATCTCCATTCGACAGCGATCTCGGGGACTACACCAAGTGGGTGCACTCAGCGTGCCCCCACTGGACTATAAACCACTTTTCTAAGACATGATTTTATCCGAGGAGAAATCAAGAAAGCATACACCAAAAGAAAACACCCATTGGGTGTAGAGTCAAGATGGACAATAATTCAATCAGAAATGAACTTACAATCGCACTTACTCGGACATTGGCACGAAGCGTTGAGTTGGCATCATAAGACAACTTGCAGGCCTCGTTGGCCTCCATCACTCGCAACATCATTTCCTCAGCCTGGATCATGGCTTCTTTACAAGCTCAAGTCTGGTCCTCTGGGATGCGGTGCAGAGATAACGCAGGCATCAGATGAGTTGGTACTACGGTAGAGGTCACAAGAGTGGCGTGGAGTTGTCCAATCGGCGCTGAAACTGCAAGAGTTGATGGGGCTGGCGGGGCACTCGACAATGGAACCTCATGTCCAGATTTAGCTCTGGAAGAGTTGCCAAACTCTCGAGACAACACAACAGTCGACCTACCAGGCTCCTCCTCATTGTCCACGTGGATGACGTGTGCAGTTGCCAAGCGACAACGTTAACTTACTCAATCGATGAATCATTTCCAAAAAATAGAGCAGGGTGAAGAATTGTTATACCTCGCTGAGAAGTGCCCACATCAGCAGTTTCCACTTCCATGTGCTCATCTTTGTCTCATGGAGGTGATGTCACCGAGGTAACAGCTCTGGCAAGCAAATTTCACTCGTTTAGTAAAAACATGAAGTTCCACAAGAGCAGAAGAAGGAAAATAAACACTCACGTTGAGGTGACATGCACGATGATCTTCATACGGGGCAGAGCCTTCCGATGTTTTGGCGGGGCAGGCTTCGACTGGTTCACAGCCTTACAGTCGACTTAGAGGTTGCGGCCCGATCGCGCTTCGGGTTCCTGGTGCGCGATGCCAAGGTTCTGCTTGGGACGACCGTTGGGTCTTGACGCTTCTTGCATCTTTGCTCAATGCGCGGAGGAGACTGAACATCTTCCTCGCTCTCCTATGAATCGTCATCACCGCCTTCAGTATCATCGGCATAATCAGTGTCTACACTACAGCATGCGCTCTCTTCTCCGTCATCAGGATGTCCTCCGTTTTTTTATGTTCGAGTACATGCTCGTTAACTCCTGGAAGATACAAACAGCAAAGTCATTCGGTTGAAGACCCGATCACTTGACGAAATATGAAAGCATTCGACAAAGATAACGCACCAGGTTTGGCGGCGGGTGCTTGGTAGAGAAGGGCGGGATTCACTTGGCTCCCAGAGGGTTGTCACAGGCTCTAGTGATGTTTCTGAGCCACTGCACAACAATTTCCTCAGGGACTTCCTCTGGATGTGTCCGAGTGGTGTATTCGACGCCCGAGTAATGCCACATAGTGCTGTCCCTTACTTGAAGGGGATGGATTCCCCGACTAAGAAATGCCTCTAGTAGGTCCATACCAGTCACTCTGCCATAGACCAAATTTACTGCTGCATTCACTAAAATTCCTACATGGACTTTCTCTTCCTCTATCATGTTCAACGTTCTGGGAGTACGGTGCGTTCTAATGTGGAGGAAGGCCAGTCGACATATTGGGAGATGCAACATCCTTACAACAAAACCAAGTCGATTGCCAATCCCGAACGGATTCAGGATGGGTCATTGCCGGAAAGGCGCTCTTGCTCCTCTTTTGGAGTCCCAGGCCCCCGCATAGCTAGGTGACATGGGTCTTACTATCGCTAGATTTGGCCTTTTTGACCGACTGAGACCGAATGGTGAAGATTTGTTTGAACAAAACCTAGTGAGGTGAACAACCCAGGTAGCATTCACACAATCTTGCAAACTTAGGGACGTACGCAATGGCGATCGGATGGAAATGATTAAGTTGTGCATCGAAGAAATTCAAGAACCCACACAAGAACAGATGAGGAGGAACCTCCCTCGGCGTGAGAGAGGAGGACCTGCTCAAGTTTGTGCGGCTCAGGTTCGGTCTCTCCCTCTAGCAATCTCCATGACCCGTCGGAAATCAACCCGTCAGTGACGATATTCTTGACGTCTTCCAACGTGATGGTCGACCGAAGGAAATCTTCTTGGATCCACGTCGGCGACACAGAAGACCAGGTGCTCGACGGCTTCTTCCCCCTCGCTTCCTTCTTGGCGCGCTCGAGCTTCTCCATCTTCCCCTTCTTCATTGCGGCGGTGGTCATCGAGGCGGAATTGAGTGGCGCGCGTGGAGCACAGAGGGGGGGAAGAAAAGAGGGGAATGGCGGAGGAGTACGGTTCCATACCAAGCACCGTCCCATTTTATAACTGTCCGAGTAAGTCGCAGACCTATAGGGCCGCCAGATCCCTGGGTATCCTGATTTGAAAGGAAGCACGGTACGTGGCGCTAAAGATGATGCAAAGATCGAGGCGTCATGCCCCCACTTGCTATGGTTGTTGCGTCATCATCGTGTGACGCGCGCTTAACAAATTTTTGAATCCCGGGAAGTCCGAACCTGTCAAAGCGAGCCATCGCATCAAGGGACCCTTCTTACCTCTCGAACCAAATTCCATACTCAAGTTCACTCGGATGCATTTCAAGACAGAATCGATCAAGGTGAATGACAAAGACTCCAATCGACGCATATGCCTGTGAAGCCCTAAAATGCATTCAGGATCTATGTGTCCTATTAGAATCTGCATCAGCCCTTTTTCACTCGAACCTCGATCCATTTGGGGGCTAATGATGGGGATATGTACCTAGGGTAGGGTCTTAGGCCTGACCTACATTCCCTACCTAAGTACACTACATTGGAGGACTTAAAGACTACAAGGAAGATTCCGACTGGAATCACCATGGCGCATGAGTCACTGGACACTACATCCACTCGGAGGTTTCTTCCCCCATTCGACAATTGCCTTTCACTTGGAAGAACCAGAAGCCAGTCGCGAGCATGGGCCGCTCACCCCGAGTGCCCCGGTTGGCCCGCGTCCCCGCCTTAGCCCATTCGCCTTGCCTCTCGTGCTCGCCAGCCGAAGGACACGCAAGGCCCAGTCGCACTCCGCTTGCCCCGCTCGACCAGTCGCATGCCCGAGCCGGCTTCACCAAGGTCCAACAAGCCAACCGCAGCACCGTGCCAATCCATCAGCGAGCTGGCCGGAAGGCCCATGGTGAGCACCCCATGCTCATTTTTTGTGATGTTGGGATTGACCATGTGTGCATGCTGGTGTTATTCGCTTGTAGCGAGATTTAGTTATTCAACGACCCTATTGCTATTTTAGGTTCGGCCCAGTAGAATTATTTTCCTACGCTATGATTTCCTTAATTATCGAGAGATTTGCATATTTTTGGCAATGCCGGAATTTTGCATTGCTAAAAAATAATTAACCGATGCATCATATGTAAAAACTTTATATATGTGAAATGTGTAGAAATTTGTGTAGATTAATAATATGTCACTTTCACACATGTTAAAAATATTTAAACTTGTTGTTTGCTTTGTTTTGAATGTTGCCATATTAAAATTATTTAATTCATAGAAAAATAACCGTGCATCGGATTAAAAAATTATACATGAAAAATGCATAGAATTTTGTGTAGTTTCACAATATCGAACTCTCACATGTGTTAAAATGTTTAACTTGCCGTTTTCATTCAATTTTCAGAAATGCCCTGATAAAACGATTTAGTTCATGTCTAATTAACCGTAACTCCGATTAAAATGTTTTATATACGTAACTTGACTAGAAAAAATGTTTACAATAAGATGGTGGCATTTATTTTCCTATTTAAAAACTCTAAAATTGTGTATAGGCAGAACAACACTGAAATCTTAATTTGCATATGGGGACTTTCAGAAATTGTTATTCGTTATTCTGGCCTCATTTAAACTTGCCTATAATTTCATATGGTTCCATAATATCTTGTTCATCCATGTTTTAACATCCTCGTGGTTGTCACTAGCATGCATTTGCATGCGTGCCATATCATCTTGTGTTGCTCATATCTTTTAGACTGTACCTCCGTTTAAATGATCTATATATGTAAATCAACTATAATGACGTGTAGAATCACATGGTACACTTTAGTTTGCTGTTTAATAAATATAAAATTCGTTTAGTTCAGATCTGGACCAATTTCAAAATTAACATATGGGGTCATTTCGAAAATGCTATATGTTGTTTCCGACCTCATTTAAATTGCCTAGATAGTGTAGTTTGTTTATGCTTCCCCTCTTGCCATGTTTAGCAACATTTAACATTGTCGTGTACCTAAACCGGAGTGAACTAAGTAATTCAAATACGGAGTTTCATTAATATACAACTCGTTGCATATTGAGCTTTATTTATTGTGTAGGAATTGATTGTTGTGCTTTGCCATACCATGCATAATTAACCGGACATGCATTATAGGTGACTGTGCATCATGTCATGCATATGTTGTGGTGTTTATTTTGTGTTGATTGTTTGTTTCCGAATTTTTTCTTCTGTATAGAGTTCTGAATCGCTTCGAAGTGTGAGGATCCGTTCGACTACACTGGTTCGTCTACTTCATGGATTAGTTCTTCTTCCAAGCGGGATCACAGGCAAGATGATCATTTCCCTAGATACCACTACTATCATTTCTATGCTAGTTGCCTCACTTCTATCGCTATGTATCAGTGCCTTCCACCTGTTATGTCAAACCTCCCAACATTGCCATAAAAAGCCTCTAACCCCCTCCACGTCCCAACAAACCTTTGTTTGGTTATGTTACCGCTTGCTCAGCCTTCTTATATCCTTGCTAGTTGCAGGTGCAGTTTCTTTCATGTGATAACATGGATATTCTTTTCAATATCACCACATCATTTCTATTTAATTTAATGCACATATACTTGGTAAAAGGTGGAAGGCTTGGCATTCTAGCCTAGTGTTTTTTCCATCTTTGCTGCCCTAGTTACTTGTGTACAGGTGTTATGTTCCATAAATGAGCTCTCCTAACATGCTTGGGGTTGTTATGGGGACCCCCTTGATTTTTGTTTTGGGATAAAACTCTTCCGTCAAGGCCCAACAGTGGTACAATATTTGCTCAACATAATAATAGTGAACACTGTTAGTAACGCATAGGGAGTTAATGTTGCATGTGGATTAATTTAACATAATACAATGGGGCACTGCTGATTGGTGTTGGTCTGAAACGGTCTCCCTGCTGGGCCACCACAAGGAAACTCGAGGATTGGTTTTATTTGTAGATAGACCCATCCGGTAGTACCCGAAGGAAAAGATAGGCTCGGATCCTATTGGGATCTGGCCTGTGGGGCAGTCTTGCTGGATTTTTACTCTTATTGAAGGTCTTGTGCAGTGGGATATCGAGGATACCTCAGGCTATCTTGAGGTTGAGGTTTGCTCTCTAGGGTAGCTTGTGGTAGTTTGTGATGGACTAGTTGGAGCACCCGTGTAGGGTTAAATCTTTTGGAAAGACGTGCCTTTAACACCCGGTCATAGCAAACTTGAAGTAAATTTAATTAAAATATGCCAACTATGTGGGTAACCATGACTGTCCCTTCTCGTGAGTTCTGAATCCGAGATAGGACACGGTGGGGTTTTGTTTGACTCGTAAGTAGGTGTTTAAGATCATTTCTTGATCATTATTAGTTCACGTCCGTTTATGTGTACATCACCCCCTCTTATTCTTGTATTCTTAAGTTAGCCACTCAAATAAATGCTTAATGCTTCCTGCAGCCTCACCACGTAACCATACCTCACCATTAATCTTTGCTAGTCTTGATACCTTTCT
The DNA here is from genome assembly GCF_904849725.1 of Hordeum vulgare subsp. vulgare. Lineage (NCBI taxonomy): Eukaryota > Viridiplantae > Streptophyta > Magnoliopsida > Poales > Poaceae > Hordeum > Hordeum vulgare. The sequence continues at coordinate 296,248,313 of NC_058520.1, read as the reverse complement.
AAATGAGATTGTTGAGTTCCTGTGGCTCATAGATTACTACAACAACAGTTGGAGGTACAGGTCAAGCTGTACTTTGAAATTAGCGTCATGATTGTTATATTTGGAGTTTCCTCTTCTTCTTCTTCATCGATCTAGGATGGGTTCCAGGCCAGCAGCCTGGGATAGCAAGGATGGACGTCGTTCTTTTATTGTTTGATTTCGTTCGTAGTCACACTGTCACACCCTGTTTTTACTTTACTTCAAGTGTAGTTTTCAAAAATTTGAATTTATTAATACTTTTTAAACTAATGCTATGAGTGCCATGATTGTCATTGATTGTGTGTATGATTGATTTAGTGACCCCAAAACTAGCTTTTATAACATGACTATTTCATAAAAACCTTCTTCTCATTTTTGATTATTTCAAAACATTGCTTCGGGTTTGCACTATGAGTCACTAATGTGAAGGGAGTGCCTTTACAAAAACATGGTAATCTAGTTTTAGAACTCTCCAATATCGTAAAACAATTATTCTATAAAATATTTTCCTATTTCATTTGCATGTCCATTTCTGAGGATAGAAATGACATTTCTGTATGAACATTTACTTTTCTGCCTTTGAAAAATCTGAGAAAATTTGGAGATACTCAGAGGACATATATTTTCCATACATCAGATTTTCAACCCCTATTTATGTTCAAATTATTTGAGAAAATGCGTTAAAACCTATTCTGTCTGTTTTAACTTTTCGAAATATTTCCAAAGGATATATTTCCTATAAATTCCCATAAAATTCCAGCATTCTTCCCAAGCTATATTTGGTGGTCATGCCAAGTTTCACCTCATTTCAAGGTGGTTTGGCTCACCAAATAATCCTAAAACCCTCTCTCTCCAGAATCAAGTTGGAGAAACTCTACACAACAAAGTTTGTCCAAATGGTTTGAAACTTTGCATGAGTGCTCAACACCCCAAATAAGGAGCCTCTGCCAAAAATGAGATTTGTAGGGAATAATTTACCCACATTCCCTTTGGAAGGGAGAAATCTGCCCATTTTATGATGATTTCAAGTTTGCACTACCAAACTTGTCCAATGAAGCTCAAATTTGGTGGAGCATCTTATTTTTGCATCAAACTTAATCCTGTTAACTTTCATTTGCATTGGTGACGTGTAGCTACCCCAAACACCTATCGAATACCTTCTGCTAGCTTAGTAAAACACCACTTACCTCACTCTACACCCATGCACTTTCCTTCAAACTCATAGACCAAGCAACCAACACCACTCCTCAACTGCAGACGACTGGCCCCTCCCCGGTTCCAAGCAGAAGAGCCGAAATCCTCATTTTAGTTCCTAGCTCAAGTCTGGCATCATCTCTTTAGCCACTCCCTTTGATCCAGAGTGAGTCTATCGGCTCTCAAACGGCCTAGGATCATCTAATCCCAACCCAGGACACACCAGACACAGCCAAGGCACCCCAGAGCACGCCAGCAGGTTGTGGCATGCCCAAATTGTGCTTTGCGCGCGCTGCAAGGCGCACGCGAGGGAAAGGTGGCCAGCCCCGGCTGGTTCAAGCCTCCCCTCGATGCCTCTCCACGTCCCTGACAACCTTCGTGCATCAGGGCAGCCTCAGGGCCCCTCCTCCCCCGCTTCGTTGGCCGGAGCGATGCGTGCCCATGCGCACCAGATTCGACAACAAGAATGGGGCCACGCATGCAATCGCACTCCTCGCTGTCTCTCCCTCTCAGTGAGCCACAAGGGTCCTAAACCACGTTCGGAATATCGTGATTTCAACCATGAGCTCTCTCTGCCTCTCCTGCGAGACACAGTGAGACCACCGGCGTTTCCCACTCGGTGCACCGTCGAGGGGCTATAAATAGGCCTCTCCCCTCGCTCATGCACCCTCACTCCACTCCTCCAGAGCCTAAATCGAGCCCCTAGCCACCCCATTCGAGCACAGCGAGCTCCGGTGCTCGAGATCGACCGAGGCCCCACCGCTTCGGAGCTCCGTCGATCTCGGGCTACAGGCCAGCTCTCGCGCTCCTATCACCTCCTCTGTGACCGTAGTGAGCTCAGGGAGCTTCCCCACCTCTTCCCCGAGCTAATCCCTGTCCATAGCACCCACTTCATCCACCTCCTAAATTGGCTCCATCGCTTCCACCTCGTCGCCGGTGAACCTGAGCTTCCCCATCGACCCTTCAAGCACCAGCAGGTAGGCGGCGACGTGTTGGTTCCATTTCTGCTGTCGTTGGGCCTTGAGGGCGTCGGTGTCGCCGTCGGCGTGCCTGCCCTCCCCTCTGTCAAGAGGTGGAAGACGACCCCGGTAGGTGTGCCCCACTTGTCGATGGCTCATCTCTCTCCCTCTCTTCTCTCTAAGCCGCTGACCGCACGGGCCGTCGCATTAGGTTTGAACCTGACGGCGCGCGCGCGTGAGATCGCTGGCTAGCTGGCAAGCTGGGCCGTCCCATCCATAGGCCGAGCCAGGCCACGGCTGAGCCCTTTTTCATTTTTTTAGTTCTGTTTTAAAAGATTTTGGAGAATTTTTTATTCAACTAAATTTAATTATTTTTCCACAACAATTTTTCTAAAAATGAGAAGAATTTAATAGAGCTGTTAGGCAAATTTTTATGACAACTTTCCTGCATAGCTATAATTAAAAGGCTTATTTTGAATACTTTAGCTCCTCTTAAATTGATTTTAAAAATAATCTTTTCACCAAAACGAGAGACAAATATTTTAAAACTACAATATATAATTATCAGAATAGGTTAACATTTTTGAAATGAGTCTGTCTTTTGTTTTTGAGTGAGCTACTTATTATTTCAATATTTACTACGCCGATATATACCACGTTTGACAAAGGAGTTGGACTCGAAGACCCCGAAGACCCCGGATACTTAGCTAATCAAGGCAAGAAGCCCTTTGACCATGTTTGAGAAAAATATTATTTGCATGCTAAGTAGAGGAATTATCCCCGTTGCATATGATCATGAGTATTCGGTAAATCATTGATATGATGTTTCCGGTTGCTCCTCCGGTGTACTTGCATTTGAGCATGATCCTACAACCTATGAGGGTCACGCTCATATCATGTTGACAAGTAGAGCTAAGCATGGTAGAAGCATGAGCATGATGATGGTAAATATCAAAGGTTTATGAAAACCACGTCGGGTGCCACTAATGCCCGAGGGTGATGATGAGTTAGGTGGTCACTTGTGAAGAAGTGGTGCATCGGGTATATTTGGTGTGAGTGGTTTCGGAAAAAGGAATAGGTTTATGATGTGTCGACCGTCCCAACCTTACATCTGCATCCACGTTACCCCTTTATGGGACGAGGCTTTGTTTATTACTTTGGTCGGTGCTAGAAAAGAGCCACATTACTAGTGGCGAGAGTGATATGTGGTCACTCTCGTGACGGGGTCGTACCAAGTAGGTTGACTATGTCGTTTTTACGTGTTCCGGGCACACCGTTGATCCCCGCATGGATGGTACTGTCTAGTGTTGGTGCTCGTAAGACGTACATCATGTGGGCTGGATTCCAATCGGGTGGAACTCTTTTTCTAGAACCGTCAGGGGAAAGGCAATGATCGGGTACTTACCTCGAGTATGTTATATACCACGAGTCGTGGATGACACGGAAGTTTCTCGGATATCGTGGGTACATCGTACAACCTATGGAGAGTGTCAAACTATTCGAATAGTTGTGTCCACGGTCAAGGACAGTTGATTAATCCTACTTAAACTACGTCCAGTTGTTTCCGCATAAACCAAGTGTGCGTGTTTAGAGGTTTTATCTGAAAGAGTTTATATGACCAAGTTTGGTGACTTGGCACACTGGGTGAATCGGAGTGTTAAGCCCTCAAAAGATATGTTGATATCAGTAACCTGTTCTTTTGAATACCACATAGCTTATGTTGCACATCCATCTATGATCATGTTTATTTACAATCAAGTTCCTATCCACCAATATTGCATATTACTTGTTATCATACACACTGCATTATCCATATCACGGGCTGTTTGCGAGTACATTCAAAGTACTCACTGGCTTGCCACTGGTTATGTTATTGACCAGAGATGGAAGGACCAGAGTTTGGAGAAGAATTCGTCATCGGAGAAGGACTTGTGAACTAGGACGCTTCCCAGTCAGAATGCCTGTTGGTGTAGGCTGATGGGATGGGCACCCGCTTAGCCCCAAGATTCCACTAGTAGATGTATCGGTGTGATTTTGCCTTATAGGCCCTACTTATGTGAACTTGACCTTGATGGTCATTTGATGTACTATTTCGGTATGTTGGATGTAAGACTCTTAATATTCAGTATATGTGTGTTTGGTGAGCATTGGTCTCGGGGATCACTGAGCACGTTCATTCGGCGATCTCGACTCGTAAGCCGGGGTCCCAATGCTAGTGCGACAACAGACCTTCCCCGACAACGGCGCTAGAAATCCTTCTGCTACTGCGACAACAGACCTATCCTGGCAATGGTGCCACGAATCCTGCTGCTACGGCTACGCCTTTAGGGACTTCCTTGGAAAATATGCAAAGCATTTCCCCGCGGCCTCGGAGACTTGCGTTGGTGTTCCCTTGAAGAGGAAAGGGTGATGTAGCATAACGGCGGTAAGTATTTCCCTTAGTTTGAGAACCAAGGTATCGATCCAGTGGGAGGATCTCGTCAAGCCACAAGTAGCTGCACGAACACAAAGATCTTGCACCCAACGCTATGAAGGGGTTGTCAATCCCTTATAGATTGTTTGCAAAGTGAGAACTGAAAGCAAAAAGTAAACAAAGCAAAGTAAAAGTGAAAGTGGAGACAATAGTTGTGAATAGACCCGGGGGTAGTGTTCATTACTGGTTTCTCTCATGAAAGCAAGTAGACGGTGGGTGAACGAATTACTGTCGAGCAATTGATAGAACCGCGCAAAGTTGTGACGTTATCTATGGCAATGATTATATCTATAGGCATCACGTCCAAAACAAGTAGACCGATACTTTCTGCATCTACTACTATTACTCCACAGGTCGACCGCTATCCAGCATGCATCTAGTGTATTAAGTTCAAAAGAACAGAGTAACGCCTTAAGCAATATGACATGGTGTAGATGAACAATCTCAAATCTATGATGAAAGCCCATCTTGTTACCCTTGATGGCAACAACATGATGTGTGCCTTGCTGCCCCTTCTGTCACTGGGAAAGGTCACCGCACGATATGAACCCAAAACCAAGCACTTATCCCATTGCAAGAATCATAGATCTAGCTGGCCAAACAAAACCCAAGACTTGGAGAGACTTACAACGATATCCAATCAAGCATATAAGAAATCAACAAAGACTCAAATATAATTCATCGATAATCTCATCACAAATCCACAATTCATTGGATCTCGACAAACACACCGCAAAAGAGGTTTACATCGGATAGATCTCCATGAAGATCATGGAGAACTTTGTATTGAAGATCCAAGAGAGAGAAGAAGCCATCTAGCTACTAAGTACGGACCCGTAGGTATGAAGTGGACTACTCATGAGTCATTGGAGAGGCGATGATGTTGATGTAGAAGCCCTCCAACTCCAAAGTCCCCTCCGGCAGGGCACCGGGAAGGGTCTCCAGATGAGATCTCGCGGAAACGGAAGCTTGCGACGGCGGAAAAGTGTTTTTGTGGATGCCCTGATTTTTTCTGCGATTTTAGGGAATTTATAGGCCAAAGAGCTAGGGAAGGGGAGTGCCAGGGAGGCCACAAGCCTGGTTGCCGCGGGCCCCGTGGCCGCGGCAACAGGGCTTGTGGGCTCCCTGTGGGCCCCCTGCCTTCGCCCTCAAGCCTCCCGATCTTCTTCTGTTCTGGAAAATTTTATTTCGGGGATTTTATTCCGTGTGGACTCTGTTCCTAAATCAGATCTGAAAAGAGTCAAAAACACAGAAAAAACAGGAACTGGCACTTGGCACTGAATTAATAAGTTAGTCCCAAAAAAAGATATAAAAGGCATATAAAACATCCATAGTTGACAAGATAACATCGTGAAACCATCAAAAATTATAGATACGTTTGAGACGTATCAAGCATCCCCAAGCTTAACTCCTGCTCGTCCTCGAGTAGGGAAGTGATAAAGAATGAATTTTTGATACTTTCATGCTACCTAGCATAGATGTCCTTTGTAACTCCTCTTATGTGACGTGAATGTTCAGATCCATTAGATTCAAAACAATAGTTTGCTATTGACGTGGAGACAATAATACTTCAAGAAAACTAGCAAGGTAATCATGAACTTTCAAAATACCAAGGCCAAAAGAAAGTTATCCCTACAAAATCATATAGTCTGGCTATGCTCTATCATCCTTGCACAACGAATTTAAATCATGCACAACCTCGGTATTGGCCAAGTAATTGTTTTCACACCTTTACTTCCTCAAACTTTTTCAACTCTCACGCAATACATGAGCGTGAGCCATGGTTTTAGCACTATAAGTGGAATGGAGTGTGGTGGAGGTTGCAAGGCAAACAAGGACAAGATGGTCACATTGACTAGGCATATCAACGAGCTTTGGAGATGGTCATCAATAGATATCAACGTGAATGAGTAGGGATTGCCATACAAATGATGCACTAGAGCTAAGAGTATGTGAAAGCTCTTAAAGAAAACTAGTGGGTGTGTATCCAACTTGCTTGCTCACGAAGACCTAAGGCAATTTTGAGGAAGCCTATCATTGGAATATACAAGCCAAGTTATATAATGAAAATTTCCCACTAGCTATATGGTGGTGACAAAACGAGAGACTCTCAATCATGAAGGTCATGGTGCTTAATATGCACAAGTGTGGAAAGGTAGTAGCATTGTCCCTTCTCTTTTTTTCTCTCTTTTTTTGGTGGGCTCTTTGGCCTCTTTTATTTATTTATTTTTGTTTTGGTGGGCATCTTTGGACTCTTTTATTTCCTCACATGGGACAATGCTCCAGCAATGATGATCATCACACTTACAACTCAAAACTTAGAGCAATGATAACTCTATATGGAATGCCTTCGGTACTGTACCGTGACAATGATCTAGCAAGGCATAGACATTAATGGAAACATCATGCTAGCTATCTTGTGATCATGCAATGGCAATGTAGAAGTGGTGGCACATGTCATGGTGGTACTTCTATGGCAATATATCTCGGAATAGCTTTGAAAAAGCCATAGTAGGTAGGTATGGTGGTTGTTTTGAGGGAGGCTATATGGTGGGTTTTGTGCACCGGCAAAAGTTGCACGACACTAAAGAAGATAGTGATGGCGGAAGGTGAAAGTGCATCTAAACCATGGACTCAACATTAGTCATGAAGATCATATACTTGTTGCAAAAGTTTTAGTAGTAATCGAAACAAAGCATTCAACGCATACTCCTAGGGGAAGGGTTGGTAGGTTAAACCATCGCGCGATCCCGACCGCCACACAAAGGATGCCAATCAATAGACTAATCATGCTCAGACTTCATCACATAGCGGTTCACCATACGTGCATGCTACGGGAATCACTAACTTCAACACAAGTGTTTCTAGATCCACAACACCTTACTAATATAACTTCAATATTACCAAAACCACAGCTCAAAACTAATTGAGATGAATCAAACTTCTCTAACTATTCAATGCACATGAACGTGCAAGTTTTCTTATCCCTTTGGATAACTACCACTTTTGAGACTACTTTCATAGCATAGATCAACTACCACGCCACTTTCCTCTGTTCTCTAAAAGATATAAGTGAAGCACACAGAGCAAAATCAACTAGCTCAAAACATATAAGTGAAGCACGTGTGAGCTGAATTGTCTAACCAAAGGATATAAGTGAAGCTCGACAAAATCACGGTGAGTGCATCTCTCTCTCTCTCTAGGTGTGCAGCGAGGAAGATTGTGTCACAACAAAAATAAAAGACTCCTATGATACAAGACGCTCCAAGAAAAACACATAACATGTGGTGAATAAAAATATAGCCCCAAGTAACGTTACCGATGGATTGAAGACGAAAGAGGGGATGCCTAACCGGGGCATCCCCAAGCTTAGGCTTTTACGGCATCCTTGAATCAACTTGGGGTGCCTTGGGCATCCCCAAGCTTGAGCTCTTGCCACTCTTTATGTTTTTGTCCATAAGAACTTCACCCAAAACTTGAAAACTTCACAACACGAACCTTAAACAGAAACTCGTGATACCAATAGTATAAGAAAGCAAACCACCACTTCCTTAGGTACTGTAGCAAACTTAAATTCTACGTATGTTGATGTTGGGTTACTATATTTTCAATCTTCCATGGCTAATTTCCCCCGATACTATCCATAGTTTCATCAAAATAAGCAACCAACTCAACAAAAACAGAATCTGTTAACAGCAGACCAGTCTGTAGCAATCTGTATACTTCGTATATTTCTGGTACTTCAAAAATTCTGAACAATGACGACAGTCTAGAGAATTTTCATAGGAATCAGCAGCAAGAATAATCAACTCAAAATCTCTTACAGAAAAAAAAGGAAAATTCTTTTCGTGAGCAGAACGTTTCTGTCTTTTCCAGCATGACCAACCGATCATCCCCAAGACTAATCATAACGGTTTTGCTTGGCACAAACGCAAAAAGAAACACAAAAAACACAATCATAACAGAATTATGAAAGTGTGGAAAACACAAAACAGAAAGAGAAGGGATATATTCGTTGGGTTGCCTCCCAACAAGCGCTATTGTTTAACGCCCTTAGCTAGGCATAAGGTGATGGAATCACGTATAGTCATCTTTGGTGCTCAAACCATAAGTAGCCCTCATCATAGATTCATAAGGAAATCTTATTTTCTTTCTAGGAAAATGCTCCATGCCCTTCTTTAGGGGAAATTGAAATCTAATATTCCCTTCCTTCATACCGATGATAGCACCAATAGTCCTTAGGAAAGGTCTACCAAGAATAATGGGACATGAGGGATTGCAATCTATGTCAAGTACAATGAAATCCACGGGTACATAGTTTTTATTTGCAACAATAAGAACATCATCGATCCTTCCCATGGGTTTCTTGACAGTAGAATCCGCAAGATGGAAATTAAGAGAACACTCTTCAATCTCATGAAAACCAAGAATATCACATAAAGACTTTGGAATCGTGGAAGAACTAGCACCCAAATCACACAAAGCATTGCATTCATAGTTTTTTATTTTGATTTTGATAGTAGGTTCCAACTCATCAGGAAGTTTTCTAGGTATAGAGACTTCTAACTCGAGCTTCTTTTCAAGAGATTTCATCATAGCATCTACGATATATGTGGTAAAGGCTTTGCTTTGGCTATAAGCATGTGGAGAGTTTGCATTGGGTTGCATCAAGGAAATGCATTCAAACAAGGAGCAACTATCATAATTGAATTCCTTGAAATCCAAAGTGGGAGTTTCCTTACTACCCAAAATTTTGATATCTCTTACTCCACTCTCCACACCTTTATCATCAAGATAGGTGGACTCCGAATCATTGGGGCGTTTTTCAACCAAAGTGGATTCATATCCAGCCCCTTCATCAATAGGTTTGATACGAGAAAACAAAGATTCAAGAGGAGTCACACCAAGCACTTTAAGATCTTCGTGATTTGCATCACAAATTTCAGATTTAGCTGCCATCTTATTGACTAAGGTAGCCTGCTTGTCAGAAATTTGGCCCACCAATTTTTCAAGGTGAGCAAGCTGAGAATTTAGTGCAAGGAATTCTTTAAACAGGCCATAAAAGAATTTTGCTCCTTTAATTCCCTACGGAAGTAACTATTTTGGTCAAACTGAGAAGACATGAAACCTTTGACACTAGTTTCAATCTCTTCCAACCTTCTGAAATAGTTTGGTTTGGCCATGAGGAAGGGTCTCTCACGAACAAGCCCAAGAGCAAGCGAGGAAAATGGAAAAGGAAAACGGCAAAAGGCAAAAGAAAACGGTAAGGAGAAAGGCAAAAAGGCAAAAGAAAACGGCAAAGGAGAAAGGCAAATAAAAACTGCAAATGTGAAGTAGGGGAGAGGAAAATGAGAGGCAACTGGCAAAAAGGTAAACGCAAGAGATGAGTTTGTGACACCTACTTGGATAGATCTTGACTTGATCTCTCCTCCCCGGAAACGGCGCCAGAAATCCTTCTGCTACTGCGACAACAGACCTTCCCCAGCAGCGGCGCCAGAAATCCTTCTGCTATTGCGACAATAGACCTTCCCTGGCAACGGAACGAGGAATCCTGCTGCTACGGCTACGCCTTTAGGGACTTCCTTGGCGAATATGCAAAGGATTTCCCTGCGGCCTTGGAGCCTTGCGTTGGTGTTCCTTGAGGAGGAAAGGGTGATGTAGCACAGCGGCGGTAAGTATTTCCCTCAGTTTGAGAACCAAGGTATCGATCCAGTGGGAGGATCTCGTCAAGTCACAAGTACTTGCACAAACACAAAGAGCTTGCACCCAACGCTATGAAGGGGTTGTCAATCCCTTATAGATTGTTTGCAAAGTGAGAACTGGAAGCAAAAAGTAAACAAAGCGAAGTAAAAGTGAAAGTGGAGACGATAGTTGTGAATAGACCCGGGGGCCGTAGTGTTCACTAGTGGTTTCTCTCATGAAAGCAAGTAGATGGTGGGTGAACGAATTACTGTCGAGCAATTGATAGAACCATGCAAAGTCGTGACATTATCTATGGCAATGATTATATCTATAGGCATCCCATCCAGAACAAGTAGACCGATACTTTCTGCATCTACTACTATTACTCCACAAGTCGACCGCTATCCAGCATGCATCTAGTGCATTAAGTTCAAAAGAACAGAGTAACGCCTTAAGCAAGATGACATGATGTAGATGAACAATCTCAAATCTATGATGAAAGCCCATCTTGTTACCCTTGATGGAAACAACACGATGCGTGCCTTGCTGCCGCTTCTTTCACATGGAAATGTCATCGCACGGTATGAACCGAAAACCAAGCACTTCTCCCATTGCAAGAATCATAGATCTAGTTGGCCAAACAAAACCCAAGACTCGGAATGACTTACAAGGATATCAAATCAAGCATATAAGAAATCGGCAAAGACTCAAATATATATCATAGATAATCTGATCACAAATCCACAATTCATCGGATCTCGACAAACAAATCGCCATAGAGGATTACATCGGATAGATCTCCATGAAGATCATGGAGAACTTTGTATTGAACATCCAAGAGAGAGTAGAAGCCATCTAGCTACTAACTACGGACCCGTAGGTCTGAAGTGGACTACTCACGAGTCATTGGAGAGGCGATGATGTTGATGTAGAAGCCCTCCAACTCCAAAGTCCCCTCCTGCAGAGCACCGGGAAGGGTCTCCAGATGAGATCTCGCGGAAACGGAAGCTTGCGGCGGCGGAAAAGTGTTTTCATGGATGCCCTGATTTTTTCTGCGATTTTAGGGAATTTATAGGCCAAAGAGCAAGGGCAGGGGAATGCCAGGGAGGCCACAAGCCTGGTTGCCGCGGGCACCCCTGGCCGCCGCAACAGTGCTTATGGGCTCCCTGTGGGCCCCCTGCCTTGGCCCTCAAGCCTCCCGATCTTCTTCTGTTCTGGAAAAATTTGTTTCGGGGTTTTTATTCCGTTTGGACTCTGTTCTAAAATCAGATCTGAAAAGAGTCAATAACACAGAAAAAACAGGAACTGACACTTGGCACTGAATTAATAAGTTAGTCCCAAAAAAATATATTAAATGTATATAAAACATCCAAAGTTGACAAGATAACAGCATGAAACCATCAAAAATTATAGATACGTTTGAGACGTATCACCCCACAGAGCTGGTATCAGAGCCATCCTGACGGTAGGAAGCCTTAGGTAGCATGGACGATAGTCGAGACGAGTAGTACACTCAGCCCTCACACTTTAGATTTTCTACACCCTACTACCATTTCCTACCACCCACAAAATTTGTAACCCTCTCCTACAACCTTGTAGAAGGACGCCGTACTTGGGATGCTTCTTGAGACGAGCTTTCCCCTACTCTTGGGAGACAGCCTCGAGAAGTGTCAAGTACGTCGCACACCATTTTTCTCTACCACGAGCACTGGGTCAACACCGACAAAAAGGAATATCACACGGATGTGATAGTGAAGGCTAACGACTCCCCAACTAGTTGGTTCTTTGAAGCACCACAGATGGAGAATCTGATGTTGGTAGTGGAAACAGCCGCACGAGAGGCGCTCGTGCATCTCCGCGACATCCTTCCCGAGATGGCCTACGAGTTGGCTACTCGTCACCTGCCTTTTTTAAGGATGGGATTGATGGGAGCTGGATGCTTAACCCATCCTCGGAGGACGGGACGCCACTCGGGTTTCAGACCTACTTCAGCCTCTCCGCCGACACCTTGACTAACCTTCTGATCAAGGAGTCTGTGACGCTTCACCAAGAACTGCACCAATTCAAGGACCTACTTTGCATGGAAAAGATGAAGACCCGCAAGGTCAAGAAGGAAGGAGCACTCGCAGGGCAGTCAGCCATTGCCTTTCGAGGGGGAATACCACCGCTCCAGGCCACTCCTATTCAAAGTCGCCGTTTGACAGAGGAAGAGTACACTGAGCTCCTCACTGCTTCGCCAACAAAGAGACGCCGTGATGGACCGCTTCCATATCCCACACCTCTATATAAGGAAGGTACCGATGGGGATGAAGGCGAAGATCCTGCTGAGCCTGCATATGAGACCGAGTAGTACGCAGCTTATAGGAACGTCTTAGGCAATTAGGAGTCTCCCCATGCATAGTTGTGTTCGTGTATCATTTCATGAGAACCATGAGTGTTGTGTGATCAAGTTTTATACAAGCCGCATCTCTGCCTTAGGAAACTTGTAAGCGGCTACATCACTTGTTTTAATGCATTCGTTTTCTCAAAACCTTTGTTCGACTCGCACACTAGCAAAGTACCAAACCCCCTTATCTAGGAGCATCATCCCTTATCATTGCCCGACCACTTCGGCATATTGACCTGTTTGCGCCCCAAACAAGATGGTGATTTCAACTTGCATCAGCACCTTCGGCAACCCCAACACTGCCACTTCTAGCCAGCAGCAGGGAACCGGTTGGACCGCTCAAGCTGGAGATCACCTCGAGCAGCAGCAAGGCGACATTCCACCGCCATCGCCTGCTCCGGAGAGCATGACAGTGGCTTAGTTCCTCCAAGCCCTCCGAGAGGAACGTCAAGCCAACAATGCCGCCATCCAACAACTGGCTCAAGTCTTAGTGAACAATCCGCCACAAAACAGAAATGGCAACAAGCGCTCTACTTTGTCTGACTTTATGAGGACTACGCCTCATATATTCACGGAGACAATTGAACCATTGGATGCCGATGACTGGATCCGCACCATCGAAGACATCCTCGCGTTGGTCAAGTGCATTGATGATCGCGATGAAGTCCTTTATGCTTCTGACTGTCTCGGAGGCACGTCCAATGCTTGGTGGGATGGGTTCCAGATCATGCGAGAATGGCAAGCTATCACTTGGGCAGTATTCAATGAAGGATTCAACACTTCTCACATTCCCCCTGGAATGATGACCATTAAGCAGCGGGAATTTCGAGCCTTGAGGCAAGGCAGTGGAACCGTCAAGGATTTTCTGCAGAAGTTTAACCTCCTGTCAAGATATGAACCAGAAGACGTCAACACTGAAGCCGCGAAGGTGGAACACTTTATGGAAGGACTGTAGCAGTCGCTTCAGTATCTGCTGGTTGTGTGCAAATGTTGGACCTACTGCGATCTGGTGAACAAGGCCCTCATGCTGGAGGATAAGCATCATGCAATGGATGATATCCGTAAGTGCAAGCTGATGTGTAGTGGAGGACCCAGTAACCCGAAGCCGCACCCATGGTAGTCAACCCCAGCAAGACCCAACTATCAGCAACAATAGTACAAGGCACCAACATTCCGCGAGAACTGCCAGCCCCAACAACAAGTCAACACCAAGCAAGCAATCAATGCGCCCAATAATGGTGGAGTCAAGCCCAACATCCCAGGGCAGGTTACCTGCTTCGGATGTGGTCAGACTGGGCACTACTCTAGGCAGTGCCCCAACAAGAAGCCTGATGCACCACGCCCCAATGCGCCTAATCAAGGACAAGGTCAAGGACCGCCAGGAAGGAACCAAGCTCCCGGCAATTAGTAGTACCACAGGAGGAGACGCATTAATCACATTTCCGCAGAAGAAGCACATGAAGGCTTGGACTGCATATTGGGTATGTTCCTCGTCAACTCCACCCGAGCAACAGAATTGTTTGATTGTGGTGCTTCGTATTATTTCGTTACTCAAAAGTTTGCGGAAAAGTGTGGTTTGAGGCCTACCCTCCTTAATGACCAAATGGCAGTACATACCCCGGGAGCAGTGCTAAGGACCAACCTAGGATGTAAAGGAGTCCGGATCAACATTAATGGAATAAGCTTCACAGCAGATCTCATCGTCATTAAGTCGCAAGGCTTGGACGTGATCCTTGGAATGGATTGGTTGGCCAAGCACCAAAGCATGTTGGACTGCCCCAAAAGGGCTATTCCAATGACGAGCGACCAACGGGTCAAAGTCAAGTATGTCCCTAAGCCTACATCCACTCAAGTTCCTCAGGTAAATTGCCTATCCAAAGAAGAGTTGGACCGAGCTGCCAGGGATGCCTCCTGACCGAGACATCGAGTTCATCATTGAGATCATGCCCGGATCAAGGCCTATCTATAAGAAGCCTTATAGGATGGGATCCGAAGAACTAGCGGAGTTGAAGAAGGAGTTGGATGGGCAACTCAGGAAGGGATTCATCCGTCCGAGTGCATCACCTTGGGTATCACCTGTTTTGTTCGTGTCTAAGATGTATGGGACTATCAGACTATACGTCGATTACTGTTTTGTCAATGAAGTCACGATCAAGAACAAGTACCCACTCCCCAAGATTGAAGACCTATTGGACCAGTTGATTGGTGCCAAGGTATTTTTCAAGATCAACCTCGGATCTGGATATTACCAAGTGAAGATCCCACCCGAGGACATACCTAAGACGCCATTCGTAACCCAGTACGGTCTATATGAGTGCATAGTCATGTCATTTGGGTTGACCAATGCTCCAACATACTTCATGTACCTCATGAACAAGGTCTTCATGGAATACCTGCATAGGTTTGTCGTCGTCTTCATCGATGACATATTTATCTTCTCCAAGTTCGAAAAAGAACTTGAGCAACACTTGAGGCTAGTGTTGGAAAAGCTTCGAGAGCACCAACTTTAGGCCAAATTTACCAAATGCAAATTCTGGTTGCATGGAGTTGGATTCTTGGGTCATAACTTGACGGTAAACGGATTGGCGGTCAACCCCTCCAAGATTACCACGGTAACCAACTGGAAGTCACCAATCGATGTGAAGGAAGTTAGAAGCTTCCTCAGACTCGCGGGATACTATCGCAAGTTCATGTAAGGATTCTCTCACATCGCTCGGCCAATGACCCAGCTCTTGAAGAAGGGAAAAAAGTTCGAATGGACGCCGGAGTGCAAAGAAAGCTTCCAGGAGTTGAAGAAGAGATTAACTACCGCCCTAGTATTGGCTACTCCGGATATCATCAAGGAATTTTTGACATACTATGATGCCTCAATAACCAGGCTCGGCGGAGTCCTGATGCAAGAGGGCAGGGTCCTGCCTTAATTGTCACAGCAACTGCGCCCGCATTAGGAGAACTACGCCACGCATGATCTTGAGTTGGCAGCCGTAGTACATGCCCTGAAGACATGGCGACATTACCTTCTAGGGAAGCAATGTGAAATATACACCGACCACAAGAGTCTGAAGTATATCTTTACTCAAAAGTAATTGAATATGAGGCAGTGAAGGTGGTTGGAGCTAATCAAAGACTACGACCTCATCATTCAATACCACCCCGGTAAGGCCAATGTGGTGGACGATGCCTTAAGCCGAAGGCCAGCACCTTGAATGTTATGCTCAAGGAAAGGCTACCCACCTTATATGAAGAGCTGGAAAGCTTCGGGTTGGAGCTAGTTGAACCGGGATTCCTATCTAACCTCGAAGTCAAACCCACTCTAACAGACGACATCAAAGAGGCCCAGAAGGGGCACTAGAGGATTGACGACATCAAGAAGAAGATCCAGGAAGGCAAGGCCCTAGAATTCTCAGTGGATGAACAAGGAGTAGTGTGGTTTGGGAAACGTTTATGCGTACCCGACAAGGCTGAATTCAAGGATTTGATCCTACAATAAGCTCATGGCACACCCTAATCTATTCACCCCGGTGGCACCAAGATGTATCAAGACCTCCGGGAAAGATTCTGGTGGCATGGCATGAAGGGGGAAATAGCTTCCTATATTGCCAAATGTGATGTGTTCCAACGGGTCAAGGCTGAGCACCAATGACCTGTTGGATTGCTACAACCTCTCCAAGTGCCTGAATGGAAGTGGGACCAAGTCGGCATGGACTTCGTCACCGGTCTACCCAGGTCCAGCAGAGGCCATGAATCCATATGGGTCATCGTCGACCATCAGACCAAGGTATCTCACTTCATTCTGGTCAGCACCACTTATGGTGGCGACAAGCTGGCCAACCTCTACATTCAACATATTGTGAGCCTCCATGGAGTTCCAAAAGGAAATTGTATCTGACCCAGGCATGCAATTCACCTCAAAATTCTGGAAGAAGTTCCAAGAAGCTCTCGGAACAAAGCTCTCCTTCAGCACCGCCTTCCACCCACAGACGGGCGGATAGACGGAGCGAGTGAATCAGATACTTGAAGAAATGCTCCGCGCTTGTGTCTTAGCACATGGGACCAAATGGCTGAGGAGTGCCTTCAGCAAGGTTCCAAGGTTGCCCACCATCAAATGGCTATGGTCGAGTTGGAAGAATACAAGAAGAATATTGATCCCTCTAATCCGCTGCATTCCAAGAAGCCCGCTTTTGAGTCAGCTATTCAGTCGGCAGGTGACGTCAAGAAGGTGAACATTCACCCATCAGATCCCAATGCCGCCCCCGACTAACATCTCAACGACACTCGACAGCAAATAGGAAGCCCCACTCATATAGTTCCTCTGTGTGAGCTGGGGCATCTTTGCATGGAAGCCTTCTGACACGTCGGGTGTACCTAGGGAACTGGCCGAGCACCGATTGTGAGTTGACCTAAAGGCCAAACCCGTCAAAGAGCACTTGGATCATTCGACGGTAGAGAATTGAAAAGCAATCGGCGAGGAGGTGGCTCGACTATTGGAGGCTAAGTTCATACGCAAGGTTTACCACTCCGAGTGGCTCCAGAACATCATCATAGTCCCCACGAAAGACAAGTCGCTCCGCATGTGTATTGACTTTAAACATATCAATCGGGCGTGCCCGGAAGATCATTTCCCGCTCTGCCACATCGATCAGATTGTCAATTCAACTGCGGGATGCGAGCATTTATCTTTTCTCGATGCATACTCTGCTTACCGTCAGATCCATCTGTTTGGTCCAGATGAAATAAAGACTGCCTTCATCACCCCTTTCGGGTGTTTCTGTTATATCACTATGCCTTTTGGTCTGAAAAATGCCGGCGCTACTTGCATGCATATGATTCAGAAATGCATGCTCGACCAAATCAGTCGAAATGTCGAGGCTTATATGGCTTGGCACTTGTTATGTTATTGACCAGACATGGAATAACCAGAGTTTGGGAAAGAATTCATCATCGGAGACGGACACGCGAACTAGGACGCTTCCCAGTCAGAATGCCTGTTAGTGAAGGCTGATGGCATGGGCTCCCGTTTATCCCCAAGAATTCCGCTAATAGTTGTATCGGTGTGATTGGCCTTATAGGCCCTACCTATGTGAGACTGGACCCTGATGGTCATTTGTTGTATTAGACGGTATGTTGGATGTAAGACTCTTAATATTGAGTATCTGTGTTTTCGGTGAGCATTGATCTCTGGGATCACTGAGCATGTTCATTCGGTGATCTCAACTCGTAAGTCGGGGTCCCCACACATATTCCTCAGACTAAAGAAACCCTGGCTGAAGAAAATTCACTTCAAGTTGAGGTTACTACTCATGAGCCTCTTGTTCAGAATCCTCTTTCAGCAGTCATTGTGGCTCAAGATCCTCAGACTAAAAAAGAGCTCGAAGGACTTATTGGAAGATATAAGCCATATCTTTAACCCAAGACACTTCAGCCATTCAGAGGTACGGAATGACCCAAATTCATCAAGGAGAAATTTTATGATGAACATCATTTCTTCATCGACACAAATCAGTATGATTCTCCGAGGATAAGGCGCAAGAGGTTCTGCACTGCCATGCAATTGAAATTCTACGGTGTTGTGCTCTTTGGTAAGAACAAACTTTTCCACCACCGTAAAATTCCTCATGCAGACATGGAATTCATTCCTTGCTTCACGTCAGTCCTAAGTGTTCTTCATGATGCTGGCCTATTGCCCTTCTGGATGGATATATGCGATTCGAATGAAGAGCTAATTCTTCAATTATATTCCACTTTGCATATTTCTGGTGATCCACAATACATAAACACGTGGGTTCTTGACTGGATGACCGAATACACACACTACACTACTCCAACAACGGAATTACTTCATGTGGTCTCACATGGAATCCCCTCGGAAGGAGCCAGATGCATCTATGATGAACCTGAGCTTCCCAATCACCTGATGCAAGTGCTGATGAAAGCTTTGGCTCCTACCAAACCACCAAGAACTACATTCCTCGTCAAGGACCTACTCTATGTGCCAAGGACAGTGTACCACATCTTTACCAAAACCCTTAGTCCCATCAAGGGTCACAACTCTAAAGAAGAAGACGTAATGGGAATTATGAGGAATTTGTTGTTCAATATCATTCATGGGATTCCCATAAATCTTCACGATTTCTTCATGAGGACTTTAGCCAATATTGTTATGTCAACTTTTGAACTAAAGCCTTATGCACCATGGATCATGAAATTCATCAGGGTCAGATCCTTAATTCCTTACAAAGTTGATTTACAGAATCACTTTAGTTACCTTCCCCCACTCGAAGTCATCAAGAAATCCTTCGAACTAATTGAAGGTAAAGGCAAAAATTTTATTGATGAAGGATCTCATACCCTTGATGGACAATTTTGCAAAGCAGCAACTCCAAAATTGATGACACTGCATCACAAGACTGTGCGGCAGAAGCCTCAGCTCAAATTTCTCGTGAGACTACCCCACACGTGATGACTGACCGTAAACTTCTCCTAAGTCTTCATCAAAAGGTTGATCGCAACCACAAGTGGGTAAAGCTTCAGTTTGGAGCAATTGTGCGTGATCTGACTATGACGCATAATGTTGTGCGAAAGAATTATTACTATCTTCATGAAACCTTCGATCGCACATGGGCCATTCTATCTCATCTCAACACTCTTGAAGAACTCAAAGAGATGGATTTTCAGCAAGACTTTGATTGGTCATTTCCACCCAAGAAAAAAATCAAGAAGGTTCAAGTTCCTCTCTAGGTCACCAGTTCATTTTCTTCATCGCACTCGATGGATGAAGCTGAGGATCTTCATGACACTAAGACCGGACCTTCATCAACAAACGACCCCGGCAACACTAGCGTTCCTCCACCACCAACTAGATGAAATTCTTTAGGGGTGTTAGTCTTGAGTTTCGTCCCTTTTCGTCACTTGATGACAAAGGTGGAGAAATCTGAGTTAGTCTACAAGTGGGTCGACCTTATGGGCTATATTTTTGTTAATTTTTAACTCTCGTCCCTCTGAAGTGTTTGGTTGTATGATTTGTAAACTTAAGTATGGTGGTGGTGTGAAACTTTTGAACTATTTTGTTCGCATGCTTATTCCTCATGTTGATTAATGCCCACATGTTGAAATTCGTCAGACACCACTTTCCATCATGCATTTCAATTTCCTCATGATATAGGTGAAACTCGTGTACAGATTACAAGATATAGGGGGAGATCTCCATGGTATAAACCTATAGTGTGCATTTGTAGTCCAAAGCAAATTCTTCAAGTATGCACATCTTCACGGGAGTTTCTCTATATCTTGCAATCAAATTCCTCAAACTCTATACGTACACTTCATATATTAATCCCTATTGAAAACTTAACCTATTTGTCATCAATCACCAAAAAGTGGGAGATTGTATGTGCATATAATGCCCCTTAGTGATTTTGGTGTATTGAAGACTTATAGGTTAAGAGAATAATGTGTTTGTGAGTGTACACAAGCTCTATAAGTTGCTGCGGAGTTTGAGTTATTCGGAGAATATCGATCCCTAAAAATTAATGTCTTCAACTGAAGGTTTTGATACTTTCCTGAAGATTTTCGACATCAGGAAATTTGTGTGTCCGTGAAGATAGTGAAGCGAGGACTTTGAAGCATGAAGACTTTTGTTTTCTTAGTTTCATTTCCTTTCTTTTGAGTCATAGGAACACCGTACTATTAAAGGGGGTCGAAGTAACACTAAGAAAAACTTTGCAAGTGATGCTC
Organism: Hordeum vulgare subsp. vulgare; assembly: GCF_904849725.1. NCBI lineage: Eukaryota > Viridiplantae > Streptophyta > Magnoliopsida > Poales > Poaceae > Hordeum > Hordeum vulgare. Next base: position 296,227,867 of record NC_058520.1, on the reverse strand, counting down.
ATCTCAAAGCCTACAGATACCCAATCCTTTCAGTGAAGCCTTTGAAAATCTTTTACACTTTATTCAATTTCTCTAGTGAAAGAGAGTAAGATCTTCTGGTCAGTGAGGAAATTGCTCTAACGGAGAAGTTAGGATTTGGCCAGTGCGAATTACCTACTAGTGAGGAATATGAAAGACATGAGGACTTTCCCAGCTTGAAAATTCTGACCGTTGCTGTGCCATGCGACAGTTGCCCCAAACCTTATCCACATAACGGTCATATCATTAGGGGCATTTATGTCAAATCATGTCGGGATCACTCCCCGGCTATAAATAGCCACCCCCTACAACCACTAGCTGGCTGGATTTTGTGAGAGAGAACTTGACACTTCTCATTTTGGAGCATCCCATCCTCTCAAGACTTTGAGAGAAACTCATTAGTGAGGAAAAACCCAAACATCCAAACCAAATCCCAAAAACCCAAAGTGATTGAGCATCACTGAAGAGATTGTTCCTGTGTGGAACTGACGCTTGTTACCGTTGAATACCGTGCATCTTCGAGATGGTTAGGCGTCACTGGTCTAGAGCGTCCAGCAGTAAAATGTGGATTGCCGAGTGACTGAATTTGAGAGGGTTTGGAAGTCTGCCCTGTTACTGGTCGAAGAATTTGAATGAAGACTTTCTCAATTTCCTCATCTCAAATTCTTCACCCACTTGTTCTTCACCTTCTTATCCTGATCATGCTACGCGCTCTAAGTGTTTGTTTCATTCCTTAATGATGACCATGCTTATGCCATGTTACACTTACACCTAAGTACTTATTCCGCTGCAAGTTGTTCGTGACTTAGCAATTTTCTCGCAAGGAAATTCCTTAGTGGAGACTTCATAAAAATCGCCTATTCACCCTCCTCTCTAGTCGATATAACGCACTTTCAAACCCATTTAGCATGTGTCTGGTTCAGTTTTGCTTGAATTTTAAAATGTTTGAAAGATTCAAGATCAGAATGTATATCTAATTAATCCTTTGGGCCATAAATAATGTTGCCATGTTTCCAAAGTCTAAACAAGAACATATAACTCATTATCATAAGTAGAATAATTTAAACTAGGCCCACACAATTTTTCATAAAAGTATGCAACATGTTTACCATCTTGTAATAACACACCTCCTAATCTGATTCCACTAGCATCATATTCAATATCAAAAGTCTTACTAAAATCAAGAACATAGAGTAAAGGAGCATGTGTTAACTTATCTTTCAATATTGTGAAGGCTTCTTCCCGTGCGGTAGCCCAAGCAAAAGGCACATCCTTCTTTGTAAGCTCATTGAGAGGTCCAACAATGGTGTTGAAATCTCTCACAAAATGCCTATAGAAACAAGTGATGCCAAGAAAACTCCTCACTTATGTGACCATTTTGTGCTACGACGAACTTTCAATAGCTTGAATCCTGGCTTTATCAACTTCAATTCCCTGTCGAGTAACAACATAGCCAAGAAAAGATACTCGATCAATGAAAAAGGTGCACTTCCCAAGGTTACCAAACAAACGTGCATCCTGTAGAGCAATAAAAATAGTGCATAAATGGTCCAAGTGTTCTTCCAAAAATCTGATATAAATTAGTATATCATCAAAATGTACTACCACAAATCATACAATAAAAGCGCGTAAAAACTTGTTCATTAATATCATGAAAGTGCTAGATGCATTGGTTAACCCAAAAGGCATGACTAACCACTCATATAATCCAAAGTTAGTTTAAAATGTTGGTTTCCATTCATATCCCAATTTCATACGAATTTGATGGTATCCATTATGCAAATCAACTTCAAAGAAAATGGTAGATCAGCTTAATTCATCAAGCATATCATCTAGCCTAGGAATAGGATGATGATAATGAAAAGTAACATTATTAATGCCTCAACAATCAACACACATACCTGATGTACCATCCAAGCATGAGAATAATTGGAACATTTGAAGGACTTAGGAATTCGCATATATAACATTTGTTGAGCATCTCATGCACTTGATGCATAATATCCTTCATCTCCTCTAGATTGGTATGGTATGGCGCAAAATTTGGTAGCAATGCACCTGGAATTTAGTAAATATGATTATTAATCCCTCTAATAGGTGGAAATCCAGGTGGAACATCTCATGGAAAGACGAGAGCAAACTCGTGCAAAATTATATTGACAACGGGAGGCAAAGAGGAAGACACATCCTTGAATGAAAATAATACTTCTTTGCACACAAAACCATAGCAAAAAAATTTAGTAAAATTTATATAGGTAATATCCGATTTAGTGGCACATAAACATCCACTTTTCAACTTAAGTTTTGATGCAACGCTAGATGATGGTTATTAGGCTTATTATGTTGCTCAATTTGTTTTGCCACAATCTGATTTTCACGCTTACTTTGCCCCGGTTTGCTTTAATGGATCTAGCATTTTCAGATTTCATAATATGTTCAAGAGACATAGGAAGCAAAGTAATATTTTTATCCTTATGAAGAAGAGTATACTGATTTTTCCTACCATGGTGTACATAAATTTTACTAATTTTCATGGTCTACAAAGTAAAATGGAACATGCTTGCATGGGTTCCCCATCACAATCAACATAATTAGAATATGTACCCATGATAAAATGTACATGAACAATATCTGTTACCTTAACCTTGCCACTATTATTGAACCATTGGATGTAATTAGGACAAGGATGTGGTCTGGTGGTGAGAGATAGCTTCTCCACATCTCCATGCTAGCCAAGTTGCTGCAACTCCCTCCATTGATGAAGACACCGACGAAACACTCATTCACAACTCCTTTTGTATGGAACAAGTTGTGCATATCTTTTTTCTTGGCATGTGTTACCTTCACACTCAAAACACATCGAGCAACTAAACTTTCATAGATGTTAGCGTATTCAACAACCATGCATTATGTCTCTTGTTTAGTATCATTGGCACACTGTCTTCACTTGCAGTAAGAGCCAAAGTCTACTCATCACAATCACTAGTGGAGTCATATCCACCATCCTTAGTAAAAATCATCACAGGTTGTGATGTGCATTCTCTTGCATAATGACATCTACCCTTGCAATGATGACATATAACCTCATGTGTTTGCCCTGTTGATGCCATGGGTGAAGAAGAGCTATATGCAGACCCAAAGATGTGCCCTTGGTGGAGCATGGTGGAGGTGCCTAGTTTCATGTATCTCTTTTGGAGTTGGTGGCTAAAGTAGGCAGTGATGTAGCGGGACATGTGGAAGTAGATGATGTACGTGGTGTCCATGATGAAGATCGACCTATAGAAAAATTAGTTCTCGCCAATGCTTGTTGATCCCGCACTTCATGTTTAGCTTTGCAAGCAAGATGGAATAAACAAGGAATGGTGTGATACTCCTTATATTCTAAAATAGCCTGAATTTCTCCATTTAATCCTCCCATAAAACATGTAGCATAGCTTCATTCTCCTAATACCACATCTAATCATGTCAGTTTGTAGTTCCTGAGAATATTCTTCTACATAATTTTTCCTTGTCTTAAACACTGCAAATTAAGAAGTAATTCACGTTGATAATATGGTGGAACCCAACGAATTACGTATAGAAGTTTTAAAAGTATCCCAATTACTTGGAATATTATCATGGTGTATTCTATAAAGTTTAGACTACCAAACACAAGCAAAACTAGTGAACACACAAATAGAATTAGCAACACATCTATCCTCGGGAAACTGCAAACATGTAAAAACAATGTTATGTTTCTAAATCTCAAGTAAGATATACATAAGGAAAGTATCTACCCTAAAATGTTGAAATATTCAACTTAAGTTTAGGGAGATGGTCATGATACAGTACCCGAGGGGGTGGTGCAACCCTAGCATTGTGATCGTATCCGTGTGGATGGCCTAGTGCTTGTGCTGGTGGTTACCCCTGGTTCTGGTTTGGAGAAACCTCTCCCTCATCGTCATAATCACATCGTAGTCTTCATCCTGCTCAACGATGGTAGCAGCAGCGGACACCGAAGCCGGAACAGTTGCAACAGTAGCAACGACACTAGAATTTCGGCCTTTCTTGATAGGCATATTGTGGGTGCACCAAAGTTTGGGCCTTTGATGCCCCTTTACTTGTGCACGGGCAGTTGGAGACACATCCGAGACAGGGCTTGCCGAAGAACGCAGGAGACTAGCACGAAGACACCAAAGACCACGAGCCCAGAAGATTGAAGACATAACCCCTGTCAAGACTCTTGCCAAGGGAGGCTAGCGAAGCCCCGACAAGGCCCTTGCCGGGAGACTCAGCGAAGCTCCGGCGCAACTCCTCCCGGTAGGATCCCAGCGGCCCCTATGCGAGCACAATGGCCAGATGCCCCCGACCACTTGATACATGTCGGTTCGCATGACGCGAGTCAAGCGGTATCTAGGGAGAACAGTGACGAAGGGTGATAACCCACAAGTATAGGGGATCGCAACAGTTTTTGAGGGTAGATTATTCAACCCAAATTTATTGATTCGACTCAAGGGGAAGCCAAAGAATATTCTCAAGTATTAGCAGTTGAGTTGTCAATTCAACCACACCTGAAAGATTTAGTGTCTGCAGCAAAGTATCAGTAGAAAGATAGTATGATAGCAGCAGTAGCAACGGTAACTAGTAGCAGCAAAGTGACAACAGTAGCAGCAAAGTAAGAGTAGCAGCAGTGACAGCAGTAGAAGCAAAGTAACATAGCAAGCACCGGTAGGAAAAACTCGTAGGCATTGGATCAGTGATGGATGATTATGCCGGATGCTATTCATCATGTAACAGTTATAACACAGAGAGATAAGTAACTAGCTCCAGTTCGTCAATTTAATGTAGGCATGTATTCCGTATGTAGTCATACGTGCTTAGGGAAAAGAACTTGCATGACATCTATTGTCCATCGCTCCCGTGGCAGCGGGGTCCTAAAGGAAACTACGAGATATTAAGGTTCTCCGTTTAATAAAGAACCGGACCAACGCATTAACACCTGGTGAATACATGAACTCCTCATACTATGGTCATCTCTGGGAGTGGTTCCGGCTATTGTCACTCTGGGGTTGCCGGGTCATAACACATAGTAGGTGACTACAACTTGCAAGATAGGATCAAGAACACACATATATGGGCGACAAGATAATAGGATCAGATCTGAAATCATGGCACTCGGTCCCTAGTGACAAGCATTAAGCATGATAAAGTAGTAGCAACATCAATCTCAGAACATAGTGGATACTAGGGATCAATCCCCGTCAAAACTAACTCGATTACATGATAGATCTTATCCAACCCATCACCGTCTAGCAAGCCTACGATGAGATTACTCAGGAACGGTGAAGAGCATCATGGAATTGATGATGAAGGAAGGTTGATGATGACGATGGCCACGATCTCACCTCTCCGGAGCCCAGAACGGACTCCAGATTTGCCCTCCAGATGAAGAATAGGAGGTGGTGGCGCCTCCGTATCGTAAAATGCGATGAACTCTTCTCCCTCATTTTTTTCCGAGCGAAACGAGCTAAATAGAGCTGGATTTGGAGGCAGTGGAGCTTTGTGGGCCCCACAAGCCTGCCAGGCGCAGCCAGGGGGCGCCTGGTGGGCTTGTGGGCTCAGAGATCCACTTCCTCTGTTGATTCTTGCGGCAGTATTTTTCATAAATTCCAGAAAAACTTTTATTTCTGCGCAAAAACAACACCATGGCAATTCTGCTGAAAACAGCGTCAGTCCGAGTTAGTTCCATTCAAATCATGCAAATTAGAGTCCAAAACAAGGGCACAAGAGTTCGGAAAAGTAGATACGACGGAGACGTATCAACTCCCCCAAGCTTCAAGCCTTGCTTGTCCTCAAGCAATTCAGTTGACAAACTGAAAGAGACAAAAGAAAAACTTTGACGAACTCTGTTTTATCTTGTTGTTGCAACTATGTCTAACTCATAACCATAATTTCATCAAGATCACAAGCAAACCACGAAAGCAAATGACATCTAGGTCTCACGGTAAACTCATATCAATGGCATAATCAACTAGCGAGCGAATAATAATAAGTCTCAAATGTCAACACTTCAATTAAAACAATCATGAAGCAGTATGAATAGATGGTATCTCGCTAGCTCTTTCTGAGACCGCAAAACATTAATGCAGATCACCTTCGAAGACCAAGGTCTCACTAAACATTGTAATTCATGGTAAAGAAGATCCAGTCACAGTCATACTCAACACAGTTAAAAGCAAAGCATAAAAATGACAGATGTGCTCTCTAATTCGTGCTTTTATAAGAAGAGGATGACTCAACAGGAATATAATGGACATGCCCATCGTAGAGGGAAGCATTGATTTGCAGAGGTACCAGAGCTCAAGATTTGAAAACAGAGATAATAATTTTGGGTGGCATGCTTTCATTGTCAACGCAATGACTAAGAGTTCTCACCATCTTCCACGCTACACATGCTATAGGCGGTTCCCAAACAGAAAAGTAAATTTTGACTCCCCCACCACCGATCAATCACATTCCACGACTAGCCAAATCCTCGGTTGCCGTCCATACCAACATCAATCCAGGGGGAGTTTTGTTTGCAATTATCTTTTCGATTTGAGCATGGAACTGGGAATTCCAATTACCAGCCCCTTTCTCATGAATGATAGTGAATAAACACATATCGAGGATAACACGCCTAGGATGGAAGATACTGATAGCCCCTGTCACTACATGAGCGGTTCGGGCATGCAAAACAGATTATTTCTTGAAGATTTAGAGAGTGGCACATGCAAATTTACTTGGAACGGCAGGTAGATACCGCATATAGGTAGGTTTGGTGGACTCATATGGAACAACTTTGGGTTTAAGGAAGTGGATGCACAAGAAGTATTCCCACTTAGTACAAGTGAAGGCTAGCAAAAGACTGGGAAGCGACCATCTAGAGAGTGACAACAGTCATCAAAATGCATTGAGATTTAACTAACATTGAGTGCAAGCATGAGTAGGACATAAATCACCATAAACATGAATATCATAGAGGCTATGTTGATTTTGTTTCAACTACATGTGTGAACATGCGCCAAGTCAAGCCACTTGAATCATTCAAAGGAGGATACCATCCTATCATACTACATCATAGTCATCTCAAAATTCATGTTGGCATCCAAGATAAACCATTATAAGCTCCTAGCTAATTAAGCATGGCATCAGAAACTATGATCTCTAAGTTGTCATTGCAAACATGTTTCTCTCACAACAAAGCTGAATCAGGAACGGTGAGCTAGTCATATTTACAAAAACTAAATAGATCGAGTTGATACCAGCTTTTCCAGGCTCACTGACTTCCATCATATATCGTCATTATTGCCTTTCACTTGCACGAACGAACGATGTCAACAATAATAAGCATGCTCATGCATTGGACTAAGTTGGAATCTGCATGCAAACACAAAGGAGAAGACAAAGTAATATGGCTCTTTAACAGACAAACAGATATGCATGCGAGAGCCACTAAACATTGTAACCATGGTCTTCTACCTTGACCCAAAGAAAAAGAAATCTATTTACACAGGAAAGCTCCCAACAAGTAAAAGAAGAACAAGAAAATCTTTTTAGGTTTTCTCAAACTAGACAGACACACAAAAAGAAAACGAGAAAAAGAAATAAACTAGCATGGATGATATAGTGGCAAAGTGTGAACACCGACTAACAAAGTGAAAGCATAAGCAAGAATATAATGTCGGTGAGAAACACGTACTCCCCCAAGCTTAGGCTTTTGGCCTAAGTTGGTCTACTCCCAAGGATGGTCCGGGCGACACCCAAAATCATAATGGGGGTTATACGGGAACGCTGCAGCCACTGCCTGAATAGCTACCTCACGGAGACGAGCAACCTTTGCCTCCCTCTCATACTCCTCTGCCTCTCCTCTGGTTATGTAAAATCTCCGTTTTACCTAAAAGTCAAAGAAGGTAGGAGGAGGAACGGTAATATGGAAAACACGCTGCCGGTTAAATATTAAACGATATAGGAGGGATTCATCATCCCTCTCAAGGAACTAGTAGCATGTCAAAGCGACGCGGTCAAGGAAAGCTGTATGGAGCAGGGGATCTCCTTTCAACATGGTACTCCAAGAAAATTTGCTATGCGAGTGGCATAGATCCCACCAAAGAAAACCCCTTCATTAGCATTATTATTCAGCCTCCTTGCTATTATAGCTCCCATGCTGAAACTTCTGTCACCTATTACTGTGCTCTTAAGAATACTAAGGTCAGGTGCGCAGAGGTGACAATGCTCAATCTTGCCATTAATGCATCTGCCTATGAAGAGGGCAAAGTAATGCAAGGCAGGAAAATGAATGCTCGCCATGGTAGCCTGTGTAATATCTCTAGTTTCTTCAACAGTTATACCAGCGAAAAATCTCTAACCGAAGATTTAGGAGGATTATTGAGACTACCCCAAATAGGTATCTTGCAAATGCTATTAAAATCCTCTAAATCCATGGTATACGATTTGTCATAGAGATCAAACAGTACATATGTGTCACGGCCAACTAAAAATTTGAATCTACGAACAAAAGAGGCAGTGAGAGCAACATACTGTTCACATTTATCGGAGATGAATTCTTCGAGTCCGACGTTGTGACCAAGTGCATCAAACTCGTCTTTGAAACCTGCCTCAATTATGAATTCATCAGAAGGCCATTCACATGGTTGTAGCTGTGCGTTCCTCGGTTGGTAAGGATCGGGTTCCCGAATCGCGAGACGGGGACCCTTCTTTCTTGAGGAACCACCATGATAGTTTCTCCTGAACATCTTCCTTTTTTGAAATTTTCAGTGCCTCAAAGGAAAGGTGAACAAGGCTCATTGAAACTCGTAGCAACTACTCCACGTACCTAGAGGCCATATCATGCATCAAAACTAATTGGGACCAACTAAAATTAGCATGCAAAGCTCAAGAACAGGGTCACCAAGGCAGCAAAAATATGCAACGTATAAGGCACTAGAGCAAAAACTAATTGGACCAATGGAGGAGACACTTACCAAGGAGCAATTTCCCCAAAGCAGTTTGGTGAATGGGGATCTGCACAAGGAGATCGAAAATCGCATCAAGAAGAGCAAGAACACGGGTTTGAGCTGCGAAACGATTTTTTCTGGAGGTAGGAGAAGCAGATGGGATCTAGAATAAGTGGAGGGGGTACACGTGGGCCTCACAAGCCAGGTAGGCGCGGCCAGGGGGGTGCCCGTGCCTCCAGGGCTTGTGGCCCACTGGTGCAGCCCCCAGACTAGCTCTTCTTCTCAGTATTTTTCAAAAATTCCACAAAAAATCATACTTAATTTTCAGGACGTTCGGAGAAGTTTTATTTTCGCGGTACTTTTCTATGGGACGCAAAAACAGAAAACAGGGAAAACTAAACTAAACCTATCATTTTTATTCTAAGCAACTGAAGGTGAAAGCTTTGAACAGAGGTTTGTGACTCCTCAATGCATCCATCTCATGGTCATCGAAAGAAATCCGTCAATGAGGTTGATCAAGTCTCCTCGACAAGCTTTTCGAATCGCAAAAGAAGACAGAGAATCTTCGAATAACCACTAGGTCACCTCAATGGGGATGTGTATCTCCCCAACAAGCAAATCATACTTCATCTCAACAGGAGGTATAGGGCATTCAAAGCTCCCAATAAGAATCGATGAATTTTTTTGATAGCATTGATGCAATGTACTCGATATTGTTTCTTCGGAAAGTGCACCGTATGCTCATTATCGTTGACATGGAAAGTGACATTGCCTCTGTTGCAATCTATAACAGCCTCTGAAGTGTTTAAAAAGGGTCTTCCAAGGATGACCGCCATGAGATCGTCCTCGGGAATATCTAGAATAACAAAGTCTGTTAAGATAGTGACGTTCGCAACCACAACAGGCACATCCTCGCAAATGCCAATAGGGAAAGCAGTTCATTTGTCGGCCATTTGCAGAGAGATTTCAGTGGGTGTCAACTCATCAAGGTCAAGTCTACGATAAAGAGAGAGAGGCATAACACTAATACCGGCTCCACGGTCGCATAAAGCAGTTCTAACGTAGTTTCCTTTAATGGAGCAAGGTATAGTAGGCACACCGAGATCACCTAGTTTCTTAGGAGTTCCACCCTTGAAAGTATAATTAGCGAGCATGGTAGACATCTCAACCTCAGGTATCCTCCTCCTATTAGTCACAACAACCTTCATGTACTTAGCATAAGGAGACATTTTGAGCATATCTGTCAAACGCATTTGCAGAAAGACAGGTCTAATCATTTCAACAAATCGCTAGAAATCTTCATCATCCTTTTTCTTGGATGGTTTGGGAGGAAAGGGCATGGGTTTCTGAACCCATGGTTCCCTTTCTTTACCGTGCTTCCTAGCAGCAAAGTCATTCTTATCGTATCTCCTAGTCTTAGGTTGTGGGTTATCAAGATCAGGTTCAATCTCCACATCCTTATAGGTGCTAGGTTGAGCATCTTGATGAACATCACTATTGATATTATCATTAGGCTCATGTTCATCACCAGATTGTGTTTCAGCATCAGAGACAGAGACATCGTTTGGACTCTCAGGGGTAACAGCATCTGGGTTGCTAGCGTGCAAGTTCCTATCATCTTTCTTCTTATTTCTAGGATGACTAGGTGCATCAGTGCTAATTTCTTGAGAATCTTGTTCAATTCTTTTAGGATGACCCTCAGGATACAAAGGTTCCTGGGTCATTCTAACACCTCTAGTAACGACTCTGACAGAATTATCATTCAACTCATTGAGCAAGTAATTCTGAGCCTTAAGTACTTGTTCTACTTGAGTAGTAACCATAGAGGCATGTTTACTCAGAAACTTAGGATCATTGACATTTCTGTCCACACAAGCACTTAAATGACTAACCATACGAGCACTCTATTCCAATTGTGTGCTAACATAATCATTGAAACTCTGTTATTTGGCAACAAACTTATCAAATTCATCGAGGCATAGGCTAGCAGGTTTACCAAAAGGAATATCACTCTCATCAAACCTACGCAGAGAATTTACTTCTACTACCTGTATCGGGTTATCAAGACCATGGATCTATTCGATAGGTGGTAGATTTTTGACATCTTCAGATTTAATGCCTTTCTCTTTCATAGATTTCTTAGCTTCTTGCATATCTTCAGGACTGAGGAATAGAATACCTCTTTTCTTCAGAGTTTCCTTAGGAAGTGGTTCGGGAATAGTCCAAGAATTCTCATTGCACAAGATGTTATTCTGTAGAATCTCAGCTTGTTCTATAGTTTGTTCCCTAAAAACACAACCAGCACAACTATCTAGGTGGTCTCTGGAAGCATCGGTAAGTCCATTATAGAACATATCAAGTATTTCATTCTTCTCAAGAGGGTGATCAGGCAAAGCATTCAGCAGCTGGACGAGTCTCCCCCAAGCTTGTGGGAGACTCTCTTCTTCAGCTTGAGCAAAGTTGTATATTTCCTGCAAGGCTGCTTGCTTCTTATGGGCAGGGAAATATTTTTCAGAGAAGTAGTAGACCATATCCTGGGGGCTACGCACACAACCAGCAGCAAGAGAAGTGAACCAATTCTTAGCATCATCCTTTAGCGAGAAAGGAAACAGTTTGAGGATATAGTAATGGCGGATCTTTTCCTCATTAGTGAATAGGGTGGATATATCGTGCAATTTGGTAAGATGGGCTACAACCGTTTCAGACCCATAACCATGAAAAGGATCAGATTCCACTAGAGTGATTAGCTCAGGGTCGACAGAGAGTTCATAATCCTTATCGGTCACAAAGATAGGCGAAGTAGCAAACTTCGGGTCGTATTTTATCCTAGCGTTCAGAGTTTTTTCTTTCCACTTGAGCTGTAAGTTCTCAACATCACAACTATCCTTACACGCAAGAAAGTACTCAGCTATCTCTCCCTCCATAACATAACACTCAGGCATATCAGGCAATTCACTTCTAGGAGAGCTAGTTCTAGCAGGCAAAATAGCAGGTTCTACTTCAATAGTATTAGCAGTTTAAGAAGTATCATCACATCTAGCAGCAAATCTAGCAATATGTGCATTAAGGAAGGCACCAAGTGGCAAAGCAGTATCAAGAATAGCATCATGAGGCAAAGCAGTATCAAGCATTGCATCATCATAAGGATCATGGGCAGGAGAAGTAGCATGCTCAAGCACAGGCGACACATCAAGATTTCTAGCAGGAGATGGTGTCGCAAACTTACTCATAACTGAATGTGAATCAAGTGCAGATCTAGATGGCAGTTCCTTACCTGTCCTCATAGTTGAGGGCAAGACTTTAGTTCTTGGATCTATCGGATTCCTCATAGTGACCAGCACGCATAAATCCCAAGTGACTCAGAGAATATAGTTGTGCTTCCCCGAAAACGACGCCAGAAAATAGCACGTTGACGGGAAAATATTCTTGACTTGGCATCCCAGGCAACAGCGCCTGAAAAAGGTCTTGATAACCCACAAGTATAGGGGATCGCAACAGTTTTTGAGGGTAGAGTATTTAACTCAAATTTATTGATTCCACTCAAGGGGAAGCCAAAGAATATTCTCAAGTATTAGCAGTTGAGTTGTCAATTCAACCACACCTGAAAGATTTAGTGCCTGCAGCAAAGTATCAGTAGCAAGATAGTATGATAGGAGCAGTAGCAACGGTAACCAGTAGCAGCAAAGTGACAGCAGTAGAAGTAGTGACAGCAGTAGCAGCAAAGTAACGTAACAAGGACCAGTAGGAAAAACTCGTAGGCATTGGATCGATGATGGATGATTATGGCGGATGCTATTCATCATGTAACAGGTATAGCACGGAGAGATAAGTAACTAGCTCTAGTTCGTCAATCTAATGTAGGCATGTATTCCGTATGTAGTCATACGTGCTTAGGGAAAAGAACTTGCATGACATCTATTGTCCATCCCTCCCGTGGCAGCGGGGTCCTAAAGGAAACTACGACATATTAAGGTTCTCCTTTTAATAAAGAACCGGACCAATGCATTAACACCTGGTGAATACATGAACTCCTCATACTATGGTCATCTCCGGGAGTGGTTCCGGCTATTCTCACTCTGAGGTTGTCGGGTCATAACACATAGTAGGTGACTACAACTTGCAATATAGGATCAAGAACACACATATATTGGCGACAAAATAATAGGTTCAGATCTAAAATCATGGCACTCGGGCCCTAGTAACAAGCATTAAGCATGGCAAAGTAGTAGCAACATCAATCTCAGAACATAGTGGATACTAGGGATCAATCCCCGTCAAAACTAACTCGATTACATGATAGTGGATACATTCTTGCGCCAGTATTTTTCATAAATTCCAGAAAAAATCTCTGTAAATTTTCAGGTCATTCCGAGAACTTTTATTTCTGCACAAAAACAACACCATGGCAATTCTGCTGAAAACAGCATCAGTCCGGGTTAGTTCCATTCAAATCATGCAAATTAGAGTCCAAAACAAGGGCAAAAGAGTTCGGAAAAGTAGATACGACGGAGACGTATCAAAGGGACGTGCCCGTGTGACATGTCTCGGACACCTAACGAAGCATTAAATGCGTATGCTTAGAGGCCAAAGACACCGTACTTAGCTGTACACCTAGTGGATGCACTGTTTCACTATGCACCCCATGAGAACCCTGTGCTGCCACTGTTGGTGACCCCTTTGACTTACAAAAGGAGGCCCAGGGCATGCACGAAAGGGGGCTAACTATTCAACCAGGACATACCTAGAAATTCATCCGTTATCATCAAATACATACACAAAAAGCAGGAGTAGGGTATTATGCTTCAGCAGCGGCCCAAACCTGGGTAAATCTCCCCTTTGCACCGTTTGTTTAGTCTGCTCTAGGTGCATCCCTCTCCCCCGCCAAACCAAAAGTGATCCTCTCGGTCCTATAGGTGTTCGTTCCCCACGACATCTATGGCGTGCCAGGTAGGGGATAAGAGGTGCGCTAAACTGACCTAGCGGTCAGGACTTCAATTCCATCATCATCAATGCCATGGCTCCCAAGAGAAGGGGGCAACGACGACTGACCTACCCGCGCCCGATATGCCTGCGCCCGCGCATGCTGGCGATGCGGCGGGAGTGGATGGAGGAAGTGGAGGTTGCAAGCCTCCCTGACACTCCGGCGACCAAACCCAAGCAAGCAGCGCATATGGGGACGGAGCTGCATAGCCCACGGGTGGCACAGTGAACTCCAAGGATGGGCAGGTTCCCTCTGATGTGCCCACGTCGACGCACACGTCGCGGCCTTCTGAGGGCGCATGCGACGAGCGACGCCGTCGAGAGAAGTCCCATGTGCATCACTCTTGGGATGCCCAGGGCCACCACGCACGTCAAGAGGCTCGTGGAAGTGGCACGCACGCAAGGGATCGTGATGGAGCACCTTCTAACTCGGTTATAAGTAAGAGCACCCCGCGCCCCTCACACCTCACGTCGATGCTTACGCCGGCGGAAGTGCTGGGCAGAGTGCAGATGCTCCTAAACTATCCTCCGGAAGAAAATAGGCAAGAGTAGTGGAGGGCTATGATCGAGAGCCTCATCTCCCACGCAAATGGTGATGGACCGCTGCAGGGAGGGCCCTCAGGGTAACCGTGTGTCGGGCCAACCCGCATCCATGGCGAGAAGGCCAGGGGCGGAGCGACCGCGGTGCACTCTCCTGACCAGCAGCGGTAGAGGCCGCCGCCATCACAAGTCAACATCTTTGTTGACTCAACGACATCGTCCGACCCACGGACCCGCCGCGACCAACGGTAGGTCCTCAAGGAAAGACGCAAAGAAGACGCCCGTACCAGAATCGAACGCAACCAGCAGGCGTGCCGCCAGTCAGATAAGCGCGTTGGGACCAATATCGACGCACCCGCGCCAGGGTATCCTGGCGACCTACCTTACGAGGTAGGCCGCCCAATGTTTACTCGTGAGTTGCGGCGAGTCCAGTGGCCCAGTTCTCGCACTTTCAAGCGGGAGATTCCAGTAAAAATACGATGGCAAGACCCACCCATCCGAGTTCATGAGCATCTACACCATTGCGGTGTAGGCTGTTGGGGGCCGCGATGACAAGATACTAGCCAACTACTTCCCGTTGGTTCTCAAGCCCAATGTTAGGTCGTGGGTGATGCACTTGCTTGAGAACTCCATCTCTTCTTGGGCAGAACTGTGTGAGGACTTCGTTGGCGCCTTTACTGGCGGCCATCGAGCTCCTGAGGAGGAAAGTGATTTCCACCTTATTCCCCAGAAGGAAGGCGTGACTCTGCGCAAATAAATCCAGAGGTTCAGCCGCATCGAGCACAACTTTTCGGACATGCACCTTGCCGCCGTCATCAGTGCGTTCCACCAGAAGTTGCGGAACCGCAAGATGCGCGAAGAGATGGTGATGAACAAGATCAGGGATATTGCCGAGCTCTATGCTCTGGCTAACAAGTGTGCGAGGCCTGAAGTGGGGCGAAGGCTTCCCGGTGAGGAGGCTGGCGCGGAAACCAACTCTGAGGAAGAGGGAGCCGCTACCCCGGCAAAGAAGAGCCGATGCAAGAACTGCAAGAGCAAAGTTGTTTTTGTCTTCGAGGGGTCTGGCAACCCCGACACCACCAAGATGGCCAAGGATGATATGCCCGGCAAGGATACTGTTGGGTGTACACCCTGCCACACCTTGGTGGCTGCCGACAAGCTAGGGGGCTCCAGCAAGCAATACTGCAAGATGCACCACACCAAGGGCCACGACCTTCAGAACTGCCGGCAAGTGGAACAACTTGTTGAGAAGCAAAAGGCTAAATACGAGAAGCGGGACAAGGAGAAGGCACATGAAAAGCGCTGAAGGGTTTGGCGAGAAACAAGGCGGGCGCCACGACAAGGTCAAACTTAGGAAAGAGAAGCCTGCCCGTGGCCGCGACAAGGGAGAGGAGGAGTAAGATGATTCAAGTCAAGAGGACGATGGGTCCAGCGACGGAGAGTTCCATAAGGCTACATATATGATGTGCATTAACGAAGGTGCATCGCTGCATTCTTCCCATAGCTTCCTTAAAAAGTGGGCTCGTGAAGTGAATGTCGTAGAACCCTCTGTCGATTCCCGCAAGCCACTGAAATGGTTCCACACGCCCATCATCTTTGACGCTAAGGACCATCCTGATCACACAACCGCGGTCGGGTGCTTGCCGTTGTTGGTTTCACCAACAGTCCCCAACCTCAAGGTGACAAAGATGCTGGTTGATGGTGGGGCCGACATGAATATGATCTCGCCCGACGTGATCAATAGGATGCAGATCCCCAATGAATATATCGAGGAGATATGCTCGTTTCAGGGGATTGGTGATATCCCACAAGTATAGGGGATCGTGTGTAGCCTTGTTGATAATTAAGAGTGTCGAACCCAACGAGGAGCTAAAGGTGGGATAAATATTCACTCAAGTTCTATCAACCACTGACACCACTCTATGCACACTAAACATTTTGTAGTATCTAGGAAATAAAACTAGAGTGACAATACGGGTATGAGAGAATGCTTTGCAAGATAATAAATACAAGAAAGTAAATGTTAGTGTTGCAGAGATAAAATATATGGAGTAACCATAAACTAACAACACCATGAGTGTGGAAAAGTGGTGGTAATTGTGATGGAATTTTCCATGATCAAATAGTCAAATACAAGGTTGATATTCCTCTTTTATGTGGGAGAGGCAAAGCTAACAAGCTCTCACTACCCAATGATTACAAGTACTTACGATTGGAACTCTAGCAAACATCTGTAAATACTAAAAGATACATTAGGTTAAAAATATTCAACCATAGCATTAAGATCAAAAGGCCCCCTTTATCCCATATGCTTTGATCACTAGATTGGGGCTCATGTTTCTGTCACTCAAGCAGCCCACCTTCTAGCTTTCTCCACATACTACAAACCCTATGATGTGATCCATGCACGCATAAACATATGATGTGCACCATAGGACTGTAACAAATTCAATATATAGCTCAAACCATCCATGGAGATTCAACAATCAATCATATGACAAAAGGTAACTATACAAACATGACACAGATGCAATTGATCATTTGTAAATAATTTATAACATCAAACACCATGTTTACGTAGGGGATTACAGAGGTTTGTGGGAGAGTGGACCGCTGTAGCTATGGAGGAGATGATGATAGAGGTGTTAGTGAAGGCGGCATCATGGTGGAGGGGATGGAGAAGGGGCAGCACGTGAGGTGCAGGGCGGCGCCCGCGGCCGTCGACGGCGCAGGGGGCTCCACTTGCGCCGGCCGGCCATCATGGGGGAGCACCGCCCCTTAGCCGCCTTCCTTCGTGACTTCTTGGTGCTGTAGATGAGACCTCCCCCATGGAGATAAGGCCATGGGGAGGCAAAATTCCTGGCTTTTTGTGGCTGCCCACAAATCAGGGTTTTCCTCTCCTTATATGAGCTGGGACGATCATCCTTGACCGTTCGATGGATGCCCCTTTGATCCAAGGGCTCTTGTGCACCTCTAGAACCTTCCTAGGGAGCCCTCTCAACCCTAATGAGGTTTCAAAGTCGTGGCTTGGCCAAATACATCAAATATGGTAAGAGTTGGACTCAATCACGTTATTGATTCCCATAATACCGTAATTAGATATTTGTCCTCCAGTAAAATAGGATTTCCGGGAGCGTATGAACTCCAAATGGGCTGAATGTTATTTCTAGAATTATAAGCACAAAACTCCCCACACTTTTGTCTTCTGTGAGATTTCCGTTTGAGCCCATATTCGGCCGGTAACGTGGAAATCTCTAAAAAGAGTTCCACACAGATTTCGGGAAAGTCCCAATTCGACTCCAACAAGGTTTCGTCTTCTATTTTTAATAGTTCTTACACAGAGAAGTGTAAAACAAGAACATTATGCACTTTGGCAACTATTAATAGGTTAGTCCAAATAAATCATAAACTTAATATATAAACAATTATCAAAAGCATAAAAGTAGCATGAAACCATCCAAAATTATAAATATGTTTTGGACGTATCAATTGGTCCCGAGAAGATCCAGCCAAAACGGAAGGTTACTCTGTCTGTAACATTCGGTAGCTACATGAACTACAGGATGGAGAAGGTCGTTTTTGACGTTGCCAAGATTCCATTGGGGTATAATGGGATCCTTGGCTGCCCTACGCTGGCCAAGTTCATGGTTGCATCGCATTATTCCTACAACACGTTGAAGATTCCTCAGCTAATGAGCGTCATCGTCATCATCTCCGACAAGAAGGATGCGCTCATCTGCACCAACCAGCTCTACAGGCAAGTAGTTACAGTGCTTGCCGCCAAGGCTCCCGCTCCTGCTGCTGGATCTGGAGGGAAGAAGAAGACCGACAAGAAGGCCTCTTGCACACCCTCTGGCAAACACACCTCCTTACAGTGTTGCGTGGCTGTAGACGATGTGTAGAATAGCTCCAACACCGGGAGCAAGAAGTCCAGGGAAGCTCCATCAGAGACCAAGAAGGTGCCCGCCAAGGAGGATGGCATGGGGGAACTTTCAGCATAAGTTCCACCCTTGACAATAAATAGGAAAGCACGCTCGATACCTTCCTGCGGGCGAAGCTCGATGTGTTTGCATGGAAACCATGTCATATCCCCGAAGTTCCCAGGAAGGTAATCGAGCACCACCTTGTCGTGTGTCCTCATGCGTGGCCCGTCAAGAAGAAGGTTCAGAAGCAAGCTCTGGAATGGCAAGAGTTCATCGCCGAGGAGATCAAGATGCTAGAGGCGTCAGGTTTGGTTAGAAGATTTATCCATCCTACGTGGTTGGCCAATTCAGTTGTAGTGTGCAAGGCGAATGGAAAAAGGAGGCTATGTATCAACTTTACTGATGTTAATAAAGCCTGTCCAAAATATCCTTTCCCCTTGTCGCGCATTGACCAGATTGTGGACTCCACTGCCAGCTGTGACCCGTTGTCATTCCTAGATGCATACTCAGGTTATCATCAGATCTTCATGGTCGAGGACGATGAAGAAAAGACCGCATTTATAACCCCTACGACACATACTGCTTCGCACGTATGCCCTTTGGGTTAAAGAACGATGGTTCGACATTTGCAAGAGCAATCCAAATCGGTTTTGAGCCACAACTCCATAGAAATACGAAGGCTTACATGGATGATATAGTGGTCAAGAGCAAGGACAAAGCGACACTTATACAAGATCTGGAGGAGACATTTGCTAACCTGTGCAAGATCAACTTGAAGCCTAACCCCGAGAAGTATATGTTTGGCGTTCCATTCGGAAATAAATTCGGGTTCTTTGTGTCTCAGCGCAGGATTGAAGCAAAGCCGGACAAGATCAAAGCCATCGAGCACATCGAGGCACCCAAACATGTCAAGGACGTGAGTGGCCTTGCCGTTTGCGTTGCTGCTCTAGGTAGGTTCATCTCCAAGTCTTCTAAGAGCGCCCTTCCCTTCTTCAAGATCTTGCAGAAGGCAGGTCCCATGAAGTGGACTCCGGAAGCGGAAGCAGCACTTCAAGACTTGAAGAGGTACCTGAAAGTGCGTTATATCGACTAGAGGGGGGGTGAATAGGAGATTTTTAAAATTTCATCACTGAGGAAATTCCTTTTGAGAAAATTCCTCACTGATGACTAACTTACAGCGGAAACAGTAAAGGATCAGACGTGCAAACGTTCACACCAGCAGTATTTCAGAGTGAAGAATGAGAAAACAGATTGCACAGTAAGCAGGCACGCACAATACAGATGATGATTAACTATTGTGAGCAATTTGGGGTTGAGGAAATTCAGAGAAAGTCTTTAGCAAATTCTTCAAACAGTCACAGTGAAAGTCATCAACACATAATAAATAGGGAAAGTAAAGAGTTGAGGAATTAGAACCCGTTTCTCAGTCAAGACAGTCGTTGATGACCCAGTTCCAACTGCTGTGACAGTTGTACATCTGGTTTGGAGCGGCTTGGTATTGAAACCAAAGGACACCGAGTCCCGGGACACACAGTCCCTACCGTATTCTCCTTGAGCTAAGGACACACGGTCCTCGCCCAACACTCGTGGTAAGTCTTCAGGGCAGACTTCCAAACCCTCACAAACTTGGTCACTCGACGATCCACAATTAACTGCTAGAACGTTCTAGACCATGACGCCTAACGGTCTGGAGGATGCACAATCCTCAAAGGTCAAAGGCTTCAGTCCCACACAGCAACAACTTCTTCAATGATGCTCAATCACTAGGTTTGGTTTGTGGTTTCGGTGGATGGTGTATTTCCTCACTGATGAATTACTCTCGAAGACTCTGAGGAATTTGGGTTGCTCTTATGACAAGTGTCAGTTTCTAACGGAGCAGCCAACCAGCTAGTGGTTGTGGGGGTGGCTATTTATAGCCTGGGAGCATCCCGACATGATTTGACACTAATGCCCTTAAATAATATGACCGTTGGAGTGGATAAGATCAATGACTTGGCGTGGCTATCGAAACAGTCGGAACCCTCAACTGTGAGAGTCCTCATGTCAGTCATATTCCTCACTTGAGCCTTTTGGTAGGATTAGGCTTGGGTTGAGCATCATGAGGAAATTCATTCCATAGTGTAACTTCGACCCCCTTTAATAGTACGGTGTTCCTATTACTCAAATGCGAAGAAAGTAAAACAGAACGTGTAAATCTTCACGCTTCAAATTCTTCAGAATGATTTTCCTCAGGAACCTCCGGACTTCTCAATATCAGTATCTTCATGAGGAATATCAATTTCATCGCAGATTCCTCGCGATTCATTTCTTCAGCTTCAGATCAATTTCTTCAACTGAAGACATATATTTTTAGGGGTCGATATTCTTCAAATATCTCAAACTCCTCAATGACTTATAGATCCTGTGTATACTCACAAACACATTAGATACTTAACCTATAAGTCTTCAAACCACCAAAATCACTAAGGGGCACTAGATGCACTTACAATCTCCCCCTTTTTGGTGGTTGATGACAATTAGGTTAAGTCTTCAACAGGGATCAAAAATATGAAGTGTAAATACTCATTTGAGGAATTTGAAAACAAGACTAAGAGAGACTCCCCCCTGAAGATGTGCATACCTTGAGGATTTTGCTCTTATAGCAAATGCACATTGATGATTTATATCATGGAGATCTCCCCCTGAGTCTTGTAAATCATGCATACATATAACATATCATATGAAGAAAATGAAGATGCATGATGGAAAATGGTATCTGATGAATTCCAGCATGCGTGCATTAAAACTTGAGGAATAAGCATGCGAAGAAAAACGTTCAAAAGCGTCAGAGTACCATCGGGCTTAAGTTACAACTCATTACATAAAAACTTCAGAAGATCCAAGAGTTTGTAACTTAAATATAGTTCATAAGCCCCAAAAATATCCCGCTTGAAGACTAATTCTCGAGTTTCTCCCCCTTTGTCATCAAGTGACAAAAAGGGACAAACTGAGGAGTAATGCCCGTGAGGACTTCATTTCTTGGCGGTCGAGGAAGAGCCGTGATGCTTCTTGGGAGTAGTCTTCTTCCTTGGGCCGTTTGCAGTGTCGAGCTGTTCTTCATCAGATTCAGCAGTGCGGAATGAAGAAAAGGAGCTGTCTTCAAGGTCTGGCACTGGAATGGGCCTGAACTTCTTCTTGGGAGGCCACGACCAGTCAAAGTCTCGCTCAAAGTCCAGTTCTTCAAGCTCAGTCTGAGTCTTCAGATGTGCAAGTGTAGCCCAGGTGCGATCGATACCTCATGCAGATAGTGATGGTTAATCTTCACAGAGTTCTGTGTTTCAGTGAGGGTTTTCACAATGGCACCAAACTGGCGTTTGACCCATTTGTGGTTGCGATCCACCTTCTGGTGAAGACTGAGGAGGAGGTCTCTGGTATTCAGCACGCGAGGAGGAACTGGGCTTGCTGGACGAGTCTCAGTATCGTCCCATGAAGAATATGCATCTGGCTCTCTGAACTGGCCATCAAGGGGCATGCTGCCTTCTTCAATCATAGATTTTCCTTTTCCTTCAATGGGCTCGAAAGTCTTCTTGTTGACCCGGATAGGAGGCATATAACCAACATGGTTTTGACAATCAGCGTGAAAGTTGATGCCTGTCCTTGTCCTGATGAATCTCATGATCCACGGGGCATATATCTTGTGATCAAAGGGGCACATGGCATTGTCGGCCAAAGTCGTCAAGAAGAAATCATCGATATTTATAAGAATACCGTGAATGATGTTGAAGAGGATATTCTTCGTGAGGCCTACAACATCTTCTTCATCATCATGGCCTTTGATTGGCGCGAACACACTGAAGAGGATTCTGTAGACAAACCGGGGTGTGTACTTGAGCTCGTGGACGAGGAAGGTTGTTCTTGAGGATTTGCCTGCAGCCAAAGGCTTCATGAGGACTTCCATCATTCCATTTGGCAGCTCACGCTCACCATAAAGCTTCACAGCCCCATCTGAGGGAATTGGTACGGGCAGTTCTCTGAGGAGTTCAGAAGCAGGAGCCTTATATTGAGTGTTTTGTGACATCCAGTCAAACACCCAAGTGTTGATGTCTTCAGCTTTGCCAGATATGTGAAGAGTGGCATAGAACTAAAGAATAAGCTCGCTGTTCTAGTCTGATATGTCGGAGCACATTGGGAGCAAACCTGCATCGTGGAGTACACTGAAGACTGGCTCTAGGCAAGGTATTTCTTCAAGCTCAACATGAGGAATATGCCTGTGCTGGAATATCTTGTTGCGTCCACAGAGCACAGAGGAATAGTAGTTCATCTGAGTCCTTGTCCAAAACTTTAGACGCCTCATTTGAGGCTTGTCATAAGGGTTCTCTCCGATGAAGTACATGCGTTCTTCAAAGAAATTTTCTTTCTGAAACTTTGGACGCTTGGAGAATGGCTGACGCTGAACTGGCTGAAGATTTTGCTGAGGAATAGGGGAGGAGACAAGCATAGCAGTATCTAGGTTGAGCACAATGAATTCATTGTCTTGGGTGGGTACATTTTCTTCAGCATTTTCCTCCGGGTGAGGAATTTCATCAACTGGTACTTCATGGTGAGGAGATGATGCTTGCTCTGGCTAAGCTTCAGGCTGAGGAATTTCTGCATCTTTCTCACTTGGAGGAGTTGGGTCAGCCTGTTCCTCATCTTGAGGAGTTTTCTCAGAATGTTGAATTTCGTCAGCATGAGGATTTTCAACTTGTTTTTCCTCAGCTGGCTTTGTGGCAGAAGCCGTTTCATCAGCTAGTGCAGCTGATGCTTGAGCAGTTTCTGTCTAAGGAATAAGAGGTTGAGGACTGTCGTCAATCTGAATTTCCTCATCAGTGTGTTCCTCAGGGGTGACATCCTTCATCTCCTCAGGGGTGTGTAGCTGGGTCATCAATGACGACCATCTCATAGGAAGGGGCGACATTGAGAGGCACCGGGTCCAGAGGAGCAGTTTCTTCAATTTCTTTGAGGCGCTTTGCCTCTGTCTCTTCTACTGCTGAGGAGGCTTTTCTCTTCTTGGCTTCCTTTTCAGCAGCCCTTGTTTTCTTCACGTCTGATGCAGACGGAATTATCTTCTTCACCTTTGAAGCTTTTGGTGAAGGTGTTCTCTCTTCAGTTTCTTCAGCTGGTAGTGAGGAACCAGCTGGAACAGAGTCATCAACCTGCTTTGATGAAGCAGCTGGATCAGAAGCAGTCTCATCAGTGGCAGCAATTTCATCAGTTGGAGTTTCTGTGATGATTTCGTCAATGGCCGGTTCATCAACACGGCGCTCTTGGTGTACTTCCTCAGCTTGAGGAGTTTCCTCCTCATGAGGAGATGCATCTGCTGGCTCCTCAACCAAGGGCTGAGGAGTTGGTGTTGGGGTTGCGGTTCTCTTGTTGTAGTCATCAACAACACTAGTGGCCAGCTTGATGAAATTGCTCTTGAGGCTTTTGCGATCTGAGAGCTTGGCGTACTTGCCAGTCAATTTCTGCAGCTCTGCCTGTGTGGTCACCAGTGCATCAGGAGTCAGTTTGAGGACATTCTGCCTGAGGAATTTCTCCTTTTTGATCTTTGCAACCTTTGCGTGCCTGGCCTGCTGTTCTTTCCACTTGGCTTCATTTATGAAGGTGGCCACCATGTGGCTGATGCCAGGGGGACGTTTCAAATCATCAATAGGAGTGTTTGGGTCCTCATACCAGATATTGATGTAGTCAAGGAGGACCATGGGGTCCATGGCCAGAGGAATAGCACTGCCTGATGCTTGAGCTACTTTTTCTTGCTTGTTTCTGATGATGGCTTGCAGGGTTTCATCATCATATTCATCACTTCCCTATGATGCAGACGGGACTGCGATGATTTTGCTGGCGCTGGGCAGAGGTGCACGTTCAGTAGTTGCCAAAGTCTTCACAAGAGGTGTTGAAGACTTTGTCTCCGAGCTAGTTGCAGCTGGGAGTGAGGAGGTGGAGCTGGCGGTCGTAGGTTTCACGACATGCTTCTGTACTTGTTTCTCTTGAGGCTTTGGATGTGGAGCTGAGGATTTTGGTGCTGAGGAGATTGGTACTGAGGGTTTTGGCGTTGAAGGTTTTGGTTATGAGGGTTTTGGTGCTGAGGGTTTTGTGACAAAAGCCTGAGCAGACTTCTCGTGAGGCTTTGGAGCCCTTGGCTTTGATGGCACAAACTGCATTTGAGGAATTTCTGAGCCTGAGGTTTCTGCAGCTGAGGAATTAGCAGCACCGGAGGCACAAGCTGAGGATTCATTAAATTTCCTCATTGCAGCTTCTGCCTGCTTCTTGATCTTGGCCAGATGTTTTTCTTTCTCATATGGATAGTCATCAATTGTCATGAGGCTTGAGGGATGTGCTACTTGATGATCCTCAAGTGGGGCCCTTTTGCCAGGAGGCTTGAAAGCGAATTCCTTCGCATATTTGGGAGTCACAAACCTGTACTCCTTCCATTCCTTCGCCCATCGGTGTTCAATCATCTACAGCCGTATCTTTCTCTTGGCCATTGTCTCATTTTCATCAGGCGTGCAATAGTCCAAGTAAATGTCCGCATGGATATCAGCAGTTGTGTTTTGCTCAAGTTTATTTCCTCCCTTCTGCTTTCTTTCTTCCTCCATTTTCTTCAGTTGAGGATTTTGCTGATGATTTTGAACTCTTGAGGATTCTGATGAGCCTTGAAGAGTTTCTTCCAGAACCGCTGCAAATGAGTTAATGTGATGAGAACCGAGAGATTCATCAGCTGACATGTGTGTACCTGTGAACAAAGTATAGTTGCGAGGAATTCGGAGAGGTCATATGCATTCTCAGATTTGAAGAAAATGAAAAAGTTTGACAGTTTGAGGAATATAACCAGTGGTTGAGGAATTTGCCTAAGCATACTGTTCTTGGGTTCCAGAGTTGTACAGATCCGAAAATTCGCACAGTTGAGGAATCTCGTGAAAATCTTAGATGCTTAGCATAGTTCATCAATGATTGTGGTAAAAGGTAGTGTTTGAGGAATCATGTGCGCATCGTATCTTGAGGAAAAACAGATTTCACATAGAAGAGGTAAAATTTCAGATCTAATCTACTGTAAAAATGGGATATATTTACCCTGGAAGGTGCGCATGAAGAACACAGAAAGTTGTGTTGGAGAGGCTCTTCGTTCGAGTGTCCAATGCACCCTAACTCGGCGACAGAGGACGTATACGGCGGCGGCGGACGAAGATGGTCCGACTCCCGCGTGGTTCCGACGACGGAGAAGTCGAGGCACTGAAGCTCTTCCTCACCGGCGACGAGACTACCAGCGGTGGCGCTAGGGTTCGGTGAAGTGTGCTGTGGCAGGAGAGCGATGAGGCGAAGAAGAGGATGCCGAGGGGGATAAGGACATATTTATAGCCAAAAGTTAGTGTTGGCGCGAGAATGTCGGACCAAATAGCCCGTGCCTCTATGTCTCCGCAGGACACGTGTAGCTCCCGTACGATGCGGTGGAGATAGTGGAGATCGTGGTTATCCGATCGCGGGAAGTGGGGGTTCAGTTACTGTGTCTTTAAAGAAACAATTTTTGAAGATTTGAGGATTTTCGTTACAAAATCATCAGCTGACAAGGACGCAGTGAGGATTTTGAACAAAGTTTCAAGTAGAACGCATATGAAGAATTGAATAGACTGGATAAGTATAACATAGAGGGAAAGTAGGGTCCGATCACATTCACTTAGCAGAAACATCAACTTGAAGAAATAGCAATAAGTGAATGCTGTTGAGGACTAGAAATCACAGTCTATCTAGTCAAATGAAAGTCATCAAGTGTTTTTGAAGATTTTGTAATAAATCATCACAATGAAGAACAATTGTTTTGAAGAAAAACGTATTGTGAGGAAATTGATTATTTTAAGAAAATCAACTTGAGGAATTTCACATTGGGCGGTGGCGTTACCCACCATATAAGAATGTTGATTACAGACGCCACGTACAATTGTCGTATGGCCCTGAGAATCAATTTCTTCGTTAATTTCTTCACATTCAGAGTGACATTCTTCATCAGTTGAAGAAAATCGATTCATCATGTGTTGCACATCTAAGTCATCAACTTTGCATAAGTGTTAGGATGGGTGCATGTTTTTACAAAACATTTGAAGATTCTAAGATATTTAGCTCACACCATAACTTGCAAAACCTTTTCTCATCCAAGGGCTTAGTGAAGATATCTGCCAGTTGATCATTAGTCTTCACATGGTCAATGATGATATTTCCCTTGAGGACATGGTCCCGAAGAAAATGATGACGAATCTGGATGTGCTTGGTCTTCGAGTGCTGTACTGGGTTGTATGCAATCTTGATAGCACTCTCATTGTCACAGTAGAGAGGCACATTCTTCATGTTGATGCCGTAGTCTTTGAGGGTTTGCTTCATCCATAGCAATTGAGCACAGCAAGAACCAGCAGCAATGTACTCAGCTTCGGCAGTGGAGAGTGATACGCAGTTCTACTTCTTTGAGGACCAGCAAACTAGTGATCTTCCGAGGAAATGGCATGTGCCAGAAGTTGACTTGCGATCCACACGGTCACCAGCAGAGTCAGAATCAGAATACCCTACCAGATGAAGATTGGAGCCCTTGGGATACCATAATCCTAGTGTTGGTGTGTGAGCTAAGTATCGAAGAATACATTTCACAGCCTTATGGTGTGATTCCTTCGGTTTTGCTTGAAAACGTGCACACATTCAAATACTAAGCATTATATCTGGCCTAGATGCACATAGATACAATAAAGAGCCAATCATAGAACGGTATACCTGCTGATCAAAATCTTTACCATTTTCATTAGTGCCGAGGTGGCCGTTGGTAGGCATCGGAGTCTTGGCACCTTTGCATTCGTGCATGTCGAATTTCCTGAGAACATCCTTGAGGTATTTCTCCTGTGATATGAAGATTCCATTTCTTTGTTGACGAATTTGAAGACCTAAGAAGAATTTCAGCTCCCCCATCATGGACATCTGATATTCTTCACTCATCATGTAGGCAAATTCATCACTGTATCTTCTGTCAGTACAGCCAAATATGATATCATCGACATATATTTGACATACAAACAACTCATTATCATAGGATTTTGTGAAAAGAGTTGGATCGAGTGAACCAGGTTTGAAGCCTTTCTTCATGAGGAATTCCTTCAACGTATCATACCATGCCCGAGGGGCTTGCTTGAGGCCATACAGAGCCTTTTTGAGTCTGAAGACTTTGTCTGGATTCTTTGGATCCTCAAAACCTGGCGGCTGAGCAACATATACTTCTTCCTCAAGCTTACCATTGAGGAATGCACTTTTCACATCCATTTGATATAGGGTGATGTTATGATGATTAGCATAAGCAAGTAGTATTCGAATAGCTTCAAGTCTAGCAACAGGTGCAAATGTTTCATCGAAATCTATTCCTTCAACCTGGGTGGAGCCTTGGGCTACAAGTCGTGCCTTGTTCCTCACCACTTGACCGTCCTCATCTTGCTTGTTTCGGAAAATCCACTTGGTGCCGATGATGTTGTGCTTGCGAGGATCTGGTCGTTTGACGAGCTCCCATACGTCATTCAGCTTGAATTGAAGAAGTCCGTCTTGCATGGCTTGGATCCACTCCGGTTCCAGAAAAGCCTCAGCAACTTTTGAGGGTTCTGTGATGGATACAAAGGAAAAGTGCCCACAAAAGTTAACTAAGTGTGAAGCTTTTGAGCGAGTGAGAGGACCTGGCGCGTTGATGTCGTTGAGGATTTTGTCAAGTACTACTTCGTTTGCAATCCTCGGATGAGCTGGTTGAGGATTTTGTCTGGGCTGAGGAACTGGTGCTGGTGCAATTTCCTCAGGAGCATCTTCTTGGTTTTTATCAGCGATGGGGATCGTTTCTTCACCAATTTCCTCAATGGGAACAATGTCATCAGTAGGCTTAAGCTTTATTGCTTCCTCAGGAGACAGCTTATCTGGATCAGAAGGCAATTGCTCTCTTTTCAAGCCATTAGTTTCATCGAACCGCACATCTACAGTCTCAACAACTTTGTTGTGATAGTTGTTGAAGACTCTGTAAGTGTGCTAGTCCTTACCATAACCGAGCATAAAACCTTCATGTGCCTTAGGTGTAAATTTTGAGCTATGGTGAGGATCTCTAATCCAGCATTTTGCACCGAAGACTTTGAAATAACTTACATTGGGTTTCTTGTCAGTGAGGAGTTCATATGAGGTTTTCTTGAGGAATTTGTGAAGATATACCCTGTTGATGATATGACATGCAGTGTTGATTGCTTCAGGCCAAAAGCGACGAGGAGTCTGATATTCTTCAAGCATAGTTTTTGCCATTTCAACCAGAGTCCTGTTCTTCCTTTCGACGACACCATTCTGCCGAGGAGTATAAGGAGCAGACAATTCGTGAGTAATACCAAGTTCATCAAGATAATCATCAAGACCAGTGTTTTTGAACTCGGTTCCATTATCACTCCTGATATGTTTGATCTTGATGCCAAAGTTCGTCGAGGCCCTTGAAGAAAATTGTTTGAAGATTTCCTGCACTTCAGTTTTATACACCATGATATGCACCCAAGTATATCTGGAATAATCATCAACTATGACGAAGCCATATAAAGATGCTGCATTGGTTAGTGTGGCATAGTGAGTAGGTCCAAATAGATCCATATGAAGCAATTCGAATGGACGTGTAGTGGTCATGATAGTCTTAGAGGGATGCTTGGATCTGGTCATTTTCCCAGACTCACAAGCACCACAGAGATGATCCTTGAGGAATTTGACTGATTCGATGCCGATGACATGCTTCTTCTTCGCAAGCGTGTGCAAATTCCTCATGCCTGCATGACCTAGTCTTCGGTGCCACAGCCATCCTTCTGAGGTTTTTGCTAGTAAGCAAGTGGCTGGTTGAGGACCTGTAGAGAAATCAACAATGTACAAATCCCCTCTTCTTACACCTTCGAAGACTTTGGATCTATCATATTCCATGATGAGTACACATCTATATCTACCAAAGATAACAATCATATCTAGATCACAAAGCATTGAGACTGACATAAGGCTAAAACCAAGGGATTCAACAAGCATCACTTTGTCCATATGCCTATCCTTGGAAATAGCCACTTTGCCAAGTCCCAATACCTTGCTTTTACCTTTGTCAGCATATGTGATTTGCTTCAGAGGTGATGGAGTTAGTGGCATATTCATCAGTAAGCTTTTATCACCAGTCATGTGATGTGTGCAGCCACTATCAAGAACCCACTCAGTATTCTTGGGTTTGTCATCCTGCAGATGAATTAGTACAACTTACCATCTCATATGCTTTAGATTTGAAGAATATGATACTCATTTCATCAGATCAGTAATTTCATCATAACAGAAATGTAAGGACGTGTGAAATATTTTTATTTCATCAATCATTAGCTTGCGTCCTATCAAGCATTTCCTCAGGTCTCCAGCAAATTCTTCAGATGATGATTTTCATCTGGAGACCTGACCTACAGAAGTGATTAGTTCGATTTCTTCACCACCCACATCTGAAGGGGTGGCAAAGCGTTCATCATCCTGCGAGCACCATATGAGAAAGGTGGAATTGAAGCCAATGCACTTCTCTTAACAGTAGGGGGGTTAGAGTACTCATATGAATATGCAGAGAACTGGTTTGAGGATTTATGAACATAATGATTTGAGGAGTAGCGCTCATATTCATATTCCTTGTAGTTTCCCTGCATGTTAGACGTATAAGCACGGGTATGAGCATAGTTTTGACCAGTTGAGGATTTTGATCCTCTTGAAGACTTTGGTCCTCCTGAGGAATTTGATCTGGGGTTCAGATTCTTCAGTGGTGGTGTCATGAGGACATTCACCTGAAGATTTTCAAGACAACTTTTGGGAACCCAGATTTTCCTTAGAGGAGGGCCATTCCTGCAGTTAGTGCCAACATATCGAGCAAATACTTCACCAGATTGATTTTTGAACAGTTTATAGTTGGAATCAAATGATTTATCCGAGGAATAGGATAACTCACATGAAAAGCCAGTTAGATTAGATGGATCAAAAGGAGGCCCAGTAGCAGCAACCCATGAGGTTTTGGGATACTGCTCAGGTTTCCAATAAGATCCATCAGCATTTAATTTCCTCTCAAAGGCAATTCCTTCTTTCCTCGGGTTCCTGTTCAAGATCTGCTTTTTAAGCACATCACAAAGGGTTTGATGTCCTTTGAGGCTTTTGTACATGCTTGTCACGTACAATTACTTCAACCCTGCATTTTCATCAGTAACATTTGTGTTTTCCTCAAGTGAGGAAATAGATACAACAGGCGCAGTTGAAGAATTTGTAGCAATGGTAGCATTTGATGATTCTGGTGAGGAATTAGCAGTTTCGCGTTCAATGCATTTAAGACATGGAGGAATAAATTCAACTTGACTAGTGCTGATCTATTGAGCTAGTAATGAATCATTTTCCATACGAAGATCATCATGAGACATCCTCGGCTTCTCAAGATCAAGCTTCCTTTGAAGAAATTCATAGGAAAGCTTCTCATGATCGGTGAGGAGTGTATCATAACGATCCTGAAGATTATCAAATCTAGACTGAATACTATTCATGTCATCGGTGAGGATTTGGGTAAGGTTCATTTCATCATTCAACAGATCATCACTTTTGTCTAGCAGTTTCTGAAGCTTTTCCAGAGTAGTTTGTTGTTTAGTGGCAATGATAGCAAGTTTACTGTAACTGGGTTTCTTATAATCATT
This sequence comes from Hordeum vulgare subsp. vulgare, assembly GCF_904849725.1. NCBI lineage: Eukaryota > Viridiplantae > Streptophyta > Magnoliopsida > Poales > Poaceae > Hordeum > Hordeum vulgare. The sequence goes on along the minus strand of NC_058520.1, from coordinate 296,196,700 downwards.
AGGTTCACAGTCACTTGAATCCTAGGAGGAGGCATTATTTGATACCTTTGAACCTTTTGCCATGAAGCAATAGGTTGGAGTGAAGTCATCAGCATAGCCATCAGTATGGATGGTGCAATCATTTTCTTCAAGATTGAAGATTGACTTGCTGACGAAAGTGGTTGCTAGTGCAAGACTAGCCTATCCAGATTCTGAGTCTTCTCCAGAACCCTATTCTTCGTCACATTCCTCTGATTCTGCCTCGGAGTCCATTTTCTTGCCAATAAGTGCCCGAGCCTTTCTGAAACTAGTCTTCTTGTGTGATGAGGGCTTTGAAGATGAGGATTTTGAAGATTTCTTCTTCTTCTTCGAGTCATCAGAACTTTCATCCTTGTATTTCTTCTTCTTTGATTCCTTTCCCCAACGGGGACAATCGGCAATGTAATGACCTGATTTCTTGCACTTGTGACAGGTTCCTTTCTTGTAGTCCTCAGATGCAGATTCTGATTTCCTCATATCTCTTCTTGAAGATTTACCGAACTGGCCATGTCGTGTAAATCTGTGGAATTTCCTCACAAGCATTGCGAGCTCATGTCCAAATTCTTCAGGGTCACAAATGCTATCATCTGTGTCTTCTTCTTCTGATGAGGAAATTGCTCTAGCCTTCAGTGCACGTGTTCTGGAATAGCTTTGTCCATATAGATCTCTCTTTTCTTCTAGCTGGAATTCATGAGTATTTAGCCTTTCAAGTATATCAGCTGGATCCAGCATCTTGTAATTTGGTCTTTCTTGAATCATCAGAACTGAAGTGTCAAATGAAGAATCCAAAGATCTCAGCAGTTTCTTCACAACTTCGTGATCAGTGATGTCTCGAGCTCCCAGTGCTTGCAGTTTATTTGATATGTCAGTGAGGCGATCAAAGGTGTCTTGGCAGCTTTCATTGTCATGTCTCTTGAAGCGATTGAAGAGATTTCGAAGAATATCAACACGAGAGTCACGCTGGGTTGATACTCCTTCATTTACCTTGCACAGTCTCTCCCAGATCAGTGTTGCAGAGCCCAAAGCACTTACTCTTCCAAACTGGCCTGGGCTCAGATGGCCACAGATGATGTTCTTCGCTTCAGAATCGAGTTGCTTGAATTTCTTCACATCAGCCGCAGTGACACTGGCAGAGATGATGGGGACGCCATTTTCCACAATATACCAGAGATCATTATCAATAGCTTGTAGATGCATTTGCATTTTGTTCTTCTAGAAGGGAAAGTTCTTTCCTTCGTAGGTAGGACATGCTGCAGTCACCTTAAACATGCCTGCAGTCGACATAACTAAAACTCCAGGTGGTTAAACCAAAATCACATAGAACAAGGGAGTACCTTGCTCTGATACCAATTGAAAGTGTGTTATATCGACTAGAGGGGGGTGAATAGGAGATTTTTAGAATTTCATCACTGAGGAAATTCCTTTTGAGGAAATTCCTCACTGATGACTAACTTACAGGGGAAACAGTAAAGGATCAGATGTGCAAACGTTCACACCAGCAGTATTTCAGAGTGAAGAATGTGAAAACAGATTGCACAGTAAGCAGTCACAGTGAAAGTCATCAACACATAATACAGATGATGATTAACTATTGTGAAGAATTTGGGGTTGAGGAAATTCAGAGAAAGTCTTCAGCAAATTCTTCAAACAGTCACAGTGAAAGTCATCAACACATAATACACGGAAAGTAAAGAGTTGAGGAATTATAACCCGTTTCTCAGTGAAGACAGTCGTTGATGACCCAGTTCCAACTGCTGTGACAGTTGTACATCTGGTTTGGAGCGGCTTGGTATTGAAACCAAAGGACACCCAGTCCCGAGACACACAGTCCCTACCGTATTCTCCTTGAGCTAAGGACACACGGTCCTCGCCCAACACTCGTGGTAAGTCTTCAGGGCAGACTTCCAAACCCTCACAAACTTGGTCACTCGACGATCCACAATTAACTGCTAGAACGTTCTAGATCATGACGCCTAACCGTGTGGAGGATGCACAATCCTCAAAGGTAAAAGGCTTCAGTCCCACACAGGAACAACTTCTTCAGTGATGCTCAATCACTAGGTTTGGTTTGTGGTTTCGGTGGATGGTGTATTTCCTCACTGATGAATTACTCTCGAAGACTCTAAGGAATTTGGGTTGCTCTTATCACAAGTGTTAGTTTCTAACGGAGCAGCCAACCAGCTAGTGGTTGTGGGGTGGCTATTTATAGCCTGGGAGCATCCCGACATGATTTGACACTAATGCCCTTAAATAATATGACCGTTGGACTGGATAAGACCAGTGACTTGGCGTGGCTATCGAAACAGTCGGAACCCTCAACTGTGAGAGTCCTCATGTCACTCATATGCCTCACTTGAGGCTTTTGGTAGGATTAGGCTTGGGTTGAGCATCATGAGGAAATTCATTCCATAGTGTAACTTCGATCCCCTTTAACAGTACGGTGTTCCTATTACTCAAACGCGAAGAAAGTAAAACAGAACGTGTAAATCTTCACGCTTCAAATTCTTCAGAATGATTTTCTTCAGGAACCTCCGGACTTCTCAATATCAGTATCTTCATGAGGAATATCAATTTCATCGCAGATTCCTCGCGATTCATTTCTTTAGCTTCAGATCAATTTCTTCAACTGAAGACATATATTTTTAGGGGTCAATATTCTTCAAATATCTCAAACTCCTCAATGACTTATTGATCCTGTGTATACTCACAAACACATTAGATACTTAACCTATAAGTCTTCAAACCACCAAAATCACTAAGGGGCACTAGACGCACTTACAATAGTAAAAAAATTCAAACCTATTTAGGATAATAATTGGATAAGAGACCCTCTACTCTGTCAACGGATAGGGAGAGAACAAAGTCGGGATAAATACCAATTCCTATAACTGGTAAAAAGATACAGATTGAAATAAAGAGTTCTCGTGCTCCAGAATCCACAAAATTTGCGTTTGGAAAATTAAATAGCTTGTATCCATAGAACATCTGGCATCTCGTCTGCGCCGACACTTGTCGCACCTAAGCAACATGAGTCGTTGCTGTTATACTTAGCGGCAACCAATCAAGTGGTTAGTGCTACGCCAGTCGCGCACAGTGAAGACAACGGAGAAGCAGCACTAGAACCAGCACAGCCAAATGCAGGGACATCAAATGACAAGTCGGGCCCGACAGAGTCCGAGGCCGACTAGGCTGAGTCTACCCCACCAAGCGAGCAAACACACAAGAAGAAGGTGGTGCAGCGCCGAGTTTATTTCGTAAGCTCCCTTCTCTAGGGGGCTAGATCAAGGTACTCTGGCATGCATAATTTTCTCTTCGGCCTCCTTATGGCGTCGAGAAAGCTGCGCCACTACTTCCAAGCACACGAGATCACCGTCGTCACCCGCTTTCGGCTGCAATGGATTCTGCAAAATCCAGAGGCAACCAGCAGGATTGTGGAGTGGGCCATGGAGCTATCAAGTTCGATCTCAGATTTGAGAGCATTGGGACCATTCACAGCAGAGCCTTTGTGGAGTTTATTGTAGAATGGACCCCAATGCTAGATGAAGAAGTTCGAGAAACGACTCTCCCCCGCAAAGAAACAAGCCAAGAATGTATCATGTACTTTGATGGAGCTTTCTCACTACAAGGTACTAGCACCGGCGTACTGCTTGTTGCACACACCGAAGACGACCTCAAATACGTAATCTAGATGCATTTTTCCCTTGAGGAGTCAGCACACAACACTGTTGAGTACAAAGGCCTGCTTACCGGTCTCAGGATCACGACAGACCTCGGAATCAAAAAGCTCATCATCAGAGGCAATTGACAACTTGTTGTCCATCAAGTTTACAAAGATTATCAGAGCCCATTGATGGAATCCTACGTAGCCGAAGTGAGGAAGATGGAAGAGCGCTTTGATGGTCTAGAAACAGAGCACGTCCCAGGTGCTAAAAATACCATTTCTGACGACCTATCAAAGCATGTTGCCCTCAAGATACGTGTGGAACCAGGGACTTTTGTGCTCCGTCTGACTGAACCACCCGTAGCACTGTCAACAAGGCCTCACCAGAGAAGAAGGTTGAACTCTAGCCAATACTTTCCTGCAAAGCTGCCAGGGGCTGCTGGCAAGAGTCTTGCCGGCAAAGAAGTTGCCGAGGACAGTGCCGAGCCTGCCAGGGAGCAGGAGACTCCGGTACGACCACGAGTCCTTGCCGTGGAGACAAATGCTCCCGCGGCAGAAGACATGCCTTTAGTACTTGTTGTCGAGCCTCCGGCTCAAACATGGGCACAACACATCGTCCAGTTCTTTCGAATAGGAGAACTTCTGTCCAACATGTACCAGTTTTTGGATAACATCCCGTGCAGACCGCGAGCCAACGGAGTGAAATTGAAGTGTATTCCCCGGGAAGATGGACTGAAGCTATTGGCAGAGATACATGGAGGCATATGTGGCTCCCAGATAGGGGCAAGAGCTCTTATTGGCAAGGCATTCCGGCAAGGTTTCTTCTAGCCCATGGCTCTCCAGGATGCAACGACGCTAGTAACCAAGTGTGAAGCATGCTAGTTTCATTCGAAGAAAGCACACCAACCAGCTCAAGCTCTCCAAACGACCCCTCTCTCTTGGCCATTTTCGGTATGGGGGCTCGATATCCTAGGCCCCTTTCCCCGCACTGTCGGGGGCTTTGAGTACTTGTACATTGCAATCGACAGCTTCACAAAGTGGCCAGAAGTAGAACGAGTTAGAAAGGTGATAGCACAGTTAACCGTCAAGTTCTTCAAGGGACCAGTCTGCCATTTTGGTGTTCCCAACAGGATCATCACCGACAACGACACATAGTTCATGAGTCGTTCCTTCATGCAGTATGTCAAAGATCTTGGCAGCAAAATCTGTTTTCCGTCCTTTGCTCATCCAAGGAGCAACGGCCAACCGGAAAGGGCAAACGCTGAAGTGCTGAGAGGCCTCAAGACAAGAACTTTCGACAAGCTACGCAAGTGTGGCAAACGTTAGATTGACGAGCTGCCAACGGTTCTTTGGTCACTTAGAATGACACCAAATAGAGCCACCGGCCACACACCCTTCTCCCTACTCTATGGGGCGGAGGCAGTTCTCCCCATGGAACTCACGTACGGATCGCCTCGAGTGCTCACCTATGATGAGCTTGAGCAAGAGCAGCTACGGCAGGATGAACCAACGCTCCTTCAGGAAGATCGTCTTTAGGCTGCTGTGAGAGTTGCTCGCTACCAACAACCCTTGTGTCGCTATCATAGCCGTAAAGTCCAAGCCCGAAGCCTTGAGGAAGCTGACCTTGTTCTTCGGCACGTTCAGTCGGCCATGAATTCAAACAAGTTGACACCAAAGTGGAAGACCCTTATGGGGTAGTGCGAGTCACGAGGCCTGACGCAATCCTCCTGGAGACCGAAGATGTCATTCTGGTGAGCAACTCCAGGAACATAGAGCATCTTCATAAGTTCTACCCATAAGGCGCGGTTACCGGGGACCCCCATCAACCACCTTTTGTATGAGTCCTGTCGGCAGGGCATGTCATCCTTTGTACAAAGCCAGGTGCAGACCCTATGCGTAGTTTAATAAACCTTAGCGTTTCACATTTCTTCCCAATTTCCATGTCTGTTTATGTGCATGTTTGTCGAAGTATCGTGCTACGCTCATTTTGCGACAAGCACTAATGAACCGCCAAGGTGCCCAGCCTCTATTTCTCTTCTTAGTTTTTCTTAAAGGACAGAAGATTCCCTCGCATGCAAGTTTACCAGGGGGAAGAGGGTCCGGACAAGAACAGGCGATGACTCGAGCAGTGACTGTTCAAACAGAAAGAAGTGCAACAGCAAAAGCTAAGTTGCAAATACTTTGAGTAAATTTTGGATAGTAAAGTTACTTTCCTTGGATGATTTTGGCTTTATATGGAAAACCTGCATGCGAAGGAACCTACAAGGTCAGTTGCACCCTTACTTTGCTTCGAATCCGCTCAGCAACTTTAGTGGCTGCGCTGATTGCGTCAAGACGCCTTCTTGGAAGCAACACCTCTAGCAGGCTGCTAAGGAGCTGTTCCTCAGAGTGCTCGCGGCAGGACCATGCTCACCGGCAGGTTTCCAACACAGCGTAGGGTGTGTACCATATGGAAAAGAATCAGACAAGGCAAATAACATGCATCCACCCAAAATGCAATGAGTATATTACATAATTGCTTGCCGCTATCCTGACTTGGGGTAACATTGTTTCTTATATGGAAGGTACGACAACAGAAGAAGAATGAGACAATTAGTCCCTCCGCTGGCCCTTGACCCTCTTGACTTGGCCCACCCTGTCAATGATGGGCATGACGAGCGCCTCCAACACTGCGAGATCTGCATCTTGCGATAAGCGCTCGAACACATTGGAGAAATTGATGCCGGGGTTCCTGTGCGGCACCCCGGTGAGAACCTTGAGGAGGACAGCCCGGTAGAGCTTGCGGGACTCGTCGGCTAGGCGGGTTGCTTCGCGAACCTGGAGCTGCTCCAGAGCCTCGACCAAGCCATCGAAGAACAGAGTGATCCTGGCGCTCAGGGACGTCCTTGCGTCAGGAGAAAACCGGAAACCAGGCAGGCCCATGTTGGACAGTTGCACCGTAAGCCTTCCCGGAAGATTAGCGAGGGGTTTGGTCTGGGTCCGCATGTCCGCCGCATAGTTGCCGTCGGCGGTGGCGGCATCCTCGAGCTTGGCCTTCTTGTCGTTGATTTCCTTGGTGAGGACCCTCTCGCGATCCTTGCCGCTCTCAAGATCTTTCTCCAGGGTATCTAGCTTTAGCTCCAGCTCGGCGAGGGAGGCATTGGCATCGGCAAGCTGGGTGGTCTTGTCGGAGACGGCAGTCTGCATCTCCGCCAGGCTGGAGAGTGTTTCCTCTCTCGCCCTGACCTGAGCATGGAGACCTCCTTGTCGAAGCCTTCAAGATCCGCCTCCAACTGGGCTAGCTTGCCGGCAAGATTATCCTTGGTGGCCTCCATGGTGTAAGCGGCATTGGCGGCAGCCCTCAGTTTGCCGGCATGGACCGCGACTTGTGCCGTCAAGGCCTCCTAATATTTTTGCTCCAGCTCCTGGGTTCGCTGCACAACGAGCATGTCGAGTTCCTCGTCCTTGAGGTGAAGCTTGTCGGCGAGCGCCCTCTCGCGGGTAACGAAGTCTTCCTCCTAGGCTTCGAGCCCAACACGAATCTGCCTCAGGTGTGCTTCCTCTTCGGTGGCCTGCTTCGAGGCCTCCTCCCGCGCCTGCTCCCAGTCGGATCGCTTCAGCTGGAGCTTGTCCTGCTCCACATGCAACCGCGCCCGGCTATCCTGCAACTCTCGATGCGCCTCAGAAAACCAAGCCTGGATCTCCTCGACACGCTTCTGGAAACTTGCCTCCGCTGCGTTGATAACCGCCTGTCGGGCATCCAGCTTCTCCCTTCGGGCCAAGTAAAGCTCGTGGAGCTGGCGGAAGTTGTCGCCCATGACCTGGAGGAGCTGCTCTTTCTTAGATCTGCTGATGTCGGCTCCTGAGTCGCTGGCAACCTTCAGCCCGATGACGGTGGTGATCTCGATGTCCAAGGCCTCCCCATCGACAGGCTCCCTGGTGTTGACCGTCCCCGGCATGATGACAAATTGGTCCTGGCCAGCTTCAAGGTACCTGGGTGGAGAGCGAAGCTTGGGTGTTGGAGGTTGATCCTACACGTCATCTCCCCCGAGAACCAAGTGCTCGGTGGTTGGCATAGAGCCTAGCGCTCCTGCGGCAGGAATGCCATCGGTATGACCATCGGGTTCCTCATGGGCCCTCCCCCCGGTTTCCTCGGCGGCCTCTTCCTATGCCGCCTTGGCGGCCTCCTCTTGGACAGCATTGGCGACCTTGCCAGAAGCAACCTTGTCGGCTTCGGCAGCAGCACCCTCGGGGATCTCGTCGATGACAAAGTCGACGTACATGTCCTCTGGCAGAGGTGAATCTAAGAGCCAAAAGAGGGAGAACAAGGTGAGAAGAAGACGGAAGTTCAAGAAGACAAAAAAAGATGAAATGATAGAGAGAATAACAAATCGGCAAGCATCTACCTATGCCAGGTTGTCGGGAGTTGTTCGCTTCCTCCCCGGCAACGTCACTTTTTGGAGTGGGGCTGCCGGCCTCTGCGCTTGCCGGGTCGCCCTCAGCGAATATGGTCTCAGCGACAGAAACGCTTGCCGGAGACCCATCCCTGAGCGGCGTGGATGATGGAGGCGGCACGTGAGGGGCAGCCTCCGGGGGTTTGTGTTGTCGCCGCTCCTCCCGTGCAGGCCCGACAATATTAGTAGAGAATATAATTGTCCCAATGCTCGCCAGTGGGAAATGGGTAGAGGACCCACGCTGGGGGTCGTGCTGGCGGCTGCGTTGAGGGCTACATAGGGGGCTGGGCTTCGGGCTGGTGAAGGCTTCCCCTAGCGCACCTGAGGCACTTGCCGGGGGCTCTTCGCTCTCTTCAAAGATTTCCGCACGAGAGCTTCCGGATCCCTCCAGAGACAAGACGGAACCAGATTAACAAATCGAGCCAAATTAATTAAGCAGAAACCAACGGATACAACAGGATGCCTTATTGTTCCTCCTCCTATGAGTCAAAGACAGAAAGGTCAAAGTCGACCTCAGCCACAACACTCACGGGAGGAGGCTGGGGACCAGTCATCCGGCGCTTGGCTGCGGCACGAGCAGAAGGCTACTTGACTGGGATGCCGGAGGACACGTTGCAAAGAAACCGCTTCTTCTTGGGGGCCAGGTGCTTCTCGGGAGGCTACTCATCGACCGATTCCTTGTGAGACAGGTCCCTGGTGGCAGCACCGCAGTGCTCCCCGGTAGAGGGCCCCTCAGCGGCCACGCCACTATGCCCTCCGAAAACTTCCTCCAACCCGGCAAGTGTTTCCTCCGGCATCGTCTCTTCTTCGCTGGACTCCCCCATGAAGTCGGCGTTGCTGGCCGCGTTGGCAAGAGCCACAACTTCTACCCATTTTCTTGCCATGTTGTGTTGATGATTCCCTTGAATGTGTTTTTCATTTGTGTTTGGTTCAATGCCATGAATTGTTGTGTTTGTTCTCCACTGTTAAGTGGTGCCTTCACCTTGTCAAATAGGTTTTGATTCTTAGATTTTCTTCCTGTGAAAGTTGCTATGATGTTACAAACTATTGTAAACTCTCTTACTAGAATTTTACTAAGTCTTGAAATTTGTAGTTATTTTGATGCCATGTTTAGGGGATGCTACCAAGTATTCTATAAAGTTTCAGCTCATAGTCAGTTCTAGTGTCTTGTAGTAGTTGTTATCCTCTACAATCCTGTTAAATTTCATTCCATGAAACTTGCCGCGGAATAGAGTTTATTTATTGTCAACATGCCACCATATTAATAAGTACAAGTACAAACTGAGATTTTCACAAAGTCCTAATTTGTTATATTTCTTGCCATGCTGAGAACTTGATTGCCATTGTTTCATGAACCTATCAATGTTTTTGTTAGTTAGAGTTTGTTGTGCTCCTTGATAGCTTCATATTCATGGCTTGGTTGAACCCATTGAGTGGCTATAGCTGCTAGTTTTCTCTTGATCAAAGTGGTATGCTGTTGTTTGTGGACAGATTGGTTGTTGTTTTGTTTTGTGCTTTGTGTGAGTTCTTCTTAGCTATTTTGCATGTATTTTAGGTCTTTTGCACCTAGAATTTTGTGACCCACCTAGTGGAACACTTGGAATGCGAAAAAAATGCCCATAGCTCCCTCTCAAATGATGTTTAGTCATTGTTGTGTTTCGTATCTTGTTTTGTGATTTTCGAGAGATCCATAGTTCGGTTTTGCGATGTCCATCATATGTTTTTGCACCGTTTTGTCATGATGCATCCATTTCTTCTATTTTCATGCATTCCCAAATAAATAAACTTGTGGTTCTTTCCAGATTACTAAACAACTAAATAAGTGCATGAGAAAGGTGACTAGTGTAGCAATGACATGCTTCTTTCATACCACACTCATGCATCATGTTCTTTGAAGCATTGCACCTTGTCGTATGTTCATTCGATGTGTATTTGTATTTGGGTAGCAATGGGAAATAAGAACGAGTTCGAGGATCTCGCTAAGTACGTTCCTTAAGAGCAAGAGATGTGTCGAATTTCGGGCTCCGCAAAACGCTAAAGATTCGAACTCAGAGGCGTGTACGAAGATCTCTCATGGGCTAGCCTCAGCTAACTCGCTACTCACTAGGAATGGACGAGAACTGAGCCGATGGTGAGGAAGACACAGAACACAGCAGTTTACCCAGGTTCGGGCCACTGAGAAGCGTAATACCCTACTCCTGCTTTGGTGGATTGCCTCTCGTGGAGGTTGGTGGATGAACTAGTAAAGTGTTCGAGGGCCTCCGGAGGCTGGGTGGCCTTTGTGTGGTGCCAGCGGGCGAATGAATGGATTCGTCCCTCTATGTAGTAACCTACTCTCTCTATATACACTGGCGGCCCTGATCCTCTTCCCTTATTGTTTCGGCGGGAAGGGATCCCACAACAGCCAATTTTGAAGGGGAACAGGGGAACATGCTCCCCTCGCCAAAGGTGGTCTTTGCCTCAAAGTGGCTGCCAACGATGCAGGGACGGGTTATTGCACCAGAAAGTAAACCTAAGTGAGATGACTTGGGAACCCAGGTTCGTCCTTTCCCCCTTTGCACTTAAGGGGAAACTGCTCTGTCCTGCTGTGTTCTACTCACTTGTCCTTCCTCCGCGTCATCCTTGACTCCCGAGGACGGGTCTCGCCTCGGACTATCCGCTTCTCCGGAGGGGTTCTGATGAGGCGCCCTACGGATCTTGATGTTGTTCCTCCACGCGAGGCTTGGCCCCTCGCGAGGACCTTGCCTTGAGTGGTGTCGCGCCCAATTGTACTTGCTTGATGAAGTGGGCCAGCCTTGGGCCACACGCAGACAGGTCTGGGTATCCCCATTCCCAGAATGCCGACAGTAGCCCCCGGGCCCAAGGCGTGCTCGGGCTGGCTTCTAGGCGAAGCCTTGGGGGGGCGGTCTGAAGCGCCGGGGGCCCAAAATGCGTGTAGGCTAGGCCGGTGCGTGTCACGGCTGATGTCGGGTCTCCCTTGCCTTCTGTCTTCACTCGAGTTAACAGGAGTGTGACTCGTTGCATTGGTCCTTTATTGCTTTCCCTTCTCCCGCGCTCGCTCTTCTTTCTTGGTCTCCAACTCCAACCAGCGTCTCCTAGATCCACCACCGCGTCGTCCCCTTGTTGGTTCAGCGATGGCGCCCGTCGGCAAGCAGAAGCCTGAGACGCAAGGTCCTCCCTCGGTTCCTCCGCTCCTGGACTGTGCCCTCTCCAAGGATGTGGATCTTTACCCCGTGCTCCCATGGACTGTGGCCGAGTCCAACGAGCACGGGCAGACCCTAATCTGGCCCGGCGCCATAGCAAAGTGGTCCACATCGAAGGTGGTATAACCCTTCTTCTTTCATAGCATCTTCACCGGGCTGGTGCCGCCTTTATCCTCATTTTTCATCGCCATCCTCAACCACTATGTGATCCATGCCCTTCACCTCCAGCCCAACTCCATCTTGCTCTTGTCCATATTTTGTTTCTACTGTGAGACCTTCGTAGGCGTGCGGAGTTCAGTAGCCCTCTTTCGCCATTTCTTCAGCCTGCGCCTGCACGACGGCGCCCACTTGTCGGCATGTGTCTCCTTCGTAGCGGCCCAGGGCGGCAATTTGCTCTTGAAGGCCGGGAAGAAGGTGGAAAACTTGAGGCACCGTTGGGTTCTCATGAGCCTAAAGGATGCCAACCCTCGGCTGGTGGTAGTGAAGGGGCTGCCGGAGAAGACTTCTACGTGGAGCTCAGCGAAGCTCTCCGACCCTCGGGCTGTGCCCATCCTGGAGCGCTTATCCCGCGACATCAGTGCCATGAGGCTAACCGACGGGATGATAATGAACGAATTCTTGGCGCAACACCTGGTGCCACTTCATGCCCATTCCAGGACCTTGTGGGACTACCAACTCGGTGACGACAAGCTCAGGCTCCGGTCCATGGACCTTCCTACTAAGGAGTTGAACAGGGTCGTGGCGACCCTGCTCGGCGGTCACCCTGGTGACCTGCTCGAGGCTCTGGGTCTATTGTACCGTCTCTACCGTCTCGATGACCGGGCCGACCTGATTTGTGTTGCCTGTCTTCGATGAGCTTGGACTCTCCCTGGCTGAGGGCTTTACTCCGGTATAGGTGTCATCGGACAACACCTTCGATGGGGAGGACTCGGAGAAGACCGTCTACGACTGCTTGGCGAGCGCGCCTCTCCCGTCATAGGGCATCCTTCTGCGTGAGCTTGAAGATTATGATGTCACCGACGAAGTCTACGCCGTGATCTCCTCGCCCTGACCAGGATCTCCAGGGGACCCACGTCAGCCCCGCGCGCCACGTGGTCCGCGTGCGTGCTCGCCCACCGGAAGCACGGGGTTGACTCGCCCTTGGCGCATCCTGCCTTCGCTGGCCAGAAGTCTAAGGCGCTGGGATCGCCCTCCTTCATGGGGGGCCCTGTCGCCCCTGCGATCGCCGGGGCAGAGAGGAAGAGGACATGGGTCGATGTCGAAGAGTAAGTGACTCATCTTGGCACGCCCAGCGCGACCATCGTTCGCGCATGGCTGATTCCCTTTTTGATTGATGTCCAAGGGCGTTGCCTCGCTGGGGGCGAAGAAGAAGAAGGCGGTCGTCAAGCCGAAGGCGACTCCTGATGCACAGCCGGCCCTCCCCAACGCGTCGCCGCCTGGCAAGGAAGAAGGGGAGGCTCGCGTGGCGACCTCTCACACCTTGATCACCGAGCCCCCCGAGCCCCGAAGCGTCCTGAGGTGATCGTGGCGGCGCCGTTGTTCGAGGGGGAGGATCTTGAGGGCCCATAGTTCACTAATTGGCGAATGCTCGCAATCTCCAAGGAACCTTCGGAGCCCCATGTCACTCGTGACGCTGCCTCCCTGACGACACCGTCCGCGACAACACTAGAGGCTCTTTAAGGGGAGATCCTAAGGACTCCGGTATACGTCCAGGGCGTCCTGAACAAGGCCTTCGAAGCCCTGGGCAAGGTCGTGGTCACGATGGAAGATGCCGAGAACGAGCCCAAGGCCGCTCACGCTGTGCATGACGAGGCGCTCGATGAAGCCAAATCCGCTCGCGCCGCGTGTGAGGAGGCGATGAAGGAAGCCGAATCCGCTTGCGCCGCGCGTGAGGAGGTGATGAAAGGAGACGCGACGGTTGCCAAACGCTGTGAAGAGGCGGAGGCTTGCCTAAAGGCCTTCCAAGAAGAACAAGCTAAGCTAGCCAAGCAGCTTCGCCCGCTGGAGGAAGAACTCGAGGCCCGCAAGACCAAGCTCGCCGCCGGAAAAGATGAGTTATCCCAGGAGGAAACTCGCCTGGGTGCGAAGCACACGCGCTTGGACGAGCAGGAGAAGGAGATCGCCTCAAAGTGGATCCTTCTCGATGACAAGGGCAAAGCCCTCTACGTGGCCAAGAAGAAGAAGGCCGTGGAGCTGGTCGGCTTCCCTGACGTTGAGCTCAGGCTTCGCACGACGGTCGACACCCTCTGCCGAGACGGGTTCGATGAGCCTCTGGCCACCCCAGAGGGCAGCTTCGCCGTGCTCGCAGCGGAGCTCGCCGTGGCATTGGAGGACGCCATCATCCAGGTGGACAACATCTTAGACAATGAGTGGCGCAACCACTTTTTTGAGGCCGCGACGCGTGTCTTCAGTCACCTTCAGATTCGTGAGCCGGGGTTTGAGTTCGACTCCATGATCCTGCCGGTCCCTACTGAGGCCCGAGATAGCGCTGCGGAGACGGTGAAGGGCCCCGTGGAGGTGTTGGTGAAGAGGTTCACCCGCGTCGCAGTTCCCCCATCCCTGGATGCCGCTGAAGCCGACGGCAGGGAAGGCGATGCCACTGACACCAACGACAAGCCCCGTAAAGATGGAGCGACTGGTGGTGGCGGTTCCTCCTGATTTCTTCCCCTTAATTTTTTCTTGCAATGCACATCGTGCCTCGTGGAGGCGTCAAATTCATTTGCGCTTTCTAGAATTTGTTAAGGCTTGTATAAATTGGCTGACTGCTTGAATGTTTTCTTCGCCTCGTTTCTTTCATGTTTGCTGTGATACTCTGCATCGGTAGGGCCCGGCCCGAGCATACCGCAGCCTCATTGAACCGACCGGTTTCCAAGACGGCCCAAGAGGTGAGGGGCTACAGGTCTAGTTTGGCTCCTGAGTTGCGATGCTCAGGAGTCCCCCTTCACGTGCGAGCAACCCTCATGAGGGGAACGCGGCGAGGATTTTGAAACTTCAGAACACCTTCAGCACTCTGCATCGCCAGGGCCCGACCCGCGCGTACCTTCTTCGCCATTGGACCGACAGGATACCAGGACGGCCCAAGGGGGAAGGGGCTACGAGCACAGTTAGGCCCCTGAGTCGCGATGCTCAGGAGTCCCCCTTGACGTACGAGCGACTCCAATTTCCCTCCTAAGAAACTGACGATTTAAGACTCCTGAACTCCTTCAACACTCTGCGTCGGCAAGGCCCGCCCCGCGTGTACCTCCTCCATCGTTGGACCGCCTCAGCGGCCAAAGAGGTAAGGGGCTATGGGCGCAGTTCAGACTCCTGAGTCGCGATGCTCAGGGGTCCCCTTTGACATACAAGTGACTCCAGCATTCTCCCTAAGAGATTTCAAGAGCCTTTTTGAGCACACTAGGCACTGCATTGGCAGGGCCTGCCCCACGTGTACCTCCACCATCGCTGAACTGACCGGGTTCCAGGAGAGACCAAGAGGGAAGGGGCTACGCGCGCAGTTAGGCCCCTGAGTCGCGATGCTCACCGGTCCCCCTTGACGTACAAGCGTCTCCATACCTCGAGGTGTTTGTCCCCTGCACTGGGCGTGGGCATAGTCGTAGGTGGACTGGGTTGACCTCCTGGCCAGCAGTGGGCATAGTCATTGGTGGTCTGTGTTGATTTCCTTGTCAGCTGCGACATAGTCATTGGTGGACTGTGTTGATTTCCTTGCCAACTGCGGGCATAGTCATTGGTGGACTGTGTTGATTTGCTTGCCAGCTGCGGGCATGGTCATTGGTGGACTTAGTTGATTGCCTCCATCTTCTCCCTAGCATGGAGCTTAGTGACACTAGGTGTGGGAGGGACCCCTCCGCGTCCTCGGGGGGGCCCGGGCCTATACAGTCGCATCTTGTTATTACGTGAGAGTGTCATGGTCTTCTCCGCAGCGTGGAGCATAGGGCTGCCACTAGGCGTGGGAGGGACCCATCAGCATCCTCGGGGCCCCCCGGGCCTATACAACCGCAACTCGTTATTATGTGAGAGTGTCATGGGGGATGTATCTGGGAGGTCGCGAGAACGCTTTGGCCTCGCGAGTGTCCCTACCCCCGAGGCATAGGCACCAGATTCATTTTGGGTCATTGGTAAACCCTACTAACTTCTTTTTCTTTGGGAGTGAGGCAGGGTGACTGCTGCCTCAGGGGGCCTGCAAGGATAAGCTTCGGCCGGAGCCCCCAAGCAGGGGGGGGGGGACCGCCCAAATATGCAGGCAAGGTAGAACGTTAGGGTTCGAAGTGGGTGGAATAGAAACAACTGAAGGATGCGAAATGAATCTCGCGGTGGGGGAGTGCCCTGAAATCCTGGAGGTCACATGGACCTATGGGCACCCTTGGACAAAGTGAGCCAAATAGTTACCTCACAGCAGCCAACAAAAAGTCACATGCCGGCCATGCCGCTGAAGTGCCGAGGGTGCCACCGTTCCCGATTTGCTGCTTCCACAATCGTGACCCTCACGGGTCCGCTATCTCCCGAGGCTTGAGACCTTCGCTTGCCCCGAACATATCCTCCTCTTCCTCACCACACCCAGCAGGCAAGGCATGAGCATGGCCTGTTGGAGCCGCTGGTAGGTAGCAGCCGCGTTCCCCAGCAAGAAGGGCATGAGGGTGCCAGCGCCGGGGCACACCCACCGACGGTCAATTCGCGCGGGCCAGAAGGGGCCTTGAGCCGCGACTCTGTCAATTGTGAGCGTGTTGATGTAGATGCGGGGCCGATCCACCGTGCCAACGACGACGACTACGACTAGTGATGTAGGGCAGTCCCTGCCTCGCACAGCCTGGGCCTCTCGAAGTTTTTGGATAGTTGTGATGACGGACTCACGGGAGCTGGGCGGATGCACGCCGTAATGCGCCCTCGGGTTATGCTCGAGCGCCTGCCTCACCTCACTCGTCAGGCCAGAAACCTCCCCGGTGGGAGCACCCAGGACGGACCCAAGGGGGCACCGAGCGTGCCTTCCTATGCAATGGGAGGCATGACCTCGTCCCCAGCCACGGAGCCCGAAGTCCCAGGGCGCTCCATGGGGAGGAGTTGTTTCTTCTTCTTGCGTGGGTCTTCGCGAGGTGGCTCGTCTCCTTCGTTGTCCGAGTGTTCAGCCGCCGCGACACAATAGGCGCTTTCGAGTGTGCAGACGACATCCTTGTCGTCGCAGGTGATGGTGATGATGCTGCCGCTCCCTGTCATCTTGAGGACGTTGTAGCCATGGTGGGTCACTACCATGAACTTGGCGAGAGCCGGATACCCTAAGATCGCGTTGTACGGCAGGTGGATGTGCGCAACGTGGAAGACGATGATCTCCGTGTGGTAGTTCTTGCGCTCGCCGAAGGTGACTGGCGGATGCACATGCCCGATGGGCACGATGGACCCTTCCGTGACTCCTGATAAAGGCTTGGTCGGCATGAGCTCTTCCTACGGCAGCTTGAGTGTCTCGGTCGTGAGGACATTGACCCTCGCTCCACAGTTGGTAATGGTCTTGGTAATGAGGAAGTTGCTGATGGTCGGGGTGCACATCATGGGGAGCTTGCCGGCCATGAACAAGCACCTAAGCTGATCACTTGGGTCGAAGGTGATGGTTGTCTAGGACCAGTTGAGGGGGTGCATCGATTAAGGCTTCGGGAGAGCGGCATTCACCTCCGAGGCGAACTACTTGAAGGCGCGGTTCGGAGCCACGGTCTGGGCGTTGCCCAGGATGGAAGCCATGGCCCTGACCTCCTGGAAGCCCCCAGCCCCATCATCCTGCATGTCGTCATCCCTCCTTCTAGGTGGTGGAGCCAGCGGAGGCCGCCTAGCTTCACAAGGGCGAGCCTCACGAGGTTGACCACGTCATTGCCCCTTTTGAAGGTTATAGCGCCAACGGTCGTCCTAAGCATGGTCACGCCAGGGATCCTCCTGAGGCTGGCCGTACCAACGGTATTCAGGAGGCGGTTCATGCCACCCGTGACACGGCTCCCGGTCATCCCAGCGGCCTCCACCAAGACCACCGACGCGCACAGGGCCTCTGTATCCCCGTCCAGAGCGCCTGCTGAAGTGCTCGGCATAGACCAGTTGGAGCTCGTGGCACTCGGAGGTATCATGGCCGCTGGTGTTGTGGAAGATGCAGGTTGGGCTCCCTCTCAACGGACGCTCTCCCCCTCGGCCGTGCTTCGCCTCAGGTTCGGCTGCGAGCACCGCTAGAGCCTTACACTTCGTCTCCTTGGCCTTGGTCTTCTTCTCTTCCGGTTCCGCCGCCTTAGGCCCGAGGAGCGACACGCGACCTTCTTCAGCCCTGACGACACCGCCTGCGACACCACTAAAGGCTCCTTAAGGGGAGATCCTGAGGACTCCGGTATACGTCCAGGGCGTCCTGAACAAGGCCTTCGAAGCCCTGGGCAAGGTCGTGGTCACGATGGCGGAGGCCGAGAAGGAGCCCAAGGTTGCTCGCGCTGTGCAAGAGGAGGCGCTCGATGAAGCCAAATCCGCTCGCGCCGCGTGTGAGGAGGCGATGAAGGAAGCCGAATCCGCTCGCGCCGCGCGTGAGGAGGCGATGAAAGGACACGTGACGGTTGCCAAACGTTGTGAAGAGGCGGAGGCTCACCTGAAGGCCTTCCAAGAAGAACAAGCCAAGCTAGCCGAGCAGTTTAGACCGCTGGAGGAAGAACTCGAGGCCCGCAAGACCAAGCTCGCCGTCGGAGAAGAAGAGTTGTCCCAGGAGGAAACTCGCCTCTATGCGAAGCACACGCGCTTGGACGAGCAGCAGAAGAAGATCGCCTCAAAGTGGATCCTTCTCGATGACAAGGGAAAAGGCCTCATCGTGGCCGAGAAGAAGAAGGCCGTGGAGCTGGTCGGCTTCCCTGACATTGAGCTCAGGCTTCGCACGACGCTCGACACCCTCTGCCGGGACGGGTTCGATGAGCCTCTGGCCACACCAAAGGGTAGCTTCGTCGTGCTCGCAGCGGAGCTCACCGTGGTATTGGAGGACGCCGTCATCCACGTGGACAACATATTAGATAATGAGTGACGCAACCACTTTTTTGAGGCCGGGACGCGTGTCTCAGTCACCTTCATATTCCTGAGCCGGGGTTTGAGTTCGACTCCGTGATCCTGCCGGTCCCTACTGAGGCCCGCGATAGCACTGTGGAGACGGTGAAGGGCCCCGTGGAGGTGTTGGTGAAGAGGTTCGCCCGCGTCGTAGTTCCCCCATCACCGGTTGCCGCTGAAGCCAACAGAAGGGAAGACTATGCCACTGACACCAACGACAAGCCCCCTAAAGATGGAGCGACCAGTGGTGGCGGTTCCTCCTGATTTCTTCCCCTTGTTTTTTTCCTGCAGTGCACATCATGCCTCGTGGAGGCGTCAAATTCATTTGCGCTTTCCGGAATTTGTTAAGGCTTGTATAAATTGGCGGACTGCTTGAATGTTTTCTTCGCCTCGTTTCTTTCATGTTTGCTTTGATACTCTGCGTCGGCAGGGCCCGGCCCGAGCATACCTCAGCCTCCATTGAACCGACCAGTTTCCAGGACGGCCCAAGAGGTGAGGGGCTACGGGTCTAGTTTGGCTACTGAGTCGCGATGCTCAGGAGTCCCCCTTGACGTGCGAGCAACCCTCATGAGGGGAACGTGGCGAGGATTTTGAAACTTCAGAACACCTTCACCACTCTGCATCGCCAGGGCCCTCCCCGCGCCTACCTCCATCGCCATTGGACCGACCGGATACCAGGACGGCCCAAGGGGGAAGGGGCTACGAGCATAGTTAGGCCCCTGAGTCGCGATGCTAAGGAGTCCCCCTTGACGTACGAGCTACTCCAATGTCCCTCCTAAGAAACTGACGATTTGAGACTCCTGAACTCCTTCAACACTCTGCGTCGGCAAGGCCCGCCCCGCGTGTACCTCCTCCATCGTTCGACCGCCTCAGCGGCCCAACAAGTAAGGGGCTACCGGTGCAGTTCAGACTCCTGAGTCGCGATGATGAGGGGTCCCCTTTGACGTACAAGTGACTCCAGCATTCTCCCTAAGAGATTTTAAGTGGCTTGTTGAGCACACTAGGCTCTGCGTCGGCAGGGCCTGCCCCACACGTACCTCCACCATCGCTGAACTGACTGGGTTCCAGGATGGCCCAAGAGGGAAGGGGCTACGGGCGCAGTTAGGCCCCTGAGT
The DNA here is from genome assembly GCF_904849725.1 of Hordeum vulgare subsp. vulgare. Classification (NCBI taxonomy): domain Eukaryota; kingdom Viridiplantae; phylum Streptophyta; class Magnoliopsida; order Poales; family Poaceae; genus Hordeum; species Hordeum vulgare. The sequence continues at coordinate 296,177,229 of NC_058520.1, read as the reverse complement.
CGCGATGCTCACCCCTCCGTACCTCCAACTGTCTGTCCCCCGCACCGGGCATGGGCGTAGTCGTAGGTGGACTGGGTTGACCTCCTGGCCAGCAGTGGGCATAGTCATCGGTGATCTGTGTTGATTTCCTTGTCAGATGCGAGCATAGTCATTGGTGGACTGTGTTGATTTCCTTGCCAACTGTGAGCATAGTCATTGGTGGACTGTGTTGATTTGCTTGCCAGCTGCGGGCATAGTCATTGTTGGACTTAGCTGATTGCCTCCATCTTCTCCCTAGCGCGGAGCATAGGGCTTCCACTAGGTGTGGGAGGGACCCCTCCGCGTCCTCGGGGGGCCCCGGGCCTATATAGTCGCAGCTTGTTATTACATCAGAGTGTCACGGTCTTCTGCCCAGCGTGGAGCATAGGGCTGCCACTAGGTGTGGCAGGGACCCATCTGCGTCCTCGGGGGCCCCCGGGCGTATACAGCGGCAACTCGTTATTACGTGAGAGTGTCACGAGGGATGTATCTGGGAGGTCGCGAGAACGATTTGGCCTCGCGAGTGTCCCTACCCCCGAGGCATAGGCGCGTGATTCCTTTTGGGTCATTGGTAAACCCTGCTGACTTCTTTTTCTTCGGGAGGGAGGCAGGGTATCTACTCCCTCAGGGGCCCTGCAAGGATAAGCTTCGGCCGGAGCCCCCAAGAGGGGGGTGGGGGCTGCCCAAAAATGCAGGCAAGGTAGAACGTTAGGGTTCGAAGTGGGTGCGACGGAAACAACTGAAGGATCCGTAAATGAAAGTCGCGGTGGGGGAGTGCCCTGAAATCCTGGAGACCACATGGACCTACGGGCGCCCTTGGACAGAGTGAGCCAAATAGTTACCTGGGAGCAGCCAACAAAAAGTCACATGGCGGCCATGCCGCTGAAGTGTCGAGGGTGCCGCCGTTCCTGATCTGTTGCTTCCATCATTGTGACCCTCACGGGTCCGCTATCTCCCGAGGCTTGGGACCTTCGCTTGGCCCGAGCATATCCTCCTCTTCCTCACCACACCCAGCAGGCAAGGCATGAGCATGGCCTGTTGGAGCCGCTGGTAGGTAGCAGCCGTGTTCCCCAGCAAGAAGGGCATGAGGGTGCCACCGCCCGGGCACACCCACCGATGGTGAGTTCGCGTGGGCCAGAAGGTGCCTTGAGCCATGACTCTCTCTATTGCGAGCGCGTTGATGCAGATGTGGGGCCGATCAACCGTGCTGACGACGGCAACTACGGCTAGTGATGTAGGGTAGTCCCTGCCTTGCACGGCCTGGGCCTCTCGAAGTTTTTGGATTGCTGTGATGATGGACTCACGGGAGCTGGGCGGACGCGCCCGAAATGCGCCCTCGGGTTGTGCTCGAGCGCCTGCTTCGCCTCACTGGTTAGGCCAGAAACCTCCCCGGTGGGAGCCCCCAGGCCGGACCCAAGGGGGCGCCGAGGGTGCCTTCCTATGCGATGGGAGGAATGACCCGTCCCCAGCCATGGAGCCCGAAGTCCCAGAGCGATCCATGGGGAGGAGCTGCTTCTTCTTCTTTCCTGGGTCCTCGCGAGGTGACTCGTCTCCTTCGTTGTCCGAGTGTTCAGCCGCCGCGACACGGTAGGTGCTTTCGAGTGTGCAGACGACATCCTTCTCGTTGCAGGCGATGGTGATGACGTCGCTGCTCCGTGTAATCTTGGGGACGTTGTAGCCATGGCGGGTCACTACCATGAACTTGGCGAGACCCGGATACCCTAGGATCGCGTTCTACGGCAGGTGGATGTGCACAACGTCGAAGACGATGATCTCCGTGTGGTAGTTCTTGCGCTCGCCGATGGTGACTGGCGGATGCACATGCTCGATGGGCACGATGGACCCTTCCGTGACTCCTGATAAAGGCTTGGTCGGCATGAGCTCTTCGTACGGCATCTTGAGTGTCTTGATCGAGAGGACGTTGAGCCGCGCTCCACAGTCGGTAATGGTCTTGGTGATGAGGACGTTGCTGATGGTCGGGGTGCACATCATGGGGAGCTTGCCGGCCATGAACGAGCACCTAAGCTGATCACTTGGGTCGAAGGTGATGGTTGTCTGGGACCAGTTGAGGGGGCGCATCGATTCAGGCTTCGAGAGAGCGGTATTCACCTCCCAGGCGAACTGCTTGAAGGTGCTGTTCGGAGCCAGGGTCTGGGCATTGCACAGGATGGAAGCCATGGCCCTGACCTCCTGGAAGCCCCCAGCCCCATCATCCTGCATGTCATCATCCCTCCTTCTAGGTGGCGGAGCCAGCGGAGGCCGCATAGCCTCACAAGGGCGATCCTCACGAGGCTGACCGCGTCGTTGCCCCTTTTGACGGTCATAGCGCCAACGGTCGTCCTGGGCATGGTCGCGCCAGCGGTCCACATGAGGCTGGCCGTACCAACGGTCCTCAGGAGGCGATTCATGCCACCCCTGACGCGGCTCCCGGTCATCCCAGCGGCCTCCACCATGACTACCGACGCGCGCAGGGCCTCTGTCTCCCCGTCCAGAGCACCTGCTGAAGTGCTCGGCACGGACCAGTCGGAGCTCGTGGCACTCGGAGGTATCCTGGCCGCTGGTGCTGTGGAAGATGCACGTTGGGCTACCTCCCGACGGACGCTCTCCCCCTCGGCCGTGCTTCGCCTCAGGTTCGGCTGCGAGCACCGCTAGAGCCTTGCACTTCGTCTCCTTGGCCTTGGTCTTCTTCTCATCCGGTTCCGCCGCCTTATGCCCGAAGAGCGAGACGCGGCCTTCTTCAGCCCTGGTGCACCTGCTTGCCAGGTTGAACATCTCTAGCACAGTTCTCATTTCATCACTCATGGCGAGCTCCTCCTTCATCTTGACGTCGGTGACTCCGCCGGAGAAGGACGAGATGACGGCCTTGTCCGACGCCTTGGGGATCTTGAGGCGCATGGCCATGAAGTGTTGTATGAACTTGTGCAGGGTCTCCCTCTCCTGCTGCTTGATGCGTCGCAGGCCGTTCATGGTGGGAGTGCGGTCGCGGGTGCCCTGGAAGTTGGCGATGAAGCGTTCACGTAGATCATCCGAGGAGGTGATGGACGCCCTTGGGAGGTTGAGGAGCGTATATATCGCGCCGCTCTTGAGCGCCATGGGGAACCAGCACGCCATGACCTTGTCGACCCCTCCTGCCGCCCTGATACTCAGCGTGTAGAGTTGCAGGAACTCGGCCGGGTCCAGGGTGACGTCGTAGCGTGGGGGTAGGTCGGGCTTGAACTTGCAGGGCCACAAAGTTGGGTAGAGCTCAGGGGCGATCGTGAGGCACCCCACCGGCCCGACAGGTGCAGCGCGCATGAGGGCGACCTGGTCCTATTGCTCCAATGGGTCTTCTTCGAGTGGGGTATGCTCGCGGCGCGGTATTTGCAACACCGAGAGAGCCCGCGTCGGCACGTGGTCGAGGAACCACCCGACAGCTTGCTTCATCTCCTGGCCTCGCCCTGGGTTCGCCAGGCCGTTCGTGGGGACGCGCTTCCTTCCTCGGCTCGGGGTGCGTGCCACACCGTGGAGGTGGGGGTGGCGCGTCTTGCTCCTCGTCGTTAGCCATGGACAGTTGGGGTTGAAACGAGCAGGAGAGCATCGTGGGATCACCAATAGTGGCGACGACCTCCTCGATGCGCTGGAGCCAGTCGTTGGGGCGGTCATGGGCGTGCCGATAGCGGAGCAGCTCGGTGGCCATGGCAAGCGCGCGCCAGCCATGCGGCATCTCCGTCCGGGCGAGCGAGGCCGACCCGGAAGCCCGGATGAGCAACGGAGTGGCGGAGCGGCCGTCAGGCCGCTCGGTAGCCCTCTAGGAGAAACATTGCTGTTCTTGAGCGTCGGGGCCCATGGCGGCGTTCACCATGGGCGATGGTGGCCGGTGCATGCTGGCGGGGCCCACGGGTGCCGTCTGAGCAATCGGGTGGCCCGGCGCTCAATGCGAGCCCGACGAGTGTTAGCCATTGGAGCAGCGAAGCTTGGTGAAGGTAGATCTCGGAGGAAACCTTGATACGCCCCCTACCTGGCACGCCAAATGTCGGATTTCGGGTTCCGAAAAACCCTAAAGATTCGAACTCAGGGGCGTGTACGAAGATATCTCGCGGGCTCGCGTCACCTAACTCGCTACTCGCTGGGGATGGTATTGAACTCACTCGATGGTGAGGAAGACATAGAACACGGTAGTTTACCCAGGTTCGGGCCGCTGACCAGCGTAGTACCCTACTCCTACTTTGGTGGATTGCCTCTCGTGGAGGTTGGTGGATGAAGTAGTACAGTGTTCAAGGGCCTCCGGAGGCTGGGTGGCCTTTGTGTGGTGCCAGCGGGCGAATGAATGGATGTGTCCCTCCATGAAGTAACCTACTCTCTCTATATATAGTGGTGGCCCTGGTCCTCTTCCCTTATTGTTTCAGCGGGAAGGGATCCCACAACGGCCAATTTTTAAGGGGAACAGGGGAGCATGCTCCCGTCCCCAAAGGTGGTCTTCGCGTGCAAAGTGGCTGCCAGCGCTGTAGGGACGAGTCCAGTGATGACGTATGTCCTGCTGGCGGGCAACAATGGCCTTGTTGCACTAAAAGGAAACCTTTGGAAGATGCCTTGGGAACCCCGGTTCGTCCTTGCCCCCTTTGCACTAAAGGAGAAACTGCTCCATCCTTCTGTCTGCTGCTCGCCTGTCCTTCCTCTGCGTCATCCTTGACTCCTAAGGCCGGGTCTTGCCTTGGAATATCCACCGCTCCGGAGGGGTCCTGATGAGCCCCCCTATGGGTCTTGATGTTATTCCTCCTCGTGAAGCTTAGCCCCCCGCGAGGACCTTGCCTTGACTGGTGCCGTCCCGATTGTGCTTGCTTGCTGAAGTGGGCCAACCCTGGGCCACAAGCAGGCAGGTCTCGGTACCCCATTCCCAGATGCCGACAAGATGTACCCGTAAGAAGAACCAACATGCAAGATGATTGTGACCTTGATATCATATCTAATTTTGTTGTGATTATATGACTCGTTTCAATTGTTATTTTATCGCTGCCTACCACATGATAATAAGCCTCTAAACAATGCCATAAGAAATCTTTAACCCTCCACATCCTAGCAAATATAGGTTGGCTAAGATAACGATTCCTCAACCCTCTTATCGCATTGCTAGTTGCAGGTGTAGGATGATCCATGTGTTAACATGGGAATTTTGAATATCATATTATTACTGCTATTTAATTTAATGCACCTATATACTTTGTAAAAGGCGAAAGGCTTAGCCTTTTGTTTGGTGTTTTCTTCTGCTTTTTCCGCCTTAGTTTCGGCTACCTATGTTATGTTCCATACTGAGCACTCCTAACACGCTTGGGGTTGTTATGGGGAACACCTTCATAACTCGTTTTGGTTAAGACTTCTCTAGCAAGACCTCCTTGATAACTCGTTTTGCTAAACCTCTTAATAATAGAAGCACTGGGAATAGCTACCCCAAGGTTAATTAATCAACCATCGGGCCATTGCTGCATGAGTGTTTGTAGAATCCAGAGTCGTGTGTGGGTCCAACACAAGGTAACATGGGAGATGTCTATCAGGACAACGTATGTTGCGCTCATCCGATCATCTCCTGAGAATGAGATACGCGGCTCCTATCGGGTTCGTCGACACTTCGGGCAGTCTTTGTGGATTTATCTTCACCTCCTGGAGGTGTCTTCTGCATCGTGATTCCGAGGATACTTTGGGCTATATCAAGGTTGAGCTTTTCCACTAAGGAGTTCGATGAGGTCACGAGTTTTATATGGTCAAGGCTTCCTATGCGGCTTGTGGTAGTTTGTGATGGACTAGTTGGAGCACCTCTCTAGCGTTAATATCTTTTTGAAAGCCATTCCCGCGGTTATGTGGCAACTTGGAAACTTTGTTTAACATCCGGTTCTAGATAACTTGAAGTAAACTTAACTAAAATATGCCAACTATGTTCGTAACCGTGACTCTTTCTTTCGCGAGCTCTTTCTCCGACTGAGGACACGGTGGGGTTATGTCTCACGTAAGTAGGTGTTCAGGATCACTTAGTGACCAGTATGTAGTTTATGACCATCATGTGTAGACCACTCACTTTACTTTATGTTCTCGTAAGTTAGTCACCATACATGCCTAGTGCTGCTGGAACCTAAACACTTAACTTTCCATAACCCAATAACTTGATTAGTTCCGGTATTGTAATGCCCCAGAGTGTAACTTGCCTTATTTGGAACCTTCTTGTATGTGGGTCCATGATGTCATTGTTATGAGAGTTATATGCATGTCTTGTTCCCCATTGCATTCATGCATTCATTTCATTCCATGCCTCTTGTGTTTGTTGTTATTGTGATCCTTGGATGTTTTGGATCTGGTATGTGGTGGAGTGATGATGTGTGATGATAGGTGAAGTAATGTATGTTAGTTTGCAATAGGATTTAAAAAAAACTCCATTTTCTCAAAGCTCAAGGTTCACTTGCTCCATCCCTGATTAAAAAATGTTCATGTTTTAGTGGGAATTGTGATGGATGTGATGCTAGGTTTAAAGTGTTTTGAAACTTTGTTTGGGTGGGGTAAATATTAACCAAACAGATTAAATAATTATGTTTTGTAAATATTTAAATGCTCCAAACATTCCTTTTTCATTTTATTTAAATAGGTCATAACTCCGTTATGACCAAGGGAATTTTTGTTTTATTTTTAGCTTCAATAGTGTTACCTGTGTTTTATTTTTGTCTCTATTTGTTTTAAAATAGAAAACCCCAGTGGGTTTTCTTTTTCTTACCTGGCTCCATCGAGCGGGCTTTCTCCTCCTCGCTGGCCCAGTAGATACTGCCTTCCTGCTTCTGTAGACGGCATCTTCCTCCTCCCTCCTTCTGTTAGTTTCGTCAGAGAGAGAAGCGAGACAGAGAGCGACGCCGTTCTCATGGACGTCGAGGTGGCTCCCTCGCCCCTCTATTTAACCTGAGCGTCCATGAAGTGGCCTAGGGTTCCTCCCTAGCCGCCTACACTTCTTTCCCCATCTTCCTCCTCCCTCTCCCTCGTCGACAGCAGGTAAGCAAGCCCCTCCTCCGCCAAGGCCGTACCTTGAGGAGCTCCTCGTCGTCGTTGTCGTGCCCCTGCTTCCTCTCCAAGTCTTTAGCGAGCATGCGGGACGACAGGAGCTTCTTCCTCTCCGACGATCTCCCCCGCCACGGCTTCTTCCACTACTTCCCCGACTTCCTCTCCGGCAGGCTCGGCTTCCTCGTCCAGTGGGTGAGCACGTGCAACCTTCCCCTTCCCCGGTAGCTAGATCTCGCATATAGGGTCGTATCATCGCCGCAGTTCTTCTCGTTGTCACCGACGCCGCCGTGCTCATTGCAGCAGTAGTGGTAGGGTTCTCGCGCCATGATTAGTAGTGAAATGGAACAGTGTGCGTTCCCTCTTCCTCCCAGCGACGAGCCCGTGCTCGATATGAAGTAGATCGCGGACGGTGAGCCTCCCCTGTTCCGGCCACTGTCGGGTGTGTTAGATCTAGAGGGGTTGCTCAAAAGAGGAGAGCCCTCCTCTTTGTTAACATCCAAACACATAGCAGAGTGGTAGGTGGGTTTTGGCGCAGCTGGTGGTTGTGGGTTCGAGTCCCATAGCGCGCATCCGTTTTTGTGATTTATTTTTGGCTCAGTAACAGCAGGAGGATAGCTCACCATGTATGTCTCCTCTATTATGTCGAGTGTCTGAGCAGTAGCGTAGTGGTGGTGGTTCTGTGTGCTGACAAGCAAGTTTGGGGTTCGATTGCCCAAGCCACACGTTTTATTTGTTAAATTTTTTTCCTTTTTCTGATTAATTTCGTAGGCTGTTAATGGCTTGGGCAGCAAGGTTTTGTTGCCAAAATATTTATTCCAGTAGGTTTCGTCTATGTTTTAGTTAGTAGCACGTGATGCTTATGCTTGTGGTTGTGCTAGTGTACGTGTGAGCAAGCTTCCACGTGTGTGTGGGTGTTAGTATGTGTGTGTTGCACTAGGGTAGTGTGTATATGTGTGTGTGTCACTCATGATCATGGGTGTTGAGCTTATGCACTAGTATGTGCAAGTGTGTGATGTGTGTGTGTGTGTGGGTCCCCCCCACATACTTTGTGTGTAGGAGTAGTGATTCTTTTGTGTGTGCAGGTGATCATGTGGAGTGTGTGTGTGACACCCACATGCCAAGGCATGGTTTGCCTTGATGAGCACTTGTGTGCAAGCATGTATGTGTGAGTGTTAGAGATAGTGTATGAGCGTGTGTATGTTTGATGTATGGAGTTGAGCTCAATAGCATGTGTAGGTGCTTGATGTGTGTGTGTGTGTGTATGGTGATGTGCTATGGCACACATACATGAGGTCTAAACCCTCATGTCACCATTGGAGTTATGAGAGTGTGCAAGTGCATGTGTAGGTGATGAACTAGTGTGCAACACATGTGATATGGCACTATTTACCTCCATGTGATTCCATGTAGATTTTATCATAGCTTTCTGCCCATTTGTTCTATGCAAGTACCTAGGTATTATATATGTTTTTGGGGTAGAATCATCCCAGGAATCCAATGGTGGAATCAGATTTCCCTTTCGAACACTTACTGGGAATGTCATTTTTCTGTTTTGTTCTAAGTTTAGAGCTTTGTTCCATGTGATGTGATGAGCCTAAGAGGACGATTCCTTGATGAGGCAGTAGAGGGTGAACCCCTCTACAACATGGTGGTTTTGTTTTATGCTAAGGAGTTTATATGTGCAATTTGTGCTTTGTCAAATTGGGCATGTGGCTGAAAATATCAGCTTAGTGAAAACCTGTGATTTTCACTAAGTCTGAGAAACTGCTTATATTTTCTTCCCTTGTAGTTGTGCTTGCAAAACTTCATGTGTTGGGAATCAGCCCTTGCAATCAACTAGAAAGTTGGAGCTTTTGTGTTTGTCTAGCTCTTTGTCAATTTTCATTCCATTTCATCTCCTGTAGCTATTGTTTTGGGGGCTATCAAAATGCTTCAGAGCATAAACAGCTGGTGAGAATCTGAGATTTTCACTAAGTCCCTGAAATCTGTTATTTTTGGCCAAGTTAGCAGCTATAGATCTCTCTGTGTGTAACTCCTTTGTATTATCTTTTTGCTCATTCTTGTAGAGCTTTTGAATAGCTTCTGCCACATATCTTATTTGGCACATTTGGGTGGCTATAGGTGCTTTGAGTGTTGCTCTCAAACTGCTATGTTGCAGTTTAGGACAGATTGTATAGTTTTTTTGTTTTGATGCTTGTGAGTGCATAGTTGATGGTAAGGTGAATTTCTTTACAGCACCCCATCTTCGTTTGTTTGTTTGATCATTTGGCAACTAGGGAATACCAAAAGTATGCCATTGGAGAGTGCTTGTGGTAGTTTTGATCCGTAGGACTCAATTTCTTGTTTCGTTGTTTCAAGTTGATCCGTAGCTCCGTTCGTAACATTCTTTATATGTTTTTGCATCGTTTTCGCGTGATCCATCTGTTCAGGTCATCGTCATGCATGTCAAGATAGCTTAGGGGGATGTTCTGTCCGGAAGTTTGTAGTTTCTTCTCATGCATATGCAAGTGATTAGAATAGAGATGCATGGTCATTCCCATCTCATGCATCATGTGCTTGTTGCATCGTGTTGTGCTGTTGTTCATTGGATGCTATTTTTATGTTGGGTAGCACCGGGACAGGAGAGCGAGAACGTGGATTCGGGAGAGTACGTGCAGGACGAACAAGAGCAGTTCCAAGCTGAAGACATCGCAGGCAAGATGACAATGACCTTGATACCGTCTCTAGCTTTGTTATGCCTAGATTCACGTTTCCTTCGTCTTATGCTCGCTGCCTACCACTGAAATAATTGCCTCCTGATATTGCCATTAAACCCAAAAACTTTCCCCTCCTAACTAATGTTGAATGGCTAAGTAGGCTTTCTCATCTTCTAACGTTAGCGTTGGTAGTTGCAGGTGCAATTGTGTCATGTGATAACATGAGTTTGATATCATTATGTTTAAATCTGTTATTTAATTAATGCACCTATATACTTGGTAAATGACAGAAGGCCTAGCCTCTTGCCGGGTGTTTTGTTCCGTTATTGCCGCCATAGTTTCCGGCTACCGGTGTTGATTCCATAACTGATTGCTCCTAACACGTTGGGGGTTGTTATGGGGACCCCCTTGATAAATCGTGTAGTGTTAAGCTTGTCCGGTAGGACCCAACATTGGTTTTAATTTGCTAAGCACTTAATAATAATCTGCATAGGGAATAGCTACCCCGAGGAATTAATCAACAACTCGGGCAAGTGCTCCCCATGAGTGTTGGTCCAAATTGAGCAGACTATGGGGCCACCACAGGGCAACCTGAGGTTTGGTATAAGTCGTAGGGTGACTCATCTGTCGTGTCCTGAGACTACGATACGCGGCTCTTATCAGGGTCGTCGACACGACAGGATGTCCTGCTTTGTCTTGTCTTACCATAGCGATAAATCTTGCGTATAGGAATCCCGATGAAGCTTTGGTTCTCCCAAGAGTTGAGGTTTTCCTCTATGGAATCCGACGAGATCACGAGATTCCTGATAGAGGATTACTTTGCGGCCCGTGACCGTTTGTGATGGACAAGTTGGAGCACCCCTGCAGGGTTTAATCTTTCGGAAAGCCATGCCCGCGGTTATGTGGAAACTTGGAATATTTGTTAACATCCGGTTCTTGATAACTTGAACTTAATCTAATAAAACTGCCAACTGTGTGCGTAACCGTGACTGTCTCCCTCGAAGACCTTACTTCGATCAGGAACGCGGTGGGGTTATGTTCGATGTAAGTAGGTGATCAAGATCACTTAGTGATCAGCTAGTCTTCGATCGCTAGCGTAGACCACCACCTCTATAACTTGTTCTATGTAAGTTAGCCGCCACAAAAGCATAGGATGCTGCAACCTAAACACTCAACCTTCCTCACCTAATAACTTGACTAGTTTCAGTACCGAGGTCATAGATTGCTGAGTCCCTGTGGATAACAGATTTCTTCAACACCCCAACAGGTACAGGTACGCCCGACACAGGTGATCCCGATGGCACGCAGCTGGAGTGGCAGTACGATCAGGAGAACGATCGCTTGTACGTAAACTATCCATAAGACCGAGGCATGGTCGTGATCGTGGGCAGCATGCGGGATAGCATAGCCTTTTTCTCATGTTCTGTAGTCCGTAGGGGAACTACCTTATCTGAATAAATGTGTGGATGTAACTCTGATATATTCTACGAGATGGCAAACGATTCCCTATTTGTCATTCTTTTATTATGTATGTGCTATGTTATCTTGCTTGCGAAATGCTTAGATGCACTTCTTTCCATTTTGGGGCCTCATTCCCTAAATCGGAAAGGACCGCATCTTAGTCATTACAAGTTGGTAATCAAAGCCTTACGACCTTAGGAGCCTTTGTGTAATCATACTTGGCCGAGTCGAATCTAGTAAAATGTTTTGAGTTTTAGTTATATCGGAGAGTAGGATTCTTTTTTCTTCTCTTCCATGCTCTGGTGAGGTTCTCGTCATAGGAAATCTTAATTCCACTCCTCTTCTCGCTCAAACTTTTTTAGGATCACGCGGGTATTTTGAAATCTATATGATGTTGATGTGACGGAGTTCTGTCTTAGTGCCTCCTGTCTGCCTTTATTTCTTCCGGGGAGTTGAGCTCCTAGGGATTCTTGTGCACATCGCCATCATTCAGATTTCTGATTATCTTAGAATGAAGGATGTTTGTAATTGCTTCAATACTAGTAGTGGCGAGATAACCCCGATGTCCCCAGTACTGGTGTAGATTGTTCGGGAGTACTGCCATACTTTGTATCATTGTGATCACGAGGGTGTGTAGTATATGAAGGTCTGAGATTCTGGTTATGTGTTGACGGATGTGATTCATTGGACGGGTTAGTATACGAGTTGTGTGAATATTACTCCTTGTATCCGTGTACCAGATTGCATGACCAGATCTTTCAGGAATTCATAGGTGGGATATCAAGTAATGACTTATAGGACAATCTTCCTACAAATGCATGATGTGAGGTTGGGATTCGACATTCAGTGGGTATGTTTGTTCACGGTCATCTTACAACAGTTCCCGTTGTGTCTTAAGGAGTCCTTGTAGCTTGCTACGATCGGGGATACTTCGTAAGTCATGTGCACTACCTTGCACAGGATGGCTACTATAAATTCGAGCCCGTGCGATCTTCTCCACGAAGATATCGGATGAAATCTCGATCATATGTTTGTTCCGAGCAGTTCTAGCTCATTCTTGTTTGCAAGTGGTCTTAATCAGAATTTTGTCGACAGTCACTTTGAGGAAGCATTCTTACTATTTTGTTCGAGCGCAATTGCTATATTCCTGTTCAGATATTCCTGCCTTTTTGATTCAGCTATACCTTCCATTTGTTATGTGGGCTAATGTGTTGTCCGTCTTCAGGATGGCTCCACCAACTCGTCAGAATCCAGGTCGTGAGGATATGCCGCCTCCACCTCCTCCTCCAGGGAATCCTCATCCGCCAGTGCCTCCTCCTGCAGAGGCTTGGCAAGCGGTGATGGCTGCTGCAAATGCAAACACTCATATGCTGATACAGTTGTTGCAAGAGAGGACTAATCAGCAGCAAGGCAACTTCAACCATGGGCGCAATCAGTTTGCTAATCTGAGTCAGTTCCTGTCAAATCAGCCGAAGACCTTCACTTCGTGTTACCAGCCGTTTGATGCTGAGGATTGGATCCGTGACAAGAACAAGCACTTTGAATGTAGAAATGTTCTTCTAGAGGATTTCATCAAGTTTGCAACATTCCAGCTGAAGGGGCAAGCATCTATGTGGTGGCAGCAGTTGAAGGATTCCAGGGGTGCCAGAGTGATCTCTTGGGATGAGTTATGTAGAGACTTTAAATCCCACTACATCCCGTCCAGCTTTGTTTAGGAGATGCGTGAGAAGTTCACACGCTTGAAGCAAGGTGGTAACTCTGTGTACAAGTACAACATCGAGTTCCACGAGCTAGCCCGATACGCCTTGCAGTACATTGCTGATCAGAAGAGCAAGATTTATCAGTTCAGAGGTGGTTTGAAAGAGGATTTGCAGCTAGCTCTCGCTTTGCACGATCCTGAGGAGTTCGATAAGTTCTACAACTTGGCTCTGAGGTATGAGGCAGCTTTGCTGAGGGTGGAGAATTCTAGGAAGTGCTTCAGAAATTCTAGCTCGTCTTTCTCAACTCAGGTGGTTCAGAAGCAACAGAAGTATTAGGTGTCTCCTCCTCCTCCTTGGCACACGCAACAGTTCAAGCATTCAGGTGGCCGTGGTACTTCCCACCCACCCAACCCAGCTTTCTAGCAGAGATTCCAGCAGCAGAAGCAAGGGCCTCCTCAGACACAGTACAGTCAGCCAGCAGATGTTACTTGTCACAAGTGTGGACAGAAGGGTCACTATGCCAACAAGTGCACTTCTCAGCTCCGTCTTCCACCTCCGCCTCCATGCAAACCTTCTAGCATTCTATCGTGACGTTCAACCCCAGGTCAGCTTGAGTCAACATGGTGAATGCGGCTGAGGCAGAAAACTCGTGAGATGTGATTATGGGTAACCTCCTCGTTAATGATATTCCGGCTAAAGTGTTGTTTGATTCTGGTGCATCACATTCTTTCTTGTCATATCCGTTTGCGGCAAAGCATGATTTCCATCTTCAACAGTTGGCTAAGTCTTTAGACATTGTTTCTCCGGGGATACTTATGAGTTCTCGTTGGGTTGTTCCGGATGTTTCTGTCAAGATGGGTAGCTATTCTTTTCTGGCGTCTCCTATTGTCTTGGGCAATTCCGACATTGATTTGATCCTTGTTATGGACTGGTTGGCCATGAACAAGGGATCGATTAATTGTGAAGCTAAGGAAGTGAAGCTTACTGACTCTTCGAAGTGACACAATCCGTCTATTTTCTTAAACGAGAAGGGTGAGATTAATCCTATTTCGCAAGTCCCAGTGGTGTGTGAATATGAAGATGTGTTTCCAGAAGAACTGCAAGGAATGCCTCTACACCCAGAAGTTGAATTTGTTATTGATCTTGAACCAGGTACTGAGCCTGTGTGTTAACGGCCTTACAAATTGGGTCTAGAAGAGCTGAAGGAACTTAAGAGGCAACTCGATGAGCAGGAGCGTTTGGGTCTGATCAGACCAAACTCGTCTCCTTGGGGCTGTGGAGTGTTGTTTGTCAAGAAGAAGGAGGGCAAGGACCAATTGTGTGTCGATTACCGTCCATTTAACAAGAAGACAATCAGAAACAAGTATCCACTTCCGAACATAAATGAGTTGTTCGAGCAGTTGAAAGGGGCTAATATCTTCTCCAAGCTCGATCTCAGAATGGGCTATCATCAAATTCGCATTCGCGAAGAGGATATTCCAAAGACTGCTTTCAGGACAAGTTTTGGCTCGTATGAGTATACGGTCATGTCTTTCGGTCTGGCAAATGCTCCACTGACATTTTGTCGAATGATGAACTACATATTCTCTCCATTCAAGAATGAGTTCTTCTTCCTGTACCTCAATGATATTCTGGTCTTTTCAGAAACTGAGGAAGAGCATGAAAAACATCTCAGGCTAGTGCTTGATAAGCTAAGAGAGCATAAATTCTATGCCAAGTTTTCCAAATGTGAGTTCTGGTTGAAAGAAGTTGTCTATCTTGGGCACATCATCTCTGCCGAGGGCATCAAAGTTGATCCGTCGAAGGTGCAAGCCATTGTTGAGTGGGAGCCTCCGCAAAATGTGAAGCAGCTTCGAAGCTTTCTCGGGCTTGCAAGCTATTGTAGAAGGTTCGTTGAGAACAACTCCAAGATTGCTAATCCTCTCTCAAGTCTTCTTCAGAAGGGTGTGAAGTATGCCTGGTCTCTAGAGTGTCAGTTGGCCTTCGATACACTCAAAGAGAAGCTCACCTCTACTCCAGTCTTGGTTCCTCCTATTGACTCCAAACCTTACCAAGTGTTCTGCGACGCCTCTCTTCGAGGTCTTGGTGCAGTTCCGATGCAAAAGAAGAAAGTGGTTTCTTATACCTCGAGGCAGTTGAAGCCAGCTGAGAATAATTAGCATGTGCATGATCTTGAGCTGGCGGCAGTGGTACATGCTCTGATGACTTGGAGACACCTGTTGTTGGAACGAAGGTTGAAGTGTTCACTGATCACAAGAGTCTCAAGTACATCTTCACCCATCCTAACCTCAATCTGCGGCAAAATCGTTGGGTGGAAATGATCCAAGATTTTAATCAAAGCGTTGAGTATACTCCAGACAAAGCTAATGTCGTGGCAGATGCTTTGAGCAGGAAGGCTGACTGCAACAGTCTCATTCTGAAGCCTCTCCAGCCTAACCTTTGTGAATCTTTCAGAAAGCTCAACCTTCAGTTAGTACCTCAGGGATTTCTTTCAAATCTTCAGATCTCTGCTACCTTGGAAGATCAGGTCCGAGCAGCAGAACTTCTTGATGCAATGGTGAAGAAAATCAAGATTGGCTTGGCAAAGGGAGTTCCCAAATATAAGTGCTTCAGTGTTGATGCCAGAGACACGTTATTCTTTGAGGATCGTCTTGTCGTTCCGAAAGGTGATCTCAGAAAGGTAATCATGGAAGAAGATCATAACTCTCTTCTCTCTATACAACCAGGAAACTCCAAGATGTATCAGGACTTGAAACAGACCTTCTGGTGGACTCGCATGAAGCGTGAGATTGCTCAGTTCGTAAATGAATGTGATGTATGTCGAAGGGTGAAAGCAGAGCATCAGCCCCCAGCATGTCTTTTGCATCCATTGCCCATTCCCGAGTGCAAGTTCGACCATATTGAGATGGATTTCATCACCGGGTTTCCGAAGTCCAAGAAGGGTAATGATGCTATCTTCGTCGTCATCGACAAGTTCAGTAAAGTGGCTCATTTTCTTCCAGTCAAGGAATCAATTTCTGCAGCTCAGCTTGCAGAGGTGTACACTTCCAGGATAGTGTCTTTGCACGGCGTGCCTATGATGATTTCTTCGGATCGTGGAAGTATCTTCACTTCCAAGTTCTGGGACTCTTTTCAGTCTGCGATGGGCACGAAGATACAATTCAACACAGCTTTTCATCCTCAGACTAGTGGGCAAGTGGAGAGAATCAATCAGGTCCTTGAGGATATGCTGAGGGCATGTGTTATCTCTTTTGGCATGAAGTGGGAAGACTGCCTGCCTTTTGCTGAGTTCTGGTATAACAACAGTTATCAAGCTAGTTCAGGCAAAGCTCCCGTTTGAGATTCTCTATGGTAGGAACTGTCGTACCCCGCTCAACTGGTCCGAGACCAGCGAGAGTCAGATTCTTGGGAATGACTTGATAGAAGAAGCTGAAGAAATGTGTCAGGTCATTCGGGATAATCTCAAAGCAACGCAGTCCCGTCAAAAGAGCTATTATGATAGCAAGCATCATGACATGTCTTATGAGCTCGATGACTTCGTCTATCTCAAGGTCTCCCCTATGAAGGGTACACAGCGTTTTGGCATCAAAGACAAGCTTGCGCCTCGTTTCGTTGGTCCTTTCAGAGTTGTTGGCAAGAGAGGCGACCTTGCGTATCAGCTCGAGCTTCCTTCAAACTTTGCAAATGTGCATGACGTGTTCCATGTCTCTCAGCTCCGGAAATGCTTCAAGACTCCCGAGCGCACAGTTCATCTTCAAGACATCGACCTTCAACCCGACCTATCCTTTCATGAGCATCCAGTTGCGGTTCTCGAGGCAAGTGAGCGCAAGACACGCAACAAGTCGATCAAATTTCTCAAGGTGCAGTGGTCACATCATTCCGATAAAGAGGCCACTTGGGAATGCGAGGATCACCTCCGTTCTGAATTCCCAGAGTTCTTTCAGTCCTACATCTCGGGACGAGATCTGTTTGTAGTGTGGGAGAGTTTGTAATGCCCCAGAGTGTAACTTGCCTTATTTGGAACCTTCTTGTATGTCGGTCCATCATGTCATTGTTATGAGAGTTATATGCTTGTGTATTTCATGTGCATGTCTTGTTCCCCATAGCATTCATGCATTCATTTCATTCCATGCCTCTTGTGTTTGTTGTTATTGTGATCCTTCGATGTGTTGGATGTGGTATGGGGTGGAGTGATGATGTGTGATGATAGGTGAAGTGATGTATGTTAGTTTGCAATAGGATTTAAAAAAAAACCTCCATTTTCTCAAAGCTCAAGTTTCACTTGCTCCATCCCTGATTAAAAAATGTTCATGTTTTAGTGGGAATTGTGATGGATGTGATGCTAGGTTTAAATTGTTTTGAAACTTTGTTTGAGTGGGGTAAATATTCACAAAACATATTAATTAATTCTGTTTTGTAAATATTTAAATGCTCCAAAAATTCCTTTTTCATTTTATTTAAATAGGTCATAACTCCCTTATGACCACGGGCATTTTTGTTTTATTTTTAGCTTCAACAGTGTTACCTGTGTTTTATTTTTGTCTCTGTTTGTTTTAAAATAGAAAACCCCAGTGGGATTTCTTTTTTTACTTGGCGCCATCGAGCGGGCTTTCTCCTCCTCGCTGGCCCAGTAGCTCCTCGCTAGTGCAGCCCACTCCCTTCCTGCTTCTGTAGACAGCGTCTTCCTCCTCCCTCCTTCCATCAGTTTCGTCAGAGAGAGAGGCGAGACAGAGAGCGAGACCGTTCTCACGGACGTCGAGGTGTCTCCCTCGCCCCTCTATTTAACCTGGGAGTTCGTGCAGTGGCCTAGGGTTCGTCCCTAGCCGCCGCCACTTCTTTCCCATCTTCCTCCTCCCTCTCCCTCATCGACAGCAGGTAAGCGAGCCCCTCCTCGGACATGGCCTTACCTTGAGGAGAATCTCGCCGTCGTTGTCGTGCCCCTGCTTCGTATCCAAGTCTTCAGCGAGCACGCGGGATGACAGGAGGTTCCGTTCCCACAGCCAATCGACGCCGAACGCCTCTGCTTACCCTACTTCGACGACGGGATTCTTCCTCTTCGACGATCTCCTCCGACGTGGCTTCTTCAACTACTCCCCTGACTTCCTCTCCGGTCGGCTCGGCTTCCTCGTCCAGTGCATGAGCACGTGCAACCTTCCCATTCCCCGGTAGCTAGATCTCGCGTATAGGGTCGTATCATCGCCGCAGTTCTTCTCTCTGTCGCCGGCCCCGCCGTGCTCGTTGCAGCAGTAGCGGTAGGGTTTCTCATGCCATGATTAGTAGTGAAATGGAACCATGTGCATTCCCTCTTGCTCCCAGCGACGAGCCCGTGCTCGATTTGAAGTAGATCGCCGACGGTGAGCCTCCCCTGTTCCGGCCACCGTCGGGTGTGTTAGATCCAGAGGGGTTGCTCCAAAGAGCAGAGCCCTCCTCTCTGTTAACATCCAAACACATAGCAGAGTGGTAGGTGGGTTTTGGCGCAGCTGGTGGTTGTGGGTTCGGGTCCCGCAACACGCATCCCTTTTTTTGTTTTATGTTCAGCACAGTAGCAGCAGGAGGATAGCTCACCCTGTATGTCTCCTCTGTTTTGTCGAGTGTCTCAGCAGTAGCGCAGTGGTGGTGGTTGTGTGTGCTGACCATCAGGTTTGGGGTTCGATTCCCCAAGCCACACCTTTTGTTTGTTATTTTTTTCCTTTTGCTGATTTAGTTTGTAGGCTATTAATTGCTTGGGCAGCAAGGTTTTGTTGCAAAAATATTTATTCCAATAGGTTTCATCTACGTTTTAGTTAGTAGCACTTGATGCTTATGCTTGTGGTTGTGCTAGTGTATGTGTGAGCAAGCTTCCACGTGTGTGTGGGTCTTAGTATGTGTGTGTTGCACTAGGGTAGTGTGTATATGTCTGTATGTTACTCATGTTCATGGGTGTTGAGCTTATGCACTAGTTTGTGCAAGTGTGTGATGTGTGTGTGTGTGTTTGGGTCCCCCCCACATACTTTGTGTGTAGGAGTAGTAATTCTTGTGTGTGTCTAGGTGATCATGTGGAGTGTGTGTGTGTGTGTGTGTGTGTGTGACACCCACATGCCAAGGCATGGTTTGCCTTGATGAGCACTTGTGTGCAAGCTTGTATGTGTGAGTGTTAGTGATAGTGTGTGAGCGTGTGTATGTTTGATGTATGGAGTTGAGCTCAATAGCATGTGTAGGTGCTTGATGTGTGTGTGTGTGTATGGTGATGTGCTATGGCACACATACATGAGGTCTAAACCCTCATGTCACAATTGGAGTTATGAGAGTGTGCAAGTGCATGTGTAGGTGATGAACTAGTGTGCAACACATGTGATATGGCACTATTTACCTCTATGTGATTCCATGTAGATTTTTATCATAGCCTTGTGTCAATTTGTTCTATGCAAGCACCTAGGTATTATATATGTTTTTGGGGTAGAATTATCCCAGGAATCCAATGGTGGAATCAGATTTCCCTTTGGAACACTTTCTGGAAATGTCATTTTTCTATTTTGTTCTAAGTTTAGAGCTTGGTTCTGTGTGATGTGATGAGCCTAAGAGGATGATTCCTTGATGTGGCAGTAGAGGGTGAACCCCTCTACAACATGGTGGTGTTTTTATGCTTAGGAGTTTATATGTGCAAGTTGTGCTTTGTCAAAGTGGGCATGTGGCTGAAAATATCAGATTAGTGAAGTCTGAGAAACTGCTTATATTTTCTTCCCTTTTAGTTGTGCTTGCAAAAGTTCATGTGTTGGGAATCAGCCCTTGCAATCAACTAGAAAGTTGGAGATTTTGTGTTTGTCTAGCTCTCTGTCAATTTTCATTCCATTTCATTTCCTGTAGATATTGGTTTGGGGGCTGTCAAAATGCTTCAGAGCATAAACAACTCCTGAGAATCTGAGATTTTCACAAAGTCCCTGAAATCTGTTATTTTTGGCCAAGTTAGCAGCTGTAGATCTTTCTGTGTGTAACTCCTTTGTATTATATTTTTTCTCATGCTTGTAGAGCTTTTGAATTGGTTCTGCCACATATCTTATTTGGCACATTTGGGTGGCTTTAGGTGCTTTGCATGTTGCTCTCAAACTACTATGTCGCTATTTAGGAAAGATTGTATAGTTTTGATGCTTGTGAGTGCATAGTTGATGGTGAGGTGATTTTCTTTGCACCACCCCATCTATGTTTGTTTGTTTGATCATCTGGCAACCTGGGAATACCAGAAGTATGCCATTGGAGAGTGCTTGTGGTAGTTTTGATCCGTAGGACTCCATTTCTTGTTTCGTTGTTTCCTGTTGATCCGTAGCTCCGTTCGTAACGTTCTTTATATGTTTTTGCATCGTTTGCGCGTGATGCATCTGTTCATGTAATCTTCATGCATTTCAAGATAGCTTAGGGGGAAGTTCTGTCCAGAAGTTTCTAGTTTCTTCTCATGCATATGCAAGTGATTAGAATAGAGATGCATGATCATTCGCATCTCATGCATCATGTGCTTGTTGCATCATGTTGTGCTGTTGTTCATTGGATGGTATTTTTATGTTGGGTAGCACCGGGATCGGAGAGCGAGTACGTGGATTCGAGAGAGTACGTGCAGGACGAACAAGAGCAGTTCGAAGCTGAAGACATCACAGGCAAGATGACCATGACCTTGATACCATCTCTAGCTTTTTTATGCCTAGATTCACGTTTCCTTCGTCTTATGCACGCTGCCTACCACCGAAATAATTGCCTCCTGATATTTCCATGAAACCCAAACACTTTCCCCTCCTATCTAATGTTGAATGGCTAAGTAAGCTTGCTCATCTTCTAATGTTAGTGTTGCTAGTTGCAGGTGCAATTGTCTCATGTGATAACATGAGTTTGATATCATTATGTTCAAATCTGTTATTTTCATAATGCATCTATATACTTGGTAAATGACGTAAGGCCTAGCCTCTTGCCGGGTGTTTTTTTCCGTTATTGCCGCCATAGTTTCCATATACCGGTGTTTGATTCCATAACTGATCGCTCCTAACACGTTCGGGGTTGTTATGGGGACCCCCTTGATAAATCGTGTAGTGTTAAGACTTGTCCGGCAGGACCCAATATTGGTTTTAATTTTGTAATCACTTAATAATAATCTGCATAGGGAATATCTACCCCTAGGAATTTATCAACAACCCAGGCCAGTACTACCCATGAGTGTTGGTCCAAATTGAGCAGACTATGGGGCCACCACAGGGCAACCTCGGGTTTGATATAACCCGTAGTGTGACTCATCCGTCGTGTCCTGAGACTGAGATACGCGGCTCTTATCGGGGTCGTTGACACGACGGGAGGTCCTGCTAGTATTGTCTTACCTTAGCGATATATCTTGCATATAGGAATCTTGGTGAAGCTTTGGTTCTCCCCAGAGTTGAGGTTTTCCTCTAAGGAATCCGACGAGATCACGAGATTCGTGATAGAGGATTACTTTATGGCCCGTAACCGTTTGTGATGGACTAGTTGGAGCACTCCTGCATGGTTTAATCTTTCGGAAAGCTGTGTCCGCGGCTATGTGGCAACTTGGAATATTTGTTAACATCTGGTTCTAGATAACTTGAACTTAATCTAATAAAACTACCAATTGTGTGCGTAACCGTGACTGTCCCCCTCGAAGACCTCTCTTCGATCGGGAACATGGTTGGTTATGTTTGACGTAAGTAGGTGTTTAGGATCACTTAGTGATCTGCTAGTCTTCGACTGCTAGCGTAGGCCACCACATCTATAACTTGTTGTACGTAAGTTGGCCACCACAAAAGCTTAGGATGCTGCAACCTAAACACTGAACCTTCCTCACCTAATAACTTGACTAGTTTCGGTACCGAGGTCATAGATTGCTGAGTTCCTGTGGCTCACAGATTACTTCAAGTCCCCAACATGTACAGGTACGCCCGACACAGGTGATCCCGATGGCACGCAGCTGGCGTGGCAGTACAATGAGGAGAACGACCGCTTGTACGTGAACTATCCAGAAGACTGAGGCATGGTCGTAATCATGGGCAGCATGCGGGATAGCATAGCCTTTTTCTCATGTTATGTAGTTCGTAGCGGAAGTACCTTGTCTGAATAAATGTGTGGATGTAACTCTGATATATTCTACGAGATGGCAAACGATTCCCTATTTCTCATTCTTTAATTATGAATGTGCTATGTTATCTTGCTTGCGAAATGCTTAGATGCGCTTCTTTCCATTTTGGGGCCTCGTTCCCTAAATCGGAAAGGATCGAATCTTAGTCGTTACAGGTATCATGGCCGCAAGATTGTTGAGTCCGTGTATCTCCGTGAATCTTAGTCCAGGTACCTCAAATCCATATGTGTTTGACGCTACACATCTTCAGTCAGAGTTCGATGAAGGTAGTGGGCGCATGTACGTCACGTACCCTAATGATTAGAGGACCTTGGTCGTCTCCTGGGCTAGCGAGACAGATCATTGCAATTTTATCGTTTGTCTTGTCCGTAGTCGGACCCTCTCTTATGGATGATTTGAAATAAAATGTTGAGTGGCTTGTACCTTAACTTGGGGCGAGTGTAAGCCATTCCGTATACTCATCTCTTCATTTATGTATAGCGATAATTTATGTACTTGCGAAATGCTAAGATGCACCTATTTCCGTATTAAGGCCTCCTCCCCAAATATGGAAAGCGTTACATCTTGGATGTTACAAGTTGGTATCACAGCCTTAGGACCATATGAGGCTCTCATTGATCGAACTTGGCCGAGTCGAGTCTAGTGAAAACTGTTATATCAGAGAGTAGGTTTCTTTTTACTCCTCTTCCGTGCTCTAGTGAGGTTCACGACTTAGGAATTTTTAATTATACTCCTCTTCTTGCTAAAAGCAATTTTAGGATCACGCGGATATTTTGGAATCTATATGATACTTAGGTGACGGAGTTCTGTCTTCGTGCCTCCTGTCTAACTTGATTTCTTCCCGGGAGTTGTCCTCGAGGGGATTCCTGAGCACATCATTATCATTCAGATTTCTTAGTATCTCACGACGGAGGATATTCGAAATTTCTTCAAAACTAGTAGTGGCGATAGGATTCCGGAATCCCAAGTACTTGTGGAGAGAGTTCGATGTACTCGCATACTTAGTATCGTTGTGGTTACAAGGGTCCGAGATGGATGAGTTTCCGAGACTCTTGTTATGTGTTGTCGGATCTGTTACATTGGAGCATAGTATCATGTTAGGAGTTTTGTGAAGTTTTGCTCCTTGTATCCATGGACCCGATTGCATAACTCGAAGTTTCGGGAGTTCTCAGGTGGTAATTCCATTAGTCAAGTAGGAAATTGTTTCATCGGATGTATGTTGCGACATACATTTGCCCCGAGCAATTCTAGCTCAAACTTGACAACTGCATGTGGCTTTCAAATCTTATGATGTTGACAATAATTTTGTGGAAGAATTCTTACTAATTCTTGTTCGAGTGCAAATTGCTAAGACTTCATGTTGCAATATTTCAATCCTTTGATTCAGCTTATCAGCTTGGTCTTTCATCTATGGTCTAGTGTTGTTGTGTGTCTCTAGGATGGCTCCAACAACTTTCTAGAAGTCGGGTCGTGATGACGACCAGTCAAACCCTCCACCACCCCGTCCACCTACTCAAGAGGTGTGCCAGTCTTTGATTGCTGCAACCAATGCAAACACTCATATGCTGCTTCAAATTATGCAAGAAAAGAACCAATGCGAGTAGGGGAATTTCAACAATCAACAGTAGTTTCCTTCTCTCAACCAATTCGTGGCAAACCCAAGTCCTTCACTTGTTGTGAGCAGACGCTTGATGCAGATGATTGGCTACGTGACATGAGTAAGAATTTTGAGTGCAGCAATGTCAGGCCTATAGGCTATGTCAAATTTGCTACTTTCCAGCTGAAGAGTGAGGCAGCCGAGTGGTGGCAGCAGCTCAAGGATTCTAGAGCTGATCCTATGATCAGTTGGGATGACTTCTACTGTGATTTCAAAGCCCATCATATTCCGGCAAGCTTTGTTGAGGGCATGTGTGAGAAGTTCACGTGTCTGAAGCAAGGAAGCTCATCTATGTACAATTACAACATTGAGTTCCAGAACCTTGCATGTTATGCCAAGCAGGATGTTCGAGATGGGAAGAGCAAGATGTATCAGTTTCGAAGTGGTGTCAAGGAAGATTTGCAGATATCTCTTGATCTACACGCCGCTCCTGAGATTGTTCAGTTCGATAACTTCACTCTCATGGCTGAGTCAGCTTTGCTTGTCCTCATCTTAGATTGTCCCAAAGTAGCAGACGTTCTGGGTTCCTCCTCCGCCTCATCAATCTCAGCAGTTCAAGCAGTCTGGTGGTCTTGGATCTTCCCACCCACCCAACCCAACTTTCCAGTAGAAGTTTCAGCGTCCTAAGTTAGGAGCTCCTCCACCTCACTTTTGTCCGCTGTCAGAGGTGACTTGTCACAAGTGTGGTCAGAAGGGCCACTACTCCAACAAGTATGCCAGCTAGTAGCGTCTTCCGCCTCCTCCTCAAATCAGGCCTCTAGGCAATGTAATGGTGAAGCATAATCCCAAGTCAACAAGAGTGAACATGATTAATGCAGCTTTAGTAGAGCACTCGTCAGATGTGATTATGGGTAATCTCTTGGTTAATTCTATTCCTACTAGAGTTTTATTTGATTCGGATGCATCACATTGTTTTATATCTCACCCATTTTTTCATCAAGCATAAGTTCAATTATCAAGATCTTCCTAGGTCCTTGTATCTGGCTTCTCGTGCACTACAGGAATCCGCTTCTTTGCCATCAGCCGTGGTAGACAGCAAAGGCCAACTCCACGGACAACAAAGGCTGTTGCTGTCCGCCGGCAGTCGGAAATTTTTTTATGGATGCTTGCGCCGGTAAAGGACCTTCTTTGTCGTCTCGCTCCAGACAGCGGATGACAAAGGTCTTTGCCATCACCCGGCAGACGGCAGCCCACACATGCCTACTCCGTTAGGTGGCTAACAAAGTGTTTACCATGTGCCGGCTTCGCCATCTTCGCCGTCTGCTAGTGTTGCCATATTTGTCGTCTGCCGGTATGGAATGTGTGGCATGTGCCACCGTTGCCATCTACCATCTTGAACACCTTTGCCGATTGTTGTCTTGGAAACCTTTGTCGTCCGCCCGCTTTGTCGTCTGTCGCTTGGGCACCTTTGTCGTCTGCCCGCTTGGGCCCCTTTGCCGTCTGCCCGCTTGGGCCCCTTTGCCATCTGCCCGCGAACGACAAAGTTACCATATGGCCTAGCCGGTTGCCCAGGTTGCACAGGTGGGTGACACGTGGCACCTTTGCCATCAGCCAGCTGATGGCAAAAACCTTTGCGGTCCGCTGGCAGATGGCAAAACACCAGAATTGCCAGTATCTTGTTTGCTTTTAGATATTTCCCTATATTTTAAAAATACATATATGATATATATAATTTCTAACACCCACATAAATTTTAAAAATAGACATATCATATAAGCAGCATGTAGGCCATGTATCGGACATCATATAAGAGCAAAACAACAAATAGGCTAGCTTCCAATACATACAAAGTTTCAATCATAATACATACACATACTTATCTTATCTCCATACATACACATAGTTTCACATTGTTTATCTTACTGAAACAGAAAGTAAACATTAGTATTCCATCAATGCTGGCTTCCATGGATGTCCTCTTCCATGAAGTGAATCAAATCTGCAAAATGAAAATAAGAAAGTTAGAAGAAGAAGACTAATAAAACTAGAAGAAGAAGAAAACTGGAATAAGAAGAAGAAGGAGGAGGGGAAGTGTGACAGCCCGATGCCGACATTCCAGAAGATTCCCCCTTCTTTCCGTTTTCCTAGTGTGTCTATTTTCTTTTGTCGCATCATCATCGCATTCATTCGCATCATCTGCATTGCAGCGGCATCTCCGTTGCCGCCAGTTTTCAAAACTTGCATCCGTTGTTAGTTGCTGGTTCGCGCCGTTGTCCATTCTGAGCCCGACCGCACACACACGCGCCCGCGGCATCGTCAAAACCCTGTTTTAAAAGTGTGCGTAAAACTTACTCTGATCGGAGTGAAACTTAGCATGTGGTCGTAATTAGATATAGCTAGGCCGCCTGTCGAATTTCGTCGCAATCAGAGTCCGTCTGGTACCCGAACGGTCGACCGTAGCGGCACTGTCTTCGGTTATTCGTCGGACGTTTGTCGGTGTTTTAAAACTCGTTGTCGCGCCGCCCATTCTCCCTCTCATCTCCGGATAACCACTCTACACGGCCTCGTAACTGTTCCCGCATTCGGAATCGTCCGAATCCGACCGCACGGCTGGATCTGGAACGAAATTCCGGTTAACCTAGCCCCCTTTTCTCTATAAATAGACCCCCTTCCTATTTATTTAGACAGCCAACCCCCTGCCTCGGGATCCGCGCACCTACCCCCTAACCCTAATTCCCAGTCTATCTCCTCCCTCCCTCCTCTACGCAGCCGCCGGGCCCGCGAGCCCACGGCAGGCCCGCCAGGGCCCGAACTGCCGCCGCTGCCCGTTCTTCCTCCCGTGCCCCCACGCCTCGTGCCTAGCGCCGCCGGCCAGCCCCTCGTGCCGAGCTCCTCCCTAGCCCCGCCTTGCGCAGTCCCCGCCGGCCACTAGCCACTGGCCACCGGCCCCCGCCGGATGCGCGCCCATGTTCCCCGCCGACCGCACCTGCGCCACCCTCTATGCCCGCCGCCGCGGAGCTACCTCACCCCAATCGGAGCTATGCACCGCCTCCCGTCGACAGATCTGGGTCGGCAACCCCCGGATCCACTCCCCTCCGGCCAGCCCCGCCTCTCTGCGCTCCCATGGCGCCCCCCTCGTCGGAAGTCCCTCCGTCAGCCAACGCCCCGGGTACCTGTAGCCACTGCCGCCAGCTTCTTCAATCGAGGGAACGAGACGACCCAGCGCAGGCCGCCACCAACCGTCGGCTGGGCCCCGCAGCGGCCCATCTCCAGGCGCCCGAGGCGCAGGGTAGCGAGGCCTCGCCCTGGCCCAGCTCCTGCAGCTATGGCGCCCTCGACCGGCCCAACATCTCCTCCTGGGCAAGGCCCGCAAGGTAAGAGCCCTGCCCGAGCCATTTCCCCTATGTTGTGCCCGTGGCGTGATTTACTAAATTGCACCCCCAATTCGGCCCGTTTTTTATATTTTAGATTCCTCAGAATTTAATCATTTTCAGAAGATATGCTAGATATTAAAACGTCCGTAGTTTTCAACTCGTGTGTCGGATCGCGACGTGTTGTATATGGTTTTCGTGTAGAATTTCTCATAGAATCTGTATTTATAACTTGCATATTTCATTGACGTGGTTTGCCGTGCCAAATCCATAGATTAACATGTTGTTCCAATAGAATAGACGCTCGCATTTATTTTTCGCGCAAGACCGGGTTGCTCGTATGCCGTAGGTGAAATGTCCATGTTTTAGGAACCCTCTTGCCATGTATTTTAGAGTAGTCACTGGTATTTTTGCGCGTAGGGATTTGCCGCTAGTTTATTTTTCGTGTTTAGGTTTATATCTCGCGTTTACGTGTGGCAATATTTTTGAGTCGCAGCCCCACATATTTTATAAGTTTTCGGGGTAGAAAAATCCATAGGATTTTTATGTGCAATTAGTTCTAGCTTTTGAGTAAGTTAGTTCGCACAATATTTTTAGCATGTTGCCCTCTTGTCTATTTCATAGGATTTATTCCGTGCTTCGTTTGATTAAGTTGTCAACTAGGGAGTTGTTCTTTGATGTTTAGTCTAGCCCCTGGTATTTTTAGTTGCAATAGAATTGCATGTTTAGGTGTGGTTTTCTTGCTCTCAAGTTGCTAGAAATAGTGCTGATTTTCAGGTGCTGAAATATTTCTAATTCTGGAATCTGTTATATTTTGTTGTTGTTTTGTTTTCCTTCTATCTTGTGATCTGTAGCTCTTTTGAGGTTGGTCGAATGGAGTTAGTTGTAGACCTTGTGATTCTCTAGCATGCTGTGAATTTTCATGCCATTTGGAGTCATGTAGCTTTTGGTTTTGCTGCTGTCAATATGCCTTCAGACCGAAAACTGCACTTTCATGAAGTGTTATTTTCACTAAGTCTGAAATAGTGTGTGTGATGCCATTTTGTGACTTCTTTCCATAGTGATCCTTGCTGCCATGCTAGGTGTTGTTAGTTGTTTGTTGTAGTGCTTCTTGCCCTCTTTCGTCTCATGGCTTACCTGAGTTTATCGGTGTTGTGTAGCTCGTAGTTGTGGGGTGTAGAAAATGCTATGTGGCTGATTTTGGGAGATTGTAGTGATATCTTGTTTTGCTCGTAATTGTTGAACCGTAGCTCCGATTTGATCGTGTCCTATATGAAACTTGCTTAGAATCTCGTGTAGTTTCATTTTCTCTTGCTGGTTGTATGTTTCGAAGTGATCATGACCGTCGTTGCACAGATATTGCATTCATGCCATCATATCTTGCGGTGCTTGTATCTTTTGATCCGTAGCTCCGTTGAAGATGTTCTCTATGTGTAAATTGCTTGTGACGACGCGTAGAATCACGTGAAGATATTTGTTTTGCTGTTTAACAACTAATTAAATGTGCTGGTTCAGATCTGGACAGAATTGTAAATTAACATGTGAGGTCGTCTCGGAGGTGCTATATGTCATTTCCGACCTCATTTAAAATGCCTAGATAGGTAGTTTAATTACGCTTCACCTCTTTCCATGTTTAACCACAATTAATATTGCCGTGTACCTAACTGGGATAGAACTGAATAAATTAAACATGGAGTTTCGTCAATATGCAAAACTCGTTGCATATTGAACTTCACTAAATGTGTAGGGTTTGTTTGTCGTGATTTGTCATGCCGTGACTTGCATGTATACAGCTGATCATGCATCATTTGTGTTGTGCATCGTGTGGTGAATATCGTGTGTTGATTTGTGTTTCCGGTTTGCTTCGTCTCGATAGAGTTCCGCAAGCGTGTCGGATTGTGAGGACCCGTTCGACTACATCGATTCGTCTGCTTCACGAAGGCGTTCTTCTTCCAAGTGGGATCTCAGGCAAGATGACCATTTCCCCAGATACCATTTCTATCATCGCCATGCTAGTTATTCGATGCTATCGTTATGTCTCGTTGCCTACCACATGTTAAATATGAGCCTCTCAACAATGCCATGAAAACCTTCAACCTGTTCAACCTAGCAAACCACTGATTGGTTATGTCACTGCTTGCTTAACTCTGTGTTAGAGTTGCGAGTTGCAGGTGCAGTTGCTTCCATATGAAACATGGGTTCCTTGTTATATCACCATATTAAATGCTATTTAATTTAATGTGGAAGGCTCGGCCTTTCTAGCCTGATGTTTTGTTCCACCTTTGCCCCCTTAGTTTCGGCTATCGGTGTTATGTTCCATAAACGAGCGCTCCTAACACGATCGGGGTTGTTATGGGGACCCCTTGATAATTCGTTTTAGATTAAAGCTGGTCCGGCAAGGCCCAACATTGGTACTACATTTTCCCAACATAATAATTTTGTTAATACTGAAAGCATAGGGCATCATGAACCCGAGGAGTAATTCAACATAATACAGGGAGGGCCAGTGCTGATGGTGCTCGTCCAAAATAGAGCACCGTGGGGGGCCAACCCGGGGCAACTCGGGTGATGTCTATCACGCCACCGTAGGCTTCGCTTATCCGTCGTGTCCTGAGAACGAGATACACGGCGCCTATCAGGATCGTCGACACGTCGGGTGGCCTTGCTGGATTAGTTTTACCTTTGACTAGATATCTTGTGCATCGGGATTCCGGTGATGCTTTGGGTAATCTCAGAGTTGAGGTTTTCCACTAAGGAATCCGACGAGATCGCAAGTTTCGTGATCGAGGATTTCTATGCGGCTTGTGGTAATTTGTGATGGACTAGTTGGAGCACCCCTGCAGGGTTAAATCTTTCGGAAAGCCGTGCCCGCGGTTATGTGGCAAAGTGGAAACTTTGTGTAACACTGGTTCTAGATAACGTGAAGTTAACTTAATTAAAATATGCCAACTGTGTGCGTAACCGTGACTGTCTCTTTCATGAGTTCCTTCTACGATCGAGGACACGGTGGGGTTATGTCCGACGTAGGTAGGTGTTCAGGACCATTCCGTTGGTCAACCGTAGTTCACGTCCGCTATGCGTAGTTCTTCCCCCTCTAATTTCTTGTACTCGTAAGTTTAGCCACCAAATATATGCTTAGCCGCTGCTGCAACCTCACCACTTAACCTTACCTCACCATCAAGCTTTGCTAGTCTTGATACCTTTGGAAATGAGATTGCTGAGTCCCCTGTGGCTCACAGAGTACTACAACACCAGTTGCAGGTACAGGTAAAGATTACTTGATGCGAGCGCGTTGATTGTTCATTTGGAGTTGCTTCTTCTTCTTCTTCTTCTTCATCAATCTAGGATGGGTTCCAGGTCGGCAGCCTGGGATAGCAAGGATGGACGTCGTTCTTCTTTTCTTGTTTCTTTTCGTCCGTAGTCGGACCCTGCTCTTACTCATGATGTTGATGTATTGTACTGCTCTGACTCTGATGTAGCTTGTGGCGAGTGTAAGCCAAGTCTATTTATATATCTTTTTTTTCAGTACATGTACTTGTAACGATATCCACTCTTGCGACACGACGAGATGTGCTTCTATCCCTGACGAGGCCCTCGTGCCAAATTGAGGATAGGGTCGCATCTTGGGCGTGACAAGTTGGTATCAGAGTAGTACCGACCTAGGAGCCCCCTTGATTGATCGAACTTGTCCGAGTCGAGTCTAGTGAAAAATTACTTTGAGTCTAGTTATATATCGGAGTGTAGGATTCTTTTTTCTCCTCTTCTATGCTCTGGTGAGGAATCTTGACGTAATAATTTTATTCTACTCCTCTTCTCACTCAAAAAAAAATTTAGGATGACGCGGATATTCTTGGGATCTATGTGATGCCGATGTGACGGAGTTCTGTCTTGGTGCCTCCTATCTGACATGATTTTCTTCCGGGGAGTTGAGCTCCAGGGGATTCTCGAGCACATCGTTATCATTCAGATTTCTTAGTATCTCAGAACGAAGGATGTTCGTAATTGCTTCAATACTAGTAGTGGCTAGATAACCCCGATGTCCCCAATACTGGTGCAGATTGTTCGGGAGTACTGCCATACTTTGTATCGTTGTGATCATGAGGGTCTGTAGTAGATGAAGGTCCGAGATTCTGGTCGTGTGTTGACGGATGTGATACAGGTGACGAGTTAGTATAGGAGTTGTGTGATTATTACTCCTTGTATCCGTGTACCAGATTGCATGACCAGATATTTCGGGAATTCATAGGTGGGAATTCAAGTAGTTGCTTATAGGACAATCTTCCAACAAATGCATGATGTTAGGTTGGGGTTCGACATCTAGTGGATTCGTTTGTTGATGGTCGACTTACAGCGGTTCTCGTTTTGTCTTAAAGAGTCCTTGTAGCTTGCTACGACTCGGGGATGCTTCGTATGTTGGCTGCACTGCCTTGCACTTGATGGCTACTGTAAGGATCGAGCCCGTGCGATCCTCTCCATGAAAATATCGGACGAAATCTTTCTCGTGAGTTTGTTCTGGCTAATTGCAAGCCGCACCTTTTGTTTTGTTGGAATACGGTAAGTCAAGTTGCTTCGATGTCAAGTGGTGATTTCAGATCTTTCCTAAGAGGTGTTCTCATATTTTCGTGTGAGAATGCAAATTCTTTTGCTGAAATCATTTGTCTTATTAATTCTTGTCAACCGAGTCGTCTAGTTAATTCTTTTTCAACCGGTGTGCTTCTCTTCAGTGAATTCAATCATTTCCAATATTGCAAGATAAATCACATGTGTCCCAGTTGTCTTTGTTTTTCCCCGCCCTCCCTCCCTTTTCTTCAGTGATTAGATTTCATCCAAGTGCATTTCATTTCTTTGTAGCCTCGGCTATCTTTCTTCGTGTCCTATCTGGTGATTCTTGTGAAGATTCTCAGGAGCTTCGTGTTCATCTTTATTCAGTCTTGTTATCTTTTCTGGTGAATTCAATGCAATTATCCGTGTACATCATATCCTTTTCGTCCTTGTAATTCTTTCCCATGTTGGAAATTCTTATCAGTCTTCTTGTTATTCATTCCTCTATTTTCTATCCGGAGTGTTAAAGATATTTTAGTAGTTTCTCGTTTCCAATTCTTTTAATTATTTCGAGGTGCTAACCTCATCTAGTTCTCTTCATACCGGTGCAATATCTCTCTTCTAAGCAATCTTTTCGAACGGTGGTTTTTTTGAGTGGGCCCATAACCCACAGGTTTTTCCCAAGATCTTATATAGCTTTGTAATCTTTCCGGAAGTCTTTATTTCTTTTCAACTATGACATAAGTATGAATTTCATGAGTCATATCCCTTCTCCAAGGCCTATTCGAATTAATTCTCATATTTGGCTCAACCTTGCATTCTTCATTATTCCGGAGTGTCTCAGTTATTCTTGGTGGTGTTCTTCTCGTCATTTTCAGCTTTGAAGACCGAAGGAGTGTTTCTCTCAAATCTTGGTCCATTCTCTTGGAGATTCATCATTTCAGCCTTGTGGCATCATCTTGATTTGTTCTCAATCATGAGAATCTATTTCTTGCTATCCGGTGCATTTCTGAATTGTTTCATTCTCGATTCCAAAGGCCATCATTTCATAAGATTCCTCGTTCTCAGCTTTGAGCTTTCATCCTCAAATCTTCTCAATTGTTGCCTCTTCATTCGTCTCTCGATTATTTTGGTGCCTTATTCAAGTTTTCTGTTAAGTGGATCATGATCTCTTCATTCTCATGTGTTTCCATGCATTCTTGGAATTCCCATTCAGTTGTGAATTCTTACCAGTGCGTCCTTCAATCATGCCTCAAGTGGTGCTCATCTCTCTGCCTCTTCAAGATCCATTTCTAGTAGAATAAGTGATATGCTAAATCCATTGCTTGTCATCAATTAAACTTGATGAAGGATAAGCATAACATAATTCTGATTCTTGTTCATAGTAATCTGAATTCTTCTTCCGGAGTGGCTCTTAATATCAATTCCTTTTCTCAAGTGTTCTTATCTTCCTTTTCCGGAGTTCCAAGTTTTTTCTCAAGTATCTCTTTGTGAGGCTTCTTCTAAATCCTGGCAAGGTCATAATTTTATTATTTTCTACCTTCATATCTTTGCATCGTTCATTTGTATACGGAGGCCCTTCATGGTGGTTCATCAAGGTTTCAATTCATTCTCAAGTGTTCTTCAAGATTCTTATTGGAGAACCTCAAGTTTTCTTCTCTTGCATCTCCAAGTGTATTTGTTCTTCCTTTATCCTTTGAAGTGGTATTATAGCATTCTTGTTAGTGTAGGAGTTTCGAAGAGATTTCCTTTCAAGGATGAGATAAATAAACCCACCAATTCTATGATCATGAGACATTTTTCAACCCATGATTCTTCATTGAGCTATCTTGGTTTGGATTTCACCTAAAGCTTTTCCCATGGATTGTTGCTATCATGGTGCTTGTCATTAATCCAAGTTCTCAAGGTATCCTCTTGGGGTAAGAAGTTTTGATATCTTTGCTTTCATCTATCCTTGGTTCTTGTAGTGGTTGGTTGTCACCGCATAAATGTTGAGATGATTTTCATAAGCCCACCACTATCTTGTTCTTTTCTTTGTTCGTTTCCCAACTACTACGTCAATTCTCTGTCCGGAGGCTCTTCAATTCTATTGCGATAATAGTTGTCATTCTTTTCTTCATTCTCTTCTTCCGCTTGAGCTAGTTCATATTCTATTGTTCCGAAGGCATTGTGATGTTGCTCTTTTGGGTCAATCTTGTTCTTCTATCAAGATCATGGTGTTCCCTTGCTCTATTTAGTTGTTTGTTATGTATATTGTCTAATTCTCTCTTCTTATCGAATTTTTTGTCCCATTTTCCTACCGAAGTGCTGCCGAAATTTTCCGTTAATTCTTGATTGTTTCTCTTATCATTCCTCATCTCTTTGCAACTTTCAAGGATAGTTGGTTTCACTCGTTTGTCAAAGAAGCGACTAAGTTTTACCTTTTGCTTTCTCGTCCTCTTCCCCTTTCATTCTTGGATCTCGGGGCAAGATCCTCTTGTAGTGTAGGAGAGTTGTGACAGCCCGATGCCGATGTTCCAGAAGATTCCCCCTTCTTTCCGTTTTCGTCGTGTGTCTATTTTCTTTTGTTGCATCATCTGCATTGCATCGGCATCTTCGTTGCCGCCAGTTTTCAAAACTTGCATCCGTTGTTAGTTGCCGGTTTGCGTCCTTGTCCATTCTGAGCCCGACCGCACACGCAGACGCCCGCGGCATCGTCAAAACCCTGTTTTAAAAGTGTGCGTAAAACTTTCTCTGATCGGGGTGAAACTTGGCATGCGGTCGTAATTAGATATAGCTAGGCCGCCTGTCAAATGTCGTCGCGATCGGAATCCGTCTGGTATCCGAACGGTCGACCGTAGTGGCACCGTCTTTGGTTATTCCTCGAACGTTTGTCGGTGTTTTAAAACTCGTTGCCGCACCGCCCGTTCTCCCTCTCGTCTCCAGATAACCACTCTACACGGCCTCGTAACCGTTCCCGTGTTTGGAATCGTCCTAATCCGACCGCACGGTTGGATGCGGAACGAAATTACGGTTAACATAGCCCCCTTTTCTGCATAAATAGACCCCCTTCCTATTTATTTAGACAGCCAACCCCCTGCCTCAGGATCCGCGCACCTACCCCCTAACCCTAATTCCCCACTCTCTCTCCTCCCTCCCTCCTGTGCGCAGCCGCCGGTCCCGCGAGCCAACGGCAGGCCCGCCCGGGCCCGAACCGCCGCCGCCGCCCGTTCTGCCTCCTGTGCCCCCACGCCTCCTGCCTTGCGCCGCCGGCCAGCCCCTCGTGCCGAGCTCCTCCCGAGCCCCCGACTTGCGCTGTCCCCGCCGGCCACTGGCCACCAGCCACCGCCGGATGCACCGCCGAGGTTCCCCGCCGACCGCACCTGCGCCATTCTTTGTCCCCGCCGCCGCGGAGCTACCTCACCCCAACCGGAGCTATGATGCCGCCTCCCGTGGACAGATCCGGGCCGGCAACCCCCGGATCCGCTCCCCTCCGGCCAGCGCCGCCTCCCTGCACTCCCATGGCACCCCCGCCTCGCCTGAAGTCCCTCCGTCGGTCGTTGCCCCGGGTACCTGCAGCCGCCGCCGCCAGCTTCTTCGATCGAGGGAACGAGACGACCCAGCGCAGGCCGCCACCAACCGTCTGCTGGGCCCCGCAGCTGCCCATCTCCTGGCGCCCGAGGCCCAGGGTAGCGAGGCCTCGCCCCGGCCTAGCTCCTGCAGCCATGGCGCCCCCGACCGGCCCAACTTCTCCTCCTAGGCAAGGCCCGCAAGGTAAGAGCCCTGCCCGAGCCATTTCCCCTATGTTGTGCTCGTGGCGTGATTTACTAAATTGCGCCCCCAATTCAGCCCGTTTGTTGTATTTTAGATCCTGAGAATTTAATTATTTTCAGGAGATATGCTAGATATTAAAAGGTCCGTAGTTTTCAACTCGTGTGCCCGTTCGCGACGTTTTGTATATAGTTTTGGTGTAGAATTTTGCGTAGAATCCAAATTTATAACTTGCATATTTGTTTGACGTGGTTTGCCATGCCTAATGCATAGATTAACATGTTTTTCCAATAGAATAGACGCCCGCATTTATTTTTCGCGCAAGACCGGGTTGATCGTATGCCGTAGGTTAAATGTCCATGTTTTAGGAACCCTCTTGCTATGTATTTTAGAGTAGTCATTGGTATTTTTGCGCGTAGGGATTTGCCGCCAGTTTATTTTTCGTGTTTAGGTTTATATCTCGCGTTTATGTGTGGCAATATTTTTGAGTCGCAACCCCACATATTTTATATGTTTTAGGGGTAGAAAAATACATAGGATTTTTTGTGCAATTAGTTCTAGCTTTTGAGTCAGTTAGTTCGCGCGATATTTTTACCATGTTGCCCTCTTCTCTATTTCGTAGGATTTATTCTGTGCTTCGTTTGATTAAGTTTTCAACTAGGGAGTTGTTCTTTGATGTTTAGTCTAGCCCCTGGTATTTTTAGTTGCAATAGAAATGCATGTTTAGGTGTGGTTTGCTTGCTCTCAAGTTGCTAGAAATAGTTCTGATTTGGAGGTGCTGAAATATTTCTAAGTTTGGAATCTGTTATATTTTGTTGCTATTTTGTTTTGCTTCTATCTTGTGATCCCTAGCTCTTTTGAGGTTGGTCCAATGGAGTTAGTTGTAGACCTTGCGATTCTCTAGCATTATTTGAATTTTCATGACATTTGGAGTCCTGTAACTTATGGTTTCGCTGCTGTCAATATGCCTTCACACCGAAAACTGCACTTTCATGAAGTGTTATTTTCACTAAGTCTGAAATAGTGTGTGAGATGCCATTTTGTGACTTCTTTCCCTAGTGATCCTTGCTGCCATGCTAGTTGTTGTTAGTTGTTTGTTGTAGTGCTTCTTGCCCTCTTTCGTCTCATGTCTTGCTTGAGTTTATCGGAGTTGTGTAGCTCATAGTTGTGGGGTGTAGAAAATGCTAGGTGGCTGATGTTGGCAGATTGTAGTGATATCTTGTTTTGCTCGTAGTTGTTGAACCGTAGCTCCGATTTGATCGTGTCCTATGTGAAACTTGCTTAGAATCTCGTGTAGTTTCATTTTCTCTTGCTGGTTGTATGTTTTGAAGTGTTCATGACCGTCGTTGCACACATATTGCATTCATGCCATCATATCTTGCGGTGCTTGTATCTTTTGATCCGTAGCTCCGTTGAAGATGTTCTATATGTGTAAATTGACTGTACCGACGCGTAGAATCACGTTAAGCTATTTCGTTTGCTGTTTAACAACTAATTCAATGTGTTACATCAGATCTGGACATAATGTAAATTAACATGTGAGGTCGTCTCAGAGGTATTTCCGACCTCATTAAAAATGCCTAGATAGGTAGTTTAATTATGCTTCACCTCTTGCCATGTTTAACCACATTTAATATTGCCTTTTACCTAACCGGGATAGAACTAAATAAATAAAACGTGGAGTTTCTCCAATATGCAAAACTCGTTGCATATTGAACTTCACTTAATGTGTAGTGTTTGGTTGTCGTGATTTGTCATGTCGTGACTTGCGTGTATACAGCTGCTCATGCATCATTTGTCTTGTGCATCGTGTGGTGAATATCGTGTGTTGATTTGTGTTTCTGGTTTGCTTCATCTAGATAGAGTTCCGCAAGCGTGTTGGATTGAGAGGACCCGTTCGACTACATCGGTTCGTCTGCTTCACGGAGGCGTTCTTCTTCCAAGCGGGATCTCAGGCAATATGACCATTTCCCCAGATACCATTACTATCATTGCCATGCTAGTTATTCGATGCTATCGTTATGTCTCGTTGCCTACCACATGTTAAATATGAGCCTCTCAACAATGCCATGAAAACCTTCAACCTGTTCAACCTAGCAAACCACTAATTGGCTATCTCACTGCTTGCTTAACCCTGTGTTAGCGTTGCTAGTTACAGGTGTAGTTGCTTCCATGTGAAACATGGGTTCCTTGTTATATCACCATATTAAATGCTATTTAATTTAATGCACCTATATACTTGGTAAAAGGTGGAAGATTCGGCTACCGGTGTTATGTTCCATAAATGAGCGCTCCTAACATGATCGGGGTTGTTATGGGGACCCCCTTGATAATTCGTTTTAGATTAAAGCTGGTCCTGCAAGGCCCAACATTGGTACTACATTTGTCCAACATAATAATTTTGTTAATACTGATAGCATAGGGCGTCATGAACCCGAGGAGTAATTCTACAAAATACAGCGAGGGCCAGTGCTGATGGTGCTGGTCGAAAATAGAGCATTGTGCGGGACCAACCCGGGGCAACTCGGGTGATGTCTATCAGGCCACCGTACGCTTCGCTTATCCGTCGTGTCATGAGAACGAGATACGCGGCTCCTATCGGGATCGTCGACACGTGTGGGTAATCTTGCTGGATTAGTTTTACCTTTGACGAGATATCTTGTGCATCGGGATTCCGGTGATGCTTTGGGTAATTTCAGAGTTGAGGTTTTCCACTATGGAATCTGACGAGATCGCGAGTTTCGTGATCGAGGATTTCTATGCGGCTTGTGGTAATTTGTGATGGACTAGTTGGAGCACCCCTTTAGGGTTAAATCTTTCGGAAAGTCGTGCCCGCGGTTATGTGGCAACGCGGAAACTTTGTGTAACACTGGTTCTAGATAACGTGAAGTTAACTTAATTAAAATATGCCAACTGTGTGCGTAACCGTGACTGTCTCTTTCGTGAGTTCCTTCTTCGATCGAGGACACGGTGGGGTTATGTCTGACGTAGGTAGGTGTTCAGGACCATTCAGTTAGTCAACCGTAGTTCACGTCCGCTATGCGTAGATCTTCCCCCTCTTATTTCTTGTACTCGTAAGTTCAGCCACCAAATATATGATTAGCCGCTGCTGCAACCTCACAACTTAACCTTACCTCACCCATCAAGCTTTGCTAGTCTTGATACCTTTGGAAATGACATTGCTGAGTCCCCTGTGGCTCACAGATTACTACAACACCAGTTGCAGGTACAGGTAAAGATTACTTGACGCGAGCGCGTTGATTGTTAATTTGGAGTTGCTTCTTCTTCCTCTTCTTCATCGATCTAGGATGGGTTCCAGGCCGACAGCCTGGGATAGCAAGGATGGACGTCGTTCTTCTTCGCCATAATTCTCGTTCGTTTTTGTCTGTAGTCGGACCCTGCTCTTACGCATGATGTTGATCTATTGTACTGTTGTGACTCTGATGTAGCTTGTGGCGAGTGTAAGCCAATTCTATTTATATATCTCTTCTTTTCAGTACATGTACTTGTAACGATATCCATTCTTGCGACACAACGAGATGCGCTTCTATCCCTGATGAGGCCCTCGTGCCAAATTGAGGATAGGGTCGCATCTTGGGCGTGACAAGAAGACTATAAGAAGGAGGAGAAGATGTACAAGGAAGAGACGAAGAAGGTGAAGATGATTAATTATCTTGTTTTGATCTTATTAATTATGTCATTTTGGAGGGAGATACACTAAGTTATTGGCTAACCAAGGTTCTTGTGGTATTTTTGACCTAACTAAGCTAATTATGTCATAAGTGAGCTAAATAAGCTAATTATGTCATTTTGGAGGATAATTAGCTAAGTATGTCATTTTAGAGAATAAAACTAGAAGAAGAAGAAGAAGAAGGAAGAGGAGAAGACTAGAAGGAGGAGCAGGAGAAGAAGAAGGATAAGAAGAAGAAGGTGAAGATGATTACTTATGTTGTTTTGAACTTATTGTGTCAATTTGGAGGGAGATATGCTAAGTTATGTTCTAACCAAGGTTCTTGTGCTATTTTGACCTAACTAAGCGAATTATGTCATAAGTGAGCTAAATAAGGTAATTATGTCATTTTGGAGGATAATGAGCTAAGTATATCATTTTGGAGAATAAAACAAGAAGAAGAAGGAGGAGGAGGAGGAAAATACTAGAAGAAGGAGGAGAAGAACAACGAGGAGGAGAAGAAGAAGGTGAAGATGATTACTTATCTTGTTTTGAGCTTATTATGTCATTTTGGAGGAAGATACGCTAAGTTATGAGCTAACCAGGGTTCTTGTACTATTTTTGACCTAACTAAGCTAATTATGTCATAAGTGAGCTAAATAAGCTAATTATGTCATTTTGGAGGATAATTAGCTAAGTATGTCATTTTGGAGAATAAAACTATAAGAAGAAGGATAATAAGCTAAGTTATGAGCTAACTATGCTGCAGAACACTAGGGAAAACTTACCGTCGTCGTTATCAACGATGTGAATCATGGGGGTTGCTAGGGCCAAGTTAATTTGGAGAAGGTTGCCATGGAGAAGGGGTGTGGGATGCAACTCGGGAGTTTTTCTGCACAAAAGATATTTTGCAATGTCTCATTAGCATGATCACACTCAAATGTTCATACTAGTAACTGAAGTGCATCAAAATGAAACTCACTGTTCCAACCCCAGAGATGTCCGGCATCGGCAGAGGGGTCTAACCATTCTGGAGGTACATAGACTGCACATTTGGTTTTGAAGGGTCAGTCATATCAGTTAGTAATGAAACGAACATTACATGCATGATTTGGCTAATGTGAAAAAGAAACTTACGACAAGGAGATCGTACATGGCCTCGTTAGCCGCCTCATTCCGTGCCTTCTCCTCCTCCAAAAACCAAGTCATGTTCTCCTTCATGGCACGGTCCCTCCCCTCCAATAATCATGTTGTGTTCTCCTTCGCGGCTAGGTTCCTCTGCTCCAGAAGCGTCTGGGTTCCCGCTCTCTCTTGCTGAACAGCAGCCTGCAACACCACTCCTCGTTAGCATTGTACTCATCGATGGCCACACACACAATATCCGTATAACTAACCTCGATGGAGAGATCGACTGGCTATGGACGACGCCTTGTCTCAGGACAGGAGCTCGTCTAGCATGCCACAACATTTGCCTTGCCTGGCATGTACTCAACACCCCGATTAAAACCCTGGAGCATTTCCACCCAACGTGTTTGCCGAAGATTCAAGTTAGGCTGAGTGAAGATATACTTGAGGCTCTTGTGATCGGTGAAAACTTCAATCTTACGTTCCAACAAGAGATGTCTCCAAGTCATCAAGGTGTGCGCAACAACTGCTAGCTCGAGATCGTGCACAGGATAGTTCTTCTCCGCAGGCTTCAGCAGCTTGGAGGTATAAGCAACCACCTTCCTATCTTGCATCAAGACTGCACCGAAACCCTGGAGAGAAGCATCGCAAAAGACCTGGTACGACTTGGAATCATCCGGAGGAGCCAATACCGGAGTGGAGATAAGCTTCTCTTTGAGTGTATCGAAAGCCAGTTGACACTCTGGAGACCAAACATACTTGACACCCTTCTGAAGAAGACTAGAGAGCGGCTTGGCAATTTTGGAGAAGTTCTCAACGAATCTTCTGCAATATCCGGCTAGACCAAGAAAGCTTCGAAGCTGCTTCACATTCTGCGGAGGTTCCCATTCAACAATGGCTTCAACCTTGGACGGGTCAACCTTAATGCCCTCGGCAGAGATAATATGCCCAAGATAAACCACTTCTTTCAGCCAGAACTCGCACTTGGAAAACTTGGCATACAGCTTGTATTCTCTCAGTTTATCAAGCACCAACCTGAGATGTTTCTCATGTTCTTCCTCATCCTCAGAAAAGACCAGAATGTCGTCGAGATAGAGCAAGACAAATTCATTCTTAAATGGTGAGAATATATAGTTTATCAATCAGCAAAAAGTCGGAGGAGCATTAGCCAGACCAAAAGACATGACCGTATACTCATACGAGCCAAAACTAGTCCTGAATGTCGTCTTCGGAATGTCTTCCTCGCGAATGCGAATCTAATGATAGCCCATTCTGAGATCAAGCTTGGAGAATACTTTAGCACCTTTCAGCTGTTCGAACAACTCATTTATGTTCGGAATTGGATATTTGTTCTTGATTGTCTTCTTGTTCAATGGACGGTAATCGACACATAGCCGGTCCGAACCATCCTTCTTCTTGACGAACAGAACACCACATCCCCACGGAGACGATCTTGGTCTGATCAAACCCAAACGCTCCTGCTCATCGAGTTGCTTCTTCAGTTCCTTCAACTCTTCTGGACCCAGCTTGTACGGCCGTTTGCAAACTGGCTCTGTGCCTGGCTCAAGCTCAATGACGAACTCCACTTCGCGGTGCGAAGGCAAGCCTGGCAGCTCTTCAAGAAACACGTCTTGATATTCGCAGACTACTGGAACTTGCTCAATGGGATTGATCTCACCCTTTTTATTCAAGGAGAACAAGCGGCTTGTGTCATCGCGCGCCGCGAATATAATCACATCCTCCGAAGAGTTGGTAAGTTTCACTTCTTTAGCTTCACAATCAATTGATGCCTTGTTCATGGCCAACCAGTCCATACCAAGGATGAAATCAATGTCGGACTTGCCCAAGACAATAGGAGACGCCAGAAAAGCATAATTGCCCATCTTGACAGAAACATCTGGGACGAACAACTGAGAGCTCATCCGCATACCCGGAGACACAACTTGCAATGACTTGGGAAGGAACTCGGTCGCAAAATTATTACCAAATGCAAAGGGGTATGACATGAAGGAATGCGAAGCACCAGAATCAAATAATACTTTAGCAGGAATATCATTGACGGGGAGGTTACCCATGATCACATCTGATGAATTATCTACCACAGCTGCATTCACCATGTTTACTCGAGATGATCTGGGTTGAACTTCACAAGAGCGTTGCTTGGAGGTTTCCCTGGACGAGGAGGTGGCAGACAGAGCTGAGAAGTGCATTTGTTAGCATAGTGACCCTTCTGCCCACATTTGTGACAAATGACATCTGCTGGCTGCCGGAACTGAATCTTAGGAGGCCCTTGCTTCTGATGCTGGTATCTCTGTTGGAAGCCAGGGTTGGGTGGGTGGGAAGAACCACGTCCACCTGATTGCTTCGGCTGCTGCGAGTGCCGAGGAGGAGGAGAAACCCAAAACCTCTGTTGCTTCTGAACCACCAGAGTCGAGGAAGAGCTGGAATCTCTGAAGCGCTTCTTGGAGTTCTCC
The DNA here is from genome assembly GCF_904849725.1 of Hordeum vulgare subsp. vulgare. Lineage (NCBI taxonomy): Eukaryota > Viridiplantae > Streptophyta > Magnoliopsida > Poales > Poaceae > Hordeum > Hordeum vulgare. Next base: position 296,134,711 of record NC_058520.1, on the reverse strand, counting down.
ACCCTGAGCAAGGCTGCCTCTGCTCTGAGAGCTAAGTTGTAGAACTTATCAAACTCCTCAGGATTGTGCAAAGCAAGCGCTAACTGCAAATCCTCCTTCAAACCACCCCTGAATTGATAGTTCTTGCTCTTCTGATCCGGGACATCCTGCAACGCGTAACGGGCCAGCTCGTGGAACTCGACATTGTACTTGTACAATGAAATGCTGCCCTGCTTCAAGCGCCTGAACTTCTCACGCATCTCCTCAACAAAACTGGAAGGAATGTAGTGGGACCTGAAGTCACGACAAAACTCGTCCCAAGTCATCACCCTGCCACCTGTGGATTCCTTAAGCTGCTGCCACTAAATAGAAGCCTGCCCCTTCAACTGGAACGTTGCAAACTTGACATAGTCCTCCGGACGCACATTGCTACACTCGAAATGCTTGTTCATATCACGGGTCCAGTCTTCCGCATCAAACGCTGGTCGCAAGAAGTGAACGTCTTAGGTTGGTTTGAGAGGAACTGACTCAGACTGGCGAAGTGATTGCCACCCTGCTGGAAATTGCCCTGCTGATGATTGGCTCTCTCCTGGATCAACTGCAACAGCATCTGAGTGTTTGCATTAGTAGCTGCCATCATCGCCTGCCAGGCCTCTCCAGGAGGAGGCGGCGGCAGCGGTGGAGGAGGAGGTGGAGGCGGCATATCCTCACGCGCCGGGGTCTGACGAGTTGGTGGAGCCATCCTGAAGATGGACATCATATTAGTCCACAGAATAATTGAAGATATTGCTGAATCAAATGACAGGATATCTGAATAGAATTTAGCATTGCACTCGAACAACATAGCAAGAGTGCATCCTCAAAGTAACAGACGACAAAATTCCGATAAGGACCACTTCAAACAAGTGTGAGCTAGAATTGCTCGAGACAAACATATGACCGAGAATTCCCAATCCTGAATCAAGCGTTTGTAAGAAGATAGTCCTATAAGATACTACTAGATACCCCACCTATGAATTCCCGAAATAACTGGTCATGCAATCAGGCACACGGATACAAGGAGTATTTCACACAACTCCTAAACTAACCCGTCACCTGTATCACATCCTTCAACACACGACCTGCATCTCGGACCTTCATCTACAACAGATCCTCATGATCACAACGATACAAAGTGTGGTAATACCCCCGAAAAATCTATACCAGAACTGGGGACATCGGGGTTATCTCACCACTACCCGTATTGAAGCAATAACGAACACCCTCCGTTCTTAGATACTCCGAAATCTGAATGATGGCGATGTGCGCGATAATCCCTGGAGCTCAACTCCCCTGATACTTAGAGCAGAAAGGGGGCACCAGGACATGAATCCGTCACATCGTAATCATATAGATTTCACAAATACCCGCGTGATCCTAAAAAAAATTTTGAGCGAGAAAAGGAGTAGAGTTAAAGACATCCTAAGACAGAAACCTCACCAGAGCATAGAAGAGGAGAAAAAAGAAACCTACTCTCCGATATAACTAAGACTCCAAACATTTTCTAGACTCGACTCGGCCAAATACGATCACACAAAGGCTCCTATGGTCGTAAGGCTCTGATTACCAACTTGTAATGACCAAGATGCGGTCCTTTCCGATCTGGGGGTCGAGGCCCCCGAATAGGAAAGAAGCGCATCTAAGCGTTTCGCAAGCAAGTAACATAGCACAAAAATAATGAAAGTAGACAATTCGGGATTCAACTGTCTTCCTATTAAACTCAGAGTACAACACAGATACAATCAAGGTAGTTCCGCTACGGACTACAAAACATGGAAAATGCTATGCTACCCTGCTGCAGGCCCACGATCACGACCACGCCTCAGTCCTCTGGATAGTTCACATAGAGGCGGTATGTCTCCTCGTCGTACTGCCACGCCAACTGGGTGACGTCGGGATCATCTGTCTCTTGGGTACCTGTACCTGCTAGCAGTTTCGGAGGAATCCGTGAGCCACGGGGACTAAGCAATCTAAGACCTTGGTGCTAGAACTAGTCATGTTATTAGGTAGGGTAAGGATGAAGTGTATCTGGCTGCAGCAACCTATGCTTGATTAAGTGGCTAACTTACGCAAAATAGAAGTAAAGGTGGTCTACACTAGCGGTCGGATTTACCTGATCAGTAAGTGATCCTGAACACCTACCTACAGCATTCATAACCCCACCGTGTTCCCGATCGAAGAGGGATCCTCGAAGGGACAGTCACGGTTATGCACACAGTTGGTAGTTTTATTTATTTATGTTTAAGTTCTGTAATGCCGGATGTTACCAAAATATTCCAAGTTGACACATAACCGCGGGCACGGCTTTCCGAAAGATTAAACCCTGCAGGGGTGCTCCAACTAGTCCATCACAAATGAACACAGGCCGCAAAGGCACCCTCTATCACGAATCTCGTGATCTCGTCGGATTCCTTAGAGGAAAACCTCAACTCTGGGGGAACCCACAGCTTCACTGGGATGCCTATACGCAAGATATACCACTAAGGTAAGACAAGGCTAGCAGGACCTCCCGACGTGTCGACGACCCCGATAAGAGCCGCGTATCTCAGTCTCATGACACGCCGGATGGAACTAGCTACAGGTACCAAACCTCAAGTTTCCTTGTGGTGGCCCCACAGGCAAACCAGTTTGGACCAACACTCATGAGGAGCACTGGCCCTGGTTTGTTGGTTAAAGATCCTCGGGGTAGCTACTCCCTATGCAGATTATTATTAAGTTATTAGAAAATTAACACCAATGTTGGGTCCTGCCGGACAAGCCTTAGCACTACGCGATTTATCAAGGGGGTCCCCGTGACAACCCCGAACGTGTTAGGAGCGATCATTATGGAATCAAACACCGGTAGCCGGTAACTAAGGCGGCAATAACGGAACAAAGCACCCAGCAAATGGCTAGGCCTCCCGTCATTTACCAAGTATATAGATGCATTAAATAAATAACATAATTTAATATAATGATATCAAGCTCATGTTATCACATGAGTCAAAACATCTGCAACTAGCAACGCTTACATTAGTAGGTGAGCAAGCCTACTTTGCCATACAAGTTTGCTAGGAAGGAGTACGGTGTTTGGGCTCATAGCATATGAAGAGGCAATTTAATTTCAGTTGTAGGCAGCGAGCAATATGAAAAGGAAACGAAACTAACATAACAAGTCTAGAGATGGAATCAAGGTCATATCATCTTGCCTGTGATATCCTCAGCTTGGAATGGTTCTGGTTCGTCCTGCACGTACTCTCCTGACTCCACGTATTCGTTCTCCGATCCGGGTGCTACCCAACATAAGAATAACATCCAATGAACAGCAGCACCACAAGATGCAACAATCACATGATGCATGAGATGAAATTTGAGCATGCACCACTATTTCTATCACTAGCACAAGCAAAATAAGCTATTGCAAGTTTCTGGACAGAACTGTACACTAAGCTATTTTGACATGCATGAGAATGACATGAACAGATGCGGCTCGTGAAAACGGTGCAAAACCATCTAAAGAACATTGCAAACGAAGCTACGGATCAACGGGAATCAACGGAACAAGATATGAAGCTCTACGTGGAAGATTCAACACCACACTCACAATTGGCACAAATCTGGTATTCCCAGGTTGCCAAGACATGTAACAACCCAACATGAATGAATTGGAGCAAGATAGAACACCACAACATCAATTAAGCACACACTTTGATCAAAATGAAAAAACTACATAATCTGCCATAATCTGCATCTTAGCTATTTGGGAGCTACATGCAACATAGCTAGAGGCCTCCAAACATGACAAATAATATATGTGGCTGTTGTCCACCAAGAACACTACAAGCCCCAGCAGGAATCACAGCAAAAGGAATTAAACTCCAGAAGATACAAGGCCTCAAACTTTCCAAAAACCATCAGATCTCAGGGACTTGGTGAAAATTCCTGCACCTGAGTTTCTGTCTCTGTTCTGAAGCTTTTTGACAGCAACCAAAACACAACCTACTGGACTCCAAATGATTTGAAATTTGACAGGGCGCTTCACACACATACCAAGTTCAAAATCCTAGCACTGAACTAAGGCTAGTTCTCAACAGAATGACCAGGACATACTCATCTATAAGAGAAGCAAATGTTTCCAGCATCCCAGACTTAGTGAAATTTCAGAGTTCACTAATCTGTAATTTTTTTCAGCCACATGCCCACTTTGTCTAGGCATAGTTTGCACACACATTACACCAAGTGATAATTGACACCACTATAGTGTAGAGCAAAACCCCTACTACTATCACACAAAAACTCATGCCCTTGGGCTCCACCTATTCCATGGAATCAAAGATCAAACTTGCTACAAATCTGAATATGCAACTCCATAAATTACCCTTCTAAGACAACAACTACAAAGGTAGGGTTCATGTACACAATGACAAAGTGACATGGGGGTTTGAACCCCATGTTTGTGTCATGCACATCAACATCACAAGCACATCTACCAAACTATCCCCACACACAAACTCCATGCCCTCTCTCATATAGACATGTGAAGGTGCATAGTTTTGCAAAGGTGGGAAGGTCCACACACACTCATATGTCAAGCATAACATATAGCTAGTCCTACCCATGCTAGTTAGTACATACACTAACTACACTCATATCATGATTCCAACACCCACACACCCTACCTTGCTCATGTGCACATCAAGGCACATCATGCATTGGCATGTGTGAGGCTGACACAGACAACAAACACACTAGCACCACATGGTGCAAGATCTCAACTCCAAGCATAAGGGAAACACACTCACATGCACAAAACTACCACCACCAAGGCTTAAATCTCAAGGACTTGTGCAATTGCACAAGCATGTGTGTAGGGTTACACACAGACTTGCACACACACTCACCCTCAAGCACACACTCACACACACATAAATCTACACATCTACCCTAACACACATGAACCCTACATACGTGCGCTCTCTTACTCCTCCATCAAATATCAGGGAAGTAAAAAAATATATAAGGGCATATGTTCCCCATTGATCTAGGGATGGAGTAGCAAACAAAGCAAGGGAAAACAACAAAAAAACAGAACGAAAGAAAAGGGAAAAAGAATTGGGGTCTCTCTGGGATTCGAACCCCAGAGCCCCTGGTGCAACACACCACACACATCCACTCCACTGCTGCTACTGCTGTTGACAAAGGAGATGGAATAAGCAGGGTAAGGCTTCCCTGCAGATCACTAAACCGCAAACAATTCAACCCAAAAAGAAGGTGTCGAGGGGGGGACTCGAACCCACGCCCTCCTACAGGCAACAGGCACTGACAGCACTACCAATACCACCACGCTACAGATCGACAACTGGCACTATCGAGTTGTGGAAACAGAAGAAGCCTCTCTGCTCCTACGAGGAGTCCCGCCGGCGGCCGAACCACAGGGAGCTTGGGGCGCCTCTCTCGACCAACTACGGCAGGGATGACCCTCGGTGCGGGACGCGGGGGCCCCAGGGGTTCCATTTCTGATCTGAGCACGGGAAAAGGTGCCCGCTTGGCACCCCGAAACTGCATCGGAACTGCTGCTGCTGTAACGACGCCGATACTGCTACTGCACGGAGGTGCGCCGGCAACAGGGAGGCCGCCGGTGCACCGCACTGCTGCCGCTGCTGCTGTTGTGTCGCGGGAGATCAAGGCGCTACGCTGCTTCCACTGTGAGGAGGGAGAACATCCTACTGCTACAGCTACTGCATGCACTACGTAAAGCTCCAAACTGCACATACACTCGCTACAACCGCACGGCATGGCTTCCTGCAACCGGCTCGTCGGATCCAGCGAGGGAGAATGGAAGAGTGGGCCGGCTCACCTCGGGGGAAGAAGGAGGAGCCGCTCGGGGGAGGAGGCCGGCCGGAGAGGAGGGAGGCGCGCGGGAGGAGGCCCTGCTGCCGGCTGATGTCGACGGAGGTAAACGGGGTAGATCACCAGAGCCGGCGCCTTGACGTGCTCCTGGCCGACGTGGTAGACGACCCTCGACCTCACCGAGGGCGAAAATGGGGCGGGGGCACCGTCCCCGTGCCCCTGGACATGACCGCCGGCGTTGCTCAACGGAGTAGACGGGGTAGACGTGGCGGCCGAACTCTCTCTCTCTCTCTCTGCTCCTACCCTACAGAGAGCTTACCAGGGAGAGGGAAGAGGAAAGGAGGGAGGTGGTGGCGCTGGAGAGAAGGAGAGGGAACCCTAGGGGAGGAGGAGGGTTCCCTCCACCTTATATCACCTCGGGGGAGACGTTGGAGCCACATGATCAAGGGGAGGCGATCGGGAGGTGGAGCTGCGTTCGTGCAGAGGTGACGTCGCCAGGAGGAAGACGACGTCTCCTGGGTTGTTGGTGCTGCTCGAAGGGGTATGGGCCTAGGAGGAGATACTGGGCCTCTCTGGGTGGGAGGGAGCCCACCAGAGAAGGAAAAAAAAGAAAACAGCCCTGGAGATTATTTCTAATTAGGTAAAAAACAGAGAAAGAAAAGAAACCCTCACGACTACTGCTGATTATAAAATCAAAACAAAAATGTCCGTGGGCCTAAAAATACCTAAGCTTTTAAAATAAAATGCAAAAGGAATTTTATGGGGTATTTAAATAAATACAAAACAACAATTAATTATATTGTTTTGTGATTTATATACACCCTCAAGACCAAAATAAAACTCCACATCATCACATCATCATCCCCACAATAACCTCTAAATACAAGACATTTTAAAACAGCTCTTGTGAAGATGGAATTTTTGAACATGAGATAATAGGAGAGGAAAAGGGTTTGAAATTGCAATGAGCTTTGAAAATCCCAAGCAACCACTCCTACACTCCACACACCATCATCACATGACATCACACATGAAATCACAAGGTAGCTAACCACAAGATCACCACCTACATTTATTACTAACACCACAAGAAGTCATAGTGCAACAACTCAAGGTAAGGGCATGCAATGATATGCTATGCATGCATGCATGAGAAGGAAATAGAAGGAACACACATGAAATCATGGTATCAACTTAAACATCATAATCTCTGACAAGGTGGTCCCACATGAAGTAGGTCCAAAAAGGGTAGGTTCTACACTTGGGGCATTACACCTGGGCAGCCTGGTAGTGCTCCCAGGTAAATCCTAGTGTAGGAAGCTCACACGCACCGGGCAATGTGACAAACCCTGAGAAATTTTTTCGGTAAAGCACATCAAGGACGGTGTTCGGCTTGCAGACTCCAGGGGTGATCCCAAACCGTGCAGTATGACAAGGTCAACACATTAGAAATTTGAAAAAACTTGAAGGGAAAAGGTACAAAATGAGTAAATCAGTTCTCCCATTCAGGCCTAATCACCACCCTCTACTCGCGGGGCGTCGGCACGACCGGGAGACATGTACTACCACGCTAGTACACGGTGACCCCCTCAACCACCTCTCCCTCACTATCAGTAGACTCATCACTGGCCTCCCCGCCTCCATCAGAATAGCCACCTGGCTCCTCGGTCAGATCCGGACAGGTATCCATCCAGATGTCTCCGCTTTTGCCGAAGACTTTGGGGCGGGACTCTCCTGGGTCATAGCCCCTGGTACAGGAGTCTTGTGGGCCGAAGCCTCAGGAACCGGTGTCTCACGGGTTGAATGACCATCGACTCGAGGCTCCTGGACCGGAGTCCCCGTAGCCTCCACTTCAAACGGGGCCACCATAGTAATCTTGTGCTCGGGTGAATCTTGCTAGGGGTGGCGGAGAGGATGGAGAAGTAGTCTTTCTACCTCTCTCGTGGCCACATCCTATACCCTTCTCCTTCTTCCCACCTTCCCGGCCTCCTCTCCCGATGGGCAACGACACCGACGAAGAAGCACCCGCGAGTGTCCCCAGACAGTCTGCCAAGACTCTACGGAGAGACTGGGGTGGAACGGAAGTACCCCTCATGCGGGCCGCCAAGCGATCTGGACCTCACCCATCATATTTCAACACCTCCCATGATAAAGAGTAAAATAAATTAGTACAACATAGAAAATTTGAATACTTGACATGAAAAATCATATGTACATATGTAATTTAAGTTGGTGTGCACACAAACTAATAATAGCTTGGATCAATAAATGCATCATCATCATCACTATCATGCGTGTCTTCATGTATGACGAGCTCGGGTTCACCGGCATCAACTTTCTGTAATTGGTCAAGTATTAACACGTCATCTGCAATCGTAACCTCTTCTAGTTTCGGATCTGCTGGTTCTGGCTGAGGGGTGTACTTCCATGTTCTAGGGTCAAGTACAATGGTTCTTGAAACATTTCTTTGAAAGACGTGGTTCTTGGAAGAATTCTCCATCATATGTGTCCTGGTTAATGTGAGGTTCATAATCCTCTTCATCTAGGGGAGGTGATCTAGCATGTGGCAGCACTTCATAAACAACATCCCAACCATTCAGATTCTTATTAGTTTGACAGGCCCACAGTAGATAGAAAACTTGGGTCGCCTGTTGAGCCATAATATAGACACCAGGAACATCTAAATGGGTGCTTTGCTTGATTTCGACTAGCCCTATATGTTCGTGAGTCCTTCTAGTCTCCTTCGGCTGGAACCAATAACATTTGAAGACTACGATGTGCGGTGGGTTTTCACCATAGAATTGAAGTTCATAAATTGCTTCAACTCTTCCATAATACTCGATACCTCCTTTGCCGATAGCAGAGACACCACAATTTATAGATTTCCGGTCGGGCATAGATAGATCTTTGCCAAAGGTACGAAAGCAATACCCATTGATGTTGTATTTCTCGAAGTAACAGACCTTATAGTCAAAACCACTAGCGGCTTGTCTCAATTCGGCGTCCATGGAGTCTGAATTAGCGTACACAAGTTTAGTACGAAATGTTTGTTGCGTTAGCCACAATTTATACCAAGAAATGAAATGGTCCATTATTGATAATTAACCTTTTTGAAACCAAGAGATGAAACCGAGATAGACGCCTCCATGCTTTCCAAGAAGCTCATACTCTTCGAGGAATCAATATGGATGACCTCTCCATTCGAGAATTTGGAGACATATCTACTATATCAAATATCCATGAATAAGAGTAGTTCAAAGGAATTACAAGTTGCGGAAAATAGTACCAAGAACTTACTCGATGTACAACCACACTTCTGTTAGGTTGTTGAAGACATACAACGAAATGGTCTGCCATTCTTCTACATCCAACGTTATTGGTTACAAAGCACTGGCTGTTGCGAGCTTCCCTTTCAATGGGCATAGGTTGGATCCAACTTTTTAGGGTCACCATCATTGTACCGAGGCTTCGGATTATGAAAATGACGATTTTTAGCTTTGTAGTATGCTGTCACGAAGTTTTCCACCTCCTGAGTAATGAATGCCTCGACCATCGATGCTTTAATTCTATGTTTATTTTTACATTTAGCTCGAAGCATCTTGTGCATCCTCTCAATTGCAAAGCACCAACGATTTTGCATGGGCCCACCCAATCTTGCTGCATTGGATTAAACAAGCCCGGTGGAAAGATCTTCTCTAACTTGCACAGCAACTCCGACGCCAACTCCTCCATGTCATCTATCACTCGAGGCGATAGTTCTTTCGCACAAAGAACACGGAAGAAATAGCTCAACTCTGCCAGTACTAGCCACTCATCCTCGGCAATAAAGCCACATAACATCATCGGATTACCCACTCAAGCCATATGTGCCAATCATGACTCTTGAGACCAAATATTTTCAATTTTTCAAGACTCACTCCCCTCTTTAGATTCTGTGCATACCCATCATGGAACATCAAGTGCATTTTGACCCACAAGATAATTCCCTCATAGCTGGACTTTCAAGATTGAACCAGGCCTTTGGCTTCCACCACTTCTGCTTTCCAAGCCATTGTCGCATGTTTTGTAAGGGTCTATGACATAGTGTCTCTTGATCGATTATATCCTTAGAATTATCTTTTGACTTACCATATATTTTCATGTCGATGTTGTGTGGAAGAAGGAGGTCTTTGAAGTAAGGCAGATCCCGCAAGCATGGCTTGTGAGTCCATGCGTGTTTTGAATTATACCCCTTGAAATACCCTGGACGCTTTGAATCAGGCTCGAGGGCGTTTAACTGATCTAGGATCTATTAACCTCTCAATGTAGGTGGTGGCGAGTTTTTTACAGCTTTACCTTTAGTAAATTTCTTCTTGTGTTTTGTGAACTGATGGTGAGGATCCAGGAAGTGCCTATTCAAGTCAAAGCAAGAATACTTCCTACCCGCCTACAACCAATGAAACTGAAGAGCTACCTTGCACGTGGGGCATGGGAACCTTGCATGCACACACCATCCAAAGAATAGCGCATACGCTGGCAAGTCATGTATCAAGTACATGTACAAGACATGCATTTTTAAGTTTTCTTTTCTAGCGGCATCATATGTCTTGACCCCATTATCCCAAGCTTCTTGCAATTCATCCTTAAGCGGCTGTGTGTACAAATTCATATTAATTCCCGAATAGTTCGGCCCTCGAATTATCAACGTCAGGAATATGTTCTTTCTTTCCATAATCTGTCCGGGGGAGATTGAGTGGAATGATAAATACACGACAACAACTGTAATGGGTTGCCATCATACCGAACGGATTGAACCCATCTGTGCCGATGCAGACTTGAGGATGCCTTGGATCTGCCGCTTTATTCGGATGTAATTCAATGAAATCCTTCCACGCTTCCCCATCTGTTGTGTGTAGCGCCATCTTATTCCTATCTGCATCTAGTTCGGTTCTTTTGCCCAATTTGTGCCATGTCATCTGTCTGGCCGTCTCTTTGACCATGAAAAGATGTTGAAGCCTTGGTATGGTTGGCATATATTGGAGAACATTAACTAGGATTTTGGTATGGCTCTTCTCACCCATACCGTTCTCTACCACAACATACCTGGAAGACTTGCAAATGGGACAATAGTCTAAGTCTGCATACTCCTTCCTAAATAAGGCACGTCCTTTCTCATAGACATGTATCTTCTAATAGCGCATCTTAAGTACACAAAGTATTGTGTATGACTGGTACAACTTTATAGGCATGGCATGGTCTTTGGGTAGAAAGCGTCCAAATAGTGTCATCATCGCGTCGTAGCATTCCCTTCCCAAGTTGAACTGAGCCTTCAGAGCCAGTACTTGTGCAATGGCATCCAGCTGAAAAAGCTCAGTGTGCTCGTGGAGAGGATGTTTTGAAGACTCCAACGTTTCATGGAAGGCCTTTGCATATTCCTCCATCACATCGTCTGAATCCCGAGAATCATCAAAATCTGGCACCATGCTTTCGATCCCGGTATCATGCTTGTCGGTGCGACGACGAACCACCTCTACTCCAGTGCGTTGTCTAGACTCGCCATGAAATATCCACACCGTATAATTAGGCTTAAAACCCCACCTCTACAGGTGTTTAATCCTTTCAGCCTATGTCCTCTTTTTATAGTTGTCGCACCCATGACAGGGCCAACAGTTTGTTTCCTGGCCATTTGCAAATGCGGTTTTCACAAACTCCTTGGTATTTATAAACCATTCTTTGGTCAGGACTAGTGTGACCGGTGAAATTCCATGCATGATTACGCATCTTGCCTAGCTGCTAAAGACACTAGATATATACATACATACATACATACATACATACATATATATATATATATGTGTGTGTGTGTGTGTGTGTGCACCTCCCAGCTGTTCTCCAAATACATGTCTCGGCAAAAAGGCGAGAGAATGTGCATCCGGAGAACAACGGGGAGGTGCTGCCGAAATTTTTTCTTGGAATGGGGTAGATCATGGAGAATGTACCCACTCTACACATACTTGAGCTGTCCGTGGAAATCGTTGGACAATCCGAATGACTTACGTTGATAAATATGCAACTGAATGCATATTTATCGATGCAACCCTTTCGGACGAGAGACGCCTAGGTTACGCGACTTAGCATGAAAATGAAATCTACTGACATGATTAAAAGAGCCTAGGAGGTGAATGTGGATTCGTAGCTCACCCCCGGCTGTAGAGGAAGTAGTCGAACAAAGGCGGGATCGCGGAACAAATTCTTCGACGAGGATGACTCCAAGGAGATGAAGTAGCACAAAGCCTGTAAATTTTACCGAGTGAAAAAATTGAGGACATGACATCACATAACGCATTGACAGTTCAAACTGTGAAAATAATAATATTGCTAATGACATCACATCACATAAAGCATTGACAGTTGCTCTTCTTCTTCTTCTTCTTCTAATTTTTCTTTTCTTCTTCTTTCCTTATCCTATTCTTATTCTTCTCCTCTTCTTCTACTTCTTATTCTTCTTCTTTCCTTCTCATCTTCTTTTTTTCTTCTGTTTCTCTTTCTTATTTTTATTTTTTTCTTCTTCTTCTTCTTTTATTCTTCTTCTTCTTCCTTCTTTTCCTTTTTCCTCTTCTTTCTTCTCCTCTTCTCTTCTTCTTCTTCTTCTTCTCCTCCTCCTCCTCCTCCTCTTCTTCTTTTTCTTACTTCTTCTACTTATTCTTCTATTCTTCTTCATATTTTTTTACTTCTTTTAATTATGACTAATTAAATAAACCTAGCAGTAAAACAGAAAAATTCTAATCTAACTGAACCTATCACTAATGTAACATAGCGCTAAACTAAACTAACATAGCTTTAAAGAACAAAATAAGGAAAAAAACTCAACTTGGGGGGCCTGGCAGAAGGGGGGATAGAGGGCGTCGGGCAGTGGAGGGGCCTAGCGGTGGGGGGCGGGCCGTTTGGGGGCCAGGGCTGGCAGGGCTGCTAGGTAGGGCAGGGGCCCTAGTTGCGGCGAGGGGCACCGGCTGAGGAAGGGGTGGCCAGCACTGGGAGGAGCGTGGGTGGCCGGCACAGGGAGAGTGCTGTGGCAACAAAAGTCCTTCCCAGGTGCCTAGGAATTCTTCTTGTTACTTCTCTGGTTTGCGTCGGTTTTTCCCTTGAAGAGGAAAGGGTGAGGCAGCACAGGAGCAGTAAGTATTTCCCTCAGTTGAGAACCAAGGTATCGAACCAAAAGGAGGTCCTCGTCAAGTCCAAAGTACCTACGCAAAAACAAACAAGCTTGCACCCAATGCTTCAAAGGGGTTGTCAATCCCTTCAAGATTGTTTGCAAAGTGAGATCTAAAGGCGGAAAGTGCTAGGAAGTAAAAAGTTTAAGGCTGAAAATATGGTGTGGAGTAGACCTTGGGGGCCATAGTGTTCACTAGAGGCTTCTCTCATAATAGCAAATATCACGGTTGGTGAACAAATTACTGTCGAGCGATTGATAGAACCGCGCAAAATCATGACGATATCTAAGGCAATGATCTAGCATATAGGCATCAAGTCCGAGACAAGTAGACCGATACTTTCTGCATCTACTACTATTACTCCACACATCGACCGCTATACAGCATGCATCTAGTGTATTGAGTTCATGACGAACAGAGTAACGCTTTAAGCAAGATGACATGATGTAGAGGGATAATCTCAAACCAATGATTAAAACCCCATCTTTTTACCCTTGATGGCAACAACACGATACGTGCCTCGCTACCCCTTCTGTCACTAGGTGAGGTCACCGCACGGTATGAACCCAAAACCAAGCACTTCTCCGATGGCAAGAATCATAGATCTAGTTGGCCAAACAAAACCCACAACTCGAAGAGAATTACAACGATATGAAATCATGCATAAGAGAGATCAGAAGAAACTCAAATAATATTCATAGATAATCTGATCATAAATCCACAATTCATCGGATCTCGACAAACACACCGCAAAAGAAGATTACATCGAAAAGATCTCCATGAAGATCATGGACAACTTTGTATTGAAGATCCAAGAGAGAGAAGAAGCCATCTAGTTACTAGCTACGGACCCGTAGGTCTATGGTGAACTACTCACGCATCATCGGAGAGGTCATGGTGTTGATGGAGAAGCCTTCCGTGTCCGAATCCCTGCTCCGGCAGGGCACCAGGACGTGCCCCAGATGGGATCTTGCGGAGACAGAAGCTTGCGGTGGCGCAAAAGTGATTACGATGCTCCCCTGATTTTTTGGGAATATTTGGGAATTTATGGGCGCAAGATCTAGGTCAGGGGACATCCAGGGGGCCCACAAGCCTACATGGTGCGTCCCCCTGGCCGCAGGGTGGGGGCTTCTGGGGCCCCTGGGGCTCTTCTGGCTTGGCCCCCAAGCTCTCTCATCTTCTTCCGTTCCAGAAAAATTCTTTTCGGGGATTTTCTTCCGTTTGGACTCCGTTTCAAAATCTCCTCTGAAAGGGGTCAAAAACATAGAAAAATAGGAACTGGCACTTGGCACTGTATTAATAAGTTATTCCCAGAAAATAAGTAAAAGGCATGCAAAACATCCAAAGTTTGACAAGATAATAGCATGAAACCATCAAAAATTATAAATACGTTGGAGACGTATCAAGCATGCCCAAGCTTAACTCCTGCTCATCCTCGAGTAGGAAAGTGATAAAGAATGAATTTTTGATGTGGAATGCTACCTAGCATATTTTTGATTTGCAACTTCTTTCACGTGGCATGAATATTCAGATTCGTACGATTCAGAACAATAGTTTGCCATTGACATGAAAACAGTAATACTTCAAGCAAACTAGCAAAGTAATCATGAACTTTCAAAATAACAAGGCCAAAGAAAGTTATCCCTACAAAATCATATAGTCTGGCTTTGCTCCATCATCCTCACACAACTAATTTAAATCATGCACAACCCCGGAATTGGCCAAGTAATTGTTTTCACACTCTTACTTTCTCAAACTTTTTATAACTATCACACAATACATGAGCGCGAGCCATGGATATAGCACTATAGGTGGAATAGAGTGTGGTGGTGGTTGTGAGACAAAAAAGGGAGGAGATGGTCACATTGACTCGGCGTATCAATAGTCTATGGAGATGCCCATTAATAGATATCAATGTGAATGAGTAGGGATTGCCATACAAGAGATGCACTAGAGCTATAAGTATGTGAAAGCTCAAAAGGAAAACTAGTGGGTGTGCATCCAACTTGCTTGCTCACGAAGACCTAGGGCAATTTTGAGGAAGCCCATCATTGGAATATACAAGCCAAGTTATATAAAAGATTCCCACTAGCATATGGTAGTGACAAAGCAAGAAGCTCTCAGTCATGAAGAACATGGTGCTAATATGAAGCACAAGTGTGGAAAAGATAGTAGCATTGTCCCTTCTCTGTTTTTCTCTCATTTTTTTATTTGGGCTCTTAGGCCTCTTTTTTGTTTTCTCTTTTTTTTGTTTTTGGGATCTTTGGCTTCTTTTTTTTAATTCCTCACATGGGACAATGCTCTAATAATGATGATCATCACACCTTTTAGTTACTCAAAGCTCAAAGATCACAATGATGATGACTCCATAGGGAATGCCTCCGGCAGTGTACCGGGATGTGCAACGATCTAGTATGATCATGCAATGGCAATATGATAGTGACGACACAAGTCATGAGACGGAACGTTGGTAGTTGCATGGCAATATATCTCGGAATGGCTATGAAAATGCCATAGTAGGTAGGTATGGTGGCTGTTTTGAGGAAGGAATTCGGTGGGTTTGTGCACCAGCGAGAATTGTCCGGCACTAGAGAGGCTAACAATGGTGGAAGGTGAAAGTGCATCTAATCCATGGACTCAACATTAGTCATAAAGAACTCACATACTTATTGCGGAAGTTTTTATTAGTAATCGAAACAAAGTGCAAAATGCATACTCCGAGGGGAAGGGTTGGTAGGTGTAAGCCATCGCGCGATCCCGACATCAACACAAAGGATGACAATCAATAGATCAATTATGCTCCGACTTCTTAACATAGCGGTTCACCATACGTGCATGCTATGGGAATCACTAACTTCAGCACAAGTATATCTAGATTCACAACACCCTACTAACATAGATTTTAATATTCCCGAATCCATGTCTCAAAACTAATTGAGAGGAATCGAAACTTTTCTTTCTACTCAATGCACATGAAGATGGAAGTTTTTGCATCCCCTTTGGGTACCTAGCACGTGGGACTGCTTTCATAGCATAATCCAACTACCAAATCACGGACCGCCGCGCTCTAAAGATATAAGTGAAGCACACGAGCAAAAGTATCTAGCTCAAAATATATAAGTGAAGCACTAGAGCAAAAGTATCTAGCTCAAAAGATATAAGTGAAGGACTAGAGCAAAAGTATCTAGCTCTAAAGATATAAGTGTGCAGAAAGGATGATTTTGACACGACCAAAAGAAAAGACTCCTAAGATACAAGATGCTCCAAGCAAAACACATATCATGTGGTGAATAAAAATATATCCCCAAGTAATGTTACCGATGGATTGAAGACGAAAGATGGGATGCCTTCCCGGGGCATCCCCATGCGTAGGCTTTTTGGTGTCCTTGAATTTGGCTTGGGGTTCCTTGGGCATCCCCAAGCTTGAGCTCTTTCCACTCCTTGTCTCTTTTTCCATGAGAACATCACCCAAAACATGAAAACTTCACAACACAAAACTTAAACAGAAACTTGTGATAACATTAGTACAAGAAAACAAACTACCACTTCTTTTGTTACTGTAGAAAACTTGAATTCCATCTATATTGATGATGGGCTACTGTATTCTCACTTTTCCATGGATATTACCCCATGATACTAACCATAGTTTCATCAAAACAAGCAACCAACTCAACAAAAACAGAATCTGTCAAAAACAGACGAGTCTGTAGCAACCTGTATACTTCGTATCTTCTGGTACCTCAAAAAATCTGACAAATTACGACGGTCTGGGTAAAAAGCATATAAATCATAAGCAAAAATAATCAACTCAAAAGGTCTTTCTGAATAAAAATGAAAAAACATCTCGTGAGAAGAAAGTTTCTGTCTTCTTCCATAATGATCAAACAACCATTACCAAGACTGATCATAAAGGCTTTCCTTGGCTCAAACACAAAAAGAAACACAAAAAACACAATCACAACAGAATTATGAAAGTGTGGACGCAACAAAACAGAAAGAAAAAATATAAATTCATTGGGTTGCCTCCCAACAAGCGCAACTTTTTACGCCCTTAGCTAGGTATAGAAGCGATAGAATCACGTATCGTCGTCTTTAGTGCACAAACCATAAGTGGCCCTCATCATGGATTCATCAGGCAATCTTATTTTATTTCTAGGAAAGTGTTCCATACCCTTCCTCAAAGGAAATTGAAATCTAATATCCCCTTCCTTCATATCGATGATAGCACCAATATTCCTTAGGAAAGGTCTACCAAGAATAATAGGTCATGTAGGATTGCAATCAATGTCAAGCACAATGAAATCCACGGGTACATAGTTCCTATTTGCAATAATAAGAACATAATTGATCCTTCCCATGGGTTTCGTGACAGTAGAATCAGCAAGATGCAAATTAAGAGAACACTCTTCAATCTCATTAAAACCTAGAACATCACATAAAGACTTTGGAATCACAGAAACACTAGCAACCAAATCACACAAAGTATTGCACTCAGAGTTTTTTATTTTGATTTTGATGGTAGGTTCCCACTCATCCTGAAGCTTTCTAGGGATAGAGACTTCCAATTCAAGTTTCTCTTCTAGAGCTTTTATCATAGCTTCGACGATATGATCAGTAAAGGCTTTTTTTTGGCTCGTGGGGCCCCTGGGGATCTTCTGGCTTGGCCCCCAAGCTCTTCGATCTTCTTCCTTTCCAGAAAAATTCTTTTCGGGGATTTTCTTCCGTTTGGACTCCGTTTCAAAATCTCCTCTGAAAGGGGTCAAAAACATGGAAAAAACAGGAACTGGCACTTGGCACTGGATTAATACATTATTCCCAGAAAATAAATAAAAGGCATGCAAAACATCCAAAGTTTGACAAGATAATAGCATGAAACCATCAAAAATTATAGATACGTTGGAGACGTATCAGAGAGCTACTTGGAGGAGGTGGCCGATGCGGGGAGGAGCGGGGGAGACCGGCGCAGGGAGGGGTGCCGGCATGGCGCCAGCAAAGGGAGAGGGAGGGGCAAGGGGGCCAGCGCGGGGGCGACCCGTGGGTGGCGGCACGCGCTGGGGGCGAGGGCGAGGGAGAGATAGAGAGTGGGGTGGGGTGGGTGGTGGCAGAGTCGGCTGTTAGGGGAGGTAGCGGAGGGAGGAGAGAGAGGGGGCCTAACGATGGCTATTAGGGTAGGTGGGCTTTGTCGTCCACGTCGGACGACAAAAAAGGGGTGGGGGCCGGGGGTGCATTGGCCGTTAGGCCGTATCTTTGTCGTCCACTGGCAGACGGCAAAGTGGGGAGATGGGGTCTGGGCCCTTTGCCATCCGCCATTCCTTTCTTTTCCATCTGTGAGCAGACGACAAACATTTGGGTGATGATAAAAAGGCCCTTTGCCATCAACCATATATTTGCCGTCTGTGTTCTGGAAGCTGACGGCAAAGAGGCTCCTTTCCATCAGCCAGCAGACGACAAAGAACTAGATAATGGGAAATTCTCTGATTCCAGTAGTGCTGGTATGATGATGAATACATATCGCATCGTTTCGGATGTCTCTGGAAAGATGGGAAATTATTCTATTGTGGCTTCTCCAATTGTTCTTGGCAATTCTGATATTGATCTTATCATTGACATGGATTTTCTGGCGATGAACAAGGCTTTTGCCGATTGTGAAGCCGTAGAAGTCAAATTGATCATTTTTGCGGCTCACGATAACACGATTCGTCTATTCTCTCTGAATGAGAAGGGTGAAATCTGAGCCATTTCTCAAGTGCGTGTTGTTTGTGAGTACAAAGAAGTATTTCCAGAAGAGTTTCCAGGAATGCCTCCTCACCACCCAGTTGAGTTTGTGATTGGATTCAAGCCTGGAACTGAACACGTTTGCAAGCATCCTTATAAGCTTGGTCCCGAAGAGCTGAAAGGGTTGAAGAAGTAGCTTGATGAACAAGAACGTATGGGTCTGACCAGACCAAGTTCTTTTCCTTGGGGTTGTGGTATTCTGTTTTTCAAGAGGAAAGAGTGCAGAGAACGACTTTGATTTTTTCTAAGCTTGATCTTCGGATGAGCTATCAACAGATCCGCATTTGTGAAGAAGATATTCCCAAGACTGCTTTTAGGACTAGCTTTGGCTGTTATGAGTACACAGTGATGTCTTTTGGTCTCACCAATGCTCGCCCAACTTTGTGTCGAGTGCTGAGTTATGTCTTCTCTCCCTTCAAGAATGAGTTAGTCTTTGTGTATCTTGAGGACATTCTAGTCTTCTCAAAGACTGGGGAAGAACATGCAGAACATCTCCGACTTGTGCTTGATAAACTGAGAGCGCATAAATTCTATGCTAACTTTTCAAAATGTCAGTTTTGGCTCAATGAAGTGGTGTACCTTGGGCACATCATCTCAACCGAGGGCATCAAGCTAGATCCTGAAAAGTTTCAAGCCATTGTTCAGCGGGAGCCTCCTCGAAATGTGAAGTAGCTTCAAAGATTTCTCGGGCTTGCAAGCTATTGCAGAAGGTTCGATGAGAACTTCTCCAAGATTGCTAAGCCTCTGTCCAACCTTCTTCGGTGGAGCGTAAAATATGTGTGGTCTCCACAGTGTGATTTGTCATTCAGTACACTGAAGGAGAAGCTCACCTCATCTTCGGTTTTGACTCCTCCTAATGATTCCAAGCCATTCCAAGTTTTCTATGATGCATCTATCGAAGGTCTTGGTGGTGTTCTGATACAAGAGAAGAAACTGGCACCTTATACCTCTAGGCAGTTGAAGCCAAGTGAGAAAAACTACCCCACTCATGGTCTTGAGTTGGCGGCAGTGGTCCATGCTTTGATTACTTGGAGACACCTCTTGTAGGGATGATAGGTTGAAGTCTACACCGATCAGAAGAGTTTAAAATACATCTTCACTCAACCGAGTCACAATCTTCGTCAAACTCGTTGTGTGGAGATGATCCAAGATTACAATCCAAGCATTGATTATACTCCTGGCAAAGCAAATGTGATTGCAGATGCTTTGAGCAGAAAGACTTACTGCAACAGTCCCATCCTCAAGCCATTCTAGCTTGGTCTTTGTGAATCTTTAGGAAGCTCAACGTTCAAGTAGTTCCTCATGGATTTCTTGCCTCCTACCTTGGAAGACCAAGTCTGCCAAGCTCAACTTCTTGATGCTATGGTGAAGAAAGTGAAGATAGGCTTGGCAAAGAGCATTCCAAAGTATAAGTGCTTCCGTGTGATGACAAGGATGCTCTGGTCTTCGAGGATCGCCTTGTGGTTCCGAAAGGAGATCTCAGGAAAGTTATCATGGATGAATCCCAGAATTCCCGTCTCTCTATACATCTAGGTAGCTCTAAGATGTATCAGAATCTAAAGAAAACCTTCTGGTGGACTCGCATGAAACATCAGACTGCTCAGTTCGTGAACGAGTGTGATGTGTGTCGCAAAGTGAACGCGGAACATCAACGTCCAGTAGGTCTCCTTCATCCTTTGCCTATACCCGAGTGGAAATTCAACCATACGGAGATGGATTTCGTAACTGGGTTTCCTAAGTCCAAGAGGGGAACCGATGCCATGTTTGTGGTCATTGACAAGTTGACTAAACTTGCCCATTTCCTTCCGGTCAAAGAATCTATCTCGACAGCTCAGCTAGCAGAGTTGTACACTTCAAGGACAGTCTCTTTGCACAATGTTCCAATGCTCATTTCCTCAGATCATGGAAGCATCTTTACTTCCAAGTTTTGGGATTCCTTTCAGACTATGATGGGCACCAAGGTCCGTTTCAGTGTTGCCTAACATCCTCATACTAGTGGTCAAGTGGAGAGAGTCAATCAAATTCTTGACGATATGCTCAGAGCTTGAGTGATATATTTTGGCATGAAGTGGGAAGACTGCCTCCCGTTTGCCGAGTTCTCATACAACAACTGTTATCAAGCAAGTTCAGGCAAGGCCCCTTTTTACATATTCTACGACAGGAAGTGCCGTACCCCACTCAATTGGTCACACACTCATGAACGTCAAATTCTTGGGAATGACATGATCACTGAAGCAAAAGAAATGTTTCGTGTCATTTGGGATAATCTCAAAGCCGCTCAGTCACATCAAAAGAGTTATTATGATAGCAATCATCATGACATGACTTTTGATATTGATGATTTTGCTTATCTCAAAGTGTCTCCCATAAGGGCACCCGACGCTTTGGCATCAAAGTAAAGCTTGGTCCATGCTTTATGTGTCCTTTCAAGATTGTTGGCAAAAGAGGTGACCTTGCGTATCAGTTAGAGCTTCCATCCAATTTATCAAATGTGCATGATGTGTTTCACGTCTCTCAACTCCGGAGGTGTTTCAATACTCTCGAGCGCACAATTGACCTCCAAGACATTGATCTATGGCCAAACCTTTCCTATCATGAGGATCTAGTTGCTATTCTCGAATAGACTGGGCGCAATACCCGCAACAAGTCTAGAAAATTTCTCAAAGTTTAATGGACACACCATTCCGATAAAATATCCACTTGGGAGCGCGTGGACCTTCTCCGCTCCGAATATCCAGAGTTCTTTCAGTCCTAGATCTCGCGTCGAGATTCTCTTGTAGTGTGGGAGAGTTGTAACAACACAAGTGCACCCCCTGCCTTATTTATAACGTATTCCATGTTTGAATCTTCAATGGATGCCATCATGGGGCTTGAGTAGTAATTATTTTGCTTCACAACTTTTGCATTATGGCAACGTATCATCATTTCATATTTTTGCATCATGCTTGTTGAAGTGTTATGTGAGACTTTGTGTGTGAAGTGTGCTTGCAAGTTGTGTGAGTGGGTCCTATTCCAAATCATTTTTAAAATATGCAAAAAACCCTATTGCAAAAACTTGTCTAAAACCCTCTCAATTCCAATAATAGATAGGTGTTGTTTTAACTTGATTAAATCAATTAATAAAAATGTTGAACATTCAGCCAATATTCTGGTAGGAATTTTAAAAGTAACACTTGGTAAAAGTGTGGATATTTTATTTTATGACTTATAGCAAAATAAATTCCAATAGGCATTTTATGTGGAACTTTTTGAATGCTCTTAAAATGCCCTTAACATTTTTATATTAAATAAAGATCCTTTTATTGAGTGCCAACCTATTTTTATTTTCTCTCAACTTCTTCTAAAACTCCCTCGTTTAATTTTGTTGTTATTTTTTTAATAAATAAAACAACCCCACCCTTTATGTTTCTATGAGAGAGCACCTCTCCTGGGCCTCTCTTCCTTCCCTTCCCGGCCCAACCATGGTAGCAAACCGCAACCCAGTCAAGTAGCCTAGCTAGTAGCCGCAACCAGCCCAGCTCCCCTCGCCCGACGGCCACCTCCTCCCTCCATCACGTCATTGCCTTTTCTTCAGAGACAACACATGCAAGGAGCATCGTGGCCGTCACGAACATCGAGGTTGCCATCCGTCATGCCCCCTTTATAGTTGGCATCCCTCCATAATGTTTGCCCCTCTCCCATCTCCTCCTCCTTGCACCGCCGCACCTCTCTCTCTCCCACCTTCCTCTCCCCGTGCAGGTAACGTTCAGAGTAAACCAGAGAGAGTTCAAAGAAAGTAAGAGCAAGTGCAGTAGCCGCTGACCTCCTCCATCGTCGTCGCCACTTCTGGGGGCTTCCCCTCCTCTTTCCGCGATGTCCATGGTGTCCCCTGTGACACCCATGTTCAATTCCTGGCGCTAGCTCGCAAGGAAGGTCCCCCTTGTCTCCGGTCGGTCGTCGTCTTCGTCAAGCACTAGCTGCCCAAGCGATGCGGCCTTCTCCATCACCCTCGCGTTTGCGTCTTCGTGTCGAAACCCTCGGTGAGCAGTCAGCCCCCACCGCTCCTCGTCGGTCAGGCATGCCATTGCTGCACGGCGCCTTGCTTTGCCCCGCTGCCGCCATTCCCAAGCTAAGAAGGAGCTCGTGCTCGAGCTCCTCGTAGCATCACATTTAGGAGGTAAGTAGTTGTGGGTTCCCCTCAGTCCCAGCAATCCCCGCCGATGGTTCTCCTCACTTGAGACTGCCGTGTAGCCGGAATTCGACGTCATAGTTATGGCACCAAGTGGCTGTCACCCCTTGCGGTAGACCGAAGTAGGGTCAAGCCCTTTAGAGCAGAGCACCTGCTCCTGTCGCAATTTCCCGATTTCAAAATGTTGCAAAGCGTGGGGTAGAAAAAAGGGGAGAAATGATGTGGTTATAGGATGCAATTTGCTCTTCGAATAAACCTCGTAATCGTAAAAAAGTGGGGTTTTTAGTGTTGCGTCTAGCAAAAGAGAAATCGCCGTATACTATGCCCTCCAACTTCTTAAGAGGTTTATCTAAAAGATTCGCGATATAACTAGGAAGACCTTTCAAATACCACACATGAGTCACGGGACATGCGAGTTTCTTCCTGTCAAAGTTTCTATGTTTATAAACTATTGTAAATTCTCTTCGTGAAATTTAACCAAGTCTGGAAATTTATAATTATTTTCATGCCATGTTTAGGGGATGCTACCAAGTGTTCTATGTAGTTTCAGCTCATGCTCACTACTAGTGTCTTGTAGTAGTTTTTATCCTCTACAATATTGTTAAATTTCATGCCATGAAACTTGCTGCAGAATAGAGTTTATTGGCTGTCAACATATCACCAGATTAGAAACTACAAATGCAAACTCAGATTTTTACTAAGTCCTAATCTATAATATTTCTTGCCATGTTGAGAACTTGATTGCCATTGTTTCATGAACCTATCAATGTTGCTGTTAGTTAGAGTTTGTTGTGCTACTTGATAGCTTCATATTCATGGCTTGTTGAACCCATTGAGTGGTTGTAGCTGCTAGTTTTCTCTTAATCAAAGTGGTATGTTGTTGTTTATGGACAGATCGGTTGTTGTTTTGTTTTGTGCTTTGTGTGAGTTGTGCTTAGTTGTTTTGCATGTATTTTAGGTCTTTTGCACCTAGAATGTTGTGACCCATCCAATGGAATACTTGGAATGCCAAGAAAATGCCCATAGCTCCCTCTCAAATGATTTTTAGACATTGTTGCCTTCCGTATCTTGTTTTGTGATTTCTGAGAGATCCCTGGCTCGGTTTGCGATGTTCTGAGAACGAGTGCGAGGATCCCGCAGATTACGTTCCTGAAGAGCAAGAGATGTACCCGTCAGAAGAACCAACATGCAAAATGATTGTGACCTTGGTATTGTCTCTAATTTTGTTGTGCTTATATAACTCATTTTCATCGCTATTATATTGCTGCCTACCACCTGATAATAAGACTCCAAACAATGCCATGAAAAATCTCTAACCCTCCACATCCTAGCAACTATTGGTTGGCTATAATAACACTTGTTCAACGCTCTTATAGCATTGCTAGTCGCAGGTGCAGGCTGATCCATGTGTTTACATGGGTATTTTGAATATCATCTTATTACTTCCATTTAATTTAATGCACCTATATACTTGGTAAAAGTCGGAAGGCTTGGCCTTTTGCTGGGTGTTTTGTTTTGCTTTTCCTGCTTCACTTTTGGCTACCGGTGTTATGTTCCATATTGAGCGCTCCTAACACGCTTGGGGTTGTTATGGGGACACCTTGATAACTCGTTTTATTTAAGACTTGTATGGCAAGACCAAACTTTGGTACTCAATTTGCTAAACAACTTAATAATAAAAGCATATGGAATAGATACCCCGAGGATAATTAATCAACCCCCGAGCCAGTTCTCATCATGAGTGTTGGTCCAACCCAGAGTCATGTGAGGGGCCAACCCAGAGCAACTTGGGTGATCTCTATCAGGCCACCGTAAGCTGCGCTCATCCGATCGTGTCCTGAGAACGAGATACAAGGCTCCTATCGGGATTGTCGGCACGTCGGGCGGTCTTGCTGGATTTTTCTTCACCTCTTCGAGGTGTATTGTGCATCGGGATTCCGAGGATACTTTCGGGTATCTCAAGGTTGAGGTTTTCCACTAAGGAGTCCGAGGATATCACGTGTTTTTTGTGGTAGAGGCTTCATGTGCAGCTTGTGGTAGTTTGTGATGGACTAGTTGGAGCACCCCTGCATGGTTAATATCGTTCAGAAAGCCATGCCCGCGGTTATGTGGCAACTTGGAAACTTTGTTTAAAATATGGTTCTAGATAACTTAAAGTATACTTAATGAAAATATGCCAACTGTGTGCGTAACCGTGACTGTCTCTTTCACGAGCTCCTTCTCTGATCGAGGACACTTTGGGATTATGTCTAACGTAGTAGGTGTTCAGGATCACTTAGTAATCATTATGTAGTTCATGGCCATCATGCGTAGACCACTCAGTTTACTTTATGTTGTCGTAAGTTAGTCACAATACATGTTTAGTGTTGTTGCAACCTAAACACTTAACATTCCATACCCAATAACTTGATTAGTTCTGGTATCATGGTCGCAAGATTGCTGAGTGCCTGTGGCTCACAGATTACTACACCACCACACGTCGAGGTACCGCAGATCCAGAGGCGTTTGATGCTACGCATATTCAGTGGGAGTTCGATGAAGGTAGTGGCCGCATTTAGGTGACGTATGCTGATGATTAGAGGACCTTGATCATTCCATGGGCTAGCAAGACAGATCATTGCAATTTTGTCGTTTATCTTGTCCGTAGTCGGACCGTTTCTTATGGATAATTTGAAATAAATTGTTGAGTGGATTGTAACTTAAGTTGTGGCGAGTGTAAGCATTCCATATACTCATCTCTTCATGTATGTATTGCAGTGATTTCTGTACTTGTGAAATGCTAAGATGCGCCTCTTTCCGTATTTAGGCCTCGTCCCCCAATATGGAAAGTGTCGCATCTTGGACGTTACACACTCGCACCCTTTATCTATTCTTACGATGAACTGAAATCTCTCCGCACCTAATCTCTTCGCTGCAGGAAACACAATCTATAGTCCTACTTATGTTATTTATTTTACTAGTTACTTTAGCACACACTTTCAAACTCTCTTTATTTTTGCACAACTCGCTATTTGTGATCTAGGATAGGAAGAATATTTGCAGAAGTTCAAGCAGTTACTTCACGCCAGAGTTGTGACAGAAGCCCCACCACAAATACTCTTTGTCCTCTTCCTTGGGACGATTACTCATTGGGATACTTCTATGAAAGTGGTACACCACCATGTTTGGCTTGCACCCGCCAAAGCATTTTCTAGCACCATTGTGGGGGAGCTAAGCGCGGAGTATTTGTTTTGTAAATATTTTCGCAAGTATTGTCATTGTAGATGCTTCATGTAACTCACGGGGCTCTACTTGTTCATGAAAAATGTATTTACCAAATCTTATTGCTCGTTTCCCTTAGGAAAGCAAGCTTCATTGATTGAAAAATACAAATATAGTGAAACTGATGAGCTTAACACTTTGTTTGCAGAAATGCCGGTTACTCCAAAGCCTAAGAAGACTAATAGGGATCATTATGATCGAGTATAAATTTTTGGATCTTCTATTGTTTATGCTACTACTTATGCCAAAGAGTGCTCGATTTATTGTGATTTATTGCAGAAGTTAGAAAGCACGCCTTTGCAGGAACTAAAGAAAACACCCTCAGTCACATATCATGTTCTTTGATACATTAGGTGGAACATTAAAATTAAAGGATGGTTCACAGGAATCCGTATTATTGAGGCTCCTTGGGTTTTCTTGGAAGGATGATGCTGAGAAATGGTAATAATCGATTGCCTGAAGGAAGTATAACCAACTGGCTTATGTTTGCCGAAATGTTTATGGATAAAATTCTTCCAACCTCGAAGATTACTAAATTAATGAGAAACCTCACCTTATTCGTCTAGGAAGACGGTGAAACTTTATATAAAAGCTTTGGAGAGATATTCTATTATTTGAACTTATGCCCTAACCATGGTTATGCTAAATATGTCAAGCTCTGCATGTTTTATCATGGAATTAATGTGGAATAAAAATCCATTCTTGATTTAGTATAGGAGGACAATTTATGTCTTTAACCTTAGAAGAAGGGAGATAACTTATAGAGAAAATTGTATTTGCACAAGAAAGATGGAATATCGAGGAGCGAACCAAGCCAACTAGAAAGATGGAATACTGCACACATGGAAGAATTTAAAAAGGTTACTCAACAGAAAGGTAACCCCGTTGAACAAGTTACTAACGAAAAAGTGGAAATATGTAGTATTTACCATCAGGAGTATGAACTTCAAGATATGAAGAACAGGTTTAAATTCCATCCAAACAACTTCAACAGAGACTTTCAAAGATGTATCTATCACAATGAAAAGGTAATAATCTACCTTCCCCGAGAGGTAGAAGGGTTAAGTCAAGCGGTAAAGAATATCTATAAACACTCCTGAATGATAAAAACTCAATGCACTCAGATCACTAAGACAAAATATTTGATTCTTCCTAAATTAGATAAATATAATCCAATTTCTACTAATGAAAATTTGTCTCATGGTGGGAAAAGAACGTAGGATCCTAGAGGCCCGGACTGGCACGAGAAGGAGCAAGAACAAATAAGGAGGGAGAGTTAAAGTTAAATTGAGGAGAATGGATAACTTCTCTTTGGTGATGAGAAACCGGAAGAACATGCCCATCAAGCTGTGCACGAAAATGAAGCGGAAGCTGACAAAGAAGTTAACCCTGATGCTGAAATAGTAGATGGTTATAACAATGAAGAAGTAGAAAGAGTTGAAGAACCAAGGGTGGAAAGAAATGCTCGACCACTCGATCCCACCAGAGCAGGAAGTAACCAAGCAACAAGGGATAAATAAAGAGGTAAGGAAAAGGATAAAGGCAAAGGTAAGACATACAAAACCCTTCCTTACCCTAAGGTCGTAAGGCCACCTTTGAATGATGCACTTTATTCCTCCTTTTGCATGCAATAGCTGATCTAAAAATGTGGATGCATGTGACTCACATGTTCAAGGTTCCTACCTTTGCCAAGTTCATGTGTGACATTGTTAACAATAAAAGAAGTATGAATCTAAAGAAAAAGGTGGCATGAATAAGGGAGCATCCCTTTGAGAACAAGATACTAGAGAACTTGCGAGACCCAGGTATACCCATGATATCTTGTTCAATGGGTAATCTTTATTTAAATAATTGTATTTTCGATGCCGGGGGCAGACATTAGTGCAATGACTCTAACTCTTTATCATAAGTTGAATCTAGTTGAATTTATGCCCAAAAGCATAACCTTGTAGATGGAAGATAAGTACACAAAGAAGCCGGTGGGAGTGGCTAAGAATGTCCCGCTAAGATTAGACGAGAATGTTATACCTATTGATTTTGTTATCCTTGACATGCCCAAAGACGAAAATTATCGATTATCCTTGGTAGGGCATTTTTAAATATCGCGGGTTGAAAGTAAATTAAATCCCTTGGTGGTATCGATAATTAATAACAACATATATGTCATTTTACTAATATTTCTCTCTAGTACAGATAAGTTCAATGATTGTCATGGCTAGGATCTGAGATGTGGAACCCCTATGATGCAAAGGGACATACTGGCAAAAGTTTCTAGACTCTACATTTTGTTTAGGTGATTGAAATGTCTCCATCGTATCTATAATTTTTGATTGTTTCATGCCAATGTTCTACAACTTTCATATTCTTTTGGCAACATTTTATATTATTTTTGGGACTAACTTACTTATACAGTGCACCTTGCCCGTTCCTATTTTTGTGTGTTTTCTGTTTCGTAGAAATTCCATATCAAATGGAGTCAAAATGCGATAAAAATTTATGGATTTTTTTCTGAAACATAAGTGTATTTTAGGAAGAAGGATCAACGCCACACGATGCCCGAGGCTCTCACAAGGCAACTGGGCACGACCAGTGGGGTGGTCATGCCCTGATGTCTTGTGGTAACCCCTTAAGTCAGTTGGGGCCCTACTTTTGTCATGAGAAAGGTATTTTCGAAATAAAAATCCCTTCAAAATTTCAGCCCAACCGGAGTTACGGATCTTTGTTTATTTAAGAAATGGTGACGTGCGAGAAAATAGTAAAAAAACACGAGAGAAACAATGAGAGAGATCCAATCTTGGAGGGGCTGCTTCCCTCCGGGAGGCATGGCAGCCATGGACTAGAGGGGAAACTCTCCTCCCACCTAGGAAGGAGGCCGAGGAAGAAGACGGAGGCGGACTCTCTCCCCCTTTCTCCTGGTGGTGCTGGAGCGCCGCCGGGGCAACCATTGTGACGGTGATCTACACCAACGACTTCACCGCTGTCACCACCAACTCCATCCCCCTCTACGCAGCCGTGTAAACCGTCTTCTCCCTATTGTAATCTCTACTTGAACATGGTGCTTAATGCTATATATTGTTACCCAATGATGTGTGGCTATCCTATGATGTTTGAGTACATTTGTTTCTTCCTACAGGTTAATTGTTTTATGATGCTATTGATATGAGTAGTATATTGATATTGTGTTGTCTTAAGGTGCCTTCTGTGAGGCGCACACATGAAGGATTCACACAAAGTGTTTGCAATACGTTCATGATTCGCCTATAGTGGGTGTCTAGAGTGATAGAAGCTTACACCCGAGTAAGGGCATTGAGGGAGTCCGGGATTAGGGGGTCCATGGGTCACCTGCGTATCCTTATGGGTCGGACTCTGTGGCATGTTGGTCCATTGGCGGAAGTGTCGGATTCGAGATGGACTCTTACGCAGACTTGGCATGCAATCCAAGGTGATATAGTCATCAGCATATTCCTTCTCTATTGTAACCGGCTTTGTGTAAACCTGACACCCTTAGCGTCTATATAAGACAGGGGATCATAGCTCACAAGATACATGAAGCTCATTACGATTAGGGTTTAGACCACAAAATCGATCTCATAGTAGATCAACTCTATACACTGTACTACCTCATCAATAACAACAAGAGTAGGACGTAGGGTTTTACCTCCATCAAGAGGGACCGAACCTGGGTAAAACACCATCTCCATTGTCTCTTGTTACCCATCGACCCTAGATCCACAAATCCGGACCCCCTACTTGAGATCGGCCGGTTTTGACACCTGCATTGGTGCTTTCATTGAGAGCTCCGCTGCGAGATCGTACAAAGGCTTGATGGCTCGCTTGGTTACCAACGAAAGAGTTAACTCCGGAGATATCTTCACCTCCGGCCAATCTTCTGCTTTTAGCAGTACCTCGCACTTCAAGGAGGCTCATCATCAAATCGATGGGATCACCCCGGGTCAGGAATTTAAGTTTGGAGAGTTGGAATTCATTGCCAACTCCTGCGACGACCTGATCTTTTTCGAGGTAACGGCTGCACCAGAAGGCATCGAAAAATCCGAAGCCTTTGCTTTGGGCCCAATTCTTGACTTCGAGTCTGAAATAGATTTTAACCTTGATTCGGCCTTGAGCCAAGATACGGCTATGGAATTTGAGAGCACGAGGGTCATCCCACCTGAACACACGTCCTACATCGAAGCCTCGGAATACAATTCCATTAGGACTCCGATTGCTAGTCCACAAATCTCCCATGGTCAAACGAGAGAAAGTCCCAAGCGCAGACTGATGACCATTTGGACGTGCGGGCTCTCACCCAGGACCTTTCCGTCCCTCGAGCTAGGTACACCGAACTTTATTCCCCACCCACCACCCACTTCGTCGCCACCATCGAAGATCTAACTGATCTGTTAGAATTCTCTTCTGAAGAAGCCGAAGACATGGACATGGCTATTCAATCACCAGACCCTCCCATAATAGGACGATGGACCGCCACCTTCACTTATGATGTCTACATGGTGGACACTCCATGGGACGAAGGTGATATGGGGAAAAGCGATGATGACACCCCACTTGAAAGCACAATTTCTCCCTAGGGTGGTTCTGATAACTGATCATAACATATGCATCATTAGACTAATATGTTTTTCAAAGTATATTTCAGAAAAGCTCAAAAGATGCTTTGGCTAAAGGCTTATTTGGAGATGCCCCTTGATACAAGAAAGGAATAAGATTGGATCAAGCTTCAAGCTAGAAGACCCTTCATTTTATATTTGTGAGAAATCACTCTTGAGTCCATTGGAAAGCCAATACTATTAAAAGGGGGTGAGGTATTAGAATGAACCAGTTGCTGAAGTGCTCAAAGTAAGCCACCAAAATACTCAGTTGTTTTTCCCACATAACCATTTTGTCTAATTCCACATACTCAAATTTGGTGCCACAATCTTTCATATTTCGGCCTCACCAAGTTTGACCTCACACAGAAACCCTAGCCGTTTCCGCCAAATTGGAGCAACCGAAACCATATCGGTGCTACCGAGTTCAGGGTGACCAACTTCTGTTGCCTTGGTACAGAAAATCGGAATTTCCAAGATTACGTATCGGTGTCACCGAGTTTGATCATCTGACCGTTAGCCACCTTTTTGGTAACATCGTGTTGTGTATATCGGTCCCACCAAGAATCAAAAGTTGCTGCCTTTTGTGCAAGTCGGTACCGTCGAGTTTATGACTTCGTTGTATGATGTCTATATATACCCCTTCACCCACTTCTCATTCATGAGATAAGCACTCAGAACACACACTTCATTTCCAGATCCATTTTCTAAGAGAGAACCACCTACTCATGTGTTGATACCAAGATATTCCAATCCATTCATTTGAAACTTGATCTCTAGCCTCCCCAAACTGCTTTCCACCAAATAAAATTCTCCTACCCATGCCTATTCTTTGAGAGAGTGATTTTGTGTTGAGGAGACTATCTTTAGAAGCACAAGAGCAAGCAGTTCATTGATCTACCACATCTATTACCTTTTGGAGGGTGGTGCCTCCTAGATTGGTTAGGTGTCGCTTGCGAGCGTCCTACTTTGTGTTGTGGAGTTGAACCAAGATGTTTGTAAGGTCATGGAGATCGCCTACTTCGTGAAGATTTATCATGAGTAAGGCTAGTCCTTACTGGGTGGAAGCCGTGGTGGAATAGACAAGACCGCTTCTTCGTGGACCCCTTGTTGGTGGAGCCCTCGGTGGACTCTTGCAGCTATAACCCTCCGTGGGTTGAAGTCTCCACTAACATGTACGTACGATAGCGCTACCTATGGGAATCATGCCAAAAATCGATGTGTTAACCTCATGCATTTGATCTCCCTACCGTACTCCTTTACTTTAAACTTGCATGTTTTACATTCCGCTCCTACACTCTTAGAACTGCATGTGTAGGGTGTACTTGACTTGCCATAACTACCAAAACTTCCGCTCAACTAAAATTGGGAAAAGGCAAAAAAATATCATGTTAAGTAGTCTAATCCCCCCACTAGACATACATTCGATCCTACAAGTGGTATCAGAGCTTTGGTCTCTGTTGCATTGGTTTCACAACCTAGGAGAGTATGACGGCTACTTAGGGACATTATCACCGTAGAGGTCCATACTTCAATGGCACTAATTTAGCTAGTTGGAAGCATAAGATGAAAATGCATATTCTTGGCATTAATCCTCATGTTTGGCTTGTTATTCGTGTTGGTGTGCAAGGTAACTTCTTCGGAGAAGGGCATGAACCGGATCATGATGCGACAGCTGATGAACTAAAGATGTTGCAACTCAATGCTCGAGCCTGCGACATCATCTTCAACTATCTATGCCCCAAATAATTCAACAAAATTAGTCACCCTGAGAATGCAAAAGAAATTTGGGATACTTTTATCGATATGCACGAAGGTACTGATTTTGTCATAGAAACTAAGTTCGATGTGCTTCAAAGTCAGCTTGACAAGTTCAAGATGAAGGATGGTGAAGGTGTCGTTGAAATGTACTCTAGGCTATCTCTCATCACCAATGAGATTGCCGGCTTAGGAAGCGAAGATATGACAGACAAATTCATCATCAAAAAGGTACTTAGAGATCTTGGGGGAAAGTATGACACTGTGTGCACATTGATCCAAATGATGCAAAACTACAAAGATCTCAAGCCAACTGAAGTCATTGGTAGGATTGTTGCTCATGAGATATCACTCAACGACAAAGATGAGCTGCACAACAAGTCAAACAATGCTTACAAAGCTTCATGTGATGCTCCCGCTACTTCAAAGGACAATCTTGTCACTGATGAAGAGATAAGCCTCATGGTCAGGAAATTCAACAATTTCTAAAAGAGTAGAGGTAAAGAGAGAAGCTCAAGCTCAAGACATGTTGAGAAGCGTTCGTCCAGTCGTGACCGAAACTGCTACAATTGTGGTAGCCCGGACACTACTCCAATGAGTGCTCGGCTCCCTACAAACGGAGAGAAGAGTCACCTCAAAGACGAAGCTCAAGAGATGAGTCACCTCGCTGAGAGAGAAGGAGTAGAGAAGATCGTTATGAATGAAGACACTCACAGAGAGGCAAGGAATCAGAGAAGAAGGATAAATACACCATGAGCAGCTCAAGAAGAATATATCAAGCTCATGTTGGTGAATGGGTTGCTAGCTCCGAGTCTGACAACCATTCCTAGAGAAGCTATGACTCCATCTCCGACTATAGTCAAGATGAAGGTATTGCCGGCATTGCACTTGTTTCCTCCAACTCCTACGACCTATTTGATTCACCAAATGAGGGGTCGAAAACCGCTTCATGGCTAAAGTCCCCAAGGAATCTCACCACGAGTATCTTGATTTAATAGTGACTAGGATGACTTGTTAGGAGAAGATGACTTGCACTTTTATAAAGCTAGTAATTGCAATGGAAATGAAATTGTTAATTATCATGCTAATCAAGAGAAATCGAGTGATGGTGATAAGAAAGAGATTGAATGACTAACTAAAGAATTAAAAATTCATAAGTTAGCTCATGAAACTACTCTAGAAGATCATAGAGAGCTTGCAAGAACTCATAAGAAGCTACACTTTGAGAAGCTCAATTTGGAGCAAGAGCATGAGTTCCTAATAGAGATCAATGATGATCTTCGAAAGAAAAGTTCTTCTTATCTAGCCAAACGATTACTCTTGTCTACTTTTATTCCACAGGTTAAACCTAAGAACACTAGTAAGAAAGGCAAGAAAGTTTCTTCATCTCGTAACAACAATGCTAAAGCTAAATCCAATAATGTTGTTTCTAGTAACTCTCTTCATTCCACTAATGATCCTTTTATCCAAGTTAAACTTGAGAAAGAAGACGATTTATTGAAATGGATTATAGAGAGAGGTGTCTTCTAGAGTCTTGCCGGAAGTAAGCAAGCAAGGAGGACATCCGAAGAAACAAGGTGTTGGCTACTTCAACTTCAACGGAGATGATTGGGAAGAAGGTCCATATCCCATTCCTAAGTTTGTTCCCCAAGATGATAAGTATGATCCTACTCCTCCCAAAGGAACAAGCTCACAAGATGGCCTTCTACCACAAGACCACAAAGGGCAAGGGAAAGCTTCAAGATGACATTGAGTTATATGAAGAAGAACCGCAAGTCAAGGTCAAGTGGATTCCCAAGTACACTAATAGCACTACCTCATCTAGTGCTACCACAACTCCAAGGATTCCCATCAAGTTGATGTGGATCCCCAAGAGGAAGAACTATAAAGTTCTCGAGGGTGACTCTGCCAATGAAATTCAATCCTATTCATTTTGGGAAGAACTATATGCAATCATCCTTAACCATATGCATTAGTTCAAGGAGTCACACATTCCCTAAAAGGTAAGTTAGGAACAAGGTAATTAATGTTTTATTAGACATCATCGCATGTGTGTTCCACTCCATGTCCATACATATTCTTGCATATTTTCCTTTTGCTTTGGGACTAACCCATGTAGGTGACAAGAGTAAGAAACAACAAGGATTGCTCCAAACTCAAGATGATCTTCGTCAACATTGAGCATCCACCACTACTTCAACTACTTCAAGTATTCTACAACAAAACCCAAGGTTAGTTTATCCCTCTTAGGGGGATGTCATATCAAGGGGGATATTTACTCTAAATATTGAGTATAAGCATCTCCTAAGGATATGAACACATTAAGCTTATGTAAAAGTTGTAACCCCACTTGTGCTTAACGACGAGTATGAGCTATGATCAAGTATTCTTACTTGGATCCTAAGTCAATATACTCATATATAGATGAATTTGTCATCCCCCAAGTGCTTGATAGATACTAGGATGTTTGTGCATATTCACCATATTTTATCTATCATCTTATTGTGTGAGCATGTTGGTCTGCATGTGTGTGCTCATTCGAGGACAACCAATTGTTGTTCTTTGTCTCTTGATTTATCTTTTGCCAATTGGATGGACAAGAACGCATATGACCCTTCTCTAGCTATCTATGCTATCTCATCTCAAGTTCTATTCATTCTTCATCACAAAACTTGAACAAGCACTTGCCGATCCCGCAGTGTGAAGGTGCACTCGGAGTTCCGTATCGTCAAAGGCTGTCTTCCAGAACCTCTTTGTAAATCTCGGTGAGACCGACCCCCCAAACTTGGTTCGATCAAATTTTCAATGTTCATCCGGTCTTCAATCTCGGTACCACCGAAATCACAAACTCCGTTACACCGAGTTTCCCTATCAGCTAACAGTAGAGGAACTCGGTGACACCAATTTTGTAATCTCGGTGACACCGACAACG
Source organism: Hordeum vulgare subsp. vulgare (assembly GCF_904849725.1). NCBI lineage: Eukaryota > Viridiplantae > Streptophyta > Magnoliopsida > Poales > Poaceae > Hordeum > Hordeum vulgare. The sequence continues at coordinate 296,099,176 of NC_058520.1, read as the reverse complement.
AAGGGGTATATATCCTCGCGGACGGGTCTTTGAAATTAGTTCTTCAAAACTCTTCGTCTCAAACCCTAAGCTGCCCCGAAGGACCCCTCATCGTCTCCTTTGCCTTGCCAAGCGCCTCCACCATTGGGAATCGCCATCGTCGACGGAATCTTCGCCGTCATCGCCACCAAAGTCGGACTGCCACTAAGCTACGGTAAGGTTCCGATCTCCTTCTGTGCTCCCTCAATCCAACCCATGTGCATTGGGAAATTTTATCTACAAGCCACCATGTGCAAACCCCTCCCTTCCACCAGAGTATCTCGTAGCATAGAAAACAATGAAATTTCGGATCTGATCTACCGCAGCATGCAACTTAGTGAGACCGATTTGGTAGAATCGGTTCCATCGATTTCACTTTTAGGGTGCCCGAGAAGCAACTCGGTGAGACCGAGCAGATCTTTTCGATGAGCCTGAAACAGACTGCTAAGTTTCTGCTACTCCAGTAAGCTTTCTTGGTGACTTTGAAATTACTAACCCGGTGCTACCAATTTACATTCTATAGAAGATTATACCCTAAATTTCTAACCTCAAATTTTTAAAAATCCTTCTATGTTTTGTGATGTTCAACCCTTCTGCATTTCCTATATCTACTTCACAGGATTGTTGTTTGCTGGTTTGCTGCTCAGTTGTTGCTTGTCTGCCAAGATGTGAGGATGTGAAGATAGCCAGAATGATTTCAGATAGAACAATGTAGAGATGGGCTCAGGCACAAGTTCTGAGAAGACTGACTCTGACCATGGATCTTACAGCTCCCATGGCTTGTCCAAGGCAGCCCCCAGGCAGAGGAAGAAAATGAATTTAGATGAAGAGGACTCATATTTTGTGCGAGAGGAAACTTCAACTCCTACAAAGGCTCCTAAGAAGACTCTCAGGGAAGAATACGCAAGACCTGCTGATGTTAGAGCTCCTGAGTTTCCAAATCAGAGCACGACACTCTCCACTAATAAACCTGCCAAGAAGGCTGGTGTGAAGAAATCCAGGAAGAGGATAGTTCATGTTGTTGGTAGACAAACTTCTATGTACGAGGAGCCATAAGATGCTACTACAGAAGAAGAGATCCCAACTCCTCCCAAAAATAAGAAGCTCATGGCTGATGCCATGCCCAAGAAATCTACTCCTAAGCCTCCTTCCTAGGTTAAAAAGGATGTAGCTCATAGGAAGACTACAAAGGATATTCCCGCAGCTCCCAAGGAGAAAGGCCTTGCTTGCAGCGCCTTTGCTGCAGAGGAAGAAGATGAGACTCCACCAATTGTCAGAAAGCTCCAACCAAATCTGCAAGTGCACAATGCAGCTCACCCAGTAGCTGAAGACATGAAGAAGAGGAAAGATGCAGGTTTGAGGAAATGGAGAGTTGCAGATGCATATGCCATACGGAGAAGAAGTAATGTTGATCCAAGGTTTCACACCAAGGAACAACAAGATTTCTATCAGACTGTCCTGTATGACAAAAGTCCAGTTGTCAGTGATATGAGATATTTTTACTCGGATTAAATCAAACTAAATGAAAAATTCTTTCCCCATGTGCAAGAAAATTTTAGGCTAGTGGACGTTGAAGATTTTGTTGGAAAAGAGATGACCCCATGGAATGATGAGTTGATGATGTGATTTTACTCAACTGTTCATTTCTATGGAGATGGTTCTATTATCTGGATAACAGATGGTCAAAATTATGAGTCTACGATTGATGAGTGGGACACTATCATTGGTGCCCCCAAACATAAAGAGAGTGATGTTGATGTGTATTCTGAAGCAAAGATGAGCGACAACTCCATGGCCCACATGTACAAGCCAATTCCTAACAAGTATTTGGAAAGTCACAAGATGGGCCCAGTATACTTGTTGCAAGCAGGGATACCCACAACTAACACCATTCTGAGACACACCTTGATGCCTAAATTAGGTGATGATAGTATGGTTCGAGGTCACTACATCTGCTGCACCATTAGGACTCTCACACTAGATTCGGAGTGATGCACTTGATAGTAGAGACTATCCGGAGGACTGCTGCTAAATAGAAAAGATCTTGTGGATATGCCTCGTACATTCAGAATCTTCTCAATGCCAAGCTAGGCAAGCATGCATATCTCCTTGATCGTCCCTATCTACCCCTTCAGCCAGAATTTGAAGACAATGTAGTGGTTTTGGATGAAAATTATCCAAGCTCAACTTCACCAAGAATGGTAGCATATGCATCACAAGCTGAGGTTGCTAGAAATGAGCCACCACTAGTTCCACAACTTAGAACTCAAGCAGAGCAAATGACATTTCTAGTTAGCTCTATCCAAGGTATGCAAAATCAGAATAGCCTTGAGAGAGTCGTGGAAACAAAGTTTCATGACATGGATGTGAAGGTAACCGAGTTGACCACTATAGTCAAAAAGATTCAACATGAAGTTGACTTAGTGGAGATCCCACACTCAGATGATGATGATGACGATGATGAAGAGTCACCTCCTCTCACTACCACATAGTTCAGCACCCAGCGTAGATCAGCTGTTGTACCTGCTCCGGAGACAAGACATACTTCATCTGCTCAAGCATCTTCGCCTCCAACTCCAGCTCAAGCACCTCCACTATGCACTCCTCCAGCTCCAGGACGCTCAACAGATGCCTTCATGGATGCTCTTCTGTCGAATCCATCATCAGGTGCCCAGAGAGACGAGTAGCTCTATACTTTTTGAACTTTTTGGTAACTTCTTACCAAAGGGGGGGTGTATAGATCATAGGGCTTTGAGAGAGAGAGAGAGAGAGAGAGTTTTGACTTTATTTGCTCTCATTTGGTTTTAAAACTTTGGTATTTTGGACGAATTTATCCCATTATATGTGTTTCATCATACGCTTTGCGTGGTTGATGCTATGTTATTATCGTTTTAGCTATCTATGTGATGATCATTCACTTATCTTATTGGTGTCATGTGCATTACTATTCATTCTTATCTTTTATTGGCACCACCAAGATGTATGTGACATGGAAGAGTGATCCATGATCCTAATCAATTGTGCATTTGCATTCAAACGCAAATTTTAGATAATGCACAAATTTAGGTGAGCTCTTGCTTTTCACATACTTCTGAAAGCGTCGATGCTAATCATTGATTATATATTTCTTGAAGCTTTGATCTATATGTTATCAACAATTACCAAAAATGGGGAGATTGAAAGCACTATTGCTCCCTAGGGTGGTTTTGATAATTGATCACAACATACGCATCATTGGACTAATATGTTTTTCCAAGTATATTTCAGAAAGGTTCAAAAGATGCTTTGGCTAAAGATTTATGTGGAGATGCCGCTTGATGCGAGAAAGGACTAAGATTGGCTCAAACTTCAAGCTAGAAGACTCTTCATTTTATATTTGTGAGAAATCACTTTTGAGTCCGTAGGAAATCCAATACTATTAAAAGGGGGTAAGGTATTAAAATGAACTAGTTGCTCAAGTGCTCAAAGTTAGCCACCAAAATACTTAGTCATTTTTCCCACATAACCATTCTGTCCAATTCCACATACTCAAATTCGGTGCCACCAACTTCCATATTTCGGCCTCACCGAGTTTGACCTCACACAAAAACCCTAGCCATTTCGACCAAATTGGTGCAACGGAAACCATATCGGTGCTACCGAGTTGTCACACCCTGTATTTACCTCACTTGAACTGTAGTTTTCAAAATCTGAATTTATTAAAACTTTTTAAGCAAATGCTATGAGTGCCATGATAGTCATTGATTGTGTGTCTGATTGATTGAGTGACCCCAAAACTAGCTATTATAACATGACTATTTCATAAAAATCTTCTTCTCATTTTTGATTATTTCAAAACCTTGCTTTGGGTTTGCACTACAAGTCCCTAATGTCAAGGTAGTGCCTTTACCCAAAGATGATAATGTAGTTTTAGAAATATTTTTAACCTCCAATATCATAAAATACTCATTTTATAAAATATCTTCCTATTTTATTTGCATGTCTACTTCTGAGGCCAGAAATGATATTTTTGTATGAAAAATTACTTTTGTGCCTTAGAAAAATCTGAGAAAATTTGGAGATACTTAGAGGAAATATATTTTTCATAGATAAAATTTTCAACCCCTATATTTGTTCAAATTATTTGGGCAAATCCCTGAAAAACTATTCTGTCTCTTTTGACCTTTTCAAATATTTCCTAATGAAATATTTCTAATAAATTCCCAAAAAATTCCAGCAGTCTCCCCAAGCTATATTTGGTGGCCATGCCAAGTTTCATCTCATTTCAAGGTTGATTGGTTCACTAAATAATCCTAAAACCCTCTTTGTCCAGAATCAAGTTGGAGCTAGTCTACATGGCAAAGTTTTTCAAATGGCTTGACACTTTGCACGAGTGCTCAGCATCCCAAATAAGGAGCCTCTGCCAAAAATAGGATTTGTAGGGATTAATTTACCCACATTCCCTTTGGAAGGGACAGATATGTCCATTTGGGGATGATTTCAACTTTGCACTGCCAATATTGTCCAATGAAGCTCAAATTTGGTACAACATCATATTTTTGCATCAAACTTAATGTTCTTAACTTTCATCACCAGTGGTGAAGTGTAGCTACCCCAAACTCCTGTGGAACACCTTCTGCGAGCTTGGTAAATCAGCTCTTACCTCACTCTACACCCACACCCTTTCCACCAAACTCTTCGTCCAAGCAGACAACACCATTCCTCAACTGCAGACGAGTGGACCCTCTCTGGATCCAAGCAAAAGAGCCAAAATATTCATTGTAGTTTCTGGCTCAAGTCTGGCATCACCTCTTTAATCACTGCCTTTGACCAACAACGAGTCCCTCGGCTCTCAAACGACTAGGGATGATCTAACCCAACCAGGACACGCCAGACACAACCTAAGCACCCCAGAACGCACCAACATGCGGTGGCATGCCAAAACTGCACTCTGGGCGCGCTACAGGAAGCATCCGAGGCAAAGGTGGCCAGCCCCGGCCCGTTCTCGCCTCCCCTCGGTGCCTGTACACGTCCCCGACAGCCCACCTGAATCAGGGCAGCCTCAGGGCCCCTCCTCCCCCTATCTATTGACCAGGGCGACGCGTGCCCGCGTGTGCCAGATTTGGCCAGAGGAACGCGTCCACGCAGCACGCATGCTCCCCGCTCTCTCTCCCTCTCAGTGAGTTACAGGGGTCCTAAACCACGTCCGCAATACCGTGGTTTCGACCCCGAGCTCTCTCTGCCTCTCCAGCGAGCCACGATGAAACCACCAGTGCTTCCCACTCGGTGCACCGTCGAGGGCCTATAATATGCCTTCCCCCTCGCCCCTGCACCCTCATTCCACTCCTCCAGAGCCTAAATCAAGCCCCCAGCCTACCCCATTCTAGCATAGTGATCTCCGGTGCTCAAGATCGACCGAGGCCCCGCCGCTTCGGAGCTCCGTCAATCTCGAGCTACAGGCCAGCTCTCACACTCCTCTCACCTCCTCTGTGAATGTAGTGAGCTCACGGAGCTTCCCCACCTATTCCCCGAGCTAATCACTGCCCGTAGCACCCACTTCATCCACCTCCTGAATCGGCTCCGCCGCTGCCACCTCGTTGCCGGTGAACGAGAGCTTCCCCGTCGACCTTTCGACCACCAGCAGGTAGGCAGCGATGTGCTGGTTCCATTTCTGCCGTTGTAGGGCCTTGAGGGCGCCGGTGTCGCTGCCGGCGTGCCTCCCCTCCCCTCTTTCCACAGGTGGAAGACGACCCCGACAGGTGTGCCCCACCTGTCGGTGGCTCCTCTCTCTCCCTCTCTCCTCTCTCAGTCGCTAGCTGCAGGGGCCCGCGCATGAGGTTTGAACCTGGCGGCGTGCGCGCCTGGGCTGGTTGGCTGGCTGGCCAGCTAGGCCGGCCTAGCCGCAAGACGAGCCAGGCCAGGGATGAGCCCATTTTCATTTTTGTTATAATTCTATTTTAAAAGATTTTTGTAGAATTTGTTATGCAACAAAAAGTAATTATTTTTACACCACAATTCTTCTAAAAGTGAGTATAATTTAACAGAGTTGTTAGGCGAATTTTTATGACAACTTTTCTGCATAGCTGTAATTAAAAGTCTTACTTTGAATACTTTAGCTTCTATTAAATTGATTATAAAAATAATCTTTTCAGCAAAACTAGAGAAAAATATTTTTAAAACAAAAATATAGAATTATCAGAATAGGATAACATTTTTGAAGTGATTTTGTGTTCTCTTTTTGAGTGAGCTACTTATTATTTTATTATTTACTACACGATAGATACCACGTTTGACGAAGGAGTTGGACTTGATGACCCCAAAGACCCCAGATACTTAGCTGATCAAGGCAAGCAACCCTTTGACCATGTTTCAGCAAATATTATATTCCTAGCTTATACAGAAATTATTCCCATTGCATATGATCGTGAGTATTCGGTAAATCATCGATATGATGTTTCCGATGGCTCCTCCGGAGCACTTGCATTTGAGCATGATCCTACCACCTATGAGGGTCATGCTAATATCACCTTGACAAGTAGGGCTAAGCATAGTAGAAGCATGAGCATGATGATGGTAACTATCAAAGGTTTATAAAAAAACGTTGGTGCCACTAATGCCCCGAGGGTGATGATGAGTTAGGTGGACACTTGTGAATAAGTGGTGCGCCGGGTATATTTTTGTGTGAGTGGTTTCAGAAACAGGATTAGATTTATGATGTGTCGACCGTCCCAACCTTAGATGTACGACCACAATAGACCTATATGGGACGGGGCTTTCTTGATTACTTTGGTCAGTGCTAGCAAAGAGGCCACATTACTAGTGGCGGGAGCGATATGTGGTCACTCTCGTGATGGGGTCGTACCAGGTAGGTCTACTATGCCGTTTTTACGTGTTCCGGGCACACAGTTGGTCCCCGCATGGATGATACTGTCTAGAGTTCGTGCTCGTAAGACATATATCATGTGGGATGGGTACCAATCGAGTGGAACTCTTTGTCTAGTATCGTCAGGGGAAAGGCATTGATCCAGTACTTACCTCGGGTATGTTATATACCGCGAGTTGTGGATGACATGGAAGTTTCCCGGATCTCGTCGGTACATCATACAACTTCTACAGAGTGTCTAAATTTTCGAATAGCCGTGTCCACGTTCAAGGACAGTTGGGTAATCCTGCTTAAACTACGTCAAGTCATTTCCTCATAAACCAAGTGTGTGTGTGTTCATGGAGTTACTTGACTAAAAGATGTGATGACCAAGTGTTCAGCCCACAACATATATGTTGATATCTGTAACTTGTTCCTCTAGATACCATCTAGATTATGTTGCACATCCATCTATGATCACGTTTATTTACAATCAAGTTGCTATCCACCAATACTGCATATTACTTGTTATCATACCCACTTCATTATCCATATCATGGGTTGTTCGCAAGTACATTCAAAGTACTCACTGGCTTGACAGTGGTTATGTTATTGACCATACATGGAAGGATCGGAGTTTGTAGAAGAATTCTTCATCGGAGACGGACTTGCGAACTAGGACGCTTCCCAGTCAGAATGCATGTTGGTGTAGGATGATGGCATGGGCACCCACTTAGCCCCAAAATTCTGCTAGTAGATGTATCGGTGTGATTTGGCATTATAGGCCCTACTTATGTCAACTTGACCTTGATGGTCGTTCGATGTACTATTTCTATATGTTGGATGTAAGACTCTTAATATTCAGTATCTATGTGTTTGGTGAGCATTGATCTCTGGGATCACTGAACACGTTCATTTGGCGATCTCGACTCATAAGTCGGGGTCCCCACACGAGTTCATGGTGACCAACTTTCTATTGCATCGGTACACAAAATCAGAATTTCCGAGTTTGCGCATCGGTGTCATCGAGTTTGGTCATCTGACCGTTAGCCACCTTTTTGGTGCCACCGAGTTGTGTGTATAGGTCCCACCGAGATTCAAAAGTTGTTGCCTTTTGTGCAAGTCAGTACCACCGAGTTTTTGACTTCGGTGTCACTGAGTTTGCCACTTTAGGTGTAACAGTTGGATTTTGTGTGCTGCCTATATATACCCCTTTACCCACCTCCCATTCATGAGGGTAGCACTTAGAACACACACTTCATTTCCAGATCCATTTTTTGAGAGAGAACCACCTACTCAGGTGTTGAGACCAAGATATTACAATCCATTCATTTGAAACTTGATCTCTAGCCTCCCCAAAGTACTTTCCAACAAATCAATCTCTCCTACCCATGCCTATTCCATGAGAGAGTGATTTTGTGTTGAGGAGATTATCTTTAGAAGCACAAGAGCAAGGAGTTCATTAATCTACCACCTCTATTAGCTTTTCTAGGGTGGTGCCTCCTAGATTGGTTAGGTGTCGCTTGGGATCCTCCTACTTCGTGTTGTGGAGTTGAACCAAGATGTTTGTAAGGCCAAGGAGACCGCCTAATTCGTGAAGATCTACCATGAGTAAGGCTAGTCCTTCGTGTGTGGAAGCTGTAGTGGAATAGACAAGGCCGCTTCTTCGTGGACCCCTTGTGGGCGGAGCCCTGTGTGGACTCTCACACCCGTTACCCTCCGTGGGTTGAAGTCTCCACTAACATAAACGTACGATAGCTCCACCTATCGGAACCATGCCAAAAATTGACGTGTCAAACTCATGTGTTTGATCTCCCTACCTTACTCCTTTACTATACACTTTGATGTTTTACATTCCGCTGCTACACTATTAGAACTGCATGTGTAGGGTGTACTTGACTTGCCATAACTGCCAAAATTGCCCCTCAACTAAAATTGGGAAAAGGAAAATTTTATCTTGTCAAGTAGTCTAATCCCCCCCTCTAGACATACTTTCCATCCAACACCGCTCAAGAACAGTGGTGACGAACCCATCAAACACCGCCGCTAGCGCAAAAAGCCTAAAGCTCGTAAGGGCAAGGAAAACAATGCTAGCACAGGGGAAAACCTAGATCCAAGTGATATGGAAAATCTTGCTCACTCCCCAAAACCTTCAGACCCCGCATATGACCCCGACTAACCAGGATACATGGATACAGACGAGACTCAAGATCTCGATGACTCAGAAGAGAGCAACTATGTCCATCCGATCGAGGATGACTAGAGCCTGGAACCGAAGACTTTATTATCCCCGAAGACCCATTGTATTTGGAAGTGTTCAGGCAACAGCTCATTGTGACTGCTCGGAGCCTTAAGCTAAAGAAAATACAACTAAAAGCCGAACAAGACTCAATCAATGAAAGATGGACAAAGGTCTTCGCGGCTGACGAAGGGTACGGAGAGGAGTGACTAGGTCAAACCAAGAGTTACCCACGTCAATGCATGTTACTAGAATTCAAAGATGTGGCCTTGGAGCCTGCACCACCCAGATTCGCAAAAGATGATCAACCAGACTGTCCTCCTCGAGGATGGGACAAGCAAAAGGAGCCGGTTCAAACCAAAGACCGATATGATGTGCGGTAGAAAATTAATTCTAAAGTAGATCAAACTAGATCCATTTACGGATCCGAAAGTCGCATTCCCGCAAGACAAAATAGATATCAAGATCGTCCCAACTAGAATAATGGAGTTCAGGACACACAGCACGGTTGAACCTCGACCGATCTCTAGCACGACATAGCTCGGATAATGGTAGCCGCTCACCCAATGTGCTTTACGGATGAGGTAATGCAACATCAGTTCCCCGAAGGGTTTAAACCCTTAAGTATAGAATAGTACGACGAGACGATAGATGCGGCTGTCTGGATCGAGGATTTCCTCCTTCATATTCACATTGCCCGTGGAGTTGATCTGCCCTCCATAAAATACATACCACTTAACCTTAAAGGCCCATCAAGGCACTGGACGAACAGCCTCCCAGAAAAATCAGACGGGAGTTGGGAGGATCTTGAAGACATCTTTCGAGATAACTTTCAAAGCACTTATGTTTGGCCACCATGGTTTGATGACTTAAGCCACATAATCCAACAGCCCGATGAGTCCTCCCGACAATTTTGGAACAGATTCCCCATGAAGAAGAACCACATTATTGATTGTTCGTATGTTGAGGCATTAGCTTCCTTCCGCAACAATATACGAGATGAATGACTCGCCTGGACACTTTGATAGGAATGGCCAAGGACAATGGCTGCCCTCACTTCCCATGTGACCCGCCATTTGCGTGGGTGAGGATACTTGCCTGGCTTGGCGGAATAACCCTCCCTCAAACCGTGGCACTTCTATATTCCGGGATAGCAATGGAAAGCCACGACGCACATAAAACAAGTGTCAGCACAACAACGGTGAAGCCAATTATACGACAGTCAATGTCAGATTCAACAATTCTAAGCCTGGACCCAAGGAGAAACCTTTCAAGGGAAATCGGGTGGGTCGACCATGCTAGATAAAATACTCGAGAGGCCATGTCAGATACATGACACTCAAAATAAGCTTGCTACACAGACAAACCATAACTATTCAATGTTCAAAGCGGCCGCTAAGAGCATGGTCGAAGATCACGCCAAAAGCCTAAGCAGCGAGGACAATGAAGAGCCTCATCGCCTGAACAACGGGGGCCAAAAGCAGTATCCCCCTAAAGTAAAGATGGCGAACATGATCTATGTCACACATTGGCCCCAAAAGAAGATGAAGCACGTGCTTCGGGACGTATATGACATAGAATCGGTAACCCCGAAGTACAATCCATGGTCGGCATGTCCGATCACCTATGATCGCACGGACCACCCCACCAGTATTCAACATGGGGGGGGGGGGTCAGCGGCCTTGGTACTCGATCCCATCATTGATGGGTACCACCTCACAAAAGTCCTCGTGGATGGGGGCAACAACCTTAATCGTATTTACGAGGACACACCGTGGAAAATGGGTATGGATCCAACACGAATCAAAACTAGTAAGACCACATTCAAAGGAGTAATTCCTTGCGTTGAAGCTCGCCGTTCTGGCACGGTAACCCTAGAGGTAGTGTTCGTCTCACCCTACAAATTTTGTAGCGAAGATTTGTTCTTGAATATCATCCCATTCCACGGCGGGTACCATGCACTCCTCGGTCGTACGACGTTCGCTCGCTTTAATGATGTCCCCCATTATGCATACCTCAAGATGAAGATACCAGGACCTAAAGGTGTTATTACAGTCCATGGTAACACCGAATGATCCCTTCGGACCGAAGAACACACTACAGCCTTAGCAGCCGAAGTATAGGCCGGTGAAACGATCCCCAAGCCAAAAGAAACCGTCATGGAGCATAAAAGGGCTCGTGGCCTGCCACACTCACGTACCACGGCAGGTAAATAGGGATACGCTGCTCATAGCAGCACCTTGCCTCCAGCAAAGTATGTACCTCAAAGACACAACTTTGCGCTCAAAATACCATGGGCAGATATGAGGATCAATAATATAAGGCTTACTGTTTGGATAAACCAAACCATGGGTAGTACAGTCTTGGGACATATACATGTACCATTAAGGACCAATCTCTGTGTCAAGCACATACACATGGCGGCTTCTCAAGACCACCATTGACCACAAGATATATTCATCGAAGTTCTCTCATGTCCAAGGAGTATCCTCCGATGAGTAAAGGCGCATACGTGCAGTAGGGTGCTTACAAGAACATAAAACTAGTCGTATCCAACCCTGTGTAAACCTCTACTCTATACCCTTTTATTCACCTATATATATACAACTGCTTTTGAAGTTCGAATTACATAATTCAAAATTCTTCGGAAGTACGGAACCCTCTTTGTTATTTATGAGCTTTGCAATGGTTTTTTGCTTCCTACTTTTCCTGAACTGCTTCTCGAACACTTACACAAGTTTGTTTTTAAACACATACTGGCTGAGTTAATGGGGGATTTGGTCGTCACAACCACCCCTTTCAAACTGTTACATCACTATTTGGCATTTCAGGATTGCAGTGTCTTAGATTTGCGTTATATGCATTAGTTTTGAATTATGTCTTTGGTAAAATGTTGGGTTGCCCCGCTCCTTTGTTTACACATTTACGTTCCGCTAGTTCGGCTAAAAGGGTAAAGGGAGAACCACTATGATTGTATTTCGAGTTAGTATGGTTAAGTACCTCAATGGAGAAAGCCGAAAAGTGACCAGCACGATGAGCGAGAACTGGTATGCGATCCAAAGACAAGTGTTAAACTATAGAATTGTTAGAGGTTCATCGCTTGCTGTGAAGGGTTTGAAGTCATTCACACCAAGTGATTACAGGTTTTTTTTACACCACGGCATAAGACGGATATCACAAATTTTCGAAAGGGTTCCACTTAGCACCCATGTTCAAGATCTTATAATTAAATGGAAGCATTAAGCCAAATAGACTTATTGCCTGGTTTTCTCCCACATTACCGCCTTGCGGGTGCCAAGACGTTGGCCAAGGGTAACTATGCGGATGCTGAAAATACCCTCACTATAATCTGGCAGGGGGCTGAAGCCGACGATGTAAACTTTCTATCTCGAAATAACCAAAACAAGTGTTGCAATTTAAAGACATGGCCTACCATGCAAAAACTCGAAGGCATTGTATTATGAAACCACTTTTAGAGGATAGTATCTTCTAATCAAACACTATGTTCTTAGAACATAGGACCTCTATAGCTTGCGCGCCTTCCATAGTAGTGGCAAAATACAGTGTGGTGGCCATCTTCATGGGCTCTAACTTCGGCAAATCTGTCATTTTTGTCGACGTTCTGGGAATGGGGGTACCCAGACCTGCCTGCTTGTGGCCCAGGGCAGGCCTACTTCGTCAAGCGAACACAACCGAGCACGGAACCACCCAATACAAGGCCCTCGCAGGGGGCCAAGCCTCGTGAGGAGGAACAACATCAAGACCCGTGGGGGCCCTCCTCAGGACCCCTCCGGAGCGGCGAATATTTCGAGGCGAGGCTTGGCGTCAGGATTCAAGGATGACACGGAGGAAGGACAGACGAGCAGCACACAGCAGGGCGGTGGAGTTTCCCTTTAGTGCAAAGGGGGCAAGGACATACCGGGGTTCCCAAGGCATCTTCCAAAGGTTTCCTTTCTTGTACAACAAGGCCGTCGCCGCCCGCCAGCAGGGCAGACGTCATTCCCGGGCCCGTCCCCATACCGTGTGCAGTGACTTCCCACGCGAGGACCACCTTTGGGCAGGTGAGCATGTTCCCCTGTTCCCCTTCAAAATTGGCCATTGTGGGATCCCTTCCCGCCGAAACGATAAGGGAAGAGGACCCGGGCCGCCACTATCTATAGAGGATAGGTTGCCCCGTAGAAAAGGACCACTGTACTAGTTCATCCACGCACCTCCGAGAGAGGCAATCCACCAATGTAGGAGTAGGGTATTATGCTTCCCAGCGGCCCGAACCTGGATATACTACCGTGTTTTGTGTGTCCCTCGGCATCGAGTGAGTTCTCTACCTTGTCCATCAAGTCGCGAGCTAGGTGAGGCAAGTTGGTGGGAGATCTTCGCATACACCCCTGATTTCGAATCTTTAGGATTTTGCGGAGCCCCGAGATCCGACATTTGGTGTGCCTAGTAGGGGCGTATCAAGGTTTCCTCCAAGTTCCGCCTTCACCAAGCTTCGCTGCCCCAATGGCTGACGCTCGTTGGGCTCGCGCCGAACGTCGCGCCACCCGTGTTGCTTAGACGGTGCCTGCAGGCCCCGCCGGCGCGGGTCAGTCACCATCGCGAGTGGTAAATGCCACCATGGGCCCCGATGCTCAAGAACAACATGGTTCCTCCCAGCCTGCTACCGAGCACCCCGGCGGTAACATCGCCACTCCGTCTCTCGTCCGGGCTTCCGGGTCGGCCTCGCACACCCGGCCGGAGATGCTACACTACCGGCGCGCGGTTTCCATGGCCACCGAGATGCTCCATTACCGTCCCGCCCCTAACCGCCACAACGACTAGCTCGAGTCCGCAGCGCTGAAAAGACCTCGATGACGCCTAGAGGGGTGGTGAATAAGCTATTTAAAAAACTTTTTTGGATTTGGCTTGAAACTAATGCGGAAATAAACTAAGAGGGTACTTGTCAAGCACAAATCCTAAATGCACTAGGCACTGCAACGTGTATCAACAACACGATCTACCAACATGGACACAATACAGTTACTAACAAGCACAAGTAAGTTACACAAACTTATTTGAGCTATATCACACGACAAGTAGGTGAACAACACAAGATACTAGATCACACTATATCAAAACGATGTATCAAGGGATGCAAGTATGAACGTGTGGATATAGAGGGTATGCTTGAATGATTAATCTTGTACAAGAAATGGCCAACACAATATAATGAGCACAGGCAATATGCAATGTATGTATGCTCAAATAACACAAGTAAACCACAAGTAAGGAGTTAGGGTTAAGGATAACCAAGGTCACTGAGACGAAGATGTATCCCGATGTTCACTTCCTTGGAGGGAAGCTAGTCACCGTTAGAAAGGTGGATTTTACCACGAAGGCACACCAACGCCACGAAGGCTCACCCTATTCTCCCTCTGAGATAAAACCACGAAGGCGTTTCTCAACCACTAGTGGTAAGCCTTTGAGGTGGCTTACAAACCCTCACAAACTTTTTTGAGGGAAATCACACGAATTGATTCCTCTCCAAAGAACTCCTACCGCCTAGGAGTCTCCAACCTCCAAGAGTAACAAGATCACGAGGAATGCTCAAAACTTGCTCAAATCACAAATAGCTTGGGTTGAGAGAAGGAGAGGGAGACGGTCTATCTTTTGATTGGAACAACTCTCAAAGGGGCTCACAAATGCTCTTGGGATCAAAGATTTGGAGTGAGCAAACGTGTGGGAGGTGGAAATGTGTTCTTATGAGGATAAGGCTGTGTTGGGAAACCCTCTCACGAAGTGGGAGGGGGGTATTTATAGTGGGGAGAGAAAAAGAGCCGTTGGGGACACATTAAGTTACACAGGGTTCGGACGTCCAACAGTTGTCGGAAGTCCGGACGTCCGCGAGGGGTCGGTCGTCCGAGGCCTCTAGATACGACTGAAACTATGTTGAATTTATCACCCACCGGACGTCCGGAGTGGACCGGAAATCCGAGTTATACAGCTCAACTACTACTGGTGGTAGGTTCCGGATTTCCGACGGGTGTCGGACGTCCGGCGCTCAGACGTCCGGAGGGAGCCGGATTTCCGAGATATAGAACTCAACTTCTACTGGTGCAGGCTTCCGGATTTCCAGGAGTTGGCCGTACATCCGGGCCTCGGATGTCTGGAGAGAGCCGGAAGTCCGAGTTATATGGATCTGATTTCTGTGGCATAGGATTCTGGATTTCTGAACTAGTCGGTCCGGAGAAAGCCGGATGTCCGAGGCACTGGTTCTGTTTTCAGATACCAACAAAACAGTGGAGATGTGGTCTGAGCAGAAAGTGATGATGTAGTTTGAGCAAGTTCATCGCAAAACCTGTGATCCCCTCTTAATAGTGCGGGATCCCTAAGGACTCAAGAATCATAAAAGAGTACTGATGATCCATACTTGAGTGTATACTTTTATTCGCTGATCATCACTCCGCACAACTAACGTCAAAGGAACTGATACCTTTGAGTTAGCCCTTTCACCTGAGCTTGATGTTGTTGTTCCTTCTTGGCTCAAGTTGAAAGCAAGACATGATCAAGTCTTCAAGTAGCTTTCCCATACATAATGCGGAAATCCTAGCTTATGTATTCATCTTCATTTGTCCATCATGTGAACATCCACAAGAATCAAGCATGTAGTGCTCAGGAATGCTTATCTTGATCTTGTCCTTGTTAGCACATGAGGTTGTCCTTATCAGCACATGATCATTGACAATAGTTTCAATGATATATTCGTGCTGATCCACTTGAACTTGCACACCACAATCTAGATGAGGATCACCACTTGACGTCATCCTTCATGGGTTGTATGAGATATTGCTTTTGACGCAAGCCCAATGGAAGCACACCTAACCCCCACACAGGAGTCTCACAAAGACCATGGGTTAGTACACAAACACGTAATGGACAATGCTTACCATACCATGGGATCACTTGATCCCTCTCGGTACATCTTATACGCTTTGTGTGTTGATCATCTTGATTTACTCTTTGTCTGAGATCTTCATCAACCTAGTGTTTCTATGACCATTCTTTGGATAATACCTTGAATAACATCTTGGTCATCATATAAACTCCTTGAACCCGACAGATGGACTTCAAGAAGTGCCTATGGACAAATCCTATAAATATAACTTAAGGCAACCATTAGTCCATAGGAATTTTCATCAATTACCAAAACCACATATGGAGATATATGCTCTAACAATCTCCCCCATTTTGGTAATTGAAGACAACCACTTCAAGAGAGTTTATATAAGGAAATAAGCATAACCAAGCGCACACATACCAGGTAATAGTGCATGTGTGCAAGATTTAAATGCTTACACAATAAAAGCAAAACCCTCTAAACATATCCAAAGTAGACTCTCTAAACTTCTCCCCCATTGGCATCGATTGCCAAAATGGACGACAAGTTTAGAAAGCCAAAATAGTAGGTGATCCTCCAAAAAGTGTGTACTTCTCAGCAAATGAGTGCAGAAAAATACACAAATACAATGATAAGTAGTTGGAGGAAAACAAACTATACTGAGGACCCAAAGATTGCAGATAAAAGGATCGTATGCCATAAATACATACAAAGATAGAGGCAAGCAATCAAAGAATTCCAGATGGAACAAACAATCATATGGTCCTTCGAACCACATGACTAAAAGATATTATGATAGAGGCAACATAGTGCTTTATCAAAAACTAGAGAAGCTCCCCATGATTTGTGCACTAATATGAGATTTTTGTATTTGACACAGGTGCACAAAATAGGATCGTTGCTCCCCCAGAATTAATAGAAACACACAACGAGTGCAAGAAGATAGATGAGACAATAAGCATATCAATTGCACAAAACTAATGGTTGAGCAATATGTAAAGGAAGCAACTTAGGAATAAGCTCAACCAAAGTAATGTGTGTGAGTCATGGCAAAGCACTTGATAAGACTTAAGATAAGGATGAGCATTACTCATCAACATAGTCTTGATGAATATGAGATACAAAGTGCAAGACATATCATTCCCACACACACATACTAGAAAATGGATTCACAAGCTTACTAATAAATAAAATAAGAACCAATGCTTGTGACAACCCATTGTGAAGATAGGAAGTAAGAACCTTGTCAATAGGAGGGATACTAGTTGAAATGGCAAAACCCTCATCAAGACAAGCATGAGGAAAAATAATCTTCACTGCCAAAGAGTGCATCAAGATGTAGAAATAAGATGCGCACTCAAAACAAATCCTTTCACGAAGCCATAAAAAAAACTTGAAAGAGGAAATGCAACGATGGACGTGAAAGAAAAGAGGATATCAATTAGAGATGTAACTTCTCTCATGTGTAAAAGATTCTAAGTAGAAGACAATCATGATGATATATATCCACAAAGAAGGATGTACACACGAAATGGTTACAAGAAGGAACAAACTAGATATCCAAAAAGGAAGTCATAAATATATCAATGAGATCTTTTGGTTGGAAGCATAGCACATGGCCTAATATTTTCTTATTGTACAATATGAACTTCCAACATACGAACAGCAAAGACATCCCAACTAATAGTAAGACATCATTGTTCGGATGCTTTGGGAAAGCAAACAAGTACTACGAGAACAAATCAAGAGATTCATGCCATGATGCAACCTGAAAAGGAAAGACAGGTTGGGTCCTTTGCAAGAAAAGAATGCATTAAGTGGATACTTGTTACCGAGACAACATTGGATTGATGTAGTAGATAGTTGTTCTTTGATCATCCTAACTTGGCCCCAATAATCACATGGTCTCAACATCTTCCTTATACGTGAGTCGAGCATCCAATGCATCTCCAGTTGTTCCTGGAACAACAAAACAAACAAAATGGTGCTCAAACTCATTGGGACCAAAGAGTTTGAAAACCAGCAATGCATAGGACAACCTCCACATACATATGTGCATATAGATATGAATTTGAATTTCATGCACACTTTTAGCCAATTTATGACAAGGTGGGGTTTCCCCTATATATTGGGTCAAAGAAGGAAAGCAAGCAAAAGAAGTTGTATATAGTAGCTAGATACACATGCTCAAGACTCTTAAGAATCAACTCAACACAAAGTTGATAAGTCACCAAAAGACAAGGTATCAAGTGATAATAAGATCCTAAAACAAAATAGCTATCACTTGAAGGATATCAATTAAAAGATACCTCAAGGAATGAGATATCCATTGACACATGCCAAATAGAAGGCAACAAGAAACCAATTGAAGGAAAACAAACACGAGGTTTCTAGTTTCCAAAAGAGAGCTAGGTTCCAACAAACCAAGCCCTCGACAAATTTTCATGATGGCACAAAGCATCATAAAGAGCAAGACTTGCCTCCCATCAACACACACTTGATGGGGATCAAAAGATTTTATGATGAGTGAATAAAGAGAGTGTTCTACAGAAAATAGGATAGCTCCCCCAAGGGACGTGCATTATATAGAATTTGAATTTAAATACGAAAAGCACACGATGGGATCATCACTTTCTCTATATCTATAAAAGCACCAGACAGGTTAAAATAGATCCATAAGAGGCAAGGAAAACAAACGAAACACAAAATCCAATGTAAAGATGATTAGCAATTCCAATCACATGATGGGAATACCAATTGTCAAGGACAAGAAGTATTTTCGAAATGATACTCATTGGTAGATCACAAATATATCCAAGATCATCTTTACCCATAAAACGCAAGCAAATGACACTTGTAGAGATAACATGCCACCTAGGAACAGGATAATTTACAATATCAACACTAAGTGGCAACACCTCAAATGTACACATTTTCTAGGTTTGTAATATGCACATAGCATATTACTCCCCCATAATGTGATAAACCAACAATATTAACAAGTGGCAAATTGAAACCAACAACAGATAATTAATGGACCATATAGAATTTGAATTTCTCATGAGTAAGACATACCACATAGAAACTAGATAATCTTGAAATATCAAAACTAAGTGTTATTCCCCATGTATACACATTTATAGGATTGAGAGGTGTGCAAAGCACATCACTCCCCCACAATGGGATAATCCATTAATCTCTCACAAGAGCCAACAAAAATACAAACAAGACACAAGAGGCTCAATACAAGACTCACATGTACATGATATGCAAACCAACATACCCATACTCGATTACTCAAGATAAGCAAGTTGGAAGAACAACATATACAAATGCATGCAAGGTACAAAACCACAACATGCAAAGGGGCAAGCACCTAACAATGTAAAAAATTTAAGTATAAGTTACCGTAAGGAGGCACATTGGATATAAGATAGAAACTCGATAATCCAAATGACTTGGCTTGAGATAATATGAATGATGAAGACCCCTTAATTCTTCATTATGTATCCAAGTCTCTAATGTCCTCCATAGTCACCTATTGATCAAATTTGAGCTTGTTGGTCACCAACTACGTTGGGTCCTAAGAGGTTAATCACAATAGGGTTGGCAACCCAAATGGTTCTTTTCTTGACACCATTTTGAGTACCAACAAACTTGGCAAACACATTGCCAACCTTATCCTTCCCAAGGGAATAGGTATCATCAATAGTGATTGGGTTCGATAAGTTACCTCTCGTGCAAGATGAAGCGACGTGACCCTTCTCACGACATAAGTAGCAACATCTACCCTTTGTTTTCTTCCCAGTTGATTTCTCACCTTGGGGAGTGTTGGTTTGGGTCTTATTGGGAAGAGGCCTTCCTTCAACTTGTAGTTGAATATGTGATTGAGTTTGTGGCCGCTTCCCTTGTTGCTTGTGACTTTGGCGCTTCGTCTTCAGAGGGCAAGATCTAGCATGGTGCCCTTTAACTTTGCACTTGAAGCAAATGATTTTGGCCGAATTCTTGACTTGTTCTAGGCCCCTCTTGTTCTTGTTTGAGTTTACTCCAACATCATTTTTGTCATTCGGAGATGTTTGCTCACACAGGACGTTGTTGAGTGTGGACATCCCTTCATGACACTGTTCCAAGTCTTTCTTCAAAGAAGTGACTTGAGCCTTGAGCTCTTCGATTTCCTCTGCACGGTTAGTATCAATGCAAGTACTAGAGGAAGTGTAAGCTTCAATGTTAGAGCAACAAGGCAAGGAAAGTAATTCATCACACGAGGTAGCAACATTGTGAGTAGACGAATTACGAGGACTAGTACATGGAAATATAGTACTTTGACTAGAAGTAGTGCCATTGTCCACATGAGGCTCACTTGATGTTACCTTGGTGATGATAGCCTCATGAGCTAACTTTTGCACATTATGGGATGTTAGAAGATGGGCATGAGAGCTTGTGAGCATTACATGGTTTTCTTCCAACTTCCCATAATTGCTAGTTAGTAAATCAAGTTGAGCACGTAGCTCAACATTCTCCTTCAATGTTGATATTTCAAAAGAGATGGGGTTAGATGTACAAGTATCATCAACAATATGAGAGGAGTAAGTAGCAAATAGAGACTTCTCATGAGTAGATTGAAGCTCCTCATAGATCTTAGAGGTTTTGATGAGCTCTCCCTTGACATTATTGCATTCAAGGAGAAGGACCTCAAAATACTTTTTAAGTTTATCATGAGCAACTTCAATCTCTCCTTTTGAAGATCTTAAGTCTCTACATGCTTGATGACTCTTCTCAAGTTCATGTTCAAGTTGTTCACTTTTAGCTTGTTCATGATTAAGTGAATCATTACAATTTTCAAAGTAAGCAAGAACATCTTGGAACCTTTGAAGAGCGTTATTTTTAGCTTTATGAAGAATTTTACTGATCACATAGATATTTTCAGTCAAGTCATCATCATCATCCTCATCGCAAATATCATCGTTATTGCACAGGGAAGATGATACCTCATTATTACCTCTTGCCATGAGGCACATGTGAACTGGAGGAGTTGATGATGATTCTTTTGGTGATTCAGATTCTTCATTAGTCAAAAGTACTTCATATTTCTTGATTTCCCCTAAATGGTTAGTCATAGAGCAACTAGGGAGAAACAAGATATTTTGATCAAGAGGACACGAGGAAGCAGGCATATCACCACATACATTTGTCGAGGAATCTTTAGGTGAAATGCATGACCTATCAACACAATAATTTACACTATGTGTGGTGCTAGATATGCTCGTGTCCATAGAGGCTATGACATTTTCATCAACATATATTTCTTCACTCACCATGTCATTACCTTGTGAGATTGAAGATGCTGAGGTGTGCAAGCAATCGGATATGGAAGTAGTGGTGGACTCTTTAAGATCGAAAAGAGTGAAGAGCTCATGCACCAACTCCTTCATCATAATGCCGTCTTCATCAAGATTGGACCCACCATATATATCTTCAAGATTAGTCCAAACTTCATGAGCTGACTTGCAAGTCGAGATAGACTTAAACACTTCAGGACTTATGGTTCGATGAATGGCAAGAAAAGCCTCACAATCAAGATACATTTCATTAGTAGATGAAGATGCATCATCCTTTTTGTCGGCAATCCCTACAAGAACAATTCGTAAAGTATTTGGGCCCATGGCCCGAAAGTGATGAAGCATATGAATTCTCCATAGGGTATAATTTGTGCCATCAAAGTCAAAGATGCCATTCTGCACTAATCCAATAGTCGACATCGATACTCTCTAGGTCGTGAAACCTAATTAAAGAGAGACCTAGCTCTGATACCAATTGAAAAGACCTCGATGACGCCTAGAGGGGGGGTGAATAGTCTATTTAAAAAACTTCTTCGGATTTGGCTTGAAACTAATGCGGAAATAAACTAAGAGTGTACTTGTCAAGCACAAATCCTAAATGCACTAGGCACTGCAACGTGTATCAACAACACGATCTACCAAGATGGACACGATACAGTTACTAACTACCACAAATAAGTTACACACACTTACTTGAGCTATATCACACGACAAGTAGGTGAACAACACAAGATACTAGATCACACTATATCAACACGATGTATCAAGGGATGCAAGTATGAACGTGTGGATATAGAGGGTATGCTCGAATGATTAGTCTTGTACAAGAAATGGCCAACACAATATAATGAGCACAGGCAATATGCAATGTATTTATGCTCAAATAACACAAGTAAACCACAAGTAAGGAGTTAGGGTTAAGGATAACCAAGGTCACTGAGACGAAGATGTATCCCGATGTTCACTTCTTGGAGGGAAGCTAGTCACCGTTAGAGAGGTGGATGTTACCATGAAGGCACACCAATGCCACGAAGGTTCACCCTATTCTCCCTTTGAGATAACACCACGAAGGCGTTTCTCAACCACTAGTGGTAAGCCTTTGAGGTGGCTTCCAAACCCTCACAAACTTTTCCGAGGGAAATCACACGAATTGATTCCTCTCCGAAGAACTCCTACCACCTAGGAGTCTCCAACCTCCAAGAGTAACAAGATCACGGGGAATGCTCAAAACTTGCTCAAATCACAAATAGCTTGGGTTGAGAGAAGGAGAGGGAGCCAATCTATCTTTTGATTGGAACAACTCACAAAGGGGCTCACAAATGCTCTTGGGATCTAAGATTTGGAGTGAGAAAATGTGTGTGAGGTGGAAATGTGTTCTTATGAGGATAAGGCTGTGTTGGGCAACCCTCTCACGAAGTGGGAGGGGGGTATTTATAGTGGGAGAGAAAAAGAGCCGTTGGGGACACTTTAAGTCACACAGGGTCCGGACGTCCGGACGTCAAACAGTTGTCGGAAGTCGGGACGTCTGACAGTTGTCGGAAGTCCGGACGTCCGCGAGGGGTCGGACGTCCGAAAGGGGTCGGTCGTCCGAGGCCTGTAGATACGACTGAAACTATGTTGAATTTATCAGCCACCGGACGTCCGGAGAGGACCGGAAATCCGAGTTATACAGCTCAACTACTACTGGTGGTAGGTTCGGATTTCCGTCGAGTGTCGAACGTCCGGCGCTCGGACGTCTGGAGGGAGCCGGATTTCCGAGATATAGAACTCAACTTCTACTGGTGCAGGCTTCCGGATTTCCGGGACTTGGCCGAACATCCGGGCCTCGGACGTCCGGAGGGAGCCGGAAGTCCGAGTTATATGGCTCTGATTTCTCTGGCATAGGATTCCGGATTTCCGAACTAGTCGGTCGTCCGGAGAAAGCCGGATGTCCGAGGCACTGGTTCTGTTTTCAGATAACAACAAAACAGTGGAGATGTGGTCTGAGCAGAAAGTGATGATGTAGTTTGAGCAAGTTCATCGCAAAACCTGTGATCCCCTCTTAATAGTGCGGGATCCCTAAGGACTCAAGAATCATAATAGAGTACTGATGATCCATACTTGATTGTATACTTTTATTCGCTGATCATCACTCCGCACAACTAACATCAAAGGAACTGATACCTTTGAGTTAGCCCTTTCACCTGAGCTTGATGTTGTTGTTCCTTCTTGGCTCAAGTTGAAAGCAAGACATGATGAAGTCTTCAAGTAGCTTTCCCATACACAATGCGGAATGCCTAGCTTATGTATTCATCTTCATTTGTCCATCATGTGAACATCCACAAGAATCAAGCTTGTAGTGCTCAGGAATGCTTATCTTGATCTTGTCCTTGTTAGCACATGAGGTTTTCCTTATCAACACATGATCATTGACAATAGTTTCAATGATATATTCGTGATGATCCACTTGAACTTGCACAACACAATCTTGATGAGGATCACCACTTGACGTCATCCTTCATGGGTTGTATGAGATCTTCCTTTTGACGCAAGCCCAATGGAAGCACACCTAACCCCCACACAGGAGTCTCACAAAGACCATGGGTTAGTACACAAACACGTAATGGACAATGCTTACCATACCATGGGATCACTTGATCCCTCTCGGTACATCTTATACGCTTTGTGTGTTGATCATCTTGATTTACTCTTTGTCTGAGATCTTGATCAACCTAGTGTTTCTATGACCATTCTTTGGATAATACCTTGAATAACATCTTGGTCATCATATAAACTCCTTGAACCCGACAGATGGACTTCAAGAAGTACCTATGGACAAATCCTATAAATATAACTTAAGGCAACCATTAGTCCATAGGAATTGTCATCAATTACCAAAACCACATATGGAGATATATGCTCTAACAAGCGCTCTCCTGTTCGCTTCAACCCTGACCGTCCCAAGCAAATGACGAGGAGCAAGATGCACCACCCCCACCACCGCGACAAAACATGTGTCCCGAGCCCAGGCAGGATGCGCCTCCCTGCTACGGCAACAAAAGTCCTTCCCCGGCAACGCGAGGAATTCTTCTTGATACTTCTCTTGTTTGCGTCGGTTTTTCCCTTGAAGAGGAAAGGGTGATGCAGCACAGGAGCAGTAAGTATTTCCCTTAGTTTGAGAACCAAGGTATTGATCCAGTTGGAGGGTCTCGTCAAGTCCAGAGTACCTGCACAAACACAAACAAGCTTGCACCCAACGCTTCAAAGGGGTTGTCAATCCCTTCAAGATTGTTTGCAAAGTGAGATCTGAAGGCGGAAAGTGCAACGAACTAAAAAGGAGCAAAGCTGATCATATGGTGTGGAGTAGACCCGGGGGCCATAGTGTTCACTAGAGGCTTCTCTCAAAATAGAAAATATCATGGTGGGTGAACAAATTACTGTCGAGCAATTGATAGAATCGCGCAAAGTCATGACGATATCTAAGGCAATGATCATACATATATTCATCACATCCGAGACAAGTAGACCCATACTTTCTGCATCTACTACTATTACTCCACACATCGACCACTATCCAGAATGCATCTAGTGTATTGAGTTCATGACGAACAGAGTAACGTCTTAAGCAATATGACATGATGTAGAGGGATAATCTCAAACCAATGATGAAAACACCATCTTTTTACCCTTGATGGCAACAACACGATGTGTGCCTCGCTACCCCTTCTGTCACTGGGTGAGGTCACCGCACGGTATGAACCCAAAACCAAGCACTTCTCCCATTGCAAGAATCATAGATCTAGTTGGCCAAAGAAAACCCACAACTCGAAGAGAATTACAAGGATATGAAATCATGCATAAGACAGATCAGAAGAAACTCAAATAAGATTCATAGATAATCTGATCATAATTCCACAATTCATCGGATCTCAACAAACACACCGCAAAAGAAGATTACATCGGATAGATCTCCATGAAGATCCTGGAGAACTTTGTATTGAAGATCCAACAGAGAGAAGAAGCCATCTAGTTACTAGCTATGGACCCGTAGGTCTATGGTGAACTACTCACACATCATCGAAGAGGTCATGGTGTTGATGAAGAAGCCCTTCGTATCCGAATCCCCCTCCAGCAGGGCACCAGAACATGCCCCAGATGGGATCTTGCGGAGACAGAAGCTTGCGGCGGCGGAAAAGTACTTTCGATGATCTCCTGATTTTTTTCGAATTTTTGGGGATATATAGGCGCAAAACATCGGGCAAAGGGTGTCCAGGGGGCCCACAAGCCTGAGGGCCGAGGCCTCCCCCCTGGCCATCGGGTGGGGTCTTGTGGAGCCCCTGGCCCCCCCTGCCTTGGCTCTCAAGTCTCCTGATCATCTTCCGTTACGGAAAAAATATTTTCGGGGATTTTATTCCGTTTGGACTCCGATTCAAAATCTCCTCTGAAACGGGTCAAAAACATGGAAAAAGGCACTTGGCACTGAGTTAATAAGTTAGTCCCAAAAAATATATAAAAGGCATGCAAAACATCCAAAGTTTGATAAGATAATAGCATGAAACCATCAAAAATTATAGATACGTTGGAGACGTATCGAGCATCCCCAAGCTTAACTCCTGCTCGTCCTCGAGTATGGAAGTGATAAAGAATGAATTTTTGATGTGGAATGCTACCTAGCATACTTGTCCTTTGCAACTTTTTTCACGTGACATGAATGTTCAGATCCGTAAGATTCAAAACAACAGTTTGCTATTGACATGAAAACAATAATACTTCAAGCAAACTAGCAAGGAAATCATGAAGTTTCAAAATAACAAGGCCAATGAAAGTTATCCCTACAAAATCATATAGTCTGGCTATGCTCCATCATCCTCACACAACTAATGTAAATCATGCACAACCCCAGTATTGGCCAAGTAATTGTTTTCGCACTCTTACTTTCTCAAACTTTTTATAATTATCACGCAATACATGAGCGTGAGCCATGGATATAGCACTATAGGTGGAATAGAGTGTGGTGGTGGTTGTGAGACAAAAAAGGAGGAGATGGTCACATTGACTCGGCGTATCAAAGGGCTATGGAGATGCCCATTAGTAGATTTCAATGTGAATGAGTAGGAATATACAAGAGATGCACTAGAGCTATAGGGAATGCCTCCGGCAGTGTACCGGGATGTGCAATGATCTAGCATGACGTATGACGCTGGAAACATCTCGCTAGCTATCTTACGATCATGCAATGACAATATGAGAGTGACGAAACAAGTCATGAGACGGAACGGTGGGAGTTGCATGGCAATATATCTCGGAATAGCTATGAAAATGCCATAGTAGGTAGGTATGGTGGTTGTTTTGAGGAAGGCATATGGTGGGTTT
This sequence comes from Hordeum vulgare subsp. vulgare, assembly GCF_904849725.1. Lineage (NCBI taxonomy): Eukaryota > Viridiplantae > Streptophyta > Magnoliopsida > Poales > Poaceae > Hordeum > Hordeum vulgare. Next base: position 296,072,513 of record NC_058520.1, on the reverse strand, counting down.
GTGTACCGGCGAGAATTGCGCGGCACTAGAGACGCTAGCAATGGTGGAAGGTGAAATTGCATCCATACCATGGAGTCACATTAGTCATGAATAACTCACGTACTTGTTGCGAAAGCTTTTATTAGTAATCGGAACAAAGTGCTAAACGCATACTCCGAGGGGAAGGGTTGGTAGGTGATACGTCTCCAACGTATCTACTTTTCCAAACTCTTTTGCCCTTGTTTTGGACTATAATTTGCATGATTTGAATGGAACTAACCTGGACTGACGCTGTTTTCAGCAGAATTGCCTTGGTGTTATTTTTGTGCAGAAATCAAAGTTCTCCAAACGTCGTGAAAATTTACGGGGAGCAGTTTTGGAAAATATCAAAAATACCTGCTCCAGGATCAACCTCAGGGGGTGGGCGAGTGGGCCACAAGCCCCTGCTCCGCCACCACACCCCTGGTGGCATTGGGCAGGCTTGTGGGGCCCACAGGCACCAGCCGCCCCCAACTCCAGCTCTATAAGTTGTCTTTCGTCCTAGAAAAAAATAAAAGAGAAGTTTTCATCGCGTTTTCGATACGGAGGTGCCGCCACCACCTGTTCTTCATCTGGAGGGCAGATCTGGAGTCCGTCTTGGGCCCCGGAGAGGGGAAATCGTCGCCATCATCATCATCAACATTCTTCCCTCTCCAATTCCCTGAAGCTCTTTGTCGTTCGTGAGTAATCTATTCGTAGGCTCGTTGGGCGGTGATGAGTAGGATGAGATCTATCATGTAATCGACTTAGTTTTGATGGGGATTGATGCCTAGTATCCACTATGTTCTGAGATTTGATGTTGCTACTACTTTGCCATGCTTAATGCTTGTCATTAGGGCCCAAGTGCTATGATTTCAGATCTGAAATTATTATCTTGTCACCAATATATGTGTGTTTTAGATCCGATCTTGCAAGTTGTAGTTACCTACTATGTGTTATGATCCGGCAACCCCGGAGTGATAATAACCGGAACCACTCCCGGTGATGACCATAGTTTGAGGAGTTCATGTGTTCACCAAGTGCTAATGCGTTGGTCCGGTTCTTTATTAAAAGGAGAACCTAAATATACCGTACTTTCCTTTTGGACCCCGCTGCCACGGGACGGATGGACAATAGATGTCATGCAAGTTATTTTCCCTAAGCACATATGATGACACACGGAATGCATGCCTACATCACATTGACGAACGGGAGCTAGCCACTTATCTCTCCGTGTTATAGCTGTTGCATGATGCATATCATCCAAACAAATCACCGAGTCATTGCCTACGAGTTTGTCCTACTATTCCACCAAACAAATGACCGACCCATTGCCTACGAGTTTGTCCTACTGTTGCTACTGCTGTTACTTGTCTTGCTCTGCTGCTGCTACTACTGTTGCTACTGCTGTTACTTGTCTTGCTCTGCTGCTACTACTGTTGCTACTACTGTTGTTACTTGTCTTGCTCTGCTGCTACTGTTGTTACTACTGTCGCTTGCTACTGTTGCTACTTGCTACTGCTGTCACTACTGATGTTCCTTGCCATTGCTATTGCTCGTTACACTGCCGTTACTCGCTACTTTGCTATTACTACTGTGCTTGCAGATACTAATCTTTCAGGTGTGGTTGAATCTGATAAATTCAGCTGCTAATACTTGAGAGTATACTCTCACCTCCCGTCGTGCAAACCAACAAATTGGGTCGAATAATCTACCCTCGAAAACTGCTGCGAACCCACGCCCTGGTGGGCCATCAACAACATTCTTCCAGTTTCATTGCCGGGGAGTGCTATCAGCATTCTTTTGGTGCCGTTGCAGGAGAAGGTTAGTTGTTATAAGCATTCATCTAGCTAATGCCAGAGATTGCAGGATCAGCCCTTTTCTGGAGCCATTGCCAGGGAAGCACATCAGACGTCAGCATTTTTCTGCCGTCGTTGCCGGGGAGGTATTGCTATATTCTCTGAGTCACTTGAGATTTATATCTGTTGATCATTATGAAGAATCCGAAGGATCCAAAGACCAAAGTCTTTCCCTCAACTACGAGGGGAGGTAAGGAATTGCCATCTAGCTCTGCACTTGATTCATCTTCCGTTATGAGTAAGTTTGCGACATCACCTCCTGCTAGAAATCTTGATATGTCGCCTGTCCTTGATGATGCTTGTGATACTACTGCTAGAGATGCTATGCTTGATACTATTCCTGATGATGCTATGCTTGATACTATGCTTGATACTGCTAGAGATGCTATGCTTGATACTGCTAGAGATGCTATGCTTGATACTGCTTTGCCTGATGATGCTAGAGATGCTACTATGCCTGATGATGATATGCTTGATACTGCTAGAGATACTCCTTTGCCTGCTGTTCCACTAGGAGCGTTCCTTGATGCTCATATTGCTAGAGTTACTGCCAATGATCATGATGCTTCTGATACTACCGATGCTATTGAGATAGGACCTGCTTTTGCTTCTGCTAGATCTAGGTCTCCTAGATATGAATTGCCTGATATACCTGAGGGTTATGTTATGGAGGGAGAGATAGCTGAGGATTTTCTTGCGTGTAAGGATGCCTATGACGCTGAGAAATTAGTTCTCAAGTGGAAAGAAAAATCTCGGGAAGTTAGGATGAAAAATGATCCGAAGTTTGCTACTTCGCCTATCTTTGTCACCGATAAGGATTATGAATTCTCTGTCGACCCTGAGACAATCTCTCTAGTCGAATCTGGTCCTATTCGCCCGTCTTGCCAAACTGTTCGAAATAGCCAACCTTTTCACTAATGAGGAGAAGATCCGCAACTACTATATCCTTAAGCTGTTTCCTTTCTCTCTAAAGGATGATGCTAAAGCCTGGTTCACCTCTATTTCTCCTGGATGTGTGCGTAGTCCCGAGGATATGGTCTATTACTTATGTGAGAAATATTTCCCTGACATAAGAAGCAAGCTGCCTTGCAGGAAATATACAACTTTGCTCAACTCCAAGAAGAGAGTCTTCCACAAGATTGGGGGAGGCTCGCCCAGCTACAGAATGCTTTGCCTGATCACCCTCTTAAGAAGAACGAGATAGTTGATATCCTCTATAACGGACTTACCAGTGCCTCTAGAGACCACCTAGATAGTTGTGTCGGTTGTGTTTTTAGGGAACGAAGTGTAGAACAAGCTAAGACCTTACTGAATAACTTCTTGATCAACGATAATGCTTGGACTATTCCCGAACCACCTCCTAATCCAACTCCTAAGAAAAGACGTATTTAATTCCTCAGTCCCGAGGATATGCAAGAAGATAAGAAATCTATGCAAGAGAAAGGCATTAGATCTGAAGATGTCAAGAATCTACCACCTATCGAAGAGATCCATGGTCTCGATAACCCGATACAGGTAGTGGAAGTGAATTCTCTGCATAGGTTTGATGAGAGTGATATTCATTTTGATAAACCTGCTAGCCTATGCTTTGATGAATTTGACAACTTTGTTGCCAAACAACAGATATTCAATGATTATGTTAGCAGACATTTGGAACAAAGTACTCGTATGCTTAGCCATCTAAGTGCTTGTGTAGACAGAAATGTAAATGCTCTGAAGCTTCTGAGTAAACATGCCTCTATGATTACTACTCAGGTAGAACAAGTACTTAAAGCTCAGAATGACATGATCAATGAATTAAATGACAACTCTGTCAGAGTCATTACTAGAGGAGGCGAAATGACTGAGGAACCTTTGTATCCTGAATGTCATCCTAAGAGAATTGATCAAGATTCTCAAGGAATCAATGCTGATACACCTAGTCATCCTAAGGAGAAGAAGAAGGATGATAGAAACCTGCACGCTAGTTCGCCAAATACTATCACACCTGAAGAACCTAATGATATTTCTGCATCTCATGCAGAAACACAATCAGGTGATGAACATGAACCTGGTGACAACATGGACAGTGATGTTCATAATAATGCTCAACCTAGCAATGATGAGGATGTGGAGATTGAACCTACGATTAATCCTGATAATCCACAACCTAAGAAATACGACAAGAATGACTTTTCTGCTAGGAAGCATGGTAAATAAAGAGAGGCATGGGTTCAGAGACCTATGCCCTTTCCTCCTAAGCCATCCAAGAAAAAGGATGATGAGGATTTTGAGCGCTTCGTTGAGATGATAAGACCCGTCTTTCTGCAGATGCGGTTAACTGATATGCTCAAGATGTCTCCCTATGCCAAGTACATGAAAGATATCGTGACTAATAGACGGAAGATACTAGATCTTGAGATCTCCATCATGCTTGCCAACTACACTTTTAAAGGTGGAACTCCTAGGAAACTTGGTGATCCCGGAGTGCCCACTATACCTTGCTCTATTAAAGGAAACTACGTAAGAACTGCCTTATGTGATCTTGGAGCCGGTGTTAGTGTTATGCCGCTTTCTCTTTATTGTAGACTTGAGTTGGATAAGTTGACACCCACTGAAATTTCTCTGCAAATGGCCAACAAATCAACTACTTTCCCTATCGGCATTTGCGAGGATGTGCCTGTTGTGGTTGCTAAGACCACTATCTTAACAGACTTTGTTATCTTGGATATTCCCGAGGACGATGCCATGGCTATCATCCTTGGAAGACCCTTTTTAAACACGGAGGGGCTGTTATAGATTGCAACAAAGGCAATGTCACTTTCCATGTCAACAGTAACGAGCACACAGTGCACTTTCCGAAGAAACGATATCAAGTACATTGCATCAATGCTATTGAAAAGACTTCATCGATTCTTATTGGGAGCTTTGAATGCCCTATTCCTCGTGTCAAGATGAAGTATGATTTGCTTGTTGGGGAGATACATATCCCCATTGAGGTGACTTAGTGGCTATTCCAAAATTCTCCGTTCTCTCTTGCGATTCGAGAAGGTTTTGTCATAAGGACTTGATCAACCCCATTGACGGATTTCTTCCGATGACCATGAAACAGATGAATCAAAGAGTCACATACCTCTGTTTTGAGTCTTCATTTTCTTTTGCTTTGAAGAAAAATGATAGAATTAGTTTACCTTTTCATGTTTTCTGTTTTAGCGTCCCGGAGAAAATACCTCAAAAATAAAAGTTCTCCGATGGTCCTGAAAATTTAGTATGATTTTTTGTGGAATTTTTGAAAATTTCTGGGCCTGAGAGCTGGTCAGGGGGGCTGACCAGTGGGCTACAAGCCACCCCGCCCACCGCCACCTACCCCCCTAGTGACGGGGTGCAAGCTTGTGGGGCCCACAGGCACCCCCTCCACTCACTCTAGCTCTCAGCCTCTTCTTCCACCTCCAGAAAAAAATTGTTTCGCAGCTCAAACCCGTGTTCTTGCTCATTTTGGCTGTGATTTTTGATCTCCTTGCTCAAAGCACCATTCTCCAAACTGTTTTGGGGAAATTGCGCCTTGGTAAGTGACTCCTCCATTGGTCCAATTAGTTTTTGCTCTAGTGCTTTATCCTTCGCGAATTCTTGCTACCTTGGTGACCCTGTTCTTGAGTTATAAAAGTTGATTTTAGCCAGTCCCAAGTAGTTTTAGCGCGTGATACGGTCTCTAGACACTAGTAGGAGTAGTTTCTACAAGGTATGGTTGGCCCTCATTCACTTTTCTCTTGAACTTCAAAAATTTCAGCAAAAGGAAATTATGTTCAGGAGGAAGTTTGATGGTGGTTCCTCAAGTAAGAAGGGTCCCCATCTCTCTTTTCGGGAGCCCGAACCTTTTCAATTAAGGGATGCACCGGTGCAACCATGTGAATGGCCTTCTGGTGAGTTCATGATCGAAGCAAGCTTCAAGGATGAGTTCGATGCACTTGTCCGCAATGTCGGGTTAGAAGAATTTCTCTCAGATAAATGTGAACAGTATGCTATGCTCACTGCCTCTTTCGTGCGTAGATTTAAAGTTTTAGCTGGCCATGAGTCATCCATATTGTTTGATCTACACGATAAATCCTATACCGTGGGTCTGGAGGATTTCAGTAGGATTTGCAAGATACCCGATGGAGGTAGTGTTATTGATCCTCCTAAGTCTTCGGTCAGAGACTTTGTCTCCAGTATAAATGTGGGAGAAATCAGAGATATCACGCAAGCCACCATAGGAAGCATCCATTTCCCTGCCTTGCACTACCTTGCCCTCTTCATAGGTAGGTGCATTAACGGCAAGGGTGCACATTGTCACCTATGCGCTTCCGACCTTAGTATCCTTAAGAGCGCAGTAACACGTGACAGGAGCTTCAATATGGGAGCTATTATAGCAAGGAAGCTGAATAAAAATGCTAGGGAGGGGGATTTCTTTGGTGGATTTATGCTACACGCTTAGCAAATTTTCTTGGGGTATCCATCCGTCCAGAAGACCCTCCTCTCTGTACAGCCTACCTTGATCGTGTCGCTCTAACACGCTACCAGTTCCTTGAGAGAGATCATGGATCTCTTCTATACCGCTTGATATTTAACCCGCATCGTGTTTTCCATATTACCCTTCGTGCTCCTTCTTTCTTTGACTTTCAGGTTAAACGAAGATACTACATAACTATAGGAGAGGTTGAGGAGTGTGAGAGGGAGGCGACGGCTGCTCGAATTCGCGAGACAGCTATTCAGGCAGTCGTTGCAGCACTCCTGTATAACACCCATTATGACTTTGGGTTTTGCCAGGATCTTCCATGGGAGTAGACCAAGCTAGGCCAAAAGCCTAAGCTTGGGGGAGTACGTGTTCTCACCGACTTTACATTCATGCTTATGCTTTCACTTTGTTAGCCGGTGTTTACACTTTGCCACTGTATAATCCATGCTAGTTTCTTTTTGTTTTCTTGTTTTGTGTCCTTTTGAGAAAACCGAAAAAGATTTTTCTTTCTTCTTTTGAATGTTGGGAGTTTTCCTGTGTAAATAGATTTATTTTTCTTTGTGTCAAGGTAGAAGATATTGGTTACAATGCTTAGTGGTTCTTACATGCTTACATGTTTAGCTTTCAAAGAGCCATATTATTTTGTCTTCTCCTTTGTGTTTGCCCGCAGATTCAGCTTAGTCCAATGCGCTTATTATCGTTTTCATCATTCGATCGTGCAAATGAAAGGCAACAATGATGATATATGATGAAGTGACTGAAACTGAAAAGCTGGTATGCACTCTATCTATTTTGTTTTTGTAAATATGACTAGCTTGTCGACCCAGATTTAGCTTTGTTGTGAGAGAACCATGTTTGCAATGACAACTTAGAGATCATAGTTTCTGATGCCATGCTTATTTAGCTGAGAGCTTATAATGGTTTGTCTATGACTTTGATGTAGTATGATAGGATGGTATTCTCCTTTGAATGTTTCAAGTGGCTTGTCTTGGCGCATGTTCATGCATGTAGTTGAAACAAAATCAACATAGCCTCTATGATGTTCGTGTTCATGGTGATTTTTATCCTGTTCATGCTTGCATTTAATGTTAGTCAAACTCATTGCATCTTGATGACTGTTGTCGCTCTCTAGTTGGTCGCTTCCGAGTCTTTTGCTAGCCTTCACTTGTACTAAGCGGGAATGCTGCTTGTGCATCCACTTCCATGAACCCAAAAGTTTTTCCATGATAGTCCACCATACCTACCTATTTGCGGTATCTACCTGATGTTCCAAGTAAATTTGCATGTGCCATTCTCTAAACCTTCAAGAAATAAATCTGTTTTGCATGCCCGAACGGCTCATGTGGTGACAGAGGGCTATTGGTATCTTCCATGCTAGGAGTGTTATCCTCGACATGTGTTTATTCACAGTCCTTCACGAGAAAGGGCATGGTATTTGGGATGCCCAGTTCCATGCTTAAATCAAAAACATAACTGTAAAACAAGACTCCCCCCCGATTGATGTTAGTATGGACGGTACCCGAGGATTCGGCTAGCCGTGGAGTGTGATTGATTGGTGGTTGGGGGAGTTAAAACTTTACTTTTCTGTTTGGGAACCGCATATAGCATGAGTAGCATGGAAGATATTGAGAACTCTTGGTCATTGCGTTGACAATGAAAGTATGCCACCCAAAATTATTATCTCTGTTTTCAAAGCTTGAGCTTTGGCACCTCTGCAAATCAATGCTTCCCTCTGCGAAGGGTCTGTCTATTTATTTTCCTCTCAAGTCATCCTCCTCTTAATAAGCACCAATTAGAGAGCACCTCTATCATTTTTATGCTTTGCTTTTGATTGATATTGAGTATGACTATGACTGAATCTTCGTTGCTATGAATTACAATGTTTAGTCAGCCCTAGATCTTTGAAAGTGATCTGCATTTATGTTTTGCGGTCTCAGAAAGAGCTAGCGAGATACCACCTATACATATTGCTTCATGCTCGTTTTGATTGAAGTGTTGGTATTCGAAACTCATTATTATTTGCTCGTTAGCTTATTATGCAATTGATATTAGTTTACCGTGAGACCTTTGTGTCATTTGCTTATGTGATTAACTTGTGATCTTGCTAAAATTTTGGTTATGAGTTAGACATAGTTGCAACAACAAGATCAAACAGAGTTTGTCAAAGTTTTTCTTTCTCTCTCAGTTTGTCAACTGAGTTCCTTGAGGACAAGCAAGGTTTTAAGCTTGGGGGAGTTGATACGTCTCCAACGTATCTACTTTTCCAAACTCTTTTGCCCTTGTTTTGGACTATAATTTGCATCATTTGAATGGAACTAACGTGGACTGACGCTGTTTTCAGCAGAATTGCCTTGGTGTTATTTTTGTGCAGAAATCAAAGTTCTCCAAACGTCCTGAAAGTTTACGGGGAGCAGTTTTGGAAAATATCAAAAATACCTGCGCCAGGATCCACCTCAAGGGTGGGCCAGTGGGCCACAAGCCCCTGCTCCACCACCACCCCCTGGTGGCGGTGGGAAGGCTTGTGAGGCCCACAGGCAACTGCTACCCCAAATCCAGCTCTATAAGTTGTCCTTCGTCCTAGAAAAAATAAAAATAGAAGTTTTCGTCGCGTTTTCGATATGGAGGCGCCGCCACCACCTGTTCTTCATCTGGAGGGCAGATCTGGAGTCCGTCTTGGGCTCCGGAGAGGGGAAATCGTCGCCATCGTCATTATCAACCTTCTTCCCTCTCCAATTCCATGAAGCTCTTCGTCGTTCGTGAGTAATCTATTCGTATGCTCGTTGGGCGGTGATGAGTAGGATGAGATCTATCATGTACTCGAGTTAGTTTTGATGGGGATTGATCCCTAGTATCCACTATGTTCTGATATTTGATGTGGCTACTACTTTGCCATGCTTAATTCTTGTCACTAGGGCCCGAGTGCCATGATTTCAGATCTGAAATTATTATGTTGTCACAAATATATGTGTATTTTAGATCCCATCTTGCAAGTTGTAGTTACCTACTATGTGTTATGATCCGGCAACCCCGGAGTGACAATAACCGGAACCACTCCCGGTGATGACCATAGTTTGAGGAGTTCATGTGTTCACCAAGTGCTAATGCGTTGGTCCGGTTCTTTATTAAAAGGAGAACCTAAATATACCGTAGTTTCCTTTTGGACCCCGCTGCCATGGGACGGATGGACAATAGATGTCATGCAAGTTATTTTCCCTAAGCACATATGATGGCACACGGAATGCATGCCTACATCACATTGATGAACGGGAGCTAGCCACTTATCTCTCCATGTTATAGTTGTTGCATGATGAATATCATCCAAACAAATCACCGAGTCATTGCCTACGAGTTTGTCCTACTATTCCACCAAACAAATGACCGACCCATTGCCTACGAGTTTGTCCTACTGTTGCTACTGCTGTTACTTGTCTTGCTCTGCTGCTGCTACTACTGTTGCTACTGCTGTTACTTGTCTTGCTCTGCTGCTACTACTGTTGCTACTACTGCTGTTACTTGTCTTGCTCTGCTGCTACTGTTGTTACTACTGTCGCTTGCTACTGTTGCTACTTGCTACTGCTGTCACTACTGATGTTCCTTGCCATTGCTATTGCTCGTTACACTGCCGTTACTCGCTACTTTGCTATTACTACTGTGCTTGCAGATACTAATCTTTCAGGTGTGGTTGAATCTGATAAATTCAGCTGCTAATACTTGAGAGTATACTCTCACCTCCCGTCGTGCAAACCAACAAATTGGGTCGAATAATCTACCCTCGAAAACTGCTGCGAACCCACGCCCTGGTGGGCCATCAACAACATTCTTCCAGTTTCATTGCCGGGGAGTGCTATCAGCATTCTTTTGGTGCCGTTGCAGGAGAAGGTTAGTTGTTATAAGCATTCATCTAGCTAATGCCAGAGATTGCAGGATCAGCCCTTTTCTGGAGCCATTGCCAGGGAAGCACATCTGACGTCAGTAGGTGTTAACCATCGCGCGATCCCGGCCTCAACACAAAGGATGACAATCAATAGATCAATTATGCTCAGACTTCCTAACATAGCGGATCACCATACGTGCATGCTACTGGAACCACTAACTTCAACACAAGTATTTCTAGATTCACAACACCCTACTAACATAGCTCTTAATATTACCAAATCCACGTCTCAAAACTAATTTAGAGGAATCAAAACTTCTCTCTCTACTCAATGCACATGAATCTGGAGGTTTTTGCATCCTCTTTGGGTACCTATCACATTTGGTACTACTTTCATAGCATAAGCCAACTACCAAATCACGCACCACCGTGCTCTAAAAGATATAAGTGAAGCACATAGAGCAAAAGTATCTAGCTCAAAAGATATAAGTGAAGCACTATGAGCATTCTAGCAAAATCACGATGAGTGCATGTCTCTCTCTCTCAAAAAGGTGTGCAGCAAGGATGATTGTGACACCACAAAAATAAAAGACTCCTAAGATACAGGACGCTCCAAGCAAAACACACATCATGTGGTGAATAAGAATATAGCTCCAACTAATGTTACCGATGGATTGAAGACGAAAGAGGGGATGCCTTCTCGGGGCATCCCCAAGCTTAGGCTTTTTGGTGTCCTTGAATTTGGCTTGGGATGCCTTGGGCATCCCCAAGCTTGAGCTCTTTCCACTCCTTATCTCTTTGTCCATGATAACATCACCCAAAACTTGAAAACTTCACAACACAAAACTTAAACAGAAACTCGTGATAACGTTAGCACAAGAAAACAAACTACCACTTCTTTTGGTACTGTAGCAAACTTGAATTCCATCTATATTGGTGTTGGGGTACTGTATTCTCACTTTTCCATGGCTAGTACCCCCCGATACTAACCATAGTTTCATCAAAACAAGCAACCAACTCAACAAAAACAAAATCTGTCAAAAATAGACCAGTCTGTAGCATTCTGTATAATTCGTATACTTCGGGTACCTCAAAAAATCTGAAAAATTACGACTGCCTGGGAAAAAGGCATATCAACCAACAGAAAAACGAATCAACTCAAAATCTCTTTATGAATAAAAATGAAATATCATCTCGTGAGCGTTCTGTCTTTTTCCAGCAGGATAAAACAACCTTTACCAAGACTAGTCATAAAGGTTTTCCTTGGCTCAAACACAAAAAGAAACAAAAAAAACACAATAACAACAGAATTATGATGGTGTGGACGCGCCAAAACAGAAAGAAAAAGATAAATTCATTGGGTTGCCTCCCAACAAGCGCTATTGTTTAACGCCCTTAGCTAGGCATAAAAGCGATAGAATCACGTATCGTCGTCTTTGGTGCTCAAACCATATGTGGCCCTCATCATGGATTCATAAGGCAATCTTATTTTCTTTCTAGGAAAGTGTTCCATGCCCTTCCTTAAAGGAAATTGAAATCTAATATCCCCTTCCTTCATATCGATGATAGGACCGATAGTCCTTAGGAAAGGTCTACCAAGAATAATAGGGCATGTAGGATTGCAATCAATGTCAAGCACAATGAAATCCACAGGTACATAATTCCTATTTGCAATAATAAGAACATCATTGATCCTTCCCATGTGTTTCTTCACAGTAGAATCAGCAAGATGCGAATTAAGAGAACACTCTTCAATCTCATTAAAAATCAAAACATCACATAAAGACTTTGGAATTGCAGAAACCCTAGAACTCAAATCACACAAAGCATTGCATTCATAGTTTTTGATTTTGATTTTGATGGTAGGTTCCCACTCATCATGAAGCTTTCTAGGGATAGAGAGTTCCAATTCAAGTTTCTCTTCAAGAGATTTTATCATAGCTTCGACGATATGATCGGTAAAGGCCTTGTTTTGGCTATAAGCATGTGGAGAGTTTAACATGGATTGCATCAAAGAAATGCATTCAATCAAGGAGCAACTATCATAATTGAATTCCTTGAAATCCATGGTAGTAATTTCATTACTACTCAAAGTTTTAACATCTTCTACTCCACTTCAATACTTTTAGCATCAAGATAGATGGACTCCGAAACATTGGGGCACTTTTCAACCAAAGTGGATTCATATCCAGCCACATAATCATTAGGTTTGACACAAGAAAACAAAGATTCAATGGGAGTCACACCAAGTACTTTAAGATCTTCGTGATTCCTATCACGAGAACGTGCCTTTTTAAGCAATTCATGTCTATCACGAATTTGGGCGGTTCTTTCTTGGTTCTCAATCATGGAAACACGCATAGCTTTCAAAGTTTCTTCCATATTGATCTTGGGAGGAGCACATCTAACTTTCAAAGCATCAACATCACTAGACATTCTATCAACGCTCTTAGCCTAATCGTCAATTTTAAGTAGCTTTTCCTCTATGGACGCATTGAAAATATTTTGAGAGTTGATGAACTCTTTGATATTACTCTCTAGATCAGAGGGTAATCTATTGTAATTTCCATGAGTATTGTTGTAGGAGTTGCCAATCTATTGTAATCTATTGTAATTATTAGAGGAGTTACTAGGAAAAGGCCAAGGAACATAGTTTCCTCTAAAAGCATTGTTGTTGCCAAAGTTATTCCTACCAACAAAATTAATGTCCAAGCTAGCGTTGCTATTCTAAATCAAACAAGACAAGGACATATCATTAGGATCCAAAGGAGCACTTCTAGTAGCAACCAAATTCATTAACTCGTCCATCTTAGCACTCAACGAGTTAATTTCTTCTATAGCTTATATCTTCTTACTAGTAGGTGACCTTTCAGTGTGCCACTGAGAGTAGTTCATCATGATGTTATCTAGGAGCTTTGTGGCTTCCCCTAACGTGATTTCCGTGAACGTTCCACCTGAGGCGGAGTCCAAGATATTTCTAGAAGCGAAATTCAAGCCAGCGTAAAAGATTTGAATAATCATCCAAAGACTCAAGCCATGATCGGGACAATTTCTAATCATTAATTTCATTCTCTCCCAAGATTGTGCAACTTGTTCATGATCAAGTTGCTTGAAATTCATGATATTATTATGGAGAGAGATAATCGTAGCCGGTGGAAAATACATGGATATATAAGCATCTTTGCACTTATCCCAAGAATCGATACTATTTTTGGGCAAACAAGAAAACCATGTTTTTGCGCGATCTCGCAACGAGAAAGGAAAAAGCTTCAATTTATCCACATCTTTCTTCTTTTGCATATCGCAATGCTCAATGAAGGTATTGATATGGGATGCGGCATCTTAACTAGGAAGGCCAGAGAATTGCTCTTTCAGAACAAGATTCAGCAAAGCGGCATTTATTTCGTATGACTCCGCACTAGTGGCGGGAGCAATCGGAGTACCAATAAAATCATTATTATTAGTATTCGAGAAGTCCCAAAGTTTGGTGTTTTCATTCATGGTGACTTTAGCAAGCAAGCAAGCATACAAGCGAACAAAGAGCAAGCGAGAAAAAGGGCGAACGAAAAGGCAAACAAAAAAGGCAAATTGGTGAAGTGGGGGAGAGGAAAACGGGAGGCAAATGGAAATCAAAGTAAATGCAAGAGATGAGTTTGCAACACCTAGTTGGATGAGTTCTTGAATTGATCTTCCTCCCCGGCAACGGCGCCAGAAATTCTTCTACTACGGCAACAAAAGACCTTCCCCGGCAACGCCAGTAATTCTTCTTGCTACTTCTCTTGTTTGCGTCGGTTTTTCCCTCAGTTTGAGAACCAAGGTATCGATCCAGTAGGAGGGTCTCGTCAAGTCCAGAGTACTTGCGCAAACACAAAGAAGCTTGCACCCAACGCTCCGAAGGGGTTGTCAATCCCTTCAAGATTGTTTGCAAAGTGAGATCTGAAGGCACAAAGTGCAACGAAGTAAAAAGGTGTAAGGCTGAAAATATGGTGTGGAGTAGACCCGGGGGCCATAGTGTTCACTAGAGGCTTCTCTCAAAATAGCAAATATCACAGTGGGTGATAAATTACTGTCAAGCAATTGATAGAACCGCGCAAAGTCATTACGATATCTAAGGCAATGATCATACATATAGGCATCACGTCTGAGACAGGTAGACCGATACTTTCTGCATCTACCACTATTACTCCACACATCGACTGCTATCCAACATGCATCTAGTGTATTGAGTTCATGACGAACAGCGTAACGCCTCAAGCAAGATTACATGATGTAGAGGGATAATCTCAAACCAATGATGAAAACCCCATCTTTTTACCCTTGATGGCAACAACACGATGCGTGCCTCGCTACCCCTTCTGTCACTGGGTGAGGTCACCGCACGGTATGAACCCAAAACCAAGCACTTCTCCCATTGCAAGAATTATAGATCTAGTTGGCCATACAAAACCAACAACTTGAAGAGAATTACAAGGATATGAAATCATGCATAAGAGAGATCAGAAGAAACTCAAATAAGATTTATAGATAATCTGATCATAATTCCACAATTCATCGGATCTCAACAAACACACCGCAAAAGAAGATTACATCGGATAGATCTCCATGAAGATCATGGAGAACTTTGTATTGAAGATCCAAGAGAGAGAAGAAGCCATCTAGTTACTAGCTATGGACCCGTAGGTCTATGGTGAACTACTCACGCATCATCGGAGAGGTCATGGTGTTGATGAAGAAGCCCTCCGTATCCGAATCCCCCCTCCGGCAGGGCACCAGAACATGCCCCAGATGGAATCTTGCGGAGACAGAAGCTTGTAGTGGCGGAAAAGTACTTTCGATGATCTCCTGAATTTTTTGGAACTTTTGGGGATATATAGGCGCAAAACCTAGGGCAAAGGGTGTCCAGGGGGCCCACAAGACTGAGGGCCGCGGCCTCACCCCTGTCCGCGGGGTGGGGGCTTCTATGGCCCCTGGGGCTCCCCTGCCTTGGCTCTCAAGTCTCCTGATTTTCTTTTTGGAGATTTTATTCCGTTTGGACTCTGTTTCAAAATATCCACTGAAAGGGGTCAAAAACATGGAAAAAACAGGAACTGGCACTTGGCACTGAGTTAATAAGTTAGTCCCAAAAAATATATAAAAGGCATGCAAAACATCCAAAGTTTGACAAGACAATAGCATGAAGCCATCAAAAATTATAGATACGTTGGAGACGTATCAGTCCCCGCGACCGACCTTGCGAGACCAGGGCGAGGCCGGGAGACAAAGCGAGCTGTCAGGTGGTTCCTCAACCACGCGCCGACGCGCGCCCGCTAATGGCACTGCAAGTACGGGACCGCGAGCGCGCCCCTCCCGAAGAAGACCCGTTGGAGCAACAGAAGCAGGTCGCCCCCGCGTGCGCTACACCCTTCTGACGGGTGGGATGCCTCGCCATCGCCCCTGAGCTCTACCCAACTGCGTGGCCCTGCAAGTTCAAGCCCGATCTGCCCCCGCGCTACAACGACATCGTGGACCCGACGGAGTTCCTGCAACTCTACACGCTGAGCATCAGGGCGGCAGGAGGAGGAGACAAGGTCATGGCGTGCTAGTTCCCCATGGCGCTCAAGGGCGGCTCGCTCTCTTGGCTCCTCAACCTCCCAAAGGCGTCCATCACCTCCTCGGATAGCCTACGCGAGCGCTTCGTCGCCAACTTCGAGGGCATGCGTGACCGCGCCCGCACCATGCACAACCTGTGGCGCATCAAGCAGCAGGAGGGGGAGACCCTCCACAAGTTCATACAATGCTTCACGGTCATGCGCCTCAATATCCCCAAGGCGTCGGACGAGGCCGTCATCTCCGCCTTCTCCGACGGATTTACCGACCTCAAGATGAAGGAGGAACTCGCCATGAGTGATGAAATGAGCACCGCACTGGAGGTGTTCAACATGGCAAACAAGGGCGCCAGGGCTGAAGAAGGTCGCATGTCACACCTCGGGCCTCAGGCACCAGAAGAGAAGATGGCCAAGGCCAAAGAGGCAAAGTGCAAGGCTCCTGCGGTGCTCACAGCCGAGCCTGAGGTGAAGTACGGTCGAGGGGGAGAGCATCCGTCAGGAGGGTGGCCAACATGCATCTTTCATGGCACCAACGACCATAATACCTCCGAGTGCAAAGAGCTCCCCCTCGTCCGTGCCGAGCACTTTAGCAGGCTCCTCGGACGGGTCGACAGAGGCACCGTGCGCGGCGGTGGCCATAGTGGAGGCCGCTGGGATGACCGGGAGTCGCGTCAAGGGTGGCGTGAACAGCCTCAGGAAGACCGTTGGCACGGCCAGCCTCAGGAAGACCCATGGCGCGACCAGACTCGGAAGGACTGCTGCCGTGACAACCCTCAGGAGGGGCAGCGAGACGTCCAACCTCGTGAGGATCGCCCTCGTGAGGCTAGGCTGCCGCCGCTACCTCCGCCACCCAGAAGAAGGGACACAGACATGAATGACGATGGGGCTGGGGGCTTCCATGAGGTGAGGGCGGTGTCCTCCATCTTGGGCGGCGTCCAGACCTCGGCTTCGAACCGCGCCTTCAAGCAGTTTGCCGGAGAGGTGAATGCCGCCCTCCCGAAGCCAGTAGTGATGCGCCCCCTCAACTGGTCCCAAACGACCATCACCTTCGACCGAAGTGACCAGCTCAGATGTTCATACATGGCCGGCAAGCTCCCCATGATGTGCAACCCAATAATTAGCAACGTCCTCGTCACCAAGACTCTTATCGAAAGTGGAGCAGGGCTCAACGTCCTCTTGGTCGAGACCTTCGAGAAACTCCAGCTGCCGTACGAACAACTCATGCCGACCAAGCCCTTCTCAGGACTCACGGAGGGGTCCACCGTGCCCATCGGGCAGGTGCAACTACGAGTCACCTTCGGCGAGCGCAAGAACTACCACACTGAGATCATCGTCTTCGACATCGCGCACATCCACCCGCAGAAAAACGGAAACCTTGGATACCCAGCTCTCCCCAAGTTCATGGCAGTGACCCACCATGGCTAAAGCGTCCTCAGTATGCCAGGAGGGACAGTGTCATTACCATTGCCTGCGACGAGAAGGATGTCCTCCACACACTTGAGTGCGCATACCGCGCAGCAGGGGCGGAGCGCTCGGACGACGAAGAAGACGAGCCGCCTCGCGAGGACTCACGCAAGAAGAAGAAGGAATTCCTCCCCACGGAGAGCCCTGGGGCTTCGAGCTCCGTGCCGAGGGAGTTCCCTGGCCTGACCAATGACACGAGGATCGTGCTCGAGCAAAACCGAACTTCAAGAGGCCCAGCTCCCGTGAGTCCGTCATCATAGCAATCCGAGAACTTCGAGAGGCCCAGGCCATGCGAGGCAGGGACTGCCCTGCACCACCAATCACGGTCGCTATCATCGGCATGGTCGACCGGCCCTGCATCTGCATCAACCCGCTCGCAACCGACAGAGCCGTGGCTCAAGGCCCCTTCCGGCCCGCGCTAACTAACCATCGGTGGGTGTATTCGTGCGCTGGCGCCCTTAGGCCGTTCGGGCTGGGGAACGTGGCTGCCACCTACCAGCGGTTCCTGCGGGCCATGCTCATGCATGGCCTGCTGGGGCGTGCCGAGCAAAGGTCTCGAGCCTCGGGAGACGGCGGACCCATAAGGGTTGCGACCGTCGAAGCACGACATCGGGCAACGACGTTGCCTTCGGCACTTCAACGATATTTCCGCCAGGTGACTTTTTGTTGGTTGCTGCCAGGTAACTTTTTGGCTCACCCTGTCCGAGGGCGCCTCTAGGGCATGCGGCCTCTAGGAGCTCAGGGCACTCCCCAGCTGCTACTTTCATTTATGCATCCTTCAGTTGTTTCTATCTCACCCATTTTAAACCCTAATGTTCTACCATGCTTGTATTGTTGGGCGGTCGGCCCCCTGCTCGGGGGCTCCGGCCGAAGCTTATCCTTGTAGGCCCCGTGAGGCAGCAGATACCCTGCCACGCTCCCAATGGAGAAGAAGTCAGCTTGGTTTGCCAATGACCCAAATGAAATCAACTCAGTCCACCAAAGACTCGGGGGTAGGGACACTCGCGAGGCCATAGCGTCCTCGTGACCTCCCATATACACCCCCACCGTGACACTCTCACATAATAACGAGCCGAGACTGTATACGCCCAGGGGCCCCCGAGGAGGTGGAGGGGTTCATCCCATGCCTAGTGGCAACCCTACGCTCCGCGTTGGGGAGAAGACGGAGGTAATCAACACAGTCCACAATGACTTCTTGAATCAGGCGCCTAATGCCTCGATGGTAGGGACACTCGCGAGGCCAAAGTTTCCTCACGACCTCCTACATACACCCCCACTCTCACACTCTCACGTAATAACGAGCCGAGGTTGTATATGCCCAGGGCCCCCCGAGGACGCGGTGTGGTCCATCCCACGCCTAGTGGCAGCCCTACGCTCCGCGTCAGGGAGAAGACGGGAGCAATCAGCACATTCCGCCAATGACTATGCCCGTAGGTGGCACCAACACAGTCTGCCAATGACTATGCCTGCAGCTGCACCAACACAATCCGCCAATGACTACGCCCGCAACTGCCACCAACACAGCTCGCCAATGGCTATACCCGCAGTTGGCAAGTATATCAACACAGTCCACCCGCGACTACGCCCATGCCCAGTGCATGGCATAGACAATTGGAGGTATGGAGCCGCTCGTACGTCAAGGTGCACCCCGAGCATTGGGAATCAAGGTCCTATCTGCGCCCGTAGCCCCTTCCCCCTTTGCGCCGTCCTTGGTTTCCGGTCGGTCTAATCGCCGGGAGGTACGCGCGGGGAGGGCCCTCCCGACGCAGAGCTTAGTGCGCTCGACAAGCCATTCCAAATCTCTTAGGGAGAACGTTGGAGTCACTTGTACGTCAAGGGGGACTCGTGAGCATCGCGACTCAGGAGCCTGGACTGCGCTCGTAGCCCCTTCCCTTTTTGGGCCGTCCTTGGTTTCTGGTCGGTCCAATCGCGGTGGAGGTACACGCGGGGCGGGCCCTGCCAACGCAAAGTGTCGAAGGAGTTCAGGAGTCTCGAATTGTTAGCTTCTTAGGCGGGACATGGGAGTCGCTTGTACGTCAAGGGGGACTCTTGAGCATCGCGACCTAGGGACTGAACTATCCTCGTAGCCCCTTCCCCCTTTGGGTTGTCCTTGGTTTCCGGTCGGTTCAATCACGGGGAGGTATGCGCGGGGTGGGCCCTACCGACGCAGAGTGCAGAAAATATTCCGAAGTTTCAAAATCCTTGTTGTGTGCCCCTCATGAGGGCAATCACGCGTCAAGGGGTACCCCTGAGCATCGCGACTCACGGGCCTCATGTCGACTTTCTGGGAATGGGGGTACCCAGACCTGCCTGCCTATGGCCCAGGGCAAGCACACCTCACCGAAACAATCCGACGGGCCTGGCGCCATTTAGAGTAAGGCCCTCGTGAGGGGCCAAGCCTCATGAGGAGTAGCGTCAAGACCCGCAGGGAGCCTTCCGAGGACCCCTCCAGAGTGGCGGATATTCCGAGGCAAGGCCGGGCCTCAGGAGTCAAGGGTGACACAAGGAAAGGACAGACGAGCAGTAGATGGCACGACGGGGCAGTTTCCCCTTTGCTGCAAAGGAGGCGGGAGTGTACAGGGGCTCCAAAGGCATCTTCCAAAGCTTTCCCTTCTTGTGCAACGAAGTCGCCGCCGCCCGCCAGTAGGGCAAACGTCATCCTCGGGCCCGTCCTGGTAGTGCGGGCAATTACTTTGTAGGCGAAGACCACCTTTCGGCAGGGGAGCATGTTCCCGTGTTCCCCTTCAAAATTGGCCGTTGTGGGATCCCTTCCCGCCGAAGCTATGAGGGAAGAGGACCCGGGCCTCCACTATAAATAGAAAGGGTAGAACACTTAGTAGGGAGGTCAGTTCATTCCAACCCAAGGGCAACACACCAAGCCACTTGGCCTCCGGAGGCACGAGAGAACTGTATTAGTTCATCCACCAACCTCCACGAGAGGAAATCCACGAAAAGCAGGAGTAGGGTTTTACACTTCGCAGCGGCCCAAACCTGGGTGAGCTGTTGTGTTCTGTGCTACCCTCACCATCGAGTGAGTCCTTCATAATTTCCATCGAGTAGCGGGCTAGGTGAGGCTGAGCCAGGAGAGATCGTCGTACACGCACTTGGGTTCGAATCCTTAGGGTTTTGCGGAGCCTAAAATCTGACATTTGGCGCGCCAGGTAGGGGCGTGTCGAGGTTTCCTCCAAGCTCTGCCGCTCCGATGGCTTATGCTTGCCTGGTTCGCGCAGAGGGCCGTGGCACCCGCCTTGCCCAGAGCATGCCCGTCGGTGACGCCGGCACGCGCCGGTTGCCGTCACCCGTGGTGAACGCTGCCACCGGCCCAGAAATTCAAGAGCAACAAGGTTCCTCCCAGCAGGTGACCGAGCAGGCCGATGGCCGCACCGCCACTCCGTCACTCGCCAGGCCTTCAGGATCGGTATCGCGCGCCTTGCCAGAGATGCTCCACGGCCGGCGCGTGCTTGCCATGGCCACCGAGTTGCTCCGCTACTGGCCTGCTCCTGACCACTACGTCGGCTGGCTCCAGCGCATCGAGGAGCTCATCGCTGGCACTGGTGACTCAGCGGTGCTCTCTTGCTCGCTCCTACCCCAGCCGTCCCTCACAAACGACTAAGAGCAAGACGCTTCACCCCCACCCCCAGCGCGTCGCGGACGCCGATCCTAGGCAGAAAGCGCGACCCCGCGACTAGCTTCGTGAACCCATGGCGGGACCCGGAGATGAAGCAAGCTACCAGGTGGTCTCCCAACCCCGTGTCGATGTATGTGCGCTCCCAGGCTGCAAATTACACGTCGTGAGCATGGCCCGCTCGAAGCAGACCCCGTGGAGCAACAATACCCGGCGGCTCCTACGCATACCATACCCATTGGACCGGTGGGGTGCCTCGCTATCGCCCCCGAGCTCTACCCCACTGCGTGGCCCTGCAAGTTCAAGCTCGACCTGACCCCGCGTTATGATGGCACCAAAGACCCAGCTGAGTTCCTGCAACTCTACACGCTGAGCATCAGGGCGGCGGGAGGAGGCGACAAAATCATGGCGTGTTGGTTCCCCATGGCATTCAAGGGAGGCGCGCTCTCTTGGCTTCTCAACCTCCCGAAGGCATCCATCACCTCCTAGGACGGCCTGCGCGAGCGCTTCATCACCAACTTCCAGGGCACCCGCGACCGCGCTCCCACCGTGAACGACCTGCGGCGCATCAAACAGCAGGAGGGAGAAACCCTACACAAGATCATACATCTCTTCACGGTCATGCGCCTCAAGATCCCCAAGGCGTCAGACGAAGCCATCATCTCGGCTTTCTCCAACGGAGTCAACGACCTCAAGATGAAGGAGGAGCTCGCCCTGAACGATGAAATGAGCACCGCACTAGAGATGTTGATCTTGGCAAACAAATGCGCGAAGGCTGAAGAAGGACGCCAGTCGCTCCTCGGGCCCCAAGCAGTGGACCTAGAAGAGAACAAGGTCAAAGCCAAGGAGGTGAAGCGCAAGGCCTCGATGGTGCCGCAACCGAGCCCGAGGCGAAGCATGTCTGAGGGGGAGAGCGCCCGTCCGGAGGGGGCCAACGTGCATCTTCCATGGCACCAATGGCCATGATACCTCCAAATGTCAATAAATCTGTCTGGTCCGAGCTTAACACTTCAGTACGCACCCCGGATGGTTCAACAGAATCCCCGCGCACGGAGGAGGCCCTAATGGGGGCTGCTGGGATGACATTGAGCAGTGTCAGGGGTGGCGTGAACAGCCTCAGGAGGACCCCTGGCGTAGCCAGCCTCAGGAGGACCGCTGGCGTGATAACCCTCAGGAGGGGCAACGAGGCGGTCAACCCCATGAGGAGGGACGAAGAAAGGCAGGACGATGGGGCTCGGGGTTCCAGGAGGGTTATCCGCCTCACGGGACGATGAAGAAGACGAGCCTCCAAAGGCAGGACGAAGAAGACGAGCTACCTCGCGAGGACCCACGCAATAAGAAGAAGGAGCTCCTCCTACAGAGCGCCTCGGGGCTTCAGGCTCCATGCCGAGGGATGGGGCCATGCCTCCCATCGCATAGGAATGCACGCCCGGCGCCCTCCATGGGTTAAGACTAGAAGCTCCCACGAGGGAGGTCCCTGGTCTGAGAAGTGAGGCAGGGGCGGCATTCGAGCACATCCCGAGGACGCGCTCCAAAGTACGTCCACCCATCTCCCATGAATCGGTCATCAGAACAATTCGAGAACTTCAAGAGGCCCAAGCCATGCGACACGGTTACTGCCTTGCACCACCAATCGCAGTCGCCGTTGTTGGCACGGTTGACCGGTCCCGCATCTGTACCAATGTGCCTGCAACCAACATAGTCGCGACCTACGGTCCCTTCTGGCCTACGCTAGCTGGCTACCGGTGGGAGTACCCGGACGCCAATGCCTTCGTACCCTTCAGGCTGGGGAACGCGGCCGCCACCTACCAGAGGGTCCAGTGTACCATGCTCATACCCCGCCTATTGTGGAACCGCGAGGAAGAGGACGCGATGCTCGGGCCAGGCGAGGGCCCCGAGCCTCGGGAGGCGGCGAACCTGTGAGGGTCGCGACCGTGGGGACAGGAGATCAAGCGACGACGGCGCCTTCGTACTTCAGCAACACGGCCGCTAGGTGACTTTTTGTTAGCTGCTACCAGGTACTTTTTGCCTCACCCCGTCTGAGGGCACCCTCGGGGTCATGCGGGATCCCCGAGCTTAGGACACTCCCCTGGTTGCTAATTTCGTTTATGCATCTTTTGGTTATTCAATTTCACCAGTTCAGAATCCTAACGTTCTGCCTTGCTTATATTGTCGGGCGGTCGGCCCCCCGTTTGGGGTCTCCGGTCGAAGTTTGTGCATGCAGATACACAGCCTCGCTCCGAAAGAAGAATAAGTTAGCAGGGTTTGCCAATGACCCAAACAAAATCAACAGAGTCCACCAATGACTCGAGGGTAGGGTCACTCGCGAGGCCATAGCATCCTCGCGACCTCCCATATACACCCCCACCGTGACACTCTCACGAAATAACGAGCCGAGGCTGTGTACGCCCAGGGCCCCCCAAGGACTTGGAGGGGTCCATCCCAAGCCCAGTGGAAGCCCTATGATCTGCGCTGGGGAGAAGCTCAGTCCACGAATGACTCGGGGGTAAGTACACTCGCGGGGGCAAAGCGTCCTCGCGACCTCCCATATACACCCCACCGTGACACTCCCAAGTAATAACTAGCCGATGTTGTATACGCCCACGGGCCCCCGAGGACGCGGAGGGGTCCACCCCACGCCTAGTGGAAGACGTATGCTCTATGCTGGGTACAGATAGGTGCAATCAACATAGTCCGCCAATGACTACGCCCTCAGCTGGCACTAATGCAGTCCGCCAATGACTGTGCCCACAGCTGGCACCAACAATGCCCATCTGTGGCTACACCCACGATCGGCAAGGAGATCAACACAGTCCACCTGCGACCAATACGTGGGGCAAACAGCTAAAGGTACGCATGGGGGACCACTGAACATCGCGACTCAGGGGCCTATCTCTGCCCGTAGCCCCTTCCCCCTTTGGGTCGTCCTTGGTCGGTTGAATCGCGGGAAGGTACGCATGGGGCGGGCCCTGCCGACACAGAGCCTAGGGCACTCGACAAACCACTTTGGATCCCTAGGAATAACGTTGGAGTCACACATACATCAAGGGGGACTCCTGAGCATCGCGACTCAGGAGCCTGAACTGCGCTTGTAGCCCCTTCCCCCTTTTAGCCGTCCTTGGTTTCCGGTCGGTTCAACCGCGGGCACGTATGCGTAGGGCGGGCCCTGCCGACGCAGAATGCCGAAGGAGTTCGAGAGTCTTAAATTATTGGTTTCTTAGGAGGAGCATCAGAGTTGCTCGCACATCAAGGGACACCCCTGAGCATCGCGACTCAAGGGCCTAACTGCGCTCGTAGCCCCTCCCCCCTTTGAGTCGCCCTTGGTTTCCGGTCCTTTCAATCGCGGGGAGGTACGCGCGGGGCAGGCCTTGACGATGTGGAATGTTGAAGGTGTTCCAAGTTTCGAAATCTTCGCCGTTTCTCCTCATGGAGGCAGCTCGCGTGTGAAGGGGGACTCCTGAGCATCACGACTCAGGAGCCTAACTGCGCTCGTAGCCCTGTCCCCCTTTGGGCCGTCATTGGTTTCCGGTCGGTACAATTGAAGGAAGGTATGCGCGGGGTAGGCCCTGCCGACATAGAGTAACACAACAAACATGACAGGAACAAGGCGGGGAAAACATTCAAGCATTCACTTATTACAAACCATGACCAAGTTCATAAAAATGCAAATAAGTTTAACGCCTCCACGAGGCACGATGTGCATTGTAGGAAAATAACAAGGATCAGAAAACAGGAGGAGCTGCCACCGGTTGCCCCCTCCGCAGGGGGCTGGTCGTCGGCGTTAAAGGCATCGCCTTCCCATCGTCGGCTTCAGCGGCACTTGGAGACGATGGATATTCAACGCAGGCGAGCCTCCTCACCAACGCCTCCACATGGCCCTTCACCGCCTTCTCGGCGCACACGCGGGCCTCAGCGGGGACCGGCAGGATCACAGAGCTTAGATCGAATCCCGGCTCGCGAAGATGAAGGTGGCTGAAGACGCGAGTCGCAGCCGCGAAGAAGAGGTTGTCGCACTCGCTGTCCAAGATCTTGTCCACGTGCACGATGGCAATCTCCTGCGCCGCAATGAGCCCCTTCGCGAGCAAGGAAAAGCCGTCCTCCGGGGTGGCCAGAGGCTCATCGAACTTGTCCCGACAGAGGGAGCCGAGCGCCGTGTGAAGCCTGAGCTCAATATCAGGGAAGCAGGCCAGCTCCATAAATTTCCTCTCCTCGGACGTGGCGAGAGCTTTCTCCTGGGCATCAAGGAGGGCCTTACTCGAGGCAGCCTCCTTCTCCTGCTCTTCCAAGCGCGCATGCATCATGCTCAGGCTACTCGCCTCCTGGGACAGCTCTCCCTGCTAGGCGGTGAGCTTGGTCTCGCGGGACTTAAGTTCCTCCCCCCGCAGGCGACGCTGCTCGGCCAGCTTGGGTTGTTCTCCTTGGACATCGTTCAGGGGGGCTTCCACCTCTTCAAAACGTTCGACGGCAGCCTTGGCCTCCTTCAGCTCCTTCTCATGTGCGGCACGGGTGGCCTCGGCCTTCCTGTTGCCTTCCCCATCTCGACTACAACATTGCTCAAGGCGGTGAAGGCCGCATTGAACAAACCTTGGGTGAACACTGAGGTCTTTTGGACCTCCTCCTGAAGAGTCTCCAGCGCAGTCGCGGGAGGTGCCACCAGAGGGGCAGCGCTGTGAAGAACAGGGGGCCCCGAAGACTACTCAGCGGTCGCGAGCAATGACGCCTTAGGAGCCTAAGGGTTCTCGCGGGCCTGCCCCGAGGCAACAACATCCCCACGGTCGCTTCAGGATGCTTCGAGGGCGAGGGGGCCTCGACGACCAAGGCCAGGGAGACCGTCCCATGAGCATCCTCTTCCCCACCTTTGGACGGCGACATGCCAACGAGAGCAGGCAGGGCGTCGGGAGTCGCCTTCGGCTTGACGACCGTCTTCTTCCTTTTCGCCCCCGGGGAGACGACATCCTTGGACGAAAAGTAAAGAGGGGGATCAGCCAAGCACGGACAATAGACGTGCATGGCGTGCCCAGGCAAGTAACTTACTCTTCAACATCACGCCATCTCTTCCTTCTCGGCACCTTGGTCCTCCCGTCGGCAGAGGCGGATTGCGCTGGGGACGGCTCAGCCCTGAACTTCTGCGAAGCAAGCACGCACGCAGACCGCATGGCGCGTGGGGTCGACACGGACCCCCTGGAGGGCCTAGCCAGGCGCGAGGAGGTCCCGGCGGGGGTATCACCGATGGCGTCACCATCATCGAGCTCTCTCAGAAGGACGGATTGCAACGGGAGAGGCACGATCGCTGATCGGTCGTCGACGGTCTTCTCCGAGTCCCCTTCACCGGAGGTGTTGCCGGATGACACCTCCACTGAACCGAAGCCCACGGCCGGGCGGAGCCCCTGCTCATTGAAGACATGCATCGCAGCGACCAGGTTGGCCCGGTCTTCGCCACGGTATAACGGACCCAAGGCCTCGGGAAGGTCGCCAGGGTCGCCGCCCAGGATGATCTCCACGACCCTGCTCAGGTCCTCAGTGGGGAGGTCCCGGGACCGGAGCCTAAGCTCGTCGTCACCAGCCCGGTACTCGCATAGGGGCCTGGAGTGTGCCTAGAGAGGCGCCAGGCGCTACGCCAGGAACTCCTTCACTATAATTCCCCCGGTCAGCCTCTTGGCACTGATGTCGTGGGAAAAGCACTCCAGAACGGGCGCAACCCAAGGGTAGGAGAGCTTCGCCGAGCTCCACGCGGAAGTCTTCTCCAGCAACTCCTTCGGCTTCTCCAGACGAGGGTTGGCATCCTTGAGTCACATAATCTAGGGACCCCGACTTATGAGATGATATCGCCGAATGAACATGATCAGTGATCCCACAGATCAATGCTCACCGTACACATAGATGCCGAATAATAAGAGGCTTACATCCAACGTACCAAATTAATACAACACATGACAAGTAAGGTCAAGTTCACAAGGTAGGGCCTATAAGGCCAAATCATACTGATACAACTAGTAGCGGAAATGTCGGGCCTAAGTGGGTGCTCATGCCATCAGCCTACACCAACAAGCATTCTGACTGGGAAGCATCCTAGTTCGTAGGGCCATCTCTAATGATGTACTCTTCTCCAAAGTCCGGTCCTTCCTCATCGGTACTTTCCTCCTTCAGAGGTGTGGGAGACAGAAGTGGTCCATCAGGGCGTCTCTTTATCGGTGAAGCGGTGTGGAGTTCAGTGTACTCTTCCGCGGTCAGATGGCCACTCTGAATAGGAGTAGCCTGGAGCGGTGGTATCCCTCCTTGAAAGTCAATGGCTGACGGCCCTCCGGGTGCTCCTTTCTTCTTGACCTTGTGGGTCTTCATCTTTTCCAAGCGAAGTAGGTCCTTGACTTGGTGTAGCTCTTGGCGAAGCATCATTGACTCCTTGATCAGAAGGTGAGTCAAGGTGTCGACGGAGAGGCTGAAGTAGATCTGAAACCTGAGTGACGTCCCGTCCTTCGAAGATGGGTTAAGCATCCAACTCTCGTAAATCTCGTCCTTAATAAAAGGCAGGTGACGAGTAGCTGGCTCGCTAGCCATCTCGGGAAGGATGTCGCGGAGATGCACGAGCGCCTCTCGTGCGGCTGTCTCCACTGCCAACATCAGATCTCGATCTGTGGTCCCTCAAAGAACCAACTAGCTGGGGAGTCGTTAGCCTTCACTATCATGTCCACGTGATATTCCTTGGTGTCGGCATTGACCCAGTGCTCATGGTAGAGAAAAATGGGCGTGCGGTGTACTTGACACTTCTCTAGGCTATCTCCCAAAGTAGGGGAAGTCTGTCTCCATAAGCATCTCGGGTACGGCGGCCATCTACACGCTTGTAGGAGAGGGTTAGAAATTTTGGTGGGTGCCGAAAATATCAAATGTAAGGGCTGAGTGCACTAGTCGTGTCGGCTATCGTCCATGCTACCTAAGGCTTTTTACAGTCAAGATGGCCCTGATACCAGCTCTATGGGGACCCCGACATACGAGTCAAGATTGCCTAATGAACGTGCTCAGTGATCCCAGAGATCAATGCTCACTGAACACACGGATGCTGAATAATAAAAGTCTTACATCCAACGTATCGAATTAATACAATACATGACCACTAAGGTCAAGTTCACAAGGTAGGGCCTATAAGGCCAAATCATAATGATACAACTAGTAGCGGAAATCTCGAGGCTAAGTGGGTGCCCATGCCATCACCCTACACCGACAGGCATTCTGACTGGGAAGAATCCTAGTTCGTAGGGCCGTCTCTGATGACGTACTCTTCTTCAAACTCCGGTCCATCCATGTCTGGTCAATCATATAACAAGTGGCAAGCCAGTGAGTAGTTTGAATGTACTCGCAAACAGCCCATGATATGAATAATGCAACTGGTAGGTAACAAGTAATAAGCAGAATTAGTGGATAGCAACTTAACTGTAAATAAACATGATCATGTATGTCCAACATAAGCTAGATGGTATTTAGAAAAACAAGTTACGAATATCAACATATCTGTGAGGGGCTAAACACTCCGGGTTCACACTATATGCCAAGTCACCAAACTTGGTCATATCAACTCTTTCTAAGATAACACCTTTATACACACACACACACACACACACTTGGTTTATGCGGAAACGACTAGACATAGTTTAAGCAGGATTACCCAACTATCCTTGACCATGGACACGACTATTCGAATAGTTTTACACTCTGCAGAGGTTGTACGCTGTACCCACGAGATCCGGGAAACTTTCGTGTCATCCACAACTCGTGGTATATAATGTACCCGAGGTAAGTACCCGATCAATGCCTTTCCCCTGACGTAACTAGACAAAGAGATCCAATCAATTGGTAGCCAGCCCACATGATGTACGTCTTACGAGCACCGACCAGAGTAATCAACAAAGCCCCGTCACGTAGACAAATTCATCCATGCGGGGACCAACAGTGTGCCCGGAACATGTAGAAATGGCATAGTCGTCCTACCTGGCACGACCCCGTCACGGGAGTGACCACACATCACTCCTGCCACTAGTAATGTGGCTCTTTGCTAGCATCGACCAGAGTAATCAACAAAGCCCCGTCCCATAAAGGGGTAACATGGTCGCACATGTAAGGTCGGGACGGTCGACGCATCATAAATATATTCCCATTTTCGAAACCACTCACACCAAAATACCCGGTGCACCACTTCACAAAAAGTGGCCACCTATCTCATCATCACCCTCGGGAATTAGTGGCACCCGACGGGGTTTTCATAAACCTTTGATTTATACCATCATCATGCTCATGTTTCTACTATGCTTAGTTCTACTTGTCAACATGGTGTTAGCGTGACCCTCATATGTGGTAGCATCATGCTCAAAATGCGAGTACAATGGAGGAACAATCAGTAACTTCATATCGATGATTTACCGAATACTTATGATCACATGCAACGGAAATATTTGCTTTACTAGCATGCAATATAGTATTTAATCAGACATGGTCAAAGGGTTGCTTGCCTTGATCAGCTATGTATGCGGGGCCTCCAAGTCCAACTCGTTCGTCAAACATGGTTTCTATTGTTGTAATAAATAAAAAGCAATAAGTAGCTCACTCAAAAACAGATCAAAATCATTTTAAAAATGTTGTTTAATTCTGATAAATCCATATTGTTATTTTAAAAATATTTGTCTCTAGTTTTAGTGAAAGGATTATTTTTAAAATCACTTTAACGGAAGCAAAACTATTCCAAATAGCCTTTTTAATTATTCTAAAACAGAAAGGTTGTGTGAAAAATTTGTACAAAAGCTGGGTTAAATACTGCTCATTTTTAGAAGAATTATGGTGGAAAAATAATAAAAATATATTGAACAAATATTTTTATAAAAATCATTTAAAACCATATTAAACAGAAAAGGAAAAGTGTCTCGCGCTCAGGCCTGCTCGGCCTGTGGCTTGGGTCGGCCCATCTAGCCATCGTAGGCGCACGCGCGACCACGCAGGCCCCTCCGATCAGTGGCATAGAGCAGGGAGGGGAGAGACAGGAGCCACCGACAGGTGAGCCCCACTTGTCGGGGTCGTCTTCCACCTCGGGACAGAGAGGAGGGGAGGCACACCGGCGACTCTACCATCGTCCTCGAGCCCAACCGAAGGCAGAAATGGAACCAGCTCACCGTCGCCTACCTACTGGTGGTCGAGGGGTCGACGGGGAGGCCCTGGTTTACCGGTGACAAGGTGGCAACGGCGGACCTGTTTCGGGAGGCTGATGAACTAGGTGTTACGGGCGTGGACTAGCTCGGGGAGGTGATGGGGACGCTCCCTGAGGTTGCTAGGATCACGGAGGAGGTGAAAAGAGCATCGGAGTTGGCCCGTAGCCTGAGATAGATGGAGCTCCGAAGCGGCAGGGCCTCGGTCGATCTCAATCACAGGAGCTCGATGTGCTCAAATGGAGAGGCTAGGGGTAGAATTTAGGCACTGGAGAAGTGGGATGGAGGTGCTAGAGCGAGGGAGAGGGCCTATTTATAGGCTCCCGACGGTGCACCGAGCCGGTGGCGCCGGTGGTTTCACCGCTTCTCCTAGGAGGGGCGGTGGGTGCTCGGGGTCGAAACCACGGTATGCGGGCGTGGTTTAGGACCTGCGAGGCCCACTAAGAGGGAGATAGAGCGAGGAGGAGCGTGCACGCGTGGCCATGGTCTTCTGGTTGGATCTGGCGCGCGTGGGCACGCGTCACTCCGGACAACAGAGCGATGGAGGAGGGACCCTGGGGCTGCCCTGATATATAGAGATGGTCAGGGACTCGAATGGGCATTAGGGGGAGGCTTGAACCGGCCGGGGCTGGCCACCTTTGCTTCGGGTGCGCCCAGTAGCGTGCCCAGAGCAGAGTTTTGGCATGCCACGACATGCTGGCGTGCTCTGGGGCACTTGCGCCGTGTCTGGGTTTCCTGGGGCTTGGCCTAAAGATGCCTAGCTGTTTGGGAGCCGAGGGACTTACTGCTGGCCATGGGGAGATAGTAAAGAAGAGATGCCAACATTGGCTCAGATCTTAGATTGAGGATTTTGGGTCCTTCTGCTTGGATTCAAAGAGGGGCCACTCTCAAGGAGTTGGGAGTGGTTCTGGCTACTTGGTCAAAGAGTTTGGAGGGAAGAGCTTAGGTGTGGAGTGGGTTAGGTGTTGATTTGCTAATATGGCACAAGGTGCTCGACGGATGTTTTGGATAGCAACACCTCACAAGTGGTGATGAGAGTTAACAAGATTAACTTTGATGAAGAAATAATATATTCCACCAAATTTGAGCCTCATTGGACAAGTTTGGTAATGCAAACTTGAAATCACCCCCTAAATGGCAGATCTGTCCCTTCCAAAGGGAATGTGGGTAGATTACCTACTGCAAATACCATTTTTGGCAAAGACTCCTCATTTGGGGTGTTGAACACTCCTCCAAAGTTTCAACCCATTTGGATAAACTTTGCAATAAAGAGATGTTTCAACTTGGTTCTGGACAGAGAGGGTTTTAGGATTATTTATTGAACCAAATCACCTTGGAATGAGGTGAAACTTGATGTGGCCACTAAATATAGCTTGGGAAGGTTCCTGGAATTTTATGGGATTTTATTGTAAATATTTCCTTTGGAAATGTTCCAAAAGATCAAAACAGACAGAATAGGTTTTGAGGGCTTTGCTCAAAATTTTTGAATATAAATAGGGGTTGAAAATCTGATGTATGGAAAATATACGTCCTTTGAGTATCTCCAATTTTTCTCAGATTTTTCTAAGGTAGAGAAGTAATTTTCCATATAGGAATATCATTTCTGGCCTCAGAAATGGACATGCAACTAAAATAGGAAAATAATTTATAAAATAATTAATTTATTGTTTTGGAGAGTTAAAATAGTTATAGAACCAGACCACCATCTTTGGGTAAGAGCACTCCCTTGCTGCCAAGGACTTGTAGTGCAACCCAAAGCAGGGTTTGAAATAGTCAAAAATAAGAAAAAATAATTTTGGGAATATTTATGTTATGAAAAATATGGTTTTTGACACTAGTCAATCAAGCATACAAGCATACAATGACAAGCATGGCACTCACAGCATTGGTTTTTGAAAAGTTTTAATAAACTCAGATTTTGAACTATAGTGAAAGTGAAGTGAAAACAGGGTGTGACACACCGATCCCCCTTACAAGAATCTCGTCCCCGAGATTCCTAAGCTAGGTGCTAAAAATATACGGAAATTCGGATCGGAGATAGTCTTCACGCTCCCATGTTGCTTCTGCTTCAGTGTGGTTTCTCCACTAAACCTTGAAGTACTTTATGGTGCGGCTTCTGGTGCAACGTTTTGCTCATCCAAAATGCGGATCGGCCTCTCATGATCAGTGAGGTTTGGCTATAGGTCGATGGCCTGATGGTCAATGTCCTTATAAAGATCTAGACGGTTCAGAAGTTGTAGACACTTCCGGAGTTGTGACACGTGGAAGACGTTGTGCACACCCGAAAGTTCCGGAGGTAGCTCCAACTGGTAAGCAACTTCTCCACGCGTTGTCATGATCTTGAAAGGTTCAATGAACTTTAGAGCAAGTTTACCCTTGACGTGGAAATGCTTGGTTCCCTTGAGAGGTGTGACACGGAGCTACACCTGGTCTTCGAGATTGAACTCCAAGTCTCTGTGGTGAGAGTCCGCATAACTCTTTTGTCGCGAGTTGGCCGCTTTTAAGTTTTCTCGGAGAAGTTGCACCTTGTCTTCTGCCTCCTGCAGAACTTCCGGCCCGAAAATCAATCCTTTGTCGGTTTTGGACCAGTTGAGCGCGGTGTGACACTTTCGTTCGTATAGCACTTCGAATGGGGCCATCTGTAGACTGGAGTGGTAGCTATTGTTGTATGAGAACTCAATGAACGGCAAACAATCTTCCCATTTGGCACCATGTGCCAAGACACAAGCGCGCAGCATATCTTCAAGTATTTGGTTTACTCCCTCAATCTGTCCACCCGTCTAAGGGTGGAAAGCGATGCTGAAAGAGAGCTTGGTTCCGAGAGCTTCTTGGTACATCTTCCTGAATCTCGAGGTGAACTGCGTGCCTTAGTGAGACATGATTTCCTTGGGAACTCCATGAAGGCTCACAATACGCTCAATGTAGAGGCTAGCCAGCTTTTCGTCCCCATAGGTGGTACTGACTAGGATGAATTAAGACACCTTGGTCAGATGGTCGACGATGACCCATATAGAGTCATGGCCTGTGCTGGACCTGGGTAAGCCGGTGACAAAATCCATGCCGACTCGGTCCCACTTCTATTCGGGAACCTGGAGAGGTTGTAGCAATCCAGCAGGTCGTTGGTGTTCAGCCTTGACCCTTTGGCATATGTCGCACCTCGCGATGTAAGCTGCTATTTCCCATTTCATGTCGTGCTACCAGAATATTTCTCGGAGGTCTTGATACATCTTGGTGCCACCGGGATGAATAGAGTAGGGTGTGTCATGGGGTTCCTATAGGAGAAAGTGCTTGAGTTCTGCCTTGTTGGGTACGCATAAACGCTTCCCAAACCACACTACTCCTTGTTCATCCATCGAGAATTCTGGGGCCTTGACTTCCTGGATCTTATTCTTGATGCCTTCGATGCTCTTGTGCCCCTTCTGGGCCTTCTTGATGTCGTCTGCCAGCATGGTTTTGACTTCTAGGTTAGCTAGGAATCCGGGTTCAACTAGCTCCAACCCGAAGCTTTCCATCTGTTCATAGAAGGCGGGTAGCCTTTCCTTGAGCATAACATTCAAGGTGCTGGCCTTCCGGCTTAAGGCATCGGCCACCACATTGGCCTTACCGGGGTGGTATTGAATACTTAGGTCGTAGTCTTTGATTAACTCTAACCATCTATGCTGCCTCATATTCAATTCCCTTTGAGTAAAGATATACTTCAGACTTTTGTGGTCAGTGTATACTTCACATCGCTTCCCCAAAAGGTAATGTCGCCATGTCTTCAGGGCATGCACTACTACTGCCAACTCGAGATCATGAGTGGCATAGTTTTCCTCATGCGGACGTAGTTGCTGTGACAGATATGCCATGACTCTTCCATCTTGCATTAGGACTCCACCAAGCCCGGTTCTGCAGGCATCACAATATATCACAAACTCCTTGTTGATATTTGGAGTAGCCAATACCGGGGCGGTAGTCAATCTCTTCTTCAACTCCTCGAAGCTTGCTTCACACTCCGGCGTCCATTCAAACTTCTTGCCTTTCTTCAAGAGTTGATTCATTGGTCGAGTGATGCGGGAGAACCCTTCTACGAACTTGAGGTAATATCCTACGAGAACGAGGAAACTCCTGACTTCCTTCACATCGATTGGTGACTCCCAATTGGTTACCATGGTAATCTTGGAAGGATCGACCACCAATCCGTTTGTCGTCATGGTATGACCCAAGAATCTAACTTCATGCAGCCAGAATTGGCATTTGCTGAATTCAGCATAAAGTTGGTGCTCTCGAAGCTTCTCCAACACTAACCTCAAGTATTTCTCATGCTCTTCTTCGGATTTGGAGAAGATTAATATGTTATCGATGAATACGGTGAAAACCTTGTCCAGGTATTCCATGAAGACCTTGTTCATGAGGTACATGAAGTATGCTCGGGCATTTGTCAACCCGAATGACATGACAGTGCACTCGTATAGACCGTAACGGGTTACAAATGCAGTCTTGGGTATGTCTTCGTGTCGAAACTTCAGTTGGTAATATCCAGACCGGAGATCGATCTTGGAAAATACCTTGGCTCCATTTAACTGGTCAAACAAATCTTCAATCTTGGGGAGTGGATACTTGTTCTTGATCGTGACTTCATTGAGAGAACGGTAATCGACGCAGAGTCTGATAGTCACATCCTTCTTGGACACGAACAGAACAGTTGATCCCCAAGGCGATGCACTTAGACGAATGAACCATTTCCTGAGTTGCTCATCCAGCTGCTTCTTCATATCTGCTAGCTCTTCGGATCCCATCCTATAAGGCTTCTTATAGATAGGCCTTGAACCTGGCATGAGCTCAGTGATGAACTCGATGTCTCGGTTGAGAGGCATCCCTGGAAGCTCATCAGGAAAGACGTCCGGGTATTCAAAGACTATCGACACTCAGTCCAGCTCTTCTCCTGATAGGAAATTTACCTGCAGGACTTGAGCGGACGAAGGCTCAGGGACATACTTGACTTTAACCCATTGGTCGCTTGTCATGGTAATAATCCTGTTGGCACAGTCTAAGATGCTCTAGTGCTTGGCCAACCAATCCATCCCAAGGATCACTTCTAAGCCTTGCGACTTAATGATGATGAGATATGCTGACAAGCTTATCACATTAATATTGATCCCGACTCCTCTACATCCTAGGTTGGTCCTTAGCACTGCTCCCGGGGTATGTACAACCATTTTCCCGTTAAGTAGGGTTGGATTCAAACCACATTTTCTGCAAACTTCTGAGTAACAAAAGAATGCGAAGCACCACAATCAAACAATATTGTTGTTGGGGTGGAGTTGACGAGGAACGTACCCAGAATGCAGTCCGGGTCTTCCTGTGCATCTTCTGTGGAGATGTGATTAATACGTCCCTATTGTGGTACTGCTAATTGCGGGGAGCTTGGTTCCTGCCTAGCGCTCCTTGACATTGTCCCTGATTTGGCGCATTGGGGTGCGTGGCATCAGGGTTCTTGTTGGGGCACTGCCTGGAATAGTGCTCAGCTTGTCCACATCCAAAACAGGTAACCTGTCTCGGGATGTTGGTCTTGAGTCCACTGTTATTCGACGGGTTGATTTTTATCTTAGTGTTGACTTGCTGCTGGGGCGGGTAGTTCTGGTAGAATGTTGGTGTCTTGTACTGCTATTGCTGATAACTGGGTCTTCCTGGGGCTGACTGCCATGGACGTGGTTTCGGGTTACTAGGTCCTCCACTACCCATCAGCTTGTGCTTACGGGTGTCGTCCATTGCATGACGCTTATCCTCCAACATAAGGGCCTTGTTAACCAGATCGCAGAAGGTCCGACATTCACAAACAACCAGTTGATAATGGAGTGACTGTTGCCATCCTTCCACAAAGCGCTCCACCTTAGTGGCCTCAGTGTTGACGTCCTCTGGTGCATATCTCGACAGGAGTTAAAGTTCTGCAGATACTCCTTGACGGTTCCACTGCCTTGCCTTAAGGATCGAAATTCTCACTTCTTAATGGTCATCATTCCAGGAGGAATGTGAATGGCGCGGAATCCTTCCTTGAATACTGCCCAAGTGATAGTTTGCCCTTCTCGCATGATCTGGAACCCGTCCCACCAAGCTTTGGCTGTGCCTCAAAGACAGTGAGAAGCATAGAGGACTTTCTCGCGATCATCGGTGCACTTGACCAGCGCGAGGAGGTCTTTGATAGTACGGATCCAATCATCGACATCGAATGGTTCAGTTGTCTCCGTTAGTATAGGAGGCGTAGTCCGCATAAACTTAGATAGGGTAGAGGGACCGTTGCCATTCCCGGTTTGGGCGGATTTTTCACCAAGACTTGAGCGAGCTGTTGGATGGCGGCTTTGTTTGCTTGACGTTCCTCTCAGAGAGCTCGGAGGAACTAAGCCATAGTCAGGCTCTCCGGAGAAGGTGGTGGCGGAGGAATATCGCCTTGCTGCTGCTCGTGGTGATCTCTAGCTTGAGCGTTTCCACCGATTCCCTGCTGCTGGCCAGAGGTGGCAGAGTCGTGGTTGCCGAAGGTGCTGGTGCAGGTTGAAAGCACCATGCTGTCAGGGGAGTAGAGAGGTGAACATGCTGAATTGGCCGGGAATCTTAAGGGGTGATGCTCTAAATAAGGGGGGTTTGGTACTGTGCTAGTCTGAGATTTTTAAACAAAGGTTTTTGGGAAAGCTTACACATTGAATTAAAAACAAGTGATGTAGTCGCTTACAAGTTGCCTAAGGAAGGAATGTGGCTTGCATCATACATGTTCACACAACACTCTTGGTTCACATGAACCGATACATGTACTCAACTACGCTTTGGAAAGACTCCTAATTGCCTAAGCCATACTTCTAAGCGGCGGACTGCTCGGTCTCGTAGGCAGGCTCTACAGGGTCTTCGTCTTCACCCTCATCGGTACTTTCCTCCTTAAAAGGTGTGGGAGACAGAAGTGGCCCATCACGGCGTCTCTTAGTCGGTGAAGTGGTGAAGAGTTCATTGTACTCTTCCGTGGTCAGACGACGACTCACAATAGGAGTGGCATGGAGCGGTGGTATCCCTCCTCGGAAGGCAATGTCTGACTACCCTCCGGGTGCTCCTTCCTTCTTGACCTTGCGGGTCTTCATCTTTTCCAAGCGAAGTAGGTCCTTGACGTTGTGTAGATTTTGGCGAAGCTTCGTCGACTCCTTGATCAGAAGGTGAGTCAAGGTGTGGGAGAAGAGGCTGAAGTAGGTCTGAAACCCGAGTGGCGTCCCATCGTCCGAAGATGGGTTAAGCGTCCAACTCTCGTAAATACCGTCATTAATAAAAGGCAAGTGACGAGTAGATGGCTCGTTAGCCATCTCGGGAAGGATGTCGCGAAGACGCACGAGCGCCTCTCGTGCGGCTATCTCCACTGCCAACATCAGATTCTCCATCCATGGTCCTTCAAAGAACCAACTAGCTGGGGATTCGTTAGCCTTCACTATCACGTCCACGTGATATTCCTTGGTGTCGGCATTGAACCAGTGCTCGTGGTAAAGAAAATGGGCAAGCGGGGCTATCTCCCAAAAGTAGGGGAAATCTTGTCTCCAGAAGCATCTCGGGTACGGCGGCCATCTACAAGGTTGTAGGAGAGGGTTAGAAATTTTTGGTGGGTGTAGAAAATCTCAAGTGTAAGGGATGAGTGCACTACTCGTCTCGGCTATCGTCCATGCTACCTAAGGCTTCTTACAGTCAAGATGGCTCTAATACCAGCTCTGTGGGGACCCCGACTTACGAGTCGAGATCGCCGAATGAACATGCTCACTGATCCCGGAGATCAATGCTCACCAAACACACAGATGCTGAATAATAAGAGTCTTACGTCCAACATACCAAATTAATACAACACATGACCAGTAAGGTAAAGTTCACATGGTAGGGCCTATAAGGCCAAATCATACTAATACAACTAGTATCGGAAATCTCGGGGCTAAGTGGGTGGCCATGCTACCAGCCCACACCAATAGGCATTCTGACTGTGAAGCATCCTAGTTCGCAGGGCCGTCTCCGATGATGTTCTCTTCTCCAAACTCCGGTCCTTCCATGTCTGGTGAATCATATAACCAGTGGCAAACCAATGAGTACTTTGAATTTACTCGCAAACAGTCCATGATTTGAATAATGCATCTAGTAGGGTAACAAGTAATATCCAGAATTGGTGGATAGCAACTTAACTGTAAATAAACATCATCATGGATGTGCAACATAAGCTAGATGGTATTTAGAAGAACAGTTTACAGATATCAACATATCTGTCAAGGGTTGAACACTCCGGGTTCACTCGATATACCAAGTCACCAAACTTGGTCATATCAACTCTTTCTCAGATAACACCTTTATACCCCCCCCCCCCCAAACACTTGGTTTATACGGAAACGACTAGACGTAGTTTAAGAAGGATTACCCAACTGTCCTTGACGGTGGATATGGCTATTCAAATAGTTTTACACTATGCACAGGATGTACCCACGAGATCCGGGAAACTTCCGTGTCATCCACGACTCGCGGTATAAAATCTACCCGAGGTAAGTACCCAATCAAT
This sequence comes from Hordeum vulgare subsp. vulgare, assembly GCF_904849725.1. Classification (NCBI taxonomy): domain Eukaryota; kingdom Viridiplantae; phylum Streptophyta; class Magnoliopsida; order Poales; family Poaceae; genus Hordeum; species Hordeum vulgare. The sequence continues at coordinate 296,033,911 of NC_058520.1, read as the reverse complement.
GCCTTCCCTTAACGATACTAGACAAAGAGATACACTCGATTGGTACCCAGCCCACATGATGTACGTCTTATGAGCATCGACTCTGGACAGTATCATCAATGCGGGGACCAACGGTGTGCCCGGAACACGTAAAAACAGCATAGTCCTCCTACTTGGCACGACCCCATCACAAGAGTGACCACACATCACTCCCGCCACTAGTAATGTGGCTCTTTGCTAGCACCGACCAGAGTAATCAACAAAGCCCCGTCCCATAAAGGGGTAACGTGGTCGCACATTTAAGGTTGGGACGGTCGACACATCGTAAATCTATTCCCATTTCCAAAACCACTCACACCAAAATACCCGGTGCACCACTTCACCAAAAGTGGCCACCTATCTCATCAACACCCTATGGCATTAGTGGCTACCGATGGGGTTTTTATAAAGCTTTGATTTATACCATCATCATGCTCATGTTTCTACTATGCTTAGTTCTACTTGTCAACATGGTATTAGCGTGACCCCCATAGGTGGTAGGATCATGCTCAAAATGCAAGTGCTCCAGAGGAGCCATCGGTAACTTCATGTCGATGATTTACCGAATCCTTATGATCACATGCAACAGAAATATTTGCTCTACTAGCATGCAATATAGTACTTGCTCAGACATGGTCAAAGGGCTACTTGCCTTGATCAGCTAAGCATCCGGGGTCTTCGGGGTCTTCAAGTCCAACTCCTTCGTCAAACGTGGTTTCTATCGTCGTAATAAATAAAAAGCAATAAGTAGCTCACTCAAAAACTGATCACAAAATCATTTTTAAAATGTTGTTTAATTCTGATAAATCCATATTGTTATTTTAAAAATATTTGTCTCTTGTTTTAGTGAAAGGATTATTTTTAAAATCACTTTAATAGAAGAAAAACTATTCCAAATAGCCTTTTTAATTATTATAAAACAGAAAGGTTGTCTAAAATTTTGTACAAAGGCTGTGTGAAATACTACTCATTTTTAGAAGAATTATGGTGGAAAAATAATAAAAAATATATTGAATAATTATTTTTATAAAAATCATTTAAAACCAGATCAAACAGAAAAAGAAAAGAGGCTCGGGCTCAGGCCTGGCTAGACCTGTGGCTTGGGCCGGCCCCCAGCTACCCAAACAGCCAGCCAGCCACGAAACGCACGCGACCAGGTTCAAACCTGACACGCGGTCCCCTGCGGTCAGTGGCAGAGAGGAGAGGGGGGAGAGACAGGAGCCACCGACAGGTGAGCCCCACTTGTCGGGGTCGTTTTCCACCTCGGGAAAGAGAGGAGGGGAGGCACGCCGGCGATGCTACCGACATCCTCGAGCCCAAGCGAAGGCAGAAAACGGAACCAGCTCACCGTCACCTACCTGCTGGTGGTCGAGGGGTCGACGGGGAGGCCCTGGTTCACCGGCGATAAGGTGGCTACGGTGGAGCTGTTTCGGGAGGCTAATGAACTAGGTGCTACGGGTGTGTATTAGCTTGGGGAGGTGATGGGGAAGCTCCCTGAGATTGCTAGTATCACGGAGGAGGTGAAAGGAGCCCCGGAGCTGGCCCGTAGCCCGAGATCGACGGAGCTCCGAAGCGGCGGGGCCTCGGTCGATCTCGAGCACAGGAGCTCGTTGTGCTCAAATGGAGAGGCTAGGGTTGGAATTTGGGCACTGGAGAGGTTGGATTGAGGTGTTGGAGCGAGGGGGAGGGCCTATTTATAGGCTCCCGACGGTGCACCGACCCGGTGGCGCCGGTTGTTTCACCTCTGCTCGCAGGAGGAGCAGTGAGTGCTTGGGGTCGAAACCACGGTATGCGGACGTGGTTTAGGATCTGCGAGACCCACTAAGATGGAGAGAGAGCATGGAGGAGCGTGCATGTGTGGCCATGGTCTTCTGGTTGGATATGGCGCGCGTGGGCACGTGTGGCTCCAGTCAACAGAGCAATGGAGGAGGGGCCCATGGGCTACCCGGTTATAGAGAGATGGTCGGGGACTCGAATGGGCATCGGGGGGAGGCTTGAACCGGCCGGGGCTGGCCACCTTTGCATCGAGTGCGCCTAGCAGAGTGCCCAGAGCGTAGTTTTGGCATGCCATGGCATCCTGGCGCACTCTAGGGCGATTTGGTCGTGTGTGGGGTGTCCAGGGGCTTGGCCTGAAGGTGCCTAGCCGTTTGGGAGCCGAGGGAGTTACTTCAGACCGTGGGGAGAGTGGAAAGAAGAGATGCCAGCATTGGCTCCGATCTTAGAATGACAATTTTGGGGCCTTCTGCATTGATTCAAAGAGGGGCCACTCTCCTGTAGTTGGGGAGTGGTTCTGGCTGCTTGGTCAAAGAGTTTGGTGGGAAGAGCTTAGGTGTGGAGTGGGTTAGGGGCTTATTTGCTAATATGGCAGAAGGTGTTCGACACGTGTTTCGGATAGCAACACCTCACCACTGTTGATGAGAGTTAACATTATTAACTTTGATGAAGAAATAAGATATTCCACCAAATTTGAACCTCATTGGACAAGTTTGGCAATCCAAACCTGAAATGACCCCCTTAATGGCAGATCTAAACCTTCCAAAGGGAATGTGGGTAGATTACCTTCTGCAAATCCCATTTTTAGCAAAGACTCCTCATTTGGGGTGTTGAACACTCGTGCAAAGTTTCAACCCATTTGGATAAACTTTGCAACGTAGAGATGTTTCAACTTGGTTCTGGACAGAGAGGGTTTTAGGATTATTTACTGAACCAAATCACCTTGGAATGAGGTGAAACTTGATGTGGCCTAGCTTCGGAAGATTGTTGGAATTTTCTGGGATTCTATTGGAAATATTTGCTTTGGAAATATTCCAAAAGATCAAAACAGACAGAATAGGTTTTCAGGGCTTTGCTCAAATATTTTGAATATAAATAGGGGTTTTAAATCTTATGTATGGAAAATATATGTCATGTGAGTATCTCCAAATTTTCTCAGATTTTTCTAAGGCAGAAAAGTAATTTTCCATATAGGAATATCATTTCTGGCCTCAGAAATGGACATGCAAATAAAATAGGAAAATAAAATTTATAAAATAATTATTTTATGGTTTTGGAGAGTTAAAATAGTTTTAGAACTAGACCACCATCTTTGGGTAAGAGCACTCCCTGGCTGCCAAGGACTTGTAGTGCAACCCAAAGCAGGGTTTGAAATAGTCAAAAATAAGAAAAATGAATTTTGGGAATATTTATGTTATGAAAAATATGGTTTTTGACACTACTCAATCAAGCATACAAGCATACAATGACAATCATGGCACACATAGCATTGGTTTTTGAAAAGTTTTAATTAACTCAGATTTTGAACTACACTGAAAGTGAGCTGAAAACAGGGTGTGAAACATAAGGACCCAGCGGTGCGTGAAGTTCTCCACCTTCTTCCCGGCGTTCAAGAGCACATTGCCGCTCTGGGCCGCCATGAAGGAGACACACGCCGACATATGAGCGCTGTCGTGCAGGCGCAAGCTAAAGAAGTGGCGGAGGAGGGAAACCGAAGGTTGTACGCCAATGAAAGCCTCATAGTAGAAAGCAAAGACGGACATAAGCAAGTTGGAGTTGGGCTGGAGATGATTGGCTTGGATCCCATAGTGGTCCAAGACGGCGGTGAAGAACCGAGAGAATGAAGAAGGTGTATACCGCCCCAGACGCGGGCCGCTCCTCTACGGTTCCAGGCCAGATCAGGGTTCGCCCGTGCTCGTTGGACTTGGCCGCGGTCCATGGAAGCATGGGGACGAGATCCGCATCCTTGGTGAGGGCGGACTCCAGGAGCGGAGAAGCCGGGGCCGGAACATGCCCCTCGGGCTTCTGCTTGCCGGCTGGCGCCATTGCTGAATTGGCGAGGAACGATGCGGCACTGGATCTGGGGGACGCTGGTTGGAGTTGGAGACCAAAGAGTAAGGGCGAGTAGGGAAGAAGGAAAGCAATAAGGCATCGAAGCTACAAGCAGGGCACCTAATAATGGGGGCAGAGATAGAGGACAAGGAGGATCCGACACCAGCCGCATAACACGCACCGGCCTAGCCCACACGCATTTGAGGACCCATGGCGCCTCATGCTGCCCCCTGAGGCTCCGCCCGGAAGCCAACCCGAGCACTCCGCGGGCCCATGGGCTACTGTCGGCATTCTCGAAATGGGGGTACCCAGACCTGCCTGCCTGTGGCCCAGGGCAGGCTCACCTCACCGAAACAAACCGACGGGCCCGGCGCCGTTGAGAGTAAGGCCCTCGTGAGGGGACAAGCCTCACGACGAGGAGCAGTGTCAAGACCCGAAGGGAGCCTTCCCAGGACCCCTCCGGAGTGGCAGATATTCTGAGGCAAGGCCGGGCCTCAGGAGTCAACGGTGACGCCAGGAAAGGACAGGCGAGCAGCAGATGGCAGGACAGGGCAGATTCCCCTTTGGTGCAAAAGAGGCGGGAGCGTACAGGGGTTCCAAAGGCATCTTCCAAAGGTTTCCCTTCTGGTGCAACGAAGCCACCGCCGCCCGCCAGTAGGGAAAACGTCATCCTCGGGCCCGTCCCTGCAGCGTGGGCAGTTACGTTGCAGGCGAAGACCACCTTTGGGCAGGGGAGCACGTTCCCCTGTCCCCCTTTAAAATTGGTCGCTGTGGGATCTCTTCCTGACGAAGCTATGAGGAAAGACGACCCGGGCCTCCGCTATTAATAGAAACGGTAGAACACTAGGTAGGGGGATCAGTTCATTCCAACCCAAGGGCAACACACCAAGCCACTTGGCCTCCGGAGGCTCGAGAGCATTGTATTAGTTCATCCGCCAACCTCTGCTGGAAGCAATCCACCAAAAGCAGGAGTAGGGTTTTCCGCTTTGCAGCGACCCGAACCTGGGTAAACTATTGTGTTCTGTGCTACCCTCACCATCGAATGAGTCCTTCGTCGTTTCCATCGAGTAGCGAGCTAGATGAGGCTGAGCCGGAAGAGATTGTCGTACACGCCCCTGTGTTTGAATCCTTAGGGTTTTGCGGAGCCCGAAATCCTACACCTAACTGTGCTCGTAGCCCCTTCCCCTTTTGGGCTGTCCTGGAATTCCGTTCGGTCCAACCGCACGAAGGTACACGCGGGGCGGGCCCTGCCGACGTAGAGCATCACGGCAAACACGATAGGAATGAGGCGAAGAGAACATAAAAACATTCAGTTATTACAAGCCTCGACAAGTTCATGCAAACGCAAATGAGTTTGATGCCTCCACGAGGCATGATGTGCATTGCAGGAAAAAACAGGGGGGAGAAATCAGGAGGAACCGCCGTAGCTGGACGCCCCATCTTCGGGGGGCTCGTCGTCGGCGTCAGAAACGTCGTCCTACTTGTCGTCGGCTTTCGCCGCATCTGGGGATGAAGTAGCTGGGACGCAGGAGAAGCTCTTCACTAACGCCTCCACGGGGCCTTTCATCGCCTCCGCGGCGTTGTGGCGGGCCTTAGTAGGGACCGGCAGGATCACGGAGCTGAGGTTAAATCGCGGCTCGCGAAGATGAAGGTGGCTGAAGACGCGTGTCGCGGCCGCGAAGAAGAGGTCACGGCACTCGCTGCCCAAGATCTTGTCCACTTGGAAGATGGTGTTCTCCAACGCCACGGAGAGCCCCGCCACATGCGAGGTGAAGCCGCCCTTTAGGGTGGACATAGGCTCGTCGAACCCATCCCGACATTGGAGTGGAGCGTCGTGCGAAGTTGGAGCTCAACATCAGGGAAGCTGACCAGCTCTGCGACCTTCTTCCTCTCGATCGTGGCGAGGGCTTCCCCCTTGGCATCGCGGAGGGTCTCCCTCGAGGCGACCTCCTTCTCCCACTCGTCCAAACGCGCCTCCTTCGCACCCAGGCGATTCGCCTCATGGGACAACTCTTCTTCCCGGGCTGCGAGCTTGGCCTCGCGGGCCTCAAATTCTTCCGCCAGCAGGCGACGCCGCTCGGCCAACTTGGCCTCGCGGGCCTCAAGTTCTTCCCACCGCACGCGACGCCGCTCGGTCAGCTTGCCTATTCCCCTTGGAGGGCTCGCAGGCTGACCTCCGCCTCTTCGCAGCGTTTGGCAGCCACCTCGGCTTCCTTCAGCGCCTCCTCACGCACAGCGCGGGCAACCCTATCCTCCTTCTGGCCCTTCCTCATCTTGACTGCGACCTTGCCCAGAGCAGCAAAGGCCGCGTTCAGGACACCCTGGGTGAATACCGAGGTCCCCTGGACCTCCCCCTGAAGAGCTTCTAGTGCTGACGTGGGCAGTGCCGTCGGGGAGGCGGTGTCACGAGGGACAGGGGGCTCCAAAGGCTGCTCGGGGATCGCAAGCATTGGCGCATCAGCGGGCTGAGGACCCTCCAGATCCTGCCCCTCGGGCAATGGCGCCACCACGACTGCTTCAGGATGTTTCGAGGTCTAGGTGGCAAGATGACAAGACCTGGGAGGTCGCCGTGCGAGCCTCCCCCTCTCCATGGGCTGGCTGCGCCCCGTTGGAGATGGCCGGTGGTGCATCAGGTGTCGCCTTCGGCTTGACGCCCGTCTTCTTCCTCTTGTCCCTCGGCGAGACGATGTCCCTGGACATCAGGCAAAATAGGGAATCAGTCAAGCGTGGACTACGGACGCGCATGGCGAGCCAAGAAAAGTGAGTCACTCTTCGGGGTCAATCCACCTCTTCCCCTTCACCGTCCCCGCACCGGCAGGAGCAACACGGCGCCCACGGAGGACGGCGAGCCCGTCGCCTGAGGCTTTCCGTCGGCGGAGGAGGGATGCGCCAAGGATGACCCAGCCACGCACTTCTCGGAGGCGGGCACACACACGGACCGTGTAGCACACGGGGTCGACACGGGTCCCCTGGAGGTCCTAGTCGTGCGTGAGGAGACCCCCGCAGAGACCGCACTGGCGGCATCATCATCTGCAAGCTCACGTAGAAGGACGACCTGTTACGGGAGAGGCGCGCTCGCAGGGCCGTCGTCGACGGTCTTCTCTGAATCCCCCTCACTGGAGGTGTAGCCAGATGACACCTCTACCGGACCGGAGCCCTCGGCTAGGAGGAGCCCCCGCTCATCAAAGACAGGCAGCCCGGTGATCACGTCGGCTCGGTCGTCAAGATGGTACAAGGACCCAGAGCCTCAGGCGGCTCACCAGGGTCACCGCCCAGCAAGATCGCCATGACCCTGCTCAACTCCTCAGTGGGGAGGTTGTGGGACCAGAGCCTGAGCTCGTCGTTACCCGCACGTTAGTCCCACATGGGCCTAGAGTGGGCTTGAAGGGGCGCCAGGTGATGCACCAAGAATTCCTTCACTATCATCCCACCGGTCAGCCTCTTGGCGTTGATGTCGCGGGACAGGCGCTCCAGGACGGACGCGTACCGAGGGTCGGAGAGCTTCGCTTGTCTCCACGCGGAAGTCTTCTCCGGCAGCCCCTTCGGGCCCTCCAGCTAAGGGTTGGCATCATTGAGGCTCATGAGAACCCAACGTTGCGTAACTTTTCCACCTTCTTCCCGGCCTTCATGAGCAGATTTCCACTCTGGGCCGCCACGAAGGAGACGCATGTCGACGAATGGGCGTTGTCATGCGGGCAGAGGCTGAAGAAATGGCGGAAGATGGCCACTGAAGGCCGCACGTCCACAAAGGCCTCAATGTACAATGCAAAGACGGACAGGAGAAAGAGAGGGTTGGGTTGGAGGTGAAGAACCTGGATCCCATATTGGTCCAGGATGGCGTTGAAGAACCGGGAGAAAGGAGTATTACTCCCTCGATGCGGGCCGCTTCTCCATGGCGCCATGCCAGATCGGGGTCCGCCCGTGCTTGTTGGACTCGGCCACAGTCCATGGAAGCACGGGGACGAGATCCACGTCCTTGGAAGGGGCGTGCTCCAAGAGCGGAGGAGCCGGGGCAGGATCTTGTTCCTCTGGCTTCTGTTTGCCGACGGGCGCCATCGCTGGACTGGCAAGGGAGCAGCGCGACGCTGGATCTGGGAGACGACTATTGGAGTCAGAGACCAAGGAGGAAGAGCGAGTGTGGGGGAAGGAAAGCAATAATGCAATGACGTAGTGAGTTTGGTTCCTAATAACTCGGTCACGGACAGAAGACAAGGGAGACCCAACATCAGCTGCGTGACTGACACCAGCCTGGCCCACAGGCATTTAGGGCTCGCGACGCTTCAGGCTACCCCCGAGGCTTCGCCCAGAAGCCAACCTAAGCATGACGTGGGCCCGGGGGCTACTGTCGGTCATCTAGGAATGGGAGTACCCACCCTGCATGCCTATGGCCCAGGGCTGGCCTACTTCGTCAAACGAACACAACCGACGGCGACACCACCCAAGTGAAGGCCCTCGCGAGGGGCCAAGCCTCGCAAGGAGGAACAACATCAAGACCCGTGGGGGGCTCCTCAGGACCCCTTCGGAGCGGCGGATATTCCGAGGCGAGGCTTGGCCTCAGCAGTCAAGGATGACGCGGAGAAAGGACAGGCGAGCAGCAGACAGCAGGGCAGTGCAGTTTCCCCTTTAGTGCAAAGGGGGCAAGTACGTACCGGGGTTCCCAATGTATCTTCCAAAGGTTTCCTTTATGGTACAACAATCCCGTCGCCACCCGCCAGTAGGGTAGACGTCATTCCCGGGCCCGTCCGTGTAGCGTGCGCATCTACTTTGCAGGCGAAGACCACCTTTTGGCAGGGGAGCATGTTCCCCTGTTCCCCTTCAAAATTGGCCACTATGGGATCCCTTCCCGCCGAAACGATAAGGGAAGAGGACCTGGGCCACCACTATATATAGATGATAGGTTGCTCCATAGAAAAGACCCCCGATTCATTCGTTCACCCACTAGCACCATGCAAAGCCACCCAGCCTCCGGAAGCTCCTGAGCACTGTACTAGTTCATCCACCCACCTCCGAGAGAGGCAATCCCCAATGCACGAGTACGTATTACGCTTCCCAACGGCCCGAACCTGGGTAAACTCATGTGTTTTGTGTGCCCTCGCAATCGAGTGAGTTATGTGCCTTGTCGATCGAGTAGCGAGCTAGGTGAGGCAACCGGTGGGAGATCTTCGCACACGCCCCTGAGTTCGAATCTTTAGGGTTTTGAGGAGCCCCAAAATCCAACAACTGTTTTTGCAGAGTCCATATGTGATAATTCGATGCTGGACCAACATTTCGAGACATCGATTCGAGGGGACGCAACAATCAGTTTTTGTACCAAGCCAAACTACATGTTGGGAAATGGTTCAGCCAGCCACCGCCTTATGCACAAATCCTTCCTGGGAGGCTCGGACATATTGTGCATCTCCATCAACTGCTTCAACTCATCATATGCCAGCTGAGGATGCTCCGGATTTTGGAACTTTGCCCAGAAGAGCCTTTGATGCATCGCACCCTCCTGAGAAGCATAGTACTTCTCAGCCTGTGCCACACTCTTCGACAGATCAGCAATAGCATGTGAATTCCATATTCGATTAAGAGATACAAATTTTTTCCCACCAAAGGTACATTGTAGTAAATATTGCTTACCAACCGTGATTTGATTGATTATATGGACCTCCTTCCAGAGATCGTGTGCCTCCTTCCGTGCTTCTTGAGGGCGGCGGTGACCAACGTTAGTTCGGTTATTTGTTTCTCTTTCTTTTTGCTCAAGGGCATCATTCTTTGTGATGGCCTCCTTAAGTTCTTGCTAAACTTCACGGATCCAAGCTTCGGATTTTTTGCTAATAGCCTTTGCATGTACGTCTGTTGCCCTTTGTTTGGCAGCCTCTTGTTTGACTTGGCCCAGATAGGCTTTGAGCCGATCAACATCAGCAGCAATAGCTATCACAGTCATTTGGACATCACTGGTTTAGAGGAAAATGTTACAAATAGTTGAATTAGAGGGCTAAATTTGGCACACTTACTTTGAGTGTCTTCAAAATGCTTGTTGACGTGATCCAACTCCTCTTCAGAAACTTTTACTTCCTGGTTCATCTCCTCCAACTCCGGAGAGTTGGGGTCTGCGGCTGATACAGAGTTCTGCAAAAGAACATATTTTGTTAATTTTTAGATTGTTTCAAAATCGTTTTGCCAGTGTGCATTCTCATCAACCTACCACAGCCTTGGGGGTGCACACATTATTTCTGTCGGCGTTCTAGATTGGGGGTACCCAGACCTGCCTGCCCGTGGCCCAGGGCGGGGCCGCTTCACTGGAGCGATGCAACAAGCCTGTCATAGCTTATGGGAAGGCCCTCATGAGGGGCCAGGCCTCACGAGGAGGAGCAGCGTCAAGACCCGTTGGGGGCCTCCTCAGGACCCCTCCGGAACGACGGATATTCCGAGGCAGGGCCGACCCTCAGGAGTCAAGGGTGACGCCAGGAAATGACAGGCGAACAGCAGATGTCAGGACAGGACAGTTTCCCCTTTGGTGCAAAGAAGGCAGGGGCGCATAGGCTTCCCAAAGGAATCCCCTAAAAGTTTCCCTTGTGTTGCAACAAAGCATTTGTCTCCCGCCAGTGGGGCAAACGTCATCCACGGGCCCGTCTCTGCGAGGCGGACAATTACTTTGCAGGCGAAGACCATCTTTGGGCAGGGGAGCATGTTTCCCTGTTCCCCTTCAAAATTGGCTGATGTGGGATCCCTTCCCACCGAAGCTATGAGGGAAGAGGACCCGGGCGTCGGCTATATATCGATAGGGTAGGATACTTGAGAGAGAGGGAGTTCATTCGGACAGCAGAACAATTCACATAGCCACTTGGCCTCCAGAGGCTCAAGAGTATTCTACTAATTCATCCACCACCTCCATCAGAGTTCTTTCGGACGGTAGAACATCACACTTAGACACACAGCCTACGGTGGATCAAGAACACTGTACTGACTCACCTATCACCTCCGTGAGAGGCAATCCACCAAAAGCAGGAGTAGGGTTTTTACGCTTCTCAACGGCCCAAACCTAGGTAAACTATTGTGTCATGTGTTCCCCTCGCCATCGAGTGAGTCCTTCATCGTTTGCATCGAGTAGTGAGTTAGGAGAGACGGAGCAGGGGGGATCTTCGTACACGCCCGAGTGTTCGAATCCTTAGGGTTTTGCGCAGCCCGAAATCCGACATTTGGCACGCCAGGTAGGGGCGTGTCGAGAATTCCTCCAAGCTCTGTCCTCACCAAGCTCAACGACTCTGATGGCTGACGCTCGTCGGGTATGTGCGGAACGACGCGCCACCCGCATCGCCCAGACCGCGCACGTCAGTGTAACCGACACGCGCCGGTCACCGTCACCTGTGGTGAAAGCTGCCAATGGCCCTGAAGCTCAAGAGAAACAGGGCTCCTCCCAACCTCCGACCGAGCATGTCGACAATCGCACCGCCATACCGTCGCTCGTCGGGCCTTCTGGGTGGGCATCCCGCACTCAGCCAGAGTTGCCCCATGGCCACCACGCGCTTGCCATGGCCATCGAGTTGCTTCGTTACCAGCCCGCTCGAGACCGCCACGACGACTGGCTTCATCGCATCAAGCAACTCGTCGCTGTTGCCGGTGACTCAGCGACACTCTCCTGCTCGCTCCGGCCCCAGCCGTCCCTGACGAATAACTAGGAGCAAGACGCGTCGCCCCGCCTCCGCGATGTGTTGTGCACCCCGAGCTCAGGCTGGAAGCACGACCCCGCGCTCGTCCTCGTGAACTCAGGGCGAGGCCTGTGGATGAAGGAAGCTGCCAGATGATCCCCAGGTCCCGCGCCAACGCGTGCGCACCCTGGCGTTGGAGATCTCGCACCCGCAGCGCGCCTTACTCGAGGCAGACCCTGTGGAACAACAAGACCCGACAGCCCCCGCGCGTATTGTGCCTGTTGGACCGTTGGGGTGCTTCGCCTTCGCCCTCGAGCTCTACCCCACCGCTTGGCCCTAGAAGTTCAAGCCCAACCTGCCCCCCACATTACGATAGCAACCAAGACCCGACGGAGTTCCTGCAACTCTACACGCTGAGCATCAAGGCAGCAGGAGGAGGCGACAAGATCATGGCGTGCTAGTTCCCGATGGCGCTCAAGGGCGGCACGCTCTCATGGCGCCTCAACCTCCCGAAGGTGTCCATTAACTCCTGGGACGGCCTGCGCAAGCGCTTCATCGCCAACTTCCAAGGCACCCGCGACCGTGCTCCCACCATGAACGACTTGCGGCGCGTCAAGCAGTAGGAGGTAGAGACCCTGCACAAGTTCATACAACATTTCACTGTCATGCGCCTCAAGATCCCCAAGGCGTCGCACAAGGTTGTCATATCGACTTTCTCCGATGGAGTCACCGACCTCAAGATGAAGGAAGACCTTGCCATGAACAATGAAATGAGCACCGCACTAGAGATGTTCAACTTGGCAAGCAAGTGTGCTAAGGCGAAAGAAGGACGCCTGTCGCTCCTTGGGCCCCAGGCGGCGGACCCAGAAGAGAATAAAGCTAAAGCCAAGGAGTTGAAGCGCAAGGCCCCAGTGGTGCTAGTCGCCGAACCCGAAGCAAAGCATACCCGGGGGTGAGAGCGCCCATCTGGACGAGGGCTCACGTGCATCTTCCATGGCACCAGCGGCCATGACACCTCTGAATGTCAAGAACTATGCTTGGTTCATGCCAAACACTTCAACAGGCGCCCCAGACTGTTCAACAGAAGCCCTACGCGAGGAGGAGGCCGCAATGGGGGTCGCTCGGATAATCGTGAGCCGCATCAGGGGTGGCGTGACCAGCCTCTGGAGGACCCCTGGCGTAGCCAGCCTCAGGAGGACCGTTGGCATGATAATCCTCTCGAGGTGCAGCGATGTGGCCAACCTTGTGAGGCTCGCCCTCGGGAGGCCAGGATGCCCCCATAGTTGCCGCAACCCAGCAGGAGGGACGAAGACAGGAAAGGCGATGGGGCTAGGGGCTTCCAAGAGGCTAGGGAAGTGGCTTCCATCGTCGGCGGCACCCAGACCCAAGCCTCCAACCGCGCCTTCAAGTAGTTCTCCTCGGAGGTGAATGACGCCCTCCCGAGGGCTGAAGCGATGCGTCCCCTCAACTGGTCGAAGACCACCATTGCTTTTGACCCAAGCGACTAGCTCAGGTGCTCGTTCATGGCCGCCAAGCTTCGAATGATGTGCACCCCAACTATCAGCAATGTCCTTGTCACGAAGACCCTCATTGATAGTGGAGCTGGGCTCAATGTCCGCTCAGTCGAGACCTTCAAGAAGCTCCAGCTGCCGTATGAGCAGCTCATTCCGGCCAAGCCCTTCTCAGGGGTCACACAGGGATCCACCATACCCATTGGGGAAGTTCACCTGCCCGTCACGTTTGTTGAGCGCTAGAACTATCACATCGAGTTCATCGTCTTCGACATCGTGCACATCCATCTGCCATACAATGCCGTCCTCGGGTACCCAGCGCTTGCCAAGTTCATGGCAGTGGTCCACCATGGATACAATGTCCTCAAGATGCCGGTGAGCGGCGGCGTCATCACTATTCCCTGTCACGAGAAGGATGTCGTATGCGCACTGCAGCGATCGTACCGCGCGGCGGTGGCGGAATGCTCAGATGATGAAGACGACGAGCTGCCTTGCGAAGACCCACGCAAGAAGAAGAAGGAGATCCTCCCCGCAGAGTGCCCCAGGGCTTTGGGTTCCGTGCCCGAGGGCAGAGCTCTGTCCCCCATCGCATAGGGATGCACGCTCGGCGCCCCTCTTGGGTCAAGGTTGGGGGCTCCCACCGAGGAGGCCCCTAGCCTGATCAGTGATACGGAGGCGTTGTTCGAGCACATCCCGAGGGCGCACTCCGGAGCATGTCCGACCAGCTCTCGCGAGGCCCGGACCATGCGAGGCGGTGACCGCCCCGCACCACCCATCGTGGTAGCCATCGTCGGCATGGTTGACCGACCCCGCATCAGTATCAACGCATCCGCAACCAACACAACCGCGACGCGTGGCCCCTTCTGGCCTACGCAGACGGGCTACCGGTGGGAGTACCCGGCACCCGGGACTTCATGCCCTTCGGGCTAAGGAACGTGGCTGCCACTTACCAGAGGCTCCAGCAGGCCATGCTCGTATTCCGCTTGCTGGGGCGGCGCGAGGAGGAGGAGGAGATGCTCGGGCCAAGCGATGGCCCGAGCCTCGGGGGTGGTGGACCCGTGAGGGTCTTGACCGCAGAGGCAGGAAATCAAGCGACAACGAAGCCTCCGACACTTCAGCAGCTAGGCCGCTAGGTGACCTTTTGTTGGCCGCTACAAGGTAACCTTTCGGTTCGCCCAGTCCGTAGGTAACCCCACGGCCATGCGGCCTCCCCCAGCTCAGGACTTTCTACAGCTACTTCCTTTGTTTATGCATCATTTTGTTGTTCAATTGCACCTGCTTGGCATCCTAACGTTCTGCCTTGGTTATATTGTCGGGAGATCGGCCACCCACTTGGGGGCTCCAGTCAAAGTTTGTTCGTGCAGGTGTGTAGCCTCGCTCCTAAAGAAGAAGAAGTCAGCAGATTTTGCCAATGTCCCAAACCAAGTCAATTCAGTCCACCAATGACTCGGGGGTAGGGACACTCGCGATGCCATTACGTCCTCGCGACCTCCCATATACACCCCCATCATGACACTCTCACGTAATAACGAGCCGAGGCTAGCCCCCCCCCTCCCGAGGATACAGTGGGCTCCATCCCATGCCTAGTGGCAGCCCTACACTCCGCGCTTGGGAGAAGATGAGGCCCTAATGCCTCGGGGGAAGGGGCGCTCGCGAGGCCATAGCGTCCTTGCGACCTCCCATATACACCCCACCGTGACACTCTCACGTAATAACGAGTTGAGGCTGTATACGCCCAAGGCCCCCCAGTACGCGGAAGGGTCCACCCTACGCCTAGTAGAAGACCTATGCGTCGTGCTGGGTACATACATGGGCAACCAATATAGTCCTCCAATGACTACGCCCTCAGCCGGCATGAATACATCCCGCCAGTGGCTGCACCCACGACCATCCAGGTTATGAGCGCAATACATCCGCGACTTCGCCCACACCCAGCATGTGGGCAAACAGCTGAAGGTATGGAGCCGCTCGCATGTCAAGGGGGACCCCAGAGCATCACGACTCAAGGGCCTAACTAAGCTCGTAGCCCCTTCCCCCTTTGGGCCATCCTTGGATGGTTCAATCGCCTGAAGGTACGTGTGGGGCGGGCTGCTGCGGCGACAGACAACAGTGGCAGAGATTGACACGTTGACGGAGAATCTCAACACAGGAGCAGTAAGTATTTCCCTCAGTTTGAGAACCAAGGTATCAATCCAGTAGGAGAATCTCATCAAGTCCAGAGTACCTGCACAAACACAAAAGAGTTTGCAACCAACGCTATAAAGGGGTTGTCAATCCCTTCAAGATTGATTGCAAAGTGAAATATGAAGGCGGAAAGTGCAACGAAGTAAAAGAGTAAGGTTGAAAATATGGTGTGGAGTAGATTCGGGGGCCATAGTGTTCCCTAGCGGCTTCTCCCAGAGTAGCAAATATTACGATGGGTGATCAAATTACTGTCGAGCAATTGATAGAACCGCGCAAAGTCATGACAATATCTAAGGCAATGATCATACATGTAGGCATCACGTCTGAGACAAGTAGACCGATACTTTCTCCATCTACTACTATTAATCCACACATCGACCGCTATCCAGCATGCATCTAGTGTATTGAGTTCATGACGAACAGAGTAACGCCTTAAGCAAGATGACATGATGTAGAGGGATAAACTCAAACCAATGATGAAAACCCCATCTTTTTACCCTTAATGGCAACAACACGATGCGTGCCTCGCTACCCCTTCTGTCACTGGGTGAGGTCAATGCACGGTATGAACCCAAAACCAAGCACTTCTCCCATTGAAAGAATCATAGATCAAGTTGGCCAAACAAAACCCACAACTCGAAGAGAATTAAAAGTATATGAAATCATACATATAAGAGAACAGAAGAAACTCAAATAAGATTCATAGATAATCTGATCATAAATCCACAATTCATCCACAATTTCCCCTTTGGTGCAAAGAAGGCGGGGGCGCACAGGCTTCCCAAAGGCATCCTCCAAAGGTTTCCCTTCTGGTGCAACAAAGCCACAGTCTCCCGCCAGTAGGGAAACTGTCATCCATAGGCCCGTCTCTGCGAGGCGGATAATTACTTCGCAGGCGAAGACCATCTTTGGGCAGGGGAACATGGTCCCGTGTTCCCCTTCAAAATTGGCCGATGTGGGATTCCTTCCCGCTGAAGCTATGAGGGAAGAGGACCCGGGCCTCCGCTATAAATAGATAGGGTAGGATACTAGAGAAAGAGAGTTCATTCGGACGGTAGATGATCACACTTAGACACTCAGCCTCAGAGGCTCAAGAACACTGTACTGACTCACCCATCACCTCCGTGAGAGGCAAGCCACCAAAAGCAGGAGTAGGGTTTTACGCTTCGCAGCGAACCGAACCTGGGTAAACTATTATGTCCTGTGTTCCCCTCACCATCGAGTGAGTCCTTCATCGTTTCCATCGAGTAGTGAGTTCGGCAGGGCGAAGCACGGGAGATCTTCGCACACATCCCAGTGTTCGAATCCTTAGGGTTTTGCGGAGCCCGAAATCCAACAGTTTCTAAATAATTCTAACCCTTGCTAGAGTTTTCCAAACTCACACAGGGCTTGGGGGCTATTGGGCATCATAAAACTTTTAGACAAATGCATAATTACAAAAGGAAAGTATGAGGATTAACTTGATCCTCGCTAATAGTGCATCGGAAGATCCTTTCAAACCGGTATCCACGAACTGAATGGTTTGCAAAACTACAATCACATGAGTGTGGCATTCTTTGGGAATGTAAGATCATTGACACCTTCCTACCTTAGTGTCGGTGTTTACTCACAACATATGCCATGGATAGGCTAAATATGGTGGAAACCGAAGTGACACTCGTCGACGCTGGGGACGAGGTTTGTACAAGCATGGAACGCACGATGTACCCAGGTTCAGGGCTCTCCGTAGAGATAACACCCCTAATCCTGCGGGAGTGTATAATGCACCAAAGAGGTTGCAATGTGCTCCTGGAGCTGTTCTACGGAGGAGGAAGTAGGAGCAGCCGGCTCGCGTCTACCTCTCCTGTATGAGTGTGTGTATGAAGGATTGACCGACCCTCTGCATGGAGGGGGTCGGGGGGTTTTATAGACGAACCCACCGGCCTAGGATAAGGATAAAAGTACATGAGTGGGGCCCGGCTGGCAGCCTCGCCGGTTGGTCAGGGGGCCCATAGGGGTCTTGTCTTGTCCCTGGAGGGCCCCTCTGGCTGCAAGGTCCCATATGGCTATCGGACCCGCTGGCTAACCAGTAAGGCTCTCGCGTAAGGCCGACGCAGGATACGTGTAGTACGTCCGGCGTCGTCTTGCGAGATTCGTCATGGGGTGCTAGTACGGCCGTCTCCACTGTTCCCACGCCGAGTGTAGTAATGGATCGGAGCCGGATTAGGTCAGCGGCATAGCCGCCGACGCTGTACCTGCCGTGCGCTCCAATCTAGTACCTTGGTTGACGCGTAGCCACCTTTAACCGTAGGGTCTCATCATGACCTACCGCCTTATGTCACTTGTGCTCCCTAGCCGGCTAGTCGCTTCGCTAGCCGGCCTGGGAATGGCCGTCTCGCCTCTAGCCGGCCCGCGCGGCATAAACGGCCAGAGGGAGGTAGCCATCTTGCTCCTAGCCGACAGGAGCTTCCTGATACATCTCCAACATATCTATAATTTTTTATCGTTCCATGCTATCAACTTTTGATGTTGTATATGCATGAATATGCTATTTTATATTATTTTTGGGACTAACCTATTGACCTAGACCCCAGTGCTAGTTCATGTTTTTTTCCTTGTTTTTGACCTTTTTCAGATAGGAATATCAAATGGAGTCCAAACAGAATAAAAGTTTCGCCGTGATTTTTTATGGAAAATATCAAAAATACCAGAAGAAATAGATACCAGAGGGGAGTCCAGAGGAAGCGACCAGCCAGGGAGGCGCGCCCACCCCACTGGGTGCACCTGGGGGCTCGTGACTTCATCGTGGGTCCCCTTGACTTGTTCTCGATGCCATCCGCTCCTATAAATACACAAACCTCCAGAAATAAACCTAGATCGGGAGTTCCGCCGCCATAAGCCTCTGTAGCCACCGAAAACCAATCGGGAGCCCATTCCGGCACCCTGTCAGAGGGGGAATCCATCTCCGATGGCCTTCTTCATCATCCCGGCGATCTCCATGACGAGGAGGGAGTAGTTCTCCCTCGGAGCTGAGGGTATGTACCAGTAGCTATGTGTTTGATCTCCCTCTCTCGTGTTCTTGAGATGTCATGATCACGATGTACCACAGGCTTTGCTCCTATAGTTGGACAATATGATGTTCTTCCCCTCTACCTTCTTGTAATGAATTGAGTTTCCCCTTTGAAGTTATCTTATCGGATTGAGCCTTTAAGAACACTTGATGTATGTCTTGCACGTGTCTATCTGTGGTGACACTGGGATATTTATGTGAGTACTTGATGTGTGTTTTGGTGATCAACTTGCAGGTTTTGTGACATCGGGAACCTATGCATATGGGTTGGCACACGTTTTGACTCCCCGGTACAAACTTTGGGGCACTCTTTGAAGTTCTATGTGTTGGTTGAATAGATGATTCCGAGATTGTGTGATGCATATCGCATAATCATGCCCACGGATACTTGAGGTGACAATGGAGTATCTAGGTGACATTAGGGTCTTGGTTGATGTGTGTCTTAAGGTGTTATTCTAGTACGAACTCTAGGATAGATTGAACGGAATGAATAGCTTAGTGTTATTTTACTACAGACTCTTGAATAGATCGATCGGAAAGAATAACTTTGTGGTGGTTTCATACCCGATGATAATCTCTTCGTTTGTTCTCCGCTATTAATGACTTTGGAGTGACTCTTTGTTGCATGTTGAGGGCTAGTTATATGATCCAATTATGTTATCATTGTTGAGAGAACTTCACTAGTGAAAGTATGAACCCTAGGCCTTGTTTCCACGCATTGCAATACCGTTCGTGCTCACTTGTATTATTAATTACCTTGCTGTTTTTATAATTTCAGATTACAAAAACCTATATCTACTATCCATATTGCACTTGTATCACCATCTCTTCGTCGAACTAGTGCACCTATACAATTTACCATTGTATTTGGTGTGTTGGGGACACAAGAGACTCTTTGTTATTTGGTTGCAGGGTTGCTTCAGAGAGACCATCTTCATCATACGCCTCCCACGGATTGATAAACCTTAGGTCACCCACTTGAGGGAAAATTGGTATTGTCCTACAAACCTCTACACTTGGAGGCCCAACAACGTCTACAAGGAGAAGCTTGCGTAGTAGACATCAAGCTCTTTTCTGGCGCCGTTGCCGAGGAGGTTAGTGCTTGAAGGTATATCTTTAGATCTTGCAATTGAATCTTTTAGTTTCCAGTTTTATCACTAGTTTAGTTTATTAATAGAACACCACAAAAAAATGGAATTAAGGTTGCCTCATATGCTTCATCTTTTTAATGTCTTTCGTGAAAATGGTGGAAATGAAAATTGTGCTCAAGTGCTAAAAGAAGAATTACATAAAATGCTTGGCATAAAATATGTGAATGATGAGCATGACTGCAATGTTGTTAGTATGAATTCTTTGAATACCCAAGATGCTAATGATATGCAAAGCCACAAGCTTGGGGATGCTATGTTTGATGAAGATGATCTTTTTAGTTCCCCCACTTTGAATGATCAACAGTATTATGATGAAAGCATGCCCCCTATCTATGATGATTATTGTGATGATACTTATGCTATAAAAAAGAATGATAATAAAACTTGTCAGAATTATGAGTACCCTCTTACTGAACATTACTCATTTAATGTGGAAGCAATTCGTAGTGTTCATGTCTTTTACGATACTGCCACTACTATTGATGAGAATAAATTTCCTTATGTGGAGAGTAGTAAAAATTTTATGCTTGTAGATCCTGAAAAGAATGCTTTAGGTGTTGGTTATATTGTTTAATTCATTCATGATGCTACTGAAAAATTATTATGAGAGAGGATCATATGCTACTACATATTGCAATAATATCAAGCTTCCTCTCCATGTGTTGGAACTTTCGAAATCATGCTTGTTTTACCTTCCTATGCTAGCTGATTCTTGCTCCAATAAATTGTTTGATCACGAAATCCCTATGCATAGGAAGTGGTTTAGACTTAAATGTGCTAGTCATATGCTCCATGATGCTTCCATTATGTTTTAATCCTTATCTTTTATGTGAGCATCATTGAAATCATCATGCCGAGCATGAAAGGCATTAAATAAAAGTGCTTGTTGGGAGACAACCCAATAAGTATCCTTACTGTTTTTGTGTGTTCACATGATTAAGCTACTGTATTAATCATGTTTTATAGCTTTTATTTCAATGAAGTTCCAAGTAAAGCTTTTATGATTAGTTTCGGTGATAGTTGTTTGAGCATGCTAAAAAAGACAGAAACTTTGCACTCGCGAAATTATTTCTAATTTCTATCCAAAGAGTGATTTTAGGTTTATTATTTTTGCTGCTGATTTATATACAAATTGCCTTAATTTTCATATTTGTTTCAGAATTGTTTGAAGTGCATAAGTATGGTTATCATTCAGATCATTACATATTGTTCTGTTTTTTGACAGATTTTGTTTTCAATGCATAGTTTCCTTGTTTTGGTGTTTCCATAGATTATATTTAGTAATATAAATTGTGGAAACAGTAAGATACAGTAGGAATTGTGTGAAAATAATTATGAGTCTTGTTTTGATAGTACCCAAGTGATTGAGTTGCTCGTTATCATACTAACCCATCTCACGAAGTTCCGTTAAGTTTTGTGTTGTGAAGTTTTCAAGTTTTGGGTAGAGTTTCGATGGACTATGGAACAAGGAGTGGCAAGAGCCTAATCTTGTGGATGCCCAAGGCACCCCAAAGCCATATTCAAGGACACCAAAGAGCCTAAGCTTGGGGATGCCCCGGGAAGGCATCCCCTCTTTCGTCTTCAATCCATCGGTAACTTTACTAGGGCTATATTTTTATTCACCACATGATATGTGTTTTGCTTGGAGCATCATTTTAATTTATTTGTACTTGCTTGAATTTATTTATATTAATGTTTCGCATCATTTAGTTCAAGAAAAATGTCAAGGATAGCCTTTACCATGCTTAATTTGCAAGTATAGGAGTTGTTGTACCAAAACAGAAAGTGTGCTTGCAGCGCAAACATTCCCTAGAATTTTCTGTATGTCAGAATAATTTGAAATTTGGATAAAGTATGGCCTTATGAATTCTATACGGCGTGGAATTTGTTCAGATTTTTTGGAGTTAATTAAATATGAATCTTGCTGCATTCTTTACGGACTGTTCTGTTTTGGCATATTGCTGGTATGTTTGCATTGTTTGCATATGTTTGCTTGTTTAATGATCCTATTTGAGGATAGGATTTTTAAATATGCAGAGGCATTTAGTATGCAATGTCAAATAATAATTTTAGTTATTTACTACATTAGAGGATGATAAAGTTTTGCATTGATTTATACTAACCTATCTCACGAGTTCTTGTTGAGTTTTGTGTGGATGAAGTTTTTAAGATTTTGGAAACCACCATATGAGAGGAATTAAGGAGAGACAAAATCTCAAGCTTGGGTATTCCCAAGTCATCCCCAATTCATATTTCAAGAAGTCTCAAGCACCTAAGCTTGGGGATGCACCGGATGGCATCCCACCTTTCTTCTTCAAACAATTATCGGTTAGTATCGGTTAAACCTAAGTTTTTGCTTCTTCACATGATTCGTGCTATCCTTGAAGTGTCATTTTATTTTGTTTGAATAAGGTACTTAAGATCTGAAACTATTAGATGGGAGAGTCTTCACATAGCTAAATAATGATTCACTACTCATTGAGCTTCACTTATATCTTTTGGAGTAGTTTTTCTTTTACTCTCATGCTTCACTTATATCATTTTGAGAGTCTTAAACATCATGGTAATTTGCTAAGTTTATGAATCTAGTCCTAATATGATGGGCATCCAAGAGGGATATAATAAAAACTTTCATATAGAGTGCATCGAGTACTATGAGAAGTTTGATTCTTTGCATATAGTTTTGAGACATAAGGATGGTGATATTAGAGTCATGCTAGTTAGTAATTATGGATTGGTAGAAATACTTGTGTTAGAGTTTGTGATTCCCGTAGCATGCACATATGGTGAACCGCTATGTTAGGAAGTCGGAGCATGATGTTTTTATTCAGTGTCATCCTTTTTGTGGAGGTAGGGATCGCGCGATGGTTAACTCCTACCAACCCTTCCCCTAGGAGCATGCGTCTAATACTTTGTTTCGATTACTAATAAAACTTTTTCAATAAGTATGTGAGTTCTTTATGACTAATGTTGAGTCCATGGTTTATACGCACTCTCACCCTTCCACCATTGCTAGCGTCTCTAGTAACGCGCAACTTTTGCCGGTGTATTACACCCACCATATATCCTTCCTCAAAACAGCCACCATACCTACCCATCATGGAATTTTTATAGTCATTCCGAGATATATTGCCAGCCAACTTCCATCGTTCCGTTTATTATGACGCGCACCATCATTATCATATTGCTTTGCATGATCATGCAGTTAACATCGTATTTGTGGCAAAGCCACGTTCATATCTTTCATACATGTCACACATGAGTCATTGCACATCCCAGTACACCACCGGAGGCATTCATATAGAGTCATATCTTTTGTTCTAAGAATCGAGTTGTAAGTAAATAAAAGTGTGATGATCATCATTATTAGAGCATTGTCCCATGTGAGGAAAGGCAGGAAGCTATGATTCCCTCACAAGTTGGGATGAGACTCTAGACTATAAAAATAAAATAAAAGAGGCCAAGGAGCCCACACAAAAAATGAAAATGAAAAGAAAGAGAAAAAAGAGGCCAAAGAGCCCAAACAAAAAAATGAGAAAAAAGAGAAAAGGGACAATTCTACTATCATTTACCACACTTGTGCTTCAAAGTAGCACCATGATCTTCATGACAGAGAGTCTCATATATTGTCACTTTCATATAAAAGTGGGAATTTCATTATAAAACTTGGCTTGTATATTCCAGTGATGGGCTTCCTCAAATTGCCCTAGGTCCGCGTGAGCAAGCAAGTTGGATGCACATCCACTTAGTTTCTTTTTGAGATTTCATACACTTATAGCTCTAGTGCAACCGTTGCATGGCAATCCCTACTCACTCACATTGATATCTATTGATGGGCATCTCCATAGCTCGTTGATACGCCTAGTTGATGTGACCATCTCCTCCTTTTTGCCTCACAACCTCCACCATATTCTATTCCACCTATAGTACCATGTCCATGGCTCACGCTCATGTATTGCGTGAGAGTTGAAAAGGTTTGAGAAAGTAAAAGTGTGAAAAAAATTGCTTGACTAAGACCGGGGTTGTTCATGATTTAAATATGTTGTGTGGGGAAGATGGAGCATAGCCAGACTATATGATATTGTAGGGATAACTTTCTTTGGCCATGTTATTTCGAGAAGACATGATTGCTTTGTTTGTATGCTTGAAATATTATTGTTCTTATGTGAATATTAAACTTTTTGCTTTGCATCGTACGGATCTGAATATTCATGTTACAATATATGTTAGGTAGCATTCCACATCAAAAATTCCGTTTTTCTCATTTACCTGCTCGACACGTCTCCAACGTATCTATAATTTTTTATCGTTCCATGCTATTATATTATCAACTTTGGATGTTTTATATGCATGAATATGCTATTTTATATTATTTTTGGGACTAACCTATTGACCTAGAGCCCAGTGCCAGTTCCTATTATTTCCTTGTTTTTGACCTTTTCAGATACGAATATCAAACGGAGTCCAAACGGAATAAAACTTCCGTCGTGATTTTTTATGGAAAATATCAAAAATAAGAGAAGAAAAAGATACCAGAGGGGAGTACAGAGGAAGCCACAAGACAGGGAGGCGCGCTCACCCCCTGGGCGCGCCTGGGGGCTCGTGACTCCCTCATGGGTCCCCCTGACTTGTTCTCGACGCCATCCGCTCCTATAAATACAGAAACCTCCAGAAATAAACCTAGATCGGGAGTTCCGCTGCCGCAAGCCTTTGTAGCCACCAAAAACCAATGAGGAGCCCGTTCCGGCACACTGCCGGAGTGGGAATCCATCTCCGCTGGCCTTTTTCATCGTCCCGGCGATCTCCATGACGAGGAGGGAGTAGTTCTCCCTCGGGGCTGATGGTATGTATCAATAGCTATGTGTTTTATCTCCCTCTCTCGTGTTCTTGAGATGTCATGATCTCGATGTACCACAGGTTTTGCTACTATAGTTGGACCCTATGATGTTCTTCCCCCTCTCCCTTCTTGTAATGAATTGAGTTTCCCCTTTGAAGTTATCTTATCGGATTGAGTCTTTAAGAACACTTGATGTATGTCTTGCACGTGTCTATCCGTGGTGACAATGGGATATTCACGTGAGTACTTGATGTATGTTTTGGTGATCAACTTGCGGGTTTCGTGACATCGGGAACCTATGCATATGGGTTGGCACACGTTTGGACTCTCCGGTAGAAACTTTGGGGCACTCTTTGAAGTTCTATGTGTTGGTTGAATAGATGATTCTGAGATTGTTGATCTTCAGGGCCGGCTAGACACTACCGTCTTGGAGCGAGACGTCTTGCGCAAGGCCGACCAGCAACTCCAGCACCATTTGAGTCTTCTCCAGACAGAGAAGAAGGATCGCGAGGCGGCCCTTTAGGCCAAACTGGGGCAGCTGCGCGCCACCCTTTAGGAGAAAGACACCTCCCATGTTGCCGACACGGAGCGCTTTAAGACGGCTCATCTCGAGGAGATGAAGCTCAAGGACGCTGCCCTGAAGGAGAAGGAGGATGCCCTGATACAAAGGCAGGTGTAGCTGCCTAAGGCGATGGAGACGACCGAGGCCCTCCCAAACGAGCTCTCCCGCGTGACTCAAGAGAGCACGGTGCGGGAGCACGAGGCCGTGGAGGAAGCTCGCGAAACTGACATCTATTTGAACTGTAAGCCTTTCTTTATCTTGTCTTGCTCTTCCTTTTTTGTTGTTGGCCACCCATCTTATTCCCCTTCGCACGACTTCACATACCCTAGGAATCTTTCCTGGGACACGGGAAGTGGCTGAAACAATTATGGAGACTAGCCGCGAGGAGCGTCGAGCTGCTGGTGAGGAGGTGGATACTTACGCCGGCTGGTCTGTGGAGGAGATTGTCGTTGGCATCAGGGCCCGCGTGCTTGTCCTGGCCAACTCCGTGGAGCAGCTCTAGAGCGCAGGCTCGTCGATGATAAGGGCGATGTGGCCTGAGGCCGTGGAGCCGGCATCATTGAGCCGGATGTCCCGCTGGCTTGAAGCCGGCAGCACCTGCCTCGATGCCTGGCGCACCTCAGCCGCGCGCGCTAGTGCGTACCTGGCGCTTCGCTTGGCTCTATCCTGGTATCGCAACCTGGACTTGGGGAAGCTCGCCATGCAGCATGCCGTCTCGGAGGGGGAGCTGTAGGCCCTGGAGGACCAGCTGCAAATGAGGGCCGGCGGCATTGCTTCTTTCGCCGCTTGGGACGAGCTCAACTTGGAGCGTGATGAAGATGGCAACGTGGTCCCTGAGGACTTGCACCATCTTCAGCCTTATGATGCCGATGGCAGCTCTGCTGAGGCGGCCCTTGAGGAGGAGTCTGCCGACTCCAGCAGTGAGGCTGATGCGGACTTGGTCGCGAAGGACGGAGCCGGAGGCTCTCATGGTGCAGACGGCGCATCCGCCTCGAGCGTAGCCGGCGATGGTGAAGCCACCACTTCACGAGCTGTAGCCGGGGCCGCAGACGGAGCCGCCGCCCCTTAGCTGGTCCTTTTTTGTTTTTCGTTGTCTGCATTGTATCATCAGTCCAAGAGTTCCACCCACTGGGGTGTTTATTGTAATGAACTTCAGCCGTGGGCCTTTTGAATGCTTTCGAATGTAACATATGTTATGTCATTGTGCATTGAAATCCTAAACACCATGCTTGCTTACTCGTATTTTCATCTTTTGATTCATGTTTGACTTGTTTTTCTCCAACCCCTTTATTCTCTCTAACATGCACCTCGCCAGCCCGACAGCCGAGAGCCGGTCTGTGACTGGGATGAGGCTTCTGCCTTTGAGAATATCGGACTTAGATTTTTCGAAGCCATCAAGACTATAAGATTCAAAAACGAGCCAGCGGAGGCCGACTAGAACAATAAGATCGAAAGATGATCAAACCAACCCAAGCCGACAACCCTTTTTATAGTTGAACTTTTCATGCAACCGGCCTTCCCTGTCGCCGCCTCGTTAGCCGGACAGCCGGGAGCCGGTCTGTAGCTTATGCGAGATGGCAAGGGTTCGATCCGACGTACACTATATGCTCATCTACAACTAAGGAAATCGTTCAGGCCGGCTAGCGAGCCCCCGAGCCCGTGGAGCCGGACCAGGGGACTCACAAATGAGTAAATGACTCTTGCCATGAAACCGAAAGAGGTGTGTCCCAAGCATCGGCTTGGAACACCCATTGTATTCATTGGAAATCTCGAAAAGGGAGGAAGTACATACGTACATGTTCTTTTCTTTTTTATCTCTTGCATTCTAGCAATAAAATGGCGAAGCAATGCCGCGTTCCATGGATGCTCCGTCTCCAGGCCGGAGTTGTCTCTCTTGCGCTTCCTTGTCTTCTGGGCATCGATCAGGTAGTATGCATTGTTATGCAGTGCCCGATTAATGCTGAAAGGTCCCTCCCATTGGGAAGAGAGCTTGTGCTGGCCGGCCGTTCACTGGATTCTTCTGAGCACCAAGTCCCCCTCCCTGAAGGAGAGAGGCTTGATCTTCTTGTTGTGGTAGTACCTCAGCTTCTGTTGGTATGTGG
This sequence comes from Hordeum vulgare subsp. vulgare, assembly GCF_904849725.1. Classification (NCBI taxonomy): domain Eukaryota; kingdom Viridiplantae; phylum Streptophyta; class Magnoliopsida; order Poales; family Poaceae; genus Hordeum; species Hordeum vulgare. The sequence goes on along the minus strand of NC_058520.1, from coordinate 296,007,038 downwards.
CCGTCAGACTCAAGGCTAGATCCCATGCCTCCTCGAGCAGATCGACACCATCTTCTCTTGCCTCCTTCGCTTCCGTCTCTGTGTATAAGGTGACCCGAGGCAAGTCGTAGTCGACATCCGTGGCTATGATTGGCTCGGATCCATATACCAGAAAGAATGGTGTGAAGCCGATCGACCGGTTCGGCGTGGTGCGGAGGGTCCACAGCACAGCCGACAGCTCTTCGATCCAGCAACCGGCTGACCTGGCAAGTGGCGCCACCAACCTTGGCTTGGTGCTGGCCAGGATTAGGCCGTTGGCCCTCTCTACCTGGCCATTGGATTGCAGGTGCGCCACCGAAACCAAGTCGAGCCGGATGCCTTCCTTGGAGCAGTAGAGTGCCAAAGCACCCTTGGCAAAGATGGTGTCGTTGTCGGTGATGATGTTTTGGGGACGCCATAGCGGACATCGATGTCCTTGATGAACCTGACGGCCATGGGGCCGTCAAGCTTCTTTATGGTCCTAGCCTCGATCCACTTGGTAAACTTGTCAAGAGCCACCAAGAGGTGCGTCATGCCGCCTCGAGCGGTCTTGAATGGCCCCACCATATCCAGCCCCCGGACGGCAAACGACCATGCCAGGGGGATGGTTTTCAGGGCTGAAGCTGGCATGTGGCTCTGTGTGCTGAATCGTTGGCAGCCTTCACATTTGTTGACCATGTCCACAGCCTTCTCGAGGGCTGTGGGGGAGTAGAATCCATGGTGGAACGCCTTGGCCACCAAGGTTCTGGAGGGGGCATGATGCCCATACTCACCCTGGTGTATGTCTCCAAGAATCTCTTGCCCCTTTTCTGACTTGACGCAGCGCTGGAATACCCCAGCCACGCTCGCCAAAACAGCTCACGATTGATGATGGCGTAGGCTGCTAATCAACGTTGAATCTTCCTTGCCTCTGCCTCATCTTGAGGAAGTTCGCCGCGAAGAAGGAAGGCCAAGATGGGTTGAGCCCACGACGGAGCTGACACAAGGGCTGGCTCCGTCTCGACCTGAGTATCGGGGGCTTCTGCACGCCCCATGCTTGATGAAGAAGTCGCAGGCTCGAGACATTCTGTCTCTGATGCCACTGTGGCAGCTAGCACACCATCTACCTCCATGACGGCCACCCACTGGGTGTCAAGCCGACAGGATTCGAGGCTTGGCGTAGCGGGAATTTTTGTTGTTGCCGGCGAAGTAGTTGTGGCCGGCACAACAGTTGGAGTTGGCAGAGCCGGCGTAACCGGCACAGTAGCTGTACCCGGCAAAGCTGGCGTAGCCAACGTCGTTGGTACCGAAGGGTCAGCCGACACAAAAATCGACGTCGACTCCAAAGTTGGCTTGATGGAGGGCCTGTGCAATTGCTCAAGGGAGACGTCGGCTAGAACCGCCTGCCTTGTACAGCCGATCTTGGCTAAGGTATCCGCCGCCTCGTTGTCCGCCATGGGGACATGATGAACTCACATCCCTCGAAAGGGCCGCTGAGCTGTTGGATGAGGAAGTGATATCTCGCCATGTTAGCGTCCCTGGCGTCCCATTCTCCAGAGACTTGCTGCACCATGAGATCCGAGTCACCGAAGCAAAGGATCCGCTGGATGCCAATCTCTCTGGCAAGCCGGAGTCCATGAGAGAGCGCTTCATACTCGGCGACGTTGTTCGAGGCGGCGAAGTGTATTTGGAGAGCATACTTGAGCTTGTCTCCTTTTGGAGATGTCAAGACAATGTCGGCTCCCAGACCAGTTCGCATCTTCGAGCCGTCGAAGTGCATCTGCCAATGAGTGCAGTCACGAGGCGGCGGCATGAATTGGGTTTCGGCCCAATCGACGAGGAAGTCGGCCACCACCTAGGACTTGATGGTAGTGCATGGCTTGTAGCGGATGTAATGGTTGGCCATGGAGATGGACCACTTCGCAATCCGGCCCATAGCATCACGGTTGCCCATGATTTCTGAAAGTGGAGAAGTGCTGACCACAGTGATGGCATTCTCTTCGAAGTATTTCTTCTATTTTTTTTGCGGCAACGTAAACACCATAACACATTTTTTGATAGTGGGGCTAGTTTTTCTTGGAGACAGACAAGACCTCGCTGAGGTAATAGATAGGGTGTTGCACTAACAGTACCTTGCCCTCCTCCTTGCGTTCTGCTACCAAGACCACCCTAACCACGCGAGTAGTCGCTGCAATGTATATGAGAATGGGATCCCTTTCAGCCGTCGCCGCCAAGATTGGCAGGCTTGAGATGACGCGCTTGAGGTTGCGGAAGGCTTCGTCCGTTTGGTCGTTCCAGTCGAACTTGGTTGTTTTCTTCATTAGCTGGTAGAGTGGAAGCGCCTTTTCACAAAGCCGGCTGACGAACCGGTTAAGGGACGCCAGGCAGCCGGCGAACTGCTGGACGTCAAGGATTCAAGACGGCTTCACCATCCGCTTGATGGTTCCGATCTTCTCAGGGTTCACTTCAATGCCATGAGCAGACGCAAAGAACCCCAAGAGCTTGCCGCCTGGAACCCCGATGACGCATTTCTCTGGGTTGAGCCGGATCTTGTACTCGGCAGGTTGGCGAACTTCTCGCGTAAGCCTTCAAGGAGACTGAAGTGTTGCTTGGTCTAGACAACGATGTCATCCACACAGACGTGGAAGTTCCTGGCAATCTATGGCAGGAAGCACTGCTGCATGCAGCGTTGAAATGTGGCACCAGCGTTCTTCAGACCGAACTTCATAGTGGTGTAACAGTAGGCCCCGAAGGGCATGAAGAAGGAGGTCTTCAGGCGATCAGGTGGATCCATCTTGATTTGATGGTAGCCTGAATAGGCGTCCCGAAAGGACAGCAGTTCGCACTCGACTGTGGAGTCGATCACTTGATCTATCCTGGGCAGAGCGAAAGGGTCTTTCGGGCACGCCTTATTCAGTCTCGTGTAATCGATAAACATTCACCATGTGTTGTTCTTCTTCAGCACCAGGACTGGATTGGCTAACCAGTCCGGGTGGAAAACATCCATTATGAAGCCGGCTGTGAGGAGTCGGGCGATCTCTTCTCCAATTGTGCACCGCTTCTCCTCGGTGAAGCGGAGCAAGGGTTGTTTCACCAGCTTGGCATCCGACCGCACATGAAGCTTGTGCTCTGCATAGTTCCTCGGGACCCCTAGCATGTCTTTTGGAGACCATGCAAATATGTCCCGATTCTCACGGAGGAAGTCGACGAGCTCGCCTTCCTATTTGGGGCTGAGGTTAGCCCCAATGGTGACGCACTGCTTGGGGTTCGTAGGGTCGAGTGGCACCTGCTTGGTTTATTTGGCCGGCTTGAATGAGCCTTCGCTGGCCGACTGGGATGGTGGATTAGGGATCCCCGAGTACTCGGTAGCCTGAGCCATGAGCCGGTCGATCTGCCTTTTCTCCTCGGCAATCACCATAGCGTCGACGAGACGACTACTGGCTTGTGCGCACTCGAGCGACTTCTTGTAGTCGCGAGCAACAGTGATGATGCCCTTTGGACTCAGCATCCTCATCTTGAGGTAGGTGTAGTGGGGGATAGCCATGAATTTGGCCAGAGCCGGTCTGCCCAACATCGTGTGATACGAGCTGTTGAGATCCACCACCTCGAACCATATTGGCTCTCGGCGAAAGTGTGCCTTGTCATCAAAAAGGATGTCTAGCAGGATTTTGCCGATCAGCAAGCAGGACTGTCCCGGCACAATGCCATGGAAGACAGTGCTGGTCGGCTGGAGGTCCTTCTCCTTTAGCCCAATCTTGAGCAAGGTGTTGAGGTAGATGATGTTGATGCTGCTGCCGCCGTCGACCAACACCCGGGAGAACCGGCAGGTGAGCCTCTTGGAGGTGAAAGTGGGGTCAAGGACAAGCGTGTAGGAGCCAGGATTTGGCATCACCGCAGGATGGTCAACCCGGGTCCATGTAATTGGCTTTTCGGACCAATGCATGAATTGGGGAACTGGGTGGACCGTGGCGTTCACCTCACGCCGGCGTTGTCGCTCGCTGTGCTTGTCGTCACCCTCGCTCGTGAAGACGACATAAGCTCCATCTTGATGGGGGTAGTTGATACGTCTTCATCGTATCTACTTTTCCAAACTCTTTTGCCCTTGTTTTGTACTCTAATTTTCATGATTTGAATGGAACTAACCCGGACTAACGCTGTTTTCAGCAGAATTGCCATGGTGTTGTTTTTCCAAAAAAATAAAAGTTCTCGGAATGGCATGAAAATTTACGGAGAATTTTAGTGGAATATATAAAAAATACTGGAGCAAGAATCAACGGAGGAAGTGGAGGTGTGAGCCCACAAGCCCACCAGGCGCGCCCGCCCCCCCTGGCCGCGCCTGGCAGGCTTGTGGGGCCCACAAGGCTCCACCGCTTCCAATCTCAGCTCTATTTAGCCTCTTTCGTCCGGAAAAGCATCAGGGAGATGAGTTCATCACGTTTTACGATACGGAGGCGCCGCCACCTCCTGTTCTTCCTCTGGAGGGAAGATCTGGAGTCGGTTCTGGGCTCCGGAGAGGGGAGATCATCGCCATCGTCATCACCAACCTTCCTTCATCGCCAATTCCATGATGCCCTTCACCGTTCATGAGTAACTCATCGTAGGCTTGCTGGACAGTGATGTGTTGGATGAGATCTATCATGTAATCGAGTTAGTTTTGACAGGGATTGATCCCTAGTATCCACTATGTTCTGAGATTGATGTTGCTACTACTTTGCCATGGTTAATGCTTGTCAGTAGGGCCCGAGTGCCATGATTTCAGATCTGAACCTATTATGTTCTCGCCAATATATGTGTGTTCTTGATCCTATCTTGCAAATTGTAGTCACCTACTATGTGTTATGACCCGGCAACCCCGGAGTGACAATAGCCGGAACCACTCCTGAAGATGACCATAGTATGAGGAGTTCATGTATTCACCAAGTGTTAATGTGTTGGTCCGGTTCTTTACTAAAAGGAGGACCTTACTATCCCGTAGTTTCCATTAGGACCCCGCTGCCATGGAAGGGATGGACAATAGATGTCATGCAAGTTCTTTTCCCTAAGCACGTATGACTACAACCGAATACATGCCTACATTAGATTGACGAACTCGAGCTAGTTACATATCTCTCCGTGTTATAACTGTTGCATGATGAATAGCATCCGGCATAATCATCCATCACTGATCCAATGCCTACGAGTTTTTCCTACTGGTCCTTGCTACATTACTTTGCCGCTAGTGCTCTCACTTCTGCTACTGTTACTCTGTTGCTACTTCTGTTACTTTGCCGCTACTCTTGTCACTTTGCTGCCACTGGTTACTGTTGCTACTGCTGCTATCATACAACCTTGCTACTGATACTTTTCTGCAGATACTAAATCTTTCAGGTTTGCTTGAATTAACAATTCAACTGGTAATACTTGAGAATATTCTTTGGCTTCCCCTTGGGTCGAATTAATAAATTTGGGATGAATACTCTACCCTCGAAAACTGTTGCGATCCCCTATACTCGTGGGTTATCAAGACCTTTTTCTGGCACCGTTGCCGGGAAGCACATTTAAATTCTCTGAGTCATTTGGGATTTACGTCTGCTGGTCACTATGAGGAATCCGAAGTTCCAAGAACCAAAGTCTTGCCCTCAACTACGAGGACAGGTAAGGAACTGCCATCTAGCTCTGCACTTGATTCACCTTCAGTTATGAGTAAGTTTGTGACACCACCTCCTCCTAGAAATCTTGATATGTCGCGTGTGCTTGATGATGCTACTTCTGCTGCCCATGATGCTTATGATGATGCTATGCTTGATACTGCTTTGCCACTAGGTGCATTGCTTAACGCACAAATTGCTAGAGTTGCTGCTAGATGTGATGATACTTCTGAAACTGCTGATACTATTGAAGTAGAACCTGCTATTATGCGTGATATGCCTGAGTGTTATGTTATGGAGGGAGAGATAGCTGAGGACTTTCTTGTTTGTAAGGTTAGCTATGATGTTGAGAATTTACTGCGCAAGTGGAAAGAAAAATCTCTGAATGCTAGGATGAAATACGACTCAAAGTTTGCTACTTCGCCTATCTTTGTGACCGATAAGGATTATGAATTCTTTGTCGACCCTGAGTTAATCACTCTGGTCGAATCTGATCCTTTTCACGGTTATGAGTAAAATCTTTTGTAGCCCATCTTACCAAACTGCACGATATAGCCACCCTATTCACTAGTGAGGAAAAGATCCGCTACTACTATATCCTTAAGTTGTTTCCTTTCCCACTAAAGGATGATGCTAAGACCTGGTTCACTTCTCTTGCTCCCAGTTGTGTGCTTAGCCCCCAGGATATGATCTACTACTTCTCTGAAAAATATTTCCCTGCCCATAAGAAGCAAGCTACCTTGTAGGAAATATACAACTTTGCGCAAGTTGAGGAAGAGAGTCTCCCACAAGCTTGGGGGAGGCTCGTCCAGCTACTGAATGCTTTGCCTGATCACCCTCTTGAGAAGAATGAAATACTTGATATCTTCTATAATGAACTTACCGATGCTTCTAGAGACCACCTAGATAGTTATGTTGGTTGTGTTTTTAGGGAACGAACCATAGAACAAGCTGAGATCCAATTGAATAATATCTTGTGCAATGAGAATGCTTGGACTATTCCCAAACCACCCCCAAATCCAACTCCAAAGAAAAGAGGTATTCCATTCCTCAGTCCCGAAGATATGCTAGAAGCTAAGAAATCTATGAAATATAAAGGCATTAAATCTGAAGATGTCAAAAATCTAACACCTATCAAAGAGATCCATGGTCTTGATAACCCGATACAGGTAGTAGAAGTAAATTCTCTGCGTAGATTCAATGAGAGTGATATTCCTTTTGATAAACCTGCAAGCTTATGCTTGGATGAATTTGATAACTTTGTTGCCAAACAACAAAGTTTCAATGATTATGTTAGAAGACAATTGGAACAGAATGCTCATATGCTTAGTCATTTAAGTGCTTGTGTGGACAGAAATGTCAATGATCTTAAGCTCTTGAGTAAACATGCCTCTCTGGTTACTACTCAGGTAGAACAAGTACTTAAAGCTCAGAATGAATTGCTCAATGAGTTGAATGACAATTCCGTTAGAGTCGTCACTAGAGGCGGTAGAATGACCCAGGAACCTTTGTATCCTGAGGGTCATCCGAAGAGAATTGAACAGGATTCTCAAGGAGTTAGCACTGATGCACCTAGTCATCCTAGGAAGACGAAGAAAGATGATAGGGATTTGCACGCTAGCAACCCTGTTGCTGCTACACCTCAGAGTCCACACGATGTCTCTGTCTCCAATGCTGAAACACAATCTGGATGATAATATCAATAGTGATGTTCATGTTGATGCTCAGCCTAGCAATGATAAGGATGTGGAGATTGAACCTGTTGATCTTGATAACCCACAGCCTAAGAATAAGAGATACGATAAGAATGACTTCACTGCTAGGAAGCATGGTAAAGAAAGGGAACCATGGGTTCAGAAACCCATGCCCTTTACTCCCAAACCATCCAAGAAAAAGGATGCTGAGGATTTTGAGCGATTTGTTGAAATGATTAGACATGTCTTTCTGCAAATGCATTTGACAGAAATGCTCAAAATGTCTCTGTATGCTATGTACTTGAAGGATATTGTGACTAATAAGAGGAGGATACCTGAGGTTGAGATTTCCACCATGCTCGCTTATTGTACCTTGAAGGGTGGAACTCCTAAGAAACTAGGTGATCCCGGAGTGCCCACTTTACATTGCTCCATTAACGGAAACTACGTTAGAACTGCTTTATGCGACCTTGGAGCCGGTGTTAGTGTTATGCCTCTCTCTCTTTATTGTAGACTTGAACTGGATAAGTTGACACCCACTGAAATTTCTTTGCAAATGGCTGACAAATCAACTGCTTTCTCTATCGGCATTTGCGAGGATGTGCCTGTTGTGGTTGCCAACATCACTATCTTAACAGACTTTGTTATTCTGGATATTCCCGAGGACGATGCCATGGCGGTCATCCTCGGAAGACCCTTTTTAAACACTGCATGGGCTGTTATAGATTGCAACAAAGGCAATGTCACTTTCCATGTCAACGGTAATGAGCATACAGTGCACTTTTCGAAGAAACAATATCGAGTACATTGCATCAATGCTATTGAAAAAACTTCATTGATTCTTATTGGTAGCTTTGAATGCCCTATTCGTCTTGTTAAGATTAAGTATGATTTGTTTGTTGGGGAGATTCACATCCCCATTGAGGTAACCTTGTGACTATTCGAAAATTCTCCGTTCTTTTTTGCGATTCAAAAAAGTTTGTCAAGGAGACATGATCAACCTCATTGACGGATTTATTTCGATGACCATGGGATGGATGAATCGAGGGGTCACAAACCTCTGTTCCAAGCATTCACTTTCGGTTCCTTTGAAGAAAGATAATAGATTTAGTTTAGTTTTCCCTGTTTTCTGTCTTAGCGTCCCGTAGAAAAGTACCCCAAAAATAAAAGTTCTCCGATCATCCTGAAAATCAATTATGATTTTTTCTGGAATTTTTTAAAAATACTGAGACGAAGAGCTAGTCACACTACTGGAAATTAGTTTTTTGCCGTCTGCCACATCTTTGTCGTCTGCTAGCTGATGGCAAAGAGTGTCTTTGCCGTCAGCTCTCGGAAAGCAGATGGCTAAGAATTGGCTGATGGCAAAGAAGGTCTATGCCAGCAGTCAATTCTTTGTCGTCCGCCGCACACGGCAAAGAAGGGGACAGCAGACGACAAAGATGCTCATCTGGATGGGGAAACCTTAGGTCAAACTACGCCCTTCTTTGCCGTCTGCTGGCTGACGGCAAAGATGCCAGAGGCACACGCAAAAGAGTACAGACCCTTTGTCGTCCGCCAGCAAACGACAAAGTTCCTGAATCTACTAACGGTTGTCCCGCCCCCACCCTGGATCTCTCTCTCTCTCAAACGTCCACTCCCTCTCTCTCTCCTCCCCCGACGCCCAACGCTGCCACCAGCGTCGCCCCGCCACCCCCGGTGCCCCACAACCCCCCGGCGCCCCTTGTGCCGTCCCCGCTGCCCCACCGCCGGTGCCCCTGGTGCCGCCCCCATAGCCCCACCCCCGGTGCCCATGGTGCCGCCCCTGCAACCCCACCGCCGGCGCCGCCGCCCCAGGCACTGCCCCGCAAGCCCCGGTGCCACCCCCATAGCCCCAACACTGCCGGTGAGCCCCCACACCCCACCCCCTTTTTATTTAGTTTTTTGGAGGAAGAAGAAGAAGAGGAGGAGGAGGAGGAGGAGAAGAGGAGAAGAAGAAGAGGAGTAGGAGGAGGAGGAGGAGAAAAAGAAAAAGAAGAAGAAGAAGAATAAGAGGAGAAGAAAAAATAAGAAGGAGAAGAAGAAGACGAGAAGAAAAAAACAAGAAGGAGAAGAAGTAAAGAAGAAGAGAAGAAGAGAATAAGAAAAAAAATAAGAAAGAGAAGAAGAGAAAAAAGAAGAAGAAGTAGAAGAAGAGGATAAAGAAAAATAGAAATAGAAATACGAGGAAGAGGAAGAAGAAGAGTAGAAGAGGAGGAGGAGGAGGAGAAGAATAAGAAGCAGAAGAAGAGGAGAAGAGGAGAAGAAAAAGGAAAAATGAAAAGAAGAAGAAGAGAAGAAGAAGTAGAAGGAGGAGGAGGAGAAGGAGCCCTCCTTCTTGTCCTTCTTGTCCTTCTTCTCTCCTCGTTCTTATTTTTTAGCTTGTTTAGCTAATTATCCTCCAAAATGACATAATAAGCTAAAAACCTTGGTTAGCTCATGAATATTATATTCTTAGCTTGTTTTCCTAAAAAATGACATAATTAGACATAATTAGAATATTTGTGTTGATAGGGTGGATTTACATGTGATAGTTGTCTCGTCGGTGTGAGGTCTGCTATGTGAAGACCTCCCGTGCGTTGTACGAGCTCCGCCCCTGCATTCGTGGGTCAGTACAAATTTCATCTCCTCCTCGCCCTTCATTTACTGTGGCTCAGTTTCCGGATGAAACTTTCTAGATTTAGGTAATTAAATTAATTTATCAGTATGCTGACCAGTATGCGTCTCCCGTTCGAAAGGGAGACATCTATAAATATGCATGTCTTTGCATATTTATAACCGCATCCTTTCGAATTGTCCAACATTATCCATGGAGAGCACGAGTATGTGTAGATTGGGTTCGTTTTCCCGTATGATGTGCTCTGGATCCGATGCAGAATTTCGTCAGTGCCACCCTGTTGTTCTCCGGATGCACATCCTCTCTGTTTATTGCGGAGACGTGTATCAGGAGAACAGCGGGGAGGTGCTGCCAAATTTTTGCGTTGGATCCGGAGCAGAGCATGGGAAAACGAACCCAATCTACAAATACTCGGGTGGGATTAGGACCTATCTTTACCTATTAGCGTGTAGGTTGCGTGGACGTAATAAAAATGGCAAACCTGATTAACCGATGAATATAAATGCTAAATTATATATAAATATATTTCTTCTGTCTTTAGTAGCTAGGCAAGATGAGTGATCGTGTGTGGATGTATACCGGTCACCCTAGTCAGAAAGAGATGACGAAAGAATGGTTTGTAAAAACAAAGGAATTTGTGAAAGCCGCATTCGCAAATGGCCATGAAAGAAACTATTGCCCCTGTCCTGGATGCGACAACTATAAAATGACGATAGAGGCTGTAATGATTAAACAAGTACATAGGAGGGGTTTTAAGCCTAATTATACGGTGTGGAAATTTCATGATGAGTCTATACAACGCACAAGAGCTGAGGTGGTCCGTCGTCGCACCGACAAGCATGGTACCGGGATCGAAGATATGGTGCAAGACTTTGATGATGCTCGGGATTCGGAAGATGAGATGGAGGAATGTGCAAAGGCCTTTTATGAAATGTTGGAATCTTCGAAACGTCATCTCCATGAGCACACTGAGCTCTGTCAGCTGGATGCAATTGCACAAGTAATGGCTCTGAAGGCTCAGTTCAACTTGGGAAGAGAATGCTACGACGCGATGATGACACTATTTGGACGCTTCCTACCCAAAGGCCATGTCATGCCTGCAACCCTGTTCCAGTCGGACAAAATACTTCATGTACTTAAGATGCCCTATGAGAAGATAGATGCATGTGAGAAAGGATGTGTCTTATTTAGGAAGGAGTATGCACACTTGGACTATTGTCCCAATTGCGAGTCTTGCAGGTATCTTGTGGTAGACAACGGTATGGGTGAGAAGAGGCAGACCAAAATCACTGTTAGTGTTCTTCGGTATATGCCAATCGTACCAAGACTTCAACGTCTTTTCATGGTCGAAGAGACAGCCAGACAGATGACATGGCACAAATTGGGCAAAAGAACCGAACTAGATGCGGATGGGAATAAGATGGTGGTACACACATCGGAGGGGGGAAGGGTGGAAACATTTCGATGGATTGCATCAGGGTAAAGCGGCAGATCCAAGGAATCCTCGAGTCTGCATCGCCACGGATGGTTTTAATCCCTTCGGCATGACGGCAACCAAATATAGTTGTTGGTCTGTATTTATCATTCCACTCAATCTCCACCACCCTGGATAGATTATGCAAAGAAAGAACATATTTCTGACGTTGATAATTCCAGGGCCAAATTATCCGGGGAAGAATATGAATGTGTACCTGCAGCCGCTTAAGGATGAATTGGAAGAAGCTTGGGATAATGGCGTCAAGACATACGATGCCGCTAGAAAACAGAACTTCAAAATGCATGTGTGGTACATGTACTCTATGCATGACTTGCCGGCGTATGCACTATTCGGTGGATGGTGTGTGCATGGAAGGTTCCCGTGCCCCCAATGCAAGGCAGCTCTTCAATTTCATTGGTTGCAGGAGGGTCAGAAGTATTCTTGCTTTGACTTGCATAGACAGTTCCTGGATCCTGACCATCAGTTCAGAAAAGACAAGAAGAACTTTACCACAGGTAAAGTTGTCGAAAACTTGGCACCACCAGCGTTGACAGGCCAACAGATCCTAGATCATTTAAACGCCCTCGAGCCTGATCCAGAGCGTCCAGGGTATTTCAAGGGGTATAATTCAAAACACGCCTGGACTCACAAGCCATTCTTCTGGGATCTGCCTTACTTCAAAGACCTCCTTCTTCCACACAATATCGACATGATGCACACTGAGAAGAATATCGGAGAGGCTATTTTTGGTACATTGTTCGACATAGATGGGAAGACAAAGGATAATACTAAGGCTAGAGTCGATCAAGAGACACTATGTCATTGACCGTTACAAAACATGCGAGAAGGCAAAGGAAAGCAGAAGTGGTCGAAGCCAAAGGCCTGGTTCAATCTTGGAAGGCCAGCTATGAGGGAAATTATCTTGTGGGTCAAAATGCACTTGATGTTCCCCGATGGGTATGCAGCGAATCTAAAGAGGGTAGCGAGTCTTGAAAAATTAAAAATCTCTGGTCTCAAGAGTCATGATTGGCACATATGGCTAGAGCGGGTAATGCTAGTGATGTTACGTGGCTTTATTCCTGAGGATGAATGGCTAGTACTGGCGGAGCTAAGCTATTTCTTCCGTGTTCTTTGTGCGAAAGAATTGTCGCCTGGCGTGGTAGAAGACATGGAGGAGTTTGCACCGGAGTTGTTGTGCAAGTTAGAGAAGATCTTTCCATCGGGCTTCTTTAATCCAATGCAGCATTTGATTTTACCTCTACCGACCGAGGCAATATTGGGTGGGCCCGTGCAAGATCGTTGGAGCTATGCAACTGAGAGGATGCTGAAGACACTTCGCGCTAAGTGTAAAAATAAGCGTAGAATTGAAGCACGATGGCTGAGGCATTCATTACTGAGGAGGTGGCAAACTTTGTGACAGCACACTAAGAAGCCAAAAATCATCATTTGCATAATCCGAAGCCTCGGCACAATGATGCAGACCCTAAAAAAGGGTCCAACCTCAGCCTATTCAAAGGGAAGCTCGCACCAGCCGGTGCTTCGAAACCAATAACGTTGGATTTCGAAGAATGGCGGAACATTTCGTTGTATATCTTCAACAACCTAACAGAAGTGCGACCGTACATCGAGTGAGTTCTCGGCACATTTTCCCGTAACTCATTCCCGGATATTTCAAACAGCCGTTACGTCACCAAATTCTCGGATGGAGGGGGATCTAAAATGATTCCGTCGAAGAGTAGGAGCTTCTGTCAAAGACAGGAGGCGGCTATCCCGGTTTCCTCTCTTGGTTCAAACAAGCGGTAATTATCAATAATGGACCATTTCATTTCTTGGTCTAACTTGCGGCTAATGCAACAATTGTTTCGTATTAAACTTGTAGGCTAATTTAGATTCTATGGACGCCGAATTGAGACAAGTTGCTAATGGTTTTGACTATAAGGTTCGTTCATTTGAGAAATACAACATCAACGGGTATCTCTTTCGTACCTTTGGCAAAGAGCTATCTATGCCCGACCAGAAATCTACAAATTGTGGTGTCTCTGTTATCGGCGAAGGAGTTATCGAGTATTATGGAAGAGTTGAAGCAATTTATGAACTTCAATTCTATGGTGAAACCCACCGAACGTCGTAGTCTTCAAATGTTATTGGTTCCAGCCGAAGGAGACTAGAAGGACTCATGAACATATAGGACTAGTCAAAATCAATCCAAACACCCATTTAGATGTTCCCGATGTCTATATTACGGCTCAACAGGCGACCCAAGTTTTCTATCTACCGTGGGCATGCCAAACGAATAAGAATTTGGAAGGTTGGTATGTTGTTTATGAAGTGCCGCCACATGTCAGACCACCTCTCCCAAATGAACAGGATTATGAACCTCACATTAACCTAGACACATATGATGGAGAATTCTTCCAAGAAACACGTCTTTCCAAGAAATGTTTCAACAACCGCCGTGCTTCACCCAAGAACATGGAAGTAGACAGTGACAATGAATCTGACTCCACCCCTGAGCCGGAAACAGAAGACCTGGAACTCATAGAGGTTACTTATGCGGATGACATGTCAATGCTTCAACGATTAAAGAAAGACCTTTCACAACTTCACGCCGTTGAACCCAACGAGCACGTCATTCATGAAGACATGCGTGATAGTGATGATGATGATGCATTTATTGATGATGATTATTAGTTTGTAAGATTCACAACTTAAATTATATATATTTTAATCTTTATTATTCATGTACGAATTATTATTCATGTCAGTTATTCAATTTTTTTATGTTGTACTAATTTCTTTTAATCTTTATCATGGCAGGTCACCAGGTGTTGAAAGATGGTGGGCGCTGGTCCAGATCGCTCGACGGGTTCTTCCCAGCCGCCCCGCACGAGGGGTGGTACTTCCCTTCCACCCCTATCTCTTCGTAGAGCCTTGGCAGACAGTCTATCGACACCACCGGTGGGTTTTTCGTCGGCGGCATTGCCCACTGGGAGAGGTGCTGGTCGGGTAGGGAAGAAGGGGAAGGGTACAGGGAGAGGCGGTGGCCGTGGAAGATCTAGGTTGACTGTTGAGCCGTCCTCGCCACCATCACCAGCTCATTCACCCGAGAATGGGACTACTATGGTCGACCCGTTTGTGGAGGAGGCTACGGGGACTCTGGTCTAGGAGCCTGGTGTTGACGGGCATTCGACCCATGAGACTCCGGTCCAGGATCAGCCTTGGGTCGAGGTGCATTCGGCCCACGAGACTACGTTTCTGGAGGCTTCACCCGACGTGGAGAGGCCCGGATGGGATGCCTGGCCGGATCGGACCGAGTTGCCGGATTGGACCGAGGGTCCGGGTGGCTCAGGAGGCGGGGATGGCGGGGATGAGTTTAAGGATAGTGAGGGCGATGTGCAGGTGGACGGGGCCACTGTGTACAAGCGTGGTAGTACACGTCTCTCGGTCGTGTCGGCTACCCGCGAGCAGAGGCCGGTGATTAAACCTGAAGGAGATAGGTAAGTACATTTACTCTACTTTTAGCTTTTGCCTTCAAGTTTGTTCAAATATCTAATGCGTTGACCTTATCATACTGTAGGGGATGGGCACACCCTCGTGGAGTCCGCAAGCCGAACTCTGTCTTTGGTGTGCTTTGCCGGACAAATTTCCTAGGGTTTGTCACGTTGCCTGGTGAGGGTCAGGTTCCTACACTAGGATTTTCCTAGGAGCACTACCAGGCTGCGCAGGCCCCGTTGGCGGAGATTATAGATAGTGTCTTGTGCCACACGAGGGCCGAGATGGTGATCAAGAGCTTTTCGGTAAATTATCCTTTTACACAATCTAAAATTAACAATATAGCTAATTATTGTACTAATCGGTGTTTTCACGTTTATTGCAGACCTTCTATAGGTGTCAGGATGGAGATAAGGAGGAGGCGGCCAAGGTTCTCGAGGCCGAGTGTAGGCGGTTACTAGAGAACTTACACCACGAGGCTCGGCCACAGGCTATTCGAGACTACTACGCCACGCGTGGTATTAAGAAGCAGAAGAAGGATTGCCGCGGAAAGTTTCTGAAAAAGGAGCAATACCTATTCTTAAGTCCTTCTATGTAGTTTTCTTGATTTCATTCATAGACGTAGCGCTCAAAATTCTTTCTAATAACTTACAGGTGCCCCCGAGATGGTGTGCGGATTAGATGGATTGTTGGGCGGCGTTGGTTGATGAGTGGTGCACAGGCAGCTGGCGAGCCGTCCACGAGAATGCGAAGGATCGGCATAGCCAAATGGTTGGTGTGCCACACCATCAAGGCAGCGCCAACTTACTTCAGTTCGGACGAAACTGGGTATGTGATTTGCTTCACGATTCATGCAATTCAGTCTTCATGCTAATATTTTGTTCCTCTCTTTTAGGCGCATCACAATAAGACGGAGATGCCACACTTGTACGACCTTTATGGCATGGCCCATACTACCTCGTACAAAAAGGCGAAGGCATTCTCTGTGTCTGACCTGGATGATACAAATAACTTCACCAACATATCATCCCACCACAAGCTCCTGACATACAGGGACACGGGAAAGGCTACAAAAGGGGATGACATTAACCCGAGCCAGGAACCTTTGGATCCAGAGCTGGTGATGCTATCTGGTGGCGGGAGGCCCCATGGCTCGATGGCCATTGGAGATGGTATAATACGTTGTCCACTCACTCTGCCGGAGATCAAGGCGCGCCAGTCGAGCAGCTGTCCTAAGATAACGCGTCGTCCACGGCCCATTGATCTTGCCATCGAGGTTAGTTGTACGGACTAAGAAAACTTTCATCCATTTCATTATGTGTGTCACCATAGATCATTACAGTGGTAACGAGGAATGGTGTTTCAGGCTGCTCTTCAGAAAGAGAGAGCGGTAAACCAGGCTGCTCTTGAGAAAGAGAGATTGGCAAGCCAAGCTGCTCTTCAGGCTGATCTTGATGAGAGGGACCAAACCACGGCACGATTGATTGAGGAGGAGAGGGCCCGGAATGAGGCGGGTCAACGGGCCCTGTACAAGCTTTTTGTGCTAAGTTTTTTTTCACATTAGACAAATCATGTGTGTAATGTCTGCTTGATTACTAACTAATACGACCCACTCTTCAGGGTCTGTGCGAGAAGAGCGGTCAAGTCCCTCCATCGATGCCCGTCTTCTCTTTGATTGGCGCGGTGAGTTTCATTATAAACTAGTATTAATAATTTAGTGTCATCATGCTAACTGAGACATTGCAAAATATATTTTCTACAGAATAACTCCCGAGCGTCATCGCACGACCCTTCTCTAGGAGTTTCTCCTCCTTGATGACCACTACGGTAAGTTTCTCTTCTCCTCTTTCATATTATCCTTGCCTTAATTTCCCCAACAATGACATAATTAGCCCATTTAGCTCCAAAATGCCATAATAACCTCAAAATGGCATAAGAACCTTGGTTAGCTCATTAATATTATATGCTTAGCTTGTTTTCCTCTAAAATGGGATAATTAGCCCATATAGCTCCAAAAAGACATAGTTGGCTAATTGAGCTCCAAGAAGAGGAGAAGAGGAGAAGAAATAGGAAAAATGAAAAGAAAGAAGAAGAAGAAGCGGACAAGAAGGAGAAGGAGGAGGAGGAGGAGGAGAAGAAGGAGAAGGCCAAGGACCTTCTAGTCCTTCTCCTCCTCCTCCTCCTTCTCCTCCTTCTTATTGATTTCTTCTTCTTCTCCTCCTACTACTCTTTCTTCTCCTCTTTCATATTCTCCTTGCCTTAATTTCCCCAACAATGACATAATTAGCCCATTCAGCTCCAAAATGCCATAATAACCTCAAAATGGCATAAGAACCTTGGTTAGCTCATTAATATTATATACTTAGCTTGTTTTCCTCTAAAATGGTATAATTAGCCCATATAGCTCCAAAAAGACATAGTTAGCTAATTGAGCTCCAAGAAGAGGAGAAGAGGATAAGAAATAGGAAATATGAAAAGAAAGAAGAAGAATACGAAGAAGAAGAAGAAGAGAAGAAGGAGAAGAAGGAGGAGGAGGAGGAGGAGGAGAAGGCCAAGGACCTTCTAGTCCTTCTCCTCCTCCTCCTCTTTCTTTTCCTTCTTCTTGATTTCTTCTTCTTCTTCTCCTCCTCCTCTTTCTTCTCCTCTTTCACATTCTCCTTGCCTTAATTTCCCCAACAATGACATAATTAGCCCATTTAGCTCCAAAAAGATATTATAAGTTCAAAATAGCATAAGAACCTTGGTTAGCTCATTAATATTATATACTTAGGTTGTTTTCCTCTAAAATGGGATAATTAGCCCATATAGCTCCAAAAAGACATAGTTAGCTAATTGAGCTCCAAGAATAGGAGAAGAGGAGAATAAATAGGAAAAATGAAAAGAAAGAAGAAGAAGAAGAAGAAGAAGAGAAGAAGGAGAAGGAGGAGGAGAAGGAGGAGAAGGCCAAGGACCTTCTAGTCCTTCTCCTCCTCCTCCTCTTTCTTTTCCTTCTTCTTGATTTCTTATTCTTCTTCTCCTCCTCCTCTTTCTTCTCCTCTTTCATATTCTCCATGCCATAATTTCCCCAACAATGACATAATTAGCCCATTTAGCTCCAAAAAGACATTATAATCTCAAAATGGCATAAGAACCTTGGTTAGCTCATTAATATTATATACTTAGCTTGTTTTCCTCTAAAATGGGATAATTTGCACATATAGCTCCAAAAATACATAGTTAGCTAATTGGGCTCCAAGAAGAGGAGAAGAGGGGAATAAATAGGAAAAATGAAAAGAAAGAAGAAGACGAAGAAGAAGAAGAGAAGAAGGAAAAGGAGGAGGAGGAGGAGAAGGAGGAGGAGAAGGCCAAGAACCTTCTAGTCTTTCTCTTCCTCCTCCTCCTTCTCCTCCTTCTTCTTGATTTATTCTTATTCTCATCCTCCTCCTCTTTCTTCTACTCTTTCATATTCTCCTTGCCTTAATTTCCCCCACAAACACATAATTAGCCCATTTAGCTCCAAAAAGACATTATAAGCTCAAAATGGCATAAGAACCTTGGTTAGCTCATTAATATTATATACTTAGCTTGTTTTCCTCTAAAATGGGTTAATTAGCCCATATAGATCCAAAAAGACACAGTGAGCTAATTGAGCTCCAAGAAGAGGAGAAGAGGAGAAGAAATAGGAAAAATGAAAAGAAAGAAGAAGAAGAAGAAGAAGAAGAAGAAGAAGAGAAGAAGGAGGAGGAGGAGGAGGAGGAGGAGAAGGCCAAGGAACTTCTAGTCCTTCTCCTCCTACTCCTCTTTCTCCTCCTTCTTGATTTCTTCTTCTTCTCCTCCTCCTCCTATTTCTTCTCCTCTTTCATATTCTCCTTGCCTTAATTTCTCCAAAAATGACATAATTAGCCCATTTAGCTCCAAAACGACATTATAACCTAAAAATGGCAGAAGAACCTTGGTTAGCTCATTAATATTATATACTTAGCTTGTTTTCCTCTAAAATGGGATAATTAGCCCATATAGCTCCAAAAAGACATAGTTAGCTAATTGAGCTCCAAGAAGAGGATAAGAGGAGAAGAAATAGGAAAAATAAAAGAAAGAAGAAGAAGAACAAGAAGGAGAGAAGAAGGAGAAGGAGGAGGAGGAGGAGGAGAATGAGGAGAAGGCCAAGGACCTTCTAGTCCTTCTCCACCTCCTCCTCCTTCTCGTACTTCTTCTTGATTTCTTCTTCTTCTTCTCCTCCTCCTCTTTCTTCTCCTCTTTCATATTCTCCTTTCCTTAATTTCCCCAACAATGACATAATTAGCCCATTTAGGTCCAAAAAAACATTATAACCTAAAAATGACATAAGAACCTTGGTTAGCTCATTAATATTATATACTTAGATTGTTTTCCTCTAAAATGGGATAATTAGCCCATATATCTCCAAAAAGACATAGTTAGCTAATTGAGCTCCAAGAAGAGGAGAAGAAATAGGAAAAATGAAAAGAAAGAAGAAGAAGAAGAAGAAGAAGAAGAAGAGAAGAAGGAGAAGGAGGAGGAGAAGGAGGAGAAGGCAAGGACCTTCTAGTCCTTCTCCTCCTCCTCCTCCTTCTCCTACTTCTTCTTGATTTCTTCTTATCCTCCTCCTCCTCCTCTTTCGTCTCCTCTTTCATATTCTCCTAGCCTTAATTTCCACAAAAATGACATAATTAGCCCATTTAGCTCCAAAAAGACATTATAAGCTCAAAATGGCATAAGAACCTTGGTTAGCTCATTAATATTATATACTTAGCTTGTTTTCCTCTAAAATTGGGTAATTAGCCCATATAGCTCCAAAAAGACATAGTTAGCTAATTGATCTCCAAGAAGAGGAGAAGAGGAGAAGAAATAGGAAAAATGAAAAGAAAGAAGAAGAAGAAGAAGAAGAGAAGAAGGAGAAGGATGAGGAGGAGGAGGAGAAGGAGGAGAAGGCCAAGGACCTTCTAGTCCTTCTCCTCCTCCTCCTCCTCCTTGTCCTCCTTCTTCTTGATTTCTTCTTCTTCTTCTTCTCCTCCTCTTTCTTATCCTCTTTCATATTCTCCTTGCCTTAATTTCCCCAACAATGACATAATTAGCCCATTTAGCTCCAAAAAGACATTATAAGCTAAAAATGGCATAAGAACCTTGGTTAGCTCATTAATATTATATACTTAGCTTGTTTTCCTCTAAAATGGGATAATTAGCCCATATAGCTCCAAAAAGACATAGTTAGCTAATTTAGCTCCAAGAAGAGGAGAAGAGGAGAAGAAATAGGAAAAATGAAAAGAAAGAAGAAGAAGAAGAAGAAGAAGAAGAGAAGAAGGAGAAAGAGAAGAGAAGGAGAAGGAGAAGAAGGAGGAGAAGAAGAAGAGACGAAGGAGAAGGAGCCCTCCTTATTCTCGTTCTTCTTCCCTCCTTCTTATCCTCTTCTTCTCCTTCTTCTTCTCCTATTATCCTCCTCCTTCTCCTTCTCCTTCTCCTCATCCTCCTCCTCCTCCTCCTCATTCTTGTTTTTTCTTCTCCTTCTTCTCTTCTTGCTTCTTCTGTTTTTTCTTCAATTTAGCTTATTTGTCATATATGTTGTTCTTCTTCTTCTTCTGACTTTCTTATTCCCATTTTGCAGATTGGATGTACTACATGCATGGAAGCTGGCATTGGAGTGCTTTAGTTCCCATTTTTATTTCAGTTGATGAACAATGTGGAACTATATGTATATGTATATATGGATGAACAATATATGTGCAACTATATGTATGTATATATGGATGAAACTTTGTATTTGTTGGTTCTTTTGATATATGGGATGTACGCTGATGAACAAATGGTATTGATGAGATTTATATGTATATCATATATATGTTGTGACCTATTTATCATATATGTGCTATGAATTATATATCTATGTCTGTGAAATAGAAAAAATAAACAAAAATGTGACAATATATGCTCTTTGCCGTCTGCCAGTTGATGGCAAAGGCCTTTCCATCACATAGCTGACGGCAAAGGTGCCACGTGGCGCCCAGCTGTGCAACCTGGGCAGCAGCAGCTGGCCGTATAGTCTCTTTGCCGCCTGCTTCCTGGGGGCAGATGTCAAAGAAGAGGGCACAAAGGAGGGGGGAGGAGGGGTAGGCAGACAGCAAAGAGTGGAGGGGGGATGAGGTGGAGGCAGACGACAAAGAGAAGAGGTGGAGGCAGACGGCAAAGAAGAGGGCGAGGCAGACGGCAAAGCCTCCATTAGCCCCTAATGGAGGCAACGCCTGTCGGCTGCCGTCTCGACATATTTGCCGACTGCTCTTATGAAAACCTGACAGCAAAGCTCTTTGCCGTCCGCTTCGGTGAGGCAGACGGCAAAGAAGCTACAATGCCGTCGTAGGCTGACGTGGAATTTTTGCTGACAGGAGTTTTCTTTGTCGTCTGTGTATTACTCTTTGCCGTCTGTAGATTACTCTTTGTCGTGTGTGATGGCAGACGACAAAGAAACTAATTCCTGTAGTGTCAGGGGGCTGCACCAGTGGGCCACAAGCCCTGGAGGCGCCGGCGCCCCCCTGGCCGCGCCTACCAGGCTTGTGGGGCCCACGTGCACCCCCTCCACTCATTCTAGCTCCCATCTGCTTCTCCTACCTCTAGAAAAAATCGTTTCGCAGCTCAAACCCGTGTTCTTGCTCTTCTTGCTGGGATTTTTGATCTCCTTGTGCAAAGCACCATTCACCAATCTGTTTTGGGGAAATTACTCCTTGGTAAGTGACTCCTCCATTGGTCCAATTAGTTTTTGCTCTAGTGCCTTATACTTCGCGTATTTTTGCTGCTTTGGTGACCCTGTTCTTGAGCTTTGCATGCTAATTTTAGCTGGTCCCAAGTAGTTTTGATGCGTAATATGGCTTCTAGGCACTTGTTGGAGTAGTTGCTACGAGTTTTGTTGAGCCGTGTTCACTTTTCCTTAGAATCACTAAAGTTTCAGAAATTTTCAGAGTTAGAATAGGGAAAAGATGAGGAGGTTCTTAAGAGGCTCTTCAAGGATGATGGGAATGAGAAGAAGAAACCCAAGTATCCGGTCCCTCAAGTTGCAGAAGTTCGAACGTGCGAGTGGTCAAGCGATGTGTTCTTACGCGCCGCCGGACTTTATGAGGACTTTTATTACTTGGTGGAGAACACATGCCTTACCGCCTTCGTTGAAGATAAGTGTCTGCAATACCTCCTCCTCACCAATATTTTTGTACAAAGCTGTAATTTCTATCCAAGGAAGAATCCTCCTATGGTTGAGTTCAAATTATATGATATCCCCAAGCGCATGTCACTCCAGGATTTTTGCAATGTTTGCAAATTACCTTTTGTTGGGGATATTCATGAACCTCGTCCACGGGACTTGGAGGCTTTCATAGATACTATTGATGTAGGAGAGGAGAGAGGAGTATCTTGCGCTAGAGCTGCTAGCATACATTTTCCCGTGCTTCGGTACTTCTCACTATTCGTGGGAAAATGTTTGATTGGCCGTGGGAAAGCTGGGTCCCTTAGCTCCTCAGATCTTGCGGTCTTGCGTGAATCCCTTTATAATGATAAAACTTATAGCTTGGGCACTATAGTAGCTCAATGGTTGAACACGAGCCATTCTAAAGGCGTTGTCTACGGAGGTATCTATGCTACTCGTCTTGCTAGACATTTTGAGATACCCATTAGATTGGACGAGGAAGAAGAGATTCTTCTTCCCGAGAGATACCTAGATTATGATAGCATGGTTCGCCATGACTTTCTTGATAGAGATATAAATAGAAGGATGATTTATAACCTGGTATTTAGTTAGGGTACTCGTGAGACTATTACTTTGCCTGCTCCTTCTTTGTTCAATCTTCATGCAGGCAGGTACATTATTATGCCCTAGGATATCTATGCATATTGGGGCATAGCCCAACCACAGGTGCCCGTGCCCGATCCACCAGTCGAGTACCAGACGCCAGTTTATTAGTGGGAGCCAGAGCAGCTCACACATCAGTGACATCCTCAGTCCACTCCGGTGTACCCCGGAGCTTGTTATTTCCCTCCTTGGGAGTAGACCAACTTAGGCCAAAAGCCTAAGCTTGGGGGAGTACGTGTTTCTCACCGACTTTATATTCTTGCTTATGCTTTCACTTTGTTTGTCGGTGTTCATACTTTGCCACTGTATCATCCATGCTAGTTTATTTTCTCTTTTCTCGTTTTCTTTTCGTGTGTGTGTCTAGTTTGAGAAAACCCAACAAGATTCTCCGTTTCTTCTTTTGCTTGTTGGGAGCTTTCCCGTGTAAATAGTTTTCTTTTTCTTCGGGTCAAGGTAGAAGACCATGGTTACAATGTTTAGTGGCTCTCGCATGCATATGTGCTTACCTGTTAAACAACCATATTACCTTGTCTTCTCCTTCGTGTTTGCCTGTAGATTCCAGCTTAGTCCAATGCACGAGCACGCTTATTATTGTTCACATCGTTCGGTCGTGCAAGTGAAAGGCAATAATGATGATATATGATGAAGTGACTGAGCCTGGAAAAGCTTGTATGAACTCGATCTATTTTGTTTTTGTAAATATGACTAGCTCTTCATTCCAGATTCAGCTTTGTGGTGAGAGAAACATGTTTGCAATGACAACTTAGAGATCATAGTTTCTGATGCCATGCTTACTTAGCTAGGAGCTTATAATGGTTTGTCTTGGATGCCAACATGAATCTTGAGATGACTATGATGTAGTATGGTAGGATGGTATCCTCCTTTGAATGATTCAAGTGGCTTGACTTGGCGCATGTTTACGCATGTAGTTGAAACAAATCAACATAGCCTCTATGATATTCATGTTCATGGTGATTTATGTCCTACTCTTGCTTGCACTCAATGATGGTTAATGTCAACGCATTTCGACGACTGTTGTCGCTCTTTAGTTGATCGCTTCCCAGTCTTTTGCTAGTCTTCACTTGTATTAAGCGGGAATACTGCTTGTGCATCCACTTCCATAAACCCAAAGTTGTTCCATATGAGTCCACCATACCTACCTATATGCGGTATCTACCTGCCGTTCCAAGTAAATTTGCATGTGCCACTCTCTAAACCTTCAAGAAATAATCTGTTTTGCATGCCTGGGTCGCTTATGTGGTGACAGGGGGCTATCAGTATCTTCCATGCTAGGCTTGTTATCCTATATATATATATTTATTCACTATCATTCACGACAAAGGGGGCGGTAATTGGAATGCCCAGTTCCATGCTGAAATCGAAAAGATAATTACAAACAAAACTCCCCCTGGATTGATGTTGGTATGGACGGCACCCGAGGATTCGGCTAGTCGTGGAGTGTGATTGATCGGTGGTGGGGGGGTCAAAACTTTACTTTTCTGTTTGGGAACCTATATAGCATGTGTAGCGGGGAAGATGGTGAGAACTCTTGGTCATTGCGTTGACAATGAAAGCATGCCACCCAAAATTCTTATCGCTGTTTTCAAAGTTTGAGCTCTGGCACCTCTGCAAATCAATGCTTCCCTCTGCGAAGGGCCTATCCATTTATGTTCCTGTTGAGTCATCCTCTTCTTATAAAAGCACCAATTAGAGAGCACCTCTGCAATGTTTATGCTTTGCTTTTAACCGTGATTGAGTATGACTGTGACTGGATCTTCTTTGCCATGAATTACAATGTTTAGTCAGCCCTTGGTCTTTGAAGGTGCTTTGCATTTATGTTTTGCGGGCTCAGAAAGAGCTAGCAAGATACCATCTGTTCGTACTGCTTCATGATTGTTTTGATTGAAGTGTTGATGTTTGAAACTTATTATTATTTGCTCGCTAGTTGATTATGCCATTGATATGAGTTTACCGTGAGACCTAGATGTCATTTACTTATGTGGTTTGCTTGTGATCTTGTTGAAATTCTGGTTATGAGTTAGACATAGTTGCAACAACAAGATCAAACAGAGTTAGTAAAATTTCTTCTTTTGTCTGTTTCAGTTTGTGAACTGAATTGCTTGAGGACAAGCAAGGATTTAAGCTTGGGGGAGTTGATACGTCTTCATCGTATCTACTTTTCCAAACTCTTTTGCCCTTGTTTTGGACTCTAATTTGCATGATTTGAATGGAACTAACCCGGATTGACGCTGTTTTCAGCAGAATTGTCATGGCGTTGTTTTTGCGCAGAAATAAAAGTTCTCGGAATGACCTGAAAATTTACGGAGGATTTTTGTGGAATATATAAAAAATACTTGCGCAAGAATCAACGGAGGAAGTGCAGCTGTGAGCACACAAGCCCACCAGGCGCGGCCCCCCTGACCGCGCCTAGCAGTCTTGTGGGGCCCACAAAGCTCCACCGCCTCCAATCTCAGCTCTATTTGGCCTCTTTTGTCCGGAAAAAAATCAGGGAGAAGAGTTCATCGTGTTTTACGATACGGAGGCGCCGCCACCTCCTGTTCTTCACTGGAGGGCAGATCTGGAGTCCGTTCTGGGCTCTGGAGAGGGGAGATCGTCGCCATCGTCATCACCAACCTTCCTTCATCGCCAATTCCATGATGCTCTTCACCGTTCATGAGTAATCTCATCGTAGGTTGCTGGATGGTGATGGGTTGGATGAGATCTATCATGTAATCGAGTTAGTTTTGACGGGGATTGATCCCTAGTATCCACTATGTTCTGAGATTGATGTTGCTACTACTTTGCCATGGTTAATGCTTGTCAGTAGGGCCCGAGTGCCATGATTTCAGATCTGAACCTATTATGTTCTCTCCAATATATGTGTGTTCTTGATCCTATCTTGCAAGTTGTAGTCACCTACTATGTGTTATGACCCGGCAACCCCGGAGTGACAATAGCCGGAACCACTCACGGAGATGACCATAGTATGAGGAGTTCATGTATTCACAAAGTGTTAATGCGTTGGTCTGGTTCTTTATTAAAAGGAGAACCTTAATATCCCGTAGTTTCCATTAGGACCCTGCTTCCACAGGAGGCATGGACAATAGATGTCAAGCAAGTTCTTTTCCCTAAGCACGTATGACTACATACGGAATACATGCCTACAATAGATTGACGAACTGGAGCTAGTTACATATCTCTCCGTGTTATAACTGTTGCATGATGAATAGCATCCTACATAATCATCCATCACCGATCCAATGCCTACGAGTTTTTCCTACTGGTCATTGCTACGTTACTTTGCCGCTACTTCTGTCACTACTGCTACTGTTACCCTGTTGCTACTGCTGTTACTTTGCCGCTACTATTGTCACTTTGCTGCTACTGGTTACCGTTGCTACTGCTGCTATCATACTACCTTACTACTGATACTTTGCTGCAGATACTAAATCTTTCAGGTGTGGTTGAATTGATAGCTCAACTGCTAATACTTGAGAATATTCTTTGGCTTCCCCTTGAGTCGAATCAATAAATTTGGGTTGAATACTCTACCCTCGAAAACTGTTGTGATCCCCTATACTTGTGGGTTATCAGTAGTCGTCGTGGAGATGGCCGTCGTTGTGAGGCGGCGGTGGCGGAGCCCGAGCACGAGGCATAGCAGCTGCCCCCGGGGCAGCCGGCCGACCCTCTCCTCGCGACAGTCACTGTGCAAAGCTGCACTGTCGGAGGGTATGATTGGCCGGCTTCACCCCAGTATGCATCTTGCATGGCGCGTCGAGCATTTGCTCGAAGGTGAGCTTGGCTGCAAGTTTTTCTTGTTGGTCCGATGTCGTTTTGAGCCGTCTTGAGTAGCCGGCACGTCTTCCTCCATGCTAGCCACCTGCTTGCTGTTGGAGCGTGAATCAAGCTAATCCGCCTTGCGCTTATTGTTCTGGACGCCTAGGTTATTGCCAGTCGGCTTGGGAGTAGTCGGCGTGGGGACAATTTTGTCCGAGGCGGTGACCTTGACACGCATCGCGGAGTCGGTCGTGGAGTACTTGTATGCCTTGTCCACGAGGATCGCTAGAGAGGTTCGCTTGGATCACATGAGCTTTTGCTGGAGGAGAGTGCCGTCTCGGCAACCATCAATGAAGTATTGGATGGCATGTACCTCATGCACTCCCTCGCAGGAGTTGCGCACCTCGGTCCAACGCGTGACATAGTCGCGAAGGGGTTTGTCGGGCCTCTCGAGCCACATGGCCAACTCGCGAGGCCGGCCAGGGTGCTTGTAGTTGCGAGTGAAGTTGCCGACGAACGCCTCCTTGAAGTCAACCCAGGAGTTGACGCTGCCAGCTGGAAGGCTGTTAAGCCATGTTCTAGCCAAGCTGGCCAGCATGAGAGGCACGTAGCGGACGGCTACGCGCTTGTTGCCCCGAGCGATGCCAATGGCGATGGTGTAGTCGATCAGCCAGTATTCTGGCTTGGCTGTGCCGTTGTACTTGGGGGTGTCCCGAGGGAGAGTGAAGACTCGGGGATACGGCTCCCCTCGGATCCGGGGGCCGAAGTACGCCGGACCGATGGGGTTGTCCTCTTCTAGGAGAGTCGACTACGCCAGGGTGTTGAGGCGTCTGCAAGCATCGTTGTTGCTGTGTGGGATGCGAGGCCCGATCCGGACCGTGATGGGAAGAGTGTCTTGGGAGCTCGTGGCGTTGGCCCCCTCCCGATACCTCGGAGGAGGCGGAACTTCACGCACCGAATCCCCCTCGTCGCCGCCATCTCTGCTACGCCGGCTCGAAGTCGGCTCGCTCTGGCATAGAGAACGCCTCTCCTAGATACCCTCGCCCTTCCGGCCAAAAGTGTGATGCGAGGAAGATCCTTCGGCTTGATGATGACCGCTGGGGTTACGGCGTGCTCCGAGATCGGCTCCCGGAGACTCCGATTGTGCCTGACCAGGGTCAAGAAGTGTCTGCTTCTCATTTGCGGCGTCATGGAGATCCTTGACCCGCTTCTCCTGAAGGGCACACTCCTTGCCCTCCAAACCTGGCATATCTGCCATGGCCGCCTGAGCAGCCCGCAGGTTGGCCGCAGGGGTATCGTAGATGGGCTGCTTGCCTCCTAGGATTTCGACAATGACCCGGCCGTGGCCGTGGACCGTGCTGAGCCGGCTAGGACCATCAGCACCCGGAGTGAAGCTGTAAGCGGAGTTATACTCACGCTGCGCGTCCTCCATTCGTCGTTTTGCCACAGCAATGGCAATGCCCTCCTCCAGGATCTGCCTCCGAGCATCCTCCAGCAAGGCCCGCGCGTCAGTGGGGTTTGTGGAGGTGGCGATGGGCGTCTTCAAGCCGGCCAGGGCAGCATGAAGCGTGTCGACTGATACCGCAGCGGGATCAGGAGGATCTTCTAACACCTTGCCGTGACCCTTGCTGCTGCCGGCACCAATGACCATCACCTCCATGATGTTGGAGACAACAGCGACGTGATACGGGGCAAGACAGCCCGCAGATGATGATGGGCCGTCGAATACGAGCACATCGCTGGGGTACTCATCAAGCGCGCGCGTCTCCACGAGGGAGATCCTACTGAAGCTGGCGCATAACACGTCGACGTCGATGTCCTCGCCGGGGTCACGAAGGTCCATCGTCGAGGCGCAAGTCGCTGAAGAGAACGCCGAGGTTCGCAACAGCGGCGATGACGATGCTGGGGAGTGACTCGTTGTCATACTCCCCATCAGAATCGGTGAGACGGACAGGGACATCGATCAACATCAGAGAAACCTCCTCAAGGGCAGGCTCCACGGGCATGTCGTCAGTCCGGACGCGAAGTATCCGGTGGTGTAGGAGAAAGGCCCCGCCCAACGCGTAAATCCTGCCGATGCCGCGGACGGCCCCAAGGTGGGCGCCAAATGTCGGTGTTTACTCACAACATATGCCATGGATAGGCTAAAGATGGTGGGAACCGATGTGACACCGATGGGTGCTGGGAACGAGGTTGGTACAAGCATGGAAAGCGTGATGTACCCAGGTTCAGGGCTCTTTGTAGAGATAGCACCCCTAATCCTGCCGGAGTGTATAGTGCACCAAGGAGGTTACAAGGTGCTCCTGGAGCTATTCTACAGAGGAGGAAGAAGGAGCAGCCGGCTCGCGTCTACCTCTCCTGTATGAGTGTGTGCATGAAGGATTTACCGACCCTCTGCATGGAGGGGGTCGGGGGGATTTATAGACGAACCCACCGACCTATAATAAGGATAAAAGTACATGAGTGGGGCCCGGCTGGTAGCCTAGCCGGCTGGCCAGGGGGCCCACGGGGGTCTTGTCTTATCACTGGAGGGCCCCGCCAACTACGAGGTCCCATTTGGCTATGGGACCCGTCGGCTAGCCAGTAAGGCTCTCGCGTAAGGCCGACGCAGGACACGTGTAGTACGTCCGGCGTCGTCTTGCGAGATTCATCATGGGGTGCGAGTACGATCGTCTCCATAGTTCCCATGCCGAGTGTAGTAATGGAGTGGGAGTTTGACGGGCCGACACTGTGTAGGATGATGGATTAGAGTCGGAGTAGGTGAGTGGCATGGCCGCCGATGTTGTACCTGTTGTGCGCTCCAATCCAGTACCTTGGCTAACGCATAGCCACCTTTAACCGTAGGGTCTCGTCATAACCTATGGCCTGATGTGACTTGAGCGCCCTAGCCCGCTAGTCGTTTCACTAGCCGGACTGGGAATGGCCGTCTCGCCTCTAGCCGGCCTGAGCGGCTTAAACGGCCAGAGGGAGGTAGCCATCTTGCTCCTAGCTGGCAGGAGCTTCCTAGCCAGCCAGAGAGATTCGACCGTCTTGCCCCTAGCCGGCAGGAGCTTCCTAGCCGTCCAAGGGGATTGGGCTTCATGGAATGAGTTGTTTTGTTCCTTCAAGGTAGAAGGCAAAGGAGTAGGCTCGATGAGCCTACCCCGGGGATATGCCCCTGTCACTTAGGTTGGGCCAACGAGTTTTGAGTGGCTCCGTCATGGATGGCTCCAAGTGCATCATACCAGTCTCCCTTTGTAGAGAGACTACTACTGCGGGCATAGGAGAAGGAGGACCCTCTGGAGTTGTCTTCGGAGGAGACCCAGAGGGTCCAGGCCGTCCCTCCATTGTTGACAGTGGGAGTTCGTCCTCCTGGCCCTTCATGACCAAAGTATTAACCTCGGCAATACTATGGTCACCCCCCGCCATGATATCCGGTGCAGGGGGACCTCCCTGGATACCACCTCCCCGGTCCCCTCAGCCATAGAGGCAGGTGAGTAGGACGAGTTGGTCCTGTTTTCTTCCAAATTAGCTAGTTGGGAATCCCCCTCCGAAATTTGATCGGTAGGGAGATCACGTTGCAGGCTGTAATACATAATATGAGCCTAATTAGAGCCACGGTAATTATAGAGAAGGTATATTCGGATTTTTTGTACATACCTTTTGGCTCAGGGTTTCACCTGAGGGTCCCTCGAGGGACCGGTGCCTCATTCGTGGACTCCTCATCCGAGTCCAGAATGCCATTGAATAGGGCCATAGGAGCCCTACGTTGCTTTTTCAAAACAACACGAGCTTGATCTCCCTCGGCGTCTTCTGACGATGCTCTCTTTTTGGTGTAGGAGGAGTCACTTACCTCTTGCTCATCTTCCGCTTCCTCTACCTCCATCTGGCAGGGAGCCAGTGTTTCTTCAGACTTAGTGTTCGGGGGACCTTTGATCGAAGACCCTCCCAGGTCTTCTTATTCCCCTTCTTTCGTTCCTCCTTCTCCCTTGGAGCCGTATATGGCTTCTCAACCAGCATAGCCGGTAGCAGAGGGGTCATAACTTCCTCGGACAAAGGCGCTGGACAGTTAATCCATCGGATTTCTTCAACCAGATCTGCGGGTATTGGTGGAGGGAGTGGTAAGTATCTTGCTAAAAAAGGAAGCGACGAAAGTTAGACAATTCAGTAAATACATTACCGGTCCCGCGGGATTGAGGAGAGAAAGGCCTTCGTCTTCCTCCTCATCAGGCCAAGTCTTTTGTGACTTTAACACAACCTTCCACAGCTTCTCGAGTGTGGTATGTAAAAAGCTCTGTACCAGGCCAGCCGCACAATCCAGATTCTCCGGATCATATTCCCACATCGGGACAAGCCGGGACTAGTAGTGGAGAAGGTCTCGATGCAGCATCGCCTATACCATGTTAGTGAGGTAGCTTTTCTCAATTAGATCGAAGATCCTCTTCATGAGCTCCTTCACATCCACGGCCTCCCCCAATCTAGGGCCTTTTCCATCCAGGATGTGAGGCGTGTAGGGGGGAGATCTCAATGCAGGAGTAGCTGCCTCGCCTGCGTTGTTCGGCTTGGTGATGTGGAACCACT
The DNA here is from genome assembly GCF_904849725.1 of Hordeum vulgare subsp. vulgare. Classification (NCBI taxonomy): domain Eukaryota; kingdom Viridiplantae; phylum Streptophyta; class Magnoliopsida; order Poales; family Poaceae; genus Hordeum; species Hordeum vulgare. The sequence continues at coordinate 295,975,957 of NC_058520.1, read as the reverse complement.
CCTTTTGCCACGACTTTATGGTGTCGATGAATGTAGCCGTCGGCCATATAACCGTTTTGAGCTTGACGATCATCGTCCCTCTGCAGTCAGCCTGCTCGCTGTTAATGACCTTGGGCTTCATGTTGAGGACCTCTAGCCACAAGACAAAGTGGGCTTGGACCCGCAAGAAGGCCTCGCAGACCATGATGAAAGTGGAAAGATGGGTGCTCGATTTCGGGGGGCCCTCGAAATCAAGCCCGTAGTAAAACATGATCCCATGAACAAATGGGTGAAGTGGAAAACTTAAGCCTCTAATGAAATCACAAACAAAAATAACTCTTTACCCATCTTTAGGAGTGGGAATAACCTCGTCCATCTCTGGTGCACGGTGGGTATGTTCTTTGGAAGATAGACACAACTCTTCAGCTCCAAAATGTCCTTTTCGGAGACGGAGGAGACTTCCCTCTTGCCCTTGGAACCAGCACTGGCCATTGCCAGACTAGTGAGGGGATTCGAGAGCTCGGGAGGATAAGGAGAGTTAGGATGCTGGAGATTTGGAAGTAGGGAATGGTGATAGTGAGTGAGATCAGAGGTGCCGAAGTCCTCACAGCTCTACCATAAACTCCTCTACTTCCCAATAAAATCGAGAGTATGGGTGTGTGGTATAAATCCAAGCCATAAACCATATCCGTGGAAAAGGGGACACAATCTCCATGATGGGTCATGCTAATAAAACGGTCTCGAGACGCTCGTTCGAAAAACCCGGGCACTGTCCAAGTGCAGCCTTTTCAATTAGAAGGGATGCCTCTCATTGTAAACTGGTAGGCCCAGGGATAAAAATTTATATATTTGTTTATGTGTTTAAAGGGGAAGGAGTCATCGAGAGTCAAACTATCTTCAGTTAAAGGAAAAAAATAGGAACTAGCCTCGCAAGCCACATCACCTGTGACATCATAAATGTAGGAGGATATTGGCATTGGAGGCAAGTACGAGGGATATTTAGGGAGCCTTGGATTAGGGGGTCCATGGGTCGCCTACCTATCCTTATGGGCCGGACTCTCTGGCTTGTTCGACCATTGGCGGAAGTGTCGGATTCGAGATGGACTCTTCCGAAGACTCGGTGTGCAATCCAAGGAGATATAGTCATCAGCATATTCCTTCTCTGTTGTAACCTAGTTTCTATAAACCCTGACAACCCTAGCGTCTATAGAAGCCAGGGAGTCATAGCTCACAAGATACATCAAGCTCATTACGATTAGGGTTTAAACCACAACATCTATCTCGTAGTAGATAAACTATGTAGATTTTACTACCTCATCAATAACAACAAGAGCGGGACATAGGGTTTTACCTCCATCAAGAGGGCCCGAACCTGGGTAAAACATCGTCTCCATTGTCTCTTATTACACATCGACCCTAGATCCATAGATTCAAACCCCTAATCAAGATCGGCCGGTTTTGACACCGACATGGATTGTTTGCATATGGGAGTAAAGAAGACTTGATGTTTAATGCTATGGTTAGGTTTTACCTTAATGATCCTTAGTATTTGTGGATTCTTGCTAGAGTTCCAATACTAAGTTCATAAGATCCAAGTATGGAAAGTGTGTTAGCGTATGCCTCTGCTGCATTGCATATGATAAGTATCTATCATGTTATATTCAATTGCCTATGGACAATCTTTCTCTTGTGTTACACAAAAAAGATTTCTACTAAACAACTAACTAAATTAATATTTATTAAAACAATATCTAACTTTTATTTCCATGTTCTTTATTATCTTGCGAACCTATCCATTACACCTACTAAGTACTTTGAGTTTCCTTCCCGCAAGATAGTTTCATACTTGTTCTAGTCAAAATAAGCATTAGCGTGCGTAGAGTTGTATCGGTGGTTGATATAACTTGATAGAATATTAATTCTACCTTTAGCTTCTCGTTGGGTTCGACAATATTACTTATAGAAAAAGGCTACAAATGATACCCAACACTTGTGGGTTATCGAGACCTTTTTCTGGCGCCGTTGCCGGGGAGAAATAGCATAGCGGTTGATATTCTCGTGTGTACTTGTTTACTTTATCACTAAGTAATTTTTATTTTCCATTCTAAGTTGTTTTCTATCTTTAATTACGGGCAGGATACGCAAAATACCAAAAAATTAGATGTGGTTGCTAACCCAGTGACCGAGGAACCACCCAAAATGCATCGTACTATTGAAGCTTATTACTTGGATAATCTTCATCCCTTTGTGCTCGTGCTAAAAACCCAACTATCTTAGTTGAGGGAAATCATTAAATGATCATGATTATGTGCGGCACCGCTTATCTAAAAAAGGAAAACTCTTGTGTCATCAAATTAATACTTTGTGTTGTTATGGTTGGAATTTATGTGAAATACATGATTTTACTTGTTGTTCCGAAGAAACGAAAAACACCTTCCCTACCAATGTGAGTTTAATGATAATGAAATATTATCTTCTTATGCCAAGGAGGCCTATTGTTATTATGATGTTAAACAAATCAAATAAATTGTTGCTTTTAAGGGTGCTTGTGAAATTTCTACTTTGTTTGAAAAGTATGATGCTACTCTTTACAAATAAAAAAATGTATACTTAAATATTGTTATGAAAACTATGCTTCTAATGCTTATGTTAAAGAATTTATTGAAAGAATGTCTGTTGTCTTGGAAGGGACTACTATTTCGTAGGAACGCATGGAAGAAGAAATTGTTGAAACTGTGAGCTAAGTAGACGAAAAAGATGAGGAGGAGAGCGAAGAATAAAAGGGGGACGAGAAGATTAGCTACCAATTCCCGCCTTCTAATGAGAGTAACTATTCAAATCATACATTGATTAATTTCCCTTCATGCTTACCGAAGGATGAATGTTATGATAATTGCTTGATCCCTTGGAGTCGTTTGAAATATACCTTTTTGATGAACTTGATGCTTGCTATGCTTGTGGCCATGATGCCAATATGAATTATTCTTATGGAGATTAACTTTCTATAGTTCCTTATGTTAAGCATGAAGATATTTCTATTGCACCCACACACGATAGTCCTATTATGTTTTTCGATTCTCCCAACTAAACTATATCAGAGAAGGTTGCACTTATTAGGGACTATGTTGACAGGTTGCATCCTAATATTAGACATGATGATTTTGATGAATATAATATGCATGTTCTTATTTCTCTTCCTTGCAATTATTATGAGAGAGGAACCAAATCTTTCCCGCACTATGTTTCCAATCTGATAAAATTCCAAGAAACTACTTACGCTATGTATTGGCCTTTACTTTGTGCAAATGAATTATTATTCTATGACATTCCGAAGCATAGGAAAAGAATTAGACTTAATTTTCACATGATATATATCACTCTGTGCTAACTACTTAATTACAAATCATTGTCAATTAAAATTGGCTTTAATATACCTTGGGATCCGGGTGGATCAATTACTTGAGCACTATATGCCTATCTTAGTGGCTTTAAAGAAAGCGTTCCGAGGGATAGAACCTGGAAGTTTTAGAGAGTCATCTATTTCTCTAGTGTTATTTTCAAATAATTAAAAACAAAAAATAAAGTGGGGAGTCTAAAAGCTTTTCAAATAGGAAAGTGAAAGTGAGAAAGATGAGCACCTTTCAAGTGGGGGACGTCCTTGAACTTTTGTTCATGCCCATCGAAACTTTGTGAATCTTGATTACATAAACTTTTCAACAAAAAACAATTATCCCCTTGTTCAAATCCATTGTATATATTATAAAAATAATGTGTCAAGATTTACCTTTAGGATGTTTAAATTGTTTGTTTGATTTGCCTTGTGTAAAAAAAGAAACGTTCGCTGTAGTGTTTGATTTTTCCTATTTTACTAGAATATCAAGAAAATATGAAAATACAAAGTTTTTACTACATCCTAAGTTTTCAGAATTTTCTGAGTTACAGAAGTATACTTTTCATCTGCATCTTTCCAGATTGTCCTGTTTTTCACGGATTGCTTTTCTAGTTACTTTGTGTGCTTATGTTTGAATTCTTGTTGAGCCCCATCGTTTTGGGAACCATAGAATTATGATATCATATAGTAGGTAATGTTTGATTATAATTATTCAAGAATGTTATGGCAGGACATGATGAGATTTCATGTTATATGAACTAACCTCTCTAATGAAAGTTCTGTTCAGTTTTGTGATGATGAAGTGTTTGAAAATCGAGGAGGTATTGATATGTCAAGAATAAGGACAGAGAAGAGTTAAATCTTGGGGATACTCAAGGCACCCCAAGTAAATATTCAAGGAACTCAAGCGTCTAGGCTTGGGGATGCCCCGGAAGGCATCCCATCTTTCTTTTCACCAATTACCGGTATATATTGGTTTTGAGTTTTGTTCACATGATATGCGTAAATTCTTGGAGCGTCGTGTGCCTTTTATTTTCGTTTTATCAATGCATCATGCTCGTATGGGAAAGTCCATGGTTGATTTATAGAATGCTCTTTGCAGATCACTTATATCTTTTGAGGATGGCTTTATAGAAAAATTCATATGCTTCATTTATATCATTTGAAGTTCGATGCGTGTTGATCTATATATAGAAAACCATTATTTGTAGAATGCTATTTGTATTCACTTATATTTATTAGAACATGGTATTTTTTAGAAAGAATTAAACTCTCATGCTTCACTTGTACCTATTTAGAGAGTTAAGAGACATTGGTCATTACATGGTTAGTCATAAAATCCTACATAAAACTTGTAGATCACTCAATATGATATGTTTGATTCTACACAACAGTTTTTGAGATATTAAGATAGTAATATGCGGGTGCACTAGTGGATGATTGTGTATTAGTATGAATATTGATGCTAAGGTTTGTGATTTCTCGAATCATGCACGTGTAGTTTCTAGTTATGTGACGAAGTTGGAGCATAATTTATCCTTAATTGAAATCATTTGTGTTGTTATAATCGGGGGCACACGATGGTTAACTCCTACCAACCTCCTCCATAGGGGCATGCGAGTAGTCCTTTTCTTCGAGAGTGCTAATAAATTCTTGCAATAAGTATGTGAGTTTTTATGACTAATTGAATCCATGGATATACGCACTTTCGCCTCCACATATTTGCTAACCTCTTTGATGTCGTGCATTGATCATTCTAACCTCGAGGAGCAGGCCAAATTCCACTAGTGCATCAAACCCCGTGACATGATACACTCTGTTGCACATAAGCCTCATTATATCTTCCTGAAAATAGCCACCATACCTATCTATCATGGCATTTCCATAGACATTCCGAGATATATTGCCATGCAACTTCCATCATCATCATATACATGACTTGAGCATTCATTGCCATATTGCTTTGCATGGTTGTAAGATGGCTAGCATGTTATTTCCATGGCTTCTCCCTTTTTGATACCTTTTTCTATTGTCGGAATCGGGGCTCCACGGACATAAAGGGGTTTGAACTCTAGGGTGCGCTCGCTCTCCTACCCTATTCTACCTCACGGACTCACAATGACTCTCCCGTGGCTCGAGCTAAGGGAAGCGAACTAGAACATGCAGCCAGTTTACCCAGGTTTGGGCCACCTTGTGGTGTAAAACCCTACTCCTACTTGTATAGATTGCTTGAGTTTGAAGACGAGTACAAAGGCGAGATCTTGCCCTAGTCAAATACAGTGAGGATCCCCTACCACTACTATGGAGGCATGGCCTCTCTTTTATACTGGCCTTGGTCCTCTTCCCCGAAAACACAATTGGTGGGAAGGGTTACCACAATGGCCATTTCGAAAGGGGACAGGACTGCGGCCCGCCATGACAAAGGTGGTCCTCACCCATTCTCCATGACGTGCTGGTGTGCTCGGGGTGACCTCCATCCTGCTGAGCCCCCAGTCTTAGTCCTTTTGCACCGATCAGGAAGCCTTTGGGGGGGTTGCTTTGGGAACCCGTAGCTGTCTTGGCTCCTTTAGCACCAAAGGGGAAAGCTTCTCTGTTCGTGCCTGCTGGCACCATGTAGCGTGGCTCACGTCACCCACTTGAGGAGGTTGGACCATGCAATCTTGGTAGGTCGCCCTCGGTGAGTTCGCCCCTCGGGGGAGGAGCGTCAGGAGACGACTCCTTCTCGCGAGCCTCGCGGAAAACTGCCTCAGGAGGACTCCGTGATTGGCCCCTCGCGAAGGGGGCTCACGAGGTCCGAACTCCTCGACCTTAACGGGGAGAATCTCGGGGCCCGCAGCATGCACTCGGTCGGGGGTCCCAAGCAGGCGGGCATGGGTACCCCCGGTCCCAGAGCCACGACAGTAGCCACCGAGCCCGCGGTGCTCGTGACCCAGCAGTTTGGGGTGAGACGGTGGGGGCTCTTATCGCCTGTAGCCATTCCCTCCTTTGTGCTTCTTCTTCCTCCGCGCAAAGACATGCCAGATCCAATCTTCGAGCAAGTGACCTTATCACCCCCTTTGCGGCTCCGGTCACGGATCGCGCCCGTCGGTAAGAAAGGGAGGGCCAAAGCGTCCGCCATGAGCGCCACCGCTATTGGGCCTGCTCTCATGCCTTCCCGCATCTCCAAGGCGGAGGACCTGATTTTGGTGCTCCCGCAAGTGGCCAGTGACACGAATGAGGAGAGAGCGACCGCCTTCTAGCCGGGCTCAGGAGCGCCAAGTAGCGTGGTGAAGACTGCATACCCCTTCTTGACAACATTTATGTTGGGCTAGTCCCGTTGTTCTCTGACTTCTTCTATGCCATCCTTTCCCATTACGAGATGCCAGCTCTACACCTTTAGACCAACTTTGTCCTCCTCCTGGCCATCTTCGCCTTTTACTGCGAGGCCTTCATGGGCGTGAGGCCCTCGGTGGCGCTCTTTCACCACTTCTTCAGCTTGTGGTTCACCGCCCAGGGCCAGAGCTCCGCATGCGCCTCCTTCGTTGATGTTGTGGGAGCGGGCACCACTTGAAGGACGGGAAGAAGGTTGAGGGCTAGCAGAACCACTTGGTCTTCATGGACGCGTGCTGGGAGAGCTCGCTCCTCGCAACTCCTTTGGGTCAGCCCGAGGAAACATCCAGGTGGAGCCACAAGTAGCTCACCGACCCGAGTGCAGGGCCCGTCCTGGAGCAAATTGCCTCCCTTGAGGAGGCCCACCTGACGGGGGTGATGATTATCAAGGTGTTCTTGGGGCATTGCATTGCGCCGCTCCAGGCGCACTTGCGCCCCTTGTGGGAGTTTGCCAACGGTGGAGATCCGATACACGTGCACGTCAGCGGCCTGACGTTCGACGACCTTGATGGAGCCTTGGGGACTCTACTAGGTCCCTACCCTAAGGACCTCTCGCGGGCCACGCTGCCGCTGTACCCCTGCGACAACATGGAGGGAATGGTCGTGGAGATGCCCGCCTTTGACAGGCTTGTCGGGCCGCACAAGGGATCCCACATCATAGTTCCGTCCTCGGGAAAATACGACAACTACGAGCACTCAGAGCCCAGAGAAGGGAAAGAAGACGCTGGTCGGATTCCGCCGCCCAACCTACATCCATCCCTATGCAATCCTTGGGAAGGAGACTTTTGTGGATGAGCAACGCCAGGAAATCCCCCCAACTAATCCCACAACCTCGGGAGAAGGAGGAGGGCTGGGCCCCGCAACGGCAGAGGCATCGGCGTCGGGAGCCTCCAACGATGGCACTTTGCCTCCCTTAGTGACGGTCGTACTTCCCTCGAGGGCCCCTCAGGATCCCAAGGAAGAGGGAGGCCAGGGAGAGCTTGCCATCGACCGCTTCGAGCGCCCCTCCGACGGTGGAGGGATGGTGCACGAGGGCAGCAAAGACGCGCCGCCCGCCTCCAAGAAGAAGAGGATGTGGGCCGACAGGGGCGCGTAATTACCTTATCCGATCCCCACACCATTCACCCGTGATTAGATTACTCAGGCCGGCTCTCCTCCGGTGCAGGCTCCCTAGCGGCGGCGAGGAGAAGAAGAAGACCACTGCAAGGGCGAAGGTGACGCCAGTTTTGAGGGCACCTTCATCTCTCGGTCGGGGTCTCAGCGGGTGTGGAGGTAGCCCATGCAAGTCGGGAGCCATGCTCGGACGCACACACGCCACTACATCTCTAGGAATCTCCTCCATGCGGCGGGGAGATTCGATCGTCGGGGCCTTGGCAGCCCTACCGCCAACGCCACCGGCGAAGGCTCCGCGGTCTAGGCCCCCGGTGCCGACTGTTGGGGACGCGGTCTCCTCTGGGCCCCAGAGGTGGAGGCGACGGCCTTCGTGAGCATGTCACGGAAGTCGGGTGCGGAGGCAGACCCGCAGCCCCCGATGCCTCTAGTGGAGGCCGTTGTGACCGCTCTGGTTGCAGCATCAGGCAACGTCGGGGCTACGACGCCTCCGGAGACCCTCGCCCCGACGGGCCAAGACTCACCGCTCAGGTGTGGGGCTCTGACCGATGCCCTGAACACGCTCACCTGACTCGAGGTGGGTTTCCATGACACTTATGCACGCCTTACTGAGGAGCGCGCGAGGTTGGCCGCGGGGTGGCGCCAACTTGATGCCTCCACCAAGGAGGTCAGAGGCGTCGCCGAGGCTGTTCGTGCAAAGGGCTGATGGGAGGCCCGGGAGGCAAAGGCTGCATGCACAAGCGCCGTTGCCGAGAAGGAAGCGCTCACCAAGCACTCCGAAGAAGCAGAGGTCGGCTTCAAGGTGCTTCAGGAGTCCACCAAAGCCCGCAAGGAAAAGTTCACCGACCGTGACTCCGAGCTAGCGAGGGCGGTTCCCAAGCAGGTCGTGGAGTGCAGGCGCTTGGAGGTGCTTCCGAGTGAGGTGGACAAGGCTTGGGACGCCCATGAGAAGAAATTCTTAGAGGCCAACGCCAAGGTGACCGCTTGGGAAGAGGAGGCCCGGCTGCTGCCGATGCGAAGGCGGTAGCGGACCATGTCGCTCTCTCCTCTGTGAAACTCAAGGCCCGCCAGGATTTGAGCTTCATCTGCAGGGTGAGGCTTGAGTCTCCCCTCATTCCTCGGGATGCTGGATATGCCGAGTTTTCTTCCGAGCTCGTGAAAGAGCTTGACGCCGCGGCCAAGAAGGTGGACATCATCCTAGAGGAGGAGTGTCGCGACCTTTTCTTCATGGTTGCGACCAGCGTTTTCACCCATCTCCTCCTTCGTGATCCCCAACTTGAGTTTGAACAGGTGATGGGCCCCGTGCCTGAACAGCCCCTCGGTGACTTGGCAATCATCGTGGAGGTCCACGCGCATATGCTCCTCGAGAAGTTCGACTGCAACGATGACGAGGAGTCCGGTGAACTGCCCCCAGCTTTGCCCTGAAACAGATTATCTTCGCCTGCGGGAGGCGTCAGGCAACACCCTCATTGTATGTAACACTTTTAATTCTATAATAACTAATTGTGATTCATAATGTTTATCACCACTCTTGGTTTTCCTCTTGCCTGCCTTGGTGCTATGCATCGGCAGGGCCCAACCCTACACGTATCTCAACCGCCGCTAGATCACCACGAGGTGAGAGGCTACAAGACTAGAGAAGGTTCTGAGTCATGATGCTCAAGGACCCCCCCCTTGACGCACAAGTGACTCGCCTGAGGGCCTTCGTGTTCCCCTTCGGAAGCCTTGGTGTTCTGTGTCGACAAGGCCCGACACTGCACGCATCTCAGCCACCACTGGATTACCATGAGGCGCGAGGGTACAAGGCCAGTGAAGGTCCTGAGTCATGATGCTCAAGCACCCACCTTGACGCACAAGAAACTCCCTTGAGGTCCCTACCGTTTCCTCTCGAAGCCTTGGCACTCTGCATCGGCTGGGCACCAACCCTGTGTGTATGTCAGACGCCATTGCCTTACCAGGAGGTGAGAGGCTACAGGGCCAGTGAAGGTCCTGAGTCGCGATGCTCAAGCACCGCCCCTAGACGTGGAAGCAACTCCCTTGAGGGCCCCAATACTTACTGTCGTGGTTTTGTCATGGCAGATGTCCTCTGAAAGGACTTAGTGTTGAGGCCATCGTCACTGTCTGGCGACTCGAAGAGGTTGATCAGGAACGGGAGACGGATTTACCCAGGTTCGTCCCCTCCGATGGAGGTAAAAGCCTACGTCCTGCTTTTGTATCTATATTGATGGAGATTTCGATTACAAGGATGCAAAATAGCTAACCTATCTATCGAGGGTTTCTTTTGTTTCCTATTTCTAGCTCAAGGGCTCTCCTTTATATATAGATAGAGGCCTCGAGTTTACAACAGAGTCTAGGTCAAATAAACACTCTTGACCTACTACAATTCTATTTCATCTTGCTTCCCAAGTTAGGAAAGCTTCTGGTGTCTCCTGGCTTGTGGGCCTTCAGTCGCCGTCTTCTGGGGTTGGGCCACTAGGCGGCTTACTTGGTAAGACCTCTAGCTCGCCCTCGTGTCTTCTCTATGACCCATCGAACATATGCTCCTTAGGCTGCCAATGGCTTAACCCATCCCAAACAGTGGGTTATACCATAGGTTCATATCCTCGACAATAGGCCCCAGGTTGTTTTGAACTTGTTCATGTCAATCATCTTTACTTCCATTAGGTGGCTTAGCCCTTACCTTGCACTTGTGTCCTCATAGTTTCTTCAGATGGTCACGCACAGCCCTGTGAGATTTTGCGAAATTTCCCCATGTCCTCCGCCTATGACGTCACCCGCTAGAAGTTAATGCGAACGAGGTGACATCACGACTGATCTTTGCATGTTTCTTTGTCTTGAAAATCGAGGCGTCATTTTCTTCAAAGTTTTGTTGCAGCTCCTCTGTTACCGTGCCTAGCAGTTGTCACTTCGAGCATTATAAATATGAGTGGAGGGCCCCCTCTTTTCACTTTTACCCTCTCTTCTCTTCTTCTTCTTCTTCTTCTGGCCTGAAAACCCAGCTGCGGCATTGTTGTTGTTTCATCTGCTTGCTTCGACGATCGTCTGAGGGCCGCCACCGTGTACTATTCCCTCTAGATCTTCCCCTCCTCTTACGGTGCTTCCGGCAATCAGTGAGGTGCGATATCTTTATTCCTTCTAAGTCTCGGCTTGATTTCTTCGTAGTTGGTAGGGAAAACCGAGACCTTTCATATGTTCATCACCATTTTCACCTCATGTGTGCTTTTTAACCTCCTTTCATCATAAGAGTGAAATAGTGGAGACCATGGCTTCGTATTAATCATAATATGCCCAGATTCTCTTAGGAACTCGCGGCCCAAACTATTGCCACTTTCACTTTTAGGTTCTAGCAACTGCTCCCTTTTTTGAATCTTTTCTATATCCAAAATTCTGACCAAACCATAGGAAAACTATTTGTTCTAGACTTAGGGAAATCAGAAAACCCTCTATTGGTTGTATGCCGCATCTATCATCGTCGGCTTATCTATATGGCCATAACCAGCCACATGTAGATATTGCCAATGTTTGGGTACCAGCTTATCCTTGATTATAACCCAGGTGTTTTTGCAACCTTCTCACTAGTGTCCAGGCATGTTATCATGTCAAAAACATCCATCTCCGATTGAGTTCCTTCACAAGTTTCCAAAGAGCTATTCCAAGATCATCCAAACCAAGGTTTGTTACCCTCCAAAGAAGCAATCGGATGGCGGTCTCCTCAAGGAGAGGCACGCCCAAATCCCAATGAAGGAGAGCTTGTAGTTTTCATATATCACCTTTTTAGAGGCTTTTCTCCTCCTGGGTCAAAGTTCTTCTGGGATGCACTCAACTTTCTTCACCTTCACCCGCAAGATTTGGCCCCTAACTCCATATCAAATCTTTGCCAATTTCAAGTCTTATGTGAGGTGTACATGCAAATGGAACCCACTGTTCCACTTTTCCTAGAGTTCTTTTATTTGAACCGCCAGACAGAGTGCCATATGATCCTAGTCAACAAGTGGGTGGTATTTCACTTCAAATACCCAGAGGTGGTGGCTTTCCTTCTGCTGCTCTGCCAAGCCATCCCAAAGGGTGGGCTAAAACTTGGGTTTACTGTCGGAACACAACCCCGGCAAACGAGAACCCCCTTCTTGGTTATAGATCAAATTGCCTTCCAATGGAGTTTGAACTTCCTGGTCGAGTTTCTGAAGAGGAGCGTGAAAATTTTGCTTTTGCACTCCCAAAATTGGCGGCTCTATAGTCTCGTTGTTTGACCGGAGTAGACTTGACCCGGTGCTAGGTATCTTGGTTGATCCTCCCTCTAAGCCATCGAAGTAATCTTATGTGCAATTAATCTCACGATGTGGATGATCCACAAAGATATAGTTCAACGGTTTTGACAAAAAATGACGTAAATAAGGATGTGAAGAAGTTTCTAGGGGAAACTCAAGCAATTTGTGATCAAATAGGTTTGAATACATCTAATGCTCTCAACCCGTCTCCTCGAGTGAGAAACTTACCCAAACATCTCTTGATTATATTTGTAAACCCTTTCCAAACTTCAACTCTTTTTGTCCTTTACTCACATCATCAAACCTTCTAGGCATCTTCTTTGTTCTGGAAGAGGAAAAGGGAAGTCCCAGCTAGCAAGCCTAAAGTTGCACCCACCAAGAAAAAACAGCAAGACAGGTGCCACTACTTCATCATTTAGGACTGAGTATCCATCGGCTCATGCATCTATGGAGGTAGAATTTGACTTTATTAGTTGTTTCTTTATTGAACTTGCTAGCATTTTTGCTGTTAGGGTGATGCTTCTACGAGTCAGGCTAACGATGCTGAGGTAATTTCTACTTCCTCCAGCTCAGAATATTTATCTTCAAGGGAAATAAGGTGAGTCATTCGGAGAATAAGTTTTTCTCACCCAGCCGCTTATTTGGATCTTGATTTTATCTTGAAGAAGACCCAACATGCTTCAAGGCACCAGACTCGGAGTGGCTCTGATATTCCTACAACCGACTTACCCACCCAGTCAGTTGTTCAAAATCTTAAAGACGAGGTGCCTCATAGTCCAACTCCATCTCATCCACGGGCTGGTCTTTTTAAACAACCTCTCAACCCCGGTGATTCGAATTACCAGGAATCACCACCTTCATATCGCGACTCATCTACCATGAAGTTTCCACCTTTTGTTATCAACCAGGTGTAATTTTTTCCTTATTTTTGTAGCATATGTTTGCGTGTTGAGACTCTGAATTTTATCCTTCCCTCTTGTATTTTATGGCTAGGGCCAAGAAGAGGAACCTTGGCGGTTCATTTGTTAATCCTGAAGTTCTTGAGCTAGAAAATCTAGACACGACAGCTTCTGAAACCACTGGGTGAGTTGTCGACCATCAAGAAATCCAAGTTGATTTACCTCTGCCTGAAATAAAAAACAGTTACTCCTTCATCTATGGATGTTGAAACTAACCCGACAACTGGTACTGATCTGCCCATTCCTCAGGAACCCTATGAAGATGTTTCTCATGTCAAGAACGCGGAAGTGTCCATCATTGGGTCGAGTTATACTACTCCTAGACCCTCTGATGTGTTGTCAAACTTGCCACAAAGGAGGAGGTTCTCCAGTCTCACAAAGGAAAAACTAAACTGGAGCTTCCAAAATATAAAACTTTTAGTATTGAGGAATTGCATGTCGGTTATCTTGATCGACTTTTTGCAAACCGGCAAGTGGAAACTAGCCTTGTGAATATGATGAAACTAAAATATGAGGTATGCTCCACCTTACTGTGTACTCTATGTTCCATGTATCCTCCTTTAGCCCCCAAGGGCCAACCCATCTTCTTGAGACGAGTCGGGTCTTGATGATTTAATTGAAGAAATCGACATGTAGCCACCAGGGGCCAACTCATCTTTCTGAGACGAGTCGGGTATGGATGATTTGATTGAAGAAATCAACGTGTAGCTCCCAAAGGCCAACTCGTATTCTTGAGACGAGTCGGGTATTGACGCTTATTGTGAAAGAAATCAACCTGTAGCCCCTAGGGCCGGCTCATCCTTTTGATATGAGTCAGGTCTTTCCTATCATATGTTCAAAAAATAACTGACATGCATCAGCCCCCAAGTGCCAAGTATATTTCGTGCAATCTACTTGGGACATGTTATAATCTTCCTTATCACACTCATCATGTTGTACTGCCTTTGTCTTATTGTTACTCCATTTTTTGTGTAGGAAACTTTGAAGACCGCCGAGTCAAAATTCGTTGGTTTGACAAAGGATCTTGAGGTAGGACAAACCGCCCGAGTGGACCTTGAGGAAAAACTTAAATTATCCTTGGAGGAAATCGAGAAGATCAAGGTAGGCTTTGAAAAAGAAAGAAAGTCCTTCAAAACTAAGAAAGCCACCTTGACCAAGCGTTGTGAAGATGCTGAAGATCAACTGAAAATCGTCTCTGCAGAGCTATCCAGCTTAAAAAGGCATATTGTTCACATGACTCAAGCCATCTTTCGTGAGTATCTTGAGAAGCCTTTCATTAACCCACTTATTACTCATTTGCTAAGACCAATAGCATAGCAACTTATGTACTTGAATCCTTGGAGTCCATCGTACATGCAATCTTCAAGATAATTTCTTGTTAAATCTCAAGGTTGTATATGTATTGACAGAGCAGCTCTATACCGGAATTTTATGCACAATCACAGCCGTCACAGGGAACAAAGAGCCACTTAAGCTTATAAAAGATGTGATATCGTTCCTTTCTACAATCCCCAAACAAACTAGAGAGCTCAAGAGATCAGCCACCCATGCCGGAGCCACATATTCTTTGAGTCGGGCTCTGGCTTACTCGGCTGAGCTTGACCCGGGAGAAATGACCACAGGATTTCCAGAGTTGAAGGCAGACGAATCAGCTTTTAACAATGATCATTATCGTCAGTGTGTCACGGTGGCTCATATGTTGGTTAGTCATCTTGTAAGTGACATGTCTTTGAAGAGCTATCATCCAGAATATGACTCAAACAACGCCCGAGTTCAGCCGTCCGTTTTTAAATAGGCTAGTCTGACTCCGCAGTGTGGCGAGCAAGTCTTTGCCCCTGACATTGACCTATCGCATATCTTAAACGAGGAAGCCATGTTTGAAGCCTTGTCCCATTGCAACTGGAATTTGGATGATCTCCAGATTGTAGAACCGGCGTCTTGTGCAGAAGAGCAGCCGAAGGCCTCTCACGGACAATATCAAGACAAAGCTTAACCCAGAAAATGTAAAGGCCTGGTTACGAGAAAAAACTTTGATTTCATCGTTTGGGCCTAGAGTGCCTTATAATATATTTCTTGGTTCGATAGGTGTATCGCCTGTGTAGTGCCTTTGGCATGTTTGTAAAAATTCTTGGTTTTCGTCATGATGGCAAGTGGTCTAAATCTTCCCAAATCCCTACTAACTCACCTTTAATCCTTATGCATATGAACTAGATAGATTTTAGTGTTTTAATATGTTCCATCTTGGTTGATCCATAAAATTTTGAACTATTCATGATAGCATCATGACTTTATGACATGGGCACTCTTTAAGAGCCGGAAAAATAGTGTCTATACCTAGAACGATCAAGTCATGATAATATAAAGCAATAATAATCCGGCTAAGTGAGACACGGTAAAAAGAGAAAAGCTTTCGAGGCTCGAGTCTTGCTTCAATGAAGCGGGCAAGATAACCCATGGTTTATCCTAGCTTGAGTATGTCGGCTCTCATGTGACAACCCAATGTTTTAATCATGCTGATTCACGGTCCACAATGGATTCAATAGTCAAGAGTACACGGAGTCACCTGATGAGAGTCGCTCAAACATACAGGCATGTATAACCATTTTGTGGCGACTTTGTTGGATGAAGAGGGTGAGAAACTAAACTTGATGAGTTGGAAGCCCCCAAGTGACCTCTGATCAATAGAAAATGCCAGCATAGGATTGAAGAAGGCAATTCTATTACTGCGAGAAAAAATGTAGTCCAGATAAGCCGGCTTGATTCCATTGATCGCGATGACTTGTTTAGGGCCAGTAGACCCCAAGTAACGTGTTTTTAATCAATAAAGACTCATGCTCCATTTGTAGGCTGAAAACTACAGAATCCTCGAGTTCAAGGATGTTTGTTTTATTATGTTTAAAACTATAGAAGTATCTATAGAAATTGGGGGAGGTACAAGAAGTAATGAGCCAGTGGCTCAAATATAATAAGGACGCACGTGAGAAATGTTCTAGGGTCAGGTTCTCTCTGCTTCTAAGGTGTTCTTACCAGGTCGTAGATTGATCAGGTAATATGATAAACGGGCCTTCCCAGGGCGGCGAAAGCTTATTCACCCCGTTTGATCTTGAATTAGGCGGAGCACCAAGTCGCCCTCTTGGAATGTGCAACTTTTAACTCTACGGCTATGATAGCAACGCAGGTCATGTTGGTATATGGCTGACCTAGTTGTTGCTATGTCTCGCTCTTCCTCCAAAGCATCCAAAGAGTCTTGTGGTGGTTGTTCATTGTCGCCCTCAACGTAACCGGCGACTCTAGGAGAGTCGTGGTGAATATCACTTGGGAGTACCACCTCAGCACCATAGACTAGAAAGAAAGGCATGTATCGAGTAGACCTGTTTGGAGTAGTATTGATACTTTAGAGCACTAAGGTGAGTTCCTTAACACAACAACCTGGGGTACGCTCCAATGGGACCATGAGTCGGGGTTTGATACCTCTCGAAATTTCGTGATTCGCTCTTTCAGCGTGCATGTTGGATTGCGGATGCGCTACAGCCGGCAAGTCAACCAGGATGTGCTCTTTCTGACGGAATTGCTCCATGGCTCCTTTCAATATGTTGATACCATTGTCCATGATAATGCTAATTGGATAGACAAAATGGTAGATTAACTTCTTCAGGAATTTCACCATTGTTTCTGCATTATAGTTGGTGACAGGTTCCGCCTCAACCCATTTCATTAACTTATCAACTGCTACCAGTAGGTGGGTCTTTTTATCCGGAGACACTTTGAATGGACAAACCATATCAAGCCCCCAAACTGCAAACAACCATGTGATTGGGATCATACGCAACTCTTGAGATCCCACATGGGCCTGTCGGTCAAACTTTTGACATCCATCGCACTTGCGTATGAGGTCTTCTACATCAGCATGAGCTGTTAGCCATAAAAACCCATGATGAAAAGCCTTTGCCACGAAAGATTTTGAGCCGGTGTGATGCCCACAGTTGCTTGCATGGATTTCATTGAGAATTTATTGCCCTTCCTCAGGAGATACACAATGTTGAAAAACGCGAGTGCTGCTCCGTCGATGTAACTTGCCCTTGATAATGGTCATCGTTTAGATCGACGAACTATCTCGCGGGCTTTAATTTCCTCAGTAGGGAGTGCTCCTCAAGTGAAATATGCTAAATATGGTACCGTCGAATCTGGGGTAGCTAGAAGAGACGCCACTAGCTATGATTTCTGGTCTGGAATAGCTATATCCTCTTCAGATGCTACTTTCACCGAGGGGTTGTGAAGGTCATCCGAAAAGATATTGGGAGGGACCGGCTTCCGCTGAGAACCAAGTCACGATAAATCATTCGCCGCCTCTTTGAGCCGGTGATCTATGTGATCGACTTGATAGCAATGAAAGTAACCCACCACCTAAGTGATTGCTTGTCGATAAGCTACCATCAAAGGATCTTTAGAATCCCATGTCCCTAAAAATTGTGGTGCCACTAAATCTGAGTTGCCCAAACACCTAACCAAGCTGAGACTCAGTTCCTTGGTCATCCTTAGCCCATGCAATAGGGCCTCATACTTAGCTGCATTGTTAGTACAGGGAAATATGAGCCGTAAAACATAGAAGAACTTCTCACCATGTGGGGAAGTTAACACGACTCCATCCCCGGATCCTTCTAATTGTCTAGACCCATCAAAGTGCAAGGTCTAGTACATGTTATCTAGCCTATCTTTTGGAATTTGTAGCTCTATCAAGTCACTGGTGAAATCCACCAGCGCTTGGGATTTTATGGCCTTTCAGGGCATGTGCTTCACCTGATGTGGGCCGAGCTCGATTGCCCACTTGTCAATTGATCTAGTGGCCTCGCAATTTTGTATGATATCGACAAGGGTTGCTGAACAAACCATAGTGATTGGATGCTCCTGAAAGTAGTGTTTTAACTTTCGGCTTGCCATAAAGACCCCAAATACCAACTTCTGCCAATGTGGATAACCTTGCTTGGATAAGGTCAAGACTTCACGGACAAAATAGACTGGCCATTGAACTGGATATTCCTTTCCTTCCTCCTTCCGTTTGAGAACAACTACAACACTTACCGTCTTTGAGCTGGCAGCGATGTACAGGAGCATGGGCTCTTTGTCCATCGGGGGCGGCCAAAACCGGTGGCTCAGCCAACTCCTTCTTGAGGGCTTCAAAAGCTTCATCGGCTGCGTCAGTCCAAACAAAATTGGCCTTCTATTTCAGCAGCTAATAGAGAGGTATTGCCCTCTCCCGACGCGTCTTATAAACCTGCTCAATGTTGCAATGCGGCCAGCCAGGCGTTGGACCTCGTTTATATTAGCCGTATTACCCAGTGAGGTGACCGCCTTGATCTTGTCGGGATTACTTCAATACCTTGCTAAGAGACCAGGAAGACCAACAGCTTACCCGAAGGGGCCCCAAAGACACACTTAACATGGTTAAGTTTCATATGGTATACTCGAAGGTTATCAAACGATTCCTTGAGATTGTCCAATAGTGTCTGCTTGTTCTTAGGTTTCATCACGATGTCATCAACATAAGCATGAGTGTTGCGTCTGATCTATGAGTGAAGGAAATTCTGCACACATCATTGATAAGTTGCCCCTGTGCTCTTAAGCCCAAAAGGCATGGAAACATAGCAGAAGGCACCAAAAGGGGTTATAAAAGTCATCTTCTTTTGATATCGTGATAGCCTGAGTATGAGTCCAAAAAACACAATCTCTCGCAACCCTCCATAGAGTCAATGATCTAGTCGATATGCGGGAGGGCAAAAGGATCTTTGGGATAGACTTTGTTGAGATTTGTGTAATCAACACACATACACCAGGTGCCATTTTTGTTCACAACAAGCAATGGGTTAGCCAACCATTCCGGGTGAATGACTTCAATGATAAACCCGGCAGCTAGGAGCCAGGATATCTCTTTCTCGATAGCCTTGCATCTCGCCTCGTTAAAACGATGGAGGTATTGTTATACTGTTTTCATCTGATCCACATTAAGATGGTGCTCAGCGAGTTCCCAAGGCACTCTAGGCATGTCTGATGGTTTCCAGGAAAAGATGTCCCGATTCTCACGAATGAACTCGATGAGCGTGCTTTCCTATTTTGGTCCCAGACCGGTACGAGTGGTGGACTGCTTGGATGAGTAGCGTGGCACAAAGTCAATCTGTTTGGTATCTTCAGTCAGCTTATACTTGAGAGGTTCTTCGAAATCAGTAGTTGCCTTCTTGAGAGGACTCATGTCGGTTGGGTCAACATTAGTCGTGTAAAACATCAGTTTTGTGGGGACCCCGACTTACGAGTCGAGATCGCCAAATGAACGTGCTCAATGATCCCAGAGATCAATGCTTGTCGAACACACATATATTGAATATTAAGGGTCTTACATCCAAATACTGAATTATTACATCACGTGACCGAATGGTCAAGTTCACAAGGTAGGGCCTATAAGGCCAATCACATGGATACAACTAGTAACGGAAACCTTAGGGCTAAGCGGGTGCCCATGCCATCAACCTACACCAACAGGCATTCTGGCTGGGAAGCATCCTAGTTCGTAGGGGCGTGTCCAAAGACGTACTCTTCTCCAAACTCCGGTTCTTCCATGGCCGGTCAAAAAAAATATAACCAATGGCAAGCCAATGAGTACTTTTGCATGTACTAGCAAACAGCCCATGATATAAACAATGCAAGTGAAGGATAACAATAATATGCATCTTTGGTGGACAACAACTTGGTTGTAATAAACATGATCATGGATGTGCAACATAAGCTAAAGGTTGATTTGAAGAACACGATATAGATATCAATATATCTGTCAAGAGCTGAACACTCCGGGTTCACCCTATATGCCAAGTCACCAAACTTGGGCATACCAACTCTTTCATGTTAACTCCATTTACCAAACACTCACACACACTTGGTTTATGCGGAAATGAATGGACGTAGTTTAAGAAGCACCACCCAACTGTCCTTGACCATGGCCACAGATATTTGAATAGTTATACACTCTACAAAGGTAGCATGCTGGACCCACGAGATCCGGGAAATATCTGTGTCATCCACGACTCGTGGTATATAATATACCTGAGGTAAGTACCCGATCAATGCCTTTCCCCTGACGATACTAGACAAAGAGGTCCACTCAATTGGTACCCAGTCCACATGTTGTACGTCTGACGAGCACCAACTCTGGACAGTATCAACCATGCAGGGACCAACGGTGTGCCTGGAACACGTAAAAATGGCATAGTCGCCCTACCTGGCATGGCCCCATCACGAGAGTGACCACACATCACTCCCGCCACTAGTAATGTGGCTCTTTGCTAGCACCGTCCAGAGTAATCAACATAGCCCCGTCCCATAAAGGGGTAACGTGGTCGTACATGTAAGGTTGGGATGGTCGACACATCATAAATCTTATCCCATTTCCGAAACCATACACACACAAAATACCCGTTGCACCACTTCACCAAAAGTGGCCACCTAACTCATCATCACCCTTGGGCATTAGTCGCACCTGACGGGGTTTCCATAAATCTTTGATTTATACCAACAACATGCTCATGCTAGTATGCTTAGCTCTACTTGTCAACATGATATTAGCGTGACCCTCATAGGTGGTAGGATCATGCTCAAAATGCAAGTGCTCCGGAGGAGCCTTCAGTAACAACACTTCAATGATTTACCGACTCTTATGATCATATGCAACGGAAATATTTGCTACACTAGAATGCAATATAACATATGCTCAGTCATGGTCAAAGGGCTGCTTGCCTTGGTCAGCTAGGTATTCGGGGTCTTCAAGGTCTTCCGCTCTGACTCCTTCGTCACACAGATTTTCTATCGTCCTATAAAGATAAAAAATAATAAGTAGATCACTCCACACCATATCACAAAGTGGCCTTAAAAATGTTGGTTATTTCTGATAACTCGAGGTTTCTATTTTAAAAATATTTTCTTCTTGTTTTAATGAAAGAATATTTTTAAAATCAACTTAGCAGAAGCAAAACTATTCCAATTTAATCCTTTTTATTATTTTGAAACAGAACATTTGCTGCAAAAAATCAACCAATGGTTCTGTTAAATACTACGCATTTTTAGAAGAATAACAGTGGAAATTTTTTATTTTTTCACTGGTTAAATCTTTTTATAAAAATCATTTAAATCCGGGTTTTAAATCAAAAAGAAAAAGGCTGGAGACCCCGGCCTGGCTTGGCCTAGGACTCGGCCGGCCCAATGATAAGCCAACCAGCCTGCCTAGGCGCGCGCGCCGTTAGGTTTGAACCTGACGCGCGGGCCCCTGCGGTCAGTGGCTGCGGGCAGCGAGGGAGAGAGAGATGGGCCACCGACAAGTGGGGCACACCTGTCGGGGTCGTCTCCTACCTCTGTCCAGAGAGGAGGAGCACGCCGGCGTGGCTACCGACGTCCTCAGGCCCTAACGATGACGGGAATGGGTCCGGCTCGTCGTCGCCTACCTGACGATGGTCGAGAAGACGATGGAGGGGCTCAGGTTCACCGGCGACAAGGTAGCCGTGGCGGAGGGGTTTCGGGCGAAGGTGGAGGTGGTAGCTAGTGTAGCGACATGTTTTTCAGAAAATAATTTCCAGAAAAACATGTCTCTGTGTTTACCAGACCCAGAATTTCTTTTAGCTGGTAGACACTTACTTCATACAGAATATCCAAGGAAAATACAAAATTTGTGTTACAAGACCATGAAGGTCTACTTGGTTGAACAAAAGTCTGAGGTTGACGGCGGAAGCGTCTCGAGGAATCTCTAGTGCCCATGGGACTCCATTCCCACAGGAACAGCTGACCTGGGTAAATTCCTATCTCACAAGGATGATATCCTTGATTCCTAGGTTTCGGGGTTGACGACATCGTGCTCCTCTCCAAACGCAATCTGGCCAAGACAATAGCCAGGGACAAGCCAGTGAGTACTTTGAATGTACTCGCAAACATCAAGAAAACAAACACGTTAAGCGGGTGAGATGCATGCAAATCCTCCTAGCAATAATATCTTGCCATTATAGTTTAATTCATGGATGCATTCATGAACTTTGCAATGTTTCCACCAATGATTTATAAACAAGCAAGGGATGAAAATGCTGAAAAGTAATAATATGCATGCCACAGTCGGGCGTCTGAGCGACACCATAGAAAGGGGCTTAAAAGAAAAGATATAAGCATGCCATAGTCGGGCGTTTGAGCGACACCACAAAAAGGGGCTTAAAAGAAAAGATAATAAACATGCCACAGTCGGGCGTCTGAGCGACACAACATAAAGGGCTTATAAGAAATGATGATAAGCATGCCACAGTCGGGCATCTGAGCGACACCACATAAAGGGCTTATAAGAAATGATAATAAGCATGCCACAGTCGGACGTCTTAGCGACACCACATAAAGGGCTTATAAGAAATGATAATAAGCATGCCATAGTCGGCCGTCTGAGCGAAACCACATAAAGGGCTTATAAGAAATGATAATAAGCATGCCAGAGTCCGGCGTCTCAATGACACCACATAAAGGGATTATATGAAACAATAATAAATATTAAATATCCAGGAGGTTGAACCGTCCCAGGGATATCCAACAACATATTCATAGGGGTTAAGCCAGAGTAATACTCATGATATGATAATGTCCCACATCATCATATGATTTTCCACAACCATTATTATTATCACCGTTTATAGTCCAAAGACCGACTCTAGGACCGACACTTGACTCGTCAAACAACGTCCTTGACTGGGAACACAACTACTTGAATAGTTTTGACTCTGCAGAGGGTGTACTCTTTACCCATAGCCCACGGTTTCCGATAGTAGACAAGACTAATCCCACGTACGGTATTTTAGAAGCGGACACTCAGAATCAGCACACACTGATTTTCCTCCGTCAAGCCCGGACTAGGCTGCCAAGGCAAAACCATAAGACAGGGAGGCTCCGACCTCGACTAGCATGGGATCAAAAATTTATACCGCACGCTCACTGGGAAGGGATATTCCCTTCCGGTCCCAGACCGGAAACACCCATGCCCCCTGACTGTATGACTGAATTTAGGCCACGGTCGTGGATACCTTCATCCCGGCCCCTCTAATTGGTGTGTGACTGATAATAGGTCTACAACTGACTATACCGAACCCATTATCCAAGGAACTGTGGTAGCATGATAAGAAGCATGAAACGGACAAGACTTGACCTAGGTCGATACTGGAGTTTACCAAATTTTACCGGCATCATCGTGCTCAGGTCATGACCAGGACATAACCCATCACGTTCCGTGTGACTAGGTTATTCCACGACCTCTCATAACCAGCATGTGCCACCATCATGTTTTACCATATATAATATGAGTAGCAAGTATGAAGAATGCAAGCTTTATTTCACGTGAGATTATTATCCACATAACCTTAATAATGTAATATAAGGACCACCACAATCATCACACAACTTATGCAAATATGGATTCAAGATGCTTGCCTTAAGGGTTTGAGGAGGGTCATGTGTACCCCATCATCTTGGAGTAGGTAGCCACCTTTCAAAATCCTAATTTGAAATTTTTTGAATTAACACACATAATCAAAACGGCACACAAAAGTTGTTTTAAACTTTTTAAAATAAATCTTAAAATAAACTAGAGAAAATTCTAAGTCAGTAGGAAAAAGAATCAAATGATTTGGAGTTTCCCATTAAAAGTTATAGCCACTCAAACCTACTGGTCAAGTCTATTTTTAAAAATCAATATAAAGAAAACGCTCTCGATAGAATACGCCTTCGGTTAGAGAATACGTACTCTCATCTCCATGCCTCCACTTAAGACGAGCTGGCACGTCGCCTGTCATTGACACTGGGCCCGCCTGGCCCCCTGGTCAGGTTTGACCGGTCCACCCTTCTCTCTCCCTCCATCAGCAGTCGGAGCTCGGCTTCCGGCGGCTCTCACCGGCGAACGGCGGCGCCCCAAGGGGTTCTGGCCATGGGAATGGGTGCGGGGAACCCAGCTGGTGCCCCTGGTGGCCTTCACGGATGCGACGGGGCAGGGAGTCGACGACGACGAACTCCCCGGCGAGCAGCGGCTTCGGCACCGAGGGGGATTCCCCCACGTGGGTCCTTGAGAGGGGATTGAGAGGGGGAATAGGTCCGCGGCACCGCGCAGAGGGGAATAATAGCAACAGGGTCGAGGGGGGAGGCTCTGGTTGCGGTGAATTCCACCGGAGACGGCGGCGGCCGATGCTACCGGAGATGGGGAAGATGACCGCAGGGGTCAAATTACCTCTGTGCTTGGGTTGCTATGGGGCGGGGGAGGGTGACGGAGAATGCATCAACCTCGGGTGAGTCTATTTATAGCCGACTCCTGTCGGTCCTACGGCAGCTGCGGATAAGAACGCCAGCGACAGGTTCTGGCAACGGTGCAGGCAGGGGCGGCAGGTGCACTCTCGTGGCAGGGGCAGCACGAGGACGAGGGCAGAGGGTGGTACAAGGGCATATAGCGCGCGGAGAGGGTTTGGGCAGCGCTGGCAATGGCAGGCCGACTCGGTCGCCGGCCACAGCAGTTCTGCCGATAGTGGCAGCGCTCGAACACAGCATGGCAGCAACAGGGCACAACAGGGGTGGTGACTATCGGTCGGGCGCGGCGCGAACCTACGGGTTCGCAAAAGGGCAAGGCCAGGGACGCGGCGGCTCGGGCGCGCGTGCAAAACGTGCGCTCTAGGCGTGCTCTGGTTGTGCATGGCAAGTGCTCGACGAAATGAGAGGGCACCCAAAAGAGTTCCAAAGCCAGAGGGACTGCACAGGGCTAGGCTAGATGCTATGGCAAGGCTATTGGACAAGGCATTAGGGCCAGGAGAGCAACTCCACAATGCAAGGTCAAGGCCATGCCAAATCTGGACATGCACTAGAGGTGTTTGAAAAAATGCCAAGGGCACCTAGGTACCTCTTCTCGCCACCAAAATTACCAGTCTGGGGTCTCACTAGGTGCTAGCAATGGTAGTGAGGTTAGTTTGGCAAAAATCAAAACTAGCCAATGCAAACCTTTGAAAAACACAATTCTGGTCAAAAACTTGGAGCTATTATCACATGCATCTAGTTTCATCCAATGGGGCTCAAATCCTGGAGTTATGGTTTTGGTAGGGTGCCATACAAGCATGCAAAATTTCAAACCAATCAGAGCAATGAAAAATAGGGTTGTGGTGCAAAGCATCAATCTGGACTAGAACAGAAAAATGGTTGTACTGCTAAAATTTTACAAGGTACATTGTGGGATTTTTGCATAATAATGAATATTATGCTATTCTTGATTTTCCCTAATTTTTGTGGAATTTTGGAAGAATATTTCCAGGGGTTGTAGTTATTGTGCTCAAAATATTAGACCAGATTAGAAAAGCAGTTATTGTGCTCAAAATATTCAGAACACTTGAATAGGTTTTTGCATAAATGTGACCTAGAAATATCACTGGTCACCTACAAATTTGTATAGAATTTTTAGAAGAAGTTATCACAAGGTTGCAATGCAAATGAGCCCTAAAAGGAACGATAAATCTGTTTTTGAATAAAAGAATGCTTGGTAAAAATATTAAAATAAAATATCCCAAGAATTTACCAGAAGAAGGAAATACTTTTATGCAAGTAATCAGATTCCAACATAAACTTTCGAAAATATTCTCCTAGGGAAAATATCTTTTTAAAGGAAAATAAGTGTTTCTAAGATTAATTAAAAATCCAAAATTCAAATATCAAATGGACATAGCCAAAATAATATTCCCATCTAATTAATAAATAATTAAAATGGTCTCAAGTAAGGGCTCAAGCATGAAAAGAATTTTGAAAAGCCATTTGAAAATAATGTTTTTTGAAAGAGGCTTTGAAAAGAGCCATGGAGCCATTCATTTTCTAAAAAAATTATTTGTAGGCAAAATTTTGTTTCAGAAAAATATTTTTAAAATTTTGGGGTGTGACAAACTACCCTCCTTAAAAACAATCCACTCATGGAAATACGGGACATGGTTAGTCAAACGCACGTGCAAACAGGAAAATTACATGGCACACAATTACTCATATGCAAGTGCAGACAATGCAATCAAATGATACACCACTATTCACATGGCATCTGGAAAACATACCACTAGACTAACGTACACTTCGAGGATGGGCAACGGGATACATGCAAAGGGGTTCCCGAGAGAGTACTCTCGGTCGGGGGAAACATATATCACTTCTCCTATAAGGAGTCTTGGATAACATGTCCCCTTTGGTCTGACAACAATGAACTACCAAGGAAAATCTAAAAATTTTCCATTAGCCTATGTGTGGAATTATTCCACCCGCTGATGGGTCAACACCCTTGGTGATGACCTGAAGGGCAAGGTATGGGCAGACCAGAGCTACTCTATACTGGGCTGCGAGGCTACACAGTTACCTATGTGGGGGTTGCATCCAGAATTTCTGGATGAGTCCCATGGGTTACTCATGGGGTCTGGCTCGCGGCAGCGCACTTGGTGAGAAGTGCTAGGAACGGTCATGGATGGTCTTACTAGGTACCTGGCTTAGGGACACAAACAGTATGATACTAGGGTGGCCTGGTTTACCGGGGTGAAAACTCGGGCATCAACTCTCAAGTGATACCTCACTCGGGTAGCTGACTTGGTGGCTAGGTGGCCACGCCCAAACATTTACTCTAAGGCCACGCAGACTAGTTTACTCAACATTTACTTGTAAAAACAAGGGGCGCAGGCATCCTGCAATTTTATTAAAAACCGTTCTATTACAAACACGCGAATACAACATTACACGGTAATACGGTTACACGGCTTGATAGCTACTCTGACGGACTCGCTCCGCCTTCATTGGCCTCTAAGCTGACAGGCTCAGTAGCCATTAAGGCTCCTCCATTTGCCGAGGCTCCTGAGTCAACAGGGCCATGGAGTGGGGCTGCAGGGTTGCGGTGGCGACGACGTCTCGGACGACGCGCTCTTGGCAGAGCTTCATTGCAATAGGTATCCAAACTGTTGTGAAGCACTTCTGGGGTCATGGATGGCAGGGCAAACCTTAAGGGTCCAATAAGTCTTCCACCAAAAATATGCTGGTTGTTGGAGGCGGTTGCGACTTCATAGCTTGTCGGGGTCCGGCGAGTAGTTGGCGTGCGGCTCATGACCAAGTCAGAGGTGATCTGATCGATGAGTGCCTCTTGCGCTCTCAAGTAGCGCACAACCTGCACCAGGGAATGGTCTGCCTCGAGGTCTTCACAGGCAACTCGGGTCAGACTACCATAGTCATCACGACTAGGATAGTAGCAGAACGGTCGGCTATTCATCCATGGTAACAGATCTCACAACTGGACTATAGCCTCTCGGGCTGCAAGCTCACGGGCTTGGGCTTCATTGATGGTTGCTCTACAAGTGAAATGGTGAGGGCACTCCAACGAGGGATTCCCTCCATAGATGTGCACCGAGGCTGAAAAGTAAAGAATTGCATCACTCGTAGGCTCCTCATGTACAACATACACTGGAGGTTCTTCTCTGCCAAAAACTTGGCGGCTCAGGTCAGCGAGGATGACTACGAAGTCTCTAGGCTCGGGCATGGAGGTCTCGTTACAAAGAATGCTGCCAGGCATCTTGCAAGACAAGGGGGTTTACTAGGGTAGTGGTCTCGAGGTTGCGGGTTGCTGGGTTGGGGCATGGCCTTACTATATTGGCTAAGGAGTCTTTCATCGCACGCTAGGGGATGCGACAATTCCGGTGTCAGTCATAGACACATAGCTTAAGGGCTAAGCTGACAGGTTAGGCACCGACTGCCAAAAGGTGTCGGTTGGCCACTGTGGTTGGCTATTGGGTAGGCTAGGCTTGGGGGTGGATATATAAATATCCGTTTTAGGGATAGCGACCTGGCTAAGATAGGTTTAGCCAATGGTTAGCCTGGCTCTGATACCAAGGTTGTAGCGACATGTTTTTCAGAAAATAATATCCAAACAAACATGTCTCTATGTTTACCAGCCCCAGGATTTCTGTTAGCTGGTAGACACTTACTTGATATAGAATATCCAAGCAAAATACAAAATCTGGGTTACAAGACCATGAAGGTCTACTGGGTTGAACAAAAGTCTGAGGTTGACGGCGAAAGAGACTCGAGGAATCTCACAAGGAACAGCTGACCTCGGTAAATTCCTATCTCACAAGGCTGCTCTCCTTGACTCCTAGGTTCCGGGGTTGACGACATCGTGCTCCTCTCCAAACGCAATCTAGCCAAGACAATAGCCAGGGACAAGCCAGTGAGTACTTTGAATGTACTCGCAAACATCAAGAAAACAAACACGTTAAGCAGGTGAGATGCATGCAAATCCTACTAACAATAATATCTTGCCATTATAGTTTAATTTATGGATGCATTCATGAAGGTATGCAATGTTTCCACCAATGATTGATAAACAAGCAAGGAATGAAAATGCTGAAAAGTAATAATATGCGTGCCACACTCGGGCGTCTGAGCGACCCCACAAAAAGGGGCTTAAAAGAAAAGATAATAAGCATGCCATAGTCAGGCATCTGAGCGACACCATATAAAGGGTTTATAAGAAATGATAATAAGCATACCAAAGTCGGGCGTCTTAGCGACACCACATAAAGGGCTTACAAGAAATGATAATAAGCATGCCATAGTCGGGCGTCTCAGCGACACCACATAAAGGGCTTATAAGAAATGATAATAAGCATGCCACAGTCGGGTGTTTGAGCGACACCACATAAAGGGCTTATAACAAATGATAATAAGCATGCCACAATCGGGCGTCTTAGCGACACCACATAAAGGGCTTATATGAAACAATAATAAATATTATATATCCAGGAGGTAGAACCGTCTCAGGGATATCCGACAACATATTCATAGGGGTTAGGCCAGAGTAATAATCATGACATGATAATGTCCCATATCGTCATATGATTTTCAACGACCATTATTATTATCATCGTTTATAGTCCAATGACCGACTCTAGGACCGACACTTGACTCGTCACACAACGTCCTTGACCGGGGACACGACTACTCAAATAGTTTTGACTCTGCACAGGGTGTACTCTTTACCCATAACCTATGGTTTCCGATAGTCGACAAGACTAATCCCCCGTACGGTATTTTAGAAGGAGACACTCAGAATCAACACACACCGATTTTCCTCTGCGAAGCCCGGCTTCACCAGGACTACGCTGCCAAGGCAAAACCATAAGACGGGGAGGCTCCGACCTCGACTAGCATGGGATCAAAAATTTATACCGCGCGCTCACTGGGAACACTACAAGGAATATGCTAATACACGACGCTATATTTTTGTCGCTACATCGTCATGATTTTTAGTTTACGACGATCTCACGACGAAAAACCAAACGTCGAAAACGGAGCATCACAAATAAAGAGCAGCAACGTTTTGATCAAAATCGTCGTAACCTTTACAACGATTCCTGGATCGTCGTAACCTTTACGACGATTCTAAATCGTCGTTGGCAATCCAACCCAGTCCTACGTGCAGTCCTACGTGACAATAATACGATGAAATCAAAACGTCATGGTTGAAATCAGCCCAACTCATTTCAATTGATCACATGGGCTCGTTTTATTTTTTTGGGCTTTTCTTATTGGGCTTATTTTTAGGCCTTGGCCTACTTACAACCACTTTAGTAAAACAATCGAATTTTTTATCATTCTAATTTGGGTCTTGGCCTTTTCATGCCCAAATACATTTGATCCAGTTTCAGTTTTGGCCTTTTTTCATTTTTGAATTCAACAACTTTTTTTCCAGAACTTGGTTTCATTTCTATTTATTGGGCCTTTTCAACCAATTATTTGTCCAATATTAAATGCAGCACTATTTCATATTCAAATCAAGTAAACTCCAAGTCGAATTAAAGTCATCCATCATATAACATCACATAATACATCTCCCAGGTTTACATAACACAATAACTCATCTCGTGGATACATTTCCTTACACATGAATATAGCAAAAATGGACAGAATATAGCAAATACATTTCCTCCACCTTTCCATTCACCCGTGTCGCGCTAGCGTACTTCTCCTGAAAACATATCCATAGCAATGGCCTTCAGCATGATCAACAATGTGGAGAAACAATTCAACCAGGAAGGTAAAATTTGATTTTTCAAATTCAACTTGGCAAACATTTCTTGCAACATAAATATAAGCATGATAATTAATAATCCATTTCTTCCAAGTAGGAGAAGACATTAGTATTAGTATCACATTATGCAAGTTCAACCACTGAGGTATACCAATTTCCAGGTCTATACAGAGATATATTTATTTAAATTCTGCAAATATTGCCAAAGATAACTCTGGTTAAATGTTGTTTTATCAGCAAGCATATGTTTAACAGTCTGGAAAGATGTGATAATACAGGGGACAAACCTTTGAAATCTGTAAAAGGCTACACCACTGAATAATGGAGTAACAACCTATTTATTTAAGCAAAAGGAGGCATCAATTGAGGACATAGTAAATAAGTCCAGTTATCCAAATTCTAAATGTACTGTAACTGTGAGGTCTCAGTTCTGTGTTGCCAGAGTAAGGTCTTTGTTTCGTGCGTTAGATATGATGAAACCATATATAAATGCATGACAAATAGTGCAAACTACAGTAGTCACCATATATTTATATGACAATATATCTCATTGTGGGTTTTTGCAGCTCTGCCTGATATTCTTCTCCTAACAATGTCTGGGTTTGAATTGAACAAGAGTGTTCTTGTGCTCGTCCTCAGGACGTACTAGCTAGAGGACTGAACCATGAGAACAGTGTATCAACTTAGGAGATGTAAACTATTGTCTGTTTCAGTGAATCTATGCTCAATTTCATGTTCGTTGGCTGCACTAGGAATGGTGAACATGGGAGTGCAGAAGAACACAGGACAGGGCCAACATTACGAGGTCATGTGGATGCACCTGAGAATGCTTCCAAGGAGAACGTTAGCCCCACCAAGGAATCTGATGAGGTTCAAGACAATGGGTAAGTAATTGAATGGACATCTTTTATGTACTAGCATTTTTAGTGGCTTATGTATTTTAAAAATATCTTCTCTGTATAATCATTGGCTGAGTCCCTTTATGTATTTAAGTTAAATCTCCATTTGCACCTGAGTGAAAATCTGAATTCGTTCTAGCTGTTACATTCCATTAGCCTTGTCATTCTTGTAAAAGCTTGATTGATTTTATTTACAGCCTTGTCATGTATAAAGATAAGCATGATAAATCCATTTCTTTTTGAGGATGCAAAAGTTTAAAAAGAGTGTTACCATTCAGAGACACAGTCCTCGCAGAAAATATGTTTACAGCGAAGGAGGACACGAACATACATCTTTTCCTGGTAGATGGCACACATATCACCAGCAGCGATTGCCTGCAGTGAGTTCAACACAGAGATACATTAGGACTCAAAAAATTCTTAGCTCCTAACTGAAATAGCAAAACAGACAGAAGAACTAATCTGTTATCCATATTCACTAGATTGTGGACTAGCGAGAACTTATATACTGGAGTAGAAGGTAAATAACAAAACAATAATGCGGTGTAGTCATCCTTATATAATATAAGAACAGCAACACAGAATTAGAAACTTCCTCAGGTTTTGTGTTGCAATTAAAAATAAGAGTTAAGTGACACTGAAACTTCCAATGCGGTAACCCCATATTTCGAGCGGTAAACAAATCGCTGATTTGAACACAAACAATGAATAGTACTACGAATGCATTATGCCAGCATACATTTATTATACTGACTTGGTAGATAATAGAAAGTAATTCTTATTCAGGAATTTTAAATATGAAAGCAAAAAAGTTTATCAAACGAAATCCAAAAAATCTGAAATTTTGCTACACCAAACTTTATCATATGTTTGAGGTACATGCCAAGTTTAATCGAAAAATAACATCCATGGAGCTCTCACCGAAAAAAAACAAAATCACTGCTGAAAGTTTTGTGCACTGTTTGAGCAGTGATTTTGATATTTTTGGTGAGAGCTCCTCGTATGTTATTTTTAGATGAAATTTTGCAAGAACCTCACACAACTGATCATGTTTGAGTTCCCAAAATTTCAAAAAAAAAATGTTTGATGATGATTTTTCAATGTTTTGCTAACTCGGGTGTACTACACCTGAGACTGAGAGTAGCCACTACTTTCCGTTTAATTAGACACTGGATTTTCCGTTTAATTAGATATTGGGAGACACGCGCATCTGGCATGTCCGGCCGTATCGCCATGTCCCGCCGTATTAGCACGTCAACTCGATAGTTTTGTCCGTGTCCATGCTTTGTAGCTTACAACAATTCATTTTGGTTTCTTTCAATAGTAATTAATATGCTGCCCAACTCATGTACGAGGTGGAACTGCTAGGACAAGGTGATTCAGAGCTGGAAGAGCAATCACAATGCCCCCGTTAGTAAATATACCTCTCTTCACAAAAGATGGTCTTTTTGTGCCATCTCTTTTGTATGAAAAAGGAGTAAACAGAACAATGAGCGGTACATCAGCACGCCATAGTTTCATAAATTGGATGACTTGTATCCTTACTGATCTCATGAAAAAAGGCAGAGCTAATCCACACTAAACTTTACATCCCTACCAATCATAGAGGAGGAAAGTGCACATACCTCATCACCATCTTTTATACCAAATGCACGTAGCTTGCCTTATCATCCTTCATTTTCTCATCCTTGAAGCATAAGCAGAAGTGGCTCCACACGTGCTGCCTAAAACAAGCAAAGCAATAACCTTAAATGTTAAGTTCCCACCACCAAATTTTAATTCAAACAAACAATGACAGTAAATTCCACTCTAAATTGCCGAGTATTCATTGCATGCCAGAGAAAAATAAACCTCTCTTCAATTATTTTAATTATCCACATGGCATCCAAGTGCAATTAAAAGCTAACAACTTGCTAAATCACAGACCCCTTGTATACGTGGCATACCAAGTGACAGCGTTCTCCATGTCGTGTTATAGAGCGACGAACACTGCTGTGAGCTCTGACGATCAGTCCAGCAAATAACTCAAACAACACCTCCTCATCAGAAATGAAAATGTGTCAATTGATGGCATGTCTGAATTCTGAGACTACTGTAATTCCCCGTTTTTAGGGTGTTCCGCAATTCTATTCCTGTAGACACATATATCTTATGTAGTGGTGTAGACAGTACATAAAAGAGGAAGAGTTGTATTTGTAAGTTGACTTTGCTAGCTATTATCCGAGACAGTTGTAAAATGTGCACTTAGCCAAAACCTACATTTCCACTCAAATGTGCAGTTGACTTTGTTAGCTATTATCTGACACAGTTGGACAATTATTTGAGTTCGAGATTAGGACACAGCTGGTTGACATATTCATTTCATCCAACAAGAACGCATTAGTTGGCATGATATGGTGGCCGGTGCAGAGAGACGTTTATAAAAGTGTACGCGCATAGCTGTTGATATGTGCACATTAAAGAATACCAAAAGGAGTAGAATACAGATACGCGCCACATGCAGAGGTATGACTAGAACTGGAAAACAGAGCGTTTTTCGGAAAAGCAGAGAAACTTCATGTGTATGTGCATTGGTTATGGACATCTTGAAAGCTGAGATGACTAGTAAACTGACGATAGTTTTGGTGGTGATCTTCATTCATGTGACATTTCATCTTGTATCTTATATACTTTAATAATCGGAAGATTGGATGGACAGGTACATATACTATGGTATGATAGGTGAATAATGCAGTGTTAGTCATTGTATGTGCTTCCACTAAAGTCTACACTGAACTTAGTAAGCAGACTACTGAAACTGCAACAACTAGATGCAAGATTGAGCATTCAGAGAAGGCCTCGTACAGTGTTGATGGAACTAGCAAGTACGGAGTTACCACTGGCAGCTCTGGATGGCATGCGTTTTACTTTCTGGAACGAGTATATTTATCATGAAAACTTATCACACAGTACCCGTTTAACTTACATCATAAAAGTTCTACTGGCTACCCAACACTACCAAGTCATCGCTATCCTCGTTAGGGATGACAGTGTCGTCCTCTGCAGTTAGGTTAATCAGAGTGAGTAAACGGTGGTGGGTACTAAAAAGGAAAGCGGTGATGAATTTGGCCCCAGCCAAATCAAGGCTAGCAGAGAGGGGAATGAATGAATATTACCTCCCGGTAGAGATTGAGATAGAGCTTGAGGGGCTCGACATAGTCCTCGAAGCCGAGGGTGCCAATGGACCAGATCAGGTCGTCGCCGTTGATGGTCTTGCGCTTATCCTTCATGCACTTGTCGCTGGCCCTGCGCCCAGGATCACACAAGAATGAGCTCATAGTGCTAAGCAAGCTGCAGCGGATCAGAGAGGGAGGCGAGGAGGGTCGGAGACTGACTCGCTGGTGATGAAGCTGATGAACTCAGAGACACACTCCTGGATGGACTCCTTGGCGTCCTTGGAGATCTTTCCCTTCTCCGGCACGCCGCGTTGCATGATGCGCCCGATGTTGGCGATCGGCAGGAACCGCTCCTGCTCCTTGACCCCGCCTCCGCCGCCGCTCTCCGGCGTGCCCACCACCTCCGACATCGCCGCGCGTTCGCCATGGCAAGCAAAAAAGTAGGGCCGTCGGTGAGGTGATGAAAAGGGAAATCTTTCCTTGAAGCTTGAGCGTTTCAGGGGAAGATGAGAAGAGAAGAGAAGCAGCGGCGCTTACCTTATTTGGGGTGGGGGAGATGGACGGAGATGGCGGAGGGGATCAGCGCTATTGGTTGGTGCGGGAAGAGGGCGCGGCCGGCCGCCTGATCTGGAGCTGGGCTGGATGTCGATGGAGAAGATCTGCAGGCCGTCATGGCGAACCCAGCTGGGCTTCTCCGTCAGCATCTCCGCGCCCCCCTCTCTAAGTGCTGCCGCCGCTGCCTCTTCTTCGTCAAGCCAAGGCGCCCATGGCCAAAACCCTAGCTCCGGGACGTCCCCTCAGGCGGAGGGGAGGGGATGCTCTGGGGCTCCGGGATGCCGGAGGCGGGGGGCGGAGGGGGGTTTACGGGGCTGGTGGCGGCCGGAGCAGGGGGACGGCGACGAGGGAGATGGGGACGAGGGAGGAGGGGTGTTCGATCTAGATGGGCTAGGGTTCGCTGTGCGGGGGAGAGAGAGGAGCTGGGTGGGTGAGAGGGTGAGGGGGTGTGGGCCGTTGGACCTGTATGACTTGGACGGCTCAGATCGTTTTCAATAGGGTGATCCGTGGATTTTGTTCTGATTGGTCGAGACATGTATCATTTAAAATAATCTCTAAGTGCTAAAAATAATGGAGATTTATGAAGAAACTACAAATAATATTTTGCAAAATGCCACCACTAAAATTTTCACTCAAGTTATACCACATTTTCTGGATAATAACCAACTTCTATGCATTTTCTTTGGACGAAAAATTCATTTTCCATTTTTCGAGGGTCCAAAATGAGTTGTTTTGTGAAGGACTTATCATATATTTGTTACAAAATTGGACCAAAGCATTTTTCTAAAGTACTAGGCCGTGTCAAAAGCTTTTATCCACCTCTCGTGAAAAAGACAAATTTTCGTCGAATCAGGTGGAAGCGGGTCAAATTTGAACTGCAGCTGCCTCGTAGTTTGCTTTTTATTTTTCCCAAAAATAATTTATCGGTAAAAAAGTATCTATTTGATCATAGAAACATCAAAAAATTTCCAAGATTCAACTGGTCGAATTAAATGAACTAAAATTTGGTGGAGTTATATTATATGGTAAGTTTTATTCCGTGGTAAATTTCCATCAACTATAAATCAATATAAAATGTAGTTGCTTCACAAAGTGAAAATATTACTATAAACAAAGATTGGATGCTGAGCTCACATGGATTGTTACATGTGGCTGAAATTTTGTGGAGACCTATAGTTTTGGCATATAGAAGATGTGGAAAAAATTCAACTCATCAGGATATTCCTAGCTAGTACTTCCTTCACAAAGCTGTCAGCTGAGCACAAACTTTGGAATTTTGCTGAGAAAGATTTACTAGGCAAATGATTACGAAAGTTTTCATGATGCAATGATTTGGATAGGAAAGAGTGCCCAACAATTTTGAGGGTAATCAAAAAAATCAAAATAGCACTTCCTTCACAAAGTGCTATTCTGAACAGAATAGGAAAATGAATATTGCTGAATTAGTTTTGAACTATCGAAGGAAGGGTTTTCACATATTTGAGGAATATATGATCCAAAGTATTTATGAGAATTTTTCAAGAATTTTTAGGGCGACAGAAAAGTATATTGCTTCACAAACTAGGCGGGTTTGGCGCGTGACATAGAATGGACCCACGAGTGACATGTCAACATAGTTAGAACATGTTACGACATTTCTATAATCGTCGTAAAAGTTATGACGATCTCATCTTATGCGGTTACGACGTTTTTGACTCACATCGTCGTAATTTATATGTACATTTGATCCCCTCAAATGGTTTACGACAATCTCAGATGAAATTGTCATAGATTTATGACGAATTCATCAACGACGTCTTAAAAATCGTCATGTATGAGCATATTTCTTGTAGTGGAAGGGCCATTCCCTTCCGGTCCCAGACCGGAAACACCCATGCCCCCTGACTGTATGACTGGATTTACACCCCGGCCGTGGATACCTTCATCCCGGCCCCTCTAATTGGTGTGTTACTGATAATAGGTCTACAAATGACTATACCGAACCCATTATCCAGGGAAATGTGGTAGCACGATAATAAGTATGACACGGACAAGACTCGATCTAGGTCGATACTGGAGTTTACCAAATTTTACCGGCATCATCGTGCTCAGGTCATGACCAGGCCATAAGCTATCATGTTGCGCGTGACTAGGTTATTCCACGACTTCTCGTAACCAGCACATGCCACCATCTTGTTTTACCATATATAATATGAGTAGGAAGTATGAAGAATGCAAGGCATTATTTCATGTGAGATTTTTATCCACATAACCTTAATCATGTAATATAAGCTCCGCCATAATTATCACACAACTTATGCAAATATGAATTAAAGATGCTTGCCTTAAGGGTTTGAGGAGGGTGATGTGTACCCCATAATCTTGGAGTAGGTAGCCACCCTTCAAAATCCTAGTTTGAAAATACTTGAATTAACACACATAATCAAAACATCACACAAAAGTTGTTTATATTTTTTTGAAATAAATCTTAAAATAAACTAGAGGAAATTCTAAGTCAGTGGTAAAAATAATCAAATGATTTGGAGTTACCTATTAAAAGTTATAGCCAATCAAACCTACTGGTCAAGTCTGTTTTTAAAAATTAATATAAAGAAAACGCTCTAGATATAATACGCCTTTGGTTAGCGTATATGTACCCTCATCTCTATGCCTCCACATAAGACTAGCTGGCACGACGCCAGTCACTGAAAGTGGGCCTGCCTGGCCCCCTGGTCAGGTTTGACCGGTCCACCCTTCTCTCTCCCTCCATCAGCAGCCGGAGCTCGGCTTCCGGCAGCTCCCACCGGCGAACCACGGCACCCCAAGGGGTTCTGGTCATGGGAATGGGTGCGGGGAACCCAGATGGTGCCCCTGGGGGCCTTCACGGATGCGACACGGGCAGGGAGTCGACGGCGATGAACTCCTCAACAGGCAGCGGCTTCGGCACCGAGGGGGATTCGCCCACAGGGATCCTCGAGAGTGTATTGAGAGAATGGGTCCGTGGCACCGCGTAGAGGCTAACCGCAGCAACAGGGTCGAGGCGGAGGCTCTGGTTGCGGCGAATTACACCGGAGATGGCGGCGGCCGATGCTACCGGAGGTGCGGAAGATGACCGCACGGGTCAAGTTACCTATGTGGTTGGCTTGCTATGGGACGGGGGAGGGTGATGGAGCATGCAACAACCTCGGGGGAGGCCATTTATAGCCGATTTCTGTCGGTCATGCCGAAGCTGCGAATAAGAATGTAGGTGACAGGTTATGGCGACGGTGCAGGGGCGGCAGGCGCACTCTGGTGGCAGGGGCAGCACGAGGACGAGGGCATAGGGTGGTCCAAGGGAAGATGGCACGCGGAGAGGGTTTGGGCGGCGCTGGCAATGGCAGGGTTGACCCGGTCGCTCGCCACAGCAGCTCTGCCGGCAGTGGCAGCGCTCGGGGACAGCATGGGCAGCAGCGGGGCACAGCAGCGCGGTGACTATCAGTCGGCCGCGGTGCGACTCTACGGGTTTGCAAAAGGGTAAGGCCATGGACGTGGCGGCTCCAGCACGCGTGCAAAATGTGTGCTCTCGGCATGTTCTGATTGTGCATGACAAGTGCTCGATGAAATGCTATGGCAAGGCTATTGTACAAGGCATTACGGCCACGAGAGCAACTCCACAATGCAAGGTCAAGGCCATGCCAAATCTGGACATGCACTAGAGGTGTTTGATAAAATACCAAGGGCACCTAGGTAGCTCTTCTCTCCACCAAAGTTACCAGTGTGGGGTCTCACTAGGTGCTAGCAATGGTGGTGAGGTTAGTTTGGCAAAAATCAAAACTAGCGAATGCAAACATTTGAAAAACATAATTCTGGTCAGAAACTTGGAGCTATTATCACATGCATCTACTTTCATCCAATTGGGTTCAAATCTTGGAGTTAAGGTTTTGGTAGGGTGCCATACAAGCATGGAAAATTTCAAAGCAATCAGAGCAAGGAAAAATACGGTTGTGGTGCAAAGCATCAATCTGGACCCGAACAGAAAAATGGTTGTACTACTGAAATTTTACAAGGTACATGGTGGGATTTTTTCATAAAAATGTGATCTAGAAATATTATTGGTCACCTACAAATTTTTATAGAATTTTTCGAAGAAGTTATCACAAGGTTGAAGTGCAAATCAGCCCGAAAAGGAACTATAAATATGTTTTTGAATAAAAGAATGCTCGTTAAAAATATTAAAATAAAATATCCCAAGAATTTACGAGAAGAAGGAAATGCTTTTATGCAAGTAATAAGATTCCAACATAAACTTTCAAAAACATTCTCCTAGGAAAAATATCTTTATAAAGGAAAAGAAGTGTTTCTAAGATTAATTAAAAATCGAGAAATTCAAATATCATATGGACATAGCCAAAATAATATTCCCATCTAATTAATAAATAATTCAAATGGTCTCAGGTAAGGGCTCAAGCATGAAAAGAATTTTGAAAATCCATTTGAAAATAATTTTTTTTGGAAAGAGGCTTTGAAAAGAGCCATGAAGCCATTCATTTTCTCAAAAAAAATATTCTAGTCAAAATTTTATTTGAGAAAAATATTTTTCAAATTTTCGGGTGTGAGAGCTAGGGGCATGGATTTGCTCGGCGAAGAGAGGGGAAAGCTTCTTGAGGTCATGGGGAGTAGTTTGGGGGGCAGAGGAAAGCGCGAGCCGACGTGTAGCCGGAGATCGATCGGAGCTCAGAGGCGGAGGGGCCTCGGTCGTTCTTGAGGAGCGAGGCTCTGCTTGCTCAAATAGCAGGCTAGGGAGGTGACTGAGGTTGCTGTTATGAGGAATGAGGGGTGCTGGAGCGAGGAGAGAGGCTACATATAGGCCCACGACGCTGAGCTGACTCGAGAGTGCCGGTGATTCACTGTGGCGCGGATGGGGAGAGAGGAGCTGGGGTCGAAACCACGGTCTCAGAACGTGGTTTTGGACTGTCAGGAGTCACTGCCAAGGAGGGAGAGAGAGGAGAGGCGAGCTACTCTGGCGACACATCTCTGGCCGGTTCTGGTGCGCGTGGGCACGCGTCGCACCAGCTCTTAGCGTGGAGAGGCTGGGCCCTGGTGGTCGCCTGATGCAGAGAGGTTGTCGGGGGAGAGGATAGACACATCGGGGAGGCTGGTCCAAGAGTGTCGCCCCCACCTCAGTGGCTCTCTGTAGCATGCCAGAGCACAGCTTTGGCATGGTGGCGCGCTCTGGGGTGCCTTGGACGTGTCTAGAGTGTCCTGGGCACTGGCTGAGCGATGCCTAGCCATTGGAGACCCGTGGGAGCTTCGGCCGGTCTATGGGGACAAGGAAAACAGGTGTTGTCAGCCTTGAGCTGAAGCTTAGATTGGGGTTTTTGGCATTTCTACTTTGAACCAGAGAGGGGCCAGTTGACTTGGGCTTGGCATTGATGCTAGCCACCTAATCTGAGAGTTTGGGAGAAAGGGTTGGGGTTTAGCTAAGGTTAGGAGGGGTTTTACCCATCTGTCAGAAGGTGCTCGACAGTGGTTTGGGGTGGTTGCACCCCACCACTGGTTCTGCAACTTAACATGATTGGGTTTGGTGCCAAAACAAGGGGCTTCACCAAGTTTGAGCTCCATTGGACAAGTTTAGCTTTGTAAACTTGAAAACATCACCAAATGACCAGATATGTTCCTTCGAAAGAGAGTGTGGGAAAATTAGGTCCCACAAATACCTTTTTTGGCATGGAGCCCTCATTTGAGGTATTAGGCACTCTTGCAAAGTTTCAACTCCATTGGACAAACAGTGCTATGTAGAGTTGCTCTAACTTCAATCTGGACAAAGGGGGTTTTGCAACTATTTGGTGCCCTTAATCATCTTGGATCAAGGTGAAATTTTATATGGACACCAAATATGGCTTAGGGATACCACTGAAATTTTCTAGGAATTTATTGAGAATATTTTCTTTGCAAATATTTCAACAGGTCAAAACA
The DNA here is from genome assembly GCF_904849725.1 of Hordeum vulgare subsp. vulgare. Taxonomy (NCBI): domain Eukaryota; kingdom Viridiplantae; phylum Streptophyta; class Magnoliopsida; order Poales; family Poaceae; genus Hordeum; species Hordeum vulgare. The sequence continues at coordinate 295,935,210 of NC_058520.1, read as the reverse complement.
GACAAAAGGGTTTTCAGGGTTTTACTCAAATAATAATAATATAAATAGGGGTTGAAAATCTTATGAATGGAAAATATATGTCCTTCTGATCATCTCCAATTTGTCTCAGATTTATCTAAGACAGAAAAGTATTTTTCCGTATAGGAATACCATTTATGGCCTCAGAAATGGACATGCAATTAAATTACAAAATTAATTCATAAAATAATTATTATATGGTTTTGGTGCTCTAAAATGGTGCTAGAACTAGATCACCAACTTTGGGTATGAACACTCCTTGCCATGAAGGACTTGTAGTGCAACCCAAAGCAGGGTTTTGCTTTAACCAGAAATAATAAAAAGGGTTTTGAAAATAATTAAGTCATGAGAAATGTGGTCTTTAATATCACATGATGAAGCATACAAACATTAGTTTTGAAAAAGTTTTAATAAACTAAGATTTTTGAATTACAGGAAAAGTGGTAGTGAAAACAGGGTGTGACAGACCTATCCCCCTTACAAGAATCTCGTCCCCGAGATTCCTAAGCTAGGTGCTAAAAAGGTACGGAAACTCAGATCGGAGATAGTCTTCATGCTCCCATGTTGCTTCTGCTTCGGTGTGGTTGCTCCACTGAACCATGAAATACTTGATGGTGCGGCTTCTGGTGCAATGCCCTGCTTCACCTAGGATGTGGATTGGCTTCTCGCGGTAAGTGAGATCTGGCTGAAGGTCGATGGCCTGATGGTCAATGTCCTTGTAAAGATCGGGACGGTTTGGCGCTTGACGACACATCGAGAGTTGCAACACGTGGAAGATGTTGTGCGCACCCGAAAGTTCCGGAGGTAGCTCCAACTGGTAAGCAACTACTCCACGCCTTGCCTTGATCTTAAAAGGTCCAATGAACCTTGGAGAAAGTTTCCCTTTAACATGGAAACACTTGGTTCCCTTAAGAGGTGTGACACGGAGGTACACCTGGTCTCCGAGAACGAACTCCACTACTCTGCGATGAGAATCCGCATAGCTCTTCTGTCGCGTCTTGGTTGCCTTCAAGTTTTCTTGAACAAGTTGCACCTTATCTTCTGCTTCTTGTTGAACTTCCGGCCCAAAAATCAACCCTTCACCGGTTTCGGACCAGTTGAGCGGGGTGCGGCACTTTCGTCCGTATAACACTTCAAATGGGGCATATGGAGACTAGACTGGTAGTTGTTTTTGTATGAGAATTCAGCGAACGACAAACAATCTTCCCATTTGGCACCATGCGCCATGACACAAGCGCGGAGCATATCTTCGAGTATCTGGTTTACTCTCTCCGTCTGTCCGCCTGTCTGCGGGTGGAAAGCAGTGCTGAAAGAGAGTTTGGTTCCGAGGGCTTCTTAGAACTTCATCCATAATCTTGAGGTGAACTGCGTACCTAAGTCAGATACAATTTACTTGGGAACTCCATGGAGACTCACTATACAATGTATGTACAGACTAGCCAATTGGCTTCCATCATAAGTGGTGTTCACTGGAATGAAATGGGCCACCTTGGTCAGATGGTCGAGAATGACCCATATGGAGTTATGCCCCTTGCTTGACTTGGGCGATCCAGTGATGAAGTCCATGCCGACTTTGTGCCACTTCCATTCTGGCACTTGAAGAGGTTGTAGCAGTCCACCAGGTCGCTGATGCTCAGCCTTGACTCACTGGCACACATCGCACTTGGCAACATATGAGGCAATTTCCCTCTTCATGCCAGGCCACCAGAATTTTTCTCGGAGATCTTGAAACATCTTGGTACCACCGGGGTGAATAGAGTAGGGTGTGTCATGTGCTTCCTGCAGGATCAAGTCCTTGAGTTCTGCCTTGTTGGGTACGCATAAACATTTCACAAACCACACTACCCCTTGCTCATCCACTAAGAATTATGGGGCCTTGCCTTCTTGGATCTTTTTCTTGATGCCTTCAATGCTCTTGTGCCCCTTCTGGGCCTCCTTGATATCGTCAGCCAACATTGGTTTAACTTCGAGGTTAGCTAGGAATCCTGATTCCACTAGATCCAACCCGAAGTTCACCATTTCTTCATATAAGGCGGGTAGACTTTCCTTGAGCATAACGTTCAAGGTTCTTTCTGCTTTAGGCATCAACCACTACACTAGCCTTACTAGGGTGATATTGGATGCTGAGATCGTAGTCTTTGATTAGATCCAACCATCTTCGTTGCCTCATATTCAATTCCCTTTGAGTGAAGATGTACTTTAGACTTTTGTGGTTGGTGTATATTTCACATCGCTTCCCCAGAAGGTAATGTTGCCATGTCTTTAGAGCATGAACTACTGCTGCCAACTCGAGATCATGGGTGGCATAATTCTCCTCATGCGGGCACAATTGCCGTGATAGATACGCCACGACCCTACTGTCTTGCATTAGGAATCCACCGAGCCCGGTTCTGGAGGCATCACAATATATCACAAACTCCTTGCTAATATCTGGTGTAGCCAATACCGGGGCGGTACTCAAACTCTTCTTCAACTCCAGGAAGCTCGCTTCACACTCCGGCGTCCATTCGAACTTGTAGCCTTTCTTCAAGAGCTGAGTCATGGGTTGTGTGATGCGGGAGAATCCTTCTACGAACTTGCGGTAGTATCCCGCGAGCCCGAGCAAGCTCCTGACTTCCTTCGCAATGATTGGTGACTTCCAGTTGGTTACCGTAGTAATCTTGCAGGGATCGACTGCCAATCCACATGATGTCATGGTATGTAACGACTAAGATGCGGCCCTTTCCTATTTTGGGGGTGATTCCTCAAAAGGGAAAGGGGCGCATCTAAACGTTTCACAAGCGAGATAACCATAACATTACATAACTGAAGAATGATAAGTAGGGCATACACTTGCCATCTGATGATAGTATAGCATAAAGCTTACAGATACACAATTATTCAAAGCATAGCTTAGTCCCGCTATGGACAACGTGAAACAACTAAAACTATGACATCCCGCAATGCTGGCCCACGATCACGACCACGGCCTCAGTCCTCCGGATAGTTCACGTACAGACGGCCAGAATCCTCATCGAACTCCCACTTCAGTTGGTTGTCATCAGGATCTCCTGCGTCGGGCGTACCTGTAACTGTTGGGGTTTGTAGTAATCTGGGAGCCACGAGGACTCAGCAATCTAATGACCTTGGTATCAAATCTAGCCAAGTTATTAGGTGAGGAAGGTTTAATGTATGGGTTTGCAGCAACCTAAGCATATATGGTGGCTATCTTTCGATGACCAGAGTAAACATGTGGTGGTCTATGCGAGCGATCGAAGACTAGATGACCACTAAGTGATCCTGAACACCTACTTACGTCAAACATAACCCCACCGTGTTCTCGATCGGAGAATGATCTCCGAAGAAGACAGTCACGGTTACACACACAGTTGGCAGTTTTATTAGAGTTACTTCAAGTTGTCTAGAACCGGATGTTAAAAAAATATCCACATTTGCCACATAACCACGGGCACGGCTTTCCGAAAGATTGAACCCTACAGGGGTGCTCCAACTAGTCCATCACAAACTGCCATGGGCCGCAAAGTAATCCTCTATCACGAAACTCGTGATTTCGTCAGATTCCTTAGAGGAAAACCTCAACTTTGAGGAGACCCAATGTTTCACCGGAATCCCTATATGCAAGATATATCGCTAAGATAAGACAAATCTAGCAGGACCTCCCGACGTGTCGACAAACTCGATAGGAGCCGCGTATCTTATTCTTAGGACACGATGGATGGGAAAGCCTACATGAAACCATACCTCAAGTTTCCTTGTGGTGCCCCGTAGTCTGCCCAATTCGGACCAACACTCATGAGGAACACTGGCCCGGGGTTGTTGATTAAATCCTCAGGGTAGCTATTCCCTATGCAAATTATTATTAGGTGATTAGCAGATTAAAACCAATGTTGGGTCGTACCGGACAAGCCTTAACACTACTCGATCTATCAAGAGGGTCCCCATAACAACCCCGAACGTGTTAGGAGCGATCAGTTATGGAATCAAACACCAGTATCCGAACTAAGGCGGCAACAACGGAACAAATCACCCGGCAAAAGGCTAGGCCTTCCGTTATTTGCCAAGTATATAGGTGCATTAATTAAATAGTAGTTTAAACATAATGATATCAAAATACCCATGTTATCACATGGGACAGCTGGCACATGCAACTAGCAAAGCTACTCATTAGAGGTTGAGCAAGCCTACTTAGCCAAACAATATTTGCTAGGACAGGGAGGTATTTGAGGTTCATGGCAAAGACACGTGGCCTTTGTATCAGGTGGTAGGCAGCGAGCATGTAACGAAGGAAACGTGATTCTAAGCATAACAAAGCTAGATACGATGTCAAGGTCACGGTCATCTTGCATGTGATTTCTTCAGCTTGGAACTGCTCTTATTCTTCCTGCACGTACTCTCTAGAGTCCACGTACTCACTCTCCGATCCCGATGCTACCCAAGATAAGATGGCAGACAATGAACACCAGCACAACATAATGCAACAAGCAATATGATGCATGTGTGAAGAAGGAAGCATGCATGACTATTCTAGTCACGTGCATATGCATTCGTTGAGTGAATTGAATTGTGGACAGACCTTCATATTAAGTTATCTTGACATGCAGGAATATGGCATGAACATGTGCGTCACGAGAAAACGATGCAAAAACATAGAAAGAACATACAGAACGGAGCCACGGATCAACCGGAAACTACAAGACAAGTTATGGAGACCGATGGATCAAATCAGCCACAAACACACTCTAATGGGCACTCCCTGGTGTTACTAGGTTGCCATATAATCAAGCAACAAAATATTAGTGGGGTGGTGCATGGGAACACACCACACCATCAACAATGCCCACACAAGCTTCAAATCAACACAAACATACACTTTGTTTCCAACAGCAACATAGCAGTTTGTCTACAACCATCTAAATGACTCAAACAAGATATGAGGCATAAGCCATCCAAAAGATCTACAACCCTATACAAGAAGCTAATTCAAAGGAATCACCCATGAGCAGATCTATAGACACTAACTTGGACAAAATATCACAGATTCTGGGACTTAGTGAAAATCACATATTTTTAGCAGCTGCTTATGCTCTGAAGCATTTTGGCAGCCACCAAAATGATATCTACAGGAAGTGTATAAGCATGAAATTTAACAGGGAGCTAAAAAAACATAAAAGCTCACAAACTTTAGTTTGTTGCATGGGCTGATTCCCAACACAGGAGCTAATTCACACAAGACAACACGGGAAGAAAATAACATCAGATTCCCACACTTGGTGAAAATCACAAGGTTTCAGAAATCTATCAGTTTCAGCCAAGTGTCCACTTTGACAGGGCACAATAGGTGCATAAAAATTCCTAAGAACAAAACAAAGACCCATGCTGTAGAGGGGTTCACCCACTACCATTCCATCAAGGAATCATCCACAAAGGGCCATAGCACCACCTAATGTAAAGATCTAAAAATGGCATCATATCAGAAAATGACAATTTTATGAAGTTGCTCTAAAGTGAAATCAGATTGCACCAATGGATTCCTGGGATGATTCTACCCCAAAATCATATATCATACATGGGTACTTGTATGTAACAACAATGCACAAAGCTAGCTCGACACTATCACATAGAATTATATAAGCTACAATGACTATCATCATATGTGAACACTAGCACATATTGCATCACCTACACATGCACATCACTAGGGCAAGAACAACCCAACAAGGCATAGCATGGATTGACTAACATGTCACACCAACATATAGAAATAGGGTTATCCACACACCTACATGTGCACTCACATACACATGCACATGTGTATATGGACTCACACCACACCATCTACACCTACACATGCACACACTTAAGCACTACTTTCACAACACCACATGACTAGGTGCAACATGAGGGGTTAGGCCCTCTTGCACATGTGTATGTGCACCCTCAGGCACACACTCACACTCAGATACCTACACACATACACTCATGTGCTCACACACACACTCATGTGCACAAACACACACTCATGTGCGCACACACACACTAGGCCTCAAAATAATTAAACAACATCAAAACACCCCCTGGTGTAGAAAGAATCAACACAAAACAGTGAAAGAAAAGAAGTGAAAGAAAAAAAGGGGGGGTGGGTGTGGATCGAACCCACATCCCCCCTGGTGCTATGACGGTGAGACACCACTGGGCTACTGCATCGCGCTTGCCAGATAGGGGGGAATAAGTAGGCTAAGCCTCTCTGGCGCTGCCCTGCTACTGGCGAAAACAGAGAAAAAGAAAAGGGCGTCTGCGGGGGATTGAACCCACGATGCGTGGCGCTGGCGCACACTCGGTTGCCACTCGCTGAGGTAAGTGTTCTTACCAGAGAGGGGGCACGTCTCCTCTTGAGCAGCCCCTGTGCAGCTACTCACTACCACGATGGCGGGCGGAACGGTGGAGGACGACAGTGTCGCTACAGACTACAATCGACGTGCAGGCTACTGGCGTAGGGACGCGGTGACATAGGGGAATCCATTCCCGAGCCTAACTAGGAGAGAGGGCGGTTGCAACGGCGGCGCAACAGAGGTGCTGCTCCTGGCCATGGCAGAGCATGGCGGCGGCGGCAACTACGCTACAACGAGCAGAGGCTCTACGGTAAGGGGAAGAGGAAGAAGGAGTAAGAGGTGTCGCTCACCCTACGCGACAAGGAGGAGAAGGAGACCCGACGAAGAGGAAGAAGAGGCGATGCAGCGGCGATCCACTGCTCCTTCCGCCCGAGACGACGACGGCGAGGAGGGGCCGACAAAAGAGGAGATCGACCCTCCTAGCACCGGGAATGGGTTGGAGAAGGCCACGGCATCCTCCCAGACGCCTTGTATGCCGCGGGGGAGGGTGCCGACGACGAGGAGGACGGCGGGTTCGATGACGGCGCTCTCTGAATCCTCTCTCTTTCTCTGAACTTTTCTCTGTGGGACTTACGTGCAGAGGAGAGGAAGGAGGGAGAAGGAGGTGGAGGCGGGGGAGAGGAACTTTACAGGGCACGCATGCTGAGGCTAGGTCTAAATAGAGGGAGGTGGGATGGCCTCGACGTCCGTGAGATGACGGACGCGAGCTCTCTCTCTCTGAACCTGACGGAAAGCAGGGAGGAGGAGGGGCGCCCTCAGAGAAAGAAGAGAGGGACAGGGAGAAGGCCTTCGGGCGCGAGAACAGGGCGAGGCCCATGTGAGGAGGAGTAGACCGGCCACTTGGGCTTCTCTGATATATGAAAAAAGGGCCTTTCTTTTTAAATAACCCCAAATAGCAAATAAAATACCCAGAGCAACACAGGGTTTCTGAAAATAAAATAAAAACACCTAGGGCATGAGGGATTTATGCCCTATTTAAATAAAATGTAAATCAATTTTTTAGGACAACTAAATTATACATGAAATAGGAATTAAAATATTGTTTTTATTAAAAACCCCAAATGTCTTGAAGCTTAAAAACAACAAGACAATTACCCCCTCAACCACAAGTTAATACTCTGAAAGTATAACATTTTTAAAACAGGTTCTAAAAAGGTTTAACAGACAAGTTTAGAAATAACAAGGGAGTAAAGCTTTGCATCGTTTAACAAGCATGGAAGTAGAAAACATGTTTGGAAACAAAGTTTGAAACCATCACATCATCACACCACACCAAGCAAGCTATCACAAACAAGATGGAGTTGAACACAATGCACTTGAAAGGTATGCCATGATGCAATATGATGACATGCAATGAGCCACATGAAATGAGAACCTTTATAACATCCAACACATGGTTCCACAAAATAGGAAAGGATCCAAATAAGGAAAGGATTACATCTGGGGTGTTACAAACTCTCCCACACTACAAGAAGATCTCGACCCGAGATCTAGGACTGAAAGAACTCTGGAAATTCGGAACGGAGACGATCCTCACGCTCCCAAGTGGCATCTTTATCAGAATGATGTGACCATTGCACCTTAAGAAACTTGATTGACTTATTGCGGGTCTTGCGCTCAGTCGTCTCAAGAACTGCAACCGGATGCTCATGGTAGGATAGGTCGGGTTGAAGGTCGATATCCTGAAGATCAACTGTGCGCTCGGGAGTCTTGAAGCATCTCTGGAGCTGAGAGACATGAAACACGTCATGCACATTTGCGAAGTTTGAAGGGAGCTCTAATTAATATGCAAGGTCGTCTCTCTTGCCAACAATTCTGAAAGACCCAACAAAACGAGGAGCAAGTTTCCCTTTGATGCCAAAACGCTGAGTGCCCTTCATAGGAGACACTTTGAGATAAACGAAGTCATCGAGCTGATAAACCATGCCACGATGATTGCTATTGTAGTAGCTCTTCTGACGGGATTGCGCTGCTATGAGATTATCCCGAATGACACGACACATTTGTTCCGCTTCAGCAATCATGTCACTCCCAAGAATTTGACGCTCACCAGTCTCTGACCAATTGAGCGGGGTACAACATTTCCTGCCATAGAGAATCTCGAACGGAGCTTTTCCTGAATTTGCCTGATAGCTGTTGTTGTAAGAAAACTCAGCAAAAGGTAGGCAGTCTTCCCACTTCATGCCAAAGGAAATGACACAGGCTCTTAGCATATCCTCGAGGACCTGATTGACTCTCTCAACTTGCCCACTAGTCTGAGGATGGAAGGGTGTACTGAATCGAATCTTAGTACCCATCGCGGACTGAAATGAATCCCAGAACTTGGAAGTAAAGATGCTTCCTCGATCTGAAGAAATCAGCATTGGAACACCATGCAATGAGACTACCCTTGACGTATACAGCTCCGCAAGCTGAGCTGCCGAGATAGACTCCTTGACTTGAAGGAAATGAGAGACTTTGCTCAACTTGTCGATGACGACAAAGATGGCATCGTTACCTTTCTTGGACTTTGGAAACCCGGTGACGAAATCCATCTCAACATGGTCGAACTTCCACTCGGGAATGGGCAAGGGATGCAAGAGACCTACTGGACGTTGATGATCTGCTTTCACCCTTCGACATACATCACATTAATTTATGAACTTAGCAATTTTACGCTTCATGCGAGTCCAAGAGAAGGTCTATTTAAGATCCTGATACATCTTGGAACTTCCTGGATGTATCGAGAGAAGAGAGTTATTAGCTTCTTCGATGATAACCTTTATGAGATCCCCTTTCGAAACGACAAGACGATCCTCAAATAATAATGTATCTCTGGCATCAACAGTGAAGCACTTATATTTGGGAACTTCCTTTGCCAAGCCAATCTTAACTTTCTTCACCATAGCATTAAGAAGTTGAGCTTGTCGGACTTGGTCTTCCAAGGTAGGAGAAATCTGAAGATTAGCAAGAAATCCCTTAGGTACTAACTGAAGGATGAGAATTTTGAAAGATTCACAAAGGTCAGGCTGGAGAGGCTTCAGAATGAGACTGTTGCAGTAAGCCTTCCTGCTTAAAGCATTTGCGATGCCATTATCTTTGCCTGGAGTGTACTCAATGCTCGGATTAAAATCTTGGAACATTTCCACCCAACGAGTTTGCCAAAGATTAAGGTTAGGCTGGGTGAAGATGTATTTGAGACTCTTGTGATCGGTGAACACTTCAACCTTTCTCTCCAACAAGAGGTGTCTCCAAGTCACCAGAGCATGTACCACTTCCGCCAACCCAAGATCATGAGTGGGGTAATTATTCTCACTTGGCTTCAACTGCCTCAAGGTATAAGCTACCACTTTCTTGTCTTGCATCAACACTGCACCAAGAACTTGAAGAGAGGCATCGCAGGACACTTGATAAGGTTTGGAGTCATCAGAAGGAACCAAGACTGGAGTATAAGTGAGCTTCTCTATGAGTGTGTCGAACGCCAACTGACACTCTGGAGACCAGACATACTTCACACCCTTCTGAAGAAGACTTGACAGAGGCTTAGCAATCATGGCAAAATTCTCAACGAATCTTCTGCAATAGCTTGCAAGCCCGAGAAAGCATCAACGCTGCTTCACATTTTGCGGAAGTTCCCACTCAACAATGGCCTGCACCTTCGATGGATCAACTTTGATGCCCTCGGTAGAGATGATGTGCCCAAGGTAGACAACTTCCTTCAACCAGAACTCACATTTGGAAAACTTAGCATAGAACTTATGCTCTCTTAGCTTATCAAGCACAAGCCTGAGATTTTCTTCATGCTCTTCCTCAGTTTCCGAAAAGACCAGAATATCATCAAGATACAACAAGACGAATTCATTCTTGAATCGGGAGAAGATATAATTCATCATCCGACAGAAGGTCGGTGGAGCATTGGCCAGACCAAAAGACATCACCGTGTACTCATACGAGCCAAAGCTTGTTCTGAAATCGGTCTTTGGAATGTCCTCTTCGCGAATGCGAATCTGATGATAACACATCCTGAGATCAAGCTTCGAGAAGATCTTAGCCCCTTTCAATTTCTCAAACAACTCATTGATGTTAGGAAGTGGATACTTGTTTTTGATCGTCTTCTTATTCAATGGATGGTAATCAACACAGAGTCGTTCCGTACCATCCTTCTTCTTGACGAAAAGAACTCCACACCCCCAAGGAGATGAGCTTGGTTTGATCAGACCCAGACGCTCTTGCTCATCAAGTTGTTTCTTCGGCTCCTTCAGCTCTTCTGGACGCAGTTTGTACGGCCGTTTACACACAGGCTCAGTACCCGGTTCAAGCTCAATTACGAACTCAACTGCTCTGTGCGGAGGCATTCCTGACAGTTCTTCCGGAAAAACATCTTCATACTCGCAGACCACTCGGACTTGCGAAATTGGAGAGATCTCACCCTTTTCATTCAAGGAAAATAGACGGACCGTGTCATCATGCGCTGCGAAGACATTCGCGTCCTTTGAAGAATGAGTTAGCTTCACTTCTTTAGCTTCACAATCAATAGACGCCTTGTTCATAGCCAACCAATCCATCCCAAGGATCAAATCAATATCAGAGTTGCCAAGGACAATAGGAGATGCCAGAAAAGCATAATCACCCATCTCGACAGTGATATCAGAAACTCCCAAACTAGAACTCATATGCTTCCCAGGGGAAACAACAGCTAACGGCTTAGACAACTGCTCCTGATGCATATTATGCTTGGATGAAAATGGATATGATATGAAGCAATGTGAAGCATCAGAATCAAATTAAACATTAGCAGGAATATCAGTAACTGAAAGATTACCCATAATTATGTCTGAGGTGTTATCTGCTTCAGGTGCATTCACCATATTGACTAGCATTGCTTGGAGGCTTCCCTGGAGGAGGGGGCAGAAGACCCGGCTGAGAGGTGCACTTGTTGGAGTAGTGACCCTTCTGCCCACACCTGTGACAAGTAACATCTGACAGCGGACAGAACTGCACCTGAGGATTCCCTTGCTTCTGCTGCTGAAACCTCTGCTGGAAAGCTGGGTTGGGTGGGTGGGAAGAACCACGACCACGCGACTGCTTGAACCGCTGAGTCTGCCGAGGAGGAGGAGGAGAGACCAAGTATTTCTACTGCTTCTGGACCACGTGAGTTGAGGGCGATGAACTGGACTCCCTAAAACGCTTCCTCGAGTTCGCCACCCTGAGCAAAGCTACCTCAGCACTGAGAGCCAAGTTATAGAACTTATCAAACTCATCGGAATCATGCAAGGAAAGGGCCAGCTGCAAGTCCTCTCTCAGACCACCTCTGAACTGATAGATCTTACTCTTCTGATCTGGAATGTCCTGCAAGGCATAGCGAGCCAACTCATGGAACTCGACGTTGTGCTTGTACACAGAGGAACCACCTTGCTTCAAGCGTCTGAACTTCTCACACATCTCTTCCACAAAGCTAGATGGGATATAGTGAGACCTCAAATCTCAGCAGAACTCGTCCCAAGTAATCATTCTGCCACCCCTGGAGTCCTTCAACTGCTGCCTGCCCCTTGAGCTGAAATGTTGCAAACTTGACGAAATCCTCTGGACGGACATTGCTGCAATCAAAGTGTTCGATCATGTCCCAAATCCATTCCTCAGCGTCAAACGGCTGATCACAAGACGTGAAGGTCTTCGGCTGGTTCGCTAGGAATTGATTCAGAGATGCAAACTAATTACCACCATGGTTGAAATTGCCCTGCTGCTGATTGGTCCTCTCTTGCAACAGCTGGATTAACATCTGGGTGTTAGCATTTGTTGCAGCCATCACTGCTTGCCAAGCCTCTGCAGGAGGAGGCCGCGGCGGAGGAGGAGGCGGAGGAGGTGGTGGCGGAGCATCAGCACCCTCGCGACCCGGATTCTTGTGAGTTGGTAGAGCCATCTTGAAGATGGACAACACATTAGCCCAGAGAATAACATTCAAAGTAAAGCTGAATCAATAGGCAGAAATATCTGAACAAGAATATTTAGCAATTGCACTCGAACAAAATAGTAAGAATGCTTTCTCAAAGTGACTGTCGAAAACATCTGATTGAAGACCACTTGCAAGCCAAGTATGAGCTAGAACTGCTCGGAACAAACGTATGACAGAGATTCCATCCGATATCTTCGTGGATATGATCGCACGGGCTCGAATTTACAGTAGCCATCCTGTGCAAGCCAGTGCACACGACTTACGAAGCATCCCCAAGTCGTAGCGCGCTACAAGGACTCTTTAAGACACAACGAGAACCGCTGTAAGACGACCGTGAACAAACGTACCCACTGAATGTCGAATCCCAACCTCACATCATGCATCTGTAGGAAGATTGTCCTATAAGTCACTACCTGATATCCCACCTAAGAATTCCTGAAATATCTGTTCATGCAATCTGGTACACGTATACAAGGAGTAATATATCACACAACTCCTGTACTAACCCGTCCAGTGTATCACATCCGTCAACACATAACCAGAATCTCGGACCTTCATCTACTACAGACCCTCGTAATCACAATGATACAAAGTGTGGCGATACATCCAGAACTCTCTGCACCAGTACTAGCGAAGCCGGACTCCTCTCATCACAACTAGTATTGAAGCAATTACGAACATCCTCCGTCCCGAGATACTAAGAAATCTGAATGATGGCGATGTGCACAAGAATCCCCTAGAGCTCAACTCCCCGGAACAAATCAAGTCAGATAGGAGGCACCAAGACAGAACTCTGTCACATCGATATCATATAGATTTCAAAATACCCGCGTGATCCTAAAAAACAATTTTGAGCGAGGAGAGGAGTAGAATTAAGATTTCCTGAGTCGAGAACCTCACCAGAGCATAGAAGAGGAGAAAAAAGAAACCTACTCTCCGATATAACTAAGACTCAAAACATTTTACTAGACTCGACTCGGCCAAGTTCGATCACACAAAGGCTCCTATGGTCGTAAGGATCTGATTACCAACTTGTAACGACTAAGATGCGACCCTTTCCTATTTTGGGAGTGATGCCTCAAAAGGGAAAGGGGTGCATCTAAGTTCGCAAGCGAGATAATCATAACATTACATAACTGAAGAATGACAAGTAGGGAATACACTTGCCATCTGACGATAGTATAGCATAAACCTTACAAATACACAATTATTCAGAGCATAGCTTAGTCCCGCTACGGACAACATGAAGCAAGTAAAACTATGACATCCCGCAATGCTGGCCCAAGATCATTACCACGGCCTCAGTCCTCCGGATAGTTCATGTACAGACGGCCACAATCCTCATCGAACTCCCACTTCAGCTGGTTGTCATCAGGATCTCCTGCGTCGAGCGTACCTGTACCTGTTGGGGTTTGTAGTAATCTGGGAGCCACGGGGACTCAGCAATCTAATGACCTAGGTATGGAATCTAGCAAAGTTATTAAGTGAGGAAGATTTAGTGTATGGGTTTGCAGCAACCTAAGCATATATGGTGGCTACCTTACGATGACCAGAGTAAACATGTGGTGGTGACTAGATGAACACTAAGTGATCCTGAACACCTACTTACGTCAAACATAACCCCATCGTATTCTCAATCGGAGAACGATCTCCGAAGAAAACAGTCACAGTTACGCACTTGGCAGTTTTATTAGAGTTACTTCAAGTTGTCTAGAACTGGATGTTAATAAAATATCCACATTTGCCACATAACCACGGGCACGGCTTTCCAAAAGATTAAACCCTACAGGGGTGCTCCAACTAGTCCATCACAAAATGCCACGGGCCGCAAAGTAATCCTCTATCATGAAACTCGTGATTTCGTCGGATTCCTTAGAGGAAAACCTCAACTTTGAGGAGACCCAAAGTTTCACCGGAATCCCTATACGCAAGATATATCGCTAAGGTAAGACAAATCTAGCAGGACCTCCCGACGTGTCAGCGAACTCGATAGGAGCCGCGTATCTCGTTCTCAGGACATGATGGATGGGAAAGCCTACAGGAAACCGTACCTCAAGTTTCCTTGTGGTGGCCCCACAGTCTGCCCAATTTGGACCAACACTCATGAGGAGCACTGGCCCATGATTGTTGATTAAATCCTCGGGGTAGCTATTCCCTATGCAAATTATTATTAGTTGATTAGCAGATTAAAACCAATGTTGGGTCCTGCCGGACAAGCCTTAACACTACACGATTTATCAAGGGGGTCCCCATAACAACCCTGAATGTGTTAGGAGCGATCAGTTATGGAATCAAACACTGGTATCCGAAACTAAGGCGGCAACAACGGAACAAATCACCCGGCAAAAGGCTAGGCCTTCCATTATTTGCCAAGTATATAGGTGCAATAATTAAATAGCAGCGTAAACATAATGATATCAAAATACCCATGTTATCACATGGGATAGCTCGCACCTGCAACTAGCAAAGCTACTCATTAGAGGTTGAGCAAGCCTACTTAGCCAAACAACATTTGCTGGGACAGGGAGGTGTTTGAGGTTCATGGCAAAGACAAGTGGCATTTGTATCAGGTGGTAGGCACCGAGCATGCAATGAAGGAAACGTGATTCTAAGCATAACAAAGCTAGATACAGTGTCAAGGTCATGGTCATCTTGCATGTGATTTCTTTAGCTTGGAACTGCTCTTGTTCTTCCTGCATGTACTCTCCAGAATCCACGTACTCGCTCTTCAATCCCGATGGTACCCAAGATAAGATGACAACCAATGAACACCAGCATAACATAATGCAACAAGCAATATGATGCATGTGTGAAGAAGGAAGCATGCATCACTATTCTAGTCACTTTCATATGCATTCGTTGAGTTAATTGAATTCTCGACAGAACTTCATAAGTTATCTTGACATGCATGAATATGGCATAAACATGTGCATCACGAGAAAACAATGCAAAAACATATAAAGAACATAGAGAACGGAGCCACAGATGAACCGGAAACTACAAAACAAGTTATGGAGACCTACGGATCAAATCAGCCACAAACACACTCTAATGGGCACTCTCTGGTGTTACCAGGTTGCCACATGATCAAGCAACAAAATATAAGTGGGGTGGTGCATGGGAACACACCACACCATCAACAATGCCCACACAAGCTTCAAATGAACACAAACATACACTCTGTTTCCAACAACAACATAGCAGTTTGTCTACAATATCTAAAGTAGCTACAACCATCTAAATGAGTCAAACAAGGTATGAGGCAGAAGTCATCCAAAATCTCTACAACCCTGTACAAGAAGCTAATTCAAAAGAATCACCCATGAGAAGATCTATAGACACTAACTTGGACAAAATATCACCGATTCTGGGATTGAGTGAAAATCACAAATTTTCACCACCTGCTTATGCTCTGAAGCATTTTGGCAGCCTCCAAAATGATATCTACAGGAAGTGTATATGCATGAAATTTAATAGGGAGCTAAACAAACATAAAACCTCACAAACTTTAGTTTTTTGCATGGGTTGATTCCCAACACAGGAGCTTATTCACACAAGACAACAGGGGAAGAAAATAACATCAGATTCCTAGACTTAGTGAAATCACAAGGTTTCGCAAATATGTCAGTTTCAGCCAAGTGTCCACTTCGACAGGGCACAATAGGTGCATACAAATTCCTAAGAACAAAACAAAGACCCCATGCTGTAGAGGGTTTCACCCACTACCATTCCATCAAGGAATCATCCACAAAGGGCCATAGCACCTAATGTAAAGCTCTAAACATGGCATTATATCAGAAAATAATAGTTTTATGAAGTTTCTCCAAAGTGAAATCTGATTGCACCAATCGATTCCTGGGATGATTCTACCCCAAAATCATATATCTTACATGGGTACTTGCATGTAACAACACTGCACAAAGCTAGCTCGAAAATATCACATAGAATTATATAAGCTACAATGACTATCATCACATGTGAACACGAGCACATATTGCATCACCTACACATGCACATCACTAGGTCAACTAGGCATAGCATGGATTCACTAACATGTCACACCAACATATAGAAATAGGGTTATCCACACACCTACATGTGCACTCACATACACACGCACATGTGTATATGGACTCACACCACACTATCTACACCTACACATGCACACTCATAAGTGCTACTCTCACAACACCACATGACTAGGTGCAACATGAGGGGTTAGGCCCTCTTGCACATGTGTATGTGCACCCTCAGGCACACACTCACACTCACATATCTACACACATAGACTGATGTGCTCACACACACACTCATGTGCACACACACACTAGGCCCCAAAATAATAAAACAACATCAACACACCCCCTGGTGTAGAAAGAATTAACACAAAACAGTGAAAGAAAAGAAGTGAAAGCAAAAAAAGGGGGGTGGGTGTGGATCGAACCCACACCCCCCTGGTGCTACCACGGTCACACACCACTGGGCTACTGCATAGCGCTTGCCAAAGAGGGGGGAATAAGCAGGCTAAGCCTCTCTGGCGCTGCCCTGCTACTGGAAAAAACAGAGAAAAAGAAAAGGGCGTCTGTGGGGGATCGAATCCACGACGTGTGGCGCTCGCACACGCTTTGTTGCCACTACGCTGAGGTAAGTGTTCTTACCAGAGAGGGGGCACGTCTCCTCTTGAGCAGCCCCTCTGCAGCGACTCACTACCACGGTGGTGGCTGGAACGTGGGAGGATGACGGCGTTGCTACAGACTACAATCGACGCGGAGGCTACTGGCGTAGGGACGCGGTGACATAGGGGAATCTATTCCCGAGCCTAACTAGGCGAGAGGGCGGCTACAACGGCGGCGCAACAGAGTTGCTGCTCCTGGCCATGGCAAAGCACGGCGGCGGCGGCAACTATGCTACGGCGAGTAGAGGCTCTACGACAAGGGGAAGAGGAAGAAGGAGGTAGAGGTGTCGCTCACCCTACGCAATGAGGAGGAAAAGGAGGCCCGACGAAGAGGAAGAAGAAGCGATGCGACAGCGACCGACTGCTCCTTCCGCTCGAGACGATGATGGCGAGGAGGGGCCGACAGAGGAGGAGATCGACCCTCCTAGCGCCGAGAACCGGTTGGAGAAGGCCCCGGCATCCTCGCGGACGCCTCGGATGTCGCGAGGGAGGCTGCCGGCGATGAGGAGGACGGTGGGTTTGACAGATGCGCTCTCTGAATCCTCTCTCTTTGAACTTTTCTCTCTGGGGACTTACTTGCACAGGAGAGGAAGGATGGAGAAGGAGGTGGCGGCAGGGGAGAGGAACCCTAGAGGGCATGCACGCCGAGGCTAGCTCTAAATTGAGGGAGGTGGTACGGTCTCGACGTTCGTGAGACGACGGACGCGAGCTCTCTCTCTCTCTGAACCTGACGGAAAGGAGGGAGGAGGAGGGACACCGTCGGAGAAAGAAGAGAGGGACGGGGAGAAGGCCTTCGGGCGCGAGAACAGGGCGAGGCCCAGGTGAGGAGGAGTAGGCCGGCCACCTGGGATTCTGTGATATAAGAAAAAAAGGCTTTTCTTTTTAAATAACCCCAAACAGGAAATAAAATACCCGGAGCAACACAATGTTTTTGAAAATGAAATAAAAACACCTAGGGCATGAGGGATTTATGCCCTATTTAAATAAAATGCAAACCTGGTTTTTAGGACAATTAAATTAGACAAGAAACAGGAATTAAAATACTGTTTTTATTAAAAACCCCAAATTTATTGAAGCTTAAAACCAACAAGACAATTACCCCCTCAACCACAAGTTAATACTCTGAAAGTCTAACATTTTTAAAACAAGTTATAACAAGGTTTAACACACAAGTTTAGAAATAAAAAGGGAGTAAAGTTTTGCATAGTTTAATAAGCATGGAAGTAGAAAACATGTTTGGAAACAAAGCTTGAAACCATCACATCATCACACCACACCAAGCAAGCTATCACAAACAAGATGGAGTTGAAGACAATGCACTTGAAAGGGATGCCATGATGCAAGATGATGACATGAAATGAGCCACATGAAATGACAACCTTTATAACATCCAACACATGGTTCCACAAAATAGGCAAGGATCCAAATAAGGAAGGGATTACATCTGGGGTGTTACATGGTATGACCCAAGAATCCAACTTCGTTTAGCCAGAATTGGCATTTGCTGAATTTGGCATAAAGTTGATGCTCTCGAAGCTTTTCCAGCACTAACCTCAAGTGTTGCTCATGCTCTTCTTCGGACTTGGAGAAGATTAATATGTCATCAATAAATACAACGACAAACTTATCCACGTATTCCATGAAGACCTTGTTCATGAGGTACATGAAGTAAGCTCGGGCGTTAGTCAACCCGAAAGACATGACTGTGCATTTGTATAGACCGTACCCTGGGCGTTAGTCAACCCGAAAGACATGACAAGACGAACGTGGTCTTGGGTATGTCTTCAGGTCGGATCTTCAGTTGGTAATATCCAGATCGGAGATCGATCTTGGAGAATACCTTGGCTCCATTTAACTGGTCAAACAAATCTTCAATCTTGGGGAGTGGGTACTTGTTCTTGATCGTGACTTCATTGAGAGACCGGTAATCGACGCAGAGTCTGATAGTTCCATCCTTCTTAGACATGAACAGAATAGGTGATCCCCAAGGTGATGCACTCGAACGAATGAACCCTTTCTTGAGTTGCTCATCCAGCTGCTTCTTCAGCTCTGCTAGCTCTGCGGATCCCATGCTATAAGGCTTCTTATATATAGGCCTTGATCCGGGCATGAGCTCAATGATGAACTCGATGTCTCGGTCAGGAGGCATCCCTGGTAGCTCATCAGGAAAGACATCTTGGTACTCACAGACTATCGGCACTAAGTCCAGTTCTTCTCCTCACAGGCTGTTAACTTGCGGTACACGAGTGGTTACTGGCTCAGAGACATAGTTGACTTTGACCCCTTGGTCGCTTGTCATGGTAATAGCCCTGTTGGCACAGTCCAAGATGCTCCGTTGTTTGGCTAACAAATCCATGCCGAGAATCACTTCTAGGCCTTGCGACGTAATGACGATGATATCTGCTAAGAAACTTATCCCACTACTGAAATTCAGAAATTTGCCGTCTGCCAAGGCGGACGGCAAAGGGGGCAACCACGGACGGCAAAGGCTTTGCCGTCTGCCCCCTCATGGAAAAGTAGACGGTAAAAAAAAATCCGGTGAAGAGGCTCTTTGCCGTCTGCTTTCACAAAGCGGACGGCAAAGAATCTTTGCCATGAGGGGGCAGACGGCAAAATAAGTGGGACGGCATATATTGCAACGTCCCCGTTAAGTGTTAACGGCAGGCCTCCTCTCTTTGCCGTCTGCCTCCCCCCCTTTGCCATGTGGGGGCAGACGGCAAAGAGGGGAGAGAGAGGGGGCAGATTCCCTCTTTGCCGTCTGCCTCCCACCCTTTGCCATGTGGGGGCAGACGACAAAGAGGGGAGAGAGAGGGGGCAGATTCCCTCTTTGCCGTCTGCCTCCCCCCCTTTGCCATGTGGGGGCAGACGACAAAGAGGGGAGAGAGAGGGGTCAGATTCCCTCTTTGCCGTCTGCCTCCCCCCTTTGCCATGTGGGGGCAGACGGCAAAGAGGGGAGAGAGGGGGGCAGATTCCACCTTTGCCGTCTGCCTCCACCCCTTTGCCATGTGTTGGCAGACGGCAAAGAGGGGAACCAACCCCTTTTTTATTTATTTTTTGTTATATCCAGCATTTTTAACAATAATCAGGATCTATATATATATTTGACATAAATAAATTTCTTTCCGTACTCATAACCATATTAAAATAACTCTCATCCATAGTGCATACATATTATGGAAGTTACATCCGAACCAAACCATATATTACACCAGTTTCATCCACGTGCATACAAAGTTTCATATATTCATATACTACAATAGTTTCACTACAACCCATGGTACAAGAAATAATCTTCAAGCATTCCATCAACCAAGCTTCCCGTGAAGTGAAGGTAATCTGCAAAATGACAAATAAGAAAGTTAGAAAAATAATACTAGATGAAGTAGTGTATATATAGGTTATTTCGGAGAGAAATTAGCTAAGTATAGACCATTTAGGAGCTAACTAAGCTAATTATGTCATTTAGGTGGAACCCTAGCTAACTATAGGAGAAGAGAAAGAGAAGAAGAAGTAAAAGAAGGAGGAGGAGGAGGAGAAGGAGAAGGAAGAGGAGAAGAAGAAGAAAAAGGAGGAGGAGGAGGAGGAGGAGAAGGAGAAGGAAGAGGAGAAGAAGAAGAAGGAGAAGAAGGAGAAGAAGAAAAGAAGAAGGAGAAGGAGAAGAAGAAGGAGCGGGAGAAGGAGAAGGAGGAAGAAGGAGGAAGAAGAAGGGGAAGGAGGAGCTCCTTCTCCTTATCCTCCTTCTTCTCCTTCTTCTTCTCCTCCTCCCTCTCCTCCTTCTTCTTCTCCTTTTTCCTCTTCCTTCCTTTCATTTTCCTCTTTTTCTCTTCTGGTCCCCTTCTTCGGGCTAAATTGGCTAAGAATGCCTTTTTGGAGCTAATTATGTCATTTCGAGGATAATTAGCTAAGTATAGGTTATTTTTTATTAAATAGGCCATTTTGGAGCTAACTAAGCTAATTATGTCATTTCGTAGGATAATTTGCCAATTTATCCTTTCTTGGATAAGTCTAAGCTACGTAGAAGAAGAGATAGAGAAGAAGAAGTAAAATAAGGAGGAGGAGGAGGAGGAGGAGGAGAAGAAGAAGGAAGAGGAGAAGAAGAAGAAAAGAAGAAGGAGAAGGAGAAGAAGAAGGAGAAGGAGAAGGAGGAAGAAGGAGGAAGAAGAAGGGGAAGGAGGAGCTCCTTCTCCTTCTCCTCCTTCTTCTCCTTCTTCTTCTCCTCCTCCCTCTCCTCCTTCTTCTTCTCCTTTTTCCTCTTCCTTCATTTCATTTTCCTCTTTTTATCTTCTTGTCCCCTTCTTCGGGCTAAATTGGCTAAGAATGCCTTTTTGGAGCTAATTATGTCATTTCGAGGATAATTAGCTAAGTATAGGTCATTTTTTATTAAATAGGCCATTTTGGAGCTAACTAAGCTAATTATGTCATTTCGTAGGATAATTAGCCAATTTAGCCTTTCTTGGATGAGTCTAAGCTACGTAGAAGAAGAGATAGAGAAGAAGAAGTAAAATAAGGAGGAGGAGGAGGAGGAGGAGGAGGAGAAGAAGAAGGAAGAGGAGAAGAAGAAGAAAAGAAGAAGGAGAAGGAGAAGAAGAAGGAGAAGAAGAAGGAGAAGGAGAAGGAGGAAGAAGGAGGAAGAAGAAGGGGAAGGAGGAGCTCCTTCTCCTTCTCCTCCTTCTTCTCCTTCTTCTTCTCCTCCTCCCTCTCCTCCTTCTTCTTCTCCTTTTTCCTCTTCCTTCCTTTCATTTTCCTCTTTTTCTCTTCTGGTCCCCTTCTTCGGGCTAAATTGGCTAAGAATGCCTTTTTGGAGCTAATTATGTCATTTCGAGGATAATTAGCTAAGTATAGGTCATTTTTTATTAAATAGGCCATTTTGGAGCTAACTAAGCTAATTATGTCATTTCGTAGGATAATTAGCCAATTTAGCCTTTCTTGGATAAGTCTAAGCTACGTAGAAGAAGAGATAGAGAAGAAGAAGTAAAATAACGAGGAGGAGGAGGAGGAGGAGGAGAAGAAGAAGGAAGAGGAGAAGAAGAAGGAGAAGGAGAAGGAGGAAGAAGGAGGAAGAAGAAGGGGAAGGAGGAGCTCCTTCTCCTTCTCTTCCTTCTTCTCCTTCTTCTTCTCCTCCTCCCTCTCCTCCTTCTTCTCCTCATTTTTCCTCTTCCTTCCTTTCATTTTTCCTCTTTTTCTCTTCTGGTCCCCTTCTTCGGGCTAAATTGGCTAAGAATGCCTTTTTGGACCTAATTATGTCATTTCGAGGATAATTAGCTAAGTATAGGTCTTTTTTTATTAAATAGGACATTTTGGAGCTAACTTAGCTAATTATGTCATTTCGTAGGACAATTGGCTAATTTAGCCTTTCTTGGATGAGTCTAAGCTACGTAGAAGAAGAGATAGAGAAGAAGAAGTAAAATAAGGAGGAGGAGGAGGAGGAGGAGGAGAAGAAGAAGGAAGAGGAGAAGAAGAAGAAAAGAAGAAGGAGAAGGAGAAGAAGAAGGAGAAGGAGAAGGAGGAGGAAGAAGGAGTAGGAGGAGCTCCTTCTCCTTCTCCTCCTTCTTCTCCTTCTTCTCCTTCTTCTTCTCCTCCTCCCTCTCCTCCTTCTTCTCCTCATTTTTCCTCTTCCCTCCTTTCATTTTTCCTCCTTTTCTCTTCTTGTCCCCTTCCTCGGGCTAAATTGGCTATTTTGGAGCTAACTAAGCTAATTATGTCATTAGATGGAAGTCTAGCTATTTTTTTATTAAAACACTAGAAATAACATACCTAAG
Organism: Hordeum vulgare subsp. vulgare; assembly: GCF_904849725.1. NCBI lineage: Eukaryota > Viridiplantae > Streptophyta > Magnoliopsida > Poales > Poaceae > Hordeum > Hordeum vulgare. Next base: position 295,912,437 of record NC_058520.1, on the reverse strand, counting down.
TTAGGGTGAAGCACGGTGGCTCTGGCTTGTTTCACCTGGAGAAGGCTGCCCTGGAGAAGGCTCGACTGTAGAAGGGTCGTGCGATGCGTTTCGGGACATATTCTGCACCAAACATCGTTTGCAATGTGTAGTTAGCATGAGGACACTCTTAAGATCACTCCACTGAAATGAAACTCACCGTCCCCGCCACGTTAATGACTGGCATCGGCGGAGGGACTTGGCCGTTCTTCTCGCACATAGACTGTACATTTGGTTTCGACAAGTCAAACTTTTTATTTATTAATGAAACAGACATTCAAATGCAAGATTTGAAATAACATGAAGAAGAAACTTACCACGAAGTGCTCGTATATGGCCCTGGTAGACGCTTCATTCCGTGCCCTCTCCGCCTCCACCAATGCAGTCGTCCTCTCCTCCAGCTCCCTAATTTCCTTATCCTTCTCCGCCATAGCCGCCTGCATTGCCGCTCTCTCTTTCTGAATAGCAGCCTGCAACACAACTCATTGTTAGCAATGTAATCATATTGGTTCCAACGCACAACATAATGCGGAAAGATAGTTGAGTCCATTAAACTAACCTCGATGGCGAGCTCGACTGGCCGTGGACGACGTGTTATCTCCGGACAAGAGCTTGTTTGGCGTGCCTTTATCTGCCGGAGAGTGCTAGGACAACGTATAAGGCCGTCTCCAATGGCGATCGAGCCATGGGGCCTCCCGTTGCCAGCTATCATCACCAGCTCTGGATCAATAGGCCCCTCGCTCGGGTTAAAGTCCTCCCCTTTCCTCGCCTTCTCGTGATCTCTGTACTTCACGAGCTTGTCGTGGGAGGAGATGTTGGTGAAGTTTTCTGGATGCTCGAGGTCAGACTCACAGAATGCCTTGACCTTCTTGTACGAGGCAGTATGGGCCATCGCATACAGGTCGTACATCTGTGGCGCCTCCGTCTTATTGTGACGCGCCTAAAAGAGAGAGAGCAGAAAATTGTATTGGTAAAGGGCTCAAGATAGCATTAAGAATGAATTGCATGAGGCATTAAGCAAACCACATACCCAGTTCTCGCCAAATTGGATTAAGTTGACGCTCCCTTGATGGTGTGGCACGCCAACCATTTTGCCACGCCTCTCCTTGGCGTTGTTGTGGCTGGTCTCCCACGTTTCGGAGCACCACTGGTCCACCAAGGCCTCCCAACAATCCATCTTATCCACACACCATCTAGGGGGCACCTAAGTTAATAAAGAGAAATTTGAGTGCGTAAGAACCAAATCAAGGAAACTAACTACAAAGCCTTAATAATATGTAATTACCTTCATGTAATGCTCCTTCTCCATCTTAGCATCACGGCACTTCGCCTTATCAATCCTAATACGCCGCGTGGCATAGTAGTCTCGAACAGCCTGCACCCGAGCCTCGTGCCGGAAGTTTTGAAGTAGGCGGCGACATTCGGTTTCGATAAGCTTTGCCGCGTCGTCCTCGTATCCCTCCTCACACCTGTAGAAGGTCTGTAAACGAGACAACACCGATTAGTACAATAAATAGCTATGGTTAATTTATAATTGTGTGAAAGAGAAATTACCCAAAACTTTCGGATCACCATGTCCGCCCTCGTGGCACACAAAACACCGTCGATCTCCACCTCCGGCGGGGCCGGGGCACCCAAGTAGTGCTCCCAGGTCATCCCTACCTCTCGCTCCCGACCGGGCAATGTAACAAACCCTGGGAAGTTTTGACGGCAAAGAACACCGAGGACGCTGTTGGGCTTGCGGACACCCTTGGCAACAATCCAACCCCTATAGTATGACAAATTAAAGCCAAAACATTAGATATTTGAGAAAACGCGAAGGCAAAAGGTTAAATAAGAGTAAATTAACTTACTTGTCCCCATTTGGCCTAATCGAGCACCTCTGCTCGGGGGTCGCTGGCATGAGCGGGAGCCCCGAACTACCACACTGGTAGACGGTATCCCCCTCACCCAGCTCCTCGTCGCTACCAGCATGGCCAGTTGGCTCTGGCCAGGGATCCCACTGGGTCTCTTGGGACGTACCCTCATCCCTGCTGTGCTCCGCAGTCGTGTGGAAGGAAGCCTCTGGGACACGAGTCTCGTGGGTCAAAGGCTCGTCGACCTGAGGCTCGTCGACCCGAGGCTCGTGAACCGGAGACAGTGTAGCCTCCACCTCAGACGAATCCACCCTAGAAGTCCTCCTGTGCTCAGGTGAATCAGCTTGGGGTGGTGGCGGAGACCGTGTAGCCCTACCTCTCCCGCGGCCACGTGTACCTTTAGTACAACATAAATACCAACATGAGTAATAAAATGTATATAAATACCAATATGCATACAACATGAGTACAACATAAATACCAACATGAATACAACGTGTACCTTTAGTGCCTCTCGGCTTCGCGGGTGGTCGACCTCCTCTCACGGGGGCCGCTCCTTGCATAGTAGAGAGCAACACTCTCCGAAGAGGCGAGGCAGGAATGGAAGTACCCATCCCATCACCCGCCGACGAAGAAGCAGCCGCGGCATGCTTTCGACCCTTTCCCACCATCTTTCAACACCTGTCATGACAAAGAGTAAATGAAATTAGTACAACATAAATACCAACATGACTAATAAAAATTCAATACCTAACATGAACTCAAAATTTATATATAGTATAATAGTTGAATACCTGACATGAACTAATAACAATCGTCCTCGTCTATATATGCTTCGGGGTCAATAAATGCATCATGATCATCACTATCATCAATAAATGCATCATCATCATCACTATCTAGAAGAACATGTGGAAGGCCACCATTATGTAATCGGTCAAGAAGTGACAGGTCATCCGCAGCAGTAACCTCTTCTTCTTCCAGCTCTTCCTCTTCGGGCTCAGGGGTTAAGACGGATTCACTGTCGCTGTCTACTTCAATGTTCTGGGGTGAAGTAGAGCGGTTCTTGAAACGTTTCTTGGACATACGTGTTTCTTGGAAGAATTCTCCTTCATATGTGTCTGGGTTAATGTGAGGTTCGTAATCCTATTCATTGAGGGTAGGTGGTCTAAAATGTGGTGGCACTTCATAAACGACATCCCAACCTTTGAGATTTGGATCAGTTTGGCAGGCCCACGGTAGATAGAAAACTTGTGTCGCCTGTTGAGCCATAATATAGACATCGGGAACATCTAAGTGGGTGTTTTGGTTGATTTCGACTAGTCCTATATGTTCATGAGTCCTTCTAGTCTCCCTCGGCTCAAACCAATAACATTTGAACACTACGACGGTCGGTGGGTTTTCACCATAGAATAGAAGTTCATAAATTGCTTCAACCCTTCCATAATACTCGGTGTCTCCTTCGCCGATAGCAGAGACAGAACAATTTGTAGTCTTTAGGTCGGGCATAGATAGCTCTTTGCCAAAGGTACGAAAGTGATACCCGTTGATGTTGTATTTGTCAAATGAACGGACCTTATAGTCAAAACCATTAGCGACTTGTCTCAACTCGGCGTCCATAGACTCTGCATCAGCCTACAAGTTTAATACGAAAGAATGGATGCATTAGCCGCAAATTAGACCAATAAGTCAAATGGGCCCTTAATGGTAATTAATTACCCTTTGTTTGAACCAAGAGATGAAACCAGGATAGTCGCCTCCATGCTTTGCGAGAAGCTCATACTCTTCGACGGAATCCTTTTCGATGACCGCTCCATCCGAGAATTCGGCGACGTATCGACTATATCAAATATCCGGGAATAAGAGTGGTTCAAAGCAATTAGAAGTTGCGGAACAATAAATTACCGAGAACTTACTCGATGTACGGCCGCACTTCTGTTAGGATGGTGAAGATATACAATGAAATGGTCCGCCATTCTTCGACATCCAACGATTTCCCTTTCGAAGCACCGGATGGTGCGAGCTTACCTTTGAATAGGCTGAGGTTGGATCGAACTTTTTCTCGATCGCCATCATTGTACCGAGGCTTCGGGTTATGCAAATGATAATTTTTGGCTTTGTAGTGTGCTGTCACGAAGTTTGCCGCCTCCTCAGTAATGAATGCCTCGGCCATCGATGCTTCAATTCTACGTTTATTTTTACACTTAGCTCGAAGCGTCTTCTGCATCCTCTCAGTTGAGTAGCACCATCGATTTTGAACGGGCCCCCCCATTCTTGCCTCGGTCGGGAGATGCAAAATCAAATGTTGCATTGGATTAAAGAAGCCCGGTGGAAAGATCTTTTCTAATTTGCAGACCAACTCCGGCGCCAACTCTTCCATTTCATCTAGCACGCCAGGCGATAGTTCTTTCGCACAAAGAGAACGGAAGAAATAGCTCAGCTCTGCCAGTACTAGACATTCATCCTCAGGGATAAAGCCACGCAACATCACCGGCATTACCCGCTCAATCCATATGTGCCAATCATGACTCTTGAGCCCAAATATTTTCAATTTCTCAAGACTCGCTCCCCTCTTTAGATTCGCAGCGTACCATCGGGGAACATCAACCGCATTTTCACCCACAATAGCATTTCCCTCATAGCTGGCCTTTCAAGATTGAACCATGCCTTTGGCTTCGCTATGCTTTTCTTTCCTTTCCGTTGTCGCAAGTTTTGCAACGGTCTATCACATAGAGCCTCCAGGTCGATTCTAGCCTTAGGATTATCTTTTGACTTCCCCTCTATGCCGAACAATGTACCAAAAATGGCCTCCGCAATATTCTTTTCAGTGTGCATCACATCAATGTTGTGTGGGCAAAGGAGGTCTTTGAAGTAAGGGAGATCCCATAAGCATGACTTGTGAGTCCAGGCGTGTTCCGTATTATACCCTTTGAAGTATCCTGGACGCAAAGGATCGGGCTCGAGAGCGTTTAACTGATCAAGGGTCTGTTGGCCTGTCAACGTAGCTGTTGCAGTGTTTTTGACAACTCTACCTTTGATGAAATTCTTCTTGTCTTTTCTGAACTTATGGTCAGGATCCAGGAATTGTCTATGCATGTCGAAGCAAGAATACTTGCGACCAGCCTGCAGCCAACGGAACTGAAGAGCTGCCTTGCATGTGGTGCACGGGAACCTTCCATGCACACACCAGCCAGCGAATAGCGCAAACGCCGGATAATCATGCGTCGAGTACATGTACCACACATGCATTTTGAAATTTGTTTTGGTAGCCGCGTCGTAGGTCTTGATCCCATTATCCCAGGCTTCTTGCAACTCATCCTTAAGCGGCTGCATGTACACATTCATATTCTTCCCCGGATAGTTGCGCCCTGGAATTATCAACGTCAGGAAAATGTTCTTTCTTTTCATAATCTCTCCGGGTGGCAAATTTAGTGGAATGACAAATACAGGCCAACAACTGTATTGTGCTGCCGTCATACCATACACATTGAACCCATCCGTGCTGATGGCAACTCTAGGTTGCCTTGGATCTTCCGATTTATCCTTATGTAATGCATCGAAGTGCCTCCACGCAAAACCATCTGAAGTGTGTACCAGCATCTTGTTCCCATCCGCATCTAGTTCGGTTCTTTTGCCCAATTTGTGCCATGTCATCTGTCTGGCCGTCTCTTCGACCATGAAAAGACGTTGAAGTCTTGGTACGATTGGCAGATATCGAAGAACACTAATGGGGATTTTGGTCTGATTCTTCTCACCCATGCCGTTGTCTACCACAATATACCTGGAAGAATTGCAAATGGGGCAATAGTTCAAGGCCGCATACTCAAGCCTAAATAAGGCACATCCATTCTCACAGGCATGTATCTTCTCATAGGGCATCTTAAGTACACGGAGGATTTTCTCTGACTGGTACAGGTTTGCAGGCAGTACATGGTATTTGGGTAGAAAGCGTCCAAATATCGTCATCATCGCGTCGTAGCATTCTCTGCCTAGGTTGAATTGAGCCTTCAGAGCCATTACTTGAGCGATGGCATCCAGCTGACAAAGCTCAGTCTGCTCATGGAGAGGACGTTTTGAAGACTCCAACATTTCATAGAAGGCCTTTGCAGATTCCTCCATCTCATCGTCCGAATCCTGAGCATCATCAAAGTCTTGCACCATGTCTTCAATCCCGGTACCATGCTCGTCGGTGCGACGACGAATCACCTCAGCTCTGGCACGTTGGTCAGACTCACCATGAAAAGTCCACACCGTATAATTAGGCGTAAAACCCCACTTCTGCAAGTGTTTACCCATTTCAAACTCTGTCTGCTTTTTCCAGTTGTCGCAGTTGGGACAGGGGCACCATGTTTTTTGCTGGCTATTTGCAAATGCGGCTCTCACAAACCCCCTGGTTTTTGTTAACCATTCATGGGTCATGTCTTTCTGACTAGGGTGACCAGTGTACATCCAAGCACGATCACTCATGTTGCCTAGCTACCTATGGGGGCACAAGAAATAAATACATAATTCATCATCTATATTCATACGCTAATCAAGTTTGTCAGTTTTATTACGTCCATGCAACCTACACGCTAATAGGTAAAGATAGGTCCTAATCCCACCCGAGTATGTGTAGACTGGGTTCGTTTTCCCATGCTCTGCTCTAGATGCGACGCAGAATTTCGGCAGCACCTCCCCGCTGTTCTCCTGATACACGTCTCGGCAATAAGCAGAGAGGATGTGTACCCGGAGAACAACAGGGGAGGCACTGACGAAATTCCGCATCGGATCCGGAGCACAGCATACGGGAAAACAAACCCAATCTACACATACTCGGGCTGTCCATGGATAATGTTGGACAATTCGAAAGGATGGCGGTTATAAATATGCAAAGAAATGCATATTTATAGATGTCGCCCTTTCGAACGGGAGACGCATACTGGTCACGCATACTCATGATTGAAGAAACCTATAGCTAGCAAGTTTCATCGGCACGAAGACCGGGACAGAGCAAATTAAGGGGGTAGGAGGAGAAGTCATTTGTGCTCACCAACAAACGCAAGGGCGGAGCTCGTCCAACGCACGTGGAGGTCGTCGAACAACTGCACATTGAAATTCACCCGATCAACACAAATACGATGTTTTTATAATTAACATGATCGGAAAATATGTGACCTAACTCATAATTTACAAAACTATGACCCCGTGGGCCTCTGGAAGGCCGAAAAGCACGTTCTCGTTCAAAAGAAGGCAGAAGAGGTGTCGGGGGTCGGGGCTTAGTGGCGTCGGGAGTCAGTGCCGTCGAGGGTCGGTGGCATCGGGGGTCGGGGGGTTAGTGGCGTCGGTTGTGGGGGGTCAGTGGCGTCGGGGGTCCAGGGTCAGTGGCGTCGGGGGTCCAGGGTCAGTGACGTCGGGTGTCAGTGGCGTCGGGGGTCGGGGGTTGGTGGCGTCGAGCGTCGGGGGTCGGGAGTCGTGGGCCGAGGGTCTGGGTCGGGGGCAGTGGCGTCGGGGGTCGAGGGTTAGTGGCGTCGGGGGTCAGTGGCGTCGGGGGTCGGGGGTCGGGGGTCAGTGGCTTCGGAGGTCGATGGTCTGGGGTCAGTGGCGTCGGGCGTCAGGGGTCGGGGGTCGAGGGTCAGTTTCGGGGTGCCGGGGTTCCCTTTTCCTCTTCTTTCTTCTTCTCCTCTCTCCTCTTTTTCTTCTTCTTCTTCTTCTTCTTCTTCTTCTTCTTCTTCTTCTTCTTCTTCTTCTTCTTTTTTCTCCTCCTACTCCCCCTCCTCTTTTTCTCCTTCTATTCTTTTTCTTCTTCTTCTTCTTCTTCTTCTTCTTCTTCTTCTTCTTCTTCTTTCTCCTCCTCTTTCTCCTCCTCCTCCTCTCCTCTTCTTCTTCTTCTTCTTCTTCTTCTTCTTCTTCTTCTTTTTTCTCCTCCTCCTCCTCCTCTTCTTCTTCTTCTTCTTCTTCTTCTTCTCCTGCTTTTTTTCCTTCTGCTTTTTTTCTTCTAACCTAACTAACTAACCTAATTAGCCTAATAATCTAACCAAATAAACTAACTAAATTACCATATATATAATAAAAAACTAACCTAATAAACTAACTAAAGTAATTAACTTTTTTAAAAAGAAAAACAGGAAAAACTCACCGGCAGGGGGCGGCGGCAGGGGCGGCGGCGGCAGGGGGCGCGCGGCTGGGGGCTCGCCGCAGGGGGCGTCGGCGGCAGGGGGCGGCGACGGCAGGTGGCGCGCAGCAGGGGGCGGCGGCGGCAGGGGGCGGCGACGGCAGGGGGCGGCGACGGCAGGTGGCGCGGGCGCGCGGCAGGGGGCGGCGGTGGCAGGGGGCGGCGGCGGCAGGCGGCAGCGGCAGGGGGCGGCGGCGGCAGGGGGCGCGCCGCAGGGGAGGTGCCCTCTCGGGGAGGGGATCCCACGGGGAGGGGGTCGCCGGGGGGGGGGGGGGTGGGCTCGCCACGGGGAGGGGGTCGCCGCCGTGGAGAGAGAGAGTGGTCGGGGTGAGAGAGAGAGAGAGACAGTGAGCGAGGGGGGGGTGTAACGGCCGTTATAGGGCTGCCCCTTTGCCGTCCGCCCCCCGATGGCAAAGGGCCGTATGGCAGACGGCAAAGGGCCGTATGGCAGACGGCAAAGGCCCGCGGACGGCAAAGGCCCCCGGATTTCGGACACGACAGGCATGGGACCCACGCGTCCCCTTTGCCGTCTGCCCTGGGGCTCTTTGCCGTCTGCTGGCGGACGGCAAAGGACCCACACATGGCAAATAGTATTTTTGCCATGTGTCAGTTCTTTGCCGTCTGTATTGTGTCAACTGATGGCAAAGAGGTTCTTTGCCGTCAGCCAGCAGACGGTAAAGAACTGGCTGACGGCAAATTTCTGGATCCCATTGATAACAATCCCGACTTTCCTACACCCTAGGATGGTCCTTAACACTGCTCCCGGGGTTTGTATTGCCATTTGCCCGTTAAGCAGGGTAGGCTTCAAACCACATTTTTTCGCAAATCTTTGTGTAACAAAATAATGCGAAGCATCACAATCAAACAATATTGTTGCTCGGGTGTTGATGAGGAACGTACCCAGAATGCAGTCTGGGTCTTCCTGTGCCTCTTACGCGGAGATATGATTGATCCACCCCCTGTTGTGATACTGCTGGTTGCGGGGAGCTTGGTTCCTTCCTGGTGCTCCTTGGCCTTGGTTTGGCGCATTGGGGCGTGGTGCGTCGGGCTTCTTGTTAGGGCACTGCCTGGAATAGTGCCATGTCTGTCCACATCCAAAACAGATAACTTCTGCTGGAAGGTTGGTCTTGACTCCACTGTTGTTCGGTGGGTTGAATGATGGCTTGGTGTTGACTTGCTGTTGAGGCTAGTAGTTCTAGCGGAATGTTGGAGACTTGTACTACTGCTGCTGTTAACTGGGTCTTGCTGGAGCTGACTGCCATGGGCGTGGCTTCGGATTACTAGGTCCTCCACTACCCATCAGCTTGCGCTTACGGGTGTCTTCCATTGCACGACGCTTATCTTCCAACATAAGGGCCTTGTTAACTAGATCGCTGAAGGCCCAGGATTCACAAACAACCAGTGTTGACATAAAGTGTTCCACTTTAGCGGACTCAGTGTTGACATCCTTTGGTGCATATCTTGACAGGAGGTTGAACTTCTACAAATATTCCTTGACAGATCCACTGCCTTTCCTTAAAGCTCGGAATTCACGCTTCTTAATGGTCATCATTCCGGGAGGAATGTGAGCAGCGCCGAATCCTTCCTTGAACATTGCCCAGGTGATGACTTGTCCTGCTCGCATGATCTGAAATCCATCCCACCAAGCTCTGGTTGTGCCTTTGACAAAGTGAGATGCATAGAGAACTTCCTCACGATCATCAGTGCATTTGACCAGCGTGAGGAGGTCTTCGATAGTAAGGATGCAGTCATCGGCATCCAATGGTTCAGTCATCTCCGTGAATATGGGTGGCATAGTCCGCATGAACTCACAAAGAGTATACGGACCATTGTCATTCCTGTTCTGCGATGGGTTGTTCACCAAGACTTGAGCTAGCTGCTGAATGGCGGCATTACTGGCTTGACGTTCCTCGCGAAGAGCTTGAAGGAACTGAGCCATAGTCAAGCTTTTAGGAGGACGCGGTGGCGGTGGAACATCGTCTTGCTGCTGCTCATGGTGATCTCCAGCATGAGCATCCCCTCCGGTTTCCTGCTGCTGACCTGAAGAGGCAGAGCCGTGGTTGCCGAAGGTGCTGGTGCGAGTTGCAATCACCATCCTGTCAGGGGAGTAGACAGGTCAATTTGCCGAACTGGCCAGAATCATAAGGGCGGATGCTCTAGTACATGGGTCTGGTGCTGTGATGGTGTGAGATGTTCAAGCCAAAGATTTTTGGAAAAGAATAATGCATTAGATTAAATCAAGCGATGTAGTCGCTTACAAGCTGTCTAAGGCAGAATGCGACTTGCATCCAACATGCTCACAACATCATGGTTCGCATGAACCGATACATAAACGTACTATGCTTAGGAAATCTCCTAATTGCCTAAGTCATAATCCTATGCGGCTGACTGCTCGGTTTCGTAGGCGGGTTCTGCAGTGTCTTCGTCTTCATCTTCATCGGTACTTTCCTCCTTCAGAGGGGTGGGAGAAGGAAGCGGTCCATCACGGTGTCTCTTGGTTGGCGAGGCAACGAAAAGTTCAGTGTACTCTTCCACGGTTAGGCGGCGAATCTGAATAGGAGTGGCCTGCAGCGGTTGTACTCCTCGTTGGAAAGCAATGGTTGATCGTCTTCGGGTGCTCCTTCCTTCTTTTCCTTGCGGGTCTTCATATTCTCCATGCGGAGTAGATCGTGGACTTGGTGCAGTTCTTGGCGAATCTTTGTTGACTCCTTGATCAAAAGGTGCCTCATAGTGTCGGAGGAGAGGCTGAAGTAGGTTTGAAACGTTAGTGCCGTCCCGTCCTGCGACGATGGGTTGAGTGTCCAACTCCCGTCTATCCAATCCTTAATAAAAGGTAGGTGACGAGTAGCTGGCTCATTAGCCATCTCGGGAAGGATGTCGTGGAGACGCACGAGCGCCTCTCGTGCGGCTTTCTCCACTGCCAGCATGAGATCCTCCATTTGTGGTCCTTCGAAGAACCAACTAGTCGGGAGTCATTAGCCTTCACTATCACATCCACGTGATATTCCTTAGTGTCGGCATTGACCCAGTGCTCGTGGTAGAGGAAGATGGGCGTGTGGCGTACTTGGCACTTCTCGAGGCTATCACCCAAAAGTAGGGGAATACCCGTCTCCAGAAGCATCTTAGGTACGGCGGCCATCTACAAGATGTAGGAGAGAGGGTTAGAAAATTTTTAGTGGGTGCAGAATCTCAGGTTAAGGTCTAGGTGCACTAATCGTCTCGGCTATCGTTCATGCTACCTAAGTCTTCCTATAGTCAGAATGGCTCTGATACCGGCTCTGTGGGGACCCGGACTTACGAGTCGAGATCGCCAAATGAACGTGCTCACCGAACACGCAGATACTGAATATTAAGAGTCTTGCATGCAAATACTGAATTATTACATCACGTGACCGAATTGTCAAGTTCACAAGGTAGGGCCTATAAGGCCAATTAGATGGATACAACTAGTAGCGGAAATCTTAGGGTTAAGCGGGTGCCAATGCCATCAGCTTACACCAACAGGCATTATGACTGGGAAGCGTCCTAGTTCGCAGGGGCGTCTCCAAAGATGTACTCTTCTCCAAACTCCGGTTCTTCCATGTCTGGTCAATAATATAACCAGTGGCAAGCCAATGAGTACTTTTGAATGTACTCGCAAACTGCCCATGATATGAACAATGCAAGTGAAGGATAACAATAATATGCATCTTTGGTGGACAACAACTTGGTTGTAATAATCATGATCGTGGATGTGCAACATAAGCTAAATCTTGATTTGAAGAACAGGATACATATATCAATATATCTGTCGAGGGTTGAACACTCTGGGTTCACCCTATATGCCAAGTCACCAAACTTGGGCATACCAACTCTTTCATGTTAACTCCATTTACCACAAACTCACACACACACTTGGTTTATGCGGAAACGACTGGATGTAGTTTAAGCAGCACCACCCAACTGTCCTTGACTGTGGACACGACTAACGAAATAGTTATACACTTTGGAGAGGTAGTAAGCTGGACCCACGAGATTTGGTAAACTTCCGTGTCATCCACAACTCGCGGAACATAACATACCCGAGGTAAGTACCCGATCAATGCCTTTCCCCTGACGATACTAGACAAAGAGATCCACTCGATTGGTTCCTAGCCCACATGTTGTACGTCTTACGAGCACCAACTCTGGACATTATCAACCATGCGGGGACCAACGGTGTGCGTGGAACACGTAAAAACGGCATAGTCTCCCTACCTGGCACGACCCCATCACAAGAGTGACCACACATCACTCCCGCCACTAGTAATGTGGCTCTTTGCTAGCACCGACCAGAGTAATAAACACAACCCGTCCCATAAAGGGGTAATGTGGTCGTACATGTAAGGTTGGGAGGGTCGACACATCATAAATCTAATCCCATTTCCGAAACCATACACACACAAATACCCGATGGACCACTTCACAAAAAGTGGCCACCTAACTCATCATCACCCTCGGGCATTAGTGGCATCCGACAGGGTTTTCATAAATCTTTGATTATACCAACAACATGCTCATGCTACTATGCTTAGCTCTGCTTGTCAACATGAGATTAGCGTGACCCTCATAGGTGGTAGGATCATGCTCAAAATGCAAGTGCTCCGAAGGAGCCTTCGGTAACAACACTTCAATGATTTACCGACTCTTATGATCATATGCAACGGAAATATTTGCTACACTAGCATGCAATATAACATATGCTCAGTCATGGTCAAAGGGTTGCTTGCCTTGGTTAGCTAGGTATTCGGGGTCTTAGAGGTCTTCCGCTCCGACTCCTTCGTCACATGGGTTTTCTATCGTCGTATAAAGATAAAACTAATAAGTAGCTCAGTCCAAAACAGATCATAAAGTCACTTTAAAAATGTTTGTTATTTCTGATAACTACAGGTTGTTATTTAAAAAATATTTGCTTCTGGTTTTAATGAAAGAATATTTCTAAAATCAACTTAGGAGAAGCAAAACTATTCCAATTTAATCCTTTTTATTATTGTAAAACAGAACAGTTGCTGCAAAAATTCAACCAATGGTTCTGTTAAATACTACACATTTTTAGATGAATAACGGTGGAAAAATTATATTTTTACACTCGTTAAATCTTTTTTATAAAAATCATTTAAACCCAGGTTGTAAATCAAAAAAAAAAGTGGCTACGGGCAGCGAGGGTGAGAGAGATGGGCCACCTACAGGTGGGGCACACCTGTCGGGGTCGTCTCCTACCTATGGCCAGAGAGGAGGGGGAGCACTCCGGCGTGGCTACCGACGTCCTCGGGCCCTAACGATGACGAGAATGGGTCCGCCTCGTCGTCACCTACCTGATAATGGTCGAGAAGACGGCGGAGGGGCTCAGGTTCACTGGCGACGAGGTAGCCGCGACGGAGGGGTTCCGGGCAAAGGTGGAGGTGGTAGCTAGGCGCAAGGATTTGCTCAGGGAAGAGAGGGGAAAGCTTCCTAAGGTCACGAGGAGTGGTTTGGGGTGCAGAGGAAAGCGGGAGTCGACGTGTAGCCGGATATCGACCGAAGCTCCGAGGCAGAGGGGCCTCGGTCGATCTTGAGTACCGGGGCTCTTCTTGCTCAAAGAGGAGGCTAGGGAGGTGATTGAGGTTGCTGCGATGAGGAATGAGGGGTGCTAGAGCGAGGGGAGAGGCTATATATAGGCTCGCGATGGTGAGCCGACTGGGGAGTGCAGGTGATTCACCGTACCGCGCTCGGAGGTGTAGAGAGGAGCTGGGGTCGAAACCACGGTCTCAGGACGTGGTTTGGGACTGCGAGGACTCACTGCGAGGGAGGGAGAGAGAGGAGATGCGAGCTACTGTGGCCACACATCTCTAGCCGGTTCTGGTGCGCGCAAGCACGCGTAGCACCAGGTCTTAGCACGGGAGAGGAGGGGCCCTGATGGTCGCCTGTTGCAGAGGGCTTGTCGGGGTAGAGGATAGACACATCGGGGGAGGCTGGAACTGGCCGAGAGCGTCATGCCCACCTTGGTGGCTATCTGCAGCACGCCCATAGCGCAGCTTTGGCATGCCATGGCATGCTGGCGCGCTCTGGGGTGCCTTGGACGTGTCTAGCATGTCCTAGGCACTTGCTGAGAGATGCCTATCCATTGGAGACCCGTGGGAGCTTTGGCTGGTCAAGGGGGACAAGGAAAACACGTGTTGTCAGCCTTCAGCTGAAGCTTCGATTGGGGTTTTTGGCATTTCTACTTTGAACCGAAGAGGGGCCAGTTGATTGAGGCTTGGCATTGATGTTATCCACCTAATCTAAGAGTTTGGGAGAAAGGGTTGGGGTTTAGCTAAGATTAGGAGGGGTTTTACCCATCTGTCAGAAGGTGCTGGACAGTGGTTTGGGGTGGTTGCAACCCACCACTGGTTCTGAACTTAACAGGATTGGGTTTGGTGCTAAAACAGGGGGCTTCACCAAGTTTGAGCTCCATTGGACAAGTTTAGCTCTGTAAACTTGAAAGCATCACCAAATGACCAGATATGTTCCTTACAAAGAGAGTGCGGGCAAATTAGGTCCCACAAATCCCATTTTTGGCATGGAGCCCTCATTTGAGGTATTAGGCACTCCTGCTGATGGGGTTATAGTCCTATGGTAGGGTCATAGGCCTGCCCCATGGGTCCTACCCAAGGACTACCCTTCATAAGGGATAAGGCCCTTAGTCAGTTCCGACTGAATTAAGGACTTCCCATCATCTAGTCGGTGACGAATCCTCCATCATCCAGTCGGAGATGAGCATTCGGAAAGTATCAAACTTACCGACTGGATTCCACTCTGTACATCGTAACCCCCCTGGAGGGCAACAGTCATACATTTCCACGTACCTTTATTATCATTTAAGACATACGTTACCTGTAACGTAGGCATTTATTCGCCACTACTCCACCCCTGTGCACCGAACCGTTGTGAAGGGTAGCGCACTCTATATAAGCCGCCCTTCCCCACTGGTGCAGGGGTTAGCAATTCACTGTAATCCATATTCCACTCGACAACAAGCTCCCAAGAGCACTGATACGTAGGGCTTTTACCTCCACCGTAGAGGGGCCTGAACTCATACAACCTCGCCATAGCTAAGGCTCTGCCCATCCTTTCGTACCCTACACATCTACTGTCAGACTTATACCCACGACAGTTGGCGCCCACCGTGGGGCAGGCGTCAAAGCGACTTCCGGCGAGTTTGCGACTACATCTTTTCGTCATGTCATCCGGTGGAGATTTGAGCATGGGTCACGTGATCCTCTTCGGCGCTCTCTCCTTCACCGTCGACGATTCGGCATGGCTTTGGGACGCCCCTCTCGACGTCGAGGCACTCCCCAGTCGTGGGGCTACGCACTTTCGTGCCGGCGCCCGCGATATCCTTCTTCTCTAGCAGTCGGCTCCGGTGTCGACCTACGCCGCCGTCGCACGCCACAATAAATGGTCCTGCCGTCCGAGGCTCTAGCGTTGGGTGTAACATGCCCAGGCGCGCCAGCACGCGTCCTCACAAGTGGCGGTCCTACAGTCGGTTGTAGTGGTGCCGCCGTCCCAGCACTCGGAGTCAGTTCCGACTGAGTTTCCTTCCGAGTACTTGGGTCGCGGGCCTGCAGCTGAAGTGCACATGGCCAACTCCCATGAAAGTCCCCGCCAGACCGGCCGGAATGCACATGAGGTCGGCAAAACATCCGGCGCTCGCCGTCAGCCCCGCCGTTCTGCCAGTCGCCACACTCGGCGGAGCAACGTGGAGGTGTTCCGCACACCCGTCCTCAACCTGGCTGCTGCCGCCAAGATAGCCGATTCCCTCCAGCCGACTGATTCAGAGGCTGGCAGAGGGATCGATCAAATCCGTGCCCTGCTGCACACGGCGCAGCAGCAAAATTCGGCGGTCTCCCAGTCGCACAACAGGATCCACAATAGTTCTGGTCATGCGAACACGGATCGGTCAGTTCAGAGCCCCGGTTCTCATCAGCGACACAGGGGAGGCAGCCGTTCCATGAATCCCGAAGATCGTCGCCGTTCACGCACCCCTCCGCGGGGTGGGCCCTACGGGCCCCGACATCATGATGACCGGTGTTCAGTCGGTGACACTTATGATCCAAGACCCGACGCGAGGGGGCATATCGCCCAGAGGAGGGTCGACAGGGGTCGGGCCCACCGCGATGGCCACGATGTGGACCGTCCGAGTGGAAGCAGGACCATCGTCTCTGGTCCCGAGTGTTTCAGTCGAGCCATCCGTTTGGCTGACATCCCTCCGAACTTCCGATTGGCGCCGGGGATCAACAAGTTTACAGGAGAATCCAAGCCAGAAACATGGCTGGATGACTACCGAGTGGCAGTCCAGATCGGAGGAGGGGACGACCATGTCGCCATGAAACACCTCCCTCTGATGCTCGACGGCTCGGCACGATCGTGGATGAACCAGTTGGCTCCCTCAAGCATCTACAGCTGGGAAGATCTGGCCCGAGTCTTCATCAGGACCTTCAAAGGGACGTTCAAACGCTCTGCTGGTCTCGTGGAGCTCCAGCACTGTGTCCAGAAGCAGAATGAGCCCCTGCGCGATTTCGTTCAGCGTTGGACGACCCTCTACCACACAATGGAGAACGTCATAGAGCACCAAGCAGTCTGCGCCTTCAAGGCAGGCGTGCGGTACAGAGATCTGTACTTGAAGTTCGGTCGAACAGGCGACATCTCCATGAGTAAGATGATGGAGATAGCGGCACGCTATGCAAATGGCGAAGAAGAGGACCGCATTCGTAGTGGCAAGCACAAAGCAGTCGCTAATGGAGATGGGAACAGCACCCGGAAGCAGAAGCAGACAGCTCCGTCCACTTCGGAGGCAGAGGCCGCAGCCGTTACCAATGCAAAGTTCAAGGGCAAGGGGAAGGCTCAGTTCACCCCCAAGAAGAAACAGTTCGGAAACCACATCCTGGACGAGCCATGTCCAATTCACATGAAGAAGGATGAAGAGGGCAACGCCATATTTCCGAAGCATACCAGTCGGCAATGTCGCCTCCTGATCCAGGGGTTCGGCGAAGGGCAGCCGAGTGAAAAGGACAATGAACTGGATGAGGAGGACAAGGAGGATCCGTTCCCCCAAGTCCATGCAACACTGATGATTTTTGTTGACGTTGAGAGCAAGAGTCGACTGAAGCTGGTGAACAGGGAGGTGAACATGGCCACGCCGACCAACCCCACGTTCCTCAAATGGTCTCAGACTGCGATCACCTTTGACTAGTCGGATCATCGAGCACACGTACCCACCCCAGGGAGGCACGCTCTGGTCATCGACCCGGTGGTGGAAGGATTCCGACTGCGCAAAGTCCTCATGGACGGCGGCAGTGGCTTCAACATCATGTACGCTGACACTCTCAAGGTGATGGGCATTCCGATGTCCAAACTTAGCGAGAGCAGCATGCAGTTCCATGGAGTCGTCCCTGGACGAAAGGCCAAGTCACTCGGCCAGATCGCGTTGGACGTCGTCTTCGGCTCCGACAAGAACTTCTACAAGGAAAAGTTGACGTTCGAGGTGGTGGACTTCCAGAGTGCGTACCACGCAATTCTGGGCCGCCCGGCGTATGCACATTTCGTGGCCCGTCCATGTTACGTGTACCTGAAGCTGAAGATGCCAGGCCCAAAAGGTGTGATCACTATCACCGGCAATCGGCAGCGGGCCGAGGAGTGTCTGCAGCAGGGATCGAGGTTCGCCGACCAACAGATGGCTGTCCTCGAGCTTGACGAGTACAAGAAGACAGTCGACCCCGCTGACTTGATGCGTTCGAAGAAGCCAGCTTCGGAGTCCGCATTCCAGTCGGCGGGAGAGACGAAGAAGGTCAGCATCCACTCGACGGACGACACCGCTGCCCCGACGAACATCTCCACCACCCTCGATCCTAAATAGGAAGCCGAGCTCATCCAATTCCTCCGTGAGAACTGGGACATCTTCGCATGGAAGCCCGCTGACATGCCAGGTGTACCCAGGGAGTTGGCTGAGCACCGACTGCAGGTGGATCCCGCTGCTCGGCCTGTCCGAGAATGCCTGCGTCGGTCCGCCGCGCACAAGAGGAAGGCAATCGGAGAAGAGGTGGCTAAGCTTTTGGCAGCCAACTTCATTCGCGAGGTACACCACTCCGAGTGGCTCGCCAATGTTGTCATGGTGCCCAAGAAAGACAAGTCGCTCCGAATGTGCATCGACTTCAAGCATCTCAATAAGGTCATTTTCCGCTCCCCCGCATCTATCAAATTGTCGATTCGACTGCGGGTTGTGAGCGTTTGTCATTCCTTGATGCCTACTCGGGCTATCATCACATCCGTCTGTATGGCCCCGATGAATTAAAAACAACCTTCATCACCCCATTCGGGTGCTTCTGCTACATCACTATGCCATTTGGTTTGAAGAATGCAGGAGCAACCTTTATGCGCATGATCCAAAAATGCCTCCTCGACCAGATCGGTCGGAATGTGGTGGCGTATATGGATGATATCGTAGTCAAGTCACGCAAAGGTTCCGACCTGCTGACTGACTTGGCAGAAACATTCTCCAACCTTCGTAGGTACGATATCAAGCTCAACACAGCCAAGTGTTCATTCGGCATTCCCAGCGGGAAGTTACTCGGTTTCTTCGTTTCCGAACGAGGGATCGATGTCAACCCCGAAAAGATCGGGACCATCGTCCGAATGGAGCGGCCGGTCTGAATACACGATGTTCAAAGACTCACGGGTTGCCTAGCGGCTTTGAGCAGGTTTATCAGTCGACTCGGTGAGAAGGCACTTCCTCTGTACCGACTCATGAAGAAATCAGATACTTTCGAGTGGACAGACGAAGCCCAAATCGCATTCGACGACCTCAAAGTCCTACTTTCCACCCAACCGGTTCTTACTACTCCGCTCTGTAAAGGACCCCTTCTTCTGTACATCGCCGCTACAAATCAAGTCGTCAGCACTATTCTCACAGTCGAACGGGAAGAAGAAGGCAAAGCATACAGGGTTCAGCGGCCAGTGTATTATGTCTCCGAAGTCCTGACTCCTTCCAAGCAGGGGTATCCCCATTATCAAAAACTTATCTACGGGATTTACATGACTACGAAGAAGGTGGCTCATTATTTTCAAGACCACTTGGTGTCCGTCGTTTCTGATGCTCCGTTGTCGGAAATCCTACACAATCGGGACGCCTCGGGCAGAGTGGCAAAGTGGGCAATGGAGATGTTATACTACGACATCAAGTTCGAGGCCAAGAAAGCTATAAAGACTCAAGCTCTGGTTGACTTCATAGCAGAATGGGTAGAACAATAGCAACCGACCCACATCTACTCGGCTCATTGGACAATGTTCTTCGATGAGTCCAAGATGTTGAATGGCTCCGGCGCTGGCGTTGTGATCATATCGCCAAAGGGTGACAAACTCAAGTATGTCTTGCAGATACACTTTGATTCCTCCAACAACGAGGTAGATTATGAAGCTCTCCTTTATGGACTGCGCATGGCCATCGCACTCGGCGTCCGTCGCCTGATGATCTATGGCGATTCGGATTTGGTGGTTAATCAAGTGATTAAGGAATGGGACATCAGGAACCCCACCATGACCACATACTGCAACACAGTGAGGAAGCTCGAGAAAAAGTTTGAAGTTCTGGAACTCCACCATGTTCCGCGACTGAAAAACCAAGCAGCTGATGAGTTGGCAAAACTCGGATCCACTCGGAGGCCAGTCCCTAGTGATGCCTGCCTCGAGCACCTCCACCTTCCCTCAGTTAAAGAAGATCCTTTCGCAGAAGAACCAATACAACCAAAGAGCTCGACAAATCCGACTGAAGTCGAAGTCCCTGCTTTGGTTGATTTGATCATGGAGATTCTTGCTATCATCCCCGATTGGACTGTGCCGTTTATTGCGTACATCCTGAGGCAAGAATTACCAGAAGACGAAGTCCAAGCTAGACAGATCGTCCGCAGGTCAAAGTTGCTCACTGTCATTGATGGCCAGTTGTACAAAGAAAGCGTCTCAGGCGTCCTTCAACGATGCATCTCCCCTGAGGGGGGATAGTTAATCCTGGAAGAAATTCACTCGGGAACCTGCGGTCATCACGCCTCCTCAAGAGCAATCGTCGCCAAAGCATTCAGAGCTGGCTTCTTCTGGCTGCAGGCGAATGAAATGGCGAAGGATATGGTCGACCGATGCGAAGGCTGTCAATTCTACTCTAACAAGTCCCACAAGCCAACATCTGCGTTGAAGACAATCCCTCTTCTTTGGCCGTTTGCACTATGGGGATTAGATACAGTCGGTCCATTCAGGACAGGCCAAGGGGGATTCACACATCTGTTGGTGGCAGTCGACAAGTTCACAAAGTGGATTGTAGCCAAGCCCATCAAGAAGTTCGACGCCCTTAAGGCCATCAAGTTTGTCAAGGACATCATCTCCAGATTCGGGGTACCTCACAACATAATCACTGACAATGGAACAAATTTTGACTCGGACATATTTAAAGGTTTCTGTACAAGCCAAGGTATCCGAGTGGATTTTGCATCTGTGGCGCATCCCCAAACAAACGGGCAAGCAGAGCACGCGAATTGACTCATTCTGCAAGGTTTGAAGCCTCGACTCTTGCGAGAAGTGGGACATGCCGCCGGCGCATGGGTCACCGAGCTTCCTTCGGTGCTATGGGGTCTCCGCACAACCCCAAATAGATCTACAGGGCGATCCCCGTTCTTCCTCATTACGGAGCAGAGGCAGTCCTTCCGAGTGACTTGCTTCACAATGCTCCACGAGTTGAACTCTTCTCCGAAGCTGAAGCAGAGCAAGCACGGCAAGACGGAGTGGATCTTCTAGAGGAGGAGCGCGAGATGGCACGGACTCGCTCAACCATTTATCAACAAGATCTGCGGCGCTTTCACGCACGACACGTCAGGAGTCGTACATTCCAAACAGGCGACCTGGTGCTCCGAGTGGATCAGCAGAGACCTCATAAGTTGGCTCCCGCCTGGGAAGGACCCTTCATCATCTCCAAGGTGCTGAACAACGGAGCATATCGACTCTACAACCTCGACAGGGAAACAGATGAGCCGCGAGCATGGAACGGAGATCTCCTGAAGCGCTTCTACACGTGACCGTCGACTGAAGCAATGTAAAGAACAAGTATCGTTGAAGTAATACAAAGTAGATTGAGTTTTTGCAGATTCAAAATTCTTCCGCGTTCGCAGACTCCGGTCTCAAAAAAAAAACTTAGCCGCGAACCAGAAGCACCTAAGTATAAACTTTCTCCGAGTGTGCACTAAACGTCGCACTCGGGGACTTAGCTGCGATCCAGAATCGCCTAAGTACTAACTTTCCACGAGTGTGCACTAAACGTCGCACTCGGGGACTTAGTTGCGATCCAGAATCGCCTAAGTAATAACTTTCTCCGAGTGTGCACTAAACGTCGCACTCGGGGACTTAGCTCCGATCCAGAATCGCCTAAGTACTAACTTTCTTCGAGTATGCACTAAATGTCGCACTCGGGGACTTAGCTGCGATCCAGAATCGCCTAAGTAATAACTTTCTCCGAGTGTGCACAACACGTCGCACTCGGGGACTTAGCTGCGATCCAGAATCGCCTAAGTACTAAGTTTCTCCGAGTGTGCAGTAAACGTCGCACTCGGGGACTTAGCTGCGATCAAGAATCGCCTAATTACAAACTTTCTCCAAGTGTGTGCTAAACGTAGCACTCGGGGACTTAGCTGCGATCAAGAATCACCTAAGTACAAACTTTCTCCGAGTGTGCGCTAAACGTCGCACTCGGGGACTTAGATGCGATCAAGAATCGCCTAAGTATTAACTTTCTCCGACTGTGCACTAAACGTCACACTCGGCGACTTAGCCGCTATCCAGAATCGCCTAAGTATTAACTTTCTCTGAGTGTGCACTAAACGTCGCACTCGGGGACTTGTCTGCGACCAAGAATCGCCTAAGTAGAAAGCCTCCTTCAAGTGTATCTTACAGATCCACTTGGAGGCTTAGCAGACCCTCATTGAGGCTCATGCAGATGTCAAGACAACTGACAATTACATGAGTACCAGAACCTCATTGAGGCTCATGTAGATGTCAAGACAACTGACAATTACATGAGTAACAACTCGCTCCAAGTACGACCTTACAGTCGCACTCGAAGACTTAGCCGCGATCACGAATCGCCTAAGTACACAATTGCCTTCGAGTGTATCCTACAGATCCACTCGGAGACTCAGCAGACCCTCAGTGAGGCTCATGCAGATGTCAAGACAACTGAAAATTACATGAGCAACAACTCGCTTCGAGTACGACCTTACAGTCGCACTCGAAGACTTAGCCGCGATCGCGAATCGCCTAAGTACACAATTGCCTTCGAGTGTATCCTACAGATCCACTCGGAGACTCAGCAGACCCTTAGTGAGGCTCATGCAGATGTCACGACAACTGACAATTACATGCTCTGCATGTTTTCCATTGGCTTCACCAAGAAACGCCAAACAAAAACCACGAGCCAAAATCGTGTCAACAACTCTTTGGCAAAGGAAGAGCAAAATAGTCGGTTCGAATTCAAAGTTGGCTTGAAGATAGTCGGTTCGGTGTAGATCAAGATTATCCACACCGAACCACGAATGTGACGGCCAACATCAGTGGCCAAAGTATGATACAAGCGAACACTCGGCATACCGAGGTAAAAGTTTTCTCAAGCGTCGTCAGGACTTGCACTGGGACTAGCAGGCTCCACGAAAGTATCGAGGTCGATCCCGTCTGCGATGCGAGTGGCGCTCTCAAGGAAGGTCTCCATGAAATCTTCGAATCGAAGCTTCTTGGTGTTGGCGACTTGCAAGGCCTTCAGATTCTCTTCGCGAGCCTCCTTGCAGTGCACTCGGACTAGGGACAACGCCACGTCCGCACCACAGCGAGCCGCAGACTTCTTCCACGCGTACACTCGGTTCGGGACCTCCTCCAGCCGAGTCATCAACCCTTCCATCTCTTGCTCGGACTCGTCTTCGGGCCACAACTCCTTGTCGATTCGGCCGGCGACCTCTCTCAGTCGACCGATGAAAGGTCCCACTTTTCCCAGGCGAATGTGCGCTCGGAGCATGTCTTGATTGGCGTCCTCGCCGAGTGGAACGTTCGGAAGAACCGACAGCTCAACGTCAGCTGCTTCAGCCTCAGCGTCCATACAAAAATCTACAAAGACAAGACGAGCAAACAGTAAGCGCAGAATGAAATACATAGTCAAGAAGCACTCGGAAAAACAGAACTTACCACCGAGAAGCGCAATCATATTCCGTGCCCAATCACTGACGTACTTCTCCTGTGATATGCACCGCCTGTTCATCACCTTCATCTGCCCCATCAGCTCGGTTCTTTGTTTCCCCATTTTCTCCATTTCGGCCACCAATGCCTTGTTTGCCTCACGGGACTCCTCCAAGGACTTATCTCGTTCAGCCAGAGCACCCTTCAGACCAGCTAAGGCAAGCATTGCTGCCTCCAGCTCCGTAGCAAGCTGAATCTTTTCAGCTTTCAGAGTGTTGTACGCTGATCCCATCTCGCAACTGTTCTACAAGTTAGCGCGAAGAGACGATCAGACAAATTCAACAAGGACAACAATACAAACTCGAAGTTCTTCACACCCCTGCCGACGCAAGCAGTCGACAGCGGTCTCGGGGACTACACCCAGTGGGTTCACTAAGAGTGACCCCACTGGCATGAAGCTCAAACAGGTCCGCCCTATTGAGGTACATAACTAAAAACAAGCCTATGAGGTTACTACTACCTGACCTGAGTAAAATTACTCTCGAGGACTCATCCAGTAGGTTCACTCGGAGTGCCCCCACCGGTAACATTCGAACAGATTAGTTTTGATCCGATCAAGTTAAAGAAAATGTATATAAAGGCAACTGCCGGTGCAAGAACTCGACAGAAGTCTCGGGACCACACCCACTGGGTTCACTAAGAGTGAACCCACTGCAAAATAATCATGCTGTATCCGAGTATATTGCTTAAACAACCACTAGGTTAAAAGGGGAAAGTAAATACTTACTAGCCCACTTACTCGGATATCGTCCCAGGGTTCCAAGCTTCGCTTGTACACAGACGCGATGGAGTCGTATGCTCTCTTAGCATCACCCGCCATCAACTCCGCCTGCACCATGGCCCCCTTGGCAGCTCCCACCTGATCTTCCGGGCGGCACTGAGCGTCGTACTGGACGGTCGACGGACTTGGCCCCACAAGAGACTCCTTGGGCATCCCAAGTCCTGCTCCAGTCGGTTCAGCGGCGATGAGCGTCGTTTCAGTCGACGGCATCGTCTCAGTTGGCGGCGCATCCATGGCGGGAGTAGTAACAGGTGGAACAGCCTCAAGGACAGGCACCGCAGCTTGCTCGGACCTCTTCTGGTCGTCCTCCTCCACATGAATCACCTCTGAAGGAAGCCCGACCAAACAACGTGAGACCGCAGAAAAAAAGGCAAGACCGAAGACAGAATTCGTGAAACAATAATGTAAGCTCTCAGAGTCGCCACGACGTACCTTGCTGGGATGTGACAACGTTGTCCGTATCCATGGGATCGTCCCCCTGGCGTGGCAGAGAAGTGGCGGAGGTGGTATCTCTGTCGAGTAAAATTCACTCGACCAATAAGCATGAGTTCAATCAAATACTGGAAGAAGATAGAAGAACAATACACTTACGCTGAGGCGACGGGAACAACGATCCTCATCCGCGGCAAAGCCTTCCGAGGCTTGGATCCACTCGGTTTGGCCACCTTAGAGGGCTGGCCAACGGGCTCAGCAGCAGAGTCCCTGGTCCTTTTTGTGCTCCGAGCACTCGGAACCATGGGAGAAGCTGGCAAGGCACTCGGAACCACAGGAGGAGCTGTCGGGGCACTCGAGGCCGCTGGAGGAACCGACGGAGCCACAGGTTCGTGGCGGCGTTTAGTTCGAGGCTCTGGTGGTGGGGGCGGCGAGTTCTGTTCCTCATCTTCCCCCTCTTCTTCTTCGGACTCCTCCTCCGTCTCCCCACTATCGTAGACGTACTCAACGCTCTCCACGCTGCCCTCCTGGCCGCCTTCCTCTTCCTCAGTCGGATTCCCGTTCGAGACAGGAGAAAACAAGTTGGTCCACGCCTGCATGAGATACTGTGGACAACATCAGACGTCAGACAGTGATAAAAGAAAAAGCGATAAATCTAAGACAATTGTGTGCACTCGACAAGTTATACTCACCTCATTCGGAGGAGGGTTGTCCGCGCGGAAGGGCTTCACACGCCGGGCTCCTCTGGGGTTATCGCAGGCGCCTGTGATGTTGCGAACCCACGATGTCACAAGCTCCCCGGTCACGCACTCCGGGTTAGTTCGAGTGGAGTCCTCAGGCCCCGTATAGTGCCACATGGCGTGGTGTCCAGCTTGCAAAGGCTGGATACGCCTACCGAGAAAAATCTCCAGCAAGTCTATCCCAGTGACCCCCTTTCGGACGACCTCTACCAACGCATCGACCAGAGGCTGGATCTGGATCTTCTCCATCTTCGTGAGCGCAAGCTGCCTAGGCGGAGCCGGTCGGTCTAGGCTAAAAGGTGGCAGTCGAGTTGCGGCATTCGGGCAAGCAACGTCCTGGCAGTAGAACCAAGTCGACTGCCAGTTCCTAACGGATTCGGACAACTGAATAGCGGGATAGCTACTTTTACTTTTCTTTTGGAAGCCTAAGACTCCGCAGAGCTGGAGAAGGTGAGTTTTGTCGTCCGACTGGCTAAGTATTTTGATGGTTTGAGATCTAGCAGAGAAGATGTGCTTAAAGAGCCCCCAATGGGGAGGACAGCCGATAAAACACTCGCACAACACGACGAAGGCAGAGAGATGAGCTATTGCGTTGGGAGGAAAATGGTGGAGCTGCGCCCCGAAGTGGTTCATTATACCTCTGAAGAAGGGATGAGGAGGCAGAGAGAAGCCTCGGTGCACGTGACTGAGTAGCAAGACGCGCTCCCCCTTCCTGGGGCGCCGGCTCCGTCTCGCCCTCCGCCGGCAACCTCCACGTCTTGTGCTCGATCATGCCTTGCTCCACCGGCTCCAGCATGTCCTCCTTCGTCATCGTGGAGGGGAGGAAATCCCCCTGGATCCAACCCGCCGGCAGTGCTCGCTGCCGCCGCTGAGCAGGAGCCGCCACCTTCTTCTTCTTCCGTGCCTCAAGCTTGCTCGTATGCCCCTTTGTCATGGTGGAGGCTGCAGATCCGCGGGGGAGGAGTAGAAGGAAGGAGCTCGGGATGCGCAGGAGGTCACGAGAGAAGCGGGGCAAATGCGTGTTATCAGGCGAGTGCAACGAAAAACCCTCGCTGTAGAGGTTTAAATAAGGTTCCGACTAGGTCACTAGTAAGTGGCCCCGAAATCTTATCCCCCGACCGGTTGCTGCGATATTAGAGGAGGAGATGAAGGCGCGGAAATCAAGGCGACAGATACTACTCGATTACGATGTCGAACTCCCCGCTGAGCACGCGGCAACCGAAATTTCAGGATCCCAGAAAATCCGCCACTGTCAGTTGACTGGTCACGTCAAAAGATTCCACGAAAGCACTCGGTCCGTGAGGGTTCGTTTCACAGATACATCCACTCGGATCACTCGTCAAGAGGACAAAATCGATCGAGGCAAACAACGTCAAAGCCGCATCCATACCAGTCGGATCCGTACTCGAGGCATCGCTTCGTCGTTCCAACCCCAATCCATTCGGGGACTAATGATGGGGGTATAGTCCTAGGGTAGGGTCATAGGCCTGCCCCATGGGTCCTACCCAAGGACTACCCTTCGTAAAGGATAAGGCCCTTAGTTAGTTCCGACTGAATTAAGGACTTCCCATCATCCAGTCGGTGACAAATCCTCCATCATCCAGTCGGAGATGAGCATTCGGAGCGTATCAAACTTACCGACTCAATTCCACTCTGTACATCATAACCCCCCTGGAGGGCAACGGTCATACGTTTCCACGTACCTTTATTAGCATTTAAGACATACGTTACCTGTAACGTAGGCATTTATTCGCCACTACTCCACCCATGTGCACCGAACCGTTGTGAAGGGTAGCGCACTCTATATAAACCGCCCTTCCCCACTGGTGCAGGGGTTAGCAATTCACTGTAATCCATATTCCACTCGACAAAAAGCTCCCAAGAGCACTGAGACGTAGGGCTTTTACCTCCACCGTAGAGGGGCCTGAACTCATAAAACCTCGCCGTAGCTAAGGCTCTGCCCATCCTTTCGTACCCTACACGTCTACTGTCAGACTTATACCCACGACACCTGCAAAGTTTCAACTCCATTGGACAGACTTTGCTATGTAGAGTTGCTCTAACTTCAATCTGGACAGAAGGGGTTTTGCAACTATTTGGTGCCCTTAATCATCTTGGATTAATATGAAATTTTATATGGACACCAAATATGGCTTAGGGATACCACTAGAATTTTCTAGGAATTTATTGATAATATTTCCTTTGGAAACATTTCAAAAGGTCAAAACAAACAAAAAGGGTTTTCACGGTTTTACTCAAATAATAATAATATAAATAGGGGTTGAAAATCTTATGTATGGAAAATATATGTCCTTCTCATCATCTCCTATTTTTCTCAGTTTTTTCTAAGACAGAAAAGTATTTTTCCATATAGGAATACCATTTCTCGCCTCAGAAATGGACATGCAATTAAATTAGAAAAGTAATTCATAAAATAATGATTATACGGTTTTGGTGCTCTAAAATGGTGCTATAACCAGATCACCAACTTTGGGTAAGCACACTCCTTGCCATCAAGGATTTGTAGTGCAAGCCAAAGCAGGGTTTTGCTTTAACCAGAAATAATAATAAAGGTTTTGTAAAAAATTAAGTCATGAGAAATGTGGTTTTTAATATCACATTATCAAGCATACAAGCATACAATGAAAATCATGGCACTCACAACATTAGTTTTCAAAAAGTTTTAATAAACTCAGATTTTTGAATTACAAAGAAAGTGGTAGTGAAAACAGGGTGTGACAAGTTCCTCGCAGCGCAGGCCGACGCAGGGTAGGCTGCGTCCCCTTCCTCACATTCCTGAGCCGTCTTCCTATCTCCTTGCATCGTTATAGTTCCGTTGGGACCCGACATATTAAGCTTGAGGTATACATAACAGGGGCATGCCATGAAACATGCATAAGTCGGTCTTCCGAAGAGAGCGTGATAGGGGCTTTGTATTTGTGCTCATCACCAAAGGCTATGTCGAGCTTAATTCATGTGAATGGGTATGCCGACGTCCCGGGGACGATGCCATGAAAAATGATGGGCGAAGTTTCCAAGTTGTTGTCGAGGAGATTCATTCGCCCAAAGGTGTCATAATATAGTATGTTGATGCCGCTTCCTCCGTCGATGAGGACCCTTGAGAGGGTATAGCGACCCACTTGAGGCGTGACAACCAAAGCCAAATCTCTGGGGTTGTCGACTCGGGGAGGATGATCCTGTCAACTCGAGGTGATTGGCTGCTCAGACCAATGGGGATACTCGGGAATCGCCGGATCAGCCATGTCGATCGCTCTTTTTTTACCTTTATGTCTTGTTTGCATGCATCGGTGGTGAATACATGGTACTGACCACTACTTAGCTATTAGAGATCCCAGATGACCCAGCAGAGATATCCTGACCCGTATATTTCTCGAGAACCCGGTTGTCGGATTTCGGGCTCTGCAAAAAACCCTAAGGATTCAAACTCAGGGGCGTGTATGAAGATCTCTCACAGCCTAACCTCGCCCAGCTCTCTACTCGATGGGCAAAGCAAAGAACTCACTCGATGGTGAGGGAAACACATAACACAACAATTT
This sequence comes from Hordeum vulgare subsp. vulgare, assembly GCF_904849725.1. Taxonomy (NCBI): domain Eukaryota; kingdom Viridiplantae; phylum Streptophyta; class Magnoliopsida; order Poales; family Poaceae; genus Hordeum; species Hordeum vulgare. The sequence continues at coordinate 295,883,608 of NC_058520.1, read as the reverse complement.
ACCCAGGTTCGGGTCGCTGCGGAGCGTAAAACCCTACTCCTGCTTTGGTGGATTGCCTCTCATGAAGGTTGGTGGATGAACTGGTACAGTGCTTGGGTGCCTCCGGAGGCAGGATGACCTTGCGGGGTGCTAGTGGGTGAATGAGTGGTTCGGAGATCCGATCACCTTCTATGAAGCAACCTATCCTCTATTTATAGCGGCGGCTCTGGTCCTCTTCCCTCATAGTTTCGGCGGGAAGGGATCCCACAACGGCCAATTTTGAAGGGGGACACGGGAACATGCTTTCCCTGTACAAAGGTGGTCTTCGCCTACAAAGTACCTGCCAGCGTTTTAGGGGCTGGCCGAGGGATGACGTCCGTCCTGCTGGCGGGCGACAAGGGTCTTGTTGCACCAGAATGGGAACCTTTAGAAGATGCCTTGGGAACCTGTGTTCGTCCTTGCCCCCTTTGCACCCAAGGGGAAACTGCTCCACTCCGCTTTCTGCTGCTCGCATGTCCTTCCCTTGCGTCCCCTTGACTCCTGAGGCCGGGCCTCACCTCGTAATATCCGCCGCTCCAGAGGGGTCCTGAGGAGGCCCCTGCGGGTCTTGATGCTCCTCCTTCTCGCGAGGCTTGCCCCCTCGTGAGGGCCTTCTCCTGAGTGACACTGGGCCCATTGGTTTTAGGTCGATGAAGTGGGCCAGCCCTAGGCCGCACGCAGGCAGGTCTAGGTACCCCCATTCCCAGAATGCCGACAGTAGCCCCCGGGCCCAAGGAGCGCCATGGTTGGCTTCTTGGCGAAGCTTGGAGGGCAGCCTGAAGCGTCTCGGGCCCTATTTGCCTACGGGCTAGGCGGCACACGGGTCCAACAAGCATGTGGCGACACTGTTGCTCCTCGAGGTGTTCTCGAGGCATCCAGGGTGCACCGGGCCACAATGGCATGATATCCTAGAACCGCACAAACTATCATTGCTCCCATTGAATGGCACAGGTGCGGCCGGACCACATCCAACGGCCCTCGCGGACATGACCGCTTGGTGGACAGGTGAGGCGACGTGTGCGGCAGTGCTCCCGTCTGCCCACCTCGCAACCCTCGTGGGGCGTGCGACGCTCGCGCTCCCATGACGGTTGGTGGCCGTGGCTCGCCTATAAATTTGCCCCCCCACCAGGGGGAGGCACTGCAATCTTGAGCTTCTTCTCCGCTTCCTCAGTTCACCGTGAAAAACCTCTTGTCCCCTTCGTTCCTTGTCTTCATGGCGTCCCCCGGAGACGGTTTCAGTCAGGGGAAGCATGCGACGCCTTCGACGCCTTCGTCTGCTCACGGAGGCAGCGGAGGAGAGCCCTCGGGGCCTCAGCATGTTCGTCACCATTGGGCTCTGGTCGGCGAATAAGCCCCTTGTATGTATTTCCTTTACTTGTTGCCTCATGTGCAGCTTGGTGGCTGATTCCCTCTCTTCTCTAGCACGCCCTCCTCCAAGAAGCCCAAGCTTGGTGAGCTTCAAGAAGAGGTGGAGGGGCTGCGGGCCCATCTTGACAGCACCGAGGCCGCCCCCGAGGTCGCCCGCCATGGCGAGGCAACGGCCAAGTAGGAGCTCGCGTCGCTGCAGCAGCAGGTCAAGGAGGCAACCGACGCTGTTCAAGCTGCCCAGGACGAGTAGTCGTACGCCCGGCTGATGGAATCATAGCGAGCCAAACAGTTCGTGGACATCGCCGGCCGAGCAGTTGTCGCGACGCGCCGATTCGCGGGAGAAGCCCCGGCGCTGCCCAATGTCAGGAGCGATGGGGTTACCTCGCCTTCTTCGAGAAGGCGGTGCAGGCGCTCGAGGCCGGCGTCACTTGGGTGGAGGAGAGCGCGTCCACCGCGCGAGAGCTTCTAGGCCTTGCCTTGACGCTCGTCTTGTCCAACCTACGCTGCCACGTCCCAGAGCTCGATCTCCAGCGCGTGGCCGAGACCGTGCCTACTTCTTCCTGGCATCCTCTCCGGGACGAAGTCCGCCCGTGTGTGGATGCCTTAGAGGAGCGGTATGTCCAGTTGCGTGCCTCGAGCGAGGAGGAGGGCGCCGACACCAGGCCTGCTGGTGCCGTGGGTGACGTCGGCAGCCCCTCCCGTTAGACGTCCTCAGCTTCCGTCTCCTGTTATGGTGGATCAAGAACCCTGCCCTGTTGGGTGTTAAACTTTTGTTCGTTGCCTTCGTTGTTCTCCTTTTTCTTTTTCTCCTGAATTGATGGCTTGGTCGTCGGTGGTCGTCGCGGCTTGGCTTCGAGGTTTAGGGTCCGTCAGTGCCCCAACCATTGCTTGGGGGTGACGGGGGCCGGGACCCTCAGGAGGTCATGTCCTCCCGAGGCACCACTCATGCCGCCACACATTCGGTCGATGTCCTCCTTTCTTGCCGCAACTGAATCCTTAAGCCCTGCATCCCTTCGTTAGCGTGCATGTTTTTAATTCATTGTTAGTTTGACATAAGACGAGAGGGTTCCAGTCTGGGCCTGCGGGGTACTTAGCTCATGGGTTTGTGTCGGTCCCTTGCGTATTCCCTCCTGTGTAGCTCATCTTTCGTAGGTGGGACGGGGTGAAGACCCTTTCGGCACTCTATGTCTGCAGGTCCCGGTCTCGCGCATTTCCCTGCCTCCGTAAGGCGTAACCCATTACCAAGGTTGTCCCCTATAGGGCAAGGACCTGACCCGAAGGCAAGGTAGCCGTGTGACCGGTAAGGCTCCTGAGGCGTGCTAGTCAGGAGCCCCCCTTGACACCCAAGCCACTGTGCATCGTCAAGCCCCGGCCCCGCACATTTCTCCATCGTCGTTAGGCTCACGCTTCACAGGGCGGGGCCCCGCCATTCCTGACACCGACCAAAGCTTTCGAACGGTACCAACAGTGGCGAGTGGCATTATGACCGGTAAGGCTCCTAAGGCATGCCCAGGAGCCCCCTCTCTGGCGCTCTAACGATTCCGCACTCCGTTCCTTTGTTCACAGCCCCAGGGGCCCTTAGGCCTCCCGAGACACTTTATGGTGGTATCAAGTTTTGGTCTGGACCGCCGAGCGGGGGTTGACTACTGAAAAATGTTCGCCCCTGGGGTGGAGAGTCTTTGCTTTCACGCTCCTTGACTCCTAGGGGCGGTGCGGAGCGTTCATCTCCAAACACGTCCTCTAGAAGGGAGGTTTTAAAGCCAGTGAAATAAGAAAGCGCTAGAGAAAGTATTCCACCCTTTTTTTCTTGTCAAATGTCACGCACTGAGAACTAGAAACCAACTTTTGAAATCGTCAAGATTAAGTTCGACGGAAGATAGTTTGAAATCCAAAAAATGCAAGCAAACGCTGCGTCCGGCACTCAGGCTGGCATAGTTATTGGTGGACTTTATGGGTTTCCTTGCCAGCTGCGGGCATAGTCATTGGTGGACTAGGTTGATTGCCTTTGTCTACACCCAACGCGGAGCATAGGTCTTCCACTAGGTGTGGGGTGGACCCCTTCCGCATCCTCGGGGGGGGGGGGGGTTGGGCGTATACAGCCTTGACACGTTATTATGTGAGAGTATCACGGTGGGGGTATATATGGGAGGTCGACGCTTTGGCCTCGTGATTGTCCCTACCCCTGAGGCATTGGCTCCTGATTTTGGAAGTCATTGGTGAACTGTGTTGATTTCCTTCATCTGTACCCAACACGGAACATAGGTCTTCCACTAGGCGTGGGGTGGACCATTTCCGCGTCCTCGTGGGGGCCCGGGCATATACAACCTTGGCTCGTTATTACGTGAGAGTGTCATGGGATGAAGTCCCCATGGGCGCGAATTTGGGTTCTTATTATTTTAAAAAAAACTCGCTGTGGGGGGTTTCCCTTATAGTTTTCCTTAAAAAAAAGTAGGTTCCGGAAGGATTGAAGGACGATGCAGAGGTGCGACGGGTTGATGCAGGTCCTGTGCGCTCCCTCTCCGGAGGCTAGTTAAGGGGTTTTCTTTGGCTCTACGTTCAGAGGTCCCAGTCCCACACATTTCCCTGCTATCGTGACGCGCCTAACGAGGCAAGGCCCCGACATCCCCCGATACCGACCAAGCCTGGACGACACCAGGGTGGTCAAGTGGCTTTGTGATCGGTAAGGCTACTGAGGCGCAATGAGCAGGAGCCCCCTTAACGTTCGAGCGGCTCTACGTTGCTAGGATCCATTCTTGCGCATTTCCCAACCGTCGTCGCATGTGACCGAGTGAACGGATGTAGATACACGGTCATGCCCTGCCACCCCTGATAATGACCGGATAACCAAGGACGATATCAGGGGCGGCAAGTGGCCTTGTGACCGGTAAGCCCCCTGAGGCGCGATGCTCAGGAGCCCCCTTTTGACGTTCAAACGGCTCTCGGTCGCTAGGATCGAGTCCCGCACATTTCCCAACCGCCGTCGCGTGTGACCAAGTGAACGGATGTAGCTACGGGGTCAGGCCCTGGCACGCCTGATAACGACCGGATAATCAAGGACGATATCAGGGGCGGCAAGTGGCCTTGGGACCGGTAAGGCCCCTGAAGCGCGATGCTCAAGAGCCCCCTTTGACGCTCTAGCAAATATGATTTTATGTTGTTGATTGTGGCCCTGGGGAGCCGTGGGGCTTCCCCAGTCCCGCGTCGGGGCGACGTGCACCGGCCGGAGCCCCCGAGCGAGGGAGTTAGATCGTTCAAAGATGCAAGCAAGGCAGTGTGTAAGGTCGCCAAGTGGATACAACAGAAATTATAGAAGATTGCGCACACGATACGGCGGGCAGAAGCATGCCCTGAATATTTGAAGTCCCTGTGGTCAGCAGGCACTTCCTAAGGCAGTAGATCCAAAAAAATTACCTCGAATAGCTTCCTTGTGTCTGAGGAGTTCCTTGTGATGCCTGGCACTCGGCACCCCACGCGTGCATCATGGTTGCTGCGGGTGACCCGTGCCACTTGTGTCTTGGTGACGCATTCGACTCATCCTCATGAGGCGTGGGGTTCGGCCATACGTAGTTCTTCCGCGGGGAAGGCGGTTGGCGTCGTGTCCTGCGGCTCGAGGGCGCCTTCCTGCCCGCTCATCTTGGGCCCAGCTCAAGGAGGGGCCCCAAAGCGTTCCTCACTCCTGAGGAGGATAGGCACCCGGGGGATGCCTGAACTTCTTCCTCGTACGGGGGGTCAGGTGATGCTGCATACTCCGGCACATACGGGTCCATGTAGCCGTTTGATCGTCCTTCGTGGCCGCTCAGCAGTGTAACGCTGGACTCCTCGCAAAGTCGATTGTTCCTGTTGCTTCCGTTGGTTGGTCCCGGCACCGCCCAATGTTGATTCCCTCCTTGGTGCCCCGGCATGTCTCTGTTGTCGTAGTTCGCCCACGCCTCCGCCCTCTGCTGGCTGCACCGGAGGGAGCGCTCCTATCTAGCTGCCCTGGGCTGTCGGGGGCTGAACTGGTCTTGGTGATGCACACGGGTGTGCGCATCGATCGTTCCGCCGTTTTCTTCGTGCCCCTGGTGGTTGTCATCGTGATGCGCCTCAAGGCCGGCCGTCGGAACCTGGAGGAGGATGAGGGCTGCACGAGGCGCATCTCTCTCGGCCATGCCCATCATAGGAGGGGCCCTGTTGCTCGCAACACCGGGGGTCGGCATGAGGTGCGAGCCCCCGGTGCCCGACGTTGGCAGCCTTGAAGAAGAGCAGGGTTGGACGACCCTCTGGGCGATGGCAATCAGCTCCATGATGTGGTGTGCCCAGGCATCGAAGCCCCCCTAGGTCGGTCATTGACGGAACATCTCGCTCGCCATCTGCAACGCGTCGTGTGTGCCAAGGTCCCCCAAGTTGATGCAACGCGTCGTGGGTGCCGGGGGCAGCACCCAGCCGTCGGGCGCATGGGTGGCGCGGGTGGTTGCGACGGTGGAGACGATGTTGACGATCTGGTACAAGCCGCCCGGTACCACAACGCCGGCGTGTGCGCTTCTGGCTGCCGTGATGTAGTGGTTGGCAGCCAGGTCGATGAGGCTCGAAGAAGCCGGTTGGTGAGCCGGCCATCGGAGCAGCGGGCCTGGGGAAGGTGAAGCTTGGAGATGACCTTAATACGCCCCCTACCTGGCGTGCCAAATGTCGGATTTCGGGCTACGCAAAATCCTAAGGATTCGAACTCACGGGCGTGTATGAAGATCTCTCATGGCCTAACCTCACCGAGCTCTCTACTCAATGGGCAAAGCAAATAATTCACTCGATGGTGAGGGAAACACAAAACACAATAGTTTACCCAGGTTTGGGCCGCTGCAAAGCGTAAAACCCTACTCCTGCTTTGGTGGATTGCCTCTCATGGAGGTTAGTGGATGAACTGGTACAGTGCTTGGGCGCCTCCCGAGGCTGGATGACCTTGCATAATTCTAGTGGGTGAATGAGTGGTTCAGTGATCCGATCCCCTTCTACAAAGCAACCTATCCTCTGTTTAAAGCGGTGGCCCTGGTCCTCTTCCCTCATAGTTTCGGCGGGACAGGATCCCACAACGGCCAATTTCGAAGGGGGACACGGGAACATGCTTTCCCTGTCCAAAGGTGGTCTTCGCCTGCAAAGTAGCTGCCAGCGTTGCAGGGGCTGGCCGAGGGATGACGTCCGTCCTGCCGGCGGCCGGCCAGGGTCTTGTTGCACCAGAATGGGAACCTTTAGAACATGCCTTGGGAAGTTGCATTTGTCCTTGACCCCTTTGTACCAAAGGGGAACCTGCTCCGCTCTGTTGTCTGCTGCTCGCATGTCCTTCCATTGCGTCACCCTTGACTCCTGAGGCCGGGCCTCACCTCGGAATATCTGCCGCTCCAGAGGGGTCCTGAGCAGGCCCCTGTGGGTCTTGATGCTGCTCCTCCTCGCGAGCCTTGGCCTCTCGCGAGGGCCTTGTCCTGAGTGACGCCGGGCCCAGGCAGGCAGGTCTAGGAACCCCCATTCCTAGAACGCCGACGTCGGTTCGCGAAATCCCACATGATATAGCAGTCTTCCCATGAAAGATTAGGTGGCTTCTCCTGAGTACCATGCTTGGGGCAAGGCAACTTGAGTGCAGCCTCATACTTGTATGCCTTACTCGCTTGATGCACCTTCCTAGGACAGCCGCTCCAACGCTAATTTTTGAGACTTGTGTTGATACTGACCGCAGATTCTAACCCACCCTCGGGCCGCTTTCGCTTATTGCCACCTTGGCCTTCAGCGTTCCCTCCTTGGAGGGGACGGGCTAACCTCGCGTTCCTCGCGAATTAATGGATTTGGCCCGCTCCACGCCAGCTGGGTCAAACGCGGAGAGCCGGCTCGATGATGATTGTGGAAATGTCTGGCTCGAGCGTCATTTCATTAACATTGTCGATGAAGATGTGGATCTTGCCGAAGGTGACTCGGTACCCGTACTCTATTGAGTTTGCATCATGACCCCAGCTTCAATCGTCGATGTAGATCTTGTCGCGGAGACTCTTGGTCGTCTGACCCGCCATGTAGTGCCTGAACCTTGGAAGAGCTCCCTCCGTGAACTCAACTCCACCTTGTGATAGCCCCATGGTGGGCGCCAACTATCATGGTTTTGTCATGACAAATGTCGTCGTGAAAGGACTTAGTGGTGAGGCCATCGTTGCTATGTGGCGACTCAGAGAGGTTGATGAGTAACGGGAGACGGATTTGCGCATGTTCGGCCTCTCCGATGGCGGTAAATGCCTATGTCCTGCTTTTGTGTCTATATTGATGGATATCTCGATTACAAGGATGCCGAATAGCTAACCAAGCTCTCGAGGGTTTATTTTTTTCCTCTTTCTAGCTCGAGGGATCTCCTTTATATATAGGTACATGCCTCGAGTTTACAATAGAGTCTGGGTCAAATAAACACCCGTGACCTATTACAATTCTATTTCATCTTGCTTCCCAAGTTAGGAAAGCTTCTAGCGCCTTCTGCCTTATGGGCCTTGAGTGGCCGTCTTCTGGGGTTGGGCCGCTAGGCGCCTTACTTGGTAAGTCCTCTGGCTCACCCTCCTGTCTTCTCCATGACCCATTGAACATATGCTCCTTAGGCCTCCTATGGCTTAACTCATCCCAAGAGGCGGGTTATGCCGTGGGGTCATATCCCCAACACATACTGTTAGGAGCCTCTGCGCTCAGCGTCGGCACGGCCCAACCCTGCATGTATCTCAGTCATCACCGGATTACCAGGAGGTGAGAGGCTAGATGGCTAGTGAAGGTCCTGAGTGGCGATGCTCACGCACTCCCGCTTAATGCGCAAGCAACTCCTGCTCCGTAGTGAAGGCCTTGAACTCTGCGTCCGTAGGGCCCAACCAGGCGTGCAGCTCAACTGCAACTGGATTACAAGGAGGTGAGAGGCTATAGGTCCAGTGAAGGTCCTGAGGCGCGATGCTCAGGCACCCTCTTGATGCGCAAGCTGCTCTCATACGGGCGAATTGGTCAAATCTCTGTGCGCCCACCTTCTTATGCTTGGGTGTCGCGCGGGAACTAGACACCAAGGACCTTAGGAGGTGACGTGCACAGTGTCGAGCCCGCGACACAGAGCTCGATCACTTGGATTTTTCTGCGTTGCAGGGACGAACTCAAGCACGGGCACCATGTCTGGCCCCAACTGTGCGAGGTACAAGGGGAAGTTGGTGAGCATGGAGGTCCAATAATCCTCCCCAACACGATGCATGGGGATTCCACTTGGGTGTGGGCATAGTCGCGGTTCGAACGTAATTCCGTTAGCGTGGAGCATTGGGATTTCCACTTGGGCGTGGGTGGGATCCCCTTCCCGAGGCCAAGATGCGGCCCATCGTGGGCTTCCATTTTAGGAGGCTCCGGGGCATGTACATCCCCAAACTCATTACTATGTGAGAGTGTCACGGGCGGCGGTTACTGAGGTGTTGGATACCCGAGGCACAAGGCTCAGGAGCTCCTAGCCTTAGCCTTCAGGTGGGTCGCTCCTCATTCTTTGCATGCTCGAGGAACCTGTGACATAAGGGGGCGACATGCGTTGGGTGACCGTCACGAGGCCACTTCACGAAGATGTTTGGCATTGAGGACCGTAGGAGATGACGTATACGAGCGTAAGCCCTTCATTCAAAGCTCAGACACTCGGATTTAACGACGCTGCAGGGACGAACCCGAACACAGATGTTGTGCGAGGATCCTTCATGGACAGATCAAGCAAAAATCATGTGCCGCATAGTGCCCGAGGTGACGAAGCGCCAAACCATCAGTGATGCATTTCAAGCGAACAACATAAGATTTGAAGGGAAATAACAAGGTTTACCACACAACCAAAAAGCGAGGACTTCGTGAGGGTGGGCCCTCATGCCTGAGGGTAGTGCAGCTTAAAGGGTGCCATCAATCTTGGGTGATATGGGACTTCTTCGGGCAACCGCGTTATCGTGGGAGCTCTGAGTTGCTGGATGAAGTGCGTTATGAAGCTCGATCTTCTCAGGGGCCGGCTGCCTCCCAGAACCCCAGGTGGTCGCAAGGCCCTGTTGTCACGCGAGGCACCAGTGCGAGTTGTGCTAGCCTTTGGAAGGTGGCCGCAGCATTCTCTAGGCCAAAAGTCATGCGAACGCAGCCAGTATGGGCGCCTCGGTCTAGCCCCACGCGTACAACCCAGAAGGAGCTCGAAGAAGTGACCCCATTGAGGCCCACAACGTCAACGCACATGCGCGCCGCCATGGTCCCCTCGGGAGTGATGAAGCGCTCCGTGCGGCGCACGCTGCGCATGGCACGCGACTCCCGAAGCCTGACGATCTCCTGGGCGATAAACTCCTGAGCCCCCGGCACCTGGCATTATACTCCTTGCACGTGAGGGCGCGTGTTGAGGAACTCCTCCATGTGGTGCCTGATACGTCTCCAACGTATCTATAATTTTTGATGGTTTCATGCTATTATCTTGTCAAACTTTGGATGTTTTGTATGCCTTTTATATCTTTTTTGGGACTAACTTATTAACTCACTGCCAAGTGCCAGTTCCTGTTTTTTCCGTGTTTTTACCCTTTTCAGAGGAGGATTTTAAATGGAGTCCAAACGGAATAAAACTTCCGAAAAGATTTTTCTGAAACCGAAGACGGTCGGGAGACTTGAGAACCAAGGTAGAGGGTCACCAGGGACCCCACAAGCCCCCTAGCCGCGGCCAAGGGGCCCGCACCTCCCAGGCTTGTGGGATCCCTGGGATTCCCCTGCCCTAGCTCCTTCGCCTATAAATTCCCTAAAATCCCAGAAAAAATCAGGAGATCCACGAAAATACTTTTCCGCCGCCGCAAGCTTGTGTCTCCACAAGATCCCATCTGGGGCACGTTCTGGTGCCTTGCCGGAGAGGGGACTTCTGGCGCCTTTGCCGGGGAGGATCAAGTCAAGAACTCATCCAAGTAAGTGTCGCAAACTCATCTCTTGCATTTACGTTGTTGCCTCTCGTTTTCCTCTCCCCCACTTCTGAAACCCGGAGTGGCGGACATTCCGAGGCAAGGTCTAGCCTCCGGAGTCAATGATGACGCAGAGGAAGGAAAGGCGAACCACAGATGACAGGGCCGTGCAGTTTCCCCTTTGGTGCAACGGAGGCAAGGACGTACGCCGGACCCGAAGGCATCTTCCAAAGGTTTCCACTTCGGTGTAACCAAGCCACCGCCGCCGGCCAGCACGGCGGACGTCACCCATGCAGCGCGGACACCTACTTTGCACGTGAACAGCACCTTTGGCAGGGGAGCATGTTCCCCTGTTCCCCTTTGAAATTGGCCAATGTGGGATCCCTTCCCGCCGAAACGATAAAGGAAGAGGACCGGGTCCGCCTCTATAAATAGAGGATAGGCTGCTTCATAAAAAGGGGATCGGACCCAAGACCATTCACTCACCCACCATCGCACCACTAAGGCCGCCTAGCCTCAGGAGGCTGAACAACACTGTACTAGTTCATTCCCCAACCTCCACGAGAGGTAATCCACAAAACCAGGAGTAGGGTTTTACGCTTCCAGCGGCCCGAACCTGGGTAAACTGCCGTGTCCCGTGTCTTCCTCACCATCGAGTGAGTTCTCTGCTTTGCCCATTGAGTAGTGATCCTAGGGATCGAATGTGCTACATGGTCTCTGCACGCGCCACTGAGTTTGAATCCTTAGGGTTTTGCGGAGCCCGATATCCGAGATAGTCCAGCCCCCTCTAGACATCCCTTCTAGTTATTCCTCACAGCGTATTCAAGAAGTGGAACCATGCCATGGCGCCGCCGTTGCCGACACCGACCCAAGGTCAGGGCCGGAATTCCACGTGAAGCTCCGCCACACCTCCGAAACCGAGCAGATCTGAAGCACTGCACAACACACAATCCCCATCTGTCATAGGTAACTCAGTGGCACTGAAATGGAAGATTCTATGGCACCGATTTGGCTTCATGGTTTTGGACATAATTTATGTGAGAATGTGGTTGAGGGTTTTTGGCACACCTGAAGGACTTGAGCAAGCAGATCATTGTCTAGTAGTATTGGCTTCGCTATGGACTCAATGTGATCAAGATCACTGATAAGCAAATGTAGGGGATCGTTTGTAGCCTTTTTCTATAATTAAGAGTGTCGAACCCAATGAGGAGCTAAGGTAGAATTAATATTCTCTCAAGTTCTATTGACCACTGATACAACTCTAAACATGCTAACACCTACTTTAACTAGAACAAGTATGAAACTACTTTGCGGGAGGGAAACTAGAAGTACTTAGTAGGTGTAATAGATAGTTTTGCAAGATAATAAAAAACAAGTAAATAAAAGTTAGGGGGTGTTTAGATAAATATTAATTTAGTTACTTGTTTAGTAGAAAGATTTTTCGTGCAATGCAAGAGAAAGATTGTCCATATGCAATTGGATATAACATGATAAATACTTATCATACACAATGAGGGAGGGGCATATTCTAACACACTTTCCGTACTTGTATCATATGCACTTATGATTGAAACTCTAGCAAACATCCGCAACTATTAAGGATCATTAATGTAAAACCAACCATAGCATTAAACTTCAAGTCCTGTTTACTCCCATACGCAAACGATCCCCTTACTCGGGTGTAAGCTTCTCTCACTCTAGGCAGCCACTATAAAAGAATCATGAACATATTGCAAACCCTCCATCGTGAATTCTTCATGTGTGCTCGTCATGGAAGGAACCTTAAGACAACACCTTATCAACATACAACTCATATCAATAACATCATACCACAATTAACCGGTAGAACAAAGAGATCCATTCAAACATCATAGGATAGCCACACATCATTGCGTAATAATATATAGCATTAAGCACCATGTTTAAGTAGAGATTACAGTGGGGAGAAGAGGGTTTACACTGTTGCATAGAGGGGGAGAGAGTTAGCCCTGACGATGACAAAGTTGTTGGTGTAGATCGTCGTCATGATGGTTGCCCCGGTGGTGCTCCGGCGCCATTTGGAGAGAGGGGGAGAGAGAGCCCATCCTTCTTATTCTTCCTTGGCCTCCTTCGTATATTTGAGGAGATTTCCCCCTCTGGTCCATGGCCACTGTGGATCCTGGAGGTCAGCATTCCCTCCAAGATTGTATCTCTCTCTTTGTTTCTCTCCTGTTTTTGCTACTGTTTTCTAGCCCTTCACCGTTTCTTAAATATCCGGAGATCCGTAACTCTGATCGGGCTGAAAGTATAACGGGATTTTTATTTAAAAATTATATTTCTTGCAGCGAAAGTAGGCTCCAACCGACTTAAGGGGTGTCCACAAGGCATCAGGGCACGGCCGCGCCCTGTTGCCTTGTGAGAGCCTCGGGCATCGTCTGGCGTTGATCCTTCTTCCCAAAATTCACATATATTCCCAAAAAAATAACCATAATTTTTTGTATCATTTGGACTCTGTTTGATATGGATTTTTTCTAAGCAAAAAACACACAAAAACATGAACTGATACTAGGAACTAGATAAGTAAGTTTGTCCCACACATAAAAATCCGTAATATCAAATGTTGCCAAAAGTATATAAAAGTTGTTGAACATTGAGATGAAACAATCAAAAATTATAGTATGACATAGAAGTATCAGTGATGACCCAGAAGTATAGGGGATCTGTCGTAGTCCTTTTGATAAGTAAGAGTGTCGAACCCAACGAGGAGCAGAAGGATCTGACAAGTGGTTTTTCAGCAAGGTAATATCTACAAGCACTGAAATTATCGGTAACAAGTAGTGTGTGGTTAGATGATTCGTAGCAAGTAGCAAAAGTAGCAACGGTGCAACAAAGTGGCCCAATCCCTTTTGTAGCAAGGGACGAGCCTGGACAAAGTCTTATAGGAGGTAAAACGCCCCCGAGGACACATGGGAAAGTTTGTCAAGCTAGTTTTCATCATGTTCATATGATTCGCGTTCGTTACATTGATTGTTTGATATCTGGGTGGACCGATGCTTGGGTACTACCCTTAATTGTACAAGCATCCCACTTATGATTAACCCCTCTCGCAAGCATCCTTAACACTACTAGCAACCTTACAAGTACCAATCGGAGTCGCGAGATGGAGATTGGTTACAAGAGATGAACTAGGGTTTGGAGAGGAGATGGTGCTGATGAAGATGTTGATGGTGACGAGTCCCCTCCAATGAGAGGAGTGTTGGTGATGACGATGGCGACAATTTCCCCCTCCGGGAGGGAAGTTTCCCCAGCAGGATCGTCCTGCCGGAGCTCTAGATTGGTTCTGCTCAAGTTCCGCCTCGTGGCGGCGGCGAATCCTCCGAAAAGCCTCCTCCTATTTTTTTCCAGACCGAAACCCTTCTTGTAGCAAAAGGGGGAGCCAATAGGCCAGCAGGGAGCTCACAAGCCACCTAGGCGCGGCCAGGGGGCCCGCGCCTAGCAGGCTTGTGGCCTCCTGCTGCCGCCCCTACGGCACTTCTTTGGCCGAGTACTTTTTATAAATCCCAAAAAAAAATCCACGTTGATTTTCACGGCTTTTGGTATTGCGCAGAATAGGTATCTTAAACTTTTTCGTTCTTTAGGCCAGAATTCTAGCTGCCGGCATTCTCCCTCTTCATGTAAACCTTGCAAAATAATAGAGAAAAGGCATAAGTATTGTACCGTGAAGTGTAATAATAACCCAAAAAGCGATAAATATCAACATGAAAGCACGATGCAAAATGGACGTATCAACTCCCCCAAGCTTAGACCTCGCTTGTCCTCAAGCGAAAGCCGAGATCAATAAACATGCCCACATGTTTAGGGAGAGAGGTGTCGACAAAACAAAATACGAACATGCAGGCATCATGATCATGATGAGAACAACAATACCATGATAACAACTCTTATGCTAAAGTGACAATTCCTTCACAAAGTAAAGCACGGATCAAGAACCTTACCGAGAATTAACAACCGATAGCCTTTAGTCATTGAAGCAATTGCAATTTATCACAACATCGGAAAGAGTCAAATAAGAGCTTGTAAAGAAAATCCACATATTCAATCATCTTTTCGTTCTCTACAATTGCTACAACTCACGTGGTACTCATGAGATCAAAGTTTCAGCTGGACACAGAGAAAGATAGGGGCTTATAGTTTCACCTCCCAACCATTTACCTCAAGGGTAATGTCAACAATAATGATTCATGAATACTTACCTCCAAGTTGACATATGAATATAGATCTTTCCCGAGCATATGACATTAGCCAAGATAAAGGCGAAATAAGGAATTTGTGAAGATCACCATGACTCTTTCAAGGGCAAAAATTAAAGGCACAAGATAGTCCCTTCGCAGAGGGAAGCAGAGGTTGTCATGCGCTTTTGAGGTTTGTATGCGTGTCCTCTTAGTGCGGAGGAACGTCACTTTATATTCCCTCCTGTTATAAAGAACTTTATTATGCAGTATGTCGCTTTTATGTCTTCCTCATCACATGTTCGTACAAAGCTTATTTTACACACACTAATAGATCATACATATTAGGGAGCAATTTTTATTGCTTGCATCGATGACAACTTACTTGAGGGATCTTATTCAATCCATGAGTAGGTATGGTGGACTCTCATGGCAAAACTGGGTTGAAGTTTTATGGATGCAAAAGTAGTATCTCTACTTGGTGCGGGAGTTCTGGCTAATATGAGGTGGAAGAAATTGTCACATGCTAAGGGATCTCTAGTCATATAACATTGTTCGGAACCAAGCAGACACAATTCATTATGTTGTCTTCCTTGTCCAACATCTACTTCTAAGCATGCAATAGTTTAGTGAGTGTTCACAATCATAGATGGTGTCAAAGATGATATATTTATATGTGAACCTCTCCTTCTTTATCACTTCCTATTAATTGCAACAATGACCAAGGTCTACGTTTGTCTACCCTCAACAAGTTTCAATCAACATTATTTTTATATGTGAAGCCATCACTTCCCATAAGATCATTACATGATCTTTCATGCTTTTGTTCTTTTGTCATTCTCTTGATCATGGCATGAGGCAAAGCCCTTAACTAAAACACTCTTTATTATATGGCTCACGATCTCGAATACATTGGGGGTGACACAAAGCAAAACTCAAGCCTAAAACACTAAGACCTTTATTCTACTAGAGAAAGAGAAAACTGAAAAGGAACAAACTAAAACAAAGGTAAAGGCAAAAGATGTGATGGTGATATGATACCAGGGCAACTCCCCCAAGCCAAGGGGATTTCCCATACCTGTGCTTAGTTGTCTTCCTTTGGCGGTGATGGTGGTGGAGTTGTTGCAGAGGTCTTGAGCTTGTTTAATTTCCACTTGAGCATACAATTTTGCTCCCTCAGATCATCATTTTCCTCTTCAATCCTCAACACCCTTTGGCATAATTCCTGCTTACTCTCCTGCAAGAAACGAGAAGGGATAAACAATGTCTTAGGCTTCTTCCTTGAGTTAGGGAGGCTAGACTTCTTGAACTCCACATGCGTGTGTCCAAGTTGAGGTTGAGGAGCCTCCTCCTCATCGGAACTTGTTTGTTCCTTCCCCTTGGGATCATAATCTTCTTCCCCATCAGTGTTCCAACCATAAGGATCCAAGTCCCCATAGACCTTGGGGTTATCAAGGTAATCGGCCACATAGCTCTCCCCATCTAAATCTTGAGAAGACATCTCGCCCTAAATCTACGGCAGAAAACAGGCTCGAAACGAAACACAGGAATCTGCGTGATACGAGGGTCAGACCTTTCGGGAGAATATATAATGATTTTTTTCCGACCAGAAGGAGTACTCCACAAGAAAACGGAGTCCGGGAGGCACACGAGGTGGCCACAAGCCCCCTAGGCGCGGCCAAGGGGGTGGCTCGCGCTGGCAGGCTTGTCGCCTCCTCGTGCGCTTTCCGGACTACTTCAAATTTTTCTAATTTTCTAAATATTCCAAAACAGAGAAAAATTCCTGCTGGAAAAGTTTTGGAGTCTGTTTACTTACCGAAACACATACCTCTTCATTTTTGGACTCTGAAACAGGCTGATAAATATCCCTTAGGTATTCCTCTGGAGTTATGGTATTGATAATATTGCTTTCAACATTTATGGGAGTACGTGAGATATAATGCTTGATTCTCTGCCCATTTACAACTCTCGGACAATTACCTTCCGTGTTGTTGATCTTGATAGCACCAGAACGATGTACTTCCTCAACAATATGGGGACCTTCCCATTTAGAGAGAAGCTTGCCTGCAAATAATCTTAAACGAGAATTATATAGCAAGACATAATCACCTACATTGAACTCACACTTTTGTATCCTTTTATCATGCCACCTCTTAAACTTTTTTTTGAACAACTTGGCATTCTTATATGCCTGAGTTCTCCATTCATCAAGCGAGGTAATATCAAATAAACTCTTCTCACCAGCAAGTTTGAAATCAAAGTTGAGCTCTCTGATTGCCCAATAAGCTTTATGCTCTAGCTCAAGAGGTAAATGACATGCTTTACCGTACAACATTTTGTACGGGGACATGCCCATGGGATTATTATAGGCAGTTCTCTAAGCCCACAATGCATCATCGAGCTTCTTAGACCAATTCTTTCTAGACTTGTTGACAGTCTTTTGCAGAATTAGTTTAATCTCTCTATTCCTTAGCAATACTTGACCACTTGACTGAGGGTGATAGGGAGATGCAATTCTATGGTTGACATCGTACTTAGAAAGCGTTTTATGGAAAGCACCATGAATGAAATGTGAACCACCGTCGGTCATTAGATATTGAGGGACTCCAAATCAAGGGAAAATAACTTCTTTAAGCATCCTGATAGAGGTGTTGTGATCAGCACTACTAGTGGGGATAGATTCTACCCACTTAGTGACGTAATCTACAGCAACTACGATGTGAGTATACCCGCTGGATTTTGGAAAAGGTCCCATATAATCACAGCCCCAAACATCATATGGTTCAATGACAAGTGAATAATTCATAGGCATTTCCTGACGTTTACCGATATTACCTATTCTTTGACATTTGTCACAAGACAAGACAAACTTACGGGCATCCTTGAAGAGAGTGGGCCAATAGAAACCTGATTGCAATACCTTGTGTGCAGTTCTATCTCCCGCATGGTGTCCTCCGTAGGCCTCGGAGTGACACTTCTGTAGGATCTGTCCCTGTTCATGTTCAGGTACACAATGTCTAATAACACCATCCACTCCATCCTTATAACGGTGAGGATCATCCCAATAGTAATGTCTCAAGTCAAAGAAGAATTTCTTCTTTTGCTGGTATGTGAAACTAGGTGGTATATATTTGGCAACGATAAAGTTTGGATAATCAGCATACCACATTGCACTACGTGAAGTATTGATGACATTCAGTTGCTCATCAGGAAAGCTATCATCAATAGGTTGTGGGTCATCAAGAACATTCTGCAACCTAGACAAGTTATCTGCTACGGGGTTATCAGCACCCTTCCTATCGGCAACGTGCAAATCAAATTCTTGTAGCAAGAGAACCCATCTGATAAGTCTAGGTTTAGCGTCTTTCTTCTCCATGAGGTACTTAATAACAGCGTGATCAGTGTGAATAGTGTCTTTGGAATCAACTATGTAAGACCTAAACTTTTCACATGCAAACACGACTGCTAAAAATTCCTTCTCCGTAGTAGCATAGTTTCTTTAGGCACTTTCTAGAGTTTTACTAGCATAGTGAATAACATTCAACTTCTTATCAACTCTTTGCCCTAGGAGAGCACCAACATCATAATTACTAGCATCACACATGATTTCAAAAGGTAAGTTCCAATCAGGTGGTTGAACAATAGGTGGAGTTATCAAGGACTTCTTAAGTATTTCGAAGGCTTCCTCACAATCATCGTCAAAAACAAAAAGGAATATCCTTTTGCAAGAGATTGGTAAGAGGCCTAGAAATCTTAGAGAAGTCTTTAATGAACCTCCTATAGAAACCAGCATGACCAATGAAACTTCTTATACCTTTGATATCTGTGGGGTGTGGCATTTTCTCGATTGCATCAACCTTAGCCTTATCGACTTCAATACCTCTTTCAGAAATTTTATGTCCTAAGACGATGCATTCATTAACCATAAAGTGGCACTTCTCCCAATTCAAGGCAAGATTGGTGTCTTTACATCTCTGCAAGACCCGATCAAGGTTGCTGAGGCAATCATCAAAAGAAGACCCGTAGAAGGAGAAGTCATCCATGAAAACCTCAACAATATTTTCACAAAAGTCAGAGAATATAGCCATCATACATCTTTGAAACGTAGCAGGTGCATTGCTTAAGCCAAAAGGTAGACGTCTGTAAGCAAAGGTACCGAAAGGGCAGGTGAAAGTGGTTTTCTCGTGATCAGATTGCGCAACTGGTATTTGGGAGAAACCAGAATAACCGTCTAGAAAGCAGAAGTGTGTGTGTTTAGACAGTCTTTCTAGCATTTGGTCAATAAAAGGCAAAGGGTAATGATCTTTCCTAGTGGACTTATTCAATTTCCTAAAATCGATCACCATCCTATACCCAGTAATACCCCTCTGTGGGCTCAATTCATCCTGATCATTAGGGACAACGGTAATGCCTCCCTTCTTAGGGACGCAATGCACATCACCCAATCACTATGAGCAACATGATAGATAATACCCTCTCCCAGGAGCTCTAGTATTTCTTTTCTTACTACCTCTTTCGTCTTAGGATTCAATCTCCGTTGATGATCAGCAACTGGCTTGGAATCAGGATCAGTTTTAATCTTGTGCTGGCTTAGAGTGGGACTAATGCCCTTAAGATCATCAAGAGTATATCGAATAGCAGCACGGTGCTTCCTCAGAGTTTTTAGTAACTTATTTTCTTCATGCTCTGAGAGGCTAGCACTAATAATAACAGGATATATCTCTTTTTCATCAAGATAAGCATACTTAAGAGTACCAGGCAACTGTTTAAGCTCGAATACAGGATCACCCTTTGGTGGGGGTGGATATCCGAGCAGTTCAACAGGCAAGTTATTCTTAAGGATAGGATATTGTTCTAAGACAACTCTATCTATCTCATCCCTTTCATCCATATGCATATCATTTTCATGCTCAAGCAAGTATTGCTCTAAAGGATCAGTGGGAGGCACCGCAATAGAAGCTAAGGCAATAGTTTCATCCTTATTGGGTAACTCTTTTTCATGAGGTTGTCTACCAAACTTGGAGAAATTGAACTCATGTGACACGCCTTCAAAGCCAACAGTGAAAGTTTGCTTCTCACAGTCAATATGAGCATTGACGGTATTAAGGAAGTGTCTGCCAAATATGATGGGACAAAAGCTATCTTGGGTGGTAGCAAGAACGAGGAAATCAGCAGGATACTTTGTTTTACCACACAAGACTTCAACATCCCGAACAATTCCCACAGGGCAGATAGTATCTCTATTGGCAAGCTGAATAGTGACATCAATAGGCTCTATCTCAGCAGGTGCAATCTCGTCTTTAATTTCATCATATAAGGATTGAGGTATTGCACTAACCATAGCACCCATGTCACATAAACCATGATAACAATGATCTCCTATCTTAACAGAAACAACAAGCGTGCCAACAACAGGCCTATGTTTGTCTCTAGCGTGTGGTTTAGCAATTCTAGCACCATCTTCACAGAAGTGAATATTATGGCCATCAACATTGTCGGACAGGAGATCTTTGATAATATCAATGCTAGGTTCAACTCTAATTTGCTCAGGGGGTGTAGGTGTTCTAATGTAGCCTCTACGTATCACAGTTGAAGCTTTAGAATGATCCTTTATCCTAACAGGGAAAGGTGGTTTCTCAATGTAAGCACTGGGAACAATAGGATCATTATAGGTAATGACTCTCTCTTCAACTGGATTGGGTTTAACTACATTGACTTCTAAGGGAGGATGATTTTTGAACCACTTCTCTTTGGCGATATCAATATGAGCAGCAAATGATTCACACCATGAAGCTACTATCTCAGAGTCAAGTCCATACTTAGCGCTAATATCACAAAAAGTATTTCTTTCAACAAAGGATTTAACGCAATCAAACTTGAAATTCATACCTGACTCCTTACCTTCATCAAGCTACCAATCTTCAGAGTTGCGTTTAATTCTCTCCAATAAATTCCATCTGAAGTCAATATCTCTCTTCATAAAAGAACCGGTACAAGAAGTGTGAAGCATGATACGATCATCATGAGAAAGCCGAGCATAAAAGTTCTGAATGATAATTTCTCTCGAGAGCTCATGGTTGGGGCGTGAATATAACATTGATTTAACCGTCCCCCAAGATTGAGCAATGGTTTCTCTGTCACGAGGCCAAAAGTTATAAATATAATTCCGTCACGATGTACTAAATGCATAGGATAAAACTTTTGATGAAATTCCAATTTCAAACGATTTTAGTTCCATGATCCAGTATCATCACATAGCCTATACCATGTAAACGCCTTATCCCTCAAAGAAGAGGGAAAGACCTTCTTCTTGACCTCATCCTCGGGCAAACCTGCAAGCTTAATAAACCACAAACTTCATCTACATAGATTACATGCAAGTCTGGATGTGATGTTCCATCTCCTGTAAAAGGATTAGCCAGCAGTTTCTCAAGCATACCCGAAGGAAATTCATAGCAAATATTTTCAGTAGGTGCAGCAGGTTGAGGAGCAACTCTTTGTGCTTCCGTTCGAGGTGAAGATACCCCGAACAAGCCCCTCAAAGGATAAGTTTCCATAGTGACAAGTGACAATAAATTTCAGCTCACTATATAAATGTTTCCTTACCAAATTCTACTTACCAAAGGCGCTTCACTCCCCGGCAACGGCGCCAGAAAAAAGCCTTGATGACCCAAAAGTATAGGGGATCTGTCATAGTCCTTTCGATAAGTAAGAGTGTCGAACCCAAGGAGGAGCAGAAGGATCTGACAAGTGGTTTTGAGCAAGGTAATATCTGCAAGCACTGCAATTATCGGTAACAAGTAGTTGTGTGGTGAGATGATTCGTAGCAAGTAGCAAAAGTAGCAACGGTGCAGAAAAGTGGCCCAATCCCTTTTGTAGCAAGGGACAAGCCTGGACAAAGTCTTATAGGAGGTAAAATGCTCCCGAGGACACATGGGAAATTCTGTCAAGCTAGTTTTCATCATGTTCATATGATTCGCGTTCGTTACTTTGATACTTTGATATGTGGGTGGACCGGCGCTTGGGTACTGCCGTTACTTGGACAAGCATCCCACTTATGATTAACCCCTCTCGCAAGCATCTGCAACTACGAAAGAAGAATTAAGTCAAAGTCTAACCATAGCATTAAACTCGTGGATCCAAATCAGCCCCTTACGAAGCAACACATAAACTAGGGTTTAAGCTTCTGTCACTCTAGCAACCCATCATCTACTTACTACTTCCCAATGCCTTCCTCTATCCCCAAATAATGGTGAAGTGTTATTTAGTCGACGTTCACATAAAACCACTAGAGGAAAAACAACATACAAAACATCAAATTATCGAACGAATACCAAATTCACATGACTACTTATAGCAAGACTTATCCCATGTCCTCAGGAACAAAAGTAACTACTGACAAAGCATAATCATATTCATGACCAGAGAGGTAATGAGTAGCATCAAAGATCTGAACATATAATCTTCCACCAAGTAATCCAACTAGCATCAACTACAAAGAGTAATTAACACTACTAGCAACCTTACAAGTACCAATCGGAGTCGCGAGACGAACATTGGTTACAAGAGATGAACTAGGGTTTGGAGGGGAGATGGTGGTGATGAAGATGTTGATGGTGACGAGTCCCCTCCGACGAGAGGAGTGTTGGTGATGATGATGGTGACAATTTCCCCCTCCGGGAGGGAAGTTTCCCCGGCAGGATCGTCCTGTCGGAGCTCTAGATTGATTCTGCTCAAGTTCCGCCTCGTGGCGGCAGCGAATCCTCCGAAAAGCCTCCTCCTGATTTTTTCCAGACCGAAACCCTTCTTGTAGCAAAAGGGGGGAGCCAGTGGGCCAGTAGGGAGATCACAAGCTTCCTAGGCGCGGCCAGGGGTGGGGGGCGCCTAGCAGCCTTGTGGCCTCCTGCTTGCGCCCCTCCGACACTTCTTCAGCCCAGTATTTTTTATATATCCCAAAAAAATCCACGTTGATTTTCACGGCTTTTGGAGTTGTGTAGAACAGGTATCTCAAACTTGCTCCTTTTTTAGGCCAGAATTCCAGCTGCCGGCATTCTCCCTCTTCATGTAAACCTTGCAAAATAAGAGAGAAAAGGCATAAGTATCAACATGATAAATATCAACATGAAAACATGATGCAAAATGGACGTATCAATCAGCATCCCCAAGCTTAATTCCTACTCGTCCTCGAGTAGGTAAATGATAAAAAGATTTTTTTTATGTGGAGTGCTACCTAACATAGTGTTAAACAAATGTCTAATCATGGCATGGATATTAAGATACAAGTGATTCAAGGCAATAGTCTATCATTTGAGAAAAAGACATCCAGACTCAGGTTTACTAGCAAACAATAATGTCCTTTTAAAATATCAATGCTAAAGAATGCTATCCATACAAAATCAAATAGCCTCTCATTCTTGGTCTCCCTAGAATAAAGTATAAATCATGAGCTCCTCGATGTCAAACCAAGCAATCGGATCGTACTTTTTAACGTGCTTAAGATTTTTATTACTCACTCAATACATGAGCGTGAACCATGGATATATCACAAAGGTGGAATAGTATATGGTTGTAGGTTTAAAAGGGGTAAAAGTGGAGAAGTAAGTCTCGTATCAACTAGGCCTATCAACGGGCTATAGAGATGCCCATAAAAAGATATCAATGCGACGAGTTGGGATTGCCATGCAATGAATGCACTAGAGCTATACATGTATGAAATCTCAACTGAAGCTAAGTGGGTGTGCATCCAACTTTCTTGCTCATGAAGACCTCGAGCACTTGAGAAAGCCCATCATCAGAATATACCAGCCAAGTTCTATAATGAAAAATCCCCACTAGCATATGGAAGTGACAATACAAGACACTCTCTATATGAAGAATATGGTGCCACTTTGAGGCACAAATGTGGTAAAGGGTATATAGTAGAAAAGTCCTTTACCTCTTTTTCTCTCATTAATTTTTATATATTTTTTCATGGTGGGCTCTTTTTTTGCCTCCCCATTTCTCTCTCTCTAACTTTTGTGGTGAGCTCATTTGGCCTCCTCTATTTTTGATTTTTCGTCCAGAGTCTTATCCCAACTTGTGGGGGAATCATAGTCTCCATCATCTTTCCTCACTTGGACAATGCTTTAATAATGATGCTGATCACACTTTTATTTACTTACAACATGATATGACAACCTATGAAACAATATGACTCAATATGAATGCCTCTCGTATATTACCAGGATGTGCAATGATCTGGCGTAGCTATCGGGGCTATGGGCTGCATATGACCGAGGGCCCAACGCATGCTGTGGGCCCCGGTATGCTCCCCGTTAAGGCCCAGGAGTTTGGAACTCGTGAGGGCCCTCCCTCGCGAGGGGCCAATCATGGAGTTCTCCGCAGGGCATTTCTCAGGAGGCTCGCGGGAAGGAGGCGCCTTCTTATGCTCCTACCCGAGAGGCGAACTTATCGAGGGCGACCTACCCAGGTCGCACAGTCCAATCTCCTCACGTGTGTGACGTGAGCCACGCTGCCCGACACCGGGGCTGGTGCCAGCAGGCACAGACACAGAAGATATTCCCTTTGGTGCTAAGGGAGCCAAGCGAGCTGCAGGTTCCCAAAGCAACCCCCAAAGGTTCGCCGATCGGTGCAAGAGGACTTACGTTGGCGGCTCGGTGGACGCAGGTCACCCTCGATCCCACCAGCACATCATGCAGAAGGACTTTTGCATGCAAAGACCACTTTATCAAGGCAGGTCGTAGTCCTATCCCCTTTCAAAATGGTCGTTGTGGTAACCCTTCCCTCCAATTGTGCTTTCGGGGAAGAGGAGCAAGGCCACTATAAAAGAGAGGCCCGACGTCCATAGCAGGGTAGGGATCCTCATTGTGTTCGACTAGGGCAAGATCAGGCCTTTGTACCCGTCTTCCACCTCAAGCAATCTATACAAGTAGGAGTAGGGTTTTACACCACAAGGTGGTCCAAACCTGGGTAAACTGCCCGCGTGTTCTAGTTCGCTTCCCTTAGCTCGAGCCACTAGAGAGTCGCTATGAGGCCGTAAGGTGGAACATGGTAGGAGAGCGAGCGCATCCCTGTGGTCAAACCCCTTTGGGTCTACGGAGCCCCGATTCCGACAATTGGCACGGCGGGTAGGGGTGCATAGCCGCTCTCCAGCTCCAGTTTTGCTCCTTGTTTCACGGACCCCATGGCCGACGCTCGCCATGTGCGTGCTGAGCATAGAGCTGCGCGGGTCATGGTGACTGCGATAGCACGCCCTGGCACCCACCATCACTCCGCCAGGGCTGAGGTGGTGGCCACCCACCATGCAGCCCACGAGCAGCAGGCCTCGTCCATGCATCCTTCCGTGCGGCGGGAAGGGTGCACTGCTCATGGCGCGAGATCTGCTTCACTACCACCCAATGGACGCTGGATACAACGCATGCATGGACCGCCGGAGAGGCCCGGTCGCCCTCTCGCTCCCTCCGCCCCCTCCGCCCCACAACGAAGAGGAGATTAGGGAGTGTCGCCGCCTCCTCGTGCGTGCGGCACGCATGTCGAGCCCAGGTGTGGCGCACGCCTGGGGAACCATCCTCGCGAACCACCACTACACGCTTAAGAAGTAAACAAATACCAGATCGTCCAACACAAGGCTCCGCTAGATGCGCACGCAGTCCTTGAGGAGCAGCGTCAGCGCCTCGACCGGGTCGTCCAAGATGTTGCAGCAGCCGGGCGCCAGAACCGGACTGCCCTCGTGCATGGCAGCCACTCAAGCACCGTGGGTTGCCGGGCCTTCATCCGCAAACTGCGTAGGGTAGTTTGGTCGTCTAAGTTCAAGCCCGACGTGTCCCCGTGCTACGATGGCCCCCTCGACCCTACATAGTTCCTCCAGCTCTACACCCTAAGCATCAAAGCGGCAGGTAGCAACGACAAGGTCTTTGCGAACTGGCTCCCGATGGCGCTCAAAGATGGCGCACAGTCCTGGCTCTTGAACTTTCCGAACGACTAGGTTTCTTCATGGAGCGACCTCTGTGAGCTATTCGTTGCCAACTTGAAGAGCACGCGTGACCGCCCCTCTCTTTCAACGACCTGCACCGCATGAAGCAACGTCTTGGCGAGGCCCTCCGCAAGTACATCCATAGGTTCAGGGAGGTGCACAACAAGATCCCCCACGCCATGGACGAGGTCGTCATCATGGCGTTCACCAATGGCGCCAAGGACCTCAAGACATGCGAAAATTTCGTCATCAAGGACACCCTAAGCACGACCATGGAGTTGTTCAACCTGGCCGACAAGTGTGCCATTGCTAAAGAAGGACTCTTGTTCGCTCGTGACAACCGTGACGATTAGCCCAAAGAAACCAAGGCCAAGGCCAAGGACGTCAAGCGCAAGGGACCCGTCGTTCTTGCAGTTGAAACCAAACAGAAGCGCGTCCGTGAGCCAAGCATTCATGAGAAGGAATACCGCCCGTTCTGCATGTACCACGACGTGCACACCCACAACACCTAAGATTGCCAGGAGCTCAGGGTGCTCCGGGACGAGCGGGTTGGCCAGCGCTCGGAGCACAATGACAGCGGTGCTAGTCGCCGCGACGACAGATAGGATAGCAACAACGAAAACCCTCGCCGGGGCTGGTAAGAGCAGCCTCGCGTGATACGCCCTCGGGACAATGCGCTTCTCCCTTTGCTTCCTCCATCGCCACCGAGGAGGAATGAGGACAACCAACACGATGAGGATGTCGGGGCCTATCAGGAGCATTGAGTGGATGCCTGCATGCTCGGCGGCGCTCACACCCCCTCAGCAAACCACCAGTTCAAGCAGTTCTCATGCGAGGTGAATGCCATCCTCCCGAGGACGGGGACTGTGAAGCGCCTCAAGTGGTCCCAATACGCCATCAATTTCGACGCTAAGGACAACGTGAAGTCCGTGTTTGTCCTGGGCACGCTCCCCAAGATGTGCACTCCCACCATCAGCAACGTGGCAGACACCTAGACCCCCATCGATGGTGGCGCGGGCCTCAACATGTTCTCAGTAGAAACCTTCGACACGCTCCAGGTGCCTTACGACCAGGTGATGCCGACCATACCGTTCTCGGGGGTGACCAATAGCTCCACCACCCCACTGGGGCAGGTCTGCCTTCAGGTTACCTTTGGCACACGTGACAACTATCAAATCAAGCACATAAAGTTTTACGTAGCGCACATTGGCCTCCCGTACAACGCCATCTTGGGCTACCCGGTGCTAGACAAGTTCTTGGTGGCGACCCACCGTGGCTACAACATCCTCAAGATGCCGAGTTGCAGTGGCATCATAGTCGTTGACTGCGACAAGAGGGAAGTGGTCTGCTCCATCAAGCATGGTTATAGGACCGCTGCCGCAAAGTGCTCAGACAATGTTGGAGGCGATGTGCCTCACGAGGCCGCACCTTCGAGGGAGAAGCAGTCATTGCCCACCTCGGGCTCCGCCAATGGGAAGGGCCAGGTGGCCAAGGCCAAGGACGCAAGCCCCGCACGTGTTGCGGCTGCTTTCCCCCTTCTTGCATAGGAAGGCGCACCGGCACCTTCCTCGAGTTGGTCTTGGGGGCTTCCAACTGGACATCATCTGACCTTGCCGCTACACCGGGAGAGGTGCTCGGGCACTGCTACATCTCAAACAACAACGCCAGAAATTGACACGTTGACGGAGACTTGCTTGCGTTGTTTTTTACCTTGAAGAGTAAAGGGTGATGTAGCACAGGAGCAGTAAGTATTTCCCTTAGTTTGAGAACCAATGTATCAATCCAGTAGGAGAATCTCGTCAAGTCCAGAGTACCTGCTCAAACACAAAAGAGCTTGCACCCAACGCTATAAAGGGGTTGTCAATCCCTTCATGATTTATTGCAAAGTGAGATCTGAAGGCTGAAAGTGCAACGAAGTAAAAGAGTAAGGCTGAAAATATGGTGTGAAGTAGACCCCGGGCCATAGTGTTCACTAGAGGCTTCTCTCAAAATAGCAAATATTACGTTGGGTGAACAAATTACTGTCGAGCAACTGATAGAATCGCGCGAAGTCATGACGATATCTAAGGCAATGATCATACATATAGGCATCACGTCCGAGACAAGTAGACCGATACTTTCTGCATCTACTACTATTACTCCACACATCGACCGCTATCTAGCAAGCATCTAGTGTATTGAGTTCATGACGAACAGAGTAACGCTTTAAGAAAGATGACATGATGGAGAGGGATAAACTCAAACAAATGATGAAAACCCCATCTTTTTACCCTTGATGGCAACAACACGATGCGTGCCTCGCTACCCCTTCTGTCACTGGGTGAGGTCACCGCACGGTATGAACCCAAAACCAAGCACTTCTCCCATTGCAAGAATCATAGATCAAGATGGCCAAACAAAACCCACAACTCGAAGAGAATTACAAGGATATGAAATCATGCATAAGAGAGATCATAAGAAACTCAAATAAGATTCATAGATAATCTGATCATAAATCCACAATTCATCGGATCTCTACAAACACAACGCAAAAGTAGATTACATCGGATAGATCTCCATGAAGATCATGGAGAACTTTGTATTGAAGATCCAAGAGAGAGAAGAAGTCATCTAGCTACTTGCTATGAACCGGTAGGTCTATGGTGAACTACTCACGCATCATCGGAGAGATCCTGGTGTTGCTGAAGAAGCCCTCCGTATCCGAATCCCCCCTCCGACAGGGTATCAAAACGTGCCCCAGATGGGATCTTGCGGAGACAGAAGCTTGCGGTGGCGGAAAAGTATTTTTGTGGATCTCCTGATTTTTTCTGGGATTTTAGGGAATTTATAGGGGAAGGAGCTAGGGCAGGGGAGGCTCAGGGATCCCACAAGCCTGGGAGGCATGGCCCCCCTGGCCGCGGCTAGGGGGCTTGTGGGGTCCCTAGTGACCCTCTGCCTTGGTTCTCAAGTCTCTCGATCGTCTTCTGTTTCAGAAAAAGTCTTTTGGAAGTTTTATTCCGTTTGGACTCCGTTTAAAATCCTCCTTTGAAAAGGGTCAAAAACATGGAAAAAACAGGAACTAGCACTTGGCACTGAGTTAATAAGTTAGTCCCAAAAAAGATATAAAAGTCATACAAAACATCCAAAGATTGACAAGATAATAGCATGAAACAATTAAAAATTATAGATTTGTTGGAGATGTACCAAGCATCCCCAAGCTTGACTCCTTATCGTCCTCGAGTAGGGAAGTGATAAAGACTAAATTTTTGATGTGGAATGCTACCTAGCATAGTTGTCCTTTGTAACTTCTTTCATGTGACATGAATGTTCAGATCCGTAAGATTCAAAACAGTAGTTTGCTATTGACATGGAAACAATAATACTTCAAGCAAACTAGCAAGGTAATCATAAACTTTCTAAATAACAAGGCCAAAGAAAGTTATCCCTACAAAATCTTATAGTCTGGCTATGCTCCATCATCCTCACACAACTAATTTGAATCATGCACAACCCCGGTATTGGCCAAGTAATTGTTTTCGAACTCTTACTTTCTCAAACCTTTTTCAACTATCACGCAATACATGAGCGTGAGCCATGGATATAGCACTATAGGTGGAATAGAGTGTGGTGGTGGTTGTGAGACAAAAAGGAGGAGATGGTCACATTGACTCGGCGTATCAAAGGGTTATGTAGATGCCCATTAATAGATACCAATGTGAATGAGTAGGGATTGCCATAAAAAAGGATGCACGAGAGCTTTAAGTATGTGAAAGATCAAAAGGAGAACTAGTGGGTGTGCATCCAACTTGCTTGCTCAGGAAGACCTAGGGCAATTTTGAGGAAGCCCGTCATTGGAATATACAAGCCAAGTTATATAATAAAGATTCCCAGTTGTATATGGCGGTGGCAAAACAAGAGGCTCTCAATCATGAAGAACATGGTGCTATTATGAAGCACAAGTGTGGAAGAAGATAGTAGCATTGTCCCTTCTCTCCTTTTCTCTCTCTTTTTTTATTTGGGCTCTTTGGCCTCTTTTTCTCTGTTCTTTTTTTTATTTAGGCAACTTTGGCCTCTTTTTTTTATTTCCTCACATGGGACAATGCTCTAATAATGATGATCATCACACTTTTATTTACTTAAAACTCAAAGCTCAGAACGATAATGACTCTATAGGAAATGCCTCCGACAGTGTACCGGGATGTGCAACGATCTAGCTTGGTGTATGACGTTGAAACATCTCGCTAGCTATCTTACGATCATGCAATGGCAATATGAGAGTGACGGCACAAGTCATGAGACTGAACGTTGGGAGTTGCATGGCAATATATCTCGGAATGGCTATGAAAATGTCATAGTAGGTAGGTATGGTTACTGTTTTGAGGAAGGTATATGGTGGGTTTGTGCACCAGCGAAAGTTGCGCGGCACTAGAGAGGCTAGCAATGGTGGAAGGTGAAAGTGCAGCTATACCATGGACTCACATTAGTCATGAAGAACTCACATACTTGTTGCAAAAGTTTTTATTAGTAATCAAAACAAAGTGCTAAATGCATACTCCTAGGGGAAGGGTTGGTAGGTGTTAACCATCGCGCGATCCCGACCTCAACACAAAGGGTAACAATCAATAGATCAATTATGCTCCCACTTCCTAACATAGCGGTTCACCATACGTGCATGTTACGGGAATCACTAACTTCAACACAAGTATTTCAAGATTCACAACACCCTACTAACATAACTCTTAATATTACCAAATCCACGTCTCAAAACTAATTGAGAGGAATCAGACTTCTCTTTCTACTCAACGCACAAGAAGATGGAAGTTTTTGTATCCTCGTTGGGTACCTGTCACCTTTGGGACTACTTTCATAGCGCAAACCAACTACCAAGTCACGCACCGCCGTGCTCTAAAAAGATCTAATTGAAGCACATAGAGAAAAAATTATCTAGCTCAAAAGATATAAATGAAGCACAATGAGCATTCTAGCAAAATCATGATGAGTGCATGTCTCTCTCAAAAGGTGTGCAGCAACGATGATTGTGACACAACAAAAAGAAAAGACTCCTACGATACAAGACGCTCCAAGCAAAACACATATCATGTGGTGAATAAAAATATAGCTCCAAGTAATGTTACCGATGGAATGAAGACGAAAGAGGGGATGCCTTCCCGGGGCATTCCCAAGCTTAGGCTTTTTGGTGTCCTTGAATTTGGCTTGGGATGCCTTGGGAATACCCAATCTTGAGCTCTTTCCACTCTTTATCTATTTTTCCATGAGAACATCACCCAAAACTTGAAAACTTCACAACACAAAACTTAAACAGAAACTCGTGATATCATTAGCATAAGAAAACAAACTACCACCTCTTTAGTTACTGTAGAAATCTTGATTTCTATTTATATTGGTGTTAGATTAATGTATTCTTACTTTTCCTTGGCTAGTACCCACCGATACTATCCATACTTTCATCGAAACAAGCAACCAACTCAACAAAAACAGAATCTGTCAAAAACAGACCAGTCTGTAGCAATCTGTATACTTTCTATACTTGTGGTACCTCAAAAAATCCGAAAACTTACGACTGGCTTGGCTAAAGGCATGTAAACCAGAAGCAAAAAATAATGAACTCAAAAGCTCTTTCTGAATAGAAATGAAAAATAATCTCGTGAGTGAAAAGTTTCTGTCTTTTTCCAGTAGGATCAAACAACCATCACCAAGACTAGTCATAAAGGTTTTACTTGGCTCAAACACAAAAAGAAACACAAAAGACACAATCATAACAGAATTATGATAGTGTGGACGCAACAAAACCAAAAGAAGAAGATAAATTCATTGGGTTGCCTCCCAACAAGCGCTATTGTTTAATGCCCTTAGCTAGGCATAAGGCGATAGAATCACGTATCGTCGTCTTTGGTGCTCAAACCATAAGTAGACCTCATCATGGATTCATATGGAAATCTTATTTTCTTTCTAGGAAAATGCTCCATGTCCTTATTTAAAGGATACTGAAATCTAATATTCCCTTCCTTCATATCGATGATAGCACCGATAGTCCTTAGGAAAGGTCTTCCAAGAATGATAGGACATGTAGGATTGCAATCAATGTCAAGCACAATGAAATCCACGGGTACATAGTTCCTATTTACAATAATAAGAACATCATTGATCCTTCCCATGGGTTTCTTGATAGTAGAATCTGCAAGATGCAAATTAACAGAACACTCCTCAATCTCATTAAAACCCAGAACATCACATAAAGACCTTGGAATCGTGGAAACACTAGCACCCAAATCACACAAAGCATTGCATTCATAGTTTTTGATTTTTATTTTCATAGTAGGTTCCCATTCATCATGAAGCTTTCTAGGGATAGAAACTTCCAATTCAAGTTTCTCTTCAAGAGATTTTATCATAGCTTCGATGATATGATCGGTAAAGGCCTTGTTTTGGCTATAAGCGTGTGGAGAGTTTAGCATGGATTGCATCAAGGAAATGCATTCAATCAAGGAGAAACTATCATAATTGAATTCCTTCCAATCTAAAGTAGTAATTTCATTATTACTCAAGGTTTTAATATCTTCTACTTCACTTTCAAAGCTTTTAGCATCAAGATAGATGGACTCCGAATCATAGGGGCGTTTTTCAACCAAAGTGGATTCATATCCAGCCCCATCATCATTAGGTTTGACACAAGAAAACAAAGATTCAATTGGAGTCACACCAAGCACTTTAAGATCTTCGTGATTCTCATCACAAATTTCAGGTTTAGCAGCCATTTTATTGACTAAAGTAGCCTATTTATCAGAAATCTGGCCTACCAATTTTTCAAGACGAGCAAACTGAGAATTTAGCGCAAGGAATTCTTTGGCCATATCATCAACTTCTTTATTCATAAAATCCAAAAAAGAATTTTGCTCCTTCAGTTCCCTACGAAAGTAACTATTGTAATCAAACTATGTGGACATGAAGCTTTAACACTAGTTTCAATCTCTTCCAACCTCGCATAGTAAGCGTCAAAATCCTTTGGTTGGGCCATACAAGTCTTAGCAGACAGATAGGCGGACAGAAAGCAAGCGAGGAAAAAGAGCGAACAAAAAAAGGCAAACGAAAAAGGCAAATATTTTTAGAAATTTTTGTTGGGGTCCAAAGGAGGCCCCCTATGGGTCTTGATGTCGTTCCTCCTGGTGAGGCTTGAATCCTCACGAGAGCCTTGCCTTGATTGATGTCGAGCCTGTTGGTGCTTGGTTGATGAAGTGGGCCAGCCCTGGGCCACAAGCAGGCAGGTGTGGGTATCCCCATTCCCAGAACACCGACAGTAGCTGTCGGATCTCGGGCACCGCGAAACCCTAAGGATTCGAACTCAGGGGCGCGTGCGGAGACCGCATAGAAGATTCAATTCCTTGGCTTGCTAATTGATGGGCATGGCAAAGAACTCACTCGATGGCAAGGAAGACGCAGGACACAATAATTTACCCAGGTTCGGGCGGCTGGGAAGCGTAAAACTCTACTCCTGCTTTTGTGGATTGCGTGTCGTAGAGGTTGAGGAATGAACTAGTACATCGTTCTTCAACCTCCTGAGGCTAGGCGGTCTCAGCGGTTTGATGGTGGGTGAGTGAATGGTTTAGGGTTGGGATCCCCTTTCTATGAAGCAACTTATCCTCTATTTATAGTGATGGCCTGGTCCTCTTCCCTTATCATTTTGGCGGGAAGGGATCCCAGAGTGGCCAATTTTAAAGGGGGATAGGGGAACGTGCTCCCCTGCCCAAAGGTGGTCTTTGCCTGCAAAGTGGTTGCCTGCGCTGCAGGGGTGACGTCCGCCCTGCTGGTGGGCGGCGGTGGCTTGGTTACAGCAAATTGGAAACCTTTGGAAGATGCCTTCGGGTCCCGCGTACTTCCTTGCCTCCTTTGCACCAAAGGGGAAACTACACGGTCCTGTCATCTGTGATTCGCCTGTCCTTCCTCTGCGTCATCCTTGACACCGGAGCCCAGACCTTGCCTCAGAATGTCCGCCGCTCCACGGGGGCGGTCCTGAGGAGGCCCCCTACAGGTCTTGATGTCGTTCCTCCTCGTGAGGCTTGGCCCCTCAGGAGGACCTTGCCTTGAGTGATGTCGAGCCTGTTGATGCTTGGTTGATGAAGTAGGCCAACCGTGGGCCGCAGGCAGGCAGGTCTGGGTACCCCATTACCAGAACACCGACAGTATCCCCCAGGGCCAAGGCGTGCCTGGGCTGGCTTCCTGGCAAAGCATTGGGGGCAGTCTGAAGCATCGCGGGACCTAAAGATCTGCGAACCAGGTTGCACAAGCGCGCCACCCAGCCTAGTAGCAACACTCCAGTTCCCGAGGCGCCCGAAGGTGCGCCCGGTTGAACTGATATTATGCGTGGATGCTGCTCCAGCCATCATTGCTCCATGGTGGCAACGTCTGTACACAGGCCACATGTGTGCATCCCCTCACGAACTGCACGGGCTCGGGGACGCGAAGGGACGCCAGCTCGGTCTCAGCTTCTTATTAAACCTGGTGAGGGCGATAAGTCTCACATCGTCTCAGTCTTCTACGTCTTCCACCTTGAGCCCTCCACTTTCTCAGCATGGCGCTGGTGAGGAGGTTCTCCGCTACTGATAAGGGGAATACTTCCGGTGAGGGTCTTGCTTCCCCACCTACCAAGCGGGGCCGAGGCTGCCCCTGGAAGTGCGCGGCAGTGTCGGTGCAGGCCTCCGGCAGGCGCGGCCATGGCTCCGCCCGTCCCGGAATCACTATCGGCGGTGCTGGTGTTGCGCCAGCGAGCGCGACCGCGTGCGGCGGCCGAGGTGGAAGGTCGATGGAGGCCACCCGTCCACCGGTCCCGCAACTCCATTCAGCCGACACGGCAATGGAGTTCGTGACGTGGGTGGACATGCCGAAGATCGCTTGGTTCCATCTCCCAAGCTTCTTCACGAAGGCGATGCCGATCAGCAGGCTCTCAGGCCTCTAGCTATAAGTCGTCGGCTGCTACGGTGGGGCAACATGGGTGGAGGTCGAGGTCACCCCCTGCAGCTACGTGTATCTGAACCGTGGGTGGCAGGTGTTCGCACGTGCCTAAGGCTTGAAGGGGAGCTGCTATCTCCACTTCAAGTATGATGGGGAGGCGACGCTCTTCGTCAAGATCTTCCGGGACGAGGGCGAGTGTATGGGTTGCTGCCCGGAGGACGCCGGCCGCGGCGATCCCGTGGATGATCTCGTCTCTGGCGATGGGCGCCGCTCCTCGAGTCACAGAGACACCCCGTCCTGAAGGAGCCCGAGCGACAACAACTATGACAAGCCCCCCTGCCGCCATGCCCAGACCTCGGGGATGAGCCCCCAAGCGCGGCACCGCCCGTCCGCTCCTGCATTGCCTGTGAAGGAGGAGGAGGACACGGACTGAGGGTTGTTGTGCGGGTGTCGGACGTGTGTGGTGACAGACCTCCGCCGGGATCACCATCACTAGTTGTCTCCTCCTTGCTTTTGGTCCTGCGTCCATGATAACTACAATAGGCCCTTCAGGCATGTAATGGATTTGGGTAGCCGTCTCTTTTGTTAGTATTTTTGCTTTTCTGTTGGTTCATATACTTAGCTTGGCATGCTTGCAGTGAACTTCTTTGTTGTGACGCATGATTGTGGTGCTCGGGGGGCTTGTTGTTCGGTTTGTTTCTCCTTGTTGTGGATGAAGTGGGTCGATGCTCTATTTTAGCAGGTCCCAGTCCCGCACATTTTCCTGCCTCCGTGAGGCGTGACCCGTTACCAAGGTCGCTCCTCACGGGGCAAGACCCTGACCCCCCTGATACAGACCGGATCACCTGGACGTCACCAGGTTGGTCAAGTGGCTTTGCAACCGGTGAGGATCCTGAGGTGCGATGCTCAGGAGCCCCCTTAGACA
This sequence comes from Hordeum vulgare subsp. vulgare, assembly GCF_904849725.1. NCBI lineage: Eukaryota > Viridiplantae > Streptophyta > Magnoliopsida > Poales > Poaceae > Hordeum > Hordeum vulgare. Next base: position 295,848,259 of record NC_058520.1, on the reverse strand, counting down.
TTTAAGTAGCTCTACGTCGACAAGTCCCAGCCCCGCACATTTCCCTGTCGTGAGTTACGACCCTCTAAGGTCCCTCGTGGAACAAGGCCCTGGTACCTTTGTGACCGGTAAGGTTCCTGAGGCGCGATGCTCAGGAGCCCCCTTAGATGTCCAAGAGGCCCTTTCAAATTCTGTTTTATGGAGATCCCTAGCCTGCATTCAGGAAGCTCTGGGTCGGCAGGTCGCAATCCTCCTCATTTCCCTGCCATCGTGAGGTGCAGCCCGTTACCAAGGTCGTTCCTCACGAGGCGCGGCCCTGGCACCAGGGTGCCAAGTGGCTTGTGACCGGTAAGGCTCCTGAGGCGCGGTGCTCAGGAGCCCCCTTAGGCGCTCAAGTTGTCCCAAGAGAAACAGCTGATGTAAGAAAAGACCAAATGTGTTTGCTCTCCAGGATGGTGCGCCGAGCCGTGAATGGGACTCTAGAGCGAGTATCAGATGGCATGGCTTTGCCTACTCGTCCGTGAGTGCCACATGAGGGTCCAGGCGCCAAGGCCTTGGCGAGGTGCCAGCACCGTGCCCTCCAACCCCCGCTCATGGGGTACGAGCGGGTGGGGACAAGAAAATGCTTGACTTAGCGAAAGGGACTGTGCTACAAAGAGCGGCAAGGAAGACGAGTTTTCGCAAATGCTTCATTTGGAAAGGCCCCGAGTTTGACTTCATAAACGTCAGCAAATCAAAATAAAAAAGAAGGCAAATACAAGCCGTGTCTGGCGCCTAATCTATTATCTTCCTCCGTCGCCCCCCAGCGCTGAGCATAGGGCTTCCACTAGGCGTGGGGTGGACCCCTTTCGCGTCCTCGGGGGCCCTGGACGTATACAGCCTCGGCTCGTTATTACGTGAGAGTATCACGGTGGGGGTGTATATGGGAGGTCACGAGGACGCTTTGGCCTCGGGAGTGTCCCTACCCCCAAGGCATTGGGACCATAGCTTCTAGAGTCATTGCTAGACCGTGTTGATTTCCTCCATCTTCCCTCTAGGCATGGGATGGACCCCTTCCGCGTCCTTAGGGGGCCTGTGCATATACAGCCTCGACACATTGTTACGTGAGAGTTTCACGGGATGAAGTAGGTTCCGGAAGAATTGAAGGATGATGCAGGGTCGATGAAGAGGCAGTGCAGAGTCGTTACAGGTAGAACTTGCGGAGGCGTTGGATGTCCCTGGCGTTCTGGATGGGGACTCCTTCTTGAGTCTCCAGACACACGGAGCCTGGCCTGGAGACATGGACGACCTTGAACGGGCCCTCCCACATGGGCGAGAGCTTATGGAAGCCCTCTCTGGATTGGACCCGCCTCAGGACGAGATTGTCGACTTCGAGCGTCCGGGAGCGGATGTTGCGGTAGTGGTAGCGCCGCAAGGCTTGTTGGTACCTCGCGGCTCGAAGGGAGACCCGGCGACGCGCCTCCTCTCCGAGCATGAGGTTCGTCTCCCGCACAACCTCCTGACGCTCCTCGTCGAACGCCAAGACCCGTGGGGATGAGTGCTCAATTTCGTGGGGAAGGGTCGCCTCAGCTCCGTAGACAAGGAAGAACGGGGTCTCGACGGTGTTTGGTTGCGGTGGTGCGGATGGACCACAGCACCGATGGAAGCTCGTCAACCCAACCCCGGCCACAAGCTCCGAGCTTCTTCTTGAGGCTCCTCACTTTGAGACACCGCAGGACCTTCGCGTTGGTGCGCTCCGCCTGGCCATTGCTCCGCAGATGGGCCACCAATGCATAGCATATCTGCATACCGAGGTTAGCACAATACATTTTGAAGAGTTGACTGTCGACCCGGCGGGGATGGTGCGGACGGGCTCCACCTCCGCCCACTTCGTGAATTTTTCAATGGCGACGTAGTGGTAGAGGAAGCCCCCGACCGCCCGCGGTAAGGGCCCCAGTATGTCCAGCCCCCAGACAACAAAGGGCAGGTAAGCGGGATGGTCTCGAGGTCCTGCACGGGGTGGTGGATCTTCTTGGCGTGGAACTAGCAGGCCTTGCAAGACCTGACCAGCTTGGTGGCATCGTCCAGCGTTGTAGGCCAGTAGAACCCTGACGTGAACGCTTTACCTCCGAGCGTGCGCGAAGAGGAGTGATTCTGGTAGTCCCCTCCATGGATGTCGGTCAGTAGCTCGCTCCCCTGCTCCCTGGAAATGCACTATAGCGCGACGTTGTTCGGGCGCCTATAGCACAAGGCGTCGTCTTGTACGCAGTTGGTTGAGGCTTGTCGTGCCACGCGCTCCGCGTCTTCCTCCTTCTCTGGCAATGTGTCGTGGAGCAGGTACGCCCCAAGTTCCTGCATCCAATCATCGACCTAAGCCTCCAAGGCCAAGAGCAGTCGAGCCACCGAGGCCTGGCCGCAGTCCGGAGCCCCGAGGGTGGTGCTAGGGGAGCTCCTCTGTGTGTGGCACCGGGTCCTCCGGCGATGGTGTCGCGGAAGGCTTGAAGAGTCTCTCCTCAAAGACGCCTGGTTCTTGAGCCTCGCGACGCGAAGCTCTTTTGTTCATGTCGTCCGCCTCCTTGTTTTCGCCTTGCGCGACGTGCTACAACTCCAAGCCCTAAAAATGTTTCTCCATCTTACGAACCTCTTGCAGATATGCCTCCATGTGTTTGTCCTTGGGTATGTACTTTTTGCTGGAGAAGTTGACGAGGAGCTGAGAGTCGCCCGTCATGGTGAGGCGCCGGACCCCCAAATCCACCGCCGTATTGAGGCCGGTGATGAGGCCCTCGTACTCCGCTACGTTGTTGGAGACCTTCTCCACATGCTAGAAGCAGAGCTGTATGGCGTAGACAAGCGTGTCTCCCATCGAGGATGTGAGCAAGACACCAGCCTCTACTCCTTTTGCGTGAAGGCTCCGTCGAAGTGCATGGTACATCCCTCGGGTGCCTCCACATCGGTGGCAAGGGATTGGATCCCTTCCAGCTCCCGGTCCGGCGCATCCGTCCACTCCACCACGAAGTCAGCCAGGGCTGCTCCCTTGATGACCCTGGACGTGGTGAATTCGATGATGAAGTCCTGAAGCTCGATGTTCCATTCAGCGACCCTTCCCGTTGTGTTTGGGTTGTGCACTATCTTTTCTAAGGGGAAGGCAGATACGACCTTCATTGGGTGCCCTTGAAAGTAGTGACACAGCTTGCGCGAGGCAACTTGGAGCGCTAGAAGGAGATTTTGTTGCATGGGGTAGCGCGAGAGCACGTCCTGCAATACCGTGTTGATGAAGTACACTGGGTGCTCGACGAGGGTGCATTCGCCCGGGGCGGCATGCTCCCTGGCGACTTCACGGGGTTGGGGAGTTTCGTCGTCCGCAGGAAGGACCGGGGCCTCAGGAGGGTCGGGCTCCTCACGGCACGATTCTACGGTCTGGGACTCCAGTTCCTGTGCTCACTGGGGATTTGGATTTTTTGAGTCACACGAGCCCCCAGACGCCGCGGGTGGGGGCCCGTCGGGGCTCTCCTGAGTAGCGCCCTTGCTGGTTTGTTCCTCCCGTACTGCCACCAATGCGGCGCTGGCGGAGTGGGGGTGGCAGCGAGGTACAGAAGCAGAGGCTCCCTTAGATGAGGCGCCGCCATGACAGGCGGGCTTGTGCGGTAATGCTTGAGCACATCGAAGGCGGCATCGGCCTCCGGGGTCCACTCGAAGGGCCCCTTTCTTTTCATTATCTTGAAAAGGGCAGGGCCCGCTCGCCAAGCTTGGAGATGAAATGACCCAAAGAGGTAACACACCCTGCCAACTTCTGCATCTCCTTCAGGGTTGTGAGCATCCTCATCTTGTTTATGGTGTTGACCTTCATTGGGTTTGCTTCGATCCTCTGGTGCGAGACGAGGAAACCGAGGAGCTTTCCTGATGGGACCCTGAAGACGCACTTTTCGGTGTTGAGCTTCAGATTCACCTCCCAAAGGCTGGCGAAGGTCTCCTGCAGCTCCTCCACCAGGGTCTTCGCATGTCTTGACTTGACCGCGATGTCGTCTACGTAGGCCTCTGTGTTCCTCGCGAGCTGCGGTCCTAAGGCGATATGCATCAACCACTAGAAGGTTGCCCCGGTGTTCTGCAGCCCGAAGGGCATGCACTCATAGCAGTATAGCCCACACGGGGAGAGGAAAGTTGCCTTCTCGTCATCCTCCACCGCCATCTTGATCTGGTGGTAGGCCGAAAATGCATCCACGAAGCACAGGAGGTCGCACTCCGCGGTGGAGTCGACGATCTGGTCGATGCGTGATAGCGGGAACGGGTCCTAAGGGAACGCCTTTTTGAGGTTGGTGAAGTCGACGCACATGAGCTCCTTCCCCACACTTCTTCGGGACAACCACCGGGTTGGCCACCCATTCAGGGTAGCGCACCTCTTGAATGATCCCTGCCTCCTTCAGCTTGCACACCTCCTGAGCGATGAACGCTTGCTTTTCCGGGGCTTGCCTTCTTGCTTTCTACTTCACTGGACGTGCGTTCGGGCACACCATGAGGTGGTGCTCGATGATGTCCCTCGGGACCCCCACCAGGTTAGAGGCGCTCCAGGAAACCGCGTCCTTGTTCGCCCTATGGAAATCCACCAACACCTTCTCTTGGTCTTGAGGGAGGTTTGCGCCAATGGTGAATGTTGGAGCCGAGCTTCCTTCATCCACCAGAACTTGCTTCGTCTCCACTGCTTAGCAGTCCCCGGCAACGACACTAGAAGAATGTTGATGACGAGTCCCTCACTTGATGCCTTCACGACAACAGAGCCATAACTGCTCCCAGTTGCTCAACAATTAGCAATTGTCTTGCAATGGCCCACCAGCGCGTGGGTTCTCGGCAGTTTTCGAGGGTAGAGTATTCGACTCAAATTTGTTGGTACGCCAGTCAGGAGGTGAGAGAATACTATTGAGTATTAGCAGCTGAATATGTCAGATTCAACCACACCTGAAAGATTAGTATCTGCAAGCAAAGTATCAGCAGCAAAGTAGTATGACAACAACGGTGTCAGAAACGATCTGTTGACACGGCAGACTCTTTCTAACGGTCATATCAATGGCGTCACAAGTTGCCCGTTGACGGAAATTGTCTTTTCCCGTCAACGACGAGCGAACCAGAATTGTAGCAGCTAGCAGCAGTGTAACGAGTAACAACAGTGGCAAGGAATAGCAGTAGTGACAGCGGTAGCAAGTAGCAACAGTAGCAAGTAGCAGCAGAGCAAGCGACAGTGGTAACAGCAGTAGCAAGTAACAACAATAGTAACAACAGCAGCGCAGAGCAAGTAACAGCAGTAACAGCAGTAGAGCAAAACAAGTAACAACAGTAACAGAAGTAGAGCAAAACAAGTAACAGCAGCAGTGGGACAAACTTGTAGGCAATGGGTCGGTGATTCGTTTGGATGATATTCATCATGCAACAGTTATAACACAAAGAGATATGTGGCTAGCTCCCGTTCGTCAATGTTATGTAGGCATGCATTATGTGTGTAGTCATACGTGCTTAGGGAAAAGAACTTGCATGACATCTATTGTCCATCCCTCCCGTGGCAGCGGGGTCCAAAAGGATACTACGGGATATTAAAGTTCTCCATTTAATAAAGAACCGGAACCATGCATTAGCACTTGGTGAACACATGAACTCCTCAAACTATGGTCATCACCGGGAGTGGTTCCGGTTATTTTCACTCCGGGGTTGCCGGGTCATAACACATAGTAGGTAACTACAACTCGCAAGATCGGATCTAAACCACACATATATTGGTGACAACATAATAATTTCAGATCTGAAATCATCGCACTCGGGCCCTAGTAACAAGCATTAAGCATGGCAAAGTAGTAGCAACATCAATCTCACAACATAGTGGATACTAGGGATCAATCTCCGTCAAAACTAACACGATTACATGATAGATCTCATCCTACTCATCACCGCCCAGCGAGCCTAGGAATAGATTACTCACGAACGATGAAGAGCTTCATGGAATTGGAGAGGGAAAAAGGTTGTTGATGACGATGGCGACGATTTCCCCTCTCCTGAGCCCAAAACGGACTCCAGATCTGTCCTCCAGATGAAGAACAGGATGTGGCGACGCCTCCGTATCGCAAACACGACGAAATCTTCTCTTTTGATATTTTTTTTCTGGGCGAAAGTGAATTTATAGAGCTAAGATTGGGGGCGGCAGAGCCACGTGGGCCCCACAAGCTTGGTTGCCGTGGCCAGGGGGGTGGCCGCGGCAACAGGGCTTGTGGCCCACTAGCCCATCCCCTCTGGTGGATCTTTGCGCAGGTATTTTTCATATTTTCCAGAAAAATTCTCCGTAAATTTTCAGGCCGTTCCGAGAACTTTCATTTCTGCACAAAAACAACACCATGGCAATTCTGCTGCAAACAGCGTCAGTCCGGGTTAGTTCCATTCAAATCATCCAAATTAGAGTCCAAAACAAGGGCAAAAGAGTTTGGAAAAGTATATACGACGGAGACGTATCAAACTCCCCCAAGCTTAAAACCTTGCTTTTCCTCAAGCAACTCAGTTGACAAACTGAGAGAGAAAGAAAAAAACATTGACAAAGTCTGTTTGATCTTCTTGTTGGAACTATGTCTAACTCGTAACCAGAATTTTAGCAAGATCACAAGTTAACCACATAAGCAAGTGACACAAAGGTCTCACGGTAAACTAATATCAATGGCATAATCAGCTAGCGAGCAAATAATAATGAGTTTCAGATACCAATAATTCAATCAAAACAGGCATGAAGCAATATGAATAGGTGGTATCTCGCTAGCTCTTTCTGAGACCGCAAAACATAAATGCAGAGCACTTTCAAAGATCAAGGGCTGACTAAACATTGTAATTCATAGCAACGAAGATCTAGTCATAGTCATACTCAATATCAATCAAAAGCAAAGCATAAAAATGACAGAGGTTCTCTCTAATTGGTGCTTATATAAGAAGAGGATGACTCAACAGGAAAATAAATAGACAGGCCCTTCGCAGAGGGAAGCATTGTTTTGTAGAGGTGCCAGAGCTCAAGCTTCGAAAACAGAGATAATAATTTTGGGTAGCATGCTTTCATTGTCAACGCAATGACCAAGAGTTCTCAATATCTTCCAAGCTACTCATGCTATGGGCGGTTCCCAAACAGAAAAGTAAAGTTTTAACTCCTCCACCACGAATAAATAACACTCCACAGCTAGTCGAATCCTCGGGTACTGTCCAGACTAACATCAATCCAGGGGGAGTCTTGTTTTACAGTTATGTTTTTGATTTAAGCGTGGAACTGGGCATTCCAATTACCGGCCCCTTTCTCGTGAATGACAGTGAATCAACACATGTTGAGGATAACACGCCTAACATGGAAGATATCAATAGCCCCCTGTCACCACATGAGCGGTTCGGGCATGCAAAACAGATTATTTGATGAAGGTTTAGAGAATGGCACATGAAAATTTACTTGGAACGGCAGGTAAATACCGCACATAGGTAGGTATGGTGGATTCTCATGGAAAGACTTTTGGGTTTATGGAAGTGGATGCACAAGCAGTATTCCGCTTAGTACAAGTGAAGGCTAGGAAAATACTGGGAAGCGACCAACTAGAGAGCGACAACAGTCATCAAGATGCAATGAGTTTGACTAACATGGAATACAAGCATGAACATGATATATATCACCATGAACACGGACATCATAGAGGCTATGTTGATTTTGTTTCAACTACATGCATGAACATGCGCCAAGTCAAGCCACTTGAATCATTCAAAGGAGAATACCATCCTATCATACTACATCATAGTCATCTCAAAATCTATGTTGGCATTCAAGACAAACCATTATAAACTCCTAGATAAATGAGCATGGCATCAGAAACTATGATCTCTAAGTTGTCATTGCAAACATGTTCTCTCTCAACAAAGCTGAATCTGGACACAACAAGCTAGTCATATTTACAAAAACAAAATAGATAGAGTTCATACCAGCTTTTCCAGTCTCAGTCACTTCATCATATATCATCATCATTGCCTTTCACTTGCACGATCAAACGATGTGAATAATAAGCGTGCTCATGCAATGGACTAAGTTGAATCTGCAGGCAAACACAAAGGAGAAGACAACGTAATATGGATCTTTGAAAGCTAAACAGGTATGCATGCAAGAGCCACTAAACATTGTAAACAATATCTTCTACCTTGACCCAAAGAAAAAGAAAACTATTTACACGGGGAAGCTCCCAACAAGCAAAACAAGAAGGTAAAATATTTTCGGGTTTTCTCAAAAGGACACAAACAAGAAAACGAAAATAAACTAGCATGGATAATACAGTGGCAAAGTGTAAACACCGGCTAACAAAGTGAAAGCATAAGCACGAATGTAAAGTCGGTGAGAACACGTACTCCCCCAAGCTTAGGGTTTTGGCCTAACTTGATCTACTCCCAAGGATGGTCCTGGCGAAACCCAAAACCATAGTCGGGGTTATATGGGAGTGCTGCACCCACTGCCTGAATAGCTGCCTCACGAAGACGAGCAGCCGTCGCCTCCCTCTCAAACTCCTCTGCCTCTCCAATGGTTATGTAGTATCTCCATTTTACCTCAAAGTCAAAGAAAGCAGGAGCAAGAAGGGTAATATGGAAGACACGCTGTCGGTTAAATATCAATCGGTATAGGAGGGATTCATCATCCCTCTCGAGAAACTGGTAGTGTGTCAAAGCGACGTGGTAAAGGAAAGCTGTATGGAGCGGGGGATCTCCTGCGCGGATGGGTACTCCAAGAAAATTTTCTATGCTAGTGGCATACATGCCGCCAAAGAAATCTCCCTCAATAGCGTTTTTATTCAGCCTCCTTGCTATAATAGCTCCCATGTTGAAGATTTTGTCACCCGTAACTGCGCTCTTGAGGATAGTAAGGTCGGATGCGCATAGATGACAATGTTCAACCTTACCGTTAATGCATATACCTATGAAGAGGGCAAAGTAGTGCAAGGCAGGAAAATGAATGATTCCTATGGTAGCTTGCGTGATGTCTCCAGTTTCTCCAACAGATATACTAGAGAAAAAAATCTCTAACCGAAGATTTAGCAGGATCTTTAAGATTACCCCCATCGGGTATTTTGCAAATCCTATTGAAATCCTCCAAATCCATGGCATAGGATTTATCATACAGATCAAACAATATGGATGAGTCACGGCCAACTGAAAATTTAAATCTACGCACGAAAGAGGTAGTGAGCATAGCATACTGTTCACATTTGTCTGAGAGGAATTCTTATAACCCGGCATTGCGGACAAGTGTATCAAACTCATCCTTGAAGTCTGCTTCGATCATGAACTCATCGGAAGGCCATTCACATGTTTGTACCGGTGCGTCCCTTAGTTGATAAGGATCAGGCTCCCAAAAATAAAGACGGGGACCCTTCTTACTTGAGGAACCACCATGAAACTTCCTCCTAAACATAATTTCTCTTTGCTGAAATTTTGAAGTTCAAGAGAAAAGTGAATAAAGACCAACCACAACTTGTAGAAACTACTCCTACTAGTGCCTAGAGACCGTATCACGTGCTAAAACTACTTGGGACCAGCTAAAATCAACATTTCAAGCTCAAGAACAGGGTTACCAAGGTACCAAGAATACGCGAAGGATAAAGCACTAGAGCAAAAACTAATTGGACCAATGGAGGAGTCACTTACCAAGGAGAAATTTCCCCAAAACGGTTCGGAGAATGATGCTTTGAGCAAGGAGATCGAAAATCACAGCCAAATGAGCAAGAACACGGGTTTGAGCTGCGAAACAATTTTTTCTGGAGGAAGAAGAAGAGGATGGGATCTAGAATTAGTGTAGGGGGGCCCTGTGGGCCCGACAAGCTTGCTCCCCGCGGTGACAGGGCTTGTGGCCCACTGGGGTGACCCCCAGGCCAGCTCTTTGTCCCAGTATTTTTAAAAAATTCCAGAAAAAATCATACTAGATTTTCAGGACCATCGAAGAACTTTTATTTTCGAGGTATTTTCTCCGGGACGCTAAAACAGAAAACAGGAAAAACTAAACTAAACCTATCGTTTTTCTTCTAAGCAACACAAAGTGAAAGCTTAAAACAGAGGTATGTGACTCTTTGATTCATCCATTTCATGGTCATCGAAAGAAATCCGTCAATGGGGTTGATCAAATCGTCATGACAAAACTTTCTCGAATCGCAAGAGAGAACGGAGAATTTTGAATACCCACTAAGTCACCTCAATGGGGATATGAATCTCCCCAACAAGCAATTCATACTTCATCCTGACACGAGGAATAGGGCATTCAAAGCTCCCAATAAGAATCGATTAAGTTTTTTTGATAGCATTGATGCAATGTACTTGATATCGTTTCTTCGGAAAGTGCATGGTATGCTCATTAGCGTTGACATGGAAAGTGACATTGCCTTTGTTGCAATCTATAACACCCCTTGAAGTGTTTAAAAAGGGTCTTCCAAGGATGACTGCAATGGCATCATCCTCGGGAATATCCAAGATAACAAAGTCTGTTAAGATAGTGGTGTTAGCAACCACAACAGGCACATCCTCGCAAATGCCAACATGGAAAGCAGTTGATTTGTCGTCCATTTGGAGAGAGATTTCAGTAGGTGTCAACTTATCCAGTTCAAGTCTACGATAAAGAGAGAGAGGCATAACACTAACTCCAAGGTCACATAAGGCAGTTCTTACGTAGTTTCCTTTAATCGAGCAAGGTATGGTGGGAACTCCGTGTCACACCCTGTTTTTCACCACCAATGTTTTAAGTTGCAAAAATCAGGGCTTGTTAAAACTTTTTCTAATGATGTTGTGAATGCTATGAATGCCTTGTATGAATGTATGCTTGTGTGCTTGTGTGCTTGCTGATCCAAAACCCATGATAGATTTATTTATTTTTAAAATGAATTTCCAAAACTCTTTTCTTTGACATCAGATCACCTCTACCTTGCTTTGGTTACACTACTAGCTCATGATGCCTAGTAGCACTCCCAACCAAAGTTGGTGATCTGAACTCAAATACTATTACTACATAGCAAAGTTTGTCCAATAGGGCTGAAACATTGCAGGGGTGTTTGGCTAAATACACTCCCGGCAACACCCAGCAAGACCCAAGACATGAGGGACACGTCTGAAGTGCCCCAGAGCGGGCCAGCATGCCATGGCATGCCAAAACTGCGCTCTGGACGCGCTACAGGGAGCAACCGAGAAGGGGACGACGCTCCGGTCGATTCCAACCTCCCCCGAAGTGTCCAAGACCTCCCCCGACAACCCCTGAGTGTAAAGCAGCCGCCACGGACCCTCCTCTCCCGCGCTAGAGCTCGGGCGACGCATGACCGCACGCACCCGGCGAGGCCGAGCATGCACATACGCTGCAGCTCGACCCCACGCCCTTTCCCTCTGCGGCCGATCCTTCAGAGCGTCCCAAACCACGTCCGGAGACCGTGGTTTCGCAGCCAGTTCCTCACTGTGCACGCACGCGCGCCGCGGTGAGTCACCGGCGCACCGAATCGGATCACCGTCGCGAGCCTATAAATAGGGCCCCCCTGTGCCTCAGCACCCCTCCAGCAGCCTTTGCATGACCACTAGCTCCCCCCTAGCCACCCAATCGAGCTCTCAGAGCCACGGTGCTCGAGATCGACCGAGGCCCCTCCGCCTCGGAGCTCCGGTCGATCCCCGGCTACACGCTGGCTCCTGCGACACTCGACCCCCCAGAGCACTCCCCTCGACACTAGGAACCTTTCCCCCAACAGCCCCGAGCTTTTCCGTGCCCCTAGCTATCGGTTCAACCACGTCCCGAAACCCCTCCGCCACGGCCACCTCGTCGCCGGCGACTCCAAGCCTCTCCGGCGCTGTCCCGACAACCTGCAGGTAGGCGGAGGCACGCTGAACCCATTCTTGCCCTTAGCTAGGCCCATGGACGACGATAGCCTCGCCTTAGTTCGTCTCCTCCTCCCTGGCCGGAGGTAGGGGAAGAACCCGACAGGTGGGCTCCACCTGTCAGTGTCCTGGAGCTGCCCTCCGCGCCGCAACTGCTGCTGACTACAGGGGCCTGCACGTCAAGTTCAAACCTGGCGCGCGCGCGGTTGGCAGCCTGCTGGCTGGCTGGTCGGCCTGCTTCCCAGGCCAGGCTTTGGTCTTTTTCTTTATTTTTAAACCTAAGATTAAAATGATTTTTGCAAAAATAACTATCCAGTGGAAAAGTATAATTCTTCCACTGATATTTTTCTAAAAATGAGTAGTATTTGATTCTGCCATTGTTGACATTTTTTCAAAAACAGAACATGTTTTATAATAATATAAAGGCTTTAAAGCAATAGTTTGCCCCTGTTTAGTAATTATTAAAAATGCTTAGCTAGTAAAAACTAAGAGAAGATATTTTTCAAAGTAACAACCTGAATTTAACCAAGTTTTGCAACATTTTTAAAAGTGGTTTGTGATCTGTTTTTGTGTGAGCTATTTCTTATTTATTCTATTCTCGACGATAGAATTACCGAGTGGCGAAGGATTCGGAGCGGAAGACCTCGAAGACCCCGGATACCTAGCTGACCAAGGCAAGCAGCCCTTTGACCATGACTTGAGCATATGAATTGATGCATGCTAGAATAGCAAGTATTTTTCCGTTGCATGTGATCATAGTGTCGGTTCATCATTGGTGTGATGGTACCGAAGGCTTCTTCGAAGCACTTGCATGATGGTGATGTTATACATATGGCTCCTCGGAGCACAAGCATGATGAGCTTGACCCTACCATCTATGAGGATCATGCTACTGTCATGTTGACTAGTAGAGTTAGAGAACCATTGCATTGAGATTGACCCTACCCCTTGAGGGTCATGCTAATACCATGTTGACAAGTAAAAGTATATTATCATGAGCATCTTGATGAGTTAAATCAAAGGTTTATGAAAACCCCGTCGGGTGCCACTAATGCCCGAGGGTGATGATGAGTTGGTGGTCACTTTTGGTGAAGTGATGCACCAGTGTTTTGTGTGAGTATGGTTTTGGATATGGGATTAGATTTATGATGTGTCGACCGTCCCAACCTTACCAGTACGACCATGATACCCCTTTATGGGACGGGGCTTTGTTGATTACTCTGGTCGGTACTAGCAAAGAGCCACATTACTAGTGGCGGGAGCGATTGTCATCACTCTCGTGATGGCGTCGTGCCAGGTAGGACGACTATGCCATTATTATGAGTTCCATGCACACCGTTGGTCCCCGCATGGTTGATACTGTCCAGAGTCGATGCTCGTAGGACGTACAACATGTGGGCTGGGTACCAATCGAGTAGACCTCTTTGTCTAGTATCGTCAGGGGAAAGATGATGATCGAGTACTTACCTCGGGTATATGTGATATACCACGAGTCGTGGATGACACGGAAGTTTCTCGAATCTCGTGGGTCCAGCGTACTACCTGTACAGAGTGTAAACTATTCGAATAGCCATGTCCATGGTCAAGGACAGTTGGGTAATCTTGCTTAAACTATGTCCTGATATTTCCGCATAAACCAACCGTGAGTGTGTGTGTGTGTGGTGTCAAAAAGGTGTTGTTATAACAGTAATAATATGACCAAGTTCAGTGACTTGGCATATAGGGTGAACCCGGATGGTTCAGCCCTCAACTGATATATTGAGGATATGACCAAGTTCAGTGACTTGTCATATAGGGTGAATCCAGATGGTTCAGCCCTTAGCAGATATGTTGATATCTGTAACCTGTTCTTCAAGAGTAATTCTTTAACTTCATGCATATTCATGATCATTCCACCCAGATGAGTTATACTAGAAATGCATGATATTGTTATCCTTCACTTTCATTATTCATATCATGGGCTGTTTGCGAGTACATTCGAAGTACTCATTGGCTTGCCACTGGTTATATTATTGACCAGACAAGGAAGGACCGGAGTTTGGCGACGAGTACGTCCTCGGAGACGGACCTGCGATCTAGGACGCTTCCAAGTCAGAATGCCTATCGGTGTAGGCTTGATGGCATGGGCACTCGCTTAGCCCTTATGAGTTTCCGCTACCCGTTGTACCCGTTTTATTTGGCCTTAGGCCCTGTTTGTGAACCTGACCCTTCGGTCATTTGATGTAATATTCGGTATTTGGATGTAAGACTCTATTATTCAGTATCTATGTTCAGTGAGCATTGATCCTTGGGATCACTCGGCACGGCGATCTCGACTTACCAGTCGGGGTCCCCACAGAACTGGTATCAGAGCCATGCTGACTATAGGAAGCCTTAGGTAGCATGGACGTTAGCCGAAAACGATTAGTACACTAGTCGTACACAACTTTGCACCTAAAACCTTCTGATTCTCTCTCTCTCCTATATCTTGTAGATGGCCGCCGTACCTGAGACGCTTCCGGAGACCGCCTTTCCCCTATTCCCGGGGGACAGTCTCGAGAAGTGCCACGTACGCCGCACACCCATCTTCCTCTACCACGAGCACTGGGTCAACGCCGACACCAAGGAATATCACGTGGACGTGATAGTGAAGGCTAATGACTCCCGACTAGTTGGTTCTTTGAAGGACCACAAATGGGGGAACTGATGCTCGCAGTGGAGACAGCCACATGAGAGGCGTTCGTACGTCTTCGTGATATCCTCCCTGAGATGGCTGATGAGCCCGCTACTCGTCACCTACCTTTTCTTTAGGAAGGTGTGGACGGGAGTTGGACGCTCACCCCATCGTCTGAGGATGGGATGCCATTAAGATTTCAGACCTACTTCAGTCTCTCATCCGACACCCTGATGCACCTTCTGGTTAAGGAATCAACGAAGCTTCGCCAAGAACTACACCAAGTCAAGGGCTTACTTCACACCGAGAAGATGAAGAATCGCAAGGTGAAGAAAGCAGGCGCACCTGAAGGACGGGCCGGTGTTGCTACCAGAGGTGGTGTGCTACCAATCCGGGCTGTCCCTCTTCAGAGTCGCCGCCTGACTGCGGAAGAGTATACTGAGCTCTTCGCCGCCTCACCTAAGAGACGCCGTGATGTGCTGATTCTTTCTTCCACTCCGTTGAAGGAAGAAGACACCGACGAAGACGAAGATCATGCCGAACCCACTTTTGAGACCGAGAAGTCCGCCGCGTAGGATTTCAGCGTAGGCAACTAGGAGTACCCCTGAGCGTAGGATATCCATGTATCCGATCTTTTAAGTTATGAGTGTGTATGATGTAAACTGCAATCTGCCTTAGGCAGCCTGTATCCGACTATGTCACTTGTTTTCAATGAATGCAAATTCCGTTTCCAGGATTTTGGTTTTAAAAACTCGCACTAGCACACATTTGGACCCCCCCTCTTACTAGAGCAAAACCTTGTGGTTTCAAGCAAGGTGGATTTTTTGGCATGTCTGTTTCCATGACAGGATGGTGAATGGAACCCGCAACAGCACCTTCAGTGACCCCGGCGCCGCCTCCTCAGGTCAGCCGCAGGGAACCGAAGGAGAAGCTCACGCTGGAGATCACCATGAGCAGCATGGCAATGTTCCGCCGCCACCTCCTCCCGAGAACTTGACTATGGCTTCATGCTCTTTGCGAGGAGCGTCAAGCCAACAATGTCGCTATATAGCAGCTGGCTCAAGTCCTAGTGAACAACCCGCCACAGAATGGGAACGGCAATGGCCGCTCTACTCTCTCAGAGTTTATGCGGACTACGGCTCCCATATTCACGGAGACGACTGAACCATTGGATGCTGATGACTGGATTCGCACTATTGAAGACCTCCTTGCGCTGGTCAAGTGCACCGACGAACATGAGAAGGTCCTTTATGCCTCTCACTATCTCAGAGGCACCGCCAGTGCTTGGTGGGATGGTTTCCAGATCATGCGAGCTGGGCAAGTCATCACTTGGGCAATATTCAAGGAAGGATTCCGCGCGGCTCATATTCCAAGAGGAATGATGACCATCAAGAAGCGGGAATTCCGAGCCTTGAGGCAGGGCAAGTGGAACTGTTAAGGAATATCTGTAGAAGTTTAACCTCTTGTCGAGGTATCCCCTGAGGATGTTAACACTGAGGCTGCTAAGGTGGAACGCTTCATGGAAGGATTGCAGCAGTCCCTGCAATACCAGTTGGTAGTTTGTGACTGCAAGACCTTGAGCGACCTGGTTAACAAAGCACTTATGCTGGAAGAGAAGCGTCGTGCAATGGACGACACCCTCAAGCACAAGCTGATAGGTAGTGGCGGACCCACGAATGCAAGACCAAGACCATGGCAGTCAGCACCTGCGAGGCCCAAGTATGAGCAGCAGCAGTACAAGACCCCAGTATTCCGTCAGAATTATCAGCCTCAAGTCAAAACCAAGCCAGTTTCCAACCCGCCGAATAACAGTGAAGTCAAGACCAACCCTCTGGGTCAGGTCACCTGTTTTTGGTGTGGTCAAACCGGGCACTATTCCAGGTTGTGTCCCAACAAGAAGCTCGATGCACTGTGTCCCAATGCACCCAACCCAGGTCAAGGAGCACCAGAAAGAAACCAGATTCCCCGCAATCAGCAGTTCAATAGCAGGGGGCGGATAAACCACATCACCGCCGAAGAGGCGCAGGAAGACCCGGACTGCATTCTTGGTACGTTCCTTGTCAACTCCACGCCAGCTACATTGTTGTTTGATTGTGGTGCTTCGCATTCTTTTGTTACTCAAAGGTTTGGAGAGAAGTGTGGTTTAAAACCCACTCTGCTTCGCGGGCAGATGGCAATTCAAACCCCGGGAACAGTGTTGAGGTCCAATCTAGGGTGTAGAATGGTCGAGATAGTTATCAATAGGACGAGCTTCTTGGCAGACCTCATTGTGCTTAAGTCGCAAGGCTTAGAAGTAATTCTCGACATGGATTGCTTGGCCAAGCACCAGAGTCTCTTGGACTGTGCCAACAGGGCCATTACCATGACAAGCGACCAAGGGGTCGAAGTCAAGTATGTCTCTGAGCCGGTATCAGCTCAAGTACCTCGAATCAACAGCCTATCCGAGGTAGAGCTCGACCAAGTGCCTGTAGTCTGTGAGTACCCGGACGTCTTTCCTGATGAGCTACCTGGAATGCCTCCTGACCGAGACATCGAGTTCATCATCAAGCTCATGCTCGGGACAAGGCCTATCTATAAGAAGCCTTCAGGATGGGATCCGAGGAGCTAGCAGAGCTGAAGAAGCAGCTGGATGAGCAACTCTGGAAAGGATTCATTCGTCCGAGTGCATCACCTTGGGGATCACCTGTTCTGTTTGTATCAAAGAAGGATGGTACCATTCGACTCTGCCTCGATTACCGTTCTCTCAATGAAGTCACAATCAAGAACAAGTACCCGCTCCCCAAGATAGAAGACCTGTTTGACCAGTTAAATGGAGCTAAGGTATTCTCCAAGATCGATCTTTGATCCGGATATTACCAGTTGAAGATTCGAGTCGAGGACATACCCAAGACTGCATTCGTGACCCGATACGGTCTCTATGAGTGCACAGTCATGCCCTTCGGATTGACAAATGTGCCAGCCTACTTCATGTACCTCATGAACAAGGTCTTCTTGGAGTATTTGGATAAGTTTGTCGTCGTATTCATCGATGACATATTAATCTTCCCAAAATTCGAAGAAGAGCATGAGCAACACTTGAGGATAGTTCTGGGAAAGCTTCGAGAGCACCAACTGTATGCCAAGTTCAGCAAGTGTCAATTCTGGCTGAATGAAGTTGGATTTTTGGGTCATATCATGACGGCAAGCGGATTGGCAGTAGATCCATCCAAGATTACCACGATGACCAACTGGGAATCGCCGAGGGACGTGAAGGATGTCAGGAGTTTCCTCGGACTCGCGAGATACTACAGCAAGTTCGTAGAGGGATTCTCCAGCATCGCTCGACCTATGACTCAACTTTTGAAGAAAGGTTGGAAGTTCGAGTGGACACCGGCGTGTGAAGCAAGCTTCCAAGAGTTGAAGAAAAGACTGACTACTGCCCCAGTACTAGCTGCCCCGGACATCAACAAGATGGCAGAGTCGTGGCGTACTTGTCACGGCAAATACGTTCGCATGAGGAGAACTACGCCAACCATGATCTCGAGTTAGCAGCCGTAGTGCATGCCTTGAAGACATGGCGACATTACCTTCTGGGAAGCGATGTGAAATATACGCGGACCACAAGAGTCAGAAATATATCTTCACCCAAAGGGAGCTGAATATGAGGCAACGAAGATGGCTTGAGTTAATCAAGGATTACGACCTCAGCATTCAGTACCACCCTGGTAAGGCAAACGTGGTGGCCGATGCTTTAAGCCGGAAGGATGGCACCTTGAACGTCATGCTCAAGTAAAGGTTGCCCGCCTTATATAAAGAGATGGAAAGCTTCGGACTGGAGTTGGTCGGACCAGGATACCTGGCCAACCTCAAAGTCAAACCAACTCTGGCTGATGATATCAAGGAAGCCCACAGGGGACACAAGAGTATTGAAGGCCTCAAGAGGAAGATACAGGAAGGCAAGGCCCGAGGGTTCTTGGTTGATGATCAAGGAGTGGTGTGGTACGGGAAACACTTATGCGTGCCCAACAAGGCCGAACTCAAGGACTTGATCCTGCAAGAATCCCATGACACGCCATACTCCATTCATCCCGGTGGTACCAAGATGTATCAAGACCTCCGAGAACGATTTTGGTGCCATGGCATGAGGAGAGAAATAGGCTCCTACGTCGCCAAGTGCGATGTATGCCAGCGGGTCAAGGCTGACCATCAGCGACCTGCTTGGCTCCTACAGCCTCTTCAAGTGCTAGAATGGAAATGGGACAAGGTCAGCACGGACTTCATCACTGGACTACCCCGGTCAAGCAGGGGTCATGACTCCATATGGGTCATCGTCGACCATTTAACTAAGGTGTCTCATTTCATTCCGGCGAGCACCACCTACGGGGGTGACAAGTTGGCTGGCCTCTAATTGAGTGCATCGTTAGCCTCCATGGAGTTCCTAAGGAGATCGTGTCCGACCGCGGCACGCAGTTCACCTCAAGATTCTAGAAGAAGTTTCAAGAAGCTCTCGGAACCAAGCTCTCTTTCAGCACGGCTTTCCACCTGCAGATGGGCGGATAGACCGAGAGGGTAAACCAGATACTCGAGGACATGCTCCGTGCGTGGGTCTTGGCTCTTGGTGCCAAATGGGAAGACTGTCTGCCGTTTGCTGAGTTCTCATACAACAACAGCTACCAGTCCAGTCTTCAAATGGCTCCATTCGAGGTGCTATATGGGCGAAAGTGCCGCACCCCACTCAATTGGTCCGAAACTGGAGAAGGACTAGTTTTTGGGCCAGAAGCGCTACAGGAAGCGGATTGCAAGGTGCAGCTTGTTCAAGAAAACCTGAAGGCAGCTAAGTGATGACAGAAGAGCTATGCGGACTCCCACCACAAGGATGTGGAGTTCATTCCCGGAGACCAGGTGTACCTGCGCATTACGCCTCTCAAGGGAACCAAGCGTTTCTACGCCAAGGGGAAGCAAGCCCCAAGGTTTATTGGACCCTTCAAGATCGCGGCAAGGCGCAGAGAAGTGGCTTATATGTTGGAGCTACGCCCAGAACTTTCAAGTGTGCACAACGTGTTCCACGTGTCACAACTCTGGAAGTGCTTACAAGTGCCGAACCGTTCCGATCATTGCAAGGACATTGACCACCAAGCTGTTGACCTTCAACCGGACCTTACCTATCGCGAGAAGCCGATTTGCATTCTAGATGAAGCAGAGCGTTGCACCAGAAGCCGCACCATCAAGTATTTCAAGGTTCAGTGGAGCAACCATACCAAAGCAGAAGCAACATGGGAACGTGAAGACTATCTCCGATCAGAATTTTCAGAGCTATTTAATGCCTAGCTTAGGAATCTCGGGGACGAGATTCTTGTAAGAGGGATAGGTCTGTCACACCCTGTTTTTCACCACCAATGTTTTAAGTTGCAAAAATCTGGGCTTGTTAAAACTTTTTCTAATGATGTTGTTAATGCTATGGATGCCTTGTATGAATGTATGCTTGTTTGCTTGCTGATCCAAAACCCATGATATATTTATTTATTTTTAAAATGAATTTCCAAAACTCTTTTCTTTGACATCAGATCACCTCTACCTTGCTTGGGTTACACTACTAGCTCATGATGCCTAGTAGCACTCCCAACCAAAGTTGGTGATCTAAACTCAAATACTATTATTATTTGCCAAAAACATTATTTAATGATTTAAAACATTATTTTTCTGTTTTAAATACATGTTTGTTTCTAAGGCCAGGAATGATATTCCCACAAGGAAAAATGCTTCTCTGCCTTAGAAAATTCTTAGTAAAATCATGGAAACTCAGAAGGACATATGTTTTCCACATATAGGATTTTCAACCCTATTTTATATTATAATTATTTGAGTAAAACCCTGAAAACTATTCCTGTGTGTTTTAACATTTTGAGATATTTCCAAAGGAAATTTGCTCAATAAAATCCCATTAAATTACATGAGACTCCCCAAGCCATATTTGCTGCCCACTTAAAATATCACCTTGATCCAAGGTGGGGAAGGTCACCAAATGAGCCTAAAACCCTCTCTGTCCAGAATAGAGTTGGAACAATTCTACATAGCAAAGTTTGTCCAATAGGGCTGAAACTTTGCAGGGGTGTTTGGCACCTCAAATGAGGACTCCACACCAAAAATGAGATTTGCTAGACTCTGTTTAGTCACACTCCCTTTGGAGATGACAGATCTTGCCACTTTGATGCATTTTCAAGTTTACAAATCTAAACTTGTTCAATGGAGCTCAAAATTGGTGGAAACCCCTACTTTAACCCCTAGACCAAACCTGTTAAGTTGCAGTTCCAGTGGTGGAGTGGAAGCACCCCAAACCACTATTGAACACCTTTTGACAAGAAGGTAAAAACCCACCTAGCCACTGTTTTACCCAATGTCAGAGCCTGAAACTTTGTGTATTAGTACCCCAGACTAACCTAAACACCCACTCAACTGGCCCCTCCCTAGTTCAAAGCACAAGTAACAAGAACCCCAATTTGTGCCACAGATCAGGGCTGACAGCACTAGTAAAACCTGTCCCCCTTGACCAGCCACTGCTCTCACTAGCACACAACGGCTAAATACACTCCCAGCAACACCAAGGACATGAGGGACAAGTCTAAAGTGCCCCAGAGCGCGCCAGCATGCCGTGGCATGCCAAAACTGTGCTCTGGACGTGCTACAGGGAGCAACCGAGAAGGGGACGATGCTCCCGGCCGGTTCCAACCTCCCCCGAAGTGTCCAAGACCTCCCTCGATTACCCCTCAGTGTAAAGCAGCCGCGAGGACCCTCCTCTCCCGCCCTAGAGCTCGGGCGACGCGTGCCCGCGCGCGCGCGATGTGGCCGAGCATGCACAGACGCTGCAGCTCGACCCCACGCCATCTCCCTTTCGGCTGATGCTTCAGAGCGTCCCAAACCACGTCCGGAGACCATGGTTTCGCAACTAGCTCCTCACTATGCACGCGCGCGCGCCGCGGTGAGTCAACGGCGCACCGAATCGGTTCACCGTCGCGAGCCTATAAATATCCCACCTGGTGCCTCATCACCCCTCCAGCAGCCAATGCACGACCACTAGCTCCCCCCTAGCCACCCAATCGAGCTCGCAGAGCCCCGGTGCTCGAGATCGACCGAGGCACCTCCGCCTCGGAGCTCCGGTCGATCTTCGGCTACACGCCGGCTCCTGCGACACTCGACCCACCAGAGCGCTCCCCTCGACACCAGGAACCTTTCCCCCAACAGCCCCGAGCTTTTCCGTGCCCCTAGCTATTAGTTCAACCATGTCCCGAAACCCTTCCGCCACGGCCACCTCGTCGACAGCGACTCCAAGCCTCTCCAGCGCTGTCCCGACCACCTACAGGTAGGCGGAGGCACGCTGAACCCATTCATGCCCTTATCTAGGCCCATGGACGACGGTAGCCTCGCCGGAGTTCGTCTCCTCCTCCCTGGCCAGAGGTAGGGGAAGAACCCGATAGGTGGGCTCCACCTATCGGCGTCCTGGAGCTGCCTCGCGCGCAGCCACTGCCGCTGACTCCAGGGGCCCGCACGTCAGGTTCAAACCAGGCGTGCGCGCGCCTGGTAGCCTGCTGGCTGGCTGGGCCGGCCTGCTTCCCAGGCCAGACTTTGGCCTTTTTCTTTATTTTTAAACCTGAGACTAAAATGATTTTTGTAAAAATAACTATCCAGTGGAAAAATATAATTCTTCCACTGATATTTTTCTTAAAATGAGTAGTATTTGATTCTGCCATTGTTGACATTTTTTCAAAAACAGAATCTGTTTTATAATAATATAAAGGCATTAAAAGCAATAGTTTGGCCCTGTTTAGTAATTATTAAAAATGCTTAGCTAGTAAAAACTAAGAGAAGATATTTTTCAAAGTTACAACCTAAATTTAAACAAGTTTTGCAACATTTTTAAAAGTGGTTTGTGATCTGTTTTTGTGTGAGCTATTTCTTATGTATTCTATTCTCGACGATAGAATTACCGAGTGGCGAAGGATTCGGAGCGGAAGACATCAAAGACCCCGGATACCTAGCTGACCAAGGCAAGCAGCCCTTTGACCATGACATGAGCATATGAATTGATGCATGCTAGAATAGCGAGTACTTTTCCGTTGCATGTGATCATAGTGCCGGTTCATCATTGGTGTGATGGTACCGAAGGCTTCTTCGAAGCACTTGCATGATGGTGATGTTATACATATGGCTCCTCGGAGCACAAGCATGATGAGCTTGACCCTACCATCTATGAGGATCATGCTACTGTCATGTTGACTAGTAGAGTTAGAGAACCATTGCATTTAGCTTGACCCTACCCCTTGAGGGTCATGCTAATACCATGTTGACAAGTAAAAGTATATTATCATGAGCATCTTGATGAGTTAAATCAAAGGTTTATGAAAACCCCGTCGGGTGCCACTAATGCCCGAGGGTGATGATGAGTTGGTGGTCACTTTTGGTGAAGTGATGCACCAGTGTTTTGTGTGACTATGGTTTCAGAAATGGGATTAGATTTATGATGTGTCGACCGTCCCAACCTTACTAGTACGGCCACGATGCTTTGTTGATTACTCTGGTCGGTACTAGCAAAGAGCCACATTACTAGTGGCGGGAGTGATTGTCATCACTCTCGTCATGGGGTCGTGCTAGGTACGACGACTATGCCACTATTATGAGTTCCAGGCACACTGTTGGTCCCCGCATGGTTGATACTGTCCAGAGTCGGTGCTCGTAAGACGTACAACATGTGGGCTGGGTACCAATCGAGTGGACCTCTTTATCTAGTATCGTCAGGGGAAAGATGATGATGAGGTACTTACCTCGGGTATATGTGATATACCGTGAGTCGTGGATGACACGGAAGTTTCCCGGATCTCGTGGGTCCAGCGTACTACCTCTGCAGAGTGTAAACTATTCGAATAGCCGTGTCCACGGTCAAGGACAGTTGGGTAATCCTGCTTAAACTACGTCATGATATTTCCGCATAAGCCAAGTGTGAGTGTGTGTGTGTGTGTGGTGTTAAAAAGGTGTTGTTATGAGAGTAATAATATGACCAAGTTCGGTGACTTGTCATATAGGGTGAACCCGGATGGTTCAGCCCTCAACTGATATATTCAAGATATGACCAAGTTCGGTGACTTGGCATATAGGGTGAACCCGGATGGTTCAGCCCTTAGCAGATATGTTGATATCTGTAACCTGTTCTTCAAGAGTAATTCTTTAACTTGATGCATATTCATGATCATTCCACCCAGATGAGTTATAGTAGAAATGCATGATATTGTTATCCTTCACTTTCATTATTCATATCATGGGCTGGTTGTGAGTACATTCAAAGTACTCATTGGCTTGCCACTAGTTATATTATTGACCATACAAGGAAGGACCGGAGTTTGGCGACGAGTACATCCTCGGAGACGGACCTGCGATCTAGGACGCTTCCAAGTCAGAATGCCTGTCAGTGTAGGCTTGATGGCATGGGCACCCGCTTAGCCCTTATGAGTTTCCGCTACTCGTTGTACCCGTTTTATTTGGCCTTAGGCCCTGTTTGTGAACCTGACCCTTCGGTCATTTGATGAAATATTCAGTATTTGGATGTAAGACTCTATTATTCAGTATCTGTGTTCAGTGAGCATTGATCCTTGGGATCACTGGGCACGGGGATCTCGACTTACCAGTCGGGGTCCCCACACTCCGGGATCGCCAAGTTTCTTTGGAGTTCCACCCTTGAAAGTGTAATTGGCAATCATGGTGGAGATCTCAAGATCTGGTATCTTCCATTTATTAGTCACGATATCTTTCATGTACTGGGCATACGGAGACATTTTGAGCATATCAACTAACCACATCTGCAGAAAGACGGGTCTTATCATTTCAATAAAGCGCTCAAAATCCTCATCATCCTTTTTCTTGGATGGCTTAGGAGGAAAGGGCATAGGTCTCTGAACCCATGGCTCTCTTTCTTTACCATGCTTCCTAGAAGTGAAGTCATTCTTATCGTATCTCTTAGGTTGTGGGTTATTAGGATTAACCGTAGGTTCAATCTCCACATCCTCATCATTGCTAGGTTGAGCATTATTATGAACATCACTATCCATATTGTCACCAGGTTCATGTTCATCACCAGATTGTGTTTCTGTATCAGACGCAGAAATATCATTTGGTTCTTCAGGTGTGAAAGTATTTGGTGAACTAACATGCAGGTTTCTATCATCCTTCTTCTTCTCCTTAGGATGAGTGGGTGCATCTGCATCAATTCCTTGAGAATCTTGATCGATTCTCTTAGTATGACCTTCAAGATACAAAGGTTCCTGAGTCATTTTGCCTCCTCTAGTAATGACTCTGACAGAGTTGTCATTTAATTCATTGAGCAGGTCATTATGAGCTTTAAGTACTTGTTCTACCTGAGTAGTAATCATAGAGGCATGTTTACTCAGGAGCTTCAGATCATTGACATTTGTGTCTACACAAGCACTTAAATGGCTAAGGATACGAGTGCATTGTTCCAAATGTCTGCTAACATAATCATTGAAACTCTGTTGTTTGGCAACAAAGTTGTCAAATTCATCAAACCATAGGCTTGCAGGTTTATCAAAGTAATATCACTGTCATCAAACCTACGCAGAGAATTTACTTCTACTACCTGTATCGGGTTATCGAGACCATGGATCTCTTCGTTAGGTGGTAGATTTTTGACATCTTCAGATCTAATGCCTTTCTCTTGCATAGATTTCTTAGCTTCTTGCATATCTTTGGGACTGAGGAATAGAATACCCCTTTTCTTCGGAGTTGGCTTAGGAGGTGGTTCGGGAATAGTCCAAGCATTATCGTTGATCAAGATATTATTCAGTAGAATCTGATCTTGTTCTACAGTTCGTTCCCTAAAACACAACTGGCACAACTATCTAGGTGGTCTCTAGAAGCATCGGTAAGTCCGTTATAGAAGATATCAAGTATCTCGTTCTTCTTAAGAGGGTGATCAGGCAAAGCATTCTGTAGCTAGACGAGCCTCCTCCAAGCTTGTGGGAGACTCTCTTCTTTGAGTTGAGCAAAGTTGTATATTTCCTGCAAGGCAGCTTGCTTCTTATGGGCAGGGAAATAGTTCTCACAGAAGTAATAGACCATATCCTGGGGACTACTCACACAACGAGGAGCAACAGAAGCGAACCAGGCTTTAGCGTCATCCTTTAAAGAGAAAGGAAACAACTTAAGGATATAGTAGTGGCGGATCTTCTCCTCACTAGTGAAAAGGGTGGCTATATCGTGTAGTTTGGTAAGATGGGCTACGACTGTCTCAGACTCATAACTGCGGAAAGGATCAGATTCGACTAGAGAGATTATCTCAGGATCGACAGAGAATTCATAATCCTTATCGGTGATAAAGATAGGTGAAGTGGCAAACTTCGGGTCGTATTTCATCCTAGCTTTCACAGATTTTTCCTTCCACTTGAGAAGTAATTTCTCAGCGTCATAGGCATCCTTACACGCAAGAAAATCCTCAGCTATCTCTCCCTCCATAACGTAACCCTCAGGTATATCACGCAATTCATATCTAGGAGAGCTAGATCTAGCAGGAGCAAAAGTAGGTTCTATCTCAATAGTATCGGCAGTTTCAGAAGCATCACGAGCATTGGTAGTAACTCTAGCAATATGAGCATCAAGGAATACCCCTAGTGGCACATCAGGAAAAGTAGTATCTCTAGCAGTATCAAGCATAGCATCATCAGGCAAAATAGCATCTCTAGCATCATCAGGCAAGTCAGTATCAAGCATAACATCTCTAGCAGTATCAGGCATAGTATCTCTAGCAGTATGAGGCATAGCATCAGGCATAGTATCAAGCATAGCATCTCTAGCAGTAGCATCATAAGCATCATCAAGCACAGTCGACATATCAAGATTTCTAGCAGGAGGTGATGTCGCAAACTTACTCATAACTGAAGGTGAATCAAGTGCAGAGCTAGATGGCAGTTCCTTACCTCCCCTCGTAGTTGAGGGAAAGACTTTGGTTTTTGGGTCCTTCAGATTCTTTATACTGATCAACAGATATAAATCCCAAGTGACTTAGAGAATATAGCAATACCTTCCTCGGCAACGGCGCCAGAAAAATGCTGCTTAGCAGTCCCCGGCAACGGCACTAGAAAAATGCTGCTTAGCAGTCACCGGCAACGACACTAGAAGAATGTTGATGACGAGTCCGTGACTTGATGCCTACGTGAAAACAGAGCCAGAATTGCTCCCAGTTGCTCAACAATTAGCAATTGTCTTGCAATGGCCCACCAGCGCGTGGGTTCACGGCAGTTTTCGAGGGTAGAGTATTCGACCCAAATTTGTTGGTACGCGAGTCACGAGGTGAGAGAATGCTCTTGACTATTAGCAGCTGAATATGTCAGATTCAACCACACCTGAAAGATAAGTATCGGCAAGCAAAGTATCAGCAGCAAAGTAGTATGATAACAACGGTGTCAGAAACGATCTGTTGACACGGCAGACTATTTCTAACGGTCGTATCAATGGCGCCAGAAGTTGCCCGTTGACGGAAATTGTCTTTTCCCATCAACGACGAGCGGACCAGAATCGTAGCAGGTAGCAGCAGTGTAACGAGTAACAGTAGTGGCAAGGAACAACAGTAGTGACAGCGGTAGAAAGTAGAAGCAGAGCAAGCAAAAGTAGTAATAGCAGTAGCAACTAGCAATAATAGTACCAGCAGCAGTGCAGAGCAAGTAAGAGTAGTAACAGCAGCAGAGCAAAACAAGTAATAGCAGTAACAGCAGCAGAGCAAAACAAGTAACAACAGAAGTGGGCCAAGATCGTAGGCAATGGGTCGGTGATTCGTTTGGATGATATTCATAATGCAACAGTTATAACACAGAGAGATATGTGTCTAGCTCCTGTTCGTCAATGTGATGTAGGTCCGTGTGTAGTCATACGTGCTTAGGGAAAAGAACTTGCATGACATCTATTGTCCATCCCTCCCGTGGCTGTGGGGTCCAAAAGGATACTACGGGATATTAAGGTTGTCCTTTTAATAAAGAACCGGAACAACGCATTAGCACTTGGTGAACACATGAACTCCTCAAACTATGGTCATCACCGGGAGTGGTTCCGGTTATTGTCACTCCGGGGTTGTCGGGTCATAACAGATAGTAGGTAACTACAACTTGCAAGATCGGATCTAAAACACACATATATTGGTGACAACATAATAGTTTCAGATCTGAAATCATGACACTCAGGCCCTCATGACAAGCATTAAGCATGGCAAAGTAGTAGCAACATCAATCTCAGAACATTGTGGATACTAGGGATCAATCCCCGTCAAAACTAACTCAATTACATGATAGATCTCATCCTACTCATCACCGCCCAGCGAGCCTACGAATAGATTACTCACGAACGATGAAGAGCTTCATGGAATTGGAGAGGGAAGAAGGTTGTTGATGACGATGGCGATCATTTCCCCTCTCCGGAGCCCAAAACGGACTCTAGATCTGTCCTCCAGATGAAGAACAGGATGTGGCGGCGCCTCCGCATCGCAAACGCGATGAAATCTTCTCTTCTGATTTTTTTCTGGGCGAAAGTGAATTTATAGAGCTGAGATTGGGGGCGGAAGAGCCAGGTGGGCCCCACAAACTTGGTTGCCGCGACCAGGGGGGTGGCCGCGGCAAAAGGGCTTGTGGCCCACTGGCCCATACCCTCCGGTGGATCTTTGCGCATGTATTTTTCATATTTTCCAGAAAAAATCTCCATAAATTTTCAGGACGTTCTGAGAACTTTCATTTCTGCACAAAAACAACACCATGGCAATTCTGCTGAAAACAGCGTCAGTCCGGGTTAGTTCCATTCAAATCATGAAAATTAGAGTCCAAAACAAGGGCAAAAGAGTTTGGAAAAGTAGATACCATGGAGACGTATCATCCACCCGGTCCTGGGAGAACAATTGCTTCTTCTTCACGGGCGCGATGTCTTGGACGCCGCCTGGGTCCTCCGTGGCACACGCTTCGCACCTGAAGTTCGCACGCGCCGTAGCCGCGGCCTTGTGGGAGAGCTTGAGCACCCGAGAGGCGTCCTTGATGTCCCCCACGATGGTGAGCACGCCTCTTCTCCCGGGAATTTTGACAACATTGTAGCCCGGGTGCGTCGCCGCCATGAACTGCGCGAGGGCGGGGTAGCCGAGTATTGTGTTGTATGGTAGGTGTATGTGGGTGATGTCGATGTCAATCTTCTCGGTGCGGAAGTCGGAGCGGGAGCCGAATGTGACGGGGAGGCGAATCCGCCCCACAGGGGGGACGGATCCTTCCACCACCCCAGAGCAAGGCTTTGAGGGCGTAAGCCGATTTCGGGGTAACCGCAGCGTGTCGAAGGCCTCCACCGAGATGACGTAGAGGCACTCGCCACCGTTGATGAGGGTTTTGGAGACGGCCACACCAGATATGGTCGGCGTGCACATCATGGGAATCGTCCCGGTGGCCGTCGTGGACTTGGGGTAATCGTCGGGGCCGAAGGTGATGTTGACCTCTGGCCACACGTGGTGTTCCGGGGGCTCGGTACTTGGGTGAGTCGCACCTCCGTGCTGTAGAAAACGCTTGACGTGATGGCCGGAACGTGGCGCCTGCGATCCGCCGAGGATGCAGGCGACCGCAGGGGCGGCCTGTGGGGACCCCGATTACAAGTCAAGATCGTCGAATGATCGTGCTCAGTGATCCTAGAGATCTATGCTGACCGAACACACAGATACTGAAATAATAAGAGTCTTACATACGAGTACCGAATTATTACATCACATGACCGAATGGTCAAGTTCACAAGGTTGGGCCAAAGCCAAATCATGCTGATAAAACTAATAGAGGAAAACATAGGGGTTAAGCGGGTGCCCATGCCATCAAGCCTACACTGACAGGCATTCTGACTCGGAAGCGTCCTAGTTCGCCGGGGCGTCTTCGATGACATACTCGTCTCCAAACTCTGGTCCTTCCATGTCTGGTCAATAATATAACAAGTGGGAAACCAATGAGTAATTTTAATATACTCGCAAACAGCCCATGACATGAACAATGAAAGTGAAGGATGACAATAACATGCATCTTTGGTGTAACTCATCTTGGTGGAAAATGATCATGAATATGCATCAAGTTAAAGAATTACTTTTGAAGAACAGGTTACAGATATCAATATATCCATCGAGGGCTGAACCATTCGAGTTCACCCTATATGCCAAGTCACCAAACTTGGTCATATCGTTACTTTCATAATAACTCCCTTTTAGCACTACTCATGCACACTTGGTTTATGCGGAAATAACTGGACGTAGTTTAAGCAACACCACCCAACTGTCCTTGACCGTGGACACGGATATTCGAATAGTTTTACACTCTGCATAGGTAGTACGCTGGACCCACGAGATCCGGGAAACTTCCGTGTCATCCACGACTCGCGGTATATAACATACCCGAGGTAAGTACCAGATCAATTCCTTTCCCTTGAAGATACTAGACAAAGAGGTCCACTCGATTGGTACACAACCCACACGTTGTACGTCTTATAAGCATTGACTCTGGACAGTATCAACCATGCAGGGACCAACGGTGTGCCTAGAACTCATAAAAATGGCATAGTTGTCCTACTTGGCACGACCCCATCATGAGAGTGACCACACATCACTCCCGACACTAGTAATGTGGCTCTTTGCTACCACCAACCCGAGTAATCAACATAGCCCCGTCCCATAAGGGGTAACGTGGTCGTACAGGTAAGGTTGGGACGATCGACACATCATAAATCAAATCCCATTTCCGAAACCATACTCACTCAAAATACCCGGTGCACCACTTCACCAAAAGTGGCCACCTAACTCATCATCACCCTCGGGCATTAATGGCACCTGACGGGGTTTTCATAAACTCTTGATTTATACCAACGACATGCTCATGTTTTTTACTCTAGCATTACTTGGCAACGTGATAATAGCATGATCCTCAAAAGGGTAGGATCAAGCTCAACGCATGTGCTTCGGAGGAGCCATCGGTAACATCACATCAAATGATTTACCGGCACTTATGATCATATGCAATGGGAATACTTACTATTTTTAACATGTAATATAACATATGCTCAGTCATGGTCAAAGGGCTACTTGCCTTGGTCAGCTAGGTATCCGGGGTCTTTGAGGTCTTCTGCTCTGATTCCCTTGTCACACGGGTTTTCTGTCGTCGTGAAAAGAATAAATAAGAAATAGCTCACTCCAAAACAGATCACAAAGTTATTTTAAAAATGTTCTTTATTACTGATAAATCTAAGTTGTTATTTTGAAAAATACTTGCCTCTAATTCCAATGTAGGAACATTTTTTAAATCAACCAAACAGAAGCAAAACTATTCCAATTAGTCCTTTTTATATTTGAAAAACAGAGTAGTTGTTTCAAACATTCATTTCTATGTATTATTAAATACTACATATTTTTAGAAGAATAAGAGTGGAAAAATTATATTTTTACACTCGCTAAATGTTTTTATAAAAATCTTCAAAAATAGATTTCAAAAACAAAAGAAAAATGGGCTAAGTCCTTGGCCTGGCTCGGCCTGGAACTCGGCCGGCCCAAGGCCAGCCGATGGCGTGCCCAGGCACGTGCGCCGTCAGGTTTGAACCTGACGTGCATGGACATGCAGTCGGCGGCTGCGTGCAGCACGGGGGAGGAGGCTGGGCCACCGACATGTGGGGCACACCTGTCGGGCTCATCTCCTACCTCTGGCCAGAGAGGAGGAGGATCACGTGGGCGATGCTGTCGACGTTCTCAAGCCCCAACGAGGACAGAAATGGACTCAGCATTACGGCGCCTACCTGCTGGTGGTCGGAACAATGCCGGAGAGGCAATGGTTCGCCGGCGACGAGAGGGCCGCGGCGGAGGAGTTTCGGGACGTGGTCGAGGAGGTAGCTAGGGGCACGGAAATTCTCGGGCGAGTTGGGGGAAAGCTTCCTGAGGTTGAGGGGATCAGTTTGGTGGGTCGAGGGATGCATGAGCCATCGTGTAGCTGGAGATCGACTGGAGCTCCGAGGCGGAGGGGGCTCTACTGGTTTGCTGGGGTGGCTAGGGAGGTGCTAGTGGTCGTGGCGAAGCTATCTGAGGGGTGTAGGAGCGGGGGGGCTATAAATAGGCCTGCGACCGTGAGCCGATTCGGGAGCGCCAATGACTCACCGTGGCGCGCATGGGATGCAGGGAGGAGCTGGGGTTGAAATCACGGTCTCAAGACGTGGTTTTGGACTGCCAGAACCATCTGCATTAGAGGGAGAGAGAGACGAGTCGAGCCTCCGTGGCCGCGCAACCTTGGCCGTTTATGGTGCGTGCGGGCACGCGTCGCACGAGCTCTAGCACGGGAAACGAGGGGCCCTTTGGGTTGCTCGACGCAGAGGGGTTGTCGGGGGATAGGTTGGACACCTCGGGGGAGGCTGGATCTGGCTGAGAGCGTCGCCCCCACCTCGGCGGCTTCTGGTAGCGTGCCCATAGCGCAGTTTTGGCATGCCATGGCATGCTGGTGCGCTCTGAGGCACTTTGGACGTGTCTAGCATGTCCTGGCACTGGCTGGGAGAGAGGCTAGCCATTTGGGTCTTGTGGGAGCTTCGGCTGGTCAAGGGAGACAAGAAATACTGGTGATGTGAGCCTTGAATTGAAGCTTAGATTGGGGTTTTTGGCATTTCCACTTTGAACCAAAGAGGGGCGAGTTGACTAGGGTTAGGCATAGATACTGGCCACCTACTTATGAGTGTGGAGCAAAGGGGTTGGGTTTAGCTGTGGCTAAGAGGGCTTTTTCCCATCTGTCAGAAGGTGCTCGACAGTGGTTTGAGGGGGTTGCACCCCACCACTGGTGATGCAACTTAACAAGTTTGGGTTGGGTGCTAAAACATGGGGTTTCACCATATTTGAGCTCCATTGGACAGGTTTAGCTTTGTAAACTTGAAAACACCACTATTTGACCAGATTTGTCCCTTCCAAAGAGAGTGTGGGAAAACTAAGTCCCACAAATCCCATTTTTGGTGTGGAACCCTCATTTGAGGTATTAGGCACTCCTGCAAAGTTTCGGCATCATAGGACAAACTTTGCTATGTAGAGTTGCTCTAACTCCAATATGGACAAAAGGGGTTTTAGGGTTATTTGGGGTCCTTAATCACCTTGGATCAAGGTGATATTTCATGTGACACCAAATATGGCCTAGGGATACCACTGGAATTTTCTAGGATTTTATTGAGAATATTTCCTTTGGAAATATTTCAAAAGGTCAAAACAGGCAGAAATGGATTTCAGGGTTTACTCAATAATAATAATATAAATAGGGGTTTAAAATACTATGTACGGAAAATATATGTCCTTCTAACCATCTCCTAATTTAATCAGATTTTTCTAAGGCAGAAAAGTATTTTTCCATGTAGGAATACCAATTCTGGCCTAAGAAATGGACATGCAAATAAATTAGGAAAACAATTCTAAAAACAATTATTTTTGTGGTTTTGGGATATAAAAATAAATTAAAATCAGATCACCAACTTTGGGTAAAAACACTTCTTGCCATCAAGGGCATGTAGTGCAACTCAAAGTAGGGTTTTACCTTGATCAGAAACAAGTAAAGATTTTTAGAAATAAATTAATATTTTGAAATGGGGTTTTTATCATCACATGATCACACACACAAGCATACAATGACAATCATGGCACGCACATCATTAGTTTTGAAAAAGTTTTAACAAGCTCAGATTTTTGCATTACGAAGAAAGTGGTAGTAATACAGGGTGTGACACGGCCCTGCTCGCCCGGACGCTGCCCATTGCCATGGACTGACGGTCATTGCTGGTTGATCTTGCCATGGAGTCGCCGAGTCGAGATCTGGCTCTTGCTGTCGCATGGAGGCTCCGACACGCGCCGCCTATCTGGCGTGCCAACTGTCGGATTTCAGGCTCCACAACACACTAAGGATTTGAACTCAGGGGCGCGTGCAGAGACCACGTAGCAGATTCGATCCCTAGGCTCGCTACTCAATGGGCAAAGCAGAGAACTTGATCGACGGTGAGGAAGACACAGGACATGACAGTTTACCCAGGTTCGGGCTGCTGGAAGTGAAAGTGGTAGTAAAGGAGGTTGGGGAATGAACTAGTACAGTGTTGTTCAGCCTCCTGAGGCTAGGCGGCCTTAGTGGTGCGATGGTGGCTGAGTGAATGGTGTTGGGTACGATCCCCTTTCTATGAAGCAGTCTATCCTCTATTTATAGCGGTGGCCCCGGTCCTCTTCCCTTATCGTTTGGGCAGGAAGGGATCCCACATTGGCCAATTTCAAAGGGGAACATGGGAACATGCTCCCCTGCCCAAAGGTGTCTTCGCCTGCAAAGTAGCTGCCTACGCTGCAGGGGTGACGTCCGCCCTGCTGGCGGGCGGCGGTGGCTTGGTTATACCGAAGTGGAAACCTTTGGAAAATGCCTTCGGGTCTCGTGTACGTCCTTGCTTCCTTTGCACCAAAGGGAAATTGCACGGCCCTGTCATCTGCGGTTGCCTGTCCTTCCTCCTTGTCATCCTTGACTCCGGAGGCTAGACCTTGCCTCAGAATGTCCGCCACTCTAGGGGGTCGTGAGGAGGCCCCTACGGGTCTTGATTTCGTTCCTTCTCGCGAGGCTTGGCCCCTCACGAGGGCGTTGCCTTGAGTGACATCGAGCCTGCTGGTGCTTGGTTGATGAAGTGGGCCAGCCTTGGGCCGCAGGCAGGCAGGTCTGGGTACCCCCATTCCCGGAACGCCGACAGACTACTTGATAAATTAAAACCTAGCCTTTTCCGAATTATAATTGTTAGCAGATTTTAGCATTTAGAATAGGTCGATCACACCCTACACATGCAAGTCTATGAGTATATCAGCGGAAAGTAACGACATGCACATGTAAAGTAAGGAGAAGAGTTTAGGAAAATCAAATGCAAAGATGGACACAGTGATTTTTGGCATGATTCCGATAGGTGATGATATCGTGTGTCCACGTTGATGGAGACTTCAACCCACGGAGGGTAACGGTCACGCGAGTCCATGAAGGGCTCAACTCATGAAGGGCCCACGGAGAAGCAACCTTGTCCATTCCATCTCGGCTTACGTCCATGAAGGACTAGCCTCACTCGGCGTAGATCTTCATGAAGTAGGCGATCTCCTTTCCTGTTCAAACTTCTTGGTTCAACTCCACAACACAAATAGGAGGCTCCCAAGCCACACCTAACCCATCTAGGAGGCACCACCCTCAAAAAGGTAATGGAGGCGGTAGTACGATGAACTCCTTTCTCTTGTGCTTCAAAATATAGACTCCTCAATACTCAATCACTCTCTCATAGATTTGGCTTGGGTAGAAGAGATTAATTGGGTGGAAAGCAACTTCAGGAGGCTAGAAATCAAGAGCCATATGGTAGGCATGGAATTTCTTGATCTCAACACATGAGTAGGTGGCTCTCTCTCAGAAATATGGATATGGCAAGTGTAAGTGTGTGCTGAGTGCTTCCACTAGGAATGAGAGGTTGTGGATGGGTATATATATGAATCTCCAAAAATTCAACCGTTACAACATTATTGCCCAACTCGATGAAATCAAAGTGAAACTCAGTGGCACCGACTAGTGCAAAATGTGGAAACTTTGCATTCTTTGTGAGACCGATATAGAAATCTCGATGGTACTAATATGGGTGACCTAGGGCAGATTCTAAATCTCGGTGAGACCGATTTCAAAACTTGGAAATTTTGAATCTCGAAAATGGCTTACCACAAAGTTGGTCATTGATTTCGATGGCACCGGAAGGAATGTTGGTGGCACCGAGATGCTAGGGTTTGGCATAGGGTCTATCTGGTGCTAAATCTGTATGGCTGAATGGAAAATCTTGGTGGCACCGATTTTGGTGTATAGGATTTGGACAAAGAATTTTGTGGAAGATTGGATGAGTATTTTTGGTGGCTATCTCTAAGCACTTGAGCAACTAGATCATCATAGTCACCGCATCCCCTTTTAAAAGTAGTGGCTTTCCTATGAACTCAAATGTAATTTCGCGCCTAAAGTAAAATGCAAAGTCTTCAGGCTTGAAGCTTGGACAATCCTATTACTTCTTGGAAATTCTCCTCACAGTCCTTTTCCAACACTTCACTGTGGACTATTTCTGAAATAAGGTAGATAAACCTATTAGTCCAAGAAACAATGTATGTTGTCATGAATTATCAAAACCACCAAGGGAGCATATGTGCTTTCAATCTCCCTTTTTTTGTAATTGAGGACCACACACAATCAAAGCTTCAAATAGACATACACACTAGAATATGACGGCTTTGAATCGTACATGACTAATACAAGCTCCCCCTAAATGTGTGCCATCCCTTTTAAGAGATGCTGGCTTTGGACTGCATGGGCACACATATAGTAGAAGGGACAAGACAAGTCAGGTGAATCTTGGTTGTATACATCAAACAATATCTGAATGAAAGGTTTTCATGTCCAAGTGTAAGATCCGAAGTATGTCTAGATGGAGGTGATTAGACTACTTGAAAAAATAAAAAACTTAGCTTTTCCCCAATTTTAGTTGTGGGCCATTTTTAGCAATTTAGACTAGTTAAGTTCACCCTACACATGCATATCTAAGAGTATAGCAGCGGAATGTAAAGGCATGAAAATGTAATGTACAGGCTAAGGAAAGAAGATCAAACGCAAAGGTTGACACGGCAATTTTTGGCGAGGTTCTGATAGGTATTGTACGTCCACGTTAGTGGAGACTTCAACCCACGGAGAGTAACGGCTGCGAGAGTCCATGGAGGGCTCCACCCAGAAGGGGTTCACGAAGAAGCGGCCTTGTCTATTCCACCATGGCTTACGTCCACACAGGACTAGCCTTACTCATGGTAGATCCTCACAAAGTAGGCGATCTCCTTGCCCTTACAATCTTCTTGGTTCAAATCCACAACATGCAGCAGGAGGCTACCAAGCGACACCTAACCAATATTGGAGACACCATCCTCCAAAAGGTAATAGATGCGATAGAACGATGAACTCCTTGCTCTTGTGCTTCAAAAGATAGTCTTCTCAACAATCAATCACTCTCTCGTAGATTTGGCATGGGTAGGAGAGATTGGTTTTGTCGAAAGCAACTTGGGGAGGCTAGAGATCAAGTTTCAAATGGTTGTATTGGAATCTCTTGATCTCAAGACATGAGTAGGTGGCTCTCTCTCAGAAAAATGGATCTGTCAAGTGGGTGTGTGTTCTGAGTGCTTTATCTACGAATGAGAGGAGGTGGAGGGGGTATATATAAGCATCCCCAAAAATACAACTTTTACAATATTATTGCCCAACTCGGTGACACTGAAAATAATCTCAGTGGTACCTAGTTGCACTAAATGTGGTAACTTTTGAATTCTCAATGAACCGATATATAAATCTCAATGGTACCGATACGATGACCTAGGACAGTTTCCAAATCTCGATGAGACCGATTCCAGCGTTAGAACTTCTGATTCTTGGAATTTTCTCAATAGAAAGTTGGTCACATGATTTCGGTGGCACCAATGTGAAACTTGGTGGTACCGAGAGATTAGGGTTTGGCAAAAGGATGTGTCACTCGAAGAATTGGTAGGGCCGAGTGAAAAATATTGGTGGCACCGATTTTGCTGGTTTGGCTTGGGATAGAGATATTTGTGGGAGAAATGAGTGAATATTTTTGGTGACTATCTCTAAGCTCTTGAGCAACCAATTCATCATAATACCTCACCCCCTTTTAATAGTATTGGCTTTCCTATGGACTCAAAAGTGATTTATCACAAATGTAAAATGTAGAGTCTTCTAGCTTGAAGCTTGAGCCAATCTTATTCCTTTTCTTCATCAAGGGGTTTCTCCTCACAATCCTTTAGCCAATGCATCTTTGAACTTTTCTGAAATATACTTGGATAAGATCATTAGTTCAATGATACACATGTTGTGATTAATTACCAATACTACCTTAGGGAGCAATTGTGCTTTCAATCTCCCCCTATTTGGTAATTGATGACAACATATAGATCAAACCTTTGACAAAAGATATAATCTATGATTAGCATCGACGCTTTGAGAAGTATGTGAAAATCAAGAGCCGCCCTAAATTTGTGCATTGTTAATTTGTGTTTGAATGCAAATGCACAATGGATTAGGATCATGGTTCACACTTCCATGTCACATACAACTTTGTGGTGCGCATAAATGATGTGAATGAATAGTAATGCACATAACACCAAAAAATAAGTGAATGATCATCCTGTAGATAGCTCAAAGGTATAACATAGTAGCATCAACAATCAAAGTGTATGATCAAAGACGAAAGACTAAGTCATCCAAAAGATGAAAAGTTTTGAAAAAACAAAAGAGAGCAAATAAAATGCAAAGCTCTCACTCTCGAAGCTCATCTCCCCATTCGAAAACAAGTTACCAAAAAGTTCAAAGGTGTAGAACTAAATATCTATGTGGGCTCGATCTCCTCCGGTGGCAGTCGATGGAGTGGACATAAGAGCGTCGGCGACGCTTCTGCGGATGTCCCTGGAGCTGGAGGTGTAGACAATAGAGGTGGAGGAGCTAAAGCTAAAGCTGCTAAAGCTTGAGCTGATGAAGTTGGTATTGCTTCCGGAACTCGCACAGCTGCTGACCTAGTCTGGGTGCTGAACTGAGTAGTCGTGGGAATCTGCACACAATCAACTTCACGGTGGAGCTGCTAAAGAGTGGTAGTCAATTCTGCCACCTTAACATCCAGGTCATGGTATTTTGTTTCCACAATCCTCTCAAGGCTCTTCTGGTTCAGCAAGATATCGGAAATTTTCTTATCCAACCCTTGGATGGTGCTGACAAGAAAAGACATATGCTCCTCGCTCGCCCTGAGCTGTGGAGCTGATGCTCGAGCATCTCTAGATGCATCTGCCTCTGCTACCTCTGTTGTCTTTGCTGCTTCACGTGCTGAAGGTGAGCTAGGAT
The DNA here is from genome assembly GCF_904849725.1 of Hordeum vulgare subsp. vulgare. NCBI lineage: Eukaryota > Viridiplantae > Streptophyta > Magnoliopsida > Poales > Poaceae > Hordeum > Hordeum vulgare. The sequence goes on along the minus strand of NC_058520.1, from coordinate 295,809,818 downwards.
GGTTGGGGCTCGTCATAACTTTGTGATCCTTGAAATATGGCTCAAGTGGCAGGTGTGGATGATCAAGTTGATATGCATGCTTGCCAATCTTGGCATTGATGAGCATGTGAATATATGATGCATATCCACAAGATCTCTTCTGATCTACATCAGTCCTCCTAACAGTCTCAACTATCAAGTCCATCACTCGGAACCAGGTGTGGGTGTCTAGATGGTGAAGCATGTTAATGGAATAACCTCTGATCATCTTATCATCTCCTGATTTGGGCATTAGGGTGTGTCTCTTAATGGTGTTCGTAGTAGGTATTCCTGCTTGTAGAAAATAGACATAGCCAAACTTATGTGTATTCTCATACTTATGGGGCAATGGATTGTACATGTTTGATATGGAGTTATGATTCATCTTGGATTCTGAGTACACATCCAACCATCCCTCTTGTGCCTCTGGGGTACCAATCATTTTGTCCCACACATCCATGAAAGACTCATACCGGTGACCTTCTGTCATCCAAACTATCCTTCCATCACGATAAAAATGAGAAGTTGAATAGATTTGCCACATCATCTCATCGTTCCAGGCAGTCATCTCTCTAGAAAAAAAATCTTCAATATCAACTAGGCTGAAATTTTCTCTCACATGGAGAAAGTAGTTCTCATTGGCCTTGATATATTCCCAATCAATATATTACATGTCACTGACTGGAGGACTCAAGTAAAGCAACATTGTCTCATAGAAATCTTGTTGCTCCTTAGTGTGAAAATGAGGGTCAACAGCAGTCCTTCTCGACATAGCATATGGATATGCGGACCTCCAGAGCCTCAAACATTGATCCCTTCTCTTTTTCATATCCTCAGCTATAGGATGAGCAACGTTGTGCAACGGTATATGAGATCTTAGTTTCATCAAAAATAGTGCTTCTCATTCTTCCTTTGTAGCAAACTCTATGGATGCAGAGACTTTGTTCTTTTGTGCTGCAGGAATGTCCATGGTAGTCCTCTTGGGAGCTACAGACTTCTTGGGAGCTCAATTATTCGATATAGACATCCTTGGCATAGCATCAGCCATAAGCTTCTTCTTCTTTGCACGTGGGAGATCAGCTTGAATCTCTTCCTCCTCTTCCTGAGCATCTTCTGTTGTGTCCTCATACACACTACACCACAACACTGATGTAGGGACAAAAAAACTGCCAGCAGAAAGCACTTTAAAGCGTACACAATCTGTCAGGATAGGTTTTCTCCCGGCAGATAGAACTGCCACCAGAACGGCTGTCAGGGATTACTTTTCTAGGCAATTAATATTTTCCCGGCAGTTACATTGCCGTTGCCTATCTAGTTGCCGGCAGTCTAGTTTCCCCCGACAGATTGGTCAAGACACATGTAACATCTATTACTCGCAGAATTGTTGCCTGCACAAGCTCATTTTCTCAGCAGTTCGTACGCCAACACAGATTGTAGTTCCTATTTGTTTTAGGCATATCCCTTATGTGATATCCATTCATTATATATGTTCAAACCATCAGTAACACAACTTGTACATACACTTCACTCAAAGTAACATGTCTTATCCATACACTTCACTCAAAGTAACATGTCTCATCCATACACTTCAATCAAAGTAGCATGAATGCCTCATGCAGAACCTTAAAGTTGATTCGATAAATTAGCATAGCGACGATATGTATAAGCAGGTCACACCACAAAAGGTACACAATAGATATATGTATCTAATTGTATGCCACAAAAGGAGTACATATGTTTCTAGGATGCCACAGAAGCAAAATGAGCAAAGCATCATAATCACTCTACAAACTTAATTATAGGTCTACCAAATCTTCACTAGCTTGAAGATCTTCCAAATCTCCCAACTCTTCAATAGATTAAAGCTCTTACAAACCTCTATCAACTTCTGTAAGGAAATCTGAACAAATAGAAAACTCATCATCACAGGAAGCAATGTTACATAATTTTCACATGCTGCAGTTTTTAACTCGTTGGCATAAATAAGAAAAAAAACATGTACAATAAACTTGCATAAGTTACTTGGTATAAAAACTACAACTTACTAGTGAAAGCTATGACTAAAACTGAGTTAAGCATGTATCTCTGGAGTTATACAGTACTGAGATAAACTGAGTTAAACATGTATCTGTGTAAACATCGACAAAACATGCTCAGTTCGAATCTTTCCTTTTTTGCAGTGAGATAAACATTTGTAAAGAGTCTCCAAGAATGACATAAAAGATTTCAGCACAGTAGTTACTATGTGAAATATATTTATTTTGTAAACTTTAGTACAGTTCACAGTCGAGGCCATGCAAATTCTTCGGAACATACAAAATATGATTATGTGCTCCATAGGCAAATATGGCAACTCAAGGAACATGATTTGAGTTGTAAAAGCAGTATATAATGCGCAGTTTGAATGCCAATTTACACTTTGTATAGGGAGGATTGAACATAAGGAATGGTCATTCTATGATAAGTAATGAACTAGGCAGGGACACATCACAGGAGCAAATTATCACAGCACCAAAAGCTAAACATGCATTGGTTCATACTAAAACTTCTTTGGAGCTACTAAAAAAATTCCCATGTACCGATTTTATGGTAAATATTAAAGCACCATAAGCTCAAAAGATGCATTCGTTCATCACAGGAGCAAAAAATCCCATGTACAGATTTGATGGTAAATATTACATCACCATAAGCTCAAAACATGCATTGGTTCATCACAGGAGCAAAAGTTCCCATTCTATTGTAAAAAAAATACTCTTTCAGCGACCAATAGAAATATTCAGCCAAGAGTAATATGTATATTACCCCCTCAACTTTCTTGTGGCCGCATTGCTGCATTTTTCGTTGACTTGGCCACTTCCAACTACATACATAGAAGAAAAAGAGTATTAAGCAATCAACCATGATAGGACAAAAAAATTTAGCAAAAGAATCTAAGATTACATGCTTGTAAGGCCATGCGATACTTCACCCTTGAGCTTGCCCCATGGTTCTCGTGTTCCCAACACCACGAGGAAGAATAGCATCCCTTTTTATTACATAGTTCACGACAACCTTACAATATTGACAGCCAAGCTCCTGACCACCTACCTCCTCTCTCTGATCAACTGATAGAATGGTAGCTTTTGCCACGTGGGTACTATGATCCCGATAAACATTATAAAGTATCACATCGCTTCCTTGTCGGGGAATCATGAAAAAGAAGTTAGATAAGCGGAAGTGATTCTTTTCCATCCAATAAAAACTAAAGAGGCAGAGTATAAACATAATAAAATCTGACCTGGTGATCTTTTTGTTGGGATGTAGCCATCTTGTTGTGATGAAGTGTCACATTCTTATCTTGTCGCACTGTTGCCTTCTTCTTTTGGGAAATGACGGCTTACTTCTCTTGCAACACCTCATATTGAGTTGGGGGATTGGAAATTGTATTCCTGAGTGAATGGTGATTGGACATTGTATTCCCGAGTGAATGCTGCTACCTTCTTTTGCAATAGTGCCCCTGCAGTCTTCTTTTGCAAAATGGTTGCCTCCTTCTCTTGCTGCAGCTCAAAATGGGGGTGGCAGATCCTACACTATCTTCTTGTCCGTATGCAGCTTCTTGTCCATATGCATATGCATCTGCCCTATTCCAGGGCGAGTCATATCGTGGATTGAACTAAATATTTTGTCTAGCATTTGATTGTAAGAACATTCTCTTCACTTGTAGAAATTCATCCTTAAGAGTTGTAACTATTGACTGGAAATCATTCTCGAGTTGATCTACGCGATCATGTAGAATCGCATTCTCTTGTAAAGCTTCTTTTGTTTCTTCCTCGGCCATTTGAAGCTTCGTTGATTTAAGCTATCTAGTTCCTCGCATGCCCAAATCTTCCGCACTTGGTCCTAGACCTTTACACTTGACATATTCATTCCTCTACTTTGCAGTTCCATATGAGAAGAGGTCACCTTACTAGATGGTTTTCTCCAAAAATTCTGAATGCTCATTCTCCATATTTTCTATATTTTACTACAAGACCTAACATATGATTCATTAACACATTGATAATGTGGTGTTGCTTCAACAAATAACTTCAAACCACACAGGTTGAAATACTTGAAATACTTAAAAACATATCTGATGCAGCCACAATTGAAGGGGCACCAGTCTTCTTGCAATTGTGTGTTTTCAAAAACACTTCATGTCTATGAGGGGGATTGTAACATCTAAATGCGGCTCTTTCCTTATTTGGGGGCGAGGCCTCAAAAGGGGAAAGGAGCGCATCTAATAATTTCGCAAGAACGGTAAACATTGCATTAGATACAAGAGGGATGAGTGTAAGATTTGGCTTACACTCGCCACAAATTAAGTTACAAGATACACACAACGTTTTTTCAAATCATTCACAAGGCAGGTCCGACTACGGACAAGATAAACGACAACAGCAATGTTCCCGCCTCGCTAGGCCCACGATCACGACCAAGGACCTCTAGTTATCGGGATATGTCACATACAGCCGGCCACTATCCTCGTCAAACTCCCACTTCAGCTGGATATCCTCGAAAGCATCTGTATCTGCGGTACTTGTACCTGTGGGTGGTTGTAGTAATCTGCGAGCCATAAGGACTCAGCAATATCATGACCATGGGAGCGAATCTAACTAAGTTGTTGCGTAAGGATGGGGTTTGTGTTTGAATTTGCAGCAGCACTAAGCATTTATGGTGGCTAACTTACGTTGAACACTAAGCATAAAGGGAACAAGAGTGGGACCCGGCTGGCAGCCTCGCCGGCTGGCCAGGGGGTCCGCAAGGGTCTTGTCTTGTCGCTTGAGGGGCCCGCCGGCTGCGAGGACCCGTCCGGCTGTGGGACCCGCCGGCTAGCCAATGAAGCTCTCGCGTAAGGTTGACGCTGAGCATGAGCGGTATGTCAAGCGTCGTCCAGCGAGATCCGTCATGGGCGGATAGTACGACCGCCTCCACTGTTCCCCACGCCGAGTGCAGTAATGGAGTGGGAGTCTGACGGTATGACACTATGTTGCGTGATGGATCAGGGCCGGGGTAGGTCAGCGGCGTGGCCGTCGACGCTTATACTTGTTAGGCACTCCAATCCAGTACCTTTGCTGACGCGTAGCCACCTTCAATAGTAGGGTCTCATCATGACCTACGATCTGTTGTGACTTGAGATCCCCGGCCGGCTAGCTCGCTTGATTAGCCGGCTGGGGCACGGCCGCCTCGTCCCTAGCCGGCTGGCTTGGCGAAGGCGGTCAGGGAGAGGTAGCCGTCTTGCCTCTAGCCGGCAGGGGTTGCATGGCCGGCCAGAGAATTGGCCGCCTCGTCCTCCCGCCGGCAGGCGTAGCCTAGCCGGCCAGAACAGTTGGGCCTTGGAGAATTATGCTTGGTCATCACCTTTGGGCAGGAAATGAAGGAGCAGGCTCGATGAGCCTACCCCAGGGTTATCCCCCAACAGTAGTCCCCGAAACTGGAGAGGCCCGCCGTCTGTGGACGGGCGGCCTCACCGGCTTGATTTTTTGTCTTGGTATTCCTGCCGCCATCCGTGGCAGGGGACGCCGGTTCCGAAGCCGGTTGGCTTCGAAGCGACGCCTCGGCTTCGTCGTAGGCCGCGCAGATAGCGCCACACGTCGGGCCCAGCCTGTCGTAATGATGGTGATTACTGGTGACGGGACTAGGTCTGGGCCATGGGTCCCGCCACGACGCAACCTCGGCCTCCGCGCGGGAGATCCTCTGCGGATTTACTCCACGACGGTTGGGCTTTGGGAAGCGTTACCGCCCGTAATACACGGGGTTAGTGGGGTTCCGCACGCACCGGATCCCCTCCCTACGACGCTTCGTGGGGTTTAAATGGGATGCGGCGGTTCCGAGGAGGCCACTCGCCCCTCTTCTCGTCTCGCATCGATGCCCTCTTCCTCCCTGAGCCCACAGAGAAAGAGCCCGTCTTCTTCGTCTTCATCATCTCCGTCGCCGCCGATCCACTAGCCCCCTCGAGCTTTTGCCGACCGCAGTCATGGCCGGGGGCTCCTCCTCGAAGAAGGTCTCATCGCAGGGAGCTTGGCCGGGCAGCGAGGTCTATGAAGGCCACATCGCGGCGCTCCGCCATCACCGGCTGTTGCCCCCGGCCTCCCAGGTGCTGGTGCGGATCCCTGATGCCGAGACCGCCCCAAGACCTGCAGCGGGAGAGATCATCATTTTTGACGAGCACTTCTACAGAGGCTGTGGGCTCCCAGCGAGCCCCTTCTTCTCCGAGTGGCTCCACTTCTTCGGCCTGCAGCCGCATCACCTGGCGCCGAACGCCATCTTGCAGCTGTCGGCCTTCGTGGTCTTGTGCGAGGGCTTCCTGGGGATCGAGCCCTGCCTCGATCTCTAGCGAAGCTTTTTTTTCTTCAAGCAGCAGTCCATTGCGATGGACAAGGCCGAGCGGGAGAAGCACGTCGGGCCGCGGCCGATGACGCCGTGCGGAGCCGCACTGGTGCATCATCGTTCGAAGTTCGACATTCCCAGTTGCCGCTGCAGGAGTCCATCAAGCAGTGGCATAAGGTCTTCTTCTACGTGAAGAACGCCGACCCTGCCCGGGACGCCCTCAACATGCCCCCGTTCAACATTAATCCTCCGACAAAGTTGAACTAGGGGGCGAAGTTCCCTAAGCCGATTCTTGACGTGGCACAGATCGGCGCCCACCTCGATATTTTGGAGAAAGGTGGCCTCCTTGGCCGCGACCTGCTGACCACCATGGTTACCCGAAGGATCCTGCCGCTGCAGAGGCAGCCTCATGTGGTCTGTCGGATGAGCGGCCGACACGACCCTTGTAGGACATCCACCAAGAGATTCACCCCTAGCGCGGTGGCGTAGGGGGGTGAACCAGATTTCCAGCGCCCGCATGGACGACAGTGGGAACTGGTCATGGGGGATGATCCCTTACAACATGTCTCGTCCGCCTCCAGTGGTAAGTGCTCTTTGCTTTGTTTTTGCTGTTTGTCTCGCAACTAGCCGTCTCACTGAGCCGGCTGTCCAATCCTTTGCGCAGCTGTTTGAGAAGCTACAGTCACCACTCAACCCGCCTGCCCCCAACGTGGCGGCGCCTGACGCCTCAGAGATTGAGGACGAGGGCATGATCAAGTCCAGCTCTGCCTCCTCCGAAGGCTCGGAGAACGCGCTGGAGTCGGAAGGGACGGAGCTGTCTGGTGAGCATCTGCGGCCCTCCATCGAAGATTGGACGGATGATGATGAGACTCCCTCCTCCCTATCTGATGCAGCCTTCGAGGAAGACTCCAATGGGGTGGAGGAGGTCACCAGCCCGCCTTTGACATGCGGACGACGTCATAGGGCTGAGGCGACCGAAGCTGACGAGGCGGCTAGGAAGAAGGGCAAGGGTGTGACAGCTTCCAGGCTGGCCCCTAAGCGCCCGGCGACAGGTCCTCCAGCCGGAGCACGGGCATGCGGCGCTAAGAAGCGCCTTGGTGGAGGCAGGAGACAAGTGCCCATTGTCGCGGGGTAAGGGTGCATCTCCCTTCTTTTATTTTGTCTTGTGCGAAGCTTCGTTCCTCAACAACGTCGCCCGGTAGGGAAGCGGAAGACGTGGAGGAAGACACCGCCTCCGCAGTTGAACGGGCCGGCTGGGCAACGGCTGATGCTGCCCAGAGGGAGCTCGAGGCGAAGTCCAAACGGCGGTGGGACGCGGCCGTGGGGAAGACGGCCGAGGGCCAGTCTCGCCCCAGACGGGCCGAGAAGCCGGTGGAGAAGTGTACGCACGCTAGACATGACCCCTCCACGCGTGCACGCGTGGAGGAGCCAGCTAGCGAGGCAGCCCCAAGGCACGCCCCGAGGGCTGGGGAGGTCCAGCCCTTCGAGTCAGACGCCTCTGAGCGAGTGGATCTTGAGGTGCTCCCGGATTCACTTAGATCCGAAGCAGAGCCCAATGCGCCGGAACTAGTCCTGGACGCGCCAGACGCGACCTCAGATGCACCAGGAGTGAACATGCATGCGCTGGATGCGGCCCATCCACCTCCTGCCGAGGAGGCGGCGCCGGCCGGAATGCCAGCGGAGCCGGTCGCCATGCCGGTACGTGGAGACGGCGCAATCGTCATCCCCCACCAAGGTCCGGCTGCTCTAGGAGCCGGAGCTAGGGTCGGGAGCCGGCCGATGAAGACTTGGCGAGCGGCCAACCTGGCGTGCTCGAAGCTACCTGCACGCACCGCGCTCCGCGGTGTCCTAGAGCTGGTGTTGATGTTTGCCAGCAGCCGGTTCAAGGTGGACCAGGCGGCCCGCATGGTGGGCGGCGATCTAGAGCGCTTGGAGGAACGCACCAGGTAAGTGCCTCATCTTTATCTTTGATTTTTTTTTCTTCTTCTTGAATCAGTGGGGGCGCGCCAGCGCACCCACTGGGTGTAACCCCCGAGAGTCGGGCCGGGCGAGCATCGGCCGGCAGAATCTCTTTTGAGCTTCTTCTCTTGCTTTGCTTCTTTAGTGGGGGCGCGCTAGCGCACCCACTCGGTGTAGCCCCCGAGAATCATGCTGGTTATGACTTAACCAGGCCGAATCTTACTTCTACTTTATCCTTGCCTTGTAGGATCTTTATGATGCCCAGGTGCAGGCCTTCAACATGCTGCGAGCTCAGCACCAGGCAGCTGAAGGTCAGGTTGCCGAGCTTCAAGCCTGGCTGGGCGAGGTAGTCGTGGAGCTGGACGCCCTGCGTGACGCAGACGGCCGGCTCTAGGAGCAGTTGGCTCCTCTCCAGACGGAGAAGAAGGAGCTCGAGGCGGCTGGCCGGGCCGAGCTGGAGCAGCTGCGTGCCTCTCATCAGGAGAAGGACGCTTCCCACACTGCTGATGTGGAATGTCTTGGGTCGCTTCATCTCGAGGAGATGAAGCTCAAGGACGCTGCCTTGAAGGAGAAGGAGGACGCCCTGGCCCAGAAGCAGACGTAGCTGGCCAAGGCCCTGGACTCGGTGGCGACCCTCCAGGAGAAAGTTGCCCGCCTTACTCAAGCGAGCAAGGTGCGGGAGCTCGAGGTCCTGGAGAGCGCCCATGAGACCGATGGCGACTTCAATCGTGAGTCTTCTTTTGTTTCGTCTTGAACTTTCTTTGTCGTCTCCTCTTCTTACTCGTTTTTGCACACCTTTCCCTGTCTTAGGCCTCTTCCCTGAGACACAGGGCGCAGCCGATATGGCCGTCGAGCTGAGCCGCGAGGAGCGCCGCGCGGCTGGGCAGGAGGTAGATGCTACCTCCGGCTGCAACGTGGAGGAGATCGGAGTGGGCCTCAGGGCCCGCCTGCGCGTCCTGGGCGGGTCCGTGGCTCAGCTCCAGGTCGCAGGCTCGTCGATGGTCGCGACCCTGTGGCCGGCCTCGATGAGCCGGCTCTCCCGCTGGCTTGCGGCTGGCGAGGAACGTCTTGACGCCTGGCGTGCCTCGGCTGCGCGCGTTGGAGCCTACACGGCCCTGCGCGTGGCCAGGTCCTGGTACCGAAACCTGGACTTGGGCAAGCTCGTCGCTCAGCGCGATAGCTCGGAGGCGGAGCTGTAGGCCGTGGAGGATACGATGCGTGTAAGGGCCTGCGACATCGCCAAGTACGCCGCCAGGGATGAGCTCAACTTGGAGCGGGATGAAGGCGGCAATGTGATCCCTGAAGATTTGCATGGCCTTCAGCCCTATGACGCCGATGGCAGCTCCGACGAGGCGGCCCACGATGTGGATAATGCTGCCGCCTCAAGCGGCGCGGCGTACGCCGACTCCGGTGCAGACGGAGCCAGAAGTCCTCACGGAGGAGACGGTTCCACCGCCTCGGGAGCAGCCGACGATGGTGAAGCCACCACTTCAGGAGCAGCAGCCGGGGCGACCGATGAGGCCGCAGCCCCTTAGCCGGTGTCCTATTTTTGTTGTCTGAAATTATTTTGCCAGTCCAACAGTTCCACCCACTGGGAGTGTAATGAACCTCGGCCGTGGACCAATGCATTTTGAATGTACGGATTCAACATTATATTCGTATTGCCATGCGTGTTGTTTTATATCTTTATCTTTTGATTCATGTTTGACTTCTTTTTCCCCAATTCTTGTATCCCCAAGTTTCCACCCCGCCAGCGCGACAGCAGGGAGCCGGTCTTTGACTAGGTCGAGGTTTCTGGCCTTGAGAATACAAGACTTAGATTTTTCGAAGCCATCAAGACTTAAAGATTCAGACATAAACCAGCAGAGGCCGGCTAGAATGAGATCGTAGAATAGATCAAGCCAACCCGAGCCGACAACCTTTTTGTAGTCAAACTTTGCATGCATCCGGCCTTACCTGGCATCTCCTCGCTAGCCGGACAGCCGAGAGCCGGTCTGTAGCTGTTACGAGGTGACCAGGGATCGGTCCGACGTACACTATGTGTTCTTCTACAACGTAAGGAAGGCGTCCGGGCGGCTAGCGAGCCCCTAAGCTTACTAGAGCCAGCAAGGGGCTTCGCAGAGTGAGCACTCTGGATATGAACATAAAAAGAAGCATAAGGCATGCTCTTTTCATTCCATTCATTGGAAATCCCTGAAGAGGGAGAAAGATAAATATGTGCATGCTTTTTCCATATTTGATACTTGCCTTCTAGTAGTAGAACGGGCGAAGCAACGCCGCGTTCCATGGATGTTCCATCTCCTGGCCGGAGTCGTCCCTCTTACGCTTCCTTGGCTTTTGGGCATCGATCAGGTAGTATGCGTTGCTGTGCAATGCCCTACTGATGATGAAGGGTCCCTCCCATGGGGATGAGAGCTTGTGCTGGCCAGCGGTGCGCTGGATTCTTCTGAGCAGCAAGTCTCCCTCTCTGAAAGAGAGAGGCTTGATCTTCTTGCTGTGGTAGTATCTCAGCTTCTGTTGATAGATGGCCGTCCGGCTCAAGGCCAAGTCCCTTGCTTCCTCGAGGAGATCCACACCGTCTTCTCTTTCCTCCTTCGCCTCTGTTTTCGTGTACACGATGACCCAGGCGAGTCGAACTCGATATCTGTAGGGATAATGGCCTAGGACCCGTATACAAGGAAGAACGAAGTGAAGCCGGTCGACCGGTTGGGCGTGGTGCGGAGGCTCCACAGTACAGCCGGTAGTTCTTTGATCCAGCAGCCGACTGACCTAACAAGTGGTGCCACCAGTCTTGGCTTGATGCCGGCCAGGATCAGGCCGTTTGCCCTCTCTGCCTAGCCATTGGGCTGGGGATGTGCCACTGACGCCAAGTCGAGTCGGATGCCTACCTTGGAGCAGTAAAGCGTCAGAGCGCCGTTGGCGACGTTAGTGCCGTTGTCGGTGATGATGTTGTGGGGGACGCCATATCGAACAGATATGTCAATGATGAACTTGACAGTCTTGGGGCCATCAAGCTTCTTTATGGGTATGGCCTCGATCCACTTGGTGAATTTGTTGACGGCTACCAAGAGGTGAGTCATGCCACCACGAGCCATCTTGAAAGGCCCCACCATGTCCAGCCTCCAGACGGCAAAAGGCCCTGACAAGGGGATGGTTTTGAGGACCGAAGGCGGCATGTGGCTCTGTGTGCTAAAGAATTGGCAGCCTTTGCATTTGTCGACCAGATCCAAGGCCTCCTCGAGGGTCGTGGGCCAGTAGAATCCCTGTTGGAACGCCTTGGCCGCCAGGGTTCTAGAGGCGGCTTGATGCCCGCACTCCCCCTGGGGAATGTCTCTGAGGATCTCCTGTCCCTTTTCTGATTCGACGTAGCGCTGGAACACGCCAGTCCCGCTACGCCGAACCAGCTCGCGATTGATGATGGCGTAGGCTGCAGATTTGCGCTGGATCTGCCTCGCCTCCGCCTCGTCTTGAGGAAGCTCGCCGCGAAGGAGGAAGGCCAGGATGGGTTGAGCCCATGACGGAGCCGACACGAGGGTTGGCTCCACCTCTACCTGACTGTTAGGGGCTTCTGCAGCCCCCGCGCTTGATGAAGCAGTAGTCGTGGGCTCGAGACGAGGTGTCTCTGATGCCTTCGTGGTAGCTGGCTCGCCGTCTACCTCCATGACGTCCACCCACTTGGTGTCGAGACAACCGGATTCAAGGTAGGGCAGAGACGGAGTTGTTGTTGTAGCCGATGCCGCAATTGGAGTCGGCATAGCCAGCGTAGCCGGTACAGGAGCTGTAGCCAGCGTAGCTAGTGGAGCTGACGGCGCTTGCACTGAAGATTCAGCCAGTGCCGTAATTGGAGTCGGCAGAGCCAGCGTAGCCGGCATAGGAGCTGTAGCCGGCGTAGCTGGTGCAGCCGACGACGCTTGCATCGAAGAATCAGCCGGCACGAAGATCGATGCCGACTCTGGAAACGGCCTGATAGACGGCTTGTGGAGATGCTCGAGGGAGACGCCGGCTGGGATAGCCTGTCTCATGGAGCCAATCTTGGCCAGTGTATCAGCCGCCTCATTGTCTGCTCTGGGAACATGGTGGAACTCGCAACCCTCGAAGGGGCCGTTGAGCTGCTGGATGAGGAAGCGGTAGCTTGCCATGTTGGCGTCCCTGGCGTCCCATTCGCCAGAAACTTGCTGCACCACCAAGTCTGAGTCGCCGAAGCATATGAGCCGCCGGATGCCAATCTCCTTGGCGAGCCAGAGGCCATGAGCCAGTGCTTTGTACTCGGCGACGTTGTTGGAGGCGGCGAAGTGGATCTGGAGAGCATACTTGAGCTGGTCTCCTTTCGAAGACGTCAAGACGATGTCGGCTCCCAGACTAGTCCGCATCTTTGAGCCATCGAAGTGCATCCGCCAATGCATAGAGTCTGGAGGTGGTGGCTCGAATTGGGTTTCGGCCGAGTCGACTAAGAAGTCGGCCACCACCAGAGATTTGATGGCAGTGCGAGGCTCGTAGTGGATATCGTGGTCCGCCATGGCGATGGACCACTTGGCGATCCTGCCCATTGCATCACGGTTGTCCATGATTTCTGAAAGTGGAGGAGTGCTCGCCACAGTGATGGCATGCTCTTGGAAGTATTGCTTTAACTTATTTGCAGCAAGGTAAACACCATAACACATTTTTTGGTAGTGGGGATAGTTCTGCTTGGAGGCGGACAATACCTTGCTGAGGTATTAGATAGGGCGCTACACTAACAATACCTTGCCCTCCTCCTTGCGTTGAACTACCAGCAGTACACTAACCACGCGAGTGATCGCTGCAATGTATATGAGTATGGGTTCCCTTTCAGCCGGTGCTGCGAAGATTGGCAGGCTCGAGATGACCCGCTTGAGGTCGCGGAAGGATTCGTCCGCCTGGTCATTCCACTCGAATTTCGTTGTCTTCTTCATGAGCTAGTAGAGTGGAAGGGCCTTCTCGCCAAGCCGGCTAACGAACCGGCTAAGGGACGCCAAGCAACGGCGAACTTCTGAACGTCTAGGATCCGAGCCGGCCGCACCATACGCTCGATGGTGCCGATCTTGTCAGGGTTCGCCTCGATGCCACAAGCAGACACGAAGAACCCCAAGAGTTTGCCACCTGGAACCCCAAAGACGCACTTCTCCGGTTTGAGCCGGATCCTTTATTCGCGCAGGTTGGCGAACGTCTCCCGCAAGTCGTCGAGGAGGCTGAAGTGCTTCTTCATATTGACGATGATGTCATCCACATAGACATGGATGTTTCTGCCAATATGTGGCAGTAGGCACTGTTGCACGCAGTGTTGGAACGTCGCACCAGCATTCTTTAGACCAAACATCATGGTGGTGTAGCAGTAGGCCTCAAAGGGCGTGATGAAGGAGGTCTTCAGGCGATCAGGTCGATCCAGCTTGATTTGATGGTAGCCTGAATAAGAATCCAGAAACGACAACATTTCGCAGCCTGCAGTGGAGTCGATCACTTGATCTATCCTAGGCAACGCGAAAGTGTCTTTCGGATAGGCCTTATTCAAGCTAGTGTAGTCGATACACATTTGCGAGGTATTGTTCTTTTTCAGCACTAGGACTGGATTGGCTAACCAGTCCGGGTGGAAAACCTCCATGATGAAGCCGGCTGCAAGGAGCCGGGTAATCTCTTCTCCAATTGTGCGCCGCTTCCCATCGGCGAAAAGGCGCAAAGGTTGTTTTACCGGCTTTGCATCCGGTCGCACTTGAAGTTTGTACTCGGCGTACTTCCTCGGAACACCCGACATGTCTTTGGGGGAACATGCGAAGATGTCCCGGTTCTCACGGAGGAAGTCGACGAGCTCGCCTTCCTATGTGGGGCTGAGGCTAGCCCCGATGGTGACGCAATTCTTGGGGTTTGCAGGGTTGAGTGTCACTTGCTTGGTCTCTTTGGCCGGCTGGAAGGAACATTCGCCGGCCGACTGGGACGGAGGAGAAGGGATCGCCGGCTGTTCGGTAGCCTGGGACACGAGCCGGTCGATCTGTATCTTCTCCTCAGCAATCACCAGGGCATAGGCCAGGCGGTTGCTTTCTTGGGCACACTTGAGCGACTTCTTGTAGTCGCCAGCAATGGTGATGATGCCCTTCGGACCCGGCATCTTCATCTTCAGGTAGGCGTAATGCGGAATAGCCATGAATTTGGCCAGAGCCGGTCTGCCCAGCAGCGCATGATACAGGCTGCTAAGGTCCACTACCTCGAACCATATGGACTCATGGCGGAAGTGAGCCTTGTCGCCGAAGAGGACGTCCAGGTGGCTTTTGCCGATAGGCGAGCAGGACTGCCCAGGCACGATGCCGTGGAAGACTATGCTGGTCGGCAGGACGTCCGTCTCCTTGAGCCCGAGCTTGCAGAGAGTGTCGAGGTAGAGGATGTTGATGCTGCTGCAGCCATCGACCAGCACCAGGGAGAACCAGAAGGTGAGCCTCTTGGAGGCGAAGGTGGGGTCGAGGACGAGCGTGTATGAGCCCGGGTTGGGCATCACCGCAGGATAGTCCACCCGGCTCCATGTGATTGATCTGTCCGGCCAGTGCATGTATTGGGGAACCGGGGGAACCGTGGCATTCACATCACGCCGTCTCTGGCGCAGGCTATGCTTGTCGTCGCCTTCACTTGTGAAGACGACGAATGCTCCGTCTTGATGGGGGTAGTCGTCGTGGAGGCGGCCGTCGTCGCGAGGCGGCGGCGGTGGAGCCGGAGCAGGAGCCGGAGCATGAGGCGCAACCTGCGCACCTAGAAAAGCCGGCAGGCCCTCCCCTTGCGACAGCCAGCGTGCAAAGCTGCAGTGTCGAAGGGTGTGGGTAGAATGCTGGGCTCTAGAATGTATCTTGAAGGGGGCGTCAAGCAGCTGCTCGAAGGTCTGCTTGGGCAACCAGTTTGGGTTGCCCTGTTGGGTCGCTCCCGTTCAGAGCCGGCTTGAGGAGCTGACGTCTCTCCCTCCATGCTGGCTACCAACTTGTTGTTGGAGCGCGAATCTAGCTGATCCGCCTTGCGCTTGTTGTTGTTCTGGACGCCTCGACCGTCTCCAGCCGGCTCGGGAGTAGCCGACGTGGGAACGGCCTTGTCCGAGGCGGTCACCTTGACTCGCATCACTGAGTCGGCCGTGGTGTACTTGTCCGCCTTGGCCATGAGGACCGCTAGAGAGGTGGGCTCGGAGCACATAAGCTTGTGCTTGAGGAGGGTGTCGTCTCGGCAGCCGTCGATGAAGTACTGGATGGCCTGTACCTCATGCACCCCCTCGCAGGAGTTGCGAAGATCCATCCACCGAGTGATGTAGTCGCGCAGGGGTTCGTCGGGCCTCTGAACGCACATGGCCAGCTCGCGAGGCCGGCCAGGGCGCTTGTAGGTGCCAGTGAAGTTGCGGACGAACGCCTCCTCGAAGTCCACCCATGAGTTGACGCTGCTGGCTCGAAGGCTGTTAAGCCAAGTCCGAGCCGAGCCAGCCAACATGAGTGGCACGTAGCGACCTGCTACGTGCTTGTTGCCCTTGGCAATGCCAACGGCTGTGGTGTAGACGATCAGCCAGTCCTCTGGCTTGGCAGTGCCATTGTACTTGGGAGTATCCCGAGGCAAGGTGAAGCCTCGGGGAAACGGGTCCCCTCGGATCCGGGGGCCGAAGCAGGACGGACCGGTAGGACCGTCCTCCTCTAGGAGGGCTGACTGGGCCAGGGTGATGAGGCACCTGCAGGAGTCCTGGTCACCCTGGGGAACGTGAGCACCGGTCCGAGCCGTTATTGGAGAAGCACCTTGCGAACCGGTGGCATGGGTCCTCCCCGGACGAGGAACCTCATACACAGAGTCGCTCTCGTCGCCTCCGCGACACCTCATACATAGAATCACGATTTATGTAAAGGAAAGGACTCTTGTAAACCTGAAGGACTCGACCTGCATATAAAGGCGAGTCCCAGGGAAGGAGAGGGGAGGTTAGAAATCATCGAGTGCTAGGTCAGGCGAGTTACACCCCCTTGTAATCGAAACATCATCAATACAAACTCCAAGCAGGACGTAGGCCTTTACCTCGTCACGAGGGGCCGAACCTGGGTAAATCTCTGTCTCGCTCTCGCATAACCCCTTTGAGTCGCCACCAAGGTGCGATGGCTCCAACACTAAGTCCTTTCACGAGGACATCTGCCGTGACAAAACCCCGACAGTTGGCGCCCACCATGGGGCCTGCGCACGGTGGAGTTGAGTTCTCAAAGGGAGCCCTACCAGGGTTCGAGAGCTACGCAGCAGGGCTCATGAGTTGGAGCCGCCGCGGGAAGTAATACATCAATAACTTTCTATGGGGGCCCGAGGAAGATTCGATCGAATTCGGCTACAGAATCCCCTTCGGCAAGATCAACGTCTTCGTCGGCATGGTTGGATTGCCTATGCCTGAGCCGGACATCTCCTCCGACATCGTCGAGCCGGCAGGTACGTCCGCCCTACCGCGACGCCAAACCTAACCCGTCCGGTCTTTGTTGGGTTCACGCAGGGATCTGAGGAACCATAACAATCGGCGACCCAGGAGACCACGTCGGTCAACACTGATGACGAATCATCCATGGGCGATTCAGATTCAATTCAGTCTCTACATGGGGGCTGCCTTGGGGGCTTGTCACTAGCCATGGACCCCGAGGTTCTTGACCGGACCCGCCGTCAAATCGCCGTTTACATGGCAGGGGCGAATCAGCCCTCGCCAAACTCGGCAGGCGGAGATGGGGCTGGCAAAACGTCTAGAAGCCCGGCCGCGATCTTGGTGGAGTTAGCGGCGGAGATAACAAGGCTCATGGCGACCCCCATAACGTCAGAAAACCAGGACGCGATAAACACGGAAGTAACAAAACTAAGAGATGGGGTGGCAAAGGCTCAACGGGACGCCGAGGTGGAGGCTGCCAGGATCGAGACCCGGCAGGCTCAAGTTACCGCTGAGGTAGCTCGCTTGAATACCGAAAGCTGGCGGCTCGAAAGGCATCAGCGCGCATCTGACGCCGTCCAATAGCGAAGGCATCAGGGTCGTTTGCCCCTGATCTCAACCCGACCCACCTGTTCGACACTCCACGAACTCCCGGGGTAGGAGACGCCCCGGGAGGAGGGCCGGGCCAGCCACCAAACCCGCCAGCTGTGGATCGTGTTCCCCGATTCCAGACACCTCGAGGTCACTTTTCCAACCCGGTGGACAACGTCCTTGCCGCAACTCGCCATTTAGAATCCCTTCCAATTCATGGCAACACTCCAGCTCAGATAGAAGCAAGGAACGCCATTGAGATGTTGAAGACGACGGTGGTTCAAAACGCCCAGTTCTCGCACAGCCTAGATCAGGTGCAGTCCACTCCCCAGGCAAGCCGCACCAGGAGTCGACCAGAGGACGAGCCCGCCATAACCAGTGGACCTTGACCCTTTCCCCAGGTCAACTCGTCTGATCATCGAGACCCGCGAGGTCAGGACCACCCGGACACGCAAGTCTCCCCAGCGCCTCTTGTTGGAAGCGGCAGACAAGTGGGGGTGCCATGCTTGGCCCCCGCCCTTCGCAACGAGCGAATGCCCAAGGATTTTAAAGGACCAAGGAAGGTGCCTAACTACACTCCGGACCTTGAGCCAAAATCATGGGTCGAGAGCTACGAAATCGCCATGGACATGCTCGATGTAAGCGAAGCAGTCTGCGCCAGATACTTCACAATGATGCTCGAAGGGACGGCGCGTACTTGATTAAAGAACGTGCCCCCCAACTCAATCCAGACTTGGGCTGAATTAAAAGAGCGTTTCTTCAAGAAATTCCGAGGGACCTGCAAGCGCCCGATGACAATAGTAGATTTACAGCACTGCATTCAACGCCAGGACGAGTCGGCCCACCACTGGATGCGGCGGGTCGCGGAAATCATTCATTCGTCGAATGGTATCATGGCGGCTCAGGCTGTGTTGATCCTGGAGCAGAACTGCCACTATGAGCCCTTGGTGCAGAAGTTGGGACGACTCAAGCGAAAGGTCCAAGACATGGGGGAGCTAATGGACACCCTCACTAGGTACGCTGAGGCGGACGACACCAAAGATCCCGGAGAAGATGGTGGTAAAGCCAACTCGCCAAGGAAAGGCGAGTCATCCAAAAAATCATACCCGGTTCTAGGGGCGCATCCGCCATAATCATAGAGCGAATGGCAAAAGAAGGCAGCAGGAAGAGTCTTCGGACTTAGTCACCAACACCAAAGCCAACAATGGCAACCAGCGCCAAAAGAAGAATAGGGGTTACAGTGGCAAAAAGCCGTGCAACTATAATGAGTTACTCAAGGGCCCCTACCCGCACCATGCCATGGCAGACGGACCAGCGACTCATTCCTGGGAGGACTATTACGTGATGCGGGATTTTCGGGCGGAGGCGATCAAAAAAGGGCAAGGTAGTGACCCGGACCAACGGCAGGAACAGTTCGGCGCACCTAATCAACGCGAGAACCCCTTCGGCGGCTTCCCCAAACCCGGGACTCAGAGCGGCTCGCACCCAAGCAGTGGACAGTATCCGGTGCATCACCAACGACGGTATAACCCACCAGGAGTCTTTCAACAACCACCCCCATAGGGGGCTCCGCAAGGGTAGGATGACAATGGCGGTTCCCGCAACAACCCCAAGCAGTTAAGCAATGGGCAGTACCACGTTTTCACCACCAATGCCTGCAGGCGTGATAAAAAGGTGAGTCACCGAGCGTACAGTGTATCTAAGCCGGCAGTCCCTAGATATCTCCACTGGTCCGAGCAGACTATATCATGGAGTAGGGAGGATCACCCGCCAAGAGTTGACAATCCCAGCGACTTAGCGTTGGTCGTGGCTCCTCAAGTTGGAGGATATACCTTATCGAAGGTACTGATGAATGGTGGTAGCAGCATCAACATATTATACTTCGACACCTTTCGAAGGATGAACCTGTTGGAGAAAGATTTGATGCCCTCAACCACGGTATTTCATGGGATTGTCCCAGGTCAATTGGCGTACCCCATAGGCCGAGGTAGGCTCACAGTTGTGTTTGGAACAACGTCTAACTACAGGAGTGAGTCGCTTATATTTGAGGTGGTCAAGTTAAAAAGCCCCTATCATGCGCTGTTTGGGAGGCCGGCTTACGCCCGGTTCATGGCTCACCCCTGCTATGTTTACCTTAAACTCAAGATGCCTGGTCCTAAAGGACCCATCACGGTTGATGGTGATAGGAGGATCGCAAGAGAGTGTGAAGAAGGGGATGCGGCTTACGCAGAAGTCGCCTGTGCTGCGGAAGAGCTTAAATATCACCGGGCCAATGTTGATCCGGCTACATGTCACCTTTAAAGAAGCCAACGACAGACGCTGACCCGCCCCTCAAGTTCAAACCAACAGACGACAATAAGACAGTGGATTTCGTCCCTGACGACTCAACCAAGCAGTTCACTATTGGGGCGGGTCTAGACCCCAAATAGGAAAGCGCGCTCATCGAATTCATCCGTGAGAATCAAGACATCTTCGCATGGAAACCTTCTGACATTCCTGTTGTGCCGAGAGAATTCGCTGAGCACCATCTTAATGTTGACACAAAAGCAAAACCGATTCAGCAATATCTTCGCAGGTTCAATGAGGAACGACGCAAGTCAATCTGGGCCTAATGTTGGGGATATTATCTGTTGGGTAACCTGCCCTAGTTGGGCCAGGTCACCCAAGCTGGCTACTCATCTCCAAGTGGTTCTGGCCTTGGCCCAGCGAGGCCGGGAGTCGTATGATGGTTCAGGACCTTCAGAAGAAGTCCATTGTAGGGAAAGATCTCCAAGTCTTGGAAAGATGGCGACTTAGAAATCGGAAGAATCACGATTTATGTAAAGGAAAGGACTCTTGTAAACCCTAAGGACTCGACCTGTATATAAAGGCGAGTCCCAGGGAAGGAGAGGGGAGGTTAGAAATCATCGAGTGCTAGGTTAGGCGAGTTACGCCACCTTGTAATCGAAACATCATCAATACAAACTCCAAGCAGGACGTAGGCCCTTACCTCCTCACGAGGGGCCGAACCTGGGTAAATCTCTGTCCCGCTCTCGCATAACCCCTTTGAGTCGCCACCAAGGTGCGATGGCTCCAACACTAAGTCCTTTCACGAGGACATCTGCCGTGACAAAAACTACGACAAGCACCAAGTGGCAAAGCAGTATCAGGCATAGCATCATCAGGCATAGTATCAAGCATAGCATCGTCAGGCATAGTATCAAGCATAGCATCATCAGGCATAGTATCAGGCATAGCATCATCAGGCATAGTATCAAGCATAGCATCATTAGGCATAGTATCAAGCATAGCATCATCAGGCATAGTATCAAGCATAGCATCATCATAAGCATCATCAAGCACAGGCGACATATCAAGATTTCTAGAAAGAGGTGATGTCGCAAACTTACTCAAAACTGAAGGTGAATCAAGTGCAGAGCTAGATGGCAGTTCCTTACCTCTCCTTGTAGTGGAAGGAAAGATTTTAGTTCTTGGATCTTTCGGATTCCTCATAGTGATCAACAGACGTCAATCCCAAGTGACTCAGAGAATATAGATGTGCTTCCCCGGCAACGGCACCAGAAAAAGCCTTGATAACCCACAGGTGTAGGGGATCACAACAGTTTCCGAGGGTAGAGTATTCAACCCAAATTTGTTGGTTCACCAAAAGGGAAGCGAAAGAATATTCTCAAGTATTAGCAGCTGAGTTTGTCAGATTCAACCACACCTGAAAGATTAGTGTCTACAAGCAAAGTATCAGTAGCAAAGTGGTATGATAGCAACGGTGCCAGAAACAATATGTTGACGGCAGACTATTCCTAACTGTTGTATCAATGGCGCCAGTAGGTTGCACGTAGGCGAGTAACTATTCTTCCCCGACAACAGTGTCGGAAAAGATCTTGCAACAAGTAACAGTGAAGTAGCAAGGAATAGCAGTAGCAGCAGCAGCAAACTAAGAGCAATGGCAACAGTAGCAGCAAAGTGGACCAATCCCTTTTGTAGCAAGGGACAAGCCTAGACAAAGTAACATAGCGAGGACCAGTAGTAAAAGACTCGTAGGCAGTGGATCGGTGATGGATAAGTGTGACAAATGTGATTCATCATGTAAGAGGTATAACATGGAGAGATATGTAACTAGCTCCCATTCGTCAATCTAATGTAGGTATGTATTTCGTATGTAGTCATACGTGCTTAGGGAAAAGAACTTGCATGACATGTATTGTCCATCCCTCCCGTGGGAGCAGGGTCCTAATGGAAACTACGGGATATTAAGGTTCTCCTTTTAATAAAGAACCGGACCAACACATTAACACGCGGTGAATACATGAACTCCTCATACTATGGACATCTCCGGGAGTGGTTCCGGCTATTGTCCCTCCGGGGTTGCCCGGTCATAACACATAGTAGGTGACTACAACTTGCAAGATAGGATCTAAAACACACATATATTGGCGACCCCATTATGTGGAGCGCTGAGGTTCAGATCTTGAGCGCTAGTGACAAGCATTAAGCATGTTACATATCTGAAATCATGGCACTCGGGCCCTAGTGACAAGCATTAAGCATAGCCAAGTAGTAGGAACATCAATCTAGAACATAGTGGTTACTAGGGATCAATCCCCGTCAAGAACTAACTCGATTACATGATAGATCTCATCCAACTCATCACCGTCCAGCAAGCCTACGATGAGATTACTCACGAACAATGAAGAGCATCATGGAATTGTCGATGGAGAAAGGTTGATGATGACGATGGTGATGATTTCCCCTCTCCGGAGCCCGAAACAGACTCTAGATCTGCCCTCCAGATGAAGAACAGGATGTGGCGGCGCTTCCGTATCGCAAAACGCGATGAAACCTTCTCTCTGATTTTTTTCGGACGAGAAGGAAGATATAGAGCTGAGTTTGGGGGCGGTGGAGCCACGTGGGCCCCACAAGCCCTCACGGCACGGCCAGGGGGGTGGCCCCGGCGTGTGGGCTTGTGGCCCACTAGTCCACCTCCTCTGGTGGCTCTTTGCGCAGGTATTTTTGTTTTATTCCAAAAAAAATATCCTTAATTTTTCAGGACATTCCGAGAACTTCTATTTCTGCACAAAAACAACACCATGGCAATTCTTCTGAAAACAGCGTCAGTCCGAATTAGTACCATTCTAATCATGCAAATTAGAGTCCAAAATAAGGGCAAAAGAGTTCGGAAAAGTAGATACGACGGAGAAGTATCATTGCCTCGTTGAAAGCGGGCTCCACGGGCATGCAGATCAATCCGGATGCGATGCATCCGGTGGTGTAGGTGTGGGGCCCCGCCCAACGCGTAAAGCCAGCCGATGTCGCGATTGGCCCCACGGTGGGCGCCAAATGTCGGTGAATACTCACAGCATATGCCATAGGTAGGCTAAATTCGGTGAGAACCGAAGGTACAACGGAGGGCGCTGGGGACGAGGTTAGTACAAGCATGGAGCGCACAATGTACCCAGGTTCAGGGCTCTCCGTAGAGATAAGACCCCTAGTCCTGCCAGAGTGTATGATGTATATGGATGGATTATATGGTTGCTCCTGGAGCTGTGTTGAGGAGGAGGAAGACGGGAGCAGCCGACTCGTCTCTGCCTCTCTCTATGTGGTTGGTGGGTGTGGTATGTTGTTCGACCGACCCTCTGCATGGAGGGTGACCGGGGGGTTTTATAGACGAACCCACCGGCCTATAATATGGATAAAGGATACAAGAGTAGGACTCGGCTGGCAGCCTCGCCGGCTGGCCAGGGGGGGCGTAAGGGTCTTGTCTTGTTGCTTGAGGGCGCCGCCGGCTGCGAGGTCCCGTTCCACTCTGGGACCCGCCGGCTAGCCAATGAAGCTCTCGCGTAAGGTTGACGCTGAGCACAAGCGGTACGTCAAGCGTCATCCAGCGAGATTCATCATGGGCAGATAGTACGGCCGCCTCCACTGTTCCCCACGCCGATTGTAGTAATGGAGTGGGAGTTTGACTGTCTGACACTATGTTGGGTGATGGATCAGAGCCGGGGTAGGTCAGCAGAATGGCCGCCGACGCTCGTACCTGCCAGGCATTCCGATTCAGTACCTTTGCTGACGCGTAGCCACCTTTAATAGTAGGGTCTCGTCATGACCTACGATCTGATGTGACTTGAGATCCCCGGCCGGCTAGCTCGCTTGGCTAGCCGGCTGGGGCACGGCCGCCTCGTCCCTAGCCGGCTGGCTTGGCCAAGGCGGTCAGGGAGAGGTAGCCGTCTTGCCTCTAGCCGGTAGGGGTTGCATGGCCAGCCAGAGAATTGGCCGCCTCGTCCTCCAGCTGGCAGGCGCAGCCTAGTCGGCCAGAAGACTGGGGCCTTGGACAATTATGCTTGGTCATCACCTTTGGGCAGGAAATGAAGGAGCGGGCTCGATGAGCCTACCCCGGGGTTATCCCCCCGACAGTTCTCGATCACAGAAGGAACTTTGAAGGAAACAACCATGGTTACGCACACGATTGGTAGTTTTAGTTAAGTTACTTCAACTTATCTAGAACCGGATTTCAACAAAGTTTCCATATTTGCTACATAATCGCGGGCATGGTTTTACGAAAGATTTAACCCTGCATGGGTGCTCCAAATAATCCATCGCAAATTATCACAAGCCGCACAGAAATCCTCGATTATCAAAATCGCGATCTCGTCAGATTCCTTAGTAGAAAACCTCAACTTCGAGAAGACCCAAAGTCTCACTGGAATCCCAATGCACAAGATATATTGTTAAGGTAAGACACGTCCAGCAAGACCACCCGATGTGTTGATGCCCCCGATAAGAGTCGTGTATCTCAGTCTTAGGACATGCTAGATAAGTGATGCGTACGGTGGCCTGATAGAAATCACCAAAGTTACACAGTGCTCTAGTTTGGACCAACACTCATGAGGAGCACTGGTCCGGGAGAGTCGATTAGTCTCCTTGGGGTAGCTATTCCATATGCTTTAATTATTAAGTTGTTAGCAAATTTAACACCAAAGTTGGGTCTTGCCAGACAAGCCTTAACACTAAACGATTTACCAAGGGGGTCCCCATAACAACCCCGAACGTGTTAGGAGCGCTCAGTTATGGAATAAAACACCGGTAGATGAAACTAAGGCGATTGTCGGTATTTTGGGAATGGGGGTATCTAGACCTGCCTGCCTGTGGCCTAGGGCTGGCCCACTTCATCAAGCAAGCACAATCGGCTGCGGCACCACTCAAGGCAAGGTCCTTGCGAGGGGCCAACCCTCATGAGGAGGAAGAACATCAAGACCCGCAGGAGGCCTCGCTAGGACCCCTCCGGAGCGGCGGATATTCTGAGGCGGCACCCGGCCTCAGGAGTCAAGGATGACGTGGAGGATGAAAAGGCAAGTAGCTGACAGCATGACAGTGCAATTTCCCCTTTAGTGCAAAAGGATCAAGGACGAATCGGGGTTCCCAAGGCATCTTCCAAAGGTTTCCTTTCTAGTGCAACAACGCCATCACCGCACGATAGCAGGACGGACGTCATCCCTGGACCCGTCCCTACAGCGCTGACAGCCACTTTAGAGGCGAAGACTACCTTTGGGCAGGGGATCATGTTCCCCTGTTTCCTTTCAAAATTGGCCGTTGTGGGATCCCTTCCCGTCAAAATGATAAGGGAAGAGGACCAGGGCCGCCGCTATATAAGAGAGAATAGATTACTTCATAGAGCATCGTATTCATTCATTCGCCCACTAGCACCATACAAATGCCACCCAGCCTTTGGAGGCCCTCGAACACGGTACTAGTTCATCAACCAACCTCCACGAGAGGAAATCCACCAAAGTAGGAGTAGGATATTACGCTTCTCAGCGGCCCAAACCTCGGTAAAATGTCGTGTTCTGTGTCTTCCTCACCATCGAGTGAGTTATCTGCCATCCCCAGCGAGTAGCGAGTTAGGTGAGGTGAGCTCGCGAGAGATCTTCGTATACGCACCTGATTTCGAATCTTTAGGGTTTTGCGGAGCCCAAAATCCAACATTTGGCACACCAGGTAGGGGTGTGTCAAGGTTTCCTCCAAGCCCCGCATTCACCCAGCTTCGCCGCTCCGATGGCTGACGCTCGCCGGGCTCACGCCGAGCGCCGCGCCACCCGGGTTGCTCAGACGGCGCCTGTGAGGCCCGCCGGCGTGCACTGGTCACCATCGCTCATGGTGAGTGCCACCACGGGCCCCGGCGCTCAAGAACAGCAAGGTTCCTCCTATCTAGATGTCGAGCAGCCCGACGGCTGCACCGCCACTCCGTTCCTCGTCCAGGCTTCTGGGTCGTCCTCTCGCGCCCAACTGGAGATGCCTAATGGTTGGCGCGCGCTTGCCATGGCTGCCGAGCTGCTCAGCTACCGGCCCGCCTCTGACCGCCACAACGAATGGCTCCAGCGCATCGAGGAGCTCGTCGTCGCTGTTGGTGATCCTGCGGTGCTCTCCTGCTCGTTTCGACCCCAACCGTGAATGGCAAACTACGAGGAGCAAGACGCACCACCCCCACCTCCGCAGCATGGCGCGCACCCCGATCCCAGGCAGTAAGCGCGTCCCAGCGACCGGCCTCACGAACCCATGGCGAGGCCAGGAGATGAAGCAAGTTGTCGGGTGGTTCCTCGGCCACGTGCCGACATGCGCACGCTCCCGGCGCTGCAAATGTCGTGCCACGAGCGTGACCCGCTTGAAGCAGACCCATTGGAGCAACAGTACCAGGCCGCCCTCGCGCGCGCTACACCCGTCGGGCCGGTGGGGTGCCTCGCCATCGCTCGTGAGATCTACCCAACTGTGTGGCCCTGCAAGTTCAAGCCCGACCTACCCTCGCGCTACGACGGAACCCTGGACCCGACTGAGTTCCTGCAACTCTATATGCTGAGTATCACGGCGGAAGGAGGGGGCGACAAGGTCATGGCGTGCTGGTTCCCCATGGCGGTCAAGAGCGGCGCGCTCTCTTGGCTCCTCAACCTCCCAAGGGTGTCCATCACCTCCTGGGATGATCTACGCTAGCGCTTCATCACGAACTTCCACGGCACCCACGACCGCACTCCCACCGTGAATGACCTAAGGTGCATCAAGCAGTAGGAGGGGGAGGCCCTGCACAAGTTCATATAGCGCTTCACGGCCATGCGCCTCAAGATCCCCAAGGTGTCGGACAAGGTTGTCATCTCGGCCTTCTCCGATGGAATCACTCACCTCAAGATGAAGGAGGAGCTAGCCATGAGTGATGAAATGAGCATTGCACTAGAGATGTTCAACCTGACAAACAACTGTGCCACGACTAAAGAAGGTCGCATGTCGCTCCTCGGGCCCTAGGCGGCGGTGTTGGAAATATGCCCTAGAGGCAATAATAAATTAGTTATTATTATATTTCTTAGTTCATGATAATCGTTTATTATCCATGCTATAATTGCATTGATTGGAAACACAATACTTGTGTGGATACATAGACAAAACACTGTCCCTAGTAAGCCTCTAGTTGACTAGCTCGTTAATCAAAGATGGTCAAGGTTTCCTGGCCATAGGCAAGTGTTGTCACTTGATAACGGGATCACATCATTAGGAGAATCATGTGATGGACTAGACCCAAACTAATAGACGTAGCATGTTGATCGTGTCATTTTGTTGCTACTGTTTTCTGCGTGTCAAGTATTTATTCCTATGACCATGAGATCATATAACTCACTGACACCGGAGGAATGCTTTGTGTGTATCAAACGTCGCAACGTAACTGGGTGACTATAAAGATGCTCTACAGGTATCTCCGAAGGTGTTAGTTGAGTTAGTATGGATCAAGACTGGGATTTGTCACTCCGTGTGAACGGAGAGGTATCTCGGGGCCCGCTCGGTAATACAACATCACACACAAGCCTTGCAAGCAATGTAACTTAGTGTAAGTTGCGGGATCTTGTATTACGGAACGAGTAAAGAGACTTGCCAGTACACGAGATTGAAATAGGTATACGGATACTGACGATCGAATCTCGGGCAAGTAACATACCGAAGGACAAAGGGAATGACATACGGGATTATATGAATCCTTGG
This sequence comes from Hordeum vulgare subsp. vulgare, assembly GCF_904849725.1. Taxonomy (NCBI): domain Eukaryota; kingdom Viridiplantae; phylum Streptophyta; class Magnoliopsida; order Poales; family Poaceae; genus Hordeum; species Hordeum vulgare. Next base: position 295,782,481 of record NC_058520.1, on the reverse strand, counting down.
CACTGAGGTTCAAACGATAAGATCTTCGTAGAATATGTAGGATCCAATATGGGCATCCAGGTCCCGCTATTGGATATTGACCGAGGAGTCTCTCGGGTCATGTCTACATAGTTCTCGAACCCGCAGGGTCTGCACACTTAAGGTTCGACGTTGTTTTATGCGTATTTGAGTTATATGGTTGGTTACCGAATGTTGTTCGGAGTCCCGGATGAGATCACGGACGTCACGAGGGTTTCCGGAATGGTCCGGAAACGAAGATTGATATATAGGATGACCTCATTTGGTTACCGGAAGGTTTTCGTGCATTACCGGAAAAGTTTCGGGCTCATCGGTAGTGTACCGGGAGTGCCGGGAGGGGTGCCGGGGACCATCGGGAGGGGTGTCACGCCCCAAGGGGTCTCATGGGCTATGGGAAGAGATAAACCAGCCCCTAGTGGGCTGGAATAAGTTCCCACTAAGGCCCATAAGGTTTGAGAAGGAAAAAACACAAGGTGGAAAGAGTTTCCAAGTGGGAAGGTGGAATCCTACTCCAAGTAGGATTGGAGTAGGACTCCTCCACCTCCAATTTCGGCCAAACCTTTAGGTTTTGAGGCTGCCTCCTCCCCTCCCTCCCACCTATATATACGGAGGTTTTAGGGCTGATTTGAGACGACTTTCTCACGGCTGCCCGACCACATACCTCCATAGTTTTTCCTCTAGATCGCGTTTCTGCGGAGCTCGGGCGGAGCCCTGCTGAGACGAGATCATCACCAACCTCCGGAGCGCCGTCACGCTGCCGGAGAACTCTTCTACCTCTCCGTCTCTCTTGCTGGATCAAGAAGGCCGAGATCATCGTCGAGCTGTACGTGTGCTGAACGCGGAGGTGCCGTCCGTTCGGTACTAGATCGTGGGACTGATCGCGGGATTGTTCGCGGGGCGGATCGAGGGACGTGAGGACGTTCCACTACATCAACCGCGTTCTCTAACGCTTCTGCTGTGCGATCTACAAGGGTACGTAGATCACTCATCCCCTCTCGTAGATGGACATCACCATGATAGGTCTTCGTGCGCGTAGGAAAATTTTGTTTCCCTTGCGACGTTCCCCAACAGTGGCATCATGAGCTAGGTTCATGCGTAGATGTCTTCTCGAGTAGAACACAAAAGTTTTTGTGGGCGGTGATGTGCGTTTTGCTGCCCTCCTTAGTCTTTTCTTGATTCCGCGGTATTGTTGGATTGAAGCGGCTTGGACCGACATTACTCGTACGCTTACGAGAGACTGGTTTCATCGTTACGAGTAACCCCCTTTGCTCAAAGATGACTGGCAAGTGACTGTTTCTCCAACTTTAGTTGAATCGGATTTGACCGAGGAGGTACTTGGATGAGGTTAAATAGCAACTCATATATCTCCGTTGTGGTGTTTGCGTAAGTAAGATGCGATCCTACTAGATACCCTCGGTCACCATGTAAAACATGCAACAACAAAATTAGAGGACGTCGAACTTGTTTTTGCAGGGTATGATTGTGATGTGATCTGGCCACCGATGTGATGTGATATATTGGATGTATGAAATGATCATGTTGTAATAGAAATATCGACTTGCACGTCGATGGTACGGCAACCGGCAGGAGCCATAGGGTTGTCTTTATACTAACATATGTGCTTGCAGATGCGTTTACTATTTTGCTAGGATGTAGCATTAGTAGTAATATCATAAGTAGCACGACAACCCCGATGGCAACACGTTGATGGATGATCATGGTGTGGCGCCGGTGACAAGAAGATCGTGCCGGTGCTTTGGTGATGGAGATCAAGAAGCACGTGATGATGGCCATATCATGTCACTTATGAATTGCATGTGATGTTAATCCTTTTATGCACCTTATTTTGCTTAGAACGACGGTAGCATTATGAGGTGATCTCTCACTAAAATTTCAAGACGAAATTGTGTTCTCCCCGACTGTGCACCGTTGCGACAGTTCTTCGTTTCGAGACACCACGTGATGATCGGGTGTGATAGACTCAACGTTCACATACAACGGGTGCAAAACAGTTGCACACGCGGAACACTCGGGTTAAGCTTGATGAGCCTAGCATGTGCAGACATGGCCTCGGAACACATGAGACCGAAAGGTCGAGCATGAATCGTATAGTTGATATGATTAGCATAGGGATGCTTACCACTGAAACTATTCTCGACTCACGTGATGATCGGACTTGAGATAGCGAATTTGGATCATGTACCACTCAAATGACTAGAGAGATGTACTTTTTGAGTGGGAGTTCTTAAGTAATATGATTAATTGAACTAATTGTCATGAACATAGTCTAATGGTCTTTGCGAATTACGATGTAGCTTGCGCTATAGCTCTACTGTTTTTATATGTTCCTAGAGAAAATTTAGTTGAAAATTGATAGTAGCAACCTTTGCAGACTGAGTCTGTAAAACCGAGGATTGTCCTCGTTGCTGCACAGAAGGCTTATGTCCTTAATGCACCACTCGGTGTGCTGCACCTCGAGCGTCGTCTGTGGATGCTGTGAACATCCGACATACACGTTTCTGATGACTACACGATAGTTCAGTACAAAATACTTAATGGCTTAGAAGCAAGGCGCCGAAAACGTTGTAAAAACGTCACGGAACATAAGTGATGTTCCAAAGAGATGAAATTGTGATTTCATGCTTGTGCCCTTGTTAAGAGGTATGAGACCTCCAACAAGATTCTTTGTCCACAAAGTCACTAAAGGAGAAAAGCTCAATCGTTGAGCGTGTGCTCAGATTGTCTGAGTACAACAATCACTTGAATCAAGTGGGAGTTAATCTTCCAGATGAGAAAGTGATGGTTCTCCAAAGTCACTGCCACCAAGCTGTGAGAGCTTCGTGATGAACTATAACATATCAAGGATAGATACAATGATCCTTGAGAGATTCGTGATGTTCTGACACTTCGAAAGTAGAAATGAAAAAGGAGCATCAATAGTTGATGGTTAGTAAAACCACTAAGTTTCAAGAAAGGCGAGGGCTAGAAGGGATACTTCGTGAAACGGCAAAACAGTTGCTGCGCTAATGAAGAGACCCAAGACTAAACCCAAACCCGAGACTAAGTGCTTCTGTAATGAGGGGAACAGTCACTGAGGCGGAGCAACTCTAGATACTTGGTAGATAAGAAGGCTGGCAAAAGTCGAGAGAAATATATTTTATATACATAATGTTGATGTGTACTTTACTAGTACTCCTAGTAGCATGAGGGTATTGGATACCGGTTCGGTTGCTAAGTGATTAGTAACACGAAATGAAAGCTACGGCATAAACGGAGACTAGCTAAAGGCGAGGTGACGATACGTGTTGGAAGTGTTTCCAAGGTTGATATGATCAAACGTCGCACGCTCCCTCCACCATCGGGATTGGTGTTAAACCTAAATAATTGTTATTTGGTGCTTGCGTTAAGCATGAACATGATTGGATCGTGTTTATTGCAATACGATTATTCCTTTAAAGAGAATAATGGTTACTCTATTTTCTTGAATAATCACCTTCAATGGTTTATTGAATCTCGATCGTAGTGTTACACATGTTCATGATATTGGTGCCAAAAGATACGAGTTGATGATGATAGTACCACTTACTTGTGGCACTGCCGCTTGAGTCATGTTAGTATAAATTGCATGAAGAGGCTCCATGCTGATGGATCTTTGTACTCACCTGATTTCGAATCACTAGTGACATGCGAATCATACCACATGAGCAAGGCCTTGTTTTCATTGAGATGAAATAGGATAGTAACTTGTTGGAAGTGATACATTTTGATGTATGCAGTCCAATGGGTGCTGAGGCACGCAGTGGATATCATTATGTTCTTACTTCACTGACGATTTGAGTAGATACAGGAGTATTTACTTAATGAATCACAAGTCTAAAATGTTGAAAAGTTCAATTCCGTTTCAGAGTGAAGTTCGTCGTAACAAGAGGATAAACTGTCTACGATATGATCATGGAAATGAATATCTGAGTTACGAGTTTTGGTACACAGTTGAGACAATGTGGAAATTGTTTCGCAGTTCATGCCACCTGGAACATCATAGTGTGATGATGTGTCTGAACGTCGTAGCCACGCACTATTTGGTATGGTGCATACTATGATGTCTCTTATCGAATTACCACTATCGTTTATGGGATATGCATTAGAGACAACCGCACTCACTTTAAATAGGGCACCGCGTATTTCCGTTGAGATGACACAGTATAGACTGAGGTTTAGAGAAATCTAAACTGTCGTTTCTTGAAAGTTTGGGGTTTCGACACTTATGTGAAAAAGTTTCAGTCTAATAAGCTCGAACCCAAAGCGAATAAATGCATCTTCATAGGATATCCAAAACAGTTGGGTACATCTCCTATCTCAGATCCGAAAGCAAAGTGTTTGTTTCTAGAAACGGATCCTTTCTCGAGGAAAGGTTTCTCTCGAAAGAATTGAGTGGGAGGGTAGTAGAACTTGATGAGGTTATTGAACCATCACTTCAACCAGTGTGTAGCAGGGCGTAGGAAGTTGTTCATGTGGCGCCTACACCAATTGAAGTGGAAGCTGATGATGGTGATCATTAAGCTTCGAATCAAGTTACTACAAACCTCGTAGGTCGACAAGGTCGCGTACTGCTGCAGAGTAGTACGGTAACCCTGTCTTGGAGGTCATGTTGTTGAGCAACAGTGAACCTACGAGTTATGGAGAAAGCGATGGTGGGCCCAGATTCCGACAAATGGCTGGAAGCTATAAAATCCGAGAGAGGATCCATGTGTGAAAACAAAGTGTAGACTTTGGTAGAACTACTTGATGGTCATGGGACTATTGGGTAAAATGGATCTTTAAAAGAAGACAGACGATGATGGTGATAAGTCACTATTAAGAAAAGCTCGACTTGTCGCAAAGATGTTTTCGACAAGATCAAACAGTTGACTATGATGAGTCTTTCTCACTCGTAGCGATGCTAAAGGTCTGTTAGAATTATGTTAGTAGTTGCTGCATTATTTATGAAATATTGCACGTAGGATGTCAAAACATTGTTTCCTCGACGGTTTCCTTGAGCAAACATTGTATGTGATACAACCAGAAGGTTTTGTCGATCCTAAAGATACTAGCAAGTATGCAAGCTCCAGTGATCCTTCAATGGACTGGTGCAAGCATCTCGGAGTTGGAATAAGCACTTTGATGAGATGATCAAAGATTTTGGGTGTGTACAAGGTTTATGAGAAACTTGTATTTCCAAAGAAGTGAGTGGGAGCACTATAGAATTTCTGATAGGTATATGTGGTTGACATATTGTGGATCAGAAGTAATGTAGAATTTCTGTAAAGCATACAAGGTTGTTTGAAAGAAGTTTTCAAAGGAGTACCTGGATTATGCTACTTGAAGGTTGAGCATCAAAGATCTATGGAGATAGATCGAAAGCGCTTAATAGAAGTTTCAACAAGATGCATGCCTTGACAAGTTTTTGAAAGAGTTCAAAATAGACCAGGAAAGAAGGAGTTCTTGGTTGCGTTGTGAGGTGTGAATTTGAGTAAGACTCAAAACCCGACCACGGCAGAATAAAGAGAATAGATGAAGGTCGTCTTCTATGCCTTAGCCGTAGAATCTAAAGTATGCCATGCTGTGTACCGCACCTGAAGTGTGCCTTGACTCAAAGTATGTTGAGAGGTACAGAGAGTGATCCATGTTTGAATCACTAGCAGCGGTCAAAATTTATCCTTAGTAACAAATGGACTAAGGAATTTTTCTCGATTATGGAGGTGGTTAAAGAGTTCGTCGTAAAGGGTAACGTCGATGCAAGCTTTGACACTAATCTGAATAACTATGAGTAGTGAAACGGATTCATATAGTAGAGTGGATATTTGGAGCATTTCCGAATAGCACGTAGTAGCAGCATCTATAAGATGACATAAAGATTTGTAAAGAACGCACGGATCTGAAAGTTTCAGAACCGTTGACTAAAACCTCTCTCACAAGCAAGACATGATGAGACCCCATAACTATATGGGTGTTGGATTCGTTGGAATCACATGGTGATGTGAACTAGATTATTGACTCTAGTGCAAGTGGGAGACTGTTGGAAATATGCCCTAGAGGCAATAATAAATTAGTTATTATTATATTTCTTAGTTCATGATAATCGTTTATTATCCATGCTATAATTGTATTGATTGGAAACACAATACTTGTGTGGATACATAGACAAAACACTGTCCCTAATAAGCCTCTAGTTGACTAGCTCGTTAATCAAAGATGGTCAAGGTTTCCTGGCCATAGGCAAGTGTTGTCACTTGATAACGGGATCACATCATTAGGAGAATCATGTGATGGACTAGACCCAAACTAATAGACGTAGCATGTTGATCGTGTCATTTTGTTGCTACTGTTTTCTGCGTGTCAAGTATTTATTCCTATGACCATGAGATCATATAACTCACTGACACCGGAGGAATGCTTTGTGTGTATCAAACGTCGCAACATAACTAGGTGACTATAAAGATGCTCTACAGGTATCTCCGAAGGTGTTAGTTGAGTTAGTATGGATCAAGACTGGGATTTGTCACTCCGTGTGAACGGAGAGGTATCTCGGGGCCCGCTCGGTAATACAACATCACACACAAGCCTTGCAAGCAATGTAACTTAGTGTAAGTTGCGGGATCTTGTATTACGGAACGAGTAAAGAGACTTGCCAGTACACGAGATTGAAATAGGTATACGGATACTGACGATCGAATCTCGGGCAAGTAACATACCAAAGGACAAAGGGAATGACATACGGGATTATATGAATCCTTGGCACTGAGGTTCAAAAGATAAGATCTTCGTAGAATATGTAGGATCCAATATGGGCATCCAGGTCCCGCTATTGGATATTGACCGAGGAGTCTCTCGGGTCATGTCTACATAGTTCTCGAACCCGCAGGGTCTGCACACTTAAGGTTCGACGTTGTTTTATGCGTATTTGAGTTATATGGTTGGTTACCGAATGTTGTTCGGAGTCCCGGATGAGATCACGGACGTCACGAGGGTTTCCGGAATGGTCCGGAAACGAAGATTGATATATAGGATGACCTCATTTGGTTACCGGAAGGTTTTCGTGCATTACCGGAAAAGTTTCGGGCTCATCGGTAGTGTACCGGGAGTGCCGGGAGGGGTGCCGGGGACCATCGGGAGGGGTGTCACGCCCCAAGGGGTCTCATGGGCTATGGGAAGAGATAAACCAGCCCCTAGTGGGCTGGAATAAGTTCCCACTAAGGCCCATAAGGTTTGAGAAGGAAAAAAACACAAGGTGGAAAGAGTTTCCAAGTGGGAAGGTGGAATCCTACTCCAAGTAGGATTGGAGTAGGACTCCTCCACCTCCAATTTCGGCCAAACCTTTAGGTTTTGAGGCTGCCTCCTCCCCTCCCTCCCACCTATATATACGGAGGTTTTAGGGCTGATTTGAGACGACTTTCTCACGGCTGCCCGACCACATACCTCCATAGTTTTTCCTCTAGATCGCGTTTCTGCGGAGCTCGGGCGGAGCCCTGCTGAGACGAGATCATCACCAACCTCCGGAGCGCCGTCACGCTGCCGGAGAACTCTTCTACCTCTCCGTCTCTCTTGCTGGATCAAGAAGGCCGAGATCATCGTCGAGCTGTACGTGTGCTGAACGCGGAGGTGCCGTCCGTTCGGTACTAGATCGTGGGACTGATCGCGGGATTGTTCGCGGGGCGGATCGAGGGACGTGAGGACGTTCCACTACATCAACCGCGTTCTCTAACGCTTCTGCTGTGCGATCTACAAGGGTACGTAGATCACTCATCCCCTCTCGTAGATGGACATCACCATGATAGGTCTTCGTGCGCGTAGGAAAATTTTGTTTCCCTTGCGACGTTCCCCAACAGGCGGAACCAGAAGAGCAGAAGACCAAGGCCAAGGAGACGAAGCACAAGGCTCTGGCGGTGCTCGCAACCGAGTCTGTGGCGAAGCATGACTGAGGGGGGAGCGTCTGTCAGGAGGGGGTGCCAACGTGCATCTTCCGCGGCACCAGCGGCCATGATACCTCCGAGTGCCACAAGCTCCTACTAGTCTGTGCCGAGCACTTCAGCAGGCGCCCCGGACGGGGAGAAAGAGTCCCCGCGCGCGGCGGTGGTCGTAGTGGAGGCCGCTGGAATGACCGGGAGCCGCATCAAGGGTGGCATGAACAACCTCATGAATACCGTTGGCGCGACCAGCCTCAGGAGGATCGCTGGCGCGACTAGCCTCAGGAGGACCGCTGCCGCGACGACCTTCAGGAGGGGCAACGACACGGTCAGCCTCGTGAGGCTCGGCTGCCTTCGCCACCGAAAAGGAGGGATAAAGACAGGCAGAATGATGGGGCTGGGGGCTTCCAGGAGGTCACGGTGGTGGCCTCCATCCTGGGCGGAGCCCAGACCACAGCCTTGAACCGTGCCTTCAAGCAGATCACCTGGGAGGTGAATGCCGCTCTCCCGAAGCCTGAAGCGTTGCGCGCACTCAGCTGGTCCCAGACCACCATCACCTTTGATCCAAGTGATCAGCTCAGGTGCTCGTTCATGGTCGGCAAGCTCCCCATGATGTGCACCCCAACCATGAACAACGTCCTCGTCACCAAGACCCTTATCGACAGTGGAGCGGGGCTCAACGTCCTCTCGATCGAGACCTTCGAGACACCCCAGCTGCCGTACGAACAGCTCATGCCGACCAAGCCCTTCTCAGGAGTCACGGCAGGGTCCGCCATGCCCACAGGGCAGGTGCGTCTGCCAGTCACCTTCGGCGAGCGCAAGAACCACCACACTGTGATTATCGTCTTCGACGTCGCGCACATCCACCTGCCGTAAACCACGATCCTTGGGTACCCGGCTCTCGCCAAATTCATGGCAGTGACCCACCATGGCTACAAGTCCTTAAGATGCCAGGGAAAGGCGGCGTCATCACCATCTCCTACGACGAGAAGGATGTTGTCTGTACACTCGAGCGCGCCTACCGTGCCGCTGCGCTGGAATGCTCAGACGACGAACGAGACGAGCCACCTCGCGAGGACCCACGCAAGAAGAACAAGCAGCTCCTCCCCATGGAGCGCCCTAGGACTTCGGGCTCCGTTCCCAGGGATGGTTTCATGCCTCCCATCGCATAGGAACGTGCACTTGGCGCCCCCTTGGGTCAGGCCTGGGGGCTCCTACCGGGGAGATTCCCGGCCTGACCAGTGAGGCAAGGGTGGTGCTCGAGCACAATTCGAGGGTGCACTCTGGCGCGCGCCCGCCCAGCTCCCGTGAGTCTGTCAACGCAGCAATCCAAGAACTTCAAGAGACCCAGTCCGTGCGAGGCAGGGACTGCCTGCATCACCAATTGCAGTTGCCATCGTCAGCACGGTCAATCGGCCCCGCATCTGCATCAAAGAGCTCGCAATCGAAAGAGTTGCGGCTCAAGGCCCCTTCTGGCCCGCAAGAACTGACCATCGGTGGGTGTGCCCGGGCGATGGCACCCTCATGCCCTTCGGGCTGGGGAACGCGGCTGCTACCTACCGGCGGCTCTGGCAGGCCATGCTCATGCCTTGCCTGCTTGGGCATGGTGAGTAAGAGGAGGAGATGCTCGGGACAAACAAATATCCCGAGCCTCAGGATACACCGGACCCGTGAGGGTCACAATCGTGTAAGAAGGAGATCGGGCGATGACGACGCCCTTAGCACTTCAGCTGCATCGCCACCAAGTGACTTTTCGTTGGCCGCTGCAAGGTAAATTTTTTGCTCACTCTATCCGAGGGCGCCCACATGGCCATGTGGCCTCGAGGAGTTCAGGGCACTCCCGAGCCGCCACTTTCTTTTACGCATCCTTTAGTTGTTTCGGTCGCACCCACTTCGAACACTAACGTTCTACCTTGATTGCATCTTTGGGCGGTCAGCCCCCCGTTTGGGGGCTCCGGCCGAAGCTTATCCTTGCAGGCCTCCTGAGGCAGCAGACACCCTGCCTCACTCCCGAAGAAGAAGTCAGCATGGTTTACCAATGACCCGAAAGGAATCAGGCGCCTATGCCTTGGGGGTAGGGACACTCGCGAGGCCAAAGCATCCTCGCGACCTCCTAGATACACCCCTCTCCCCCCCCCCGTGACACTCTCACATAATAATGAGCTGCGGCTGTATACGCTCGGGGGGGCCGAGGACACGGTGGGGTCCCTCCCACGCCGAGTGGATGACCTATGCTCCGTGAAGACTCAAAAGTAATCAGGCGCCTATGCCTCAGGGTAGGGACACTGAAGGCCAAAGCGTCCTCGCGACCTCGCAGATACAGCCCCCCCCCCCCCCCCGTGACACTCCCACGTAATAAAGAGCTGCGACTATATATTCTCGGGGCCCCCTGACGAATAGTGGCAGCCCTACGCTCCGTGCTAGGGAGAAGACGGAGGCAATCAACACAATCCACACATGACTATGCCCGCAGCTGGAAAGGAAATCAACACAGTCCCGTTGTTGGCAAGGAAATCAACATAGTCCACCAATGACTATGCCCACAGCTGGCCAGGAAGTTAACCCAGTCCACCTATGACTATGCCCATGCCCAGTGCGGGGGACGGACAACTGGAGGTACGGAGCCGCTTGTACGTCAAGGGGGACCCCTGAGAATCGCGACTCACGGGCCTAACTACGCCCGTAGCCCCTTCCCTCTTGGGCCGTCGTGGAATCCGGTCGGTTCAACGGCGGTGGAGGTATGCCCGGGGCGGTCCCTGCCGATGCAGAGCCTAGTGCGCTCAACAAGCAACTTAAATTCTCTTAGGAAGAACGCTGGAATCACTCGTACGTCAAGGGGGACTCCTGAGCATCGCGACTCAGGAGCCTGAACTGCGCCCGTATCCCCTTCCCTCTTGGGCCACCCAGGCGGTCCAACGGCAGTGGAGGTACGCATGGGGCAGGCCCTGCCAACGCAGAGTGTTGAAGGAGTTTGAGCGTCTCAAATTGTCAGTTTCTTAGGAGGTACATTGGAGTCGCTTGTACGTCAAGGGGGACTCCTGAGCATCGCGACTCAGGGGCCTAACTGTGCTCGTAGCCCCTTCCCCCTTGGGCCATCGTGGTATCCGGTCGGTCCAATGGCGGCGGAGGTACGCGCGCGGTGGGCCCTACCGACGCGGAGTGCTTAAGGTGTTCTGAAGTTTCAAAATCCTCGTCACGTTCCCCTCACGAGGGATACTTGCACGTCAAGGGAGACTCCTGAGCATCGCGATTGAGGAGCCTAACTGGACCCATAGCCCCTCACCTCTTGGGCCTTCCTGTAATCCGGTCGGTTCAATGGCGGCTGAGGTATGCGCCGGTCGGGCCCTGCCGACGCACAGCATCCCAGCAAACATGAAAGAAACCAGGCGAAGAAAACATTCAAGCAGTCAGCCAGTTATTACAACCCTTAACAAGTTCTAGTAAACGCAAATGAGTTTTGATGCCTCCACGAGGCACAGTGTGCATTGCAGGAAAAAAATAGGGGGAAGGAATCAGGAGGAACCGCCGTCCCCGGTCGCTCCATCTTCACGGGGCTTGTCGTCGGCGTTAGTGACGTGGTCTTCCCCGCCGTCGGCTTCAGCGGCATCCGGAGATGGGGGAACAGCGACGTGGGCGAACCTCTTCACCAACGCCTCCACAGGGCCCTCTGCAGCGCTGTCGCGGGCCTCAGTAGGGACCGGCAGGATCACGAAGCCGAAGTCAAACCACGGCTCACGAAGATGACGGTGACTGAAGACACGTGTCGCGGCAGTCACTTTCCAAGATCTTGTCCACCTGGATAACGACGTCATGCAACGCCACGGCGAGCTCCGTCGCGAGCACGGCGAAGCCGCCCTCTGGGGTGGCTAGAGGATCGTCAAACCCGTCCCAGCAGAGAGTGTGGAGCGATGTGTGAAGCCTGAGCTCAACGTCAGCGAAGTCGACCAGCTATGCGGCCTTCTTCTTCTCGGCCGCGGCGAGGGCTTCCCCTAGGCATCGAGAAGGGTCTTCTTTGAGGCGATCTCCTTCTCCCGCTCTTCCAAGCGGACCTACTTCGTGCCCAGGCGAGTTTCCTCCTGGGACAGCTATTCTTCCCGGGCGGCGAGCTTGGTCTTGTGGGCCACGAGTTCTTCCTCCCGCACATGAAGCTACTCGACTAGCTTGGCTCCTTCTTCTTGGAAGGCCTTTAGGCGAGCCTTCGCCTCTTTGCAGCCTTTGGCAGCCGCCATGGCTCCTTTCATCACCTCCTCGCGTGCGGAGCAAGCGTATTCGGCTTCCTTCATCGCCTCCTCATGCGTGGCGCCAGCGGATTCGGATTTCTCCAGCGCCTCTTGACGCGTAACGTGAGCGGCCTTGGCCTTCTTCTCGCCCTCCTCCATCACGACCGTCACCTTGCCCAGGGCATCGAAGGGCTTGTTCAGGACACCCTGGATATATACCGGAGTTCTATGGATCTCCCCGGAGGAGCCTCTATTGATGTCGCTGGCGGTATCATCAGGGAGGCAGCGTTACAAGGGACAAGGGGCTCCGAAGGTTGCTCCGAGATTGTGAGCATTGGCGCATCAGTGGACTGAGGACCCTCAAGAGCCTGCCCATTGGGGAACGCTGCTGCCACAACCGCCTCAGGACGCTTCTGAGGCTCGCGGGGCTTGGCGACCAAGGTCTGAGAGGTCACCTCTGGAGCCTCCCATTCCTCATCGGTAGGCGGCGATGCATTGGCGAGGGCCGGCGGTGCGTGAGGTGTCGCCTTTGGCTTGAGGCCCGTCTTCTTCTTCTTCGCCCCCAGTGAGGCAACGCCCCTGGACATCGAGCAAAAAGGGAATCAGCCATGCGCGGACAATGGACGCGCGGGGCGTGCTAAGACGAGTCACTTACTCTTCGACGTCGACCCATCTCCTCTTCCTCTCCGCCCCGGCGACGGCAGGGGCGACAGGGCCTGCCATGGAGGGGGGCCAGCCCGGCACCTTAGACTTCCCGCCGGCGGAGGCAGGATGCGCCAAGGGCGACTCAGCCCCGTGCTTCCGGGGGGCGAGCACGCACCTGTACTGCATGGCGTGCGGGGACAACACGGGTCCCCCAGAGATCCTGGTCAGGTGCAAGGACATCACAGCGGAGACTTCACCGGTGACATCATCATCTTCAAGCTCGCGCATAAGGATGACCTATGACGGGAGAGGTGCGCTCGCCAGGCAGTCGTCGATGGTCTTCTTAGAGTCCTACCCACTGGAGGTGTCGCCCGATGACACCTCTACCGGAGCAGAGCCCTCGGCCGGGGAGAGCCCCCGCTCATCAAAGACAAGCAGTGTGGCGATCAGGTCGGCTCGGTCGTCGAGACAGTACAGTGGACCCACAGCCTTGGGTAGGTCACCAGGGTCAGCACCCAGCAGGGTCGCCACAACCCTGTTCAACTCCTCAACACGAAGCGCTCCAGGATGGGCACTGATGTCGCAGGAGAAGCGCTCCAGGATGGGCACGGCCCGAGGGTCGGAGACCTTCATTGAGCTCCATGTAGAAATCTTCTCCGGCAGCCCCTTGGGCACCTCCAGCCGAGGGTGGGCGTCCTTGAGGCTCATGAGAACCCAACGGTGCCTAAAGTTTTCCACCTTCTTCCCTGCCTTTAGGAGCAAATTGCCGCCCTGGCCGCTATGAAGGACACGCATGCCGACAAATGGGCGGCGTCATGCAGGCGTAGGCTGAAGAAATGGCGGAAGAGGGCTACTGAAGGCCGCATGCCTAGGAAGGCCTCGTAGTAGACAGTAAAGATAGACAGGAGCAAGATGGAGTTGTACTGGAGGTGAAGGGCCTGGATCCCATAGTGGTTCAGGATTGCGGTGAAAAACGAGGAGAAAGGCGGCACCAGCCTGCCAAAGATGCTATGGAGGAAGAAGGGGTATACTGCCTTTGACGCGGGCCGCTTTGCTCTGGCGCTGGGCCAGATCAGGGTCCGCCCGTGCTCGCTGGACTCGGCCGCCGTCCATGGGAGCACGGGGGTAAGATCCACATCCTTGGAGAGAACGCACTCGAGGAGCGGAGGAGCCGGGGCAGGACCTTGCATCTCTGGCTTCTGCTTGCCGGCGGGCGCCAACGTTGAACCGACAAGGGAACGACGCGGTGCTAGATCTGGGAGACATCGGTTGGAGTTGGTGACCGAGGAGGAAGAGCGAGTGCGGAACAAAGGAAAGCAATAACGGACCAAGGCAACGAGTCAGGATCCTAATAGCTCGGGTGGAGACAAAAGGCAAGGGAGACCCATCATCAGTCGTGTGATGCGCACCGGCCTGGCCCAAAGGCATTTAGGGCCCGCGACGCCTCAGGCCGCCACCCAAGGCATCACACAGAGGCCGGAATGAGCACGCCTTGGGCTCGGGGGCAACAATCGTCGTTCTGGGAATGGGGGTACCCAAACCTGCATGCCTAGGCCACATCATCAAGCAAGCACAATCGGGCACGGCACCACTCAAGGGAAGGTCCTTGCGAGGGGCCAAGCCTCGCGAGCAGGAACAACATCAAGACCCGCAGGAGGCCTCGCCAGGACCCCTACGGAGCGGCGGATATTCCGAGGCGAGGCCCGGCCTCAAAAGTCAAGGATAACGCGGAGGAAGGATAGGCGAGCAGTAGACAGCAGGACGGTGCAATTTCCCCTTTAGTGCAAAGGGAGCAAGGACAAACTGGGGTCCCAAGGCATCTTCCAAAGGTTTCCTTTCTGGTGCAACAAGGCCATCGCCACCCGCCGGCAGGACGGACGTCATCCCTGAACCCATCTATGCAGCGCTGTTAACCACTTTGCAGGCGAAGACTACCTTTGGGCAGGGGAGCATGTTCCCCTTTTCCCCTTCAAAATTGGTCATTGTGGGATCCCTTCCCGTCGAAACGACAAGGGAAGAGGACAGGGGCCGCCTCTATATATAGAGAGAGTAGGTTACTTCATAGAGCATCTGATTCATTCATTCGCCCACTGGCACCACACAAAGGCCACCTAGCCTCCGGAGGCCCTCGAACACAGAACAAGTTCATCCACCAACCTCCACGAGAGGCAATCCACCAAAGCATGAGTAGGGTACTACGCTTCTCAGCGGCCCGAACCTAGGTAAACTACCGTGTTCTGTGTCTTCCTCACCGTCGAGTGAGTTATCTTCCATCCCCAGCGAGTAGCGAGTTAGGTGAGACGAGCCCGCGAGAGATCTTCGTACACGCCCCTGAGTTCGAATCTTTAGGGTTTTGTGGAACCCGAAATCTGACAGCGGCAAAGGCAAAACAAATCACCTAGCAAAAGGCCAGGCATTCCGCCTCTTAGCAAGTATGTAGGTGCATTAATTAAATAGCATTTAAAATAAGATGATAATCAATTGCCCATGTTATAACATGGACCAGCTTGCACGTGCAACTACAATTCTATAACATGGTTCGGCAAGCACTAACTTAGCCAAACAATATTTGCTAGGAGGGGAAGGGTTAGAGGTTTCATGGAAATGTTTGTAGGCTTATTTATCAGGTGGTAGGCAACTGTGAATAACGATGGTAAGGATTCAACTAGGCCTAACAAAGCTAGAAATGGTGTCAAGGTCACGATCATCTTGCGTGGGAGGTCTTCGGACAGGAACTTCTCTTGATATTCTTGAACGTACTCAACAGAATCATCGAACTTGTTCTAAGCACCCCATGCTACCCAAAATTAATAAACTGCAAATAAACACCAACAACTGACAATGCTACAAGCAATACGGTTCATGTGTGGCATGAAAGGAAGCATCGCATGGCAATATTAGTCATCTTTCATGCATTAAGTGAGTTATTTACATTCTGGACAAAACAAAATGTTAACTTATTTTGACATGCATGAACATGGAAGAAATGTATGCATCATGAGAATACGGTGCAAAAACATATAAAGAACGTCGTGAACCGAATTGCGTAGCTCTCGGAAACTACAAAACAAGATATGAGGGGCTACAGAGACATAACAGCAAAATACCAGTAGCTATGGGAACCCACTTGGCATTCCAAGGTTTTCAATGGAACAAGCATCAAATTCCAGGTGGAATAGACCTAAATAACATACAAATCCATCAAACATAGCTCGCACAAAGCCCAAAACAATATAGCACACAATCTACCCACTAACAGCATCTTGCCACTTTACTCACAAGAATTAAAGTAGCTAAAGTTGTCGGGGGAATGATCCCTAGGTACACCAAAGACGGAGAGTCGAACGGGGTGCGTGCCCGCCCGGGCCGGCTGCTCCCGTTCCTGCGCACGGCCGGCAGCTCCGACCAGCCGGCTGTACCGGCCAGACGGTAGCCCGGAGTCAACTACGACGTCCCTTCGGGCGTCACACAGCTTCATCTACAGTGTAACTTGTCCCGTGGGCGCGGTTTATTAAGTGCCCCAGGGGACAAGCATAGCCTAGCTCCCAAGCTACATATAGCTTGGCATGCAAGCTACCCATGGTAGCTTAAATGCCAAGCAGCTTGGTATGTAAGCTACCCACTGTAGCTAACATACCAAGCCACACACCCATACGGGAGAGGCAGTAGCGAGCCGGCAGCTCCTTTTTCCTTCTCTGTCAAACAGCTCAAGGAGCACACTGTAACCACTTTGGTGCATTATACACTCCGGCAGGACTAGGGGTATTATCTCTACGGAGAGCCCTCAACCTGGGTACATCGTGCATCCCTCGCTTGTACCAACCCTGTTCCCAGAGCCCGTCGGTGTACTTTCGGTCTCCACCTCATATCTTTATCCTACCCATGGCTTATGTCGTGAGTAAACTCCGACATTTGGCGCCCACCGTGGGGCAAGCTGCTGCTGGAACACTGACATTTGGGGCGGCGCGTCCTCGTCGTCGGCCTCGCCCTCTTCGTCACCACCATTGCAACACTGGCTATCCGTCGCGGCATCCCACGTGCGACCCTAACACGCGCTCCTCCCCGTCGCTGGCCTGCTGCCATCTGGCTGGCCGTCGCGGCCATCTACGCGTATATATGCAGGAGCGTGTTGTGCTGCTACATGGCTCATTGGCCTAGAATGCATGGCTGGCTGGCTTAGGCTGCATGCATGCAAGCTTTGCATGCGCGTCTAGCATGGTCGAGGCCGCCTCATCCGCTACGCCATGGTCGTGCTCCTCCGTGCTGCTTCTCTGCCTCGCCCGGACGGCTGCTACTCTGCCTCGCCCGCCGGCATGCACAGGTCACCATCGCTCATGGTGACCGCCACCACGGGCCCCGGCGCTCAAGAACAACAAGGATCCTCCTAGCCGGATGTCGAGCAGCCCGACGGCTGCACCGCCACTCCGTTCCTCGTCCAGGCTTCTGGGTCGGCCTCTCGCGCCCGACCGGAGATGCCTAATGGTTGGCGCGCGCTTGCCATGGCTGCCGAGCTGCTCTGCTACCGGCCCGCCTCTGACTGCCACAACGAATGGCTCCAGCGCATCGAGGAGCTCGTCGTCGCTGTTGGTGATCCTGCGCTGCTCTCCTGCTCGTTTCGACCCCAACCGTGAATGGCAAACTACGAGGAGCAAGAGACACCACCCCCACCTCCGCAACATGGCGCGCACCCCGAGCCCAGGCAGTAAGCGCGTCCCAGCGACCGGCCTCGTGAACCCATGGCGAGGCCAGGAGATGAAGCAAGTTGTCGGGTGGTTCCTCGGCCACGCGCCGACATGCGCACGCTCCCGGCGCTGCAAATGTCGTGCCACGAGCGTGACCCGCTTGAAGCAGACCCATTGGAGCAACAGTACTAGGCCGCCCTCGCGCGCGCTACACCCGTTGGGCCGGTGGGGTGCCTCCCATCGCTCGTGAGATCTACCCAACTGTGTGGCCCTGCAAGTTCAAGCCCGACCTACCCTCGCGCTACGACGGCACCCTGGACCCGACCGAGTTCCTGCAACTCTACATGCTGAGTATCAGGGAGAAAGGAGGGGGCGACAAGGTCATGGCGTGCTGGTTCCCGATGGCCGTCAAGAGCGGCGCGCTCTCTTGGCTCCTCAACCTCCCAAGGGTGTCCATCACCTCCTGGTATGATCTACGCTAGCGCTTCATCACCAACTTCCACGGCACCCACGACCGCACTCCCACCGTGAATGACCTAAGGTGCATCAAGCAGCAGGAGGGGGAGGCCCTGCACAAGTTCATACAGCGCTTCACGGCCGTGCGCCTCAAGATCCCCAAGGTGTCAGACAAGGCCGTCATCTCGGCTTTCTCCGATGGAATCACTGACCTCAAGATGAAGGAGGAGCTGGCCATGAGTGATGAAATGAGCATTGCACTATAGATGTTCAACCTGACAAGCAAGTGCGCCACGGCTAAAGAAGGTCGCATATCGCTCCTCGGGCCCTAGGCGGTGGAACCAAAAGAGAAGAAGACCAAGGCCAAGGAGACGAAGCACAAGGCTCCGGCGGTGCTCGCAGCCGAGCCTGTGGCGAAGCACGACCGAGGGGGGAGCGTCTGTCAGGAGGGGGGCCAACGTGCATCTTCCGCGGCACCAGCAGCCATGATACCTCCGAGTACCACGAGCTCCTACTAGTCTGTGCCGAGCACTTCAGCAGGCGCCCCGGACGGGGAGACAGGGTCCCCACGCGCGGCGGTGGTCATAGTGGAGGCCGCTGGAATGACCGGGAGCCGCGTCAAGGGTGGCATGAACAGCCTCATGAAGACCGTTGGGGCGACCAGCCTCAGGAGGATCCCTGGCGCGACTAGCCTCAGGAGGACCGCTGGCGCGACGACCTTCAGGAGGGGCAACGACACGGTCAGCCTCGTGAGGTTCGCCCTCGTGAGGCTCGGCTACCTTCGCCACCGAGAAGGAGGGATGAAGACAGGCAGGATGATGGGGCTGGGGGCTTCCAGGAGGTTAGGGTGGTGGCCTCCATCCTGGGCGGAGCCCAGACCACGGCCTCGAACTGTTCCTTCAAGCAGATAGCCTGGGAGGTGAATGCCACTCTCCCGAAGCCTGAAGCGATGCACCCACTCAGCTGGTCCCAGACCACCATCACCTTTGACCCAAGTGATCAGCTGAGGTGCTCGTTCATGGTCGGCAAGCTCCCCATGATGTGCACCCCGACCATGAACAACGTCCTCGTCACCAAGACCCTTATCGACAGTGGAGCGGGGCTCAACGTCCTCTCTATCGAGACCTTCGAGACACCCCAGCTGTCGTACGAACAGCTCATGCCGACCAAGCCCTTCTCAGGAGTCACGGAAGGGTCTACCATGCCCACATTGCAGGTGCGTCTGCCAGTCACCTTCGGCGAGAGCAAGAACCACCACCATGTGATTATCGTCTTCGACGTCGCGCACATCCACCTGCCGTAAACCACGATCCTTGGGTTCCCGGCTCTCGCCAAGTTCATGGAAGTGACCCACCATGGCTAGAAGTCCTTAAGATGCTAAGGAGCAGCGGCGTCATCACCATCACCTACGACGAGAAGGATGTTGTCTGTACACTCGAGCGCGCCTACCGCGCCGCGGCGCTGGAACGCTCAGATGATGAAGGAGACGAGCCACCTCGCGAGGACCCTAGGACTTCGGGCTCCGTTCCCAGGGATGGTTTCATGCCTCCCATTGCATAGGAAGGTGCACTTGGCGCCCCCCTTGGGTCAGGCCTGGGGGCTCCTACCAGGGAGATTCACGGCCTGACCAGTGAGGCAAGGGTGGTGCTCGAGCACAATTCGAGGGCGCACTCTGGCGTGCGCCCGCCCAGCTCCCGTGAGTCTGTCATCACAGCAATCCAAGAACTTCAAGAGACCCAGTCCATGCGAGGCAGGGACTGCCTGCATCACCAATTGCAGTCGCCATCGTTAGCACAGTCAATCGGCCCCGCATCTGCATCAACACGCTCGCAATCGAAAGATTCGTGGCTCAAGGCCCCTTCTGGCCCGCAAGAACTGACCATCGGTGGATGTGCCCAGGCGATGGCACCCTCATGCCCTTCGGGCTAGGGAACGCGGCTGCTACCTACCGGCGGCTCTGGCAGGCCATGCTCATGCCTTGCCTGCTTGGGCATGGTGAGTAAGAGGAGGAGATGCTCGGGACAAACAAAGATCCCGAGCCTTAGGAGACAGCGGACATGTGAGGGTCACAATCGTGGAAGCAGGAGATCGGGCGATGACGCCGCCCTCAACACTTCAGCTGCATCGCCACCAAGTGAATTATCGTTGGCCGCTGCAAGGTAAATTTTTTGCTCACTCTGTCCGAGGGTGCCCACATGGCCATGTGGCCTCGAGGAGTTCAGGGCACTCCTGAGCCGCCACTTTCTTTTACGCATCCTTCAGTTGTTTCGGTCACACCCACTTCAAGCACTAACGTTCTAACTTGATTGCATCTTTGGGCGGTCAGCCCCCCGCTTGGGGGCTCCGGCCGAAGCTTATCCTTGCAGGCCTCCTGAGGCAGCAGACACCCTGCCTCACTCCCGAAGAAGAAGAAGTCAGCATGGTTTACCAATGACCCGAAAGGAATCAGGCGCCTATGCCTTGGGGGTTGGGACACTCGCGAGGCCAAAGCGTCCTTGCGACCTCCTAGATAGACCCCTCTCCCCCCCCCCGTGACACTCTCACGTAATAATGAGCTGCGGCTGTATACGCTCGGGGTGGCCCGAGGACACGGAGGATTCCCTCCCACGCCGAGTGGATGACCTAAGCTCCGTGAAGACTCAAAAGTAATCAGGCGCCTATGCCTCGGGGTAGGGACACTTAAGGCCAAAGCGTCCTCGCGACCTCGCAGATACACCCCCCCCCCCCCGTGACACTCCCACATAATAAAGAGATGCGGCTATATATTCCCGGGGCCCCCCGAGGACATGGAGGGGTCCCTCCCACACGTAGTGGCAGACCTACGCTTCGTGCTAGGGAGAAGATGGAGGCAATCAACACAATCCACACATGACTATGCCAGCAGCTGGCAAGGAAATCAACCCAGTCCCATAGTTGGCAAGGAAATCAACACAGTCCACCAATGACTATGCCCACAGCTGGCCAGGAAGTCAACCAGTCCACCTATGACTATGCCCATGCCCAGTGCGGGGGACGGACAACTGGAGTTACGGAGCCGCTCGTACGTCAAGGGGGACCCCTGAGCATCGCGACTCACGGGCCTAACTACGCCCGTAGCCCCTTCCCTCTTGGGCCGTCCTGGAATCCGGTCGGTTCAACGGCGGTGGGGGTACGCCCGGGGCGGGCCCTGCCGATGCCGAGCCTAGTGCGCTCAACAAGCCACTTAAATTCTCTTAGGGAGAACGCTGGAATCACTCGTACGTCAAGGGGGACTCCTGAGCATCGCGACTCAAGAGCCTGAACTGCGCCCGTATCCCCTTCCCTCTTGGGCCACCTAGGCGGTCCAACGGCGGCGGAGGTACGCATGGGGCTGGCCCTGCCGACGCAGAGTGTTGAAGGAGTTCGAGAGTCTCAAATTGTCAGTTTCTTAGGAGGTACATTGGAGTCGCTCGTACGTCAAGGGGGAGTCCTGAGCATCACGACTCAGGGGCCTAACTGTGCTCTTAGCCCCTTCCCCCTTGGGTCGTCGTGGTATCCGGTCGGTCCAATGGCGGCGGAGGTACGCGCGTGGCGGGCCCTACCGACGCAGAGTGCTTAAGGTGTTCTGAAGTTTCAAAATCCTCGTCACGTTCCCCTCACGAGGGATGCTTGCACGTCAAGGGAGACTCCTGAGCATCGTGATTGAGGAGCCTAACTGGACCCATAGCCCCTCACCTCTTGGGCCGTCCTGTAATCCGGTCGGTTCAATGGCGGCTAAGGTATGCGCCGGTCGGGCCCTGCCGACGCACAGCATCACAGAAAACATGAAAGAAACCAGGCGAAGAAAACATTCAAGCAGTCAGCCAGTTATTACAACCCTTAACAAGTTCTAGAAAACGCAAATGAGTTTGACGCCTCCACGAGGCACGGTGTGCATTGCAGGGAAAAAACAGGGGGAAGGAATCAGGAGGAACCGCCGTCCCCGGTCGCTCCATATTCAGGGGGTTTGTCGTCGGCGTTAGTAGCGTCGTCTTCGCCGCCGTCGGCTTCAGCGGCATCCGGAGATGGGGGAACAGCGACGCGGGCGAACCTCTTCACCAACGTCTCCACACGGCCCTCTGCAGCGCTGTCGTGGGCCTCAGTAGGGACCGGTAGGATCACGAAGCTGAAATCAAACCCCGGCTCCCGAAGATGACGGTGACTGCAGACACGTGTCGCGGCCTTAGAAAAGAGGTCGCGGCACTCACTTTCCAAGATCTTGTCCACCTGGATAACGACGTCATGCAACGCCACGGCGAGCTCCGTCGCGAGCACGGCGAAGCCGCCCTCTGGGGTGGCTAGAGGATCGTCAAACCCGTCCCAGCAGAGGGTGTGGAGCGATGTGTGAAGCCTGAGCTCAACGTCAGCGAAGTCGACCAGCTCCGCGGCCTTCTTCTCCTCGGCCGCGGCGAGGGCTTCCCCCTAGGCATCGAGAAGGGTCTTCTTTGAGGAGATCTCCTTCTCCCTCTCTTCCAAGCGCACCTACTTCATGCCTAGGCGAGTTTCCTCCTGGGACAGCTATTCTTCCCGGGCGGCGAGCTTGGTCTTGCGGGCCACGAGTTCTTCCTCCTGCACACGAAGCTGCTCGACTAGCTTGGCTCGTTCTTCTTGGAAGGCCTTCAGGCGAGCCTTCGCCTCTTTGCGGCCTTTGGCAGCCGCCATGGCTCCTTTCATCGCCTCCTCGCGTGCGGCGCAAGCGTATTCGGCTTCCATCATCGCCTCGTCACGCGCGGCGCCAGCGGATTCGGATTTCTCCAGCGCCTCCTGACACGTAGCGTGAGCGGCCTTGGCCTTCTTCTCGCCCTCCGCCATCACGATCGTGACCTTGCCGAGGGCATCGAAGGCCTTGTTCAGGACGCCCTGGACGTATACCAGAGTTCTATGGATCTCCCCTGGAGGAGCCTCTATTGATGTCAATGGCGGTGTCATCAGGGAGGCAGCATCACAAGGCACAAGGGCTCTGAAGGTTGCTCGGAGATTGTGAGCATTGGCGCATCAGTGGACTGAGGACCCTCAAGACCCTGCCCTTCGGGGAAGGCTGCTACCACAACCACCTCAGGACGCTTCTGAGGCTCGCGGGGCTTGGCGACCAAGGTCTGAGAGGTCACCTCTTGAGCCTCCCATTCCTCATCGGTAGGCGGCGATGCATTGGGGAGGGTCGGTGGTGTATCAGGAGTCGCCTTCGGCTTGACGCCCGCCTTCTTCTTCTTCGCCCCCAGCGAGGCAACGCCCCTAGACATCGAGCAAAATGGGAATCAGCCATGCGCGGACAGTGGACGCGCGGGGCGTGCCAAGACGAGTAACTTACTCTTCGACATCGAGCCATCTCCTCTTCCTCTCTGCCCTGGCGACGGCAGGGGCGACAGGGCCTCCCATGGAGGGGGGCCAGCCCGACACCTTAGACTTCCCGCCGGCGGAGGCAGGATGCGCCAAGGGCGACTCATGGACTGCATGGCGCGCGGGGACAACACGGGTCCCCCGGAGATCCTGGTCAGGTGCGAGAACATCACCGCGGAGAATTCACCGGTGACATCATCATCCTCAAGCTCGTGCAGAAGGATGACCTGTGACGGGAGAGGTGCGCTCGCCGGGCAGTCGTCGACGGTCTTCTTAGAGCCCTCCCCACTGGAGGTGTCGCCCGATGACACCTCTACCGGAGTAGAGCCCTCGGCCAGGGAGAGCCCCCGCTCATCGAAGACAAGCAGTGTGGCGATCAGGTCGGCCCGGTCGTCGAGACAGTACAGTGGACCCACAACCTTGGGTAGGTCACCAGGGTTACCACCCAGCAGGGTCACCACAACCCTGTTCAACTCCTCAACACGAAGCGCTCCAGGATGGGCACTGATGCCGCGGGAGAAGCGCTCCAGGATGGGCACGGCCCGAGGGTCGTAGACCTTCATTGAGCTCCATGTAGAAATCTTCTCCGGCAGCCCCTTCGGCACCTCCAGCCGAGGGTGGGCGTCCTTGAAGCTCATGAGAACCCAACGGTGCCTGAATATTTCCACCTTCTTCCCTGCCTTCAGGAGCAAATTGCCTCCCTGGGCCGCTATGAAGGACACGCATGCCGACAAATGGGCGGCATCGTGCAGGCGTAGGCTGAAGAAATGGCGGAAGAGGGCTACTAAAGGCCGCATGCCTACGAAGGCCTCGTAGTAGACAGCAAAGACAGACAGGAGCAAGATGGAGTTGTACTGGAGGTGAAGGGCCTGGATCCCATAGTGGTTCAGGATGGCGGTGAAAAACAAGGAGAAAGGCGGCACCAGCCCGCCAAAGACGCTATGAAGGAAGAAGGGGTATACTTCCTTTGACGCGGGCTGCTTTGCTCTGGCGCTGGGCCAGATCAGGGTCCGCCCGTGCTCGCTGGACTGGTCTCGTCCATGGGAGCATGGGGGTAAGATCCACATCCTTGGAGAGAACACATCCAGGAGCGGAGGAGCCGGGGCAGGACCTTGCATCTCTGGCTTCTGCTTGCCGGCGGGCGCCAACGTTGAACCGACAAGGGAACGGCGCGGTGCTAGATCTGGGACACATCGGTTGGAGTTGGAGACCGAGGAGGAAGAGCGAGTGCGGGAGAAAGGAAAGCAATAACGGACCAAGGCAACGAGTCAGGTTCCTAATAGCTCGGGTGGACACAAAAGGCAAGGGAGACCCGTCATCAGCCGTGTGATCCGCACCGGCCTGGCCCAAAGGCATTTAGGGCCCGCGGCGCCTCAGGCCGCCACCCAAGGCATCACCCAGACGCCGGAATGAGCATGCCTTGGGCTCGAAGGCAACTATCGTCGTTCTGGGAATGGGGTACCCAAACCTGCATGCCTAGGCCACATCATCAGGCAATCACAATCGGACACGGCACCACTCAAGGGAAGGTCCTTGCGAGGGGCCAAGCCTCGCGAGTAGGAACAACATCAAGACCCGCACGAGGCCTCGCCAGGACCCCTACGGAGCGGCGGATATTCCAAGGCGAGGCCCGGCCCCCAAAGTCAAGGATAACACGGAGGAATGACAGGCGAGCAGCAGACAGCAGGACGGTGCAATTTCCCCTTTAGTGCAAAGGGAGCAAGGACAAACTGGGGTCCCAAGGCATCTTCCAAAGGTTTCCTTTCTGGTGCAACAAGGCCATCGCCACCCGCCGGCAGAACGGACGTCATCCCTGAACCCATCTATGCAGCGCTGGCAACCACTTTGCAGGCAATGACTACCTTTGGGCAGGGGAGCATGTGCCCCTGTTCCCCTTCAAAATTGGTCATTGTGGGATCCCTTCCCGTCGAAACGACAAGGGAAGAGGACCGGGGCCGCCTCTATATATAGAGAGAGTAGGTTACTTCATAGAGCATCGGATTCATTCATTTGCCCACTAGCACCACACAAAGGCCACCTAGCCTCCGGAGGCCCTCGAACACAGAACAAGTTCATCCACCAACCTCCACGAGAGGCAATCCACCAAAGCATGAGTAGGGTACTACGCTTCTCAGCGGCCCGAACCTAGGTAAACTACCGTGTTCTGTGTCTTCCTCACCGTCGAGTGAGTTATCTGCCATCCCCAGCGAGTCGCGAGTTAGGTGAGACGAGCCCGCGAGAGATCTTCGTACACGCCCCTGAGTTCGAATCTTTAGGGTTTTGTGGAGCCCGAAATCCGACAGCGGCAAAGGCAGAACAAATCACCTAGCAAAAGGCCAGGCATTCCGCTTCTTAGCAAGTATGTAGGTGCATTAATTAAATAGCATTTAAAATAAGATGATAATCAATTGCCCATGTTATAACATGGACCAGCTTGCACGTGCAACTACAATTCTATAACATGGTTGAGCAAGCACTAACTTAGCCAAACAATATGTGCTAGGAGGGGAAGGGTTAGAGGTTTCATGGAAATGTTTGTAGGCTTATTTATCAGGTGGTAGGCAGCTGTGAATAACGATGGTAACGATTCAACTAGGCCTAACAAAGTTAAAATGGTGTCAAGGTCACGATCATCTTGTGTGGGAGGTCTTTGGACTGGAACTGCTCTTGATCTTCTTGAACGTACTCAACAGAATCATCGAACTTGTTCTAAGAACCCCATGCTACCCAAAATTAATAAACTGTAAATAAACACCAACAACTGACAATGCTACAAGCAATACGGTGCATGTGTGGCATGAAAGGAAGCATCGCATGGCAATATTAGTCATCTTTCATGCATTAAGTGAGTTATTTACATTCTGGACAAAACAACATGTTAAGTTATTTTGACATGCATGAACATGGAAGGAATGGATGCATCATGAGAATACGGTGCAAAAACATATAGGGCGTGTTTGGTTGCCCGCGCTGCACCTGCATGGCATCCGAGATGCAATTTTCAGCTTGTTTGGTAAACCGTATGGCCATCTGGGCCTGGCCCAACTGATGCAAAAAGTACCCTCTCAGCCAGGCTGAGAGCTACTCCGGATTCGGCTGTTCCTTGGATGCATGCACGAGTCGTGCAAAACGCCCTTCTCCTCTCCCGTCGCCCCGATCTGGATCAGGGAGGGAGATCGCCTCGCCACCCGCGCTGCCATGCCTCCGGCCGCCAGCCCCGCCGCCGAGCGCCTCCCTCCCGTCGCCCCGATCTGGATCCCGAGGGAGATCGCCTCGCCACCCGCGCCGCCATGCCTCCGGCCGCCAGCCCCGCCGCCGAGCGCCTCCCTCCCGTCGCCCCGATCTGGATCCCAAGGGAGATCGCCTCGCCACCCGCGCCGCCATGCCTCCGGCCGCCAGCCCCGCCGCCGAGCGCCTCCCTCCCGTCGCCCCGATCTGGATCCCGAGGGAGATCGCCTCGCCACCGGTTGCGGCGCCGCCATGCCCTCCGGCCGCCAGCCCCGCCACCGAGCACCTCCGCTCCCGTCACTCCGATCTGGATCGGGGAGGGACATCGCCTCGCCACCGGTTGCCGCGCCGCCATGCCCTCCGACCGCCAGCCCCACCACCGAGCACCTCGGCTCCCTGCCCGATCTGGATCGGGGAGGGAGATCGCCTCGCCTCTCCTCTGGTCGGTTGAGTTGATCCGCTCCCTCCAGTCTACCAAACATCATCTCTTGTATACAGCATCTCTCATGCAGTAATATCACACAATCCACCAAACACACATCTCAACCAATCTCTGCATCAACTCAACCAGGCCACACTCACCCAGGATCCCTCATGCGATGCAGGCTAGAGCCACCCAGGCAACCAAACACGCCCATAAAGAACGTCGTGAACCGAGTTGCGTAGCTCTCAGAAACTACAAAACAAGATATGAGGGGCTACAGAGACATAACAGCAAAATACCAGTAGCTATGGGAACCCACTTGGCATTCCAAGGTTTTCACTGGAACAAGCATAAAATTCCAGGTGGAATAGAACTAAATAACATACAAATCCATCAAACATAGCTCGCACAAAGCCCAAAACAATATAGCACACAATCTACCCACTAACAGCATCTTGCCACTTTACTCGCAAGAATTAAAGTAGCTACAGTTGTCGGGGGAATGATCCCTAGGTACCCCAAAGACGGAGAGTCGAACGGGGTGCGTGCCCGCCCGGGTCGGCTGCTCCCATTCCTGCCCACGGCCGGCTGCTCCGACCAGCCGGCTGTACCGGCCAGACGGCGGCCCGGAGTCATCTACGACGTCCCTTCGGGCATCATGCAGGTTCATCTACAGTGTAACTTGTCCCGTGGGCGCTGGTTTATTTAGTGCCCCAGGGGACAAGCATAGCCTAGCTCCCAAGCTACATATAGCTTGGCATGCAAGCTACCCATGATAGCTTACATGCGAAGCAGCTTGGTATGTAAGCTACCCACTATAGCTAACATACCAAGCCACACACCCATATGGGAGAGGCAGTAGCGAGCCTGCAGCTCCTTTTTCCTCCTCCGTCAAACAGCTCAAGGAGCACACTGTAACAACTTTGGTGCATTATACACTCCGGCGGGACTAGGGGTATTATCTCTATGGAGAGCCCTGAACCTGGGTACATCGTGCATCCCTCGCTTGTACCAACCCTGTTCCCAGAGCCCGTCGGTGTACTTTCAGTCTCCACCTCATATCTTTATCCTACCCATGGCTTATGTCGTGAGTAAACTCCGACATTTGGCGCCCACCATGGGGCAAGCTGCTGCTGGAACACCGACATTTGGGGTGGCGCGTCCTCGTCGTCGGCCTCGCCATCTTCGTCACCACCGTTGCAACACTGGCTATCCGTCGTGGCATCCCACGTGCGACGCTAACACGCGCTCCTCCCCGTCGCCGGCCTGCTGCCATCTGGCCGGCCGTCGCGGCCATCTACGCGTATATATGCAGGAGCGTGTTGTGCTGCTACATGGCTCGTTGGCCTAGAATGCATGGCTGGCTGGCCTAGGCGGCATGCATGCAAGCTTTGCATGCGCGTCTAGCATGGTCGAGGCCGCCTCATCCGCTACGCCATGGTCTTGCTCCTGGGCGCTGCTTCTGTGCCTCGCCCGGACGGCTGCTGCTCTGCCTCGCGAGTGCCCTTATACACTCTCCTCGCGTATGCTTACCAACTCCGGCTGCGCCAGTCCCGCCAGTTGGCTGCCTCGCCAGTGCCTGTCCGTCGGCTATGCATGCCCGTGCGCCGACCTCCGTCCAAGTGCAGCAGCTCCGGCTCCCGCATCCCGCGCGGTCGCGCCTCGTCGCCGGCTCGTCGCGGCCATCAACGGTTTGTCAACTCTCGTCTAAGGAAAAATGGATACCCACATACATGGCAATGTACGTGCATGCATGTCCAATCCATGTGCATGGCTACACACATCGGCTATCATGCATGCCCGAACCATGTGCATGGCTACACGCCTCGGATATCCGCTCAGTCCGGCCACGGGAACGCCTGGCCGACTCGCCCTTGTCGCCCCTAGCCCCGTCCGGCTGCCGCATCCGCGCTCGGCCGCCTCCCGCATCATGTTGCGCCTCGCTTCGCCCATGACCGCGCACGCGCTCGCCTCCCATGCACTCCGCCCAACCGCATCGCTCCTCGTCGCTCCGCGCCGCGCCGGCTCAGCTTGCGCCTCCCCGCCTCCGGCCCGGAGGTCTGCTGACCTGGCCGGTTGCACCCCGCACGCCCCGGTTTCGGTTGCGGCTATGCGGCCGGCTGCGCCCCCGCGTCGGCTACGCATGCCTCCGCCCCAGCTGACCAGGCCGGCTCCACCCCGCTCCAGCTCGCCGCAGCCGGCTGCGTTCCGCTCCGGCCGAAATGCACCTCTGCCTCCTAGCATGAAAGTTCGAGCACCTCTGCGACCCGGGTGCCGGCTCCCGCCCTGCGCTGGCCCACCAGCTGCACCCCTCCGCCCGTGCCAACCCGGCCCTGCCGCTCCAGCTGCACCTCTGGCGGCTCCGCCACGCTGCCTCGCCTCCGCGGCCATGTCGGCTCCACCCTCGTGCCGGCTACTCCGCCCCTATCATGCGCATGCCCCCGCTCCTGCTTCTCGCCAGGCCGCGTCCGGCTGCCCATGAAGGGGCCAGCTGAAAAAAAAGAGTGGTCGGCAGCCCAAAAAGAAGAAAAAAAGAAAAAGAAGAAGAAGAAGAAGCAAAAGTGGCACACTCTGCCGCTTGTGTGCATCACCCCTCGGTTGGCCGACCTGCATTGCCGCCCAGCCGGCTGGTTTGCCCGTCTATTTTGACGCTCGGGTCGCCCGTCTATTTCGACATGGGCTCACTCCAGTCGCCCATCTTCTTTGACTCCCGACATGCTGTCATACCCGCCGATTGCCAGAAGCTGGCGCGCTCCACTGAAAAAGGTCACGACGGCTGCCTGCTGCGGCAACACACAACAATGCCAGAGATTGAAACATTGACGGAGGCTGGGCTTGCGTTGGTTTTTCCCTTGAAGAGGAAAGGGTGGTGCAGCACAGGAGCAGTAAGTATTTCCCTCAGTTTGAGAACCAAGGTATCAATCCAGTAGGAGAATCTCATCAAGTCCAGAGTACCTGCGCAAACACAAACGAGCTTGCATCCAACTCTATAAAGGGGTTGTCAATCCCTTCAAGATTGATTGCAAAGTGAGATCTGAAGGCAGAAAGTGCAACAAAGTAAAAGAGTAAGGCTGAAAATATGGTGTGGAGTAGACCCGGGGGCCATAGTGTTCACTACAGGATTCTCTCAAAATAGCAAATATTACGGTGGGTGAACAAATTACTGTCGAGCAATTGATAGAACCGCGCAAAGTCATGACGATATCTAAGGCAATGATCATACATATAGGCATCACGTCCGAGACAAGTAGACCGATACTTTCTAGTGTATTGAGTTCATGACGAACAGAGTAACGCCTCAAGAAAGATGACATGATGTAGAGGGATAAACTCAAACCAATGATAAAAAACCCCATCTTTTTACCCTTGATGGCAACAACACGATGCATGCCTCGCTACCCCTTCTGTCACTAGTGAGGTCACCGCACCGTATGACCTAGGGCAGAGGTGGCCTAAGGAGCCCACAAGCCTAGGAGGCGCGGGCCCCCCTGGTTGCGGCTAGGGGGCTTGTAGGGTCCCTGGTGGCCCCGTGCCCTGGTTCTCGGGCTCCCCGGTCTTCTTCTCTTTCGGAGAAAATCTTTTTGGAAGTTTCGTTCCATTTGGACTCCGTTTAAAATCCTCCTCTGAAAAGGGTCAAAAACACGAAAAAAACAGGAACTCGCACTTGGCACCGAGTTAATAAGTTAGTCGCAAAAAAGATATAAAAGGCATCCAAAGTTTGACGAGATAATAGCATGGAACCATCAAAAATTATAGATACGTTGGAGACGTATCAAGCATCCCCAAGCTTAACTCCTACTCGTCCTCGAGTAGGGAAGTGATAAAGACTGAATTTTTGATGTGGAATGTTACCTAGCATAGTTGTCCTTTGTAACTTATTTCGTGTGACATGAATGTTCAGATCCGTAAGATTCAAAACAATAGTTTTCTATTGACATGAAAACAATAATACTTCAAGCAAACTAGCAAGGCAATCATGAACTTTCAAAATAAGAAGGCCAAAGAAAGTTATCCCTACAAAATCATATAGTCTGGATATGCTCCATCATCCTCACACAACTAATGTAAATCATGCACAACCCCGGTATTGGCCAAGTAATTGTTTTTGCACTCTTACTTTCTCAAACTTTTTATAACTATCACGCAATACATGAGTGTGAGCCATGGATATAGCACTATAGGTGGAATAGAGTGTGGTGGTGGTTGTGAGACAAAAAGGAGGAGATGGTCACATTGACTCAGCGTATCAAAAGGCTATGGAGATGCCCATTAATAGATATCAATGTGAATGAGTAGGGATTGCCATACAAGGGATGCACTAGAGCTATAAGTATGTGAAAGCTCAAAAGGAGAACTAGTGGGTGTGCATCCAACTTGCTTGCTCACAAAGACCTAGGGCAATTTGAGGAAGCTCATCATTGGAATATACAAGCCAGGTTATATAATAAATATTCCCACTAGTATATTGTGGTGACAAAACGAGAGGCTCTCAATCATAAAGAACATGGTGCTATTACGAAGCACAAGTGTGGAAAAAGATAGTAGCATTGTCCATTCTTTCTTTTTCTCTCTCTTTTTTTATTTGGGCGCTTGGGCCTCTCTTTTTTCTCTTTTTTTATTTGGGCTCTTTGGCCTCCCTTTTTTTTCCTCACATGGGAAAATTCTCTTAATAATTATGATCATCAGACTTTTATTTACTCACAGCTCAAAGCTTAGAACGATGATGACTCTATAGGAAATGCCTCCGGCAGTGTACCGGGATGTGCAACGATCTAGCTTGGCGTAGGACGTTGAAACATCTCGCTAGCTATCTTACGATCATGCAATGGGAATATGAGAGTGACGGCACAAGTCATGAGACGGAACGGTGGGAGTTGCATGGGAATATATCTCGGAATGGCTATGAAAATGCCATAGTAGGTAGGTATGGTGGCTGTTTTGAGGAAGGCATATGGTGGGTTTGTGTACCGGCGAAAGTTGCACGGTACTAGAGAGGCTAGCAATGGTGGAAGGTGAAAGTGCATCCATACCATGGACTCACATTAGTCATGAAGAACTCACATACTTGTTGTGGAGGTTTTTATTAGTAATCGAAACAGAGTGCTAAACACATACTCCTAGGGGAAGGGTTGGTAGGTGTTAACCATCACGCGATCCCGACCTCAACACAAAGGATGACAATCAATAGATCAATTATGCTCGACTTCCTAACATAGCGGTTCACCATACGTGCATGCTACAGGAATCACTAACTTCAACACAAGTATTTCTAGATTCACAACACCCTACTAACATAACTCTTAAGATTACCAAATCCACGTCTCAAAACTAATTGAGAGGAATCAAGACTTCTCTTTCTACTCAATGCACACGAAGATGGAGGTTTTTGTATCCTCTTTGGGTACCTATCACCTTTGGGACTACTTCCATAGCACAAGCCAACTACCAAGTCACGCACCGCCGTTCTCTAAAATATCTAAGTGAAGCACATAGAGCAAAATTATCTAGCTCAAAATATATAAGTGCAGCACGATGAGCATTCTAGCAAAATCACGATGAGTGCATGTCTCTCTCTAAAGGTGTGCAGCAAGGATGATTGTGACACAACAAAAAGAAAAGACTCCTACGATACAAGACGCTCCAACCAAAACACATATCATGTGGTGAATAAAAATATAGCTCCAAGTAATGTTACCGATGGATTGAAGACGAAAGAGGGGATGCCTTCCCGGGGCATCCCCAAGCTTAGGCTTTTTGGTGTCCTTGAATTTGGATTTGAATGCCTTGGGCATCCCCAAGCTTGAGCTCTTTCCACTCCTTATCTCTTTGTCCATGAGAACATCACCCAAAACTTGAAAACTTCACAACACAAAACTTAAACAGAAACTCGTGATAACATTAGCACAAGAAAACAAACTACCACCTCTTTTTAGGTACTGTAGCAATCTTGATTTCTATTTATATTGGTGTTAGGCTACTGTACTCTCACTTTTACATGGCTAGTACCCCCCATTACTATCCATAGTTTCATCAAAACAAGCAACCAACTCAACAAAAACAGAATCTTTCAAAAATGGACCAGTCTGTAGCAATCTGTATACTTCGTATACTTCTGGTACATCAAAAATTCTAAAAAATTACGACTGCCTGGGAAAAAGGCATATCAAACAGAAGCAAAAAGAATCAACTCAAAATCTCTTTCTCAATAAACATGAAAAATCATCTCGTGAGCGAAAAGTTTCTGTCTTTTTCCAACAGGATCAAACAACCATCACCGAGACTAGTCATAAAGGTTTTTGCTTGGCTCAAACACAAAAAGAAACACAAACGACACAATAATAACAGAATTATGATAGTGTGGACGCAACAAAACAGAAGGAAAAAGATAAATTCATTGGGTTGCCTCCCAACAAGCGCTATTGTTTAACGCCCTTAGCTAGGCATAAAGCGATAGAATCACGTATCGTCGTCTTTGGTGCTCAAACCATAAGTAGCCCTCATCACGGATTCATAAGGCAATATTATTTTCTTTCTAGGAAAGCGCTCCATGCCCTTCTTTAAGGGAAATTGAAATCTAATATTCCCTTCCTTCATATCGATGATAGCACCGATAGTCCTTAGGAAAGATCTACCAAGAATGATAGGGCATGTAGGATTGCAATCAATGTCAAGCACAATGAAATCCACTGGACATAGTTCCTATTTGCAATATCAAGAACATCATTGATCCTTCCCATGGGTTTCTTGACAGTAGAATCCGCAAGATGCAAATTAAGAGAACACTCTTCAATCTCATTAAAACCTAGAACATCACATAAAGACTTTGGAATCGCGGGAACACTAGCACCCAAATCACACAAAGCATTGCATTCATAGTTTTTAATTTTGATTTTGATAGTAGGTTCCCAGTCATCATGAAGCTTTCTAGGGATAGAGACTTCCAATTCAAGTTTCTCTTCAAGACATTTTTATCATAGCTTCGACGATATGATCAGTAAAAGCCTTGTTTTGGCTATAAGCGTGTGGAGAGTTTAGCAGGGATTGCATCAAGGAAATGCACTCAATCAAGGAGCAACTATCATAATTGAATTCCTTGAAATCCAAAGTAGTAATTTCATTACTACTCAAAGTTTTGATATCTTCTACTCCACTTTCAATGCTTTTAGCATCAAGATGGATGGACTCGCATCATTGGGGCGTTTTTCAACCAAAGTGGATTCCTATCCAGCCCCATCATCATTAGTTTTGACATAAGAAAACAAAGATTCAATGGGAGTCACACCAAGCACTTTAAGATCTTCGTTATTCTTATCACGAGAACACGCCTTTTTAAGCCATTCATGTCTAGCACGAATTTGGGCGGTTCTTTCTTTGCTCTCACTCATGGAAACGCGCATAGCTTTCAAATTTCATTCATATTTATCTTGGGAGGAGCAGACCTAACTTTCAAAGCATCAATATCACTAGATATTCTATCAACGCTCTTAGCCAAATCGTCAATTTTGAGTAGTTTTTCCTCTATGGACGCATTCAAAATCTTTTGCGAGTTGATAAACTCTTTGATATTACTCTCTAGATCAGAGGGTAATTTATTGTAATTTCCATGAGTATTGTTGTAGGAGTTGCCAAAGTTATTAGATGGGTTACTAGAAAAAGGCCTAGGAACATAGTTTCCTCTAAAAGCATTGTTGTTACCAAAATTATTCCTACCAACAAAATTAACGTCCAAGCTAGCGTTGCTACTCTCAATCAAGGAAGACAAGGGCATATAATTAGGATCTAAAGGTGCACATCTACTAGCAACCAAATTCATTAACTCATCCATCTTAGCACTCAACGAGTTCATTTCTTCTATAGCGTGTACCTTCTTACTAGTAGGTGACCTTTCAGTGTGCCACTGAGAGTAGTTCGTCATGATATTGTCTAGGAGTTTTGTGGCTTCTCCTAACATGATTTCCATGAACGTTCCACCTGAGACAGAGTCCAAGATATTTCTAGAAGCGAAATTCAAGCCAGCGTAGAAGATTTGTATAATCATCCAAAGACTCGAGCCATGAGCGGGACAATTTCTAATCATCAATTTCATTCTCTCCCAAGATTGTGCAACATGTTCATGATCAAGTTGCTAAAAATTCATGATATCATTACGGAGGGAGATAATCTTAGCCGGCGGAAAATACTTGGATATATAAGCATCTTTGCCCTTATCCCAAGAATCGATACTATTTTTGGGCAAAGACGAAAACCAAGTTTTTGCTCGATCTCACAACTAGAAAGGAAAAAGCTTCAATTTAATCACATCATTATCCACATCTTTCCTATTTTGCATATCGCAAAGCTCAATGAAGGTATTAAGATGGGATGCGACATCTTCACTAGGAAGGCAGGAGAATTGCTCTTTCATAACAAGATTCAGCAAAGCGGCATTAATTTCTTATGACTCCGCACTAGTGGAGGGAGCAATCGGAGTACTACTAAAATCATTATTATTAGTATTCGAGAAGTCACAAAGTTTGGTGTTTTCAGTCATGGTGACTTCAGCAAGCAAACAAGCACACAAGTGAACAAAGAGCAAGCGAGAGGAAAGGGTGAACGAAAAGGCAAACGAAAAAGGCAAATATTTTTTTGTAAATTTTTGTTTTTCAAAAGTGGGGGAGAGGAAAACGAGAGGCAAAAAAGTAAATGCAAGGGATGAGTTTGCGACACTTACTTGGATGAGTTCTTGACTTGATCCTCCCCGGCAACGGCGCCAGAAATTCTTCTGTTGTGGCAACAGACAACAGTGCCACAGATTGACACGTTGACGGAGGTTGGTCTTGCGTTGGTTTTTCCCTTGAAGAGGAAAGGGTGGTTCAGCATAGGAGTAGTAAGTATTTCCCTCAGTTTGAGAACCAAGGTATCAATCCAGTAGGAGAATCTCGTCAAGTCCAGAGTACCTACGCAAACACAAACGAGCTTGCACCCAACGCTATAAAGGGGTTGTCAATCCCTTCAAGATTGATTGCAAAGTGAGATCTGAAGGCGGAAAGTGCAACGAAGTAAAATAGTAAGGCTGAAAATATGGTGTGGAGTAGACCCGGGGGGCATATTGTTCACTAGAGGCTTCTCTCAAAATAGCAAATATTACGGTGGGTGAACAAATTACTATCGAGAAATGGATAGAACCGCGCAAAGTCATGACGATATCTAAGGCAATGATCATACATATAGGCATCACGTCCGAGACAAGTAGACCGAAACTTTCTTCATCTACTACTATTACTCCACACATCGACCGCTATCCAGCATGCATCTAGTGTATTGGGTTCATGACGAACAAAGTAACGCCTTAAGCAAGATGACATGATGTAGAGGGATAAACTCAAACCAATGATGAAAACCCCATCATTTTATCCTTGATGGGAACAACATGATGCGTGCCTCGCTACCTTTTCTGTCACTGGGTGAGGTCACCGCACGGTATGAACCCAAAACCAAGCACTTCTCCCATTGCAAGAATCATAGATCAAGTTGGCCAAACAAAACACACAACTTGAATAGAATTACAAGGATATGAAATCATGCATATAAGAGATCAGAAGAAATTCAAATAAGATTCATAGATAATCTGATCATAAATACACAATTCATCGAATCTCGACAAACACACCGCAAAAGAAGATACATCGGATAGATCTCCATGAAGAGCATGGAGAACTTTGTATTAAAGATCCAAGAGAGAGAAGAAGCCATCTAGCTACTAGTTATGGACCCATAGGTCTATGGTGAACTACTCACGCATCATCGGAGAGGTCATGGTGTTGATGAAGAAGCCCTCCATATCCGAATCCCCCCTCCGGCAGGGCACCAGAACGTGCCCTAGATGGGATCTTGCGAGACACAAGCTTGCGGCGATGGAAAAGTACTTTCGATGATCTCCTGGTTTTTTCTGGGATTTTAGGGAATATATAGGCAGAAGACCTAGGGCAGAGGTGCCCGAGGGAGCCCACAAGCCTGGGAGGTGCGGGCCCCCCTGGTCGCGGCTAGGGGGCTTGTGGGGTCCCTGGTGGCCCCCTGCCATGGTTCTCATGCTCCCCGATCTTCTTCTGTTTCGGAAAAAATCTTTTTGGAAGTTCCGTTCTGTTTGGACTCCATTGAAAATCCTCCTCTGAAAAGGGTCAAAAACACGGAAAAAATAGGAACTGGCACTTGGCATTGAGTTAATAAGTTAGTCCCAAAAAAGATATAAAAGGCATACAAAACATCTAAAGTTTGACAAGATAGTAGCATGGAACCATCAAAAATTATAGATACGTTGGAGACGTATCACCATGCCTCAGCACCGGTCATCATCGACAACAACCGCCTCGCCGACTCCAAAAATAAAATGTGAGTTGTCCATATGCATATTTTTACACCATGCACAAAAGACGGATACCCCGAGCGACCCTCGGGGGCCATCCCCGCATTTGTTTGAGTCACTTTACTGTTCACCCCGTGCTAGCTAGTCTCGGCCCTGGGTTGGTCGCTTGGCCCGATACGTTCATTCCCAGGGGACGGTTTAGTAGCGTATACGGTACCGAAGGCTCACTCTTTGTCTCAGCTATAGACCGCACCTTGGTTGTTCGGCTAGCGAGGGCAAAAGATGGAGGTCACCACACGCGAAAAGCGTCGAGGGAGAAAACGGCTTGGGCGACATGGTCATTTCATTTGTGAGTATCTGCTCGGTCGAGTCTGCTCCCAGAGTCTGAGTACTGTACGCTCCATTCCGCGGCCCACTCTTCGCCTCAGCTATAGGCCGGCTCCCGGCTGTCCGGTTAGCAAGAGAAAAAGGCAAAGAATGGAGAGAACATGAAAAAGACTTAAGGGGGCTCGATCAAAACTGAGTCGGCACCCTTTGCATAAACTTGCATTCCCAAAACCAAATATTTGACATGTTTGCATCGACTAACCTTGTCTTTTGCACGATCATCTTTGCGGGAACCTCCCATCACCTGGCTGGCTGGAGCCCGGCTGGCTTCCGACTACTCGTTGCTCCCGTATGGCTACAACCCTACCAGTTGGAGCCTCGCCAGCTGCGGCCTTGACGGCCGCTGGCTACTCCTCTCCAGCTAGAGCCTTGCCGGATGCGGCCCGTGGCCGACCAACATCGTCAATATCTGCTACACCAACAGCAAGAAGCCTCCGCACGACTTTCCGAGTCGCCCGGAGGCTCGGAGGCTACACCCAGCGGGTGCGCTTGCGCGCCCCCGTTGGAATTAGCCAGCCGGCAGACCCCGCGTCCGCGCCCGGCAGCGCCTCGTGCGCACCAGCTGGCAGACCACGCGTCGGCACTCGGCAGCGCCTCACACGCACCAGCTAGCAGACCACGTTTCCGCACCCGGCAGCGCCTCGCGCGTATCAGCCGGCAGACCATGCGTCCACTCCCGGTAGCGCCTCGCGCGCACCAGCCGACAGACTCCAAGTCCGCGCCCGACAGCGCCTCACACGCACCAGCCGCCGGACTCCATGTCTGCACCCGGCAGTGCCTCATGCACACCAGTCGGCGGAAATTGCATTCGTGCCCGACATCCCCGACGCTACTGTCTACTCCAGCAATAGCAAAGACCCTCTACCCGACTCTTCGAGTCGCCCGGAGGCTCGGAGGCTACACCCAGCCGGTGCGCTGGGGAGCCCCCACTCTAAACAAGCCAGGCCGTCCCCGGCTTGCAATCGACCGTCATCGACAACTTCTGCAACAACAACGACTGCAAAAACCCTCCGTCCGGCTCTTTGAGTCGCCCGGAGGCTCGGAGGCTACTGTCGAGGGAATGATCCCCATGTACCCCAAAGACGGAGAGTCGAACGGGGTGCCTGCCCGCCCGGGCCGGCTGCTTCCATTCCTGCCCACGGCCGGTTGCTCCGACCAGCCGGCTGTGCCGTCCAGACGGCTGCCCGGAGTCAACTACGACGTCCCTTCGGGCGTCACGCAGCTTCATCTACAGTGTAACTTGTCCCCTGGGCGCTGGTTTATAAAGTGTCCCGGGGGACAAGCATAGGCTAGCTCCCAAGCTACATATAGCTTGGCATGTAAGCTACCCATGATAGCTTACATGCCAAGCAGCTTGGTATGTAAGCTACCCACTGTAGCTTACATACCAAGCCACACACCCATACAAGGGGCTCATGCCCACCACGTATGAGAGGGAGCTTTGGGTTGCCCTCTCACTCCCTCATACACACACACACAGACATGAGGCCAAGGAGGAAGCACTCAGCTCTCTCTCCCCCTCTAATACAGCTCCAGGAGCAACCTTGTACAGCAAGTATACATCATATAGAGACATGTAGGGGTAGGGGTATTATCTCTCTAGAGAGTCCCGAACCTGGGTAAACCACCGCGTGCTACTACCCTATCCCGTCCCGTATCCTCCATGGCAGCCTAGCCCTCACCTCGATTATCCATCCCATGGCATCTGCCGTCAGGGTACCCCCTATGAGAAAACGACGACAAGAGCCCACCTTAAGGTAGGATATTTAACAGAGTTGTAGAGGAACACAAATTAAAACAATCACTAGTTCATTGCTTGGGCTAAAACCCCACAAAAAACTTACTACCACCAAAACAACAGGGCATGAAAATACTAGCAGAATCTCACACTTAGTGAAAATTTACAGATTTTCACTTGCTACCATTTTCAACAGAATAGCAACTTTTGACAAGGAATAAAACTATGACGCAAGTCCTATGAACAATCTTGTGGCACCAAGTTGTACAGCGGTTCAACCACTACAATTCGTGCCATTGGTGCAACCACCAAAGATCAACACATTAATCGAAACCATGCTCATAACATGGGAAGGAAATACTAGTTCCCACAATTAGAAATATCTCTAGCTACCCAAACAACAACATTTTCATCCCCTGAACACAACAAAAGATCCACCTATTCACAAGAGTATCATGCTAAACAAAAATACCAGGCCCTAGTAAACATAAAAGGCTAGAACTTTCATGTTGGCACAAACTTCATAGCATGCATAGAATTAATTCTACAAAAATGACAAAATGCCACCTCATCACAAAATGACATTTTTACAAACTTGCAAAAATGTGAAATCCAATGTCACAATTGCATTCCTTGGGTTTTTCTACCCCAAAACCATATATCACACTGATATACTTGCAAGTATATACTACACAAAACAAAAAAGAAAAATACGCTACAAATCATATAGCACTTATATGTCACATGAGGCTAGACTTGGCATAAGCCCAATATGGCATATTCCATATACGGAATTATTCCAAATAGGGACATAACACACAAACATATAAAATAACACAAAAACTAATTAACAAGGGGGGCACTGGTCATAGGCACCACAGGCCCTAGTGCATGACAGGTGGGCTCTGTGGCACACTACACACAAATAGTAGAGAAAAGAAAAGGGGAGCAGTGGAGGTCGAACCCACTATATCACCCAACACACCCTGCTCCCATACCACTTGGCTACTCCGATGTAGCTGCACTAACAGGGGAGGCATACAAGGTAAACAGGCCCTACGCCACTCGCACACCGAAGGAAAAAATGCGGGGAATAAAAAGGGGGGCGGGGGGTATCGAAAAATGGACTTGTTGGTCACTGCGCTGCGCAATGGACCAGTCGGGCTAGTGTGGTGGATTTTCCCAAGGAGGGGATCCACCCTAGCTGAAATAGCAAAAGGGGCCACCTTCTCTGCATAACAGAGAGGTAGCGGTGAGTTCTCGCCGGTGCAACGCAGGCATCTACATAGCACTACGACGCGATGATGCAGAGGGAACTATGGGCCCACGCACGCATGCATGCATGTGAAAGCGAGCAGCTGTTGCTGCTACGCACGCCGGTGCAACTCCGGAAGCTTCGGTCTAACGCACGCGACACGAGGCTGAGGACAGAGAGGGCAAGGGGAGAGCGAAGGTTGCGCTCACCCAAGGGAGAGAAGAGATGGCAGCCCGATGGAGAGGTACGGCAGCGTCGACGTCGTGGTACTACTACAGAAGAGTTCGCCGGTGGTTGAGGAAGGGCTGGTCATCGTGGACGTCGAGGTGGTCGACCTTGGCGTTCGATCTTTGCGGGAACAGAACCCCCTTGACGTCTGCATGCTCCTACTGCAGTTGGGGAAGAAAAGGGGCGACGCTCTACGCCGGTGACGAGATGCTGCATGAGTCAGCCATGGTGCGGCGGTGGTGCTCGGGGGCTCGCCCGACGGCGCTAGGGGAAGAGGATGAGGGAAATGGGATAGCTAGGGTTAGGAGAGGTGTGGTGGAGCTTTATAGCTCTAGCTACGAGCTCCTGGTCGTCTGATCGAGGCCAAAGGTGGATCGTCGGTGGCTACATGGATCGTACGTCGCTGACGTTGAAAGGTGGAAGAAGAGGGCGTTTCCAGCCAGGGATGGGCCGAATGCAGCAGGACATGGGTCGGTTCTTCCCCTCTTTGCGTTTAAAACCTTTGCAAAAAAAGGAAATAGTAGGGCCTTGAATAAGTAACACAGGCTAAAAGAAAAAGAGTTTTAACAAAATAAAAATATCTTCGGTCTTCTAAAATCTTGCCACCATTTATAAAAATAAGTAAATTACTTTTATTTGAAATGGGGCTCTGTTTTAATTAAAACCAAAAGGAAAATAAAACCAAACAAGAGGGTGTTGGAGTCCACAATTAATAAGATGATTTTTTGAAGGGGGGGGGACTTTTTATTGGGGCAAAAATAGTAACTTGTAAATCTGCCTCTAATATAATTGGAATGGAGGCAGTTCTGAAACTATGGTGCAACAAGGGGTTTTGAGGTGGATCTTGTTGCACCCAATCATATGCAAACACAAAGGCACGTGCACACATTGCACTCACACTCCATACCAAGGTGCAACACAAGCAAAAGATGAATGATGGTATGCATGATGCCATGATGCAACAGAAATGAAGTCATGATCCATCTCATTCAACTTAACATTAACATAGCAAGGTTGTCATACAAGGAAAGATATACAAAAGGGGGAAGGTATTGTATTGGGGATGTTACAACTCTCCCACACTACAAGAGGATCTCGACCCGAGATCTAGGACTGGAAGCACTCTGAGTATTCGGAATGGAGGAGGTCATCGCGTTACCAAGTGGCTTATTTGTTGGACTGATGAGACCATTGAACTTTGAGGAACTTGATTGACTTATTGCGGGTCTTGCGCTCACTCTCTTCAATAATTTCTATAGGATGCTCATGGTACGAGAGGTCTGGCTGGAGCTCAATATCTTGGAGGTCAACTGTGCGCTCGGGAGTCTTGAAGCCTCTTCGGAGCTGAGAGACGTGAAAACATCATGCACATTGGAGAAATTGGATGGAAGCTCTAACTGATATGCAAGATCAAATCTTTTGCCAACAACTTTAAAAGTACCAACAAAGCGAGGAGCAATCTTTCCTTTGATGCTAAAGCGCTGACTGCCCTTCATGGGAGACACTTTGAGATACACAAGATCATCAAGCTGAAAAGTCATGGCATGATGCTTGCTATCGTAGTAACCGTTCTGATGGGACTGTGTTGCGTTGAGATTATCCCGAATGACAACACATTTCTTCTGCTTCAGCGATCATGTCATTCCCAAGAATCTGGCACTCACTAATCTCAGACCAATTGAGCAGGGTACGGCACTTCCTGCCATATAGAATCAAGAATGGAGCCTTGCGTGAGCTTGCTTGAAAGTTGTTGTTGTATGAGAACTCGGCAAACGGGAGGCAATCTTACCACTTCATGCCAAAAGAAATCACACAAGCTCAGAGCATATCTTCAACGATTTGATTGACTCTCTCCACTTGACCACTTGTCTAAGGATGGAAGGCTGTACTGAAACGGATCTTAGTACCCATCACGGTCTGAAAGGAATTCCAGAACATGGAAGTAAAGAGGCTTCCACGATCTGAAGAAATGAGCATATGGACACGATGCAAAGAGACTATCCTTGACGTATACAACTCTGCAAGCTGAGTTGCCGAGATAGATTCTTTTACCGGAAGGAAATGAGAAACTTTGGTCAACTTGTCGATGACGATGAAGATAGCATCGTTGGCTCTCTTGGACTTCGGAAACCGAGTGACAAAATCCATCTCCACATGATCGAATTTCCACTCGGGTATGGGCAAAGGATGAAGGAAGCCTGTTGGACGTTGATACTCCACCTTCACTCTACGAGACACATCACACTCGTCCACGAACTGAGCAACTTCACGTTTCATGCGAGTCCACCAGAAGGTCTGCTTCAGATCTTGATACATTTTGGAGCTTCCTAGATGTATAGAGAGGAGGGAATTATGGGTTTCATCGATGATAACTTTCCTGAGATCTCCTTTCGGAATGATAAGGTAGTCCTCGAAGAAAAAGGTATCTCTGTCATCAACACGGAAGCACTTATATGTTGGAATGCTCTTTGCCAAGCCAATCTTCACTTTCTTCACCATAGCATCAAGAAGTTGAGCTTGGCGGACTTGGTCTTCGAAGGTAGGATAAATCTCGAGATTAGCAAGAAATCCCTGAGATACTATCTGAAGGTTGAGCTTCATGTAAGGTTCACAAAGGTCAGCATCAGAATGAGACGGTTGCAGTAAGCCTTTCTGCTCAAAGCATCTGCAATGACATTTGCTTTGCCTGGAGTGTAGTCAATGCTTGGATTATAATCTTGGATCATCTCCACCCAACGAGTTTGGCAAAGATTGAGATTAGATTGAGTGAAGATGTATTTGAGAGTCTTGTGATTGGTGTAGACTTCAACCTGTCTGCCCATCAAGAGGTGTCTCCAAGTAAACAAAGCATGGACCAATGCCGCCAACTTGAGATCATGAGTGGGGTAGTTTTTCTCACTCGGCTTCAACTGCCTTGAGGTATAAGAAACCTCTTTCTTCTCTTGCATTGGGACTGCACCAAGACCTTGGAGAGAGGCATCACAGAACACTTGATAAGGCTTGGAATCATCAGGAGGAGTCAAAACTAGAGTTGAGGTGAGATTCTCTTTGAGTGTATCGAAAGCCAATTGACACTCTCGAGACCAGACAGACTTCACACTCTTCTGAAGAAGGTTTGACAGACGCTTCGCAATCTTGGAGAAGTTCTCAATGAACCTTCTGCAATAGCTTGCAATCCAGAGAAATCTTTGAAGTTGCTTCACATTCTGAGGAGGCTCCCACTGAACAATGGCCCGAACCTTAACAGGATCCACCTTGATTCCCTCGGCAGAGATGATGTGCCCAAGGTACACAACTTCCTTCAACCAGAATTTACATTTGGAAAACTTAGCATAGAACTTATGATCTCTTAGCTTATCAAGCACAAGTCGGAGATGTTCTTCATGCTCTTCCTCAGTTTCAGAAAAGATCAGAATGTCATCAAGATACACCAAGACAAATTCATTGTTGAAGGGCGAGAAGATATAATTCATCATCCGATAGAAAGCCGGAGGAGCACTGGCGATACCAAAAGACATCACTGTGTACACATAAGATCCAAAGCTTGTCCTGAAAGCAGTCCAGGGAATATCTTCTTCACGAATGCGGATCTAATGATAGCCCATTTGGAGATCAAGCTTAGAGAAAATCTTGTTCTCTTTCAATTGCTCGAATAATACATTAATGTTGGAAAGTGGTTCCTTGTTTCTGATTGTCCTCTTATTCAATGGACGGTAATCGATACAGACTCGGTCCATGCCATCCTTCTTCTTGACAAACAAAACCCCACAGCCCCAAGGAGAAGAACTTGGTCTGGTCAAACCCAGATGTTCTTGCCCATCAAGCTGCTTCCTCAACTCTTTCAGCTCTTTGGGACCAAGTTTATACGCACGCTTG
This sequence comes from Hordeum vulgare subsp. vulgare, assembly GCF_904849725.1. Lineage (NCBI taxonomy): Eukaryota > Viridiplantae > Streptophyta > Magnoliopsida > Poales > Poaceae > Hordeum > Hordeum vulgare. The sequence continues at coordinate 295,737,705 of NC_058520.1, read as the reverse complement.
CGGGGCGGTTTAGTTCTAGGTTCAAGTTCAATTACAAACTCAACTGGCCAATGCAAGGGCATTCCTGGCAATTCTTCTATAAAGACATCTTCATACTCACAGACCACCGAAACTTGAGAAATGGGTGAGATTTCACCCTTCTCATTCAGGGAAAAGAGATGAATCGTGTCATCGCGAGAAGCGAAAATGATCACAGCCTCTGAAGGATGAGTCAACTTGACTTCTTTGGCTTCACAATCGAGAAATGTATTGTTCATCGCCAGAAAATCCATGCCAAGGATCAGATCAGTATCCAAATTTCCAAGGACAATTGGAGAAGCCAGAAAGGAATAGTTGCCCATCTTGACAGAGACATTCGGTACGATCTTGTTGGCACTCATGAGAGAGTCAGGTGAAACAACATGCAAGGCTTTGCTCAAATACTTAGAATCAAAATCATGCTCGTAGAAGAACATTCTAGACATGAATGAATGTGATGCACCAGTATCAAACAAAACATTTGCAGGAATAGAATTAACCGAGAGATTACCCATGATCACATCTGAGGAGTTCTTTGCTTCAGCTGCATTCACGATGTTCGCCCTTGCTGACCTGGGATTAAACTTCACCATTGCATTGCTTGGAGGCCTGATTGGAGGAGGAGGCGGAAGACGCTACTAACTGGTACACTTGTTAGAGTAGTGACCCTTCCGGACACACTTGTGACAAGTCACCTCTCACATCAAACGGAATTGAGGTTGAGCAATTCCTTTCTTCTAATGCTGATACTTCTGCTAGAAAGTTGGGTTGGGTGGGTGGGAAGAACCATGACCACTAGACTGCTTAAACTGTTGAGGCTGCCGAGGAGGAGGGGAAACCCAGTATTTGTGTTGCTTCGGAACCACCTGTGTTGAGGAAGAGGAACTGGAGTTTTTGAAATGCTTCCTTTAGTTCTCAACTTTGAGCAAGGTTGACTCAGCCCTGAGACCCAAGTTGTACAACTGGTCGAACTGAGTGGGATCATGCAAGGCAAGGGCCAGCTACAAGTCTTCCTTCAGACCACCACGGAACTCATAAATCTTGCTCTTCTGATCTGGAATATCTTGCTTAGCATAACGAGCCAAATCCTGGAACTTCACATTGTAGTTGTACACAAACAAACTCCCTTGCTTCAAGCGCCTGGATTTCTCACGCATCTCTTCCACAAAACTTGCTGGAATATAGTGAGCCCTAAAATCCCTACAGAAATCATCCCAGTTGATCACTCTTTCTCCTCTAGAATCTTTCAATTGCTTACACCATTATGCTGCTTGCCCCTTGGGCTGGAAGGTCGGAAATTTGACAAAGTCCTCCGGTCTGACATTACTGCACTCAAAGTGTTTGTTCATGTCACAGAGCAAGTTGTTCGCATTGAATGGCCGATCCCAAGAGGTGAAGGACTTCGGCTGGTTTGCCAGGAATTGATTCAGAGAAGCAAATTGCTGACCACCATTGTTGAAATTACCCTGCTCCCCTTGGTTCCTCTCTTGCAACAACTGGATCAACATTTGAGTGTGTGCATTGGTTGCAACCATCACAGCTTACCATGCCTCATGAGGAGGAGGCGGAGGGGGTGGAGGGTTTGACTGGTCACCGTCACGACCCGAATTTTAGCGAGTTGGTGGAGCCATCCTAGAGATGAACAACAACATTAGACCAGAGATGAAAATTCAAAGATGAAGCTAAATCAATGGACATAAGTATCTGAACAAGAATCCTTAGGAATTGCAGTCAGACTAAAATTAGTAAGAATGCTTCCACAAAATTATTGTCGACAACATATGATTCATAGCCACTTGCAATTGTCAAGTCTGAGCAAGAATTGCTTGGAACAAATGTATATTCCCAACATACATCTGATGACAGAATTCCTAGGTTACTTATGGAATTCCCACCTAAGAACTTCCGAAATTTCTGGTCATGCAATCGGGTCCACAGATACAAGGAGAAAATTCATCGCTCAACTCCTAGCAATAACACTAACCCATCCAGTGTATCACATCCGTCCACACATAACTAGGTTTTCGGAAACTCAACTATCTCACACCCTCATAATCACAACGATACTAAGTATGGCAGTATATCCGAAAGCTCTCCACCAGTACTAGGGATGCCGGACTCCTCTCGCCACTACTAGTATTGAAGCAATTTCGAACATCCTCCGCACTGAGCTACTCAGAAATCTGAACGATAACGATGTGCTCAAGAATCCCCTCGAGCTCAACTCCCCGGAAGAAATCAATTCAGACAGGAGGCACCAAGACAGAACTCCATCACATTGGTATCATATAGATCCAAAATATCCGCGTGATCCTAAAAAAATTGAGTGAGAAGAGGAGTAGAATAAAAATTTCCTAAGTCGGAACCTCACCAAATCATAGAAGAGGAGAAAAAAGAAACCTACTCTCCGATATAACTAAGACTCAAAACATTTTTACTAGACTTGACTCGGCAAAGTTCGATTAACCAAAGGCTCCTATGGTCGTAAGGCTCTGATTACCAACTTGTAACGTCTAAGATGTGACTCTTTCCTTCTTTGGGGGCGAGGCCTCAAAAGGGGAAAGGGTCACATCTAAGCGTTTCGCAAGAACGGTAAACATTGCATTACATACAGTAGGAATGAGTATAAGATTTGGATTACACTCACCACAAATTAAGTTAGAAGATGCACACAACATTTATTCAAATCATTCAGAAGGCAGGGTCCGACTAGGGACAACATGAACGACAAAAGCAATGTTCCCTCCTCACTAGGCTCACGATCACGACCAAGGACCTCTAGTCATCGGGATATGTCACATACAGCCGGCCACTGTCCTCGTCAAACTCACAATTCAGTTGGGTATCCTCGAAAGCATTTGTATCTGTCGTACCAGTACCTGTGGGTGGTTGTAGTAATCTGCGAGCCACAAGGACTCAGTATCACATATATTCCAAAATATCCGCATGATCCTAAAAAAATGAGTGAGAAGAGGAGTAGAATCAAAATTTCCTAAGTCGTGAACCTCACCAAATCATAGAAGAGGAGAAAAAAGAAACCTACTCTCCGATATAACTAAGACTCAAAACATTTTTACTAGACTCGACTCGGCCAAGTTCGATCAACCAAAGGCTCCTATGGTCGTAAGGCTCTGATTACCAACTTGTAATGTCTAAGATGCGACTCTTTCCTTATTTGGGGGCGAGGCCTCAAAAGGGGAAAGGGCCGCATCTAAGCATTTCGCAAGAACGGTAAACATTGCATTACATACAATAGGGATGAGTATAAGATTTGGATTACACTTACCAAAAATTAAGTTAGAAGATGCACATAACATGTATTCAAATCATTCAGAAGGCAGGGTCCGACTAGGGACAACATGAACGACAAAAGCAAAGTTCCCGCCTCACTAGGCCCACGATCATGACCAAGGACCTCTAGTCCTTGGGATACATCACATACAATCGGCCACTGTCCTCGTCAAACTCCCACTTCAGCTGGGTACCCTCGAAAGCATTTGTATTTGTCGTACCAGTACCTGTGAGTGGTTGTAGTAATCTGTGAGCCACAAGGACTCAGCAATCTCATGACGATGGCAGTGAATCTAACTAAGTTGTTGGGTAAGGACGAGGTATGTGTTTGAGTTTGCAGACGCACTAAGCATTTAGGGTGGCTAACTTACGCTTAACAGGATGTAATTTAGTGGTGTGTGCATGACGGTCGCAACTAAGAATGATCACTAAGTGATTCTGAACACCTATTTGCGTCACTCATAACCCCACCGTGTTCTCGATCAGAGAAGGAACTCTGAAGGAAACAGTCACGGTTATGCACACAGTTGGCAGTTTTAGTTAAGTTCCTTCAAGTTATCTAGAACCGGATGTTAACAAAGTTTCCGTATTTGACATGTAACCGCGGGCATGGCTTTCCGAAAAATTTAACCCTGCACGGGTGCTCCAACTAATCCATCACAAATTACCGCAGGCCGCATAGAAATCCTGGATCATGAAACTCGCAATCTCGTCGGATTCCTTAGTAGAAAATCTGAACTCTGAGAAGACCCAAAGTCTCACCAGAATCCCAATGCACAAGATATATCATTAAGGTAAGACAAGTCCAGCAAGACCACCCGACGTGGCGACGTCCCCGATAAGATCCGCGTATCTCAATCTCATGACACGCCGGATAAGCGACATGTACGGTGGCCTGATAGAAATCACCCAAGTTGCCCTGGGTTAGCCCGCACACTTCTCTAGTTTGGACCAACACTCATGAGGAGCACTGGCCCAGGGGGTTGATTAGTCTCCTCGGGGTAGCTATTCCATATGCTTTAATTATTAAGTTGTTAGCAAATTTAAAACTAAAGTTGGGTCTTTCCAGACAAGCCTTAACACTAAACGATTTACCAAGGGGGTCCCCATAACAACCTCGAACGTGTTAGGAGCGCTCAGTTATGGAATAAAACACCGGTAGCCAAAACTAAGGCGGCAAAGGCTGAACAAATCACCTGGCAAAAGGCCAGGCCTTCCGCCTCTTACCAAGTATATAGGTGCATTAATTAAATAGCATTTAAATTACAATGATAATCAATTTCCCATGTTATCACATGGACCAGCTTGCACCTGCATCTAGCAATTCTATAACATGGTTGAGCAAGCCCTAACTTAGCCAAACAATATTTGCTAGGACGGGAAGGGTTAGACGTTTTAGGGCAATGTTTGGAGGCTTATTTATCAGGTGGTAGGCAGCGGTGAATAGGGATGGAAATGATTCAACTAGGCATAACAAAACTAGAAACGGTGTCAAGGTCACAAGCATCTTGCGTGTGAGATCTTCAGACTGGAACTGCTCTTGATCTTCCTGAACGTACTCAACAGAATCCTAGAACTCGTTCTCAGCACCCGATGCTACCCAAAAGAAATAAACCACAAATGAACACCAGCAAGTGATAATGCTACAAGCAATACGATGCATGTATGGCATGAAAGGAAGCATGGCATGGCTATACTAGTCATCTTTCATAAATTAAGTGAGTTATTTACATTCTGGACAGAACATGTCAGGGGGATAACCCCGGGGTAGGCTCATCAAGCATATTCCTTCATTTCCGGCCCAATGGACATGGGCGTAGGAAGATTCCCAAGGCCCAAGTCTTCTGGCCGGCTAAGCATCACCTGCCGGCTAGAGGACGAGGCGGCCACCTTTCTGGCCGGCCACGCAACCCCTATCGGCTAGAATTCAGGCGGCCTCCTCTTCGGAGCCGGCCTGATCCCGCCAGCCGGACTGGAGAGGAGGCGGCCACACTTAAGCCGGCTGGCCAACCAGGCTAGCCGGCCAAGGATCACAAGTCACATCAAATCGTAGGTGAGGAAGAGACCTCACGATTAAAGGTAGCTACGCGTCAGCAAAGGTACTGGATCAGGCCGCCCGGTAGGTACGAGCGTCGACGGCCATGCCGCTGACCTACCTCGGCTCTGATCCATTAGCTAGCCTAGTGTCGGACCGTCACACTCCCACTCCATTACTGCACTCGGCGTGGGGAACAGTGGAGGCGGTCATACTATCTGCCCATGAAGAATCTCGTGGGGCGACGCTCGTGTGCTCAGGGTCAAACTTACGCGAGAGCCTCATTGGCCAGCCGGCGGGTCCCACAGGCAATCGAGACCATGCAGCAGGCGGGCCCCCCATCGACAAGACAAGACCTTTGTGGGCCCCTGGCCAGCCGAGTCCCACACTTGTACCCTTTATCCATATTGTAGGCCGGCGGGTTCTTCTATAAAACCCCCCAGTCGCCCTCCATGCAAGGGGGCCGATCTTTGACCAGTCACTCAACGCAACACATTCACCAACCACAGAGAGAGAGGTAGAGACAAGCCGGCTGCTCCCCTCTTCCTCCTCCCAGCACAGCTCCAGGAGTGACATTGTACTCTGTTCCTATACATCAAACACTCCGGCAGGATTAGGGGTATTATCTCTATGGAGAGCCCTGAACCTGGGTACATCGTGCGTCCCATGCATGTACCAACCTCGTTCCCAGCGCCCACCTTTGTCCCTTCGGTTCGCACCGACTTTAGCCTACCTATGGCATATGTTGTGAGTATTCACCGACATTTGGCGCCCACCGTGGGGCCGATCGCGGCATCGGCTGGCTTTACGCGCTGGGCGGAGCCCCGAACCTACACCACTGGATGCATCGTGTCTGGATCAGTTTGCATGCCCGTGGAGCCCGCTTTCGACAAGGCGACACCCATGATGATCGACGTCCCCGTCCGCCATGTGGATTTGGATGAAGATTCTGATGACGAGACGCTCCCTAGCGTCGTCGTCACTGCTATGGAGAACCTCAGCGTTCTCTTCAGCGACCTTCGTCTCAACGACGGCCCGCGCTACTTCGGCGAGGACTTCGACGTTGAGGCGCTCTGCGCTAGCTTCGGCAGGCTCTCTATCGCTGATATGCCTGCCCACGACGTTTATCCCAGTAACGTCCTCATCTTCGACGAACCTCCGCCGTTGGTGGGGTTCTTCACCCCATACCACGTTGCTGCCGTCTCCAACACCATGGAGGTGATGATTATCGGTGCTGGCACCAGCACGGCTCCCGGCAAGGCCTCCATAGGTGTTGGCGAGCCCGCTGATGGCACTGTTGATACTCTTCGGGACGCCATCGCCGGCCTGAAGACACCTGTCACCACTTCCGCCGACCCTGCTGACGCTCGGGCCTCGCTGGAGGAGGCTCGCAAGCATATCTTGGAGGAGGGCATCGCCGTAGCTTCGGCGAAATGTTGGTTGGAGGCTACGTAGCGCGAGTATAAATCCGCATACGGTCTCACTCCGATTTCCGAGGCCCCTAGCCGGCTTGGATCGGTCCGCAGCCGCGGCCGGTTCATCGCCGAGGTTCTAGGCGGTGATCTGCCCACCTACGAGACTCCTGCGACCAACATGCGAGCGGCGCAGGCAGCCATGGAGGAGATGGCAAGCCTGGAAGGCGAGGAGCGCGCCTTCCAGGAGAAGCGTGTCAAGGATCTCCTTGATGCCGCCAACCAGCAACACGCTCGGCTTGACCCCGGTCAGTCTCAATCAGAGTCTCGAGGACCGAACTTGGGGGCACGCCGCAACCCTAGGGGCCAGCACCACGCAGAAAGATCTTCCTCGCATCGCCCTTCCGGACGGAGGGGCGAGGGAAGCCAAGACCGGCGCTCCCAGCGCCAGAGCGAGCACACTTCGGGCTTGCGTCGCGGAGGCGACGAGGGCGATTCGGAGTGTGAGGTTCTTCCCCCACAAAGAACTCACGTCTCTGGCTCACGAGGCGCCTCCCCTCTCGCCACCGGGGCTGGCGCCCACGCCACCCAGGATGAGCGGGACGCCCGCCGGGCTCTCATCGTCTTGGCCCATTCAGCCCTCCTAGAGGAGGACGGACCCGTCGGTCCAGCATGCTTCATCCCCCGGATCCGAGGGGAGCCGTTCCCCCGAGGTTTCACCCTACCTCGGGATACGCCGAAATACAACTGCATGGCCAAGCCAGAAGATTGGCTAATTCATTACACCACGGTCGTAGGCATCGTCAGGGGCAACAAGCGCATAGCAGTTCGCTACGTGCCACTCATGTTGGCCGGCTCGGCCCGAACTTGGCTTAACAGCCTCCCGGCCGGCAGTGTCAACTCCTGGGTGGACTTCGAGGAGGTGTTCGTCCGCAACTTCACCGGCACCTACAAGCGCCCTGGCCGGCCCCGCGAGCTGGCTATGTGCGTCCAGAAGGCCGATGAACCCCTTCGCGACTACGTCACCCGATGGACTAAGCTCCGCAACTCCTGCGAGGGGGTGGATGAGGTACAAGCCATCCAGTACTTCATTGACGGTTGCCAAGACGGCTCCCTCCTCAAGCACAAGCTCATGTGCGCCGAGCCCACCTCTTTGGCAGTGCTCATGGCCAAGGCGGACAAGTACGCCATGGCCGACTCCGCAATGCGCATGAAGGTGACCGCCTTGGACAAGGTTGCGCCTACGCCGGCTACTCCCAAGCCGACTGGGGACAACTGAGGCGGCCAGAACAACTACAAGCGCAAGGCGGATCAGATGGATCCCCGCTCCAACAGCAAGTTGGTGGCCAATGTGGAGGGCGAGGCGTCGACACCTCAAGCCGGCCCTCCACAAAAGCGCCCCAACTGGAGCAACCCCAACTGGCTGCCCAAACAGTCCTTCGAGCAGCTGCTCGATGCCCCCTGCAAGATACATTCTAGGGCGCAGCCGTCTTCCCATACCCTTCGACAGTGCAGCTTTGCGCGTCAGCTGTCGCAAGGGGACGGCCTGTCGGCTCTTCCGGGTGCACACGCGGCACCTCGTGCACCAGCTCCCAACCACCCTCCGCCTCCGCCACCGCCACCTCACGATGACGGTCATCACCCAGACGACTATCCTCATCAAGATGGAGCGTTCGTCGTCTTCACTAGCGAAGGCGACGACAAGCACAGCCTGCGCCAGAGGCGGCGCGAGGTAAACGCCGCTGTCCCCCCGGTTCCCAGTACATGCATTGGTCTGACAAACCAATCACATGGAGCCGAGTGGACCATCCTGCGGTGATGCCCAACCCGGGATCATACGCACTCGTCCTCGACCCCACCTTCGCTACCAAAAGGCTCACCTGCCAATTCTCCCGGGTGTTGGTCGATGGCGGCAGCAGCATCAACATCCTCTACCTCGACACTCTCCTCAAGCTCGGGTCAAGGAGACAGACGTCCTGCCAACCAGCACTGTCTTCCATGGCATCGTTCCTGGGCAGTCCTGCTCGCCCATCGGCAAGATCCAGCTCGACGTCCTCTTCGGCGACAAAGCCCACTTCCGCCCAGAGTCCATATGGTTTGAGGTAGTAGACCTCAGTAGCCCGTACAACGCGCTGCTGGGAAGATCGGCTCTGGCCAAGTTCATGGCTATTCCGCATTACGCCTACCTAAAGATGAAGATGCCGGGTCCCAAGGGCATCATTGTTGTTGTTGGCGACTACAAGAAGTCGCTCGAGTGTGCCCAAGATAGCAGTCGGCTCGCCGACGCCTTGGTGATTGCTGAGGAGAAGCGGCAGATCGACCGGCTCGTGGCCCAGGCTACCGTGCAGCCGGCGATTCCTTCTCCTCCGTCCCAGTCGGCCGGCGAGGGCTCTTTCAAGCCGGCTAAAGAGACCAAGCAGGTCCCACTCGACCCTGCCAACCCGAAGCAGTGCGTCACCATCGGGGCTGGCCTCAGCCCCTAATAGGAAGGCGAGCTCGTCGACTTCCTCCGTGAGAATTGGGACATCTTTGCATGGTGCCCCAAGGACATGCCGAGTGTTCCGAGGAAGTACGCCGAGCACAAACTTCACGTACGACCGGATGCGAAGCTGGTAAAAGAACCCATGGGTAAAAGAACCCATGTGCCGCTTCGCCGAGGGGAAGTGGCGCACGATCGGAGAAGAAATCACCCAGCACCTCGCAGCCGGCTTCATCATGGAGGTTTTCCACCCGGACTGGCTGGCTAACACAGTCCTCGTGCTGAAGAAGAACAACACATGGCGAATGTGTATCGACCACACTAGCCTAAATCAGGCCTGTCCGAAAGATCCTTTCGCGTTGCCTAGGATAGATCAAGTGATCGACTCTGCTGCAGGTTGCGAACTGCTGTCGTTTCTGGACGCTTATTCAGGCTACCATCAAATCAAGCTGGATCCAGCTGATTGCCTGAAGACCTCCTTCATCACGCCCTTCGGGGCCTACTTCTACACAACCATGACGTTTGGTCTAAAGAACGCAGGTGCGACATTCCAACGCTGCATGTAGCAGTGCCTACTGCCAAAGATTGGCAGAAACATCCACGTCTATGTGGATGACATCATCGTCAAGACGAAGCAGCACTTCAGCCTCCTCGACGACCTACGGGAGACGTTCGTTAATCTGCGCGAATACAAGATCCGGCTCAACCCTGATAAGTGCGTCTTCGGGGTCCGAGGCGGCAAACTCTTGGGGTTCTTCGTATCCGACCGCGGCATCGAAGCGAACCCTGAGAAGATCAGCACCACCGAGCGGATGGTGCGGCCGGCTCGGATCCTCGACGTCCAAAAGTTCGACAGTTGCTTGGCATCCCTCAGCCGGTTCGTCAACCGGCTTAGCGAGAAGGCCCTTCCACTCTACTAGCTCATGAAGAAGACGAAAAAGTTCGAGTGGAACGACCAGACGGACGAAGCCTTCCGTTACCTCAAGCGGGTAATCTCGAGCCTGCCAATCTTGGCAGCCCCATCTGAAAGGGAACCCATACTCATATACATCGCGGCGACCTCTCGCATGTTCATCGTAGTGTTGGTAGTTCAGCGTAAAGAGGAAGGCAAGGCCCTGCCTGTGCAGCGCCCTGTCTACTACCTTAGCAAGGTCTTGTCCGCCTCTAAGCAGAACTACCCTCATTATCAGAAAATGTGTTATGGTGTTTACCTTGCTGCAAAGAAATTGAGGCAATACTTCCAAGAGCATGCCATCACTGTGGTGAGCACTCTTCCGCTTTCAGAGATCATGGGTAACCGTGATGCCACGGGCAGAATTGCCAAATGGTCCATCGCCATGGCGGACCATGATATTTGGCACGAGACTCGCACCGCCATCAAATCACAGGTGGTGGCCGACTTCTTAGTCGACTCGGCCGAGACCCAGTTCGAGCCACTGCCTCCAGACTCCACGCATTGGCGGATGCACTTCGACGGCTCGAAGATGCGGACAGGGCTGGGAGCCGGCATCATCTTGACATCTCCAAAAGGGGACCAGCTCAAGTACGCTCTCCAGATCCATTTCGCCGCCTCCAACAACGTCACCAAGTACGAAGCACTGGCTTATGGCCTCCGGGTTGCCAAGGAGATCGGCATCCGGCGGCTCATATGCTTCGACTATTCAGACTTGGTGGTGCAATAGGTCTCTGGCGAATGGGACGCCAGGGACGCCAACATGGCGAGCTACCGCTTCCTCATCCAGTAGCTCAGCGGCCCTTTCGAGGGTTGTGAGTTCCACCACGTTCCCAGGGCAGAAAATGAGGCGGCCGATACACTGGCGAAGATCGGCTCCACGAGACAATCCATTCCAGCCGGCGTCTCCCTCGAGCAACTCCATAAGCCGTCTATCAAGCCATCTCCCGAGTCAGCATCAATCTTTGTACCGTTCGACTCTACGATACAAGTGTCGTCCGCTCCGCCAGTTACGTCGGCTGCGGACCCCATGCCGGCTGCACTGGCGGCACCGGCTCCAAATGCGGCACCGACTGAATCCACGGTGCAAGCGCCGTCGGCTCCACCAACTATGCCGGCTGCGGATCCTATACCGGCTCCATTGGTCCAACCGACTCCAATGGCGGCACCAGCTAGAACAACAACCCCGGCTCTGTCCGGGCTGGAATCCTCCGAGTGGGTGGACGTCATGGAGGTAGACGGTGAGCCGGCTGCAGTAATAGCGCCAGAGACACCATCAAGTTCGGGGGCTGCAGAACCCTCCAACAGTCAAGACGAAGCAGAGGCGACCCTTGTCTCGGCTCCATCATGGGCTCAAGCCATTCTGGCCTTCCTTCTTCGCGGCGAATTTCCTCAGAACTAGGCGGAGGCGAGACAGATCCAGCGCAGGTCTGTCGCCTACGCCATCATCAATCGGGAACTCGTGAGACGCAGCGCGACCGGCGTGTTCCAACGCTGCGTCGAATCAGAAAAAGGGCAGGAGATCCTCAGAGACATCCACCAGGGGGAGTGTGGGCATCACGCCGCCTCCAAAACCCTAGTGGCCAAAGCATTCCGCCATGGATTCTACTGGCCCACGGCTCTTGAGGAGGCCGTGGATCTAGTGGACAAATGCGAAGGCTGTCAACGCTTCAGTGCATAGAGCCACATGCCGCTTTCGGCACTCAAAACCATTCCCTTATCATGGCCATTCACCGTCTGGGGACTGGACATGGTTGGGCCCTTCAAGACGGCTCACGGAGGGATGACACATCTTTTGGTAGCCGTCGACAAGTTCATCAAGTGGATCGAAGCCAGACCTATCAAAAAGCTTGACGGCCCCCTGCTGTCACGTTCATCACAGACATCTCTGTTCGATATGGCGTTCCCCGTAGCATCATCACCGACAATGGCACCAACTCCGCCAAGGGTACCCTGGCGCTCTACTGTTCCAAGGTAGGCATCCGGATCGACTTAGCTTCAGTGGCACACCCTAAGTCGAACGGCCAAGCAGAGAGGGCCAACGGCCTGATCCTAGCAAGCATCAAGCCAAGGCTGGTGGCACCACTGGTCAGGTCAGCCGGCTGCTGGATTGAAGAACTGCCGGCTGTGCTATGGAGCCTCCGCACCACGCCCAACCGGTCGACCGGCTTCACTCCATTCTTTCTCGTATATGGGTCTGACGCTATTATTCCACAGATGTCGAGTTCGACTCGCCTCGGGTCACCCTATACACAGAAACGGAGGCGAAGGAGACCAGAGAAGACGGTGTGGATCTCCTCGAAGAAGCAAGGGACTTGGCTATGAGCCGGACGGCCATCTACCAACAGAAGCTGAGATACTACCATAGCAAAAGGATCAGGCCTCTCTCTTTCAGGGAGGGAGACTTAGTCCTCAGAAGAATCCAACGCACTGCCGACCAGCACAAGCTCTCATCCCCCTGGGAGGGACCCTTCATCATCAGTAGGGCGCTGCACAACAACGCTTACTACCTGATTGACGCCCAAAAGCCAAGGAAGCGCAAGAGGGACGACTCCGGCCAAGAAACGGAACATCCATGGAACGCAGCGTTGCTTCGCCCGTTCTATTGCTAAAAGGAAAAAGTCAAGCAAAGGAAAGAGCATGCACATGTATCTTTCTCCCTCTTCAGGGAACAACAAATGCAATAAAAAGAGCATGCTTCATGTTTCTTTTTATTGAGAGTTCTCACTCAGTGTATGCCCTCTGACACGCTTCATTAAGCTCGGGGGCTACACCGCATACAACCTCTTGCTGGCTTAATCAAGCTCGGAGGCTACACAACGCATGCCCCTTGCTGGCTTTAACAAGCTCGGGGGCTCGCTTGCCGGCCAGACACCCTCCCTTGTAAATGAACACATAGTGTACCAGCTGATCCCTGGTCACCTCGTACGAACCTGCGGGCTGGCTCCGGTCGCTCGGTTTGCAAGGTGACGCCAGGTCAGGTCGGATACATGCAAAGTTCGGCTACACTTGGGTCGCTGGCTCGGGCTGGCTCGATCATATATAGGATCTCATTCAAGTCGGGCTCTGATTGGCTTATGTCTTGTGCTTTATGTCTTGATGGCTTTAGATAAGAAAAGTCAACCAGGAATCAAAAGACAGGATCATAAGACAACACGCTTGGCATACGAATATAATGCTGAATATATACATTCACAAAAGTATTGATCCCCGGCCCATGTTCATTACATCCCTCCGGGGGTAGAACAAAACACAAAAGGACACCGGTTACGGGACTGCGGCCTCATTGGTCGTCTCGGCCGCTTCTCCTCATGTGGTAGCATCACCGCCTCTGGCTGCTCCCGAGGTGGTTGCACCGTCTCCCTCGCCGAGGCCGCCGGCTCCGTCAACACCGGAGTCGGCGTACGCTGCACCGCTAGAGGCGGCAGCAGATTCCGCAGCCCGGACCGCTTCGTCGGAGCTGCCGTCGGCGTCATAGGGCTGAAGGTCGTGCATATCTTCAGCGATCACACCGCCATCTTCACCCCGCTCCAAAACAAAGTCGTCCCAGGCTGCGTACCTAGTGACGGTGCTGGATCTCACACGGAGCTCCTCCTCCATGCCTTGCAGCTCCGCCTCTGAGCCGTCGCGCTGGGCAGCCAGCTTGCCCAAGTTCAGGTTCCGATACCATGACTTGGCCAAGCGTATCGGCCATATAAGCCCCAGACCGCACGGCAGAGGCACGACAGGCATCCAGGCGCTCTCCACCCACTACAAGCCAGCGGGCGAGCCGACTCATGGAAGCCGGCTCCAAGCCTTCCGGCCACAAGGCCGCCACCGTCGACGAGCCTGCGACCTGAAGTTGAGCCACAGACTCGCCCAGGGTGCGCAGGCAGGCTCGAAGGCCCACCCCGATCTCCTCCATGCTCCAGCCAGAGGTAGTATCTACCTCCTGCCCGGCCGCACGGCGCTCCTCACGGCCCACCTCGACGGCGGTGTGGGCCGCGATCTGGGTCTCGGGGAAGAGACCTGGAGTGACGGCAACCAGGATGTAAGGGCACAGCAAAAGGAGGAGACGGCAAAAAGACCAACCATAAGACAAGGAAGAGAGACCCACGATGGAAGGCGCCGTCGGTCTCATGAGAGACCTCGAGGACCTCGCGCTCCCGCACCTTACTCGCATGAGTAAGGCGCGCAACTTCCTCCTGGATGGTCGCCGCAGACTCCAAAGCCTTGGCTAGCTGCGTCTACTTCCGGACAAGGGCCTCATCCTTCTCCCTCAAGGCGGTGTCCTTGAGGTCCACCTCCTTGTGGTGAAGCGACGTGAGGCGGTCCACGTCGGCAGAGTAGGAGGCCTCCTTCTCCTGCAGCGTGGCCCGCAGCCGCTCCAACTCGACCCGGATGGCCGCCTCAAGCTCCATCTTCTCCGCCTGAAGAAGGTACAGCTGCTCTTGGAGCCGGCCGCCGGCGTTGCACAGGGCGTCACGCTCCGCGGCGACCTCGCCCAGCCGGGCTTCAAGCTTGGCGATCTGGCTATCGGCCCCCAGGTGCTGGGTCCGTAGCTTGTTGTATGCCTGTACCTGAGCATCATAAAGCGTCTGCCAAAAGAGAGAAAAAGGGAACAGGATTAAGATTCAACCTGGTTAAAAACCTAACCAGCCCGATTCTTGGGGGCTACACCCAGTGGGTGCGCTAGTGCGCCCCCACTGAAGAAAATTATGCAGGGAAAAAGGCCTCTAAGAGATTCCGACCGGTCGGCAATCAACCCGCCCGATTCTCGGGGGCTACACCCAGTGGGTGCACTGTCGCGCCCCAACTAACGCCAAGAGAAGAGAAAAAGGTACAAAAAACCAAAGAAGGCAATGCCTACCTGGGTGCGAGCTTCCAAGCGCGCTATGTCGCTGCATACCACGCGGGCTGACTGCTCCACCTTCGACCGGCTGCTGGAAAACATCATCACCAGCTCCGGTACGCTGGAAAGAACGGTGCCAGCGGGCACTCACAGGCGGGCCAAGTTCGCCACCCGCCATGTCCTCATAGGCCGGCTCCCTGGCCGGCCCTCGGCTCCTGGCGCAACAGGGCCGTGCTGAGGAACGACGATGGCGCCGGCTCCCGGTGCCGACTCGATGGCCGGCTCGGGCGCCATCCCGGTGGGCGCTACCTCCTCCACGGGAGGCGGATGGGCCGCGTCTGGTGCATCCATGGTCGCCCCTGGGCCGTCAGGGGCCGTGTCCGACGCTGCCAAGTCCAGCTCCGACGCGTCGGGGGCTGCCTCGGCCCTCGGAGAGTCAGGGATCATCGCCAAGTCCACCTGCGCCGAGACTGCCGGTTCGGATGGCTGGGCCCCCTCGGTCCTTGGGGCCGGCCTGGAGGCACCCTCGCTAGCTGGCTCCTCCGCACGGGCATGTGCAGAGGGGTCATGTCTAGCCTTCGGACGCTTCTCCACCGGCCTCTCGACCCGGCTGGGGCAAGGCTGACCCACGGCAGCGTTCCCCGCAACCGTTTCCCACCGGCGCTCGGACTCTATCTCAAGCTCCCTCTCGGCAGCATAAGCTGCTGCCCAGCCAGCCCGCTCGGCTGCAGAGGCGGTGTCTTCATCCGCATCCTCCGCCTCCCTGTCAAGCAAAGCTCCTAAGGAACAAAGCTCATCCCAAGATGGACAAAGGAAACGAGGAGGAAACCGTACCCCGATACTACTCGGACCTGCCTCTGGCCACCACCACGGCGCCTCTTGGCGCCGCCTGCTCACTGCCCGGCTGGAGGAACCGGCGCCGGCCGCTTAGAGGCCGGCCGGGAAGCTGTGGCACCCTTGCCCTTCTTCCCGGCTGCCTCATCAGCAGCGATCGCTCCGCCACCTTGACGCCGGCCACGCGTCAGTGGTGGGCTGGTGACCTCCTCCACCTCATCAGAGTCTTCCGTGAAGGCTGCACCAGAACAGAATTAGGCTACCTCGTCGTCGTCCGTCCAGTCTGCTACGGCGGGCCGCGTATACTCACCAGACGGCTCGATCCCTTCCGACTCCAGGGGATCCTCCGAGCCGGCGAAGGAGTCTGAGGGGGGTTCCATCGCGCCCTCGTCCTCAATCTCGGAGGCGTCGGTCACCTCCACATCGGGAGCGGGCTGACGGAGGGACCCCTGCAGGGTCTCAACAGCTATGAGAAAGAATTCAACCAAAGGCTCGGCAACTCCACCGGCTTCAAGACAAAACAACAGAGAACAATGGAGTAAAGCTACCATCGGAGGCGGGTGAGCCCTGTTGAACGGGGACATCCCCCACGTCCATTCCCCGCCCTCATCCATGTGGGCGGTGGAGATCAGGTTCACCCTTCGTGCTACGGCGCCCGGGGTAAACCTCTTGGTGGATAGCCGGCATGGATCTACCCGGCCGCTCATCTCGCACACCAGATGCGGCCGCCTCTGCAGAGGCAGAATATGGCGGACCACCATGGTGGCGAGAAGGTCGCGACCGAGGAGGCCGCTCTTCTCCAAGATGACGAGGTGGGCACAGATAAGCGCCACCTCAGGATGCGTCCTGGGAGTCTTCGCATCCCAGTTTCGTCGCGTCGGGGGAGCGATGGCGAACGGGGGCATGTTGAGGGCGTCCTGGGCCGGGTCGGCGCTCTTCACGTAGAAGAATCCCTTCTGCCAATGCTTGATGGATTCTTGCATAGGCATCTGGGGGAAGCCAGACTTCAAGCGATGATGCACCAACGCGGCCACACACGGCGTCATGGGGCGCGGCCCCTTGAGCTCCTCCACCTTGGATTTCTCCATGGCGATGGATTGCTGCTTGAAGAAGAATAGGCTATGCCCCAGATCGACGCGAGGCTCGATCCCCACGAAGCCCTCGCACAAGACCACGAAGGCGGCCAGCTGCAGTATGGCGTTTGGCGCCAGATGATGCGGCTGCAGGCCGAAGAAATGGAGCCATTCGGCGAAGAAGGAGCTAGTTAGGAGCCCGAAGCCCCGGTAGAAGTGCTTGACGAAGATCACGACCTCTCCTGCGGCGGGTGCGGGAGTGGTCTTGGAGCTGGGGAGTTGCACCAACACTTGGGAGGCCGGGGGCAGTAGTCGATGGTCACGAAGCGCCTCGATGTGCCCCTCATCAACGTCGCTGCCCAACCAGGCTCCCTGCAAGGACGCCTTATGCGCCGACGACTTCTTCGAGGAAGAACCACCGGCCATGGCTGCGGGTGGCGAGAGCTCGAAGTAGTCGGCGATGTCGCGACGGTGAAGATAAAGAAGACGAAGGGCACGAGCTCTTCTTCTCAGGACGCAGGGAGGAAGAGCGCGCGGATGCAGGGCGAGAAGAGGGGGCGAATGGCTTCCTTAGAACCCTCGCGTCCCATTTAAACCCCCACGAAGCGTCGTGGGGAGGGGATCCGGTGCGCACCGGCCCCAGTAATCCCGTGTATTACAGGCGGTAACGCTTCCCTAAACCCAACCACCGCAGAGTAAATCTGCAAAGGATCTTCCGCGCGGAGGCCGAGGGGGCGTCGTGGCTGGACCTAGGGCCCTGGCCCAGTCCAGTCAGCAGTAATCGCCATCATTACGCCAGGCGGGGCCTGGCACGTGGCGTTCTCCAAACAAGTTACGACTAGACCGAGGCGTTGCTTCGAGGCCACCCAGTTTCAAAGCCGGCGTCCTTCGCCGCGAATAGCGGCCAAAATATCAAGACAAATCAACAAGCCGGTGAGGCCGCCCGCCCGTAGGCGGCATACCTCGCCAGCTTCGGGGACTACTATCGAGGGGACAACCCCGGGGTAGGCTCATCAAGCCTATTCCTTCATTTCTGGCCCAATGGACATGGTCGTAGGAAGATTCCCAAGGCCCGAGTCTTCTAGCTGGCTAGGCATCACCTGCCGGCTAGAGGACGAGGCGGCCACCTTTCTGGCCGGCCAGGCAACCCCTGCCGACTAGAATTCAGGCGGCCTCCTCTTCGGAGTCGGCCTGATCCCGCTAGCCGGACTGGAGTGGAGGCGGCCACACTTAAGCCGGCTGGACAAGCAGGCTAGCCGGCCGAGGATCAGATCATAGGTCAGGAAGAGACCTCAGATTAAAGGTAGCTATGCATCAGCAAAGGTACTGGATCAGGGCGCCCGGCAGGTACGAGTGTCGGCGGCCATGCCGCTGACCTACCCCGGCTCTGATCCATCAACTAGCATAGTGTCGGACCGTCACACTCCCAGTCCATTACTGCACTCGGCGTGGGGAACAGTGGAGGCGGTCGTACTACCTGCCCATGAAGAATCTCGCGGGGCGACGCTCGCGAGATCAGCGTCAACCTTACCCGAGAGCCTCAGTGGCCAGCCGGCGGGTCCCACAGGCAATCGAGACCATGCAGCCGGCGGGCCCCCCATCAACAAGACAAGATCTTTGTGGGCCCCTGGCCAGCCGGCGAAGCTGCCAGCCGGGTCCCACACTTGTACCCTTTATGCATATTGTAGGCCGGCGGGTTCGTCTATAAAACCCCCCGGTCGCCCTCCATGCAAGGGGGTCGATCTTTGACCAGTCACTCAAGCAACACATTCACCAACCACAGAGAGAGAGGTAGAGACGAGCCAGCTGCTCCCCTCTTCCTCCTCCCAACACAGCTCCAGGAGCGACATTGTACTCTGTTCCTATACATCAAACACTCGGGCAGGATTAGGAGTATTATCTCTACGGAGAGCCCTGAACCTGGGTACATCGTGCGTCCCATGCGTGTACCAACCTCGTTCCCAGCGCCCACCTTTGTCCCTTCGGTTCTCACCGACTTTAGCCTACCTATGGCTTATGTTGTAAGTATTCACCGACAGAACAACATCTTAACTTATTTTGAAATGCATGAACATGGCAGGAATGGATGCATCACGACAACACGGTGGAAAAACATATAAAGAACGTCGCGAACCGAGTTACGTAGCCCTCGGAAACTACATAGCAAGATACGAGGGGTTACGGAGACATAAGAGCAAAATTCCATTAGCTATGGGTATCCACTTGGCATTACAAGGTTTCCACAGGAACAAGCATAAAATTCCATGTGGAATAGAGCTAAATAACATACAAATACATCAAGCATAGCTCGCACAAAGCCCAATACAATATAGCATAGAATCTGCCCACTAACAACATCTTGCCACTTTACTCGCAAGAATTAAAGTAGCTACAACCTACCTTAAGGCATGCAATTTAACAGACCTGTAGAGGAACACAAATGAAAACAATCACTTGTTCATTTCTTGGGCTAAAACCCCAAAAAAACTTACTAGCACCAAATCAACAAGGCATGAAAATACTAGCAGAATCTCAGACTTAGTTAAAATTTACAAATTTTCACTTGCTCTCATTTTCAACAGAATGGCAACTTTTGATAAGGAATAAAACTATGACGCAAGTCCTATTAACAATCTTGTGTCACCAAGTTGTATAGGGGTTCAACCGCTAAAATTCATGCCATTGGTGCAACCTACAAAGATAAACAAATTCATGGAAACCATGCTCACAATAGATGAATAAAACACTGGTTCCATCACTTAAAAATATCTCTAGCTACCCAAACAACAACATTTTCATCCCTTGAACACAGCGAAGGATCCATCTGTTCACAAGAGTATTTGTCATCGTTCTAGGAATGGGGGTACCCAGACCTGCCTGCCTGCGACCCAGGGCCGGCCCACCTCACCGACCCAAGATCAACTGGAGCGACATCACCCGGGACGAGGACCTCGTGAGAGGCCAAGTCTCGCGAGGAGAAGCAACATCTGGACCCGTCAGCGGCCTCCTCGGGACCCCTCCGGAGTGTCAGATATTCCGAGGCAAGGCCTCGCCTCACGAGTCAAAGAAGACGCTAGGAAAGGACAGGCAAGCAACAGATGGCAGGATGGGGCAGTTTCCCCTTTGGTGCAAAGGGGGCGGGATCGTGCAGGAGTTCCAAAGGCATCTTCCAAAGGTTTCCCTTTTGGTGCAACGAAGCCGCCACCGCCCGCCAGTAGGGAAAACATCATCCTTGGGCACGTCCTTGCAGCGCAGGTAGTTACTTTGCAGGCGAAGACCACCTTTGGGCAGGGGAGTATGTTCCCGTGTTCCCCTTTAAAATTGGCCGCTGTGGGATCCCTTCCCGCCGAAGCTATGAGGGAAGAGGACCCAGGCCTACGCTATAAATAGATAGGGTAGGACACTTGGTAGAGGGGTTCATTCGGACCGTAGAGCAGCACACCTAGTCACTTGGCCTCCGGAGGCTCGAGAGCACTGTACTAGTTCATCCACCAACCTCTGCGAGAGGAAATCCACCAAAAGGAGGAGTAGGGTTTTACGCTTCGCAGCAGCCCGAACCTGGGTAAATTGATGTGTTCTGTGCTACCCACTCCATCGAGTGAGTCCCTTGTAGTTTCCATCGAGTAGCGGGCTAGGTAAGGTCGAGCCGGGAGAGATCGCCATACATGCCCCTCTGTTCGAAGCCTCATGGTTTTGCGGAGCCCGAAATCCGACATTTCGTGCGCCCGGTAGGGGCGTGTCGAGGTCTCTCCCAAGGTTCGGCTCACCGAAACTGACCGCGCCCATGGCGGGGAAACGACGAGTCCGTGCGGAGAGGCGGGCTGCCCGCGTGGCTCGGACGGCGCAGGCGGGCCGCGATGCCCAGCTGCATCCCGCCACCTTGACGGACGACGTCCATGCTGGACAGGCTTTCGGCGTGTGCCGGGGGTTGCCATCTTCACCAACCATACAGCATCCCCACACCGCCCCGGCCCTACCGCGCGTCTCGCTGGCCCCTTCCCTCGTCTGACCTTGTCAGCACCTGACGCACAGGCATGTCGCGTTTCTGGTGTCATACGAGCTCAGGCACCAGCGCATCGCACGTCACCGCCGTGTTGGAGGTCACGCGCGCCACCTCAGGCTCTTCGCCGACGGCGAAGCCCGACCTCGTTCCCGCGCGAGGCGTGTCCGTCAGCCCACTTTGCGAGGACTTGCAATGGAAGGACGCGCGGGCGCACCCCAAACCTCCACCTGGGCTCACCCCTACTGGAGATCTGGCGGGTGCAGATGGGGGTGCAAGACTCGGCCCCGCTGGGAGGTCATCACCGAGCGTTCCCTGGCACACTTCATGGAGCGGGGAGGGAGTACCGGAGGCTCGACTACATCAACCCTCGGGGGCTCACATGGTCCGACGATAACCATATCGACATGCCTACTAGCCATGGAGGAGACCACGCGGACCGTCACTACAGCAGGAGGCACGAGCGTGACCCCACACACAGCCCCTGCGCGAACAGGTATGAACAACTCCGTGGGGGTGATCCAAGGGGGTGCCCCACGAGGGCGCCCAGCGTGGGTGCACTCGAGGGGCGCACCTGCTGGTTGGGAGCTGCCCCAGGAAGACATTTGGATCTGGGGACCGGGAACCTCTCGCCTTGGACAGGGTGCATGCACCCTCATGTCCAGGTCGACGGGCCCCAGCATGGGGACTGAGCGTGGAACATACGCCCATGTTCCCGGGCCAGACGATCCCAACCTGGGGGGCGGGGTGGTATACCCGCCTCGCACCCAGGGAGCGCGACACCCACTTGGGGATGGAGGGTGGAACACACGCCCATGTCACCGGTGTAGGCTTTGTTCGGTTACCAGCGGGTGTTCGGGTACCCGTCGCTGCCCTTAGGCTGGGCTAGCCCGGCCTGGGGGCGCGGCCCAGGGTACCAGTCAAGGAACCCGGGGGCCTCGGCGAGGCACGATGGGGCATCGCCCTGGGGATTCAGCACCCACCACCTGGGCGAGCCTTCCGGCCGATGGGCGCGGGGGGCTCCCCCTCGCTCGAGGGCTCGCTTAGGACGAGCCACGCCACGCTGCTACAAGCCCGGGGACCGCAAGTGGGGCGCACGCCCATGGGGAACGGAACCCCCGAAGCATCCTCGGGCCCCGCATCAACCCGTAACACCTCGGCGCCGCCCCTCACGACGCCCCGGCGCCACCTCGGCCTCGACCCTGCATCGCATACTTCATCCCGTGACACTCTCACGTAATAACGAGCCGAGGCTGTATACGCCCAGGGTCCCCAAGGACGCGGAAGGGGTCCACACCATGCCTAGTGGAGAAGAGGGAGGAATCAACACAGTCCCCCAATGACTTCCGGAATCAGGAGCCTAATGCCTCGGGGGTAGGGACACTCGCGAGGCCAAAGATTCCTCACGACCTCCCATATACAGCCCCACCGTGGCACTCTCACGTAATAACGAGCCGAGGCTCTATACGCCTAGGCCCCCCCAAGGACGCGGAAGGGGTCCACCCCACGCCTAGTGGAAGCTCTATGCTCAGTGTTGGGGGAGACGGAGGCGGTGAATAGCTAGGATGCCGGACGCAGCTTTTTCTCGTTTCTTCATTGCATTTTAAGTTGAGGCCCACTAGGGCCTTTCCTATTCTGTTGTATCCTGAGGTGTCGAGGGCTCGCAGGTTTCTCTACTTGATGTTTTGAAAAGAAAATAAGGGCGGGGATTTCGTTTATATGTTCTCTCGCTTTGCCGAACTCGTGTTCTCTTTTCCCCCTTTGCTATGATTCGTCTTTCACGGGAACCTCAGGAGGTCTCCGGTTCTTCCGAGGCAATCGTAAAAACGGGCGGAGTGCGGAATCACTCGAGCGCCAGAGACATCCGGGAGATCCGGTCAGCGCTGGGACTGACGGGGGCCCTCCCTGTGAAGCGCGAGCTCCGCGGCGGCAGGGAAATGTGTAGGGTTGGGGCCTGACGACGTAGAGAGGCTTGAGTGTCAAAGGGGCCTCCTGAGCAGCACACCTCAGGGGCCTTACTGGTCACAATGCCACTCGGCCCCCAGGGCGCCGGGGCCTTGCCCCGTGAGGAGCAACCTTGGTAACGGGTTGCACCACACGGCGACAGGGAAATGTGCGGGACCGGGACCTGCAGATACAGAGTGTCGAAAGGGTCCTCAAACCGCCCCAAAAGCAGGAAGGAGACACCACGAACGGGCCCACGCTCGAAGGACAAATCATCAACATGGTGACATCACAGGCTGGCAACAGTTGCGGCCATTATGGAAGCGTCGCGCATACCTCATCATCAGGGAAAACATTAAAACGTACCCACAAGACATGACCTAGGTGATGTTAAAGTTAACACATGACCCTATCAGGAGGACGAGGTTGTGGATCATAAGGACGCGTCGTCATCGGAGCCCATGTCGCGGCCCTTGGGACCAAGCCTTGTCACCAGGTCTTCCACGTGAACCTCAACCCATTCGGCCAGGGTGGCGTGTGTCGTCTCTGGCATCGGATCCAGCACTGCAGCAAAGTCATAGTCGGGGTCAAGGCGAAGGAGGTGGCTGAAGACGTCCGGGGCGGCCTGACCCAAAAGGTCGCAGCTCTTCTCCTCCGCAAGCGCAAGGGCCTTCTTGGCGCCCGCCTCGAGATGCTCCACGACGCGGTAGAAAAAGGCCAAGTACCCAGAATCGTCGGGAATCAAGGGAACGGAGACGCCTTCTCCACAGATGTCGCTCAGAGCGCGGGAAGCCCTCCGCTCGAAGGACCGGAACATCCTGGAGTGCTCAAGTTGAAGGCTGCGAGCGCGGGCTGCCTCTTCGGAAGCCTCTCCAACCAGGCAAGCCACGCCTTTCACTTGTTTGCAGATATTAGACAGCTTACCCTCGGTGTTTGCCTGTGCGTCCAGCATGGCTTGTCGGCTTTCCACTTCCTGATCCAGCCTCATCCGGAGGGCAGTGACCTCATTTTGCAGGCAACCATGGTGCTTGAGGAAGCAGGACTCCTGGAGCCTCAACTTTGCGTGGTAATCGAGAAGAATGGAAGTTCGAGGCTCCGACACCCCCTTGTCTATCTCCTATTGAAGCTTCGCTTCACGAGAGGCAAGGGAGTCCTCAGCAAGTGACAACTGGCGCTCCCGCATCTCCACACGCTCCTGCTCCACGTACTGCTCCACCTCTACAAGCACCAGCAGGTCGGCGCATGCTTGAGGACCGGCGAGGAAGGACTCTGCCGACGTGCCCCTAGGGAGGCCCTCGATGGAGCTTGCTCTATAAGACGGGCGATGAGGGCACAAAGCTCCCCGTGGCGGTCTTCGGAGGCCCTACACCGACAATCAGCCTCACGAGCCTCAACGAGGGCACGGTCACGGGCTTCTACCGCCACAGCAAGAGATGCCTTCGTCTTTGCACGAGCGCGTTCCCGCTACAGACGGCCGAGGTTCACGGCGACCTCAAGTTGGTGCCACCCCGACGCAAGGTACTGGCGCTCACCTTCCCGATTGGCCTCATGACTGGCAAGCCTCGCCCCCAGACGTTGAAGCACGTCCGCAGCGGTGCGAAGCAAGCCCCATGGTGCGGCGGGCGAACCCGCGACAGGCTCCAGAGGCCAGCAGGGGTCCTCGCCTCTCGTACAGCGTACAGGAGAAGCGCGCAACGGATCACCTGGCCCAAGTCCATGCCTAGGGGCTAGGGGCTCCCGTGCGGCCGTTTCTTCGACATTGAGCACCCCATGAGGCCCCTCATCGCCATGCTGGAGGGGTCCAAGGGGAAGGCACGGCATGGCCCCAGGGGGGCACAGGCGAGGGGAGAGGCATCCCCCCAAAGTACTGGAGCCTCCAACGAAGAAGACCGCGGGGGTTCCACGTACATGAGGCTCAGGAGACCGGGCCCCACAGAGTCCGAGAGAAGAGGTTGCGGGCGCCTCGCGACCTCTTGAGCAAGCGGTGCTGATCCGCCTCCCCGGCCACTGAAGGGGAACCTGAAGAACAAGGGTTCAGAAGACACGTGCATAAAGGAGGACGAGGGGGAATACGGGCGCTTACTCGTCAATGGCCGTCCACTTCTTCCTCGACGGAGCCCCTCTCGCCGGGGGCGGCTTCCCTCAGACAACCTCCTCTTCTAGCTGGCAAGGGTGCCCCAGCGGGGGGACTCCGTGGCCCTCCAGCGAGGCTCGGAAGTGGGTGCAGCGCTTTCCACCGTCGACCGGTCGGCACCACCAACCCCGGCTTGATGCGGAGCCACAGCCGGAAGGACGGGCGGCGGCGCATCGCCCGCCATAGTCGCGGGGGTAACCGCACAACCAGGGTCTTCGTGGGGCTGAACCCCGGGGGGGCGCTGCCTCTGGGAGACGCCTCTCCCCCTCAGGAAGAAGCCCCCATTCATCTAAGAGCGGCATCTCCGCGGCGAGAACTCCCGGGGCCTTGAAGTTGTACAGCGGCGGGCCGTTCAAGGGAGCTCGTCAGGATTGCCGTCGGTCAACCGGCGAAGCGGCTCACGCAGGACATCAGGGGAAAAGGGGACGAATTGGTTCCTCATCGACTCACTGGGCCCTGGGTAGGCCCACATGGGACGGGAGTGGCGCTGAAGAGGAGCAATCCGCCGACGGATGAACTCGCGCACCACCATCGCCATCGACACCCCCGCGCGCCTCAGCTTTTCCAGCCGGATCAAGACCGGCACGAGCCGGCGGTCGCTGAGCTCTTCGCACTCCCAATCCCGGTTTGGTGTCGTGGGGGTTGGCAGAGATTGGAACAAAGCTCCGGCCTCGGCAGCCTCAACCTGCACCCACTGCCGCTGGAACCCTTCTGCTTCGGGGAGGAGCTCGGCGTATAGGACCACGGTGGCTATTGCGTCGACAGTTCTCAAGGACGCGCACCCACGGCACTACACCTCGAACATCAAATCAAGGGAGAATAAAAGGCGGAGCAATTCCATAGAAGGAGTAACGCCAACAAAAGCCTCGCACAAGAACGTGAAGGCAGAGGGGAGACCAAAGAACGTCGGTCAAGATGGAGCGCATGGATGTGGTAGTGCGAAAGCACCACGTTGTGGAAGCCCGAGAATGGCGGCGGTACACTAGAAAGGAGGGCGTGGAAATGGAGAGGAGCCGCGAGGGACACCCTCTCCCTCTGAGGCCATGATCCTGGCCAGATCTGGGTGGGCCCCCTCTCATTGGAGTCGGCATCAACTACAAGCCAAACCTTCTTCAACCCCTCAAGGTTCACCACCGTCGACCGTTCCAACGCGGGCCTGGGCGCCGCCGGGATGGTTGGGCCCCACGAGCCTCCACATTTCCTCCCTTTCTAAGCCATGATGGAGAGAACAAGGCAAATACGACGTGATGTGCGTGGGTTAGAGGAAGAACCGACGGCAGGATCGACAAAAGGAAGAGCCGGCGGCGGAATGGATAGGTGGGGGAGACGGTCCACACACGCAGGTCAGGAGATGCTACACAAAGAGGACGGGCTCGCCGTTTTAAAGGCCCGGCCCACACGCGTTTAGGACTTGCGCCGCATCGGGTCGCCCTCAAGGCTCCGCCAAGAAGCCAACCCAGGCGCGCCTTGGGCATGGGGCTACTGTCTGCGTCCTGGGAATAGGGGTACCCAGACCTACCTGCCTGCGGCCCAGGGTCGGCCCACCTCACGGACCCAAGATCAACTGGAGCGACATCACCCAGGACATGGCCCTTGCAAGAGGAAAAGCCTCGCGAGGAGGAGCAGCATGAGGACCCGTTAGGGACCTCCTCAGGACCCCTCCGGAGCGGAGGGTATTCCGAGGCAAGGCCTGGCCTCAGGAGTCAAGGATGACACCAGGAAAGGACAGGCGAGCAGCAGATGGCACGGCGGGGTAGTTTCCGCTTTGGTGCAAAGGGGGCGGGAGCGTGCAGGAGTTCCAAAGGCATCTTCCAAAGGTTACCCTTTTTGTGCAACGAAGCCGTCGCCGCCCGCCAGTAGGGCAAACGTCATTCTTGGGCCCGTCCCTGCAGCGCGGGCAGTTACTTTGCAGGCGAAGACCACCTTTGGTCACGGGAGCATGTTCCTGTGTTCCCCTTCAAAATTGGGCGTTGTGGGATCCCTTCCCGTCGAAGCTATGAGGGAAGAGGACTTGGGCCTCCGCTATAAATAGATAGGGTAGGACACTTGGTAGAGGGGTTCATTCGGGCCGAAGAGCAGCACACCAAGTCACTTGGCCTCCGGAGGCTCGAGAGCACTGTACTAGTTCATCCACCAACCTCCACGAGAGGCAATCCACCAAAAGCAGGAATAGGGTTTTATGCTTCGCAGTAATCCGAGCCTGGGTAAACTATTGTGTTCTGTGCTACCCTCGCCATCGAGTGAGTCCCTCGTCGTTTCCATCGAGTAGCGGGCTAGGTAAGGTCGTGCCGGGAGAGATCGTCGTACACGCCCATGTGTTTGTATCCTTAGGATTTTGCGGAGCCCGAAATCTGACAGTGTCATGCTAAACAAAAATACTAGGCCCTAGTAAACATAAAAGGCTAAAATTTTCATGTTGGCACAAACTTCATAGCATGCATAGAATTAATCCTACAAAAATGAAAAAATGCCACCTCATCACAAAATGACATTTTTATAAGCTTGCACAAATGTGAAATCCAATGTCACCATTGGATTCCTTGGGTTTTTCTACCCCAAAACCATATATCGCACTCATATACTTGCAAGTATAAAACTACACAAAACATAAAACAAAAATACAGTACAAATAATATAGCACTTATATGTCACATCAGGCCAGACTTGGCATAAGCCCAATATGGCATATTCCATATAGAGAATTATTCCAAATAGGGAAATAACAGAAAAACATATAAAATAACACAAAAACTAATTAACACGCGGGGCATTGGTCATAGGCACCAGGGGCCCTAGTGCATGACAGGTGGACCGTGTGACCCACTTGTTAATGGCACACTACACACAAATAGCACAGAAAGAAAAGGGGAGTAGTGGGGGTCAAATCCACTATCAACACACCCTGCCACCATAACACTGGGCTACTCTGATGTAGTTGCACTAACACGGGAGGAATACAAGGAAAAGAGGCCCTACACGACTCGCGCATCGAAGGAAAAATGCAAGGAATAAAAAGGGGGCGCGGGGTATCCAACCCGTGACTTGTTGGTCACTGCACTGCGCAACAAAGCAGTCGGGCTAGTGTGGTGGATCTGCCCAACGAGGGAATCCACCCTAGCTGAAATAGAAAAAGGGGCCACATTCTCTGCTTAACACAGAGGCGGCGGCGAGCTCTCGCTGGTGCAACGCAGACATCTATACGGCGCTGCGCAGGCTCTACGCTATGCTACGACACGACGATGTAGATAGAACTACGGGCTCACACACGCATGCCTGCGCAAGCGAGCGGCTGCTACTGTTATGCATGTCGGTGCAACTCCAGCAGCTTCGGCCTAACGCGGGCAATGCGAGGCTGAGGACAGAGAAGGCAAGGGGAGAGCAGATGTTGCGCTCACCCAGGGCAGAGGAGAGGTGGATGCTTGATGGAGAGGTACGGTGGCGTCAACATCGTGATACTGCTGACGAAGAGGTCACCGGAGGTTGATCAAGGGCCGGTCGTCGTGGACGTCGAGGTAGTAGACCTTGGCATCTGATCTTCGCATGAACGGAACCCCCTTGATGTTCGCGTTCTCCTGGTGCAGTCGGGAAAGAAGATGGGTGACGCTCTACATCGATGATGAGCTGCTGCAGGAGCCAGCCATGGCATGGGGGTGGTGCTTGGGGGCTCGCCCCGACGGCGCTAGGGGAAGGGAAGGTGGGAAATGTGACAGCTAGGGTTAGGAGAGGTGCGGTGGAGCTTTATAGCTCTAGCTACGAACTCCTGGTCGTCTAATCGAGGCCAAGGGTGGATCGGCGGTGGCTACAAGGACCATACAACACTGACGTCGAAACGTGGAAGAAGAGGGTGTCGCCAGCTAGGCCTGGGCCGAATGCAACACGACATGGGCCGGCTCTTCCCCTCTATGCGTTTAAAACCTTTGCAAAAAAAGGAAATAGCACGGCCTTGAATAAATAACAGAGGCTAAAAGAAAAAGTGTTTTAACAAAATAAAAATATCTTTGGTCTTCTAAAATCTTGCTCCTATTTATAAAAATAAGTAGGGCATTTTAGAAGAGCAAAAAAATAAATTACTTTTATTTGAAATGGGGCTCTGTTTTAATTAAAACCAAAAGGAAAATAAATCCAAACAAGAGGGTTTTGCACTCCACAATTAATAAGAAGAATTTTAGGAAGGGAGGAACTTTTTATTGGGGCAAAAACAGTAACATAAAATCTTCCTCTAATATAATTTGAAAGGAGGGAGTTTTGAAACTATGGTGCAACAAGGGGTTTTGAGGTGGATCTTGTTGCACCCAATCATATGCAAACACGAAGCCACATCCACACATTGCACTCACACTCCATACCAAGGTGCAACACAAGCAAAAGATGAATGATGTTATGCATGGTGCCATGATGCAACAGAAATGAAGTCACGATCCATCTGATTCCACTTAACGTTAACATAGCAAGGTTGCCATACAAGGAAACATATACAAAAGGGGGGAGGTATTGCATTCGGGCTATTACAGGGATATCCATTCTTCTTATGTTGCCATTTTTAAGTAGTTAGATCAGAATAATATATAAATGATGCAGAATAATTTGCGCAACTAAGACTTATACGTACCATTTCATGAGAAACACGGCGATGACTTTTACTGCCTGGTGTATGCAATAATTCCATCTCCTTTCGGTTTTGTTTTCCTTGCTCTCTATGTTTCTCCCCTCTTTCACTTTTCCAAAAGGCAACGAGTTCTTCCCAATCTGTTGGGCTAACTCTATTATCAGGGACAACTTGGAGTTTCTCGGTCTTGTCATCAAAGTACAAAGTCTTCAACTCTGATTTGAAATCCCTCCATTTCTTGGCGGCGCTTCCCATGACCCAATCCTTAAGTTTGTCATCCACAGCATAATACATATGTTTTCAAGCATGTGTAAATGTATAAAACATGTGTAAATATACAATGTAAGGGCAATGTATTATAGATAAATGGGCACATTATATTACATGTTCTCAAGTATACCTTTAAGGTTGTCCACAGTTGAATTTTTTGCTCGACTTCAACCTTTCTCCAATCAGTGTGCCTAAGAGATACTTTACTTTTCACAAGTGTTGAAATGAAGTTTGAAAACCCAGAGGCATTGTCCCCAACTGGTTGTCCATCTTCATTCTATTGTACACGAATTGGTGGCACTGTCCCCAATCTATCATACACATTATGCATTCTAGTGCGCTTTTTGCTCTTTGAAAGTGCGTTATATCGACTAGAGGGGGTGAATAGGAGATTTTTATAATTTCATCACTGAGGAAATTCCTAGTGAGGAAAGTACTCAGTCATGAACTGAGTCCAGCAGAAATAGTACAGGATCAGGTGTGCAAAAACGTTTACATCAAAGTACTCGATGAGATTTCAGAGATTCGGTTTGCACAGTTCGCAAGTACACGGTAAGCAGGTGAAGATTAACTCAAGTGAAGAATTGAGGTTGAGGAAATTCAGAGAAAGTTGAAGAAATGAAAGAGTTGAAGGAGTAGAACTCGTAGCTCGATGAAGACAGATGTTGATTACCCAGTTCCAACTTTTGTGACAGTTGTACGTCTCGTTCGGAGCGGCTTGGTATTAAACCAAAGGACACACAGTCCCTACCGTATTCTCCTTGAGCTAAGGACACACAATCCTCCCCCAACACTCGTGGTAAGTCTTCAGGGCACACTTCCAAACCCTCACAAACTCGGTCACCCGGCGATCCACAATTGACTGCCGGATGCTCTAGACCATGACGCCTAACCGTCTGGAGGATACACAATCCTCAAAGCAAACGAGCGTCGATTCCACACAGGAAATTTTTCTTTAGTGATGCTCAATCGCTTGGGTTTTTGGTTTGGGTTTGGTGTTTGGGGTATTTCCTCACTTGATGATTTTCTCTCGAAGGCTGTGCGGAATTTGGGTTGCTCTAAATGACTAGCATCAAATTCTCTCGGAGCATCCAACTAACAAGTGGTTGTGGGGGTGGCTATTTATAGCCTGGGAGCATCCTGACATGATTTGACATAAATGCCCTTAAATAATATGACCATTGGGTGGATAAGATCTGTGAGGTGGCCCATGGCACGGCAACGGTCGGAACTTTCAACTCTAAAAATCCTCATGCCTCTCATATTCCTCACTTTGAGGCTTTGGTAGATTTAGGCTTGAGTTGAGCATCATGAGGAAATTCGTTTCGTAGTTTTACCTTGACCCCCTTTAATAGTATGGTGTTCCTATGACTCAAGTGTAAAGAAAATGAAACATAAAGAGTAAATCTTCACGGTTCAAAGTCTTCAGAGTTTTTTCTTCAGGACACACCGAATTCCTCATCTTCAATATCTTCATGAGGAATATCAATTTCTTCGCAATTTGTTCGCGATCAAAGTCTTCAAGGAATGACTAAAGTCTTTACCTGAAGACATACATTTTTAGGGGTCGATATTCATCGAATAACTCAAACTCCTCAGAAACTTATAGAGCATGTGTACACTCACAAACATATCAGTCTCTTAACCTATAAGTCTTCAAACCACCAAAATCACTAGGGAGCACTAGATGCACTTACAATCTCCCCGTTTTTGGTGGTTGATGAAAATTAGGTTAAGTTTTCAATGGTGATAATAATATGGTATGTAAGTACAGAGTTTGACGAATTTGAAGTCAAGATACAGAGAAACTCCCCCGGAAGAGGTGCATGTTTTCGGGAATTTGCTTTGAACAGTAGATGCACATTGATGATTTATATCATGGAGATCTCCCCTTGTATCTTGCAATTCATGCATGCATTTGACATATAGTATGAGGAATTAGAAATGCATGATGAAAAATTATGTGTGACGAATTTTAGCATGCCTCATTAATAAACTTTGCGGAATAAGCATGCGAGGAAAAACGTTCAAAAGAGTCAAAACACCATCAGGCTTAAGTTACAACTCATTACTTCAAAAAACTTTAGAAGAACTAAGAGTTTGTAACCTAATAAAGTTTATAAACCCATAAATAGAACCCACTTGAAGACTAACTCTCGGATTTCTCCCCCTTTGTCATCAAGTGACGAAAAGGGACAAAGCTGAGGACTAACGCCCTTGAAGAATTTCACTTATGTGTTGATGTAGAGGCGTGAGCATCCTTGGAGGCAGACTTCTTCGTTGGACCAGTTGCAGTATCCTTAGGTTCTTCATCTAATTTTATAGTGTGGAATGAAGAATATGAGTTGTCCACCAAGACGGGAACTGGAATAGTCTTAAATTTCTTCTTTCGAGGCCACGACCAGTCAAAGTCTTGAGTAAATTTCATTTCATCAAGTTCCTCACGAATCTTCAGGTGAGAAAAGATGGCCCAAGTGCGATCAAATACCTCATGAAGGTAATAGTGATTTTTCTTCACAACATTTTCGGTCTCGTTGAGGGTTTTCATGATGGAGCCAAACTGATGTATTACCCACTTGTGGTTGCGATCGACTTTCTGATGAAGACTGAGAAGAATCTCTCTGTTAGTCATCACCCTTGGGGCAGTTGGGCTTGGAGGTTTTGCTCTGACATCTGATTCTTGAGTGGGAGTGTCATCATATGAGGAATAAGAGCCAGCCTTGAGAAATTGACCATCGAGGGGTCGATTTCCTTCATCAATCACAGACATGCCTTTGGCTTTAACAGGTCCAAAAGTGCTCTTGATGACTTTGAGAGGCGGCAGATAGCCGAGGTGATTCTGAAAGTTAGCTTGGTAGTTGATGGCAGATCTGTTTCTGATGAATCTCATGATCCAAGGTCCATAAATCATCAGCTCAAACGGTGACAAAGCATTGTCAGCCAAAGTCCACAAGAGCAAATCGTGAAGATTTATTTTATTGCCATGAACAACGTGAAACAGGATATTCTTCATGATCCCAACAACATGGTTATCATGCCCCTTGATTGGTGCGATGGAATATGACAGTATTCTGTAAACTGTCCTGGGCACATACTGCAATTCCTTCACCAGGAATCTTGTCGTGGGAGGTTGACCTAGAGCCAAAGGTTTCATGAGGACTTCCATTAGATGATTTGGCAGTTATCTTTCATCATAGAGTCTAATTGTTTCATCTGGAGGAAATGGGAGTGGAGTAGCTCAAAGCAATTATGTGGCTGGAGATTTGTAGTGAGTGTGGTGTGTCATCCAGTCCAGAACCCATGAGTTGACGTCTTTGGGGTCACCAGAGATGTGCAGTGTGGCATAGAATTGAAGAATGATGTTAGTATTCCAATCACCAATAGATGTGCAGAATGGCAATAGGCCTGCATTGTGAAGAACACTAAGTACTAGGGTGAAGCAAGGAATTTCCTCCATGTCACAATGAGGAATATGGGTGTGAAAAAATATCTTCCTTCTCCCACAGAGCACAGCAGCATAGAAATTGAGTTGAGTTCTGGTCCAGAACTTTCTGTGCCTGATGCGAAGCCTATCATAAGGATTTCCTCCTGTGAAGTAATGACGTTCATCATAGAAGTATTTCTATTGAAACTTTGGCCTTTTGAGAAGGGTTGATGAGACTTTGGTCTAAGATTATGATGTTGTTCATTTTGAGGAGTTGTGGCCACCACAATTGCAGTTTTAGGATTTACCACTACTATTGCAGTTTCAGCATTTTGAGTAGGAGCATGTTCTTCAGCTTGAGGAATTTGCTGATCCGAGGGAGTAGTTGCAGTTTTTGATGCTGCAGTTTCCTTTTTAGTTTCTTCAGCTGATGCAGTTGATTCTTGTTCTTGTGCTGATTCCACATGTGAGCTCTTTTCTTCAAAGCCAGTTAGAATCTCGGTGGCTGCAGGAGATTGCGGAATTAGAGTTGCTCTTGGCGAGTTTGGGTGAGCCTCTTCCCAGAACTCATCATGGATAACAGGTGTGTTTCATCCAATGTCTTCACCACCCTCCTTTTCTTCAGCAGTCATTGAAGGTGTTGTGTCTTGAGGAATTTGATCTGCTTGAATTTCCTCATCCATTGGTGTGGATGCACCAGAGCGATCGTCATCCATTTCCTCATCCTCTTCTGGAATGATGCATTCTTCATCGAATGGAACAATCATATATGATGGTGCTACATTGAGGGGAGTAGCATCCATTGGGGATGATGATGAGGTAGGCATAGTCTTCAGGCGTTTTGCCACTCAAGACTCTGAAGTAGTTGAAGCTTTTCTCTTCTTAGCTTTTTTCAGCAGCTTTTGTTTTCTTCACGTCTGCTGCAAATGGAGGAGTCACTTTTTTCAACCTTGAAGACTTAGGTGAAGGAGCATTTTCATCACGCATTGCGTTAGCAGTGTCTGGCCTGGCAGATTCTTCAGCTGAAATATTCTGAGGAATTTCATCAGCACCTGGTTCTTCATTATCATCATCCTAAGTCATTTGCATAGTATAGCTTGGCTAACGATTTGTTGGCTGTTATGGGGCGGCAACCCTACTGTTGTATTCATCAATTACAGCAGTTGTGGCTTTAACAAATTGCACTTTGACACCCTTTTGATCAGCATGAAGACTTGTGTATTTGTCAGTGAGGGTTTTCAGCTCTGCCTGAGTAGAAACAAGTTTCTAAGGCGACAGGTTAAGGACGTTTTGCTTCAAATATTTCTCCTTTTTAATCTTTGCAAGCCTAGCTTGTTTGGCTTGTTGATCCTTCCAGTTTGCTTCATTGATGAATGAAGCAACCATATGACTTACTCCAGGAGGAAGCTTCAAGTCATGAATTGGAACGTTTGGATCCTCATACCAAAGATCGATGAAGTTCAGCAGTACTTTGGGATCCATTGCGAGGGGAATTGTGCTCCATGTAGCTTGTGCAACTCGTTCTTGCTTGTTCCTGATCATGGCTTGAAGAGTTTCATCATCATATTCTTTACTTCCGTCTGATGCAGAAGGAATGTTGACGACTTTGCTTGGACTTGGCCTGGTACCTCTACCAGTGGTCATCTTAGTCTTCAACATACTAGGTGAAGATTTTGAAGCTGAGCGTGTGGCTGATGGTACAGAGGAACCTGGATTCTCAGTCTGATGTGACTGGAGAGGAGGTGAAGACTTGGCAGTTATTGCAATTTTCTGAGGAATTTGCTCTTTTGATACTATTGATGAGGCTTTTGGTTTGAGACTTGGTTCCTTCAACACAGACTTCTTTTGAGGTTTTTCTGTAGCAAAAGCCTCAACACAACAAGAAGTGACAGTTGTAGCTGTAGCAGTAGAGTCCTCATCAATTTTCTGACATCAGCTTTAGCCTTTTTCTTCAGTGTTGACAAATACTTGTCTTTTTCATCAGGATAATCCTCAATTGTGGCTACACTTGAGGGATGTGCTGCTTGTTGATCTCCTGTCGCAACCATTTGCATGGAGGTTTGAGAGCACACTTCTTGGCATATTTTGGAGTGACATGTCTATATTCCTTCCACTCCTTCACCCATCTCCGTTCAATCTTTTGAAGCCTTATCTTGTGTTTAGACATAGTCTCTTTGCCATGAATATCTTCATCTCGCGTGCAGTACTCAGCATATATCTCTTCAAGTATCTCAAAGGCAGTGTTCTGTTCCAGCTTCTTGCCACCCTTCTATTTTTCTGTCTTCCTCCATTTCTTCAGCTGAGGTTTTTCCTAAGGAATTTGTATTCTTGATGATTCTGAGGCACAAGTAATCTTTCTTCTAGAAATGCTGCAAATGAGTTAAGTTGTTGAGAACCTAGAGATTCATCAGGTGACATTTTGTACCTGTGAACAGAGTATAGGTGCGAAGAATTTGGATAGGTCATATGCGTTCTCAGATTTGAGGAAATTGAAAATTTACTTAAGTTGAGGAATTTGACCAGTGATTTAAGGAATTTTACTAAGCATTCTGATCTTGGGTTCTAGAGTTGTGCAGATAGGAAAATTTAACAATTGAGGAATCTCGTGAATAATTTAGTGGCTTAGTGAAATTCATCAAGTGTTCTATACATGGGTGTGCACAGCTCAGAGAATTTCTGAGGAAAAACTGATTTCACAAATCTTAGGTGAATAAAGAGATCAACATGGGCAGTAAATAGGATTTTAATTACCCTGTGCGAAGAACACAATGAACTGGGGAGGTAAAAGTAGAAGTTCTTCGGTCCAGATCTTCAGTGTCTGAACTTGGCGATTGAAGACAGCTACGGTGGCGGAGGAGGAAGACGTTCCGCCGTTGGCATGAGTCCGGCAACGGCGAGGGCGAGGCAGTGAAGCTTTTCCTCACCGGCGACGAAGATGCTAGCGGCGGCGCTAGGATTTGAGCTCGAGTAGAGAAGACCATAGGGAGGAAGAGTTTTTGACTGAGGGGAGGTAAGGGGCTATTTATAGCTCGGGTGAAAACGGTCTGAAGAAAAACTTCAGACAGAACTGCCCTTGCCCCTTCGTCTCCGCATGACACGTGCTACCCACAATCTAAGCGGTGGAGATCGTGGTTATCCATTCGGGAGTAGTGGGTGCGGTTACTGTGGTAACGTTAAAAATAAATTTTTGAATTTTGAGGTTGTTGTTTCAAAGTCGTCAACTGACAAGGACTCAGTGAGGGTTTTGAACAAGTGTCAAACAGAACGCATATGAAGAATTGAGAAAATAGACTCGGTTGAGCTTAGCATAGAGGGGAGTCGGGTCCGATCACATTCACTTAGAAGAAATACCAACTTGAAGATTTAGCAATAATTGAATGTTGTTGAGGACATTGAAAGCTCACTATAATATATATATATATATATATATATATATATATATATATATTCAAATGAAGATCATCATAGAGAGTTTTGAAGAAATTGAAAATTTTCAAGATTTTGAAAATTTTGAGGAATTTGTGAAAAGTCTGAGATTGAAGAATTTCAACTTTGAAGAATTTCCAACTTGAAGAATTTCAAAGTTGGGTGGTGGCGTGACCCACCGTATAAGAATGATGATTTCAGGCACCGCGTACAATTGTCGTAGGGCCCTCAGAGCCAAATTCTTCATTGATTTCTTCACACTTAGAGTGATATTCTTCATTGATTGAAGAAAATCGTTACTTTGTGTGTTACACATCTAAGTCATCAATTTTGCATAAGTGTTAGGATGTGTGCATGTTTACAAGACATTTTAAGATTCTAGGATATTTAGCTCACACCGCAATTTGCAAAACCTTCTCTCATCCAAGGGCTTTGTGAAGATATATGCTAGTTTATCATCGGTCTTCACATGGTCGATGATGATATTACCCTTGAGGATATGGTCACGAAGAAAATGATGAAAAATATGGATGTGCTTGGTCTTCGAGTGTTGTATTGTGTTGTAGGCCGTTGGCATTCTGGGAATGGGGGTACCCAGACCTGCCTTCCCGCGGCCCAGGGCTGGCCCACTTCATCAACCCAAAACCAACAGGTTGAGCACCACTCAAGACAAGGCCCTCGTGAGGGGCCATGCCTCGCGAGGAGGAACAACATCAAGACCCGCAGGGGGCCTCCTTAGGACCACTCCGGAGCGGCGGACATTCCGAGGCGAGACCCGGCCCCAGGAGTCTAGGATGACGCGGGGGAAGGACAGCGAGCAGCAGACGGCAGGACGGTGAAGTTTCCCCTTTAGTGCAAAGGGTGCAAGGACGCACGCAGGTCTCCAAGGCATCTCCCAAAGGCTTCCATTCTGGTGCAGCAAGGCCACCATCGCCCGTCGTAGGACTGACGTCATCCCTAGACCTGTCCCTACTGCGCTGGCAGCCACTTTGCAGGCGAAGACTACTTTAGGACAGGGGAAGCATGTTCCCCTGCACCCCTTGAATATTGGCAGCAGTGGGATCCCTTCCCGTCGAAACGATAAGGGAAGAGGACCGGGGCCGCCACTATATATAAAGGGTAGGTTACTTCGTAGAGAGAGAGAGAGAGAGAGAGAGATCCATTCATTCACCCACTGGCACCAAACAAAGGCCACCCAGCCTCCGGAGGCCCTCGAGCACTGTTCTAGTTCATCCACCAACCTCCACGAGAGGCAATCCACCAAAGCAGGAGTAGGGTATTACACTTCTCAGCGGCCCAAACCTGGGTAAACTGTCGTGTTTTGTGTCTTCCTCACCATCGAGTGAGTTCTCTGATATCCACTGCGAGTAGCGAGTTAGGTGAGGCGAACCCTCGAGAGATCTTCGTGCACGCGTGTGAGTTCAAATCCTTAGGGTTTTGCGGAGCCCAAAATCCGACATTTGGCGCACCAGGTAGGGTGTGTGTCAACATCTTCTCCGAGCTTCGTCTTCCCTAAGCCCCGTTGCTCCGATGACCGGCGCCCAACAAGCTTCTTTGAGCCTCGTCCAGCTGGGCCCCAATCGTCATACCACAGCGGCCAAAAGCACATGTACCGGCGTTGTGGTATGTGGCGGCTCGTACCAGATCGTCAGCATCACCTCCACTGTCGCAACCACTCGCGCCACCCAGGCGCACGGCGGCTGGGCGGCGCCCCCGGCACCCACGACACTGTTGGAAATATGCCCTAGAGGCAATAATAATTAGTTATTATTATATTTATTTGTTCGTGATAATCGTTTATTATCCATGCTATAATTTTATTGATTGGAAACACAATACTTGTGTGGATACATAGACAAAACACTGTCCCTAGTAAGTCTCTAGTTGACTAGCTCGTTGATCAAAGATGGTCAAGGTTTCCTGGCCATAGGCAAGTGTTGTTACTTGATAACGGGATCACATCATTAGGATAATCATGTGATGGACTAGACCCAAACTAATAGACGTAGCATGTTGATCGTGTCATTTTGTTGCTACTGTTTTCTGCGTGTCAAGTATTTGTTCCTATGACCATGAGATCGTATAACTCACTGACACCGGAGGAATGCTTTGTGTGTATCAAACGTTGCAACATAACTGGGTGACTATAAAGATGCTCTACAGGTATCTCCGAAGGTGTTTGTTGAGTTAGTATGGATCGAGACTGGGATTTGTCACTCCGTGTGACGGAGAGGTATCTCGGGGCCCACTCGGTAATACAACATCACACACAAGCCTTGCAAGCAATGTGACTTAGTGTAAGTTGCGGGATCTTGTATTACGGAACGAGTAAAGAGACTTGCCGGTAAACGAGATTGAAATAAGTACGCAGATACTGACGATCGAATCTCGGGCAAGTAACATACCGAAGGACAAAGGGAATGACATACGGGATTATATGAATCCTTGGCACTGAGGTTCAAACGATAAGATCTTCGTAGAATATGTAGGATCCAATATGGGCATCCAGGTCCCGCTATTGGATATTGACCGAGGAGTCACTCTGGTCATGTCTACATAGTTCTCGAACCCGCAGGGTCTGCACACTTAAGGTTTGACGTTGTTTTATGCGTATTTGAGTTATATGGTTGGTTACCGAATGTTGTTCGGAGTCCCAGATGATATCACGGACGTCACGAGGGTTTCCGGAATGGTCCGGAAACGAAGATTGATATATAGGATGACTTCATTTGGTTACCGGAAGGTTTTTGAGCATTACCGGTAATGTACCGGGAATGACGAATGGGTTCCGGATCTTTACCAGGAGGGGGGACCACCCACCCGGGAGGGCCCAAGGACCTTGGGGGTGGCACACCAAGTAGGTGGGGTCAGCCCAAGGCTGTCTTGCACAAGAGAAAGAAAAACCAAAAGAAGAGAAAAAAAAAGGAAAGGTGGGAAAAGAGAGAAGGACTCCACCTTCCAATCCTAGTTGGACTAGGATTGGAGGAGGACTCCTCCTCCCTTGGTGGTGCAGCCCTTGGGGTCCTTGAGCCTCAAGGCAAGCCTCCCCTCCCCTCCTCCTACATATATATGGAGCAATTAGGGATGATTTGAGACAACTTTTCAAGGCATCCCGACCACATACCTCCACGGTTTTACCTCTAGATCGCGTTTCTACGGAGCTCGGGCGGAGCCCTACTGAGATTAGATCGCCACCAACCTCCGGAGCGCCGTCATGCTGCCGGAGAACTCATCTACCTCTCCGTCTCTCTTGCTGGATCAAGAAGGCCGAGATCATCGTCGAGCTGTACGTGTGCTGAACGCGGAGGTGTCGTCTGTTCGGCACTAGATCGTGGGACGGAGCGCGGGACGGTTCGTGGGACGGTTCGCGGGGCGGATCGAGGGACGTGAGGACGTTCCACTACATCAACCGCGTTCACTAACGCTTCTGCTGTGCGATCTACAAGGGTACGTAGATCGGAAATCCCCTCTCGTAGATGGACATCACCATGATAGGTCTTCGTGCGCGTAGGAAAATTTTTGTTTCCCATGCGACGTTCCCCAACAGTGGCATCATGAGCTAGGTTCATACGTAGATGTAATCTCGAGTAGAACACGAAAGTTTTTGTGGGCGGTGATGTGCGTTTTGCTGCCCTCCTTAGTCTTTTCTTGATTCCGCGGTATTGTTGGATCGAAGCGGCTCAGACCGACATTACTCGTACGCTTACGAGAGACTGGTTTCATTGCTACGAGTAACTCCGTTGCTCAAAGATGACCGGCGAGTGTCGGTTTCTCCAACTTTAGTTGAATCGGATTTGACCGAGGAGGTCCTTGGATGAGGTTAAATAGCAATTCATATATCTCCGTTGTGGTGTTTGCGTAAGTAATATGCGATCCTACTAGATACCCATGGTCACCACATAAAACATGCAACAACAATTAGAGGACGTCTAACTTGGTTTGCAGGGTATGCTTGTGATGTGATATGGCCAACGATGTGATGTGATATATTGGATGTATGAGATGATCATGTTGTAATAGTTAATCGACTTGCACGTCGATGGTACGGCAACCGGCAGGAGCCATAGGGTTGTCTTTAAACTAACGTTTGTGCTTGTAGATGCGTTTACTATATTGCTAGGACGTAGCTTTAGTAGTAATAGCATGAGTAGCACGACAACCCCGATGGCGACACGTTGATGGAGATCATGGTGTGACGCCGGTGACAAGAAGATCGTGCCGATGCTTTGGTGATGGAGATCAAGAAGCACGTGATGATGGCCATATCATGTCACTTATGAATTGCATGTGATGTTAATCCTTTTTGCACCTTATCTTGCTTAGAACGACGGTAGCATTATGAGGTGATCTCTCACTAAAATTTCAAGAACAAATTGTGTTCTCCCCGACTGTGCACCGTTGCGACAGTTCTTCGTTTCGAGACACCATGTGATGATCGGGTGTGATAGACTCAGCGTTCACATACAACGGGTGCAAAACAGTTGCACACGCGGAACACTCGGGTTAAGCTTGACGAGCCTAGCATGTGCAGACATGGCCTCGGAACACATGAGACCGAAAGGTCGAGCATGAATCATATAGTTGATATGATTAGCATAGAGATGCTTACCAATGAATCTATTCTCGACTCACGTGATGATCGGACTTGAGATAGTGGATTTGGATCATGTACCACTCAAATGACTAGAAAGATGTACTTTTTGAGTGGGAGTTCTTAAGTAATATGATTAATTGAACTAATTGTCATGAACATAGTCTAATGGTCTTTGCGCATTACGATGTAGCTTGCGTTATAGCTCTACTGTTTTTATATGTTCCTAGAGAAAATTTAGTTGAAAGTTGATAGTAGCAAACTTTGCAGATTGAGTCTGTAAAACCAAGGATTGTCCTCGTTGCTGCGCAGAAGGCTTATGTCCTTAATGCACCACTCGGTGTGCTGCACCTCGAGCGTCGTCTGTAGATGTTGTGAACATCCGACATACATGTTTCTGATGACTACACGATAGTTCAGTGCAAAATACTTAATGGCTTAGAAGCAAGGCGCCGAAGACGTTTTGAAACGTCACGGAACATAAGTGATGTTCTAAAGAGATGAAATTGTGATTTCATGCTTGTGCCCTTGTTAAGAGGTACGAGACCTCCAACAAGATTCTTTGTCCACAAAGTAAAGGAGAAAAGCTCAATCGTTGAGCGTGTGCTCAGATTGTCTGAGTACGGCAATCGCTTGAATCAAGTGGGAGTTAATCTTCCAGATGAGATAGTGATAGTTCTCCAAACTCACTGCCACCAAGCTGTGAGAGCTTCGTGATGAACTATAACATATCAAGGATAGATACAATTATCCTTGAGCGATTCGCGATGTTTGACACTGTGAAAGTAGAAATCAAGAAGGAGCGTCAATAGTTGATGGTTTGTAAAACCACTAAGTTTCAAGAAAGGCAAGGCTAGAAGGGATACTTCGTGAAACGGCAAAACAGTTGTTGCACTAATGAAGAGACCCAAGATTAAACCCAAACCTGAGACTAAGTGCTTCTGTAATGAGGGGAACAGTCACTGAGGTGGAGCAACTCTAGATACTTGGTAGATAAGAAGGCTGGCAAAAGTCAAAAGAAGTATATTTGATATACATGATGTGTACTTTACTAGTACTCCTAGTAGCATGAGGGTATTGGATACCGGTTCGGTTGCTAAGTGATTAGTAACACGAAATGATAGCTAAGGCATAAACGGAGACTAGCTAAAGGCGAGGTGACGATACATGTTGGAAGTGTTTCCAAGATTGATATGATCAAAACGTCGCACGCTCCCTCTACCATCGGGATTGGTGTTAAACCTAAATAATTGTTATTTGGTGCTTGCGTTAAGCATGAACATGATTGGATCGTGTTTATTGCAATACGATTATTCATTTAAAGAGAATAATGGTTAATCTATTTGCTTGAATAATCACCTTCAATGGTTTATTGAATCTCGATCGTAGTGTTACACATGTTCATGATATTGGTGCCAAAAGATACGAGGTAATGATGATAGTACCACTTACTTGTGGCACTGCCGCTTGAGTCATGTTGGTATAAATTGCATGAAGAGGCTCCATGCTGATGGATCTTTATAATCACTTGATTTTGAATCACTAGTGACATGCAAATCATACCACATGAGCAAGGCCTTGTTTTCATTGAGATGAAACAAGATAGTAACTTGTTGGAAGTGATACATTTTGATGTATGCAGTCCAATGGGTGCTGAGGCACGCAGTGGATATCATTATGTTCTTACTTCAATGACGATTTGAGCAGATACAAGAATATTTACTTAATGAATCACAAGTCTGAAATATTGAAAAGTTCAATTCTGTTTCGGACTGAAGTTCGTCGTAACAAGAGGATAAACTGTCTGCGATATGATCATAGAAATGAATATCTGAGTTATGAGTTTTGGTACGCAGTTAAGACAATGTGGAAATTGTTTCGCAGTTCATGCCACCTGGAACATCATAGTGTGATCATGTGTCTGAACGTCATAGCCACGCACTATTTGGTATGGTGCATGCTATGATGTCTCTTATCGAATTACCACGATCGTTTATGGGTTATGCATTAGAGACAACCACATTCACTTTAAATAGGGCACCGCGTATTTCCGTTGAGATGACACAGTATAGACTGATGTTTAGAGAAATCTAAACTGTCGTTTCTTGAAAGTTTGGGGCTTCGACACTTATGTGAAAAAGTTTCAGTCTGATAAGCTCGAACCCAAAGCGGATAAATGCATCTTCATAGGATATCCAAAACAGTTGGGTACATCTCCTATCTCAGATCCGAAAGCAAAGTATTTGTTTCTAGAAACGGATCCTTTCTCGAGGAAAGGTTTCTCTCGAAAGAATTGAGTGGGAGGGTGGTAGAACTTGATGAGGTTATTGAACCATCACTTCGACCAGTGTGTAGCAGGGCGCGGGAAGTTGTTCCTGTGGCGCCTACACCAATTGAAGTGAAAGCTAATGATGGTGATCATCGAGCATCGGATCAAGTTACTACAAGCCTCGTAGGTTGACAAGGTCGCCTACTACTGCAGAGTGGTACCGTAACCCTGTCTTGGAGGTCATGTTGTTGAGCAATAGTGAACCTACAAGTTATGGAGAAAGCAATGGTGGGCCCGGATTCCGACAAATGGCTGGAAGCCATGAAATCCGAGAGAGGATCC
Organism: Hordeum vulgare subsp. vulgare; assembly: GCF_904849725.1. NCBI lineage: Eukaryota > Viridiplantae > Streptophyta > Magnoliopsida > Poales > Poaceae > Hordeum > Hordeum vulgare. The sequence continues at coordinate 295,693,774 of NC_058520.1, read as the reverse complement.
ATGTATGAAAACAAAGTGTAGACTTTGGAAGAACTACTTGATGGTCATAAGACTATTGAGTAAAGATGGATCTTTAGAAGGAAGACAGACGATGATGGTGATAAGTCACTATTAAGAAAAGCTCGACTTGTCGCAAAGATGTTTCCAACAAGATCAAACAGTTGACTATGATGAGACTTTCTCACTCGTAGCGATGCTAAAAGTCTGTTAGAATTATGTTAGTAGTTGTTGCATTATTTATGAAATATTGCACATAGTATGTCAAAACATTGTTTCCTCGACGGTTTCCTTAGGCAAACATTGTATGTGATACAACCAGGAGGTTTTGTCGATCCTAAGGATACTAGCAAGTATGCAAGCTCCAGCGATCTTTCAATGGACTGGTGCAAGCATCTCGGAGTTGGAATATACACTTTGATGAGATGATCAAAGATTTTGGGTTTGTACAAGGTTTATGAGAAACTTGTATTTCCAAAGAAGTGAGTGGGAGCACTATAGAATTTCTGATAAGTATATGTGGTTGACATATTGTGGATCAGAAGTAATATAGAATTTCTATAAAGCATACAAGGTTGTTTGAGAGGAGTTTTCAAAGGAATACCTGGATTGCGCTATTTGAACGTTGAGCATCAAAGATCTATGGAGATAGATCAAAAGCGCTTAATGGAAGTTTCAACAAGATGCATGCCTTGACAAGTTTTTGATGGAGTTCAAAATAGATCAGCAAAGAAGGAGTTCTTGGTTACGTTGTAAGGTGTGAATTTGAGTAAGACTCAAAACCCGACCACGGCAGAATAAAGAGGATAGACGAAGGTCGTCTTCTATGCCTTAGCCATAGACTCTAAAGTATGCCATGCTGAGTACCGCACCTGATGTGTGCCTTGCAGCAAGTCTGTTAAGAGGTACACAGAGTGATCCAGGATTGAATCACTGATCAGCGGTCAAAGTTATCCTTAGTAACTAAATAGACTAAGGAATTTTTCTCGATTATGGAGGTGGTTAAAGAGTTCGTCGTAAAGGATTACGTCGATGCAAGCTTTGATACTAATCCGAATAACTATGAGTAGTGAAACGGATTCGTATAGTAGTGTAGATATTTGGAGCATTTCCGAATAGCACGTAGTAGTAGCATCTATAAGATGACATAAAGATTTGTAAAGAACGCACGGATCTGAAAGTTCCAGAACCGTTGACTAAAACCTCTCTCACGAGCAAGACGTGATCAGACCCCAGAACTATATGGGTGTTGGATTCGTTGAAATCACATGGTGATGTGAACAGATTATTGACTCTAGTGCAAGTGGGAGACTGTTGGAAATATGCCCTAGAGGCAATAATAATTAGTTATTATTATATTTCTTTGTTCATGATAATCGTTTGTTATCCATGCTATAATTGTATTGATTGGAAACACAATACTTGTGTGGATACATAGACAAAACACTGTCCCTAGTAAGCCTCTAGTTCACTAGCTCGTTGATCAAAGATGGTCAAGGTTTCCTGGCCATAGGCAAGTGCTGTTACTTGATAACAGGATCACATCATTAGGAGAATCATGTGATGGGCTAGACCCAAACTAGTAGACGTAGCATGTTGATCGTGTCATTTTGTTGCTATTGTTTTCTGCGTGTCAAGTATTTGTTCCTATGACCATGAGATCGTATAACTCACTAACACCGGAGGAATGCTTTGTGTATATCAAACGTTGCAACGTAACAGGGTGACTATAAAGATGCTCTACAGGTATCTCCGAAGGTGTTCGTTGAGTTAGTATGGATCGAGACTGGGATTTGTCACTCCGTGTGACGGAGAGGTATCTCGGGGCCCACTCGATAATACAACATCACACACAAGCCTTGCAAGCAATGTGACTTAGTGTAAGTTGCGGGATCTTGTATTACGAAACGAGTAAAGAGACTTGCCGGTAAACGAGATTGACATAATTATGCAGATACTGACGATCGAATCTCGGGCAAGTAACATACCGAAGGACAAAGGGAATGACATACGGGATTATATGAATCCTTGGCACTGAGGTTCAAACGATAAGATCTTCGTAGAATATGTAGGATCCAATATGGGCATCCAGGTCCCGCTATTGGATATTAACCGAGGAGTCACTCGGGTCATGTCCACATAGTTCTCGAACCCACAGGGTCTGCACACTTAAGGTTTGACGTTGTTTTATGCGTATTTGAGTTATATGGTTGGTTACCGAATGTTGTTCGGAGTCCCGGATGAGATCACGAACGTCACGAGGGTTTCCGGAATGGTCCGGAAACAAAGATTGATATATAGGATGACTTCATTTGGTTACGGAAGGTTTTCGAGCATTACCGGTAATGTACCGGGAATGACGAATGGGTTCCGGATCTTTACCGGGAGGGGGGACCACCCACCTGGGAGGGCCCAAGGACCTTGGGGGTGGCGCACCAAGTAGGTGGGGTCAGCCCAAGGCTGTCTTGCGCAAGAGAAAGAAAAACCAAAAGAAGAGAAAGAAAAAAAAGGAAAGGTGGGAAAAGAGAGAAGGACTCCACCTTCCAATCCTAGTTGGACTAGGATTGGAGGAGGACTCCTCCCTTGGTGGCGCAGCCCTTGGGGCTCCTTGAGCCTCAAGGCAAGCCTCCCCTCCCCTCCTCCTATATATATATGGACCAATTAGGGCTGATTTGAGACAACTTTTCAAGGAAGCCCGACCACATACCTCCACGGTTTTACCTCTAGATCGCGTTTCTGTGGAGCTCGGGCGGAGCCCTGCTGAGATTAGATCACCACCAACCTCCGGAGCGTCGTCACGCTGCCGGAGAACTCATCTACCTCTGTGTCTCTCTTGCTGGATCAAGAAGGCCGAGATCATCGTCGAGTTGTACATGTGCTGAACGCGGAGGTGCCGTCCGTTCGGCACTAGATCGTGGGACGGATCGCGGGACGGTTCGTGGGACGGTTCGCAGGGCGGATCGAGGGACGTGAGGACGTTCTAGTACATCAACCGCGTTCACTAACGCTTCTGCTATGCGATCTACCAGGGTACGTAGATCGGAAATCCCCTCTTGTAGATGGACATCACCATGATAGGTCTTCGTGCGCGTAGGAAAAATTTTGTTTCCCATGCGACGTTCCCCAACAGACGCGCCGCATCAACTTGGGGGACCTCAGCGTGCACAACGTGCTGCAGATAATGAGCGAGATGCTCCACCTTCGACCGACGCAAGGGGGCTTCGACGCCTGGGCTGACCACATCACGGAGTTGATCGCCCTCGCCCAGAAGGCCATCCGGCCCCACTCTTCCTCAAGGCCGCATGCGCCGCACGCCACGGGCTCGCACCTCATGCCAGTCGACGGGCCTGCAAACAATGGGGCCCCTCCTGCACTGGGCGGGTCGGAGAGAGACGTGTCACATGCTGCCGTCCTCCTCCTCCAGATTCTAGTGGCCGGCCCCAACGTGCAGCATGCCAGCAACCACCAGGGGCGCAAAGAGGACGGCAGGACGTTCGATGCACACACCAGCGCGCTTCGCCAAGACCAGGTCGGCCCCCGACAATCTGGGGCGGCCAGGAGGGAGCGCTCCCTCAGCCGTAGCTAGCGGGCGACAGAGGCGGCGGCGCGGGCGGACTATGGCAACGGAGACACGCCAGGTTACCAAGGGGGGAGTTTGCACTGGGCAAAGCCAGGACCACCCAACGGTGGCAACAGGAGCAAGCGACTTCGTGCGGAGGCCCATTGCAAGAAGATCTCCGAGCAACGCAACCGAGGGGACCTCCCCCCCTCCCCCGCCATAGAGAGGGACGGCCACCGTCGCTCTGTTGAACGGCCACGGAGGTCCATCGAACACCTTCGTGGAGCCTTACATACTGTGTTATGTAACACCACCTGACCCTCCCGTCGAGGGAGAGCCTCAAGCGTCCACCCTAGGCGTCAGCCCTCCTGAGGAGTAAGGAAGGTCGGGCCTCACGAGACGCCCCTCAGGCGTGAAGTAACCACGCGAGGTAATGCTCTGGATTCACTGCTCTAGGGGGTGTCTACCGGCCGCATGAACTTAAAGTGTTCAGGGCACACCTCTGCCCATCATATTATTTACGCATGCTTCATAACTTTTGCTGCAACCATTCGGCGATTTGACATCTTACCTTGATTGCATCTTTGGGCGATCTACGCCCCGCTCGGGGGCTCCGGCCGGTGCGCATCGCCCCGTCGCGGGACCTGGGGAGGCCCCGCGGCTTTCCAGGGCCATAATCAACAGGATGAAATTTGGACCGCTTGAGCATCAAAAGGGGGCTCATGAGCATCGAGCCTCAGGAGCCTTACCGGTCATAAGGCCACCTGCCACCCTTGATGCCGTCCACAGACATTCGATCGTTATCAAGGGTGGCAGGGCTTGACCCCGTAGCTGCGCTCGTTCATTCGGTCGCAAGCAACGGTGGTTGGGAAATGTGCGAGACTGGGTCTTGGCGACGCAGAGCCGCTCGAACGTCAAAGGGGGCTCGTGAGCATCGCGCCTCAGGAGCCTTACCGGTCACAAAGCCACTTGGCCACCCTAGTGCCATCCAGGCACATTCGGTTCGCATCCGGGGTGTCGGGGCCTTGCCCCGTGAGGCGCCTCACGACGGCAGGGAAATGTGCGGGACTAGGACTAGCCAACGCAGAGCAGTAGAAAAGCCCTCAACCAGTATTAGGAGAAGGAGCGGGCGGGGCCTCGAAGGGCCCCTTCTACAAACGAGCTCCGGCCTCGCGTTCGCCCAAAAGTCCCTGCGGGACCTGCATCAACCCGTGGCACCTCTGCATCATCCTTCAATCCTTCCAGAACCTACTTCATCACGCGACACTCTCACATAATAACGAGTTGCGGATGTATATGCCCGGGGCCCCTGAGGACGCAGAGGGGGCCCTCCCATGCCTAGTGGCAGCCCTACGCTCCGTGCTGGGGAGAAGACGGAGGCAATCAACTCAGTGCACTAATGACTATGTCCAACCCAAAAGGAATTAGGTGCCTAATGCCTCGGGGGTAGGGACACTCGCGAGGCAAAGCGTCCTCGCGACCTCCCAGATACACCCCCACTGTGACACTCTCACGTAATAACGAGTTGCGACTGTATACGCCCGGGGGCCCCCGAGGACGTGGAGGGGTCCCTCCCACGCCTAGTGGCAGCCCTACGCTCCGTGCTGGGGAGAAGACGAAGGCAATCAGCACAGTCCCCCAATGACTATGCCCGCAACTGGCAAGGAAATCAACACAGTCCACCAATGACTATGCCAGCCTATGTGTCGGACGCGGTGTTTGCTTGCTTCTTCCTGGATCTCGAACTATACTCTGCTGGACTTAAATTTGCTGATTTCGAAAGTTGATGTTTGAAAAACAAAAAGGGGGGTAATTCTGTTGTGCTTTCTCGTTTCGCCGGCTTTGAAGCCTCCTTTTCTGGATGACATTTTCTGAGGAGCAGAACGCTCCGCATAGCCCCTAGGCGCCAAGGAGCGTGAAAGCAAGGACTTGTCGTCCCTAGGGCAAACATTTTCAGCGGTCGACCCCCACTTGGTGGTCCGGGTCGAAGCACGGTACCACAACAAAGAGTCTCGGGAGGCCTTGATACGTCCCAAACATATCTATAATTTCTGCTTGTTCCAGGATCTTTTGGTTGACATTGTTATATGTTTTGCTGCACTTTTTTATCTTTTCACACATATTTGGACTCACCTACTAACTCAGTGCACCCAGTGCCAGTTTCTGTCTGCTGATGTCTTTTTTGCAAGGACTTTTACCCAATTTTCCAGAGCCCCAAAAATCCCGAGAAAAATATATAAAAATCAGCATAACGGAAGCTTCCAGGTCACCGAAGATGGGCCAGAGGGGGGCTAGGGCTGCCCACGCGACCACCCGGCACGGCCTGGCCCCTGGTCGCGCCCATAGGCCGCCAGGGTGGGCCCCATCTCTTCTGACGCCCTCCTTTGGCCTATATTTACTCCTCCGAGAGGAAACCCTTCCATCACATCCAGAATCGTGAATTTCTCCATCGTTCCGCCGTCGCAGCGCTTCCGATATCGGGAGCGTCAAGAGACCTCTTCCCGGCACCCTGCTGGAGGGAGGATTGACCTCCGGGAGCTTCCTCACCGCCATGGACGCTTCCCGGACGTGTCGTGAGTAGTCCTCCTTGGACCATGAGTCCATGACCAGTAGCTATGTGATGTCTTCTCTCCAATCTTGTGCTTCCATGATTAGCCCTTGTGAGCTGCCCTACATGATCAAGGCATCTATGTAATTTTCCTACTATTGCTTTGCTCGGTTTGTTGGGATCCGATGAATTATGAGATTACGTTCAGATTCTTATGAGTTATATATTTGATTATACTTTTATATTATGTTCTTTAGTGATTCATGCATTTTCTCCATTGTTTTGTATTATGTATTTTATTGTCCTTTTATATTATGTTCTTTAGTGATTCATGCATGTTCTTTGTTGCTTTTTATTACTTTGGCCGAGTAGTAGACTGTAACTCCAAGAGGGAGCGTTATGCATGATTGTGGGTTCATACCCCCTGATGTCTAGCTTTAGTGACAGAAACATGAGACTAGGGGATGTGTTGTTGCCACCGGGGAGAAAACAACGGTGCTTGTGACCATGGTTGCAAGGATTGTTTACCTTACGCATAGTTCGCTAATGCACTTGTCCGTTGCTCTGAGTTTACACTTTGGGTGGGGCTCGCAACTTAATACCAGCGAGATGTTTTGGATATATATCTCAAGGTGGATGATTAGTAAGTAGATGTTGATGAATAAACGGTCTACTTGTCTTGGCATACTGCCCATTACTATTGAGCCTCTAACTTTCAAGTAGCATAATTAGCCTTGCACTGCGTTTGTAATTCTGTCAATTGCCGAGCTGTAATTTGTTTACCCAAGCATAGTTGTTTATCGTCTTTTGGGAGAGAGACATCACTAGTGAACATCATGTGACTCTGGTCCATATCACCATCATTGCTTACACCTCCATCATTTAATGTTTTCATTTACTTTTCCGTTGCAATCACTATCACTATTCCCGCTTGTGTTTTGATCCTTTGCAAACTACAAGGCCGGAGAGATTGACAACCTCCCTGTACTCGTTGGGAGCAAAGTTATTTGTGTGTGTGCAGGTCCACGTCTTCTTCTAGCGCTAGGGTGGGAGACACCTACTTGTTGATCCTAGGAGTCCTCCTAGTTCGATAAACCTTACAGTCTCCGTGTAAGGGAAAACTTGGTATTGACTACATCTCCACCTTCCACTTGGGGTAACCAACGAGGGGCAAGAAGTATATTCATCAACTCGTCAACAGGCCTTAGGGCACCCTGGGGCGATCACCAAAGGGACAGAATAGGGAATCGCTCGAGCGCCAAAGCGAGCTCATGGGCACTGCCTCGGGAGCCTTACCAATTGCAAGGCCACTCGGCCACCCAGGTGTCGCCCATGTCGGCACCCAAGGCATCGGGGCTTCGCCCCGTGAGGAACAACCTTGGTAACGGGTTGCGCCTCACGGCGGCAGGGAAATGTGCGGGACCGGGACCTGCGGACATAGGGTGCCAAAAGGATGCAGGGACGAAGGATTAATCTGCGATAAGGAACGAGGCCATCGGCCAAGCGTGCAGCGGCACAAACGATGCCTCGAGAGGATGGAACCTCCTGAGGACCTTGGGTGCCGTTGCCCCCGAGCAAGGGTTGGGTGAGCGACGGGCCCTACGCAATGAAACCAAGCCGCAGTGACTACCAACGAGCAATCCATCGATTCAAGAGAGAAAGGAAAAAGGGAGAACGGCGAAGGTAACATACAAAAGTCTAACGCCCGACGGGGCAGAGTTCATGGTCCAACATTACAGGGGCAGGAAAACAGAAGCTGGGAGACGCCTAGGGGGAGAGGCCGTCGTCACCACCCTTGGTGCCGGTAGGCTCGGTGTAAAGGAAAACTTGCTACTGACTACATCTCCACCTTCCACTTGGGGTAACACATTGAGGGGCGAGAAGTAAATTCATCAACTCGTCATCAAGCAGGTTTTTTGGCGCCATTACCGGGGACTCCAGTCTTCAAGCTAGGGGAGTTGCACGCTATCTTTTACCTTTGCTTTTTAGTCTTGTTAGTTTGCTTTCTAGTTTTTGCTTTAGAGTCTTACACCAAAAACCACAAAAAAATTAGTTACTTTGCTTTGTTTAGTCAGTATGCCTAAGTCCTTTGCCTCTAGTGTCGCACCTGAAGGAGAGATTCTGACCTTCAAACAAAGGGTTGGAGAAAGTTTGAAAGATGCTTGGTATAGATTTAAAAATTCTCAAGATAGAGCCACCAAGAAGCAATCCACCACTATTTTGCTTAGAAATTTTTATGTTGGTATTACTTCTTGGCATAGGTTTGTTCTAGACACAGCAATAGGAGGGACTTTCTACGAAGCACCCGTTGGGGAGTCTCTTAACATTATGGAAAATCTTGTCGGAATCCCACCTATTGTTGTCATAAAAGATGATATCACTTTAGCTCACATTATGAGTAAACTTGAGAAAATAGAGCTAGAGATGCCAAGCATGAGTCGAATAATTGAACTAGATCGTAGGATTCAAGGGAACTTAAATAGACTTGATAGCTCCATGCATAAAATTTACAAAATTTTGGAGACCCTTAAATCCCATGATATGGAACCTTCTAGGATCGATAAGATCGAGGATATTATTGAAACTTTAGGAACTACTATATCCTCCATCAACACTAAAAAGGTAGAAACCCCCGCAAATAAGGGACCTAAGTTCATTGACGTACCCAAGGTTCCTCAACCCAAAACGAATATACCTATTGCTAGGAGTGTTGAAACTGTGAAGACCTTGGAAGAGATACCTCTCTTAAATAGAATTAGAAATGAAATTCTAATTGGTCCTACTACCTTTGATTTTGTTCCTATAAATGTTTCCACTAGGCCTCTCTTTGAGTGTCCTCTTAAGATTAGTTGTACTATTGAAGAGCTTTTTGATGATCCTTATGACGGTTCAATTGATACAACTTGATCTTTTTGCATCATGCCTAGCTCAAAGGCATAAAAGAAAGCGCTTGTTGGGAGGCAACCCAATTTGTTTTTACTTTTAGTTTTAGTGGTCTTGATGCTTGTTACTACTGTAGCAACATCACTGTATCTTTATTTTTAAACTTTGTGCCAAGTTTTAGCCTCCGATTGCAAGAAAGTTCAAAAGTTGTGACATGCTGTCCAGAAACAGATTTTGTTTGCTTGACGGAAAAATTCGCCAAAAATCACGAGATCATCTTTTTGATGTGATTTTTTTGACAGCGTGCTCTATATAATTTTCTTTCTGGCATCTGTTCTAATTTTTTGATTTGAGTTGCACAAGTGCCCCAAAAAAATTATTTACTACCCGTTGTTCTGTTTTTCACAGATTCTGCCATGTTTTGCGTTTTCATCATTTTGCAAATCTTAAGCTTGCTTTTACTTTGCAAAAACCTTTTGGCAATCATGAGAAACATTAGCTTTTCATGAAAATCTTTATTTCCAGTAGGTAATGAATTATTTTATCATGGGTACAAACCACTCTAATCAGCTTATGATGAGTTTCGTATGAAGGGAGTTTTCAAGTATGCGATGGAAGATGATGAAAGAAGATCCAGGAGTGTCAAGCGCTCAACCTTGGGGATTCCCCCATGCACCCCAAGAAATATTCAGGGAGACTCAAGCGTCTAAGCTTGGGTATGCCCCCCGTGCATCCCCTTCTCTATCAACAATCATCAGTTCATCCATCTGCATGCTATATTTTTATCACTTCATATGTTATGTGCTATGCTTGGAGCGCCCCGCTCTTTACTTTTTAGTTCATTTTAGTTTTTCTTGTTGTTCATAACAAGTTGGAACCTATCCTACCTTGTTTGGGAGAGAAACACGCTCCATTCCACTCTAGAACACAACATAGGTTTGCATGCTTATCTTTTTTGTGTGTTCTTTATCTTTACATAGTTGTTGTCATGCCTATCTCTTAGTTTTCATGTTATATATTTTTAAGAGCTATTATTTAGGTTTCTTTTGGAACTCTCTTGAGTTATCATGCTTATCTTGTTTAGAGAGTTGGCTCCTTGCACTGAGTTGTGTGTCTTGCATGAGTAGGTAATTCAGGTTGCTATTTAAGTATAGTAGTAACTTGCAATAGTTTTGAGGTATTCATTTGAGTAATTATTGGACTATTGGTGCCAAGAGCTTGAGCCTATTAGTGATAGGTGTCGTATTTTGGGAAATCCGTGTGTTTTTTAAAAACTAAAAATTAGTTGAGAACTCTAGCTACTAAATTGATCGCTAACCTCTGGAGGGGTTGGAATATATAGAGTACCCTCATGTTACCATGGGTCGAGGAAGCGCAAGGATAACCAAACCCCCAAACACTCTGCCTCGGGGTACTTGTCTCTTTGTGGATCTCCTAACTAGATAGAGAGTTATCGATAATAAGTGTATGAGTTCTTTGAACTAATGTCAGTATTCGATTGTTGGCACTTCCACCATCCATATTTTGCTAGCCTCTTCGATACCGTGCATTGCCCTTTCTCATCTTGAGAGTTGGTGCAAACTTCATCGCTGCATCCAAACCCTTGGCATGATACGCTCTGTCATCATAAGCCTCATTATATCTTTCCTCAAAACAGCCAGCATACCTACCTATTAAGGCATTTCCGTAGCCTTTCTGAGATACATTGACATGCAACATCCACCATCTCATGACTTGATCTTGATGGCATACATGGTTTTGCTTGATCGAGGAACCGCATGCTAGTTGGGCCTTGCCCTTATTATTGCTACATGACGAGCTAGTTTCATTGCATATCCTGCTACACTGACAGAGGCATACATTTGCATACATCATGATAGTTTTCATTTGTCTTTATGTTGACTACTTCTTATAAAGTGTGATGATCTTATTTTTATTCTTGTAGAACATAGAGTGTTGCCGTTAAGTGAGGAAAAGATCCCAAAGAGGACAAACGGAAAGATCCCAAAGAGGACAAATGAGAGATAAAAAGAAAGAGCCAAAGAGGCCACAAAAATGAAAATAAAGAAGAAGAAAAGAAAAAATGAAATAAAAAGAGAGAAGGGGTCAACACTACTATTCCTTTTAAAGATCCACACTCGTACCCCATTGCTATATTTGTACTACATAGAGATTATCATTCATGCATAACAATGTGGGAACCCTTACACTATAGAACTTGGCTTGCATATTCCAATGATGTGCCTCCTCAAATGAGCTCTAGGTATTCATGAGCAAGCAAGTTGGATGCACCCCCACTAGTTCCATTGGAGAGCTTACCTTAGCTCATATGTGCATCTGTTGCATGGCAATCCCTACTCCTCACATCATATCTATCATTTGGCTTTCTCTCGCCTATGGTTGTCCTCATTGATGTGAGCCTTTCACACCCTTTTTGTCTTCCTTCCCCATCATTATTCTATTTGCCATCCTAAGTGCCAACATATCTTTCTTGCTCTCATTCATTGCATGAGTGCTCAAACTCGAAAGGGTGAGGATCATTTTGACTTGTGCCTAACTAGTGGTTTGGGGATGAGTCAAAATAAGATTCTGAAGAAGAGCAAGTGTAAGGTTTAGTAGATTGAGTTCTCAATTAAAATAATTATTCTCTAAACCAATCTCCCATTTATTGCACGCAAACACCATTTGGAGACATTCGAGTCACAGACAGCAAGAGCTCTTGCACCTTTATGTTCTTACTTTGCTAATCTCAATACTAAATATAGACTCTTCCTTGTTATTGTCTTGACTTGAATTGCATATCTTACTTAATTTACTTTGAAGTTCTTATATGTGTGTTACCATGTCACCATGGAAATTATTTGTGATATCATTTACCTACTCGCGGACGAGCAGGAATTAAGCTTGGGGATGTTGATGCGTCCCAAACGTATCTATAATTTTTGCTTGTTCCATGATCTTTTGGGTGACATTGTCATATGTTTTGCTACGCTTTTATATCTTTTTGTACTTATTTGGACTAACCTACTAACTCAGTGCACCCAGTGCCATTTTGTGTCTGCTGATGTCTTTTTTGCAGGGGCTTTTACCCAATTTTTCGAAGCCCCAAAAATCCCGAGAAAAATATATATAACTCAGCGTAACGGAAGCTTCCAGATCACCGAAGATGGGCCGGAGGGGGCCAGGAGCTTCCCAGGCGACCACCCGGCGCGGCCTGGCCCCTGGCAGCGCCCACAGGCCACCTGGGTGGGCCCCACCTCTTCTGACGCCCTCCTTTGGCCTATATTTACTCCCGAGAGGAAACCCTTCCATCACATCCAGAATCGTGAATTTCTCCATCGTTCCGCCATCGCAGTGCTTCCGAGATCGGGAGCGTCACGAGACCTCTTCCCGGCACCTTGTCGGAGGGAGGATTGACCTCCGGGAGCTTCTCCACTGCCATGGACTCTTCCCGGACGTGCCGTGAGTAGTCCTCCTTGGACCATGAGTCCATGACCAGTAGCTATGTGAAGTCTTCTCTCCAATCTTGTGCTTCCATGATTATCCCTTGTGAGCTTCCCTACATGATCAAGGCATCTATGTAATTTTCCTACTATTGCTTTGCTCGGTTTGTTGGGATCCGATGAAGTATGAGATTACGTTCAGATTGTTATGAGTTATATATTTGATTATACTTTTATATTATGTTCTTTAGTGATTCATGCATTTTCTCCATTGTTTTGTATTACATTCACCGAGTAGTAGATTGTAACTCCAAGAGGGAGCGTTATGCATGATTGTGGGTTCATGCCCCCTCGTGTCTAGCTTGAGTGACAGAAACATGACACTAGGGGATCTGTTGTTGCCACCAGGGAGCAAACAACGGTGCTTGTGACCACGGTTGCACCCTGGTTCGATAAACAAGGGAGAAAACAACGGTCCTTGGCCCCCGTCGGCGTTCTAGGAATGGGGGTACCCAGACCTGCGTGCCCGCGGCCCAAGGCTGGCCCACTTCATCAACCAAAAACCAACAGGCCCAGCACCACTCAAGACAAGGCCCTTGCGAGGGGCCAAGCCTCGCAAGGAGGAACAACATTAATACCCACAGGGGGGCTCCTCAGAACCCCTCCGGAGCGGCGGACATTACGAGGCGAGACACGGCCTCGGGAGTCTAGGATGACGCGGGGGAAGGACACGCGAGCAGCAGATGGCAGGACGGTGCAGTTTCTCCTTTAGTGCAAAGGGGACAAGGACGCACGCAGGTCTCCAAGGCATCTCCCAAAGGTTTCCATTCTGGTGCAGCAAGGCCACCACCGCCCGCCGGCAGAACGGACGTCATCCCTGGACATGTCCCTACTACGCTCGCAGCCACTTTGCAGGCGAAGACTACTTTAGGACAGGGGATCCCTTCTTGCCCAAACGATAAGGGAAGAGGACCGGGGCCGCCACTATATATAGAGTGTAGGTTACTTCGTAGAGAGAGAGATCCATTCATTCACCCACTGGCACCACACAAAGGCCACCCAGCCTTCGGAGGCCCTCGAGCACTGTTCTAGTTCATCCACCAACCTCCACGAGAGGCAATCCACTAAAGCAGATGTATGGTATTACGCTTCTCAGCGGCCCAAACCTGGGTAAACTGACGTGTTCTATGTTTTCCACTGCGAGTAGTGAGTTAGGTGAGGCGAGCCCGCGAGAGATCTTCGTACACACCCGTGAGATCGAATCTTCAGGGTTTTGCGGAGCCTGAAATCTGACATAGGCGATCTTGATAGCACTCTCATTGTCGCAGTAGAGGGGCACATTCTTCATGTTGATGTCGTAGTCTCTCAGGGTTTGCTTCATCCATAGCAATTGAGCACAACAAGATCCAGCAGCAATGTATTCAGCTTCAGCAGTGAAGAGTGATACACAGTTCTGCTTCTTTGAGGACCAGCAGACTAATGGTCTTCCAAGGAAATGACATGTGTCTGACGTTGACTTGCTATCCACACGGTCACCAGCATAATCAGAATCAGAATATCCAACGAGGTGAAGATTTGAGCCCTTGGGGTACCATAGTTCTAGTGTTGGTGTCTGAGCTAGATAACGAAGAAAATGTTTCACAGCCTTATGGTGTGATTCCTTCAGTTTAGCTTGAAAACGAGCACACATGCAAACACTAAGCATAATATCTGGCCTAAATGCACATAGGTACAATAAGGATCTAATCGTAGAACGATATACCTGTTGATCAAAATCTTTACCAATTTTGTGAGTGCAGAGGTGGCCGTTGGTAGGCATAAGAATCTTGACGCCTTTGCATTCATGCATGCGGAATATCCTCAGAACATCCTTGAGGTATTTATCCTGAGATATGAAGATGCCATTGCGTTGTTGACGAATTTGCAGAGCTAAGAAGAATTTCAGCTACCCCATCATGGGCATTTGATATTCTTCACCCATCATGTAGGAAAATTCATCATTGTAACGTTTGTCAGTACAACCAAAAATTATGTCATCGACATATATTTGGCACAAAAAAAGTTCATTGTCATAGGATTTTGTGAAAAGAGTAGGATCAAGTGAACCGGGTTTGAAGCCTTTCTTCATGAGGAATTACTTCAATGTATCATACCACGCCCGAGGGGCTTGCTTGAGGCCATAGAGTGCCTTTTTGAGTCTGAAGACTTTGTTAGGGTGCTTCGGGTCTTCAAAACCTAGGGGCTGAGCAACATATACTTCTTCCTCAAGCTTACCATTGAGGAATGCACTTTTCACATCCATTTGATATAGAGTAATATTGTGATGGTTAGCATAAGCAAGTAATATTCGAACAGCTTCAAGTCTAGCAACAGGTGCAAAAGTTTCATCAAAGTCAATTCCTTCAACCTGTCTGTAGGCTTGGGCTACAAGTCGTGCGTTGTTCCTCACAACCCGACCATCCTCATCTTGCTTGTTTCAGTAGATCCACTTGGTGTCGATAATATTGTGCTTGTGAGGATCTGGTCTTTTGACGAGTTCTCATACGTCATTTAGCTTGAACTGAAGAACTTCATCTTGCATGGCTTGAATCCACTCAGGTTCCATGAAGGCTTCACCGACTTTTGAGGGTTATGTGATAGACACAAAACAGGAATGCCCACAAAAGTTAACTAAGCGTGAAGCTTTTGAGCGAGTGAGAGGACCTGGTGCATTGATGTCATCGAGGATTTTGTCAAGTTCTACTTCATTTGCAATCCTTGGATGAGCTGGTTGAAGACTTTGGTTGGGCTGAGGAATTTGGTCTGTAGCATTTTCCTCGGGTCCACTTGCTTGAACTTCCTCAGTGTTGGGACGACTTCTTCAACAAGGGGTTGTTGCTAAGCAG
This sequence comes from Hordeum vulgare subsp. vulgare, assembly GCF_904849725.1. Lineage (NCBI taxonomy): Eukaryota > Viridiplantae > Streptophyta > Magnoliopsida > Poales > Poaceae > Hordeum > Hordeum vulgare. The sequence goes on along the minus strand of NC_058520.1, from coordinate 295,678,459 downwards.
GAATGAGATCTGCAGTAGCCTTGAGCTTGATGGCTTCCTTAGGAGTCAATTTATCTGGCACGGGAGGCAGATGCTCTCCTTGCGAGTCGTTAGTTTCATCAAACGGCACATTTATAGTTTCCACAACCTTGTTGTGATAGGTGTTGAAGACTATGTAGGTGTGTGAGTCCTCTTCGTAACCAAGCATACAACCCTCATGTGCTTTAGGTGCAAACTTTGAGCTATAGTGAGGATCTCTAATCCAGCATCTTGCACCGAAGACTTTGAAATAACTTACATTGGGTTTCTTATCAGTGAGGAGTTCATATGAGGTTTTCTTGAGGAATTTGTGAAGATATACCCTGTTGATGATGTGGCAAGAAGTGTTGATTGCTTCAGGCCAAAAGCGACGAGGAGTTTGGTATTCTTCAAGCATAGTCCATGCCATTTCAACCAGAGTCATGTTCTTGCGTTCAACGACGCCATTCTGTTGAGGAGTATAAGGAGCAGACAATTCGTGAGTAATACCAAGTTCATCAAGATAATCATTGATGACCCACGAGTATAGGGGATCAATCGTAGTCCTTTCGATAAGTAAGAGTGTCGCACCCAATGAGGAGCAAAAGGCTCTGATAAACGATTTCAGCAAGGTAATAACTGCAAGCACTGAAAGTATCGGTGACAAGTGATTGTGTAGCGAGGTGAAATGTAGCAAGCAAAAAGTAACAAGTAACAAGTAGTAGCAATGGTGCAGCAAGTGTCCCAATCAATTTTGTAGCAAGGGACAAGCCTGAACAAAGTCTTATAGAAGGAAAAACGCTCCCGAGGACACACGGGAATTTCTGTCATGCTAGTTTCATCATGTTCATATGATTCACGTTCGTTACTTTGATAGTTTGATATGTGGGTGGACCGGCGCTTGGGTACTGCCCTTACTTGGACAAGCATCCCACTTATGATTAACCTCTCTCGCAAGCATCCGCAACTACAAAAGAAGAATTAAGACAAATTCTAACCATAGCATTAAACTAGTGGATCCAAATCAGCCCCTCACGAAGCAACGCATAGACTGGGGTTTAAGCTTCTGTCACTCCAGCAACCCATCATCTACTTACTACTTCCCAATGCCTTCCTCTAGGCCCAAATATGGTGAAGTGTTATGTAGTCGACGTTCACATAACACCACTAGAGGAAAAACAACATACAGCATATCAAAATACCGAACGAATATCAAATTCACATGACTATTATTAACATGACTTATCCCATGTCCTCAGGAACAAAAGTAACTACTCACAAGACATAATCATAATCATGACCAGAGGTGTAATGAAGAGCATCAAGGATCTGAACATAAACTCTTCCACCAAGTAATCCAACTAGCATCAACTACAAAGAGTAATCAACACTACTAGCAACCTTACAAGTACCTATCGGAGTCGCGAGACGAAGATTGGTTACAAGAGATGAACTAGGGATTGGAGAGGAGATGGTGCTGATGAAGATGTTGATGAAGATGCCTCCCCTCCGACGAGAGGAGTGTTGGTGATGACGATGGCGATGATTTCCCCCTCCGGGAGGGAAGTTTCCCCGGCAGGATCATCCTGCCGGACCTCTAGATTGGATCTGCTCAAGTTCCGCCTCGTGGCGGCGGCGAAACCACGAAAAAGCTCCCGGTTGATTTTTTTTCAGACCAAAACCCTTCATATAGCAAAAGGGGGGAGCTAGTGGGCCGCCAGGCAGCCCACAAGCTTGCCCTGCGCCACCAGGGGGTGGTGGCAGTGGGCAGGCTTGTGGAGCCCTGGTGGGCCCCCTCCGGTAGTTCTTTCGCCCAGTATTTTTTATATATTCCCAAAAAATTCCATGTAAATTTTCAGGGCATTTGGAGATGTGCAGAATAGTGGACTAGGATTTGCTCCTTTTCCAGTCCAGAATTCTAGTTGCCTGAATTCTCCCTCTTCAAATAAACCTTGCAAAATAAGAGAGAAAAGGCATAAATATGGTACCACAAGTAATATAACAGCCCAAAAAGCAATAAATATCAACATGAAAGCATGATGCAAAATGGACGTATCAACTCCCCCAAGCTTAGACCTCGCTTGTCCTCAAGCGAAAACCAAGTTCCATAAACATGTCCAGATGTTGAGGGACGAAGGTGTCGATAAAACATAATACGGACATGAGGGCATCATGATCACACATAGAACAGCAATATATCATAAAGATTCTTATGGGAAAGTAACAATTCCTTCACAAAGCAAAGCATGAAGCAAAAACCTTACCGAGAAATAACCAACAATAGTCCATAGTCATTGAAGCAATTGCAATTTATCACAACATCAGAAAGAGTCAAATAAGAGCTTGTAAGGCAAACCCACATACTTAATCATCTCTTTTGTTTTCCACAATTGTTACAACTCACGTGGTACTCATGGTGTCAAAGTTTCAGCTGGACACAGAGGAAGATAGGGGCTTATAGTTTTGCCTCCCAACCATTTACCTCAAGGGTAAAGTCAACAACAATAAAGCATAAGTACTCAACTCCAAGTTGATATATGAATATAGATCTTTCCCAAGCATGTGACTGTAGCCAAGACAAAGGCAAAAAGGTAATTGGTGATGATCACCATGACTCTTACAAGGGCAAAAAGTAAAGGTACAAGATAGGCCCTTCACAGAGGGAAGCAGAGGTTGTCATGCGCTTTTGAGGTTTGAATGTGTGTCCTCTTAGTGCGGAGGAACGTCACTTTATATTGCCTCCTGTGACAAAGAAATTTGTTATGCAGTCTGTCGCTTTTATGTCTTCCTCATCACAGGTTCGTACAAAGCTTATTTTCCACACACTAATACATCATACATATTAGAGAGCAATTTTTATTGCTTGCACCGATGACAACTTACTTGAAGGATCTTATTCAATCCATAGGTAGATATGGTGGACTCTCATGGCAAAACTGGGTTGGTTTATGGATGCACAAGTAGTATCTCTACTGGGTGCAGGAGTTTTGGCTAATATGAGGTGGAAGCAATCGTCACATGCTAAGGGGTCTCTAATCATATAACATTGTTTGGAATCAAGCAAACACAATTCATTATGTTGTCTTCCTTGTCCAACCTCTACTCCTAGGCATGTAATAGTTTGGTGAGTGCTCACAATTGTAAAAAGTGTCTAAGATGATATATTTATATGTGAACCTCTCTTTCCTTATTACTTCTTATTAATTGCAACAATGACTGAGGTCTATGTTGATTTATTCTCAACAAGTTTCAATCATCATACGTGTCATAAGTGAAGTTATCACTTTCCATAAGATCGTCTCATGATCTTTCATGCTATCGTTCTTTTCATACTTTTGATCATGGCACAAAGCAAAGCCCTTGACTAAGACACTCTTTATTATATAGCTCGTAAGCTCGAATACAACGGGGGAGAGACAAAAGCAAAAGACTCAAACTAAAAACTAAAGACTTATTCCTCTAAGGGAAGAAATAAAAACTGAAAAGGAAAGAACTAAAAAAAGGTAAAAGCAAAATATATAAAGGTGATACGATACCAGGTCAACTCCCCCAAGCTTGGCAGAAGCCAAGGGGATTGCCCATAGCAATGCTTAGTTGTCTTCCTTTGGCGGTGATGGTGGTGTTGTTGGAGCGGTCTGATCCTCCGTCTTCCAAGGCATAGGTGCTCCATCGTGGCAGGATGAACGAGTCGCGGGAATCCTCAAATCTGCAGCCAACCTTATTGATTTAAATCTGTACTCATACTCACAGTTTTGATTCTGCAGGTCATAGATCTGGCCCTGAAGTTGGTCAACCCTATCGTAGAGCCTGGAGAGGTGTTTCCCAATATCAATGGCATCCATCTTGTGATTTCTAGTGAACTCCGTGATCATCGTGTGGTTGGCGTTGAGTCCACGCTCCACCATCCCTTGGCACTTGAAGACTTGTTGCTCCATTGCTTCGAACCTCGTTTCCATGCTTCCGGTCTTCTTAGGCCCCTCAACATCACGGATGTGCAACATCCCCTCGCTCATCTTGATATATTGAGGGTGTTTCAGCACTTCCGTGAGGTAGGGATTGATGACTTTCTCGAAGATCTTGTCCTTAGGAGCGTTTGGGGAAGTCATGATGATCTAGATCTGTCACGGAAACAGGCTTGAAACAAAAAAAGAGGAAAACTACGCGATACGAAGATCAAAACCTTCAGGTGACTATATATTGATTTTTTCTGGACCAGAAGGAGTCCTCTGCAAGAAAACGGAGTCCGGGAGGCACACGAGGTGCCCACAAGCTTGCCCTCCGCCACCAGGGGGTAGGGGGCGGTGGCAGGGCTTGTGGCTGCCTCGTTTGCTCTCCGGACTGCTTTTTATTTGTCTAATTTTCCAGAAATTCCAAAACGGAAGAAATTTCCTATTGGAAAAGTATCGGAGTCCAATTTCTTACCGAAACAGATACATCTTCATTTTCAAGGTATGAAACGGGCTAAAAAACATCCCTTATGTACTCCTCTGGAGTTATGACATTGATGATATTGGTCTCAACATTTATGGGAGTACCAGAGATGTAATGCTTGATTCTTTGCCCATTTACCACTCTAGAAAAATTTCCTTCCGTGTTATTGATTTTGATGGCACCAGAACGATATACTTCCTTGACAACATAGGGACCTTCCCATTTAGAGAGAAGCTTGCCTGCAAAGAATCTCAAACGAGAATTGTATAGCAAGACATAATCACCTACATTGAACTCTCGTTTCTGTATCCGTTTGTCGTGTCATCTCTTAACCCTTGAACAACCTGGCATTCTCATATGCCTGGGCTCTCCATTCATCTAACGAGATGATATCAAACAACCGCTTCTCACCGGCAAGTTTGAAATCAAAGTTGAGCTCTTTGATTGCCCATTAAGCTTTGTGTTCCAGCTCAAGGGGTAAATGACAGGCCTTACAGTAAACCATTTTATACGGTGACATGCCCATGGGATTCTTATAAGCAGTCATATAAGCCCATAGTGCATCGTCAAGTTTGCTAGACCAGTTCTTTCGAGATCTATTGACGGTCTTTTGTAGGATCAACTTAATCTCCCTATTACTCAACTCCACTTGACCACTAGACTGAGGATGGTAAGGAGATGCAACTCTATGGTTGCCATCATACTTAGCTAGCATCTTGCGGAAAACACCATGAATGAAGTGTGAACCGCCATCAATCATCAAGTATCTAGGGACTCCAAATCTTGGGAATATGACTTCTTTAAGCATCTTAATAGAGGTGTGGTGATCAGCATTTTTAGTGGGGATAGCTTCTACCCACTTGGTAACGTAATCCATAGCAACTAAGATGTGAGTGTACCCATTGGAACTCGGGAAGGGTCCCATATAATCAAAGCCCCAAATATCAAATGGTTCAATGACAAGTGAATAGTTCATAGGCATCTATTGACTCTTACTGATGTTCCCTATCCTTTGGCATTCGTCATAAGACAAGACAAACTTACGAGCATCCTTGAAGATAGTGGGCCAATAGAAACCTGATTGCAATACCTTATGGGCAGTTCTATCTCCAGCATGGTGTCCTCCGTAGGCTTCGGAATGACACTTCTCCAAGATCTGTCCCTGTTCATGTTCAGGCACACAACGTCTAATAACACAATCTACTCCTTCCTTATAAAGGTGAGGATCATCCCAAAAGTAGTGTCTCAAATCAAAGAAGAATTTCTTCTTTTGTTGATAGGTGAAACTGGGTGGTATGTATTTTGCTACGATATAGTTTGCATAATTGGCATACCACGGTGCACTAAGTGAAGTGCGGATGACATTTAATTGCTCATTAGGAAAGCTATCATCAATAGGTAGTGGGTCATCAAGGACATTCTCTAACCTAGACAAGTTATCTGCTACAGGGTTGTCAGCACCCTTTCGGTCAACGACGTGCAAATCAAATTCCTGTAGCAGGAGAACCCATCTGATCAGCCTAGGCTTACCGTCCTTCTTCTCCATGGGGTACTTAATAGCAGTATGATCAGAGTGAATAGTGACTTTGGAGTCAACTATGTAAGATCTGAACTTTTCACATGCAAACACGACTGCTAAAAATTCCTTCTCCGTAGTGGCATAGTTTCTTTGGGCACTGTCTAGAGTTTTACTAGCATAGTGAATGACATTCAACTTCTTGTCAACTCTTTGTCCTAGCACAGCACCAACAGCATAATCACTAGCGTCACACATGATTTCAAAGGGCAAGTTCCAGTCAGGTGGTTGAACAATAGGTGCAGTTATCAAAGCCTTCTTAAGTATTTCAAAAGCTTCCTCACAATCCTCATCAAAAACAAAAGGAACATCCTTCTGCAAGAGGTTGGTAAGAGGCCTAGAAATCTTAGAGAAGTCTTTAATGAACCTTCTATAGAAACCAGCATGACCTAGGAAACTTCGTATACCTCTGATATCTATGGGGCAAGGCATTTTCTCAATTGCATCAACCTTAGCCTTATCAACTTCAATGCCTCTCTCAGAAATTTTGTGTCCTAAGACAATACCTTCATTAACCATAAAGTGTCACTTCTCCCAATTCAAGACGAGGTTGGTTTCTTCGCATCTCTGTAAGACTCGATCAAGGTTGCTGAGGCAATCATCAAAGGAAGATCCATAAACGGAGAAGTCATCCATGAAAACCTCGATGATCTTTTCACAAAAGTCAGAGAATATAGCCATCATACATCTTTGGAAGGTGGCAGGCGCATTACATAAGCCAAAAGGCATACGTCTATAGGCAAAGGTACCGAAAGGCCAGGTGAAAGTAGTTTTCTCTTGATCAGATTGTGCAACAGGTATTTGCGAGAAACCTGAATAACCGTCGAGAAAGCAGAAGTGTGTGTGTTTTGATAGCCTTTCTAGCATTTGGTCGATGAACGGCAAAGGATAATGATCTTTCCTGGTTGCCTTGTTCAGTTTCCGGAAGTCTATCACCATTCTATAGCCGGTAATAATCCTTTGTGGGATTAGTTCATCCTTATCAATAGGAACGACGGTGATACCTCCCTTCTTAGGTACGCAATGTACTGGACTTACCCAATCACTATGAGCCAGAATAAATAATTCCTGCTTCCAGAAGCTTTAATATTTCTTTTCTAACGACCTCTTTCATCTTAGGATTTAATCTCCTTTGATGATCAGCAACTGGTTTAAAGTCAGGATCGGTTTTAATCTTGTGCTGACATAGAGTAGGACTAATACCCTTAAGATCATCAAGAGTATATCCGATAGCAGCGCGGTGCTTCCTCAGAGTTTTTAGTAACTTCTTCTCTTCACGCTTTGAGAGGAGAGCACTAATAATGACAGGATATATCTCCTTCTCATCAAGATAGGCATACTTAAGAGTATCAGGCAACTATTTAAGCTCGAACACAGGATCACCCTTTGGTGGGGGAGGATCCCCAAGCAGTTCAACAGGCAGATTATTCTTGAGAATAGGATATTGTTCTAAGACAATTTTATCTATCTCATCTCTCTCCTCCATATGCATATCATTTTCATGCTCAAGCAGATATTGCTCTAAAGGATCCATAGGAGGTACGGCAATAGAGGCAAGAGCAATGATTTCATCTCTACCAGACGACTCTCTTTCATGGTTTTTCCTTCTAAACTTGGAGAATTTCAATTCATGAGACACACCTCGAAACTTACTGTGACAGTCTGCTTAATGCAATCAATGTGAGCATTGACAGTGTTGAGAAAGGGTCTACCGAATATGATGGGACAAACGCTATCTTGTGCAGTACCAAGGACGAGGAAATCAGTAGGATACTTCATCTTACCACACAGGACTTCTACGTCTCTCACAATTCCCAGAGGGCAGATAGTGTCTCTATTAGCTAGCGTAATAGTGACATCAATGGGTTCTAACTTAGCAGGTGCAATCTCATCTTTGATTTCATCATATAGATAACGGGGTATTGCACTAACACTAGCTCCCATATCACATAAACCATGGTAACAGTGATCTCCTATCTTAACAAAAACAACAGGCAGGCCAACTACAGGTCCGTGTTTGTCTTTCACGTGAGGTTTAGCAATTCTAGCGGAGTCCTCACAGAATTTGATAACATGCATGTCTATGTCTTCGGCTAAGAGATCTTTGATAATAGCAACACTAGGTTCAACTCTAATCTCCTCAGGGGTGCAAATGATCTAATGAACCCCTACGTATCATAGTTGGAGCTTTAGAATAATCCTTTATCCTAGCAGGGTATGGTGGTTTCTCAGTGTAAGCACAAGGAACAACAGGATCACTAAAAGCAATGTATTTCTCCTCAACTAGATTGGTTTTGGCTATGTTGCTTTCTATAGGAGGAGGATATTTAAACCACTTCTCTTTGGGAAGATCAACATGAGCAGCAAAAGATTCACATAGATAAGCTACTATCTCAGAGTCAAGTCCATACTTAGCGCTAAAATCTCTAGAAGTGTTTGTCTCAACAAAAGATTTAAAGCAATCAACCTGGAAATTCATACCTGACTCCTTACCTTCCTCCAGCTCCCAATCTTCAGAGTTGCGTTTGATTCTCTGCAATAAATTCCACTTGTGATCAATATCCTTCTTCATAAAAGAACCGGCACAAGAAGTGTCAAGCATGGTACGATCTTCATGAGAAAGCCGAGCATAAAAGTTTTGAGTGATGATTTCTCTCGAGAGCTCGTGATCGGGGCATGAATATAGCATTGATTTAAGCCTCCCCCAAGCTTGAGCTATGCTTTCCCTGTCACGAGGCCAAAAGTTATAAATAAAGTTCTGATCACGATGTACTAAATGCATAGGATAGAAATTTTGATGAAATTCCAATTTCAACCGATTGTAGCCCCATGATCCAGTATCATCACATAGCCTATACCATGTCAACGCCTTATCCTTCAAAGATAAAGGAAAGACTTTCTTATTTACCTCATCCTCGGGCAAACCTGCAAGCTTAAATAAACCACAAACTTCATCTACAAAGATCAGATGCAAGTCTGGATGTGAAGATCCATCTCCTGTGAAAGGATTAGCCAACAGTTTCTCAAGCATACCCAAAGGAATTTCATAAAAGATATTTTCAGTAGGTACCTCAGGTTGAGGAGAAACTCCTCGTGCTTCCGTTCGTGGTGAAGATACCCCGAACAAACTCCTCAAAGGAAAAGTTTCCATAGTGACAAGTGACAATAAATTTCAGCACAATATAAAAATGTTTCCTTACCAATTTCCACTTACCGAAGGCGCATCACTCCCCGGCAATGGCGCCAGAAAAGATTCTTGACGACCCACAAGTATAGGGGATCAATCGTAGTCCTTTCGATAAGTAAGAGTGTCCAACCCAACAAGGAGCAGAAGGCTCTGATAAATGGATTTCAGCAAGGTAATAACTACAAGCACTGAAAGTAGCGGTAACAAGTGATTGTGTAGCGAGGTGAAACGTAGCAAGCAAAAAGTAGCAAGTAACAAGTAGTAGAAATGGTGCAGCAAGTGGCCCCATCCCTTTTGTAGCAAGGGACAAGCCTGAACAAAGTCTTATAGGAGGAAAAACACTCCCGAGGACACACGGGAATTTCTGTCATGCTAGTTTCATCATGTTCATATGATTCGCGTTCGTTACTTTGATAGTTTGATATGTGGGTGGACCGGCGCTTGGGTACTGCCCTTACTTGGACAAGCATCCCACTTATGATTAACCTCTCTCGCAAGCATACGCAACTACAAAAGAAGAATTAAGACAAAGTCTAACCATAGCATTAAACTAGTGGATCCAAATCAGCCCCTCACGAAGCAACGCATAGAGTGGGGTTTAAGCTTCTGTCACTCCAGCAACCCATCATCTACTTACTACTTCCCAATGCCTTTCTCTAGGCCCAAATGTGGTGAAGTGTTATGTAGTCGACGTTCACATAACACCACTAGAGGAAAAAAACATACAGCATATCAATACACCGAACGAATATCAAATTCACATGACTATTATTAACATGACTTATCCCATGTCCTCAGGAACAAAAGTAACTACTCACAAGACATAATCATAATCATGACCAGAGGTGTAATGAATAGCATCAAGGAACTGAACATAAACTCTTCCACCAATTAATCCAACTAGCATCAACTACAAAGAGTAATCAACACTACTAGCAACCTTACAAGTACCAATCGGAGTCGCGAGATGAAGATTGGTTACAAGAGATGAACTAGGGATTGGAGAGGAGATGGTGCTGATGAAGATGTTGATGAAGATGCCTCCCCTCCGACGAGAGGAGTGTTGGTGATGACGATGGCAACGATTTCCCCCTCCGGGAGGGAAGTTTCCCCGGCAGGATCGTCCTGCCGGAGCTCTAGATTGGATTTGCTCAAGTTCCGCCTCGTGGCGGCGGCGAAACCACGAAAAAGCTCCCGAATGAATTTTTTTTCCAGACCAAAACCCTTCATATAGCAAAAGGGGGGAGCTAGTGGGCCGCCAAGCAGCCCACATGCTTGCCCTGCGCCACCAGGGGGGTGGTGGCGGTGGGCAGGCTTGTGGAGCACTGGTGGCCCCCCTCCGGTTGTTCTTTTGCCCAGTATTTTTTATATATTCCCAAAAAATTCCTCGTAAATTTTCAGGGCATTTGGAGATGTGCAGAATAGTGGACTAGGATTTGCTCCTTTTCTAGTCCAGAATTCCAACTGCTGAATTCTCCCTCTTCAAATAAACCTTGCAAAATAAGAGAGAAAAGGCATAAATATGGTACCACAAGTAATATAACAGTCCAAAAAGCAATAAATATCAACATGAAATCATGATGCAAAATGGACGTATCAATCATCAAGACTAGTATTTTTAAATTTTGTTCCATTATCACTCTTAGTATGTTTGATCTTGACAACGAAGTTCGTCGAGGCCCTTGAGGAAAATCATTTGAAGACTTCCTGCACTTCAGTTTTATACACAATGATGTGTACCCAAGTATAGCGAGAATAGTCATCAACGCTGACAAAGCCATATAAAGATGTTGCATTGGTTAGATTAGCATAATGAGTAGGTCCAAATGATCCATGTGAAGCAATTCAAACGGACGAGTAGTAGTCATGATAATCTTCGAGGGGTGTTTGGATATGGTTATTTTTCCACACTCACAAGCAACGCGGAGTTGGTACTTGAGGAATTTGACGGATTTGATTCCAATGACATGCTTCTTCTTCGGTAGTGTGTGCAAATTCCTCATGCCTGCATGACCAAGTCGTCGATGCCATAGCCAGCCTTCTGAGGTTTTTGCTAGTAAGCATGTGGCTTGTTGAGGACCTGTGGAAAAATCAACAATATACAAATCTCCTCTCCTAAAGCCTTCGAAGACTTTGGATTTGTCAGATTCCATGATGACTACACATCTATATTTTCCGAAGATGGCAATCATATCAAGATCACAAAGCATTGAGACTGACATGAGGTTAAACCCAAGGGATTCGACAAGCATGACTTTGTCCATGTGTGGGTCCTTGGAGATAGCCACTTTACCAAGTCCCAATACCTTGATTTTACCTTTATCAGGGTAAGTGATTTGCTTTAGTGGTGATGGAGTCAGTGGCATATTCATCAATAAGCATTTATCACCAGGTTATTTGTGCAACCACTGTCAAGAACCCACTCTGTATTCTTGGGTTTGTCATCCTGCAGATGAATTAGTACAGCTTACCATCTCATATGCTTCAGACTTGAAGAATATGATATCAATTTCATCAGATAAGAATTTCATCATAGTGAAATGTTATTATTTCTTCATTTTAGCTTGCGTCCAGTCAAGCAATTTCCTCAGGTCTCCAGCAAATTATTCATATGATGAATTTCATCTGGAGACATGACCTGCAGAAGTGATTAGTTCAATTTCTTCACCACCCACATCTGAAGGGGTGGAAAAGAGTTCATCATCCTGTGAGCATCATATGAGAATGGAGACATTGAAGCTAATGCACTTATTTTCACAGTAGGGGGTTAGAGTACTCAAATGAAGAGGCATAGAAATTCTTTGAGAACTTATGAACATAATGATTCGAGGAATAACGCTCATATTCATGTCCCTTCTAGTTTCCCTGCATATCAGAAGCATTAGTGCGAGTACGAGCATAGTATTGACCATCTGAGGAATTTGATCCTTGTGAAGACTTTGGTCCACCTGAGGAATTTGATCTGGGATTCTGGTTCTTCACAGGTGGTGTCATGAGGACATTCACCTAAAGATTTTCCAGGCAACTTTTGGGGACCCAGATTTTCCTCATGGGTGGTCCATTCCTGCAGTTAGTTCCAACATATTAAGAAAATACTTCACCAGATTGATTTTTGAATAGTTTATAGTTGGAGTAAAATGACTCATCAGAGGAATAGGACATTTCACATGCAAATCCTGTTAGAGTGGATGGATCAATGGAAGGGTCTTTAGCAGCAACCCATGAGGTTTTGGGGTACTGCTAAGGTTTCCAGTATGATCCATCACCAATCAATTTCCTCTTGAAGGAAATGCCCTCTTTCCTCGGGTTCCTATTCAGAATCTGCTTTTTGGGCACATCCCAAAGGGTTTGATGCCCTTTGAGACTTTTGTATATGCCTGTCACATACAATTCCTTCAACCCTGCATTTTCATCAGTAGCATTTGTGGTTTCCTCAAGTGAATAATTTGATACCACGGGAATAGTTGAAGAATTTGTAGCGATAGAAGTGTTTGATGATTCTGGTGAAGAATTAGCACTTTCATGCTCGATGCATTTCAGACATGGTGGAAGGAATTCAAGCTGAGCGGTACTGATCTGTTGAGCAAGCAATGAATCATTTTCCATTCAAATATCATCATGAGACATTCTTAACTTCTCAAGATCAAGCTTCCTTTGAACAAATTCATAGGAAAGTTTCTCATGATCATCCAAGAGTATGTCGTAATGATCTTGAAGACTATCAAATCTAGACTGGAGACTTTTTACCTCTTCGGTGAGGACTTGAGTACGGTTCATTTCATCGTTCAACAGATCATCGCTTCTGTCTAGCAGTTTCTAAAGTTTTTCAATGGCACTTTGTTCCTTAGTGGCAATGTTGGCAAGTTTATAGTAACTGGGTTTTTGATAATCATCTGGGTCATAGTCACTAGAATCAAAACAGGAAGTGTGGTTTGGTACCTTTGAACCTTTTTCCATGAAGCAATAGGTTGGAGCGAAGTCATCAGCATATTCATCAATGTAGATAGTGTTGTCATTTTGTTCAAGGATGAAGATTGACTTGCTGATGAATGTGGTAGCAAGTGCAAGACTTGCCACACCACACTCTGACTCCACTTTAGAACCTTCCTCTTCATCACATTCCTCAGATTCTTCTTCACAGTCAATTTCCTTGCCAATAAGTGCCCGAGCCTTTCATAAACTGGTCTTCTTGTGCGATGAGGAATTTGAAGATGAGGATTTTGAAGATTTCTTCTTTTTCTTCGAGTCATCAGAACTTTCATCCTTGTATTTCTTCTTCCTTGATTCCTTCACCCAGCGAGGACAATCAGCAATGTAGTGACCAGATTCCTTGCATTTGTGGCACGTTCTTTTCTTGTAGTCCTGAGATGAAGATTCTGATTTCCTCATATCTTTTCTTGAAGATTTTTCGAACTACCACGCTTTGTGAACTTCTGAAATTTCCTCACGAGCATTGCAAGTTCCTGTCCAAGTTCTTCAGGGTCACCAATACTATAATCTGAGTCTTCTTCTTCACATGAGGAATTAGCCTTAACCTTCAGCGCACGAGGTGTTGAGTATCTTGGTCAATACAGATCTCTCTTTTCTTCTTGTTGGAATTCATGAGTATTGAGTCTCTTAAGTATATGAGCAGGATCAACCATCTTGTAGTCTCTTCGTTCTTGAATCATCAGAACTAGTGTGTCAAATGATGGATCAAGAGATCGTGGTAGTTTCTTCACAACTTCATGGTCAATGATCTCTCTAGCTCCCAGTGCTTGCAGTTCATTTGATATGGCAGTGAGGCGATCAAAGGTATCTTGGCAGCTTTCGTTGTCAAGCCCCTTGAAGCGATTGAAGACATTGCGAAGAACATCCACACGAGAGTCACGCTGTGTTGAGACTCCCTCATTGACTTTGGACAGCATATCTGAGATAAGCTTAGTTGTGCCCAATGCACTCACTCTAGCATACTAACCTTTGCTCAGATGGCCACAGATGATATTCTTCGCTTGCGAGTCAAGTTGCTTAAACTTCTTCACATCAGCGGCAGAGATAGTAGTAGTGATGGAGGGTATACCATTTCCCACAATATACCAGAGATCATTGTCAATTGCTTGAATATGCATCTACATCTTGGTCTTCGAGTAGGGGAAGTCCTTTCCTTCGAAGGTAGGACATCCTGCAGTAACCTTGATCATACATGCGGTCGACATAAATAAAACTCTAGGCAGTTAAACCAAAATCACACAGAACAAGGGAGTACCTTGCTCTGATACCAATTGAAAGTGCGTTATATCGACTAGAGGGGGTGAATAGGAGATTTTTATAATTTCATCACTGAGGAAATTCCTAGTGAGGAAAGTCCTCAGTCATGAACTGAGTGCAGCGGAAATAGTACAGGATCAGGTGTGCAAAAACGTCTACTGCAAAGTACTCGATGAGATTTCATAGATTCGGTTTGCACAGTTCGCAAGTACAGAGTAAGCAGGTGAAGATTAACTCAAGTGAAGAATTTGAGGTTGAGGAAATTCAGAGAAAGTCTTTAGACAAATTCTTCAAACAGTACAGATGAGAGTCTTCAACATACAATTGAGGAATTGAGAGAGTTGAAGAAATAGAACCAGTAGCTCGATGAATACAGTTGTTGATGACCCAGATCCAACTGTTGTGACAGTTGTACGTCTCGTTCGGAGCAGCTTGGTATTGAAATCAAAGGACACACAGTCCCTACCATATTATCCTTGAGCTAAGGACACACAGTCCTCGCCCAACACCCGTGGTAAGTCTTCAGGGAAGACTTCCAAACCCTCACAAACTCGGTCACCCGGCGGTCCACAATTGACTACTGGATACTCTAGACCATGACGCCTAACCGTCTGGAGGATACAAGGTCCTCAAAAGTAACGAGTGTCGGTTCCACACAGGAACAACTTCTTCAGTGATGCTCATTCACTTGGGTTTTTGGTTTGGGTTTTTGGCTTGGGTTTGGTGTTTGGGGTATTTCCTCACTTGACGATTTTCTCTCGAAGGATCTGAGGAATTTGGGTTGCTCTAAATGACTAGCGTCAGTTTCTCTCGGAGCAGCCAACTAGCAAGTGGTTCTCTGGTGGCTATTTATAGCCTGGGAGCATCCCGACATGATTTGACATAAATGCCCTTAAATAATATGACCGTTGGGTGGATAAGATATGTGAGGTGGCGTGTGGCGCGGCAACGCTCGGAACTTTCAACTGTGGAAGTCCTCAGGTCTCTCATATTCCTCACTTTGAGGCTTTGGTAGATTTAGGCTTGGGTTGAGCATCATGAGGAAATTCGTTGTGTAGTTTTACCTCGACCCTCATTAACAGTACGGTGTTCCTATGACTCAAGTGTAAAGAAAATGAAACAGAAAGAGTAAATCTTCACGCTTCAAAGTCTTCAGAGTGTTTTCTTCAGGACACAGCGAATTCCTCATCTTCAATAACTTCATGAGGATTATCTTTGCAATTTCTTCGCGATCAAAGTCTTCAAGGAATGACCAAAGTCTTCACCCGAAGACATACATTTTTAGAGGTCGATATTCATCGAATAACTCCAACTCCTCAGCGACTTATAGAGCTTGCGTACACTCACAAACATATCAGTCTCTTAACCTATAAGTCTTCAAACCACCAAAATCACTAAGGGGCACTAGATGCACTTACACTCTTCTTCCCTTCCGTTTATTGATCTAAACATGGAGAGTAGTTACTAGGCTATCATATATTTAACTAGTAGATTATATGCATAGATATTAGAGCAACACACCTTCATGCTCTTCAACGTTGTCACAAGGCATCTCTTCAACATCTCTAGTCGATTGGGACCTAAGGACTTGAGTTACTTCAACAATAGGCTTTTCTGCAGTGCTCTACAAATAAACAAACAAGATTATGTAAAAAGTATTCATGAACTTGCAACATGAACTCCTCAAAGTATAAATCAATGTGCCTCAAAACTGAAGTTATAGATGCAGTTATACAATAGATGCAGCAACCAAACAAAAGCATGGTATATCACCTTCTTCCTATTAGTTTCTCACTAACTTGCTCGGCCTCCATTTTACTCATTTATATTTGAAAATGTAAAGCAACCAAATCGTTCAAAATCCTCGTTGTTTCTTGCTCTAAGTCTTGCTAGCCTCTCCTCCTCTTATTCTTGAACATTGTTCTCGTCTCTTCCTTTTTCCATTCTTTTTCCTAAAAAGAAAATTAACAACACATTAGATGTCAAGTAGGTGAGCATACAACTGAAAAATGGAAGGAAAAGACACAAACTTTGGTTGTTGAATTGCATGAACGAGTGTTCCATCTATATTTGTCCTACTATGGTATATTTCTAACATCAACACTGAGATATACATCGGCATCTAGATCAGGGATTGGTTCTATAGGTTCATCATGTTGGTCATAAACATCATCTTACACTAGAAACATATCATAAAGGTCTCCTGGATGTGGAAAACTTCTAAAAAAACACCAATCTGTACCAATATCATCTTGCACATAGTATGCTTGAGTTGCTTGAGATGCCAAAATGAAAGGCTCATCAGACTTGAGTAAATGCTTGAAGTTCACACGCGTGACACCCAAGTCATCAACTTGAACCCACTTGTCTTGTGCATGGTTGTCAAGCCAATCACAATTGAAAAGCACAATATTTCCCTTGTTGTTACAACTTAACTCAATAATATCGGTTATCACACCATAATATATTTTATTTCTGACCATAAGATTTTCGTTAAGTATGGAAATTCAGCACTATGACAAATAATGTTCATAGGCTCAAATGATAAAATTCTTAGAATAACATACCTCAAGTATGGATCTATGTTATCATAATTAAACAAAACATATCGAAGTGATTGCAACCATGAATCGTGATCCAAGGTCACTATATGCTTTCCAGCCAAAAATCGACCCTTGTTGGTAAAAAATGGCATAGTAGATACATTGGGCTCGCGGACATCATTTATGCATTTTCTATTAAATCTAGTCTCACATCCTTGTAAATAACGGGAACAGAATGTAAGGGACTCATCAAACACATAGCCCTCTGCAATTGACCCCTCGGGATGGCTCTTGGTATGAACAAACCCCTTTAGCTTCATATTATACCTATATAGTATATACATAACATGTATCAGTTTGTTTTGGAGATGGAGAAGAAACCATATTATACCAAGAAAATAGGTTTAGGGATGACCTTTCTATTGGATACATGTTGTTGTATTTACTGGGGCCCATAGCCTCACTTGGGTTGGAAGATGAACCATCAAGTGAACCATAAGATCAAAAAATGATGGTAGAAATATGGTCTCAAGAATGCACAAGATCTAAGCTATTTATCCCTCTAGCTTCTCCATATCACTTATGGAAATGATAGGATAATATATTTTCCTGAAGAATCTGCTAACACGAACCAATGTAATGGCCACTTCCTTTGGCAATGTGTTCCGAACAGCTAGCGGAAGCAATTGCTGCAAAAGAACATGATTGCCGTGGCTCTTCAGCCCAGTGATATTTTTCTGCCTCACAAGGACACTACCGCTTATATCAGATGCACAACCATCAGGGAACCTAGCTCCCTTCAACTTTTGGCAAAACAATTTCTTATTTTCATTGACCATTGCATAGGGTGTAGAAGGCAATCAAATTCTTCACCAACTCGGACAAGTTTGACAGCTTTCCTTATTCCTAGATGTTGTAGATCTTTACGAGAACCATAATTATCTTTTGATTTCTTATCCATGCATAAAATTGTGTTAATTATGTTTTCACATACATTCTTTTCAGTATGCATTGCATCAAGATTATGAGGCTGCACCAAGTCTTTCCAGTATCGCAACCTAAACCATATGCACTTTCTTTTCCGAACTATTGTTGGTTCACCAACCTTGCGCTTCTTGGTGGTTGTTTTACCGAAAGGGTTCTTTCCAAAAATAGTCTTCATGTTTGCAGTGAGGGCTAAAACATCCTCTCTGGTAAGTAGTACAGGTGCTACCCCTAACTCCATAGAACAAACAAAGGAGTCTTCATCAAATATGCATTCATGGTTTGGATCAAGAAACCTTCGATGATTCATATAAAAATATTTCTTGCCTTCCTTCAGCCGAAGAAAACAAGTCTGTGAGCCACACAATGGACAACCAAATTCACCCGAGGTTACAATACCAGATATAGTGCATAAGCCTGGGAGGTCAGTTGTAGTGGACAATACAACAGCATGGAGGTCAAAGTGTTCACCAGTTGAGGCATCATAGGTTCTAACACCCTCCTCAAATACTGAGTTCAAATCATCAATAAGTGGTTCAAGGAACACATCTATATCTCTCCCAGGTGACTTTGGACCAGGAATTAGCAAAGATAGGATGAAATTTTTTTGCTTCATACACAACCAAGGAGGAATATTCAACGTAATTACTACAACAGGCCAAACACTATATGATAAATTCATTGTCCTAAATGGATTAAAACCATCAGTTGTTGCAAGCAGCCTAATGTTGCGACTATCTTCGACGAACTAGGGATATTTGGCATCAAAGTCCTTCCAAGCAGGTGCATCCGATGTATCCCTTATTAGTCCATCTCTTGTGCGTCCTTCATCATGCCATTTGCAATTTGTTGCACTCTTCGGGGAAACGAACAGGTGTTGTATCCTGTTCTTTATTGGGAAATAATGAAGAACCTTCCTTGGGACCTTGTGTACATGTTTACCATTGCTACCTCTTGATCTTGTGTTGGTTTTCCCTTGAAGAGGAAATGGTGATGCAGCAAAGTAGATATGTATTTCCCTCAGTTTGTTGAGAACCAAGGTATCAATCCAGTAGGAGGAACAAGAAAGGCCCCAATAGTAGTACCTACATAAATAATCAAACACTTGCACCCAACGCTATAAAGGGGTTGTCAATCCCTTCAGAGTTATTTACAAGGATGAGATATGATAGAGATAGATATAAAATATTGCGGAAACAAAAGTAAATAATTTGTAGCAAAGTATTTTTGGTATTTTTCGTTTATAGATCTGAAAATATAATACGGAAAATAGACCCGGGGTCCATAGGTTTCAATGGAGGCTTCTCTCATAAAAGAAAATAATACGGTGGGTGAACAAATTACTGTCGAGCAATTGATAGAAAAGAAAATAATTATGAAGATATCTAAGGCAATGATTATGCATATAGGCATCACGTCCGTATCAAGTAGACCGAAACAATTCTGCATCTACTAGTATTACTCCACACATCGACCAACTCCTCCCTGCATCTAGAGTATTAAGTTCATGAAGAACAGAGTAACGTATTAAGTAATATGACATGATTTAGAGGGGTAAACTCAAGCAATATGATGAAAACCCAATCTTTTTATCCTTGATGGCAACAATACAATACGTGCCTCGCTGCCCCTACTTTGTCACCGTGTGAGGACACTCCAAGATTGAACCCAAAACTAAGCACTTCTCCCATTGCAAGAATTACCAATCTAGTTGGCCAAACCAAACCAATAATTCAAAGAGACTTGCAAATATATGAAATCGTGCATATAAGAATTCAGAAGAGACTCAAATAATATTCATAGATAATCTGAACATAAACTCACAATTCAACGAATCTCGACAAACACACCGCAAAAGAGTATTACATCGGATAGATCTCCATGAAGATCATGAAGAACATGGTATTGAAGATCAAAGAGAGGGAAGAAGCCATCTAGCTACTAGTTATGGACCCGTAGGTCTGTGGTGAACTACTCACACATCATCGGAGGGGCAATGGATTTTATGTGGCTGTTTTGAGGAAAATATGTGGTGGCTGCTTTGAGGAAAATATGTGGTGGCTGTTTTGAGGAAGGTGGGTTTAATGTACCGACGAAAGTTGCGCGGTACTAGAGAGTCTAGCAAAGGTGGAAGGGTGAGAGTGCGTATAATCCATGAACTCAACATTAGTCATAAAGAACTCACATACTTGTTGCAAAAGCCTATTAGTTATCGAACCAAAGTATTAGACGCATGCTCCTAGGGGAAGGGTTGGTGGGAGTTAACCATCGCGCGATCCTGACCTCCACACAAAGGTTGACAATCATTAAACAAATCATGCTCTGACTTCATCACAGAACGGTTCACCGTACATGCATGCTACGGGAATCACAAGCTTTAACACAAGTATTTCTTCTTATTCACAATTACTTACTAGCATGACTCTCATATTACCATCTTCATATCTCAAAACTATATGCAAGGAATCAAACTTCTCATCATATTCAATGCACTTAATATGAAAGTTTTTATTATATCCCTCTTGGATGCCTATTATATTAGGACTAAATTCATAACCTAAACCAATTACCATGTTGTTTAAAGAACTCCAAAAATAATATAAGTGAAGTACGAGAGTTTAATAATTTCTATAAAACACAACACCGATGTGCTCTAAAAGATATAAGTGAAGTACTAGAGCAACACTGGCTAGCTCAAAAGATATAAGTGAAGCACAAAGATTATTCTAATAAATTCATGATTCAGCATGTCTCTCGCTCAAAAGATGTGTGCAGAAAGGATTATTGTGGCAAACTAAAAAGTAAAGACTCATATCATATAAGACAATCCAAGCAAAACACATATCATGTGGTGAATAAAAATATAGCCTCAAGTAAATTTACCGATGGATTGAAGACAAAAGAGGGGATGACTTCTGGGGAATCCCCAAGCTTAGGATCTTTGGTATCCTTGAATATTGCCTGGGGTGCTTTGGGCATACCCAAGCTTAGGCTCTTGCCACTCTTTATTCTGTAGTCCATCAAATCTTTACCCAAAACTTGAAAACTTCACAACACAAAACTCAACAGAAAACTCATGAGATCCGTTAGTATAAGAAAAATAAATCACCACTTAAGTAATGTTGTGAACTCATTATTTATTTATATTGATGTAATATTTACTATATTCAAACTTTTTCATGGTTTGTACCCTCCGATACAACCCATAGAGTCATCAAAATAAGCAAACAACACAAAGAAAACAGAATCTGTCAAAAACAAAACAGTCTATAGCAATTTGTTTACTTCGAATACTTCTGTAACTCCAAAAATTCAAAAAAATTAGGAAGTTATGGGCAATTTGTAGTCCTATATTTTGTAACAAATTCAGATCAAAAGCACATTTTAGTGAATTTTTAAAATTCCTGGACTGGGAGCAAAATTTCTGTTTTTCAGCAAAATCAACTTGCAAACACCGTAGACCATCCCAAAGGTCTTACTTGGCTCAAACACTAATTAAAACAAGAAAACACAATTATTACAGAGGTAATAATGTTTCCAACAATCAAAAACAAAAGAAAAAACAAAAGCAAAACAAATAAAATTGGGTTGCCTCCCAACAAGCGCTATTGACAATTTTTCATGAGGGCTTTCTCAAATCCGGGGGGGTCTTTCCTCTTCCCCGGGTTTGTAGGTGAAGAAACCACCTTATTGTCCAAAATATCCAAACGCTTATTGCAAATGGTAATCAAAGTGTTCAAACGGTTGAGGTTTCCATTGATATGTTTAAGGGGTTCGTGATATTGTCGTAACTCGATTAAGTGCTTATGTAAGTCACTCAATTTGTCAAGAATTTGAACTCCCTCTTTTGAAAAATTAAACCCCTCTTTTATATAGGAACCCCAAAAATCCCCTCCAAGACTTCATAAGCAGCGTTTGTATTTAATTCAATAAAATTCCCTTTTGAGGCAAAATCTAAAATTTCTCCATGGTGTAAAGCCAATCCAATGTCAAAAAATCTGATAAAAACCTCTGCATCCCCTTTTAAGTTGGAGATACGATAGGATTCCATTAGACTATACCAGGCATCTTTCAAATTCTCCCTTTGTATTTGTTTGAAGTATAAAACTTCAAAAACTGGTGACAAAGGGGAAGTGGTAATGGTAGTCATGGAGACAAGTAAGAGATCCGAAAGGAGAGAGACAAACGAAAAAGGCGAATAAAAAGGGAAAATATTTTTGGTGTTTTCTAAAAATCTTTTTAGAAGTGGGGGAGAGGAATACGGGTGGCAAATGGCAAATAAAGTAAATGCAAGAGATGAGTTTGTGATGGGTACTTGGTAGGTGTGATCTTGCTATGTATCCTCCCCAACAATGGCGCCAGAAATCTTTCTTGCTACCTATTGAGCTTGCGTTGGTTTTCCCACGAAGAGGAAAGGGAGATGCAACGAAGTAGATAAGTATTTCCCTCAGTTTGTTGAGAACCAATGTATCAATCCGGTAGGAGGAACAAGCAAGGCCCCAATAGTAGTACCTACAAAAACAATCAAACACTTGCACCCAACGCTATAAAGGGGTTGTCAATCCCTTCAGAGTTTTTTGCAAGGTTGAGATCTGATAGAGATAGATATAAAAGATTGCGGAATCAAAAGTTAATAATTTGCAGTAAAGTATTTTTGGTATTTTTGGTTTATAGATCTGAAAATATAATATGGAAAATAGACCCGGGGGCCATAGGTTTCACTAGAGGCTTCTCTCATAAAAGAAAATAATACGGTGGGTGAACAAATTACTGTCGAGCAATTGGTAGAAAAGCAAATAATTATGAAGATATCTAAGGCGCTAATTATGCATATAGGCATCACGTCCGTATCAAGTAGATCAAAACGATTCTGCATCTACTACTATTACTCCACACATCGACCGACTCATGCCTCCATCTAGAGTATTAAGTTCATGAAGAACAGAGTAACGCATTAAGTAAGATGACATGATGTAGAGGGATAAACTCAAGCAATATGATGAAAACCCCATATTTTTATCCTTGATGGCAATAATACAATACGTGCCTCGCTACCCATACTTTGTCACTGGGTGAGGACACCACAAGATTGAACCCAATACTAAGCACTTCTCCCAATGCAAGAATTACCAATCTAGTTGTCCAAACCAAACCGATAATTCGAAGAGACTTGCAAAGATATGAAATCATGCATATAAGAATTCAGAAGAGACTCAAATAATATTCATAAATAATCTGAACATAAACTCACAATTCATCGGATCTCGACAAACACACCGCAAAACAGTATTACATCGGATAGATCTCCATGAAGATCATGAAGAACATGGTATTGAAGATCAAAGAGAGAGAGAAGAAGCTATCTAGCTACTAGCTATGGACCCGTAGGTAGGTGGTGAACTACTCACACATAATCGGAGGGGTAATGGAGTTGATGTAGATGCCTTCCGTGATCAATTCCCTCTCTGAAAGATTACTGGAGAAGGCTCCTAGATTGGATCTCTCAGGAACAGAGGCTCCCGGCGGCGTAAAAGTATTTTCGTGGCTCTTTTTGGTGATACGAGAATATTTGGGAATTTATAGGCCAAAGAATAGGGTTAGGAGAGCTCTAGGGGGGCCACAAGCCAGGGGGCGCGGCTATCCCCCAGGGTGCGCCTTGCACGCTTGTGGCCTCCCGGCAAGTGCCTTGCCCCCTACTCCAAGTTTCTTGGGTATCTTCTGGTCCAGGAAAATTCTTTACGAAGATTTTGTTCCATTTGGACTCTGTTTAATATTCCTTATCTGCAATACTCAAAAACGTGGAAAAAATAGACACTGGCACTAGGCTCTAGATTAATAGGTTAGTCCCAAAAATAATATAAAATAGCATATTAATGCATATAAAACATCCAAAAGAGATAATATAATAGCATGGAACCATCAAAATTTATAGATACGTTGGAGACGTATCAACCATCAAGGCTATTCTTTTCATATTTCCACCGGGAAGTTTTGCATGTAGGACAAATATCCTTATCTGCATGCTCCTTCCAAAACGAAATGCAATCATGCTCACATGCATGAATTTTAATATAACCAAGCTCAAGACATTTTATCATTTTCTTAGCTTCATAAAAGTTTTTGGGTAGCTTTGCTGTTGGGAAGGCCTCTTTTAGCAACTCTAGCATCATGGCAAAACATTTATCACTCCAACCTCTAAGAGATTTGGTATGTAGTAACCTAATGAAAAAACGTAGTTTTGAAAAGGTTGTGCACCCTGGATAAAGCTCCTCGCTATCATCACCTATGAATTGTCGAAAAGCATCTCCCTCGTGCTTCTTTTTCTTTTCTAGAAGAGGGTCAACGCTCTGAGGCTCTACATCCTCGTGAATTAGATCCTCCCCGCCGCCACTATAACTCAAAACCCCAATTAGGTGTGCCATATCTTGAATCATTTCAAACATCTCATCATAATTATCTAGGTCATTCTCCTGTTGAACATCATCAGGTTGGACTAGATCATGGTCACTATCAGATGCAATTGATGATGATGCCTCCCCATGATATATCCATCTTTTGTACCCACTAATAAACCCATAACATAACAATTCTTCATAGACAGCACTAGCTTCACACCAGCAACAATTCAAGCATTTTTTACAAGGACATAATATAATATTTCCTCTTGGTGAATGAGTAAAAGCAAACTCTACGAATTTCACTACCCCGTAAATATATGCTTGTGTGTTTCTAGCTACATCCATCCGGCTCTTGTCCATTCTTGACCAGTTTCACTATAATTTCCTAACATACGAAAGAAAGTGTACTTCTATTAATGGGGAATATCTAGTAGCAAAATGCATGCCATTATTATCTAGTACATGCAAATAGGTATACAATACAAACCAGGAATAAAATCTAGCACAATAGAAATAGTGAACTAAAACATCTCATTTCATGAAATGCAAACACTAAAATAGTGGTAGGAATACCATGGGAATAGCAAAGAAATATCATCGTCGATTAAGAAGCAGAGGATGTGGTGCTACTCTGGCGATGAAGCGGAGTACCTACACGGCACTACTCACGCGCTACCTAAAGGAGACAACGTTCTCGAGGCGCCTTTTGCCTGAAGGAGAGGAGGACCAAATACATTAATATCAGGCTGCAGGTAGACACGGGCCGTCCGCGGTGCCCACTTACAAGCCCATAAAAGTTATGCTCGCAGTCACCCACGGGATTACCTCAAACTTATGTGGAATATGTGGATTAGCCCACGAAAACCACGTCCTACCCGCATATCGTCCTCCCCTAGGAAAAAATATATATGTTTGCGACCCACGCACGCCGCCGCGCGATGCAGCGACCCTGGCGCAGGCAACGCGACCAGAAGCCGAAGAGACGCCGCTAGCTCCGGCCCATGAGTATTGCCGCTTCCGCACTCCCTCCTGAGTTCCCTCCTCGTCGACTCATCATCATCATCTCCTCCTTGCTTTCTTTGCCAATGGAGAAGAGTTTCGCCGGCGCTGCCCTTGGATCCCTACCCGCTCCATCGACTGAAGATACCAGTCTCCGTGAACTTGTATTGCAATTCTCGCCGCAATAAGGAGGCCAGCTTGTGTTCCTGTAGTATTGCCAGATGATCGGCGGCTGGCATGAGCATGGTGAGTTGGCGACACGCGCATGCAGTACAACTGTATGTGCACCGGTGTCCGCACACCAACGCACCAGCGCGCGCATGTCGGCGAATGCAATGGCTTTGTCCTGTGTATGGCCGCGTGATCAAGTGCCGATGGTGGTGCATGCATGGAGGCGTTGGTACGTCGCTAGTTTGGGATGGCACACTCGGTCCGTTGGGTTCTAGCTACTTGGTTCCACATGGACATGCTCATCAACGCTGTTGGCAAGGAGGAGCGCATCATTGACAGACGGAGGCAACACTTCGGCAGCTCCTCGCCGGAGTTCGATGGTTCCGGGGTCGTCGCTACGGACGTGCACGACGCGATGCGAGCGTTGCTTGCCGTGCACGACAATGCATCTGCCAACCAGGGAAAGGCATGCAGTAGTACACTACTCATTATCCAGAAGTGTAATATGTAAATTGAGTTATGTGGGCGAGCGGCAACCGCGGACTAAACTGTAGGTTATGTGGGGAGCCCGCATAAGCCCACTTAAATTATGCACGCAGATGCGGCGTGATGCGGGGGTGTCCTGCAGAGCGTCCCACTTGCAGCCTGACATTAATAAGATATATATTGAAGGACAAAATCAAGGGTGCAACCATGATAAACTAAATAATGCAAAATGCTTATTATATGTGAGTAACTACGAAGTATATAAATACTCCCAACAGATTAGTACAAGAAAAATTTAGGAAGATAAACTGCATCTATTTTAAGTACAAAAGGACTCCCAATGGATTGATACAAAAAAATTAGCAACACAAACTTGCATCTATTTTAACTATGAACAATATACCAACCTCCACTGGAGGTGTGACCGGTGAAGAAGCTGTGCAGGGGGAACCACTTGAGGACCTCCTTGGTGCTTTGTTCAGCTTCTGTGGAGGGACTACTGCTCGGGGGAGGAGGTCTGCAGAGGAGGATGGTCCTCGACGGAGTGCTTGGGGGCGATGGCCAAGCTCTGAAGCTTGGGTGCAATGACGCGGGGTCCTGGTGGAGGCATGACAGTGGGGTGTACGTGGGCGGGAGGAGTTGACCTACGGTGGCGGCGGTGGTTAGGGATGGCGTCGACGGCGGTGAATGGGGGCTACTGGGCAGCGGCGGTGGTTGGGGACGACGGCGACGGAGGCGGATGGGGGCTACGGGGCGGCAGCGGTGGTTGGGGACGGCGTCGGCGGTGGTTGGGGACGGCATTGGCGGCGGCGGATGGGGGATATGGGGCGGAGATGGTGGTTGGGGCTACAGCGGCAGCGGTTGGGGGCTACAGTAGCGGCGGTGGATGGGGGCTACGGCGGCGGCGGCGGTTGGGGCTACGACGTAGGTGGCACGAGGATTTGGGGAGGAAGGTCTCCACGCACTAGTGGATTTGGGGAAAGTGGTTGCGCGTTTGTGGCGTCTGTGAAGGGTCGGCGCGCATTAACTTTTTTTCGGGGCCAAAATTTTCATTCTTGCGCACATTTTTTCTCGCTATCCCGCTAGCCCGTCTCGCGTCAAATACGGTCCCCGGCAGTATATGTGTCCGGTCCTATATGTCCCGGCAAATAGTTTGCCCTAAATATCGCCGGCAGTTTATGTGACGTTGTTCCTCAAGTTCTCCCGGCAATTAACACGTCCTAAGATGCTTGTACCGGCAGACACAAATGTCCCGGCAGTTCATTCGCCCTTGAACGGGTATTTCTCCCGGCAATTAATTGCCCCTAAATCAGTGTTGTGGTGTAGTGACATAGAAGTTGTCCTTGCAACAACATGCACTACTCTCTTCGTGGCTCTTTTCTGACATGACTACTTAGCAAGCCTGGTAGAAGGGGGTCCAAGAGAAATCTTCAGTCCTCTCTGAGTGGCCTCTCGAGCTCACATATCAGCAGGTCTCGCATACTCCTTCCTCACAGTCTTCTTGACTGTGGTCTTCTCCTTCTGCTTCTCAGAAGAAAATATCATCTCGGATAAAATCAGCATCTTCTTCATATGAATTGATCTTCTTCGAGGACCTCGTAGCTGCCTTGGGAAAGCCATGGGAGCTAGGTGTTCCTAGATCAGAACCTATCCTCTATGGACTAGTGCATGAATCCATGTCAGCACTAGGCTCACTGAAGTTGTTCCGACTATCCTTGGATCATTACATACTGTCAAACAGCCAAGCACACAAGCAGACCCTGTGAAAAGATTTAGAAGAGCTGGAAAAGATTAGCATCACAAAAATCAGAAGTTCTGCAAAGATTTTAACATTCAGTAAAAAGGGATTTCAATTCCACCAAGTCAAAAAATTCAGAGCCACCGAGACTGACATTCTCCTAAACACAAACTTGGCAACCCTTTTTTATTTCACCGAAAAGGGAAACTCGATTTCACCGAGCATGTTCTCAGTAGCCCTAAAATAAGATCGGTAAGACCGACTTTTTTGAATCAGTGACACCGAGATCCGGTTTTGCGGATGGCTAACCCTAAGTTCTTCATTGTTTTGTAATCAATAGGAAGTATCTCCTCGATAGAATTTTGCAATCGTGGATAGAATTGATCAAAGCTTATTTGCGCATGGATCGGAGATGGGAGTGCAAAGAGGGGTCGGATCCATACCCTAGATTTGTGGCGGATCCGCTACGACGACGACGATGGTGAAGATTTCCGTCGACGGCGAAGACTCGGGTGGCGAGGGTGCACGGGAGAGTCAAGGCGAAGTCCTGAGGACTAGGGCTCGGCAACGAGGAGGTGCGGGAGGCCAGGTTTGAAGAAGTATTTCAAACGTCGGGTTCCGCATGTTATATACCCCCTCGCTGTCGGTGACACCAAGTTGGAATTTTCAGTGCCACTGAGTTCCATAACTGTATGCAGATAGTGAAACTCGGTGAGGCCGAAAAGAACAAATCAGTGCTGCCGAGATAAGAAAACCTCATAAACCCTAGGCTTCGGTGGGACCGAGTTTTTGAGGTTGGTCACACCAAGTGGCTTTTGGGAGGTTTTGTAAGTCAGCCCTTGTCGAGATGGATCTCCGAGTGTTCCTCACATAGAGTGTCCCTAAAGTGCTTGCTCAAATTTAGTGATGTACCATGAATAGAATTTGAGATGAGATAGCATAGATAGAGAAAGAGAGGTACTTAGGCATTCTTGTATATCCAATTTGCCAAATAAAATTGAAAGCCAAATAACAACAATTGGATATCTTCGAATGGGCAAAATATGCATACCAACATGCTCACACAATAAGATGTCAAATAAAACATGGTGAACATGCACAAACAATCTAGTATCTACCAAGCACTTTGGCGATGATGAAGTCATCTATATATGAGTATATTGACTTAGGAGCCAAGCAAGAATACTTGATCATAGTCCATACTCATCGTTTAAGCACAAGTGGGGTTACTACTTTTACATAAATCTTTCAATGTGTTCACATCTTTAAGAGATGCTTATATTCAAGTCTTGGAGTAAATATCCCCCTTGATGAGACATCCCCCCTAAGAGGAATAAAGTAACCTTGGTTTTTGTCGTAGAAGACTTCAAGTAGGTGTAGTAGTGGTGGATGCTCATCTTGATGAAGATCATGTTGAGCTGGAGCAATCCTTGTTGTTTCTTACTCTTCTCACCTACATGGGTTAGTCCCAAAACACAAGGAAGATATGCAAGGATATCTATGGACATAGGATGAAACGCATGCAATAAGATGTCCAAAGATACATTAATTACCTTGTCCCTTGCTTACCTTTGATGGAATCTATGACTCCTTCAACTAATGCATAGAGTTGATTGCATATAGTTCTTGCCAAAATAAATAAGAGTGAATTTCATTGGCTGAGTCACCCCTCAAGAACTCTTCCAGTTCTTCCTCTCGGGGACCCACATTAACTTGAGGGGATCCTTGGAGTTGTGGTAGCACTAGATGAAGTGGTGCTAGAAGTGTCCTTGGGAATCCACTCGACCTTGGCTTGGGGTTCTTCCTCAAATGAGTCAATCTCCTCCTGAAGCTTGCCACTTCCCTTGTTGTCTTGTGGTATAAGGTCATCTTGACAGCTTGTTCCCTTCGGGAAGTAGGATCATACTTCTCCTTTTGAGAAACAAACTTTGGGATGTGATGTTGACCTTCTTCCCATTCAACTCCTTTGGCATTGAAGTAGCCAATCCCTTGCTTCTTCCGATGTCCTCCTTGCTTGTCCACATTTTGCTCGAATTGCTTACTTCTGCGAAAACTCTTGAAGACACCTCTCTCTATAATTCCTTTCAATAAGTTGTTTTGTTGCTCCAGTGTAACTTGGCTAAGAGAATCATTAGTGGAATCAAGAGAGCTACTAGTAACAACATCATTTGATTTAGCTTTAGTATTGTTGTTACTAGATGAAGAAACTTTCTTGCCTTTGTTACTAGTGTTCTTAGGTTTAACTTGTGGAACAAAAGTAGACAAGAGTAATCGTTTGGCTAGATAAGAATAACTCTTCTTTCGGATATCATCATTGATTGCTTTTAGAAACTCATGCTCTTGCTCTAAATTTAGCTTATTGAAGCGTAGCTTCTCATGGGTTCTTGCAAGCTCTCTATGATCTTCTAGAGTAGTTTCATGAGCTAACTTAAGAGTGTTTAATTCTTTAGTTAGTCATTTGATCTCTTTCTTATCATCATGATACGACTTCTCTTAACTAGCATGATTATTATCAAGTTCATTTTCAATGTTAACACTAGCCTTATCAAAGAGCAAGTCATCCTCTCCTAACAAGTCATCCTCATCACTATGAAAGTCAAAATACTCGGGGTGTGATACCTTGGGGCCTTTTTCCATGAAGCAGTTTCCAATCCCTTCATTTGGTGAATCAAATAAGTCGTAGGAGTTGGAGGAAACGAGTGCAAGACCTACAACACCTTCATCTTGAATATAGTCAGAGTCGGAGTGGTAGCTTCTCTCAGATTGGTTGTCCGACTCGGAGCCGGAAACCCATTCACCAACATGAGCTTGATGTCTTCTTCTTGAGCTGATCTTGTTGTACTTGTCCTTCTTCTTCAATTCCTTGCCTCTCCGGGAGTGTCTTCGTTCATAACGATCTTCTCTACTCCTACTCTCTTTGCGAGGTGACTCATCTCTTGAGATTCATCTTCTAGGTGACTCTTCTCTTCGTTTGTGGGAGCCGAGCACTCATTGGAATAGTGTACGAGCTTTCCATAATTGTAGCAGTTTCTGTCATGACTAGACGAATGCTTCTCATCATATCTAGAGCTTGAGATTTTCTCTTTGCCTCTACTCTTGTAGAACTTGTTGAATTTTCTAGCCATGAGGCTGATCTCTTCATTGGTAACAAGGTTGTCATTTTAAGTAGCAGGGGCATCACTTGAAGCGTTGTGAGCACCGCTTGACTTGTTGTGAAGCTCTTCTTTGTCCTTGAGTGACATTTCATGAGAGACAATCCTTCCAATGACTTCAGTTGGCTTGAGATCCTTGTAGTTCAGCATTGTTTGGATCAATGTGCACACAGTGTCATACCAAGGCTCTAAGTGTCTTCTTGATGATGAATTTGTCAGTCATCTCTTCGCTTCCCAAGACGGCAATCTCTATTGTGATGAGAGCTAGCCTGGACTACATCTCAGCGATTCCTTCGCCATCCTTCATCTTGAACTGTCAAGCTGACTCTGAAGCACATCCAACTTAGATTCCCTGACAGAATCAGTACCATCATGCATATCAATCAAAGTATCCCAAATTTCCTTTGCATTCTTAGGGCGGCTGATTTTGTTCAATTCTTCGGGGCGCAAGCAGTTGAACACGATGTCACAGGCTTGAGCATTGTATTGCAACATCTTCAATTTTTCTCCTATCACATCACGATCTGGTTCTCTTCCTTCTCCGAAGAAATCACCTTGCACGCCAACACGAACAACAGTCCAAATGGCAGGGTTATGACCAAGAATATGCATTTTCATCTTATGCTTCCAAGTAGCAAGGTTTGTACCATCAAAATATGGACCTCTACAGTGATAAATTCCCTCACTAGACGCCATACTCTCCTAGGTTGTGAAACCAGTGCAATGGAGACCAAATCTCTCATACCACTTGTAGGATCCGAAATATCTCTAGAGGGGGGTTGATTAGACTACTTGACAAAATAAAAATTTGCCTTTTCCCAATTTAGTTGTGGGCTAGTTTTACCAATTATGACTAGTCAAGTTCACCCTACACATGCATATCTAAGAGTATAGCAGCAGAAAGTAAAGACATGCAAATGTAATGTAGATGGTAAGGAAAGAAGATCAAACGCAAAGGTTGACACGATGATTTTTGGCGTGGTTCCGATAGGTGGTGCTATCGTACGTCCACATTAGTGGAGACTTCAACCCGTAGAGGGTAACGGCTGTGAGAGTCCACGGAGGGCTCCACCCATAAGGGGTCCATGACGAAGCGGTCTTGTCTATTCCACCATCGCTTACGTCCACACAAGACTACCCTCACTCATGGTAGATCTTCACGAAGTAGGAGATCTCCTTGCCCTTACAAACTTCTTGGTTCAACTCCACAACACGAAGTACGAGACTCTCGAGTGGAACCTAACCAATCTAGGAGGCACCACCCACCAAAAGGTAATAGATGATGTAGAACGAAGAACTCTTTGCTCTTGTGCTTCAAAAGATAGTGTTGGAGCATATATCTCCATATGTGGTTTTGGTACTTGATGACAATTCCTATGGACTAATGGTTGCCTTAAGTTACATTTATAGGATTTGTCCATAGGCACTTCTTGAAGTCCATCTGTTGGGTTCAAGGAGTTTATATGATGACCAAGATGGTATTCAAGGTATTATCCAAAGAATGGTCATAGAGACACATGGTTGATCAATGGATATCTCATGCCTTGTTGAATATTTTAATTGATATCCATCAAGTGATAGTTTTTCATTTGCTATCTTATTATCACTTGATACCTTGTCTTTTGGTATCTTATCAACTATATGTTGATTGGATTCTTGAAAGCCTTGAGCATGCATATTTACTATATGTATTTCCTTTGGCATGCTTTCTTTCTTTGACCCAATATATAGGGGAAACTTCACCTTGTCATAAAATGGCTAACGTGTGCATGAAATTCAAATTCATATCTATATGCACATATGTATGTGGAGTTTGTCCTATTTATTGTTGGTTTTCTAACTCTTTGGTCCCAATGAGTTTGGGCACCATTTTGTTTGTTTTGTTGTTCCAGGAACAATTGGAGATGCATTGGATGCTCGGCTCACCTATAAGGAAGGTGTTGAGACCATGTTATTATTGGATCCAAGTTAGGATGATCAAAGAACAACTATCTACTACATCAATCCAATGTTGTCTCGGTAACAAGTATCTACTTCATGCTTTATTTTCTTGCAAAGGCCCCTGTCTTTTCTTTACAGGATGCATCATGGCATGAATCTCTTCATTCGTTCTTGTAGTACTTGTTTCCTTTCTCAAAGCATCCTAACGATGATGTCTTATTACTAGTTGGGATGCCTTTGATGTTCGTATGTTGGAAGTTCATATTGTACAATAAGAAAATATTAGGCCATGTGCTATGCTTCCAAGCAAAAGATCTTATTGATATGTTTATGACTTCCTTTTGGATATCTAGTTTGTTCCTTCTTGTAACCATTTCGTGTGTACATTCTTCTTTGTGGATATATATCATCATGATTGTCTTCTACTTAGAAGCTTTTACACATGAGAGAAGTTACATCTCTAATTGATATCCTCTTTTCTTTTACGTCCACCGTTGCATTTCCTTTTTTAGTTTTTGGTGGCTTCGTGAAAGGATTTGTCTTGAGTGCGTATCTTATTTTCCTACATCTTGATGCACTCTTTGGCCGTGAAGATAATTTTTCCTCATGCTTGTCTTGATGAGGGTTTTGCCATTTCGATTGGTATCCCTCCTCTCTTGACAAGATGCACTCTTTGGCCGTGAAGATAATTTTTCCTCATGCTTGTCTTGATGAGGGTTTTGCCATTTCGATTGGTATCCCTCTTCTCTTGACAAGATGCACTCTTTGGCCGTGAAGATAATTTTTCCTCATGCTTGTCTTGATGAGGGTTTTGCCATTTCGATTGGTATCCCTCCTCTCTTGACAAGGTTCTTATTTCCTATCTTCACCATGGGTTGTCACAAGCGTTGGTTCTTATTTTGTTTATTAGTAAGCTTGTGAACCCATTTTCTAGTAGGTGTGTGTGGGAATGATATGTCTTGCACTTTGTGTCTCATTTCATCAAGACTATGTTCATGAGTAATATTCATCCTTATCTTTGTCTTCTCAAGTTCCTTGCCATGACTCACACACATTATTTTGGTTGAGCCTAATCTTAAGTTGCTTGTTTTACATATTGCTCAACCACTTGTTTTGTGCAAGAGATTTGCTTATTGTCTCATCTTTCTTCTTGCACCCGTTGTGTGTTTTTATTAATTTTGGGGGAGCAACGATCCTATTTTGTGCACTTGTATCATATACAAAAATCTCTTATTAGTGCACAAATCATGGGGAGCTTCTCTAGTTTTGATAAAACACTCCGTTGCTTTTATCATAATATCTTTTATTCATGTGGTTCGAAGGACCATATGATTGTTTGTTCCATCCGGTATCTTTTGATTGCTTGCCTCTATTTTGGTATGTCCTTGTGGCATACGATTCCTTTATTTGCAATCTTTGGGTCCTCAATATAGTTTGTTTTCCTCCAACTACTTATCATTGTATTTGTGTATTTCTTTGCACTCATTTGCTTAGAAGTACACACTTTTTGGAGGACCACCAAATATATTGGCTTTCTAAACTTTTCGTCCATTTTGGCAATCGATGCCAATGGGGGAGAAGTTTAGAGAGTTTAGTTTACTTTGGATATGTTTAGAGGGGTTTGCTTTTATTGCGTAAGCATTTACATCTTGCACGCATGCATTGTTGTTTTGTATGTGTGCGGTTGGTTATGCTTATTTCCTTATATAAACTCTCTTGAAGTAGTTGTCATCAATTACCAAAATGGGGGAGATTGTTGGAGCATATATCTCCATATGTGGTTTTGGTACTTGATGACAATTCCTATGGACTAATGGTTGCCTTAAGTTACATTTATAGGATTTGTCCATAGGCACTTCTTGAAGTCCATCTGTTGGGTTCAAGGAGTTTATATGATGACCAAGATGGTATTCAAGGTATTATCCAAAGAATGGTCATAGAGACACATGGTTGATCAAGATCTTAGACAAAGAGTAAATCAAGATGATCAACACACAAAGCATACAAGATGTACCGAGAGGGATCAAGTGATCCCATGGTATTATCCAAAGAATGGTCATAGAGACACATGGTTGATCAAGATCTCAGACAAAGAGTAAATCAAGATGATCAACACACAAAGCGTACAAGATGTACCGAGAGGGATCAAGTGATCCCATGGTATGGTAAGCATTGTCCATTACGTGTTTGTGTACTAACCCATGGTCTTCGTGAGAGTTCTATGTGGGGGTTAGGTGTGTTTACATGGGCTTGCGTCAAAGGGAAGATCTCATACAACCCATGGAGTATGACGTCAAGTTGTGATCATCATCAATGGTTGATCAAGATCTCAGACAAAGAGTAAATCAAGATGATCAACACACAAAGCGTACAAGATGTACCGAGAGGGATCAAGTGATCCCATGGTATGGTAAGCATTGTCCATTACGTGTTTGTGTACTAACCCATGGTCTTCGTGAGAGTTCTATGTGGGGGTTAGGTGTGTTTCCATGGGCTTGCGTAAAAGGGAAGATCTCATACAACCCATGGAGTATGACGTCAAGTTGTGATCGTCATCAAGATTGCGATGTGCAAGTTCAAGTGGATCAGCAAGAAGATAGCATGCTTGAAGCTTGCCGTCCATTGTGGTGGCAATGGACTTGTGAAGATATGCTGAAGAGTGGCTCACCCATAGTGAGTATGGGGGAGCAATCAACTAGTCTTCATCAAGCCAACACAATCAAGAAAGGTGGTCCATCTTGAGGAAGCCAAGATCATCATCATCTAGCTCAAGAGGACGAGGTGCAAGGTATAGGTTTGCCCTTGATAGGTTTTCTGGTTAGGATAGATTGCTGTTCTATCAAGGGGGGGGGCTCTCAAGTGAGTAGCTTGATCGTATCGTTCGTTGAGAGCTCAAACCATTTGCATCCTTGCATCATACTTCTTGGTTCTTGTTTGGTGTTTCTCTTTGTGAGTTTTAGAGCTTATGGTCATCTTCGTGACAAGCTCGAGTTCATCGAAAACGGAGTCCATATGCATCTACTATGATGTTTTCGATGTTGGAGTTTTTGCCGGTTCTTCATTCATAGGGATCTCACATCTCTATATCTTTGGCATATTCATAACCGCATGGTCGCTGTTTGGATAGCCCTTGTCGTCCTGAATCCAACAAGCTTGGGTTTGCTCGATTCGGAGCTCGTATGCGAAAGTTATGGCTGTTTCAGTGGCGAGCGGTAGTACCGCCGGACCTAGCGGTAGTACCGCTAGAGTTGGCGGTAGTACCGCTGGCCCTAGCGGTAGTACCGCTGGCTCGCGGTAGTACCGCCCCTGGTCAGCGGTAGTACCGCTACAGGAGCTTAGTACCGCCTGCCTAGCGGTTGTTCGTGGACGGACCTTTTTGCGAAGACTTTCTTGGCGGTGGTAGTGCCTTTGCACTACCAGGGGCCAGCGGTAGTACCGCTGGAGTGCCAGCGGTAGTACCGCTGGAGCTCGGGCAGAGAGTGGGGGTTACGGTCTTATTCTTGCCCCCACTATATAAAGGGGGTCTTCTTCCCCCTTGGCCTAATCCATCCGTTGAGCTCTTGTTCTACCTCCATTGTTGACATTCTTAGAGCTTGCTTACTCTCAATCCCTCCAATGATTCTTGCTTGTTCTTGAGGGAAAAGAGAGAGGAGATCTAGATCCACATCTCCACCAATCACTTTCTCCTCTATGTGAGGGGAACCCCTTGGATCTTGATCTTGGAGTTCTTTGTGAGCTCCTTGTTCTTCCTCTCATATTTCTCCATAGCTTTTGTTGTTGTGGAGGGATTTGAGTGTGAGGGACTTGACCACTTCGTGTGTTCTTGCCATTGCATTAGTTGCATCGGTTTGAGTTCTCCACGGTGATACGTGGAAGTGAGAAGTTGAGAAGCTTACTACCTTTGGTACTTAGTACCCTTGACATTGTTCTTCGTGGATGCTTTGGCGTCCTAGAAGCTTGGTGGTGTCTCGGAGCTCAATCATTGTGGTGTGAAGCTCCGGGAAGCGTCGGGGTCTCCAATTAGGTTGTGGAGATTGCCTCGAGCAATTTGTACGGGTACCGGTAACCGCCCCCAAGGGTTGCCATTTGTACGGGTTCGGTGACCGCCCCCAAGGGTTGCCATTTGTACGGGTTCGGTAACCGCCCTCA
Organism: Hordeum vulgare subsp. vulgare; assembly: GCF_904849725.1. NCBI lineage: Eukaryota > Viridiplantae > Streptophyta > Magnoliopsida > Poales > Poaceae > Hordeum > Hordeum vulgare. The sequence goes on along the minus strand of NC_058520.1, from coordinate 295,641,460 downwards.
AGGGTCCCTTAGTGGAATCACGACATCTTGCATTGTGCGAGGGCGTGAGGAGATTACGGTGGCCTTAGTGGCATCTTGGGGAGCATTGTGCCTCCACACCGCTCTAACGGAGATTAGCATCCGCAAGGGTGTGAACTTCGGGATACATCATCGTCTCCCCGTGCCTCGGTTATCTCTTACCCGAACCCTTTACTTATGCACTTTACTTTGTGATAGACATATTGTTTATTGTAATATATCTTGCTATCACTTAGTTGTTTATCTTGCTTAGCATAAGTTGTTGGTGCACATAGGTGAGCCTAGTTGTTTGTAGGTTTTGTGCTTGACATATTAAACGTTAGTTTTATTCCGCATTCCTTCAAGCCTAAACCTTAACTATTTTTAAGCGCCTATTCACCCCCCCCCTCTAGGCGACATCCACGTCCTTTTCAATTGGTATCAGAGCCAGGTTTCTCTTTATCAGGTTTAACCACCTAGAGAGTAAGGATGTCGACTAGGGGTTTAGGATTCACTGACACTCTTAGTTTCGATGGCACAAATTTTGATGTTTGGGTAATTCGCATGCTTAATCACTTTAGGGTCATGGACCCAAATTTAGAGCGAATTGTAGATATGGGTTTTTCTCCTCCAAAGGATTCTCAGAGTATATCTTTAGAGGATGAGAAAAACTCTTATCTCAATGCTCAAGCTTCTAATGTGCTTTTTGATGCTTTGAGCAATGTAGTTATATTTCAACTCATGCCATTCAGGGATGCTCATGAGTTGTGGACAAAGCTTCAAGACAAATATGGTGTGTCCAAGATTTGCAGGGATGATTGTTCTCCCTCCACCTCCGGTCGTGTGGTCTTCTCAACTTCATCTACTTCACCTACATGTGGATTGCCACAAGGTAATGATATGGTGAGTAGTGGTGACCATTGCAATAATGAAAGTGGGTTTATTGTTGATGATCCCTCATCACTATATTATTGCAATGCTTCATCTCTGGGCGTTAACACTTCGAGCACTCTAAATGTTTCACATGCTTGTGTTGATAGTCCGTGCATATCATGTAAAAACTGCCTGTCTAAATCTCATGATGATATGCCTCCTATATCTTGTTGCCATGATAAAAATGTATATATTTCCTCGAGTTGTTGTGCTAACAATGTAGAGGAAATTCATCACTCCACGGAACAAGATGTGGCCTTGAATGATGCTTCAAGGGATCCTACATCATCATCTATTGTGACTCACTTTTGCCTTATGGCTAAGGCTTCAAAGGTATCTCCTACTTTGAATTCCAATATATCTCATGATGATGATGTTGATGATAATAGGGATGAGGATAATGATAAAGAGAGTGACAATATTGCATCCTTAAAAATTAAGGGTGAAATGATTTTTAAATCTCTTTATAAGAATAAACTTGCTTGTTCCAACTTCTTGGAAATCATGTCTATTGCCACTGAGGGCAAGAAATACATTGAGGAGTTGGAAGCTCATCTTGAGGAGCATGAGACCACCATTGAGACAATGCAAGGTCATGAGCGTGATTACGCTAATGAGATTGCAGAGCTATCTCAAGCTCTTGATAATGAACAAACCACCAAGGAATCTCTTGAGGAAACCTTTGCTCTAGAATTATCTAGATTAAAGCGATCCTATGATAGAGCTCTCGTGGTGGCTAATGATTTTCGAACTAAAAATGATAAGCTTCAAGTTGCACATGCTAAACTCCTTGAGGACTATGAGCACCTCGGAAATGGCTCAAGGGCTATTAAGAGCTCGCTCATCGAACTCACCGAGTCTCATGCTCAACTTGAAGCTTCATATGCTAAAGAGCTTGCCAAGGTGCCTTCTCCTCTTATTGCTATTAATGATGCTTGTGCTACTAACTCTACTTCTTGTGAAGCATCCATTTTAAAGGAGAATGTTGAGCTAAGGGCTCCACTTGAGTTGCTATCTAGCAATTATGGGAAATTGGAAGAAAGCCATGTAATGCTCACAAGCTCTCATGATGATCTTCTAGCATCCCATAATGTGCTAAAATTAGCTCATGAGGCTATTACTACCAAGGTAACATCGAGTGAGCCTCATGTGGACATTAGCACTACTTCTAGTCAAAAAGCTATATTGCCATGTGCTAGTCCTTGTAATTCATCTACTCATAATGTTGCTACATCTTGTGATGAATTACTTTCCATGCCTTGTTTCTCTAACAATGAAGCTTATACTTCATCTAGTACTTGTGTTGATACTAACCATGTAGAGGAAATCAAAGAGCTCAAGGCCCAAGTCACTTCCTTGAAGAAAGACTTGGAAAAGAGTCATGAAGGGATGTCCACACTCAACAATGTCTTGTGTGGACAAAAATCCCCGAATGATAAAAATGGACTTGGATTCAACTCCAACAAGAAGAAGAAGTCCAAAAGCTTCAAGAAGAAGGGCCAAGAACAAGTCAAGAATTTGGCCAAGAATATTTGCTTCAAGTGCAAAATTGAAGGGCACCATGTTAGATCTTGCCCACTAAAGAAGAAGCCCCAAAGTCACAAGCAACAAGGGAAGAGGCCACAAGTGCACTCACATACTCAACTACAAGTTGAAGAAAGGCCCCTTCCCAAGAAGACCCAATCCAACACTCCTCATGTTGAGAAATCAATAGGGAAGAAATTAAAGGGTAGATGTTGCTACTTATGTCGTCAGAAGGGTCACTTCACTTCTTCTTGCACGAGAGGTAATTTATCCAACCCAATCATTATTGATGATATCTATTCTCTTGGGAAGGATAAGGTTGGCAATGTGTTTTCCAAGTTTGTTGGTACTCAAAGTGGTGTCAAGAAAAGTACCATTTGGGTTGCCAAGCCTATTGTGACTAACCTCTTAGGACCCAACGTGGTTGGGGACCAACAAGCTCAAACTTGATCAATAGGTGAACATGGAGGACATTAGAGACTTGGGTACATAATGAAGAATTAAGGGGTCTTCATCATTCATATTTTCTCAAGCCAAGTCATTTGGATTATCGAGTTTCTATCTTATATCCAATGTGCCTCCTTACGGTAACTTGTACTTAAACTGCTTACATTGTTAGTTGCTTGCCCCTTTGCATGTTGTGGTTTTGTACCTTGCATGTGTTTGTACATGTTATGCTTCCAACTTGCTTATGTTGAATAACCAAGTATGTGTATGTTGCTTTGCATATCATGTACATGTGAGTCTTGTATTGAGCCTTATTGCATCTTGTTTGTATCTTTGATTGGCTCTTGTGAGAGATTAATGGATTATTTCACTATGGGGGAGTGATGTGCTTTGCACACCTCACGATCCTATAAATGTGTATACATGGGGAATACCACTTAGTATTGATATTTCAAGATTATCTAGTTTCTATGTGGTATGTCTTACTCATAAGAAATTCAAATTCTAAATGGTCCATTAATTATCTCTTGTTGGTTTTTCATTTGCCACTTGTTAATATTGTTGGGTTATCACATTATGGGGGAGTAATATGCTATGTGCATATTACAAGCCTAGAGAATGTGTACATTTGAGGTATTGCCACTTAGTGTTGATATTGGAAATTATCTTGTTCCTAGGTGGCATGTTTGCTCTACAAGTGTCATTTGCTTGCGTTTTATGGGTAAAGATGATCTTGGATATATTTGCGATCTACCAATGAGTATCATTTCCAAAATACTTCTTGTCCTTGACAATTTGTATTCCCATCATGTGGTAGGAATTGCTAATTGTCTTTACATTGGATTTTGTGTTTCGTTTGTCTTCCTTGCCTCTTGTGGATCTATTTTAACTTGTCTAGTGTTTTTATAGATATAGTGAAAGTGATGATCCCATCTTGTGCATTTTGTATTTAAATGCAAATTCTATATGACGCACAACCCTTGGGGGAGCTATCCTATTTTCTTTAGAACACTCTCTTTATTCGTCCATCACAAAATCTTTTGGTCCCCATCAAGTGGATGTTGATGGGAGGAAAGTCTTGCTCTTTATGATGCTTTGTGCCATCATGAAAATTTGTCGAGGGTTTGGTTTGTTGGAACCTAGCTCTCTTTTGGGAACTAGATACCTCGTGTTTGTTTTCCTTCAATTGGTATCTTGTTTCCTTTTTTAGTTGGTACGTGTCAATGGATATCTCATGCCTTGTTGAATATTTTAATTGATATCCATCAAGTGATAGTTTTTCATTTGCTATCTTATTATCACTTGATACCTTGTCTTTTGGTATCTTATCAACTATATGTTGATTGGATTCTTGAAAGCCTTGAGCATGCATATTTACTATATGTATTTCCTTTGGCATGCTTTCTTTCTTTGACCCAATATATAGGGGAAACTTCACCTTGTCATAAAATGGCTAACGTGTGCATGAAATTCAAATTCATATCTATATGCACATATGTATGTGGAGTTTGTCCTATTTATTGTTGGTTTTCTAACTCTTTGGTCCCAATGAGTTTGGGCACCATTTTGTTTGTTTTGTTGTTCCAGGAACAATTGGAGATGCATTGGATGCTCGGCTCACCTATAAGGAAGGTGTTGAGACCATGTTATTATTGGATCCAAGTTAGGATGATCAAAGAACAACTATCTACTACATCAATCCAATGTTGTCTCGGTAACAAGTATCTACTTCATGCTTTATTTTCTTGCAAAGGCCCCTGTCTTTTCTTTACAGGATGCATCATGGCATGAATCTCTTCATTCGTTCTTGTAGTACTTGTTTCCTTTCTCAAAGCATCCTAACGATGATGTCTTATTACTAGTTGGGATGCCTTTGATGTTCGTATGTTGGAAGTTCATATTGTACAATAAGAAAATATTAGGCCATGTGCTATGCTTCCAAGCAAAAGATCTTATTGATATGTTTATGACTTCCTTTTGGATATCTAGTTTGTTCCTTCTTGTAACCATTTCGTGTGTACATTCTTCTTTGTGGATATATATCATCATGATTGTCTTCTACTTAGAAGCTTTTACACATGAGAGAAGTTACATCTCTAATTGATATCCTCTTTTCTTTTACGTCCACCGTTGCATTTCCTTTTTTAGTTTTTGGTGGCTTCGTGAAAGGATTTGTCTTGAGTGCGTATCTTATTTTCCTACATCTTGATGCACTCTTTGGCCGTGAAGATAATTTTTCCTCATGCTTGTCTTGATGAGGGTTTTGCCATTTCGATTGGTATCCCTCCTCTCTTGACAAGATGCACTCTTTGGCCGTGAAGATAATTTTTCCTCATGCTTGTCTTGATGAGGGTTTTGCCATTTCGATTGGTATCCCTCTTCTCTTGACAAGATGCACTCTTTGGCCGTGAAGATAATTTTTCCTCATGCTTGTCTTGATGAGGGTTTTGCCATTTCGATTGGTATCCCTCCTCTCTTGACAAGGTTCTTATTTCCTATCTTCACCATGGGTTGTCACAAGCGTTGGTTCTTATTTTGTTTATTAGTAAGCTTGTGAACCCATTTTCTAGTAGGTGTGTGTGGGAATGATATGTCTTGCACTTTGTGTCTCATTTCATCAAGACTATGTTCATGAGTAATATTCATCCTTATCTTTGTCTTCTCAAGTTCCTTGCCATGACTCACACACATTATTTTGGTTGAGCCTAATCTTAAGTTGCTTGTTTTACATATTGCTCAACCACTTGTTTTGTGCAAGAGATTTGCTTATTGTCTCATCTTTCTTCTTGCACCCGTTGTGTGTTTTTATTAATTTTGGGGGAGCAACGATCCTATTTTGTGCACTTGTATCATATACAAAAATCTCTTATTAGTGCACAAATCATGGGGAGCTTCTCTAGTTTTGATAAAACACTCCGTTGCTTTTATCATAATATCTTTTATTCATGTGGTTCGAAGGACCATATGATTGTTTGTTCCATCCGGTATCTTTTGATTGCTTGCCTCTATTTTGGTATGTCCTTGTGGCATACGATTCCTTTATTTGCAATCTTTGGGTCCTCAATATAGTTTGTTTTCCTCCAACTACTTATCATTGTATTTGTGTATTTCTTTGCACTCATTTGCTTAGAAGTACACACTTTTTGGAGGACCACCAAATATATTGGCTTTCTAAACTTTTCGTCCATTTTGGCAATCGATGCCAATGGGGGAGAAGTTTAGAGAGTTTAGTTTACTTTGGATATGTTTAGAGGGGTTTGCTTTTATTGCGTAAGCATTTACATCTTGCACGCATGCATTGTTGTTTTGTATGTGTGCGGTTGGTTATGCTTATTTCCTTATATAAACTCTCTTGAAGTAGTTGTCATCAATTACCAAAATGGGGGAGATTGTTGGAGCATATATCTCCATATGTGGTTTTGATACTTGATGACAATTCCTATGGACTAATGGTTGCCTTAAGTTACATTTATAGGATTTGTCCATAGGCACTTCTTGAAGTCCATCTGTTGGGTTCAAGGAGTTTATATGATGACCAAGATGGTATTCAAGGTATTATCCAAAGAATGGTCATAGAGACACATGGTTGATCAAGATCTTAGACAAAGAGTAAATCAAGATGATCAACACACAAAGCATACAAGATGTACCGAGAGGGATCAAGTGATCCCATGGTATTATCCAAAGAATGGTCATAGAGACACATGGTTGATCAAGATCTCAGACAAAGAGTAAATCAAGATGATCAACACACAAAGCGTACAAGATGTACCGAGAGGGATCAAGTGATCCCATGGTATGGTAAGCATTGTCCATTACGTGTTTGTGTACTAACCCATGGTCTTCGTGAGAGTTCTATGTGGGGGTTAGGTGTGTTTACATGGGCTTGCGTCAAAGGGAAGATCTCATACAACCCATGGAGTATGACGTCAAGTTGTGATCATCATCAATGGTTGATCAAGATCTCAGACAAAGAGTAAATCAAGATGATCAACACACAAAGCGTACAAGATGTACCGAGAGGGATCAAGTGATCCCATGGTATGGTAAGCATTGTCCATTACGTGTTTGTGTACTAACCCATGGTCTTCGTGAGAGTTCTATGTGGGGGTTAGGTGTGTTTCCATGGGCTTGCGTAAAAGGGAAGATCTCATACAACCCATGGAGTATGACGTCAAGTTGTGATCGTCATCAAGATTGCGATGTGCAAGTTCAAGTGGATCAGCAAGAAGATAGCATGCTTGAAGCTTGCCGTCCATTGTGGTGGCAATGGACTTGTGAAGATATGCTGAAGAGTGGCTCACCCATAGTGAGTATGGGGGAGCAATCAACTAGTCTTCATCAAGCCAACACAATCAAGAAAGGTGGTCCATCTTGAGGAAGCCAAGATCATCATCATCTAGCTCAAGAGGACGAGGTGCAAGGTATAGGTTTGCCCTTGATAGGTTTTCTGGTTAGGATAGATTGCTGTTCTATCAAGGGGGGGGGCTCTCAAGTGAGTAGCTTGATCGTATCGTTCGTTGAGAGCTCAAACCATTTGCATCCTTGCATCATACTTCTTGGTTCTTGTTTGGTGTTTCTCTTTGTGAGTTTTAGAGCTTATGGTCATCTTCGTGACAAGCTCGAGTTCATCGAAAACGGAGTCCATATGCATCTACTATGATGTTTTCGATGTTGGAGTTTTTGCCGGTTCTTCATTCATAGGGATCTCACATCTCTATATCTTTGGCATATTCATAACCGCATGGTCGCTGTTTGGATAGCCCTTGTCGTCCTGAATCCAACAAGCTTGGGTTTGCTCGATTCGGAGCTCGTATGCGAAAGTTATGGCTGTTTCAGTGGCGAGCGGTAGTACCGCCGGACCTAGCGGTAGTACCGCTAGAGTTGGCGGTAGTACCGCTGGCCCTAGCGGTAGTACCGCTGGCTCGCGGTAGTACCGCCCCTGGTCAGCGGTAGTACCGCTACAGGAGCTTAGTACCGCCTGCCTAGCGGTTGTTCGTGGACGGACCTTTTTGCGAAGACTTTCTTGGCGGTGGTAGTGCCTTTGCACTACCAGGGGCCAGCGGTAGTACCGCTGGAGTGCCAGCGGTAGTACCGCTGGAGCTCGGGCAGAGAGTGGGGGTTACGGTCTTATTCTTGCCCCCACTATATAAAGGGGGTCTTCTTCCCCCTTGGCCTAATCCATCCGTTGAGCTCTTGTTCTACCTCCATTGTTGACATTCTTAGAGCTTGCTTACTCTCAATCCCTCCAATGATTCTTGCTTGTTCTTGAGGGAAAAGAGAGAGGAGATCTAGATCCACATCTCCACCAATCACTTTCTCCTCTATGTGAGGGGAACCCCTTGGATCTTGATCTTGGAGTTCTTTGTGAGCTCCTTGTTCTTCCTCTCATATTTCTCCATAGCTTTTGTTGTTGTGGAGGGATTTGAGTGTGAGGGACTTGACCACTTCGTGTGTTCTTGCCATTGCATTAGTTGCATCGGTTTGAGTTCTCCACGGTGATACGTGGAAGTGAGAAGTTGAGAAGCTTACTACCTTTGGTACTTAGTACCCTTGACATTGTTCTTCGTGGATGCTTTGGCGTCCTAGAAGCTTGGTGGTGTCTCGGAGCTCAATCATTGTGGTGTGAAGCTCCGGGAAGCGTCGGGGTCTCCAATTAGGTTGTGGAGATTGCCTCGAGCAATTTGTACGGGTACCGGTAACCGCCCCCAAGGGTTGCCATTTGTACGGGTTCGGTGACCGCCCCCAAGGGTTGCCATTTGTACGGGTTCGGTGACCGCCCTCAAGGGTCCCTTAGTGGAATCACGACATCTTGCATTGTGCGAGGGCGTGAGGAGATTACGGTGGCCTTAGTGGCATCTTGGGGAGCATTGTGCCTCCACACCGCTCTAACGGAGATTAGCATCCGCAAGGGTGTGAACTTCGGGATACATCATCGTCTCCCCGTGCCTCGGTTATCTCTTACCCGAACCCTTTACTTATGCACTTTACTTTGTGATAGACATATTGTTTATTGTAATATATCTTGCTATCACTTAGTTGTTTATCTTGCTTAGCATAAGTTGTTGGTGCACATAGGTGAGCCTAGTTGTTTGTAGGTTTTGTGCTTGACATATTAAACGTTAGTTTTATTCCGCATTTGTTCAAGCCTAAACCTTAACTATTTTTAAGCGCCTATTCACCCCCCCCCCTCTAGGCGACATCCACATCCTTTTCAGATAGTCTCCTCAACACTCAATCACTCTCTCACAGATTTGGCCGGTGTAGGAGAGATTGATTTTGTGCAAAGCAACTTGGGGAGGATAGAGATCAAGTTGTAAATGGTTGGATTGGAATCTCTTGATCTCAACACATGAGTAGGTGGCTCTCTCTCAGAAAAATGGATCTCGCAAGTGAGTGTGTGTCCTGAGTGCTTCCTCTGCGAATGAGAGGAGGTGGAGGGGATATATATAGGCATCCCCCAAAATCCAACCATTACAACATTATTGTCCAACTTGGTGACACCGAAAAGAATCTCGGTGGTACCGAGTTGCACCAAATGTGGCAACTTTTGAATTCTTGGTGAGACCGATATATAAATCTCGGTGGTACTCATACGATGACCTAGGGCAGTTTCAAAATCTCAGTGAGACCGATTCCAATCTCGGAAATTCTGATTATCGGAATTTGCTCAATAGAAAGTTGGTCACATGCTTTCGGTGGTACTGAGAGTTTAGGGTTTGGAAAACGATATGTCACTGGAAGAATCGGTAGGGCCGGGTGGAAAATATTGGTGGCACCGATTTTGCTGGTTTGGCTTGGGACGGAGATATTTGTGGGTGAAATGAGTGAATATTTTTGGTGGCTATCTCTAAGCAGTTGAGCAACCAATTCATCATAATACATCACCCCCTTTTAATAGTATTGGCTTTCCTATGGACTCAAAAGTGATTTCTCACAAATCTAAAATGTAGAGTCCTCTGGCTTGAAGCTTGAGCCAATCCTATTCCTTTCCTTTGTCAAGGCTTTCTCCAACAATCCTTTAGCCAATGCATCTTTGAACTTTTGCTGAAATGTACTTGGATAAGATCATTAGTTCAGTGATACATATGTTGTGATTAATAACCAAAACCACCTTAGGGAGCAATTGTTCTTTCACCAAGACTCACTCTTGCAAACAATATGTGCAAGAGACAAGAGATCATCCTAAACAAGGATATGATGCATATACTTACCTTGAGGTTCTTGAGCATCTTAGTAGTAGGAGTACACTTGGGAAAAAACTTGTTAGATAACACAAGAGTATTCTATTGTAAAGATGCAAAGATCTTCGATAGTACCAAGACATGGAAGACATATAGAAAATAGGATTAGATGAAAAATATGTCTCCAAGAATATTTAGAACTTTCTCCCCTAAGAATGAATATGTAAGATTTCCTCTCCCCATGAATTATAGCATGTAGATATTGGGAGTAGGTAGGGTGTGAAAGTGCGTTATATCGACTAGAGGAGGGTGAATAGGCTATTTTTAGAATTTCATCACTGAGGAAATTCCTTTTGAGGAAATTCCTCACTGATGAATAGCGTGCATCGGAAATAGCGCACGATAGAGGTGCAACAATTACAACAGCAGTTTACTTGATGAAGATTATGAGAATCGGTTTGCACAGTATGCACGCACAGAATAAGCAGGTGAAGATTAACTGTTATGAAGAATTTGAGGTTGAGAAAATTCAGAGAAAGTCTTCAGCAAATTCTTCAAACAGTGACAATGAAAGTCTTCAACATACAATATTGAGGAGCTGAAAGAGTTGAAGAAATAGAACCTGTATCACGATGAAGATAGTTGTTGATGACCCAGTTCCAACTGTTGTGACAGTCGTACGTCTTGTTTGGAGCAGCTTGGTATTGAAACCAAAGGACACACAGTCCCTACCGTATTCTCCTTGAGCTAAGGACACACAGTCATCGCCCAACACTCATGGTAAGTCTTCAGGGCTGACTTCCAAACCCTCACAAACTCGGTCACCCGGCGATCCACAATTAACTGTTGGATGCTCTAGACCATGATGCCTAACCGTCTGGAGGATGCACTATCCTCAAAGGTAAAAGGCTTCAGTTCCACACAGGAACAAATTCTTCGGTGATTCTCAATCACTTGATTTTGGTTTGTGGTTTGGTGTTTGGGGTATTTCCTCACTTGATGATTTACTCTCGAAGACTCTGAGGAATTTGGGTTGCTCTAAATGACAAGTTTCAGTTTCTCGCGGAGCAGCCAACCAGCTAGTGGTTGTGGGGGTGGCTATTTATAGTGTGGGAGCATCCCGACATGATTTGACATAAATGCCCTTAAATATTGTGATCGTTGGTGTGGATAAGATCGGTGAGGTGGCGCAAATTGCGGCAACGGTCGAAACTCTCAACTGTGAGAGTCCTCATGTCTCTCATATTCCTCACTTGAGGCTTTTGTAGGTTTAGGCTTGGGTTAAGCATCATGAGGAAATTCATTCCATAGTATTACCTCGACCCCTTTTAACAGTATGGTGTTCCTATGACTCAAGAGTAAAGAAAATGAAACAGAAAGAATAAATCTTCACACTTCAAAGTCTTCGGACTGATTTTCTTCAGGACACGCCGAATTCCTCATCTTCAATATCTTGATGAGGAATATCAATTTCAACGCAATTTCTTCGCGGTCAAAGTCTTCAGCATAAGACCAATTTCTTCAGCCGAAGACATACATTTTTAGGGGTCGATATTCATCATATAACTCAAACTTCTCAACGACTTATAGAGCCTGTGTACACTTATAAACACATTATTTGCTTAACCTATAAGTCTTCAAACCACCAAAATCACTAAGGGCACTAGATGCACTTACAGGGTGAGACAAGTTCAATCCAAAGTAGGCAAAATAAAATGCAAATAAAGCCTTCTCTCCCTTAGGGTAAGCATAAGCTCAGATATCTCTTTGATATCTCTCCCCCTTGTGTAACGCCCGAGATGCGATCCTATCCTTATTTTGGCTCGAGGGCCTCGACAAGGATAGAAGCGCATCTCGTCATTTTTCAAGAATAGATATCGTTACAAGTACAAGTACAGAAGAGATTAGTATATGGAATTGGCTTACACTCGCCACAAGCTACAACATAAACATCTCAATACAACAATACATTCAAACATCATGTAGAAGAGCAGGGTTCGACTACGAAGGAAATCAAATCATAAAAGAACAACGTCCATCCTTGCTATCCCAGGTTGTCGGCATGGAATCCATCCTAGATTGACAAAGAAGAAGAAGAAACTCCAAATAGAACAATCAGCGTGCTCACGTCAAAGTATCGCTTTGCCTATACCTCCAACTATTGTCGTAGTGATCTGTGAGCCACAAGGACTCAGCAATCTCATTTCCAAAGGTATCAAGACTAGCAAAGCTTAATGGATGAGGTATGATTAAGTGGTGAGGCTGCAGCAAGCGACTAAGCATTTATTTGAGTGGCTAACTTACGAGTACAAGAATAAGAGGGGGTGATCTACGCATAATGGGCGTGAACTAATAATGATCATGAAGTGATCCTGAACACCTATTTACGTCAAACATAACCCCACTGTGTCCTCTCTTGGATACAGAACTCACGAGAAGAGACAGTCACGGTTACGCACACAGTTGGCAAGCTTTAATTAAGTTTACTTCAGGTTTGCTATGACTGGGTGTTAAAAAAATTCCAAGTTGCCACATAACCGCGGGCACGGCTCTCCTAAAGATGTCGGAAACCTCGACCATGGAAAACCCATGAACTCCTCGAATTCCGGGTGGAAAACCTCAAACTCGACATAGCCCAAAGTATCATCGAAATCCCTCGCACAAGACGTTCGAGAAGGGTAAAAAAATCCAGCAAGGCCACCCGACGTGTCGACGAACCTGATAGGAGCCGCATATCTCATTCTCGGGACACGGTCGGATGGGAAAACCTATGAGTAAAACCAAACCTCGAGTTTCCCTGTGCTGGCCCTACAGTCTACCCTTTTTGGACCAACACTCATGAGGAGAACTAGCCCGGGGGTTGGTTAATTATCCATGGGTTAATTACTCCATATGCGGTTCATTAGTTATTAGGCAAATGTAGTACCAATGTTGGGCCTCGCGAGGAGAGTTTTATCCCAAAACGAAAACCAAGGGGGTACCCATAACAACCCCAAGCATGTTAGGAGTGCTCAACTATGGAACATAACACTGGTACACAAGTAACTAGGGCGGCAAAGATGGAACAAAAAGCGAGCTAGAAGGTCAAGCCTTCCACATTTTACCAAGTATATAGGTGCATTAAATTAAATAGCAATAATATGGTGATATAACAAGGAACCCATGTGTTCACATGGAAGGAACTGCACCTACAACTAGCAATGCTATAAGAAGTCTCAGCAAGCGGTAACATAGCCAAACAGAGGTTTGTTGGGATGTGGAGGGGTTAGAGGCTTTTCATGGCAAAGTTGGAAGGCTAACATGGTGGTAGGAAGCGAGACATAGCGTAAGAAATGAGACAACTATAATGGCAATGATAGTAGTGGTATCTAGGGAAATGATCATCTTGCATGTGATCTTGCTTGGAAGAAGAACGATTCCGTGAAGCACACGAACCAATGTAGTCAAACGAATCCTCACACTTCAAAGCAGTTCGGAAGTCTATCGAGAAGAAACAATTCGGAAACAACAATCAACACATGATAAACACCACAACATATTCATGACATGATGTGCAAGCAAATATGTGCATGATCGGTTTAATTATGCATGGTATAGCAAAGCACAACAATCAACGCCTACACATTAAATGAAACTCAATATGCAACTTGTTGCATATTGACGAAACTCCATATACGAATTATTTAGTTCACTCCCATTTAGGTGCTCGGCAATGTTAAATGTTGTTAAACATGGCAAGAGGTGAAGCATAAATAAACTACTCTATCTAGGCATTTCAAATACCGTCCGAAACAACATATAGCATCTCCGAAATGACCCCATAAGTTAATTTCAAAATTGGTCCATATCTAAACTAAACACATTTTATATTTTCTAAACGGCAAAATAAAGTGGACCATGTGATTCTACATGTTATTCTAGTCGATTTATAAATATAGATCATTTAAAATGGGGCTACGATCTGAAAGATGTGACCAATAAAAGATGATATTCCACAAATGCAAAATGCATGCAAATGACGACACAACATGTTAAATCATGGATGCACAAGAAATTATGGAACTACATGAAATTCTAGGCAAGTTTAAATGAGGTCGGAACAACGAATAACAATTCCCGAAAGTCCCCATATGCAAATTAAGATTTCAACATTGTTCTGCCTATAACACAATTTTAGAGTTTTTAAACAGCAAAATAAATGTCAACATGTTATTCTACACAATTTTTTAGTCAGGTTACATATGTGGATCATTTTAATCAGAGCTACTATTAATTAGTTATGAATTAAATCATTTCAACATGGATCTATGCAAATAATTAAATAGCAAGTTTAAACATTTTTATCATGGTTGAAAATTGGATATTGTGAAACTACACAAATTTCTAAGCATTTTTCATGTATAATGTTTTTACATATGATGCAAGGTTGTTTTGCTATGAATTAAATCATTTTAATATGGCATCATGCAAAACAATGCAAATAGCATGTTAAACAGTTTTAAACATGCATGAAAGCTGGAAATTATTAATCTACACAAAATTCTACACATTTTACATATCTAACTTATTTTCGTTAGATGCATGGTAAATTAGTTATGAGCGATGCAAATTAATGGCATTTTCCGTAATTATGAAATGTCCTGATAATTAGCAAAATTCAAAATAGAGAGAAAAAATAGATTGGGCTGAATCCTAGAGCAAACGGGCTAACAGTACATGGCGTTAGATACTAAAACGCGCACAAGAGCATGTGATAGTGGTGACCAGCTGGCTCACCTAGCGGGCTTGGCACACGTCGGCTTGCGGGAGCGGATGGACCACGCGAAATAGGGCCATGCTGGTTGTGGGCGAGGTCGGCCCTAGCTGGCCCTAGCGGAGTGGCGGCACACCTGCAGCAAGCGAGATCTGGCACTGCCCATCGAGCGCTCGAGCGGGCGAGGTAGGAAGCCGGCGGCGCGATCTCGCGAGGTAAACTATGCCAAGATCCCAACGGGGAAGGGCGGGGAAGTGGCAGATCCGAGCGGGGCATCCCGGATCTGGCCGGCGAAGATGGGGCTTGCGGCGGATCCGGTAGAGTGGGGCTCCTCCATCGCTCCTAAACAAAGAAGGGAAAGAGAGAATCGAGTGGGGAAGAGAAGGGGATGAAGGAGAAGGCGCAGGGCGAGGTTGCTCACGTGTTGCGGTCGCCGGCGGCTCATCGAGGCCGGCCGGAGTGGTGGCGGGGTCAGGCGGTCTTGGAGGCGCGGGAGTGAGCTGTGGGGAGCCATGGAACACTACTGAAATTCAGAAATTTGTCGTCTGCCATGGCAGACGGAAAAGGGGGGAACCACGGACGGTAAAGGCTTTGTCGTGGGTCAGCAAACAGCAAACTAGACAATAAAAAAAATCTGGTGAAGAGGTTCTTTGTCGTTTGCTTTTGTAAAGCGTACAGCAAAGAATCTTTGCCATGAGGGGACAGACGGCAAATTAACTGGGATGGCATATACTGCAACGGCCTCGTTAAGTGTTAACGACAGGCGTCTTCTCTTTGCCGTCTATCGTCCCCCCTTTGCCATGTGGGGCCACACGGCAAAGAGGGGAGAGAGGGGGGCTGATTCACCCCTTTGACGTCTGCCCACCCCCCCCCTTTGCCATGTGGGGGCAGACGGCAAAGAGGGGAAACAAAGGGGGCAGATTCCCCCCTTTGCCGTCTGCCCACCCCCCCCTTTGCCATGTGGGGGCACACGGCAAAGAGGGGAACCTGCCCCATTTTAATTTATTTTTTATTATATCCAGCATTTTTAACAATAATCAGGATATATATATATATATTTGACATAAATAAATTTCTTTCCGTACTCATAACCATATTAAATTAACTCTCATCCATAGTGCATACATATTATGCAAGTTGCATCCGTACCAAACCATATATTACACCAGTTTCATCCACATGCATACAAAGTTTCATATATCCATATACTACAATAGTTTCAATACAAGCCATGGTACAAGAAATCATCTTCAAGCATTCCATCAATATAATCCAAGCTTCCCGTGAAGTGAAGGTAATCTGCAAAATGACAAATAAGAAAGTTAGAAGAATAATACTAGATTAAGAAGTGTATATATAGGTTATTTCGGAGAAAAATTAGCTAATATAGACCATTTAGGAGCTAACTAAGCTAATTATGTCATTTAGGTGGAACCCTAGCTAACTATAGGTCATTTCGGAGCTAACTTGGGTAAAATAGGTCATTCCGGAGCAAACTATGCTTCTTAAGCCATTTTGGATCTAGCTAGGCTAATTATAGGCCATTTAATACCTAAGTTAGGGGGAATAGGTCATCTTGCAGCTACGTAAGCCTTATTATGTCATTTAGGATATAACTTACCTAACTGTAGGTCATTTTTTATTAAATAGGTCATTTTGGAGATAACTAAGCTAATTATGTCATTTCGTAGGATAATTAGCCAATTTAGCCTTTCTTGGATGAGTCTAAGCTACGTAGAAGAAGAGAAAGAGAAGAAGAAGTAAAAGAAGGAGGAGGAGGAGAAGGAGAAGGAAGAGGAGAAGAAGAAGAAAAGAAGAAGGAGAAGGAGAAGGAGGAAGAAGGAGAAGGAGGAGCTCCTTCTCCTTCTTCTCCTCCTTCTTCTCCTTCTCCTTATCCTCCTCCTTCTCCTTCTTCTTCTTCTTCTCTTCTTCTTATTCTTCCTTC
The DNA here is from genome assembly GCF_904849725.1 of Hordeum vulgare subsp. vulgare. Lineage (NCBI taxonomy): Eukaryota > Viridiplantae > Streptophyta > Magnoliopsida > Poales > Poaceae > Hordeum > Hordeum vulgare. Next base: position 295,624,677 of record NC_058520.1, on the reverse strand, counting down.
CTTTCATTTTTCCTCTTTCTTCCACTCTTGTCCCCTTCTTCGGGCTAAATTGGCTAAGAATGCCTTTTTGGAGCTAATTATGTTATTTCGGGGATAATTAGCTAAGTATAGGTCATGTTTTATTAAATAGACCATTTAGGAGCTAACTAAGCTAATTATGTCATCTATGTGGACCCTAGCTAACTATAGGTCGTTTCGGAGATAACTTGGGTAAAATAGGTCATTCCGGAGCAAAATATGCTTATTAAGCCATTTTGGATCTAGCTAGGCTAATTATAGGCCATTTAATACCTAAGTTAGGGGGAATAGGACATCTTGCAGCTACGTAAGCCTTATTATGTCTTTTAGGAGAGAACTTAGCTAATTGTAGGTCATTTTTTATTAATTAGGTCATTTTGGAGCTAACTAAGCTAATTATGTCATTTCGTAGGATAATTAGCCAATTTAGCCTTTCTTGGATGAGTCTAAGCTACGTAGAAGAAGAGAAAGAGAAGAAGAAGTAAAATAAGGAGGAGGAGGAGGAGAAGGAGAAGGAAGAGGAGAAGAAGAAGAAAAGAAGAAGGAGAAGGAGAAGGAGGAAGAAGGAGGAAGAAGAAGGAGAAGGAGGAGCTCCTTCTCCTTCTTCTCCTCCTTCTTCTCCTTCTCCTTATCCTCCTCCTTCTCCTTCTTCTTCTTCTCTTCTTCTTCTTCTTCCTTCCTTTCATTTTTCCTCTTTCTTCTCCTCTTGTCCCCTTCTTCGGGCTAAAATGGCTAAGAATGCCTTTTTGGAGCTAATTATGTCATTTCGAGGATAATTAGCTAAGTATAGGTCATGTTTTATTAAATAGACCATTTAGGAGCTAACTAAGCTAATTATGTCATCTATGTGGAACCCTAGCTAACTATAGGTCATTTTGGAGCTAACTCGGGTAAAATAGGTCATTCCGGAGCAAAATATGCTTATTAAGCCATGTTGGATCTAGCTAGGCTAATTATAGGCCATTTAATACCTAAGTTAGGGGGAATAGGTCATCTTGCAGCTACGTAAGCCTTATTATGTCTTTTAGGAGAGAACTTAGCTAGCTGTAGGTCATTTTTTATTAAATAGGTCATTTTGGAGCTAACTAAGCTAATTATGTCATTTCGTAGGGTAATTAGCCAATTTAGCCTTTCTTGGATGAGTCTAAGCTACGTAGAACAAGAGAAACAGAAGAAGAAGTAAAATAAGGAGGAGGAGGAGGAGGAGAAGGAAGAGGAGAAGAAGCAGAAAATAAGAAGGAGAAGGAGAAGGAGGAAGAAGGAGGAAGAAGAAGGAGAAGGAGGAGCTCCTTCTCCTTGTTCTCCTCCTTCTTCTCCTTCTCCTTATCCTCCTCCTTCTCCTTCTTCTTCTTCTCTTCTTCTTCTTCTTCCTTCCTTTCATTTTTCCTCTTTCTTCTCCTCTTGTCCCCTTCTTCGGGCTAAATTGGCTAAGAATGCCTTTTTGGAGCTAATTATGTCATTTCGAGGATAATTAGCTAAGTATAGGTCATGTTTTATTAAACAGATCATTTAGGAGCTAACTAAGCTAATTATGTCATGTAGGTGGAACCCTAGCTAACTATAGGTCGTTTCGGAGCTAACTTGGGTAAACTAGGTCATTCCGGAGCAAACTATGCTTATTAAGCCATTTTGGATCTAGCTAGGCTAATTATAGGCCATTTAATACCTAAGTTAGGGGGAATAGGTCATCTTGTAGCTACGTAAGCCTTATTGTGTCATTTAGGAGAGAACTTAGCTAACTGTATGTCATTTTTTATTAAATAGGTCATTTTGGAGCTAACTAAACTAATTATGTCATTTCGTAGGATAATTAGCCAATTTAGCCTTTCTTGGATGAGTCTAAGCTACGTAGAAGAAGAGAAAAAGAAGAAGAAGTAAAATAAGGAGGAGGAGGAGGAGAAGGAGAAGGAAGAGGAGAAGAAGAAGAAAAGAAGAAGGAGAAGGAGGAAGAAGGAGGAAGAAGAAGGAGAAGGAGGAGGTCCTTCTCCTTCTTCTCCTTCTCCTTATCCTCCTCCTTCTCCTTCTTCTTCTCTTCTTCTTCTTCTTCCTTCCTTTCATTTTCCTCTTTCTTCTCCTCTTGTCCCCTTCTTCGGGCTAAAATGGCTAAGAATGCCTTTTTGGAGCTAATTATGTCATTTCGAGGATAATTAGCTAAGTATAGGTCATGTTTTATTAAATAGACCATTTAGGAGCTAACTAAGCTAATTATGTCATCTATGTGGAACCCTAGCTAACTATAGGTCGTTTTGGAGCTAACTTGGGTAAAACAGGTCATTCCGGAGCAAAATATGCTTATTAAGCCATTTTGGATCTAGCTAGCCTAATTATAGGCCATTTAATACCTAAGTTAGGGGGAATAGGTCATCTTGCAACTACGTAAGCCTTATTGTGTCTTTTAGGAGAGAACTTAGCTAACTGTAGGTCATTTTTTATTAAATAGGTCATTTTGGAGCTAACTAAGCTAATTATGTCATTTCGTAGGATAATTATCCAATTTAGCCTTTCTTGGATGAGTCTAAGCTACGTAGAAGAAGAGAAACAGAAGAAGAAGTAAAAGAAGGAGGAGGAGGAGGAGGAGGAGAAGGAGAAGGAAGAGGAGAAGAAGCAGAAAATAAGAAGGAGAAGGAGAAGGAGGAAGAAGGAGGAAGAAGAAGGAGAAGGAGGAGCTCCTTCTCCTTGTTCTCCTCCTTCTTCTCCTTCTCCTTATCCTCCTCCTTCTCCTTCTTCTTCTTCTCTTCTTCGTCTTCTTCCTTCCTTCCTTTCATTTTTCCTCTTTCTTCTCCTCTTGTCCCCTTCTTCGGGCTAAATTGGCTAAGAATGCCTTTTTGGAGCTAATTATGTCATTTCGAGGATAATTAGCTAAGTATAGGTCATGTTTTATTAAATAGACCATTTAGGAGCTAACTAAGCTAATTATGTCATCTAGGTGGAACCCTAGCTAACTATACGTCGTTTCGGAGCTAACTTGGGTAAAATAGGTCATTCCGGAGCAAACTATGCTTATTAAGCCATTTTGGATCTAGCTAGGCTAATTATAGGCCATTTAATACCTAAGTTAGGGGGGATAGGTCATCTTGGAGCTACGTAAGCCTTATTATGTCATTTAGGAGAGAACTTAGCTAACTGTAGATCATTTTTTATTAAATAGGTCATTTTGGAGCTAACTAAGCTAATTATGTCATTTCGTAGGGTAATTAGCCAATTTAGCCTTTCTTGGAGCTAACTAAGCTAATTATGTCATTTAGATGGAAGTCTAGCTATTTTTATTAAAGCACTAGAAATAACATACCATTATCCTCATCACAGCGGTGAAGCACGGTGGCTCTGGCTTGTTTCACGTGGAGAAGGCTGCCCTTGAGAAGGCTTGACTGTAGAAGGGTCGTGCGATGCGTTTCGGGAGATATTCTGCACCAAACATCGTTTGCAATGTGTAGTTAGCATGAGGACACTCTTAAGATCACTGCACTGAAATGAAACTCACCGTCCCCGTCACGTTAATGACTGGCATCGGCGGAGGGACTTGGTCCTTCTTCTCGCACATAGAGTGTACATTTGATTTCGACAAGTCAAACTTTTTATTTATTAATGAAACGGACATTCAAATGCAAGATTTGAAATAACATGAAGAAGAAACTTACCACGAAGAGCTCATATATGGCCCTGTTAGACGCATCATTCCATGCCCTCTCCGCCTCCACCAATGCAGTCGTCCTCTCCTCCAGCTCCCTAATTTCCTTATCCTTCTCCGCCATAGCGGCCTGCATTGCCTCTCTCTTTCTGAATAGCAGCCTGCAACACAACTCATTGTTAGCAATGTAATCATATTTGTTCCAACGCACAACATAATGCGGAAAGATAGTTGAGTCCATTAAACTAACCTCGATGGCGAGCTCGACTAGCCGTGGACGACGTGTTATCTCCGGACAAGAGCTCGTTTGGCGTGCCTTTATCTGCCGGAGAGTGCTAGGACAACGTATAAGGCCGTCTCCAATGGCGATCGAGCCATGGGGCCTCCCATTGCCAGCTATCATCACCATCTCTAGATCAATAGGCCCCTCGCTCGGGTTAAAGTCCTCCCCTTTCCTCGCCTTCCCGTGATCTCTGTACTTCACGAGCTTGTGGTGGGAGGAGATGTTGGTGAAGTTTTCTGGATGCTCGAGGTCAGACTCAGAGAATGCCTTGACCTTCTTGTACGAGGCAGTATGGGCCATCGCATACAGGTCGTACATCTGTGGCGCCTCCGTCTTATTGTGACGCGCCTAAAAGAGAGAGAGAGAGGAAAATTGTATTAGTAAAGGGATCAAGATAGCATTAAGAATGAATTGCATGAGGCATGAAGCAAACCACATACCCAGTTCTTGCCAAATTGGATTAAGTTGACGCTCCCTTGATGGTGTGGCACGCCAACCATTTTGCCACGTCTCTCCTTGGCGTTGTTGTGGCTGGCCTCCCACGTTTCGGAGCACCACTTATCCACCAAGGCCTCCCAACAATCCATCTTATCCACACACCATCTCGGGGGCACCTAAGTTAATAAAGAGAAATTTGAGCGCGTAAGAACCAAATCAAGGAAACTAACTACAAAGCCTTAATAATATGTAATTACCTTCATGTAATGCTCCTTCTCCATCTTAGCATCACGGCACTTCGCCTTGTCAAGCCTAATACGTCGCGTGGCATAGTAGTCTCGAACAGCCTGCACCCGAGCCTCGTGCCGAAAGTTTTGAACTAGGCGGCGACATTCGGTTTCGATAACCTTTGCCGCGTCCTCCTCATATCCCTCCTCACACCTATAGTAGGTCTGCAAACGAGACAACACAGATTAGTACAATAAATAGCTATGGTTGATTTATAGTTGTGTGAAGGAGAAATTACCCAGAACTTTCGGATCACCATGTTCTCCCTCGTGTCGCACAAAACACCGTCGATCTCCACCTCCGGCGGGGCCGGGGCACCCAAGTAGTGCTCCCAGGTCATTCCTACCTCTCACTCCCGACCGGGCAACGTAACAAACCCTGGGAAGTTTTTACAGCAAAGAACACCAAGGACGTTGTTGGGCTTGCGGACACCCTTGGCAACAATCCAACCCCTACAGTAAGACAAATTAAAGCCAAAACATTAGATATTTGAGAAAACGCGAAGGCAAAAGGTTAAATAAGAGTAAATTAACTTACTTGTCCCCATTTGGCATAATCGACCACCTCTGCTCGGGGTCGCTGGCACAAGCGGGAGCCCCGAACTACCACGCTGGTAGACGGTAGCCCCCTCACCCAGCTCCTCGTCGCTACCAGCATGGCCACTTGGCTCAGCCCAGGTATCCCACTGGGTCTCTTGGGACATACCCTCATCCCTGCTTTGTTCCGGAGTCTCCTGGAATGAAGCCTCTAGGACACGAGTCTCGTGGGTCGAAGGCTCGTCGACCTGAGGCTCGTCGACCCGAGGCTCGTGAACCGGAGACCGTGTAGCCTCCACCTCAGACGAATCCACCCTAGAAGTCTTGTGCTCAGGTGAATCAGCTTGGGGTGGTGGTGAGACCATGTAGCCGCCACCTCAGAAGGCGTGGCAGCCACCGCCCTACCTCTCTCACGGCCACGTGTACCTTTACTACAACATAAATACCAACACGGGTAATAAAATGTATATAAATACCAATATGCATACAACATGAGTACAACATAAATACCAACATGAATACAACGTGTACCTTTTATTGCCTCTCGGCTTCGCGGCGGGTCGACCTCCTCTCACGGGGGGCGCTCCTTGCATAGTAGAGAGCAACACTCTTCGAAGAGGCGAGGCAGGAATGGAAGTACCCATCCCATCATCCGCCGACGAAGAAGGAGCCGCGGAGTGCTTTCGACCCTTTCCCACCATCTTTCAACACCTGTCATGACAAAGAGTAAATGAAATTAGTACAACATAAATACCAACAGGACTAATAAAATGTATATAATTTAAGTGTATCATCGTCATAAATACCAACATGACTAATAAAAATTGAATACCTAACATGAACTCAAAATTTATATATAGTATAATAGTTGAATACCTGACATGAATTAATAACAATCGTGCTCGTCTATATATGCTTCGGGACCAATAAATGCATCATGATCATCACTATCATCAATAAATGCATCATCAACATCACTATCACGAAGAACATGTGGAAGGCCACCATTATGTAATCGGTCAAAAAGTGACAGGTCATCCGCAGCAGTAACCTCTTCTTCTTCCAGCTCTTCCTGTTCGGGCTCAGGGGTTAAGACGGATTCACTGTCGCTGTCTACTTCAATGTTTTGGGGTGAAGTAGAGCGGTTCTTGAAACGTTTCTTGGACATACGTGTTTCTTGGAAGAATTCTCCTTCGTATGTGTATGGGTTAATGTGAGGTTCGTAATCCTCTTCATTGAGGGTAGGTGGTCTAAAATGTGGTGGCACTTCATAAACGACATCCCAACCTTTGAGATTTGGATCAGTTTGGCAGGCCCACGATAGATAGAAAACTTGTGTCGCCTGTTGAGCCGTAATATAGATATCGGGAACATCTAAGTGGGTGTTTTTGTTGATTTCGACTAGTCCTATATGTTCATGAGTCCTTCTAGTCTCCCTCGGCTCAAACCAATAACATTTTAAGACTACGACGGTCGGTGGGTTTTCACCATAGAATAGAAGTTCATAAATTGCTTCAACTCTTCCATAATACTCGGTGTCTCCTTCGCTGATAGCACAGACAGAACAATTTGTAGACTTTAGGTCGGGCATAGATAGCTCTTTGCCAAAGGTACGAAAGTGATACCCGTTGAACGGACCTTATAGTCAAAACCATTAGCGACTTGTCTCAACTCGGCGTCCATAGACTCTGCATCAGCCTACAAGTTTAATACGAAAGAATGGATGCATTAGCTGCAAATTAGACCAAGAAATCAAATGGGCCCTTAATGGTAATTAATTACCCTTTGTTTGAACCAAGGGATGAAACCGGGACAGTCGCCTCCATGCTTTGCGAGAAGCTCATACTCTTCGACGGAATCCTTTTCGATGACCGCTCCATCCGAGAATTCAGCGACGTATCGACTATATCAAATATCCGGTAATAAGAGTAGTTCAAAGCAATTAGAAGTTGCGGAACAATAAATTACCGAGAACTTACTCGATGTACGGCCGCACTTCTGTTAGGTTGGTGAAGATATACAATGAAATGGTCTGCCATTCTTCGACATCCAACGATTTCCCTTTCGAAGCACCGGATGGTGCGAGCTTACCTTTGAATAGGCTGAGGTTGGATCGAACTTTTTTTCGATCGCCATCATTGTACCGAGGCTTCGGGTTATGCAAATGATGATTTTTGGCTTCGTAGTGTGCTGTCACGAAGTTTGCCGCCCCTCAGTAATGAATGCCTCGGCCATCGATGCTTCAATTCTACGTTTATTTTTACACTTAGCTCGAAGCGTCTTCTGCATCCTCTCAGTTGAGTAGCACCATCGATTTTGAACGCCCCCCCCCCAATTCTTGCCTCGGTCGGGAGATGCAAAATCAAATGTTGCATTGGATTAAAGAAGCCCGGTGGAAAGATCTTTTCTAATTTGTAGATCAACTCCGGCGCCAACTCTTCCATTTCATCGAGCACGCCAGGCAATAGTTCTTTCGCACAAAGAGAATGGAAGAAATAGCTCAGCTCTGCTAGTACTAGCCATTCATCCTCAGGGATAAAGCCACGCAACATCACCGGCATTACCCGCTCAATCCATATGTGTCAATCATGACTCTTGAGCCCAAATATTTTCAATTTCTCAAGACTCGCTCCCCTCTTTAGATTCGCAGCATACCCATCGGGGAACATCAACCGCATTTTCACCCACAATAGCATTTCCCTCATAGCTGGCCTTTCAAGATTGAACCATGCCTTTGGCTTCGCTATGCTTTGCTTTCCTTTCCGTTGTCGCAAGTTTTGCAACGGTCTATCACATAGAGCCTCCAGGTCGATTCTAGCCTTAGGATTATCTTTTGACTTCCCCTCTATGCCGAACAATGTACCAAAAATGGCCTCCGCAATATTCTTTTCAGTGTGCATCACGTCATTGTTGTGTGGGCAAATGAGGTCTTTGAAGTAAGGCAGATCCCATAAGCATGACTTGTGAGTCCAGGCGTGTTCCGTATTATACCCTTTGAAGTATCCTGGACGCAAAGGATCAGGCTCGAGAGCGTTTAACTGATCAAGGGTCTGTTAGCCTGTCAACGCAGCTGGTGCAGTGTTTTTGACAACTCTACCTTTGATGAAATTCTTCTTGTCTTTTCTGAACTTATGGTCTGGATCCAGGAATTGTCTATGCATGTCGAAGCAAGAATACTTGCGACCAGCCTACAGCCAACGGAACTGAAGAGCTGCCTTGCATGTGGTGCACGGGAACCTTCCATGCACACACCAGCCAGCGAATAGCGCAAACGCCGGATAATCATGCGTCGAGTACATGTACAACACATGCATTTTGAAATTTGTTTTGGTAGCCGCGTCGTAGGTCTTGATCCCATTATCCCAGGCTTCTTGCAACTCATCCTTAAGCGGGTGCATGTACACATTCATATTCTTCCCCGGATAGTTCGGCCCTGGAATTATCAATGTCAGGAAAATGTTCTTTCTTTTCATAATCTCTCCGGGTGGCAAATTTAGTGGAATGACAAATACAGGCCAACAACTGTATTGTGTTGCCGTCATACCATACACATTGAACCCATCCATGCTGATGGCAACTCTAGGTTGCCTTGGATCTTCCGATTTATCCTTATGTAATGCATCGAAGTGCCTCCACGCAAAACCATCTGAAATGTGTACCAGCATCTTGTTCCCATCCGCATCTAGTTCGGTTCTTTTGCCCAATTTGTGCCATGTCATCTGTCTGGCCGTCTCTTCGACCATGAAAAGACGTTGAAGTCTTGGTACGATTGGCAGATACCGAAGAACACTAATGGGGACTTTGGTCTGATTCTTCTCACCCATGCCATTGTCTACCACAATATACCTGGAAGAATTGCAATTGGGTCAATAGTTCAAGGACGCATACTCAAGCCTAAATAAGGCACATCCATTCTCATAGGCATGTATCTTCTCATAGGGCATCTTAAGTACACAGAGGATTTTCTCTGACTGGTACAGGTTTGCACGCAGTACATGGCCTTTGGGTAGAAAGCATCCAAATATCGTCATCATCGCGTCGTAGCATTCTCTGCCTAGGTTGAATTGAGCCTTCAGAGCCATTACTTGCGCGATGGCATCCAGCTGACAAAGCTCAGTCTGCTCGTGGAGAGGACGTTTTGAAGACTCCAACATTTCATAGAAGGCCTTTGCAGATTCCTCCATCTCATCGTCCGGATCCCGAGCATCATCAAAGTCTTGCACCATGTCTTCAATCCCGGTACCATGCTCGTCGGTGCGACGAAGAATCATCTCAGCTCTGGCACGTTGGTCAGACTCACCATGAAAAGTCCACATCGTATAATTAGGGGTAAAACCCCACTTTTGTAGGTGTTTACCCATTTCAAACTATGTCTGCTTTTTCCAGTTGTCGCAGTTGGGACAGGGGCACCATGTTTTTTGCTGGCCATTTGCAAATGCGGCTCTCGCAAACCCCCTGGTTTTTGTTAACCATTCATGGGTCATGTCTTTCTGACTAGGGTGACCAGTGTACATCCAAGCACGATCACTCATGTTGCCTAGCTACCTATGGGGGCACAAGAAATAAATATATAATTCATCATCTATATTCATACGCTAATCAAGTTTGTCAGTTTTATTACGTCCATGCAACCTACACGCTAATAGGTAAAGATAGGTCCTAATCCCACCCGAGTATGTGTAGATTGGGTTCGTTTTCCCATGCTCTGCTCTAGATGCGACGCAGAATTTCGGCAGCACCTCCCCGCTGTTCTCCTGATACACGTCTCGGCAATAAGCAGAGAGGATGTGTACCCGAAGAACAACAGGGGAGGCACTGACAAAATTCCGCATCGGATCCGGAGCACAGCATACGGGAAAACAAACCCAATCTACACATACTCAGGCTGTCCATGGATAATGTTGGACAATTCGAAAGGATGGCAGTTATAAATATGCAAAGAAACGCATATTTATAGATGTCGCCCTTTTGAACGGGAGATGCATACTGGTCACGCATACTCATGATGGAAGAAACCTATAGCTAGCAAGTTTCATCTGCACGAAGACCGGGACAGAGCAAATTAAGGGGTAGGAGGAGAAGTCATTTGTGCTCACCAACAAACGAAAGGGCGGAGCTCGTCCAACGCACGTGGAGGTCGTCGAACAAATGCACATTGAAATTCACACGATCAACACAAATATGATGTTTTTATAATTAACATAATCGGAAAATATGTGGCCTAACTCATAATTTACAAAACTATGACCCCCGTCGGCTTAGTGGCGTCGATGGTCAGTGGTGTCGGGTGTCGGTCGCATCGATGGTCGGTGGTGTAGGGTGTGGTGGCGTCGGGGGTCGGGGGTTAGTTGTGTCGGTGGTCGGGGGTTAGTGTCGTCGAGGGTCGAGGGTCACTGGCGTCAGGAGTTGGGGTCTTTTCGGTCAACAAGAGGCCGAAGAGGTGTCGGGGGTCGGGGTTGGGGTCAGGGGTAGGGTGTCGGGGGTCGAAGGTCAGTGGTGTCGTGGGTCGGGGGTCGGGGGCGAGGGTCAGTGGCGTCAGGAGTCGAGGGTCAGTGGCGTCGGGCGTCGGGGGTTGGGGGTCGAGGGTCAGTGGCGTCTGGAGTCGAGGGTCAATGGCGTCGGGCGTCGGGGGTTGGCGGTTAGTGGAGTCGGGGGTTGGGAGTCGGGGGTCGGGGGGTCAACGGTCAGTGGTGTCGGGCATTGGGGGTCGGGAGTCGGGTGTCAGTGGCGTCGGAGGTCGGGGGGTCGAGGGTCAGGGGTTGGTGGCGTCGGTCGTCGTGGGCCGGGGGTCGGGGGTCGGGGGTCGGGGTCCTCTTCTTTCTTCTTCTCCTCTCTCCTCTTTTTCTTCTTCTTCTTCTTCTTCTTGATCTTCTTCTTATTATTATTATTATTCTTTTTTCTCCTCCTCCTCCTCCTCTTCTTCTTCTTCTTCTTTCTTTTATCTTTCTCCTCCTCTCCTCTTTCTTCTTCTTCTTCTTCTTCCTTCTTTCTTTTATCTTTCTCCTCCTCTCCTCTTTCTTCTTCTTCTTCTTCTTTCTTCTTCTAGTTTATTATTCTCTTATTTTCTTCTAAGTTTGACTAGATAAAGCATGTAGAGTAGGAGCATAACATACAATTCAGCGCAAACATACATGGTTCTATTACAATAGAACCTCAAAAGGGTAAGATCTAAGAGGTGCAAATAAAACTACATCAATGCTTCATGCATGAGGTTTATGTCAACACCTCCTATCTTCAGACCAAAAGCTTAACATGCAACTTCTGTCAAAAATGCACATTTACTTCAAATGCAAATCTATCATTTCTTTTTTGGGGCCCATACCCTTCTTCATCTATCATTTCTTTTTCCTATCTATTTTTTTATTTTCTATCTACTTTTTCTACTTAATAAACTAACTATCTAATTTAACATAAAAAACAGAAGAAGAAAACTAACTATCCAATTTAACAAAAAAACAAAAAAAACTAACTATCTAAATTAACTATCTAATTTAAAAGAAAAAACAAGAAATAAAGCGAAAAAGAAAAAAAACTTACCTGCGCAGGGGCAGTGGGCGGCCGGGGCGGAGGGCAGTGCGAGGAGGGGAGGGCGAGCTCCGGTGGTGGCGGCGGCGGCACTCGGGTGGGCAGGGCGCGGGGAGGAGGGCGCGGGAAGGAGGGGCGCGCGGAGGACGGGCGCGCGGAGGAGTTGCTCGGGGAGGAGGGGAGGGCGAGCTCCGACCTCGCGGCGGTGGTGGGTCGGAGCGGCTCCGGTGGTGGTGGCGTCGGCGCTGGGGTGGGCAGTGCACGAGGAGGAGGGGCGCGGGAAGGAGGGGCGCGGGGAGGAGGGGCGCGGCGAGGTCCGGTGGTGGTGGCGGCGGCGCTGGAGTGGGAAAGGGGCGCGCGCGAGAGGTCGAGGGGAGCGGCTGGTCGAAGGTGCCGTTAGGGGAGCGGGGGGTGGGGGTTGGGCACCGTTAGGGGGAGCTCCCCTTTGCCGTCTGCAAAGGCTGGGAGGCAGATGGCAAAGGGGTGGGTGGGGTGGGGCGCGAGTTGGCCGTTAGGGTGGCGCCCCTTTGCCGTCCGCATGCTCTTTGTCGTCCGCCTGTAGGGCCTTTGTCATGCGTCAGCAGACGACAAAGAGGTGGCAGACGGCAAATAAAACGTTTGCCATCAGCAACCTCTTTGCCGTCCACTTTGTACCAACTGACGGCAAAGAGCATCTTTGCCATGCGTCAGCAGACGGCAAAGGCACAGCAGATGGCAAATTTATCAATTCCAGTAGTGGAAGGAGCTCGGGCGGCGCGGCTCGGGCTTGCGGCGGCGCGTTTTCGGGCCAGGATGGGGCTGCCAGACCCTGGCGCGGGAGGAAGGAGACAGGGGCGTTGGGTGGTGGCTCAAGAGTGGCTACGCACGGAATTCGAGGAGGAGACTAGGGTTTTCATGCTGGGCAGGGCTAGACGTCTATATATAGCAAGGGGGCTAGGTTTAGGGGTTTTTCATCCGATTTCGACCGTGCGATCGCGATCGGACGGCTCTGGTCACGAGCTTAGGCTAGGTGACTGCGCTCGGCTGTGTAGAGGTGGTGGGCTAAGATAAGGGGGAAATGTTGCGGCTCGTGAGAGAGTTTTAAACCGCGAAAACGTCCAACAAATAAACCGATGACGGTGCCGCTACAATCGACCGTTAGCGTATCAAACGACCTCCGATTGCGATGAAATTTGGCAAGCAGTCTACCTACACTACATTGAGACTGCACGCCAACTTTCAACCCATTCCAAGAATGTTTTAGACACACTTTTACAAACAATATTTTAACGATGTTGCGGGCACGTGCGTGTGTGGTTGGTCTCGAAATGGTCAACGACGAGAACATAGAGAACCCGCAGCTACGAATGGATGCAAGTTTTTTAAAAATGCTGACAAGGGAGTGTTGATTCTATGTAGATGATGCGCATGATGAAATGATGAATGTGACAAACAAAAGAATCACACGATGACAATGGAATAAAAGGGCAATCTTTTGGAGCGTCGATTCCGGGCTGTTAGAGTTGTTTGACATAAACTTCCTCCTAGATTTCACCATTTGGAAAAGCACTTTTGATATCCATTGGTAAAGTGTAATATCATGGTGATTGGCATAAGCGAGAAGAATATGAATGGCTTCAAGTCTAGCAACGGGGGCATAGGTCTCACGGTAGTCCATACATTTGACTTGCGTGCAACCCTGTGCTACGAGACGTGCCTTGTTGCGGACCACTTAGCCATCTTCATCTTGCTTGTTATGAAACACCCATTTGATACCAATGATGTTGTGCTCGTCCTTAGGTTTCTCCACGAGTGTCCAAACTTCATTCCTCTCAAAGTTGTGTAGCTCTTCGTGCATAGCATTCACCCTATCACGGTCTTGAAGTGCTTCTTCTACCTTCGTAGGCTCAATGAGAGAGATAAATGAGTAATGCTCACAAAGCTAGCTAAACGAGTTTTAGAGCGAGCGATTCTCTAGGTTTGTATGTCACCAAATATTTGATTCAGCGGATGGTTCTTGTCCACGTGTGCTCGAACTCGTGATAATTTTTTCCTGTTGGATGGTGGATCTTCCTCATCATCATCTTCTTCTTCATTGTCGTTGAAGGTGGCATCTCCTTGAGGTGGTGGTGAAGAAGGTTGAGGTGGATCATCACGATGTCATTCTTCCTCCTCTTCATCATGGCGTGTACCACTTGTGGATGCCTCCATGTCATTTTGTGGTTTGCCTTGACGCGAAGTAGGAGCTTCCACTTGTGTTGATGAAGTGCTTTCCTTCACCTCCGTGGGACGAATCTTGCCGATGGACAAGTATTGGATGGCTTATGAAGTTTCCTTATCTCCTACGTCATTTGGCAATTGTTTGACTTGCGAACCATTAGATTCATCAAACTTCACATCTGCCGTCTCTTCAACTTTTCGAGTGAAGTTGTTGTAGACACGGTAAGTGCGAGAGTTTGATCTGTAACCAAGTAGGAAACCTTCATAAGATTTAGGAGCAAATTTAGAATGACGATGCTTATCAAGATTGTAGCACTTTGAGCCAAATACTCCAAAGTATCCAACTAGGGGTTTGTCACCCATGAGTAGCTCGTATGCCATTTTACCGAGAAGCTTGTGTAAGTAGAGTCGGTTTGTGGCATGAAAAGTTGTTTCCACGGCTTCTGCCCAAAGGTGTCTTGGAGTCTTGTATTCATCAAGCATCATTCAGGCCATCTCAATGAGAGTCTCGTTCTTCCTCTCAACAACTCCATTTTTGTTGAGTTGTGTATGTTGCCAAGAACTCATGTGATATACCATCTTCATCAACAAAACTATCCACATTTGTGTCCTTGAACTCTGATCCGTTATCGCTCTGAACTTTTTTGATCTTCACTTCAAACTGATTTTGAGCTTTCTGAGCGAAGTTCTTGAAGATCTTTTGTACGTGCAACTTGTCATAAAGAAAGAATACCCACGTAAATCTAGAAAAATAATCAACAATAACTAGAACAAAAGAATTTCCACCGAGGCTCTCGTAAGCGTTGGGACCAAAGAGATCCATGTGAAGCAGCTCGAGTGGCCTTCTGGTAGTCATGATGTTCTTCACGGGATGACCTCCACCGACTTGTTTTCCTGCTTGACAAGCACTACAAAGTCTATCTTTGTCAAAGATAACAACTTTAACACTAAGAATATGATCACCTTTGATGAGTTTGTCAGGATTACGCATACCAACATGTCCTAGCCTTCTATGCCATAACCAACTTTGAGAAGATTTTGCAATAAGACATGTAAGACGTTTGGATTTTTTAGTGAAATTGACAATTTATAGATCACCTCTACGAAAACCAGTAAATACCATGTTATGATTATCTTGAAGAAACACTTGGCAATGAACTTCCGTAAATAGCACACTAAAACCAAAATCCGCTAATCTAGATACGGAAAGAAGATTGTAGCCAAGGGATTCAAGAGGCATGACATTTTGAATGGAACTATCATGAGACATGGCCACCTTACAAAGACCAAATACCTTACCCTTGGACTTGTCTCCAAAAGTCGCATACCTTCGTGGTCCATGGTTTGGTGTGATCTCATGAAACATGTATTTATCTCCGGTCATGTGATCGGTGCATCCTATGTCAAGTATCCACTTCTTTCCTCATGACATGTAGTCTCTAAGGTTTGCCATAAGACTTAGGCTCCCCGTGGTCTTATCATACTCGATGTCAAACTTCTCGTCTTCATCGTAGTATCCGTCCTCCACTTTGTGATCGTCGATGGAATATCCTCGTCACAAGAATCAAGAGGTTCGTTAGAATTTCAACCATGACAATTTTCAAGTTTATGAATGTGAATGGCTTCAACAATTATGTTATTGATGGTAATGACATCTCCTTTAGCCCGCATGAGTCAACGAAGCTCCAATTGACAATTATCAATATTTGGATCATTGGGCTTCATTTTGTGAAAGTCAATAGATTTTTGGAAAATGGCATCAAGATTTTTCAAGTAGTAGTGGGGATATTTTTTCTCCACATCTTTCCACAAAGTATAAGCACACTTGAAGTTCTTCATTTGATTAAGCACATTTCTTGGCAGTCCTCTAATGATGAGATTAACAGTTTGAAGATTGCTAAGCATATTAACTTCTTCATCGTGAGAAGGATGTAAGGGATCAACGGGAGGCACATAGGGATTTTAAACACATTTTCTCAAATGGAATTCATCAAATATATCAAGCATTTCACCTTTCCATTGACTATAATATTCCCCATTGAGAATAGGCACACTACAACTAAGATTCCCCAAACTAGATACATCCATATTCCTCCAATGGTGATTAAACCAAGGCTATGGAGACCAAATCTCTTGTATCAATTGAGGGATCACTAGAAGGGATGTCTAGAGGGGGGTCAATAGACTACTTGACAAATTAAAACCTAGCATTTTCCCAATTTTAATTGTTGACAGATTTTAGCATTTAGAACAAGTCAATCGCACCCTACACATGCAAGTCCACGAGTATAGCAGCGGAAAGTAAAGGCATGCACATGTAAAGTGAGGAGTAGAGTTTAGGAAGATCAAACGCAAAGATGGACACGGTGGTTTTTGGCATGGTTCTCATAGGAGGTGCTACCGTACGTCCACGTTGATGGAGACTTCAACCCATGGAGGGTAACGGACGCGCTAGTCCACGGAGGGCTCAACCCACTAAGGGTACACGAAGAAGCAACCTTGTCCATTCCATCAAGGCTTACATCCAAGAAGTACTAGTCTCACTCGGGGTAGATCTTCATGAAGTAGGCGATCTCCTTGCATGTACAAACTTCTTGGTTCAACTCCACAGCATGATGTAGGAGGCTCCCAAGCGAAACCTAACCAATCTAGGAGGCATCACCCTCCCAAAGGTAATAGATGATGTAGTACGATGAACTCCTTGCTCTTGTGCTTCAAAAGATAGTCTCCTCAACGCTCAATCACTCTCTCACAGATTTGGCTTGGGTAGAAGAGATTGATTAGGTGGAAAGTAACTTGGGGAGGCTAGAAATCAAGATTCATATGGTAGGAATGGAATATCTTGATCTCAACACATGAGTAGGTTGCTCTCTCTCAGATATATGGATATGGAAAGTGTAAGTGTGTTATAGGTGCTTTCTCTATGAATATATATAGGAATCTCCAAAAATCCAACCGTTATAACATTATTTCCCAACTCGGTGAAACTCGATGGCACCGACTAGTGCAAAATGTGGAAACTTTTGTATTCTTGGTGAGACCGATATAGAAACCCCTGTGGTACCGATATGGGTGACCTAGGGCAGTTTCCAAATCTCGGTGAGACCGATTTCAGAACTCGGAAATTCTGATTCTTGAAAATGGCTTACCATAAAGTTGGTCACGATTTCGGTGGCACCGAAAGGAATGTTGGTGGGACCGAGATGCTAGGGTTTGGCATAGGATCTGTGTGGTGGAAAATCGATGTGGACGAATGGAAAATCATGGTGGCACCAATTTTGATGTATAGGCTTTGGACAATGAATTTTGTGGGAGATTGGATGAGTATTTTTTGTGGTTATCTCTAAGCACTTGAACAACTAGATCATCATAGTCACCTCATCATCTATTAATAGTTTTGGCTTTCCTATGGACTCAAATGTGATTTCTCACCCAAAGTAAAATGCAGTCTTGAGGCTTGAAGCTTGGCCAATCATATACCTTCCTCTTCTTCTTCTTCTTGGAAATTCTCTTCACAATCCTTTGCCAACACTCCCATGTGGACTATTTCTAAAATAAGCGAGATAAAACTATTAGTCCAAGAGACAATGTATGTTGTCATGAATTATCAAAACCACCAAGGGAACATATGTGCTTTCACGTTGTCGTGGAGCTCCATTACACGACTCTCTGGGGGGAATCTCTAGTTTCGGATGGTCAAAGAGGGTGATGACGCCGGCTACGTCGTTTCCTTCTTTGAGGCATCACCTTGTAAAGTCGGCATATTGCAGTTTGCGTGAATCTCTTCATCGTCGTTGACAGTGGATGTCGGGGCGGCGGCTCCGGATGGTTTCTATTTGTGCGTCGAGATGGCGATCTCGGGAACAATGTGAGTGATAGCTCTATGAGGTGGGGATCTATCTCGACATTGATTGGGTGCCATCCTTGTCTCGTTTGGGCGGGAGGGGTGTCGGCTCGGTCAATGCGCCCCATAGGGGGCGGTCTGACTTCACGTCGGGACGGCGGCCCCAGATGTGGTGCGACGTTCGTGGTCTGCGAGCGGTTGCCCTCAGCAGCATGGGCTGCGGGCAGCTGGGTTCTGCGACATTGCTGCTCGAGGGGAGCGGTGGTATGTCAGAGCGCCGGCCCCGAAAGATGGTGTCGGTTGATTGCGCTGGGCGCGACAGAGAGGTGGATGTCGGGGCGGCGGCCCCGAGAGAATCACTATGGCGACCAGACTTCTGTGTCAATGATGATGGTGGGGGCGGTGTCGGGGACGCAGCATTGGTTGCGGTAGTCGGCTCTTCTCCGGCGTGTCCACAGTATTGCCTCGGATTGTTTGTTACTCTGGATCGAAGCTGCGGTGGCGGGGCCAGTTGGAATGAATGTTTTCCTTCCTTGATTGAGTTAGTTACAAAGTACACAATATATAGCCTAAGTTGTTCCTACAAGTGTGGCACGCATGCCATTAGTGCTATAGATCCTACAAAGTAGGAGTGGTTACAACAGAACGTGACAACGTTACAATGTTATCTAATGTACAGCTTAACACCCCCCCCCCTCAGCCAGAACTCCATGTGGTAGGACGTTCAGGCTGTCCCGAAACTCATGAAACACCTAAGAGGGGAGACCTTTGGTGAATAGATCTGCAAACCGCGAACTGGAAGGTACATGGAGCACCCGTGCCTCACTGAGAGCCACCTGATCACGCACAAAATGGAGATCAATCTCTATATGCTTCGTGCGTTGATGTTGGACGGGTTTGGAGGCGAGGTAAGATGCGCTGACATTGTCACAATAGACCACCGTAGCTCGAGCAGGTGGACAGCAAAGTTCATGCAGTAGTTGACAAAGCCAACATGATTCAGCAACACAGTTTTGCGACACCTCTGTACTCTGCTTCTACGCTAGAATGAGACACCGTCAGTTGTCTCTTGGAGGACCAAGAGACAATGTTGGCGCCAAGAAAAACGCAGAACCCCGAGGTCGATTTGCGGGTGTCCGGACAGCCCGCCCGATCAGCAGTAGTTGACGAGTTCCATAGAAGAGGATTTGTAGAGTTGAATCCCTTAGTGAGAGGTGCCTTGCAGATAGCGAAGGATGCGCTTAACGAGCCACATATGGGAGTCGCGAGGGGCATGCATGAAGAGGCAAACCTGTTGGACTGCGTAGGTGATGTCAGGGCGGGTGAGAGTGAGGTATTGGAGGGCGTCGGCTAGACTCCGGTAGTGGGTTGGATTGGACAGGAGACGGCCCTCAACTGCAGAAAGCTTGGAGGTTGTATCGATGGGTGTGGATACCGGTTTGCAGTTGAGCATGTCGGCTCGGTAAAGGATCTCAAGGGTGTATTGTTGCTGGTTGAGGAAGAGACGGGACTGGTTAGGGGTGACATTGATGCCGAGAAAGCGATGGAGCTCACCAAGGTCTATCATGGAGAATTCCCGTTTGAGGGAAGCTATGATGGCGTGAAGTGTTTGATGGTTGTTGGCTGTGAGAATGATATCATCGACATACACGAGGAGGAAGGCGATGGAGTGGCCATGATGAAGGATGAACAAGGAAGAGTCACTCTTTGAAGCACAGAAGCCAAGGGTCAAGAGGAAGGACTTGAACCAAACAAACCAAGTGCGGGGGGCTGTTTCAGGCCGTAGAGTGACTTGCGAAGGAGACACACATGATCCGGATGCGAAGTGTCAACAAAGCCGACCGGTTGGGAGCAGTATACGGTCTCCTTAAGATCGCCACGAAGAAAGGCATTTTTGACATCGATTTGGTGGATGGGCCACGAGCGAGACGTGGCAAGGGAGAGAACAACGCGAATGCTGGAGGATTTAACGCCCAGACTGAAAGTTTCGTCGTAGTCAACACCTTCCTGTTGGGTGAAACCTCGAAAGACGCAGCGTGCTTTGTAGCGGGTGAGGGAGCCATCTGTATGGAACTTATGGCGATAGATCCATTTGTCCATGACAATGTTGACCCCTGCAGGCTTAGGAACCAAAGACCAAGTAGAGTTATTGATTAAAGCATTATATTCTTCTTGCATAGCATCGCGCCAATTGGGATCCTTGAGTGCGGATTTGGAAGTGGCAGGGATGGGTGAGAGCTGGGTGGTGGAGGAATCAGTGAGGAAAAGACCGCGGGGCATGCAGAAGCCCCGTTTGGCGCGGATTTGCATCGTGTAAGAGTTACGTGGGGGGTTGGCCGGTAGTGCATGGCGGGGGAGACGTGGCGAGAGGGTATTGGTGGTGCATGCCTCAGAGTTCGAGGTGGATGCGGTGGGCCCCGTGGAGGGAGAGTCAGGTGAGGCAGGCGCGGGATCCGTGGAGCCGGCAGGCGTGGGATCCGTGGAGCCGACAGGCATGGAAGGCGAGGTGGATCGCGAGCGAGTGGTGGGTGTGAAGTCAGGCACGGCAGGCAAGACGGATTTGCCACAGGAACCGGTCGTGGCGGTGCGTGGGGCAAGAGGGGTGGGGCCGAGCGGAGATTGGTTGCATGGGGGCTCCGCCGAATGTGGTTGGTGAGGCCAGGGCGGAGGCAACGCGGGCGGGGGATCCAAGAGATACGGATCAGGGCGGGGTGGATCCGGTGCGGCTGGTGGAGTCTGTGGCGGCGGTGTGGGTGGTTTGTAGGGGAAGGTGTGTTCGTCAAAGATGACATGGCGAGAGACGATCACGTGTTGTTGTTTCAAGTCATAGCAGCGGTAGCCCTTGTGCTCTAGAGGGTAGCTGAGAAAAATGCACGGCGAGGAGCGAGGGGAGAGCTTGTGCTCCATCGTGGCGGAGGTGTTGGGGAAATAGGGGCATCCGAAGACACGCATGTGATCATAGGATGGGTGGACGTCGTGGAGGAGATAATATGGTGTGGTGTCAGCGATGGCACGAGATGGTCGCCGGTTGAGAAGGTAAGTGGCGGTGTGGAGAGCCTCAACCCAAAATGGTGGAGTGAGGTTGGCTTGAAGGAGAAGGGTCCGCACAACATCATTTGTGGTACGGATGAGGCGTTTCGCTTTGGCGTTTTGAGCAAAAGTGTGAGGGCAGGAGAAGCGGTAGGCTATGCCATTGGAGGAGAAGAAGGTGCGAAGAGACGCGTTGATGAATTCACCACCATTATCACATTGCATTGCTTTGATTACGACATTGTATTGTGTGTGGACAAAGGTGAAAAAGCGTTGTAAGATGGTAGAGGTGTTGGGGAACGTCGCATGGGAAACAAAAAATTTCCTACGCGCACGAAGACCTATCATGGTGATGTCCATCTACGAGAGGGGATGTGTGATCTACGTACCCTTGTATACCGTACAGCAGAAGCGTTACTGAACGCGGTTGATGTAGTGGAACGTCCTCACGTCCCTCGATCCGCCCCGCGAACTATCCCGCGATCAGTCCCACGATCTAGTGCCGAACGAACGGCACCTCCGCGTTCAGCACACGTACAGCTCGATGATGATCTCGGCCTTCTTGATCCAGCAAGAGAAACGGAGAGGTAGAAGAGTTCTCCGGCAGCGTGACGGCGCTCCGGAGGTTGGTGATGATCTTGTCTCAGCAGGGCTCCGCCCGAGCTCCGCAGAAACGCGATCTAGAGGAAAAACCGTGAAGGTATGTGGCCGGGCTGCCGTGGAAAAGTCATCTCAAATCAGCCCTAAAACCTCCGTATATATAGGTGGGAGAGGGGGGACCTTGCCTTGGGGCTCAAGGAGCCCCAAGGGGGTCGGCCGAGCCAAAGGGGGGAAGGACTCCCCCCCAAACCGAGTCCTACTTGGTTTGGTGGGTGGAGTCCTTCTTTCCTTTCCCACCTCCTCCTTTTTTTTCTTTTCTCTTTGATTTTTCTTCCAATGCGCATAGGGCCCTTTTGGGCTATCCCACCAGCCCACTAAGGGCTGGTGCGCCACCCACAAGGCCTATGGGCTTCCCCGGGGTGAGTTGCCCCCCCCCCCCCCGGGTGAACTCACGGAACCCATTCCCGGTACATTCCCGGTAACTCCGAAAACCTTCCGGTAATCAAATGAGGTCATCCTATATATCAATCTTCGTTTCCGGACCATTCCGGAAACCCTCGTGACGTCCGTGATCTCATCCGGGACTCCGAACAACATTCGGTAACCAACCATATAACTCAAATACGCATAAAACAACGTCGAACCTTAAGTGTGCAGACCCTACGGGTTCGAGAACTATGTAGACATGACCCGAGAGACTCCTCGGTCAATATCCAATAGCGGGACCTGGATGCCCATATTGGATCCTACATATTCTACGAAGATCTGATCGTTTGAACCTCAGTGCCAAGGATTCATACAATCCCGTATGTCATTCCCTTTGTCCTTCGGTGTGTTACTTGCCCGAGATTCGATCGTCAGTATCCGCATACCTATTTCAATCTCGTTTACCGGCAAGTCTCTTTACTCGTTCCGTAATACAAGATCCCGCATCTTACACTAAGTTACATTGCTTGCAAGGCTTGTGTGTGATGTTGTATTACCGAGTGGGCCCCGAGATACCTCTCCGTCACACGGAGTGACAAATCCCAGTCTTGATCCATACTAACTCAACGAACACCTTCGGAGATACCTGTAGAGCATCTTTATAGTCACCCAGTTACGTTGCGACGTTTGATACACACAAAGTATTCCTCCGGTGTTAGTGAGTTATATGATCTCATGGTCATAGGAACAAATACTTGACACGCAGAAAACAGTAGCAACAAAATGACACGATCAACATGCTACGTCTATTAGTTTGGGTCTAGTCCATCACGTGATTCTCCTAATGACGTGATCCAGTTATCAAGCAACAACACCTTGTTCATAATCAGAAGACATTGACTATCTTTGATCAACTGGCTAGCCAACTAGAGGCTTGCTAGGGACAGTGTTTTGTCTATGTATCCACACATGTAAATGAGTCTTCATTCAATACAATTATAGCATGGATAATAAAGATTATCTTGATACAGGAATTATAATAATAACTATATTTATTATTACCTCTAGGGCATAATTCCAACAGTCTCCCGCTTGCACTAGAGTCAACGTAACCTTGAACGGCGAGCTCTTCGTCACCTCCATACACGAGAAACATCTCCTTAGTCCTTTTCAGGTACTTCAGGATATTCTTGACCGCCGTCCATTGATCCTCTCCTGGATTACTCTGGAACCTACATGCCATACTTATGGCCAGGCTAACGTCCGGTCTAGTGCACAGCATTGCATACATGATAGAACCTATGGCTGAAGCATAGGGGACGGAGCGCATATGCTCTCTATCTTCATCAGTTGCTGGGCACTGAGTCTTACTCAATCTCGTACCTTGTAAAACTGGCAAGAACCCCTTCTTGGACTATTCCATTTTGAACCTCCTCAAAACTTTATCAAGGTATGTGCTTTGTGAAAGTCCTATCAGGCGTTTTGATCTATCCCTATAGATCTTAATGCCTAGAATGTAAGCAGCTTCTCCTAGGTCCTTCATAGAGAAACTTTTATTCAAGTAATCCTTTATGCTCTCCAAAAACTCTACGTTGTTTCCAATCAGCAATATGTCATCCACATATAATATTAGAAACGCCACAGAGCTCCCACTCACTTTCTTGTAAATACAAGATTCTCCAACCACTTGTATAAACCCAAATGCTTTGATCACCTCATCAAAGCGTTTGTTCCAACTCCGAGATGCTTGCACCAGTCCATAAATGGATCGCTGGAGCTTGCACACCTTGTTAGCATTCTTAGGATCGACAAAACCTTCGGGTTGCATCATATACAATTCTTCCTTAAGGAAACCGTTAAGGAACGCCGTTTTGACATCCATGTGCCAGATTTCATAATCGAAAAATGCAGCTATTGCTAACATGATTCTGACGAACTTAAGCATCGCTACGGGTGAGAATGTCTCATCGTAGTCAACTCCTTGAACTTGTGAAAAACCCTTTGCCAGAAGTCGAGCTTTACAAACGGTCACATTGCCGTCAGCGTCCGTCTTCCTCTTAAAGATCCATTTGTTCTGAATAGCCTTGCGGCCCTCAGGCAGTACCTCCAAAGTCCACACTTTGTTCTCATACATGGATCCTATCTCGGACTTCATGGCTTCTACCATTTGTTGGAATCTGGGCCCACCACTGCTTCTTCATAATTTGCAGGTTCATTGTTGTCCAACAACATGATTGATAAGACGGGATTACCGTACCACTCTGGAGCAGCACGTGGTCTCGTCGACCTGCGTGGTTCGACAGAAACTTGAACCGGAGTTTCATGATCATCACGATTAACTTCCTCCTCAACCGGCGTCGCAACGACAGAGGTTTCCCCTTGCCCTGCGCCACCATCCAGAGGGATGAGAGGTTCGACAACCTCGTCAAGTTCTATCTTCCTCCCACTCAATTCTCTCGAGAGAAACTCCTTCTCGAGAAAAGCTCTGTTTTTAGCAACAAATACTTTGCCCTCGGATTTGAGATAGAAGGTGTACCCAACTGTCTCTTTTGGGTAACCTATGAAGATGCACTTTTCCGCTTTGGGTTCCAGCTTTTCAGGCTGAAGCTTTTTGACATAAGCATCACATCCCCAAACTTTAAGAAACGACAACTTTGGCCTTTTGCCATACCACAGTTCGTATGGTGTCGTCTCAACGGATTTTGATGGTGCCCTATTTAAAGTGAATGCAGCTGTTTCTAATGCATAACCCCAAAAGAATAACGGCAAATCGGTAAGAGACATCATAGGTCGCACCATCTCTAATAAAGTACGATTACGATGTTCGGACACACCATTACGCGGTGGTGTTCCAGGCGGTGTCAACTGTGAAACAATTCCACATTGTCTTAAGTGAGCACCAAACTCGAAACTCAGATATTCACCCCCACGATCAGACCGTAGGAACTTGATCTTCTTGTTACGATGATTTTCAACTTCACTCTGAAATTGCTTGAACTTTTCAAATGTTTCAGACTTGTGCTTCATTAAGTAGACATAACCATATCTACTCAAATCGTCAGTGAAGGTGAGAAAATAACGATATCCGCCGCGTGCCTCTACGCTCATCGGACCACACACATCGGTATGTATGATTTCCAACAAGTCACTTGCACGCTCCATTGTTCCGGAGAACGGAGTTTTAGTCATCTTGCCCATGAGGCATGGTTCGCACGTGTCAAGTGAATCAAAGTCAAGTGACTCCAAAAGTCCATCGGCATGGAGTTTCTTCATGCGCTTTACACCAATATGACCTAAGCGGCAGTGCCACAAAAATATGGCGCTATCATTGTTAACTCTGACTCTTTTGGTCTCAATGTTATGTATGTGTGTATCGCTATCAAGATTCAATATGAACAATCCTCTCACACTGGGTGCATGACCATAAAAGATGTTACTCATAGAAATAGAACAACCATTATTCTCTGACTTAAAAGAGTAACCGTCTCGCAATAAACAAGATCCAGATATAATGTTCATGCTCAACGCAGGCACTAAATAACAATGATTCAAGTTCATAACTAATCCTGATGGTAACTGAAGTGAAACTGTGCCGACGGCGATTGCATCAACCTTGGAACCATTTCCTACGCGCATCGTCACTTCATCTTTCGCCAGCCTTCGTCTATTCCGCAGTTCCTGTTTCGAGTTGCAAATATGAGCAACAGAACCGGTATCGAATACCCAGGCACTACTACGAGAGCCGGTTAAGTACACATCAATAACATGTATATCAAATATACCTGATTTTTCTTTGGCCGCCTTCTTATCTGCCAGATACTTGGGGCAATTGCGCTTCCAGTGACCCATACCCTTGCAATAGTAACACTCTGTTTCAGGCTTAGGTCCAGCTTTGGGTTTCTTCGTCGGATTGGCAACAGGCTTGCCGCTCTTCTTTGAATTACCCTTCTTGCCTTTGCCGTTTCTCTTGAAACTAGTGGTCTTATTCACCATCAACACTTGATGCTCTTTACGGAGTTCAGACTCTGCGACTTTCAGCATCGCAAACAACTCGTCGGGTGACTTGTTCATCCCTTGCATGTTGTAGTTCAACACAAAGCCTTTATAGCTTGGCGGTAGTGATTGAAGGATTCTGTCAGTGATAGCCTCTTGCGGGAGTTCAATCCCCAGCTCAGCTAGACGGTTTGAGTACCCAGACATTTTGAGCACATGTTCACTGACAGACGAGTTCTCCTCCATCTTGCAAGCATAGAATTTATCGGAGGTCTCATACCTCTCGATCCGGGCGTTCTTCTGAAAGATAAACTTCAACTCCTGGAACATCTCAAATGCTCCATGACGCTCAAAGCGACGTTGAAGTCCCAGTTCTAAGCCATACAAGACTGCACATTGAACTACTGAGTAGTCCTCCTTACGTGCTAACCAAGCGTTCTTAACATCCTGATCAGCCGTAGCGGGTGGTTCATCTCCTAGCGCAGCATTAAGGACATAATCCTTCTTCCCAGCTTGTAAGATTAGCTTAAGATTACGAGCCCAGTCTACAAAGTTGCTTCCATCATCTTTCAACTTAGCTTTCTCTAGGAACGTATTAAAATTCAGGGTGACTGTCGCATGAGCCATGATCTACAACACAAATATATTCAAAGTGGACTTAGACTATGTTCAAGATAATTAGAGTTTAACTTAATAAAATTATTCGCTAAACTCCCACTCAAAAAGTACATCTCTCTAGTCATTTGAGTGGTTCATGATCCACTTACACTAGCTCAAGTCCGATCATCACGTGAGTTGAGTATAGTTTCAGTGGTAAGCATCCCTATGCTAATCATATCATCTATATGATTCATGATCGACCTTTCGGTCTCATGTGTTCCGAGGCCATGTCTGCACATGCTAGGCTCGTCAAGCTTAACCCGAGTGTTCCGCGTGCGCAACTGTTTTGCACCCGTTGTATGTGAACGTTGAGTCTATCACACCCGATCATCACGTGGTGTCTCGAAACGACGAACTGTAGCAACGGTGCATAGTCGGGGAGAACACAATTTCGTCTTGAAATTTTAGTGAGAGATCACCTCATAATGCTACCGTCGTTCTAAGCAAAATAAGGTGCATAAAAGGATTAACATCACATGCAATTCATAAGTGACATGATATGGCCATCATCACGTGCTTCTTGATCTCATCACCAAAGCACCGGCACGATCTTCTTGTCACCGGCGCCACACCATGATCTCCATCAACGTGTCGCCATCGGGGTTGTCGTGCTACTCATGCTATTACTACTAAAGCTACATCCTAGCAAAATAGTAAACGCATCTGCAAGCACAAACATTAGTATAAAGACAACCCTATGGCTCCGGCCGGTTGCCGTACCATCGACGTGCAAGTCGATATTATCTATTACAACATGATCATCTCATACATCCAATATATCACATCACATCGTTGGCCATATCACATCACAAGCATACCCTGCAAAAACAAGTTAGACGTCCTCTAATTTTGTTGTTGCATGTTTTACGTGGTGACCATGGGTATCTAGTAGGATCGCATCTTACTTACGTAAACACCACAACGGAGATATATGAGTTGCTATTTAACCTCATCCAAGGACCTCCTCGGTCAAATCCGATTCAACTAAAGTTGGAGAAACCGACACTTGCCAGTCATCTTTGAGCAACGGGGTTACTCGTAGCAATGAAACCAGTCTCTCGTAAGCGTACGAGTAATGTCGGTCCAAGCCGCTTCAATCCAACAATACCGCGGAATCAAGAAAAGACTAAGGAGGGCAGCAAAACGCACATGACCGCCCACAAAAACTTTTGTGTTCTACTCGAGAAGACATCTACGCATGAACCTAGCTCATGATGCCACTGTTGGGGAACGTCGCATGGGAAACAAAAAATTTCCTACGCGCACGAAGACCTATCATGGTGATGTCCATCTACGAGAGGGGATGTGTGATCTACGTACCCTTGTAGACCGTACAGCAGAAGTGTTAGTGAACGCGGTTGATGTAGTGGAACGTCCTCACGTCCCTCGATCCGCCCCGCGAACTATCCCGCGATCAGTCCCACGATCTAGTGCCGAACGGACGGCACCTCCGCGTTCAGCACACGTACAGCTCGACGATGATCTCGGCCTTCTTGATCCAGCAAGAGAGACGGAGAGCTAGAAGAGTTCTCCGGCAGCGTGATGGCGCTCCGGAGGTTGGTGATGATCTCGTCTCAGCAGAAACGCCCGAGCTCCGCAGAAACGCGATCTAGAGGAAAAACCGTGGAGGTATGTGGCCGGGCTGCCGTGGAAAAGTCGTCTCAAATCAGCCCTAAAACCTCCGTATATATAGGTGGGAGAGGGGGGACCTTGCCTTGGGGCTCAAGGAGCCCCAAGGGGGTCGGCCGAGCCAAAGGGGGGAAGGACTCCCCCCCAAACCGAGTCCTACTTGGTTTGGTGGGTGGAGTCCTTCTTTCCTTTCCCACCTCCTCCTTTTTTTTCTTTTCTCTTTGATTTTTCTTCCAATGCGCATAGGGCCCTTTTGGGCTGTCCCACCAGCCCACTAAGGGCTGGTGCGCCACCCTCAAGGCCTATGGGCTTCCCCGGGGTGGGTTGCCCCCCCCCCCCCCGGTGAACTCTCGGAACCCATTCGTCATTCCCGGTACATTCCCGGTAACTCCGAAAACCTTCCGGTAATCAAATGAGGTCATCCTATATATCAATCTTCGTTTCCGGACCATTCCGGAAACCCTCGTGACGTCCGTGATCTCATCCGGGACTCCGAACAACATTCGGTAACCAACCATATAACTCAAATACGCATAAAACAACGTCGAACCTTAAGTGTGCAGACCCTACGGGTTCGAGAACTATGTAGACATGACCCGAGAGACTCCTCGGTCAATATCCAATAGCGGGACCTGGATGCCCATATTGGATCCTACATATTCTACGAAGATCTTATCGTTTGAACCTCAGTGCCAAGGATTCATACAATCCCGTATGTCATTCCCTTTGTCCTTCGGTGTGTTACTTGCCCGAGATTCGATCGTCAGTATCCGCATACCTATTTCAATCTCGTTTACCGGCAAGTCTCTTTACTCGTTCCGTAATACAAGATCCCGCAACTTACACTAAGTTACATTGCTTGCAAGGCTTGTGTGTGATGTTGTATTACCGAGTGGGCCCCGAGATACCTGTCCGTCACACGGAGTGACAAATCCCAGTCTTGATCCATACTAACTCAACGAACACCTTCGGAGATACCTGTAGAGCATCTTTATAGTCACCCAGTTACGTTGCGACGTTTGATACACACAAAGTATTCCTCCGGTGTTAGTGAGTTATATGATCTCATGGTCATAGGAACAAATACTTGACACGCAGAAAACAGTAGCAACAAAATGACACGATCAACATGCTACGTCTATTAGTTTGGGTCTAGTCCATCACGTGATTCTCCTAATGACGTGATCCAGTTATCAAGCAACAACACCTTGTTCATAATCAGAAGACATTGACTATGTTTGATCAACTGGCTAGCCAACTAGAGGCTTGCTAGGGACAGTGTTTTGTCTATGTATCCACACATGTAAATGAGTCTTCATTCAATACAATTATAGCATGGATAATAAACGATTATCTTGATACAGGAATTATAATAATAACTATATTTATTATTGCCTCTAGGGCATAATTCCAACAAGAGGTGTCGGATTTGTTGCGCATGGGGAAGGACCACGAGTAGTGAGGAAAATCATCGAGCACAATAGGGTAGTACTAGTAGCCAGAGAAGCTTACAATGGGATATGTCCACAAGTCACAATGTATTAAATCAAATGGAGCAAAGGTTTTGCTAAATGAGGATGAGAATGGAAGGCGCAGCTGGCGACCTAATTGGCAAGCATTACAAGGGGAGTGAGGTGCCTTATTACATGTGCTAAGAAAATCTTTGGCTGGAGTAGACAAGGAGTGCGCGCCGGGATGTCCAAGCCGGCGATGCCACAGATCCGTCGTGGAGATGGTGAAGGCGGATGGTGAAGCTCGTTTATTGCCGAAGAAGGGGTAGAGATCACCATGGCTGACGGAGATCATGAGAACCCTCCGAGTGCGAAGCTCCTTCACAAGAAAACCAAAGGGGTAAAACTCAATTGAACAAGAATTGTCGCGAGTGAAGCGACGAACAGAAATGAGACTAGTGACGACAGTAGGGGAAACGAGCACATCAGTGAGGCAAAAATCGTAAGAGTGGAGGGTGGTGGAGCCGGAGGCGGTGACAGGTAGGTGATTCCCATTGCCGACAAGTATGCTAGAAGGGGCATGCTTTAAGGAATAACCAGACTTGGTGAGGTTACCTGGATTGCCTGTCACGTGAGAGGAAGCGTCGCTGTTGAGGTACCACTCAGGCGCGGGCTGGGGAGGGAAATCGCCGCTGATGTAGGCGGCGTTGAGCATGGCGGCGTGCTCCCAAGACGGTGACGGAGGTGGATAGAAGGTTGTTGGTGGCGACTGGAGCATGGGGTAGGCCTGCGCATGTGACCCGAGGCGCGGGCCAAGCACGCCCGCGGCATTTGGAGGGACCCAGCCGGGACGAGGGGGCGGCAGCGCCATGCCGTAGGGTGCGAAGTAGCCGATGAACGGTGCGGCAGGAGGGGCGGGGTGGCGCCCGGAGTTGTCGCCACGGCCGCGTCCACGACCACAGCCACAGCCACCGCGGTCACTACGACCTCGACCAGAGGGCGGAGGTGACGGATGAGGAGCGCCAGGGCCGCCGTGGTCACCGCCGTTGCTGTCACTTGGTCGATCGTTGGTGGCGCGGTCGCCCGTGCTGGAGCTGCCACTAGAGGAGCTGCCACCAGTCAGAGCGAAGGTCGAGGCGCTCTCCTCGGTCGCGCGTTGTGCTTGGGACTCGCCGGCTAGGGTGATTCGGGAGAGGACAGTGTCGAAGGGGAGGTCCTGATCGTCGATGATGACATGGATGGTGTCGAGTCGCTTGTCAGGGCCATGGAGAAACTGGGTGGTGAGATCCACCTCCGTGACGGCGTGATCGATGTCAGCCAAGCCATCGGTGAGGAGTTTCATGCGACGCGCATATCCGGAGACGGAAAGATCACCTTGCTTGAGGTTGCGATACTAGCGGTTGAGAATCATGTAACGAGCGGCGCGATTTGCAAGGAAGAAGTCCTTGATCTTGTGCCAGAGCGAAGGTGGTGGTGGCGCCGACGACGTGGTCACACATCGTGTCGGAGAGGGTGGCGTAGATCCAGAGGACGACATGAGCGTCCAGCTTGAGATAGGTAGCGGTGGCGTTGGGAGGGGGTGGATGCTCAGTGAAGTAAGAAACGCCATAGCGAATAAGAACCATGAGGAAGAAGGTCTTCCATTTGTGGTAGTTGTGATCGGCAGGGTTTAGAAGGAACTTGATATGATTGGGATGTGGTCGTTGTAGATCGGGTGGCGCGACGCAGGGCCAGGAGCAGTAGGAAGAACGGTGGCGTCGGAGGAGAAGAGAGGGGCGAACTGGGAGCCCGAGGCATTGCCGGAGACGGACGGTGGGGAAGAGGCAGCGGAGGAGGAGGGGTTCATGACCGCGACAGGCGCCGTTGGGGAGGAGAAGGAGCCCGACGAAGTGGTGGAGCTTGTGGCGGCGAAGGCGGAGGGAGAGGAGTCGGGTGTGGCCATGGAGGAACCTGAAAAATCTAATACCAAGTTGGAATGAATGTTTTCCTTCCTTGATTGAGTTACTTACAAAGTACACAATATATAGCCTAAGTTGTTCCTACAAGTGTGGCACGCAGGCCATTAGTGCTATAGATCCTACAAAGTAGGAGTGGTATCCTACAAAGTAGGAGTGGTTACAACACAACGTGACAATGCTATCTTATGTACAGCTTAACAGGGCCTGTAGTGTAGGATGATTGGGTGCAGGTGGCTCGTTCGGCGATCTTTCATGGCGTCAACCGTGCCTGATTTTTGTTCTTCTATGTCCTCCGTCAGAATCGAAGCAACGTTATGTGGCCACTGATCGACATGTCGTCGACAAGGGTGGGCTTTGCCCTAAGTGTTTCAGTCTATGGGAATGGGCTTGGCCTTGTTGTTTTGATTTGTGCTCGGTTTTAAGGAAGTATTACTCCTTGATCCAAGCAACTTTTTTGATACTACTTAGGGCCTCCTTTACATCTTATTTCACCTTAAATTTAAGGAAGTATTACTCCTTGATCCAAGCAACTTTTTTGATACTACTTAGGGCCTCCTTTACATCTTATTTCACCTTAAATTACATTTTAGGGATATTCTAGACTTTTCACCAAAGAACTATAAATACACAAGAACTGGATGACTTATTTCCACAACAGCTTGTGTGAGGCTTATACCCATCGCAGTTTATGCATGAGCTGGATCTCAAAAGAACTGTCCTTACTCTATTTACGTATATACTTATCCAACGCTACTTTGGAAGGAAAAAGTAGAAAGGAAACATGTAAAAAATGGATGTTGCTTGGGAGCCAACAGGCGACAGAAAAGGTCGTAAGGAAACAGGTCGGGTTTGTTTTGTTAGCACCGCGGCAGGGCAATCGTCAAATTAATTTTTAAAAACTCTGTTGTGGGCTACTCGTGACGTATACTTGCAAATGAGCAGGAGCCCACCAGACAAGAAAAATGGATTTATGCACCATGGAGCCCACGTAGACAAGAAGCAAGCACAACATGTCAATGCCACTCAAATAAAAATATGTCTTCATGTAAACACAACAATCCCAAGAGCAACTTAAGAAATCTAAGGCACAGGATAGACCTCCATCTAGAAGTCAGGGCCATTAAAAGACCAAACAGGTTAGCACCCAGCTCTACAAGAGAAGAGACGGGAGCATGGTAGGTTCAGTTGATGCTGGCTACAACGTCGCTACAAGAGAAGAGACGGGAGCATGGTAGGTTCAGTTGATGCTGGCTACAACGTCGCCATGGGCAAACACATCAGGTCCTCTTGAAACTGTCTCCGTGGACAAATACGGAGCCCTCACTCTGCAGAGTGCCAAGAGCAACACGGAGCTGCGTAAAAATTCAGGAATGCATTAGCATGTATGTATGTCAGGCCACCAAATCAGGGAAGTACTCAGTAAACTAATATAAAAGCGTTTAGATCACTAAAGTAGTGATCTAAACGCTCTTATACTCCCTCCGTCCCAAAATTCTTGTCTTAGATTTGTCTACAAATGGATGTATCTAAATACTAAAATGTGACTAGATACATTCATATCTACACAAATTTAAGACAAGAATTTTGGGACGAAGGGAGTATTAGTTTACAGAGGAAGTAGAAAAGAAACTTGGCTTGCCACTTACATCATGCTGATGAACTTCCATGGAGCTCTGCTTCCTCACTTCTTCCAGCAACTGTAAGGAAGGAACAGCACTTGGATCAGGACAAGGGGTATGGTATCAGGGAACACAACATGAACGGAACGGTCAGGTTTCGTTACCTCAGCCATACGCATCGAGGGCCCTCCAAGCTGCATTTTCTCCATGACAAGGTCTCGGATAGCTGAGACAAGGTTGTCACGTCTTTGCCTTTCACTTGCAGATACCCCAGTCATGATTAGATCCATATCAATCGTCCCTTTTGTGA
Source organism: Hordeum vulgare subsp. vulgare (assembly GCF_904849725.1). Lineage (NCBI taxonomy): Eukaryota > Viridiplantae > Streptophyta > Magnoliopsida > Poales > Poaceae > Hordeum > Hordeum vulgare. Next base: position 295,591,242 of record NC_058520.1, on the reverse strand, counting down.
TTGGACAAAATATATCAGGACTGCAAACTAGTGAAACAAGAAATAAAATGTATGACAGGGTAAAGCAGGTCAAACTGACCTGTTGCATGATCAGTTGCAGATTGCTGCATGGCAACTTCAAGAAGCCTAAAGGCTTCTGCTACATCTCGCACTCCAACCTACCAAGCCACAAGATCAAAAAATTCAGTCTCCAAGACAAAACACAATGAAGATAGTATGAAGCTGAACATGGTAAACAAACACAAACAACAACAAAGGGTTTCAAGTCCCAAAGCTGATCATTAGCAAGTACACCAAAATCCGTGAATAAATATTACCACTTCTGAAAAACGCATTCGTGCCAGTGCTTCACTAAGACGGATCAAGCTCTCAATTTGCCTAGCTGTTGCTGTGATGACCTGCCCACCAGTTAGAAAATCAGCCATGGCTTATTATAATTAAAAGCATATGAGCAAGACGGTACAACTAGACTACCTTCTTTCTGCTCCCAGGATTGTTCCCTCTTTTCCTCATCTCAACATAGCCACGGGTCAATTCTTCTGCAGCTTCATCAGATAACTTTGGCTGAATAAACTTTCTTGCATAGCTGATGTACGCAACTAACGTGGGCAAATCCAAGACCTGGTGCTCCACTACCTGCATAGTGGCATGAATAACAACTATTCAGTAACTGGATGATCCTAGGACAGTGTTATAATTCATTAAATTCTTGTACTGTTGAGTCTTTGTCAAACGGAGCAGTTTCGTTAATAAAGCTTCAGGTATAAGATCTGGGACTTACTTCTGGATTCTCGAAATGCAATGAGACAATATGCTTAGCAAGGCGTCTATCAGTTTGTTCGTCTGCCTTGTCCAATATCAGATAAATCAGGTCAAACCTGCATAAAGAATACATGAAGACGGTTACAGTACTTCTAATCTTTTGTCCATGTTACAGTACTTATAATTGTTTGTCCAATTACATTTCATGAAGCAGAACAACTTACCTTGACAGCAGTGTTGGAGGAAGGTGGATATTGTCAATCACAGAAAGTCTTGGATTGTAACGCGATTCAGATGGATTTGCACATGCTAGGACAGATGTTCTAGCATTCAAAGATGCAATAATTCCAGCCTTTGCAATGGATACAGTCTGCTGCTCCATCACCTGTATATTTAAGGAACATATTTAGGTAATCATATGTTCAATGCAAATTCAGAGGGGACAGTTCAGCGAGAGGGCAAACCTCATGCAGCATGCTTCGGGCATTATCAGACATCTTATCAAACTCATCAATACAGCAAACACCTTTGTCACTCAAAACAAGTGCTCCACTCTCAAGAACCTAAGATGCACAATGCCGGTTATTAAAGATGCAAGTACATAAGATTTATTATGAAAATGATAGGAATCATGGCAACATACAGTTTCACCAGTTTCAGGGTCCTTCGCAACATAAGCAGTAAGGCCAACTGCTGAACTGCCTCTTCCACTTGTGTAAATACCACGAGGAGATAGTTTATGCATGTATTGGAGAAGCTGGGATTTGCTTGTTCCAGGATCACCAACAAGCAAAATATTGATGTCACCTCTGAAGTTAGCTCCAGAAGGAAGCCTCAAAGCATTGCCACCAAAAAGCTAAGCAGTATATAGCATTTAACTATTAGCTTGCGAGACAAACTTCTGAAGGGAAAGACAAATATTGCATGAACATACCTGGCAAAGCAGGCCCCTCTTAACATCATCCAGTTCCCATATGTTTGGAGCCAGTGATCTAGTCAATCTATCATAGATGTCAGGCAACTTTGAAAGCTCTTTTAATTTATCTATCTGCAATCAGAAAAGAAGAGAGTATTAATAAGATTTCCATAAAGTCCAATCCAAAAGATAAAGGGACATTGGAACAGACCTTATCTGTGACATGGCTGTCTTCAGAAGACTTGCTAGCATTGGTGTTATCAGTATCCATAGAGTCCTCAATATGAAGTCTGGACTTGTCTGTCTTCTTTATGTGAAGGCAATCAATGTATGTCTGATCAATGAAGGAAATTATTGACAATATGTCAGCACAATTTAAAGCGTTTTCAGACAAGAAAATCATATAACAAATAGGATAACTCTCAATCCTGTATCATCTACCTTGAATATTGACTTCACAGTCCTCTGACTTGGTCCGATTCTGATACTCATGGCCCTGTATATCCCAGTTATCTATCAAAAGGTGCAAAGGGAAAATTAACACTTCCGACAAACCCAGAAGCAAAGATATTTTTCAATGGAAACAAAGTTATACTCCTAACCTCAACCCTATCTCCAGGCTTTCCAGCATCAACAAGCTTATCATGCATCAAAACACTGACTGTATGAGGAGTGCCACCTTCCGGTATCTCATCTGGTGTTTCCTGCAACTTTATGATCTGCTTGTCCGCAAATCTAGTTGTGAACAATATATTCCATCAAATAGTCAGGACACTGAATCAGTAAAGCATGGTAACAAGACAAGAGACTGAATGGAGAATATAGCTACCTGCATCGGTTATGCACTAGAGTCATAGAGTTTGAGGCTTTACATTGTTCTTTCTGACATATGTGTGGCTCAGTTACTCTCCCTAGAAAGGTAGAATTTTGAACATTAGTTTCATGATATAAGAATATAAATAGATGGAACATCGATCACCATATGATTTGTAACTAGTACTATCCCTAACCCTAAAAAGGTTAGAGCGGGCACATGAGGTGCTGATTTACTAAGTATTTCAAGAAAAAATGTAAATTAGCCGAGAGTTAAATTGGAGTCTGATCAAAAACAGATTAAGACAAGGGACAATCACAATCATGACAAGTAGTAGTCCATACTTTGTATGTACACAACAATATGTTAGCATCTAATGAACAGTAATCGAAATTACAAACAAAAAATTGAACACAAATCAGCATTGTGTGAAACAACTGTCATACCTCTGTCAACCATGACAGGTTCTGAGTAAAAGCCGCAAACAAGGCAGCGGAAGACAGCCTCCTTGAGCTCTGGTATGACGGAGCTGCCTCGAATTATCATACCCTTGATTGACACCATCTTCTCAATATCTGCAACAAAAAAGAATAGCCCGTCCGGTTAGACAATGGGCGGTCTTCTTGAGCCTTCGTTCTGAAAAAAAACAATGAGTGGGCACTAATGTTGGAACATCAACGGTCTAGGCACAGGTAATCACCTGACGGATTCAGATTCCTCAAGCAAATGGATGACTTGAGGTTGTAGATCCTGGTCTGTATGTGCTTCTCAAACAGCGGCTCCATACGCGCCACCAGGTCCATAAGGACGATGTCGAAGATGGCAAGCACTTCCAGCGGGTAGCGTACCATCTTGCCGTATAGGTCGGGATCGTGGTCGAACACGTCGTGTGCGTCAACGTCGAGCGACTCGCCGCCCTCGAGCTCAAGGATGCGGTGGATGGCGCGCATGTACTTGCCCTCGTCCATGACTGGGTCGACCCGGCCGGCGTCGCGGGGGTCCCGGAAGTGGCGCAGAAAACGCAGAATGGCAGCGTTCACGTCCTGAACACTGATATTGGTGCCCCAGACGAATACCGGGGTGGCATCGGCGCCGACGCCGCCGCCGTCGGTCTCGGGCGTGTCCTCCTCCCCAGCTTCGGAGGACGGCGGGACGTCGTCGGTGGACATGGGAGTGGACGGAGTTGGCGGAAACCGTCCAGTCCAGTTTTGGCGTTGCCGGCCGGCACCAGCACCGGACGGAATACGGCGGCCCGGTGGCGGCGGCGTCTCGAACCCGCCGAGGGAGGGAGACGAGGTGGGGCCGCGGCGGAGGCGCCCGCCGGCGCGGCGAGCGGACTGGGGAGGGGATGAGTTGGTGGCCGGGAGCGGGCTCGACGGGCGGACATCCGGCGCTACAAAATCAGCAAATACGGTAAGATTTTCGCCACGCGCATCGTTAGATCAGCAGAGAAATGACGCGGATCTGGAGAAGAGCTGGAGATTGGATCTTACAGTAGGGTGAGTTGCTGTTGCCGCCGCCGTTAGACGCCATGGCTTGCGCGCAGAGAGAGGCGAGAGAGGGAGAGGGAGAGGGAGAGAGACGAGGGTTGGGGTGGAGATGAGCGGGAGGTGGAGGGGAGGGGCACGGGGCTGGGGTAAATGGCGGGAGGCGGCGGCGGGAAGAGAGGAATGGCGGGAAGAGATGCGGTGTTTCCCGCCAAGTAATGGGTTGGCAGTTTATGGGCTGCTACTGTGTTACAGAAAGGGGAATGGCAGCTGGGCCGATACAGACACTTTAACCAGGTTTGGACTCTCAGGAGCCCATCAAATACATCTCAGGATACTTTTTTCAGCGGACGATAATAAAACTTGTGGCACGTATCTATTTTTAAAATCATTATTAATTAAATAATACTTCTTTCAAAGTCACAGAAGCCCATCAAATACGGAGTACATCTCAGGATACTTTTTCAGCGAACGGTAATAAAACTCGTGACACGTATCTATCGTTAAAATAACTAATTAAAGAGTATTCTTTCAAAAGGTCACTTCCATCTCTTTAGGTTGTGACGGGTAGCATATTGTATATATGTTGTTTGTAGAGTTTTTTTCTTTTTTTTAGATATTTGTTTTTTTTAATATTTTATCTCTTAAATCGTGTGTTCAAATGTTAAACCTTTTTTATTATTCGATTCCTTGAATCGAGGTCTTTAAAATTATATCTCATATTGATACGTTTGGACGAAAAAAAATTAAAAATGAAAAATTGCCTCCTGAGGAAGCTCGAACACATGCAAATAAAAGGAAAAAAAAGAGAAAAGCCCTATTTTAAAAGTAAAAAACGAGTGTGGAAAAATAATAAAATAAAATATATAAAAACATCCAGGATGTGACACCCGACGACAGCTAAGAACACACTAAATGACGGCGCCTAAGAATGAACCTTGAAAGGCTTTTGAAGAAGCGCTCTTTAATTAATGGGCAATGCTATGAGTCCTCCGGCGGATCTCTTTTAAAGATCCGCCACCACGCCAGCCGTTAGATCTGGTGTCAACCACCGGTTAGCCTCGTCCTTATCACTGCAACAACGGTTGTGTTGCAGAATCTTTTGTAACAAAAATCATGTTGCGGAAACTATTGCAATAGAGGTATTGTTGCGGTTTTTTTTGCAACAGAGATCTTGTTGCGGTTTTTTTGCAACAAAGACCTTGTTCTTTCGCGGAATCTTTTTACAACAGAGGTTCTATTACAGTTTCTTATGAAATAGAGGTCTTCCCAACCTTCTTTTCTTTTGCAGAAACTTTTTGCAACATTGGTCCCGTTGTAGAGCACCTAACACATGTTCCTTTTGTTTTAAGATAGAAATGAGTAGGTCCAAAAGGGCACGTGGCAGGTGGAGAGGCTAACGGATGCGACCGAGAAATCCGTCAGCTGATTGTTAGTGTTTCCCTTAATTAATTGCTCTCACGTAATGCTTCTTAATACGTCACGCTTATAGCAGCAGCGCTATTGGCCAAGCCCAGTACTGTAGCTGCACACGAGTTCTTTTTCTGTGGTGTTTTTTAACAGTTGTTTCACTGTTTTACATCCGGTTTTTTTGGGTTTTCTACGTTTTACTTTTTATTTTTTTCAACTTTATTTCTTTCTTTCTTTAGGGTTTTTTTTCTCAAAACACATGTCTAATTTTTTCATATACACTGTATATTTTTTGTATACATCAGAAATGTTTTTATACATGTTCACTTTTTTAAAATACATAAGCAAAATTATTTCAAATATATATTTTGATACCTATTTTCTCATGAAATACAACATTTTTGTGTACATTTAAAATATTTAACTTTTTCAAGTACATGATTAACATTTTTCAAACACATCTTTTGAACATTGTTTTTTAGTATGTTAAACTTTTTTGGAACATACGTTGAACTGTGTTTTATGATACAAAAAATTTTAAATTTTATGTTACAATTTTACACTGTATAAACAATTTTTAAAATGTCACAAACATAATTTTGAAATGTAAATGTTTTTCTAATGTGACGTGCACTTGCTTGTACGGGAGGAAATAATTTTCAAACATTACACAGACATTTTTTACTCCATCCGTTTCCTTTTGCTCCTTGCATTAGATTTATCTAAAATCAAATTCCCAATCTATGGGACCTACGAGGCCCCTTTGTGGTTCGATTGTGGGGATTCACGGACACAAAGAGCATCGCCAACTCATGCACGCTCGATTTAGACAGGTACGGTCGTTCGAAAGTGTAAAACCCTACATCATGTGTGTTGTGGATTATTTGAGTATGCCCAAGTTACAAGGAGCGCAACAACCCTACAAGGTGCTCGAGAGTGCTACTACACATGCAAATGGGCAAGTTTTCGACCTTTCTAAAGGCAGTCATGTGCCTCCTTTTATAGGCGAAGGGGGTTACCATAATGGTTAAAATAATCATTACACGAGGTAAAAAGTATATACTATAGCTGCCAAAACTACTAACAAGAGCTATAGTAGGAAATACCTAACTGTGGCGGATTAGGAGAGGCGCATTAAATGCGCCAAGAGGTGTCATGCTCGCGTTGTCTCCCTGCAACAATCGTCTCTCCTTCTTTGTCGCTCACCTAGCTACCTTTTATTCTTCCGCCACGCCGCGGGACGAGTGTCATTAAAGCTGTTGTAAATCTACCGAGATGCCACGCGTCCCGACAAGCTCTACCTAACCGTCTGTCCGCTCGACACCTAGCTGATGTAGACAATCAGCCTGATGATGTGGAGCGACGGCTTGGCAGTGGAGATCTTGTCGGGCGCGTGTGTTGTCGGGCCTTCTCCACCGGCCACGAGGCTCGCCGGTTGCTTTGACCTTTGCTTGGCGTTGTTTGGAGGTTGGTTTTCGCCCGGCAAGGCCTTGCCGGACCGAAGGTCACGGTCGTCTGTGCACAGTTCAGGGTTATGATGATGATTTTTATCGCCCGCCCATGGCACGCATCAAATGCAGGTTGTGGGAGACCCGCCAAGCTGGACTAGGAAAGGTGGTATGTGCGTCTTCTCCTCTTCTAGTAGGGGGACCCGCAGGTGCACGGTCCATTCCGACCATTTGTCTTCCTTTTTAGTGTGCCCTTTACGATGCGTGTTGCATGCAAGCCGCGACATTCGTGAAGGTGGGCAACCGCTTGTCGTGGGGTTCTCCACAAAGTTTTGGTGAAAGTTGCCTACCACAACCCTGGCCTTGATTTGAGCAAGGTTTTTTCCAAGCTGTTGAAAGGCTTTGACACCAGCGCCCTTGATGCCCTTGTTGCTCCCATCTCCGAGAGGGTCGGCTGTGTGACCCTAAACGGGTAGTTGTTTTGCGGTTGCCATGGTGCATGTATCAACAACATTTGCTTTGAATTAGCACCGTAGTTTTTTTCTCTTTGGATGTATTATATTTGTTTACTCAAAAGAATAGTTGATTTCCCTTATACTTGATCCTACAATTGTATGTTGTTGATCCCTACGCCATCTCTGTCCTAGCGCTTTAAGAACGGATCCTTAGTAGCCTATCGACGATCTCGCTGCCGGCAAAGCCACCTTGTCGTCGTTGTCACAGCTACTCCTGTCATCGAGCATGTAACAGCCCGAGACCGACACTCCAAATCCCTTCTGGTTATTTTGATGTTTGCCATGTGTTTCATTTTGTTGTCGCATTCATCGTCCCATCATTCACATCATTCTCATTGCATTGACACTCGCTTGCCGTCATTTTTCCAAAAGTGCATCCATTCGTAGTTGTCGGTTATCCCCGTTGATTGTTTCAATACCCCCACATGTTTGTTACATTTTTTGACTTGTATGTCATTGCCATGTGATGCTTGCTTTATTTTATTCTTGCATCATGCATCATGTTCATCAACTCGATGTGATTGTTTCCCTTATTATTACTATTGTTATTATTTTGTCCATATGTATTTGCAACTTCTATTTCTTCTCTTGCTCACTTTCATCTAACATGTGATCAAGTTTTCCCACTTGCCAATTCAACTTTCAACCTTCTTTTAATTTGAATTGGATATTTGAGTCTCATTTTAGTTGCTCAAATTAATGTTCAAAAGCTGCCCATAAATCACATCTAATGTGCACGGTCATCCATTAAATTTTTTGCCCCATCCAAGTCCATTTGAATGGGTTTCAATTTTGAATTTATTGTATTTTATTCAAACTTGTTCCAATTTTATCTTCCAAGAATCCTCAAACATTTTTTTATCAAATCCAGTGTATTTTTCCGATGTCCGAGGAATATCTACTCACATCTAATTACACTCCTACTCGTAACAAAAAAGAGAGACACCAAGGGGGGGGAGTCCCATCCCACGTGAAGCCCACCAAAACATACATATTTGTTCAGCCCAACCCCACCTATCTATATGTTCATCCTCTTCCTGGCGCACCATCGAGAGGCTCCACATCGATAGTCAGCTTGAGTTGACGGTCCGAGAGCCCCCATAGGCCCCTATATAACATGCCCCGGTGCCCTATCTCCCCTAATAATAAACCACAGATCGCTTCTGCCGTATGTCGCTGGCGGTTTTGCAAAAAGTCCTTATGTTTTCGGCTATTCAACCCGCGGTCCTTTTATGAGTTAAAAAACATTTCGTTTTTACGTGAACCCCCTCGCAATCACCCTCGCCTCCCCACCACCAGCACCGGGCTCTCCGCCACTGCCAGCCTCACCGCCTCCCCGCCGTCGCCCCTCGCCGACGCGCCCTCCTGGCCGCCCGCGCCCTCGGCCTCCTTGTCAGTCCGTCGCGCCGACGCCGCTGGCGCCGGCTCCGGTGCCCCCATGATGACGTACGGCGGCAGCTCCTGGTCCCCGCGCGTGGCCGTCCACTGCGCTGCCTGCTGGTTCTCCGTGTGCGCCCCGGGCGCCGCTGGCGGACCCATCTGCCGCGTACCCCACCGCGCCGACTCGGTGGGCGGTGTCGGGGCGGCGTCCTTGCCGTCCATGGCTTGCTGCGTTAGGGGGGACGACGAAGGCGGTGTAGCTCCAGTACCCGGCTGTGGGGCGGCGTACTTGCCCTCCAACTCCATGGCCTGCTGCGTGAGTGGGGAGGACGGGTGCGGCGGCGGCGCTCCCGGCTGTGGCGCGGCGGCGTCCTGGCCGTCCATGGCCTTTGGCATCGGGGGATAGGAGACCTGCGATCCTGGCTGTGGCGCGGTGGCGTGCTCCGTCGGGGGATAGAAGTGCGGCGCTCCTGCCTCGGCCTGTGGCGCGGGCGCGGTCGGCGGTGTGGTGTAGCCCTTGCCGTCCATGGCTGCTAGCTAGTGAAGCTCTCGGACGGACAGGGGAAGCGTCAAGCGTGGCACGGGGAGCACGGAGGTGATGGTGGAGGTGGTTGGATTTGGAACCGAAAGCGTGAGGCGGTTGATCCTGATGATGTTGAGGTGGAGAGCTCGAGGCGGGTGTGGTTCTTATAGGTCGGGCGGTGGCATGTCGACCGGGTCGCCACGAAGCTGCGACTTTGGGCGCGTGTCGTGTGCTTCATGAGCAAGGACCTTCGCTCCAGCTTGGGCATGGTGGGCCGTAGCTTTCGGGAAGGGTGAGTACGTGGAGGACGGAGGCTTAGCCGCGGCGACAACGTGTCCTGTAGCCGCTTCTTCCAATTCAAGCGATCTCTTTCGTGGAAAAGTCAAAACACATCGTGACTTGGATACTGGATCGCTAATGTATCTTACCTATTTAATTTTTAAATGTCTATTTATAATGTAATTTGAATCTATAGTGATGTGTATAATCTAAATATGATGTTATTTTACTTATTTAACATTTTTTAAATTCTATTTATGCAGTAAGTTTAAATAAAGATCTCAAGTCATGATTATTAGGTTAAGACGTGTTGTATGGTTTGCTTCCGTTGCAACGCACGGGCTCTTTTGTTAGTCTCCCTAATAATAATAAAGCAGATAATGCTTCTGCCGTACGTCATGCATATTTGCAGAAACCCCCTTATAGTTCCTTGAAATCAACCCGCACTACAGGATTTAGTAATGGTAAGTCAAGAAAATGTTTCAAATTTACAAAAAGGACCTTGTGTTTTTATCTATTCAACCTGCGATTTGTAGAACGATGGCGACGGCTAGAGCTTGCAGCGCGGCGCGACAGGGGCTGGGGAGGATTCGGAGGTGGACAGCGAGGTCGGCGGCCAAGCTCGCTCCTCCTCCTCCCCACCGCGCCGGACTATGCGCTCAATCTCGCTCGCCAAAGCGCCAGTTGCCCACCCGTGCTCCCGCCCTCGCCACGCCCGGTCGGCCCCGCCTCGCCCTGGAGCTGTCGCCGCCCCCACCTTGCCCTACGGCAGCAGCTCTCCGTGCCTGGAGGTGACCGCCGGCGTGCGTGGAGGACTGGCACTGCCCACCCGCATGCCAGGCTGCAACGTCGCGCCATTGCGCTCACCACCGAGGCTGCCCCGCTCACTGCATGCTCGTGCTCATGGCCAAGAGAAAAAGAAAAAACTGATATGTAAGAGAGGAAGAAGGAGAAAGGTATTGCGAGCTCTCGTGGCAGTCGAGCTTCGGCCACCATGGCTCATCCTTCCTGTCTGCATGTCCTTTGGTGCGCACCTCATTCCACCAAGCCTGGAGCTCCACGTCGTCGACGATGTCCACCGCACATGGGTAGTAGTGCGCCACATAATCAAACGCCCACTGCTTGATGGCATCCCAAATTAGCAGGCCATCGTTGGCATAGGGGTAATCATGTATTGCCAGCTCTAGCTTCCCATCCTCCCCTCTGACCGCCATGCCCCTCCAGATGAGGTCCTCCGGCAGCGCCTCCTTATCGAACCGCCACTACTCGGCGTAGGCCGCCGAGCTGATTTCCATGGAGTACTTCCCCGGCAAGAAGGTGCTCTCGATGATCCCGTCGGCGTTGATGAGCAAGCTGCGGGCCTGGGCATTGATCTCCATGGTGAACCGGAAGGACGGGTGCAGCAGCCGGTAGATGGGGTGCATCTGGCTCAGCTGCCTGTTGGCCACGATGATGTACGGCTCGACGCAGCAGTGTGTCCTCAGCCAGTGGGTGACAAGCTGATGGTAGCCAGTGTCGAGGGAGACGACATGAGCCTTGGCGAGCTGCCGCTGCCAGGACCCAGTGATGCTGGCTTCATGTGCTGATGCCGGCGTGAATACCTCACGCCACTGTGGCTTGCTCGCGGACTTGGGCCTCGTCAGCTCGATGGCGATGGGCCGGAGCGTGCCGTCGCCGGCGAGGAAGAAGAGCGCACGTGCCCCGTACAAGGTCGTGCCCTCCAGCTGCCGCACCTTGTTGACAAATGGAAGGTACAAGTCATGGTAGTCCAGCATGAACAGCTTCTTCTTAGCCACGGCCTGCATGCAGTCATATATATTAGGTGCTCAATTCTTACTACCAAATATATCATTTGCTCTCCAACCAAATATTTGGTGATATATATATAGATACCTCCTCGGCTGTCATGACACCGTTGATCTGCTCTTCAATGAACTCTTTAGTTATCAAGGAGTCCGTCGGGCCGTACGTTTGCTCGTCCAGCTTGCTCACCAGAGGCAACTCCTGCATGCATGGTTTTACTCATGCATATGGTACCATATGCATCTACTCTCTCCGTCCCAAAATACTTGTCTTAGGAGAAGATGTATCTAGATGTATGTTAGTTCTAGATACATCTATTTCTATACATTTGTGCGACAAGTAATTCCGGACGGAGGTATCTATATATACTGCTTCCTCCATTCCTAAATATAAGACCTTTTAAAGAATTTACAATGAACTATATATGGATGTATAAAGACATATTTTAGATAATCTGTGCTCGGCATAGAGATGATAGCGACCGAGCACGCAAGTCAACGCACGTTGGCGCAATCGAAAGTCAGAACAGAACAACCAACATTCAAAAATTAATCAATCTCGCACACCTTAATTATGCGTGGATATGCGTCCATGTCCAGCTTATTTTTTGTTACCATATTCAAAAATTAATCAACATTCAAAAATTAATCAATCTCACACACCTTCCGTGGTAAGCTTACCATATTTTTTGTTAGATGTGGTGTTAAGTGTATTTTTTAATGCATAGATGCTTAGTTTTTGTTACTAAGCTATCTTATAAAATTGTTTAATAATTAATTTTTTTATGCATTGATTGTTAGTCATTTCATCTATACCTAATTAATAATAAAGAGGCTATTGCTTCCGTCGGAAAACCCACCACGACATTTTCATAAAAAAGCCACTGTAATTTTTGTTACTCAACCCGCGCTCCATCATTTATCTGCAACGCAAAAGGAAAAACCGATTCGCTGCAAAAATTATACCCGTACGCATCGCCTCCTCCCGTCGATCCTGGGCCACCCTGGCCTGTGCCCAGGCCGCCGCCACACCACTCGCCGCCGCGGCCGACCTCAACCGCCACCCCTGTTGATGCGTCTGCTCGATGCAGAACGGCGGAGGCGCGCGGATAAGGCACGGCGGAGCGAAGTACTTGCAGGTGGAGGCAGGCCTTCATGGCTCACACGGGGAACTCCAAGGTTATGGCGCGGCAACGACGACTCCTTATGGCCAGATAGATGCGCCTAACCCTTGCTCCCCTCATCGTATCCCCTCCTCCGGCAGGAACTCATCATCTGATGAGATCCCCTCTCCATGCCTCCAACCGTGTGCCAAGCACCGGCAAGAATTTTTGTTTTGTGGGAATTTGTTTGCTGATGAATGAATGTATTGAATGTAAGATTGCATTGTTGTAGAGAGAGAAAATGGAACACCACCTTCAGTTTGTCATCTGATCCCACATTCTCTACCCCATGAGTGAAATAAGATAACAGTCTATTGATCAATTCACGCAGCCTCTTTGTTTTGCTTTGCTTGTCCCGCTCAATTTCTCATCATGGTGGAATTAACAATGGACGAGTTGATTTCTCAATAAAATAGGATAGGACTGACTACATTAGTAGTTAGCTTATTATTTTAATAAATCAAAATGATTATAAAAAGATTAAAAGCGTGTGATATTTTTTTCTTCCGTTGCAACGCACGGGCCCTTTTGCTAGTATAACATAACCCCCATAGTCCTCCTCCTCCCTCCATTCCATCCCTCTCATGCCCCTACCACCGCGAGGTAAGGATTGCGCGCACCCTTCCGGTGCCATGGCCGTGGCGAGCTCGAGCTCGGCCTAACCACGGTCTCCCTCCTCCGTTCGTCCATGTGAGGGTGACCATTTCGACGTTCGCCGTCTCTTGCTACCTCGCCCGCGGCCACACGGTTCTAGGAGCTCCTTCCACGATGTCCTCTTCGTGTCTTCTTCCTCGGGCCAAGCCATCATCGATGGTTAGCTCGTCTCCACGTCGCCTCTCCGTCAGATTCGTCATCACCAGCACCCCCGTGGTGAGCAGTTGCTCCTCCCAGCCTCGTTACCATGTCACTTCCATCGCCATAGAAGTGTTTTGCTTGTGCCACAAGACCCATGTTCGAGTTCCTGCGCACTCACACACAAGTGCCACTTCCCCTGTTCGCACACCCACACAACCTCCTCGATCCACACAAGTGCCACTTCCCCTGTTCGCACACCCACACAACCTCCTCGATCCCGTCATTGGGCACCACATGCACACAGCCGCACCCCCTCGGCATTCCCGAGCCCTACCCAACGCATGCGCGTACCACACAGAATCGACCATGCCATTGCCGAAAGCTCGCTGGCTTGGAGGCCACACTATTGAAAGCACAACTTTTTCGTAAGGTGGTTGTGGTAATTAATAACAACATATGTGTCATTGGACTAAGGATTCTATCTAATATATTTTAGGAAAAGTTCAATGATGCATTGGTTAAGAATTGTGAGGAGAACCCCTAGATTGAAGGAACATCTATTGGCAACAAGCTTGAAGACTCTACATTTTGCATTTTGTGAGAAATCACATTTGAGTCCATAGGAAAGCCAATACTATTAAAAGGGGACGAGGTGAGTAGGATGATCTGGTTGCTCAAGTTCTTAGAGATTAGCCACCAAATATGTTCATGAATTCTCCCACAAATATTCTATCAAAAATCCTAAATATCCAAAATTCGGCGCCACCAACTTTTGCCATTCGGCCCTTCCGAGTTTTACCTCACACGTGTCCTATGCCAAACCCTAGCTTCTCGGTGACACCAAGTCTTGTTTCGGTCTGACCGAGAATCACTGACCAACTCTCTATCTACCTATTTCTAAGAATCAGATTTTCTGAGTTTTAGGAATCGGTGCCACCTAGTTTGGTAACTATCGAGGCCAACCAAAATCGGACCCATCGAGGTTCATATATCGGTCTCACCGAAATGCCGAAAGTTGTCACATTTAGCACTAGTGAGTGCAATCGAGTTTTTACTTAGGTTTCATAGAGTTGGATAATAATGTTGTAACGGTTGGATTTTTAGAGATGCCTCTATATACCCCTTCACCACCTCTCATTCGAAGAGGAAGCACTCAGAACATACAAATACTCATCCCATACATGTTTCGAAGAGAGAACCACCTACTCATGTGTTGAGATCAAGATATTCCATTCCTACCACATGAATCTTGATTTCTAGCCTCCCCAAGTTGCTTTACACCCAATCAATCTCTTCCAACCAAGCCAAATATGTGAGAGAGTGATTGAGTGTTGAGGAGACTAACTTTTGAAACACAAGAGCAAGGAGTTCATCATACTACCACAACTATTACCTTTTGGAGAGTGGTGTATCCTACATTGGTTAGGTGTCTCTTGGGAGCCTCCTACTTTCTGTTGTGGAGTTGAACCAAAAAGTTTGTAAGGGCAAGGAGATCACCTACTTTGTGAAGACCTGCCCGAGTGAGCCTAGTCCTTCATGGGCGTAAACCATGGTGGAATAGACAATGTTGCTTCTCTCTGGACCCTTCGTGGGTGGAGCCCACTATGGACTCGCGCATCCATTACCCTTCGTGGGTTGAAGTTTCCATGAACGTGGACGTATGATAGCACCACCTATCAGAACCACGCCAAAATATCGGTGTCAATCTTTGCATTTGATCTTCCTATCCCTATCCTCTATTTACATGTGCATGTCTTTACTTTCCACTTATATACTCTTAGACTTGCATGTGTAGGGTGTTATTGACTTGCTACAATTGCTAAAACTTGCCCACGACTAAAATTGGGAAAAAGCTAAGTTTTTATTTGGTCAAGTATTCTAATCACCCCCTACACATACTTCGGATCCTACAAGTGGTATTAGAGCTTTGGTCTCCGTTGCATTGGTTTCACAAACTAGGAAAGTATGGCATCTAGTGAGGGAACTTACGACCCTAGAGGTCCATACTTTCATGGTACAAACTTTGCTAGTTGGAAGCATAAAATGAAAATGCATATTCTTGGTCATAACCCTGCCGTTTGGGTTGTTGTTTGTGTTGGTTTGCAAGGTGAATTCTATGGTGATGGAAGGGAATCGGATCGTGAAGAAACCGCGAAATAATTGAAGATATTGCAATACAACGCTCAAGCCCGCGATATTCTATTGAACTTCCTATGCCCCGAAGAGTTCAACAAGATTGGCAGTCTTGAGAATGCAAAGGAATTTTAGGATACTTTGGTTGATATGCACGAAGGTACTGAATCCGTTAGAGAATCTAAGTTGGATATTCTACAAAGTCAACTTGACAAGTTCAATATGAAGGATGGCGAAGGAGTCACTGAGATGTACTCTAGGCTTGCTCTCATCACAAATGAGATTGCTGGCTTAGGAGGCAAAGAAATGACCGACAAATTCATCATCAAGAAGATCCTTAGAGCCTTGGATGGAAAGTACGACACCGTGTGCACATTGGTCCAGATGATGCCAAACTACAAAGATCTCAAGCCAATAAAAGTCATTGGAAGGATTGTTTCTCATGAAATGTCACTCAAGGACAAAGAAGAGCTTCATAGCAAGTCAAGCGGTGCATACAAAGCTTCAAGCAATACTCCTGCAACTTCAAATGACAACCTTTCCACCAATGAAGAGATAAGCCTCATGGTCAAGAAATTAAACAAGTTCTACAAGAGTAGAGGCAAAGAAAGAAGTTCCAACTCAGGATATGAAGAGAAGCATTCATCTAATCGTCACCCAAATTGCTACGACTATGGAAGGCCCGGACACTACCCCAATGAATGCTTCCCCCCCCCCCAAAAAAAAGAAGAGAAGAGTCATCTAGAAGAGGAATCTCAAGATATGAGTAACCTCGAAGAGGAATCTCAAGAGATGAGTCACCTCAAAGAGAGAGAAGGAGTAGACAAGATCGTTATGAACGAAGACCCTCCGAGAGAAGCAAGGAATCGGAGAAGAAGGACAAGTACACCAAGAGCCACCCAATAAGAAGACATCCAGCTCATGTTGGTGAATGGGTATGCGGCTCCGAATCCGACAACCAATCCGAGAGAAGCTACCACTCCAACTCTGACTATAGTCAATATGAAGGTGTTGCTCGTCTTGCACTAGTATCCTCCAACTCCTATGATATATTTGATTCACTGATACCTCAACTCCAAGGATCCCCATCAAGTTGATGTGGGTCCCTAAGAAGAAGAACTATAGAAGTTCTTGAGGGTGACTTCGCCAACAAAATTCACTCTTATTCATTTTGGAAAGAACTATTTGCAATCAACTCCAACCATATGCATTAGTTCAAGGAGTCGCATATTCCCTCAAAGGTAAGCAAGGGACATGGTAATTGACGTATCAGTGGACATCATCTCATATGTACTTCACTCCATGTCCATAGATATTCTTGTATTTGTTCCTTGTGCGGGACTAACCCATGTAGGTGAGAAGAGTATGAAACAACAAGGATATATGCCAACTCAAGATGATCTTTATCAACAATGATCATCCACCACTACTATACCAACATGAAGTCTTCTACAAAAAAACCCAAGGTTAGTTTATCCCTCTTAGGGGGGATCTCACATCAAGGGGGAGCTTTACTCTAAGACTTGAGTCAAAGCATCTCTTAAGATGTGAACACCTTGAAAGCTTTATGTAAAAGTGGTAACCCAACTTGTGCATAAACGATGAGTATGACCTATGATCAAGTATTCTTGCTTGGATCCTAAGTCAATATACTCATATATAGATGACTTCGTCATCAGCAAAGTGCTTGGTAGATACTAGAGTGGTTGTGCCTGTTTGCCATGTTTTATTTGACATCTTATTGAGTGAGCATGTTGGTATGCATATTTTTGCTCATTCGAGGATATCCAATTGTTGTTATTTGGCTTTTCATTCTTTAGCCAATTAGATATAGAAGAATGCCTACGTACCCCTCTCTAGCTATCTATGTTTTCTCGTCTCATATTTTATTCATGATTCATCACAAAGTTTGGGAAAGCACTTTCCAGATCCTGCATCTGAGGTGAACTCGGAGTTCCTTCTCGACAAGAGCTAACTACCAAAACCTCCCATGTGCCACCCGGTGTGACGAACTCCACAAACTCGGTCCCACCGAAGCACTAGGGTTGATATGGTTTTTGAACCTCGGTACCACCAATTTTTAAATCTCGGACCCACCGAGTTTCTCTGCCCCCTCGCAGTTATGAAACTCAATGGCACCGGATTTGTAGATTTGGTGTCACTAGCAGTAAGGAATATATATATATGTATCCAACAGATCCAACCTTTGAAATTTATCTTCAAACATCATCCCTCGCAACCCCTTGTTGCCACACTCGTGTCTATGGACGTTGCCACTTCATCTCCGTGCACCCTCAGCACCTGAGTCCTTCGTCGGTCACTATAATCCGACCCACCGTCACCATCGTAGGAGGTCTTCACCAAGTTAGGGTAAAGATCTCAAACCCACTTGTGCTCCTTAATTACCGTGCATTGGGACTTGTTCCCCATCATGCCACTGAATGAAACAGATTCACCCACAAAATAAATCTAGTAGAATAGCCGAATGTCACACCATGTGTTTTGACTCTCCTAAATTAACATAACTCAAGAATTAGGACCAATTAATTTTTGTTGTGAGTGCTTGTGATGCTTGATGTGATTGTTGTTTGCTTGTGTTTTAAACCACAGAGTTCCTACTACCCTCTAGGCTCACCTCCTTGCCCAAAGTATTTGCCCAATGACCATATCATGTAGGTCAGAACTCTATGCTAATTTTCTCTCTCCCCCACCTTTCTCGACAAACGAAGACCAGCATGGCAAGTTGCACGAAGGATCCACATTGTTGGACTACTAACAGTGAGGACTCTCACTACAACGTGCTCAACCAAATGCAACCGTGTAAAGTTGTGTTTTTCCCTCGAGATTGGAAACCCCTCCCTAGACCAACCTAAAACCTCACAAGGTTCCCGAGCTTAGACCATTTATCCCGTGTTTAATAAATGTATTTGCCAGAGCACCTGATGAGCTTCCACAAACCCCTGCTTAATATTGGGTTCAATATGGGACAAGTGATCACATTGAACAAATATACTTCATTAGTGAGCTAGCCCTAGGACCTTGATGCCATAGGAAGGATGAAAGGATTGATATGGTTGACTAGAGGGGGGTGAATAGGCAACTACCAATTTTAGCTTTTCTTAAGAAATTAGGGTTAGCAGCAAAAGGTTCTCTAGATGGACAACTTGGTGAGCAACCTATATGATGCTAACAACAACAACAACTAGCGCATGCAAGGAATACAATACAACAATAGCAAGCACGAAGTAAAGGTAAGAGATAACCACAACTGGAACCGATGGAGACGGGGATGTGTTACCGAAGTTCCTTCCCTTTGAAGGGAAGTACGTCTGTGTTGGAGCGGTGTGGAGGCACAATGCTCCCCAAGAAGACACTAGGGCCACTGTATTCTCCTCACGCCCTCACACAATGCAAGATGTCGTGATTCCACTAGCGGTGCCCTTGAAGGAGGCGACCAGACCTTTACAAACAAGGCTGGGGCAATCTCCACAACAAGTTTGGAGGCTCCCAACAAGATCACGAAGCTTCACCACAATGGAATGTGGCTCCGGGGTGACCTCAACCATCTAGGGTGCTCAAACACCCAAGAGTAACAAGATCTGCAAGAGATTAGTGGGGGAATCAAATTTCTCTTGGTGGAAGTGTAGATCGGGGTCTTCTCAACCAATCCCTATAAAATCAACAAGTTTGATTGGCTAGGGAGAGAGACCGGGTGAAAAAGAGCTTTGGAGCAACAATGGAGTTTAGGAAGGGAAGAGGTGGTATTCTTGGGGAAGAAGTCCCCCTTTATATAACGGGGGAAAGAATCCAACTGTTACCCCCACTTTCAGCCCGAGCATAGAGGTACTACCGCTGCCCGGTGTGGTACTACCGCACGCACGGTAGTGGCAGAGGGAGGAACTACTGCACGGGGCAACAAGCGGTAGAACTGCCGGAGCGGTATTACCGCACTCCCTTATGGCACTACCGTAGGGTAGTATCCAACTGCCACAGGAGGTACACGGAAGTAAAAAAATA
Source organism: Hordeum vulgare subsp. vulgare (assembly GCF_904849725.1). Lineage (NCBI taxonomy): Eukaryota > Viridiplantae > Streptophyta > Magnoliopsida > Poales > Poaceae > Hordeum > Hordeum vulgare. Next base: position 295,571,798 of record NC_058520.1, on the reverse strand, counting down.
CATTCGTGTCTACCTCCGTTGAGGCTACCACTGTGCAAAAATCCGGCACGGTAGTACCAAACACGGTTTTGTGGTACTACCGCGTGAGGGCGGTAGTAAAAAACTATGTCTGCTCTTACTACCATAGGCACTCGTAGTAGAAGCTGGTGACTGCGGTACTACCGCTGGCACCTGCGGTACTATTGCCACCTTGAGCGGTACTACCATTGGCCACTGAAAACAAGCGCCTTGCTGCTTTCACTTTGCACACACAAAGGGAAACAGACTGGATCTCCATTGAAGTGAAGGAAAGGTGGTGCAAAATAAACAGATGTGAATGTGCTGATTCCACCATAACCTTTCTGAAGCGGACCCCCTATTAATAGTACGACTTTCCTACGACTCAAATCCATTGAAAAGAAACGTAGAAAGCAACCGTCTTTGATAGACTCTAAGGGGCACCGAATCGTCTTGTGCCTAGACATGAATTATCTGAAATGCTCAATGCACACGATTAGTCTGCACAAGCATTGCCATCAATCACCAAAACCATTTATGGAGAAATATGACCTAACAATCTCCCCCTTTTTGGTTGATTGATGACAATACAGGATTTGCACAAAAGTATATAAAAATAACATAAGGAAAAGGAAAATCTATAAAATATAGACAGGCTCCCCCTAGATGTGTGCATACTAGAGAAATGCTATGGACTGCAAAGCACACAACCTAGGAACAGTGAAAGTGCGTTATATCGACTAGAGGGGGGGGGGGTGAATAGACGGTTTTTACAATTTCATCACTGAGGAAATTCCTAGTGAGGAAAGTCCTCAGTCATGAACTCAGTGCAGCGGAAATAGTACAAAGTCAGAAGTGCAAAAACGTCTAAAGCAAAGTACTCAACGTGATTTCAGAGAATCGGTTTGCAGAGGTCACCAGTACAGGATAAGCGGGTGAAGAATAACTTAGGTGAAGAATTGGAGGTGAGGAATTCAGAGAAAGTCTGTAGTCAAATCCTTCAAACAGTACAAATGAAAGTCTTCAACATGCAATTGAGGAAATGAGAGAGTTGAGGGAATAGAACGAGTAGCTCGATGAAGACAGTTGTTGATGACCCAGTTCCAATTGTTGTGACTGTTGTGCGTCTGGTTTGGAGCGTCTGGGTATTGAAACCAAAGGACACGCAGTCCTGGGACACACAGTCCCTTTCGTATTCTCCTTTAGCTAAGGACATAGTCCTCGCCCAACACTCGTGATAAGTCTTCAGGGCAGACTTCCAAACCCATATCAGACTCGGTCACCCGACGATCCACAACTGACTGCTAGATGCTCTAGACCATGACGCCTAGTCGTATGGAGGATGCACAGTCCTCAAAGGTAACAAGCGTCGGTTCCACACATGAATAACTTCTTGAGTGATGCTCAATCACTTGGGTTTTGGTCTGGGTTTGGGTGTTTGGGGGTATTTCCTCACTTGATGATTTTCGCTCAAAGGCTGTGAAGAATTTGGGTTGCTCTAAATGACTAGTGTCAGTTTCTCTCGGAGCAGCCAACCAACTAGTGGTTGTGGGGGGCGGCTATTTATAGCCTGTGAGCATCCCGACATGATTTGAGATAAATGCCCTTTAATAGTATGACCGTTGGGTGGATAAGATGTGGGACAGGTGGCGCGTGGTGCCACAACGGTCTAAACTTTCAATTGTGAAAGTCCTCATGTCTCTCATGTTCCTCACTTTGAGGATTTGGTAGATGTAGGTTTGGGTTGAGCATCATGAGGAAATTAAGTCCATAGTTTTACCTTGACCCCCTTTAATAGTACGATGTTCCTATGACTCAAGTATAAAGAAAATGAAACAGAAAGAGAAAATCTTCGAGCTTCAAAGTCTTTAGAGTGTTTTCTTCAGGACACACCGAATTCCTCATCTTCAATATCTTCATGAGGAATATTAATTTCATTGCAATTTCTTCGCGATCAAAGTCTTCGAGGAATGACCAAAGTCTTCACCCGAAGACATACATTTTTAGGGGTCGATATTCATCAAATAACTCAAACTCCTAAGTGACTTATGGAGGATGTGTACACTTTCAAAACATATCAGTATCTTAACCTATAAGTCTTCAAACCACCAAAATCACTAAGGGGCACTAGATGCACTTACAATCTCCCCCTTTTCGGTGGTTGATGACAAATAGGTTAAGTTTTCAACGTGGATAATAATATGGAATGTAAGTACAAAGTTTGAGGAATTTGAAGTCAAGATACAAATAAACTCCCCGTGAAGATGTGCATATTTGAGGAATTTGCGTTGAACAACAAATGCACATTGATGATATATATAATGTAGACCCCCCTGTATCTTGTAATTCATGCATGCATTTGACATATAGGATGAGGAATTTGAAATGCATGATGAAAAATGGTGTCTGGCGAATTTCAGCATGCATGCATTAATTAACTTGAGGAATAAGCATGTGAGGAAAAACATTCAAAAGTATCAGAACACCATCAGGCTTCAGTTACAACTCATTACATCAAACACTTCAAAAGAACCAAGAGTTTGTAACTTAATAAAGTTTATAAGCCCATAAATTTAAGCCGCTTGAAGAAAAACTCTTAGATTTCTCCCCCTTTGTCATCAAGTGACGAAACTGAGGACTAACGCCCATGAAGAACTTCACTTGTGTGTTGAGGAAGAGGCGTGAGCATTCTTCGAGTCAGACTTCCTTGTTGGGCCAATTGTAGTATCCGCACGTTCTTCATCTCAATCAACAATGCACAATGAAGAAAACGAGCTGTCCACCAAGTCAGGAACTAGAATATTCTTGAATTTCTTCTTTGGTGGCCATGACCAATCAAAGCCGCGAGTGAATTCCAATTCTTCAAGTTCCTTGGGAGTCTGGGACAATATGGCCCAAGTGCGATCAAATACCACATGAAGATAATAGTGATTTTTCTTCACATCATTCTGAGTATCATTGAGGGTTTTCACAATGGAGCCAAACTGGCGTTTTACCCATTTGTGGTTGTGATCGACTTTCTCATGAAGACTGAGGAGAAGCTCTGTGTTAGTCATCACCCTTGGGGCAGTTGGGCTTGGAGGTTTTGCTCTGCCATCAGATTCTTGAGTGGCAGTGTCATCATATAAGGAATAGGAGACAACCTTGCGAAATTGACCATACAGTGGCCGATTTCCTTCATCAATCACTGACTTGCCTTTGCTCTCAACTGGTTCAAAAGATTTCTTGATGACTTTGAGGTGCGACAAATAACCGAGGTGATTCTAATAGTCAGCTTGGTAGTTGATGGCGGATATGTTTCTGATGAATCTCATGATCCAAGGCGCATAAATCTTCAGCTCAAATGGTGACAAAGCATTGTCAGCCAAAGTCCAGAGGAAGAAATTGTGAAAGTTCATTTTGATGCCATGAATGATGTTGAACAAGATGTTCTTCATGATTCCAACAACATCTTCTTCCTTATCATGCCCTTTGATAGTTGAAATAGAATATGCCAATATTCTGTAGACAGTTCTGGCATAGACTTCAATTCCTTCACCAGAAATCTAGTCCTTGGAGGTTGGCCCGGAGCCAAAGGTTTCATTAGGACTTCCATTAGCTGATTTGGTGTCGGGACCCCGATCTTAAGCCATAGGAATCCAGCCTGTAACACATCGCATCCCTTTGCGGTCTCACGCACGGTTAACTCCACGGCTGCAGCCTTACCTTAGCCGGGACCGTTTGCGTCTTTTGACTCACGTATGCAATAGTGTCGCTAGCATTCCAATGTCAAAGAACCCGAATCGACAAGTCTAGTCATAAACCAAAGTGGCAGTACCGCACAAGGACATGCATACATGACCCAACAAAGCAGGTGTCGGTCACCAGCGAGCGTAGACGGGTCATAGCAAGCTACAAGGACTCCATTGCATCGCGTGACATTTCCCCAAAGGGGACAAACACAACAACTAAGAAGGACACATGCCGGTCAACCAATGTGTCCGGAGCAGTAGCGAGCTAATATGGCTCGTTGGATCACAAAGGGGCATTTCCCTGTAAGGAGTGCTACTAAAATTCACGACTAGGTAATCGAACCCCATACATATCAAATACGACACACGTACGCATGGCATACCGATATGTATAGATACATCGATGGCATCACAACATAACCATAACATACAAGCTTTATTTAAGAGACTTGGAAGAGCCACACACATAATATTACACAGTAAGGGTCTCACGACCCATAATAGCAGTCATTCAGTTACAAGCCAGCGGAAGAGTTTAAAACTGTCTGAGTACAGACAGGTGCAACTAGAAGGCACATGGCCTGACTATACTACAGACCCAACATAGGGCCAGATCGTAGCTGGGACACCAGCTACTCGTCGTCGTCGATGTCTATGAAGAACCCACCATTAGGGTCATTAGCAACCTCTGCAACATTTATTAAGCAAACATGAGTACGGAGGTACTCAGCAAGACTTTAGGATAACTATCTACTCATGCAATGTATCAAAAAGGTATTGTGGGGTTTCATGCGGAAAGCCAGCATTTGACTCGTGGCTAGACAACTTGCATTTTTAAATAATTTTGACAACTTGATTTCTCGCACACGAGTCCACTAACACCACAACAATACTCCCTCGTGGAATCATTCCGTCTCCATACAGAAATGCCGTCCACGACACTCACGCTTATCTTGACAATTTTATGAGTAGCCATTGAAGTTATCTATGAACAACATATGTCTCCAAGTAGTCCATATCCGCGGACGCGGCTATTCGAATAGATCATAACGCTGCAAGGGTGTACTTCGTCACACACGCTCTCGCCACTTATCGCCATTTGCACGTCATACACCTCGGCAACCTTCAAGCGGAAGCCCAGCGAGGGAGTCGGCCACGACCGTTAACCACATTAGTACCTAGTCCAGGTCTATCGCCTATCTGAGGGTAACCCGCACGGAAGTCCGGCCGAGATTTTCGTCACGGCCCCAAACGATGTGCGCAGGGTTCCCAAGCCCACCATCCGGGAGCCACTTGGTACACCGTGCCACTGCCTACCGCATCACAGCCCACCTCTCAGGTCAGCACCATGCACGGCCTCCAGCATGACTATAAACACCAGAAACTACTTGCAACTCCTGGACCGAGTACTAAGCGATTAATAAGTCGAGCGGGGTCATATTTCAGGGCCCAGCATGTGGTAGTATCTCGTCTTGGATTACATACACGGAACTCAGTTACTAAGGACGGTTCCAATGAAACAACCCGCCATGTACTCCTACACAACCTTTCATCGGTACCTTTACCAAATCAGGTTCAACACACAACCTTTGCTTACCGAACACATTCTCACAATTGTGTTCATCTCCCAGATGACAGACCATACACAACTCTAAGCATAGCATGCATAGCAGGATAAGGCACATCAGGGCTCAAGCAACTACCAGGTATGCTAGGTTGCAAGGTTCAGCTATTTACTGTGACAAGGATAGGTCATGCAACGGAAGTGGATTCAACTAACGTGGCAAAAGCATTTGAAGCATTTGATCCTAATGCAATAAGTAAGTGCAGGAGCAGGAACATGGGATTTATCGGGATGATCAAAATGGTTGCTTGCCTTGTTGCTCAGAGGAGTGACAATATCCGTGAGACGGATATTCGGTGGAATCCCGGGAAGCGGAGCCTACCGAAAGGAATGACAACAATCAATATCGAACATATGCAATCAAGATGATGCATGAGCATGGCATGAGGATGCACGGTGATATACTATTATGGCTAACATGTATTAGGTTTGAAGTTGATTTGGATCAAATTCAAATATCACTTCAAACGAGGTATTCTCGAATACCATTTTAATTGATTCGACCTGATGCTCAGATCAACTTGCTTTTAACATGCATGGGATGACATGTTAGGTTGCTGGTTTGTAATTAGGACAGTGTTTGATCATGTCATTTATAGTGAAATTTAAATATTTTCCAAATTCCATTTATAAAGTATTTATAAGAATTAACTTATTAATTAATCTACATGTTTGGGTTCTGTAACATTTTCAAACATGTTTGAAAATGACATATTCAGATTCCTTGAATTTTTCTGATATTTTTTCATATATAAATTATTTTCATTGGAGTTACAGATTAATTTCTATGAATTTTTGAAGTTTTAAACATTTCTGGAATTATTTTTATACCGGAAAACCCCTTTACTGCATCAGCATGACATCAGCAGGTCCAACTGGCCGTTGAAAGTCAAACCTGACCAGTGGGACCCACTGGTCAGTGACTCTGGTCAGTGACTTATTAAATTATTTGGTTTTATTTTTATTATTCCTAAACTCCCAGAGGCTGGCCCCACACGTCAGTGGCTCAGGCCAGCTGAGATCCACCGGCGACGAGGTCGTCCTCACCGGCGGGGAGCCTTCGGCAACCACGAGAACGACGGAGGGGCTCGGAAACGGCGCACAAGGGGCCAAACTCTGCGCGAAGAGCACCAGAGTAACGACACTTCGCCCGCGGGTTCATTTTTGCACTTAGCTGGGGCTGATCTGGCCGGAGATGACGCCGGCGACGAGCTTGGCGGCGGCCAAAGTTCGGGTGTCATCGGGGTCATTGATACAGAGGGAGCTACGCACGGGACTCAGCTCCTACGACATCTACGCGACGGCCTGAAGCTGCTGGTGGCCTCAGAAGGACGAGCTGATCACCGGAGGGCTACCGGCGACGAGCTGCAGCGGCGGATCTCGTCGGGCTCCGATGGAACTAGGCCTAGAGGAGGGGATCAACGGGGATATCTTAGGGAAAAGATGCGCAAGCTCACGAGGAGTGCAGTGGTGGCGCTAGCTTGCTCGGGGACGGCCTGGAGAGGAAGAACACCGGCGATGAACTTCAGTGACCCGAGGAAGAAGACGACTGCGTCTTGGCGTCGGGCTCGTGGCTAGAAAGCTTCAGGGAGTTGCGGCGGACCTATTGCGCGGCTCAGGAGGGGGAAGGGTAGGCTAGAATGATGGCGAGCTCGAGCTCTGCTCGGGATCCAATGGCGGCAGAAGGAGGGAGGAGAGATCCCGAGAGGAGGGGGGAACTGGAGCTGGGGAACGGATAGGGACGGGCTCGGGGAAGATATCCCCGTGCTTGCCAGCGCGAGGCGGCGGCCAGGCAGGCGCACAGGTGCGTGGCCGCGCCGGAGTACGCGACGGCCACCTCCTGCTGCCCACTGGCGGGGGAGGAAGACGACAGGAAGATGCTGGGCCGAGCCAGGTGAGCGACATGTAAGATTTTTCTCATTTTCTTTCTGTTTTGTTTATGTTTAAATTACTCACATTGATTTACTAATTATTTCAGCTCCCAATTAGTTTGTAAAAACTATGTTGAACACCCCAGAATATTTGTTGGAATATATCCAACCATTCCTAAAGTTTTCAACATTTTTGAAAGCTTAAAGTTTCTGATTTCAAATTTTAAACTTGAAACCAGTAGCTTTTTGCATTTATTTAAAATTCTCAAAGTATCAAGAAAATGGTTTTCTTCATTGCTTATTTAATTCCATGAATTATCAGAAAGATTGAACTTTTCTTGAGGCCATTTTGGGTTCATTGATTTTAACTAGTTTGAAATTTCCTTTATTTTGAAAGTGGCTAGGGTTTTAGAATTTTCCTTCACCACTTGCTTTGTTCTTGTTGAAAATTTCCTAGATGCAATGCAAAGAAAACATGAGCACAAAGCTAACTTGATTAAAGTGTTAGGGATGTGACAACTCACCCCCACTCAAAAGAATCTCGTCCCGAGATTTAGAAGTCATCGGGAATAACGCAGGATACTCAAGTCGGAGACGATCCTCTCTTTCCCAAGTTGCCTCCTTTTCAGAATGATTTGACCATTGAACTTTAAGAAACTTAAGGTTTCGACGTCGAGTGGTACGCTCAGATTGATCAAGAATACGCACGGGGTATTCTCGGTATGAAAGGTTATCTTGGAGATCAAGCGTTTCGTGGTCCACTTCACGGATAGGATCCGAAAAGCAACGCCTGAGTTGCGAGACCTGGAAAACATCATGAACCTTGGAAAGATGCGGAGGAAGTTCCAACTGGTAGGCAACTTCTCCTCGTTTGGCAAGAATGCGAAAAGGACCAATGTAATGAGGAGCCAACTTGCCCTTGATACCCAATCGATGGGTACCCTTCAAAGGTGTAACTCGAAGGTAAGCCTTCTCGTCAACTTCAAAGGTCACAGCCTTATGATGACGATCATATTGGCTCTTTTGACGAGACTGGGCTGTTTTCAACTTTTCACAAATAATGCGAACCTGCTCTTCTGCATCCTGGATCATATCCGGGCCAAAGAGTTTCCTCTCTCCGGTTTCTGACCAATTAAGAGGTGTTCGACATCTTCGTCCATAGAGAACTTCAAAAGGAGCTTTGCCCAAGCTGGATTGATAACTATTGTTATAAGCAAATTCGGCGAATGGAAGGCACTTCTCCCAATTCATACCGAACGATATAACACAAGCTCGGAGCATATCTTCTAGGATTTGATTCACTCTTTCTACTTGACCACTTGATTGGGGATGGAAAGCAGTGCTAAAAGATAAATGAGTCCCCATGGCATTGTGAAAACTTTCCCAAAAGCGAGAAGTAAAGATACTCCCACGGTCCGAGTTAATCTCCAGGGGAACACCACGAAGAGACACTATTCGAGAGATATATAACTCCGCTAGCTGGCTAGCTGTTATACTCTCACGAACGGGAAGAAAATGAGCCACTTTGGAAAGACGGTCAATGACCACAAAGATAGCATTATTTCCTTTCTTGGTCTTGGGAAATCCGATAATGAAATCCATGCTAACTTTATCCCATTTCCATTCAGGAATAGCTAGAGGTTGAAGGGTGCCAGCAGGCCTTTGATGTTCTGCCTTAACTCGACGACAAACGTCGCAGTTAGCAACGAACTCAACAATTTCTCTCTTCATCCTAGTCCACCAGAACCTCTGGCGTAGGTCCTGATACATCTTAGTACTACCGGGATGAATGGTGAGAGGAGAATCATGGGCCTCCTTAAGGATTAACTGCCTTAGATGTGGGTTCTTAGGAACCACTAGACGACTCTGGAAGAACACAACACCTTGATTGTTCATGGAAAATTCTTTAGCATTTCCGCTAAAAATATTCTCCTTGATCCGTGATATACCCTTGTCACGCTTTTGGCCAGCTATAATTTGATCCTTAAGGGTAGGCTTCGCCACCAGGGTAGAAAGGAATCCTTGAGGAACAATATGAAGATTCAATTTCCGAAAGTCCTCATAGAGATGTGGTTGACCTTGTTGTAGCATCAAATTGTTACAATAAGATTTACGACTTAGTGCATCGGCCATAACATTGGCCTTTCCCGGGGTGTAAGTTATCCCTAAGTCGTAATCCGAGATCAATTCAACCCACCGTCTTTGCCTGAGATTCAAATCCGGCTGGGTGAAGATATATTTCAGACTTTGGTGATCGGTGAATATTTCGCAACGATTACCCAGAAGGTAATGTCGCCAGGTTTTTAGTGCATGGACCACAGCTGCAAGCTCAAGGTCATGTGTGGGATAATTATCCTCATGTGGACGCAACTGTCGAGATGCATATGCGATCACATGACGATCTTGCATGAGAATGCAACCTAATCCTTGTCGCGAGGCGTCGCAATAGATAACAAAGTCCTTAGAAAAATCTGGTGGTAGCAACACAGGTGCGGAAGTCAGGCGTCTTTTCAGTTCCTGAAAACAATGCTCACACTGTGGTGTCCACTCGAACTTTTTCTCCTTTTGAGGAGTTCAGTTAGAGGCTTTGCAACCTTGGAGAAATTCTCGACAAAGCGGCAACAATAGCTCGCTAGACCAAGAAAACTCCTAACTTGCTTAACCGATTCAGGTTGAGTCCAATCAAGGACAGCTTGAACTCTCTCGGGATTGACAACAATACCCTCACCAGAGATTACGTGACCTAGATAGGTCACTTCTGGTAACCAAAATTCACATTTTGAAAACTTGGCATAAAGGCGATGCTCTCGAAGTTTCATCAATACCAACCATAGATGCTCGGCATGTTCTTGTTCGTTCTTCGAGTAGATGAGAATATCATAGAGGTATACCACGACGAATTTATCCAAATACTCCATGAAGATTGAATTCATCAAACGAGAGAAGGTGGCTCGGGCATTGGTTAAACCGAAGGACATGACGATGTACTCGTATTGGCCATAACGAGTAACAAAAGCCGTTTTTGGAATGTCCCCGTTCTTGATCTTGATTTGATGGTATCCCAACCTCAAATCCATTTTGGAGAAGACTGAGGACCCAGCGAGCTGATCGTACAGGTCGTTGATCCTGGGGAGCGGATACTTGTTCTTTATGGTGACCAGATTAACTGGTCGATAATCTACAATCATCCGATCCGTTCCGTCTTTCTTCTTGACGAAGAGGACGGGGCAAGCCCAAGGAGAAGAGCTAGGACGAATGAAACCTTTATTCAAGGCCTCATCTAGTTGCTTCTTAAGTTCGGCTAGCTCCAGGGGTGCCATCTTATATGGTCTTCTGGCTATTGGGACGGTTCCCGGAACAAGATCTATCACAAACTCTACATCTCTGTCAGGTGGAATTCCTGGCAGTTCCTCTGGAAAAACATCCGGGAAGTCACGGACTACTGGAATGTCTTCAAGTTCCAGAAGAGGGTTGGCATTTAAGGAATAGAGTTGGCATTTGGCAACTCGAGTAGAGACATTTACTATCTCACCCGAGGGATGGGTAAGCTGGACATTTCTAGAATGAGTATCAATCTTGGCATAGTGAGGTGACATCCAGTCCATACCCAAGATGATATTAATATCCGAAGATTTCAAGGCTATCAACGAGGCTAGAAAAACTAGCCTGTCTACTAGAATTTCATTGTCATAGGTTATCCTAGAGGTTTGCCATTTACTACCAGGAGTTTGGACAACCAATGTAATTGGCATATCACAAAAACACATGTTATGCAACTGTGCGTAACTTTCTGAAATGAAGGAGTGAGAAGACCCAGTGTCAAAGAGAACAGACGCTGGGTGATGATTAACAAGAAGCGTACCCAGTATGACGTCGGGATCCTCTGCAGCTTCTTCCACTGACACATAGTTCACACGGCCACGTGTAGGAGTTGGCTTCACATAGTAAGCTTTGCCCGACTTGCCTTGCCCGACGGACTTTTCGGGTTGCTTGGCACCCACATTTTGAGGACACTCACGGGAATAGTGCCCTGGTTCTCCACACTTGTAGCATATCACTTGGTTGGCACGTGGTCCAGCATTGCTAGCTGGACCACCATAGGTTTTTGCTGGAGGGTTGGTCTGATTCGTCTGAGGCACCACGTAGGATGGCCTCGGAGTGTATCTTGGCGGCAGAGAACTGTTCGGAACCCACAGCCTGCGTTTTGGAAACGCGGGACCAGAAGACGAGCCAAAGTCACGGGAGTGCTTCCTTGTGGCTTCAAAGTCAGTATGACCAGTCTCGGCACTGATCGCCTTGTTGACCAGGGCTTGAAAGCTTGCACACTCGTGGAGGCGCAAATCACGACGAAGCTCAGGGCTCAGACCCTTACGGAATCTTGCTTGCTTCTTGGCGTCAGTAGACACCTCCTCTGTTGCATAACGGGCGAGGTTACCGAACTCGCGGCTATAGGCATCCACGGTCAACTTGCCCTGAGTGAAGGCACAAAACTCCTCTCTCTTTCTGTCCATCAGGCCCTCTGGAATATGGTGCAGACGAAAGGCTACACTGAAGTCTGCCCATGTGGTTGCTGGTTCAGCAAGACGCATAGCTTCAAAGTTCTCCCACCATAGATTGGCGGGTCCTTCCAAGAAATACGCCGCAAAGGTCACCTTGTCGGCCTCAGAAACATTCGCAGAGCGAATCTTGCGTGAGATACTGCACAGCCAGTCATCAGCGTCGAGGGGATCGACGGAATGATGAAACTTTGGAGGATTCAGCTTCACAAAGTCGTTGAGGGATACTGCAACATTCCTAGGCTGACAAGCCGCATTCTTCTCAATACGCTCTAACAGTCGGTTGGTCTCCCTTTTGTTTCTCTCTGCCTCAAGCATAACTTCCGCCAGAGAGGGCGGGTGAGGCAGGTCTTCCTGTGACGCTTGACTACCCTCGCCTTGCTCATGACCAGGGGTACGGTTCAATCTGGTGAACACCATCCCAACAAACAAACTCACAACTTAGACCAATATCATATCAATACTAGCTATGGATTAAGAATGTACTGAACACACGGAATGCGGAAATGAATATCCGAACAGCATGGTAACAAGCAACTGCTGTATATACACCATGGTTCATACACACCCTTACATAGTTCAGTACAAACTTACTCGAAGAGCAAACTACTGAAATTATGAAACTACTCATCAGAGGCTTACAAGCTTGCTATACATTATTTATCTAGGCCTCCATAATTCATTTCACATCACAGGCATACTTCACAAGTCACACAGGACTGCGAACGTACAGCTACTACCATACTATCCTTCCGCTCACAGCTCAGGCATCCGCATAGAACATCTCATAGATATTACCTCCATGACCTGGAAGCTCAACCTGCGGATCAGGAAACACTCAGGCCTGAGATCCCTGGGATCCATAAGGACACGAATGTGGCCTTGGTCCCCTGACTGGTGGTAAGAGGGGCCCCCGAAGAGGGGTGACTCCTCCTATAGCTGGCCAGTCAACGTGGGCCGGAAGATGGGTCCTAACAGGGTTCAACATCTCCATATCTCCGTACCCTGTCTGGACTACCGGTGTCAGCTGCGTCAAAGCCGTCCACAGACGGGCACAGGTAGCATAAAGCTCCATGCGGAGAGCACGAGCATCCCTGTCTCTGTTCTCTAGCATCTCAACAGTGGACTGCAGTAGTGGATCCTCCATAGAAGAATCAAAATAGACTCCATTGAGGTATCCCTCTTCACCAGGCTGAGAGGCCGGAATATAGCAGAACTCTGAATTCTGCAGCAGTGCATGTCTCGCTCTCATAATGGTCAGCATTGAATAGGCAGCATCTTGTACTGCCATGTCAACAGTGACTCCCAACCCATAGGACCAATGGATTGGCTCCTCAGCTCCAGGGTAGTCTGGAAATACCCTAACAGTGCAGATATACTAGCTCTGGTTGAAGTCTCGGTACTGTTCCTCCACTGTGTACTCGGGGTACCAGCGGTAACCGCACACCGGCATCACCCTGACCAGCATGGCCGTATGACCCGGTACATCAATGCACCTGGTCAGACGTACCACCTGATGAGAAGGACGGCCAGGCATCTATAAATAGAAAGTAATGCAAAAGCATTAGAGCTCCGAATGCAAAATTGGGCAGCATAACGGCTGTAAATGCTCAAAAACAAATTTTGAGACAACCCAAAATGGAATAGCGTAACCACTCAACTATCAAGTTCAACTCTCTGATCATCAAACTTACTTCCTTTTTCCTAGGAATGAAAGAAACCCAATATCTCTTGACTCGTAGTCCTATAATCTACCGATCAGAAACACGAGCCTAAAAGAAGATGAGTAACCTAGTCCTTAATTCCCGTAGAAAAGACGAGGATGACCAGAATAGAATAACTTGAGAAGAGAACAAGAGTCTTACGTTCCCTTCCACAAACAATTCCCTTATATATAACGAAAGCAATTCTAGACTCAACTTCGACCAGTTTGGCTTAGTAATCCTACAGTCAGTCAGGCTCTGATACCAACGTTGTCGGGACCCCGATCCTAAGCCATAGGAATCCAGCCTATAACACATCGCATCCCTTTGCGGTCTCACGCACGGTTAACTCCACGGCTGCAGCCTTAACTTAGCCGGGACCATTTGCGTCTTTTCACTCACGTATGCAATAGTGTCGCTAGCATTCCAATGTCAAAGAACCCGAATCGACAAGTCTAGTCATAAACCAAAGTGGCAGTACCGCACAAGGACATGCATACATGACCCAACAAAGCAGGTGTCGTCACCAGCGAGCGTAGACGAGTCGTAGCAAGCAACAAGGACTCCATTGCATCGCGTGACATCTCCCCAAAGGGGACAGACACAACAGCTAAGAAGGACACATGCTGGTCAACCAATGTGTCCGGAGCAGTAGCGAGCTACCATGGCTCGTTGGATCACAAAGGGGCATTTCCCTGTAAGGAGTGCTACTAAAATTCACGACTAGGTAATCGAACCCCATACATATCAAGTACGACACACGTACGCATCGCATACTGATATGTATAGATACATCGATGGCATCACAACATAACCATAACATACAAGCTTTATTTAAGAGACTCGGAAGAGCCACACACATAATATTACACAGTAAGGGTCTCACGACCCATAATAGCAGTCATTCAGTTACAAGCCAGCGGAAGAGTTTAAAACTGTCTGAGTACAGACAGGTGCAACTAGAAGGCACATGGCCTGACTATACTACAGACCCAACATAGGGCCAGATCGTAGCTGGGACACCAGCTACTCGTCGTCGTCGATGTCTATGAAGAACCCACCATTAGGGTCATTAGCAACCTCTGCAACATTTATTAAGCAAACATGAGTACGGAGGTACTCAGCAAGACTTTAGGATAACTATCTACTCATGCAATGTATCAAAAAGGTATTGTGGGGTTTCATGCGGAAAGCCAGCATTTGACTCGTGGATAGACAACTTGCATTTTTAAATAATTTTGACAACTTGATTTCTCGCACACGAGTCCACTAACACCACAACAATACTCCATCGTGGAATCATTCCGTCTCCATACGGAAATGCCGTCCACGACACTCACGCTTATCTTGACAATTTTATGAGTAGCCATTGAAGTTATCTATGAACAACATATGTCTCCAAGTAGTCCATATCCGCGGACGCGGCTATTCGAATAGATCATAACGCTGCAGGGGTGTACTTCATCACACACGCTCTCGCCACTTATCGCCATGTGCATGTCATGCACCTCGGCAACCTTCAAGCGGAAGCCCAGCGAGGGAGTCGGCCACGACCGTTAAGCACATTAGTACCTAGTCCAGATCTATCGCCTATCTGAGGGTAACCCGCACGGAAGTCCGGCCGAGGTTTCCGTCACGACCCCAAACGATGTGCGCAGGGTTCCCAAGCCCACCATCCGGGTGCCACTTAGTACACCGTGCCACTGCCTACCGCATCACAGCCCACCTCTCAGGTCAGCACCATGCATGGCCTCCAGCATGACTATAAACACCAGAAACTACTTGCAACTCCTGGACCGAGTACTAAGCGATTAATAAGTCGAGCAGGGTCATATTTCAGGGCCCAGCATGTGGTAGTATCTCGTCTTGGATTACATACATGGAACTCAGTTCCTAAGGACGGTTCCAATGAAACAACCCGCCATGTACTCCTACACAACCTTTCATCGGTACCTTTACCAAATCAGGTTCAACACACAACCTTTGCTTACCGAACACATTCTCACAATTCTGTTCATCTCCCAGATGACAGACCATACACAACTCTAAGCATAGCATGCATAGCAGGATAAGGCACATCATGGCTCAAGCAACTACCAGGTATGCTAGGTTGCAAGGTTCAGCTATTTACTGTGACAAGGATAGGTCATGCAACGGAAGTGGGTTCAACTAACATGGCAAAAGCATTTGAAGCATTTGATCCTAATGCAATAAGTAAGTGCAGGAGCAGGAACATGGGATTTATCGGGATGATCAAAATGGTTGCTTGCCTTGTTGCTCAGAGGAGTGACAATATCCGTCAGACGGATATTCGGTGGAATCCCGGGAAGCGGAGCCTACCGAAAGGAATGACAACAATCAATATCGAACATATGCAATCAAGATGATGCATGAGCATGGCATGAGGATGCACGATGATATACTATTATGGCTAACATGTATTAGGTTTGAAGTTGATTTGGATCAAATTCAAATATCACTTCAAATGAGGTATTCTCGAATACCATTTTAATTGATTCGACCTGATGCTCAGATCAACTTGCTTTTAACATGCATGGGATGACATGTTAGGTTGCTGGTTTGTAATTAGGACAGTGTTTGATCATGTCATTTATAGTGAAATTTAAATATTTTCCAAATTCCATTTATAAAGTATTTATAAGAATTAACTTATTCATTAATCTACATGTTTGGGTTCTATAACATTTTCAAACATGTTTGAAAATGACATATTCAGATTCCTTTAATTTTTCTGATACTTTTTCATATATAAATTATTTCCATTGGAGTTACAGAGTAATTTCTAAGCATTTTTGAAGTTTTAAACATTTCTGGAATTATTTTTATACTGGAAAACCCCTTTACTGCATCAGCATGACATCAGGAGGTCCAACTGGCCGTTGAAAGTCAAACCTGACCAGTGGGACCCACTGGTCAGTGACTCTGGTCAGTTTTTGATTAGAATTAATATTAATTAGCTAATTAATCTCACTGGACCCACATGTCAGTGACATATTAAATTATTTGGTTTTATTTTTATTATTCCTAAACTCCCAGAGGCTGGCCCCACACGTCAGTGGCTCAGGCCAGCTGAGATCCACCGGCGACGAGGTCGTCCTCACCGGCGGGGAGCCTCCGGCGACCACCAGAACGGCGGAGGGGCTCGGAAATGGCGCACAAGGGGCCAAACTCTGCGCGGAGAGCACCAGAGGAACGACACTTCGCCCGCGGGTTCATTTTTGCACTTAGCTGGGGCTGATCTGGCCGGAGATGACGCCGACGACGAGCTTGGCGGCGGCCAAAGTTCGGGCGTCATCGGGGTCATTGATACAGAGGGAGCTACGCACGGGACTCAGCTCCTACGACATCTACACGACGGCCTGAAGCTGCTTGTGGCCTCAGAAGGACGAGTAGATCACCGGAGGGCTACCGGCGACGAGCTGCAGCGGCGGATCTCGTCGGGCTCCGATGGAACTAGGCCTAGAGGAGGGGATCGACGGGGATATCTTAGGGGAAAGATGCGCAAGCTCACGAGGAGTGCAGTGATGGCGCTAGCTTGCTCGGGGACTACATGGAGAGGAAGAACGCCGGCGACGAACTTCGGTGACGCGAGGAAGAAGACGACTGCGTCTCGGCGTTTCACTGCGTCTCGGCGTCGGGTTCGTGGCTAGAAAGCTTCAGGGAGTTGCGGCGGACCTATTGCGCGACTCAGGAGGGGGAAGGGTAGGCTAGAATGACGGCGAGCTCGAGCTCTGCTCGGGCTCCAATGGCGGCAGAAGGAGGGAGGAGAGATCCCGAGAGGAGGGGGAACTCGAGCTGGGGAACAGATAGGGACGGGCTCGGGGAAGATATCCCCGTGCTTGCCAGCGCGAGGAGGCGGCCAGGCAGGCGCACAGGTGCGTGGCCGCGGCGGCCACCTCCTGCTGCCCACTGGCGGGGGAGGAAGACGACAGGAAGAGGCTGGGCCGGGCCAGGTGAGCGACATGTAAGATTTTTCTCATTTTCTTTCTGTTTAAATTACTGACATTGATTTACTAATTATTTCAGCTCCCAATTAGTTTGTAAAAACTATGTTGAACACCCCAGAATATTTGTTGGAACATATCCAACCATTCCTAAAGTTTTCAACATTTTTGAAAGCTTAGAGTTTCTGATTTCAAATTTTAAACTTGAAACTAGTAGCTTTTTGCATTTATTTAAAATTCTTAAAGTATCAAGAAAATGGTTTTCTTCATTGCTTATTTACTTCCATGAATTATCAGAAAGATTGAACTTTTCTTGAGGCCATTTTGGGTTCATTGATTTTAACTAGTTTGAAATTTCCTTTATTTTGAAAGTGGCTAGGGTTTTAGAATTTTCCTTCACCACTTGCTTTGTTCTTGTTGAAAATTTCCTAGATGCAATGTGAAGAAAACATGAGCACAAAGCTAACTTGATTAAAGTGTCAGGGATGTGACATTTGGTAGCTCTCTTTCATCATACAGGTTAATTGCTTCCTCTGAAGGAATTGAGATTGGTAAAGCTCGAAGCAATTCTGTGGCTGGAGCTTTGTAGTGAGTGTGTTGTGCCATCCAGTCCAAGACCCAAGAGTTGATGTTTTTTAGGTCACTTGAGATATGCAGTGTGGCATAGAACTGAAGAATAATACCTATATTCCAGTCACCGATATCTGTGCAGAAAGGCAGTAGCCCTGCTTCGTGAAGAACACTCAGTACTGGGGTGAAGCAAGGAATTTCCTCCATGTCATAATTAGGAATGTGGGTGTGATGAAATATCTTCCTTTTCCCACAAAGCACATCAGCATAGTAATTGAGTTGAGTTATGGTCCAGAACTTTCTGTGCGTGATACATAGCCTATCGTAAAGATTTTCTCCAGTGAATAAATGGTGTTCATCATAGAAGTCTTCCTTCAGAAACTTTGGCCTCTTTGAGAAGGGCTGATGAGGCTTTGGTTGAAGATTATGATGTTGAGGATTTTCGGCCACTACAATTGCAGTTTCATGATTTGCAACCACAATTGCAGTTTCATCAGTAGTATTTTTATCGTGTGATGAGGCATTTTCATCACGGGCTTCTTCTTTAGTTTTTGGAATTCCCTATGTCGAAGGAGCAGATGCAGTTTCTGGTACAACAGTTTCCTTTTTGGTTTCTTCAGCTAATGCAGCTGATTCTTGTTTTGGCATTGATTTCACATGTGAGCTCTTTTCTTTAGAGCCAGTAAGAATTTCTGTTACTGCAGGAGTTTGAGGAATTTGAGTGGTCATTGGCGAGTTTGGGTGAGCCTTTTTCCAAAACTCATCATTGATAACAGGTGTGCTGTTGCCAAACTCTTCATCAACCTCCTTTTCTTGAGCAGTCATTTCTGGGGTTTGAGGAGGAGGTGTTGAGACTTGAGGAATTTGATCTGCTTGAATGTCCTCATAAATTGGTGTGGATGGAAAAGAGTGACTGTCATTCATTTCCTCATCCCGTTCTAGAATGATGTGCTCTTCACCAAATGGTACAATCATGTATGATGGTGCAACACTGAGGGGAGTTTCATCTGATGGGGATATGTAACTAGGGTAGGGTCATAGGCCTGACCTACACGTCCTACCCAAGGGCACAACATTAAGGACTTAAAGATTTCAAAAAAGATTCCAACTGATTCGTCATGAGTTACTCGGCAGAGCATCCACTCGGAGATTTTCTCTATCCACTCGACAGAAGAATTCCACTCGGAAGAATGTAAAGCCAGTCGATCGCAGAAGTTCAGAAGTCACTCCAGGGAGATCAAAGGGCTGGCATTTGGCTGGTCATCATAAGTAATATTTATCACATATGTTATCAGTAACACACACCTTTGTCTTCATTACTCGAACCCTTGGTTGCCTGGGCCTTGATGAGGGGTAGCGCACTCTATATAAGCCACCCTCCCCTCTGGCACAAGGGTTCACACCCCATGTAACACACACTCCACAATGCAAAGAGCTCCCGAGCACTGAGATGTAGGGTTGTTACCTCCACGAGAGGGGCCTGAACTCATACATCGTGTGTACAAGCTTGTCGTAGCAAGGACTCTGCCCTCTCCTTTCGTACCCCTCATCTCCACTGTCAGGTTCACTCGCACGACAGTTGGCGCCCACCGTGGGGCAGGCGTCTAAGCGACTTCCGACAAGTTTGCGATTTTCATTGCGTTGTTGACGAATTTGTAGACCTAAGAAGAATTTCAGCTTCCCCATCATGGACATTTGGTATTCTTCACCCATCATGTAGGCAAACTCATCACTGTAACATTTGTCAGTACAACCAAAAATAATGACGTCGACATATATTTGGCACACGAATAGTTCATTGTCATAAGATTTTGTGAAAAGAGTAGGGTCAAGTGAACCGGGTTTGAAGCCTTTCTTCATGAGGAATTCCTTCAATGTATCCACTCAGGTTCCATGAAGGCTTCAACAACTTTTGAGGGTTCTGTAATAGACACAAAAGAGGAATGCCCACAAAATTTAACTAAATGTGAAGCTTTTGAGCGAGTGAGAGGACCTGGTCCATTGATGTCATCGAGGATTTTGCCAAGTTCCAGTTCATTTGCAATCCTTGGATGAGCTCGTTGAAGACTTTGGTTGGGCTGAGCAATTTGATGTGTAGCATTTTCCTCAGGTGCACCTGCTTGATTTTTATTAGTGTTGGGGACTTCTTCTTCAACAAGGGGTTGTTCCTTAGTAGGAATGATATTTTCAGTAGCCTTGTTCTTAATAGCTTCCTCAGGAGTCAATTTATCTGGCACATGAGGCAGTTGCTATCTTTGCGAGACATTAGTTTCATCGAACCGCACATCTATAGTTTCAACAACCTTGTTGTGATAGGTGTTGAAGACTCTGTAGGTGTGCGGGTCCTTTCCGTAACCAAGCATAAAAACATGATGTGCTTCAGGTGCAAACTTTGAGCTATGGTGAGGATCTCTAATCCAACATCTTGCACCGAAGACTTTGAAATAACTTACATTGGGTTTTATTGTCAGTGAGGAGTACCCTGTTGATGATGTGGCAAGCAGTGTTGATTGCTTCAGGCCAAAAGCGACGAGAAGTCTGATATTCTTCAAGCATAGTCCGTGCCATTTCATCTAGAGTCATGTTCTTGCGTTCAACAACGCCATTCTGTTGAGTTGTATAAGGAGCAGACAATTCGTGAGTAATACCAAGTTCATCAAGATAATAATCAAGACCAGTATTTTTCAATTTTGTCCCATTATCACTCCTCATGTGTTTGATCTTGACGTCGAAGTTTGTTGAGGTCCTTGAGGAAAATCGTTTGAAGACCTCCTGCACTTCTTTTTTGTAAGCAATGATGTGTACCCAAGTATAACGAGAATAATCATCAACGATGACAAAGCCATATAAAGATGTTGCATTGGTTAGAGTAGCATAATGAGTAGGTCCAAGCACATCCATGTGAAGCAATTCAAACAGACGAGTAGTAGCCATGATAGTCTTCGATGGGTGTTTGGATCTGGTCATTTTTAGACTCACAAGCACAGCATAGATGGTCCTTGAGGAATTTGACCAATGACATGCTTCTTCTTCGCCAGTGTGTGCAAATTCCTTATGCCTGCATGACCAAGTCGTCGATGCCATAGCCAGCCTTCTGAGGTTTTCTGCTAATAAACATGTGTCTGGTTGAGGACCTGTGGAAAAGTCAACAATGTACAATTCTCCTCTCCTAAAGCCTTTGAATACTTTGGATTTGTCAGATTCCATGATGACTACACATCTATATTTTCCAAAGATGACAATCATATCAAGATCACAAAGTATTGAGACTGACATGAGGTTGAACCCAAGGGATTCGACAAGCATGACTTTGTCCATGTGCCGATTCTTAGATATAGCCACTTTACAAAGTCCCAATTCCTTGCTTTTACCTTTATCATCGTAAGTGATTTGCTTCAGCGGTGATGTAGGCAGCGGTATTTTCATAGATAAGCTTTTATCACCAGTCATGTGATTTGTGCAACCACTGTCAAGAACCCACTCTGTATTTTTGGGTTTGTCATCTTGTAGATGAATTAGTACAACTTACCATCCCATACGCTTCAAACTTGAAGAATATGATATCAATTTCATCAGATAAGAACTTCATCACAAATAGTAAATTTGAGGACATGTGAAATGTTAGATCATTTCATCATGTTTTAGCTTGCGTCCAATCAAGCAATTTACTCAGGTCTCCAGCAAATTCTTCACATGATGACTTTCATCTAGAGACCTGACCTGCAGAGGTGATTAGTTCGATTTCTTCACAACCCACACATGAAGGGGTGGCAAAGAGTTCATCATCCTGCGAGCACCATATGAGAATGGAGGCATTGAAGCTAATGCACTTCTTTACACAGTAGGGGGGTTAGAGTACTGAAATGAATAGGTAGATAAATTCTTTGAGGACTTATGAACATAATGATTTGTAGAATAGCGCTCATATTCATGTCCCTTGTAGTTTCCCTGCATATCAGAAGCATTAGTGCGAGTACGAGCATAATTTTGACCATTTGAGGAATTTGTTCCTCGTGAAGACTTTGGATCACCTGAGGTATTTGATCCCGAGTTCTGGTTCTTCACAGGTGGTGTCATGAGGACATTTACGTTAAGATTTTCCAAGAAACTTTTGGGAACCCGGATTTTCCTCAGGAGAGGTCCATTCCTGCAGTTAGTTCCAACATATCGAGCAAATACTTCACCAGATTGATTTTTGAACAGTTTGTAATTGGAGTCAAATGACTCATCATAGGAATATGACATTTCACATGCAAAGCCTATTAGAGTGGATGGATCTGTGGGAGGTCCTTTAGCAATAACCCATGAGGTTTTGGGATACTGCTCAGGTTTCCAGTACGATCCATCAACATTCAATTTCCTCTCGAAGGCAATGCCCTCTTTCCTCGGGTTCTTGTTTAGAATCTGCTTTTTGAGTACATCGCAAAGGGTTTGATGCCCTTTGAGACTGTTGTATATACCTGTCACATACAGTTCCTTCAACCCTGCATGTTCGTTAGTAGCATTTGTGGTTTCCTCAGGTGAAGCATTTGATACCACGGAAACAATTGAAGAATTTGTAGTGATAGAAGCATTTGATGATACAGGTGAAGAATTAGCAGTTTCACGCTTGATGCATTTCAAACATGGTGGGATGAATTCAACCTGAGCGGTACTAATCTGTTGAGCAAGCAATGAATCATTTTCCAGTCGAAGATCATCATGAGACATTCTTAACTTCTCAAGATCAAGCTTCCTTTGAAGAAATTCATAAGAAAGTTTCTCATGATCAGCCAAGAGTGTGCCATAGCGATCTTGAAGACTATCAAATCTAGACTGAAGACTTTGAACATATTTAGTGAGGACTTGAGTACGATTCATTTCATCATTCAACAGATCATCGCTTTTGTCCAGTAGTTTCTGAAGCTTTTCAATAGGACTTTGTTTCTTAGTGGCAATGTTGGCAAGTTTATAGTAAGTGGGTTTTTCATAATCATCAGGTTCGCAATCACTAGAATGAGAGGAGGATGTGTGGTTTGGTACCTTTGAACCTTTTTCCATGAAGCAATAGGTTGGAGCAAAGTCATCAACATAATCATCAGTGAAGTTGGCATTGTCATTTTCTTCAAGGTTGAAGATTAACTTGCTAACGAATGTGGTAGCAAGTGCAAGACTTGCCACACCATATTCTGACTCCACTTCAGAACCTTCCTCTTCAGAATCCATTGCCTTGCCAATGAGTGCCCGAGCCTTTTTGAAACTGGTCTTCTTGTGGGATGAGGACTTTGAAGATGAGGACTTTGAAGAGTTTGTAGCATAACCAACAAATATGCCCTCTTGAGCACTAGTTTCGAATTTACACAAATGAACACCTTTCTTGAGAATGAAACACTTACAACCGAACACCCAGAAGTAGTTGAGGTTGGGCTTGTTCTCGGTAAGAATCTCATATGGAGTCTTGTTCAAGCCTTTGCGGAGGTCGAGCCGATTGGAGGCATGATATGCGGTGTTGATGGCTTCGACCCAAAAGTTGTACGGAGATTTGAACTCCGACATCATGGTTCTTGCCGCGTCCATCAACGTCCGGTTCTTCCTATCCGCTACACCATTTTGTTGAGGGGTATAGGGTGCCGAATATTGGTGCTTGATCCCCTCGTCACTAAGGAACTCATCCAAGGTGTAGTTCTTGAACTCGATGTTGTTGTCACTTCTAATCATGAATATCTTTGCTTCATGTTGACATTGAGCTTCATTAGCAAAGTCGATGATAGTTTGTTGAGTCTCACTCTTCCTCTTGAAGAAGTACACCCAAGTGTATCTTGAGTAAGCATCCACAATCAGCAAGCAATACTTTCTTCCCCCAAGACTATCAAAGGATGGATGACCAAAGAGATCCATGTGAAGGAGCTCCAAGGGCCTCTTAGAGTAGATGATAGTCGTGGGACGGAGAGCCGTTTCATGAAGCTTTCCTTCAATACAAGCACTACAAGCACGGTCTTCGGCAAAGATCTCATATTGACATGAGCTAGCCGGCGATGCCAAAGCCAACCCACATCAACTTTATCCATTAGACAAGTCGCGGTCTTAGTGGGTTGCTATGAAAAGTTCACCACATAGAGACCGTTCTCGACATGTCCAACAAAGGCTGATTTAAGAGTCTTGCTCCACAAAAGGGCCACGATATCAAGATCAAAGAATGTGGCAAAGCCCATAATTTCAAGTTGACGAACGGAAAGCAAATTGTATGCAAGGGACTCAACAAACATGACCTTCTCTATAGATAAATCTTGAGAGATGACCACCTTGCCAAGTCCCAATACCTTAGATGTTGAGGCATCACCAAATTGGACATGGGTGGGCATAGATGGAATTGGATTCACATCCACCACCAAGTCCTTGCTCCCGGTCATTTGATTTGTGGCTTCACTGTCGAGCAACCATGACACCCCACCGAAAGCGAACTCCTACAAGAGATCAATGCTTTGATTTAGGTACCCATTCTTGAATGGGTCCTTTGATGTTAGTAACAAGGGTCTTAGGAACCCCAATAGACCATTCAATGTACACATAATAAGAACCAATAAATTTAGCATAAACATGCCCATCACTAGCACGACATAAAACATAAGAGGGGTTAAAGTCGCCGACTTTATTGGTAGGGATATTTTCCCCTTCTTGGCATTGCCACCCCCTTCCTTGTTGTTCTTCTTCTTATGAGTACTCTGACCCTATTTGACAAAAGTGTCCTTAAGAGGAAGAGATTGCTTGGTCTTTTTCTTATTTTTCTTCTTAGACCTGGGTGCAAACCCAAGTCCATCCTTTCCTACGACTTCCTTTCGATTACTCAAAAGGTTATTTAGGTTCTTCTCGCCTCGGATGCATGACACAAGGCCCTTCTCTAGTTGTTCTTTCAACTTGGCATTCTGCTCAATAAGATGCACATTCTCACAACAAGGGTTAGTGGCACAAGCATTATCAATTAGAACGAAGGGAGGACAAGTAGAGATCTCTTTGGTTAGTTTTACTTGGAGTTGATCATGATACTCCTTAAGAGAGGAATGAACACCTTTCAAGACCTTGTGGGCCTTGTCAAGTGTGTCAAATTATTCCTTGAGTCTATAATGGACAACCCCAAGTGCAACTTTCTCGGACTTAAGCACACGGGTAAGAACGATAGCCTGCAAGATCATTTTGCAATTTAGCATGATGAACGTTGTGTGACTCCTCAAGAGCCAAACGAAGACCACACTCTTCCTCTAGAGCAATGGATAGTTGTGCAATCTCATCATCATATTCACGACTATGTCCTTCCATCTTGGAGATAGTATCCTCATGAGACTCAATGATATCATTGGCATCACTAAGTTGTTCCAAAAGTGCAAAAAAGTGCTTCGTGGATTCACCTTTGAGCTTACTCAAGAATTTGTCAAACCCATTCTCACTATCATCAACACAATCTAACAATGAAGGAGTAGTAGTGATAGTGGTCTTGATGTTGGGGGTTACCTTATTGATACCTTCGGCCATAAGGCACTTGGCAATGTTGTTCTCGTTGGGGGTGCTGAAGAGAGACACCTTCGGGGAGGAAGTGGCAATTACCACAGTAGCTGTTGCCATCCCCTCAAGGCTTGTATCATCCTCGTCATCATCAGAGGTGCACTCTTCAAGGGCCACAAAACCCTTTGGAGGAGTCTTCTTGGTGAAGTTGTTCTTTCTTGGGAATGACTTGGCTTTGTCTTTGCGAATGAGCTTTCCCCCGTTGTCTTCCCTCTTCTCATAAGGATAATACACCACAAAGTGACTCACATTGCCGCAATTGTGGCATGTCCTCACTCGTTGCTTGTTCTTGGGACCAGTAGAGTTGTTCCTGGAGAAGTTGGGCCTTGAGTTTCTCTTGTTTCCCCAAAATTGCCTTGATGCAAGAGCCATGTGCTCGTGATAAGCATACCTTATGTCTTCGGGGCAACCCTCTTCTTCCTCTTCCTCTTCTTCTTCCGAAATGGCCTTGGCACTCAAGGCAAGGTTGGGTGAGGCTTTCTTTGACCGGACACGAGCTAGAGCATTGTCGGCGGTCTTGTTCATGATATTCATGGCAATGAACTCATCCAACACTTCACTTGAGGTCAAGGTGTGGAAATCCGGCCTTTGACGAATTACGGAGGACATGGATTTGTTGAATGGCTTGATGGCCTTGAGAAACTTGCGCTTGGTCCAATTTCCATCCGTATCCTTGCTCCCATGATCTTGGAGAGCAATGACAAGAATAGTCACCCTTCGGTAGAGATTGCGAGGATCCTCATCTTCTAGCATCACAAACTCATCAGCCTCATCAAGTACCACTTCAAAGTTGGACCGTTGAATGATTTGAGCTCCCCTTGTACAACAACATGATGTGTTCCCAACAATCCTTTGCACGAGTGAAGGGGCGCAAGTGAGATAGATCTTTGGGGGGAACCACGGCTTGAAGGAGGAACAACGCGGAATGATTGAATTGATTGTCCGACTCTTCTCTTGGAGTGAAATTGTTTGGATCATGTGGGTAGAAGCCTTGTTCTATGATTTTGCAAAGATTTGTTGAGCTGTGATTCAAACGAGAATTGATGCGGAAAACTCAATTAGCAAAATCACCTTTAACAAGCTTAGGAGGAGGACCAAGGTTATTAATATGCGGTGTAGGGACCTGTCCTTCATAGACCGGGGGAGGAGGAACTGAGGCAAAGGTTTCCGTCCCATTCTTGTCAAGAGGGTAAGAAGTTTGAGTACCTCTATCTACTTCCTTGTCAGAATTGGCCTCCGACTCTGATGTGTGGGTTTAGCCACAAGCAATGGTTCGGGAGAATGCTTCAACCCCTCAAGCAATTCTTTAAGCATGGACTTGACTTCGATCGGCATGTACGTCTTAAGTGAGGCCATGTCCTCATTGAAGTTGTCACGTGTGATCGAATTCAACTCCACGGCCTCGGGCACTTCATTCCCACCACCACCATTATCAACAATACTCTTCCCGTGCTAAAATGCTTAATAAAGAGATGAGGCTATCATACATATTGAAAGGATCGATATGGTTGACTAGGGGGGGGGGGTGAATACGCAACTACCAATTTTAGCTTTTCTTAACAAATTAGGGTTAGTAGCAAAAGTTCTCTAGATGAACAACTAGGTGAGCGACCTATATGATGCTAACAACAATAACTAGCGCATGCAAGGAATACAACACAACAATAGCAAGCACAAAGTAAAGGTAAGAGATATCCACAAGTGGAACCGATGGAGACGAGGATGTGTTACCAAAGTTCCTTCCCTTTGAAGGGAAGCATGTCTCTGTTGGAGCGGTGTGGAGGCACAATGCTCCCCAAGAAGCCACTAGGGCCACCCTATTCTCCTCACGCCCTCACACAATGCGAGATGTCGTGATTCCACTAGGGGTGCCGTTGAAGGCAACGACGAGACCTTTACAAACAAGGTTGGGGCAATCTCCACAACAAGCTTGGAGGCTGTCGTGGTAACGATTCCGACATTACAAAGGGGTAGGATAACAGATCATGATCTATCGAGATGCAAATGGGTGACACAATGGTTTTAGAGAGTTCGGGCCTCTCACGGTGGAGATAAAAACCCTACGTCTTGTGCTCCGGAGAGGCTTTGTTTTATCTTCATGGACATGAGTTACATGGTATATTTGTCACACCTTGTTTTTACCTCACTTCCACTGTAGTTTCAAAATCTGAGTTTTTTTTCTTTCAAAAACCAATATTGTGTGTGCCATGATTGTCATTGTATGCATGTATGCTTGATTGGGTGGATATAAAAACCATATTTTCATACATGATTATCCCCAAAGATTCTTTTTCTTATTTTTGACTATTTCAAAACCTTGCTTTGGGTTGCACTACAAGTCCTTGATGGCAAGGGAGTGCCTTTACCCAAAGATGGCAATCTAGTTTTAGAACTATTTTAACTCCCCAAAATCATAAAATAATTATTTTACAAATTACTTTCTTATTTTATATGCATGTCCATTTCTGAGGCCAGAAATGATATTTATATATGAAAAATTACTTTTCTGCCATCTGAGAAAATTTGGAGATAATGAGAGGACATATATTTTCCATACATCAGATTTTCAAGCCCTATTTATATTCAAACTATTTGAGCAAAACCTTGAAAACCTATTCTGTCTATTTTGATCTTTTAAAATATTTCCAAAGGAATTATTTCCAATAACATCCTAGAACATTCCAGCAGCCTTCTAAAGATATATTTGGTCGCCACACCAAGTTTCACCTCATTCCAAGGTGATTTGGTTCACTAAATAATCCTAAAACCCTCTGTGTCCAGAACCAAGTTGAAACATCTCTACATTGCAAAGTTTATCCAAATGACTTGAAACTTTGGAGGAGTGTTGAACACCACAAATGAGGAGTCAGTGCCAAAAATGGGATTTGAAGGGGGTAATCTACCCACACCTTTGGAAGGGACAAATCTCTCCATTTGGGGGTGATTTCAAGTTTGCATTGCCATACTTGTCTAATGAAGCTGAAATTTGGTGGAGCATCCTATTTTTGCATCAAACTTAATCCCGTTAACTCTCATCACCAGTGGTGAAGTGTTGCTATCCCAAACACCTGTCGAACACCTTCTACCATATTAGTAAATCACATCCTACCTCACTCCATACCCGTGCACTTTCCTCCAAACTCTTTGACCAAGCAGCCAACACCACTCCCCAACTGCAGGAGCGTGGCCCCTCCTTGAATCCAAGCAGTAGAGCCAAAAAACTCATTCTAAGTTCTGGTTCAAAGTTGGCATCCCTCCTTTAATCACACCCCATGGCCAACAGAGATCCCTCAGCTCTGAAACGGCTAGGCATCTCCAGCCCCAGCCCCAGGACACGTGATATCCCACAAGTGTAGGGGATCGCAACAGTCTTTGCGGGTAAGTTAACCAATTTATTGATTCGACACAAGGGGATCCAAGGAATATTTATAAGCTTTAACAGTTGTGTTGTCAATTCAACCGCACCTGAGATATACTTGCCTGGCAACGACATATTAGTAGCAATGTTGATATGAAGGTGACTTTGGCAACGGAGAAAATGGTGGCAAAGCAACGAAAGTAAAACAACTAAAGTAGAGCAACTGGTGACTAGCAGGCAAAGTTGTCAGAATCGCGATTCTGAATCGGATCGGAGCTTCGTTGCTAGGATCGTAAATCGTGGAATCTTAACTATCAGGATCGTAGAAACTTAGATTCTATGAGCAAAACCGTAGAATCAGAGGGGCTATTTTGGATCGTAAGATCATAAGATTCTAAGACTTGAGTCATGACTCTGACAACTTTGCTAGCAGGATTAAAACACTGTAGGCTGGGGATATGGATGGTTGGTCATGGATGAGAGATATCATGTATTTAACTTGGGGCAAGGCACATGGTAAAGTAATGATCATCTAGGAAAATATCAAACATTAGACATGTATCCCAAGGTAGTCGTGCGTGCTTGCAATAAGAACTTGCACAACATCTTTTGTCCTACCATCCCGCTACCAACGGGGCCAAAAGGAACTTATGGAGATTAAGGTGCTCCTATCAAAGAGCACCGGAACAAAGCATTAACAATCAATGGATACATGGAATCCTCAAACTATAGACTATCCCCTTTGGTGTCCCAAGCTGTCACCATTGGGATCGCCGGTTCCGGACTATAATAGGTGCATACTACTCGTAGATAGGATCAAGAACACAAATATATTCATGAAAACATAAGGTATTCAGATCTAAAATCATGGCACTCGGGCCCAAAGTGACAAGCATTAAGAGTAACAAGTAGTAGCAAAGATGATAAACACCATAGTAGATGATATGCAACATGCCCCCAACAATCCGACAAACTATTATATGATCTAACTCATCCAATCCCTACCACCCCCTTCACCTACAGCAGGAAATTATTCACACGTGATGGGGGAAGCCATGGAAGGGTGATGGAGTTGTGATGGTGATGACGATGATGAAGACTTCCCCTCTCCGGAGGCCAAGGCAGCCTCCAGATTAGCTCTCCCAAAGAAGAACCGAGGGTGGCGGCGGCTCTGCGTCGAGAATTTGCAAAACGACTTCTCTTCTGGGATTTCTCCATCATGGGTAAAAATAGGAGACAAGGTAGGGTACCGGAGGAGGTGGACCCCACCCAGGCGGCCTCCCGACGTGGCCACGGGGTAGGTCGCACGCACAGGTCGCTTGGAGGCCTGGTGGCCCCCCTATGGCCCATCTTCTGGCCCAGGGTTCCTCCCGGTGCGTGGATTTTCTCTATTTTTTATTGGAATTTTCCGGGACCCCTAAATAACCATTTACTTGCACACAAGAAAACCATACAAGCATGTGTGCTGAAAACAACGTAAGTCCGGGTTAGTTTCATTCAAATCATGCAAGAATGAGGCCAAAAGAATAGCAAAAGTGTTTGGAAAAGTCGATACGTTTGAGACGTATCAACTCCCCAAGCTTAGCATATTGCTTGTCCTCAAGCAATTCAGTTCGACAAACTGAACGCGACAAAGAAAACTTTGACAAACTCTGTTGCTTCATCAGATGTATATAAGCATGCACTGCGAACAAGCCCAACAAGTATTGCAACAATGCTACAAAGACAATGCTCGAAGCAATCCTTCGATCATGTGAAGAGTTTCAAACAACTAAGAATGAATAATATGCAACTGAAAATCATGAAGAGATCACAATGCACATGACCCAGACATACTAGAGTGGTATCTCGCTAGCCCCTAGGAGTGAAGCAAAACATAAATGCACACGCTCCTTTGGAGTCTTAAAGGAGACTAGAAATAAATATTTCAGAATAAGCAATATCACAATCATGCAGAAGACAATGTGGTGCTTTGGGGCAATGCACATTATACTCAGAATGACAATTATTCTCTCTACAATTGGTGCTTTTTATAGGAAGAGGATGACTCAACGGTAAAGTAAAATAGATAGGCCCTTCGCAGAGGGAAGCATTGATTTGCAGAGGTGCCATAACTTGAGTTTTAAAACAAAGATGAATCAAAATTTTGGGTGGTATGCTTTCATTGTCAATGTAACAACTAAGAGATGTCAATATCTTCCATGTTAAATACATTATAGGTGGTTACCAAACAGAATAGTAAAGTTTTTACTCCCCCTCCACCCATCGATCACACTACACGGTGAGCCGAATCCACGGGTACCGTCGATACAAACAACAATCCTGGGGGAGTTTTATTTCATTAAATTTGATTTGACTTTGAGCATGGAACTGGGCATCCCGGTTAGCAGCCACTTTCTTGTGAATGATAGTGAATCAACACATATCTTGAGAATAACCCACTTAGCATGAAAGATACTGATAGCCCCTAGTCACTACATGAGCGATTCGGGCATGCAAAACAAAATATTCATTTGAAAATTTAGAGTACGACACATGCAAATTTACTTAGGATGACACATAAATACCGCATATAGGTAGGTATGGTGGACTCATATGGCGCAACTGGTTTCAAGGATTTTGGATGCACAAGCAGTCGATCCGCTTAGTACATGCGAAGGCTAGCAAAAGACGGGAAAGCGACCAACTAGAGAGCAATGACGGTCATAATCATGCAGAGCGACAAAGCAACATTGAATCGGTCATGAAAGCGATATAACTATTTTGAAATAAAAAGATCATCAAGGCTTGATAGACTTAT
The DNA here is from genome assembly GCF_904849725.1 of Hordeum vulgare subsp. vulgare. Taxonomy (NCBI): domain Eukaryota; kingdom Viridiplantae; phylum Streptophyta; class Magnoliopsida; order Poales; family Poaceae; genus Hordeum; species Hordeum vulgare. Next base: position 295,540,087 of record NC_058520.1, on the reverse strand, counting down.
AGTCATAAACATGTGTAAGCATGTGCCAAGTCAATCCAAAAACTCCCCGAAGGGAAATACCACTTCAATACGCCAAACCATGAACAATGCAATGCATGCAAATCATTTCGATAACACATTATGCACTCCAGCTATTTGATACTAGTCACAAAGGAAGCATGAACTACTGGGAAAGCATTGTAAACATAACACTATGTCGCTACAAGCTGGTCTCTAGATCATAAGTACATGCATATGTACAAAAGTAGAAACAAATAGAGTTCATACCGGCTTTCCTTGTTACATCCTTCCGTCTATCTTCGTCATTATTGCATCGTCACTTGCACGATCGAACGTAGAAAGATATAATCAAGTGCAATTGCAACCACGGATGTGAGATGAACTCTACAAACAAAGCAAACTAAAGAGAGAAAAGAAATCTTTTTGGGTTTTCCACAGGTTAAACAAAAGAAAAAGAAAAGAGAAATCTTTTTGTTGTTTTTGCAAAGAAAGAACAAAGAAGAGCAGGCAAAAACTCCGAAAAGACTAAAAAGGAAATCACAGATGATACAATGAAAGGGGAGAAGGGTACGTACTCCCCCAAGCTTAGGCTTTTGGCCTAAGTTGGGCTTGGCTATTGCGGGCTCTAGGAGCTCCCTCCGGCTCCAGTGTGGTATGGGTGGCTCCAAGATTCATACGAGGCCTCGGGCACGTAAACTGATGTCTGGCTGTCTTCCCAAGAAGAAGGCTCTTCTTCCTCGGGAACAACCCCCTCCATGGGGTTGTGGAACTACTGCTTGATCACGAACTTGTCCAGCTTAATCGAGGTGAAGGACCATCCGTTCCTGCTAGTGTAATAAAAAAAAGTGGTGCAGGTAGACGAATCTCGCGAGTAGTAAGCTCGGCAAACCTCGTAATATAAACAAGGTTACCGAACTCAGAAGTCCTAGTAACAAACTCATGCCTCTTCATAGCGGTAAGATCAAAGCTTATGAATGAAAAAGGCGTATCATCCATGCGTACAGTGCGCCCGAGGTGCTCGAGGATAAGCGTGGCATAAATGCCACCAAAGTGAGGCCCTTTGCCGCTGTTAGCGACGAGGCGACGAGCAATCAAAGCACCGATATTATACGTATTATCTCCTAAGAGGGCGGCTGCCAAGATAGCGAGATCCGGAGACGAAATGTTGCTCGTGTTGTCATGAGATAACACCCCTCAAGCAATATAGTATGCGAAATACCTGATGTGGGGAAACAAGATGCTGGAGATCTCCCCCCGGTGAATGTCTCACGGATCCTTGCTACAAAGGGAAGCAAATAGGGATTTCAGCTCGTAGGGCTGAACTTTCATTTTGGTCGTATTCCCGACATTCCCTACACCTATAACGTCACAAAATACTGCCAAAGACATGGTAAAGACATCCTCATATAATCTGAATTCAATCATGGAAGTTTTATCATTATATCTAAACTAGTTAACAAAATAATAGGTGAGTTTTGGATATTGTTGCACACGTCGTGTTACGAGACGTGTCAAACGTGCAACTGCACAGAGGTTATCAAACTCATCCTTAATACCTGCCGCCGTAAGGAAATCTAAACACGGGTATGCCATGGCACGTGCGTGTCCGTCTCGTGGAGCAACTCCGGTGGCATGATATCATCATTGTAACTTGTCCTCACACTAGAGGGTGAAGCTGCGGCTCTAGTTAGCCTATCGGTAGGCTCGGGTCTCTTCTTCCCAAGCCATCCTTTTGCTTTTCCAAACAAACTCATTTCTGAAAATTTTGGTGCATCACAAAAATGAAGGTTTAAGCAAAAATGATTTAGAGCAAACTATTCTACTCACTCCCCGATGCATAAGCTTGCGTCAAAACTTCATAAATAAATTACTAAACGTGCATGCAAGCTCATATGAACAACACCAAGAACTCCTAAATACTCACAAATATGACTACCAATCACAATTCTAATTTGAGGAGTGGAGGAGTCACATGCCAAGGAGCCAATGCTCAAATTCTCAATGCAAATGATGGGCTATAGAGAGAGATCGAAATTTTCCACCAAGAACAACAAGAACTCGAGCTCTAGGAGAAAAATCAGGATTTTTGGGGTGAGAGAGAGAGAACGGAGGAAGAAGTACCTGGAAAGGGGACCAGGTGGGCCTAGGCGACCTCTGGGCGCGACCAGGGGCCAGGCCATGCAACCTGGCCGCTTGGACCAGGGGTGCCCCCCTCGTTGGCCCCAGGTGCCCCACCGTCTCTTTTTCGATGGAAATTTTTATTATAATTTTTCTGGAATTTTTCTCACAACTTCACTTTTGAAAAAAAATCGAAGTACCGAAAGCTGCAAAACATCCGGAAAGCTCGAAACAATGGTTAAACATATGAAGCTTCAAAAACATAAAACTTTGGTACAATAAGGAGGATGAAAGATAAAATAAATGAAAACATAACGAGCTTCTCTTTTTACTCATATAAAACATATTTGTTAGCAAGGTTGATCAAGTCTTACTACCAAACATGTGTTATATCGAGCAAAAAGTTTCACTTCTTATAAAGCAATCATGGTACCTTTATTTTAATGGATATTGTCCCCACCATAATGGTTTTGTATTTGTGGTGCACATGTAGAGGACAATCGCACTCTCCAACCTTCACGGTCTCAATATTCTCAATATAATTAAGGCCATGCCTTTTATCAATCTTCTTCAGAAAATATACCGTGCACTCCTTCTCATTAACATTGAAAGTCAACTTTCCTTTATTGCAATCAATAATAGCACCTGCGGTGTTAAGAAAAGGTCTACCAAGAATGATATATATGCTCCCATCCTCGGGCATGTCAAGCACAACAAAGTCAGTAAGGATCAAGCAATTAGCAACTTCAACAGGAACATCCTCACAAATACCAACAATAACGACCGTTGACTTATCAGCCATTTGAAGAGAGATATATCTAGGGATTAGTTTATCTAAACAAAGCCTTTTGTAAAGATAGAAAGGCATAACACTCACTCCTGCACCAAGATCACATAAAGCAGTTCTGACATAATTATTTTTTATGGAGCAAGGAATGGTGGGTATACCTAGATCACCAAGCTTCTCAGGAATCTTACCACTGAAAGAGTAACTAGCAAGCATAGTAGATATTGCCTCATTAGGAATTTTTCTTTTATTAGTAACAATATCTTTCATATACCTCGAGTACGGAGGCAACTTAATAGCATCAGTGAAAGTAATTTGAAGAAAAAGAGGTTTCATCCATTCAAAAAAATTATTGTAATGCTCTTCTTCTTTGGTTTTGAAAGACTTACCTGGGAAGGGCATTGATTTCTGTACCCATGGTTCTCTTTCCTTCCCATGTCTTCTTGCCACAAAGTCTTCTATAGTATACCTCTTGCGCTTGTCGGGTGCTTCTTCTTCTTGTACTTCAGGAGGATCATTCTTCTCATTATCTTTATCATGTTCAGCACCATCTTCAGTTTCAGCATCGGAAATAGATATACTATTAGGATCAACAATAGGTTCTTCATCAATTATGGGATCATTGGAGTTGTCAGCTTCCTTGTGTTTCTTCTTCTTCAGGGAACTGACAACGTCTTCTTCCTGCAGTTGAGAATCTTGCTCGATCCTCTTTGGATGCCCCTCCGGATAGAGGGGGTCCTGGGTGTGTGTACCACCTCGGGTCTTTATACCATATGCATGCTTATCAACTTGTTTGGCATTGTTAGCAAGCTAATCTTTTTGCGCATTAGAAATTTTTTCAAGCTGAGTTTGAACCATATGAAAATGCTTAACAAGACCTTTAACATCATTAACAGTTCTACTTAAAACATCAAGCAAACTCTTGATAGCAAGGGAATTATCATGCAATTGGCTTTGAATCCTCTCATTGAAGTGATTTTGCTTCACAATGAAATTATCAAGCTCATCTAAGCATTGATCAGGGGGCTTACCATGAGGGATGTTACTTGCATTGAATTCTAAAAGAGAGTGTACCTCTACCATAGGTGGGTGAGTGGTAGGCTCACATAATTACTCAATATGAGGTAGGTTCTTCACATCTTCAGCTTTAATACCTTTCTCTTTAATAGACTTCTTGGCTTCTTACATAACTTCAGGGCTCAAGAAAAGCATACCCCTCTTCTTGGGTGATGGAGGTGGTTCAGGAATGGACCAATCATCATGATTTTTAGCTATATTGCCCATTAGTTCTTCCGCATCGTCCGGTGTTCTTTCCCTGAAAACACAATCAACACAACTATCCAGATAGGTTCTAGATTCATCGATTAGACCAGCATAAAATATATCAAGCAATTCATTCTTAGGGACTCCATGTCCCCGTCTAGCCTTGATTGAAGTGCAATTCCTCCCCCAAGCTTTAGGGACGTGCTCATCCTACAACTATTTAAAGTTATATATTCTTTGTAAAGCAACATGTTGCTTATGAGCAGGCAAATATTTAGCAACAAAAGATTGAGCTACATCTTGAGGACTCCTAATGGAACCACATGGTAGTGCATCATACCATGCTTTAGCATCTTCCTTCAAAGAGAAAGGAAGTAGCTTAGTAAAATAATAATTTCTGTTCTTGTCCTCTCTAGTGAATAAGCCACCCAGCTCAGTGAGTTTGGTAAGGTGTGCAATAGCATCATCATTTTCTCTACCATAAAAGGGGTCAACTTCAACTGTGGATATAAGTGAAAGATCGACAGAGAAATCAAAATCAACATCCTCAATGCAAATAGGAGATGAAGCAAATTTAGGATCAGGAGTAAATTTGTTCTTCATAGATTGCTTTTCAAGCAGCTTCTTAACATAAGCAGGGTCAGAGTCAGCACACTCAGCTCCTTGCATAAATCATCATCAAGTTCAATATAATCATCATCAAGAATTCTTTCCTTGAGACCACTCAAGTCTGGGTAACCAAAGAATATACCAATGGGGTAGCGTGTAACAGGAATTTCAACCCTAGACTGCTTCGCAGCCTTAGCAATCCGAGACTCAATAAAATAACCAACTAAACCAGTCTCATCAGTAGTAGTATAAGCATCATCAAAAGTATCACGCATAGTGACGGACTCGGTAGAAGCAGCATGTGGTGGTGGTGAAGCAAACTTACTCATAATGGAAGGTGAATCAAGCGTAGCGCTAGTGCTAAGAACAATACCTTTTCGTGTAGTGGATGGTAAATTTGGAACCTTGGGGTCTCCTTTCTTACCAATAGTGGATAAATTGCAACAAGAAAAATAACTCCAAGTAGACTTGTAAATAAATCTATGCTCCCCGGCAACGGCACCAGAAAATGGTCTTGATAACCCACAAGTGTAGGGGATCGCAACAATCTTCGCGGGTAAGTTAACCCAATTTATTGATTCGACACAAGGGGAGCCAAAGAATATTTATAAGCTTTAACAATTGAGTTGTCAATTCAACCGCACCTGAGAGATACTTGCCTGGCAATGAAATATCAGTAGCAATGGTGATATGAAAGTGATTGTGGCAACGGAGAAAATGGTGGCAAAGCAACGAAAGTAAAATAGCTAAAGTAGAGCAACTCGTGACTAGCAGGATTAAAACACAGTAGGCTAGGGAGATGGATGGTTGGTCATGGACGCGAGATATCATGTATTTAACTTGGGGCAAGGCACATGGCAAAGTAATGATCATCTAGGCAAATATCAAACATTAGGCATGTATCCCAAGGTAGTCGTGCGTGCTTGCAATAAGAACTTGCACAACATCTTTTGTCCGACCATCCCGGTACCAACGGGGCCAAAAGGAACTTATGGAGATTAAGGTGCTCCTGTCAAAGAGCACCGGAACAAAGCATTAACAATCAATGGATACATGGAATCCTCAAACTATAGTCTATCCCCTTTGGTGTCCCAAGCTATCACCATTGGGATCATCGGTTCCAGACTATAACAGGTGCATACTACTCATAGATAGGATCAGGAACTCAGATATATTCATGATAACATAAGGTATTCATATCTGAAATCATGGCACTCGAGCCCAAAGTGACAAGCATTAAGAGTAACAAGTAGTAGAAAATATCATAAACACCATAGTAGATGATAGGCTATATGCCCCCAACAATCCGACAAACTATTACATGATCTAACTCATCCAATCCCTAGCACCCCCTTGACCTAGAGCAGGGAATTACTCACACATGATGGGGGAAGCTATGGAAGGGTGATGGAGTGGTGATGGTGATGATGATGTCGACGAATTCCCCTCTCCGGAGGTCAAGCCGGCCTCCAGATTAGCTCTCCTGGAGAAGAACCGAGGGTGGCGGCGGCTCCGCATCGACAACTTACAAAACGACTTCTGTTCTCGGATTTCTCTGTCACGGGTAAAAATAGGAGCCAAGGTAGGGCACCAGAGGAGGTGGACCCCACCCAGGCGGCCTCCCGACGCGGCCAGGGGGCAGGCCGCGCCCATAGGTCACCTGGATGGCGCCCCTGTGGGCCATCTTCTGGCCCAGAGTTCCTCCCAGTGCGTGGATTTTCTCTATTTTTGATTGGAATTTTCCGAGATGCCTAAATACCCATTTTCCTGCACACAAGAAAACCATACACACAGCTCTGCTGAAAACAGCGTCAGTCCGGGTTAGTTTCATCCAAATCATGCAATAATGAGGCCAAGACAATATCAAAAGTGTTCGGAAAAGTCGTACGTTTGAGACGTATCAACATCCCAGACACGGCCAAGGCGCCCCAGAGCGTGCCAGCATGCCGTGGCATGCCAAAACTGCGCTCTGGGCATGCTGCTGGCGCACCCGAAGCAAAGGTGGCCAGCCCCAGCCGGATCAAGCCTCCCACCATTGCCCATTCGCGTCCCCGACAACCCCACTGTATCAGGGCAGGCCCAGGGCCCCTCCTCCCTCGATCTGTCGACCGGAGCGACGTGTGCCCGCGCGTGCCAGATCCAGCCAGAAGACCACTGCCACGCATGCACGTTCCTCCTCTCTCTCTCCCTCTCAGTGGGTCACAGGGGTCCTAAACCACGTGTGCATACCGTGGTTTCGACCCCGAGCGCTCACTGCCCCTCCTGCGAGCTGCGGTGAAACCACCGGTGCCTCCGGCTCGGTGCACTGTCAGGGGCCTATAAATAGGCCCCCCCTCGCTCTAGCACCCCTATCCCACTCCTCGAGAGCCTAAATTCCACCCCTAGCCACTCCATTTGAGCACAACGAGCTCCTCTGCTCGAGATCGACCGAGGCCCTGCCGTTTCGGAGCTCCCTCGATCTAGGGCTACAAGCCATCTCCGACGCTCCTCTCTCCTTCTCCGTGACCCTAGCAGCCTCAGGGAGCTTCCCCATTACCTCCCCGAGCTAATCCATGCTCGTAGCACCTAGTTCATCAACCTCCTGAACCGGCTCCGTCGCAACCACCTCGTCGCCGGTGAACCAGGGCCTCCCCGTTGATCCCTCGACCACCAGCAGGTAGGCGACGGTGAGTTGGTTACATTTCTGCCATCAATTGGGCTCGAGGGTGTCGGTAGCGTCGCTGGCATGCCTCCCCTCCTCTCTGTCCAGAGGTGGAAGATGACCACGACAGGTGGGGCACACCCGTCAGTGGCTCTTCTACCCCCTTTCTCCTCTCTGCTGCTGACCGCACATGCCCACGTGTCAGGTTTGAACCTGGCCATGCGTGCGCGTGGGCTGGCTGGTTGGCCAGCTGGGTCGGCCCAAGCCACAGGCCAAGCCAGGCCTGAGCCTTAGCCTCTTTTTTTTTTCTGTTTAATCCAGTTTTAAAGAATTTTTATAAAATTCGTTATCCAATATATTTTTATCGTTTTCCACCACAATTCTTCTAATGAGTAGATTTAATAGAGCCTTTGCACAAATTTTTAAGACAACTTTTTGTTTTGTAATAATTAAAAAAGCAATTTGGAATATTTTTGCTTCTATTAAAATGATTTTTAAAATAATCCTTCCATCAAAACCCGAAACAAATATTTTCAAAATGATAATATAGATTTATGAGAATAGAGCAACATTTTTAAAGTGAGTTTGTGATCTGTTTTTGAGTGAGCTACTTACTACTTCTTTATTTATTACGACGATAGAAACCACATTTGATGAAGGAGTTGGACTTGAACACCCCAAAGACCCCAGATACTTAGCTGATCAAGGGAAGCAGCCCTATGACCATGTTTGAGCAAATATTATATTACATGCTAGTAGAGCAATTATTCCCGTTGCATATGATCATGAATATTCGGTAAATCATCGATATGATGTTTCCGATGGCTCCTTCGGAGCACTTGCATTTTGAGCATGATCCTACCACCTATGAGGGTCACGCTAATATGATGTTGACCAGTAGAGCTAAGCATAGTAGAAGCATGAGCATGATGATGGTGTATATCAAAGGTTTATGAAAACCCTGTCGGGTGCCACTAATACCCGAGGGTGATGGTGAGTTAGGTGCCCACTTGTGAAGAAGTGGTGCACCGGGTGTATTTTGGTGTGAGTGGTTTCGGAAATGGGAATAGATTTATGATGTGTCGACCGTCGCAACCTTACATGAGCGACCACGTTACCCCTTTATGGGACGGGGCTTTGTTGATTACTCTGGCAAGTGCGAGCAAAGAGCCACATTACTAGTGGTGGGAGTGATGTGTGGTCACTCTCGTGACGGGGTCGTGCCAGGTAGGGCGACTATGCCGATTTTACGTGTTCCGGGCACACCGTTGGTCCCCACATGGATGATACTGTACAGAGTCGGTGCTCGTAAGACGTACATCATGTGGGCTGGGTACTAATCGAGTGGATCTCTTTGTCTAGTATCGTCAGGGGAAAGGCATCGATCGGGTACTTACCTCGGGTATGTTATATACCGCGAGTCGTGGATGATACGGAAGTTTCGCAGATCTCATGGGTACAATGTACAACCTATGCAGAGTGTAAAACTATTCGAATAGTTGTGTCCATGGTCAAGGACAGTTCGGTAATCCTGCTTAAACTACGTCCAGTCGTTTCCGCATAAACCAAGTGTGTGTGTGTGTGTGTGTTTAATGGTGTTATCTGAGAAAGAGTTGATATGACAAAGTTTGGTGACTCGGCATATCGGGTGAACCCGGAGTGTTCAGCCCACATCAGATACGTTGATATCTGTAACCTATTCTTCTAAATACCATCTAGCTTAAGTTGCATATCCAGCTATGATCATGTTTACTATTAAGTTGCTTTCCACCAGTATTGCATATTACTTGTTATCATACCAAAAGCATTATCCATATCTTGGTGTTTGCGAGTACATTCAAAGTACTCACTGGCTTGCCACTTGTTATGTTATTGACTAGACATGGAAGGACCAGAGTTTGGAGAAGAGTATGTCATCATAGACGGACGTGCGAACTAGGACGCTAATACGTCTCAAACGTATCTATAATTTTTGATGGTTTCATGCTGTTATCTTGTCATCTTTGGATGTTTTATGTACCTTTTATATCTTTTTTGGGACTAACTTATTAATTCAGTGCCAAGTGCCAGTTCCTGTTTTTTCTGTGTTTTTGACTCTTTTCAGATCTGATTTTGGAACAGAGTCCAAACGGAATAAAATCCCCGAAATGATTTTTTCCCGAATGGAAGAAGATCAGGGGGCCTGTGGGCCAAGCCAGGAGGGCTGCAGGGAGCCCACAAGACCCACTCCGCCACCAGGGGGAGGCGGCGGTGGCAGGGCTTGTGGCCTCCCTGGCACCCCCCTAACCTAGATCTTGCGCCTATATATTCCCTAAAAATCAGAAAAAATAAGGGGAGCCTCGAAAATACTTCTCCGCCGCCGCAAGCTTCCGTTTCCGCGAGATCTCATCTGGAGACCCTTCTCGGCGCCCTGCCGGAGGGGACTTTGGAGTTGGAGGGCTTCTTCATCATCATCATCGCCCCTCCAATGACTCGTGAGTAGTTCACTTCAGACCTACGGGTCCGTAGATTGTAGCTAGATGGCTTCTTCTCTCTCTTGGATCTTCAATACAAAGTTCTCCATGATCTTCATGGAGATCTATCCGATGTAATCTTCTTTGGGGTGTGTTTGTCGAGATCCAATGAATTGTGGATTTGTGATCAGATTATCTATGATATATATTTGAGTCTTTGTTGATTTCTTATATGCATGATTTGATATCCTTGTAAGTCTCTCCGAGTCTTGGGTTTTGTTTGGCCAACTAGATCTATGATTCTTGCAATGGGAGAAGTGCTTGGTTTTGGGTTCTTACCATGTGGTGACCTTTCCTAGTGAGAGTAGGGGCAGCAAGGCACACATTGAGTAGTTGCCATCAAGGGTAACAAGGTGTGCTCTGTCGTTGATATGAGATTGTCCACCTACATCATGTCATCTTGCTTAAGGCGTTACTCTGTTCTTTTGGACTTAATACACTAGATGCATGCTGGATAGCGGTCGACGTGTGGAGTAATAGTAGTAGATGCAGACAATATCATTCTACTTGTTTTGGACATGCTGCCTATAGATATAATCATTGCCATAGATATCATCACGACTTTGCGCGGTTCTATCAATTGCTTGACAGTAATTTGTTCACCCACCGTCTACTTGCTTTCATGAGAGAAGCCACTAGTAAACACTACGTCCCCCAGGTCTATTCACATCTATCGTTTACACCTCCGCTTTTACTTTGCTTTGTTACTTTGTTGCTTTAAGTTCTCACTTTGCGAACAATCTATAAGGGATTGACAACCCCTTCATAGCATTGGGAGTAGGTTCTTTGTGTTTGTGCAGGCACTTGTGATACTCCTTCACTGGATCGATACCTTGGTTCTCAAAACTGAGGGAAATACTTACCATCGCTGCACTACATCACCCTTTCCGCTTCGAGGGAACACCAACGCAAGGCTCCAAGGGCACGGGGAAATCCTTTGCATATTTTCCTAGGAAGTCCCTAAAGGCGTAGCCGTAGCAGAAGTATTCCTGGTGCCGTTGCTGAGGAGAATCAAGACAAGAACAGTCTCCCGTCAGCAGGTGTTTCTGGCGCCGTTGGAAGGTCTTTTGTTGCAGTAGCAGAAGTATTTCTGGCGCCGTTGCCGGTGAAGGAGAGATCTATCCAAGTAGGTCTCACAAACTCATCTCCTGCATTTACTTTTTTGCCAGTTGCCTCTCATTTTCCTCTCCCCCACTTCACATTTGCCGTTTTCTTTTGCCTTTCTCCTTTGTCGTTTTCTTTTGCCTGTTGCACTCTCTCTTCCTGCTCGTTTGTGTGTGAGATAGTCCATCAATGGCTAGACCCACCACTCCAAAAGATACCCCTGAAAATGAAGTTCTCAATTTCAGGCAGAATGAGGAAGAAAATTTGAAGGACGCTTGGTACAGGATTTGCAATGCTCAAAGTAGATCTACTCGTAAGCAAGCCACTACCGTCCTTCTTCGCAGTTTCTATGTTGGAATTTCTCCTTGGAATAGGTATATCCTTGATACCATTGTAGGCGGGAACTTTTTGGGGAGCCATACTGTTGACTCCTATAGAGCTATCATGAATTTGGTAGGCTCACCCCCGCTCATGGTTAATGGAACTACCTTAACCTTGGAACACGTGATGCAAAGGATTGACGCTACTGAAAACAAAATTGCCATAGTTGAACTTATTGAGGGTTTGGATAGAAAGATCCACAATCAAATTAATCAGTACGGATCCAAAGTGGGAAATTTTCTGAAAAATTTAAGGGAGAAGGAACTTATAGTTAATGATTCTTCTAGAATTGGCAAATTGGAAGATGTCATAACCAACTTGGGTTCCGCTTTTGCCGCTGTGAAAAATACTCCAAATCTCACTCTCAAAAAGACTGTCAAGCCTGTTTTTGTTCCTAAAGCTAGTGGTGAGTCATCCAATAAAGATGAAGATCTTAAGATAATAAATGATCACACTACTTATGGTTTGAGCACCAAAGATGACTATACGTGATTCCATCACCTTTCGCCTAGCTAAGGGCGTTAAACAAAAGCGCTTGTTGGGAGGCAACCCAATGAATCTATCCTTTTTATTTATGGTTTGTGTTTTCCACACTTTCATAATTCTGTTATGATTGTGTTTTTTTGTTTCTTTTTGCGTTTGTGCCAAGCAAAACCGTTATGATTAGTCTTGGGGATGATCGTTTGGTCATGCTGGAAAAGACAGAAACTTTCTGCTCACGAAAAGAATTTTCATTTTTTTTTCTGTAAGAGCTTTTGAGTTGATTCGTTTTGCTGCTGATTGCTACGCAAATTCTTCAGACTGTCGTAATGTTTCAGAATTGGTGAAGTACCAGAGGTATACAAAATATACAGATTGCTACAGAATGGTCTGCTGTTAATAGATTCTGTTTTTGTTGTGTTGGTTGCTTATTTTGATGAAACTATGGATAGTATCAGGGGGTATTAGCCATGGAAGATTGAAAATACAGTAACCCAACATCAACATAAGTAGAATTTAAGTTTGCTACAATACCTAAGGAAGTGGTGGTTTGCTTTCTCATACTATTGTTATCACGAGTTTCTGTTTAAGTTTCGTGTTGTGAAGTTTTCAAGTTTTGGGTGAAGTTCTTATGGACAAAGAGATAAAGAGTGGCAAAAGCTCAAGATTGGGGATTACCAAGGCACCCAAAGATATTCAAGGATGCCGTAAAATCCTAAGCTTGGGGATGCCCCGGGAAGGCATCCCCTCTCTCGTCTTCAATCCATCGGTAACGTTACTTGGGGCTATATTTTTATTCACCACATGTTATGTGTTTTTGCTTGGAGCGTCTTGTATCGTAGGAGTCTTTTATTTTTGTTGTGTCACAATCATCCTTGCTGCACACCTATAGAGAGAGACATGCACACACCGTGATTTTGTCGACCTTCACTTATATCTTTTGGTAGACAATTCAGCTCACATGTGCTTCACTTATATCTTTTGAGCTAGATACTTTTGCTCTATGTGCTTCACTTATATCTTTTAGAGAACAACGGTGCGTGGCTTGGTAGTTGATCTATGCTTTGAAAGTAGTCTCAAAAGGGGTAGTTATCCAAAGGGATACGAAAACTTCCACCTTCATGTGCATTGAATAGTTAGAGAAGTTTGATTCATCTCAATTAGTTTTGAGTTGTGGTTATGGTAATATTGAAGTCATGCTAGTAAGGTGTTGTGGATCTATAAATACTTGTGTTGAAGTTAGTGATTCCCGTAACATGCACGTATGGTGAACCGCTATGTGATGAAATCTGAGCATGATTAGTCTATTGATTGTCATCCTTTGCGTGGCGGTCGGGATCGCGCGATGGTTTATACCTACCAACCCTTCCCCTAGGAGTATGCGTTGAATGCTTTGTTTCGATTACTAATAAAACTTTTGCAACAAGTACATGAGTTCTTCATGACTAATGTTGAGTCCATGGTTTAGATGCACTTTCACCTTCCACCATCACTATCTTCTTAGTGCCGTGCAACTTTCGCCGGTGCACAAAACCCACCATTAGCCTCCCTCAAAACAGCCACCATACCTACCTATTATGGCCTTTTCAAAGTCATTCTGAGATATATTGCCATGCAACTACCACCGTGACATGTGCCACCACGTCTACATTGCCATTGCATGATCGTAAGATAGCTAGCATGATGTTTCCATTAATGTCTATACCATGCTAGATCATTGTCACGGTACACTACCGAAGGCATTCCATATAGAGTCATAGTTGCTCTAAGTTTTGAGTTGAAAGTGTGATGATCATCATTGATGGAGCATTGTCCCATGTGAGGAAATAAAAGAGGCCAAAGAAGCCCAACAAAAAATAGGTCAAAGAGCCCACCAAAAAAATGAGAGAAAAAGAGAGAAGGGACAATGCTACCACTTTTCCACACTTGTGCATATTAAGCACCATGATCTTCATGATTGAGAGTCTCTCGTTTTGTCACCACCATATAGCTAGTGGGAAATTTTCATTATATAACTTGGCTTGTATATTCCAATGATAGGCTTCCTCAAAATTGCCGTAGGTCTTTGTGAGCAAGCAAGTTGGATGCACACCCACTAGTTTTCTTTAAGAGCTTTCACTTCCTCTTAGCTCTAGTGCATCATTTGTATGGCAATCCCTACTCATTCACATTGATATCTATTGATGAGCATCTCCACAACTCATTGATATGCCTAGTTAATGTGACTATCTTCTCCTTTTTTGTCTTGCAACCTCCACCACACTCCACACCATCTATAGTACTATAACCATGGCTCACGCTCATGTATTGCGTGAGAGTTGAAAAGGTTTGAGAAAGTAAAGGTGTGAAACAATTACTTGGCCAATACCGGGGCTGTGCATGATTTAAATTCGTTGTGCAATGATGATAGAGCATAGCCAGACTATATGCTTTTGTAGGGATAACTTTCTTTTGGCCTTGTTATTTTGAAAGTTCATGATTACCTTGCTAGTTTGCTTGAATTATTATTTTGTCCACGTCAATAGCAAACTATTGTTTTGAATCTAATGGATCTGAACATTCACGTCACATAAGAGAAGTTACAAAGGACATCTATGCTAGGTAGCATTAAAGCATCAAAAATTCATTCTTTATCACTTCCCTACTCGAGGACGAGCATGAGTTAAGCTTGGGGATGCTTGATACGTCTCAAACGTATCTATAAGTTTTGATGGCTTCATGCTGTTATCTTGTCATCTTTGGATGTTTTATGTACCTTTCATATCTTTTTTGGGACTAACTTATTAATTCAGTGCCAAGTGTCAGTTCGTGTTTTTTCTGAGTTTTTGACTCTTTTCAGATCTGATTTTGGAATGGAGTCCAAACGGTATAAAATCCCCGAAATGATTTTTTCCTGAACGGAAGAAGATCAGGGGGCCTGTGGGCCAAGCCAGGAGGGCTGCAGGGAGCCCACAAGCCCCCACTCCGCCACCAGGGGGGAGGCGGCGGTGGCAGGGCTTGTGGCCTCCCTAGCACCCCCCTGACCTAGATCTTGCGCCTATATATTCCCTGAAAATCAGAAAAAATAAGGGGATCCTTGAAAATACTTTTCCGCCGCTGCAAGCTTCCATTTCCGCGAGATCTCATCTGGAGACCCTTCCCGGCGCCCTGCCGGAGGGGACTTTGGAGTTGGAGGGCTTGTTCATCATCATCATCGCCCCTCCAATGACTCGTGAGTAGTTCACTTCAGACCTACGGGTCCGTAGTTAGTAGCTAGATGGCTCCTTCTCTCTCTTGGATCTTCAATACAAAGTTCTCCATGATCTTCATGGAGATCTATCCGATGTAATCTTCTTTGGCGGTGTGTTTGTCGAGATTCGATGAATTGTGGATTTGTGATCAGATTATCTATGATATATATTTGAGTCTTTGCCGATTTCTTATATGCATGATTTGATATCCTTTTAAGTCTCTCCGAGTCTTGGGTTTTGTTTGGCCAACTAGATCTATGATTCTTGCAATGGGAGAAGTGCTTGGTTTTGGGTTCTTATCATGTGGTGACCTTTCCCAGTGACAGTAGGGGCAACAAGGCACACATTGAGTAGTTCCCATCAAGGGTAACAAGGTGGGCTCTGTCGTTGATATGATATTGTCCACCTACATCATGTCATCTTGTTTAAGGCGTTACTCTGTTCTTTTGGACATAATACACTAGATGCATGCTGGATAGCGGTCGACGTGTGGAGTAATAGTAGTAGATGCAGACACTATCAGTCTACTTGTTTTGGACGTGATGCCTATAGATATAATCATTGCCATAGATATCGTCACGACTTTGCGCAGTTCTATCAATTGCTCGATAGTAATTTGTTCACCCACCGTCTACTTGCTTTCGTGAGAGAAGCCACTAGTAAACTCTAGGGCCCCCAGGTCTATTCACATCTATCGTTTACACCTTCGCTTTTACTTTGCTTTGTTACTTTGTTGCTTCCAGTTCTCACTTTGCGAACAATCTATAAGGGATTGACAACCCCTTCATAGCGTTGGGAGCAGGTTCTTTGTGTTTGTGCAGGCATTTGTGATACTCCTTCACTGGATCGATACCTTGGTTCTCAAAACTGAGGGAAATACTTACCACCGCTGCGCTACATCACCCTTTACGCTTCGAGGGAACACCAACGCAAGGCTCCAAGGCCACGGGGAAATCCTTTGCATATTTGCCTAGGATGTCCCTAAAGGCGTAGCCGTAGCATAAGGATTCCTGGTGCCGTTGCTGAGGAGAATCAAGACAAGAACAGTCTCCCGTCAGCACGTGTTTCTCGCGCCGTTGGAAGGTCTTTTGTTGCAGTAGCAGATGCTTCCCAGTCAGAATGCCTATTGGTGTAGGCTGATGGCATGGGCACCCGCTTAGCCCCAAGAATTCCGCTATTAGATTTATCAGTGTGTTCTGGACTTATAGGCCCTACCTATGTGAACTTGACCTTATTGGTCATGTGTTGTAATATTTCGGTATGTTGGATGTAAGACTCTTAATATTCAGCATATGTGTGTTCGGTGAGCATTGATCTCTGGGATCACTGAGCACGTTCATTCGGAGATCTTGACTCGTAAGTCGGGGTCCCCAGAGAGCTGGTATCAGAGCCATCCTGACTGTAGGAAGCCTTAGGTAGCATGGACGATAGCCGAGATGAGTAGTGCAGTGAGCCCTTACACTTGAGATTTTCTGCACCCACAAAAAATTTCTAACCCTATCCTACAACCTTGTAGATGGCCGTCGTACCTAAGATGCTTCTCGAGACAGGCTTTCCCCTACTTTTGGGAGATAGCCTTGAGAAGTGTCAAGTACGCCGCACACCCATTTTTCTCTACTACGAGCATTAGGTCAATGCCGACACAAAGGAATATCACGTGGACATGATAGTTAAGGCTAACGACTCCCCAACTAGTTAGTTCTTTGAAGGACCACAGATGGAGAATCTGATGTTGGCAGTGGAGACAGCCGCACTAGAGGCGCTCATGTGTCTCCACGATATCCTTCCCGAGATGGCCAACGAGCCGGCTACTCATCACCTGCCTTTTATTAAGGATAGTTTTGACGGGAGTTGGATCCTTAACCCATCCTCGGAGGACGGAACACCACTCAGGTTTCAGACCTACTTCAGCCTCTCCGCCGACACCTTGACTCACCTTCTGATCAAGGAATTTGTGACGCTTCGTCAAGAACTACACCAAGTCAAGGACCTACTTCGCGTGGAAAAGATGAAGACCCGCAAGGTCAAGAAGGAAGGAGCACCTGTAGGGCAGTCATCCATTGCCTTCCAAGGAGGAGTACCACTGCTCCAGGCTACTCCTATTCAGAGTCGCCGTCTGACCGCAGAAGAAAATACTGAGCTCCTCACCGCTTCACCAACTAAGAGATGCCGTGATGGACCACTCCCCTCTCCCACACCTTTGAAAGAGGAAGGTACCGATGAGGATGAAGACGTGGATCCTGCTGAGTGTGCATACGAGACCAAGAAGTCCGCCGCTTAGAGGAACGTCTTAGGCAATTAGGAGTCTTCCCCATGCGTAGTTGAGTCCGTGTATCGGTTCATGTGGACCATGAGTGTTGTGTGATCATGTATGATGCAAGCTGCATTTCTACCTTAGGCGGCTTGTAAGTGACTACATCACTTGTTTTAATCCAATGCATTAGATTTCCCAAAAATCTTTGTTTAAACTCGCACACTAGCACAGTACCAAACCCCCCTTATCTAGGATCATCATCCCTTATGATTCCCGGACAATTCAGCATATTGACCTGTCTACTCCCCTGACATGATGGTGATTTCAACCCGCACCAGCACCTTCGGTAACCCCAGTTCTGCCACTTCTGGCCAGCAGTAGGGAACCGGTGGAAACGGTCAAGATGGAGATCACCTCGAGCAGCAGCAAGGCAATATTCCTTCACCACCGCCTCCTCCAGAGAGCCTGAGTGTGGCTCATTTCTTTCACGCCCTCCGAGAGGAACGTCAAGCCAACAATGCCGCCATCCAACAGCTGGCTCAAGTCTTGGTGAACAATCCACCGCAAAACGGAAATGGCACTGGCCACTCTACTTTGTCTGAGTTTATGCGGACTACACCTCCTATATTCACGGAGACAACTGAACCATTGGATGTCGATGACTGGATCCGCACTATCGAAGACCTCCTCGCGCTGGTCAAGTGCACCGATGATCGCGAGAAAGTCCTTTATGCTTCTCACTGTCTCGGAGGCACGACCAGGGCTTGGTGGGACGGGTTCTAGATCATGCGAGAAGGGCAAGCTATCACTTGGGGCAGTATTCAAGGAAGGATTCTGTGCTGCTGACATTCCCCCTAGAATGATGACCATTAAGAAGCGGGAATTCCAAGCCTTGAGGCAAGGCAGTGTAACCGTCAAGGAGTATCTGGAGAAGTTTAACCTCCTGTCAAGATATGTACCGGAAGATGTCAACACTGAAGCTGCAAAGGTGGAACGCTTTATGGAAGGAGTGCAACAGTCACTCCAGTATCAATTGGTTGTTTGTGAATTCCGGACCTTGTGCGATCTGGTGAACAAGGCCCTCATGTTGGAGGATAAGTATTGTGCAATGGACGACACCCGTAAGCTCAAGCTGATGGGTAGTGGAGGACCCAGTAACCTGAAGCCACGCCCATGGCAGTCAGCCCCAGCAAGACCCAACTATGAGAAACAACAGTACAAGGCACCAACGTTCCGCCGAAATTACAAGCCCCAGCAGCAAGTCAACATCAAGCCATCAATCAACCCGCCAAATAACAGTGGAGTCAAGACCAACATCCCAGGGCAGGTCACCTGCTTTGGATGTGGACAATCTAGACACTACTCCAGGCAGTGCCCCAACAGGAAGCCCAATGCACCGCGCCCCAATGCGCAAATCAAGGACAAGGTCAAGGAGCGCCAAGCAGGAATCAAGCTCCCCGCAATCAGTAGTACCACAACAGGGGACGTATTAATCACATATCTGCAGAAGAAGCACAGGAAGACCCGAACTGTATTCTGGGTATGTTCCTCATCAACTCCACCCTGCCAACAATATTGTTTGATTGTGGTGCTTCGGATTCTTTTGTTACTCAGAAGTTCGAGGAAAAATGTGGTTTTAAGCCTACCCTACTTAATGGCAAATGGCAGTACATACCCCGGGAGCAGTGCTAAGGACCAACCTAGGATGTAGATGAGTCCGGTTCAATATTAATGGGATAAGCTTCTTGATGTTTGCTGTGTATCCCTTGCAACGGCGCCAGAAATAGTTGTGTTGACGGCACGAGGAATCCTTCAGCTACGGCTACGCCTTAAGGGATTTCCTAGGCAAGTATGCAAAGGATTTCCCCCGTGGCCTTGGAGCCTTGCGTTGGTGTTCCCTCGAAGCGGAAAGGGTGATGTAGCACAGCGACGATAAGTATTTCCCTCAGTTTGAGAACCAAGGTATCAATCCGGCGGAAGAGTATCTCAAGATCCTGCACAAACACAAAAGCTTGCACCCAACGCTATGAAGGGGTTGTCAATCCCTTATAGATTGTTTTCCAAGTGAGAACTGAAAGCAACAAAGTAACAAAGCAAAGTAAAAGCGGAGATGTAAACGATGGATGTGAATAGACCCGGGGGCCGTAGTGTTTATTATTGGCTTATCTCATGAAAGCAAGTAGACGGTGGGTGAACAAATTACTGTCGAGCAATTGATAGAACTATGCAGAGTCGTGACGATATCTATGCAATGATTATTTCTATAGGCATCATGTCCGAAACAACTAGACCGATACTTTCTGCATCTACTACCATTACTCCACACGTCGACCGCTATCCAGCATGCATCTAGTGTATTAAGTCCATAAGAAAAGAGTAACGCCTTAAGCAAGATGACATGATGTAGAGGGATAATCTCAAACCAATGATAAAACCCCCATCTTTTACCCTTGATGGCAACTGCTTGATGTGTGCCTTGCTGCCCCTACTGTCACTCGGAAAGGTCACCACATGGCAGAACCCAAAACCAAGCACTTCTCCCATTGCAAGAATCATAGATCTAGTTGGCCAAACAAAACCCAAGACTAGGAGAGACTTACAAGGATATCAAATCATGCATATTAGAAATTAGCAAAGTCTCAAATATATATCATAGATAATCTGATCACAAGTCCACAATTCATCGGATCTCGACAAACACACCGCCAAAGAAGATTACATCGGATAGATCTCCATGACGATCATGGAGAACTTTGCATTGAAGATCCAAGAGAGAGAATAAGCCATCTAGCTACTAACTACGGACCCGTAGGTCTGAAGTGAACTACTCACGAGTCATTGGAGGGGCGATGATGATGATGAAGAAGCCCTCCAACTCCAAAGTCCCCTCCGGTAGGGCGCCGAGAAGGGTCTCCAGATGAGATCTCGCAGAAACGGAAGCTTGCGGCAGCGGAAAAGTATTTTCGAGGCTCCCCTGATTTTTTGCGGAATATTTGGGAATTTATAGGCCAAAGACCTAGGTCAGGGGGCGGCCAGGGAGGCCACAAGCCCGCCCACCTGGTGGCGGAGTGAGGGCTTGTGGGCTCCCTGGAGCCCACCTGGCTTGGCCCAAAAGCCCCCTGGACTTCTTCCGTTCGGGAAAAAATCATTTCGGGTTTTTTTCTTCCGTTTGGACTCCGTTCCAAAATCAAATCTGAAAAGAGTCAAAAACACGAAAAAAACAAGAACTGGCACTTGGCACCGAATTAATAAGTTAGTCCCAAAAAGATATGAAAAGGTACATAAAACATACAAAGAAGGCAAGATAAGAGCGTGAAAACATCAAAAAATTATAGATACGTTTGAGACGTATCACTTCTCAGCAGATCTCATCGTCATTAAGTCGCAAGGCTTAGAAGTGATCCTTGGGATGGATTGGTTGGCCAAGCACAAGAGCATCTTGGACTGTGCCAACAGGACTATTTCCATGAGAAGCGACCAAGGGGTCAAAGTCAAGTATGTCCTTGAGGCTATATCCACTCAAGTCCCACAGGTAAGTTGCCTATCGGGAGAAGAGATGGATCTAGTACCGATAGTCTATGAATACCCGGACGTCTTTCCTGATGAGGTGCCAGGGATGCCTCCTGACCGAGACATCGAGTTCATCATTGAACTCATGCCTGGGTCAAGGCCTATCTATAAGAAGCCTTATAGGATGGGATCCAAAGAGCTAGCAGAGTTGAAGAAGCAGCTGGATGAGCAACTCACGAAAGGATTCATTCGTCCGAGTGCATCACCTTGGGGATCACCTGTTGTGTTCGTGTCTAAGAAGGATGGGACTATGAGACTCTGCGTCAATTACCGTTCTCTAATGAAGTCACGATCAAGAACAAGTACCCACTCCCCATGATTGAAGACTTATTTGACGAGCTAAATGGAGCCAAGGTATTTTCCAAGATTGATTTTTGATCTGGATATTACCAACTGAAGATCCGACCTGAAGACATACCCAAGAATGCATTCATGACCCGGTACGGTCTATACAGTGCACCGTCATGTAATTTGGGTTGAACAATGCCCCAGCATACTTCATGTACCTCATGAACAAGGTCTTCATGGAATACCTGGACAAGTTTGTCGTCGTTTTCATCGATGACATATTAATATTCTCCAAATCCGAAGAAGAGCATGAACAACACTTGTGGTTAGTGTTGGAAAAGCTTCGAGAGCACCAGCTTTATGCCAAGTTTAGCAAATGCCAATTCTGGCTGCACGAAGTTCGATTCTTGGGTCATACCATGATGGCAAACAGATTGGCGGTCGATCCTTCGAAGATTACCACGGTAACCAAATGGGAGTCGCCAATCGATGTGAAGGAAGTCAGATGCTTCCTCAGACTTGTGAGATACTATCGCAAGTTCATAGAAGGATTCTCCTGCATCGCTCGACCAATGACTCAACTCTTGAAGAAAGGCAAGAAGTTCGAATGGCGCCGAAGTGTTAAGCAAGCTTCCAGGAGTTGAAGAAGAGATTGACTACCGCCCCGATATTGGCTACTCCAGATATCAGTAAGGAGTTTGTGATATATTGTAATGCCTCTAGAACCGGGCTCGATGGAGTCCTATTGCAAGACAGGAGGGTCGTGGCTTACCTGTCACGACAACTGCGCCCGCACGAGGAAAACTACGCCACCCATGATCTCGAGTTGGCACTCGTAGTGCATGCCGTGAAGACATGGCGACATTACCTTCTGGGGAAGCGATGTGAAATATACACCAACCACAAGAGTTTGAAGTATATCTTTACTCAGAGGGAATTGAATATGAGGCAACAAAGATGGTTGGAGTTAATCAAAGACTATGACCTCAGTATTCAATACCACCCCGGTAAGGCCAATGTGGTGGCCGATGCCTTAAGACGGAAAGCGAGCACCTTGAATGTTATGCTCAAGTAAAGGCTACCCGCCTTATATAAAGAGATGGAAAGCTTCGGGTTGGAGCTAGTTGAACCAGGGTTCCTAGCTAACCTCGAAGTAAAACCCACCCTGGCAGACGACATCAAGGAGGCCCGAAACGGGCACAAGAGCATCGAAGGCATCAAGAAGAAGATCCAGGAAGGCAAGGCTCCGGAATTCTCGGTGGATGGGCATGGAGTAGTGTGGTTTAGGAAATGTTTATGTGTACCCAACAAGGAAAAACTCAAGGACTTGATCCCGCAGGAAGCTCATGACACACCCTACTCTATTCACCCCGGTGGCACCAAGATGTATCAGGACCTCCGGGAAAGATTCTGGTGGCATGGCATGAAGAGGGAAATAGCATCCTATATTGCCAAGTGTGACTTGTGCCAGCAAGTCAAGGCTGAGAACCAACAACCTGTTGGATTGCAAGAACCCCTCCAAATGCCCGAATGGAAGTGGGACCGAGTCGGCATGGACTTCGTCACCGGCCTACCCACGTCCAGCAGAGGCCATGACTCTATATGGGTCATCGTCGACCATCTGACCAAGGTGTCTCACTTCATTCCGGTCAGTACCACCTATGGTGGCGACAAGCTGGCTAGCCTCTACATTGAGCATATTGTGAGCCTCCATGGAGTTCCCAAGGAGATCTTATCTGACCGAGGCACACAGTTCACCTCAAGATTTTGGAACAAGTTCCAAGAAGCTCTCGGAACTAAGCTCTCTTTCAGCACCGCCTTCCACCCGCAGACGGGCGGGCAGACGGAGAGAGTGAATCAGATACTCGAAGATATGCTCCGCGCTTGTGTCTTGGCACATGGGACCAAATGGGAAGACTGTCTATCATTCGCTTAGTTCTCATTCAACAACAGCTACCAGTCCAGTCTCCAGATGGCCCCATTTGAAGTCCTATACGGACGAAGTACCACACCCCGCTCAACTAGTCCGGAACCGGCGAAGGATTGATTTTCGGGCCGAAAGTTCTGCAAGAGGGAGAAGATAAGGTGCAACTTGTCCAGGAAAACTTGAAAGCGGCCAAGTCGTGAGAGAAGAGCTATGCGGACTCTCACCATAGAGAATTGGAGTTCAACCTCGGAGACCAGGTGTACCTCCGTGTCACACCACTCAAGGGGACCAAGCGTTTCCACGTCAAAGGGAAACTTGCTCCAAGGTTTATTGGACCTTTTAAGATCATGACAAGGCGTGGAGAAGTTGCTTACCAATTGGAGGTACCTCCGAAACTTTCGGGTGTGCACAACGTCTTCCATGTATCACAACTTCGGAAGTGTCTGCAAGCGCCAAACCGTCCAGATCTTTATAAGGACATTGACCATCAAGCCATCGATCTCCAACCAGATCACACTTATTGTGAGAGGCCGATCCGCATCCTGGATGAAGCAGAGCGTTGCACCAGAAGCCGCACCATAAAGTACTTCAAGGTTCAGTGGAGCAATCACACCGAAGCAGAAGCTACATGGGAGCGTGAAGACTATCTCTGATCCGAATTTCCATACCTTTTTAGCACCTATCTTAGGAATCTTGGGGACGAGATTCTTGTAAGGGGGGTAGGTTTGTCACACCCTGTTTTTACCTCACTTCCACTATAGTTTCAAAATATGAGTTTATTAAAAATTCAAAAACCAATGCTGTGTGTGCCATGATTTTCATTGTGTGCCTGTATGCTTGATTGGGCGGATTTAAAAACCATATTTTCATACATGATTATTCCCAAAGATTCTTCTTCTTATTTTTGACTATTTCGAAACCTTGCTTTGGGTTGCATTGCAAGTCCTTGATGGCAAGGGAGTGCCTTTACCCAAAGATGGTAATCTGGTTTTAGAACTATTTTAACTCCCCAAAATCATAAACTAAATATTTTACAAATTACTTTCCTATTTTATATGCATGTCCATTTCTGAGCCAGAAATGACATTTCTATATGAAAATTTACTTTTCTGCCTTAGAAAAATCTAAGAAAGTTTGGAGATACTGAGAGGACATATATTTTCCATACATAACATTTCCAACCCCTATTTATATTCAAAATATTTGAGCAAAACCTTGAAAACCTATTATGTCTGTTTTGATCTTTGGAAATATTTCCAATAAAATCCTAGAACATTCCAACAGCCTTCCCAAGATATATTTGGTGGCCACACCAAGCTTCACCTCATTCCAAGGTGATTTGGTTCACTAAATAATCCTAAAACCTTCTCTATCCAGAACCAAGTTGAAACATCTCTACATTGCAAAGTTTATCCAAATGACTTGAAACTTTGCAGGAATGTTCAACACCTCAAATGAGGAGTCTGTGCCAAAAAATGGGATTTGCACGGGGTAATTTACCCACATTCCCTTTGGAAAGGACATATCTGTCCGTTTGGGGGTGATTTCAAGTTTGCATTGCTAAACTTGTCCAATGAAGCTCAAATTTGGTGGAGTATCCTATTTTTGCATCAAAATTAATCATGTTAACTCTCATCACTAGTGGTTAAGTATTGCTATCCCAAACACCTGTTGAATACCTTCTGCCATATTAGTAAATCAGTTCCTACCTCACTCCACACCCATGCACTTTCCGCCAAACTCTTTGACCAAGCAGCCAGCACCACTCCCCAACTGCAGGTGAGTGGCCCCTCCTTGAATCCAAGCAGTAGAGCCAAAAACCTCATTCTAAGTTCCGGTTCAAAGCTGGCATCCCTCCTTTAACCACACCCCCATGGCCAACAAAGAGTCCCTCGGCTCTCAAACGGCTAGGCATCTCTAGACCCAGCCCCTCGACACCCCAGACACGGCCAAGGCGCCCCAGAGCGCGCCAGCATGTTGTGGCATGCCAAAACTATGCTCTGGGCACGCTGCTGGGCACACGTGAAGCAAAGGTGGCCAGCCCCGGCCGGATCAAGCCTCCCCCCGTTGCCCATTCGCGTCCCCGACAACCCCTCTATATCAGGGCAGCCCCAAGGCCCCTCCTCCCTCGCTCTGTTGACCGGAGCGACGCGTGCCCGCGTGCGCCATATCCAACCACAAGACCACGACCACACATGCACGTTCCTCCTTGCTCTCTCTCCCTCTCAGTAGGTCACAGGGGTCCTAAACCACGTCTACATATCGTGGTTTCGACCCCGAGCGCTCACTGCCCCTCCTACGAGCTGGGGTGAAACCACCGGCGCCTCTGGCTTGGTGGACCATCGGGGGCCTATAAATAGGCCTTCCCCCTCGCTCCAGCACCCCCATTCGACTCCTCGAGAGCCTAAATTCCACCCTAGCTACTCCATTTGAGCACAACGAGCTCCTGTGCTTGAGATCAACCGAGGCCCCGCCGATTCGGAGCTCCGTCGATCTCGGGCTAGAGTCCATCTCCGACGCTCGTCTCTCCTTATCCGTGACCCTAGCAGCCTCAGGGAGCTTCCTCATCACCTCCCCGAGCTAATCCCTACGTGTAGCACCTAGTTCATCAACCTCCCTAACCGGCTCCGCCGCAGCCACCTCATCGTCGGTGAATGAGGACCTCCCCGTCGATCCCTCGACCACCAGGAGGTAGGCGACGGTGAGCTGGTTCCATTTCTGCCATCTGTTGGGCTCAAGGGCGTCGGTAGCGTCACTGGCGTGCCTCCCCTTCTCTCTGTCCAGAGGTGGAAGACGACCTCGACAGGTGGGGCACACCTGTCGCTGACTCTTCTCTCTCCCCCTCTCTCCTCTCTGTCGCTGACCGCACGGGCCCGCACATCAGGTTTGAACTTGGCCGCGCGCGCACCAAGGTTGGCTGGCTGGCTGGCTAGCTGGGCTGGCCTAAGCCACAGGCCGAGCCAGGCCTGAGCCTTAGCCTCTTTTTTTCTTCAGTTTAATCCAGTTTTAAAGGATTTTTCAAAAATTTGTTATCCAATATACTTTAATTATTTTTCCACCACAATTCTTCTAAAAATGAGTAGAATTTAATAGAACCTTTGCACAAATTTTTAAGACAACTTTCTGTTTAGTAATAATTAAAAAGGCTATTTGGAATATTTTTTGCTTGTGTTAAAATTATTTTTAAAATAATCCTTGCATCAAAACCAGAAACAAATATTTTCAAAATGATAATATAGATTTATCACAATAGAGCAACATTTTTTAAAGTGAGTTTGTGATCTATTTTTGAGTGAGCTACTTATTACTTCTTTATTTATTACGACGATAGAAACCACGTTTGATGAAGGAGTTGGACTTGAAGACCCCGGATACTTAGCTGATCAAGGCAAGCAGCCCTTTGCCCATGTTTGAGCAAATATTATATTGCATGCTAGTAGAGCAATTATTCCCGTTGCATATGATCATGAATATTCGGTAAATCATCGATATGATGTTTTCGATGGCTCCTCCGGAGCACTTGTATTTTGAGCATGATCCTACAACCTATGAGGGTCATGCTAATATCATGATGACCAGTAGAGCTAAGCATAGTAGAAGCATGAGCATGATGGTGGTGTATATCAAAGGTTTATGAAAACCCCGTCGGGTGCCACTAATGCCCGAGGGTGATGATGAGTTAAGTGGCCACTTGTGAAGAAGTGGTGCACCGGGTGTATTTTGGTGTGAGTGGTTTTGGAAATGGGAATATATTTATGATGTGTCGACCATACCATGTGCGACCACGTCACCCCTTTATGGGATGGGGCTTTGTTGATTACTCTGGTCAGTGCTAGCAAAGAGCCACATTACTAGTGGCGGGAGTGATGTGCGGTCACTCTCGTGACGGGGTCGTGCCAGGTAGGGCAACTATGCCGTTTTTACGTGTTCCGGGCACACCATTGGTCCCTGCATGTTTGATACTGTCCAGAGTTGGTGCTCGTAAGACGTACATCATGTGGGTTGGGTACCAATCGAGTGGATCTCTTTGTCTAGTATCGTCAGGGGAAAGGCATTGATCGGGTACTTACCTCGGGTCTGTTATATACCACGAGTCATGGATGACACAGAAGTTTCCCGGATCTCGTGGGTACAACGTACAACCTCTGTAGAGTGTAAAACTATTCGAATAGCCGTGTCCACAGTCAAGGACAATTGAGTAATCATGCTTAAACTATGTCTAGTCGTTTCCGCATAAACCAAGTGTGTGTGTGTGTTTAATGGTGTTATATGAGAAAGAGTTCATATGACCAAGTTTGGTGACTCGGCATATCGGGTGAACCCGGAGTGTTCAGCCCACATCAGATATGTTGATATCTGTAACCTGTTCTTCTAAATACCATCTAGCTCAAGTTGCATATCCATCTCTGATCATGTTTACTATTAAGTTGCTTTCCACCAATATTGCATATTACTTGTTATCAGACAAAATGCATTATCCATATCATGGGCTGTTTGCGAGTACATTCAAAGTACTCACTGGCTTGCCACTGGTTATGTTATTGACCAGACATGGAAGGACCGGAGTTTGGAGAAGAGTACGTCATCAGAGACGGACGTGCGAACTAGGACGCTTCCCAGTCAGAATGCCTGTTTGTGTAGGCTGATGGCATGGACACCCGCTTAGCCCCAAGAATTCCGCTATTAGATGTATCCGTGTGTTTTGGCCTTATAGGCCCTACCTCTATGAATTTGACCTTATTGGTCATGTGTTGTATTATTTCGGTATGTTGGATGTAAGACTCTTAATATTCAGCATCTTTGTGTTCGGTGAGCATTGATCTCTGGGATCACTAAGCACATTCATTCAGAGATCTCGACTCGTAAGTCGGGGTCCCCACAATATTTGAGAGAGGGGTGAACGGATCTCCTAGCTAAGTCCTAAGACTAGAGAGAGCCAGAGCTCCAGGGGAAGAAATGAGCCCACAGGGGGAGAAGAAGCTAACCGAGCTATGTGGTGGGGGGTGGCTTATATAGAGTGCGCCACCCCCTCACCTCCTATGTTACAATGTGGGGGCATTATTGCCATGATGTCAGCCCACTACAAAAACTACACTATGAGGACGATGCTCCGACTGCCTTGCTCACTGTTGATCCTTGCATATCCGAGTGAGTCGTACGGCTGAGTGGTTGACTGTTGTCTGAGTGGACAGACTGTACTCGTCCGAGTGGATATACTGTACTTGCCTAGTCCCACCTCATGTGTGGAACCCATGCTATTATGGTATTTTGACCCTTCATGGGCCTACCCATTTTGTGTATCCCCAACAGTAGCCCCTGAGACTCTGAGTGATTGATGGTAGTCAGTTGGAGTGTGTAGAGTCTGTTGAACTTGAATGTTGTTGCTGGACCTCACCAAGAAGAATATTACTTTTTTGTATTTCTGTTCCAGTGGGGGCATGCTCAGTGCACCCACTGGGTGTAGTCCCTGAGCCTTTGTCGGACTAGATGAGTCTGGCAGCGGGTTTAAGTCTTCTAGTGCTCGTCATGTCGAATGCTTGTTGAGTCTACCTTATATGATTTCTGGATCAGGGTCGAGTCCCCGAGTATATTTCTCTACTTAGGTGACACGGGGTCGCAGCTCATCCCCGAGTATGGATGATGTCTGTACTCGGAGTATATTTTAAATTAGGCGAAGTCAGGTTCGCAGCTAAGTCCCTAAGTATGAAGCGTGTCCGTATTCAGAGTTGTTTTAAACTTAGGCGATATGGAGTTGGAGCTAAGCTCCTGAGTGTGGAGAATGTCCATACTCGGAGTAGTTTTTAACTTAGGCGATACGGAGTCGCACCTAAGTTCCCGAGTGTGGAGCGTGTCCGTACTCGGAGTAGTTTTTAACTTAGGCGATACGGAGTCGCACCTAAGTTCCCGAGTGTGGAGCGTGTCCGTACTCGGAGTAGTTTTTAACTTAGGCGATACGGAGTCGCAGCTAAGCCCCCGAGTGTGAAGCGTGTGTGTACTCGGAGTAGTTTTTAACTAGGTGATACAGATTCGCAGCTAAGTTCCTGAGTGTGGAGCGTGTCCGTACTCGGAGTAGTTTTTAACTTAGGCGATACAAAGTCGCAGCTAACCCCGAGTGTGGAGCGGGTCCGTACTCGGAGTAGTTTTTAACTTAGTCAATACGGAGTCGCAGCTAAGTTCCCGAGTGTGGAGCGTGTCCATACTCGGAGTAGTTTTTCACTTAGGCGATACAGAGTCGGAGCTAAGTTCCCAAGTGTGGATCGTGTCCGTACTCGGAGTAGTTTTAACTTAGGCGATATGGAGTGGCAGCTAAGCCCCCGAGTGTGGAGCGTGTATGTACTTGGAGTAGTATTTAACTTCGGCAATACGGAATTGCAACTAAGTTCCCAAGTGTGGAGCGTGTCCGTATTCGGAGTAGTTTTTAACTTAGGCGATACAGAGTCGCAGCTAAGCCCCCGAGTGTGGAGCGTGTCCGTACTGGGAGTAGTTTTTAACTTAGGCCATACGGAGTCACAGCTAAGTTCCCGAGTGTGGACGATGTAGTTTTTAACTTAGGTGATACAAAGTCGCAACTAAGCCCCCGAGTGTGGACGATGTCCTCACTCGGAGCAGTTTTGAACTTAGGCGAAATCAGGTTCGCGGCTAAGTCTTTCACCCACTGAGGGTTATGTTGTATATGTGTCCAACTGAGCGATGGCGCGTAGAGCAGCCAGGTGATGAAGACAGGCCACACGGAGTGGCAACACGCAAGGCATCCGAGTGAAGTAGACGCGTCTAACTGAGTGGCGACGCGCGGGGAGACCATGTGATGTAGACGCGTCCAGTATAGTTGCGATGCGTGGGGCATCCGATTGAGGTAGATATGTCTCACTGAGTGGCAACGCACAAGGCGGTCAAGTAACGGCGCACGGGGTGGCCTAGTCGAGAATGTTGTCGCGGAGGTAACCGACCGAGTGATGGCGCGCGGGGCGTCGAGTCGAGCATGTCGTCGAGAATGGCGCACAGAGGCGTCCGGATAACTTGTGTATGAAAAATAACACAAGCTAACATGAAAAATTCTTGAAGTAATTTGATGTTTGTTGAAATGATTTGTGTAAATCACACCCCTAGACACCCGTTGGGTGTGCCAGGTTCTTGCTGGTCCGGAACCGTCAAGAGTCTAAAAGAGTGAAGGATCGAAGTGAACTTGTGAAAGTGAAGGATCCGACTAAACTCGTTTTGAGTATTGGACCCAAATGAAGTGGAAGTGTAGTGTTCCGACATGAAAATAAACACCGAGAGTAGAGGTACACTCGATGGCGTGGCCTTTGAGTGGACGTCATGCGCGACTTTACGTGCCACTCGATAACTTGGAAATAACTTATTTAATTTAATGGAGTTGTGAACAATGACTTAGCTTTCTGACGACACGCGGGGTGGTCGAGCGAAGTAGACACGTCCGGCTGAATGGCGATGCACGAGGCGGCCAAGTGACGAAGATGTGTCTCGCCAAGTGGTGATGCGTGGAGTTTCCGAGTGACGACACCGCATCCAGCAGAGTGACGGCGCGCGGGGCGGCCGAGTGACGATGAAACATTCAATAGAGTGACGGCGCGCGGGGCAGCCGAGTGACGATGGCGTGTCTCGCCGAGTGGCGATGCGCGGAGCTGTCGAGTGATGAAGACGCGTCAAGCAGAGTGACGTCACATGGGACAGCCGAGTGTCGATGGAGCGTTCAACAGAGTGACGACGCGCGGGGCGGTCGAGATGATGTAGGTGTGCTCAGCCGAGTGACGGCGCGTGAGGCGGCCAAATGATGTAGGCGCGTCCAGCAGAGTGGCGACACGTGGGGCGGTCGAGATGATGTAGGCGCGCTCAGCCGAGTGAAGGCGCGTGAGGTGACCGGATGATGTTGGCGCGTCTAGTAGAGTGGCGACGCGCGGGCAGCCATGCGACGAAGACGTGCTCAGCCGAGTGACGACGTGCGAGACGCCCGGATGATGGAGATGTGTCCAGCCGAGTGGTGTCGCGTTGGGCGGCCATGTGATGACGACGTGCTCGGTCGAGTGATGGTGCGCGAGGCGGCTGAGTGACGATGGCATGTCTCGCCGAGTGGCGATGCACGGAGATGCCGAGTGATGATGGTGTGTCTCGCCAAGTGGCGATGCACAGAGCTACCAAGTGATGAACACGTGTCTAAAAGAGAGACGACGCACGGGACGGTCGAGTGTCGATGGAGCGTTTAGCAAAGTGATGGCGCACGGGGCGATTGATATGATGTAGGCGCAATCAGCCGAGTGACAACGCGGAGGCGGCCGGTTGATGTAGGCGCGTCTAGCAGAGTGGCGATGCGCGGGGCGGCCATGCGATGAAGACGCGCTTAGTTGAGTGACAGCGCACGAGACATCCAGATGATGGAGATGCGTCCAGCCGAGTGGTGGCGCGCTGGGCGGCCATGTGATGAAGACGTGCTCAGCGGAGTGATGGCACGCGAGGTGGCCGAGTGATGAAGACACATCCAACCGAGTGGCGACACGCTAGGAGGCTAAGGGATGAAGGCGCGCTCAGACGGCGCGTGAGGCGGTCGAATGATGGTGTAACCTGTGTACGAAAAATAGCACAAGCCAGCATAAAAAATTCTCAAAGTAATATGAGTTTACTGAAATGATTTGCGTAAATTACACCCCTAGACACCCGCTGGGTGTGCCAGGTTCTTACTAGTCCGGAACCAACAAGAGTCTAGAATAGTGAAGGTTGGGTCTAAACTCGTTTGAGTTTTGGACCCAAATGAAGCGGAAGTGAAGTGTTCTGACATAAATAAACAACCGAGTGTAGAGTTACACTCGGTGGTGTGGCCTTCGAGTAAACGTCATGTGTGACGTACTGACGCTCGGGAATACGAAAATAACTATTTAATAAAATGCAGTGCTGAAGTGAAGAATGGCTTAGCTGTCTGACGACACGTGAGCGACTGAATGGCAAAGAAGCGTCCAACAAAGTGATGACACATGGAGCATCCAGGTGATGAAGACGCGCCTCATAGTGCGGTGGCGCGCGGAGCGGCCGAGTGATGAAGACGCTCCAGCAGAGTGACGACGCGCGGGGCAACTAAGTGATGAATACGTGCCTCACGGTGCGGCGACGCGCGGAGCGGTCGAGTGATGAAGCCATGTCTCACTGAGTGGTGATGCGTGGGGCGACCCAGTAATGAAGATGTGCCTCACAGACCGGCGACGCGTGGAGCAGCCGGGTGATGAAGCCGTGTCTCACTAAGTAGCGACACGCGGGGTGGACGAGTGATGAAGACGCGTCCGGTTGGGCGAAGGTGCGCGGGGCTATCGGGTGATGAAGACACATCTGGTTGATTGACAGTGCATGGGTGACCGAGTCACTGCATGTTAGGTCGTCTGCATGTCATCATGTTATTTTCACAAGGAAAATGTCCGTCGAAGCGGGCTTACATTCAGTCAAGTGACGACGCGCTGGCCAGTCGAATGGAGCATGTGGTCGAGTAGCGGTCGAGTGGAGCCTGTGGTCTAGGAGGCATCCGACCAAGTGATGGCTCGCTGGGTAGCCGACTGTAAAGATGTGTTCGGTCGTTTGAATGAACGATCGTGTACTGAAACAGGCATGTGTAGGGACATTTCCGGCCTCCGGGCTACTGTCGAGCATCCGAATAAAAGGAGGTGTTTTCCTTATCGCAATCGTCACTGAACCGTCGTCGCCCGCGACATGTCAGCCACTCGATGCATGATGAATGGACCTGAAGCCATCTGAGTGAATAATGCATCCAAATGGATTCTCTCGTGCTTGCTTGCTTCCCTTAAAAAGATCCATCGAATGACCCTGGCAGTTTTTTAAGTGAAGGCTCGGTTAAATCATGAATGGTTATGCGTGGTTAGGCATGCACACACTATTACTCCACACACCGACCGACTCCTACCTGCATCCAGAGTACTGAGTTCATAAAGAAGAGAGTAACGCATTAAGTAAGATCACATGATGTAGAAGGATAAACTTAAGAAATATGATGAAAACCCCAACTTTTTATCCTCGATGGCAACAATGCAATACGTGCCTTGCTACCCCTACTTTGTCACTAGGTGAGGACACCGCAAGATTGAACCCAAAACTAAGCACTTCTCCAATTGCAAGAATTACCAATCTAGTTGGCCAAACAAAACCAATAACTCGAAGAGACTTGCTAAGATATGAAATCATGCATATAAGAATTCAGAGAAGATTCAAATAATATTCATAGATAATATGAACATAAACCCACAATTCATCGGATCTCGACAAACACACTACAAAAGAGTATTACATCAGATAGATCTCCATGAAGATCATGAAGAACATGGTATTGAAGAACAAAGAGAGAGAAGAAGCCATATAGCTACTAGCTATGGACCCGCAGGTCTATGGTGAACTACTCACACATTATCGGAGGGGCAATGGAGTTGATGTAGATGCCCTCCGTGAGGCTCCCAGATTGGATCTCACGGGAACAAAGGCTCTCGACGACGAAAAAGTATTTTGTTGTCTCCTTTCGGCAATGGGGGAACATTTGGGAATTTTTAGGACAAGGATAAGGGTTAGGAGACCTATAGGGGGCCCACAAGACCGGGGGGGGGGTGGGGGCTAGGGTGCGCCGTGCAGGCTTGTCGTTTCCCGACAGGTGTCGTGCCCCCTTCTCCAAGTCTAGCAGTTTTCTTCTGGTCCAAGAAAAATTATTCCGGAGGTT
Organism: Hordeum vulgare subsp. vulgare; assembly: GCF_904849725.1. Taxonomy (NCBI): domain Eukaryota; kingdom Viridiplantae; phylum Streptophyta; class Magnoliopsida; order Poales; family Poaceae; genus Hordeum; species Hordeum vulgare. The sequence goes on along the minus strand of NC_058520.1, from coordinate 295,506,202 downwards.
TTATTCCGTTTGGACTCCATTTAATATTCCTTATCCACAATACTCAAAAACATGAATAAACCAGAAACTAGAACTAGGCTCTAGATTAATAGGTTAGTCCCAAAAATAATATAAAATAGCATATTAATGCATATAAAAAATCCAAAACAAATAATATAATAGCACGGAACAATAAAAAATTATAGATACGTTGGATACGTATCAAGCATCCCCAAGCTTAATTCTTACTTGTCCCCGAGTAGGTAAATGATAAAAACAGAATTTTTGTTGTGGAATGTTACCTACCATATTTATCCATGTAATATTCTTTATTGTGGCATGAATATACAGATCCATAAGATTCAAAACAAAAGTCTAATATTGACATAAAAACAATAATACTTCAAGCATACTAACAAGGCAATTGCTTCCTTTCGAAATAACATGGTCTTAGAAAATTATCCCTACAAAATCATATGGTCTGGCTATGCTCCATCTTCCCCACACAAAGTATCTAAATCATACACAACCCTGATGAAAGATAAGCGATTGTTTCACACTTTTTATGTTCTCAAACCTTTTCAACTCTCACGCAATACATGAGCGTGAGCCATGGATGTAGCACTGTAGGTGAAATAGAATATGGTGGAGGTTGCAAAAAGAAAGGAGGAGAAGATAGTCTCACATCAACTAGGCGTATCAATGGGCTATGGAGATGCCCATTAATAGATATCAATGTGAGTGAGTAGGTATTGCCATGCAACAAATGCACTAGAGCTATAAGTATATGAAAGCTCAAAAAGAAATCTAAGTGGTCGTGCAAAAGATGAAATTCCACTAGTTATATCAAAGTGAAAAAATAGGAAACTCTCTATGAAGAACATGGTGCTACTTTGAAGTACAAGTGTGGAAAAAGATAGTAGCATTATCCCTTCTCTCTTTCTCTCATTTTTTTGTGGGCATATTTGGCCTCTTTTATTTTTTTATGGGCTTCGCCGGACTCTTTTATTTTTTGTAAAGTCCGGATACTCATCCCAACTTGTGAGAGAATCATAGCTTCCACCATCCTTTTGTCACACGGGGCAATGCTCTAATAATGCAAATCATCACCCTTTTATTTACTTAAAACTCAAAGATTAAACCTCGATATCTAGAACAAAATATGACTCTATAAGCAATATGGAAGTGATGGTGCATGTCATAAAAAACGGGACGGTGGTGTTGCATGTCAATATATCTCGGAATGGATATGAAAATGCCATAATAGCTAGACATGATGGCTGTTGTGAGGAAAGTATATGGTGGGTGTACTGAGGAAGGTGGGTTTAATGTACCGGCGAAAGTTGCACGACACTAGAGAGGCTAGCAAAGGTGGATAGGTGAGAGTGCGTATAATCATTGAACTCAACATTAGTCCTTAAGAACTCACATACTTATTCCAAAAGCCTATTAGTTATCGAAGCAAAGTATTAGACGCATGCTCCTAGGGGAAGGGTTGGTAGGAGTTAACCATCACGTGATCCCGACCACTACACAAGGGTTGACAATCATTAAACAAATCATGCTCCGACTTCATCACATAACGGTTCACCATACGTGCATGCTACGGGAATCAAAACCTTTAACACAAGTATTTCTTCCAATTCACAATTACTTACTAGCATGAATCTCATATTACCATCTTCATATCTCGAAACTATATGCAAGAATCAAACTTCTCAGCATATTCAATGCACTTAATATGAAAGTTTTTATTATATCCCTCTTGGATGCCCATTATATTACGACTAAATCATAACCTAAACCAATTACCATGCTGTTTAAAGAACTCTCAAAATAATATAAATGAGGTATGAGAGTTTAATAATTTCTATAAACTAAAACACCACGGTGCTCTAAAAGATATAAGTGAAGCACTAGAGCAACATTGCCTAGCTCAAAAGATATAAGTGAAGCACATAGAGTATTCTAATAAAATCACAATTCAGCATGTCTCTCTCAAAATATGGGTGCAACAAGGATGATTGTGGAAAACTAAAAAGTAAAGACTCATATCATACAAGACGCTCCAAGCAAAACACATATCTTGTGGTGAATAAAAATATAGTCTCAAGTAAATTTACCAATGGATTGAAGACGAAAGAGGGGATGCCTTCCGGGGCATCCCCAAGCTTAGGCTCTTTGTTATCCTTGAATATGGATTGGAATGCCTTGGGCATACCCAAGCATAGGCTCTTGCCACTCCTTATTCCATAGTCCATCAAATCTTTACCCAAAACTTGAAAACTTCACAACACAAAACTCAACAGAAAACTCATGAGATCCGTTAGTATAAGAAAAATAAATCACCACTTTAGGTACTGTTGTGAACACATTCTTTATTTATATTGGTGTAATATTTACTGTATTCCAACTTCTCCATGGTTTATACCCCCTAATACAACCCATAGATTCATCAAAATAAGCAAACAACACAATGAAAACAGAATGTGTCAAAAACAGAATAGTGTGTATCAATCCGTATACTTAGAATACTTCTGTAACTCCAAAAATTATGAAAAATTAGGAAAATCAGGGCAATTTGTAAAAAAGTCTTTAAAAAAATCATATCAAAACCACGTCCAGTGAATTTACAAAATTCCTGGACTGAGAGCGAAAGTTTCTGTTTTTCTGCAAAATCAACTTGCAAACACCGTAGACCATCCCAAAGGTATTACTTGGCTCAAACACTAATTGAAACAAGAAAACACAATTATTACAGAGGTAATAATGTGTGCAGCACTCAAAAACAGAAGCAAAAATAAAATCATAAAAATCAAATTGGGTTGCCTCCCAACAAGCGCTATTGTTTAACGCCCCTAGCTAGGCATAATGCAATAGTTCTAGGTATTGTCATCTTTTGTATGCAATCCATAAGTAGCTCTCATAATATATTCACTAGGTAATTTCATTTTATTTCTAGGAAAGTGCTCCATGCCTTTCCTTAATGGAAATTGGAATCTAATATTTCCTTCTTTCATATCAATAATTTCACCAATCGTTCTAAGGAAAGGTCTACCAAGAATAATAGGACATGTAGGATTGCAATCTATATCAAGAACAATGAAATCTACGGACACATAATTCCTATTTGCAACAATAAGAACATCATTAATCCTTCTCTGAGGTTTCTTAATTGTAGAATCCGCTAGATGCAAATTTAAGGAGCAATCATCAAATTGACGGAATCCTAGCACATCACATAAAGTTTTTGGAATCGTGGAAATGCTAGCACCCAAATCACACAAAGCATAGCACTCATAATCTTTAATTTTAATATTAATAGTAGATTCCCACTCATCATAAAGCTTTCTAGGTATAGAAACTACCAATCAAGTTTCTCGTCAAAAGATTTCATCATAGCATCTACAATATGTTTACTAAAAGCTTTATTTTGATGATAAGCATAAAGAGAATTCAACATGGATTGCAACAAGGAAACACAATATATCAAAGGAAAACTATCATAATTAAAGTCCTTGAAATCCAAAAGAGTGGGTTCATTGGTATTTAAAATTTTGACCTTTCAATCCCACTTTCATCAATCTTAGCATTAAGATCTATAAACTCTGAATCATTAGGACGCCTTTTAACTAAAGTTGACTCATCTCCAGTCTTATATTTTCAAGATTTATATTAGAAAACAAATAATCAATAGGAGTCACGTCAATCACTTTAAGATCCTCATAATTATTATCACGAGAAAACACCTTTGCAAGCCATTCACACACTTAGCACGTATTCTAGTGGTTCTTTCCTTACACTCATCAATAGAAATTCTCATAGCTTTTAAGTACTCATTAATATCATGCTTGGGGGGGGGAATAGATCTAATTTTCAAAGATTCAATCTCAAGAGAAATTCCATCAATGTTACTAGCCAAATCATCAATCTTGAGCAATTTTTCTTCAATCATAGCATTGAAACCTTTTTGAGAGCTAATGAATTCTTTAATATTGTTCTCAAGATGAGAGGGAATCTTATTATAATTTCCATAATAATATTTGTAGGAATTACCATAATTGTTAGAGGAATTACTAGGAAATAGCCTAGGATTGAAATTACCTCTATACGCGTTATTGCCAAAATTGTTCCTACTAAGAAAATTCACATCGATAGATTCATTATTATTTACAATAATAGAAGACAAATGTATAACCTTGGGATCAATAGGAGCACTCTTACTAGAAAATAATTTCATCAATTCATCCATATTTCCACTCAAAGTATTTATTTCTTCAATAGCGTGCACTTTTTTACTAGTAGGAGATCTTTCGATATGCCACTGAGAGTAATTTTCCATAATATTATCTAGGAGTTTAGTAGCCTATCCTAATGTTATTTCCATAAAAGTACCACCCGTGGCGGAATCTAAAAGATTTCTAGAAGGAAAATTCAATCCCGCATAAATTTTTTGTATAATCATCCATAAACTCAAACCATACACGGGGTAATTCCTAATCATTAGTTTCATCCTCTCCCAACATTGTGCAACATGCTCATGATCAAGTAGTTTAAAATTCATTATATCGTTCCTAAGGGATATAATCTTAGCGGGCGAAAAGTACTTGGAAATAAAAGCATCTTTCCACTTATTCCACGAATCAATACTATTTTTAGGTAAAGATGAAAACCAACTTTTAGCACGATCTCGTAGTGAGAAAGGAAATAGCTTCAATTTAAAATTTCATTGTCCACATATTTCTTATTTTGCATATCACACAACTCAACGAAAGTATTTAGATGGGATGCGAATCTTCACTAGGAAGGCCAGAAAATTGTTCTTTCATAACAAGATTGAGCAAAGCGGCATTAATTTCACAAGATTTCGCACTAGTGGCGAGAGCAATCAGAGTACTAATAAAATCATTATTATTAGTAGTGGAAAAATCACATAACTTGGTATTCTCTTGAGTCTTGTGACAAAGCAAGCAATCTAGCACACAAGCAATCAAACGAAAAGACGAACGAAAAAGGCAAATCTTTTTGGTATTTTCTAAAAATCGTTTTAGAAGTGGGGGAGAGGAAAACAAGAAGCAAATAAAGTAAATGCAAGAGATGAGTTTGTGATGGTTACTTGGTAGACTTGATCTTGCAATGTATCCTCTCTAGCAACAACGCTAGAAATCCTTCTTGCTACTTCTTGAGCTTGCGCTGGTTTTCCCTTGAAGAGGCAAGGGTGATGCAACAAAGTAGATAAGTATTTCTCTTAGTTTGTTGAGAACCAAGGTATCAATCCAGTAGGAGGAACGAGCAATGCCCCAATCGTAGTACCTACACAAACAATCAAACACTTGCACCCAACGCTAAAAAGGGGTTGTCAATGCCTTCATAGTTATTTGCAAGGATAAGATCTGATAGAGATAGATATAAAAGATTGATAGATCTAAAAGTAAAACAAAAGTAAATAAATAGCAGCAATATATTTTTCGTATTTTTGGTTTATATATCCAAAAGTAAACAATGCTAAGATATGAAAGTAAACAAACCAAATCATATCACATAAGATCAAATCATCCCAAAACTTTTTGAGGATTTTTTCTTGAAGATAAGGATCACCTCGAACTTGGAGGCCAAGGAAGATCTTGCCGGAGGGCCCGACACAACACCAGGGCGCGCCCCAGGGGGGGGGGGGGCGCCCAAATGTTGTGTGGGCCCCTCCATGCTCCATTTGCCCTACCTCCTCCATGATAAATTAATCAATATTCCAAAACCCTAAAGGGAGTCCACGAAATACTTTTTCTGTCGCCGAAAGCCTTTGTTCTCGCCAGATCCCATCTAGAGGCATTTTCCAGTACTCCGCCGGAGGGGGAACTCATCACGGAGGGGCTCTACATAAACCTTGCCGCCTCTCTGATGATGCGTGAGTAGTTCACCACAAACCTACGAGTCCATAGGTAGTAGCTAGATGGCTCTCTCTCTCCTTCTTTGTATCTCAATACTACGGTCTCCATGATCTTCATGGAGATCCATTCGATGTAATGACTTTGTGCGGCATGTTTGTTGGGATCCGATGAATTGTGAGTTTATGATCAGATCTATCCTTGTTTTATTTGAGTTCCTTATTGATATCTTTTATGCATGATTTAGTATTGCCTTGTATTTCTTCTCCGAAGTTTTGGTTTGGTTTTGCCAACTAGAACATATCTTCTTTCAATGGGAAGAGGTGCTCGGTAATGGGTTCGATCTTGCGGTGTTCAATCCTAGTGACGAAAAGGGAGTTTATATGCAAGTGTTGTCGCCATTAAGGATAACAAGTTGGGATGAATTATTATATGCTTTTGTCTTGACTACATCATGTCAACGGTCTTAATGCATTACTTCGTTCTTAGGAATTTAATACACTAGATAGGGGTCGATGTGTGAAGTAATAGTAGTAGATGCAAGCAGGAGTCGGTCTACTTGATTTGGATGTAATGCCATTGCCTTGGATATCGTCATAATTATTTGCTTTTCTATCAATTGCCCAACAATAATTTGTTTACTCACCCTATGCTATTTTCTTGAGAGAGATGCCACTAGTGAATCCTACGGCCCCCGGGTGTACTTTTATTATAAGATCAATCTCGTTTACTTATATAAAAATACCAAAAATACTTGCTGCACTTTTTAATCTTTTAGTTATTTATAAATCTATCATATATAATTTAATATCGCTTCTTGACCGCCGAGAGATTGACAACCTATCGTTTGCGTTGGGTGCGAAGGTTTGCGTTGTGTGTGCATGTGTCGGTGTTGCTTGGCTCTCCTAGTGGATTGATAACCTTGGTTTCTTAACTGAGGAAAATACATACTCTACTGTGCTGCATCATACTCTCCTCTTCGAGGATAAAAATCCAATGCAGTTTACAAGTAGCATCTATGCCAAAAAAGCCTCATTTCCTAAGAAGCTTGTAGCTCCCAAGAGGAGTACCAAGGATATTCCTACATCACAGAAGAACAAAGGATGTGCATCCACAAATTTTGCTGCAGAGGAGGAGGATGCACATGTGCTAATGAAGATGAGAGCTCATCTGCCATTGCATAATGCTCATCATCCAGCTGCCGAGGACATGAAAAAGAGAAGAGATCAAGGACTAAGGAAGTGGAGTTCAGTTGATCCTTATGCCTTCAGAAAGAATTGATCGACAAAGAGTCCTGCAGTCAGTGACATGAGATATGTCGATTGGGAATATATCAAGGCCAATGAACATTATTTTCGTCATGTGAGAGAAAACTCCAGGCTAGTCGACATTGAAGATTTTTGTGGAAAAGAGATGACTTCATGGGACGATGACATGATCATGCAATTATATTCCACCGCTCATTTTTATACTGATGGAAGGATTGTATGGATGACTGAAGGTCACCGGTATGAGTCTACCATGGATGAGTGTGCCACTATCATTGGTGCCCTGATACGTCGCCATCGTATCTGCTTTTCCAAACTCTTTTGCCCTTGTTTTGGACTCTAATTTGCATGATTTGAATGGAACTAACCCGGACTGACGCTGTTTTTAGCAGAATTGCCATGGTGTTGTTTTTGTGCAGAAATAAAAGTTCTCGGAATGACCTGGAAACTTACGAGGATATTTTTGGAATATATAAAAAATACTGGCGCAAGAATTACTCGAAGACACGGAGCCAGGAGCCCACGAGACGAGGAGGTGCGCCCCCCTATGGTGCGCCTGGCAGGCTCGTGGGGCCCACGTGACTCCGCAGCCTCCAACTCCAACCCTATATAGCCTCTCTCGCCCAGGAAAAATTAAGAGAGAAGAGTTCATCGCGTTTCACGATACGGAGCCGCTGCCACCTCCTGTTCTTCCTCGGGAGGGCAGATCTGGAGTCCGTTCTGGGCTCCGGAGAGGGGAAATCGACGCCGTCGTCATCATCAACCATCCTCCATCGCCAATTCCATAATGCTCTCCATCGTTCGTGCGTAATCTCATCGTAGGCTTGCCGAACGGTGATGGGTTGGATGAGATCTATGATGTAATTGAGTTAGTTTTGATGGGGTTTGATCCCTAGTATCCACTATGTTCTAAGATTGATGTTGCTACTACTTTGCTATGCTTAATGCTTGTCAATAGGGCCCGAGTGCCATGATTTCAGATCTGAACCTATTATTTTTTCATCAATATATGTGTGTTCTTGATCCTATCTTGCAAGTTGTAGTGACGTACTATGTATTATGACCCGGCAACCCCAGAGTGACAATAACCGGAACCACTCCTGGAGATGACCATAGTATGAGGAGTTCATGTATTCACTATGTGCTAATGCTTTGTTCCGGTTCTCTATTAAAAGGAGACCTTAATATCCCTTAGTTTCCATTAGGACCCCGCTGCCACGGGAGGGATGGACAAAAGATGTCATGCAAGTTCTTTTCCATAAGCACGTACGACTAAATACGGAATACATGCCTACATTACATTGACGAACTAGAGCTAGTTACATATCACCCTATGTTATATCTGTTACATGATGAATGTCATCCGACAGAATTATGCATCACCGATCCAATGCATACGAGCTTTTCCTATATTGGTCCTTGCTAAGTTACTTTACCACTACTGCTGTCACACTTGCTATACAAATTACTACTGCTACTGTTGCCCCCGCTACCGTTACTATTGTACTACTTTGCTACTAAAACATTGCTGCAGATACTAAGTCTTTCAGGTGTGGTTGAATTGACAACTCAACTGCTAATACTCGAGAGTATTCTTTGGCTCCCGTTGTGTAGAATCAATAAATTTGGGTTGAATAGTCTACCCTCGAAAACTGTTGCGATCCCCTATACTTGTGGGTTATCAAGACCTTTTTCTGGCGCCGTTGCCGGGGAGCATAGCTCTATTCTCTGAGTCACTTGGGATTTATATCTGTTGATCACTATGAGGAATCTGAGAGATCCAAAAACTAAAGTCTTGCCCTCAACTACGAGGACAGGTAAGGAACTGCCATCTAGCTCTGCACTTGATTCACCTTCAGTTATGATTAAATTTGTGACACCACCACCTACTAGTAATTCTGATATGTCGCCTGTGCTTGATGATGCTACTTCTGCTATCCATGATGCTTATGATGATGCTTCGCTTGATAATGATATGCCACTGGGTGAATTTATGGATGCACAAATTGCTAGAGTTACTGCTGAATTTGATGATACTTCTGAAACTAATGAAATTATTGAAATGGAACTTGCTGTTTCACCTGTTAGACCTAGCTCTCCTAGATATGAGTTGCCTGATATACCTAAGGGTTATGTTATGGAGGGAGAGGTAGCTGAAGACTTTCTTGCTTCTAAGGATAGCTATGATCTTGAGAATTTATTACGCAAGTGGAAAGAAAAATCTCTGAATGCTAGAATGAAATATGATCCTAAGTTTGCTACTTCACCCATCTTTGTTACTGATAAGGATTATGAATTCTCTGTCGATCCTGAGTTAATCACTTTGGTTGAATCTGATCCTTTTCATGGTTATGAATCTGAAACTGTTGTAGCACATCTTACTAAACTGAATGATATAGCCACCCTATTGAGTAATGAGGAATTTTTTGCTATTACTATATCCTTAAGTTGTTTCCTTTCTCACTAAAGGGTGATGCTAAAACTTGGTTTACTTCTCTTGCTCCTGGTTGTGTGCGTAGTCCCCAGGATAAGATATACTACTTCTCTGAGAAATATTTTACTGCCCATAAGAAACAAGATGCATTGCAGGATATATATAACTTTGTGCAAATTGAAGAAGAGAGTCTCCCACAAGCTTGGGGGAGGCTTGTCCAGTTACTTAATGCTTTGCCTGATCACCCTCTTGAGAAAAATGAAATACTTGATATCTTTTATAATGGACTAACCGTTGCTTCTAGGGACCACCTAGATAGTTGTGCTGGTTGTGTTTTGAGGGAACAAACTGTGGAACAAGCTGAAATTCTATGAAATAATATCTTGAGCAATGATAATGCTTGGACTATTCCCGAACCGCCTCCGAAGCCAACTCCGAAGAAAAGAGGTATTCTATTCCTCAGTCCTGAAAATATGCAAGAAGCCAAGAAATCTATGCAAGAGAAAGGTATTAAATCTGAAGATGTTATGAATCTACCACCTATTGAAGAAATACATGGTCTTGATAACCCGACACAGGTAGTAGAGGTAAATTCTCTTCGTAGATTCAGTGAGAGTGATATTCCTTATGATAACCTGCTAGCTTATGCTTAGATGAATTTGATAACTTTGTTGCCAAACAACAAAGTTTTAATGATTATGTTAGCAGACAACTGCAATAAAATGCTCGTATGATTAATCATATAAGTGCTTGTGTGGATAGAAATGTTAATGATCTTAAGCTTATTGGTAAACATGCTTCTATGGTCACTACTCAAGTAGAACAAGTACTTAAGGCTCAAAATGACTTGCTCAATGAATTGAATGACAATTCTGTTAGAGTTGTCACTAGAGGTGGTAGAATGACTCAGGAACCTTTGTATCCTAAGGGCCATCCTAAGAGAATTGAACAAGATTCTCAAGGAGTTAATACTGATGCACCTAGTCATCCTGGTAATAGGAAGAAAAAGAAAGATGATAGGAACTTGCATGCTAGTAAACCTGTTGCTCTTACACCTGAGAATCCAAATGCTGTTTCTATTTCTAATGCCGGAACATAATCTGGTGATGAACATGAGCCTAGTGACAATATTGATAATGATGTTCATGTTGATGCTCAACCTAGTAATGATAATGATGTGGAGGTTGAACCTGCTGTTGATCTTGATAACCCACAACCTAAGAACAAGAGATATGATAAGAATGATTTTATCGCTAGGAAGCATGGTAAAGAAAGAGAACCATGGGTTTAGAAACCCAGGCCATTTCCTCCCAAACCATCCAAGAAAAAGGATGATGAGGATTTTGAGCGCTTTGCTGAAATGATTAGACGTGTCTTTTTGCAAATGCGTTTAACTGATATGCTTAAAATGTCTCCTTATGCTAAGTACATGAAAGATATTGTGACTAATAAAAGGAAGATATCTGATGTTGAGATTTCCACCATGCTTGCTAATTACACTTTTAAGGGTGGGACTCCTAAGAAACTAAGTGATCCCGGAGTGCCCACTATACCTTGCTCCATTAAAGGAAATTATGTTAGAACTGCTTTATGTGATCTTGGAGCCGGTGTTAATGTGATGCCTCTCTCTTTATATCGTAGACTTGAATTGGATAAGTTGACACCTACTGAAATGTATTTGCAAATGGCCGACAAATCAACTGCTTTACCTATCGACATTTGCGAGGATGTGCCTGTTGTGGTTGCGAACGTTACTATCTTAACAGACTTTGTTATTCTTGATATTCCCGAGGATGATGCCATGGCGGTAATCCTTGGAAGACCCTTTTTAAACACTGCAGGGGTTGTTATTGATTGCAACAAAGGCAATGTCACTTTCCATGTTAATGGTAATGAGCACACGGTGCACTTTCCGAAGAAGCAATATCGAGTTCATTGCATTAATGCTATTGAAAAATCTTCATCAAATATTATTGGAAGCTTTGAATGCCCTATTCCTACTGTCAAGATGAAATATGATATACTTATTGGGGATATGCACATCCCCGTTGAGGTAACCTAGTGATGATTCGAAAATTCTCCGATTTTATGTGATTCAAGAAAAGTTTGTCAAGGAGACTTGATCAACCTCATTGACGAATTTCTTTTGATGACCATGAGATGGATGAATTTAGAAGTCACAACCTTCTGTTCCCAACTTTTACTTTCTGTTATTTAGAAGAGAAATAATAATTTTAGCTTTATTTTCCTGTTTTCTGCTTTTTCCGTTCATTGAAAAAAGTGACCTGAAAATAGAAGTCGTCCAAATGCCCTGAAATTCAAGTATGATTTTTTGTGGAATATTTAAAAATTTCCAAGATAGATAACTAGTCAGGGGGATGCACCAGTGGGCCACGAGCCCAGGAGGCGCGCCCACCCCCCTGGGCACGCTTGGCAGGCTCGTGGGTCCCACGTGGCCCCCTCCACTTATTCCAGCACCCATCTCCTTCGTCTACCTCCAGAAAAAATCATTCCACAGCTCAAACCCGTGTTCTTTCTCATTTTGCTGCATTTTTCGATCTCCTTGTGCAAAGCCCCATTCACCAAACTGTTTTGGGGAATTGTTACTTGGTATGTGACTCCTCCATTGGTCCAATTAGTTTTTGTTCTAGTTCTTTATTCATTGCATATTATTTCTGCCTTGGTGACCCTGTTCTTGAGCTTTGCATGTTAATTTTAGTTGGTCCCAAGTAGTTTTGATGCATGATATGACCTCTAGGCACTTGTAGGAGTAGTTGCTATGAGTTTTGTTAAGACTTATTCACTTTTATTTTGAGTCACTAAAAATTTCAGAATTATTTCAGAAAAAGGAAGATGTTCAGGAAAAACTATCATGGTGGTTACTCAAGCAAAAGGGGTCCCCGTCTCGCGATTCGGGAGCCCGATCCTTATCAGCCGAGGAACGCACCGGTGCAACCATGTGAATGGCCTTCCGATGAATTCATGATTGGTGCAGGTTTCAAGGACGAGTTTGATACATTTGTTTGCAACGCCGGGCTCGAAGAATTCACCTCCAATAAATGTGAACAGTATACTATACTCACTACCTCTTTTGTTCGTAGATTCAAATTTTCAGTTAGCCGTGACACATCCATACTGTTCGATCTTTATGACAAATTGTATACTATGGATTTAGAGGATTTCAATAGAATATGCAAGATACCTGATTGGGGTAGTCCCAATGATCCTCCTAAGTCTTCGGTTAGACATTTTATTTCTAGTATAACTATTGGAGAAACTAGAGATATTACGCAGGCTACCATGGGGAGCATTCATTTTCCTGCCTTACATTATTTTGCCCTCTTCATAGGTAGATGCATTAATGGCAAGCATGCGCATAGTCACCTCTGCGCACCTGACCTTAGTATTCTTAAGAGCGCAGTAACGGGTGATATAAATTTCAACATGGGAGCTATAATTGCGAGGAGGCTAAATAATAATGCTAATGAAGGGGATTTCTTAGGTGGGATCATTCTTGGAATACCCATTCGCACAGGAGATCCCCCACTCCATACAGCTTTCCTTGATCGCGCCGCTATGATACGTTATCAGTTCCTGGAGAGGGATAATGAATCCCTCCTATACCGGTTAATATTTAACCGACAACATGTTTTTCACATTACCCTTCCTGCTCCTGCCTTCTTTGACTTTCAGGGAAAACAGAGATATTACATAACCAGAGGAGAGGCAGAGGAGTATGAGAGGGACGTGAAGGTTGCTCGCCTCCGTGAGGCAGCTATTCAGGCAGTAGCTGCCGCGTTCCAGTACAACCCCCATTATTATTTTGGATATCGCCCGGACCAGCCTTGGGAGTAGACCAACTTAGGCCAAAAGTCTAAGCTTGGGGGAGTACGTGCTTCTCACCGACTTTATATTCTTGCTCACACATTCCTTTGATAGTCGGTGTTCACACTTTTTCATTGTATTATCCATACTAGTCTATTTATTTTTCTTGCTTTCTTCTCGTGTGTTTGTCTAAAAATGAGAAAAATAAAAAAAAATTAGTTGTAAGTTTACTTCCCAGCTTGCTTAGTGGTAATTAAAAATAAAACCCAAAAATATTTCCCGTTTTTTTTCTTTTGCTTGTTGGGAGCTTTCCCGTGTAAATAGTTTTCTTTTTCTTTGGGTCGAGGTAGAAGACCATGATTAAAATAATTAGTGGCTCTCATATGCATCATTGTTTATCCGTCAAAGAGCCATTTTACTTTGTCTTCTCCTCTGAGTTTGCTTGCAGATTCCAGCTTAGTCCAATGCACGAACACTCCTATTATTATTCACATCATTCGGTCGTGCAAGTGAAAGGCAATAATGACGATACATGATGAAGTGACTGAGCGTGGAAAAACTGGTATGAACTCGACCTATTTTGTTTTTGTAAATATGACTAGCTCATCGTTCCTAATTTAGCATTGTTGTGAGAGAAACATGTTTGCAATGACAACTTAGAGATCATAGTTTCTGATGCCACGCTTAATTAGCTAGGAGCTTATAATGGTTTGTCTTGGATGCCAACATGAATTTCAAGATGATTATGATGTAGTATGATAGGATGGTATCCTCCTTTGAATGATTCTAGTGGCTTGACTTGGCACATGTTCATGCATGTAGTTGAAACGAAATCAACATAGCCTCTGCGATATTCATGTTTATGGTGATTTATATCCTACTCATGCTTGCACTCAACCCTGGTTAATTTCAATGCATATTGATGACTTTTGTCGCTCTCTAATTGGTCGCTTCCCAGTCTTTTGCTAGCCTTCACTTGTACTAAGCAGGAATACTGCTTGTGCATCCACTTCCATAAACCCAAAGTTGTTCCATATGAGTCCACCATACCTACCTATATGCGGTATCTACCTGCCGTTCCAAGTAAATTTTCATGTGCCACTCTCTAAATCTTCGAATAATAATTTGTTTTGTATGCCCAAAACGCTCATGTGGTGACAAGGGGCGGTCAGTATTTTCCATGCTAGGCGTGTTATCCTCGATACGTGTTTATTCACTATCACTCACGAGAAGGGGGCCGGTAATCGGAATGTCCAGTTCCATGCTCAAATCAAATCAAAAATATAATTGCAAACAAAACTCTCCCTGGATTGTTGTTGGTATGGACGGCACCCGAGGATTCGGCTAGTCATGGAGTGTGATTGATTGGTGGTGGGGGAGTCAAAACTGTACTGTTCTGTTTGGGAACCGCCTATAATATGTGTAGCATGGAAGATGGTGAAAACTCTTGGTCATCGCGTTGACAATGAAAGCATGCCACCTAAAATTATTTATCTCTGTTTTAAAAGCTTGAGCTCTAGCACCTCTGCAAATCAATGCTTCCCTCTGCGAAGGGCCTATCTATTTACATTACCGTTGAGTCATCCTCTTCTTATAAAAGGCACCAATTAGAGAGCACCTCTGTCATTTTTATGCTTTGCTATTAATTGATATTGAGTATGACTGTGACTGGATCTTCTTTGCCATGAATTACAATGTTCAGTCAGCCCTTGGTCTTTGAAGGTGCTCTGCATTTATGTTTTTCCGTCTCAGAAAGGGCTAGCGAGATACCAGCTGTTCATATTGTATCATGATTGTTTTGATTGAAGTGTTGAAGTTTGAAACTTATTATTATTCCTCGCTAGTTGATTATGCCATTGATATGAGTACACCTTGAGACCTAAATGTTATTGCTTATCTGGTTAGCTTACGATCTTGCTGAAAATTCGAATATGAGTCAGACATAATTACAACAACAAGATCAAACAGAGTTCGTAAAAGTTTTTCTTTTGTCTCTTTCAGTTTGTCAACTGAATTGCTTGAGGGCAAGCAAGGCTTTAAGCTTGGGGGAGTTGATACGTCTCCATCATATCTACTTTTCCAAACTCTTTTGCCCTTCATTTGGACTCTAATTTGCATGATTTGTATGGAACTAACCCGGACTGAGGCTGTTTTCAGCAGAATTGCCATGGTGTTGTTTTTGTGTAGAAATAAAAGTTCTCGGAATGACCTGGAAACTTACGAGGATTTTTTGTGGAATATGTAAAAAATACTGGCGCAAGAATTACCCGAAGAGACGGAGCCAGGGGCCCACGAGCCCAGGAGGCGCGCCCGCTAGGGCGTGCGTGGCAGGCTTGTGGGGCCCACGTGGCTCCGCAGCCTCCAACTCCAACCCTATATAGTCTCTCTCGCCCAGGAAAAATCAAGAGAGAAGAGTTCATCGCGTTACACGATACGGAGCCGCCGCCACCTCCTGTTCTTCCTCGGGAGGGTAGATCTGGAGTTCGTTCTGGGCTCTGGAGAGGGGAAATGGATGTCGTCGTCATCATCAACCATCCTCCATCGCCAATTCCATAATGCTCTCCATCGTTCATGAGTAATCTCATCGTAGGCTTGCTGGATGGTGATGGGTTGAATAAGATCTATCATGTAATCGAGTTAGTTTTGATGGGGTTTGATCCCTAGTATCCACTATGTTCTAAGATTGATATTGCTACTACTTTGCTATGCTTAATGCTTGTCACTAGGGCCCAAGTGCCATGATTTCAGATCTGAACCTATTATGTTTTCATCAATATATGTGTGTTCTTGATCCTATCTTGCAAGTTGTAGTCACGTACTATGTGTTATGACCCGGCAACCCCGGAGTGACAATAACCGGAACCACTCCCAGAGATGACCATAGTATGAGGAGTTCATGTATTCACTATGTGCTAATGCTTTGTTTTGGTTCTCTATTAAAAGGAGACCTTAATATCCCTTAGTTTCCATTAGGACCCCGTTGCCACGGGAGGGATGGACAAAAGATGTCATGCAAGTTCTTTTCCATAAGCACGTATGACTAAATACGGAATACATGCCTACATTAGATTCACGAACTGGAGCTAGTTACATATCACCCTATGTTATAACTGTTACATGATTTATGTCATTCGACATAATTATCCATCACCGATCCAATGCCTACGAGCTTTTCCTATACTGGTCCTTGCTAAGTTACTTTACCGCTAGTGATGTCACACTTGCTATACAAATTACTACTTCTACTGTTACCGCTGCTACTGTTACTATCATACTACTTTGCTACTAAAACTTTGCTGCAGATACTAAGTCTTTCAGGTGTGGTTGAATTGACAACTCAACTGCTGATACTCGAGAGTATGCTTTGGCTCCCCTTGTGCCGAATCAATAAATTTGGGTTGAATACTCTACCCTCGAAAACTGTTGCGATCCCGTATACTTGTGGGTTATCATGCCCCAAAGGCACAAGAAGGAGACCTGGATGTGTATTCAAAATCCAAGATGAATCATAACTCCATGGCAAATATGTACAAGCCAGTGCCCCATAAGTATGTGCAGACGCACAAGTATTGTTGTGTCTACTTTATGCAAGTAGGGATACCTACTACAAACACCATTATGAGATACACCCTCATGCCCAAATCAGGAGATCATAAGATGATTAGAGGTTATTCCATCAAATTGCTGCATCATCTAGACACCCACACCCGGTTCAGAGTGATGGAATTGATAGTTGAGACTGCCAGGAGGATTGCTGCAGATCAAAAGAGATCGTGTGGATATGCCCCATATATTCAGATGCTCATCAATGCCAAGATTGGCAAGCATGCATATCTACTTGATCGTCCCTAACCACCACTTCAGCGGGAGTTTGAAGATAATGAAGTTGTGATGGACTCTTGCCATCCCAGCTCAGCTATGGCTTGAGAGGCAGCACAGGCAGCACAGGCAGAGACAACTAGGAATGATCCAACTCCAACCCCACAGCTCAGGACCAGAGATGAGCATATGTCATTCCTAGTCAGCACCATCCAAGGGATGGAGAAGAAAATTTCTGAGATCTTGCTGAACCAGGAGAGCCTCGAGAGGATCGTGGAGACAAAATTCCATGACCTGGATGTCAAGGTAACGGAGTTAACTACCACTATTGAGCATCTCCAGCATGAAGTTGATTGAGTGCATATATCCCGCGCCAGCAGTGATGATGAAGAGTCGCCCCTTCCTACTACTAACTAGTTCATGACCCAAACTAGGCCAAC
This sequence comes from Hordeum vulgare subsp. vulgare, assembly GCF_904849725.1. Classification (NCBI taxonomy): domain Eukaryota; kingdom Viridiplantae; phylum Streptophyta; class Magnoliopsida; order Poales; family Poaceae; genus Hordeum; species Hordeum vulgare. Next base: position 295,488,555 of record NC_058520.1, on the reverse strand, counting down.
AGTTGTGCCAGTTCTAGAAGCAAGACCAACTTCATTAGCCCAAGCTTCACCACCTTAAGCTTCAGGTCCTGCTCCTGCTCCTCGAGTGTATCACGCCCAAGATGCGACCCTATCCTCAATTTGGCACGAGGGCCTCGTCAAGGATAGAAGCGCATCTCATCGTGTCGCAAGAATGGATATCGTTACAAGTACATGTACTGAAAAGAAGAGATATATAATAGGATTGGCTTACACTCGCCACAAGCTAAATAAGAGTCACATCAGTACATTACATAAACATCATGAAGAAGAGCAGGGTCCGACTACGGACGAAAACAAATGACAAAAGAAGAACGACGTCCATCCTTGCTATCCCAGACTGCCGGCCTGGAACCCATCCTAGATCGATGAAGAAGAAGAAGAAGAAGCAACTCCAAATGAACAATCAACGCGCTCGGGTCGAGTAACCTTTACCTGTACCTGCAACTGGTGTTGTAGTAATCTGTGAGCCACAGGGGACTCAGCAATCTCATTTCCAAAGGTATCAAGACTTGCAAAGCTTAATGGGTGAGGTATGGTTAAGTGGTGAGGTTGCAGCAGCGGCTAAGCATATCTTTGGTGGCTAAACTACGAGTACAAGAATAAAGAGGGGGAAGACCTACGCATAATGGGCGTGAACTACTCATGATCAAATGAATGATTCTGAATACCTACCTATGTCAGACATAACTCCACCGCGTCCTCGATCGGAGAAGGAACTCAGGAACGAGACAGTCATGGTTATGCACTCAGTTGGCATATTTTAATTAAGTTAACTTCAAGTTATCTAGAACCAGTGTTAAACAAAGTTTCCACATTGCCACATAACCACGGGCACGGCTTTCCGAAAAGATTTAACCCTGCAGGGGTGCTCCAACTAGTCCATCACAAATTACCACAAGCCGCATAGAAATCCTCAATCACGAAGCTCGCGATCTCGTCGGATTCCCTAGTGGAAAACCTCAACTCTGAGATTACCCAAAGCATCACCGGAATCCCGATGCACAAGATATTTTGTCAAAGGTAAAACTAATCCAGCAAGGCCGCCCAACGTGTCGACGATCCCGATAGGAGTCGCGTACCTCGTTCTTAGGACACGACGGATGGGTCACACTAGGAGATACCAAACCTCGGGTTGCCCCGCGGTGGCCCCGTAGTCTGCCAATTTGGACCAACACTCATGAGGAGCACTGGACCGGGGTTGATTAAATTATCCTCGGGTTAATTACTCCCTATGCAGTTCATTAGTTATTAGGCAAATGTAGTACCAAAGTTGGGCCTTGCCAGACCAGCTTTAATCTAAAACGAATTATCAAGGGGGTCCCCATAACAACCCCGATCATGTTAGGAGCGCTCATTTATGGAACATAACACCGGTAGCCGAAACTAAGGGGGCAAAGGTGGAACAAAACACCACGCTAGAAAGGCCGAGCCTTCCACCTTTTACCAAGTATATAGGTCCATTAAATTAAATAGCAATAATATATGGTGATAAGACAAGGAACCCATGTTATCACATGGAAGCATCTACACCTGCAACTAGCAACCCTAACAACAGGGTTAAGCAAGCAGTAACATAGCCAAACAGTGGTTTGCTAGGTTGTACATTTGAAGGTTATCATGGCATTGTTGATAGGCTGATATTTAACATGTGGTAGGCAAGGAGACATAATTGATAGCATTGAAATAACTAGCATGGCAATGATAGTAATCGTATCTGGGGAAATGTTCATCTTGCCCAAGATCCCGCTTGGAAGAAGAACAACTCCGTGAAGTCGGCGAACCAACGTTGTCAAACGGGTCCTCACATTCCGACACGCTTGCGGAACTCTATCGAGATGGGCAAACCGGAAACAAACATCAACACAAATGTTCACCACACGATGCACAACATGATGCATAACCTACTATGATGCATGATCAGATCAAAATGCAAGGGATGGCATGGCAATTCACCTCACGCAAACACTACACATTAAATGAAGCTCGATATGCAACGATTTGCATATCGACGAAACTCCACGCTTAATTATTTAATTCACTCTCGTTTATTTACACGAAAAGATTAAATTGTTGTTAACATGGCAAGGGTGAAGCGACGGTCCTACATGGCATCCTAGTCGGTTAACACACGGGACTTAGAACGGAGCTACGACACAAGAGACATGCAACACAAGATATATGCCATGAATGCGTCATGCATGCAAGTTCATAATACCACGGGCAAGAAGAGAAAGAAACACATGTCGCCATGATGAACGAAATGGAACCATGGCGGCAAAACGGAAACGATGCCATGGCAACGTTCCTATCCCGATAACTCATCGAGATATCGTGCCAACAATAGGGAGCGCGTGCGGGAACGCTAAATAAAGAATGGGGTGATCCCGTATATCGGGTTCCCATGTGTCGAGGGCACAACGAAAGAGGAACACAACGTGGAACGGCCAACATATGGTGCAACACACAATACAACTCATACATCACATACATACGGTCACGACAACGTTCCATCGGTATACCTTGGACGCGTGCGAATCGGAGGGGTTCGGTTTGGTGAAGGAGAACAATGATCGTCGTGGTCGTAGTGGTAGTCGTGGTACTCGGGTCTCGTCGACGGTAGTCGTTCTCTCGGCGTCGTGGTCCACGGTCTTCACATCGGTAGTCGAACACGGGTCTTCGGAGATGTCGAGGAAGTCGAACTCGTTTCCGGGGTCGTCGAGGACATCGTGGTGCTCGGAGAATTTGTCGGTTCCATGAAGGAGGGGATGGAGCACGCGGCGACGGCAAGCGGCAGCACAAGCAACGACATCTACTAGCATGTAAGCTATGGCAACTAGCTAGCTAGCAGGCATGCAAACTACAGCAGCAGCTAACAGCTAATAGCACTAAGCCACCTAGCAGCAAACTACAAGCAGCAGCATCTAGCTAGGCAAGCAAGGCAGCAGCATCAGCAATCGCCAGCAATAGCTAGCATTAGGCATCGGAAGCAGCATCAGCAATCGCCAGCAACAGCTAGCATTAGGCATCGGCAGCTAGCAACTAACCTAGCAACTAACAGCAAGCAAATCGCAAAGCAGCAACATCTAGCATCACCAGCAGCTATCGGCATAGGCAGCAAGCATGCACCAGCTAGCAAAACGGCAAGCACAGGGGTGGCAACAGCAACTCAGCGATAGCACAGCTCGGCAGCAGCAGGCAGAAACAACACGCGGCAACAGCGGCTATCGGCAGCAGCATAGCAGCGGCTACCGCATACAGAAGCAGGATAGCTAGCAGCGGCAGCAGCTACATCAGCAAAACGTATCGGCAGCAGGCAGCACCAAATCGGGCACGACACAAGGTAAGCAACAGCAAACAGCAAAGGCAATAGGGCATCAGCAGCAACGACAACGCAGGCAAACAACAAAACACAAGCAGGTGGCTCGGCTACACGGCAGGGAGGCGGGAGGCGGTCGAGCGCCATGCTTGGGGAGGAGGGCTCGAGGAAAGCTCCTGGGAGGTGCTGTCGGGCCGGCGGGCGGACGCAGTAGGCGAGGGGGAGCTCACCTGACGGAGGCTCTTTAAAGGAGAAAAGAAAAGAGTCTGTTTTAGAAAATAAACAAAGGGAAAAAATAAAGGAAACCTAAGGGGTTGTCCCCACGTTTAATAAAAGGACTTTTATTGAAAAGAAGAAGACGGACCCTTTTAAATAGGGGTTTAAAATGGGAAACTTTAGCAAACCGCAAAAACGAAATAAGAGGGGAGAGGGGGAGTTTCTATCACACTAAGACTCGGTGAGCACTCGAAGCACACACACTCAAAACACCACACGCGACAGACGATGCAAGATGCCATGCATGATGCGACGATGCAAACTAAATGATGATGCAACAAATAAAAATAACCCAGGACGGAAACGGAAATAAAGGGGAATCTTCTGGAACATCGGTCTCGGGCTGTCACACAGTGTCTACACCTCCAGCTCCACGGGCATCTGCAGAAGCCTTCGTCGACACTCTCCTGTCCACTCCATCGTCAGCTACCGGAGGAGATTGAGCCCAGAGAGACGATTAGTTCTAGACCTTTGAATTTTTGGTAACTTGTTGCCAAAGGGGGATAAGTGTATAGATCAAACATGGAATTGAGAGAGTGAGATTTGCATTTTATTTGCTCTCATTTGTTATTTTAAAACTTTTGGTCTTTTGGATGACTTTATCTTGCAGGAGAAGATCTTGATCATATACTTTGATTGTTTGATGCTACCACGTTATACTTTTGAGCTATCTACATGATGATCACTCACTTACTTGTTTGGTGTTATGTGCATTTCTATTCATTCATATCATTTTTGTGCATCACCAAGTTGTATGAGACATGGCAGAGTGACCCATGATCCTAAACAATTGTGCATGCGCATTCAAAAGAAAATTTAAAATAATGCACAAATTGAAGGGGAGCTTTTGCTTTTCACATACTTCTCAAAGCATCGATGCTAATCATTGATTATATCTTCTGTTGAAGCATTGATCTATATGTTGTCATCAATTACCAAAAAGGGGGAGACTGAAAGCACAATTGCTCCCTAAGGTGGTTTTGATAATTGATCACAACATATGCATCATTGGATTAAATATCTTATCCAAGTATATTTTAGATAAGTTCAAAGATGCCTTGGCTAAAAGATTGTGAGGAGAAACCCTTTGATGAAGGAAGGAACAGGATTGGCTCAAGCTTCAGGCAAGAAGACTGTACATTTTACATTTGAGTCCATAGGAAAGCCAACACTATTAAAAGGGGGTGAGGTATATGATTAATTGGTTGCTCAAGTTCTTAGAGGGAGCCACAAAAAATACTCAGCCACGCTCCCACAAAATATCTTTGTCCAAAGCTAAACCAACCAAATGGGTGCCACCAACTTTTTCCATTCGGCCCTACGGACACAGATCCTTTGCCAAACCCTAATTCTTGGTACCACCAACTTCCATATTAGTGCAACGAGATTCAGTGACCAACTTACTATTGAGCAAATTCCAGAAATCAGAAATTCCAAGAATGGAATCGGTCTCACCGAGATTTGAAAACTGGTCTAGGTCATCGTGACATTACACCACGTTTCATTTCCCCGTGGGGGACTGATACGTCCATTTTGCATCATGCTTTTATATCGATATTTATTGCATTATGGGCTGTTAATACACATTATGGTACAATACTTATGCCTTTTCTCTCTTATTTTTCAAGGTTTACATGAAGAGGTAGAATGTCGGCAGCTAGAATTCTGGACAGGAAAAGGAGCAAATCTGGGAGACCTATTCTGCACAACTCCAAAAGTCCTGAAAACTTATGGAGAATTATTTTGGAATATATAAAAAATATTGGGCGTAAGAAATACATCAGGGGACCCACCAGGTGCCACAAGCCACGGGCTTGACCTACCCCCTAGGCGCGCCCTGCAGGCTTGTGGGTCCCTTGGCAGGCCTCCGGTGCCCGTCTTATGCTATATGAAGGGGTTTGATCTGGAAAAATCATATCAGAACTTTCCGGACGAAGCACCACTGTCTCGAGGTGGAACTTCGACATAACCAATCTAGAGCTCCGGCGGAGCTATTCTGCGGGGAAACATCCCTCCCGGAGGGGGAAATCGAAGCCATCGTCATCACCAACGATCCTATCATCAAGAGGGGGTCAATCTCCATCAACATCTTCATCAGCACCATCTCCTCTCCAAACCCTAGTTCATCTCTTGTGTCCGATCTTTGTCTCAAAACCTCAGATTGGTACCAGTGGGTTGCTAGTAGTGTTTATTACTCCTTGTAGTTGATACTAGTTGGTTTACTTGGTGGAAGATCATATGTTCAGATCCTTAATGATTATTAATACCCCTCTGATTATGAACATGAATATGATTTGGGAGTAATTACGTTTGTTCCTGACGACATGGGATAAGTCTTGTTATAAGTAATCATGTGAATTTGGTATTTGTCCGATATTTTGATGAGTTGTATGTTGTATCTCCTCTAGTGGTGTCATGTGAACGTCGACTACATGACACTTCACCATTATTTGGGCCTATGGGAAGACATTGGGAAGTAATAAGTAGATGATGGGTTGCTAGAGTGACAAAAACTTAAACCCTAGTTTATGCGTTGCTTCGTAAGGGGCTGATTTGGATCCATATGTTTTATGCTATGGTTAGATTTATCTTAGTTCTTCTTTTGTAGTTGCGGATGCTTGCGATACGTATCCAACATATCTATAATTTTTTATTGTTCCATGCTATTATATTATCTGTTTTGGATGTTTTATATACATTACTATGTTGTTTTATATTATTTTTGGGACTAACCTATTAATCTAGAGCCTTGTGCTAGTTTTTTGTTTTTTTCACGTTTTTTGGTATCGCAGATAAGGAATATTAAACAGACTCCAAACCGAATAAAATCTCTGGAACAATTTTTCTTGGACCAGAAGAAACCCAGAAGAGTTGGAGTAGGGGGCAGGGCACCTACCGGGAGGCCACAAGCCTACAGGCTGCGCCCTAGGGGGTGGGTCGCGCCCTGTGGCTTGTGGGTCCCCTGCCGGTCTCCTAACCCTATTCTTCGGCCTATAAATTCCCAAATATTCCTGTATCGCAGAAGGGAGCGACAAAAATACTTTTCCTCCGCCGAGAACCTTTGTTCTCGTGAGATCCAATCTGGGAGCCTTTTCCGGCAATCTGCCGGAGAGGGAACTGATCATTGAGGGCATCTACATCAACTCCATTGCCCCTCTGATGATGCGTGAGTAGTTCACCATAGACCTATGGGTCCATAGCTAGTAGCTAGATGGCTTCTTCTCTCTCTTTACTCTTCAACACCATGTTCTTCATGATCTTCATGGAGATCTATCCGATGTAATACTCTTTTGCGATGTGTTTGTCGAGATCCGGTCAATTGTGAGTTCATGTTCAGATTATCCATGAATATTATTTGAGTCTATTCTGAATTCTTATATGCATGATTTCATATCTTAGCAAGTCTCTTCGAGTTATTAGTTTGGTTTGGCCAACTAGATTGGTAATTCTTGCAATGGGAGAAGTGCTTAGTTTTGGGTTTAATCGTGCGGTGTCCTCATCGAGTGACATAGTAGGGGTAGCCATGCACGTATTGTATTGTTGCTATCGAGTATAAAAAGATGGGGTTTTCATCATATTGCTTGAGTTTATGCCTCTACATCATGTCATCTTACTTAATGTGTTACTCTGTTCTTTATGAACTTAATACTCTTGATACAGGCAGGAGTCGGTCGATGTGTGGAGTAATAGTAGTAGATGCAGAATCGTTTCGGTCTACTTGACACGGACATGATGCCTATATGCATAATCATTGCCTTGGATATCTTCATAATTATTCGTTTTTGTGTCAATTGCTCGACAGTAATTTGTTCACCCACCATATTATTTTCCTTTACGAGAGAAGCCTCTAGTGAAACCTTTGGCCCCCGGGTCTATTTTCCATATTATACTTTCATATCTATAAACCAAAAATACCAAAAATATCTTGCTGCAATTTATTTACTTTTGTTTCCGCAATCTTTTATATTTATCTCTGTCAGATCTCATCCGTGCAAATAACTTTGAAGGGATTGACAACCCCTTTTTAGCGTTGGGTGCAAGTGTTTGATTGTTTGTGTAGGTACTTCTATTGGGGCCTTGCTTGTTCCTCCTACTGGATTGATACCATGGTTCTCAACAAATTGAGGGAAATACCTATCTACTTCGCTGCATCACCCTTTCCTCTTCAAGGGAGAACCAACGCAGGCTCAAGAGGTAGCAGCTTGCAAGAGAGGTTAATCATAAGTGGGATGTTTGTTCAAGTAAGGGCAGCACCCAAGCACCGGTCCACTGTCAGGACCAGATTTTCAGGGATTTTAATTTCCCTTCAAAATGTCCCTTGTGCATTCCAGCCCCATGAATACTGTTAGCTGGTGCACGAATCCTTGATACATTTGTCCAAGAAAAATTACAACTTGAAGTACAAGACCAAAGTGGTCCATACAGTACATCAAAAGGTTTCTAATGGTTGACGGCAGAAGTGGTTCGGGGATCTCCAGCGTCTATGGGACTCCATTTCCCACAGGAACAGCTGACCTGGATAAAGTCCTATCTCACGCGGCTAATATCTTTGGTGCCTAGGTTCCAGGTTTATCGTCGAGTTCCTCCTCTCCAAGCACGCAATTTGGCCAAGACAATAGCTAGGCACAAGCCTGTTAGTACTTTGAATGTACTCGCAAACATCATGAAACAAACATAAATTGGCAGAGTTAATATACACTTCTAATAATACCACTATACTTCGTCAACCTTCATGTACTTCTCAAGTACTAGTAATGATAATATAATCTTACTGAGAAATTAATAAGTAATCAACAAGAGTAAAATTAATGGATGTGATATAAAACATGCCTCCGTCGAGCGTGTGAGCGACACCACATACAGGGCTCGAACAAAATAATAACGAGCATGCCACAGTCGGGCGTCTAAGCGACACCACATAAAGGGCTTATATGAAATAATAAACATGCCACCGTCGGGCGTCTAAGCGACACCACATAAAGGGCTTATATGAAATAATAAACATGTCGTAGTCGGGCGTCTCAGCGACACCACATGAAGGGCTTATATGAAATAATGAACATGCCGCAGTCGACCTAGGTTTACGACTTGATGTGTACGTGGTACTAGGTTTACTTGATGTGTACGTGGTACTAGGTTTACGACCTACTGAACCATATCCCCTTTCGGGGAGATCGTGGCAGCACGAATGGGTTAAGGTGACACACTAACAAGACTCAATCTATTGTCGACTCGGGAGGTTAAGTTATTCCCTGCATGATTGGCAAAATAAAATAATTTCACCACCATAGACAGATTCACTACCTATCATGCCCCTCATGCCTCGCTGACTATACTCGTCCCACAAGATGTCAGTCCCACAGTCGAATCTCCCCGAGACACCGACTCTCCTCGGATCCCATCCGAGAAGCATGTGTGGCAAAAATATATGACTTCTATCTTACCCATCTCACTCATGCAATCATCATACTTTCAAACATAAATCCATATGCTTGATCATTACATGAAATACCGTCAATATTAACATAACCATAGTGTTTGCTTTAACAAACAAAAACACACACAACCAACACATGTCAAGGTTCAAGATGCTTGCCTTCCAAGTGTAGAGAGGCAGGGTTCACTCGAAAACTTTTGCAAGTTTTTGCTCCTCTCTCCATAGCCTCTTTTGAAAATATACTAATTAACACACAAATACAAAACATTACAGAAGATTGTTTTGGAAAATTTTCAAATAAATACTAAAATAAAATAGATGAAATTTGGAATAGGTGAGAAAAAGAATCAACTCATTTGGATTATTATTTTAGGAGTTAGAGCTAGTCAAAGTTGACTCAACATTCTATTTTTAAAATCAAACCTGAAAAAAAACTGTTCGAAGAAAATATTTAAGCGCAAGGGGAAGGTGTACTTAGCTAACGACACGTCCACTTAGGTGGCTTCGGCTCGGCTCTGATGCTGACAAGGAGGGCCCACTGGCAGGCTTGACTGGGGTCAAACTAGTCTTCTTCCTCCTCTGGCCGAAGGGGAAGGCGGGGCCCCGTGGTCCTCGTCGGCGAACGACACCTCCTAGGGCCCTTCCGAGTACGGGAATGGGTTCCTCCCTGCGGGCTGATCCTCTAGGTAGTCGTCACGACCAGGGAGTTGACGGAATCGTTGGCGGCGAGCTCCGAGGCGGCGGTGGCTTCGGTTTCAATGGGGGGGGGGCTTAGGATAGGGTGGCTCCCGGTCGAGGCTGAGAGGTGGGTTAGTTCAGTGGGGTCGAGGGGAGTCGAGATGCAGCTCAAGTGGGGCTAGAAGCATTCGGCTTGGTCGAATTCGACCAGAGCACGGCGGTGGTTGAAGTCACCGGAGCTGGAGAAGACGAGGGCCTCGATCTAAATTGGAGGGAGGGTAGGTTTGCTACGGCTTGCTAGGGGCTTGTGTGAGCTATGATGCAGATTCAGGGGCCTATTTATAGTCGCGGGACGTCGGTTCTACGGTGGCCGAGGATAAGATCACCGACGTCATCCTCTGCGGCTGCACAGGAGCAGCAGAGGAAGGCTAGCAGGGTTGGTCGCGCACGGACATTTCAGAGAGGGGGTCCAAGGGCAGCTGGCGCATGGAGAGCAAATGGGCGGTGCTGCATCACCGAGCGGCCGATGTTGGCATCGACGGCCTACACGGGTGCAGTGCTCCAAGAGTGCAGCAGGGCGAGGCAGCAGGCACACCATGAAGATCACGTGCAAAAGACCAACGCGGTGTGGCCCTTTCACACAACCAGGGGGCAAGGATCGATACGTGGTGGCTCGGATGCTTTGTCAACAAAACGTGTGCTCTAGAGCACGCTCTTGGCATGCCCACCATGTGCTCGACACAATGCCAGGGCCATGGGTTTCAACCCAAAGTCTCCAGATCCACTTATGGGGGTGGCACAGGGTTAGAGGACATGTTGGTCTTGTCCTTAGCCAACTTCACATATCAATCTAATAAGGATGCCAAATCTGGACATGGACACCATGTGTTTGATACAATGCCAGGGGCATCTTGGTGGTTCTGATGGCTACCAAACGTTCCAGGTTGGGGGTTCCTTGGATGCTAGCAAAGATGGCATAGTTAGTTTTTGAAAAGCAGAAAGTTGTAAGTGCATTAATTTGAGAAAAAACAATTGTGGGCAGCAACTTAGGGGAATTAGAACACTGGATTGCTAAAACACATAGAGATTGATCTCTTGGACTTAAGGGTTTTGTAGGGTCTACTACAAGCACAAATTTTTTCAAAGGCATTGAAATAGAAAATAATAGGATTATAGTGCAAACTACAAAACTGGTCCAGAATAGAAATTAGGATGTGGTGCTCAAAATTTTCAAAACAAAACAGTGGATTTTTGCATAAAACTAAATTATATGAACTCCGTGACCACTCCAAATTTTTGTAGAATTTTTGAAGAATTATATCTAGGGTTTGTAGTACAAAACTCCAATTGAACCAGAATGCAAAAATAAAGTAATGAGCTTAGTTTTTCCAAAACACTTGGCTATATTTTTCCATAAAGTTGATCCAAAAACCTACTAGGTCATTGCCAAGTTTTTGTGGAATTTTTTAAAGAAGTTACCAAATGGTTTTGGTTCAAATTGAGTCCTTAGGAAATTAGAAGCCAGTTTTGAATAAATAAAACTTAAAATAAATAATTCATAATAGGCCCTCATTTCATTTGGAATTAATTGGAAAAATATCTAAGGCAACACCCAAGTCAATAATATCTTTTAAAAACTCCTACTTAAGAAAGAAATCTTTTTATAAGATAAACAAGAAGGGGTGTGAAAATAGCAGAAAACCCAAAAACAAAAATTTAAATAATTAAAAACAGGGCTAAAGTTTTGGGGTGTTACATGCACCCACATACCAAATTATCAAAGTAAAAAACGCGAATCATATGAGCATGATGAAAACTAGCTTGACAAAAATTCCCAGGTGTCCTCGGGAGCACTTTTCTTTATATAAGAGCTTGTCCAGGCTTGTCCTTTGCTACAAAAAGGATTGGGCCACTTTGCTGCACCATTGCTACATTTGATACTTGCTACCCGTTACGAATTATTTTATCACAAAACTATTTGTTACCGATAATGTCAGTGCTTGCAGAGAATACCTTACTAAAAACCGCTTGTCATTTCCTTCTGCTCCTCATTGGGTTCGATACTCTTACTTATCAAAAGGACTACGATAGATACCCTACACTTGTGGGTCATCAAGACTCTTTTCTGGCGCCATTGCCTGGGAGTGAAGCGCCTTTGGTGAGTGGAACCTAGTAAGGAAAAAATTATATACTGTGCTGACTTTTACTATCAGTTGTCACTATGGAAAATAATCCTTTGAGGGGCTTGTTCGGGGTATATTCACCCCGATCGGAAGCACAAAGAGATGATCCTCAACCTGCTGCACCTATTGAAAATATTTATTATGAAATTCCTTCGGGTATGTTAGAAAAACTGCTAGCTAATCCTTATGCAGGAGATGGAACACTACATCCTGATTTGCATCTAATCTATGTGGATGAAGTTTGTGGATTATTTAAGCATGTATTCCTGAGAATGATGTCAATAAGAAGGTCTTTCCTTTATCTTTGAAAGGCATTGACGTGGTATAGGCTATGTGATGATATTGGATCATGGAACTACATTCAACTGAAATTGGAATTTCATTAGAAGTTTTATCCTATGTATTCGGTTCTTCATGATCGGAATTATATTTATAATTTATGGCCTCGTGAAGGAGAAATAATCGCTCAAGCTTGGGGGAGTCTTAAGTCAATGTTATATTCATGCCCCAATCATGATCTCCCGAGAGAAATTATTATTCTGAATTTTTATGCTCGGCTCTCTCATAATGATCAATCCATGCTCGATACTTCATGTGCTGGTTCCTTTCTGAAGAAAGATATTGAATTCAAATGGGACTTATTGGAAAGAATTAAATGCAACTCTGAATATTGGGAACTTGACGAAGGTAATGAGTCAGGTATAAGCCTTAAGTTTGATTGTGTTAAATCCTTTATAGACACCGATGCTTTTCGTGATTTTAGCACTAAATATGGACTTGACTATGAGCTAGTAGCTTCATTCTATGAATCTTTTGCTACTCATGTTGATCTCCCCAAGGAGAAGTGGTTTAAATCATTGTTGAGGAAATCGTTAACTGGTAGGTGCTCGGTTGGCTAGCGAGTAGGGGATTAATAGGATAATCGGTAAGTTAATCGACCATTTAATCCGTTAATTCGGCGATTTATCAATTAATCGGCTACTCGGTGACCCAATGAGTAGGGATTAATCAGCAAGTTAACTGGTTAATAAAATGAATTCTTGAACATGGGCTTAAATATCATCCTCCCATTGAAGTTAAAGTGGATGAACCAATTAAAGTTGAAGAAGAAACTATTATTTATAATGCTGATCATGGTATTCCTACTGCTTATATTGAGAAACCACCCTTTCCTAGTAGAATAAAGGAACATGCTAAAGCTTCAACTATGGTTCATAAGAGTTGTGCTATAACCCCTATACCTCCTGAACAAACTAAAGTTGAACCTAATATTGCTATGGCTAAAGATCTCTTGGTTGATAATATTGATGGGCATGTCATTCATTCCTGTGATGAAGTTGCTAGAATTGCTAGACCTGATACTAAAGGTAAACATAGACCTATTGTCGGCGTGCTTGTTGTTTCTGTTAAAATAGGAGATCATTGTTATCATGGCTTATGTGATGTGGGTGCTAGTGTGAGTGCAGTTCCCTTTACCTTATACCAAGAAATTATGAATGATGCTGCACCAGCTGAATTTGAAGAAATTGATGTTACCATCAAGCTCGCTAATAGGGATACTATTGCACCAATTGGGATCATTAGAGATGTTGAAGTCTTGTGTGGGAAAATAAAATATCCAACTGATTTTCTTGTTCTTGGTTCCCCACAAGATGATTTTTCTAAATTTCATCCTAGGATCAATTTCTCTAAATTTCGTAGACAACCCCATGACAAGGAATTACCTAGTAAAGATGAAATTATTGGTCTCGCTTCTATCACTATGCATCTTAGTGATCCCTTAGAACAGTATTTGCTAGACCATGAAAATTATATGCATACGAATGAAAGGAATGAAATAGGTAAGATTTTCTGTGATCAACAACCTATTTTGAAACACAACCCGCATGTTGAAGTACTTGGGGATCCTCCTCCACCCAAGGGTGATCCCGTGTTTGAGCTTAAACAATTACCTGATACTTTGAAGTATGCTTATCTTGATGAAAAGGAGATATATTCTGTTATTATTAGTGCTAACCTTTCAGAGCATGAAGAAATGAGATTATTGAAAACTTTGAGGAAGCACCGTGCCACTATTGGATATACTCTTGATGATCTTAAGGGCATTAGCCCCACTCTATGTCATCACAAAATTAATATGGAGCGTCATGCTAAACCAGTTGTTGATCACCAACGGTGATTAAGTCCTAAAATGAAGGAAGTGGTAAGAAATGGAATACTAAAGCTTGTTGAGGCACGTATAATTTATCATATTGCTCATAGTTGATGGGTTAGCCCCGTTCATTGCATCCCTAAAAAGGGAGGTATTACCGTTGTTCCTAATGATAAAATGAATTGATCCCGCAAAGAATTGTTACATGATATAGAATGGTAATTGATTTTAGGAAATTAAATAAAGCTACTAGGAAATATCATTACCCGCTACCTTTTAGTGACCAAATGCTAGAAAGACTATCCAAACATACACAATTTTGCTTTCTAGACGGTTATTCTGGTTTCTCTGAAATACCCGTGTCCAAAGAGGATCAAGAGAAGACCACTTGTACTTGCCCTTTCGGTACCTTTGCTTATAGATGTATGCCTTTTGGTTTATGCAATGCACCTGTTACCTTTCAAAGATGTAGGATGGCTATATTCTATAACTTTTGAGAAAAGATTGTTGAGGTTTTCATGGATGATTTTTCCATTTATGGAACTTCTTTTGATGATTGCTTAAGCAACCTTGATCGAGTTTTGCAGAGATGTGAACAAACCAATCTTGTCCTAAATTGGGATAAGTGCCACTTTATGGTTAATGAAGGCATTGTCTTGGGACACAAAATCTTCGAAAGAGGTATTGAAGTTGATAAAGCTAAAGTTGATGCTATTGAAAAAATGTCGTGTCCAACAGATATCAAAGGTATAAGAAGTTTCCTTGGTCATGCTGGTTTCTATAGGAGATTTATTAAAGACTTCTCTAAGATTTCTAAGCCTCTCACTAATCTTTTGCAAAATAATGTTCCATTTGTTTTTGATGATGATTGTGTAGAAGCATTAGAAATTCTTAAGAGAGCCTTGATCAGTGCACCTATTGTTCAACCACGTGATTGGAACCTATCCATTGAAATTTTGTGTGATGCCAGTGATTATGTTGTTGGTGCTTTTCTAGGGCAAAGAGTTGATAAGAAATAAAATGTCATCCATTATGCTAGTAAAACTCTAGACAATGCTCAAAGAAAGTACGCTACCAATGAAAAAGAATTTTTAGTAGTTGTGTTTGCTTGCATAAGTTTAGACCTTATATTGTTGATTCCAAAGTAACTGTTCACACTAATCATGTTGTTATTAAATACCTTATGGAAAAGAAAGATGCTAAACCTAGACTGATTAGATGGGTTCTTCTGCTACAAGAATTTGATCTGCATATTATTGATAGAGAGGGCGCTGATAAGCCCATAGGAGTTAACTTGTCTAGACTATAGAATGTTCTTGATGACCCACTACTTATTGATGATAGCTTCCCTGATGAACAATTAGCCGTCATAAATGATTCACGCACTGCTCCTTGGTATGCTGATTATGCTAACTACATTGTTGTCAAATATATACCGCCTAGCTTCACATACCAACAAAAGAAAAAGTTCTTCTATGATTTAAGACATTACTTTTGGTATGACCCACACCTTTCTAAAGAAGGAGTAGATGGTATTATTAGTTGTTGTGTACCTGAGCATGAACATGGACATATCCTATACAAGTGTCACTCCGAGGCCTACGGAGGACATCACGTTTGAGATAGAACTGCACATAAGGTATTACAGTCTGGTTTTTATTGGTCTACTCTCTACAAAGATGCTCGTAAGTTTGTCTTATCTTGTGATGAATGTCAAAGAATTGGTAATATTAGTAGACGTCAGGAAATGCCTATGAATTACTCTCTTGTTATAGAACCATTTGATCTCTAGGTTTTCATTATATGGGACCTTTTCAAAAGTCCAACGGGTATACTCATATTCTAGTTGTTGTTGATTATGTTACTAAGCGGGTAGAAACTATTCCAACTAGTAATGCCGATCATAACACTTCTATAAAATTCTGAAAGTAGTTATTTTCCCTAGATTTGGAGTCCCTAGATATTTAATGACTGATGGTGGTTCACACTTTATTCATGGTGCTTTCCATAAATTGCTTGCTAGGTATGATGTTAATCATAGAATTGCATCTCCTTATCATCCTCAGTCTAGGGGTCAAGTAGAATTGGGAAATAGAGAAATTAAATTGATCTTGCAAAAGACCGTTAATAGATCTAGAAAGAATTGGTCTAAGAAACTTGATGACGCGTTATGGGCTTATAGAACCGCTTACAAGAACCTTATTGGTATGTCTCCGTGTAAAAGGCTTTATGGTAAAGCATGTCAATTACCTCTAAAGCTAGAACATAAAGCTTATTGGGAAATTAAAGAGCTTAACTATGATTTCAAACTTGCGGGTGAGAAGAGGTTATTTGACATCAGTTCACTTGATGAATGTAGAACCCAGGCCTATAAGAATGCCAAGTTGTTTAAAGAAAAGGTTAAGAGATGACATGATAGAAGGATACAGAAGCGTGAATTCAATGTAGGTGATCATGTCTTGCTATACAACTCTCGTTAACGATTTTTTGCAGGAAAGCTTCTCTCTAAATGGGAAGGGCCTTACATTATCGAGGACGTATATAGTTACGGTGCCATCAAGATCAACAACGCCGAAGGCACAAATCCTAAGGTGGTAAATGGGCAAAGAATAAAACATTATAACTCAGGTGCTCCCATAAATGTTGAAACCAATATTATCTATACCATAACTCCGCAGGAGTACATTAGGGAGACCTATCAAAATGTTTCAGACTCCGAAAAGTAATAGGTATGTGTTACATAAGCAAACCGACTGGAATACTTTTCCAATGACAATTTTCACCAGTTTTGGAATACTTAAAAATTAGGAAAATTTAAAGCAGTCCGAAAAGTGCACGAGGAGGCGACAAACTAGGGGGAGCGACCTACCCCCTGGGCCCGCTCTGCAGGCTTGTGGCCACCCCGTGTACCCTCCGGACTCTCTTTTCTCGTGGAATACTCTTTCGGGTCGACAAAAATTCATTACATAATATCCCGAGTGATTTGACCTTCATATCACGATAATATCTCTTGTTTTTGTTTTGAGCTGTCTCTGTAGAAGATTTAGAGTAAGATGTCGTCCCAAGATTTCGATGGGGAGAGCTATGTATTGCATTATCTTGCCAATCCCAAGCTTTACGGGGACTGAGATCCTTATGGATTGTTCTTGGAGGAGGAATGGGAGATATGCAAGTATGTGGAAGAAAGCTCGGAGGAAGAGGAGATTCCCCTGCCTCGAACAGAAGATATGCATGTGGAGTTCAAGAAGTCGAGCCTACAAATACAAGGTGAAAACCCAAGGTTCTATTTATCCCTTCTCGTCTTGTACACGAGAGCATGGATGAATTATGTCAAAAGATATTGACGATCGAGCAGGAAGTAGTCGATCTGAGGGAACATAATTTCATGCTTAAGAGGAAACTTGATAAGCCTTCAACCCCACCAACAACTCCAACATCACCACCTCCAAAGAAAGACAATTAAGAACATGGGTATGGGCACTCCCCTTGGCTTGTGCCAAGCTTGGGGGAGGTGCCCCGGTGTCTTATCACCATCACACCTTTCACTTTCTTTGTTTTTCTTCGTTCGATCCTTTTGGTTATATCTTGATCTAGTAGAATAAAGTTTTAGTGTGATCTAGTTTTGAGTTTTTCTTTATGTTCCCCCTATGTAAGGACGTCCGAGAGTTATATAATAAAGAGTAGTTTTTGTCGGCGTTCTGAGATTGGGGGTACCCAAACCCGCCTACCTGTGGCCTAGGCTGGCCCACTTCATCAAGCAAGCACGATCGGGCGTGATACCACTCAAGGCAAGGCCCTTGCGAGGGGTCAAGCCTCGCGAGGAGGAACATCATCAAGACCCGCGGGGGGGGGGGGGGGGGGCTCATCAGGACCTCTCCGGAGCGGCGGATATTCTGAGGCAAGTCCCAGCCTCAGGAGTCAGGGATGACGTGTAGGAACGACAGGCGAGTAGCAGACAACATGGTGGAGCAGTTTTCCCTTTAGTGCAAAGGGGCAAGGACGTACCGGGATTCCCAAGTCATCTTCCAAAGCTTTCCCTTCTAGTGCAACGAAGCCATCTCCGCCCACCAGCAGGACAGATGTCACCCCTAGACCCGTCCCTGCAGCAATGGCAACCACTTTGCAGGCGAAACCCACCTTTGGGCAGGGGAGCATGTTCCCTTGTTCTTCTTCGAAATTGGCCATTGTGGGATCCCTTCCCGCCAAAACGATAAGGGAAGAGGACCGGGGCCACCACTATATATAGAGGATAGGTTACTTCGTAGAGGAGGATCCGATCCGAAACATTCATTCGCCCATTGGCACCACACAAAGGCCATCCAGCCTCTGAAGGCCCTCGAACACTGTACTAGTTCATCCACCAACCTCCACGAGAGGCAATCTACAAAAGCAGGAGTAGGATTTTACGCGTCCCACCGGCCCGAACCTGGGTAAACTGCTGTGTTCTGTGTCTTCCTCACCATCGAGTGAGTTGTTTGCCATCTCCGACGAGTGGCGAGCTAGGTAAGGCGAGCCCACAAGAGATCTTCCTACACGCCCTTGAGTTTGAATCTTTAGGGTTTTGCGGAGCCCGAAATCTGACATTTAGCGCGCCAGGTAGGGGGTGTGTCAAGGTTTCCTCCAAGCTCTGCCTTCACCAAGATTCGCCGCCCCGATGGCTGACGCTTGCCGGGCTCGCGCAGAGCGCTGTGCCACCCGCGTTGCTCAGATGGCGCGAGCATGCCCGTCCGTCGTGAGCCGGTCACCATCGCCCGTGGTGACTTCTGCCACGGGCCCCGATGCTCAAGAATAGCAAGGTTCCTCCCAGCCGGCTACCAAGCACCCCGACGGCCGCACCGCCACTCCATCGCTCATCCGGGCTTCTGGGTCAGCCTTGAGCAACCGGCCAGAGATGCCACATGGCCGGCGCGTGCTTGCCATGGACACCGAACTGCTCCGCTACCGGCCCGCCCCTGACCGCCACAACGACTTGCTCCATCGTATCGAGGAGCTCGTCGCCGCTGCCGGTGATTTTGCGGCGCTCTCCTGCTCGTTTCGGTCCCAACCATCCCTGGCGAACAACGAGGAGCAAGACGCACCACTCCCACCTCTACGCGTGACACGCGTCCCGAGCCCAGGCAGGAAGCGTGTCCCCACGACTGACCTTGCGAGACCAGGGCGGGGCCAGGAGGCGAAGCAAGCTGTCAGGTGGTTCCTCGACCACGCGCCGATGCACGCGCGCTCCCGCCGCAGCAGGTTCCGGGTCGCGAGCGCGCCCCGCTCGAAGAAGACCTATTGGAGCAACAGGACCAGGTCGCCCCCACACGCGATACACCCGTCGGGCCGGTGGAATGCCTCGCCATCGCCCCTGAGCTCTTCCCGACTGCGTGGACATGCAAGTTCAAGCCCGAGCTACCCTTGCGCTACAACAGCACCCTGGACCCGGCCGAGTTCGTGTAACTCTACACGCTGAGCATCAGGGCGGCAGGAGGAGGCGACAAGGTCATGGCGTGCTAGTTCCCCATGGTGCTCAAGGGCGGCATGCTCTCTGGGCTCCTCAACCTCCCAAAGGCGTCCATCACCTATTGGGATGGCTTGCGCGAATGCTTCGTCGCCAACTTCCAGGGCACCCGCGACCGCGCTCCCACCATGAACAACCCAAAGCGCATCAAGCAGCAGGAGGGGGAGACCCTGCACAAGTTTATACATCGCTTCTCGATCATGTGCCTCAAGATCCCCAAGGCGTCGGACGAGGCAGTCATCTCGTCCTTCTCCGACGGATTCACCGACCTCAAGATGAAGGATGTGCTCGCCATGAGTGATGGAATGACCACTGCACTAGAGATGTTCAACCTAGAAAACAAGTGCGCCAGGGCTGAAGAAGGCCGCGTGTCACTCCTCGGGCCTGATGCGACGGACCCTGAAGAGAAGAAGACCAAGGCCAAGGAGGCGAAGCGCAAGGCTCCTATGGTGCTCCCAGCCGAGCCTGAGACGAATTACGACCAAGGGGGAGAGCGTCCGTCGGGAGGGGGTCCAACGTGCGTCTTCCATGGCACCAGCGGCCATGATACCTACGAGTGCCAAGAGCTCCGACTGGTTCGTGCCGAGCACTTCAGCATGCGCCCTACACGGGTAGACAGAGGCCCCGCGCGTGGCGGTGGTTGCAGTGGAGGCCGCTGGGATGACCGAGAGACGCATCAGGGGTGGCGTGAACAACCTCATGAAGATCGTTGGTGCGACCAGCCTCGGGAGGACCGTTGGTGCAACCAAGTTCTAGACGGCCGCTGGCGTGACGAACCTCAAGAGGGGCAGTGACGCGGTCAGCCTCATGAGGCTCGTCCTCGTGAGGCTGGGCTGCTTCCGCTGCCTCCGCCACCCAGAAGGAGGGATGAAGACAGGTAGGATGATGGGGTTGGGGGCTTCCAGGAGATCAGGGCAGTGGCCTCCATCCTGGGCGGCACCCAAACCCCGGCCTCCAACCGTGCCTTCAAGCAGTTCACTCGGGAGGTGAATGCCACTCTCCCGAAGCCCGAAGCAGCGCGCCCCCCTCAACTAGTCTCAAACCACCATCACCTTCGACCCAAGTGATCAGCTCAGGTGCTCGTTCATGGCTGGCAAACTGCCCATGATGTGCACCCCGACCATCAGCAACGTCCTAGTCACCAAGACCCTTATCAAGAGTGGAGCGGGGCCATCATCCTCCCGGTCGAGACCTTCGAGAAACTCTAGCTGTCGTACGAACAACTCATGCCCACCAAGCCCTTCTTAGGAGTTACAGAGGGGTCCACCGTGCCCATCGGGTAGGTGCATATGCGGGTCACCTTCGGTGAGCGCAAGAAATACCATAGTGAGATCATCGTCTTCGACGTCGCGCACATCCACCTGCCGTACAACGCGATCCTTGGGTACCCGGCTCTCGCGAAGTTCATGGCAGTGACCCACCACGGCTACAATGTCCTCAAGATGCCAGAGAGCGGCGACGTCATCACCATCGCCCGCGACGAAAAGGATGCCGTCTGTACACTCGAACGCGCCTACCGCATGGCGGAGGCGGAACACTCGGACGACGAAAAAGATGAGCCACCTCGCGAGGACCCACGCAAGAAGAATAAGCAGCTCCTCCCCACGGAGCGCCCTCGGGCTTTGGGCTCCGTGCCCGGGGACGGGGTGATGCCTCCCATCGCATAGGAAGGTGCGCTCGGCGCCCCCTTGGGTTAGGGCTGGGGGCTCCCACCGGGAAGGCCCCGGGCCTAACGAGTGAGGCGAGGATGGCGCTCGAGCACAACCCGAGGGCGAGCTCCGGCGCGCGTCCGCCCAGCTCCTGTGAGTCCATCATCAAAGCAATCCAAGAGCTTCGAGAGGCCCAGGCTATGCGACGCGGGGACTGCCGTGCGTCACCAATCGCAGTCACCGTCATCGACACGATCGAACGGCCCCGCGTCAGCATCAACGCGCTCGCCATCAAAAGAGCCGCCGCTCAAGGCCCCTTCTGGCCCGCGCTAGCTGACCATTGGTGGGTATGCCCGAGTGCTGGCACCCTCATGCCCTTCGGGTTGGGGAACGCGGCTGCCACTTACCAGCGACTCCAACGGACCATGCTCATGCCTTGCCTGCTGGGGCGTGGCGAGGAAGAGGAGGAGATGCTCGGGCCGAGCGAAGGTCCCGAGCCTCGGGAGACTATAGACCCGTGAGGGTCGCGACCGTGGAAGCTAGAGATTGGGCGACGGTGGTGCCCTCCTCAGCTTCATTGCCGCCAGGTGACCTTTTTGTTGGCTGCTGCCAAGTAACTTTTTGGCTTACTCCGTCCGAGGGTGCCCACAGGGTCGCGTCGCCTCCAGAAGTTCAGGGCATTCCCCATCCGCCACTTTCATTTAAGCATCCTTCAATTTTTTTGGTCGCACCGACTTCGGACCCTAACATTCTACCTTGCTTGCGAGTTTGGGAGGTCAACCCCCTGCTTGGGGGCTCCGGTCAAAGCTTATCCTTGCATGCCTCTTGAGGCTGCAGACACCCTGTCTCACTATCGAAGAAGAAGAAGTTAGCAAGGTTTACCAATGACCCAAAAGGAATCAGTGCACCAATGGCTCGGGGGTAGGGACACTCGCGAGGCCAAAGCATCCTCGCGACCTCCCAGATACACCCCCACCGTGACACTCGCACGTAATAACGAGCCGAGGCTGTATACGCCCAGGGCCCCCCGAGGACGCGGAGGGGTCCATTCCATGCCTAGTGGCAGCCCTATGCTCCGCTTTGGGGAGAAGACTAAGGGGAATCAGTCCATCAATGACTCGGGGGTAGGGACAGTCGTGAGGCCAAAGCATCCTCGTGACCTCCGAGATACACCCCCACTGTGACACTCTCACGTAATAACGAGCCTAGGCTATATACGCCCACGGCCCCCCAAGGACGCGGAGGGGTCCATCCCACGCCTAGTGGCAGCCCTATGCTCCGCGCTGGGGAGAAGATGAAGGCAATCAACTTGGTCCGCCAATGACTATGCCCGCAGTTAGCCAGGAAATCAACACGATACACCAACAACTAAGCCCACACCTGGCGAGGAAATCAACACAGTCCACCAATGACTAAGCCCACAGTTGGCCAGGAAATCAACCCAGTCCACCTACGACTACGCCCACGCCCAGTGTGGGGGACACACAACTGGAGGTATGGATCCACTCGTACGTCAAGGGGGACCCCTGAGCATCACGACTCAGGGGCCTAGTGCGCTCGTAGGCCCTTCCCCCTTTGGGACGTCCTAGTTTCCGGTCAGTTCAATCGCGGCGGAGGTACGCGCGGGCGGGCCCTGCCAACGCAGAGCCTAGTGCGCTTAACAAACCACTTAAAATCTCTCAGAGAGAATGCTGGAGTCACTTGTACGTCAAACGGGACTCCTGAGCATCGCGACTCAGGGGCCTAACTGTGCTCGTAGCCCCTTCCCCCTTTGGGATGTCCTGGTTTCCGGTCGATTCAATCACGACGGAGGTAGGCGCGGGGCAGGCCCTCCCGACGCAGAGCACCGAAGGGGTTCTCAAATTGCCAGATTCTTAGGAGGGACATCGGAGTCGCTCGCACGTCAAGGGGGACCACTGAGCATGGCGACTCAAGGGCCTAACTGTGCTCGTAGCCCCTTCCTCTTTGGGTCGTCCTGGTTTCCGGTCGGTCCAATCGTGGCGGAGGTACACGCGGGGCGGGCCCTGCCGACACAGAGTGCTGAAAGTGTTCTGAACTTTGAAAATCCTCGTCGCATTCCCCTCATGAGGTATGCTCGCACATCAAGGGGGACCCCCGAGCATCGCGACTCAGGGGCCTAACTGTGCTTGTAGCCCCTTCCCCCTTTGGGACGTCCTGGTTTCCGGTTGGTTCACTCGCGGCAGAGGTACACGTGGGGCAGGCCCTGCGAATGCAGAGTATCACAGTAAACATGAAAGAAACGAGGCGAAGAAACCATTCAACCAGTCAGCTGGTTATTACAAGCATTAATAAGTCCTTGAAAACGCAAATAAGTTTGACGCCTCCACGAGGCACGATGTGCATTGCAGGGAAAAAACAGGGAGAGAACTCAAGAGGAGCCGCCGCCACAGGTCACTTCGTCTTGAGGGGGCTTGTCGTCGGCATTAGAAGTGTAGTCTTCCCCATCGTTGACTTCAGCGGCATCCGAAGATGAAGGAGCTGCGACGCGGATGAACCTCTTCACCAACGCCTCCACAGGCCCTTCACCACCTCCGCAATGCTTTGGCGGGCCTTTGAGGGGATCGGCAGGATCACGGAGGGGAAGTCAAATCCTTCGTGGCCTCAAAGAAGAGGTCACGACACTCGTTGTCCAAGATCTTGTCCACCTGGACGACGACGTACTCCAATGCCACGGCGAAGCCACTCTCAGGGTGGCCAGAGGTTCGTCGAACCTGTCCCAGCAGAGGGTGCAGAGCACCGTGCGAAGCCTGAGCTCAACATCCAGGAAGCCGACCAGCTCCGCGGCCTTCTTCCTCTTGGCCACGGTGAGGGCTTCCCCCTTGGCATCAAGAAGGGTCTTCCTCGAGGCGACCTACTTCTCCCGCTCGTCAAAGCGCGTCTGCTTCCCACCCGGGCAAGTTTCCTCCTGGGATAGCTTTTCTTCCCGAGCGGCGAGCTTGGCCTTACGGGCCTCGAGTTCTTCCTCCCGCAGGCGATGCTGCTCGGCTAGCTTGGCCTGTTCTTCTTGGAGGGCCATCAGGCGAGCCTCCGCCTCTTTGCAGCGTTTGGCAGCCGCATCGACTCCATCCATCGCCTCCTCACTCGCGGCGCGAGCGGGCTTGGCCTCCTTCTCGCTGTTCGCCATAAGTACAACGACCTTGCCCAGAGTGCAGAAAGCCTAGTTCAGGACGCCCTCGACGTATACCCGGGGTCCTCTGGGTCTCCTCCTGAGGAGCCTCTAGAGTTGTCCCGGGCGGTGTCGTTAGGGAGGCATCGTCACGAGGGGTAGGGGGCTCCGAAGGTTGCTCGGAGGTTGCGAGCGTTGGCACATCAGCGAGTTGAGGGTTCTCAAGATCCTGCCCCTCGGGCAACGGAACCGTCACAACCGCCTCAGGATGCTTCCGGGGCTCGGGGGGCACGGCAATCAAGGCCTGAGAGGTCACTGCGTGAGCCTCCCTCTCTCCATCGGCTGGCAGAGACGCGTTGGAGAGGGCCGGCGGTGCGTCAGGAGTCACCTTCGGCTTGACGCCCATCCTCTTCCTCTTCGTCCCCGGCGAGACGATGCCCCTGGACATCAGGCAAAAAGGGGATCAACCATGCGTGGATGATGGACGCGCGAGACGTGCCAAGACAAATAACTTACTCTTCGACGTTGATCCATCTCTACTTCATCTCCGCCCCCACGACAGCGGGAGCGACAGCCCCCCCACGGAGGGGGTGAGCCCGGCGCCTCAGGCTTCCTGTCGGTGGAGGCGGGATGCGCCAAGGATGACCCAATCTCGCACTTCTGGGGGGCGAGCACACATGCGGACCGTGTGGCGCGCTGGGCCGACACGGGTCCACTAAAGGTCCTGGTCGGGCGCGAGGAGATCACCACGGACACCTCGACGGTAGCATCATCATCTTGAAGCTCGCGCAGAAGGATGGCCTGCGACGGGGGAGGCGTATCCGCAAGGCAGTCTTTGACGGTCTTCTCTGAGGCTTCCCCGACGGAGGTGTCGTCCAACGATACCTCCACCGGACCAGAGCCGTTGGCCGGGAAGATTCCCCACTCATCGAAGACAGGCAGCGCAGCGACCCGATCGACCCGGTCGACGAGGTGGTACAGAGGATCCAAAGCCTCGGGCAGGTCACCAGGGTCACTACCCAACAAGATCGCCACGACCCTGTTCAGCTCCTTAGTGGGAAGGTCCTGGGACCGGAGCCTGAGCTCGTTGTCACCAGCCTGGTAGTCCCACAGGGGCGTGGAATGGGCCTGAAGGGGTGCCAAGCGCTGCGCCAAGAATTCCTTCACTATCATCCCACTGGTCACCCTCCTAGTGCTGATGTCGCGGGAGAAGCGCTCCAGGATGGGCACAGACCGAGGGTCGGAGAACTTCGCTGAGCTCCACATGGAAGTCTTCTCCGGCAGCCCCTTCGGCTCCTCCAGCCGAGGGTAGGTGTTCTTGAGGCTCATGTGAACCCAACGATGCCTAAAGTTCTCCACCTTCTTCCCGGGCTTCAGGAGCAAATTGCCGCTCTGGGCCGCTACGAAGGAGACACGTGCCGAAAAATGGGCGTCGTCATGCAGGCGCATGCTGAAGAAATGCCGGAAGAGGGCTACTGAAGGCTGCACGCCCACGAAGGCCTCACAGTTGAAAGAGAAGACGGAGAGAAGCAAGATGGAGTTGGGTTGGAGATGAAGGGCGTGGATCCCGTAGTGATTCATGATGGTGGTGAAGAATGAGGAGAAAGGCGACACCAGCCCGACGAAGATGCTATGGAGGAAGAAGGGGTACACCACCTTCGACGAGGGCTGCTTCTCTATGGCGCCAGGCCAGATCAGGGTCCTCCCGTGCTCGTTGGACTCGGCCGCAATCCATGGAAGCACGGGGACGAGATCCACGTCCTTGGAGAGGGCACACTCAAGGAGCGGAGGAGCCGGTCCGGGTCCTTGCGTCTCAGGCTTCTGCTTGCTGGTAGGCGCCATCACTGGACCGACAAGGGAGCATCGCGGTGCTGGATCTGGGAGGCGCCGGTTGGTGTTGGCGGCCAAGAAGGAAGAGCGAGTGTAGGAGAAGAGAAAGCAATGATGGAACAGCGCAACAAGTTAGGTCCCTAATAACTCGAGTGAAGACTGAAGGCAAGGGGAACCCGACATCAAACGCGTGACACGCGCTAGACCTGGCCCACAGGCGTTAAGGGCCCGTGACGCTTCAGGCCGACCTCAAGGCTTCGCCTAGAAGCCAACCCGAGCACCCCGTGGGCCCGGGGGCTACTGTCCGTGTTCTGGGAATGGGGGTACCCAGACCTGCCTACCTGTGGCCCAGGGTTGGCCCACTTCATCAAGCAAGCACGGTTGGGCGTGATACAACTGAAGGCAAGGCCCTCGTGAGGGGCCAAGCCTCCCGAGGACGACAACATCAAGACCCGCGGGGGGCCTCATCAGGACCCCTCTAGAGCGGTGGATATTTCGAGGTAAGACCCAGCCTCAGGAGTCAAGGATGATGTGTAGGAAGGACATGCGGGCAGCAGACAGCAGGGCAGATGTCACACCCTGTTTTTCACCCTAAGTATTCTATGTTGCAAAAATCAGAGCTTGTTAAAACTTTTTCAAATAATGTTGTGAGTGCAATGTGAACCCTTGTTTGAGTGTGTGCTTGTTTGTTTGATGACTCAAACCTATGAAAACTTATTACTTTGCTCTCTTCAAAAACCATTTCTTCTTTATATCAAGATCACCTTCATCATGTTGGGATACACTACTAGCTCATGATGCCAAGTGGCACTTCCAACCAAAGTTGGTGATCTGATCCAAATATTATTTTCATTCATTAAAAACATAAATTGGTGATTTAAAATATTATTTTCCTATTTTATATCTATGTCTGTTTCTAAGGCCAGTAATGATATTCCCACAAGGAAAATTGCTTTCCTGCCTTAGAAACTTCTGAGTAAATTCATGGAAGCTCAGAAGGACATATATTTTCCATATATAAGATTTCCAACCCTACTTTATATTAATATTATTTGAGTAAAACCATGAAAACCATTTCTGTCTGTTTTAGCTTTTTGAGATGTTTCTAAAGGAAATTATCTCAATAAAATCCCATGAAATTACAGGAGCCCTCGCAAACCATATTAGGTGCTCACCTAAAATCTCACCTTGATCCGAGTTGGGGAAGTGCACCTAAAGAGCCGAAAACCCTCTTTGTCCAGAGTAGAGTTGGAACAACTCTACATTGCAAAGTTTCTCCAATGGAGCTGAAACTTTGCACAGGTGTTTAACACCCCAAATGAGGACTCCACACCAAAGATGAGATTTGTGAGACTCTGTTTGGCCACACTTCCTTTGTAAAGGACAGTACTGGTCATTTTGAGACATTTTCAAGTTTACAAAGCCAAACTTGTTCAATGGAGCTCAGATTTGGTGGAACCCCATGTTTTTACCCCAAGACCAAACCTGTTAAGTTTCATTTACAGTGGTGGAGTGGAAGCACCCCAAGTCACTGTCGAACACCTACTGACAGGAAGGTAAAAACCCTCCTAGCCACTGTTTTACCCAATGTGAAGGCCTCAAACTTGGTGGGTTAGAGCACCAGAACACCTTGAGCACCCAGTCAATCAGCCCCTCCCCAACTCCAAGCACAAGTGACAAGAACTCCAATTTGAGATGCAGGACAGTACTGGCAACACTAGTGTTCCTTGCTCCCTTGACCAGCTCGAGCTCCCACTAAGCCACAACGGCTAGGCTCACTCCCAGCAACACCCAGGACATGGAAGACACGTCCCAAGTGCCCCAAAGCGAGCAAGCATGCCGTGGCATGCCAAAACTGCGCTCTGGGCGCGCTGCAGAGAGCCACCAGCAAGGGGCCGACGCTCCGGCCGGTCCCAACCTCCCCAGTTATGTCCAAACGCTGCCCCGACAACCGTTCAGTGCAAAGCTACCCCAGGGACCCTCTCCCCCTCGCGCAAGAGCTCAGGCGACGCGTGCCCGTGCGCGCCCAACGCGGCCGAGCATGCACGGTCGCTACGGCTCGACCCCACTCGCTTTCTCTCTGCGGCCGTTGCACCAGGAGGTCCTAAACCACGTCCCGAACCCGTGGTTTCGCGGCTAGCACCTCACTATGCTCGCACGCGTGCCACAGTGCGTCACCGGTGCGCCCGAGTCGAGTCACCGTCGTTGGCCTATAAATAGGTTCCCCCGGCACTCCAGCACCCTCGAAGCAGCTTCAGCACAACTAGTAGACACTCCCTAGCCGCCCAATCGAGCTCGCAGAGCCCCAGTGCTCGAGATCGACCGAGGCCCCTCTGCCTCAGAGCTCCGGTCGATCTCCGGCTACACGTCGGCTCCTGCTTTGCCCGACCTCCCATTACACTCCCCTTGATACCAGGAACATTTCCCCTAACTTTCCCGAGCGAATCCATACCCCTAGCCCCTAGTTCATCACCAACCCGAAACCCTTCCGCCACGAGCACCTCGTCGCCGGCGACCCAGACCACCTCCGGTGACGTCCCGACCACGAGCAGGTAGGCGGAGGCACGAGGGACCCGTTCCCGTTCCTAGCTTGGCCTGAGGACAACGACAACCTCGCCGGCGTCCATCTCCACCTCTCTGGCTGGAGGTAGGAGAAGGACCCGACAGGTGGAGCCCACCTGTCGGTGTCCCGGGGCAGCCAGTGCGCGCAGCCGCTGACACTGACCCCACGGGCCCGCAGGTCAGGTTTGAACCTGGCCCGCACACGCCTGGTGGCCAGGCCTGCTGGCTGGGCCGACTGGATCCAACCCTTGGCCTTTTTCTTTCGTTTTAATCCAGCAAACTAAATGTTTTAAAAAAAATATTTAGCCAGTAGAAAAATATAATTCTTCAACCAGTAATTTTCTAAATATGAGTAGTATTTGATTCTGTAATAGTTGACATTTATCAAAAACAAAAACTATTTTGATATAATAAATTGATATTAAAAAGCACTTGTTTGCTTCTGTTTGCTTTTAAATAAATATGCTTAGCTAATAAAACTATAGGAAACATTTTTCAAAATAATAAACTGAATTTATTTAAGCCTTGCAACATTTTTAAAAGCACTTTGTGATCTGTTTTAGTGAGAGCTAGTATTTATTTATTCCTTTCTCGACGGTAGAGTTACCAAGTGACGGAGGATCCAGAGCAGAAGACCTCAAAGACCCCGGATACCTAGCTGACCAAGGCAAGCAGCCATTTTGCCATGACTTAAGTATATAAAATGATGCATGCTAGTATAGCAAGTATTTTCCGATGCATGTGATCACAGTGCCGGTTCATCATTGATGTGATGGTACCGAAGGCTTCCTCGAAGCATTTGCATGTTGATAATGATATTCACATGGCTCCTCGGGGCACATACATGATGAGTTGACCCTACCATCTACGAGGATCATGCTAATGTCATGTTGACTAGTAAAGTATAATCACTTCATTGAGCTTGACCCTACCCCGTGAGGGTCATGATATTACCATGTTGACAAGTAATGTTAAGGCATATTATCTCAAGCATAATGTTGAGTTAAATAAAGGGTTTATGAAAACCCCGTCGGGTGCCACTAATGCCCGAGCGTGAGGATGAGTTGGTGATCACTTTTGGTGAAGTGATGCACCGGTGATTTTGGTGTGAGTATGGTTTCGGAAATGGATTAGATTTATGATGTGTCGACCGTCCCAACCTTACGAGTACGACCACGATACCCCTTTATGGGACGGGGCTTTGTTGATTACTTTGGTTGGTGCTAGGAAAGAGCCACATTACTAGTGGCGGGAGTGATCGGTGTCACTCTCGTGATGGGGTCGTGCCAGGTAGGACGACCATGCCATTATTATGAGTTCCAGGCACACCGTTGGTCCCTGCATGGTTGATACAGTCCAGAGTTGGTGCTCGTAAGACATACAACATGTGGGCTGGGTACCAATCGAGTGGACCTCTTTGTCTAGTATCGTCAGGGGAAAGATGATGATCGGGTACTTACCTCGGGTATGTGTGATATACCGCGAGTCGTGGATGACACGGAAGTTTCCCGTTTCTCGTGGGTCCAGCGTACTACCTCTGCAGAGTGTAAACTATTCTCATAGTCGTGTCCACGGTCAAGGACAGTTGGGTGGTGCTGCTTAAACTACGTCCTGAGTTTTCGCATAAACCAAGTGTGTGTGCATGGTGTTAAAAAGGTGTTGTTATGATAACCACAACAGTATGATCAAGTTTGGTGACTTGAAATATAGGGTAAACCCGGATGGTTTAGCCCTCATTAATACCTTGAGGATATGACAAGTCCGATGACTTGGCATACAGGGTGAACCCGGTGTGTTCAACCCTTGACAGATATGTCAATATCTGTAACCTGTTCTTCAAAAGTAATTCTTAACTTGTTGCACATACCTGATCATGCCACCACATTGCATTCCACTAAAGATAATTGTTACTGTTATTCCTTACCATATATATTCATATCATGGGCTGTTTGCGAGTACATTCCAAGTACTCATTGGCTTGCCACTGGTTATGTTATTGACCAGACATGGAAGGAGCAGAGTTTGGCGATGAGTTCACCGTCGGAGACGAACCCGCGATCTAGGACGCTTCCAAGTCAGAATGCCTGTCGGTGTAGGCTTGATGGCATGGGCACCGCTTAGCCCTTACGAGTTTCCGCTACTCAATGTATCTGTTTCATTTGGCTTTAGGCCTTGCTCTTGAACCCGACCTTCGGGTCGTTCGATGTAATAAATTCGGTACTTCGATGTAAGACTCTATTGTTCAGTATCTCTGTTCAGTGAACATTGATCCTTGGGGTCACTGGGCACGGCGAACTCGACTTGCTAGTCGGGGTCCCCACAGAACTGGTATCAGGGCCATCCTTACTATAGGAAGCCTTAGATAGCATGGACGTTAACCGAGAACGTTAGAACGCCAGCCTTGCACAAGACTCTTGCACATGCAACCTTCTGACTTCTCTCCTATGCCTTGTAGATGGCTGCCGTACCTGAGACGCTTCTGGAGACCGGCTTTCCACTACTTCTGGTGGATTGTCTCGAGAAGTGCCACGTACGACGCACGCCCATCTTCCTCTACCACGAGCACTGGGTCAACGCCGACACCAAGGAATATCACGTGGACGTGATAGTGAAGGCTAATGACTCCCCGTCTAGTTGGTTCTTCGAAGGACCGCAGATGGGAGAGCTGATGTTGGCAGTGTAGACGGCTGCACGAGAGGCGCTCGTGCAACTCCGCAGCATCCTCCCTGAGATGGCTAATGAGCCTGTCACTCGTCACCTACCTTTCATTAAGGAAGGAGTGGATGGGAGTTGGACACTGACCCCAACCACGGAGGATGGAATGCCATTAAGGTTTCAGACCTACTTCAGTCTTTCGTCGGACACCCTGACACACTTCCTGGTTAAGGAATCAGTCAAGCTTCGCCAAGAGCTGCACCTAGTCAAAGGCCTGCTCCACACTGAGAAGATGCAGAACCGCAAAGTAAAGAAGGCAGGCGCACCTGAAGGGAGGGCAACTGTTGCCACTAGGGGTGGTGTGTTACCCATCCAGGCAGTCCCACTTCGGAGTCGCTGCCTGACAGCAGAAGAGTACACTGAGATCTTCGCCGCCTCAGCCAAGAGATGCTGTGATGTGCGGATTCTTTCTTCCACTCCTATAAAGGAATAAGATGTTGATGAAGATGAGGATCCTGTTGAGTCCGCCTTTGAGACCGAGCAGTCCGCCGCGTAGGTTTTAGCGTAGGCAAATCGGAGTACCCCGAGCATAGGGTATCCATGTATCCGTTTTTAATTTGCGTATGTGTGCTTGATGTAAGTCACCTATTGCCTTAGGCAGCCTGTAAGTGACTACGTCACCTAGTTGTCATGAATGCAATTTCCAGTTTGTCAAAAACTTTGGTTTTAAAGACTTGGCACATGCACGTATTGGACCTCCTCTTACTAGGAACGAGTCCTTGTATTCCCGAGCAAGGTGGCATTTTGACTTGTCTGTTTCTATGACAGGATGGTGAACACAACCCGCAACAGCACCTTCGGCAACCCCGGTGCCGGCTCCTCAGGGACGCCGCAGGGAACCGAAGGAGAAGCTCACGCTGGAGGTCACCACGAGCAGCCTAGAGACCTTCCGCCACCACCTCCTCCTGAGAACTTGACGATAGCTCAGTTCCTTCAAGCTCTTCGGGAGGAGCAACAAGCTAGCAATGCCGCTATCCAGCAGCTGACTCAAGTCCTGGTGGACAACCCGCCGCGGAATGGGAATGGCGGTGGTCGCTCTACTCTTTCTGAGTTCATGCGGACTACGCCCCCCATATTCACGGAGTCGACTGAACCCCTGGACGCCGAACACTGGATTCGCACCATTGAAGACCTCCTTGCGCTGGTCAAGTGCACCGATGATCATGAGAAGGTCCTTTATGCTTCTCACTGTCTCAGAGGCACCGCCAGGGCATGGTGGGATGGATTCCAGATCATGCGGGCAGGGCAAGTCATCACGTGGGAGATGTTCAAGGAAGGATTTCGCGCGGCTCACATTCCACCTGGACTGATGACCATTAAGAAGCGGGAATTCCGAGCCTTGAGGCAGGGCAGTGGAACCGTTAAGGAGTACCTGCAGAAGTTTAACCTCTTGTTGAGGTACGCGCCTGAAGATGTTAACACTGAGGCCGCTAAGGTGGAACGCTTCATATAAGGATTACAGCAGTCCCTGCAATACCAGCTGGTGGTTTGCGACTGCCAGACTTTCAGCGAGCTGGTTAACAAGGCGCTTATGCTGGAAGACAAGCGTCGTGCAATGGACGACACCCGCAAGCGCAAACTGATAGGCAGTGGAGGACCCGGTAACGCAAGACCAAGACCATGGCAGTCAGCACCTGCAAGACCCAACTTTCAGCAGCAGCAGTACAAGTATCCGGTGTTCCGCCAGAATAATCAGCCTCAGCAGCAAGCCAAGCAAGTAGTCAACCCGCCGAACCACGGTGGAGTCAAGACCAACCCTCCGGGGCAAGTCACCTGCTTTGGCTGTGGTCAGACTGGGCACTATTCCAGGCAGTGCCCCAACAAGAAGCCCGATGCACAGCGTCCCAATGCACGCAACCCCGGTCAAGGAGCACCAGGAAGGAACGAGGCCCCCCGCAACCAACAGTTCAATGGTAGGGGCCGGATCAATCACATCACTGCAGAAGAAGCACAGGAAGACCCGGACTGCATTCTGGGTACGTTCCTCGTCAACTCAACTCCAGCAAGAGTGTTGTTTGATTGTGGTGCCTCACATTCTTTTGTTACTCAAGGGTTTGCGGAAAAGTGCGGTTTAAAACCCACTTTACTCCATGGGCAGATGGGAATCCAAACCCCGGGAGCAGTATTGAGGACCAACCTAGGGTGTAGAAGGGTCGAGATAGTTATCAATGGGACGAGTT
The DNA here is from genome assembly GCF_904849725.1 of Hordeum vulgare subsp. vulgare. Classification (NCBI taxonomy): domain Eukaryota; kingdom Viridiplantae; phylum Streptophyta; class Magnoliopsida; order Poales; family Poaceae; genus Hordeum; species Hordeum vulgare. The sequence goes on along the minus strand of NC_058520.1, from coordinate 295,454,929 downwards.
TCTTGGCATACCTCATTGTGCTTAAATCGAAGGTGTAGAAGTAATCCTCAGCATGGATTGGTTGGCCAAGCACCAGAGTCTTTTGGACTGTGCCAACAGGGCCATCACCATGATAAGCAACCAAGGGGTGAAGGTCAAGTTCGTCTCCGAGCCAGTATCGGCTCACGCACCTCGAGTCAACAGTCTATCCGAGGTAGAGCTTGATCGAGTGCCTATAGTCTGTGAATACCCGGATGTCTTTCCTGACGAGCTACGCGGAATGCCTCCTGACCGAGACATCGAGTTGATAATTGATCTCATGCCCGGATCGAGGCCTATTTATAAAAAGCCTTACAGGATGGGTTCCGAAGAGTTGGCAGAGCTGAAGAAGCAGCTGGATGAGCAACTCAGGAAGGGGTTGATCCGTCCGAGTGCGTCACCTTGGGGATCACCTGTTCTATTTGTTTCAAAGAAGGATGGTACCATTCGACTCTGCGTCGACTACCGTTCCCTTAATGAAGTCACAATTAAGAACAAGTACCCGCTCCCCAAGATCGAAGACCTGTTTGACCAGTTAAACGGGGCCAGGGTATTTTCCAAGATCGATCTTCGATCGGGATACTACCAGTTGAAGATCTGACCCGAAGATATACCCAAGACTGCATTCGTGACCCGGTACGGTCTATATGAATGCACTCTCATGCCCTTCTGTTTGACAAATGCCCCAGCCTACTTCATGTACCTCATGAACAAGGTCTTCATGGAATATTTGGACAAGTTTGTTGTCGTGTTCATCGATGACATACTAATCTTCTCCAAGTCCTAAGAAGAGCATGAGCAACACCTGAGGCTAGTTCTGGGAAAGCTTCGAGAGCACCAACTTTACGCCAAATTCAGCAAGTGTCAGTTCTGGCTGAACGAAGTTGAATTTCTGGGTCATACCCTGACTGCACGCGGTTTGGCCGTAGATCAGTCCAAGATTACTACAGTGACCAACTGGGAATCACCAAAGGACGTGAAGGATATCAGGAGTTTCCTCGGACTCGCGGGATACTACCGCAAGTTTGTCGAAGGATTCTCTAGCATCGCTCGACCTATGACTCAGCTCTTGAAGAAAGGCCAGAAGTTCGAGTGGACACCGGCGTGTGAAGCAAGCTTCCAGGAATTGAAGAAGAGGCTAACTACCGCCCCGGTGTTGGCTACCCCAGATATCAATAAGGAATTCGTCATATATTGTGATGCCTCTGGGACCGGGCTCGGTGGAGTCCTGATGCAAGATGGCAGGGTCGTGGCGTACTTGTCACGGCAACTGCGACCGCATGAGGAGAATTACGCCACCCATGATCTCGAGCTAGCAGCTGTAGTACATGCTCTGAAGACGTGGCGACATTACCTTCTGGGAAAGCGATGCGAGATATATACGGACCACAAAAGTCTGAAATATATCTTCACCCAGAGGGAGCTGAATATGAGACAACGGAGATGGCTTGAGTTAATCAAGGATTACGACCTCAGCATTCAGTACCATCCCGGCAAGGCGAATGTGGTAGCCGATGCCTTGAGCCGGAAGGCAGGCTCCTTGAACGTCACGCTCAAGGAAAGGTTACCCGTCTTGTGCGAAGAGATGGAGGGCTTAAGACTTGAGATAGTCGAACCAGGGTACCTGGCCAACCTCGAAGTCAAGCCTGCTCTAGTAGACGACATCAAGAAAGCCTAGAAGGGGCACAAGAGTATCGAAGGCCTCAAGACGAAGGTGCGAGATGGAAAATCCCCAGGATTCTCGATTGATGAGCAAGGAGTACTATGGTACGGGAAGCGCTTATGCGTACCCAACAAGGCCGAACTTAAGGACTTGATCCTGCAAGAGGCACATGACACACCGTACTCTATCCATCCAGGTGGTACCAAGATGTACCAAGACACCCGAGAACGATTCTGGTGGCATGGCATGAAGAGGAAAATTGGCTCCTATGTCGCTAAATGCGATGTATGTCAGCGAGTCAAGGCTGAACACCAGTGACCCGCTGGATTACTGCAACCTCTTCAAGTGCCAGAATGGAAGTGGGATAAAGTCGGCATGGACTTCATCACCGGGTTTCCCCGGTCGAATAAGGGTCATAACTCCATTTGGGTCATAGTTGATCATTTGACCAAGGTGGCCCATTTCATCCCCGTTAACACCACTTACGATGGCAGCCAGCTGGCCAGTCTGTACATTCACCGAGTGGTGAGTCTCCATGGAGTTCCCAAAGAGATCGTGTCCGACCGCGGCACACAATTCACCTCAAGATTCTGGAAGAAGTTTCAAGAAGCTCTCGGAACCAAACTCTCCTTCAGTACGGCTTTCCACCCGCAAACGGGCGGACAGACCGAGAGGGTAAACCAGATACTTGAGGACATGCTCTGCGCTTGTGTTTTGGCCCATGGTGCCAAGTGGGAAGACTGCCTACCCTTTGCTGAGTTCTCTTACAACAACAGCTACCAGTCCAGTCTTCACATGGCCCCATTCAAAGCATTATATGGGCGGAAATGCCGCACCCCGCTCAATTGGTCCGAAACCGGTGAAGGACTAGTTTTCGGACCAGAGGCACTGCAGGAAGCAGGGGACAAGGTTCAGCTTGTCCGAGAGAACTTGGAGGCAGCTAAGTAAAGGCAGAAGAGCTATGCGGACCCTCGCCGCAGAAACGTGGAGTTTGTTCCCGGAGACTAGGTGTACTTGCGAGTCACGCCTCTCAAGGGGACCAAGCGTTTCTACGTCAAAGGGAAGCTAGCTCCAAGGTTCATTGGACCCTTCAAGATCACGGCAAGGCGTGGGGAAGTAGCTTATGAGTTGGAGCTACCTCCTGAGCTTTCGGGTGTGCACAACGTGGTCCACGTGTCACAGCTCCGGAAGTGTTTGCAAGTGCCGAACCGTCCCGATCTTTACAAGGACATTGATCACCAAGCTATTGACCTTCAACCGGATCTTACCTACCACGAGAGACCGATCCGCATTTTGGATGAAGCCGAGCGTTGCACCAGAAGCCGCACCATCAAGTTTTTCAAGGTTCAGTGGAGCAACCATACCGAAGCAGAAGCCACATGGGAACGTGAAGACTATCTACGATCAGAATTTCCCGAGCTGTTTAACGCTTAGCTTAGGAATCTCGGGGACGAGATTCTTGTAAGAGGGATAGGTGTGTCAGACCCTGTTTTTCACCCCAAGTATTCTATGTTGCAAAAATCAGATCTTGTTAAAACTTTTTCAAATAATGTTGTGAGTGCAATGTGAACCCTTGTTTGAGTGTGTGCTTGTTTGTTTGATGACTCAAACCTATAAAAACTTATTACTTTGCACTCTTCAAAAACCATTTCTTCTTTATATCAAGATCACCTTCATCATGTTGGGATACACTACTAGCTCATGATGCCAAGTGGCACTTCCAACCAAAGTTGGTGATCTGATCCAAATATTATTTTCATTCATTAAAAACATAAATTGGTGATTTAAAATATTATTTTCCTATTTTATATCTATGTCTGTTTCTAAGGCCAGTAATGATATTCCCACAAGGAAAATTGCTTTCCTGCCTTAGAAAATTCTGAGTAAATTCATGGAAGCTCAAAAGGACATATATTTTCCATATATAAGATTTCCAACCCTACTTTATATTAATATTATTTGAGTAAAACCCTGAAAACCATTTCTGTCTGTTTTAGCTTTTTGAGATGTTTCTAAAGGAAATTATGTCAATAAAATCCCACAAAATTACAGGAGCCCTCCCAAACCATATTAGGTGCTCACCTAAAATCTCACCTTGATCCCAGGTGGGGAAGTGCACCTAAAGAGCCCAAAACCCTCTCTGTCCAGAGTAGAGTTGGAACAACTCTACATTGCAAAGTTTCTCCAATGGAGCTGAAACTTTGCAGAGGTGTTTAACACCCCAAAGGAGGACTCCACACCAAAGATGAGATTTGTGAGACTCTGTTTGTCCACACTTCCTTTGTAAAGGACAGTACTTGTCATTTTGAGACATTTTCAAGTTTACAAAGCCAAACTTGTTCAGTGGAGCTCAGATTTGGTGGAACCCCATGTTTTTACCCCAAGACCAAACCTGTTAAGTTTCATTTACAGTGGTGGAGTGGAAGCACCCCAAGTCACTGTCGAACACCTACTGACAGGAAGGTAAAAACCCTCCTAGCCACTGTTTTACCCAATGTCAAGGCCCCAAACTTGGTGGGTTAGAGCACCAGAACACCCCGAGCACCCAGTCAATCAGCCCCTCCCCAACTCCAAGCACAAGTGACAAGAACTCCAATTTGACCTGCAGGACAGTACTAGCAACACTAGTGTTCCTTGCTCCCTTGACCAGCTCGAGCTCCCACTAAGCCACAACGGCTAGGCTCACTCCCAACAACACCCAGGACATGGAAGACACGTCCCAAGTGCCCCAGAGCGAGCCAGCATGCTGTGGCATGCCAAAACTGCGCTCTGGGCGCGCTGCAGAGAGCCACCAGCAAGGGGCCGACGCTCCGGCCAGTCCCAACCTCCCCAGTTATGTCCAAACGCTCCCCCGACAACCGTTCAGTGCAAAGCTACCCCAGGGACCCTCTCCCCCTCGCGCAAGAGCTCAGGCGACGCGTGCCCGTGCGCGCCCGATGCGGCCGAGCATGCACGGTCGCTGCGGCTCGACCCCACTCGCTTTCCCTCTGCGTCCGTTGCACCAGGAGGTACTAAAGCACGTCCCGAAACCGTGGTTTCGCGGCCAGCACCTCACTGTGCTCGCACGCACGCCACGGTGAGTCACCGGCGCGCCCTAGTCGGGTTACCGTCGTTGGCCTATAAATAGGTCCCCCCGGCACTCCAGCACCCTCGAAGCAGCTTCAGCACAACCAGTAGACACTCCCTAGCCGCCCAATCGAGCTCGCAGAGCCCCGATGCTCGAGATCGACCGAGGCCCCTCCGTCTCGGAGCTCCGGTCGATCTTCGGCTACACGTCGGCTCCTGCGCTGCCCGACCTCCCATTACACTCCCCTTGACACCAGGAACATTTCCCCTAACTTTCCCAAGCGAATCCATACCCCTAGCCCGTAGTTCAACGCCAACCCGAAACCCTTCCGCCACAAGCACCTCGTCGCCGGCCACCCAGACCACCTCCGGTGACGTCCCGACCACGAGCAGGTAGGCGGAGGCACGAGGGACTCGTTCCCGTTCCTAGCTTGTCCTGAGGACAACGGCAGCCTCGCCGGCGTCCATCTCCACCTCTCTGGCTGGAGGTAGGAGAAGGACCCGACAGGTGGAGCCCACCTGTCGGTGTCCTGGGGCAGCCAGCGCGCGCAGCCGCTGACGCTGACCCCAGGGGCCCGCAGGTCAGGTTTGAACCTGGCCCGCACCCGCCTGGTGGCCAGGCCTGCTGGCTGGGCCGACTGGATCCAACCCCTGGCCTTTTTCTTTTGTTTTAATCCAGCAAACTAAATGTTTTTTTAAAATATTTAGCCAGTAGAAAAATATAATTCTTCCACCAGTTATTTTCTAAAAATGAGTAGTATTTGATTCTGTAATAGTTGACATTTATCAAAAACAGAAACTATTTTGATATAACAAAATGATATTAAAAAGCACTTGTTTGCTTCTGTTTGCTTTTAAATAAATATGCTTAGCTAATAAAACTATAGGAAACATTTTTCAAAATAATAAACTAAATTTATTTAAGCCTTGCAATATTTTTAAAAGAACTTTGTGATCTGTTTTAGTGACACCTAGTATTTATTTATTCCTTTCTCGACGGTAGAGTTACCGAGTGACGGAGGATCCGGAGCGGAAGACCTCGAAGACCCCGGATACCTAGCTGACCAAGGCAAGCAGCCCTTTTGCCATGACTTAAGTATATAAAATGATGCATGCTAGTATAACAAGTATTTTCCGATGCATGTGATCACAGTGCCGGTTCATCATTGATGTGATGGTACCAAAGGCTTCCTCGAAGCATTTGCATGTTGATAATGATATTCACATGGCTCCTCGGAGCACATACATGATGAGCTGACCCTACCATCTACGAGGATCATGCTAATGTCATGTTGACTAGTAAAGTATAATCACTGCATTGAGCTTGACCCTACCCCGTGAGGGTCATGATATTACCATGTTGACAAGTAATGTTAAGGCATATTATCTCAAGCATAATGTTGAGTTAAATAAAGAGTTTATGAAAACCCTGTCGGGTGCCACTAATGCCCGAGGGTGAGGATGAGTTGGTGATCACTTTTGGTGAAGTGATGCACCGGTGATTTTGGTGTGAGTATGGTTTCAGAAATGGATTAGATTTATGATGTGTCGACCATCCCAACCTTACGAGTACGACCACGATACCCCTTTATGGGACGGGGCTTTGTTGATTACTCTGGTCAGTGCTAGCAAAGAGCCACATTACTAGTGGCGGGAGTGATTGGTGTCACTCTCGTGATGGGTCGTGCCAGGTAGGACGACTATGCCATTATCATGAGTTCCAGGCACACCATTGGTCCCTGCATGGTTGATACAGTCCAGAGTCGGTGCTCGTAAGACGTACAACATGTGGGCTGGGTACCAATCGAGTGGACCTCTTTGTCTAGTATCGTCAGGGGAAAGATGATGATCGGGTACTTACCTCGGGTATATGTGATATACCGCGAGTCGTGGATGATACGGAAGTTTCCCGTTTCTTGTGGGTCCAACGTACTACCTCTGCAGAGTGTAAACTATTCGGATAGCCGTGTCCACGGTCAAGGATAGTTCGGTGGTGCTGCTTAAACTACGTCCTGAGTTTCCGTATAAACCAAGTGTGTGTGCCTGGTGTTAAAAAGGTGTTGTTATGATAACCTTAACAATATGATCAAGTTCGGTGACTTGACATATAGGGTAAACCCGGATGGTTTATCCCTCATTAATACCTTGAGGATATGACAAGTCCGATGACTTGGCATACAGGGTGAACCCGGTGTGTTCAACCCTTGACAGATATGTCAATATCTGTAACCTGTTCTTCAAAAGTAATTCTTAACTTGTTGCACATACCTGATCATGCCACTACATTGCATTGCACTAAAGATAACTGTTACTGTTATTCCTTACCATATATATTCATATCATGGGCTGTTTGCGAGTACATTCAAAGTACTCATTGGCTTGCCACAGGTTATGTTATTGACCAGACATGGAAGGACCGGAGTTTGGCGATGAGTACACCGTCGGAGACAAACCCGCGATCTAGGACGCTTCCAAGTCAGAATGCCTGTCGGTGTAGGCTTGATGGCATGGGCACCGCTTAGCCCTTACGAGTTTCCGCTACTCGATGTATCCGTTTAATTTGGCTTTAGGCCTTGCTCTTGAACCCGACCTTCGGGTCATTCGATGTAATAAATTCGGTACTTGGATGTAAGACTCTATTATTCAGTATCTGTGTTCAGTGAACATTGATCCTTGGGGTCACTGGGCACGGCGAACTCGACTTGCTAGTTGGGGTCCCCACAGAACTGGTATCACAGCCATCCTGACTATAGGAAGCCTTAGATAGCATGGACGTTAACCGAGAACGTTAGAACGCCATCCTTGCACAAGACTCTTGCACATGCAACCTTCTGACTTCTCTCCAATGCCTTGTAGATGGCTGCCATACCTGAGACGCTTCTGGAGACCGGCTTTCCACTACTTCTGGTGGATTGTCTCGAGAAGTGCCATGTACGACGCACGCCCATCTTCCTCTACCACGAGCACTGGGTCAACGCCGACACCAAGGAATATCACGTGGACGTGATAGTGAAGGCTAATGACTCCCCGTCTAGTTGGTTCTTCGAAGGACCGCACATGGGAGAGCTGACGTTGGTAGTGGAGAGGGCTGCACGAGAGGCGCTCGTGCAACTCCGCAGCATCCTCCCTGAGATGGCTAATGAGCCTGTCACTCGTCACCTACCTTTCATTAAGGAAGGAGTGGATCGGAGTTGGACACTGACCCCAACCACGGAGGATGGAATGCCATTAAGGTTTCAGACCTACTTCAGTCTCTCGTCGGACACCCTGACACACTTCCTGGTTAAGGAATCAGTCAAGCTTCGCCAAGAGCTGCACCTAGTCAAAGGCCTGCTCCACACTGAGAAGATGCAGAACCACAAAGTAAAGAAGGCAGGCGCACCTGAAGGGAGGGCAACTGTTGCCACTAGGGGTGGTGTGTTACCCATCCAGGCAGTCCCACTTCGGAGTCGCCGCCTGACAGTGGAAGAGTACACTGAGATCTTCGCCACCTCGCCCAAGAGACGCCGTGATGTGCGGATTCTTTCTTCGACTCCTACAAAGGAAGAAGATGTTGATGAAGATGAGGATCCTGTTGAGTCCGCCTTTGAGACCGAGCTGTCCGCCGCGTAGGTTTTAGCGTAGGCAAATCGGAGTACCACGAGCATAGGGTATCCATGTATCCGTTTTTAATTTGCGTATGTGTGCTTGATGTAAGTCACCTATTGCCTTAGGCAGCCTGTAAATGACTACGTCACCTAGTTGTCATGAATGCAATTTCGAGTTTGTCAAAAACTATGGTTTTGAAGACTTGGCACATGCACGTATTGTACCCCCTCTTACTAGGAACGAGTCCTTGTATTCCCGAGCAAGGTGGCATTTTGACCTGTCTGTTTCTATGACAGGATGGTGAACGCAACCCGCAATAGCACCTTCGGCAACCCCGGTGCGGGCTCCCCAGGGACGCCGCTGGGAACCGAATGAGAAGCTCACGCTGGAGGTCACCACGAGCAACCTACAGACCTTCCGCCACGACCTCCTCCTGAGAACTTGACGATGGCTCAGTTCCTTCAAGCTCTTCGGGAGGAGCGACAAGCCAGCAATGCCGCTATCTAGCAGCTGACTCAAGTCCTGGTGGACAACCCGCCGCGGAATGGGAATGGCGGTGGTCGCTCTACTCTTTCTGAGTTCATGCGGACTACGCCCCCCGTATTCACGGAGTCGACTGAACCCCTGGACGCCGATGACTGGATTCGCACCATTGAAGACCTCCTTGCGCTGGTCAAGTGCACCGATGATCATGAGAAGGTCCTTTATGCTTCTCACTGTCTCAGAGGCACCGCCAGGGCATGGTGGGATGGATTCCAGATCATGCGGGCAGGGCAAGTCATCACGTGGGAGATGTTCAAGGAAGGATTTCGCGCGGCTCACATTCCACCTGGACTGATGACCATTAAGAAGCGGGAATTCCGAGCCTTGAGGCAGGGCAGTGGAACCGTTAAGGAGTACCTGCAGAAGTTTAACCTCTTGTTGAGGTACGCGCCTGAAGATGTTAACACTGAGGCCGCTAAGGTGGAACGCTTCATATAAGGATTACAGCAGTCCCTGCAATACCAGCTGGTGGTTTGCGACTGCCAGACTTTCAGCGAGCTGGTTAACAAGGCGCTTATGCTGGAAGACAAGCGTCGTGCAATGGACGACACCCGCAAGCGCAAACTGATAGGCAGTGGAGGACCCGGTAACGCAAGACCAGGACCATGGCAGTCAGCACCTGCAAGACCCAACTTTCAGCAGCAGCAGTACAAGTATCCGGTGTTCCGCCAGAATAATCAGCCTCAGCAGCAAGCCAAGCAAGTAGTCAACCCGCCGAACCACGGTGGAGTCAAGACCAACCCTCCGGGGCAAGTCACCTGCTTTGGCTGTGGTCAGACTGGGCACTATTCCAGGCAGTGCCCCAACAAGAAGCCCGATGCACAGCGTCCCAATGCACGCAACCCCGGTCAAGGAGCACCAGGAAGGAACGAGGCCCCCCGCAACCAACAGTTCAATGGTAGGGGCCGGATCAATCACATCACTACAGAAGAAGCACAAGAACACCCGGACTGCATTCTGGGTACGTTCCTCGTCAACTCAACTCCAGCAACAGTGTTGTTTGATTGTGGTGCCTCGCATTCTTTTGTTACTCAAGGGTTTGCGGAAAAGTGCAGTTTAAAACCCACTTTACTCCATGGGCAGATGGCAATCCAAGCCCCGGGAGCAGTATTGAGGACCAACCTAGGGTGTAGAAGGGTCAAGATAGTTATCAATGGGACGAGTTTCTTGGCAGACCTCATTTGCTTAAATCGCAAGGTGTAGAAGTAATCCTCGACATGGATTGGTTGGCTAAGCACCAGAGTCTTTTGGACTGTGCCAACAGGGCCATCACCATGATAAGCAACCAAGGGGTGAAGGTCAAGTTCGTCTCCGAGCCAGTATCGGCTCACGCACCTCGAGTCAACAGTCTATCCGAGGTAGAGCTTGATCGAGTGCCTATAGTCTGTGAATACCCGGATGTCTTTCCTGACGAGCTACCCGGAATGCCTCCTGACCGAGACATCGAGTTGATAATTGAGCTCATGCCCGGATCGAGGCCTATTTATAAAAATCCTTACAGGATGGGTTCCGAAGAGTTGGCAGAGCTGAAGAAGCAGCTGGATGAGCAACTCAGGAAGGGGTTGATCCGTCCGAGTGCGTCACCTTGGGGATCACCTGTTCTATTTGTTTCAAAGAAGGATGGTACCATTCGACTCTGCGTCGACTACCGTTCCTTTAATGAAGTCACAATTAAGAACAAGTACCCGCTCCCCAAGATCGAAGACCTGTTTGACCAGTTAAACGGGGCCAGGGTATTTTCCAAGATCGATCTTCGATCTGGATACTACCAGTTGAAGATCCGACCCGAAGATATACCCAAGACTTCATTCGTGACCCGGTACGGTCTATATGAATGCACTGTCATGCCCTTCGGTTTGACAAATGCCCCAGCCTACTTCATGTAACTCATGAACAAGGTCTTCATGGAATATTTGGACAAGTTTGTCGTCGTGTTCATCGATGACATACTAATCTTCTCCAAGTCCGAAGAAGAGCATGAGCAACACCTGAGGCTAGTTCTGGGAAAGCTTCGAGAGCACCAACTTTATGCCAAATTTAGCAAGTGTCAGTTCTGGCTGAACGAAGTTGGATTTCTCGGTCATACCCTGACAGCACGCGGTTTGGCCGTAGATCAGTCCAAGATTACTACAGTGACCAACTGGGAATCACAAAAGAACGTGAAGGATGTCAGGAGTTTCCTCGGACTCCCGGGATACTACCGCAAGTTTGTTGAAGGACTCTCCAGCATTGCTCGACCTATGACTCAGCTCTTGAAGAAAGGCCGGTAGTTCGAGTGGACACCGGCGTGTGAAGCAAGCTTCCAGGAATTCAAGAAGAGGCTAACTACCGCCCCGGTGTTGGCTACCCCAGACATCAACAAGGAATTCGTGATATATTGTGATGCCTCTGGGACCGGGCTCGGTGGAGTCCTGATGCAAGATGGCAGGGTCGTGGCGTACTTGTCACGGCAACTGCGACCGCATGAGGAGAATTACGCCACCCATGATCTCGAGCTAGCAGCTGTAGTACATGCTCTGAAGACGTGGCGACATTACCTTCTAGGAAAGCGATGCGAGATATATATAGACCACAAAAGTCTGAAATATATCTTCGCCTAGAGGGAGCTGAATATGAGACAGCGGAGATGGCTTGAGTTAATCAAGGACTATGACCTCAGCATTTAGTACCATCCCGGCAAGGCGAATGTGGTAGCCGATGCCTTGAGCCGGAAGGCAGGCTCCTTGAACGTCACGCTCAAGGAAAGGTTACCCGTCTTGTGCAAAGAGATGGAGGGCTTAGGACTTGACATAGTCGAACCAGGGTACCTGGCCAACCTCGAAGTCAAGCCTACTCTAGCAGACGACATCAAGAAAGCCCAGAAGGGGCACACGAGTATCGAAGGTCTCAAGAGGAAGGTGCGAGAAGGCAAAGCCCCAGGATTCTCGATTGATGACCAAGGAGTACTGTGGTACGGGAAGCGCTTATGCGTACCCAACAAGGCCGAACTTAAGGACTTGATCCTGCAAGAGGCACATGACACACCGTACTCTATCCATCCAGGTGGTACCAAGATGTACCAAGACACCCAAGAACGATTCTGGTGGCATGGCATGAAGAGGGAAATTGGCTCCTATGTCGCTAAATGCGATGTATGTCAACGAGTCAAGGCTGAACACCAGCGACCCGCTGGATTACTGCAACCTCTTCAAGTGCCAGAATGGAAGTGGGATAAAGTCGGCATGGACTTCATCACCGGGTTGCCCCGGTCGAATAAGGGTCATAACTCCATTTGGGTCATAGTTGATCATTTGACCAAGGTGGCCCATTTCATCCCCGTTAACACCACTTACGATGGCAGCCAGCTGGCCAGTCTGTACATTCACCGAGTGGTGAGTCTCCATGGAGTTCCCAAAGAGATCGTGTCCGACCGCGGCACACAATTCACCTCAAGATTCTGGAAGAAGTTTCAAGAAGCTCTCGGAACCAAACTCTCCTTCAGTACGGCTTTCCACCCGCAAACGGGCGGACAGACCGAGAGGGTAAACCAGATACTTGAGGACATGCTCCGCGCTTGTGTTTTGGCCCATGGTGCCAAGTGGGAAGACTGCCTACCCTTTGCTGAGTTCTCTTACAACAACAACTACCAGTCCAGTCTTCACATGGCCCCATTCGAAGCATTATATGGGCGGAAATGCCGCACCCCGCTCAATTGGTCCGAAACCAGTGAAGGGGTAGTTTTCGGACCAGAGGCACTGCAGGAAGCAGGGTACAAGGTTCATCTTGTCCGAGAGAACTTGGAGCCAGCTAAGTCAAGGCAGAAGAGCTATGCGGACCCTCGCCGCAGAAACGTGGAGTTTGTTCCCAGAGACCAGGTGTACTTGCGACTCACGCCTCTCAAGGGGACCAAGCGTTTCCACGTCAAAGGGAAGATAGCTCCAAGGTTCATTGGACCCTTCAAGATCACGGCAAGGCGCGGGGAAGTAGCTTATCAGTTGGAGCTACCTCCTGAGCTTTCGGGTGTGCACAACGTGTTCCACGTGTCACAGCTCCGGAAGTGTTTGCAAGTGCCGAACCGTCCCGATCTTTACAAGGACATTGATCACCAAGCTATTGACCTTCAACCGGATCTTACCTACCGCGAGAGACCGATCCGCATTTTGGATGAACCCGAGCGTTGCACCAGAAGCCGCACCATCAAGTTTTTCAAGGTTCAGTGGAGCAACCATACCGAAGCAGAAGCCACATGGGAACGTGAAGACTATCTCCGATCAGAATTTTCCGAGCTGTTTAACGCTTAGCTTAGGAATCTCGGGGACGAGATTCTTGTAAGAGGAATAGGTCTGTCACACCCTGTTTTTCACCCCAAGTATTCTATGTTGCAAAAATCAGATCTTGTTAAAACTTTTTCAAATAATGTTGTGAGTGCAATGTGAACCCTTGTTTGAGTGTGTGCTTGTTTGTTTGATGACTCAAACCTATGAAAACTTATTACTTTGCTCTCTTCAAAAACCATTTCTTCTTTATATCAAGATCACCTTCATCATGTTGGGATACACTACTAGCTCATGATGCCAAGTGGCACATCCAACCAAAGTTGGTGATCTGATCCGAAAATAATTTTCATTCATTAAAAACATAAATTGGTGATTTAAAATAATAATTTTCTATTTTATATCTATGTCTGTTGCTAAGGCCAGTAATGATATTCCCAGAAGGAAAATTGCTTTCCCGCCTTCTTTAAATCGGAAAACGCACACAAAGGGATAAGAATTAAAGAAAATAAAAAAAATTACTTTTGGAGTTCCTTGAAAAAAACATACCCCAACTATATAAATAGATTGGGCATGTTTTAAAAGAATAAAAATGAAACCTTTTTTTTAATAATTAAAATAAAACCCTTTTAACAAGAGAATAAAATAAACCCTTTTCTTACAAAAGAATAAAACCAAACCCCTTTTATTTAAAGATTAAAATAAAGGCTCTTTAAAGGAGAAAAGAAAAGAGTCTGTTTTATAAAATAAAGGAAACCCAAGGGGTTGTCCCCACGTTTAATAAAAGGACTTTTATTGAAAAGAAGAAGATGGACCCTTTTAAATAGGGGTTTAAAACGGGAAACTTTAGCAAACCGCAAAAACGAAATAAGAGGGGAGAGGGGGAGTTTCTATCGCACTAAGACTCGGTGAGCACTCGAAGCACACACACTCAGAATACCATACGCGACAGACGATGCAAGATGCCATGCATGATGCGACGATGCAAACTAAATGATGATGCAACAAATAAAAATAACCCACGACGGAAACGGAAATAAAGGGGAATCTTCTGGAACATCGGTCTCGGGCTGTCACAACTCTCCTACACTACAAGAGGATCTCGCCCCGGGATCCAAGAATGAAAGGGGGAGAGGATGAGAAAGAACAAGAGGTAAAAACTTAGTCGCTTCTTTGACAAACGAGTGAAACCAACGATCCTTGAAGGTTGCAAGGTGATGAGGAATGATATGAGAAAGAAGCAATAATTCAAGGAAAATTTTGGCAGCACTTCGATAGGAAAATGGGACAAAAAATTCGATAAGATGGTAGAATTAGACAATACAAACAACAAACAAGTAAATATAACAAGGGAGCACCATGAACTTGGTAGAACAACATAATAGACCCAAAGAGCAACATCACAATGCCTCAGGAACGGTAGAATAGAACTAGCTCATACGGAAGAAGAGAATGAAGAGAGAATGACAACTACTAACTCCAATGAACTTGGCAAACAACCTTGCAAGAAGAATTGAACGAAGTTGTTGGAAAAACAACAACGAAAAGAACAAGATAGTAGTAGGCTTATGGAAACCTTTTCAAACTAATGAAGTGACAACTAGACACTAACAGAAAGAAGGATTGATTTAGAGAAACAAGATATGAACAATTCTTACACCAAGAGGATACATTGAGAACTTGGATTAATGACAAGCACCTTGATAACACAATCCATAGGAAAAGCTTTAGGTGAAGTCTAAACCAAGATAGCTCAAGGAAGAAATCATGGGTTGAAATATCTCATGATCAAAGAATTGGTGGATTTAATTATCTCATTCTTGAAAGAATAACTCTTCGAGGCTCCTACACTAACAAGAATGCTATAAAACCACCTCAAGGATAAAGGAAGAACAATTGCACATATAAATGCAAGAGAAAGGATACTTGAGGTTCTCCAACAAGAATCTTGAAGAACACTTAAGAATGGATTGAAACCTTGATGAACCACCAAGAAGGACCTCCGTATACGAATGAATGATGCAAAGATATCAAGGTAGAAAGAATAAGATTATGACCTTGCCAGGGTTTGGATGAAGCTTCACAAAGAGATAGTTGATGAAACTTGGAACTCCGGGAAAGAAAAGATAAGAACACTTGAGAAAAGAATTGATATCATGAGCAACTCCGGTAGAAGAATTCAGATTACTATGAACAAGAATAAGAATTATGTTATGTTTATCCTTCATCAAGTTTAATTGATGACAAGCAACGGATTTAGCATAGCACTTATTCCTCTTGAAAAGATTAAAGAGAAATAGATAAAGCACAAACTAGAAGAAATGTTGCAAGAAACACCGGTAATAATTCACAATTGAATGGGAACACCACGAATTAATGGAGAAACATGAGAATGAAGAGATCATGAGCCACCTGAGAGAAAACTTGAACAAGGCACCGGATAATCGAGAGACGAATGAAGAGACAACAATGGAGAAGAATTGAGGATGAAAGCTGAAAGCTGAGAACAAAGAGTCTTCTGAAATGATGGCCTTCGGAGGATCGAGAAATAAAAAAGAACTCAGAAATGCACCGGATAGCAAGAAATGAATCACTCATGATTGGAACAAATAAGACGATGGCACAAAGCTGAAATGATGAATCTTCAAAAGAACGGACCAAGATTTGAGAGAAACACTCCTTTGAATTGCAAGATGGGAATGATGACGAGAGCAACACCAAGAATTAATGAGACACTCCAGAATAATGAAGAATGAAAGGTTGAGCCAATATGAGAATTAATTCAAATAGATCTTGGAGAAGGAATATGACTGATGAAAATCATGCTTACGTCATAGTTGAAAAGAATTAATGATCTCTGGAAAAAGATTAAAAGAGCCAGGAAAGATCCTGGGAAAAACATGTGGGTTATGGGACCACTCGAAGAAACCACCGTTAGAAAAGATTGCTTAGAAGAGAGATAACGCACCGGTATGAAGAGAACTAGATGAGGTTAGCACCTCGAAATAATTGAAAAGATTAGAAACAAAAACTTCTAAGATAGCTTCAACGCTCCGGATCGAAAAGAGAGGAATAAATAACAAGATAGGCTCATAAGAATTTCCAACATAGGAAAGAATTACAAGGTTGAATGGATAAGATGACACGGACAACTAAATTGAATTCACTTGAAAAATAACAAGACTAAATAAGGATGAACATGAAGCTCCTGAGGATCTTCACAATGAATCACCGGGTAAGAGAGAAAAGAACAGACAGCGGAAGCACAATGAAAAGAACCTCCTGGATGAAAATTGAATCACTGAGAAAAAAGGGTGGGAGGGTGGGGAAAAACAAAGACAACTTGAGACAGATGATATGAACTCCGGAAAGAATTGAGAGAATGATCTTCATCAATTAGAGAGGATTGAATTCACTGAAGAGAAGCACATCGGTTGAAAAGAATTGATATGCCAACTCCGGTAGACAAGAATTGATATGACAATTTGAACGAACAAAAGAATTTGCATTCCCATATAAAAATATGAGAACACCACTTAGGAAAGATCTGAAATCACCACTTGACATCGAAGCAACACGAATTACCATATTCAGCAAAACAAAGGGTGAGGCTTACAATTAGCCAGAACAAACTCATGAGAAAGATTTTGTCCGATATTTTCGTGGACAGGATCGCACGGGCACGATTTTACAGTAGCCATCAAGTGCAAGGCAGTGCACCCGACATACGAAGCGTCCCCGAGTCGTAGCAAGCTACAAGGACTCTTTAAGACACAACGTGTACCGCTGTAAGTCGACCGTGAACAATCGAATGCACTAGATGTCGAACCCCAACCTAACATCATACATTTGTTGGAAGATTGTCCTATAAGCAACTACTTGAATTCCCACCTAAGAATTCCCGAAATATCTGGTCATGCAATCTGGTACACGGATACAAGGACTAATATCACACAACTCCTATACTAACCCGTCACCTGTATCACATCCGTCAACACACGGCCAGAATCTCGGACCTTCATCTACTATAGACCATCGTGATCACAACGATACAAAGTACGGCAGTACTCCCGAACAATCTGCACCAGTACTAGGGACATCGGGGTTATCTCGCCACTACTAGTATTGAAGCAATTACGAACATCCTTCGTTCTGAGATACTAAGAAATCTGAATGATAACGATGTGCTCAAGAATCCCCTGGAGCTCAACTCCCCTGAAAGTCAAAGCAGATAGGAGGCACCAAGACAGAACTCCATCACATCGGCATCATATAGATCCCAAGAATATCCGCGTGATCCTAAATTTTTTTTTTGAGTGAGAAGAGGAGTAGAATTAAATTATTACGTCAAGATTCCTCACCAGAGCATAGAAGAGGAGAAAAAAGAATCCTACTCTCCGATATATAACTAGACTCAAAGTATTTTTTTCACTAGACTCGACTCGGCCAAGCTTGATCAATCAAGGGGGCTCCTAGGTCGGTACTGCTCTAATACCAACTTATCACGCCCAAGATGCGACCCTATCCTCAATTTGGCATGAGGGCCTCGTCAGGGATAGAAGCGCATCTCATCGTGTCACAAGAATGGATATCGTTACAAGTACATGTACTGAAAAGAAGAGATATATAATAGGATTGGCTTACACTCGCCACAAGCTACATCAGAGTCACATCAGTACATTACATAAACATCATGAAGAAGAGCAGGGTCCGACTACGGACGAAAACAAAGGACAAAAGAAGAACGACGTCCATCCTTGCTATCCCAGACTGCCGGCCTGGAACCCATCCTAGATCGATGAAGAAGAAGAAGAAGAAGCAACTCCAAATGAACAATCAACGCGCTCGGGTCGAGTAACCTTTACCTGTACCTGCAACTGGTGTTGTACTAATCTGTGAGCCACAGGGGACTCAACATTCTCATTTCCAAAGGTATCAAGACTTGCAAAGCTTAATGGGTGAGGTATGGTTAAGTGGTGAGGTTGCAGCAGCGGCTAAGCATATATTTGGTGGCTAAACTACGAGTACAAGAATAAAGAGGGGGAAGACCTATGCATAATGGGCATGAACTACTCATGATATAATGAATGATTCTGAATACCTACCTACGTCATACATAACCCCACTGCGTCCTCGATCGGAGAAGGAACTCAGGAACGAGACAATCACGATTATGCACTCAGTTGGCATATTTTAATTAAGTTAACTTCAAGTTATCTAGAACCAGTGTTAAACAAAGTTTCCACATTGCCACATAACCGCGGGCACGGCTTTCCGAAAAGATTTAACCCTGCAGGGGTGCTCCAACTAGTCCATCACAAATTACCACAAGCCGCATAGAAATCCTCAATCACGAAGCTCGCGAACTCGTCGGATTCCCTAGTGGAAAACCTCAACTCTGAGATTACCCAAAACATCACCGGAATCCCGATGCACAAGATATTTTGTCAAAGGTAAAACTAATCCAGCAAGGCCGCCCAACTTGTCGACGATCCCGATAGGAGTCGCGTACCTCGTTCTCAGGACACGTCAGATGGGTCACACTAGGAGATACCAAACCTCGGGTTGCCCCGCGGTGGCCCCGTAGTCTGCCAATTTGGACCAACACTCATGAGGAGCATTGGCCCGGGGGTTGATTAAATTATCCTCGGGTTAATTACTCCCTGTGCAGTTCATTAGTTATTAGGCAAATGTAGTACCAAAGTTGGGCCTTGCCAGACCAGCTTTAATCTAAAACGAATTATCAAGGGGGTACCCATAACAACCCCGATCGTGTTAGGAGCGCTCATTTATGGAACATAACACCGGTAGCCGAAACTAAGGGGGCAAAGGTGGAACAAAACACCAGGCTAGAAAGGGCGAGCCTTCCATCTATTACCAAGTATATAGGTCCACTAAATTAAATAGCAATAATATATGGTGATAAGACAAGGAACCCATGTTATCACATGGAAGCATCTACACCTGCAACTAGCAACACTAACAACAGGGTTAAGCAAGCAGTAACATAGCCAAACAGTGGTTTGCTAGGTTGTACAGTTGAAGGTTATCATGGCATTGTTGAGAGGCTGATATTTAACATGTGGTAGGCAAGGAGACATAATTGATAGCATTGAAATAACTAGCATGGCAATGATAGTAATGGTATCTGGGGAAATGTTCATCTTGCCTGAGATCCCGCTTGGAAGAAGAACAACTCCGTGAAGTCGGCGAACCAACGTTGTCGAACGGGTCCTCACATTCCGACACGCTTGCGGAACTCTATTGAGATGGGCAAACCAGAAACAAACATCAACACAAATGTTCACCACACGATGCACAACATGATGCATAACCTACTATGATGCATGATCAGATCAAAATGCAAGGGATGGCATGGCAATTCACCTCACGCAAACACTACACATTAAATGAAGCTCGATATGCAACGATTTGCATATCGACGGAACTCCACGCTTAATTATTTAATTCACTCTCGTTTATTTACACGAAAAGATTAAATTGTTGTTAACATGGCAAGGGTGAAGCGACGGTCCTACATGGCATCCTAGTCGGTTAACACAAGGGACTTAGAACGGAGCTACGACACAAGAGACATGCAACACAAGATATATGCCATGAATGCGTCATGCATGCAAGTTCATAATACCACGGGCAACAAGAGAAAGAAACACATGCCACCACGACGAACGAAATGGAACCATGGCGGAAAAACGGAAACGATGCCACGGCAACGTTCCTATCCCGATAACTCATCGAGATATCGTGCCAACAATAGGGAGCGCATGCGGGAACGCTAAATAAATAATGGGGTGATCCCGTATATCAGGTTCCCATGTGTCGAGGGCACAACGAAAGAGGAACACAACGTGCAACGGCCAACATACGGTGCAACACACAATACAACTCATACATCACATACATACGGTCACGACAACGTTCCATCGGTATATCTTGGACGCGTGCGAATCGGAGGGGTTCGGTTCGGTGAAGGAGAACAACGATCGTCGTGGTCGTAGTGGTAGTCGTGGTACTCGGGTCTCGTCGACGGTAGTCGTTCTCTCGGCGTCGTGGTCCACGGTCTTCACATCGGTAGTCGAACACGAGTCTTCGGAGATGTCGAGGAAGTCGAACTCGTTTCCGGGGTCGTCGAGGACGTCGTGGTGCTCGGAGAATTTGTCGGTTCCATGAAGGAGGGGATGTAGCACGCGGCGACGGCAAGCGGCAGCACAAGCAAAGACATCTACTAGCATGTAAGCTATGGAAACTAGCTAGCTAGCAGGCATGCAAACTATAGCAACAGCTAACAGCTAATAGCACTAAGCCACCTAGCAGCAAACTACAAGAAGCAGCATCTAGCTAGGCAAGCAAGGCAGCAGCATCAGCAATCGCCAGCAACAACTAGCATTAGGCATCGGCAGCTAGAAACTAACCTAGCAACTAACATCAAGCAAATGGCAAAGCAGCAACATCTAGCATCACCAGCAGCTATCGGCATAGGCAGCAAGCATGCACCAGCTAGCAAAACGGCAAGCACAGGGGTGGCAGCAGCAACTCAGCGATAGCACAGCTCGGCAGCAGCAGGCAGAAACAACACGCGGCAACATCGGCTATCGGCAGCAGCATAGCAGCGGCTACCGCATACAGCAGCAGGCTAGCTAGCAGCGGCAGCAGCTACATCAGCAAAACGTATCGGCAGCAGGCAGCACCAAATCGGGCACGACACATGGTAAGCAGCAGCAAACAGC
Source organism: Hordeum vulgare subsp. vulgare (assembly GCF_904849725.1). NCBI lineage: Eukaryota > Viridiplantae > Streptophyta > Magnoliopsida > Poales > Poaceae > Hordeum > Hordeum vulgare. The sequence goes on along the minus strand of NC_058520.1, from coordinate 295,434,050 downwards.
AAAGGCACTAGGGCATCAGCAGCAACGACAACGCAGGCAAACAACAAAACGCAAGCAGGCGGCTCGGCTACACGGTAGGGAGGCGGGAGGCGGTCGAGCGCCATCCTTGGGGAGGAGGGCTCGAGGAAAGCTCCTGGGAGGTGCCGTCGGGCCGGCGGGCCGACGCAGTAGGCGAGGGGGAGCTCACCTGACGGAGGCTACACGGGGGCACGAGGCTCCCTGGGGCAAACGACGATGCGGGAAGGCGAGCGAGGCGTCGAGCTGCTGGTGCGCAGGGACGACCAGGGCGGCGAAGGAGGCCGCCGGGGAGGCGCGGGGCCCGGGCGCAGGTGGCGGGGAGCAGGGACGGCCAAGGCGCGCGCGGGATCGTCGAAGTCGAGGCCATGGAGGCGGAGCAGAGGGGCGAGGCGGCCGCCTGCGTCGGCCAAGAGGAGCGGGCACGACGACGGCGCAAGGCAGGAGGCGGCGCGGGCTCTGCAGGGAAGAGGGGATCGGGGGGAATCGGCTAGAGTAAGGAACGCGAGGTAGATGGGGGTCTCGGGCTAGCTCGCTAGGTTCAGCAAGGGAGGACTGGGCCTTGGGCCTGGCAGGATGGCTGGCTCCCTCTCAACCCCTCTCTTCTTTGTTGTTTTTTTTAAATCAGAAAACGCACACAAAGGGAAAAGAATTAAACAAAATAAAAAAAATACTTTTGGGGCTCCTTGAAAAAAACATGCCCCAACTATATAAATAGATTGGGCATTTTTAAAAGAATAAAAATGAAACCTTTTTTTTAAAGAATTAAAATAAAACCCTTTTAACAAGAGAATAAAATAAACCCTTTTCTTACAAAAGAATAAAACCAAACCCCTTTTATTTAAAGATTAAAATAAAGGCTCTTTAAAGGAGAAAAGAAAAGAGTCTGTTTTAGAAAATAAACAAAGGGAAAAAAATAAAGGAAACCCAAGGGGTTGTCCCCACGTTTAATAAAAGGACTTTTATTGAAAATAAGAAGACGAACCCTTTTAAATAGGGGTTTAAAATGGGAAACTTTAGCAAACCGCAAAAACGAAATAAGAGGGGAGAGGGGGAGTTTCTATCGCACTAAGACTCGGTGAGCACTCGAAGCACACACACTCAAAACACCACACGCGACAGACGATGCAAGATGCCATGCATGATGCGACGATGCAAACTAAATGATGATGCAACAAATAAAAATAACCCAGGACGGAAACGGAAATAAAGGGGAATCTTCTGGAACATCGGTCTCGGGCTGTCACACAGTGTCTACACCTCCAGCTCCACGGGCATCTGCAGAAGCCTTCGTCGACACTCTCCTGTCCACTCCATCGTCAGCTACCGGAGGAGATTGAGCCCAGAGAGACGATTAGTTCTAGACCTTTGAATTTTTGGTAACTTGTTGCCAAAGGGGGATAAGTGTATAGATCAAACATGGAATTGAGAGAGTGAGATTTGCATTTTATTTGCTCTCATTTGTTATTTTAAAACTTTTGGTCTTTTGGATGACTTTATCTTGCAGGAGAAGATCTTGATCATATACTTTGATTGTTTGATGCTACCACGTTATACTTTTGAGCTATCTACATGATGATCACTCACTTACTTGTTTGGTGTTATGTGCATTTCTATTCATTCATATCATTTTTGTGCATCACCAAGTTGTATGAGACATGGCAGAGTGACCCATGATCCTAAACAATTGTGCATGCGCATTCAAAAGAAAATTTAAAATAATGCACAAATTGAAGGGGAGCTTTTGCTTTTCACATACTTCTCAAAGCATCGATGCTAATCATTGATTATATCTTCTGTTGAAGCATTGATCTATATGTTGTCATCAATTACCAAAAAGGGGGAGACTGAAAGCACAATTGCTCCCTAAGGTGGTTTTGATAATTGATCACAACATATGCATCATTGGATTAAATATCTTATCCAAGTATATTTTAGATAAGTTCAAAGATGCCTTGGCTAAAAGATTGTGAGGAGAAACCCTTTGATGAAGGAAGGAACAGGATTGGCTCAAGCTTCAGGCAAGAAGACTGTACATTTTACATTTGAGTCCATAGGAAAGCCAACACTATTAAAAGGGGGTGAGGTATATGATGAATTGGTTGCTCAAGTTCTTAGAGGGAGCCACAAAAAATACTCAGCCACGCTCCCACAAAATATCTTTGTCCAAAGCTAAACCAACCAAATGGGTGCCACCAACTTTTTCCATTCGGCCCTACGGACACAGATCCTTTGCCAAACCCTAATTCTTGGTACCACCAACTTCCATATTAGTGCAACGAGATTCAGTGACCAACTTACTATTGAGCAAATTCCAGAAATCAGAAATTCCAAGAATGGAATCGGTCTCACCGAGATTTGAAAACTGGTCTAGGTCATCGTGACATTACACCACGTTTCATTTCCCCGTGGGGGACTGATACGTCTATTTTGCATCATGCTTTTATATCGATATTTATTGCATTATGGGCTGTTAATACACATTATGGTACAATACTTATGCCTTTTCTCTCTTATTTTTCAAGGTTTACATGAAGAGGTAGAATGTCGGCAGCTAGAATTCTGGACAGGAAAAGGAGCAAATCTGGGAGACCTATTCTGCACAACTCCAAAAGTCCTGAAAACTTATGGAGAATTATTTTGGAATATATAAAAAATATTGGGCGTAAGAAATACATCAGGGGACCCACCAGGTGCCACAAGCCACGGGCTTGACCTACCCCCTAGGCGCGCCCTGCAGGCTTGTGGGTCCCTTGGCAGGCCTCCGGTGCCCGTCTTATGCTATATGAAGGGGTTTGATCTGGAAAAATCATATCAGAACTTTCCGGACGAAGCACCACTGTCTCGAGGTGGAACTTCGACATAACCAATCTAGAGCTCCGGCGGAGCTATTCTGCGGGGAAACATCCCTCCCGGAGGGGGAAATCGAAGCCATCGTCATCACCAACGATCCTATCATCAAGAGGGGGTCAATCTCCATCAACATCTTCATCAGCACCATCTCCTCTCCAAACCCTAGTTCATCTCTTGTGTCCGATCTTTGTCTCAAAACCTCAGATTGGTACCAGTGGGTTGCTAGTAGTGTTTATTACTCCTTGTAGTTGATACTAGTTGGTTTACTTGGTGGAAGATCATATGTTCAGATCCTTAATGATTATTAATACCCCTCTGATTATGAACATGAATATGATTTGTGAGTAATTATGTTTGTTCCTGAGGACATGGGATAAGTCTTGTTATAAGTAATCATGTGAATTTGGTATTTGTCCGATATTTTGATGAGTTGTATGTTGTATGTCCTCCAGTGGTGTCATGTGAACGTCGACTACATGACACTTCACCATTATTTGGGCCTATGGGAAGACATTGGGAAGTAATAAGTAGATGATGGGTTGCTAGAGTGACAGAAACTTAAACCCTAGTTTATGCGTTGCTTCGTAAGGGGCTGATTTGGATCCATATGTTTTATGCTATGGTTTGATTTATCTTAGTTCTTCTTTTGTAGTTGCGGATGCTTGCGATACGTATCCAACATATCTATAATTTTTTATTGTTCCATGCTATTATATTATCTGTTTTGGATGTTTTATATACATTACTATGTTGTTTTATATTATTTTTGGGACTAACCTATTAATCTAGAGCCTTGTGCTAGTTTTTTGTTTTTTTCACGTTTTTTGGTATCGCAGATAAGGAATATTAAAGAGACTCCAAACCGAATAAAATCTCTGGAACAATTTTTCTTGGACCAGAAGAAACCCAGAAGAGTTGGAGTAGGGGGCAGGGCACCTACCGGGAGGCCACAAGCCTACAGGGTGCGCCCTAGGGGGTGGGTCGCGCCCTGTAGCTTGTGGGTCCCCTGCCGGTCTCCTAACCCTATTCTTCGGCCTATAAATTCCCAAATATTCCTGTATCGCAGAAGGGAGCGACAAAAATACTTTTCCTCCGCCGAGAACCTTTGTTCTCGTGAGATCCAATCTGGGAGCCTTTTCCGGCAATCTGCCGGAGAGGGAACTGATCATTGAGGGCATCTACATCAACTCCATTGCCCCTCTGATGATGCGTGAGTAGTTCACCATAGACCTATGGGTCCATAGCTAGTAGCTAGATGGCTTCTTCTCTCTCTTTACTCTTCAACACCATGTTCTTCATGATCTTCATGGAGATCTATCCGATGTAATACTCTTTTGCGATGTGTTTGTCGAGATCCGGTCAATTGTGAGTTCATGTTCAGATTATCCATGAATATTATTTGAGTCTATTCTGAATTCTTATATGCATGATTTCATATCTTAGCAAGTCTCTTCGAGTTATTAGTTTGGTTTGGCCAACTAGATTGGTAATTCTTGCAATGGGAGAAGTGCTTAGTTTTGGGTTTAATCGTGCAGTGTCCTCATCGAGTGACATAGTAGGGGTAGCCATGCACGTATTGTATTGTTGCTATCGAGTATAAAAAGATGGGGTTTTCATCATATTGCTTGAGTTTATGCCTCTACATCATGTCATCTTACTTAATGCGTTACTCTGTTCTTTATGAACTTAATACTCTTGATACAGGCAGGAGTCGGTCGATGTGTGGAGTAATAGTAGTAGATGCATAATCGTTTCGGTCTACTTGACACGGACATGATGCCTATATGCATAATCATTGCCTTGCATATCTTCATAATTATTCGTTTTTGTGTCAGTTTCTCGACAGTAATTTGTTCACCCACCATATTATTTTCCTTTACGAGAGAAGCCTCTAGTGAAACCTTTGGCCCCCGGGTCTATTTTCCATATTATACTTTCATATCTATAAACCAAAAATACCAAAAATATCTTGCTGCAATTTATTTAATTTTGTTTCCGCAGTCTTTTATACTTATCTCTGTCAGATCTCATCCGTGCAAATAACTTTGAAGGGATTGACAACCCCTTTTTAGCGTTGGGTGCAAGTGTTTGATTGTTTGTGTAGGTACTTCTATTGGAGCCTTGTTTGTTCCTCCTACTAGATTGATACCTTGGTTCTCAACAAATTGAGGGAAATACCTATCTACTTCGCTGCATCACCCTTTCCTCTTCAAGGGAGAACCAACGCAGGCTCAAGAGGTAGCAGCTTGCGAGAGAGGTTAATCATAAGTGGGATGTTTGTTCAAGTAAGGGCAGCACCCAAGCACCGGTCCACTGTCAGGACCAGATTTTCAGGGATTTTAATTTCCGTTCAAAATGTCCCTTGTGCATTCCAGCCCCATGAATACTGTTAGCTGGTGCACGAATCCTTGATACATTTGTCCAAGCAAAATTACAAACTTGAAGTACAAGACCAAAGTGGTCCATAGAGTACATCAAAAGGTTTCTAATGGTTGATGGCGGAAGTGGTTCGGGGATCTCCAGCGTCTATGGGACTCCATTTCCCACAGGAACAGCTGACCTGGATAAAGTCCTATCTCACGCGGCTAATATCTTCGGTGCCTAGGTTCGAGGTTTATCGTCGAGTTCCTCCTCTCCAAGCAGGCAATTTGGCCAAGACAATAGCTAGGCACAAGCCTGTGAGTACTTTGAATGTACTCGCAAACATCATGAAACAAACATAAATTGGCAGAGTTAATATACACTTCTAATAATACCACTATACTTTGTCAACCTTCATGTACTTCTCAAGTACTAGTAACGATAATATAATCTTACTGAGAAATTAATAAGTAATCAACAAGAGTAAAATTAACGGATGTGATATAAAACATGCCTCCGTCGAGCGTGTGAGCGACACCACATACAGGGCTCGAACAAAATAATAACGAGCATGCCACAGTCGTGCGTCTAAGCGACACCACATAAAGGGCTTATATGAAATAATAAACATGCCACCGTCGGGCGTCTAAGCGACACCACATAAAGGGCTTATATGAAATAATAAACATGTCGTAGTCGGGCGTCTCAGCGACACCACATGAAGGGCTTATATGAAATAATGAACATGCCACAGTCGAGCTTCTCAGCGACACCACATAAAGGGCTTAGATGAAATGATAATAAATAAAGAATATCCAGGAGGTAGAACCATCCCAGGGATATTCAACAATCATAATCATAGGGAGTCCACAGAAAATAGTGTTTATAATCATCCACCATATTTCCTGATTAGTCTCACAATTCTTTAACTACCTTTGAAGACCGACACTCAGACCGACACTTGACTAGTCAACCAGTCGTCCTTGACCGTGGACACAACTACTCGAATAGTTTTGAGTTTGCACAGGGTGTACTCTTTACCCACAACCCACGGGTTTCGATAGTCACTCGGACTAATCCCGCATACGGTATTTTAGAAGTAAACACTCAGAACCATTACACACCCATCCTCCTCCCACGAAGACCGATATCGCTCGGACTACGCTGCCAGAGAAGAACCATAAGACGGGGAGGCTCCAACCTCCACTAGCATGGGATCAAATTTATATCGCACGCTAAAGGGGAGAGCTCTTCCCCTCTCGGTCCCAGACTAGAAACACCCATGCCCCTTGACCGGATTACTGGATTTAGTCCATGACCGTGGATACCTTCATCCCGGCCCCTCTACTTGGTGTGTACGTGGTACTAGGTTTACGACCTACTGAACCATATCCCCTTTCGGGGAGATCGTGGCATCACGAATGGGTTAAGGTGACACACTGACAAGACTCAATCTATTGTCAACTCGGGAGGTTAAGTTATTCCCTGCATGATTGGCAAAATAAAATAATTTCACCACCGTAGACAGATTCACTACCTATCATGCCCCTCATGCCTCGCTGACTATACTCGTCCCACGAGATGTCAGTCCCACAGTCGAATCTCCCCGAGACACCGACTCTCCTCGGATCCCATCCGAGAAGCATGTGTGGCAAAAATATATGACTTCTATCTTACCCATCTCACTCATGCAATCATCATACTTTCAAACATAAATCCATATGCTTGATCATTACATGAAATACCGTCAATATTAACATAACCATAGTGTTTGCTTTAACAAACAAAAACACACACAACCAACACATGTCAAGGTTCAAGATGCTTGCCTTCCAAGTGTAGAGAGGCAGGGTTCACTCTAAAACTTTTGCAAGTTTTTTCTCCTCTCTCCATAGCCTCTTTTGAAAATATACTAATTAACACACAGATACAAAACATTACAGAAGATTGTTTTTGAAAATTTTCAAATAAATACTAAAATAAAATAGATGAAATTTGGAATAGGTGATAAAAAGAATCAACTCATTTGGATTATTATTTTAGGAGTTAGAGCTAGTCAAAGTTGACTCAACATTCTGTTTTTAAAATCAAACCTGAAAAAAAAACTGTTCGAAGAAAATACTTAAGCGCAAGGGGAAGGTGTACTTAGATAACGACACGTCCACTTAGGTGGCTTCGGCTCAGCTCTGATGCTGACAAGGAGGGCCCACTGGCAGGCTTGACTGGGGTCAAACTAGTCTTCTTCCTCCTCTGGCCGAAGGGGAAGGCGGGGCCCCGGTGGTCCTCGCCGGCGAACGACACCTCCTAGGGCCCTTCCGAGTACGGGAATGGGTTCCTCCCTACGGGCTGATCCTCTAGGTAGTCGTCACGACCAGGGAGTTGACGGAATCGTTGGCAGCGATCTCCGAGGCGGCGGTGGCTTCGGTTTCAATGGGGGGGCGCTTAGGATAGGGTGGCTCCCGGTCGAGGCTGAGAGGTGGGTTAGTTCAGTGGGGTCGAGGGGAGTCGAGATGCAGCTCAAGTGGGGCTAGAAGCATTCGGCTTGGTCGAATTCGACCAGAGCACGACGGTGGTTGAAGTCACCGGAGCTGGAGAAGACGAGGGCCTCGATCTAAATTGGAGGGAGGGTAGGTTTGCTACGGCTTGCTAGGGGCTTGTGTGAGCTACGATGCAGATTCAGGGGCCTATTTATAGTCGCGGGACGTCGGTTCTACGGTGGTCGAGGATAAGATCACCGACGTCATCCTCTGTGGCTGCACAGGAGCAGCAGAGGAAGGCTAGCAGGGTTGGTCGCGCACGGACATTTCAGAGAGGGGGTCCAAGGGCAGCTAGCGCATGGAGAGCAAATGGGCGGTGCTGCATCACCGAGCGGCCGATGTTGGCATCGACGGCCTGCACGGGTGTAGTGCTCCAAGAGTGCAGCAGGGGGAGGCAGCAGGTACACCATGAAGATCACGTGCAAAAGACCAACGCGGTGTGGCCCTTTCACACAACGAGGGGGCAAGGACCGATACGTGGTGGCTCGGATGCTTTGTCAACAAAACGTGTGCTCTAGAGCATGCTCTTGGCATACCCACCATGTGCTCGACACAATGCCAGGGCCATGGGTTTCAACCCAAAGTCTCCATATCCACTTATGGGGGTGGCACAGGGTTAGAGGACATGTTGGTCTTGTCCTTAGCCAACTTCACATATCAATCTAATAAGGATGCCAAATCTGGACATGGACACCATGTGTTTGATACAATGCCAGGGGCATCTTGGTGGTTCTGATGGCTACCAAACATTCCAGGTTGGGGGTTTCTTGGATGCTAGAAAAGATGGCATAGTTAGTTTTTGAAAAGCAAAAAGTTGTAAGTGCATTAATTTGAGAAAAAACAATTGTGGGCAGCAACTTAGGGGAATTAGAACACTGGATTGCTAAAACACATAGAGATTGATCTCTTGGACTTAAGGGTTTTGTAGGGTCTACTACAAGCACAAATTTTTTCAAAGGCATTGAAATAGAAAATAATAGGATTATAGTGCAAACTACAAAACTGGTCCAGAATAGAAATCAGGATGTGGTGCTCAAAATTTTCAAAACAAAACCGTGGATTTTTGCATAAAACTAAATTATATGAACTCCGTGACCACTCCAAATTTTTGTAGAATTTTTGAAGAATTATATCTAGGGTTTGTAGTACAAAACTCCAATTGAACCAGAATGCAAAAATAAAGTAATGAGCTTAGTTTTTCCAAAACACTTGGCTATATTTTTCCATAAAGTTGATCCAAAAACCTACTAGGTCATTGCCAAGTTTTTGTGGAATTTTTTAAAGAAGTTACCAAATGGTTTTGGTTCAAATTGAGTCCTTAGGAAATTAGAAGCCAGTTTTGAATAAATAAAACTTAAAAGAAATAATTCATAATAGGCCCTCATTTCATTTGGAATTAATTGGAAAAATATCTAAGGCAACACCCAAGTCAATAATATCTTTTAAAAACTCCTACTTAAGAAAGAAATCTTTTTATAAGATAAACAAGAAGGGGTGTGAAAATAGCAGAAAACCCAAAAACAAAAATTTAAATAATTAAAAACAGGGCTAAAGTTTTGGGGTGTTACATGCACCCACATACCAAATTATCAAAGTAAAAAACGTGAATCATATAAGCATGATGAAAACTAGCTTGACAAAAATTCCCATGTGTCCTCGGGAGCACTTTTCTTTATATAAGAGCTTGTCCAGGCTTGTCCTTTGCTACAAAAAGGATTGGGCCACTTTGCTGCACCACTGCTACATTTGTTACTTGCTACCCGTTACGAATTATTTTATCACAAAACTATTTGTTACCGATAATGTCAGTGCTTGTAGAGAATACCTTACTAAAAACCGCTTGTCATTTCCTTCTGCTCCTCATTGGGTTCGATACTCTTACTTATCGAAAGGACTACGATAGATACCCTACACTTGTGGGTCATCAAGACTCTTTTCTGGCGCCATTGCCTGGGAGTGAAGCACCTTTGGTGAGTAGAACCTAGTAAGGAAAAAATTATATATTGTGCTAACTTTTACTATCACTTGTCACTATGGAAAATAATCCTTTGAGGGGCTTGTTCGGGGTATATTCACCCCGATCGTAAGCACAAAGAGATGATCCTCAACCTACTGCACCTACTGAAATTTTTTTATTATGAAATTCCTTCGGGTATGTTAGAAAAACTGCTAGCTAATCCTTATGCAGGAGATGGAACACTACATCCTGATTTGCATCTAATCTATGTGGATGAAGTTTGTGGATTATTTAAGCTTGCAGGTCTTCCTGAGAATGATGTCAATAAGAAGGTCTTTCCTTTATCTTTGAAAGGCATTGACGTGGTATAGGCTATGTGATGATATTGGATCATGGAACCACAACCAACTGAAATTGGAATTTCATTAGAAGTTTTATCCTATGTATTCGGTTCGTCATGATCAGAATTATATTTATAATTTATGGCCTCGTGAAGGAGAAATAATCGCTCAAGCTTGGGGGAGTCTTAAGTCAATGTTATATTCATGCCCCAATCATGATCTCCCGAGAGAAATTATTATTCTGAATTTTTATGCTCGGCTCTCTCATAATGATCAATCCATGCTCGATACTTCATGTGCTGGTTCCTTTCTGAAGAAAGATATTGAATTCAAATGGGACTTATTGGAAAGAATTAAATGCAACGCTGAATATTGGGAACTTGACGAAGGTAATGAGTCAGGTATAAGCCTTAAATTTGATTGTGTTAAATCCTTTATAGACACCGATGCTTTTCGTGATTTTAGCACTAAATATGGACTTGACTATGAGCTAGTAGCTTCATTCTATGAATCTTTTGCTACTCATGTTGATCTCCCCAAGGAGAAGTGGTTTAAATCATTGTTGAGGAAATCGTTAACTGGTAGGTGCTCGGTTGGCTAGCGACTAGGGGATTAATAGGATAATCGGTAAGTTAATCGACCATTTAATCCGTTAATTCGGCGATTTATCAATTAATCGGCTACTCGGTGACCCAATGAGTAGGGATTAATCAGCAAGTTAACTGGTTAATAAAATGAATTCTTGAACATGGGCTTAAATATCATCCTCCCATTGAAGTTAAAGTGGATGAACCAATTAAAGTTGAAGAAGAAACTATTATTTATAATGCTGATCATGGTATTCCTACTGCTTATATTGAGAAACCACCCTTTCCTAGTAGAATAAAGGAACATGCTAAAGCTTCAACTATGGTTCATAAGAGTTGTGCTATAACCCCTATACCTCCTGAACAAACTAAAGTTGAACCTAATATTGCTATGGCTAAAGATCTCTTGGTTGATAATATTGATGGGCATGTCATTCATTCCTGTGATGAAGTTGCTAGAATTGCTAGACCTGATACTAAAGGTAAACATAGACCTATTGTCGGCGTGCTTGTTGTTTCTGTTAAAATAGGAGATCATTGTTATCATGGCTTATGTGATGTGGGTGCTAGTGTGAGTGCAGTTCCCTTTACCTTATACCAAGAAATTATGAATGATACTGCACCAGCTGAATTTGAAGAAATTGATGTTACCATCAAGCTCGCTAATAGAGATACTATTGCACCAATTGGGATCGTTAGAGATGTTGAAGTCTTGTGTGGGAAAATAAAATATCCAACTGATTTTCTTGTTCTTGGTTCCCCACAAGATGATTTTTCTAAATTTCATCCTAGGATCAATTTCTCTAAATTTCGTAGACAACCCCATGACAAGGAATTACCTAGTAAAGATGAAATTATTGGTCTCGCTTCTATCACTATGCATCATAGTGATCCCTTAGAACAGTATTTTCTAGACCATGAAAATTATATGCATACGAATGAAAGGAATGAAATAGGTAAGATTTTCTGTGATCAACAACCTATTTTGAAACAGAACCCGCATGTTGAAGTACTTGGGGATCCTCCTCCACCCAAGGGTGATCCCGTGTTTGAGCTTAAACAATTAACTGATACTTTGAAGTATGCTTATCTTGATGAAAAGGAGATATATTCTGTTATTATTAGTGCTAACCTTTCAGAGCATGAAGAAATGAGATTATTGAAAACTTTGAGGAAGCACCGTGCCACTATTGGATATACTCTTGATGATCTTAAGGGCATTAGCCCCACTCTATGTCATCACAAAATCAATATGGAGCGTCATGCTAAACCAGTTGTTGATCACCAACGGTGATTAATCCTAAAATGAAGGAAGTGGTAAGAAATGAAATACTAAAGCTTGTGGAGGCACAAATAATTTATCATATTGCTCATAGTAGATGGGTTAGCCCCGTTCATTGCATCCCTAAAAAGGGAGGTATTACCGTTGTTCCTAATGATAAAATGAATTGATCCCGCAAAGAATTGTTACATTTTATAGAATGGTAATTGATTTTAGGAAATTAAATAAAGCTACAAGGAAATATCATTACCCGCTACCTTTTAGTGACCAAATGCTAGAAAGACTATCCAAACATACACAATTTTGCTTTCTAGACGGTTATTCTGGTTTCTCTGAAATACCCGTGTCCAAAGAGGATCAAGAGAAGACCACTTGTACTTGCCCTTTCGGTACCTTTTCTTATAGATGTATGCCTTTTGGTTTATGCAATGCACCTGTTACCTTTCAAAGATGTAGGATGGCTATATTCTATAACTTTTGAGAAAAGATTGTTGAGGTTTTCATGGATGATTTTTCCATTTATGGAACTTCTTTTGATGATTGCTTAAGCAACCTTGATCGAGTTTTGCAGAGATGTGAACAAACCAATCTTGTCCTAAATTGGGATAAGTGCCACTTTATGGTTAATGAAGGCATTGTCTTGGGACACAAAATCTTCGAAAGAGGTATTGAAGTTGATAAAGCTAAAGTTGATGCTATTGAAAAAATGTCGTGTCCAACAGATATCAAAGGTATAAGAAGTTTCCTTGGTCATGCTGGTTTCTATAGGAGATTTATTAAAGACTTCTCTAAGATTTCCAAGCCTCTCACTAATCTTTTGCAAAATAATGTTCCATTTGTTTTTGATGATGATTGTGTAGAAGCATATGAAATTCTTAAGAGAGCCTTGATCAGTGCACCTATTGTTCAACCACGTGATTGGAACCTATCCATTGAAATTTTGTGTGATGCCAGTGATTATGTTGTTGGTGCTTTTCTAGGGCAAAGAGTTGATAAGAAATCAAATGTCATCCATTATGCTAGTAAAACTCTAGACAGTGCTCAAAGAAACTACGCTACCACTGAAAAGGAATTTTTATTAAATACCTTATGGAAAAGAAAGATGCTAAAACTAGACTGATTAGATGGGTTCTTCTGCTACAAGAATTTGATCTGCATATTATTGATAGAGAGGGCGCTCATAAGCCCGTAGGAGTTAACTTGTCTAGACTATAGAATGTTCTTGATGACCCACTACTTATTGATGATAGATTCCCTGATGAACAATTAGCCGTCATAAATGATTCATGCACTGCTCCTTGGTATGCTGATTATGCTAACTACATTGTTGTCAAATATATACCGCCTAGCTTCACATACCAACAAAAGAAAAAGTTCTTCTATGATTTAAGACATTACTTTTGGTATGACCCACACCTTTATAAAGAAGGAGTAGATGGTATTATTAGTTGTTGTGTACCTGAGCATGAACATGGACATATCCTATACAAGTGTCACTCCGAGGCCTATGGAGGACATCATGTTGGAGATAGAACTGCACATAAGGTATTACAGTCTGGTTTTTATTGGTCTACTCTCTACAAAGATGCTCGTAAGTTTGTCTTATCTTGTGATGAATGTCAAAGAATTGGTAATATTAGTAGACGCCAGGAAATTCCTATGAATTACTCTCTTGTTATAGAACCAGTTGATCTCTGGGTTTTCATTATATGGGACCTTTTCAAAAGTCCAACGGGTATACTCATATTCTAGTTGTTGTTGATTATGTTACTAAGCGGGTAGAAACTATTCCAACTAGTAATGCCGATCATAACACTTCTATAAAATTCTGAAAGAAGTTATTTTCCCTAGATTTGGAGTCCCTAGATATTTAATGACTGATGGTGGTTCACACTTTATTCATGGTGCTTTCCATAAATTGCTTGCTAGGTATGATGTTAATCATAGAATTGCATCTCCTTATCATCCTCAGTCTAGGGGTCAAGTAGAATTGGGCAATAGAGAAATTAAATTGATCTTGCAAAAGACCGTTAATAGATCTAGAAAGAATTGGTCTAAGAAACTTGATGACGCGTTATGGGCTTATAGAACCGCTTACAAGAACCCTATTGGTATGTCTCCGTGTAAAAGGCTTTATTGTAAAGCATGTCACTTACCTCTAAAGCTAGAACATAAAGCTTATTGGGCAATTAAAGAGCTTAACTATGATTTCAAACTTGCGGGTGAGAAGAGGTTATTTGACATCAGTTCACTTGATGAATGGAGAACCCACGCCTATAAGAATGCCAAGTTGTTTAAAGAAAAGGTTAAGAGATGACATGATAGAAGGATACAGAAGCGTTAATTCAATGTAGGTGATCATGTCTTGCTATACAACTCTCGTTTACGATTTTTTGCAGGAAAGCTTCTCTCTAAATGGGAAGGGCCTTACATTATCGAGGACGTATATAGTTACGGTGCCATCAAGATCAACAACGCCGAAGGCACAAATCCTAAGGTGGTAAATGGGCAAAGAATAAAACATTATAACTCAGGTGCTCCCATAAATGTTGAGACCAATATTATCTATACCAAAACTCCGGAGGAGTACATTAGGGAGACCTATCAAAATGTTTCAGACTCCGAAAAGTAATAGGTATGTGTTACATAAGCAAACCGACTGGAATACTTTTCCAATGACAATTTTCACCAGTTTTGGAATACTTAAAAATTAGGAAAATTTAAAGCAGTCCGAAAAGTGCACGAGGAGGCGACAAACTATGGGGAGCGACCTACCCCCTGGGTCCGCTCTGCACGCTTGTGGCCACCCCGTGTACCCTCCGGACTCTCTTTTCTCGTGGAATACTCTTTCGGGTCGACAAAAATTCATTATATAATATCCCGAATGGTTTGACCTTCATATCATGATAATATCTCTTGTTTTTGTTTTGAGCTGTTTCTGTAGCAGATTTAGAGTAAGATGTCGTCCCAAGATTTCGATGGGGAGAGCTATGTATTGCATTATCTTAACAATCCCAAGCTTTACGGGGACTGAGATCCGTATGGATTGTTCTTGGAGGAGGAATTGGAGATATGCAAGTATGCGGAAGAAAGCTCGGAGGAAGAGGAGATTCCCCTGCCTCGAACCGAAGATATGCATGTGGAGTTCAAGAAGTCGAGCCTACAAATACAAGGTGAAAACCCAAGGTTCTATTTATCCCTTCTCGTCTTGTACATGAGAGCATGGATGAATTATGTCAAAAGATATTGACGATCGAGCAGGATGTAGTCGATCTGAGGGAACATAATTTCATGCTTAAGAGGAAACTTGATAAGCTTTCAACCCCACCAACAACTCCAACATCACCACCTCCGAAGAAAGACAATTAAGCACATGGGTATGGGCACTCCCCTTCGCTTGTGCCAAGCTTGGGGGAGGTGCCCCGGTATCTTATCACCATCACACCTTTTACTTTCTTTGTTTTTCTTCGTTCGATCCTTTTGGTTATATCTTGATCTAGTAGAATAAAGTTTTAGTGTGATCTAGTTTTGAGTTTTTCTTTATGTTCCCCCTATGTAAGCACGTCCGAGAGTTATATAATAAAGAGTAGTTTTTTTCGGCGTTCTGAGAATGGGGGTACCCAGACCCGCCTACCTGTGGCCTAGGGCTCGCCCACTTCATCAAGCAAGCACGATCGGGCGTGATACCACTCAAGGCAAGGCCCTTGCGAGGGGTCAAGCCTCGCGAGGAGGAACATCATCAAGACCCGCGGGGGGGGGGGGGGGGGGGGCTCATCAGGACCTCTCCGGATCGGCGGATATTCCGAGGCAAGTCCCAGCCTCAGGAGTCAGGGATGACGTGTAGGAAGGACATGCGAGTAGCAGAGAACATGGTGGAGCAGTTTTCCCTTTAGTGCAAAGGGGCAAGGATGTACCGGGATTCCCAAGTCATCTTCCAAAGCTTTCCCTTCTGGTGCAACGAAGCCATCTCCGCCCACCAGCAGGACAGACGTCACCCCTAGACCCATCCCTGCAGCGATGGCAACTACTTTGCAGGCGAAATCCACCTTTGGGCAGGGGAGCATGTTCCCCTGTTCTTCTTCGAAATTGGCCATTGTGGGATCCCTTCCCACCAAAACGATAAGGGAAGAGGACCAGAGCCACCACTATATATAGAGGATAGGTTACTTCGTAGAGGAGGATCCGATCCGAAACATTCATTCGCCCATTGGCACCACACAAAGGCCATCCAGCCTCCGAAGGCCCTCGAACACTGTACTAGTTCATCCACCAACCTCGACGAGAGGCAATCTACAAAAGCAGGAGTAGGATTCTACGCGTCCCAGCGGCCCGAACCTGGGTAAACTCCTGTGTTCTGTGTCTTCCTCACCATCGAGTGAGTTGTTTGCCATCTCCGACGAGTAGCGAGCTAGGTAAGGCGAGCCCACAAGAGATCTTCCTACACGCCCTTGAGTTTGAATCTTTAGGGTTTTGCGGAGCCCGAAATCTGACATTTAGCGCGCCAGGTAGGGGGTGTGTCAAGGTTTCCTCCAAGCTCTGCCTTCACCAAGATTCGCCGCTCCGATGGCTGACGCTTGCCGGGCTCACGCAGAGCGCTGTGCCACCCACGTTGCTCAGATGGCGCCAGCATGCCCGTCCGTCGTGAGCCGGTCACCATCGCCCGTGGTGACTTCTGCCACGGGCCCCGATGCTCAAGAATAGAAGGTTCCTCCCAGCCGGCTACCAAGCACCCCGACGGCCGCACCGCCACTCCATCGCTCATCCGGGCTTCTGGGTCAACCTTGAGCAACCGGCCAGAGATGCCACACGGCCGGCGCGTGCTTGCCATGGACACCGAACTACTCCGCTACCGGCCCGCCCCTGACCGCCACAATGACTTGCTCCAGCGTATCGAGGAGCTCGTCGCCGCTGCCGGTGATTTTGCGGCGCTCTCCTGCTCGTTTCGGTCCCAACCATCCCTGGCGAACAACGAGGAGCAAGATGCACCACTCCCACCTCTGCGCGTGACACGTGTCCCGAGCCCAGGCAGGAAGCGCGTCCCCACGACCGACCTTGCGAGACCAGGGCGGGGCCAGGAGGCGAAGCAAGCTGTCAGGTGGTTCCTCGACCACGCGCCGACGCACTCGCGCTCCCGCCGCAGCAGGTTCCGGGTCAAGAGCGTGCGCCGCTCGAAGAAGACCTGTCGGAGCAACAGGACCAGGTCGCCCCCACACGCGATACACCCGTCGGGCCGGTGGAATGCCTCGCCATCGCCCCTGAGCTCTTCCCGACTGCGTGGACCTGCAAGTTCAAGCCCGAGCTACCCCCGCGCTACGACTGCACCCTGGACCCGGCCGAGTTCGTGTAACTCTACACGCTGAGCATCAGGGCGGCAGGAGGAGGCGACAAGGTCATGGCGTGCTAGTTCCCCATGGTTCTCAAGGGCGGCACGCTCTCTGGGCTCCTCAACCTCCGAAAGGCGTCCATCACCTATTGGGATGGCTTGCACGAATGCTTCGTCGCCAACTTCCAGGGCACCCGCGACCGCGCTCCCACCATGAACAACCCACACCGCATCAAGCAGCAGGAGGGGGAGACCCTGCACAAGTTTATACATCGCTTCTCGATCATGTGCCTCAAGATCCCCAAGGCGTCGGACAAGGCAGTCATCTCGTCCTTCTCCGACGGATTCACCGACCTCAAGATGAAGGATGTGCTTGCCATGAGTGATGGAATGACCACTGCACTGGAGATGTACAACCTAGCAAACAAGTGCGCCAGGGCTGAAGAAGGCCGCGTGTCACTCCTCGGGCCTGATGCGACGGACCCTGAAGAGAAGAAGACCAAGGCCAAGGAGGCGAAGCGCAAGGCTCCTATGGTGCTCCCAGCGGAGCCTGAGATGAATTACGACCAAGGGGGAGAGCGTCCGTCGGGAGGGGGTCCAACATGCGTCTTCCATGGCACCAGCGGCCATGATACCTACGAGTGCCAAGAGCTCCGACTGGTCCGTGCCGAGCACTTAAGCATGCATCCTACACGGGTAGACAGAGGCCCCGCGCGTGGCGGTGGTTGCAGTGGAGGCCGCTGGGATGACCGAGAGCCGCATCAGGGGTGGCGTGAACAACCTCATGAAGACCGTTGGTGCGACCAGCCTCGGGAGGACCGTTGGCGCAACCAGGTTCTGGACGGCCGCTGGCGTGACGAACCTCAGGAGGGGCAGCGACGCGGTCAGCCTCATGAGGCTCGTCCTCGTGAGGCTGGGCTGCTTCCGCTGCCTCCGCCACCCAGAAGGAGGGATGAAGACAGGTAGGATGATGGGGTTAGGGGCTTCCAGGAGATCAGGGCAGTGGCCTCCATCCTGGGCGGCACCCAAACCCCGGCCTCCAACCGTGCCTTCAAGCAGTTCACTCGGGAGGTGAATGCCACTCTCCCGAAGCCTGAAGCAACGCGCCCCCCTCAACTAGTCTCAAACCACCATCACCTTTGACCCAAGTGATCAGCTCAGGTGCTTCTTCATGGCTGGCAAACTGCCCATGATGTGCACCTCGACCATCAGCAACGTCCTAGTCACCAAGACCCTTATCAAGAGTGGAGCGGGGCCAACATCCTCTCGGTCGAGACCTTCGAGAAACTCTAGCTGTCGTACGAACAACTCATGCCCACCAAGCCCTTCTTAGAAGTTACAGAGGGGTCCACCGTGCCCATCGGGTAGGTGCATATGCGGGTCACCTTCGGTGAGCGCAAGAAATACCATAGTGAGATCATCGTCTTCGACGTTGCGCACATGCACCTGCCGTACAACGCGATCCTTGGGGTACCCGGCTCTCGCCAAGTTCATGGCAGTGACCCACCAAGGCTACAACGTCCTCAAGATGCCAGAGAGCGGCGACGTCATCACCATCGCCCGCGACGAAAAGGATGCCGTCTGTACACTCGAACGCGCCTACCGCATGGCGGAGGCGGAACACTCGGACGACGAAAAAGATGAGCCACCTCGCGAGGACCCACGCAAGAAGAATAAGCAGCTCCTCCCCACGGAGCTCCCTCGGGCTTTGGGCTCCGTGCCCGGGGACGGGGTGATGCCTCCCATCACATAGGAAGGTGCGCTCGGCGCCCCCTTGGGTTAGGGCTGGGGGCTCCCACCGGGAAGGCCCCGGGCCTAACGAGTGAGGCGAGGATGGCGCTCGAGCACAACCCGAGGGCGAGCTCCGGCGCGCGTCCGCCCAGCTCCCGTGAGTCCATCATCAAAGCAATCCAAGAGCTTCGAGAGGCCCAGGCTATGCGATGCGGGGACTGCCCTGCATCACCAATCGCAGTCATCGTCGTCGGCACGGTCGAACGGCCCCGCATCAGCATCAATGCGCTCGCCATCAAAAGAGCCACCGCTCAAGGCCCCTTCTGTCCCGCGCTAGCTGACCATTGGTGGGTATGCCGGAGTGCTGGCACCCTCATGCCCTTCAGGCTGGGGAACGCGACTGCCACTTACCAGCGACTCCAACGGACCATGCTCATGCCTTGCCTGCTGGGGCATGGCGAGGAAGAGGAGGAGATGCTCGGGCCGAGCGAAGGTCCCGAGCCTCGCGAGACTGTAGACCCGTGAGGGTCGCGACCGTGGAAGCTGGAGATCGGGCGACGGTGGTGCCCTCCTCAGCTTCATTGCCGCCAGGTGACCTTTTTGTTGGCTGCTACCAGGTAACTTTTTGGCTTACTCCGTCCGAGGGTGCCCACAGGGTCGCGTCGCCTCCAGGAGTTCAGGGCATTCCCCAGCCGCCACTTTCATTTAAGCATCCTTCAATTTTTTTGGTCGCACCCACTTCGGACCCTAACATTCTACCTTGCTTGCGACTTTGGGAGGTCGACCCCCTGCTTGGGGGCTCCGGTCGAAGCTTGTCCTTGCACGCCTCTTGAGGCTGCAGACACCCTGTCTCACTATCGAAGAAGAAGAAGTTAGCAGGGTTTACCAATGACCCAAAAGGAATCAGTGCACCAATGGCTGGGGGTAGGGACACTCGCGAGGCCAAAGCATCCTCACGACCTCCCAGATACACCCCCACCGTGACACTCTCACGTAATAACGAGCCGAGGCTGTATACGCCCAGGGCCCCCCGAGGACGCGGAGGGGTCCATTCCACGCCTAGTGGCAGCCCTATGCTCCGCTCTGGGGAGAAGACTAAGGGGAATCAGTCCATCAATGACTCGGGGGTAGGGACACTCGTGAGGTCAAAGCATCCTCGTGACATCCGAGATACACCCCCACTGTGACACTCTCACGTAATAACGAGCCTAGGCTATATACGCCCACGGCCCCCCAAGGACGCGGAGGGGTCCATCCCACGCCTAGTTGAAGCCCTATGCTCCGCACTGGGGAGAAGATGAAGGCAATCAACTTGGTCCGCCAATGACTATGCCCGTAGCTAGCCAGGAAATCAACACGATACACCAACGACTAAGCCCACACCTGGCGAGGAAATCAACACAGTCCACCAATGACTAAGCCCAAAGTTGGCCAGGAAATCAACCCAGTCCACCTACGACTACGCCCACGCCCAGTGTGGGGGACACACAACTGGAGGTATAGAGCCACTCGTACGTCAAGGGGGACCCCTGAGCATCGCGACTTAGGGGCCTAGTGCGCTCGTAGGCCCTCCCCCCTTTGGGACGTCCTAGTTTTCGATCAGTTCAATCGCGGCGGAGGTACGCGCGGGCGGGCCCTGCCAACGCAGAGCCTAGTGCGCTTAACAAACCACTTAAAATCTCTCAGGGAGAATGTTGGAGTCACTTGTACGTCAAGCGGGACTCCTGAGCATCGCGACTCAGGGGCCTAACTGTGCTCCTAGCCCCTTCCCCCTTTGGGATGTCCTGGTTTCCGGTCGATTCAATCACGACGGAGGTAGGCGCGGGGCGGGCCCTCCCGACGCAGAGAACCGAAGGGGTTCTCAAATTGCCAGATTCTTAGGAGGGACATCGGAGTCGCTCGCACGTCAAGGGGGACCACTGAGCATCGTGACTCAAGGGCCTAACTGTGCTCGTAGCCCCTTCCTCTTTGGATCGTCCTGGTTTCCGGTCGGTCCAATCGTGGCGGAGGTACAAGCGAGGCGGGCCCTGCCAACACAGAGTGCTGAAAGTGTTCTGAACTTTGAAAATCCTCGTCGTGTTCCCCTCTTGAGGTATGCTCGCACATCAAGGGGGACCCCCGATCATCGCGACTCAGGGGCCTAACTGTGCTCGTAGCCCCTTCCCCTTTGGGACATCCTGGTTTCCGGTTGGTTCACTCGCGGCAGAGGTACGCGTGGGGCAGGCCGTGCGAATGCAGAGTATCACAGTAAACATGAAAGAAACGAGGCGAAGAAACCATTCAATCAGTCAACTGGTTATTACAAGCCTTAATAAGTCCTTGAAAACGCAAATAAGTTTGACGCCTTCACGAGGCACGATGTGCATTGCAGGGAAAAAACAGGGGGAGAACTCAAGAGGAGCCGCCGCCGCAGGTCACTTCGTCTTGAGGGGACTTGTCGTCGGCATTAGAAGTGTAGTCTTCCCCATCGTCGACTTCAGCGGCATCCGGAGATGAAGGAGCTGCGACGCGGACGAACCTCTTCACCAATGCCTCCACAGGCCCTTCACCACCTCCGCAACGCTTTGGCGGGCCTCAGTGGGGACCGGCAGGATCACGGAGCGGAATTCAAATGCTTCGTGGCCTCAAAGAAGAGGTCACGACACTCGTTGTCCAAGATCTTGTCCACCTGGACAACGACGTACTCCAATGCCACGGAGAAGCCACTCTCTGGGTGGCCAAAGGTTCGTCGAACCTGTCCCAGCAGAGGGTGCAGAGCACCGTGCGAAGCCTGAGCTCAACATCCGGGAAGCCAACCAGCTCCACGGCCTTCTTCCTCTCGGCCACGGTGAGGGCTTCCCCCTTGGCATCAAGAAGGGTCTTCCTCGAGGCGACCTACTTCTCCCGCTCGTCAAAGCGCGTCTGCTTCCCACCCAGGCAAGTTTCCTCCTGGGATAGCTCTTCTTCCCGGGCGGCGAGCTTGGCCTCACGGACCTCGAGTTCTTCCTCCCGCAGGCGATGCTGCTCGGCTAGCTTGGCCTGTTCTTCTTGGAGGGCCTTCAGGCGAGCCTCCGCCTCTTCGCAGTGTTTGGCAGCCGCATCGACTCCATCCATCGCCTCCTCACTCGCGGCGCGAGCGGCCTTGGCCTCCTTCTCGCTGTTCGCCATAAGTACAACGACCTTGCCCAGAGCGCAGAAAGCCTAGTTCAGGATGCCCTCGACGTATACCCGGGGTCCTCTGGGTCTCCTCCTGAGGAGCCTCTAGAGTTGTCCCGGGCGGTGTCGTTAGGGAGGCATCATCACAAGGGGTAGGGGGCTCCGAAGGTTGCTCGGAGGTTGCGAGCGTTGGCACATCAGCGAGTTGAGGGTTCTCAAGAGCCTGCCCCTCGGGCAACGGCACCGTCACAATCGCCTCAGGATGCTTCCGGGGCTTGGGGGGCACGGCAATCAAGGTCTGAGAGGTCACTGCGTGAGCCTCCCTCTCTCCATCGGCTGGTGGAGACGCGTTGGAGAGGGCCGGCGGTGCGTCAGCAGTCACCTTCGGCTTGACGCCCATACTCTTCCTCTTCGCCCCCGGCGAGACGATGCCCCTGGACATCAGGCAAAAAGGGGATCAACCATGTGTGGATGATGGACGCGCGAGACATGCCAAGACAAATAAATTACTCTTCGACGTTGATCCATCTCTACTTCATCTCCACCCCCACGACAGCGGGAGCGACAGCCCCCCCCCCCGACGCAGGGGGTGAGCCCGGCGCCTCAGGCTTCCTGTCGGTGGAGGCGGGATGCGCCAAGGATGACCCAACCTCGCACTTCTGGGGGGCGAGCACACATGCGGACCGCGTGAAACGCTCGGCCGACACGGGTCCACTAAAGGTCCTGGTCGGGTGCGAGGAGATCACCACGGACACCTCGATGGTAGCATCATCTTCTTGAAGCTCGCGCAAAAGGATGGCCTGCGACGGGGGAGGCATGTCCGCGAGGCAGTCTTTGACGGTCTTCTCTGAGGCTACCCCGACGGAGGTGTCGTCCAACGATACCTCCACCGGACCAGAGCCGTTGGCCGAGAAGATTCCCCACTCATCGAAGACAGGCAGCGCAGCGACCCGATCGACCCGGTCGACGAGGTGGTACAGCGGACCCAAAGCCTCGGGAAGGTCACCAGGGTCACTATCCAACAAGATCGCCACGACCCTGTTCAGCTCCTCAGTGGGAAGGTCCTGGGACCGGAGCCTGAGCTCGTTGTCACCAGCCTGGTAGTCCCACAGGGGCGTGGAATGGGCCTGAAGGGGTACCAAGCGCTGCGCCAAGAATTCCTTCACTATCATCCCACTGGTCACCCTCCTAGTGCTGATGTCGCGGGAGAAGCGCTCCAGGATGGGCACAGACCGAGGGTCGGAGAACTTCGCTGAGCTCCACATGGAAGTCTTCTCCGGCAGCCCCTTCGGCTCCTCCAGCCGAGGGTTGGTGTTCTTGAGGCTCATGAGAACCCAACGATGCCTAAAGTTCTCCACCTTCTTCCCGGGCTTCAGGAGCAAATTGCCGCTCTGGGCCTCTACGAAGGAGACACGTGCCGAAAAATGGGCGTCGTCATGCAGGCGCATGCTGAAGAAATGCCGGAAGAGGGCTACTGAAGGCTGCACGCCCACGAAGGCCTCACAGTTGAAAGAGAAGACGGACAGAAGCAAGATGGAGTTGGGTTGGAGATGAAGGGCGTGGATCCCATAGTGATTCATGATGGTGGTGAAGAATGAGGAGAAAGGCGACACCAGCCCGACGAAGATGCTATGGAGGAAGAAGGGGTACACCACCTTCGACGAGGGCTGCTTCTCTATGGCGCCAGGCCAGATCAGGGTCCTCCCGTGCTCGTTGGACTCGGCCGCAGTCCATGGAAGCACGGGGACAAGATCCACGTCCTTGGAGAAGGCACACTCAAGGAGTGGAGGAGCCGGTCCGGGTCCTTGCGTCTCAGGCTTCTGCTTGCTGGTAGGCGCCATCACTGGACCGACAAGGGAGCGACGCGGTGCTGGATCTGGGAGGCGCCGGTTGGTTTTGGAGGCCAAGAAGGAAGAGCGAGTGTAGGAGAAGAGAGAGCAATGATGGAACAACGCAACAAGTTAGGTCCCTAATAACTCGAGTGAAGACTGTAGGCAAGGGGAACCCGACATCAAACGCGTGACACGCGCTAGACCTGGCCCACAGGCGTTAAGGGCCCGTGACGCTTCAGGCCGACCTCAAGGCTTCGCCTAGAAGCCAACCCGAGCACCACGTGGGCCCGAGGGCTACTTTCAGCGTTCTGGGAATGGGGGTACCCAGACCTGCCTACCTGTGGCCCAGGGTTGGCCCACTTCATCAAGCAAGCACGATTGGGCGTGATACAACTGAAGGCAAGGCCCTCGTGAGGGGCCAAGCCTCTCGAGGACGACAACATCAAGACCCGCGGGGGGCCTCATCAGGACCCCTCTAGAGCGGTGGATATTTTGAGGCAAGACCCAACCTCAGGAGTCAAGGATGATGTGTAGGAAGGACATGCGGGCAGCAGACAGCAGGGCAGATGTCACACCCTGCTTTTCACCCTAAGTATTCTATGTTGCAAAAATCAGAGCTTGTTAAAACTTTTTCAAATAATGTTGTGAGTGCAATGTGAACCCTTGTTTGAGTGTGTGCTTGTTTGTTTGATGACTCAAACCTATGAAAACTTATTACTTTGCTCTCTTCAAAAACCATTTCTTCTTTATATCAAGATCACCTTCATCATGTTGGGATACACTACTAGCTCATGATGCCAAGTGGCACTTCCAACCAATGTTGGTGATCTGATCCAAATATTATTTTCATTCATTAAAAACATAAATTGGTGATTTAAAATATTATTTTCCTATTTTATATCTATGTCTGTTTCTAAGGCCAGTAATGATATTCCCACAAGGAAAATTGCTTTCCTGCCTTAGAAAATTCTGAGTAAATTCATGGAAGCTCAGAAGGACATATACTTTCCATATATAAGATTACCAACCCTACTTTATATTAATATTATTTGAGTAAAACCCTGAAAACCATTTCTGTCTGTTTTAGCTTTTTGAGATGTTTCTAAAGGAAATTATCTCAATAAAATACCATAAAATTACAGGAGCCCTCGCAAACCATATTAGGTGCTCACCTAAAATCTCACCTTGATCCCAGGTGGGGAAGTGCACCTAAAGAGCCCAAAACCCTCTCTGTCCAGAGTAGAGTTGGAACAACTCTACCTTGCAAAGTTTCTCCAATGGAGCTGAAACTTTGCACAGGTGTTTAACACCCCAAATGAGGACTCCACACCAAAGATGAGATATGTGAGACTCTGTTTGGCCACACTTCCTTTGTAAAGGACAGTACTGGTCATTTTGAGACATTTTCAAGTTTACAAAGCCAAACTTGTTCAATGGAGCTCAGATTTGGTGGAACCCCATGTTTTTACCCCAAGACCAAACTTGTTAAGTTTCATTTACAGTGGTGGAGTGGAAGCACCCCAAGTCACTGTCGAACACCTACTGACAGGAAGGTAAAAACCCTCCTAGCCACTGTTTTACCCAATGTCAAGGCCCCAAACTTGGTGGATTAGAGCACCAGAACACCCTGAGCACCCAGTCAATCAGCCCCTCCCCAACTCCAAGCACAAGTGACAAGAACTCCAATTTGAGCTGCAGAACAGTACTGGCAACACTAGTGTTCCTTGCTCCCTTGACTAGCTCGAGCTCCCACTAAGCCACAACGCCTAGGCTCACTCCCAGCAACACCCAGGACATGGAAGACACGTCCCAAGTGCCCCAGAGCGAGCCAGCATGCCGTGGCATGCCAAAACTGCGCTCTGGGCGCGCTGCAGAGAGCCACCAGCAAGGGGCCGACGCTCCGGCCGGTCCCAACCTCCCCAGTTATGTCCAAACGCTCCCCCGACAACCGTTCAGTGCAAAGCTACCCCAGGGACCCTCTCCCCCTCGCGCAAGAGCTCAGGCGACGCGTGCCCGTGCGCGCCCGACGCGGCCGAGCATGCACGATCGCTGCGGCTCGACCCCACTCGCTTTCCCTCTGTGGCCGTTACACTAGGAGGTCCTAAACCACGTCCCGAACCCGTGGTTTCGCGGCGAGCACCTCACTATGCTCGCACGCGCGCCACGGTGAGTCACCGGCACGCCCGAGTCAGGTCACCATCGTTGGCCTATAAATAGGTCCCCCCGGCACTCCAGCACCCTCGAAGCAGCTTCAGCACAACCAGTAGACACTCCCTAGCCTCCCAATCGAGCTCGCAGAGCCCCGGTGCTCGAGATCGACCGAGGCCCCTCTGCCTCGGAGCTCCGGTCGATCTCCGGCTACACGTCGGCTCCTGCGTTGCCCGACCTCCCATTACACTCCCCTTGACACCAGGAACATTTCCCCTACCTTTCGCGAGCGAATCCATACCCCTAGCCCCTAGTTCAACGCCAACCCGAAACCCTTCCGCCACGAGCACCTCGTCGCCGGCGACCCAGACCACCTCCGGTGACGTCCCGACCACGAGCAGGTAGGCGGAGGCACGAGGGACCCGTTCCCGTTCCTAGCTTGGCCTGAGGACAACGGCAGCCTCACCGGCGTCCATCTCCACCTCTCTGGCTGGAGGTAGGAGAAGGAACTGACAGGTGGAGTCCACCTGTCGGTGTCCTGGGGCAGCCAGCGCGCGCAGCCACTGGCGCTGACCCCACGGGCCCGCAGATCAGGTTTGAACCTGGCCCGCGCGCGCCTGGTGGCCGGCCTGCTGGCTGGGCCGACTGGATCCAACCCCTGGCCGTTTTCTTTTGTTTTAATCCAGCAAACTAAATGTTTTTTAAAAAGATTTAGCCAGTAGAAAAATATAATTCTTCCACCAGTAATTTTCTAAAAATGAGTAGTATTTGATTCTGTAATAGTTGACATTTATCAAAAACAGAAACTATTTTGATATAATAAAATGATATTAAAAAGCACTTGTTTGCTTCTGTTTGCTTTTAAATAAATATGCTTAGCTAATAAAACTATAGGAAACATTTTTCAAAATAATAAACTGAATTTATTTAAGCCTTGCAACATTTTTAAAAGCACTTTGTGATCTGTTTTAGTGAGAGCTAGTATTTATTTATTCCTTTCTCGACGGTAGAGTTACCGAGTGAAGGAGGATCCGGAGCGGAAGACCTCGAAGACCCCGGATACCTAGTTGACCAAGACAAGCAGCCCTTTTGCCATGACTTAAGTATATAAAATGATGCATGCTAGTATAGCAAGTATTTTCCGATGCATGTGATCACAGTGCCGGTTCATCATTGATGTGATGGTACCGAAGGCTTCCTCGAAGCATTTGCATGTTGATAATGATATTCACATGGCTCCTCGGAGCACATACATGATGAGATGACCCTACCATCTACGAGGATCATGCTAATGTCATGTTGACTAGTAAAGTATAATCACTGCATTGAGCTTGACCCTACCCCGTGAGGGTCATGATATTACCATGTTGACAAGTAATGTTAAGGCATATTATCTCAAGCATAATGTTGAGTTAAATAAAGAGTTTATGAAAACCCCGTCGGGTGCGACTAATGCCCGAGGGTGGGGATGAGTTGGTGATCACTTTTGGTGAAGTGATCCAACGGTGATTTTGGTGTGAGTATGGTTTCGGAAATGGATTAGATTTATGATGTGTCGACCATCCCAACCTTACGAGTACGACCACGATACCCCTTTATGGGACGGGGCTTTGTTGATTACTCTGGTCGGTGCTAGCAAAGAGCCACAGTACTAGTGGCGGGAGTGATCGATGTCACTCTCGTGATGGGGTCGTGCCAGGTAGGACGACCATGCCATTATTATGAGTTCCAGGCACACCGTTGGTCCCTGCATTGTTGATACAGTCCAGAGTCGGTGCTCGTAAGACGTACAACATGTGGGCTGGGTACCAATCGAGTGGACCTCTTTGTCTAGCATCGTCAGGGGAAAGATGATGATCGGGTACTTACCTCGGGTACGTGTGATATACCGCGAGTCGTGGATGGCACGGAAGTTTCCCGTTTCTCGTGGGTCCAACGTACTACCTCTGCATAGTGTAAACTATTCGAATAGCCGTGTCCACGGTCAAGGACAGTTGGGTGGTGCTGCTTAAACTACGTCCTGAGTTTCCGCATAAACCATGTGTGTGTGCGTGGTGTTAAAAAGGTGTTGTTATGATAACCACAACAATATGATCAAGTTCGGTGACTTGACATATAGGGTAAACCCGGATGGTTTAGCCCTCATTAATACCTTGAGGATATGACAAGTCCGATGACTTGGCATACAGGGTGAACCCGGTGTGTTCAACCCTTGACAGATAAGTCAATATCTGTAACCTGTTCTTCAAAAGTAATGCTTAACTTGTTGCACATACCTGATCATGCCACCACATTGCATTCCACTAAAGATAACTGTTACTGTTATTCCTTACCACGTATATTCATATCATGGGCTGTTTGCGAGTACATTCAAAGTACTCATTGGCTTGCCACTGGTTATGTTATTGACCAGACATGGAAGGACCGGAGTTTGGCGATGAGTACGCCGTCGGAGACGAACGCGCGATCTAGGACGCTTCCAAGTCAGAATGCCTGTCGGTGTAGGCTTGATGGCATGGGCACCGCTTAGCCCTTACGAGTTTCCGCTACTCGATGTATCCGTTTAATTTGGCTTTAGGCCTTGCTCTTCGGGTCATTTGATGTAATAAATTCGGTACTTCGATGTAAGACTCTATTATTCAGTATCTGTGTTCAGTGAACATTGATCCTTGGGATCACTGGGCACGGCGAACTCGACTTGCTAGTCGGGGTCCCCACATAACTGGTATCAGAGCCATCCTGACTATAGGAAGCCTTATATAGCATGGATGTTAACCGAGAACGTTAGAATGCCAGCCTTGCACAAGACTCTTGCACATGCAACCTTCTGACTTCTCTCCTATGCCTTGTAGATGGCTGCCGTACCTGAGACGCTTCTGGAGACCGGCTTTCCACTACTTCTGGTGGATTGTCTCGAGAAGTGCCACGTACGACGCACGCCCATCTTCCTCTACCACGAGCACTGGGTCAACGCCGACAACAAGGAATATCACGTGGACGTGATAGTGAAGGCTAATGACTCCCCGTATAGTTGGTTCTTCGTAGGACCGCAGATGGGAGAGCTGATGTTGGCAGTGCAGACGGCTGCACAAGAGGCGCTCGTGCAACTCCGCAACATCCTCCCTGAGATGGCTAATGAGCCTGTCACTCGTCACCTACCTTTCATTAAGGAAGGAGTGGATGGGAGTTGGACACTAACCCCAACCACGGAGGATGGAATGCCATTAAGGTTTCAGACCTACTTCAGTCTCTCGACCTACTTCAGTCTCTCGTCGGACACCCTGACACACTTCCTAGTTAAGGAATCAGTCAAGCTTCGCCAAGAGCTGCACCTAGTCAAAGGCCTGCTCCACACCGAGAAGATGCAGAACCGCAAAGTAAAGAAGGCAGGCGCACCTGAAGGGAGGGCAACTGTTGAACTAGGGGTGGTGTGTTACCCATCCAGGCAGTCCCACTTCGGAGTCGCCGCCTGACAGCGGAAGAGTACACTGAGATCTTCGCCGCCTCGCCCAAGAGACGTCGTGATGTGCGGATTCTTTCTTCCACTCCTATAAAGGAAGAAGATGTTGATGAAGATGAGGATCCTGTTGAGTCCGCCTTTGAGACCGAGCAGTCCGCCGCGTAGGTTTTAGCGTAGGCAAATCGGAGTACCCCGAGCATAGGTAGCCATGTATCCGTTTTTAATTTGCGTATGTGTGCTTGATGTAAGTCACCTATTGCCTTAGGCAGCCTGTAAGTGACTACGTCACCTAGTTGTCATGAATGCAATTTCGAGTTTGTCAAAAACTTTGGTTTTGAAGACTTGGCACATGCACGTATTGTACCCCCTCTTACTAGGAACGAGTCCTTGTATTCCCGAGCAAGGTGGCATTTTGACCTGTCTGTTTCTATGACAGGATGGTGAACTCAACCCGCAACAGCACCTTCGGCAACCCCGGTGCCGGCTCCTCAGGGACGCCGGAGGGAACCGAAGGAGAAGCTCACACTGGAGGTCACCACGAGCAGCCTAGAGACCTTCCGCCACCACCTACTCCTGAGAACTTGACGATGGCTCAGTTCCTTCAAGCTCTTCGGGAGGAGCGACAAGCCAGCAATGCCGCTATCCAGCAGCTGACTCAAGTCCTGGTGGACTACCCGCCGCGGAATGGGAATGGCGGTGGTCGCTCTACTCTTTTTGAGTTCATGCGGACTACGCCCCCCATATTCACGGAGTCGACTGAACCCCTGGACGCCGATGACTGGATTCACACCATTGAAGACCTCCTTGCACTGGTCAAGTGCACCGATGATCATGAGAAGGTCCTTTATGCTTCTCACTGTCTCAGAGGCACCGCCAGGGCATGGTGGGATGGATTCCAGATCATGCGGGCAGGGCAAGTCATCACCTGGGAGATGTTCAAGGAAGGATTTCGCGCGGCTCACACTCCACGTGGACTGATGACCATTAAGAAGCGGGAATTACGAGCCTTGAGGCAGGGCAGTGGAACCGTTAGGGAGTACCTGCAGAAGTTTAACCTCTTGTTGAGGTACGCGCCTGAAGATGTTAACACTGAGGCCGCTAAGGTGGAACGCTTCATATAAGGATTACAACAGTCCCTGCAATACCAGCTGGTGGTTTGCGACTGCCAGACTTTCAGCGAGCTGGTTAACAAGGCGCTTATGCTGGAAGACAAGCGTCGTGCAATGGACGACACCCGCAAGCGCAAACTGATAGGCAGTGGAGGACCCGGTAACGCAAGACCAAGACCATGGCAGTCAGCACCTGCAAGACCCAACTTTCAGCAGCAGCAGTACAAGTATCCGGTGTTCCGCCAGAATAATCAACCTCAGCAGCAAGCCAAGCCAGTAGTCAACCCGCCGAACCACGGTGGAGTCAAGACCAACCCTCCGGGGAAAGTCACCTGCATTGGTTGTGGTCAGACTGGGCACTATTCCAGGCAGTGCCCCAACAAGAAGCCCGATGCACCGCGTCCCAATGCACCCAACCCCGGTCAAGGTGCACCAGGAAGGAACCAGGCCCCCCGCAACCAACATTTCAATGGTAGGGGCCGGATCAATCACATCACTGCAGAAGAAGCACAGGAAGACCCGGACTGCATTCTGGGTACGTTCCTCGTCAACTCAACTCCAGCAACAGTGTTGTTTGATTGTGGTGCCTCGCATTCTTTTGTTACTCAAGGGTTTGCGGAAAAGTGCGGTTTAAAACCCACTTTACTTCGTGGGCAGATGGCAATCCAAACCCTGGGAGCAGTATTGAGGACCAACCTAGGGTATAGAAGGGTCGAGATAGTTATCAATTGGACGAGTTTCTTGGCAGACCTCATTGTGCTTAAATCGCAAGGTGTAGAAGTAATCCTCGGCATGGATTGGTTGGCCAAGCACCAGAGTATTTTGGACTGTGCCAACAGGGCCATCACCATGATAAGCAACCAAGGGGTCAGGGTCAAGTTCGTCTCCGAGCCAGTATCGGCTCACGCACCTCGAGTCAACAGTCTATCCGAGGTAGAGCTTGATCGAGTGCCTATAGTTTGTGAATAACAGGACGTCTTCCCTGACGAGCTACCCGGAATGCCTCCTGACCGAGACATCGAGTTCATAATTGAGCTCATGCCCGGATTGAGGCCTATTTATACAAATCCTTACAGGATGGGTTCCGAAGAGTTGGCAGAGCTGAAGAAGCAGCTGGATGAGCAACTCAGGAAGGGGTTCATCCGTCCGAGTGCGTCACCTTGGGGATCACCTGTTCTATTTGTTTCAAAGAAGGATGGTACCATTCGACTCTGCGTCGACTACCATTCCCTTAATAAAGTCACAATTAAGAACAAGTACCCGCTCCCCAAGATCGAAGACCTATTTGACCAGTTAAACGGGGCCAGGGTATTTTCCAAGATCGATCTTCGATCGGGATACTACCAATTGAAGATCCGACCCGAAGATATACCCAAGACTGCATTCGTGACCCGATACGGTCTATATGAATGCACTGTCATGCCCTTCGGTTTGACAAATGCCCCAGCCTACTTCATGTACCTCATGAACAAGGTCTTCATGGAATATTTGGACAAGTTTGTCGTCGTGTTCATCGATGACATACTAATCTTCTCCAAGTCCGAAGAAGAGCATGAGCAACACCTGAGGCTAGTTCTGGGAAAGCTTCGAGAGCACCAACTTTATGCCAAATTCAACAAGTGTCAGTTCTGGCTAAACAAAGTTGAATTTCTGGGTCATACCCTGACAGCACGCGGTTTGGCCGTAGATCAGTCCAAGATTACTACAGTGACCAACTGGGAATCACCAAAGGACGTGAAGGATGTCAGGAGTTTCCTCGGACTCGCGGGATACTACCACAAGTTTTTCGAAGGATTCTCCAGCATCGCTCGACCTATGACTCAGCTCTTGAAGAAAGGCCGGAAGTTCGAGTGGACACCGGCGTGTGAAGCAAGCTTCCAGGAATTGAAGAAGAGGCTAACTACCGCCCCGGTGTTGGCTACCCCAGACATGAACAAGGAATTCGTGATATATTGTGATGCCTTTAGGACCGGGCTCGGTGGAGTCCTGATGCAAGATGGCAGGGTCGTGGCGTACTTGTCACGGCAACTGCGACCACATGAGGAGAACTACGCCACCCATGATCTCGAGCTAGCAGCTGTAGTGCATGCTCTAAAGACTGGCGACATTACCTTCTGGGAAAGCGATGCGAGATATATACAGACCACAAAAGTCTGAAATATATCTTCGCCTAGAGGGAGCTGAATATGAGACAACGGAGATGGCTTGAGTTAATCAACGACTACGACCTCAGCATTCAGTACCATCCCGACAAGGCGAATGTGGTAGCCGATGCCTTGAGCCGGAAGGCAGGCTCCTTGAACGTCACGCTCAAGGAAAGGTTACCCGTCTTGTGCGAAGAGATGGAGGGCTTAGGACTTGAGATAGTCGAACCAGGGTACCTGGTCAACCGCGAAGTCAAGCCTGCTCTAGCAGACGACATCAAGAAAGCCCAGAAGGGGCACAAGAGTATCGAAGGCCTCAAGAG
This sequence comes from Hordeum vulgare subsp. vulgare, assembly GCF_904849725.1. Classification (NCBI taxonomy): domain Eukaryota; kingdom Viridiplantae; phylum Streptophyta; class Magnoliopsida; order Poales; family Poaceae; genus Hordeum; species Hordeum vulgare. The sequence continues at coordinate 295,400,912 of NC_058520.1, read as the reverse complement.
GAAGGTGCGAGAAGGAAAAGCCCCAGGATTCTCGATTGATGAGCAAGGAGTACTATGGTACAGGAAGCGCTTATGCGTACCCAACAAGGCCGAACTTAAGGACTTGATCCTGCAAGAGGCACATGACACACCGTACTCTATCCATCCAGGTGGTACCAAGATGTACCAAGACACCCGAGAACGATTTTGGTGGCATGGCATGAAGAGGGAAATTGGCTGCTATGTCGCTAAATGCGATGTATGTCAGCGAGTCAAGGCTGAACACCAGCGACCCGCTGGATTACTACAACCTCTTCACGTGCCCGAATGGAAGTGGGATAAAGTCGGCATGGACTTCATCACCGGGTTGCCCCGGTCGAATAAGGGTCATAACTCCATTTGGGTCATAGTTGATCATTTGACCAAGGTGGCCCATTTCATCCCCGTTAACACCACTTACGATGGCAGCCAGCTGGCCAGTCTGTACATTCACCGAGTGGTGAGTCTCCATGGAGTTCCCAAAGAGATCGTATCCGACCGCGGCACACAATTCACCTCAAGATTCTGGAAGAAGTTTCAAGAAGCTCTCGGAACCAAACTCTCCTTCAGTACGGCTTTCCACCCGCAAACGGGCGGACAGACCGAGAGGGTAAACCAGATACTTGAGGACATGCTCCGCGCTTGTGTTTTGGCCCATGGTGCCAAGTGGGAAGACTGCCTACCCTTTGCTGAGTTCTCTTACAACAACAACTACCAGTCCAGTCTTCAGATGGCCCCATTCGAAGCATTGTATGGGCGGAAATGCCGCACCCCGCTCAATTGGTCCGAAAACGGTGAAGGGCTAGTTTTCGGACCAGAGGCACTGCAGGAAGCAGGGGACAAGGTTCAGCTTGTCCGAGAGAACTTGGAGGCAGCTAAGTCAAGGCGGAAGAGCTATGCGGACCCTCGCTGCAGAAATGTGGAGTTTGTTCCCAGAGACCAGGTGTACTTGCGAGTCACGCCTCTCAAGGGGAACAAGCGTTTCCACGTCAAAGGGAAGCTAGCTCCAAGGTTCATTGGACCCTTCAAGATCACGGCAAGGCGCGGGGAAGTAGCTTATCAGTTGGAGCTACCTCCTGAGCTTTCGGGTGTGCACAGCGTGTTCCACGTGTCACAGCTCCGGAAGTGTTTGCAAGTGCCGAACCGTCCCGATCTTTACAAGGACATTGATCACCAAGCTATTGACCTTCAACCGGATCTTACCTACCGCGAGAGACCGATCCGCATTTTGGATGAAGCCGAGCGTTGCACCAGAAGCCGCACCATCAAGTTTTTCAAGGTTCAGTGGAGCAACCATACCGAAGCAGAAGCCACATGGGAACGTGAAGACTATCTCCGATCAGAATTTCCCGAGCTATTTAACGCTTAGCTTAGGAATCTCGGGGACGAGATTCTTGTAAGAGGGATAGGTCTGTCACACCCTGTTTTTCACCCCAAGTATTCTATGTTGCAAAAATCAGATCTTGTTAAAACTTTCTCAAATAATGTTGTGAGTGCAATGTGAACCCTTGTTTGAGTGTGTGCTTGTTTGTTTGATGACTCAAACCTATGAAACCTTATTACTTTGCTCTCTTCAAAAACCATTTCTTCTTTATATCAAGATCACCTTCATCATGTTGGGATACACTACTAGCTCATGATGCCAAGTGGAACTTCCAACCAAAGTTGGTGATCTGATCCAAATATTATTTTCATTTATTAAAAACATAAATTGGTGATTTAAAATATTATTTTCCTATTTTATAACTATGTGTGTTTCTAAGGCCAGTAATGATATTCCCACAAGGAAAATTGCTTTCCCGCCTTAGAAAATTCTGAGTAAATTCATGGAAGCTCAGAAGGACATATATTTTCCATATATAAGATTTCCAACCCTACTTTATATTAATATTATTTGAGTAAAACCCTGAAAACCATTTCTGTCTGTTTTAGCTTTTTGAGATGTTTCTAAAGGAAATTATCTCAATAAAATCCCATAAAATTACAGGAGCCCTCGCAAACCATATTAGGTGCTCACCTAAAATCTCACCTTGATCCCAGGTGGGGAAGTGCACCTAAAGAGCCCAAAACCCTCTCTGTCCAGAGTAGAGTTGGAACAACTCTACATTGCAAAGTTTCTCCAATGGAGCTGAAACTTTGCACAGGTGTTTAACACCCCAAATGAGGACTCCACACCAAAGATGAGATATGTGAGACTCTGTTTGGCCACACTTCCTTTGTAAAGGACAGTACTGGTCATTTTGAGACATTTTCAAGTTTACAAAGCCAAACTTGTTCAATGGAGCTCAGATTTGGTGGAACCCCATGTTTTTACCCCAAGACCAAACCTGTTAAGTTTCATTTACAGTGGTGGAGTGGAAGCACCCGAAGTCACTGTCGAACACCTACTGACAGGAAGGTAAAAACCCTCCTAGCCACTGTTTTACCCAATGTCAAGGCCCCAAACTTGGTGGGTTAGAGCACCAGAACACCCTGAGCACCCAGTCAATCAGCCCCTCCCCAACTCCAAGCACAAGTGACAAGAACTCCAATTTGAGCTGGAGGACAGTACTGGCAACACTAGTGTTCCTTGCTCCCTTGACTAGCTCGAGCTCCCACTAAGACACAACGGCTAGGCTCACTCCCAGCAACACCCAGGACATGGAAGACACGTCCCAAGTGCCCCAGAGCGAGCCAGCATGCCGTGGCATGCCAAAACTGCGCTCTGGGCGTGCTGCAGAGAGCCACCAGCAAGGGGCCGACGCTCCGGCCCCAGTTATGTCCAAACGCTCCCCCGACAACCGTTCAGTGCAAAGCTACCCCAGGGACCCTCTCCCCCTCGCGCTAGAGCTCAGGCGACGCTCCTGTGCGCGCCCGATGCGACCGAGCATGCACGGTCGCTGCGGCTCGACCCCACTCGCTTTCCCTCTGCGGCCGTTGCACTAGGAGGTCCTAAACCACGTCCCGAACCCGTGGTTTCGCGGCCAGCACCTCACTGTGCTCGCACGCGCGCCACGGCGAGTCACCGGCGCGCCCGGGTCGGGTCACCGTCGTTGGCCTATAAATAGCCCCCCCCGGCACTCAGCACCCTCGAAGCAGCTTCAGCACAACCAGTAGACACTCCCTAGCCGCCCAATCGAGCTCGTAGAGCCTCGGTGCTCGAGATCGACCGAGGCCCCTCCGCCTCGGAGCTCCGGTCGATCTCCGGCTACACGTTGGCTCCTGCACTGCCCGACCTCCCATTACACTCCCCTTGACTCCAGGATCATTTCCCCTAACTTTCCCGAGCGAATCCATACCCAGCCCCTATTTCAACGCCAACCTGAAACTCTTCCGCCACGAGCACCTCGTCGTCGGCGACCCAGACCACCTCCGGTGACGTCCCGACCACGAGCAGGTAGGCGGAGGAACGAGGGACCCGTTCCCGTTCCTAGCTTGGCCTGAGGACAACGGCAGCCTCACCAGCGTCTATCTCCACCTCTCTGGCTGGAGGTAGGAGAAGGACCCGACAGGTGGAGCCCACCTGTCGGTGTCCTGGGGCAGCCAGTGCGCGCAGCCGCTGACGCTGACCCCAGGGGCCCGCAGGTCAGGTTTGAACCTGGCCCGTGCGCTCCTGGTGGCCAGGCCTGCTAGCTGGGCCGACTGGATCCAACCCCTGGCCTTTTTCTTTTGTTTTAATCCAGCAAACTAAATGTTTAAAAAAAGAAGATTTAGCCAGTAGAAAAATATAATTCTTCCACCAGTAATTTTCTAAAAATGAGTAGTATTTGATTATGTAATAGTTGACATTTATCAAAAATAGAAACTATTTTGATATAATAAAATGATATTAAAAAGCACTTGTTTGCTTCTGTTTGCTTTTAAATAAATATGCTTAGCTAATCAAACTATAGGAATTTTTTTTTTAAATAATAAACTAAATTTATTTAAGCCTTGCAACATTTTTAAAAGCACTTTGTGATCTGTTTTAGTGAGAGCTAGTATTTATTTATTCCTTTCTCGACGGTAGAGTTACCGAGTGACGGAGGATCCGGAGCGGAAGACCTCGAAGACCCCGGATACCTAGCTGACCAAGGCAAGCAGCCCTTTTGCCATGACTTAAGTATATAAAATGATGCATGCTAGTATAGCAAGTATTTTCCGATGCATGTGATCACAGTGCCGGTTCATCATTGATGTGATGGTACCGAAGGCTTCCTCGAAGCATTTGCATGTTGATAATGATATTCACATGGCTCCTCGGAGCACATACATGATCAGCTGACCCTACCATCTACGAGGATCATGCTAATGTCATGTTGACTAGTAAAGTATAATCACTGCATTGAGCTTGACCCTACCCCATGAGGGTCATGATATTACCATGTTGACAAGTAATGTTAAGGCATATTATCTCAAGCATAATGTTGAGTTAAATAAAGAGTTTATGAAAACCCCGTCGGGTGCCACTAATGCCCAAGGGTGAGGATGAGTTGGTGATCACTTTTGGTGAAGTGACGCACCGGTGATTTTGGTGTGAGTATGGTTTCGGAAATGGATTAGATTTATGATGTGTCGACCGTCCCAACCTTACCAGTACGACCACGATACCCCTTTATGGGACAGGGCTTTGTTGATTACTCTGGTCGGTGCTAGCAAAGAGCCACATTACTAGTGGCGGGAGTGATCGGTGTCACTCTCGTGATGGGGTCGTGCCAGGTAGGATGACTATGCCATTATTATGAGTTCCAGGCACACCGTTGGTCCCTGCATGGTTGATACAGTCCAGAGTCAGTGCTCGTAATACGTACAACATGTGGGCTGGGTACCAATCGAGTGGACCTCTTTGTCTAGTATCTCAGGGGAAAGATGATGATCGGGTACTTACCTCGGGTATATGTGATATACCGCGAGTCATGGATGACATGGAAGTTTCCCGTTTCTCGTGGGTCCAGCGTACTACCTCTGCAGAGTGTAAACTATTCGAATAGCCGTGTCCACGGTCAAGGACAGTTGGGTGGTGCTGCTTAAACTACGTCATGTGTTTCCGCATAAACCAAGTGTGTGTGCTGGTGTTAAAAAGGTGTTGTTATGATAACCACAACAATATGATCAAGTTCGGTGACTTGACATATAGGGTAAACCCGGATGGTTTAGCCCTCATTAATACCTTGAGGATATGACAAGTCCGATGACTTGGCATACAGGGTGAACCCGGTGTGTTCAACCCTTGACAGATATGTCAATATCTGTAATCTGTTCTTCAAAAGTAATTCTTAACTTGTTGCACATACCTGATCATGCCACCACATTGCATTCCACTAAAGATAACTGTTACTGTTATTCCTTACCATATATATTCAGATCATGGGCTGTTTGCGAGTACATTCAAAGTACTCATTGGCTTGCCACCGGTTATGTTATTGACCAGACATGGAAGGACCGGAGTTTGGCGATGAGTACGCCGTTGGAGACGAACCCGCGATCTAGGACGCTTCCAAGTCAGAATGCATGTCGGTGTAGGCTTGATGGCATGGGCACCGCTTAGCCCTTACGAGTTTCCGCTACTCGATGTATCCGTTTAATTTCGCTTTAGGCCTTGCTCTTGAACCCGACCTTCGGGTCGTTCGATGTAATAAATTCGCTACTTGGATGTAAGACTCTATTATTCAGTATTTGTGTTCAGTGAACATTGATCCTTGGGGTCATTGGGCACGGCGAACTCGACTTGCTAGTCGGGGTCCCCACAGCGGAGCAGTTTCCCCTTTAGTGCAAAGGGTGCGAGGATGTATCGGGGTTCCCTAGGCATCTTCTAAAGGTTTCCCTTTTGGTGCAACGAATCCATTGCCGCCCGCCAGCAGGACAGACGTCACCCTGGACCCGTCCCTGCAATGCTGGCAGCCACTTTGCACGCGAAGACCACCTTTGGGCAGGGGAGCATGTTCCCGTGTTCCCGTTTGAAATTGGCCATTGTGGGATCCCTTCCTGCCAAAACGATAAGGGAAGAGGACCGGGGCGCCGCTATATATAGAGGATAGGTTACTTCATAGAGGAGGATCAGATTCATTTGCCCATTGGCACCACACAAAGGCCATCCAGCCTCCGGAGGCCCTCGAACACTGTACTAGTTCATCCACCAACCTCCATGAGAGGCGACCCACAAAAGCAGGAGTAGGATTTTACGCGTCCCAGTGGCCCGAATCTCGGTAAACTTCCGTGTTCTGTGTCTTCCTCACCATCGAGTGAGTTCTTTTCCATCTCCAACGAGCTAGGTAAGGCGAGCCCACGAGAGATCTTCGTACACGCCCCTGAGTTCGAATCTTTAGGGTTTTGCGGAGCCCGAAATCTGATAGTTTTGAGTTGAGAGCTTTGCTTGCTTGCTATGATCTTGAGAAATAGAAATAGAAATAAGTATAGAATAAAAGCAAAAGAGTATATACCATGATCTTGTGAGGAGTGATGACTTCACATATAAAAAGTATGTCGACTGAAATTTGTTGTGAGTTGACAAACATAGCTATTGGTCATTGTTGCAATTAAAAGGAAGTAATAACGGAAGAGAGGTTCACATATAAATATATTATCTTAGACATCTTTTGTGATTGTGAGCACTCATTAAAATATTATATGTTAAGAAGTTGATGTTGGACAAGGAAGACAACATAATGAGTTATGTTTGCTTATTTTTGAATCGAAGTTATATGGTTATAGATCCTTCAACATGTGTCGCTTGCTTCCACCCAATATCAGCCAAAAACTTCCTCACCAAGTAGAGATACTACTTGTGCATCCAAACACCTTTAACCCAGTTTTTCCTTGAGAGTCCACCATACCTACCTATGGATTGAGTAAGATTCTTCAAGTAAGTTGTCATTGGTGCAAGCAATAAAAATTGCTCTCTAAATATGTGTGATCTATTAGTGTGAGGAAACTAAAATTTGGACGAACTTCTGATATGTAAGAAATAAAAGCCATAGACTCTAGAATAAAGTTCTTTATCACAAGGGGCAATATAAAGTGACGTTCTTTTGCATTAAGGGATTGCGCATCCAACTATAAAAGCGCATGACAACCTCTGCTTCCCTCTGCGAAGGGCTTATCTGTTACCTTTACTTTCTAGTATTTACCTTTATGCAAGAGTCGTGCTCATGTTCACCATTCCATTTATTACTCCTCTATCTTTTGGCAAGCGTCATGTGTTGGGGGATGATCTAGACAAATATATCCACTCAGATGTGGGTGATCATGAGTTATTATTGTTGACATTACCCTTGAGGTAAATAGTTGGGAGGCAAAATTATAAGCCCCTATAATTCTTCGTGCCCGATTGAAGCTTTAACCTCATAGGTACCGCGTGAGTATTAGCAATTATGGAAGACCATAAGATGATTGAGTATCTGGATTTGCTTTACAAGCTTTTATATTGACTCTTTCCTACATTGTGATAAATTGGAATTGTTTCAATGACTGAAATCATAGTTTGTTAGTTCTCAATAGAGTTCATGATTCATATTTTAGCTTGTGAATGAATTGTCACTCTAGCATAAAATATTCTATGTAAAAATGTGTTGCTTTTCTAAGTATAACCATGATGCCTTCATGTCCATATTTTATTTTTATCGACACCTCTATCTCTAAACCTGTGGGCATATTTATCGATCTCGGTTTTCGCTTGAGGACAAGCGAGGTCTATGCTTGGGGGAGTTGATACGTCCATTTTGCATCATGCTTTCATATCAATATTTATTGCATTATGGGCTGTTAATACACATTATGGTACAATACCTATGCCTTCTCTCTTATTTTACAAGGTTTACATGAAGAGGGAGAATACCGGTAGCTGGAATTCTTGACCGGAAAAGGAGCAAATCTGAGAGACCTATTATGCACAACTCCAAAAGTGAAAACTTACGGAGAATTATTTGGAATATATAAAAAATATTGGGCGAAATAAATACATCAGGGGACCCAGAAGGTGGCCACAAGCTAGGGGCGTTGCCTACACACCTGGGCGTGCCCTGTAGGCTTGTGGGCCCCTTGGCAGGCCTTCGGTGCCCATCTTCTTCTATATGAAGGGTTTTTCCCTGGAAAATATCATATCAGAACTTTCAGGACGAAGCGCCGCCATCTCAGGCGGAACTTCTGTAGAACAAATCTAGAGCTCCAACGGAGCTATTCTGCCAGGGAAACTTCCCTCTCCGAGGGGGAAATCAAAGCCATCGTCATCACCAACGATCCTCTCATCGAGAGGGGGTCAATCTCTATCAACGTCTTTGTTAACACCATCTCCTCTAAAAAACCTAGTTCATCTCTTGTATCCGATCTTTTGTCTCAGAACCTCAGATTGGTACGTGTGGGTTGCTAGTAGTATTGATTACTCCTTGTAGTTGACGCTAGTTGGTTTACTTGGTGGAAGATCATATTTTAAGATCCTTAATGATTATTAATACCCCTCTGATTATGAACATGAATATGATTTGTGAGTAATTACATTTGTTCTTGAGGACATGGGATAAGTCTTCTTATAAGTAATCATGTGAATTTGGTATCCGTTCAATATTTTGATGAGATGTATGTTGTCTCTCCTCTAGTGGTGTCATGTGAACGTTAAAAACATGACACTTCACAATTATTTGGGCCTAAGGGAAGGCATTGGGAAGTAGTAAGTATATGATGGGTTGCTAGAGTGACAGAAGCTTAAACCCTTGTTTATGCGGTTCTTCGTAAGGGGCTGATTTGGATCCATATGTTTCATGCTATGGTTAGATTTATCTTAATTTTTCTTTTGTAGTTGCGGATGCTTGTGGGAGAGGTTAGTCATAAGTGGGATGTTTGTCCAAGAAGGGGCAGCACCCAAGCACCGGTCCACCCACATACCAAATTATCAAAGTAACGAACGTGAATCATATGAGCATGATGAAAACTAGCTTGACCGAAATTCCCATGTGTCCCCGGGGGAACTTTGCTTTATATAAGAGCTTGTCCAGGCTTGTCCTTTGCTACAAAAAGGATTGGCACACTTTTATGCACGATTGCTACATTTGTTACTTGCTACCCATTATGAATTACTTTATCACAAAACTATCCGTTACCGATAATTTCAGTGCTTGCAGAGAATACCTTCCTGAAAACCGCTTGTCATTTCCTTCCGCTCCTCGTTGGGTTCAACACTCTTACTTATCGAAAGGACTATGATAGATCCCATACACTTGTGGGTTATCAGGGACAAACACAGCAACAAAGAAGGATACATGCCAGTCAATCAATGTGTTTGGAGCAGTAGCAAGCTACCAGCGCTCAGTGGAAGCACAAAGAGGCATTTCCCCGTAAAGAAGGCTACTAAAGGCATACAACTAGGTGTCTCAATGGCCTCAAACAATGTGCGCAGAGTCCCAAAAGCCCACCGTCCGGGTGCCACTTGGTACATCGTGCCACTGTGTATCTACTTCGCTGAAGCCTACCCCGTCGGGCAGATCTAAACACGGCCACCAACACATTTCTTACAAACACCAGAAACTAGTTGCAACTCCTGACGGAGGTCTAGGCAATTAATAAACCGAGAGGGTTGAGTTACCGGAGGCCAGTGTGTGGTAGTATCTTGTCTTGGGTAGCATACACATAACTTAGTTCTTAAGGGCGATCCCAATGAGACAACCCGCCATGTACTCCTACATGGCCTCTCATCGCTACCTTTACCAAATCATGTTCACACACTTAACTCTTACACGGTAGGACATGAGCACAAACATTCCGATTCATCATCCAGATGGATCAGACCTGACACGACTCTAAGCATAGCAGACATAGTAAGCAAGCATGGATGAGTGAGCACAACAAGGCTCAAGCATGGATGAGTAAGTGGTTTCAAATTGTACTCTGGAAAAGGCACGTCATGCGAAGGAATGGGTTCAACTACCGAGACATGTAATAGTTGAATCGTGATTGTCCTAATGCAGTAAAAGAGAGCAGGAGCGAGAGAGAGGGTTTATGTCAGTATGCTCAAGGGGGGTTGCTTGCCTGGCACGTCTGAAGATAGCAATGAGTCTTCATTGGTGTCAGTGATCACAACGTCCCAACCATCGTCTACCAAGGAGGAACAAAACAGACAAAACAAGAAAATAACACATTCAATGCAATGCAGCAAACATGATGTATGATATGGCATGTTAAGGTACTGAATTCTCCTAGCTCAATATTTGGTCATATTAATTGTAGTCGAATTCAACTAGAGATCAAATTCCAACTCCAAACTATTTGTAAAATTGGTCCTAATCATGAAATGTCCTACTTGGTGATGTTAACTTGTTTAAACATTCATGAACATGGCATAAACAGACTCCTTGCATTTTTCTGATAATTTTTCATATATAATTTATTTCCATTTGAGCGATGGTTGAATTTATATGAATTTTTGAAGTTTTAACTATTTTCCGGAATTCCGTGAATTTTTTTGAAATTAATAACTGCATCAGCCTTACGTCATCATGATGTCAACCAGTCAAAGGTGCCAGGTCCAGGTCAAACCTGACCGTGGGACCCATGTGTCATCAACACAACGACTGATCCAATTTAATTAAACTAAACACAGATCATGAGGACGATTGGGCCTAGGTGTGAGCGACTCTGTGGGGTTAATTAATTGGTGATACGTACAAAATGCATCATTATTTTGTATCACAATTTGTCTCTATTCATTGATATATTTCACAATGTGATGATGTTCCTGTAGTGTTTTGGCTTATTTTACACAGTTTACAACTTTCCGGTGCCGAAACAGCAGACGCACGATTCAACGGAGAAAAGAGCACGAAGAGTTGGCATATCAGAACATCTCCAACTGAGCTGAAATTCACGGGGAAGGAGTTTCCGAACAAATCACGAAGACATGTCGAAGAAGGGCCGGAGGGGGGCCACCAGGCACCCATGCGACCTAGGGCCGCGGCCTGCCTCCTGGCCGCGCACGGAGGCTCCCTGGGTGGTGGGTCCCACCTCCGGTGCCCTATTTGTCCTATATCACCCTCATGACCTAAAAATCTCGGGGGACAGAAGAGTTTTCGCAGTATCGCCGCCACTACGTGGCGGAAACCTACAGAGAAGAAAAGACCTTTCCGGCGGACAGATTCCGCCGGGTAGAACTCCTCCCGGAAGGGGAGATCGTCCTCATCGTCATCACCATCATCACGTGCATCATCAAGATCATCATCACCATCATCTTCATCACCAGCACCATCTCCATCTTCACCCCATTTCACTTTACCATTGCAATCGGAGTTGTACCTTGCATTATTCATCCCCTCTACTCTACTGGTGTTGATTACTCTTTTGTGGTGAATGCTATTTAGTTTTGTTGGAGAATTATTGTTATGACCAGATTGTTCATCATATTTTCATCACCTCTGATCATGATATCTTTTATGTCTTGTGAGTAGTTCCTTTAGTTCTTGAGACATGGGAGAAGTCTAGTTGCTAGTAGTCATATGATGTTGAAGTAATATGTGTTGATTGATAGTTAAGTTATGGTGTTATTATTCTAGTGGTGTTATGTGAACGTCGACTACATAACACTTTGCCTTTTTAAGGACCTAGGGGAATGCATTGTGTATAAAGAGTGCTTATGGTGGGTTGCCAGATTGACAGAAACCTGAATCCCGGTTTGCATGCTTTTGCACGAGGGAGTGTTGGATCCTAAAGCTTATTGCTATGGTTAGGCTTTGCCTTAATTTATCTCTTGTAATTGCGGATGCTTGCAAGAGGTTTAACCATAAGAGTGTATTTGTCTTAGCCTAGACGGCGCACTAGTTAAGATCCACCCACATAACACTTATCAATACAAAACATAATACTAGACGGAATATGGCGAAAGGACTTCACCATCTGTCCCGTGTGTCCTCAGGAACGCCTTAGTCTTTATAAGTTTAGTCCATCGGCTTATCCTTTGTGTTCAAAAGGATTGGTACACTTGCTGCACCTCGGCACCATTTACTTCCCTTTCATTTATTTCCTTGTTGCTTATATGAGAAAACCCATAAAAAGTTACCTTTCAATGCTTGAAGTTATTCCTTGCTCAAGATCGCTTGTCAGTACCTTCTGCTCCTCGTTGGGTTCAACACTCTTAGTTATCGAAAAGGATACGATAGATACCCTACACTTGTGGGTCATCAAGACCATTTTCTGGCGCCCTTGCTGGGGAGTGTAGCGCTTTTGGTAAGTGAAATTGGTAAGGAAACCTTTACGTTGTACGTGCTGTTTTTATTTTTCTGTTTTTGCTTTTTGTCCCTATGGGCAACTCTACTCTTGGTTTGTTGCTTGTGGGGAACTGCCCCAATGCTATTGTGGTGGAGCAGCCTCCCCCACCTACTGAAATTGTGCCCTTTAAAATACCAACTGGTATTATTGATTCTATCTTGGCTAATCGATATGCAGGAGATAGACATCCAGGCGAACACTTGATATATCTTTCAAAACTATGCTCCTTATTTAAGCTTGCAGGTATATCGATTGATTTTGTTATGAGAAAGCTATTCTCTCTATCATTAAAAGATAAGGCTTTGGATTGGTATAGGCTTCTGGACAACTCTCATTTGCTAAATTGGCAAGATCTTATGCCTCCCTTTTATGCAAAGTTTTATCCTCTTCATGAAACACATCGAGACAAGAACTATATTTATAACTTTTGGTCTCGTGACGAAGAAATCATCGCTCAAGCTTGGGGGGATTCAAGTCCCTAATGCTCAAATGTCCCAATCATGAGCTCCCCAAGGAAATTATTCTTACAAGTTTTGATGCAAGGCTTTCTCGTCAAGATAAAGAGATGCTTGATGCCTCCTCTAGTGGGGCATTCTCCAACAAAAGCACTGAAGCTAGGTGGGATCTTATTGAAAGCATCCAGAAGAACACTGAAGATTGGAAGATTGATAAAGGTATTGAACCCGTTATAAATTATGATCATGATTACATTGAGAGCTATGTGAAAACTGATTACTTCAATACCTTTTGTGCTAAGATTCGTCTTGATTCCCAGCTTTAATTGATTTTGCGAAGACTTTGCCTCTCATATTGTTTCTTCTAAGAAGAGGGAGGATGAACACCATAAACCTTTTAAGGAATTACCTGTTGATATCAATGTTGTTGACCCTATATTGCCTGCAGTTTTATATGAAAACCCCCCCTTTTCCACAAGGATGAGGGAGCATTCTTTTGTCATAGACATACTGAATAAAAGTGAATGAATGACTTATGAGCATGAGGACTTGATTAAGGTCGATCCTCAAGTTGCATTAGTCAAGGATCTTGTTACTAGTAATACTAGGATTCCAATATAAATTTTTGTGCTGTTTCTACCAACCTTGTTACAGCCAAGAATAAAGGCCCAATTTCAGGTACTCCAGTTGTATCTGTTAAAATAGAACATCATAATTATTACGGGCTATGTGATTTGGGATCCACTGCTAGTGCTATTCCTTTTTCACTTTATCAAGAGATCATGAATGAGATTCTACCATGTGAAATTGAAGACGTTGATGTTACTATTCATCTTGCAAATAAAGAAACTATCTTTCCTATTGGAATTGTGCGAGATGTTGAAGTCCTATGTGGAAAGGTAAAATATCCTACCGACTTTCTAGTACTTGGTTCAGTGCAAGATAGTTTTTGGCCTATCATCTTTGGTAGGCCTTTTCTCAAAACTTGTGGAGCAATTATAGATTGCAGGAAAGGAAAAGTATCTGTTGAATTTAATGGTGAGACATATGATTTTAACTTTTCTAAATTCTTGAAGCAAACTCGTGGTACTGATTTGCCTAGTAATGATAACATTATTGAAGAGATTGCTTCTATTGCTATTCCTCCTAACGATCCTAACGAAACCAAAAGAAGGCATGGTGTTTGATCTTAAACCTCTTCCCAATACGCTCAAGTATGCTTATTTAGATGAAAAGAATGTATATCCTGTTATTATCAATGCTAACCTTTCAGGATATGAAGAAGAGCGATTATTGGAAGTCCTTTGTAAACACCGAGGCGCTATTGGCTATACCCTTGATGATCTTAAAGGGATTAGTCCATATATTTGTCAGCATACTATCAATCTTGAGCCTGGTGCTAAACCGGTTGTTGACCATCAACGACGGTTGAACCTGAAGATGAAGGATGTTGTGAGGACCAAAATCCTCAAGCTTGCACCCGCAGGTATTATCTACCCTATAGCTGATAGTAAGTGGGTAAGTATAGTACACTGTGTTCCCAAGAAAGGAGGTACGACTCTGGTTCCTAATGATAAGAATGAACTAATACCTCAAAGAATTATCATTGGATATAGAATGTGTATTGATTACAGGAAGCTGAACAAAGCAACCAGGAAGGACCACTACCCTCTGTCGTTAGTCGACAAAATGCTTGAAAGGTTATCCAAAAACACTCACTTTTATTATGTTGATGGGTATTCTGGCTTCTCTCAAATTCATGTTAACACTGCCGATCATGAGAGGACCACTTTTACTTGTCCCTTTGGTATTTATGCTTATAGACGTATGCCTTTTGGTTTATGCAATGCTCCTACTACTTTCAAAGGTGTATGTCTGCTACCTTTCATGGCTTTTTTGAGGAAATTGTGGAGGTTTTCATGGACGATTTCTCCGTCTATGGAACCTCTTTTGACCATTGTCTCCACAACCTTAATAAAGTTTTGCAGAGATGTGACGAGACAAACTTAGTACTCAACTGGGAGAAGTGCCACTTCATGATCAATGAGGGAATTCTTCTTGGCCACAAGATTTCTGAAAAGGGAATCGAGGTGGACAGGGCAAAGGTCGAAGCAGTCGAGAGGATGCCTTATCCAAAGGACATCAGAGGTATTCGTAGTTTCCTCGATCATGTTGGTTTCTATAGAATATTTGTTAAAGACTTCTCTAAGACTTCGAAACCCCTCACTAATCTTCTCCAGAAGGATATTCCTTTTGTGTTTGATGAAGGTTGTAAGGAAGCCTTCGAAGTTCTTCAGAAAGCCTTGATAATCGCCCCTATAGTCCAACCACCTGATTGGAATTTGCCTTTTGAAATCATGTGTCATGCTAGTGATTTTTCTTTTGGAGCTGTCTTAGGACAAATGGTTGATAAGAAATTGAATGTTATACATGTGCTAGCAAAACCCTGGATAGTGCTCAAAAGAATGATGCTACTACTGAAAACGAGTTTTTAGCGGTAGTGTTTGCTTGTGATAAGTTTAGGCCTTACATTGTTGATTCCAAAGTCATCATTCATACTGATCATGCTGCTATTAAGTATCTTATGGAAAAGAAGGATGCCAAACCAAGGCTTATCAGATGGGTCCTTCTTCTTCAAGAATTTGATTTGCAGATTGTTGATAGGAAGGGAGCAGACAACCCTGTAGAAGACAACCTTTCTAGGATGGAGGACATACCACATGATCCTATTCCGGTCAACTATAGTTTTCCTGATGAACAATTAGTTGTTTTGAAGTCTTTGCCTCTCGGTTTAACATTCTAGCAAAGGAAGAAATTCTTCCATGACTTGAGGTATTACTTTTGGGATGACACACATCTTTTTAGAGAAGGTGCGAATGGGATCGTGAGGAGATGTGTACTGGAGCATGGGCAGAAGGATATCTGGGGACAATGTCATAGCAGTGCTTATGGAGGACATCATGCCGGTGAGAGGACCACACACAAGGTTCTCCAGTCAGGTTTTTATTGGCCTACTCTCTTTAAAGACGCTAGAAATTCTGTTTCATCTTGTGATAAGTGTTAGAGAGTTGGTAATATTAGTAGGATAAATGATGTGCCTATGAATTATTCCCTAGTCATTGAGCCTTTTGATTGTTGGGGTTTTAATTTTATGGGTCCTTTTCCTCCTTCACACAAGTACACTCACATCTTAGTGGCTATTGATTATGTGACCAAGTGGGTTGAAGCAATCCCCACTGAATGTGCTGATCACAAGACATCCTTGAAAATGCTCAAGGATGTAATCTTCCCTAGGTTTGGTGTACCTAGGTACCTCATGACCGATGGAGGATCACATTTTACACATGGTGCTTTTAGAAAAGCTCTAGCCAAATATGATGTTAATCATAGCATTGCTTCACCTTACCACCCTCAAACAAGTGGGCAAGTTGAGCTCACAAATAGAGAGATCAAGTTGATCTTGCAAAAGACAGTGAACAGTTCTAGAAAGGACTGGTCCAAATAGTTAGGAGATGCCTTGTGGGCGTATAGAACTCCTTAAAAATCCCATGGGAATGTCTCCGTATAAGATGGTCAATGGCAAAACATGCCATCTACCTTTAGAGTTAGAGCACAAAGCTTTCTGGGCTGTTAGAGAGCTTAATGCTGACCCAAAGCTTGCTAGTGAAAAGTGTCGCATGAACTTGACTTCTCTAGATGAGTGGAGAAGTGAAGCTTACGAGCGTGCAAAAATGTTCAAGAAAATGTAAAAAAGTGGCATGACAAGAGAATTTTGAAACGTGAATTTAATGATGGTGAAAGTTTTGTTGTATAGATCTCGTTTCAGCTTTTCTCCAGGTAAATTACTTTCCAAGTGGGAAGGATCATACCATATCGAAGAAGTCTACCGCTCCGATGCAATAAAAATTAACAATTTTGAAGGCACCAGACTACATGTTGTGAATGGGCAAAGACTCAAGAATTACATGACAGGAGACCCCATCAATGTAGAGGTGGATGTGATACAGGTAGCTACTCAAGAAGGATATATTGCAATACTGTGTCAGACACCAGCAGAAGCAGAATAAGAATAGGTATGAAATACTGTAAGGAAACTTCACGAACATCAATAAAAGTTCCGTATTATGTGTTTTGCAAAATTAGGAAAATTCCGAGCCGAAGTGGAGCCGGAGAGGAGTGGTGGCGCGGGCTACCTCTTGGCCGTGCCAGGAGGCCGCCTGGACAACCCAGAGTCCGTCTCCGACCCCACTTTGGCTTGTTACCTTCTTTTCGGTGCATAAAGTTTTGCTATATATTTTCCCGGATCATCCCGGTTTGTATCTTGCGATTCCATGCGTTTTCTATTTTGATCTTTTCTGCGAGCCTAGGAAGCTATTGTTCGAGGTGTCTTCTTGCGACTCAAGCGGGGAAGACTACACGGGTCGTTGTCTCTGTCGTGTCCAATAAGATATCAACCAAGGGAAGGTCACCGGATGGGCTACTGATGAAGAATTGCCGCAAGACAAGCAAAGACGGAGCGCTCCGTGAGAGAGGAAGTCAAGATGGTTACCATCCAGCAAGAAGGAGATCCTTCATCACGGGGATCCATCTCCAACAACCCCATCCTCGTGGGTTTTTTAACCCTCAACATGATCTTTCTTTGAACCTTTTAGGAACTGTCCCTCCAATGGAAGCTCCACATGTGTCATTTGCTATATCCGAAGCTCACAGAATTGCTGACCAATTGTGTGAAGACTTCCGTGTGCTTAAAGTACAAGTGGCCATACTGGAAGCTGAAAACCAAACCCTCCGGCGCATAATAGCGGACCTGAAGAACAACAAGTAGGATGAAGAGTGAAATCCTCACGGGTAATGGCATTCCCTTAGCTTGTTCCAAGCTTGGGGGAGTTCCCGATATCTTTATCTTTATCATTTATCTTTTATGGTCAAGTCTAGTGTCGTATCATGTCTAGGGAAGTTATCTTCTGAAATAGGTGTTTGCATTGAGGTCTATCACTCCTTTGTGGAGAGTCTTGTATCCGTGAGTGTGCAGTTGTATATGCTAGAATATTAATGAGAAGTATATTTGTTTCTTCACTGCACCTGGTATTCTCTTCATGCAATCGACCTTATATGCTGATTCTTATGGGAGTGTTGATCTTATGTATCAGGTATGGCTTTGAAAACTTTATTTAATCTTGGCAAACATAGCATGGGAATAGCAACAAGCATGAGTTTTTCTAGTAGCGACATAGCCAAAACCTTTATGTTCTTATGCTTGAAGTGCTATCCTGACAAGGAAGACAACTTGATGTTTCATGCCAATTGTTTATGTCAAACTTTATATTGTTTTGCATCCAAGTCAACATCATTTGTCTGCTTTCAAAAGCCTTTGCTAGCCAACCCTTGTACTAAGCGGGAATACTGCTTGTGCACCCATACCTTGAAACCTCAACCTTCCCAAGAGTCCACCATACCTTCCCTATATGTGGTATTTCACTCCCACTCTTAAAGTATATTACTCATGTGCTACCTTTAAACCTTCAAAATATTATTCCCTGTTTTGTGCCTCTGTTTTAGCTCATGAGGAAGTAGTAGATAATTCATGATCTTCTCATACTGGACAAGCTTTATCCTGGGTTTGCACGTCTAATCTGCGGACCCCTAATACAAAAAGGGACTGGCGTGAGTACACCCATCTTGTAAAAGATAATATCAACAAACAAAACCTCCTTCACGCTTTGTTTATGAGAAATCACAAAACTTTGGTAGTGATAAACAAAGGAGACTAAGGGGATGTGATCATCCCCACTTTGGGAGCCGTTCCTCAAAACTTGTCCAGCATGAGAAGTACTGGGCTATGTGCTAGCATTCGTTGACAAATTATGCACCTCTCAAAAGCTTGTTTTATAATCTTATTGATTTCAAAATCTCTAAAAACTCTAGCACATGAGTTTTCCCTACTTCCCATAGCGAAGGGCTAATCTTTTACTTTTATGTTGAATCAGTAAACCTACTTCTTTCTATCCTATAAAAGAGCAGACACCTTATGTTGACAAAGATGCATGCATTTATATTCTTTCATTGAGAATTGCCATATCACAACTTTGCTGACATTATCATTAAGATAAGTAAGTTGTTTGTTAAGTCTAGCTAAAGCAAACATCTTCCTTTGTGTTAGCATTTTCACTTCTTGACTAATAACATGTTCTTTCAAAAAGCTTAAATTGATCTCATCAAAATATAAGAGGAAGAGCAAAAGTTAAAAGTTATTAGTTGTTCTTTGACCAAGGACATGTTTGCCATGGTTTGATAAGTTTCCTTAGCCCTACTTTTGATTGTAATTGATATTACTCTTTCATATGGGCCTTATGAGTTGAGATTGCTGTTGAGGATAGTTGAGTTTAGTAGAGAAATTATGATGCTTCTTGTCCGTATTCTTATTTATCGACACTTCACTCTCTAAACTTGTGGACAGGTTTATCAAGCTCAGTATTCGCTTGGGGACAAGCGAGGTCTAAGCTTGGGGGAGTTGATACGTCCAAAATGCGTCACTATTTTGTATCATAATTTGTCTCTATTCATTCATATATTTCACAATATTATGATGTTCTTATAGTGTTTTGGCTTATTTTACACAGTTTACAACTTTCTGGTGCCAAAACAGCAGACGCACGATTCAGCGGAGAAAAGAGCATGAAGAGTTGCCATATCAGAAAATCTCCAACTGAGCTGAAATTCACGGGGAAAGAGTTTCCGAACAAATCACGAAGACATGCCGAAGAAGGGCCGGAGGGGGCCACGAGGAACCCATGCGACCTGGGGGCGCGACCTACCTTCTGACCGCGCAGGGAGGCCGCCTGGGTGGTGGCTCCCACCTCTGGTGCCCCTCTTTGGCCTATATCACCCTCGTGACCTAAACATCTCGGGGGACAGAAGAGTTTTCGCAGTATCGCCGCCACTCCATGACGGAAACCTACAGAGAAGAAAAGACCTTTCTGGCGGGCAGATTCTGCCGGGGAGAACTCCTCCCAAAAGAGGAGATCGTCCTCATCATCATCACCGTCGTCACGGGCGTCATCGAGATCATCATCACCATCATCTTCATCGCCAGCACCATCTCCATCTTCACCCCATTTCACTTTACCATTGCAATCGGAGTTGTACCTTGCATTATTCATCCCCTCTACTCTACCGGTGTTGATTACTCTTTTGTGGTGAATGCTACTGAATTTTGTTGGAGAAGTATTGTTATGACCATATTGTTCATCATATTTTCATCACCTATGATCATGATCTATTTTATGTCTTGTGAGTAGTTCCTTTAGTTCTTGAGGACATTGGAGAAGTCTAGTTGCTAGTAGTCATATGATGTTGATGTAATATGTGTTGATTGATATTTAAGTTATGGTGTTATTCTTCTAGAGGTGTTATGTGAATGTCGACTACATAACACTTCGCCTTTTGAAGGACCTAGGGGAATGCATCGTGTATAAAGAATGCTTATGGTGGGTTGCCGGAGTGACAGAAACCTGAACCCCAGTTCACATGCTTTTGCACGAGGGAGTGTTGGATCCTAAAGCTTATTGCTATGGTACGCTTTGCCTTAATTTCTCTCTTGTAATTGCGGATGCTTGCAAGAGGTTTAACCATAAGAGTGTACTTGTCTTAGCCTAGACGGTGCACTAGTTAAGATCCACCCACATAACACTTATCAATACAAAACATAGTACTAGACGGAATATGGCGAAAGCGCTTGACTATCTCTCCCGTGTGTCCTCAGGAACGCCTTATTATTTATAAGTTTAGTCCCTAGGCTTATCCTTTGTGTTCAAAAGGATTGGACCACTTGCTGCACCTCGGCACCATTTACTTCCCCTGCATTTATTTCCTTGTTGCTTATACCAGAAAAACCATAAAAAGTTACCTTTCGGTGCTTGCACTTATTCCTTGCTCAAGATCGCTTGTCAGTACCTTCTACTCCTCATTGGGTTCGACACTCTTAATTATCAAAAAGGTTACGATAGATCCCCTACACTTGTGGGTCATCAGTGGTGTGGTTCCCTACGGTCCCTACATTGCCAGGCATGGGGGTTGCAGGGCACAAGAGAGTTATCGATGGTCCCTACAGTCTCCACGGAGCGCCGCGAGATCGATTCCGAGTTTGGACGCACGGGTGGAGGGCCACATCGATGGTGGCGAGAAGCTCAGCGACGGCGAGCTCCGGTCACGGTGTCCCAGCTAGCTATGGCACGAGAAGGAGAGCACAAGGAGAGGGAGAAGGACCGAGAGCTCATGGTGGTGACGAGGGGAGGCTCAACTTGCTCCCAGAGGCTCAGGCGACGGCGAATCGACACCGGCTTCCGGCGGCCATGGCGGGGAAGAAGAGCTCGAGGGCAGCAAGGAGGAGAGTAGAGAGGGGTCCGGGAATAGACACAAGGGGTTGCGGCGGTCCAGCACCGCGAGGATAAGGGAGAGGGGTGCCCTCGAGCGCAAAGCAGGAGGTGGCGGCCCCAGCGTGCGCGCGTGCGTCACTTCGCCTCTCCCAATAGGCAGAGGTTGAAGATGACCACGGCGCACCTGGTGGGCTAGGCCGGCTTCCTTCATGGGCGAGGTAAGTTTTCTATTTTTTCAGAGCATTTTGGATTCACTAAAAGCAATGTGAGGTTCTTTGCCCCTCTTGTATTTAAAGTTTTGAGGCTTTCACTTCCCTCAATTCAACTTTCAGAAATAAACATGATGACTTGGATGATCACAATGCAACTTGTTACCAGCAATATTCTAGGGATGTGACAACTCAGCCCCACTTAACAAGAATCTCGTCCCGAGATTCATTCGTAGTGTAAAAGGGGATGGGACAATAAACCATCACAATATTCATGATCCAATTGCCCTTCTTGAAGATGTTGATTCATTGCATCATGTTTATATTGACATCTTTTCCTTTGAGGTCTTCATCCAACACGACGACAAAAAGAACATCAAAACTCTACAAGATTTAATCCCCTTGAAGATCAAGCAACTCCTGATCAAGTCATAGAATGAAACGTAGGAACGTCCCTTGAGCTCGGACACAAAATACATAACACGAATGAGGAAATGAGGCATATGACGAAGGTTCAATTGGTAGGCAACAATTGCATGCTTAAAATAGATGGTGATTAGGTTTAAAAGTAGCGAGGATTAAGTTGCCCTTCATACTAAAATGGGGCACCTTGGGAAGGTGACTCGTAGATTTATTCCCTTAAGTGGCAAAAGAATTACTTTTGATACAAAGATCTTTGAAACTCTTTGCACCATCCTAAGCCAATAGACAAACGATCGTTTGAAATATTTTGAAAGAATGGCATACTCAGCTGGGAAGGAAACTAGAGTTATAAGACAACTCAGCAAACGAAAGGCACATTCCAATTGATACCGAGGATATAACCTAGTGTCTCAGCGTGCTCTCAAGAACTTGAGATTTTCCATGTTTATCAAGGTTTTACCAACATCCTGCCAACATATTGGTGACACATCATACTACCATGATGAATAATGATGGAGGATGCAGATGCAAAGGAACAACACTTTCTCAGATTTCTCCTTAGCTATCCCAAGTAACCAAATCTCAATGGTCAACCGAGAGACATTTAGCACTCCGCTTCTAAGGTTCTCCTTGATATACTAGCATAACCAAGTTATAGGTAATGTTTGGTAGCTAGAACATCAAGTAAAGTTCGGACTTCGGGGCTCAAACGGGGGTCCGTGAGGAACAACTTCTAGAATAAGTCATAAAGAATCCTCATGGAAAAGTGGTTAATGTTGCTAACACAAGATACTATAATAATAGGTATTTCGGCTAGGTGTGTTAGCCACGACATCACTTCACCGGGTTACAGAGAGACCAATATTATAATTCTTGGGAAACATTCCAACCATCATATCTGCATGAGATTCTGATTTGATTGCAGACAAGATGCTTCAGACTCAGCATGTGTGAAAGGAGAGTTTGCAACACAAATTGATGAGATGATGTCGCAGGATTCTCAGGAAACAGACTACAAAAGGAAGCTCCAAAATACGAGGTGGACTACAAGACACACGTGAACACACTGTCCGAGACAAATGTGAACACATGGGAAGTCTTACAACAAAACACTACGGAGTTCTGGGTGGGAACCATCATTGCGGATAACGAAGCCCTGTGCAAGTCCATCTGGGCCCTTCAGGAATAACACTTAACTTCTTTTCCTTGAACAAATAAATTAGTGGCTTGGGGTGCTGGGAGATACATATGGAATGGAGGTAGCTAATCTCTCAAACCATAGAATACTTCGCACGTGCATGACTAACTTGGGATGATTCCGAAGAAAACAAAATAACTTTTATCAAATTCACGGCAACAACATGCATCAATTGGACGTGAACGGAGAGTAAGTAACTTATTACCCATAATATATGCTTCATGTACGAAACACGAAGATATTGCCTACAAAGTTTCCAACACTAGCTTAATGTCCAACATAAGTTATGGAGAAGACAAACGTGTTGCCAATGGCTCAACACTAGTTCATCAAAATATCCATATAGATGGAATTCCACATCTCATGTGAGCAAGGTGATAACATTGGTCAGATCAACGAATAAAACGGTGTATGCTCAAGGAAAACCATAAGTAAGACACCATTACAAAGATCAATGGTCCTGAGTTTGATTTGACAATATCCCATACTCAAAAAAATTTGGACAAGACAATAGATGCAACAACTAATCACATGGATCAACCGATGAAAATATCATATTTCTTCAACACTTACACACATGCACTCAAAGATATACCTTTGGAATGAACTAAGTCAGGAAAATCTTTTATATTCCAACCCTCAAAGTTGTTGTTTAGCTTAACCAACTAGCTCACGGGTATCCAACATAGATTCTTGGAGAAGGGGTGATTTATAGGAAAACCAACTTGATCACGAGCTCAACATAACGGTCAGGGAATAATCGGGTAATACTTACGAGAAGAGATTCGAAAAATCATGGACCACCCGTATGTTACCAAGCTCGTGAACAATCTCGATTTTCAGGGCAAGATGATATGATCAAAAGAGCGAAGGATTGACACAATCCTAACTCATTGATCGAAATGTGCACCACAAGAGATGGTTGAGGTAGCACAATCAAACTTTGAATGATGATTCAATAACCAACATGCTAAGAATGAATTCATTGTCCATTATATTCCAAACAATAGGATTTCTAGAAGTATTGATTTCACATATCACGGTTCACTTGTCGATATTTCGGTTACAACCAACACAGAGACCTAGGAATGAATAATGATGGTGAGGAGTATCACTTGATGAGGAGTTCATAAGAGGGGTCCAATTCTCATGACATTCCCGAAACAAAGAGGGTAATACTTCAAGAAAGAATAGATCAAAAGCTGGATTGGCATTTTGATCCGCGGAGTACAACTGCTTCGACCCAATCCAAGAAATGGATGAGGTGCTGGAGTTTGCTTCTTCGAGTCATTCTGGAATTGAATGGACCGATAGACCACAAGAATAATAGGCATTAGTGACACAAATGCAAAACTACTCTTGACTATCCATTGGTAGATGAAGGTCAGAATACAATTGAAGAGGGACAACTCAAGAGCACATGAATTTTTTGAGTTGTAGATGCATAGGTGAACATGTCAAACGAGTTCGACATAATTCTTTCGGATAACCCATGCAGAAAGGAGGAATTGACATATTCACAATATGTAGTAAATAACTCATCAAGAGCACTCTTATTATGATCATTTACTTCATGAAGAACTTCTGCCATGATGGTTCATGATAGTGGAAGAATGATATACCACGAGCCTTGAAGACTATTACAAAGTTACTAATCATCCTAAAGGAACGATCAAACACTATCAACATGAGGGAGCAGAATGATTCTTGTGTTCAAGAACCTAGAAACAGAATATCTACTAACTAAGTAACATAACATGATGCTTTCAATAATAAGGGCCAGAATTATCACACTAGACACAAAACACAACAAGATTATTCGGTGGTTTCCGAGATAACATGGTTTCCTAACACTTCCAACAGATACTCAATGTAATAGAGTACCTGAACACAATAATAACTGTTCTTTGTGTGACCTTGGATAACTCGGACAACATAACGGTTGTACGTGCATGAATATGAGGCAACCTGCATGAAAATGACAACATAACAACTGAATTCTTATGGAGACAACAATCCAAAGATACCACAACTTCCTAATGACCCACAAGTGTAGGGGATCTATAGTAGTCCTTTGGATAAGTAAGAGTGTCAAACCCAACGAGGAGCAAAAGGAAATGACAAGCGATTTTCAGTAAGGTATTCTCAGGAAGCACTAAAATTATCGGTAAGAGATAGTTTTGTGATAAAGTAATTCATAACGGGTAGCAAGTAACAAATGTAGAAATGGTGCAGTGAAGTGTCCCAATACTTTTTGTAGCAAAGGACAAGCCTGCACAAGCTATTATATAAAGGAAAGTGCTCCCAGGGACACATGGGAATTTCTATCAAGCTAGTTTTCATCATGCTCATATGATTCGCGTTCGTTACTTTGATAATTTGGTATGTGGGTGGACCGGTGCTTGGGTGCTGCCCTTACTTGGACAAAAATCCCACTTATGATTAACCTATCTCGGAAGCATCCGCAACTACAAAATAAGAATTAAGATAAATCTAACCATAGCATGAAACATAAGGATCCAAATCAGCCCCTTACGAAGCAACGGATAAACTAGGGTTTAAGCTTCTGTCACTCTATAGACCCATCATCTACTTATTACTTACCAATGCCTTCCCCTAGGCCCAAGTAATGGTGAAGTGTCATGTATTAAACATTCACATGAAACCGCTAGAGGAGAGACAA
Organism: Hordeum vulgare subsp. vulgare; assembly: GCF_904849725.1. NCBI lineage: Eukaryota > Viridiplantae > Streptophyta > Magnoliopsida > Poales > Poaceae > Hordeum > Hordeum vulgare. Next base: position 295,375,347 of record NC_058520.1, on the reverse strand, counting down.
CATATATCTCATCAAAATATCGAACGAATACCAAATTCACATGATTACTTATAGCAAGACTTATCCCATGTCCTCAGGAACAAACGTAATTACTCACAACGCATATTCATGTTCATAATAAGAGGAGTACCAATAATCATTAAGGATCTGAACATATGATCTTCCACCAAGTAAACCAACTAGCATCAACTACAAGGAGTAATCAACACTACTAGCAATCCACAAGTACCAATCTGAGGTTTTGAGACAAAGATCGGATACAAGAGATGAACTAGGGTTTTGAGAGGACATGGTGTTGATGAATATGTTGATGGAGATTTACCCCCCTCTATGAGAGGAGCTTGGTGATGACGATGGCTTTGACCCCCCTCCGGGAGGGAAATTTCCCCGGCAGAATAGCTCCACCGTAGCTCAAGATTAGTTCTGCCGAAGTTCCGCCTCAAGACGGTGGCGCTTCATCCTGAAAGTTCTGATATGATTTTTTCCAGGTCAAAACCCTTCATATAGAAGAAGATGGGAACCAGAGGCTTGCCACGGGGCAAACAAGCCTACATGGCGCGCCAAGCGGGGTAGGCCGTGCCCCTCGCTTGTTGCCACGTGGTGGGTCCCCCGATGTATTTCTTTCGCCCAATATTTTTATATGTTCCAAAATAATTCTCTATAATTTTCAGGAAATTTGGAGTTGTGCAAAATAGGTTTCTCAGATTAGCTCCTTTTCCGGTCCAGAATTCTTGTTGCCGGCACTCTCCCTTTTCATGTAAACCTTGTAAAATAAGAGAGAAACGGCATAATTGTTGTACCATAATGTGTATTAACAACCCATAATGCAATAAATATCGATACAAAAGCATGATGCAAAATTGACATATCAACTCCCACAAGCTTAGACCTCGCTTGTCCTCAAGCGAAAACCGAGATCGATAAATATGCCCACATGTTTAGAGATAGAGGTGTGGATAAAAATAAAATATGGACATGAAGTCATCATGGTTATCTTTAGAACAACAACACATATTGACATAGAACATCTTATGCTAGAGTGAAAATTCGTTCACAAGGTAAAATATGAATCATGAACTCTATTGAGAAATAACAAACTATGATTTCTGTCATTAAAGCAATTCCAAGTTATCGCAGTGTAGGAAAGAGTCAATATAAGAGCTTGTAAAGCAAATCCACATACTCAAACATCTTATGGTCTTTCATAATTGCTAACACTCACGCGGTATCAATGAGGTCAAAGCTTCAATCGGCCACAGAGAAAGACATGGGCTTATAGTTTTTCCTCCCAACTATTTACCTCAAGGGTAATGTCAATAGTGATAATTCATGATCACCCACATCCGAGTGGATATATTTGTCTAGATCATCCCCCAAGACATGATGCTTGCCAAAATATAATGGCGAAATAAAGGGAATGGTGAAGATCACCACGACTCTTGCATATAGGTAAATACTAGAAAGTAAAGGTAATAGATAGGCCCTTCGCAGAGGGAAGCAGATGTTGTCATGCACTTTCATAGTTTTATGCACAATCCCTTAATGCAAAAGAATGTCACTTTATATTGCCCCTTGTGATACAGAACTTTATTATGCAGCCCGTCGCTTTTATCTCTTCCATATGACAAGTTTGTATAAAGTTTATTTTCCTCACACTAATAGATCATACATATTAGAGAGCAATTTTTATTGCTTGCACCGATGACAACTTACTTGAAGGATCTTACTCAATCCATAGGTAGGTATGGTGGACTCTCAAGGAAAAACTAGGTTATAGGTGTTTGGATGCACAAGTAGTATCTCTACTTGGTGCAGAAGTTTTTGGCTAATATGGGGTGTAAGCAAGCGACATATGTTGCGGGATCGATAACCATATAACTTCTTTTTGGAAATAAGCAAACATAGCTCATTATGTTGTCTTCCTTGTCCAACATCAACTTCTTAACATATAATATTTCAATGGGTGCTCACAATCACAAAAGATGTCTAAGATAATATATTTATATGTGTACCTTTCTTTCTTTATTACTTCCTTTTAATGGGAACAATGACCAATAGTTATGTTTGTCAACTCACAACAAATCTGAATCGACATACTTTTTATATGTGAAGTCATCACTCCTCATGAGATCATTGTATATACTATTTTGCTTTTATTCTATACTTATTTCTATTTCTATTTCTGAAGATCATAGTGTCGATGTTTAGTCACAACATATGCCATGGGTAGGCTAAATATGGTGGGAACCAAAGTGACACCGGTGGGCGCTGGGGACGAGGTTGGTACAAGCATGGAACACATGATGTACCCAGGTTCAGGGCTCTCCGTAGAGATAACACCCCTAATCCTCCCGGAGTGTATAATGCACCAATGAGGTTACAATGTGCTCCTGGAGCTGTTCTACGAAGGAGGAAGAAGGAGCAGCTGGCTCGCGTCTACCTCTCCTATATGAGTGTGTGTATGAAGGATTGACCGACCCTCTGCATGGAGGGGGTTGGGGGGTTTTATAGACGAACCCACCGACCTACAATAAGGATAAAAATACATGAGTGGGACCCGGCTGGCATCCTCGCCGGCTGACCAGGGGGTCCACACGGGTCTTGTCTTGTTGCTGGAGGGGCCCGCCGGCTACGAGGTCCCATCTGGCTATGGGACCCGCCGGCTAGCTAGTAAGGCTCTCGCATAAGGCCGACGCAGGACACGTGTAGTACGTCCGACGACGTCTTGCGAGATTCGTCATGGGTAGCCAGTACGGCCGTCTCCACTATTCCCATGTCGAGTGTGGTAATGGAGTGGGAGTTTGACGAGTCGACACTATGCAAGATGATGGATCGGAGTCGGGGTAGGTCAGCCGCATGGCCGTCGATGCTCTACCTGTCGTGCGGTCCATTCCTGTACTTCTGCTGACGTATACACAGCTTTGATCGTAGGGTCTCGTCAAGACCTACGGTCTGATGTGACTTGGGCTCCCTGGCCGGCCAACAGCCTCGCTAGCCAGCCTCGTTAGCCGGCCCTTGGAAGGGCCGTCTCACCCCTAGACGTCCAGCGCGTCCTGGACAGCCAGAGGAATGTAGCCGTCTCGTCTCTAGCCGACAGGGGCTTCCAAGCCAGCCAGAGGGAGTTGTGCTTTTCCTTCAAAATAGAAGGCAAAGGAGTAGGCTCGATGAGCCTACCCCGAGGTTATCCCCCATCAGTAGTCCCCGAAGCAAGGGAGGCCCGCCGCCTTTGAGCGGAAGGCCTCGCCAACTTGAGTTGTTTGCTATTAATCTCCTTTCGCCGTGTGCGGTAGGAGGCGCCGGCTCGGAAGCCTGCTAGCTTCCAAGGGACGCCTCGGCTTCATCGCAAGTTGCGCAGGTTGCGCCACGTGCCAGGCCCTGGCCCAGCGTGATGATGATTTGCTCAGAAGACGGGACCAGACCTGAGCCCTGGGTCCCGCCACGACGCCCCTCGGCCCCTGCATGGAGGATCCTTTGAAGAATTACTCCGCGACGGTTGGGTTTCGGGAGTCGTTAATGTGCCCGTAATAATTGGGGGAGGTGGGCCTTGTGCGCACCAGATCCCTTCCCCATGATCCATCATGGGGGTTTAAATGGGGTGCGGGAGCTCCGAGGAGGTCATTCCCCCCTTCAAGCCCCGCACCTGCGCCCCTTCCTTCCGTGAGCTAGAGAAAGAAGGAGTCTCGCTTCGTCTTTGTCATCGCGCAGGCCATCGCCGCCAACCATCTCAAGTTCCCGCCATCCGCCGTCATGTCGAGCAGCGCCCCTAAGAAGGGACAGCACTACGGTGCCTGGCTCGACAGAGACATCTGCGACGGCTGACTAGCACTCTTTGGCAATAGCTAGACGAATGCTGTTCTCGATTGCTCAACAATTAGAAATTGTCTTGCAATAACCCACCAGCGCGTGGGATCGAGGCAGTTTTCGAGGGTAGAGCATTCAACCCAAATTTGTTGATTCGACGATTGGAGGTGAGAAGATACTCCCAAGTATTAGCAGCTGAATGTGTCAGATTCAACCACACCTGAAAGATTAATATATGCAAGAAAAGTAGTAACAGCAAAGTAGTATGATAGCAACGGTGTAACAAGTAGCAGCATTGGCAAGGAACAACAGTAGTGACAGCAGTAGCAAGGAACAACAGTGGCAAGTAATAGCAGAGCAAGTAACAAGAGCATCAACAGTAGTAACAGCAGCAGAGCAAAACAAGTAACAGCAGCAGAGCAAAACAAGCAACAGCAGCAGTAGGACAAACTCGTAGGCAGTGGGTCGGTGATTTGTTTGGATGATATTCATCATGCAACAGTTATAACACAGAGAGATATGTGGCTAGCTCCCGTTAATCAATGTGATGTAGGCATGCATTCCGTGTGTCCTCATACGTGCTTAGGGAAATGAACTTGCATGACATCTATTGTCCATCCCTCCCGTGGCAGCGGGATCCAAAAGGAAACTACGGGGTATTAAGGTTCTCCTTTTAATAAAGAACCGGACCAACGCATTAGCACTTGGTGAACACATGAACTCCTCAAACTATGGTCATCACCGGGAGTGGTTCCGGTTATTGTCACTCCGGGGTTGCCGGATCATAACACATAGTAGGTAACTACAACTTGCAAGATCGGATCTAAAACACACATATATTGGTGACAACATAATAATTTCAGATCTGAAATCATGGCACTCGGGCCCTAGTGACAAGCATTAAGCATGGCAAAGTAGTAGCAACATCAATCTCAGAACATAGTGGATACTAGGGATCAATCCCCATCAAAACTAACTCGATTACATGATAGATCTCATCCTACTCATCACCGCCCGGCGAGCCTACGAATAGATTACTCACGAACGAATGAAGAGCTTCATGGAATTGGAGTGGGAAGAAGGTTGATGATGACGATGGCGACGATTTCCCCTCTCCGGAGCCCAAAACGGACTCCAGATCTACCCTCCAGATGAAGATCAGGATGTGGCGGCGCCTCTGTATCACAAACTCGACGAAATCTTCTCTCTTGATTTTTTCTGGGACGAAAGTGAACTTATAGAGCTGAGATTGGGGGCGGCAGAGCCACGTGGGCCCCACAAGCTTGCTAGCCTCCACCAGGGGGGGTGGGGGGCGGCTACAGGGCTTGTGGCTCACTGGCCCATCCCCTCCGGTGGATCTTTGTGCATGTATTTTTCATATTTTCCAGAAATATTCTCCGTAAATTTTCAGGATGTTCTGAGAACTTTCATTTCTGCACAAAAACAACACCAAGGCAATTCTGCTGAAAACAATGTCAGTCCAGGTTAGTTCCATTCAAATCATGCAAATTAGAGTCCAAAACAAGGGCAAAAGAGTTTGGAAAAGTAGATACGATGGAGACATATCAACTCCCCAAGCTTAAAACCTTACTTGTGCTCAAGCAACTTAGTTGACAAACTGAGAGAGAAAGAAAAACTTTGACAAACTCTGTTTGGTCTTGTTGTTGCAACTATGTCTAACTCATCACCAGAATTTTGGCAAGATCACAAGTTAACCACATAAGCAAGTGACACGAAGGTGTCACGGTAAACTAATATCAATGGCATAATCAGCTAATGAGCAAATAATAATGAGTTTCAAATAGTAACACTTCAATCAAAACAAGTATGAAGCAATATGAATAGGTGGTATCTCGCTAGCTCTTTCTGAGACCTCAAAACATAAATGCAGAGCACTTTCAAAGATCAAGGGCTGACTAAACATTGTAATTCATAGCAATGAAGATCCATTCATAGAGATACTCAATATCAATCAAAAGCAAAGCATAAAAATGATAGAGGTGCTCTCTAATTGGTGCTTATACAAGAGGATGACTCAACAGGAAAATAAATAGACAGGCCCTTCGCATAGGGAAGCATTGATTTGCAGAGGTGCCAGAGCTCAAGCTTTGAAAATAGAGATAATAATTTTGGGTGGCATGCTTTCATTGTCAACACAATGGCCAAGAGTTCTCAATATCTTCCATGCTACTCATGCTATAGGCGGTTCCCAAACAGAAAAAATAAAGTTTTAACTCCCCCACCACCAATCAATCACACTCCACGGCTAGCCGATTCCTTGGGTACCGTCCATACTAACACCAATTCGGGGGGAGTCTTGTTTTACAGTTATGTTTTCAATTTAAGCGTGGAACTGGGCATTCCAATTACCAGCCCCTTTCTCGTGAATGACAGTGAATAAACACATGTCGAGGATAACACTCCTAGCATGGAAGATACCAATAGCCCCCTGTCACCACATGAGCAGTTCGGGCATGCAAAACAGATTATTTCTTGAAGGTTTAGAGAGTGGCACATGCAAATTTACTTGGAATGGCAGGTAGATACCGCCAATAGGTAGGTATGGTGGACTCTCATGGAAAAACTTTTGGGTTTATGGAAGTGGATGCACAAGCAGTATTCCGCTTAGTACAAGTGAAGGTTAGCAAAAGACTGGGAAGCGACCAACTAGAGAGCGACAACAGTTATCAAGATGCAATGAGTTTGACTAACATTGGATGCAAGCATGAACAAGATATAAATCACCATGAACACGAACATCATGGAGGCTATGTTGATTTTGTTTCAACTACATGCATGAACATGCGCCAAGTCAAGCCACTTGAATCATTCAAAGGAGAATACCATCCTATCATACTACATCATAGTCATCTCAAAATCTATGTTGGCATTCAAGACAAACCATTATAAGCTCTCAGCTAAATAAGCATGGCATCAGAAACTATGATCTCTAAGTTGTCATTGCAAACATGGTTCTCTCACAACAAAGCTGAATCTGGAACGACAAGCTAGTCATATTTACAAAAACAAAATAGGCAGAGTTCATACCAGCTTTTCCAGTCTCAGTCACTTCATCATATATCATCATTATTGCCTTTCACTTGCACGATCGAACGATGTGAACGATAATAAGAGCATTGGACTAACCTGAATCTGCAGGCAAACACAAAGGAGAAGACAAAGTAATACGGCTCTTTGAAAGCTAAACAGGTATGCATGCAAGAACCACTAAACATTGTAACCAATATCTTCTACCTTGACCCAAAGAAAAAGAAAACTATTTACACAGGAAATCTCCCAACAAGCAAAAGAAGAAAGAAAAATCTTTTTGGGTTTTCTCAAAAGGACACAAAACAAGAAAACGAAAATAAACTAGCATGGATAGTATAGTGGCAAAGTGTAAACACCGACTAACAAAGTGAAATCATAAGCATGAACGTAAGGTTGGTGAGAACACGTACTCCCCCAAGCTTAGGCTTTTGGCCTAGCTTGGTCTACTCCCATGGCGGGAAATAAACAGCTCCGGGATACTCCAGAGCAGACTGTGGATGCCACTGCTATGTGAGCTCCTCTGGCTCCCATTGATAAACTGGCGTCTGGTACTCGACTGGTGGCTCGGGCACAGGCACCTGTGGTTGGGCCAAGCCCCAATATGCCTAGATGTCCGAGGGCATAATAGTGTACCTCTTGCATGAAGATCGAACAAAGAAGGAGCAGGCAAAGTAATAGTCTCTCGAGTACCCTGACTAAAAACCTGGTTATAAATCATTCGTCTACTACCATCTCTATCCAGAAAATCATGGCGAGCCATGCTGTCATAATCCAGATATTTCTCAGGTAGAAGCATCTCTCCTTCCTCTCCCAGTCTAATGGGTACTCAAAGTGTCTGGCAAGACGGGTAGCATAGATACCTCCATAGACGACACCCTTGGAACGGTTGGTGTTCAACCGCTGGGCTACTATAACACCTAGGCTTATAAGTCTTATCGTTATAAAGGCCTTCGCGCAAAACCGCAAGGTCTGGAGAACTAAGTGATCCAGCCTACCCACGGCCAACCAAAATTTTTCCCACAAATAGTGCGAAGTATCGAAGCACAGGAAAATGTATGCTAGCAATTCTAGCGCGAGACACTCCTCTCTCCTCTCCAACAGCAATAGTACCAATAAAATCCTCCAAGTCCCGTGGACGAGGGTCAGGATATCCCCAACATAAAGTAATTTGCATACATTGCAAAAATCCTGTAGTGTCATGCACTAGGGAACATCGTATATCATGAACTCAACCATGGGAGGATTCTTCCTCGGATAAAAGTTGAAGCTTTGAACGAAAATAGTGGTGAGGAGGAGGTATTGTGAGCACTTATCTTCAACGAACGCAGTAAGACCTGCGTTGTCCACCAAGTAATAAAAGTCTTCATAAAGCCCAACGGCGCGCAAAAATTCATCACTTGGCCACTCGCACGCTTGAACTTCTGTGACTCGAGGAACCACGTACTTGGGGTGGTTCTTCTCATCCTCCTTGGGGTTATGGCTTGAAGAGCCTCTCAAGAACCTCCTCATATTTTCCTTTTTCTAGCTGTGAAAAATTCTGAAATTTTTAGAGACTTCGAAAGAAAAGTGAATAGAGATTAACCCAACTTGTAGCAACTACTCCTGCTAGTGCCTAGAGACCGTATCACGCGCTAAAACTACTTGGAACCAGCTAAAATCAACCTTTCTAGCTCAAGAATAGGGTCAGCAAGGTATCAAGAATACGCGAAGGATAAAGCACTAGAGCAAGAACTAATTGTACTAATGCAGGAGTCACTTACCAAGGAGTAATTTCCCCAAAACGGTTCGGAGAATGGTGCTCTGAGCAAGGAGATCGAAAATCACAGCCAAAAGAGCAAGAACATGGGTTTGAGCTGCGAAACAATTTTCCTAGAGGTGGAAGAAGAGGATGAGAGCTAGAATGAGTGGAGGGGGTCCCTGTGGGCCCCGCAAGCTTGCTAGCCGCCACCAGGGGGGCGGCGGCTGCAAGGCTTGTGGCCCACTGGTCAGCCCCCAGGCCAGCTCTCAGGCCCAATATTTTTCAAATATTCCAGAAAAAATCATACTAAATTTTCAGGACCATCGGAGAACTTTTATTTTTGGGGTATTTTCTCACGGACGCTAAAACTGAAAACAGGAAAAATTAAACTAATTCTATCATTTTTCTTCTAAGCAACAGAAAATGAAAGCTCAAAACAGAGGTATGTGACTCTTCGATTCATCCATTTCATGGTCATCGAAAGAAATCCGTCAATGGGGTTGATTAAGTCCTCATGACAAACCCTTCTCGAATCACAAGAGAAAACGGAGAATTTTCGAATAGCCACTAAGTCACCTCAATGGGGATATGTATCTCCCCAACAAGCAAATCATACTTCATCTTGGCACGAGGAATAGGGCATTCAAAACTCCCAATAAGAATCGATGAAGTCTTTTCGATAGCATTGATGCAATGTACTTCATATTGTTTCTTCGAAAAGTGCACTGTGTGCTCATTACCGTTGACATGGAAAGTGACATTTCCTTTGTTGCAATCTATAACAGCCCCTGTCGTGTTTAAAAAGGGTCTTCCGAGGATGACAGCCATGGCATCGTCCTCGGGAATATCCAAGATAACAAAGTCTGTTAAGATAGTGGTGTTAGCAACCACAACAGGCACATCCTCGCAAATGCCGATAGGGAAAGCAGATGATTTGTCGGCCATTTGGAGAGAAATTTCAGTGGGTGTCAACTTATCCAATTCAAGTCTACGATAAAGAGAGAGAGAGAGAGGCATAACACTAACACCGACTCCAAGGTCACATAAGGCAGTTCTTACGTAGTTTCATTTAATGGAGCAAGGTATAGTGGGCACTCCGGGATCACCAAGTTTCTTAGGAGTTCCACCTTTGAAAGTGTAATTGGCAAGCATGGTGGAGATCTCAAGATCTGGTATCTTCCGTTTATTAGTCACGATAACTTTCATTAACTTGGCATACGGAGACATTTTGAGCATATCAGTTAACCGCATCTGCAGAAAGATGGTTCTTATCATCTCAACGAAGCGCTCAAAATCCTAATCATCCTTTTTCTTGGATGGCTTAGGAGGAAAGGGCATAGATCTCTGAACCCATGGCTCCCTTTCTTTACCATGCTTCCTAGCAGTGAAGTCATTCTTATTGTATCTCTTAGGTTGTGGGTTATCAGGATTAACCGTAGGTTCAATCTCCCCATCCTCATCATTGCTAGGTTGAGCAATATTATGAACATCACTGTCCATATTGTCACCAGGTTCATGTTCATCACCAGATTGTGTTTCTGCATCAGACGCAAAAATATCATTAGGTTCTTCAGGTGTGACAGTATTTGGTGAACTGGCTTGTAGGTTTCTATCATCCTTCTTCTTCTCCTTAGGATGACTGGGCGTATTAGCATTAATTCCTTGAGAATCTTGATCAATTCTCTTAGGATGACCTTCAGGATACAAAGGTTCCTGAGTCATTTTGCCTCCTCTAGTAATGACTCTGACAGAGTTGTCATTTAATTCATTGAGCAAGTCATTCTAAGCTTTAAGTACTTGTTCTACCTGGGTAGTAATCATAGAGGCATGTTTACTCAGAAGCTTCAGATCATTAACATTTCTATCTACACAAGCACTTAAATGGCTAAGCATACGAGTACTTTGTTCTAAATGTCTGCTAACACAATCATTCAAACTCTGTTGTTTGGCAACAAAGTCGTCAAATTCATCAAAGCATAGGCTAGCAGGTTTATCAAAAGGAATATCACTCTCATCAAACCTACGCAGAGAATTCACTTCTACTACTTGTATCGGGTTATCGAGACCATGGATCTCTTTGATAGGTGGTAGATTTTTGACATCTTCAGATCTAATGCCTTTCTCTTGCATAGATTTCTTGGCTTCCTGCATATCTTCGGGACTAAGGAATAGAATACCTCTTTTCTATGGAGTTGGCTTAGGAGGTGGTTTGGGAATAGTCCAAGCATTATTGTTGATCAAGATGTTATTCAGAAGGGTCTCAACTTGTTCTACGGTTCGTTCCCTAAAAACACAACCGGCACAACTATCTAGGTGGTCTCTAGAAGCATCAGTAAGTCCGTTATAGAAGATATCAAGTATCTCGTTCTTCTTAAGAGGGTGATCAGGCAAAGCATTTTGTAGCTGGACGAGCCTCCCCCAAGCTTGTGGGAGACTCTCTTCTTGGAGTTGAGCAAAGTTGTATATTTCCTGCAAGGCAGCTTGCTTCTTATGGGTAGGGAAATATTTCTCACAGAAGTAACAGACCATATCCTGGGGACTACTCACACATCCAGGAGCAAGAGAGGTGAACCAGGCTTTAGCGTCATCCTTTAGAGAGAAAGGAAACAACTTAAGGATGTAGTAGTGGCGGATCTTCTCCTCACTAGTGAAAAGGGTGGCTATATCGTGTAGTTTGGTAAAATGGGCTACGACCGTCTCAGACTCATAACCGTGAAAAGGATCAGATTCGACTAGAGAGATTATCTCAGGATCGACTGAGAATTCATAATCCTTATCGGTGATAAAGATAGGTGAAGTGGCAAACTTCGAGTCGTATTTCATCCTAGCTTTCAGGGATTTTTCCTTCCACTTGAGAAGTAATTTCTCAGCGTCATAGGCATCCTTACACGCAAGAAAATCCTCAGCTATCTCTCCCTCCATAACGTAACCCTCAGGTATATCAGGCAATTCATATCTAGGAAAGCTAGATCTTGCAGGAGCAAAAGCAGGTTCTACCTCAATAGTATGTGTAGTTTCAGAAGCATCACAAGCATTAGCAGTAACTCTAGCAATATGAGCATCAAGGAACACCCCTAGTGGAACATCAGGCAAAGTAGTATCTCTAGCAGTATGAAGCATAGCATCATCAGGCATAGCATCTCTAGCAATATCAGGCAAAGCAGTATCAGGCATAGTATCTCTAGCAGTATCAAACATAGCATCATCAGGCATAGTATCAAGCATAGCATCATGAGGCATAGTATCAAGCATAGCATCTCTAGTAGTAGCATCATAAGCATCATCAAGCACATGCGACATATCAAGATTTCTAGCAGGAGGTGATGTCGCAAACTTACTCATAACTGAAGGTGAATCAAGTGCAGAGCTAGATGGCAGTTCCTTACCTCCCCTCGTAGTTGAGGGCAAGACTTTGGTTTTTGGATCCTTCAGATTCTTCATAGTGATCAACAGATATAAATCCCAAGTGACTCAGAGAATATAACAATATCTCCCCGGCAACGGCGCCAGAAAAATGCTGACTAGCACTCTCTGGCAATAGCTAGACGAATGTTGTTCTCTATTGCTCACAATTAGAAATTGTCTTGCAATAACCCACCAGCGCGTGGGATCGAGGCGGTTTTTGAGGGTAGAGTATTCAACCCAAATTTGTTGATTCGCCGATTGGAGGTGAGAGGATACTCCCAAGTATTAGCAGCTCAATGTGTGAGATTCAACCACACCTGAAAGATTAATATCTGCAAGCAAAGTAGTATGATAGCAATGGTGTAACGAGTAGCAGCAGTGGCAAGGAACAGAAGTAGTGAAATCAGTAGCAAGGAACAGCAGTAGTGACAACAATAGCAAGTAACAGCAGAGCAAGTAATATCAGCTGCAACAGTAGTAACATCAGCAGAGCAAAACAAGTAACAGCAGCAGTAGGACAAACTCATAGGCAATGGGTCAATGATTTGTTTGGATGATATTCATCATGCAACAGTTATAACACGGAGAGATATGTGGCTAGCTCCCGTTCGTCAATGTGATGTAGGCATGCATTCCGTGTGTCGTCATACGTGCTTAGGGAAAAGAACTTGCATGACATCTATTGTCCATCCCTCCCGTGGAAGTGGGGTCCAAAAGGAAACTACGGGATATTAAGGTTCTCCTTTTAATAAAGAACCGGACCAACGCATTAGCACTTGGTGAACACATGAACTCCTCAAACTATGGTCATCACCGGGAGTGGTTTCGGTTATTGTCACTCCGGGGTTGCCAGATCATAACACACAGTAGGTAACTACAACTTGCAAGATTGGATCTAAAACACACATATATTGGTGACAACATAATAATTTCAGATCTGAAATCATGGCACTCGGGCCCAAGTGACAAGCATTAAGCATGGCAAAGTAGTAGCAACATCAATCTCAGAACATAGTGGATACTAGGGATCAATCCCCATCAAAACTAACTCGATTACATGATATATCTCATCCTACTCATCACCGCCCAGCGAGCCTGCAAATAGATTACTCACGAACGATGAAGAGCTTCATGGAATTGGAGAGGGGAGAAGGTTGATGATGACGATGGCGACGATTTCCCCTCTCCGAAGCCCAAAACGGACTCCAGATCTACCCTCCAGATGAAGATAAGGATGTGGCGGCGCCTTCGTATCGCAAACACGACGAAATCTTCTCTCTTGATTTTTTCTGGGACGAAAGTGAACTTGTAGAGCTGAGATTGGGGGCGGCAGAGCCACGTGCCCCCCACAAGCTTGCTAGCCGCCACCAGGGGGGTGGCGGCTACAGGGATTGTGGCCCACTGGACCATTGATGACCCAAAAGTATAGGGGATCAATCGTAGTCCTTTCGATAAGTAAGAGTGTCGAACCCAACGAGGAGCAGAAGGCTCTGATAAACGGATTTCAGCAAGGTAATAACTGCAAGCTCTGAAAGTAGCGGTAACAGGTGATTGTGTAGCCAGATGAAACGTAGCAAGCAAAGAGTAACAAGTAAAAAGTAGTAGAAACGGTGCAGCAAGTGGCCCAATCCCTTTTACAGCAAGGGACAAGCCTGAACAAAGTCTTATAGGAGGAAAAACGCTCCCGAGGACACACGGAATTTCTGTCATGCTAGTTTCAACATGTTCATATGATTCACGTTCGTTACTTTGATAGTTTGATATGTGGGTGGACCAACGCTTGGGTACTGCCCTTAATTGGACAAGCATCCCACTTATGATTAACCTATCTCGCAAGCATCCGCAACTACAAAATAAGAATTAAGACAAAGTCTAACCATAGCATTAAACTAGTGGATCCAAATCAGCCCCTCACGAAGCAACGCATAGACTGGGGTTTAAGCTTCTGTCACTCCAGCAACCCATCATCTACTTACTACTTCCCAATGCCTTCCTCTAGGCCCAAATATGGTGAAGTGTTATGTAGTCAACGTTCACATAACACCACTAGAGGAAAAACAACATACAACATATCAAAATACCGAACGAATATCAAATTCACATGACTATTATTAACATGACTTATCCCATGTCCTCAGGAACAAAAGTAACTACTCACGAGACATAATCATAATCATGACCAGAGGTGTAATGAATAGCATCAAGGATCTGAACATAAATTGTTCCACCAAATAATCCAACTAGCATCAACTACAAAGAGTAATCAACACTACTAGCAACCTGACAAGTACCAATCGGAGTTGCGAGACGAAGATTGGTTACAAGAGATGAACTAGGGATTGGAGAGGAGATGGTGCTGATGAAGATGTTGATGAAGATGCCTCCCCTCCGACAAGAGGAGTGTTGGTGATGACGATGGCGACGATTCCCCCCTCCAGGAGGGAAATTTCCCCGGCAGGATCGTCCTGCCAGAGCTCTAGATTGGATCTCCTCAAGTTCCACCTCGTGGCGGTGGCGAAACCACGAATCAACTCCCTCTTGATTTTTTCCAGACCAGGACGCTTCATATAGCAAAACAAGGGGGCTAGTGGGCCTTCAGGCAGCCCACAAGCTTGCCCACCGCCACTAGGGGGGTGGTGGCGGAGTGCGGGATTGTGGGGCCCTGGTGGCCCCCTCCTATAGTTCTTTCGCCCAGTATTTTTAATATATTCCAGAAAAAATCCACGTAAATTTTTAGGGCATTTGGAGATGTGCATAATAGTGTACTAGGATTTGCTCCTTTTCTAGTCCAGAATTCCAGCTGCCTGAATTCTCCCTCTTCAAATAATCCTTGCAAAATAAGAGAGAAAAGGCATAAATATGGTACCACAAGTAATATAACATCCCAAGAAGCAATAAATATCAACATGAAAGCATGATGCAAAATGGACGTATCAACTCCCCCAAGCTTAGACCTCGCTTGTCCTCAAGCGAAAACCAAGTTCCATAAACATGTCCACATGTTGAGGGACGAAGGTGTCGATAAAACATAATACTGACATGAGGGCATCATGATCACACATAGAACATCAATATATCATAAAGATTCTTGTGGGAAAGTAACAATTACTTCACAGAGTAAAGCATAAAGCAAAAACCTTACCGAGAGGTAACCAACAATAGTCCATAGTCATTGAAGCAATTGCAATTTATCACAACATCAGAAAGAGTCAAATAAGACCTTGTAAGGCAAACCCACATACTCAATCATCTCTTTTGTTTTCCACAATTGTTACAACTCACGTGGTACTCATGGTGTCAAAGTTTCAGCTGGACACAGAGGAAGATAGGGGCTTATAGTTTTGCGTCCCAACGATTTACCTCAAGGGTAAAGTCAACAATAATAAAGCATGAGTACTCAACTCCAAGTTGATATATGAATATAGATCTTTCCCAAGCATGTGACGGTAGCCAAGACAAAGGCAAAAAGGGAATTGGTGATGATCACCATGACTCTTACAAGGGTAAAAAGTAAAGGTACAACATAGGACCTTCGCAGAGGGAAGCAGAGGTTGTCATGCACTTTTGAGGTTTGAATGCGTGTCCTCTTAGTGCGGAGGAACGTCACTTTATATTGCCTCCTGTGACAAAGAACTTTATTATGCAGTCTGTCGCTTTTATGTCTTCCTCACCACAGGTTCGTACAAAGCTTATTTTCCACACACTAATAGATCATACATATTAGAGAGCAATTTTTATTGCTTGCACCGATGACAACTTACTTGAAGGATCTTATTCAATCCATAGGTAGGTATGGTGGACTCTCATGGCAAAACTGGGTTGGAGGTTTATGGATGCACAAGTAGTATCTCTACTTGGTGCGGGAGTTTTGGCTAATATGAGGTGGAAGCAATCGTCACATGTTAAGGGATCTCTAATCATATAACCTTGTTTGGGACCAAGAAAACACAATTCATTATGTTGTCTTCCTTGTCCAACATCTACTCCTAGGCATGTAATAGTTTGGTGAGTGCTCACAATTGTAAAAAGTGTCTAAGATGATATATTTATATGTGAACCTCTCTTTCCTTATGACTTCTTATTAATTGCAACAATGACTGAGGTCTATGTTGATTTATTCTCAACAAGTTTCAATCATCATACTTCTCATAAGTGAAGTTATCACTTTCCATAAGATCGTCTCATGATCTTTCATGCTATCGTTCTTTTCATACTTTTGATCATGGCACAAAGCAAAGCCCTTGACTAAGAAACTCTTTATTATAAAGCTCGTAAGCTCGAATACATCGGGGGAGAGACAAAAGCAAAAGACTCAAACTAAAAACTAAAGACTTATTCCTCTAAAAGAAGAAATAAAAACTGAAAAGGAAAGAACTAAAATAAAGGTAAAAGCAAAAGATATAAAGGTGATACGATACCAGGGCAACTCCCCCAACCTTGGCACAAGCCAAGGGGATTGCCCATACCAATGCTTAGTTGTCTTCCTTTCGTGGTCATGGTGGTGTTGTTGGGGTAGTCTGATCCTCCGTCTTCCAAGGCATAGGTGCTCCATCATGGCAGGATGAACGAGTCGCCGGAATCCTCAAATCTGCAGCCAACCTTATTGATTTAAATATGTACTCATACTCATAGTTTTGATTTTGCAGGTCATAGATCTGGCCCTGAAGTTGGTCAACCCTATCGTAGAGCCTGGAGAGGTGTTTCCCAATATCAATGGCATCCATCTTGTGATTGCTAGTGAACTCTGTGATCATCGTGTGGTTGGCGTTGAGTCCACGCTCAACCATCCCTTGGCACTTGAAGACTTGTTGCTCCATTGCTTCGAGCCTCGTCTCCATGCTTCCGGTCTTCTTAGGCCCCTCAACATCAGAGATGTGCAACAACCCCTTGCTCATCTTGATAGATTGAGGATGTTTCAGCACTTTCGTGAGGTAGGGATTGATAAACTTCTCGAAGATCTTGTCCTTAGGAGCGTTTGGGGAAGTCATGATGATCTAGATCTGCGGCAGAAACAAGCTCGAAACGAAAAGAGAGGAAAACTACGCGATATGGAGATCAAAACCTTCGGGCGACTATATATTGATTTTTTCTGGGCCAGAAGGAGTCTTTCGCAAGAAAACGGAGTCCGGGAGGCACACGAGGTGCTCACAAGCTTGCCCACCGCCACCAGGGGGGTGGTGGCGGAGTGGGCCCTTGTGGCTGCCTCGTTTGCTCTCCGGACAGCTTTTTATTTTTCTAATTTTCCAAAAATTCCAAAACTGAGGAAATTTCCTATTGGAAAAGTATCGGAGTCCAATTTCTTGCCGAAACAAATACATCTTCGTTTTCAAGGTCTGAAACAGGCTGATAAACATCCCTTATGTACTCCTCTGGAGTTATGACATTGATGATATTGGTCTCAACATTTATGGGAGTACCAGAGATGTAATGCTTGATTCTTTGCCCATTTACCACTCTAGGAAAATTTCCTCCCGTGTTATTGATTTTGATGGCACCGGAACGATATACTTCCTCGACAACATAGGGACCTTCCAATTTAGAGAGAAGCTTGCCTGCAAAGAATCTTAAACGCGAATTGTATAGCAAGACATAATCACCTACATTGAACTCTCCTTTCTGTATTCGTTTGTCGTGCCATCTCTTAACCTTTTCCTTGAACATCCTGGCATTGTCATATGCCTGGGCTCTCCATTCATCTAACGAGCTAATATCAAACAACCGCTTCTCACCGGCAAGTTTGAAATCAAAGTTGAGCTCTTTGATTGCCCAATAAGCTTTGTGTTCCAGCTCAAGAGGTAAATGACAGGCCTTACCGTAAACCATTTTATACGGTGACATGCCCATGGGATTCTTATAAGTAGTCCTATAAGCCCATAGTGCATCATCAAGTTTGCTAGACCAGTTCTTTCGAGATCTATTGACGGTCTTTTGTAGGATCAACTTGATATCCCTATTACTCAACTCAACTTGACCACTAGACTGAGGATGATAAGGAGATGCAACTCTATGGTTGACATCATACTTAGCTAGAATCTTGCGGAAACCACCATGAATGAAGTGTGAACCGCCATCAGTCATCAAGTATCTAGGGACTCCAAATCTTGGGAATATTACTTCTTTAAGAATCTTAATAGAGGTGTGGTGATCAACATTTTTAGTGGGGATAGCTTCTACCCACTTAGTAACGTAATCCACAACAACTAAGATGTGAGTGTACCCGTTGGAACTCGGGAAGGGTCCCATATAATCAAAGCCCCAGACATCAAATGGTTCAATGACAAGTGAATAGTTCATAGGCATCTCTTGACGCTTACTGATGTTCCCTATCCTTTGGCATTCGTCACAAGACAAGACAAACTTACGAGCATCCTTGAAGAGAGTGGGCCAATATAAACCTGATTGTAATACCTTTTGGGCAGTTCTATCTCCAACATGGTGTCCTCCGTAGGCTTCAGAATGACACTTCTGCAGGATTTGTCCCTGTTCATGTCTAGGCACACACCGTCTAATAACACCATCTACTGCTTCCTTATAAAGGTGAGGATCATCCCAAAAGTAGTGTCTCAAACCAAAGAAGAATTTCTTCTTTTGTTGATAGGTGAAACTGGGTGGTATGTATTTGGCTACAATATAGTTTGCATAATCGGCATACCACGGTGCACTAAGTGAAGTGCGGACGACATTTAATTGCTCATTAGGAAAGTTGTCATCAATAGGTAGTGGGTCATCAAGGACATTCTCTAGCCTAGACAAGTTATCTGCTATAGGGTTATCAGCACCTTTTCGATCAACGACGTGCAAATCAAATTCCTGTAGCAGGAGAACCCATTTGATCAGCCTAGGCTTAGCGTCCTTCTTTTGCATAAGGTACTTAATAGCAGCATGATCAGAGTGAATAGTGACTTTGGAGTCAACTATGTAAGATCTGAACTTTTCACATGCAAACACGACTGCTAAAAATTCCTTCTCCGTAGTGGCATAGTTTCTTTGGGCACTGTCTAGAGTTTTGCTAGCGTAGTGAATGACATTCAACTTCTTGTCAACTCTTTATCCTAGAACAGCACCAACATCATAATCACTAGTGTCACACATGATTTCAAAGTGCAAGTTCCAGTCAGGTGGTTGAACGATAGGCGCGGTTATCAAAGCCTTCTTAAGTATTTCGAAGGCTTCCTCACAATCCTCATCAAAAACAAAAGGAACATCCTTCTGCAAGAGGTTGGTAAGAGGCCTAGAAATCTTAGAGAAGTCTTTAATGAACCTTCTATAGAAACCAACATGACCTAGGAAACTTCGTATACCTATGATATCTGTGGGGCACGACATTTTCTCAATTGCATCAACCTTAGCCTTATCAACTTCAATGCCTCTTTCAGAGATTTTGTGTCCTAAGACCATACCTTCATTAACTATAAAGTGGCACTTCTCCCAATTCAAGACGAGGTTGGTTTCTTCGCATCTCTATAAGACTCGATCAAGGTTGCTGAGGCAATCATCAAAGGAAGACCCGTAAACGAAGAAGTCATCCATGAAAACCTCAACAATCTTTTCACAAAAGTCGGAGAATATAGCCATCATACATCTTCGGAAGGTAGCAGGTGCATTACATAAGCCAAAAGGCATATGTCTATAGGCAAAGGTACCGAAAGGGTAGGTGAAAGTGGTATTCTCTTGATCAGATTGTGCAACAGGTATTTGCGAGAAACCTGAATAACTGTCTAGAAAGCAAAAGTGTGTGGTCTTTGATAGCCTTTCTAGCATTTGGTCGATGAGCGGCAAAGGATAATGATCTTTCCTGGTTGCCTTGTTCAGTTTCCGGAAGTCTATCACCATTCTATAGCCCGTAATAATCCTTCGTGGGATTAGTTCATCCTTATCATTAGGAACAATGGTGATACCTCCCTTCTTAGGTACGCAATGTACTGGACTTACCCAATCACTATGAGCGACATGATAGATGATTCCTGCTTCCAGAAGCTTTAATATTTCTTTTCTAACGACCTCTTTCATCTTAGGATTTAATCTCCTTTGATGATCAGCAACTGGTTTAAAGTCAGGAGCGGTTTTAATCTTGTGCTGACATAGAGTAGGACTAATACCCTTAAGATCATCAAGAGTATATCCAATAGCAGCACGGTGCTTCCTCAGAGTTTTTAGTAACTTCTTCTCTTTGCACTCTGAGAGCATAGCACTAATAATGACAGGATATATCTCCTTCTCATCAAGATAGGCATACTTAAGAGTATCAGCGAACAGTTTAAGCTCGAACACAGGATCACCCTTTGGTGGGGGAGGATCCCCAAGCGGTTCAACAGACAGATTATTCTTGAGAATAGGATGTTGTTCTAAGACAATTCTATCTATCTCATCTCTCTCCTCCATATGCATATCATTTTCATGCTCAAGCAGATATTGCTCTAAAGGATCCGTAGGAGGTACAGCAATAGAGGCAAGAGCAATGATTTCATCTCTAGCAGATGACTCTCTTTCATGGGTTTGTCTTCCAAACTTGGAGAAGTTAAATTCATGAGATACACCCTCGAAACTTACTGTGACAGTCTGCTTAGTGCAATCAATGTGAGCATTGACAATGTTGAGAAAGGGTCTACCAAATATGATGGGACAAAAGCTATCTTGTGCAGTACCAAGGACGAGGAAATCAGTAGGATACTTCGTCTTACCACATAGGACTTCTACGTCTCTCACAATTCCCAGAGGGCACATAGTGTCTCTATTGGCTAGCGTAATAGTGACATCAATGGGTTCTAACTCAGCAGGTGCAATCTCATCTTTGATTTCATCATATAGAGAACGGGGTATTGCACTAACACTAGCTCCCATATCACATAAACCATGGTAACAGTGATCTCCTATCTTAACAGAAACAACGGGCAGGCCAACTACATGTCCGTGTTTCTCTTTCACGTGAGATTTAGCAATTCTAGCGGAGTCCTCACAGAATTTGATAACATGCCCATCTATGTATTCGGCTAAGAGATCCTTGATAATAGCAACACTAGGTTCAACTCTAATCTCCTCAGGGGGTGCAAGTGGTCTAATGTAACCCCTACGTATCACAGTTGGACCTTTAGAATAATCCTTCATCCTAGCAGGGTATGGTGGTTTCTCAGTATAAGCGCTAAAATCTCTAGAAGTGTTTGTCTCAACAAAAGATTTAATGCAATCAAACTGGAAATTCATACCTGACTCCTTACCTTCCTCCAGCTCCCAATCTTCAGAGTTGCATTTGATTCTCTCCAATAAATTCCACTTGTGATCAATATCCTTCTTCATAAAAGAACCGGCACAAGAAGTGTCAAGCATGGTACGATCTTCATGAGAAAGCCGAGCATAAAAGTTTTGAGTGATGATTTCTCTCGAGAGCTCATGATTGGGGCATGAATATAGCATTGGTTTAAGACTCCCCCAAGATTGAGCTATGCTTTCCCTGTCACGAGGCCAAAAGTTATAAATAAAGTTCCGATCACGATGTACTAAATGCGTAGGATAGAACTTTTGATGAAATTCCAATTTCAACCGATTGTAGCCCCATGATCCAGCATCATCACATAGCCTATACCATGTCAACGCCTTATCCTTCAAAGATAAAGGAAATACTTTCTTCTTTACCTCATCCTCGGGCAAACCTGCAAGCTTATATAAACCACAAACTTCATCTACATAGATTAGATGAAAGTCTGGATGTGAAGATCCATCTCTTGTAGAAGGATTAGCCAGCAGTTTCTCAAGCATACCCAAAGGAATTTCATAAAATATATTTACAGTAGGTACCTCAGGTTGAGGAGCAACTCCTCGTGCTTCCGTTCGTGGTGAATATAACCCGAACAAACTCCTCAAAGGAAGAGTTTCCATAGTGACAAGCGACAATAAATTTCAGCACAGTATATAAATGTTTCCTTACCAATTTCCACTTACCAAAGGCGCTTCACTCCCCGCCATCGGCGCCAGAAAAGAGTCTTAATGACCCACAAGTATAGGGGATCAATTGTAGTCCTTTCGATAAGTAAGAATGTCGAACCCAACGAGGAGCAGAAGGCTCTGATAAACGGACTTCAGCAAGGTAATAACTGCAAGCACTGAAAGTAGCGATAACAGGTGATTGTGTAGCGAGATGAAACGTAGCAAGCAAAGAGTAACAAGTAACAAGTAGTAGCAACGTTTCAGCAAGTGGCCCAATCCCTTTTTCAGCAAGGGACAAGCCCCAACAAAGTCTTATTGGAGGAAAAACGCTCCCGAGGACACACGGGAATTTCTGTCATGCTAGTTTCATCATGTTCATATGATTCGCGTTCGTTACTTTGATAGTTTGATATGTGGGTGGACCGACGCTTGGGTACTGCCCTTACTTGGACAAGCATCCCACTTATGATTAAACTATCTCGCAAGAATCTGCAACTACAAAAGAAGAATTAAGACAAAGTCTAACCATAGCATTAAACTAGTGGATCCAAATCAGCCCCTCACGAAGCAACGCATAGACTGGGGTTTAAGCTTCTGTCACTCCAGCAACCCATCATCTACTTACTACTTCCCAATGCCTTCCTCTCGGCACAAATATGGTGAAGTGTTATGTAGTCGACGTTCACATAACACCACTAGAGGAAAAACAACGTACAACATATCAAAATACCGAACGAATATCAAATTCACATGACTATTATTAACATGACTTATCACATGTCCTCAGGAACAAAAGTAACTACTCACAAGACATAATCATAATCATGACCAGAGGTGTAATGAATAGCATCAAGGATCTGATCATAAACTCTTCCACCAAATAATCCAACTAGCATCAACTACAAAGAGTAATCAACACTACTAGCAACCTTACAAGTACCAATCGGAGTTGCGAGACGAAGATTGGTTACAAGAGATGAACTAGGGATTGGAGAGGACATGGTGCTGATGAAGATGTTGTAGAACGTGCTCAATGATCCCAGAGATCAATGCTCACCGGACACACAAATACTGAATATTAAGAGTCTTACATCCATACATATCGTTTGATACAACAAATGACCACTGCGGTCAAGTCATACATGTATAGGGCCTTGAGGTCCAATACACCAAACTGGACCAATAGCGGAAATATTGGTCGAAAGCGTGAACCCATGCCATCAGCCTTAAGCTACAGGCACTCTGACTGGGAAGCATCCTAGCTCGCAAGAACGTCATCGATTTACTCTTCACCAAATCCTATTTTCTCATACCAGGACAATGAAATAAACAGTGGCAAACCAATGAGTACTTTTGATTGTACTGGCAAACAACCAATGATATGAACAATGCAAGTGAAGGATAACAATAACATGCTTCTTTGGTGGATATCTACTTGGTGGTAAGTAAACATGATCACCGGTATGCATAATAAGTTCAGAACTACTTTTGAAGAACAGGTTACAGATATCAATATTTCTGTCGAGGGCTGAACCATCCGGGTTCACCCTATATTCCAAGTCACCGAACTTGGTCATATCATCACTTTCATAAAAACACCATATAACACATACACATACACACACACACACACACACACACACACACACTTGGTTTATGAGGAAACAAATGGACGTAGTTTAAGAAGGATTACCCAACTGTCCTTGACCATAGACACGACTATTCGAATAGTTTTACACTCTGCAGAGGTAGTACGTTGGACCCACGAGATCCGGGAAACTTCTGTGTCATCCACGACTCGCGGTATATAACATACCCGAGGTAAGTACCCGATCAATGCCTTTCCCCTAACGATAATAGACAATGAGGTCCACTCGATTGGTACCCAACCCACATGTTGTACGTCTTACGAGCATCGACTTTGGACAGTATGAATCATGCGGGGACCAGCGGTGTGCCTAGAACACGTAAAAACGGCATAGTCGCCCTCCCTGGCACGACCTTATCACGAGAGTGACCACACATCACTCCCGCCACTAGTAATGTGGCTCTTTGCTAGCACCGACCAGAGTAATCAACACAGCCCCGTCCCATAAAGGGGTAACGTGGTCGTACATGTAAGGTTGGGACGGTCAACACATCATGAATCTAATCCCATTTCCGAAACCATACTCACACAAATACCCGGTGCACCACTTCAAAAAAATTGGCCACCTAACTCATCATCACCCTCGGGCATTAGTGGCACCCGACGGGGTTTTCATAAATATTTGATTTATACCAACAACTTGCTCATGCTAATATTACTCTAACTTTACTTGTCAACATGATACTAGCATGACCGTCATAGGTGGTAGGATCATGCTTAATGCATGTGCTCCGTAGGAGCCATCGGTAACATCACTTCAATGATTTACCGGCACTTATGATCATATGCAACGAAATTTTTTGCTACACTAGCATGCATCATAACATATGCTCAGACATGCTCAAAGGGTTGCTTGCATTTGCTCACATAAGTTCTCGGGGTCTCCGAGGTCTTCCACTCTAACTCCGAGTACTCCGTCTACCCGTCAACTATCGTCGGAAACAACCACTGTAAGCCACACAGCAGGAAAAAATAAAAGTGCTACATAAATAGAAGTTATATTTTTCTTGGACCTCTCTAGTCATAATAAAAATACATGAGGCTAGCCATGGGAGGTTTGGATCATCAAAGAATTTTGAATGGACGAATGGAGGAATAGGGTATTCTTTATGAAGCCCACAAAAAATATTATGATAAAAATGACTGGAGGCACTCATTTAACAGAGAGCAATTTTAGAAATATTTAGGAAGTTGTTTCACTCGATTTGAAGTTGGGATGAATATCCTAGGAATTTTCTAATATGGAATAAATAGCAATAGGAAGCTATTTATTTAATACAATAGAATAAAGTCATATAAAAATGTTGACCAAGGCTTCAAAAATGGGGCATGATATAATAAGTCTCTGGAAATTGCAATCACTCCAATTGGAGTTGATTTGAGTCCTCTAGGATTTTCACAAAGTGGGGCTCAATATATCCAGATTTGTATTTTAATAAATACACCACAGAAAGTTGCTTTGGAAAAATTTGCAAAGCACCAATTTGGATTGCCCTGAATTTTAGGAACGTGCAAGAGTTTGAATCAAAAAATTTGGAGTTAGAATGATTTTTGAATCGATTTTTGAAGTTCTGCAAAAAGAGAAAATCAGAAAAGGGCTTCAACCCCACGAGCTACCCTGCGCCCAGGGCGCTGAAGAGGAGATGGGCCGGCCCAACCGTGCTAGCTGGCGCAAGAGGAGGCCACGCCGAAAGCACCCAGGAGCAATTACGCTTTCAGCGCGGGGACGCGCAGACGGAGCAAGTCGTCTCCACTTAACCTGTCAGCGAGGCCGGACAGCTACCTCTTGGGCGAGAGATGGGCCCGGGGAGAAATGGGACCCGCGGGATAGGAGCTTCTTGCTCCTCCCACCTGCGTCGACTTGGAAGCGAGCCGAGGGCGCTGGTGCCGCTTGAGCCACGCCTTGCGCTGCTCTCGGCGAGGCCTGGCCACCCGGAGCCCCACGGGAAGGCGTAAACCTAGAGGGGAAGGCTCCACGCGCCCAGGGAGAACCTGGTCGCGGCTAGCCCCTTCGTGGCAGATGCGGCTTGCAGCGACAGGGGCACGGCGCCATGTCCACCAAGGGGGAAGGGGAGCTGCGAGGGAGGGCTCACGGATGCAAGGGAAACCCCATGGCCCGACTCAGAGGAGGAGGGGATGCCCGACGTGCTCGAATGCGAGCCGAGGTCGCCGAAGCTGCTTCGGCCATGGTGGGGAAACAAGGGCATGGTGGCGAGATTGGGGGCACAGGGGCATTCGAGGGAGAGAGGAGGATCTGTGGGAAGCCAGAGAGGGCTCGGGGAAGAGGAAATAAGAGGGGGAGAGAAGAGAGAGCTCGGGAGCTCTTGGTGCTTCCTGGTGCATGGATACCACACGTGCCTGAGGAAGCTTGGAAGCTTGCTGATGATGGGGAGTGGTTTGAATGGTCAAAAGAAGGCTCTGAGACATACTGAGACAACTTGGTTTGGCTAGAAATGGACTGGAGGAAAGAAACAAGATGCAGAGCAACATTTCTGCACTCTAGGGAGGTGGTCACCAGCCCACTTGGTGTCCTGGGCCATCCCTTGGCCAGACCAAGGTGTCAAACATGCAAGGCATGCATGCCATAGTGCACTGGTAGAGTTTGCACAAATACGAAGCTGGTTTAAATTGGTTTTGATTGAGATTAACATTCCAACAGGAAACTAAGGGCTGATAAAAGTGGTTTTCACAAGAAGAGAATTGAGGTGAAACCTTGTCTACCAGTCTTATACATGGAAGGACTATAACAATGCGAAGTCTGAGTTAGGCACAGGTGTGTAGCTAGTAGTTGTTGTACAAAGCTACACTTCTGGCATAAATCAACTTGTAGATGTGCTGCTCATTTTTCCAACATGATCATGCCATCTATTGGTTTTATGTGATGCCTTGTGATGCTAGGGGTCCTTTGGAAAGAGATGGAAGCTTTGGATTAAGCAAAATTGGGCAAGAGGGGTAAAGATGGTGATCCTAGGGTGAAAATGAAAAGTAGTTACATGGAGCCTCTCTCCAATAATTGACCAGTGGCCATGGAAATTTCACTGGAGGTAAAATTTAACTATATGAAGCTGAGGTAGAAGTTTGAGCTCAAGGGTTAAAGTGGAAGGGGCCAAAGTAGCCATTATAGTGAATGCACACAAGGTGTTTGATGAGTGGCAGAGCAACCAGATGGACTTCAATGGACATGAAACTTAACAAGATCAAATAATAGGTATGCTTGGACACCAAATTTGGGATTTGGTGGAGAAGGTTTCCAATGTAGACGTGGAAAACCCATGAAAGGGGCAGAAATGGCTTTCTGCTTACAATTCCATTCAAATCAATTCCCACAAATCCAATATTTGGTCTGGGGGCCTTATTTGAGCATTAAGGCATGCACAAAAAGTTTGGGGTTAATTGGAGAAATTTTATAATGTAAAGTTTCCCAAAGTCAGAAATCAACATAGAGGGTTTTGAGGGGCTTGGGAGAAGTTCTTCTATTCTCCTTGATGCACTACTTGGTGTGGATGCATTATTGGAGTATCAGAACATGTCCACCAAATTTGAGCACAACTGGAGACATTTGACAATGTAGAGTTGCTCAATTTGGATCTGGACAAATAGGGGTTTAGAATAATTAGGGGAGTCAAATCAACTTGGATTGGGATGAAACTTGGCAAGATCATCAAACATATCATAGGTGACATGCTGGAATTTTAATGGAGTTTATTGAGAATATTTATTATAGAAATATTCCAAAAGCTTGAAATAGGCAGGAAATGTTTTGAAAGGGTTTGCCCAATATTTTGAACATGACCATGTGTTGAAACTCATATATATGGATCATATATGCTTAGTGAGTTTCCCTAAAATTTCTCAAATATTTTGAAAGCAATAAAAATAACTTTCCTTCATAAGAGACCATTTCTGGCCTCACACAAAGGCATTTAAATAAAATAAAATAAACTTTAAAATAATAAGATTGTGGTTTTTGGAAGACATTTTGATAATAGGTTTTAAATAAAATATTTGGTCCAAAATAAATTCCCTAATTTGAGGACTTGTAGTAAAAACCTCATTTTAGGGACTTTGAAGGCTTAATTCAAAGAAATGCATTTTGGTGAAAATAATATTTGGTAAAAATAGTTTCTGGTCCTAAACACATGGCATGATCATCAGGCAGGAGTTTTGGGCTAAGGAGGTGAGTATGGAGAATAGCAAGAATTATTGAGAATCAACACAAACATACCAGCAAGCAAGCAAACAACAGTTACTTGAAGCATCATAAGCATTCTCAATTTTTTTAAATTGGTCCTAATTTTTGAAATAAGGTAATTAGTCAGGAAAGCTAAACACAGGGTGTGACATACCTCCTTAAGGAAATCTCGTCCCCGAGATTTGTTAAGGCGATTGCAAGGGTCTGCTTCGGCTATGCTGCTAAGCACAACGATAACAATTCATTCCAAACACATGGTCCCACATGGTCACCTCAAGAGTGCCACTTATTGGTGCATCTGCATTCCATGAAGGTGTCGGAGGAAGGGAATTTGCAATACCTGGTTGCTAGTCGTACCTGGTGCTGGCACCCACTCCGACTGACAGGTGGGCCCAAGGGCCGCCGTCAGCCTCTTCTTCCTCCTCTGATTCTTCTTTCTTAGGTGAGTCCCATGTGCTGCGTCCACTTGCGGTGCCTAGGGTGTAGGGTGTCCGGGGCCGCCCTGCGCTGGTGTGTGGCGAGCCAACTGCCGGCACAGCGAGCACTCACATCGTGGGACTGGGCATGTCGGCACTGCTGTGTGATTCCCAGCGAGCACCGACGGCCGAGCGGCAAACGGGGCTGGTGGCCTTGACATTGTCTCACCGAGCGTGGCTATAAATGGCCAGGGAGTCCTTCTCGTTCTCCCACCCGACCTCGTCCCTTGCTGCTGCTCCGGTCCTCTTCCTCCTCCTTCTTCTCCTTGCAGGTGGTCGAGGAGGGATGCCAATGGCGGACGAAACCCCAGGGTGGCTCATAATCCTCCTCTCCGGAATGGTGGCGTTGCTGGTCGGGGTCTCGACGCTGTATTGTGTGATCGTCCATGATGATCGTCATGATGCTGCTGCCTGCACGGTGGCTCTCCATGGCGGCACAGTTCATGATGATTAGGCGACTGCTCAGTGTATGTGTGGTGTTAGTGTGTTAGCGGTGTCTTCGCGAATAAACACGCATGCGGTTTTTTCTTACGAAGGAACCAAGGTGTGACATTGTGGCAAGTGGTTAGGTGTTGATGTGTGTGTTGCCGTGAACGTAGTCGTGGTCCGGGTGGGGGTTGCTCTCGGTACTTCTATCCTTGCTGGTCTTATTGTCTTGATGTCATAGTTGGCGTAGTTGACGTAGGAGCTGCAATAAAACGTGTTGTTTCTTCTCCGTCGTCGTGGCTCCTTGACCATGTTTATGCTTCATCATGCTTGTGGGAATCGTCTTCGGTTGCTGGAGGGTTGCAGACTGCGGAGTCAGTGGCTCATCTAAACGAAACTGAGGTGCTCGTCCTCTTACCGGGCGAATAAGTATGTTATCCGCGAGGACAACAACATAGTTTTCTCAAGCATCACATAAGCACAGTGCTTACGAGACAAGTGACGGGAACGGGATCTTGCTATGGGCGGGGTACTGGCCATATTCCAATGACTTAGAGTCATTTTCTATGGTTGTAATCCGTCCATCTTGTGACTTGGTGAAGCTTAGGGTCTCAAGGAACTTAGGATGTGGGTGAACACTTATTATCTTATCTCTAAGCACATTCCTTAGATGCCAATAATTCGACCTCTAACTCGGGACGACATCATCCTATTTCATCAAAGATACCATCTCACATGGGTCATTTCCACACTGCTCATGCTAGTCAACTCCGGGGTTGAGGGGAGAACT
The DNA here is from genome assembly GCF_904849725.1 of Hordeum vulgare subsp. vulgare. Classification (NCBI taxonomy): domain Eukaryota; kingdom Viridiplantae; phylum Streptophyta; class Magnoliopsida; order Poales; family Poaceae; genus Hordeum; species Hordeum vulgare. Next base: position 295,345,899 of record NC_058520.1, on the reverse strand, counting down.
AAACTCAAACACTACGAGTATGGTGTAGCTACGATGCACATGCATTCTTATGCAAGAACCTCGGGAAGGCCTACAAGCTCCTAAGCTTGAATTTAAGACACCACAAATCTAGATGTCCCGCCAGATCATCCAATTGACAGGGTACTGCATTACTATATCATGAAACACATAGTATACCAATCCAATGTCTTGTTTCCTTTCTACGAATCCGATCAATCATTTCTGGACCCATCACTCCTACAAATCTAGTATTGATGGGGTTCTACATAATCTCTTAGAGTCCTCATAATTCACATATTACTGCAAGGTTTACGTCCCAATATATCCACCAACTTCCAATATCATGGCCACTTAATCTCCAAGGCCAGTTCACATAGGTTCGTAAATCAATTCGACAACCCCAAGTATACGCATTCGTTATACACTGAGAAACATGGTATCACGATTAAGATCATCAGGCTAAATCCAATTCACTCCGAACCATGTGGCCTCATATATCATTAATAGTGTGCCGGGTCTACCTATTTAAATCCAAACTCAAGTCCAATAAGAACTCTTGCTTGATACTCCAAGTCATTTTGGTAAAAGCAGCAAATCATGCCAACTATTTTCTAAAGTCATGTATTCCACCAAGAATTTATTGTTCGCGATCATAATCGTCCTACTAAATCCAACCTTACTCCAGGAATATGTAGGTTATGCTACTATATCAACTTGTTCCGCCAAGTTCATCTACCTTTATAAGGGTCTTATTATCCACCAAGATAATCTAGCTATATCTTCAAGACAACTATCATCATCCAACAATCTTTAATGTAATACTCTATATCCGAGATCGGTCCTACTTATAGCATCATGGTTATGGTGCTAGCTTAAGATTGAAGGATACTTGTTCACTGTGATAACTTGTTCCAAAAGGAACTTGGTGCTAACCAGGGGTTTATCGGGGATCTACAGGTGTTCTGGCAAGTCCGTGTATTGAACACGTAACCACAAAATTGAGCCGGAAAGGCTTGTAGAGGTTAGTCCGTTCTAGAGAGGGTTTCTGATCTTGAGGAAAAAGCACAACTCCTACGGGTTGTGTGTGGTTAAGCATGGTACGGTCAGTGTCTTCAGTGTCTGCCGTCTGTCGAAGTGGATCCTTGGTACATCTTGTCTTGCTGGTCTTCAATTGTCGAGAGGGGTGAAAGAGAGATAGAGAGAGAGTAGCATAGAGGGGAGTGCCTAAGGGGTGCTACAATGTGAGTGCAATCAAACAAGCGCTGAAAAGTCAACTCAAACAAGTGCCAAAATCTTTTCGAGTATCAAGATAAGATAGGTGATATAACCACATGCTTGTTGCTCAAGCAAAAGTGTGACCTATATCAAAGCACAAACAACAAAAACAAACAACACACAACATGGTCCATCCAAACCATTTCACAGACTCGACTTCGCATAGGGGATTTACGACTCATCCTACCCTAGGGTTCTCGGACTTGATAGTCGTGCTTGCTTCATGCTTCGGAGAGGAGTTCGCTAAGTCTTCTGGACCTTCTCATGGTGTTTCCACGTCTCTTGTTGTTGGTCGCCGAACGTCTCGGGTTGAGTCGAAAGAATCCTTGATGACTTCTCGTCTCGGGAGTTGCTGAAGAAGGTGGTTCTTCATGGCTGTCATTGACAGGGTCTTGTGTTGTTTTACAATCTTTTCCTGGTCTCCTTGTCTTCTAAGGCTGCGAGAGTTCCAAGTGGACAACTTCATGCAATGATATTTGCAAGACATGATAGAGTTTCGACCCGTCAGTCACCTGGATCGCAATATCGACACCTAGAGCGGCGGATGAAGAGAACCGTTTTCCTGCTCACTAAGGTGAGGCGGACCAATGGCGAGGTTCTCATCCACCGGTGGTGGTCGACACAATCTTAATGTTGAGAGGGTTACTCTATTAGCGATGTAGATCATGGTCTTGCACATAAAATGTCCTGATCATCGTAGGTGGAAGTGGCATCACTCCGGATTAGTGCCGAGGGTGTTGCCATCTCCTAAGCCTTGTTGTCCTTGTTTATGACAGCCCGAGACCAACGCCCCAGAACATTCCCCCTTTATTCCGTTTTCGGCGTGTGGTTATTTTTATTTGACGCATCATCATCGCATCATCTGAATTGCATCGACATCTCTGTTGCCCCCAGTTTTCAAAAGTTGCATCCGTTGTTAGTTGCCGATTCTCGTCGTTGTTCGTTCTGAGCCCGACCACACACGCACGCGCCTGCGGCATAGTTCGAATCTTGTTTTTAAAAGTGTGTGTAAAACTCTCTCTAATTGGGGTGATATTTGACGTGCGGTGTTATTTTAATATAGGTAGGCCGCGTGTCAAGTTTCGTCGCAATCGGAGTGCGTCTGGTACCCGAACGGTCGTCCGTAGCGGCACCGTCTTCGGTTATTCGTCGGACGTTTGTCGGTGTTTTAAAATACGTTGCCGCGTCGCTCGCTTTCCCTCTCGTCTCCGGATACATACTCTACACAGCCACTCGTCTGTCCCGCGTTGGAATTAGTCGAATCCGACCGCGCGGTTGAAACTGGGGCGGAATTCCGGTTAACCTAGCCCCCCATTTGTCTATAAATAGACCCCTGGGTATTATTTTTAGACAACCCTCTTCTTCCACCTCGAAATCAGTTCCTAACCCTAATCCTCCCACAACCACTCTCTCCTCCCTGCCGCAGCAGCCCAGATCGGGCCCGCCTCGGGCCGAAGCGGGCCCCGAAGGCCCGAACCGTCCATCGTCGTAGCTCCGGCCCTGTGGCCTGCTCCCGCGCCGAGCCCCGCCTCCCGCCGGCCGGATCCGGTCCGGCCCGGTTCCTGGGAAGGGCCGCCTCGCCCGCCTCACCTGTTGCCGGCGAGCTCCTGCCGCCGTTGCGTCCCGTGCAGGATCGGGAGGACGACGAGCCCCCGTGGTCGGCAGCGCCACCAACCGCGTCGCCCGCGTGGGCCAGGTGGTGCTGGCCCACCTCGCCTCAACAGCCGGCCCGGGCCTCCCCAGAGGCCTACCTCGCCAGCCCCTCTCTCCAGGCCGGCCGAGGTGAGAACACCCCCCTGTTGAGCCCCTCTATTCCTCGCCCCAGGTGTGTGATTGCCATGTTGCGCCCCAGTTCGGCCCATTAGGTAATTTAGGATGTTTTAGGAGTTAATAATTCCAGAAAAATAGTGATATATTAGGACGTTCGTATCTTTTAAACCGTTTGTCGGATCGAGGCGTATTGTATATGGTTTTGGGGTAGTTTTGCCCGTAGAATACGATTTCACAACTTGCATAATTGTTTGACGTTGTTTAGCGTGCCGTATGACTAGAAACGCGTGTTGTTCCAATATGTTTCGTCTCGTTTTATTTTCTCGTGCGTGTTCGGGTTGCTCGAATGCCGTAGTAGAAAATGCATGATTTAGGAACCACTTTCCCATGTATTTTAGAGTAGTCGGTGGTATTTTTGCGAGTAGGGATTTGCCGCTAGTTTATTTTCCATGTTTAGGTCATTATCTCGCATTTACGTGTGGCAATATTTTTGTTGTGCAACCCCACATGTTTTATATGTTTTCGGGGATAGGATTTTTCTGTGTATTTAGTTTTAGCTTTTGAGTAAGTTAGTTCGTGCGATATTTTGCCATGTTGCCCTCTTGTCTATTTTGTAGGATTTATTCCGTGCTTCATTTGAAGGAGTTGTCAACTAGAGAGTTGCCCTTTGATGTTTAGTTTAGCCCCTGGTAATTTTGGTTGCAATAGAAATGCATGTTTAGGTGTGGTTTCCTTGCTCTCAAGTTGCTAGAAATAGTGCTGATTTGGAGGTGCTGAAATATTTCTAAGTATGAAATCTGTTATATTTTGTTACTGTCTTCTCTTGCTTCTATCTTGTGATCTGTAGCTCTTTTCAGGTTGGTGCAATGGAGTTAGTTGTAGACCTTGTGATTCTCTAGCATGCTGTGGATTTTCATGCCATTTGGAGTCCTGTAGCTTATGGTTTTGCTGCTGTCAATATGCCTTCAGACCGAAAACTGCACTTTCATGAAGTGTTATTTTCACTAAGTATGAAACTGTGTGTGAGAAGCCATTTTGTGACTTCTTTTCCAAGTGATCCATGATGGCATGCTAGTTGTTGTTAGTTGTTTGTTGTAGTGCTTCTTGCCCTCTTTCGTGTCATGCCTTGGTTGAGTATATAGGATTTGTGTAGCTCGTAGTTGTGGGGTGTAGGAAATGTTATGTGGTTGTTTTTGGCAGATTGTAGTCATAACTTGTTTTGCTCGTAGTTTTTGTCGGTAGCTCCGTTTGGGTCGTGCCTATATGAAACTTTCTTAGAATCTCATGTAGTTTCATTTTCTCTTGCTGGTTGTATGTTTTGAAGTGCTCGTGACCGTCATTGCACACATATTGCATTCATGCCATCATATCTTGAAGTGCTTGTATCTTTTGAACCGTAGCTCCGTTGGAGATGTTCTCTATGTGTAAATTGCTTGTAACGATGCGTAGAATCACGTGAATCTATGTTTTTTTTTCTGTTTAACAACTAATTAAACATGTTAGTTCAGATCTGGACAGAATTGTAAATTAACATGTGAGGTCGTCTCGGAGATGCTATATGTCATTTCCGACCTCATCTAAAATGCCTAGATAGGTAGATTAAATTCCGCTCCACCCCTTGCCATGTTAACAACAATTTAATATTGCCGTGTAAATAACTGGGAGTGAACTAATAATAAAACGTGGAGTTTCGTCGATATGTAACCCGTTGCATATCGGGCTTCACTTAATGTGTAGTGTTTGCGTGAGGTGAACTGCCATGCCATGAAAACCTTCAACTTGTTCAACCTATCGATTATGTCTCGTTGCCTACCACATGTTAAATATCAGCCTCTCAACAATGCCATGAAAACCTTCAACCTGTTCAACCTAGCAAACCATTGATTGGCTATGTTACCGCTTGCTTAACCCTGTGTTAGCTTTGCTAGTTGCAGGTGCAGTTGCTTCCATGTGATAACATGGGTTCCTTGTTATATCACCATATTAAATGCTATTTAATTTAATGCACCTATATACTTGGTAAAAGGTGGAAGGCTCGCCTTTCTTGCCTGGTGTTTTATTCCACCTTTGCCCCCTTAGTTTTGGCTTCCGGTGTTATGTTCCATAATTGAGTGCTCCTAACACGATCGGGGTTGTTATGGGGACCCCCTCGATAATTCGTTTTAGATTAAAGTTGGTCTGGCAAGGCCCAACTTTGCTACTACATTTGCCTAATCACCTAATAAAATTGCATAGGGACTTTCCGGACCCCGAGGATAATTAATCAACCCCCGGGGTAGTGCTCCTCATGAGTGTTGGTCCAAACTGGGCAGACTGCAGGGCCACCACGGGGCAACTCGAGGTTTGGCACCTGTAGGCTTTTCCATCCGTCGTGTCCTGAGAACGAGATACGCGGCTCCTATCGGTATCGTCGACATGTCGGGCGGCCTTGCTGGATTAGTTTTACCTTTGATGAAATATCTTGTGCATCGGGATTCCGGTGATGCTTTGGGTAATCTCAGAGTTGAGGTTTTTCACTAGGGAATCCGACGAGATCGCGAGCTTCGTGATTGAGGATTTCTATGCGGCTTGTGGTAATTTGTGATGGACTAGTTGGAGCACCCCTGCAGGGTTAAATCTTTTCGGAAAGCCGTGCCCGCGGTTATGTGGCAACGTGGAAACTTTGTTTAACACTGGTTTTAGATAACTTGAAGTTAACTTAATTAAAACATGCCAACTGTGTGTGTAACCATTGCTGTCTGTTTCGTGAGTTCCTTCTCTGATCGAGGACACGGTGGGGTTATGTCTGACGTAGGTAGGTGTTCAAGATCATTCATTTGATCATCAGTAGTTCCCGCCCGTTATGCGTAGATCGTTCCCCTCTTATTTCTTGTACTCGTAAGTTTATCCACCAATTATATGCTTAGTCGCTGCTGCAACCTCACCACTTAACCATGCCTTACCCAATTAAGCTTTGCTAGTCTTGATACCTTCGGAAATGAGATTGCTGAGTCCCCTGTGGCTCACAGATTACTGCAACACCAGTTGCACGTACAGGTAAAAGTTATTTGACGCGAGCGCGTTGATTGTTCATTTGGAGTTGCTTCTTCTTCTTCTTCTTCATTGATCTAGGATGGGTTCCAGGCTGGCAGCCTGGGATAGCAAGGATGGACGTCGTTCTTCTTTTCTCGTTTGTTTTCGTCCGTAGACGAACCCTGCTCTTATTCATGATGATTATGTATTGTACTGATGTGACTCTGATGTAGCTTGTGGCGAGTGTAAGCCAATTCTATATATATATCTCTTCTTTTCAGTACATGTACTTGTAACGATATCCATTCTTGCGACACGACGAGATGCGCTTATATCCCTGACGCGGCCCTCGTGCCAAATTGAGGATAGGGTCGCATCTTGGGTGTGACAAGTTGGTATCAGAGTAATACCGACCTAGGAGCCCCCTTGATTGATCAAACTTGGCCGAGTCGAGTCTAGTGAAAAACTACTTTGAGTCTAGTTATATATCAGAGTGTAGGATTCTTTTTCCTCCTCTTCTATGCTCTGGTGAGGAATCTTGACGTAATAATTTAATTCTACTCCTCTTCTCACTTAATTTTTTTTGGATCACGCGGATATTTTTGGAATCTATATGATGCCGATGTGACGGAGTTCTGTCTTGGTGCCTCATGTCTGACTTGATTTCTTCCGGGGAGTTGAGCTCGAGGGGATTCTCGAGCACATCGCTATCATTCATATCTCTTAGTATCTCATAACGAAGGATGTTCGTAATTGCTTCAATACTAATAGTGGCGAGATAACCCCGATGTCCCCAGTACTGGTGCAGATTATTCGGGAGTACTGCCATACTTTGTATCGTTGTGATCACGAGGGTCTATTGTAGATGAAGGTCCGAGATTTTGGTTGTGTGTTGATGGATGTGATACAGGTGACGGGTTAGTATAGGAGTTGTGTGATTATTACTCCTTGTATCCGTGTACCAGATTGCATGACCAGATATTTTGGGAATTCTTAGGTGGGAATTCAAGTATTTACTTATAGGACAATCTTCTAACAAATGCATGATGTTAGGTTGGGGTTCGACATCTAGTGGATTCGTTTCTTGACGGTTGACTTACACCGGTTCTCCTTGTGACTTAAAGAGTCCTTGTAGCTTGCTACGACTCGGGGACGCTTCGTATGTCGGGTGCACTGCCTTGCACTTGATGTCTACTGTAAGGTTCGAGCCTGTGCGATCCTGTCCACGAAAATATCGAACGGAAATCTTTCTCACGAGTTTGTTCTGGCTTGTTTCATAAGCCTCATCTCTTTGTTTTGTTGGAGTTTGGTAATTCAAGTTGCTTCGATGTCAGGTGGTGATTTCAGATCTTTTCTAAGTGGTGTTCTCAGTTCTCATATTTTTATGAGAGTACTAATCCTTTTGCTCAAATCAGATTGTCATCTCAATTCCTTTTCAACCGGAGTCGTCATGTTAATTCTTTTCAACAGGTGTGTTTCTCTCCAAGTGAATTCTATCTTCTCCAATATTTGCAGATCATTCTCTCAATTCTTACCGGAGTTCATCTCATCTGTCTTAAGTTGTCTTGTTTTTCCCCGCTCTCCCACCCTTTTCTAAGTGATTCGATTTTTATCCAAGAGTTTTCTTTTCATTGTGCTTCCGCTGTCTGTTCTTTTCTCTCTTACCCGATGATTCATTGTGAAGATTCTCAGGAGATTCGTGTCTTATTTGTTCATTCTTGTCATCTTTTCCGGTGAATTCAGTTCAGTTGTCTCTGTTCTGCATATCCTATTCATACTTGTAATTCTTTCCTGTGTTGGAAATTCTTTTCAGCCTATCTTGTTATTCACTCTTCTCTTTCTATCCCGTGTGTTGAAGATATCTCAGAAGTTTCGTGTTTTCTATTCTTTAAGTATTTCGAGGTGTTAACCTCATCTAGTTTTTTTATACCGGTGCAATATGTCTCCTTATAATCAGTTGTTTCAACGGTGGTTTCTTTGAGTGGGCCCATAACAGACATGTTCTTTCCCAGGATCTTTCCTGGCTCTTCCATTTTTTTCCTGGAGATCTCTAATTCTTTTCAACTATGACGTAAGTATGAATTTCATCAGTCATATCCCTTCTCCAAGGCCTATTTGAATTAAATATCATATTTGGCTCAACCTTTCATTCTTCTTTAGTCCGGAGTGTCTCAGTTATTCTTGGTGAGGTTCTTCTCGTCATTTTCTCCATTGAAGATTCGAAGGAGTGTTTCTCTCAATCTTGGTTCATTCTCTTCGAGATTCATCATTTCAGCTTGGTGCCATCATCTTAATTGTTGTCAGTCATGAGCAATCCCTTTCTTGCTATCCGGTGCTTTTCTGATTTGTTTTTCATTCTCGACCCTTCGAAGCCCATCATTTTAGAAGACTTCTTCGTTCTCAGCTTTCAGCTTTCGTTTCCAGTTCTTCTCAATTGTTGTCTCGTCGTTCGTCTCTCGATTATCCGGTGCCTTGTTTAAGTTTTCTTCGCTCAGGTGTCTTATGATCTCTTCATTCTCATGTATCCCCATTAATTCGTGGTGTTCCCATTTAATTGTGAATTCTTACCGGTGCTTCCATTGTTTATACTTCAAGTGGTGCTTATCTCTCTATCTCTTCAAGGTTCCTTCAAGAAGAATAAGTTGTATGCTAGATCCGTTGCTTGTCATCAATTTAATTTGATGAAGGATGAGCATAACATAATTCTTATTATTGTCCTTCCTTCTTCCAAGAGATTTCAATTCTTCTTCCGGAGGGCTCATGATATAAATTCTTTTCTCAAGTGCCTATCTTTCTTTTCCGGAGTTCCAAGTTCTTTGAAGTATCTCTTTGTGAGGCTTCATCTAAATTTTGGCAAGGTCATAATCTTATTCTTTTCGACCTTCATATCGTTGCATCATTCATTTGTATACGGAGGTCCTTCATGGTGGTTCATCAAGGTTTCAATCCATTCTCAAGTGTTCTTCAAGGTTCTTGTTGAAGAACCTCAAGTATCCTTTCTCTTGCATATATATGTGCAATTGTTCTTCCTTTATCATTTGAGGTGGTATTATAGCATTCTTGTTAGTGTAGGAGTCTCGAAGAGATTTCCTCTCAAGAGGAGATAATTAAACCCACCAATTCTATGATCATGAGATATTTGAACCCATGATTTCTTCATTGAGCTATCTTGGTTTGGATTTCACCTAAAGCTTTTCCTATGGATTGTTGCTATCATGGTGCTTGTCATTAATCCAAGTTCTCAATGTATCCTCGTGGTGTAAGAATTGTTCATATCTTATTTCTCCCAAACAATCCTTGTTCTCTTAGTGGCTGGTTGTCACTTCATTAGTTTGAAAAGGTTTCCATAAGGCCACTACTATCTTGTTCTTTTCGTTGTTGTTTTTCCAACAACTCTGTCCAATTCTTCTTGCAAGGATGCTTGCCAAGTTCATTGGAGTTAGTAATTGTCATTCTTTTCTTCTTTCTCTTCTTCCGTATGAGCTAGTTCATATTCTCTTTTTCCGGAGGCATTGTGATGTTGCTCTTTTGGATCTATTATGTTGTTCTACCAAGATCATGGTGTTCCCTTGTTCTATTCAGTTGTTTGTTATGTTTATTGTCCAATTCTTCCATCTTATCGAATTTTTTGTCCTATTTTCCTACCGAAGTGCTGCCGAAATTTTCCGTGAATTCTTCCTTGTCTCTCATGTCATGTTCATCTCTTTGCAACTTTCAAGGATTGTTGGTTTCTCTCGTTTGTCAAAGAAGCGAATAAGTTTTTACCTCTTGTTCTTTCTCATCCTCTCCTCCCTTTCATTCTTGGATCTCGGGGCGAGATCCTCTTGTAGTGTAGGAGATTTGTGACAGCCCGGGACCGACGGCCCAGAAGATTCCCCCTTTATTCCGTTTTCGGCGTGTGGTTATTTTTATTTGTCGCATCATCATTGCATCATTCGCATCATCTACAGTGCATCGACATCTCCGTTGCCGCCAGTTTTCCAAAGTTGCATCCGTTGTTAGTTGCTGGTTCTCGTCGTTGTTCGTTCTGAGCCCGACCACACACGCACGCGCCTGCGGCATCGTTCGAATCTTGTTTTTAAAAGTGTGCGTAAAACTTTCTCTGATTGGGGTGAGATTTGACATGCGGTGTTATTTTAATATAGGTAGGCCGCCTGTCAAGTTTCGTCTCAATCGGAGTCCGTCTGGTACCCGAACGGTCGTCCGTAGCGGCACCGTCTTCGGTCATTCGTCGGACGTTTGTCGGTGTTTTAAAATACGTTGCCGCGTTGCCTGCTTTCGCTCTCGTCTCCGGCTAGATACTCTACACAACCACCCATCCGTCCCGCGTTCGGAATTAAAATACACCAGTTGCACGTATAGGTAAAGGTTATTTGACGCGAGCGCGTTGATTGTTCATTTGGAGTTGCTTCTTCTTCTTCTTCTTCATCGATCTAGGCTGGGTTCCAGGCCGGCAGCCTAGGATAGCAAGGATGGACATCGTTCTTTTTTTCTCGTTTGTTTTCGTCCGTAGACGGACCCTACTCTTATTCATGATGATTATGTATGGTACTGATGTGACTCTGCTGTAGCTTGTAGCGAGTGCAAGCCAATTCTATATATATATATCTCTTCTTTTCAGTACATGTACTTGTAACGATATCCATTCTTGCGACACGACGAGATGCGCTTCTATCCCTAACGAGGCCCTCGTGCCAAATTGAAGATAGGGTCGCATCTTGGGCGTGACATTGTTCCTCTTGGAGGTACTTCTTTTGGTGTTGCCTTGTCGTAGTGTTGTCATCCAGGTCCTTCAGTACATGAATGGTCACTTGGAAAGATTGCTTCCTTCCAAGTTGCCCAAGAGGTTTAAGTAATCCCATGGTCAGGAATACGGGTGCTAGCGGCTATTTGCAAGTTTGAAGATGCAGACGAGGGATGTCAAGAAAATATGAATGGGAGTGCTAAGGAAAAACCTTGCTTCTTTTGAAATTTAGGAGACGTGAGAAATCTACAAGTTTGTACATACTTTTAGAGAGACTCGAAAGCAGTTTTATCCTAATTAATGTCCGTGCTAACTAAGGGCTTCCTGCACTCAGGATGGCTCTGATACCAGCTCTAGGGAGACCCCGACTTACGAGTCGAGATCACCGAATGAACGTGCTCACGGATCCCAAAGATCAATGCTCATCGAACACACATATACTGAATATTAAGAGTCTTATATCCATACATATCATTTGATACAAGAAATGACCACTACGGTCAAGTCATACATATATAGGGCCTTGCGGGCCAATACACCAAACTGGACCAATAGAGGAAATATTGGTCGAAAGCGTGAACCCATACCATTAGCTTTAACCTACAAGCACTCTGACTGGGGAGCGTCCTAGCTCGCAAGAACGTCACCGAGTTACTCTTCACCAAATCCTGTTTTCTCATACCTGGTCAATGAAATAAACAAGGGCAAGCCAATGAGTACTTTTGATTGTACTCGCAAACAACCCATGATATGAACAATGCAAGTGAAGGATAATAATAACATGCTTCTTTGGTGGATAACTACTTGGTGGTAAGTATACATGATCACGGGTATGCATCATAAGTAAAGAACTACTTTTGAAGAACAGGTTACAGATATCAATATTTCTGTCGAGGGCTGAACCATCCGGTTCACCCTATATGCCAAGTCACCGAACTTGGTCATATCATCACTTTCATAATAACACCATATAACACATATGCACACACACTTGGTTTATGCGGAAACAACTAGACGTAGTTTAAGCAGAATTACCCAACTGTCCTTGACCGTGGACATGGCTATTCGAATAGTTTTACACTCTACAGAGGTAGTACGCTGGACCCACGAGATCCGAGAAACTTCCGTGTCATCCACGACTCGCGGTATATAACATACCCGAGGTAAGTACCCGATCAATGCCTTACCCCTGACGATACTAGACAAAGAGATCCACTCGAATGGTACACAGGTCACATGTTGTACGTCTTACGAGCATCGACTCTGGACAGTATCAACCATGCAGTGACCAACGGTGTGCCTGGAACACGTAGAAATGACATAGTCTCCCTACCTGGACGACCCCATCACGGGAGTGACCACACATAACTCCCGCCACTAGTAATGTGGCTCTTTGCTAGCACCGACCAGAGTAATCAACACAGCCCCGTCCCGTAAAGGGGTAACGTGGTCGTACATGTAAGGTTGGGACGGTTGACACATCATAAATCTAATCCCATTTCTGAAACAATGCTCACACAAATACCCGATGCACCACTTCACCAAAAGTGGCCACCTAACTCATCATCACCCTCGGGCATTAGTGGCATCCGACGGGGTTTTCATATATCTTTGATTTATACCAACAACATGCTCATGCTAATATTACTCTAACTTTACTTTTCAACATGATACTGGCATGACCCTCATAGGTGGTAGGATCAAGCTTAATGCATGTGCTCCGGAGGAGCCATCGGTAACATCACTTCAATGATTTACCAACACTTATGATCATATCCAACGAAAATATTTGCTACACTAGCATGCATCATAACATATGCTCGGACATGCTCAAAGTGCTCCTTGCCTTTGCTCACATAAGTCCTCGGGGTCTTCGAGGTCTTCCGGTCCAACTCCGAGTACTCCGTCTACCCGTCAACTATCGTCGGAAACAACCACGGTAAGCCACACAACAGGCAAAAATAAAAGTGCTACATAAATAGAAGTTATATTTTTCTTGGACCTCTCTGGTCATAAGAAAAATACCTGAGGGTTGCCATGGGAGGTTTGGATCATCAAAGAATTTTGAATGGACGAATGGAGGAATAGGGGATTCTTTATGAAGCCCATAGAAAATATTATGATAAAAATGAGTGGAGGCACTCATTTAGGAGAGAGAAATTTTAGAAATATTTAGGAAGTTGTTTCACTGGATTTGAAGTTGGGATGAATATTCTAGGAATTTTCGAATATGGAATAAATAGCAATAGGAAGCTATTTTTTTAATACAACAGAATGAAGTCAGATAAAAATGTTGACCAAGGCTTCAAACATGGGGCATGATATAATAAGTCTGTGGAAATCGTAATCACTCCAATTGGAGTTGATTTGAGTCCTTTAGGATTTTCACAAAGTGGGGCTGAATATATCAAGATTTGTATTTTAATAAATACACCACAGAAAGTTGCTCTGGAAAAATGTGAAAAGCACTAATTTGGATAGTCCTGAATTTTAGGAACCTGCAGGAGTTTGAATCAAACAATTTGGAGTTAGAATGATTTTTGAATGGATTTTTGAAATTCTGCAAAAAGAAAAAATTTCAGAAAAGGGCTTCAATCCGAGGAGCTATCTTGCGCCCAGGGCACTGAAGAGGAGATGGGCCGCCCAAGCCGTGCCAAAAGCGCCTAGGAGCAATTACGCTTTGAGCACGGGGACACGCAGACGGAGCAAGCCGTCTCCACTTAACCTGTCAGTGGGGCCGGGCAGCTGCCTCTTGGCCGATAGATGGGCCCAGGGAGAAATGAGGCCCGCGGGACATGGTCTTCTTCCTCCTCCCGCCTGCATCGACTTGGAGGCGAGTCGAGGGTGCTCGTGCCGCTTGAGGCACGCCCTACGCTGCACTCGGCGAGGCCTGGCCTCCCGGAGCCCGAGGGGAAGGCGGCGACCTGGAGGGGTAGGCTCCACGCGCCCAGGGAGGACGTGGTCGCAGTCAGCCCCTGCCAAGCCGGATGCGGCCTACAGCGACGGGGGCACGACACCGTGGCCACCAAGGAGGAAGGGGAGTTGTGGGGGAGGGCACATGTGTGCAAGGGAAACCCCATGGCACAGCTCAGAGGAGGAGGCGACGCCCGACATGCTGGAATTCGAGCCGAGGTCCCCGGAGCTCCTTCGGCCATGGCAGGGAAACAAGGGCATGGGTTAAATTGGGGATACAGGGGCATTCGAGGGAGAGAGGAGGATCTGGGGAAAGCCAGTGAGGGCTTGGGGAAGAGGAAATAAGAGGGGGAGAGAAGTGAGAGCTTGGGAGCTCTTGGAGCTTCTTGGTGCATGGATGCCACGCATGCCTAAGGAAGCTTGGAAGCTTGCTGATGATGAGGAGTGGTTTGAAAGGTTAAAAGAAGGCTCTGAGACATACTGAGACAACTTGGTTCGGCTAGAAATGGACTGGAGGAAAGAAACAAGATGCACATCACAATTTCTGCATTCTAGGGAGGTGGTCACCACCCCACTGGGTGTCTTGGGCCATCCCTTGGCCAGGCCAAGGTGTCAAACATGCAAGGCATGCATGTCACTTTGCACTAGTAGAGTTTGGATAGATATGAAGCTGGTTTGAATTGGTTTTGACTAAGATTAACATTCCAGCAAGAAACTAAGGGCTGATAAAAGTGGTTTTCACAGCAAGGGAATTGAGGTGAAACCTTGTCTACCAGTCGTATACATGGAAGGACTACAACAATGCCAAGTTTGAGATCAGGCAAAGGTGTGTAGCTAGTACTTGTTGTACAAAGCTACATTTCTGCGATAAATCAACTTGTAGACGTGCTGCTCATTTTTCCTATATGAGCATGCCATCTGTTGGTTTTATGTGATGCCTTGGGATGGTAGGGGTCCTTTGGAAAGAGATGGAAGCTTTGGCTTAAGTAGAAGTGGGCAAGAGGGGTAAAGATGGTGATCCTAGGGTGAAAATGAGAAGTAGTTACATGGAGCCTCTCTCCAATAATTGACGAGTGGCCATGGAAATGTTACTGGAGGTAAAATGTAACTATATGAAGCTGAGGTAGCAGGTTGAGCTCGAGGGTTAAAGTGGAAGGGGCCAAAGTAGCCATTAAAGTGAATGCACACAAGGTGTTTGACGAGTGGCAGAGCAACCAGATGGACTTCAATGGACATGAAACTTAAGAGGATCAAATAATAGGTAAAAATATGCTTGGAAACCAAATTTGGGATTTGGTGGAGAAGGTTTCCAATGTATACTTGGAAAACCGTGAAAGGGGCAAAAATATTTGGTTTCATTCTTATTTGAGCTTACAATTCCTTTTTGCGTACAATTCCATTCAAATCAGTTCCCACAAATCCAATATTTGGTGTGTGGGCCTTATTTGAGCATTAAGGCATGCACACAAAGTTTGGGGTCAATTGGAGAAACTTTAGAATGTAAAGTTTCCCAAAGTGAGAAATCAAGAGAGAGGGTTTTGAGGGGCTTGGGACAAGTTCTTCTATTCTCCTTGATGCACTACTTGGTGTGGATGCATTATTGGAGTATCAGAACATCTCCACCAAATTTGAGCACAATTGGAGACATTTGACAATGTAGAGTTGCTCAAATTTGGATTTGGACAGATAGGGGTTTATATTAATTAGGGGAGTCAAATCGACTTGGATTGGGATGAAACTTGGCAAGATCGTCAAACATATCATAGGTGACATGGTGGAATTTTACTGGAATTTGTTGAGAATATTTCTTATAGAAATATTCCAAAAGCTTGAAATAGGCAGGAAATGTTTTGAAGGGGTCTGCCCAATATTTTGAACATGACCATGTGTTGAAACTCATATATATGGAATATATATTCTCACTGAGTTTCCCTAAAATTTCTCAAATATTTTGAATGCAATACAAATAACTTTCCTTCATAAGAGACCATTTCTGGCCTCACGGAAAGGCATTTAAATGAAATAATAATATAACTTTTAAAATAATAATATTGTGGTTTTTGGAAGACATTTGGATAATATGTTTTAAATAAAATAGTTGGTGCAAAATAAATTCCCTAGTTTGAGGACTTGTTGTACAAACCTCATTTCACGGGTTTTGAAGGATTAATTCAAAGAAATGCATTTTGGTGAAAATAATATTTGGTAAAAATAGTTTCTGGTCGTAAACACATGACATGATCATTAGGCAGGAGTTTTGGGCTAAGGAGGTGAGTTTGGAGAATAGCAAGAACTATTGAGAATCAACAGAAACATACCAGCAAGCAAGAAAACAACAGTCACTTCAAGCATCACAAGCATTCTCAAAATTTTTAAATTGGTCCTCATTTTTGAAATAAGTTAATTAGTCAGGAAAGCTAAACACAGGGTGTGGCAGCGCCTAACACCATTCTTCAACTTGCTTCCTTCGTCGTACTGTGCGAAGGCTTCCTAGGTATTGAGCCCCGCCTCAACCTGTAGCAAACGTTGTTCTTCTTCAAGCAGCAGTCCGTGAAAATGGACAAGGCCGAGGCGGAGAAGCTCAAAGGCCCCCGTCCGATGATCCCGTGCGGCGCGACACTGGTGCATCTTTGGACGACGTCCGGCTTCCCCCAGATGCCGCTCCAGGACTCCATCAAATTGTGGCAGAGGGGATTCTTCTATGTGAAGAACGTCGACCCCTCCCACGACGGCCTCAACCTACCCCCCTTCGTCATCGCTCCTCCGACGGTGAAGAGGAACTCGAAGGCTTCGTATCCGAAGCCGATCACCGAGGTGGAGCAGATATGTGCATACCTCGGGACCATAAAGACTCGCGGCCTCCTGGGCCATGACCTGCTCACCACCATGATGACCCGCCAGATCCTGCCTCTGCAGAGGCGGCCGCATCTGATCTGTGAGATGGGCGGCCGGCATGACGTGTGCCGGCTCTCCACCAAGAACTTTCGAGCCGACGCAGTGGCTCAGAATGTGAACCTGATCTCCTCTGCCAACATGGACGAAGGTGGAGGTTGGGAATGGGGAATGACCCCTTACGACCGAGCCCATCCGGCCCAAGTGGTAAGTACCTTCCCGAATCTTGTTTGGCTTTTCTTTCAACTTGTTGTTCTCTCTTTTGAGCCGGCTGCCGACTCCATTGCTTAGTTGTTCAAGAGCCTACAAGTGCTCGACCCGCCAGAGGCCGACGTGGAGATGTTGGACCCCTCGGAAATTGAGGATGAGGGGGTGATAGAGCCGCGAGCCACCGTCTCCGAAGGTTCGGAGGAAGCGCTCGAGTCAGAGGGCTCCGAGCCGCCTGGTGAGCACCTAATGCCCTCCCTTCTTGACTGGATGGATGACGACGAGACGCTACCTACTCCGCCTGATGCAGCCTTCGGGGAGGATCCATAGGATCTGGAGGAAGTCACCAGCCTTCCCTTGACGCGGGGCCGCCGCAAGGCTGATGAGATGGCCGCGCCTGGCGAGACGGCCAGGAACAATGGCAAGGGGGCAGCCACATCCAAGCTGGCACCCAAGCGCGCGCAATGGGACCTCCAGCCGGAGGACGAGGAGGCGGCGCCAAGAAGCATCGCGCCGGCGCCGGCAAGAAGCGGGTGTCCGTCGTGGCGGGGTAAGAGTCCTTTGTTATCTCCTTTTGATTTGTTGTGAGAGGATAGGTTCCTCAAATAGTACTTGGCAGGGATGCAGAAGACGTGGAGGAAGAAACCGCCTTTGCCGCCGAGCGAGCCGGATGGGCAGCCGCTGATGCTGCCAAGAAGGTGTTGGACGATGAGTCCACCCTTCGCTGGGAAACGACGGCGAACAAGACGGCCGCGGGCCAATCTAAGCCCAGTCGTGCCGACAAGCCAGCCAAGGAGAAACGGTTGAAGACCAAGCATGACCCCACCAAGCGAGTGCGCGTGGAGGAGCCAGCTAGCGATGCGGTTCCGAAGCGCGCCCAGGGGGACGAGCGTGCCAAATCTGCCGATCCGGCCGCCTCCACACCAGTGGACCTCGAAGTGATCCCCGACACGCCGGAATCTGGTGTAGACAGCGCACCAGAGATGACCATGGAGGTGCTGGAGGTGACCATGGATGCGCCGGAGGCCGATCCACCCCCGGCCGCGGAGACGGTGCCGACCGGAACATCGAGGGAGCCGGCCACCAACCAACCACCTGGAGACGGCACCATCGTTGTGGCCAACCACCACCCGGCCGCCCGAGGAGTCGGCCCCATCGCCGGGAGCTGGCCCATGAGGACCTGGCGCGTGGCCAATGTCGAGCGTACAACATTGCCCCTAGGCACAGAGCTCAGCGGCGTCCCGGAGCTGGTGTCGCTGTTCTCCAGCAGCCACGGCAAGGTGAAGCACGCGACCCTGGTGGCCCAGTGCGACCTGGAACGTCTTGAAGAACGAACTAGGGTGAGTCTTCTGTCTATTGCATCTTCTCTGCCTTGGTTTGGCTTTTTCTTTTTCTGCTCTTGAATCAGTGGGGGCACCCGAGTGCACCCATTGGGTGTAGCCCCCGAGAATCGGGCTGGCCAAGCCTTGGTCGGGTCAAATCTCCTTGTGCTATGCTTGTATTTGCTTTTTTAGTGGGGGCGCGCTAGTGCACCCACTGGGTGTAGCCCCCGAGAATCGGGCCGACTAAGAGTTAGCCGGGCGAAATCTTACTTCTTGTTTTCTTTGACTTGTTCGTAGGAGCTTCATGACACCCAAGTGCAGGCGTACAACATGCTGCTGGCCCAGATCCTGGCGGATGATGGCCAAGTCGGCGATCTTCATGGCCGGCTGGACGCTGCCGTTTCGGAACGAGACGCCTTGCAAGAGGCGGACAAGCAGCTCCAGCAGCAGCTAGGTCTTCTCCAAATGGAGAAGAATGATTGCGAGGCGGCCCTTCAGGCCGAAGTGGAGCAGCTATGCACCACCCTTCAAGAGAAGGACACCTCCCACGCTGCCGACACGGAGTGCTTTAAGACGACTCATCTCGAGGAGATGAATCTCAAGGACGCTGCCCCGAAGGAGAAGGAGGAGGCCCTAATCCAAAGGCAGGCGCAGGTGGCTAAGGCAATGGAGGAGGTCGAGGCCCTCTGAGACCATGTCTCCCGCGTGACTCAAGATAGCATGGTACGGGAGCGCGAGGGCTTGGAAGAAGCCCGCGGGACCGACATCCGTTTCAATCGTAAGCCTTTCTTTATATTGTCTTGATCTTCCTTTTTTGTTGGCCTCCCCTCTCATTCCTTTTCGCACCACTTCCCATACCCCAGGAATCTTTCCTGGAACACGGGAAGCGGCTGAAACGGCTGTGGAGACCAGCCACGAGGAGCATCACGCTGGTGGCGAGGAGGTGGATGCCAACGCCGGCTGGTTTGTGGAGGAGATTGCCCTTGGCATCAGGGCCCGCCTGCTCGTCCTGGCCATCTCCCTGGAGCGGCTCTAGAGCACGGGCTCGTCGATGATAAGGGCGTTGTGGCCCGACGCCGTGGAGCCGGCATCAATGAGCCAGATGTCTCGCTGGCTTGAAGCTGGTGGTGCCCGCCTCGATGCCTGGCGCGCCTCAGCCGCGCGCGCTGGTGCATACATGGCGCTGCGCTTGGCCAAGTCCTTGTATCAAAACCTGGACTTGAGCAAGCTCGCAGTGCAGCGCGCAGGCTCGGAGGGGAGCTGCAAGCCATGGAGGATGAGCTGCAGATGAGGGCCAGCAGCATCGCTTCTTTCGCCACCTGGGACAAGATTAACTTGGAGCGTGATGAAGAAGGCAACATGGTCCCTGAGTACTTGTTCCTTCTTCAGCCTTATGACCCCGATGGCAGCTCAGTACAGGCGGCCTTTGAGGAGGAAGCTGCCGACTCTAGCAGCGAGGCTTATGCGGACTCGGCCGCAAAGGACAAAGCCGGATGCTCTCGTGGTGGAGACGGCGCATCCGCCTCAGGCGTAGCCGGCGATGGTGAAGCCACCACTTCAGGAACTGCAGCCGGGGCCACAGACGGAGCTGCCGCTCCTTTTAGTTTTTTGTTGTCTGCATTGTATCCCCAGTCCAACAGTCCCACCCATTGGGGGTGTTTATTGTAATGAACTTCGGCCATGGGCCTTTTGAATGCTTTCGAATGTAACATATGTTATGTCATTCTACAATGAATTCGTAAACACCATGCTTGCTGGCTCGTATTCTCATCTTTTGATTCTTGTTTGACTCCGTTTTCTCCAACTCCTTTATTCTCTCTAACATACGCCTCGCCAGCCCGACAGTCGGGACCTGTCTGTGACTGGACGAGGTTTCTGCCTTTGAAAATATTGGGCTTAGGTTTTTCGAAGCCATCAAGACTTGAAGATTCAAAAACGAACCAGCAGAGGCCAACTAGAATAATAAGATCGAAAGATGGTCAAACCAACCCGAGCCAGCAACCCTTTTTGTAGTTGAACTTTTGATGCAACGAGCCTTCCTTGCCACCGCCTCATTAGCTAGACAGCCAGGAGCCGATTTGTAGCCTGTGCAAGACAGCAAGGGTTCGACCCGATATACACTATACGCTCATCTACAACTAAGGAAATTGTTCGGGCCGGCTAGCAAGCCCCCGAGCCCGTGAAGCCGGACCAGGGGACTCACAAATGAGTAAAAGACTCTTGCCATGAATCCGAAAGAGGTGTGTCCCAAGCATCGACTTGAAACACCCATTGCATTCATTGAAAATCCCGATAAAGGAGGAAGATACATACGTACATGCTCTTTTCTTTTTTTCTCTCTTGCATTCTAGCAATAGAACGGGCGAAGCAATGCCGCGTTCCATGGATGCTCCGTTTCCTGGCCGGACTCGTCTCTCTTGCGTTTCCTTGGCTTTTGGGCGTCGATCAGATAGTATGCATTGTTTTGCAACACCCGGCTGATGATGAAAGGTCCTTCCCATGGTGAAGAGAGCTTGTGCTGGCCGACTGTTCGCTGGATTCTTCTGAGCACCAAGTCCCCCCTCCCTGAAGGAGAGATGCTTGATCTTCTTGCTGTGGTAGTACCTTAGCTTCTCTTGGTATATGGTCGTCCGGCTCAAGGCTAGATCTCATGCCTCCTCGAGCAGATCGATGCCGTCTCCTCTTGCCTCCTTCGTTTCGGTCTCTGTGTATAAGGTGATCTGAGACGAGTCGAACTCGACATCTGTGGGGATGATTGCCTCGAACCCGTATACCAGAAAGAATGGTGTGAAGCCGGTCGACCCGTTTGGCTTGGTGCGGAGGCTCCACAACACAGCCGGCAGCTCCTCGATCCAGCAGCCGCTTGACCTGACGAGTGGCGCCACCAACCTTGATTTGATGCTGGACAGGATCAGGCCATTGGCACTTTCCACCTGGCCATTGGATTGCGGGTGCACCACTGAAGCCAAGTCGAGCCGGATGCCTTCCTTGGAGCAGTAGAGTGCCAAAGCACCCTTGGCGAAGTTGGTGTCGTTGTCGGTGATGATGTTGTGGGGGACGCTGTAGCGGACAACGATGTCCTTAATGAACCTGACGGTCGTGGGGCCGTCAAGATTCTTTATGGACCTAGCCTCGATCCACTTGGTGAATTTTACAACAACCACCAAGAGGTGCGTCATGCTGCCTCGAGCGGTCTTGAATGGCCCCACCATATCCAGCCCCCAAAAGGCAAACGACTATGCTAGGGGGATGGTTTTGAGGGCTGAAGGCGGCATGTGGCTCTGCGTGCTGAAGAGTTGTCAGCCTTCACATTTGTTGACCATGTCCACGGCCTCCTCGACAACCGTGGGCCAGTAGAATCCCTGGCGAAATGCCTTGGCCACCAGTGTTCTGGAGGCGGCATGATGCCCACACTCACCTTGGTGTATGTCTTTGGGGATCTCTTGCCCCTTTTCTGACTCGACGCACGCTGGAATACACAAGTCACGCAACGTTGAACCAACTCGCGATTGATGATGGTGTAGGCTGCTGATCGATGCTGAATCTTACTTGCCTCCGCCTCATCTTGAGGAAGTTCGCCTCAAAGAAGGAAGACAAAGATGGGTTGAGCCCATGACAGAGCCGACACAAGGGCTGGCTCCGTCTCGACCTGGGTATCGGGGGATTCTGCAGCCCCCGCGCTTGTTAAAGGAGTTGCAGGCTTGAGACTTTCTGTCTCTGTTGGCGCTATGGCAGCCGGCACGCCGTCTACCTCCATGACGGCCACCCACTGGGTGTCGAGCCGACATGATTTGAGGCTTGGCGTAGCCAAAATTCTTGTTCTAGCCGATGAAGAAGTCGTAGCCGGTGATTGTTGTTGTAGCCGGCACAACCGTTAGAGTCGGTAGAGCGAGCATAGCCGGCACGGTAGCTGTAGCCGGCAAAGCTGGCGTAGCCGACGTCGTTTGTACCGAAGGGTCAGCCGGCACAAAAATCGACGCCTACTCCGGAGACGGCTTGATGGAGGGCTTGTGTAATTGCTCAAGGTAGACGCCGACTGGAATCGCCTGCCTTGTAGAGTCGATCTTGGATAAGGTATCAGCCGCCTTGTTGCCGCCTTGGGGATATGATGAAACTCGCAACCCTCGAAAGGGCCACTGAGCTGTTGGATGAGGAAGCGGTAGCTCGCCATGTTGGCGTCCCTGGCATCCCATTCGCCCTAGACTTGCTGCACCACGAGATCCGAGTCGCCGAAGCAAAGGATCCGCCAGATGTCAATCTCTCGGGCAAGTCAGAGGCCATGAGCGAGCGCTTCATACTCGATGACGTTGTTGGAGGCAGCGAAGTGTATCTGGAGAGCATACTTGAGTTGGTCTCCTTTCGGAGACGTCAAGACGACGCCGGCTCCCAGACCAGTTCGCATCTTCGAGCCGTCGAAGTGCATCCGCCAATGAGTGGAGTCAGGAGGCGGCGACATGAATTGGGTTTCAACCCAATCAACGAGGAAGTAGGCCACCACCTGAGATTTGATGGTAGTGTGTGGCTCGTAGCGGATGTCGTGGTTGGCCATGGAGATGGACCACTTGGCAATCCGGCCCGTAGCATCATGGTTGCCCATGATTTCTGAAAGTGGAGCAGTGCTCACCATAGTGATGGCATGCTCTTGGAAGTATTTCTTTAACTTCTTTGCGGCAAGGTAAACACCATAACACATCTTTTGATAGTGGGGGTAGTTTTGCTTGGAGGTGGACAAGACCTCGCTAAGGTAATAGATAGGGCATTGCACTAATAGTACCTTGCCCTCCTCCTTGCGTTCTACTACCAAGACCACACTAACCACGTGAGTGGTTGCTGCAATGTATATGAGAATGGGTTCCCTTTCAGCCGGCGCCGCCAAGATTGGCAGGCTTGAGATTACGCGCTTGAGGTCGCGGAAGGCTTCGTCCGCGTGGTCGTTCCACTCGAACTTGGTTGTTTTCTTCATTAGCTGGTAGAGTGGAAGCGCCTTCTTGCCCAACCGGATGACGAACCGGCTAAGGGGCACCAGACAGCCCGCGAACTTCTGGACGTCAAGGATTCGAGCGGGCTTCACCATCCGCTCGATGGTTCCGATCTTCTCAGGGTTCGCTTCGATGCCACAAGCGGACACGAAGAACCCCAAGAGCTTTCCGCCTGGAACCCCAAAGACGCATTTTTCTGGGTTGAGCCAGATCTTGTACTCACGCAGGTTGGCGAATGTCTCCCGCAAGTCTTGAAGGAGCCTGAAGTGCTGCTTGGTCTTGACGACGATGTCAACCTCATAGACGTGGATGTTTCTGCCGATTTGTGGCAGGAGGCACTGCTGCATGCATCGTTGAAACGTAGCACCAACGTTCTTCACACCGAATGTCATGGTGGTGTAGCAGTAGGCCCTAAAGGGCGTGATAAAGGAGGTCTTCAGGCGATCAGGTGGATCCAGCTTGATTTGATGGTAGCCTGAATAAGCGTCTAGAAAAGACATCAGTTCGCAGCCGGCTGTGGAGTTGATCACTTGATCTATCCTAGGCAGAGCGAAAGGGTCTTTTGGGCACGCCTTTATTCAGGCTCGTGTAGTCGATACACATTCGCCATGTGTTGTTCTTTTTCAGCACAAGGACTAGATTGGCCAACTAGTCCGGGTGGAAAACCTCCATTATGAAGCCGGCTGCGAGCAGCCAGGCGATCACTTCTCTAATTGTGCGTCGCTTCCCCTCGGCAAAGCAGCGCAACGGTTGTTTCACCGGCTTAACATCCGTCCGCACATGAAGCTTGTGCTCGGCGTACTTCCTCGGAACCCCTGGCATGTCTTTTGGAGACCATACTAAGATGTCCCGATTCTCACGGAGGAAGTCGACGAGCTCGCCTTCCTATCTGGGGCTGAGGTTAGCCCCAATGGTGACGCACTACTTGGGGTTCTCAGGGACGAATGGCACCTCCTTGGTCTCTTTGGCCGGCTTGAATGAGCCCTGGCCGGCCGACTAGGATGGTGGAGTAGGGATAGCTGGCTGCTCGGTAGCCTGAGCCACGAGCCGGTCGATCTACCTTTTCTCCTGAGCAATCACCATGGCATCGGCCAGACGGCTGCTGTCTTGTGCGGACTCGAGCGACTTCTTGTAGTCGCCAGCGACGGTGATGATGCCCTTTGGACCCGACATCTTCATCTTGAGGTAGGCGAAGTGGGGGATGGCCATGAATTTGGCCAGAGCCGTTCTACCCAACAGCGCGTTATACGGGCTGTTGAGATCCACCACCTCGAACCATATTGGCTCTCAGCGGAAGTGCACCTTATCACCGAAAAGGACGTCCAGCTGGATTTTGCCGATCGGCGAGCAGGACTGTCCCGGCACAATGCCGTGGAAGACAGTGCTGGTCGGCTGGAGGTCCTTCTGCTTTAGCCAATCCTGAGCAAGGTGTCGCGGTAGAGGATGTTGATGCTGCTACCACCGTCGACTAACACCCAGGAGAACCGACAGGTGAGCCTCTTGGAGGCGAAAGTGGAGTCGAGGACGAACGCGTAGGAGCCAGGGTTTGGCATCACCGCAGGATGGTCAGCCCGACTCCATGTAATTGTCTTTTCAGACCAATGCATGAATTGGCGAACTAGGGGGACCGTGGCGTTCACCTCACACTGGCGTTGCCACCGGTTGTGCTTGTCAACACCCTCACTGGTGAAGACAACATAAGCTCCGTCTTGATGAGGCAGTCGTCGTGGAGACGGCCATCGTTGTGAGCCGGTGGTGGTGGAGCCGGAGCCGGCCGAGGAGCCAGAGCACGAGGCGCCGCAGCTGCCCCTGGGGGAGCCGACATGCCCTCTCCTCGCGACAGTCGCTGTGCAAAGCTGCACTGTCAGAGGGTATGAGTGGCCAGCTTCGCCCTAGTATGCATCTTGCATGGCGCGTCGAGCATTTGCTCGAAGGTGAGCTTGGGTTGCCAGTTGTTCTTGCCGGTCCGCTGCCGTTGAGAGCCGGCTTGAGTAGCCGGCACGTCTTCCTCCACGCTAGCCACCTTCTTGCTATTGGAGCACGAATCAAGTTGATCTGCCTTGCGCTTGTTGTTCTGGCCGCCTCGGTTGTCGCCAGCCGGCTTGGGAGTAGTCGGCATGGGGATAATCTTGTCCGAGGCGGTGACCCTGACCCGCATCTGGAGTCGGCCGTGGCGTACTTCTCTGGCTTGGCCATGAGCACCTCCAGAGAGGTGGGCTCGGAGCACACGATCTTGTGCTTGAGGAGAGTCCCGTCTCGGCAGCCATGAATGAAGTATTGGATGGCTTGTACCTTATGCACTCCCTCGCCGGAATTGCGCAACTCGGTCCAACATGTGACATAGTCGCGAAGGGGTTCGTCGGGCCTCTTGATGCACATGGCCAGCTCGCGAGGCCGGCCAGGGCGCTTGCAGGTGCCAGTGAAGTTGCGGACGAACGCCTCCTCGAAGTCAACCAAGGGGTTGACGCTGTCGGCTGGAAGGCTGTTAAGCCATGTTCTAGCCGAGCCAGCCAGCATGAGAGGCACGTAGCGGACAACTACGTGCTTGCTGCCTCGAGCAATGCCAACGGTGGTGGTGTAGTCGATCAGCTAGTCTTCTGGCTTGGCTGTGCCGTTGTACTTGGGGGTGTCCCGATGGAGAGTGAAGCCCCTGGGAAACGACACCCCTCGGATCTGGGGGGCCGAAGCACGCAAGACCGATGGGACCATCCTCCTCCAGAAGAGCCAACTGCGCGAGGAGGTTGAGGCACCTTCAAGCATCATTGTTGCTGTGTGGGACGCGAGGGTCGATCCGAGCCGTGATCGGAAGGGTGTCCTGGGAATGTGGGGATCCCGACTTATGGGTCGAGATCGCCGTGCTTAGTGATCCCAGAGATCAAAGCTCATCGAACACAGATACCGAATAAAAGAGTCTTACATCCAAGTACCGATTATTACATCACATGATCAAATGGTCAAGTTCACAAGGCAGGGCCTAAGGCCAAATCACTCTGATACAACTAGTTGCGGAAAATCATAGGGGCTAAGCGGGTGCCCATGCCATCAAGCCTACACCGACAGGCATTCTTACTCGAAAGCGTCCTAGTTCACAGGGGCGTCTTCAAAGACGTACTCATCTCCAAACTCCGGTCCTTCCATGTCTAGTCAATAACATAACCAGTGGAAAGACAATGAGTAATTTGAATGTACTCGCAAACAGCCCATGATATGAACAATGAAAGTGAAGGATAACAATATCATGCATCTTGGGTTGAATTCATAGGGGTGGAATCATCATGCATATGCATCAAGTTAAATAATTACTTTTGAAGAACACGTTATATATATCAATATATCCGTCGAGGGCTGAATCATCCAGGCTCACCCTATATGCTAAGTCACCGAACTTGGTCATATCATTGCTTTCCATAACAACACCTTTTTAATCACCACACACTCTCACACACACTTGGTTTATGCGAAAATAACTAGACGTAGTTTAAGCAGGATTACCCAACTGTCCTTGACCCTGGACACGGCTATTCGAATAGTTTTACACTCTGCAGAGGTAGTATGCTGGACCCACAAGATCCAGGAAACTTCCGTGTCATCCACGAATCGCGGTATATAACAGACCCGAGGTAAGTACCCGATCAATGCCTTTCCCGTGATGATACTAGACAAAGGGGTCCACTCGATTGGTACCCAACCCACATGTTGTACGTCTTACGAGCACGGACTGTGGACAACATCAACCATGCGGGGACCAACGGTGTGACTGGAACTCATAAAAATGGAACTCATAAAAATGGCATAGTCGTCCTACCTGGCACAACCCCATCATGAGAGTGACCACACATCACTCCCGCCACTAGTAATGTGGCTCTTTGCTAGCACCGACCAGAGTAATTAACATAGCCCCGCCCCATAAGGGGTAATGTGGTCATACTGGTAAGGTTGGGACAGTCGACACATCATAAATCTAATCCCATTTCCAAAACCATACTCACACAAATACCGGGTGCATCACTTCACCAAAAGTGACCACCTAAGTCATTATCTTCCTCGGGCATTAGTGGCACCCGATGGGGTTTTCATAAACTCTTTGATTTATGTCATCAACATGCTCATGATAATACTACGTCTAACTTTACTTGTGAACATGGTATTAGCATGGCCCTCAAGGGGTAGGATCAAGCTCAATGCACGTGCTCCGGGGGAGCCATCGGTAAAATCATATCAAATGATTACCGGCACTTACGATCGTATGCAACGTAAATACTTGCTATCTTAACACGCAAAGTAACATATGCTCAGTCATGGTCAAAGGGTTGCTTGCCTTGGTTAGCTAGGTATCCGGGGTCTTCGAGGTCTTCCGCTCCGATTCCCTCGTCACATGGATATTCTATCGTCGATAAAATAATAAATAAGAAATAGCTCACA
This sequence comes from Hordeum vulgare subsp. vulgare, assembly GCF_904849725.1. Classification (NCBI taxonomy): domain Eukaryota; kingdom Viridiplantae; phylum Streptophyta; class Magnoliopsida; order Poales; family Poaceae; genus Hordeum; species Hordeum vulgare. The sequence continues at coordinate 295,318,363 of NC_058520.1, read as the reverse complement.
CAGGAACATATCACAATGTCTTTTCAAAAATGTTCTTTATTACTCATAAATCTAAGTTGTCATTTTGAAAAATATTTTCCTTAATTTCCCTTGAAGGAACATTTTGAAATTAACCAAACAGAAGCAAAACTATTCCATTTTAGTCCTTTTTAATATTGTAAACAGAATAGTTGTAGAAAAATTCATCCATTAATATTATTAAATACTACATATTTTTAGAAGAATAAAGTGGACAAATTATATTTTTACACTGGTTAAATGTTTTTTTAAAAATCTTAGAAATCAGGTTTTTAAAATAAAAGGAAAACGGGCTAAACTCCTGGCCTGGCTCGGCCCGGAGCTGGGTCGGCCCATGGCCAGCCGACATCCTGCCGAGGCGCGCGCGCCGTCAGGTTTGAACCTGATGTGCGGGGCCCTGCGGTCAGTGGCTGTGGACAGCGCGGGCGAGGAGGCTGGGCCACCAACAGGTGGGGCACACCTGTCGGGGTCGTCTCCTACCTCTGGCCAGAGAGGAGGAGCACGCCGGCTGGGTTGCCGATGCTCTCGAGCCCCAACAAGGACTGGAATGGGTTCGACTTGATGTCGCCTATCTGATGGTGGTCGAAACTACGTCGGAGAGGCAGGGGTTCGCCGGCGACGAGGAGGCCGTGGCGAAGGAGTTTCGAGAGGTGGTCGAGGAGGTGGCTTGAGACACGGAAATGCTCGGGCAAGTTGGGGGAAAGTTTCCTGGGGTTGAGGGGTTCAGTTTGGTGGGTCGAGGGGTGCAAGATCCATCGTGTAGCCGGAGATCGATCAGAGCTCCGAGGCGGAGGGGCCTCGGTCGATCTCGAGCACCGAGGCTGTGCTAATTTGCTGGGGTGGTTAGGGAGGTACTAGTGATCGTGGTGAAGCTATCTGAGGGGTGCAGGAGCGAGGGGAGGGGGCTATTAGTAGGCCCGTGACGGTGAGCTGATTCAGGAGCGCCGTGACTCACCGTGGCACGCATGGGGGTGCAGAGAGGGTCTGGGGTCGAACCACGGTCCCAGGACATGGTTTTGGACTGCCAGAACCATCTGCTGCGGAGGGAGAGAGGGAGAAGTCGAGCATCCGTGGCCGCGCAACCTTGGCCAGTTCTGGTGCGCACGGGCACGCGTCGCACGAGCTCTAGCGCGGGAGAGGAGGGGGCCTAGGGATTGGTTGACGCAGAGGGGTTGTCGGGGAAGAGGTTAGATACCTTGGGGGAGGCTGGAACTGGCTTAGAACGTCGCCCCCACTTTGGTGGCTTCCTGTAGCGCGCCCAGAGCGCACTTTGGGCATGCCACGGCATGTTTGTGCACTCCGAGGCACTTTGGACGTGTCCAGCATGTCCTGGCACTGGCTGGGAGTGTGGCTAGCCGTTTGGGTCTCGTGGGAGCTTTGGCTGGTCAAGGGAGACAAGAAATACTGGTGCTGTCAGCCTTGAACTGAAGCCTAAATTGGAGTTTTTAGCCTTTCCACTTTGAACCAGTGAGGGGCCAGTTGACTGGGGTTAGATACAGATACTGACCACCTAATCTATTAGTTTGGAGCAAAGGGGTAGGGTTTAGCTGTGCCTAAGGTGGCTTTTTCCCATCTATCAGAAGGTGCTCGACAGTGGTTTGAGGGGGTTGCACCCCACCACTAGTGCTGCAACTTAACAGGTTTGGGTTTGGTGCTAAATCATGGGGTTTCACCAAGTTTGAGCTCTGATGTTTGTTGTGTATCCCTTGCAACGGCGCAAGAAATCATTGTGTCGACGGCACCAGGAATCCTTCAGCTACGGCTATGCCTGAAGGGACTTCCTAGGCAAGTATGCAAAGGATTTCCCCCGTGGCCTTGGAGCCTTGCGTTGGTGTTCCCTCGAAGCGGAAAGGGTGATGTAGCACACCGACGATAAGTATTTCCCTCAGTTTGAGAAACAAGGTATCAATCCGGCGGAAGAGTATCTCAAGATCCTGCACAAACACAAAAGCTTGCACCCAACGCTATGAAGGGGTTGTCAATCCCTTATAGATTGTTTGCCAAGTGAGAACTGAAAGCAACAAAGTAACAAAGCAAAGTAAAAGCGGAGATATAAACGATGGATGTGAATAGACCCGGGGGCCGTAGTGTTTACTAGTGGCTTCTCTCATGAAAGAAAGTAGAAACGGAAGCTTGCGGCGGCGGAAAAGTATTTTCGAGGCTCCCCTGATTTTTTGCGGAATATTTGGGAATTTATAGGCCAAAGACCTAGGTCAGGGGGCGGCCAGGGAGGCCACAAGCCTGCCCACCGCCGCCTCCCCCTGGTGGCCGAGTGGGGGCTTGTGGGCTCCCTGGAGACCACCTGGCTTGGCCCAAAAGCCCCCTGGACTTCTTCCGTTCGGGAAAAAATCATTTCGGGTTTATCTTCCGTTTGGACCCCGTTCCAAAATCAGATCTGAAAAGAGTCAAAAACACGGAAAAAACAAGAACTGGCACTTGGCACTGAATTAATAAGTTAGTCCCAAAAAGATACAAAAAGGTACATAAAACATACAAAGAAGGCAAGATAACAGCGTGAAACCATCAAAAATTATAGATACGTTTGAGACGTATCAAGCATCCCCAAGCTTAACTCCTGCTCGTCCTCGAGTAGGGAAGTGATAAGAATGAATTTTTGATGCTTTCATGCTACCTAGCATAGGTGTCCTTTGTAATTCCTCTTATGTGACGTGAATGTTCAGATCCATTAGATTCAAAAAAATAGTTTGCTATTGACGTGGAAACAATAATAATTCAAGCAAACTAGCAAAGTAATCATGGACTTTCAGAATAACAAGGCCAAAAGAAAGTTATCCCTACAAAAGCATATAGTCTGGCTATGCTCTATCATCATTGCACAACGAGTTTAAATCATGCACAACCCCGGTATTGGCCAAGTAATTGTTTCACACCTTTACTTTCTCAAACATTTTCAACTCTCACGTAATACATGAGCGTGAGCCATGGTTATAGCACTATAGATGATGTGGAATGTGGTGGGGGTTGCAAGACAAAAAGGAGAAGATAGTCACATTAACTAGGCATATCAATGATCTGTGGAGATGCTCATCAATAGATATCAAGGTGAATGAGTAGGGATTGCCATACAAATGATGCACTAGAGCTACAAGTATGTGAAAGCTCTTAAAGAAAACTAGTGGGTGTGCATCCAACTTGCTTGCTCACGAAGACCTAAGGCAATTTTGAAGAAGCCTATCATTGGAATATACAAGCCAAGTTATATAATGAAATTTCCCACTAGCTATATGGTGGTGACAAAACGAGAGACTCTCAATCATGAAGATCATGGTGCTCAAAATGCACAAGTGTGGAAAAAGTGGTAGCATTGTCCCTTCTCTCTTTTTCTCTCATTGTTTTTTATTTTGGTGGGCTCTTTGGCCTATTTTTTTAAGGGCTTCTTTGGCCTCTTTTATTTCCTCACATGGGACATTGCTCCAATAATGATGATCATCACACTTTCAACTCAAAACTTAGAGCAACTATGACTCTATATGGAATGCCTTCGGTAGTGTATCGTGGCAATGATCTAGCATGGCATAGACATCAATGGAAACATCATGCTAGCTATCTTACGATCGTGCAAAGGCAATGTAGACGTGGTGGCACATATCATGGTGGTAGTTGCATGGTAATATATCTTGGAATGACTTTGCAAAAGCCATAGTAGGTAGGTATGGTGGCTGTTTTGAGGGAGGCTAGTGGTTTGTTTTGTGCACCGGCGAAAGTTGCACGACACTAAGAAGATAGTGATGGTGGAAGGTGAAAGTGCATCTAAACCATGGACTCAACATTAGTCATGAAGAACTCATATACTTGTTGCAAAAGTTTTATTAGTAATCGAAACAAAGCATTCAACGCATACTCCTAGGGGAAGGGTTGGTAGTTATAAACCATCACGCGATCCCGACCGCCACGCAAAGGATGACAATCAATGTACTAATCATGCTTAGATTTCATCACATACCGGTTCATCAAACTTCTCTAACTATTCAATGCACATGAAGGTGGAAGTTTCTGTATCCCTTTGGATAACTACCCCTTTTGAGACTACTTTCAAAGAATAGATCAACTACCAAGCCACGCACCGCTGCGCTCTAAATGGTATAAGTGAAGCACATAGAGCAAAAGTATCTAGCTCAATAGATATAAGTGAAACACATGTGAGCTGAATTGTCTACCAAAGGATATAAGTGAAACTCGACAAAATCACGGTGTGTGCATGTCTCTCTCTCTAGGTGTGCAGCAAGGATGATTGTGACACAACAAAAATAAAATACACCTACGATACAAGACGCTCCAAGCAAAAACACATAACATGTGGTGAATAAAAATATAGCCCCAAGTAACGTTACCGATGGATTGAAGACGAGAGAGGGGATGCCTTTCCGGGGAATCCCCAAGCTTAGGATTTTACGACATCCTTGAATCTCTTGGGGTGCCTTGGGCATCCCCAAGCTTGACCTCTTGCCACTCTTTATCTTTTTGTCCATAAGAATTTCGCCCAAAACATGAAAACTTCACAACACGAAACTTAAACAGAAACTCGTGATAACATTAGTACAAGAAGTAAACCACCACTTCCTTAGGTACTGTAGCAAACTTAAATTCTACTTGTGATGATGTTGGGTTACTATACTTTCAATCTTCCATGGCTAATACCCCCCGATACTATCCATAGTTTCATCAAAATAAGCAACCAACACAACAAAAACAGAATCTGTTAACAGCAGACCAGTCTGTAGCAATCTGTATGTTTCGTATACCTCTGCTACTTCAAAAATTCTGAAAAATTACGACATTCTGAAGAATTTGGGTAGCAATCAGCAGCAAAAATAATCAACTTAAAAGCTTTTACAGAATAAAAATGAAATTCTTTTCGTGAGCAGAAAGTGTGTGTCTTTTCCAGCGTGACCAAACGATCATCCTCAAGACTAATCATAACGGTTTTGCTTGGCACAAACGCAAAAATAAACACAAAAAACACAATCATAACAGAATTATCAAAGTGTGGAAAACACAAAATAGAAAGAAAAATGATAGATTCGTTGGGTTGCCTCCCAACAAGCGCTTTTGTTTAACGCCCTTAGCTAGGCGAAAAGTGATAGAATCACGTCTAGTCATCTTTGGTGCTCAAACCATAGGTAGCGTGATCATTTATCATCTTAAGATTTTCATCTTTATTAGATGACTCACCACTAGCTCTTAGGCACAAAAACAGGCTTGACGGTCTTTTTGAGAGTAAGAATTGGAGTATTTTGCACAGCGGCAAAAGCGGAACCTAAGTTGGTTATGACATCTTCTAATTTGCCAATTCTAGAAGAATCATTAACTATAAGTTCCTTCTCCTTTAAATTTTTCAAAATGTTTCCCACTTTGGATCCGTACTGAGTAATTTGATTGTGGACCCTCAATAAGTTCAACTATGGCAATTCTGTTTTCAATAGCGTCAAGCGTTTGCATCACATGTTCCAAGGCCAAGATGGTTCCATTAACCATGAGTGGGGGTGAGCCTACCAAATTAATGATATCTCTATAGGAGTCAACAGTATGGCTCCCCAAAGAGTTCCCTCCTACAATGGTATAAAGGATATACCTATTCCAAGGAGAAATTCCAACATAGAAACTTCGAAGGAGGACGGTAGTGGATTGCTTACGAGTAGATCTACTTTGAGCATTGCAAATCCTCTAACAAGCATCCTTCAAATTTTCTTCCTCATTCTGCCTGGAATTGAGAACTTCATTTTCAGGGGTGTCGTTTGGAGTGGTGGGTCTAGCCATTGATGGACTATCTCACACACAAACAAGCAGGAAGAGAGGGTGAAACGGGCAAAAGAAGACAATGAAAGCGAAAGGCAAATGAAAACGGCAAATGTGAAGTGGGGGAGAGGAAAATGAGAGACAACTGGCAACAAAAGTAAATGCAAGAGAAGAGTTTGTGAGACCTACTTGGATAGATCTTGATTTGTCCTCCCCGACAACGGTGCCCGAAATACTTCTGATGTTTGCTGTGTATCCCTTGCAACGGCGCGAGAAATAGTTGTGTCGACGGCACCAGGAATCCTTCAGCTACGGCTACGCCTTAGGGTACTTCCTAGGCAAGTATGCAAAGGATTTCCCCCGTGGCTTTGGAGCCTTGCGTTGGTGTTGCCTCGAAGCGGAAAGGGTGATGTAGCACAGCGACGGTAAGTATTTCCCTCAGTTTGAGAACCAAGGTATCAATCCGGCGGCAGAGTATCTCAAGATCCTGCACAAACACAAAACCTTGCACCCAACGCTATGAAGGGGTTGTCAATCCCTTATAGATTTTTTGCCAAGTGAGAACTGAAAGCAACAAAGTAACAAAGCAAAGTAAAAGAGGAGGTGTAAACGATAGATGTGAATAGACCCAGGGGCCGTAGTGTTTACTAGTGGCTTCTCTCATGAAAGCAAGTAGACGGTGGGTGAACAAATTACTGTCGAGCAATTGATTGAACTATGCAGAGTCGTGATGATATCTATGCAATGATTATTTCTATAGGCATCACGTCCGAAACAAGTAAACCGATACTTTCTGCATCTACTACTATTACTCCACACATCGACCGCTATCCAGCATGCATCTAGTGTATTAAGTCCATAAGAACCGAGTAACGCCTTAAGCAAGATGACATGATGTAGAGGGATAAACTCAAACCAATGATAAAAACCCCATCTTTTTACCCTTGATGGCAACTGCTTGATGTGTGCCTTGCTGCCCCTACCGTCACTGGGAAAGGTCACCACATGGCAGAACCCAAAACCAAGCACTTCTCCCATTGCAACGATCATAGATCTAGTTTGCCAAACAAAACCCAAGACTCGGAGAGACTTACAAGGATATCAAATCATGCATATAAGAAATCAGCAAAGACTCAAATATATATCATAGGTAATCTGATCTCAAGTCCACAATTCATTGGATCTCGACAAACACACCGCCAAAGAAGATTACATCGGATAGATCTCCATGAAGATCATGGAGAACTTTGTATTGAAGATCCAAGAGAGAGAAGAAGCCATCTAGCTACTAACTACGGACCCGTAGGTATGAAGTGAACTACTCACGAGTCATTGGAGGGCCAATGATGATGATGAAGAAGACCTCCAACTCCAAAGTGCCCTCCGGCAAGGCGCCGGGAAGGGTCTCCAGATGAGATCTCTGGGAAATGGAAGCTTGCGGCGGCGGAAAAGTATTTTCGAGGCTCCCCTGATTTTTTGCGGAATCTTTGGGAATTTATAGGCCAAAGACCTAGGTCAGGGGGCGGCCAGGGAGGCCACAAGCCTGCCCACCGCCGCCTCCCCCCTGGTGGCGGAGTGGGGGCTTGTGAGCTCCTTGGAGCCCACGTGGCTTGGCCCAAAAGCCCCCTAGACTTCTTCCGTTCGGGAAAAAATCATTTCCGTGTTTTTCTTCCGTTTGGACTCCGTTCCAAAATCAGATCTGAAAAGAGTAAAAAACACGGAAAAAACAGGAACTCGCACTTGGCATTGAATTAATAAGTTAGTCCCAAAAAGATATAAAAAGGTACATAAAACATACAAAGAAGGCTAGATAACAGTGTGAAACCATTAAAAATTATTGATACGTTTGAGACGTATCAAGCTCCATTGGACAAGTTTAGCTTTGTAAACTTGAAAACATTTCAATATGACCAGATATGTCCCTTCCAAAGAGAGTGTGGGCCAACTAAGTCCCACAAATCCCATTTTTGGTGTGGAATCCTCATTTGAGGTGTTAGGCACTCCTGCAAAGTTTCTGCATTATTGGATAACCTTTGCTATGTAGAGTTGCTCTAACTCCAATCTGGACAGAAGGGGTTATAGGGTTATTTGGGGGTCCTTAATCACCTTGGATCAAGGTGAAACTTTATGTGGACAACAAATATGGCTTAGGGATACCACTGGAATTTTCTAGGATTTAATTGAGAATATTTCTTTTGGAAATATTTCAAAAGGTCAAAATAGATAGAAATGGTTTCCAGTGTTTTACTCAAATAATTATAATACAAATAGGGTTTAAAAATCATATCTATGGAAAATATATGTCCTTTTGATTATCTCCAAATTTAATCAGATTTTTCTAAGGTAGAAAAGTAATTTCCCAAGTGGGAATATCAATTCTGGCCTAAGAAATGGACATGCAATTTAATTACGAAAATAATTATAACAACAATTATTTTTGTGGTTTTGGAATATAAAGATAAGTTAAAATCAGATAACTAACTTTGATTAGAAGCACTCCTTGCCATCAAGGGCATGTAGTGCAACTCAAGGTAGGATTTTACCTTGATAAGAAATAAGTAAAGGTTTTTGGAAATAAATCAATATTGTGAAATCGGGTTTTTATCATCACATGATCAACACACAAGCATACAATGACAATCATGGCACTCACAACATTAGTCTTGAAATGTTTTAACAACCTCAGATTTTCAGAATACATATAAGTAGTAGTTGGCCCCCTCCCGATACTTAGGAGGCGGAACCTCATGTACCGAATCTCCCTCATCGCCACCATCCCTGGGACATCGACTAGAAGACGGCTTGCTTTTGTACAGAGAGCGCTTGTCTTGGCTGCCCTCGCCCTTCCGGTCGGAAGTGCGGTGCGCGGAAGATCCCTCGGCATGATGACGACCGCTCGGGTTATGGCGTGCTCCTGGATCGGCTCCCGGACACTCCGACTATGCCTGACCAGGGTCAAGCAGTGACTGTTGTGCATTCACATCGTGAAGGAGATCCTTGACCCTCTTCTCCCAAAGGACACACTCCTCGCCCTCCAAACTTGGCATTTCTGCCATGGCCGCCTGAGCAGCCCGCAAGTTGGCAACAGGGGTATTGTAGATGGGCTGCTTGCCGCCTAGGATTTCGTCAATGACCCGGCCGCGGACCGTGCCGAGCCGGCTAGGACCGTCAGCAGCCGGAGTGAAGCCGTAAGCGGAGTTATACTCGCGCTACGCGGCCTCCATACAGCATTTCGCTGCGGCGATGACAATGCCCTCCTCCAGGATCTTCCTGCGAGCCTCCTCAAGTGAGGCCCGCATATCGGTGGGGTTTGTGGAGGTGGCAATGGGTATCTTCAAGCCGGCAAGGGAAGCATGAAGCGTGTAGGCTGATACCGTAGCGAGATCAGCAGCATCTGTTGATGCCTTGCCGTGAGCCTTGCTGGTGCCGGCGCCAATGACCATCACCTCCATGAGGATGGAGATGACGACGATGTGATGCGGGGCAAGACACCCCGTAGATGATGGCGAACCGTCGAAGACGAGCACATCGCTGGGGTACTCGTCGAGCGCAGGCGTCTCCCCGAGGGAGAGCCTACTTAAGCTGGCGCATAATGCGTTGACGTCGATGTCCTCACCGGGGTAGCGAGGTCCATCGTCGAGGCGCAAGTCGCTGAAAAGAACGCTAAGGTTCGCAACAGCGGTGATGACGACGCTGGGGAGTGACTCATCGTCAGACTCCCCATGAGAATCCGTGAAACGGACTCAGACGTTGATCAACATCACAGAAGCCTCCTCAAGGGTAGGCTCCACGGGCATGCTGATCGGTCCGGACGCGTAGCATCCGGCGGTGTAGGCGAAGGGCCCCGCCCAGCGCGTAAATGCGGTTGATGCCGCGGACGACCCCATGGTGGGTGCCAAATGTCGGTGTTTACTCACAACATATTCCATGGGTAGGCTAAAGATGGTGGGAACCAAAGTGACACCAGTGGGCACTGGGGACGAGGTTGGTACAAGCATGGAATGCACGATGTACCCAAGTTCAGGGCTCTCCATAGAGATAACACCCCTAATCCTGTCGGAGTGTATAATGCACCAATGAGGTTACAATGTGCTCTTGGAGCTGTTCCACGAAGGAGGAAGAAGGAGCAGCCTGCTCACGTCTACCTCTCCTGTATGAGTGTGTGTATGAAGGATTGACCGACCCTCTGCATGGAGGGGTCGGGGGGTTTTATAGACGAACCCACTGACCTACAATAAGGATAAAAGTTGAAAGTGCGTTATATAGACTAGGGGGTGAATAGGAGATTTTTAGAATTTCATCATTGAGGAAATTCCTTTTGAGGAAATTCCTCACTAATGACTAACTTGCAGCAGAAACAACAAAGGATCAGGGGTGCAAAGTATCACAACAACAATTTTCAAGATGAGGAATATGAAAAGCAGTTTGCATAGTACGCATGCACACAGAAAGCACGTGAGGACTAACTCAAGTGACGAAGTTGGCGTTGAGGAATTTCAGAGAAAGTCTTCAGCAAATTCTTCAAACAATGACAATGAAGTTGGAGTTGAAGAAATAGAACCCGTTTCACAGTGAAGACAGTGGTTGATGACCCAGTTCCAACTGCTGTGATAGTTGTAGATCTGGTTTGGAGCGGCTTGGTATTGAAACCAAAAGACACACAGTCCCGTAACACACAGTCCCTACCGAATTCTCCTTGAGCTAAGAACACACAGTCCTCGCCCAACACTCGTGGTAAGTCTTCAGGGCAGACATCCAAACCCTCACAAACTTGGTCACCCGACGATCCACGACTGACTGCTGGATTGCTCTAGACCATGATTGCTCTGGAGGATGCACATTCCTCAAAGGTAAAAGGCTTCAGTCCCACACAGGAACAAATTCTTCAGTGATGCTCAATCACTTGGTTTTTGGTTTTTGGTTTGGTGTTTGGGGGTATTTCCTCACTGATGATTTACTCTCGAAGACTCTAAGGAATTTGGGTTGCTCTTATGACAAGTGTCCGTTTCTAACAGAGCAGCCAACCAGCTAATGGTTGTGGGGGCGGCTATATATAGTCTGGGAGTATCCCGACATGATTTGATATTAATGCCCTTAAATAATATGACCGTCGATGTGAATAAGATCGGTGATGTGGCGCAAATTGCGGCAAGGGTCGGGACCCTCAACTATGAGAGTCCTCATTTCTCTCATATTCCTCACTTGAGGTTTTTGGTAGGATTAGGCTTGGGTTGAGCATCATGAGGAAGTTCATTCCTAAGTGTTACCTCGACCCCCTTCAACAGTACCGTGTTGCTATGACTCAAGAGTGAAGCAAATGAAACAGAAAGAATAAATCTTCACGCTTCAAAGTCTTCGGATCGTTTTTCTGCAGAATACACTGAATTCCTCATCTTCAATATCTTCATGAGAAATATCAATTTCATCACAATTTCTTCGCGATCAAAGTCTTCGGCAGAAGACCAATTTCTTCAGCCGAAGATATACATTTTTAGGGGTCGATATTCATGGAATATTTCAAACTCCTCAGCGACTTATAGATCTTGGGTACACTCATGAAGACATTAGATACTTAACGTATAAGTCTTCAAACCACCAAAATCACTAAGGGGCACTAGATGCACTTACAATGTCCCCCTTTTTGGTGGTTGATGACAATGAGGTTATGTTTTCAACGGGGATAAAAATATGAAGTGTAAATACTCATTTTGAGGAATTTGAAATCAAGATACAGAGAGACTCCCCCTGAAGATGTGCATATCTTAAGGATTTTGCTTTTCACAGCAAATGCACATTGATGATTTATATCATGGAGATCTCCCCCTGAGTCTTGTAAATCATGCATACATATGACATATAATATGAAGAATTTGAGAATGCATGATGAAAAATGGTATCTGACAAATTTCAGCATGCGTGCATTAATATTTGAGGAATAAGCATGCGAAGAAAAACATTCAAAAGCGTCAGAGTACCATCGGGCTTAAGTTACAACTCATTACATAAAACACTTCAGAAGAACCAAGAGTTTGTAACTTAATAAAGTTCATAAGCCCCAAAATATATCCCGTGTGAAGACTAACTCTCACATTTCCCCCCTTTGTCATCAAGTGACGAAAAGGGACAAAACTGAGGACTAACGCCCCTTGAAGACCTTCACTTCTTGGTAGTTGAGGAAGACGCGTGAGGATTCTTGGGTGCAGGCTTCCTCCTTGGACCAGTGGCAGTATCTTCTTGGTCTTCATCAGGTTCTGCAGTGCGGAATGAACAAAATGAACTGTCCTCAAGGTCTGGAACTGGAATTGGCTTGAATTTTTTCTTTGGTGGCCATGACCAGTCAAAGTCCTCTGTAAACTCCAATTCATCAAGTTCTGCTTGAGTCTTCAAATAAGCCAGTGTGGACCAGCTGCGATCAAAAACCTCATGAAGATAGTGGTGATTAATCTTCACTGCATTCTGAGTTTCATTGAGGGTTTTCACAATGGCACCGAATTGGCGTTTGACCCATTTGTGATTGCGATCGATCTACTGATGAAGAATGAGGAGTAGCTCTCTGTTAGTCATCACCCTTGGGACAACTGGGCTTGGCGGCTCCTTGGTTTCAGTATCATCCCGTGAAGAATATGCATCTGGTTCACGAAACTGCCATCAAGGGGCCGACTACCTTCATCGATCACAGACTTGCCTTTTCCTTCAACTGGCTCAAAAGTCTTCGTGTTGACTCTGATCACAGGCATATATCCAATGTGATTATTGAAATCAGCATGATAGTTGATGCCTGACCTGCTTATGATGAATCTCGTGATCCATGGAGCGTAAATCTTTAGGTCGAAGGGTGACATAGCATTGTCAGCCAGAGTCCTCAAGAAGAAGTCGTTAAGGTTTATGGTGATGCCATGGATGATGTTGAAGAGGATATTCTTCATGATGCCTACAACATCTTCTTCATCATCATGGCCCTTGATTGGAGCAATGACAGTGCACCGAATCCTGTAGACAGTCCTGGGTTCATACTTCAAGTCTTGAACCAGATAAGTCATTCTTGGTGGTTGATCCTTGGCCAAAGGCTTCATGAGGACTTCCATCAGCTTATTGGGCAATTCTCGTTCATCATACATCTTCACAGCATGTTCTGAAGGAATTGAAACAGGAAGTACTCGCAGCAGCTCATTTGTGTGTGTTGCGTCATCCAATCCAGTACCCAAGTGTTGATATTTGTTGGATCTCGAGAGATGTGCAAAGTTGCATAGAATTGAAGAACGATGTCGCTGTTCCGATCACAGATATCAGTGCAAAGTGGCAACAGTCCGGGTTCATGAAGAACGTTGAGGACTGGGGCGAAGCAACGAATTTCTTCAAGCTCAACATGAGGAATATGCATGTGCTGAAATATTTTGTTTCTTCCATAGAGCACAGATGCATAATAGTTGAGCTGAGTCCTTGTCCAAAACTTCATGTGCCTGATGCGAAGCTTGTCATAAGGATTTTCTCCGATGAAATACATGCGTTCTTTATAGAACGCCTCCTTCTGAAACTTTGGCCTCTTTGAGAAGGGCTGATTTTGCATAGGCTGAAGATTTTGCTGCTTCTCTTGAGGAGAGACGATCATGGCAGTCTCCGTGTTGAAAACCACAATAGCAGTTTCTATATAAGGTGCAGGAGCATTTTCTTCAGCATGTTCCTCGGGTTGAGGAATTTCATCAGCCTGTGCCTCAGGTTGAGGGTTTTGCTAAGGGTGAGGATTGTCTTCATCCTGAACCTTAGGTTGAGGATCTTGCTTAGGATTAGGATTTTCCTTGGGCTGAGGATCTTCTCCTTGGTTTTCCTCATCTTGAGGAATTTGCTTGGACGAGGAGCCAAATTCTTCAGCTGTTGCAGCTGATTCATGAGCAGGTTCTTCAGGAGGAATGAATGTCCGAGGAATATCATCAATTTGAATTTCCTCATCTGTGTGTTCCACAGACTCAACAGTTTTCATTTCCTCATCGGTCAGATGCTCCTTATCTTTGCTTTCGAAGGGAATCATACAATAGGATGGAGCAATCTTGAGAGGCACAACATCCAAAGAAGCATTTTCATCAAGAGATTTGAGGCGCTTGGCCTCTGATGATTCTGGTGTTCAAGAAGCTTTTCTTTTCTTTGCTTCTTTTTCCACAGCCCTGGTTTTCTTCATGTCTATTGCAGACGGAGTCATTTTCTTCACCTTTGAGGATTTTGGTGAAGGCATTTTCTCTTCAGGAGGCGGAGCAGTATCCGTCCTGGCAGTTTTCGGATCAGATTCATCAGCTGGCTTAGATGCATTAGCTGGAATATCCTTAACTATTTCCTCAATAGCCGGTGCATCAACACGACTTTCTTGAGGAATTTCCTTAGTAGGGGTTGCTTTTTTTCCTCTTCTTCTGTGTGCTGAATAGAAGAGCTAGGCTCAGACTACTTAGGATCTTGTGGTTTTGCTGGAGGAGCAGCCTTCTTGTTGTAATCATCAACTGCATTGGTTGCAAACTTGATGAAATTTGTCTTGGGACTTTGATGATCAAATAGTTTGGTATACTTGTCTGTCGAAGTCTTCAGTTCTGCATAGGTTGACGCAAGAGCATCATGCATCAGGCTGGGGAGATTCTGTCTGAGGAATTTCTCCTTCTTTAGCTTTGCAACCTTTGCTAGTTTGGCTTGCGTCTCCTTCCATTTGGCCTCATTGATGAATGTGGCCACCATATGGCTGATACCTGGGAGAAGCTTCAAGTCATCAATGGGTGTGTTAGGGTCATCATACCAGACATTGATGTAGTCCAACAGGACTTTTGGGTCCATGGCAAGAGGAATGTCACTGCCTCAAGCTTGAGCGACCCGTTCCTGCTTGTTTCTGATGATTGCTTGAAGTGTTTGATCATCATATTCATCACTTCCTTCTGATGCAGAAGGGACTTTGATGACTTTGTTTGGGATGGGTCTGTTTCCTCTTCCAGCAGTCATCTTAGTCTTCAACGGTGTTGGTGAAGACTTTGTCTGGATTCTTTGGATCCTCAAAACCTGGGGCTGAGAAACATATACTTATTCCTCAAGCTTACCATTTAGGAATGCACTTTTCACATCCATTTGATATAAGATAATGTTATTATGATTTGTATAAGCAAGTAGTATTCGAATAGCTTCAAGAGTAGCAACAGGTGCAAAAGTTTCATCGAAATCAATTCCTTCAACCTGTGTATAGCCTCGGACTACAAGTCGTGCCTTATTCCTCACCACTTCGCCATCCTCATCTTGCTTGTATCGGAAAATCCACTTGCTTGCGAGGATCTGGTCTTTTGATGAGCTCCCACACATCATTTAGCTTGAATTGAAGAAGTTCGTCTTGCATGGCTTGAATCGACTCACGTTCCACGAAAGCCTCAACAACTTTTGAAGGTTCTGTGATAGACACAAAGGAACAATGCCTACAAAAGTTAACTAAGTGTGAAGCTTTAGAGCGAGTGAGAGGATCTCGCGCGTTGATGTCATCGAGGATTTTGTCAAGTTCTACTTCATTTGCAATCCTCGGATGAGCTGGTTGAGGATTTCATCTGGGCTGAGGAATTGGTTCTGGAGGAATTTCCTCAGGAGCATCTTCTTGATTTTCATGAGTGCTGGGAATGATTTCTTCAGCAATTTTCTCAATAGGAACAATGTCTTCAGTAGCTTTTAGTTTTATTGCTTCCTCAGGAGACAACTTTTTTGGATCAGGAGGCAATTGCTCTCTTTGCGAGCCATTAGTTTCATCGAACCGCACATCTACAGTTTCAACAACCTTGTTGTGATAGGTGTTGAAGACTCTGTAGGTGTGCGAGTCCTTTCCGTAACCAAGCATAAAACCCTCATGTGCCTTAGGTGCAAACTTTGAGCTATGGTGAGGATCTCTGATCCAACATTTTGCACCGAAGACTTTGAAATAACTTACATTTGGTTTCTTGTAAGTGAGGAGTTCATATGAGGTTTTCTTGAGGAATTTGTGAAGATATAACCTGTTGATGATATGGCAAGCAGTGTTGATTGCTTCAGTCCAAAAACGACGAGGAGTTTGATATTCTTCAAGCATGGTTCGTGCCATCTCAACCAGAGTCCTATTATTTCTTTTGATGACGCCATCTCAACCAGAGTCCTATTCTTTCTTTTGTCAAATTCTATTCCATTATCACTCCTGATGTGTTTGATCTTGACGCCGAAGTTCGTCGAGGCCCTTGAGAAAAATCGTTTGTAGACTTCCTGCACATGAGTTTTATACAGAATGATATGCACCCAAGTATATTTGGAATAATCATCAACTATGACTAAGCCATATAAAGATGCAGCATTTGTTAGAGTGGCATAATGAGTAGGTCCAAATAAATCCATGTGAAGCAATTCAAATGGACGAATAGTAGTCATGATAGTCTTCGAGGGGTGTATGGATCTGGTCATTTTTCAAGACTCGTGTAGCGACCCGATTCAAGACGAGTCAAGCCTGTGGTGTTTCCGTACCATCCCAAGATCATGCTGGTACACACTCTGTACATTAATGTATATATTCAAGAGTTCAATCACACAGCTTTATTAATCGAAATCTCATAAAGAGTACTTTCTTACAATAAAGGATTACAATAAAGTGGCTGAAGGCCATCTCACGAGATAACTTACGAAGACTAGCGGAAGCATCAGGTAGACGAGTCCATCCGACTCCAGGGCATGTCGCTGAGCGTAGATCCTAGCCACCTAGTCGGAAAAGTACTCCGCAACATGATACGTCTACCTATGGAATATGGAATATGCCGGCAAGTCATCAAAAGAGGGGGTAAAAATATTAATCAACTATCTCTACATGCATATTTGGCCGGTGGGGTTATGAGTTTTTGCATAAAGCCAATTTTATCCTACAACAAGAGGGGCTGGAAGCAAAATATTACTTCATTGTTTGTTGTTAACGTGATGGTTCCGCCAACCAGTTCTCGTACCCAAGTTTTTGTTAACACCCACATCATTATTAAGTTGTGTCGAGAGTTCAGGGAAATTTCAATGCCTTCGGCTCAAGTTGTCCATGACCGTGGACACGGCTAATCGATTAGGTTGGGCACTCTGCAGAGTTTTGCACACGTTCCCCACAAGATTTGATCGCCTCCGTGTATGTCCTCGCACTTCAGGGTGTTTGAAGACCGGATGATCAAAACATGATCTTTCAATGGGTCCCTCTGAATCCCTGTCGGTGACCATCCAATCCTACCGTTCTTCTACATATGCTACCACTGCCTGTCCAGAGTCGCCGCGTTGTCCAACCAAGATAGAGCCCATAATGACTTGTGGCTGTGCAGGTAAGCCTTGGGTCTTGAAGTCTCCGTCTGTCTCTTCGAGCCTGGGTGAAGCTTTCCGCAGGATGTCATGGCCGTCTCCAGCATCCCGGGTCATCCACTGGTTTCTCTAGGGAGCCGATCAACCGTGCTTCACCCAGAGTTGCATTGCGTCTGAGGTCTTGAAAATCTTGTCTTTATCGGTCTTGATTATTTAATCAACCTCGCATCACTCGTGTTATGCACTCAACCGAAAACCCGTCTACTCAAGCATAGCAATAAGAAATTTGTCGTCCCGGGGCCAAGTATCGGGGTTGTTGTGTGCCTACCACATGATACGACAACCTATACTAAAATTTCCAAGTACCTAAGCAGCATGCAATTGGGCAAAGAAAGGTGAAACTACCATGCATCAAAAAACATAGGAAATTGTATGATCAAAATGACTTGCCTTGATGATAGTTGTCTTGATCGAGCGCTTCTAAATAACAAGCTTCACACTCCAGGTGATCTACCGATACAAACAAATACACACCATAAGCACTACAATCAAACAACAAGTAGAAATAACATCACAAGTAAAAATTTGCTATGGCCTAAGTGAAAGAATTCAATACACGACACTAAGGCAGAAACTTGTTTCTGTTAAAAACCCAAGTAAAAATAGTTGAAATTTTTTTAAACTTCTACCACAATGAGATATAATCACTAGGAAGTAGTAGCAAAAAGAATCAACTCAAAATCATTTTTAAACTCCTGGAATAAGCAAAACAAGGATTAAACTAAATCTGATCTAATTCAAATTTGACAATTTCAAACATAGACAAATTATATGTTTTTAAAACTACAGAAAAATTGGGATCTACTGGAAAAAGAATCAACCTCATTGGACTAAGGGATCAAAAGCTATGGTCAAAACAAAACTGAAACTATTCTGTTTTTGGAAATAAACAGAAAAATAAAACAATAGCTAACAGACTACGTGGCAGTCCCTGATTGGCTGCGGGGCTGTGTGCTGCGGGTGTTATGAGGAAACGGCCGAGACTTAATGAGAACTCACTGGATAAATAGTTAAGTGAATAAAACCGGCTCGGTTTTGTTAGAAAATCGAAGGGGTATTCCCGATCTAATCTGCAGCGTACGTTCACGATCTAACGACTACTGAGGGGGATGGGGTGCTCACCGGCGGTGCTCTGCTCCGGCGAGGTCTTGACGGCGGCGGCGGCTCGGGTGTGGACGGGGACGGCGCTGCAGAGGGTCTCCGGCGGCGGCGAGAGCTCCAGTCGAAGTGGGCGAGGGCGGCGAGCGCGTTGGTGGCGTCGGGGCGGTGCGGCGTGGCCGGAGGCGGTGCAGGGGAGCGGCCGAAGTTGGCCGCGTTCGGGTGCTCCGGCGAGGGCTGCAAGGGCGACGGGCCGGAGCTTGCGC
Organism: Hordeum vulgare subsp. vulgare; assembly: GCF_904849725.1. Lineage (NCBI taxonomy): Eukaryota > Viridiplantae > Streptophyta > Magnoliopsida > Poales > Poaceae > Hordeum > Hordeum vulgare. The sequence goes on along the minus strand of NC_058520.1, from coordinate 295,299,869 downwards.
GGGGCGGCGGCGGGGTGGAACGGAGTGCGGGGGGTCGGGGCGGTATTTATAGGGGGAGAGGCGCTCGGGGAGGGAAGGGGCAGGGGGATCCCGGGTGGATCCCGGCGAACTGGGAAGGGGCTCAGGGTCGCACTCTGTTTAGGAAAGGGGAGAGGAGGAAGGGGACCGAGGGGAGGGGGAATCGGGCGCTGGGTCCCACCCGGCAGGGAGAGGGGGCTGGGGGGCTTGGGGGCGGTCGGCCGATCCTTAGGGATCTCGGATCCCGGGTCTTGTGGGATTTTGGCCCATTGCTATAAAGCACCGGCTGCGGTTTCTTTTTAAAAAAAAATCTTTCCTATTTTAGTCTTTTTCCGAAAGGGAATAAAAAGGAAACAAATAAAATATGTAATATGGGTTATTATATACCAAAAAAATCAGAAAAATATCCTCTACTCGATTAACATTTTTCCAAAGCAAAAATAAAAACTTTTAAAAAATGTTTTTTTCAGAAAATCCCCTAAATGCTTTATTTCTTTTTTGCAAATATTCTCACGATAAAACTTCGGATTCCTTGGCTCCAAATATTTCAGAAATGCCCCGCACTTTGGAGGGTCATTTTCCTCCGCTCTCTCTCTTGCATGCAAGAGATTATTTTCCCGGCACTTCTTGTGTGAGGAAAAAATCAGAAAAAACAAAAGTCGAAAGAATTCAAATGCAAACTTTATTTCAATCAATATGCATAGATGCTTAGCTACAATGTAAAACATTCCCAATTAGGAAAATTGGGATGTTACAAACCTACCCACCTTAAGATGAATCTCGCCCTCAAGATTCGGGTTGGCTAGAAAATATGTGCGGGTGGTCTCGACGAAGATCCTCTTCTCGTTCCCAGGTGGCTTCTTCCTCGGTGTGATGGCTCCACAACACCTTGCAGAACTTGATGATGTTGCTGCGGGTAAGTCTGTCGGCAGTCTCAAGAATCCGGACGGGTTTCTCCTCATACGTCAGATCACTGTCAAGTTGTATGGCCTCTAGGGGCACTGTATCTCTCAACGGAACATTAGCCATCTCAGCGTGGCATTTCTTCAACTAGGAAACATGGAAGACATCATGAACTCCGGATAATCCTTCCGGCAGTTCCAGTTTATATGCAACTTCGCCTCTACGTTCAAGAATTTTGTAGGGGCCAATGAAACGGGGTGCTAACTTTCCTTCACACCAAATCTCTTGATTCCTCGAAGTGGAGACACCCGAAGATATGCTCGATCTCCCACTTCGTAGGTTACTTCCTTACGTTTGCTGTCAGCATAACTTTTCTGCCTGGACTGAGCTATCTTGAGTCGTTCACGAATTAGCTTGACCTTCTCTTCAGAATCTCGGATAAGGTTAGGACCAAAAAGTTGTCGGTCTCCAACTCCATCCCACATCAACGGTGTTCTGCACCTCCTTCCGTATAGAGCTTCGAAAGGGGCCATCTTCAGACTGGTCTGATAGCTGTTGTTGTATGAGAACTCGGCATAAGGCAGATTGTCATCCCAACTAGACCCATAGTCTAGTGCGCAAGCTCTCAACATGTCCTCCAAAATCTGATTGACTCTCTCGGTCTGTCCATCTGTCTGTGGGTGAAAAGCTGTACTGAACTCCAATCTCGTTCCCAAGGTTTCATGCAGTTGGTGCCAAAATTTTGATGTGAACTGAGTCCCTCTATCTGACACAATGCTCTTCGGTACTCCGTGCAGACATACGATCCTGGTCATATATATCTTGGCCAGCTTGGCACTCGTGTAAGTAGTCTTCACAGGAATGAAGTGAGCTACCTTGGTCAAACGATCGACCACAACCCAAATAGAATCATAGCCAGAACGGGTCCTGGGTAATCCTGTGATGAAGTCCATACCAAGCTTTTCCCATTTCCACTCGGGTATCGGCAGAGGTTGGAGAAAACCTGCTGGCTTCTGATGCTCGGCTTTTACTCGCTGACAAACACCGCATATTGCTACGAACTCGGCAATGTCTTTCTTCATTCCTGTCCACTAGAAATTTTCTTTCAGATCCAGATACATCTTGGTGTTGCCGGGGTGTATCGAGTACGGGGAATCATGGGCCTCCTGAAGTATCAACTTCCTGAGTTCGGGATCATTGGGCACATAAATGCGATCCTCAAACCATAAAGTTACGTGTTCATCCTCACGAAAACCTTTAGCCTTCCCCTCTTTCATTTTCTGCTTAATCTCAGCTATCTCCTTGTCTGATTTCTGTGCTTCGTGGATCTTTACTGTCAAAGTGGACTGAATTTCTAGTGTGGCAACAAATCCTCTTGGAACTATTTCCACTTTGAGCTCTCGGAGGTCATCGGCTAACTCCTGGGGTAACCCTCCTGCTATGAGTGTGTTCACATAACTCTTGCGGCTCAACGCATCGGCAACAACATTTGCCTTGCCTGGGTGATAATGCAATCTCATGTCATAGTCCTTGATCAAATCTAGCCATCGCCTCTGTCTGAGGTTCAACTCCTTCTGCGTGAAGATATATTTCAGGCTCTTGTGATCGGTGTAAACATCACAACTATTTCCGATCAGGAAATGTGTCCAGGTCTTGAGAGCGTGCACTACGGCTGCTAGTTCCAAGTCATGCGTGGCATAATTCTACTCATGGGGTCTGCGCTGTCTGGATGCATAGGCTACAACTTTACCTTCTTGCATCAGCACTCCTCCGAGTCCTTGACGGGAAGCGTCACAGTAAACCTAGAAATCCTTCCGAATGTTCGGCAATATCAGCACTGGGGCTATAACCAGACGTTTCTTCAACTCTTGAAAACTGATTTCACATTCCTCAGTCCAAACATACTTGGACTCCTTCTTCAACAACTCTGTCATGGGCTTGGCGATCTTTGAGAAATTCTCAATGAACCTCCGGTAATATCCGGCAAGTCCGAGGAAACTGCGGATTTCCTTGACTGAAGTGGGTGCTACCCATTCGGTGACTGCTGCGACCTTGGCAGGGTCCACTGCTATTCCTTCTCCTCAGATGACGTGTCCGAGGAATCCGACTTCCTTCAACCAAAACTCACATTTGCTAAACTTTGCATATAGCTTATGCTCTCGAAGTTTCTCCAGAACTAGACGCAGATGTTCCTTGTGTTCCTCTTCGTTCTCGGAGAATATCAGTATGTCATCGATGAACACCACGACAAACTTGTCCAAGTATTCCATAAATACCTTGTTCATCAGATTCATAAAATATGCCGGAGCATTAGTCAGTCCAAATGACATGACCGTGTACTCATACAAGCCGTACCGAGTGGTGAAGGCTGTCTTGGGTATATCCTGTTCACGAATCTTCAACTGATGATACCCGGATCGAAGATCGATCTTTGAGAATATGCGAGCTCCAACTAACTGATCAAACAGATCATTGATCATCGGCAAGGGGTACTTGTTCTTGATGGTCACCTCGTTCAATGCACGATAATCGACAACCATTCTCAAGGACTTATCCTTCTTTTCAACCAAGAGCACTTGGGCTCCCCAAGGTGAAGAACTTGGGCGAATATACCCTTTGTCCAACAACTCTTTAATTTGCTTCTTGATTTCTACCAAGTCATTTGCGGGCATCCGATAGGGTCTCTTGGATATCGGGGCGGTTCCGGGTAATAGCTCAATCAAGAACTCAATCTCTCTATCAGGTGGCATGCCCGGCAATTCCTCCGGAAATACATCTGGGTACTCTTGTACAATCGGTACTTCCTCCTGGACTACTCCCGTGAGAGAGTTTACTCGTTTACTCCGTGTCGGGCGCTGAGACACGTACTTAATCCGCTTCTGCTTGGGGGTGGTGAGCAAAATAGACTTAAGGGCACAATCAATATTCCCTTCATACTTGGCCAACCAATCCACGCCTAGGATTACATCCAATCCCTGGGACTCTAATACGATGAGGTCGGTGGGGAAATTATGGTTCCCGATGTTGAGACTCAAAGCATGGCATCCTATCCCGGCTGTCATCATGCCTCCTGGGGAACTGACCTTAATAGGCTGGCTGAGGGTTCTAGTTGGCAAACTATACTTTTCCACAACTACCCTTGATATGAATGAATGCAGTGCACCAGAATCAAAAAGTACCAATATTGGACGTGAATTTAGCAAAAACTTACCAACCACAGTATCGGGGTGATCATAGACCTCTTCAACATCAATGTGATTCACCTGAGCTCGAGGAAAAGGATTGGGCTTCTTTGCTGCAGAGTTGTCGTTGCCGTTTCCATTTCCTTGCTTGTTCTGGGGACATTTAGTGGCACAGTGTCCCGTCTTCTGACACTTGAAGCAGGTGATGTGATTCAGGTCCTTCTGAGCTGGAGCTGAATGCTGCTGAGTGCCAGTACCACCATTCTTGAAGTTGCTGTTGTTGATGTGGTTCCCATTTCCTCCATGGTTGTGGCCTCCATGGTTGTGCACTGGGTGCTTATGCTGGACGTGTCCTCCAAACTTACTGGATCCAGTCCCGGTATTCTCTGAATAGGGGGTGTAGCGAGGCTTCTGCTGAGTGCCGGCGTTGAACTTTCCATTCCCATACTTCCGCTTGCGGTTCTCCATCTGCTGATGTTTCCCCTCCAGATGAGGGCCTTATCTACCAGCTCATGATAGTTGTTGAAGGTGGCTACAGTCAGCTGAATGCTCAGCTCATCATTGAGTCCCTCCAAGATTTTTTCCTGCTTGGCCGCATCATCGGCCACATCTCCAGGTGCATAACGGGCGAGCATGCTGAATTCATCGACATACTGAGCCACAGAGCGATTCCCCCGGCGTAAGTTGCGAAACTCACGCTTCTTCAGACTCATTGCACCAGCTGAGACATGTGCGGTGCGGAATGCTTGCTTGAACTGCTCCCAAGTGACTCCAGCAATGGGGTATGTGGTGGTGTAGTTCTCCCACCATGCAGCTGCAGGGCCTTCAAGTTGATGCGCGGCAAAGCGCACCTTCTCAGCTTCAGTACAACCAGTCGTGATAAGTTCACGCTCCATCTTGCGGAGCCAATCATCTGCCACAATGGGCTCAATGATGTTGGAGAAAGTTGGAGGGTTTAACCTCAGGAAACGGGTGAGATTGTCGGCCTGGGGTGGATGACAGTTGTTGTTATTGTTCTGGTTCTGGATGATCAGCTGCATCAGGGTATTCTGTTGCTAAATTAACTGGGTGAGTTCCGGCGGAAAGTTGGAGGTAGGGGCATGTCTCGGAGGCATCTGATGTTTGTAGAGGGGTGAGATTAGCATAGAACAATGGTCTAAGAGTAATTACACTACCCATATGAAATGCAACAAACAAGTATCACACCACACATTTTATTCAATACCATCACAAAGGTTCACACGGGGATACAAAATTCGATAATCCTAAACATCGGCCTAATCGTTTAACGATAAGGTAAATTTGGTGGTCTAATCTAAGTGTCCTCCTCAGAAAAGCATGGTGGTGGTTCCTTCGGTGGAGCTTTCTTCATAGTCCTCGTCATTGCTGATCAAGGGGGCTATGTCACCATCGGGATGAAGGTTCTCGCCCATGTCCAGTTCCTCCTCCAGGTATGCAACTCGAGTCTTCAGCTTCTCGATCCTCTCCAGAAAGTCCTTCATTTCCAATTCGTGCTCATAGTGGGCTTCCCAGGCTGCTTCTTCGAGTTCGAGTTCACGGAGCGACAGTTGCTTGATCTTCCTGGCGTCCTTGATCACACGATGCTCTAGAGTCCCGCTGTGCTTCTCCAAGGTCTGGGCATAAGACAGGAGAGCGTCCTTGGTCTTGCTTGAGATGATTTCTCCGTCTTCGCTTCTCCGAGATACCGTGAATAGGTCTGGTGAAATAGGGCAGCCTTTGTACTCTTCCTTGATACGTCCGAGTGCACAATGGACCGCCATGTCCCTTCCGAGAATCCAGTTGGGTGCGATGAATTTGAAATCCACCGGCTCAGTGCGCAGCTCGAATGTCCTTTCCGGAACGTGCACCTCGATCCTGTAGCGTGAATCCTCCGGGTAAGACGAAGTGGGCTTCCCTGTGATAGTCGGCAGAGCAATCCTCAAGTTCTTGGTGATCTGTACCAGCTCCTTCCCGAAAGGCATAGTGGCGTCGGGCTGGCAAAACTCCATGAACTTAACGGGGATGAAGGTGGCCATCTAAAACATTGGAAAATCGGAGAGAAGTCAGAAATGATTAGAAGAGAAAATAGAGGATTTATAGACATAAGAAGATAGTTTTCTTCCTAAGGCTTTTTCCATTCCTAGAGGTTACGTCCTACGATCAGCGTGTGCTATGAATACCATTTCTGTAGCGACCCGACTCAAGACGAGTCAAGCCTCTAGTGTTTCCGTACCATCCCAAGATCATGCTGGTACACACTCAGTACATTAATGTATATATTCAAGAGTTCAATCACACAGCTTTATTAATCGAAATCTCATAAAGAGTACTTTATTACAATAAAGGATTACAATAAAGTGGCTGAAGGCCATCTCACGAGATAACTAACAAAGACTAGCGGAAGCATCAGGTAGACGAGTCCATCCGACTCCAGGGCATGTCGCTGAGCGTAGATCGTAGCCTCACTCCTGGTCGAAAAAGTACTCTGCAACATGATACGTTGCAGCCGTGTAGGTCAGCATATGGAATATGCCGGCAAGTCATCGAAAGAGGGGGTAAAAATATTAATCAACTATCTCTACATGCATATTTGGCCGGTGGGGCTATGAGTTTTTGCATAAAGCCAATTTTATCCTACAACAAGAGGGGCTGGAAGCAAAATATTACTTCATTATTTGTTGTTAACGAGATGGTTCCGCCAACCAGTTCTCGTACCCGATTTTTTGTTAACACCCACATCATTATTAAGTTGTGTCGAGAGTTTAGGGAAATTTCAATGCCTTCGGCTCAAGTTGTCCATGACTGTGGACACGGCTAATCGATTAGGTTGGGCACTCGGCAGAGTTTTGCACACGTTCCCCACAAGATTTGATCACCTCCGTGTATGTCCTCGCACTTTAGGGTGTTTGAAGACCGGATGATCAAAACATGGTCTTTCAACGGGTCCCTCTGAATCCCTGTCGGTGCCCATCCAATCCTACCGTTCTTCTACATCTGCTAGCACCGCCTGTCCAGAGTCGCACGTTGTCTAACCAAACCAGAGCCCATAATGACTTGTGACTTGGGACTTGAAGTCTCCGTCCGTCTCTTCGAGCCTGGGTGAAGCTTTTCGCAGGATGTCATGGCCGTCTCCAGCATCCCGGGTCATCCACTGGTTTCTCCAGGGAGCCGATCAACCGTCCTTCACCCAGAGTTGCATTGCGTCCGAGGTCTTGAAAATCTTGTCTTAACCGGTCTTGATTATTTAATCAACCTCGCATCACTCGTGTTATGCACTCAACCGAAAACCCGTCTACTCAAGCATAGCAATAAGAAATTTGTCGTCCCGGGGCCAAGTATCGGGGTTGTTGTGTGCCTACCACATGATACTACAACCTATACTAAAATTTCCAAGTACCTAAGCAGCATGCAATTGGGTAAAGAAAGGTGAAACTACCATGCATCAAAAAACATAGGAAATTGTATGATCAAAATGACTTGCCTTGATGATAGTTGTCTTGATCGAGTGCTTCTAAGTAACAAGCTTCGCACTACGGGTGATCTACCGATACAAACAAATACACACCATAAGCACTACAATCAAACAACAAGTAGAAATAACATCACAAGTAAAAATTTGCTATGGCCTAGGTGAAATAATTCAATACACGACACTAAGGAAGAAACTTGTTTCTGTTAAAAACCCAAGTAAAAATATTTGAAATTTTTTGAAACATCTACCACAGTAAGATATAATCACTAGGAAGTAGTAGCAAAAAGAATCAACTCAAAATCATTTTTTAAACTCCTGGAATAAGCAAAACAAGGATTAAACTAAATCTGATCTAATTCAAATTTGAAAATTTCAAACATAGACAAATTAAATGTTTTTAAAACTACAGAAAAATTGGGATCTACTGGACAAAGAATCAACCTCATTGGACAACGGGATCAAAAGTTATGGTCAAAACAAAACTGAAACTATTCTGTTTTTGGAACTAAACAGAAAAATAAAACAATAGCTAACAGACTACGTGGCAGTCCCTGATTGGCTGCGGGGCTGTGTGCTGCGGGTGTTATGAGCAAACGTCCGAGACTTAACGAGAACTCACTCGCTAAATAGTTAAGTGAATAAAACTGGCTCGGTTTTGTTAGAAAACCGAAGGGGTATTCCCGATCTAATCTGCAGCGTACGTTCATGATCAAAGGGCTACTGAGGGGGATGGGGTGCTCACCGGCGGTGCTCTACTCTGGCGAGGTCTTGACGGCGGCGGCGGCTCGGGTGTGGACGGGGACGGCGCTGCAGAGGGTCTCCGGCGGCGGCGAGAGCTCCAGTCGAAATGGGCGAGGGCGGCGAGCGCGTTGCTGGCGTCGGGGCGGTGCGGCGTGGCCGGAGGTGGTGCAGGGGAGCGGCCGAAGTTGGCCGCGCTCGGGTGCTCCGGCAAGGGCTGCAAGGGCGACGGGGCGGAGCTTGCGCGGGGCGGCGGCGGGGTGGAATGGAGTGCGGGGTGCCGGGGCAGTATTTATAGGGGGAGAGGCGCTCGGGGAGGGAAGGGGCAGGGGGATCCCGGGTGGATCCCGGGGAACTGGGAAGGGGCTCGGGGTCGGGCTCTGTTTAGGAAAGGGGAGAGGAGGAAGGTGACCGAGGGGAGGGGGAATCGGGCGCTGGGTCCCACGCGGCAGGGAGAGGTGGCTGGGGGGCTTGGGGGCGGTCGGCCGATCCTTAGGGATCTCTGATCCCGGGTCTTATGGGATTTCGGCCCACTGCTACAAAGCGCCGGCTGCGGTTTTTTTTTTAAAACCTTTCCTATTTTTGTCTTTTTCTGAAAGGGAATAAAAAGGAAACAAATAAAATATTTAATATGGGGTATTATATACCAAAAAAATCAGAAAAATATCCTCTACTCGATTAACATTTTTCCAAAGCAAAAATAAAAACTTTTAAAAAATGTTTTTTCAGAAAATCCCCTAAATGCTTTATTTCTTTTTTGCAAATATTCTCACGATAAAACTTCGGATTCCTTGGCTCCAAATATTTCAGAAATGCCCCGCACTTTGGAGGGTCATTTTCCTCCGCTCTCTCTTGTGTGCAAGAGATTATTTTCCCGGCATTTCTTGTGTGAGAAAAATAGAAATGCAAAAACAAAAGTCGAAAGAATTCAAATGCAAACTTTATTTCAATCAATATGCATAGATGCTTAGCTACAATGTAAAACATTCCCAATTAGGAAAATTGGGATGTTACAACTCACAAGCACCGCAGAGGTGGTCCTTGAGGAATTTGACTGATTCGATGCCGATGACATGCTTCTTCTTCGCCAGCGTGTGCAAATTCCTCATGCCTGCATGATCAAGTCTTCGATGCCATAGCCACCCTTCTGAGGTTTTTGCTAGTATGCATGTGGCTGGTTGAGGAACTATAGAGAAATCAACAATGTACAAATCCCCTCTTTTAACACCTTTGAAGACTTTGAATCTGACAGATTCCATGATGACAACGCATCTATATTTTCCAAAGATAACAACCATATGAAGATCACAAAGCATTGTGATGGACTTGAGGTTAAACCCAAGGTATTCAACAAGCATCACTTTGTCCATGTGCCTGTCCTTGGGAATAGCCACTTTGCCGAGTCCCAATACCTTGCTTTTACCTTTGTCAGCATAAGTGATTTGCTTCAGAGGTGATGGAGTTAGTGGCATATTCATCAGCAAGCTTTTGTCACCAGTCATGTGATGTGTGCATCCATTATCAAGAACCCACTCAGTACTCTTTGGTTTGGCATCCTGCAGATGAGTTAGTACATCTTACCATCTCATATGCTTCAGACTTGAAGAATATGATATCAATTTCATCAGATAGGAGTATCATCATAAACAGAATTATGAGGACATGTGAAATCTTTTTTATTTCATGACTGTTAGCTTGCGCCCTATCAAGCATTTTCCTTAGGTCTCGAGCAAATTCTTCAGATGATGATTTTCATCTGGAGACCTGACCTGCAGAAGTGATTAGTTCAATTTCTTCATCACCCACATCTGAAGGGTTTGTAAAGAGTTCATCATCCTGCGAGCACCATATGAGAAAGGGGGCATTGAAGCTAATGCACTTCTCTTTATAGTAGGGGGATTAAAGAACTCAAATGAATATGCATAGAATTTCTTTGAGGATTTATGAACATAATGATTTGAAGAATAATGCTCATATTCATATTCCTTGTAATTTCCCTCCATGTTAGAAGCATTAGCACGGGTACGAGCACAATTTTGACGAGATGAGGATTTTGATCCTCTTGAAGACTTTGGTCCTCCTGAGGAATTTGATCTGGGGGTCAAATTCTTCACAGCTGGTGTCATGAGGACATTCACCTGAAGATTTTCAAAGCAACTTTTGGGGACCCAGAGTTTCCTCAGGGGTGGTCCATTCCTGCAGTTAGTTCCAACATATCGAGCAAATACTTCACCAGATTGATTTTTGAACTGTTTATAGTTGGTGTCAAATGACTCATCTGAGGAATAGGATAATTCACATGCAAAGCCTGTTAGATTGGATGGATCAACATGAGGCCCTTTAGTAGCAACCCATGAGGTTTTGGGATACTGCTCAGGTTTCTAGTATGATCCATCAACATTCAATTTCCTCTCAAAGGTAATTCCTTCTTTCCTCAGGTTCCTGTTCAAAATCTTCTTTTCGAGCACATCGCAAAGGGTTTGTGCCCTTTGAGACTTTTGTACATGCCTGTCACATACAATTCCTTCAGCCCTGCATTTTCATCAGTGACATTTCTGGTTTCCTGAAGTGAGGAATTTGATACCACAGGAGCAGTTGAAGAATTTGTAGCAATAGAAGCATTTGATGATTCGGGTGAAGAATTAGCAGTTTCACGTTCAATGCATTTGAGACATGGTGGAATGAATTCAACTTGAGCGGTACTGATTTGTTGAGCGAGTAATGAATCATTTTCCATAAAAAGATCATCATTTTGAAGATTTCTTCTTTTACTTCGAGTTATCAGAACTTTCATCCTTGTATTTTTCTTCTTTGATTCCTTCACCCAACAAGGACAATCACGAATGTAGTGACCTGACTTCTTGCATTTGTGGCAGGTTCTTTTCTCGTGGTCCTCAGATGAAGATTATGATTTCCTCATATCTCTCCTTGAAGATTTACCAAATTGACCACGTCTTGTAATCTTCTGGAATTTCCACACGAGCATTGCAAGCTCCTGTCCAAATTATTGAGGATCACCAATGCTGCCATCCGAGTCTTCTTCTTCTGATGAGGAAATTCCTTTGGCCTTTAGTGCACAAGGTCTAGAATAGCTTGGTCCATATAGATCTCTCTTTTCTTCTTGTTGGAATTCATGAGTATTGAGTCTTTCGAGTATATCAGTAGGATCAAGCATCTTGTAGTCTGGTCTTTCTTGAATCATCAGAACTAAAGTATCCAATGAAGAATCCAAAGATCTTTGCAGTTTCTTCACAACTTCATGGTTAGTAATGTCTCGAGCATCCAGTGCTTGCAATTCATTTGATATGTTAGTGACACGATCAAAGGTATCTTGGCAGCTTTCATTGTCAAGCCTTTTGAAGTGATTGAAGAGATTGCAAAGAACATCAACATGAGAATCACGCAGGGTGGATACTCCTTCATTTACTTTGGACAGCCTTTCCCAGATTAGTTTTGCTGAGCCCAAAGCACTCACTCTGCCATACTGACATTTGCTCAGATTGCCACAAATGATATTCTTCGCTTGAGAATCAAGTTGCTTGAATTTCTTCACATGAGCGGCCGAGACAGTAGCAGTGATGATAGGGACACCATGTTCCACAATATACCAGAGATCATTGTCAATAGCTTGTAGATGCATCTGCATCTTGGTCTTCAAGAAGGGAAAGTCCTTTCCTTCGAAAGTAGGACATCCTGAAGTAACCTTGATCATGCCTACAGTTGACATAACTAAAACTCCAGGTGGTTAAACCAAAATCACATAGAACAAGGGAGTACCTTGCTCTGATACCAATTGAAAGTGCGTTATATCGACTAGAGGGGGTTGAAAAGGAGATTTTTAGAATTTCATCACTAAGGAAATTCCTTTTGAGGAAATTCCTCACTGATGACTAACTTGAAGTGGAAACATCAAAGGATCAAGGGGTGCAAAGTATCACAACAACAGTTTTCAAGATCAGGAATATGAAAAGTAGTTTGCACAGTACGCACGCACAGAGAAAGCAAGTGAGGATTAACTCGCGTGAAGAATTTGGGGTTGAGGAATTTCAGAGAAAGTCTTCAGCAAATTCTTCAAATAGTGACAATGAAAATATTCAACATACAATATTGAGGAATTGAAACAGTTGAAGAAATAGAACCCGTTTCACACTGAAGACAATGGTTGATGACCCAGTTCCAACTGCTATGACAGTTGTACGTCTGGTTTGGAGCGGCTTGGTATTGAAACCAAAAGACACACAGTCCCGGGACACACAGTCCCTACCGTATTCTCCTTGAGCTAAGAACACCAAGTCCTCGCCCAACACTCGTGGTAAGTCTTCAGGGCAGACTTCCAAACCCTCACAAACTTGGTCACCCGACGATCCACAATTGATTGTTGGATTGCTCTAGACCATGACGCCTAACCGTCTGGAGGATGCACAGTCCTCAAAGGTAAAAGGCTTCAGTCCAACAAAGGAACAAATTCTTCAGTGATGCTCAATCACTTGGTTTTTGGTTTGTGTTTTGGTGTTTGGGGTATTTCCTCACTGATGATTTACTCTCGAAGACTCTCAGGAATTTGGGTTGCTCTTATGACAAGTGCCAGTTTCTAACGGAGCTTCCAACCAGCTAATGGTTGTGGGGGCGGCTATTTATAGCCTGGGAGCATCCCGACATGATTTGACATTAATGCCCTTAAATAATATGATCACTGGTGTGGATAAGATCGATGATGTGGCGCAAATTGCGGCAACGGTCGGGACCCTCAACTGTGAGAGTCCTCATGTCTCTCATATTCCTCATTTGAGGCTTTTGGTAGGATTAGGCTTGGGTTGAGCATCATGAGGAAATTCATTCCGAAGTGTTACCTCGACCCCCTTTAATAGTACGGTGTTCCTATGACTCAAGAGTGAAAAAAAATGTAACAGAAAGAATAAATCTTCATGCTTCAAAGTCTTCGGATCGTTTTTCTTCAGAACATACTGAATTTCTCATCGTCAATATCTTCAGGAGAAATATCAATTTCATCGCAATTTCTTCGCGATCAAAGTCTTGAGTAGAAGACCAATTTCTTCACCCGAAGATATACATTTTTAGGGGTCGATATTCATCGAATATTACAAACTCCTCAGCGACTTATAGATCTTGTGTACACTCATGAACACATTAGATACTTAACCTATAAGTCTTCAAACCACCAAAATCACTAAGGGGCACTAGATGCACTTACAAAAGTACATGAGTGGGACCCTGCTGGCAGCCTCGCCGGCTGACCAGGTGGTCCACAGGGGTCTTGTCTTGTCGCTGGAGGGGCCCACCAGCTGCGAGGTCCCATCTGGCTATGGGACCTGCCGGCTAGCCAGTAAGGCTCTCGCGTAAGGCCGACGCAGGGCATGTGTAGTACGTCCGGCATATTCTTCCGAGATTCGTCATGTGCAGCCAGGACGGCCGTCTCCGCTATTCCCATGCCGAGTGTTGTAATGGAGTGTGAGTTTGACGGGCTAACAATATGCAGGATGATGGATCGGAGCCAGGGTAGGTCAGTGGTATGGCCGCCGATGCTGTACCCGTCGTGCGCTCCAATCCTCTACTCGTGCTGATGAATACACAACTTTGATCGTAGGGTCTCATCATGACCTACGATCTGATGTGACTTGGGCTCCCTGGCCTGCCACTAGCCTCGCTAGCCGACCCTTGGAACGGCCATCTCGCCCCTAGCCGGCGAGCCCGTCCTGGACGGCCAAAGGAATGTAGCTGTCTTGTCTCTAGCCGACAGGGGCTTCCTAGCCGGCCACACGGAGTTGTTCTTTTCATTCAAGATAGAAGGCAAAGGAGTAGGCTCGATGAGACTACCCCGGGGCACCTCCCCCAAGCTTGGCACAAGCCAAGGGGAGTGACCATACCCATGTGTTTAGTTGTCTTTCTTTGGAGGTAGTGATGTTGGAGTTGTTGGTGAGGTTGAAGGATTGTCTTCCGTCTTCCAAGGCATGGGCTCACCATCTTAAAAAGATGAACGAGTCTCTGGGATCCTCAAGTCTGTAGCCAAACTCATTCTCTTAAATCTGTATACATACTCATAGTTTTGGTTTTGCAGGTCATAGATCTGGGCTTGGAGATGCTCAATTTTCTCGTAAATCTTGACGACGTGATCCCTGATGTCCTTGTCGTGTAGCTTGTGATTATGGGTAAACTCCACGATCGTCATGTGAATGGCATTGATTCCTCGTTCCACCATCCCTTGGCACTTGAAGACTTGTTGCTCCATTGTTTCGAGCCTTGTCTCCATGCTTCCGGTCTTCTTTGGCCCCTCAACAACACGGATGTGCAACACCCCCTCATTCATCTCAATGGTTTGAGGGTGTTGCAGCACCTCCGCAAGTTAGGGGTTGATGACCCTCTCGAAGAACTTATCCTTGAAAGCACTTGAAGACGTCATGTTGATCTAAATATACCGCAGAAACAACTCAAAACGAAAGCAGGAGATATTGTTGTGATACGAAGGTCAAAACCTTCGGGGGATTGTATAATGAATTTATACTGACCCGAAAGAGTATACCACAAGAAAACGGAGTTTGGAGGGTGCACGAGGTGGCCACAAGCCTGCAGGGCGCGCCTAGGGGGGGTAGGCCACGCCCCTGGCTTGTCGCCTCCTTGTGCACTCTTCGGACTACTTTGAATTTTCCTAATTTTTTAATTGTTCCAAAACTGGTAAAAATTGCCACTTGCGTAGGGTCTATCCATGTTCATGCTCAAGTACACAATGTCCAATAATACCATTTACTCTTTCTTTATAAAGGTGTGGGTCGTCCGAAAAGTAATATCTTAAATCATAGAAGAACTTTTTCTTTTTTTGGTATGTGAAGCTAGGCGTTTTATATTTTGCAACAATGTAGTTAGCATAATTAGCATACCAAGGAGCACTGCGTGAATTATTTATGACGGCTAATTGTTCATTAGGGAAGCTATCATCAATAGTTAGTGGGTCATCAAGAACATTCTATAGTCTAGACATCCAAAGAAGTTAGCTATCATCAATAGTTAGTTGATTCATGAGCAGGTTCTTCAGGAGGAATGAATGTTCGAGGAATATCATCAATTTGAATTTCCTCATCTGTGTGTTCCACAGACTCAGAAGTTTTCATTTCCTCATCGGTCAGATGCTCCTTATCTTCGCTTTCGAAGGGAATCATAGCATAGGATGGAGCTATCTTTAGAGGCACAACATCCAAAGAAGCATTTTCATCAAGGGATTTGAGGTGCTTGGCCTCTGATGATTCTGGTGTTCAAGAAGCTTTTCTTTTCTTTGCTTCTTTTTCTGCAGCCCTGCTTTTCTTCATGTCTATTGCAGACGGAGTCATTTTCTTCACCTTTGAGGATTTTGGTGAAGGAATTTTCTCTTAAGGAGGCGGAGCAGTATCCGTTCTGGCAGTTTCCGGAGCAGATTCATCAGCTGGCTTAGATGCATTAGCTGGAATATCCTTAACTATTTCCCTAATAGACGGTGCATCAACACGGCTTTCTTGAGGAATTTCCTTAGTAGGGGTTGCTTGTTTTCCTCTTCTTCTGTGTGCTGAACAGAATAGCTAGGCTTAGACTACTTAGGACGCTGTGGTTTTGCTGGAGGAGCAGCCTTCTTGTTGTAATCATCAACTGCATTGGTTGCAAACTTCATGAAATTTGTCTTGAGACTTTGATGATCAAATAGTTTGGTATACTTGTCTGTCAAAGTCTTCAATTCTGCCTAGGTTGACACCAGAGCATCATGCATCAGGCTGAGGAGATTCTATCTGAGGAATTTCTCCTTCTTCAGCTTTGCAACCTTTGCTTGTTTGGCTTGCGTCTCCTTCCATTTGGCCTCATTGATGAATGTAGCCACCATATGGCTGATACCTAGGGGAAGCTTCAAGTCATCAATGGGTGTGTTAGGGTCATCATACCAGACATTAATGTAGTCCAACATGACTTTTGGGTCCATGGAAAGAGGAATGGCACTGCCTGAAGCTTGAGCGACCCGTTCCTGCTTGTTTCTGATGATTGCTTGCAGTGTTTGATCATCATATTCATTACTTCCTTCTAATGTAGACGGGACTTTGATGACTTTGTTTGGGATGGGTCGGTTTCCTCTTCCAGCAGTCATCTTAGTCTTCAACGGTGTTGGTGAAGACTTTGTCTGTGAGCTCGTGGCAGATGGAACAGAGGAGCTGGAGACAGTAGGTTGTTGCTACACAATCTACTTGTGTTCAGGCTTTGAAGCCTGTGTGGTTGTTGAGGGTTTTGGCGCAGACGCAGGCGCAACCTTCTGAAGAAATTTCTCTTGAGGCTTTGAAGCCTTTGATATCTTTGGCAAAGGCTTCACTTCAGGAATGGCCGTGCCAGAAGTTTGAGCAGCTGAGGAGGTGGCTGCGGCAGCAGCAGCATCACATTCTTCATGGAATTTCCTCACAGCAGCTTCTGCTTGCTTCTGGAGCTTTGACAAGTGTTTGTTCTTTTCCTCAAGATAATCATCAATAGTCTTTAGGCTTGAAGGATGGGCATTCTGATGATCCTCGAGAGGAGGACTTTTTCCAGGTGGCTCAAGAGCGAATTTCTTCGCGTACTTTGGAGTGACGAAGCGGTATTCCTTCCACTCCTTAGCCCACGTGCATTCTATCTTTTGGAGCCTGATTTTCCTTTTGGGCATTGATTCTTGCTCATCTATTGTGCAATAGTCCAAGTATATATCCTCAAGGATATCAATGGTAGTGTTTTGTTTGAGTTTCTTTCCACCCTTTTGCTTCCTGTCATCTTCCATTTTCTTCAGCTGAGGCTTTTGCTGAGGAAATTGAGCTCTTGACGATTCTGATGACACTGGCAGCGTTTCTTGAAGAAACGCTGCAAATGAGTTAAGTTGATGAGAACCTAGAGATTCATCAGCTGACATTTTTGTACCTGTGAACAGAGTATAGTTGCGAGGAATTTGGAGAGGTCAAATGCGTTCTCAGATTTGAAGAAATTGAATTTTTTTAAAGTTGAGGAATTTGACCAGTGGGTTGAGGAATTTGTCTAAGCACTTTGATATTGGGTTCCAGAGTTGTACAGATTCAAAAATTTGCACAATTGAGGAATGACATGAAGAATTTTAGTTGCTTAGTGAAATTCATCAAGTGTTTGAGGAATAAGCAGTGTTTGAGAAATAGAGACTGATAGACACTGAGGAAAAACAGATTCCACGAATCTAAGGTAAAATAGTAGATTGAAAGGGACTTTAAAAATAGGATTTTATTTACCCTATATAGCAAGCACGCAGAACAGGAGAAGTAGCAGTAGATGCTCTTTGGTGCGAGTCCATTGCGCTCTAACTTGGCGGCACAAGACGGCTACGGCGGCGGCGGACGAAGAAGTTCCGATTCCGGCGTGATTTCGGCGATGGAGAGGTCGAGGCTGTGAAGCTGTTCGTCGCCGGCGATGAAACTTCTAGCGGTGGCGCTAGGTCTTTGCTGTAGTGGAGAGAAGGTCGAGAGAGAACGAAGAGTTTTGACCGGAGGGGGTAAGAACGTATTTATAGCTCAGCTGAAAACTGTCCGGCCGATTCTTTCGGACCGAACCGCCCTTGCCCTTTCTTCTCCGCATGACACGTGTAGCCAAAGGTTAAAGCTGTGGAGATCATGCTTATCTGGTCATGGGAAGTGGGATTCAGTTACTGTGTAACAATATAAAAATTATTTTTGAGGATTTTAGGATTTTGTTGCAAAATCATCAGCGGACAAGGACGCAGTGAGGATTTTGAACAAACTTTCAAGTAGAGCGCATATGAAGAATTGCATAGACTGGGTGAGTAAAGCATAGGGGGGAGTAGGGTCCGATCACATTCACTTAGATGAAATATCAGGTTGAAGAATTAGCTATAAGTGAATGTTGTTGAGGACTTTGAAATCACAGTCTATATATATATATATATATATATATATATATATATATATATATATATATATATATCTAGGCAAATGAACATCATCAAGTGTTTTGAAGATTTTGACTAACTTGAGGATTTTGTGACAAAGCGTCATGTTGATGAATTTCAGCTTTGATGAAAAACAAATTTGAAGAAGATCAACTTTGAAGAACAACAACTTTGAAGAAAATCAACTTTGAGGGAAAACAACTTTGAAGAAATTCAACTTGAGAAATTTCAAAGTTGGGTGGTGGCGTGACCCACCGTATAAGAATGATGATTTCAGGCGCCACGTACAATTGTGGTTTGGCCTTGAGACCAAATTTTTCATTAATTTCCTCACACTAAGAGTGATATTCTTCATTGGTTGAAGAAAATCGATTCTTCGTGTGTTGCACATCTAAGTCATCAATTTTGCATAAGTGTTAGGATGTGTGCATGTTTTTATAAAACATTTGAAGATTCTAAGATATTTAGCTCACACCGCAACTTGCAAAACCTTTTCTCATCCAAGGGCTTAGTGAAGATATTTGCTAGTTAATCGTCAGTCTTCACATGGTCGATGAGGATATTGCCCTTGAGGACATGGTCCCGAAGAAAATGATTTCGAATCTCGATGTGCTTAGTCTTCGAGTGCTGTACTGGGTTGTATGCAATCTTGATTGCACACTCATTGTCGCAGTAGAGAGGCACATTCTTCATGTTGATGTCGTAGTCCTTGAGGGTTTGCTTATCCATAGCAATTGAGCACAACATGAACCATCAAAAATGTACTCAGCTTCGGCAGTGGAGAGAGAAACGCAGTTCTGCTTCTTTGAGGACCAACAGACTAATGATCTTCCGAGGAAATGACATGTGCCAGAAGTTGACTTGTGATCCACACGGTCACCAGCATAGTCAGAATCAGAATATCCCACGAGATGAAGATTTGAGACCTTGGGGTACCATAATCCTAGTGTTGGTGTGTCAGCTAAGTATCGAAGAATATGCTTCACAGCCTTATGCTGTGATTCCTTCGGTTTCGCTTGAAAACATGCACACATGCAAACACTAAGCATTATATCTTGCCTAGATGCACACAAATACATAAGGAGCCAATCATGGAGCGATATACCTGCTGATCGAATTCTTTACCATTTTCGTCAGTGCATAGGTGGCCGTTGGTAGGCATGGGAGTCTTAGCACCTTTGCATTCATGCATGTTGAATTTGCTGAGAACATCCTTGAGGTATTTCTCCTGTGATATGAAGATCCCATTGCGTTGTTGACGAATTTGAAGACCTAAGAAGAATTTCAGCTCCCCCATCATAGACATCTGATATTCTTCACTCATCATGTAAGCAAATTGATCACTATAACGTTTGTCAGTACAGCCAAATATGATGTCATCGACATATATCTGGCACACAAATAGTTCATTATCATAGGATTTTGTGAAAAGAGTTGGATCGAGTGGACAAGGTTTGAAGCTTTTCTTCATGAGGAATTCCTTCAATGTATCGTACCATGCCCGAGGGGCTTGCTTGAGACCATAGAGCGCCCTTTTAAGTCTGAATACTTTGTCTGGATTCTTTGGATCCTCAAAACCTTGGGCTGAGAAACATATACTTCTTCCTCAAGCTTACCATTTAGGAATGCACTTTTCACATCCATTTGATATAAGATAATGTTATTATGATTAGCATAAGCAAGTAGTATTCAAATAGCTTCTAGTCTAGCAACAGGTGCAAAAGTTTCATCAAAATCAATTCCTTCAACCTGTGTATAGCCTCGGGCTACAAGTCGTGCCTTATTCCTCACCACTTGGCCATCCTCATCTTGCTTGTTTCGTAAAATCCACTTGCTTGCGAGGATCTGGTCTTTTGATGAGCTCCCACATGTCATTTAGCTTGAATTGAAGAAGTTCGTCTTGCATGGCTTGAATCGACTCATGTTCCAGGAAAGCCTCAACAACTTTTGAAGGTTCTGTGATAGACACAAAGGAACAATGCCCACAAAAGTTAACTAAGTGTGAAGCTTTTGAGCGAGTGAGAGGATCTCGCGCGTTGATGTCATCGAGGATTTTGTCAAGTTCTACTTCATTTGCAATCCTCGGATGAGCTGGTTGAGGATTTCATCTGGGCTGAGGAATTGGTTCTAGAGGAATTTCCTTAGGAGCATCTTCTTGATTTTCATGAGTGTTGGGAATGATTTCTTCAGCAATTTCCTCAATAGGAACAATGTCTTCAGTAGCTTTTAGTTTTATTGCTTCCTCAGGAGACAACTTTTTTGGATCAGGAGGCAATTGCTCTCTTTGCGAGCCATTAGTTTCATCGAGCCGCACATCTACAGTTTCAACAACCTTGTTGTGATAGGTATTGAAGACTCTGTAGGTGTGCGAGTCCTTTCCGTAACCAAGCATAAAATCCTCATGTGCGTTAGGTGCAAACTTTGAGCTATGGTGAGGATCTCTGATCCAGCATTTTGCACCGAAGACTTTGAAATAACTTACATTGGGTTTCTTATAAGTGAGGAGTTCATATGAGGTTTTCTTGAGGAATTTGTGAAGATGTAACCTGTTGATGATATGGCAAGCAGTGTTGATTGCTTCAGTCCAAAAACAACGAGGAGTCTGATATTCTTCAAGCATGGTTCATGCCATCTCAACCACAGTCCTATTATTTCTTTTGACGACGCCATTTTGCTGAGGAGTATAAGGAGCAGACAATTCGTGAGTAATACCAAGTTCATCAAGATAATTATCAAGACCAGTGTTTTTGAATTCTATTCCATTATCACTCCTGATGTGTTTGATCTTGACGCCGAAGTTCATCGAGGCCCTTGAGGAAAATCGTTTGAAGACTTCCTGCACATGAGTTTTATACAGAATGATATGCACCCAAGTATATCTGGAATAATCATCAACTATGAATAAGCCATATAAAGATGCAGCATTTGTTAGAGTGGCATAATGAGTAGGTCCAAATAAATCCATGTGAAGCAATTCAAATGGACGAGTAGTAGTCATGATAGTCTTCGAGGGGTGTTTCGATCTGGTCATTTTTCAACACTCACAAGCACCGCAGAGGTTATCCTTGAGGAATTTGACTGATTCGATGCCGATGACATGCTTCTTCTTCGCCTGCGTGTGCAAATTCCTCATGCCTGCATGATCAAGTATTCGATGCCATAGCCACCCTTCTGAGGTTTTTGCTAGTAAGCATGTGGCTGGTTGAGGAACTGTAGAGAAATCAACAATGTACAAATCCCCTCTTTTAACACCTTCGAAGACTTTGAATCTGACAGATTCCATGATGACAACGCATCTATATTTTCCAAAGATAACAACCATTTCAAGATCACAAAGCATTGTGATGGACATGAGGTTAAACCCAAGGGATTCAACAAGCATCACTTTGTCCATGTGCGTGTCCTTGGAAATAGCCACTTTGCCGAGTCCCAATACCTTGCTTTTACCTTTGTCAGCGTAAGTGATTTTCTTCTGGGGTGATGGAGTTAGTGGCATATTCATCAGCAAGCTTTTGTCACCAGTCATGTGATGTGTGCATCCATTATCAAGAACCCACTCAGTACTCTTTGGTTTGGCATCCTGCAGATGAATTAGTACATCTTACCATCTCATATGCTTCAGACTTGAAGAATATGATATCAATTTCATCAGATAGGAATATCATCATAAACAGAATTGTGAGGACGTGTGAAATCTTTTTTATTTCATGAGTGTTAGCTTGCGTCCTATCAAGCATTTTCCTCAGGTCTCTAGCAAATTCTTCAGATGATGATTTTCATCTGGAGACCTGACCTGTAGAAGTGATTAGTTCAATTTCTTCACCACCCACATCTCAAGGTGTGGTAAAGAGTTCATCATCCCGCGAGCACAATACGTGAAAGGGGGCATTGAAGCTAATGCACTTCTCTTTACAGTAGGGGGATTAAAGTACTCAAATGAATATGCATAAAATTTATTTGAGGATTTATGAACATAGTGATTTGAAGAATAATGCTCATATTCATATTCCTTGTAATTTCCCTCCATGTTAGAAGCATTAGCACGGGTACGAGCACAATTTTGACGAGATGAGGATTTTGATCCTCTTGAAGACTTTGGTCCTCCTGAGGAATTTGATCTGGGGTTCAAATTCTTCACAGGTGGTGTCATGAGGACATTCACCTGAAGATTTTCGAGGCAACTTTTGGGAACCCAGATTTTCCTCAGGGGTGGTCCATTCCTACAGTTAGTTCCAACATATCGAGCAAATACTTCACCGGATTGATTTTTGAACAGTTTATAGTTGGCGTCAAATAACTCATCTGAGGAATAGGATAATTCACATGTAAATCATGTTAGATTGGATGGATCAACATGAGGCCCTTTAGTAGCAACCCATGAGGTTTTGGGATACTGCTCAGGTTTCTAGTATGATCCATCAACATTCAATTTCCTCTCAAAGGTAATTCCTTCTTTCCTCAGGTTCCTGTCCGAAATCTTCTTTTTGAGCACATCGCAAAGGTTTTGGTGCCCTTTGAGACTTTTGTACATGCCTGTCACATACAATTCCTTCAGCCCTGCATTTTCATTAGTGACATTTCTGGTTTCCTCAAGTGAGGAATTTGATACCACAGGAGGAGTTGAAGAATTTGTAGCAATAGAAGCATTTGATGATTCGGGTGAAGAATTAGCAGTTTCACGTTCAATGCATTTGAGACATGGTGGAATGAATTCAACTTGAGCGGTACTGATTTGTTGAGCGAGTAATGAATCATTTTCCATACAAAGATCATCATGAGAAATCCTCAGCATCTCAAGATCAAGTTTCCTTTGAAAAAATTCATAAGAAAGTTTCTCATGATCAGCGGGGAGTGTGCCATGATGATCTTGAAGATTATTAAATCTGGACTGAAGACTTTTCATATCTTCTGTGAGGATTTGGGTAAGATTCATTTCATTATTCAACATGTCATCGCTTCTATCTAACAGTTTCCGAAGCTTTGCGAAGACAGTTTGTTGTTTAGTAGCAATGATATCAAGTTTACTATAACTGGGTTTTTATAATCATCAGGTTCACAGTCACTTGAATTAGAGGAGGAAGCATCATTCGGTACCTTTGAACCTTTTGCCATGAAGCAAAAGGTTGGAGCGAAGTCATCAGCATAGTTATGAGTGTGGATGGTGTTGTCATTTTCTTCAAAGTTGGAGATTGACTTGCTGACGAATGTGGTTCCAAGTGCAAGACTAGCCTGTCCAGATTTCGAGTCTTCATCAGAAACCCCCTCTTCATCACATTCCTCGGATTCTGCCTCAGAATCCATTTCCTTGCCAATAAGTGCCCAAGCCTTTATGAAACTAGTCTTCTTGTGCGATGAGGACTTTGAGGATGAGTATTTTGAAGATTTCTTCTTTTACTTCGAGTTATCAGAACTTTCATCCTTGTATTTTTCTTCTTTGATTCCTTCACCCAACAAGGACAATCACGAATGTAGTGACCTGACTTCTTGCATTTGTGGCAGGTTCTTTTCTCGTGGTCCTCAGATGAAGATTATGATTTCCTCATATCTCTCCTTGAAGATTTACCAAATTGACCACGTCTTGTAATCTTCTGGAATTTCCACACGAGCATTGCAAGCTCCTGTCCAAATTCTTGAGGATCACCAATGCTGCCATCCGAGTCTTCTTCTTCGGATGAGGAAACTTCTTTGGCCTTCAGTGCACAAGGTCTAGAATAGCTTGGTCCATATAGATCTCTCTTTTCTTCTTGTTGGAATTAATGAGTATTGAGTCTTTCGAGTATATTAGCAGGACCAAGCATCTTGTAGTCTGGTCTTTCTTGAATCATCAGAACTAAAGTATCAAATGAAGAATACAAAGATCTTTGCAGTTTTGTCACAACTTCATGGTTAGTAATGTCTCGAGCACCCAGTGCTTGCAATTCATTTGATATGTTAGTGACACGATCAAAGGTATCTTGGCAGCTTTCATTGTCAAGCCTTTTGAAGTGATTGAAGAGATTGCGAAGAACATCAACACGAGAATCACGCTGGGTTGATACTCCTTCATTTACTTTGGATAGCCTTTCCCAGATTAGTTTTGCTGAGCCCAAAGCACTCACTCTCCCATACTGACCTTTGCTCAGATTGCCACAAATGATATTCTTCGCTTGAGAATCAAGTTGCTTGAATTTCTTCACATGAGCGGCCGAGACAGTAGCAATGATGATAGGGACACCATGTTCCACAATATACCAGAGATCATTGTCAATAGCTTGTAGATGCATCTGCATCTTGGTCTTCAAGAAGGGAAAGTCCTTTCCTTCGAAAGTAGGACATCCTGAAGTAACCTTGATCATGCCTGCAGTTGATATAACTAAAACTCCAGGTGGTTAAACCAAAATCACATAGAACAAGGGAGTACCTTGCTCTGATACCAATTGAAAGTATGTTATATCGACTAGAGGGGGTTGAAAAGGAGATTTTCAGAATTTCATCACTAAGGAAATTCCTTTTGAGGAAATTCCTCACTGATGACTAACTTGAAGTGGAAACAACAAAGGATTAGGGGTGCAAAGTATCACAACAACAGTTTTCAAGATCAGGAATATGAAAAGTAGTTTGCATAGTATGCAGGCATAGAGAAAGCAGGTGAGGATTAACTCGCATGAAGAATTTGGGGTTGAGGAATTTCAGAGAAAGTCTTCAGCAAATTCTTCAAACAGTGATAATGAAAATCTTCAACATACAATATTGAGGAATTGAAAGAGTTGAAGAAATAGAACCTGTTTCACACTAAAGACAATGGTTGATGACCGAGTTCCAACTGCTATGACAGTTGTACGTCTGGTTTGGAGTGGCTTGGTATTGAAACCAAAAGACACACAGTCCCTACCGTATTCTCCTTGATCTAAGAACACCAAGTCCTCGCCCAACACTCGTGGTAAGTCTTCAGGGCAGACTTCCAAACCCTCACAAACTTGGTCACCCGACGATCCACAATTGACCGTTGGATTGCTCTAGACCATGACGCCTAACCGTCTGGAGGATGCACAGTCCTCAAAGGTAAAAGGCTTCAGTCCAACACAGGAACAAATTCTTCAGTGATGCTCAATCACTTGGTTTTTGGTTTGTGGTTTGGTGTTTGGGGTATTTCCTCACTGATGATTTACTCTCGAAGACTCTCAGGAATTTGGGTTGCTCTTATGACAAGTGCGAGTTTCTAACGGAGCAGCCAACCAGCTAATGGTTGTGGGGGCGGCTATTTATAGCCTGGGAGCATCCCGACATGATTTGACATTAATGCCCTTAAATAATATGATCATTGGTGTGGATAAGATCGATGATGTGGCGCAAATTGCGGCAACGGTCGGGACCCTCAACTGTGACAGTCCTCATCTCTCTCATATTCCTCACTTGAGGCTTTTGGTAGGATTAGGCTTGGGTTGAGCATCATGAGGAAATTCATTCCGAAGTGTTACCTCAACCCCCTTTAATAGTACGGTGTTCCTATGACTCAAGAGTGAAAAAAATGTAACAGAAAGAATAAATCTTCGTGCTTCAAAGTCTTCGCATCGTTTTTCTTCAGAACACACTGAATTTCTCATCTTCAATATCTTCAGGAGAAATATCAATTTCATCGCAATTTCTTCGCGATCAAAGTCTTCAGTAGAAGACCAATTTCTTCAGCCGAAGATATACATTTTTAGGGGTCGATATTCATCGAATATTTCAAACTCCTCGGCGACTTATAGATCCTGTGTACACTCATGAACACATTAGATACTTAACCTGTAAGTCTTCAAACCACCAAAATCACTAAGGGGCACTAGATGCACTTACAAAAGTACATGAGTGGGACCCTGCTGGTAGCCTCGCCGGCTGACCAGGTGGTCCACAGGGGTCTTGTCTTGTCGCTGGAGGGGCCCGCCAGCTGCGAGGTCCCATCTGGCTATGAGACCTGCCGGCTAGCCAGTAAGGCTGTCGCGTAAGGCCGACGCAGGGCATGTGTAGTACGTCCGACATCGTCTTGCGAGATTCGTCATGGGCAGCCAGTATGGCCGTCTCCGCTATCCCATGCCGAGTGTGGTAATGGAGTGGGAGTTTGACGGGCTGGCACTATGCAGGATGATGGATCGGAGCCGTGGTAGGTCAGTGGCATGGCCGCCGACGCTGTACCCGTCATGCGCTCCAATCCTCTACTCGTGCTGACAAATACGCAACTTTGATCATAGGGTCTCATCATGACCTACGATCTGATGTGACTTGGGCTCCCTGGCCTGCCAGCAGCCTCGCTAGCCGACCCTTGGAACGGCCGTCTCGCCCCTAGCCGGCCAGAAGAATGTAGCTGTCTTGTCTCTAGCCGACAGGGGCTTCCTAGCCGGCCACACGGAGTTGTGCTTTTAATTCAAGATAGAAGGCAAAGGAGTAGGCTCGATGAGACTACCCCGGGGTTATCCCCCCATCACATAGCAAGAAAGCAAAGCTCTGAACTCAAAACTACTCTTTATTATTTAACTCTTGGACTTGCTTACATAGGGGGAACATAAAGCAAAACTCAAAACTAGATCACACTAAAACTTTATTCTACTAGATCAAGATATAACCAAAAGTATCAAAGAACAAAAACGAAGAAAGCAAAAGGTGTGATGGTGATACGATACCGGGGCACCTCCCCCAAGCTTGGCACAAACCAAGGGGAGTGACCATACCCATGTGTTTAGTTGTCTTTCTTTGGAGGTGGTGATGTTGGAGTTGTTGGTGAGGTTGAAGGCTTGTCTTCCGTCTTCCAAGGCATGGGCTCACCATCGTAAAAAGATGAACGAGTCTCTGGGATCCTCAAGTCTGTAGCCAAACTCATTCTCTTAAATCTGTATACATACTCATAGTTTTGGTTTTGCAGGTCATAGATCTGGGCTTGGAGATGCTCAATTTTCTCGTAAATCTTGACGACGTGATCCCAGATGTCCTTGTCGTGTATCTTGTGATTATGGGTAAACTCCACGATCGTCATGTGAATGGTATTGATTCCTCGTTCCACCATCCCTTGGCACTTGAAGACTTGTTGCTCCATTGTTTCGAGCCTTGTCTCCATGCTTCCGGTCTTCTTTGGTCCCTCAACAACACGGATGTGCAACACCCCCTCATGCATCTCAATGGTTTGAGGGTGTTGCAGCACCTCCGCAAGTTAGGGGTTGATGACCCTCTCGAAGAACTTGTCCTTCAAAGCACTTGAAGACGTCATGTTGATCTAAATATACCGCAGGAACAACTCAAAATGAAAGCAGGAGATATTGTCGTGATACGAAGGTCAAAACCTTCGGGGGATTATATAATGAATTTATACTGACCTGAAAGAGTATACCACAAGAAAACGGAGTTCGGAGGGTGCACGAGGTGGCCACAAGCCTGCAGGGCGAGCCCAGGGGGGTAGACCGCGCCCCTGGCTTGTCGCCTCCTTGTGCACTCTTCGGACTACTTTGAATTTTCCTAATTTTTTTACTTGTTACAAAACTGGTAAAAATTGCCACTGGAAATTTTTTGGAGTCGGTTTGCTTACCGTAACACATACCTATTACTTTTCAGAGTCTGAAACATCCTGATAGGTCTCCCTAATGTACTCCTCCGGAGTTATGGTATTGATAATATTGGTTTCAACATTTATGGAAGTACCTGAGATATAATGTTTGATTCTTTGCCCATTTACCACCTTAGGATTTGTGCCTTCGGCATTGTTGATCTTGATGGCACCGGAATGATGTACTTCCTTGATAATGTAAGGCCCTTCCCATTTAGATAGAAGCTTTCCTGCAAAAAATCTTAAAAAAGAGTTGTATAGCAAGACATGATCACCTACATTGAATTCACGCTTTTGTATTCTTCTATCATGCCATCTCTTAACATTTTCTTTAAACAACTTGGCATTCTCATAGGCCTGGGTTCTCCATTCATCAAGTGAGCTAATGTCAAATAACCTCTTCTCACCAGCAAATTTGAAATCATAGTTAAGCTCTTTAATTTCCCAATAAGCTTTATGTTCTAGCTCTAGAGGTAAGTGACATGCTTTACCATAAACCATTTTATACGAAGACATACCCATAGGGTTCTTGTAAGCGGTTCTATAAGCCCATAACACGTCGTCAAGTTGCTTCGACCAATTCTTTCTAGATCTATTAACAATCTTTTTCAAGATCAATTTAATTTGTCTATTTCTCAATTCTACTTGACCACTAGACGGAGGATGATAAGGAGATGCAATTCTTATATTGACATCATACCTAGCAAGCAATTTACGGTAAGCACCATGAATAAAGTGTGGACCACCACCAGTCGTTAAATATCCAGGGACTCCAAATCTAGGGAAACTAAATTCTTTCAACATTTAAATAGAAGTGTTATGATCAACATTACTAGTTGGAATAGCTTCTACCCACTTACTAACATAATCAACAACAACTAGAATATGAGTATACCCGTTGGACTTTAGAAAAGGTCCCATATAATCAAACCCCAGACATCAAATGGTTCTATAACAAGAGAGTAATTCATAGGCATTTCCTGACGTCTACTTGTATTACCAATTCTTTGACATTCATCACAAGCTAAGACAAACTTACAAGCATCTTTGAAGAGAGCAGGCCAATAAAAACCAGCTTGTAATACCTTAGGTGTAGTTCTATCTCTAGCGTGATGTCGTCCTGAGGTATCGGAGTGACACTTGCGTAGGGTCTACCCATGTTCATGCTCAAGTACACAATGTCCAATAATACCATCTACTCTTTCTTTATAAAGGTGTGGGTCGTTCGAAAGGTAATATCTTAAATCATAGAAGAACTTTTTCTTTTTTTTGGTATGTGAAGCTAGGCGTTATATATTTTGCAACAATGTAGTTAGCATAATTAGCATACCAAGGAGCACCGCGTGAATCATTTATGACAGCTAGTTGTTCATTAGGGAAGCTATCATCAATAGTTAGTGGGTCATCAAGAACATTCTATAGTCTAGACAAGTTACCTGCTACGGGGTTATTAGCGCCCTTTCTATCAATAATATGCAGATCAAATTCTTGTAGTAGAAGAACCCATCTAATAAGTCTAGGTTTATCATCTTTATTTTCCATAAGGTATTTAATAGCAGCGTGTTCAGTGTGAATAGTTACTTTGGAATCAATAATATAAGGTCTAAACTTATCGCATGCAAACACAATTGCTAAAAATTCCTTTTCAGTGGTAGCGTAGTTTCTTTGAGCATTGTCTAGAGTTTTACTAGCGTAATGGATGACATTTAATTTCTTATCAACTATTTGCCCTAGAACAACACCAACAACATAATAACTAGCATCACACATAATTTTAGAGGGTAGGTTCCAATCAGGTGGTTGAACAATATGTGGAGTGATCAAGGCTCTCTTAAGAATTTCAAATGCTTCTACACAATCATCCTAAAAAAAGAATGGAACATCCTTTTGCAAAATATTAGTGAGAGTCTTATAAATCTTAGAGAAGTCTTCAATAAATCTCCTGTAGAAACAAGCATGAACAAGGAAACTTCTTATACCTTTGATATCCGTTGGACACAACATTTTTTCAATAGCATCCACTTTAGCTTTATCAACTTCAATACCTCTTTCGGATATTTTGTGTCCCAAGACAATGCCTTCACTAACCATAAAGTGGCACTTCTCCAAATTCAAGACAAGATTAGTTTCTTCACATCTCTGCAAAACTCGGTCAAGGTTCCTTAAGCAATCATCAAAAGAAGTTCCGCAAATGGAAAAATCATCCATGAAAACCTCAACAATCTTTATAGAATATAGCCACCATATATGTTTGAAAGGTAGCAGGTGCACTGCATAAACTAGAAGGTCAAGTAAAAGTGGTCTTCTCTTGATCCTCTTTGGACACAGGTATTTGAGAGAAACCAGAACACCCGTCTAGAAAGCAAGAATGTGTATGTTTGGATAGTCTCTCTAGTATTTGATCAATAAAAGGTAGTGGGTAATGATCTTTCCTAGTAGCTTCATTTTATTTCCTAAAATCATATACCATTCTATATCCTGTAACAATTCTTTGCGGGATCAATTCATTTTTATCATTAGGAAAAATGGAAATACCTCCCTTTTTATGTACACAATGAACGGGACTAACCCATCTACTATCAGCAATAGGATAAATTGTACGTGCCTCCAGAAGCTTTAGTATTTCATTTCGTACCTCCTCCTTCATTTTAGGATTTAATCATAGTTGGTGATCAACAACTAGTTTAGCATCAGGCTCCATATTGATTTTGTGCTGACAAAGAGTGGGACTTATGCCCTTAAGATCATCAAGAGTATATCCAATAGCGGCACAGTGCTTCCTCAAAGTTTTCAATAATCTATTTTCTTCATGCTATGAAAGGTTAGCACTAATAATAACAGGATATATCTCCTTTTCATCAAGATAAGCATACTTCAGAGTATCAGGTAATTTTTAAGCTCAAACACGGGATCACCCTTGGGTGGAGGAGGATCCCCAAGTATTTCAACACGCAGGTTGTGCTTCAAAATAGGTTGTTGATCAAAGAAAATCTTATCTATTTCATTCCTTTCATTCATATGCATATCATTTTCATGATCGAGAAAATATTGTTCTAAGGATCAGTAGGAGGCACCTCGATAGAAGCGAGACCGATAATTTCATCTGTACTAGGAAATTCTTTGTCATGGGGTTGTCTACGAAATTTAGAGAAATTGAACTCATGAGACACATCCCCAAAACTTACAGTATTCATTTATTTCTCAAAATCAATCCTAGCATTAACAGTATTCAAGAAGGGTCTACCGAATATAATGGGACAAAAATCATCTTGTGGGGAACCAAGAATAAGAAAATTAGTAGGATACTTTATCTTCCTACACAAGACTTCAACATCTCTAACAATCCCAATTGGTACAATAGTATCCCTATTAGCAAGTTTGATGGTAACATCAATTTCTGCTAATTCAGCTGGTGCAATATCATTCATAATTTCTTGGTATAAGGTAAACGGAATTGCACTCATACTAGAACCCACATCACATAAGCCATGATAACAATGATCTCCTATTTTAACAGAAACAACACGCATGCCAACAATAGGTCTATGTTTACCTTTGGTATCAGGTCTAGCAATTCTAGAAGCTTCATCCTAGAAATGAATGACATGCCCATCAATATTATCAACCAAGAGATCTTTGACCATAGCAATATTAGGTTCAGCTTTAATTTTTTCACGAGGTATAGGGGTTCTAGCACAACTCTTACGAACCATAGTTGAAACTTTATCATGTTCCTTTATTCTAGCAGGAAAGGGTGGTTTCTCAATATAAGGAGTAGGAATAACATGATTAGCATTATAAATAATAGTTTCTTCTTCAACTTTAATAGGTTCAACCAGTTTAACTTCAATGGGAGGATGATATTTAAACCACTTCTTAGGGAGATCAACATGAGTAGCAAAAGATTCACAGAATGAAGCTACTACCTCACAGTCAAGTCCATATTTAGTTCTAAAATCACGAAAATCATCTGTGTCTATAAAGGATTTAACACAATCAAACTAAAGGCTTATACCCGACTCATTACCTTCGTCGAGTTCCCAATCTTTAGAGTTGCATTTAATTCTTTCCAATAAGTCCCATTTTAATTCAATATATTTCTTCATAAAGGAACCAACATAAGAAGTATCAAGCATGGATTGATCATTATGAGAGAGCCGAGCATAAAAATTCTGAATAGTAATTTCTCTCGGGAGCTCATGATTGGGGCATGAATATAACATTGACTTAAGCCTCCCCCAAGCTTGATAGATTCTTTCTCCTTCAGGAGGCCAAAAATTATAAATATAATTCCGATCATGATGAACTAGATGCATAGGATAAAACATCTGATGAAATTCCAATTCCTATCGATTGTAGTTCCATGATCCAATATCATCACATAGCCTTCTCCTTCAAAGATAAAGGAAAAACCTGCTTCATGACACCATCCTCGCGCAGACAGGCAAGTTTCAATAATCCACAAACTTCATCCACATAGATTAGAGGCAAATCAAGATGTAGTGTTCCATCTCCTGCATAAGGATTAGCTAGTAGTTTTTCTATCATACCCGAAGGAATTTCATATTAAATATTTTCAGTAGGTGCAGCAGGTTGAGGAGCATCTCATTGTGCTTCCGGTCAGGGTGAATATACCCCAAACAAGCCCCTCACAGGATTATTTTCCATAGTGACAAGTGATAGAAAATTTCAGCACAATATATAAATTTTTCCTTACCAAGTTCCACTCACCAAAGGTGCTTCACTCCCCGACAACGGCGCCAAAAAGAGTCTTGATGACCCACAAGTTTAGTGGATCTATTGTAGTCCTTCTGATAAGTACGAGTGTCGAACAAAACGAGGAGCAGAAGGAAATGACAAGCGGTTTTCAGTAAGGTATCCTCTCCAAGCACTGAAATTATCGGTAATATATAGTTTTGTGATAAAGTAATTCGTAACGGGTAGCAAGTAAAAAAAGTAGCAATGGTGCAGAAATGTGGCCCAATCCTTTTTGTAGCAAAGGACAAGCATGGACAAGCTCTTATATAGAGCAAACTGCTCCTGAGGACACATGGGAATTTCTGTCAAGCTAGTTTTCATCATGCTCATATGATTCACGTTCGTTACTTTGATAATTTGGTATGTGGGTGGACCGGTGCTTGGGTGCTGTCGTTACTTGTACAAACATGCCACTTATGATTAACCTATCTCACAAGCATCCTCAACTATAAAAGAAGAATTAAGATAAATCTAACCATAGCATGAAACATATGGATCCAAATTAACCCCTTTCAAAGCAACACATAAACTAGGGTTTAAGCTTCTGTCACTCTAGCAACCCATCATCTACTTATTACTTCCCAATGCCTTCCCCCTAGTCCCAAATAATGATGAAGTGTCATGTAGTCGACGTCCACATGACACCACTAGATGAGAGACAACATACATCTCATCAAAATATCGAACGAGTACCAAATTCACATGATTACTTATAACAAAACTTATCCATGTCCCCAGGAACAAACGTAATTACTCACAAAGCATATTCATGTTCATAATCGAAGGAGTATTAATAATAATTAATGATCGGAACATATGATCTTCCACCAAGTAAACCAACTAACATCAACTACAAGGAGTAATCAACACTACTAGCACCCCACATGTACCAATCTGAGGTTTTGAGATAAAGATAGGATACACGAGATGAATTATGGTTTGGAGAGGAGACGGTGCTGATGAAGATGTTGACGAAGGTTGACCCCCTTTCGATGAGAGGATCATTGGTGATGACGACGTTTTGATTTCCCCCTCCCGGAGGGAAGTTTCCCCGTCAGAATAGCTCCGCCGGAGCTCTAGATTGGTTCTGCTGAAGTTCCGCCTCAAGACGGCGGCGCTTTGCCCCGAAAGTTCTGATATGATTTTTTCAGGTCAAAACCATTCATATAGTAGAAGATGGGCCCCGGAGGCCTGCCATGGGGACCACAAGCCTGCAGGGCGCGCCTAGGGGTGTAGGCCGCGCCCCTGGCTTGTGGCCACCTGTGGGTCCCCTGATGTATTTTTTATATATTTCAAAATAATTCTTTGTAAGTTTTCAGGACTTTTGGAGTTGTGGAGAATAGGTCTCTCAGATTTGCTCCTTTTCCTGTCCAGAATTCTGCTGCTGGCATTCTCCCTCTTCATGTAAACCTTGTAAAATAAGAGAGAAAAGACATAAGAATTTTACCATAATGTGTATTAAAAACCCATAACGCAATAAATATCGATATAAAAGCATGATGCAGAATGGACGTATCACTTCCCTATAAGTCTCCACCATAGTAACTCGTCATCGTGATAGATAGATGAGAAAGCCTAGTTTCTTAATCCCCATAGAATAAAGAAGAGGGTGACTCAGAATTAGAATGACAAGAGGAATGAAATAAAAAGAGTATTATATTCCCTTGCACAATCATTTCCCATATATAACTAAAGCAGTTCGAAACTCAACATAAACCAGTTTGGCTTGGTAATCCTACACGGAGTCAAGCTCTGATACCTATGCTGTCGGGACCCCGATCCTAAGCCATATGAATCCAGCAGGTAACACATCACATCACTTTGCGGCCTCATGCATGGTAAACTCCATGGCTACCACCTTACCTTCATGGTCACCGTTTGCACCTTTTGGCTCACGTATATGAATTTATCGCTAGCAATCATATGTTGGAGAACCTTGGTTGACATAACTAGTTATAGACCCCAAGTGGCACAACCATATAGGGGACATGCATATGTAACCCAGCAATGCAGGTGTCGGTCATCAGCGTGTGTAGATGAGTCGTAGCAAGCTACATGGACTCCATTACACCATGTGACATTTCCCCGTGGGGGACAGACACAGCAGCAAAGAAGGATACATGTCGGTCAATCAATGTGTCCGGAGGAGTAGCAAGCTACCAGGGCTCAGTGGAAGCACAAAGACGCATTTCCTCGTAAAGAAGGCTACTAAAGGCATACAACTAGGTGTCGAATCCCACACATACCAATGCATTTCAAAGCATACACACAATATGCATGATATGTGTAGATACAACATGGCATCACAACACAACTCTATGACTCAAGCATTTATTAAAGACTCATAAGAGTCAACATAGTGTGATATTACAACAGGGGTCACATGACCCAACACTCAAGTCATATAAGCATCAAGCGGAAGCACAACATGTCTGAGTACAAACATCTACTAAAAGTGGCTGGAGGAGCCTAAAAATCTACAACGACCCTACCAAAGGAGCCATACCTCAGTCTGGGATTCCCAAGCTATTCCGGTCAACATCGAACACATCTCGTAGAATCAATAGTGAGACTAATGTCTTCTCTACAAAAACATAAATTAAGCAACCATGAGTACAAAGGTACTCAGCAAGACTTACATCAAAACTATCTAGATATGCATCATTGTCAACCAAGGGATTGTGGATTTTAAATGCAACAAGCCAGCTTTGACTCTTGGCTAACCTGTACTACAACCACGAACACATTCTTTGAGGTGGGGTACCGCACACGAGTCCACATATTCACCTAATCAATACACCATTATAGATCCACTCCCGTCTTCCTACGAGAAGGCCATCCATAGCACTCACACTTATCTTGCGCATTTTAGAGTAGCCATTTCAAGTTGTCTATGTACCACATAATGTTTCCAAGTAGTCCATATCCGAGGACGCGTCTATTCGAACAGATTAATTCACCCTGCAGGGGGTATACTTCTTCACAGACGCTCTCACCACTTATCACCATATGCACGTCATGCATCTCGGCAACCTTCAAGCGGAAGCACTGGCATGGGGGTCAGCTACGATTGTTAACCACACAATATCCTAGCCTAGGTTTATCCCCTATTCTAGACTGAACCCGCAAGTAAGTCCGACGTAGTTTCCTCAACTGCCTCAAACGATGTGCATAGGGTCCCACAAGCCCACCATCCGGGTGCCACTTGGAAGAACGTGCCACTATGTATCTACCGCACTGAAGCCTACCCAGACAGGTAGAGCTAAACACGCCCGCCAACACTTTTTCTACAAACACCAGAAACTAGTTGCAACTCCTGGATAAAGGTCTAGGAAATTAATAAGCCGAGAGGGGTCGAGTTACTCGAGGCCAATGTGTGGTAGTATCTTGTCTTGGATAACATACACAAAACTTAGTTCTTACGGACGGTCCCAATGAGACAACCCGCCATGTACTCTTACATGGACTCTTATCGCTACCTTTACCAAATCGTGTTCACACACTTAACTCCTACACAGTAGGACATGAGCACAACCATTCCGATTCATCATCCAGATGGATCAGACCCAACAGGACTCTAAGCATAGCAGGCACAGTAAGCAAGCATGTATGAGTAAGCACAACAAGGCTCAAGTAGTTGCTACTCATTCTAAGTGGTTTCAACTATTTACTGTGGCAAAGGCACATCATGCGAAGGAATGGGTTCAACTACCGAGACATGTAATAGTTGAATTGTGATTGTCCTAACGTAATAAAATAGAGCAGGAGCGAGATAGTGGGTTTATATCAGTATGCTCAAGGGCGGTTACTTGCCTGGCACGTTTGAAGATAGGAATGAGTCTTCATTGGTGTCAATGATCACAACGTCAGAACCATGGTCTACCAAGGAGGAAAAAAACCAACAAAACAAGAAAAGAACACATTCAATGCAATGCAACAAACATGATGTATGATATGGCATGTTAAGGTACTGAATTCTCCTAGCTCAATATTTGGTCATATTAATTGATGTTAAGGTACTGAATTCTCCTAGCTCAATATTTGGTCATATCAAATTCCAACTACAAACTATTTATCAAATTGGCCTAATCATGAAATGTCTAACTTGGTGATGTTAACGTGTGTAAACTTGCATGAACATGACATAAACATATTCCATTCATTTTTCTGATAATTTTTCATATATAGTTTATTTCCATTTTTGCTATGGTTGAATTTATATGAAAATTTGAAGTTTTAACTATTTTCTGGAATTTCCTGAATTGTTTTAAATCCAAAAATTAATAACTGTATCAGCCTTATGTCATCATGATGTCAGTCAGTCAAAGGCGTTAGGTTCTGGTCAAACCTGACCGTGGGACCCGCCTCTTATCGACATAGCGGCCGATCCAATTTAATTGAACTAAAGAAGGATCATTATGGCGACTAGGACCTAGTGTCAATGACTAGGTGGGGTTAATTAATTGGTGATTAGGGTTAACCTAAGCAACTGACAACTAGACCCACCGGTTAGCGGCACTAGCCAGCGCGGCCGCTGCCGGTGACCACAAGGGATGGTGGTGTCCGCTCCACAGGCCGAGAGGGCGATGGACAAGGGCACCGAGGCTGTGGGGACCCCGACTTACGAGTTGAGATCGCCGTGCTCAGTGGTCCCAGAGATCAATGCTCACCGAACAAAGATACCGAATAAAAGAGTCTTACATCTAAGTACTGATTATTACAACACGTGATCGAATGGTCAAGTTCACAAAGCAGGGCCTAAGGACAAATCACTCTGATACAACTAGTAGCGGAAATCATAGGGGCTAAGTGGGTGCCCATGCCATCAAGCCTACACCGACAAGCATTCTGACTCGGAAGCGTCCTAGTTCGCAGGGGCGTCTCCGAAGATGTACTCATCGCCAAACTCCGGTCCTTACATGTCTGGTTAATAACATAACCAGTGGCAAGCGAATGAGTACTTTGAATGTACTCACAAACAGCCCATGATATGAACAATGAAAGTGAAGGATAACAATATGATGCATCTTTGGTGGATTTCATCGGGGTGGAATGATCATGAATATGCATCAAGTTAAAGAATTACTTTTGAAGAACATGTTACAGATATCAATATATCTGTCGAGGGATGAACCATCTGGGCTCACCCTATATGCCAAGTCACCGAACTTGGTCATCTCATTACTTTCCATAACAACACCTTTTTAATCACCACACAAACTCACACACACTTGGTTTATGCGGAAATAGCTGGACGTAGTTTAAGAAGGATTACCCAACTGTCCTTGACCGTGGACACGTCTATTCGAATAGTTTTACACTCCGCAAAGGTAGTACGCTGGACCCACGAGATCCGGTAAACTTTCGTGTCATCCACGACTCGCGGTATATAACATACCCGAGGTAAGTACCCGATAATTGCCTTTCCCCTAACGATACTAAACAAAGAGGTCAACTCGATTGGTACCCAACCCACATGTTGTACATCTTACAAGCACCGACTCTGGATAGTAACAACCATGCAGGGACCAACGGTGTGACTGGAACTCATAAAAATGGCATAGTCATTCTACCTGGCACGACCCCATCACGAGAGTGACCACACATCACTCCCGCCACTAGTAATGTGGCTCTTTGCTAGCCCCGTCCCATAAGGGGTAACATGGTCGTACTGGTAAGGTTGGGACGGTCGACACATCATAAATCTAATCCCAATTCCGAAACCATACTCACACAAATACAGGGTGCATCTCTTCACCAAAAGTGACCACCTAACTCATCATCACCCTCGGGCATTAGTGGCACCCGACGGGGTTTTCATAAACTCTTGATTTGTGTCACCAACATGCTCATGATAATACTACTGCTATCTTTACTTGTCAACATGATATTAGCATGACCCTCAAGGGGTAGGGTCAAGCTCAATGCATGTGCTCTGGGGGAGCCATCGATAAAGTCATATCAAATGATTACCGACACTTATGATCATATGCAACAGAAATACTTGCTATCTTAACATGCAAAGTAACATATGCTCAGTCATAGTCAAAGGGCTGCTTGTCTTGGTCAGCTAGGTATCCGAGGTCTTCGAGGTCTTTCGCTCCGATTCGCTCGTCACACGGATTTTCTATCGTCAATAAAACAATAATAAGAAATAGCTCACACAGGAACAGATCACAAAGTCATTTTAAAAATGTTCTTTAGTACGGATAAATCTAAGTTGTCATTTTGAAAAATCTTTGCCTTAATTTCCCTTGAAGGAACATTTTTGAAATTAACCAAACAGAAGCAAAACTATTCCAATTTAGTCCTTTTTATTATTGTAAGACAGAATAGTGGTAGAAAAATTCATCCATTCATTTTATTAAATACTACATATTTTTTAGAAGAATAATAGTGGAAAAATTATATTTTTACACTGGTTAAATGTTTTTATAAAAATCTTAGATACCAGGTTTTTAAAATAAAAGAAAATCGGGCTAAAACTCCTGGCCTGGCTCGGCCTGGAGCTGGGCTAGCCCATGGCCAACCGACAGCCTGCCAGGGCACGCGCGCCATATGGTTTGAACTTGACGTGCGGGGCCGTGCGGTCAGTGGCTGTGGACAGCGCGGATGAGGAGGCTGGGCCACCAACAGGGGGGCACACCTGTCGGGGTTGTCTCCTACCTCTGGCCAGAGAGCAGGAGGAGCAGGCCGGCGAGGTTGCCGATTTTCTCAAGCCCCAACAAGGACTTGAATGGGTTCGCCTTGATGTCGCCTACCTGCTGGTGGTTGGAACTACATCGGAGAGGCAGGGGTTCACCGGCGACGAGGAGGCCGTGGCGGAGGAGTTTCGGTAGGTGGTCGAGGAGGTGGCTAGAGACACAGAAATGCTCGGGCGAGTTGGGGGAAAGCTTTCTGGGGTTGAGGGGATCAGTTTGGGGGGTCGAGGGGTGCCGGAGCTGTCGTTTTGCCGGAGATCGACCAAAGCTCCGAGGCGGAGGGGCTTCGGCCGATCTCGAGCACCGGGGCTCTGCTGGTTTGCCGGGGTGGCTCGGGAGGTACTAGTGATCGTAGTGAAGCTATCTGAGGGGTGCAGGAGCAAGGGGGGGGGCTATTTATAGGCCCGTGACGGTGAGCTGATTCCAGAGCGCCGATGACTCACCGTGGCGCGCATGGGATGAGAGAGAGGCTGGGGTCGAAACCACGGTCTTAGGACATGGTTTTGGACTACCAGAACCATCT
The DNA here is from genome assembly GCF_904849725.1 of Hordeum vulgare subsp. vulgare. Lineage (NCBI taxonomy): Eukaryota > Viridiplantae > Streptophyta > Magnoliopsida > Poales > Poaceae > Hordeum > Hordeum vulgare. The sequence goes on along the minus strand of NC_058520.1, from coordinate 295,260,099 downwards.
GCTGCAGACGGAGAGAGGGAGAAGTCGAGCATCTGTGGCCGCGCAACCTTGGCCGGTTCTGGTGCGCGCGGGCATGCGTCGCACGAGCTCTAGCGCGGGAGAGGAGGGGCCCTGAGGGTTGTTCGATGTAGAGGGGTTATCGGGAATAGGTTGGACACCTTGGGGGAGGCTCGAACTGGCTGAGAGCGTCGCCCCACCTTGGTGGCTTCCTGTAGCGTGCCCAGAGTGCAGTTTTGGCATGCCACGGCATGCTGGTGCGCTCTGAGGCACTTTGGACGTGTCTAGCATGTCCTGGCACTGGTTGGGAGTGTGGCTAGCCATTTGGGTCTTGCGGGAGCTTCGACTGGTCAAGAGAGACAAGAATTACTGGTTAAATTAGAGTTTTTGGCCTTTCCACTATGAACCAGTGAGGGGCGAGTTGACTCGGGTTAGGCACAGATACTGGCCACCTAATGTATAAGTTTGGAGCAAAGGGATTGGGTTTAGCTCTGGCTAAGGTGGCTTTTTCCCATCTGTCACAAGGTACTCGATAGTGGTCTGAGGGGGTTGCACCCCATCACTCGTCCTGCAACTTAACAGGTTTGGGTTTGGTGCTAAATCATGGGGTTTCACAAAGTTTGAGCTCCATTGAACAAGTTTAGCTTTGTAAACTTGAAAACACTTCAATATGACCAGATCTGTCCCTTCCAAAGAGAATGTGGGCAAACTAAGTCCCACAGATCCCATTTTTGGTGTGGAACCCTCATTTGAGGTATTAGGCACTCCTGCAAAGTTTCGGCATCATTGGATAAACTTTGCTATGTAGAGTTGCTCTAACTTCAATCTGGACAGAAGGGGTTTTAGGGTTATTTGCGGTTCTTAATCACCTTGGATCAAGGTGAAACTTTAGGTGGACACCAAATATGGCTTAGGGAGGCTACTTGAATTTTCTAGGATTTTATTGAGAATATTTCCTTTGGAAATATTTCAAAAGGTCAAAACAGACAGAAATAGCTTACAGGGTTTTACTCAATAATTATAATATAAAATAGGGTTTAAAATCTTATGTATGGAAAATATATGTCCTTCTAATCATCTCCAAATTTAATCAGATTTTTCTAAGGTAGAAAGGTATTTTTCCAAGTACGAATACGAATTCTGGCTTCAGAAATGGACATGCAATTTAATTAGGAAAATAATTATAAAAACAATTATTTTTGTGGTTTTGGAATATAAGATAAGTCAAAATAATATCACTAACTTTGAGTAGAAGCACTCATTGCCATCAAGGGCATGTAGTGCATCTCAAGTTAGGGTTTTACCCTGATCAGAAATAAGTAAAGGTTTTTGGAAATCAATGTTATGAAATAGGGTTTTTATCAACACATGATCATTCACACAAGCATACAATGACAATCATGTCACTCACTACATTAGTCTTGAAAAAGTTTTAACAAGCTCAGATTTTCACAATACAGATAAGTGGTAGTAAAAACAGGGTGTGAGAGACCTATCCCTCTTACAAGAATCTCGTCCCCGAGATTCCTAAGCTAGGTGCTAAAAAGGTGTGGAAACTCAGATCGGAGATAGTCTTCATGCTCCCAGGTTGCCTCGGCTTCAGTTTGGTTGCTCCATTGAACCTTTAAATACTTGATGGTGCGGCTTCTGGTGCAATGCTCAGCTTCATCTAGAATGTGGATCGGTTTCTCGCGGTAGGTGAGATCAGGCTGAAGGTCAATGGCTTGGTGGTCAATGCCCTTTTAAAGATCGGGACGATTTGGCGCTTGAAGACACTTCCGAAGTTGTGACACGTGGAAGAGGTTGTGCACACCGGAAATTTCCGGAGGTAGCTCCAACTGATAAGCAACTTCCCCACACCTTGTCGTGATCTTAAAAGGTCGAATGAACCTTGGAGCGAGCTTCCCTTTAACGTGGAAACACTTGGTTCCCTTGAGAGGTGTGACACGGAGGTACACCAGGTCTCCGGGAATGAACTCCACATCCCTTCGGCGAGAATCCGCATAGCTCTTCTGTCGAGACTTGGCTGCCTTTAGATTCTCTCGGACCAGTTGCACCTTCTCTTCTTCCTTGTGCAAAATTTCCGGCCCAAAAATCAGTCCTTCTTCGGTTTCGGACCAAATGAGTAGGGTGCAGCACTTTCGTCCATACAACACTTCGAACGGGGCCATCTGGAGACTGGACTGGCAGCTGTTGTTGTATGGAAACTTAGCGAATGTCAGACAGTCTTCCCATTTGGCTCCATGCGCCAGGACGCACGCGCGGAGCATATCTTCGAGTATCCGATTCACTCATTCCGTTTGTCTGCCTGTTGCGGGTGGAAAGCGGTGTTGAAAGAGAGCTTGGTTTCGAGGGCTTCTTGGAACTTTTCCAAAACCTTGAGGTGAACTGTGTGCCTCGGTCAGATACAATCTCTTTGGGAACTCCATGAGGGCCTACAATACGCTCAATATAGAGACTAGCCAACTTGTTCCTATCATAAGTGGTGTTGACAGGAATGAAATGGGCCAGTTTGGTCAATTGGTCGACAATAACCCATATAGAGTCATGGCCTCTGCTGGACCATGGTAAGTCGGTAACAAATTCCACGCCTATCTTGTCCCACTTCCATTATGGAACCTTGAGAGGTTTTAGCAGTCCTGCGATCCGCTGATGCTCAGCGTTAACTTGTTGGCACATGTCGCACTTGGCAACATAAGATGCTATTTCCCTCTTCATGCCATGCCACGAGAATCTTTCTCGGAGGTCTTGATACATCTTGGTACCACCGGGGTGAATAGAGTAGGGTGTATCATGAACTTCTTGTAGGATTAAGTCCTTGATTTCAGTTTTGTTGGGTACGTATAAACATTTCGCAAACCACACCACTCCTTGTTCATCCACCGAGAATCCTGGGGCCTTCCCTTCTTGAATCTTCTTTTTGATGCCTTCACTTCTCTTATGACCCTTCTGGGCCTCCTTGATGTCGTCCGCTAGCATTGGTTTGACTTCGGCGTTATCTAGGAATCCTGATTCCACTAGTTCCAACCGAAAGTTCTCCAATTCTTCATATAAGGCGGGTTGCCTTTCCTTGAGCATGACATTCAAGGTGCTGGTCTTCCGGCTTAAGGCATCAGCCACTACATTGGCCTTACCGGGGTGATATTGAATGATGAGGTCATAGTCTGTGATTAAATCCAACCATCTTCGTTGCCTCATATTCAATTCCCTTTGGGTGAAGATATACTTCGGACTTTTTTGGTCAGTGTATATTTCACATCGCTTCCCGAGAAGGTAATGTCGCCATGTCTTCAGAGCATGCACTACGGCTGCTAACTCGAGATCATGGGTGGCGTAGTTCTCCTCATGCGGGCGTAGTTGCCGTGACAGATACGCCACGACTCTGCCATCCTGCATTAGAACCCCCACCGAGTCCGGTCCTCAAGGCATCACAATATATCACAAACTCCTTGTTGATATCTGGAGTGGCCAATACAGGGGCGGTGGTTATCCTCTTCTTCAATTCTTGGAAGCTTGCTTCACATTCCGGAGTCCGTTCGAACTTCTTGCTTTTCTTCAAGAGCTGAGTCATAGGTCGAGCGACGCGGGAGAATCCTTCTACGAACTTGCGGTAATATCCCGCGAGTCCCAGGAAGCTCCTCACTTCCTGTACGTCAATTGGCGATTCCCAGTTGGTTACCGTAGTAATCTTGGAGGTATCAACTGCCAATCCACTTGCCGTCATGGTATGACCCAAGAATCCAACTTCGTTCAGCCAAAATTGGCATTTGTTGAACTTGGCATAAAGTTGGTGCTCTCGAAGCTTCTCCCATACTAACCTCAAGTGTTGCTCATGCTCTTCTGCGGACTTGGAAAATATTAATATGTCATCAATGAACACGACGACAAACTTGTCCAGGTATTCCATGAAGACCTTATTCATGACGTACATGAAGTAAGCTGGGTATTAGTCAACCCAAAAGACATGACAGTGCATTCGTACAGGCCGTACCGGGTCACGAATGCAGTCTTGGGTATGTCTTCAGGTCAGATCTTCACTTGGTAATATACAGATCGGAGGTCGATCTTGGAGAATACCTTAGCTCCATTTCGCTGACCGAACAAGTCTTCAATCTTGGGGAGTGAGTACTTGTTCTTGATCATGACCTCATTGAGAGAACCGTAATCGACGCAGAGTCTGATGGTCCCATCCTTCTTGGACACGAAGAGAACAGGTGATCCCCAAGGTGACGCACTCGGACGAATAAACCCTTTCCTGAGTTGCTCATCGAGTTGCTTCTTCAATTCCGCTAACTCTTCGAATCCCGTCCTGTAAGACTTCTTATAGATAGACCTTCATCTGGGCATGAGCTCAATGATGAACTCGATGTCTTGGTCAGGAGGCATCCCTAGTAGCTCATCAGGAAAGACGTCCGGGTATTCACAGACTATTGGCACTCGATCGAGTTCTTCTTGTGACAGGCTCTTAACCCGTGGTACTCGAGAGGGTACTGGCTCAGAGACATACTTGACTTTGACCCCTTGGTCACTTGTCATGGTATTGGCCCTGTTGGCACAGTCCAAGATGATTTGATGCTTGGCCAACCAATCCATGCCAAGAATTACTTCTAGGCCTTGCGACTTAAGCACAATGAGATCCGCTGAGAAGCTCGTCCCATTGATAACTATCCCGACCTTCCTACACCCTAGGTTGGTCCTCAAAACTGCTCCCGGGGTTTGAATTGCCATACGCCCTTGAAGCAAGGTAGGTTCTAAACCACATTTTTCCGCAAACCTTTGTGTAACAAAATAATGCGAAGCACCACAATTAAACAATACTGTTGCTGGGGTAGAGTTGACGAGGAACGTACCCAGAATGCAGTTCTGGTCTTCATGTGCCTCTTCTACGGAAATATGATTAATCTGCCCCTTGCTGTGATACTGCTGATTGCGGGGAGCCTGATTCCTGCCTGGTGCTCCTTGGCCTGGATTGGGCGCATTGGGGTGCGAAGCATCGGTTTTCTTGTTGGGGCTTTGCCTGGAATAGTGCCATGTTTGTCCACATCCGAAACAGGTAACTTGTGCTGGAAGATTGGTCTTGAGTCCACCATTGTCCGGTGGATTGTTTGTTTGCTTGGGGTTGACTTGCTTCTGAGGCTGGTAGTTCTGGCGAAATGTTGGATACTTGTACTTCTGTTGCTGATAGTTGGGTCTTGCTGGAGCTCTCTGCCATCGTCGTGGTTTCGTGTTACTTGGTCCTCCACTACTCATTAGCTTGCGCTTATGGGTGTCGTCCATGGCATGATGCTTGTCTTCCAACATAAGGGCCTTATTAACCAGATCGCTGAAGGTCTGGCATTCACAAACAACCAGCTGATACTGGAGTGACTGTTGCAATCCTTCCGTAAAGCGTTCTACTTTGGCGGCCTCAGTGCTGACGTCTTCAGGCGCGTATCTTGACAGGAGGTTGAACTTCTGCAAATATTCCTTGACAAATCCACTGCCTTGCCTTAAGGCTCGGAGTTCCTGCTTCTTAATGGTCATCATTCCACGAGGAATGTGAGCAGCGCGGAATCCATCCTTAAACACAGCCCAAGTGATGACTTGTCCTGCTCGCATGATCTGAAATCCATACCACCAAGCTCTGGTTGTGCATCCGAGACAGTGAGAAGCATAGAGAACTTTCTCGTGGTCATCAGTGCACTTGACTAGCATGAGGAGGTCTTCGATAGTACAAATCCAGTCATCGGCATCCAATGGTTCAGTCGTCTTCGTGAATATGGGTGGCGTAGTTCGCATAAACTCAGAGAGAGTTGAGCGGCCATTGCCATTCCCGTTCTGCGGTGGGTTTTACACCAAGGTTTGAGCCAGCTGCTGAGTAGAGGCATTGTTGGCTTGACGCTCCTCTCGAATAGCTTGAAGGAACTGAGCCATGGTCAAGCTTTCAGGAGGAGGCGGTGGCGGTGGAACATCGTCTTGCTGCTCGTGGTGATCTCCAGCTTGAGCTTCCCCTCCGATTCCCTACTGCTGACCTGAAGAGGCACAGCCGGGGTTGCTGAAGGTGCTGTTGCGAGTTGCATTCACCATCCTGTCAGGGGAGTAGATAGGTCAATTTTCCGAACTGGCTAAAATCATAAGGGATGATGCTATTAGTAAGGAGGGGTCTGGTGTTGTGCTAGCGTGAAATTTTTTAAGCCAGTGGTTTTGAAAAGAATTACTGCATTAGATTGAAAACAAGCGATGTAGTCGCTTACAAGCTGTCTAAGGCAGAATGCGACGTGCATCCAACAAGCTTACACAACATTCGGGGTTCATACAAACCAATACAAGAACTCCTACGCTCGGGGTACATCCTAATTGCCTACGTTGCTAAGGCTAAGCAGCCAACTGCGCGGTCTCATAAGCGGGTTCTGCGGGATCCTCGTCTTCGTCTTCGTCTTCATCTTCATCTTCATCATCATTAGTGCTTCCCTTCTTTGAAGGAGTAGGGGAAGGAAGCGGACCATCACGACGTCTCTTGGTTGGCGAGGTAGCGAAGAGTTCGGTGTACTCTTCCGCGGTCAAGCGACGACTCTGAAGAGGAGTGGCTTGCAGCGGTGGTATCCCTCTTCCGAAAGCAAAACGAGGTGGTCCTATGAGTGCTCCTTCCTTCTTCACCTTGCGGTTCTTCATCTTCTCCGTGCGAAGCAGATCCTTGACTTGGTGCAGCTCTTGTCGAATCCTAGTTGACTCCTTGATCAAAAGATGCGTCAAGGTGTCGGAGGAGAGACTGAAGTAGGTCTGAAACCTCAGTGGCGTCCCGTCCTCAGAAGATGGGTTGAGTGTCCAACTCCCGTCTACCCCATCCTTAACAAAAGGTAGGTGATGAGTAGCTGGCTCGTCAGCCATCTCGGTAAGGATGTCGCGGAGTCGCACGAGCGCCTCTCGTGTTGCAATCTCCACGTCCAACATTAGATCCTCCATCTGTGGTCCTTCGAAGAACCAGCTAGTCGGGGAGTCGTTAGCCTTCACTATCACGTCCACGTGATATTCCTTAGTGTCGGCGTTGACCTAGTGCTCGTGGTAGAGGAAGATGGGCGTGCGGCGTATTTGACACTTCTCGAGGCTATCACTCAAAAGCAGAGGAAAGCCCGTCTCCAGAAGCATCTCAAGTACGGCGGCCATCTACAAGATGTAGAGGAGAGAGTTAGAAAGTTTTTAGTGGCTGCAGAATCTTAGGTTAAGGTCTATGTGCACTAGTCGCCTCGGCTATCGTCGATGCTACCTAAGGCTTCCTATAGTCATGATGGCTTTGATACCAGCTCTGTGGGGACCCCGACTTACGAGTCGAGATCGCCGTGCTCAGTGATCCCAGAGATCAATGCTCACCGAACACAAATACTAAATAAAAGAGTCTTACATCCAAGTACCGATTATTACAACACGTGACCGAATGGTCAAGTTCACAAAGCAGGGCCTAAGGCCAAATCACTCTGATACAACTAGTAGCGGAAATCACACGGGCTAAGAGGGTGCCCATGCCATCAAGCCTACACCGACAAGCATTCTGACTCGGAAGCGTCCTAGTTCACAGGGGCATCTCCGAAGACGGACTCATCGCCAAACTCCGGTCCTTCCATGTCTGGTCAATAACATAAGCAGTGGCAAGCCAATGAGTATTTTGAATGTACTCTCAAACAGCCCATGATATGAACAATTAAAGTGAAGGATAACAATATCATGCATCTTTGGTGGATTTCATCGGGGTGGAATGATCATGAATGTGCATCAAGTTAAAGAATTACTTTTGAAGAGCAGGTTACAGATATCAATATATCTGTCGAGGGCTGAACCATCCGGGCTCACCCTATATGCCAAGTCACGGAACTTGGTCATGTCATTACTTTCTATAACAACACCTTTTTAATCACCACACACACTCACACACACTTGGTTTATGCAGAAATAGCTGGACGTTGTTTAAGGAGGATTACCCAACTGTCCTTGACCGTGGACATGGCTATTCGAATAGTTTTACATCTGCAGAGGTAGTACGCTGGACCCACGAGATCCGGGAAACTACCATGTCATCCACGACTCGTGGTATATGACATACCCGAGGTAAGTACCCAGTCAATGCCTTTCCCTTGACAATACTAGACAAAGAGGTCCGCTCGATTAGTACCCAGCCCACGTGTTATACGTCTTATGAGCACTAACTCTGGACAGTAACTACGATGCAGGGACCAACGGTGTGACTTGAACTTATAAAAATAGCATAGTCGTCCAACCTGGCATAACCCCATCACGAGAGTGACCACACATCACTCCCGCCACTAGTAATGTGGCTCTTTGCTAGCACCGACCAGAGTAATCAACATAGCCCCGTCCCATAAGGGGTAACGTGGTCGTACTAGTAAGGTTGGGCCGGTCGACACATCATTAATCTAATCCCAATTCCAAAACCATACTCACACAAATACCGGGTGCATCACTTCACCAAAAGTGACCACCTAACTCATAATTGTAGGGGAACGCCGCATGGGAAACTAAAAATTTCCTACGCGCACGAAGACCTATCATGGTGATGTCCATCTACGAGAGGGGATGAGTGATCTACGTACCCTTGTAGATCGTACAGCAGAAGCGTTAGTGAACGCGGTTGATGTAGTGGAACGTCCTCACGTCCCTCGATCCGCCCCGCGAACAATCCCGCGATCAGTCCCACGATCTAGTACCGAACGGACGGCACCTCCGCGTTCAGCACACGTACAGCTCGACGATGATCTCGGCCTTCTTGATCCATCAAGAGAGACGGAGAGGTAGAAGAGTTCTCCGGCAGCGTGACGGCGCTCCGGAGGTTGGTGATGACCTTGTCTCAGCAGGGCTCCGCCCGAGCTCCGCAGAAACGCGATCTAGAGGAAAAACTGTGGAGGTATGTGGTCGGGCTGCCGTGGAAAAGTCGTCTCAAATCAGCCCTAAAACCTCCGTATATATAGGTGGAAGGGAGGGGACCTTGGCTTGGGGCTCAAGGAGCCCCAAGGGGGTCGGCCGAGTCCAAGGGGGGAGGACTCCCCCCCAAACCGAGTTGGACTTGGTTTGGTGGGAGGGAGTCCCCCTTCCTTCCCACCTCCTCCTTTTTTTTCTCTTGATTTTCTCTTCTTGGCGCATAGAGCCCTTTTGGGCTGTCCCACCAGCCCACTAAGGGCTAGTGTGCCACCCACAAGGCCTATGGGCTTCCCCGGGGTGGGTTGCCCCCCCCCCCCCGGTGAACTCCCGGAACCCATTCGTCATTCCCGGTACATTCCCGGTAACTCCGAAAACCTTCCGGTAATCAAATGAGGTCATCCTATATATCAATCTTCGTTTCCGGACTATTCCGGAAACCCTCGTGACGTCCGTGATATCATCCGGGACTCCGAACAACATTCGGTAACCAACCATATAACTCAAATACGCATAAAACAACGTCGAACCTTAAGTGTGCAGACCCTGCGGGTTCGAGAACTATGTAGACATGACCCGAGAGACTCCTCGGTCAATATCCAATAGCGGGACCTGGATGCCCATATTGGATCCTACATATTCTACGAAGATCTTATCGTTTGAACCTCAGTGCCAAGGATTCATATAATCCCGTATGTCATTCCCTTTGTCCTTCGGTATGTTACTTGCCCGAGATTCGATCGTCAGTATCCGTATACCTATTTCAATCTCGTTTACCGGTAAGTCTCTTTACTCGTTCCATAATACAAGATCCCGCAACTTACACTAAGTTACATTGCTTGCAAGGCTTGTGTGTGATGTTGTATTACCGAGTGGGCCCCGAGATACCTCTCCGTCACACGGAGTGACAAATCCCAGTCTCGATCCATACTAACTCAACTAACACCTTCGGAGATACCTGTAGAGCATCTTTATAGTCACCCAGTTACGTTGCGACGTTTGATACACACAAAGCATTCCTCCGGTGTCAGTGAGTTATATGATCTCATGGTCATAGGAATAAATACTTGACACGCAGAAAACAGTAGCAACAAAATGACACGATCAACATGCTACATCTATTAGTTTGGGTCTAGTCCATCACGTGATTCTCCTAATGACGTGATCCAGTTATCAAGAAACAACACCTTGTTCATAATCAGAAGACACTGACTATCTTTGATCAACTGGCTAGCCAACTAGAGGCTTGCTAGGGACAGTGTTTTGTCTATGTATCCACACATGTAAATGAGTCTTCATTCAATACAATTATAGCATGGATAATAAACGATTATCTTGATACAGGAATTATAATAATGACTATATTTATTATTGCCTCTAGGGCATAATTCCAACAGTCTCCCACTTGCACTAGAGTCAATAATCTAGCCCTCACATCACCATGTGAATTACATTGTAATAAATCTAACACCCATACAGTTCTGGTGTTGATCATGCTTTGGCCGTGGAAGAGGTTTAGTCAGCGGGTCCGCTACATTCAGATCCGTGTGCACTTTGCATATATTCACGTCCTCTCCCTCGACGTAGTCGCGGATGAGGTTGAAGCGTCGTTTGATGTGTCTGGTCTTCTTGTGAAACCGTGGTTCCTTTGCTAAGGCAATGACACCCGTGTTGTCACAGAACAAGGTTATCGGATTCAGTGCGCTTGGCACCACTCCAAGATCCGTCATGAACTGCTTCATCCAGACACCCTCTTTAGCCGCCTCCGAGGCAGCCATGTACTCTGCTTCACATGTAGAATCTGCTACGACGCTTTGCTTGGAACTGCACCAGCTTACTGCACCCCCATTAAGAATAAATACGTATCCGGTTTGTGACTTAGAGTCGTCCGGATCTGTGTCAAAGCTTGCATCGATGTAACCTTTTACGGCGAGCTCTTCGTCACCTCCATACACGAGAAACATCTCCTTAGTCCTTTTCAGGTACTTCAGGATATTCTTCACCGCTGTCCAGTGATCCACTCATGGATTACTCTGGAACCTACCTGCCATACTTATGGCCAGGCTAACATCCGGTCTAGTGCACAACATTGCATACATGATAGAACCTATGGATGAAGCATAGGGGACGGAGCGCATATGCTCTCTATCTTCATCAGTTGCTGGGCACTGAGTCTTACCCAATCTCGTACCTTGTAGAACTGGCAATAACCCTTTCTTGGACTGTTCCATTTTGAACCTCTTCAAAACTTTATCAAGGTATGTGCTTTGTGAAAGTCCTATCAGGCGTTTTGATCTATCCCTATAGATCTTAATGCCTAGAATGTAAGCAGCTTCTCCTAGGTCCTTCATAGAGAAACTTTTATTCAAGTAATCCTTTATGCTCTCTAAAAACTCTACGTTGTTTCCAATCAGTAATATGTCATCCACATATAATATTAGAAACGCCACAGAGCACCCACTCACTTTCTTGTAAATACAAGATTCCTCGACCACTTGTATAAACCCAAATGCTTTGATCACCTCATCAAAGCGTTTGTTCCAACTCCGAGATGCTTGCACCAGTCCATAAATGGATCGCTGGAGCTTGCACACCTTGTTAGCATTCTTAGGATTGACAAAACCTTCGGGTTGTATCATATACAACTCTTCCTTAAGGAAGCCGTTAAGGAACGCCGTTTTGACATCCATCTGCCAGATTTCATAATCGAAAAATGCAGCTATTGCTAACATGATTCTGACGGACTTAAGCATCGCTACGGGTGAGAAAGTCTCATCGTAGTCAACTCCTTGAACTTGTGAAAAACCCTTTGCCACAAGTCGAGCTTTATAAACGGTCACATTACCGTCAGCGTCCGTCTTCCTCTTAAATATCCATTTTTTCTGAATGGCCTTGCGGCCCTCAGGCAGTACCTCCAAAGTCCACACTTTGTTCTCATACATGGATCCTATCTCGGACTTCATGGCTTCCAGCCATTTGTTGGAATCTGGGCCCACCATTGCTTCTTCATAATTCGCAGGTTCATTGTTGTCTAACAACATGACTGATAAGACGGGATTACCGTACCACTCTGGAGCAGCACGTGGTATCGTCGACCTGCGTGGTTCGACACAAACTTGAACTGGAGTTTCATGATCATCATCATTAACTTCCTCCTCATCCGGCGTCGCAATGACAGACGTTTCCCCTTGCCCTGCGCCACCATCCAGAGGGATGAGAGGTTCGACAACCTCGTCAAGTTCTATCTTCCTCCCACTCAATTCTCTCGAGAGAAATTCCTTCTCGAGAAAAGCTCCGTTTTTAGCAACAAACACTTTGCCCTCGGATTTGAGATAGAAGGTGTACCCAACTGTCTCTTTTGGGTAACCTATGAAGACGCACTTTTCCGCTTTGGGTTCCAGCTTTTCAGGCTGAAGCTTTTTGACATAACCATCACATCCCCAAACTTTAAGAAATGACAACTTTGGCCTTTTGCCATACCATAGTTCGTATGGTGTCGTTTCAACGGATTTTGATGGTGCCCTATTTAAAGTGAATGCAGCTGTTTCTAATGCATAGCCCCAAAATGATAACGGCAAATCAGTAAGAGACATCATAGATCGCACCATCTCTAATAGAGTATGATTACGACGTTCGGACACACCATTACGCTGTGGTGTTCCAGGCGGTGTTAAGTGTGAAACAATTCCACATTGTCTTAAGTGAGCACCAAACTCGAAACTCAGATATTCACCCCCACGATCAGACCGTAGGAAATTGATCTTCTTGTTACGATGATTTTCCACTTCACTCTGAAATTGCTTGAACTTTTCAAATGTTTCAGACTTGTGCTTCATCAAGTAGACATAACCATATCTACTTAAATCGTCAGTGAAGGTGAGAAAATAACGATATCCGCCGCGTGGCTCCACGCTCATCGGACCACACACATCGGTATGTATGATTTCCAACAAGTCACTTGCACGCTCCATTGTTCCTGAGAACGGAGTCTTAGTCATCTTGCCCATCAGGCATGGTTCGCACGTGTCAAGTGAATCAAAGTCAAGTGACTCCAAAAGTCCATCCGCATGGAGTTTCTTCATGCGCTTTACACCAATATGACCTAAGCGGCAGTGCCACAAAAATATGGCGCTATCATTGTTAACTCTAACTCTTTTGGTCTCAATGTTATGTATATGTGTATTGCTATCAAGATTCAATATGAACAATCCTCTCACATTCGGTGCATGACCATAAAGGATGTTACTCATAGAAATAGAACAACCATTATTCTCTGACTTAAAAGAGTAACCGTCTCGCAATAAACAAGATCCAGATATAATGTTCATGCTCAACGCAGGCACTAAATAACAATGATTTAAGTTCATCACTAATCCTGAAGGTAACTGAAGTGACACTGTGCCGACGGTGATTGCATCAACCTTGGAACCATTTCCTACGCGCATCATCACTTCATCTTTCGCCAGCCTTCGCCTATTCCGCAGTTCCTGTTTCGAGTTGCAAATATGAGCAACAGAACCAGTATCGAATACCCAGGCACTACTACGAGAGCCGGTTAAGTACACATCAATAACATGTATATCAAATATACCTGATTTTTCTTTGCCCGCCTTCTTATCTGCCAGATACTTGGGGCAATTGCGCTTCCAGTGACCCATACCCTTGCAATAGTAACACTCTGTTTCCGGCTTAGGTCCAGCTTTGGGTTTCTTCGTCGGATTGGCAACAGGCTTGCCGCTCTTCTTCGAATTGCCCTTCTTGCCTTTGCCATTTCTCTTGAAACTAGTGGTCTTATTCACCATCAACACTTGATGCTCTTTACGGAGTTCGGACTCTGCGACTTTCAGCATCGCAAACAACTCGCCGGGAGACTTGTTCATCCCTTGCATGTTGTAGTTCAACACAAAGCCTTTATAGCTTGGCGGCAGTGATTGAAGGATTCTGTCAGTGATAGCTTCTTGCGGGAGTTCAATCCCCAGCTCAGCTAGACGGTTTGAGTACCCAGACATTTTGAGCACATGTTCACTGACAGATGAGTTTTCCTCCATCTTGCAAGCATAGAATTTATCGGAGGTCTCATTCCTCTCGATCCGGGCGTTCTTCTGAAAGATAAACTCCAACTCCTGGAACATCTCAAATGCTCCATGACGCTCAAAGCGACGTTGAAGTCCCGGTTCTAAGCCATACAAGACTGCACATTGAACTATTGAGTAGTCCTCCTTACGTGCTAACCAAGCGTTCTTAACATCCTGATCAGCCGTAGCGGGTGGTTCATCTCCTAACGCAGCATTAAGGACATAATCCTTCTTCCCAGCTTGTAAGATTAGCTTAAGATTACGAGCCCAGTCTACAAAGTTGCTTCCATCATCTTTTAACTTAGCTTTCTCTAGGAACGTATTAAAATTCAGGATGACTGTCGCGTGAACCATGATCTACAACACAAATATATTCAAAGTGGACTTAGAATATGTTGAAGATAATTAGAGTTCAACTTAATCAAATTATTTGCTAAACTCCCACTCAAAAAGTACATCTCTCTAGTCATTTGAGTCGTTCCTGATCCACTTACACTAGCTCAAGTCCGATCATCACGTGAGTTGAGTATAGTTTCAGTGGTAAGCATCCCTATGCTAATCATATCATCCATATGATTCATGATCAACATTTCGGTCTCATGTGTTCCGAGGCCATGTCTGCACATGCTAGGCTCGTCAAGCTTAACCCGAGTGTTCCGCGTGCGCAACTGTTTTGCACCCGTTGTATGTGAACGTTGAGTCTATCACACCCGATCATCACGTGGTGTCTCGAAACGACGAACTGTAGCAACGGTGCACAGTCGGGGAGAACACAATTTCGTCTTGAAATTTTCGTGAGAGATCACCTCATAATGCTACCGTCGTTCTAAGCAAAATAAGGTGCATAAAAGGATTAACATCACATGCAATTCATAAGTGACATGATATGGCCATCATCACGTGCTTCTTGATCTCCATCACCAAAGCACCGGCACGATCTTCTTGTCACAGGCGCCACACCATGATCTCCATCAACGTGTTGCCATCGGGGTTGTCGTGCTACTCATGCTATTACTACTAAAGCTACATCCAAGCAAAATAGTAAACGCAACTGCAAGCACACACGTTAGTATAAAGACAACATTATGGCTCCTGCCGGTTGCCGTACCATCGGTGTGCAAGTCGATATTTCTATTACAACATGATCATCTCATACATCCAATATATCACATCACATCATTGGCCATATCACATCACAAGCATACCCTGCAAAAACAAGTTAGACGTCCTCTAATTTTGTTGTTGCATGTTTTACGTGGTGACCATGGGTATCTAGTAGGATCGCATGTTACTTACGCAAACACCACAACGGAGATATATGAGTTGCTATTTAACCTCATCCAAGGACCTCCTCGGTCAAATCCGATTCAACTAAAATTGGAGAAACCGACACTTGCCAGTCATCTTTGAGCAACGGAGTTACTCGTAACGATGAAACCAGTCTCTCGTAAGCGTACGAGTAATGTCGGTCCAAGCCGCTTCAATCCAACAATACCGCGGAATCAAGAAAAGACTAAGGAGGGCAGCAAAACACACATCACCGCCCACAAAAACTTTTGTGTTCTACTCGAGAAGACATCTACGCATGAACCTAGCTCATGATGCCACGGTAGGGGAACGCTGCATGGGAAACAAAATTTTTCCTACGCGCACGAAGACCGATCATGGTGATGTCCATCAACGAGAGGGGATGAATGATCTACGTACCCTTGTAGATCGTACAACAGAAGCGTTAGTGAACGCGGTTGATGTAGTGGAATGTCCTCATGTCCCTCGATCCGCCCCGCGAACAATCCCGCGATCAGTCCCACGATCTAGTACCGAACGGATGACACCTCCGCGTTCAGCACACGTACAGCTCGACGATGATCTCGGCCTTCTTGATCCAGCAAGAGAGATGGAGAGGTAGAAGAGTGCTCCAGCAGCGTGAGGGCGCTCCGGAGGTTGGTGATGACCTTGTCTCAGCAGGGCTCCGCCCGAGCTCCGCAGAAACGCGATCTAGAGGAAAAACTGTGGAGGTATGTGGTCGGGCTGCCGTGGAAAAGTCGTCTCAAATCAGCCCTAAAACCTCCGTATATATAGGTGGGAGGGAGGGGACCTTGCCTTGGGGCTCAAGGAGCCCCAAGGGGGTCGGCCGAGTCCAAGGGGGGAGGACTCCCCCCCCAAACCGAGTTGGACTTGGTTTGGTGGGAGGGAGTCCCCCTTCCTTCCCACCTCCTCCTTTTTTTTCTTTTCTCTTGATTTTCTCTTATTGGCGCATAGAGCCCTTTGGGCTGTCCCACCAGCCCACTAAGGGCTGGTGTGCCACCCTCAAGGCCTATGGGCTTCCCCGGGGTGGGTTGCCCCCCCGGTGAACTCCCGGAACCCATTCTTCATTCCCGGTACATTCCCGGTAACTCCGAAAACCTTCCGGTAATCAAATGAGGTCATCCTATATATCAATCTTCGTTTCCGGACTATTCCGGAAACCCTCGTGACGTCCGTGATCTCATCCGGGACTCCAAACAACATTCGGTAACTAACCATATAACTCAAATACGCATAAAACAACGTCGAACCTTAAGTGTGCAGACCCTGCGGGTTCGAGAACTGTGTAGACATGACCCGAGAGACTCCTCGGTCAATATCCAATAGCGGGACCTGGATGCCCATATCGGATCCTACATATTCTACGAAGATCTTATCGTTTGAACCTCAGTGCCAAGGATTCATATAATCCCGTATGTCATTCCCTTTGTCCTTCGGTATGTTACTTACCCGAGATTCGATCGTCAGTATCCTTATACCTATTTCAATCTCGTTTATCGGTAAGTCTCTTTACTCGTTCCGTAATACAAGATCCCGCAACTTACACTAAGTTACATTGCTTGCAAGGCTTGTGTGTGATGTTGTATTACCGAGTGGGCCCCGAGATACCTCTCCGTCACACGGAGTGACAAATCCCAGTCACGATCCATACTAACTCAACTAACACCTTCGGAGATACCTGTAGAGCATCTTTATAGTCACCCAGTTACGTTGCGACGTTTGATACACACAAAGCATTCCTCCGGTGTCAGTGAGTTATATGATCTCATGGTCATAGGAATAAATACTTGACACGCAGAAAACAGTAGCAACAAAATGACACGATTAACATGCTACGTCTATTAGTTAGGTCTAGTCCATCACGTGATTCTCCTAATGACGTGATCCAGTTATCAAGAAACAACACCTTGTTCATAATCAGAAGACACTGACTATCTTTGATCAACTGGCTAGCCAACTAGAGGCTTGCTAGGGACAGTGTTTTGTCTATGTATCCACACATGTAAATGAGTCTTCATTCAATACAATTATAGCATGGATAATAAACGATTATCTTGATACAAGAATTATAATAATAACTATATTTATTATTGCCTCTAGGGCATAATTCCAACAATAATCACCCTCGGGCATTAGTGGCATCCGACGGGGTTTTCATAAACTCTTGATTTGTGTCATCAACATGGTCATGATAATACTACTCTATCTTTACTTGTCAACATGATATTAGCATGACCCACAAGGGGTAGGGTCAAGCTCAATGCATGTGCTGCGGGGGAGCCATCGGTAAAGTCATATCAAATGATTACCGACACTTATGATCATATGCAACGGAAATACTTGCTATCTTAACATGCAAAGTAACATATGGTCACAGGGCTGCTTGCCTTGGTCAGCTAGGTATCCGGGGTCTTCGAGATCTTCCGCTCCTATTCCCTCGTCACACGGATTTTCTATCATCGATAAAACAATAATAAGAAATAGCTGACACAGGAACATATCACAAAGTCATTTTAATTTTTTTCTTTATTACTGATAAATCTAAGTTGTCATTTTGAAAAATCTTTGCCTTAATTTCCCTTGAAGGAACATTTTTGAAATTAACAAAACAGAAGCAAAACTATTCCAATTTAGTCCCTTTTATTATTGTAGGACAGAATAGTTGTAGAAAAATTCATCCGTTAATTTTATTAAATACTACATGTTTTTAGAAGAATAACAGTGGAAAAATTATACTTTTACACTGGTTAAATGTTTTTTATAAAAATCTCAGAAAGGAGGTTTTAAAAATAAAATAAAATCGAGCCAAAACTCCTGGCCTGGCTCGGCTTGGAGCTGGGCTAGCCCATGGCGAGCCGACAGCCTGCACAGGCGCGCGTGGTCCTGCAGTTAGTGGCTCTGGACAACACGGGGGAGGAGGCTGGGCCACCGACAGGTGGGGCACACCTGTCGGGGTCGTCTCCTACGTTTGGCCAGAGAGGACGAGGAGCACGCCGACGAGGTTGCCGACGCTCTCAAGCCCCAACAAGGACTGGAATGGGTTCGGCTTGAGGTCGCCTTCCTGATGGTGGTCGGAACTACGTTGGAGAGGCAGGGGTTCGCCGGCGACGAGGAGGCCGTGGCGGAGGAGTTTCAAGAGGTGGTCGAGGAGGTAGCTAGAGACACGAAAATGCTCGGGCGAGTTGGGGGAAAGCTTCGTGGGGTTGAGGGGATCAATTTGGTGGGTTGAGGGGTGCAAGAGTCGTCGTGTAGCCGAAGATCAATCTGAGCTCCGAGGCGGACGAGCCTCGGTCGATCTCGAGCACCGGGGCTCTGCTGGTTTGCTGGGGTGGCTAGGGAGGTACTAGTGATCGTGGTGAAGCTATCTGAGAGGTGCAGGAGCGAGGGGGAGGGCTATTTATAGGCCCGCGATGGTGAGATGATGATTCGGGAGCGCCGGTGACTCACCGTGGCGCACATGACGATGATTCGGAACCACAGTCTAAGGACATGGTTTTGGACTGCCAGAACCATGTGCTGCAGAGGGAGAGAGGGAGAAGTCGAGCATCCATGGCCGCGCAACCTTGGCCGGTTGTAGTGCGCGCGGGCACGCATCGCACGAGCTCTAGCGCGGGAGAGGAGGGGCCCTGAGGGTTGCTCGACGTAAAGGGGTTGTCGGGGAAGGCTCGAACTGGCCGAGAGCGTCGCCCCCACCTTGGTGGCTTCCTGTAGCGCGCCCAGAGCGTAGTTTTGGCATGCCACGGCATGCTGGTGCGCTCTGAGGCACTTTGTACATGTCTAGCATGTCCTGGCACTGGCTGGGAGTGTGTCTAGCCGTTTGGGTCTTGTGGGAGCTTCGGCTGGTCAAGGGATACAATAATTAATGGTGTTGTCAACCTTGAACTGAAGCATAAATTCGAGTTTTTGGCCTTTCCACTTTGAACCAGTGAGGGACCAGTTGACTAGGGTTAGGCATAGATACTGGCCACCTAATCTATAAGTCTGGAGCAAAGGGATTGGGTTTACCTGTGGCTAACGTGGCTTTTTCCCATCTGTCACAAGGTGCTCGACGTTGGTTTGAGGGGGTTGCACCCCACCACTGGTGATGCAACTTAACAGGTTTGGGTTTGGTGCTAAATCATGGGGTTCACCAAGTTTGAGCTCCATTGGACAAGTTTAGCTTTGTAAACTTGAAAACACTTCAATATGACCAGATCTGTCCCTTCCAAAGAGAGTGTGGGCAAACTAAGTCCCACAAATCCCATTTTTGGTGTGGAACCCTCATTTGAGGTATTAGGCACTCGTGCAAAGTTTCAGCATCGTTGGATAAACTTTGCTATGTAGAGTTGCTCTAACTTCAATCTGGACAGAAGGGGGTTTAGGGTTATTTGGGGTCACCTTGGATCAAGGTGAAACTTGAGGTGGACACCAAATATGGCTTAGGGAGGCTACTGGAATTTTCTAGGATTTTATTGAGAATATTTCCTTTGGAAATATTTCAAAAGGTCAAAACAGACAGAAATAGCTTTCAGGGTTTTATTCAATAATATATTTCCTTCTGATAAATAAAATAGGGTTTAAAATCTTACGTATGGAAAATATATGTCCTTCTGATCATCTCCAAATTTAATCAGATTTTTCCAAGGCAGAAAGGTATTTTTCCAAGTAGGAATACCAATTCTGGCTCACAAATGGACATGCAATTTAATTAGGAAAATAATTATTTTTGTGGTTTTGGAATATAAGATAAGTCAAATTCATATCACTAACTTTGAGTAGAACACTCCTTGCCATCAAGGGCATGAAGTTCAACTCAAGGTAGGGTTTTACCTTGATCAGAAATAAGTAAAGGTTTTTGGAAATCAATGTTATGAAATAGGGTTTTTATCAAGACATGATCACACACACAAGCATACAATGACAATCACGGCAATCACCACATTAGTCTTGAAAAAGTTTTAACAAGCTGAGATTTTCACAATACAAATAAGTGGTAGTAAAAACAGGGTGTGACAGGGGCGTTGCCCTCACTCGGGCGCATCCATGGAAGGTCACATGAGGCGCGGGGTCACTGGAATCATGGCTAGCGATGAGTTGTGCGGTGGCGGCAACTCGGGCTTGGCTAGGTGCGGGTTATGGGGCAGAAGAGAGTTGGGCGATGGTACCTGCGGTCTCTACGGAGCTCCACGATCTCGATTCCGAGATTGGACGCGCGGGTGGAGGACCACATCGACGACAGCGAGCTCTGGTCACGGTGGCCCGGGTAGCTATGGCACGAGAAGGAGAGTGCAAGGAGAGGGAGATGGACGAAGAGCTCACGATGGTGACGAGGGGAGGCTCAGCTTGCTCGAGGAGGCTTGGGCGACGGCAGCTTCCGACGGTCGTGGAGGGGAACAAGAGCTTGAGGGAAGCGAGGAGGAGACTAGAGAGGGGGGTGGACAGAGGAGGTCATGACTGTCTAGCACACGAGGATAAGGGAGAGGAGCGGCCTCCAACACGCGAGGATAAGGGAGAGGGGCGGCCTCCAGCAGGAAGCAGGAGGTGGCGGCCTGAGCGCGCACGCGTGCGTCTCTTTGCTTGCGCCGGTAAGCAGAGGTTGAAGATGACCACGCCACCCGTGGTGGGCTGGGCCGGCTTCCTTCGCGGGCAGGTAAGTTTTCTTTTTATTTTTCTTCTGCTTCATTTATTTATTTATTTATTTATTTTTCCACTGTTCTAAATCCAAAATAATTCAAAAACAGTGCGAAAACCCAACTGAATAGTTTTATGTGACTGAAATGATTATTTCAGATGCACATAAAATGTTTAAGTGTATTTGAAAATATATTCAATACATATTACGAATATAATTTCGAACTCGAATACAATATTGATTTAATTTCTAGGGCCAAAGTATTCCTTTAAAATGTTCCTAAATTTGGGTATGGAATGTTTCTCTTGCCAAAATTCGCACAAACATTTTCAGAGCATTTTGGATTCACTGAAAGCGATTTGAGGTTCTTCGCCCCTCTTTTATTTAAAGTTTTGAGGCTTTCACTTCCCTCAATTAAACTTTTAGGAATTAACATGATGACATGGATGATCACAATGCAACTAATTACCAGCAATATTCTAGGGCTGTGACAGTTGCAACAGTTGGATTTTGGGGGATTCCTATATATACCCCATGCACCTCCTCTCATTCGCACAGGAAGCACTTAGAACACACTTACACTTGTGAGATCCCTTTTTGTGACAGAGAGCCACCTACTCATGTGTTGAGATCAAGAGATTCCAATCCAACTAGTCGAAACTTGATTTCTAGGCTTTCCAAGTTGGTATCCACAAGATCAATCTCTCCTACCCCTGCCAAATCAGTGAGAGGGTGATTGAGTATTGAGGAGACTACCGTTTGAAGCACAAGAGCAAGGTTCTACCCCATCTATTACCTTTTGGAGGGTGGTGCCTCCTAGATTTATTAGGTGTCGCTTGGGAGCCTCCTAGTTCATGTTGTGGAGTTGAAACAAGAAGTTTGTAAGGGAAAGGGGATCGCCTACTTCGTGAAGATCTACCATGAGTGGGGTTAGTCCTATGTGGATGTAATCTAGGGTGGAATAGACAAGGCCGCTTCTTAATGGACCCCTTGTGGGTGGAGCCCTCCGTGGACTCTCGTTGCTATTACCCTCCATGGGTTGAAGTCTCCACTAATGTGGATGTATGATAATACCACCTACCGGAACCATGCCAAAATAGCCATGTCAACCTTTGGGTTTGATCTTCTTACCTTACCCTCTAAATTGCATATCTTTACTTTCCGCTGCTACACTCTTAAATATGCGTGTGTAGGGTGAACTTGACTAGTCATAATTGCTAAAACTGGCCCACAACTAAAATTGGGAAAAGGCTAAGCTTTTATATTGGCAAGTAGCCTAATGACCCCCCTCTAGACATACTTCGGATCATACAATGGTTCCCCTCCACCATTCAATCACATTCCATGGCTAGCCGTATCCACGGGTGCCCTTGAAACAATCAACTTTCTAGGGGGAGTTCTTGTTTATTTATTTTTGTATTATGCATGACTTGTTATCCTTTTTACCAGCCTCTCTCATGCAACGACAAGTGAATAGACGCTCATATTGAGAATAAGTCGCTTAGCATGGAAGATAATGACCACCCCATCACTCCATGAGTGGTACGGGCACACAAAGCAAATGTTTATTTGAATGTTTATAGGTGGCACATGCAAATTTACATGGAATGATAGTGAAATACCATACATAGGTAGGTACGGTGGACTCTCATGTAAGAAACTTGGTTTAAGGATTTGGATGCACAAGTAGTATCTCTACCCAGTACGAAGCTTTGGCTTACAAAAGGTTCTAAACAAGCACCACACATTGGAGGATCCATAACAATATAACTTCTATGCAAATATACCCAATCATAACTATTGCATTGTCTTCCGTGTCCAACTTCAACTATTTAATCAAGTTTGAAAATAATTAATGGGTGTTCACAATCATGAATGATTACCAAGATAATATATTTGTATGTGAAAGTTTTCTTTCTTATACTAATCATTCATGAATTGCTCGTATGATCAATACAATGATTGTCAAACTTAAATAGATTTTAAATTCTAAATCAAATGTGAAACTACTACTAAGCATAAAGCACATGGATAATTTAAAATTTGTGATATTTCATTCATTCACAATTTACTCTTAGGATATAAGCGAAGTACAAGAGTAAACATCAAACAACTCTCGAAAGATATAAGTGAAGGTCAATGAGTACACTAGTGGAATCAGAGAATTGTCCATCAGCCTGTTCTCTGCCATCTGTTGGCTGATGGAAAAGACCCTGTTTGCCGTCAGCTGCCAAAAACCGGACGACAAAGAGCAGACTAATGGCAAAGATACTATTTGCCATCAGTGAGTATTTTGTCGTCTGCCAGTTGACGGCAAAGAGACGAACGACACATGACAAAGAATTGACCGCTAGCTGATATTTCATTTGCCATCAGTGAGCTCTTTGCCGTCTGCAGTGGACGGCAAAGAACAAGCTGGCAGACGGCAAAGAGCATGGGGTTGCCCACTGGTCTGTTGTTTGACCGGACGTTATGGATGCTACTCTTTACTGTCTGCCTGATACCTCTTTGTCATCAGGGGGCATACGACAAAGAGCCAAAGAGCCCTAACGGACGTCGGCCCCACCCCACGCCCCCTCTCTTCCCCATAACGGTCTCTCTCTCCCAGCATCCCCGAAACCCACCACGCGGCCGTAGCGCGCCCTCCCCTCCTCCCCGCGACCCGCTGCGGGAGCTCGCCCTCCCTACGACCCTCCTCCACCATTGCCCCCTCCTCCACCATCGCACCCTCCTCCACTACCGCCCTCCTCCACCCCTGGCCCTCCTCCTCCCTGCGACCCCCTCCTCCACCATCGCTCCTCCTCCCTACGACCTCTTCCTACAGCACCGTGCCCCCTCCCCCACCACCACCCCTCCTCTCTGTGCCCCTCCTCCACCACCGCCCCACCGCCTCCCCCACGCCCCTCCTCCTCGCGGTCTCCTCCTCCACCACTGCCCCCTCGTCCCCACGGACCCCCTCCTCCCTGCGCCCCTAATCCTCTACATCCGGCCTCCCTCCACCGTCCTCATCGCCCGACCGCCCCCTCTACTGAGTCCCTCTTTTTTCCTTTTTTCATTTAATTTGTTAATTAGCTTAGTTAGGTTAGTTTTTAATTATTCACTGTTAATTAGCTTAGTTAGGTCAGTTGTTAATTATCTTAGTTAGCTTAGTTGTTAATTAGCTTAGTTAGGTTAGTTGTTAATTAGCTTAGTTAGGTTAGTTGTTAATTAGAGACTATTAATTAGCTTAGTTAGGTTAGTTCATGATTAGCTATTGTTAATTAGCTTAGTTAGGTTAGTTGTTAATTAGATTAGTTAGAGGAAAAGAAAAGAAGAAGAAGAAGAAGAAGACGAAGAAGAAGAAGAAGAAGACGAAGAAGAAGAAGAAGAAGAAGAAAAAGAGGAGAGAGGACAAGAAGAAAGAAGAGGAGAAGTAAAAGAAGGAAGAAGAAGAAGAAGAGGAAGAGGAAAATGGAAAAGAAGGAAGAAGAAGAAGAAGAAGAAGAAGAGAAGAAGAAGAAGAAAAGGAATAAAAGGAAGAAGATGAAGAAGAAGAAAAGGAAGAAGAGGAAAAAAGAAGGGCAGGAAGAAGAAAATAACACCCTGACACCCCGACACAATGCCCCGACACCTGGACACGAGTCCCAACACCCCGACACGACATCCCGTCACCCCCGCAATAAACTCCGCAGATCTGTTAATACGCCGCCCCAGAGGGCACTTACCCGCAACCTCCAATCCCCGACACCTTTTTGGCCTCCTGTTGACTGATAAGGTGCTCTTCGGCCTTCCAGAGGCCGCCAACGGTGGACCTCAATAGGAGAATGCTCGGAGAGGAGAGGAGAGGTCTCCGGAACCGGAAGAGATGTCGTGCTGACCCTTCGGACCTGCATTTCCATACATGAGGGCGCCGTGGACGAGCGAGTTAGGGCGTTCCTCGGTGTCGATGGAACCCTAAATGACATCTATATAGGTTAGTGGCGCCGCGATGTCGATGGAACCCTGAGTGACATATGTTTCGGGTAGGGTGGCTCCACGTGGCATCCTGTTGTAAAATATTTAGTTAGGTTGAAGGAAAAAACAATAATGATATGTTACTCATCTATGGATTTAAATGTGCATTTGTTTTCGTCGCTGCGAGGGTCTGGTGTTCGACGAGCTCCGCTCGTGTGTTCGACTAGGCAAGATGAGTGATCGTGCATGTATGTATGATGTTTGTTGTGTACCCCTGGCAATTGTGCCAGAAATACTCCTACTACGGCACGTTGGTATTCCCTCGAAGCGGAAAGGGTGATGTAGCACAGCGATGGTAAGTATTTCCCTCAGTTTGATAACCAAGGTCTTTGGCCTCTTTTTTTATGGGCTTCTTTGGCCTCTTTTATTTCCTCACATGGGACAATGCTCCAATAATGATGATCATGACACTTTCAACTCAAAACTTAGAGCAACTATGACTCTATATGGAATGCCTTCGGTAGTCTACCGTGGCAACGATCTAGCATGGCATAGACATCAATGGAAACATCATGCTAGCTATCTTACGATCATGCAAAGGCAATGTAGACGTGGTGGCACATGTCATGGTGGTAGTTGCATGGCAATATATCTCGGAATGACTTTGAAAAAGCCATAGTAGGTAGGTATGGTGGCTGTTTTGAGGGAGGCTAATGGTGGGTTTTGTGCACCGGCGAAAGTTGCACGGCACTAAGAAGATAGTGATGGTGGAAGGTGAAAGTGCATGTAAACTATAGACTCAACATTAATCATGAAGAACTCATATACATGTTGCAAAAGTTTTATTAGTAATTGAAACAAAGCATTCAACGCATACTCCTAGGGGAAGGGTTGGTAGGTATAAACCATCGCACGATCCCGACCGCCACGCAAAGGATGACAATCGATATAATAATCATGCTCAGATTTCATCACATAGCGGTTCACCATACGTGCATGCTACGAGAATCACTAACTTCAACACAAGTACTTATAGATCCACAACACCTTACTAGCATGACTTCAATATTACCATAACCACAACTCAAAACTAATTGAAATGAATCAAACTTCTCTAACTATTCAATGCACATGAAGGTGGCAGTTTTCGTATCCCTTTGGATAACTACCCCTTTTGAGACTTCTTTTCAAAGCATAGATCAACTACCAAGCCACGCACCGCTGTGCTCTAAAATATATAAGTGAAGCACATAGAGCAAAAGTATCTAGCTCAAAAGATATAAGTGAAGCATATGTGAGCTGAATTGTCTACCAAAAGATATAAGTGAAGCTCGACAAAATCACGGCATGTGCATGTCTCTCTCTCTAGGTGTGCAGCAAGGATGATTGTGACACAAAAAAAATAAAAGAATCCTACGATACAAGACGCTCCAAGTAAAAACACATAACATGTGGTGAATAAAAATATAGCCCCAAGTAACATTACCGATGGATTGAAGACGAGAGAGGGGATGCCTTCCCGAGGCATCCCCAAGCTTAGGCTTTTATGGCCTCCTTGAATCTCTTGGGGTGCCTTGGGCATCCCCAAGCTTGAGCTCTTGCCACTCTTTATCTTTTTGTCCATAAGAACTTTACCCAATCTTGAAAACTTCACAACACGAAACTTAAACAGAAACTCGTGATAACATTAGTACAAGAAAGCAAACCACCACTTCCTTAGTTACTGTAGCAAACTTAAATTCTACTTGTGCTGAATTTGGGTTACTGTACTTTCAATCTTCCATGGCTAATACCCCCCGATACTATCCATAGTTTCATCAAAATAAGCAACCAACACAACAAAAACAGAATCTGTTAACAGCAGACCAGTCTGTAGCAATCTGTATGTTTCGTATTCCTCTGGTACTTCAAAAATTCTGAAACATTACGAAAGTCTGAAGAATTTGCGTAGCAATCAGCAGAAAAAAGAATCAACTCAAAAGCTCTTACAGAACAAAAATGAAAATTCTTTTCGTGAGCAGAAAGTTTCTGTCTTTTCCAGCGTGACCAAACGATCATCCCCAAGACTAATCATAACAGTTTTGCTTGCCACAAACACAAAAAGGAACAAAAAAACACAATCATAACAGAATTATGAAAGTGTGAAAAACACAAAACAGAAATAAAAATGATAGATTCGTTGGGTTGCCTCCCAACAAGCGCTTTCGTTTAACACCCTTAGCTAGGCATTCAATGATGCTCTGACAAAAGACAAGAATTGAAGCATAACGAGAGCATCCTAAAGCATGTGAAAATCATATCTAAGTCTAACATACTTACTATGCATAGGCATTTTATAGGAAAAAAAATTGTCAAGACCACCAATAGTTGCCATATGCAAGGAAGAAGAAAGAGACGAGAGCAATCTCAACATCACGAGAGGTGAATTGGTAACATGAAAGTTTCTACCAAAATATTTTCCTCTCTCACAGCAATTACATGTGGGATCATATTCAAATTCAACAATATAGCTCTCCCATAGGATATTCTTTTCATGATCCGCATGCATGCAAAGTTGACGCTCTTCAAAAATAGTGGGATTATCATCAAATAAAGTCATGACTTCTCCAATCCCACTTTCAGTATTGTTATAAATAACATATTCATCATGAGGTTTGAATTTTTTTTCAAGATCATAAGAAAGATCATCACCCCAATCATGATTATTGCAACAAGTAGTGGACAAAGCAAAACTAGCATCCCCAAGCTTAGGGTTTTGCATAATTTTAGCATGATTTTCACTAATAGGAATCATAGTGAAATCATTGCAATCATGCTTTTCATCCAAGGAGCCCTCGTGAATCACTTCATGAATTTCTTCCTCACAATTTTCAGATTCACGCATCTTACGTAAAACTCCAAAGGAATAGGCAATTTCCCTCAACTCAATAGCAATTTGTTCCACACGAGTGGTTCTCTTAAAGAGACTAGCAAGTGGATGAGGATCCATATCACTAGATTTTCAGCAAGCGAATATGCAAGCATATTGAGGCCACATGGCACACAAGCGAACAGAAAGAAAGCGAGAGAAAAGGGCGAACGAAAAAGGCAAAGAAGAAAACGGCGAAGGAGAAAGGCGAATGAAAACGGCAAATGTGAAGTGGGGGATAGGAAAATGAGAGGCAACTGCCAACAAAAGTAAATGCAAGGGAAGAGTTTGTGAGACCTACTTGTATAGATCTTGATTTCTCCTCCCCGGCAACGGCGCCAGAAATAGGCGTGTTGTCGGGAGAATATTCTTCACGATCCTCCTCGGCAAGCGATCCTCTTCCCCGGCAACGGTGCCAGAAATACTTCTGATGTTTGCTGTGTACCCCTGGAAATTGTGCCAGAAATACTCCTACTACGGCACGTTGGTATTCCCTCGAAGCGTAAAGGGTGATGTAGTACAGCGACGGTAAGTATTTCCCTCAGTTTGAGAACCAAGGTATCAATCCGGCGGAAGAGTATCTCACAAACCTGCACAAACACAAAAGCTTGCACCCAACACTATGAAGGGGTTGTCAATCCCTTATTGATTGTTTGCCAAGTGAGAACTGAAAGTAACAAAGTAACAAAGCAAAGTAAAAGCGGAGTTGTAAACGATGGATGTGAATAGACCCGGGGGCCATAGTGTTTACTAGTGGCTTCTCTCATGAAAGCAAGTAGACGGTGGGTGAAAAAATTACTACCGAGCAATTGATAGAACTGCGCAGAGTCGTGACGATATCTATGCAATGATTATTTCTATAGGCATCACGTCCGAAACAAGTAGACCGATACTTTCTGCATCTACTACTATTACTCCACACATCGACCGCTATCCAGCATGCATCTAGTGTATTAAGTCCATAAGAACAGAGTAACGCCTTAAGCAAGATGACTGATGTAGAGGGATAATCTCAAACCAATGATAAAAAACCCATATTTTTAACCTTGATGGCAACACCTTGATGTGTGCCTTGCTGCCCCTACTGTCACTGGGAAAGGTCACCACATGGCAGAACCCAAAACCAAGCACTTCTCCCATTGCAAGAATCATAGATCTAGTTGGCCAAACAAAACCCAAGACTCAAAGAGACTTACAAGGATATCAAATCATGCATATAAGAAATCAGCAAAGACTCAAATATATATCATAGATAATTTGATCACAAGTCCACAATTCATCGGATCTCGACAAACACACCGCCAAAGAAGATTATATCGGATAGATCTCCATGAAGATCATGGAGAACTTTGTATTGAAGATCCAAGAGAGAGAAGAAGCCATCTAGATACTAACTACGGACCCGTAGGTCTGAAGTGAACTACTCACAAGTCATTGGAGGGGCGATGATGATGATGAAGAAGCCCTCCACCTCCAAAGTCCCCTACGGCAGGGCACCGGGAAGGGTCTCCAGATGAGATATCGCGGAAACGGAAGCTTGCGGCGATGGAAAAGTATTTTCGAGGTTCCCCTGATTTTTTGCTGAATATTTGGGAATATATAGGCGCAAAACCAAGGTCAGGACGCGACCAGGGAAGCCACAAGCTTGCCCACCGCCGCCTCCCCCTGGTGGCGGAGTGGGCCCTTGTGGGCTCCCTGGGGCCCAGCTGGCCAGGCCCAAAGTCTCCCTGGACTTCTTCCGTTCGGGAAAAAATCATTTCGGGTTTTTTCTTCCGTTTGGACTCCGTTCCAAAATCAGATCTGAAAAGAGTCAAAAACACGGAAAAACAGGAACTGGCACTTGGCACTGAATCAATAAGTTAGTTCCCAAAAAGATATAAAAAGGTACATAAAACATACAAAGAAGACAAGATAACAGCGTGAAACCATAAAAAATTATAGATACGTTTGAGACGTATCAATGTACACCGGTCAACCTAGTGAGAAAGAGATGACAAAGAATTGTTTCTAAAAACCAAGGAGTTTGTGAAAGCCATATTTGCAATTGGCCAGGAAACAAACTAGTGCCCTCTCCTGGGTGCGACAACTATAAAAAGAGGACAACAGTTGAAATAATTAAACACCTGCACAGGAGGGGTTTTAAGCCTAATTATAATGCGTGGACATTTCATGGTGCGTCTATGAAACTCACTAGAGCTAATGTGGTTCCCCGTCGTACCGACAGCATGGTACTGGGATCGAAGACATGGTGCAACACTTTGATGATGCTCAGGATTCGGACGATGAGATGGAGGAATCTGCAAAGGCCTTCTATGAAATGTTGGAGTCTTCAAAACGTCCTCTCCACGAGCACACTGAGAGTTGTCAGTTGGATGCCATTGCACAAGTAATAGCTCTGAAGGCTCAGTTCAACTTGGGAAGAGAATGCTACGACGCGATGATGACACTATTAGGACGCTTTCTACCCAAAGGCCATGTCATGCCTGCAAACCTGTACCAGTCGGAAAAAATACTTCGTGTACTTAAGATGCCCTATGAGAAGATAGATGCCTGTGAGAAAGGATCTGCCTTATTTAGGAAGGAGTATGCACACTTGGACTATTGTCCCATTTGCAAGTCTTGCACGTATCTTGTGGTAGATAATGGTATGGGTGAGAACTGTAGACCGAAATCCCAGTTAATGTTCTTTGGTATATGCCAATCATACCAAGGCTTCAACGTCTTTTCATGGTTGAAACGATAGCCAGACAGATGACATGGCACAAATTGGGCAAAAGAACCGAACTAGATGCAGATGGGAAGAAGATGGTGCTACACACATCAGATGGGGAAGCGTGGAAAGATTTTGATGGATTATGTCGGCGTTCTGGGAATGGGGTACCCAGACCTGCCTACCTGTGGCCCAAGGCTGGCCCACTTCATCAAGAAAGCACGATTGGGCATAATACCACTCAAGGCAAGGCCCTTGTGAGGGGCCAAATCTCGCAATCAGGAACAACATAAAGACCCGCGGGGGCCTCGTGAGGACCCCTCCAGAGTGGCGGATATTCCGAGGCAAGGCCCAGCCTCAGGACTCAAGGACGATGTGTAGGAAGAACAGGCGAGCAGCACACAACAGGGCGGAGAAGTTTCCTCTTTAGTGCAAAGGGGGCAAGGACGTATAGGTGTTCCCAAGGAATCTTCCAAAAGGTTTCCCTTCTAGTGCAACAAAGCCATCGCCGCCCGCCAGCAGGACAGTCGTCACCCCTGGACCCGTCCCTACAGCGCTGGCAGCCTCTTTGAAGGCGAAGACCACCTTTCAGCAGGGGAGCATGTTCCCTTGTTCCCTTCAAAATTGGTCATTGTGGGTCCCTTCCCACCAAAACGGTAGGGGAAGATGACCGGGGCCACCGCTATATATAGAGGATAGGTTACTTCGTAGAGGAGGATATGATCCCGATTCATTCATTCCCCATCAGTATCACACAATGCCGAACTAGCCTCCGGAGGCCGTCAAACACTGTAGTAGTTCATCCACCATCCTCAACGAGAGGCAATCTAGCAAAGCACACTACACCACGACACTGCATTCCCTACACATGGGTGTTAGGAAAAGTCAGTATCGCCGACCGACTGTTGGTCGGGAAAACTTATGACAAACAGTCAGTCGAGAAATCATGTGAAGAGTAACAAACAGTCGGTCGGCAATACAAAAATTTCTTGTCAAACGGTCGGTCGGGAAAGCTTTTGTGCCCATAGGTTCGTCGGTCGATAAATAATGCCAACCAAAAGTCTGTTGCAACTTGCCTGTGCGTGCATAGGAAATAAAATGAGTGCCAACATTTGGCCCAAGCCCGCAAAAATTTCCCCCGTCTGCAGATAAGTCACCACACGCGCGCGCGAGCCAAATCCCTAGTTTCCCCTCCTCATTCCCCATGCCAGCCGCCATGGGCTCCGACCTCCGGCCTCTTTGTCGTGCCCTCGTTCCCCGCACCATCCTGCCACTCCCACCGGCTTCGACTACGAGCTCTACAACCGCAACGACGTCAACCGCATCCTCGGCCCCAAGGCCTCCTACATCTCCTTCAAGGACTCGGCTTGCCGCTGCTTCGGATACATGGTCTCCAAGAAGAAGTACATCTACAGACTGCTTCGTGAGTGCTCGCTCTCTCGCCGTCTCGCTTATGGTGTCAGGAGATCTTAGTCTTGTGTATAGTTGTGTGATTGGCTCGATTGGGCTGGATCGCACTGTAATTTGGTCAAAATTATGTGTTATCCTGCACTTTGTGGTTCTGTCACGGGACGGGAGGTGGATTTTGGTGTGGGTGGGGCTCAGATCTGGTTGGGGGAATTGAGGAGAAATGCGAGATCTCTGTTTAATTTCTTGGTGGGTGTCCTGCATTGGGTAGCGGTGTAAATTCTGTGTATTTACTCACGTTAGTTATGATCTCTCGGTTAACTCGCGTGTAAAATCACATGATACACACCCTTGGGTAGGCTTTTTTTAGACGAAGTGATCTGGTAGGTAAATGCAATTTTTCACCAGATCACTGATTGATATATCTAGTTGGCACTGTATAGCATTATAGTCGCATCTAATAATGTTAGTTCAGTTTTGGGCTAATATGCTTAAGTGACACTTTCTACTGCTAACAATCTCCTGCTAACAATTACTCCCTGCATTTTATAATGTAATGTGCCCGTGCTTTTCGAGATTTAAGTTTGATCGTAAATTTAACCAACGTGGGCAACTGCGGTGGAAGCAAAAATTATAACATTGAATTCGTATTTTGAAAAGTTTTTCACCCATGTTGTTTAGAGTTATGATAAAAGTTAAATCTCGTGAAGTGCGGGCGCTATTGCAGTTGGATGGGTATGAGATGGAGTTGTAAGCTATAGATATGTGGTGTTGGTTGATTGTTACCCCACAATTGTTTTAGGATTAATAATTTCTGATATAACAATGCGACAGTACAAATTGCAAGCATCGCCTGCCGCCTCACTTTGTCAGTTATGCCGATGCATCTTTTGTATTTGTTTGAGGGTCCTGATCAGTACTCTTAACTATGGGACAAATGATTGCATCTTGCATGCATGGAGCGATGTGTCGCCTAAAGTGATACAGTAGCATATTTGGACTGAGCGATATATGTGACCATCCTATTTCTTTAGTGGAGCCACATACTTTCTAAGATTTATTTACCTATTTGAATGGAGATTATCGGGAACTGGGAGAACTTCAACCACAAGTTTTTCTGATAAAATGATCAAATTAGCTTAGTTGTTGAAGACCTGACCTCACAGAAGTGGTTGCCTGCTAGTCATAAACTATATGCAACATGAAGCATTCTAATTATTCTTCTGCATTGTTCTCTATCTTGACAACTACGGTAGTGCAGGCTGAAGCGATGGCATGAATGATTGATGTAATTGCATCTCAATAAGAACTATTTTGTGCATACTATTCAGAGTGATGGTAAATTCTTAATGTTGTTCTATTTTTGTTTATTCACAGAACATAGCTAGATTCTTCTATTGTGCCTTGCTAAAACCCACTTGAGCGAGTTAACCTTTTAAACTTGTTAATCTTAATTTAATTACTTTTAAATGTGCATGTGTGATCTCTTAAAATTTTTGCTTCTAATTACTGGATACCTTTTCTTTGTACTCCTTGGCAATGCTTATGAATCTTCAGCCCTGTGTGTAATATGAAACTTTAATATATGCATGTAGTACTATAACAAATATAGATTTTTGCTTTTACGTACTATATCCTACTATCATATATGTATGGACTACTCACATATGAAATGTTTACAAAATAAAAACAAGCAAACAAAATGCAGTTTATGATATTGTATTATTATAATTGAGACTTGTTTAACTTTTGTAGGAAGCAAAGAAAAGGACAACACTCAAACAAAAGGACAACACTCACAAGGAACCATGAAGCTAGCGATCCGTATCACCTGGATATTTAGCCTTCATTTTGTTCAACTCATGTCTCATACTAGCATCTTTTAGCTGTCCTTTTTGTGAACCTGACGTATGGTGTCTTGGTAGTTATGCTTAGAAC
Organism: Hordeum vulgare subsp. vulgare; assembly: GCF_904849725.1. Lineage (NCBI taxonomy): Eukaryota > Viridiplantae > Streptophyta > Magnoliopsida > Poales > Poaceae > Hordeum > Hordeum vulgare. Next base: position 295,226,308 of record NC_058520.1, on the reverse strand, counting down.
AGACTGAAGCGTGTGTATGTGACAATTAATTAATGGAATGAAAAAGGTTTGGTGCACCTGATGGAGAATGTCTTCATGATTATTATTAGAACACATGAACTATATATATGTAACAATCAGTACCATTGGTTGACTACAACTGTGGTTGGTTAATTACAAATGTGCTCAGCGAAAGAAAACAACATCACATTGTTGGTTGGCAATACAAATGTTGTATGAATGTCGGTCGGGAAAGGCTAACGCAAAGCATATTGACGAAACTCCAGATACGAATTATTTAGTTCTATCCCTATTAGGTACACGAAAATATTAAATGTGGTTAAACATGGCAAGAGGTGAGGCGTAATTAAACTACCTATCTAGGCATTTTAAATGAGGTCGGAAATGACGTATAGCATCTCCGAAATGACCTCATATGTTAATTTATAATTCTATCCAGATCTGAACTAACAAGTTTAAATATTTGTTAAACAGCAAAATAAATAGGTTCATGTGATTCTACGCGTCGTTCCAATCAATTTACACATAGAGAACATCTCCAATGGAGCTACGGTTCAAAAGATACGGACACCGCAAGATATGATAGCATGAATGCAATATGTGTGCAACGACAGTCACAAGCATTTCAAAACATACAACCAACAAGATAATATGAAACTACACGAGATTCTAAGCAAGTTTCATATAGGACTCGATCAAGACGGAGCAATGGTTCAACAATTACAAGCTAAACAAGAAATTACTACAATCTGCCAAAAACAGCCACACAGCATTTTCTACACCCCACAACTACGGGCTACACAAATCCAAAATTCTCAACCAAGGCAAGCATGGAAGCATCAATCACTAGGAAAAGAACTCGCAAAATGGTTGCTCACACGCAGTTTCAGACATAGTGAAAATATGAGTTTATGAGAGTGCAGTTTTCAACCTGAAGGCATATTGACAACAACAAAACTATAAGCTACATGACTCCAAATGGCATTAAAATTGACAGCATGCAAGAGAATCCTAAAGTCTACAACTAACTCCATTGCACCAACCTCAAAAGAGTTACAGACCACCATATAAACTCATGGCAACACAACGTCTACAAATCAGCACTATTTTCTAGCAAGTTGAGAGCAAGCAAACCACACCTAAACATGCATTTCTATTGCAACCAAAATTACCAGAGGCTAGTCTACGCATCCAAGGGCAAATCTCTAGTTGACAACTTATTCATTTCATGCACGGATTAAATCCCACAAAATAAAAAAAAGGGCAACATGTCAAAATATCATCCACACTAACTTCCTCAAAAGCTAAAACTAAACGTACAGTTAAATTATATGGATTTTTTCTACCCTGAAAACATATATAACATGAGGGGTTGCACAACAATAATATCGCCACACGTATATGCGAGATTATGTCCTAAACGTGATATAATAAACTAGCGACAGAACCTACATGCAAAAGTACAAACAACTACTCTAAAATACAAGGCAAAAGGTCCCTAAAACATGAACATTTCATATACAACATTGAGCAATCCGGACATGCGCTAAACTAAATACAGGATAATCTCCTATTAGGACAGCACACAAAACTAGGCATATGGCAAGTCAAATCACTTCAAACATGTATGCAAGTTGCAAATTATTATTCTACGCGAATAACTATTCAATTTACATATATAAATCGTCACGATCCGACGCACGGTTTAAAATCTACAGGCATTTTAAAATCTAGCATATTCCTGAAAATATTAAATTCGCAGGGATAATAAAATGGCACTATGGGCCGAATCTGAGCTTGCGCAATTTATTAAATAGCGCCTAGGGCGCAGGATAGGGATGTGGGGCCTCACCTAGTGGGCTCGGCCCAGGTAGGAGGGGTGGTTGTTAGTGGAGCTATGGGAGGAGGCCGGCCTGGCCGGCTCGGGTCAACGGCCCAGGAGAGGAGGCCAAGGCGGGGCTGATATGGGCTCGCGGCTGCACGCTGGGCCTGGCCCAGCTGGCTGGCGAGCGCTAGCTCCCACGCACGAGCGAGAGAGACGCCTCATCTCTTTCCCGAGCGGGAGCCAGAGGCGGCGGCGGCATTGACCCCAGCGAGGTAGGGCTCCGACAACGGCTGGAGATGGTTCCCCGGACCGGATCTGACCGGAACCGGCCGGCGGCACCCTTGGGGCGACGGCGCAGCGAAAGTGAGGTGGGGCGGCGGCTGCTGCAGGATGGGGGCTCCGACGGGAGGAGCTCGGGGAGGAGGCTACGACGGGAAGCCGGCAGGAGGCGGATCCGGGCGACGGCTGCGCACCACCGGCGGGGCACAGGTTCCCGGCGGCGGGAGGAGCTGCATTGGCCGACGGTGGCGGCAGGCTAGGGCGAGCAGGGAGGCGTGCGCGGGAGGAAGCAGCAGGGCTGCCGGCGGCCAGATGAGCCCGGGTGGGCATGCTGCGGGCCGGCGGGCCGGCGACGCTGGGAGGAGAGAGATGTGGGAGGTGGCGGCTGGGCGCGGATCCTGAGGTCGAGCTAGGGTTTGCATGGAAAACGAGGGAGAGAGAGAGTGGCTGCCCAAAATTAGGAGGAACGGTCTATTTATAACAATGGGGGGGCTAGGTTTAGTAGTTTTTCGCTCCGGTTTCAACCGCGCGATCTAAATCGGACGGTTTCGCACGCGGGGATGGGTAAGTGGCTGTGTAGAGTAGGTTAGCCGGAGATGAGAGGGAGAACGGGCACCTGACAACGTATTTTAAAACACCGATAGAATGTCCGACGATAGACCGAATACGGTGCCGCTACGGTCGACCATTCGGGTACCAGACGGACTCCGATTGCGACGAAATTTGGCAGGCGGCCTACCTACATTAAAATAAGACCTCTCGTCAAGTTTCAACCCAATCAAAGAAAGTTTTAAACACACTTTTAAAAACAAGAATTTGAAGATGTCGTGGCACGTGCGTGTGTGGTCGGGCTCAGAACGGGCAACGACGAGAACGGAGAGAACCAACAACTAATAACAGATGCAAGTTTGAAAACTGCCGGCTATGGGATGCCCATGCAATGCCGATGATTCACATGATGCGATGATGATGCGACAAATAACAATAATCACACGACGAAAACGGAATAAAAGGGGAATCTTTTGGAACGTCGGTCTCGGGTTGTCACAACTCTCCTACACTACAAGAGGATCTCGACCCGAGATCCAAGAATGATGAGGGGAAGAGGATGAGAAAGAGCAAGAGGTAAAACTTAGTCGCTTCTTTGATAGACGAGTGAAACCAACAAGCCTTGAAAGTTGCAAAGATATGAGGAATGGTATGAGAAACAAGAAAGAATTCACAGACAATTTCGGCAGCACTTCGGTAGGAAAAAGGGGACAAAAATTCGATAATATGGGAGAACTAGACAAGATTCACAACAAACAACTAAATTGAGCAAGGGAACACCATGATTTGATAGAACAAGAAGATAGATTGAAGAGAGCAACATCACAAGGCCTCTGTTAGAAAGAAATAGAAACTAGATCTTGGCAAGCAAAGAACAAAGAAGAAAATGAGAACTACTGCCACAAGAATCTGGAAGAACATCTTGAGACAAAGAATTGACATCATGAGCCACTTCGGAAGAAGAATTCAGATCACTATGAACAAGAATAAGAATTATGTTATGCTTGTCCTTTATCAAGTTTAATTGATGACAAGCAACGGATTTAGCATACCACTTATTCTTGTTGAAAAGATTGAAGAGAGATATGAGCACAAACTAGAAGAAATGTTGCAAGAAACACCGGTGAGAATTGAAAGGAATGAGGCAATCATGAATGAATGGAGATTCATGAGAATGAAGAGATCATGAGCCACGTAACAGATAACTTGAATGAGGCACCGGAATAATTGAGAGACGAACGAAGAGACAAGAGTTGAGAAGAATTTGAGGATGAAAGCTGAAAGTTGAGAACGAAGAAATCTTGTGAAATGATGGCCTTCGGAGGATCAAGAATGAAATCAACTCAGAAATGCCCCGGATAGCAAGAAAGGGATTACTCATGATTGGGAACAACTCAAGATGATGCCACAAAGCTGAAAGGATGAATCTTCAAGAGAATGAACCAGGATTTGAGAGAAACACTCCTTCGGTCTTCCAAACTAAAAAAAAATGAGGAGAACACCACCAAGAATAACTGAGGTACTCCGGAATGAAGAACAAGGAAAAGTTAAGCCAAATAAAGAGAATGAATTCGAATAGATCTCGGAGAAGGAATATGACTGATGAAATTCATACTTACGTCATAGTTGAAAAGAATAAGATAACTCCGGAAGGATTACAAGAGTCAGATAAGATCCTGGGAAAGAATCTGTGGGTTATGGGACCACTCAAAGAAACCACCGTTGAAAAGATGGCTTAGAAGAGAGATATTGCACCGGTATAAAAAAACTTGATGAGGTTAGCACCTCAAAATAATTGAAAGAATTGACAACAAGAAACTTATGGGATATCTTCAGCACTTCGGATAGAAAAGAAACCGATGAATGACAAGAGAGGCTTGAAAAGAATTTCCAACATAGGAAAGAATTTAAAGGATGAATAGGATATGATGAACACGGATAGCTTGAACTGAATTCACCAGAAAAAGAACAAAATGAAGAAATGATGAACTCGAACTCCTGAGAATCTTCACAATGAATCACCGGCTACAAAAGGAAGAAGAGATAGCGGAAGCATCACTGAATATAAAGGCACTTGGACGATGATTGAAACATTGAAGAGAAGAGGTGGGAGGGTGGTAAAAAAACAAAGACAACTTTGGAATGATGAGAAAAACTCTGGAAAGAAATGAGAGATTGATCATGCAAAATTTGAAAAGGATAGGATTCACTTGAGAAGAAGCACACCGGGTGGATAATAATTGATATGACGACTCTCGCTGACAAGAATTGATAAGACAATTGCATGAGCAAAAGAATCGGCATTCCCATAAAACACGATAACACCTCTTGGAAGGATACGAAATCACCATCTGACATCAATGCAACTTGAATTACCATACTCCAACAAAACAAAAGGATGAGGCTTACAAAACAAGCCAAAACAAATTCATGAGAAAGATTTCGTCCGATATTTTCTGGTCAGGATCGCACGGGCTCAATCCTTACAGTAGCCATTCTGTGCAAGGCAGTGCAGAGGACATACGAAGTGTCCCCAAGTCATAGCAAGCTACAAGGACTCTATAAGACCCAACGAGAACCGCTGTAAGTCGACTATGAACAAACGAATCCAGTAGATGTCGAACCCCAACCTAACATCATGCATTTGTTGGAAGATTGTCCTATATGTACCTACATGAATTCCCACCTAAGAACTCCCGAAATTTCTGGTCATGCAATCTGGTCCACGGATACAAGGAGTAATATATCACTCAACTCCTATACTAACCCATCCAGTGTATCACATCCGTCAACACATAACCAGAATCTCGGAACCTCATCTATTTCAGACACTCGTAATCACAATGATACTAAGTATGGCGATACATCCGGAACTCTCAGCACTAGTACTGGGGAAGCCGGACTCCTCTCGCCACGACTAGTACTGAAGGAATTTCGAACATCCTTCGTCCTGAGATACTAAGAAATCTGAATGATAACGATGTTCTCGAGAATCCCCTGGAGCTCAACTCCCTGGAAGAAATCAAGTCAGACAGGAGGCACCAAGACAGAACTCCGTCACATCGACATCATATAGATTCCAAAAAAATATCCGCGAGATCCTAAAAAAATTTAGTGAGAAGAGGAGTAGAATTAAAATTATTATGTCAAGATTCCTCACTAGAGCATAGAAGAGGAGAAAAAGAAACCTACTGTCCAATGTATAACTAGACTCAAAGTAGTTTTTCACTAGACTCGACTCGGCCAAGTTCGATCAATCAAGGGGACTCCTAGGTCGGTACTGCTATGATACCAACTTGTAACGCCCAAGATGAGACCCTATCCATAATTTGGCACGAGGGCCTCGTCAGGGATAGAACCGCATCTCGTCGTTTCACAAAAATGGATATCGTTACAAGTACATGTACTGAAGAGAAGAGTATATGGAATTGGCTTACACTCGCCACAATCTACATCAGAGTCACATCAGTACAATACATAATCATCATGAAGAAGAGCAGGGTCAAACTACGAACGGAAACAAACAAGAAAAGAAGAACGACGTCCATCCTTGCTATCCCACGCCGCCGGCGTGGAACCCATCCTAGATCGATGAAGAAGAAGAAGAAGCAACTCCAAATGTACAATCAACGCACTCGCATCAAGTAACCTTTACCAATACCTGCAACTGGTGTTGTAGTAATTTGTGAGCCATAGGGGACTCAACAATCTCATTTCCAAAGGTATCAAGACTAGCAAAGCTTAATAGGTGAGGTATGGTTAAGTTGTGAGGCTGTAGCAAGCGACTAGCATTTATTTAGTGGCTAACTTACGAGTACAAGAATAAAGAGGGGGATGATCTACGCATAACGGACGTGAACTACTAATGATCAAATGAATGATCCTGAACACCTACCTACGTCAAACATAACCCCACCGTGTCCTCGATCGGAGAAGGAGCTCACGAAATAGATAGTCACCGTTACGCACTCAGTTGGCATGTTTTAATTAATTTAACTTCAAGTTGTCTAGAACCAGTGTTAAACAAAGTTTCCACATTGCCACATAACCACGGACACGACTTTACGAAAGATTTAACCCTGCAGGGGTGCTCCAACTAATACATCACAACTTACCACAAGCCGCATAGAAATCCTTGATCACGAAACTTGCGATCTCGTTGGAATCCTTAGTGGAAAACCTCAAGTCAGAGATTACCCAAAGCATCACCGGAATCCCGATGCACAAGACATTCGTGAAAGGTAAAACAAATCCAGCAAGACCACCCGACGTGTCGACGAACCCTATAGGAGCCGCGTATCTCGTTCTCAGGACACGACTAGATGGAACTAGCTACGACTGCCAAACATCGAGTTTCCATGCGGTGGCCCCGTGGCTAGTCCGTTTTGGGACCAACACCATCAGCACTGGCCCCCCTGTATTATGTATGACTCCTCGGGTTCATGCCGCCTTATGCATTTCAATATTAACAGAATTATTATGTTAGGCAAATTTAGTACCAATGTTGGGCCTTGCCAGACCAGCTTTAATCTAAAACGAATTATCGAGGGGGTCCCAATAACAACCCCGATCGTGTTAGGAGCGCTCAAATATGGAACATAACACCGGTAACCGAAACTAAGGCGACAAAGGTGGAACAAAACACTAGGCTAGAAAGGCCGAGCCTTCCACCTTTTACCAAGTATATAGGTGCATTAAATTAAATAGCATTTAATATGGTGATATAACAAGGAACCCATGTTATCACATGGAAGCAACTGCACCTGCAACTAGCAACGCTAACACATGGTTAAGCAAGCGGTAACATAGCCAATCAGTGGTTTGCTAGGTTGTGAACAGGTTGAAGGTTTTCATGGCAATGTTGGGAGGCTAATATTTAACAGGTGGTAGGTAGCGAGATATAACGACAGAAACGATAAAACTAGCATGGCAATGATGGTAACGGTATCTGGGGAAATGGTCATCTTGCCTGATATCCCGCTTGGAAGAAGAACGACTCCGTGAAACAGACGAGCCGATGTAATCGAGCGGGTCCTCAGTTTCCGACACGCTTGCGGAACTCTATCTAGACGAATGAAACCGGAAACAAGAATCAACACACGATATTAAACACACGATGCACAACACATATGATGCATGATCCCTTGAATATATGCAAGAAATGGCATGACAATTCACAACAATCAAACCCTACACATTAAGTGCAGTTCAATATGCAACGAGTTGCATATTGACGAAACTCCACATACGAATTATTTAGTTCTATCCCGATTAGGTACACGGTAATATTAAATGTGGTTAAACATGGCAAGAGGTGAAGCATAACTAAACTACCTATCTAGGCATTTTAAATGAGGTCGGAAATGACGTATAGCATCTCCGAAATGACCTCATACGTTAATTTATAATTCTGTCCAGATATGAACTAACACGTTTAAATATTTGTTAAACAGCAAAATAAATAGGTCCACATGACTCTACGCATCGTTCCAATCAATTTACACATAGAGAACATCTCGAACGGAGCTACGGTTCAAAAGATACGGACACCGCAAGATATGATGGCATGAATGCAATACGTGTGCAACGAAAAGTAACAAGCATTTCAAAACATACAACCAGCAAGATAATGTGAAACTACACGAGATTCTAAGCAAGTTTCATATAGGACTCGATCAAGACGGAGCAACAGTTCAACAATTACAAGCTAAACAAGAAATCACTACAATTTGCCAAAAACAGCCACATAGCATTTTCTACACCCCACAACTACGAGCTACACAAATCCAAAATGCTCAACCAAGGCATGAGGCAATAGAGGGCAAGATGCACTACAACATTCAACTAATAACACCTTGCATGGAAGCATGGATCACTAGGAAAAGAACTCACAAAATGGTTTCTCACACGCAGTTTCAGACTTAGTGAAAATATCAGTTTATGACAGTGCAGTTTTCGAACTAAAGGCATATTGACAGCAACAAAACAATAAGCTACAGGACTCCAAATGGCATGAAAATTGACAGCATGCAAGAGAATCCTAAAGTCTACAGCTAACTCCATCGCACCAACCTTAAAAGAGCTACAGATCACCATATAAACTCGTGGCAAGACAGCAACAAAATATAACAGATTTCAGACTTATTTTCTAGCAAGTTGAGAGCAAGCAAACCACACCTAAACATGGATTTCTATTGCAACCAAAATTACCAGAGGCTAGTCTACACATCCAAGGGCAAATCTCTAGTTGACAACTTATTCATTTCATGCACGTATTAAATCCCACAAAATAAACAAAAGGGCAACATGTCAAAATATCACGTGCACTAACTTGCTCAAAAGCTAAAACTAAACGCACAGTTAAATTCTATGGATTTTTTCTACCCCGAAAACATATATAACATGAGGGGTTGCACAACAATAATATCGCCACACGTATATGCAAGATTATGTCCCAAACGCGATATAATAAACTAGGGACGGAACATACATGCAAAAATACAAACATCTACTCTACAATACAAGGAAAAAGGTCCCCAAAAACATGAACATTTCATATACGACATTGAGCAATCCGAACACGCACTAAACTAAATACGGGATAATCTCCTATTAGGAAAGCACGTAAAACTAGGCATATGGCAAGTCAAATCACTTCAAACATGCATGCAAGTTGCAAATTATTGTTCTACGCGAAAAACTAATCAATTTACATATATAAATAATCGCGATCCGATGCATGGTTTGAAATCTACGGGAATTTTAAAATTTAGCATATTCTTGAAAATATTAAATTCGCAGGGATAATAAAATGGCACTATGGGACGAATCTGAGGTTGCGCAATTTATTAAATAGCGCCCACAGTGCGGGATAGGGATACGGGGCCTCACCTAGTGGGCTCGGCCCAGGTAGGAGGGGCAGTGGTTGCTGGAGCTGCGGGAGGAGGCCGGCCTGGCCGGCTCTGGTCAACGGCCTAGGAGAGGAAGCCGAGGCGGGGCTGATCTGGGCCGCGGCGGCACACTGGGCCTGGCCAACAGGCCCAGCTGCTGGAGAGCTCGTGCGCCCATGCGCGGGCGAGCGAGACGCCTCGTCTCTCTCCCGAGCGGGAGCCAGAGGCGGCGGCGGCGTTGAACCCGACGCCGGGAGGAAGCAGCAGGGCTGCCGGCGGCCAGATGGGCCCGGGAGGGCCTGCTGCGGGCCGGCGTGCCGGCGGCGTTGGGAGGAGAGAGAGGTGGGAGGTGGCGGCTGGGCACGGATCCAGAGGTGGAGCTAGGTTTTGCAGGGAAAACAAGGGAGAGAGAGAGCGGATGCCCATGTAAGTGCATCTAGTGCCCCTTAGTGATTTTGGTGGTTTGAAGACTTATAGATTAAGTATCTAATGTGTTCATGAGTGTACACAGGATCTATAAGTCGCTGAGGAGTTTGAAATATTTGATGAATATCGACCCCTAAAAATGTATATCTTCGGCTGAAGAAATTGGTCTAAAGATGAAGAATTGAATCGCGAAGAAATTGCGATGAAATTGATATTCCTCATGAAGATATTGAAAATGAGGAATTCGGTGTGTCCTAAAGAAAATCAATCTGAAGATTTTGAAGCATGAAGATTTATTCTGCCTATTTTATTTTCTTCACTTTTGAGTCATAGGAACACCGTACTGTTAAAAGGGTCAAAGTAACACGTCGGAATGAATTCCCTCATGATGCTCAACCCAAGCCTAATCCTACAAAAAGCCTCAAGTGGGGAATATGAGAGACATGAGGACTCTCACAGTTGAGGGTCCCGACCGTTACCACAAGTCGCGCCACATCACTGATCTTATCCACACCAACGGTCATATTATTTAAGGGCATTAATGTCAAATCATGTCGGGATGCTCCCAGGCTATAAATAGCCACCCCCACAACCATTAGTTGGTTGGCTGCTCCGTTGGAAACTGACACTTTTCATAAGAGCAACCCAAATTCCTCAGAGTCTTCGAGAGTAATTCATCAGTACGGAAATACCCCAAACACCAAACCACAAACCGAAAACCAAGTGATTGAGCATCACTAAAGAAGTTGTTCCTGTGTGGGACTGAAGCCTTTTACCTTGAGGACCGTGCATCCTCCAGACGGTTAGGCGTCATGGTCTAGAGCAATCCAACAGTCAATTGTGGATCGCCAGGTGACCATGTTTGTGAGGGTTTGGAAGTCTGCCCTGAAGACTTACCACGAGTGTTGGGCGAGGACTGTGTGTTCCTAGCCCAAGGAGAATACGGTAGGGACTGTGTGTCCCGGGACTGTGTGTCTTTTGGTTTCAATACCAAGCTAATCCAAACCAGATGTACAACTATCACAACAGTTGGAACTAGGTCATCAACCAGTGTCTTCACTGTGAAATGGGTTCTATTGCTTCAACTCTTTAAATTCCTCATATTGTATGTTGATGATTTTCACTGTCACTGATTGAAGAATTTGCTGAAGACTTTCTCTGGAATTCCTCTACCTCAAATTCTTCATGCGAGTTAATCCTCATAAGTTTTCTCCGTACCTGTATACTGTGCAAACTGTTTTTCATATTCTTCAGCTTGTAAACTGCTATAGTGATACTTTGCACTCCTGTTCCTTTGTTGTTTCCGCTGCAAGTTAGTCATCAGTGAGGAATTTGATCAAAAGGAATTTCCTCAGTGATGAAATTCTAAAAATCTCCTATTCACCCCCCTCTAGTCGATATAACGCACTTTCAATTTGTATCAGAGCGAGGTACTCCCTTGTACTGTGTGATTTTGCTTTAACCACCTAGAGTTTTAGTTATGTCGAGTGCACCCATGATCAAGGTTACTGCAGGATGTCCTACTTTCGAAGGAAAGGACTTTCCCTTCTGGAAGACCAAGATGCAGATGCATCTACAAGCTATTGACAATGATCTCTGGTATATTGTGGAACATGGTGTCCCTATCGTCACTTCTACTGTCTGTGCCGCTCATGTGAAGAAATTCAAGCAACTTGATTCTCAAGCGAAGAATATCATCTGTGGCCATATGAGCAAGGGCCAGTATGGCAGAGTGAGTGCTTTGGGCTCAGCAAAACTTATCTGGGAAAGGTTGTCCAAAGTAAATGAAGGAGTATCTACCCAGCGTGATTCTCATGTTGATATTCTTCGCAATCTCTTCAATCGCTTCAAGAGGCTTGACAATTAAAGCTGCCAAGATACCTTTGATCGCCTCACTAACATATCAAATGAACTCCAAGCACTGGGAGCTCGAGACATCACTGATCACGAAGTTGTGAAGAAACTACTAAGATCTTTGGATTCTTCATTTGTGTAACGACTAAGATGTGGTCCTTTCCGATTTAGGGAACGAGGCCCCGAATTGGAAAGAAGCGCATCTAAGCGTTTCGCAAGCACGGTAACATAGCACATACATAATAATAGAATGACAATTAGGGATTCAACTTCCATCTCATACATAATATTAGAGTTTACATCACGCATTATTTCAGACAAGGTAGTTTCGCTACGAACTACATAACAGGAGAAATAACTATGCTACCCTGCATGCTTGCCCATGATCACGACCACACCTAAGTCTTCTGGATAGTTCACGTACAAGCGGTCGGTCTCCTCATCGTACTGCCATGCTAGCTGCGTGCCGTTGCGATCACCTGTGTCGGGCGTACCTGTACCTATTGGTGTGTTGAAGGAATCTGTGAGCCACGGGGACTCAGCAATCTATGACCTCGGTGGAAGAACTAGTCAAGTTATTAGGTAAGGAAGGTTCAGTGTTTAGGTTGCAGCATCCTAAGCATTTATGGTGGCTAACTTACGTAGAACAAGTATTGAAGGTGGTCTATACTAGCGGTCGATGATTAGCTGATCACTAAGTGATCCTGAACACCTACTTACGTCAATCATAACACCACCGTGTTCCCAATCAAAGAGAGATCTTCGAGGGGAGAGTCACGGTTACGCACACAGTAGGCAATTTTATTAGATTAGGTTCAAGTTATCTATAACCGGATGTTAACAAATATTCCAAGTTGCCACATAACCGCGGGCATGGCTTTCCGAAAGATTAAACCCTACAGGGGTGCTCCAACTAGTCCATCATAAATGGTCACGGGCCGCAAAGTAATCCTCTATCACGAATCTCGTGATCTCGTCGGATTCCTTAGAGGAAAACGTCAACTCTGGGGAGAACCAAAGATTCACCGGGATTCCTATACGCAAGATATATCGCTAAGGTAAGACAAGACTAGCAAGACCACCCGTCGTGTCAACAACCCTGATAAGAGCCGCGTATCTCAGTCTCAGGACACGAAGGATGAGCGATGGTTACCATGCCAAAACACCAAGTTGCCTCGGGGAGCGTAATAAGCTGCTCTGGGTTGGACCAAAACTCATGAGGAGCACTGGCCCGGGTTGTTGATTAAATTACTCAGGGTAGCTATTCCTTATGCAGATTATTATTAAGTGATTAGCAAACTAACACCAGTGTTGGGTCATGTCGGACAAGTCTTAACACTACACGATTTATCAAGGGGGTCCCCATAACAACCCCGAACGTGTTCATAGCGATCAGTTATGGAATCAGACACCGGTAACCGATAACTATGGCGGTAATAACGGAACAAAACACCCGAAAAAAGGCTAGGCCTTCCGTTATTTACCAAGTGTATAGGTGCATTAATTAAATAACAGAATAATATAATGATATCAAGCTCATCTTATTACATGAGACAAAGCACCTGCAACTAGCAACGGTAACATTAGGAGCTGAGCAAACCCTACTTAGCCATTCAAGATTTTCTAGGAAGGGAGAAGTGCTTGAGTTTCATGGCAGTATCAGGAGGCAATTATTTCAGTGGTAGGCAGCGAGCATATGACGAAAGAAACGTTAATCTATCATAACAAGTCTAGAGATGGAATCAAGGTCATATCATCTTGCATGTGATGTCCTCATCTTGGAACTGCTCTTATTCGTCCTGCACGTACTCTCCCGGATCCACGTACTCGCTCTCTGATCCTGGTGCTACCCAACATAAGAATAGCATCCAATGAACAACAGCACAACAAGATGCAACAAGCACATGATGCATGAGATGGGAATGAACATGCATCTCTATTTTAGTCACTTGCACAAGCATGCGAAGAAAATACAATTTCCTGGATAGAACTGCACTCTAAGCTATTTTTACATGCATGAGGATGACATGAACAGATGCGTCACGCAAAAACGATGCAAAAACATATAAAGAACGTTACGAACGGAGTTACGGATCAACCGAAAACAACGAAACCAGAAATAGAGTCCTACGTGTCAAATCCATCACAACTCACTCCACTGGTATACTTCTCCTATTCCCAGGTTGCCAAATCACAAAACAAACAAGAATGGATGGGGTGGTGCAAAGAAATATCACCACAACATCAACTATGCACTCACAAGCATCAAAACATCAAAACTATACAATCTGCCATAAACAGCATCATCGCAGTTTGAGAGCTACATGCAAAGCACCTACAGCCCCCCAAATATGCCAAATAGGATGTGTGGCAGAAGCTATCCAAGATTACTAAAAGCATGAGAAAAAAGATAACACAAAGGAGTTTCACACAGAAAGTTACACAGCTTCTAACTTGGACAAAAATATCAGTTTTCACGGACTTAGTGAAAATCTCAGATTCTCACTAGCTGTATGCTGTGAAGCATTTTGACAGCACTCAGAACAATATCCACATGACTCCAAATGGAATGAAAATTGACAGAGAGCTAGACAAACACAAACACTACAACTTTCCAGTTGATAGCAAAGGCTGATTCCCAACACATGGACTTCTACAGGCACAACAACAACTGGAATTTTCAGCCACGTGCCTACTTTGACTAGTCACAACTTGCACACATGAACTACTAAACATGAAACAAAACCAACATGCTATAGAGGCGATCACCCTCTACTTCCACAACAAGGAATCAACCTCTTGGGCTCATCACATCACATGGAACCAAGCTCTAAACATGGAACAAAACTGAAATATGACGTTCATAGAACTTGTTCCAAAGTGGAATCTGAACCCACCATTGTATTCCTGGGATGATTCTACCCCAAAAACATATATAATACATATGCACTTGCATAGAATAGTTGGGCACAAAGCTAAGAAGAAGATTAACATGGAATCACATAGAGATGAATAGTGCATCATCACATGTGCTTCCACTAGCTCATCACCTACACATGCACATGCACACTCTCACAAGCATCAATGGTGTACATGAGGGGTGGACCTCATGTTCATGTGCCTTAGCACATCATCATCACACACACATACTTCAAACACACATAAGCAAGCACCTACACATGGTAATGTGAACACACACACTAGATTACACCACATCATACCTCTCTACACCTACATGTATAAACTTGCACAAGAGCTCATCAAGGCACATCATGCCTTGTCATGTGTGTGTCACACACACACATACACACACTCACATGCACACACAACATCACATCACCCACTAACACACACACAAGGTATGTGTGGGGGGGACCCACACACACACATACACATCACTTGCACAAGCTAGTGCTTAAGACCAACTCTCATACACATGGATTACACCCCACATATACATTATGATATGCATCTACACATGCAACCTAGTGCATACACACACACATCATATAAAAGCTAGCACATACATCATATACCATATAGCTCCACATACACTAGCTCCCAAGCCTACACATGCTCTCCTATCCTACTAGCAACAAATATTAGGAACAACATGCTGCTGTGAGGAGAAATAAAAATACCCCATATGACACCAAGCATCTGCAGCAAGTATACAAGCCAACATACCAAAACAGAGAAGAAATGCAACCAAAAAATAAAAGCACAGGGGAGGGATTCGAACCCAGACCCCTTGTATCACCACAGAGGACCACTAACACTCTGCTACTAGTCTCTTGCTCGACAAAACAAGGGGAACAAGCAAGGTGAAGTGTTACTTAAGACACTGCTGGTTACTATGCCAAAACTCACAAAACAAAAGGTGCGCCGAGGGGATTCGAACCCCCGACCTGCCACTGTGCCAAAACGACCACTACCACTCTGCTACTCGGTTGGATCTTAACAGAGGAGGGGAGTAAACTCTTTTGAGTAGCCCCCTCATACCTATCCTCTGCCCGATGGTGGCCGGAACAGGGGATGGATCTCGCCGACGTTACACGCTAAATTTGACTACGGCTCGTCGATGGAAGGAAACACAGGCTCCCACGATTCCATTTCACTAACTAGCACTACTTGAGAGGGCCTACAACAACGGCTCGATGAGGCACGGCGGCGCCGGCGATAGAGAAGGAACGGCGACGAAGCTACGGCCTACTGCTCGCAATCTAGGACAGGGAAGAAGGGGAGAGGGATCTACCTCACCTACTGGACGAGGTCGAAGCGCCTGCCGGAGAGGAAGTAGAGGAAGAAGGGGAAGAAGCCACGGCGGGGACTATCGTCGGGGAGGAAGCCGCCGTCGTCGAGGTAGAGGTAGCAGTGTCGATCTTGTCGTCCTAGCCACGGGAATGGGCCCCCTGGAGGTCCCGCGTGCTCGTCGAGGTGTTGGAGAGGCCGCAAGTGTACGGGCGCGATGACGAGGACCTCCTCAAGTTGCGGCCATGGCGGAGGAGCTCGATCCCCTTACCTGATGTCGACGACAGATAGGGAGAAGCAGATGGGAAGGAGGTGGCGATGCAAGGGGAGGAACCCTAGGTTGCACGGACGCCAAGGGGGATTATATGGAGGAGGAGGAGGCGAGGGACGCGTGCCTCGACGTCCGTGACGACGTCTGCTGCTGCCGTGCTCTTTGTCTCTGACGAACTGATGGAGGAAGGAGATAGGGGAACGGCGTCTACAGGCATCGGCTACGCGCGAGGGAAGGGGTTTGGGCCACGCAGGGGGAGGAAGCCCACCAGTGGCGCCAGATAAGAGAGAATAAAACCTGTGGGGTTTTGCTAATTAAAACAAAAGGAGAAAAGATTTACAACAAAGGCAAAACTGATGGAGTTAAAAATAAAACAAAATACCCCTAGTCATAAGGAATTATGACCCATTTGAATAAAATGGAAAAGAATTATTTGGAGCAATTAAATATTTACAAAACAGAATTTATATGATCAGTTTTTTGGATATTTGCACCTTTAGATATAGTTTCAAAACAGCAAATTAACATCCTCACAACCACCACAAAACATACTAAATCATGGTAATTTTTGAAATAGGGATGGGGAAAGTAAATATTGGGCTTGATATAAATGAGAGGAAGAAGGTTTTTTAAACCCTAGTGCAAACCAACATAGCTTCCTATTTGAGTTGCACCACATCACAATACTTCACCTAAACCACACACACACATGATAACACACCACAACATAAATCACAAGAACAACAAACACAAGACATGGAATGCAAAGGATGAATGCATGCCAAAGGAAACATGACAAGGTGACACATGAAATAACACATGCAATATGCTCTCATTGCAATGACAAGGTGGACCCACATACAGAAGGTTGCATATATGGCAACGTACACTCTTGGGGCATTACAATTTGATAATTTAGTTCTGATGATTCAAGAAAGACCAGACTACAAGATGCTTGATCCAGCTGATATACTCAAATGACTCAATACTCATGAATTCCAACAAGAAGAAAAGAGAGATCTATATGGACCAAGCTATTCTAGACCATGTGCACTTAAGGCATAAGCTATTTCCTCATCTGAAGAAGAAGAATCGGATGGTAGCATTGGTGATCCTGAAGAATTTGGACAGGAGCTTGCAATGCTCGTGAGGAAATTACAGAAGTTTACAAGACGTGGCCAGTTTGGTAAATCTTCAAGAAGAGATATGAGGAAATCAGAATCTTCATCTGAGGACTACAAGAAAAGAACCTACCACAAATGCAAGAAATCAGGTCACTGCATTGCTAATTGTCCTCGTTGGGGAAAGGAATCAAAGAAGAAGAAATACAAGGATGAAAGTTCTGATGACTCGAAGAAAAATAAGAAATCATCAAAATCCTCATCCTCAAAGTCCTCATCACATAAGAAGACTAGTTTCAGAAAGGCTCGTGCACTTATTGGCAAGGAAATGGATTCCGAGGAAGAATCCGAGGAATGTGATGAAGAGGAGGGTTCTGATGAAGACTCAGAATCTGGACAGGCTAGCCTTGCACTGGCAACCACATTCGTCAGCAAGTCAATCTTCAACCTTGAAGAAAATGATAACGCCATCCACACTGATGACTATGCTCATGACTTCGCTTCAACCTATTGCTTCATGGAAAAATGTTCAAAGGAACCGAATGATGCTTCCTCCTCTGATTCAAGTAACTGTGAACCTCATGATTATAAAAACCCAGTTACAGTAAACTTGCTATCATTGCCACTAAACAACAAACTACCTTGGAAAAGCTTCAGAAACTGCTAGACGGAAGCGATGATCTGTTGAATGATCAAATGAATCTTACCCAAATCATCACTGAAGATATAAAAAGTCTTCAGTACAGATTCAATAATCTTCAAGATCATCATGATACACTTCTCGTTGATCATGAGAAACTTTCCTATGAATTTCTTCAAAGGAAGCTTGATCTTGAGAAGCTGAGGATTTCTCATGATGATCTTCGCATGGAAAATGATTCATTACTAGCTCAACAGATCAGTGCTGCTCAAGCTGAATTCATTCCTCGATGTCTTAAATGCATCGAACGTGAAGCTGCTAATTCTTCACCAGAATCATCAAATGCTTGTACTGCTACAAATTCTTCAACTGCTCCTGTAGTGTCAAATTCCTCACTTGAGGAAACCACAAATGTCACTGAAGAAAATGCAAGGCTGAAGGAATTGTATGTGGCAAGCATATACAAAAATCTCAAAGGAAACCAAACCCTTTGTGATGTGCTCAAAAAGCAGATCTTGAACAGGAACCCGAGGAAAGAAGGAATTGCCTTTGAGAGGAAATTGAATGCTGATGGATCATATTGGAAACCTGAGCAGTATCCGAAAACCTCATGGGTTGCTGCTACCGGGCCTCCTTTTGATCCATCCAATCTAACAGGCTTTTCATGTGAATTATCCTATTCCTCAGATGAGTCATTTGACTCCAACTATAAACTGTTCAAAAATCAATCTAGTGAAGTATTTGCTCTATATATTGGAACTAACTGCAGGAATGGGCCTCACCTAAGGAAGATCTGGGTTCCCAAAAGTTGCCATGAAAATCTTTAGGTAAATGTCCTCATGACACCACCTATGAAGAATTTAAGCCCCACATCAAATTCCTCAGGAGGACCAAAGTCTTCAAGAGGATCAAAATCCTCAACTGGTCAAAACTATGCCCGTACCCATGCTAATGCTTCTAACATGGATGGAAATTACAAGGAATATGAATATGAGCGTTATTCTTCAAATAATTATGTTCATAAATCCTCAAATAAGTTCTCTGCATATTCATTTGAGTACTTTAACCCACCAACTGTTAAGAGAAGTGCATTAGCTTCAATGCCCCCTTTCTCATATGGTGCTCGGAGGATGATGAATGCTTTACCACCTCTTCAGATGTGGGTGGTGAAGAAATTGAACTAATCACTTCTGCAGGTCAGGTCTCCAGATGAAAATCATCATATGAAGAATTTGCTGGAGACGTGAGGAAAACGCTTGATGTGATGCAAGCTAATATTGACGAAATAGAAATATTTTAACACGTCCTTATAACTCTTTTTATGATGAAATTCCTATCTGATGAAATTGATATCATATTCCTCAAGTATGAAGCATATGAGATGGTAAGTTTTACTAATTCATCTGCAGGATGACATACCCAAGAGTACTGAGTGGGTTCTTGATAGTGGTTGCACACATCACATGACTGGTGACAAAAGCTTGTTGATGAATATGCCACTAACTCCATCACCCCTGAAGCAAATCACATATGCTGACAAAGGTAAAAGCAAGGTATTGGGACTTGGCAAAGTGGCTATTTCCGAGGATAGGAACATGGACAAAGAGATGCTTGTTGAATCCCTTGGATTTAACCTCATGTCAGTCTCAATGCTATGTGATCTTGATATGATTGTTATCTTTGGAAGATATAGATGTGTTGCCATCATGGAATCTGACAGATCCAAAGTCTTCGAAGGTGTTAGAAGAGGGGATTTGTACATTGTTGATTGCTCTACAGGTCCTCAACCAGTCAGTTGCCTACTAGCAAAAACCTCACAAGGGTGGCTGTGGCATCGAAGACTTGGTCATGCAGGCATGAGGAATTTGCACACGCTCGCGAAGAAGAAGCATGTCATCGGCATCGAATCAGTCAAATTCCTCAAGGACCACCTCTGCGGTACTGGTGAGTCTGGGAAAATGACCAGATCCAAGCACCCCACGAAGACTATCATGACCACTACTCGTCCAGTTGAATTGCTTCACATGGATCTATTTGGACCTACTCATTATGCCACTCTAACAAATGCAGCATCTTTATATGGCTTTGTCATAGTTGAATATTATTCCAGATACACATGGGTGCATATCATTTTATATAAAACTGAAGTGCAGGAAGTCTTCAAACGATTTTCCTCAAGGGCCTCGACGAACTTTGGCGTCAAGATCAAACACATCAGGAGTGATAATGGAACAGAGTTCAAAAACAGTAGTCTTGATAATTATCTTGATGAACTTGGTATTACTCACGAATTGTCTGCTCCTTATACTCCTCAACAGAATGGTGTCGTCGAAAGGAAGAACATGACTCTCGTTGAGATGGCAACAACCATGCTTGACGAATATCAGACTCCTCATCGCTTTTGGCCTGAAGCAATTAACACTGGCTGCTATATCATCAACAGGGTATATCTTCACAAATTCCTTAAGAAAACCTCATATGAACTCCTCACTGACAAGAAACCCAATGTAAGTTATTTCAAAGTCTTCGGTGCAAAATGCTGCATTAGAGATCCTCACCAAAGCTCAAGGTTTGCACCTAAGGCACATGAGTGTTTTATGCTCGGTTATGGAAAGGACTTGCACACCTAAAGAGTCTTCAACACCTATCACAACAAGGTTGTTGAGACTGTAGATGTGCGGTTCGATGAAACTAATGGCTCGCAAAGAGAGGAATTGCCTCCTGATCCAGATAAGCTGTCTCCTGAGGAAGCAATAAAGCTCAAAGTTACTAAAGACATTGTTCCCACTGAGGAAATTGATGAAGAGATCATTCCCAGCACTTATGAAAATCAAGAAGATGCTCCTGAGGAAATTGCTCGAGAACCAATTCCTCAGCCCAGACGAAATCCTCAATCATCTCATCCGAGCATTGCAAATGAAGTAGAACTCGATAAAATCCTCAATGACATAACCGCGCCAGGTCCTCTCACACGCTCAAAAGCTTCACACTTAGTTAACTTTTGTGGGCATTTCTCCTTTGTGTCTATCACAAAACCTTCAAAAGTTGCTGGGCTTTCATGGAACCGGAGTAGATCCAAGCCATGCAAGACGAACTTCTTCAATTCAAGCTGAATGACGTATGGGAGCTCGTCAAACGACCAGATCCTCGCAAGCATAATATCATCGGCATCAAGTGGATTTTCTGAAACAAGCAAGATGGGGATGGACAAGTGGTGACGAATAAGGCACGACTTGTAGCCCAAGGCTACACACAGGTTGAAGGAATAGATTTTGATGAAACTTTTGCACCTGTTGCTAGACTTGAAGCTATTTGAATACTACTTGCTTATGCTAATCATCATAACATTATCTTATATCAAATGGATGTGAAAAGTGCATTCCTCAATGGTAAGCTTGAGGAAGAAGTATATGTTGCTCAGCCCCCAGGTTTTGAGGATCCAAAGAATCCAGACAAAGTCATCAGACTCAAAAAGGCGCTCTATGGTCTCAAGCAAGCCCCTCGGGCATGGTATCATACATTGAAGGAATTCCTCATGAAGAAAGGCATCAAACCTGGTTCACTCGAACCAACTCTTTTCACTAAATCCTATGATAATGAACTATTTGTGTGCCAGATATATGTCGATGACATCATATTTGGCTGTACTAACAAACGTTACAGTGATGAATTTGCTTACATGATGAGGGAAGAATATCAGATGTCTATGATGGGGGAGCTGAAATTCTTCTTAGGTCTTCAAATTCATCAACAACGCAATGGAATCTTCATATCATAGGAGAAATACCTCAAGGATGTTTAGAGGAAATTTGACATGCATGAATGCAAGGGTGCCAAGACTCCAATGCCTACCAACGGCCACCTATACACTAACGAAAATGGTAAAGAATTCAATCAGCAGGTATATCGCTCCATGATTGGCTCTTTACTGTATTTGTGTGCATCTGGGCCAGATATAATGCTTAGTGTTTGCATGTGTGCACGTTTTCAAGCAAAAATGAAGGAATCACACCATAAAGCTGTGAAGCATATTCTTCGATACTTAGCTCACACACCAACACTAGGATTATGGTACCCCAAGGGCTCAAATCTTCATCTTGTGGGATATTCTGTTTCTGACTATGCTGGTGACCATGTGGATCGCAAGTCATCCTCTGGCACATGTCATTTCCTTGGAAGATCACTAGTCAGCTGGTCCTCAAAGAAGCAGAACTGCGTTCCACTCTCCACTACCGAAGTTGAGTACATTGCTGCTGGTTCATGTTGTGCTCAATTACTATGGATGAAGCATACCCTCAAGGACTACGGAATCAACATGAAGAATGTGCCTCTCTACTTCGACAATGAGAGTGCAATCTAGATTGCATACAACCCAGTACAACACTCGAAGACTAAGCACATCCAGATCCGTCATTATTTTCTTCGGGATCATGTCCTCAAGGGCAATATCCTCATCCACCATGTGAAGACTGACGATCAACTGGCAGATATCTTCACTAAGCCTTTGGATGAGAAAAGGTTTTGCAAGTTGCGGTGTGAGCTAAATATCTTAGAATCTTCAAATGTTTTGTAAAAACATGCACACATCCTAACACTTATGCAAAATTGATGACTTAGATGTGCAACACACGAAGAATCGATTTTCTTCAACTAATGAAGAATATCACTCTTAGTGTGAGGAAATCAACGAAGAAATTGATTCTCAGGGCCCTACGACAATTGTACGCGGCGTCTGAAATCAACATTCTTATATGGTGGGTCACGCCACCACCCAACTTGAAATTCCTCAAGTTGAATTTCTTCAAAGCTGAATTTCTTCAAAGTTGATTTTCTTCAAAGCAGTTATTCTTCAAACTTGTCTTTCTTCAAAACTAAAATTCATCATCATGACGCTTTGTCACAAAATCCACAAGTTAATCAAAATCTTCCAAAACACTTGATGATTTTCATTTGCCTAGATATATATATAGACTGTGGTTTCAAAGTCCTAAACAACATTCATTTATAGCTATTTCTTCAATTTGATATTTCATCTAATTGAATGTGATTGGACCCTACTTTCCCTCTATGCTACTCTCACCCAGTCTATTCAATTCTTCATATGCGTTCTACTTGAAACTTCGTTCAAAATCCTCACTGCGTCCTTGACAGCTGATGATTTTGTAACAAAATCCTCAAATCTTCAAAAATGATTTTTATATCATTACACAGTAACTGAACCCCACTTCCCACGATCAGATAAGCATGATCTCCACCGCTTTCAATGATTGCTACGTGTGTCATGCGGAGACGAAAGGACAGGGGTAGTTCGGTCCGAAAGAATCCACGAGATAGTTTTCACGTGGGCTATAAATATGTCCTTACCCCCTCCGGTCAAAACTCTTCGTCCTCTCTCTCGACCTCCTCTCCTCTACAGCAAATCCCTAGTGCCACCGCTAGAAGTCTCGTCGCCGGCGAGGATAAGCTTTATTGCCTTGACGTCTCCGTCGCTGAAACCACGCCGGAACCGGATCATCTTCGTCCGCTACCGTCGTAGCTGTCCTGTGTTGGCAAGTTAGGTCGCAGTGGACTCGCATCGAAGAGCATCTACTGCTACTTCTTCCTGTGTTCTTCGTGCGCGCTATATAGGGTAAATAAAACCCTATTTTTACAGCCCCCTTTTGATCTACTATTTTACCGTAGATTTGTAAAACTTGTTTTTCCTCAAGTGTCTATCACTCTATATTCCTCAAACACTGCTCATTTCTCAACTGTTGATGAATTTTACTAAGCATCTAAAAGTCTTCACGAGATTCCTCGATTGTGCAAATTTTCGAGTCTGTACAACTCTAGAACCCAAGATCAGAGTGCTTAGACAAATTCCTCAACCTACTCGTCAAATTCCTGAACTTTAAAAAATTTCAATTTCATCAAATCTGAGAACGCCTATGAGTTCTCCAAATTCCTCGCAACTATACTCTGTTCACAGGTACAAAATGTCGGCTGATGAATCTCTAGATTCTCATCAACTTAACTCATTTCCAGCGTTTCTTGAAGTAAATCTGCAAGCTTCATCAGTATCCTCAAGAGTTAAATTTCCTCAGCAAAAGCCTCAGCTGAAGAAAATGGAAGATGAAAGGAAGCAAAAGGGTGGCAAGAAGCTTGAACAGAACACTGCCATCGATATTCCTGATGACATATACCTGGAATACTGCACACGTGATGAGCAAGAGACAATGCCCAAGAGGAAGATAAGGCTTCAAAAGATAGAACGCCGGTGGGCTAAGGAGTGGAAAGAATACAGATTCGTCACTCCAAAGTACGCGAAGAAATTCGCTCTTAAGCCTCCTGGCAAACCGCCTCCTCTCGAAGATTATCAGGATGCACACCCTCAAGGCTCAAGACAATTGATGACTATCCTGAGGAAAATACAAAACATTTGTCAAAGCTTCAGAAGCAGGCAAAAGCTGATGTGAGGAAATTTAATGAAGAATCTTCTGTTGCTGCTACTGCCGCCACCTCCTGTGCAGCTGAAACTTCTGGCACGACCATTCCTCAAGTGAAGTATGTGCCGCCAAAACCAAAGTCTTCAAAGCCTCAGGAGAAATTGCTTGAGAAATTGCACCTGCATCCGCACCAAAACCCTCACCACCACCAAAGGCTTCAAAGCCTGAACACAAGCAGATTGTGAAGCAGCTGCCAACTGTTTCCAGCTCCTCTGTTCCTTCTGCAACTTGCTCAGAAACAAAGTCTTCACCAACAGCAATGAAGACTAAGGTGACTGCTGGGAGTGGAACCAGACCTAGCCCAGGCAAAATCATCACAGTTGCTTCTGCATCAGAAGGCAGTGATGAATACGATTATGAGACTCTAGAAGCCGTCATCAGAAACAAGCAGGAGAGGGTAGCACAAGCTTCAGGCAGTGCCATTCCTGTGGCCATGGACCCAAAAGTCCTCTTGGATTACATCAATATATGGTATGATGACCCCAACACACCTATCGATGATTTGAAGCTTCCAACAGGCATCAGTCACATGGTGGCCACTTTCATCAACGAGGCCAAGTGGAAGGAGACGCAAGCCAAACAAGCAAAGGCTACGAAGCTGAAAAAGGAGAAATTCCTCATACAGAATCTCCTCAGCTTGACGCCTGATGCACTTGTGTCCACTCAAGGCAGAATTGAAGACTTTGACTGACAAGTACACCAAGCTATTTGATCGTCAAAGTCTCAAGAACAAATTCATCAAGTTTGCTACTAATGCAGTTGATGAATACAACAAAAAGGCTGCCCCTCCAGCAACACCTCAGCAGCCTGAGATCGAAGAAGAACAAACTACCCCTGCCGAGGAAATGCATCAAGAATGTCGTGCTGATGAACCGGCTAGTGAGGAAATCACCAAGGAAACTCCAACTGATGATTCTGCTCCAGCTGATGAAACTGCTCCAGCCGATGCTTCTAAGCCAGCTGATGACTCTGCTCGAGCTGAAGAAACTGCTTCAGCTGAGGAAACTGCCAGGACGGATATGAATCCGCCACCTGAAGAGAAAATGTCGTCACCAAAATCTTCAAAGGTGAAGAAAATGACTCCGTCTGCATCAGACGTGAAGAAAACAAGGGCTGCTGAAAAGGAAGCTAAGAAGAGAAAAGTTTCCTCAAATGAAGAATCAACTCAGGCCAAGCGCCTCAAATCTCTTGATGAAAATGCTCCTCTGGATCCTGTGCCTCTCAACATTGCTCCATCCTACGAGATGTCTCCTTTTGAAAGCGAAGACAAGAAGCACATGACTGATGAGGAAATGAAGAATGTTGTGTCTGGGGAACACACTAACGAAGAAATTCAGATTGATGACAGTCCTCAGACCTTTATGCCTCCCGAAGAACCTACACAAGGATCAGCTGCACCAGCTGAAGAATTTGGCTCTCCCACCAAGAAAACCCCTCAAGCTGAAGAAAACCAAGGAGAAAATCCTCAGCCTAAAAAAATCCAAATCTTGAGCAAAACCCTCAACCTGAGGCCCATGATGAATAGATTCCTCCTCCTGAGAAAAACCTTCAGCCAGAGGCTCCAGTTGATGACATTCCTCATCCAGAGCAAGATCCTCAGCCTGAGGCACAGGTAGATGAAATTCCTCATCCTGAGGAACATGCTGAAGAAAATGCCCCTGCACCAAATCAGGAGAATGCTCTAGTCGTTATCAATCGAGAAACTGTGATGATTGTCTCCCCTCAAGGGAAGAAGCAAAACCTTCAGCCGATGCAGCGTCAGCCGTTCTCCAAGCGGCCAAAATTTCAAAAGGAATCCTTCTTTGAGGAACGTATGTATTTCATCGGAGAAAATCCTTATGACAAGCCTCGCATCAGGCATATGAAGTTTTGGACCAGGACTCAACTCAACTACTATGCATCTGTGCTTTGTGGAAGAAACAAAAAATTTCAGCACAGGCATATTCCTCATGTTGAGCTTGAAGAAATTCCTTGCTTTGCCCTAGTCCTCAATATTCTTCATGAAGCATGACTGCTCCCTCTGTGCTCTGATATCTGCAATTGGAACAGCAACATCGTTCTTCAATTCTATGCATCTCTCCACATCTCTGGATATCCAACAGATATCAACACTTGGGTGCTGGATTGGATGACGCAGCACACACACTTCAAGGCCCCTGCAAATGAGCTGCTGTGAGAACTTCCTCTGTCAATTCCTTCAGAGCAGTCCGTGAAGATGTATGATGAACGGGAGCTGCCGAATAAGCTGATGTAAGTCCTCATGAAGCCTTTGGCCAAGGGGCAACAACCAAGAACAAGCTTCTTGGACCATGAGCTGAAGTATGAACCCAGGACTGTTTACAGAATCCTCTGCAGTGTTCTTGCGCCAATCAAGGGCCATGATGATGAAGAAGATGTCGTAGGCATCATGAAGAATATCCTCTTTAACATCATCCATGGCATTCCCATCAACATTCATGATTTCTTCTTGAGGACTCTGGTGGGAAATGCTATGTCCCCTTTTGACCTGAGGATTTACGCTCCATGGATCATGAGATTCATCGTACGCAGGTCAGGTATCAACTATCATGCTGATTTCAATAATCACCTTGGATATATGCCTCCAATAAGGTTCAACAAGAAGACTTTCGAGCCAGTTGAAGGAAAAGTCAAGTCTGTGATCGATGAAGGCAGTCGGCCCCTTGATTACCAGTTCCGAGAGCCAGATGCATATTCCTCATGGGATGACACTGAAACCCAGCCATCAAGTCATGTTGCTCCAAGGGTGATGAATACCAGAGAGCTTTTCCTCAGTCTTCATCAAAAGGTTGATCGCAATCACAAGTGGGTCAAACGCCAGTTCGGCGCCATTGTGAAAACCCTCAATGAGACTCGGAATGCCGTGAAGCTTAATCATCATTATCTTCATGAGGTTTTTGATCGCACCTGGGCCACACTGGCTCATTTGAAGACTCCAGCAGAACTTGAAGAATTGGAGTTTACACAGGACTTGGACTGGTCATGGCCACCAAAGAAGAAATTCAGGACAATTCCAGTTCCAGACCTTGAGGACAGTTCGTTTTCTTCATTCCGCACTGCTGAATCACATGAAGACCAACAAGACACTGCCACTGGTCCAAGGAGGAAGCCTACTCCCAAGAATCCTGACCCGTCTTCCTCAACTGCCAAGAAGTGAAAGTCTTCACGGGGCGTTAGTCCTTAGTTTTGTCCCTTTTCGTCACTTGATGACAAAGGGGGAGAAATGTGAGCGTTACTCTTCACGCGGGATATATTTTGGGGCTTACGAACTTTATTTAAGATACAAACTCTTGGCTCTTCTAAAGTGTTTTGTGTAATGAGTTGTAACTTAAGCCCGATGGTACTCTGACACTTTTGAACGTTTTTCTTCGCATGCTTATTCCTCAAAATATTAATGCACACATGCTGGAATTCGTCCGATACCATTTGTCATCATGCATCCTCAATTTCTTCATACTATATGTCGTATGTATGCATGTTTTACAAGACCCAGGGGGGATCTCCATGATATAAATCATCAATGTGCATTTGCTGTGAAAATAAAAATCCTCAAGATATGCACATCTTCAGGGGGAGTCTCTTTGAATCTTGATTTCTTATTCCTCAAATGAGTATTTACACTTCATATTGTTATCCCTGTTGAAGACTTAACCTAATTGTCATCAAGCACCAAAAAGGGAGAGATTGTAAGTGCATCTAGTGCTCCTTAGTGATTTTGGTGGTTTGAAGACTTATAGGTTAAGTATCTAATGTGTTCATGAGTTTACACAGGATCTATAAGTCGCTGAGGAGTTTGAAATATTCTATGAATATCGACCCCTAAAACTATATATCTTCGGCTAAATAAATTGGTCTGAAGCTGAAGAATTCAATCACGAAGAAATTGCGATGAAATTGATATTCCTCGTGAAGATATTGAAAATGAGGAATTCGGTGTGTCCTGAAGAAAATCAATCTGAAGACTTTCAAGCATGAAGATTTATTCTGCCTGTTTTATTTTCTTCAATTTTGAGTCATAGGAACACCATACTGTTAAAGGGGGTCAAAGTAACACGTCGGAATGAATTTCCTCTTGATGCTCAACCCAAGCCTAATCCTACCAAAAGCCTCAAGTGAGGAATATGAGAGACATGAGGACTCTTACAGTTGAGGGTCCCGACCATTACCGCAAGTCGCGCCAGATCACTGGTCTTATCCACACCAACGGTCATATTATTTAAGGGCATTCATGTCAAATCATGTCGGGATGCTCCCAGGCTATAATTAGCTGCCCCCCACAACCATTAGCTAGTTGGTTTCTCCATTGGAAACTGACACTTGTCATAAGAGCAACCCAAATTTCTCAGAGTCTTCGAGAGTAATTCATCTGTGAGGAAATACCCCAAACACCAAACCACAAACCGAAAATCAAGTGATTGAGCATCACTGAAGAAGTTGTTCCTGTGTGGGACTGAAGCCTTTTACCTTTGAGGACTGTGCATCCTCCAGACGGTTAGGCATCACGGTCTAGAGAAATCCAGCAGTCAATTGTGGATCGCGAGGTGACCAAGTTTGTGAGGGTTTGGAAGTCTGTCCTGAAGACTTACCACGAGTGTTGGGCAAGGACAGTGTGTTCTTAGCCCAAGGAGAATACGGTAGGGACTGTGCGTCCCGGGACTGTGTGTCTTTTGGTTTCAATACCAAGCTCTACAAACGAGATGTACAACTATCACATCATTTGGAGCTGGGTCATCAACCACGGTCTTCACTGTGAAACGGGTTCTATTTCTACAACTCTTTAAATTCCTCATATTGTATGTTGATGATTTTCACTGTCACTGATTGAAGAATTTGCTGAAGACTTTCTCTGAAATTCCACAACCCCAAATTCTTCAAGCGAGTTAATCCTCATCTGTTTTCTTCGTGGGTATATACTGTGCAAACTGTTTTTCATATTCTTCACCTTGAAACCTGGTGTAGTGATACTTTGCACTCCTGATCCTTTGTTGTTTCCGCTTCAAGTTAGTCATTACTCAGGAATTTACTCAAAAGGAATTTCCTCAGTGATGAAATTCTAAAAATATCCTATCCACCCGCCCTCTAGTTGATATAACGCACTTTCAGCCCAATATTAGGAGGAGGGGTCTATTTATAACAATGGGGGGGGGCTTGGTTTAGCAGTTTTTCGCCCCGGTTTCAACCGCGCGATATAAATTGGACGGTTTCGCACGCGGGGACGGGTAAGTGGCTGTGTAGAGTAGGTTAGCCGGAGATGATAGGGAGAACGGGCACCCGGCAACGTATTTTAAAACACCAATAAAACGTCCGATGATAGACCGAATATGGTGCCGCTTCGGTCGACCGTTCCGGTAGCAGACGGACTCCGATTGCGACGAAATTTGGCACGCGGCCTACCGACATTAAAATAAGACCGCCCGTCAAGTTTCAACCGAATCAAAGAAAGTTTTATACACACTTTTAAAAACAAGAGTTTGACTATGTCGTGGCGCGTGCGTGTGTGGTCGGGCTCAAAACGGGCAACGACGAGAACGGAGAGAACCGACAACTAATAACAGATGCAAGTTTGAAAACTGGCGGCAACGGGATGACGATGCAATGCAAATGATGCGCATGATGCGATGATGATGCGACAAATAACAATAATCACACGACAAAAGAAAAATAAAAGGGGAATCTTCTTTAACGTCAGTCTCGGGTTGTCACAACATTGGAGATGTATCAATCCATCATTGTGTGACCCAAAACTTGAAAACTTCATCACACAAAACTCATCACAACCCTTGTGAGATCCGTTAGTGTAATAAACATATCATAAAATTTAGGTATTGTTATAAATAAATTAATATTTTCTTATTGCAAAAAGGTACTATATTCCGATTTCTCCGTGACTTATACCATCCCCATATAATCCATAGCATCATCAAAGCAAGCGAACTATGCAAGAAAAAGCAAAACATGTCTAAAACAGAACAGTTTGTAATGATCTATACGAAAACCATAGTTGTATAACCCCTAAAATTCTGAACCATTATGAAAACCTGAGATTTTTTATAGAAATAACGTATAAATTCCAGCAATTTTTCATGTTCGAGTAAAATCACAGAAATTATTTAGTGGGCGCCAAAGTTTATGTTTTTGCAGAGGATCTATTCTACTATCATCCTAATCATCCCGAAGGCTTTACTTGGAACATAAACAAATTGAAACATAAAATACAATCATTACATAATAAATAATTATTTCATCACACCAAAATAGAAATTAAAAACAAAAAATTAAGATAAGTACTGGGTTTCCTCCCAACACACGCTATTGTTTTATGCCCATAGCTAGGCGCAATGCATTGTTTCAAGTATTTTCATCCTTCATGTCCAGCTCCTCAATTTTGCAACCATACTTTCTAGGAGGTTTAGCAAACAAGTTATTAATAATCAAACTTCTAGTAATAAAGTGGGGAGGTTTGTTTTTAATGATAGGTTCTTTATCTATATCAATGAAGTTGTGGTTCACACTACTGTTTTAATATCTTCATCCCTTTTACTAGATGTGGCACTTTTATTCTTCGGAACATACATAAACTTTGGGTTCTTATTTGAACGAGTTTTCTCAGTGGTTTTAACAAATAAAAAGCGGAACTCAAGTTATTGATGATTTCCTCCAACTTACTGATCCTAGACGGCCATTGTTCTACTTCCTTACTAATTATTTGCTCCTTATCTTTTAGCATCTTTAAAGTAGTTCGTACCTTTGAACCAAAATGTTTGACTTGATTATGGACTCTTTTGTCTTATTTCTAGTAATTTCAAGCCAACGCGCAACAGGCTCCTAAGTTAATGTTGTTTCGTTAATAGCAATAGAAGGTGATCCCACTAAATTTACCATAGCATTTAAAGCAACAATGGGGTTACTACTCACAAAATTCCCTCCGGTAATTGTATCAAGCACAAATCTATACCAACTAGTAATACCCACATAAAAATAGCAAAGAAGAACTGTAGTGGATTGCTTACATGTCGATCTATTTTGATCATCACAAATTCTATACCGAATATCTTTTAAACTTTCTCCTCCCATTTGTTTAAAGTTAAGCACCTCATTCTCGGGAGTATATGCAACAAGAAAATAACTCGCCATAGTGGCAAAGCAAGCAAACTAACAAGCAAATAGAAATATTTTTGTATTTTTGTTTTTTATAACAAGCCAATTAAAGGCAAATAAAAAGTAGAACCAGAGATTGCTAATTTGTGTGAAGGAACCTCATGAGAATTTGATGATGGCTCCCTCGCAATGGCGCCAAAAATCTTTTTTGTTACTAGTGAGTTGCGTTGGGTTTTCCCCCGAACAGGAAGCGTGAAGCAATGTAGTAGCAGTAAGTATTTCCCTTAGTGAGAACCAAGGTTTATTGAACCAATAGGAGAATAAGGGAAACTCTCGTCGTCAGCACCTGCAAACATAAAACCGAACGCTTGCACCCAACATGGGCAAGAGGGTTGTCAATGTAACGCCCACAATGCGGAACTATCCTTACTTGGTCTGAAGCCTTGATATGGATAGAAGCGCATATTGTCGTTTCGCAAGTATAGATATAATCGCAATACATGTAATAGAAGAGATGAGTATATGAGTTGGCTTACACTCGCCACATGCTAAATTACATAAACCATACAATCATGCATAAAAATATGCATAAGTGCACGGTCCGACTACGAATGAAATCAAACGATAAAACCAAATAACATATATCTCGTTATTCCTAGAAAGACGACATACGCCTGCGCACCTCGACATCCTAGAACGAGGATCCTTCTACTCGTCCGGATAGGTGACGTATATACGCCCGCGCTCCTCGTCATACTCCCACTGCAGCTGGGAATCATCACCTGGACCTGTTGTGTTGTCATAATATGTGAGCCATGGGAACTTAGCAATCTCATTGCCCAAGCTATCGAATCTAATCAAGTTATTAGTTGAGGCAAGGTTAAGTATTAAGGTTGAAGCGGAACTAATCATATATTTGGATGGCTAACTTACGAGTACAGAATAAGATGAGAGTCTTCACATAATGGATGTGAATTTAACATGATCAAGAAGTGATCTTCAACACCTACTTACGATTCAAGCGTAAACCCACTATGTTCTCTTCTTGAACTCCCTCAAAAAGAGAAGATCACGGTTACGTACACGGTTGGTGTATTTTAACTGGGGTTACTTCAAGCTTGCTATAACCGGGTGTTAAACAATTTCCAAGTTGCCACATAACCACATGCATGGATCTCAGAAAGATTTAACCCTCAAGGGGTCTTCCAACTCACCCATCATAAACTAGCCACAAGTTGCGTGGAAAACCTCAACCTAGAGATAGCCCGAAGTATCCTCGCAATCCCGGTGTACAATATTGTCCGAATCGGGGCTCCGCAGACCCAAGAAAAAGTTTGTACTCTAGGGTGCACTCGCTCTCCTACCCTGTTCTACCTCTCAACTTTACGGCGACTCTTTGTTCACACGAGCTAAGGGAAGCGAACTCGACAGTTTACCCAGGTTCGGGTCACCTTGTGGTGTAAAACACTACTCCTGCTTGTATAGATTGCTCCAGGTGGAAGACGAGTACAAAGGCGGGTTTTTCCCTAATCGAAATAACAAGGGGACGATTTACACTATAGAATTTGGGCCTCTCTTTTATACTAGCATTGGTCCTCTTCCCCGAAAACACAGTTGGCGCGAAGTGCAGCCATAATGGCCATTTTGAAAGGGGATAGGACTGCAACCCGCCCTGAAAAAGGTGATCTGCGCCTGCAAAAGCTCTTCTTCATGACGCGCTGGTGGCCTTGGGGGTAACCTCTATCCTATCGAGCCCACAACCTTATTCATCTTCTACCGATTGGGAAACCTTTGGGGATTTCTATGTGAATCCGCAACTGGCTTGGCTCCCTTGACACCAAAGGGGAAAGCATCTTTGTTTGTGCCCGCTCACACCGACCCTGGCGATGCGTAGCGTGGCTCACGTCATCCACGTGAGGATGCTGAACCGTGTGACCTCGTCAGCCACCCTGGGTTACCCCGCTTCTCGAGGGGAGCGTCATGAGGCGCCTTCTTCCCACGATCCTTGTTGGGAACATCCTCGAGAGAACCCCACGATCGGCCCCTTGCAAGGAGGGGCCCTTAGGAGGGTAAAACCCTCAGGCCTTAACAGGGGGTGCCTTAGGGCCCATAGTGCACACTAGGCCCTGGGCCGCAGGCAGGAAGGCCTGGCGACCTCCGGTCCCAGAGCCTGCGATGTTTTCGGCCCAACGGTCTGGGGCGAGATGGTGGGGTCTCTCCCCGCCTACGGGCCAGGACACATGTGTGGTGTTCAATGGGGCGCGGGGCACACCTCCTTGTCGTAATGCCTTGGCATCCGCCCTAGTTGTCATAAAGCAGACACGCGAGGTGGAGTCGTCATTACTCACCTCCATGCCATTCCCACCTTCTACATCTTCTCCCACCGTGGTAGGGTGCGTGAGATCCAATATCTGAGAAAGTCGCCTTCTTGCCCCCCTTGCGGCTCCGGTTAACGGATGGCGCATGCCGGTAAGAAAGGGAAGGCTACGCCTCTTGCCGCGAGCCCCGCTGCCGCCTGACCTACTCTCATGCCTTCCCGCATGTCGAAGGTGGAGGACCTAGGTCCGGTGCTCCCGTTCGTGGCCACAGAAACCAATGACTCGGGAGCGACACCCGTTTGGCCGGGCTCAGCAGCGCCGAGCAGCTTGGTGAAGTCTACCTACCCCTTCTTCATCCACATCATTTACGTCGGGCTTGTCCCGTCGTTCTGTGACTTGTTCTACGCTATCCTTTCCCATTACCAGATTCGGGCTCTACACCTTCAGCCCAACTCCATCCTCCTCCTTGCCATCTTCGCCTTTTACTGCAAGGCCTTCGTGGGCGTGAAGCCCTCGGTGGCGCTCTTTCATCATTCACCTTGTGTTTCACCGCCTAGGGCCAGCACTCCGCATGCGTCTCATTCGTTCACGTCGCGAGCACGGACACCCGTCTGAAGGCCGAGAAGAAGGTCTTCATGGACGTGTGCAGGGAGAGCTTGCTCCTGGCGACCCCCTTGAGTCCACTCGAGCTAACCCCCAAGTGCAGCCACAAGAAGCTCATCGACCAGAGGGCTGGACCCGTCCTAGAGCGAATCACCTCCCTTGCAAAGGCCTGCCTGGTGGGGGCGATGACTATCAGGGATTTCTTGGGGCATCATATCGTGCCACTCTAGGCGCACTCATGCCCCTTGTGGGAGTTTGCTGCCGGTGGTGACCCAATGTACATGCCCATTAGCAGCCTGAAGTACGACGAGATGGACCGAGCCTTGGGGCCTCTGCTGGGTCCCTGCCGTGAGGACCTCCCGCGGGCCACACTGCTGTTGTACGCGTGCGATGACATGGAGGGAATGGTCGCGAAACTGCGTGCTTTTGATGAGTGGGGGCTCGTCGGGCCGCACAAGGACTCGCCTATCACGGTCTGGTCCTTGGGCGAAGACAGCAGCGACCAAGACTCACAGGCGATGGAAGGGGAGGAAGAAGCCGCTCGGATTCTGCCGCCCAGCCTCCATCCATACTTACATAGTCCTGTGAATGACGCTGCCACGGACGTGCAGCGCCACGCGATCCCCTTTGAGCATGCGTCCTCAAGAGACAGAGCGGGGCTGGGTTATGCGACGAGCGAGGCGTCAGGGGCGGGAGCCCCCGATGATGATGTTGCGAGCGCAGCCAGCGTGGCCGCCTCGGACCAGCCCTACTCGCCCAAGCCAGAAAGAACTTCGGGAAGCAATCCCGTTGAGGCTTGCGACTTCTACACAGATGCGCGTCGCCACGGCCCCCTCGGGAGTGATCAGCTTTCTGAGGTAGCGCTCTGTGTGGCGCCCGCCGCGCATGGCGCTCGCCTCCTGCAGCATGTTGATCTCTTCGGTGATGAACTCTTGAGCCCTCGACGCTTGAAGTTGTACCCCTCGCTTGTGAGGGCACGTGTTGAGGCGCTCTTCCAGGTGGTGACCTAGCACCCCTCTCGGTGTAGTAGCTAGGTCGTATGCCTTCCAGGTGGAAGCCCACGAGTCCGACGCGAGGGAAGCGTCGGGCGCGCCTTCTTATGCCGGAAGAGGGAAAGCACCCGCAGCACGCGCTGGGATTGTGACCTTGGCCCTGGTCATCGTATCCTTCTCCTTGGCAGAGCTAAAGGCGGGCAACAACTGTCTCATCCTCGTAGGTGCGACCTCACGAGGCATATCGCCTCCGGCATCGTTTGAGCGCTTTGTGGCAGTGGCCGCGTAAGCGCGCTCCAGGGAGCAGACCACTACCCTCTCATCGCATGCGACGGTGATGATGCCACTGCAGCCCGGTATCTTGAGGATGTTGTAGCCGTGGTGGATCGCGTCCATGAACTTGGCCAGCGGGGGGTAGCCCAGGATGGCGTCGTACAGGAGCCCGATGTCACAACCTGTTTTTACTTTACTTCAACTATAGTTTTCAAAAATTTGAATTTATTAGAACTTTTTAAACAAATGCTATGAGTGCCAAGATTGACATTGATTGTGTGTATGATTGATTGAGTGACCCAAAAATTAGCTTTTATAACATGGCTATTTCATAAAAACCTTCTTCTCATTTTTGATTATTTCAAAACCTTGCTTTGGGTTTGCAGTACCAGCCCTAATGTCAAGGGAGTGCCTTTACCCAAAGATGGTAATCTGGTTTTAGAACTATTTTTACTCTCCTACTCCCTCCGTAAACTAATATAAGAGCGTAAAATAGTGATATGAATGCTCTTATATTAGTTTACAGAGGGAGTACATCATCAAATAATCATTGTATAAAATATTTTACGATTTTATTTGCATGTCCATTTGTGAGGCAAGTAATATTTTTCTGCCTTAGAAAAATCTGAGAAAATTTGGAGATACTCACAGGAGATATCATTTCTGTATGAAAATTTACTTTTCTGCCTTAGAAAAATCTAAGAAAATTTGGAGATACTCACAGGAGATATATTTTCCATACATAAGATTTTCAACCCCTATTTATGTTCAAATTATTTGAGCAAATCCGTGAAAACATATTCTGTCTGTTTTGACCTTTTGAAATATTTCCAAAGGAAATATTTCGAATAAATTCCCATAAAATTCCAGCATTCTTCCCAAGCTATATTTGTTGGCCATGCCAAGTTTCACCTCATTTCAAGCTGGTTTGGCTCACCAAATAATCCTAAAACCCTCTCTGTCCAGAATAAAGTTGGAGCAACTCTACATAGCAAAGTTTGTCCAAATGTCTTGAAACTTTACAAGAGTGCTCAACACCCCAAATAAGGAGCCTTTGCCTAAAATGAGATTTGTAGAGATTAATTTACACACATTCCCTTTGGAAGGGACAAATCTGCACATTTGGGGATGATTTCAAGTTTGCACTACCAAACTTGTCCAATGAAGTTCAAATTTAGTGGAGCATCTTATTTTTGCATCAAACTTAATCCTGTTAACTTTCATCACTAGTGGTCAAGTGTAGCTACCGCAAGCACCCGTCGAACACCTTCTACCATCTTAGTAAAACAACACTTACCTCACACTACACCCATGCACTTTCCTTCAAAATCATAGACCAAGCAACCAACACCACTCCTCAGCTGCAGAGGAGTGGCCCCTCTCTAGTTCCAAGCAGAAGAGCCAAAATCTTCATTTTAGTTACTGGCTCAAGTCTGGCATCATCTCTTTAGACACTCCCTTTGACGCACAGTGAGCCTCTCGGCTCTCAAACGGCTAGGGATCGTCTAACCCCACCCCGGGACACACCAGACACAGCCAAAGCACCCCAGCCGTGGCATGCCAAAAATGCGCTCTGGGCGCGCTGCAGGGTGCACCCGAGGCAAAGGTGGCCATCCCCGGCCGGTTCAAGCCTCCCCTCGATGTCTCGCTACGTCCCCAGCAACCATCCTGCATCAGGGCAGCCTCAGGGCCCCTCCCCCTGGTCTGTTGACCGGAGCGACGCGTGCCCACGCACGCCAGATTCGACCAGAAGAATGCGGCCACGCATGCACTCGCACTCCTCGCTATCTCTCCCTCTCCTGTGAGCCACGGTGAAACCACGTCCGCAATACCGTGGTTTCGACCCCGAGCTCTCTCTGCCTCTCCTGCGAGCCACAGTGAAACCACCGGTGCTTCTCGCTTGGTGCCCCGTCGAGGGCCTATAAATAGGCCTTCCCCCTCACTCCTGCACCCTCACTCCACTCCTCGAGAGTCTGAATTGAGCCCCTAGCCACCCCATTCGAGCACAGCGAGCTCTGGTGCTCGAGATCGACCGAGGCCCCACCGCTTCAGAGCTCCGTTGATCTCGGGCTACAAGCCAACTCTCACGGTCCTCTCACCTCTTCTATGACCATAGTGAGCTCAGGGAGCTTCCCCACCTCTTCCCTGAGGTAATCCCTGTCCATACCTGAATTGGCTCCGCCGTAGTTACCTCGTCGCTGGTAAACCTGAGCTTTCGCATTGACCCTTCGACCACCAGCAAGTAGGCGGCAACGTATTGGTTACATTTCTACCGTCGTTGGGGCTTGAAGGCGTCGGTGTTGCCGCCCGCGTCCCTCCCATCCCCTCTCTCCAGAGGTGGAAGACGACCCCGACACGTGTGCCCACCTGTCGGTGGCTCATCTCTCTCCCTCTATCCTCTCTCAACCATTGACCGCACGGCCCCGTGCATCAGGTTTGAACCTGACGGCGCGCGCGCCTGGGCTGGTTGGCTGGTTGGCCAGCTAGGCCGACCCAGCAACACGCCGAGCCAGGTCAGGCCTGAGCCCATTTTCATTTTTTAATTCCTTTTTAAAATATTTTTTTAGAATTTGTTATTCAACTAAATTAAATTATTTTTCCATGAAAATTCTTCTAAAAATGAGCAGAATTTAATAGAGCTGTTAGGTAAATTTTTTTATAACAACTTTCCTGCATAACTATAATTAAAAAGGCTTATGTTGAATACTTCAGCTTCTGTTAAATTGATTTTAAAAATAATCTTTTCACCAAAACCAGTGACAAATATTTTTGAAACTACAATATAAAATTTTCAGAATAGGTTAGCTTTTTTTAAATGAGTTTGCGTTCTGTTTTCGAGTGAGCTACTTATTATCTTATTATTACTACGACAATAGATACCATGTTTGACGAAGGAGTTGGACTCGAAGACCCCGAAGACCCCGGATACTTAGTTGATCAAGGAAAGCAACCCTTTGACCATGTTCGTGAAAAATATTATTTGCATGCTAAGTAGAGCAATTATCCCCGTTGCATATGATCATGAGCATTCCGTAAATCATCGATATGATGTTTCCGATGGCTCCTCTGGAGTACTTGCATTTGAGCATGATCCTACCACCTATGAGGGTCACGCTAATATCATCTTGACAAGCAGAGCTAAGCATAGTAAAAGCGTGAGCATGATGATGGTAAATATCAAAGGTTTATGAAAACCCCGTCAGATGCCACTGATGCCCGAGGGTGATGATGAGTTGGGTGGCCACTTGTGAAGAAGTGGTGCACCGAGTATATTTGGTGTGAGTGGTTTCAGAAACAGGAATATATTTATGATGTGTCTACCGTCCCAACCTTACATGAGCGACCACGTTACCCCTTTATGGGACGAGGCTTTATTGATTACCTTGGTCGGTGCGAGCAAAGAGCCACATTACTTTGGCGGAGTGATATGTGGTAACTCTCGTGACAGGGTCGTACCAGGTAGGTCGACTATGCCGTTTTTACGTGTTCCGGGCACACCGTTGGTCCCCACATAAATGGTACTATCCAGAGTTGGTGCTCGTAAGACGTACATTATGTGGGTTGGGTACCAATCGAGTGGAACTCTTTGTCTAGAATCGTTAGGGGAAAGGAAATGGTCGGGTAGTTACCTTGGCTATGTAATATACCGTGGGTCGTGGATGACATGGAAGTTTCCCGGATCTCGTGGGTACATCATACAACCTCCACAAAGTGTCAAACTATTCGAATAGTCGTGTCCACGGTCAAGGAGAGTTGGGTAATCCAGCTTAAACTACGTCCGCTTGGTTCTTCATAAACCAAGTGTGTGGGTGTTTAGAGGTGTTATCTGAAAGAGTTGATATGACCAAGTCTGGTGACTTGGCACATTGGGTGAACCGAAGTGTTCAGCCCTCAACATATATGTTGATATTTGTAACCTGTTCTTTTGAATACCATATAGCTTATGTTGCACATCCATCTATGATCATGTTTATTTACAATCAAGTTGCTATCCACTAATATTGCATATTACTTGTTATCATACCCACTTCATTATCCATATCATGGGCTGTTTGCGAGTACATTCAAAGTACTCACTGGCTTGCCACTGGTTATGTTATTGACCTGACATGGGAGGACCGGAGTTTGGAGAAGAATTCGTCATCAGAGACGGACTTGCGGACTAGGACGCTTACTAGTCAGAATGCATGTTGGTGTAGGGTGATAGCATGGGCACCCGCTTAGCCCCAAGATTCCGCTAGTAGATTTGGTGTGATTTGGCCTTATAGGCCCTACTTATGTGAACTTGACATTGATGCTCATTTGATTTACTATTTCGGTATGTTGGATGTAGGACTCTTAATATTCAGTATCTTTGTGTTCGGTGAGCATTGATCTCTGGGATCATTGGGCGCGTTCATTCGGCGATCTCGACTCATAAGTCGGGGTCCCCACAGAGATGGTATCAGAGCCATCTTGAATGTAGGAAGCCTTAGGTAGCATGGATGATAGCCGAGACGAGTAGTACACTTAGCCTTTACACTTGAGATTTTCTACACCCTACTACCATTTCCTACCACCACAAAAATTTCTAACCCTCTCCTACAACCTTGTAAATGGCCGCCGTACCTGAGATGCTTTTGGAGACGGGCTTTCCCCTACTCTTGGGAGATAGCTTGGAGAAGTGTCAAGTACGCCGCACGCCCATTTTTCTCTACCACGAGCACTGGGTCAACGCCGACACAAAGGAATATCACGTGGACGTGATACTGAAGGCTAACGACTCCCCAACTAGTTGGTTCTTTGAAGGACCACAGATGGAGAATCTCATGTTGGTAGTGGAAACAGCCGCATGAGAGGCGCTCGTGCGTCTCCGCGACATACTTCCTGATATGGCGAACGAGCTAGCTACTCGTCACCTGCCTTTTATTAAGGACGGGGTTGACGGGAGCTGGACGCTTAACCCATCCTCGGAGGACAGGACACCACTCAGGTTTTAGACCTACTTCAGCCTCTCCGCCGAAACCTTGACTCACCTTCTAATCAAGGAGTCTGTGACGTTTCGCCAAGAACTACACCAAGTCAAGGACCTACTTCGCGTGGAAAGGATGAAGACCCACAAGGTCAAGAAGGAAGGAGCACTCGGAGGGCAGTCAACCATTGCCTTCTGACGGGGAATACCACCGCTCTAGGCCACTCCTATTGAGAGTCACCATCTAACCGCGAAAGAGTACACTAAGCTCCTCACCGCTTCGCCAACAATGAGACGCTATGATGGACCGCTTCCATCTCCCACACATCTGAAGGAGGAAGGTAACGATGAGGATGAAGACGAAGATCTTGCTGAGCCTGCATTCGAGACTGAGTAGTCCGCCGCTTAGAGGAACGTCTTAGGCAATTAGGACTCTCCCCATGTGTAGTTGAGTCTATGTATCGGTTCATGAGAACCATGAGTGTTGTGTGATCATGTTTGATGCAAGCCACATCTCTGCATTAGGCAGCTTGTAAGCGGCTACATCACTTGTTTTAATGCATTAGTTTTCGCAAAACCTTTGTTCGCCTCGCGCACTAGCACAATACAAACCCCCTTATCTAGGAGCATCATCCCTTAATTCCCCGACCACTTTGTCATATTGACATGTCTGTTCCCCAAACAGGATGGTGATTCCAACTCGCACCAGCACGTTCGACAACCCCATCACTGCCACTTTTGGCGAGCAACAGGGAACTAGTGGGACCGCTAAAGCTGGAGATCACCTCGAGCAGCAGCAAGGCGACATTCCCCCGCGACCGCCTCCTCCGGAGAGCTTGACAGTGGCTCAGTTCCTCCAAGCTCTACGAGAGGAATGTCAATCCAACAATGCCGCCATCGAACAGCTGGCTCAAGTCTTAGTGAACAATCCACCGCAAAACAGAAATGGCAACAGTCGCTGTACTCTGTCTGAGTTTATGAGGACTACGCCTCCTATGTTCGCGGAGACAACTGAACCATTGGATGCCGATGACTGGAACCGCACCATTGAAGACCTCCTCGAGCTGGTCAAGTGCACCAATGATCACGAGAAATTCCTGTATGCTTCTCACAGTCTCGGAGGCACGGCCAGATCTTGGTGGGATGGGTTCCAGATCATACGAGAAGAGAAAGCTATAAATTGGGCAATATTCAAGGAAGGATTCCGCGCCGCTCACATTCCCCCTGGAATGATGACAATTAAGAAGCAGGAATTCCGAGCCTTGAGGCAAGGCAGTGGAACCTGTCACGTTGTATCTACGGAAGTTTAACCTCCTGTCAAGATATGCACCATTAGATGTCAACACTACAGCAGTCGCTTCAGGATCAGCTGGTTGTCTGTGAATGACGGACCTTCTGCGATCTAGTGAACAAGGCCCTCATACTGGAGGGTAAGTGTCGTGCAATGTATGATACCCGTAAGCGCAAGCTAATGGGTAGTGGACGACCCAATAACCCGAAGTCATGCCCATGGCAGTCAACCCCAGGAAGACCCAACTATCAGCAACAACAGTACAAGGCACCAACATTCCGCCAGAACTACCAGCCCCGGCATCAAGTCAACACCAAGCCATCAATCTACCCACCCAATAACGGTGGAGTCAAGCCCAACATCCCAGGGCAGGTTACCTGCTTCGTATTTGGTCAGACTGGGCACTATTCCAGGCAGTGCCCCAACAAGAAGCCTGATACACCCCACCCCAATGCGTCTAATCAAGGACAAGGTCAAGCAGCGCCAGGCAGGAACCAAGCTCCCCGCAACCAGCAGTACCGCAGCACGGGACATATTAATCACATCTCCGCAGAAAAAGCACAAGAAAACCCGGACTGCATTTTGGGTACGTTCCTCGTCAACTCCACCCAGCAACAGTATTGTTTGATTGTGGTGCTTCGTATTCTTTCGTTACTCAAAAGTTTGCGAAAAAGTGTGGTTTGAGGCCTACCCTCCTTAATGGTAAAATGGTAGGACATACACCGGGAGCAATGCTAAGGACCAACCTAGGATGTCGAAGAGGTTGAATCAACATTAATGGGATAAGCTTCACAACATATCTCATCGTCATTAAGTCCCAAGGCTTTGACATGATCCTTGAAATGGATTGGTTGGCCAAGCACCAAAGCATGTTGGGCTGCGCCAAAAGGGATATTACCATGATTAGCAACCAAGGGGTCAAAGTCAAGTATGTGCGTGAGCCTACATCCACTAAAGTTCCTCAGGTAAATTGCCTATCGGAAGAAGAGTTGGACCGAGTGCCAATAGTTTGTGAGTACCCGGACGACTTTCCTGATGAGCTGCCAGGGATGCCTCCTGACCGAGACATCGAGTTCATCATTGACCTCATGCCCGGATCAAGGCATATATATAAGAAGCCTTATAGGATGGGATCCGAAGAACTAGCGCAATTGAAGAAGAAGTTGGTTGAGCAACTCAGGAAGGGATTCATCCGTCTGAGTGCATCACCTTGGGGATCACCTCTTCTATTCGTGTCTAAGAAGGATGGGACTATCAGACTCTACGTCGATTACCGTTCTCTCAATGAAGTCATGATCAAGAACAAGTACCCACTCCCCAAGATTGAAGACCTATTTGACCAGTTGAATGGTGCCAAGGTATTTTCCAAGATCGACCTCACATGTGGATATTACCAACTGAAGATCTGACTTGAGGACATACCTAAGACGATGTTCGTAATCCGGTACGGTCTGTACGAGTACATAGTCATGTCATTTTGGTTGACCAATGCCCCAGCATACTTCATGTACCTCATGAATAAAGTCTTAATGGAATACCTGGATAAGTTTGTCGTCGTCTTCATCGATGACATATTAATCTTCTCCAAGTCCGAAGAAGAACAATAACAACACTTCAGGCTAGTGTTGGAAAAAGTTCGAGAGCACCAACTTTATGCCAAGTTTAGCAAATGCAAATTCTGGTTGCATGAAGTTGGATTCTTGGGTCATACCATGACGGCAAACAGATTGGCGGTCGATCCTTCCAAGATTACCACGGTAACCAAATCGGAGTCACCAATTGATGTGAAGGAAGTCAGAAGCTTCCTCGGACTCACGGGATACTACCGCAAGTTCGTGGAAGGATTCTCCCAAATCGCCCGGCTAATGACTCAGCACTGGAAGAAGGGCAAAAAGTTTGAATGGACGCCGCAGTGCGAAGAAAGCTTCCAGGAGTTGAAGAAGAGATTAATTACCGCTCCAGTATTGGCTATTCCGGATATCAGCCAGGAGTTTGTCATATACTGTGATGCCTCAAGAACCGGGCTCGGTGGAGTCCTATTGCAAGACGGCAGGGTCGTGGCTTACCTGTCACGGTAACTGCGCCCATATTAGGAGAACTACGCCACGCATGATCTCGAGTTGGCAGTCGTAGTGCATGCCCTGAAGACAAGGTGACCTTACCTTCTAGGGAAGCAATGTGAAATATCATCGACCATAAGAGTCTGAAGTATATCTTTACTCAAAGGTAATTGAATATTAGGCAGCGAAGGTGGTTGCAGCTAATCAAAGACTACAACCTCAGCATTCAATACCACCCCAGTGGGGACCCCGACTTACGAG
This sequence comes from Hordeum vulgare subsp. vulgare, assembly GCF_904849725.1. Classification (NCBI taxonomy): domain Eukaryota; kingdom Viridiplantae; phylum Streptophyta; class Magnoliopsida; order Poales; family Poaceae; genus Hordeum; species Hordeum vulgare. Next base: position 295,181,852 of record NC_058520.1, on the reverse strand, counting down.
GTGAGATCGCCGAATGAACGTGCTCAGTGATCCCATAGATCAATGCTCACCGAACACACAAATGTTGAATAATAAGAATCTTACATCCAATGTACTGAATTAATACAACACATGACCTATAAGGTCAAGTTCACAAGGTAGGCCCATAAGGCCAAATCATATTGATACAACTAGTAGCAGAAATCTCGGGGCTAAGTGGGTGCCCATGCCATCAGCCTACACCAACAGGCATTCTGACAGGGAAGTGTCCAAGTTCGTAGGGCCGTCTCCGATGATGTACTCTTCTCCAAACTCCGGTCCTTCCATGTCTGGTCAATCATATAACAAGTGTCAAGCCAATGAGTACTTTGAATGTACTCGCAAAGAGCCCATGATACGAATAAAGCAACTGGTAGGGTAACACGTAATATGCAGAATTGGTGGATAGCAGCTTAACTGTAAATAAACATGATCATGGATGTGCAACATAAGCTAGATGGTATTTAGAAGAACAGGTTAGACTTATCAACATATTTGTCAAGGGCTAAACACTCCGGGTTCACCCGATATGCCAAGTCACCAAACTTTGTCATATCAACTCTTTCTCAGATAACACCTTTATACACAGACACACACACTTGGTTTACACGGAAATGATTGGACGTAGTTTAAGCAGGATTACCCAAGTGTCCTTGACCGTGGACACGTCTATTCGAATAGTTTTACACTCTACAGAGGTTGTACGCTGTACCCACGAGATCCGAGAAACTTCCGTGTCATCCACGACTCGCGGTATATAACATACCCAAGGTAAGTACACGATCAATGCCTTTACCCTAACGATACTAGAAAAAGAGATCCAATCAATTGGTACCCAGCCCACATGATGTACATCTTACGAGGACCGACTCTGGATAGTATCATCCATGCGGGGACCAACGGTGTGCCCGGAACACGTAAAAATGGCATAGTTGTCCTACCTGGCACACCCCCATCACGAGAGTGACCACACATCACTCCCACCACTAGTAATGTGGCTCTTTGCTAGACCCGACCAGAGTAATCAACAAAGCCCCGTCCCATAAACGGGTAACATGGTCGCACATGTAAGGTTGGGACGGCGGACACATCATAAATCTATTCCCATTTCCGAAACCACTCACACCAAAATACCCGGTGCACCACTTCAGCAAAAGTGGCCACCTATCTCATCATCACCCTCAAAAAACCGATCACAAAATCATTTTAAAAATGTTTCTTAATTCTGATAAATCCATGTTGTTATTTAAAAAATATTTGTCTCTGGTTTTAGTGAAATGATTATTTTTAAAATCCCTTTAACACAAGCAAAACTATTCCAAATAGCCTTTTCAATTATTTAAAATAGAAAGGTTGTCTAAAAAATTTGTAGAAAGGCTCTGTTAAATAATACACATTTTTAGAAGAATTATGGTGGAAGAATAATAAAAATATATTGAATAATTATTTTTATAAAAATCATTTAAAACTAGATTAAATAGAAAAAGGAAAGAGGCTGGGGCTCACGCCTAGCTCAGCCTGTGGGTTAGTCCGGCCCAGCTAGCCACCCAGCCAGCCAGCCCAGGCGTGCGCGTGGCCAGGTTCAAACCTGAGACGCATGCCCATGCGGTCAGTGGCAAAGAGCAGAGAGGGGGAGTGTCACGCCCAAGATGTGACCCTATCCTCAATTTGGCACGAGGGCCTCGTCAGGGATAGAAGCGCATCTCGTCGTGTCGCTAGAATGGATATCGTTACAGGTACATGTACTGAAAAGAAGGGATATATAGATAGAATTGGCTTACACTCACCACAAGCTACATCAGAGTCACATCAGTACATTACATAATCATCAAGTGTAAGAGCAGGGTCCTACTACGGACGAAAACAAACGAGAATAGAAGAACGACGTCCATCCTTGCTATCTCAGGCTGCCGGCCTGGAACCCATCCTAGATCGATGAAGAAGAAGAAGAAGATGAAGCAACTCCACATGAACAATCAACGCGCTCGCGTCAAGTTACCTTTACCTGTACCTGCAACTGGTGTTGTAGTAATCTATGAGCCACAGGGGACTCAGCAATCTCATTTCCAAAGGTATCAAGACTAGCAAAGCTTATTAGGTGAGGTAAGGTTAAGTGGTGAGGTTGCAGCACTGGCTAAGCATATATTTGGTGGCTAACTTACGAGTACAAGAAATAAGAGGGGGACGATCTACGCATAACGAACGTGTCTACTGATGATCAACTGAATGATCCTGAACACCTACCTACGTGAGACATAACCCCACCGTGTCCTCGATCGGAGAAGGAACTCACGAAAGAGACAGACACGGTTACGCACATAGTTGGCATATTTTAATTAAGTAATTTCATGTTATCTAGAACCAGTCTTAAACAAAGTTTCCACGTTGCCACACAACCGCGGGCACGGCTTTCCGAAAAGATTTAACCATGCAGGGGTGCTCCAACTAGTCCATCACAAATTACCACAAGCCGCATAGAAATCCTCAATCACGAAACTCGCGATCTCGTCGGATTCCCTAGTGGAAAACCTCAACGCTGAGATTACCCAAAGCATCACCGGAATCCCGATGCACAAGATATCTCGTCAAAGGTAAAACTAATCCAGCAAGGCCGCCCGGCGTGTCGATGATCCCGATAGGAGCCGCGTATCTCGTTCTCAGGACACGACGGATAAGCACAGCGTACGGTGGCCTGATAGAAATCTCCCGAGTTGCCCCGGGTTGGCCCCGCAAACGGCTCTAGTTTTGGACTAGCACCAACAGCACTGGCCCCCCTGTATTATGTGAAATTACTCCTCGGGTTCGTGACGCCCTATGCTTTCAGTATTAACAAATTATTATGTTGGGCAAATGTAGTACCAATGTTGGGCCTTGCCGGACCAGCTTTAATCTAAAACGAATTATCAAGGGGGTCCCCATAACAACCCCAATCGTGTTAGGAGCGCTCATTTATGGAACATAACACCGGTAGCTGAAACTAAGGGGGCAAAGGTGGAACAAAACACCAGGCTAGAAAGGCCGAGCCTTCCACCTTTTACCAAGTATATAGGTGCATTAAATTAAATAGCATTTAATATGATGATATAACAAGGAACCCATGTTATCACATGGAAGCAACTGCACCTGCAACTAGCAACGCTAATACATGGTTAAGCAAGCGGTAACATAGCCAATCAGTGGTTTGCTAGGTTGAACAAGTTGAAGGATTTTCATGGCATTGTTGAGAGGCTGATATTTAACATGTGGTAGGCAACGAGACATAATCGATAGAAGCGATGAAACTAGCATGGCAATGATAGTAATGTTATCTGGGGAAATGGTCATCTTGCCTGAGATCCCGCTTGGAAGAAGAAAGACTCCGTGAAGCAGACGAACCGACGTAGTCGAACGGGTCCTCACAATCCGACACGCTTGCGGAACTCTATCGAGACGAAGCAAACCGGAAACACAAATCAACACACGATATTCACCAGACGATGCAAGACACATATGATGCATGAACGGTCTAATGCAAGGCATGACATTCACAACAATCAAACACTACACATTAAGTGAGCTCGATATGCAACGAGTTGCATATCGATGAAACTCCCTGTTGAATTATTTAGTTCACTCCTGTTCAGGTACACGGCTATATTAAATGTTGTTAAACATGGCACGGGGGTGAAGCACAAATTAATCTACCTACCTAGGCATTTTAAATGAGGCCGGATACGACATATAACATCCCCGAAATAACCCCACGTGTTAAATCTTAATTCTGTCCAGATTTGTCCTAAACACTCTTTAGGTTTGTTAAACAGTAAAACAAAGTGGTTCACGTGATTCTGCTCGTTTGTCTGCTCCATTCACATATATGGCACATCTCCAACGGAGCTACGGACAAATAGTTACGACCTATACCGTTTTCAACATGTCGACACACAAACCGATGCAAACAACACTCTAAATAGTTCTAATTATGCATGAGGGTTGGAAAATATTAATCTACGCAAAATTCTACACGTTCTACATATATAACTCGTTCCGGTCCATTGCACGGTTTAAAACTTACGGACGGTTGAAGAACATGCTATTTTGTGAAATCTAGCAAATTCGCTAGTTAATAGCAAAAACGTAGACAGCAAAAAAAAATAGCTATGGGTCGAATTGCAACATAGTGCAACAGACCATAATTGAATAAGCCCGAGGGGCTGAGTGTAGGATAAAAGAAATAAAACATAGCAAAATGAGGAGGCTGGGAATTGAACCCAACACCTATTAGGTGTGACCTAACAAGGGTCACCAATGGGCTAGTCGTGACATTGTGCTAGTGATGTGCATACGATTATTATACATAACAACCAGAGCTGACAAAATTCAATGCAAAATCGCTGAGAAAAACTATATTGGAGCCGGTGGGATTTGATCCCTGGTCTGCTGGATGGAAGTTCAACGCTGTGATCAGCTGAGCTACGATGGGTACGTGATAAAATGGGGTTCCGTCTGAAGATGAGCACAACACCACGCTGAATCTGAACCTGAACAAACTGTATCACAAGATTATAACTGAACCTGAGAAAATCAGGTCGGCCTTGCCTCTACTCGCGGCAATGTAGCTGCTCTCCGGCGCGGATCCTAGGGCGAACGCCGGGGTTGCTCAAGCCGTGACAGATCCGACAAGGGAAGTTGGGCGATGGACGGATCCGACCCTCGGGGCCCCAAACCCGACCGGCGGCGGAGCTCCCTGGCGATGACGGGATCCTGCCCATGGCTCTAATTTTTACCTGACAAGAGCAGGGAGAGTAACAAGGTGAGAGAAAGAGAGATGGGTAGAGAAGGGAGAGACCGATGGGGACCTTGCCTGATGGCTGGCTCGCGGTTGCCGGGAGAACAGGGCGACGGTCGAGAGCGGTCATCCGACCACTACAGCTCCGATGGAAGACAAGGCCGCAGGCGCGCTGCCGCGACGAGCGGTGTGTCCAGGAGCACGCGATGAAGGGGCTGCGGGCTATCGTCACCGGACACGTCCAGGGACAGCAGGGCGAGGTGGCCAATGGGCTACTGGCTACGGTGGTCAGCTGGGGCTCTTGTTGGATGGATTTGGATCGGGAGGGGTCGAGAGGTGGAGGGGAATTGGTCGGGCATGAAATTGCAGACACGGTTGGCGGTGCGGATAGAAAAAGAAGGAGGTTTGTCTGCCTAGGCTAGGGTTGGTCCATACATATAGGAAAAGAAAATAGCTCACGACCCTTCGATCGTAATTGAAGGGTCGCAGATAAATAGGTTAGGGATCCAATGGACAAATCGATGACAATTTGTGGTAAAACGGGGTTGATCCGGATCCAACGGTCACGACCGCCCGGTTCGGGTTTCGGGAGGTTTTAGGACTAGGCTGCGCGTAGGGTCCGTGCACTATGCAGAGGGGCTAGGCGAAGATGAGAGGGGAAAACGGGCAACCCGACGACGGACTTTTAAAACAGCAAAAAACGTGAGACGATAAACCAATGACGGTGCCGCTACGATCGACCGTTCGGCTATCAAACGAGCTCTGATCGCGACGAAAATTGGCACGCGGCCTACCTACATTAAAATAAGACCGCACGCCAAGTTTCAACTCAATCGGTGAATATTTTCTGGACACTTTTGAAAAAACCAATATTTTAACGATGTCGCACGCGCGTGCGTGTGTAGTTGGGCTCAAAACGGACATCGATGAATACAGAGGGAACCGGTAACTAATAACGGATGCAAGTTTTGAAAATTGGCGGTAACGGAGATGCCGATGCAATGCAGATGATGCGCATGATGCGGTGATGATGCCACAAAAGAAAATAGAAACCCGACGAAAACGGAATAAAGGGGGAATCTTCTGGAACGTCGGTCTCGGGCTGTCACAACTCTCCTACACTACAAGAGGATCTCGCCCCGAGATCCAAGAATGAAAGGGGGAGAGGATGATAAAGAATAAGAGGTAAAAACTTAGTCGCTTCTTTGACAAACGAGTGAAATCAACGATCCTTGATAGTTGCAAGGCGACGAGGAATGATAAGAGAAAGGAGCAATAATTCACGGAAAATTTCGGCAGCACTTCGGTAGGAAAATGGGACAAAAAATTCGATAAGAAGAGATAATTAGACAATATGCACAACAAACAACTAAGTAGAGCAAGGAAACACCATGATCTTGATAAAACAACATAATAGACCGAAAAGAGCAACATCACAAAGCCTCCGGGACAAGAGAATATGAACTAGCTCAAGCGGAAGAAGAGAATGAAGAAAGAATTCCAACTATCATCACAATAGAATTGAAGAGCCTCCGGACAAAGAATTGACGTAGCAATTGGAAAACCAATAACGAAAAGAACAAGATAGTAGTGGGCTTATGAAAATCATCTTAACAAATATGAGGTTACAACCAACCACTAAAAGAAACAAGGATAACTTTGGAGCAACAAGAAATGGACACTTCTTACACCAAGAGGGTACATTGAGAACTGGGATTAATGACAAGCACCATCATAGCATAGTCCATTGGAAAAGCTTTAGGTGAAATCCAAAGCAAGATAGCTCAATGAAGAAATCATGGGTTGCAAATATCTCATGATCATAGAATTGGTGGTTTAATTATCTCATACTTGAAAGGAAATCTCTTCGAAACTCCTACACGAACAAGAATGCTATAATACCAGCTCAAAGGATAAGGAAGAACAATTGCACATATAAATGCAAGAGGAAGGATACTTGAGGTACTCCAACAGAATCTTGAGGAACACTTGAGAATGAATTGAAACCTTGATGAACCACCATGAAGGACCACAATATACAAATGAATGGTGCAACGATATGAAGGTAGAAAGAATAAGATTATGACCTTACCAAGATTTAGATGAAGCCTCACAAAGAGATACTTAAAAGAACTTGGAACTTCGGAAAAAAACATAAGCACTTGAGAAAAGAATTGATATCACGAGCCACTCCGAAAGAAGAATTGAAATCACTATGAACAAGAATAAGAATTACTTTATGCTTATCCTTCATCAAGTTTAATTGATGACAAGCAACGGATTTAGCATACAACTTATTTTTCTTGAAAAGATTGAGGAGAGATATGAGCACAAACTAGAATAAGTCTTGAAGTAGACACCGGTGAGAATTGAAATAATGAGGCAACCATGAATGAATGGAGATACATGAGAATGAAGAGATCATGAGCCACCTGAGAGAAAACTAGAACAAGGCACCAGAATAAACGAGAGACGAACGAAGAGACAACAATGGAGAAGAATTTGAGAATGAAAGCTGCAATCTGAGAACGAAAAAAATCTTCCAAAATGATGGCCTTCGGAGGATCGAGAATGAAAACAACTCAGAAAAGCACCGGATAGCAAGAAAAGGGATTACTCATGATTGAAAACAAATTCAAGATGATAACACGAAGCTGAAATGATGAATCTCCAAGAGAATGGACCAAGATTCGAGAGAAACACTCCGTCGGATAGCAAGCTGAGAATGATCGAGAACAACACCAAGAATTACTGAGACCTCCAGAATAATGAAGAATGCAACGTTGAGCCAAATATGAGAATTAATTCAAATATATGTTAAAGAAGTAATATGACTGATGGAAATCATACTTACATCATAGTTGAAATAATTAGAGAACTTTGGGAAAAGATTAAAATAGCCAGGAGAGATCCTGTGAAAGAACCTGTGGTTATGGGCCCACTCAAAGAAACCACCGTTGGAAAAGATTACTTGGAAGAGAGATATTGCACCGGTACAAATGAAGAATAGATGAGGTTAGCACCTTGAAACAATTAAAAGAATTGAAACCACGAAACTCAGAGATAACTTCAGCACTCCGGATAGGAAAGAGAGAAATGAATAACAAGACTGAATAAGGATGAACATGAAGCTCCTGAGAATCTTCACAATGAATCACCGTGTAAGAGAGAAAAGAACAGACAGCGGAAGCACCATGAAAAGAAAACTCTTGGATGAAAATTGAATCACTGAAGAAAAAGGGTGGGAGGGCGGGGAAAAACAAAGACGACTTGGGACAGATGAGATGAACTCCGGAATAAAATGAGAGAAAGACCTTGCAAAAATTGGAGAGGATTGAATCCACTTGGGAGAGAAACACACCGGTTGGAAAATAATTGACACCACAACTCCGGTTGAAAAGGAATTGATAAGACAATTGATAGAGCAAAAGAATTTGCATTCCCATAAAAATATGAGAACACCTCTTAGGAAGGATCTGAAATCACCACTTGACATCGAAGCAACACAAATTACCATATTCCAACAAAACAAAGGGTGTGGCTTATGAAACAAGCCAGAACAAACTCATGAGAAAGATGTCGTCCGATATTTTCGTGGACAGGATCGCACGGGCTCGATTTTACAGTAGCCATCAAGTGCAAGGCAGTGCACCCGACATACGAAGCGTCCCCGAGTCATAGCAAGCTACAAGGACTCTTTAAGGCACAACGTGTACCGCTGTAAGTCGACCGTGAACAAACGAATCCACTAGATGTCGAACCCCAACCTAACATCATGCATTTGTTGGAAGAATGTCCTATAAGTAACTACTTGAATTCCCACCTATGAATTCCCGAAATATCTGGTCATGCAATCTGGTACACGGATACAAGGAGTAATATCACACAACTCCTATACTAACCCGTCACTTGTATCACATCCGTCAACACATAACCAGAATCTTGGACCTTCATCTACAACAGACCCTCGTGATCACAACAATACAAAGTATGGCAGTACTCCCGAACAATCGGCACCAGTACTGGGGATATCGGGGTTATCTCGCCACTACTAGTATTGAAGCAATTACGAACATCCTTCGTTCTGAGATACTAAGAAATCTGAATGATAACGATGTGCTCAAGAATCCCCTGGAGCTCAACTCCCCTGAAACTCAAAGAGGATAGGACGCACCAAGACAGAACTCCGTCACATCGGCATCATATAGATTCCAAAAATATCCGCATGATCCTAAAAAAATTTGAGTGAGAAGAGGAATAGAATAAATTATTATGTCAAGATTCCTCACCAGAGCATAGAAGAGGATAAAAAAGAATCCTACTCTCCGATATATAAGTAGACTCAAAGCAGTTTTTCAATAGACTCGACTCGGCCAAGTTCGATCTGTCAAGGGGGCTCCTAGGTCGGTACTTCTCTGATACCAACTTGTCACGCCCAAGATGCGACCCTATCCTCAATTTGGCACGAGGGCCTCGTCAGGGATAGAAGCGCATCTCGTCGTGTCGCAAGAATGGATATCGTTATAGGTACATGTACTGAAAAGAAGAGACATATAGATAGAATTGGCTTACACTCGCCACAAGCTACATCAGAGTCACATCAGTACATTACATAATCATCAAGAGTAAGAGCAGGGTCCGACTACGGACGAAAACAAACGAGAATAGAAGAACGACGTCCATCCTTGATATCCCAGGCTGCCGGCCTGGAACCCGTCCTAGATCGATGAAGAAGAAGAAGCAACTCGACATGAACAATCAACGCGCTCGCGTCAAGTAACCTTTACCTGTACCTACAACTGGTGTTGTACTAATCTGTGAGCCACAGGGGACTCAGCAATCTCATTTCCAAAGGTATCAAGACTAGCAAAGCTTATTAGGTGAGGTAATGTGAAGTGGTGAGGTTGCAGCAGTGGCTAAGCATATATTTGGTGGCTAACTTACGAGTACAATAAATAAGAGGGGGACGATCTACGCATAACGAACGTGTCTACTGATGATCAACTGAATGATCCTGAACACCAACCTACGTCAGACATAACCACACCGTGCCCTCGATCGGAGAAGGAACTCACGAAAGAGACAGTCACGGTTACGCACACAGTTGGCATATTTTAATTAAGTAATTTCAAGTTATCTAGAACCAATGTTAAACAAAGTTTCCACGTTGCCACATAACCACGGGCACAGCTTTCCGAAAAGATTTAACACTGCAGGGGTGCTCCAACTAGTCCATCAAAAATTACCACGAGCCGCATAGAAATCCTCAATCACAAAACTCGCGATCTCGTCGGATTCCTTAGTGGAAAACCTCAACTCTGAGATTACCCAAAGCATCACCGGAATCCCGATGCACAAGATATCTCGTCAAAGGTAAAACTAATCCAGCAAGGCCGCCCGGCGTGTCGATGATCCCGATAGGAGGCGCGCATCTCGTTCTCAGGACACGACGGATAAGCACAGCGTACGGTGGCCTGATAGAAATCTCCCGAGTTGCCCCGGGTTGGCCCCGCAAACAGCTCTAGTTTTGGACCAGCACCAACAATACTGCCCCCCAGTATTATGTGAAGTTACTCCTCGGGTTCATGACGCCCTATGCTTTCAGTATTAACAAGTTATTATGTTGGGAAAATGTAGTACCAATGTTGGGCCTTGCCGGACCAGCTTTAAGCTAAAACGAATTATCAAGGGGGTCCCCATAACAACCCCGATCGTGTTAGGAGCGCTTGTTTATGGAACATAACACCGGTAGCCGAAACTAAGGGGGCAAAGGTGGAACAAAACACCAGGCTAGAAAGGCCGAGCCTTCCACCTTTTACCAAGTATATAGGTGCATTAAATTAAATAGCATTTAATATGATGATATAACAAGGAACCCATGTTATCACATGGAAGCAACTGCACCTGCAACTAGCAACGCTAATACATGGTTAAGCAAGCGGTAACATAGCCAATCAGTGGTTTGCTAGATTGAACAAGTTGAAGGATTTTCTTGGCATTGTTGAGAGGCTGATATTTAACATGTGGTAGGCACCGAGACATAATCGATAGAAGCGATGAAACTAGCATGGCAATGATAGTAATGGTATCTGGGGAAATGGTCATCTTGCCTGAGATCCGCTTGGAAGAAGAAAGAGTCCGTGAAGCAGACGAACCGACGTAGTCGAACGGGTCCTCACAATCCGACACGCTTGCGGAACTCTATCGAGACGAAGAAAACCGGAAACACAAATCAACACACGATATTCACCACACAATGCAAGACACATATGATGCATGAACGGTCTCATGCAAGGCATGACATTCACAACAATCAAACACTACACATTAAGTGAGCTCGATATGCAACAAGTTGCATATCAACGAAACTCCACGTTGAATTATTTAGTTCACTCCCGTTCAGGTACACGGCTATATTAAATGTCGTTAAACATGGCACGGGGTGAAGCACAAATTAATCTTCCTAGCTAGGCATTTTAAATGAGGCTGGATACGACATATAACTTCCCCGAAATAACCCCACGTGTTAAATCTTAATTCTGTCCATATTTGTCCTAAACACATTTTAGGTTTGTTAAACGGTAAAACAAAGTGGTTCACGTGATTCTTCTCGTCGTTCTGCTCCATTCACATATATGGCACATCTCCAACGGAGCTACGGACAAATAGTTACGACCTAAACCGTTTTCAACACGTCGTCACACAAACCAATGCAAACAACACTCTAAATAATTCCAATTACGCATGAGGGTTGGAAAATATTAATCTACGCAAAATTCTACACGTTCTACATATATAACTCGTTCCGGTTCATTGCACGGTTTAAAAGTTACGGACGGTTGAAGAACATGCTATTTTGTGAAATCTAGGAAATTCGCTAGTTAATAGCAAAAACGTAGACAACAAAAAAATAGCTGTGGGTCGAATTGCAACATAGTGCAACAGGCCATAATTGAATAAGCCCGAGGGGGTGAGTGTAGGATAAATAAATAAAACATAGCAAAATGAGAAGGCTGGGAATTGAACCCAAGACCTATTAGGTGTGACCTAACATGGGTCACCAATGGGCTAGTCGTGACATTGTGCTAGTGATGTGCATACGGTTATTATACATAACAACCAGAGCTGACAAAATTCAATGCAAAATCGCTGAGAAAAACTATATTGGAGCCGGTGGGATTTGATCCCTGGTCCGCTGGGTGGAAGTTCAACAAAATTCAATGCAAAATCGCTGAGAAAAACTATATTGGAGCCGGTGGGATTTGATCCCTGGTCTGCTGGGTGGAAGTTCAACGCTGGGACCAGCTGAGCTACGATGGGTACGTGATAAAATGGGGTTCCTTCTGAAGATGAGCACAACACCACGCTGAATCTGAACCTGAACAAACTGTATCACAAGATTATAACTGAACCTGAGAAAATCAGGTTGGCCTTTCCTCTGCTCGTGGCGCTGTAGCTGCTCTCCAGCGCGGATCCTATGTCGAACGGCGGGGTTGCTCAAGGCATGACAGATCCGACAAGGGAAGTTGGGGGATGGACGGATCCGACCCTCGGGGCCCCAAACCCGACCGGCGGCGGACCTCCCTGGCGATGAAAGGCTCCTGCCCATGGCTCTAATTTCTACCTGACAAGAGCAGGGAGAGTAACAAGGTGACAGAGAGAGATGGGTAGGGAAGGGAGAGACCGATGGTGAACTGTCCTGATGGCTGGCTCGTGGTTGCCGGGAGAATAGGGCGACGGTCGAGAGTGGGCATCCGATGACTGCAGCTCCGATGGAAGACAAGGCCGCGAGCGCGCTGCCGCGACGAGCGGTGTGTCCAGGAGCACGCGATGAAGGGGTTGTGGGCTATCGTCACCGGACATGTCCAGGAACAGCAGGGCGAGGTGGCTGCTCGCTACGGTAGTCAGCTGGGGCTCTTGTTGGATGGATTTGGATCGGGAGGGGTTCCAGAGGTGGAGGGGAATTGGTCGGGCATGAAATTGGAGACACGGTTGGCGGCGCGGGGAGAAAAACAAGGAGGGTTTTCTGCCTACGCTATGGTTGGTCCATACATATAGGAAAAGAAAATAGCTCACGACCCTTCGATCGTAATTGAACGGTCGCACATAAATAGGTTAGGGATCCAATGGACAAACCAATGACGGTTTGTGATAAAACGGGGTTGATCCGTATCCAACGGTCACGACCGCCCGGTTCAGGTTCCGGCAGGTTTTCGGACTGGGCTGCGCATAGGGTCCGTGCACTGTGCAGAGGGGCTAGGCGAAGATGAGAGGGAAAAATGGGCAACCCGGCGATAGAGTTTTAAAACAGCAAAAAACGTGTGACGATAAACCGATGACGGTGCCGCTACGGTCGACCGTTCGGCTATCAAACGAGCTCTTATCGCGACGAAAATTTGCACGCGGCCTACCTACATTAAAATAAGACCGCACGCCAAGTTTCAACTCAATGTGTGAATATTTTCCGGACACTTTTAAAAAAACAAATATTTTAATAATGTCGCGGGCGGTTGCGTGTGTGGTTGGGCTCAAAACGGACATCGATGAATACAGAGGGAACCGGTAACTAATAACGGATGCAAATTTTGAAAACTGGCGGCAACAGAGATGCCAATGCAATGCAGATGATGCGCATGATGCGATGATGATGCCACAAAAGAAAATAGAAACCCGACGAAAACGGAATAAAGGGGGATCTTCAGGAACGTCGGTCTCGGGTTGTCACAGGGAGAGAAAGGAGGCACCCGCAGGTGAGCCCCACTTGTCGGGGTCATTTTCCACCTCGGGACAGAGAGGAGGGGAGGCACGCCGGCGACGCTACTGATATCCTCAAGCCCAACTGAAGGCAGAAATAGAACTAGCTCACCATCGCCTGCCTGCTGGTGGTCGAGGGGTCGATGGGGAGGCCCTAGTTCAGCGGCGATGAGTTGGCTACGGCGGATCTGTTTTGGGAGGCTGATGAATGAGGTGCTACGGGCGTGGATTAGCTCCGATAGGTGATGGGGAAGCTCCCTGAGGTTGCTAGGATCACGAAGGAGGTGAAAGGAGCACCGGAGCTGGCCCGTAGCCCGAGATCGACGGAGCTCCAAAGCGGTGGGGCCTTAGTCGATCTCGAGCACATGAGCTTGTTGTGCTCAAATGGAGAGGCTAGGGGTTGAATTTAGGCACTTGAGAGGTGGGATGGAGGTGCTGGAGCAAGGGGGAGGGTCTATTTATAGGCTCCCGACGGTGCACCGAGCCGGTGGCGCTGGTGGTTTCACAACTATTCGCAGGAGGGGAAGTGAGTGCTCGGGGTCGAAACCACAGTATGCGAGCCTGGTTTAGGACTTGCGAGACCTACTAAGAGGGTGAGAGAGCGAGGAGGAGCGTGCACGCATGGACCTGCTCTTCTGGTTGGATTGGCACACGTGGGCACACGTCTCTCCGGTCAACAGAGTGATGGAGGACGACCCATGGGGCTGCCCTGATACAGAGAGACGGTCGGGGACTCGAATGGGCATCAGGGGGAGGCTTGAACCGGCTGCGGCTGGTCACCTTTGCTTCGGGTGCACCCAACAGCGTGCCCAGAGCACAGTTTTGGCATGCCACGGCATGATAGCACGCTCTGGGGCACTTTGGCCTTATCTTGGGTGTCCTGGGGCTTGGCCTATAGATGCCTAGCCATTTGGGAGCCGAGGGACTTACTGTTGGCCATGGGGAGAGAGGAAAGAACAGATGCCAGCATTGGCTCAGATCTTAGAATGAAGATTTTGGGGCCTTCTGCTTGGATTCAAAGAGGACCCACTCTCCTGTAGTTGGGAAATGGTTCTGGCTGCTTGGTCAAAGAGTTTGGAGGGAAGAGCTTAGGTGTGGAGTGGGTTAGGGGCTGATTTGCTAACATGGCAGAAGGTGTTCGACAGGTGTTTGGGATAGAAACACCTCACTAGTAGTGATGCGAGTTAACAAGATTAACTTTGATGAAGAAATAAGATACTCCACAAAATTTGAGCATCATTGCACAAGTTTGGCAATGCAAACTGGAAATCACCCCCTAAATGGCAGATATGTCCCTTCCAAAGGGAATGTGGGTAGATTACCTTCTGCAAATCCCATATTTAGCAAAGACTCCTCATTTGGGGTGTTGAACACTCCTGCAATGTTTCAACCCATTTGGATAAACTTTGCAATGTAGAGATGTTTGAACTTGGTTCTAGACACAAAGGGTTTTAGGATTAATTAGTGAACCAAATCACCTTGGAATGAGGTGAAACTTGATGTGGCCACTAAATATAGCTTGGGAAGGTTCCTGGATTTTTATGGGATTTTATTGCAAATATTCCAACATATAAAAACAGACAGAATAGGGTTTGAGGGCTTTGCTCAAATATTTCGAATATAAATAGTGGTTGAAAATCTGATGTATGGAAAATATATGTCCTCTCAGTATCTCCAAATTTTCTGAGATTTTTCTAAGGCAGAAAAGTAATTTTCCATATAGGAATATCATTTGTGGCCTTAGAAATGGACATGCAAATAAAATAGGAAAATAATTAATAAAATAATTATTTTATGGTTTTGGGGAGTTAAAATAGTTTTAGAACTACACCACCATCTTTGGGTAAGAACACTCACTTGGTGCCAAGGACTTGTAGTGCAACCCAAAGCAGGGTTCGAAATAGTTAAAAATAAGAAAAAATAATTTTGGGAATATTTATGTTATGAAAAATATGGTTTTTGACACTACTCAGTCAAGCATACAAGCATACAATAACAACCATGGCACTCATAGCATTGGTTTTTGAAAAGTTTTAATAAACTCAGATTTTCACCTAAAGTGAAAGTGAGGTGAAAAGAGGGTGTGATAGACCTATCCCCCTTACAAGAATCTCGTCCCCGAGATTCCTAAGCTAGTTGCTAAAAAGGGACGGAAATTCGCATCGGAGATAGTCTTCACGCTCCCATGTTGCTTCTGCTTCGGTGTGGTTGCTCCACTGAACCTTGATGTACTTGATGGTGCGGCTTGTGGTGCAACGCTCTGCTTCATCCAAAATGTGGATCGGCCTCTCACGGTAAGTGAGGTCTGGCGGGAGGTTGGTGGCCTGATGGTCAATGTCCTTATAAAGATCTGGATGGTCCGGCGCTTGCAGACACTTCTAGAGTTGTGACACGTGGAAGACGTTGTACACACTTGAAAGTTCCGAAGGTAGCTCCAACTGGTAAGCAACTTCTCCGCGCCTTGCCGTCATCTTAAAAGGTCTAATGAACCTTGGAGCAAGTTTCCCCTTGACGTGGAAACGCTTGGTTCCATTGAGAGGTGTGACACAGAGGTATACCTGGTCTTCAAGGTTGAACTCGAAGTCGCTGCGGTGAGAGTCCGCATAGCTCTTTTGTCGTGACTTGGCCGCTTTTAAGTTTTCTCGGACAAGTTGCACCTTGTCTTCGGCCTCCTGGAGAACTTCTGGCCCGAAAATCAATCCTTCGCCAGTTTCGGACCAGTTGAGAGGGGTGTGGCACTTTCGTCCGTATAGCACTTCGAATGGGGCCATCTGGAGACTAGACTAGTAGCTATTGTTGTATGAGAACTCAGCAACGGCAGACAATCTTCCAATTTGGCACCATGTGCCAAGACACAAGCGCGAAGCATATCTTCAGGTATCTAGTTTACTCCCTTCGTCTGTCCGCCCGGGTGCGGGTGGAAGGCGGTGCTGAAAGAGAGCTTGGTTCTGGGAGCTTCTTGGAACTTCTTCCAGAATCTTGAGGTGAATTGTGTGCCTCGGTCAGATATGATTTCCTTGGGAACTCCATGAAGGCTCACAATACGCTCAATGTAGAGGCTAGCCAGCTTGTCGCCCCCATAGGTTGTATTGACTGGGATGAAGCAAAAAACCTTGGTCAGATGGTCGACGAGGACCCATATAGAGTCATGGCCTCTGCTGAACCTGGTTAAGCCGGTGACAAAGTCCATGCCGACTCGGTCCCACTTCCATTCGTGCACCTGGAGAGGTTGTACCAATCCAGCAAGTCGTTGGTGTTCAGCCTTGACCCTTTGGCATATGTCGCACTTGGCGATGTAAGATGCTATTTCCCTTTTCATGTCATGCAACCGGAATCTCTCTCGGAGGTCTTGATACATCTTGGTGCCGCCGGGGTGAATAGAGTAAGATGTGTCATGGGATTCCTGCAGGATCAATTCCTTGAGTTCTGCCTTGTTGGGTATGCATAAACGCTTCCCAAACCATACTACTCCTTGTTCATCCACCGAGAACTCTGGGGCCTTGCCTTCCTGGATCTTCTTCTTGATGCCTTCGATGCTCTTGTGCCCCTTCTGGGCCTCCTTGATGTCGTCTGCCAGCGTGGGTTTGACTTCGAGGTTAGGTAGGAATCTAGGTTCAACTAGGTCCAACCCGAAGCTTTCCATCTCTTCATACAAGGCGGTTAGCCTTTCCTTGAGCATAACATTCAAGGTGCTGGCCTTCCGGCTTAAGGCATTGGCCACCACATTGGCCTTACCGGGGTGGTATTGAATGATGAGGTCGTAGTCTTTGATTAACTCTAACCATCTTCACTGCCTCATATTCAATTCCCTTTGAGTAAAGATATACTTCAAACTTTTGTGGTCAGTGTATACTTCACATCGCTTCCCCAGAAGGTAATGTTGCCATGTCTTTAGGGCATCCACTACTGCTGCCAACTCGAGATCATGGGTGGCATAGTTTTCCTCATGCGGGCGCAGTTTCTGTAACAGATATGCCACGTCTCTGCCGTCTTGCATTAGGACTCCACCGAGCCCGGTTCTAGAGGCATCACAATATATCACAAACTCCTTGCTGATATTTGGAGTAGCCAATACCGGGGCGGTAGTCAAACTCTTCTTCAACTCCTGGAAGCTGGCTTCACACTCCAGCGTCCATTCGAACTTCTTGCCTTTCTTCAAGAGATGGGTCATTGGTCGAGCGATGCGGGAGAATCCTTCTACGAACTTGCGGTAATATCCTGCGAGTACAAGGAAACTCCTAACTTCCTTCACATCAATTGGCGACTCCCAATTGGTTACCGTGGTAATCTTGGAAGGATCACCCGCCAATCCGTTTGTCGTCATGGTATGACCCAAGAATCGAACTTCGTGCAGCCAGAATTGGCATTTGCTGAATTTAACATAAAGTTGGGGCTCTTGAGCCTTCTCCAACACTAACCTCAAGTGTTGTTCATGCTCTTCTTCAGATTTGGATAAGATTAATATCTCATCGATTAATATGACGACAAACTTGTCCAGGTATTCCATGAAGACCATGTTCATGAGGTACATGAAGTATGCTGGGGCATTTGTCAACAAAAATGACATGACAGTGCACTCGTATAGACCGTACCGGGTTACTAATGCAGTATGGGGTATGTCTTCGGGTCTGATCTTCAGTTGGTAATATCCAGATAGGAGATCGATCTTGGAAAATACCTTGGCTAAATTTAACTAGTCAAACAAGTCTTCAATCTTGGGGTGTGGGTACTTTTTCTTGATCGTGACTTCATTGAGAGAACGGTAATCGACGCAGAGTCTGATAGTCCCATCCTTCTTGGACATGAACAGAACAGGTGATCCCCAAGGTGATGCACTCGAATGAATGAACCCTTTCCTGAGTTGCTCATCCAGCTGCTTTTTTAGCTCTGTTAGATCTTTGTATCCCATCCTATAAGGCTTCTTATAGATAGGCCTTGACCCTAGCATGAGCTTAATGATGAACTCGATGTATCGGCCGGGAGGCATCCTTGGCAGCTCATCAGGAAAGACGTCCGGGTATTAACAGATCGGCGCTCGGTCCAGCTCTTCTCCCCATAGGCAATCTACTTGCGGGACATGAGTGGACGAAGGCTCAGGGACATACTTGACTTTGAGCCCTTGGTCGCTTGTCATGGTAATAGTCCTGTTGGCACAGTCTAAGATGCTCTGGTGCTTGGCCAACCAATCCATCCCAAGGATCACTTCTAAGCCTTGTGACTTAATGACGATCAGATCTCTTGAGAAGCTTATCCCATTAATATTGATCCCGACTCCTCTACATCCTAGGTTGGTCCTTAGCACTGCTCCCGGGGTATGTACTGCCATTTTCCCGTTAAGTAGGGTAGGCCTCAAACCACATTTTTCTGCAAACTTTTGAGTAACAAAAGAATGCGAAGCACCACAATCAAACAATATTGTTGCTGGGGTGGAGTTGACAAGGAACGTACCAAGAATGCAGTCCGGGTCTTCCTATGCTTCTTCTATGGGGATGCGATTAATACGTCCGCTGTTGTGGTACTCCCGATTGCGGGGAGCTTGGTTCCTGCCTGGCGCTCCTTGAACTTGTCCCTGATTTGGCACCTTGGGGCGCGGGGCATCCGGCTTCTTATTGGGGCACTGCCTGGAATAGTGCCTAGCTTGTCCACATCCAAAATAGGTAACCTGTCCCAGGATGTTGGTCTTGACTGCACTGTTATTCGGCGGGTTGATTGTTGGCTTGGTGTTGACTTTATGTTGGGGCTGGTAGTTCTAGCGGAATGTTGTGTCTTGTACTGTTGTTGCTGATAATTGGGTCTTGCTGGGGATGACTGCCATGGACGTGGTTTCGGGTTACTGGGTCCTCCACCACCCATCAACTTGCGCTTACGAGTGTCATCCATTGCACGATGCTTATCCTCCAACAAGAGCGTCTTGCTAACCAGATCGCAGAAGGTCCATCATTCACAAACAACCAGTTGATACTGGAGTGACTACTACGGTCCTTCCATAAAGCGTTCCACCTTAGAGGCCTCAGTGTTGACGTCCTCTGGTGCATATCTCAACAGGAGGTTAAACTTCTGCAGATACTCCTTGACGGTTCCACTTCCTCGCCTTAAGTAGCAGAATTCCCGCTTCTTAATGGTCATCATTCCAGGAGGAATGTGAGCAGCGCAGAATCCTTCCTTGAATACTTCCCAAGTGATAGCTTGCCCTTCCCGCATGATCTGGAACCCGTCCCACCAAGCTCTGGCTGTGCCTCCAAGACAGTGAGGAGCATAGAGGACTTTCTCGCGATCATCGATGCACTTGACCAGCATGACGAGGTCTTCGGTAGTACGGATCCAGTCATCGGCATCCAATGGTTCAGTTGTCGCCGTGAATATAGGAGGCGTAGTCCGCATAAACTTAGATAGAGTAGAGCGCCTGTTGCCATTTTTGTTTTGCGGCGGATTGTTCACCAAGACTTGAGCCAGCTGTTGGATGGCGTCATTGTTGGTGTGATGTTCCTCTCGGAGAGCTTGGAGGAACAGAGCCAAAGTCAGGCTCTCTAGAGGAGGCGGTGGCGGAGGAATATCGCCTTGCTGCTCCTCGTGGTGATCTCCAGCTTGAGCGTTTCCACCGGTTCCCTGGTGCTGTCCAGAGGTGGCAGAGCCAGGATTGCCAAAGGTGCTGGTGCGGGTTGAAATCACCAACCTTTCAGGGGAGTAGACAGGTCAACATGCCGAATTGGCCGAGAATCATAAGGGATGATGCTCTAAATAAGGGGGGTTCGGTACTGTCCTAGTGTGAGATTTTTAAACAAAAGTTTTTGGGAAAGCTAATGCATTGAATTAAAAACAAGTGATGTAGTCGCTTACAAGCTGCCTAAGGCAGGAATGTGGCTTGCATCATACATGTTCACACAACACTCGTGGTTTACATGAACTGATACATGGACTCAACTATGCTTGGGAAAGACTCCTAATTGCATAAGTCGTACTTCTAAGCGGCGGACTGCTCGGTCTTGTAGGCAGGCTCTGCAGGGTCTTCGTCTTCACCTCATCGATACTTTCCTCCTTCATATGTGTGGGAGACAGAAGTGGTCCATCACGGCGTCTCTTAGTCGGTGAAGGGTGAGAAGTTCAGTGTACTATTTCACGGTCACACAAAAACTCTGAATAGGAGTGGCCTGGAGCGGTGGTATCCCTCCTCGAAAGGCAATCGTTGACTGCCCTCTGCGTGCTCCTTCCTTCTTGACCTTGCGGGTCTGCATCTTTTCCAGGCGAAGTAGGTCCTTGACTTGGTGTAGCTCTTTGCGAAGCGTCATCGACTCCTTGATCAGACGGTGAGTCTAGGTGTTGGCGGAGAGGCTGAAGTAGGTTTGAAACCTGAGTGGCATCCCGTCATCCGAAGATGGGTTAAGTGTCCAACTCCCGTCAATCCCGTCCTTAATAAAAGGAAAGTGACGAGTAGCTGGCTTGTTAGCCATCTCGGGAAGGATGTCGCGGAGACGCACGAGCGCCTCTTGTGCGGCTGTCTCCACTGCCAACATCAGATTCTCCATATGTGGTCCTTCAAAGAACCAACTAGCTGGGGAGTCGTTAGCCTTCACTATTACCTGCACGTGATATTCCTTGGTGTCGGTGTTGACCCAATGCTCTTGGTGGAGAAAAATGGGTGTGCGGCATACTTGACACTTCTCGAGGCTATCTCCCCAAAGTAGGGGAAAGTCTGTCTCCAGAAGCATCTCGGGTACAGCGGTCATCTACAAGGTCGTAGGAGAGGGTTAGAAATTTTTGGTGGGTGCAGAAAATCTCAAGTGTAAGGCTGAGTGAACTACTCCTCTCTGCTCTCGTCCATGCTACCTAAGGCTTCTTACAGTCAAGATGGCTCTATTACCAGCTCTGTGGGGACCCCGATTTACGAGTCGAGATCACCCAATGAACGTGCTCAGTGATCCCAGAGATCAATGCTCACCGAACACACAGATGCTGAATCATAAGAGTCTTACATCCAATGTACATAATTAATAAAACACATGACCAGTAAGGTCAAGTTCACAATGTAGGGCCTATAAGGCCAAATCATACTGACACAACTAGTAGCGGAAATCTCGGGGCTAAGTGGGTGCCCATGCCATCAGCCTACACCAACAGGCATTCTCACTCGTAAGCGTCCTAGTTCGCACGGCCGTCTCCAATGACGTACTCTTCTTCAAACTCCGGTCCTTCCATGTCTGGTTAATCATATAACCAGTGGCAAGCCAATGTGTACTTTGAATGTACTCACAAACAGTCCATGATATGAATAATGCAACTGGTAGGGTAACAAGTAATATTTAGAATTGGTGGATAGCAGCTTAAAATGTAAATAAACATGATCATGGATGTGCAACATAAGCTAGATGGTATTTAGAAGAATAGGTTACAGATATCAACATATCTGTCAAGGGATGAACACTCCGGGTTCACCCAATATGCCAAGTCACCAAACTTGGTCATATCAACTCTTTCTCACATAACACCTTTACATACACACACACACACACACACTTTATTTTATGCGGAAACGACTCGACGTAGTTTAAGCAGGATTACCCAACTTTCCTTGACCGTGGACACGGCTATTCAAATAGTTTTACACTTTGTAGAGGTTGTACGCTGTACCCACGAGATCCGGGAAACTTTTGTGTCATCCACTACTCGTGTTATATAACATACACGAGGTAAGTACCCGATCAATGCCTTTCCCCTAACGATACTAGAAAAAGAGAACCACTCGATTGGTACCCAGCCCACATGATGTACGTCTTACGAGCACCGACTCAGGACAGTATCATCCATGCGGGGACCAACGGTGTGCTCGGAACACGTAAAAATGGCATAGTCGTCTTACCTCGCACGACCCCGTCACAAGACTGACCACACATCACTATCTCTACTAGTATTGTGGCTCTTTGCTAGCACCGACCAGAGTAATCAACAAAGCCCCGTCCCATAAAGGGGTAACGTGGTCGCACATGTAAGGTTGGGACGGTCGACACATCATAAATCTATTCCCATTTACGAAACCACTCACACCAAAATACCCGGTGCACCACTTCACCAAAAGTGGCCACCTATCTCGTCATTACCCTCGGGAATTAGTGGCACCCGACGGGGTTTTCATAAACCTTTGATTTACACCATCATCATGCTCATGTTTCTACTATGCTTAGTTCTACTTGTGAACATGGTATTAGCGTGACCCTCATAGGTGGTAGGATCATGCTCAAAATGCAAGTGCTCCGGAGGAGCCATCAGTAACTTCATATCGATGATTTACCGAATACTTATGATCACATGCAATGGAAATATTTGCTCTACTAGCATGCAATATAGTATTTGCTCAGATATGGTCAAAGGGCTACTTGCCTTGATCAGCTAAGTATCCGGGGTCTTCAAGTCCAACTCGTTCGTCAAACGTGGTTTCTATCGTTGTAAGTAACAAAAAGCAATAAGTAGCTCATCACAAAATCATTTTAAAAATGTTGCTTAATTCTGATAAATCCATATTGTTATTTGAAAAATATTTGTCTCTAGTTTTAGTGAAAGGATTATTTTTAGGATCACTTTAACACAGGCAAAATTTTTCCAAATAGCCTTTTTAATTATTATAAAACAGAAAGGTTGTCTCAATTTTTTTTACAAAGGCTCTCTTAAATACTACTCCCTCCGTCCGGAAATACTTGTCCTAAAAATGAATATATTGGATGTATCTATAGCTAAAATAAGTCTATATTCATCCATTCATAGGACAAGTATTTCCGGACGGAGGGAGTACTCATTTTTGAAGAATTATGGTGGAGAATAATAAAAATATATTGAGTAATTATTTTTATAAAAATCATTTAAGACCAGAATAAACAGAAAAATCAAAGAGGCTGGGGCTCAGTCCTGGCTCGGCTTGTGGCTTTGGCCGGCCCAGCTAGCCATCCATCCAGCCAGCCAAGGCACCCGCGCGGCTAGGTTCAAACCTGACACGCGGGCCCGTGCGGCCAGTGGCACAGAGGAGAGAGGGGGAGAGACAGGAGCCACTGATAGGTGAGCCCCACTTATTGGGTTCGTCTTCCACCTCGGGACAGAGAGGAGGGGAGGCACGCCGTCAACGTTACCGACATCCTCGAGCCCAACCAAAGGAAGAAATGGAACTAGCTCACTGTTGCCTACCTGCTGGTGGTCGAGGGGTCGATAGGGAGGCCCTGGTTCATCAGGGACGAGGTGGCTATGACGGAGGTGTTTTGGGAGGCTGATGAACTAGGTGCTACAGGCGTGGATTAGCTCGGAGAGGTGATGGGGAAGCTCCCTGAGGTTGCTACGATCACGGAGGAGGTGAAAGGAGCACCAGAGTTGGCCCGTAGCCCGAGATCGACGGAGCTCCTAAGCGGCGGGACCTCGGTCGATCTCGAGCACAGGAGCTTGCTGTGCTCAAACGGAGAGGCTAGGGGTGGAATTTAGGCACTGGAGAGGTGTGATGGATGTGCTGGAGCGAGGAGGAGGGCCTATTTATAGGCTCCCGGCGATGGACCGAGCCGGTGCCGCCAGTGGTTTCACCGCTGCTTGCAGGAGGGGTAGTGAGTGCTCGGGGTCGAAACCACGACATGTGGACATGGTTTAGGACCTGCGAGACCCACTAAGAGGGAGAGAGAGCGAGGAGGAGCATGCACGCGTGGACATGGTCTTCTGGTTGGATCTGGTGCACGTCGGCACGCATCACTCCGGTCAACAGAGCGATGGAGGAGGGCCCCTGGGGCTTGAACCGGCCGAGGCTGGCCACCTTTGCTTTGGGTGCGCCCAGCAGCATGCCTAGAGCACAGTTTTGGCATGCCACGGCATGCTGGCGTGGTGTGGGCGCTTTGGCCGTGTCTGGGGTGTCCTCGGTCTTGGCCTAAAGATGCCTAGCCATTTGGGAGCCAAGGGACTTACTGCTGGCCATGGGGAGAGAGGAAAGAAGAGATATCAGCATTGGCTCAGATCTTAGAATGTGAATTTTGGGGCCTTCTGCTTGGATTCAAAGAGGGGCCACTCTCCTTCAGTTGGGGAGTGGTTCTGGCTACTTGGTCAAAGAATTTAGAGGGAAGAGCTTAGGTGTGGAGTGGGTTAGGGGCTGATTTGCTAATATGGCAGAAGGTGTTCGACACGTGTTTGGGATAGCAACACCTCACCACTCGTGATGAGAGTAAACAAGATTAACTTTGACGAACAAATAAGATACTCCACCAAATTTGAGCCTCATTGGACAAGTTTGGCAAGGCAAACTTGAAATCACCCCCTAAATGGCAGATCTGTCCCTTCCAAAGGGAATGCGGGTAGATTACCTTCCGCAAATCCCATTTTTGGAAAAGACTCCTCATTTGGGGCGTTGAACACTCCTGCAAAGTTTCAACCCATTTGGATAAACTTTGCAATGTAGAGATGTTTCAACATGGTTCTCGACAAAGAGGATTTAAGATTATTTAGTGAACCAAATCACCTTGGAATGAGGAGAAACTTGAAGTGGCTACTAAATATAGCTTGGGAAGGTTCCTGGAATTTTATTGGAAATATTTCCTTTGGAAATATTCCAAAAGATCAAAATAGATAGAATAGGTTTTATGGGGTTGCTCAAATATTTTTAATATAAATAGGGGTTGAAAATCTTATGTATGGAAAATATATGTCTTGTGAGTATCTCCAAATTTTCTCACATTTTTCTAAGGCAGAAAAGTAATTTTCCATATAGGAATATCTTTTCTGGCCTCAGAAATGGACATGCAAATAAAATAGAAAATAATTTAGAAAATAATTATTATATGGTTTTGGAGAGGTAAAATAGTTTTAGAACTAGACCACCATCTTTGGGTAAGAGCACCCCCATGCTGCCAAGGACTTGTACTGCAACCCAAAGCAGGGTTTGAAATAGTCAAAAATAAGAAAAAAGTTGGGAATATTTATGTTATGAAAAATATGGTTTTTGACACTACTCAATCAAGAATCTAAGCATACAATGACAACCATGGCACTCACAACATTGGTTTTTGAAAAGTTTTAATAAACTCAGATTTTGGAACTACAGTGAAAGTGAGGTGAAAACAGGGTGTGACAACCCGGTAAGGCCAATGTGGTGGCCGATGCCTTAAGCCGGAAGGCCAGCACCTTGAATATTATGCTTAAGGAAAGGCTACCGGCCTTATATGAAGAGCTGGAAAGCTTCGGGTTGGAGCTAGTTCAATCGGGATTCCTAGCTAACCTCGAAGTCAAACCCACTATGGCAGACAACATCAAAGAGGTCTAGAAGGGGCACAAGAGCATTGAAGGCATCAAGAAGAAGATCCAGGAAGGCAAGGCCCCAGAATTCTCAATGGATGAATCAGGAGTAGTGTGGTTTGGGAAACGTTTATGCGTACCCAAGAAGGCTGAACTCATGGATTTGATCCTGCGAGAAGCTCATGACACAGCCTAATCTATTCACCACGGGGGCACCAAGATGTATCAAGACCTCCGGGAAAGATTCTGGTGGCATTGCATGAACAGGGAAATAGCTTCCTATACCGCCAAACGTGACGTGTGCCAGCGGGTCAAGGCTGGGCACCAATGACCCGCTGGATTGCTACAACCTCTCCAAGTGCCCAAATGGAAGTGGGACCGAGTCAGCATGGACTTCCTCATCGGTGTACCTAGGTCCAGCACAGGCCATGACTCCATACGGGTCATCGTCGACCATCTGACCAAGGTATCTCACTTCATTCCGGTCAGCACCACTTATGGTGGCGACAAGCTGTTCATTCTCTACATTGAACGTATTATGAGCCTCCATGGAGTTCCCAACGAAATTGTATCTGACGGAGGTACGCAATTCACCTCAAGATTTTGGAAGAAGTTCCAAGAAGCTCTCGGAACCAAGCTCTCCTTCATTACTGCCTTCCACCCACAGACGGGCGGACAGACGGAGCGAATGAATGAGATACTTGAAGATATGCTCTGCGCTTGTGTCTTTGCACATGGGCCCTAATGGGAAGACTGTCTTCGGTTTGCTGAGTTCTCATACAACAACAACTACCAGTCCAGCCTCCAGATGGCCCCATTTGAAGTACAATACGGACGAAAATGCCGCACCCCACTCAACTAGTCCGAAACTGGTGAAGGGTTAATTTTCGGGCCGGAAGTTCTTCGTGAAGCCGACGATAAAGTGCAACTTGTCTGAGAAAACTTGAAAGCGGCCAAGTCATGACAAAAGAGCTATGTAGATTCCCACCGCAGGGATTTGGAATTCAACCTAGGAGACCAGGTGTACCTCCACGTCACACCTCTCAAGGGAACTAAGTGTTTCCACGTCAAGGGGAAGCTTGCTCCAAGGTTCATTGGACCTTTTAAGATCACAACAAGGCGTGGAGAAGTTGCTTACCAGTTGGAGCTACCTCTGGAACTTTCGGGTGTGCACAACGTCTTCCATGTGTCGCAACTTTGGAAGTGTCTGCAATCGCTGAACCGTCCAGATCTTTATAAGGACATTGACCATCATGCCATCTACCTCCAGCCAGATGTCACTTACCATGAGAAGCCGATCCGCATCCTGGACGAAGCAGAGCATTGCACGAAAAGCTGCACCATCAAGTATTTCAAGGTTTAATGGAGCAACCACACCAAAGCAGAAGCAACATGAGAGCATGAAGACTATCTCCGATCCGAATTTCCTAACCTTTTTTGCACCTAGCTTAGGAATCTGGGGGACGAGATTCTTGTATGGGGGATAGGTCTGTCACACCCTGTTTTTACTTTACTTCTACTATAGTTTTCAAAAATTTGAATTTATTAAAACTTTTTAAACAAATGCTATGAGTGCCATGATTGTCATTCATTGTGTGTATGATTGATTGAGTGACCCCAAAACTAGCTTTTATAACATGGCTATTTAAAAAAACCTTCTTATCGTTTTTGATTATTTCAAAATCTTGCTTTGTGTTTGCACTACTAGTCCCTACTGTCAAGGGAGTGCCTTTACCCAAAGATGGTAATCTGGTTTTAGAACTATTTTTACTCTCCTGTATCATAAAATAATTGTTCTATAAAATATTTTCCGATTTTATTTGCATGTCCATTTCTGAGGCCTAAAATCATATTTCTGTATGAAAAATTACTTTTCTGCCTTAAAACTGTGAGAAAATTTGGAGATACTCACAGCAGATATATTTTCCATACATAAGATTTTCAACCCCTATTTATGTTCAAATTATTTGAGGAAATACGTGAAAACCTATTCTCTCTGTTTTGACCTTTTGAAATATTTCCAAAGGAAACATTTCCAATAAATTCCCATAAAATTTCGGCATTCTTCCCAAGCTATATTTGGTGGCCATGCCAAGTTTCACATCATTTCAAGCTCGTTTGGCTCACCAAATAATCCTAAAACCCTGTGTGTCCAGAACAAAGTTGGAGCAACTCTACATAGCAAAGTTTGTCCAAATGGTTTGAAACTTTGCAGGAGTGCTCAACACCCCAAATAAGGATCCTCTGCCAAAAATGGGATTTGTAGGGATTAATTTACCCACATTCCCTTTGGAAGGGAAAGATCTGTCCATTTGGGGATGATTTCAAGTTTGCACTACCAAACTTGTCCAATGAAGCTCAAATTTGGTGGAGCATCTTATTTTTACATCAAACTTAATCCTATTAACTTTCATCACTAGTGGTGAAGTATAGCTACCCCAAACACCTGTCGAACACATTTTGCCAGCTTAGGAAAAAAGCACTTACCTCACTCTACACCCATGCTCTTTCCTTCAAACTCATAGACCAAGAAACCAGCACAACTCCTCAACTCCAAACGAGTGGCCCCTATTGGGTTCCAAGCAGAAGAGCCAGAATCTTCTTCTTTTTCCCGGCTCAAGTCTGGCATCATCTCTTTAGCCACCCAGTTTGACCCATAGTGAGTCTCTCGGCTCTCAAACGGCTAGGGATCATCTAACCCCACCCCAGGACACACGGAACACAGCCAAGGCACCCCAGAGCGCGCCAGCATGCCGTGGCATGCCAAAACTACGCTCTGGGCACACTGCAGGGTGCACCCGAGGCAAAGGTGGCCAGCCCCGGCCGGTTCAAGCCTCTCCTCGATGCCTCTCCACGTCACAGACAACCTTATGGCGTCAGGGAAGCCTCAGGGCCCCTCCTCCTCAGCTCCGTTGTTTGGAGCGACGCGTGCCCACACGCGCCAGATTCGGCCAGAAGTACGTGTCCACGCATGCACTCACACTCCTCGCTGTCTCTCTCTCTCAGTGAGCCATAGGGGTCCTAAACCACGTTTGCAATATCGTGGTTTGGACCCTGAGCTCTCTCTGCCTTTCCTGCGAGCCATGTTGAAACCACCGATGCTTCCCACTCGGTGCACCATCGAGGGCCTATAAATAGGCCTTCCCCCTCGCTCATGCACCCTCACTCCACTCCTCGAGAGCCTAAATCGAGCCCCTAGCCACCCATTCGAGCACAGCGAGCTCCGGTGCTCGAGATCGACCGAGGTCCCGCTGCTTAGGAGCTCCGTCGATATCGGGCTAAAGGCGAGCTCTCACGCTCCTCTCACCTCCTCCATGACCGTAGTGAGCGCAGGGAGCTCCCCCACCTCTTTCCTAAGCTAATCCTTGTCCATAGCACCCACTTCATCCACCTCCCGAATCGGCTCCGCCACTGCCACATCGTCGGCGGTGAACCTGATGTTCCCCGTCGACCCTTCGACCACCAGCAGGTAGGGGGCAACGTGATGGGGAATCGTTGGGGCTTGAGGGCATCGGTGTCACCGCGTGCGTGCCTCCCCTCCCCTCTGTCAAGAGTTGGAAAACGACCCTGACAGGTGAGCCCCACCTGTCAGTGGCTCATCTCTCTCCCTCTCTCCTCTCTCAGCCGCTGACCGCAGGGGCCCGCGCGGCAGGTTTTAACCTAACGGCGCAAGCTCCTGGGCTGGTTGGCTGGCTGGCCAGCTGGGCCGTCCCAGCCACACGCCGAGCCAGGCCAGGGCTGGGACCTTTTTCATTTATTTTTTAATTCTATTTTAAAAGATTTTTGTAGAATTTGATATTCAACTAAATTTAATTATTTTTCCACCACAATTCCTCTAAAAATGAGCAGAATTTAATAGAGCTGTTAGGCAATTTTTTATGACAACTTTTCTGCATAGCTATAATTAAAATGGTTTATTTTGAATAATTTAGCTTCTATTAAATTGATTTTAAAAATAATCTTTTCACCAAAATGAGCGACAAATCTTTTTAAAACTCCAATATAGAATTATCAGAATAGGATAACATTTTTGAAGAGAGTTTGTGTTTCGTTTTTGATTGAGCTACTTATTATCTTATTATTTACTACGACAATAGATACCACGTTTGACGAAGGAGTTGGACTCGAAACCCCGAAGACCCCGGATACTTAGGTGATCAAGGCAAGAAGTCCTTTGACCATGTTTGAGAAAAATATTATTCGCATGCTAAGTAGAGCATGAGTATTCTGTAAATCATCGATATGATGTTTCCGATGGCTCCTCCGAAGCACTTGCATTTGAGCATGATCCTACCACCTACGAGGGTCACGATAATATCATCTTGACAAGTACATCTAAGCATAGTAGAAGCATGAGCATAATGATGGTAAATATCAAAGGATTATGAAAAACCCGTCGGGTGCCACTAATGCTAGAGGGTGATGCTGAGTTAGGTGGCCACTTGTGAAGAAGTGGTGCACCGGGTATATTTGGTGTGAGTGGTTTCGGAAACAGGAATAGATTTATGATGTGTTGACCGTCCCAACCTTACATGTGCGACAACATTACGCCTTTTTGGGACGAGGCTTTATTGATTACTTTGGTCGGTGCTAGCAAAGAGCCACATTACTAGTGGCGGGAGTAATATGTGGTCACTCTCGTGACGGGGTCGTACCATGTTGGTCGACTATGCCGTTTTTATGTGTTCCGGGCACACCGTTGGTCCCCGCATGGATGGTACTGTCCAGAGTTGGTGCTCGTAAGACGTACATCATGTGGAATGGGTACCTCTTGACCGGTGTACCTACAAATTGGGTTGAATACTCTACCCTCGAAAACTGCTGCGAACCCACGCGCTGGTGGGCCAGCAACAACATTCTTCCAGTTTCATTGTCGGGGAGTTCTATCAGCATTCTTCCGGTGCCATTGCAGGAGAAGGTTAGTTGTTTATAAGCATTCGTCTAGCTAACACTAGAGATTGCAGGATCAGCCCTTTTCTGGAGCCATTGCCAGGGAAGCACAACTGAGGTCAGCACTTTTCTCGCGCCGTTGCCGGGGAGGTATTGCTATATTCTCTGAGTCACTTGGGATTTATATCTGCTGATCACTATGAAGAATCTGAAGGATCCGAAGACCAAAGTCTTGCCCTCAACTACGAGGGGAGGTAAGGAATTGCCATCTAGCTCTACACTTGATTCACCTTCAGTTATGAGTAAGTTTGCGACATCACCTCCTCCTAGAAATCTTGATATGTCGCCTATGCTTGATGATGCTTGTGATACTACTGCTAGAGATGCTATGCTTGATACTATGCCTGATACTGCTAGAGATACTTGCTTGATACTGTTAGAGATTCTATGCTTGATACTGCTTTTCCTGATGATGCTAGAGATGTTATTATGCCTGATGATGCTATGCTTGATACTCCTAGAGATACTCCTTTGCCTGATGTTCCACTGGGAGCATTCCTTGATGCTTATATTGCTAGAGTTACTGCCAATGCTCATGATGCTGGTGATACTGCCTATGCTATTGAGATAGAACCTGCTTTTGCTCCTGTTAGACCTAGCTCTCCTAGATATGAATTGCCTGATATACCTGAGGGTTACGTTATGGAGCGAGAGATAGCTGAGGATTTTCTTGCGTGTAAGGATGCCTATGACGTTGAGAAATTAATTCTCAAGTGGAAGGAAAAATGTCGGGAAGTTAGGATGAGAAATGATCCAAAGTTTGCCACTTCGCCTATCTTTGTCACCGATAAGGATTATGAATTCTTTGTCAACCCTGAGATAATCTCTCTAGTCGAATCTGATCCTTTTCATGGTTATGAGTCTGAGACGGTCATAGCCCATCTTGCCAAACTATCCGAAATAGCCAACCTTTTCACTAATGAGGAGAAGATCCGCCACTACTATATCCTTAAGTTGTTTCCTTTCTCTCTAAAGGATGACGCTAAAGCCTGGTTCACCTCTCTTGCTCCTGGATGTGTGCGTAGTCCCCAGGAGATGGTCTATTACTTCTGTGAGAGATATTTCCCTGCCCATAAGAAGCAAGCTGCCTTGCAGTAAATGTACAACTTTGCTCAACTCCAAGAAGAGAGTCTTCCGCAAGCTTGGGGGAGGCTCGTCCAGCTGCAGAATGCTTTGCCTGATCACCCTCTTAAGAAGAAAGAGATACTTGATATCCTCTATAACGGACTTACCGATGCCTCTAGAGACTACCTAGATGGTTGAGTCGGTTGTGTTTTTAGGGAACGAACTGTAGAACAAGCTGAGACTCTGCTGAATCACATCTTGATCAACGATAATGCTTGGACTATTCCCGAACCACCTCCTAAGCCAACTCCTAAGAAAAGAGGTATTCTATTCCTCAGTCCCGAAGATATGCAAGAAGCCAAGAAATCTATGCAAGAGAAAGGCATTAGATATGAAGATGTCAAAAATCTACCACCTATCGAAGAGATCCACGGTCTCGATAACCCGATACAGGTAGTAGAAGTGAATTCTCTGTGTAGGTTTGATGAGAGTGATATTCCTTTTTATAAACCTGCTAGGCTATGCTTTGATGAATTTGACAACTTTGTTGCCAAACAACAGAGTTTCAATGATTATGTTAGCAGACATTTGGAACAAAGTACTCGTATGCTTAGCCATTTAAGTGCTTGTGTAGACAGAAATGTCAATGCTTTGAAGCTTCTGAGTAAACATGCCTCTATGATTACTACTCAGGTAGAACAAGTACTTAAAGCTCAGAATGACCTACTCAATGAATTAAATGATAACTCTGTCAGACTCATTACTAGAGGAGGTAAAATGACTTAGGAACCTTTGTATCCTGAAGGTCATCCTAAGAGAATTGATCAAGATTCTCAAGGAATCAATGATGATACACCTATTCATCCTAAGGAGAAGAAGAAGGATGATAGAAACCTGCACGCCAATTCGCCAAATACTATCACACCTGAAGAACCTAATGATATTTCTGCGTCTGATGCAGAAACACAATCAGGTGATGAACATGAACCTGGTGACAATGTGGACAGTGGTGTTCATAATAATGCTCAACCTAGCCATGATGAGGATGTGGAGATTGAACCTACGGTTAATCCTGATAATCCACAACCTAAGAGATACGACAAGAATGACTTCACTACTAGGAAGCATGGTAAAGAAAGAGAGCCATGGGTTCAGAGACCTATGCCCTTTCCTCCTAAGCCATCCAAGAAAAAGGATGATGAGGATTTTGAGAGCTTGGTTGAGATGATAAGACCCGTTTTTCTGTAGATGCGGTTAACTGATATTCTCAAGATGTCTCTGTATGCTAAGTACATGAAAGATATCGTGACTAATAAATGGAAGGTACTAGATCTTGAGATCTCCACCATGCTTGCCAATTACAATTTCAAAGGTGGAACTCCTAAGAAACTTGGTAATCCCGGAGTGCCCACTATACCTTGCTCCATTAAAGGAAACTACGTAAGAACTGCCTTATGTGACCTTGGAGCCGGTGTTAGTGTTATGCTGCTCTCTCTTTATCGTAGACTTGAGTTGGATAAGTTGACACCCACTAAAATTTCTCTGCAAATGGCCGACAAATGAACTGCTTTCCCTATCGGCATTTGCGAGGATGTGCCTGTTGTGGTTGCTAATACCACTACCTTAACAGACTTTGTTATCTTTGATATTCCCGAGGAAGATGACATGGCTATCATCCTCGGAAGACCCTTTTTAAACACTGCATGGGCTGTTATAGATTGCAACAAAGGCAATGTCACTTTCCACGTCAACGGTAATGAGCACACGGTGCACTTTCCGAAGAAACGATATCCAGTACATTGCATCAATGTTAACGAAAAGACTTCATCGATTCTCCTTGGGAGCTTTGAATGCCCTATTCCTCGTGTCAAGATGAAGTATGATTGGCTTGTTGGGGAGATACATATCCCCATTGAGGTGACTTAGTGGCTATTCAAAAATTCTCCGTTCTCTCTTGCGATTCGAGAAAGTTTTGTCGTAAGGACTTGATCAATCCCACTGACGGATTTCTTTCTATGACCATGAAACGGATGAATCAAAGAGCCACATACCTCTGTTTTAAGTTTTCCTTTTCTTTTGCTTAGAAGAAAAATGATAGAATTAGTTTAGTTTTTCCTATTTTCTATTTTAGCATCTCGGAGAAAAAAATACCTCGAGAATAAAAGTTCTCCAATGGTCCTGAGAATTTAGTATGATTTTTTCTGGAATTTTTGAAAATTTCTGAGCCTGAGAGCTGGTCAGGGGGCCTGACCAATGGGCCACAAGCCCCCCACCGCCACCTACCCCCTTGGTGGCGGGGTGCAAGCTTGTGGAGCCCACATGCACCCCATCCACTCATTCCAGCTCTCAACCTCTTCTTCCACCTCCAGAAAAAATTGTTTCGCAGCTCAAACCCGTCTTCTTGCTCATTTGGCTGTGATTTTCGATCTCCTTGCTCAAAGCACCATTCTCTAAACTGTTTTGGGGAAATTACTCCTTGGTAAGTGACTCCTCCATTGGTCCAATTAGTTTTTTCTCGAGTGCTTTATCCTTCGCGAATTCTTGCTGCCTTGGTGACCCTGTTCTTGAGCTTGAAAAGTTGATTTTAGCTGGTCCCAAGTAGTTTTAGCGCGTGATACGGTCTCTAGGCACTAGTAGGAGTAGTTGCTACAAGGTGTGGTGGGTCTTTATTCACTTTTCTCTTGAACTTCAAGAATTTCAGCAAAAGGAAGTTATGTTCAGGAGGAAGTTTCATGGTGGTTCCTCAAGTAAGAAGGGTCCTCGTCTCTCCTTTCGGGAGCCCGAACCTTTTCAACTAAGGGACACACCGGTGCAACCATGTGAATGGACTTCCGATGAGTTCATGATCAAAGCAGGCTTCAGGGATGAGTTTGATGCACTTGTCCGCAATGCCGGGTTAGAAGAATTCCTCTCAGATAATTGTGAACAGTATGCTATGCTCACTTCCTCTTTCGTGCGTAGATTTAATTTTTTAGCTGGGCATGAATCATCCATACTGTTTGATTTGTACGATAAATCCTATACCTTGGGTCTAGAGGATTTCAATAGGATTTGCAAGATACCCGATGAAGGTAGTGTTATTGATCCTCCTAAGTCTTCTGTTAGAGACTTTGTCTCCAGTATAACTGTTGGAGAAACCAGAGATATCACGCAAGCCACCATAGGAAGCATCCATTTCTCTGCCTTGCACTACCTTGCCCGCTTCATAGGTAGGTGCATTATTGGCAAGGGTGCACATTGTCCCCTATGCGCTTCCAACCTTATTATCCTTAAGAGCGCAGTAACAGGTGACAGGAGCTTCATTATGGGAGCTATTATAGCAAGGAGGCTGAATAAAAATGCCAGTGAGGGGGATTTCTTTGGCGGAGTTCATGCTACACACTTAGAAAATTTTCTAGTAGTATCCATCCATCCAGAAGACCCTCCTCTCCGTACAGCCTACCTTGATCGTGTCGCTCTAACACGCTACCAGTTCCTTGAGAGAGATTATGAATCTCTTCTATACCGCTTGATATTTAACCGGCAGCGTGTTTTCCATATTACCCTTCCTTCTCCTGCTTTCTTTGACTTTTAGGTTAAACGAAGATACTACATAACCATAGGAGAAGCAGAGGAGTATGAGAGGGAGGCGACGGCTGCTCGACTTCGCGAGACAGCTATTCAGGCAGTGGCTGGAGCACTCCCGTATAACACTCATTATGACTTTGGGTTTCGCCAGGATCATCCATGGGAGTAGACCAAGCTAGGACAAAAGCCTAAGATTGGGGGAGTACGTGTTCTCACCGACTTTACATTCATGCTTATGCTTTCACTTTGTTAGCCGGTGTTCACACTTTTCCACTGTATTATCCATGCTTGTTTCTTTTTGTTTTCTTGTTTTCTTGTTTTGTGTCCTTTTGAGAAAACCCAAAAAGATTTTTGTTCTTCTTTTGCTTGTTGGGAGCTTTCCCATGTAAATAGTTTTCTTTTTCTTTGTGTCAAGGTAGAAGATATTGGTTACAATGCTTGATGTTTCTTACATGCTTACCTGTTTAGCTTTCAAAGAGCCATATTATCTTGTCGTCTCCTTTGTGTTTGCCTGCAGATTCAGCTTAGTCCAATCCGCTTATTATCGTTTTCATCGTTCGATCATGCAAATGAAAGGCAACAATGATGATATATGAAGAAGTGACTGAGACTGAAAAGCTAGTATGAACTCTATCTATTTTGTTTTTGTAAATATGACTAGCTTGTCGACCCAGATTTAGCTTTGTTGTGAAAAAACCATGTTTGCAATGACAACTTAGAGATCATAGTTTCTGATGCCATGCTTATTTAGCTGAGAGCTTATAATGGTTTGTCTTGAATGCCAACATAGATTTTGAGATGACTATGATGTAGTATGATAGGATGGTATTCTCCTTTGAATTTTTCAAGTGGCTTGACTTGGCGCATGTTCATGCATGTAGTTGAAACAAAATCAACATAGCCCCTATGATGTTCGTGTTCATAGTGATTTATATCCTGTTCCTGCTTGCATTCAATGTTAGTCAAACTCATTGCATCTTACCAAGACCAAGTAATTTACCCTTGGAGTTGTCTACAAAGGTCACATACCTTCAAGGTCCATGCTTTGGTGTGATCTCATGGTACATTTTTTTATCTCCGGTGATTTGATCGGTGCATCCATTGTGAAGCACCCACTCCTTTCCACCGACCATGTAGTCTCTAAGGTTCACCATAAGACTAAGGTTCATCATGGTCTTCTCATACTCGATGTCAAACCCTTCATCTTCACTGTAGTATGCATGCTTTACATCGTCGACGTCGGGCAAAATATCCTCATCATATGAAACAAGAATTTCATCAGAATTTTGACTACGACAAAGTTCATATTTATGCATGTGAATGGCTTCAACAATGACAATGTTAATGGTAATGACATCTCCTTTAGCACGCATGAGACCATGAAGCTCAAAAATGCATTTATCAAAATTAGGATCGGTTGGCTTCATTTTATGAAAGGCAATGCATTTATGGAAAATGATCTCAAGATTTTTTAGTGAATAGTCGGGATATCTTATCTCTAAGTTTTTCCACAAGGTGTGAGTACACTCAAAATTTTGCATTTGATTAAGCACATTTCTTGGGAGTCCTGTAATGATTAGATTTGCAGTTTTAAGATTACCAAGCATATCAAGTTCTTTATCATGAGAAGGACGCAAAGGATTGACGGGAGGCTCATAGGGATATTTAACATACTTGCGCAAATGGAATTTATCAAATATATCAAGCATTTCATATTTCCATTGTCTAAAATATTCCCCATCAAGAATATGCACTCTACAATTAATACTCCCCAAACTAGGCGCATCCATGTTCCCCGAATGGTTTTGGACATGTTGCTCTGATACCAATTGAGAGATCGACATAAGTGGTGTTTATAGGGGGTGAATAGACTCCTAGCATAAATAAATATCCTATACTTTTCCAATTTAATTGTTGGCAGATTTTAGCGATTCTAACAAGTCTATTGCACCCTACACATGCTAGTCAACAAGTATGGCCACCGAAATTAAAGACTTTGCACATGTAGTAAGGAGTAAAGTTTAGGAAGATCAAACGCGAAGAAGTTGACATGGCAATTTTTGGCAAGGTTCTGATAGGTGGCACTATTATACGTCCATGTTATTGAATACTTCCACCCACGAAAGGGTAACGACTGTGAGAGTCCACTTAGGTATCCACCCACAAGGTGTCCACAAAGAAGCGGCCTTGTCTATTCCACCACGGCTTCCGTCCACATAGAACTAGCCTCACTCACGATATATCTTCACGAAGTAGGCAATATCCTTGCCCTTACAAACATCTTGGTTCAAATCCACAACACAAAGTAGTAGGCTCCCAAGCGACACCTAATCAATCTAGGAGGCACCACCCTCCAAAAGGTAATAGACGTGGTAGAACGATGAACTGCTTGCTCTTTTTTGTTCACAAGATAGTCTGCTCAACACTCAATCACTCTCTCTTAGATTTGGCAGGGGTGGGTGTTAGGGCCTATGAGGACTAATCATGTGCATTGAGCATTTCAGATAATTCATGTCTAGGCACAAGACGATTCGATGCCCCTCGGAATATCTCGAAGACGGTTGGTTTCTACGTTTCTCTTTAGTGGATTTGAGTCATAGGAAAGATGTCCTATTAAGAGGGGTCCGCATCGGAAAGGTTTGGGTGGAATCATCACGTACACATTTAGTGCACTACCTTCCCTTGCTACAATGGAGCTCCATCCTTATATTTCATGCCTATGAAAAAGGGCCAGCGGTAGTACTGTGATACGTCTCCAACGTATCTACTTTTCCAAACTCTTTTGCCCTTGTTTTGGACTATAATTTGCATGATTTGAATGGAACTAACCTGGACTGATGCTGTTTTCAGCAGAATTGCCTTGGTGTTATTTTTGTGCAGAAATCAAAATTCTCCAAACGTCCTGAAAATTTACGGGGAGCAGTTTTGGAAAATATCAAAAATACCTGCGCCAGAATCCACCTGAGGGGGTGGGCCAGTGGGCCACAAGGCCCTGCTCCGCCACCACCCCCCTGGTGGCGGTGGGCAGGCTTGTGGTGCCCATAGGCCTCTGCCGCCCCCAACTCCAGCTTTATAAGTTGTCTTTCATCCCAGAAAAAATAAAAAGAGAATTTTCGTCGCGTATTGGATACGGAGGCGCCACCACCACCTGTTCTTCATCTGGAGGGCAGATCTGGAGTCCGTCTTGGGCTCCGTAGAGGGGAAATAGTCGCCATCGCCATCATCAACCTTCTTCCCTCTCCAATTCCATGAAGCTCTTCGTCGTTCGTGAGTAATCTATTCGTAGGCTCGCTGGACGGTGATTAGTAGGATGAGATCTATCATGTAATTGAGTTAGTTTTGACGGGGATTGATCCCTAGTATCCACTATGTTCTAAGATTTGATGTTGCTACTACCTTGCCATGCTTAATGCTTGTCACTAGGGCCCGAGTGCCATGATTGCAGATCTGAAATTATTATGTTGTCACCAATATGT
The DNA here is from genome assembly GCF_904849725.1 of Hordeum vulgare subsp. vulgare. Taxonomy (NCBI): domain Eukaryota; kingdom Viridiplantae; phylum Streptophyta; class Magnoliopsida; order Poales; family Poaceae; genus Hordeum; species Hordeum vulgare. The sequence continues at coordinate 295,143,011 of NC_058520.1, read as the reverse complement.
GTGTGTTTTAGATCTGATCTTGCAAGTTGTAGTTACCTACTATGTGTTATGATCCGGCAACCCCGGAGTGACAATAACCGGAACCACTCCCGATGATGACCATAGTTTGAGGAGTTCATGTGTCCACCAAGTGCTAATGCGTTGGTCTGGTTCTTTATTAAAAGGAGAACCTTAATATCCCGTAGTTTCCTTTTGGACCCCGCTGCCACGGGAGGGATGGACAATAGATGTCATGCAAGTTATTTTCCCTAAGCACGTATGACGACACACGGAATGCATGCCTACATCACATTGACGAATGGGAGCTAGCCACATATCTCTCCGTGTTATAGCTGTTGCATGATGAATATCATCCAAACAAATCACCGATCCAATGCCTACGAGTTTGTCCTACTGTTGCTACTGCCGTTACTTGTCTTGCTCTGCTGCTGCTACTGTTGCTACTGCTTTTACTTGTCTTGCTCTGCTGTTATTGCTCGTTACACTGCTACTACCTACTACACTGTTGGATCGCTGGCCGTTGACGGGAGTTGACAACTTTCGTCAACGCGGCAATGAAGGCGCCATTGATACAATCGTTAGGAATAGTCTGCCGTCAACAGATCGTTTCTGACACCGTTGTTATCATATTACTTTGTTGTTACTATTGTGTTTGCAGATACTAATCTTTCAGGTGTGGTTGAATCTGACAAATTCAGCTGCTAATACTTGAGAGTATACTCTCACCTCCTGACTGGCGTACCTACAAATTGGGTCGAACAATCTACCCTCGAAAACTGCTGCGAACCCACGCGCTGGTGGGCCATCAACAACATTCTTCCAGTTTCATTGCCGGGGAGTGCTATTAGCATTCTTCTGGTGCCGTTGCAGGAGAAGGTTAGTTGTTTATAAGCATTCGTCTAGCTAACACTAGAGATTGCAGGATCAGCCCTTTTTCTGGAGCCATTGCCAGGGAAGCACAGCTGACATCATACCGCTCTAAGAGCGGTAGTAATTTTTTACTACCGTCCTCGGGGCGGTAGTAAGTTTTACTACCATCCTCGGGGCGGTAGTAGTTTTTAAATACCACTCCGCCAGACTTTTTGCGCATACTCCCCCCCATAGTAGTACGCACGGTAGTATTTTCTTACTACCGTGCTTGGTGAGATGCAACGCTCCTACCAGCGGTAGTACCGCTTCGAGAGCGGTAGTACCGCTTGGCTATTGTTGTGGTGTGTGGGTAACGGTTGGTTTTTACCCCCCCCCACTATATATAGGTGTCTTCTTCCTCTAGAAGCTCACCTCTTACCTCCCAGGCTCCATTGTTGCTCCATAAGCTTATTCTTGCCCGATCTCTCTCCCTAGCCAATCAAACTTGTTGATTTTCTAGGGATTGCTTGAGAGGGCCTTGATCTACACTTCCACCAAGAGATTTTTGATTCCCCCCACTAATCCCTTGTGGATCTTGTTACTCTTGGGTGTTTGAGCACCCCAGATGGTTGAGGTTACCTCGGAGCCACATTCCATTGTGATGAAGCTCCATGGTCTTGTTGGGAGCCTCCAAGCTTTCTGTGGAGATAGCCCCAACCTTGTTTGTAAAGGTTCGATCGCCGCCTTCAAGGGCACCCATAGTGGAATCACGACATCTCGCATTGTGTGAGGGCGTGAGGACAATACGGTGGCCCTAGTGGTTTCTTGGGGAGCATTGTTCCTCCACACCTCTCCAACGGAGACGTACTTCCTGTCAAAGGGAAGGAACTTCGGTAACACATCATCGTTTCCATCGGTTCCACCTGTGGTTATCTCTTACCTTTCCTTTGTACTTTTTATTGCTGTGGGGTATTCTTTGTTTGCACTTGTTATCCTTGTGGTTAGCATCATATATGTTGCTCATCTAGTTGTTAATATGAGAACCTTTTGTTGCTAACGCTAATTTGTTAAGACAAGCTAAAAATTGGTAGTTTCCTATTCACCCCCCTCTAGTCAACCATATCGATCCTTTCAACTGGTATCAGAGCAACGTCTCTTTATTAAGGGTTTAACGACTCGAAGAGTATGGTTGACGATGGTGAGGTTCGGCCCGAAGGGTCTGAGGCCGTGGAGTTGGTTTCGGTCACATGGCACGATTTAGATGAGGCCATGGATTTACTCAAGACGTCCGTGATGACCGAAGTCAAATCCATGCTTAAAGAATTACTTGAGAGGATGAAGAATTCTTCCAACCCGTTGCTTATGGTTAAACCCACCTCATCGGTGTTGGAGGCCAATTTCAACAAGGAAGCGGCTAAAAGGTACTCAAACTTCCTCTCCTCATGACAAGAATGGGATGGAGACTTTTGCCTCGGTTCCCCCTCCCCCGGTCTATGGAGGACCGGTTCCTACACCGCATATTAATAACTTGGGACCTCCTCCAAAACTTATTAAAGGTGATTTCGCTAATTGGTTTTTTTCCATCAAGTCTCATTTGATTCACAACTCAACAAATCTTTGGAGAATCATCGAACAAGGCTATTACCCTCATTATCCAAGGAACCTTACTCCAAGAGAAGAGGCGGACAACCAATACAATCATTCAACATTGTTCATCCTTCAATCCGCGGTTCCACCAGAAGATCTCCCATACATGCGTCCCTTCACTCGTTCAAAGGATTGTTGAGAGCACATCATGGTATTGTACAAGCGGAGCTCAAGCATTCCATAGTCTAACTTTGAAGTGGTCCTTGATCAGGTCGATGAGTTTGTGATGCTAGAAATGAGGACCCCCGTGATCTGTATCGAAGGGTGAGTGCCCTCGCTGTTGCTCTCCAAGACCATGGGAGCAAAGATACAGATGACACTTGGATCAAGCGCAAGTTTCTCAAGACCATCATGCCTTTCAACAAAGCCATGTCTTCCATCATTCGACAAAGACCAGATTTCCACTCCTTGACCTGAGGCGGAGTGTTGGATGAGTTCATTGCTATGAAAACAACATCACCCAACCTTGCCTTAAAGACCAAGGCCATTGTTGATTAAGAAGAAGAGGAAGAAGATGGCTGCCCCGAGGACACAAAATACGCTTATCATGAGCACATGGCTCTTGCTTCAAGGCAGTTTTGGGGAAACAAAAGAAACTCAAGGCCCAACTTATCCAAGGACAACTCAAGTGGGTCTAAGAACAAACAACGAGTACGGACATGCTACCACTGCGGTAATGTGAGTTACTTTGTGGCCGATTGTCCTTATGAGAAGAGGGAAGACAACCGGGGCAAGCTCATTCGCAAGGACAGGCCCAAGTCTTTCCCTAGCAAGACCACCTTCACCAAGAAGACTCGTCCAAGGGGCTTGGTGGACCATAAAGAGTACACCTCCGATGTTGACAAAGACGATACACGCCGCGAGGGGATGGCAACGGCTACCGTCACCATTACCACTTCCTCCCCCAAGGTATCTCTCTTCGGCGCCACCAACAAGAACCGTATCGCAAAATGCCTCATGGACAAATGTATCAATAAGGTAACCCCCAGCATCAAGACCACTCTCACTACCTCTCCTTCTTTGTTGGACTGTGTTGATAATAGTGAGGTAGTGGAACTTGATGAAAATGAGTTTGATAAATTCTTGTGTAAGATCAAAGGTGAAATCAAAAGAAACTTTGTTGCTCTTTTGTAACAACTTGGTGAAGCCAATGATCTCATTGAGACTCATGAGGATACTATATCCAAGTTGCAAGAACATAGTCGTGATTACACCGATGAGATAGCAGAACTATCCTTTACTCTAGAAGAAGAGCATGTTATTCGTTTGGCTCTTGAGGAGTCACACAACGTTGATCATGGTAAATTACAAAAGGATCTTGATCATGCTAGTGTTCTTACTCATGTTCTTAAATCTGAGAAGGTTGCACTTGGGGTTGGCCATGATAGTCTCAATGAAAAAATTGACATACTTGACAAGGCCCACAAGGTCCTGAAAAGTGCTCATTCCTCCCTGAAGGAGTCTCATGATCAACTCCAAGTAAAACTAACCAAGGAGATTTCTACTTGTCCTTCTTTTGTTATAATTGATAATGCTTGTGCTACTAACCCTTGTTGTGAGCATGTGCATCTTATGGAGGAGAATGCCAAGTTGAAAGAATAGCTTGAAAAGGGCCTTGTGACATGCATCCGAGGCGAGAAAAATCTAAATGCTCTTTTGAGTAATCAAAAGGAAGTTGCAAGAAAGAAAGGACTTGGGTTTGCACCCATGTCTAAGAAGAAAAAGAAAATCATGACCAAGCTATCTTCCTCTCTCAAGGACATCTTTGTCAAAGAGGGTGAGAGTACTCATAAGAAGATGAAGAACAAGAAAGGGGGTGACAATGCCAAGAAGGGCAAAACCACCGCCACCAACACTACCGACGATTTTAACCCCTCTTATGTTTTATGTCGTGGTAGTGATGGGCATGTTTATGCCAAATTTGTTGGTTCTTATTATGAGTACATTGAGTGGGCCATTTGGGTTCCTAAGATCCTTGTTTCGGACCCATTAAAAAATGGGTGCCTAGATCCAAGCATTGATCTCTTGCGGGAGTTTGATTCCGGTGGAGTGTCATGGTTTCTCTATAGTGGAGCAACAAATCATATGATCGGGAGCAAGGACTTGGTGGTGAATGTGCATCAAATACCATCTATGCCCACCCATGTCCAATTTGTTGATGCTTCAACATCTAAGGTAATGGGATTTGGTAAGGTGGTCATCTCTCAAATTTATATATAGAGAAGGTCATGCTTGTTGAGTGCCTTGCATTCAATTTGCTTTCCGTTGGTCAGCTTGCAATTATGGGCTTTGTCACATTATTTAATCTTGATACCGTGGCCCTTTTGTGGAGCAAGACTCTTATAGTAGGCTTTGTTGGATATGTCAAGAACGGTCTCTATGTAGTGAACTTTTCGAAGCAACCTACTAAGATCTCGACTTGTCTAATGGCTAAGGTTGATGTGGGTTGGCTATGACATCGCCGAGTAGCCCATGTCAATATGAGATCTTTGCAAAGTCTCCTCAAAGGTGACCATGTTAGTGGGCTTACAAATGTGAGTTTTTCCAGAGACCGTGCTTGCAGTGCTTGTATTGAAGGAAGCTTCATGAAATAGCTCATCATCCCACAACTATCATCTACTCTAAAAGGCCTTTGGAGCTCCTTCACATGGATCTCTTCGGTCCTCCTTATTTTGATAGCCTTGTGGGAAGAAAGTGTTGCTTGGTGATTGTGGATGACTACTCAAGACACACTTGGGTATATTTCTTCAAAAGGAAGAGTGAGACTCAACAAACTATCATTGACTTTCCTAACGAAGCTCAACGTCAACATGAAGCAAATATATTGATGATTAGAAGTGACAACGGCACCGAGTTCAAGAACTACACCTTAAATGAGTTCCTTAGTGATGAAGGGGTCAAGCATCAATATTCAGCACCCTATACCCCCAACAGAACGGTGTTGCAGAATGGAAGAACCGGACGTTGATGGACGCGGCAAGAACCATGATGGTAGAATTCAAATCTCCGTACAACTTCTGGGCCGAAGCCATTAGGACTGCATGTCATGCATCCAATCGGCTCTACCTCCGCAAAGGCTTGAACAAGACTCCATATGAGATTCTTACCGGGAACAAGCCGAATATCAAGTACTTCCGGGTGTTCGGTTGTAAGTGTTTCATACTCAAGAAAAATGTCCGTTTGTCTAAATTTGAAGCTACACCTCAAGAGGGCATATTTGTTGGTTATGCTACAAACTCTCATGCTTACCATGTTCTCAACAAGTACGCCAGGCTCATTCAGGATACGTGTAACGTGGAATTTGATGAAAATAATGGCTCCGAGGTGGAGCAAAGTGCTCTTTGTGATGTAGGTGATGAAACTCCTCCTCAAGGCATAAGAATAATGGGGATTGGTCAAATACTCCCCATTGAGGAACCCCTTATGGACGATGGAGAAGGACAATGCTCTACTCAACTAAATCCATCACCCTCGATAGACTCACACGCTTCCGAAGAACAAAGTGAAGGCCCTCAATCCGACGAACCTGATCAAAGACAAGATCAACCTCATGAAGATGGTGTTGCACCAAATGATGCCCAAGATCATGCTCCATATTCCGAGCCTGCTCAAGATCAAGTGGAACCCCAAGATCAAGTGCAAGCATAAGATGATGGGCAATTTAGTGAGCAAGCTCAAGACAGTGCCCAAAGTGTTTAAGCAGAAACTCGTAAAATATCAAGTAGGGAAGTCATGAAGCGTCGTGCCGCCAGGATAGCAAACAGGCTCCGAGTTCGACAACATATCTTCAAGAATGTGCTTGGTAGCTTCAATAGAGGGGTAACCACTCGTCAACAATTATCACAATTTTGTATGCATCACGCGTTTGTTTCGTGTGCTTAACCCCAAAAGGTACATGATGCGCTCGATGATGAGGATTGGCTTTAAGCTATGCATGATGAACTTAACAACTTCGAGCGCAATCAAGTTTGGGAATTAGTGCCAAGGCCAACGGAGGAAGAAAATGTCATTGAACCAAATGGATCTTCAAGAACAAGCAGGATGCAAATGGTGTTGTCATTTGAAACAAGGAAAGACTGGTGGCACAAGGCTACTCCCAAGTCGAGGGTATCGACTACAATGAAACCTTTGCTCATGTCGCTCGTCTTGAATCTATTCGCACGTTACTTGCTTTTGCTTCTCATCATGACTTTAAATTGCAACAAATGGATGTGAAGAGTGCTTTTCTTAGTGGTCCATTAAATGAGCTGGTATATGTTAAACAACCCCCGGGATTTGAGGATCCCAAGTTCCCCACTCATGTATACAAACTCAGGAAGGCACTCTACGGTCTTAAACAAGCCCCACGTGCGTGGTATGAGTACCATACTGAGTTGTTGCAAGATCGTGGGTTTGAGATTGGGAAAATTGATCCCACTCTTTTTACCAAGAAGGTCAAAGAGGATTTGTTCATATGCCATCTGTATGTTGATGATATTATATTTGGTTCTCCTAAAAAATCTTTGAATGAAGAGTTTGCTGCACTAATGACCGAGAAGTTTGAGAAGTCGATGATGGGAGCGTTGAAGTTATTTCTCGGATTTGAAATCAAACAAGGAAAAGAAGGAACCTTCATCAAACAAGCCAAGTACACTCAAGACATGCTCAAGAGGTTCGAGCTCGAGGACGTCAAGCCAGTCAAATTTCCCATACCAACCAAATGCAAGCTCGACAATGATCCCAATGGTAAAGTCGTGGATCAAAAGGTATATCGCTCCATGATTGGATCCTTGCTTTACCTTTGTGCATCTAGACCCAATGTCAGGTTAAGTGTGGGAATTTGTGCACGGTTTCAATCCGCACCAAAGCATATCCACTATGCGGCAGTCAAATGAATCTTTCGATATTTGGCTCATACCCCAAATTTGGCTTATGGTACCCCAAAGGAGCAAGCTTTAGTTTAGTAGGTTACTCTGACTCAGATTGGGCTAGAGAGTGTGTTGGAACGAAGTCAACCTTTGGAGGATGCCAATTCCTTGGTCGTTCTTTGGTAAGTTGGTCTTCGAAGAAGCAAAACTGTGTGTCACTTTCTTCCACCGAGGCTGAGTACGTAGCTGTCGCAAGTTGCTATGCTCAATTATTATGGATGAGGCAAACTTTAAAGGATTACGGTGTCACTTGTGTCAAAGTGCCTCTTTTGTGCGACAATGAGAGTGCCATCAAGATATCTCTTAATCCGGTGCAACATAGGAAGACCAACATATTTATATACGTCATCATTTCATTCGAGATCATATCAAGCAAGGAGATATTGAGGTCCTCTTTATCAACACTCAAGAGAAACTTCGGATATTTTCACCAAACCTCTATATGAAGCAAGGTTTCGCGAGTTAAGGCATGAGCTAAATATCATTGATTCAAGTAATGTAGATTGAAACGAGGCACACCACACCTCAGACATCATTATATTTGGCTCTAGGTGTAGGCATGGATATAGGGGAGTGTTGTTCTCTCAATGAACTTCTCCTCCCCCTATTATGCATAAATTGATCAAGTATTCTACATTAGCCATTGTTGATGGCACTTGTGCTTCAAAGACGAGTTGTGGTCATGAACCCAAGGATAATTCTTCGTTGTGTCATGCCATTTGTCTCAAACATTGGTGGCTTCGGCCACCGCCCTCTCTTTGTTAGAAGATTCGGTTCTTTTTTCCAGTGCGTACGTGTCTCTTCTTATCTTCATTTAGGTTTTCTGTATTTTTTCCTTGTTCACTGGCCAAGTTCAGGTCCTTTTTATTGTCGAGGAGAGTAGAGCAAGTTTTCTAGGTTGTTTAGTCAATAGGGGAACGATACTACCGCTCCCAGCACGGTATTAAAATTTTACTACCGCTGGGCGAGCGGTACTACCGCCCCCAGCATGTAGTAAAGTTTTACTACCGCTGGGCGAGCGGTACTACCGCTATCCAAGCGATACTATGCAATGACTACGGTACTACCGCGCCACCACAACCGCAGGGGGTTATTTTAGGCAGGGGGAAGTTCTTTTTGCCCCTTACCCATTCATCCCGTGTTCTTCTTCTTTTTCTCTCTATCCTCTCTCAAGTTGCTGCCCAAGGGACTCGCCGGATCTCCTTCTCCGACCAGCCTTCTCCGATTCTGTTTGGTGGGATCCTCTCCCTTGTGCCATGGACCTCGGTACTGCCCCTCATTCCCTTCGTTTTTTCTTAGTTTTTGTTGAATCTAGGGTTAGGGGCATGTATGTGTTCTTTCCTTCATGGCACCATATCCTCATGCTAGAAGGATTGGGGAGTTCCTGGTTAGTAGATCTTTCATGTGTAAGGTGACTTGTGTGTTGGGGTCCCCGGCAGCTCACAGTTCCATTGTCAAGATTTGGCACTCTATCTTCCGTGCGGTACTACCGCTCCTCCTCGAGCGGTACTACCACCGTTAGAGCGGTAGTAAAATTTTACTACCGCTCGAGCAGTGGTACTACCTGTGTCAGAATGGTACTACCGCTGCCAGAGCGGTAGTAAAATTTTACTACCACTCCAGCGGAGGTACTACCGCCATTCCTTTCACACACACATCGTACCCTCTCTTATTTGGTATTTTCTGTTGCTTGTTGATCTTTGCCTTGAGTTCTTGTGTCCTTTGTGTTGTGTTTGCTTTTTGCGTGTCATACGTGGTGGCTCAAGGCGCTCTAACCCACCTCGGGATGCTAGTTCCAAGTGTCCCCGCTCATCAGATGTCCCTGAGGGTTCTCAAGCTCGAAAGCGCAATTTTAAGAAGAATGCTTAGAAGCCCAAGAACAATGTTGACTGGGATGCCATACCACTTGCACAGTTTCAGCTTCGCTGAAAGGTCAACCCCTACACCAGCAATAGGGTTCAGTTCCCTAGAGGTGACATGTTCTGGACTAAGGACTAGTTTCTTATTTATGAAGACGTCATCAAATCGAACAAGAATATGTATGTTCCTGTGGAGTGGATTGATATCAACCATCTGAAGAAGACCCTGCATACTTTAGTGATGCTCTGTCCATGGTGGAACAACTTCAGATTGAGGAGCTCATCACTTTTCAACAAGATTTTGATTATGAAGTAGTGGCCCACTTCTTCGCTATTGTTCACTTGCACACTGATGATAGACCGCACCATGACCTGGCTAACAAATGGGGAGTTACTGTCTGCTAAGTGGAAGGACTTCATGGACCTTCTAAATGTCCAGGATTAGGGGCTTGAGCATCCAGTTGGGTTGTGCCCACATGCTAAGCCTATTGCTCTAGCAAAGGAGAAGTTGCTGCCCTACTATATTGTGAGGGAAACCCCATCTCGTGAGGTCTCCTACACTATGAACCCTTTTCTGGACGTCATGCACCGTATTTTTCGCAACACACTGTTTCCACGAGTTGGCAACAAGGACCAGGTCCACCCATACCTGGTAGATATGCTTATCATGTGTCAGAAAGGGCGGACTCGCTCCTCGGGATCACTGGATGTCTCTCATGTTATGTGGAGCGAGCTTTACTCCGCAGTCTTCAACTGTAAGGTCCCAATCTATGGTCCTTATCTGTTTTACGTAATCAAGATGACGCGGGCCAAGGAATTTCCATCTATTGAGTTACATGCTCCTATGTGGATTCGACATGAGCCCATCAAACTGCGCCAGAAGGACAAATGGGCCAGCACGATGTGATAGTTCTAAAGTCACATGTGCCTTCATCTTCCGAGCCATCATGGGCCAAGAAGCTCACACACATGATGAAGACCTTGTTCTGCATGCTGGCCCAGGGACAGTACTGGACCCATCTCACTCAGAAGGAGAGCTATCGGCATGACAAACTGATTATGAGGAAGCTTGACATGCACATCTCAAGTGGGTCTGAGCGAGAGATCACCCCGGAGGCTTAGTGGATGCTGAAGAACAATCTGAAGTGGGCTGCGTCTGACAAGGACTCTGAGGAGGAGACCGAAGACGAGACAGATGAGGAGTATATTCAGCAGGAGACGAAGACTGATGGTTGTGTTCTCTCCAGTTCGATCTACCACATATGTCGTAGGTGTCCTCTCTGCCTTTTTGGTGCCCCGATGCCAAAGGGGGAGAGAGTGTACGATTTGCAAGTTTTCTCATTTTCATGGTTGATTTATTTGTTGAAATTTATTTGCTTCCCTGGTTGTCTTTGCTTTACAGGTGAAACTATGAGACGTCATACTTTATCATATAGTGTGAGACATATGCTATATATTCCCTATCTTTTCTCACATTATTGTCTAGTTTATCAGTAGCTTGTGAGTCTTATTATCTTGTGCCCTTATCTTCATGCTCACATGCTATGCCTTGCTTCCATGCATAATATTTATTCTATTATGTTGCAAGGATTGCTTGGTCTATAAAATCTAGGGGGAGTGCTTTTTCTTCGGTTGTGTGTTGGTATGCACACATCCAGGGGGAGCTTGTGTCTAGTTTGTATATTTGGGGTTTGCATATGCTTTCTCTATATCCTTTTTGTGCAAATCGTGTATTGTCATCAATCCACCAAAAAGGGGGAGATTGTTAGGGCATATTTCTCCCTAAGTGGTTTGAGTGATTGATGACAATGCATGTGCAGACTAATTATGTGCATTGAGCATTTCAGATAATTCATGTCTAGGCACAAGACGATTCGATGCCCCTCAGAATCTCTCAAAGATGGTTGCTTTCTACGTTTCTCTTTGGTGGATTTGAGTCGTAGGAAAGCCGTACTATTAAGAGGGGGTGCGCATCGGAAAGGTTTGGGTGGAATCATCACGTACACATTTAGTGCACCACCTATCCCTTGCTACAATGGACCTCCATCGTTATTGATACGTCTCCAATGTATCAATAATTTTTTATGTTTCCATGCTATTATCTTGTCAACTTTGGATGTTTTGTATGCATGAATATGCTATTATATATATTTTTTGGGACTAACCTATTAACTCAGTACCAAGTGCCAGTTTCTGTTTTTCTCGTGTTTTTTACCTTTTTCAGAGAAAATATTAAACGGAGTCCAAACGGAATAAAACCTACGGGATGATTTTTTCCATAATAGAAGATACGTAGGGGACTTGAGAACCAATGCAAAGGACCTCGGGGGAGTTCACAAGCCCCCTAGCCGCGGCCTGGGGGGCGCGCCTAGAAGGCTTGTGTGCCCCCCGTGGCTCCTTTGCCCTACCCCTTTCGCCTATAAATTCTCTACAAATCGAAAACCACGGGAGAGAGCCACGAAAATACTTCTCCGCCGCCGCAAGCTTCTGTCTCCGCAAGATCCCATCTGGGGACCGTTCTGGTGCCCTGCCGCAGGGGGATTCAGACACAGAGGGCTTCTTCATCAACTCCATTGCCTCTCCGATGATGCGTGAGTAGTTCACCATAGACCTTCGGGTCCATAGCTAGTAGCTAGATGGCTTCTTCTCTCTCTTGGATCTTCAATACAAAGTTCTCCTTGATCTTCACGGAGATCTATCCGACGTACTCTTCTTTTGCGGTGTGTTTGTCGATATCCGATGAATTGTGGATTTATGATCATATTATCTATGTATATTATTTGAGTCTCCCCTGATCTCTTATCTGCATGATTTCGTATCCTTGTAATTCTCTTCGAGTTGTGGGTTTCGCTTGGCCAACTTGATCTATAATTCTTGCAATGGGAGAAGTTCTTGGTTTTGGGTTCATACCATGCGGTGTCCTCACCTAGTGACAGAAGGGGTAGCGAGGCACGCATCATGTTGTTTCCATCAAGGGTAAAAAGATGGGGTTTAATCATATTGCTTAAGGCGTTACTCTGTTTGTTATGAACTCAATACACTAGATGCATACTGGATAGCGGTCGATGTGTGGAGTAATAGTAGTAGATGCAGAAAGTATCGGTCTACTTATCTCGGACGTGATGCCTATATGTATGATCATTTCCTTAGAAATCATCATGACTTTGCGCGGTTCTATTAATTGCTCGACAGTAATTCGTTCACCCATCGTAATACTTACTATCATGAGAGAAGCCTCTAGTGAACACTATGGCCCCCGGGTCTACTTCACATCATATTTTCGGATCTACACAATTACTTTGTTGCACTTTTCACCTACAGATCTCACCTTGCAATTATTCGTGAAGGGATTGACAACCCCTTTATAGCGTTGGGTGCAAGTTTGTTTGTTTTTGCGCAGGTACATTGGTGCCTCATCTTGATACTCCTACTGGATTGATACCTTGGTTCTCAAACTAAGGGAAATACTTATCGCTACTGTGCTGCATCACCCTTTCCTCTTCAAGGGAAAAACCAACGCAAGCTCAAGAGGTAGCAAGAACAATTTCTGGCTCCGTTGTCGGGGAGTATTCAAAGTGAAGCATATCCAAGTAACTATCGTCAACTCATCTCTTGCGTTTACATTATTTGCCTTTTGCCTCTCGTTTTCATCTCCCCCACTTCTGTAAAAACAAAATTTACAAAAATATTTGCCTTTTTCGTTCGCCCTTTCTTTCGTTTGCCTTTCCTTTGCTTTTGTGCTATGTGCCTTCAATATGCTTGCATCTTCGCTTGCTAAAAATCTATTGATATAGATCCTCATCCACTTGCTAATCTTTTCAAGAGATCGAATTATGTTGAGCCAATTGCTAGTGAGTTTTGTGCACTAGATTATCTTTATGAAGTTTTTCTTGAGATGCGTGAATCTGAAAATTGTGATGAAGAAATTTATGAAGTGATTCATGAGGGCTCCTAGAATGAAAAGCATGATTTCAATGGTTTCACTATGAATTCTATTAATGTCAATCCTGCTAAAAATATGCAAAACCCTAAGCTTGGGGATGCTAGTTTTGCTATGTCCGCTACTTGTTGCAATGATCATGATTGGGGTGATGATTTGTCTTATGATCTTGAAAATTTGTTTAAGCCTCATGATGAATATGATATTGATAATAATGTTTGCAATAATATTGATAGTGGGTTTGGAGAAGTCATGACTTTAGTTGATGATAATCCCACTATTTTTGAAGAGCGTCAACCTTGCATGCATGTGGATCATGAAAAGAATATCCTATCTGATAGTTATATTTTTTGAATTTGAATATGATCCCAAATGTAATTATTATGAGAGAGGAAAATATTGTGGTAGAAACTTTCATGTTACTAATTTATCTCTCGTTATGTTGAGATTGATATTGTCTCTTTCTTCTTCCTTGCATATGGTAGCTATTGGTTGTCTTGATAATTTGTTTTCCTATAAAATTCCTATGCATAGGAAGTATGTTAGACTTAGATGTGATTTTCACATGCCTTATGATACTCTCCTTGTGCTTCAATTCTTGTCTTTTGTGTGAGCATCATTGAATTATCAATGCCTAGCTAAGGGTGTTAAATGATAGCGCTTGTTGGGAGGCAACCCAATGAATGAACTTATTTTTGCTTTTCACTTTCTGTTTTGTTGTGTACACACCATCATAATTCTGTTATGATTGTGTTTTTTATGTTTTAATTAGTGTTTGTGTCAAGTAGAACCTTTATGATTAGTTTTGGTGATGGTTGTTTGATCTTGCTGAAAAAGACATAAACTTTGCGCTCACGAAATTATTTTTAATTCCTATCCAGAAAGAGATTTTGAGTTGATTCGTTTTTCTGATGGTTGATATGTGAATTGTCCTAATTGTCATGATTTTTCAGAATTTTTGGGATACCATAGGTATACGAAGTATACAGATTGCTACAGACTGGTCTGTTTTTGACATATTCTGTTTTTGTTGTGTTGATTGCTTATTTCGATGAAACTATGGATACTATCGGGGGTTCTAGCCATGGAAAAGTGAGAATACAATAATATAACATCAATCTAAATAGAAATCAAGTTTACTACAGTACCTAAAAATAGTGGTGGTTTGTTTTCTTATGCAAATGATGTCACGAGTTTTTGTTTAAGTTTTGTGTTGTGAAGTTTTCAAGTTTTGGGTGATGTTCTCATGGACAATGGGATAAAGAGTGGAAATAGCTTAAGCTTGGGCATGCTCAACACATTCCAAACCAAATTCAAGGACACCAAAAATCCTAAGCCTGGGGATGCCCTGGGAAGACATCCCCTCTTCCGTCTTCAATCCATCGGTAACGTTACTTGGAGCTATATTTTTATTCACCACATGATATGTGTTTTGCTTGAAGCGTCGTGTATTATAGGAGTGTTTTATTTTTGTTTTGTCACAATCATCCTTGCTGCACACCTTTTTGAGAGTAACATGCACTCATCATGAATTTGCTAGAATACTCATTGAGCTTCACTTATATCTTTTGAGTTAGGCAATTTAGCTCGCATGTGCTTCACTTGTATCTTTCGAGCTAGATAACTTTGCTCTAGTACTTCACTTAGATATTTTTAGAGCACGGCGGTGTCATTTTTTGAAGAAATAAAAACTCTCGATCTTCACTTATATCTTTTTGAGAGTGCTCCCTCTAAGTACCTTGGTAATTGCCCTGTCCTATGAAAGTAGTCCTAAAGATGATAGGCGTCCAAAGAGGATATAATAAAAAATTCCATATTCAAGTGCATTGATTAGTAAGAGAAGTCTGATTCCTCAAAATTAGTTGTGAGATATGGTTATGGTAATATTAGAGTTATGTTAGTAGGGTGTTGTAAATCTAGAAATACTTGTGTTGAAGTTAGTGATTCCCATAGCATGCACGTACGGTGAACCGCTATGTTAGGAAGTCGAAGCATAATCGATTTATTAATTGTCATCCTTTGTGTGGCGTTCGAGGTCGCGCGATGGTTAACACCTACCAACCCTTCCCCTAGGAGTATGCGTTTAGCACTTTGTTTCGATTACTAATAAAACTTTCGCAATAAGTATATGAGTTCTTCATGACTAATGTGAGTCTATGGTATAGATGCACTTTCACCTTCCACCATTTCTAGCCTCTCTAGTACCGCGCAACTTTCACCGGTGCACA
This sequence comes from Hordeum vulgare subsp. vulgare, assembly GCF_904849725.1. Lineage (NCBI taxonomy): Eukaryota > Viridiplantae > Streptophyta > Magnoliopsida > Poales > Poaceae > Hordeum > Hordeum vulgare. The sequence goes on along the minus strand of NC_058520.1, from coordinate 295,127,581 downwards.
AACCCACCATATACCATCCTCAAAACAGCCACCATACCTACCTATTATGGCATTTTCATAGCCATTCCGAGATATATTGCCATGCAACTCCCACCGTTCCGTCTCATGACATGTGTCGTCACTTTCATATTGCCATTGCATGATCGTAACATAGCTAGCGAGATATTTCAACGTCATACGCTAAGCTAGATCGTTGCACATCCCGGTACACTACTGGAGGCATTTCCTATAGAGTCATCATTGTTCTAAGTATTGATATGTGAGTAAATAAAAGTGTGATGATCATCATTATTAGAGCATTGTCCCATGTGAGGAAATGAAAAAAGAGAAAATTGGGCAAAGAGCCCAAACAAAAAAAATGAGAGAAAAAGAGAGAAGGGACAATGCTACTATCTTTTTCCACACTTGTGCTTCAAAATAGCACCATGTTCTTCATGATATAGAGTCTCTTGTTTTGACACTTCCATATACTAGTGGGAATTTTCTTTTTATAACATGGCTTGTATATTCCAATGATGGGCTTCCTCAAAATTGCCCTACGTATTCGTGAGCAAGCAAGTTGGGTGCACACCCACTACTTTTCCTTTTGATCTTTCACACACTTATAGCTCTTGTGCATCCACCGCATGGCAATCCCTACTCATTCACATTGATATCTATTGATGGGCATCTCCATAGCCCATTAATACGCCAAGTCAATGTGACCATCTCCTCTTTTTTGTCTCACAACCTCCACCACACTCTATTTCACCTATAGTGCTATATCCATGGCTCACGCTCATGTATTGCATGAGAGTTGAAAAAGTCTGAGAAAGTAAGAGTGCGAAAACAATTACTTGGCGAATACCGGGGTTGTGCATGATTTAAATTCGTTGTGTGGGGATGATGGAGCATAGCCAGACTATATGATTTTATAGGGATAACTTTCTTTGGCCTTGTTATTTCAAAAGTTCATGATTACTTTGCTAGTATGCTTGAAGTATTATTGTTTTCATGTCAATAGTAAACTATTGTTTTGAATCTTACGGATCTGAATATTCATGCCACAAGAAAGAAGTTACAAAGGACAAATATGTTAGGTAGAAATCCACATCAAAAATTCAGTCTTTATCACTTCCCTACTCGAGGACGAGCATGAGTTAAGCTTGGGGATGCTTGATACGTCTCCAACGTATCAATAACTTTTTATGGTTCCATGCTATTATCTTGTCAACTTTGGATGTTTTGTATGCATGAATATGCTATTTTATATCTTTTTTGGGACTAAACTATTAACTCAGTGCCAAGTGCCAGTTTCTGTTTTTCCCGTGTTTTTGACCTTTTTCAGAGAAGAATATTAAACGGACTCCAAACGAAATTAAACCTGCAGGATGATTTTTTCCATAACAGAAGATACGCAGGGGACTTGAGAACCAAGGCAAAGGCCCTCGGGGGAGGTCACAAGCCCCGTAGCCGCAGCCTGGGGGCGCACCTAGCAAGCTTTTCGGCCCCCCATGGCTCCTTTGCCCTACCTCTTTCGCCTATAAATTCTCTAAAAATCCAAAACCACGGGAGAGAGCCACGAAAATACTTTTCCGCCGCCGCAAGCTTCTGTCTCCGCAAGATCCCATCTTGGGACCGTTCTGGTGCCCTGCTGGAGAGGGATTCGGACACTGAGGGCTTCTTCATCAACACCATTGCCTCTCAGATGATGCATGAGTAGTTCACCACAGAACTTCGGGTCCATAGCTAGTAGCTAGATGGCTTCTTCTCTCTCTTGGATCGTAAATACAAAGTCTCCATGATCTTCATGGAGATATATCCGATGTAATCTTCTTTTGCGGTGTGTTTGTCGAGATCCGATGAATTGTGGATTTATGATTAGATTATCTATGAATATTATTTGAGTCTCCTTTGATCTCTTATATGCATGATTTCGTATCCTTGTAATTCTCTTCGAGTTGTGGGTTTCGTTTGGCCAACTTGATCTATAATTCTTGCAATGGGAGAAGTGCTTGGTTTTGGCTTCATGCCGTGCACTGTCCTCACCTTGTGACAGAAGGGGTAGTGAGGCACGCATCGTGTTCTTGCCATCAAGGGTAAAAAGATGGGGTTTATATCATATTGCATGAATCTATCCCTCTACATCATGTCATCTTGCTTAAGGCGTTACTCTATTTGTTATGAACTCAATACACTAGATGCATGTTGGATAGAGGTTGATGTGTGGAGTAATAGTAATAGATGCAGAAAGTATCGGTCTACTTGTCTCAGACGTGATGCCTATATTTATGATCATTGCCTTAGAATCATCATGACTTTTCGCGATTCTATCAATTTCTCGACAGTAATTCGTTCACCCACCGTAATACTTGCTATCATGAGAGAAGCCTCTAGTGAACACTATGGCCCCCGGGTCTACTTCACATCATATTTTCAGATCTACACAATTACTTTGTTGCACTTTTCACCTTCAGATCTCACCTTGCAAATAATCGTGATGGGATTGACAACCCCTTTATAGCGTTGGGTGCTAGTTTGTTTGTTTTTGCGCACGTACATTGGTGCCTCATCTTGATACTCCTACTGGATTGATACCTTGGTTCTCAAACTGAGGGAAATACTTATCGTTACTGTGTTGCATCACCCTTTCCTCTTCAAGGGAATAACCAACGCAAGCTCAAGAGGTAGCATTTATCTTTCATGCCTATGCAAAAGGGCCAGCGGTAGTACCACTGTAGGAGCGGTAGTAATTTTTTACTACTGCTCCATGAGCGGTACTACCGCCCTCGGGGCGGTAGTAGTTTTTTACTACCGCTCCGTTGGACTTTTTGCGCATACTCCCCCCCCCAGAGTAGTAGGCATGGTAGTATTTTCTTACTACCGTGGTTGGTGAGATGTGGAGCGGTAGTACCGCTCCTAGTAGCAGTAGTACCACTCCAAGAGCGGTAGTACCGCTTGGCTATTGCTTTGGTGGGTGGGTAATGGTTGGTTTTTACCCACCCCTCCACTATATATAGGTGTCTTCTTGCTCTAGAAGCTCACCTCTTACCGTTCCAAACTCCATTGTTGCTCCATAAGCTTATTCTTGCCCGATCTCTCTCCCTAGCCAATCAAACTTGTTGATTTTCTAGGGATTGCTTGAGAGGGCATTGATCTACACTTCCACCAAGAGATATTTGATTCCCCCCACTAATCCCTTGCAGATCTTGTTACTCTTGGGTGTTTGATCACCCTATACGGTTAAGGTCACCTCGGAGCCACCTTCCATTGTGCTGAAGCTCCGTGGTCTTGTTGGGAGCCTCCAAGCTTTGTGTGGAGATATCCCCAACCTTGTTTGTAAAGATCCGGTCGCCGCCTTCAAGGTCACCAATAGTCGAATGATGACATCTTGCATTTGTGTGAGGGTGTGAGTAGAATACGGTGGCCCTAGTGGCTTCTTGGGGACCATTGTGTCTCCACACCGCTCCAACTAATACGTACTTCCTTTCAAAGAGAAGGAACTTCGGTAACACATCCTCGCCTCCATCGGTTCCACTTGCGGTTATCTTTTACCTTTATTTTGTACTTGTTATTGTTGTAGTGTATTCTTTGCTTGCACTTGTTATCCTTGTGGTTAGCATCATATAGTTTGCTCATCTAGTTGTTCACATAGAGAGCCTTTTCTTGCTAACGCTAATTTGTTAAGACAAGCTGAAAATTGGTAGTTGCCTATTCACCCCCCACCTCTAGTCAATCATATCGACCATTTCAGTGGGTGAGATTGATCTTGTGGAAACCAACTTGGGTAGGCTAGAGATCAAGTTTAAAATGGTTGGTCTGGAATATCTTGATCTCAACACATGAGTAGGTGGTCTCTCTCAGAAAAATGGATCTGGCAAGTGTAAGTGTGTTCTGATTGCTTCCTCTGTAAATGAGAGGTAGGTGGAAGGGTATATATAGGCACCCCCAAAGTCCAACCGTTACAACATTATTGCCCAACTCGGTACCACCAAAATGAATCTCGGTCGTACCGACTTGCACTAAATGTGGCAACTTTTGAATTGTCGGTGGGACCGATATAGGAATCTCGCTGGTACTAATACGATGACCTTGACTAGCTCCCAGACTCGGTGAGACCAACTTTAAACTCGGAAATTCTGTAACTTGAAGTTATCTCAACAGAATGTTGGTCACCCAATCTCGGTGGAACTGATGGAAATGTTGGTTGTACCGAGATGGTGGGTTTGGCATAGGATATGTCTAAGTGTAAAATCGGTATGGACGAGTTAGAAATGTTGGTGGCACCGATTTTGCATATGTGGCTTGGGACAAATATATTTTTTAGGAAAGTGGCTGCGCATTTTTGGTGGCTAACTCTAAGCGCTTGAGCGACCAATTCACCATAATACCTCATCCCCTTTTAATAGTATTGGCTTTCCTATGGACTCAAAGTGATTTCTCACAAAGTGCAAAATTTGGAAAGTTGATGTTAGAGAAATATGAGATGTCAATTATGTCCGAGCTTAAATACCTCTCTATGTTGTCATGAATTATCAAAACCACCAAGGGAGCATATGTGCTTTCAAGCGTTCACCTCGCGGGAGAGCTGCTTGAGCTGGCGATTCAATGAGGGGGTGTGGGCCCCACCGAAGATGCAGGCCACAGTGTGAGGATCCTCCTAGGCCCCGATATCCTCATCGCGTTTGTGGTCCTTGTTCCTCCTCGGATGAAGCGGAGGCGGCGGAGGGAGCTGCATGTTGTCCGGAGGGTGCATCTCGCGAGGCTGCTCGTACCAACCCCGGTGAGGGTTGCCGCTGCGGTTGTCCCATCTCCCTCCATCGCAACCGGCACCGCGGTCATTGTGCTCCGGGCGCCGGCCAACCCGCTCGTCCTGGTGGACCCTAAGTTCCTGGAAATCTTCGGTGTTGTGAGTGTGCACGTCATGGTAGATGTAGAACAGACGGCGTTCCTTCTTGACCACGCTTTGCTCGCACCCACGTTTCTGCTCGTGTTCAGCCGCGACCATGGCCGGTTCCTTGTGCTTCACCTCCTTAGCCTTAGCCTTGGGATCTTCGGGCACGTCGTCGGTTTTGTCACGGGCGAACGAGTGGCCTTCTTCAGCCTTGGTGCACTTGTCGGCCAATTCGAGGAGCTCGATGGCCATGCTCAAGGTGTCGTTGATGGCGAGCTTCTTACACATCTTGAGGTCCCGGACGCCGTTCGTGAACTCCGTGATAACTGCCTCGTCCTTGGCATGCGGGATCTTGTTGCGCACCTAGCTGAACCTCTGGATGTACTTGGAGAGGGTCTCGCGAGGGTGCTTCTTCATGTGGAGCAGGTCGTTGACAGAGAGGGGTGGTCATGTGTGCCCTTGAAGTTGGGCGATGAATAGCTCCCAGAGGTCGCTCCATGAAGAGACCGATCCCTCAGGCGGGTTCTGGAGCCAGGACCGTGCGCCCTCTTTGACCGCCATCACGAGCTAGTTCGCCATGACCTTGTCGTCACTCGCCCGCCACCTCGATGATCTGGGCGTAGAATTGGAGGAACTCCGCAGGGTCGAGGGAACCATTATAGCGCGGGAGCAGGTCAGGCTTGAAGTTAGCCGACCACGCCACCTTGCGCAGTTCGCAGGAGAAGGCCCGGCAACCCACGGTGCTCGTGTGGCCGCCGTGTGTAAGAGCGGCCTCGTTCTGTAGCTCGGCTTCTACAATACCCTTGACGACCCTGTCGAGGCGCTGGCGCTACTGCTTGATGACAGCACGCGCATCTTGTGATGCCTTGTCTTTGGACGATCTAACATCTGTCTCCATCTTCTTGGGCGCGCAGTGGAGGTTCGCACGGCAGGTTCCCCATGTGCGCGCTGCACCTTAACTCGGCCTGGTCACCGCGTGCGGGAGGAGGTGGCAGTGCCCCCTGAGCCTCCTCTTTACCACGAAACGGAGGGCGGCGGAGCAAACAAGAAGGCGCCTGGGCTTCTTCGACGACGGTGACGAGCTGGGTGATGCGGGCTAGACATGCATCGTAGCCGGCGTTTGTCGGACGATAAAGGAGCAGTTCGCGGGACATGAGCAACGCCGCCTACGCGTTCACCTGCTCGAGACAGGCGTAGGAGGACGAAGCCGTGGCAGTGCAGCCTTCCCTCCGCACAGAAGGGTGTATGGACGAAGCTTGCTCCTTGTTGACTGTAGGGTCGGTGGCTGCGTCCTCGGCCCCGACGGAGTGACGGTGGATGCCAGGGCTTGCAGGCGCAGTCACCACGACCCATGCAGCCCTGCGCTCATAGCGCACATGGCGAGCGTCGACCATGGGGTTGGTGAAGCTGGGAGTGAAACTGGAACTAAAGAGCGGCTGCACACCCCTACTTGGCGCGCCAAATGTCGAAATCGGGGCTCCGCAGACCCAAGAAAATGTTCGAACTCTGGGGTGTGCTCGCTCTCCTACCCTGTTCTACCTCTCTACTTCACGGCGACTCTCCGGTGGCACGAGCTAAGGGAAGCGAACAGGGTAGATTACCCAGGTTCGGGCCACCTTGTGGTGTAAAACCCTACTCTTGCTTGTATATATTGCTCGAGATGAAAGATGAGTACAAAGGCGGATTCTTACCCTAGTCTAAATAACGGGGGGGGGACGATTTTCACTACAGAGTTCGGGCAACTCTTTTATACTGTCATTGGTCCTCTTCCCCGAAAACACAATTGGCGGGAAGGGCAGCCACAGCAGCCATTTTGAAAGGGGACACGACTGCAGCGTGCCCTCACAAAGGTGGTCTTCGGAAAAGATCTTCTTCATGATGCGCCGGTGGTCTCGGGGGTGACCTCCGTCCCGCCGAGCCCCTAGCTTTAGTCATGTTGCACCGATCAGGAAACCTTTGGGAGTTTCTTTGGGAATCCACACATAGCTTTGCTCCCTTAACACCAAAGGGGGAAAGCCTCTGTATTTGTGCTCGCTCACACCGACCATGGCGTCGCGCAACATGGCTCACGTCATCCATGTGAGGAGGCTCAACCGGTGACCTCGGTAGGTCGCCCTCGGTTAGCCCGCTCATTAGTGGGTGCGTCAGGAGGCGCCTTATTCCCACGAGCCTCGCAGGGAACATCATGGGGAGAACCCCACGTTCGGCCCCTCGTGAGGAGGGGCCATCCCAAGGGCCGAACCCTCGGGCCTTAACGGGGGGCACCGTAGGGCCCCCACCATGCACTGGGCCTTGGGGCGTAGGCAGGCGGGCCTGGGGACCCCCGGTCCTTTAGCCCCGACAAAGACATTCGATAAGGGGAAACAAATCCAGAAAGACCACCCAACGTGTCGACGAACCCGACAGGAGCCGCGTATTTCGTTCTTAGGACATCACCGAATGAGTGCAGCATACAATGGCCTGATAGAAATCTCCTGAGTTGCTCGGGTTGGCCCCGCACACGACTCTAGTTTGACCCTACACTCGTGACAAGCACCGACCCGAGGGTTGATTAATTATCCACGGGGTAGCTAAGTCCTATGGATTTTATTAGGTTGTTAAGAAAATATACTACCAATGTTGGGCCTTGCCGGAAAAGTTTTATCCCAAAACAAATTATCAAGGGGTGGCCATAACAAACCCAAGCATGTTAGGTGCGCTCAATATGGAAGATAATATAGGTAAACATAAACTAGGGCGACATAGGCGAAAAAAAATAAACGAGCAAAAGGCCAAGCCATCCGCCTTTAACCAAGTACATATATGCATTAAATTGATACTAATAATATGGTGATATCCCAAAATATCCATGTTATCACATGGACCAACCTGCTCCTGCAACTAGCAATGCTATAAGAAGGGTCGAGCAAGCGGTAACTTAGCCAAACAACACTTTTCTAGGTGTGATGGGGTTAGAAGCTTATCATGGCATTTTGGGAGGCTTTACATTCAAGTGGAAGGCAGCACACTACTCGGAAAAAGGCTTATAGGTGAACCCTAATTTGTGGTGGGTGTGCCTTGCCACCAGCCACTACTTGTAGCTGTGGTGGGTGACAAACAGTGATCGCTAGAGCTTATACTCTTGTAGTGGCGGGTGCTATGTACGACTGGCGACAAATCAGCAGTCGTGCGCTGAATGTTATGAGTGGAGGGTGGGCGGCATCACCCGCCACTGATCAGGAAGTTAGAACTAGCGAGCACGCACTACTGCTTGGCATAGCTCAGTGTGCGCAATAGTGGCCAGCTCAAAAACCATTTGCCACCCACCACCCCAAATTTGCAGTGTTGGGTCTGTTAGCGCACCCTTCGTAGACTCTCAACTTACCTGCCTACACGCACATGTTGATACGTCCATTTTGCATCTTGCTTTGTTACTATTATTTGTAGTGTTTTTATGCATTGAACCTCTTGGTGCAGTCATTCTAATGTCTTTTCTCTCATAATATGCAAGATTTACGCCAAGAGGGAGAATGCCGACAGATGGAATTATGGACCTTAAAAAGCTACGGCAAATATACCTATTCTGCACATCTCCAAATGGGCTGAAACTTTATGGAGATTTATTTTGGAATAAATGAAAAATACTGGAGGAAAGATGTACGATAGGGCGCTACCACGCACCCACTAGGCACCAGGGCGCGCGAGCCCCCCTAGCGCGACGTGTTGGTTAGTGGGCCCCTTGATCCACCTCTGACGACCATATTCTCATATAAATTCTCTTTTAACCAGTAAATAATCAGGAGAGAACTTTCGGGACGAAGTGCCACCGTCTCGAGGCGTAACCTGGGCAGGAGTACTTTTGCCCTCCGGCGGAGCGATTCCGCTCGAGGAACTTCCCTCGCGGAGGGGGAAATGAAAAAAATGTCATCACCAACAACCCTCTCATCTTGGGAAGGGAAATCTTCCTCAACATCTTCAGAATCACCATCTCCTCTCAAAACTCTAGTTTATCTTTTGTGCTCAATCTTGTACCGGAACCTCAGATTGGTACCTCGGGTGTGACTACTAGTGTTGATTACATCTTGTAGTTGATGCTTCATGGTTTATTTGGTAGAAGATCATATGTTCAGTGTAGTTGATGCTTCATGGTTTATTTGGTAGAAGATCATATGTTCAGATCCAATATGCTACTGAATACATCTCTGATCATGACCATGCTTATCACTTGTGATTAGTTATCTTTTCTTGAGGACACCGGAGAAGTCATGTGAAGTTGATATTCGTTCGATATTTTGATGATGTTAATGTTGTGACTCCCTTAGTGGTGTTATGTGAATGTTGACTATATAACACTTCACCATATTTGGGCCAAAGGGAATGGATTATTTAGTAGTAATTACATGATGTGTTGCGAGAGTGATAGAAACTTCGACCCTAGTTTATGCGCTGCTCCGTAAGGGGCTGATTTGGATCCCTATGTTTAATGCTATGGTTAGAATTTATTCTTAATACTTTTCTCGTAGTTGCAGATGCTTGCAGGACAGTTAATCACAAGTGTGAGGCTTGTTCAAGTAACAACAACACCCAAACACTGGTCCACCCAAATATCGAATTATCAAAGTACCGAATGTGAATTAACCGAACATGAGAAAAGTGACTAGATGAAATTCCAGTGTGCCCTCAAGAATGCTTTGCCTATTATAAGAAACTGTTCCGGCCTGTCCTTTGCTAGAAAAGTATTGGGCTACCTTTCTGCACCTATTGTTACTATTGCTATTTGCCACTTGTTACAAATATCTTGCTATCAAACAACTTGTTATCGCTATTTCAGTGCTTGTAGAAATTACCGTGCTGATAACCGTTTGTCATTTCCTTTCGCTCCTCGTTGGGTTCGACCCTCGTACTTATCGAAAGGACTATGATTGATGCCCTTTACTTGTGAGTCATCAAGACTCTTTTCACGTGTCGTTGCTTGGTACTGAAAATTTGTATTGTTGTGCTGAAATTTACTGTTACTTGTCAGTATGGGAAGTAATCCTTTGAGTTGTTTGTTCGGGTATGTTCACCTAGAGCGGAAACACCAAGAGTTCTCCCTCAGCCCGTTGAGCCTACTCAAAATGTTTATTATGAAATTCCTTCGGGTTTGATAGAGACACTGCTAGCTAATCCTTATGTAGGAGACACTACAAAACATCCCGATATGCACCAAATCTATGTGGATGAAGCTTACGAATTATTTAAGCTTGCGGGTTTATCCAGAGATGAAGTCAATAATAAGGTTTTCCTTTTATCTTTTGCGGGAAAGCATTGATGTGGTATGTGCTATGTGATGATACATGATCTTGGAACTAGAATCGATTGCATTTGGAGTTTCACCAAAACATTTATCCTATGCATCTTGTTCATCATGATCGGAATTTTATCTATAATTTTTGGCCTCATGAAGGAGAAAGTATCGCTCTATCTTGGGGAGGCTGAAGTAAATGTTATATTCAAGCCCCAATCATGAGCTCCTGAGGGAAATTATTATTCAGAATTTGTATGCTCCGCTTTCTCGTAATGATCAAACCATGCTCGATACTTCTTCTTTTGGTTCTTTTATGAAGAAGACTATTGAATTCAGGTGAGATCTTTTGGAAAGAATTAACACAACTCTCAAGATTGGGAACTCGACGAAGGTAAAGAGTGAGGTACAAAACTTAAGTTTGGTTGTGTTAAATCTTTTATGAATACCGATGCTTTCAATGATTTTAGCACTAAATATGGACTTGACTCTGAGATAGTAGCCTCATTCTATGAAACCTTTGGTATTCATGTTGATATCCCTAAAGATAAATGGTTTAAATATCACCACATATTAAATAAAAACTTGAAGAACCAATTGAAGTTGAGGATGAAACTATCATTTACAATGTTGATCATGTTGTGCCTACTTCTTATATTGAGAAACCACCTTTCCCTGTTAGGATAAAGGAACATGCTAAAGCTTCAACCATGGTTAACAAAAGTTAGGTTAGAATAACCAAACCCTCCGAGCAAATCAAATTAGAACCTAGTAATGTTATGGTTAAGGATCTCTTGGTCGATAATATTGATGGGTATGTTATTTATTTTTGTGATGAAGCTACTAGAATTGCCAAACTTGATATTAAAGATAAGAATAGACCTATTGTTGGCATGCATGTCGTCTCAGTCAAAATAGGAGCTCATTGCTATCATGGTTTATGTGATATGGGTGCTAGTGTTAGTGTTATTCCTATTACCTTATATCAAGAAATTATGCATTAGATAGCACCCGCTGAAATAAAATATATAGATGTTGCTATTAAACTTGCTAATATAGACACCATCACAACACATGGGATTGTTAGAGATGTTGAAGTCTCGTGTGACAAAGTAAAATATCCTACTCATTTCTTAGTACTTGGCTGACCACAAGATGATTTTTGTCCCATAATATTTGGTAGACCCTTCTTGAACACTGTCATTTCTCAAATAGATTGCAAAAAGGAAATGTCAGTGTTAATTTCGGTGGTATGTATCATGAGTTTCATTTTCCAAGTTCAGTAAGCAACCCCATGATGAAGAATTGCCTAGTAAAGATGAAGTAATTGGTGTTGCTTCAATTGCCATTCCACCTACTGATCTATTAGAACAATATTTGCTAGACCATGAAAATGATATGCATATGCGTGAGAGAAATGAACTAGATAATATGTTCTTTGAGCAAAAGCCTATCCTTAAACACAACTTGCTTGTTGAAACTCTAGGAGGTTCTCCTCCACCAAAGGGTGATCCCGTGATTGAATTGAAGCAATTACCTGAAACTTTGAAATATGCTTACCGTGATGAAAAGAAGATATATCATGTCATTATTAGTGCTAACCTTATAGAGCATGAAGAAGCAAGATTGTTAAAAACTCTAAGGAAGCAACGAGATGCTATTAGGTATACTCTTGACGATCTTAAGGGCATTAGTCCCACTCTCTATCAGCACAAGATTAATATGGAAACAGATGCTAAACCCGTTGTTGATCACCAATGAAGACTGGATCTCAAAATGAAAGAAGTTGTGAGAAATGAAATATTAAAGATTCTGGAAGCAGGTATAAGTTATCCCATAGCTGATAGTAGATGGGTATGTCCCATTCATTGTGTTCCTAAGAAAGGAGGTATTACTGTTGTTCCAAATGATAAAAATGCATTCATTCCACAAAGAATTGCGACTGGCTATAGAATGGTAATTGATTTTAGAAAATTAAACAAAGCTACTAGAAAAGATCATTACCCTTTACCTTTCATGGACCAAATTCTAGAAACATTATCAAGGCACACACATTATTTCTTTCTAGATGGTTATTCTGGTTTCTCTCAAATACTAGTGTCACAACGTGATCAAGAGAAAACCACCTTTACTTGTCCCTTTGGAACCTATGCTTATAGATGTATGCCTGTTTGATTATGCAATGCACCTGCTACCTTTCAAAGATGCATGGCTGCTATATTCTCTAATTTTTTTCGAAAATATTATTGAGGTCTTCATGGATGATTTTTCTGTTTATGGAACTTCTTATGATGATTTCTTAAGCATCATTGATCGAGTTTTGCACAGATGTGAGCAAACTAACCTTGTCTTGAATTGGGAGAAGTGCCAATTTATGGTAAATGAAGGTATTGTCTTGGGCCATAAAATTTTGGAACGAGGTATTTAGGTGGATAAGGCTAAATTTGATGCAATTGGGAAGATGCCATGTCCTAAAGATATTAAAGGAATCCGTAGTTTCCTTGGTCATGCTGGTTTCTATAGGAGGTTTCTTAAAGACTTCTCTAAAATTTCTAGGCCTCTTACAAATTTATTACAAAAGGATGTTCCTTTCACTTTTGATGATGATTGTGTATAAGACTTTGAACACTTAATGAAGCCTTAACTTCTACACCCATTGTTCAACAACGTGATTGGAACTTGCCTTCTGAAATCATGTGTGATGTTAGTGATTATGTTGTTGCTGCTGTTCTAGGACAAAGAGTTGATAAGAAATTAAATGTTATCCATTATGCTAGTAAAACTCAAGAAAGTGCCTAGAGAAATTATGCTACCGCTGAAAAAGAATTCTTAGGAGTTGTACTTACTGGTGATAAATTCATATCTTACATAGTTGACTCTAAAGTAATTGTTCACACTGATCATGCTGCTATTAAATACCTTATGCACAAGAAAGATGCTAAGCCTAGACCTATTAGGCTGGTTATTTTGCTATAAGAATATGATTAGCATATTATTGACAGGAAAGGAGTCGAGAACCCCGTAGGTGATAACTTATCTAGGTTAGAAAATGTTCTTGATGACCCACCACCTATTAATGATAGTTTTCCTGATGAACAACTCGCTAGGGTCAATGTTTCTCATAACACATCGTGGTTTGCTGATTATGCTAATTACATTGTTGCTAAATACATACCACCTAGTTTTACCTATCAGCAAGAGAAAAAAATTATTCTTTGATTTCAGACATTACTTTTGGAATGACCCACATCTTTATAAAGAGGGAGTAAATGGTATTGTTAGATGTTGTATACCTGAGCATGAACAGGGACAAGTCCTTTGGAAGTGTCACTCCGAGGCTTATGGAGAACACCATCCAGGAGATAGAACTGCACACAAGGTATTATAGTTTGGATTTTCTTGGCCTACTCTTTTCAAAGATGCTCGTGAGTTTGTACTCTCTTGTGATGAATGTCAAATAATTGGTAATATTAGTAGACGTCAGGAAATTCCTATGAATTATTCACTTGTTATTGAACCATTTGATGTTTGGGGATTTGATTATATGGGACCTTTCCTTCCTCTAATGGATATACACATATTTTGGTTGCTCTTGATTATGTCACTAATTGGCTAGAAGCTTTTCCAACCAATAGTGCTTATTATAACACCTCTACTAAAATGCCTAAGGAAGTTATTTTCCCATGTTTTGGACTTCCTAGGTACTTAATGAGTGATGGTGGTTCAGATTTTATTCATGGTGTTTTTCGTAAGTTCCTTGCTAGATATGATGTTAACCATAGAATTGCATCTCCCTATCTTCCTCAATCTAGTGGTCCATTAGAATTAACCAATAGGGATATAAAATTAATATTGCAAAAGACTGTCAACAGGTCACGAAAGAATTGGTCTAAGAAATTAGATGATGCATTATGGGCCTACAGAACATCTTATAAAAATTCTATGGGTATGTCTCCTTATAAATTGGTTTATGGGAAAGCATGTCATTTACATATTGAGTTAGAACATAAAGCTTATTCGGAAATTAAAGAACTCAACTATGATTTCAAACTTGCTGGTGAAACAAGGTTACTTGATATTAGCTCTTTAGATGAATGGAGAACCCAAAATGCCAAACTGTTGAAAGAAAAAATAGTTAAAAGATGGCATGAAAAAATAATCCAAAATCGAGAATTCAAAGTTGGTGAATATGTTTTATTGTACAATTCTCGCCTTCAATTTTTTGGAGGAAAAATTCTCTCCAAGCGGGAAGGACCATATATCATCAAAAAAGTTTATCGGTTTGGAGCTATTAAGATCAATAATCCCGAAGGAACTAGCCTGAAGGTTGTCAATGGAAAAATAATAAAGCATTATATTTCAGGTACATCAATTAATGTTGCAATAAATATTATCCAAATCAGGGGAGCACATTAAGGATACCTTCCAGAACACTCCAGAACCCTTAAAAGGAAGAGGTATGTGATACGGTAAGTAAACAGACTTAGAAGTATCCACAAAAATAATTTCTGGACTACGGAGGAGGAGGAAGACGGGGATATGAAGGTAGCAAAGGGGGATAGCTCCGAGGAACAGGAAGATACACTACCTCAACACGGAGATATGCACGTGGAATCCAACAACTCAAGCCTCCCTATCAAGTATGAACCTAAGGTCCAACTTATCCCTTCCCGTTCTCTCTAAGAGAGCAAAGCAGCTTTATGTGAAAATATATTAAAGTTGGAGTTGGAGAATGAGGGTGTGAGGGAGGATAGTTTCAGGCTCAGATGCAAGTTGGAGAAGAAAAACACACCACCATGCACCTACATCTTCATTACCAAAGAAGGAGACTTGACTACAAGGGTATGGGCACTCCCCTTGGCTTGTGCCAAGCTTGGGGTAGGTGCTCGAGTATCGTATCACCGTTTCTCTTATTATATTTATACATCTTAGTTTTATCTTTAGCTACTTCATGATTTAGTCAAATAAAAGTTTAGTTTGATCCATCCTTTTGAGTGCTAGTTTCGTGAAATCTATGTATCCGTGTAATCAAGTGAGAGTTATATAACCAAGTTTAGTTTGAGTAGTTCTTCTTTACTTTCTTACAGCAATCAAAATAGAGGAAAATAATGAAAAGGATCATATACTAATCTCATACTAAGTAGTGAAATAACATAACAAACAGTATACGTGGTAAAATTTGTTGAAGGTTGACATACATAGAATTGGTTGTTGATGCAACACATGAAATAATTAATAAGGGAAGAGAAAATTTACATGCAAACACACTATCATGCAAATACACTATCCTTGACATCTTTCATGATTGTGAGCCCCCATTAATTATAATATGCAAAAACTATTGACGTTGGACAAGGAAGACAATGTAATGATTTATGTTTGTTCACATTGACATAGAAGTTATATTGTTATAGATACTCTAACAAGTGGTTGTTTCCCAATATCTTTGCTAGCCAAAACTCCGCACTAAGTAGATATACTACTTGTGCATCCAAAACCTTAAACCAAAATCCATGTTTTAAGAGTCCACAATACCTACCTATGGATTGAGTAAGATCCTTCAAGTAAGTTGTCATCGGTGCCCGAAGCAATAAAAATTGCTCCTAAACATGTTTGATCATTTAGTGTGACGGAAATTAAGAATTGTACAAACTTGTGATGGCAATAATAAAAGCGAAGAACTCCATAATAAAGGTTGCAATCACAAGGGGCAATATAATGTAACGTTCCATTGCACCAAGGGATTTTACATACAACCATGAAACACATGACAACTTGTGCTTCCCTCTGCGAAGGGCCTATATTTTACCTTTATGTATTTACATTTATGCAAGAGTGAAAGTATTCTACTCTACTCCCCTTTGTGTTCTCTATGGCAAGCATCATTTGGTGGGGAAAGATCTAGACATATATATCCAGCTGAATGTGGGTGGTCATGAGTTATTATTGTTGACATCACCCTGGAGTTGAATACATTGGGAGGCAAGACTCTAAGCCCCTATATTTCTATGTGTGCGGTTGAAACCTTTTGCTCATATATATCTGGTGAGTCTTAGCAATCATAGAAGACTAAACGACGGTTGAGTTTGTAGACTTGCCTAAAAGCTTCGAGATGTGACCCTTCGTGAAAATATGATGAATTGTGTTGCAAAGTCGAGTGAAAACATTGTTTGTTAGTTTGCAATAGAGTTAATGCTTCATACTTCAATGTTGTGATGAATTGTTACTTGTTAATAAGAAGCCTTTATGATGACAGTTATATAATGAAAATGCTATGATGAAGTATTTTATAAAGTTTTGTTTGGTGTTATAGTAATGATCATAATGCTACTATGTTAGTATTTTGTTTTTATCGACACCTCCCTCTCAAAGCATGTGGTCATGATCTTC
Organism: Hordeum vulgare subsp. vulgare; assembly: GCF_904849725.1. NCBI lineage: Eukaryota > Viridiplantae > Streptophyta > Magnoliopsida > Poales > Poaceae > Hordeum > Hordeum vulgare. The sequence goes on along the minus strand of NC_058520.1, from coordinate 295,111,055 downwards.
GTTATCGGCTTTCGCTTGAGGATAAGCAAGGTCTAAGCTTGGGGCATTTGATATGTCCGTTTTACATCATGTTTTGTTATTGTTATTTATAGTTTTTTATGCATTATACCTCTTGGTGGAGTAATTCTAATGCCTTTTCTCTCATAATATGCAAGATTTACATCAACAGGGAGAATGCCGACAGATAGAATTCTACACATCTCCAAATGGGCTGAATCTTTACAAAGATTTATTTTGGAATAAATGAAAAATACTGGAGGAAAGAAGTACCAAAGGGGGGCTACCAAGCGCCCACTAGGCACCAGGGCGCGAGCCACAGGCGCGACCTGGTGGTTAGTGCCCCCCGTGGCCCACCTGTGGCGACCATCTTCTAGTATAAATTCTCTTTTAACCTAAAAAAATGAGGAGAGGACTTTTGGGATGAAGCGTTGCCGCCTCGAGGCGGAACCTGGGCAGGAATAATCTTGCTCTACGGCGGAGCGATTCCGCTGAAGGAACTTCCCTCACGGAGGGGAAAACCGAAGCCATCGTCATCACTAACAACCCTCTCATCTTGGGGAGGGCAATCTTCATCAACATCTTCATCAGCACCATCTCGTCCCAAAACCCTAGTTCATCTCTTGTGCTCAATCTTGTACCGAAACCTTGTTGGAAATATGCCCTAGAGGCAATGATAAAATAGTTATTATAATATTTCCTGTTTCAAGGTAATCGTTTAGTATCCATATTATAATTGTATTGAATGAAAACATAAAGGCATGTGTGGATATATAGACAAAACAATGTCCCTAGTAAGCCTCTAGTTTACTAGCCAGTTGATCAAGGATGGTTAAGGTTTTCTGACCATATGCAAGTCTTGTCACTTGATGTCTGGATGACATCATTAGGAGAATGAAGTGATGGAAAAGACCCAAACTATAAACGTAGCACGTGATCGTGTCATTTTGTTGCTATTGTTTTCTGCGTATCAAGTATTCATTCCTATGACCATGAGATCATGTAACTCATTGACACCGGAGGAATACCTTGTGTGTATAAAACGTCGCAAAGTTACTAGGTGACTATTAAGATGCTCTACAGGTATGTTCGAAGGTGTTCGTTGAGTTAGCATGGATCAAGACTGGGATTTGTCACTCCGTGTGACGGAGAGGTATCTCGGGGCCCACTCGGTAATACAACATCACATATAAGCCTTGCAAGCAATGTGACTAAAGTGTTAGTCACGGGATCTTGTATTACGGAACGAGTAAAGAGACTTGCCGGTAACGAGATTGAAATATGTATAGGGATACAGACAATCAAATCTCGGGCAAGTAACATACCGAAGGACAAAGGGAATGGTATACGGGATTATATGAATCCTTGGCACAGAGGTTCAACCGATAAGATCTTCATAGAATATGTATCCTATATGGACATCCAGGTCCCGCTGTTGGATATTGACCGGGGAGTGTCTCAGGTCATGTCTGCATAGTTCTCGAACCCGCAGGGTTTGCACACTTAAGGTTCGATGACGTTTCGGTATAGTTGAGTTACAGGTGTTGGTGAACAAAGGTTTGTTCAGAGTCCCATATGATATCACGGACGTCACGAGGGTTTCTGGAATGGTCCGGAAATGAAGATTGATATATAGGATTGTTTCATTTGGCCTCTCGAAAGATTTCGGGCATTACTAGGAGTGTACCGGGAGTGACGAATGGGTTCCGGGTTTTTCCCGGGAGGGGGCCACCCGCCCGGGAGAGAACCTAATAGACCATGGGTAGCGCATCGCCCTTGGTGGGCTGGTGAGGCCAGCCCAAGTTGTCTATTTCGGCTAAGGGGAAAAAATCAAGGAGAAAATAAAAAAAGAGGGAGGTGGGAAGGAAGGAAGGGACTCCTCCTTCCCCAAACCGAACTGGAGTTGGAGTCCCTCCTCTCCCACTTCGGCCGAGGCCCTAGGGGCTCCCTTGAGCCCCAAGGCTAGCCCCTTCCCTCCTCCTATATATACTAGAGGTGTTAGGGTTTTTTAGACACAACTTTGCCACGTGCAACCCTAAACCTCTACTTCGTACTTCTTCCTCTAGATCGGTTTTCTGCGTAGCTTGGACGGAGCCCTACAGGAATAGATCATCACCATCATTGGCGCACCGTTACACCGCCGGAGAACTCATCTACTTCCCCATCTCTCTTTCTGGATCAAGAAGTCAGAGATCGTCATCGAGTTGTGCGTGTCCTGAACGCGGAGGTGTTGTCCGTTCAGTGCTAGATCGGGACGGATCGTGGGACGACGGTGATTTGAATCATGAAGCTGTTCCACTTATACGTCTCCAACGTATCTATAATTTTTTATGGTTCCATGCTATTATCTTGTCAACTTTGGATGTTTTATATGCACGAATATGCTATTTTATATCTTTTTTGGGACTAACCTATTAACTCAGTGCCAAGTGCAAGTTTCTGTTTTTTCCGTGTTTTTGGCCCATTTTCAGACGGAGTCCAAATGGAATGAAACTTTACGATGATTTTTTTGGACCAAAAGAGACCCTCGAAGCTTTGGAAGAAGGCAAGAAGAGCCACGAGGGAGTCACAAGCCCTGACGCCGCCACCCCCCCCCCCCCCCGGGTGGTGGCGACCAGGCTTGTGACCTCCTCGTGGGCCCAACCGACGTAATTCCACCGCCATAAATTCCTATAAATTCAGAAAGCCCCCAAAAGAAACCCAGATCGGGAGTTCCGCAAGCCTCTGTAGCCACCAAAAACCAATCTGGAGCCCGTTCCGACACCCTGCTGGAGGGGAAATCCATCTCAAGTGGCCATCTTCATCATCCCGGCGATCTCCATGATGAGGAGGGAGTAGTTCTCCCTCGGGGCTGAGGGTATGTACGAGTAGCTATGTGTTTGATCTCTCTCTCTCATGTTCTTGAGATGTCTTGATCTCGATGTACCATGGGCTTTGCTACTATAGTTGGATCTTATGATGTTCGTCCCCCTCTCCCTCTTGTAATGAATTGAGTTTCCCCTTTGGAGTTATCTTATCGGATTGAGTCTTTGAGAACACTTGATGTATGTCTTGCACGTGTCTATCTGTTGTGATCAACTTGCGGGTTTGTGACAATTGGGAACCTATGCATATGGGTTGGCACACGTGGATTCATGTGAGTACTTGATGTATGTTTTGGTGATCAACTTGCGGGTTCGTGACATTGGGAACCTATGCACAAGGGTTGGCACATGTTTTGACTCTCTGGTAGAAACCTTGAGGCACTCTTTGAAGTTCTATGTGTTGGTTGAATAGATGATTCTAAGATTGTGTGATGCATATCGTATAATCATGCCCACGGATACTTGAGGTGACAATGGAGTATCTAGGTGACATTAGGGTCTTGGTTGATATGTATCTTAAGGTGTTATTCTAGTACGAACTCTATGATGGATCGAACAGAAATAATAGCTTCGTGTTATTTTACTACAGACTCTTGAATAGATCGATCATAAAGAATAACTTTGTGGTGGTTTCGTACCCGACAATAATCTCTTCGTTTGTTCCCCGCTATTAGTGACTTTGGAGTGACTCTTTGTTACATGTTGAGGTCTAGTTATATGATCCAATTATGTTATCATTGTTGAGAGAACTTCATAGTGAAAGTATGAACCCTAGGCCTTGTTTCCACGCATTGCAATACCGTTCGTGCTCACTTTTACCATTTGTTACCGTGCTGTTTTTGTAATTTCAGATTACAAAAACCTATATCTACCATCCATATTGCACTTGTTTCACCTTCTCTTCGCCGAACTAGTGCACCTATACAACTTACCATTGTATTAGGTGTGTTGGGGACACAAGAGACCCTTTGTTATTTGGTTGCAGGGTTGCTTGACAGAGACCATCTTCATCCTATGCCTCCTGCGGATTGATAAACCTTAGGTCACCCACTTGAGGGAAAATTGCTACTGTCCTACAACCCTCTGCACTTGGAGGGCCAACAACGTCTACAAGGAGAAGGTTGCGTAGTAGACATCAAGCTCTTTTCTGGCGCTGTTGCCGGGGAGATTAGCGCTTGAAGGTATACCTTTATATCTTGCAATTGAATCTTTTTGTTTCTTGTTCTTTCGCTAGAAAACTACAAAAAAATGGAATTGAGGATGCCTCATATGCTCCATCTTTTCGATGTCTTTCGTGAGCATGATGGGAAGGAAAATTGTGCTCAAGTGCTGAAAGAAGAATTACATAGAATGCTTGGCATAGAATATGTGAATGATGAGCATGATTGCAATGTTGTTAGCATGAATTCTATGAATACCCATGATGCTAATGGTATGCAAAGCCACAAGCTTGGGGATGCTATATTTGATGAAGATGATATTTTTAGTTCTTCCACTTTGAATGATCAAAATCATTTTGATGAAAGCATGCCCCTATCTTTGATGATTATTGTGAGGATACTTATGCTTTAAAGAAGAGGGATGATAAAACTTGTCATACTCTCGAAAATCCCTTTGCTCAACCTTGCTTTTTCATTGTGGACACAATTTGTAGTGCTCAAGTCTTTTACGATACTCCCACTACTATTCTTGAGAATAGATTTCCTTATGTGGAGAGTAGTAAAATTTCTATGCTTGTAGATCATGAAAAGAATGCTTTAGGTGTTGGTTATATTGTTGAATTCATTCATGATGCTACTGAAAATTACTATGAGAGAGGATCATATGCTTCTACTTATTGCAATAGTATCAATCTTCCTATCAATATGTTGAAATTTTTGAAGCTATGCTTGTTTTGCCTTCCTATGCTAGTTCATTCTTGCTCCAATAAATTGTTTGATCACAAAATCCCTATGCATAGGAAGTGGGTTAGACTTAAATGTGCTAGACATTTGCTCCATGATGCTCTCTTTGTGTTTCAATCCTTACCTTTTATGTGAGCATCATTGAAATCAATGCCTAATTAAGGGCGTTAAACGATAGCGCTTGTTGGGAGGCAACCGAATGAATAAATTGTTCTTTGCTTTTTGCTTCCTGTTTTTTTTTCTCCACACCATCATAATTCTTTTATGATTGTGTCTTTTGTGTTTGTTTTTCTGTTTGTGCCAAGCAAAACCGTTATGATTAGTCTTGGTGATGATTGTTTGATCATGCTGGAAAAAGACAGAAACTTTCTGCTCACGAAAAGAATTTTAATTTTTATTCTGTAAGAGATTTTGAGTTTATTCCTTTTGCTGCTGATTTCTACGCAATTTCTTCAGACTGTCGTAATTTTTCAGATTTTTTGAAGTACCATAAGTATACGAAGTATACAGATTGCTTCAGACTAGTCTGCTGTTAACAGATTCTGTTTTTGTTGAGTTGGTTGCTTATTTTGATGAAACTATGGATAGTATCGGAGGTTATTATCCATGGAAGATAGAAAATATAGTAACCCAACATCAGCATAAGTAGAATTTAAGTTTTCTACAGTGCCGAAGGAAGTGGTGGTTTGCTTTCTCATACTAATGTTATCACGAGTTTCTGTTTAAGTTTTGTGTTGTGAAGTTTTCAAGTTCAGGGTGAAGTTCTTATGGACAAAGAGATAAAGAGTGGCAAGATCTCAAGCTTGGGGATTCCCAAGGCACCCCAAGTTGATTCAAGGATGCCGAAAAAGCCTAAGCTTGGGGATAACCCGGGAAGGCATCCCCTCTTTCGTCTTGAATCCATCGGTAATGTTACTTGGGGCTATATTTTTATTCACCACATGTTATGTGTTTTGCTTGGAGCGTCTTGTATCGTAGGATTCTTTTATTTTTGTTGTGTCACAATTTTCCTTGCTTCACACCTAGAGTGAGAGACATGCACTCACCATGATTTTGTCGAGCTTCACTTATATCCTTTGGTAGACAATTCAGCTCACATGTGCTTCATTTATATCTTTTGAGCTAGATACTTTTGCTCTATGTGCTTCACTTATATCTTTTAGAGCACAGCGGTGCGTGTCTTGGTAGTTGATTTGTTCTTTGAAAGTAGTCTCAAAAGGGGTAGTCATCCAAAGGGATACGAAAACTTCCACCTTCATGTGCATTTAATAGTTAGAGAAGTTTGATTCCTCTCAATTAGTTTTGAGATATGATTGTGGTAATATTGAAGTTATGCTAGTAAGGCGTTGTGGATCTAGAAATACTTGTCTTGAAGTTAGTTATTCTCGTAGCATGCACGTATGGTGAACCTCTATGTGATGAAGTCTGAGAATGATTAGTCTTTTGATTGTCATCCTTTGTGTGGCGGTCAGGATCGCGCGATGGTTTATACCTACCAACCCTTCCCCTAGGAGTATGCGTTGAATGCTTTGTTTCTATTACTAATAAAACTTTTGCAACAAGTATATGAGTTCTTCATGACTAATGTTGAGTCCATGTTTTACATGCACTTTCACCTTCCACCATCACTATCTTCTTAGTGCCGTGCAACTTTCGCCGGTGCACAAAATCCACCATTAGCCTCCCTCAAAACAGCCACCATACCTACCTACTATGGCTTTTTCAAAGTCATTCCGAGATATATTGCCATGCAACTACCACCATGACATGTGCCACCACGTCTACATTGCCATTGCATGATCGTAAGATAGCTAGCATGATGTTTCCATTAATGTCTATGCCATACTAGATCATTGTCACGGTACACTACCGAAGGCATTCCATATAGAGTCATAGTTGCTCTAAGTTTTGAGTTGAAAGTGTGATGATCATCATTGATGGAGCATTGTCCCATGTGAGGAAATAAAAGAGGCCAAAGATTCCCACCAAAAAAAAGGAGGCCAAAGAGCCCACCAAAAAAATACAAAAAATGAGCGAAAAAGAGAGAAGGGACAATGCTACCACTTTTCCACAATTGTGCATATTAAGCACCATGATCTTCATGATTGAGAGTCTCTCGTTTCGTCACCACCATATAGCTAGTGGGAAATTTTCATTATATAACTTGGCTTGTATATTCCAATGATAGGCTTCCTCAAAATTGCCTTAGGTCTCCGTGAGAAAGCAAGTTGGATGCACACCCACTAGTTTTCTTTAAGAGCATTCACATACTCTTAGCTCTAGTGCATCATTTGTATGGCAATCCCTACTCATTCACATTGATATCTATTGATGAGCATCTCCACAGCTCATAGATATGCCTAGTTAATGTGATCATCTTCTCCTTTTTTGTCTTGCAACCTCCACCACACTCCACACCACTTATAGTGCTAAAACCATGGCTCACGCTCATGTATTGCGTGAGAGTTGAAAAGGTTTGAGAAAGTAAAGATGTGAAAACAATTACTTGGCCATTACCGGGGTTGTGCATGATTTAAATTCGTTGTGCAATGATGATAGAGCATAGCCAGACTATATGCCTTTGTAGGGATAACTTTCTTTTGGCCTTGTTATTTTGAAAGTTCATGATTACCTTGCTAGTTTGCTTGAATTATTATTGTTTCCACGTCAATAGCAAACTATTGTTTTGAATCTAACGGATCTGAACATTCATGTGACATAAGAGGAGTTACAAAGGACATCTATGCAAGGTAGCATGAAAGCATCAAAAATTCATTTTTATCACTTCCCTACTCGAGGACGAGCAGGAGTTAAGCTTGGGGATGCTTGATACGTCTCCAACATATCCATTATTTTTGATGGTTCCATGCTATTATCTTGTCAACTTTGGATGTTTTATATGCATGAATATGCTATTTTATATCTTTTTTGGGACTAACCTATTAACTCAGTGCCAAGTGCGAGCTTCTGTTTTTTCCGTGTTTTTAGCCCATTTTCAGACGGAGTCCAAATGGAATGAAACTTTACGATGATTTTTTTGGACCAAAAGAGACCCCCGAAGCTTTGGATGAACGCTAGAAGAGCCATGAGGGAGTCAAAAGCCCTAACGCCGCCACCACCCCCCTGGTGGTGGCGACCAGGCTTGTGACCTCCTCGTGGGCCCAACCGATGTAATTCCACCACCATAAATTCCTATAAATTCAGAAACCCCCCAAAAGTAACCTAGATCGGGAGTTCCGCTGCCGCAAGCCTTTGTAGTCACCAAAAACCAATCTGGAGCCCGTTCCGGCACCCTGCCGGAGGGGGAATCCATCTCCGGTGGCCATCTTCATCATCCCGGTGATCTCCATGACGAGGAGGGAGTAGTTCTCCCTCGGGGCTGAGGGTATGTACCAATAGCTATGTGTTTGATCTCTCTCTCTCTCGTGTTCTTGAGATGTCTTGATCTCTATGTACCATGGGCTTTGCTACTATAGTTGGATCTTATGATGTTCTTCCCCCTCTCCCTCTTGTAATGAATTGAGTTTCCCCTTTGGAGTTATCTTATCGGATTGAGTCTTTGAGAACACTTGATGTATGTCTTGCACGTGTCTATCTATTGTGATCAACTTGTGGGTTTGTGACAATTGGGAACCTATGCATATGGGTTGGCACACGTGGATTCATGTGAGTACTTGATGTATGTATTGGTGATCAACTTGCGGGTTCGTGACATTGGGAACCTATGCACAAGGGTTGTCACACGTTTTGACTCTCGTAGAAACTTTGGGGCACTCTTTGAAGTTCTATGTGTTGGTTGAATAGATGATTCTGAGATTGTGTGATGCATATCGTATAATCATGCCCACGGATACTTGAGGTGACAATGGAGTATCTAGGTGACATTAGGGTCTTGGTTGATATGTATCTTAAGGTGTTATTCTAGTACGAACTCTATGATGGATCGAACGGAAAGAATAGCTTCGTGTTATTTTACTACAGACTCTTGAATATATCAATCAGAAAGAATAACTTTGTGGTGGTTTTGTACCCGACAATAATCTATTCGTTTGTTCCCCGCTATTAGTTACTTTGGAGTGACTCTTTGTTACATGTTGAGGTCTAGTTATATGATCCAATTATGTTATCATTGTTGAGAGAACTTCACTAGTGAAAGTATGAACCCTAGGCCTTGTTTCCACGCATTGCAATACCGTTCGTGCTCACTTTTACCATTTTTTACCTTGCTGTTTTTGTAATTTCATATTACAGAAACCTATATCTACCATCCATATTGCACTTGGTTCACCTTCTCTTCGCCGCACTAGTGCACCTATACAACTTACCATTGTATTAGGTGTGTTGGGGACACAAGAGACTCTTTGTTATTTGGTTGCAGGGTTGCTTGAGAGAGACCATCTTCATCCTACGCCTCCCACGGATTGATAAACCTTAGGTCACCCACTTGAGGGAAAATTGCTACTGTCCTACAACCCTCTGCACTTGGAGGCCCAACTACGTCTACAAGGAGAAGGTTGTGCTGTAGACATCATCCACTACATCAATCGTGGTTCTTGACGCTTCACGCTTAGCGATATACAAGGGTATGTGGATCCGATCTCCCTCTCGTAGATGAACATCACCATGATAGGTCTTTGTGTGCGTAGGAAATTGTTTGTTTCCCATGCAACGTTCCCCAACAGTGGCATCATGAGCTAGGTTCGTGCGTAGATGTAATCTCGAGTATAACACAAAAGTTTTTGTGGGTGTTGATGTTCGATTTGCTGCCCTCCTTAGTCTTTCTCGATTCGGCGGTATTGTTGGATTGAAGAGGCCCCGATCAACATTACTCGTACGCTTACGAGAGACTGGTTTCATCGACTAACATGCAACTTGTGGCATAAAGATGACTGGCTGGTGTCTGTTTCTTCATCTTTAGTTGAATTGGTTTTGACCAAGGCGGTCCTTGGAGAGAGGTTAAATAGCAATTTGCACATCACCGTTGTGGTTTTGCGTAAGTAAGATGCGATCATACTATATACCCATAGCAGCCACGTAAAACATGCAACAATAAATTAGAGGACGTCTAACTTGTTTTTGCAGGGTATGCATGTGATGTGATATGGCCAAAGACATGATGTGATATATTGGATCTATGAGATGATCATGTTGTAATAGTTAAATATCGACTTGCTTGTCGATTCTACGGCAACCGGCAGGAGCCATAGGGTTGTCTTTAAACTAAGGTTTGTGTTTGGAGATGCGGTTACTATATTGCTAGGTTCTAGCTTTAGTAGTAATAGCATAGATAGCACGACAACCTCGATGGCGGCACAATTATGGAGATCATGATGATGGAGATCATGGTGTGGCGCTGGTGATGATGAAGATCATGTCAGTGCTTTGGTGATGGAGATCAAGAAGCACAAGATCATGGCCATATCATGTCACTTATGAATTGCATGTGATGTTAATCCTTTTATGCACCTTATCTTGCTTAGAACGACGGTAGCATGCTAAGGTGATCCCTCACTAAATTTCAAGATAAAATTGTGTTCTCCCCGACTGTGCACCGTTGCGACAGTTCGTCGTTTCGAGACACCACGTGATGATCGGGTGTGATAGACTCAACGTTCACATAAAACGGGTGCAAAACAGTTGCACACGCGGAACACTCGGGTTAAACTTGACGAGACTAGCATGTACAGACATGACCTCGGAACACAAGAGACCGAAAGGTCGAGCATGAATCGTATGGATGATATGATTAGCATAGAGATGTTTACCACTGAAACTACACTCAACTCACGTAATGATCGGACTTGAATTAGTGAATTTGGATCATGCCACAATCAAATAACTAGAGGGATGTCTATTTGAGTGGGAGTTTATTAGTAATATGATTAACTGAACTCTAATTGTCTTAAACATAGTCTAAGTACACTTTGCAATATTTTATGTTGTAGATCAAATGGCTCACGCAGTAGCAACCCTGAATTTCAATACGTTCCTAGAGAAAGCTAAGCTGAAAGATGATGGTAGAAACTTTGTAGACTGGGCTCGTAATCTGAGGCTCATCCAACAAGCTGGTAAAAATAATTATGTCCTTGATGCAGCGCTAGGAGATGAACCACCCGCTACGTCTGATCATGATGTTTTGAATGCTTGTCAAGCACGTAAGGAGGACTACTCGGTAGTTCAATGTGCGGTCTTGTATGGATTAGAACCAGGACTTCAACGACGCTTTGAAAGTCATGGAGCATATAAGATGTTCCAGGAGTTGAACTTTATCTTTTAGAAGAATGCCCGGATCGAGAGGTATGAGACCTCCGATAAATCCTATGCTTGCAAAATGGAGGAGAAATCGTGTGTCACTGAACATGTGTTCAAAATGTCTGGGTACTCAAACCGTCTAGCTGAGGTGGGTGATGACCCACCAGTATAGGGGATCAATCGTAGTCCTTTCGATAAGTAAGAGTGTCAAACCCAACGAGGAGCAGAAGGCTCTGATAAACGGATTTCAGCAAGGTAATAACTGCAAGCACTGAAAGTAGCGGTAACAAGTGATTGTGTAGAGAGGTGAAACGTAGCAAGCAAAGAGTAACAAGTAACAAGTAGTAGCAACAGTGCAGCAAGTGGCCCAAACCGTTTTGTAGGAAGGGACAAGCCTGAACAAAGTCTTATAGGAGGAAAAACACTCCTGAGGACACACGGGAATTTCTGTCATGCTAGTTTCATCATGTTCATATGATTCGCGTTCGTCACTTTGATAGTTTGATATGTGGGTGTACCGGCGCTTGGGTACTGCCCGTACATGGACAAGCATCCCACTTATGATTAACCTCTCTCGCAAGCATCCGCAACTACAAAATAAGAATTAAGACAAAGTCTAACCATAGCATTAAACTAGTGGATCCAAATCAGCCCCTCTCGAAGCAACGCATAGACTGGGGTTTAAGCTTCTGTCACTCCAGCAACGAATAGTCTACTTACTACTCCCCAATGCTTTCCTCTAGGCCCAAATATGGTGAAGCGTTATGTAGTCGACGTTCACATAACACCACTAGAGGAAAAATAACATACATCATATCAAAATACCGAACGAATATCAAATTCACATGACTATTATCAGCCTGACTTATCCCATGTCCTCAGGAACAAAAGTAACTACTCACAAGACATAATCATAATCATGACCAGAGGTGTAATGAATAGCATCAAGGATCTGAACATAAACTCTTCCACCAAGTAATCCAACTAGCATCAACTACAAAGTGTAATCAACACTACTAGCAACCTTACAAGTACCAATGTGAGTTGCGAGACAAAGATTCGTTACAAGATATGAACTAGGGATTGGAGAGGAGATGGTGCTGGCGAAGATGTTGATGAAGATGCCTCCCCTCCGACGAGAGGAGTGTTGGTGATGACGATGGCGACGATTTCCCCCTCCGGGAGGGAAGTTTCCCCGGCAGGATCATCCTGCCAGAGCTCTAGATTGCATCTTCTCAAGTTCCGCCTCATGGCGGCGCCGAAACCACGAAAAAGCTCCCGATTAATTTTTTCCAGACCAGGACGCTTCATCTAGCAAAATAGGGGGGCTAGTGTGTCTTCAGGCATCCCACAAGCCTGCCCTGCGCCACTAGGGGTGGTGGTGGCGGTGGGCAACCTTGTGGGGCTCTGGTGGGCCCCCTCCGGTAGTTCTTTCGCCCAGTATTTTTAATATATTCTAGAAAAAATCCACGTAAATTTTCAGGGCATTTGGAGATGTGCAGAATAGTGGACTAGGATTTGCTCCTTTTCCATTCCAGAATTCCAGCTGCCTGAATTCTCCCTCTTCAAATAATCCTTGCAAAATAAGAGAGAAGGCAAAAATATGGTACCACAAGTAATATAACAGCCCAGAAAGCAATAAATATCAACATGAAAGCATGATGCAAAATGGACGTATCAACTCCCCCAAGCTTAGACCTCGCTTGTCCTCAAGCGAAAACCAAGTTCCATAAACATGTCCACATGTTGAGGGACGAAGGTGTCGATAAAACATAATACGGACATGAGGGCATCATGATCACACATAGACATTACAGGAATCAGCTTCTTTGCCGTCTGCCATCACAGACGGCAAAGACAAATCCCAGACGGCAAAGACAAAACAACAGACGGCAAAGAATCTTACGGCCGGCAAAATTTTTGCGTCAGCCTACGACGGCATAGGACCTTCTTTGCCGTCTGTCCCCCCAAAGCGGACGGCAAAGCTCTTTGCCGTCAGCTTTCCTTAGGAGCAGTCGGCAAAGTTCTCGAGACGGCAGCCGACAGGCGTTGCCTCCGTTAGGGGTTAACAGAGGCTTTGCCGTCTGCCTCCCCCTTATTCTTTGTCGTTTGCCTCCCCCTTATTCTTTGCCGTCTGCCTCCTCCTCCCCCCCCTCCACTCTTTGTCATCTGCCTCCTCCTCCCCCCTCCTCTATGCCCTCTTCTTTGCCGTCTGCCCGCCCTGGAGGCAGACGGCAAAGAGCCTGTATAGACACCCCAGGATGCACAGCTGGGTGCCATGTGGCACCTTTGCCATCTGCCAGCTGATGGCACAGGTCTTTGCCATCAGCTGGCAGACGACAAAGAGCCCATATAGTACCTGTTTTTTTATATTATTTCACAGCACATATATATATATATATATATATATATATTTGACATCACATTTATATAATTCACCACACATATATGACATATAGTGCACCACACATATACTTGCCAACACATATATATAATTGACCACACATATATGATATACATACAAATCAATGTACATCCCCATATATCGAAAGAACCAACATACAAAGTATTGCATTGTTTATCCATATATACATATACATATAGTTCGACATTGTTCATCAACTCAAATGAAAACTAGATGATATACATATAAGTTCATCCATCGACATTGTTTAACTCCATGAATGCCAGCTTCCATGCATGTAGTATATCCAATCTGCAAAAATGTGAATAAGAAAGTGAGAAGAAGAACAAAATATGATGTTTTTCAGCTAATTATGTCATTTTTAGCGGAAAACAAGCTAAGAATATAATATTCATGAGCTAACCAAGGTTCTTATGCCATTTTTAGCTTATTGTGGCATTTTGGAGCTAAATGGGTTAATTAAAGCAAGGATAATATGAAAGAGGAGAAGAAACAGTAGGAGGAGGAGAAGAAGAAGAAATCAAGAAGAAGGAGGAGAAGGACTAGAAGGTCCTTGGCCTTCTCCTCCTCCTCCTCCTCCTCCTGCTCCTTCTTCTCTTCTTCTTCTTCTTCTTCTTTCTTTTCATTTTGCCTATTTCTTCTCCTCTTCTCCTCTTGTTGGAGCTAAATTACCTAATTATGACTTTTGGAGCTAAATGGTTAATTATCCCATTTTAGAGGAAAACAAGCTAAGTATATAATATTCATGAGCTAACCAAGGTTCTTTTGCCATTTTGAACTTATTATGGTATTTTGGAGCTAAATGGGCTAATTATGTCATTGTTGGGGAAATTAAAGCAAGGATAATATGAAAGAGGAGAAGAAAGAGGAGGAGGAGGAGGAGAATAAGAACAAATCAAGAAGAAGGAGGAGGAGGAGAAGGACTAGAAGGTCCTTGGCGTTCTCCTTCTCCTCCTCCTCCTCCTCCTCCTCCTTCTTCTTCTTCTTCTTCTTCTTTCTTTTCATTTTTCCTATTTCTTCTCCTTTTCTCCTCTTGATGGAGCAAAATTACCTAATTATGTCTTTTTGGAGCTAAATAGGCTAATTATCCCATTTTAGAGGAAAACAAGCTAAGTATATAATATTCATGAGCTAACCAAGGTTCTTATGCCATTTTGAGCTTATTATGGTATTTTGGAGCCAAATGGGCTAATTATGTCATTGTTGGGGAAATTAAATCAAGGATAATATGAAAGAGGAGAAGAAATAGGAGGAGGAGGAGAAGAAGAATAAATCAAGAAGGAGGAGAAGGAGGAGAATCAGGAGGAGGAGAAGGATTAGAAGGTCCTTGGCCTTCTCCTCCTCCTCCTCCGCCTTCTCCTTCTTCTTCTCTTCTTCTTCTTCTTCTTCTTCTTTCTTTTCATTTTTCCTATTTCTTCTCCTCTTCTCCTCTTGTTGGAGCTAAATTACCTAATTATGTCTTTTTGGAGCTAAATGGGCTAATTATCCCATTTTATAGGAAAACAAACTAAGTATATAATATTCATGAGCTAACCAAGGTTCTTATGCCATTTTGAGCTTATTATGGTATTTTGGAGCTAAATGGGCAATTATGTCATTGTTGGGGAAATTAAAGCATGGATAATATGAAAGAGGAGAAGAAAGAGGAGGAGGAGGAGGAGAAGAAGAAATCAAGAAGAAGGAGGAGAAGGAGGAGGAGGAGGAGGAGAAGGACTACAATGTCCTTGGCCTTCTCCTTCTCCTCCTCCTCCTCGTCCTTCTCCTTCTTCTCTTCTTCTTCTTCTTCTTCTTCTTCTTTCTTTTCATTTTTCCTATTTCTTCTCCTCTTCTCCTCTTGGTGGAGCTAAATTACCTAATTATGTCTTTTTAGAGCTAAATGGGCTAATTATCCCATTTTAGAGGAAAACAAGCTAAGTATATAATATTCATGAGCTAACCAAGGTTCTTATGCCATTTTGAGCTTTTTATGGTATTTTGGAGCTAAATGGGCTAATTATGTCATTGTTGGGAAAATTAAAGCAAGGATAATATGAAAGAGGAGAAGAAATAGGAGGAGGAGGACAAGAAGAAGAAATCAAGAAGAAGGAGGAGAAGGAAGAGAAGGAGGAGCAGGAGAAGGACTAGAAGGTCCTTGGCCTTCTCCTTCTCCTCCTCCTCCTCCTCCTTCTCCTTCTTCTCTTCTTCTTCTTCTTCTTCTTCTTCTTGTTTCTTTTCATTTTTCCTATTTGTTATCCTCTTCTCCTCTTGTTGGAGCTAAATTACCTAATTATGTCTTTTTGGAGCTAAATGGGCTAATTATCCCATTTTAGAGGAAACCAAGCTAAGTATATAATATTCATGAGCTAACCAAGGTTCTTATGCCATTTTGAGCTTATTATGGTATTTTGGAGCTAAATGAGCTAATTATGTCATTGTTGGGGAAACTAAATCAAGGATAATATGAAATAGGAGAAGAAAGAGGAGGAGGAGGAGAAGAAGAATAAATCAAGAAGGAGGAGAAGGAGGAGAATCAGGAGGAGGAGAAGGACTAGAAGGTCCTTGGCCTTCTCCTCCTCCTCCTCCTCCGTCTCCTTCTTCTTCTCTTCTTCTTCTTCTTCTTCTTCTTTCTTTTCATTTTTCCTATTTCTTCTCCTCTTCTCCTCTTGTTGGAGCTAAATTACCTAACTATGTCTTTTGGAGCTAAATGGGCTAATTATCCTATTTTAGAGGAAAACAAGCTAAGTGTATAATATTCATGAGCTAACCAAGGTTCTTATGCCATTTTGAGCTTATTATGGTATTTTGGAGCTAAATGGGCTAATTATGTCATTGTTGGGGACATTAAAGCAAGGATAATATGAAAGAGGAGAAGAAAGAGGAGGAGGAGAAGAATCAGAAATCAAGAAGAAGGAGGAGAAGGACTAGAAGGTCCTTGGCCTTCTCCTGCTCCTCCTCCTCCTCCTTCTCCTTCTTCTCTTGTTCTTGTTCTTCTTCTTCTTTCTTTTCATTTTTCCTATTTCTTCTCGTCTTCTCCTCTTGTTGGAGCTAAATAACCTAATTATGTCTTTTTGGAGCTAAATGGGCTAATTATCCCATTTTAGAGGAAAACAAGCTAAGTATATAATATTCATGAGCTAACCAAGGTTCTTATGCCATTTTGAGCTTATTATGGTATTTTGGAGCTAAATAGGCTAATTATGTCATTGTTGGGGAAATTAATGCAAGGATAATATGAAAGAGGAGAAGAAAGAGGAGGAGGAGGAGAAGAATAAGAAATCAAGAAGAAGGAGGAGAAGGAGGAGAAGGAGGAGGAGGAGAAGGACTAGAAGGTCCTTGGCCTTCTCCTCCTCCTCCTCCTCCTCCTTCTCCTTCTTCTCTTCTTCTTCTTCTTCTTCTTCTTCTTCTTCTTCGACTTCTTCTTCTTTCTTTTCATTTTTCCTATTTGTTCTCCTCTTCTCCTCTTGTTGGAGCTAAATTACCTAATTATGTGTTTTTGGAGCTAAATGGGATAATTATCCCATTTTAGAGGAAAACAAGCTAAGTATATAATATTCATGAGCTAACCAAGGTTCTTATGCCATTTTGAGCTTATTATGGTATTTTGGAGCTAAATGGGATAATTATGTCATTGTTGGGGAAATTAAATCAAGGATAATATGAAAGAGGAGAAGCAACAGGAGGAGGAGTAGAATAAGAAGAAATCAAAAATAAGGACGCGAAGGAGGAGGAGGAGAAGGACTAGAAGGTCCTTGGCCTTCTCCTTCTCCTCCTGCTCCTCCTCCTTCTCCTTCTTCTCTTCTTCTTCTTCTTCTTCTTCTTTTTCTTCTTCTTGTTTGTTTTCATTTTTCCTATTTCTTCTCATTTGTCCTCTTGTTGGAGCTAAATTACCTAATTATGTCTTTTTGGAGGTAAATGGGCTAATTATCTAATTTTAGAGGAAAACAAGCTAAGTATATAATATTCATGAGCTAACCAAGGTTCTTATGCCATTTTGAGCTTATTATGGTATTTTGGAGCTAAATGGGCTAATTATGTCATTGTTGGGGAAACTAAAGCAAGGATAATATGAAAGAGGAGAATAAAGATGAGGAGGAGGACAAGAAGAAGAAATCAAGAAGAAGGAGGAGAAGGAGGAGAAGGAGGAGGAGGAGAAGGACTAGAAGGTCCTTGGCCTTCTCTTTCTCCTCCTCCTCCTCCTCCTTCTCCTTCTTCTCTTCTTCTTCTTCTTCTTCTTTCTTTTCATTTTTCCTACTTCTTATCCTCTTCTCCTCTTGTTGGAGCTAAATTACCTAATTATGTCTTTTTGGAGAAAAATGGGCTAATTATCCCATTTTAGAGGAAAACAAGCTAAGTATATAATATTCATGAGCTAACCAAGGTTCTTATGCCATTTTGAGCTTATTATGTTATTTTGGAGCTAAATGGGCTAATTATGTCATTGTTGGGGAATTAAAGCAAGGATAATATGAAAGATGAGAAGAAAGAGGAGGAGGAGGAGAAGAAGAATAAATCAAGGAGAACGAGGAGAAGGACTAGAAGGTCCTTGGCCTTCTCCTCCTCCTCCTCCTCCTTCTCCTTCTTCTATTCTTCTTCTTCTTCTTCTTCTTCTTCTTCTTCTTCTTCTTCTTCTTTCTTTTCAGTTTTCCTATTTATTCTCCTCTTCTCCTCTTGTTGGAGCTAAATTACCTAACTATGTCTTTTTGGAGCTAAATGGGCTAATTATCCCATTTTAGAGGAAAACAAGCTAAGTATATAATATTCATGAGCTAACCAAGGTTCTTATGCCATTTTGAGCTTATTATGGCATTTTGGAGCTAAATGGGCTAATTATGTCATTGTTGGGGAAATTAAAGAAAGGATAATATGAAAGAGGAGAAGAAAGAGGAGGAGGAGGAGAATAAGAAGAAATCAACAAGAAGGAGGAGAAGAAGGAGGAGGAGAAGGACTAGAAGGTCCTTGGCCTTCTCCTCCTCCTCCTCCTTCTCCTTCTTCTCTTCTTCTTCTTCTTCTTTCTTTTCATCTTTCCTATTTCTTCTCCTCTTCTTGGAGCTAAATTACCTAATTATGTCTTTTTGGAGCTAAATGGGCTAATTATCTCATTTTAGAGGAAAACAAGCTAAGTATATAATATTCATGAGCTAACCAAGGTTCTTATGCCATTTTGAGGTTATTATGGCATTTTGGAGCTAAATGGGCTAATTATGTATTTTTGGGGAAATTAAAGCAAGGATAATATGAAAGAGGAGAAGAGAAACTTACCGTAGTGGTCATCAAGGAGGAGAATCACCACGGTTGCTCGCGACGGCTTCGTTTGGAGACGGTTGCCCTCGAGAAGGGTCGTGCGATGCCGCTCGGGAGTTATTCTGCAGAAAAGATATTTTGCAATGTCTCAGTTAGAATGATGACACTCAATTATTAATACTAGTTTATAATGAAACTCGCCGTGCCAATCGAAGAGAAGACGGGCATCGGCGGAGGGACTTGACCGCTCTTCTCGCACAGACCCTGAAGAGTGGGTCATATTAGTTAGTAATGAAACAGACATTACACACATTATTTGGCTAGTGTGAAAAAAAACATACCACAAAAAGCTCGTACAGGGCCCGTTGACCCGCCTCATTCCGGGTCCTCTCCTCCTCAATCAATCGTGCCGAGGTCTCGTCCCTCTCATCAAGAGCAGCCTGAAGAGCAGCTTGGCTTGCCAATCTCTCTTTCTCAAGAGCAGCCTGGTTTACCGCTCTCTCTTTCTGAAGAGCAGCCTGAAACACCATTCCTCGTTACCATAGTAATGATCTACGGTGACACACATAATGAAATGGATGAAAGTGTTCTTAGTCCGTACAACTAACCTCGATGGCAAGTTCGATTGGTCGTGGACGACGCGTTATCTCAGGACAACTGCTCGACTGGCGCGCCTTGATCTCCAGAAGAGTGAGTGGACAAAGTATTATCCCATGTCCAATGGCTATCGAGCCATGGGGCCTCCCGCCACCAGATATCATCACCAGCTCTGGATCCAAAGGTTCCTGGCTAGGGTTAAAGTCATCCCCTTTCGTAGCCTTCCCCGCGTCCCTGTATGGCACGAGCTTCTGGTGGGATGATATGTTGGTGAAGTTATTGGGGTCATCTAGGTCAGACTCAGAGAATGCCTTCGCCTTCTTCTACGAGGCAGTATGGGCCATGCCATAAAGGTCCTACAAGTGTGGCATCTCCGTCTTATTGTGATGCGCCTAAAAGAGAGGAACAAAATATTAGCATCAATAATGAATTGCATGAATCATGAAGCAAATCACATACCCAGTTTCGTCCAAACTGAAGTAAGTTGGCGCTGCCTTGATGATGTGGCACACCAACCATTTGGCTACGCTGATCCTTCGCATTCTCATGGACGGCTCGCCAGCTGCCTGTGCACCACTCATCAACCAACGCCTCCCAACAATCTATCTTATCCGCAAACCATCTCGGGGGCACCTATAAGTTATTAGAAAGAATTTTCAGCGCTACGCCTATGAATGAAATCAAGAAAACTACGTAGAAGGAGTTAAGGATAGGTAATTACCTTCATGTATTGCTCCTTCTTCAGAAACTTTCCGCGGAAATCCTTCTTCTGCTTCTTAATACCACGCGTGGCGTAGTAATCTCGAATAGCATGTGGCCAAGCCTCGTGGCGTAAGTTCTGTAGTAACCGCCTACACTTGGGCTCAAGAACCCTGGCCGCCTCCTCCTCATATCCATCCTCACACCTATAGAAGGTCTGCAATCAAACGTGAAAACACCGATTAGTACAATAATTAGCTATATTGTTAATTTTAGATTCTGTAAAAGGATAATTTACCCAAAAGCTCTTGATCACCATCTCGGCCCTCGTGTGGCACAAGACACCATCTATAATCTCCTCCGGCGGGGCCTGCGCAGCCTGGTAGTGCTCCCAGGAAAATCCTAGTGTAGGAACCTGACCCTCACCAGGCAACGTGACAAACCCCGGGAAATTTGTCCGGCAAAGCACACCAACGACGGAGTTCGGCCTGCGGACTCCAAGAGGGTGTACCAATCCCCTGCAGTATGATAAGGTCAACGCATTAGATATTTGAACAAACTTGAAGGCAAAAGCTAAAAAAAGAGTAAATGTACTTACCTATCTCCTTCAGGTTTAATCACCGGCCTCTGCTTGCGGGTAGCCGGCATGACCTGGAGACGTGTACTACCACGCTTGTACACGGTGGCCCCGTCCACCTGCACATCGCCCTCACTATCCGTAAGCTCATCCCCGCCATCCCCACCCCCTGAGCCACCCGGACCCTCGGTCCAATCCGGCAACTAGGTACGATCCGGCCAGGTCTCCCATCCGGGCCTCTCCACGTCGGGTGAAGCCTCCGGAACAGTAGTCTCCTCCGGCTGCTCCTGGGCCGAATGCACCTCGACCCGAGGCTTCTCCTGGACCGGAGTCTCATGGGACGAACGCCTGTCAACAACAGGCTCCTGGAACGGAGTCCCCGTAGCCTCCTTCGCAAACCGGTCGACCATACTAGTCCTATGCTCGGGTGAATGAGCTGGTGGTGGTGGCGAGGACGGCTCAACAGTCCTCCTGGATCTTCTGCGGCCACCACCTCACCCTGTACCCTTCCCCTTCTTCCCTACCCGACCAGCACCTCTCCGAGTGGGCAATGCTGCCGACGAAGAAGAACCCATGGGGGGTGTCGACAGACTGTCTGCCAAGGCTCTACGGAGAGATAGGGGTGGAAGGGAAGTACCACCCCTCGTGCGGGGCGCCTAGGAAGAACCCGTCGAGCGGTCTGGACCAGCGCCCACCATCTTTCCACATCTGGTGACCTGCCATGATAAAGATTAAAAGAAACTAGTACAACATAAAAAAAATTGAATAACTGACATGAATAATAATATGTACATGAATAATAAAGATTAAAATATATATAATTTAAGTTGTGAATCTTACAAACTAATAATCATCATCACTAAATGCATCATCATCATCACTATCACGCATGTCTTCATGAATGACGTGCTCGTCGGGTTCAACGGCGTGATGTTTTGAAAGGCCTTCCTTTAATCGTTGAAGCATTGACAGGTCATCCGCATCAGTAACCTCTACGAGTTCCAAGTCTTCTGGTTCCGGCTCAGGGCTGGAGTCGGATTCATTTTCGCTGTCTACTTCCATGTTCCTGGGTGAAGCACGGCGGTTCTTGAAACGTTTCTTGGAAAGACGTGTTTCTTGGAAGAATTCTCCATCATATGTGTCTGGGTTAATGTGAGGTTCATAATCCTGTTCATTTGGGACAGGTGGTCTGACATGTGGCGGCACTTCATAAACAACATACCACTTTCCAGATTCTTATCCGTTTGGCATGCCCACGGTAGATAGAAAACTTGGGTCGCCTGTTGAGCCGAAATATAGACATCGGGAACATCTAAATGGGTGTTTGGATTGATTTCGACTAGTCCTATATGTTCATGAGTCCTTCTAGTCTTTTTCGGCTGGAACCAATAACATTTGAAGACTACGACGTTCGGTGGGTTTTCACCATAGAATTGAAGTTCATAAATTGCTTCAACTCGTCCATAATACTCGATAACACCTTCGCCGATAGCAGAGACACCACAATTTGTATATTTCCGGTCGGGCATAGATAGCTCTTTGCCAAAGGTACGAAAGAGATACCCGTTGATGTTGTATTTCTCAAATGAACGGACCTTATAGTCAAAACCATTAGCGACTTGTCTCAATTCGGTGTCCATAGACTCTGAATTAGCCTACAAGTTTAATACGAAACGGTTGTTGCATTAGCCGCAAGTTAGACCAAGAATGAAATGGTCCATTATTGATAATTACCGTTTGTTTGAACCAAGAGATGAAACCGGGATAGCCGCCTCCTATCTTTGACAGAAGCTCATACTCTTCGACGGAATCATTTTCGATCACCGCTCCATCCGAGAATTTGACAACGTAACGGCTGTTTGAAATATCCGGGAATAAGAGCAGTTCAAATGAATTAGAAGTTATGGGAAAATGTGCCAGGAACTCACTCGATGTACGGCCGCACTTCTGTTAGGTTGTTGAAGATATACAACGAAATGTTCCGCCATTCTTCAACATCCAACATTATTGGTTTCGAAGCACCTGCTGGTGCGAGCTTCTCTTTGAATAGGCTGACATTGGACCCACCTTTTTTAGGGTCTGCATTATTGTGCCGAGGCTTCGGATTACGCAAATGATGATTTTTGGCTTCGTAGTGTGCTGTCACAAAGTTTGCCACCTCCTCAGTAATGAATGCCTCAGCCATCGATGCTTCAATTCTATGCTTATTTTTACATTTAGCTCGAAGGGTCTTCTGCATCCTCTCAGTTGCATAGCACCAACGATCTTGCACGGGCCCACCCAATCTTGCCTCGGTCGGTGGATGTAAAATCAAATGCTGCATTGGCTTAAAGAAGCCCGCTGGAAAGATCTTCTCTAACTTGCACAACAACTCCGGTGCAAACTCCTCCATGTCTTCTACCATGCCAGGCGAGAATTATTTCGCACAAAGAACACGGAAGAAATAGCTCAGCTCCGCCAGTACTAGCCATTCATCCTCAGGAATAAAGCCACGTAACATCACCGACATTACCCGCTCTAGCCATATGTGCCAATCATGACCCTTGAGACCAAAGATTTTTAATTTTTCAAGACTCACTCCCCTCTTTTGGTTCGCTGCATACCCATCGGGGAACATCAAGTTCATTTTGACCCACAAGATAATTTCCCTCATAGCTGGCCTTCCAAGATTGAACCAGGCCTTTGGCTTCGACCACTTCTGCTTTCCTTTGCCTTCTCGCATGTTTTGTAACGGTCTATGACATAGTGTCTCTTGATCAACTCTAGCCTTAATATTATCCTTTGTCTTCCCATCTATGTCGAACAATGTACCCAAAATAGCCTCTCCGATATTCTTTTCAGTGTGCATCATGTCGATATTGTGTGGAAGAAGGAGGTCATTGAAGTAAGGAAGATCCGAGAAGCATGGCTTGTGAGTCCACGCGTGTTTTGAATTATACCCCTTGAAATACCCTGGATGCTCTGGATCAGGCTCAAGGGCGTTTAACTGATCCAGGATCCGTTTCCCTATGAATGCAGGTGGTGCCAAGTTTTTGACAACTTTACCTTTCATAAAGTTCTTCTTGTCTTTTCTGAACTGATGGTCAGGATCCAGGAACTGTCTATGCAAGTCAAAGCAAGAATACTTTTGACCCTCCTGCAACCAATGAAACTAAAGAGCTGCCTTGCATTGGGGGCACGGCAACCTTCCATGCACACACCATCCAGAGAATATCGCATACGCTGGCAAGTCATGCATAGAGTACATGTACCACACATGCATTTTGAAGTTTTCTTTTCTAGCGGCATCGTATGTCTTGACCCCATTATCCCAAGCTTCTTCCAATTCATCCTTAAGCGGTTGCAGGTACACATTCATATTCTTCCCCGGATAATTGGGCCCTGGAATTATCAACGTCAGAAATATGTTCTTTCTTTGCATAATTTGCCCGGGGGGGGAGATTGAGTGGAATGACAAATACAGGCCAACAACTGTATTGGGTTGCCGTCATGCCAAAGGGATTAAAACCATCCGTGGCGGCGCAGACTCGAGGATTCCTTGGATCTGCCGCTTTATCCTGATGCAATCCATCGAAATGTTTCCATGCTTCCCCATCCAATGTGTGTACCATCATCTTATTCCCATCCGCATCTAGTTCGGTTCTTTTGCCCAATTTGTGCCATGTCATCTGTCTCGCTGTCTCTTCGACCATGAAAAGACGTTGATGTCTTGGTATGATTGGCATATACCGAAGAACACTAACTGCGATTTTGGTCTGCCTCTTCTTACCCATACCGTTGTCTACCACAAGATACCTGCAAGACTCGCAATTGGGAGAATAGTCCAAGTGTGCATACTCCTTCCTAAATAAGACACATCCTTTCTCACATGCATCTATCTTCTCACAGGGCATCTTAAGTACACGAAGTATTTTGTCCGATTGGTACAGGTTTGCAGGCATGACATGGCCTTTGGGTAGGAAACGTCCAAATAGTGTCATCATCGTGTCGTAGCATTCTCTTCCCAAGTTGAACTGAGCCTTCAGAGCCATTACTTGTGCAATTGCATCCAGCTGACAGAGCTCAGTGTGCTCATGGAGAGGACGTTTTGAAGACTCCAACATTTCATAAAAGGCCTTTGTAGATTCCTCCATCTCATTTTCCGAATCCCGAGCATCATCAAAGTCTTGCACCATGTCTTCGATCCCGGTACCATGCTCGTCCGTGCGACGACGAACCACCTCAGCTCTTGTGCATTGCATAGAGTCACCATGAAATGTCCACACCGTATAATTAGGCTTAAAACCCCTCCTCTGCAGGTGTTTAATCATTACTGCCTCTGTCGTCTTTTTATAGTTGTCGCATCCAGGACAGGGGCAATAGTTTCTTTCCTGACCATTTGCGAATGCGGCTTTCACAAATTCCTTTGTTTCTACAAACCATTCTTTCGTCATCTCTTTCTGACTAGGGTGACCGGAATACATCCACGCACGATCACTCATCTTGCGTAGCTACTAAAGACAGAAGAAATATATTTATATATAATTTAGCATTTATATTCATCGGTTAATCAGGTTCACCATTTTTATTACGCCCACGCAACCTACACGCTAATAGGTAAAGATAGGTCCTAATCCCACCCGAGTATGTGTAGATTGGGTTCGTTTTCCCATGCTCTGCTCCGGATCCAACACAAAATTTCGGCAGCACCTCCCCGCTGTTCTCCTGATACACGTCTCCGCAATAAACACACAGGATGTGCATCCGGAGAACAACAGGGAGGCACTGACGAAATTCCGCATCAGATCCAGAGCACAGCATACGGGAAAACGAACCCAATCTACACATACTCGGGCTGTCCATGGATAATGTTGGACAATTCGAAACGATGGCGGTTATAAATATGCAAAGACATGCATATTTATAGATGTCGCCCTTTCTAACGGGAGACGCATACTGGTCACACATACTGATAAATTAATTGAATTACCTAAATCTAGAAAGTTTCATCCAGAAACCGAGCCACAGTAAATGAAGGGGCGAGTAGGAGATGAAATTTGTACTGACCCACGAATGCAGGGGCGGAGCTCGTACAAAGCACGGCCAGGTCTTCGCACACCAGACCTCACAACGACGAGACAACTATCACATGTAAATCCACCCGATCAACACACATATTCTAATTATGTCATTTTAGAGGAAAACAAGTTAAGAATATAATATTCATGATCTAACCAAGGTTTTTATGCCATTTTGTAGCTAAATGGGCTAATTATCTCATTGTTGGGGGAAATAAGGTCAGGAGAATAAGATAGAGGAGAAGAAAGAGGAGGAGGAGAAGAAGAAGAAGAAATCAAGATGAAGGAGAAGGAGGAGGAGGAGAAGAAGGAGGAGGAGAAGGTATTCTTCTTCTCTTCTTTTCTTCTTCTTTCCTGCTTCTCCTTCTTATTTTTGTCTTCTCCTCCTCCTATTCTTCTTCTTCTTCTTCTTCTTCTTCTTCTTCTTCTCCTCCTCCTCCTCTTCTCCTCTTCTCCTCCTCCTCCTCTTCTTCTTCTTCCTATTCGTTCTATTAAGCTAACTAACTAACTAACCTAACTAACCAAGCTAACTAAACGTATCGCTAAACCTAGATAGCACTAAACAGAAAAAAATAACAAAAAAAGAATCTACCACTAAGTAACTAAAAAAGAATCTAGCTACCACTAAATTCCAAACCATAAAAAATCAACTTCTTCTTCTTTTCTCTTCTTCTCTTTCTTATATTTTTCTTATTCTCTTCTTCTCTTCTTCTTTACTTCTTCTCCTTCTTATTTTTTCTTCGTCTCTTCTTCTTCTTCTTCTTCTCCTTATTTTTTCTTCTCCTCTTCTTCTTCTTCTTCTTCTTCTTCTTCTTCTTCTTCTTCTTCTTCTTCTTCTTTTTCTTCTCCTCCTCCTCCTACTCCTACTCCTCTTCTTCTTCTCCTCTTCTTGTCCTCCTCCTCCTCCTCTTCTCCTCTTCTCCTCCTCCACCTAACGAACCAAGCTAACTAACTAACCTAACTAAAAATACTAACCTAACTAAATCTACCACTAAAACTGCTAACAATAACAACTACCAAAACTACTAAAACTACTAAAATATAATAAAACTACTAAAAAATAATGTGGGTGGGGGTGGGGGTGGGGTGTGGGGGCTCGCCGGGAGGGGCGGCTATGGAGGGGCCGGGGTGTTGGGGTGGCGGGGCGGCGCCGGGGGCGCCATGGGAGGCGGCGCGACGGTGGTGGGGCAGCGGCAGCGGGGGCGAGGTGGGGAGAGAGAGAGGGGGGCGGCGGCGGGGGCGACAGGGGCGGCGGCAGGGGCGACAGGGGCGACAGGGGCGGCAGTGGGGGCGACAGGGGCGGCGGCGGGGGCGACAGGGGCGGCGACGCGATGGGGGCGGTGGCGTGACGGTGGTGGCGGCGGCCGTTACAGAGAGAGGGGCGCGCGGGGTGGGGAGAGAGAGAGGGGCGGGGTGGGGGGAAGGAGCCATTAACGGTGTTAGAGCATTGCCGTCTGCCGGCGGACGGCAAGGAGTCTAGACTCTTTGCCGTCTGTCTCTGGACTCTTTGTCCTCCGCTAGCAAACGGCAAAGGTCCGACTCCAATTTGACCTAGCCACCCCGCGGTCAGGTGGGCCTATCTATATCTTTGCCGTCTGCCTCTGGACTCTTTGCCGTCCGCTAGGAGACGGCAAAGATGTGACAGATGGCAAAAAGACTTTATGCCATCAGCCTGTGCTTTGCCGTCTGTTTTGCTGAAGCTCACGGCAAAGACACTCTTTGCCATCAGCTAGCAGACGGCAAAGACTAGGCAGATGGCAAAAAACTGTTTTCCAGTAGTGAGAACAGCAATACATCATAAAGATTCTTATGGGAAAGTATCAATTCCTTCACAAAGCAAAGCATGAAGCAAAAACCTTACCGAGAAGTAACCAACAATAGTCCATGGTCATTGAAGCAATTGCAATTTATCACAACATCAGAAAGATTCAAATAAGAGCTTGTAAGGCAAACCCACATACTCAATCATCTCTTTTGTTTTCCACAATTGTTACAACTCACGTGGTAATCATGGTGTCAGAGTTTCAGCTGGACACAGAGGAAGATAGGGGCTTATGGTTTTGCCTCCCAACGGTTTACCTCAAGGGTAAAGTCAACAACAATAAAGCATGAGTACTCAATTCCAAGTTGATATATGAATATATATCTTTCCCAAGCATGTGAAGGTAGCCAAGACAAAGGCAAAAGGGAATTGGCGATGATCACCATGACTCTTACAAGGGTAAAAAGTAAAGGTAGAAGATAGGCCCTTCGCAGAGGGAAGAAGAGGTTGTCATGCGCTTTTGAGGTATGAATCCGTGTCCTCTTAGTGCGGAGGAAAATATTTCCTCCTGTGACAAAGAACTTTATTATGCAGTCTGTCGCTTTTATGTCTTCCTCATCACAGGTTCGTACAAAGCTTATTTTCCACACACTAATAGATCATACATATTAGAGAGCAATTTTTATTGCTTGCACCGATGACAACTTACTTGAAGGATCTTATTCAATCCATAGGTAGGTATGGTGGACTCTCATGGCAAAACTGGTTGGAGGTTTATGGATGCACAAGTACTATCTCTACTTGGTGCGGGAGTTTTGGCTAATATGAGGTGGAAGCAATCGTCACATGCTAAGGGATCTCTAATCATATAACATTGTTTGGAACCAAGCAAACACAATTCATTGTGTCGTCTTCCTTGTCTAACATCTACTCCTAGGCATGTAATAGTTTGGTGAGTGCTCACAATTGTAAAAAGTGTCTAAGATGATATATTTATATGTGAACCTCTCTTTCCTTATTACTTCTTATTAATTGCAGCAATGACTGAGGTCTATGTTGATTTATTCTCAACAAGTTTCAATCATCATACGTGTCATAAGTGAAGTTATCACTTTCCATAAGATCGTCTCATAATCTTTCATGCTATCGTTCTTTCCATACTTTTGATCATGGCCCAAAGCAAATCCCTTGACTAAGACACTCTTTATTATATAGCTTGTAAGCTCGAATACAACGGGGGAGAGACAAAAGCAAAAGACTCAAACTAAAAACTAAAGACTTATTCCTCTAAAAGAAGAAATAAAAACTGAAAAGGAAAGAACTAAAACAAAGGTAAAAGCAAAAGATGTAAAGGTGATACGATACCAGGGCAACTCCCCCAAGCTTGGCAGAAGCCAAGGGGATTGCCCATACCAATGCTTAGTTGTCTTCCTATGGCGGTGCTGGTGGTGTTGTTGGAGTAGTCTGATCCTCCGTCTTCCAGGGTACAGTTTCTTTGGGCACTGTCTAGAGTTTTACTAGCGTAGTGAATGACATTCAACTTCTTGTCAATTCTTTGTCCTAGAACAACACCAACAACATAATCACTAGCGTCACACATGATTTCAAAGGGCAAGTTCTAGTCAGGTGGTTGAACAATAGGTGCGGTTATCAAAGCCTTCTTAAGTATTTCAATGGCTTCCTCACAATCCTCATCAAAAACAAAAGGAACATCCTTCTGCAAGAGGTTGGTAACAGGCCTAGAAATCTTAGAGAAGTATTTAATGAACCTTCTATAGAAACCAGCATGACCTAGGAAACTTCGTATACCTCTGATATGTTTGGGGCAAGGCATTTTCTCATCAACCTTAGCCTTATCAACTTCAATGCCTCTTTCAGAGATTTTGTGTCCTAAGACGATACCTTCATTAACCATAAAGTGGCACTTCTCCCAATTCAAGACGAGGTTGGTTTCTTCGCATCTTTGTAAGACTCGATCAAGGTTGCTGAGGCAATCATCAAAGTAAGACCCGTAAACGGAGAAGTCATCCATGAAAACCTCGACAATCTTTTCACAAAAGTCAGAGAATATAGCCATCATACATCTTTGGAAGGTGGTAGGTGCATTACATAAGCCAAAAGGCATACATCTATAGGCAAAGGTACCGAAAGGGCAGGTGAAAGTGGTTTTCTCTTGATCAGATTGTGCAACAGGTATCTTCGAGAAACCTGAATAACCATCTAGAAAGCAGAACTGTGTGTGTTTTGATAGCCTTCCTAGCATTTGGTCGATGAACGACAAAGTATAATGATCTTTCCTGGTTGCCTTGTTCAGTTTTTGGAAGTCTATCACCATTCTACAGCCGGTAATAATCCTTTGTGGGATTAGTTCATCCTTATCATTAGGAATGACGGTGATACCTCCCTTTTTAGGTACGCAATGTACTCGACTTACCCAATCACTATGAGCAACGGGACAAATGATTCCTGTTTCCAGAAGCTTTAATATTTCTTTTCTAACGACCTCTTTCATCTTAGGATTCAATCTCCTTTGATGATCAGCAACTGGTTTAAAGTCAGGATCGGTTTTAATCTTGTGCTAACATAGAGTAGGACTAATACCCTTAAGATCATCAAGAGTATATCCAATAGCAACGCGGTGCTTCCTCTGAGTTTTTAGTAACTTCTTCTCTCCACGCTCTGAGAGGAGAGCACTAATAATGATAGGATATATCTCCTTCTCATCAAGATAGGCATACTTAAGAGTATCAAGAAATTGCTTAAGCTCGAACACAGGATCACCCTTGGGTGGGGGAGGATCCCCAAGCAGTTCAACAGGCAGATTATTCTTGAGAATAGAATACTGTTCTAAGACAATTTTATCTATCTCATCTCTCTCCTCCATATGCATATCATTTTCATGCTCAAGCAGATATTGCTCTAAAGGATCCGTAGGAGGTACGGCAATAGAGGCAAGAGCAATGATTTCATCTCTACCAGACGACTCTCTTTCATGGGGTTTTCTCCCAAACTTAGAGAAGTTAAATTCATGAGACACACCCTCGGAACTAACTGTGACAGTCTGCTTAGTGCAATCAATGTGAGCATTGACAGTGTTGAGAAAGGGTCTACCTAATATGATGGGACAAAAGCTATCTTGTGCAGTACCAACGACGAGGAAATCAGTAGGATACTTCGTCTTACCACACAGGACTTCTACGTCTCTCACAATTCCCAGAGGGCAGATAGTGTCTCTATTAGCTAGCGTAATAGTGACATCAATGGATTCTAACTCAGCAGGTGCAATCTCATCTTTGATTTCATCATAGAGAGAACGGGGTATTGCACTAACAGTATCTCCCATATCACATAAACCATGGTAATAGTGATCTCCTATCTTAACAGAAACAACGGGCAAACCAACTACAGGTCCGTGTTTGTCTTTCACGTGAGGTTTAGCAATTCTAGCGGACTCCTCACAGAATTTGATAACATGCCCATCTATGTCTTCGGCTAAGAGATCTTTGATAATAGCAACACTAGGTTCAACTCTAATCTCCTCACGGGTGCAAGTGGTCTAATGTAACCCCTACGTATCACAGTTGGAGCTTTAGAATAATCCTTTATCCTAGCAGGGTATGGTGGTTTCTCAGTGTAAGCACAAGGAACAACAGGATCACTAAAAGCTATGATTTTCTCCTCAACTAGATTGGTTTTGGCTATGTTGCTTTCTACAGGAGGATGATATTTAAACCACTTCTCTTTGGGAAGATCAACATGAGAAGCAAAAAATTCACAAAGAGAAGCTACTATCTCAGAGTCAATTCCATACTTAGCGCTAAAATCTCTAGAAGTGTTTGTCTCAACAAAAGATTTAATGCAATCAAACTCGAAATTCATACCAAACTCCTTACCTTCCTCTAGCTCCCAATCTTCAGAGTTGCGTTTGATTCTCTCCAATAAATTCAACTTGTGATCAATATCCTTCATAAAAGAACCGGCACAAGAAGTGTCAAGCATGGTACGATCTTCATGAGAAGCCGAGCATAAAAGTTTTGAGTGATGATTTCTCTCGAGAGCTCATGATTGGGGCATGAATATAGCATTGATTTAAGCCTACCCCAAGCTTGAGCTATGCTTTCCCTGTCACAAGGCCAAAAGTTATAAATAAAGTTCCGATCACGATGTACTAAATGCATAGGATAGAACTTTTGACGAAATTCCAATTTCAACCGATTGTAGCCCCATGATCCAGCATCATCACATAGACTATACCATGTCAACGCCTTATACTTCAAAGATAAAGGAAAGACTTTCTTCTTTACCTCATCCTCGGGCAAACCTACAAGCTTAAATAAACCACAAACTTCATCTACATAGATTAGATGCAAGTCTCGATGTGAAGATCCATCTCCTGTGAAAGGATTAGCCAGCAGTTTCTCAAGCATACCCGAAGGAATTTCATGAAATATATTTTAAGTAGGTACCTCAGGTTGAGGAGCAACTCCTCGTGCTTCCATTCGTGGTGAATATACCCCGAACAAACTCCTCAAAGAAACAGTTTCCATAGTGACAAGTGACAATAAATTTCAGCATAGTATATAAATGTTTCCTTACCAATTTCCACTTACCAAATGCGCTTCACTCCCCGGCAACGGCGCGAGAAAAGAGTCTTGATGACCCACAAGTATAGGGGATCAATCGTAGTCCTTTCGATAAGTAAGAGTGTCGAACCCAACGAGGAGTAGAAGGCTCTGATAAACGGATTTTAGCAAGGTAATAACTGCAAGCACTGAAAGTAGCGGTAACAAGTGATTGTGTAGCGAGGTGAAACGTAGCAAGCAAAGAGTAACAAGTAACAAGTAGTAGCAACGGTGCAGCAAGTGGCCCAATCCCTTTTGTAGGAAGGGACAAGCCTGAACAAAGTCTTATAGGAGGAAAAACGCTCCCGAGCACACACGGGAATTTCTGTCATGCTAGTTTCATCATGTTCATATGATTCGCTTTCGTTACTTTGATAGTTTGATATGTGGGTGGACCGGCGCTTGGGTACTGCCCTTACTTGCACAAGCATCCCACTTATTATTAACCTATCTCGCAAGCATCCGCAACTACAAAAGAAGAATTAAGACAAAGTCTAACCATAGCATTAAACTAGTGGATCCAAATCAGCCCCTCACGAAGCAACACAGAGACTGGGGTTTAAGCTTCTGTCACTCCAGCAACCCATCATCTACTTACTACTCCCCAATGCTTTCCTCTTGGTCCAAATAGGTGAAGTGTTATGTAGTCGACGTTCACATAACACCACTAGAGGAAAAACAACATACATCATATCAAAATACCGAACGAATATCAAATTCACATGACTATTATCAGCATGACTTATCCCATGTTCTCTGGAACAAAAGTAACTACTCACAAGACATAATCATAATCATGACCAGAGGTGTAATGAATAGCATCAAGGATCTGAACATAAACTCTTCCACCAAGTAATCCAACTAGCATCAACTACAAAGTGTAATCACCACTACTAGCAACCTTACAAGTACCAATCTGAGTTGCGAAACAAAGATTGGTTACAAGAGATGAACTAGGGATTGGAGAGGAGATGGTGTTGATGAAGATGTTGATGAAGATGCCTCCCCTCCGACGAGAGGAGTGTTGGTGATGACGATGGCGACGATTTCCCCCTCCGGGAGGGAAGTTTCCCCGACGGGATCGTCCTCCCGGAGCTCTAGATTTGATCTGCTCAAGTTCTGCCTCGTGGCAGCGGCGAAACCACGAAAAAGCTCCCGATTGATTTTTCCAGACCAGGACGCTTCATATAGCAAAAGAGGGGGGCTAGCGGGCCTTTAGGCAGCCCACAAGCCTGCCCTGCGCCACCAGGGCGGTTGGCAAGCTTGTGGGGCCTTGGTGGCCCCCCTCCGGTAGTTCTTTCGCCCAGTATTTTTAATATATTCCAAAAAAATCCACGTAAATTTTCAGGGCATTTGGAGATGTGCAGAATAGTGGACTAGGATTTGCTCCTTTTCCAATCCAGAATTCCAGCTGTCTGAATTCTCCCTCTTCAAATAATCCTTGCAAACTAAGAGAGAAGAGGCATAAATATGGTACCACAAGTAATATAACTGCCCAAAAAGCAATAAATATCAACATGAAAGCATGATGCAAAGTGGACGTATCAGTGGGGATTGAAGTCCCGCAAGAGGCTATCACTGACAAAATTCTTCAATCACTGCCACCTAGCTACAAGAGCTTTGTGTTGAACTATAACATGCAAGGGATGAATAAGTCACCCCGTGAGTTATTCGCGATGCTGAAAGTCGCAGATTCAGAACTCCGGAGAGAATATCAAGTGTTGGTGGTGAATAATACCACTGGTTTCAAGAAAAGCGGCAAAGGCAAGAAAGGTAACTCCAAGAAGAGCGGCAAAGATGTTGCTCCTCCGATGAAGAAACCAAAGGTTGGACCTAAGCCGGAAACCGAGTGCTATTATTGCAAGGGAATGGGTCACTTGAAGCGCAACTCCCCCCAAGTATTTGGCTGATAAGAAGGCAGCCAATGCCAAACCAAGCATATGTGATATACATGTTATTGATGTGTACCTAACCACCCTCGTAGTAGTTCCTGGGTATTTGATACCGGTTCTGTTGCTCATATTTGCAACTCGAAGCAGGAACTGCGGAATAAACGAAGGCTGGCGAAGGATGAAGTGACAATGCGCGTGGGAAATGGTTACAAGGTTGATGCAATCGTCGTCGGCATGATCTCACTTCAGATACCATCACGATTAGTTATGAACTTAAATAATTGTTATTTAGTGCCTGCGTTAAGCATGAACATTATATCTGGATCTTGTTTATTGCGAGATGGTTACTCATTTAAGTCAGAGAATAATGGTTGTTCTATTTTTATGAGTAATATCTTTTATGGTCATGCACCCAATGTGAGGGGTTTGTTCATATTGAATCTTGATTGTGATGACACACATATCCATAACATTGAGACCAAAAGATGTAGAGTTAACAATGATAGCACCACCTTTTTGTGGCACTGCCGCTTAGGTCATATTGGAGTAAAGCGCATGAAGAAACTCCATGTTGACGGACTTTTGGAGTCACTTGATTTCGAATCACTTGACACGTGCGAACCATGCATCATGGGTAAGATGACTAAGACTCCGTTCTCCGGAATAATGGAGCATGCAAGTGACTTGTTGGAAATCATGATGTGTGCGGGCCGATGAGTGTGGAGGCACGCGGCGGATATCATTATTTTCTCACCTTCACTGATGATTTGAGTAGGTATGGATATATCTACTTGATGAAGCACAAGTCTGGAACGTTTGAAAAGTTCAAGCAATTTCAGAGTGAAGTTGAAAATCGTCATAACAAGAAGATCAAGTTCCTACGATCTGATCGAGGGGGAGAATATCTGAGTTTCGAGTTTGGTTCTCACTTAGGATAATGTGGAATCGTTTCACAGTTGACACCGCCTGGAACACCACAGCGTAATGGTGTGTCCGAACGTAGTAATCGTACTTTGTTACATATGGTGCAATCTATGATGTCTCTTACCGATTTACCATTATCGTTTTGGGGTTACGCATTGGAGATAGATGCATTCACTTTAAATAGGGCACCATCAAAATCCATTGAGACGACACCATATTAGCTATGGCATGGAAAGAGGCCAAAGTTGTCGTTTCTTAAAGATTGGGGATGCGATGCTTATGTCAAAAAGCTTCAGCCTGAAAAGATGGAACCCAAAGCGGAAAAGTACGTCTTCATAGGTTACCCAAAACATACAGTTGGGTACACCTTCTATCTCAAATCCGAGGGCAAAGTGTTTGTTGCTAAGAACGGAGCTTTTCTTGAGAAAGAGTTTCTCTCTAAAGAATTGAGTGGGAGGAAGATAGAACTTGATGAGGTTGTGGAACCTCTGCTCCCTCTCGATGGTCGCGCAGGGCAGACGGAAATATTTGTCGAGGCAACACTGGTTGAGGAGGAAGCTAATCATGATGACCATGAAGCTTCGGATCAAGTTGATGTTGGACCTTGCAGGTCGACAAGATCACATACTGCTCCTGAGTGGTACGGGAATCTTGTCTTATCTATCATGTTGTTAGACAACAATGAGCCTGCAAATTATGAAGAAGTAATGGTGGGCCCGGATTCCAACAAATGGTTAGAGGCCATGAAGTCCGAGATAGGATCTCTGTATGAAAACAAAGTGTGGACTTTGGAAGTATTACCTGAAGATCGCAAGGCTATTCAGAACAAATGGATCTTTAAGAAGAAGATGGACGCGGACGGTAATGTGACCGTTTATAAAGCTCGACTTGTGGCAAAGGTTTTTTGACAAGTTCAAGGAGTTGACTACGATGATACATTATCACCGGTAGCGATGCTTAAGTCCGTCCGAATCATGTTAGCAATAGCTGCATTTTTTGATTATGAAATCTGGCAGATGGACGTCAAAACGGCGTTCCTTAATGGTTTTCTTAAGGAAGAGTTGTATATGATGCAACCCGAAGGTTTTTTCGATCCAAAGAATGCTAACAACGTATGCATGCTCTAGCGATCCTTTTATGGACTGGTGCAAGCATCTCGGAGTTGGAATAAGCGCTTTGATGAGGTGCTCAAGGCGTTTGGGTTTATACAAGTTGTTGAAGAATCTTGTATATTCAAGAAAGTGAGTGGGAGCTCTATAACGTTTCTAATATTATATGTGGATGACATATTGCTGATTGGAAACAATGAGGAGTTTTTAGAGAGCGTAAAGGATTACTTGAACAAATGTTTTTCAATGAAAGACCTAGGAGATGCTGCTTACATATTAGGCATAAAGATCTATAGATAGAGGCGCCTAATATGACTTTCGCAAAGCACATACCTTGATAAAGTTTTGAAGAAATTCAAAATGGAGCAATCCAAGAAGGGGTTCTTGCCAGTATTCCAATGTATAAAGTTGAGTAAGACTCAATGTCCAGTAAGTACAGAAGATAGATAAAAGATGAGTATTGTCCCCTATGCTTCAGCCATAGGGTCTATCATGTATGCAATGTTGTGCACAAGACCGGACGTCAGCCTGGCCATAAGAATGGCAGGCAGGTTTGAAAGTGATCCATGAGTGGAACACTGGGAGGCGGTCAAGAATATTCTGAAGTACCTGAAATGGACTAAGGAAATGTTTATCGTTTATGGAGGTTACGAAGAGCTTGTCATAAAGGGTTACGTCGACGCAAGCTTTGACACTGAGACAGATGACTCTAAGTCTCAAACCAGATAGGTATTTATCCTTAATGGGGGTGCGGTAAGTTGGTGAAGTTCCAAGCAAAGCGTCATAGCAGATTCTACATGTGAAGAGGAGTACATGGCTACCTAGGAGGTGGCTAAGGAGGGTGTCTGGATGAAGTAGTTCATGATGGATCTTGGAGTTGTGCCGAGCGCACTAAATCCAATAACTCTGTTCTGTGACAACACTGGTGCCATTGCTCTAGCCAAGGAACCAAGGTTTCACAAGAAGACCAGACACATCAAACGACGCTTCAACCTCATCCACGACTATGTCGAAGGAGAGGACGAAAATATTTGCAAAGTGCACACCGATCTGAATGTTGCAGATCCACTGACTAAGACTCTTCCACGAGCGAAGCATGATCAACACCAGAACTGTATGGGTGTCAGATTCATTCCAATGTAAATCGCATAGCGATGTGAGACTAGATTATTGACTCTAGTGCAAGTGGGAGACTGTTGGAAATATGCCCTAGAGGCAATGATAAAATAGTTATTATTATATTTCATGTTTCAATATATTCGTTCGTTATCCATCCTATAATTGTATTGAATGAAAACATAAATGCATGTGTGGATATATAGACAAAACAATGTCCCTAGTAAGCCTCTAGTTGACTAGCGAGTTGATCAAGGATGGTTAAGGTTTTCTGACCATATGCAAGTGTTGTCAGTTGATGACTGGATCACATCATTAGGAGAATGATGTGATGGACAAGACCCAAACTATAAATGTAGCATGTGAGTGTGTCATTTTGTTGCTATTGTTTTCTGTGTGTCAAGTATTCATTCCTATGACCATGAGATCATGTAACTCACTGACACCGGAGGAATACCTTGTGTGTATCAAACGTCACAACGTTACTGGGTGACTATAAAGGTGCTCTACAGGTATCTCCGAAGGTGTCCGTTGAGTTAGCATGGATCAAAACTGGGATTTGTCACTCCATGTGACGGAGAGGTATCTCGGGGCCCACTCGGTAATACAACATAATATATAAGACTTGGAAGCAATGTTACTAAAGTGTTAGTCACGGGATCTTGTATTACGGAACGAGTAAAGAGACTTGCTAGTAACAAGAATGAAATATGTATAGGGATACCGACGATCAAATCTTGGGCAAGTAACATATCGAAGGACAAATGGAATGGTATACGGGATTATATGAATCCTTGGCACAGAGGTTCAACCGATAAGATCTTCGTAGAATATGTAGAATCCAATATGTACATCCAGGTCCCACTGTTGAATATTGACCGGGGAGTGTCTCAGATCATGTCTGCATAGTTCTCGAACCCGCAGGGTCTGCACACTTAAGGTTCGGTGACGTTTTGGTATAGTTGAGTTATAGGTGTTGGTGACCGAAGGTTTGTTCGGAGTCCCGGATGAGATAACGGACGTCACGAGGGTTTCCGGAATGGTCCGGAAACAAAGATTGATATATAGGATTGTTTCATTTGGCCTCCGGAAAGATTTCGGGCATTACCGGCAGTGTACCGGGAGTGACGAATGGGTTCCGGGTTTTTACCAGGAGGGGGCCACCCGCCCAGGAGAGAACCTAATAACCCATGGGTGGCGCACCAGCCCTTGGTGGGCTGGTGAGGCCAGCCCAAGTGGTGTATTTCGGCCAAGGGAAAAGTCAAGGAGAAAAGAAAAAAAAGAGGGAGGTGGGAAGGAAGGAAGGGACTCCTCCTTCCCCAAACCGAATTGGAGTTGGATTCCCTCCTCTCCCACTTCGGCCGATGCCCTAGGGGCTCCCTTGAGCCCCAAGGCTAGCCCCTCCCCTCCTCCTATATATACTAGAGGTTTTAGGGTTTTTGAGACAAAACTTTGCCACGTACAACCCTAAACCTCTACTTCGTAGTTCTTCCTATAGATCGGTTTTCTACGAAGCTCAGGCGGAGCCCTACAGGAATAGATCATCACCGTCACCGCCGCGCCGTCACGCTGTCGGAGAACTCATCACTTCCCCGTCTCTCTTGCTGGATCAACAAGGCGGAGATCGTCATCGAGCTGTACGTGTCCTGAACGCGGAGGTGTCGTCCGTTTGGTGCTAGATCGGGACGAATCGTGGGACGACAGTGATTTGAATCATGAAGCTATTCCACTACATCAACCGCGTTTCTTAACGCTTCCCGCTTAGCGATCTACAAGGTTATCTGGATCCGATCTCCCTCTCGTAGATGAACATCACCATGATTGGTCTTCGTGTGCGTAGGAATTTTTTTGTTTCCCATACAACGTTCCCCAACAAACCTCAGGTTGGTACCTCGGGTGTGACTAGTACTATTGATTACATCTTGTAGTTGATGCTTCATGGTTTATTTGGTGGAAGATCAGATGTTTAGATCCAGTATGCTATTTAATACCTCTCTGATCATGAGGATGTTTATCACTTGTGAGTAATTATTTTTGTTCTTGAGGCCACAGGAGAAGTGATGTTGCCAGTAGTCATGTGAAGTTGATATTCGTTCAATATTTTGATGATGTGAATGTTGTGATTCCCTTAGTGGTGTTATGTGAACGTCGACTACATAACACTTCACCATCTTTGGGCCTAAGGGAATCCATTGTGGAGTAGTAATTAGATGATGGGTTGCGAGAGTGACAGAAAATTAAACCCCAGTTTATGTGCTACTCCATAACGGACTGATTTGGATCCGTATGTTTAATGCTATGGTTAGAATTTATTCTTAATACTTTTCTCGTAGTTGCGGATGCTTGCGGGGGGTTAATCATAAGTGGGAGGCTTGTTCAAGTAACAACCA
Organism: Hordeum vulgare subsp. vulgare; assembly: GCF_904849725.1. Taxonomy (NCBI): domain Eukaryota; kingdom Viridiplantae; phylum Streptophyta; class Magnoliopsida; order Poales; family Poaceae; genus Hordeum; species Hordeum vulgare. The sequence continues at coordinate 295,071,648 of NC_058520.1, read as the reverse complement.
GTGGCGGAGCTAGAGAATTCTCACAGCCTAGGCACATCATAACTAAAATTTACTTTGGTTTATCTTAGTTGTTGGGCCTATTAGTTGTGTTGGACCTTTTAATACATACATGCTCCTCTCATCATATCCTTAATATTCGGATGATAATCATAAATTTGTTGCCTACGAAAGAGGCAGCCAAACAAGCTTGAGATGCAGATTATAGATTCACATTCGTTTTCCGTCCAGCCTCATCGAGAGAGATGCACGAGTTTTTTTAGGGAGATAGATTTTTTTTAGACAATGAGGCAGAGAGCTGCACGAGGTGACCCTGTTGTGGCCTATGGAGAAAATAATGAATGGAGCCTATGGCGTTCCACCCATGGTCCTAGTTTGCCGTCAGTTGCCCAAAAGGGAAAGAGGACGTCTAAACTAGCCCAGTTCGTGAAGCCCATTTATTTTGTACCGTATTTCTGTACGTTTTCAGGGATCGTTGTGATTTCGATGGCTCGGCTGCTCATAAAACTACAAAAAATCGGCAGGGTCGAGCCCGGGCACGTGCCCGGGGCGCCCCTATGGCAAAATTACCTTTGGTAATAACACCACCAAGCACCGGTCCATCCACATATCAAATTATCAAAGTACCGAATGTGAATTAACCTAACATGATGAAAGTGACTAGATGAAATTCCCATGTGTCCTCAAGAATGCTTTGCCTATTATAAGAAACTGTTTCAGCCTTTCTTTTGCAATAAAAGGATTGGGCCACCTTGTTGCACCTATTATTACTATTGCTACTTGTCACTTGTTACAATTATTTTGCTATCAAACAACTTGTTGCCGCTATTTTAATGCTTGCAGAAATTACCTTGCTGAAAACCGCTTGTCATTTCCTACCACTCCTGGTTGGGTTCGGCACTCTTATTGAAAGGACTACGATTGATCCCATATTCGTGTGCGTCATCACACACTCCTCTCCCTACTTCACTTAACTCTCCCTCTCCCCCGTTGGTGACGGCGCAACTTCACTCTCTCTCACTCCCACTCTCCCCCGTCATCGTCCGATGCTGCCATCACCGTCCGTTTCCGCCGTTGCCCCGATCCTCCCCATCACCGTAGCCCCGATCCACCCCATCCCATTCCACTCGGTAATACATCATCATCCCGGCCTTCACCGCCTCTCTCTCATAGCTTTCCTCATCGCCACCCGTGACCGCGTCTCCATGCAGACCGACAGTCGCGGAAGCAGCCATGCACACGCACACGGCTAGGGTTAGGGTATACTTCATCATTTAGATAACTGACATAGTGAAATTTCAGTAGTATAGCATGAACCATTGAAATATTTCATATGAACCCAACTTTTCCCTTTGTTCAACTTTTTATGTATTGCATCTAGACATGCACAAACGAACGAAATGTGGATTACATTTCAGAATGGGTGACCATATATATTTGTCAATCTTGGACATGCATGTAATTAGTAACACTTATACGTTGATTGCCTAGGTAAAAAATGTTTAGAAAATTTAGAACATAAAAATATTCCTAATATAACATTTTCATTATGAAATGTATGCACTTTCATATAATAAGTTTTGATCAATTAAAGTAATCTAGAACATAAAATGATAGAACATCATCTATTCTTAGGATGCAATGATAAATTGTTTTTTTTTTGAGTTATCACCAAAGAAAGTTGATAGGACAATATCAATTTATAACACTAGTCGTCAACCCGTGCCTCTGCACGGACTAGCACTTTTACTTCTTACTGTGATCATTTTTTATGGACTGTCTCCAATAATAAGATGTTTTCTTGAAGTTCTTACTACGTTAAAAAAATTCTACCATACAAAATGTCAGACAATAATAAGATGTTTCCTTAAGTTTTCGATAAAATTGGCGTGCACTATTTTATTGGTAGACATTGGGCCAACATGAGTTATAACCCTCAAACCAATACCTCATTATGATATTTGAATGATCAAATGTTCATAAATTATATATACACATTGTTGTCGTGTCATTGCGAAAGATGCATTGTAAGAATATGAACTTGGAACTTTGGCAAGGTCTACATTTGTGGACAATATGTAAAGTTGCTAAATATGGTAGAACTAATCTTACACTACCGAGAATACATGAAGCAAAGTTACATATTGGTCATACATAACAAATATTAAGCATTAGACCCTAACGAATATAATTAGTGTGTGCATTTTATTTTCATCTATATTTTATAAATTAAGTGAAATGCATATCCGTTATGAGCATATGTTGTCACTTTAAAAAAAACAAATAGTGTTTCAACTGACTTAAAAAAAAAAGATATTATTGGAACTTAAAATTTAGAGATATCCACAACATAGGAAGGTATTTTAAAAGTTTGATTATAAACATGCCTTTCAAAATAGATTATGTTCGTTTCCTATATAATGGGTTAATGGAATGATTTGCTTAGATATTTGGGAAGAAAAACATTCGGAATGTTTTGTGGGAAACGATACACGTAAAAGCCTACCTCTCAACACATTTTGGAGCACTCGTATTTTTTTGAGACCTTAGTGGATATAATTCCATAACAAAAATTTGCGCGTAGTAGGTAAAAGACTAAACAAATTTTGTTTTTATAAAAAATTGAAATATTTTGAATTTGTTTCCTATTTTCTTGGTATTTAGTTTTCAAGTATAAGAATTTATGCAATATATTAGAATGACACTATCGAGACTCCTTCACTCATAAAATAATGTGACGACATATTTGTCTATTTAATGTATATTACAGAAAATTAATGATATATAAATACATATGCCCCACTATATATTCTACTTCATCAAGTAGAATAATTCATCTACGTCCAATCCTTTTTTATCCTTTTTTCATCAAGAAATTTATGATAATTTCTAACAAAATATTTTAACTAAAGTTTACCCTGAAAAATTGGACCTAATATTCAATATCATGTTATAAAAAGTAATATTAATTTGGAGGACAACAGACGAAGCATCCAGTGAGTTTAGCCAAACTGCATGATGCTGATACATCGCATGTGGTGACGTTGGATCTAACTGGTGCACCACGTCCCATTTGGCGACTTCCTTGTAGCCTCTGCCCGACAAAACAGAGGAGTTCCTAAAAATTTGATGATGCGCCAAAGCTTCACTTTGTATGTATTAAGTCGTCGCGTCATGATGGCTCTGTACACGCTGAGCAAGTTTCTCTTTGGATGATTCCTCTTGAATGGTTGCAAGAATAAATTAGATAGAAGCACTACACATGTACGTATGCAAATATCTTGATATGAAGCTACATTAAGCTTTATTTATTTTTCGTTAGGACTCTTTCCAGAAAAAATGTATATCCTGAGGACCTACGTCTAAAGAGTCCAAGTATTTTCTTTTACGAGGAAAGAGTCCATGTCTTAACTGTCGCCTTTTTTCCTTTGCATATATGATTTGTACGCACAATTTGTTATTGTCATGTATGTCATGGGACTCGTGTAAAAAGAGCTATGTCATGGGACTCAAGAGTCCAAGTCCGAACGGTCTCCTTCTTTTGCCTTTTGATAAATGATTTGCACGTAGAATGTATTGTCATATAATATCACGTTGAGGAACAACCTTTTGCTGGTTTAATCCTAGCCATGTATCCGTGATCTAAGTGCTTAATTAATTTAAATGATGTGAATTAATGAATAGGCTTCATTGATGCATCCAATTTTTCACCTGTTGAGTTTTTATGGAAGGTGGCAGTCTTTTTTGAGCCATCAACGAATCTAGGAGTAACTATAACAAAAACGAATCCGTTTTTCCTTTTCATCAATGGAATTTTTATGGAAGGAGGCTATGATGATTAGATATATTTTTATGCTAGACATGGATGATTTCTTTGTTTTGTACACCAACCTTGAACGTGCCACATGATTTTATTCTCGACGCGTCCATTTGTGTAACGTAAGTTTACTTCTTATCTCGGACGTAAATTTTGTAATCCAATAATCCAATATATTTTGATGAGGTGGATTAATGAGAAGGCTTTAAAGGTGACTCCAATTAGTAAATAAGAGATAAGAGATGGAATCAATATTTATATTATGTTGTGGTAGCTGTATTCATTTCTTTACAATGATTCATACTATAAGCGCCAAAGTATTGACAAAACATTGATTTATTTCCATTTTGCCAAATTTCTAGCTCTTAATGTGTCCATTTTTACGAAGAGCTCATGCCTAATTTTCTTGTTTATTTTTAATTTAGATTATGTTTGTACAGCTCTAGGACCGGGGGTCCCCAGGCCCGCCTGCCTGTGGCCCAGGGCCTAGTGCATGTTGTGCGCCCTGAGGCGCCCCCCTTTAAGGCCCGAAGGTTCGGCCCTCGTGAGGGCCTCTCTTCGCAAGGGGCCGATCATGGGGTTCTCTCGAGAATGTTCTCCTCGATGCTCGTGGGGAGAAGGCGCCTCCTGACGCTCCCCCCCCCCCCCCCGAGGAGGAGGCTAACCGAGGGCGGCCTACCGAGGTCACGCGGTCCAACCTCCTCAAGTGGATAAAGTGAGCCATGTTGTGCGGCGCCAAGATCGTTGCTAGCGGATATAAACAGAATGTAGGATGGAAAGTATGTCTAGAGGGGGTGATTAGACTACTTGACAAGATAAAAACTTAGCATTTTCCCAGTTTTAGTTCTAGGCCAGTTTTAGCAATTATGGCAAGTCAAGTACACCCTACACATGCAGTTCTAAGAGTATAGCAATGGAATGTAAAACATGCAATTGTAAAGTAAAGGAGTAAGGTAGGGAGATAAAACGCATGAAGTTGACACGGTGATTTTTGGCATGGTTCCGATAGTTGGCGCTATCGTACGTCCATGTTAGTGGAGGCTTCAACCCACGGAGGGTAACGACTGCGAGGGTCCACGGAGGGCTCCACCTAGAAGGGGTCCACGAAGAAGCGGCATTGTTTATTCCACCACGGCTTCCGTCCACGAAGGACTAGCCTCACTCACGGTAGATCTTCATGAAGTAGGCGATCTCCTTGCCCATACAAACATCTTGGTTCAACTACACAACACAAAGTAGGAGGCTCCCAAGCGACACCTAACCAATCTAGGAGGCACCACCGTCCAAAAGGTAATGGATGTGCTAGAACGATGAACTCCTTGCTCTTGTGCTTCTAAAGATAGTCTCCTCAACACACAATCATTCTCTCACAAAATAGGCATGGGTAGGAGAGGTGGACTTGGGGAGGGTAGAGATCAAGTTTCAAATGATTGGATTGGAATATCTTGATCTCAACACATGAGTAGGTGACTCTCTCTCAGAAAAATGGATCTCACAATGAAGTGTGTGTTCTGAGTGCTTCTCCCTCAAATGAGAGATGGGTGGAGGGGTATATATAGGAAGGCCCCAAAATCCATCTGTTACACCTAAAGTGACCAACTCGATAACACCGAAGTCATGAAAGCGGTGGTACCGACTTGCACTAAAGGAAGCAACTTTTGAATCTCGATGTAAACAATATACACAACTCGGTGACACCGAAAAGGTGGCTAACGGTCAGATGACACGACTCGATGATCCCAATACCCAAACTCAGGAATTCCGATTTTGTGTACCGAGGCAACGGAAAGTTGGTCACCTAAACTCGGTAGCACCGACACAGTTTTGGTTGCACCGATTTGATGGCTTTGGCTAGGGTTGTGTGTGGGATGAAAATCGATAGGGCCAAATTGAGAATATTGTTGGCACCGATTTTGTGTATGTGGCTTTGGACAGAATGGTTATGTGGAAAACTGACTGAGTAGTTTTGGTGGCTATCTCTAAGAACTTGAGCAAGCAATTCATTTTAATACCTCACCCCCTTTTAATAGTATTGGCTTTCCTATGGACTCAAAAGTGATTTCTCACAAATTTAAAATGAAGAGTCTTCTAGCTTGAAGCTTGGGGCAATCTTATTCCTTTCTTGCATCAAAGGGCATCTCCGCATAAGCCTTTAGCCAATGCATCTTTTGAACTTTTCTAAAATATACTTGGATAAACATATTATACCAATGATGCATATGTTGTGAGAAATATCAAAACCACCTTAGGGAGCAATTGTGCTTTGAGAGAGACTTTCCCCTTTGGTGTTAAGGGATGCAAGCGAGCTACGGGTTCCCAAAGAAACCCCAAAGGTTTCCCGATCAATGCATGAGGACTAAGGTTGGGGGCTCAACATGATGGAGGTCATACCTGAGCCCACCATCGCACCATGAAGAAGGGATTTTGCATGTGAAGACCACCTTTGTTAGGGCAGGCCGCAGTCTTGTGCCCTTTCAAAATGACTGTTGTGGTTGCCCTTCCCGCTAACTGTGTTTTTGGGGAAGAGGACCACGGCGAGTATAGAAAAGAGGACCAACCTCCGTAGTAAACAACATCCTCCCCCCCCCCCCCCCCCCGTTATTTCGACTAGGGCAAGAACCCACCTCTGTACTTGTCTTGCACCCGGAGCTTTCTATACAAGCAGGAGTAGGGTTTTACACCACAAGGTGGCCTAACCTGGGTAAACTACCACGTCCGCTTCCCTTAGCTCATCGGAGAGTCGCCGTGAAGTTGAGAGGTATAGCAGGGTAGGAGAGGGAGCACACCCCAGCGTTCGAACCTTTTCTTGGGTCTGCGGAGCTCCGATTCCGACATTTGGCACACCAGGTAGGGGTGCGCAACCGCTCTTCAACTCGAGTTTCGGTCCCAGCTTCACCGACCCCATGCCCGATGCTCGTTGTGTGCGTGTTGAGCACAGGGATGCACGGGTCATGGTGACTGCACTCGCACGCCTTGGCATCCGTCGTCACTCCGCCGGGGCGGAGGCGGCGGCCACTGACCCTTCAGCCCGCGAGCAGGAAGCTTCGTCCGTACATCCTTCCGTGCAGAGGGAAGGCCACACCACCACAGCTTCCTCCTCCCACACCCATCTAGAGCGGGTGAACGTGTAGGTGGCGCTGCTGATGGCCCGCGAACTGCTCCACTACCGTCTGGAAGACGTCAGCTATGACACGTCGCTAGCCCGCATCACCCAGCTTGTCACCGTCGTCGAAGAAGCCTAGGTGCCTTCTCGTTCGCTCCGCCCCCTCCATCCCACGACGAAGAGGAGGATCAGGGGGCGCCATCGGCTCCCCTTGCGCACGGCGACCAGCCCGAGCCCAGGTGCGGTGCGCGCCCGGGGAACCTGCCTCGCGAACCGCCACCATGCGCTCAAGAAGATAGAGACAGATGTTAGATCATCCAGCACGAGGCACCGTTAAATGCATGTGCAGTCCTCGAGAAGCAGTGCTAGCGCCTCGACAGGGTCATCTAGGACGTTGCAGCGGTCGGGCGCCACAACTAGGCCACTTTCATGCATGGAGGCTATGCCAGCACCGTTGGTTATCGGGCCTTCACCCGCGAACAATGCAGGATGTTGTGGCCTTCTAAGTTAAAGCCCGACCTACCCCCACGCTATGACGGCTCCCTAGACCATGCGGAGTTCCTCCAACTCTATGCCCTGAGCGTCGAGGCGGCACGCGGCAACGACAACGTCATGGCGATTTGGTGCTCGATGGCACTCAAAGACGGTGCGCGGTCCTGGATCCTAAACCTGCATGAGGGCTCGGTCTCTTGTTGGAGTGACCCGTGCGGGCTGTTCATCACCAACTTCAAGGGCACACATGACCGCCCTCTCTTCGTCAACAAACTTCGCCACATGAAGCAGCACCCTGGCGAGACCCTTCGCATGTACATCCCAAGGTTCAGCGACGTGCACAACAAGACCACACACGCCACGGACGAGGCGGTCATCAAGGCGTTCACCAACAGCGTCAAGGACCTCAAGATGTGTGAGAAGCTCGCCGTCAACGACACCCTGAACACAGACATGGAGCTGTTTAACTTGGCCGACAAGTGTGCCAATGCTAAAGATGGCTGCATGTTCGCCCGAAGACGCCAAGGCCAAGGCTAAGGAGTTCAAGCGCAAGGCACCCGTCGTGCTCGCAGCTGAAGCCAAGCAGAAGCGCGACTGCGAGTGAAGCGTGCCCGAGAAGGAAGGTCGCTCGTTCAGCATCTATCACGACGTGCACACCGACAACAGCGAAGATAGCTAGGAGCTGATGGTACTCCGGGACGAGCGGGTTGGCCGGAGCCCGGAGCACAACGACCGCGGTGCCGGTCTCGATGGCGACCGTGATGGTGGCAGATGGGACAACCGCAACGGTAACCCTTGTCGGGACTGGTACGCGCAGCTTTCCAACAATAGCTGGCGTGACTAGCCTCGCGAGATGCACCCTCGGGACAACGCGGAGCTCCCTCCACTGCCTCAGCCACCTCCGAGGAGGAACAAGGACAACCAACGTGATGAGGAGATCAGGGCCCACCAGGAGCCTCGCACGGTGGCCTACATCCTCGATCAGCAATGGGCTATCAAGCCCCTCAAGTGGTCCCAATACACCATCACCTTTGACGCCAAGGATAGCCTGAAGTCTGTAGCCGTCGTAGGCACGTTTCCCATAATGTGCACTCCCACCATCAGCAACGTGGCAGTCACCAAGGCCCTCATCGACGGGGGCGCGGGCCTCAACATGCTATCTGTCGATACCTTCGACATGCTCCAGGTGCCCTACGACCAGCTGAAGCCGACCAGGCCATTCTCGGGGGTGACCAACAGCTCCACCATCCCTCTGGGCAGGTATGCCTTCTGGCCACCTTCGACAGGCACGACAACTATCACATTGAACACATCGACTTCGATGTGGCGCACATCGGGCTCCCATACAATGCCATCCTGGGCTACCTCGTGCTGGCCAAGTTCATGGCCGCGACCCACCACGGCTACAACGTCCTCAAGATGTCGGGCTGCAATGGAAGCATCACCGTTGCATGTGATGAGAGGGAAGCTATCTTCTCCCTAGAGCGCGCTTATAGGACTGCTTCCACCGAGCACTCAGACGATGCCGGAGGCGATGTGCCTTGCGAGGCCGCACCTCCGAGGAAGAGGCAGCCGCTGCTCGCCTTTAGCTCTGCCAAGGCAAAGGATCCGATGGCTAGAGCCAAGGTCACAAGCCCCACACGTGCCACGAGTGCTTTCCCTCTTCCGGCATAGGAAGTCGTAGCCAGCTCCTCCCTCGGGTCGGGCTCGGGGTCTTTCACACGAAAGGCATCCGACCTAGGCACTACACTAAGAGAGGTGCTTGGGCACCACGTGGAGGAGCGCCTCAACACGCGCCCTCACGAGCGAGGGGTACAACATTAGGCACCGGGAGCTGAGGAGTTCATCGCCTAGGAGATCAACAGGCTCCGGGAGGCATGCTCCATGCATGGCGGGTGCTGCACTGAGCGCTGCGTCGGGAGGCTCATCACTCCCGATGGGATTGTGGAGATGCGCATGTGCATAGATGTCGCAGGCCTCAACGGGGTTGCCCTCGGAGTTCCTTCTGGCCAACGCGAGCGGGGCCGGGCTGAGGCGCCCATGCTGGCTGCGCTCGCATGCCAGTTGGCCTGGAGAACGCCGTGGCCGAGTTCCAAAGGCTGGTTCGGCTCGCGTAGGCGCCTCTCATGGCACCAGGGCTCCGCGAGCCCACGGGTCCCGAGGAGGCAGCAGACCCCTAAGAAGATCGACCGTCATGATGCGCTTCATCCAGCGACTCGAAGCTCCCATGACAACACGATCGCGCGGTGAAGTTCCGTGTCATCCAAGATCGAGGCCGTCATTCAGGCTGCACTACCTCTCAGGCATGATGGCCCTTCCTCGTGAAGTTCTCGCCTTTTGATTGTGTGGTAAACTTTGTTATTTCCCTTGAAAACTTATGTTGTTTGCTTGAAATGCATCACTGCTGGTTTGGCACCTCGTTCCCTCGAGCGCTATGCGACATATGATTTTTTGCTTGATCATTCCATGAAGAAACCTGTCACGGCATTTGTGCTCGGGTTCGTCCCTGCAGTGTTGCTAAATCCGAACGACTGAGCTTCGAGTGAAGGGCTTACGCGTGTATACGTCACCTCCTCGGGTCCTCGGTGCCTAACATCTTCATGTAGTGGCCTCACAATGGTCACCCGATGTGTGTTGCCCCCCTTCGTGTTGCAGGTTTCGTGAGCATGCTCATGCGCGAAGGATGAGGTGCAACCCACCTGAAGGCTGAGGCTAGGAGCTCTCGAGCCTTGTGCGTGGGGTGTCCGACACCTTATAAATCACCACCCATGACACTCTCACATAATAATGAGTTTGGGGATGTAAACATTCCGGAGCCTCCCGAAGTGGAAGCCCGCGACGGACCGCCTCGTGGCCTCACGAGGGGGCTCCCGCCCACGCCCAAGTGGAAGTTCCCATGCTCCATGCTGGCGGCATTAGTGTCGAACTATGACTATGCCCACGCCCAAGTGGAAGCTCCATGCATTGCGCTGGGGAGGATCCTTGGAGTTCCACGCTTGCCAGCTTCCCCTTGTACCTCCCACCAGGGGGGGTGCTAGGACATGGTGCCTGTGCTCGGGTACGTCTCTGAAGCGCTGAAAAATCCAAGTGATCAAGCTCTGTCTCACAGGCTCACCCCCATGCACATCACCTCCTGAAGTCCTTAGTGTCTAGTTCTTGCACGACACCCAAGCAGAAGCAGGGGAGCGCATGAAGCTCTGACCAATTCGCTCCTATGAGAGCCTCTTGCGTGTCAAGGGGGGTGCCTGAGTATCACGAGTGGGGACCTTCACTGGCCGTGTAGCCTCTCACCTCCCGGTAATCCACTGGTGGTTGAGATACGTGCAGGGTTGGGACCTCCCGACACAGAGTTAAAGTCTTCATCACGGAGCGGGAGTTGCTTGCGCGCCGGGGTGGGGGGGGGGTACATCAGCATCGCAACTCAGGACCTTCACTGGCCCTTTAGCCTCTCACCTCCTAGTAATCTAGTGGCGGTTGAGATACGCGCAGGGTTGGACCTTGCCAATATAGAGCGCAAAGGCTCCAAATAGTAAGTACTAGGATTCTCATGGGAGTCGCTTGCGTGTCAAGGGGGGTAGCTGAGCATCACGGCTAAGGACCTTCACTAGCCGTGTATCCTCTCACCTCCTGGTAATCCATTTGCGGTTGAGATACTTGCAGGGTTGGGCCCTGCCGAGGTAGACCTCCAAGGCTTCCGGAGGAGAACATTAGGGCCCTCAAGGGAGTCGATTGTGCGTCAAGGGGGGCTGCCTGAGCATCATGACTCAGGACCTTCACTGGCCCTGTAGCCTCTCACCTCCTAGTAATCTAGTGGCGGTTGATACACGCGTAGTGTTGGGCCCCGCCGACGTAGAGCGCCAAGGCTTCTAGTGGAGAACTTTAGGTCCCTCAAGGGGGTTGCTTGCGCGTCGAGGGGGGGTGCGTGAGCATCGCGACTCATGACCTTCACTGGCCATGTAGCCTCTCACCTCCTCGTAATCTAGTGGCAGTTAAGATACGTGCATGGTTGGGCCCTGCTGATGCAGAGCGTCAAGGCACCTGAAGGGGAACGCGAAGGTCCTCAAGGGAGTCTCTCGCGCGTCAAGCGGAGGGCGGGGGAGGGGGGGCTGCGCATCGTGACTCAGGAGCTTCACTCGCCAAGTAGCCTCTCATCTCCTAGTAATCCATTGGGAGCAGAGATACACGCAGGGTTGGGCCCTGTCGACGCAGAGCACAAATACAAGCAAGAGAAGAACCTAACACAGAAATAGACATTATGAATCGCAAATAGTTATTACAGAATTCAAATTGTTCCATAGAAGAAATGGTGATGCCTAACGCCTCCTTGAGTCAAGGATAATCTCTTTCAGGGCAAGGCAGAGGGCTCTTCGCCAGACTCCTCGCAATCACCACAGGAGAACTTCTCGAGCAGCATATGCACATGACCCTCCATGGCGGTCGCCATGTCATCGTGGGACTCCTCAGTCACACGGCCCATCACGCCTTCTAACTCGAAGTGGGGATCGTGAAGTAGGAGGTGGTTCAAGACGCGAGTCGTGGACACGGTGAAAATGCCGTGGCACTCCTCCTCGAGGATGTTGTCCACCTTCATGATCTCGGAAGAAAACTTGGCGTAGCCGACGTCCTGAGGAATGAGGGGAGCCTCGAGCCCGAACCTGTAGATATAGCTCACTGTTTGGTGGGTTGTGAGGTCCACAAAAGAATGTGTGGCATGGTCCGCTGCCGCCTTCGCGTAAGCAGCGGCCCGGGACTCATCTTCCCGAGCGGCCATCTTGGCGTTGGCCTCAGATACTTGCTTCGTGTGGGCATCCCGAGCCTCAGCAACCTCATGCTGAAGCACCTCCAAACGCCGGCGCTTTGCGACCTGCTTGACTGCTGCCCTCGCTAGCTCGGAGTCGCGGTAGGTAAGCTTCACCTTGCGGGTCTTCGTGGCCTCCCGAAGTGCCTTCGATCCGGCCTTTGCCTCTTCGCATCGCCAGGTGAGCGCTTCCTTCTCAGCAAGGGCGCTCTAGCAGGCAGCCTTTGCCTCGGCGGCCTCCCGCCGGCCCTCTGTGCGGACGGCCTCGGCCTTGCCTCTGACTTCCGTGGTGGAGGCATCAAGTTGGCACCACCACATGGCCAACCTCTCGCGCTCTGCAGCTAGACGTGCCTCAGCGTCCGAGATGTGTTCCTTCAGACGGGGGAGCAGGCTCAAGGCATCGGTCAGAGCCCCGCGTTGGAGCAAGGCATCCAGGCCCGCCGGGGCAAGGGCCTCCGGAGGTGGTGTCGCCCCGCCGCTGCTCGCTGCCACAACCATAGAGACCTTGACACCCTCTGCTCGGGGTTTCGGGGGCTCTAGGTCCTTCCGTGCTCTGGGCGTGTGTAGTGCGCTCACGAGGGTCACCTCCCCCGCCTCCAAGGTCCCGAAGGAGACCGCAGCCCCGACAATTGGCATAGGGGTTGAACCGTCGTTGCCTTGGCTGGCATCCTCGGCGGTAGGGCCGCCACGTCCCCGACAATCACATCTTCTCGCCGCGTGGGGGAGATGCCCGAAGATGTAGCAGCGCATCTGCGTGGGAGCATGACAGCCAAGTTGTGCGGGCTACCTACACACACGCCTATACCCCTACCAAGGGATGAAGGCGCCCTCAAGACCTGCATCACCTTCACCTCAGCACCGGTATTCTTCTTCTTTTCCTTGCCACCGCTAGGGAACCTGCGCCGAAGGAGAGACAACCTAAGCATACTATTCATGGAATAATAGCATGAGGACGGGCTAAGGTACTAAGTCATCCTCGGTGGCCCACTTCCTCATCTTCTCGACGACGGGCAGCGCGTCTTCGCCACCCTCGTGCGCCTCCCTCCCGCCACCAGAGGGCACTCGATGCAGTCCCTGGTGAGCTCATCTCTTTCTCCCTCCTTCCTGGGAGCCCGACGGGCCCCCGTGGGAAGTACAACCGCCACCGAGGGAGGAGCAGCACCATCATCGGGGGCTTCCGCCCCTGTCACCTCGGCCATCGTGGAGTCAGGCCCCGCTCCACCTCCTGAGGCCGCGGGCTCAGGGGGATCGCGTGGCGCTGCTCGTCCACGACAACATTGTCCCCAAGACTGCGTAAGGATGGATGGAGGCTGGGCGGCAGAATCCGACCATCGTCTTCCTCCCCTTCCGATGCATCTGAGTCCTGGTCGCTGTTGTCTTCGCCCGAGGACGAGACTATGATGGGGGAGTCCTTGTGCGGCCCGACGAGCCCCAGTTGTCGAAGGCGGGCATTTTCACAACCATTCCCTCCATGTTGTCGCATGTGTATAGCGGCGGCGTGGCCTGCGGGAGGTCCTCAGGGCAGGGACCCGGCAGAGCCCCCATGGCTCCATCCAGCTCATCGTACGTCAGGCCGTTGACGTGCATGCAGATTGGGTCGCCACCCGCGGCGAATTCCCACAGGGGGCACGAGTGCGCCTGGAGCAACGCGATACGATGCCCCAAGAACTCTTTGATAATCATCGCCCTCGTCAGGCGGGCCTCTGCGAGGGAAGGGATTCTCTCCATGACGGGTCCCTCCCCCGGGTTAGTGAGCTTCTTGTAGCTCCACTTGGGGGTTTGCTCGGCGGACTCAAGGGGGTCCCCAGGACCGAGCTCTCCCGACGCGCGTCCATGAAGAGCTAGTTGTTCCGGTATACCTCGACCTTCTTCCCGGCCTTCAGGCAGGGGCCCGCGCTCGCGACGTCGACAAAGGAGATGCATGCGGAGCGTTGGCCTTGGCAGTGAACTGCAAGCTGAAGAAGTGATGAAAGAGCGCCACCGAGGGCCTTATCCCCATGAAGGCCTCGTAGTAAAAGCCGAAGAAGGCCAGGAGGAGGACGGAGTTCGGCTGAAGGTACAGAGCCCGAATCTTGTAATGGGAAAGCATGGTGTAGAAAAGTTGGAGAACAACAGGACCAGCCTGGTGTAAATGCTACGGAGGAAGAAGGGGTAGGAAGACTTCACCAAGCTTCTCGGCGCTGCTGAGCCCGGCCAGACGACAGTCGCTCCCCACTTGTTCGTGTCTCCATCCATGAAAGGGAGCACCGGACCCACGTGCTCCACCTTTGAGATGCGGGAAGGCATCAGAGCATACCCGACAGTGGTGTGGCTCATGGAAGGAGCCGCAACCTTCCCTTTCTTACCGGCGGGTGCCATCCATCGAACGGAGCCGCAAAGGGGGCAAGAAGCCAACTTGCTCGAAGATTGTACCTAATGTGCCCTAGCACGGAGGGAGAAGATCCAGAAAGGTGAGAATGTCGTGGATGTGAGTAATGATGATTCACTCCCGCGTGCCTGCTTTGTGAAAGCAGGGGCGAATGTGAGAGCACTCAGAAAAGGGGGGGTGCCCCTCGTCCCGTCGCGCGCCATGCGTCTGGCCTGGCCCCCTGACGGAGAGAGCCCACACCGTCTCACCCCAGACTGCTAGGCTATAAACACCGCGGGCTAGGGGCTACTGTCGGGGCTCTAGGACTGGGGTCCCCAGGCCCACCTGCGTGCGACCTCGGTCCTAGTGCATTCTATGGGCGCTGTGGCGCTCCCCGTTAAGGCCCGAGCATTCGGACGTCGTGAGGCCCCTCCTCACGAGGGGCCGATCATGGGGTACTCCCCAGGATGTTCCATGCAAGGATCATGGGGAGAAGGCACCTCCTGACGCCCCCTGAGGAGCGGGCTAACCGAGAGCGGCCTACCGAGGTCGGGCGGTCCATACTCCTCATGTGGATGACGCGAACCATGTTGAGTGGCGCCAGGGTCGGTGCGAGCGGGTACAAACACAAATGCTTTCCCATTTGGTTTAAAGGGAGCCAAGCCGGCTGCAGTTTCCCGAAGCAACCCCCAAAGGATTCCTGATCGATGCAAGAGGACTAAGGCTGGGGGCTTGGCAGGACGGTGCTCACCCGTGAGCCCACCAGTGCATCATGAAGAAGGGCTTTTGTAGGCGAAGACCACCATTGTCAAGGCGGGCCGCAGTCTTGTCCCCTTTCAAAATGGCTGTTGTGGCTGCCCTTCTCGCCAACCGTGTTTTTGGGGAAGAGGACCAAAGCAAGTATAAATAGAGGCTCAAGCTCCGTAGTAAACAATGGACCCCATTATATCGACTAGGGCAAGAACCCGCGTTTGTACTCGTCTTCCACCTCGAGCAATCTATACAAGCAGGAGTAGGATTTTACACCACAAGGTGACCCGAACCTGGGTAATCTGTCGTGTTCTCTTCCCTTAGCTCGTGCCACCAGAGAGTCGTTGTAAAGTTGAGAGGTAGAACAGGGTAGGAGAGCGAGCGCACCCCAGAGTTCGAATCTTTCCTTGGGTCTCGGGAGCCCCGATTCCGACAGTGTTGTTGAAGATTTCTTCGGTTGTAGAAAATGGAGGATAAAAACAAGTACCGTGGTGTTGTCCAGAGGCCGTGGGGAAGTGATGCTCCCAAATCGAGAACCCCGTCACTTGCAAGAAATAATGGCTCGGCATGTTCAACTTCATTGAGGAAGCAACACACGCTTAGAATGCCAAGGCGCTCGACTACCAGGGGCGAAGCAGGGCCCAACTCAACTTTCCCCAAGATGCTTCGTGTGCGAGTGAGATAGCGCCTCCTAACATGAGCATAGTTTCCAAGGCCAAGGAGGAGGAGCACCTAAAGGTTGAGGCGCTCCTCGGGGCCCGTGAGCGTCAGAGCAACGATCCCTTGGTGGAACGGTATTTTCGGGAGGATCCACAACTGTATGACATTAACAAGGTGTTGGTGATCACCACATGCAACGAGAAGGATACCGAGGATGAACCGATAGAGTGGGATGATCTCGCGAAACAGGATGACGAGAATTAGATTAGGAGTTGATTTGTCTATCGTTCCTAGTCGTATAACTCCGTGCTTTAGATGTTTTATTAATATTTAATGTAGTACTTACGAATTTGGCTATGGCGTGCTATATATGTCCGTGACTTCATGCTAAACCTGCTTAGTAATATACCTATTTATCTAATAATACTAAAGCGGCTACTGCTTGTGTCCGGTCACCATCGCGCCTCTTTTGTAAAAAGGCCCCTGAGGTTTTAGGTATTCAACCCACGGTCCTTCTTTTAAAGTGAGAAAACGTTTCATCCCGTGTTGGAAACAAAAAACATTAGCAGGCACGAGCACGAGCTTCTTCTCTCTCCCTCATCTCGCGACCTAGCCGCCAGAGGCGGCAAAGTGCAACCTTGCGCGACAGTCGATCCACTGCCGCGCCGGTCGCCGGCTCACGCTATAGATCGCGGCACCGTGCAACACTGTTCCGCATGAGCTCCTCCTCTTGCCAGCGCGCCCGATCCCCTCGTTATGCGCCGCTAGGGAGGATTCATGCTCGCCGCTCGACGAGAGCCACCACCAACCGATCATCATTTGCAGTTGCCAGCGACCTTGCTGGCCCTTCTGCATCGCGCTCCATCAACTTGAGATGCACACGCGTGTGTGTGGATGTCCTCAGTTATGTTGTGCACACAAGGTATTTATGTGTTTGTGCGAGACAAAAAAATCCTTGGAAAATACTTACAATCCCCTACAGAACCATCCTTTTCTTTGTAGGGAAGCAAATACTTTGGGTCGTATCATATTAAGGTGAGACAGAATGGATCAGTATGAGGTGTTGGAGCAGACTTGGAAGGGCTCACTACATGGATCCTTTTTTTTCTTATGAATCTATATTTGCCCTTGCGCATACGGCTGAGGGTGTAAAAAGGGAACATTTGGCTATCACTGAATACACGAGTTTGATATCCATATCATTTCCACTGAAGAATTCTAGAGATATTTAGCTGCTCCACAATTAGTATACCTTTATATCTATATGTTAACAAATAATTGGAGTATGAAAATATCGCTAGAACCAGTATGAAAATTTGACCTCTCGAAACATGAAAACAGTGGCTTACTTCAGCACGCAAGCATAAGAGATGGTTTAGAATTAACAGCTCAGTTCACAAATATGGCTCATTATTTCCATCTAAGAGGTTGTCATGTTGATTACATCTGGATGTGCGCAGAGTGCCCATGACGAATTAAAAATAGGCCCCTCTTTCAATGTCTAAGGATTGGTCGTCTCATAACGGGCCGTCAAAGGGAGAAATTCAGCTCCATAACCTGAATGTAATTACCATCGTTCATGTTCCCTCCTATCCACTTCTGGATGTGCACTTTTTTCCCTTGTCAAAATTATCCGAAATCTAGACTTACGGGCAAATAAATTGCTTGATTCAGTGCTTTGCCAGATCAACAATAGAATCGTTCTAACTAGCACATGTCCTTAAGTTTTTAATAATGGTGCTTGGTGCAGGTGAGATATACTCCAAGGCATGAAGACATGTATTGTTAGTACAACAGTCACTCGTAAATCAATTCTCATGCATGCCCTTCTACGTATCATTGATTGTACTGTCCGGATAAACGTTGACCCTCTAGGAGAGTACAACGACAATAATATCTCAGATGTAGTCTTGATGCTCAGATGCTCATTACTTGTCATTTCTCAAATTACTAAGAAAACACTTCGAAAAATATTGCCATGGTTTGGAGTATGAATCTATTGGTTGCATTGTTTTTTAGTTTGATATGTCTTCACAATTATTCTTATAATCCTATGAACCTACTTCTTCCCGTTAATAATTTGCGAACCTTGTACTCGCAACAATGGTTGTGTGCATTTCTCGAATACAGAGGCCTATGATCTTCTTAACTTATCTGAAAATGTTATTCCACATTTCAGGCCTTGGATTACTGTCAGCTAGGTGATGAAGTTGAGAGCAAGCGGAGTTAAATCTTGATTCGCCAAGTTTGCTTTATATTGTACCATATAGTTCATATTCTGGTAGTCTTGCTTCTTCCGAAATTACAAAAACTCTAAATTACCTTCGAAGTAGTAGAGAATGGAGAAAACTTTTTATAAGGAGAACCTATAGAAACATTAAATGCAACTAAATTGCTTCTCTCATTCTGTAGGATATTAGGGCTTAGCACATCATGTGTTTCTATGGCAACTTTGGAAAATATTCTCTTTCTTTTTGGCCTATATCTACCAACATCCTGGAACTAGCCCCGTAGATGTATACCTAATATTAGTTCCGGAGTTTGTCTCAGTACTGAGATTTACATCTAGCTTATCTAGCTTACAAGTACCAGTGCACTGTCATTTCTTTCTATCAAGAAAGGAAATAATTATAAGAGATTCACAAAAGCAAGGAAGTGCTCCCAAAATTTCCTTTTGTATCTGTTAAATTGTGATTCAAATTATATTGTATTGGACTAGACGTAGTACAAATGGTGTGGACCTTTGCGTTGGTACTGACGCGTACGAGTACAACTCGTTTACTTGTCCCCAAGGACTCTCATGTATTCCCCTCATATATATTCCATGTAGTTGCACCTAAAAACGGCCTATGGTCTCGTGCTTGTAATACTTCACCCTTATACTGATTGCGTCTTCGTGCGTCCGTGATTTTTCTGCCGCAAGGGTTTTCACGTAAAAATCCGTGTCTCTCGTGTCTCGTTGATCTTATTCTATCTAACAAGTGGTATACAGAGTTAAGATTCTACGCATACCAGATTTGAGACCAGAGAGCTGGGGTTTTCCACGCCGCCGCCGCGTCAGCCGACGCGACCATCCGAAGCCGGATCGATTTCTGGTGTGTCGCCGTACGACGCCGAGACCGACAGAAGCTCTGTTCGTACGCACGCGTGCAAATTTCTTCGAGGCCGAGCCGCTACAGCCATTAGTCGCCGCTGTCTCATGTGCTCCCGTTGCTGCTGTTGCTTTCGATATTTTAATTGATCCACACCAAGCAATCCCTAAATACGTGAAGGCTCCAAGTTGGTGCTGCTGAGTTGCCGCTGCTGAGTCACGTGATCTAACAAAGATCAGGAGCTGCTTGCTTACGGCGACCCCAGGACACGCACCTGCACGTACGTTCATCGACGAGTTTAACAGATCTTGTGTCATGTTGCTACATCTACACCCGAGGCATACTATTAGGTGCTATTTACTTTGTTCGTTTGATCCGCAAATTAATTCTTCAAGAATTTTCTATCGGCTTGTACTACTTTGTCTACACAGATTTATCTACTCATGGCTTTCATGAAGTACGATCTTCCGCTGCTGGACCGTGACACAAGGTTTACCCTATGGAAAGTCAAGATGCGGGCGTTGTTGGCGCATGCCGACTATGATGATGCACTGGATAGTTTTGGGAAGAAAATAATTGAGGATTGGACTGCCGATGAGAAAAGAAGGGACCGTAAGGCTTTATCACAAATTCAACTCCATTTGCATAATAATATTTTGTAGGAAGTTTTGAGCGAGAAAACTGCCGCCGCTCTATGGTTAAAGCTGGAAGGGATTTGCATGACGAAAGATCTCACCAGCGAGATGCATCTGAAGGAAAAATTATTCATGCACAGGTTACCCGAGGGAGTTTATGAAGCTTTGAACTCTCAAGAGAAGATGAAATTAATGGTGCCTCATGATTGTTCAAGTTCATCCCAAGCCGAGGGATTATCTGTTCGTGGTAGGACAAAGGAGAAGAACTCACATAATGGAAACCGTGATAAAAGCAAAGAATAGCCAGAGGGATCAATCGCAATTCAGAGACAAGAAGCAATCTTGCAGGTATTGCAAGAGAGACGGGCATGACATCTCAGAATCTTTCAAGTTGCAAAACAAGGAAAATAGGAATGGTACGGATAAATCGAAAGGTAACAAACAAAGTGAAAATTCTGCTAATGTTGCTCGTGATGATAGTTCCGATGATGCTCTTGTTGTTATTGCTGGATGTGCCGAGACCAATGATGAGTGGGTGTTTGACACTGCGTGTATTTTTCATATGTGCCCGCATAGTGATTGGTTTACTACTTTTGATTCTAGTACTGCTTCTGGTTCCATTTTGGGTTTTGATAATTCACCATGCAAGATTGAAGGCATAGGTTCCATTCGATTCAAGATGTTTGGTGGCACAATCAGAACTTTGACAGATGTTCGACATATTCCGAAGATGAAGAGAAATCTTATCTCCGTGAGTGCCCTTGATGCAAAGGGGTACAAGAATTCAGGTGGATATAGCGTTTTGAAGGTCACTAAAGGTTCTGTCATTGTGATGAAAAGGTGACTTAAGTTCGACCAACGGAATTTATTACCTTCAAGGTTCTACCGTTTTATGTAACGCTAGTCCGGTTATTTCAAAGAAATTCTGATTGTGATGCTTCTAACCTTTGGCATATGCGTCTTGGACATATGAGTGAACTTTTTTTGGCAGAGTTAAATAAGAGAGGTCTTCTTAAAGGATATCAAACTGGTAAACTAAAATTTTGTGAGCATTATATTTTCGGCAAGCACAAGAGGGTGAAGTTCAACACTTCGACTCATACAACTGAAGGTATTCTTGATTCTGTCCATTCTGATTTATGGGGACCATCTCGCAAAAAATCACTAGGTGGTGCTAGTTACATGTTGACCATTGTTGATTATTATTTGATAAAGGTTTGGCCTTATTTCTTGAAGCATAAATGGCAAGCTTTCTCAACTTTTAAGGAGTGGAATATCATGATTGAGAGAAAAATTGAAAAGAAGGTAAAAAATACTTTGCACTGATAATGGTATGGAATTCTGTTCTAAGCAATTTGGGAATAATTGCAAGTCTGAAGGCATTGTCAAGCACTACACCGTTCCTTATACTCCTCAAAAAATGGTGTTGCTGAGCGTATGAACAGGACCATTATGTCCAGAGCCTGTTGCATGTTGTCCAATGCAAGTTTGCATAGGCGTTTTTTGGCTGAGGCCGCTTCCACTACTTGTTATCTCATCAACCGTTCACCATCTATTGCTCTTAATAAGAAAACTCCAATTGAGATATGGTCTGGTTCACCCGCTGATTATTCAGAGTTGAGAGTTTTTGGTTGCATTGCTTATGCTCATGTTGATAATGGAAAGTTGGAGCCTAGGGCTGTTAAGTGCATCTTTCTTGGTTATAAATCGGGTGTTAAAGGTTTTAAATTGTGGAATCCTGAAACACAAAAGATTGTTATTAGCAGAAATGTTATATTTAATGAATCTGCTATGTTACATGATGTTCCATCTACTAATGTTCCTCTTGAGAATGAACAACAATCTACTGTGCAACAGCCTACTGTTCCGGTGGAGCATGTTATCAATTCAGGTGATACTTATGATAAGGAAAATGTTGATGCACATGATGAACCCATCTTTGATGATGGACATGTCACTCCAAATCAGCCTATTGTTCCACCCGGTTCAAATCTCGCACGTGCAGACTTAGGCGAGGTATTAGTGCACCTGAAAGGTTAATTGAGGAGTGCAATATTGTTTCTTTTGTTTTATCTGTTGCAGAAGAAATTCAAGGTAATGCTGAGCCTTCTTAATATTCCGAGGCTATTATTTCTGGTGATAGTAATAAGTGGATGAGTGCTATGAATGATGAGATGGAATCACTTGAAAAGAATGGCACATGGGATTTAGAAAGATTACCTAGAGAGAAGAAACCTATTCGTTGCAAGTGGGTTTTCAAAATAAAGGAAGGTGTTTCTCCTAATGATGAGACAAGATATAAAGAAGGGTTGGTGGC
Source organism: Hordeum vulgare subsp. vulgare (assembly GCF_904849725.1). Lineage (NCBI taxonomy): Eukaryota > Viridiplantae > Streptophyta > Magnoliopsida > Poales > Poaceae > Hordeum > Hordeum vulgare. The sequence goes on along the minus strand of NC_058520.1, from coordinate 295,049,640 downwards.
TAAAGGTTATAGCCAAATTCCAGGTATTGACTATAACGAAGTCTTTTCTCCTGTTGTAAATCATAACTCTATTCGCACTTTACTTAGTATTGTTGCCATGAATGATTTTGAGCTTGAACAATTGGATGTTAAAACTGCATTCTTACATGGAGAATTAGAAGAGGATATTTATATGGAACAACCAGAAGGTTTTGTTATTCCTCGAAAATAAAAGCTTGTCTATAAGTTGCAGAAATCTCTTTATGGATTGAAGCAATCTCCTCGACAGTGGTACAAGAGATTTGACACCTTTATGCTCTCCCAAGGTTTCAAACGGTCTAATTATGATAGTTGTGTTTATTTGAAAACTGTCAATGGCTCAACTATTTATTTGCTCCTTTATGTTGATGACATGTCAATTGCTGCAAAGAGCATGTTAGAGATTAATGAACTAAAGAAGAAATTGAGTAATGAATTTGAGATGCAGGATTTGGGTGCAGCAAAGAAAATACTTGGCATGGAAATATCCAGAGATAGACCGTCTGGAAAATTATATCTCAGTTAGAAGGAATATATTGATAAAGTTCTTCGTCGTTTTAATATGCATAATGCCAAGCCTGTAAGTACTCCATTAGCTGCACACTTCAAATTATCATCAGCCTTATGTCCTGAGTCAGATGCAGATATTGACTACATGTCTAGAGTTCCCTATTCGAGTGTAGTTGGTTCACTTATGTATGCCATGATTTGTTCACGTCCGGATTTATCTTATGGACTGAGTGTTGTTAGTAGATACATGGCTAATCCTGGAAAAGAGCATTGGAAAGCAGTTCAGTGGATTTCCATATACCTGCGAGGTACTTCCAATGCTTATTCACAGTTTGGGAAAACTGGAGATGGACTTGTTGGTTTTGTTGATTCTGATTTTGCTGGTGATTTGGATAAGAGAATATCACTCATAGGTTATGTTTTCAACATTGGTGGTTGTGTTGTGAGTTGGAGAACAACTTTGCAGTCTATTGTGGCTTGTTCCACTACTGATGCCGAGTATATGGCTATTTCTGAGGCATGCAAAGAAGCTATGTGGTTGAGAGGTTTGTACACTGATCTTTGTGGAGACTCATCTTGCCCTACCATATTTTTTGACAGTCAAAGTGCTATATATCTTACAAAGAATCCAATGAATCATGAGAGAACAAAACACATTGATGTCAGATTTCACTATGTTCGAGATGTTGTTGCCAAAGGTCATTTGAAGGTATGCAAGATAAGTACACGTGATAATCCTGCTGATATGATGACAAAGCCAGTTCCTACCAATAAGTTTGAGCTTTGCTGAGGCTTAGTTGGTAAGCTCAGGCTTAGTTGGTATTTCTCACTAATCCTATGGACTTCGACGCACAAGGTGTTTAAGCTGATTTGGATGGAGTTATTCAATTTCTTCGACTACTGGAGGGAATTTGGATCAAGGTGGAGATTGTTAAATTGTGATCCAAATTCTACCGTATTGGACTAGACTAGTACAAACGGTGTGGGCCTTTGCGTTGGTACCGACACATACGAGTACAACTCATTTACTTGTCCTCCAAGGACTCTCATGTATTGCCCCTCATATATACTCCACGTAGTCGCACCTAAAGACGGCCCGTCGTCTCATGCTTGTAATACTCCACCCTCATAGTGATTGCGCCTTCGTGCGTCCGTGGTTTTCCTCCCGCAAGGGTTTCCATGTAAACATCTGTGTCTCTCGTGTCTCGTTGATCTCGTTTTATCTAACAGTAACTTCGGTTCAATACTTATATTATATATTTTAAGAAACATGAGTTATGGGAATCCATGTAACTATGATTCATCAGAGTCTAATTGACATGACTCATGAAAATTACAAATTTACTGTGTGATGTAAACTTAGAACTATTTTGATATATCGTTTGATTGTCTCCCTTCCCTGCTCAATATCCCCTCCGTGCCGCACATTATTCTTTGGCCTCCCTATGTGATTTGCTTCTCAGAAGGGCTGATATTTCTTCCATGTATACTAACTCGCTCAATATTAATTAGACAGAGGTTTAGTTTGAGTGGATCTTGGAAAACTTTGTCAGGTTAGTCTATAAAATAACCTAATAACCAAGCAATTCAATATAAATTTTAATTAGTTATCGATCTGTTCCACACTTGAATGTTGTCTTTCTCTACTCAAGACGCTCCATTTTTGGTTCCGTCTCATAATGGCCGCAACAAAAAAATGTCTGGTGCAAGCAGCCATAAGTTTCATATCTGCATGTAAGCACTACTTGTAATAAGCCTCTACCTCAGGTCAAAGGAAAAAAACATACAAGTTTTCTTCACTATTTTAAAAGAAAGGCAAAGACACATTTGTATGTGTTGTTGGTTGATGTATTTATTTTAATGAGTGCTTCATTTACGAGTCGGTATGTTTAGAACTACGAGTATTGGATGGTCGCAAGTCCACATTATCTATTTTAAACGAAGTCTGCAGTATGTAGTGGCGGTTGTAATCAGTGCTCGATGGTAGCTCGGGTACGAACTTTTGCTCTAATTACTATGTGCTTGACGCTGATATTAAATTCCTGGATAGATTATATAATTAAGTTGTTTGTGATTTTTTGGTCTACACTGCCTTCCTAACAAATGACCTTATTGTTCATAATTTGGATATCATGTAAGCTTCTATGATCTTTGAAGGAACACTCCATTGCTCTTAATACAAATCAATTCTGAATCCTTTAAGATTCTCTAATATTTGAATGAATTCTTCCCTTGTTTATGTTGACCTAGCTTGTCGATAAGGTATAAGATAACATTCTTGATGATCAATTCATTTGGCTTAACTTTAAAAAATTGAGAGTATTGCTGGTTAAACATTTGATTTATATTGACTTCTAGAAAGGGGATTGTATACATCTGCTGGTGGTAATTGTTTTAGAAAGGAAGGGTGTATGCATGTTTGGGGTTATGGAAAATGTAACCGAAGTTCTTTGGTATTACCTAGAGCTAAGATATGTAAGTAGATTGTATTTTCATTCAGTTGAGGTCATGCAAAAATTTGGAACATCACATTGTAGTTATGGAATCATTCAGGCATCATGCTATGGATGAGCCTAATTTTTTCAGCGAAATTATCGTGTGTTATGAGATTGTTAATCTATAGTTATGTCTTATTTCTGAATATGACTACGAACAAAATGCAAGGTTCTTCAACCTTCTATGATCTTTTCTTGTTTTAGTGAGAACAAGTGATTTACTGCTTTGATATTAAACTAATATAATTAGTGTGAACCATTGTTGAGGAAATCGTTAACTCGTAGCTGCTCAGTTGGCTCATGAGTAGGGGATTAATGGGCTAATCGACAATTTTTTTAAGAAAAGGAAGAATACCTCTGGCCTCTGCATCAGCATGATGCATACATCCCCTTTATTAAAAACAGAACACAAATAGTCTGCAGTGACGCATAGCCTTAGAAATAGAAAAACAAAATAATAAAGCAAAAGTGCCGCAACCTGCAAAAATAGCCCTAGATGCCTAGCCATCTATCCTATTAGTGGACCGCCATCGAAATCGGATGTAGATATCCTGCGCTACCATCTGCCACCAGATAGACCGAGTAACCAAAGGCTCCCTGGTCTCCACAGGAGTGAGTAATGACCATGTACGGATTAACGCTCATGCTCTGTGTAGTGCCTGCAAAAAATTCATATGTGTTTGTCTGTTAAAAACCATGTCATTCACGCAATTCCATATGGCCCAAAGAAGTGCACAAACCCCTATATGAATGTGTTGAACATATCTTGTCAACTCCATCGAGCCACGTTCCAAATAACATGTCAATGCTCTTTGGAGGCATAATATTAATGGCAATACGAACTGTCTGCCATAGAATTCTTGCAAGTGGACATTGGAGAAAAAGGTGTTTGATGCATTCCTCATTATCAAAAAAGCTACTAATGATGAGTTGATGAATATACTTCTCAACCCTCGTTGGTTACCCAAAGTGGAAGCTGGAGATGTAGTCAGCAGCAAGTTTCCCTTACACGGAGACTGTAAGGTTTATCGAACCAGGAGGACTCCGAAGATCAACAAGTAGGTGTCCGATGCCCTAGCGCTAGCAGAATACATGGACCTGGACACACAACAAATAACTTTGCTCCCAGCGAGTATAGAGAGGTTATCAATCTCTCCGGCCTTGTAGTTTGCAAAGGATCAAAACATAAGCGGAAATAGTGATAGTAATTGCAATGAAAAAGTAAATAAAATAAATAAATGGTGGAGGTGTAAGCAATGGTGGTAATATGAACCAGAGTCACAAGATGTTCACTAGTGATGTCTCTGTCCCAAAAGACGATAAACAACTATGCTTGGGTAAACAAATTACAGCTGGGGAATTGATAGAATTATGAATGCACCACAATGCTAATTATGCTACTTGAAAGTTAGAGGCTCAATAGTAATTGGCAGTACGCCAAGACAAGTAGACTGTTTGTTCACCAGCATCTACTTACTAATCATCCACCTTGAGATATCTATCCAGAACATCTCGCTGGTATTAAGTTGCGAGCCCCACCCAAACTGTAAACTTAAAGTAACGGACAACTGCATTAACGAACTATGCATAAGGTAAACAATCCTTGCAACCATGATCACAAGCATCATTGTTTTCTCCATGGTGGCAACAACACATCCCCTAGTCTCATGTTTCTGTCACTCAAGCTAGACATGAGGGGGCATGAACCCACAATCATGCATAGCGCTCCCTCTTGGAGTTACAATCTACTACTCGGCCGAAGCAATAAAGAGCAATGGAGAACATGCATGAATCACTAAAGAACATAATATAAAAGGATAATAAAATATATAACTCATAAAAATCTGAACATAATCTCATAATCCATCAGATCCCAACAAACCGAGCATAGCAATAGCATGAAAATTACGTAGGTGCCTTGATCATGTAGGGCAGCTCACAAGGGCTAATCATTGAAGCACAAGATTGGAGAGAATACATCACATAGCTACTGGTCATGGACTCATGGTCCAAGGAGGACTACTCACGACACGTCCGGGAAGCGTCCATGGTCGTGGAGAAGCTCCCGGAGGTCAATCCTCCCTCCGGCACGGTTCCGGAAGAGGTTTCCTGACGCTCCCGATCTCAGAAGCGCTGCAGCGACGAAACGATGGAGAAATTTGCGATTCTGGATCTCCTAGAAGAGTTTCCTATCGGAGGGGTAAATATAGGCCAAAGGAGGGCATCAAAGGAGGTGGGGCCCACCTAGGCGGCCTGTGGGCTCGGCCAGGGGCCAGGCCGCACAGGGTGGCTGCCTGGGCAGTCTGTGGATCCCCTCTGGCCCATCTTCGGTGATCTGGAAGCTTCCGTCACGCTGATTTTTATATATTTTTCTCGGGATTTTTGGGTCTCTGGAAATTTGGGTAAAAGCCCTTGCAAAAAAAAGACATCAGCACACAGAAACTTGCACTGGGTGCACTGAGTTAGTAGGATAGTCCAAATATGTGTAAAAAGATATAAAATCGTAGCAAAACATATAACAATGTCACCCAAAATATCATGGAACAAACAGAAATTATAGATACGTTTGGGACGTATCAACATCCCCAAGCTTAATTCTGGCTCGTCCTCGAGTAGGTAAATGATAACACTACTAATTTCTATGGTGACATGCTAACACACATATAAGAACTTCAAAGTAAAGCAAGTAAGATATGCAATTCAAGTCAAGACAATAATGAGCAAGAGTCTATATCTAGTATTGAAATTAGCAAGGTAAGAACATAAAGGTGCAAGAGCTCACGCTGTCCGTGACTCGAATGTCTCCAAATGGTGTTTGCGTGCAAGAAGTGGGAGATGGGTTGAGAGTATAAAATATTTTTTTAATTGAGAACTCAATCTACTAAACTTCACACTTGGTCTCCTTCGGAATCTTATTCTGACTCATCCCCAGACCACTAGTCAGGCACAAGTCAAAATGATCCTCTCCCTTTCGACTTTGAGCACTCATGCAATGGATGAGCGCAAGCAAGATATGTCGGCACTTAGTATGGCAAATATAATAATGATGGGGAAGGAGGACAAAAAAGGTGTGAAAGGCTCACATCAATGAGGACAACCATAGGTGAGAGAAAGCCAAATGATAGATATGATGTGAGGAGTAGGGATTGCCATGCAACGAATGCACATATGACCTAAGGTAAGCTCCCCAATGGAACTAGTGGGGGTGCATCCAACTTGCTTGCTCATGAAGACCTAGAGCTCATTTGAGGAGGCTCGTCATTGGAATATACAAGCCAAGTTCTATAGCGTAAGGGTCCCCACATAGTCATGCATGAACGATAATCTCTATGTAGTACAAATATAGCAATGGAGTACGAGTGTGGATCTTTCAAAAGGAATAGTAGTGTTGCCCCCTTCTCTCTTTTTATTTCCTTTCTTATTTTTATTTTTCTCTCTTTTTTATTTTCTTGTGGCCTCTTTGGCTCTTTCTTTTTATCTGTCATTTGTCCTCTTTGGGATCTCTTCATTTGTCCTCTTTGGGATCTTTTCCTCATTTAAGGGCAACACTCTATAATAAGTACTCGACATAAAGACAAGTGAAAACTATCATGATGTATGCAAATGTATGCCTGTGCGAGTGTAGCAGGATATGAAATGATACTAGCACGTCATGTAGAAATAATAAGGGCAAGGCCCAACTAGCATGTGGCTCCTCGATCAAGCAAAAGCATGTATGACATGAAGATCAAGTCATGAGATGGTGGATGTTGCATGGGAATGTATCTGAGAAAGGCTATGGAAATGCATTAATAGGTCGGTATGGTGGCTGTTTTGAGGAAATATATAATCAGGCTTATGATGAAAAAGTGTATCATGTCAAGGGTTTGGATGCACCGGCAAAGTTTGCACCAACTCTCAAGATGAGAAAGGGCAATGCACGGTTTTGAAGAGGCTACCAAAATATGGATGGTGGAAGTGCCAACAATCGAATACTTGCATTAGTCCGAAGAACTCATACACTTATTATCGGTAACTCTCTATCTAGTTAGTAGATTCACAAAGAGACAAGTACCCCTAGGAGGAGTGTTTGGGGGTTTGGTTATCCTTGCGCATCCTCGATCCATGGTAATGTGAGGGTACTCTATATATTCCAACCCCTCCAGAGGTTAGCGGTCAATTTAGTAGCTAGAGTTCTGAACTAATTTTTAGTTTTTGAAAAACACAAGGATATCCCAAAATACAACACCTATCACAAATAGGCTCAAGCTCTTGGCACCAATAGTCCAAACATTACTCAAATCAATACCTCAAAACTATTGCAAGTTACTACTATACTTAAATAGTAACCTCAATTACCTACTCATGCAAGACACACAAATCAGTGTAACGAGCCAACTGTCTAAACAAGATAAGCATGATAACTCAAGAGAGATCCAAAATAATCCTAAATAAAAGCTCTTAAAAATATATAGCATGAAAACTAAGAGCTAAGCATGACAACAACTATGTAAAGATAGAGAACACACAAAAAGGATAAGCATGAAAACCTATGTTGTGTTCTAGAGTGGAATGGAGCGTGTTTCTCTCCCAAACAAGGAAGGCTAGGTTCCGACTTGTTATGAACAACAAGAAAAACTAAAAAAAACTAAAAGTAAAGAGCGGGATGCTCCAAGTATAGCACATAACATATGAAGTGATAAAAATATAGCATGGAGATGGACGAACTGATGATTGTTGATAGAGAAGGGGATGCACGGGTGCATCCCCAAGCTTAGACGCTTGAGTCTCCTTGAATATTTCTTGGGGTTGCATGGGGGCTTCCCCAAGCTTGAGCGCTTGACACTCCTGGATGTTCTTTCATCATATTCCATCGCATACTTGAAAACTCCCTTCATACGAAACTCATCATAAGCTGATTAGAGTGGTTAGTACCCATGATAAAATAATCATTCCCTATTGGAAATAATGATTTTCATGAAAAGCTACTGTTTCTCATGATTGCCAAAAGGTTTTTGCAAAGGAAAAGCAAGCTTAAGATTTGCAAAATGAAGAAAACGCAGAACGTGGCAGAATTTGTGAAAACAGAACAACAGGTAGTAAATAATTGTTTCGTGGCACTTCTGCAACTCAAATCAAAAAACTCAGAACAGATGACAGAAATACAATTATATAGAGCATTTTTTCAAAATAATTGAGATCCAAAAGATGATCTAATGATTTTTGGTGAATTTTTCCATCAAGCAGAGAGAATCTGTTTCTGGACAGCATGTCACAACTTTTGAACTTTATTGCAATCAGAGGCTAAAACTTAGCACAAAGCTTAAAGATACAATGGTGTTGCTACAGTAGTAACAAGCGTCAAGACTACTAAAACTGAAAGTAAAAAAAAATGGGTTACCTAGCAACAAGAGCTTTCTTTTATGCCTTCGAGCTAGGCATGATACAAAAATATCAAGTGTTATCAACTCCATAAGAATAACTTGCCCGAATAACGGACTCATAAGGTAACTTAATCTTCTTTCGAGGGAAGTGTTCCATTCCCTTTTTAAGGGGAAATTGGAATATAATGGTCCCTGCTTTCATGTCAATGATAGCACCAACGGTGTGGAGAAAAGGACGTCCCAAAATAATTGGACATGAAGGATCACACTCAATGTCCATAATAAGAAAATCAACGGGAACATAATTATCATTGACAACAATAAGAACATCATCAATTCTCCCTAAAGGTTTCTTTATGGAAGAATCAACAAGACGAACACCAAAAGAACATTGATCAAAAGGTTTCAAATCAAGCATATCATACATTCCTTTGGGCATAACGGAGGCACTAGCTCCAACATCACATAACGCAAAGCAAGAGATATTATTCAATTTAATCTTGACCATAGGATCCCAACCATATTCTAGTTTTCTAGGAATAGAAGTCTCTAGGTTGACCTTGTCCTCCCTGGCTTTGATAAGAGCGTTGGTAATATGCTCGGTGAAGGCAATATTGAGTGGACTAGTGTGGTGGTCTTTAGCCATTCTTTGCAAAAGGTGATAACTTCGGAAAGACAACAATTGTCAAAATCAATATCATCGCTATTAAGTAAAATTGTAGTGTTATCCTCTATATTCGATTTGCTCTCTATTATAATAGTTTGGATGTGTTCCCAAGTTTGGGGATGTTTAGGAGGAACTTCAAACCAAAGATTCGGTTCCTTCCCGGGGAGACCATGCCAAGGGCATAATTCTAAATAAAGACTAACATAGTCACAAGATCTATTACTTCTATAAATACCCAAAGTGGCAATTGGAGCAATAAAAGTGAAGGTAAAATCATTGTTGTTGTGATTAGTGGAGTCACACAAATTGGTGTTCTCAGTGGAACCCATACCAGTTTTGGTTCTTCACCTTGTAGAAAAATGTACATGAATAACTTTGCAGTTCACTATGTCTCATTCGAGTCGAGTACACATGTTATTGAGCTTCCTTTTATTTATTATTCATCTTAGTGCAACTATAGGACGTATAATCTCGTGCAATTCGGCTGGTGGAGAGTGAAAGTTTCGTAGGTGTGTGTGACTGTAAAGCAATCGCATTGATGTGTATGATTTGAAGCTCAATTTTTCTCCCACGAAGTTTGCTATAAAACTCGTTCTATGCGAAAGCATAGTTCACTTTCTCAGGTGAGAAAAATTACGTCTGAATAAAAGAAATCATGCAGTTAGCTTGACTGTTGTGACAGCCCGATGCCGACGTTCCAGAAGATTCCCTTTCCTTTCTGTTTTCGTCGTGTGTCTATTTTATCCTGTCGCATCATCATCGCATCATGCGCATCATCAGCATTGCATCGGCATCTCCGTCGCCGCCAGTTTTCAAAACTTGCATCCGTTATTAGTTGCCGGTTCTCGTCGTTGTCCGTTCTCAACCCGACCACACACGCACGCGCCCGCAGTACCGTCGAAACCCTGTTTTAAAAGTGTGCATTTAAAACTTTCTCTCATTGTGTTGAGATTTGACGCGCGGTGTTATTTTTATTATAGCTAGGCCGCCTGTCGAATTTCGTCGCGATCGGAGTCCGTCTGGTACCCGAACGGTCGACCGTAGCGGCACCGTATTCGGTCTACCGTCGGACGTCTGTCGGTGTTTTTAATTCGTTGCCGCGCCACCCGTTCTCCCTCTCGTCCCCGGATATCCCCTCCATACGGCCGCGTACCCATACCCGCGTTCGGAATCGTCCGAATCCGACCCCGCGGTTGGATCCGGAGCGCGATTCCGGTTAACCGAGCCCCCCCATTTGTCTATATATAGACCCCTTCTAATTTTTGGACAGCCTCCCCCTAATCCTGCCTCACCTCCAGCGCCCCGGCCCAAGTGCCGTCCCAGGTGAGCCTATCCCCACCCCTAGCGCTAGTTAATATCCAACGCAACCAATTCGGCCCGTTGATTATTAGGATTTTTCCTGAGATTATTTTTTTTTTCCAGAAATTATCCGTATATTAGAACGCGCGTAGTTATTTATCCGTATGTCCGATCGCGATGTATCGTATATCGCTTTGGTGTAGAATTTCGTGTAGAACACGATTATCCAACTTGCATATTTATTTGGCGTTGTTTGACGTATCGTATGCGTGGATTTACGTGTCGTCTCGATAGGAAAGTGCCCGCATTTATTTTCCGCGCGTGATCGAATTGCTCGAATGCCATGATAGAAATGTCCATGTTTTAGGGACCATATTTCTATGTAATTTAGAGCAGTCACTCGTTTTTTTTACGTGTAGGGATTGCCGGTAGTTTATTTTCCCGTATCTAGGTGTTTATCTCGCATTTTTGTGTGGCTTTATTTTGTGTTGCAAACCCCACTTATTTTATATGTTTCCGGGGTAGAAAAATCCCATGGATTTTTATGTGCTATTAGTTTTAGCTTTTGAGCAAGTTAGTTCGCGCGATATTTTGCTGTGATGCCCTTTTGTTTAATTCGTAGGATTTATTCCATGCGTCGTTTGACGGAGTTGTCAACTAGAGAGTTGATCTTGGATGTTTTGTTTAGCGCCTGGTATTTTTAGTTGCAATATAAATGCATGTTTAGGTGTTGTTTGCTTGCTCTCAAGTTGATAGAAATAGTGCTGATTTGGAGGAGCTGAAATATTTCTAAGTCTGGAATCTGTTATATTTTGTTGCTGTTTTGTCTTGCTTGCATCTTGTGATCTGTAGCTCTTTTGAGGTTGGTCCAATGGAGTTAGTTGTACCCCTTATGTTTCTCTAGCATGCTGTTAAGTTTCATGCCATTTGGAGACCTGTAGCTATAGATTTTGCTGGTGTGGATATGCCTTCAGGCTGAAAACTGCACTTTCGTGACGTGTTATTTTCACTAAGTCTGAAATAGAGTGTGGGATGCCATTTTGTGACTTCTTTTCCTAGTGTTCCTTGCTGCCATGCTAGTTTTTGTTAGTTGTTTGTTGTAGTGCTTCTTGCCCTCTTCCGTGGCATGCCTTGCTTGAGCATATCGGAGTTGTGTAGCCGTAGTTGTGAGGCGTAGAAAGTGCTATGTGGCTGATTTTGGCAGATTGTAGTGTTTTCTTGTTTTGCTCGTAGTTTTCGAACCGTAGCTCCGTTTTGATCATGTACTACATGAAACTTGCTTAGAATCTCGTGTAGTTTCATTTTCTCTTGCTGGTTGCATGTTTTGAAGTGCTCGTGACCGTCGTTGCACACATATTGCATTCATGCCATCATATCTTGCGGTGCTTGTAACTTTTGACCCGTAGCTCCGTTGGAGATGTTCTTTATGTGTAGATTGCTTGCCTTGATGCGTAGAATCACGTGAACCTATTTTTTTTTGCTGATTTACAACTAATTAAAGGTGTTAATTCAGATCTGGACAGAATTGTAAATTAACATGTGAGGTCGTTTCGGAGGTGCTATATGTCATTTCCGACCTCACTTAAAATGCCTAGATAGGTAGTTTAACTTCCGCTTCACCTCTTGCATGTTTGACAACATTAATATTGCCGTGTAGATAACCGGGAGTGAACTAAATAATTAACGTGGAGTTTCGTCAATATGCAACTCGTGCATATTGAGCTTCGCTTAATGTGTAGTATTTGATTGTGTGATTTGTCATGCCGTGACTTGCATGTATTCAGTAGATCATGCATCATATGTGTTGTGCATCGTGTGGTGAATTCCGTGTGTTGATTTGTGTTTCTGGTTTGCTTCGCCTCGATAGAGTTCCGCAGCGTGCCGGATTGTGAGGACCCGTTCAACTACGTCGGTTCGTCTGCTTCATGGAGGCATTCTTCTTCCAAGCGGGATCTCAGGCAAGATGATCATTTCCCCAGATTCCATTACTATCATTGCCATGCTAGTTATCGCTTCTATCGTTTACGTCTCGTTGCCTATCACCTGTTAAATGTCAGCCTCTCAACAATACCATGATTACCTTCAACCTGTTCGACCTAGCAAACCACTGATTGGCTATGTTACTGCTTGCTTAACCCTGTTGTTAGCGTTGCTAGTTGCAGGTGCAGTTGCTTCCATGTGAAAGCATGGGTTCTTTGTTATATCACCATATACAATGTTAATTATTTTAATGCACCTATATACTCGGTAAAAGGTGGAAGGCTCGGCCTTTCTAGCCTGGTGTTTTGTTCCACCTTTGCCCCCTTAGTTACCGGCTACCGGTGTTATGTTCCATAAATGAGCGCTCCTAACACGATCGGGGTTGTTATGGGGACCCCCTTGATAATTCGTTTTAGATTAAAGCTGGTCTGGCAAGGCCCAACTTTGGTACTACATTTGCCTAATCACCAGTGAACTGCATAGGGAGTAATTAACCCGAGGATATTTAATCAACCCCCGGGCCAGTGCTCCTCATGAGTGTTGGTCCACCCACCTAGCAGTCGGCGGTGCCACCATGGGGCAACTCGAGGTTTGGTTCTCGTCCACTTTGCATAGACGGTGTGTCCTGAGAACGAGATACGCGGCTCCTATCGGGTTCGTCGACACACCGGGTGGCCTTTCTGGATTAGTTTTACCTTTGACGAGATATCTTGTGCATCGGGATTCCGGTGATGCTTTGGGTAATCTCAGAGTTGAGGTTTTCCACTAGGGAATCCGACGAGATCGCGAGCTTCGTGATTGAGGATTTCTATGCGGCTTGTGGTAATTTGTGATGGACTAGTTGGAGCACCCCTGCAGGGTTAAATCTATTCGGAAAGCCATGCCCGCGGTTATGTGGCAACGTGGATACTTTGTTTAACACTGGTTCTAGATAAGTTGAAGCTAACTTAATTAAAACATGCCAACTGTGTGCGTAACCGTGACTGTCTCTTTCGTGAGTTTCTTCTCCGATCGAGGACACGGTGGGGTTATGTCTGACGCAGGTAGGTGTTCAGGATCATTCTTTTGATCATCTGTAGTGACGTCTGTTATGCGTAGATCTCCCCCCTCTTATTTTCTTGTACTCGTAAGTTTAGCCACCAAATATATGCTTAGCCGCTGCTGCAACCTCACCACTTAACCATACCTCACCCATTAAGCTTTGCTAGTCTTGATACCTTTGGAAATGAGATTGATGAGTCCCGTGTGGCTCACAGATTACTACAACACCAGTTGCAGGTACAGGTAAAGGTTACTTGACGCGAGCGCGTTGATTGTTCATTTGGAGTTGCTTCTTCATCTTCTTCTCCTTCTTCGATCTAGGACGGGTTCCAGGCCGGCAGCCTGGGATAGCAAGGATGGACGTCGTTCTTCTTTTGTCGTTTATTTTCGTCCGTAGTCGGACCCTGCTCTTACTCTTGATGATTATGTAATGTACTGATGTGACTCTGATGTAGCTTGTGGCGAGTGTAAGCCAACTCTGAATATATATCTCTTCTTTTCAGTACATGTACTTGTAACGATATCCATTCTTGCGACACGACGAGATGCGCTTCTATCCCTGACGAGGCCCTCGTGCCAAATTGAGGATAGGGTCACATCTTGGGCGTGAGAACTATCTTATGCAGTGCGATTTTTAGTCTGAAGTGGTGCATTCTTATGTCTAATGCAAATGAGTATATTTTCAAATTACAAAAATAATAATGTGGTTCACTTCGCCAATGTGTTGCGGTTCACTTACGGCCGACGTGAAGCTCGGTCCACTTCTTTGCCTAAGAAAACCACATCTGGCGAAACAAACCATGAAGTTCGCTTTCCCTTTTGATGCAATGAGGTTCTCAATGTGAAGCATCGTGTTTTTCTTTCTTACGCGATTCACGCATCGATTTTGGTGTTGCAAAAAACAGATTTCCCGCATTTCGGTAATTTCAAAACTTCTCTTAAAACGGAAGGAATTAGAGAGAGTGTTCTACATGAAAAAGTTACACCTTGTCGATATGTTTCCAATGCCCTATTATTTGCATCATTCCCGAGGAGAGGTTTGGAAAAATCATGGAAATCTGCTTCCTGCCAATCGTAGGCAGCCTTGCTATTTTGAAAATTCATTCAAAACTATGAGGAATCTCAACAAAGGACCGACATATTAAAGTTGCACCTATTACACAACTTTTTAATACCGTATCACACGCCATGTTCTAACAAACAATGAAAAAACTAAAGCGAAAACTATACCGAAAAAATCGAAAAAATTGAATAACAGAATTCCTCATTTTAGTAAAATTGAAACTGGTCTCAAACCGTCAGGAATGAGAGAGTTTAATATACATGAAAATGTTGCGCCTCGATGATATCTTGCCAATGTCGTATCATTTGCTTCATTCTGACGAGGGGTTAAGAAAAAACCGTGAAAATACTCTTGTTGCCACCTGTCAGGCGCCCATCATTTTCGAAACTGCCCTTAAACCATAAGATACCTAGGAAAGTGTTCAACATGGCAACGTCGCACATTTTTCATAGCTATCCAAGGGTATATCATACACGTGATTCCGATAAATGATTTAGAATCTAGAGAGAAAATAGTGCCAAACAAACGCATGCATTTTTTTCTCGTGACATTGCATTACTCATTTGATATGGATGTAGTGCACTCGTGTTAACTGTGCAGTTCGGAAGTGGTGCCAGAATAGTTATTCTGCACATAGTGTCATAATATAGTGTCGCACTATTCATCACCATGGGTGAGGAATAGTTATTCTTCACCCCCTCTGTTCTATCATCAATGGACAATATTTTTTACGTCCCATAATTTTTTCTTACTTCTTACGTGAAAAGAGAACGTAAGAAAATATTAAATCAACGTAAAAAAAATTCGCTACGTAAAGTAACGAACGTAAAAACATAGTGTAAAATATACATCAAATGCACTCTCAGTGGTCTTCTGTCATATATATATATTTGTTTTCTTATGCCAAATTGAACATAATTAATAAATATGCATCCAGCTATTTGTATACAAAAAAAATTTATTTGTGAAACGATCGTAAGATTACCTCGGGTGAAAAATAACTCATTCTACACCCTGTTTGATGAATGGTATTACTACACACACACACACTCACACATATATACATATATATGTATATATATTACTTTCATGTCATAGCACTAATGATAACAGTGTTCAACTTTTTGAAGGAGGGGATAATGGTGCTTAAGGTCTGCAATGTCTACAAAAATCTATGTAATGACAGTTTATCACATGAAGTGGAATTCACGGTCTTCTTGAGGGTTGGATTCGATAAATCTGTTGTAAGAATGTTCTCTTGATCATTCAATTATAACTGGTTGCTGAATTGTTATACCATTAATTACTAACTATATTATTTTTAATTGTTCCATAGTGTATCCCATCCAATGTAAGAGTCCAATTCAATAATTTAATTGGTGATAGTTTGAAATTTTTGGATGGTCAAGGGCAATCGTACAAAATTGAAGTTTGTAAACAAAAAGGAAAAAACCATCATACGAGGTGACGGATGGACCAAGTACATTTCAAATAATAAGCTCACCGGGGGGAGTGCATTGGCTTTTACTTGAAGAGAGCGGTCATCAAGTTAAGGATTAAGTATTTCTCTGACCAAGATGATAAGCTTTATGAGGATGATGCTGAGGATTCCGAGGATGATGATTTCGATGAGATCCAAGATGATGATGATGCTAGTGAGGATGTCGATAACAACCAGGAGCATGGGGATGAGGATGAGGAACATTATGAGGAATATGATGACGATGACCATCCGTACAATTATGCAATTTTTTCTCAAAGAATGAAAGAGCTTAATGAGGATGAGAAGGCCAAACTTATTACGATCCTACCATAAGTGTGCACTACTTGGGGAGGCCATTTGTGCATCATTTTACCAAGACAAACATTGTGAAACACACCAAGGTATGTTTTGTATCTTTTTTCTTTTTTCCTATTCATAACACCATATGGCAAGATGACTATCATAACATGCTCTATTTTGTTTTTAATCGCGGGGATCATAGAAATTACCTATGAAAATGATTTGGGCCGAGGACGTCCATGTCGCCGGCATGGCCGGAGTAAGCCTTGGAGTAGGAGGTCCTCTCACCAACATTCGATACAAGACGGTAACAAACAACCGCATATGGTTCTATGAGGTCGCCTGGAAGAAATTCTTGAACAAAAAGATACGACGACTAATGGTTGACACAACAAGAGTCATCACGATAAGGAAGAACAGGAACAACAACTTCCAGATGATGGTTGTTGTAGATCTTATTTAGAAATAAGGTCCAGTCAAACATATCCTACACAATGAACTCTTAGTTTTAATTAATATGCATACAATATTTTGTTGTTGGTTTGTTAACTCGAAAAACATGAAGTGTTACTAGTTGTTATGAACAGTACTAATTACCTTGTGAACTTGCATGCCTAAGTGTACAATGTGTGCTTCATTTGTTGTTTATAGGATTTGTGCAAAACATATCAATGGCTGCACAATTGCACTGCTGCTGCCATAAGTAAGCTTGAAGTGGCGGGCAAACCACTACTCCCGCCATTGCAACATGAACAAGTAGTGGCGGGCATGGAATTCTTACTTGCCACTCGTGGAGGATAACCAGTGGCGAGCAGTGCAGCACGCTATCCACTGAACTGATCGACCAGTGGCGGGCAACCTCCCCGCCAGTGATGCCATAATAGAAGTGGAAGGACATCGGTGGCAGGCGGCCATGAGAGCCTTGCCCGCCACTACTAGGCATTCCGGCAGTATTGGCAATACATAACAATAGAAGTAAAACAACTAGGCATAACAAAATTAGAAACGATATAAAGTGTGGTGATCATCTTGCCTTGTACTTCTTCAGTGGGATAGTTCTCTTCCTCTTTGAAAACATTCTTGATAGGCTCCTCATACTCATTCTTGTCACCCAATACTAGACAAAATAAAAAACATCACCTAATGATCGCACAACCAAGGCATAATGCACAACCACTTATGATGCATGATCATGTGTTGAATAAAACATGGCATCCTACACTAGTTATCTTTCTCATGCAATTATTTGGTCCTTTAACATTCTGGACAGAACCTCAAGATTATTATTTTTATGCAAGAACATGAAAAAATGGATGTTTCACATGAAAACGACGCAAATGCATATGAAGAATATTCCAATCAGATCTATGGAACTCTCGGGGCACTCACGACAAGGTACGACAAGAAATGATGACAAAAGAGAATATGAGAGAGGCTATGGAGAATTTATTGGTATCCCAAGTATACCAATGGATTGGAAATCAAATTCTAGGTTAATTGTACCTAAATATCATGAACACAAAATGTATAGAACTCACACACAGTCCAAAACAATTATGCAATGCAATCTGTCCAAAACAACATAATAGGATTTTGCACACATCAAAACCACAAGCTAGAGGAATCCAAAATGCACAAAAAAGCATGGGCAGTAGCGTGTAATATAAACTTCATTTTAAAAGAAGGAAACATACTCAAAAGAGACATACCGACCATAGGAGCCCCTTGCTTGATTGAACTTGTCCGACTCAATAGGCAAGCCAATGAGTACGAATGAAAGGCCGTGGATGTCGCCTAGAGGGTGGGGGTGAATAGGAGATTTAAAAAAATTATGGTTTAGTCTTGAACAAATGCGGAATAAAACTAACGTTTGATTTTTCAAGCACAAAACCTCAAACAACTAGGCTCACCTATGTGCACCAACAACTTATGCTAAGAAAGATAAACAACTATGTGATAGCAAGATATATAACAAGAAACAATATGGCTATCACAAAGTGAAGTGCATAAGTAAATGGCTCCGGTAAGAGGTAACCGAGGCACACGAAGACGACGATGTATCCCGAAGTTCACACCCTTGCGGATGCTAATCTCCATGTGGAGCGGTGTGGAGGCACAATGCTCCCCAAGATCCCACTAAGGCCACCGTAATCTCCTCACGCCCTCGTAGAATGCAAGATGACATGATTCCACTAAGGGACCCTTGAGGGCGGCCACTGAACCCGTAAAGAAAGGTTGGGGCAATCTGGACAACATAATTGGAGGCTCCCAACAACACCACCAAGCTTCACAACAATGGAATATGGCTTTGAGGTAACCTCAAATGCTCGGGGCAATCTCCACAACCTAATTGGAGACCCCCGACACTTGCCCGGAGATTTACACCACAATGATTGAGCTCTGAGGCACTACCAAGCTTCTAGGATTCCAAAGCACCGAAGAAGAACAAGCTCTAAGGTACCAAGCACCCAAGAGTAATAAGCTTCTCAAACTTTACTTCCACGTATCACCGTGGAGAACTCAAACCTATGCACCAAATGTAATGGCAAGGGCACACGGAGTGCCCAAGTCCTTCTCTCCCAAATCCCACCACAACAACGAATTCTATGGTGGAAAATGAGAGGAAGAACAAAGAAGAAGCCCAAGAACT
Organism: Hordeum vulgare subsp. vulgare; assembly: GCF_904849725.1. Taxonomy (NCBI): domain Eukaryota; kingdom Viridiplantae; phylum Streptophyta; class Magnoliopsida; order Poales; family Poaceae; genus Hordeum; species Hordeum vulgare. The sequence continues at coordinate 295,030,771 of NC_058520.1, read as the reverse complement.
CTAAGAACAAGATCCAAGGGGTTCCCCTCACATGGAGGAGAAAGTGATTGGTGGAAATGTGGATCTAGAACTCATCTCTCTTTTCCACCAAAAAGGAGCAAGAAGCATTGGAGGGATTGAGAGTTAGCAAGCTCTAAGAAGGTAAACAATGGGGGGGGGGAATGATCTCAAGAGTTCGGAACCATCGGGGAAGAATACCCCCTTAATTAGGTCCCCACAAATCTGTGTGTTATGTGCAGAATAACACATGGGCAGTACAACCGGTGATGTGGGCGGTACAACCGGTAAATGTAATATATCGGTACAACCGGTCCACAACCACCCAAGAACCGCTCCAAAACAGAAACTAGTCCGGTGGCAGAGTGGTACATGGCCGGTACAACCTCCGGACCAATTCTGGAATGGTACAACCGCTCCAGACACCGGTTGTACCGTTCGAGTGGTACAACCTCTCTTAGGGGCGGTACAACCTCTTAGTGAAAATTTGGTAAGACGAAAACAACCATAACTTTCGCATACGAGCTCCGAATTTAGAAAACTCAAGCTTGTTGGATAGCAGATGACAAGTACAATCCAAACAATGAATGGTTATAGAAAGAAGAGGTAGCAGAAAATGGTAATGATATAGAGATGTGAAACCTTTATGAATGAAGAACCGACAAAAACACCAACATTGAAACCATCATAAAAGATGCACATGAATTCCGTTTTCGATGAACTCGAGCTTGTCATAAAGATGTCCATAAGCTCTAATTCTCACATAGAGAACCACCAAACAAGACCCAAGAAATATGATGCAAGGATGCATATAGTTTGAGCTCTCAACAAATGATATGATCAAGCTACTCACTTGAGAGCCCCCTTTACAGTACGACAATCTATCCTAAAATAGAAAAATCTATCAAGGGAAAACCTATACCTTGCACCTAGTCCACTTGAGCTAGATCATGATGATCTTGACTTCGTCAAGAAGGACCACCTTTATTGATTGCCATGGCTCGATGAAGACTTGTAAGTTGCTCCCCCATACTCCACTAGGGGTGAGCCACTCTTCAACACATCTTCACATGTCCATTGCCACCAAATGGACGACAAGCTTCAAGCATAATATCTCCGTGATGCTCCACTTGAACTTGCACACCATAATATTCCATGGGTTGAATGAAATCTCCCTCTTCACGCAAACCCATGGAAACACACCTAACCCTACATAGAACTCTCACGAAGACCATGGGTTAGTACACAAAGCGTAATGGACAATGCTTGCCATACCGTGGGATCACTTGATCCTTCTTAGTACATCTTGTACGCTCTGTGTGTTGATCAACTTGATTTACTCTTTGACTTAGTCTTGATCAACCTTGTGTCTTTACGACCAACCTTTGGATAAAACCTTGAATACCACCTTGGTCATCATATAAAGTCCTTGAAACCAAGAGATGGACTTCAAGAAGTGCATACAGACAAATCCTACAAATATAACTTAAGGCAACCATTAGTCCATAGGGATTGTCATCAATTACCAAAACCACATATGGAGAAATATGCTCTAACAACGAGTACTTTGAATGTACTCACAAGCAACCCATGTTTGGAACAAGGTACAACAATGCATGATATAGCACTAAGTAGGAAGTTTTGCAGAAAGCTACATTTTGAGTGCAATGACATGTCCTATCAACTTGTAAAGAATGCATCATGAGGTTACGAGTAACCATATGAATAGGTTACCTATATAAATATAAACAGAGTTTCGAACAACTCCGGTTTAATCATTATGTCGAGTCATCCGGCTCAACTCATGTATCTCCTTCCCACATATACACACACACCAAGTTTTGTGAAACACTGGCTGTAGTTTGAGCATCACCACCCAATTGTCCTTGACCATGGACATGGCTATTAGAATAGTTTTACACTCTACAGAGGTTGCACACTTTATCTACAGGACTCGGGGAACTTTCGTGTCAAGCCACCACTCGCGGTATATTACCTACCCAAGGTAAGCACCCGAACAATACCTTTCCCTTGACAACATTAAACAAAGAGTCCACTTGTTGGTACCCAACCCTCATAATGTACATCACAAGTACCATGCCTAAGGGGACCAACGGTGTGCCAGCTGTCTGTGAAAACTGCCATAGTTGTCCTTTTCGGCACGACCCCATATCGAGAGTGACCACGTCACTCCCACCACTTGTAATGCGGGCTCTCTGCTAGCATGGACCAAAGTAATCAATAAAGCCCCGCCCCTTAAGGGGTATCATGGTCGTAGATGTAAGGTTGGGAATGGTCAACAAATCTTAAATCTAATATGATTTAAAACACACATACACACACAACTTGCTCCAATACACCACTCATTTCTGTAGCAGTTTCCTAGCTCATCTTCTCCCTCAGGCATTAGTGGCACCCGATGGGGTTTCTGAAAAGTCTTTGAAAACACTTTTGTTTCCATCACCATGCATATACCTGTCCCACTTGCATATGTACTACTTTGGCAACCTATCTACTTCCCACCCACATAACTCTAAGCAGAAAGTAGAGTTATGTGAATGCAAGTATCAACAAGGGAAGTAAAAGAGGCAACCCACCAATATGGTCACCGTATCATCATGATTCAATGCAACAAAAATAAATTGCTCTATGCCATACACATGGCCAAGGGGTTTCGTAGACATGGCCAAGGGGCTCCTTGCCTGGCTCAACAAAGTCTTCGAGGTCTTCGAAATCTTTTAGTCCAACTTCTCCATCAACAACATAATCTATCATTACAATATAAGAGGTAAAAAATATGACCACGTCAAAAACAGGAAAAATACATCACTCCTAAAAATGTCAAATCATTTTTATAAAATACTAGTGAAAACTAAAAATATCATAATTCCTAGTTTTTGGGTTTGGAGGGCCAAAAACACTAGAAAGCTTTTGAAAGCGTTTTTCAATACATTAATTAGGGTTTTAAATAAAAAAATATAGAAAATAATTTTGGACATGCATGAAAATCATACAATTAAATAGGTTGGATTTTTAGAAGATTTTTGCAGATGGAATTACTGCATTAGGATAAATATTCTGGTCTATGGAATTTTTGTAAAATACTATAAAAAGAAAAAGAAAATGACCCGAAGGGCGGCTCGGCCAAAACAGGCCTAGTTGGCCCGTCCCACGGGGAGCTAGCCTGGGGCGAATCGGTGCCCCGCGCGCGCCAGGTTTAAATGTGATGGGTGGCCCCCGGAGTGAGCCACAAGGGACGCGTGGGAGGCTGACGTGTGGGCCCCTGTAGGGTCATCGTCAACCTCCGACTAGGTAGGTGGAGGCACTAACCAGCGGTGTTCTCAGTTATGACAAGGCCAACCGAGGACGGCGATGGAGTCAAGGCGATGTCGCGCTTCGGGGGGAGGTGGTTGGAGTCGCCGGGGATGTCTTGGTCGCTAGCGGCGAGTGGCAGCGATGGAGAGGCTTCGAGTGAGCTCACCCTGGTCAATTCCGACTGCAAGATGCATGTGAGAGTAAGGGAAAAGGCTCACGGAGCAAGGGAGGCCCATAGGAGAAGAAAGAAGGGTCGTGCCGCAGGATCAACGATGAGCCGAGGCGGCGACGCTCCGGTTTGATTCGTTCACAGGGGCTCAAGGAGGTGGTTTGGGTGATGCAGTCGTACGATTAGATGTGGTAAATGGTGACAAGGGTGGAAAGAGGGGCCCGGGACATCCTCTTTTGGGCTGGTGCTGGTGCACCATGGGCGAGGTTCATTAGAGTTTGCTGCAATAGCCGTGGACATCACGGGACGGCGAGCGCTTTGTCTCGCGTTTGCGGTGCTTGTGGAGATGGTCTATGTAGGATTTCGGGCCCCGCAAAACCCTAACAATTCGAACACTGGGCTTGTACTAATGTCTCTCCATGCTTAGCCTCCCCTACCCCACTACTCGATGGAAGCGTCGAAGGACTCACTCGATGGCGAGGGTAGCACAGGACACAACAGTTTACCCAGGTTTGGGCCGCTGCGAAGCGTAAAGCCCTACTCCTGCTTTTGGTGGATTGCCTCTCGCGGAGGTGGTGGATGAATTAATACAGTGCTCTCAAGCCTCCGGAGGCCAAGTGGCTAGGTGTATTGTTCTACCGTTCGAATGACCCCCCTCTCTCAAGTATCTTACCCTCTCTATTTATAGCGGAGGCCCGGGTCCTCTTCCCTCATAGCTTCGGTGGGAAGGGATCCCATAGCGGCCAATTTCAAAGGGGAACACGGGAGCATGCTCCCCTGCCCAAAGGTGGTCTTCGCCTGCAAAGTAACTATTCGCGCTGCAGTGACGGGCCCGAGGGTGACGTCTGCGCTACTGGCGAGCGGCTGCGGCTTTGTTGCACCAGAAGGGAAACCTTTGGAAGATGCCTATGGAACACCTGTACGCTCCCACCTCCTTTGCACCAAAGGGGAAACTGCCCTGTCCTGCGAATGCTGCTTGACTGTCGTTTCTTGGCATCACCCTTGACTCCTGAGGCCCGACCTTGCCTCGGAATATCCGCCACTCCGGAGGGGTCCTGAGGGGGCCCCCTGCGGTTCTTGACGCTGCTCCTCCTTGTGAGGCTCGGCCCCTCACGAGGTCCTTACCTTGAAAGGTGTCGGGCTTGTTGGTTTATTCCAGTGAGGCGGTCCCACCCTGGGCCACAGGCAGTCTGGTTTGGGTACCCCCATTCCTAAAACACCGACAGTAGCCCTCGGGCCCGCGGAGTGCTCGGGTGGGCTTCGAGGCGGACCATCGGGTGGCAGCATGAGGTGCCATGGGCCCTCAAATGCTTTTGGGCTAGGTAGGCGCGTGTCATGCGGCTGGTGTTACGTCCTCCTTGTCCTCTATCTCTGCCCCCCCTTATTAGGTGCCCTTCTTGTAGCTTCGGTGCCTTATTGCTTTCCTTCTTCCGTACTCGCATTTCTTCTTAGGTCTCCAACTCAAACCGACGCCTCCCAGATCCAGCACCGCATAGTTCCTTGCCACCTCAGTAATGGCGCCCGCCGCCAAGCAGAAGCTAGAGGGGCATGGTCCGGCCCCGGCTTCTCCGCTCCTCGACTGAGCCCTCTCCAAGGATGCAGATCTCGTCCCCGTGCTTAAATGGACTGCGGCTGAGTTCAGCGAGCACGAACGAGCCCTGATCTGTCCTAGCATCATAGAGGAGCGGCCGTGCCCGGGGCGGTATACCCCTTCTTCCTTCACAGTATTTACGCTGGGTTAGTGCCGCCTTTCTCCCGGTTCTTCACCTCTGTCTTTGAACACTATGGTATCCAAGCCCTTCATTTCCAGCCCAACTCCATCTTGCTTATGTCCATCTTTACCTTCTACTGTGAGGCTTTTGTTGGCACGCAGCCTTCGGTTCCCCTCCTTTGCCACTTCTTCCGCCTGCGCCTGCACGACGGTGCTCATTTGTCGGTGTGCGATTCCTTCGTGGCGGCCCAGAGCGACAACATGCTCTTGAAGGCCGAGAAGAAGGTGGAGAACTTAAGGCACCACTGGCTCCTTATGTGCCTCAAGGATGCCATCCCTTGGCTAGAAGAGCCGAAGGAGTTGCCGGAGAAGACCTCCGGATGGAGCTCGGCAAAGCTCTCCAACCCTCGGTTGTGCCCGTGCTGGAGCGCTTTTCCCGCGACGTCAGCACGAAGAGGCTGACCAGGGGAATGATAGTGAAGGAGTTCCTGGCGCAGCGCTTGGCGCCTCTCCAGGCACAATCCAGGCCCCTGTGGGAGTACCGAGCTGGCGATGACGAGCTTTGGCTTCGGTCCCGAGACTTCCCCACACATGACCTGAGTAGGGCCGTGGTGATTTTGCTGGGCGGTGACCCTGGTGGCCTTCTCGAGGCCCTGGGTCCATTATACCGTCGTGACGACCGGGCCGACCTGGTTGCTATGATGCCTGTCTTTAACGAGCGGGGGCTCCTCCCAGCTGAAGGCTCCAGTCCGGTGGAGGTGTCATCCGGCGTCACCTCCGTTGAAGGGGACTCAGAGAAGACCTCGACGACCGTGCGGCGAGCATGCTTCTCCCGTCGCAATTCGTCCTTCTGTGCGAGCTCGAGGATGATGACGCCACTAGTGATACCTTAGCTGGGATCCCCTCGCGCCTGGCCAAGGCCTCCATGGAGCCTGTGCCGACTCTGTGTGCCACGCGGGCGCGCTCGCTTCCCGGAAGCTCGGGGCTGAGCCGTCCCCGTCGCACCCCGCCTCTGCCGGTTGGAGACCCAAGGCATCGAGCTCGCCTCCCTCCGTGGGGGGCCCCGTTTCCTCTGCTGTCACTCAGGCAGAGAGGACGAAGAGATGGTGCGATGTCGAAGAGTGAGTTACCCGCTTGGGCACGCGTTGTGCGTCTATTCTCTATGCTTGGCAGATTTCCTCCTTTTCACTTGACGTGCAAGGATGTAGTCTCGCCGGGGGCGAAGAGGAAGAAGACAGTCGTCAAGCCGAAGGCGACTTCCGACGCCCCGCATGCTCCCGTCGGTGCGTCGCCGTCTGTAGGTGGGGAGGAGGAGGCTCATGGGGCGGCCTTCCTGGCCTTGGTCGTTGATCCCCCGAGCCCCCGAAGCATCCTGAAGCGACTGTGGGGATGTCGCTGCCTGGGGGAAGGCCTGCGAAGGTCCTCGGGCTCCTGAGGTGTCGATGCCCGCAATTGTTGAGCAGTCTTGAGGGCCCCCTGTTCGTCACGGTGCCGCCCCTCTGGCGGCAATACCTGGGCCTGCGCTGGAGACCCTTTAGGAGGAGGTCCAGAAGACTTGGGTGTTCGCCCAGGGTGTCTTGGATGCGGCCTTCGCCGCACTGGATGAAGTTGCAGCTGAGATGAGGAAGGTCGATAAGAAGGCCGGGTTCGCTCACGCCGCGCGTGAGAAGGCGTTGAAGGAGGCCAAGGCGACTGTCGACCGTTGTGAAGAGGTGGAAGCCCACCTGAATGCCCTCCAGCGGGAACAAGCCGAGCTGGCGGAGCAGCATCGCTTGCAGGGGGAGGAACTTAAGGTCCGCAAGGCCAAGCTCGCCGCGCGGGAGGAAGAACTGTCCCAGGAGGCGAGCCACCGGGGCACGGAGCAGGCGTTCTTGGAGGAGCGGGAGAAGGATCCACGAGGAAGGCTCTTCTTGATGTCCAGGAGAAAGTTCTAGCCGCGGCCGAGGAGAGGAAGGCCGCGAAGCTGGCTTGCTTCCCCGACATCGAGCTCAGGATTTGCAAGGCGCTCCGCTCCCTCTGCCGGGACGATTTCGATGAGCCTTTGGCCGCCCCGAAGGACGGCTTCGCCACGCTAGTGAAGGGGCTCGTCGCGGCGCTGGAGATTGCCGTCACGCAAATGGATAACATCTTGGACAGCGAGTGCCATGACTCACGTCTTCAGTCACCTTCATCTTCGCGACACCGGGTTCGATCCGAGCTCCGTGATTGTGCCGGTCCCTGCCGAAGCCCGCGACTGCCCCGTGGAAGCGGTGAAGGGCCCTGTGGATGTGCTGGTGGGGAGGTTCGCCGGTGTCGCGGCTCCTTCGTCTGTAGGTACCGCTGGAGCTGATGATGGGGAAGACGATGCCTCTGACGTCGATGACCAGCCCGTACGGAGCGGGTGACCGGCGACGGCTCCTCCTGATTCCTTATCCCTGTTATTTTTCTGCAATGCACATCGTGCCTCGTGGAGGCATTGAACTTATTTGCGTTTTTATGAACTTGGTCGTGGTCTATAATAATTGAATGCTTGAATGTTTTCCCCGCCTTGTTCCTGTCATGTTTGTTGTGTTACCCTACATCGGCAGGGCCCTCCTCGCGCGTACCTTCTCGTGATTGAACCGACCGGAAACCAAGGACGGCCCAAAGGGGGAAGGGGCTACGAGCGCAGTTAGACCCCTAGCTCACGATGCTTAGGAGTCCCCCTTGATGCGCGAGCTGCCTTCATGAGGAGAACGCGACGAAGATTTCAAAACATGGAACACCTTCGGCCAAGGTTTTCAGAATCACGATTCTGAATCGGATCGGAGCTCCGTTGGTAGGATCATGAATCATAGAATCATAACTACTAGTAACGTAGAATTTTAGATTCTATGAGAAAAATCGTAGAATCGGAGGGGCTAGTTTGGATCGTAAATTCGTAAGATTCTAAGACTTGAGTCAAAATTCTCACAACTTTGCCTTCGGCACTCTGCGTTGGCAGGGCCCACCCTGCGCGTACCTCCCCTCGATTGAACCGATAGGAAACCAAGCGACACAAAGGGAGAAGGGGCTACGAGCACAGTTAGGCTCCTGAGTTGCGATGCTCATGAGTCCCCCTTGACGTGCGAGCGATTCTGATGATCCTCCTATGAAACCGACAATTTAAGATTCTCGAACTCCGTCAACACTCTGCGTCTGCACGGCCCGCCCCGCGTGTACCTCCCCGCGGTTGAACCGACCAGAAAGGACAGCTCAAAAGGGAAATGGGCTACGGGCGTAGTTCAGGCTCCTCAGTCGCGATGCTCAGGAGTCCGTACTCCAGTGTTCTTCCAAAGGGATCCGAAGCGATTTGTCGAGCGCACTGGGCTCTGCGTCGGCATGGCCCGCCCCGTACGTACCTTCCCGTGATTGAACCGTGCAAGGACGACCCAAAGGGGGAAGGGGCTAGGGGCACAGTTTGGCCCCTGAGTCGCGAAGCTCACGGGTCCCCCTTGATGTGCGCGTGGCTCCGTACGTTCAGCTGTTTGCCCCATGCGCTGGGCGTGGACGAAGTCGCGGGTGGACTGCGTTGATCTCCTTGCCGGCCGAGGGTGTATCCATTGATGGGCTGTGTTGGTGCCAGCTGGGGGCGTAGTTATTGGTGGACTGCATTGGTGCCAGCTCGGGGCGTAGTCATTGGTGGACTGCATTGGTGCCAGCTGAGGGCGTAGTCATTGGCGGACTATGTTGATTGCCCCTATCTGTACATAGCGCGGAGCATAGGTCTTCCACTAGGCGTGGATGGACCCCTCTGCGTCCTCGAGGGCCCTAGGTGTATACAGCCTCGGATCGTTATTACGTGAGAGTGTCACAGTGGTGGTGTATATGGGAGGTTGCGAGGATGCTTTGGCCTCGCGAGTGTCCCTACCCCCGAGTCGTTGGTGGACTGATTTTCTCCCCCAGCGCGGAGCATAGGGCTTCAACGAGGCGTGGGATGGACCCCTTTGCGTCCACTGGGGGCCCTGGGTGTATACAGGCTTGGCTCATTATTACGTGAGGATTGCACGGTGGGGGTGTATATGGGAGGTCGCGAGGACGCTATGGACTCGCGAGTGTCCCTACCCCCGAGTCATTGGTGGACTGAGTTTATTTTGTTTGGGTCATTGGCAAACCCTGCTGACTTCTTCTTCCTTGGGAGCGAGGTTGCATATCTCCATGGACAAACTTCGATCGGAGCCCCCAAGCGGGGGGCCGACCGCTCGACAATATAACCAAGGCATAACGTTAGGATTCCGAACAGGTGAAAATGAACAACCAAACGATGCATAAACAAAAGTAGAAGCCGGAGGAGTGAGCTCGGGGAGGCCGCATGGCCCCCGGGGTGCCCTCAGACGGGGTGAACCTAAAAGTTACCTGGCAGTCACCAACAAAAAGTCACGTGGCGGTCGTGCCACTGGAGTGCCGAAGGCGCCATCATCGCTTGATCTGTTGTCTCCGCGGTCATGACCATCATGGGTCCACCGCCTCCCGAGGTTCGGGGCCTTCGCTTGGCCCGATCATCTCCTCCTCCTCACGGCACCCCAGCACATGGGGTACGAGCATGGCCCGCTCGAGCCTCTGGTAGGTGGCATCCATGTTCCCCGGCCCGAAGGGCATGAAGGTATTGGCGCCCGGGTACTCCCACCAGTAGCCAGCCAGCGTAGGACAGAAGGGGTCGTGTGCCGTGGCTATGTTGGTTGCGGGCGCGTTGATGCAGATGTGGGGCCGGTCAACCGTGCCGACAACAGAGACGGTGATTGGTGGTGCAGGGCAGTCACCGCGTTGCATGGCGTAGGCCTATCGAAGTTCTTGGATCGCTCTGATGAAGGGTTCACGGGAGTTGGGTGGGCGTTCGTCGGAGCGCGTCCTCGGGATGTGCTCGGACGCTGCCCCTGCCTCGGCGTGCTCCAGAGCACATCATTGGGAGCTTGCTGGCCATGAACGAGCACCTGAGTTGGTCCCTTGGGTTGAAGGCGATGGTGGTCTGGGACCAGTTGAGGGGACGCATTGCTTATGTCCTCGGGAGGGCGACAATCACCTCCCGGGAAAACTGCTTGAAGGCGTGGTTGGAGGCTGGTTCTGGACCCCGCCCAGGATGGAGGCCACCGCCCTAGCCTCCTGCAACCCCCCATCCCCGTCGTCCTGCCTGTCTTCATCCCTCACCCTAGGTGGCGGAGGCAACGGGGGCAGCCCGGCCTCCCGAGGGCGAGCCTCATGAGGGTGGCCGTGTCGCTGTCCCTCCTGTGAATTATCACGCCAGCGGTCCTCCTGAGCCTGGCCATGCTAGGGGTACTCCTGAGGCTGTTCACGCGACCCCTGGCGCGGTTCATGGTCATCCTAGCAGCCCCCATTGCGGCCTCCTCCGTGCGCGGGGCTTCTGTCGAACCGTCCGGGGCGCCTATTGAAGTGCTCGGCATGGACCAAACGTAGTTCTTGACACTCAGAGGTATCATGGCCGCTGGTGCCATGGAAGATGCATGTCGGCCCCCCTCCGGACGGGCGAGCACCATCGGGGCCTTGCGCTTCACCTCCTTAGCTTGGGGTTTCTTCTCTTCTGGGTCCGCCTCCTGGGGCCCAAGAAGCGACATGCGTCCTTCTTCAGCCTTCGCGCATTTGCTTGCCAAGTTGAACATCTCCAGTGTGGTGCTCATTTCATCGTTCATGGCAAGCTCTTCCTTCACCTTGAGGTCGGTGACTCCGTCGGAGAAACCCAAAATGACGACTTCGTCCGACGCCATGGAGATCTTGAGGCACATAACCATGAAGCATTGTATGAACTTGTGCAGGGTCTCTCCCTCCTGCTCTTGAAGCGCCGCAGTTCGTTCATGGTGGGGGCGCTGTCGCGTATGCCCTAGAAGTTGGCGATGAAGCAGTCGCGTAGGCCATCCCAGGAGGTGATGGATGCCTTCGGGAGGTTGAGGAGCCACGAGTGTGAGCCGCCCTTGAGCGCCATTGGGAACCAACATGCCATGATCTTATCGCCTCCTCCTGCCGCCTTGATGCTCAAAGTGTAGACTTGCAGGAACTTGGACGGGTCTTGGGTGCCATCATAACGCGGGGGCAGGTCGGGCTTGAACTTACAGGGCCACGCAGCGGGGTAGAGCTCTGGTGCAATAGCGAGGCACCCCACCGGTCCACCGTGTACGGTGCACGCGGGGGACGTCGGGTCTTGTTGCTCCATGGGGTGTGCTCTGAGCGGTGCGCGCTCATGACGCGGAATTTGCAGCGTCGGGGGCGCGCATACATTAGCGTGGGGCCGGGGCATCATCTGGCAGCTCGCTTCATCTCTAGGCCCCGCCCTGGGTTCACGAGGCCGGGCACGGGGTCACACTTCCTACCTATGCTCGGGGTCCACAACACGCCACGGGGGTGGGGTGGCGTGTCTTGTTCCTCATTGTTCACCAGGGACGGCTAGGGTCGGAGCGAGCGGGATAGTGCCACTGATTCGCCGTCGGCGGTGATGAGCTCCTCGATGCGGTGGATCTAGTCATTGTGGCGGTCAGGAGGAGGCCGGTAACAGAGCAGCTTAGTGGCCATGGCAAGTGCGTGCCGGCCATGCGGCATCTCTAGACGAGCATGCGATGCCGACCCCGAAGTCCTGGCAAGCGACGGAGTGGCTGTGCGGCCGTCGACCGGCTCGGTCACCGGCTAGGAGGAGGCTTGTTTCTCTTGAACTTCGCGGCAGGTGGCAGCGTTCAGCACGGGTGACGGCGACCGGCGCGCACCAGCGGCACCGACGGGCGCGGTCTGGGCGATGCGGGTGGCGCGGCGTTCTGCGTGAACCCGGCGAGCGTAAGCCTCGGAGCCGTGGAGCTTGGTGAAGGCGGAGCTTGCAGAAAACCTCGACACGCCCCTACATGTCGTGCCAAATGTCGGGTTTTTGGATCCGCAAAACCCTAAGGATCCGAACACTGGGGCGTGTACGAATGTTTCTCCCCGCTCAGCCTCGCCTAGCCCACTACTCGATGGAAACGACGAAGGACTCACTCGATGGCGAGGGTAGAACAGGACACAACAGTTTACCTAGGTTCGAGCCGTTGTGAAGTGTAAAACCCTACTCCTGCTTTTGGTGGATTGCCTCTCGTGGAGATGGTGGATGAATTAATACATTGCTCTGGAGCCTCCGGAGGCAACTGGCTAGGTTTATTGTTCTACCGTCCGAATGAACCCCCTCTCTCAAGTATCTTACCCTCTCTATTTATAGCGGAGGCCCAGGTCCTCTTCCCTCATAGATTTGGTGGGAAGAGATCCCACAACGGCCAATTATGAAGGGGAACAGGGGAACATGCTCCCGTGCCCAAAGGTGGTCTTCGCCTCCAAAGTAACTGTCCGCTCTGCATGGACGAGCCCGAGGGTGACGTTTGCCCTACTGGCGGGCGGCTGCGGCTTTGTTGCACCAGAAGGGAAACCTTTGGAAGATGCCTTTGGAACCCCTGTACGCTCCTGCCTCCTTTGCAACAAAGGGGAAACTACCCCGTCCTGCAATCTGTTGCTCGCCTATCCTTTCCTAGCGTCACCCTTGACTCCTGAGGCCCAGCCTTGCCTCGGAATATTCGCCGCTCTAGAGGGGTCCTGAGGGGGCCCCCTACGTTTCTTTACGCTGCTCCTCCTCGTGAGGGTTGGCTCCTCACGATGGCCTAACCTTGAACGGTGTCGGGCCTGCTGGTTTGTTCCCGTGAGGCGGGCCCTCCCTGGGCCACAGGTAGGCAGGTCTGGGTACCCCATTCCCAAAACCCCGCCAGTCTACGACTAGGGGGATAGAGAGAGCGGGGGGAGTGTCCTAACGTTCCCACGTGTGAAGACTCCCATTGGCCGAGTCAACGGGACTCGGGCATGTACGGGAGACATGAGACCGAGAGTTGAAGGAGGGAGTCGGTAGCCTAAACGATTGCAGACGTCGAGGGCGTGCCAGGGGACAAGGCCCCGCCTCTCGAGGCTGTCGGGGCTTTGGAATGTGAGGTACTAAGTGCGGGACAACACTCTAATGTGCTCTAGAGCATGATTTTGTCATGCCAAGGATTGCCCTATGCGCCCTGGCCATAGAAAACCTTGTCTCTTAGCTCTTGGGGGTTCTGGAGATGCTCTCAGAAGCTAGGAGGGTAAGGCAAGGTAGAGGTAAAAGAATTTGAAGTACAAGAGGAGCTGTCCTTGGCTGACTAGGGAGGTAAAAATGGGGTTTTACCCCATCAATCATTGATAAAGGGCCAGTGGAGTCCTACTAGGGTGGGTGGCAGCTAGGGTGAGCTCTGGTAAAAAGTTGGGTTCAATTAGAAGGTTAAAAGTGGTGAAAATGGTAGTTTTGGAAGATCACCGGAAGATTTTTCATCAATGTTTGGGATGGTTAGCCTGTTCTCCTTGCTTTGAGAATTACTAGGAGTAAATTCTAGGTCAAAATGAGGTTGATCAGAAAATTTGGGCTCATTTGAAGAAAGTTGCCGATGTAACTTTCGCAAACCGTAGAAATCCACAGAAATAAGTTTTCTTAGATCCAACTAGGCTAATCTATTATCCTTGATGCACCACTTGGTGTGGTGGCATCATTAGGAGATTAGAGGATGCCCACAAAGTTTGAGATCAAATGGATATACTTGACAATGTAAAGTTGCTCAAGTTTGGATCTAGATAAAGAGGGTTTGGGGGCATTTTGGTGAAACTATTCAGATCGAGATGAAACTTGGTAAGATCAACACATGTGGCAGATGTGACATGCTAGAACTTTCCTGGATTTATTTGACAATATTTCTTATAGAAATATTCAAAATACTTGAAATATCCAAAAAGGGTTTTGGAGAGTCTTGTGCAACATTATGAACACGAATATACGTCTCCAACGTATCTATAGCTTTTTATTGTTCCATATTATCATTTTAGAATATTTTTGGGCTATTTTTGACCAATTTATATTATTTTTGAGCGCTAACCTATTGACCCAGTGCCCAATGTGAGTTGTTGTTTTGTGCATGTTTTTCAGTTTTTAGGTTTTCCAAAGCAAACGAAGCCCAATTCACCTGAAACTTTTTAGTGATTTTTTCTATACCAAAGAAGACCAAGGAGTATCGAAAGAAGGCTGGAGGCTGCAACAGGGGCCCACAAGGCAACAGGGCGCGGCGTGGCGGTCGTGTCCACATGGCTTGTGCCTCCCTTGTGGCCCTCCCGACGCCATTCTCTTGCTTATAAATTCTCTTGTACCCTAAAAACATCCTAGGGAGTCCCGAAACACTCTTTACACTGCCGCAAGTTTGTGTTTTAACGGGAGGCCATATGGAGCTCCATTTTGGCACCCTACCAGAGGGGGTCGATCATGGACGGCCTCTTCATCAACCTTGATACCCTCACGATGACGTGTGAGTAGTTCACCACAGACCCATGGGTCCATCGCTAGTTCCTAGATGGCAATCTCTTTCTCTTTGATCTTCAATACAATGATCATCGCATCTTCGCTTTGATCCATATGATGTAATTCCTTTTGTGCGGTGTGTTTGTTGGGATCCGATGAATTGTGGGTTTATGTTTAGATTAATCATGATAAATATTTGAGTCTCCTCTGAATACTTATATGATTCATATCTGCATGACTATGATTATTTGTGTACAAAATACCTATATGTGGTTGCGATTCATATCTTCATATATGTGTTTGTGATTCATATCTTCATATATGTGTACAAAATACCTATGACTATATGTGTACACAATACTTATATGATTCGTATCTTCATTCTTCATACTTGCTTATGCTAGACACTTCTTGTCTTGAAAATGTGTTTGTGTACAAAATACCTATGCATAGGAAGCATGTTAGACTTAAATCTTTTTTTCACTTGGTTTATGATGCTCTTTTTGTGGTTCAATTCTAGACTTTTATGTGAGCATCATCGAAATTTCAAGCATATCTTAATGGCTACAAATAAAGAGCTTGTTGGGAGACAACCCAATAGTTATCATTTATTTCTGTTTGTGTTTTATAATATGATTATTATCTCCGTAATGATTGTGTTTTTATATTTTAGTTAATTTTTGTTCCAAGTAAACCCTTTGGAATGATTTGCATCATGGGTAGAATTGATACGGTGCAAAAACAGAAACTTTGATTCTAGTGCAGAATTTCGCTGATTTTACTCGAATGTATTTTTAAGATGATTTTTTACGCAGTATTGCTATACAAATTCCTCAAGTCGTACTAATGTTTCAGAATTGTTCGACTTACATAAGTATAGGTTCATTACAGATTACTACAGAATGTTCTGTTTTGGTGAGATCCTATTTTTGCTTGCGTAGTTTGCTTGTTTTGATGATCCTATGGATTGTATCAGGGGTATAAGACATGGATATTTTATAATATAATACCCTATGCTAAAATTAATTAATAATAAACTTATAACAACACCTGGAATTATTTGATATGTTGCCTATACTAATGGATCTCACGAAGTTTTGTTGACTTTTATGTGATTGAAGTTTTCAAGTTTTGGTTATTATCCCGATGGACAAGGGATTGAGGAGCAGCAAAAGCCTAAGCTTGGGGATTCGCAAGGCACCCCATGGTAATATTCTAGGAAGACTCAAGCATATATGCTTGGGGATGCCCCGAAAGGCATCCCCTATTTTCATCTCAATCCATCGGTATGTCACTTGGAGCTCTATTTTTATTCATCACATGATATGAATTTTGCATGGACCATCATTTTCTTTTGTTTGCTTTTACTTTTAGTTGGCCACAATCATTATTTTCTGTACACACCTATTGGAGAGATATAACACATCTTCACAATTTTTTAGAATACTCTATGTGCTTCACTTATATTTATATCTTCTTGAGCATGGTGACGTGTAGATTTTATAAAATATTATGCTCTTGTTATTCACTTATATTTGTTTGAGAGTTAGATAAACAGTGACGGTAACTTTCATGGCTCATACGACTAGATAAAAATAATGGGTATTCAGTGAGTGATAATTAAAACCATCATGTAGCACATATAGAGAATTTGTGGGTTAATGATATTGATGTGGTGATATGAAAAAGGTGTGAGTGCATTATTAATAATTGAGAGAGGTGTTGATATTAAGAGATTTTAAACTTCTTGTTCATCTAAAAATTAAAGGGCATGGTGATGATGTGTGAGCATTTCTATTCATGTTTGAAATCCTAGTGTTGTTTTGATCCGGAGTAGCGTGATGGTTAATTTCTACCAACCCTCTCCCTCGGGGCATGAGAGTGGTGCTTTGATTTTTGATAAAACAAATAGAACTTTGCAATAAGTACATGGGGTCTTCATGACTAATGTGACACCATGGACATACACAATCACACCTCCTCATATTTGCTAGCCTCTTCAATACCATGCATCGCCCGTTCTCACCTTGAGGATCGGTGCAACTTTCGCCGGTGCTTCCAAACACCGTGACATGAAACACTCTGTTGCACATAAACCTTTTTATATCGTCCTCAAAACAGCCACCATACCTACCTATAATGGCATTTCCATAGCTATTCCGAGATATACTGCCATGCAGATGCCATCATCCCTTCAAATGACTAGTCCATTCATCATCATAATGGTTTGCATGATCGTATAGAGCTAACTTAGTATTAGTGGCAAAGCCACCATTCATAATTTTTTTGATACATGTCACGCTAGATCTTTGCACATCCTAGTACACTGCCACATGCATTCATACATAGTCATAAATAAAAGTGTGATCATCATCATTATTATAGCATTATCCCGGTGAGGAAATAAAAATGGGGGAGGCCAAATGAGCCCACCATCATCAAAAATGAATGAGAGAAAAAGATAGAAGGACTTTGCTACTATCCTTTACCACACTTGTGCCTCAAAGTGGCACCTTGTTCTTCATATAAAGAGTCTCATGTTATATCATTCATATGCTAGTGGGAATCAATTTTTCATAAACTTGGCTTGTATATTCCGATGACGGGCTTTCTCAAATGTCCGAGGTATTCATGAGCAAGGAAGTTGGATGCATACCCCACTTAGCTTTAGTGGATTTTTCGTACATTATAGCTCTAGTGCATCATTTGGATGGAAATCCCTACTCATTGCATATATATCTATCGACGGGCATCTCCATAACCCGTTGGGAGTTGATGTGAGACTATCTTCTCCATTTTTACCCCTATGAAACCTACTACCCTATTCTATTACACCTTTCTGATCTATCCAATGGTTCACTCTCATGTATTGCATGAAGAATAATAAGTTGATGCATATTGAAAAAGTACGGTCCAATTGCCTGACTTGGACACCATGGTGCTTCACATTTGTATTAATTCGGTGAAGATGGATCCATGCCTTGCCAATATAATAAGATGGATAGGGGTAAAACAATCTTTGAGGATAGTATACTTTGAAGCATTAATGGTTTTGCTACTTATACCTATAATTATTGTTGTGTTAATATTTTTTACTTCATCATTTCTCAATGAGCATACATGCATAAAGTTACATCATAGATAGGATGTGAGATCAAAAATTCTGTTTTTATCCTTTACCTACTTGAGGATGAGTAGGAATTAAGCTTGGGGATGCTTGATATGTCTCCAACATATCTATAATTTTTTATTGTTCCATGATGATATATTATCATTTTATAATACTTTGGGGGTATTTATTTACCAATTTATATTATTTTTTAGCACTAACCTATTGACCCAATGCCTAGTGCGAGTTGTTGTTTTCTGCATGGTTTTCTTTTTTGGGTTTTCCATACCAAACGAAGCCCAGTTGAGCTGAAATATTTTGGTGATGTTTTCTAGACCAAAAGAAGACCGGGGTGTATCGGAACAAGGCTCGAGGCCAGACGAGGGACCCACAAGCCAACAAAGCGCGGTCTCGGGGGGCACCCTGATGGCTTGTAGCTCCCTCTTGGAGCTCCCGACTCTGTTCTCTAGCTTATATATTCTCTTATACCCTAAAAACATCAGCGGGAGTCCCAAAACACTTTTTACGCTAACGCAAGTCTCTCTTCTGATGGTAGGCTATCTGGAGCTCTGTCTGGCATCCTGTCGGAGGGGGGTTGGTCGTGGAGGGCCTCTTCATCAAACTTGATGCCCTCACGATGATGTATGAGTAGTTCACAACATATCTATGGGTCCATGCCAGTATGTAGATGACAATCTCTCTCTTTGATCTTCAATACAATGATCATTGCATCTTCGCTTTGATCCATATGATGTAATTCCTTTTTTGTGGTGCATTTGTTGGGATCCGATGAATTGCAGGTTTATATTCAGATTATTCATGATAAATATTTGGGTCTCCTCTTAATACAAATATGATTTATGTACATGATTATGATCACTTCGTAATTCTCTCCGATCTATTGAAATAGTTTGGCCAACTAGATTGATATTTCTTTGGTGAGAGAGGTGCGTTGCAATAGGTTCAACCTGGCGAATTTCTATACCACAATGACAGAAGGGGACAAGATGTGTCTTTGTGTTACTGCTACTAAGGATAAACGATGGGGTTAATTCATATTTCTTGAGTTTACTTTGGCTACATCATGCCAATGTTGTCCATGCATTACTCTGTTTTAATTAATACTCTAAATGCATGTTGGATAACCATCGATGAGTGGAGTAAGAGTAATAGGTGCAGACAGGAGTCGACCTACTTGTTTTTGGATGTCATTGCCATATACACCTGATCATGGCCGTGAATATTGCGTAATTATCCGCTTTTCTTTCGATTGCCCAACAATAATTTGTTTACCCATCGTATGCTATTTTTCATGACAGATGCCATTAGGGAAAACTATGGTACCCGAGTCTATGCACAACATGTTGATAAACCTTCAATACCTTGCTACCATTTATTTGTTTTATTTTATCTTGCTATCTACAATTATCTACACACTTCACTCGCTTGCAAAGAACAAGAGCAATAGGATTGACAACCCTCTTGTCCGCGTTGGGTGCAAGTTGTTTGTTCTTTTGTGCGAAGCCGCAGAAGACAGTTGTGGTTGATAGTCCTATTGGTTCGATAAACCTTGGTTTCATAACTTAGGGAAATACGTACGCACATTGTGCCGCGATAACCCGTTCCTCTTCATGGAAATTCCAACGCATATCACAAGTATCAATGTCCATGTGTTGAAACTCTTATATATGGAAAATATATGCCCAACGAGTTTCGTTAAACTTTCTTAAATATTTTGGAAATACAAAAATATTTTCTGCTATAAAAGACCATTTTTGGATTTAGAAAAAGGCCTTTAAATAAAACAGAAAAATAATTTTAAAACAATATTTTTGTGGTTTTGGGAAGTCATATAGATAATAGGATCCAAATAAAATCTTTCGGCAAAAAGCATTGACCCTCATTTGAGAACTTGAAGTACAAACCTCAATTCAAGGGTTTTTGAAAACCTAAATTAAATAAATGACTTTTGACCAAAATTATATATTATAAAACTATTTTTATGTCATGTACACATGGCATGATCATTGGGCAAAGATGTGGATCAAGGAGACGAATTTTGGGAGCAGGAGGATTTTTGTGAATTAAAGCACACACAAGCAAACAAGCAAATAACAATCTACTCAAGCATGCACGTGCACACAATTTTTTTTAATTGGTCCAAAATTTTAAACTTATAATCATAGCAATGTGTTACAAACACACAGTGTGACAGACCTACCCCATTACAAGAATCTCATCCCCGAGATTCCTAAGCTAGGCGATAAAGAGATAAGGGAACTCACATCTAAGGTAGTCTTCATGCTCCCACGTTGCTTCTACTTCAGTGTGATTCCTCCATTGGACCTTGAAGTACTTGATGGTTCGGCTTTGAGTGCAACACTCGGCTGCATCCAAGGTGTGAACTGGTCTCTCACGATAAGCGAGATCTCACTGAAGGACGATGGCTTGAAGGTCGATGTCCTTGTAGAGGTCAGGGCGGTTGGGAACTTGAGGCACTTTCGGAGTTTGACATGTGGAAAACATTATGCACATCAAATATCTTGGAAGGTAGATCTAGCAGGTAGCGAGCTTTTCCTCAGCTTGAAGTGATCTTGAAGGGGCCAATGTATTTTGGTGCAAGATTTTCCTTGACGTGGAAACACTTGGTTCCTTTGGGAGGTGTGACTCTGAGATGGACATGATCTCCGATGTTGAGGTTCACTTCTTGGTGGTGGTAGTCAGCGTAGTTGAACTTGTTCTTATGCCTCGTGTAGAATATCTGGCCCGAAGAGTAATCCTTCTCTGGTCTCTTACCAATTGAGGGGAGTGTGACACTTGCATCCATACAACACCTCAAAGGATGCCATCTGAATACTGGACTATTAGATGTTGTTGTAGGAGAACAGAGCGAAAGGTAAACAATCTTCCCACTTGTCTCCATAGGCTAGCAAGGAAGTACAAAGCATAACTTCCAGTATCTGGTTTACTCGCTCCGTCTGTCCTCCGGTCTCGGGGTGAAAAGTAGTATTGGAGGATAGCTTGGTTCCAATGGCCTCTTGAAACTTCTTCCAGAACCTCGAGGTAAACTGGGTACCTCGGTCCGACATAATCTCTTTTAGAATTTTGTGGAGGCTCACGATATGGTTGATGTAGATATTGGCTAGCTGGATTTCATCATAGGTGGTCTTGACGGGAATGAAGTGTGCTACTTTGGTCAGGTGATCGACAATAAACCAAATGGAACCATCTCCCTTGCATGACCTGGGCGACCCGGTGATGAAGTCCATCCTGACTTTATGCTACTCCCATTTAGGCGCTTTGAGAGGTTGTAACAATCCAACGGGTTTCTGATGCTCGGCTTCGACTCTCTAGCATATGTCACACTTAATGATAAAAGTGGCCATCTCTTTCTTCATGACATGCCACTAGAATCTTGCATTGAAGTCTTGGTACATATTGGTTCCTCCAGGATGGATGGAATACAGAGTGTCATGGGCTTCCTGCAAAATCAATTTCTTGAGCTCAACTTTGTTGGGTACACGAATCCGATTCCCAAACCATACAACTCCTTGTTCATCCACTAACAATCCTCGGGCCTTGCCTACATTGATCTTCCTCTTGATACCTTCAATGCTTACATGTCCCTACTGAGCTTCCTTATTATCATCCATCAAGGTAGGCTTTGCTTTGAGGTTGGCTATAAATCCTGGCATAACTAGTTTTAAGCCAGAGCTTTCGAGCTCTTCTTACAAGGTGGGTAGCCTTTTCTTGATCGTACCATTCAAGAAACAAGACTTTCTACTTAAGGCATCTGCTACCATGTTAGACTTCCAAGGGTGGTAATGAACACCGCGGTTGTTGTCATTGATCAATTCCATTTGAGTGGAAATGTACTTCAAACCCTTGTGATATGTGTATATCTCGCATCATTTCCCTAGAACGTAATGTCGTCATGACTTTAAGGCATGAACTACAGCTGCCAACTCAAGATCATGAGTAGCGAAGTTTCCTTCGTGAGGAATAGCTTCCTAGACATATATGTTATGACTCTCCCTTCTTCCATTAGAACAACACCAAGCCCGGTTCTCGACGTGTCACAATATATCACAAACTCCTTTTGAATACCGGGGCTGGCCAAAATTGGGACTGTTGTCAACCTCTTCTTGAGCTCTTGGAAGCTTTCTTTGCACTTTTGTGTCCATTGGAACTTCTTGTCCTTCTTCAAGAGCTGATTCATGGGTGTAGCAATGGTCAAGAATCCTTCGACAAACTTGTGGTGGTATCCCAGGAGTTTGAGGAAGTTTATGACTTCCTTCACATTGGTTGGAGATTGCCATTGAGTCACGGCTTCAATCTTGGTAGGGTCCACTGACAATCGTCCGACGGTCAACAGATGACCCAAGAATCCTACTTCGTGTAGCCAGAATTCACACTTGCTGAACTTGGTATAAAGCTAGTGCTCTCGAAGCTTAACCAGGACCATTCTCAAGTGTTGCTCGTGCTCTTTTTCAAACTTGGAGTGGATGAGTATTTTTTTAATGAACACAATGATGAACTTGTCCGAGTACTCCATGAAAACTTCGTTCATGAGGTACATTAAGTAAGCGAGTGCATTTTCAACCCAAATGACATGACCGTGTACTTGTAAAGGACATACCGGGTTATGAACGCCATCTTTAGAATGTCTTGGGGTCTGATCTTCAACTGATAGGACCTAGACTTGAGATTGATCTTGGAAAACACCTTGGCATGATTTAACTAATCGAACAGGTCTTTAATCTTGGGAAGTGGGTACTTGTTCTTTGTTGTGACTTCATTGAGAGTGCGGTAATCGACACAAAGTCGGATAGTTCTGTCCCTCTTTGATACAAATAGACCATGTGATCCCCAAGGAGAGGCACTAGGGCAGATGAATCCTTTTCTGAGATGCTCAGCTAGTTGCTTCTTTAGTTCATCCATATCGTTAGATGCCATCCTATAGCTCTTCTTATAGATGGGTCATGCCCCAGGCATTAGCTCAATAATGAACTCAATGTTGCGGCCAGGAGGCATTCGAGACACCTCATTAGAAAACAAATCTGGGTACTCACATACCACTAGCACTTGGTCCAACTCAACTCCTGACAAGCAATTTTCTTGAGGAACTTGAGCGGAGGAAGGGTTGGGGGCGTACTTGACTTCAACTCTTTGGCTATTGGTCATGGTAACAGTCCGCTTGGCACAATCTAACAAGCCTTCGTGCTTGGTTAACCAGTTCATGCCAAGGATCACATCCAAGCCTTGTGACTTCAGGATGATAAGGTCTGCTAGGAATTCCACTCCATTTATGACAATCCCAACCCCTTTACATCCTATCTTCGCTCCCAAAACTAAACCCGGGGTTTGTACCAGCATATGACTACCCAAAGGTGTATACTTCATACCACTCTCTAGCACAAAATTTTTGTTAACAAAAGAATGTGAAGCTCCACAATCAAACATAACGGTTGCTCGGGTTGAATTGACAAGGAATGTACCTAGTATGACGTCCGGGTCTTCCTGCGCTTCCTCAGTGGTAAGGTGATTCACACGACCCTTGCCATTGTTGGGCTATTTGCGGGGAGCTTGATTCCTTGGTGGTCCTCCACGGCATTGACCTTTGTTTGGTGCATCGGGGCGTGGTGCATCTGGCTTCTTCTTGGGGCGCTACCTAGAGATGTACTGTCGGTGAAAGGATCGACACCTCTGGGGGGCCTCAACGGTCCCCCTTTGCTGGTTTGGCAGGGAGAGGGATGGCAACAAGAGCAGAACCAACAGTCAGGGCCCGGCAAGGTCATCTTTACCTAGGTTCGGGCCGCGTGGTGCATAAAACCCTACTCCTGCATGTGTTTAGTTATTCATTTTGGGTTAATGTAGATCTGTCCCTTTTACACCCTTTCGATTGGACAAAAAGCCAATAGTCCCTACAACCGAGCCTCGGGCCTCCTTTTATAGGCGAAGGGGTCACCATAGTAACTAAGTGGGTGAATGGTGGTTCATGAGTGGAACAGTGCCAACCGACAGCCACAATGTTATTGCGGTGCATTAAATGCTTCGACAGACTTCTCTGACCTCGTCAGGAGGGATTGGACACGTACCCACAAGTGGCAATTTCAGGGTATTAGACTGGCGTGTGGGCGGACGCATGGTCCATGCATCGGCTGTGGCGTGTTCGCCGGTGGAGGCGTTCACACGACGCGAAGGCGCTGTGGCCCCATGCCTTTCCTCGGGCCTTCTCTTCCTTCCCGGTAGGGTTACCTTGTCGGGGGCTCTTCTTGTTCCTCTCGGCACAGAGGTGATGGCCTGCCGACGCCGTGTCAATCTTCCCGGCAAGGATAGCTTGTCGGGGCTCAGTCCTCCTTCCTTTGTGGGAAGGTCTCGCTGTGGTATTGTCTACCCCTCCGGCAGGGGGCTCCTGCCGGGGCCTCCTCTTTATTCGCAGCAAGCGAGTGCTTGTCGGGGGCTTGCAATCTGTACTTGGGGGCTTCTGAGTCTTGCTTCCGTCTTAAGCTCCAGCGACGCGCCTTGCCACTATAGAGGGGCTTCCGGCATTCGCGCACTAGTCTGGGGCACACGAGCCCCCAGTCTTTAGTGCACCGACAGGAGCCCCCGGGCCTGGGCCACATACGCATGCGAGGCGTTGTTGGGCTAGGCCCAAAGTGGTGCACGGACTCGCAG
The DNA here is from genome assembly GCF_904849725.1 of Hordeum vulgare subsp. vulgare. Lineage (NCBI taxonomy): Eukaryota > Viridiplantae > Streptophyta > Magnoliopsida > Poales > Poaceae > Hordeum > Hordeum vulgare. The sequence continues at coordinate 295,006,476 of NC_058520.1, read as the reverse complement.
GCACCGGGCTTATCACAATCGATCCGTTACAGGCTTTCTTTCCCCACGACGCGCATTGAACGCGGGAAGTGTGAGGCTGTGCGGCATGCGCATGATGGCCCCTTGATTCCCTGAAAACGCCTCTGCCACGTGTGGGACATGCGCAGGGGCGGTCGTGCAAGTGGAGATCGCGGCCTCAAAAGACGCGGGCGTGGATGGACCTGCCCCTGCATGCATTGGCGCATCAGGGCGGTTGCATGGTCCGCTCATGACTTGAGGGAGATTGGGCGAGAGGGGCGGTGGATTCTTGAGCGAGGAGGGTGGCCTCCGAGCTTTGCCCTAGAAATTAGGGTGTTTGCGCAGAGGTTTTTCCCACCCATCTCACTCTCGAAGCCTTCCACGCCTATCTCCTTGTTTTCTCTTGTTTCTTTCAGCCTTGCCAGTGGCACCTGCCCCTAACCATGGTTAGGGGATGGGGCCGGCCTCCGTCGGCTGCCAGGGCGGCAAGGGGATCCCGCTTGGATCATGCCACAGCTTTAGGGGCCGCAGCCAGCGGCAGCCCCGTCGACCATGGCAGGAGAGGTTCGAGGGGCCGAGGACGCCGGGGATGCGGTCGAGGGAGGCGGAGCCCTGCCTCGATCTACATCCTCGTGCCTTCTTCTTCGCATGGCCACTCGGAGGCGACACCACTTGAGTTCATCGTAGAGCTTTGTGGCCCCCTTCGGGGTCACTTGCCTCTCCCTCGTGGCCTCACCATGGTGATGGGGGTCATGCGGCCTCCTGTCTTCTGGCTGCGAGCGCACAGATGCTCTCATGGCGCCACACAGGTGCACGCGGAGTATCTGATGCCCCATTCCATGTGGCTTGGGCATGGCTGGAAGGCCTTCGCCTGGGCACATGGGCTCGAGGACGGCTATGTCCTCCGCTTCGAGCTGATGGAGGCCCATATGCTCGTCGTCAAGTTCTACGGGCCCTCCGGTGTGCGTCTCAGCTACTGCGAAGAAGGCTACAGCGACGTTGAATGCTCTGCTTAGAGCGACAACGACAGGGAGGGCGGCAGTGGTGACGGTGCTGAGCCTAGTCTCAAGCCCGGGGGAATGAAATCGGGGGACTATTCCCCCGGCTCGAATTGAGTGCTTCCCCTCCTCGGAGGGGGGATCTCAACCGGATCCGTCGCCCCTTCCCGTGACATGACGAGGCTACACCCGCTCTCGTCAGTACAATGTTGTTACCGGAGGAGCCAGCATGGATGTACCGCGGGCCTTGCTGCGTCTTGTCTTCATGAACTCCAGTTCCTCTGCATAGGTCGTCCCACGTAAAAAGACAAAGTACTTAGGTTAGGATAACAATGGTTTGTAAGTGGTATCAAATGTATCCAGACAAATGAATGAATAGATGCATCCTTTATTCGACTCTCATTTTGTATGATTATTCCTTTGCACTTTCCGGATGCTTGCCGGCAAGACTTATCCTATCGCGAGTACTTAGAGGAGCGGATCCTCATAAAATTCAATAGAGGAGGTCGTCACCGGCAAGACTCCTTGCTGCACTCAGTGCAACCATGAAAATCGTCGAGCGCGGCTCGAGGCGAAATACGGTGCTACTTAGCCATCCGAAACATTGAACGAGTTCCAAACGAGATGAGGGCACTCTTTGGCCGCTCAGGTCGTTGAACAGGCTCAAAATGAAGTCGGAGTGCACTAATCCTAGAAAGGTACATCTGCGCGCGGGAGCCACATACAAAAGTCGATGCTTCAAAAGGATGCATCTAATCTACCAGAGAGTCCGGCAAGAAGTTTTCCTCTGAACTTATCTGGCGCGTAGCGGCATTCGTAGCTGCACCGTCTGAAGGTGCTGTCGGGGAGGAATATCCGTACCCCCGGCAAGCTGATGTTGCCTCCAGCGGCCTCCTTGCCGACAAGGTTTTCGCAGGTGGCCTTTGGCCACTCTGAAGGAAAGAGCCACGCCCGGGCGTATCACTTTCTCATCTCTTTTGCAAGATAGCTGCTAGCGGATCCCCCGAGCGCATCTTTCTGGCGTCACATCGCTCCAAGGAGAAATGCAAGCCGGAGGGCACGTAGAGGGGCGGTTTGGGGCCTCGGACGCGTCCTCGACGACCATGCACCACACCGAAGATGTGCGACGGTCGGAGTAATCGTTGGAGGCCTGGCCGAAGCCCCGTGTCACGCCCTCGACAGCAGAGCGAGCGTTCCAAGGAGGTGTGTTGGGTGGGCGACGTAGAGCTCAGGGCTTCCGCAACTTCCACTTGTGCTCGCATAACACCTATGGATGCGCTATGAGCTCTCACTCGGGTAGAGCATCCACTGCCTCCTCCCACTCAGGGAAGATGTTGTGGCGAACTGAGATCCGTGGAGCCGACGGGCGGCTTGTCGGATCGGGGCGGCGCCGAAGCCGACCTGCTTCCCGCGATTCCCCTACCTGGCGTGCCAACTATGTCGGTGAAAGGATCGACACCTATGGGGGGCCTCAACGGCTCCCCTTTGCTGGTTTGGCAGTGAGAGGGATCGCGGTAAGAGGAGAACCAATAGTCACAGCGCGGCAAGGTCCTGTTTACCAAGGTTCGGGCCGCGTGGTGCGTAAAACCCTACTCCTGCATGTGTTTAGTTATTCGTTTTGGGTTACTGTAGATCTGTCCCTTGTACAGCCTTTCGATTGGTCAAAAAGCCAAAAGTGCCTACTACTGAGCCTCGGGCCTCCTTTTATAGGCGAAGGGGTCACCACAGTGGCTCATTCGGTGAACGATGGTTCATGAGTGGAACAACACCGATCGACAGCCATAGTGTTACTGTGGTGCATTAAATGCTTCGACAGACTTCCGTGACCTCGTCAGGAGGGTTTGGACACGTACCCACACGTCGCAACTTCGGGGTGTTGTGCTGGCGTGTGGGCGGACGCGTGGTCCATGCATCGGCAGTGGCGTGTTCGTCAGTGGAGGCGTTCACAACACGCGAAGGCGCCTTGGGCCCGCACCTCTCCTCGGGCCTTCTCCTCCTTCCTGACAGGGATACCTTGCCGGGGGCTCTTCTTGTTCCTCTCGGCAGGGAGATGATGGCCTGCCGAGGCCTTGTCAATCTTCCCGGTAAGGATCGCTTGCCGGGGCTCAGTCCTCCTTCCTTGGCAGGAGGGTCTCACCGTGGTATTGTTTATCCCTCGAGCAGGGGGCTTCTACTGGGCCCTCTTCTTCATTTGCAGCAAGCGAGTGCTTGCCGGGGGCTTGCAATCTATACTTGGGGTCTTCTGAGTCTTGGTTCCGTCTTAAGCTCTAGCGATGCGCCTTGCCGCTGCAGAGGGGCTGCCAGCGTCAGCACAGTAGTCTAGGGAAGTGGAGACCCCAGTCTTTAGTGCACCGACTAACCACATCCAAAGCAAGTGACTTGGTAGGATACGTTGTTTTTTTTCCGCCATTGTTGTTGTTGGGGTTGTGATAGGATGGCTTGGGATTGGCATACTGCTGAGGCCAGTAGATCGGGCGAGGTGCGGGAGTCTTGACTTGCTGAGGATGATAAGTAGTCTTGGTTGGGGCTAGCTGCCAAGGGCAAGGCTTCTGGTGGATGGAACTACATGTGTTGGTCATCTTGTGCTTGGGAGTGTCTTCCATGGCACGACGTCTGTCTTCAAGCATGATAGCCTTGTTCATCAGATCGAAGAAGATTCGGTAGTCATAGAAAATGAGCGGATATAGAAGGGCTTGCTGGAGTCCTTCCATGAAGCGTTCCATCTGAGCCGCCTTAGTGTTGACATCTTCAGGGGCATACCTTGACATGAGGTTGAGCTTCTGCATGTACTCCTTGGCAAAGCAACTTCCTTGCTTTAGTGCTCGGAATTCTCACTTGTTCATAGACATGATCCACAAGGAATGTGGGCCTTGTAGAATCCAACCTTGAAATCAGCACAAGTGATCACATGGTTGCCTTGCATCACCTTGAATCCATCCCACCAAGCTCGGGCAGTCACTCTAAGGAAGTGAGAGGCATAAAGGATCTATCCTTCACCATCCCAAGGTTTAGCAGTCTCAGTAAAGGTTGGGGGAGAATTCCTCATGAACCTCGATAGAGTGGAGCGGCCATTGTTGTTCCTTACTTGATGTTAGTTGTTGGTAAGGCCTTGATCCATCTATTGGATAGAAACAAATTTGGCTTGGCGTTTCGCCCGGAGAACTTGGAGAATTTGAGCAATGGTCATGTTCTCTGGTGGAGGTGGTGGCCTGGAAATGTCGCCTCGTGTGTGCTCCCGATGATCTCCAACCTGAGCAGATCTACCAGCCCCCTGCTGCCAGATAGAGTTGTTGGCGCACGGGTTGGCAAAGGAGTTGTTGCAGGTTGTGGTCACCATCCTGTTTGGAGCAACCAAGTCAAATGACTAGGATAGAGGAGAGTGAAAAGAGGTCGAAGGACCAAATAGAGGAAGCACGCCTAAGGTGGTTGGTATAGTGCATGTGTGATCAAATAGAGGTCGAAGGACCAAACACATAATATTAAGATAAGATAGGCGATGTAGTTGCTTACATGTTGTCGAAGGCAAAAGCACGATTTGCATCAAAACACAAACAACAAGCACACATGGTTTCATATGGACCATTACACATACTAGACTTCGCATGGGGAAATACTCAACTTATTCTACCCTAGGGGGTCCTCGGACTTAGGTAGTTGGGCTTTGCTTCATGTTTCAGAGGAAAGGATGCTCAGTCTTCAGCTCCTAGGTCCTTCTGTTGGTACCAGGGGCATGTGACAGTCGGCTGCTTGTTGGGGCACCTCATGGCATGAGGCACAAATTCGCCACATACGACACATGTGACGGGAAAGAAGAGGTTGTTGTTTAGCCTTGGGTTATGATGTTGGTGGTTTGACGATGGTCCTGTGTGTGGTGGATATGGAAATTCATTCCTATAGCTCCTGCGTCGGGTTCAATTGCGGGCTTCCTGAAGTTCCTCAATTTGTTGTCTTTGGTTGGCGATGTGGACTCGTAGGGCAGCAATTTGTTATTATTCCTTGACCATCTTCTTCTTATAGGGGCACTTGAGGAGTAGGAGCGAAGGTAAATCCTGGCGAGATTGGAGGAAATCTTCAGTAAGTTAACGCACAAGGTGATCTACCACGTTGGCGAAGCGGATCTGGAACTTGAGGATTGGGTCCTCGTCTCGTGGTGGATTCGTCTCATGAGTAGAGGCTCCTAATCCAGTCTTGCTGGGTAGGTACCAGGTAGCTTGTTCTTCCTTTATTTCTGAGAGGAGGTCTCGAAGACGAAGGAGAGCGTCGTAGGCCGCCTGTTAAATGGCCAAGTCCCTTTTTAGCATAGGTGGTCCAACAAAGAACCAACTCTTGGGTGAGGTCTTGGGAGGTAAAACCGCCTTGGCATAGAATTGTATTCCGAACTCGCCATTGTCCAGTTCGTGCACGCTGTACATCGGCTCTGAAGGATAGTGGCAATGTTGGAGGCAGTCCCTTATGAGTGGGGGCAAACCGGAAATGCGAATTCTAAAGCGGGCTATCGGAATCGGGGCTACGCATACCCAGAAAGGTTCGAACACTCGGGTGCGCTCGATCTCCTACCCTATTTTGCCTCTCAACCTCACGCTTACCCTCTAGTGGATCGAGCTAAGGAAGATTAACAAAAGCACATGCATATTTTACCCAGGTTCAGGCCACCTTGTGGTGTAAAACCCTACTCTTGCTTGGTTGGATTACTCGAGGTGGAAAATGAGTACAAAGAGGGGTTCTTTCCCTAATGGAGTTTCTGGATCCCCTGCTACGGAGGCTAGATCTCCGTCTTATACAGGCCTTGATCCTCTTCCCTCCAAAACACACACTTGGCGGGAAGGGTTGCCACAACTTCCTTTTTAAACGGGGCAAGACTACAGACTATCCTAACAAAGGTGGTCTCCGTGTGCTAAATCTCTTTGCCATGACACGTTGGTGGGCTCGGGGTGACCTCCGTCCTCCGGAGCCCCCAACCTTGGACCTCTAGCACAAAGTAGGACGACCTTTGGGGGTTGCGTTGGGAACTCGCAGACATGCTCTGCTCCCTTAACACCAAAGGGGAAAGCCTCCCTGTACATGCTTGCTGGGACCAACCCTAGCTCCGTCCTGCGTGGCTCACGTCACCCACGTGAGGAGGTGGGACCATGCGACCCCGGTGGGCCGCCCTTGGTTTGCCCACTCTGCACGGGCCCCAAGGGAGGCCTCAGGAGGCGACTTCATGATGCACACCTTAGGAGGATTGGCTTCGAGGGGAACTATGTTGGCCCCTGCCGACCTTCGATGATATGTCTCTTGTGAGGATGGGCCATTGCGAGGGTCAGATTCATGGGCCCTAGCAGGAAGCACTCCCGGGCCCACAACATGGGCCGTGCCCTAGGCCACAGGCAGGAGGGCGTGGGTACCCTCAGTCCTAGGACCCCGAAGTAGGCCCCGAGCCCGCGATGTACACGACCCAGCTAGTCGGCGGGTGAAACGGTGTGGGCTCTCACCGCGTGCGGGCCATGCCAAACGTGTGGCACGCGATGGGGCATAGGGCGCCCCACCTTCCCGCTATGCTTTAGCATCTGCCCGTGCTGACATGAAATGGGCACACAGGGTGGAGCCATCATTACTCCCCTTCATGCAACACCCACCTTTCTGCATCTTCTTCCTTTGCGCAAGACCGCGCCAGATCCAATCTCCGACAAAGTCACCTCCTTGCTCCTCTCGCGGCTCTGACCCACGGATTGCGCCCGCCAGCAAGAAAGGAAAATCCGCGGCCTGTGCCATGAGTTCCGCCGCTGCCAAGTCCTGCTCCCATGCCCTCCTGCATCTCTTTGGAGGAGTCCTTGGATGGTCTGCCCATCTCTTAGAGGCCGACCTAATGAGTCGTATTATTGAAGACCGGACTGCGTGATGACTTCGTGTTCCAGAAGGAAAGCTGTGAAGACTCATGTGTCGTCCAAGTTGAGTAGGCTAGATCGGCGCATCTATCCCCGGATGGAGGTCGGTTTTATGTAACCCTAGGAACCCCTAGTGCCTATATAAACAAGAGGGTTTCATCCTCATAGACAGGTTGACTCATCTAGGGTTTTAGCTCATACAATCTTGAGGTAGATCAACACTATAATTCTCATACGCATCAGTATAATCAAGTATGACGTAGGGTTTTACCTCCTCGCGAGGGCCCAAACCTGGGCAAACATCGTCTCCTTGGTCCCCTATAACCCATCGATCCAAGGTCCACAACTCGGGACCCCCTAGTCGAGATCTGCCGGTTTTGACACCAACATTGGTGCTTTCATTGACAGTTCCGCCATAGGATCACATGAAAGATTGATGGCATGCTTAGTCATCCCGAAGAGATCCGCAACAAGGACATCTTTGTCCCCAGATAGATCTTTGCGTTCAGAAGCATCGTTCTGCAAGCTGATCCGACCGGTCACCTTGGCCAGGTCGGAAGCTTCATCCTCGGTCAAGAAGTAAGGTTTGGGACGCTAGATTTCACCATTGAACCTCTGGGAGATCTTGTGTTAACTAGGCTCCTAGATCCTTTGGAGGAGCCCACAAGCCCTGATGCCTTCACTTTGGAAGCCGTGGATCCCGCTACCGGGGCAACTTTGACCCTTTGTCCGGCTTTAGAGCCCTACGTAGTCGATGCGCCCAGATTCGGCTCAGTAGAATACAGCCCAAGAACATCCTTGGATGACCCATGGGCATCAGTGATGCGGGCCAATCCTGAGCACTCAAACGGGACGGATTCCGCCGAGACTCTGTCACTACATGAGCTACTCGACCGGATCTAATCTATGGGCAAGATTGGCGATCAATCTCCGATCTTTGAGTCGGGCTTAGACCTTACGATATAGAAATTCACGTCTCGCCCATCACGCATTTGGTCGCCACCGTCGAGTGCCCGACTAAGGGCTCCCAACATCAACTACCAGAACTAAGGACGGTCTACATCCTGCTTACCGATCATGCGGACTTGCCCAATAATTGAGAACCTAGATCTCGTCCCGAGATAAACTCGAGGCTAGTGCCTGATCCGACACGCGACCCAGAATCAGTGCAACAGGGTCCCATCGTAACCACGAACCCCGAGCCTTCCGCACTAAATCCCACTAAAGCGGGGGACACAATCACCAAGGTCCCAGACTCACATCTCATGAGAACACGAAATATCATCCCATCCACCACCTAGCTCAATCACCCCTCGGGAAACATAGAAGAGTTCGGTTTGCTGGACCCACGCAAAGTTATAGAATGGCCAGGGGAATCAATACACCAATTTTGGGCCAGATTCCTCCACGACAAGGACATGGCAGAGGGCCATTGCGAGCAGGAGATGATCAACGCCTTCCGGCATGGCTGCGATGATGAGGGTATCCTCAACACCCTCTCCAGTCGTTGAATTCAAAACTTCGCCGAGCTGTCAAACCGGGTGCTCAAAAATTACGCCATGGAAAGCACTTGGCAAATAGAGAAAATGTGCACGAATCTTGGACATCTTGAGCAAACCAGAGGAACCCGAAGAAGGAGTACTCCCCCATTCATGGGGCCGAGTATATCCGGGCCCGTAGAGAAAAGGAACAAAACACTGACGAGAGCCATATCGGTCCTTGACATACTACTGGACGAGCCTTTCCACATACACTCGGCCTGACCTAACACAAGCCTAACACAAGCTCCACCCACAGCCTCCGAGCATGTTAGGCCGTCAGGCAAGTTGCAAAAAGTGGAGAGGCCATCCTCAAGTCCCCACTTACGTAGGAATGATCGGGAATGCCGCCTATAAGCAACATAGAGGTCCTAATGATCTCAAAAACATTTTCCTCAAAAAATCAAAGAAAGAGAGATCTTTGAGAGCAAATCAAATCCACCATGTAATGACAGAAAACCCATGGTCGGACACACAAATTACTTTCGGCAAGGATGACCAGCTGATCACCAGCACATGCCGAGCACCTGCCGCAATAGTCTTAAACCCCATAGTCAATGACTTTAGACTAAATAAGGTTCTAATGGAAGGGGCAGCAGTCTAAATCTCATTTACGAGGACACACTGGGAAAAATGCAGTTTGATAGATCTCGAATCGGACAAAGCAACACCACCTACCGAGGTATCATCCCCGGGAAAGAAGCACGTTGTACCATACAAGTAACACTCGACATGGTATTTGGCACACCCGAGAACTACCAATCCGAGGAACTTATTTTTCATACCATACCCTTTCACAATGGTTACCATGCCCTGTTAGGACGCGAAGCCTTCACAAGATTCCATGCCATACCACATTACGGATACATGAAGATCAAAATGCCAGGGCCAAACGGTGTAATCACGGTAATAAGTGATCCCAATAGAGCCCTCTGAGCCGAAAAGAAAATGATATCCCTAGCCATTGAGGTACTAGCGGAAACCCTCGCCACAGAATAACTCACTGCACTCCATTCCATAGTGGACAAGGACGACGCGATCCTCAGAAACCAGCCCAAGTCCACATCCTTCAAACTTGCGATGAGATCATCAAATTTCACGTGCACCCAACAGACCCCAACAAAACCGCGTCCATTGGAGCCCAGTTGGAACCTGAAATCGATGAAGCATTGCACACCATTTTGCGCGAAAATTGGAACATATTTGCATCGCACCCCTAAGACATGGCAGGAGTAACTCGGGGGCTCGCGGAACACATCCTGAACATAATACCTGGATTTAAGCCTATCAAGCAGGCTTTGCGCCGATTTACCGAACCAAAGCGTCAAGCTATGGGTGAAGAACTTGCCAAACTACTAGAAGCCAAGTTCATCGGAGAAATTGAAAACCCCGACTTGCTGGCAAACTTGGTCATGGTAACAAAGAAGGACAAGTCTTGGCGGCTATGCGTCGATTTCAAAGACCTCAATAAATCCTACCCAAAGATCATTTTCTCTTTCCCCTAATAGACCAAATTATCGAAACAACAACCGGACACGACTCACTATGTTACCTTGATGCTTACTCCAGATACCATCAGATTAAAATGAAGTAATCCGATCAGGATGCAACTGTCTTCATAACCCCCTAATTTCCATTCTACTTTAACACAATGCCTTTCGGGCTAAAGAACGTGTACGCCACTTACCAGTGCATGATCTAGACATGCTTTGAGAAACAAATCTAAAAAACACTAGAGACATATGTGGACATCATGGTCGTCAAGACAAAGCACGTTGGCCAGCTCGTAGTTGACCTAAGTTATACCTTTGCTAGCCTACAAGAATAGGACATACGATTCAACCCAGACAGGTGTGTCCTCGGAGTCCGAGCAGGCAAACTTCTCGAATTCATGGTGTGGAAAGAGGTATAGAGGCAAATCCGGCCAAGATCGGAGCCTTGTCACAACTCGCGGTCCCCAAAAGCTGAAGCATGTCCAAAAATTGGCACGCTGCATGGTGGCCTTGAAATGTTTTATCTCTCGCCTCGGCGAGCAATCTCTCCCACTTTATAGGTTGCTTAAGAAGACTGATAACTTTGAGTGGACTGACGAGGCTATAAAGGCTCTGGAGGAAATAGAAATGGTGTTGGCAAGTAACCCCATTTTATAAGCACCTTGTGTCGGGGAACCGATGTTGCTGTACATCTTGCCCACCAATAAAGTGGTCAGTGTGGTCCTCGTCGTAGAATGAGAGACCCAGGGTCACCAATTACGGATACAAATTTCGGTATACTATGTATCCGAGGTGCTTACCCCATGAAAAACCAAATACCCACACTATTAGAATATTGCGTACACGGTGTTTATGGCATCACGCAAGCTCATGTACTATTTCTAAGAATGTGCGTTCATGGTAACATCCAAGGTGCCCGTGAACGACATCATGAAAAATGAGGACGCCACCGACCGAATAACTAAATGGTTCATGAAGTTCCTGCCATTCTAGATCACTTACAAGCCACGACGAGCCATCAAACCTCAAGTGTTGGCGGTCTTCGTCGCTGAATGGACAGAGGCAAAGCTCCCCAGAGAGTATAGCACTTACGCTCATTGGACCCTGTACTTTGATGGGTCCAAAACTCTTGCTGGACTAGGGGCTGGTGTGATCCTCACATCTCCTATTGGGGATAATGTCTGATGTGTGCTATAGATCATGTATGCCGATTCAAATAACGCGGCAGAATACAAGGCACTACTGCATGGTCTTAGGATGGCAACCTCAATGGGGATATAATGGCTCGAGGTACGGGGGGGATTCCATGTGGGGACCCCATCACGAGAGTGACCACACATCACTCCCGTCACTAGTAATGTGGCTCTTTGCTAGCACCGACCAGAGTAATCAACCTAGCCCCGTCCCATAAGCGGTAACATGGTCGTACTAGTAAGGTTGGGACTGTCGACACATCATAAATCTAACCCCATTTCCGAAACCGTACTCACTCAAAATACCCGGTGCACCACTTCACCAAAGTGGCCACCTAACTCATCATCACCCTCGGGCATTAGTGGCACCCGACGGGGTTTTCATAAAGTTGACTTATGTCATCAACATGCTCATGCTAATACTATTCCAATATTACTTGTCAACATGATTTTATCATGCTCCTCGAAAGGGGTAGTATCAAGCTTAATGCATGTGCTGTGGACGAGCCATCGGTAACATCACATCAAATGATTTACCGGCACTTACGATCATATGCATGGAAATACTTGCTATTTTAACATGCAATTATAACATATGCTCAGTCATGGTCAAAGGGCTGCTTGCCTTGGTCAGCTAGGTATCCGTGGTCTTCGAGGTCTTCCGCTCCGATTCTCTCGTCACACGGGTTTTCTAGCGTCATCAAAAGAAAAAATAAGAAATAGCTCACTCAAAAACAGATCACAAAGTTGTTTTAAAAATGTTCTTTATTACTGATAAATCTAAGTTGTTATTCTGAAAAATATTTGCCTCTGTTTCCTAATGAAGGAACATTTTTAAATCAACCAATCAGAAGCAAAACTATTCCAATTTAGTCCTTTTTATTATTGCAAAATAGAATAGTTGTTTGAAAATTCATCTCATGGTCTTATTAAATACTACATATTTTAGAAGAATAACAGTGGAAAAATTATATTTTTACACTGGTTATATGTTTTTATTAAAATCTTAGAAATCATATTTTAAAAATAAAAGAAAAATGGGCTAAGTCCCTAGCCTGGCTCGGCCTAGAACTGGGCCGGCCCAAGGCCAGTCGACAGCCTGCCCAGGGGCGCACGCCGTCAGGTTTGAACCTGATATGCACGGGGGAGGAGGCTGGTCCACGGCTGCGGGAAGCGCGGGGGAGGAGGCTGGTCCACCTACAGGTGGGGCACACCTGTCAGGGTCGTCTCCTACCTCTGGCCGGAGAGGAGGAGGAGCCCGCCGGCGATGCTACCGACGTCCTCAAGCCCCAACGAGGACAGAAATGGGCTCAACATGACGCCGCCTACCTGCTGGGGGTCCGAACAAGGACGGAGAGGCAAGGGTTCACCGGCGACAAGGAGGTCACGACGGAGGTGTTTCGGGAGGTGGTCGAGGAGGCAGCTAGGGGCACGGAAATGCTCGGGGAAGTTGGGGGAAAGCTTCCTGGGGTTGAGTTGATCAGTTTGGTGGGTCGAGGGACGCAGGAGCCGTTGTGTAGCCTGAGATCGACCGGAGCTCCGAGGTGGAGGGGCCTCGGTTCATCTCGAGCACCGGGGCTTTGCTAGCCTGCTGGGGTGGCTAGGGAGGTGCTAGTGGTCGTGGTGAAGCTATCTTGGGGGTGCAGGAGCGAGGGGGAGGGCTATAAATAGGCCCGCGATGGGGAGCCGATTCGGGTGTGCTAGTGACTCACCGTGGCACGCATGGGGGTGCAGGGAGGAGCTGGGGTCGAAACCACGGTGTCAGGACATGGATTTGGACTGCCAGAACCATCTGCAACAGAGGGAGAGAGAGAGGAGTCGAGCCTCCAAGGCCGTTCATCCTAGGCCGGTTCTGGTGCGCGCGGGCACTTGTCGCCCGAGCTCTAGCGCGGGAGAGGAGGGACCCTGAGGGTTTCTCCATGCAGAGGGGTTGTCGGGGAAGAGGTTGGACACCTCGGGGAGGCTGGAACTGGCCGAGAGCATCGCCCCCACCTCAATGGCTTCCTATAGTGTGCTCAGAGCACAGTTTTGCCATACCACGGCATGCTCGTGCGCTTTGAGGCACTTTGGACGTGTCTAGCATGTCCTGGCACTGGCTGGGAGTGAGGCTAGCTGTTTGGGTCTCGTGGGAGCTTCGGCTGGTCAAGGGAGACAAGAAATACCGATGTTGTCATCCTTGAACTGAAGCTTAGATTGGGTTTTTTTGGCATTTCCACTTTGGACCTGTGAGGGTCCAGTTGACTAGGGTTAGGCATTGATACTGGCCACCTAATTTATGAGTTTGGAGCAAAAGGGTTGGGTTTAGCTGTGGCTAAGAGGGATTTTCCCCATCTGTCAAAAGGTGCTCGACAGTGGTTTGAGGGGGTTGTACCCCACCACTGGTGCTACAACTTAACAAGTTTGGGTTCGGTGCTAAAACATGGGGTTTCACCAAGTTTGAGCTCCATTGGACAAGTTTAACTTTGTAAACTTGAAAACACCACTATTTGACCAGATATGTCCCTTCCAAAGAGAGTGTGGGCAAACTAAGTCCTACAAATCCCATTTTTGGTGTGGAACCCTTATTTGAGGTATCAGGCACTCCTGCAAGGTTTCAACATCATAGGACAAACTTTGCTATGTAGAGTTGCTACAACTCCAATCTGGACACAAGGGGTTTTAGGGTTATCCCATGTCCTTAATCACCTTGGATCAAGGTGATACTTTATGTGGACACCAAATATGGCTTAGGGATACTACTGGAATTTTCTAGAATTTTATTGAGAATATTTCCTTTGGAAATATTTCAAAAGGTCAAAACAAACGGAAGTGGTTTTCAGGGTTTTACTTAAATAATTATAATAAAAATAGGGGTTTAAAATCCTATGTATGGAAAATATATATCCTTTTGATCATCTCTAAATTTAAACAGATTTTTCTAAGGAAGAAAACTATTTTTCCATGTAGCAATACCATTTCTGGCCTCAGAAATGGACCTGTGAATAAATTAAGAAAACAATTCTAAAAATAATTACTTTTGTGGTTTTGAAAATCTAAAATAAGTTAAAATCAGATTACCAACTTTGGGTAGAGACCAACCTTGCCATCAAGGGGAAGTAGTGCAACTCAAAGTAGGGTTTTAGCATGATTAGAAACAAGAAGAAGGTTTTGAAAATAATTCAATATTGTGAAATAGGGCTTTATCATCACATGATCATCACACAAGTCATTCAATGACAAACATGGCACTCACATCATTACTTTTGAAAAAGTTTTAACAAGCTCAAATTTTTGCATTACAAAAATAGGGTGTGACAGACCTATCCCCCTTACAAGAATCTTGTCCCCGAGATTCCTAAGCGTGTTAAAAAGGTCCGGAAACTCCGATCGGAGATATTCTTCACGCTCACATGTTGCTTCGGCTTCGGTGTGGTTGCTCCACTGAACCTTGAAATACTTAATGGTGCGGCTTCTGGTGCAACGCTCAACTTCATCCAGAATGCGGATCGGCTTCTCGCGGTAGGTGAGATCTGGCTGAAGCTCAATGGCCTGGTGGTCAATGTCCTTGTAAAGATCAGAACAATTTGGCGCTTGAGTACACTTGCGGAGTTGTGACATGTGGAATACGTTGTGCACACCCGAAAATTCCGGGGTTGCTCCAACTGATAAGAAAGTTCTCCACGCCTTGTCGTGATCTTAAAAGGTCCAATGAACCTTGGAGTGAGTCCCTTTAACATGGAAACGCTTGGTTCCCTTGAGAGGTGTGACATGGAGGTATACTGGTCTCCGGGAATGAACTCCACGTCCCTGCGGCAAGAATCCACATAGATCTTTTGTCGCTACTTGGCTGCCTTTAGATTTTCCCGGACAAGTTGCACCTTCTCTTCTCCCTTGTGCAAAACTTCCGGCCCGAAAATCAGCCCTTCACCGGTTTCGGACGAGTTGAACGGGTTGCGGCACTTCCTTCCGTACAACACTTGAAATGGAGCCATTTGGAGACTAGACTAGTAGCTGTTGTTGTATGAAAACTCAGCGAACGGCACACAGTCTTCCCATTTGGCACCATGTGCCAAGACACAAGGGCGGAGCATATCTCCGAGTATCTGATTCACTCTTTCCGTTTGTCCGCCTGTTTGTGGGTGGAAAGCGATGCTGAAAGAGAGCTTGGTTCCGAGGGATTCTTGGAACTTTCTCCAAAATCTTGAGGTGAACTGCGTGCCTCGGTCAGATACAATCTCCTTGGGAAGTCCGTGAAGGCCTACAATACGCTCAGTATAGAGACTAGCCAACTTGTTCCCGTCATAAGTGGTGTTGACTGGAATGAAATGGTCCACCTTGGTCAGATGGTCGACAATGACCCATATAGAGTCATGGCCTCTGCTAGACCTCGGTAAGTCGGTAGCAAAATCCATGGCTATCTTGTCCCACTTCCATTCTGGCACCTGGAGAGGTTGTAGCAATCTAGCAGGTCGCTGATGCTCAGCCTTGACTCGCTGGCATACGTCGCACTTGGCAACATCAGATGCTATTTCCCTCTTCATGCCATGCCACCAGAATATTTCTCGGAGACCTTGATACATCTTGGTACCACCGGGGTGAATAGAGTAGGGTGTATCATGTGCTTCCTGTAGGATCAAGCCCTTGAGTTCAGCCTTGTTAGGTATGCATAAACGTTTCCCAAACCACACTACTCCTTGTTCATCCACCGAGAATCCTGGGGCCTTGCCTTCTTGGATCTTCTTCTTGATGCCTTCGATGCTGTTATGACCCTTCTGGGCCTCCTTGATATCATCAGCCAGCATCGGTTTGACTTTGAGGTTGGCTAGGAATCCTGATTCTACTAGGTACAAACCAAAGTTTTCCAATTCCTCGTACAAGGCAGGTGGCCTTTCATGACGTTCAAGGTGCTAGTCTTCCGGCTTAAGGCATCAGCCACCACATTGGCCTTACCGGGGTGATATTGAATGATGGGGTCGTAGTCTTTGATTAACTCCAACCATCTTCGTTGCCTCATATTCAATTCCCTTTGGGTGAAGATATACTTTAGACTTTTGTGGTCAGTGTATATTTCACATCGCTTCCCAAGAAGGTAATGTCGCCATGTTTTCAGGGCATGCTCTACTGCTGCCAATTCGAGATCACGGGTGGCATAGTTCTCCTCATGCGGGCGCAGTTGTCGTGACAGATACACCACAACTCTGCCATCCTGCATTAGAACCCCACCGATCCCGGTCCTGGAGGCATCAAAATATATCACAAACTCCTTGCTGATATCTGGAGTGGCCAATACCGGGGCGGTAGTTAATCTCTTCTTCAATTCTTGGAAACTTGCTTCACACTCCGACGTCCACTCGAAATTCTTGCCTTTCTTCAAGAGCTGAGACATAGGTCGAGCGATGTAGGAGAATCCTTCTACAAACTTGCAGTAATATCACGTGAGTCCGAGAAAACTCCTCACTTCCTTCACACCAATTGGCGATTCCTAGTTGGTTACCGTTGTAATCTTGGAGGGATCAACTGCCAAACCACTTGCTGTCATGGTAAGACCCAAGAATCCAACTTCGTTCAGCCAAAATTGGCACTTGCTAAACTTGGCATAAAGTTGGTGCTCTCGAAGCTTTTCCAACACTAACATGAAGTGTTGTTCATGCTCTTCTTCGGACATGGAAAAGATTAATATGTCATCAGTGAATACGACAACAAACTTATCCAGGTATTCCATGAAGACCTTGTTCATGAGGTACATCAAGTAAGCTGGGGCATTAGTCAATCCAAAAGACCGTACCGGGTCACAAACGCAGTCTTCGGTATGTCTTCGGGTCGGATCTTCAATTCATAATATCCAGATCGTAGGTCGATCTTGGAGAATACCTTAGCTCCATTTAACTGATCAAACAAGTCTTCAATCTTGGGGAGTGGATACTTGTTCTTGATCGTGATCTCATTGAGAGAACGGTATTCGACGCAGAGTCTGATGGTTCCATCCTTCTTGGACACGAAAAGAATAGGTGATCCCCAAGGTGACGCACTCAGAAGAATAAACCCTTTCCTGAGTTGTTCATCCAGCTGTTTCTTCAAGTCCGCTAGCTCTTCAGATCCCATCCTGTAAGGCTTCTTGTAGATAGGCTTTGATCCGGGCATGAGCTCAATGATGAACTCGATGTCTCGGTTAGGAGGCATTCCTGGTAGCTCATCAGGAAAGACGTCCGGGTACTCACAGACTATTGGCACTCGATCGAGTTCTACCTTTGGCAGGCTGTTAACCCGTGGTACTCGAGCGGCTACTGGCTCAGAGACATACTTGACTTTGACCCCTTGGTCGCTTGTCATGGTAATGGCCATGTTGGCACAGTCCAAGATGCTTTGATGCTTGTCCAACCAATCAATGCCGAGAATTACTTCTAGGCCTTGCGACTTAAGCACAATGAGATCCGCTGAGAAGCTCGTCCCATTGATAACTACTCCAACCTTCCTACATCCGAGGTTGGTCCTCAACACTGCTCGCAGGGTTTGAATTGCCATATGCCCGCGAAGTAGGGTAGGTTTTAAACCACATTTTTCCGCAAATCTTTGTGTATCAAAAGAATGCGAAGCACCACAATAAAACAATACTGTTGCTGGGGTGGAGTTGACGAGGAACATACCAGAATGCAGTCTGGGTCTTCCTGTGCCTCTTCTACAGAAATATGATTAATCTGCCCCTTGCTGTGATACTGCTAATTGCGGGGAGCCTGATTCCTGCCTGGTGCTCCTTGGCCTGTATTTGGCGCATTGGGGCACGGTGCGTCGGGCTTCTTATTGGGACATTGTCTGGAATAGTGCCCTGTTTGTCCAGATCCAAAACAGGTAACTTGTGCGGGAAGATTGGTCTTGACTCCAGTGTTGTTCGGCGGATTGATTAATGGCTTGGTGTTGACTTGCTGCTGAGGCTGGTAGTTCTGGCGAAATGTTGGATCCTTGTATTGCTGCTGCTAATAATTGGGTCTTGCTGGAGTTGACTGCCATGGGCATGGCTTGGTGTTACTCGGTCCTCCACTACCCATTACCTTGCGCTTACGGGTGTTGTCCATAGCACGACGCTTGTCTTCCAACATTGTAATGCCCCAAGTGTAGGACTTTCCCTTTTTGTAACCTTCCATGTGGGGCCACCATGTCAGAGATTGTGATGATATCATTTTGTGCCATGATTTCATGTGTGTTCCTTAGTACTTACTTCCCTTGCATGCATGCATAACATATCATTCCTTGCCATACCTTATGATTGCATGCCATGATCATGTTGCATTTGTTCTTACTAGGAGTAGTGTGGTGGTGTTGTGAGTGCATGTGTTCTTGCTAGGGTTAAGTGGTGGTATTGCACTATCTTGTGATGCATGTGATAATGGTGTGTGTAATGTAGGAGTGAGTGCTAGTCATTTTTTTAGCTCTTGCTATTTAACTCCTTTTCCCTCCTATTATTCCATGTCAAAATTCCTTCTTCCCAAAAATGATTCTAAAATGTCTTGTGGTTAGATAAAAATGTGCTTATGAGGAGGTGCAATTTTTCTGGCTTGCTCTTTGATTTTTAGAGGGGCAAATAAACTCAAAACAGTAAATTAAATACTGTTTTGCATTTATTTCAAACAGCTCCAAATATTGCTTTCCTATTTTTCCCTATTGGGCCATAATTCCTTATGTCCAGCAGGTATTTTCCTTTTGAATTTTTGCCACAGTAGTTTATATCTGGGTTATTTTTCTCTGTGTGTGTTTAAAACTAAATAGAAATTCCCTCCCCAGCTTTTTTATCTTTTCCTGAGCAGCATGGGCCTCCATCCTTCCTTCTGGCTCAGCTGCTCCCTCCAGCGCGAGCCCACGCGGGAGCCTCCTTTCTTCTTTCCCTGACGACGTTACCTCTCCTCCCCCCGCTTTCTCCTTTCCGTAAGCGCCAGAGAGAGAGATGGGTGTAGACGCCGTGAGCAGCACGTCGAGGACCCCCTATAAGATGCGTTGGCGTCCGTGCCAGTAGCCTAGGGTTCCTCTTCTCCCCTCAGCCGCCGCCGCCACCTCTCCCAAGCCCATCTCGTTCCCATCTCTCTTCCTTTCTTCTCTGTCAGGTAAGGTAGTGGTGACAGTAGATAGAGAGCGGTAGGCCATCGCCGGTGAACGTCGCACCCCGCCTCCGTTCGCCGCCATTGCCATGTCCAGGAGCTCGGGATGGATCCCTGCGATCCACTCCCGGCGCTAGAAGCCCCGGAGGCCGACCACGTCGTCGGATCCGAGCTCGTCTAGGGCGTGCCCGCGGTGTCCTCCAGCTCTCCTTCGGTTCTGTAGTCGGGGCCTTCTTCTTCGGCGTCTTCTTCCCCGGTTCGGCGCTCCTCCCCGTTCGGCGCCCCATCTTCCCCAAGGTGAGGCAGCACTTCCCCCTTCCTTCCTCCACCGCGGATCGTCTCGGTCCCGTCGGGTGCATGCTTTCTCTGTTCTTGAGCAGTAGCGTGTTAGAGGATGCAGTAGCTGGGCGAGATGGTTGTGCGTGTGTGCTCGTAGCAGGTACCTCCCCTGCGTAGAAGTAGCAGCAGCAGCCGGTAGCATGCGCTAGCAGTAGCAGCAGCAGCACGCCGGTGCACTCTTAGCAGCAGCAGCAGCAAAGATCGGCAGGAGCTTGTGTGGTGTGTGCGCAGGTGTAGAGTGCTCGGGGTGAGGGTTTCAGAGTAGAGGAAGGCGCGTCTTCCCCTTTCCCGCACGCGTGGTAGAGGCCGTGGTAGAGAGGCCATCTCCGGTGACCTCTCTGTCACCGGCTCGCAGGTGCTGGCCAGCGAGTAGGATCGAGGCCATGTTAGGTTGCGTTAGATCCCTCCTCCGTCAGTCAATGCATCGTAGCGCAGTGGTTGGTTGTGCGTTGTTTCTTCGTCAGGTGTAGGGATCGATTCCCAGTAGAAACACCCCCCCTTTTTGTTTTTCCTTTTCCTGTTTCATCAGCAGGGCAGCGCAGTAAGTAGTTCTTCTGCTTTGGTCCTCCTATGCCGAGTACCTTGAGCCCAGCAGAGTGGTAGGGCCACAGTATGCACTCCAGCAGGTCTGGGGTTCGACCCCAGCACCTCTCCTTTTGTCTGACCCTTGTTTTTTTCTTTTTTTTTCTCTCTTCCGTGCTGTTTGGTAGCTAAACAGCCCTGTTAATTTGTAATTGGTATTTCTTGTCTTCCTTGGCGTTTTTCCTTCCAGCCTAGTGTGTGTATGTGATGGACTTGGTGAAGGTTGGTGATGGAGTGTGTGCATGGTGGCAAACACACAAGTGGTGTTTATGTGCATAAGAGTGTGTATGTGTGTGTGTATATGTTTTGCCCACACACCTTGCAAAGATGTTGGTGTAGGGTGCTTTCAAGCATGTGTGGGTTTTTGCACTAGGGGTGCTTATGTAGCTAAAATCAGGTGTAGGAGATCATGTAGCCTTGTCATGCTTAGAAGTGCAATTTTGTTGTTGGATGCAAGTAAGTATAGAGTTGCTAGATCCTATGGTGTGTGTATGTTTGCCATGTGGTGCAAGCTATGTGTAGCATGTGTAGGTGGAGTTTGCTAGTTAAGCATGGGTATATTCTTATGGGGGTTGCTCCTTGAGTAAGACATGATTCCTAGGAAGATCCTAGTAATGCATGTGAGACTGTGTACCATCACATGCCCATATGTGGGGGGTGCATACTCTCTTGATGGCCTAGGGTCCCATTGTGATGTGCTTGATCTAATAATACTGTGATATGGGTGTGGGTGTTGTTGATTTGCATGACACGAACATGGGGTTCAAACCCCCATGTCACTTTGTCATTGTGAACATAAGATTCACCTATGTAATTGTAATCTTAGAAGAATACCTTGTGGAATTGCAGTTGCACTTTGTTGAAAGTTTGGGCTTTGTTTCCATGGTATAGATGGAGTCCAAGGGCATGGATTTTGTGTGTTGGTAGTAGGGGTTTGTGCCCAACACCATAGTGGTGTCAATCACCTCTTGGTGACATGTGTGTGCAAACTATGCCTAGACAAAGTGGGCATGTGGCTGGATAATTCCAGATTTTTGAACTCTGAAAATTTCACCAAGTCTAGAATGCTGGAAACATTTTCTTCCCCTGTAGATGAGGATGTGATGGTCATTCTGTTGAGAAATGGACTTAGTTCAGTGCTAGTGTTTTGAACCTGGTAAGTTTGTGAAGCTTCCTGTAAATTTTCAAGTCATTTGGATTCAAGTAGCTTGTGTTTTGATTGCTGTCAAAAAGCTTCAGAACAGAAACAGAAACTCAGGTGCAGGAATTTTCACTAAGTCCCTGAGAACTGATGGTTCTGGGAAAGTTTGTGGCCTTGTATCTTCTAGAGTTTAATTCCTTTTGCTGTGATTCTTGCTGGGGCTTTTAGTGTTCTTGGTTGGCAACAGCCACATATATTATTTGTCATATTTGAAGACCTATAGCTATGTTGCATGTTGCTCACAAACAGCTAAGATGCAAAAACTGGCAAATTATGTAGTTTTGCCATTTTGTTCAAAGTTTGTGTTTAATTGTTGTTGGGATGTTCTACCTTGCTCCATTTCATTCATGTTGGGTTAATATATGTCTTGGCAACCTGGGAACACCAGATTTGTGCCAAATGTGTGTGAGGTGTTGAATCTTTCACGTAGAGCTTCATATCGTGTTTCGTTGATTCCCGTTGATCCGTAGCTCCGTTTGCAAAGTTCTTTATATGGTTTCACACCGTTTTTACGAGATGCATCTGTTCATATCATTCCCATGCATTTCCAAATAGTTTAGTGCAAAGTTCTGTCTAGGAACTTGTTGTAGTTTATCTTGCTTGTGCTAGTGTTAGAAATAGTGGTGCATGCTCAAGTTTCATCTGATGCATCATGTGATTGTTGCATTTTATGGTGCTGCTGTTCAAAATAGTGGTGCCTGCTCAAGTTAGAAATAGTGGCTGTTATTCTTGTGTTGGGTAGCACCGGGAGCGTGGAACGAATACGTGGAGTCCGGAGAGTACGTGCAGGACGATCCAGAACCATTCCAAGCTGAGGATATCACAAGCAAGATGACATGACCTTGATCCCATATCTAGACTTGTTATGTTAGTTTCGATTCCACGTCATATTGCTCACTGGCTGCCACTAAAAATATATTGCCTCTTCATATGCCATGAGCCTAAACACCTTACTCTTTCCTAGCAAACTTGCATGGCTAGGTAGGCTTGCTCGGCTACTAATGTTAGCATTGTTAGTTGCAGGGGTTTTAAAACTCATGTGATGACATGAATTGATATCATTATATTAATTTCTGTTATCTAAATAATGTATCTATATACTTGGTAAATGACGGGAGGCCTAGCCTTTTTCGGGGTATCTTGTTCCGTTATTGCCGCCTTAGTTACCGGTTACCGGTGTTTGATTCCATAATGATCGCTCCTAACACGTTCGGGGTTGTTATAGGGACCCCCTTGATAAATCGCGTAGCGTTAAGGCTTGTCCGGCAGGACCCAACATTGGTTTTAATTTGCTAATCACTTAATAATAAACTGCATAGGGAATAGCTATCCCGAGGATCCTAATCAACAACCCGGGCCAGTGCTCCTCATGAGTGTTGGTCCAACCACCTAGCAGTCAGCAAGACCACCCCGGGGAAACTTGAGGTTTGGTCCGTGTCCACTTTGCATAGACGGTTTTGTTCTGAGACTGAGATACGCGGCTCTTATCGGGTCGTCGACATACCGGGAGGTCCTGCTAGTCTTGTCTTACCTTAGCGGTATATCTCGCGTATAGGAATCCCAGTGAAGCTTTGGTTTTCCTCAGAGTTGAGGTTTTCCTCTAAGGAATCCGACGAGATCACGAGATTCGTGATTGAGGATGCCTTTGCGGCCTGTGTTCGTTTGTGATGGACTAGTTGGAGCACCCCTGCAGGGTTTAATCTTTCGGAAAGCCGTGCCCGCGGTTATGTGCCAACTTGGAATATTTTGTTAACATCCGGTATTAGAGAGCTTAAACATAAACTAATAAAAGATGCCAACTGTGTGCGTAACCGTGACTGTCCCTTCGAAGATCTCTCTTCGGTCGGGAACACGGTGGGGTTATGACTGTCGTAGGTAGGTGTTCAGGATCACCTTCTGATCAAGTATTCCGATCGTTAGCGTAGACCACTTTCACTTCCTTCTCGCGTAAGTTAGCCACTTATTCAATCATAGGTTGCAACAGCCTGAAACACTTCACCCCTTCCTTACCCAACAACATGACTAGTTCTGGCACCAAGGTCTTAGATTGCTGAGTCCCCGTGGCTCACGGATTCCTCCGAAACTTCCAGCAGGTACAGGTACCCCAGAGTCAGATGATCCCGACGGCACCTAGCTGGCGTGGCAGTACGACGAGGAGACAGATCGCCTTTATGTGAACTATCCAGAGGACTGAGCCGTGGTCGTGATCGTGGGCCTGCAGCGGGTAGCATAGCATTTTCCTTGTTTTGTACTCCGTACCGGAACTACCTTGTTTGTATCTGCGTTGTACTCTGTATTATTAATAAGAAGACGGTTGAATCCCAGATTGTCTACTGTAAATATTATTATGTGCTATGTTTACTTGCTTGTGAAACACTTAGATGCGCTTCTTTCCTATTCGGGGTGGGGGGGGCCTCGACCCCCAGATCGGAAAGGACCGCATCTTGGTCGTTACAAGTTGGTAATCAGAGCCTTACGACCATATGAGCCTTTGTGTGATCGTATTTGGCCGAGTCGAGTCTAGTAAATGTTTTGAGTCTTAGTTATAGCGGAGAGTACGTTCCATTTTTCTCCTCTTCTTTGCTCTGGTGAGGCTTCCGTCTTAGGAAATCTGTAACTCTACTCCTTTTCTCGCTCAAATTTTTTTTTTTAGGATCACGCGGGTGTTTGCGAAATCTATATGATTTCGATGTGACGGAATCGTGTCTTGGTGCCTCCTATCTGCTCTAAGTATGAGGGGAGTTGAGCTCCAGGGATTATCGCGCACATCGCCATCATTCAGATTTCCGAGTACCTAAGAACGGAGGGTGTTCATTATTGTTTCAATACGGGTAGTGGTGAAACAACCCCGACGTCCCCAGTACTGGTGTAGATTGTTCGGGGGTACTACCACACTTTGTATCGTGGTGATCACGAGGATCTGTTGTAGACGAAGGTCCGAGATGCTGGTTGTGTGTTGAAGGATGTGATACAGGTGACGGGTTAGTTTAGGAGTTGTGTGAAATACTCCTTGTATCCGGGTGCCTGATTGCATGACCAGTTATTTCGGGAATTCATAGGTGGGATATCTGGTAGTATCTTATAGGACTATCTTCCTACAGACGCTTGATTGAGGTTTGGGAAATCTCGATCATATGTTTGTCCCGAGCAATTCTAGCTCACACTTGTTTGCTGTCGCCTTATCAGAATTTTGACGTCTGTTACTTTGAGAATGCACTCTTGCTATGTTGTTTGAGTGCAATGCTAAGTTCTATTCAGATATTCTGTCTTTTGATTCAGCTTATCTTCAATTATTCTGTGGACTAATATGATGTCCGTCTTCAGGATGGCTCCACCAACTCGTCAGACCCCAGCGCGTGAGGATATGCCGCCTCCACCTCCTCCTCCACCACCGCCGCCGCCTCCTCCTGTAGAGGCCTGGCAAGCGATGATGGCAGCTACCAATGCAAATACTCAGATGCTGTTGCAGTTGATCCAGGAGAGAGCCAATCATCAGCAAGGCAATTTCCAGCAGGGTGGCAATCACTTCGCCAGTCTGAGTCAGTTCCTGTCAAACCAGCCTAGGACGTTCACTTCTTGCGACTAGCCGTTTGATGCGGAAGATTGGATCCGTGATATGAACAAGCATTTCGAGTGTAGCAATGTGCGTCCAGAGGATTATGTCAAGTTTGCAACATTCCAGTTGAAGGGGCAGGCTTCTATTTGGTGGCAGCAGCTTAAGGACTCCAGAGGTGGCAGGGTGATGACTTGGGACGAGTTCTATCGTGACTCCAGGTCCCACTACATCCCTTCCAGTTTTGTTGAGGAGATGCGTGAGAAGTTCAGGCGCTTGAAGCAGGGCAGCAATTCTGTCTACAAGTACAATGTTGAGTTCCACGAGCTGGCCCGTTACGCGTTGCAGGATGTTCCGGATCAGAAGAGCAAGATATACCAGTTCAGGGGTGGCTTGAAGGAGGATTTGCAGTTAGCACTCGCTTTGCACGATCCTGAGGAGTTTGACAAATTCTATAACTTAGCTCTCAGAGCAGAGGCAGCCTTGCTCAGGGTGGAGAACTCCAAGAAACGTTTCAGAGATTCCAGCTCTTCCTTGACTCAGGTGGTTCAGAAGCAACACAGGTTTTGGGTTTCTCCTCCTCCTCCTCGGCACTCTCAGCAGCCGAAGCACTCAGGTGGACGTGGTTCTTGCCGCCCACCCAACCCTGGATTCCAACAGAGATATCAGCATCAGAAGCAAGGGCCTCCTCAAATTCAGTTCCGACAGCCAGTAGAGGTCACTTGTCACAAATGTGGGCAGAAGGGTCACTATGCCAACAAATGCACTTCTCAGCTCCGTCTGCCGCCTCCTCCTCCAGGCAAACCTCCTAGCAACGCTCTTGTGAAGTTCAACCCCAGATCAGCTCGAATCAACATGGTGAATGCAGCTGAGGCAGAAAATTCTTCGGATGTGATCATGGGTAATCTTCTAGTCAATGATTTTCCTGCTAAAGTCCTATTTGATACTGGCGCATCGCATTCGTTTATCTCAAGGCCATTCTCATTTAAGCATGGGTTCCCTACTCATGATTTGATTAAGCCTCTTTCAATTGTGTCTCTGGGTAAGATCATGAATTCTCACATGATGGTTTCGAACGTTTTTATCAAGATGGACAATTATGCTTTTCTGGCATCTCCTATTGTCTTGGGCAAGTCCGACATTGATTTGATCCTTGGTATGGACAGGTTGGCCATGAATAAGGCATCAATTGATTGCGCAGCTAAAGAAGTGAAACTGACCCACTCTTCGAAGGATGTGATTATATTCGCGGCGCGCGATGACACAATCCGCTTGTTCTCCTTGAATGAAAAGGGTGAGATCAATCCCATTGAGCAAGTTCCAGTAGTCTGCGAATATCAGGACGTGTTTCCTGAAGAGCTGCCAGGGATGCCTCCGCACCGTGAAGTGGAGTTCGTCATTGAGCTTGAGCCAGGCACAGAGCCAGTGTGCAAGCGGCCGTACAAGCTGGGTCCAGAGGAGTTGAAGGAACTCAAGATGCAACTCGATGAGCAGGAGCGTTTGGGTTTGATCAGACCAAGCTCGTCTCCGTGGGGATGTGGTGTTCTGTTTGTCAAGAAGAAGGATGGTACGGAACGGCTGTGTGTCGATTACCGCCCATTGAATAAGAAGACAATCAAGAACAAATACCCACTTCCGAACATAAATGAGTTGTTCGAGCAGCTGAAAGGTGCTAAAGTATTCTCCAAGCTTGATCTCAGAATGGGCTATCATCAGATTCGCATTCGTGAGGAAGACATTCCAAAGACGGCATTCAGGACCAGTTTTGGCTCATATGAGTATACGGTCATGTCTTTTGGTCTGGCTAATGCTCCTCCGACTTTTTGCCGATTGATGAACTATATTTTCTCGCCATTCAAGAATGAGTTTGTCTTGCTCTATCTCGATGACATTCTGGTCTTTTCTGAGGATGAGGAAGAACATGAGAAACATCTCAGGTTGGTGCTTGATAAACTGAGAGAATACAAGCTGTATGCCAAGTTTTCCAAGTGCGAGTTCTGGCTGAAAGAAGTGGTGTATCTTGGGCATATTATCTCTGCCGAGGGCATTAAGGTTAACCGGTCCAAGGTTCAAGCCATTGTTGAATGGGAACCTCCGCAGAATGTGAAGCAGCTTTGAAGCTTTCTCGGTCTTGCCGGATATTGCAGAAGATTCGTTGAGAACTTCTCCAAAATCGCCAAGCCGCTCTCTAGTCTTCTTTAGAAGGGTGTCAAGTATGTGTGGTCTCCAGAGTGTCAACTGGCTTTCGATACACTCAAAGAGAAGCTTACCTCCACTCTGGTATTGGCTCCTCCGGATGATTCCAATCCGTACCAGGTCTTTTGCGATGCTTCTCTTCAGGTTTTTGGTGCAGTCTTGATGCAAGATAGGAAGGTGGTTGCTTATACCTCCAGGCAGCTGAAGCCTGCGGAGAAGAACTATCCTGTGCACGATCTCGAGCTAGAAGCTGTTGTGCACGCCTTGATGACTTGGAGACATCTCTTGTTGGAACGTAAGGTTCAAGTTTTCACCGATCACAAGAGCCTCAAGTATATCTTCACTCAGCCTAACTTGAATCTTCGACAAACATGTTGGGTGGAAATGCTCCAGGATTTTAATTCGAGTGTTGAGTACATGCGAGGCAAGGCAAATGTTGTGGCAGATGCATTGAGCAGGAAAGCATATTGCAACAGTCTGATTCTACAACCTCTCCAGCCGGGTCTTTCTGAGTCTTTCAGGAAGCTCAATCTTGAGCTGGTTCCTCAGGGTTTTCTTGCGAACCTTCAGATCTCTCCTACCTTGGAAGATCAGGTCAGAGCAGCTCAGCTACTTGATACTATGGTGAAGAAGGTCAAGATTGGTGTGGGAAAGAGCCTTCCCAAGTATAAGTGTTTCACTATGGATGCCAGTGACACTTTGTTTTTCGAGGACCGCCTTGTCGTCCCGAAAGGTGATCTCAGGAAGGTGATCATGGAAGAAGCTCATAATTCTCTGCTTTCTATTCATCCAAGAAGTTCTAAGATGTACCATGACTTGAAGCAGTCGTTCTGGTGGACCCGTATGAAGCGTGAAATTGCACAATTCGTCAATGAGTGTGATGTATGTCGAAGGGTGAAAGCAGAACATCAAAGACCAGCGGGCCTCTTGCAGCCTTTGCCGATTCCCGAGTGGAAGTTCGATCACATTGAGATGGACTTCGTCACAGGGTTTCCGAAGTCCAAGAAGGGCAATGACGCTATCTTCGTCGTCATCGACAAATTGAGTAAAGTGGCGCATTTCCTTCCAGTCAAGGAGTCCATTTCAGCAGCTCAGCTGGCAGAGTTGTACACCTCAGGATTGTCTCGTTGCACGGTGTACCTATGATGATCTCATCAGATCGTGGGAGTATCTTCACTTCCAAGTTCTGGGACTCTTTTCAGTCTGCTATGGGCACGAAGATCAGCTTCAGCACAGCGTTCCATCCTCAGACTAGTGGTCAAGTGGAGAGGGTGAATCAAGTTCTTGAGGACATGCTGAGAGCTTGTGTTATCTCGTTTGGCATGAAGTGGGAAGATTGTCTGCCTTTCGCGGAGTTCTCGTATAACAACAGTTATCAAGCTAGCTCTGGCAAGGCTCCGTTCGAAATTCTCTATGGCAGGAAGTGTCGTACTCCGTTCAACTGGTCCCAGACAGGCGAGCGTCAGATCCTTGGCAATGATATGATAGAAGAAGCGGAGGAGATGTGTCGGATCATTCGCGACAAGCTCAGAGCAGGTCAGTCCCGTCAGAAGAGCTATTACGATAGCAAGCACCGTGACATGTCGTATGAGCTTGATGATTTTGTCTATCTCAAGGTGTCTCCTATGAAGGGTATGCAGCGTTTTGGCATCAAAGGCAAGCTTGCGCCTTGTTTCGTTGGTCCGTTCAGAGTGGTTGGCAAGAGGGGCGACCTCGCGTACCAGCTCGAGCTTCCGTCAACCTTTGCAAATGTCCATGATGTGTTCCATGTTTCTCAGCTTCGGAGGTATTTCAAGAACCCCGAGCGCGCTGTGCATCTTCAAGATATCGATCTCCAGCCTGACCTCTCTTATCGCGAGCATCCAGTTGCGGTTCTCGAGGCGACTGAGCGCAAGACCCGTAACAAGGCTGTCAAGTTTCTCAAGGTGCAGTGGTCACACCATTCCGATAAAGAGGCTACGCGGGAACGCGAGGATCACCTCCGTTCCGAATTTCCAGATTTCTTTCAGTCTTAGATCTCGGGGTCGAGATCTTCTTTGTAGTGTGGGAGAGTTTGTAATGCCCCAAGTGTAGGACTTTCCCTTTTTGTAACCTTCCATGTGGGGCCACCTTGTCAGAGATTGTGATGATATCATTTTGTGCCATGATTTCATGTGTGTTCCTTAGTACTTACTTCCCTTGCGTGCATGCATAACATATCATTCCTTGCCATACCTTATGATTGCATGGCATGATCATGTTGCATTTGTTCTTGCTAGGAGTAGTGTTGTGGTGTTGTGAGTGCATGTGTTCTTGCTAGGGTTAAATGGTGGTATTGCACTATCTTGTGATGCATGTGATAATGGTGTGTGTAATGTAGGAGTGAGTGCTAGTCATTTTTTTAGCTCTTGCTATTTAACTCCTTTTCCCTCCTATTATTCCATGTCAAAATTCCTTCTTCCCAAAAATGATTCTAAAATGTCTTGTGGTTAGACAAAAATGTGCTTATGAGAAGGTGCAATTTTTCTGGCTTGTTCTTTGATTTTTAGAGGGGCAAATAAACTCAAAACAGTAAATTAAATACTGTTTTGCATTTATTTCAAACAGCTCCAAATATTGCTTTCCTATTTTTCCCTATTGGGCCATAATTTGTTATGTCCAGCAGGTATTTTCCTTTTGAATTTTTGCCAAAGTAGTTTATATGTGGGTTATTTTTCTCTGTGTGTGTTTAAAACTAAATAGGAATTCCCTCCCCAGCTTTTTTATCTTTTTCCTGAGCAGCATGGGCCTCCATCCTTCCTTCTGGCCCAGCTGCTCCCTCCAGCGCGAGCCCACGCGGGAGCCTCCTTTCTTCTTTCCCCCGACGACG
Organism: Hordeum vulgare subsp. vulgare; assembly: GCF_904849725.1. Classification (NCBI taxonomy): domain Eukaryota; kingdom Viridiplantae; phylum Streptophyta; class Magnoliopsida; order Poales; family Poaceae; genus Hordeum; species Hordeum vulgare. Next base: position 294,976,605 of record NC_058520.1, on the reverse strand, counting down.
TTACCTCTCCTCCCCCCGCTTTATCCTTTCCGTCAGCGCCAGAGAGAGAGAGGGGTGTAGACGCCGTGAGTAGCATGTCGAGGACCCCCTATAAGATGCGTTGGCGTCCGTGCCAGTAGCCTAGGGTTCCTCTTCTCCCCTTAGCCGCCGCCGCCACCTCTCCCAAGCCCATCTCGTTCCCATCTCTCTTCCTTTCTTCTCTGTCAGGTAAGGTAGTGGTGACAATAGACAGAGAGCAGTAGGCCATCGCCGGTGAACGTCGTGCCCCGCCTCCGTTCGCCGCCGTTGCCATGTCCAGGCGCTCGGGATGGATCCCTGCGATCCATTCCCGGCGCTAGAAGCCCCGGAGGCCGACCACGTCGTCGGATCCTAGCTCGTCTAGGGCGTGCCCGCGGTGTCCTCCAGCTCTCCTTCGGTTCTGCAGTCGGGGCCTTCTTCTTCGGCGTCTTCTTCCCCGGTCCGGCGCTCCTCCTCCCCGTTCGGTGCCCCATCTTCCCCAAGGTGAGGCAGCACTTCCCCCTTCCTTCCTCCACCGCGGATCGGCTCGGTCCCGTCGGGTGCGTGCTTTCTCTGTTCTTGAGCAGCAGCGTGTTAGAGGATGCAGTAGCTGGGCGAGATGGTTGTGCGTGTGTGTTCATAGCAGGTACCTCCCCTGCGTAGAATTAGCAGCAGCAGCCGGTAGCATGCGCTAGCAGTAGCAGCAGCAGCACGCCGGTGCACTCTTAGCAGCAGCATCAGCAGAGATCGGCAGGAGCTTGTGTGGTGTGTGCGTGGGTGTAGAGTGCTCGGGGTGAGGGTTTCAGAGTAGAGGAAGGCGCGTCTTCCCCTTTCCCGCAGGCGTGGTAGAGGCCGTGGTAGAGAGGCCATCTCCGGTGACCTCTCTGTCACCGGCTCGCAGGTGCTGGCCAGCGAGTAGGATCGAGGCCATGTTAGGTTGCGTTAGATCCCTCCTCCGTCAGTCGATGCATCGTAGCGCTGTGGTTGGTTGTGCGTTGTTTCTTCGTCAGGTGTAGGGATCGATTCCCAGTAGAAACACCCCCCTTTTTGTTTTTCCTTTTCCAGTTTCATCAGCAGGGCAGCGCAGTAAGTAGTTCTTCTGCTTTGGTCCTCCTATGCCGAGTACCTTGAGCCCAGCAGAGTGGTAGGGCTACAGTATGCACTCCAACAGGTCTGGGGTTCGACCCCAGCACCTCTCCTTTTGTCTGACCCTTGTTTTTTTTCTTTGTTTCTCTCTTCCTTGCTGTTTGGTAGCTAAACAGCCCTGTTAATTTGTAATTGGTATTTCTTGTCTTCCTTGGCGTTTTTCCTTCCATCCTAGTGTGTGTATGTGATGGACTTGGTGAAGGTTGGTGATGGAGTGTGTGCATGGTGGCAAACACAAAAGGGGTGTTTATGTGCATAAGAGTGTGTATGTGTGTGTGTATATGTTTTGCCCACACACCTTGCAAAGATGTTGGTGTAGGGTGCTTTCAAGCATGTGTGGGTTTTTGCACTAGGGGTGCTTATGTAGCTAAAATCAGGTGTAGGAGATCATGTAGCCTTGTCATGCTTAGAAGTGCAATTTTGTTGTTGGATGCAAGTAAGTATAGAGTTGCTAGATCCTATGGTGTGTGTATGTTTGCCATGTGGTGCAAGCTATGTGTAGCATGTGTAGGTGGAGTTTGCTAGTTAAGCATGGGTATATTCTTATGGGGGTTGCTCCTTGAGTAAGACATGATTCCTAGGAAGATCCTAGTAATGCATGTGAGAGTGTGGACCATCACATGCCCATATGTGGGGGGTGCATACTCTCTTGATGGCCTAGGGTCCCATTGTGATGTGCTTGATCTAATAATATTTTGATATGGGTGTGGGTGTTGTTGATGTGCATGACACGAACATGGGGTTCAAACCCCCATGTCACTTTGTCATTGTGCACATAAGACTCACCTATGTAATTGTAATCTTAGAAGAATACCTTGTGGAATTGCAGTTGCACTTTGTTGAAAGTTTGGGCTTTGTTTCCATGGTATAGATGGAGTCCAAGGGCATGGATTTTGTGTGTTGGTAGTAGGGGTTTGTGCCCAACACCATAGTGGTGTCAATCACCTCTTGGTGACATGTGTGTGCAAACTATGCCTAGACAAAGTGGGCATGTGGCTGGATAATTCCAGATTTTTGAACTCTGAAAATTTCACCAAGTCTAGAATGCTGGAAACATTTTCTTCCCCTGTAGATGAGGATGTGATGGTCATTCTGTTGAGAAATGGACTTAGTTCAGTACTAGTGTTTTGAACCTGGTATGTTTCTGAAGCTTCCTGTTAATTTTCAAGTCATTTGGAGTCCATTAGCTTGTGTTTGGATTGCTGTCAAAAAGCTTCAGAACAGAAACAGAAACTCAGGTGCAGGAATTTTCACCAAGTCCCTGAGAACTGATGGTTCTGGGAAAGTTTGTGGCCTTGTATCTTCTAGAGTTTAATTCCTTTTGCTGTGATTCTTGCTGGGGCTTTTAGTGTTCTTGGTTTGCAACAGCCACATATATTATTTGTAATATTTGAAGACCTGTAGCTATGTTGCATGTTGCTCACAAACAGCTAAGATGCAAAAACTGGCAGATTATGTAGTTTTGCCATTTTGTTCAAAGTTTGTGTTTAATTGTTGTTGGGGTGTTCTATCTTGCTCCATTTCATTGATGTTGGGTTAATATATGTCTTGGAAACCTGGGAACACCAGATTCGTGCCAAATGTGTGTGAGGTGTTGAATCTTTCACGTAGAGCTTCATATCGTGTTTCGTTGATTCCCGTTGATCTGTAGCTCCGTTTGCAAAGTTCTTTATATGGTTTTGCACCGTTTTTACGAGATGCATCAGTTCATATCATTCCCATGCATGTCCAAATAGTTTAGTGCAAAGTTCTGTCCAGGAACTTGTTGTAGTTTATCTTGCTTGTGCTAGTGTTAGAAATAGTGGTGCATGCTCAAGTTTCATCTCATGCATCATGTGATTGTTGCATTTTGTGGTGCTGCTGTTCATTGGCTGTTATTATTGTGTTGGGTAGGACCGGGAGCGGAGAACGAATACGTGGAGTCCGGAGAGTACGTGCAGGACGATCCAAAACCATTCCAAGCTGAGGATATCACAGGCAAGATGACATGACCTTGATCCCATATCTAAACTTGTTATGTTAGTTTCGATGCCACGTCATATTGCTCGCTGCCTACCACTAAAAATATATTGCCTCTTCATATGCCATGAGCCTAAACACCTTACTCTTTCCTAGCAAACTTGCATGGCTAGGTAGGCTTGCTCGGCTACTAATGTTAGCATTGTTAGTTGCAGGGGTTTTAAAACTCATGTGATGACATGAGATTGATATCATTATATTAATTTCTGTTATCTAAATAATGTATCTATATACTTCGTAAATGACGGGAGGCCTAGCCTTTTGCCGGGTGTCTTGTTCCGTTATTGCCGCCTTAGTTATCGGTTACCGGTGTTTGATTCCATAATGATCGCTCCTAACACGTTCGGGGTTGTTATGGGGACCCCCTTGATAAATCGCGTAGCGTTAAGGCTTGTCCGGCAGGACCCAACATTGGTTTTAATTTTCTAATCACTTAGTAATAAATTGCATAGGGAATAGCTATCCCGAGGATCCTAATCAACAACCTGGGCCAGTGCTCCTCATGAGTGTTGGTCCAACCACCTAGCAGTCGGCAAGACCACCCCGGGGAAACTTGAGGTTTGGTCCTTGTCCACTTTGCATAGACGGTGTTGTCCTGAGACTGAGATACGCGGCTCTTATCGGGTCGTCGACACACCGGGAGGTCCTGCTAGTCTTGTCTTACCTTAGCGGTATATCTCGCGTATAGGAATCCCAGTGAAGCGTTGGTTTTCCCCAGAGTTGAGGTTTTCCTCTAAGGAATCCGACGAGATCACGAGATTCGTGATTGAGGATGCCTTTGCGGCCTGTGTTCGTTTGTGATGGACTAGTTGGAGCACCCCTGCAGGGTTTAATCTTTCGGAAAGCCGTGCCCGCGGTTATGTGGCAACTTGGAATATTTTGTTAACATCCGGTATTAGAGAGCTTAAACATAAACTAATAAAAGATGCCAACTGTGTGCGTAACCGTGACTGTCCCTTCGAAGATCTCTCTTCGATCGGGAACACGGTGGGGTTATGACTGTCGTAGGTAGGTGTTCAGGATCACCTTCTGATCAAGTATTCCGATCGTTAGCGTAGACCACTTTCACTTCCTTCTCGCGTAAGTTAGCCACTTATTCAATCATAGGTTGCAACAGCCTGAAACACTTCACCCCTTCCTTACCCAACAACATGACTAGTTCTGGCACCAAGGTCTTAGATTGCTGAGTCCCCGTGGCTCACGGATTCCTCCGAAACTTCCAGCAGGTACAGGTACCCCAGAGTCAGATGATCCCGACGGCACCCAGCTGGCGTGGCAGTACGACGAGGAGACAGATCGCCTTTACGTGAACTATCCAGAGGACTGAGCCTTGGTCGTGATCGTGGGCCTGCAGCGGGTAGCATAGCATTTTCCTTGTTTTGTAGTCCGTACCGGAACTACCTTGTTTGTATCTGCGTTGTACTCTGTATTATTAATAAGAAGACGGTTGAACCCCAGATTGTCTACTGTAAATATTATTATGTGCTATGTTTACTTGCTTGCGAAACACTTAGATGCGCTTCTTTCCTATTCGGGGGGGGGGGGGCTCGACCCCCAGATCGGAAAGGACCGCATCTTGGTCGTTACAAACATGAGGGCCTTATTAACCAGATCGCTAAAGGTCCGACATTCACAAACAACCAGCTGATACTGGAGTGACTGATGTAGTCCTTCCATAAAGCGTTCCACTCTGGCAGCCTCAGTGTTGACGTCTTCAGGTGCGTATCTTAACAGGAGGTTGAACTTCTGCAAATACTCCTTCACGGATCAACTGCCTTGCCTTAAGGCTCGGAATTCCCGCTTCTTAATGGTCATCATTCCAGGAGGAATGTGAGCAGCGCGGAATCCATCTTTGAACACAGCCCAAGTGATGACTTGCCCTGCTCGCATGATCTGAAATCTATCCCACCAAGCTCTGGATGTGCCACCGAGATAGTGAGAAGCATAGAGGACCTTCTCATGATCATTAGTGCACTTGACCAACGTGAGGAGGATTTCGATAGTACGGATCCAGTCATCGGCATCCAATGGTTCGGTCGTCTCCGTGAATATGGGTTGCGTAGTTCGCATGAACTCAGAGAGAGTAGAGCGACCATTGCTATTCCCGTTCTGCGGCGGGTTGTTCACCAATGTTTGAGCCAGCTGCTGAATAGCGGCATTGTTGGCTTAACGTTCCTCTCGAAGAGCTTGAAGGAACTCAGCCATAGTCAAGCTTTCGGGAGGAGGCGGTGGCAGTGGAACATCGTCTTACTGCTCGTGGTGATCTCCAGCATGAGCTTCCCCTCCGGCTCCCTGCTACTGTCATGAGGAGGCAGAGCCGGGGTTGCCGAAGGTGCTGTTGCGAGTTGCATTCACCATCCTGTCAAGGAGTAGACAGGTCAATTTGCCGCACTGGCTGAATCATAAGGGATGATGCTCTAGTAAATAGGGGGTCTGGTGTTGTGCTAGTGTCAAAATTTTAAGCCAACGTTTTTTGGAAAGCTAATGCATTAGTTTTAAAACAAGCGATGTAGTCGCTCACAAGCTGCCTAAGGCAGAATGCGACTTGCATCCAACAAGCTTACACAACACTCATGGTTCACTGAACCGATACATGAACTCCTACACTCGGGGAGTACTCCTAATTACCTATGCTACTAATGTTAAGCGGCAGACAGTGCGGTCTCATAAGCGGGTTCTGCGGGATCTTTGTCTTCATCATCATCTTCATCTTCATGAGTGCTTCTCTTCTTTGAAGGAGTAGGAGAAGGAAGCGGACCACCACGGCGTCTCTTGGTTGGCGAGGTAGCGAAGAGTTCGGTGTACTCTTCCACTGTCAGACGACGACTCTAGAGAGGAGTGGTCGGAAGCGGTGGTATTCCTCCTCGGAAGGCGAAGCCAGGTGGTCCTTCTGGTGCTCCTTCCTTTTTCACCTTGCGGTTCTTCATCTTCTCCGTTCGAAGCAGATCCTTGACTTGGTCCAGCTCTTGACGAATCCTTTTGACTCCTTAATCAAAAGGTTCGTTAATGTGTTGGAGGAGAGACTGAAGTAGCTTTGAAACCTCAGTGGCGTCCCGTCCTCGGAAGATGGGTTGAGTGTCCAACTCCCGTCTACCCCGTCCTTAACGAAGGGTAGGTGACGAGTAGCTGGCTCGTCAGCCATCTCGAGAAGGATGTCATGGAGTCGCATGAGCGCCTCTCGTGTTGCGGTCTCCACTGCCAACATCAGATCCTCCATCTATGGCCCTTCAAAGAATAAACTAGTCGGGGAGTCATTAGCCTTCACTGTCACGTCCACGTGATATTCCTTAGTGTCGGCGTTGACCCAGTGCTCGTGGTAGAGGAAGATAGGCGTGCGGCGTACTTGGCACTTCTCGAGGCTATCACTCAAAAGTAGAGGAAAGCCCGTCTCCAGAAGCATCTCAGGTACGGCGGCCATCTACAAGATGTAGAGGAGAGGGGTTAGAAAGTTTTTAGTGGGTGCAGAATCTTAGGTTAAGGTCTATGTGCACTAGTCGTTTTTTCTATCATCCATGCTACCTAGGCTTCCTATAGTCAGGATGGCTCTAATACCAGCTCTCTGGGGACCCCAACTTGCAAGTCGAGATCGCCGAATGATTGTGCTCAGTGATCCCAAAGATCAATGCTCACCGAACACACAGATACTGAAATAATAAAAGTCTCACATCCGAGTACCGAATTATTACATCACATGACTGAATGGTCAAGTTCACAAGGTTGGGCCTAAGGCCAAATCATACTGATAAAACTAATATCGAAAATCATAGGGGCTAAGCGGGAGCCCATGCCATCAAGCCTACACCGACAGGCATTCTGACTCGGAAGCGTCCTAGTTCACAGGGGCGTCTCCGAAGACGTACTAATCTCCAAACTCCGGTACTTCCATGTCCGGTCAATAATATAAATAGCGGCAAGCCAATGAGTACTTTGAACGTACTCGCAAACAGCCCATGATATGACCTTTGAAAGTGAAGGATAACAATAACATGCATCTATGGTGTAATTCATCTTGCTGGAATGATCATGAATATGCATCAAGTTAAAGAATTACTTTTCAAGAACAGGTTACAGATATCAATATATATTTGTCGAGGGCTGAACCATTCGGGCTCACCCTATATGCCAAGTCACCAAACTTGGTCATATCATTACTTCCATAACAACACCTTTTTATCACCACTCACCCACACTTGGTTTATGCGGAAACCAGTGGACGTAGTTTAAGCAGGATTACCCAACTGTCCTTGACCGTGGACACGGCTATTCGAATAGTTTTACACTCTATAGAGGTAGTATACTGGGCCCACGAGATCCGGGAAACTTTCGTGTCATCCACGACTCGCGGTATATAGCATACCCGAGGTAAGTACTCAATCAGTGCCTTTTCCCTAACGATACTAGACAAAGAGGTCCACTCGATTGGTACCCAACCCACATGTTGTACATATTACGAGCACCGACTCTCGACAGTATCAGCCATTTGGGGACCAACGGTGTGCCTGAAACTCATAAAAATGGCATAGTCGTCCTACCTAGCACGACCCCATCACGACAATGACCACACGTCACTCCGGCCACTAGTAATGTGGCTCTTTGCTAGGACCGACCAGAGTAATCAACATAGCCCCGTCCCATAAGGGGTGACATGGTTGTACTGGTAAGGTTGGGATGGTCGACACATCATAAATCTAATCCCATTTCCGAAACCATACTCACTAAAAATACCCGGTGCACCACTTCACCAAAGTGCCCACCTAACTCATCATCACCCTCGGAATTAGTCGCATCCGACGGGTTTGTCATAAACTTGATTTATGTCATCAACATGCTAATACTATGCCAATATTACTTGTCAACATGATTTTAGCATGATCCTCGAAAGGGGTAGGATTAAGCATAATGCATGTGCTCCGGAGGAGCCACCGGTAACATCACATCAAATGATTTACACGCACTTATGATCATATGCACGGAAATACTTGCTATTTTAACATGCAATTATAACATATGCTCAGTCATGGTCAAAGGGCTACTTGCCTTGGTCAGCTAGGTATCCGGGGTCTTCGAGGTCTTCCACTCTGATTCTCTCTTCACACGGATTTTCTATCGTCGTCAAAAGAATAAATAAAAAATAGCTCACTCAAAAACAGATCACAAAGTTATTTTAAAAATGTTCTTTATTACTGATAAATCTAAGTTGTTATTTTGAAAAATATTTGCCTCTGTTTCCTAATGAAGGAACATTTTTAAAATCAACCAAACAGAAGCAAAACTATTCAAATTTAGTCCTTTTTATTATTGCAAAACAGAATAGTTGTTTGAAAATTCATCTCATGGTCTTATTAAATACTACATATTTTTAGAAGAATAACAGTGGAAAATTATATTTTTACACTGGTTAAATGTTTTTATAAAAATATTAGAAATCATATTTTAAAAATAAAAGAAAAATGGGCTAAGTCCCTAGCGTGGCTCAGCCTGGAACTAGGCCGGCCCAAGGCCAGCCGGCAGACTGCCAAGGCGCGCTCGCCGTCAGGTTTGAACCAGATGTGCGGGGCCGTGCGGTCAGGGGCTGTGGGAAGCGCGGGGGAGGAGGCTGGGCCACCGACAGGTGGGGCACACCTGTCGGGGTCGTCTCCTACCACTGGCCAGAGAGGAGGAGGAGCACGCCGGCGATGCTACCGACGTCCTCAAGCCCCAACGAGGACAGAAATGGGCTCAGCATGACGCTGCCGACCTGCTGGTGGTCGGAACAACGACGGAGAGGCAAGGGTTCGCCGACTACGAGGAGGCCGCCGCGGAGGTGTTTCGGGAGGTGGTCGAGGAGGCAGCTAGGGGCACGGAAATGCTCGGGGAAGTTGGGGGAAAGCTTCCTGGGGTTGAGGGGATCAGTTTGGTGGGTCGAGGGACGGAGGAGCCATTGTGGAGCCGGAGATCGACCGGAGCTCCAAGGCGGAGGGGCCTTGGTTGATCTAGAGAACCGGGGCTTTGCTTGGTTGCTGGGGTGGCTAGGGAGGTGCTAGTGGTCGTGGTGAAGCTATCTGGGGGGTGCAGGAGCGAGGGGGAGGGCTATAAATAGGCCCGCGACGGTGAGCCGATTCGGGTGCGCCGGTGACTCACCGTGGCACGCATGGGGGTGCAGGGAGGAGCTGGGGTCGAAACCACGGTCTCAGGACGTGGTTTTGGACTGTCAGAACCATCTGCAACAAAGGGAGAGAGAGGAGTCGAGCCTCCGTGGCGGCGCATCCTTGACCGGTTCTGGTGCGCGCGGGCAAGCGTCGCACGAGCTCTAGCCCGGGAGAGGAGGGACCCTGAGGGTTGCTCGATGCAGAGGGGTTGTTAGGGAAGAGGTTGGACACCTCGGGGGAGGCTGGAACTGGCCGAGAGCGTCGTCCCCACCTCGAGGGCTTCCTGTAGTGCGCCCAGAGCGCAGTTTTGCCATGCCACGGCATGCTGGTGTGCTCTGAGGCACTTTGGACGTGTCTAGCATGTCCTGGCACTGGCTAGGAGTGAGGCTAGCCATTTGGGTCTCGTGGGAGCTTTGGCTGGTCAAGGGAGACAAGAAATATTGGTGTTGTCAGCCTTGAACTGAAGCTTAGATTGAGGTTTTTGGCATTTCCACTTTGGACCAGTGAGGGGCTAGTTGACTGGGGTTAGGCATTGATACTGGCCACCTAATCTATGAGTTTGGAGCAAAGGGGTTGGGTTTAGCTGTGGCTAAGAGGGATTTTCCCATCTGTCAGAAGGTGCTCGACAGTGGTTTGAGGGGGTTGTACCCCACCACCGGTGCTGCAACTTAACAGGTTTGGGTTCGGTGCTAAAACATGGGGTTTCACCAAGTTTGAGCTCCATTGGACAAGTTTAACTTTGTAAACTTGAAAACACCACTATTTGACCACATCTGTCCCTTCCAAAGAGAGTGTGGGCAAACTCAGTCCTACAAATCCCATTTTTTGTGTGGAACCCTCATTTGAGGTATTTGGCACTCCTGTAAAGTTTCAGCATCATAGGACAAACTTTGCTATGTAGAGTTGCTCCAACATCAATCTGGACAGAAGGGGTTTTAGGGTTATTTCGGGTCCTTAATCACCTTGGATCAAGGTGATACTTTATGTGCAAACCAAATATGGCTTAGGGATACTACTGGAATTTTCCAGGATTTTATTGAGAATATTTCCTTTGGAAATATTTCAAAAGGTCAAAACAGACAGAAATGGTTTTCAGGGTTTTACTCAAATAATTATAATAAAAATAGGGTTTTAAAATCCTATGTATGGAAAATATATGCCTTCTCATCATCTCCAAATTTAATCAGATTTTTTTAAGGCGGGAAAGTATTTTTCCATGTAGGAATACCATTTTTGTCCTCAGAAATGGATTGGTAAATAAATTAAGAAAACAGTTCTAAAAATAATTATTTTTGTGGTTTTGAAATAGTAAAATAAGTTAAAATCCAATTACCAACTTTGGGTAGAGACCAACCTTGCCATCAAGGGCAAGTAGTGCAACACAAAGTAGGGTTTTACCATGATCAGAAACAAGAAGAAGGTTTTGAAAAGAATTCAATATTGTGAAATGGGGTTTTATCATCACATGATCATCACACAAGTCATTCAATGACAAACATGGCACTCACATCATTTGTTTTGAAAAAGTTTTAACAAGCTCATATTTTTTCATTACAAAAAAAGTGGTAGCAAAAACAGGGTGTGCCATTCCAACCTGGCCAACTCACAAATCAACGGCGAATTCGTTGCAAAAGATCCAAAAATGGCAGCATACCGAAATGTCATCCTCAAGATATCAGCACGGTTCGAGGGATTGGAATTCCATCACGTTTCAAGAGACAACAACCAAGCCACGGACATGCTCGCTCGCTCAGGCGCAAAACGTGACCCCGTCCCCAGTAACACATTCCTAGAGAGGCTTTTCAAGCCATCTGTGGTACGTCAAGACGAGGTTAGTAGCACGACAGCTGATGGTGTAGAACAGGTTGTACCCCCCATAGCCAAGTCGGACAATCAAATCATCGGCGGATCTATAATCTAAGAAAGACCTTCCGCTCACGAGGTCATGGTAGTGATCGCGCCATGGATCGAGCCCTTCCTTTCTTACCTTCTATGCAAAGATCTCTACAACGACCAGAACGAGGCGAGACGTATAATCCGCCGATCGAAGGCCTACAAGGTCCATGAGGGTGAGCTATATGGGAAAAGCACCATAGGAGTCCTCCAGTGGTGCGTCTCTCAAGAAGAAGGGAGGCAGCTTTTGGCTGAAGTGCACGCAGGTATGGGCGGCCACCATGCAGCTGCACGGGCCCTGGTCAGCAAGGCTTTCCAAGCTGGTTTCTTTTTGCCCACAGCCCGAGCTGATGCCCACACACTCATTCAGCATTGTGTGGGTTGTCAACTTTTTGCAAATCAAAGGCACATGCCCCCAACGGCTCTTTGGAAAATTTTGATCACCTCACCCTTTGCGGTGTGGGGGCTGGACATGGCGAGACCACTTAAAGGGGGACCAAGAAAAAGAAATACCTCCTGGTTATGGTGGGAAAATTCACCACATGGATCTAAGCAAAGCCTGTAAGCTCTGCCAAAGAAAAAGCCTACGATCGAATTCATATCCGGTGTCTTACACTGTTATGGTGTCCTGCACAACATAATAACAGATAATGGATACAATTTTACCGCCTAGAAGGCCAAAGATCGGTGCGCAAACTTGGGCATTAAGCTCGACTATGCCTCGGTATATCACTCTAAGCCAATGGGTTCATTATGAGTGGTATGAAACCTCGGATTGTCCGATCCCTTAGAGAATCCGACTGCTACTTGGTGGAGGAGCTCGACTCCGTACTATGGGGCCTGCGTACCACCCCGAATCGTTCTATGGGGTACACAACGTTTTTCATGGTGTACGGGGCCGAAGCGGTCCTCCCTTGCGATACCATCCACGATGCTGCTTGGGTGCACATGTATGAAGAAAGAGAGGCCGAGTTAGGTTGGCAAGACGACATAGATGCATTGGAAGAGGAGCGCGACATAGTTTGGGCCTGGTCTACTTTTTATCAGCAGCACGCCCGATGCCGTCAAAGCAGGGAAGTTAGGGAAAAGGCATACAACATGGGCGAACTTGTTCTACGCCTCCGAGAGAAGCAGAAGCATAAACTTAACTCCAAATGGGAGGGTCCTTTCATAATTGCTGAAGTCCTGATAGGAGGGCCTTATCGTCTACGCAACCGAGAGGATAATCTCCTCGAGCCAAACCCATGGAATGCAGCTCGCCTTTGGCATTTCTACGGATTGACCGATATTCCTACCTCCTTTATAACCTTACATTTTTTTCCTTTGTCAAGTTATTTCTTGTTTTACTTTTCTTGGATCACTTAAATTTGCATAGGATATGTTCGAACCAACCGAACTGCTTCAAGCATTTATCCGAACACATTCATGATAAATAGAGTGTCTAAACCCGATATCACCTCGGGGCTTTCATAGGAAAGTCCTTCAATGTATTATTTCTCCTACATCTTTATGTACTATATGCCTTGACTGAGCATCAATTTATGCCACTATATGCTTCACTTGGACCTAAGATCCTTGCAGTGCTGGGTTGCCTTGCTCCTGTGCTTACTTCCTACGTCCTCGAATGTTCGGCTAGGGGGTAAAGGGAGCACGTGTGTGATTGTTATGACCAGTTCGTCCGGATATGTACCTGTGACGGATGAAGCCAAAAGCTAGCATTTCTTAAGATACAACTTGGTCGGCTGCGAATGAGGTTCATGTAATTGGCAATCTTTGCAACAAAAGGGGATCTTTCATCCCAACACAGCAGATATCCGCACTGGAAGGATACAAAGCTATAACATCTACATTTTATGTAGTAGCCCAAAGAAAGGAACCCATCAAGGAACTATTTTCTTTGTAAGATCTTTATTACGTCTCACCATAATAAAACATAATCCTACTGTGTGCTCTCTGTCTATTCGCACCACATGGCCGGATTGCCAGGTTCTCGGGAAAAAGCTTCTGTTACAATAGGATACACAATACGGAACATTGCCTAGTTATTTATAGGGGAGTTAGAAGTCGTTGGCCGGTTAAGGAAAGAGTGTTCAAAGACAGAAGGAAGTATCTTGATACACGAATACGAAATTACATATAATCATGCGCTAGGTGATTGGTCGAGATGATCTATTATCACATCTAAGGTGCAATCTTCTTGTGAAAGGCGGGTGGCAGGCATCACTTGGTCATAAACAAGATGAAGAGGAATCTCTTTGACATCCGCCCTGCTGGCCCAACTCGGGTCATGTGCTCTGGATTAAGTTGGGTAAAACAGGGCTTCCCCTTAGCCACACCTCCCGAGCTCCTCCGGCAGGCCAAAGTCTTCCATAGCTCGAAGAGACTCCGGGCTCCTTTAAACCGCTCGGCAAGCTCGACGATTCCTTGCGCAGGATTTTCATTCGGCCATAACTCCTTGATCATGCTCCTCATAGCTTTTCGAGCTCGCTCATGCACAATGGATAACTCTTTCAATAGCCCCCCCCCTAAAAGAGCTAACTTCTTCCTGAGGACGTCCAGTCAAGAGACTTGATCAAAACGAATTGCTGGTTTTTAGGATCAATGCAATAAAAAGTGATTTATTACATTCTAGTTTGGGATTTTGCTTACAGAATATGCCGTCCTTTAGTCTCTAATTCTCTTCATGGATTTTGACGAATTGAGCTTTCAAATTCTCAATTTCTATGGCTTGTTGCTTATTTCCCTCCTTGATTGGTTATTTTCCTCACGACATCGCTTTTATACGGGATGACCATCTTCAAGCTAGGATTCGGCATACCTCTCAGAATCTCGACATGCGTCTAAATCTATTTGCAATTGGCCTATAGATTCGCCTGTGATGGCAAAGTTCTTTGTTATAAAGGAAATCCCATGGAAATTCAACAGATTTCAAAATAATTTTAATCACTACGTGCTTCTCCATTGACTTTTTGCACCTCCTCTAGTTCGGCCTGGCTAGCTTGCAATTACGCGTGGCTTAACTCGAAATATTTGGTCAGTTTTTTGTTTTCCTGCTTCAGAACCTGCAGGGTGCCAAATTATTATCTCAACCTTTAACTCGGTCATCCAGAACAAATTAAGGCTCGGGGGCTACTGGGTCCGAATTTATGTTTGGTTATCAAAAACCGACCACTTACCTGCAGATGGGAAGACATTAACTTGGGCGCTTCCTCGAGTCCGGCTCTCGCAACTCCAAGGCATGCATCTTCTGAGGTGAGAGCGTTAACCTCTTGTGTAGAAAAAACAGGATGGCGAAAGGACTGTTTTCACCACCGAGGATTCATCAAGCTTTCGGCTTTAGAATTTGTTGCCGAAAACTCCTCTGGGTCGTCAGGGAGTAGGTCTATATTCGGAACTCTTGAGTTAGCCAAAGACCTCAGGATTTTGTGAATGCCGGACACTTTGACAGCATCTTCAGATGAAGGAGGTTGCACACGTCTCCTGAATGTTTTGGATAAGGGTCATGCACATTCAAGGCAATAATTACCGTAAAGGGGGATCAATTGTTATGTATTCCTCTTGGTAGAAGGGGCGGCAGACATATTTTCTGCCATTGGCCCTTGTCCGGGAATCCTCTTCTTATTTGATGCGGCCCCAGCAGGTATAGCTCGGTACGGAGTTCGGCGTGTGGACTGATGACCCTTGGGGTTGGAGACAGGAACATTTGGGACGACGGGACGTATGGCCCCTCTTCGAGTGTTGGTTTTCCTTTTGTTCGCTGCATAAGATGTCAGAGGCCAAGGGTTGTCAGCTTGAAGGGCCACCTTGAGTTTGTCGATGCTTTCTTGATAAAATACTCCATCCTCAAAGCCGATTGAAATCTCCGGATCATCATGGAATATGGTATCATCGTCATGGGAGTAATTCTTGGACTGGGGGCGGGACAGTTGACCATCGTAATCCAACGCCTCCAAGTTTGTTAAGGAGAACAAGGAGTTATTGATTGGTAAAATCAAGCATAAGGATCCATACTATGAGAACATGATCACACTTACCCATTCGATGGGATTATATGTCGAGAAGCCGTCCCTGATGGTGAGGCAAGCAAAATCTTCGTTTTCTCCCTAGAAGTGGTCGGCCAAAATAACTACTAAAGCTTCTTGATTATCCGATCCCTGTCGTATAGAACGGGTAGTGTCACTTGTCCCATTATAGAAGTGGTGCATGCTCTATTGGAGTGGTTGGACGCACTGAGTAATTAGTACTTCCATCACCTCATTGATGGTCATCCTGCTGTGAGCAAGTAACCCCACCTTGGTGGCTAGGCATTTTACTTCGGAGCCCTCTTCATAGGAGGAACTCACTGGTTGCTAGGTGAACTGATTCTTTAAGGACACCTCAGGGTATTTGGGAATACCCCTCCAAACTTGGTAGAATATGGGAATGTCCTCAGTATAAAACCATTTTGAATACCACTCGTTGGTTTCCTTCTTTGGAGTCCTGATCGGGTATCCGGTACCGGCTATACGCCACACTTCGGCTCCGTCCACTTCCCAAATTGCCATTCCCCTAGTTCAGCGAACGAGGCAGAAGTATTTCCTCCATAGGTCAAAGTGGAGATCGCAACCCAAGAACATCTGGCGCAGGGCTACCAAGCCTGAGATGTGAAGGATTGACCAGGGTGAGGTTATGAAGTTGTAGCCCGTTGAATTCCAGTAAGCCCCTCAGGAAGGGGTGGACCGGAAAGCCGAGGCCGCACAGGAGGAAAGAAATGAAGCATATCCTTTCGCCCTTTTTAGGGGTAGGGAAATTCTCTACGAAGGCCTCACCATTTGCGGAGGTCAATCTAGCGCGAGTGGGCGTGATACGTCCCCAACGTATCTATAATTTTTGATGGTTTCATGCTATTATCCTTGCATGCCTTTTATTTATTTTCTGGGATTAACTTATTAACTCAGTGTCAAGTGCTAGTTCCTGTTTTTTCCATGTTTTTGACCCCTTTCAGAGGAGATTTTGAAATGGAGTCCAAACAAAAGAAAATCCGTGAAAAGATTTTTTCTGGAACGGAAGAAGATCGGAGAGCTTGGGGGCCAACCTAGAAGAGCCCCAGGGGCCCCACAAGCCCCCACCCTGCGGTCAGGGGGGCGCGCCATGCAGGCTTGTGGGCCCCTGGAGGTCCCCTGACCTTGATCTTGCGCCTATAAATTCCCAAATATTCCCAAAAAAATCAGAGGAGCATCGAAATCACTTTTCCGCCGCCGCAAGCTTCTCTCTCCGCAAGATCCCATCTGGGGCACGTCCTGGTGCCCTGCCGGAGGGGGGATTCGAACATGGAAGGCTTGTCCATCAACACCATGACCTCTCCGATGAGGTGTGGGTAGTTCACCTTAGACCTACGGGTCCATAGCAAGTAAATAGATGTCTTGTTCTCTCTCTTGGATCTTGAATACAAAGTTCTCCATGATCTTCATGGAGATCAATCCGATGTAATCTTCTTTTGTGGTGTGTTTGTCGAGATCCGATGAATTGTGGATTTAAGATCAGATTATCATTGAATCTTATTTGAGTTTCTTCTGATCTCTCTTATGCATGATTTCATATCCTTGTAATTCTCTTCGAGTTGTGGATTTTGTCTGGCCAACTAGATCTATGATTCTTGCAATGCGATAAGTGCTTGGTTTTGGGTTCATACCATGCAGTAACCTCACCCACTGACAGAAGGGGTAGCGAGGCACGTATCGTGTTGTTGCCATCAAGGGTAAAAAGATGGGGTTTTCATCATTGGTTTGAGATTATCCCTCTACATCATGTCATCTTGCTTAAAGCGTTACTCTCTTCGTCATGAACTCAATACACTAGATGCATGCTGGATAGTGGTCGATGTGTGGAGTAATAGTAGTAGATGCAGAAAGTATCGGTTTACTTGTCTCAGACGTGATGTCTATATGCTAGATCATTGCCTTAGATATCGTCATGACTTTGCGCGGTTCTATCAATTCCTCGACAATAATTTGTTCACCCACCGTAATACATGCTATTTTGAGAGAATCCTCTAGTGAACACTATGGCCCCAAGGGTCTACTCCACACCATATTTTCAGCCTTACACCTTTTTACTTCGTTGCACTTTCCGCCTTCAGATCTCACTTTGCAAACAATCTTGAAGGGATTGACAACCCCTTTGAAGCGTTGGGTGCAAGCTTGTTTGTGTTTGCGCAGGTACTCTGGACTTGACGAGACCCTCGTTCTGGATCGATACCTTGGTTTTCAAACTAAGGGAAATACTTACTGCTCCTGTGCTGCATCACTCTTTCCTCTTGAAGGGAAAAACCAACGCAAAGCCCAATCTCCGTCAACGTGTCAATTTCTGGCGCTGTTGTTTGAGAAGTAGCAGAAGGATTTCTGGCGCCGTTGCCGTGGAGGAAGATCAAGTCAAGAACTCATCCAAGTAAGTGTCGCAAACTCATCTCTTGCATTTACTTTGTTTCCCAGTTGCCTCTCGTTTTCCTCTCCCCCACTTCACCAATTTGCCTTTTTCGTTCGCCTTTTCGTTCGCCCTTTTTCTCGCCCGCTTTTTGTTTGCTTTTGTGCTTGCTTGCTTGCTGAAGTCACCATGAACGAAAAAACCAAACTTTGTGACTTCTCGAATAATAATAATAATGATTTTATTAGTACTCCGATTGCTCCCGCCAGTAGTGCGGAGTCATACAAAATCAATGCCGCTTTGCTGAATCTTCTTATGAAAGAGCAATTCTCTGCCCTTCCTAGTGAAGATGCCGCATCCCATCTCAATTCCTTCATTGAGCTTTGCGATATGCAAAAGAAAAGAGATGTGGATAATGACGTGATTAAATTGAAGCTTTTTTTCCTTTCTCGTTGCAAGATCGCGCAAAAACTTGGTTTTCTTCTATGCCCAAAAATAGTATCGATTCTTGGGATAAGTGCAAAGATGCTTATATATCCAAGTATTTTCCGCCGGCTAAGATCATCTCTCTCCGTAATGGTATCATGAATTTCAAGCAACTTGATCATGAGCATGTTGCACAAGCTTGGGAGAGAATGAAATTAATGATTAGAAATTGTCCCGGTCATGGCTTGAGCCTTTGGATGATTATTCAAATCTTTTACGCTGGCTTGAATTTTACGTTCATGGAAATCACGTTAGGAGAAGCCACAAAGCTCTTAGACAACATCATGACAAACTACTCTGAGTGGCACACTGAAAGGTCACCTACTAGTAAGAAGGTAAACGCTATAGAAGAAATTAACTTGTTCAGAGCTAAGATGGTTGAGTTAATGAATTTGGTTGCTAGTAGAAGTGCTCCTTTGGATCCTAATGAGTTGCCTTTGTCTTCTTTGATTGAGAGTAGCAACGCTAGCTTGGACATAAATTTTGTTGGTAGGAATAACGTTGGCACCAACAACGCTTTTAGAGGAAACTATGTTCCTTGGCCTTTTCCTAGTAACTCCTCTAATAACTTTGGCAACTCCTACGACAATACCCATGGAAATTACAATAGATTACCCTCTAATATAGAGAGTAATATCAAAGAGTTCATCAACTCTCAAAAGATTTTCAATGCGTCCATAGAGGAAAAAATACTCAAAATTGACGATTTGGCTAAGAGCGTTGATAGGATTTCTTGTGATGTTGATTCTTTGAAAGTTAGATGTGCTCCTCCCAAAATCAACATGGATGAAACCTTGAAAGCTATGTGTGTTTCCATGATTGAGAGCCAAGAAAGAACCGCCCAAATTCGTGCTAGACATGAATGTCTTAAAAAGGCGTGTTCTCGTGATGAGAATCACAAAGATCTTAAAGTGCTTGGTGTGACTCCCATTTAATCTTTGTTTTCTTGTGTCGAACCTAATGATTATGGGGCTCGATATGAATCCACTTTGGTTGAAAATTGCCCCAACGATTCGGAGTCCATCTATCTTGATGCTAAAAGCATTAAAAGTGGAGTAGAAGACGTTAAAACTTTGAGTAGTAATGAAATTACTACCGTGGATTTCAAGGAATTCAATTATTATAGTTGCTCCTTGATTGAATGCATTTCCTTGATGCAATCCATGTTAAACTCTCCGCACGCTTATACCCAAAACAAAGCCTTTACCGAACATATTGTCGAAGCTATGATAAAAGCTCTTGAAGAGAAACTTGAATTGGAAGTCTCTATCCCTAGAAAGCTTCATGATGAGTGGGAACCTACCATCAAAATCAAAATAAAAAACTATGAGTGCAATGATTTGTGTGATTTGGGTGCTAGTGTTTCTGCGATCCCAAATTCTTTATGTGATATTCTGGGTTTTAATTAGATTGAAGAGTGTTCTCTTAATTTGCATCTTGCTGATTCTACTATCAAGAAACCCATGGGAAGGATCAATGATGTTCTTATTATTGCAAATAGGAACTATGTACCCATGGATTACATTGTGCTTGACATTGATTGCAATCCTACATGCCCTATTATTCTTGGTAGACCTTTCCTAAGGACAATCGGTGCTATCATCGATATGAAGGAAGGGAATATTAGATTTCAATTTCCTTTAAGGAAGGGCATGGAACACTTTCCTAGAAAGAAAATAAGGTTGCCTTATGAATCCATGATGAGGGCCACTTACGGTTTGAGCACCAAAGACGACGATACGTGATTCTGTCGCTACTATGCCTAGCTAAGGGCGTTAAACAATAGCGCTTGTTGGGAGGCAACCCAATGAATTTATCTTTTTATTTATGTTTTGTTGCGTCCACACTTTAATAATTTTGTTGTGATTGTGTTTTTTCTTTTTCTTTTTGTGTTTGAGCCAAGCAAAACAGTTATGATTAGTCTTGGTAATGGTTGTTTGATCTTGCTGGAAAAAGACAGAAACTTTTTGCTCACGAGATGATTTTTCATTTTTATTCAGAAAGAGATTTTGAGTTGATTCTTTTTGCTTATATGCTTTTTCCCTAGACCGTCATAATGTTTTAGGTTTTTTGAGATACCAGAAGTATACGAAGTATACAGATTGCTACAGACTGGTCTATTTTTGACAGATTCTGTTTTTGTTGAGTTGGTTGCTTGTTTTGATGAAACTATGATTAGTATCGGGGGTACTAGACATGGAAAACTGAGAATACAGTAGCTCATCATCAATATAGATGGAATTCAAGTTTGCTACAGTACCAAAAGAAGAGGTAGTTTGTCTTCTTGCACTAATGTTATCACAAGTTCTGTTTAAGTTTTGTGTTGTGAAGTTTTCAAGTTTCGGGTGACGTTCTCATGGACAAAGAGATAAGGAATGGAAAGAGCTCAAGCTTGGGGATTCCCAAGGCACCCCAATCCAAATTCAAGGACACCAAAAAGGCTAAGCTTGGGGATGCCTCGGGAAGGCATCCCCTCTTTCGTCTTCAATCCATCGATAACATTACTTGGAGCTATATTTTTATTCACCACATGATATGTGTTTTTCTTGGAGCGTCTTGTATCATAGGAGTCTTTTCTTTTTGTTGTGTCACAATCATCCTTGCTGCACACCTTTTTGAGAGAGAGACATGCACTCATCGTGATTTTGCTAGAATGCTCATTGTGCTTCACTTATAGCTTTTGAGCTAGATACTTTTGCTCTTGTGCTTCACTTATATCTTTAGAGCATGGCGGTGCGTGATTTGTTAGTTGGCTTATGCTATGTAAGTAGTCCCATGTGCTAGGTACCCAAAAAGGATGCAAAAACCTCCATCTTCATGTGCATTGAGTAGAAAGAAAAGTTTCGATTCCTCTCAATTAGTTTTGAGACATGGATTCGGTAATATTAAGAGTTATATTAGTAGGGTGTTGTGAATCTAGAGATACTTGTGTTGGAGTTAGTGATTCCCGTAGCATGCACGTATGGTGAACCACTATGTTAGGAAGTTGGAGCATAATTGATCTATTCATTGTCATCCTTTGTGTTGAGGTCGGGATCGCGCGATGGTTTACACCTACCAACCCTTCCACTCGGAGTATGCGTTTAGCACTTTGTTTCGATTACTAATTTTTTTTGTTGCAACAAGTATGTGAGTTATTTATGACTAATGTTGAGTCCATGGTATAGATGCACTTTCACCTTCCACCTTTGCTAGCCTCTCTAGTGCCACGCAATTCTCGCCGGTACTCAAGCCCACCAAATTCCTTCCTCGAAACAGCCACCATACCTACCTACTATGGCATTTTCATAGCCATTTCGAGATATATTGGCATGCAACTACCACCGTTCCGTCTCATGACTTGTGCCGTCACTCTCATATTGCCATTGCATGATCATACTAGATCGTTGCACATCCCGGTACACTGCCGGAGGCAGTTCCTATGGAGACATCATCATTGTGATCTTTGAGCTTTGAGTAACTACAAAGTGTGATGATCATCATTATTAGAGCATTGTACCATGTGAGGAAATAAATAAAAGAGGACAAAGAGCCCAAAAAAAAGAAAACAAAAAAAGAGGCGTAAGAGCCCAAATAAAAAAATGAGAGAAAAAGAGAGAAGGGACAATGCTACTATCTTTTTCCGCACTTGTGCTTCATGTTAGCACCATGTTCTTCATGATTGAGAGCTTCTTGCTTTGTCAATACCATATGCTAGTGGGAATCTTCATTTTATAACTCGGCTTGTATATTCCAATGATGGGCTTCCTCAAAATTGCCCTAAGTCTTCATGAGCAAGCAAGTTGGATGCACACCCACTAGTTTTCCTCTTGAGCTTTCACATACTTATAGCTCTAGTGCATCTCTTGTATGGCAATCCCTACTCATTCACATTGATATCTATTAATGGGAATCCCCATAGCCTATTGATACACCGAGTCAATGTGACCATCTCCTCCTTTTTGTCTCACAACCACCACCACACTCTATTCCACCTATAGTGCTATATCCATGGCTTCCGCTCATGTATTGCGTGATAGTTATAAAAAGTTAGAGAAAGTAAGAGTGTGAAAACAATTACTTGGCCAGTTCCGGGGTTGTGCATGATTTACATTAGTTGTGTGAGGATGATGGAGCATAGCCAGACTATATGATTTTGTAGGGATAACTTTCATTGGCCTTGTTATTTTGAAAGTTCATGATTACTTTGCTAGTTTGCTTGAAGTATTATTGTTTTCATGTCAATAGCAAACTATTGTTTTGAATCGTATGGATCTGAATATTCATGCCACGTGAAAGAAGTTGGAAAGGACAACTATGCTAGGTACCATTCCACATAAAAAAATTCATTCTTTATCACTTCCCTACTCGAGGACGAGCAGGAGTTAAGCTTGGGGATACTTGATACGTCTCGAACGTATCTATAATTTTTGATGGTTTCATGCAATTATCTTGTCAAACTTTGGATGTTTTGCATGCCTTTTATTTATTTTCTGGGATTAACTTATTAACTCAGTGCCAAGTGTCAGTTCCTATTTTTTCCATGTTTTTGACCCCTTTCAGAGGAGATTTTGAAACGGAGTCCAAACGGAAGAAAATCCCCGAAAAGATTTTTTCTGGAAGGGAAGAAGATCGGAGAGCTTGGGGGCAAAGCCAGAAGAGCCCCAGGGGCCCCACAAGCTCCCACCCCGTGGCCAGGGGGCCGCGCCATGCAGGCTTGTGGGCCCCCTGGAGGTCCCTTGACCTAGATCTTGCGCCTATAAATTCCCAAATATTCCCAAAGAAATCAGGGGAGCATCGTAATCAATTTTCCGCCGCTGCAAGCTTCTGTCTCCGCAAGATCCCATCTGGGGCACATCCTGGTGCCCTTCCGGAGGGGGGATTCAGACACGGAAGGCTTCTCCATCAACACCATGACCTCTCCAATGATGGGTGAGTAGTTCACCATAGACCTAGGGGTCCATAGCTAGTAACTAGATGGCTTATTCTCTTTCTTGGATCTTCAATACAAAGTTCTCCATGATCTTCATGGAGATCTCCGATGTAATCTTCTTTTGCGGTGTGTTGGTCGAGATCCGATGAATTGTGGATTTATGATCAGATTATCTATGAATCTTATTTGAGTTTCTACTGATCTCTCTTATGCATGATTTCATATCCTTGTAATTCTCTTCGAGTTGTGGGTTTTGTCTGGCCAACTAGATCTATGATTCTTGCAATGAGAGAAGTGCTTGGTTTTGGGTTCGTACCGTGCGGTGACCTCACCTAGTGACAGAAGGGGTAGCGAGGCACGTATCCTATTGTTGCCATCAAGGGTAAAAATATGGTGTTTTCATCATTGGTTTGAGATTATCCCTGTACATCATGTCATCTTGCTTAAAGCGTTACTCTCTTCGTCATGAACTCAATACACTAGATGCATGCTAGATAGCGGTCGATGTGTGGAGTAATAGTAGTAGATGGAGAAAGTATCGGTCTACTTGTCTCGGACGTGATGCCTATATGCTAGATCATTGCCTTAGATATCATCATGACTTTGCGCGGTTCTATCAATTGTTCGACAATAATTTGTTCATCCACCGCAATACTTGCTATTTTGAGAGAAGCCTCTAGTGAACACTATGGCTCCCAGGGTCTACTCCACACCATATTTTCAGCCTTTCACCTTTTTACTTTGTTGCACTTTCCGCCTTCAGATCTCACTTTGCAAACAATCTTGAAGGGATTGACAACCCCTTTGAAGCATTGGGTGCAAGCTTGTTTGTATTTGCACAGGTACTCTGGACTTAACGAGACCCTCCTTCTGGATCGATACCTTGGTTCTCGAACTGAGGGAAATACTTACTGCTCCTGTGCTGCATCACCCATTCCTCTTCAAGGGAAAAATCTAAGCAAGCCCAATCTCCTTCAATGTGTCAATTTCTGGCGCTATTGTTTGAGAAGTAGCACGATGCAAGATCTTACGTGGGAAGGTTCCCTTGTACTTTGAGGTTGTGCAATTGGGTTAGGGAAACGGAGCAGCTTGCCTAACATCCTGGGAGGGGGCCAAAGGGTCGCGTGGAGGAAATCGCGATGGCTCTAGGCGTTCGAGCTTTAGGGTTTCTTGGTGGTGCCTAAAGGGTGATTGTCACCCAAGGATGGATTTTCTTTGTTTATAAATAGTGTTTTTCTCCCTCAGTTACAAGAAGCGGTTCCATGAGGGATTGCTGGATTGTTTGTCTTCATTAATGCACATAGGAACCAAGTACTGCTATCGATCTTCAAGCAGAAATGTTAGAGGCCGTGGGCCCGTGATGTTTCAATAATCAAGAATTAGCCGATGGCTAAATCATCATTATACAAATCAGAAGGGATAGAGGAACTCTCCTTGCAAGCCAATTACTTTGGATATCGGGAGCTGCCGAAGACCATGTATATTGGTGTTGGATGCTAGTTCGGGGGCTACCGAGGGAGTCATGGACTAATGGGTCCTCGGATGGTCGGCCCATCTCTTAGAGGCCGACCTAATGAGCCCCATTATTGAAGACCGGATTTCGTGACGACTTCTTGTGCATGAAGAAAAGCTTCGAAGACTGGCGCGTCGTCCAAGTTGAGTAGGCTAGATCAGCGCATCTATCCCCGGCTGGAGGTCGGTTGTATGTAACCCTTGGAACCCCTAGTTCCTATATAAACCAGAGGGTTTCATCCACATAGATAGGTTGTCTCATCTAGGGTTTTAGCTCATACGATCTCAAGGTAGATCAACTCTGTCATCCTCATACACATCAATATAATCAAGTAGGACGTATGGTTTTACCTCCACGGGAGGGCCCTAACCTAGGTAAACATCGTCTCCTTCATCCCGTGTAAACCATCGATCCAAGGTCCACATCCCCGGAACCCCTAACCGACGTCCGCTGATTTTGACACCGACACCCGGTTCTCCCGCTAGTGGCCGGCGAAACAAACGAGGATCGAGCAACCGACATATAGCCCGGTTCGGCAGCATCGAGGAGCCTGGTGAAGACCGCCTACCCCTTCTTCCTTCACACCATCTACGACGGGCTGGTCCTACCATTCTCCAATTTATTCTATGCCATCCTTTCCTATTACCAGTTCCATGGCCTGCACCTTCAACCCAACTCAGTCCTCCTTCTGGCTATCTTCGCCTTTTATTGTGAGGCTTTTGTTGGTGTGACGCCCTTGGCAGCGCTCTTTCGTCATTTCTTCAGCTTGGAGTTCACCGGACCAGACCAGCGCTCCGCGTGCATATCCTTTATTGATGTCGAGGGTGCGGGCACTCACTTGAAGGCCGGGAAGAAGGTGGAAGGCTACCGGCACCACTGGGTCTTTATGGACCCCCATGGGTCCGCCCAAGCAAACCTCTGGGTGGAGACACAAGAAGTTCAGCAACCCAAGGGCGGGGCGTGTCTTGGGATGAATCCCCGCTCTTGCAGAGGCCCGCTTGACGCGGGCGATGATCATCAAGGTGTTTTTGGGGCATCGCATCACGTCGTTTCTGGCGCACTCGCGCCCCGGGTGGGAGTTCACCGGGACGAGGGGCCTGATGCACCTACACGTCGGGGTCGGACACGCAATGAGCTGGATGGAGCCTTGGCGGCTCTGCTCGGCTTCGACCCAAAGGACCTTTCACATGCCACGCCGCTGCTGTATGCCTGCTACAATGGGATGTAAATGGTCGAGGAGATGCCCATGTTTGATGAGTGGGGGCTCGTCGGGTCGCATAGGGGCTCCTCCATTATGGTGTCGTCCTTGGGTTAGGACGACATTGACCAGGACTCTGAGGCGATGGAAGGGGAGGAGGACGTCGGCCGAATTCCACCGCCCAATCTCCATCCATCCTTGCACAACCTCGGGGACGATGTTCCACGGTGAGAGGCTCTAGGCGATTCCCCTGGGCCCATGGTGTCAGGAGAAAGAGCGGGGTCGGGCCCCATGGGAGCTGATGTGCGAGTGACAGAAGCCTCTAACGATGGTGCGGTGCCTGCCCTGGCGAGGGA
Source organism: Hordeum vulgare subsp. vulgare (assembly GCF_904849725.1). Classification (NCBI taxonomy): domain Eukaryota; kingdom Viridiplantae; phylum Streptophyta; class Magnoliopsida; order Poales; family Poaceae; genus Hordeum; species Hordeum vulgare. The sequence continues at coordinate 294,950,555 of NC_058520.1, read as the reverse complement.
TGTACCTGTCTAGGGGACTCCTCAGGCCCTAGAGAGGAGGTAGGCTAGGGAAAAGTTGTCGGTAACCGCGTCGAGCGCCCCTCTGGTGGCGGCGGAGCCGCGTGTGAAGGTGGCGAGGTCGTGCCGCCCACCGTAGAGAAGAAAAGGAAGTGGGCCGCCGGGGACGAGTAAGTACCTTAGTCCATCCTCTTGTTGTCCACCCACGATTGATTTACTTAGGCAAACCCTTATTTGGTGCAGGTGTGCTAGTGGTGGTGAGGAGAAGAAGAAGAGGGCCGCTATTGGGGTGAAGGTGATGCATGTCTTGATGGCGCCCTCATCCCTTGGTCAGGGTCTCAGCGGGCGCGGATGCAGATTGCGCTGACCTGGTGTCTTGCATGGGCGTACGGGCGCCACAACAGTTCCAAGTGTCCCCTCTGCAAGGGAGCGCGAGCGTCGAAGTCACTACGGCCCAGCGCCCGGCACCACCAGCCAAGGCCACGGTGGACCCGCCCTCGACGCCATCTGTTGAGGCCACATCGGTGCAGCCCCCGGCACCATCTTTCCAGGCTGCAGCCACCCTCGGGGCCCCAGAGTTTGATGCGAGAACTTTCGCAAGCGCGTCGCGGATTCCAGATGTGGGGGAGAACCTAGAGGGCCCTCTTTCACAAGTGGAAGGCATCAGGGCCGCTTTGGTTACGGTAGCGGGAAACACCAGGACGACGGCCCCTCGGGAGGGCCTTGCTTTGGTGGGCCAAGACGCGTTGCTCTAGCGTGGGCCCTGAACGACGCCTGGGACATGCTCTCCCAGCTCGAGGAGGATTGCTGGCACTCTGAGGCACGTTTGGCCATGGAGCACGCGAGGTTAACCACATGGTGGTGCCAACTTGATGTCTCCGTCAAAGAGGCCCACGGCAAGGCTGAGGCCTGTTACTTCTCGTCAAGTCCAGAGGACCTGCGCAAACACAAAAGAGCTTGCACCCAACGCTATAAAGGGGTTGTCAATCCCTTCAAGATTGATTGCAAAGTGAGATCTGAAGGCGGAAAGTGCAACGAAGTAAAAGAGTATGGCTGAAAATATGGTGTGAAGTAGACCCGGGGGCCATAATGTTCAATAGAGGCTTCTCAAAATAGCAAATCTTACGGTGGGTGAACAAATTACTGTCGAGCAATTGATAGAACCGCGCAAAGTCATGACGATATCTAAGCCAATGATCATACATATAGGTATCACGTCTGAGAAAAGTAGACCGATACTTTCTACATCTACTTCTATTACTCCACACATCGACTGCTATCCAGCATGCATCTACTGCATTGAGTTCATGACGAACAGAGTAACGCCTTAATCAAGATGACATGATGTAGAGGGATAAACTCAAACAAATGATGAAAACCCCATCTTTTTACCCTTGATGGACACAACACGATGCATGCCTCGCTACCCCTTCTGTCAGTGGGTGAGGTCACCGCACGGTATGAACCCAGAACCAAGCACTTCTCCCTTTGCAAGAATCATATATCAAGTTGGCCAAACAAAACCCACAACTCGAAGAGAATTACAAGGATATGAAATCATGCATATAAGAGATCAGAAGAAACTCAAATAAGATTCATAGATAATCTGATCATAAATCCACAATTCATCGGATCTCGACAAACACACCGCAAAAGAATATTACATCGGATAGATCTCCATGAAGATCATGGAGAACTTTGTATTGAAGATCCAAAAGAGAGAAGAAGCCATCTAGTTACTAGCTATGGACCCGTAGGTCTATGGTGAACTACTCACGCATCATCGGAGAGGTCATGGTGTTGATGAAGAAGCCCCCCGTATCCGAATCCCCCCTCTGGTAGGGCACTAGAACGTGGCCCAGATGGGATCTTGCGGATAGGGAAGCTTGCGGCGGCGGAAAAGTACTTTCGATGATCTCCTGATATTTGCTAGGATTTTAGCGAATATATAGGCGAAAGACCTAGGGCTGAGGAGTCCCAGGAAGCCCACAAGCCTGGGAGTCGCGGGCCCCCTTGGCCGTGCCATAAGAGCTTGTGGGTTCCCTGGTGACCCTCTGCCTTGGTTCTCAAGTCTCCCGATCGTCTTTTGTTTCGGAAAATATATTTTTGAAATTTATTCCGTTTGGACTCCGTTCAAAATTCTCCTCTGAGAAGGGTCAAAAAATAGGAACTGGCACTTGGCACCGAGTTAATAAGTTAGTCCCAAAAAGATAAAAAAGGCATACAAAACATCCAAAGTTTGACAAGATAATAGCATGAAACCATCAAAAATTATAGATACGTTGGAGACGTATCAATCATCCCCAAGCTTAACTCCTGCTCGTCCTTGAGCAGGGAAGTGATAAAGACTGAATTTTTGATGTGGAATGCTACCTAGCATAGTTGTCCTTTGTAACTTCTTTCATGTGACATGAATGTTCAGATCCGTACGATTCAAAACAATAGTTTGCTACTGACATGAAAACAATAATACTTCAAGCAAACTAGCAAGGTAATCATGAACTTTCGAAATAACAAGGCCAAAGAAAGTTATCCCTACAAAATCATATAGTCTGGCTATGCTCCATCATCCCCACACAACTAATTTAAATCATGCACAACCCCGGTATTCGCCAAGTAATTGTTTTCGCACTCTTACTTTCTCAAACCTTTTTCAACTATCACGCAATACATGGCGTGAGACATGGATATAGCACTATAGGTGGAATAGAGTGTGGTGGTGGTTGTGAGACAAAAAAGGAGAAGATGGTCACATTGACTCGGCGTATTAAAGGGCTATGGAGATGCACATTAATAGATATCAATGTGAATGAGTAGGAATTGCCATACAAAGGATGCACTAGAGTTATAAGTATGTGAAAGCTCAAAAGGAGAATTAGTGGGTGTGCAACCAACTTGCTTGCTCACAAAGACCCAGGGTAATTTTGAGGAAGCCCATCATTGGAATATACAAGCCAAGTTATATAATAAAGATTCCTACTAGCATATGGTGGCGATGAAATGAGAGGCTCTCAATCATGAAGAACATGGTGCTACTGTGAAGCACAAGTGTGGAAAAAGATAGTAGCATTGTCCCTTCTCTCTTTTTCTCTTTTTTTTTATTTGGGCTCTTTGGCCTCTTTTCCTTTTTTTATCTTCTCTCTTTTTTTTATTTGGGATCTTTGGCCTTTTTTATTTCCTCACATGGGACGATGCTCTAATATTGATGATCATCACACTTTTATTTACTCACAGCTCAAAGCTCAGAACGATGATGACTCTATAGGAAATGCCACCATCAGTGTACCGGGATGTGCAACGATCTAGCTTGGCGTATGACGTTGAACCACCTCGCTAGCTATCTTACAATCATGCAATGACAATATGAGAGTGACGGCACAAGTCATGAGACAGAACGGTGGGAGTAGCATGGCAATATATCTTGGAATGGCTATGAAAATGCCATAGTAGGTAGGTATGGTGGTCGTTTTGAGGAAGGGATATGGTGGGTTCGTGCACCGGCAAAAATTGCGCGGCACTAGAGAGGCTAGCAATGGTGGAAGGTTAAAGTGCATCTATACCATGGACTCACATTAGTCATGAAGAACTCACATACTTGTTGCGAAAGTTCTTATTAGTAATCGAAACAAAGTGCTAAACACATACTCCTAGGGGAAGGGTTGGTAGGTGTTAACTATCGCGCGATCCGGACCACAACACAAAGGATGACAATCAATAGATCAATTATGCTCCGACTTCCTAACATAGCGGTTCACCATACGTGCATGTTACGGGAATCACTAACCTCAACACAAGTATTTCTAGATTCACAACACCCTACTAACATAACTCTTAATATTACCAAATCCACGTCTCAAAACTAATTGAGAGGAATCAAAACTTCTCTTTCTATTCAATGCACATGAAGATGGAAATTTTTGTATCCTCTTTGGGTACCTATCACCTTTGGGACTACTTTCATAGCACAAGGCAACTACCAAGTCATGCACCGCCGTGCTCTAAAAGATCTAAGTGAAGTACACAGAACAAAATTATCTAGCTCAAAAGATATAAGTGAAGCACGATGAGCATTCTAGCAAAATCACGATGAGTGCATGTCTCTCTCAAAAGGTGTGCAGCAAGGATGATTGTGAAACAACAAAAATAAAAGACTCCTACGGTACAAGACGCTCAAAGCAGAACACATATGATGTGGTGAATAAAAATATAGCTCCAAGTAATGTTACCGATGGATTAAGGACGAAAGAGGGGATGCCTTCCCGGGGCATCCCCAAGCTTAGGGTTTTTGGAGTCCTTGAATTTGTCTTGGGATGCCTTGGGCATCCCCATGCTTGAGCTCTTTCCACTCTTTATCCCTTTGTCCATGAGAACATCACCCAAAACTTGAAAACTTCACAACACAAAACTTAAACAGAAACTCGTGATATCATTAGCACAAGAAAACAAACTAACACCCTTTTAGGTACTGTATCAATCTTGATTTCTATTTATATTGGTGTTAGATTACTGTATTCTCACTTTTCCATGGATAGTACCCCCCGATACTATCCATAGTTTCATCAAAACAAGCAACCAACTCAAGAAAAAGAGAATCTGTAAAAAACAGACCAGTCTGTAGCAATCTGTATACTTCGTACACTTCTGGTACCTCAAATATTCTGACAAATTACGAATGGCTGGGCAAAAGGCATATAAACCAGCAGCAAAAAGATACAACCCAAAATCTCTTTCTGAATAAAAATGAAAAACAATCTCTTCAGCGAAAAGTTTCTGTCCTTCTCAAGCAGGATCAAACAACCATCACCAAGACTAGTCATAAAGGTTTTGCTTGGCTCAAACACAAAAAGAAACACAAAAGACACTATCATAACAGAATTATGATGGTGTGGACGCAAAAAAACAGAAATAAAAAGAGAAATTAATTTGGTTGCCTCCCAACAAGCTCTATTGTTTAACGCCCTTAGCTAGGCATTGATAAATCAATGATACTCACACAAAAGACAAGAATTGAAGTACAACGAGAGGATCATAAAGCATGTGAAAATCACATCTAAGTCTAACAGACTTCCTATGCATAGGCAATTCATAGGAAAATAGATTGTCAAGACAACCAATAGTTGCCATATGCAAGGAAGAAGAAAGATACAATAATCTCCACATAACGAGAGGTAATTTGGTAACATGAAAGTTTCTACCACAATATTTTCCTCTCTCATAGCAATTACATGTGGGATCATAATCAAATTCAACAAAATAGCTACCACAAAGGATATTCTTTTCATGATACACATGCATGCAAAGTTGACGCTCTTCAAAAATAGTGGGATTATCATCAACTAAAGTCATGACTTCTCCAAACCCACTTTCAATATTATTGCAAATATCATTGCAACAAGTAGTGGACATAGCAAAACTCGCATCCTCAAGCTTAGGGTTTTGCATATTTTAGCATGATTGTCATTAATAGAATTTATAATGAAATCATTCCAATCATGCTTTTCATTCAAGGAGCCCTCATGAATCATTTCAGAAATTTCTTCATCACAATTTTCAGATTCACGCATCTCAAGCAAAACTCCATAGAGAAAGTCAAGTGCACTCAACTCACTAGCAATTGGTTCCAAATAAGTGGATCTCTTAAAGAGATTAGCAAGTTGGTGAGGATCCATATCAATAGATTTTCAGCAAGCAAAGATGCAAGCATGTTGAAGGCACGTAGCACTCAAGCAAAGGAAAGGCAAGCGAGAGAAAAGGGCGAACGAAAAAAGCAAATATTTTTGTAAATTTTTGTTTTTCAGAAGGGGGGGGAGGAAAACAAGAGGCAAAAAAGAAAATGCAAGAGATGATTTTATGACACTTACTTGGATGAGTTCTTGACTTGATCCTCCCCGGCAACGGCGCCAGAAATCCTTCTTGCTAATTCTCAAACAACAGCCCTAAAAATTAACACGTTGACGGAGACTTACTTGCGTTGTTTTTTCACTTGATGAGGAAAGGGTGATGCAGCACAGGAACAGTAAGTATTTCCCTCAGTTTGAGAACCAAGGTATCAATCCAGTAGGAGAATCTCGTCAAGTCCAGAGTACCTGCGCAAACACAAAAGAGCTTGCACCCAACCCTATAAAGGGGTTGTCAATCCCTTCAAGATTTATTGCAAAGTGAGATCGGAAGGCGGAAAGTGCAATGAAGTAAAAGAGTAAGGCTGAAAATATGGTGTGAAGTAGACCCGGGGGCCATAGTGTTCACTAGAGGCTTCTCTCAAAATAGCAAATATTACGGTGTGTGAACAAATTACTGTCGAGCAATTGATAGAACCGCGCAAAGTCATGACGATATCTAAGGCAATGATCATACAAATAGGCATCACGTCCGAGACAAGTAGACCGATACTTTCTGCATCTACTACTATTACTCCACACGTCGACCGCTATCCAGAATGCCTCTAGTGTATTGAGTTCATGATGAACAGAGTAACGCCTTAAGCAACATGACATGATGTAGAGGGATAAACTCAAACCAATGATGAAAACCCCATCTTTTTACCCTTGATGGCAACAACACGATGCGTGCCTCGCTACCCCTTCTTTCACTGGGTGAGGTCGCCGCACGGTATGAACCCAGAACCAGGCACTTCTCCCACTGCAAGAATCATAGATCAAGTTGGCCAAACAAAACCCCCAACTCGAAGAGAATTACAAGGATATGAAATCATGCATATAAGAGATCAGAAGAAACTCAAATAAGATTCATAGATAATCTGATCATAAATCCACAATTCATCGGATCTCGACAAACACACCGCAAAAGAAGATTACATCGGATAGATCTGCATGAAGATCATGGAGAACTTTGTATTGAAGATCCAAGAGAGAGAAGAAGCCATATAGCTACTAGCTATGGACCCGTAGGTCTATGGTGAACTACTCACGCATCATCGGAGTGGTCATGGTGTTGATGAAGAAGCCCTCCGTATCTGAATCCCCCCTCCGGCAGGGCACTAGAACGTGCCCCAGATGGGATCATGCAGAGACACAAGCTTGCGGCGGTGGAAAAGTACTTTCGATGATCTCCTGATTTTTTCTGGGATTTTAGGGAATATATAGGCGAAAGACCTAGGGGAGAAGAGGCCCAGGGAGCCCACAAGCCTGGGAGGCGCGGGCCCCCTAGCCGCGCCATGAGGGCTTGTGGGGTCCCTGGTGACCCTCTGCCTTGGTTCTCAAGTCTCCCGATCGTCTTCTTTTTCCGAAAAAATATTTTTGGAAGTTTTATTCCGTTTCGACTCCGTTCAAAATTCTCCTCTGAAAAGGGTCAAAAACACAGAAAAAACAGGAACTGGCACTTGGCACTGAGTTAATAAGTTAGTCCCAAAAAAGATAAAAAAGGCATACAAAACATCCAAAGTTTGACAAGATAATAGCATGAAACCATAAAAAATTATAGATACGTTGGAGACGTATCAAGGCCGTCCATGCGGAGGCACAAAGGGTAGCCTCCAAGGAGTAGGCTGCTCATGCAAGTGCTCTTCACGAGATGGAGACGACCGCCAAGCGCTGTGAAGAAATGTAGGCCAGCTTGAAGGCGCTTTTGGAGCAGGTTGAGGAGACGTAGTAGCTCCAGTTGCGGGAGGAGGGTGTGAGGGCCCGCGAGGCGAAGCTTGCAGACCGCAACTCCGAGCTCACAAGAGTGGCGGCTGAACAGGCTATGGATCGCGGGTTCCTGGATGTGATATGGCATGAGGTGGCCGAGGCCTAGGACACCCGTGCCAAGCGAGTCTCCGAGGCCCACGCCAAGCTGGCCGCCCGACAGGAGGATATTCAGGCCGCTGCTGATGTGAAGGCGGCAACAGATCTTGTCGCGCTCCCTGTCGTGGTTTTGTCACGACATATGTCCTCGTGAATGGACTTAGACATGGAGCCATCACACCTTGGTGGAGACTCAAAGGGGGTGAGCAAAAGCGAGACTCATATTTACCCAGGTTCGGCCCCTCGTGAGGAGGTAAAAGCCTACGTCCTGCTTTCTGTGGATTAATGGTGGTTTCGATTAAAAGGAAGGCATAACTCGCCTGACCTAGCTCTCGATTCTCTCTAACTCGCCTGATCTTTCCCTAGGACTCACCTTTATAGACAGGTCGAGGCCCTAGGGTTTACAAAATCCTACCATCCTACTCTTGGTAGCTTTCCTTATCTCTAAGTCACCGTGTTCCCCACGATCAGGAGCTTCCTTGACGTTCCATCGCCCATACGATCTTTCTGAACCGCCCTACAACTCCTAGGCCATTGAACACATAATTAAAGGTGAGTTGCCCCTTTGGTGACACGGCCGATTAAGGGCGGGTTACCCACAGGTAATATCCCCAACATTAGGCCCCAGATTGTCGTAAATTCATTCGTGCCAATAACTCCCATAATCTTGGGGCGACTCTCCTCATTTCCAATCTTCGGCGAATATTAAGTCGCCATCCGTTGTACTTATCCTGAGTCGCCATATAGTATTAAATGGCGTCACCTTATCCCCTTGGTTCCAGGGCCCTCAACACTGTAACAGTCAACGGATCTTTTGCCGATAATTGCTTATCCCGAAAATCTAGGCGCCATCATCACGATCTCTGACTTGTCGCCTCGATCTCCGCCTCGACAGACTGATTTTTCGTTCCTGCCCTTTAAATAACCAGAGAAATGGGGGGGGGGAGTGATCCCGCCACCAACCTCCATCTCGTCTTCGTCTTCCTTGTGCACCATGGCTCCGAGCACCAACACTCCGACGTCATCTCCAAGCACCAGCGCCCCGACGTCCTCTCCGGCTCCGGGGGCTTTCTCCACCGACCGCGACTTTCTGGGTGCCAAGGAACACGAAGCTCCGAGCATTCGTCCCCGGCGATGGTCTCCTGTTTACAGGTACACATCTTCCCTCACTTAGAGTTAGTCCAAGAACGCCATGTCCATAGCTTCGTGCTAGCTAGCTTCTTAATGCAACGAATGCTTTGAACTGTTTTAGATCCGTCCCCCACTCCAACGATTGGCTTTAGGTAGTAACAAACTTCTGGTACTTAATCACGTCCTCCTACTAGTTTAACCCACATAGTGCTGACCAACACCATAGTTGTGTTATGTGCATAGTTCATCACCATTACTCTAGGCAATATCTTTCTATTTTAAACCGTCCATAGATCCACAGTTTACTGCCCATCTGTAAAAGCATGTTTTTTCATCAGTTGAGAGTATCTCTAAGGAAAAGAAGACTTTTGAGAGTCGCCTTTAGCTTCAGTCTTCATAGCAACTTAGTTCCATTACTATAGCCAAGATGCCTTCTCTTCTAGTCTGAAGGGCGAGTTAGAACATCCTTGAAGTCGGGTTAGCAAACCTTTTGTGAAATAATGGGCTACGATGCATGCCAACTGTTTGGCGGGTTAGCAAACCTTTTGTGAACACCGTAGGCCCATACCGGCGGGTTAGAATATACCCTAGTCTTTTACTGAGTCACCTCGTACTCCAATTTTTGTAGTCACGGCCATTACGAGGTGTGATTGGTTGCCAACCAAAGTCAACGATGCCATGCTCGAGAAATTCGTTAAGTCGGGTCTCCTCGACAGTAAGGAAACCACTGGTTGGAGAACCGCCCCGGGCGAGTTGACCCCCAACCCTGCTCCAGGAGAAGTAGTGATCTTCACCGATTAGCTTGAGCGCAGATTTAAGCCGCCTGGGTCAAAGTTTTTCTCGGACGTCCTGCATTTCCTCAACCTCCATCCTCAAGACCTAGCACCCAACTCCATCAGCAATTTATGCCAGTTCCAGGTCTTCTGTGAAATGTATTTGCAGAGAGAACCCATGATCCCCTTGTTCTGGAACTTCTTCCATCTAAACCGCCAGACCGAGTTCCCCAACAGTCCCAACCACGAGCATGGAGGAGTTAACATCCAGAGACGCCGCGAGCGTGGATTCCCGATAGTTCTTTTGCCCAGCCATCCCAAAGGCTGGGCCAAGTCATGGTTCTACTGTGGAGACACTTCTCCACCAGGCGAGAACCCTCTCCCGGGCTTCAGAGCAGACCGCTTGCCCATGGATTTCGAATTCCCTGAAAAGCTCACCGAAGAAGAAGAGTCGGAGTTTATCCCACTCTTTTCAGATTTGAAATTCCTGAACAACAACGGGCTCACCCACGACTGAAATTCAAAAATTTGCCGTCTGCCAAAGCGGACGGCAAAGGGTGCAACCACGAACGGCAAAGGCTTTGCCGTCGGTCAGCTGACAGCAAAGTAGACGGCAAAAAAAATCCGGTGAAGAGGTTCTTTGCCGTATGCTTTCCCAAAGCGGACGGCAAATAACCTTTGCCATGAGGGGGCAGACGGCAAATTAACTGGGACGGCATATATTGCAACGTCCCCGTTAAGTGTTAACGGCAGGCCTCCTCCCTTTGCCATCTGCCTTCACCCCTTTGCCATGTGGGGGCAGACAGCAAAGAGGGGAGAAAGAGGGGGCAGATTCCTCCCTTTGCCGTCTGCCTCCCCCCCTTTGCCATGTGGGGGAAGACGGCAAAGAGGGGAGAGAGAGGGGGCAGATTCCCCCCTTTTCCGTCTGCCTCCCCCCTTTGCCATGTGGGGGCAGACGGCAAAGAGGGGAGAGAGAGGGGGCAGATTCCCCCCTTTGCCATCTGCCTCCCCCCCTTTGCCATGTGGGGGCAGACGGCAAAGAGGGGAACCAGCCCCGTATTTTTTTTTTGTTATCTCCAGCATTTTTAACAATAATCAGGATATATATATATATTTGACATAAAGAAATTTATTTCTGTACTCATAACCATATTGAAATAACCTCTTATATCCAGCTTTCAAGTTGCATCCACGTGCATACAAAGTTTCATATATTACACTAGTTTCATCCACGTGCATACAAAGTTTGATATATTCATATACTACAATAGTTTCAATACAACCCATGGTACAAGAAATCAACTTCAAGCATTCCATCAATATTTTCCAAGCTTCCCGTGAAGTGAAGGTAATCTGCAAAATGACAAATAAGAAAATTAGAAGAATAATACTAGATGAAGTAGTGTATATATAGGTTATTTCAGAGAGAAATTAGCTAAGTATAGACCATTTAGGAGCTAACTAAGCTAATTATGTCATTTAGGTGGAACCCTAGCTAACTATAGGTCGTTTGAGAGCTAACTTGGGTAAAATAGGTCATTCCGGAGCAAACTACGCTTATTAAGCCATTTTTGATCTAGCTAGGCTAATTATAGGCCATTTAATACCTAAGTTAGGGGGAATAGGTCATGTTGCAGCTACGTAAGCCTTATTATGTCATTTAGGAGAGAACTTAGCTAACTATAGGTCATGTTTTATTAAATAGACCATTTAGGAGCTAACTAAGATAATTATGTCATTTCGTAGGATCATTAGCCAAGTATAGTTCATTTTTTTACTAAATAGGTCATTTTGGAGCTAACTAAGCTAATTATGTCATTTAGATGGATAATTAGCCAATTTAGGCTTTCTTGGATGAGTCTAAGCTGCGTAGAAGAAGAGAAAGAGAAGAAGAAGTAAAAGAAGGAGGAGGAGGAGGAGGAGAAGGAGAAAGAAGAGGAGAAGAAGAAGAAAAGAAGAAGGAGAAGGAGAAGGAGGAAGAAGGAGGAAGAAGAAGGAGAAGGAGGAGCTCCTTCTCCTTCTTCTCCTCCTTCTTCTCCTTCTTCTTATGCTCCTCCCTCTCCTTCTTCTTCTTCTCCTCTTCTTCTTCTTGCTTCCTTTCATTTTTCCTCTTTCTTCTCCTCTTGTCCCCTTCTTCGGGCTAAATTGGCTAAGAATACCTTTTTGGAGCTAATTATGTCATTTCGAGGATAATTAGCTAAGTATAGGTCATTTTTTATTAAATAGGTTACTTTGGAGCTAACTAAGCTAATTATGTCATTTAGATAGATAATTAGCCAATTTAGGCTTTCTTGGATGAGTCTAAGCTACGTAGACGAAGAGAAAGAGAAGAAGAAGTAAAAGAAGGAGGAGGAGGAGGAGGAGGAGGAGAAGGAGAAGGAAGAGGAGAAGAAGAAGAAAAGAAGAAGGAGAAGGAGAAGGAGGAAGAAGGAGGAAGAAGAAGGAGAAGGAGGAGCTCCTTCTCCTTCTTCTCCTCCTTCTGCTTCTTCTTATCCTCCTCCCTCTCCTTCTTCTTCTTCTCCTCTTCTTCTTCTTCTTCTTTCCTTTCATTTTTCCTCTTTCTTCTCCTCTTGTCCCCTTCTTTGGGCTAAATTGGCTAAGAATGCCTTTTTGGAGCTAATTATGTCATTTCGAGGATAATTAGCTAAGTATAGGTCATTTTTTATTAAATAGGTCATTTTGGAGCTAACTAAGCTAATTATGTCATTTAGATGGATAATTAGCCAATTTAGGCTTTCTTGGATGAGTGTAAGCTACGTAGAAGAAGAGAAAGAGAAGAAGAAGTAAAAGAAGGAGGAGGAGGAGGAGGAGGAAAAGGAGAAGGAAGAGGAGAAGAAGAAGAAAAGAAGAAGGAGAAGGAGAAGGAGGAAGAAGGAGGAAGAAGAAGGAGAAGGAGGAGCTCCTTCTTCTCCTCCTTCTTCTCCTTCTTCTTATCCTCCTCCCTCTCCTTGTTCTTCTTCTCCTCTTCTTCTTCCTTCCTTTCATTTTTCCTCGTTCTTCTCCTCTTGTCCCCTTCTTCGGGCTAAATTGGCTAACAATGCCTTTTTGGAGCTAATTATGTCATTTGGAGGATAATTAGCTAAGTATAGGTCATTTTTTATTAAATAGGTCATTTTGGAGCTAACTAAGCTAATTATGTCATTTAGATGGATAATTAGCCAATTTAGCCTTTCTTGGATGAGTCTAAGCTATGTAGAAGAAGAGAAAGAGAAGAAGAAGTAAAAGAAGAAGGAGGAGGAGGAGGAGGAGGAGAAGGAGAAGGAGAGGAGAAGAAGAAGAAAAGAAGAAGGAGAAGGAGAAGGAGGGAGAAAGAGGAAGAAGAAGGAGAAGGAGGAGCTCCTTCTCCTTCTTCTCCTCCTTCTCCTTCTTCTTATCCTCCTCCCTCTCGTTCTTCTTCTTCTTCTCCTCTTCTTCTTCTTCCTTCCATTCATTTTTCCTATTTCTTCTCCTCTTGTCCCCTTCTTCGGGCTAAATTGGCTAAGAATGCCTTTTTGGAGCTAATTATGTCATTTCAAGGATAATTAGCTAAGTATAGGTCATTTTTAATTAAATAGGTCATTTTGGAGCTAACTAAGCTAATTATGTCATTTAGACGGATAATTAGCCAATTTAGCCATTCTTGGATGAGTCTAAGCTACGTAGAAGAAGAGAAATAGAATAAGAAGTAAAAGAAGGAGCAGGAGGAGGAGGAGGAGGAGAAGGAGAGGAGAAGAAGAAGAAAAGAAGAAGCAGAAGGAGAAGGAGGAAGAAGGAGGAAGAAGAAGGAGAAGGAGGAGCTCCTTCTCCTTCTTCTCCTCCTTCTCCTTCTTCTTATCCTCCTCCCTCTCCTTCTTCTTCTTCTCCTCTTCTTCTTCCTTCCTTCCTTTCATTTTTCCTCTTTTTCCTCCTCTTGTCCCCTTCTTCGGGCTAAATTGCCTAAGAATGCCTTTTTGGAGCTAATTATGTCATTTCGAGGATAATTAGCTAAGCATAGGTCATTTTTTATTAAATAGGTCATTTTGGAGCTAACTAAGCTAATTATGTCATCTAGATGGATAATTAGCCAATTTAGCCTTTCTTGGATTAGTCTAAGCTATGTAGAAGAACAGAAAGAGAAGTAGAAGTAAAAGAAGGAGGAGGAGGAGAAGGAGAGGAGAAGAAGAACAAAAGAAGAAGGAGAAGGAGAAGGAGGAAGAAGGAGGAAGAAGAAGGAGAAGGAGGAGCTCCTTCTCCTGCTTCTCCTCCTTCTCCTTCTTCTTATCCTCCTCCCTCTCCGTCTTCTTCTTCTCCTCTTCTTCTTCTTCCTTCCTTTCATTTTTCCTCTTTCTTCTCCTCTTGTCCCCTTCTTCGGGCTAAATTGGCTAACAATGCCTTTTTGGAGCTAATTATGTCATTTCGAGGATAATTAGCTAAGTATAGGTCATTTTTTATTAAATAGGTCATTTTGGAGCTAACTAATCTAATTATGTCATCTAGATGGATAATTAGCCAATTTAGCCTTTCTTTGATGAGTCTAAGCTACGTAGAGGAAGAGAAAGAGAAGAAGAAGTAAAAGAAGGAGGAGGAGGAGGAGGAGGAGGACGAGAAGGAGAAGTAGAGGAGAAGAAGAAGAAAAGAAGAAGGAGAAGGAGAAGGAGGAAGGAGGTAGAAGAAGGAGAAGGAGGAGCTCCTTCTCCTTCTTCTACTCCTGCTCCTTCTTCTTATCCTCCTCCCTCTCCTTCTTCTTCTTCTCCTCTTCTTCTTCTTCTTCCTTCCTTTCATTTTTCCTCTTTCTTCTCCTCTTGTCCCCTTCTTCGGGCTAAATTGGCTAAGAATGCCTTTTTGGAGCTAATTATGTCATTTCGAGGATAATTAGCTAAGTATAGGTCATTTTTTATTAAATAGGTCATTTTGGAGCTAACTAAGCTAATTATGTCATCTAGCTATCTTTTATTAAAACACTAGAAATAACATACCTAAGTTAGGGTCAAGCACGGTGGCTCTGGCTTGTTTCACCTGGAGAAGGCTGCCCTGGAGAAGGCTCTATTGTACAAGGGTCGTGCGATGCGTTCCGGAGATATTCTGCACCAAACATCGTTTGCAATGTGTAGTTAGCATGAGGACACTCTTAAGATCACTCCACTGAAATGAAACTCACCATCTCCGCCACGTTAATGACTGGCATCGGCGGAGGGACTTGGCCGTTCTTCTCGCACATAGACTGTACATTTGGTTTCGACAAGTCAAACTTTTTATTTATTAATGAAACGTACATTCAAATGCAAGATTTGAAATAACATGAAGAAGAAACTTACCATGAAGAGCTCGTATATGGCCCTGGTAGACGCATCATTCTGTGCCCTCTCCGCCTCCACCAATGCAGTCGTCCTCTCCTCCAGCTCCCTAATTTCCTTATCCTTCTCCGCCATAGCCGCCTGCATTGCCTCTCTCTCTTTCTGAATAGCAGACTACAACACAACTCATTGTTAGCAATGTAATCATATTGGTTCCAATGCACAACATAATGCGGAAAGATAGTTGAGTCCATTAAACTAACCACGATGGCGAGCTCGACTGGCCGTGGACGATGTGTTATCTCCGGACAAAGCTCGTTTGGCGTGCCTTTATCTACCGGAGAGATCTAGGACAACGTATAAGGCTGTCTCCAATCGCGATCGAGCCATGGGGCCTCCCATTGCCTGCTATCATCACCAGCTCTGGATCAATAGGCCCCTCGCTCGGGTGAAAGTCCTCCCCTTTGCTCGCCTTCCCGTGATCTCTGTACTTCACGAGCTTGTCGTGGGAGGAGATGTTGGGAGACATGCTTCCCGTGATCTGGATGCTCGAGGTCAGACTCAGAGATTGCCTTGACCTTCTTGTACGAGGCAGTATGGGCCTTCGCATACAGGTCGTACATCTGTGGCGCCTCCGTCTTATTGTGACGCGCCTAAAAGAGAGAGAGAGGAAAATTGTATTGGTAAAGGGCTCAAGATAGCATTAAGAATGAATTGCATGAGGCATGAAGCAAACCACATACCCAGTTCCCGCCAAATTGGATTAAGTTGACGCTCCCTTGATGGTGTGGCACGCCAACCATTTTGCCACGCCTCTCCTTGGCGTTGTTGTGGCTGGCCTCCCACGTTTCGGAGCACCACTGATCCAGCAAGGCCTCCCAACAATCCATCTTATCCACACACCATCTCGGGGTCACCTAAGTTAATAAAGATAAATTTGAGTGCGTAAGAACCAAATCAAGGAAACTAACTACAAAGCCTTAATAATATGTAATTAAGTTCATGTAATGCTCCTTCTCCATCTTAGCATCACGGCACTTCGCCTTGTCAAGCCTAATATGCCGCGTGGCATAGTAGTCTCGAACAGCCTGCACCCGAGCCTTGTGCCGAAACTTTTGAAGTAGGCGGCGATATTCGGTTTCGATAACCTTTGCCGCGTCCTCCTCGTATCCCTCCTCACACCTGTAGTAGGTCTGCAAATGAGACAACATCGATTAGTACAATAAATAGCTATGGTTGATTTATAATTGTGTGAAAGAGAAATTACCCAGAACTTTCGGATCACCATGTCCGCCCTCGTGTCACACAAAACACCGTCGATCTCCACCTCCGGCGGGGCCGGGGCACCCAAGTAGTGCTCCCAGGTCATTCCTACCTCTCGCTCCCGACCAGGCAACGTAACAAACCCTGGGAAGTTTTGACGGCAAAGAACACCAAGGACGTTGTTGGGCTTGCAGACACCCTTGGCAACAATCCAACCCCTACAGTATGACAAATTAAAGCCAAAACATTAGATATTTGAGAAAATGCGAAGGCAAAAGGTTAAATAAGAGTAAATTAACTTACTTGTCCCCATTTGGCCTAATCGACCACCTCTGCTCGGGGGTCGCTGGCACGAGCGGGACCCCGAACTACCACGCTGGTAGACGGTAGCCCCCTCACCAAGCTCCTCATCGCTACTAGCATGGCCACTTGTCTCAGGCCAGGTATCCCACTGGGTCTCTTGGGACGTACCCTCACCCTTGCTTTGCTCCGGAGTCGCCTAGAAGGAAGCCTCTGGGACACGAGTCTCATGGGTCGAAGGCTCGTCGACCCGAGGCTCGTGGACCGGAGACCGTGTAGCCTCCACCTCAGACGAATCCACCCTAGAAGTCCTGTGCTCAGGTGAATCAGCTTGGGATGGTGGCGGAGACCATGTAGCCCTACCTCTCCTGCGGCCACGTGTACCTTTAGTACAACATAAATACCAACATGAGTAATAAAATGTATATAAATACCAATATGCATACAACATGAGTACAACATAAATACCAACATCAATACAACGTGTACCTTTAGTGCGTCTCGGCTTCGCGGGGGGTCGACCTCCTCTCACGGGGGGCGCTCCTTGCAAAGTAGAGAGCAACACTCTCCGAAGAGGCGAGGCAGGAATGGAAGTACCCATCCCATCACCCGTCGACGAAGAAGCAGCCGCGGAGTGCTTTCGACCCTTTCCCACCATCTTTCAACATTTGTCATGACAAAGAGTAAATGAAATTAGTACAACATAAATACCAACAGGTGTAATAAAATGTATATAATTTAAGTGTATCATCGTCATAAATACCAACATGACTAATAAAAATTGAATACCTAACATGAACTCAAAATTTATATATAGTATAATAGTTGAATACCTGACATGAACTAATAACAATCGTCCTCGTCTATATATGCTTCGGGGTCAATAAATGCATCATGATCATCACTATCATCAATAAATTCATCATCATCATCACTATCACGAACAACATGTGGAAGGCCACCATTATGTAATCGGTCAAGAAGTGACAGGTCATCCGCAGGAGTAACCTCTTCTTCTTCCAGCTCTTCCTGTTCGGGCTCAGGGGTTAAGACAGATTCACTGTCACTATCTACTTCAAGGTTCTGGGGTGAAGTAGAGCGGTTCTTGAAACGTTTCTTGGACATACGTGTTTCTTCGAAGAATTCTCCTTCATTTGTGTCTGGGTTAATGTGAGGTTCGTAATCCTCTTCATTGAGGGTAGGTGGTCTAAAATGTGGTGGCACTTCATAAACGACATCCCAACCTTTGAGATTTGGATCAGTTTGGCAGGCCCACGGTAGATAGAAAACTTGTGTGGCCTGTTGAGCCGTAATATAGACATCGGGAACATCTAAGTGGGTGTTTTCGACTAGTCCTATATGTTCATGAGTCCTTCTAGTCTCCCTCGGCTCAAACCAATAACATTTGAAGACTACGACGGTCGGTGTGTTTTCACCATAGAATAGAAGTTCATAAATTGCTTCAACTCTTCCATAATACTCGGTGTCTCCTTCGCCGATAGCAGAGACAGAACAATTTGTAGTCTTTAGGTCGGGCATAGATAGCTCTTTGCCAAAGGTACGAAAGTGATACCCGTTGATGTTGTATTTGTCAAATGAACGGACCTTATAGTCAAAACCATTAGCGACTTGTCTCAACTCGGCGTCCCTAGACTCTGCATCAGCCTACAAGTTTAATGCGAAAGAATGGATGCATTAGCCGCAAGTTAGACCAATAAATCAAATGGGCCCTTAATAGTAATTAATTACCCTTTGTTTGAACCAAGAGATGAAACCTTGATAGTCACCTCCATGCTTTGCGAGAAGCTCATACTATTCGACGGAATCCTTTTTGATGAACGCTCCATCCGGGAATTCGGCGACGTATCGACTATATCAAATATCCGGGAATAAGAGTAGTTCAAAGCAATTAGAAGTTGCGGAACAATAAATTACCGAGAACTTACTCGATGTACGGCCGCACTTCTGTTAGGTTGGTGAAGATATACAATGAAATGGTCCGCCATTCTTCGACATCCAACGATTTCCCTTTCGAAGCACCGGATGGTGCGAGCTTACCTTTGAATAGGCTGAGGTTGGATCGAACTTTTTCTCGATCGCCATCATTGTACTGAGGCTTCGGGTTATGCAAATGATGAATTTTGGCTTCGTAGTGTGCTGTCACGAAGTTTGCCGCCTCCTCAGTAATGAATGCCTCGGCCATCGATGCTTCAGTTCTACGTTTATTTTTACACTTAGCTCGAAGCTTCTTCTGCATCCTCTCAGTTGAGTAGCACCATCGATTTTGAACGGGCCCCCCATTCTTGCCTTGGTCGGGAGATGCAAAATCGAATGTTGCATTGGATTAAAGAAGCCCGGTGGAAAGATATTTTCTAATTTGCAGATCAACTCCGGCGCCAACTCTTCCATTTCATCTAGCACGCCAGGCGATAGTTCTTTCGCACAAAGAGAACGGAAGAAATAGCTCAGCTCTTCCAGTACTAGCCATTCATCCTCAGGAATAAAGCCACGCAACATCACCGGCATTACCCGCTCAATCCATATGTGCCAATCATGACTCTTGAGCCCAAATATTTTCAATTTCTCAAGACTCGCTCCCCTCTTTAGATTTGCAGCATACCCATCGGAGAACATCAACCGCATTTTCACCCATAATAGCATTTCCCTCATAGCTGGCCTTTCAAGATTGAACCATGCCTTTGCCTTCGCTATGCTTTCCTTTCCTTTCCGTTGTCGCAAGTTTTGCAACGGTCTATCACATAGAGCCTCCAGGTCGATTCTAGCCATAGGATTATCTTTTAAATTCCCCTCTATGCCGAACAATGTACCAAAAATGGCCTCCGCAATATTCTTGTCAGTGTGCATCACGTCAATATTGTGTGGGCAAAGGAGGTCTTTGAAGTAAGGGAGATCCCATAAGCATGACTTGTGAGTCCAAGCGTGTTCCGTATTATACCCTTTGAAGTATCCTAGATGCAAAGGATCAGGCTCGAGAGCGTTTAACTGATCAAGGGTCTGTTGGCCTGTCAACGCAGCTGGTGCAGTGTTTTTGACAACTCTACCTTTGATGAAACTCTTCTTGTCTTTTTTGAACTTATGGTCAGGATCCAGGAATTGTCTATGCATGTCGAAGCTAGAATACTTGCGACCAGCCTGCAGCCAACGGAAATGAAGAGCTGCCTTGCATGTGGTGCACGGGAACCTTCCATGCGCACACCAGCCAGCGAATAGCGCAAACGCTGGATAATCATGCGTCGAGTACATGTACCACACATGCATTTTGAAATTTGTTTTGGTAGCCGCGTCGTAGCTCTTGATCCCATTATCTCAGGCTTCTTGCAACTCATCCTTAAGCGACTGCATGTACACATTCATATTCTTCCCCGGATTGTTGGGCCCTGGAATTATCAACGTCCAGAAAATGTTCTTTCTTTTCATAATCTCTTCGGGTGGCAAATTTAGTGGAATGACAAATACAGGCCAACAACTGTATTGTGCTCCCGCCATACCATACACATTGAGCCCATCCGTGCTGATGGCAACTCTAGGTTGCCTTGGATCTTCCGATTTATCCTTATGTAATGCATCGAAGTGCCTCCATGCAAAACCATCTAAAGTGTGTACCAGCATCTTGTTCCCATCCGCATCTAGTTCGGTTCTTTTGCCCAATTTGTGCCATGTCATGTGTCTGGCCGTCTCTTCGACCATGAAAATACGTTGAAGTCTTGGTACGATTGGCAGATATCGAAGAACACTAATGGGGATTTTGGTCTGATTCTTCTCACCCATGCCATTGTCTACCACAATATACCTGGAAGAATTGCAAATGGGGCAATAGTTCAAGGCCGCATACTCAAGCCTAAATAAGGCACATCCATTCTCACAGGCATGTATCTTCTCATAGGGCATCTTAAGTAGACGAAGGATTTTCTCTGACTGGTATAGGTTTGCAGGCAGTACATGGCCTTTGGGTAGAAAACATCCAAATATCGCCATCATCGCATCGTAGCATTCTCTGCCTAGGATGAATTGAGCCTTCAGAGCCATTACTTGCGCGATGTCATCCAGCTGACAAAGCTCAGTCTGCTCGTGGAGAGGACGTTTTGAAGACTCCAGCATTTCATAGAAGGCCTTTGGAGATTCCTCCATCTCATCGTCCGAATCACGAGCATCATCAAAGTCTTGCACCATGTCTTCAATCCCGGTACCATGCTCGTCGGTGCGATGACGAATCACCTCAGCTCTGGCACGTTGGTCAGACTCACCATGAAAAGTCCACACCGTATAATTAGGCGTAAAACACCACTTCTGCACGTGTTTACCCATTTCAAACTCTGTCTGCTTTTTCCAGTTGTCGAAGTTGGGACAGGGGCACCTTGTTTTATGTTGGCCATTTGCAAATGCGGCTCTCACAAACCCCCTGGTTTTTGTTAACCATTCATGGGTCATCTCTTTCTGATAGGGTGACCAGTGTACATCCAAGCACGATCACTCATGTTGCCTAGCTACCTATGGGGGCACAAGAAATAAGTATATAATTCATCATCTGTATTCATACGATAATCAAGTTTGTCAGTTTTATTACGTCCATGCAACCTACACGCTAATAGGTAAAGATAGGTCCTAATCCCAGCCGAGTATGTGTAGACTGGGTTCGTTTTCCCATGCTCTACTCCAGATGCGACGCAGAATTTCGGCAGCACCTCCCCGCTGTTCTCCTCATACACGTCTCGGCAATAAGCAGAGATGATGTGTACCCGGAGAACAACAGGGGAGGCACTGACGAAATTCCGCATCGGATCCGGAGCACAGCATACAGCAAAACAAACCCAATCTACACATACTCAGGCTGTCCATGGATAATGTTGGACAATTCGAAAGGATGGCGGTTATAAATATGCAAAGAAATGCATATTTATAGATGTCGCCCTTTCGAACGGGAGACGCATACTAGTCACGCATACTCATGATTGAAGAAACCTATAGCTAGCAAGTTTCATCGGCACGAAGACCGGGACAGAGCAAATTAAGGGGGTAGGAGGAGAAGTCATTTGTGCTCACCAACAAATGCAAGGGCGGAGCTCGTCCAACGCACGTGGAGGTCGTCGAACAACTGCACATTGAAATTGACACGATCAACACAAATACGATGTTTTTATAGTTAACATAATTGGAAAATATGTGACCTAACTCATAATTTACAAAATTATGACCCCGTGGGCCTCTAGAAGGCCGAAAAGCACCTTCTCGTTCAACAGAAGGTAGAAGAGGTGTCGGGGGTCGGGGCTTAGTGGCATCGGGAGTCAGTGCCGTCGAGGGTCGGTGATGTCGGGTGTCGGGTAAAATGCGTCGATGGTCGGGGGTCAGTGTCATCGGGGGTCGAGGGTCACTTGCGTCGGGGGTTGGGGTCTTTTCGATCAACAAGAGGCCAAAGAGGTGTCGGGGTCCCGGGGTTGGGGGTTAGTTGCGTCGGGGGTCGGGGGTAGGGGGTCGGGGGTCGAGGGTCAGTGGCGTCGGGGCTCGGGGGTCGGGGGTCGAGAGTCGGGGGTTGGAGGTCGGGGGTCGGGGGTCAGTGGTGTCGGGCGTCGGGAGTTGGGGGTCGTGGGTTAGTGGTGTCGGGGGTCGGGGGTCGGGAGTCGGGTGTCAGTGGCATCGGGGGTCAGGGGTCGAGGGTCGGGGTTGGTGGCGTCGGGCGTCGGGGGTCGAGAGTCGGGTGTTGGGGGTCGGTGGTGTCGGGTGTCGAGGGTCGGGAGTCGGGTGTCAGTGGCGTCGGAGGTAGGGGGTCGAGGGTTGGGGGTTGGGAGTCGGGGTCCTCTTCTTTCTTCTTCTCCTCTCTCCTCTTTTTCTTCTTCTTCTTCTTGATCATCTTATTATTATTATTATTCGTCTTTTTTCTCCTCCTCCTCCTCCTCCTCCTCCTCCTCTTCTTCTTCTTCTTCTTCTTCTTCTTCTTCTTCTTTCTTTCTTTTATGTTTCTCCTCCTCTCCTCTTTCTTCTTCTTCTTCTTCTTCTTCTTCTTCTTTTTTCTTCTAGTTTATTATTCTCTTATTTTCTTCTAAGTTTTTTTTCTATCTATTTTTTTCTTTTCTATCTACTTTTTCTACCTAATAAACTAAGGAAAATGCTTGCCAAACTCCGGCGGATCTTAGCGAACGCGTCTGTCACCTTTTTTGCCTGACAAGCATTGAAATAAGGTCACCCACACCATATTTTGTCGAACATATTTATGCAACAGAAGCTATGTTTCGGAAACATATGCGATGTTGTGATGGTCCACAACATATTTATATTTTCCAACAAAACATCTTTTGGATATTATTTCTGCAACAAGATATGAGTTGGAAAAAATGCCACAAAATCTCAGTTGCAAATTTTTGCTACAAACATCTGTTGCACACATTTCAGCAACAAGACTGTGGGGACCCCAACTGGTAAGTCGAGATCGCCGTGCCCAGTGATCCCAAGGGTCAATGCTCACTGAACACAGATACTGAATAATAGAGTCTTACATCCATACATACCGTTCGATACAATAAATGACCACTTCGGTCGAGTCTTACATACATAGGGCCTTAAAGGCCAAGCACCAAACTAGACCAATAGCGGAAATATTGAATGAAAGAGTGAACCCATGCCATCAGCCTTAACCTACAGGCATACTGACTGGGAAGCGTCCTAGCTCGCAAGAACGTCACCGAGTTAATCTTCACCGTATCCTGTCTTTCACACCTGGTCAATGAAATAACCAGTGGCAAGCCAATGAGTACTTTGAATGTACTCGCAACAGCCCATGATACGAACAATGAAAGTAATGGATAACAATATCACGCATTTTTAGTATAACTCATCTGGGTGGAATTCTCAGGTATATGCAACAAGTTAAAGAATTACTTTTGAAGAACAGGTTACATATATCATCATATCTGACAGGGGTTGAACACACCGGGTTCACCCTGTATGCCAAGTCATCGGACTTGTCATATCCTCAAGGTATTAATGAGGGCTAAACCATCCGGGTTTACCCTATATGTCAAGTCACCGAACTTGATCATATTATTGTGATTATCATAACAACACCTTTTTAACACCACGCGCACACACTTGGTTTATGCGGAAACACAGGACGTAGTTTAAGCAGCACCACCCAACTATCCTTGACCGTGGACACGGCTATTCGAATAGTTTACACTCTGCAGAGGTAGTACGCTGGACCCACGAGAAACGGGAAACTTCCGTGTCATCCCTGACTCGCGGTATATCACATATACCCGAGGTAAGTACCCGATCATCATATTTCCCCTGACGATACTAGACAAAGAGGTCCACTCGATTGGTACCCAGCCCACATGTTGTACGTCTTACGAGCACCGACTCTGTTCTGTAACAACCATGCAGGGACCAACGGTGTGCCTGGAACTCATAATAATGGCATAGTCGTCCTACCTGGCACGACCCCATCACGAGAGTGACACCGATCACTCCCGCCACTAGTAATGTGGCTCTTTGCTAGCACCGACCAAAGTAATCAATAAAGCCCCGTCCCATAAAGGGGAATCGTGTTCGTATTGGTAAGGTTGGGACGTTCGACCCATCATAAATCTAATCCATTTCCGAAACCATACTCACACCAAAATCACCGGTGCATCACTTCACCAAAAGTGATCACCAACTCATCATCACCCTCGGGCATTAGTGGCACCCGACGGGGTTTTCATAAACTCTTTATTTAACTCATCATTATGCTTGAGATAATATGCCTTAACATTACTTGTCAACATGGTAATATCATGACCCTCACGGGGTAGGGTGAAGCTCAATGCAGTGATTATACTTTACTAGTCAACATGATATTAGCATGATCATCGTAGATGGTAGGGTCACCTCATCATGTTTGTGCTCTGAGGAGCCATGTGAATATCACTACTATCAATGCAAGTGCTTCGAAGAAGCCTTCGGTACCATCACATTAATGATGAACCGGCATCGTGATCACATGCAACGGAAAATACATGCTATTCTAGCATGCATCATTTTATATACTTAAGTCATGGCAAAAGGCTGCTTGCCTTGCTCACGTAAGTCCTCAAGGTCTTCGAGGTCTTCCGCTCCGTCCCAGAATACTCCGTCTACCGTCAATTATCGTCAGAAACAACTATAGTAAGCCATATATCTAGCAGAATAAAAGTGTTCTATAAATAGAAGTTATATTTTTCTTGGACCTCTCTGGTCATAAGAAAAATACCTGAATCCTTTCCAAGGGGTTTGAATCATCAGGGGTGTCTAGATGGAAGGAAAGGAGGGATAGGTGACCTTTGAAGAGGTCAACAGAAAACATTCTGTTAAAAATGAGTGGAGGCACCCATTTAACAGAGGATGATTTTATAAATATTTAGGAAGTTGTTTCACCGGATTTGAAGTTGAAATTAATATTCCATAGATTTTCTACTACTGGAAAAATAGAAATAGGAAGCTATTTATTTAATGCAACAGAATAACTCCTGATAAAAATGTTGATCAAGTCTTCAAAAATAGGGCATGATATAATAAGGCTCTAGAATTTGGAGTTGATTTGAATCTTCTAGGAATTTCACAAAGTGGGTTTTAAATTATCCAAAATTGGATTTAGATAAAAACACCACAGAAGATTGCGTGGAAAAATGTGCAAAGCACATATTCGGATAGCCCTTGATTTTAGGGACCTGCAGGAGTTTGAACCAAGCAATTTGGAGTTAGAATGAATTTTGGATGGATTTATGAATCTTATCAGAAAAAGAAAAGAGCGGAAACAAATAGAATCACATAAGGTTTAAACGACGCTCATGGCGCAGAATAGCCACTAGGCCGGCCCGACTGCGCGGGCGTTGAGACGCTGCTGGCGCACTTTCCGAAATGCGTCTTTATAGCAGGGAGGCGGAAGATGGTGGTGCACCTCCACTTACAGGGTTGGGCCCGACCCTGGCTGCCGCTGACGGGCGGGGCCTACCCGCCAGGTTCTTCCCCTACCTCGCGCGGGTAGAGGAGGACTAGGGGGAGGCGCTTAACCCCGACGGCTCAGGCCGTTGCTGGCGCCACTCCAGCCACCAGCGCACCTCGGGGAAGAGTGTCGCATCGGGTTGGGATCCCATTCCAGCCGGCAGCACGAAGGCGAGCAGCGAGGCAGGGCCGACCGATGTAGGGCCGGTTCCGGCAGCCCTCTGGCCACCCCCAGCCGAGGTAAGCGCACCGGCGAGCTCGGGGAGCCGCACCGCCCCCATTCCGAAGCTCGGCGCCCGTAGGGAGGGCCGCAAGGGAGGCCGGCGATGGAGGTTGCGGGGAGGCCGTCTACCCTTTATGGACTCAGCTCCATGAGCAAAGGGAAGGAGTTGGAGGCGTCAGGGAGGAGCTGCGCCGCCTAGGAGAGACCCCAGGGAGTTAAAGGCAAGGGGAGATCCCCTGGTTGGCCATGCTCGAGCGGCGACCCCAGTGGGCTTCGGCCATGGCAGGGTATGAGGAAAAGGAGGGC
Source organism: Hordeum vulgare subsp. vulgare (assembly GCF_904849725.1). Classification (NCBI taxonomy): domain Eukaryota; kingdom Viridiplantae; phylum Streptophyta; class Magnoliopsida; order Poales; family Poaceae; genus Hordeum; species Hordeum vulgare. The sequence goes on along the minus strand of NC_058520.1, from coordinate 294,924,595 downwards.
TTGGGAGAGATGGGGAGGAGGTCATGAGGTTGCTGGGAGGGTGGAGAACCGAAGTGGCGAACCGGAGAGTCTCGAGGAGAGGAGATAAGAGGGGGAGAGGGAGAAAGAGAGTTCGAGAGCTCTCGGGTGCTCCTGGTGCATGGATGACACACACCACAGGAGGGCTTTGGAGGCTAGCCGGTGGATGGAGGTGCTTGGAATGGTCAAGGGGAGCGTCCTGGCGCGCTGGGGCATGCTGTCAAGCAGGGGACGGAGCTGCAGAAGGAGAAGAGGGTGCAGAGCACCAATACTTCAGTTAGAGTGGTGGTCACCACGGTCACCTGTGTCCCGGGGCACCCTTTGGCCAGGCCAAGGTGTCAGCCATGCAAGGCATGCTTGCCACGATGCACTGGAGGAGTTTGGAAGTATCTGGGGCTGGTTTGAACTTGCTTTGACTGCTGTTAAGTTTCTAACAGCAAACTTATAGCTGATAAAAGTGGGTCTTAGGTGGGGAGCCTTGGCAACAAATTATGTCTGGCAGTGTTAGGCATGGAGGGACTACCAGACTGCAAAGTTTCTGCTCAAGAAAGCAAGTGTAGCCAGTACTTGCTGTACAAAGCCACATTTCAGCCAAAAATGAACTTGAAGAGGTGCTGCTCATTTTTCCTACATGAGCATGCCATCTATTGATTTGAAATGATGCATTGAGACACTAGAGAGGCTCTGGAAAGAATTGGGGGTGATGGCTTAAGCAGAAGAATGGGAAGAAGGGTAAAACAGTGTTGCCAAGGGTGAAAATGAGAGAAAGTTACAAAGGGACCTTCCCCAATAATTGACCAGTGGCCATGGGAATGTTACTGGAGGTGAAATGTGACTATGAGAGGCTGTGGTAGAAAGTTGAGCTCAAGGAATAAAGTAGAAGGGGTAATGGAAGCCAAATTAGTGAGTGTACACAAGGTGTTTGATCTGTGGTTAGGCTACCAGATGGATTGCAATGGCTGTGAAACTTAATAGGATCAAATAATAGATCAAATAGGCTTGCACACCAAATTTGGGATTTGCTGGAGAAGTTTTCCAATGTAGACTTGAAAAACCCTAGAAATGGGCAGAAATGGGTTTCTGCTTAGAACCCTATTCAAATAAATTCCCACAAATCCAATATTTGGTGTAGGGGCATTATTTGAGCATTAAGGCATGCACAAGAAGTTTGAGGTCAATTGGACAACAAACTTTATAATGTAAAGTTTGTCAAAGTCAGAAATCAACACAGAGGGTTTTGAGGGTTTTAGGACAAGTTACTTTATTCTCCTTGGTGTACCACTTGGTGTGGATGCCTCAGTGGAGTACTGGAACATGTCCACCAAATTTGAGCACAATTGGAGACACTTCACAATGTAGAGTTGCTCAAATTTGGTTCTGGACAGATAGGGTTTTAGAGAGATTAGGGGAGTCAAATCAAGTTGGATTGAAATGAAACTTGGGAAGATCATCAAGAATATCATAGATGACATGGTACAATTTTACTAGAATTTATTGAGAATATTTCTTATTGAAATATTCCAAAAGCTTGAAATACGCAGGAATGGTTTTGGAGGGGTTTGCCCAATATTTTGAACATGGCCATGTGTTGAAACTCATAAATATGGAATAGATATATCTACTGAGTTTCCCTAAATTTTCTTAAATATTTTGAAAGCAATAAAAATAACTTTCCTTCATAGGAGACCATGTCTGGCCTCACAGAAGGGCTTTTAAATAAAATAATAAAATAACTTTTAAAATAATAATATGGTGGTTTTTGAAAGTCATTTTGATAATGGTTTTAAATAAAACAATTGGTGCAAAAGAAACTCCCTAATTTGAGGACTTGTAGTGCAAACCTCATCTCAGGGGTTTGAATGTTTAATTCAAAGAAAAGCTTTTTGGTGAAAATAATATTTGGTAAAAATAGATATGTGTTCTAAACACATGGCATGATCATTAGGCAGGAGATCATGGAGTAAGGAGGTGATTAGGAGAGTTACAGGATCCATTAGGTATCAAACACAGTCATGCAACAAGCAAGGCAAACAATAGTCACTTCAAGCATCACAAGCATTCACAAAAAATTTAATTGGTCCTCAATTTTGAAATAAGTCAGGAAGGCCAAAAACTGGGGTGTGACAGACCTTACCCTCTTAAGAGAATCTCGTCCCCGAGATTCCTGGGCTAGGGGTTGGTGAGATACAGAATCTTGAGTTGGAGGTAGTCTTCATGTCCCCAGGTTGCTGTCGTGGTCTTGAGGTGCCTGATGATACGACTTCGAATGTTCACAAGTCCTCAACTGATTGTGAGCGGAATCTGGCAATAAGTTAGGCTTGACCGAGGTCAAGGGTTTGGTAAGCTAAGTCCGTGCAAGGTTCTGGCTTGCGAGTGTATTCCAAGTGAGAATACGTGGCAAGATAGTGTGTCTAGGATCTGGTCATAGGGTTTCGCATGCCAGTTAGTGACATCAAGATGTCTCGTGTTAGAACGCAGTACCAAAGTCTTCGCATGGCTTCCTGCTTACAGGGAAGTCCTTGACTTCCTTTCGGCAGTCAAGCTATGGTCGAAATTATTCTTCGTAGGCTTCTCGTGAAAGGGTCCGGGTTGGGCCTCACCTACGATTCTAAACTCGGAGGCTCAGGTCCCGAACAAGTCCTTCCATCTTGGGAGTTGCGAGGGATTCTTGATAAGTTGGCTACCCAAGAGTATAGTCCAGTCATCCATTCCCAAGGGTTGCGGCTCGGCAAGCGGAAATCACCTTTAGCAGGTTTCCACCACGACTCACTAGTACTCTCGTCCTTGATTTGGACCAAGGAGAGGTCGTCTGATTCTTTCGCTTGTCCAAGGGCTTCGTCATCTTGAATCGTCGAGGCTTCTTGACGTCATTGATGTAGTCGGTGCGCGGTCGGTGGTTGACTTCTGCTGCTTCATCGTCGTTGTCGTGGCTTCCTCGTCGCGGCGGTTCTTCGTCTTGACTTGCGTAGGATAGACTTCCGTCGTCTTTGAACTGCTTCGAGAAGTCCACCTTCTCGAGATAACACTGCACCCTCGAGGGGTACAATAATCGGCATTCCTGGGCTCGACCAAACATGGCTAAGGTGTTCTTCCTCTTACTGGGTGAGTGAGTATGTCATCAGCGAGGATGACAACCTACCTTCCCAAGCATGACATAAGCACAGTGCTCAAAAGTCAGGTGAGGAGAACGGAACTTGCTATGGGCGGTTACTGGCCACATTTAACGACTTAGAGTCGTCTTCTATGGTCGTAATCCGTCCATGAGTGGCTCAGCGAAGCTTTAGGGTCTTAAGGAACTTAGGATGTGGGCAAACAGTTATTATCTTATCTCTAAGCACATTCCTTAGATGCCAATAGTTCGACCGCTAACTTGAGACAACATCACCTCATCTCATCAAGGATATCACCCTACGTGGGTCAACTCCACATCGCTCAAGCTAGTCAACTCCGGGTTGAGGGAAGAACTAAACCCAAACACTTACAAGTATGGCGTAGCCCCCAACTGTACATGCATTACTATGCAAGGTCCTTGGGGAGACATACAGCTACCACGATTGAATCCGAGGCACAACAAATCCAATTGTCCGCCTAAGTCATCCAATGGACGGGCTACTACACTACTATATTAAGGAAACACGTAGTAGACCAATCCAATATTTTGTTTCCTTCCTATGAATCCGATCAACCAATCCATCAATCCGATCAATCAAGACTAGACTCACCACTCCTATGAATCCAACACTGATGGGGTTCTACAAGATCCCTAGAGTCCCCATAATTCACATATTACTGCAAGAATTATGTCATAGTATATCCACCAACTTCAATAATCATGGCCATCTAATCTCCAAGGCCAAACCACATAGGTTGTAAATCAATTTGACAACTCCAAGTATACACACTCTATATCCACCGAGAAACATGGTATCATGATCGAGATTAACAAGCTAAATCCAATTTACTCCGAACCATGTGGTCTTTTTCATCCTCAGTACTCTATTAAGATTACCTATTTAAATCCAAGACTCAAATCCACTAAGAACTCTGCTTGATACTCCAAGTCATCATAATAATTATCTCCAACCATGCCATCTACTTGCCAAAGTCATGTATACCATCAAGAATAAGGTTGACGATTATAATCATCCTACTAAATCACATCTTACTCTAGATTACGCAGGTTATACTACTGTATCAATTTGTTCCACCAATTTCACTTACTTTGTAAGGGTCTCACGATCCACCAAAATAGTCTAGCTATATACTCAAGACATCTACTATCATCACAACAATCTTAGTCTAATGCTCTCATATCGAAGATCGATCCTCTTATGGAATCAAGGTTACAGTGCTAGCTTGAGATTGGAGGATACTTGTTCACGGTGATCACTTGTTCCACAAGGAACCCAGTGCTTAGCGGGGTTTATCAGGGACCTACACGTGTTCTGGCAAGTACGTGTACTAGACACGTGACCAGAAAATTTGAGCTGGAAAGGCTTGTGGAGGTTAGTCTGCGCTAGTGTGGTTTTTTCCAATCTTGAGGGAAAAACACACTCCTACGGGTTGCGTGTGGTTAAGCGTAGCACAGTCAGTGTCTTCAACGTCATCCATCCTTCGAAGTGTATTTCTTGGCGCATCTTGTCTTGCTGTCTTCAGTTGCCGAGAGAGGTGAGAGAGAGAGAGCATAGAGGGGAGTGTCTAAGGGTTTCAGTGCAACCAAACAAGCGTTGAAAAATCAACTCAAACAAGTGCAAAAATTATTTTGAACATCAAAATAAAACAAGTGATATAACCGCATGCTTGTTGCCTAAGCAAAAGTGCAACTTATATCGAAACACAAACAACACACAACATGGTCCATCCGAACTATTTCACGGACTCGACTTCGCATAGGGGATTCACGACTCATCCTATCCTAGGTTCTGGGACTCGACAGTCATGCTTGCTTCTTGCTCCGGAGAGGAGTCCGCTAAGTCTTCTGGACCTTCTCAGGGTGTTGTCACTCCTCTTGTTGTTGCTTGCCGAAGCAATTCGCTTGAGCTGTAAGGAACTCTGGTTCTCTTCTCGTCTGGGAAATTGCTGACGAAGGTGGTTCTTCATAGCTGTCACTGACAGGGTCTTCTGTTGTCTTCATGATCTTGTTAGCGTCTTCTTGTCTTTTGAGGCTTCGAGAGTCTCAGGTGGACACCTTCATGCATCGATATTTGCATGACATGATAGAGTTCTGATCTGTCAATCATACTAATTGCGACATCGACACCTAGAGCGGGGGATGAAGAGAACCGTTTTCCTGCTCACTAAGGTGAGGCGGACCAAATGGCAAGATTTTCATCCACCGGTGGTGGTCGACACAATTATTTATAACTCACACGGTCGCTCTATTAGTGATGCAGATCAAGGTTTGCATATATTATGTCCAGATTATCGTAGGCGAGAGTGGCATCACTATGGAACAGTGCCCAGGGTTTCATCATTTTCTAAGCCTCGATATCCTCGTTCCTCTTAGAGGTACTACTGTTGGTGTCGTTTGGTCGTAGAATTGTCTTCTCTATCCTTCAGCACAGGTGTTTGCGTGGAAAGGCTACTTCCTTCCGGGCTGCCCACGAGGATTTCAATTTATCCCGTGGTCAGAAGGGCATAAGGTTCTAGCGACCATTAGCAAGTTTTGAAAAAGTAGACGAGGAGTGTCAAGAAAATAAGAGTGGAGGGCTAGAGCATAACCTTCAATTTCCTTGAAGTTTTAGGAGAGTTGAGAGAATATATAAGTTTTGTAAGTATTTTGAAGGGTCAGGAAAGCAATTTTATCGTAACTAACGTCCGTGCTAACTAAGGGCTTCCTATAGTCAGGATGGCTCTGATACCAGCTCTGTGGGGACCCCAACTGGTAAGTCGAGATCGCCGTGCCCAGTGATCCCAAGGATCAATGCTCACTGAACACAGATACTGAATAATAGAGTCTTACATCCATACATACCGTTTGATACAATAAATGACCACTTCGGTCGAGTCTTACATACATAGGGCCTTAAAGGCCAAGCACCAAACTAGACCAATAGTAAGCCATATATCCAACAGAATAAAAGTGTTCTATAAATAGAAGTTATATTTTTCTTGGACCTCTCTGGTCATAAGAAAAATACCTGAATCCTTGCCAAGGGGTTTGAATGATCAGGGGTGTCTAGATGGAAGGAAAGGAGGGATAGGTGACCTTTGAAGAGGTCAACAGAAAACATTCTGTTAAAAATGAGTGGAGGCACCCATTTAACAGAGGATGATTTTAGAAATATTTAGGAAGTTGTTTCACCAGATTTGAAGTTGAAATGAATATTCCATAGATTTTCTACTAATGGAAAAATAGCAATAGGAAGCTATTTATTTAATGCAACAGAATAACTCCTGATAAAAATGTTGATCAAGTCTTCGAAAATAGGGCATGATATAATAAGGCTCTGGAATTTGGAATCACTCTAATTGGAGTTGATTTTAATCTTCTAGGAATTTCACAAAGTGGGTTTTAATTTATCCAGAATTGGATTTAGATAAAAACACCACAAAAGATTGCGTGGAAAAATGTGCAAAGCACATATTCGGATAGCCCTTGATTTTAGGGACCTGCAGGAGTTTGAACCAAGCAATTTGGAGTTAGAATGAATTTTGGATGGATTTATGAATCTTATCAGAAAAAGAAAAGAGAGGAAACAAATAGAATCACATAAGGTTTAAACGACGCTCATGGCGCAGAATAGCCACTAGGCCGGCCCGACTGCGCGGGGGTTGAGACGCTGCTGGCGCACTTTCCGAAATGCGTCTTTCTAGCAGGGAGGCGGAAGATGGTGGTGCGCCTCCACTTACAGGGCTGGGCCCGACCCTGTCTATTGCTGACGGGCAGGGCCTACCCGCCAGGTTCTTCCCCTACCTCACGCGGGTAGAGGAGGACCAGGGGGAGGCGAGCCAGCCGCGCCGGCGCTTGCCCCCGGCGGCTCAGGCCGTTACTGGCGCCACTCCAGCCACCAGCGCACCTCGAGGAAGAGTGCCGCATCGGCTTGGGATCCCGTTCCCGCCGGCAGCATGAAGGCGAGAAGCGAGGCAGGGCCGGCCGATATAGGGCCGGTTCCGGCGGCGCTCTGGCCACCCCCAGCCGAGGTAAGCGCACCGGCGAGCTCGGGGAGCCGCACCGCCCCCATTCCAAAGCTCGGCGCCCGGAGGGAGGGCGGCAAGGGAGGCCGACGGTGGAGGTTGCGGGGAGGCCGTCTACCCTTTCTAGACTCAGCTCTAGGAGCAAAGGGAAGGAGTTGGAGGCGTCAGGGAGGAGTTGCGCCGCTTAGGAGAGACCCGAGGGAGTTACAGGCAAGGGGAGATCCCCTGGTTGGCCATGGTCGAGCGGCGACCTCCGGTGGGCTTCGGCCATGGCGGGTATGAGGAAAAGGAGGGCTTGGGAGAGATGGGGAGGAGGTCATGAGGTTGCTGGGAGGGTGGAGAACCCAAGTGGCGAACCAGAGAGTCTCGAGGAGAGGAGATAAGAGGGGGAGAGGGAGAAAGAGAGTTCGAGAGCTCTCGGGTGCTCCTGGTGCATGGATGCCACGCACCACAGGAGGGCTTTGGAGGATAGCTGGTGGATGGAGGTGCTTGGAATGGTCAAGGGGAGCGTCCTGCCACGCTAGGGCATGCTGCCAAGGAGGGTGCAGAGCACCAATACTACACGTTAGAGTGGTGGTCACCACGGTCACCTGTGTTCTGGGGCACCCTTTGGCCAGGCCAAGGTGTCAACCATGCAAGGCATGCTTGCCACGATGCACTGGAGGAGTTTGGAAGCATCTGGGGCTGGTTTAAACTTGCTTTGACTGTTGTTAAGTTTCTAACAGCAAACTTATAGCTGATAAAAGTGGGTCTTAGGTGGGGAGTCTTGGGAAGGAATTATGTCTGGCAGTGTTAGGCATGGAGGGACTACCATACTGCGAAGTTTCAGCTCAAGAAAGCAAGTGTAGCCAGTACTTGTTGTACAAAGCCACATTTCAGCCAAAAATGAACTTGAAGAGGTGCTGCTCATTTTTCCTACATGAGCATGCCATCTATTGATTTGAAATGATGCATTGAGACACTAGAGAGTCTCTGGAAAGAATTGGGGTTGATGGCTTAAGCAGAAGAATGGGAAGAAGGGTAAAACAGTGTTGCCAAGGGTGAAAATGAGAGAAATTTACAAAGGGACCTTCCCCAATAATTGACCAGTGGCCATGGGAATGTTACTGGAGGTGAAATGTGACTATGAGAGGTTGTGGTAGAAAGTTGAGCTCAAGGAATAAAGTAGAAGGGGCAATATAAGCCAAATTAGTGAGTGCACACAAGGTGTTTGATCTATGGTTAGGCTAACAGATGGATTCCAATGACTGTGAAACTTAACGGGATCAAATAATAGATGAAAATAGGCTTGCACACCAAATTTGGGATTTGCTGGAGAAATTTTCCAATGTAGACTTGAAAAACCCTAGAAATGGGCAGAAATGGGTTTCTGCTTAGAACCCTATTCAAATAAATTCCCACAAATCCAATGTTTGGTGTAGGGGCATTATTTGAGCATTAAGGCATGCACAAGAAGTTTGAGGTCAATTGGACAAACTTTATAATGTAAAGTTTGTCAAAGTCAGAAATCAACAGAGAGGGTTTTAAGGGTTTTAGGACAAGTTACTTTATTCTCCTTGGTGTACCACTTGGTGTGGATGCCTCATTGGAGTAGTGGAACATGTCCACAAAATTTGAGCACAATTGGAGACACTTAACAATGTAGAGTTGCTCAAATTTGGTTCTGGACAGATAGGGTTTTAGAGAGATTAGGGGAGTCAAATCAACTTGGATTGAAATGAAACTTGGCAAGATCATCAAGAATATCATAGATGACATGCTAGAATTTTACTGGAATTATTGAGAATATTTCTTATAAAAATATTCCAAAAGCTTGAAATAGGCAGGAATGGTTTTGGAGGGGTTTGCTCAATATTTTGAACATGACCACGTGTTGAAACTCATAAATATGGAACAGGTATATCTACTGAGTTTCCCTAAATTTTCTTAAATATTTTGAAAGCAGTAAAAATAACTTTCCTTCATAGGAGACCATTTCTGGCCTCATAGAAGGGCTTTTAAATAAAATAATAAAATAACTTTTAAAATAATAATATGGTGGTTTTTGAAAGTCATTTTGATAATGGTTTTAAATAAAACAATTGGTGCAAAAGAAACTCCCTAATTTGAGGACTTGTAGTGCAAACCTCATCTCAGGGGTTTGAAAGTTTAATTCAAAGAAAAGCTTTTTGGTGAAAATAATATTTGGTAAAAATAGATATGTGTTCTAAACACATGGCATGATCATTAGGCAGGAGATCATGGAGTAAGGAGGTTATTAGGAGAGTTACAGGATCCATTAGGTATCAAACACAGTCATGCAACAAGCAAGGCAAACAATAGTCACTTCAAGCATCACAAGCATTCACAAAAAATTTAATTGGTCCTAAATTTTGAAATAAGTTAATTAGTCAGGAAGGCCAAAAACTGGGGTATGACAAAGACGTTTGTTTCAAAAATAATTCCGCAACAAGACGTGTGTTGCAGAAATAATTTTGCAACAATGCCTAGGTTGCAATAATGGAGGCGTGTCCGATCGTTCGATGCTACAGATCTAACGGCTTGTGATCCGGATGGTCTTTTTAAAATATCAACCGGAGGATTTGTAGCACTCCCCATAAACTAACTAACTAATTTAACATAAAAAACAGGAAAAAAAACTAAACCTAGCAGTAAACTACATATTCTTCTTCTACTTTTTCTACCTTTTCTACATTTTCTAGTTATTATTCGGACTTTCTAGCAAAAAAGAAGAAGAAAAAATAGGAACAAAATATTATGAAAACCATACTTACCGGAGGGTAGGGCGTCGGGTCGTCGGCACATGCGAGGTGAGGTTGGGGCGGCGACCGGGAGGTAGGTGGGAGGGGGGCGGCGGCCGGGAAGTAGGTGGGAGGGGGCGGCGGCGGCCGGGAGGGAGGTGGGAGGGGGGTCGGGAGGGAGGTGGGAGGGGGCGGCGGCCAGGAGGGAGGTGGGAGGGGGGCAGCGGTCGGGAGAAAGGTGGGAGGGGGCGGCGGACGGGAGGGCGGCGGCGCGGGGTGGCTCGGGAGGGGAGCTACGGCGGCGGCGGGGTGGGCAGACGACTACGCGAGAGAGAGAGAGGGGGGGGGGGCGTAGGCGGGCAGGGAGTGGGTGCGGGGTGGGAGCAGTTACAGGAGCCGGAGCCGTTAGGGCCATGCCCCCTTTGCCCTCAGCAAAGGGAGGGTGGCGGACGGCAAAGGGGCGGGGTGGGTGGGGGGCTTTGTCGTCTGCCCACCCTTTGTCGTCCGCATAGGGCTCCTTTGTCGTCCGCCTGCAGACGGCAAAGAGGTGGCCGATGGAAAATAAAACCTTTCCATCAACCACCTCTTTGCCGTCAGCACTGTGCCAACTGACGGCAAAGAGAGCCTTTGCCATGCGTCATCAGACGGCAAAGGCAAGGCAGAAGGCAAAATTCTCAATTCCAGTAGTTACCGGGATAGACCTGTTCCGCTGCTGGATAGAATGGAATATCCTTCCCTTGAGTCGCCGCGACGGGCTGATGTATGATTACGACGGCACATTAGACCATCCACAGCGCGCCAGTCGCCGCCAGATCTCAGAGAGCGAAATCGTCGGAGTCATTAAGAAGCTGACCGGCGAGTCTCTGGAAGAATGCGCCAAGATCGGTCTTAAAACCTTCTGCTGTGCCAACCCGATGCCACCAGTAAGAATCTAAGCCGCCGCTTGTCTTGTTTATACTTAACCACTTTTGTGGCTTAATATTTGCCTCCATCCATCAGAAAACCGATGTGTTTTGGCGGAGGGGCCCCAAAACTATAGCCCCGCAGTCCACCAAGGTGCCAACTAAAAAGAACAAGACGGTGAGCAAAAATAAAACCGCCACAAAAGATTCATCTTTAGTTGGCGACTCTCACACAGACGAGGCACATTTGGAGGTAAGGTTTTTCCCTTGTTCCTTATCTATGTGTTCTGACTTAAGTTTATACCATACATCCTTATGTGTAGGGCGACGATGATGAGAGCAAGAATTATGCAGTCGAGGTAATTTCCATTTCTTCCGACTCACATTCTTCTTCCCCTAGGCCAGCCAGGCGGATCTGCAGAAAAGTGCCCATGTCTCACCCTCATGCTTATATGGACCCTGATTTCCTTTTGAAGAAAGCAAGATTTACCACCTCACGCAAGACTCGAGTCGCTCTGGCGACTTGATCACCGGACTGCCCGAGAAGACAACCGGTCGAAAACGCACCAGTGAGGTACATTCTTGTTTTATTATATCTTTAGTCATGTGAAATATGACTCGCCCCTTTGTGAATTTCAAATCTTTGTTCTGTCAGACTTCTCCTCCCACATTTGGCGTCTCGGCCATATCTGCTCTCCCGCCGATGATTCGCGTGCAAGGGTAAGTCTTTTTTGTTAACCCAGTTTTCCTAAACAATGGCATGTGTTTTTAACCTTGGTGCCTTTGTCGCAGGGCACAAGCGAAGAGAAGAAAAACTGGCGAATCTCCTTCTACTCACCGAACATCTGATGCCTTAGGCACGAGCACCTTTGTTCCTGAGGCTGAAGAGGAGCAAACGGCGGCTTGTCACACTCCTGCGGGCGATATTCCCGATGCCCGGGATGACTCGCCCGTCATTTTGAAGGAGACCGCTGGTCAGAGTAACCCGCCAAGCTCTCTCAAGGCGACTGACGATCTAGATGTCGTGGTTACTGGCGTTGGCTACTCCACTCCCCCAACTGTCATGCTTTCCAAGCATACTTCAAAGGCGAGTCGCCTTTCCCCTGATGACGACGCAGAACTCCTCAAACTCCCCCAATATGAGAAGCTGGAATTCTACCAGCTTTGCTCCGGCTTCACAACTCATCTGGAGAGGGATTTTGAACTAAACAAAAGCTTGCTCCGCCTTATGAGGACCAAGCACGAGGTATGTTGATCTATTCCTGTACCCATTAGCCTTCCAAGGACCGACTCATCTTTTTGGATGATGAGCCGGGTCTTCTAGTAGAAAAACTTCAACCTGTAGCCCCCAAGGGCCGGGTCATCTTTTGGAAGATGAGCCGGGTCTTGTAGTAGAAAAACTTCAACCTGTAGCCCCCAAGGGCCGGGTCATCTTTTCGAAGATGAACCGGGTCTTGTATTAGAAAAACTTGAACCTGTAGCCCCCAAGGGCCGGGTCATCTTTTGGAAGATGAGCCGGGTCTTGTATTAGAAAAACTTCAACCTGTAGCCCCCAAGGGTCGGGTCATATTTTGGAATATGAGCCAGGTCTTGTATTAGAAAAACTTCAACGTGTAGCCCCCAAGGGCCGGGTCATCTTTTGGAAGATGAGCCGAGTCTTGCATATGGTATGACTTTTGATAAAAAAAATCATACATTAGCCCCCAAGTGACAGGAGTATTGCTTGCAAAAATTCTGAGACTTGTCTCCCCCAATATAATGTGCAGGAGTCTATGTCACAGACTAAGTCGGTGGTTGCCGATTTAAAGAAAAACCTGGCCGAACAACAGGATGCTCACTTCGAGTTGGAGACAAAATTCCCTTGCTGCAGGCTGATCTAGAAAAGATGAAGGTCAGTCAGAATTTTTTTGAGAAGAAAGCCAAGGCCGATCAAGCCGCCATCCTGAAGCGTGCTGACAAGGCAGAGGAGAAATTGGAAGCCGCCCAACAGGAGCTGACCGGCTTAACAAAGCATGTGTCCAATATGATAGTCGCCATGTTTGGTAAGCTTTATCTTTAAACTCGTTTGCCTAACCAATGTGGGATCAAAAATTATCAAACACTGATTTCCCCTTTGCAGGCGCACGAGCTGTCAACCTTCCGGACGACTGCCTGCTTAAGTTAAGAGCCATATATACCTTTGTTGAGCAGCTGTACACGGGGGGCGTGTTATCAATCAAGGTAGTGATGGGCAGCAAGGGACCAATAATGACCATCAAGCAAATGCTTGGCTTCTTGTCTACGCTGCCTCCTCAAATAGAGGAATTAAAGAGATCAGCCACCCGAACGGGAGTGTTGAACAACCTGATACGGTGCTTAGCTTACGCCCCGGAGCTCAAAACCGAAGAAATAGTCGCCGGCTACCCCGAGCTGAAAGACGATGGGTCAGAATTCACCGAGATGGACTATCACCGAACCATCGTACAATCTCGCTATGCGGCGACTTAGCTAGCAGCCAGTTTGGATCTGAAGAAGTACCAAGCCGCCTATGACGAGAACAAAAAGAAGGACGCCCCCTTCATATGAAAGTGCTAGCCTGGTTCCTAGCCGTCCCAAGAATCCTTTTGATCTTGAATTAGACCTATCTCTCTTCCTTAATGAGGATGACGAGTTCATTGCCTTGTCCAAGGGTAACTAGAAGCTGGGCAACTAACGAATTGAAGGCGGAGAAAGCTCAAAGCAAGGCGACTCGGCGGCGGCCTGACTCGCCCATGGATCCTTCCTTTACTAGGGGATGATACCCATTCTGGCCATGCGAGCCATGTAATAGTCTTGCTAGTGTGTGTGTAACACCAAACATGCCGTATTGGTTTTGGATAGAACCACTTGTAGTTCTTGAACCTTATGCATGACTCGCTTGCAACTTTGTTCATAAACCAATAAATGTCTCAAAATTTGTCCTGGTATGTTAGGAAAACAGCAGCCGATTCAGCAAGTGCATGTCGAGGAATAAACCAGCCCCCTGGATCATGGCAAGATTTAAATTAGCCCCCGGGATATGGCGAGAGATAAATCAGCCCCCGGGTTATGGCGAGAGATAAATCAGCCCCCGGGTTATGGCGAGAGATAAATCAGCCCCCGGCTTACAGCGAGAAATATGAGCCGGGGCGAGTTATAATCAAAGCCGGCTCAAAGGAAAAAATTTATCGACTCAATGAGTTTCGATAGGATTAGACGAGTTTGCGAAACTCTAGTGTTACCCTTAGGAAGCTTTTGCAAAAAAAGCCTCGTTGTTTTAGACCGGCTGATCAGGCGCGAGTCAAGCTTCTGTGAAGCAGGTTCAATGAACCAATGGTTGCTCTATTTTCCATGTGTGACTCTGGCCGGTACCTTTTATGTTTTAACCAATACGAGTTCAGGGTCCAACTAACTGATTGACTCACCTCGAGTACATAGGTCCATGTGGCGACATGTTCAACACATAGTCCAGTATAACCATTTGTAATGCGGTAATTTTTCGCTAGCCAAGAGGGTATTCAGGCTGAAATCGATGAGTGGAAGCCCCCAAGTGACCTATGGTTTAGGAACAAACCAGGCATAGGATTACAGAAGCGTATACGCTCTTACTGCAAAACGACTTCGGGACTAGTAACCCCCAAGTAAGCCGGTTTACTTCACAAAACCATATAAGGCGCCTATGTCTGAATCGTGCGATTTGGCAACGTTGATCCTCTTTGGCGGTTTATCAAAGCCCAGTTTTGAATCAAGTGCAGCATGGCGACTTACGCTCTTTGACTTTGATAGCATCCATGTTTGGGCGACTTATAGAACAATAAAGACTCATGCTTTCAAAAGCTGAAATGCTAAAGGACCCCGAAATTCGTGGGTGCCGGCTTTATTGCTTTCATAATTCATGGATTACAATTTGCTAAAAACTGATAAAGGAAAGAGAGGGGGCTCGTGGATCTAAGTATAGTAAGGTTGCAGATGGGCTATGTTCCCGGGGCGAGTTGTCTCAACCTCCGTAGTTGCCCGATCTGGGCGAAGATCCATCAAATAGTATGAGCCATTCCAAGGATTCTTGCTGACGACAAACGGTCCCTCCCATGGAGGTGACAGCTTGTGCATACCGGTATGATCTTGAATCAAACGGAGCACTAAGTCGCCTTCTTGGAGAGCTCGGCTCTTGACCTGGCGACTATGATAACGCCGTAAGTCCTGTTGGTAAATCGCCGATCGTGACGCGGCCAAGTCACGTTCCTCCTCCAAGGCGTCCAACGAGTCTTGTCGCGCCGACTCGTTGTCCTGCTCCACGTAGGCAACGACTCGTGGGGACTCATGTTTGATGTCTCTTGGTAACACCGCCTCTGCCTTGTAAACCAGAAAGAAAGGAGTAAAACCCATGGAGCGGTTTGGAGTCGTCCTGATACTCCACACATTTGATGGCAACTCCTTGACCCAACATCCTGGTGTGCATTCCAAAGGTACCATGAGCCAAGGTTTAATCCCCCGTAATATTTCCTGATTCACCCTCTCTGCCTGTACATTGGACTGGGCATGTGCAACCGCGGAAACATCAAGTCGGATATGTTCTCGTGAGCAAAACTCTTGCATTGCGCCTTTGGATAGGTTAGTACCATTGTCAGTAATGATACTATGAGGATATCCAAACCTGGAAATCAGCTTCTTCAAGAATTTGACGGTCGTATTAGCGTCACAACTGCTAACAGGTTCTGCCTCCACCCATTTGGTAAATTTGTCAACCGCCACCAACAGATGGGTTTTTTTTGTTGGAAGACATTTTGAAGGGACCGACCATATCAAGCCCCCAGACTGCAAACGGCCAAGTGATTGGTATCATCCGCAATTCCTGAGCCGGCACTTGCATCTGGCATCCAAACTTTTGGCAGACATCACATCGGTGAACGATCTCCTGTGCGTATGTGTGATCCGTCAACCAATAAAACCCATGTCTGAAGGCTACAGAAACCAAGGATCGGGACCCAGCATGATGACCACAGTCGCCCGCGTGAGTTTCATTAAGGATCATACATCCTTCTTTGGAAGAAACGCATCTTTGAAATAACCCGGAGGTGCTTCGTTTGTGTAACTCGCCATTGTGTATGACCATGGATTTGCACCGACGGACGATTTGACGAGCTAGCAACTCATCGGCAGGTAACTCGCCTATGGTTAGATACGCCATGTAGGGAGTCGCCCAGTCTGGAGTAGCGTGGAGAGCCGCCACGAGTTGAGATTCGGGGTCTGGTACCGCTAGATCTTCCCCCGAAGGCAGTTTTACTGAAGGGTTATGTAATATATCCAACAAGACATTGGGAGGAACCGGCTTACACTGCGAACCAAGGCGAGAAAGAGCATCCGCTGCTTCATTGAGCCGTCGGTCGATGTGATCCACTTGATAGCCATTGAAATGACCCGCCACATCTCACACAGCTCGTCTATAAGCCACCATTAGAGGGTCTCGTGAATCCCAGGTGCCGGAAACCTGCTGCACCACCAGATCTGAATCACCCAAGCATCTCACTCGCGTGGGGTTCATCTCCTTACCGAGTCGCAAACCATGGAGCAAAGCTTCGTATTCTGCCGCATTTTTAGTACATTGGAACATGAGCCGGAGAACATAGCAAAACTTGTCACCGCGAGGCGAAGTTATCACCACACCAGCCCCCGAGCCTGCCAACTGTCTGCACCCGTCGAAATAGATGGTCCAATATGTAAGATCTGGTCTTTCCTCATGGATTTGCAGCTCGGTCCAATCATTGATGAAGTCCACGAGCGCTTGAGATTTTATAGTTGTCCGAGGCGTATACCGTACCTGATGGGGTCCAAGCTCGATGGCCCATTTGGCAATCCGTCCAGTAGCCTCTCGGTTCTGTATGATGTCGTCGAGGGGGGCGGAGCTGACGATCATGATCGGGTGTTCCTGGAAGTAATGTTTCAACTTTCGACTCGCCATGATTACCCCAAAAACCATTTTTTCCCAATGTGGGTAGCGTTGCTTGGAGAGGGCGAGGACCTCGCTGATGAAATACACCGGTCTTTGGACGGGATATTCCTTTCCTTGTTCTTTTCTCTCGACAACTACTGCCACGCTGACTGCTTTGGAATTGGCCGCAATGTATAGGAGCATAGGTTCCTTGTCCGGCGGAGCCGCCAGCACTGGCGGGTTAGCTAATTGCCGCTTCGAGGTTCGAAGGCTTCGTTGGCCTCATCTGTCCAGATGAAACGAGCGGTTTTCTTGAGCAGCTGGTAGAGAGCGATGGCCTTCTCCCCAAGGAGACTTATGAAGTGGCTCAGGGCTGCGATTCGACCCGCCATGCGCTGTACTTGGTTAACGTTGGCTGGTTTCCCAAGCGAAGTGATTTCTTCAATCTTCTCCGGGTTGGCCCCGATGCCACGTTTTGAGACCAAGAAACCCAATAACTTCCCCGCAGGGACACCAAAAACACACTTGGTGGGGTTAAGCCTCATCTGGTAAACATGCAGGTTGTCGAAGGATTCTTTGAGATCCTCCAAGAGAGACTCCTTGCGGTGAGATCTGACCACGATGTTGTCCACGTAAGCGTGGACGTTACGGCCTATTTGACTGTGTAAGAAGTTTTGGATGCAGCGATGGTAAGTCGCCCCCGCGCTCTTGAGCCCAAAAGGCATGGACACGTAACAGAAAGCTCCGAACGGGGTTATGAAGGATGTCTTCTCCTGATCCGCCACCGCCATCTTTATCTGGTGGTATCCTGAATAAGCGTCCAAGAAACACAGACATTCGCAACCCGCCGTCGAATCAATAATTTGATCAATGCGGGGAAGGGCGAACGAATCCTTCACGCATGCCCTATTAAGGTCTGTGTAATCAATGCACATGCGGAATGTGTGGTTCTTCTTGAGTCCCAGGACCGGGTTAGCCAGCCATTATGGGTGAAAAACCTCGATGATGAACCCAGCGGCAAGGAGCCGGGCTACTTCTTCTCCAGTCGCCCTACGGCGCTCTTCATTAAACGTGCGGAGGTACTGCCGCACTGGCATAACCTTAGGGTCAGTATTGAGATGGTGCTCAGCGAATTCTCTCGGTACACCCGACATGTCAGAAGGTTTCCATGCAAAGATGTCCCAATTCTCACGGATGAATTCGATGATCGCGCTTTCCTATTTGGGGTCGAGACCCGCCCCAATAGTGAACTGCTTGGTCGAGTCGCCCGGCGTAAAATCGATAACCTTGGTGTCGTCCGCTGGTTTGAACTTGAGGGGCGGCTCAAAATCGATAGTTGGCCTTTTGAGCCGCATCATGTCCGCCGGGTCGACATGGGATTGGTGAAACTTGAGCTCCTCGGCCGCGCAAGCTAACTCGGCATAAGCCGCGTCTCCTTCTTCACACTCTTGGGCTATTTTCCTATCACCGTGGACGGTGATGGGACCCTTGGGTCCAGGCATCTTGAGCTTGAGATAAACATAGCATGGGCGGGCCATGAACTTGGTGTAAGCTGGCCATCCAAACAGCGCATGGTAGGGGCTCTTGATCTTGACTACCTCGAACAGCGCATGATAGGGGCTCTTGATCTTGACTATAGTTCGATTCCGTGCCAAAAGCCACATTAAGCTTGACCCGCCCAATTGGGTACGCCGACTTACGAGGGAGAATACCATGGAAGACCGTGGATGATGGCATCAGGTCTTCTCTAGGAGGTTCATCTGCCGGAAAGTGTCGAAATATAGGATGTTGATGCTGCTGTCCCCGTCCATGAGGACTTTGGAGAGGGTGTATCCCCCGACTTGGGGAGCCACTACCAGGGCTAAGTCGCCAGGGTTATCGACTCGGGGTGGATGGTCTTCCCGGCTCCATGTTATGGGTTGCTCTAAGAAGTGAAGGTACCGAGGGAGCGCTGGCTCAGCTACGAAAGTTCTATGCTTCACCTTGTGATCCCGTTTACAGGTGTTGGTGATGAACACGTGGTATTGCCCGATGTTCAACTGTTTGGGGTTATTTTGGAACCCGCCCTGATCCTCCTGCCGTTGGGGGTCTCCCTGTGGGGGGGGGGGGGTTGTTGGAATATTCCCGGTGGGTGGTACTGCTGGTTATGAACTTGGTATTGGCCGGCATTGTGCTGCAACACGCCCTATGGTCCTTGGTTGGGAAAACCTCCGAATGTGACCTGTCGTTAGCCGGATGCGCCGGGTTGCTCCTGCCGCTGGCCCTGCTCGCCGACTTGACTTCTTTTGAGCGCCTCGGCCCAAAACTCTTGCATCACGTAGCAATCCTCCCACGAGTGAGTCGCCGGTCCATCAGCCGTGGCGTGCTGCGTGCACGGGCCTTTAAGCATTTCATGGTAGTTACGTGGTTTCTTCCCACTAAAGCCCCGCTTCTTATGATGAGGGTTTGTGTTGCCAGTATTAGTATTAGCAACGAATTCCTTAGGACTTTCCTGTTGCCGCTTCTTGCCATGCCCGCTATGGTGGTTATTGCCCCGGTTCTGAAACTGGGATTGGTCTTTTTGTAACTCGCCCTTGCGGGCGGCTCCAATTTTATCGTCGCCCTCTCCAGGATCCTTGGTGTCATCTGACTCAGTGTACCTGGTAAGGGAGTCCATTAGCTCGCCCATGTCCTGTACCTTTTGCTTAAGTCTCCCTAGTTTCAGCACCAGAGGCTCGTAATGGCAATTTTTCTCCAAGATCAACACCGCCTGAGCCGCCGAAATACCTTCTTATGAATGGATAACTTCCGCAACCAGCCGGATCCAATGGTGGGCCGACTCATCCGGCCGCTGGATGCAGTGCTGTAAGTCGACGATTGTCATTGGGCGCTTGCGGGTTCCTTTGAAGTTCTTGATGAAGCGCTCCTTCAGATCCGCCCAAGTGTTGATGGAGTTGGGCGGTAGGTTTTTTAGCCAAGTGTGTGCCGTCCCTTCGAGCATCATAGAGAAGTATTTAGCGCAGACCGCCTCGCTTACGTCAAGCATATCGATCGCGAGTTCATAGCTCTTGATCCATGACCCTGGCTTGAGATTCGATGAGTATTTGGGAACCTTCCTGGGCCCTTTGAAGTCCTTCAGCATGCACTCGTTGTGCAAAGCCGGCGCGAGGCATGATACTCCAATGTGTTTAGCCCCCGCCGTCCAGGGGCGCGGGCGGCGATGGTATGTAAGCCGGGTAGGCCAGACCCGCCACGGCCATTGGCTCCATGTGCCCCAAGGCCCGCGCTGCATCCACAATATCCTGGGCTGGTGTGTCGGGCAACACGAGCGGATCGTGTTGGGGGAGCCGCCGCGGCCCGCTGGTCACTGCGGGGTAATCCTCATGGCGACTTCTCGTGTGACTCGCCTGAGGCGTGGAATGGAGCCGATCAAAGCTATGGGAATATTGTGCGTGCTGAACTACGGCCGTTTTCAGCATATCGATGGCGTTTCTAGCTTCTATCTCGGTCGGGGTATTTCCGTAAATTGGAAGGGACTCGAGGTGGCGGTTCTCCGCCAGCACATTGTCAACCGGGTTTGAGAAGTGAACCCGCGGCGTTGGGAATCGAGTCGCATGGGCGTCCATGGGCTGAGCCGGCGGCGGATTCGGCGGTGGGACCACTCCTCCCCTCGGGGCGGCTTGTAATGGACGATCAGGACCCGCCCCGGGGGTGCGCAGAGTGTCAAAAAGGCGAGTTGGGTGTAAGTCGGCGGGGACGTGCCCATTGTGTCTCCTTTGATGGACGGCGTCAGACACGCGCTTCTGTATCTCGAGCCGCCAGCCTTCGGTGTTCAGCCGCTCGGTCTCTGCGGCGACCGCAACTCGCTATGTCTCGATCCTCGCGGCTTCTGCTTCCATGTCGCGTTGTGCCTTGGCCATCGCCTCTTGCAGTTTGGTTAGCTCGGCATTGACCGACTCCTAATTTTCAGACGTAATCGGGGTTGCCATAAGGATGGCTATCTCCGCTGCTAGTTCCGTCATGGTTTGCGCTGGGGGCTTGGATGTTCCCCCGGTCTCGTTGTTGCCAGTCGGATTCTGATGAGGCTGGGCCGACCCCACCATGCAGATGGCGATTTGCCGGCGACACTTCTCGAGGACTTTGGGGTCCACTACCAATGACAGCCCCCCGAGCAGTCCTTCCTCAAGAGGGTGGATCTACTCCGTCTCGCCCATGGATGACTCACCATCGGAATTGACATGGGTGATCTCCTGACCCACCTTTTCGTCTTGCGCGTCGCCTCCCTACGTAAAACCGACGAAAATCTGGCAACTCTTGTTCTGTCGTGTAACGGGGAGGACGTACCTGGCCGGCTCGATGATGTCGGTGGAGGTGTCCGGCTCAGGAACAGGCGTCCCGATCATGCCGATGAAGATGTTGATCTTGCCGAAGGGGACCCGGTAGTCAGATTCAACAGAATTGGCCTCCGATTCCCATAGCCAGTTGTCGATGTAGTACTTCCAGCGGCGACTCTTAGTCATGATGCCGACCGCATAGCTTTCTAAACCTTATAGGGCTCCCTTCGAGAACTCAACTCCACTGTGAGCTAGCCCCACGGTGGGCGCCAACTGCCGTGGTTTTGTCACGACAGATGTCCTTGTGAAAGGACTTAAAGATGGTGCCATCGCACCTTGGTGGCGACTCAAAGGGGGTGAGCGAAAGCGAGACTGAGATTTACCCAGGTTCGGCCCCTCGTGTGGAGGTAAAAACCTACGTCCTGCTTTGTGTGGATTAATGGTGGTTTCGATTACAAGGAAGGCGTAACTCGCCTGACCTAGCTCTCGATTCTCTCTAACTCCCCTGATCTTTTCCTGGGACTCGCCTTTATATATAGGTCGAGGCCCGAGGGTTTACAAAATCCTGCCATCCTACTCTTGGTAGCTTTCCTTATCTCTAAGTCATCGTGTCCCCACGATCACGAGCTTCCTTGACGTTCCATCATCCATATGATCTTTCTGAACTGCCCTACAGCTCTTGGGCCATTGAACACATAATTAATGGTGAGTCGCCCCTTTGGTGACCCGGCTCATTAAGGGCGGGTTACCCACAAGTAATATCCCCAACACTCCCCTCTATGGAACTCAGGTCCCTCCAGGCCTTGAGCTCTATCTATAAGCTAGAGCTCGAGTCTCCCCTCATCCCTCAGGACACCAGCTATGCCGAGGTTTCCTCAGAGCTTATTAAGGAGCTCGAGGGAACATCCAAGAAGGTGGTCGGCATCCTCGAGGAGGGATGCCGTGACCTCTTCCCCGTTGCAGAAACCCGCGTCTTTAGCTATATCCTCCTTCATGATACCAGCTTCAAGTTCGAGGAGGTGATGGGCCCCATGCCCTAGGAAACCTGCGGCGATTTGGCGGCCGCCAAGGAGGGCCACGTGAACATGCTGCTGGGGAAGTTCTTCTCCGGCGATGGCGAGGAGCCCGACGAGGATCCCGTGTCGTCGTCCTGAAATAAAGTGCTCTTGCATCAAGGAGGCGTAAGATGATGATTTTATCAGATGAAACAATCTGAACTTTGAAATAAATATTTGTGATCCATAATTTTTTTTCCATGCTTGGTTTCTCTCTTGCTTGCCTTTGTGGTCTGCGTCGGCACGGTCGATCCGTGTGCGTACGTCAGCCACCACTAGAATGTCTGGGGGTGAGGGGCTATAGGACTAGTGCGGGCTCCTGAGATGCGATGCTCAAGAACCCCCCCCCTTTGACGCGAGCGGCTCGCTCAAGGGCTCTCAGCCGCCACTCGAATGCCAGGGTGTGAGAGGCTACAAGACTAGTGAAGTTTCCTGAGACCCAAGCAGCTTGCATTCTGTGATGAGAGACTTTGTACTCACCATCAAGAGCCTTTGTGCTCTGCGTCGGCAGGGCCCAGCCCTGCACATACCATAGCCGCCACTGGAACGCTACGGGTGAGGGGCTACAGGACTAGTGAACGTTCTTGAGACGTGATGCTCAGGAACCCGCCTTGATGCGCAAGCAGCTTGCATTCCGTGATGAGAGCCTTTTTACTATGCATCAACATGGCCCAACCCTACGCATACCTCAACCGCCATTGGACCGCCAGAGGGTCTGGGGCTACAAGTCTACTGAAGGTTCCTAAGACGCGATGAATTGGTCGGAGCGTCGTGCCCATGTATGCTTACACTTGGTGTCACACAAGTAGACTAGACACCAAGGAACTGAGGAAGTGACGTGCACGGGGGTGAACCCGCGAGACAGAGCTCGTTCAATTGGATTTTTTAGCGCTGCAGGGACTAACCCGAGCACATGCACCATGTAAAACCCCCGCTCGTGCGAGGTACAACGCGAAGCAGGCGAGCGTGGAGCTCTAACGATCCTCCCGAGTGCTATGCATGTGGCTGCCACTTGGGCATGTGCATAGTCATGGTTTGACAGTAACTCCGCCAACATGGAGCATGGGTACTTCCACTTGGGCATGGGTGGGAACCCTCCACCCAGGCCACAAAACGACTCGTCGTAGGCTTCCATTTAGGAGACTCTGAGGTGTGTACAACCCCAAACTCAGTATTATGTGAGAGTGTCACGGGCAGTGATTACATATGTGTCAGATACCCCTGGCACAAGGCTTAGGAGCTCGTAGTCTTAGTCTTCACGCGGGTTGTGCCTCATTCTTTGCGCACCAGGGCGATTATGACACCTCTAACATGGGAGCGTCATGGACCGGTTGATCGTCGCAGGGCCACTGCATGAAGGGGTTTGGCAACAAGGACCCCAGGAGGTGACGTGTACGAGGCTAAGTGCTTCAGAGAGAGCTCGGTCACTCGGATTTGGCGACGCTGCAGGGACGAACCCGAGCATAGATATCGTGCCATGTTCCTTCATGGAATTATGAGGCGAAAATCACCCGCTGCATGGCGCGATGCGACAAAGCGCCAGAGCGGAAATGTTGCATTTCAAGCGAACGACATAAGCTTAATGGAAATAACTGGGTTTACAACACAACCAAAAAGCAAGAATACCACGAGGGCAGGCCCTCGCACCTAAGGATCATGCAGCCCGAAGAGTGCCCTCGATCTCGAGTCAAACAAAAATTCACCTGGGGATTGTGTTTTCATGGGAGCTCTGGATTTCTTGACGGAGCGCATCGTGAAGGTCGTCCCTTCACGGGCCGGCTGGCTCCCATAGCTCTGGGGGCTCTCGAGGCCTCGACGCCACGGGGGGCGCCATTTCAAGCTATGCCAACCTTTGGAAGGTAGCATCAGCGTTCTCCACGCCAAAGGGCATGTGGTTGTGGTCAGCGGCGGTGCCTCGACCTAGGCCCACGCGCGCACGCGAGAAGGAGCTTTGAGAGGTGACCCCATTGAGGCTCCCAATGTTGACGCACAATGGCACCTCACCGGTTCTCCCTGGAGCGATGATCCTTGCGAGGAGGTAGTCCAGGTGATGCTCGCTACGCCTTGGGTGCGCCTCCCATGTCTTGTCAATTTCCTGAGTGATGAACTCATGTGCTCCTGGCGTTCGGTGTCGTACCCCCTTCTCGCAAGTGCACGAGTTGAGGCACGCCTCTAGGTTGTTTCCGAGCACCTCTCTCAATGTACGGGTCAGGTCAGATACTTTCGAGGTGGAAGCCCCAAGCCTGATCCGAGGGAGGCGGCACTCGCGCCTTCCTATGCCGGAAGGGTGAGGCACCGACAACATGCACGAGGCTCGTGGCCGTGGCATCAGTCGCTAGGCCCTTCGCCTTGGCGGAGCCATAGGCAGGCAACAACTGCTTCTTCCTCGTGGGTGTGACCTCGTGAGCCACATCATCACCAGCATCGTTGGAGCGCTCTGCTGCGGCGGCCTTGTAGGCGTGCTCAAGGGAGCAAACCGCGTCCTTTTCATTGCAGGTGACGGTGATGATTCCACTACAACCCAACATCTTGAGTACTTTGTAACGTGGTGGGTCACTGCCATGAACTGGGCTAGTGTCGTGTAGCCCAAGATGGCGTTGTACGGGAGGCCAATGTGCACCACGTTGAAGTAAATGGGGTTGGTATGATAGTTTTCGCGTGTGCTGAAGGTGACCGGAAGGCGAACCTGTTCTAGCGGAGTGGTGGAGCCGTCGATCACCTGGAGAACGGCCTTTTCGACATCAGCTAGTCGTAAGGCACCTGGAGCGTGTCGAGATTTTTATAAGAGCACGTTGAGGCCCACACTTCCATCGATGAGAGTCTTGGTGACCGCGACGTTGCTGATGTTGGGAGTACACCTCATGGGCAACTTGAGTCTATCCTTGGTGTCAGGTGATGGCGTACCGGGACCACTTGAGGGGATTCACAGCCCCCAGCCTCGGGAGGGAGACGTTCACCTTGCGAGAGAGATACTTGAACTGCCAGCCACCGCGCAAGGCTCTTGATAGGCCTCGGCCTCCTCATCATGTTGGTTGTCATCGTTCCTCCTCGGCATTGGCGGCAGCGGAGGGAACACCGCGTTGTCCCGAGGGCGTGCCTGACGAGGCTGATCGCACCAACCGTTCTTGTGAGGTTTCTAGTACTAGCCTTGGTGAGGATTGTTGTTGCGGTGGTCCCACCTGCCGCCGCCGCGACCAGCACCGCGGTCGTTGTGCTCTGGGTGCCGGCCAACCCACTCGTCACGAAGGACCTTGAGCTCTTGGCAGTCCTCGGTATTGTGAGTGTATACGTCTTGGTAGATGCATAACAGGTGGCGGTATCTCTCAGGCATGCCCCACTCGCGGCCAAGCTTCAGGGTTCAGCCGCAAGCACGATGCGTCCTTTCGGCTTGACCTCCTTGTCCATGGACTTTTTGTCGTCGGGCGTGTTGTTAGGGTTGTTGTGGGTGAACAGGCGGCCCTCCTCGGCCTTGGCACACTTGTCGGTGGGGTTGAAGAATTCCATGGCGATGCTCAGGTTGTCGTTGATGGCGAGCTTTTCGCACATCTTGTGGTCCTTGACGCCGTTGGTGAACTCCTTGATGACTACCTTGTCCGTGGCATGCGGGATCTTGTTGCGCACCTCATTGAACCGCTGGATGTACTTGCGGAGGGTCTCCCTAGGGTGCTACTTCACTAGGCGCAAGTCATTGACTAAGAGGGGACTGTCGTGCGTGCCCTTGAAGTTGATGATGCATAGCTCGCAGAGATCATTCTACAAACAGACCGACTCCTCGGGCAGGTTGAGGAGCCAAGACCCTGCCTGTCCTTGAGGGCCATAGGAGGCCAGTTCGTCACGACCTTGTCATTGCCGCCCCCTGCTTCGACGCTGAGGGCATAGATTTTCCGGAACTCCATGGTGTTGAGGGAGCCATCGTAGCACGGGGACAACTCGGGCTTGAACTTCGCTAGCCAAACCACCCTGCGCAACACGAGAGTTAAGGCGCGACAACCCACGGTGCTTGAGGGGCCACCACACGTGAGGACAACATGGTTTTGGCGCCCCGCTGCTGCGACATCCTAGACAGCCTGATCCAGGCGCTCATGCTATTGTTTGAGGGTTGCACGCCCGTCGAGCGGAGCCATGTTGTGGACGATCTAGCACCTGTCTTCTTCTTGGGCATGTGGGGGTGGTTTGTGAGGCGGGTTGCTGGGACGCGTGTTGCGTCGGGGCTCAACCTGGTCACCGCGTGCAGGAGGAGGCGGCTACACCCGGTGAGCCTCCTCTCCATCATGGGATGGAGGGGGCAAAGCGAGCGGGAGGATGCATGGGCCTCTCCGGCGGCGGTAACGAGCTCGACGATGTAGCCCAACCATGCATCATAGTCGGCATTCGCTGGGCGGTAGCGAAGCAGCTCGCTCGCCATGAGAAGCACCGCTTTTGCACTCACCCATTCGACATGTGCGTCGGAGGAGTAAACCGTGGCGGTGCGGCCCTCCTCCTGCATAAGGGGTGGACGGAGGAAGCCTGTTGCTCGTGGGCGTTGGGGTCACTGGCCACGGCCTCATCCTCGGCAGAGTGATGGCGAGCGCCAAGGCCTGCCAGCGTGGCAACGATGACCCGGGCTGCTCTGCCCTCATCGCGCACACGGTGAGCCCCGGCCATGGGTTTGGTGATGCTGGGGGCCAAAACTGGAGGTGAAGAACGGCTGGGCACTCCTACTTGGCGTGCCAAATGTCATAATCAGGGCTCCATAGACTGACAAAGGTTTGACAACTGGGTGCACTTCCGCTCCTACCATGTTCTGCCTCTCAACTTCATGGCGACCCTCCGGTGGCTCGATCTAAGGAGGATGAACAAGAACACACGCTCAGTTTACCCAGGTTTAGGCCACCTTGCGGTATAAAACCCTAGTCCTTCTTGTCTGGATTTCTCAGGGTGGCAGACGAGTACAAAGAGGGGTTCTTGCCCTAATGGAGTTGGCGGCTCCCTTGCTATGGAGGCCGGACCTCCCTCGTATACAGGCCTTGCACTACAAGAATACCCCTTGTAAAGCAACACAAAGTCTGCAACATTTTAACCATAGGTTGTAAAATTCACCGTAGATACGCCATATAAGCGTTGAAGCATATGCGTTGTAGAAATTGCAGGTCATATACACATAGTAGTACACTAGTACATATAACAAAAAAAGACAGAGGAAAGGATAGAGATGCGCTAGAAATGGCGCCCACGATCCCTCTCATCTCTCCCAAATCCCTGTCACCCACCGCGTCGTCTCCCTCCTCGGACCCACCTAATTGCCGGCCCTCGCCCACCCCTTCTCCGACCTCGCACCTCTAGCTGTTGTCGGATCCGCCCGCACCGTCACCCATCCATCCCTCTCATGGCCCATCCCTCTCTCTCTCTCTCTTAATGTGACCTTTTCGCTGCGCCACCTACTGCGAGAGATTTAGGCGACGTCCGGCGAATCCTGCCACCACGAAGTGCAGCCCGAGGCCCCTCTCACACTGTGGCGCCCTGCCATTGGACTAGATCCAGCGCTCACGGCCACCAGATCTCAACGGCGACCCTCCCCATGGCTAGGATTGCGGGCGTCTGCTCCGACGCCGGTACTCATGCCACCCTCCTCTCGTCCGGCGAGTGCATCCCCTCCCCTGGCTTCATCTTCTCTCCATGCCCACTTCTCTAACCTTTGTTCTTCTCTTCTCCTATAGACCTGTAGGGAGGAATGGCCACTGTACAACCTTGCTGCTGCTCGGGACGAAGCAGCCATGGCGCTTCCTCCTCCTTCTCTGGCTTCTCCTCCTCTTTCCTCCCAAGTCCTTGATCTTCCGTAGTTAAGACTGGCGCTTACTACCTCCCTCCTTCCGTTGCTTAGTCACTACACACGCAACTAGTTTTTCTTTGGTTCACTGATATGTTTCGTGTTCATTGCGATGGATCTGCCCTCACAACCAAAAGGATCAACATAGCTCGAGGGAGATTATCTAATAACCTAGGGCAAGATAAAACTATGAATCTAAATAAGACACACCTACAGTAGGACACCAATATGGCGGCAAGGCGTCAGCATGTTCCCATATCTCGCTTATTAATCCTAGTCTTTTCGTATGTTACAATAGTAGTTATTCTTAGGTACATTTTTAATGATTGATCGCTAATAGGAGTAGCTTTCGATTGCTTTTTTACAAAGCAAATAGAGATATCTGACTGCAGTTTTTTTACCTTTTCAAGCAAAGAAGGGAGAGACCATGGGAGGACGATTGGCACAGGGGAGCACATCTCAGCTTTCCCTTCCTTTTTTGAAGCTAGCGGATAGATCTGACTGCAGTTTTTTCTCTCTTAAACAAATAAAGGAGATACCATGGGGAGAATGACTAAGTTCTACACAACGCGCGTGTGAGGTTTGTATGGCATATTAATATCATGCGATAAGCCGTCGAGTCATGCTTTCGGCTTATCTTCACTGTAATTACTCTGACGAAATTCCTATAATCTCAGTAGTAATTAGGTAGGGACATATATGTTCTGTTATTTTCTATTTAAGGGAGCGGAATCTTCCGGTTTGGCCTTTCTTAAGCACCGAACTAACAACAATAGCAACGAGTATTACGAATTAATCCACTACTACAAATATTTCATTACTCTCATAGTTGGTATAATCAGATTTTATAGTACAAATATTTAGCATAAATGTCAACACGGGAATATATTTGTCAGATCCACATGTATTTACATCAGTACTTCTTTTTCTATGTCCGAAGTCTGAACTAATTAAGTAACGGCTGATGATTTCAGTGAAATACTTCTTTGTTTCAATTTTTTTTCCTGGTGCACCGTTTTGCTCTTTGAGAGGCACTATTACAGCCCTCCATATTAATTCTAGAAGAGAGTTACAAAGAACCGTCGGTTTTTTAGCCAATGAAATGTAAGCCGTTACATTGCAGATTGGTTCGAGAGAGAGTACGGTTCACTACTATAGACATGTGTGTGACAAAAGAAATATATTAATTCTAGTGGACATGGTTTTCCTCCAGAAACGGGCTAGATCCATGTGGGATGTGACAATGGAAGTGCTGAGCAAAGAAGTGCTTTGGTGGGGATGGCATGCTTGATTTGCTCTACTTTAAATTATCATGCACCTTCTCTCTGTTTACTTATTATATCTCTCCATAAAGCTATAAGACACCGTGGCATGCGAACTTGATCCTGTTAACCTAAAAAATATCTTTTCTTTCTAAATGTCCCAATAAAAGATAAGATTTGCTTCACTGTTGTAAATAATTCATAAGAGGTTTTGAGCCTTCCTTTTTTTTACTTCTGTACATTAGGAAAAACGATGCTACCTATGCACATATTCAGGTTCTAGCCATATTCATCGAAAGCATAAGTTTTTTTTGAAGAGCTATCTTTCGAGCATATGTTCAACTTAGTTTGATATCTAAGTATGGATAAAACTGATGCTTACTGCGTGCTATGCCTTCTTTAAAGAAGTTCAAGTTTGATATCGTTAAAATTTAACAAGCATGGTAGAATCTGAATGTCACATTTGTAGATTCTCACTTTTTGGATTAAGATCAAGATTCCACAAGGCTAATTGATCTGTTAAATTGTATTCAGTTTTGGTGTGGAAACTTATTGACAAAAATGTGTATTTTTGAATTTTAGTTCCAAGTGTCAATATTACAAAGAGAACGGTGAGCTTGATCTTCAATCAAAATAAGTAATTGGAGCATTAGGATTTTAAACTGAAACCTACATTAAGGTAATCATATATGTTGTACAACATCATTTGTTTAGATGTCATACTTTAAGCTAACAACCCATGTTCTTTGTGCTATAAATCCTTGCCATCTGATTCCATAAACTTCTATTCGACCATATAATGAAGCTCATATTTTCAAAAAGTTGTAGGTTTGTTCCAAAGCATGGTGAGTAGAGCACATCTAGGTTTGTATGTTTATTGTCGGATGACTGAAACCAATTAGAGATAAATGTTTTGGTTTAGTTTCACATGACGAAAACCATTTTAGTTCAGTTTCCTAACTAACTGGAGAATAGAAGAGAAGTGGTACTGTCACTTACATTACCCTTTGAATGCACAACATCACATTGGATACTGTTCACATAATTTTATTGAGCCATGTTGTTCTGCAGGTTGTGTCATTTATAGTGGCATCTGGATTAGTCATCAATGGCAACTAACAGTCATGCTCGTATTGTTTCAGTGCATTGTGTGTTAATTGTTCATTTCGTTGTTTTCTTTGTAGATTCAAAAGATATATGGATGATTATTTGGGTGCGTGGAAACTATACTTCAATGATGATGATGATGTTCCGGTCCATGATGATGACTATAGATGTATTCAGTTTTAGTTAACTTGTGGGGATGTTATTCCTGTTGCTTGATTTTCTCCAGCTAAGTTTTAGTTAAGTTGTAGGAATGTTGACGGATGCTTTAAGTTTAACCTTCGTTGTAAATTTTTTTTTATTATGCATCACATTTGGATGATGTTCTGCCTATAATATCAACTATTGTAATCGAACAATTTTATTCAATATATGGGTTCCTCCTCTAATGAGTATATTCTCCTTTTTTCCTCACTTGATATACATAATTATCACCATTATGTGGAGTATTAATTTAATTATTGTCACTTGAAGAGTTGCAAATTCTCTATTGCAAGGTAATGAGATTTGTTTCTTTGTACGGACCAACGTATATAAGTGTTGTAAAAGTCGGTTTTATTTCTTGTATTCTTGCAACGGTCTCTTTTACCAACGATAGTATAAGCGTGCATTAAGCGATAGCAACACTGGATTAGGCAACACATATATGGACTTATAGATACGGAAAAAGCGTTGCTATAGGTGTGGTCCTGTTGCAGTGTTGGTCCTCTTCCCCCAAAAACACGCACTTGCCAGGAAGCATTGCCACATTGTCCATTTTGAAAGGGGATATGACTGCATCCTGTCCTAACAAAGGTGGTGTTCGCCTCCTAAAGATCTTCGCCGTGACGCGTTGGTGGGCTCGCAGGTGATCTCCGTCCTACCAAGCCCCCAGCCTTGGACCTCTAGCACCAAGTAGGAAACTTTTGGTGGTTGCTTTGGGAACCCGTGGGCTGGTTGTGCTCCCTTTACACCAAAGGGGAAAGCCTCCCTATCCATGCTTGTCGGCACCAACCCTAGCAATGTCCTGCGTGGCTCACGTCACCCACATGATGAGTTCGGACCGTGCGACCCCGGCGGGTGGCCCTTGGTTTGTCCGCTCTACGTGGGCCCCGGGAGGGGGTGTCAGGACGCAGCTGCATAACGCACACCTCGGGGGGAATGACTTCGAGGGGAACTCTGCAGGCCCCTAGCGACCTTCGATGATATGTCCCTCATGAGGATGGGCCCTCATGAGGGTCGGATTCCTAGGCCCTTGCGGAAAGCACTCCCGGGCCCACAATGTGTGTTGTTCCCTGGGCCACAGGCACGCGGGCCTAGGTAACACCAGTCCCAGGACCCCGACGAGGGCGATGCACATCTACATGATTTGAAGGGAGATGCCGGTGTACTAAGAAACGACGCCCTTAGTACCTAGACTTGTACACACGCAACACTGTCCCCCGGGGCCTGCAATACCTTGCTGGACAACACCAATCTATAAGCAAAGGCAAAAAGACCAAGCCCCGGCAAGCCACCTTGATGGGAGAGAGAAGTCTCAACAGTTATGGCGCCTGGAAGGACCACTCCATATATCCGCCGCTCCACCTCATCAAGCTCGTTGCCAATATCAGTGAGGTGTTGAGCGGGCAGGCGGTTAGCTGTGTCGGGCCTCTAAGACCGGAAGTACCCAGGCCCATCGGCCTGCGACCCCATGCAAGACGCGGTGGGGCAAGCCTGGTTCGGCCCACGGGCAAGCTCAGAGAGGAAGACCCTCATGGGGGCCCCTGTCTCGTGAGGCAAGCGTCAAGGGACCACCGCTGAGGATCATGAGGGGGCACCCACAACTAGGGTGCGTCCCAAGGCCAGTCCTAACGCTCTCATGAGGCGGGCTCGCCGAGGGGGACATAGCAGGGCCCCACGGCCGTGCGCCTACGCATGGGTGATGCAGGTTCCGCACACGGCACGGGAGCGATGCCAGAAGGCACGAATAGGGATTATTTCCTCTGCCATGCTAAGGAAGCGAGGCCAGCTAGCGTGCTCCTAAAGCGACTCCCAAGGGTTTCCTATTCGGTACAAGAAGACTAAAGTTGGGAGCTCGACAGGACGGAGGTCACCCCCGAGCCCATCGGCGTGTCAAGAAGAGAGGCTTTTGTAAGCGAAGACCACCTTTGTCAGGGAAGACTTTAGTCCCGTCCC
The DNA here is from genome assembly GCF_904849725.1 of Hordeum vulgare subsp. vulgare. Taxonomy (NCBI): domain Eukaryota; kingdom Viridiplantae; phylum Streptophyta; class Magnoliopsida; order Poales; family Poaceae; genus Hordeum; species Hordeum vulgare. The sequence goes on along the minus strand of NC_058520.1, from coordinate 294,892,174 downwards.
CTTTTAAAATGGCTGTTGTGGCTGCCGTTCCTGTCAATTTTGTTTTCATGGAAGAGGACCAATGCTGGTATAAAAGAGAGGCCCGACCTTCGTAGAGGGGGATCCAAGGCTCAGAGTGTGGCACTTGGGCAATAACCCACCTATGTACCTCTCTTCCACCTAGAGCAATCTATCCATGCAGGAGTAGGGTTTTACACCACAAGGTGGCCCGAACGTGGGTAAACTGTAGTGTGTCCTAGTTCGTCTTCCTTAGCTTGTGCCGCCGGAGAATTGCCGTGAGGTTGAGATATAGAACAGTGTTGGAGAGGGAGCGCACCCTAGAGTTCGAACCTTTTCTTCAGTCTATGGATCCCCGAATTCGACATTATGGCGTGCTAGGTAGGGGTGCGCAACTGCTCTTCCTCTCTAGTTTTGCTCCAGCTTCAGCGACGCCATGGCCGATGCTCGCTATGCGCGCCCTGGGAGATCGCCATCGGACGGTCGCTACTGGCCCACGGGTGTTGCGACCACCAGTTCTGTAACCATGGGCAACAGGGTCCTTTGTGGCCCCCGGCGTAGCAGGACATCCGATCCGCCTCGTCCCCCGCGGCGTCCGCCGCGGCCTGCGCTCATGTGGTAGATCTGAACACATAGGACACAATGCTTATGGTCGGTGAGTTGCTCTGTCACCACCCGACGGATGGAGGATACGACGCGTGGGTGGACTGAAAGTGTGTTATAGCGACTAGAGGGGGGTGAATAGGCGATTTTTATGAATTTGGTACTGAGGAAGTTCCTTGTGAGAAAAGTCTCCAGTCACGAATAGTGTGCAGTGGAATAAGTACTCAAACAGGTGTGCTAAATAGGAACAATCTCTTGAGTGATGCTCAATCACTTTGGGTTTTGGGTTTTGGTTTGGGTGTTTGGGATTTTTCCTCACTGATGAATTTCTCTCAAAGTCTTCGAGGAATGGGTTGCTCTCAAATGACAAGTGTCAGTTTCTCTCGCGGACCAGCAAACCAACTAGTGGTTATGGGGGGCGACTATTTATAGCCAGGGAGCAAACCCAACATTAATTGACATAAATGCCCCAATGATATGACCGTTAGGTTGATAAGGTTGGGGATAGCTGGCGCGCAGCACAGCCTCAGCCGGAACATTTAACCTATGAAAGTCCTCACGTCACTCATCTTCCTCACTGGTAAGTGATTCGCACTAGCGAAGACCTAACTCCTTAGTTAGAGCAAATTCCTCAAAGACCAGAAAATCTTTGTCTCTGTCACTAAAGAATTTAACTAGGCCGTTGCAGATTTCCAAATGTTCATCCAAAGGGTTTGTATGTGTAGGCTTTGAGATGAGCATCACTTGGAAACTTTTACTTATTTTTACCTCGACTCCGTTTAATAGTACGGTGGTCCTACGACACAGAATACCGAAAATGAAACTATGAAAATGAAACTCTTCACGCTTGAGAGTCTTCACATCGATTTATTCACGGACACACCAAATTCCTCCCTTTCAAAGTCTTCAGAGGAAATACCGAAGTCTTAAGCTGAAGACATACATGTTTAGGGGTCGAGATTCTTCGAATAACTGAACTCCTCAGCGACTTATAGAGCCTGTGTACACTCACAAACATTTCAGTCTATGAACCTATATGTCTTCAATACACCAAAATCACTAAGGGGCACTAGATGCACTTCAAATTTCCCCCCTTTTGGTGATTGATGACAAATAGGTCAAGTTTTCAACGGGGATAAAAATATGAAGTGTAAGTACTAAGTTTTAGAAATTTGAATGCAAGATATAGAGAGACTCCCCTGAAGATGTGCATATTTGAGGAATTTGCTTTCGACTGCAAATGCACATTGAGGATTTATACCATGGAGATCTCCCCTTATATATTGTAATCCATGCACGCATTTGACATATAACTTGAAGAAATTGAAATGCATGATGGAAAGTGGAGTCTAACGAATTTCAGCATGCATGCATTAATTAATGTGAGGAATAAGAATGCGAGGAAAAACGGTTCAAAATTGTCAGACCACCACCAGGCATAAGTTTACAACTCATACAACCAAACATTTCAGAAGAACGAGAGTTATAACTTAAAGAAACTATAGTTCAACAGCCCATAAACTAATAAAGTAGACCCGCTTGAAGACTAACTCAGATTTCGCCCCTTTTTCATCAAGTGGCGGAAAGGGATGAAACTGAGGACTAGCACCCTTCAAGAATATCACTTTGTTGGTGGAGGAGGAGCATTGGGGTCGTTCATCGCAGCAGTGTGGTCAAGATCTTCAGCGTCGTCAGTTGTGCGCTTTGAAGAAAATGAGTTGGCCACCAGTTGAGGAACGAGAATCTTCTAGAACTTCTTCTTTGGTGGCTAGGACCTGTCGAAGTCTTGCTGGAACTCCATTTCAATGAGTTCCTCAGGAGTCTTGAGGTGAGACAGAATGGCCCATGTGCGGTCGAAGATCTCATGAAGATAATAGTGATTTTTCTTCATTGCATTCTGAGTCACATTGATGACTTTCACAATGACACTAAACTGACGCTTCACCCATTTATGTTTGCGATCAACCTTCTGATGAAAGCATCGCAAGAGTTCACAGTCAGTCATCACATGCAGTGCAGATGGACAAGGGGATTTGCCTCTGGCAGCCGAGTCTTCCGAGGCAGTGTCGTCATCAGTGGAGTATGATGCAGCTTTGCGAAATTGGCCATCAAGGGACCAAGTTCCTTCATCAATCATAGACTTTCCTTTGCCTTCAATCATCTCAAAAGATTTCTTGACGACTTCAAGTGGAGGCAGGTAGGCGTGATGATTCATGATGTCTTGCTTGTAAGGAACCCCAGATGTGGACCTCATGAATCTCATGATCCATGGCGCAAAAGGCTTTAGATCAAAAGGCGAAACAGTTGTGCTGGCTAGAGTCCTCATGAAGAAATCATCAAGATTGCTGGGAATCCCATGGATGATATTGAAGATCAAGTTCTTCATGATGCCCAAAGTTTCTTCATCATTTGAGTCATGACCTTTGATTGGACAGAACGTTTGGACAAAATGCGGTACACTGTGCTCAACACATAGATCAACTCCTTAACAAGAAATCTAGTCCTTGGTGGCTTGCCAGGAGCCAAAGGCTTCATGAGCACTTGCATCTTGTGATTGGGCGATTTAGTTTCTTCATAGACGCATCTCGCTCCTTCTGTGGGAAGTGGAACTAGAAGTGCCCGAAGTAATTCCGTGGCAGGCGCTATGTGGTCAGTATTTTGAGTCATCCAATCTAGTACCCAAGTGTTGACATATGAGACATATCCTCAGATGTGAATGTAGCGTAGAATTGAAGAATGTTTTCTTCATTCCAGTCACAGATGTCCGTGCAGAATTGTAGTACTCTAGCTTCTTGAAGACCTTGAAGAACTGGCGTGAAGAAAGGAATATTCTCCATATGTTCATGAGGAATTTGCCACCGAGTAAAAACATTATCCTTGTTGAAGAGTAGTACACCGTAGTAGTTCATCTGACTGTGGGTCCAGAATCTGTTGTGCTTGATCCTTGGAGAGTGAAAAGGATTTGTGCCAATGAAATAGTGATGTTCATCCAATAATTTTTCCTTGTCAAAGTTTGGCCTTTTTGTTCCAGTGAAAGGTTGAAGACTCTCCGGTTGAAGATTTTGCTTGAAGCGGCCCACAAGTCTTCGAAGATCCTCAATTTGAGGAATTTCAGCCATGACAACTGCCGTCTGAGGATTATCAACATGAGTTTCAGAGGCACTGTTTTCACTCTGAGGAACATGTTCTTCAGCAACACTCTTATCACTTTGAGGAATATGCTATGCAGATTCATCAATTTCTGGCGCAACAGTTTCTTCAGTTGAGCCGGTTCCCAGTAGTCGTCATTGATCACCGGTGTTGTGCATGCAATGTCCACATGTCCATCCTTGTATTCATGTCCCACATTTGTGTTCTGCTGTGGCGGAGTAGATGAGGCTTGAGGAATTGAATGATTTGGATCAACTTCAATTTCCTCATCAATCGGTGTGGAAGTAGGAGAGTGAGTGTCTTCCATTTCTTCATCCCCTTCTTGGATGACGTCCTCAGCACCAAATGGCACCATCACATAGGTGGGTGCAACGTTGATAGGGGTGGCATCAATTGGAACAGTTGAGGAAGTTTTCAAAGTCCTCAAGTGCTTCGCTTCTCAGGACTCTGGGCTCGTTGACGCCTTTCCCTTCTTTGTTGCCTCCTTTTCGGCATCCTTTGTGTTCTTCACTTATGATGCAGAAGGAAGCTTTACTTTCCTCACTTGTGATTATTTTGGAGCAGGCACATTTTCATCAGGCACGACTGATTCAGTTGTCCTCACATTAACACGTTCTTCACGCACAGCCATTTCTTCAGCTGCCTTGGCCAGTTCGTTAGTTGGAGAAATTTCATCATCAGAGTTGTCACGCAGATTGTGTATGTATTTGTATTAAGGAATTTGAGGTCCCGTCTTGGCTGCAACTTGCTTATTGTGTTCAATGGTGACTTTGGTGGCAACAATGATGAATCTGACTTTTGCGCCCTTCCAGTCTGCATTAAAGCGAGTGTATTCTTCACTAAGGTTTTTAATCTTAGTTTGAGCAATGATGTGCTGATCACATGTCATAGTCAGATTGTTGTTCTTCAAAAATCTCTCTTTCTGAGTCTCATCCTTGCTGGCTTGCTTGGCCTTCTGCACCTTCCACTTTTCTTCATTGATGAAGGTTGTCAACATGTGACTGCGTCCAGGTGGAAGCTTCAAGTTGTCAATCGGTGTTTGAGGATCATCATACCAGATATCGATAAAGTCTAGTATCACTTTTGGATCCATCATGAGAGGAATGACACTGTCTTTGGCCTGTGCGACCCTTTCTTGCTTGTTTCTGATGATTTCTTCAAGTAATTCATCATCAGCTTCATCTTCTTCTTCTGATGCAGAAGGAACATTGACGAATTTCCTAGGGTTGGGCCTTCTTCTTTGCCAAGTGGTCATTTTATTCTTCATATTGGCGCTTGAAGAAGTATGCATAGGGCCTGATGCAGATGGCCCTGAGGGATTCTGAGTGATCGTAAGCTTCAGTGATAGTGAAGACTGTGTGGCAACACTTGAGAACTTTGTTGCCACCTTAGTAGTTGTCTGAGGATTTTGCTATGAAGTTTGAGTTTGTTGAGGACTTTGGCTTGACAACAGACTTCTTCATAATGGTTCACTTTGGAGCAGTCTCAGTGCCAAAATGTAACGCCTTGTACACACCTACCGGCAGTTGTTACTCCTGGCGGGACCTAGACTGGCCCCACATATCAATACTAGTATTTTCTGCGCACTTTGTCCTCACTCATGCGCACCCGGGATCAACTTCCCGGTCGGTCACCCTTCCTAGAACTACTCCAAGTCGAGCACACTTAATGTGGGAGTTCTGCTCGAATGGGCACCCGGAAAAGAAGGAATTCCTTATTGATATGAGTAGTCTATCATCTGCAATATGCCAGGCTATCACATACACCACCACTCAGAGGAACCGACGTCCTCGTCGGGCCACATGAGTGTTCCCTCTTTGCACAAACGTCTGTGCATCCAGTCAAGTACACGTGCCATGCCGTGTGCCACGACGGGTCACAAACGTCATGATCAACATGACCGCACAGCTGTCTGCAAATATTCATGTAACCGCGAGGGTCATCTCTGATACCAACTTGTAACACCCCGGACACACCCTCCGGCAGTCATTACTCCTCGCGTGATCTAGACTGGCCCCACGTATCAATACTAGTCTTTTCTGTGCACTTTGCCCTCACTCATGCGCACCCGAGATCAACTTCCCAGTCAGTCACCCATCCTAGAACTACTCCAAGCCGAGGATACTTAACCTAGGAGTTCTGTTTGAATGGGTCCCAGAAAACAAGGAATTCCTTGTTGATATGAGTAGTCTATCATCCCTAATATGCCAGGCTATCACACAGAAGTCTCAGAAGTAGACGAGGAGACAACAACAGCTGCAGCAGAAGAATCCTCATTGAATATCTTCACGGCCAGTTGTGCAACTTTCTATAGTTTGGCCTTCTGCTTGGCATATTCTTTAGGATAGTCGTGAATGGTTGCAAGACTTGTTGGATCAGCAGCTCGTTGATCGCCCAGCGGAGGCCTTTTGCACGGAGGATTTAGGGCGAATTTATTCATGTATTTGGGAGTCACATAGATGTAGTCCCGCCATTCTTTGGTCCATCTCCTCTCAATTTTCTGCTAGCGCGTTTTGCGCTTTTTTTGTTTCCTTTCCATAGACAGCTTCATCAGGAGTGCAATATTCATCATAGATGTCATCAGGAATCTCAAAAGGAGTGTTGGTATCGGCCTTCTTTCCACCATTTTGTTCCTTCTCATCAGCCATTTTCTTCACTTTAGGAATATGAACTTTGCAGGACTCTGATGAGAAATGCTGCCAGTGAGTTAAGTTGATGAGAACCTAGAGATTCGTTAGCACACATTTTGTACGTGTGAATAGAGTACAGGTGCGAAGAATTTGAACAGGTCTATCAGCGTCCCAGGAACGGGGGTACCCAGACCTGCCTGTCTGCGGCCAAGGGATCGCCCACCCAATCGATCAAGCACTAACAGGCACGGCTAGGCCCTCGTGAGGGCCAAGCCTCGTGAGGACGAATGGAATCAAGATCCACAGAGGCCTCCTCAGGACCCCTCCAGAGTGGCGGACATTCTGAGGCAAGGCTCGGCTTCAAGAGTCAAGGATGATGCATAAGGTGGACAGGCGACCCGTAGATGGCAGAGCATTGCAGTCCCCCCTTTTTTGTGCAAGGAAGGGCGAGAGCCTGCATGGACCCGAAAGGCATCTTCCAAAGGTTTCCCTTCTGGTGCAACCAAGCCGCTGCCGCCCGTCAGCAGGGCAGACGTCACCGCGGGCTTTTCCCAACAACGTGGACAGTTACTTTGCAGGCGAAGACCACTTTTGACAAGGGAAGCATGTTCCTTTGTCTCCCACCAAAACTGGCCGTTGTGGGATCCCTTCCCTCGTATGATAAGGGAGGAGGAACCTGGCCTCCACTATAAATAGAGAGGGTAGGATACTTGACAGAAAGAGAGAGATCATCAGAACCCTAGAACAACACACCAAGCCACTTGGCCTCCGGAGGCACAAAAGCACTGTACTATCTCGTTCATCAACCGCTGTGAGAGGCAATCCACAAAAGGAAGAGTAGGGTTTTATGCTTCGCAGTGGCTAGAACCTGGGTAAACTAATGTCACCTGAGTTCTTCTCACCATTGCGTGAGTTCCTAGCCTTGCCAAGCGCGTAACAAGCATGGAAACCCGAGTTTGTTGTGTGGTCTCCGCACGTGCCCCTGTGTTCGAATCCTTAGGGTTTTGTGGAGCCCTAAATCCGACATTTGGCGCGGCAGGTAGGGGGCGCGTGTCGGAGCCTCCATGCAAGCAGCAGGAACCAGATCTCGGCTCGCAACACCATGGCGAGTGCAACCATCGACACCCGTTGGCCCGCGGCGGCGGGCATAGTCCCGGAAGGCAGAGACGCCCCTGCGGTCGCCTGCATCCTCGGCGGATCGCAGGTTCCACCTTCCAGCCGCCACATCCAGTGTTTCCTGCATCGCGGGGGAACAACCTGCCTAAGTCCCGAGCCCCCGGAATGTCGTTTCTGTCCGGAGGCCAACATCACCTTCGGCCCCGACGACCACCCTAAAGCCACGACGACCGCCGGGGCCCTTCCCATGTTGTGCACGCTAACCATATCCGGTGTAGCTGTCTCCAAGATCCTCATCGATGGTGGCGTGGGCCACAACGTTACCTCGGTGGAGGTCTTTGACGCGGTGCGGTTGCCCCGAGAGCAGCTCATGCCCTCGAAGCCCTTTTCTGGGGTCGTGGCTGGATCCGTCATCCCCGTCGGACAGATCCGTCTCCCTGTTACGTTTGGCACCCGCTCCAACTTCCGCACCGAGCGGATCAACTTCACGTCACTCACATCCACCTTCCGTACAAATGCTATACTTGTCTATCCCACCCTCGCACAGTTCATGGTGGCGACAGACCCAGCCTAAAACATCGTCAAGATGCCAGGGAGCGGCGGCGTGATTACTATCGTGGGGGACGTCAAGGACACATTGCTGGTGCTTGGGCTAACCCATAAGGCCATGGCCGCTGCGCGTCCCGACTCCAAGGGCAAGGCGCGCACCACGGGGGACCTTGGAGACGCCCTTGACATCGCGCCCGTGAAGAAGAAGCGGTTGTTTTCCCAGGATCGGGCGGGAACAAAGCAAGTGCCAGTGGACGAAGGGAGCCTGACTCCCGCCTTCACCATCGTCGTGATTCTTCCTCAAGACCAGGAGAAGGCACTGGTGGACTTCCTCAGGGCGAACAAGAGTGCGTTCGCCTGGAGTGCCTCCGACCTTGTGGGGGTCCCCGGGGACTTTATCGAGCACCACCTCAAGGTATGCCCAAACGCGCGTCCGCTGAAGCAGGCCTTCATAGCTCAGGAGGTGCAGAAGCTAAATGAAGCAAAGGTCATCAGGTCGGTGCGCTACCTAGAGTGGGTGGCAAACCCGGTGGTTGTACAAAAGTAGTGCGGAAAGGAGCGCATGTGAGTCGACTTCACGAACCTCAACAAGGCCTGCCCTCAAGACCCGTTCCCGCTCCCACGTACCAACCAGATTGTGCACTCCACCGCGGAATGCGACCTTCTGTGATTCATGGACGCTTTATCGGGCTACCACTAGATCAAGATGGCGGCGGAGGATGTTGAGAAGACGGTCTTCCTCTCTCTGTGCATGGTGTACTACTACGAGTGTATGCCTTTAGGGCTGCGGAACGCTTGGGCGACCTTCTAGCGGTTGATGCACGTTGCCTTGGGGCCGCAACTCAGGAGGAACGTGGAAGCCTACGTCGACGACGTCGTGGTCAATTCAAGGTAAGCTAAAACCCTGGTGGAGGATCTCGAAGAGACCTTCGCTAGCTTGCGGGAGGTGAACATGAAGCTCAATCCCGAGAAGTGCGTCTTTGGAGTCCCGTCAAGCAAACTGCTTGGTTTCCTGGTGTCACACTGGGGATCGAGGCTAACCAAGTAAAGGTAAATGCCATAAACAAGATGAGCGCACCCACAACCCTCAAGGTAATGCAAAAGCTGGCGGGGTGTGTCACTTCCCTGGGCCGTTTCATCTCCAAGCTCGGTGAGCGGGCACTGCCCTTCTTCAAGATCATGAAAAGGAAGGGGCCCTTCTAGTGGACCCCAGAAGCCGACGCTGCCTTCGAAGAGCTCAAGTGTTATCTCACGAGCCCACCGGTCATGGTGGCACCTCGCCCTCGGGAGCCCCTGCGTCTGTACCTTGCTGTCAGCCCACACTCCGCCAGCACTGCTTTGGTGGCAGTAAGGAAGGAGCGAGCTGGAAAAGGCGCCACTTTGGGAGGCAACAGCGGGCCCTCACCCGATACCCCGAAGGGCTCGCATGAACCGCAAGCTCCAACTCCCACGCGAGTGGAATGACCCGAGGTCCATACTGGCGAAGCAGGCCCAGAAGAGCCTAGTCCTCCCGAGGCCCCAGCCTTCCCTCCGGATGATGAAGCCTTCCAACCACCTGAAGTCACCAAAGATCACAACGCACCAAGTAGTTGTGTTCTCTTTGAGCACCCCATGTACTTCGTCAGCACGGTGTTGCGGGACGCCCGCTCGCGCTACCCCATGTAGCAGAAACTCCTTCGGGTGCTCCGCGTCGCCTCGCGCAAGCTACGTCACTACTTCCAAGGACACCCAATCAAGGTCTTCTCCGATTGCCCCTTCGAGAAGATATCGCACAACCCAAATGCGACAAGAAGAGTTGTTGAGTGGAACATCAAGCTTGAGTCCTTCAACATCTAATTCAACACGACCAGGGTCATCAAATGAGCCGCCTTGGCCGACTTCATGGAAGAATGGACAGACACGCTTGACCGGGGAGCGGAGGCACCCGAGGGATGGACAATGCACTTCGACGGAGCCATCGTGTGAATGGGGGCAGGGGCTGGCGTCCTCCTCACTTCCCCGATGGGACACAAGCTTTGCTACGCCGTGTAGCTCTTCTTACAAAAGGGGCAGAAGGTATCCAACAACATAGCGGAGTACGAGGGCCTCATCGCCGGCCTCAAGGCGGCGGCGGCTTTGGGGGTCCAGCGCCTCACCGTGATGGGTGGCTCTCAGCTCCTCGTCAACTTCTCCAACAAGGAGTACACGCCCAAAGACGAGCATATGGATGCATACCTGCAAGAGGTGTGTAAGATCGAGAAACGTTATCAAGGCCTGGAGTTGCAATACATCCCAAGAGGGAAAAACAAGGAGGCGGACGACATCGCCAAAAGAGCTTCACGTCGCGAGGCTCGAGAGCCAAGCGTCTTTGAGGAGCAATTCTTCAAGCCTTCCGCGATGCTGTCACCCAAAGACCCGGCACCGCGAGGAACAGATTTCCCCCTGTACCACCCTCGGGGATCCGGTCTGTGGACAAGCCTCGGGGGCTCGACAGCTCCTGGCCATGGAAGCTCAAGACAACGACTGGGTGCAGGAACTTAGAGTATATCTGCTCCGTTGCGTACTGCCGAAGAAGGAGGAATATGTAGAACATGTAGTACAACAAGCCACGGCTTACTGTGTGCGACACGGCGCATTGTACCGCAGGCGCCCGAACGACGTCCCGCTATGGTGCATTTCGAGGGACCATGGGTGTGAGCTGTTGGCCGACATTCATGGAGGGGACTGTGGACATCACTCTTCCTCGTGCACGCTCACAGGTAAGCCGTTCAGGTGAGGCTTTTATTGGCCTACAACCCTGGACGACGGTACATAGCTGGTCAGGTCTTGCGAGGACTGCCAGTTCACTGCCAAGCAGATCCACTAGCCTGCGCAGGGCCTCTAGACCATCCCGCTCGGCTGGCCCTTCGTGGTACGGGGGTTCGACACTTTGGGGCCTTTCCCGCGGGCCGCTGAGGGCTTCCTCTACCTCTACGTCGGCATCGATAAATTCACCAAGTGGGCGGAGGTGGAACCTGTGCGCACCATCCCGGCCGGGTCCGCCGTCAAGTTCATCAAGGGCCTCGTGAGCCGCTTCGGCGTCCCCAACCACATCATCACGGATAACGGTTCGGAGTTCACCAGTCAACTCTTCAAGATTTATTGTGCTAACCTTGGTACATACATATGCTATGCATCGGTGGCCCTTCCGTGGAGCAATGGCGAGGCAGAGCGTGCTAACGCGGAGGTCCTGCGGGGCCTCAAAGTAAGGAGTTTCAAGAAGAAGATCGAAGCTTGCGGCCGAGGTTGGGTCGATGAGCTTCCGTAGGTACTATGTTCCATCCGTACCACTGCAGCCAAGCCCACCGGCGAGACCCCATTCTTCCTCGTCTACGGAGCGAGGCGGTTCTTCCCCACGAAATCATGCACCGCTCCCCGCGGATGCTGGCGTTCGACGAGGAGCATCAGGAGGCCGCGCGGGGGAAGGACCTCATACTTGGAGAGAAGGTGCGCCGCCGGGCCTCTCTTTGGGCCGCGAGGTACCAGCAAGCCTTACGGCGCTACCACTGCCGCAACATCCGCTTTAGGACCCTCGGAGTCGGCGACCTCGTCCTGAGGCGTGTCCAATCCAGACAAGGCTTGCATAAGCTTTTTCCCATGTGCGAAGGCCCTTTCAAGGTCGCCCACGTCTCCAGGACTAGCTCTGTGCGTCTGGAGACTCAAGATGGAATCCCCTTCTAGACTGCCTGGAACATCTAGCACCTCTGCATGTTCTACCCGTGATGACTCTTCACCACCCCTGCACTGCCTCCGCGCCGCTCCTGCACCGACCCTGCATCGTCCTCCAATCCTTCCGGAACCTACTTCATCCCATGACACTCTCACGTAATAACAAGTCGAGGCTGTGTACGCCCGGGGGCCCCGGAGGACGTGGAAGGGGTCCATCCCACGCTGGTGGGGAAGACGAAGGAAATCAACACAGTCCACCAATGACTTTCGGAATCAGGAACCTAATGCCTCGGGGGTATGGACAATCGCGAGGCCAAAGCATCCTCGTGACCTCCGAGCTACACCCCCACCATGACACTCTCACTTAATAATGAGCCTTGGCTGTACACGCCCAGGCCCGCCCGAGGATGCGGAAGGGGTCCACCCCACGCCTAGTGGAAGACCTTAGCTCCGTGCTGGGTGGCGACGGAGGCGGAGAATAGATTAGGTGTTGGACGCGGCTTGCATTTTCTTTTTGTGGCTTGGGTTTAATGATATTTATGATGTCAAAAATCGGGGCCTTTCCAAATGAAGCTTTCCGCAAAAACTTATTTTCCCCACATTCTTCGCAGCATGCTCTTTTCCTCTAAGTCGTGCGTCCATCTACCCTCCCCCGCTCGTACCCCGCGTGCAGGGGCTGGGGCCACGGTGCCGGCACCTCGCCACGGCCTTGGCGCCCGAATAATCGTGTGGTACTCACTGACTAGTCGGATGACTCATGCCACCAAGTACTCTCTCACGAGACCTAATCGCAGTTCGGCGCAGCGCCATGGAGAGGGAACAACATTTGTTTTTTCCTCACAACAATTGTTTATCTTGGGACAGTTTGAGGGCCTAAGGGGGCTCCTGAACATAACGACTCAGGAGCTTTACCAGTCACAAAGCCACCTGGCGACCCGGTGCCGCGGCCCGGCCCCGTGAGGAACCGCCTTGATAACGGGTTGCGCCTCACGACGGCGGGGAAATGTGAGGGACTGGGACCTATCAACGTAGTGCTTCCTGAATGCAGATTAGGGACCTCCACAAACAGAACTCGCAAGGGCCTATTGAACGTCTAAGGTGGGTCCTGAGCATCGCATCTCAGGAACCTTACCATTCACAAAGCCACCTGGTACCCGGGTGCCAGGGCCTTGTTCCACGAGGGCCAACCTTCAAGTCATGCCTCGCGGCAGTGAAATGTGCGGGACTGGGGCTTGTCGATGTAGAGTCGCTTGAATGTCTAAGGGGGCTCCTGAGCAGAACGCCTTAGGAGCCTTACCGGTCACAAGGACACTTGGCACTTCGGTGCCAATGCTTTGCCTCGTGAGGAACGACCTTGGTAACGTGTCGCACTCCACGGCGGCAGGGAAATGTGCGGGAGCGGGGCCAGCTGACATAGAGAATCGACCCACTTCACTTGCAGCAAGGGAAAGACCTGCAAGCATACCAAGCTAAGTATATAAACCAGTAGAGAAACAACATCACTAACAAAAGAGGGCGGCCGCCAAAATCCATTACATGCCCGAGGAGTCTGCCCGTGTATCTATGAATACAGGGTCGAGAGCAAGGACAAGACAGCTAACGACGGAAATCCCGGAGGAGGGCCCAGCACTTGCACACCGACGCTCAGTCTGTGTCCTCCTCCTCTTTCATAAGCGTCGTAGGAGCACATGGGCGGTGCCACGCTTGGGGGCTTCCCCCTGAGGATCGGGCACGGCGGCGAGGCAGCTCGTCGTAGCTGCTGTCGCTCGGACTCCTTCCGGAGGAGGTGTCACTGCTGCTGGAGGCATGGCACCCATCACCAGAGGCGGACTCATCCACGGTACCGCCATGGCCGTTGTCTTTCGCACAGCAACCCAGACAATCGGCCTAAGCACCAAAGATCTTCACGAAGAGCGTCGAATCCCCGTCGAACTTGTAGTGGAGGTAGCACCTCCCCTTCAAGCCCCGGGCGCGGGCAAACGCCTGCCACCCACGGTTCAGGTACACATAGCCGCAGGGGGAGACCACAACCTCGACCCAGGACACCCTGCTGCAGCCGTCGACCTGCAGCCAAAGGCCCGAGTGCCCGCCAGACCGCAACACCCATCTCCGGCATGTCCACCCACTTCACGAACTCCGTCGTCGTATCATCCGCGTGGAGCCGTGGGCGAGGCGACCGGGTGGCCACCACCGACCTCCCACTCCGGCCGCCTTGGGCACCCGCGTCGGTTGACGCCCCACCATGGCTGCCTATGGCGATCCCCGGGCAGGCGGAACCGCCCGTCGGAGGCCGCCGTCGGCGCACCGCGTACTTCCGAGGGCGGCCTCGCCCCCTCTTGTTAGTTGGGGCAGCAAGACCTTTGCTAGGGGCCTTTCCCTTCTCGGCAGGAGAGAACCTCCTCACCGACACCATGTTGCGAGTGTGGAGGGATGAAGGTGGAAGGCGAGGAAGACTGAGGCGACGCAAGCCTTATAGCCCTTGCCGAGTTAAATAGGCAGCCCAGAGCAGGTGGGCGTCCATTCACGTTCTCGGGCCCATGACATTCGTGAGGGGATGCGACCGCGTGGTGTGTGTATAGGCCCCGCCCTCAAAGAGCAATGACAACTAGCGCGGCAACCAGGTGTCACATCAATTTGGACAGGCATGACTTCGGGCGCTTCGGGAACTGGAGTGTTGCCGCGCTGCACGACACTTGTGAAGCCTCGCCTGCAGACATTTAGGGCCCGCGACGCTTCAGGCTGCCTCCAAGGCCTCATCAGGAAGCCAGCCCGAGCACGCCTTGGGCATGAGGGCTACTATTGGCATCCTGGGAACGGGGGTACCCAGACTTGCCTGTCTGCGGTCGAGGGCTGGCCCACCACATCGGTCAAGCACCAGCAGGCACGGCAAGGCCCTCATGAGGGGCCAAGCCTCGCGAGGAGGAATGGAATCAAGACCCGTAGGGGCCTCCTCAGGACCACTCCGAAGTGGCGGACATTCCAAGGCAAGGCTCGGCTTCAGGAGTCAAGGATGACGCGGAAGGTGGACAAGCGACCCGCAGATGGCAGAGCAGTGCAGTCCCCCTTTTTGGTGCAAGGAAGGGCGGGAGCCTGCATGGACCCCAAAGGCATCTTCCAAAGGTTTCCCTTCTGGTGCAATCAAGCCGCTGCCGCCCGTCGGTATGGCAGATGTCACCGCGGGCTTTTCCCAGCAGCACGGACAATTACTTTGCAGGCGAAGACCACTTTTGACAGGGGAAGCATGTTCCTTTGTCTCCCATCGAAACTGGCCATTGTGGGATCCCTTCCCGCCTACGATAAGGGAGCACTACACGGAGTAGATACTTTGCCGTCTGCCATGGCGGACAGCAAAGGGGGACACCCCGGAAGGCAAAGGCCTTTGTCGTCCGTCAATAGACGCCAAACTGGACGACAAACAAAAATTCGGTGAAGGGCCTCTTTGCCGTCTGCATTGGGACAGCTGATAGCAAAGGATCTTTACTGTGAGGGGGCAGACATCAAACAATAAGGGACGACACATCTGCGGGCACCTCCGTCAATTGGTAACGGCAGCTTGCTGG
Source organism: Hordeum vulgare subsp. vulgare (assembly GCF_904849725.1). Lineage (NCBI taxonomy): Eukaryota > Viridiplantae > Streptophyta > Magnoliopsida > Poales > Poaceae > Hordeum > Hordeum vulgare. The sequence goes on along the minus strand of NC_058520.1, from coordinate 294,876,882 downwards.
GCCCACAGATAGTTTACCGTCTGCCATGGACCCCTTTGCCGTCTGCCATGCTGGTGGCCTGACGGCAAAGGTGCCACCAAAGCCCCTCTCGTTTTCCCCTTTGCCATCTGCCCTTTGCCCCTTTGCCGTCTGCCCACCAGCATGGCAAACGGCAAAGGGGGGCACCCACTATGATTCAAAAACACAATTTGGGCCCATTGCCGTCTGCTGTAGCTCCTTTGCCTTTAGTGGGCACACGTCAATGGCTCCAAACTGGCACTGTTTATTTTATTTTTTAATAATGTCCATCAAATTTCAGACAAATCAGGAATATATATATATATTTGACAGTTTCATCCATAATACATAATATATATTTGACAGTTTCATCCATAATCCATAATACATAATATATTTCACACAAACTGCCCCATACTCATAACCATATTAAAATAAGTTTCATCCATAATATATACATATTATGCAACTTTCATCCGTACCAAACCATATATTACACTAGTTTCATCCATGCATACGAAGTTTCATATCCATTTACTACAATAGTTTCAATCCAAGCTTCCATGAAGCCATTTTAGAAGAAACCATATTGAAGCACACCATCAATATAATCCAAGCTTTCGTGAAGTGAATGTAATCTGCAAAATGGGAAATAAGTAACTCAGAAGAAGAGGACTAGATGAAGAGGAGAATAAATAAGTAAGTTTTATATCCATTTAGCTCCAAAAAGACATACTTAGCTAATTTAGGTCCCAGAAGAGGAGAAGAGGAGAAATGAAAATAAGGAAGAAGAAGAAGAGAAGAATAAGAGAGGAAGAAGAAGAAGGAGAAGAAGAATGAGAAGAAGAAGGAGAAGAAGGCTCCTCCTTCTCCTTCTCCTTCTCCTTCTCCTTCTCTTCTTCTTCTCTTCTTCTTCTCTTCTTCTTCTTCTTCCTTATTTTCATAAGTTAGGGGGAATATGTCATCTTGGAGTTAGCTAAGCTAATTATAGGCCATTTTGGAGCTAGCTAAGCTAATTATAGGTCATTTAATAGCTAAGTTAGGGGGAATAGGTCATCTTGGAGCTACGTAAGCCTTATTATGTCATTTAAGAGAGAACTTAGCTAAGTATAGGTCATTTTTTATTAAATAGATCATTTTGGAGCTAACTAAGCTAATTATGTCATTTACGTGGAAGCCAAGCTAACTATATGTCCTATTGGAGCTAACTTGGGTTAAATATGTCATTTTGGAGCTAAGTATGTTTATTAAGACATATCGGACCATTATGCGGTTGTTAAGCAAAACACTAGAAATAACATACTATTATCGTCATCACAGCGGTGAAGCACGGTGGCTCTGGCTTGTTTCACCTAGAGAAGGCAGCCGTGGAGAAGGCTCCACTGTAGAAGGGTCGTGCGATGCGTTTCGGGAGATATTCTGCACCAAACATCGTTTGCAATGTGTCGTTAGCATGATTACACTCTTGAGATCACTGCATTTAAATGAAACTCACCGTCCCCACCATCCTAATGACTGGCATCGCCGGAGGGACGTGGCCGGTCTTCTCGCACATAGATGGTACATTTGGTTTCGACAAGTCAAACTTTTCAGTTATTAATGAAACGAACATTAAAATGCAAGATTTGAAATAATATGAAGAAGAAACTTACCACGAAGGGCTCGTACATGGCCCAGTTAGACGCATCATTACTGGCCCTCTCCGCCTCCACCAATGCAGCCGTCCTCTCCTCCATCTCCTTCATCTCCTTATCCTTCTCCGCCAAAAGCGCGTGCATTTCCTCTCTCTCTTTCTGAATAGCAACCTGCAACACAACTCATTGTTAGAATTGTAATCATATTGGTTCCCACGCACAAATAATGCGGAAAGATAGTTGAGTCCACTAAACTAACCTCGATGGCGAGCTCGACTGGCCGTGGACGAGGTGTTATGTCAGGACAGGAGCTTGTTTGGCGTGCCTTTTTCTGCTGGAGAGTTCTAGGACAACGTATAAGGCCGTCTCCAATGGCGATCGAGCCATGGGGCCTCCCGTTGCCAGCTATCATCACCAGCTCTGGGTCAATAGGCCCCTCGCTCGAGTTAAAGTCCTCCCCTTATCTCGCCTTCCCGTGATCTCTGTACTTCACGAGCTTGTGGTGGGAGGAGATGTTGGTGAAGATTTCTGGATAATCGGCGTCAGACTCGGAGAATGCCTTGACCTTCTTTTACGAGGCAACATGGGCCATCGCATACAGGTCGTACATTTGTGGCACCTCCGTCTTATTGTCACATGCCTAAAAGAGAGAGAGAGGAAAAATGTATTAGTAAAGGGATCAAGATAGCGTTATCAGAATCAATTGCATGAGGCATGAAGCAAACCACATACCCAGTTCTCGCCAAATTGGATTAAGTTGACGCTCCCTTGATGGTGTGGCACACCAACCATTTTGCCACGCCTCTCCTTGGCGTTGTTGTGGCTAGCCTCCCATGTTTCGTATCACCACTAATCCACCAAGGCACTTAAGTTAATCTTATCCACACACCATCTCGGGGGCACCTAAGTTAATAAAGAGAAATACCTTTAGTACAACATAAATACCAACATGAGTAATGAAATGTACATAAATACCAACATGAGTACAACATAAATACCAACATGAGTAATACCTTTAGTATCTCTCGGCTTCATGTGGGGGGGGGGGCTCCTCTCATGGGGGCCGCGAGAGTCGAAAAAGCGGCCACTCCATGCAGAGTAGAGAGAAATGCTCTCCGAAGAGGCGAGGAAGGAATGGAAGTACCCATCCCACCACCCGCCAACGAAGAAGGAGCCGCGGAGTGCTGTTGACCCTTTCCCACCATCTTTCAACACCTGTCATGACAAAGAGTAAATAAAATTAGTACAAGATAAATACCAACATGAGTAATAAAATGTATATAATTTAACTGTATCATCATCATAAATACCAACATGACTAATAAAAATTGAATACCTAACATGAACTCAAAATTTATATATAGTAATAGTTGAATACCTGACATGAACTGATCACAATCGTGCTCGTCTATATATGCTTCGGGGTCAATAAATGCATCATGATCATCACTATCATCAATAAATGAATCATCATCATCACTATCAGGAAGAACATGTGGAAGGCCAGCATTTTGTAATCGGTCAAGAAGTGACAGGTCATCCGCAGCAGTAACCTCTTCTTCCGTCTCTTCTTGTTTGGGCACAGGGGTTAAGACGGATTCACTAGCGTTGTCTACTTCAATGTCTTGGGGTGAAGTAGAGCGGTTCTTGAAATGTTTCTTGGACATACGTCTTTCTTGGAAGAATTCTCCTTCATATGTGTCTCGGTTAATGTGAGGTTCGTAATCCTCTTCATTGAGGGTAGCTCGTCTAAAATGTGGCGGCATTTCATAAACGACATCCCAACCTTTCAGATTTGGATCAGTTTGGCAGGTCCATGGTAGAGAGAAAACTTGTGTCGCCTGTTGAGCCGTAATATAGACATCGGGAACATCTAGGTGGGTGTTTTGGTTGATTTCTACTAGTCCTATATGTTCACGAGTCCTTCTAGTCTCCCTCGGCTCAAACCAATAACATTTGAAGACTACGACGGTCGGTGGGTTTTCTCCATAGAATAGAAGTTCATAAATTGCTTCAACTCTTCCATAATACTCGGTGCCTCCTTCACCGATAGCAGAGACAGAAAAATTTGTAGTCTTTAGGTCGGGCATAGATAGCTCTTTGCCAAAGGAACGAAGGTGATACCCGTTGATGTTGTATTTGTCAAATGAACAGACCTTATAGTCAAAACCATTAGCGACTTGTCTCAACTCGGCGTCCATAGACTCTGCATCAGCCTACAAGTTTAATACGAAATAATGGATGCATTAGCCGCAAATTAGACCAAGAAATCCAATGGCCCATTAATGGTAATTAATTACCCTTTGTTTGAACCAAGAGATGAAACCAGGATAGTCCCCTCCATGCTTTGAGAGAAGCTCATACTCTTCGACGGAATCCTTTTCGATGACAGCTCCATCCGAGAATTCAGCGACGTATCGACTATATCAAATATCTGGGAATAAGAGTAGTTCAAAGGAATTAGAAGTTTCGGAACAATAATCTATCGAGAACTTACTCGATGTACGGCCACACTTCTGTTAAGTTGGTGAAGATATACAATGAAATGGTCCGCCATTCTTCGACATCCAATGATTTCCGTTTCGAAGCACCGGATGGTGCGAGCTTCCCTTTGAATAGGCTGAGGTTGGATCGACCTTTTTTTAGGATCGCCATCATTGTACCGAGGCTTCAGGTTATGCAAATGATGAAATGGTCCACATTCTTTGAAGCGTGTTCTGCATCCTCTGAGTTGAGTACCACCATTGATTTTGAACGCCCCACCCCAATTTTGCCTCGGTCGGGAGATGCAAAATCAAATGCTGCATTGGATTAAAGAAGCCCGGTCGAAAGATCTTTTCTAATTTGCAGATCAACTCCGCCGCCGACTCTTCCATTTCATCTAGCACGCAAGGCGATAGTTCTTTCGCACAAAGAGAACAGAAGAAATAGCTCAGCTCTCCCAGTACTAGCCATTCATCCTCAGGGATAAAGCCACACAACATCACCGACATTATCCACTCAATCCATATGTACCAATCATGACTCTTGAGAGCAAACATTTTGAATTTCTCAAGACTCGCTCCCCTCTTTAGATCTGCAACATACCCATCGGGGAACATCAACCGCATTTTCACCCACAATAGCATTTCCCTCATAGCTGGCCTTTCAAGATTGAACCATGCCTTTGGCTTCGCTATGCTTTGCTTTCCTTTCCGTTGTCGCAAGCTTTGTAACAGTCAATCATATAGAGCCTACAGGTGAATTATAGCCTTAGAATTATCTTTTGACTTCCCCTCTATGCCAAACAATGTACCAGAAATGGCCTTCGCAATTGTCCTTTCAGTGTGCATCACGTCGGTGTTGTGTGCGCAAAGGAGGTCTTTGAAGTAAGGCAGATCCTATAAGCATGACTTGTGAGTCCAGGCGTGTTCTGTATTACACCCTTTCAAGTACCCTGGACGCAAAGGATGAGGCTCGAGAGCATTTAACTGATCAAGGGTCTGTTGACCTGTCAATGCAGCTGGTGCAGTGTTTTTGACAACTCTACCTTTGATGAAATTCTTCTTGTCTTTTCTGAACTTATGGTTAGGATACAGGAACTGCCTATGCAGAAGTAAGAAAACTTGCGACCAGCCTGCAGCCAACGGAACTAAAGAGTTGCCTTGCATGTGGTGCAGGGGAACCTTCCATGCACACACCAGCCAGCGAATAGCGCAAACGCCGGATAATCATGCGTCGAGTACATGTACCACACATCCATTATGAAATATTTTTTTGGTAGCGGTGTTGTAGGTCTTGATCCCACTATCCCAGGCTTCTTGCCACTCATCCTTCAGCGGTTGCATGTACGCATTCATATTCTTCCCCGGATAGTTGGGCCCTGGAATTATCAAAGTCAGGAAAATGTTCTTTCTTTTCATAATCTCTCCGAGTGGGAGATTGAGTGGAATGAAAAATACAGGCCAACAACTGTATTGTGCTGCCGTCATACCATACACATTGAACCCATCTGTGCTGATGGCAACTCTAGGATGCCTTGGATCTTCCGATTTATCCTTATGTAATGCATCGAAGTGCTTCCACGCAAAACCATCTGAAGTGTGTACTAGAATCTTGTTCCCATCCGCATCTAGTTCGGTTCTTTTGCCCAATTTGTTCCATGTCATCTGTCTGGCCATCTCTTCAACCATGAAAAGACGTTGAAGTTTTGGTACGATTGGAGATACCGAAGAACACTAATGGGGATTTTGGTCTGATTCTTCTCACTCATACCGTTGTCTACCACAATATACCTAGAAGAATTGCAAATGGATCAATAGTTCAAGGCTTCATACTCAAGCGTAAATAAGGCACATCCATTCTCACACACATGTATCTTCTCATAGGGCATCTTAAGTACACGGAGGATTTTCTCTGACTGGTATAGGTTTGCAGGCAATACATGGACTTTGAGTAGAAAGCATCCAAATATCGTCATCACCGTGTCGTAGCATTCTCTCCCTAGGTTGAATTGAGTCTTCATAGCCATTACTTGTGTGATGTCATCCAGCTGACAAAGCTCAGTATTCTCGTGGAGAGGACGTTTTGAAGACTCCAACATTTCATAGAAGGCCTTTGCAGATTCCTCCATCTCATCGTCCGAATCCTGAGCATCATCAAAGTCGTGCGCCATGTCTTCGATCCCGGTACCATGCTCGTTGATGCGATGACGAATCACCTCAGTCCTGGCACTTTGGTCAAACTCACCATGAAAAGTCCACCCGTATAATTAGGCATAAAACCCCACTTCTGCAGGTGTTTACCCATTTCAAACTCTGTCTGCTTTTTCCAGTTGTCGCAGTTGGGACAGGGGCACCATGTTTTTTGCTGGACATTTGCAAATGCGGCTCTCACAAACACCCTGGTTTTTGTTAATCATTCATGGGTCATGTCTTTCTGACTAGGGTGACCAGTGTACATCCAAGCACGATCACTCATCTTGCCTAGCTACCTATGGGCACACAAGAAATAAATATATAATTCATCATATATATTCATCCGCTAATCAAGTTTGTCAGTTTTATTACGTCCATGCAACCTACACGCTAATAGGTAAAGATACGTCCTAATCCCACCCGAGTATGTGTAGATTGGGTTCGTTTTCCCATGATCTGCTCCAGATCCGACACAAAATTTTGGCAGCACCTCCCCGCTGTTCTCCTGATACACGTCTCGGCAGTAAGTAGAGAGGATGTGTGCCCGGAGAACAACAGGGAGGCACTAACGAAATTCTGCATCGGATCTGGAGCACAACATACGGGAAAACAAACCCAATCTACACATACTCGGGCTGGCCATGGATAACGTTGGACAACTCGAAAGGATGGCTGTTATAAATATGCAAAGACATGCATATTTGTAGATGTCGCCCTTTTGAACGGGAGACGCATACTGGTCACGCCTACTCATGATTGAAGAAACTTATAGCTAGCAAGTTTCATTGGCACGAAGACCGGAACAGGCCAAATTATGCGGGTAGGAGGAGAAGTCATTTGTGCTCACCAACAAACGCAGGGGCGGAGCTTCTCCAACGCACGTGGAGGTCGTCGAACAACTGCACATTGAAATTCAAACGATCAACACAAATATGATGTTTTTATAATTAACATTATCGGAAAATATGTCGAGGGTCGGTGGTGTCGGGTGTCGGTGGCGTCGGGGGTCGGGGGTTAGTGGCATCGATGGTCGGGGGTCAGTGTGGTTGGGGGTCGAGGGTCAGTGGCGTCAGGGGTCGGGGGTCTTTTCGGTCAACAAGAGGCCGAAGAGGTGTCGGGGGTCGGTTGTTTGCGGTCAGTGGCGTCGGGGGTCGGATGTAGGGGGTAGGGGGTCGAGGGTTAGTGGCATCGGGGGTCGGGGGTCGGGGGTTGGGGGTCAGTGGCGTCGGGAGTCGAGGGTCAGTGGCGTCAGGCGTCGGGGGTCGGGAGTCGAGGGTCAGTGGCGTCGGGCGTCGGGGGTCACAGGATTGTGGTGTCGGGGTTCGGGACTTGGTTGTTTGGGGTCGGGGGGTCGGGGGTCAGTTGCGGTAGGCATCATGGGTCGGTGGTAGGGTGTAAGTGGCGTCGGGGGTCAGGGGTCGGGGGTCAGGGGTTGGTGGCATCGGCCGTCGGGTGTCGGGGGTCGTGGGCCGAGGGTCGGGGGTCAGTGGCCCTGGGGGTCGAGGGTCAGTGGCGTCGGGGGTCGTGGGTCAGTGGCGTCGGAGGTCGTGGGTCAGTGGCGTTGGGGGTCGTGGGTCAGTGGCGTCGGGGTTGGTGGGTCGGTGGCATCGGGTGTCGGGGGTCAGTGGCGTCGGGGGTTGTGGATCAGTGGCGTCGGGGTCGGGGGTCAGTGGCGTCAGGGGTTGGGGTCACTTGCGTCGGGAGTCAGGGGTCGGGTGTCGAGGGTCAGTGTCGGGGTGTCGGGGTTCCTTTTTCCTCTTCTTTCTTCTTCTCCTCTCTCCTCTTTTTCTTCTTCTTCTTCTTTTCTTCTTCTTCTTCTTCATCATCTTCTTCTTCTTTCTCCTCCTTCTCCTCCTCCTCCTCCTCTTCTTCTTCTTCTTCTTCTTCTTATTTTCTCCTCCTCCTCTTCTTCTTCTTCTTCTTCTCCTTCTTCTTCTCCTTCTTCTTCTAATTATTTTCTTCTTTTCCTTTTTTCTTTTTCATTTTTTCCTTCTTCTTTTCCTCTTTTTTTCTTCTAACCTAACTAACTAACCTAATTGGCCTAATAATCTAACCTAATAAACTAACTAAATTAACCTATAATAAAAACTAACCTAATAAACTAACTAAAGTAATTAACTTAATAAAAAAAGAAAATGAAGAAGAACTACTCACCGGCAGTGGGCGGCGGTGGACGACGGCAGGGGGCGGCAGGGGGGCGGCGTCGGCGGCGGTGGACGACGGCAGGGGGCGCGCGACAGGGGGCGGCATGGGCGACGGTAGGGGGAGGCATGGGCGCCGCGAGGGCTGGAGCAGGCTGGGGTGGCCGGGAGCGGCTGTGGCGGCCGGGGCGGGGTGGTGGGCCGGAGCAGCTCCGATGGCGGCGACGGCGACGGGTGGGCAGGCGAGAGAGAGAGGGCAGCGAGAGAGACAGAGCGGGCAGGTTGGGCATGAGAGCCCTTAGGGGAGGGGGGTGGGAGGCTGTGCGCCGTTAGATAGGGAGCCCCTTTGCTGTCTGCAAAGGCTGGGTGGCAGACGACAAAGGGGTGGGTGGGGTCGGGTGGGCTCCGGCCGTTAGGGTGGCACCCCCTTTGTGGTCTGCCATCCCTTTGCCGTCTACCTTCGGCTCCTTTGCCGTCCGTTGGCCGACGGCAAAGGGAAGGCTGACGGCAAACAAAACTTTTGCCTTAGGTGTTTTCTTTGCCGTCTGCTTTGTGCCAGCTGACGGCAAAGAAGCTCTTTGCCATGTGTCAGCAGACGACAAAGGCAAGGCAGACGGCAAATTTCTGAATTCCAGTAGTGGAGCAGGACCTTGGCCTCCACTATAAATAGAGAGGGTAGGATACCTTAGAGAGGGAGAGAGATCATCAGAATCCTAGAACAACACACCAAGCCACTAGGCCTCTGGAGGCACAAAAGCATTGTACTATCTTGTTCATCAACCGTTGTGAGAGGCAATCCACAAAAGCAGGAGTAGGGTTTTACACTTCGCGGTGGCCCGAACCTGGGTAAACTGCTATGTCTTGAGTTCTCCTCACCATCACGTGAGTTCCTAGCCTTGCCAAGCGTGCAACGAGCCTGGAAACCCGAATCCGTTGTGTGGTCTCCGGACGCGCCCCTGTGTTCGAATCCTTAGGGTTTTGCGGAGCCCTAAATCCGACAAGGTCATATACGTTCTTAGAAGATCTTCAAAAATGACTCAAGTTGAGGAAATTGACCAATACTACTTTTGAGGAATTTCGCTAAGTGCTCTTGACTTGGGTTCCAGAGTTGTGCATATCCATAAATTCACACAATTTGAGGAGTCTCTTTGAAGAAATGAGTGACTTAGTGAAATTTATCAAGTGTTCTTAGGCACGGGAGTATGCGTGTGATGAATTTGCTGAGGAATAACATTTTTCAAAGATTTAATGGAATCATAAGGTTCTACAACGGTAGTAAAACAAGATTTTAATTTCCGTGGATGAAGAACACGAAGAACAGGATGAACTATAGACAGTGAATAGAGAAGCTCGTCGGTTCAGATCTTTAGCACCCTAAATTGGAGGCTGAAGACAACTACGTCGGTGGAGGAGGAAGAGGATCCATGACCAGCGTGAGTATGATGACGATGAGGTTGAGGTAGTGACGCTTTTCCTCACCGGCGGCGATGCTTTCGAGCGGCGGCGCTAGATCTGGCTTCGAGCGGCAAAAAGTGGAAACGAGAGGAAGAAGTTATCGTGGGGGTGAGAGTGGGGTATTTATAGACCAGGTGAGAAACGGTCCGACCCAAAATTTTCGGACCAGAATGGCCCTGACACTTCCTCTCCGCTCGACAGGTGGCACACACGTATTAAGTGGTGGTGTTCGTGGAGATCGTGCTTATCCAATCATGGGTAGTGGATGCGGTTTGAGCCGTAATGGCTGAAATTTTTTGAAATAAATTTCTGAGGACTTTGTTCACAAATTATTCAGCTCACAAGGATTTAGTGAATACTTTGACCGAGTTTCTATTAGAATGCATATGAAGTATTTGAGAACGGACTCAGTTGAGCTTAGCATAGAGGGGGAACGGGTCCGATTACATTCACTTAGAAGAAAATCATGAATGAAGACTTCGCTATAAGTGAATGCTATTCAGGACTTGAAAGCTCATTAATAAGTATATAGTCAATGAAGAACACATTTTTGAAAAGGTTGAAGAATTTGAAAATTTCAGAAATTTGCAAATTTGAGGAATTTTAAAATCTGTAGACTTTGATGATTTGAAGAATTTGCAAAAATCTCATCTTTGAAGAATTTCAACTTGAAGAATTTCAAATTTAGGTTGGTGGCGTGATCCATTGAATAAGAATGATGATTTCAGGCACCGCGTACACTTGTCGTAGGGTCCAGAGAATAAAATTCTTCATTAATTTCTTCACACTTAGAGTGTTATTCTTCATTGATTGAAGAAAAACATTACTTCGTGTGTTGCACATCTAAGTCATCAATTTTGCATAAGTGTTAGGATGTGTGTCCTTTCATAGAACATTCGAATATTCTAATATACTTAGCCCACACCACAACTTGCAAAATCTTTTTTCATCAAAGGGCTTATTGAAGATATCCACTAGACGTCCATGAGTCTTCACGTGGTCGATGATGATGTTTCCCTTGAGTACATGATCACAATGAAAAAGATGACGAATGTGGATGTGATTGGTCTTCGAGTGTTGTACTGGGTTGTATGCAATCTTGATTGCACTCTCATTGTCACGGTAGAGTGCAACATTTATCATGTTGATGCCATAGTGCTTGAGGGTTTCCTTCATCCACAACAGTTGAGCATAGCAAGAACCAACAGCAATGTACTCAGCTTCAACAGTGGAAAGTGACACGTAGTTCTACTTCTTTGAGGAACAACACACTAAGGATCGTCCGAGGAAATGGCTGGTGACTGATGTTGACTTGTGATTTGATCCATCGGGGTGCCATAATCCAAGCGTTGTGTGTGAGCTAGATATCGAAGAATATGGTTCACAACTTTATGGTGTGATTCCTTCGGAGTTGCTTGGAAACAGGCACACATACAGACACTAAGCATAATGTCAGGCCTAGATGCACATAGGTACAATAAAGAGCCAATCATAGAGCGATATACCTGTTGATCGAAATCTCTACCATTTTCGTCAGTGCTGAGCTCGCCGTTGGTAGGCATGGTTATTTTGACGCCTTTGCATTCATGCGTGCCGAATTTCTTCGGGACATCCTTGAGGTATTTCTCTTGAGATACAAAGATTTTGTTGCGTTGTTGACGAATTTGAAGCCCTAGGAGGAATTTCAGCTCCCCCATCATGGACATTTGATATTCTTCACCCATCATGTAGGCAAATTCGTCACTGTAACATTATTCAGTATAACCAAAGAAGATATCGTCCACATATATTTGGCATACAAATAGTTCATTATTGTCGGATTTCGGGCTCCGCAAAACCCTAGCGTTCGAACATAGGGGCCTGTGCGGAAATCTCTCTTGGCTCAGCCTTACCTAGCCTGGTACTCGATGGAAACGACGGAGAACTCACGCGATAGTGAGGACAACACAGAACACAACATTTTACCTAGGTTTGGGCCGCCGCGAAGCGTAAAAGCCTACTCCTGCTTTTGGTGGATTACCTCTCACGAAGGTTGGTGGATGCACTAGTATAGTGCTCTTGAGCCTCCGGAGGCGAGGTGGCTAGGCGTATTGTTCTGGAGTTTCAATGATCCGATCCCTTTCCAAGTATCCTACCCTCTCTATTTATAGTGGAGGTCCGGGTCCTCTTCCCTTATCGTAGGCGGGAAGGGATCCCACAACAACAAATTTTGGTGGGAGACAAGGGAACATGCTTCCTCTGTCAAAAGTGGTCTTCGCGTGCAAAGCAGCTGCCAGCACGCGAGAGGTGGGTGCAGGGATGACGCTGATCCTGCTAGCGGGCGACCGTGGTCTCGTTGCACCGGAAGGGAAACCTTTGGAAGATGCCTTTGCGACCCTGATATGTTCCTTGCTCTTTTGCAATAAAGAGGAAAATGCACCGTCTTGCCATCTGCTGCTCGCATGTCCTTCCATGGTGTCATCCTTGACTCCTCAGGCCCGGCCTAGCCTTGAAATATCCTCCGCTCCAGAGGGGTCCTGAGGAGGCCCCCTACGGGTCTTGATATCGCCGTTCCTCGCGAGGCTTGGCCCCTCGCGAGGGCCTTGTTCAGGGTGGTGTTGTTCCTTACGGATCTTGCGTTGATGAAGTTGGCCAGCCCTGGGCCGTAGGCAGGAAGGTATGGGTACATCCATTCCGAGAATGTCGACAATTATCATAGGATTTTGTGAAAAGAGTAGGATCGAGTGAACTCGGTTTGAAGCCTCTCTTCACTAGGAATTCCTTCAATGTGTCATACCACGCCCGAGCGGCTTATTTGAGGCCATAGAGTGCTTTGTTGAATCCGGAGACTTTGTCAGGATACTTTGGGTCTTCAAAACCTAGGGGTTTAGCAACATATATTTCTTCCTCAAGCTTATCATTGAGGAGTGCACTTTTCACATCCATTTGATACAATGTAATATTACGATGATTAGCATAAGAAAAGAATATACGTATAGATTCAAGTCTAGAAACAGGTGCAAAAGTTTCATCAAAGTCAATTCTTTCAACCTGTGTGTAGCCTTGGGCTACAAGTTGTGCCTTGTTCCTCACTACCTGACCATTCTTATCTTGCTTGTTTCGGTAAATCCACTTGATACTGATGACATTGTACTTGCGAGGATCATGCCGTTTGACACGTTCCCACACGTTGTTACACTTGAATTAATGAAGTTCATCTTGCATCGCTTCAATCCACTCAGGTTCCATGAAGGATTCATCAACTTTTGAGGGTTATGTAATAGACACAAAGGAAGAATGCAAACAAAAGTTAATTCAATGTGAAGCTTTTGAGTGTGTGAGGGGACCTGGCACATTGATGTCATCGAGGATTTTGTCAGTTTACACTTCATTTACAATCCTCGGAAGCGCGGGTTGAATACTTTGACTGGGTTGAGGAATTTTGTCCATCGCAATTTCCACACGTGCACGAGGTCGAATTTCTTTGTTTTTTGGGATGACTTCTTCAATGGTGGTCGTTCCTTAGTAGGAATGATATCCTCAGTGGCCTTGAGATTAGTAGCTTTCTCAGGACGCATTTCATCTAGCACACGAGGCAGGTACTCTCTTTCCTAGTCGTTAGTTCCATTAAACCAGACATCTACAGTTTCAACAACCTTGTTGTTGTAGTTGTTGCAGAAAATGTAGGTGTGCGAGCCCTTTCCGTAACCAAGCATGAAACCCTCATGTGGTTTCGGTGCAAATTTTGAACTGGCGTTAGGATCTCTAATTGAGCATCTTGCACCAAAGACTTTAAAATAACTTACATTTCGTTTCTTGTCAGTGAGGAGTTTGTATGAAGTCTTGTTGAGGAATTTGTGAAGCTATATCGTGTTGATGATGTGGCAGGCACTATTGATTGCCTTAGGCCAGAAGCGACGAGGAGTCTGATACTCTTCAAGCATAGTCCATGCCATCTCAGCCAGAGTCCTGTTCTTCCACTCGACGACACCCTTTTTGTCGGTGTTACTCACAACATATGCCATGGGTAATCTAAACATGGTGAGAACCGAAAGGACACCAGCGGCCGCTGGGGACGAGGTTGGTACAAGCAAGGAATGCACGATGTACCCAGGTTTGGGCCTCCACGTAGATATAATACCCCTAGTCCCGCCGGAATGTCTAATACACTAATGAGGCTACAATGTGCTCGTGGAGCTGTTCTAAGGAGGAGGAAGAAGGAGCAGCCGGCTTGCGCCTACCTCTCATTTATGAGTGTCTGTGTGAAGGATTGACCGACCCTCTGCATGGAGGGTGTTCGAGGGGGTTTATAGACGAACCCACCGACCTATAATAAGGATAAAGGTACATAAGTGGGACCCGGCTGGCAGCCTCGCCGGCTGGCCAGAGGGTCCATAGGGGTCTTGTCTTGTCGCTAGAGGGGCCCACCGACTACAAGGTCCAATCTGGTTATGGGACCCGCCGGCTAGCCAATGAGGCTCTCGCGTAAGGTCGACGCAGTGCACGTGTAGTACGTCCGGCTTCGTCTTGCGAGATTCGTCAAGGGCTGCCAGTACGGCAGTCTCCACTGTTCCCACGCTGAGTGTGGTAATGGAGTGGGAGTTTGACGGGCTGATAATGTGCAGGATGATGGATCCTAGCCGGGGTAGGTCAGCGGCATGACCGCCGACGTTGTACCTCCCGTGCGCTCCAAACACGTACTCGTTATAATGAGTACGCAACTTTGATTGTAGGGTCTCGTCATGACCTATGATCTGAGGTGAGTTGGGCTCCCTCGCGGGCCAGCGGCCTCTCTAGCCGGCCCTGGGAACAACCGCCTTGCCCCTAGCCGGCCAACTCGTCCTAGACGGCCAGAGGGAGTTAGCCGTGTCGCCTCTAGCTAACAGGGGCTTCCTAGCCGACTAAAGGTATTTAGCTGTCTCGCCTCTAGCCGACAAGGGATTCCTAGCCGGCCAGAGAGAGATGTGCTTTTCCTTCGGTGTAGAAGGCAAAGGAGCTGGCTTGATGAGCCTACCCCGGGGTTATCCCCCCGACAGTAATCCGCGAAGTAGGGGAGGTCCGCCGCCTCGGAGCAGGAGGCCTCGCCGGCATGAGTTGTTTGTTGTTCATCTCCTTTAGTCGCCTGCGACAAGAGGCGCCAGCTCGGAAGCTGGCTGGCTTCCAAGGAACGCCTCGGCTTTGTCGCAAGTTGAGAAGGTTGCGCCACGTGAAAGACCCTGGGCTGATGTGATGATGATTCGATCAGATGACGGTACTGGACGTGAGCCTTGGGTCCCGCCATGACGCCCCCTCGGCCTCCGCGCGAAGGACCCTTTGCGGATTTACTCCGCGACGGTTAGGCTCCAAGGGGCGTTAATGTGCCCGTAGTAATCGGGGGAGGTGGGTACCGTGCGCACCGGATCACCTCCCCATGATCCATCGTGGGGGTTTCAATGGAGTGTGGGAGCACCGAGGGGGCCATTCGCCCCCTTCTTGCCCCGTACCAGCGCTCCTTCCTTCCCTGAGCCGAGAGAAAGAAGCAGCCTTGCTTTGCCTTCGCCGTCGCCTAGGCTGCCGCCACCAACCGCATGTAGCTGGAGGACGAGGCGGCCAGGAACAAGGGCAAGGGGGCTGCCACATCCAAGCCGGCCCTCAAGCGCGCCGCAACAGGACCTCCAGCCGGAGGACGAGGTGGCGGCGCTAAAAAGCATCACGCAAGCGCCGGTAGGAAAAGGGTGCCCGTAGTGGCAGGATAAGAGTCTTTTGTTATCTCTTTTTGATTTCTTGTGTGAGGATAGATTCCTCAATTTGTATTTGGAAGGGATGCCGAAGAGGTGGAGGAGGAAACCACCTCCGCCGCTCAGCGAGCCGCCTGGGCGGCTGCTGATGCTGCCAAGAAGGCTTTGGACGATAGTTCTGCCCTTCGTTGGAAACTACAGCTCGGAAGACCGCCTAACATCAATCTCAGCCCAGACGGGCCGACAAGCCTCCCAAGGAGAAGCGGTCGAAGGCCCGACACGACTCCGCCAAGCAGGCATGCATGAAGCAGCCAGCTAGCGAGGCGGCGCCGAGCCGACCTCGAGAACCCGACCCAGCCAAGACCGCCGAGCCGGCCGCCTCGTCACCCGTGGATCTTGAAATGATCCCCGACACGCCTGAAGCCGATGTAGATGGCATGCCGGAGATGACCATGGAGGCACCGGAGGCAACGATGGAGGCACCAGAGACAACCGATCCTCCGCCGGCTGCGGAGACGGCGCCGGATAGAACCTCAGGGGAGCCGACCGCGAACCCTCCACATGGGGACGGCACCATTGTGGTGGTCAACCGCGGACCAGCCGCCCCAGGAGCCGGCCCCATTGTCGGGATCCGGCCCATGAGGACCTGGCGCGTGGACAATGCACAGCATGCAACACAGCCCCCGGGTACCGAGCTCGGCGGCATTCCGGAGTTGGTGGCAATGTTCTCCAGCATCCACAAAAAGGTGACGCAGGTGGCCCTGGTGGCCAAATTCGACCTTGAACGCATTGAAGACCGAACCAAGGTAAGTCTTCAATCTTATGCATTTTCCTTGCTTCGGGTTTTCTTCTTTGCTCTTGAGCAAGTGGGGGCGCGTCGGCGCACCCACTAGGTGCAGCCCCCGAGAATCGGGCCGGCCAACCATTGCCGCGCCGAATCTCCTTGTGATATGCTTGTATTTGCCTCTTTAGTGGGGGTGCGATAGCGCACCCACTGGGTGTAGCCTTGAGAATCGGGCCGACTAGAAGTTAGCCGTGCCGAATCTTACTTTTTGCTTTATTTGCCTTGTTCGTAGGAGCTTCATGATGCCCAACTGCAGGCGTAAAACATACTGCGCGCCCAGTTCCAGGCGGTCGAAGGCCAACCTCCAATATTTAGAGCCGGCTGCATACTGCCGTCGTTGAGCTAACGCTTTGCGCAAGGCGGACAAGCACCTCCACCTGCAGCTAGGCCTTCTCCAGACGCAGAAGAAGGACCACGAGGCGGCCCACCATGCAGAGCTAGTGCAGCTGCGCACCACCCTCCAAGAGAAGGACGCCTCCCATGCTGCCGACACGGAGCGCCTGAAGATGGCTCATCTCGAAGAGATGAAGCTTAAGGACGCTGCCTTGAAGGAGAAGGAGACTTCCCTGACCCAAGTGCAGGTGCAGCTGGTGAAGGAAATGGAGGCGGCCTAGGCCCTCCGAAGCGAGCTCTCCCGCGTGGCTCAAGAGAGTGCGACACGGGAGCGTGAGGTCGTGGAGGAGGCCCGCGAGACCGACATCCACTTCAACCATAAGTTTTTCTTCATCTTGGCTTGATCTTTCTTTTTTGTTGGCGTCCCCCCTTATTCTTCTTCGCACCACTTCCCATACCCCAGGCATCTTTCCTGCGACACGAGAAGCAGCTGAAATGGCTGTGGAGACCAGCCGCGAGGAGCGTCGCACTACTAGTGAGGAGGTGGATGCCGACATCGGCTGGTCTGTGGAGTAGATCGCCATCGGCGTCAAAGCCCGCCAGCTCGTCCTGGCCAACTCCCTGGAGCAGCTCCAGAGCACATGCCTGGAGATGGTGAAGGCGCCGTGGCCCGACGTGGTGGAGCTGGCGTCAATGAGTCGGCTATCCCACTGGCTTGAAGCCGGCAGTACCCGCCTCGACGCCTGGTGCGCCTCGACTGCGCGTGCTGGTGCATACCTAGCGCTTCGCTTTGCCAAGTCCTGGTACCGAAACCCGGACTTGGGCAAGCTCGCAACACAGCGCACCGGCTTGGAGGGGGAGCTGCATGCTGTGGAGGATCAGCTGTAGGTGAGGGCCAGCGGCATTGCTTCTCTCACCGCCAGGCACAAGTTCGGCTTGGAGCGTGATGAAGATGGGAACGAGGTCCCTGAGGACTTGTTCCATCTTCAGCCTTACGACGCCGAAGGCAGTTCTGCTGAGGCGTCCCTTGAGGAGGAGGCTGCCTACTCTAGCAGCGAGGCCTATGCGGACTCGACCGTGAAGGATGGCGTCGAAGGCTCTCGAGGTGGAGACGGTGCATCCGCCTCAGGCGTAGCTGGTGATGGTGAAGCCAGCACTTCAGGAGCCACAGCCGGGGCCATAGACAAAGCCGCCATCCCTTAGCTTGTCCTTTTTGTTTATTGTCTACATTTTATCATTAGTCCAACAGTTCCGCCCACTTGGGGTGTTTTATTGTAATGAACTTTGGTCGTGGGCCTTTGAATGCTTTTGAATGTAATATACGCTATATCATTCTGCATTAAATTCATAAGCACTATGCTTGTTGACTTGCATTTTCGTCTTTTGATTCCTGTTTGACTCCTTTTCATCCAACTCCTTTGTTCTCTCTAACATCCACCTCGCCAGAGCGACAGCCGGGAGCTGGTCTGTGACTGGGACAACACTTCTGTCTTTAAGAACTTTTGGACTTAGATTTTTTGAAGCCATCAAGACATTTAAACTAAAAAAACGAACCAGCAGAGGCCGGCTAGAGAATAAGATCGAAAGCGATCAAAACCGACCCGAGCCGGTAGCCTTGTTTGTAGTTTAAACTTTTCATGCAGCCTGCTTTCCCTGCCACCGTCTCTTTAGCCGGACAGCTGGGAGCCGGTCTGTAGCTTGTGCGAGACGGCAAGGGTTTGACCCGGCATACACTATATGCTCATCTACAACTAAGGAAATTGTTCAGGCCGGCTAGTGAGCCCCCGAGCCCGTAGAGCAGGACCAAGGGACTCACAAATGAGTGAAAAACTCGTGCCATGAATCTGAAAGAGGTGTGTCCCAAGCATTGGCTTGAAACACCCATTGCATTCATTGAAAACCCCGAAAAAGGGGAAGATACATACGTACATGCTCTTTTCTTTTCTCTCTCTTGAATTCTAGCAATAGAACGGTCGAAGCAATGCCGCGTCCCAAGGACACTCCGTTTCTTCGCCGGAGTAGTCTCTCTTGCCCTTCCTTGTCTTCTGGGCGTCGATCGAATAGTATGCATTGTTATGCAACGCCCGACTGATGCTGAAAGGTCCCTCCCATGGGGAAGAGAGCTTGTGCTGGCCAGCTGTCCGCTAGATTCTTCTGAGCACCAATTCCCCCGCTCTGATGGAGAGAGGCTTGATTTTCTTGTTGTGGTAGGACCTCAGCTTCTGTTGATATATGGCCGTCCGGCTCAAGGCTAGATCCCGAGCCTCCTCGAGCAGATCGACGCCGTCTTCTCTTGCCTCCTTCGCCTCCGTCTCTGCGTACAGGGTGACCCTAGGCGAGTCGAACTCAACATCCATGGGGGTGATTACCTCGGATCCGTATACTAGAAAGAATGGAGTGAAGCCGGTTGACCGGTTCAGCATGGTGCGTAGGCTCCACAACACAGCCGGCAGCTCTTCAATTCAGCAGCCGGCTGACCTGACAAGTGGCGCCACCAACCTTGGCTTGATGACGGTCAGGATCTGTCCGTTCGCCCTTTCCACGTGGCCATTGGAGAAATTGGTACCGTTGTTGGTGATGATGCTGTGGGGGACGCCGTAGCGAACAACGATGTCCTTGATGAACCTGACGGCCGTGGGCCCGTCAAGCTTCATTATGGTCCTAGCCTCAATACACTTGGTAAATTTGTCAACATCCACCAAGAGGTGCGTCATGCCGCCTCTAGCGGTCTTGAATGGTCCCACCGTATCCAGCCCCCAAACGGCAAACGGCCATGCCAGGGGGATGGTTTTGAGGGCTGAAGCCGGCATGTGGCTCTGCATGCTGAAGCGTTGGCAGCCTTCACACTTGTTGACCATGTCCACGGCCTCCTCGAGGGCCGTGGGCAAGTAGAATCCGTGGCGGAATGCCTTGGTCACTAGGGTTCTAGAGGCGACATCATGCCCACACTCACCCTGATGTATGTCTCTGAGGATCTCCTCACCCTTTTTGTGACTCGACGCAGCGCTGGAATACGCCAGTCACGCTACGCTGAACCAGCTCGCAATTGATGATGGCATAGGCTGCTGATCGACGCTGAATCTGCCTTTCCTCCGCCTCATCTTGAGGAAGTTCACCGCGAAGAAGGAAGGCCAAGATGGGTTGAGCCCACAACGGAGCCGACACAAGAGCTGGCTCCGTCTCGGCTTGAGTATCGGGGGCTTCTGTAGCCCCCATGTTTGTTAATGTAGCCGCAGGCTCGAGACTTTCTGTCACCGATGCCGCTGTGGTAGCCGTCACACCGTCTAGCTCCATGACGGCCACCCACTAGGCGTCGAGCCAACTGGATTCGATGCTTGGCATAGCCGTAATTGTTCTTGTAGTCGGTGAAGCAGTTGTAGCCGGCGAAGCAATTGTAGCTGACACAACAGTTGCTGTCGGCAAAGCTAGTGTAGCCGGCACAGTAGCTGTAGCCGGATAAACTAGCGTAGCCGACATCGTTGGTACTGAAGGATCTGCCGGCACAAAGATCGACGACGACTTCGGAGACGGCTTGATGGATGGCTTGTGCAATTGCTCGAGGGAGACGCCGGCTGGAATTGCCTACCTTGTAGAGCCGATCTTGGCTAAGGTATCGGCCGCCTCGTTGTCCCTCGTGGGGACATTATGAAACTCATAGGGCCGCTGAGCTGCTGGATGAGGAAGCGATAGCTCGCCATGTTGGCGTCCCTGGCATCCCATTCGCCAGAGACTTGGTGCACCACGAGATCCAAGTCACCGAAGCAAATGATCCACCGGATGCCAATCTCTCTGGCAAGCCGGAGACCGTGGGCGCGTGCTTCGTACTCGGCGACGTTGTTAGAGGCGGCTAAGTGTATCTGGACAGCATACTTGAGTTGGTCTCCTTTCGGAGACGTCAAGACTATGTCGGCTCCCATACCAGTTCGCATGTTCGAGCCATCAAAGTGCATCCGCCAATGAGTGGAGTCTGGAGGCAGTGGCGTGAATTGAGTTTTAGCCCAATCGACGAGGAAGTCGGACACCACGTGGGATTTGATGGCAGTGTGCGGCTCATAGCGGATGTCGTGGTCGGCCATGGAGATGGACCACTTGGCAATCCGGCCCGTAGCATCACGGTAGCCCATGATTTCTGAAAGTGGAGCAGTGCTCACCACGGTGATGGCATGCTCTTGGAAGTATTTCTTCAACTTCTTTGCGACAAGGTAAACACCATAACACATCTTTTGATAGTGGGGGTAGTTTTCCTTGGAGGTGGACAAGACCTCGCTGAGGTAATAGATAGGGCGTTGCACTAACAGTACCTTGCCCTCCTCCTTGCGTTCTACTATCAGAACCACACTAA
The DNA here is from genome assembly GCF_904849725.1 of Hordeum vulgare subsp. vulgare. NCBI lineage: Eukaryota > Viridiplantae > Streptophyta > Magnoliopsida > Poales > Poaceae > Hordeum > Hordeum vulgare. The sequence continues at coordinate 294,855,764 of NC_058520.1, read as the reverse complement.
CCACACGAGTGGTCGCTGCAATGTATATGATAATGGGTTCCCTTTCAGACGATAGTGCCAAGATTGGCAGGCTTGAGATGACGCGCTTGAGGTCGCGGAAGTCCTCGTCCGCCTGATAATTCCACTCAAACTTTTTTGTTTTCTTCATTAGCTGATAGAGTGGAAGCGCCTTCTCTCCCAGCCGGCTGATGAACTGGCTAAGGGACGCTAAGCAGCCGGCGAACTTATGGACGTCAAGGATTCGAGCCGGCTTCACCATCCGCTCGATGGTTCTGATCTTCCCAGGGTTTGCTTCGATGCCACGAGCGGGCACGAAGAACCCCAAGAGCTTCCGCCTGGAACCCTGAAGACGCATTTCTCTGGGTTTAGCCAGATCTTGTACTCGCGCAGATTGGCGAACGTCTCCCGCAAGTCTTCGAGGAAACTGAAGTGCTGCTTGGTCTTGACGATGATGTCAGCCACATAGATGTGGATGTTTCTGCCGATCTATGGCAGAGGCACTGCTGCATGCAATGCTGAAATGTGGCACCAACATTCTTCAGACCGAACGTCATGGTGGTGTAGCAGTAGGCCCCGAAGGGCGTGATGAAGGAGGTCTTCAGGCGATCAGCTGGATCCAGCTTGATTTGATGGTAGCCTGAATAAGCATCCAGAAAGGACAGCAGTTCGCAGCCGGGTGTGGAATCGATCACTTGATCTATCCGGGGCAAGGCAAAAGGGTCTTTCGGGCACGCCTTATTCAGGCTCGTGTAGTCGATACACGTTCGCCATGTGTTGTTCTTCTTCAGCACCAGGACTGGATTGGCTAACAGTCGGGGTGGAAAACCTCCATTATGAAGCCGGCTGCGAGTAGCCTGGTGATTTCTTCTCCAATTGTGTGTCTCTTCCCCTCGGCGAAGCTGCACAAGGGTTATTTCACCTGCTTGGCATCCGGCCGCACATGAAGCTTGTGCTCGTCGTACTTCCTCGGTAACCCTAGCATGTCTTTTGGAGACCATGCAAGGATGTCCCGATTCTCATGGAGGAAGTCGACAAGCTCGCCTTCCTATTTCATAATGAGGTTAGCACCAATGGTGACGCACTTCTTGGGGTTCGCAGGGTTGAGTGGCACCTGCTTGGTCTCTTTGGCCGGCTTGAATGAGCCCTCGCCGGCCAACTGGCATGGTGGAGTAGGGATCACCGGCTGTTCGGTAGCCTGAACGACGAGCCGATCAATCTGCCTTTTCTCCTGAGCAATCACTATGGTGTCAGCCAGATGGCTGTTGTCTTGTGCGCACTCGAGCGACTTCTTGTAGTCACCAACAGTGGTGATGATGCCCTTTGGACCCGACATCTTCATCTTGCGGTAGGCGTAGTGGGGTATGGCCATGAATTTGGCTAGAGCCGGCCTACCTAATAGCGTGTGGTATGGGCTGTTGAGATCGACCACCTCGACCCATATTGGCTCTCGGCGGAAGTGCGCCTTGTCGCCGAAAAGGACATCCAGCTGAATTTTTCAGATCGGCAAACAGGACTGTCCCGACAGGATGCCGTGAAAGATAGTGCTGGTCGGCTAGAGGTCTTTCTCCTTTAGCCCAAGCTTGAGCAAAGTGTCGTGGTAGAGGATGTTTATGCTGTTGCCGCCGTCGACCAACACTAGGTAGAACGGGCAGGTGAGCCTCTTGGAGATGAAATTGGGGTCGAGGACGAGCGCGTATGAGACATGGTTTGGCATCACCACAGGATGGTCAGCCTGGCTCCACGTAATTGGCTTTTCAGACCAATGCATGAATTGGGGAACTGGGGGACCGTCACGTTCACCTCACACCGGCATTGTTGTTGGCTGTGCTTGTCATCACCTTCGCTGGTGAAGACGATGTAAGATCCGTCTTGATGGGGCAATCGTCGTGGAGACGGCCATCGTTATGAGGCAGCGGTGGTGGAACCAGAGCTGGCCCAGGAGCCGGAGCATGAGGCGCAGCAGCTGCTCCTGGGGGAGCCGGCAGACCCTCTCCTCATGACACTCGCTGTGCAAAGTTGCACTGTTGGAGGGTATGAGTGGCCGGCTTCACCATAGTATGCATCTTGCATGGCGCATCGAGTATTCGCTCGAAGGTGAGCTTGTGGTTCCAGTTTTTTTTGCCGGTCCGCTGCCGCTGAGAGCCGGCTTGAGTAGCCAACGCGTCTTCCTACATGCTAGCTACCTTCTTTCTTGTGGAGCGCGAATCAAGTTGATCCGCCTTGCGCTTGTTGTTTTGGCCGCCTCGGTTGTCGCCAGCCGGCTTGGGAGTAGTGGGTGTGTGGACAATCTTGTCCGATGCGGTGACCTTGACCCGCATCGCGGATTCGTTCGTGGCATACTTGTTTGCTTTGGCCATGAGCATCTCCAGAGAGGTGGGCTCGGAGCACATGAGCTTGTTCTTGAGTAGAGTGTCGTCTCGGCAGTCATCAATGAAGTATTGAAAGGCTTGACCTCATGCACTCCTTCACAGGAGTTGCGCAACTGTGTCTAATGTGTGATGTAGTCACGAAGGGGTTCTTCGGGCCTCTGGACGCACATGGCCAGCTCATGGGGCCGTCCAGGGCACTTGTAGGTGCGAGTGAAGTTACGGACGAATGTATCCTCGATGTCAACCCGAGAGTTGACGCTGCCGGCTGGAAGGCTGTTAAGCCACGTCCTGGCCAAGCCAGCCAGCGTGAGAGGCACGTAGCGGATGGCTACGCGCTTGTTGCCCACGGCGATGCCTACTGCGGTGGTGTAGTCGATCAACCAATCTACTGACTTGGTCGTGCCATTGTATTTGGGGGTCTCCCGAGGGAGAGTGAAGCCTCTGGGAAATGGCTCCCCTCGGATCCGACGGCCGAAGCACGCCGGACCGATGGGGCCATCCTCCTCAAGGAGAGTCGACTACGCCAGGAGGTTGTGGCGTCTACGAGCATCATTGTCACTGTGCGGGATGTGGGGGCCGATCCGGGTCGTGATCGGAAGGGTATCCTGGGAGCTTGTGGTGTTGCCCCCCTCCCGATACTTTGGACGAGGAACCTCACGCAGCAAATCCCCCTCGTCCCCACCATCTCTACGACGACTGCTTGAAGACGGCTTGCTCTGGCGCAGAGAACGCTTGTCTTAGTTGTCCTCGTCCTTCCGGCCGGAAGTCCGATGTGAGGAAGAACCCTCGGCATAATGACGACCGCTCGGGTTGCGACGTGCTCCGAGATCGGCTCTCGGAGACTCCGATTGTGCCTGACCAGGGTCAAGAAGTGACTGCTGCTCATTCGCGGCGTCAAGGATATCCTTGACCCGCTTCTCCTGAAGGACACGCTCCTCGCCCTCCAAACTTGGCATTTCTGCCATGGCCTCCTGAGCAGCCCGTAAGTTGGCCGCAGGGGTATCGTAGATGGGCTGCTTGCCGCCTAGGATATCGTCAATGACCCGGCCGCATCCACGGACCGCGCCGAGCCGGCTAGGGCCATCAGCAGCCGGAGTGAGGCCGTAAGCGGAGTTATACTCGCGCTGCGCGGCGTCCATCCAGCGTTTGGCCGCCGCGATGACAATGCCCTCCTCCAAGATCTTCCTGCGAGACTCCTCGAGCAAAGCCCGCGCGTCGGTGGGGTTTTCGGAGGTGGCAATGGGCGTCTTCAAGCCGGCAAAGGCAGCATGAAGCGTGTCGGCTGATCCCACAGTGGGATCAGCCATATCTGCTAACGCCTTGCCGTCAGTCTTGATGGTGCCGGTGCCAATGACCATCACCTCCATGAGTTTGGAGACGACGGTGACCTGATGCGGGGCAAGACACCCCGCAGATGATGGTGGACCGTCAAAGACGAGCACCTCACTGGGGTACTCATCAAGCACAGACGTCTCCCCGAGGGAGAGCCTACTGAAGCTGGCGCATAACGCGTCGATGTCGATGTCCTCGCCGGGGTAGCGAGGTCCATCGTCGAGGCGTAGGTCGCTGAAGAGAACACCGAGGTTCACGACAGCGGAGATGACGACGTTGGGGAGTGACTCGTCATCAGACTCCCCATCAGAATCCAGGAGACGGACTCGGACGTCGATCAACATCGCAGAAACCTCCTCGAGGGAAGGCTCCACGGGCATGCTGATCGGTCCGGACGCAAAGCATTCGGCGGTGTTGGCAAAGGGCCCCGCCCAGCGCGTAAATCCGGCCAATGCCGCAAACGGTCCCACGATGGGCGCCAAATGTCGGTGTTTACTCACAACATATGCCATGGGTAGGCTAAAGATGGTGAGAACCGAAAGGACACCGGCGGGCGCTGGGGATGAGGTTGGTACAAGCGAGGAACGCACGATGTACCCAGGTTCAGGGCTCTCCGTAGAGATAATACCCTAGTCTTGCCGGAATGTATAATGCACTAATGAGGCTACAATGTGCTCCTGGAGCTGTTCTACGGAGGAGGAAGAAGGAGCAGCCGGCTCGCATCTACCTCTCCTATATGAGTGTGTGTGTGAAGGTTGATCGACCCTATGCATGGAGGGGGTCGGGGGGTTTTGTAGACAAACCCACCAACCTACAATAAGGGTAAAGGTACATAAGTGGGACCCGGCTGACAGCCTCCCTGGCTGGCTAGAGGGTCCACGGTGGTCTTGTCTTGTCGCTGGAGGGGCCCGTCGGGTGCAAGGTCCCATCTGGCTATGGGATCCGCTGGCTAGCCAATGAGGCTCTCGCGTAAGGTCGACGTAGGACACGTGTAGTACGTCCGGAGTCGTCTAACGAGATTCGTCATAGACTGCCAGTACGGCCGTCTCCACTGTTCCCACGCCGAGTGTGGTAATAGAGTGGGAGTTTGACGGGACGATATTGTGCAGGATGATGGATCAGACCCAGGGTAGGTCAGCAGCATAGCCACCGACGCTGTACCTGCCATGCGCTCCAAACCTGTACTCATGCTGGTGAGTATGCATCTTTGATCATAGGGTCTCGTCATGACCTACGATTTGATGTGACTTGTGCTCCCTGGCTGGCCAGTGGCCTCGCTAGCCGGCACTGGGAACGGCCGCCTCACCCCTAGACGGCAAGCTCATCCTAGATGGCGAGAGGGAGTTAGCCGTCTGGCCTCTAGCTAGCAGGGGCTTCCTTGTCGACCAAAGGTATTTTGCCGTTTCGCCTCTAGCCGGCAAGGAATTCCTAGCCGTCTAGAGAGAGTTGTGCTTTTCCATCGGTGTAGAAGGCAAAGGAGCAGGCTTGATGAGCCTACCCTGGCTTATCCCGCGTCACTTTTGTTGAGGAGTATAAGGAGCAGATAATTCATGAGTAATACAAAGTTCATCAAGATAGTCATCAAGACCGGTATTCTTCAATTTTATCCCATTGTCACTCGTGGTGTGATTGATCTTGATGCCGACGTTTGTCGAGGCCTTTGAAGAAAATCGTTTGAAGACTTCCTGCAGTTCAGTTTTGTAAAGAATTATATTCACCCAAGTATAACGAGAATAGTCGTCAACGATGACGAAGCCATATATAGATGCTACATTGGTTAGACTAGCATAATGAGCATGTCCAAAGATATCCATGTTAAGCAATTCAAAAGGACGAGTAGTGTTCATGAGTCTTCGAGAGGTGCTTGGATTTGGGTTTTTTTCCAGACTCACAAGCCCCGCAGAGATGATCCTTGAGGAAGTTGACACTTACGATGCCAATGACATGCTTCTTCTTTGCCAATGTGTGAAAATTCCTCATGCGTGTATGACCAAGTCGTCAATGCCATAGCCAGCCCTCTGAGGCTTTTGCAAGAAGACACGTGGCCGGATGAGGACATGTAGAAAAATCTACAATGTACAAGTCTCCTCTTTAAAGTCTTTGAAGACTTTGTATTTGTTAGATTTCATGATGACTACACATCGATCTTTGCCAAAGATGACAATCATATCTAGACCACAAAGCATTGAGATTGACATGAGGGTAAACCCAAGGGATTCGACAACCATGACTTTGTCCATGTGTTCGTCCTTGGAAATAGCCACCTTACCATGTCCCAATACCTTGCTTTTTTCCTTTGTCTGTGTAGGTGATATGCTTCAGTGGTGATGTAGTCAGTGGGGTATTCATTAGTAAACTCTTGTCACTATTCATATGATTAGTACACCAACTGTCAAGAACCCACTCAGTGGTTTTTGGTTTGTCATCCTGTAGATGAATTATTACTACTTACCAGCTCATTTGCTTCAGAGTGAAGAATATGATATCCAATTCATCAGACTTAAATTTCATCACATGAAGTATATTTGAGACATAATGAGGACGTGCGAAATGATAAGACATTTCATCAGGATTAGCTTTTGTCCTATCAAGCAATTTCCTCACGTCTCAAGAAAATTCTTCAGATGATGACTTTCATTTGGAGACCTGACCTGCATAATGGATTAGTTCCATTTATTCAGCACCCACATCTGGAGGGGTGGCAAAGACTTGATCATCCTGCGAGGAGCATAAGAGAATTGAAGCATTGAGGCTAATCCACTTCTTTCCACGAGGGGGGGGGGGTAGAGTACTCTGAATAGGCACAATAATTCTTTGAGGACTTATGAATATAGTGATTTGAGGAATAGTGCACATATTCATCTTCCTTGTAGTTTCCCTGCATATCATAAACATTAACATGAGTACCATCATAGGTTTGACCATATGAGGTATTTGTTCCTTGTGAAAACTTTGGTCCACTTGAGGAATTTGATGTGGGGTTCCTGTTCTTCACTGGTGGTGTCATGAGGACATTCACATGAAGACATTCCACGCTAATTTTTGGAACTAAGATTTTCCTCAAGCGTGGTCCAATCCAGCGGTTTGATCCAACATATCTAGCAAATACTTCACCATCCTGATTTTTGAACAATTTATAGTTTGAGTCAAATGACTCATGAGATGAACAGGAAGTTTCACATGCAAAGCCTGTTAGAGTAGATGGATAAAGAGTAGGACCTTTTGCCGCAACCCATTAGGTTCTGGGATATTGCTCAGGTTTCGAGTATGACCCATCAACGTTCAATTTTCTCTCAAAGGCAATGCCCTCTTTCCTAGGGGTTTTGTTCAGAATCTGCTTTTTGAGCAAATCACAAAGGGTTTGATGTCCTTTGAGACTTTTGTATATTCTTGTTACATACAATTCCTTCAACCCTGCATTTTCGTGAGGGACATTTGTGGTTTCCTCAAGTGAGGAATTTGTAACCACAGATAAGAATTTGTAGAAATGGAAGCATTTGAGGTTTCATGTGAAGAATTAATAGATTCGCTTTCGATGCATTTCAAGCATTGTAGAATGAATTCTTCCTTAGCAGTACTAATCTGTTGAGAAAGCAGATCTTCCTGAGCGGTACTAATGTGTTTTCAATTCGAAGATCATAATGATACGCTTTTCAGTTTTCAAGATCTTGCTTTCTTTGAAGGAATTTATAAGAAAGATTATAATTATTGGCTAAGAGAGTGACATGACGATCCCGAAGACTATCAAACCTAGACTGAATACTTTTGACATCATTAGTCAAGATTTGAGTCCGGTCCATTTCCTCATTCAACAAGTCATCGCTTTTGTCTAGCAGTTTCTGAAGCTTTTTAATAGAAGTTTGTTGCTTAGTGGCAATATTAGCAAGCTTTTAGTAACTGGGTTTTTGATAGTACTCAGGTTCACCATCGCTAGAATTAGAGGAGGAACTGTGGCTAGGAACCTTTGAACCTTTTACCATGAAGTAATAGGTGGGAGCAAAGTCATCATCATAGTCATCAGTGTTGTTGACGTTGTCATTTTGTTCTAGATCAAAGATGGACTCGCTCACGAATGTAGTAGCAAGGGCCAAGGTTGCCTCACCAGACTCTAACTCCTCTTCAGAACCTTCCTCTTCATCACTTTCTTCAGATTCTTCCTCAAAATCCATTTCTTTTCCAATAAGTGTCCGAGCCTTTCTAAAGCTGGTCTTCTTGTGCGATGAGGACTTTGAGGATGAGGAAATTGAAGATTCCTTCTTTTTCCTCGAGTCATCAGAACTTTCATCCTTATACTTCTTCTTTAACTCCTTCACCCAGCGAGGACAGTCAGCAATATGGTGACCATATTTCTTGCATTTATGGCAGGTCCTCTTCTTGTATTCCTCACGCGAAGATTCTGATTTCGTCACATCTCTTCTTGAAGACTTTCCAAACTGGCCTCATCTTGAGAACTTCTGGAATTTCCTCACGAGCATTGCAAGTTCCTGACCATGTTCTTCAGCGTAACCAAGGGTTCAATCAGAGTCTTCTTCTTCAGATGAGGAAATAGCTTTTTCCTTCAGCGCACGAGGTCTTCCGTAGCTTGATCCATAAAGGTCTTATTTATCAACTTGTTGGAATTCATGAGTGTTGAGTCTCTCAAGAATATCAGCATGATCTAGTGCCTTGAATTCTCTTTGTTCTTCAATCATCAGAACCATTGTATTGAAAGAAGAATCAAGAGATCTCAGCAGGTTCTTCACAACTTCATGATCAGTGATGTCTGTGGCTCCAAGAGCCTATAGATCATTGGAGATGCCAGTGAGGCGATCGAAGGTTTCTTGGCAGCTCTCGTTGTCAAGTTTCTTGAAGCGGTTGAATAGATTGCGAAGATCATCAACTCGAGAGTCACATTGAGTGGAGACTCCTTCATTGACCTTGGACAACCTTTCCTAGATTTTCTTTGCAGTACCCAAAACACTCACTCTGCTACACCAACCTTTGCTCAGATGGCCACACATGATATTCTTTGCTTGACAGTCGAATTGCTTGAATCTATTCACATTAGCAGCTATGACAATTTCAGACACGGTGTCACTCCTCTTTCCACACTATACCAGAGATTTTTGTCAATTTCTTTAAGCTGCATGTGCATCTTGTTCTTCCAGCAGGGGAATGATACGTCTCAAACGTATCTATAGTTTTTGATGGTTTCACGCTGTTATCTTGTCTTCTTTGGTTGTTTTATGTACCTTTTATATCTTTTTGGGACTAACTTATTAATTCAGTGCCAAGTGCCAGTTCCTGTTTTTTCCATTTTTTTTGACTCTTTTCAGATCTGATTTTGGAACGGAGTCAAAACGGAAGAAAAACCCCGAAATGATTTTTTCCCGAACGGAAGAAGACCAGGGGGCTTTTGGGCCAAGCTAGGTGGGCTCCAGGGAGCCCACAAGTGTCATGCCCAAGATGCGACCCTAACCTCAATTTGGCATGACGGCCTCGTCAGGGATAGAAGCGCAACTCGTCGTGTCGCAAGAATGGATATCGTTACAAGTACATGTACTGAAAAGAAGAGAGATATATATATAGAATTGGCTTACACTCGCCACAAGCTACATCAGAGTAACAACAGTACATCACATTTTCATCAAGAGTAAGAGCAGGGTCCGACTATGGACGAAAACAAAGGACAAAAGAAGAACGACGTCCATCCTTGCTATCCCAGGCTGCCGGCGTGGAACCCATCCTAGATCGAAGAAGAAGAAGAAGAAGAAGAAGAAGAAGCAACTCCAAATGAACAATCAACGCGCTCGCGTCAAGTAACCTTTACCTGTACCTGCAACTGGTTTTGTAGTAATCTTTGAGCCACAGGGGACTCTGCAATCTCATTTCCAAAGGTATCGAGACTAGCAAAGCTTAATGGGTGAGGCATGGTTAAGTGGTGAGGTTGCAGCAATGACTAAGCATATATTTGGTGGCTAACTTACGAGTACAAGAAATAAGAGGGGAGGCTCTACGCATAGCGGACGTGATCTACTAATGATCAAATGAATGATCCTGAACACCTACCTACGTCAGACATAACCCCACCGTGTCCTCGATCGGAGAAGGAACTCACGAAAGAGACAGTCATGGTTACGCACACAGTTCACATTTTTTAATTAAGTTAACTTCAAGTTATCTAGAACAAATGTTAAACAAAGTTTCAATGTTGCCACATAACCGCGGGCACGGCTTTCCGAAAGATTTAACCCTGCAGGGGTGCTCCAACTAGTCCATCACAAATTACCACAAGCCGCATAGAAATCCTCAATCACAAGCCAGGGCGAGGGGGACCTGACGCCGGTGGGGCGACGACTCGCAGAGGAGCTGTGGGGAGGGCTCGGGCATAGGGGAGGCGCGATGGTGAAGAGGAGTGAGGGCGCAGGCGGGCAGCTCGGCGGGCCATGAGGGCGAGGCAGGAGGAGGGCAGGGGAAGCGAGCGAGCACCGGGACTGGAGGTCTAGGGCGGCGCGGGGACGAGGAGAGGTGGGATTGAGGGAGGCCGCGGCACGCACAGAGGAGGAGGACGGGGAGAACAGAGGGGATCGGGGGAAGACAGGAGGAATAAGGAGGCACTGGGAGGAGGAAAACATGAGAGGGAGAGAAGGGAATCGGGAGGCTGAGCCTCCTCTTGCTAGGGCTAGCAGGGGCCAGTTGGGCCTGGGCCGGCTGGCCAAGGGCAAGCTCCTCTCATCCCCTCCTTTTGGTTTTTCTCGTTAAAAAAAACAGAAAACAACCACAAAAGAAATAGAAAAAGGTTTTTTAATAAAAATAAAAATAAAATGCCTTTTGACTACTTTAGAAATCTACACCAACTATAAAAAATAGTTGGGCATTTTTTAAACGGATAAAAATAAAACATTTGAAGAATAAAATAAAACCCCTTTTATTTAAAGAATAAAATAAAAGCCCTTTAAAGGAGAAAAGAAAAGAGTCTGTTTTAGAAAATAAACAAAGGAAAAAAATAAAGGAAACCCAAGGGGTTGTGCCCACATTTAATAAAAGGACTTTTATTGAAAAGAAGAAGACGAACCCTTTTAAATAGGTGTTTAAAACGGGAAACTTTAGCGAACCGCAAAAACGAAATAAGAGGGGAGAGAGGGAGTTTCTATCGCACTATGACTCGGCGAGCACTCGAAGCTCACACACTCAAAACACCACACGCGATGCAAGATGCCATGCATGATCCGACGATGCAAACTAAATGATGATGCAACCAACAAAATAAAATTGCCACACGACGGAAACAAAATAAAGGGGGGAATCTTCTGGAACGTCGGCATGGGGCTGTCACAACTTTCCTACACTACAAGAGGATCTCGCCCCGAGATCCAAGAATGAAAGGAGGAAGAGGATGAGAAAGAACAGGAGGTAAAAACTTAGTCGCTTCTTTGACAAACGAGTGAAACCAACGATCCATGAAGGTTGCAAAGAGATGAGGAATGAAATGAGAAACAAACAAGAATTCACGGAAAATTTCGGCAGCACTTCGGTAGGAAAATGGGACAAAAAATTCGATAAGATGGTAGAATTAGACAATATTCACAACAAACAACTAAATAGAACAAGGGAACACCATGATCTTGGTAGAATAACACGATAGAACCAAAAGAGCAACATCACAATGCCTCCAGAACAATAGAATATGAAGTATGTCAAGCGGAAGAAGGGAATGAAGAAAGGAATGACAACTATCATCATAATAGAATAGAAGAGCCTCCGGACAAAGAATTGACGGAGTAGTTGGAAAATCAACAACGAAGAAGAAGACAGTAGTGGGCTTATGAAAACCTTTTCAAACTAATGAAGTGACAACCAGCCACTAACAGAAACAAGGATTGATTGGGAGAAACAAGATATGAACAATTTCTTACACCAAGAGGATACATTGAGAACTTGGATTAATGACAAGCACCATGATAGCAACAAGCCATAGGAAAAGCTTTAGGTGAAATCCAAACCAAGATAGCTCAATGAAGAAATCATGGGTTGAAAATATCTCACGATCATAGAATTGGTGGGTTTAGTTACATCATTCTTGAAAGGAAAACTCTTCGAGGCTCCTACACTAACAAGAATGCTATAATACCACCTCAAAGGATAAAGGAAGAACAAATGCACTTGGAGATGCAAGAGAAGAAAACTTGAGGTTCTCCAATAAGAATCTTGAAGAACACTTGAGAATGTATTGAAACCTTGATGAACCACCATGAAGGGCCTCCGTATACAAATGAACGATGCAAAGATATGAAGGTAGAAAAGAATAAGATTATGACCTTGCCAGGATTTAGATGAAACCTCACCAAGAGATACTAAAAGAACTTGGAACTCCGGAAAAGAAAGATAAGCGCTTGAGAAAAGAATGATATCATGAGCCACTCCGGAAGAAGAATTCCGATTACTATGAACAAGAATAAGAATTATGTTATGCTTATCCTTCATCACGTTTAATTGATGACAAGCAACGGATTTAGCATACAACTTATTCCTCTTGAATGAATCTTGAAGAGACAGAGAGATAAGCACCACTTGAGGCATAATTGAAGGAAGCACCAGTAAGAATTCACAACTGAATGGGAATTCCAAGAATGCATGGAAACATATGAGAATGAAGAGATCATGATCCACCTAACAGAAAACTTGAACAAAGCACCGGATAATCGAGAGACGAACGAAGCGACAACAATTGAGAAGAATTGAGGATGAAAGATGAAAGCTGAGAACGAAGAATCTTCTAAAATGATGGCCTTCGGAGAATTGAGAATGAAAACAACTCAGAAATGCACCGGATAGCAATAAAGGGATTACTCATGATTGGAACAATTAAGATGATGGCACCAAGCTGAAATGATGAATCTTCTAGAGAATGGACCAAGTCTGAGAGAAACACTCCTTCTATCTTCAAAGCTGAGAATGATGACGAGAAACAGCACCAAGGATAATGAGACACTCCGGAATAAATAAGAATGGAATGTTGAGCCAAATATGAGAATTAATTCGAATAGATCTTGGAGAAGGGATATGACTGATGAAATTCATACTTACGTCATAGTTGAAAAGAATTAAAGATCTCCAGAAAGATTAGAAGAGACATATAAGATCCTGGGAAAAACCTGTGGGTTATGGGCCCACTCAAAGAAACCACCGTTGAAAAGATTGCTAGCACGAGAGATATTGCACTGGTATAATAAAACTAGATGATGTTAGCACCTTGAAATAAATGAAGGATCGAGAATCACGACTTCTGAAATATCTTCAACACCCCGGATAGAAAAAAGAGGAATGAATAGCAAGATAGGCTCATAAGAATTATCAACATGGGAAAGAATTAGAGGATGAAAAGGATATGATGAACAGTGACAACTGAATTGAATTCAACGGCAAGGATGACAAGAGTGAACAAATATGACACGAATCTCCTGAGAATCTTCACCATGAATCACCGGATAAGAGAGAAAAGAACAGACAGCAGAAGCACAAAGAAAAGAAAACTCTTGGATGAAAATCCAATCACTAAAAAAAAGGGTGGTAGGGCGGGAAAAAACAAACACGAATTGGAACAGATGAGATGAACTCCGGCATAAAAGAGAGATTGATCTTGCAAAATTCGGAAAGGATAGAATTCACTAGGAGAGAAACACACCGGTTGAAAAGAATTAACATGACGACTCCGGTTGACAAGAATTGATATGACAATTTGAATGAACAAAATAATTTGCATTCTCACATGGAAATATGAGAACACCTCTTAGGAAGGATTTGAAATCACCACTTGACATCGAAGCAACTTGAATTACCATATTCCAACAAAACAAAGGATGTGGCTCGCAATTAGCCAGAACAAACTCATGAGAAAGATTTCGTCCAATATTTTCGTGGACAGGATCGCATGGGCTCGATTTTACAGTAGCCATCAAGTGCAAGGCGGTGCACCCGACATACGAAGCGTCCCCGAGTCGTAGCAAGCTACAAGGACTCTTTAAGACACAACGTGTACCGCTGTAAGTCGACCGTGAACACACGAATCCACTAGATGTCGAACCACAACCTAACGTCAGGCATTTGTTGGAAGATTGTCCTATAAGCAACTACTTGAATTCCCACCTAAGAATTCCGGAAATATCTGGTCATGCAATATGGTACACGGATACAAGGAGTAATATCACACAACTCCTATACTAACCCGTCACACGTATCACATCTGTCAACACACAACCAGAATTTCGGACCTTCATCTACAACAGACCCTTGTGATCACAACGATACAAAGTATGGCAGTACTCCCGAACAAGCTACACCAGTACTGGGGACATCGGGGTTATCTCGCCACTACTAGTATTGAAGCAATTACGAACATCCTTCGTTCTTAGATACTCAGAAATCTGAATGATAACGATGTGCTCAAGGATCCCCTGGAGCTCAACTCCCCGAAAGAAAATCAAGTCAGAGTGGAGGCACCAAGACAGAACTCCGTCACATCGGCATCATATAGACTCCAAAAATATCCGCGTGATCCTAAAAAAAATTTTAGTGAGAAGAGGAGTAGAATAAATTATTACGTCAAGATTCCTCACCAGAGCATAGAAGAGGAGAAAAAAGAATCCTACTCTCCGATATATAACTAGACTCAAAGCAGTTTTTCACTAGACTTGACTCGGCCAAGTTCGATCAATCAAGGGGGCTCCTAGGTCGGTACTGCTCTGATACCAACTTGTCACGCCCAAGATGCGACCCTATCCTCAATTTGGCACGACGGCCTCGTCAGGGATAGAAGCGCATCTCGTCGTGTCGCAAGAATGGATATCGTTACAAGTACATTTACAGAAAAGAAGATATATATATATATATATATAGAATTGGCTTACACTCGCCACAAGCTACATCAGAGTCACAACAGTACATTACATATTCATCAAGAGTAAGAGCAGGGTCCGACTGCGGACGAAAACAAACGACAAAAGAAGAACGACGTCCATCCTTGCTATCCCAAGCTGCCGGCCTCGAACCCATCCTAGATCGATGAAGAAGAAGAAGAAGAAGCAACTCCAAATGAACAATCAATGCGCTCGCGTCAAGTAACCTTTACCTGTACCTGCAACTGGTTTTGTAGTAATCTTTGAGCCACAGGGGACTCTGCAATCTCATTTCCAAAGGTATTGAGACTAGCAAAGCTTAATGGGTGAGGCATGGTTAAGTGGTGAGGTTGTAGCAACGACTAAGCATATATTTGGTGGCTAACTTACGAGTACAAGAAATAAGAGGGGGAGGCTCTACGCATAGCGGACGTGATCTACTGATGATCAAATGAATGATCCTGAACACCTACCTACGTTAGACATAACCCCACCGTGTCCTCGATCGGAGAAGGAACTCACGAAAGAGACAGTCATGGTTACGCACACAGTTCACATTTTTTATTTAAGTTAACTGCAAGTTATCTAGAACCAGTGTTAAACAAAGTTTCCACGTTGCCACATAACTGCGGGCATGGATATCTGAAAGATTTAACCCTGCACGGGTGCTCCAACTAGTCCATCACAAATTACCACAAGCCGCATAGAAATCCTCAATCACGACACTCGCGATCTCGTCGGATTCCTTAGTGGAAAACCTCAACTCTGAGATTACCCAAAGCATCACCGGAATCCTGATGCATAAGATATCTCGTCAAAGGTAAAACTAATCCAGCAAGGCCGCCCGGCGTGTCGACGATCCCGATAGGAGCCGCGTACCTCGTTCTCAAGACACGACGGATAAGCACAGGGTACGGTTGGCCCCGCAAACGGCTCTAGTTTTGGACCAGCACCAACAGCACTGGCCCCCCTGTATTATGTGAAATTACTCGTCGAATTCATGACGCCCTATGCTTTCAGTATTAACAAGTTATTATGTTGGGCAAATGTAGTACCAATGTTGGGCCTTGCCGGACCAGCTTTAATCTAAAATGAATTATCAAGGGGTCCCCATAACAACCCCGATCGTGTTAGGAGCACTCCTTTATGGAACATAACACCGATAGCCGAAACTAAGGGGGCAAAGGTGGAACAAAACACCAAGCTAGAAAGGACGAGCCTTCCACCTTTTACCAAGTATATAGGTGCATTAAATTAAATAGCATTTAATATGGTGATAAGACAATGAACCCATGTTATCACATGGAAGCAACTACACCTGCAACTAGCAACGCTAACAACATGGATAAGTAAGCATTAACATAGCCAATCAGTGGTTTTGCTAGGTTGAATAGGTTGAAGGTTATCATGGCATTGTTGAGAGGCTCATATATGACAAGTGCTAGGCAACGAGACGTAAACGGTAGAAACTGTAAAACTAGCATGGCAATGATAGTAATGGTATCTGGGGAAATGGTCATCTTGCCTGAGATCCCGCATGGAAGAAGAACATCTCCATGAAGCAGAAGAACCAACGTAGTCGAACGGGTCCTCACATTCCGACACGCTTGCGGAACTCTATCGAGACGGAGCAAACCGGAAACAAACATCAACACAAATATTCACCACAGCAAAAGCAAGACATGATACATACCCTAATATGATGCATGATCAATTCAATGATGCAAGGCATGGCATGGCAATTCACCTCAAGCAGACACTTGACATTTAGTGAAGCTCGATATGCAACGAGTTGCATATCGATGAAACTCCCCGTTTAATTATTTAGTTCACTCCCGTTTATTTACACGGCAATATTTAATTGTTGTTAACATGGAAAGGGTGAAGCTATGGTCCTACATGGCATCCTAGTCGGTTATCACGCGGAGCATAGATCGGAGCCACGGCACAAGAAACATGCAACACAAGAACTTAAGCCATGAATGCGTCATGCATGCGAGTTACAACAACACATGCAAGAAGAGAAAGAAGCAAGTGTCGCCACGGCGAGCGAGAGGGAGCCATGGCGGCAAGACAGAAACGATGCCACGGCAACGTTCCTATCCCGGTAACTCGTCGAGATATCGTGCCAACGTACGTATAGGGAGCGCGTGCGGGAACGCTAAATAAAGATGGGGTGATCCCGGTTACGGGGTTCCCATGTGTCGGGCACAACATAAGAGGAACAACGTGCAACGAGCAACATACGGTGCAACATACATATATCTCATACAACACATGTACACGGTTCACGGCCACGTCTCATCGGTATACCTTTGAAGCGTGCAAACGGAGGGGTTCGGTGAAGGTGAAGGAGAAAAACTGTCGTCGGGGTCGTAGTGGTAGTCATGGTTCTAGGGTCTTGTCCATGGTTGTCATTCTCTTGTCCTCGGTACACGGTCTTCAGCGTCGGTTACGGTCTTCACCTTGGTTGTCGAACACGGGTCTTCGGCGACGTCGAGGAAGTCGAACTCGTTTCCGGGGTCGTCGAGGACGTCGTGGTGCTCGTCGAATTTGTCAGTTCCACGGAGGAGGGAATGGTGCACGCGGCGACGACACGCGACACAACAGCAACTACAGCAACTAGCAAGCGTAGCAAACTACCTACAGCTACTAGCACTAGCATCTAACACCACAAGCAACTAACACAGGCAAGCAACTAAGCAACAGCTAAAGCAGCAGCAAGAACAAACTGCAGCAGCAAGCAGGCTAGCAGCAAACAAGCATCTACAGCAAAGCAGCGGCTATAGCACCAGCACGCATCGGTAGCAGCGCAAGCAGGCCACGTTCCTGGCATCAGGCAGCAGCAACGGCGCGCAACAGCAACTAGCATCAACTAGCTAGCAGCTAGCATACACCCGGCAGAGCAGCTAGAAACCTTGCAGGCAAACAGCAGCAGCTCCAACTCCTACCAGCAGCAGGAAAACGGCAACCGGGAGCTCGGCAAGGGAGGCGAGCATGCGGGCAGGGAGCCTCCGGCGAGAGGAACGGCGAGATCGGCGGGGCATCTGCGGGGAAGACCTCGGGGAACGCGAGCACGAGGGCTAGGGTTGCGAGGGGAGGACCTCGGGGCCTTGCAGGGAACGGCGACCGCAGGCGGCAGCGAAGCTGCGCTGGGGCACGGAACCTACAGGCGGGCCGCGGCACCTCGGCCACGGCGAGGCATGGGCGGTGACCGGGGTCAGGGGCAGGCACGGGTGGCCAGGGCGAGGGGGACCTGACACCGGAGGGGTGACGGCTCGCAGAGGAGCTACGGGGAGGGCTCGGGCACAGGGGTGGCGCGATGGCGGAGAGGAGTGAGGGTGTAGGCGGGTAGCTCGGTGGGCGATGAGGGCGAGGTAGACGACGGGCAGGGGAGGCGAGCGAGCACGGGGACTGGAGGTCTAGGGCGGCACGGGGACGAGGAGAGGTGGGATTGAGGGAGGCCGCGGCACGCACAGAGGAGGGAGACGGGGAGAACAGAGGGGATCAGGGGAAGACATGAGGAAGTAGGAGGCGCTGGGAGGAGGAAAACACGAGAGGGAGAGAAGGGGATCGGGAGGCTAAGCCTCCTCTCGCTAGGGCTAGCAGGGGCTAGTTGGGGCTCGGCCGGTTGGCCTGGGCAGGCTCCTCTCATCTCCTCCTTTTGGTTTTTCTCTTTTAAAAAAAACAGAAAACAACCGCAAAAGAAAAAGAAAAAGGTTTTTTAATAAAAATGAAAATAAAATGCCCTTTGACTCCTTTAGAAATCTACCCCAACTATAAAAAATAGTTGGCCATTTTTTTAAACGAATAAAAATAAAACCTTTTGAAGAATAAAATAAAACCCCATTTATTTAAAGAATAAATTAAAAGTTCTTTAAAGGAGAAAAGAGTCTGTTTTAGAAAATAAACAAAGGGAAAAAATAAAGGAAACCCAAGGGGTTGTCCCCACATTTAATAAAAGGACTTTTATTGAAAAGAAGAAGACGAACGCTTTTAAATAGGGGTTTAAAACGGGAAACTTTAGCAAACCGCAAAAACGGAATAAGAGGGGAGAGGGGGAGTTTCTATCGCACTAAGACTCGGCAAGCACTCGAATCTCACACACTCAAAACACCACACACGATGCAAGATGCCATGCATGATGCGACGATGCAAACTAAATGATGATGCAACCAACAAAAGAAAATAGCCACACGACAGAAACGGAATAAAGGGGGAATCTTCTGGAACATCGGTATCGAGCTGTCACAACAAGCCCCCACTCCGCCACCAGGGGGGAGGCGGCGGTCGGCAGGCTTGCGGCCTCCCTGGCCGCCCCCTAACCTAGATCTTTGGCCTATAAATTCCCAAATATTCCGCTAAAAATCAGGGGAGCCTTGAAAATACTTTTCCGCCGCCGCAAGCTTCCATTTCTGTGAGATCTCATCTAGAGACCCTTCCCGGCGCCCTACCGGAGGCGACTTTGGAGTTGGAGGGCTTCTTCATCATCATCGTCGCCCCTCCGATGACTCGTGAGTAGTTCACTGCAGACCTACGGGTCCGTAGTTAGTAGCTAGATGGCTTCTTCTCTCTCTTGGATCTTCAATACAAAGTTCTCCATGATCTTCATGGAGATCTATCCGATGTAATCTTCTTTGGCGGTGTTTTTGTCGAGATCCGATGAATTGTGGAATTGTGATCAGATTATCTATGATATATATTTGAGTCTTTGCTGATTTCTTATATGCATGATTTGATATCCTTGTAAGTCTCTCCGAGTCTTGGGTTTTGTTTGGCCAACTAGATCTATGATTCTTGCAATTGGAGAAGTGCTTGGTTTTGGGTTCTGCCATGTGGTGACCTTTCCCAGTGACAGTAGGGGTAGCAAGGCACACATCAAGTAGTTGCCATCAAGGGTAAAAAGATTGGGTTTCTATCACTGGTTTGAGATTATCCCTCTACATCATGTCATCTTGCTTAAGGCGTTACTCTGTTCTTATGGACTTAACACACTAGATGCATGTTGGATAGCGGTCGACGTGTGGAGTAATAGTAGTAGAAGCAGACTGTATTGGTCTACTTGTTTTGGACGTGATGCCTATAGATATAATCATTGCATATATATTGTCACGACTTTGCGCGGTTCTATCAATTGCTCGATAGTAATTTGTTCACCCACCATCTACTTGCTTTCATGAGAGAAGCCACTAGTAAACACTACGGCCCCCGGGTCTATTCACATCCATCGTTTCATCTCCGCTTTTACTTTGCTTTGTTACTTTGTTGCTTTCAGTTCTCACTTGGCAAACAATCTATAAGGGATTGACAACCCCTTCATAGCTATGGGAGCAAGTTTTGTGTTTGTGCAGGATCTTGAGATACTCCTCCACCGGATTGATACCTTGGTTCTCAAACTGAGGGAAATACTTACCACCGCTGTGCTACATCACCCTTTTCGCTTCGAGGGAACACCAACGCAAGGCTCCAAGGCCACGGGGGAAATCCTTTGCATACTTGGCCAGGAAGTCCCTCAAGGCGTAGCTGCGGCTGAAGGATTCCTGGTGCCGTCGACATGACTATTCTTGGCGCCATTGGACGGTCTTTTGTGCAGTAGCAGAAATATTTCTGGCGCCGTTGCCAGGGATACACAGCTGACATCAGAAGTATTTCTGGCGCCATTCCCGGGGAGGTGAAATCAAGATCTATCCAAGTAGGTCTCACAAACTCTTCTCTTGCATTTACTTTTGTTGTCAGTTGCCTCTCGTTTTCCTCTCCCCCACTTCACATTTGCCGTTTTCATTTGCCTTTCTCCTTTGCCTTTTTCGTTCGCCCTTTCCTTCTCGCTTGCCTTTTGTTCGCTTGTGTGCCTTGTGCCTTCAATATGGTTGCATATTCGCTTGCTGAAAATCTATTGATATGGATACTCATCCACTAGCTAGTCTCTTTAAGAGACCCACTATTGTTGAACGAATCGCTAGTGAGTTGAGGACAATTGACTATTTCTATGGAGTTTTGCTTGAGATGTGTGAATCTGAAAATCGTGATGAAGAAATTATGAAGTGATTCACGAGAGTTCCTTGGATGAAAAACATGATTGCAATGGTTTCACTATAAATTATATTAGTGATAATCATGCTAAAATTATGCAAAACCCTAAGCTTGTGGATGCTAGTTTTGCTTTGTCCACTACTTGTTGCGATAATCATGATTGGGGTGATGATATTTCTTATGATCTTGAAAATTTGTTCAAACCTCATGATGAATATGATATTTGCAACAATACTAAAAGTGGGATTGGAGAAGTCATGACATTATTTGATGATAATCCCACTATTTTTGAAGAGCGTCAACTTTGCATGCATGTGGATCATGAAAAGAATATCCTTTGTGATAGTTACATTGTTGAATTCTAATATTATCCCACATGTAATTGCTATGAGAGAGGAAAATATTGTGGTAGAAACATTCATGTTACCAATTTACCTCTCGTTATGTTGAGATTGCTATTGTCTCTTTCTCCTTCCTTGCATATGGCAACTATTGGTTGTCTTGATAATTGGTTTTCCTATAAAATGCCTATGCATAGGAAGTATGTTAGACTTAAATGTGATTTTCACATGGTTTACGATGCTCTCGTTGTGCTTCAATTCTTGTCTTTTGTGAGAGCATCATTGAATGCCTAGCTAAGGGTGTTAAACAAAAGCGCTTGTTGGGAGGCAACCCAATGAATTTATCCTTTTTCTTTCTGTTCTGTGTTTTTCACACTTTCATAATTCTGTTATGATTGTGTTTTTTGTCTTTCTTTTTGCGTTTGTGCCAAGCAAAACCGTTATGATTAGTCTTGGGGATGATCGTTTGGTCATGCTGGAAAAGACAGAAACTTTCTGCTCACGAAAAGAATTTCCATTTTTCTTCTGTAAGAGCTTTTGAGTTGATTCTTTTGATTCTGATTGCTACACAAATTATTCAGACTTCCATAAGTTTTCATAATTTTTGAAGTATCAGAGGTATACGAAATATACAGATTGCTACATACTAGTCTGTTGTTAACAGATTCTGTTTTTTGTTGTGTTGGTTGCTTATTTTGATGAAACTATGGATAGTATCGGGGGGTATTAGCCATGGAAGATTGAAAGTACAGTAACCCAACATCAGCACAAGTAGAATTTAAGTTTGCTACAGTACCTAAGGAAGTGGTGGTTTGCTTTCTTGTACTAATGTTATCATGAGTTTCTGTTTAAGTTTCGTGTTGTGAAGTTTTCAAGTTTGGGTGAAGTTCTTATGGACAAAGAGATAAAGAGTGGCAAGAGCTCAAGCTTGGGGATTCCCAAGGCACCCCAAGAGAATCAAGGATGCCGTAAAAGCCTAAGCTTGGGGATGCCCCGGGAAGGCATCCCCTCTCTCGTCTTTAATCCATCCGTAACGTTACTTGGGGCTATATTTTTATTCACCACATGTTATGTGTTTTTGCATGGAGCGTCTTGTATCGTAGGAGTCTTTTATTCTTGTTGTGTCACAATCATCCTTGCTGCACACTTATAGAGAGAGACATGCACACACCGTGATTTTGTTGAGCTTCACTTATATCTTTTGGTAGACAATTCAGCTCACATGTGCTTCACTTATATCTTTTGAGCTAGATACTTTTGCTCTATGTGCTTCACTTATATCTTTTAGAGCACATCGGTGCGTGGCTTGGTAGTTGATCTATGCTTTTGAAGTACTCTCAAAAGGGGTAGTTATCCAAAGGGATACGAAAACTTCCACCTTCATGTGCATTGAATAGTTAGAGAAGTTTGATTCATCTCAATTAGTTTTGAGTTGTGGATTATGGTAATATTGAAGTCATGCTAGTAAGGTCTTGTGGATCTAGAGATACTTGTGTTGAAGTTAGTGATTCCCGTAGCATGCACCTATGGTGAACCGCTATGTGATGAAATATGGGCATGATTAGTATATTGATTGTCATCATTTGCGTGGCGGTCGGGATCGCGTGATGGTTTATACCTACCAACCCTTCCCCTAGGAGTATGCGTTGAATGCTTTGTTTCGATTACTAATAAAACTTTTGCAACAAGTATGTGATTTCTTCATGACTAATGTTGAGTCCATGGTTTAGATGCACTTTCACCTTTCACCATCACTATCATCTTAGTGCCGTGCAACTTTCGCCGGTGCACAAAACCCACCATTAGCCTCCCTCAAAACAGCCACCATACCTACCTACTATGGCTTTTTCAAAAGTAATTCCGAGATATATTGCCATGCAACTACCACCATGACATGTGCCACCACGTCTACTTTGCCTTTGCATGATTGTAAGATAGCTAGCATGATGTTTCCATTGATGTCTACGCCATGCTAGATCATTGCCACGGTACACTACCGAAGGCATTCCATATAGAGTCATAGTTGCTCTAATTTTTTAGTTGAAAGTGTGATGATCATCATTAATGGAGCATTGTCCCATGTGAGGAAATTAAATAGGCCAAAGAAGCCCATAAAAAAAGAGGCCAAAGAGCCCACCCAAATTAAAAAAAATGAGAGAAAAAGAGAGAAGGGACAATGCTACCACTTTTTCCACACTTGTGCATATTAAAGCACCATGATCTTCATGATTGAGAGTCTCTCCTTTTGTCACCACCATATAGCTAGTGGGAAATTTTCATTATAGAACTTGGCTTGTATATTCCAATGATAGGCTTCCTCAAAATTGCCTTAGGTCTTCGTGAGCAAGCAAGTTGGATGCACACCCACTAGTTTTCTTTAAGAGCTTTCACATACTCGTAGCTCTAGTGCATCATTTGTATGGCAATCCCTACTCATTCACATTGATATCTATTGATGAGCATATCCACAACTCGTTGATATGCCTAGTTAATGTGACTATCTTCTCCTTTTTTGTCTTGCAACCTCCACCACATTCCACACCATCTATAGTGCTATAACCATGGCTCACGCTCATGTATTGCGTGAGAGTTGAAAATGTTTGAGAAAGTAAAGGTGTGAAACAATTACTTGGCCAATACCGGGGTTGTGCAATGATGATAGAGCATAGCCAGACTATATGCTTTTGTAGGGATAACTTTCTTTTGGCCTTGTTATTTCGAAAGTTCATGATTACTTTGCTAGTTTGCTTGAATTATTATTGTTTCCACGTCAATAGCAAACTATTGTTTTGAACCTAATGGATCTGAACATTCACGTCACATAAGAGGAATTACAAAGGACACCTATGCTAGGTAGCATGAAAGCATCAAAAATTCATTCTTATCACTTCCCTACTCGAGGACGAGCAGGAGTTAAGCTTGGGGATGCTTGATACGTCTCAAACGTATCTATAATTTTTGATGGTTTCACGCTGTTATCTTGTCTTCTTATGTTGTTTTATGTACCTTTTATATCTTTTTGGGACTAACTTATTAATTCAGTGCCAAGTGCCAGTTCCTAGTTTTTCCGTGTTTTTGATTCTTTTCAGATCTAATTTTGGAACGAAGTCCAAATGGAACAAAAACCCCGAAATGATTTTTTCCCGAACGGAAGAAGACCAGGGGGCTTTTGGGCCAAGCCAGGTGGGCTCTAGGGAGCCCACAAGCCCCCACTCTGCCACGAGGGGGGGAGGCAGCGGTGGGCAGGCTTCTGGCCTCCCTAGCCGCCCCCTCACCTAGGTCTTTGGCCTATAAATTCCCAAATATTCCGCAAAAAATCAGGGGAGCCTCGAAAATACTTTTCCGCCGCCGCAAGCTTCCGTTTCTGCGGGATCTCATCTGGAGACCCTTCTCGGCGCCCCGCCGGAGGGGACTTTGGAGTCGGAGGGCTTCTTCATCATCATGATCGCCCCTCCAATGACTCGTGAGTAGTTCACTTCAGACCTACGGGTCCGTAGTTAGTAGCTAGATGGCTGCTTCTCTCTCTTGGATCTTCAATGCAAAGTTCTCCATGATCTTCATGGAGATCTATCCGATGTAATCTTCTTTGGCAGTGTGTTTGTCGAGATCCGATGAATTGTGGAATTGTGATCATATTATCAATGATATATATTTGAGTCTTTACTGATTTCTTATATGCATGATTTTATATCCTTGTAAGTCTCTCCGAGTCTTGGGTTTTGTTTGGCCAACTAGATCTATGATTCTTGCAATGGGAGAAGTGCTTGGTTTTGGGTTCTGCCATGTGGTGACCTTTCCCAGTGACAGTAGGGGCAGCAAGGCACACATTAAGTAGTTGCCATCAAGGGTAAAAAGATGGGGTTTTTAGCATTGGTTTGAGATTATCCCTCTACATCATGTTATCTTGCTTAAGGCGTTACTCTGTTCTTATGGACTTAATACACTAGATGCATGCTGGATAGCGGTCGACATGTGGAGTAATAGTAGTAGATGCAGACAATATCGGTCTACTTGTTTTGGACGTGATGCCTATAGATATAATCATTGCATAGATATCGTCACGACTTTGCGCGGTTCTATCAATTTCTCAACAGTAATTTGTTCACCCACCGTCTACTTGCTTTCATGAGAGAAGCCACTAGTAAACACTACGACCCCCGGGTCTATTCACATCCATCGTTTACATCGCCGCTTTTACTTTGCTTTGTTACTTTGTTGCTTTCAGTTCTCACTTGGCAAACAATCTATAAGGGATTGACAACCCCTTCATAGCGTTGGGAGCAAGTTTTGTGTTTGTGTAGGATCTTGAGATACTCCTCCACCGGATTGATACCTTGGTTCTCAAACTGAGGGAAATCCTTACCACCGTTGTGCTACATCACCCTTTCCACTTCGATGGAACACCAACGCAAGGATCCAAGGTCACGGGGGAAATCTTTTGCATACTTTCCTAGGAAGTCCCTTAAGGCGTAGCCGCAGCTGAAGGATTCCTGGTGCCGTCGACACGACTATTCTTGGCGCCATTGGACGGTCTTTTGTGCAGTAGCAGAAGTATTTATGGCGTCGTTGCCAGGGATACACAGCTGACATCAGGGAAGTCCTGTCCTTCAAAGGTAGGACAACCAGCAGTAACCTTGATCATACCTGAAGTCAACATAATTTAAACTCGAGGTGGT
Source organism: Hordeum vulgare subsp. vulgare (assembly GCF_904849725.1). NCBI lineage: Eukaryota > Viridiplantae > Streptophyta > Magnoliopsida > Poales > Poaceae > Hordeum > Hordeum vulgare. The sequence goes on along the minus strand of NC_058520.1, from coordinate 294,830,142 downwards.
TAAACTAAATTCACTCAAAATAAGGAAGTACCTTGCTCTGATACCAATTGGAAGTGCATTATATCGACTAGAGGGGGTGAATAGGTGATTTTTATGAATTGATCACTAAGGATATTCCTTGTGAGGAAAGTCCTTAGTCACGAATAGTGTGGAGCGGAATAAGTACTCAAATAGGTGTGCAAAACAGCGATAGCATAGTGGTCAGAGTGAAGTGAGATTTTCGGGTAGCATAGGTAGCTTGCTCAGGATAAGCAGGTGAAGAATAACTTCAAACAATAAAGATCAAAGTCGTTAACATACAAATGAAGAAATGAAGGGGTTAAGGAATTAGAACCTAGTGCTCGATGAAGACGGTGATTTGATGACCTTGTTCCAACTGTTGTGACAGTCGTACCTGTTTGGTATTTAACCAAAGGACACACAGTCGCAGGACACAAAGTCCTTACCATATTCTCTTTGAGCTAACGACACACAGTCCTCTCCCAACACTCGTGGTAAGTCTTCAGGGCAGACTTCCAAAACCTCACACACTCAGTCACTCGGTGATACACAATTCACTGCTGGATTCTCTAGACCATGACTCCTAACTGTCTGGAGGATGCATAGTCCTCAAAGGTCACAAGTGTCGGTTCCACACACGAACAATATCTTCCATGATGCTCAATCACTTTGGGTTTTGGGTTTTGATTTGGGTGTTTGGGGTTTTCCTCACTCATGAATTTCTCTCAAAGTCTTCGAGGAATGGGTTGCTCTCGAATGTCAAGTGTCAGTTTGTCTCATGGAGCAGCTAACCAACTAGTGGTTGTGGGGCCCGCTATTTATAGTCGGGGAGCAATCCCAACATGAATTGACATAAATGCCCCAATTATATGACCTTTAGGTGGATAAGGTTGGGGACAGCTGGCGCACGACATAGCTTCGATCAAAATGTTTCAGCTATGGAAATCCTCATGTCACTCATGTCGAAGACCTAACTCCTCAGCTAGAGCAAATTCCTCAAAGACCAGAAGATCTTCGTCTCTATCACTAAAGAATTTGACTAAGCTATTGAAGATTTCCAAAGGCTTCATCCGAAGGTTTTGTATGTGTATGCTTTGAGATGAGCATCACATGGAAACTTTTCATTAGTTTTACCTCGACCCCTTTTAACTGTACGGTGGTCCTATGACACTGGATACAGAAAATGAAACTATGAAAATGGAAGTCTTGATGCTTCAAAGTCTTCACATCGATTCCTTCACGCACACACCAATTTCCTCACTCTCAAAGTATTCAGAGGAAATACCAAAGTCTTCAGCTGAAGACATACATTTTTAGTAGTCGATATTCTTTGAATAACTCAAACTCCTCAACGACTTATAGAGCATGTGTACACTCACAAACATATCAGTCAATTAACTTATAAGTCTTCAATACACCAAAATATCTAAGGGGCTCCAGATGCACTTACACGGACCACATCGCAGAGCTCGTCACCGTCGCTGGGAGGGCCATGGCGCACTATGCCCCGCTTCGTCCCCCGGTGCCAGAAGGAGGGGGCTCAACTAATGAAACGCCTCCACCACCATGCGGCGATCCGCTTGGTTCTCAGCTCGAGGGGCCTGAGTGAGGTGCACCCGTTGTTGTGCCCTTGCTTCTCTAGGTCCCGGTGCTTGGCTCTTGGCCTCCACCGGGCCCCCGCTTGGGCACACCTAGAAGGGTCGACACGGTGTTCTGTGCTAACGACAATGCGTGCACCCAAAACACGGAGGACTGCCGGGTAGGTGAATCTGCCCGAGAAGTGCGCACAGCCCACCATCGGGCCCACGTTTTAACCGATAGGCCGGGGGGACGCGCACCCTGCACCTTCGACGTGCACGCACTCCCCTTTGGCATAAGGGGACGCGCCCGACACCTTCGTCGGGCCGGGCTTGGGGGCTCCCAACTGGGGGTCGCTTGGCACTCGTGGAGGTGTACCTTGGCACGCAAGCATGGTGCAGGTTGCCGAGGACACGGGAGATCATCGTCCAAAAGTACGGCAAGCAGCACGTAGTGGGGTCGCATGCACTTCACAAAGTGCCGAACCCCACGGGCACCCCCGCGAGGTTCTATAGCCTCCGGAGGCTGTCGCCTCCCGTCCCGTAGGGGTAGGCCTCGGTAATGCGCGCCCTCAAGCGGCCCAATGCTCCCGCGACAGCATGGTCGCGAGGTGACGTTTTGTGTTGCCTGACTTAGGCGGTCCCGTGTACTTCGTCTCACCTCGAGCAGGCGCTTTCTGGACATGTCAAAAAATTCGATTAACCTTCAATTGAGATGGTATAGTTTGTCTGAACTTTAAGCTGTGATGCTCGGATGCCACCAGGGATTAATGCGCCCCTACAACCGCCCAAGGAAGGATGAACACTGAGGGGTTAGACATGGCATCTGTGTAGGACGCATCCTCTCGACAAGCCGTCACATACAAGACAAAGAGTACACGACTCGGAGCTAGATGGGAGCATTGCGGCTCCACACGACGACACTCCTGATGACGTGCTCTCTCGGCCACGCGGGGTGTGAACGACACTAATGCTTGGGCCGTGGGGGCACACAACGGCGCTCTTGGGTGCACGTAGGGAGTGACCAACACTCGTGCTTGGGCCTCAGCTGCGCACCTAAAGACCGAGTTAGAAATTCGGAGCATTGTGCGTGAGGTATCCACCCATCTATCTCCGCCCGTAACCCGCTCTCGTAATAATGAGTGTTGGGCTACACACGCCCCGGGGGCCTCCTATGCGTAATCCCACGACGAGCCGCATCGTGGACGCGGTGGAGGCCCCCTCCCACGTCCTAGTGGCTGTCCTCATGCTCCGCGCTAGGGAAGAAAATGACCGCACCCAGCGGAGGGCCCATACCTCGCCTTGGGGGATGACGACGATGGCAAGGGAACGCCCTTACGGTGCGTGCCTGCTAGCCTACCCTGGGCCTGGTGCTTGAGGGGGCTGGGCACAACGCCTCAGCCTGGGTCTACCCTGGAGATGCTGAGAACCTAGAGAGATGGGTCCTGGCTCACCGGCACTCTCCACGCACGCTCCACCTCATCAAGGCCATGGGGTGTACTTCTCACGCGACGCCTAGACACAGGAAGACAAACAAACACCGTATAAATGGACGCACCTCCGCGGGGTTCCCTCGGGAGCCTGGTGAGGTTGGCCTTTCGTCTCTGAGCCTGTGTACCCATGCTCGGGGGCTGAAACCAAGCTTGGCAAACAATGCAGCGGAAAAGTTTATTTTCAATCCAAAATAGCATTTGATTCAAAGTTTGGACAACATAACCCTTCTTACACGCCCCGCGGAGCCAACATGTTGCATTTCAGGAAAGGAGAAACGACATAAGACAAAGAAGGACGGGCCCTTGAGGCGTTACCGCCGGACAGCCCGACGCCGGCATCGCGCGAACGGTCAGTCGAAGTCCGGCTCCTCCTTCACACGGGCACCCAGGGAGCCATCAGAGTCACTGTCGCCGCCACATCCGCCGGACGAGGAGCTCATCCGCTGTTATTGGTGCCGGAAGGGCTGCTGCTATCGCTACTATTGTCCTTCATGCAGCAGTCCACACGTTCGCGAGATGATCCAAACACCTTCATGAAGAGCATGGCGGCCCCATCAAACTTGAAGTGGTGGACGTGCCCATGCTGCAAGCCCTGGGCGAGGGCGAATGGCTTACAAACGCGCCTCAACACCGAGAATCCAAGGTTGTCGAACTTCTTTGCCACTCAAGTGGACCTGTTGCAATAGTTGTCTGGCTGCGGCCCCAGGCCCAAGGGTGCAAACTCCTTCACCACCTACGCGAGGAAGTCCGGGAGCCGAAGCTAGGTGCAGGGCCTGTCCACCACCCGCACGATGAACTCGTGGGACGCGTGACTAGAATGACTTGGCGACTTAGGGGGGCGGACGTGTACGCTGAAATGTCGGCCCCATCAGTGGCGGTCCCGCCCGGGACAGCACCCCTCCCACGGATGCTCAGGCCACACGGGCCGGTGGTGGGGAGCACCCGCATTCCTCGAGTGGTGCCTCGAGTGCAGCGACACGCACGCGGGGACGATCCCTTCCCCTCGCCGGCTGTTGCACACCTTCTCCCCTCTTCACTATCGTCCCCTTTCTGCGACAGAGGACGTTTTCGCTGGTTCCATCACCGCGGCAACGATGAGTAGGGATGGAGGACAAGGGCGAGAAGGTCGGGGCAGGAGGCCCATCCTCTTTGCCCTTATATGGAGCCTCCGAGTGGCTGTTGGTCTATGCAGCCTCGCACGCGCTCCACGGGTGGAAGATAAACAAGGGCAATAACGGCCGCGCGCCAAGCGCAAGCATTATTTCAGCGTCAGACGGGTGCCGAGGCAACGTGAGAAGTAGGAGCGCCTGGCACCCGGTGCATGCAACATGTCACGCCTGACTCTTCGGCGGGGAAGGCTCATGTCGCTCCGTTCCACACCACTGGACAAATCCCGTCTAGCATGCGCCCACGGGCTGTGCTGTTAGGCCCGAAGGACTGGAGAAGCCCACGGGTGCAAGTTGCGGCCTCACGATGCATGTCGCGGCTTGGGGATCGGCATGTCACCATGCCGCGCGTTCAAGGCCCTCGTGAAGATACCAACCCCGTGAGGATTGCACCAGCAACCGTTGTCAAGGATTTTGAGGCGCCCCTCCGTAGTAGTGACGAAAGCCGCTCCTTGGGCTTCGCGGGAAGGATGACCAAGGCAGCACAGGGAGGCAACCTGGCCAGGCATGGGAGAGTACTAAGGAGCGCTCAGGGGCTACCCCCCCCCCCGAGGCCTCGTTGCTCGACCGGGAAAGCACCATGAGACTCCAGTGCCACTGGAACCCCCAGCGGTGGCACATTAAACGCGCGAGGGGCGGCAAAAGACCTCACGAAGGGAATAGGGACACACCAAGCATAACAGTGAAACACCGCTCAAAACAAACGTACATTACAAAACGTCTGATGCCCTTTTCATGGTTGGGTGATTTTGGATGCAACACGAAAATGGAAGTCTAGGCGGAGGAGGCGTTGTCTTCGTCGTGGCCCCCGGAGGCCCCGGCACCGGGAATGCCGCTTCCCTCAGGAGGCTCCACTTGGACGAATAGATCCACCAACGACTCCATGTGATCACGCACCTCGTCCCTGAGTGGGCCCCGAAGGTTCGCGGGCACCAGCTCTATCACACGGGGGAGGTCGAGCGTGGGATCTCGATGGTGCAGGTTCGAGAAAATGCACATCAGCGCGCTGCACACGAGGTCGCGTGTGCTAGACTCGATGTCGTTGTCCCCCTTGGAGACGCCTGCCTCCAGCGCCTCCACCAGCTTGCGGAAGAAGTCGAGGTATTCCTCGGTGCCATCCAAGCAAGGCAGTGGCGGGGCGTCCGCGATGAAGCGATGCAGCACGTTGTTCGCGTGGAGGGCGAGTTCCAGGAACTGCTTGGCGCATTGCGCCTCCATCATCCATGCGTGTGCCACATCGTCTTTGGCCACCTACACGGTGTTGGCAGCTTCTTCGACTTGGGCCTGAAGAGAGGCCAGCTACTCCTTGGTGCCCTCCTTGCCCCTGAAGGCGACCTGGAGTGTGGCCTAAGCGTCCCACAGCTAGGCCCTGACCACGCCCGTCTCTGCCAGAAGTGCATCACTCCTGAGCTGAAGTCGGTCCTCATGCCGGGTGAGCTCGCCACGGTAGTCGTCCAGGGCAGCTGCTCGCTCCCGGGCCACCCTAGTGTCCATTCCGGCCAGAGCTTCCTCGGACATCGCCACAAAGGTGGTCTCCTCTACGAGCAAGCGTCTTTCCATGGTCTCGAGGCACTCCCGCTCTGCCTCTTGCTCGTAGGCGGTCCGGGTAGCCTCCCGATCGCGGAGGGATTTGTCTTTCTCTCGCCCAACGATCGCCGCCTTCCGCAGGTTCAAGTCCGCCTATCACCGAGCGCCCCGTGGGGCAGGCATAGCGAGTTGGGTTGCATGATCCCAAGACCCGGTCGTCGCCAATGCAGGGGCCGCGAGTCCTCGGGCTTCATCGGGCCGCGCATGGAGGAAGACGCCTCCCTAGAAGGCGACGCATGAGAGGACGCCACCGGCGGGCCATGCGGTGACTCTAGGGCATGGGCGCCCTGAAAAGTCTAGCGATCAAGATTTTTCGAGCTGAGCAAGGAGCACAAGAAGAGGGAATGGAAATGTTGTACTTACTCGTCGTTGGCGGCACATCGCCGATGCATCGGGGCTAGCCGTGGCTCCAAAGGCGCCGCGCGTGTCTCGTCACCTAAAGCATCCCTTCTAGCCTCCATGGAAAGGGAGGAGGGAGGAAGGAGCCGGTGTTTGTGCAGGAATGGTGGAGCAACACAAGGGCAGGAGGAAGGAAGAAGCGGTGCAGTGGCAGTTGTCAGAATTGGGGCTCCACAAACCCAAGGAAAGGTTCGAACACTGGGGTGCACTCGCCCTCCAACCATATTAACCCACTCAACCTCAAGGGAGCTCTGCGCTGGCGCGAGCTAAGATGACGAGCTAGGATGCGCGACAGTTTACCCAAGTTCGGGCCACCTTGTGGAGTAAAACCGTACGCCTGTTTGGATAGAGTGCTCAAGGTGGAAGAAGGGTACAAAGGTGAGTTCTTTCCCTAATACAATGCACTCTGCTCTAGATCCCTCTCTACGGAGGTCGGGCTTCTATTTTATACTGACCTTGGTCCTATTCCCCAAAAACACAACAGGCGGGAAGGGCAGCGACTACGACCATTTTGAAAGCGGACAAGACTACACCTTGCCTTGGCAAAGGTGGTATTCGCATGCAAAAGCTTCTTTTCGTAACACGTGGGTGGGCTCGGGGTGACCTCCATCGTGCCGAGGCCCTAGCCTTGGTCCTTTTGCACTGATTAGGAATCCTTTGGCGCGTCACCTTGGGAACCTGCAGCCAGCGATGGCCCCCTTAACATCAAAGGGAAAATCCTCCCTCTCTCTGCCTGCTCGCACCAGCCGTGGCCCACACAGAGTGGCTCACATCATCCACAAGAGGAGGCCGGACCGCACGACCCTGGTAGGCCTCCATTGGCATATCTACCCCTCGGGAGGAAGAGCATCAGGAGGCGCTTCCCCATAGCGAGCCTCATCACAAGCATTCTTGGGAGAGGGCCCCGTGAGCGGCCCCTCACGAGCAAGGGTCCTCATGAGTGTCGTATCCCTGAGGCTTGATAGGAGGAGCTCTGAGGCCCGCAAAGCATAGTGGACCCTAGACCACAGGCCAGTGGGCCTAGGTACCACCGGTCCCACAGACCCAATAGAAGCCCCAAGCCCGCGGCGTTTGCGGCATAGCAGACTGGGGCGAGGCGGCGTGAGCTGTCATCGTGTGTGGGCCCGGCCGAGCGTGTGGTGTGCGTTGAGACGCGGGGCGGCCCACCTTGCCGCAGTGCATCGGTATTCGCCCTGGCTGGCTTAGAGGAGGAATGTGGGGTGGCACTGTTATTACTCTGTTCCACGCCATTCTCACCTTCCTGGAACTTCTCCTTCCATGCTAGGGTACCTAAATCTATCCTTTGAGCAAGTCGTCTCCTCGCCCCCTTCGCGGCTTCGTACGGCATATGGCGCCCACTGGCAAGAAGGGAAGGTTGCGGTGCGTCCCGCGAGCGCCGCCATCACTGGGCCGGCTCTCTTGCCTTCCCGCGTATCGAAGGTGGAGGGCCTGGGTCCGGCGCTCGTGTTTGTGGCCGTAGACACACACGAGTGGGGAGTGTCCACTCTCTGGCCAGGCTTATTGGATCCAAGCAGCTTGGTGAGGTCTGCCTACCGCTTCTTCCCCCACAATGTTTACGCTGGGCTTCTCCCTTCGTCCTCTGACTTCTTCTAGGCCATCCTCTCCCATTACCAGATCCGGGCTCTTCATGTCTAGCCGAACTCTGTTCTCCTCTTGGTCGTCTTAGTTTTCTACTGTGAGGCTTTCCTTGGCGTGAGGACCTCCATGGCGCTCTTTCGTCACTTCTCCAATATACGATCCACCTCCCTGGGCCAGCGCTTCACGTGCGTCTCCTTCGTCAATGTCGGGTGCGTGCACACCCATCTGAAGGCCGGGAAGAAGGTCGAAGGCTATCAGAGCCGCTGGGTCTTGATGGACGCGCGTCAACAGAGCTCATTCTTGGTGATCCCCTTAAGTCCACCCGAGCAAACCCCTAGGTGGAGCCACAAGAAGATCACCGACCCAAGGAAGGAACCCGTCCTGGACCGAGTCCCCTCCCTCACAGAGGCCCGAATGATAGGGGAAATGATTATCAAGGAGTTATTAGGGCACCACATCACGCAGCTTCAGGTGCACTCATTCCCCTTGTGGGAATTCACCGCCGGCAGCGACCCGATATTCTTGCACGTAAGCGTCATGATGCACGATGAGCTAGACAGAGTCTTGGGGGCCCTACTGGGTCACTGTCCCAAGCATCTCCCTAGGCCACGCTGCCATTGTACGCCTACGAGGACATGGTGGAGAGGGTCATGGAGTTTCCCATATTCGACAAATGGGGGCTCGGTGGGCTAGTCGAGGGCTACCCCATCACGGTCTCATCCTCAAGCGGGGGCAGCAATGACCAGGATTCGGAGGCGACAAAGGAGGAGGAGGAAGGCGGCGGCAGGAATTCGGCATCCGACCTCCATCCATCCTTACGCGACCTTGGGGACGATGTAGTTGCTGACGAGTGGCACCAGACGGTCCCTCGTGAACCCGTGACCTCCGGAGACACAACAGGGTTGGGCTCCGCGATGGTCGAGGGCTCAAGGGCAGGAGTCCCCTCTGAAGAAGCCACACCTCCCTTTGCGGAGGCCATGTTCACCCCAGATGTGGGGACCCCGACTAGCAAGTCGAGTTCGCCGTGCCAAGTGACCCCAAGGATCAATGTTCACTGAACACAGATACTGAATAATAGAGGCTTACACCCAAGTACCGAATTTATTACATCGAACGACCCGAAGGTCGGGTTCAAGAGCAAGGCCTAAAGCCAAATTAAACGGATACATCGAGTAGCGGAAACTCGTAAGGGCTAAGCGGTGCCCATGCCATCAAGCCTACACCGATAGGCATTCTGACTTGGAAGCGTCCTAGATCGCGGGTTCGTCTCCGACGGCGTACTCATTGCCAAACTGCGGTCCTTCCACGTCTGGTCAATAACATAACCAGTGGCAAGCCAATGAGTACTTTGAATGTACTCGCAAACAGCCCATGATATGACTATATATGGTAAGGAATAATAGTAACAGTTATCTTTAGTGGAATGCAATGTGGTGGCATGATCAGGTATGAGCAACAAGTTAAGAATTACTTTTGAAGAACAGGTTACACATATTGACATATCTGTCAAGGGTTGAACACACCGGGTTCACCCTGTATGCCAAGTCATCGCACTTGTCATATCCTCAAGGTATTAATGAGGGCTAAACCATCCGGGTTTACCCTATATGTCAAGTCACCGAACTTGATCATATTGTGGTTATCACAACAACACCTTTTTAACACCACGCACACACACTTGGTTTATGCGGAAACTCAGGACGTAGTTTAAGCAGCACCACCCAACTGTCCTTGACCGTGGACACGGCTATTCGAATAGTTTACACTCTGCAGAGGTAGTACGCTGGACCCACGAGAAACGGGAAACTTCCGTGTCATCCACGACTCGCGGTATATCACATATACCCGAGGTAAGTACCCGATCATCATGTTTCCCGTGACGATACTAGACAAAGAGGTCCACTCGATTGGTACCCAGCCCACGTGTTGTACGTCTTACGAGCACCGGCTCTGGACTGTATCAACCATTCAGGGACCAACGGTGTGCCTGGAAATCATAACAATGGCATAGTCGTCCTACCTACCACGACCCCATCACAAGAGTGACACCGATCACTCCCGCCACTAGTAATGTGGCTCTTCGCTAGCACCGACCAGAGTAATCAACAAAGCCCTGTCCCATAAAGGGGTACCGTGGTCATACTGGTAAGGTTGGGACGGTCGACACATCATAAATCTAATCCATTTCCGAAACCATACTCACAGCAAAATCACCGGTGCATCACTTCACCAAAAGTGATCACCAACTCATCCTCACCCTCGGGCATTAGTGGCACCCGACGGGGTTTCATAAACTCTTTATTTAACTCAACATTATGCTTGAGATAATATGCCTTAACATTACTTGTCAACATGGTAATATCATGACCCTCACGGGGTAGGGTCAAGCTCAATGCAGTGATTATACTTTACTAGTCAACATGACATTAGCATGAGCCTCGTAGATGGTACGGTCAGCTCGTCATGTATGTGCTCCCAGGAGCCATGTGAATATCATTATCAACATGCAAATGCTTCGAGGAATCCTTCGGTACCATCACATCAATGATGAACCGGCACTGTGATCACATGCATCGGAAAATACTTGCTATACTAGCATGTATCATTTTATATACTTAAGTCATGGCAAAAGGGTTGCTTGCCTTGGTCAGCTAGGTATCCGGGGTCTTCGAGGTCTTCCGCTCCGGATCCTCCGTCACTCGGTAACTCTACCATCGAGAAAGGAATAAATAAATACTAGCTCTCACTAAAACAGATCACAAAATGCTTTTAAAAATGTTGCAAGGCTTAAATAATTTCAGTTTATTATTTTGAAAAATGTTTCCTATAGTTTTATTAGCTAAGCATATTTATTTAAAAGCAAACAGAAGCAAACAAGTGCTTTTTAATATCATTTTATTATATCAAAATAGTTTCTGTTTTTGATAAATGTCAACTATTACAGAATTAAATACTACTCATTTTTAGAAAATTACTGGTGGAAGAATTATATTTTTCTACTTGCTAAATCTTTTTAAAAAAACATTTAGTTTGCTGGATTAAAACAAAAGAAAAGGCCAGGGGTTGGATCCAGTCGGCCCAGCCAGCAGGCCTGGCCACCAAGCGCGCGCGGGCCAGGTTCAAACCTGACCTGCGGGCCCCTGGGATCAGCGTCAGCGGCTGCGCGCGCTGGCTGCCCCAGGACACCGACAGGTGGGCTCCACCTATCGGGTCCTTCTCCTACCTCCAGCCAGAGAGGTGGAGATGGACGCCGGGGAGGCTGCCGTTGTCCTCAGGCCAATCTAGGAACGGGAAAGGGTCCCTCGTGCCTCCGCCTACCTGCTCATGGTCGGGACGTCACCGGAGATGGTCTGGGTTACCGGCGACGAGGTGCTCGTGGCGGAAGGGTTTCGGGTTGGCGTTGAACTAGGGGCTAGGGGTATGGATTCACTCGGGAAAGTTAGGGGAAATGTTCCTGGTGTCAAGGGGAGTGTAATGGGAGGTCGGGCAGCGTAGGAGCCGACGTGTAGCCGAAGATCGACCAGAGCTCCGAGGGGGAGGGGCCTCGGTCGATCTCGAGCACCGGGGCTCTGAGAGCTCGATTGGGCGACTCGGGAGTGTCTACTGGTTGTGCTGAAGCTTCTTCGAGGGTGCTGGAGTGCCGGGGGACCTATTTATAGGCCGACGACGGTGACCCGACTCGGGCGCGCCGGTGACTCACCGTGGCGCGCGTGCGAGCACAGTGAGGTGCTGGCCGCGAAACCACGGGTTCGGGATGTGGTTTAGGACCTCCTGGTGCAACGGCCGCAGAGGGAAAGCGAGTGGGGTCGAGCCGCAGCGACCGTGCATGCTCGGCCGCGTCGGGCGCGCACGGGCACGCGTCGCCTGAGCTCTAGCGCGAGGGGGAGAGGGTTCGTGTGGTAGCTTTGCACTGAATGGTTGTCGGGGGAGCGTTTAGACATAACTAGGGAGGTTGGGACCGGCCGGAGCGTCGGACCCTTGCTGGTGGCTCTCTGCAGCATGCCCAGAGCATAGTTTTGGCATGCCACGGCATGCTGGCTCGCTCTGGGGCACTAGGGACGTGTCTTCCATGTCCTGGGTGTTGCTGGGGGTGAGCCTAGCCGTTGTGGCTTAGTGGGAGCTCAAGCTGGTCAAGGGAGCAAGGAACACTAGTGTTGCCAGTACTGTCCTGCAGCTCAAATTGGAGTTCTTGTCAATTGTGCTTGGAGTTGGGGAGGGACTGATTGACTGGGTGCTCAGGGTGTTCTGGTGCTCTGACCCACCAAGTTTGGGGCCTTGACATTGGGTAAAACAGTGGCTAGGAGGGTTTTTACCTTCCTGTCAGTAGGTGTTCGACAGTGACTTGAGGTGCTTCCACTCCGCCACTGTAAATGAAACTTAACAGGTTTGGTCTTGGGGTAAAAACACGGGGTTCCACCAAATCTGAGCTCCATTGAACAAGTTTGGCTTTGTAAACTTGAAAATGTCTCAAAATGACCAGTATTGTCCTTTACAGAGGAAGTGTGGCCAAACGGAGTCTCACAAATCTCATCTTTGGTGTGGAGTCCTCATTTGGGGTGTTAAACACCTCTGCAAAGTTTCAGCTCCAATGTAGAGTTGTTCCAACTCTACTCTGGACAGAGAGGGTTTTGGGCTCTTTAGGTGCACTTCCCCACCTGGGATCAGGTGAGATTTTAGGTGAGCACCTAATATGGTTTGGGAGGGCTCCTGTAATTTTATGGGATTTTATTGAGATAATTTCCTTTAGAAACATCTCAAAAAGCTAAAACAGACAGAAATGGTTTTCAGGTTTTTACTCAAATAATATTAATATAAAGTAGGGTTGGAAATCTTATATATGGAAAATATATGTCCTTCTGAGCTTACATGAATTTACTCAGAATTTTCTAAGGCAGGAAAGCAATTTTGCTTGTGGGAATATCATTACTGGCCTTAGAAACAGACATAGATATAAAATAGGAAAATAATATTTTAAATCAGCAATTTATGTTTTTAATGAACGAAAATAATATTTGGATAAGATCACCAACTTTGGTTGGAAGTGCCACTTGGCATCATGAGCTAGTAGTGTATCCCAACATGATGAAGGTGATCTTGATCTAAAGAAGAAATGGTTTTTGAAGAGAGCAAAGTAATAAGTTTTCATAGGTTTGAGTCATCAAACAAACAAGCACACACTCAAACAAGGGTTCACATTGCACTGACAACATTATTTGAAAAAGTTTTAACAAGCTCTGATTTTTGCAACATAGAATACTAGGGGTGAAAAACAGGGTGTGACACCGGGGCTCCCTCAGGCTCCCACGTAGGAGGGAGGCCGGGATGAGCCCACCGAAGTCCAAGACAAGCGCCCTCCTGGCGCTAGCCAGGCGGCGCGCAAGGGTGGCGGAGATGCTCCGCCTGCTGTCAAGAAGAAGTGGAAGTGGGCCGCCGATGACGAGTAACTACCTTGGCCTACCTTGTGGTATTCCTTTGCGACTAGTCTGCTCAAATTGCCTCTTTCCTGGTGTAGGCTCCCAGGCGGCAGCGAAGAAAATAAGAAAAATATGACCATCACCAAGGCGAAGGTCGTGCAGGTCTCAAGGGCACCTTCGCCCCTTGGGTGAGGCATCACTAGGCGGAGTGGTAGCCTGCACTCGCCGGGCACCGGACGTGAGTGCGCGGGTGCCACTACATCTTCATGTGTCTCCACCATACGACACAGATATGCTATTGTTGGGGCCGCGACGTCCTTGCTAGTAGTTTCGTCGACCGAGCCCCCGTCACCAACTATCGGGGCTATGGCCTCCACGAGGACCCTGCAAGTGGGGGCGATCCCCCTCACGAGCATGTTGCGGATGCTCGGAGCAGGGGGAGGCCTAGCGCCCCCGGCGCCACACGCAGAGGGTGTTAAGGCCGCTCTAGCCGCCGCAGTGGGCAACACCGGGGCAATGACGACTCCGTAGGCACCCTCTCTGTTGGGCCCAGATGGGTTGCTTCTTTGTGGGCCGTTGACCGACACGCTGAACTTTCTTCCCTGGCTCGAGGTGGATTTTCGGGACGCCGAGGCGCGTCTCTCCATGAAGCGTGCGAGGCTGGACGAGGGGTGGAGCCAACTTATTGCATCCTCGATGGTGTCCCACAACGAGGCCGAGGCCGTCCATGCACAGGGCCGATGGGAGGCCGCAGAAAACAAGGCTGCCTGAGTGAGTGTCCTTGTTGAGATGGAAGCGCTCGTCAAGTGCTGCAAGGAAGAAGAGTTCGGTCTCAAGGAGCATCAGGAGGCCACTAAGACCCGCGAGGCGACGCTTTCCCATCGCGACTCCGAGTTGGCGAGGGGGACAGCCGAGCAGGTCGCCGAGCATGGGCATCTTGATGTGCTCTGGCGTGAGGTGGGTGAGGCTCATGACGCCCACGTGAAGCACGTCTCCGAGGCCAGCGTGAAAGCGGCAGCGGGCTGCGCCATGCTCTCTTCCCTCGACCTCAGGGCCCACTAGGCATTGGTTGCCATTTGCAAGTCGAAGCTCGAGTCTTCCCTCGTTCCTCAAGATGCCGGCTACGCCAGGTTTTGTTCCGTGCTCATGAAGGCGCTCGAAGGCGTGATAAAAAAGGTGGACAACACCCTGGAGGAGAAGTGCCACGACCTCCTCTCCTTGGCCGTGATCCGCGTCTTCATCCATCTCCTCCTTCTTGATCCTTGCTTCGAGTTTGCACGAGTGATGTGCCCTGTGCATGAGGAGTCCCATGGCGACATGGCCACCGCAATGAGGGACCATGTGCGCACGCTCCTCAAGAAGTTCACATGCGACGATGACGAGGAGTCTGACAAGGATCCCCCTCCATGCCCTGAAACAAATCACCTTTTCCTCGAGAAGGTGTTAGACTTGTACGGAACAATTTGAATTCTATAATAATTGCTTGTGACTCGTAGTGCCTATTTTCGCGCTTGGCTTTTCCCTTGCTCGTCTTTGTGCTTGGCATCTACACAACCCGAACCTACGCTTATCTTGGCCATCGTTGGATTACTAGGAGCTGAGAGCCTACAGGGCCAGTGAAGGCCCCGAGTCGTGATGCTCAGGAGCCCAACCTTGACACGCAAGCGACTTGATTGAGGACCTCCACGTTCCTCCTCAGGAGCTTCGATGCTCTACGTTGGCAGGGCCCAACCATGCGCGTATCTAAACCTTCGCTTGATTTCCACGAGGTGAGAGGCTACATGGCCAGTGTGGGCCCTGAGTCGCGATGCTCAGCGCCCCCCCTTGACATGCAAGCGATTCCCTTGAAGTTCCTACGTTATCCTCTGGAGGCCTTGGTGCTCTATATCGACAGGACCCTACCCTGCACATATCTCAGAAGTCGCAGGATTACCACGAGGTGCGAGGTTATAGGGCCAGTGAAGGCCATCAGTGTCGATACTCAGGCACACCCCTTGACGCGCAAGAGACCGTGTGAGGATCCTAGTACGGACCGTGTGGAGCCTTTGCGCTCTGCATCAGCAGGGCCCAACCCTGCGTTTATCTCAACCACCACTAGATTACCAGGGGGTGAGAGCCTAAAAAGTGAGTGAAGGTCCTAAGTCGCGATGCTCAGGCACCCACCTTGACGCGTAAGCAACTCCCGCTCCATGATGAAGGCCTTGAACTCTGCATCGGTAGGGTCCGACCATGCCCATATCGCAGCCGCCACTAGATTACCAAGCGGTGAGAGGCTATAGGGCCAGTGCAGGCCCTCAGTCGTGAT
The DNA here is from genome assembly GCF_904849725.1 of Hordeum vulgare subsp. vulgare. Taxonomy (NCBI): domain Eukaryota; kingdom Viridiplantae; phylum Streptophyta; class Magnoliopsida; order Poales; family Poaceae; genus Hordeum; species Hordeum vulgare. Next base: position 294,814,602 of record NC_058520.1, on the reverse strand, counting down.
GCTCACGACCCTCCTTCCGTACAAGTGGCTCTTATATGGGCGAATTGGCCACAGCTCCAAGCGCCAGCCCACTTGCCCTTGGGTGTCGTGCGGGAACTTGACACCAAGGTCCTTAGCAGGTGACGTGCACGGGGCTGAGCCCGCGAGATAGCGCTTGATCGTTTGGAGTTTTCAGAGGTACAGGGATGCATCCGATGACAGGCACCGTGTGTAGCCTTAGCCCGTGCGAGGTACAAGGGTGAGCTGGCGGGCATGGAGCTCTAACGATCCTCGCAAGCGCAATGCATGGGGATTCCACTTTGACGTGGGCATAGTCGCGGGTCGACAGTAATTCCGCCAGCGTGGAGCTTAGGGACTTTCACTTGGGCATTGGGGGATCCCCCTCCCGAGGCCACGACGCGACCCGTCATGGGCTTCCACTTTGTGAGGCTCCGAGCATGTACAACCCTAACTCGTTATTACGTGAGAGGGTCACTTGAGTCTATTTAATCTAGGGTCTTATACCCCAAGCACAAGGCTCATGAGTTCCTAGCCTCAACCTTCTGGTGGGTTGCACCTCATTCTTAGTGCTTCAACGCACTCATGGGACCTGGAACACGAAGGAGGGCAACACACGCCCGGTGACCACCTCTAGGTCAGTGCATGAAGGACTTAGGCACCGAGGACCCCAGGAGGTGACGTATACAGGTGCAAGTCCTTCATTTAGAGCTCTTTCACTCAGATTTAGCAACGCTATAGGGACAAACCCGAGCACAGTGTGGGGACCCTAACTTACCAGTCGAGATCACCAAATGAACGTGCTCAGTGATCCCAGAGATCAATGCTCACCGAACACACACAAACTGAATAACAAGAGTCTAATATGCATATATACCGTCAGATACAAATAATGACCTTGCGATCAAGTCTTACATAGTTAGGGCCTTGGAGGCCAATACAACAAACTTGACCAATAGCGGAAATATTGGTCGAAAGCGTGAACCCATGCCATCAGCCTTAACCTAGAGGCATTCTGACTCGGAAGCGTCCTACCTCACACGAACGTCACCAAGGTACTCTTCACCATCTCCAGTTCTCAATTACCTCGTCAATGAAATAACCAGTGGCAAGCCAGTGAGTACTTGAATGCACTCACAAACAACCCATGATGCGGATTATGTAATTGAGTGCAATATGAAGAATAATGCCGCCTTTGCGGGAAGCAGGTTTTATTAATGCCTAAACATGGTCAAGTATTTTGATGGTCATGCATCACTATGAAGATAGTAACCATAAGAATAGGTTACAGATATCAACATAAATATTCCGAGGGCTGAACACCTCATGTTCACCCTCACAAAACTTGACCCACGTACTCACCTTCTCATGTAAGACCTTTATACACATGCACACTTGGTTTATGTGAAAACAACTGGACGTAGTTTAAGCGGGACCAACAAACTGTCCTTGACCGTGGACATGGCTATTCGAATAGTCTGACACTCTACAGAGGTTGTAAGGTGTACCCACGAGATCCGGGAAGCTTCTATGTCGTCCTCGACTCGCGGTATATAACATACCCGAGGTAAGTACCCGATCAATGCCTTTCCCTTGATGAGACTAGACGAAGAGTCCACTCGATTGGTACCTAGCCCACATGATGCACGTCTTACGAGCACCAAATCTAAACTGTATCATCCATGCAGGGACCAATGGTGTGCCTAGAACACGTAAAATGGCATAGTCATCCTACCTAGCATGACCCCGTAACGAGAGTGACCATATCACACCCGCCACTAGTAATACAGGCTCTTTGCTAGCACGCCCATAGTAATCGACATAGCCCCGTCCTATGAAGGGGTATTGTGGTCGCACATGTAAGGTTGGGACGCTCGACAAATCTTAAATCTAATCCCATTTTTGAAACCACTAACACAAAACCTTTCTGGTACACCACTTCTTTTTCAGGTGGTCCTCCAGCTCAACACCATCGCCCTCGGGCATTAGTGGCACCTGACGGGGTTTTTGGAAAACCTTTGTAATCACCTCTGTGTACCATCACTATGCATATGCTCATCCTATGCGTAGCACTACTCTCTATTTGTCAATTTATCATCAATATGACCCTCATAGATGGTAAGGTCATGCTGAAATGCAAGTGCTCCAAAGGAGCCATCGGTAACACCATACCGAGGGTGTACCGATTAATCATGATCATGTGCATCTGAATATGTACCAACATGGCATGCATAAATATTTTCTCAAACATGGTTAAAGGGCTGCTTGCCTTAATCACATAAGCCTTAGAGGTCTTCAAGGTCTTCCGGTCCAATTCCGAGTACTCCATCTATTCCCTCAACTATCGTCGAAACAATCACAGTAAGCCACGCAACAAGCAGAAACAAAAGTGCTCTATAATAGGAGTTTTATTTTTCTTGGACCTCTCTGGTCATAATAAAAATACCTCCAGTTTTTTCTAGGAGATTTGGATCATCAGAGATTTTTAATGGAGGAAAGGAGGAATAGGTGATCCTATAAAATGTCTATTGAAAACATTCTCCTAAAAATGAGTGGAGGCACTCATTTAGTAGAGCATGAATTTAGAAACATTTAGGAAGTGGTTTCACTCGATTTGGAGTTGGTATGAATTTACTTCTAATATCGAACAAATAGGAAAAGGGGCTATTTATTTGATGCAACAACAATATAGGAGATAAAATGTTGACTAAGGCTATAAAGTTAGATCAAGATTTTATAAGCCTCTTGAAATTGGAATCACTCCATTTGGAGTTTATTTGAGTCCTCTAGAATTTTTGCAAGGTGGGGTCATAAATGTTCAAATCTATATTTGAATAATAATACTATAGAAAAGCTTCTTGGGAAAAATGTGTAAAGCACATATCTGGATAGGCAATGTTTTTAGGAGTCAGCGGAAATTTGAATCAATTTATTTGGAGTAAAAATGAATTAGATATATATTTCTGCTAAAAGAAAAGGAGAAACGAGCTATACAAGGGAAGGGTATAATGCGCGCATGGGCACAAGATAGCTCCTGGGCCGGCCGAGTGGTTCGGGCTGGCCAGTGGAGCAGCTACACCAAAGGCGTATAGCGGCTAATACGCCTCCAGCGCGGAGAGGCATAGCCTACCCTACACACCTCCACTTACAGGGCCGGACCAACCCCTTTTGGCGCGGATGTGGTGGTCCCACCTGCAGGCCCTTCTCCCACCTCCCGCTCGAACACAGGAGGAGCAAGGCAGAGAGGGACCGAACGGTGCATTATCTTGCCCCGGTGGCTCCGGCCAGTTCCGACGATTGCATGTGTAGTGACGGCCTGGGGCAAAGGCCGCATCCCTCTAGTGGGCTAGCTCGAATCGGGGGAGTGCCATGGGGAGAGGGCCACAGTTGTGGCATCGGCTGCAGGAAGTTGGCCGCGGCTAGGGCACTCCGGCTGCCGGGAGGAGGGAAGGAGCGCGTGGGAGGAGCTTGGGGTGGAGTTGGGGTGCTCTGGGAGGCACTAGGGAGAGAGAACGAGGCCGGGAGAGCTCGGATTCGAGCGAGGCCGAAGCAGCACTGCAACAGCCGTGGGAAGAGGAGAGAGCTTGGGATAAGGAGAGGAGAGAGCTCGGATGCCCTCTGGACACGGTTGCCACGCATGCTAGAGTCAACTTGGATGCTTCCTGGCGTCGGGGATGGACATAACCTATCAAAGGATGCTCTGTGGTACTCTGGGACATGATGTCCTTGCTCGACCCGAGCTGCAGCAAGAGGCCAAGGTGTAGAGCATCGTTTCTGCATGCCAGTGGTGTGGTCACCACGGCCATTCCTGCCAACAATGCCCTTACGACCAATCCAAGATGTCTTTAACCCAGGGCATGCATGCAGGAGGCTAATGGTGGAGTTTGGAAGCATATGAAGATGGTTAGGTTGGGTTTTGACTGCGGTTTAGTTTGCAGCAGCAAACTTAGGGCTAGTAATGAGGGCATTTAGTGTAGGTCTTGTGAAACAAAACCTTGTCTAGAAGTATTTGGTATGGAAGGACTACACTACTGCAAAGTTTCAGATCAAGAGGAGATGTTTTACTAGCACTTGTAGTTCAAAGCCATATTTCTGCCAAAAACAAATTTCAGAAGGGCTACTCATATTTCTCACATGAGCATGGCATACTTTGGTTTGGAATGATGGATTAGCATACATTGGTTTGGAATGATGCATTAGCATGATAGAGGCTCTCTGGAAGGAGGTGGGAGCATTTTCTTAAGCAGAAGTATAGCAAGAGTGGTAAAATAGTGCTAGAAAGGTAAAAGTGAGAAGTAGAGAGGTGTAGTCACCCTCCAATAATTGACCAGAGGCCATGGCAAGGTTACTGGAGGTAAAAGGGGACTAGAGAGAGCTGTGGTAAAACTTTAAGTTCAAAGAGATTAGTGGAAGGGGCCAAAGCAACAGTTTTGGTAATTGGACAGAAGGTGTTTGATGGATTCTAGGTCTAGCAAATGGACTCCATTTGCTATGAAACCTAACAGGATCAAATAATAGGTGAAAATAAGCTTGGACACCAAATTTTGGATTCGGTGGAGAAAGTTTCCAATGTAGACTTGAAAAACCCATGAAATGGGTAGAAATGGTTTCTGCATATAAAACCAAGCAAATCAAGTCCCACAAATCCACAACTTGGTCTGATGGCATTATGTTGGCATTAAAGCATGCCCAAAAAGTTTGGGATCAATTGGAGAAACTTTATAATGTAAAGTTTCCCAAAGTTAGAAATCAACACAGAAGGTTTTGAGGGATTTGGGACAAGTTCTTCTATTCTCCTTGATGCACCACTTGGTGTGGATGCATTATTCGAGTATCAGAACATGTTCACCAAAGTTGAGCACAATTGGAGACATTTTGCAATGTAGAGTTTCTCAAATTTGGATATGGACAGATAGGGTTTTGGACTATTTAGCTGAATAAAATTAACTTGGATTGAGATGAAACTTGGAAAGATCATCACATATTTCATGTGCGGCATGCAAGAATTTTACTACGATTTATTCAAAATATTTCTTATAGAGTTATTCCAAAAGCTTGAAAAAGGTAGGAAGGGTTTTGAAGGGGTTCTGCCTAATATTTTGAACATGACTAGGTGTTGAAACTCTGATATATGGAATATATATGTCCACTGAGATTCCCTAAATTTTCTTAAATATTTTGAAAGAAATAAAAATAACTTTCCTTTATGAGGGACCTTTTCTACCCTTAGAGAAAGGCATTTAAATAAAATATCAAAATAACTTTCAAAATAATAATCTTGTGGTTTTGGGAAGTCTTTTTGATAATGGGATTTAAATAAAATATTTGGTGCAAAACAACTTCCCTAATTTGAGGACTTGTAGTACAAATGCCAACTCAGGGGGTTTTGAAAGCTTAAATTAAATAAAACCTTTTTGGTCAACATAGTATTTCGTAAAAATAATAATTTATGGTCTTATTCACATGGAATGATAATTACGCAAGAGTTTTGGTCAAGGAAGTGAGTGTGGAGAGTAGCAGAAACATTGGGAGTAAACATAAGCAAACAAGGAAGCAAGTAGCAGTCACATCAAGCATCACAATCAGTCATAAAAATTTTAATTGGCCTTAATTTTTGAGATAAGTTAATTTAGTCAGGAGAGTTAAACACACAGGGTGTTACACACCTTACCCCCTTAAGAAAATATCGTCCTCGAGATTTCTAGGCTAGGCGTCGGAGAGATACTGAATTTTAAGTTGGTGGGAGCCTTCACGTCCCCATGTTGCTCCTTCATTGATGTGATTATTCCTGTGGGCATTGAAGTGCTTGATGATATGACTTCGAATGCTCATCTCATCCCTGCCTGACCGTGAGCGGGGTTCTGGCAATAAGTTAGGTTTGACTGAGGGTCAAGGGCTTGGTGCACTAAGTTCTTGCAAGGTCCTCGCTTCCACGTGTACCCCAAGGTCGCAATACGTGGCAAGGTAATGTGTCTAGTGCTGGTCTCGGGGTTGCACACATTGGTTAGTGACACCCGGATGTCTCGGGATAGAACATAAGGGTTTGTCGTGGGCTTTCGTCGAGATCTTCTTCTTGGGTAAGCTGCCCGTGCATGTGCCTCATTCTCCCCCGACCATTTGTCGTTGTCGTCATGGACACATGCTTCCGGTGTGTCTGCAGATGTTTGGACTCCTATCCTCTTCGTAGCTCCTCATGGAAGGGTCTGGGATGGATCTCGTCCATGAGTCTTAGATCAGAGACTTAGCGCTTAGAATGGATTCTATCATCTAGGAAGGTTCATGAGGGGTTATTTATGAGCTGGCTACCCAAGAGTATAGACCAGTCATCCACTCCCTAAGGTCTATAGCTTGGCAAGCGGGTGAATCACATGTGGTGGGTTTTCACCATGATACAATTATGACTCTCATCCTTGTTTTGGACCAAAGAGAGGCTCTTTGAATTCTCTCGCTGTCCAAAGGCTTCATCAGCTTGGTCATTGATTCTTCTTGGCATAGTTGACGTAGGCAACGCATGAGCGGTGGTTGGCTTCTATTGCTTCTTCTCCATCGTCGTGGTTTCGCAACCATTGCGGTTCTCCTCCTTGCTTGAGAAGGTTTGGCTTCTGCTGCTTGGGAAGTGTGTCGAGGATGTCATCTTCTCGAGATAACACCTTACTCTTGGAAGGCATGGCGATCGCTGTTCCTCAGGCTTGATCCCGACAGGACTATAGTGCTCCTTCTCTTATCGGGTGAATAAGTATGTCATCTAGGAGGACAACAACATACTTCCCCAAAGACCACATAAGCACATTGCTCATGTGACAGGTGGGAGGAGCGGGGACTCGCTATGGGAGGTCATTAGCCGAGGGGTTTGTGATCCAACATGATCTCGTACCTCATGCCCATGTTTTCCATACGCATTCTGGGTGGTGGTCAGGGCGGAGTTTTGGCCATATTCCAATGACATAGAGCCGTTTCCTATGGTCATAATCTGACCATCCTATGGCTTGGTGACGCTTCGTGGTTTCAAGGAACTTAGGATGTGAGTGAACATCTATCATCTTATCTCTAAGCACATTGCTTGGATGCCAATAGTCTGACCTCTATCTCCGGGCAATATCAACCTATATCATCAAAGTTACCATCTCACACAAGTTAATTCCACCTCACTCATGCTAGTCAACTCTAGGGTTTGAGGGGAGGACTAAACCTAACAACATAAGTGTGCCATAGTGAAGTTGCACATGTATCCCTATGCAAGATCCTCGAGAAAGCATACAAGTTGCTAAGCTTTAACTAGGATGCTACAAATCCAAGTGCTCATCTAGACTATCCAATGGCGAGAGTACTGCATTCCTATATTAAGGAAACACGCAGTATAACAATCCAAGGTCTTGTTTCCTTTCTGTAAATCCAATCTAGTGGTCCACCAATCCTGTTGATCACCATTGGACCCATCACTCCTACAATACGATATCGATGGGGTTCTACATGATCATCTAGAGTCTTCATATCTACATATTACTGCAAGGACTACATCATAGTGTATCCACCAACCTCCAATATCATGGACAACTAATATCCAAGGCCAAGCTTATATAGGTTCATAAATTAATTCGGCAACTCCAATTACTTCTACTCATTATCCACCAAGAAACATGGTATCATGATCGAGATCATTGGGCTAAATTCAATTTACTCCGAACCATGTGGCCTCATACATCATTGGTACTCCATTGAGGTCACTTGCTAAATCTAAATTTCATCTCTAACAAGAGCTCTTACTTGTTACCCTAAGTCATTATGGTATCATCATCAAGACAAGACTTTTAATCGATAAAGCCAATTTATTTTACTACCAACAATTTAACTCATGATCATAATTGTCCTACTGAATCCAATCTTACTCTAGGGACATGTAAGTTATGCTACTTTATCAACTTGTTACACCAAGTTCACCTACCATCATGGAGTCTTACGATCCACCAAGATAGTCTAGCTATATCCCCGAGAGACGTATCATCATCACAACAAACCATGGTCTACCAATCACATATCCGAGAACGGTCACTCCTATGGCAACCAGGTTCTGGTGCTAGCTATAAGAATGATGGATACTTGTCCACTCTGATCGCTTGTACCATAAAGAACCCAGCACTAAAAGGGGTTTATCGGAGCTCAATGGGTGCTCTGGCAAATCCGTGTATTGGAGACGTGACCAGAAGTTTGAGCTGGGAAGCTTGTGAGGTTTAGGTTGGTCTAGGGAGGGGTTTCCAATCTTGAGGGAAAGCATACCTTCTACGGTTCACGTCTGGTGGAGCACATCATAGATAACATCTTCAGTGTCAGTTGTGTGCTGGAGCGAATCTTGGTTCATCTGGTCTCGGTGGTCTTCAGTTGTCGAGAAGGGTGAGAGAGAGAATAACAACACGAAGAGGAGTGCCTAAGTGGTGGTATAGTGCAAGTGCAATCAAACAAGTGCCAAAAGTTAATTCAAACATCAAGATAAGAAAGGTGATATAATCGCGTACTCGGTGCGTGAGGAAAAAGCACGACTTATATCAAAGCACAATCAAACAAAACAAGCAACACACAAGAAGGTCCCATCTGAACCATTTCATGGACTAGACTTCGTATAGGGGATTCACGACTCATCCTAACCAAGGGGTTCTTGGAATCAACGGTAGTGCTTGCTTCGTGTCATGGAGAGGGTCCGGTCAGTCTTCTGGGTATTCTCATGGTGTTACCATGTCTCTTTTTGTAATTTGCCGAAATGACTTGGGTTGAGCTGAAAAGAATTCTTGAGGACTTCTCATCTAGTGAGCTACCGACAAGAGTGGTTCTTCATGGCTTTCGTTGATAGGGTCTTTTGTTGTCTTTATAATCTTGACATTGTCTTCTTGCCTTCCAACGCATCAAGAGTTCAAAGTGGACAACCTTTATGCAACGACATTTGCAAGGCATGATAGAGTTCGGACCTGTCAGTCATACTGATCACAATATCGACACCTAGAACGGGGGATGAAGAGAACTGTTTTCCAACTCACTAAGGTGAGGCGGACCAAATGGCGAGGTTCTCATCCACTGGTGGTGGTCGACACAACATTGATAATGACAGGGTTGCTTTATCAGCAATGCATATCATGGTCTTGCATATATTATGTCCTGATTATCATAGGTGAAGGTTGCATCACTCTGGGACAGTGCCAAGGTTGTCACCATGTTCTAGGTCTCGATCTCGTTATTCTTCATGGAGGTAGCTTCTGTTGGTGTTGTCGGGTCGTCGTGTTGCCATCCTTGTCTTTCAAGTACATGGGTGATTGCTTCGGAAAGTTGCTTCCTTCCAAGTTACCACGAGGATTTTAAGTAATCCGGTGATCAGAGGGCATGAGGGTGCTAGCGACCATTTGCAAGTTTTGAAGAAGTAGAACAGGAGTGTCAAGAGAATAAGGGTGGAAGTGCTAAGGTAAAACCTTCGCTTTCTTTGAAGATTTAGGAGACGTGAGAAATATAGAGGTTTGCAAGTGCTTTTGAAGGGTCTGGAAAAACATTTTGTCCTAACTATCGTCCATTCTAACTAAGGGCTTCCTACAGTCAGGATGGCTCCGATACCAGCTCTGTGGGGACCCCGACTTAAGAGTCGAGATCGCCAAATGAACGTGCTCGGTGATCCCAGAGATCAATGCTCACCGAACCCACAAAAACTGAATAACAAGAGTCTTATATCCGTACATACCGTCGGACACAAATAATGACCTTGCGGTCAAGTCTTACATAGATAGGGCCTTGGAGGCCAATACAACAAACTTGACAAATAGAGGAAATATTGGTCGAAAGCGTGAACCCATGCCATCAGCCTTATCCTACACGCATTCTGACTAGGAAGCGTCCTAGCTCGCAGGAACGTCACCAAGGTAGTCTTCACCATGTCCTATTCTCTATTACCTGGTCAATCAAATAACCAGTGGCAAGCCAATGAGTACTTTGAATGAACTCACAAACAACTCATGATGCGGATTATGTAATTGAGTGAAATATGAAGTATAATGCCGCCTTTGCGGGAAGCAGGTTCTATTAATGCATAAGCATGGTCAAGTATTTAGATGGTCATGCATCACTAGGTAAATAGTAACCATAATAACAAGTTCCAAATATCAACATAAATATTCCGAAGGCTGAACACCTCATGTTCACCCTCCATGTCAAGTCACCAGACTTGACCCATGTAATCACCTTCTCATGTAACACCTTTATACACACGCACACTTGGTTTATGCGAAAACAGCTCGACGTAGTTTAAGGAGCACCACCCAATGGTCCTTGACCGTGGACACGGCTATTCGAATAGTTTGACACTCTGCAAAGGTTGTACGTTGTACCCACGAGAGCCGGGAAACTTCCGTGTCATCCACGAATCGTGTTATATAACATACCAGAGGTAAGTACCCGATAAATGTCTTTCCCCTGACGACACTAGACAAAGAATCCACTTGATTGGTATCCAGCACACATGATATCCGTCTTACGAGCACCGGCTCTAGACCGTATCATCCATGCAGGGACCAACGGTGTGCCCGGAACACGTAAAAACGACATAGTCGTCGTACCTGGCATGACCCCATCATGAGAGTGACCATATCACTCCCTCCACTAGTAATGCGGGCTCTTTGCTAGCACGAGAAGAGTAATCAACACAGCCCCGTCCCATAAAGGGGTGTCGTGGCCGCACATGTAAGGTTGGTACGGTCGACATATCTTAAATCTGATCCCATGTCCGAAACCACTCACACAAAACATTTCCGCTACACCACTTCTTTCTCAAGTGGTCATCCAGCTCAACACCATCGCACTCAGGCATTAGTGGCACCTGATGGGGTTTTCGGAAAACCTTTGTAATCACCTGTGTGCTACCATCACTATGCAGATGCTCATCCTATGCATAGCACTATTGTCTACTTGTCAATTTATCATCAATGTGACCCTCATGGATGGTAAGGTCATGCTGAAATGCAAGTGCTCTAGAGGAGCCATCGGTAACACCATACCGAGGGTGTACCAATTAATCATGATAATATGCATCGGAATAAGTACCAACATGGAATGCATAGATATTTTCGCAAACAAGGTCAAAGGGCTGCTTGCCTTGCTCACATAAGCCTTCGAGGTCTTCGAGGTCTTCCGGTCCAACTCCGAGTACTGCATATATTCTGTGAACTATCGTTAGAAACAATCAGAGTAAGCCACACATTAAGCAGAAACAAAAGTGCTCTATAATAGGATTTTTATTTTTCTTGGACCTCTCTAGTCCTAAGAAAAATACCTGAAACTTGTTCTAGGAGATTTGGATCATCAGAAATTTTGAATGAAGGAAAGGAGGAATAGGTGATCTGATAAGAAGTCTATAGAAAACAATCTGCTTAAAATGAGTGGAGGCACTCATTTAGTAGAGCATGAATTTAGAAACACTTAGGAAGTGGTTTCACAGGATTTGGAGTTGGTATGTAGTTACTATGGATTCTCTAATACAGAACAAATGGAAAAAGGGGCTATTTATTTTATGCAACAAAGATATAGCAAATAGAAATGCTGACTCAGGCTATAAAATTAGATCAAGAGTCTACAAGCTTGTGGAAATTGGAATCACTCCATTTGGAGTTAATTTGAGTCCTCTAGAATTTTTGCAAGGTGGGGTCATAAATGTTCAAATTTGTATTTGAATAATAATACTATAGAAAAGCGTCATGGCAAAAATGTGCAAAGCATATATCTGTATAGACAAGGTTTTTTGGAGTGAGCACAAATTTAAATCAATTGATTTGGAGTAGAAATGAATTTGATATGTATTTTTAAAGTTTCTACTAAAAGAAAAGGAGAAACAAGCTATACCAAGGAAGGCTATAACACGCGTAGGGCGCAAGATAGCTCGTGGGCCGGCCGAGTGGTTCTGGGTGGCGTATGGAGCGGCTACACCAAAGGCGTATAGCGGCTAATATGCCTCCACCGTTGTCGTGGTTTTGTCATGGCAGATGACCTTGTGAAAGGATTTAGTGGTGAAGCCATCGCACCTACGTGGCGACTCAAAGGGGTTGATCGGGAATGGGAGACAAGTTTACCGAGGTTCGGCCCCTCAGATTGAGGTAAAAGCCTACGTCCTGCTATGTTTGTATTGTTGTGGAAATCGATTACAAGGGTGCGGATTCGCCTGACCTAGCTCTCCATCGATGTTAACTTAATCCTACCAGCCCTAGGGGCTCGCCTTTATATACAGGTCGAGGCTCTAGGTTTTACAAGAGTCCGGGTCGCATTACAATTCCTGACTCGGTATGTCTCTAACTCGCGTTGCCCCTTAAGCAAGGAAATTCCTGGTGACTCCCCTCCTGCATGGGCCGTGAGTAGCCATCTTCTTGTCTTGGGATGTAACCGGCTCTCATGGTATACGCCTTGTGTCTTCTGCTTCATAAGTCATGACCCATCTTGAATGTGGATACTGACCCGCCATTATCTTGACGCGTCTCCTTAGGGCGGGTCTCATGGCGGGATAATATCCCCAACATTAGGCCCCAGATTGATTTGAACTTGTTCATGTCAATAAATATTTCTTACACGTTTGGCGGCTCAATCAGAATCCCAACTTGCTCCCAACAGAGAAACGTGTTGGCTTATAAGCTTCCCCTGATTTTCCGCTGCGAAATTAATGCGTCAGCCATTCCGAAATTTCACGGATATTTATGATATCATTCCAACGCCTCTTTTGGTATATCAGCCGTGTCGGTGTTGTTGGAACGGGGGTACACAGACTCGCCTGTCTGCGGCCCAGGGCTGGCCCAGTTCATCGACCAAGCATCGGCAGCCTCGATAAGGCCCTCGTGAGGGGCCAGGCCTCACGAGGAGGAACGACATCAATACCCGCATGGGACATTCCGAGGCAAGGCCCGGCCTCAGGAGTCATGGGTGATGCCAGGAAAGGAGAGGCGAGCAGCAGATGGCAGGATGGGGCAGTTTCCCCTTTGGTGCAAAGTACGCGGGAGCATACATGGGTTCAAAAGGCATCTTCCAAAGGTTTCCCTTCTGCTGCAATAAAGCCATCGCCACCCGCTAGTAGGGAAAACGTCATCCTCTGGCCCGTTTCGGCAGCGCGGACAGTTACTTTGCACGCGAACACCACCTTTGGGCATGGGAGCATGTTCCCCTGTTCCCCTTCAAAATTGGCCGTTGTGGGATCCCTTCCCGCCTAAGCTATGAGGGAAGAGGACCCGAGCGTCCGCTATAAATAGAGAGGGTAGAATACTTGGTGGGGGGGGGGGTTCATTCCAACCGTAGGGCAATAGACCTAGCCACTCGGCCTCCGGAGGCTCGAGAGCACTGTACTAGTTCATCCACCACCTGTGCGAGTTGCAATCCACCAAAAGTAGGAGTAGGGTTTTACGATTCGCAGCGGCCCGAACCTGGGTAAACTGTCGTGTTCCTCGTCTTCCTCACCATCGTGTGAGTTCTTAGCCTTGCTCGCTGCGTAGCGGGTCTGGTAACTCGAATCTGTTAAGTGGCCTCCGCGCGCACATGTGTGTTGGAATCCTTGGGGTTTTGCGGAGCCCGAAATCTAACATTTGGCGCGCCAGGTGGGGGGCGCGTGCCGGACCCTCCATGCCAATAGCAGGAACCAGACCTCAACTCGGCAGCACCATGGCATGTGCAACCACCGACGACCGCCGGTCCGCGGCGGTGGACGTCGTCCGAGCAAGCAGGGTCGTCCTTGCGGTCGCTTATATTCTCGGCGGATCGCACGCGCCACCCTTCGGCCGCCACGTCAAGCGTTTCCTGCAGCGTGGTGGTATGGCTCGCCTAAGACCCGAGACCCTAGAACACTTCGTGTGGCTAGAGGTCAACATCACCTTCCGCCCCGATTACCGCCCTAAAGCCACGACGGTTGCCGAGGCACCTACCATCTCCGACGTGGTCGTCTCCAAGACCCTCATTGACGGAGGCGCGGGCCTCAACGTCATCTCAGTGGAGGCCTTCGATGCGCTATGGTTACCCCGGGAGCAGCTCGCGCCCTCGAAGCCCTTTTCTAGGGTAGTGGCGGGACCCGTCGTTCCCGTCAGACGAATCCGTCTCCCTTTCACGTTCGGCACCCGCTTCAGCTTCCACACCGACCAGATCGACTTCGACGTTGCTCACATCCACCTTCCGTACAATGCAATACTCGGCTACCCCACCCTCGCGTAGTTCATGGCGCCGAAGCACCCGGGCTACAACGTCGTCAAGATGCCAGGGAGTGTCGGCATGCTTGCAGTAGTGGGGGACATCAAGGACGCCTCACGGGTGCTCGGCCTGTCCCATAAGGCCGCGGCCGTACGGCGTGCCGACTCCGGGGGCAAGGCATGTGCCGCGGAGGACCTGGGAGACGTCCACGACATCGCGCCCGGGAAGAAGAAGCAGTTTTTCTCCGAGGACCGAGCGGAGACGAAGCAAGTGCCGGTGGACGAAGGAAGCCAGGCCCCCACCTTCACCATCAGCGCGAACCTCCCCCAAGACCAAGAGAAGGCATTGGTGGATTTCCTCAGGTCAAAAAAGGGCGCGTTCGCCTGGAGCATCTCCGACCTTGTGGGGGTTCCGAGGGACCTTATCGAGCACCGCCTCATGGTGTGCCCGAACGTGCGTCCGGTGAAGTAGAAGGTAAGGAGGCAAGCCCCGGAGAAGCAGGTGTTCATCGCTCAGGAGGTGCGTAAGCTGAAGGAAGCTAAGGTCATATGGGAGGTGCGCTACCCAGAATGGGTGGCCAACCCGGTGGTTGTCCCAAAGAAGTGTGGGAAGGAGCGCATGTGTGTCGACTTCACAAACCAAAACAAGGCTTGCCCTCAGGATCCTTCCCCGTTACCATGCATCTACCAGATCGTGGACTCCACCATAGAGTGCGACCTCTTGTGCTTCTTGAACGCATTCTCGGGCTACCACCAGATCCAGATGCTGGTGGAGGACGTCGAGAAGACAACCTTTCTCTCTCCGTGCGGGGTATACTACTACGAGTGTATGCCTTTCGGGCTACGGAATGCCAGGGCAACCTTCTAGCGGTTGATGAATATTGCCTTGGGGCCGCAACTCGGGAGGAACGGGAGGCCTACGTCATCGACATCTTGGTCAAGTCAAGGCATGCAAAGACCCTGGTGGAGGATCTGGAGGAGACCTTTGCCAGCCTGCTGGAGGTGAAGCTGAAGCTCAACCCCGAGAAATGCGTCTTCGGGGTCCCAGCATGCAAGCTGCTCGGTTTCCTGCTGTCGCACTAGGGGATCGATGCTATCCAAGTAAAGGTAAAGGCCAAAAACTAGATGAGCGCCCCCACAACCCACAAGGAAATGTAGAAGCTGGCGGGGTGTGTCACCTCCCTAGGTCATTTCATCTCCAAGCGTGGCGAGTGGGCCCTGCCCTTCTTCAAGATCACAAAAGGAAGGGGCCCTTTGAGTGGACCCTAGAGGCTGACGCTGCCTTCGATGAGATCAAGTGTTACCTCACAAGCCCGCCGTTCATGGTGCCGCCCCACCCGCGGGAGCCCTGCTACTGTACCTTGATGCCACCCCACTCCGCCAGCGCTGCATTGCTGGCAGTAAGGGAGGAGCAAACCGGCAAGGGCGCTACTTTGGGAAGCCCCAGATGGCCCTTGCCCGATGCGCCTGAGGGCTCGCACGACTCACAAGCTCCAACCACCCCGCAAGTGGCGTGACCTGAGGCCCAGACTAGCGAGTCGTGTCATCAAGAGCCTTGTCTTCCCAAGGCCCTGGATTTTCCTCGGGACAATGAAACGCCCCGACTCCCTGAAGCCACCAAGGATCACGAAGCCCCAGGCGAACGCGTCCTCGTCGAGCACCCAGTGTACATCGTCAGCACGGTACAGCGGGACGCGCGCTCGCGCTACCCCGTGCAGCAGAAACTCCTTCTAGCGCTCCTCGTCGCCTCACGCAAGCTGCATCACTACTTCCAAGGACACCCGATCAAGGTCGTCTCCGCCTACCCCTTGGAGAAGATCCTGCACAACCCAAACGCAGCAGGAAGAGTTGTTTAATGGAAGATCGAGCTTCAGGCCTTCAACATGGAATTTAGCACAGCCAGGGTCATCAAGGGAGCTGCCTTCGCCGACTTCGTGGAGGAATGGACGGACGCACCGGACCGGGGGCTGGAAGGGAGCCAATCCCTTGCCCCCAGAGCAGAGGCGCCCGAGGGATGGACAATGCACTTTGACAGAGCCTTCTCGCGAATGGGATCGGGGGTGGGTGTCCTGCTCACTTCCCCGATGGGAAACAGGGTTCGCTACGCCGTGTAGCTCTGCTTCCAATGGGGGGAGAAGGTCTCCAACTACACATCGAAGTATGAGGGCCTCATCGTCGGTCTCAATGCAGCGATGGCCTTGGTGGTCCAACGCCTCGCCGTGATAGGCGACTCTCAGCTTCTCGTCAACTTCTCCAACAAGGAGTACACACCCAAGGACGAACATATGGAGCCGTATCTGCAGGAGGTACATAAGATTGAGAAACATTTTCAGGTCCTGGAGCTGCAGCACGTCCCGTGAAGGGAAAACAAGGAGGCAGACGCCATTGCCAAAAGAGCTTCACGCCATGAGGCTGAGGAGACAGGCAATTTTGAGGAGCGATTCTTCAAGCCTTCCGCAACGCCATCACCTGAGGACACGGCACTGCACGGAGAGGAGACCCCAGCACCGCCCTCGGGGGATCCGGGCTGCGGCCAGGGCTCAGGGGCTTGACTGCTCCTGGCCCTAGAGGCTCAAGACGATGATTGGATGCAGGAACTCGGGGCTTATTTGCTCCACGGCACATTGCCGGAGAAGGAAGAGGATGTGGAACGCGTAGTACAACAAGCCTCAACTTACTGCGTGCGAGACTATGCCTTGTACCGCAGGCCCCCGACCGACATTGCGCTGCGCTGCATTTCCAGGGAGCAGGGACGCAAGCTACTGGACGACATCCACCGAGGGGACAACAGACATCACTCCTCCTCGAGCACGCTTGCAGGTAAGGCGTTCAAGTCAGGTCTTTACTAGCCAACACCTCTGGGCGACGCTACCGAGCTGATCAGGTCATGCGAGGCCTGCGAGTTCCACGCCAAGCAGATCCACCAAACCGCGCAGTCCCACCAGACCATCCCGGTCTCCTGGCCTTTTGCGTTGTGGGGGCTGGACATATTAGGAAGTTTCCGCTACCTCTATGTCGCCATCGACAAATTCAGCAAGTGGGCAGAGGTGGAGCCTGTGCACACCATTGCGGCCGAGTCTCAAGTTCATCAAGGGACTCGTGAGCCGTTTCGGTGTCCTCAACCACATCATCATTGGTAACGGTTCGAAGTTCACTAGTCATATCTTTAATATTTACCGTGCTAACCTCGGTACGCAGATACGCTATGCATCGGTGGCCCATCCGTGGAGCAATGGCCAGGCGGAGCGCGCCAACGCAGAGGTCTTGCAGGGTCTCAAAGTGAGAAGCTTCAAGAAGAAGCTCGAAGATTGCGGCCGGGGTTGGGTCAACGAGCTCCCGTCAGTACTGTGGTCCATTCGCACCACTGCAACCAAAACCACCAGTGAAACCCCGTTCTTCCTCGTCTACGAAGCAAAGGCGGTCCTTCCCCACGAAATCAAGCACTGCTCCCCGCTGGTCTTTGCGTTCGATGAGGAGCGTCAGGAGGTTGTGCAGGGAACGGACCTCATACTTGGAGAGGAGGCGCGCCACCGGGCCTCTCTCCGAGTCGCGAGATACCACCAGGCCTTGCAGCGCTACCACTACCGCAACATCTGCTCCAGGGCCGTCGAAGTCCGCGATCTCCTCCTTAGGTGGGTCCAATCCAGGGAAGGCTTGCATAAACTTTCGCCCATGTGGGAAGGCCCATTCAAGGTCGTCCACGTCTCTAGGCCTGGCTCCGTGCGTGTGGAGACTCAAGATGGAGTTCCCATCCAGAACGCCTGGAACATCCAACATCTCCACAAGTTCTACCGCTGACGACTCTGCACCGCCCTTGCACCGCCTCCGTGCCGCCTTTGCATCGACCCTGCATCGTCTTACAGTTCTTCCGGAACCAAGTTCATCCCGTGACACTCTCACGTAATAACGAGCATAAGGGGGCCATCCCACGCCTAGTGAGGAAGACGAAGGAAATCAACACAGTCCACCAATGACTTCCGGAATCAGGTACGTACCTAATGCCTCGGGGGTAGGGACACTCGCTAGGCCCAAGCATCCTCGCGACCTCCCAGATACACCCCCACCATGACACTCTCACGTAATAACGAGTCGAGGCTGTATACGCCCAGGCCCGCTGAGGACGCGGAAGGGGTCCACCCCACGCCTAGTGGAAACCCTATGTTCAGTGTTGGGGGTCAATGGAGGCGGAGAATAGATTAGGTGCCGGATGCGGCTTGCATTTGCTTTTTTCTGGCTTGGATTTACTGGTATTGATGAAATCAAAATCGGGGCCTTCCCAAATGAAGTTTTTGCAAAAAACTATTTTTCCTGCAACTCTTCGCAGCACGCTCTTTTCCTTTGAGTCGAGCATCCGTCTACCCTCACCTGCTCGTACCCCAGGAGCGGGGGCTGGGGGCACGGTGCCGACACCTCGCCAAGGCCTTGGCGCCTAAATCCATGCGTGGTACTCAATGACGAGTCGGCAGACTCATGCCAACTATTACTCGCTCAAGTGGTCTATTCGCGTCTCGGCGCACCGTCCTAGAGAGGCAACAACATTTGGTCTTTTCTCACAACAATTGTTTATCTTGGGACAGTATGAGCGCCTAAGGGGCTCTTGAGCATAACACCTCAGGAGCCTTATCGGTCACAAAGCCACTTGGCACCCTGGTGCTAGGGCTGGGCCCGTGAGGAACCACCTTGGTAATGGGTTGCGCCTCACGATGACAGGGAAATGTGCAGGACTGGGACCTGCCGACGCACACCTTCCTGAATGCATATTAGGGACCTCCAAAACCAGAACTCGCAGGGGCTTCTTAATGTCTAAGGTTGCCCCTAAGCATAGCACCTCATGAACCTTACCAGTCGCAAAGCCACCTGGTACCCGGGTGCCATGGCCTTGTTCCGTGAGGGGCGACCTTGACAAGTCGCGCCTCGCGGCAGGGAAATGTGCGGGACTGGGACTTGTCGACGTAGAGCCGGTTGAATGTCTAAGGCGGCTCCTGAGCATAGCGCCTCAGGAGCCTTACCGGTCACGAAGCCACCTGGCACCCGATGCTAGGGCTTTGCCCCGTGAGGAACGACCTTGGTAAAGGGCCACGTCCCACGGCGGCAGGGAGATGTGTGGGACCGGGGCCAGGTGACATAGAGCATCGACCCACTTCACCAACAACATGGAAAAGACCAACGGACCAAGAGAAGCAACGTAAACATGGTATAGCAAACTAGCGATGGAATCCTACATGCAAAAATACCATCAACTACTCTAAAATACATGGCAAAAGGTCCACAAAAACATGAGCATTTAAACTACGGGGTTTCAGCAATCCAGACATGCATGAAGATTAATACGAGATAATCCCCTATTGGGACACCACGCAAAACTAGGCATATGGCAAGTCAAATCACTTCAAACATGCATGCAAGTTTCAAACTAATAATCTATGCAGAAAACTAATCATGTTTCATATACAATATGTCGCGATACGATACACAGTTTAAAATCTACGAGCATTTTTAATATCTAGCATTTCCTGGAAATATTAAAACGCAGATTATTCTAAATAAATCCACAAGCCGGATCTACACCACGTCGGCCTACAGTACCTAGGAGCAACAAAACTTGACAGCCCACGAGCGAAAAATTAGAGGGGCTCAGGGGCGGTCTCACCTTGGTGGGCCGAGCACATGCGGGGAAGAGGCGGCCTGGCAGCTCGGTGCAGAGGGGAGGCCGAGGGGGCGCTGGCCTGGGCGCTCGAAGCGAGCTGGGCCGGTGTGGTCGCTCTGGGCGGCGGTCCACCTGGCGACAACGATCAACGCCGCTTGGGCTCGGCGAGCGGGAGGCCTCCCCGATCTAGATCGGATCGAGGCAGATGACGACGGCGTCTACAGCGGCCGAAGGGGGCCGGCGAACAAGGCGAGGCTGACCTGACGACGGGCAGCGGATCCAGGGCGGTGCAGGGAAATGGAGACGGCGTGGTGGTCGCCGGCAAAGGGGATCCGGCGCGCGGGATGCAGCGAGTGGGCGCGGCGAGGGGCACATGCGACCGGGTCCAGCGACGGCTGGCCGGATCTGGCCTGCGGCGCGATGAGGCAAGGCGCGGCCACCCTTCGGCAAGCAAGGGCGGCCGGCGACTGGGTTGCGAGGGGCGCGGGGCGCTCGGCAGGGAGGAGCGGCTCGGGAGCAGGGACTGGCTGGAGGTGGCTCGGCCCTTAGGTGGCGGCGCGATGGGCTCATCCAGTCGCGATCTTGGCTCGGCAGGCCGGCGGCTGAGAGTAGAGAGAGGGAGCTGCTAGGGTTTGAGAGGGGTGGCGCGAATTTCGAGGGAGAGAGAGGGGGTGGCTGTCTACAATGGCATGGGGGTCTATTTATAGCAATGGGGGGCTAGGTTTAGCAGAATTTCGCCCCGGTTTCAACCGCGCGACCTAAATCGGACTGTTTGGAACGCGGGACGGGCTAAGTGGCCGTGTAGAGTGGATAGCCGGAGAAGAGAGGGAAAACAGCACACGACAACGCGATTTAAAATACCGAAAAACGTCCGATGATAAACCGAATACAGTGCCGCTACGGTCGATCGTTCGGATACGAGACGGACTCCGATTGTGACGAAATTCGGCAGCAAGCCTACCTATATCTAAATAAGACTGCACGCCAAGTTTCAACCCAATCAAAGAAAGTTTTATAAACACTTTTAAAAACAAGGTTTGACGATGCTGCGGGCGCGTGCGTGTGTGGTCGGGCTCAAAACGGGCAATGAGGAGAACAGAGAGAATGACGAGAACGGAGAGAATCGGCAACTAATAACGGATGCATCTTTTGAAAACTGGCGGCAATGGGATGCTGATGCAATGCGGATGATGCGCATGATGCGATGATGATACGACAAATAAAAATAAAAATAAACACACGACGAAAACGGAAAGAAAAGGGGAATCTTCTGGGGCGTCGGTCTCGGGCTGTCACATGAAACCTGCTGAAAACGCTGAGGGTCAGCTGAAACAAGTCACAGAAGAATTAACTGGTCTTCGTCGAGAGATCTCCAATATGACCAATGTTATCTGTGGTAAGTGCTTGACTGG
The DNA here is from genome assembly GCF_904849725.1 of Hordeum vulgare subsp. vulgare. Classification (NCBI taxonomy): domain Eukaryota; kingdom Viridiplantae; phylum Streptophyta; class Magnoliopsida; order Poales; family Poaceae; genus Hordeum; species Hordeum vulgare. The sequence goes on along the minus strand of NC_058520.1, from coordinate 294,793,369 downwards.
CTGATCACGCAAAGTCAAGCTTTAGTGAAGCAGGTTCACTGAACCCATGGTTTGTCTATTTTCCATATTGTTGGTTCTTGCAGGCACCTCAATGTTTTAACTTTGGAAGTTCAGGGTCCTATATTGGATTGACTCGCCAAGAGTACACGCGGCTTATGGGTGAGTCGTAAAACATGCAGTCTAGTATAACCATTGTAATGCATTAATTTTTCGCTAGCCAAGAGGGTAGTAAAGGCGGCACTCAATGAGTCACAAGCCCCCAAGTGGCATATGATCACGGAAAAAGGGCACACGATAGCAGAAGACAATGCTATTACTGTTAAACGACCTGGGGACTAGTAGCCCCCAAGTAAGCCGGTTCTTAACATTCATGACCATATATTGGTGCCTACGTTTGAACCGTGCATCATGGAACTTGATCCTCTTTGGCTTACTAGTATCCATGTTTGAGCGATCACAATAGGGCAACTCACTCTCTTTGATACTAATAGCGTCCATGTTTGGATGGCCTCCTTGGAAGCGACTCGTCCTCTTGGGTGGCTTATTTTAATCAATAAAGATTCATCCTCAAAATATAGGCTGAAACGGCAGAGACCCCGAATTTCGTGGGCTTCAGCTTTGTTGATGTGATGTAAAGAGTACAAATACCAAACTATGTACATGGATAAAGAGCCAATGGCTCTAAGTGTAGTAAAAGCCGCAGATGAGAAATCTTCCACACGCAGGTTGTCTCTTCCTCCAAGGTTGTCTTGTGAGGACACATATTGATGACCCACAAGTATAGGGGATCAATCGTAGTACTTTTGATAAGTAAGAGTGTCAAACCCAACGAGGAGCAGAAGGATCTGACAAGTGGTTTTCAGCAAGGTAAAATCTGCAGGCACTGAAATTGTCGGTAACAAGTGATTGTGTGGTGAGATGATTCGTAGGAAGCAACAATTAACAAAAGTAGCAACGGTGCATCAAAGTGGCCCAATCCCTTTTGTAGCAAGGTACAAGCCTGGACAAAGTCTTATAGGAGGAAAAACGCTACCGAGGACACACGGGAATTTTTGTCATGCTAGTTTTCATCATGTTCTTATGATTCAAGTTCGTTACTTTGATAGTTTCATATGTGGGTGGACCGGCGCTTGGGTACTGCCCTTACTTGGACAAGCATCCCACTTATGATTAACCCCTCTCGCAAGCATCCGCAACTATGAAAGAAGAATTAAGACAAAGTCTAACCATAGCATTAAACTAGTGGATCCAAATCAGCGCCTTACGAAGCAACACATGAACTAGGGTTTAAGCTTCTGTCACTCTAGCAACCCATCATCTACTTACTACTTCCCAATACCTTCCTCTAGGCCCAAATAATGGTGAAGTGTTATGTAGTTGACTTGACATAACACCACTAGAGGAAAAACGACATACAACACATCAAAATATAGAACGAATACCAAATTCACATGACTACTATTACCATGACTTATCCCATGTCCTCAGGCACAAAAGTAACTACACACAAAGCATAATCATATTCATGACCACAGAGTTAATGAGTAGCATCAAGGATCTGAACATCAACTCTTCCACCAACTAATCCAACTAGCATCAACTACTAAGAGTAATTAACACTACTAGCAACCTTACAAGTACCAATCGGAGTCGCGAGACGGAGATTGGTTACAAGTGATGAACTAGGGTTTGGAGATAAGATGGTGTTGATGAAGATGTTGATGGTGATGAGTCCCCTCCGATGAGAGGAGTGTTGGTGATGACGATGGCGATGATTTCCCCCTCCGTGAGGGATGTGTCCCCCACAGGTTCGTCCTGCCGGAGCTCTAGATTAGTTCTGCTCAAGTTCCGCCTCGTGGCGGCGGTGAATCCACGAAAAAGCTCCTCCCTGATTTTTTTCTGGACAAAACCCTTCATATAGCAGAAGAGGGGGGCCAGTGGGCCAGCAGGCTGCCCACAAGCCCCCTTGGCGCGGCCAGGGCGGTGGCCATGCCAAGCAGGCTTGTGGCCACCTACTGGCGCCCCTCTGGCGCTTCTTCGGCCCAGTATTTTTTATAAATCCGTAAAAAATCCTCATTGATTTTTACAGCGTTTGGAGTTGCGCGGAATAGGTATCTCAACTTTGCTCCCTTTTCAGGCCAGAATTCCAGCTACCGGCATTCTCCCTCTTCATGTAAACCTTGCAAAGTAAGAGAGAAAAGGCATAAGTATTGTACCGTGAAGTGAAATAACAGCCCAAGAAGCGATAAATATCAACATGAAAACATGATGCAAAATGGACATATCAACTCCCCCAAGATTATACCTCGCTTGTCCTCAAGCGAAAGCCTAGCTCAATAAATTTGTCCACATGTTTAGGGAGAGAGGTGTCAACAAAACAAGATACGAACATGCATGCATCATGATGATGATCAGAACAGCCATACCAACATATAATCTCTCATGCCAAAGTGATAATTCCTTCACAAAGTAAATTATGGATCAAGAATCTTACCGAGAAGTAACAACCGATAGCCTTTAGTCATTGAAGCAATTGCAATTTATCACAACATCAGAAAGAGTCAAATAAGAGCTTGTGAAGCAAATCCACATACTCAATCATTCTTTCGTTCTCTACAATTGCTACAACTCACGTGGTACTCATGAGATCAAAGTTTGAGCTGGACACAGAGAAAGATAGGGGCTTATAGTTTTGCCTCACAATTGCTTACCTCAAGGGTAATGTCAACAATAATAATTCATGAATACTTACTTCCAAGATGACATATGAATATTGTTTTTTCCCAAGCATATGACGTTAGCCAAGATAAAGGCGAAATGAGTAATTGGTGAAGATCACCATGACTCTTTCAAGGGAAAAAGTAAAGGTACAAGATAGGCCCTTCACAGAGGGAAGGAGAGGTTGTCATGTGCTTTTGAGGATTTGATGTGTGTCCTCTTAGTGCGGAGGAACGTCACTTTATATTGCCTCCTGTGATAAAGAACTTCATTATGCAGTCTGTCGCTTTTATGTCTTCCTCATCACAGGTTCGTACAAAGCTTATTTTCCACACACTAATAGATGATACATATTAGAGAGAAATTTTTATTGCTTGCACCGATGACAACTTACTTGAAGGATCTTATTCAATCCATAGGTAGGTATGGTGGACTCTCATGGAAAAACTGGGTTGATGGTTTATGGATGCACAAGTAGTATCTCTACTTGGTGTGGGAGGTTTGGCTAATGTGAGGTGGAAGCAATCTTCACATGCTAAGGGATCTCTAATCATATAACATTGTTCGGAGCAAAGCAAACACAATTCATTATGTTGTCTTCCTTGTCCAACATCTATTTCTAGGCATGCAATAGTTTAGTGAGTGTTCACAATCATAGATGTTGTCACAGATGATATATTTATATGTGAACCTCTCCTTCTTTATAACTTCTTATTAATTGCAACCATGACCAAGGTCTATGTTTGCCTACCCTCAACAAGTTTCAATCCTCATTCTTTTTATATGTGAAGTCATCACTTTCCATAAGATCATTACACGATCTTTCATGCTTTTGTTCTATTCTCAATCTATTGATCATGGCAACAGGCAAAGGCCTTCAACTAAGACACTCTTTATTATATGGCTCATGAGCTGGAATACATCGGGCATGACACAAAACAAAACTCAAGACTAAAAAACTAAGACTTTTAATCTACTAGAGAAAAGAGAAAACTGAAAAGGAAAACTAAAACAAAGGTAAAGGCAAAAGATGTGATGGTGATACGATACCGGGGCAACTCCCCCAAGCTTGGCACAATCCAAGGGGATTGCCCATACCCATGTTTAGTTGTCTTCCTTTGGTGGTGATGGTGGAGGAGTTGTTGCAATCTTTGACTCCAAGAGGGCCATTAATCTTTGATTTATACCTTGGAGATCTGCGATATGTTTTTCCAGCAAAACAACTTCACGAGTCAGACAAGTATTGCGAGCACGAGTTGTTTCACCAAACCTCAAGAGTTCAATCAAGCATGGAGACGGTAGGTGGAGGTAGGGTTGGAGGAAATCCACTTCCTCAACTTCTTCCCTGTTGAGCACAGATTGCACTTCGTCCCATGCCTGATTCCTCCCCTTGGTTTTGCCCTTGGTTTCTTTAGGTAGCCTTTCCTTAGCCTCCATGACCTCCACCCTTTCAGATCAACAGTTACTTCTCCATAAACTTGAGGGAGATTGTTCTCCCCCACAGATTCCTGACACGACATCTTGCTCTAGATCTGCGGCAGAAAACAGGCTCGAAACGAAAAAAAAGAAGAAATCTGCGTGATGCAGGGGTGAGACCAAACGGGAGTATTTATAATGATTTTTTTAGACCAGAAGGAGTACCCCGCACGAAAATGGAGTCCGGGAGGCACACGAGGTGGCCACAAGCCCTCCCGGCGCGGCCAGGGGTTGGGCCCGCGGCGGGCAGGCTTGTCGCCTCCTCGCGCACTTTCCGGTCTACTTCCATTTTTTGTATTTTTTCAAATATTCCAAAACGGAGAAAATTTCCTACTAAAAAAGTTTTGGACTATGTTTTCTTACCGAATCACATACCTCTTCGTTTTCGGAGTCTGAAACAGGCTGATAAATATCCCTTAGGTATTCTTCCGGAGTTATGGTATTGACGATATTGCTTTCAACATTTATGGGAGTGCCTGAGATATAATGCTTGATTCTCTGCCCATTTACAACTCACGGACAGTTACCTTCCGTGTTGTTGATCTTGATAGGATCGGAACGATATACTTCCTCAACAACATAGGGACCTTCCCATTTAGAGAGAAGGTTGCCTCCAAAGAATCTTAAACGAGAGTTATATAGCAAGACATAATCACTTGGGAGAACCGCCTCAGCCCCATAAACAAGGAAAAAAGGAGTGTAACCAGTAGATCTGTTGGGTGTTGTTCTGATACGCCAAAGTACAAAAGGAAGCTCTTCAACCAAACAACCTGGAGTGCGCTACAGAGGAACCATGAGCCGGGGCTTGATCCCAAGCATGATTTCCTGGTTAGCCCGCTCAACTTGACCATTGGACCGTGGATGAGCTATTGCGGATAGATCAAGCCGGATGTGTTCCCGTTGACAAAACTCCTTCATTGCCCCTTTAGATGAATTAGTAACATTATAAGTAATGATGCTACGGGGATAACCAAAACGGAAAATTAGCTTCTTGAGGAACTTGACTACCGTCTTTCCTTCGGAAATGCCGATCGGCTCTGCTTCAACCCACTTGGTAAATTTATCAACTGCCGCCAATAGATGGGTCTTTTTGTTAGAAGACATTCTAAACGGGCCAACCATGTCAAGCCCCCAAACTACAAAGGCCATGTAATTGGGATCATGCGCAACTCTTGAGACGGCACATGCGCTTGACGTCCAAACTTCTGACATCCGTCACATGGGTGCACTATATCCTCTACATCGGTGTGAGCCATCAAATAGTAGAAATCATGGCGAAAAGCTTTTTACACCAAAGATCGTGTGACAGCCCGAGACCGACGCTCCAGAAGATTGCCCTCTTTTCCGTTGTCGCCGTGTCATTATTCTATTGCCTCATTCATCATTGCATCATTAGCATCATCCGCATTGAACCGGCACACTGTTGCCGCCAGTTTTCAAAACTTGCATCCATTACTAGTTGTCGGTTCTCTCCGACCACACTCGCATGCGCCTGCGACATTACTTAAATATTGTTTTTAAAAGTGCGTATAAAATATTCTCGGATTGGGTTGAAACTTAGTGTGCGGTCTTATTTTATTATAGGTAGGCCGCCTGTCAAATTTCGTCGCGATCGAAGTCCGTTTGATACCCGAACGGTCGACCGTAGCGGCACCGTCGTCGGGTTATTCGTCGGACATTTTTCGGTATTTTAGAAACGCGTATCACAGGACACACCATTTCCCTCTCATCCCCACATAGCCACACTTCACAGCCACCTAGACCATCCCCGCGTGCGAGCCGTTCGATTCCTATCGCACGGCTGCAACCGGGGCGAGAAACTCCTAACCCTAGCCCTGTTTTTCCCTATTTATAGACCCCCTAGCCACCTAACCCTAGCCCTCTCCCTCGTTTTCTATGCCCCACCGACCCCAGTCGTCGCTCTCTCATATTTCCATCCTCCTACCAGCCGCCAGGGCCCTCCTGAGCCCAGATCCATCCCTCCTCGGGCCCGGTCGCGCCGCCGCTGCCTAGAGGCCGAGCATATGGCCAGCAGCTCGCGCCACGCCTCCCCGCGTCCCCGCGCCGCCGCCTCCTGCCGGCACCGGAGCCCAGTGCCGGAGTGTAATACCCCATGTGTGTAACCTTCCCTTTTTGGAACCTTCTTCATGTGGGTCCAACTTGTCATGGACATGAGAGCTCTCTGTGTTATGATTTCATGATGTCATCTTGTTATTCTTCCTTGCATGCGTGCATGCCATATCATATCATTCCATGTGTCATGTGTTGTTGCTTTGTGGTCATATGATTTCATGTGATATATTGTGTGATATGTGGTTTTGGAATGTGTAGCTTGTCTGGAGAATGCATGTGATAGTAGGAACAACCTTGTGATTTGCTTAGGTTTCAAAACCATCTTTCCCCCTCTCCATTTTATCTCAAGCTCATTTTCCACTTGATCCTTTCCTGATTTAAAAATTCCCATGATTTAGGTTGTTTTGAGTTGGATGTGGAGATGTGAATTTGCTGATTTGGATGTGTGTTTAAAGGTGCAAATAGTTGCAAAAGAGATCAAACAATTGCTGTTTTGTAAATATTCGTTGGACCCAAATATTTCATTTGCAATTTATTCAAATAGGTCCTATTTTTCCATGACCAGGGGTATTTTTTTTTTGATTTTATCCCCAATAGTTTCGCTAGTATTTTTATTGCTTTCTCTTGGTTATATCTACTAATAAAAGCCCTAGGATTTTATTCCTGTCTATATATCGCCACAGGTGGGCTTCCTCCCCCCCTGGAGGCCCACACTTTCCTATCTCGCGCGGTGGCCCAGCTCCACGACCTCCTTCCACCTTCAGACGCCGTCTGCACCGCGCGCTCCCTTTCCGTCAGTCTAGCCGAGAGAGAACAAGCATCTGAGGCACATACGTCGACGTCCCCCCATATAAGTGGGCATCTGTGCCCCTCGTCCCTAGGGTTCCCCTCTCTTCCATCCGCCGCCGCCACTCCATTCCCCATGTCTCTTCTCCCCCAAAGGTGAGTCTCTGCAACTCGAATCAGAGAGAGGAGAGAAGCACCATCGGCGTCTACCCCTGCATCCACCGTCGTCCAGCGCAACCACCATGTCCAGGGGCACGGGAGAGGTGCCCGTGCCCCATTCCCCTCCTCGGTGACGCCGGGGAGTGACTTCACCGACGACCAGCTCGTCGTCAACACCTCGGCCCCACTGCTCTCCTTCTTCTTCCTCGATTCTACGTCGGCCTGCAGCAGAACCCCTTCGGCGCGTCTTCTTCCCCCTCTAGCGTCTCCTCCAAGCAGATCGGGTTTCTCCTTCTTCCCTAGGTGAGCAGGTTCACCTCCTCCTCCCTTCCCCCTCGATGGATCCGGCATGACGTGGTGTGTGCGTTCCTGTACTGAGCAGAAGTAGGTTGTGTGCGTGTCTTGTGCATGAGTGTGCTTTGTTTAGATGGAGTGCTGGTGTTGGTGCATGTAGGGTAGTGTAGTAGTAGCATTAGGTGCTCGTCTCCCTGGCGCGACACAACAGCAGCAGCAGAGCATGCCCGGCGGCCTCCCTGTCGCCGGCGTTTCTCTGTAGGCAGAGCAGGGGCTTGCAGTAGGTTACCTAGAGGGTTACCTCCCCTCTGTGAGACACCATAGCGTAGCGTAGTGGTATGTATCTGTGTGTGTTCTCGTGAGGTTCAGGGTTCGAGTCCCAGGGGTTGCACACCCCCCTTTTTTGCATTTCATTTTCAAGCAGTCGTAGCGCAGCATAACAATTTCATCTGATTTATTTCCCCTATACTGTCAAGCACTAGGCCTCAAGCAGAGTGGTTTGTGTCTGTAGGCAGTACCCTAGGATCCAAGGTTCGATTCCCCCTCAACGACCTTTCTTTTTGTTTCTTTCTTGTTGTTTTCTTCTTGTGTTTGCTAGATGTGGTGATATGGTATTTCAACAACATGTGGTATTTATATTTTCTCCTCCCAAGTACATCTTGTGTTTCCTAGTGTTGTAACTAGTTGTGATGTATGTGATTGTGAAGATTTGTGTAGTGTGTATATGTGAGTAGTTGCCCATGTATAGGAGTTTAACTTGTGTATATGTGTTCTAGTCGATAAGTGTGCATGTGTAGATGTTGTGTGTGTATGATGGCACACATACAAGTGGTGCATTGTGAGTGTGTGTGTGTATGCATCTCACACACATGAACAAGAGTTCATGTTCATGAGTGTGGTGCAAACACCAAGGGTGCTATGCTTGTGCACCTCTTGTGCTATATGTGATGTGAGTGTGTGTGTGGGTTTTCCCCCTCACCTACCTTGTGATATGTAGGAGCTCTTGTCATGATTTGTGTGTAGCTAGTAGTGGTGATTCTAGCAAGTGTAGGTGATTATGAGCATGTTAGTTGTGATGCATGTGAGTGTGTAGTTGTGTGGGTGTATGTGGGTTCACCCCACCTACTAAAGCAAGGTGCACCAACACATGTCCATATGTGTGAGTGTGTATACTTCCTTGTGAGTGTGTGTATATTCATGGTGTAGGTGATGAGCTAGTGGAATCACATGTGATGATGCCTATTCATCTCTATGTGATTCTATGTAGTTTTTCCTTCCAAGTTTGTGCTCATTTGTTCCAAGCAAGTGCATATGTATTTTATATGCTTTTGGGGTAGAATCATCCAAAAATCCATTGGTGAAATCAGTTTTTCTATTGGAACACTTTCTGGAAATGACATATTTCAGATTTGTTCTATGTTTAGAGCTTGGTTCCATGTGATGTGGTGAACACAAGGGTTTGATTCTTGGTTATGGTAGTTAAGGATGACCCCCTCTGCCACTTGTTGCTTTTGTTTCATGTTTAGGAACGCATATGTGCAAGTTGTGCCCAATCAAAGTAGGCATGTGGTTGAAATTCCAGATTAGTGAAAATCTGAAGTCTGAGAATCTGTTTATATTTTCTTCTCGTGTAGATGAGCTTGTGAGGTCAATGTGTTGTCATTCAGCCTTAGCTTTCAACTAGAAAGTTGAAGCTTATATGTTTGTCTAGCTCCTAGTAAATTTTCATTCCATTTGGAGTTCGGTAGATATTGTGTTGACTGCTGTCAAAATGCTTCAGAGCATAAAAAGATAGTGAGAATCTGGAATTTTCACTAAGTCCTGAAATCTGATATTTTTGGGCAAGTTTGCAGATGTGTAACTTTCTGTGTTTAACTCCATTGTGTGATATTTTTGCTTGTGCTTGTAGTAATCTTGGATAGCTACTGCCACATATCTTATTTGGCATATTTGGGTGGCTGTAGGTGCTTTGCATGTAGCTCACAAAGTGCTATGATGCTGTTTATGGCAGATTGTGTAGTTTTGGTGTTTTGATGTTTGTGAGTGCATAGTTGATGGTGTGGTGATATTCTTTGCACCACCCCATCCATGTTGGATTCTTTTATGTCTTGGCTACCTGGAAATACGAGAGTTCAGCCATTGGAGTGTGTTGTGATGAATTTGACACGTAGCCCTTCATTTCTTGTTTCGTTGTTTCCCGTTGGTCCGTAGCTCCGATTGATATGTTCTTTATATGGTTTTGCACCGTTTTCACGTGACAGATCTGATCATGACATTCTCATGCATGTCTATAAAGCTTAGGGTGCATTTCTGTCCAGGAACATGTATTTCCTTCTCATGCTTGTGCTAGTGATAGAAATAGTGATGCATGATCATATTCATCTCATGCATCATGTGCTTGTTGCATCTTGAGGTGCTGTTGTTCATTGGATGTTATTTCTATGTTTGGTAGCTCCGGGATTGGAGAACGAGTACGTTGATTCGGGAGAGTACTTGCAGGACGAACAAGAACAGTTCCAAGATGAGGATATCACAGGCAAGATGATATGACCTTGATTCCATCTCTAGACTTGTTATGCTAGATTACGTTACTTCCATCATATGCTCGCTGCCTACCCCTAAAATAATTGCCTCCAGATATTGCCATGAACCCAACCACTTATCCCTTCCTAGCAAATCTTGAATGGCTAAGTAGGCTTTGCTAAGCTTCTAATGCTAGCATTGCTAGCTGCAGGTGCTTTGTCTCATGTGATAACATGAACTTGATATCATTATCTTAATTCTATTATTTAATTAATGCACCTATATACTTGGTAAATAACAGAAGGCCTAGCCTTTTGTCGGGTGTTTTGTTCCATTATTGCCGCCATAGTTACCGGCTACCGGTGTTTGATTCCATTTTGATCGCTCCTAACACGTTCGGGGTTGTTATCGGGACCGCCTAGATAAATTGCGTAGTGTTAAGACTTGTCCAGCAGGACCCAACATTGGTGTTAATTTGCTAATCATTTAATAATAAACTGCATAGGGAATAGCTACCCCGAGGAATTTAATCTACAACCCGGGCCAGTGCTCCTCATGAGTGTTGGTCCAATCCGGAGCAGCTTATTACGCTCCCCGGGGCAACTCGGTGTTTTGGCGTGGTAACCATCGCTCATCCGGCATGTCCTGAGACTGAGATACGCGGCTCTTATCAGGGTAGTCGACACGTCGGGAGGTCCTGCTAGTCTTGTCTTACCTTAGCGATATATCTTGCATATAGGAATGCCGGTGAAGCTTTGGTTCTCCCTAGAGTTGAGGTTTTCCTCTAAGGAATCCGACGAGATCACGAGATTTGTGATAGAGGATTACTTTGCGGCCCGTTTACGTTTGTGATGGACTAGTTGGAGCACCCCTGCAGGGTTTAATCTTTCGAAAAGTCGTGCCCGCGGTTATGTGGCAACTTGGAATATTTTGTTAAAATCCGGTAATAGATAACTTAAACATAAGCTAATAAAATTGCCAACTGTGTGCGTAACCGTGACTGTCCCCTTCGAAGATCTCTCTTCAATCGGGAACATGGTGGGGTTATGATTGACATAGGTAGGTGTTCAGAACCACTTAGTGGTCATATATCATCGGCCGCTAGAATAGACCACCTTCAATTCATGTTCTACGTAAGTTAGCCACCATATAAAGCTTAGGATGCTGCAACCTAAACACTCCACCTTCCCAACCTAATAACTTGACTAGTTCTGGCACCGAGGTCATAGATTGCTGAGTCCCCGTGGCTCACAGATTCCTTCACAACACCAACAGGTTCAGGTACCCCCAAGACAGGTGATCCCGACGGCACGCAGCTGGCGTGGCAGTACGATGTGGAGAGCGACCGCCTGTACATGAACTATCCAGAAGACTGAGGCGTGGTCGTGATCATGGGCATGCATGCAGGGTAGCATAGCCATTTCCCTTGTTTTGTAGTCCGTAACAGAACAACCTTGTTTGGATGCATGATGTAACTCTGATATATTTATGAGATGGCAATTGAATCCCTTATTGTCATTCTGTTGATATTATGTATGTGCTATGTTACCAAGTTTCCGAAACGCTTAGATGCGCTTCTTTCCAATTTGGGGCCTCGTTCCCCAAATCGGAAAGGACCGCTTCTTAGTCGTTAGAAGTTGGTAATCAGAGCCATACGACCATAGGAGCCTTTGTGTGATCGTACTTGGCCGAGTCGAGTCTAGTAAAATGTTTTGAGTCTTAGTTATATCGGAGAATAGGATTCTTTTCTCTCGTCTTCCATGCTCTAGTGAGGTTCCAGTCTTAGGAAATCTTTATTCTACTTCTCTTCTCGCTCAAAAAAAATTAGTATCATGCGGGTATTTGTGAAATCTATATGATTTCGATGTGACGGAGTTCTGTCTTGGTGCCTCCTGTCTGCCTTGATTTCTTCCGGGGAGTTGAGCTCCAAGGGATTCTTGCGCACATCGCCATCATTCAGATTTCTGAGTATCTAAGAACGAAGGATGTTCGTTATTGCTTCAATACTAGTAGTGGCGAGATAACCCCGATGTCCCCAGTACTGGTGCAGATTGTTCGGGAGTACTGCCATACTTGGTATCGTTGTGATCACGAGGATCTGTAATAGATGAAGGTCCGAGATACTGGTTGTGTGTTGACGGATGTGATACAGGTGATGGGTTAGTATAAGAGTTGTGTGATATTACTCCTTGTATCTGTGTACCAGATTGCATGACCTGTTATTTCGGGAATTCATAGGTGGGATATCAAGTAGTATCTTATAGGACTATCTTCCTACAGATGCATGATGTTAGATTGGGATTCGATGTTCATTGTGTATGTTTGTTCACGGTCGTCTGACAGCAGTTCTCGTTGTGGCTTAAAGAGTCCTTGTAGCTCGCTACGACTCGGGGATACTTCGTATGTCGTGTGCACTACCTTGCACAGGATGGCTACTGTAAATTCGAGCCCGTGCGATCTTATCCACGAAGATATCGGATGAAGTCTCGATCATATGTTTGTTCTGAGCAGTTCTAGCTCATACTTGTTTGAAGTGGTCTTAATCAGAATTGGTGAACTGTCACTTTGAGGAAGCATTCTTACTATTTTGTTCGAGTGCAATTGCTTTATTCCTGTTCAGATATTCCTGTCATTTTGATTCAGCTATATCTTCAATTTCTTCTGTGGGCTAATGTGTTGTCCGTCTTTAGGATGGCTCCACCAACGCGTAAGAATCCAGGGCATGAGGATGTGCCGCCACCATCTCCTCCTCCGGAGAATCCTCCTCCGCTGCCGCCTCCTCCTGTTGAGGCTTGGCAAGCGGTGATGGCTGCTACTGATGCAAACACTCAGATGCTGCTACAGTTGTTGCAAGAGAGGGGTAATCAGCAGCAAGCCAATTTCCAGCATGGTGGCAATCAGTTTGCTAATCTGAGTCAGTTCATGTCGAATCAGCCAAAGACTTTCACTTCTTGTGACCAGTCATTTGATGCCGAGGATTGGATCCATGAGATGAATAAGTATTTCGAGTGTAGCAATGTTCGTCCTGAGGATTTTGTCAAATTTGCAACATTCCAGTTGATGGGGCAAGCTTCTATCTGGTGGCAACAGTTGAAGGATTCAAGAGGCGCTAGAGTGATCACTTGGGATGAGTTCTGCCGTGACTTCAGGTCCCACTACATTCCTTCCACCTTTGTGGAGGACATGCGTGAGAAGTTCAGGCGTTTGAAGCAGGGTGGTAATTCCGTGTCCATGTACAACATTGAGTTCCACGAGCTAGCACGATACGCCTTGCAGGATATCCCTGATCAGAAGAGCAAGATTTATCAGTTCAGAGGTGGATTGAAAGAAGATTTGCAGTTAGCTCTTGCTTTGCACGATCCTGAGGAGTTCAACAAGTTCTACAACTTAGCTCTCAGATCTGAGGCAGCCTTGCTCAGGGTGGAGTATTCTAAGAAGCACTTCAGAGATTCTAGCTCTTCCTCTACTCACGTGGTTCAGAAGCAACCGAAGTTTTGGGTGTCTCCACTTCCTCCTCGGCACTCGCAGTAGCTCAAGCACTCTGGTGGGCATGGTTCTTCCCACCCTCCCAACCCAGTCTTTTAGCAGAGATTGCAGCATCAGAAGCAAGGGCCTCCTTAGACTCAGTACCGACAGCTAGCAGAGGTTACTTGTCACAACTGTGGGCAAAAGGGTCATTATGCCAACAAGTGTACTTCTCAGCTCCGTGTGCCGCCTCCTCCTCCAGGGAAACCTCCAGGCAAACCTCCAAGTAATGCTCTTGTCAATTTCAACCCCAGGTCAGCCCGAGTCAACATGGTGAATGCGGCTGAGACAAAAAACTCGTCAGATGTGATCATCCGTAACCTCCTCGTTAATGATATTCGTGCTAAAGTGTTATTTGATTCTGGTGCATCGCATTGCTTCATCTCCAAGCCTTTCTTTGCTAAGCATGACATTCCTGCAACTCATTTGGATAGTCCCTTCCGTGTGGTTCTCCGGGCATGCGCATGAGTTCGCACATGTTGGTTCCGAATGCTTCTGTCAAGATAGGCAGTTATTCTTTTCTGGCGTCTCCTATTGTCTTGGGCAATGCCGACATTGATTTGATCCTTGGTATGGACTGGTTGGCCATAAACAAGGCATCGATAGATTGTGAAGCTAAAGAAGTGAAGCTTACCCACTCTTTGGACGACGTGATTATATTCACGGCGCGCGATGATACAATCCGTCTGTTCTCTTTGAATTAAAAGGGTGAGATCAATCCTATTTCGCGAGTCCGAGTGGTCTGCGAATATGAAGATGTGTTTCCAGAAGAGCTGCCAAGCATGCCTCCGCACCGAGAAGTTGAATTTGTGATTGAGCTTGAGCCAGGTACCGAGCCGGTGTGCAAACGGCCATACGAATTGGGTCTAGAAGAGTTGAACAAACTTAAGAGGCAACTCGATGAGCAGGAGCATTTGGGTCTGATCAGACCGAGCTCGTCCCCGTGGGGCTGTGGAGTTCTATTTGTCAAGAAGAAGGATGGCACAGACCGGCTTTGTGCCGATTACCGTCCATTGAACAAGACAATCATGAACAAATATCCACTTCCGAACATAACTGAGTTGTTCGAACAGTTGAAAGGTGCTAAGGTCTTCTCCAAGCTCGATCTCAGAATGGGCTATCATCAAATTCGCATTCGCGAAGAAGATATTCCGAAGACTTCCTTCAGGACTAGTTTTGGCTCGTATGAGTATACGGTCAAGTCTTTTGGTCTGGCAAATGCTCCACCGACATTCTGTCGATTGATGAACTACATATTCTCTCCGTTCAAGAATGACTTTGTCTTGCTCTATCTCGACGACATTCTGGTCTTTTCGGAAACTGAGGAAGAACATGAAGAACATCTCAGATTGATGCTCGATAAGCTGAGAGAGTACAAGTTGTATGCCAAGTTTTTGAAGTGTGAGTTCTGGCTGAAAGAAGTCGTCTATCTTGGTCACATTATCTCTGTCGAGGGCATCAAAGTTGATCCGTCCAAGGTGCAGGCCATTGTTGAATGGGAGCCTCCGTAGAATGTGAAGGAGCTTCGAAGCTTTCTCGGGCTCGCAAGCGATTGCAGAAGGTTCGTTGAGAACTTCTCCAAGATTGTGAAGCCACTCTCAAGTCTTCTTCAGAAGGGTGTTAAGTATGCTTGGTCTCTAGAGTGTCAGTTGGCCTTCGACACACTCAAAGACAAGCTTACCTCAACTCCAGTCTTGGTTCCTCCGGATGATTCCAAGCCTTACCATGTGTTCTGCGACGCTTCTCTCCAGGGTCTTGGTGCAGTTCTGATGCAAGAGCAGAAAGTGGTTGCATATACCTCCAGGAAGTTGAAGCCAGCGGAGAAGAACTATCATGTGCATGATCTTCAGCTAGTAGCTGTGGTACACGCTCTGATAACTTGGAGACACCTCTTGTTGGAACGTAAGGTTGAAGTTCTCACCGATCATAAGAGTCTCAAGTACATCTTCACTCAGCCTAACCTGAATCTTCGGCTAACACGTTGGGTGGAAATGCTCCAGGACTTCAATTCGAGTGTTGAGTACACGCCAGACAAAGCTAATGTCATGGCAGATGCCTTGAGCAGGAAGGCGTACTGCAACAGTCTTATTCTGCAACCCCTCCAGCCTGGTCTTTGTGTGTCTTTCAGGAAGCTCAACCTTCAGTTAGTACCTCAGGGATTTCTTGCAAACCTTCAGATCTCTCCTACCTTGGAAGATCAGGTCCGAGCAGCACAGCTTCTTGATGCAATGGTGAAGAAAGTCAAGATTGGCGTGGCAAAGAGTCTTCCCAAGTATAAGTGCTTCACTGTTGATGCCAGAGATACGTTGTTCTTTGAGGATCGCCTTGTCTTCCGGAAAGGTGATCTTAGAAAGGTAATCATGGAAGAAGCTCATAACTCTCTGCTCTCTATTCATCCTGGAAGCTCCAAGATGTACCAGGACTTGAAACAGACCTTCTGGTGGACTCGTATGAAGCGTGAGATTGCTCAGTTCGTAAATGAATGTGATGTATGTCTAAGTGTGAAAGCAGAGCATCAACGTCCGGCAGGTCTTTTGCATCCTTTGCCCATTCCCGAGTGGAAGTTCGATCACATTGTGTTGGATTTCGTCACCGGGTTTCCGAAGTACAAGAAGGGTAATGATGCCATCTTCGTCATCATCGACAAGTTGAGTAAAGTGGCTCATTTTCTTCCAGTCAAGGAATCCATTTCCGCAGCTCAGCTTGCAGAGTTGTACACCTCGAGGATTGTGTCTTTGCACAGCGTGCCTATGATGATCTCTTCGGATCGCGGAATTATCTTCACTTCCAAGTTCTAGGACTCTTTTCAGTCTGCAATGGGCACGAAAATCCGCTTCAGCACAGTGTTTCATCCGCAGACTAGTGGTCAAGTGGACCGAGTAAATCAAGTTCTTGAGGATATGCTGAGAGCCTGTGTTATCTCTTTTGGCATGAAGTGGGAGGATTGTCTGCCTTTTGCGGAGTTCTTGTATAACAACAGTTATCTAGCTAGTTCTAGCAAGGCTCCCTTTGAAATTCTCTATGGCAGGAAGTGTTGTACCTCGGTCAACTCGTCTGAGACCGGCGAGGGTCAGATCCTTGGGAATGACCTGATAGAAGAAGCTGAGGAGATGTGTCGGGTCATTCGCGACAACCTCAGAGCAGCTCAGTCCTGTCAGAAGAGCTATTATGATAGCAAGCATCGTGACATGTCTTATGAGCTTGATGACTTCGTCTATCTCAAGGTGTCTCCAATGAAGGGTATGCAACGCTTTGGCATCAAAGGCAAGCTTGCGCCGTGTTTCGTTGGTCCACTCAGAGTGGTTGGCAAGAGAGGCGACCTTGCGTACCAGCTCGAGCTCCCGTCAAACTTTGCATATGTGCATGATGTGTTCCATGTTTCTCAGCTCCGGAGGTGCTTCAAGACCCCTGGGCGCACTATTCATTTGAGATCTAAGCCATTCCCAATAGTAAACTGCTTGGAAGAGTCGCCAGGGATGAAATCAACCTGCTTGGTATCATTTGCCGGTTTAAACTTAAGGGGCGGCTCAGAATCAACCGTTGCCTTCTTGAGCAGGCTCATGTCAACTGGATCCGCATTGGCTTTGTGGAACTTCAACTCTTCGGCAGCGCACACCAACTCAGCATATGCGGCGTCTCCTTACTCACCATCTTGAGCTATCTTTTGATCTCCATTGACTATGATGGTGCCCTTGAGACCTCGCATTTTAAGCTTAAGGTACACATAACAAGGCCGAGCCATGAAGCGAGCATAAGCCGGCCACCCGAACAAAGCATGATAAGGACTCATTAATGAATCGCTCATGTAATTGGACTCATCACCAAAAGCCATATTTAACTTGATCCGCCAAACAGGATATGCCGACTTGCTCGGAAAAATGCCGTGGAAAACCATGGATGAGGGCATCAAATCCTTCTCATCGCAGTTCATCCGTCGGAAGGTGTCATAGTATAGGATGTTGATAGTGCTGCCTCCATCCATAAGGACGTTAGATAGAGTGTATCCCCCAACCTGAGGCGCCACCACCAATACCAAGTTGCCAGGGTTATCAATCTGAGGCGGGTGGTCACCTATACTCCATGTGACACGCTGTTTAGACCAGTTTAAGTATCTGGGAACCACCGGCTCAACCATATTGATGGCCCTTTGCTTTACCTTCTTATCCCTCTTACAGGTACCGATGGCGAAGACATGATATTGCCCACCATTCAACTGCTTAGGATTGCTCTGAAAACCGCCTTGGCTGCTGGAAACTGCCCTCATCCTTATACTGTTGACTGCCTTGGCCAGATGACTGTCCACCATGATTATGTGAGCCGCCTCGCCCCTAAGGACCTGGATTAGGAAAATCAATGAACGAGCCTTCTCTTTACCCGCCCGAGCCAAATAGACCCTTCTCGGCACCATTGTTACCTGCCAAAAGAACTAGTTTTAGCGAAAGGGACTCTGCTAGTGATCACGTGACGTGTGGAGACGAAAATCCTTTATCACAAAACAATTTTCCCAAGAGTGAGTGGACGGGGCATGAGGAGTACTATGCTTAGGGAAAGGTCCCTTGAGCTGCCCTACATAATTGTGTGGCTTCCTTCCGCTAAAACCCCGGTCCTGAAAGTCGCCCTGACTCATGTTCCGACGTTGGTTCCCGGATCCAACATTGGTATTAGCTACAAAATCAGACGCTCCATCTTGCTAGCTTCTTTTCCCTTGACCTCCCCGATTGTTATTGCGCCCAAGAGTTTGGAAGTGACCCTTAGCTTCGTCTCCCCTCTTAACCTCACTGACCTTCTCGTCATCAGAGCCGGCATCCTTTGTACCATCTGACTCAGCATACCTGGTGAGGGTGTCCATCAACTCGCCCATATCTTGTACCTTCCGCTTGAGGCGACAAAGCTTCAACACCAGGGGCTGAAAATATCAGTTCTTTTCCAAGATCAACACAGCCTCAGCCGCCGTAATGTCATCTGAAGATTGGATGATCTCCGCAACCCGCCTAGTCCAGTGATGAGCCGATTCATCCGCCCGCTGAACACAATGTTGAAGATCTACAATGGTCATCGGACGCTTGCAGGTTCCTCGAAAGTTTTTGAGAAGAGCTCGTTGAGTTCCGCCCAAGGGTTAATGGAGTTGGGGGTAGATTCTTCAACCACATGAGAGCCGGCCCTTCCAACATCATGGTGAAATACTTGGCGTAGACTGCGTTGCTTGCGTGAAGCATGTCCATAGCCAGCTCATAGCTCTCAACCCATGCCCCTGGCTCAAGATCAGGTGTATAGTTGGTTGCCTTACGAGGTCCCTTAAAGTCTCTGGGCATGCGCTCATTGCGTAGAGCAAAAGATAGGCAGGCGACACCTACATTCTTTCCTCCTTGCCCATTGTATCCAGGAGAGAGCTGGGCATATGGTGGAACTCCCTAACCCGCCAATGTCGCCGATGCCTCTGCCTCGGCCTGCTGGGCGGCTCGTGCAGCATTGACAAGCGCCTGAGCATTCGATGATGGCATCTCTAGGGGATTGATCTCAGAATAGTGCCGACGAGCATCGTTGGAAACCGTCGGAGGGTCATCTGGGCGACTCTTCGTGTGGCTTGCGTGCAGCATGGAGTGCAGACAATCACGACTGTATGAGAATTGCGCCTGCTAGACTACCACTGTTTTTAACATCTCAATGGTGTTCCTTGCCTCCACTTCCAACACGGTATTACCACGAATAGGAAGATACACCAAATGGTGGGTCGCAGCCAGCACATTATCCACCGGTTTGGAGAAGTGACCTTGAGGCGTTTGGAAGTGTTGACTCTCCTGTGGGTTGCATCGGCTGCTGGACAATATCAATCTATGGATCGTTCTGGCGAGGTGGATTATGGTCTCTGCCGGGTGTATACGGGCGGCTGAACAGGCGAGTAGGCTTAAGGTTGGTTAGGACATGGCTCTGACACCTTGTGTAATAAACAGCATCCGAGGCGGCGCGCTAGCGTTCATGTCGCCATACCTCCACCTTCAATAGCTCCACCTCTTCGTCCATCTAAGCCCGCTGATCCGACTTTTGGGCCTTCTCCACATCGATCTATCATTGTATTTGAGACATCTCTTGACGAAGCTTGGCCAATTCAGTGTTAACTTCCTCTTGGTTATCAGCCGTCACGGCTACTACCATGAGTTTTGACATCTCAACCATCAAATCTCACATGGCGTGGGCCGGCGTCTTCCCAGATCCGCTGGCCCCATTAGCGTTTGCTGCGTTTGGCTAGTTCTTAGCCACCGCGGCCCCCTTCACATAGATGGCAACTTGGCGGGGTGGCTCTTGTGTCCCTTCGGAGATCGTTGCCTCTCGGAAACCGCCCAGCCTTCCCTAGTAGAGAGGGCAGATCGAGTCAGTATCTCCGATTGATGAATCGCCATCAGAATTGATAGTGGTATCTCCACCAGCTTCTGGTTCATCTGGGAGGCTAGCCCGTGTGTGAAGCCGACGCAGATGCACGTCGTCCAATTCGAGACGCGATGGGTTGGGCGAGCCGAGTCGGCTCGACGATGTCGGGCCAGGCGTCAGGCTGACGCACTAGCGCTCCGATCTTGCCGATGAATACGTGGATCTTGCCGAAGGGGACCTGGTATCCAGATTCGATTGAACCGGCCACGAGACCCCAATTTGAATTGTCGATGTAGCACTTTCAATGGTGACTCTTGGCCATGAGGCCGACCGCGTATTTCCCGAACCCTGGAAGGGCTCCCTTCGATAACTCAACTCCACCATGCACAAGCCCCACAGTGGGCGCCAACTGTCGTGGTTTCGTCATGGCAGATGTCCTCTTGAAAGGACTTAGTGGTGAAGCCATCGCACCTACGTGTTGACTCAAAGGGGTTGATCAGGAGCGGGAGATGAGTTTACCCAGGTTCAGCCCCTCAGATTGAGGTAAAATCTTTTGTCCTCCTATGTGCGTATTGCTGTGGAAATCGATTACAAGGGTGCGGATTGGCTTGACCTAGCTCTCGATCGATGTTAACTTAATCCTACCAGCACTAGAGACTCGCCATTATATATAGGTCGAGGCTCTAGGTTTTACAAGAGTTCGGGTCGCGTTACAATTCTTGACTCGGTATGTCTCTAACTTGCCTTACCCCTTAAGCAAGGAAACTCCTGGCGACCCTCCTCCTGCATGGGCGGTGAGTCCCCATCTTCTGGTCTGGGGTTGTAACCGGCTCTCATGGTATACGCCTTGTGTCTTCCTCTTCATATGTTATGACCCATCTTGAATATTGATACTCAGCCGCCATTATATTGACCCTGCTCCTTAGGGTGTGTCCCATGGAGGGATAATATCCCTAACAAGCCCACCTAGGGCGCCACAACCTATGGGGCGGGCCCAACCCCTTTGGGCCGCTGACATGGGGGTCCCGCCTCCCGCTCGAAAAAAGGAGGATGAGGGGAGAGAGGGACCGAGCAGAGCGCGAGCTCACCCCGGTGGCTCTGGCCAGTTCCGGCGACCGCCTGGCCACTGACTGCCGCGGGGCGAAGGCCGCATTCCCCTGGGGGGCTAGATCTGCCGGGGGAGCGCCATGGGGAGAGGGCCACAACCGTGGCAGCGGCTACATGAGGTCGTCTGCGGTAGGGGAACTCCGGATGCCAAGAGGAGGAATGGAGCATGGGGGAGGACCTTGCGATAGAGTTGGGGTGCTCTTCGAGGTGCTAGGGAGATAGAAGGAACCCGGGAGAGCTCGGATTCCAGCGTGGCTAAAGCGGCGCTGCAGCGACCATGGGAAGAGGAGAGAGCAAGGGAAAAGGAGAGGGGAGGCTCAGGAGATTCATGGGAGGAGAGGAAATGGATGGGGTGCTCTGGGATCGAGGGGAAAAGAAGAAACGAGGGGGCACCAATGAGGACCTCGGATCCTCTCGGGTGTGCTCTAGACACGGTGGCCACATGTGCTAGAGCCATCTTGGCCGCTCCCTGGCATCGGGGAGGGGCAAGACCGATCAAAGGATGCTCTCTGGCGCTCTAGGACATGCGGTCCTTGCTGGACTCGAGCTACAACAAGAGGCCAAGGTGTAGAGAACCGTTTCTGCATGGCAGTGGTGTGGTCACCACGGCCACTCATGCCTACAATAGCCTTACGACCAGTCCAAGATGTGTTTAACCTAGGGCATGCATGCACGAGGCTGATGGTGGAGTTTGGAAGCATATGAAGATGGTTAGGCTGGGTTTTGACTGCGGTTTAGTTTGCAGCAGCAAACTTAGGGCTAGTAACGAGGGCACTTAATGTAGGTCTTGTGAAACAAAACCTTGTCTAGAAGTATTTGGTATGGAAGCACTACACTACTGCAAAGTTTCACATCAAGAGGAGGTGTTTAACTAGCACTTGCACTTCAAAGCCATATTTCTGCCAGAAACAAGTTTAGAAGGGCTCCACAAATTGCTCACATGAGCATGCCATACATTGGTTTGGAATGATGCATTAGCATGCTAGAGGCTCTCAGGAAGGAGGTGGGGGCATTTGCTTAAGCACGAGTATAGCAAGAGGGGTAAAATAGTGCTACCAAGGTATAAATGAGAAATAGAGAGGTGGAGTCACCCTCCAATGATTGACCAGAGGCCATGGCAAGGTTACTGGAGGTAAAACAGGACTAGAGAGAGTTGTGGTAAAACTTTAAGCTGAAAGAGATTAGTGGAAGGTGCCAAAGCAACAGTTTTGGTAATTGGACAAAAGGTGTTTGATGGATGTTAGGGCTAGCAAATGGACTCCATTTGATATGAAACTTAACAGGATCACATAATAGGTGAAAATAAGCTTGGACACAAAATTTGGGATTTGGTGCAGAAAGTTTCCAATGTAGACTTGAAAAACCCAAGAAATGGGTAGAAATTGCTTTCTGCATATAAAACCATGCAAATCCACTCCCACTAACCCACAACTTGTTGTGGTGGCATTATTTGAGCATTAGAGCATGCCCACAAAGTTTGGGATCAATTGGAGAAACTTTATAATGTAAAGTTTCCCAAAGTTAAAAATCAATAGAGAAGGTTTTGAGGGGTTTGGGACAAGTTCTTCTATTCTTCTTGGTGCACCACTTGGTGTGGATGCATTATTGGAGTATCACAACATGTCCTACACATTTGAGCAGAATTGGAGACATTTGGCAATGTAGAGTTGCTCAAACTTGGATATGGACACATAGTGTTTTAGAATATTTAGCTGAATCAAATTAACTTTGATTGAGATGAAACTTGGTAAGATCATCACATATTTCATGTGTGGCATGCAAGCATTTTACTGGGATTTATTAAGAATATTTCTTATAGAAATATTCCAAAAGCTTGAAAAAGGTAGGAAGGGTTTTGTAGGGGTTCTGACTAATATTTTGAACATGACGAGGTGTTGAAATTCTTATATATGGAATATATATGTCCACTGAGTTTTCCTAAATTTTCTCAAATATTTTGAAAGCAATAAAAATAACTTTCCTTCCTAAGGGACCATTTCGAGCCTCAGAGAAAGTAATTTAAATAACATATTAAAATGACTTTCAAAATAATAATATTTTGGTTTTGGGAAGTCTTTTTGATAATGGGATTTAAGTAAAATATTTTTTGCGAAACAACTTCCCTAATTTGAGGACTTTTAGTACAAATCCCAACTCACGGGTTTTTGAAAGCTTAAATTAAATAAATTTTTTTGGTTAAAATAGTATTTGGTAAAAAAATAAGTTTATGGTCCTATTCATATGGCATGATCATTAGGCATGGGTTTGGGTCAAGGAAGTGAGTGTGGAGAGTAGCAGCAACATTGGGATTAAACATAAGCAAACAAGCCAGCAAGCAGCAGCACATCAAGCATCACAATCAGTCATAAAAAAATAATTGGCCCTAATTTTTGAGATAAGTTAATTTAGTCAGGAGAGTTAAAACACACGGTGTTACACACAGACACCGTGCCTAGCTCCTTGATCAAGCGAAAATATCTTGTCGCATAGTGCCCGAAACGATGAAGCGCCAAACTAGCAATGAAACATTCCAAGCGAACATCATAAGTTTTGAAGGGAAATAACAAAGTTTACCACACAACCAAAAAGCGAGAACTTCATGAGGGTCAGCCCACACGCAGGAGGGTAGTCTAGCTGGATGGGCACCCTCGGTCTTGGGTGAGATGGAGGT
The DNA here is from genome assembly GCF_904849725.1 of Hordeum vulgare subsp. vulgare. NCBI lineage: Eukaryota > Viridiplantae > Streptophyta > Magnoliopsida > Poales > Poaceae > Hordeum > Hordeum vulgare. The sequence goes on along the minus strand of NC_058520.1, from coordinate 294,769,671 downwards.
TTACTAGGCGGCGTTCTCATGGGTGAGGCGGGTCACCAGATGAAGCGCGTCGTGATGGTCGATCTTCTCATGGGTCAGCTACCTCACGGGGCTCTAGGACCTGCAGGGCCTCGAGGCCGCGCGAGGTACCAGCGTGAGCCGAGCCAGTCCTTGGAAGGCAGCCGCGCCATTCCCCATACCAAAAGGCATGTGAACATGGACCACGTGGACGTTTCGACCAGGGCTCGTTCTCACAGGCCAGAAAGAACTCCGGGAAGCAATCCCATCAAGGCTCACGATGTCAGCCACATGTGTGTCGTGACGTCCCCCTCGGCATGATAAGCCTCCTGAGGCAGCACTCCATGCAGCACCCACCGTGCAAGGTGCGCGCCTCCCGTAGCTTGTTCTTCTGCTGGGAAATGAACTCTCGAGCCCCCCGGCGCTTGAAGTTGTACTCCTTGATTGTGCGGGTGCATGAAGAGGCGCCTCACCAGGTGGTGCCCGACCTCCTCCCTTGGTGCAGCGTCCATGTCGGATGCCTTCTAGACACAAGCCCCCAAGCCCAACCCAACGGGGAGTCGGGCGCGCTTCCCTATGCCTAAGGAGGGAAAGCACCCTTTGCATGTGCCGGGCTCGCGGACTTGGCCTTGGTCGCCGGGCCTTTTGTGTAGGAATTACCAAAGGCGGGCATCGATTGCCTGTTCCTCGGAGGTGCGGCTATGCGAGGCCCTTCGCCTACGACATCGTCTCACCACTCCTTGTAAGCATGCTCTAAGGAGCAGACCGCATCCTTCTCCTCGCATGTGATGGTGATGATGCTGCTCCAACCCGGCACCTTGGGGACGTTTTAGCGGTGGTGTGTCGTAGCCATCAACTTGGCCAGCGTGGGGTAGCCCAGGATAGTGTTGTACGGGAGCCCGATGTGCACCATGTGAAAGTCAATGTGTTCAGTGTGATAGTTGTCACGCGTGCCGAAGGTGACCGAGAGGCAGACCTGCCGCAGCGGGATGGTGGTGCCACTGGTTACCCCCGAGAATGGCCTTGTCGGCATCATGTCGTGATAAGGCACCTCGAGCGTGTTGAAGGTTTTGACAGAGAACATTTTGAGGCCCGCTCCACCATAGATGAGAGTCTTGGTGACTGCCACATTGTTTATGGTGCGAGTGCCCATCATGGGGAGTATGCCTGCGATAGCCACACACTTCAGGTTGTCCTCAGCATCAAAAGTGATGGGGTATGAAGGCCACTTGAGGGGCCTCACAGCCCTCGGCATCGAGATGCCAGCGTTCACCTCGCGGCAGAGCTGCTTGAAGTGGTGGTTGGAGGAGGGGGTGACGGCTATGCTAAGGATGCAGGCCACCACGCGAGGCTCCTAGTAGGCACCGACCTCCTCGTCCCGTTGGTCACCCTGTTTCCTTCGCGGAGGCAACGGAGGAAGCTGGGCATTGTCCTGAGGGCGCATCTCGTGAGGTCGGTCACGCCAACCATTGTCACGAGGCTGATCGTACCAGCCGAAACGTGAGTTTCTATTGGGGGCGTTCCATTTTGTTAGGGTGTCATTGACGGCGAGATTTTTGCACATCTTGAGGTCCTTGATGTCCTTAGTGAATGCCATTATAACCGCCTCGTCGGTGCCATGCGGGATCTTGTTGCGCACCTGGCTGAACTTTTAGATGTACTTGCGGAGGCTCTCATTGGGGCGTTGCTTCACACGATGCAGGTTGTTGACGAAGAGGGGGCGGTCATGCAATCCCTTGAAGTTGGCGACGAACATCTCGCAGAGCCCATTGCATGAGGGGGCGTTCGCCAGAAGGTAACGGAGTAGCTCGCGAGCCATGAGCAGCGCCGCTTGCGTGTTCACCCGCTCCATACGGGTGTGGGAGGAGGAGGCCGTGGCGGTGCGGCCTTCCCTCTTGCCGGAAGATTGCATAGATGAAGCTTGCTTCTCACCGGCCGTAGGGTTGGTGGCCGCGAGCTCGGCCTCGGCGGAGCGACGACGGACGTCGGGGCCGGCGGGCATGGTCACCATGACCCGCGGTGCCCTGCGCTCGACACGCAGACAGCGAGCGTCAGCCATGTGGTTGATGAAGCTGGAGCAAAACTAGAGTGTAGGAGAGGATGCACACCCTACCTAGCACGCAAAATAAAGGAATCGGGGCTCCACACACCCGAGGAAAGGTTCGAACACTGGGCGCGCTCGCCCTCCAACCCTGTTCAACCTCCCAACCTGACGGCAGTTGTGTGGTACCATGAGCTAAGACGACGAGCTAGGACGGGCGACAATTTACCCAGGTTTGGGCCACCTTGTGGTGTAAAACCCTACTCCTACTTGGATAGATTTCTCAAGGGGTAAGAAGGGTACAAAGGTGGGTTCTTGTCCTAATATAACACACTTTGTTCTGGATCCCTATCCAGGGAGGCCAGGCTTTGCTTTTATACCGACAAGGGTCCTCTTCTTCGAAAACACATCCGGTGGGAACGGTAGGCGCAATGGGCATTTTGAAAGGGGATAAGACTGCAGCTCGCCCTTGCAAAGATGGTATTCGCCTACAAAATCTTCTCTTGGTGACGTGCTGGTGGGCTCGGGAGTGACCTCCAACCTGCCGAGCCCCCAGCCTTGGTCCAATTGCACTGATTAGGAAACCTTTGGCGGGTCGCCTGGGGAACCCACAGTCAGCCTCAGTCCTCTTAAAACCAAAGGGAAAATTTTCCCCGTCTCTGCCTGCTGGCACCAGCCGTAGCGCCGCACAGAGTGCCTCAGGTCGCCCACATGAGGAGGTCGGGCTATGCGACCCTGGCAGACTGCCCATGAAAGAAGTGACCCTCGGGAGGAAGGGCGTGGAAGGTACTTCCCCCTCGCGAGCCTGACGAGAAGCCTTCTTGGGATAGGGCCCCATGAGCGGCTCCTCACGAGGAAGGGTCCTCATGAGTGTTGTATCCCTGGTCCTTGATATGGGGTGATCCGAGGCCCGCAAAGCACCGTGGGCCCTGGACCGCAGGCCGGCGGGCCTGGGTACCCCCTGTCCTAGAACCCCGACAACAGCCCCCCCTAGGGGTGATTGTTTGGTAGCCATGATCACGGCTCCCCGGGGCGTCGTGGGAGTGTAGGCGACGTGCTCCCCATCGTGCACCACGTGCCACGACTGGGCCATGGGCGGTTTCGGCTTGCGTAAAGGGACCACAGCCGATGATAATGAGGGGGCGCCCGTAGCAGGGGCGCGTCCTGAGGCCATCCCTAAGGCTCTCACGAGGCGGGCTCGCCAAACGGGATGTAGCAGGACCCCATGGCCCTGCGCCTCCGCGTGGGTGATGCTGGTTGCGCCGATGGTGTGGGAGCGGTGCCAGCAGGCACAGACAGGGAGGATTTCATATCCCATGATAAGGAAGCGATGCGATCTAGCATGTTCATAAAGCGACTCCCAAGGGTCTCCCGTTCGCTGCGAGAAGACTAAAGCTAGGGTCTCAACAGGACGGAGGTCACCCCCGAGCCCACCGGGGCATCATGAAAAGAGGCTTTTGCAGGTGAAGACCACCTCTGTCAGGGCGTACTGCAGTCTTGTCCCCTTTCAAAATGGCCGTTGTGACTGCCCTTCCCACCAATTGTCTTTTCGGGGAAGAGGACCAACGCTGGTATAAAAGAGAGGCCCGGCCTCCGAAGAGGGGGGTCCGAGGTTCACAGTGTTGCACTAGGGACAGAACCCACCATTATACCTGTCTTCCACCTCAAGCAATGTATCCAAGAAGTAGTAGTGTTTTACACCACAAGGTGGCCCGAACCTGGGTAAACTACAATGTGTCCTAGTTCGTATTCCTTAGCTCGTGCCGCTGGAGAATTGTCGTGAGGTTGAGAGATAGAACAAGGCTGGAGAGCGAGCGCACACCAGAATTTGAATATTTTTTGGGGTCTCTGGAGCCCCGAATCTGACAAGCTCGGTCTAGTTAGAAGAGGTAGAAATGCAGTAGCTTTAACGACATCTGTCGTGTTGCATGTCAAGAGAATAAGAGGTAGATGGGCAAACGACAAAGAAGGAGAGACAATCCTTGTTGGGGAACATCGCCAGTACGCCACCTCATGGAGAATTTAATGCGCCTGACCCAGTCCATCAGAGTTAGGTATTTCCCACTATAGCTCCTGTCATTAGTTTTGGCAGCTATCGTGCAGACTGTTTTAGCCACTCTAGTAACACCTTGGACTATAAAATGATGTCTATAGCTACATTTAGAAAGGTCAACTCTCCCCTCATTCTACTAGCCTAGCTCCTACCCTCGAACATCCTTGTTGGAGAGCGCATGTGAACTGTGGACACGTACGTATTCCAACAAAACACGGGATGTAGGGTTTTACACTTCTTAGTGGCCCGAAAATGTCTAACCCACCATGCATGCACCTGTCGGCGATGCTCTTTGTGCACCCATAGTCCCCGCAAAACCATGGAAAGGGGCCTTGCCGGTCCCATAGATCGTGGAATAACCCCAGCATCTTGGGCGCTCCACGTAGGGGCGATTCGGTGCGCAAATCTTCTCCAACTCTATGGGTATTCCCCTTCATCTTCATCGACTCCCATGGCACCCAAGAAGGCCAAGGGATCATCATAAGTGATCCCATCTTCATCCAAGCTGCCCATGCTGGCCGCTACGTGCAGCAGAGGTAAAGACGGACATCACACACTTCTCGCCGGAGAGCGCACGCAAAACACCATGCAGAGCTCCACGAGCCGTGACTCGTAGCTAGCCGTCGTGACGTCCGAGGACGCACGAAGAGGTCTGAAGGTGGCACATTGCGGACATAATGGCAAGCGCCACGCCTAACGCCATGGTGCACATTGCGGCACCTCCGCCACGTGCTTCACAAGACAACCGCAATCACCATCCGGGGGAGGCCACCCCGGCCGGTGTGTGGACAAGACCCATATGCACCAATCTCGTTGATAGCAGGGCCAACCTCGTTAACAGCCCCCTCGTGAGAGTGGACATTAGGTGACGACATGGGGAGGCGCTCCCTCTAGCATTGCCAAAAGTAAGAGTGCCACCCAGGAAACACATCGCTCCATGCCCAAAGCCAGGGGAAGCTCTAGCGCAGGCCCAGCTGATGCTGAATTTCTTGCCCCGAAAGAGAACATGAAGGACTAGAAGGTGACAATACAGACTTTGATGAGTGATACGTCTCTATCGTATCTACTTTTCCAAACTCTTTTGCCCTTGTTTTGGACTCTAATTTGCATGATTTGAATGGAACTAACCTAGACTAACCTTGGTATTGCTTTTGTGCAGAAATGAAAGTTCTCAGAACGTCCTGAAAATTTACGGACAATACTTCTGGAAAATATGAAAAATACCTGCGCAAAGATCCACCGGAGAGGATGGGCCAGTGGGCCACAAGCCCTGTAGCCGCCACCCCCCTGGTGGCGGCTAGCAAGCTTGTGGGGCCCACGTGGCTCTGCCGCCCCCAATCTCAGCTCTATAGATTCACTTTCGTCCTAGAAAAAAAATCAAGAGAGAAGATTTCGTCGCATTTGCGAGACGGAGGCACCGCCACATCCTGTTCTTCATCTGGAGGGCAGATCTGGAGTCCATTTTGGGCTCCGGAGAGTGGAAATCGTCGCCATCGTCATCATGAACCTTCTTCCCTCTCCAATTCCATGAAGCTCTTCGTCGTTCGTGAGTAATCTATTCGTAGGCTCGCTGGGCGGTGATGAGTAGGATGAGATCTATCATGTAATCGAGTTAGTTTTGACGGGGATTGATCCCTATTATCCACTATGTTCGGAGATTGATGTTGCTACTACTTTTCCATGCTTAATGCTTGACAGTAGGGCCCGAGTGCCATGATTTCAGATCTGAAATTATTATGTTGTCACCAATATATGTGTGTTTTAGATCCGATCTTGCAACTTGTAGTTACCTACTATGTGTTATGATCCGGCAACCCCGGAGCTACAATAACCGGAACCACTCCCGGTGATGACCATAGTTTGAGGAGTTCATGTGTTCACCAAGTGCTAATGCGTTGGTCCGGTTCTTTATTAAAAGGAGAACCTTAATATCCCGTAGTTTCCTTTTAGACCCCGCTGCCACGGGAGGGATGGACAATAGATGTCATGCAAGTTCTTTTCCCTAAGCACGTATGACGACACACGGAATGCATGCCTACATCACATTGACGAACGGGAGCTAGCCACATATCTCTCCGTGTTATAACTGTTGCATGATGAATATCATCCAAACAAATCACCGACCAATTTCCTACGAGTTTGTCCCGCTACTACTGTTACTTGTCTTGCTTTGTTGCTGTTACTACTATTGCTGATGCTGTTACTTACTCTGTTGCTGCTTGCTACTATTGTTACTTTCTACTGTTGCTACTTTCTACTGTTGTCACTAGTGCTGCTACTTTGCTGTTGATACTTTGCTTGCAGATACTAATCTTTCAGGTGTGGTCGAATCTGACACATTCAGCTGCTAATATTTGAGAGTATCCTCTCACCTCCTATTGGAGAATTAACAAATTTGGGTTGAATACTCTACCCTCGTAAACTGCCTCGATCCCACAAGCTGGTGGGTTATTTCAAGACAATTTCTAATTGTTGAGCAATCGAGAACAGCATTCGTCTAGCTATTGCCACAGAGTGCTAGTCAGCATTTTTCTGGCGCCTTTGTCGGGGAGGTATTGCTATATTCTCTGAGTCACTTGGGATTTATATCTGCTCATCACTATGAAGAATCCGAAGGATCCAAAAACCAAAGTCTTGCCCTCAACTACGAGGGGAGGTAAGGAATTGCCATCTAGCTCTACACTTGATTCACCTTCAGTTATGAGTAAGTTTGCGACATCACCTCCTGCTAGAGATCTTGATATGTCGTGTGTGCTTGATGATGCTTATGATACTGCTTTGCCTGATACTGCAAGAGATGCTTTGCGTGATACTGCTAGAGATGCTTTGCCTGATACTGCTAGAGATGCTATGCCTGATGATGCTAGAGATGCTATTATGCCTGATGATGCTATGATTGATACTGCTAGAGATACTACTTTGCCTGATGTTCCACTAGGGGTATTCCTTGATGCTCATATTGCTAGAGTTACTGCCAATGCTCGTGATGCTTCTGAAACTGCCGATACTCTTGAGATAGAACCTGATTTTGCTCCTGCTAGATCTAGCTCTCCTATATATGAATTGCATGATATACCTGTGGGTTATGTTATGGAGGGAGAGATAGCTGAGGATTTTCTTGCATGTAAGGATGCCTATGACGCTGAGAAACTACTTCTCGAGTGGAAGGAAAAATCTCTGAAAGCAAGGGTGAAATACGACCCGAAGTTTGCCACTTCACCTATCTTTATCACCGATAAGGATTATGAATGCTTTGTCGATCCTGAGATAATCTCTCCAGTCGAATCTGATCCTTTCCATGATTATGAGTCTGAGACGGTCGTAGCCCATCTTACCAAACTACACGATATAGCCACCCTTTTCACTAGTGAGGAGAAGATCCGCCACTACTACATCCTTAAGTTGTTTCCTTTCTCTTTAAAGGATGACGCTAAAGCCTGGTTCACCTCTCTTGCTCCTGGATGTGTGAGTAGTCCCGAGGATATGGTCTATTACTTCTGTGAGAAATATTTCCCTGCCCATAAGAAGAAAGCTGCCTTGTAGGAAATATACAACTTTGCTCAACTCCAAGAAGAGAGTCTCCCACAAGCTTGGGGGAGGCTCGTCCAACTACAGAATGCTTTGCCTGATCACACTCTTAAGAAGAACGAGATACTTGATATCTTCTATAGCGGACTTATCGATGCTTCTAGAGACCATCTAGATAGTTGTGCCAGTTGTGTTTTTAGGGAACGAACTGTAGAACAAGCTGAGACCCTACTGAATAACATCTTGATCAACGATAATGCTTGGGCTATTCCTGAACCACCTCCTAAGCCAACTCCTAAGAAAAGAGGTATTCTATTCCTCAGTCCCGAAGATATGAAAGAAGCCAGGAAATCTATGCAAGAGAAAGGCACTAGATCTGAAGATGTCAAAAATCTACCACCTATCGGAGAGATCCATGGTCTCGATAACCCGATACAAGTAGTAGAAGTTAATTCTCTGCGTAGGTTTGATGAGAGTGATATTCCTTTTGACAAACCTGCTAGCCTATGCTTTGATGAATTTGACAATTTTGTTGCCAAACAACAGAGTTTGAATGATTATGTGAGCACACATTTGGAACAAAGTACTCGTAGGCTTAGCCATTTAAGTGCTTGTGTAGACAGAAATGTCAATGATCTGAAGCTTCTGAGTAAACATGCCTCTATGATTACTACTCAGGTAGAACAAGTAACTAAAGCTCAGAATGACTTTCTCAATGAATTAAATGACAACGCTGTCAGAGTCATTACTAGAGGAGGCAAAATGACTCGGGAACCTTTATATCCTGAAGGTCATCCTAAGAAAATTGATCAAGATTCTCAAAGAATTAATGCTGATACACCCAGTCATCCTAAGGAGAAGAAGAAGGATGATAGAAACCTACATGCCAGTTCACCAAATACTATCACACGTGAAGAACCTAATGGTATTTCTGCGTCTGATGCAGAAACACAATTTGGTAATGAACATGAACCTGGTGACAATATGGACAGTGATGTTCATAATAATGCTCAACCTAGAAATGATGAGGATGTGGAGATTGAACCTATGGTTAATCCTGATAACCCACACCCTAAGAGATACGATAAGAATGAATTCACTGCTAGGAAGCATGGTAAAGAAAGGGAGCCATGGGTTCAGAGATCTATGCCCTTTCCTCCTAAGCCATCCAAGAAAAAGGATGATGAGGATTTTGAGCACTTCGTTGAGATGATAAGACCCATCTTTCTGCAGATGCAGTTAACTGATATGCTCAAAATGTCTCTGTATGCCAAGTACATGAAAGATATCGTGACTAATAAACGGTAGATACCAGATCTTGATATCTCCACCATGCTTGCCAATTACACTTTCAAAGGTGGAACTCCTAAGAAACTTGGTGATCCCGGAGTGCCCACTATACCTTGTTCCATTAAAGGAAACTACGTAAGAACTGCCTTATGTGACCTTGGAGCCGGTGTTAGTGTTATGCCGCTCTCTCTTTATCGTAGACTTGAATTGGATAAGTTGACACCCACTAAAATTTCTCTGCAAATGGCCGACAAATCAACTTCTTTCCCTATCGGCATTTGCGAGGATGTGCCTGTTGTGCTTGCTAACACCACTATCTTAACATACTTTGTTATCTTGGATATTCCGGAGGACGATGCCATGGCCGTCATCCTCGGAAGACCCTTTTTAAACATTGTAGGGGTTGTTATAGGTTGCAACAAAGGCAATGTCACTTTCCATGTCAACGGTAATGAGCACACAGTGCACTTGCCGAAGAAACGATATCAAGTACATTGCATCAATGCTATCGAGAAGACTTTATCGATTCTTATTGGGAGCTTTGAATGCCCTATTCCTCGTGTCAAGATGAAGTATGATATGCTTGTTGGGGAGATACATATCCCCATTGAGGTGACTTAGTGGCTATTCGAAAATTCTCCGTTCTCGCTTGCGATTCAAGAAGGTTTTGTCATGAGGACTTGATCAATCCCATTGACGGATTTATTTCGATGACTATGAAATGGATGAATCAAAGAGTCACACACCTCTGTTTTGAGCTTTCATTTTCTGTTGCTTAGAAGAAAAATGATAGAATTAGTTTAGTTTTTCCTGTTTTCTATTTTAGCGTCCCGGAGAAAAATACCCCGAAAATAAAAGTTCTCCGATGGTCCTGAAAATTTAGTATGATTCTTTCTGGAATATTTGAAAAATACTGGGCCTGAGAGCTGGCCTGGGGGCCAGACTAGTGGGCCACAAGTCGTGTAGCCGCCGCCCCCTATTGGCGGCTAGCAAGCTTGTGGGGCCCACAGGGACCCCCTCCACTCATTCCAGCTCCCATCCTCTTCTTCCACCTCCAGAAAAAATTGTTTCGCAGCTCAAACCCGTGTTCTTGCTCATTTGGGTGTGAGTTTCGATCTCCTTGCTCAAAGCACCATTCTCCGAACCGTTTTGGGGAAAATACTCCTTGGTAAGTGACTCCTCCATTGGTCCAATTAGTTTTTGCTCTAGTGATTTATCCTTCGCGTATTCTTGCTACCTTGGTGACCCTGTTCTTGAGCTAGAAATGTTGATTTAGCTGGTCCCAAAAAGTTTTAGTGCGTGATACGGTCTCCAGGCACTAGTAGGAGTAGTTGATACAAGTTGGGTTAATATTTATTCACTTTTCTTTCAAAGTCTCTAAAAATTTCAGCATTTTTCAGAGCTAGAAAAAGGAAAAGATGAGGAGCTTCTTGAGAGGCTCTTCAAGCCGTAACCCCAAGGAGGATGAGAAGAACCACCCCAAGTACGTAGTCCCTCGAGTCACAGAAGTACGAGCGTGCGAATGGCGAAGTGATGAATTTTGCGCGCCTCTGGGCTTTATTAAGACTTTTATTACTTGGTGGAGAACGCAGGTCTTACTGCGTTCTTTGAAGATAAGTGCTCACAATACCTCCTCCTCACCAATATTTTCGTTCAAAGCTTCAACTTTTATCCGAGGAAGAATCCTCCCATGGTTGAGTTCATGATATACGATGTTCCCCAGTGCATGACACTACAGGATTTTTGCAATGTATGCAAATTACCTTATGTTGGGGATATCCGTGACCCTCGTCCACGGGACTTGGAGGATTTCATTGGTACTATTGCTGTTGGAGAGGAGAGAGGAGTGTCTCGCGCTAGAATTGCTAGCATACATTTTCCTGTGCTTCGGTACTTCTCACTATTTGTGGGAAAATGTTTTATTGGCCGTGGGGAGGCTGGATCACTTAGTTCTCCTGACCTTGCGGTTTTGCGCGAAGGCCTTTATAACGATAAGACTTATAGCCTAGGTGCTATAGTAGCCCAGCGGTTGAACACCAACCGTTCCAACGGTGTCGTCTATGGAGGTATCTATGCTACCCGTCTTGCCAGACACTTTGAGATACCCACTAGACTGGGAGAGGAAGGAGTGATGCTTCTCCCTGAGAAATATCTGGATTAGGACAGCATGGTTCGCCATGATTTTCTGGATAGAGATGCTAGTAGACGGATGATTTATAACCTGGTATTTAGTCAAGGTACTCGAGAGACTATTACTTTGCCTGCTCCTTCTTTGTTCGATCTTCATGCAGGCAGGTACACTATTATGCCCTCGGACATCTACGCATATTGGGGCTTGGCCCAACCATAGGTGCCCGTGCCCGGGCCGTCAGTCGAGTACCAGACGCGAGTTTATCAGTGGGAGCCAGAGGAGCTCACACAGCAGTGGCATCCACAGTCTGCTCCGGAGTATCCCGGAGCTGGTTATTTCCCGCCATGGGAGTAGACCAAGCTAGGCGAAAAGCCTAAGCTTGGGGGAGTACGTGTTCTCACCGACCTTACATTCATGCTTATGCTTTTGCTTTGTTAGTCGGTGTTTATACTTTGCCACTGTATTATCCATGATAGTTTATTTTTCGTTTTCATTTGCTTGTTTTGTGTCCTTTTGAGAAAACCCAAAAAGATTTTTCTTTCTTCTTTTGCTTGTTGGGAGCTTTCCCATGTAAATAGTTTTGTTTTTCTTTGGGTCAAGGTAGAAGATATTGGTTGCAATGTTTAGTGGTTCTTGCATGCATATCTGTTTAGCTTTCGAAGAGCCATATTACTTTGTCTTCTCCTTTGTGTTTGCCTGCAATTTTAGCTTAGTCCATTGCACGAGCGCTCTTATCATTGTTCACATCGTTCGATCATGCAAATGAAAGGCAATAATGATGATATATGATGAAGTGACTGAGACTGAAAAGATGGTATGAACTCTATCTACTTTGTTTTTGTAAATATGACTAGCTTGTCATGCCTGATTCAGCTTTGTTGTGAGAGAACCATGTTTGCAATGACAACTTGGAGATCATATTTTCTGATGCCATGCTTAACTAGATGAGGGCTTATAATGGTTTGTCTTGAATGCCAACATAGATTTTGAGATGACTATGATGTAGTATGATAGGATGGTATTCTCCTTTGAATGATTCAAGTGGCTTGACTTGGCGCATGTTCATGCATGTTGTTGAAACAAAATCAACATAGCCTCTATGATGATCGTGTTCATGGTGATTTATCTCTTGTTCATGCTTGCATTCAATGTTAGTCAAACTCATTGCATCTTGATGACTGTTGTCGCTCTCTAGTTGGTCGCTTCCTAGTATTTTGCTAGCCTTCACTTGTACTAAGCGGAATTCTGCTTGTGCATCCACTTCCATACACCCCAAAATTTTTTCCATGAGAGTCCACCATACCTACCTATTTGCGGTATCTACCTGCCGTTCCAAGTAAATTTGCATGTGCCACGCTCTAAACCTTCAAGAAATAATCTGGTTTGCATGCCCGAACCGCTCATGTGGTGATAGGGGGCTATTGGTATCTTCCATGCTAGGAGTGTTATCCTCGACATGTGTTTATTCACTGTCATTCATGAGAAAGGGGCCGGTAAATGGAATGCCCAGTTCCACGCTTAAATCGAAAACATAAATGTAAAACAACACTCCCCCCGGATTGATGTTAGTATGGACGGTACCCGAGGACGATTCGACTAGCCGTGGAGTGTGATTGATTGGTGGTGGGGGAGTTAAAACTTTTCTTTTCTGTTTGGGAACTGCCTATTGCATGAGTAGCATGGAAGATATTGAGAACTCTTGGTCATTGCGTTGTCAATGAAAGCATGCCACCCAAAATTATTATCTCTGTTTTCAAAGCTTGAGCTGTGGCACCTCTGCAAATCAATGCTTCCCTCTGCGAAGGGCCTGTCTATTTATTTTCCTCTTGAGTCATCCTCCTCTTATATAGGCACCAATTAGAGAGCACCTCTGTCATTTTTATGCTTTGATTTTGATTGATATTGAGTATGACTATGACTGGATCTTTTTTGCTATGAATTACAATGTTTAGTCAGCCCTTGATGTTTGAAAGTGCTCTGCATTTATGTTTTGCGGTCTCAGAAAGAGCTAGCGAGATACCACCTATTCGTATTGCTTCATGCTTGTTTTGATTGAAGTGTTGGTATTTGAAACTCATTATTATTTGCTCGTTAGCTGATTATGCCATTAATATTAGTTTACCGTGAGACCTTTGAGTCACTTGCTTATGTGGTTAACTTGTGATCTTGCTGAAATTCTGGTTATGAGTTAGACATAGTTGCAACAACAAGATCAAACAGAGTTTGTCAAAGTTTTTCTTTATCTCTCAGTTTGTCAATTGAGTTTCTTGAGGACAAGCAAGGTTTTATGCTTGGGGGAGTTGATACGTCTCCATCGTATCTACTTTTCCAAACTCTTTTGCCCTTGTTTTGGACTCTAATTTGCATGATTTGAATGGAACTAACCTGGACTGACGCTGTTTTCAGCAGATTTGCCTTGGTGTTGTTTTTGTGCAGACATGAAAGTTCTTAGAACGTCCTGAAAATTTACGGAGAATATTTACGGAAAATATGAAAAATACCTGCGCAAAGATCCACCGGAGAGGATGAGCCAGTGGGCCACAAGCCCTGTAGCCGCCACCCCCCTGGTGGTGGCTAGCAAGCTTGTGGGGCCCACGTGGCTCTGCCGCCCCCAATCTCGGCTCTATAAATTCACTTTCGTCCCAGAAAAAATCAAGAGAGAAGATTTTGTCGCGTTTGCGATACGGAGGCGCCGCCACATCATGTTCTTTATCTGGAGGGCAGATCTGGAGTCCGTTTTGGGCTCCGGAGAGGGGAAATCGTCGCCATCGTCATCATCAACCTTCTTCCCTCTCCAATTCCATAAAGCTCTTCGTCGTTCGTGAGTAATCTCTTCATAGGCTCGCTGGGCGGTGATGCGTAGGATGAGATTTATCATGTAATCGAGTTAGTTTTGACGGGGATTGATCCCTAGTATCCACTATGTTGTGAGATTGATATTGCTACTACTTTGCCATGCTTAATGCTTGTCACTAGGGCCCGAGTGCCATGATTTCAGATCTGAAATTATTATGTTGTCACCAATATATGTGTGTTTTAGATCCGATCTTCCAAGTTGTAGTTACCTACTATGTGTTATGATCCGGCAACCCCGGAGTGACAATAACCAGAACCACTCTTGGTGATGACCATAGTTTGAGGAGTTCATGTGTTCACCAAGTGCTAATGCGTTGGTCCGGTTCTTTATTAAAAGGAGAACCTTAATATCCCGTAGTTTCCTTTTGGACCCCGCTGCCACGGGAGGGATGGACAATAGATGTCATGCAAGTTCTTTTCCCTAAGCACGTATAACGACACACGGAATGCATGCCTACATCACATTGACGAACGGCAGCTAGCCACATATCTCTCTGTGTTATAACTGTTGCATGATGAATATCATCCAAACAAATCAACGACCCATGGCCTACAAGTTAGTCCCGCTGCTGTTGTTAGTTGTCTTGCTCTCCTGGTGTTACTACTTTTGCTGCTGCTGTTACTTGCTCTCTTGCTACTTGCTACTGTTGTTACTTTCTACTGTTGCTACTTGCTACTGCTGTCAATACTGCTGCTACTTTGCTTGCAGATACTAATTTTTCAGGTGTGGTTGAATCTGACACATTCAGCTGCTAATACTTGAGAGTATCCTCTCACCTCCTATTGGCGAATCAACAAATTTGGGTTGAATACTCTACCCTCGAAAACTGCCTCGATCCCACGCGCTGGTGGGTTATTGCAAGACAATTTCTAATTGTTGAGAAATCGAGAACATCATTCATCTTGATATTTCCAGAGAGTGCTAGTCAATGAGGTTCTCCTACCGCAATAGGCCGGATGCAACAGAACATTCGCACGCGCGTTAGGCGGCCCTGATGAAGCCCACCATTGGATGCGGAGGAGGTGGAGCACCTAGAGTATGGTCGCCCCCACAACAGTAACAACCTACCCGTGATATCAACGTGCAGGATGAGATGTCCCATGCCTTGACGGACCCATGGTAGAAGAAAGATCAATGTCAGGTCTTGAAGGACAGGCGCAAGGCAAACACACGCACTAATACGTCTCCATCGTCTCTATAATTTTTGATTTTTCATGCCAATATTCTACAACTTTCATATAATTTTGGCAACATTTTATATTATTTTCGGGACTAATTTATTATCTAGTGCCTAGTGCGAGTTCGGGCTCTAATATCTCCGCAAGAGAGACAATTTTTAGATAAAAATCCCCTCAAAATTTCTGCCCAATCGGAGTTCTGGATCTTTGGATATTTCATAAACGGTGAAGGGCAAGAAAACATAATCAAAAACAACGAAGAAAAAGAGAGATAAATCCAATCTTGGAGGGGTTACTACCCTCTGGGAATCATGAAGGACATGGACCAGATAGGAAACCCTCCCCACGCATAGGGAGGAGACCAAGGAAGAAAACGAAGGAGGGGGGTTGTCCCCCCTCTCTCACAGTGTTGTCGGGGCGCCGTCGGGGCAACCATAGTTGCAGCGATCTAAACCAACAACTTCACCGCCGTCACCACCAACACTCTACCCCTCTACACAGTAGTGTAAACCCTCTTCTCCCAGCTATAATCTCAACTGAAACATGGTGCTTAATGCTATATATTATTACCCAATGATTTGTGGCTATCCTATGATGTTTGCGTATATCTCTTTTGTCCTACGATTTAATTGTGGTATGATGTTATTGATATGAGTTGTATGTTGATATGGTGATGTCCTAAGGTGCTCTCTGCAAGGAGCACACATGAGGGAATCCCCCCGGAGGGTTTGCAATATGTTCATAATTCGCTTATAGTGGGTGGATACAGTGATAGAAGCTTACACCCAAGTAAGCGGATTGTTTGCGTATGGGAGTAAGGAGGACTTGATGTTTAATGCTATGGTTGGGTTTTAACTTAATGATGTCTAGTAGTTGCGGATACTTGCTAGAGGTCCAATCATAAGTTCATATGATCCAAGTACGAAAAGTATGTTAGTGTATGCCTCTCCCTCATTGCATACGATAAGTATCTATCATGTTATATTCAATTTCCTATTGACAATCTTTCTCATGCGTTACACAAAAAACTTTCTACTAAACATATACTAAATTAATGTTTATTAAAATAGTACCAAACCTTTATTTCTACATTCTTTATATCCTTGCAAACCTATCCATTGCACCTACTAAGTGCTTCTAGTTTCCATCCTGCAAGATAGTTCCATACTTTTTCTAGGTAAACTAAGCGTTAGCGTGCTTAGAATTGTATTACCGGATGAAGCATGTAGTGATAGTCGATCTTCTCATGGTTAGCTGCCTCATGGCGCTTTGGGGACCCGCAGGGCCTCGAGGCCGCGCGAGGCACTAGCGTGAGCCGAGCCAGCCTTCGGAAGGCGGCTGCGGTGTTCTCCATACCAAAAGGCATGTGAACATGGACCACGTGAACATTTTGGCCAGGGATCGCTCTCACAGGATAGAAAGAACATTGGGAAGCGATCCCATTGAGGCCCACGATGTTAGCGCAGATTTGCGTCACGACGCCCCCCTAGGCGTGATGAGCTTCCTGAGGCAGCGCTTCATGCGGCACCAAGCGGGCAAGGTGCGCGCCTCCCGTAGCTTGTTGATCTCCCGGGCAATGAAACCTCAAGCCCCCGTTGCTTGAAGTTGTACTCCTTGTTCGTGCGGTTGCGTGAAGAGGCGCCTCACCAGGTGGTGCCCGAGCTCCTCCCTTGGTCCGGCGGCCACGTTGGATGCCTTCCAGACGGAAGCCCCCAAGCCCACCCCGAGGGGGCGTCGAGCGCGTTTCCCTATGCCTGAGGAGGGAGAGCACCCGTCGCATTCGCCGGGCTTGCGGACTTGGCCTTGGCCGCCGGTCCTTTTGCCTTGGCAGAACCAAAGGCGGGCAACGATTGCCCGTTCCTCCAAGGTTAGGCTCTACGAGGCCCTTCACCTACGGCATCGTCTGAGCACTCCGCAGGATCGTCCTTGTAAGCATGCTCTAGGGAGAAGACCGATTCCTTCTCCTGGCACGTGACGGTGATGATGCCGGTCCAACCTGGCACCTTGGGGACGTTGTAGCCGTGGTGTCTCGTAGCCATGAACTTGGCCAGCGCGGGGTAGCCGAGGATGGTATTGTACGGGAGCCCGATGTGCGCCATGTCAACGTCAATGTGTTCATGTAATAGTTATCACGCATGCCGAAGGTGACCGGGAGGTAGACCTGCCCAGGGGGGATGGTGGACCCACTAGTCACCCTAGAGAAGGCTAGGTCGGCATCATGTGGTGATAAGGCACCTCGAGCGTGTCAAAGGTTTCGATAGAGAGCATGTTGAGGACCGCTCCTCCATAGATGAAAGTCTTGGTGACTGCCACATTACTAATGGTGGGAGTGCACATCATGGGGAGTGTGCACGTGATAGCTGCACACTTCATATTCTCCTCAGCATCAAAAGTGATGGGGTATTCGGGCGGCTTGAGGGGCATCGTAGCCCCCGGCTTCGGGATGACGGCGTTCACCTCGCGGCAGAGCTGCTTGAAGTGGTGGTTCGACGAGGGGGTGTGGGCCACGCCAAGGTTGCAGGCCACCATGCGAGGCTCCTAGTAGGCCCAGACCTCCTCGTTCCGTTGGTCACCCTCGTTCCTCCATGGAGGCAGCAGAGGAAGCTGCGCATTGTCCTGAGGGCGCATCTGGCGAGGCCGGTCGTGCCAACCATTGTCATTAGGCTGATCGTACCAGCCGAGACGTGAGTTTCTATTGTGGGCATTCCATCTGCCTGCACAGTGGCCGCCACCGTGGCCAGCACCCCGATCATTGTTCTCCGAGCCTTGGACGACTCATTCATCTGAGAGGATCTTGAGCTCGTGGAAATCTTCGGATTTGTGGGTGTGCACATTGTGGTAGATGCAATTTGGACGGTGCTCCTTCTCGGACATGCTTGTGGCCATGATTTTTCTCGGTCTCGGCTGTGAGCACGATAGGACCCTTGCGATTAGCCTCCTTGGCCTTGGCCTTGGTGTCCTTGGGCACGTTGTCACGGTTGTCGTTAGTGAATAGGTGGCCCTCTTCAGCATCAGTTCACTTGTCAGCCAAGTTGAACTATTCCATGGTCGTGGTCAGGGTGTCATTGACGACGAGATTTTTGCACATCTTTAGGTCCTTGATGTCGTTAGTGAAGTTCATTATGACCACCTGGTAGGTAGCATGCGGGATATTGTTGCGCACCTGGCTGAACTTCTGGATGTACTTGTGGAGGGTCTTGTCGGGGCGCTGCTTCACGCGATGCAGGTTGTTGATGGAGAGGGGCGGTCATGCATGCCCTTGAAGTTGGCGATGAAGAGACTGCACAGGATACTCCACGAAGGGACCGAGCCCTCAGGAAGGTTCATGAACCAGGACAGTGTGCCGCACTTGAGCACCATCGGGAGCCAGTTCGACATGACCTTGTCGTCGCTGCCCGCCGCTTCGACGCTGTGGGCGTAGAGCAGTAGGAACTCCGTGGTGTCGAGGGAGTCGTCATAGCGCGGGGGCATGTCGGGCTTGAACTTGGCCGACCAAGCCACCTTGTGCATCTTACGGGTGAAGGCCCAACAACCCATGGTGCTGGCGTGGACACTGTGCGCGAGTGCAACCCGGTTCTGACGACCGACAGCGACAATGTCCTAGACAACCCTGTCAAGGAACTGAGTTGTTGCTCGAGGATCGCACGTGCATCCATCGGTGCCTCATGCTGGATGATCTGACAGCTGTCTCCATTCCCTTGGGCACATGGTGGCGGCTCGTGATGCAGGTTTCCTGGGCGCGCGTCGCACTCGGGCTCGACATGGCCACCACGAGCGAGAGGGGGTGCATGTTGGAGGGGGACGGAACAAACAAGAGGGCGTCGAGGCTTTCCCGGCAGTGTTGACGAGCTGGGTGATGCGGGTCGGCCACTCGTCGTACCCGGCGTTCGCCGGACGGTAACGGAGTAGCTCGCGAGCCATGAGCAGCGCCGCTTGCACATTCACTGATACATCTCAAACGTATCTTTAATTTTTTATGGTTTCATGATGTTATCTTGTCATCTTTGGATGTTTTATGTACCTTTTATATCTTTTTTAGGACTAACTTATTAATTCAGTGCTAGTTCGTGTTTTTTCTGTCTTTTTGGCTCTTTTCAGATTATATTTTGGAACGGAGTCCAAACGGAATAAATTCCCCGAAATGATTTTTCCCGAATGGAAGAAGATCACGGGGCCTGTGGGCCAAGCCAGGAGGGCTACGGGGAGCCCACAAGCCCCCACTCCGCCACCAGGGGGAGGCGGCGGTGGGCTGGCTTGTGGCCTCCCTGGAGCCCCCTGACCTAGATCTTGCGCCTATATATTCCCTAAAAATCAGAAAAAAGCAAGAGATCTCATCTGGAGACCCTTCCCGGTGCCCTGCCGGAGGGTACTTTGGAGTTGGAGGGCTTCTTCATCATCATCATCGCCCCTCTAATGACTCGTGAGTAGTTCACTTCACACCTACTGGTCTGTAGTTAGTAGCTAGATGGCTTCTTCTCTCTGTTGGATCTTCAATACAAAGTTCTCCATGATCGTCATGGAGATCTATCCGATGTAATATTCTTTGGCGGTGTGTTTGTCGAGATCCGATGAATTGTGGATTTGTGATCAGATTATCTATGATATATATTTGAGTCTTTTCTGACTTCTTATATGCATGATTTGATATCCTTGTAAGTCTCTCCGAGTCTTGGGTTTTGTTTGGCCAACTAGATCTATGATTGTTGCAATGGGAGAAGTCCTTGGTTTTGGGTTCTTACCATGTGGTGACCTTTACCAATGATAGTAGGGCAGCAAGGCACACATTAAGTAGTTGCCATCAAGGGTAACAATGTGGGCTCTGTCGTTGATATGAGATTGTCCATCTACATCATGTCATCTTGCTTAAGGCGTTACTCTGTTCTTTTGGACTTAATACACTAGATGCATGCTCGATAGCGGTTGACGTGTGGAGTAATAGTAGTAGATGCAGAAAGTATCGGTCTACTAGTTTTGGACGTGCTGCCTATAGATATAATCATTGCCATAGATGACGTCATGACTTTGTGCTGTTCTATCAATTGCTCGATAGTAATTTGTTCACCCACCGTCTACTTGCTTTCATGAGAGAAGCCACTAGTAAACACTACGGCCCCCGGGTCTATTCACTTCTATCGTTTCCACTTTCGCTTTTACTTTGCTTTGTTACTTTTTTGCTTTCAGTTCTCACTTTGCAAACAATCTATAAGGGATTGACAACCCCTTCATAGCGTTCGGAGCAAGCTTTTTGTGTTTGTGCAGGCTCTTTTGATACTCCTTCATTGGATCGATACCTTGGTTCTCAAACTGAGGGAAATACTTACCACTGCTGCGCTACATCACCCTTTCCGCTTCGAGGGAACAGCAACGCAAGGCTCCAAGGCCACGGGGGAAATCCTTTGCATATTTTCCTAGGAAGTCCCTTAAGGCGTAGCCGTAGCAGAAGTATTCCTGGTGCCGTCCACGCACCTATTTCTAGCGCCGTTGGAAGGTCTTTTGTTGTAGTAGCAGAAGTATTTCTAGCGCCCTTGCCGGGGAAGGAGAGATCTATCAAAGTAGGTCTCACAAACTCATCCCTTACATTTACTTTTTTGCCAGTTGCCTCTCGTTTTCCTCTCCCCCACTTCACAATTGCCATTTTCATTTGCCTTTCTCCTTTGCCGTTTTCTCTTGCCTTTCCCGTTTTCCTTTGCCGGTTTTCTTGCTTGCTTGTGTGCTTGTTTGTTTGTTGAAGTCATCAAGGCTGAAAACACCAAACTTTGCGACTTATCGAGCACTAATAATAATGATTTTATTAGTACTCCGATTG
Source organism: Hordeum vulgare subsp. vulgare (assembly GCF_904849725.1). NCBI lineage: Eukaryota > Viridiplantae > Streptophyta > Magnoliopsida > Poales > Poaceae > Hordeum > Hordeum vulgare. The sequence continues at coordinate 294,748,790 of NC_058520.1, read as the reverse complement.
CTCCCTCCACTAGTGCGGAATCGTATGAAATCAACGCAGCTTTGCTGAATCTTGTTATGAAAGAGCAATTCTCTGGCCTTCCTAGTGAAGATGCCGCATCCCATCTCAATACCTTCATTTAGCTTTGCGATATGCAAAAGAAAAGAGATGTGGATAATGACGTGATTAAGTTGAAACTTTTTCCTTTCTCGTTGCGAGATCGCACAAAACTTGGTTTTCTTCTTTGCCTAAAAATAGTATCGATTCTTGGGATAAGTGCAAAGATGCTTACATATCCAAGTATTTTCCGCGGCCTAAGATCATCTCCTTACGTAACGATATCATGAATTTCAAGCAACTTGATCATGAACACATTGCACAATCTTGGGAGAGGATGAAGCTTATGATTAGAAATTGTCCCGCTCATGGCTTGAGTTTGTCGATGATTATACAAATCTTTTACGCTGGCTTGAATTTCGTTTCTCGCAATATCTTGGACTCCGCCTCAGGTGGAACGTTCATGGAAATCATGTTAGGATATGCTACAAAACTCCTAGACAATATCATGACCAACCACTCTCAGTGGCATACTGAAAGGTCGCGTGCTAGCAAAAAGGTGCACACTATAGAAGAAATTAACTCGCTTAGTGCTAAGATGGACGAGTCGATGAATTTGGTTGCTAGTAGAAACGCTACCGTAGATCCTAATGACATGCCACTATCTTCTTTGATTGAGACTAGCAAAGTTAGTTTGGACGTGAATTTTGTTGGTAGGAACAATTTTGAAAACAACAATGCTTTTAGAGGAAACTATGTTCCTAGGCCTTTTCCTAGTAACTCCTCTAACAATTATGGCAATTCCTACAACAACACTTATGGAAATCACAACAAATTACCCTCTGATTTAGAGAGTAATATCCAAGAGTTCATCAACTCTACAAAGATTTTGAATGCGTCCATAGAGGAAAAACTACTCAAAATAGACGATTTGGCTAAGATCGTTGATAGGATATCTTGTGATATTGATGCTTTGAAAGTTAGATGCGCTCCTCCCAAGGTCAACTTGGATGAACCTTTGAAAGCTATGCATGTCTCCATGAATGAGAGCAAAGAAAGAACCGCCCAAATCCGCGCTAGGCATGAATGGTTTAAAAGGGTGCGTTCTAGTGATGCAAATGACGAAGATCTTAAAATGCTTGGTGTGTCTCCTCTTGAATATTTGTTTTCGCGTTCCAAACATATTTATGGAGGGGCTAGATATGAATCCACTTTGGTTGAAAAACGCCCCAATGATTCGGAGTCCACCCATCTTGATGATAAAGGTGTGGAGAGTGGAGTAGAAGAAATCAAAATTTTGGGTAGTAATGAAATTCCCACTTTGGATTTCAAGGAATTCAATTATGATAATTGCTCCTTGTTGAATCCATTTCTTTGATGCAATCCACTGCAAATTCTCCACAAGCTTATAGCCAAAGCAAAGCCTTTACCGCCCATATCGTAGATGCTATCACTACAGGAATTAGCTTCTTTGCCGTCTGCCATCACAGAAGGCAAAGAGTAAATCCCGGACGTCAAAAATAATATAATAGACGGCAAAGAATATCACGGCCGGCAAAATTTCTACATCAACCTACGACGGAATTGTAGCTTCTTTGTCGTCTGTCTCCCCAAAGCGGACGACAAAGAGCTTTGTCGTTAGCTTTCCATAGGAGCAGTCGGCGAAGTGGTCAAGACGGCAGCCGACAGGCGTTGCCTCCGTTAGGGGCTAACGGAGGCTTTGTCGTCTTTGCCATCGGCCAGCTGACGGCACAGAGCCTATATTGTCACATTTTTGTTTATTTTTTCTATTTCACAACACATATACATATAATTCATAGCACATATATGATAAATAGGTCACAACACATATATGATATACATATAAAGCTCATCAATGCCATTTGTTCATCAACGTACATCCCATATATCAAAAGAACCAACACATAAAAAGTTTCATCAATGCATGTAGTACTTCCAATCTGCAAAATGGGAATAAGAAAGTCAGAAGAAGAAGAACAACAACATATATATGACAAATAAGCTAAATTAAAGAAGAAAGAGAAGAAGGAAGAAGAGAACAAGGAGAAGAAAAACAAGGAGGAGGAGGAGGAGGAGGAGGAGGAGGGGAATGGGAAGGAGAAGGAGAAGGAGGAGGAGAAGAAGAAAAAAGAAGAGAAGAAGAAGGAGAAGAAGGAGGAGAAGAAGGAGGAGAATAAGGAGGAGAGAATAAGAAGGAGAAGAAGGAGGGCTCCTTCTCCTTCTTCTTCTCTTCTTCTCCTCCTCCTTCTTCTTCTTCTCCTTCTCCTTCTCCTTCTCTTCTTCTTCTCTTCTTCTTCTTCTTCTTCCTTCTTTTCATTTCTCCTCTTCTCCTCTTCTTGGAGCTAAATTAGCTAACTATGTATTTTTGGAGCTAAATGGGCTAATTATCCCATTTTAGAGGAAAACAAGCTAAGTATATAATATTAATGAGCTAACCAAGGTTCTTATGCCATTTTGAGGTTATTATGGAATTTTGGAGCTAAATGGGCTAATTATGTCATTGTTGGGGAAATTAAGGCAAGGAGAATATGAAAGAGGAGAAGAAAGAGAAGGAGGAGGAGAAGAAGAAGAAATAAAGAAGAAGGAGGAGAAGGAGGAGGAGGAGGAGAAGGACTATAAGGTCCTTGGCCTTCTCCTCCTTCTCCTCCTCCTCCTCCTCCTCCTTCTCCTTCTTCTCCTCCTCCTTCTTCTCCTTCTCCTTCTCTTCTCTTTCTCTTCTTCTTTTTGTTCTTCCTTTTCATTTTTCTTCTTCTCCTCTTCTTGGAGCTAAATTAGCTAACTATGTCTTTTTGGAGCTAATTGGGCTAATTATCACATTTTAGAGGAAAACAAGCTAAGTATATAATATTAATGAGCTAACCAAGGTTCTTATGCCATTTTGAGGTTATTATGGCATTTTGGAGCTAAATGGGCTAATTGTGTCATTGTTGGGGAAATTAGGGAAAGGAGAATATGAAATAGGAGAAGAAAGAGGAGGAGGAGAAGAAGAAGAAGAAGAAGAAATAAAGATGAAGGGGGAGGAGGAGGAGAAGGACTAGAAGGTCCTTGGCCTTCTCCTCCTTCTCGTCCTCCACCTCCTCCTCCTTCTCCTTCTCTTCTTCTTCTTCTTCTTCTTTCTTTTCATTTTTCCTATTTCTTCTCCTCTTCTCCTCTTCTTGGAGCTAAATTAGCTAACTATGTCTTTTTGGAGCTAAATGGGCTAATTATGTCATTGTTGGGGAAATTAAGGGAAGGAGAATATGAAAGAGGAGAAGATAAACTTACCGTAGTGGTCATCAAGGAGGAGAAACACCTGGAGAAGGGTCGTGCGATGCCGCTCGAGCGTTATTCTGCAGAATAGATATTTTGCAATGCCTCAGTTATCATGATGACACTCAATTATTAATAATAGTTTATAATGAAACTTACTATGCCAATCAAAGAGAAGACGGGCATCGGCGGAGGGACTTGACCGCTCTTCTCGCACAGACCCTGAAGAGTGGGTCGTGTTAGTTAGTAATGAAACAGACATTACAAACATGATTTGGATAATGTGAAAAAAACTTACCACAAAAGCTCATACAGGGCCCATTGACCCACCTCATTCCGGGACATCTCCTCCTCAATCAATCGTGCCGTGCTCTGGTCCCTCTCATCAAGAGCAGCCTGACTTGCCAATCTCTCTTTCTCAAGAGCAGCCTGGCTTGCCAATCTCTCTTTCTCAAGAGCAACCTATTTCGCCAATCTCTCTTTCTGAAGAGAAGCCTGAAACACCATTCCTCGTTACCACAGTAATGATCTATGGTGACACACATAATGAAATGGATGAAAGTGTTCTTAGACCATACAACTAACCTCGATGGCAAGATCGACTTGCCTTGGACGATGCATTATCTCAGAACAGTTGCTCGACTGGCGCGGCTTGATCTCCGGGAGAGTGAGTGGACAACGTATTATCCCATCAACAATGTCTATCGAGCGATGGGGCCTCCCGCCACCAGATATTTTCACCAGCTCTGGATCCAAAGGTTCCTGGCTAGGGTTAAAGTCATCCCCTTTTGTAGCCTTCCCCGCGTCCCTGTATGCCACGAGCTTCTGGTGGGATTATATGTTGGTGAAGTTATTGGGATCATCCAGGTCAGACTCAGAGAATGCCTTCGGCTTCTTGTACGAGGCAGTATGGGCCATGCCATAAAGGTCGTTCAAGTGTGGCATCTCTGTCTTATTGTGATGCGCCTAAAAGAGGGGAACAAAATATTAGCATGAAGAATGAATTGCATGAATCATGAAGCAAATCACATACCCAGTTTCGTCCGAACTGAAGTAAGTTGGTGCTGCCTTGATGGTGTGGCACACAAACCATTTGGCTATGCCGATCCTTCGCATTCTCGGGGACGGCTCGCCAGCTGCCTGTGCATCACTCATCAACCAACGCCTCGCAACAATCCATGTTATCCGCACACCATCTCGGGGGCACCTGTAGGTTATTAGAAAGAATTTGGAGCGCTACGCCTATGAATGAAATCAATAAAACTACGTAGAAGGACTTAAGAATAGGTAATTACCTTCATGTATTGCTCCTTCTTCAGAAACTTCCGCGGAAATCCTTCTTCTGCTTCTTAATACCACGCGTGGCGTAGTAATCTTGAATAGCCTGTGGCCGAGCCTCGTGGCGTAAGTTCTGTAGTAACCGCCTACACTTGGCCTCGAGAACCCTGGCTGCCTCCTCATCATATCCATCCTCACACCTATAGAAGGTCTGCAATCAAACGTGAAAACACTGATTAGTACAATAATTAGCTATATTGTTAATTTTAGATTCTGTAAAAGGATAATTTACCCAAAAGCTCTTGATCACTATCTCGGCCCTCGTGTGGCACAAGACACCATGTATAATCTCCTCCGGCGGAGCCTGCACAGCCTGGAAGTGCTCCCAGGAAAATCCTAGTGTAGGAACCTGACCCTCACCAGGAAACATGACAAACCCCGGGAAATTTGTCCGGCAATGCACACCAACGACGGAGTTCGGCCTGCGGACTCCACGAGGGTGTACCCATCCCCTGCAGTATGATAAGGTCAAAGCATTAGATATTTGAACAAACTTGAAGGCAAAAGCTAAAAAAAGAGTAAATGTACTTACCTATCTCCTTCAGGTTTAATCACCGGCCTCTGCTCGCGGGTAGCCGCATGACCGGGAGACATGTACTACCACGCTTGTACACGGTGGCCCCGTCCACCTGCACATCGCCCTCACTATTCGTAAGCTCATCCCCGCCATCCCCGCCCCTTGAGCCACCCGGACCCTCAGTCCAATCCGGCAACTTGGTCCGATACGGCCAGGTCTCCCATCCGGGCCTCTCCACGTCGGGTGAAGCCTACGGAACCGTAGTCTCGTGGGCCGAATGCAGCTCGACCCGAGGCTGCTCCTGGACCGGAGTCTCATGGGACGAATGCCCGTCAACACCAGGCTCCTGGAACGGAGTCCCCATAGCCTCCTCCGCAAATGGGTCGACCATAGTAGTCTATGCTCGGGTGAATGAGCTGGTGGTGGTGGCGAGGACGGCTCAACAGTCCTCCTGGATCTTCCGCGGCCACCACCTCTCCCTGTACCCTTCCCCTTCTTCCCTACCCAACCAGCACCTCTCCCAGTGGGCAATGCCGCCGATGAAGAAGAACCCACGGGTGGTGTCGACGGACTGTCTACCAAGGCTCTACGGAGAGATAGGGGTGGAAGGGAAGTACCACCCCTCGTGCGGGGCGCGTGGGAAGAACCCGACGAGCGATCAGGACCAGCCCCCACGATCTTTCAACACCTGGTGACCTGCCATGATAAAGATTGAAAGAAATTAGTACAACATAGAAAAATTGAATAACTGACATGAATAATAATATGTACGTGAATAATAAAGATTAAAACATATATAATTTAAGTTGTGAATCTTACAAACTAATAATCATCATCAATAAATGCATCATCATCATCACTATCACGCATGTCTTCATGAATGACGTGCTCGTCGGGTTCAACGGCGTGAAGTTGTGAAAGGCCTTCCTTTAATCGTTGAAGCATTGGCAGGTCATCCGCATAAATAACCTCTATGAGTTCCAGGTCTTCTGGTTCGGGCTCAGGGCTGTAGTCGGATTCATTGTCGCTGTCTACTTCCATGTTCTTGGGTGAAGCACGACGGTTCTTGACAAGTTTCTTGGAAAGACGTGTTTCTTGGAAGAATTCTCCATCATATGTGTCTGGGTTAATGTGAGGTTCATAATCCTGTTCATTCGGGAGAGGTGGTCTGACATGTGGCGGCACTTCATAAACAACATACCAACCTTCCAAATTCTTATCCGTTTGGCATGCCCACGGTAGATAGAAAACTTGGGTCGCCTGTTGAGCCGTAATATACACAACGGGAACATCTAAATGGGTGTTTGGATTGATTTCGACTAGTCCTATATGTTCATGAGTCCTTCTAGTCTTCTTCGGCTCGAACCAATAACATTTGAAGACTACGACGTTCGGTGGGTTTTCACCATAGAATTGAAGTTCATCAATTGCTTCAACTCTTCCATAATACTCGATAACACCATCGCCGATAGCAGAGACACCACAATTTGTAGATTTCCGGTCGGGCATAGATAGCTCTTTGCCAAAGGTACGAAAGAGATACCCGTTGATGTTGTATTTCTCAAATGAACGGACCTTATAGTCAAAACCATTAGCGACTTGTCTCAATTCGGCGTCCATAGACTCTGAATTAGCCTACAAGTTTAATACGAAACGATTGTTGCATTAGCCGCAAGTTAGACCAAGAAATGAAATGGTCCATTATGGATAATTACCGTTTGTTTGAACCAAGAGATGAAACCGGGATAGCCGCCTCCTATCTTTGACGGAAGCTCATACTGTTCGACGGAATCATTTTCGATCATCGCTCCATCCGAGAATTTGGTGACGTAACGGCTGTTTGAAATATCCGGGAATAAGAGCAGTTCAAATGAATTAGAAGTTACGGGAAAATGTGCCGAGAACTCACTCGATGTACGGACGCACTTCTGTTAGGTTATTGAAGATATACAATGAAATATTCCGCCATTCTTCGACAGCCAACGTTATTGGTTTCGAAGCACCGGCTGGTGCGAGCTTCCCTTTGAATAGGCTGAGGTTGGACCCACCTTTTTTAGGGTCTGCATCATTGTGCCGAGGCTTCGGATTATGCAAATGATGATTTTTGGCTTCGTAGTGTGCTGTCACAAAGTTTGCCACCTCCTCAGTAATGAATGCCTCAGCCATCGATGCTTCAATTCTACGCTTATTTTTACATTTAGCTCGAAGGTCTTCTGCAACCTCTCAGTTGCATAGCACCAACGATCTTGCACGGGCCTGCCCAATCTTGCCTCGGTCGGTAGATGTAAAATCAAATGCTGCATTGGATTAGAGAAGCCCGGTGGAAAGATCTTCTCTAACTTGCACAACGACTTCGGTGCAAACTCCTCCATGGCTTCTACCACGTCAGGCGACAATTCTTTCGCACAAAGAACACGGAAGAAATAGCGCAACTCCGCTAGTACTAGCCATTCATCCTCAGGAATAAAGCCACGTAACATCACCGGCATTACCCGCTCTAGCCATATGTGCCAATCATGACTATTGAGACCAAAGTTTTTCAATTTTTCAGGACTCGCTCCCCTCTTTAGATTCGCTGCATACCCATCGGGGAATATCAAGTGCATTTTGACCCACAAGATAATTTCCCTCATAACTGGCCTTCCAAGGTTGAACCAGGCCTTAGGCTTCGACCACTTCTGATTTCCTTTGCCTTCTCGCATGTTTTGTAACGGTCTATGACATAGTGTATCTTGATTGACTCTAGCCTTAGTATTATCCTTTGTCTTCCCATCTATGTCGAACAATGTACCAAAAATAGCCTCTCTGATATTCTTTTCAGTGTGCATCATTTCGATATTGTGTGGAAGAAGGAGGTCTTTGAAGTAAGGCAGATCCTAGAAGCATGGCTTGTGAGTCCAGGCGTGTTTTGAATTATACCCCTTGAAATACCCTCGACGCGCTGGATAAGGCTTGAGGGCATTTAACTGATCCAGGATCTGTTGGCCTGTGAACGCAGGTGGTGCCATGTTTTTGACAACTTTACCTTTGGTAAAGTTCTTCTTGTCTTTCCTGAACTGATGGTCAGGATCCGGGAACTGTCTATGCAAGTCAAAGCAAGAATACTTCCGACCCTCCTGCAACCAATGAAACTGAAGATCTGCCTTGCATTGGGGGCACGAGAACCTTCCATGCACACACCATCCAGAGAATAGCGCATACGCTGGCAAGTCATGCATAGAGTACATGTACCACACATGCATTTTGAAGTTTTCTTTTCTAGCGGCATCGTATGTCTTGACCCCATTATCGCAAGCTTCTTCCAATTCATCCTTAAGCGGTTGCAGGTACACATTCATATTCTTCCCCGGATAATTGGGCCCTGGAATTATCAACGTCAGAAATATGTTCTTTCTTTGCATAATCTGCCCGGGGGGGGGGCGATTGAGTGGAATGACAAATACAGGCCAACAACTGTATTGGGTTGCCGTCATGCCGAAGGGATTAAAACCATCCATGGCGGCGCAGACTCGAGGATTCCTTGGATCTGCCTCTTTATCCTGATGCAATCCTCGAAATGTTTCCATGCTTCCCCATCGGATGTGTGTACCACCATCTTATTCCCATCCGCACCTAGTTCGATTCTTTTGCCCAATTTGTGTCATCTCATCTGTCTAGATGTCTCTTCGACCATGAAAAGACGTTGAAGTCTTGGTACGACTGGCATATACCGAAGAACACTAACTGCAATTTTGTTCTGCCTCTTCTCACCCATACCGTTGGCTAACACAAGATACCTGCAAGACTCGCAATTGGGACAATAGTCCAAGTGTGCATACTCCTTCCTAAATAAGACACATCCTTTCTCACATGCATATATCTTCTCATAGGGCATCTTAAGTACACGAAGTATTTTGTCCGACTGGTACAGGTTTGCAGGCATGACATGGCCTTTGGGTAGGAAGCGTCCAAATAGTGTCATCATCGCGTCGTAGCATTCTCTTCACAAGTTGAATTGATCCTTCAGAGCCATTACTTGTGCAATTGCATCCAGCTGACAGAGCTCAGTGTGCTCATGCAGAGGACATTTTGAAGACTCCAACATTTCATAAAAGGCCTTTGCAGATTCCTCCATCTCATCTTCCGAATCCTGAGCATCATCAAAGTCTTGCACCATGTCTTCGATCCCGGTACCATGCTCGTCCGTGCGACGACGGACCACCTCAGCTCTTGTGCGTTGTATAGACTCACCATGAAATGTCCACACCGTATAATTAGGCTTAGAACCCCTCCTTTGCCGGTGTTTAATCATCACAGCCTCTATCGTCTTTTTATAGTTGTCGCATCCACGACAGGGGCAATAGTTTCTTTCCTGGCCATTTGCGAATGCGGCTTTCACAAATTCCTTTGTTTTTAGAAACCATTCTTTCGTCATCTCTTTCTGACTAGGGTGACCGGTATACATACACGCACGATCACTCATCTTGCCTAGCTACTAAAGGCAAAAGAAATATATTTATATGTAATTTAGCATTTATATTCATCGGTTAATCAGGTTCGCCATTTTTATTACGTCCAGGCAACCTACACGCTAATAGGTAAAGATAGGTCCTAATCCCACCCGAGTATGTGTAGATTGGGTTCGTTTTCCCATGCTCTGCTACGGATCCAACGCAAAATTTTGGCAGCACCTCCCCGCTGTTCTCCTGATACACGTCTCCGCAATAAACAAAGAGGATGTGCATCCGGAGAACAACAGGGAGGCACTGACAAAATTCCGCATCGGATCGAGAGCACAACATACGGGAAAACGAACCCAATCTACACATACTCGGGCTGTCCATGGATAATGTTGGACAATTCGAAAGGATGGCGGTTATAAATATGCAAAGACATGCATATTTATAGATGTCTCCCTTTCGAACGGGAGACGCATACTGGTCACGCATACTGATAAATTAATTTAATTACCTAAATCTAGAAAGTTTCATCCAGAAACCGAGCCATAGTAAATGAAGGGGCGGGGAGGAGATGAAATTTGTACTGACCCACGAATGCAGGGGTGGACCTCGTATAAGGCACGGGAAGGTCTTCGCACAGCAGACCTCACAGCGACGAGACAACTATCACATGTAAATCCACCCAATCAACACAAATATTCCAATTATGTCATTTTAGAGGAAAACAAGTTAAGAATATAATATTCATGAGCTAACCAAGGTTTTTATGCCATTTTATAGCTAAATGGGCTAATTATCTCATTGTTGGGGGAAAATAAGGTCAGGAGAATAAGATAGAGGAGAAGAAAGAGGAGGAGGAGGAGAAAAAGCAGAAATCAAGAAGAAGGAGAAGGAGGAGGAGGAGAAGAAGGAGGATAAGAAGGAGGAGGAGAAGGTATTCTTATTCTCTTCTTCTCTTCTTATTCTTTTCTTCTTCTCCTTCCTATTTTGGTCTTCTCCTCCTCCTCTTCTTCTTCTTCTTTTTATTCTTCTCCTCCTCCTCTTCTCCTCTTGTCCTCCTCCTCCTCTTCTTCTTCTTCCTATTCTTTCTATTAAGCTATAACTAACCTAACTAACCAAGCTAACTAAACCTATCGCTAAACCTAGATATCACTAAACAGCAAAAAAATAACAAAAACAGAATCTACCACTATAACAAAAATATAATCTACCACTAAGTAACTAAAAAATAATCTAGCTACCACTAAATACCAAACAATAAAAAATCAACTTCTTCTTCTTTTTTCTCTTCTTCTCCTTCTTATTTTTTTCTTATTCTCTTCTTCTCTTCTTCTTCTCTTCTTCTTTACTTCTTCTCCTTCTTATTTTTTTTCTTCTCTTCTTCTTCTTCTTCTTCTTCTTCTTCTTCTTCTCCTTCTTATTTTTTTCTTCTCCTCTTTTTCTTCTTCTTCTTCTTCTTTTTCTTCTCCTCCCCCTCCTCCTCCTACTCCTCTTCTTCTTCTCCTCTTCTCGTCCTCCTACTCCTCCTCTTCTCCTCTTCTCCTCCTCCACCTAACTAACCAAGCTAACTAACTAACTTAACTAAAACTACTAACCTAACTAAATCTACCACTAAAACTACTAAAAATAACAACTACTAAAAAATATTAAAACTACTAAAAAATAATGCGGGTGGGGGTGGGGGTGGGGGTGTGGGGGCTCACCGGGAGGGGCGGCTGTGGAGGGGCCGGGGTGTTGGGGGTGGCGGGGCGGCGCCCGAGGCACCAGGGGCGGCGGCGTGACGGTGGTGGGGCAGCGACAGCGGGGGCGAGGTGGGGGGAGAGAGAGAGGGGCGGCGGCGGGGGCGACAGGGGCGGCGGTGGGGGCGACAGGGGCGCGCGTGGTGGGGAGAGATAGAGAGGGGCGTGTGGGGTGACCGTTAAAGAGAGAGAGGGACGGGGTGGGGGGGGGGGAAGGAGCCGTTAACGGAGTTAGCGCGTTGTCGTCTGCCGTCGTACGGCAAAGAGTCTAGACTCTTTGTCGTCTGCCTCCGGACTCTTTGACGTCCGCTAGCAGACGACAAAGGTCTGACTCTAGTTTGACCTAGCCACCCCACGGTCAGGTGGGCCCATCTATATCTTTGTCGTCTGTCTCCGGACTCTTTGTCGTCCGCGAGCAGACGACAAAGATGTGACAGATGGCAAAAACACTTTATGCCATCAGCCTGTGCTTTGCCGTCTATTTTGCCAAAGCTGACGGCAAAGACACTCTTTGCCATCAGCTAGCAGACGGCAAAGACTAGGCAGATGGCAAAAAAATGTTTTCCAATAGTGTATGATGAAATCTCTTGAAGAGAAGCTCGAACTAGAAGTCTCTATACCTAGAAAACTTCATGATGAGTGGGAACCTACTATCAAAATCAAGATCAAAATTATGAGTGTCATGCTTTATGTGATTTGGGTGCTAGTGTTTCCGTGATTCCAAAGTATTTATGTGATATTCTTGGTTTTCATGAGATTGAAGAGTGTTCTCTTAATTTGCATCGGATTCTACCGTCAAGAAACCCATGGGAAGGATCGATGATGTTCTTATTGTTGCAAATCAGAACTATGTACCCGTGGATTTCGTTGTAATTGACATAGATTGCAATCCTTCATGTCCCATTATTCTTGGTAGACCTTTCCTAAGGACTATTGGTGTTATCATCGATATGAAGGAAGGGAATATTAGATTTCAATTTACTTTAAAGAAGGGCATGGAGCACTTTCCTAGAAAGAAAATAAGATTGCCTTATGAATCTATGATGAGGGCTACTTATGGTTTGAGCACCAAAGATGACTATACGTGATTCCATCACCTTTCGCCTAGCTAAGGGCGTTAAACAAAAGCGCTTGTTGGGAGGCAACCCAACGAATCTATCCTTTTTCTTTCTGTTTTGTGTTTTTCACACTTTCATAGTTCTGTTATGATTGTGTTTTTTGTGTTTGTCTTTGCGTTTGTGCCAAGCAAAACCGTTATGATTAGTCTTGGGGATGATCGTTTGGTCATGCTGGAAAAGACAGAAACTTTTTCTCACGAAAAGATTTTTTTCTGTAAGATATTTTGAGTTGATTCTTTTTGCTGCTGATTGCTACGCAAATTCTTTAGACTGTCGTAATTTTTAACAATTTTTGAAGTACCAGAAGTATACGAAATATACAGATTGCTACATACTGGCCTGCTGTTAACAGATTCTGTTTTGTTGTGTTGGTTGCTTATTTTGATGAAACTATGGATAGTATCGGGGGGTATTAGCCATGGAAGATTGAAAATACAGTAACCAAACATTAGCATAAGTAGAATTTAAGTTTGCTACATTACCTAAGGAAGTGGTGGTTTGCTTTCTCATACTAATGTTATCACGAGTTTCTGTTTAAAGTTTCGTGTTGTGAAGTTTTCAAGTTTTGGGTGAAGTTCTTATGGACAAAGAGATAAAGAGTGGCAAGAGAATCAAGCTTGGGGATTCCCAAGGCACCCCTAGAGATTCAAGGATGCCGTAAAAGCCTAAGCTTGGGGATGCCCCGGGAAGGCATCCCCTCTCTCGTCTTCAATCCATCGGTAACATTACTTGGGGCTATATTTTTATTCACCACATGTTATGTGTTTTTGCTTGGAGCGTCTTGTATCGTAGGTGTCTTTTATTTTTGTTGTGTCACAATCATCCTTGCTGCACACCTAGAGAGAGGGACATGCACACACCGTGATTTTGTCGAGCTTCACTTATATCCTTTGGTAGACAATTCAGCTCACATGTGTTTCACTTATATCTGTTGAGCTAGATACTTTTGCTCTATGTGCTTCACTTATACCGTTTAGAGCGCAGCGGTGCGTGGCTTGGTAGTTGATCTATTCTTTGAAAGTAGTCTCAAAAGGGGTAGTTATCCAACGGGATACAGAAACTTCCACCTTCATGTGCATTGAATAGTTAGAGAAGTTTGATTCATCTCAATTAGTTTTGAGTTGTGGTTATGGTAATATTAAAGTCATGCTAGTAAGGTGTTGTGGATCTAGAAATACTTGTGTTGAAGTTAGTGATTCCCGTAGCATGCACGTATGGTGAACCGCTATGTGATGAAATCTGAGCATGATTAGTCTATTGATTGTCATCCTTTGCATGGTAGTCGGGATCGCGCGATGGTTTATACCTACCAACCCTTCCCCTAGGAGTATGCGTTGAATGCTTTGTTTCGATTACTAATAAAACTTTTGCAACAAGTATATGATTTCTTCATGACTAATGTTGAGTCCATAGTTTAGATACACTTTCACCTTCCACCATCACTATCTTCTTAGTGTCGTGCAACTTTTGCCGGTACACAAAATCCACCATTAGCCTCCCTCAAAACAGCCACCATACCTAGCTACTATTGCTTTTTCAAAGTCATTCCCAGATATATTGCCATGCAACCACCACCATGACATGTGCCACCACGTCTACATTACCATTGCATGATCGTAAGATAGGTAGCATCATGTTTCCATTAATGTCTATGCCATGCTAGATCATTGTCACGGTACACTACCGAAGGCATTCCATATAGAGTCATCGTTGCTCTAAGTTTTAGTTGAAAGTGTGATGATCATCATTAATGGAGCATTGTCCCATGTGAGGAAATAAAAGAGGCCAAAGATGCCCACCAAAAAAAATAGAGGCCAAAGATCCCACCAAAAAAATGAGAGAAAAAGAGATAAGGGACAATGTTACCACTTTTCCACACTTGTGCATATTAAGCACCATGATCTTCATGATTGAGAGTCTCTCCTTTTGTCACCACCATATAGATAGTGGGAAGTTTTCATTATATAACTTGGCTTGTATATTCCAATGATAGGCTTCCTCAAAATTTCCTTAGGTCTTCGTGAGCAAGCAAGTTGGATGCACACCCACTAGTTTTCCTTAAGAGCTTTCACATACTCTTAGCTCTAGTGCATCATTTGTATGGCAATCCCTACTCATTCCCATTGATATCTATTGATGAGCATCTCCACAGCTCATTGATATACCTAGTTAATGTGACTATCATCTCCTTTTTTTCTTGCAACCTCCACCACACTCCACACCACTTATAGTGCTAAAACCATGGCTCACGCTCATGTATTGCGTGAGAGTTGAAAATGTTTGAGAAAGCAAAGGTGTGAAACAATTACTTGGCCAATATCGGGGTTGTGCATGATTTAAATTTGTTGTGCAATGATGATACAACATAGCCAGACTATATGCTTTTGTAGGGATAACTTTCTTTTGGCCTTGTTATTTTGAAAGTTCATGATTACCTTGCTAGTTTGCTTGATTTATTATTGTTTCCACGTGAATAGAAAACTATTGTTTTGAATCTAATGGATCTGAACATTCACGTCACATAAGAGGAGTTACAAAGGACATTTATGCTAGGTAGCATGAAAGCATCAAAAAGTCATTCTTTATCACTTCCCTACTCGAGGACGAGCAGGAGTTAAGCTTGGGGATGCTTGATACGTCTCAATCGTATCTATAATTTTTGATGGTTTCATGCTGTTATCTTGTCATCTTTGGATATTTTATGTACCTTTTATATCTTTTCTAGGACTAACTTATTAATTCAGTGCCAAGTGCTAGTTCCTGTTTTTTCTGCGTTTTTGGTGCTTTTCAGATTTGATTTTGGAACGGACTCCAAACGGAATAAAATCCCCAAAATGATTTTTCCCGAACGAAATAAGATCAGGTGGCCCGTGGGCCAAGCCAGGAGGGCTACAGGGAGCCCACAAGCCCCCACTCCGCCACCACGGGGGAGGCGGCGGTGGGTAGGCTTGTGGCCTCCCTGGCGCCCCCTGACCTAGATCTTGCGCCTATATATTCCCTAAAAATCAGAAAAAAATCAAGGGATCCACGAAAATACTTTTCCACCGCCGCAAGCTTCCGTTTCCGCGAGATCTCATCTAGAGACCCTTCCCGGTGCCGTGTCGGAGGGCACTTTGGAGTTGGAGGGCTTCTTCATCATCATCATCGCCCCTCCAATGACTCGTGAGTAGTTCACTTCAGACCTACGGGTCCGTAGTTAATAGCTAGGTGGCTTCTTCTCTCTCTTGGATCTTCAATACAAACTTCTCCATGATCTTCATGGAGATCTATCCGATGTAATCTTCTTTGGCGGTGTGTTTGTCGAGATCCGATGAATTGTGGATTTGTGATCAGATTATCTATGATATATATTTGAGTCTTTGCTGATTTGTTATATGCATGATTTGATATCCTTGTAAGTCTCTCCGAGCCTTGGGTTTTGTTTGGCCAACTAGATCTATGATTCTTGCAATGGGAGAAGTACTTGGTTTTGGGTTCTTACCATGTGGTGACCTTTCCGAATGACAGTAGGGGCAGCATGGCACACATTAAGTAGTTGCCATCAAGGGTAACAAGGTGGGCTCTGTCGTTGATATGAGATTGTCCATCTACATCATGTCATCTTGCTTAAGGAGTTACTCTGTTCTTTTGGACTTAATACACTAGATGTATGTTGGATAGCGGTCGACGTGTGGAGTAATAGTAGTAGATGCAGAAAGTATCGGTCTACTTGTTTTGGACGTGATGCCTATAGATATAATCATTGACATAGATGACGTCACGACTTTGCGCAATTCTATCAATTGCTCGACAGTAATTTGTTCACCCACTGTCTACTTGCTTTCATGAGAGAAGCCACTAGTAAACACTACGGCCCCCGGGTCTATTCACTTCTATCGTTTCCACTTTCGCTTTTACTTTTCTTTGTTACTTTGTTGCTTTCAGTTCTCACTTGGCGAACAATCTATAAGGGATTGACAACCCCTTCATAGCGTTGGGAGCAAGCTTTTTGTGTTTGCGCACGCTCTTGTGATACTCCTTCACTCGATCGATACCTTGGTTCTCAAACTGAGGGAAATACTTACCACCGCTGCGCTACATCACCCTTTCCGCTACGAGGGAACACCAACGCAAGGCTCCAAGGCCACGGGGGGAATCCTTTGCATATTTGCCTAGGAAGTCCCTTAAGGTGTAGCCGTAGCAGAAGGATTCCTTGTGCCGTCGACACACCTATTTCTGGCGCCGTTGGAAGGTCTTTTGTTGCAGTAGCATTCACCCACTCCATACGGGCGTGGGAAGAGGAGGCTGTGGTGGTGCGGCCTTCCCTCTGCACAGAAGGCTGCATAGATGAAGCTTGCTTCTCACGGGCCACTGGGTCGGTGGCCGTGACCTCAGCCTTGGCGGAGTGACGCCGGACGTGGGGCTTGCGGGCGTGGTCAACATGACCCACGGAGCCCTGCGCTCGGCACGCATACGGTGAGCGTCAGCCATGGGGTTGATGAAGCTGGAGCGAAACCAGAGCGGATGTTGGTGATATTACCCGCTGTATGACCTGCCCTATTGGGTCGGGTCAGGTTCATGGCGACTCAACATTCATGATTCAATATGGGCTAAGACCTAGGACGCGGAAGGCGTAAGGTGATCTCCATCAAAGAGTCGGCCGAGCCCATGAGCCCAAGTGGCGACTAGAGGCCCAAGAAGAGGAAGACTCGCCGAGTAGTTTCCTTGCTTGAGAGACACGATGGCTTCGAGATATGTCAGGTCACGTCTTATGACGTGGCCTGGACTATTGTAAACCTAGGGCCTCGACTTGTATATAAAGGCGAGTCTCTAGGGTAGAGAAACTTAAGTTAGAATCCATCGAGAGCTAGGTCAGGCGAGTTACGCACCCTTGTAATCGATCCCACCATGAATATACACAAAGCAGGACATAGGGTTTTACCTCCATCGTAGGGGGCGAACCTGGGTAAACCAGAGTCTCGCTTCCGCTTAACCCCTTTGAGTCGCCACCGTGACAAAACCACGACAGTTGGCGCCCACCGTGGGTCTAACGCACGGTGGAGTTGAGTTCTCAAAGGGATCCCTTCTGTGGTTTGGGAGCTACACGGTCGGCCTCATGACTAAAAGGCGTCGCAGGAAGTACTACATCGACAACTCTCAGTAGGGTCCTGATGCCGATTCAATCCAATCTGGTTACGGGGTCCCCTTCGGCAAGATCCACGTCTTCATCGGCAAGTTTGGGGTTCCCCTACCTGAACCGGAGAGCTCCATGACATTGTCGAGCTGGCTCGGTTCGCCCAACCCACCATACATCCAGTCAGGCCATGCCATACTTTTGTTGGTTTTACGTAGGGGGTCGACTTACCGGATGAGCCGCTGATTGAGGAGAGCACCCCTGTCAACTCGGATGACGAGTCATCCATGGGACATACAGATTCAATCTATCCCCTCCACGAAGGGCGGCTTGGGGGTTTGTCTGAGGCTGCGATTTTTGAGGACTTCCAAGAACCTCATCGTCAGGTCGCCATCTACATGGCAGGAGCAGCAACGGCTCAGCCGACCGCGACGGGTAACAGCGGAGCTAGCGGGTCTGGCAAGACTTCGGCTCAAGCCATGGCGGATCTAGTGGCAGAGATGTCTAATGTCACGGCGGTTGCCGTGACCATGGAGAACCAAGAAGGAGTTAACGCCGAATTGGTAAAGCTGAGGGAGGAGATGGCCAAGTTCTAGCACGAGATCAAAGTCGAGGCCACGAGGATGGCGATCCAACAGGCCCAGATCGCCGCGGAGACAGAATGGCTAAGGGTTCAGGGATGTCGGCTTGAACGCCAAGAGCGCACTTCCGATGTGGTCCACCAGAGCAGGCATCGCAACCATCTAGCGGCCGATCTAAACCCTACCCGACTCTTCAACAGCCCACATACTCCTGGGAAGGAACCTAACCCTCCATGGAGAGTCACTCAGCAGGTTGAGCCAGCTCAGCCGCCGCCCAATCCATAGTTGCCTCGGCCGACGCCGGCGCAGCCGCCATGCTTCCACACGCTGCAAGGTCAATTTTGTAACCCCATCGACAATGTGCTGGCCGCCACCCACAACTTAGAGTCTCTTCCCATCCACGAAAACTCCATTGCTGAGGTGGAAGCTAGGAACACCATCGAAATATTGAAAACTGCAGTGGTCCAATAGGCACAATACTCGTATAGTCGTGATCGACGTACTCGATGCCTCATGCAAGTCATTCCATGAGTCGCCGTGTCGACTCGCCCACCGTGTCCGACGGTGGGAAGCATCGACATCCGCAGACCAACCCACTTGGGTGGCAAGGCACACATGCCCAAGACCATGTGGATGCATCGCGAGCCGTCCGTCCGGCTGAGGCGGCCACATCGGCGGGTCATGGCCATCACGCTTATGTGCCACCCCACCGGCGCACGGCGAGCCTGGAGGTAGGAACATTGGGATTATGTGTTTATCACCTACCCTCCGCAATGAGCATATGCCCAAGGAGTTTAAGGGTCTGCACAAAGTTTCCAACTACACGCCTGACCTTGAGCCAGGAGCGTGGATTGAGAGTTACGAGCTTGCAATGGACATGCTCGATGTTAGCGATGTCGTGTGTGCCAAGTACTTCACAATGATGTTCGAAGGGACGACATGCACTTGGCTAAAGAATTTGCTGCCCAACTCCATCAACTCCTGGGCCATGCTAAAGGAGCGTTTTGTCAAGAATTTCAGAGGAACTTGCAAGCGCCCAATGACTATTGTCGACTTACAGCACTGTGTCCAACGCTCAGATGAGTCGGCCCATCATTGGACGCGGCAGGTTGGAGAGATAATCCATTCATCGGATGGTATCACTGCAGCTCAGGTTGTGCAGATTTTTGGAGAAAAACTGCTACTTCCAACCCTTGGTGTTGAAACTTGGGCGACTCAAGCGGAAAATGCAGGATATGGGCGAGTTGATGGACACTCTAACTAGATATGTCGAGTCAGATAGTACCAAAGATCCCGGAGAGGACGACGACAAAGTCAGCGGCGCCAGGAAGGGAGAGACATCTAGAGCCAAAGATACCTAGAAACGTCAGCTCAGCTATCACGTGTTTACCAATAATGCTTGCAAGAGGGACAAGAAGGTTAATTAGAGAGACCTCGGCAGAGCTGAGCCGACGTTTCCAGGTATCTCAACTCGTTTGGGCAGCCTGTTACCTGGAGTAGGGAGGACCACCCGCCCCGAGTTGATAACCCTGGCTACTTGGCATTGGTTCAGGCACCACAAGTGGGGGGCTATACCCTCTCCAAAGTCCTCATGGACGGTGGTAGTAGTAGCAACATCGTATACTATGACATTTTCCGGAGAATGAATTTCACTGAAGGCGACTTGATGCCTTCCTCCACGGCATCGTCCCTGGTAAGTCGGCTTATCCTGTTGGGCGGACTAAACTCAATGTGGCTTTTGGCACCGAGTCTAATTACAGGAGCGATTCTCTCACGTTCGAGGTGGTCAAGATCAAGAGCCCTTATCATGCGATTTTTGGTCGGCCGGCTTACGCCCGCTTCATGGCCCGGCCGTGTTATGTCTACCTCAATCTCAAGATGTCACGCCCTAGAGGAACCATCACAATAAATGGAGATCGGAAGATAGCTCAGGATTGCGACGATGGAGATGCTGCTTATGCTGAGTCGGCTCGCGCCGCTCAGGAACTCAAGTTTCATCAGGCCAATGTTGACCCGGCAGACATGACTCCACTCAAGAAGCCCACAATCGATTCAGAGCCATCCCTCAAGTTTAAACCTACAGATGACACGTTTCTCAAAAAAATCCTACAGATGACACCTGGTGAATATTGGGACAGGCCGGGATCCCAATTAGGAAAGTGCACTCATCGAATTCATCCATGAGAATCGGGTCATTTTTGCATGGAAACCTTCTGACATGCCAGGTGTACCGAGAGAGTTCGCTGGGCACCACCTTAATATAGATCCAAGATGAAGGCTCTTCGGTAGTACCTCCGTCGTTTCAACGAGGAGAGGCGTAAGATAATCGGGGAAGAGGTAGCCCGGCTCTTGGCTGCTGGGTTCGTTGTGGAAGTTTTTCATCCAGAGTGGTTGGCCAATCAATTCTTGGTCCTCAAGAGCAATGGCACTTTTCGCATGTGCGTTGACTACACCGACCTTAACAAGGCATGCCCGAAGGATCCTTTCACTCTCCCTCGTATTGATCAAGTCAATGACTCTACGGCGGGTTGCGAGTGGCTGTTTTTTTGGATGCATACTCAGGTTATCACCAGATCAAGACGGCTCTGGAGGATCAGGGAAAGACGGCCTTCGTAACTCCTTTTGGTGCTATTTTGCTATGTCTCCATCCTATTTGGGCTTAAGAGTGCAGGGGCGACTTATCAGCGTTGTATCCAGAATTGTCTGCACAACCAAATCGGGCGCAACATTCACCCCTATGTTGATGACATAGTGGTGAAATCCCAGAAGAAGGATTCACTTCTGGAGGATCTCAAGGAGACGTTTGACAGTTTTCGTGTGTATCAGATGAAGCTTAACCCGACCAAGTGTGGTTTTAGTGTCCCTGTAGGTAAGTTATTGGGCTTCTTGGTGTCACAGCGAGGTATTGAGCCCAACCCGGACAAGATTAAGGCGATTACTTCCCTTGGCAAGCCGGCTAATATCAACCAGGTCCAGCATATGGCGGGACATATCGCAGCTTTGAGTCGCTTAATATGCTGCCTTGGTGACAAGGCCATCCCTCTTTATTAGCCGCTCAAGAAAACAGACTGTTTTGTGTGGACATATGCGGCCAAAGAAGCCTTTGAGGCCCTAAAGAAGCAATTGTCTAAGCCGCCCGTTTTAGCCGCCCCACCAACAAAGAGCCTATGCTCTTGTACATTGCTGCTAACTCTAATGCATTAGGCGTGGTAGTGGTTGTCGAACGCAAGGAAGAATGAAAGGAGTATCCGGTCCAGAGGTCTGTATACTTTGTCAACAAAGTCTTGACCCTCTCCAAACAGCGTTATCGACACTGGCAGAAGCTGGTTTTCGGGATCTTCATGGCGAGTCGGAAGCTGAAGCACTACTTCCAGGAGCATCCGATCATGATGGTCAGTTCCGCGCCACTTGGCAATATCATACAAAACCGTGAAGCGACCGGGCGGATTGCTCAATGTGCTATCGAGCTTGGTCCTCACCACGTGAAGTATATGCCCCGCACGACCATCAAGTCTCAAGCTTTAGTTGATTTCATCAACGATTGGACCGAGTTGCAAATTCCAGAAGACATACCAGATCACACATATTGGACTATCCTCTTTGAGGGGTCCAGGCAGCTGGATGGCTCGGGGGCTGGTGTGGTACTGACCTCCTGGTAGAGTGACAAGTTTTGCTACGTCCTACGGCTCATGTTTCCATGTACTAACAATGCAGCGGCCTACGAGGCTTTGCTCCATGGTCTTAGTATCGCCAAAGAGATGAACCTCAGCCGAGTTAGATGCCTGGGCGACTCAGATCTGGTGGCGCAACAAGTTTCCGAAACGTGGGGTTCCAGGGATCCGTTGATGGCGGCTTACAGGCATGCCATATCAGATGTGGTGGGTCACTTCCATGGTTATCAAGTTGATCAAATTAACCGCCGGCTCAACGAGGCAGCTGACGCACTTTCACGACTCGGGTCACAGCGTAAGCCGGTTCCTCCAAATGAATTTTTGGATATCTTGCATAACCCATTGGTGAAGTTGCCCTCTGAGGAGGATATAGCGGTCCCTGACCCGGAATCTCAACTTGTGGCGGCTCTTCGTGCCACTCTGGATTGGGCGGTCCCTTACATGGCTTATTTGGCACGGGGCGAGTTACCCGCTGAGGAGTTGATGGCTCACCAAGTTATCTGGCAATGCAAGTCCCTGGTCATACATAAAGGCGAGTTGCACAAGCGAAGCACTTGTGGAATTTTTCAAAGATGCGTCTCGCCCGAAGAGGGACGTGTGATCCTTAATGACATTCACGCTGGCGACTGTGGTCCTCACGTCGGGTCACAATCTTTTGTATGAAAAGCCTTTAGACATGGATTCTATTGGTTGACGGTGCACGTAGGTGTGATGCGTTTGAGAAATTTGGGCGTGAGATGAATGTGTCGGCTCAAGAGTTGCAGATGATCCCAATTAGGTGGCCTTCTGCAGTCTAGGGGCTTGACATGGTTGGTCACTTCAAGATGTCTTCCAACAAAAAGACTCATCTAATTGTGGCGGTTGACAAATTTACCAAGTGGGTTGAAGCAGAGCCAGTTAGCAATTGCGATGCACACACGGTCGTCAAATTCCTCAAGAAGTTGATGTTTCGCTTCGGGTATCCTCATAGTATCATCGCTGTTAATGGTCATAATTTATCCAAAGGCGCCATGCAAGAATTTTGTGAAAAGGAGCACATCCGGATTGATGTCTCCACGGTTTCACATCCCCAATCGAATGGACACGCGGAAAGAGCGAATCAAGAAATCTTGCGTGGGATCAAACCCCGACTCTTGGTTCCTCTGCAGTGCACTCCGGTTTGATGGGTTGAAGAGCTTCCTTCAGTACTTGGAGCATAAGGAGTACCCCCAATAGGTCCCTTAGTTCCACGCCCTTTTTCTTTGTCTACGGAGTTGAGGCGGTCTTACCAAGTGACATTAGGCATGACTCGCCACAAGTCGCCGCTTATGTTGAGGAGGACAACAAACTGGCACTTCAAGATTCATTGGATGCTTTGGAGGAGGAGCGTGAGTTAGCCGTAGCATGGTCGGCGATTTACGAGCAAGACCTGCGACGCTATCATAGCCGTAGAGTCAGAAGTTGGGTCTTTCAGGAGGGTGACTTAGTGCTTCGATTGATTCAATATCATTCTGGTATGCACAAGTTATCGCCTCCATGGGAAGGACCTTTTGTAATCAGCAAAAGTTTTGATGATGGTTCTTACTACCTGGTGGACCTTCGTCCAGATAGGCCAACGACAGAAGTAGAAACAACCCGGCCGTGGAACATTGCCCACTTGCGGCCTTATTATACCTAGGGCCATTGGCTCCTTATCATTGTACATAAGTTCAGTTCTTGTACTCTTTATATATATACATACATATATATATATATATATATATATATATGTATGTATATATATATATATATAAAGCCGGCGCCCACGAAATTCGGGGTCTGTGCCATTTCAGCTTCTTGGAAGAATGAGTCTTTATTGTTTCACAAGCCGTCCAAGCATGGACTCTATCAGTATCAAAGAGCATAAGTCCCCATGCTGCACTTATTTCAAAACTGGATATTGGTAAGCCAAAGAGGAAAAAAGTTGCCACCTTGCACGGTTCAAACATGGGCGTCATATATGATTTTGAGAATTAAGCCGGCTTACTTGGGGGCTACTAGTTCCCAAGTCGTTATGCAGTAAGAGCGTAAACGCTTGTGCAATCCTATGTCCGACTTTACCCTAATCATAGGTCACTTAGGGGCTTCTACTCACTGAGTTCAGCCTGAATACCCTCTTGGCTAGCGAAACATTAATGCATTACAATGGTTATACTGGATTGTATGATTGGCGACTCGCCCTATGGTCCCATGTATTCTTGGTGAGTCAATCCAGTTTTGGACCCTGAACTTGCCTTGGTTAAAACATGAAGGGTGCTTGCGGGAGCCGGCATATGGAAAATAGACAAACCATGCGTTCATTGAACCTGCTTCCCTGAAGCTTGACTCGCGCCTGATCAGCCGGTCTAAACAACTAAGGCTGTTGCAAAAGCATCTCTAGGGTAGCACTAGATCCTTACAAGCTCGTCCTACCCTGCCGCGACTCCTTGAGCCGGCAAACTTTATGACTACAATGTATCTTTATGGTAGAATTAGAGTTTTCAATACTCATGATTACTCGTTGCATCTCACTGAGTCGGCTCAATATTCCTCTGTGATCACACGAAGCATAATAACTTTGATGAAGACATAGCAAAACGCCTAATAAGGTGGCTCATATTCTCAAAGGGGTGAGACTTCAGAGTCAATATAGGTATGGTGCAAAACAATACTATTTTCATCTCTACCCTATTACATGGCTCAGAAGGCCACCAAATTTTACATGACCCGAAATTGGATCTTCTCGTCGATCTCCATGGGATGTCTTCAAGTGACACCTTGTTCAAGCCGCCTCTGAGTTATCCTGCGTCGAACCTTCCCCGTCTTGGTTCTGTAAGTCGCCCATTGTCCAATTGCAATTGGTTAAGGCGTGGAACTCAGCCTCGTTGGTCAAGATGGCGGACGAGTCAGCATCAGAGTCAAAAAGGTGCTTACAGTGCTGCGGAGTAAGAACTGTGATTTCAAAGGAGGGAGGGGTGACACGTTTGTTGTTCTCATCATAAGCCGCCTGATACTTGGCTAAGTCAAGACTGGCTGCCAGCTGAGTCGCCGATAGGCGAGATTCCTTCACACAGCAATGATAATCCTATTGATTGAATTCTGACCCATTGTCTTTATATTCTGGAGAGCCGCCAGTTATCTCCTCCGGCTTAAGCTCTGAAGCGTAAGCCAAGCATCGGCTCAAGGTGGTCAGTACTCCTTTCCGGACGGCTGATCTTTTAAATTCTTTAATCTTCTTTGGCATTGTGGACAAGCACCCCAACATATACTTGATTTTATTCACGGGCTCCTTATCACCCATGTCATCCTTAATAGTCATCATGCCGCCAACATAAAGTTGTTCTGTTAAAGTGTATATTTCCTTTATCTTCGATACACAATCATCATGGAGATTGGCGGATCGAGGACCTGCAGCAAGGATACACAGTCATAAGTCGCCGATGTGTTTTAACACATCACTTTACAAATAAGGACAGAAGTGGATGCTTACCAAATATAGCAGTAGCCATCTTGGAGCTATGAAGTTTCAGCCCAGCCAGCAAGGTGACTTTCATTTGTTCTTCGTCTTTCATTTGTTCTTCGGCTCCAAAAGGTGACTTTCATTTGTTCTTCGGCTTGTTCGGCCCTTTTCAGCAAGGCAGCTCGCTCAGCCTCGGCTTTTTCTTCAAATTCTTTATGATCCGCCTTCATTTTCTCCATATCAACCAGAGCAATGCGGAGTTTTTCTTTAGACTTAGCTCAGCCATCTTGTTGTTGTGCCATGCTTTGCTTTAAGCCGGACACGGTTGAGTCGGCCTGGATCAACGATTCCTACAAAAATCCAGATGTCTATGAAAAGTTTCATGCACATTGCTAGCAATATCCGTGACACTTGGGGGCTAATGTATGATTGACATTTTCGATGGTAATACCTTAAAGCAAGACCCAGCTCATCTTCGAAAAGATGACCCGACCCTTGGGGGCTACAGGTTGAAGTTTTCTTCAATTTAAACTGAAGACCTGGCTCATCTTCAAGAAGATGACCCGACCCTTGGGGGCTACATGTTGAAGTTTTCTTCAATTTAAACTGAAGGCCCGGCTCATCTTCAAGAAGATGACCCAGCTCTTGGGGACTACAGGTTGAGGATTTCTTCAATTTAAACAGAAGACCCGCCTCATCTTCAGGAAGATGACCCGACCCTTGGGGGTTACAGGTTGAAGCCGTCTTATACATTTAGACCCAAGAACCGACTCATCTTTAGGAAGATGACCCGACCCTTGGGGGCTACAGGTTGAAGCTGTCTACAAAGCTCGTCACAAAATTCCGACTCATCATTACAAAGATGACTCACCTTTTGGAGGGCTAATGGGAGTACGCGTGAAGGAGGATAACAGGTATCATACCTAATGTTTTTTCTTCGTCATATTAACCAGGCTTTTTTCCATGTCATGACTCGCCGCCAGGCGACTCAGATCGCCAGAATGTAATTCGTCAAAGTCTAGCTTCTCAATATGGGAAGTTTCAACTTGGTCATGCCCGTCTCTATAAGGATTGGGTATCCTTGGGCGTCTGCTTGGTCAACACTGCGGATGCAGGTTCAGAATAGCCTGTTCCAATAATGAAGACTTTATTTGGATCAGGTGTCATGTCTTCAGCCATGTTTTAAGGGCTTGGCATGTTGAGATTCTCAGCAAATTCCTTCTGTGGGCTTGGTAGCTCATCTTGAATATCAGGGAGATCGTCAGGAGCTTCGACATGAGTATCAGCCGGCTCGTCCTGAACTTCTGGAATGGAAGTACTTATTCCCACTTTCTCAGCCGTCTTGGGGATAGATGATGACTCACTGGTTCTTCTCTTTGTGGCTTGCGCGCTACAAAGGGTGGTAATTATGTTAAAAATGAAAGATTTGTGTCCAAAGAACATATTGACAAGATGACTCACTCCTGGAGGCGGATTAAAGGAGGGAGCGCTGAAGCAGCTGAGTCGCTAGATGAAGGAGGTGAAACCTGATAGACATAAGATTCAAAAGATTGTGTAAGTCATAAGGATCGGCGTCACATGAAAAAGGACATTTAATATAAAACATACCTCGTTCTATCAGTTGCGACCGATCGTATAAGAGATCCCCGGAATGGCTTTGAGTGCGACGTTTTGGTGCATAACCAACCTTCTCCAAAAGGAAATCACGGTCCAGATGAGCGTCTAGGTGAGATAGGGGAACTTTTCTACAGACTCGCATTGCTGGCTTGGGAGAAGAAGAATTTGAGTCACAAGAAACGGAAATTACCTCGACTTCTTCATCTTGGCTCTCCATGTCATCACCCTATGAACGAAGACAGCAACGTTTCAGTACGGACTGTGTTGGGACAAGAAAAGAGATAAAAGTATTTACCTCTGAGTGTTCTTCTGCGGCCCGAGACTCGCCCACAACGGATGACTCTACTGTGGCGGCCTTGCCCTTCGTTTTCTTCTTTGGGGCAGCTTCGTCGGCACCTTCTTGACGGCGGGTTTCGGCTTTCGTTTCCAGAAAGACGAGTTATTTTGATTAACGTAATTGGAACCCGGGTCAGGGACAAGCTTAAGGTTATAAAAAAGCAAGACATGCAGGTTGAATTATTTCACCTCCGGAGCTGGATTGGAGACGCAGAACGGCTTTGAACAATCTTGGAGCAAGTCTCAAGTGGTTCGTCACACAACTTTTTCACAATATTTTCAATATCTTATTTATCAAGCATGAGAGTGGAGAGGCATTGCAGATGGTTTAAGTCATCATTGTATTCACACATTAAGTCCTCCCAGTGTCTTAAAGGCATTATCCCCCAGTCCACAAAGGAGTGGATCAAATCGACACCGGTAAGACTGTTGGCGATCAAAGTCCTAAGCTTTGCAAAGACAAGGGCAATTGAAACTTCTTCCCCATTAGTCAGCTTCTCGGGCAGCTTAAAATCCATAGGAAGACGTTCCTGCCTAAAGCCAGGTAAGGCGTTCACAGTGGCTGGAACAGTGTTGCGGCAATAAAACCAATTCTTCCCCAACCTTTGGGGTGACTGGGCAGAGCAATAGTCGGGAACCCGCATTCTCGTCGTCTCTGAATGTTGACCCCTCCGAGTTCTAGGCAGGGGCCGTCGGCAAACTCCGTTTGGCGGTTCAATTAGAAAAATTTCCTGAACAGGAGGATGGTAGGCTCCATTTCCAAGTAAGCTTCACAAAATACTTGGAATTGACAGAGATTGATGATGGAGTTTGGGCCTAAGTCTTGGGGATGGATATTAAAAAAGTGCAGGGCGTGTGTGAAGAATTTTGAGTCGGGTGGTGTAAAGCCCAGCTCAGTGTGGTCATTAAAGACCACCACTTCCCCACTGGCGGGTTGTGGCCGTCACTCTCCTAAGGCGGGTCGCCAGCCGATTATTTCCTATGGTGCGAGAGTTCCCACCTTTGCAAAGTCTTAAAGGTGGTGGAAGTAGTCTCCGATGGCAACTAATTACTTTTGGAGATGTTACCCATGACCGCAAACTCGAGAGACGGGGACAAAAATCTACATAAAGGCGATTGGTGGGTCGTGAGGATCTAGAGAAGTATTAACTCACCAACAAGTGGCTGGGGAGACATCTAAACAAAAATTATGACTCGCCGCAACCTAAGGACGGGTAACATTTTAAATTGCCCTTAGAAAGTTTCCTGGATCTGAGACAACACATTTCCAACAGGGTGCCAGAAATTGTAGATCTACGGGTGATTCTAAAAACAAAAATAATTCTCAATTTCAAGAACACTGATGATATAGGAGTGCTGTAAAATCTATGAGGTGATCTTGCGAAGAAATAAAGGGAGGAACAAATCTACTGCAAACTATTGATGGATCTACCGCGGTCTTTTACTAAATTATGGGATTCATGTAATGCCTATGAGGATAATGGCACGATGGATAGATGCTTGAAGAACTCCAATGCCGCCCTAAGAACAGGGATGATTTGCGAACCAGATCTACGAGGGAGAAGAAACTCACCTTTTAAGTGCAGACGTTGGCGGAGGTAGCCCGTAGCGAATTGAGCTGAGTATCGCGCTCGACAAATCTCGGAGGGGCAGATCCGAAGTGGAAGCTCTGCGATGGTGGAGCGTTCGTAGCACGAGCTCGAGGAGGAAGAAGAAGTGGAGCGACCATGCGGACGAAGGTGAGGAACCCCCCTGCGACTATTTAAAGACCCGAGGCTGAAACTAAAATGACAAACACGGGAGTCAAGGAGGCGCATTAAAAATCAGAAATGATGGCGCCTGGATTTTCCGGGTGAGTGGATAAGTCAAAATATCCGTTGAGATGACATCACTAAGATCCCTGAAATCATGGGGAAGATGATGTCATCCATAAGTGATCCGGTGATTTAGATGGAGCATGATGGTTGGCGGCTTGTCACTTTTTAAGAAGCCAGATCAGAGATTCCATGTGAGTCGCCATGGTCAAGTATAAAGGTTTATTAGCATGAATAAATTCAAGTCAATATGGGGCCTAATGTTAGGGATATTACCCACACTATATGACTCGCCCTATTTGGCCGGGTCAGGTTCATGGCGACTCAACATTCATGATTCAAGATGGGCTTAGACCTAGGACGCGGAAGGCGTAAGGTGATCTCCATCAAAGAGCCCGCCGAGCCCAAGAGCCCAATTGGGGACTCGAGGCCCAAGAAGAGGAAGACTCGTCGGGTTGCTTGAGAGACACGTCGGCTTAGAGATATGTCTGGTGACGGCTTATGATGTGGCCTGGACTCTTGTAAACCTAGGGCTCGACCTGTATATAAAGGCGAGTCTCTAGGGTAGAGAAACTTAAGTTACAATCCATCGAGAGCTAGGTCAGGCGAGTTACGCACCCTTGTAATCGATTCCAATATCAATATACACAAAGCAGGATGTAGGCTTTTACCTCCATCAGAGGGGCCGAACCTGGGTAACCCCGAGTCTCGCTTCCACTTAACCCCTTTGAGTCACCACCAAGGTGCGATGGATCCATCTCTAAGTCCTTTCACGAGGACATCTACCGTGACAAAATCACGACAGCGGAGGAGCGGTTGCGCACCCCTACCTGGCACGCCAAATGTAGGAATCAGGGATCCACACACCCAAGGAAAGGTTCGAACACTTGGGCGCTTGCCCTCCAACCCTGTTCAACCTCTCAACCTGACGGCAGCTCTGAGGTACCGTGAGCTAAGACGACGAGCTAGGACTCGCGACAGTTTACCCAGGTTTTAGTGTAATACCTACTCATACTTGGATAGATTGCTCAAGGTGGTAGAAGGGTAAAAAGGTGGGTTCTTGCCCTAATACAACGCACTTTGTTGTGGATCCATCTCTACGGAGGCCAGGCTTCTCTTTTATACCGACCTTGGTCCTCTTCCCCGAAAACACACCCAGTGGGAACGGCAGCCACAACTGGCATTTTGAAAGGGAACAAGACTGCAGCTCGCCCTTGCAAAGGTGGTCTTCGCCTACAATATCTTCTCTAAGTGACGCGCGGGTGGGCTCAGGGGTGACCTCCGACCTGCCGAGCCCCCAGCCTTGGTCCACTTGCACTGATTATGAAACCTTTGGCGGGTTGCATAGGGAACCCGCATCCAGCCTCAGTTCCCTTAAAACCAAATGGGAAATCCTCCCCGTCCGTGCCTGCTGGCACGAGCTAAGGCGCCTCGCAGAGTGGCTCATGTCACCCACATGAGGAGGCCGGACCGTGCGATCCTGGCAGACCTCCCTTGGAAGAACTGCCCCTCGGGAGGAAGGGAGTCGGAAGGTGCTTCCCCCTCGCAAGCCTCACGAGAGGCCTCTTGGGATAGGGCCCCATGAGCAGCTGCTCACGAAGAACTGCCCCTCGGGAGGAATGGTCCTCATGAGTGTCGTATGCCTTGATATGGGGCGCTTTGAGGCCCGCAAAGCGCTGTTGGCCCTAGACCGCAAGCCGACAGGCCTAGGTACCCCCTGTCCCAGAGCCCAGACAATAGGCCCCCTAGGGGTGACCGTTTTATAGACATGATCACGGCTCCCCGAGGCGTCGTGGGAGTGGAGGCCACATGCGCCCCGTCGTGCGTCGCGTGCCACGACTGGGACATGGGCGGTTTCGGCTTTCGTCGCCTCATTCCCTAACTCGCTGCCTCACATGGGAAGGATGTCACAAGTGGGTGGCAGGCGTTACACACAGGCTTTGCATCGGCCGACTCGGGGTAGTTTCCAGAGTGTCGCGGGGGAAGTTCCACGTCACGTCGGAGTCCACACGTTGAGACGTGCCTGCAGGTAATGAGGGGTCGTGTCGCTCCGGCTCCAACCAGTTGGAGGCGTGCACAACACTGTCCCGGGGGCTACTATCGGGCCTCTGGGACCGGGGGTACCCGGGCCTGTCGGCCTGCGACCCCATGCGTGACACGGTGGGGCATGCCTGGTTCGGCCCACCAGCAAGCTTGGTGAGGAAGACCTCTACCTCACGAGGCAAACGTCAAGGGACCACCACCGAGGATAATGAGGGGGCACCCATAGCAATGGCGCGTCCTCAGGCCAGCCCTGAGGCTCTAACGAGGCGGGATCGCCGAAGGCGACGTAGTAGGACCCCACCGCCCCGCGCCTCCGCGTGTGTGATGCAGGTTGCGCGGCGCGAGCAGGCACAGACAGGGAGGATTTCCTATCCCATGCTAAGGAATCAAGGCAAGCTAGCATGCTCTCAAAGTGACTCCGAAGGGTTTCCCGTTCGGTGAGAGAAGACTAAAGCTAGGGGCTCGATAGGAAGGAGGTCATCCCCGAGCCCACCAGCGCGTCATGAAGAGAGGCTTTTGCGGGTGAAGACTACCTATGTGAGGGCGAACTGCAGTCATGTC
Source organism: Hordeum vulgare subsp. vulgare (assembly GCF_904849725.1). Classification (NCBI taxonomy): domain Eukaryota; kingdom Viridiplantae; phylum Streptophyta; class Magnoliopsida; order Poales; family Poaceae; genus Hordeum; species Hordeum vulgare. The sequence continues at coordinate 294,717,140 of NC_058520.1, read as the reverse complement.
CCCTTCCAAAATGGCCGTTCTGGCTACCCTTCCCACCAATTGTCTTTTCACGGAAGATGACCAATGCTGGTATAAAAGAGAGTCCCGGCCTCCGAAGAGCGGGATCCGAGGCCCACATTGTTGCACTAGGGCAAGAACACACCATTGTACATGTCTTCCACCTCAAGCAATCTATCCAAGCAGGAGTAGTGTTTTACACCACAAGGTGGACGAAACCTGGGTAAACACCGTGTGTCCTAGTTTGTCTTCCTTAGCTCGTGCCACTGGAGAATCACCGTGAGGTGGAGAGATAGAACTAGGCTGGAGAGCGAGCGCACCCCAAAGTTCGAACCTTTTCTTGGGTCTGCGGAGCCCCGAATCTGACAAGCTGGGTCTAGTTAGAAGTCGATGGCAATAGTCGCAGACATGCAATAGCTTTAATGACACACGTCATGTTGCATGTCAAGAGAATAAGACGTAGCTGGGCAAACTATACAAAAGGAGAGGCAATCCTTGTCAGGGAACATCGCCAGCGCGCCACCTCGTGGCGCATTTAATGTACCTGACCCAGTCCATCAGAGTTAGGTATTTACCACTATAGCTCCTGTAACTAGTTTTGGCAGCTAATGTGCATACAGTTTTAGCTACTCTGGTAACCCCTTGGACTATAAAATGAGGTCTATAGATACATTTAGTAATGTCAACTCTCTACTCATTCTACTCGCCTACCTCCCACCCTCGAGCATCCTTGTTGGCGAGCGCATGTGAACTGTGATACTGTATGTCATCCAACAAAACACATGATGTAGGGTTTTACGCTTCTTAGCGGCCCAAACATATCTAACCCACCATGCATGCAGCTGTTGGCGATGCTCTTTGTGCACCCATAATCCCCGCAGAACCATAGAAAGGGGCCTTATCAGTCCCATAGATCGTTGAATCACCCCGGCATATTTGGCGTGCCACGTAGGGGCAATCCGGTGCGCAAATCTTCCCAAACACTATGTGTCTTCCCCTGCATCTCCATCGACTCCCATGGCGCCCAAGAAGGCCAAGGGATCATCAACAACCACCCCATCTTGATCCAAGCTGCCCATGATGGCCACTACGGGCAACGAAGGTAGAGACGGACATCACGCACTTCTCACCGGAGAGCGCACCCACAACACCACGGAGAGCTCCATGAGCCGCGACCTATACCTAGCAGTCGTGACGCCCGAGGACACACCAGAGAGGTCCGAAGATGGCACGTTGCGGAGGCAACGACAAGCGCCACGGCTAACGCCATGGTGCACATTGCGGCGCCTCCGCAGCGTGATTCACAAGACAACCGCAATCACCATCCCGGGGGAGGCCACCCCGGCCAGTGTGTGGACAAGACCCCTATGCACCAATCTCACGGATAGCAGGGCCAACCTCGTCAACAACCCCCTGGTGAATGTGGACATTAGGTGTCGGTGCGAGGAGGCGCACCCTCTAGCATTCCGATGAGTAAGAGCGCCACCCATGACTTGCATCGCTCAGTGCCCAAAACTAGGGGAAGCTCTGGCACAGGCCCAGCTGATGCTGAATTTCTCGCCCCTAAAAGAAAACATGAAGGACTAGAAGGCGACAATACACACCCTGATGATGTTCGCCTACCGCGATATGCCGGATGCAACAAAACCTTTGCACGTGCATTAGGCGGACCCGATGAGGCCTACCATTGGATGCGGAGGAGGTGGACCACCTATGGTATAGTCCCCCCCCCCCACAATAGCAACAACCTACCCGTGGAACCGACGTTCAGGATGAGATGTTCCTCGCCTCGACGGACCGGTGGTAGAAGAAAGATAGACAGGTCTTGAAGGATAGGCGCAAGGCAAACACACGTACTGATACGTCTCTGTCGTATCTATAATTTTTATTGTTTCATGCCAATGTTCGACAACTTGCATAAAATGTTGGCAACATTTTATATTATTTTTGGGACTAACTTATTATCTAGTGCCTAGTGCTAGTTTCTGTTTTTTGTCTGTTTTTTGTTCTGCATAAATTCCATATCAAAAAGCGTGCAAACGTGATAAAATTATGGAGTTTTTCTAGAATATATGTGATTTTTGGGAAGAAGAATCAACACCACACGATGCCTAAGGCTCTCACAAGGCAACAAGACGCGAACAAGGGGTGGTCACGCCCTGATGCCTTTTGTCCACCCCTTAAGTCAGTTGGGGCCCTACTTTCTCCGCAAGAGAGATATTTTTTAGATAAAATTCCCCTCAAAATTTCTGCCCAATTGGAGTTCCGGATATCTGGATATTTCATAAATAGTGAAGGTCAAGAAAATAGAAATGAAAACAGCAAAGAAAAAGAGAGATAAATCCAATCTTGGAGGGGTTACTACCCTCTGGGAGTCATGGAGGTCATGGACCACAGAGGAAACCCTCCCCACGCCTAGGCAGGAGGCCAAGGAAGAACACGAAGGAGGGGGGGCTCTCTCCCCCTCTCTCCCAGTGGCGCCGGGGCAACCATAGTGGCGGCGATCTAAACCAACAACTTCACCACCATCACCACCAACACACTACCCCTCTATGCAGCAGTGTAAACCCTCTTCTCCCTGCTATAATCTCTTCTTAAACATGGTGCTTAATGCTATATATTATTACCCAATGATGTGTGGCTAATCTATGATGTTTGCGTAAATCTCTTTTGTCCTATGGTTTAATTATGGTACGATGTTATTGATATGAGATGTATGTTGATATGGTGTTGTCCTGAGGTGTTCTCCGTGAGGCGCACACCTGAGGGAATCCCGCTGGAGGGTTTGCAATAAGTTCATAATTTGCTTATGGTGGGAGGCTACAGTGATAGAAGCTTACACCCGAGTAAGGGGATTGTTTGCGTATGAGAGTAAAGAGGACTTGATGTTTAATGCTATGGTTGGGTTTTACCTTAATGATGTCTAGTAGTTGCGGATGCTTGCTAGAGGTCCAATCATAAGTTCATATGATCCATGTAAGGAAAGTGTGTTAGTGTATGCCTCTCCCTCATTGCATATGATAAGTATCTATCATGATATATTCAATTTCCTAGTGACAATCTTTCTCATACGTTAAAGAAAAAACTTTCTTCTAAACATATAATAAATTAATGTTTATTAAAATAGTACCTAACCTTTTATTTCCACGTTATATATAACCTTACAAACCTATCCATTGGACCTACTAAGTGATTCTAGTTTCCATCCTGCAAGATAGCTCCATACTTTTTCTAGATAATGTAAGCGTTAGCGTACGTAGAGTTGTATCAGTGGTCGATAGAACTTGAGAGACTCTTAATTCTACCTTTAGCTCCTCGCTCGGTTAAACACTCTTTCTTATAAAAAAAAAGGCTACAAATGATCCCCTACACTTGTGGGTTATCAAGACAGTTTTATAGCGCTGTTGCGTGGGAGCAATAGCATAGTGGTTGATATTCTCGTGTGTGCTTGTTTTCTTTATCACTAAGTAATTTTATTTTCTGTTCTAAGTTTTTTTCTATCCTTAGTTATGGGTAGGAAATGCAAACTACCAAAAAACATAGATGTACTTGCTAACCCAGTGGTTGAGGATCCACCTAAAATGTATCGTACTATTGAAGCTTTTTACTTGGATCATCTTTGATCCCTTTGTGCTCGTGTTGAAAACCGAACTAGCTTAGTTGAGGGAAAATCATTAAATGAGCATCCTTATAATGTGTAACACTGATTACTCAAATAGGGAATCTCTTGTGGCATCAAATTAATACCTTGTGCTGCTATGCTTGCAATTTATGTGAATTACATGATTTTACTTCTTGTTCTAGACACACTAAAATCACCTTCCGTGTAATGTGTGTTTAATGATAATGACATATTATATTCTTATGCCAATGATGCCTATTTCTATTATGATGTTGAACAAATTGAAAAATGTGTTGCTTTTAAGGGTGCTTACAAAATTGCTACTTTGATTGAAAAGTATGATGCTACTCTTTACAAATCTGGAAATTTTCCGTACTTCAACATTGCTATGAAAAGTATTCTTCTAATGTTTATGTTAAATAATTTGTTGAAAGAATATCTGTTGCCTTGGAAGAGATTAATATGTCGTTGGAATCTTTGGATGAAGAAATTGCTGAAACTATGAGCTCATTAGATGAAAAAGATGAGGAGTAGAGCGAAGAACAAAAGGAGAAAGAGAGGATTAGCAACCCATGGCCACTTTCTAATGAGAGTAAGTCTTCAAATCAAACATTATTTAGTTTCCCTCCACACATACCAAAGGATGAATGCTACGATCCCTTGGATTCGTTTGAAATATCCCTTTTCGATAAACTTGGTGCTTGATATGGTTGTGGCCATGATGCCAATATGAATTATGCTTGTGAAGATGAACTTTCTACAGCTCCTTATTTTAAGCATGAAATTGTTGCTATTGAACCCACATATGATAGTCCTATTATATTTTTGAATTCTCCCAACTACACCATATCGCAGAAGTTTGCACTTATTAAGGATTATATGGATGGGGTGCATTTCACCACTACACAAGATGATTTTGATGGATATAATATGCATGTGCTTGCTGCTCCTACTTGCAGTTATTATGAGAGAGGAACCAAATATTCACCCCTCTATGTTTCCAATATGATAAAATTGCAAAAAACTACTTATGTTATGTATTGGCCATTACTTGATGTGCATGAATTGTTATTTCATGACATGCCAATGCATAGGAAGAGATTTAGAATTAATTGATACATTATATATATCAATTTTTTCTCACTACTAAATTACAACTCATTGTTAATTAGAATTGGCTTTGATATACCTTGGGATCCGGGTGGATCAATTAGTTGAGCACTATATGCCTAGCTTAATGGCTTTAAAGAAAGTGCCCTGAGGGAGATAATCCGGAAGTTTTGGGGGGTCATTTTATTCTGTTGTGTGAATTTTTTTTAAATAATAAAAATAAAGTGGGAACGTAAAACTTTTTCATAAAGAAAAGTGAAAGTGAGAAGGACGAGCACCGTTGAAGTGGGGGTTAGCCTTGAACTTTGTTCATGCCAATGGAAACTTTGTGAATCTTGATTACAAAAGCTTTTCAAGAAAAATAATTATCCCCTTGTAAAAATCCATTGTATTACCTTTAGCATGTTTAAATTGCTTGTTTGATACGTGTTGTGTAAAACAGAAACTTTGGCTGTAGTGTTTGATTTTTCATATTTTACTGGTTGACAAAAAATTCTGAGATTTTGACACAGTACTATTACATAAATAATTTACCATTTCCTAATTATTAGGAATATGCAAAGTTACATAAGTATACGTTTCATCTGCATCTTTACAGAATGTCCTGTTTTTCACAGATTGTTGTTATAGTTGCTTTGTGTGCTTATGTTTGAATTATTGTGGAGCCCTATTCACTTGGGAGCCATATAATTGTGATAGAATACAATAGGCAATGTTGGATTATAATTATACAATAATGTTATGGAATGACATGATGGTATTTGATGTTATATGAACTAACCTCTCTAATGAATTTTTTGTTAACTTTTGTGTCGATGAAGTGTGCGAAGATCGAGGAGGTATTGATATGAGAAGAATAAAGAGAGGCGAGAGCAAAAGCTTGGTGGTGACCAAGGCACACCAAGTAAATATTAAAGGAGACCCAAGCTTCTAAGCTTGGGGATGCCCCGAAAGGCATCCCATCTTTCTTCTTCAACAATTATGGGTATGTTTCGGTTTTTGTTTTCTTCACGTGATATGCGTAAATTGTTGGAATGTTGTGTGGCTTTTTTTCCTTTTAGATATGCACCATGCTGGTATGGTAAAGTTTATGGTTGGTTTATAATTCCCTTTGCACTTCACTTATATCTTTTGAGTATGGCTTTATAGAATGTTTCTTGTGCTTCACTTATATCATTTGAAGTTGGATGCCTGTTTCTCTACGTACAAAAAAACATTATTTGTAGAATTCTCCTTTCATACACTTATATTTATTAGATTGTGGTCTTTTTTATAAATAATTAAACTCTCATGCTTCACTTATAACTATTTAGAGAGTCAACATGAATTTGTCATTTACATGGTTAGTCATAAGATCCTACATAAAACTTGTAGATCATTGAATATGATATGTTTGATTCCCTCCAATAGTTTTGAGACATTAAGATATTAATATGTGGGTTCACCAGGAGATGATTGTGAATTAGTAAGGATATTGATGTCAAGGTTTGATTCCAGAAGCATGCACGCATAGTCTCTAGTTATGCGATGAAGTTGGAGCATAATTTATACTTCATTGAAATCCTTTGTGCTGTTATAATAAAGGGCGTGCGATGGTTAACTCCTACTCACCTCCTCCCTAGGGGCATGTGAGAAGTGCTTTGCGTTGAGATATCTAATAAAATCTTACAGTAAGTACGTGAGTTCTTTATGAGTACCTCGAGTGTGAATCCATGGATATTCACACTCTCACCTCCATATATTTGCTAGCCTCCTCGTATCGTGCATTGCCCATTCTTACCTCGAGGATCACGACCACTTTATCCAATGCATCCAAACACCATGACATGATACACTCTATTTCACATAAGCCTCATTGAATGTTCCCCAAAACAGCCACCGTACCTACCTATCATGGCATTTCCATTGCCATTCTGAGATATATTACCATGCAACTTCCAGCATCATCATATACATGACTTGAACATTAATTGTCATGTTGATTTGCATGGTAGAAGATAGCTGGCATGATATTTCCATGGCTTGTCCGTTTATTGACATATTTTGCTATGCTACATCAGTCCACATCCTGGTACACTGCTAGCGGCATTCATATTGAGTCATATTGTTTCATAGGTTTTCGTATCGAGTTGTAAGTAATTAAAAGTGTGATGATCATCATTATTATATCATTGTCCCAGTGAGTAAAGGATGAAGGAAACTATGATTCCCCCACAAGTGTGGATGACTCCGGATGAAAAATGAAAAATGAGCTATGCCAAATGAGCCCACCCCAAAAAAAGAGAAATGGAGGAGGCCAAAAAAGATCCCACCATGAAAAAAATATAAAAACAAATAAATAAATGAGAGAAAAATAGAGAATGTACTTTGCTACTATCCTTTACCACACTTGTGCCTCAAAGTGGCTTCATGTTCTTCATTTAGAGAGTCTCTTGTTTTGTCACTTCCATATGTTAGTGGGAATTTTTAATTATAAAACTTGGCTCGTATATTCCAATGATTGGCTTCCTCAAATGCCCGAGGTCTTCATGAGCTAGCAAGTTGGACGCACACACACTTAGATTCAATTCAGCTTTCCTACACTTAGAGCTCTAGTGCATCTTTTGCATAGCAATCGCTACTCCTTGAATTGATATCTATTGATGGGCATCTCCATAGCCCGTTGATATGCCTAGTTGATGCAAGACTTTCTTCTCCACTTTTACCCCTTTGAAACCTACAACCATATTCTATTCACCCTTTATGTTATATCTATACTTCACACTAATGTATTGAGCGAGTAATAAAAATCTGAACCACGTTAAAAAGTACAATCCAATTGCTTGGTTTGACACCGGTGTGCTCATGATTTATAGTTTATGCTAGGAAGACCAAGCATGACAAGCTTTATGATTTTCTAGGGATAGTGTTCTTTAGCATTGTTATTTCAAAAGGACATAATTGTTTGCTAGTAAACCTGAGTATGAATGTATTTTTGTCTTATGATAGACTATTACCTTGAATTACTTGTATCTTAATATTCATACCATGATTAGACATTTGTTCAAGATTATGTTAGGTAGCATTCCAAATCAAAAATTATCTTTTTAACATTTACCTCCTCGAGGATGAGCATGAATTAGGCTTGGGGATGCTTATACGTCTCCCTCGTATCTATAATTTTAGATTGTTTCATGCCAATGTTCTACAACTTTAATATACTTTTGCCAACATTTTATATTATTTTTGGGACTAACTTACTTATACAATGTCGAGTGCGAGTTCGTGTTTTTTGTGTATTTTTTGTTTCACAGAAATTCCATGTCAAACGGAGTCCAGACGCGATAAAAATTGAAGGTGATTTTTTTGGAATATATTTCAATTTTGGGAAGAAGAATCAACGCCACACGATGTCCGACGATCTCACAAGTCAAGAGGGAGTAGCCAAGGGGGTGGTCGTTCCCTGATGCCTTATGGACACCACTTAAGTCAGTTGGGGCCCTACTTTCACACCAAGAAAGATAGTTTTCCGATAGGAATCCCCTCAAAATTTCAGACTGATCGTAGTTATGGATTTCCGGGTACTTAAGAAACGGTGAAGGGGTAGTAAACAAAAACGAAAGAAGGAGAGAAACAGAGAAAGAGAGATCCAATCTCAGAGGGGCTGCTGCCATTCGAGAGCCATGGCATCCCTGGACCAGAGGGGAAACCATCCTCCCACCTAGGGAGGAGGCCAAGCAAGAAGAAGAAGGAGGGGGCTCTCTCCCCATCTCACCCAGTGGCGCCGGAGCGCAATTAGGGCAACCATCATGACGATGATCTACACCACCACCGAATCCACCAACTCTCTACCCCTCTATGCAGGTGTGTAAACCCTCTTTTCCCCACTGTAATCTCTACTTAAACAATGTGTTTTTTGCTATATATTATTACCCAATGATATGTGGTTATCCTATGATGTTTGAGTATATCTCTTTTGTCCTACGGGTTAATTGTGGTATGTTGTTATTGATATGAGTTGTATGTTGATATGGTGATGTCCTAAGGTGCCCTTCGTGAGGAGCACAAGTGAGGGAATTCTGCTTGAGGGATTGAGATATGTTCATAATTCACTTATAGTGGGTGGCTACAGTGAGAGAATCTCACACCCGAGTAAGGGGATTGTTTGCGTACGGGAGTAAAGAGGACTTGATGTTTAATATTATGGTTGGGTTTTACCTTAATGTTGTCTAGTAGTTGCGGATGCTTGCTAGAGACCCAATCATAAATTTGTATGATCCAAGTATGGAAAGTGTATTAGTGTATGCCTCTCCCACATTGCATATGATAAGTATTTATTATGTTATATTCAATTCCCAATGTACAATATTTCTCTTGCGTTACACAAAAAGCTTTCTACTAAAAAACTTACTAAATTAATATTATAGAACAGTACCTAACTTTTATTTCCACGTTCTTTATTACCTTGCAAACCTATCCGTTACACCTACTAAGTACTTCCAGTTTCATTCCCACAAAATAGTTTCCTACTTGTTCTAGGTAAAGCAGGCGTTATCATGCGTAGAGTTGTATCAGTGGTAGATAGAAATTGAAAGTATAATAATCCTACCTTCAGGTACTAATTGGGTTCGACACTCTTACTTATCGAAAAAAGCTACAAACGATCCCCTACGCTTGTGTGTTATCACACACCACCATCGACAGGCAACGGGAGACGAGTGTCCAATCGAATGGTCGTGTTGATCCAACTGTTGACGAGCCAACATCGGGAGCCCTTGGCAGCTTACCTTACGAGGATGGTTGCCCGGCATTCACCCGCGAGCTGGGACAAGTCTATTGTCCTTCTAGTAGAGCCTTTAAGCTAGAGCTATGGGACAAATATAACGGCAAGATCAGTCCTCGGAGTTCCTTGACATCTACGCCATAGCAGTGCAGGCTGCCGTGGGACGCGACGAGAAAGTTCTCGCCAACTATTTCCCACTAGCGCTCAAGCCCAACATGAGGAGTTCGCTAATGAACTTGCCGGCGGAGTCTATTTCCTCCTAGGCGGATATGTGCAACCAATTCGTTGGTGCATACCATGGGGGTCACAAACTCTCGAGGAAGCCTAGTGATTCGCATGTGATCCCTCAGAGAGGCGGCGAGACCCTCCGCAAGTACATCAACATAATCAGCCATGTAAATCACAACATCCCCGATAACCATCCTGCCGCGGTGATCCATGTGTTCCATACGAACATACGTAATCGCCGGATGCGCGAGGAGATGAGCATCAACAAGGTGCGGGACGTTGCTAATGTGAACGATGGTAAGAAGGAAGAAGACTTCTCGAAGAGAAAGCTAGCATGTGAGTCGACTCACACGACGATGACAACACGTCCGCCTCCAAGGGGAAGGGCCATAAGCACAAGGGAAAGTCAGTTATGGTGGTTGAAGGAACCAACAACTCTAGTTCTCCGGAGACGAAGAGGCCGCGACAGGAGAGAAGACCGGCATGCCAAACTGCAAGATTCACCTCACCAAAGGCAACAACATGACTAAGTGCCGCCAATTAGAGAAGCTTGCTGAGAAGGAGAAGCAAGAGTACGAATGGTGCGACAAGGAGAAGGGCCAGGATGGTGCAAGTGGATCTGGCAAGAAGATCCATGGCACTCGCCACGATAAGGCAAACCAGCAATCGGATGATGAAGAAACGGATGACAATGACGATGAAGAAGGATCTGATGATGAAGAAACCTGCTCGAGGCAGAGACAAGAAATCAGATGATGAAGAAGCAGATGACAATGAGGATGAAGAAGGATCTGATGTCCAGGAGTTCCAGAAGGCTGTGGATGCTATGTGTGTTGATGGAGGAGCATATTTGAACTCCTCCCACATGAAGCTCAAGTACTGGGAACATCAAGTCAACACGGCTGAACCATCGGCAGAGGCAAGGAAACCCCTCAAAACGATCCAACACTCATGTCGTCTTTGATGCAGAAGATCACCCCGACCGCACCATTGTTGGTTACACCAACAATTCACAAGCTCGGGGTCACAAGTATGTTGGTCGATAGTGGGGATGGTTTGAACTTGATCTTGCACGACGTGATCAAGCGGATGCAGATTCCTGATACGTACTTCAAACTGATGGGTTCCCTCGAGGGGGTCAACTGAGGGAAACTGCAGCCCAAGGTGAAGATAACTCAGCCGGTGAGGTTTGGCAACGTGCTCAACTTTAGGACAGATAGGATCACCTTCGATGTCGCCAAGATGTCCCTGCCATACAATCAGATCTTTGGCCGACCGGCATGGCAAACTTCATTGCGGCATCCCATCACGCCAACAACACTCTCAAGATGTCAGGGCCGATGAGCATCATCACCATCCATGCTGACAACAAGGACGCGGTCCTCTATGTTCAGAAGCTCTACTGGGAGGCAGTTGCAGCGTCTACTGACAAGGCACTCACTCCTGCCGACAAAACTCGCGGGGGGAAGAAGAACAATAACAAGACCTCTCGTGAAGCTCGCGAGGACTCCGGGAAGCGCACTTGATAGAATGACATGCCCGTCGAGGACTCATCTAAGACTTATACCGCTAGGAGCAAGAAAAACAAGACCACAAAGCCTTTGTCGGGTGGGACAAGACATTAGTGCTGGCAAGAGCCACCTAGGAGCCATAAGTGACAGCCCAAATGCGAAACAAACATAAACACTAGGCGCTTTCGTAAATCCCATCCGCAAGGCGCAGTTGCTGGGTTTCCCCAACAACCCCTTTTGCATGAGTTTCTTGACAAGGTGTGTAGTCCTGTGTACAAAACCCCGCACCGACCTTGTGTGTAGTCAGTAAAAAGCTAAGTGTTCTCCAACTCCTTGTCAAAATACACACGTGATTACCGAAATGCCAATGTTCCCGTCCTCCTCCATTTCCTCTAGTACTTGAAAGGGAAGAGAAGCACCCACGTGTATGTCTTCCTGGAGAGGGGTGATGGTATGAACACCTACAATCATGGTCGAGAGCAATTGCTTTACGGCAAGAAAAGAAACGAGAGATAGCTAAGATATGAAATTCTCCATTTGGTTTCCCCACGAACAAAAAAATGTAATTGTGGGAGAAAAGTTGCATGCAAAGGGCCTTTGTGTGAACTATTCGCACTGCAGTTTGTTTCGAGTCTTACCAACATCCTGAGCAGTCGCGACAAGGATAACAAGGTGGCCTTGCCGGAGGCGGCATAACCGGCAGATTGCTAAGGGCCCGCCCTCAATATTTCACGATATCGATGTGTGCACCGCTAGGCATAACCACCAAGCGCAGGGATTAAAACAAGCAAGTACTAAGGAGATGGAATATAGTGGTTACAAAGTTGGTGCATTAACCCGTGGAAATTGTTTTTGGTACATACATTGCAGAAAGAGGAATTAATTGTTCAGAGTCACACAACTAACTCTGTCAGAAATTGGGGAAACAAGGGCATCATGGGAGCTTGTGTCGAAGCCTTTTGGAAGCTTGGAGAAGGCCTTGCTGAGACCCACGCTTTACCAAGACTTCACCAAGACTTCGTGGAGGGCCTTGCAGCAATCATGGAGGAGTTTTTCGTCATGCCCCGCTTCGTAGTTCGCCAAGACATCGACGAGCTTTGTGAAGAAGATGGATAGTCGTGTGCTGGTTGTTTCCCGGATGTTGTTGGAAAAGGCGCATTCCTCCAAGCCCATGTCCGCAAGCTAGGCAGAAAGCCTACCGGCGGTGTTGGCGAGCTGATACATCCAAAGATTACTCTTCTCGTGTAGCTCGTTGGAGGTGCAAGCGGTTGAAGCGAGCAACACTTTCTCCTTCTATAACTCCTCGAGCAGCTCATGCTCCTTGGTCTTCGCCACCTCGAGATTGTCCTCATAGGTTCTCACCTTGATCCGCAAGTCGTCGCTAGCATTGGCCGCACCACTCAATGCCTTGGTCTTGTCAAAAAGACTGACCTGCAGGTTAGCTAGAGTGACGGCCGCCTTATGAATATCATCCTTTAGTTTGAAGACCTCTTGGTGGGACAAGGCAAGGTCCGACTCCAACTGCCACACCTTGCCCTCCGACATTTCCTTGGCAGACCTGGAAGCCCCAGGAGCTTCAATGGCCTCATTGATCTTGCTGCCATGCTACACCGCTTGCTTCTCGAGGGCGTCTATCCTGGTTTTGTCATGAAAGATGTCCTAGTGAAAGGACTTAGGTGCGAGGTCGTCGCAACTAGGTGGCGACTTTAACAGGGTAAGTCGGAATCGAGAGACGCGAGTTTACCCGGGTTCAGCACCTCCGATGGAGGTAAATCATACGTCCTCCTTTGGTGTTTATTCATGATCAACTCGATTACAAGGGTCTGAAACCACTAACCTAGCTCTCTAGTCTTTTTTACTTGTCATTTCTACCTAAGGGGCTCCTCTTTATATATAAAGACAAAGGCCCTGAAATTACAATATTGTGTGGGTCGCATTGGCATGGCATGGTGAGCCGGTCTCGCATGCAATTGGCCTTGAGCCGGCCTCCTAGTGAGTCACCCCCTTGGGCGTTTGCGTCTAGGGCCTCCTGCCCAAGTAATAGCCTAGGAGGGTTATCCCCATGGTAGATTAACCCGTGGGGTATATCCCAAATATTGGGCTTCAGTTTAGTTTGGATTTATTCATTTTAATATTCATCCAAAAAATACAAATGAGAGCCTGCCAAAGGTGAAGATTAGCTTGAGTGGCCTTTTTAGTTGGTAACCTCGTGTTTCGGTGGGGAAATTTTTCACGGATCAATACTTTACCGGGTTATCTGCATTGTTCAAGACGTGGTGCTTTTATCAACTGTTGGTGCCATGATGTCATCTTATGTTTTTGCTAAAAGCATCCAGTCATCATGGAAAATATTTTTCAAACAACGTCGAAATCCCTGTGAGACACGAAAATCAAGGTGTCTTGTTTGCTGTAAATTAATGTGCCCACCCCACTTTTTACTGCATCGCTTCAGGTCTCAACCCCTTATAAATAAGCCGGGTAATTTCCATTAAAGCTCTTCTCCTTCCTCTCGTCTTTGGCCTCTCCGAGCTCTCTAGCGGTGCACCTTCACACGCGACCTCGCCCCAGCACACCCACCGAAGGAATTCGGCGTCATCAACAGTGAAGGTCTTCCGAATGCACACATCGACAATCTTCTTCTACTGTGAATTCTTGTAAGTTCCCTATTACTAGTTTAGATCACCCCCACCAATCATCGTTCATCGGAAGTTCATCATATGTGATGTGATTTGTAGTTGTAGATCTATCGTCTTTCATGTGTGCGTTCTGTGTGATTTCACCATAGCGCACATCTAGCAGTCTTCATAGATTTATAGCAGTCTCATCTTGATTCTTCGTATATGTCTTTTGTTTACGTTGCTCTTTTTTTTAAAACGTATTTTCGTTCCTTTTTGTGTATCATGTAGACCCACTAGTTCAGCTACATCAATACGAATGTGATTGTTACTTTGTAAGTTTCACTCAGTCTTGATAGAACCTTTCAACTGCTCTTGAGCCGATGTTAATGTGGCACAAATGCTTAGTTTCTCTCCATTCAGCCGTCTTAGCCAGAGATGGACTCTTATTTTCCTATATGATCTATTGACTCATATGGGGCTTCGAATCCTTTCTTTCAGTGTTGCCTCTTCTTTAACCGTGGATGACCTTGGCCACTATATTGCCTAAAATTGGCTTAAAAACCCAACCCACCATACCTTTTCTCTTTATTTGTACTAGTTCTACGCGTACAAAATTAACATGCCTCCCAAGACCAACAAAGCCTGTGGTTGGTTCATATCTCAAGAATCTATTCTTACTGTGGAGAACCTTGTTACAGAAGGTGTTTTTCCGACTAAGAATGTTATTAGTTGGTTGGCGCGTGATGAAGAAAGCTCCCCACAAACTGAACAAGGGGAGATAGTTTGTTTCACTAACCATGTGAAGAGAGGATTTAGGACACCCGACTCAAAAATCTTCAGGGATGTCCATCACTTTTTTCAACCTTAGGCCTCAGGATATTGGTCCCACCTCAATGACCAGTATTTTCCAGTTCCAGGTGCTCTGTGAAGTGTACCTTCATATTGAGCCATCTTTGACTCTCTTTAGAGAGTTCTTCTATCTTAATTGCCAAACCGAAACTAAAGATAGCCCAGTGTGGAGCTGAGTGGCGTTTCCAGTCAAAATAGAAAGAATTGTCCTTTCGCCGAGACGAAACCGGGAGTCATCCGAAAGGATGGAATAAGACTTGGTTCTACCACAAAAACACCACTCCTGTGGACTAGAGCCCACTGCTGGGTTATAGATTGGAACGGCTTGGCTCCCATTCTCATTTTTCGGGTTGGCCAACCGCTGAGGAAAGAAAATTGCTAGGCCCTGTGATGTTGAGATTATAGACCCTCAACGCCAATGGCCTTATTGGAATCAAGCCGACCCGATGTTGGATTACCTGGCAGATTCAACCCGTCAGTATAAGAGGCAATTTAATGTGCAACTACACCGGCGAGTTTAGCGATGCGCAACGCTTCAGCAAGAGAGACTTGATTGACAAAGCCATCAATAAGCTGACCAAGACATTCTTTTCCCACTCCAAAGACAAGGGTAGTACAACCGGGTTGGCCCCGTTCTTCTTGAAAAATCCTGTCCCTCCAGTACGTATTTTATCAATCTTCGTCTAGTTTCTTCATTCAATTTTTATTTGGTACTCCATACTTATTTTCCGGCTTATATTTTTGTAGGCTATCTATGATTCCTGGAAGGCTGTTTCCAAGGCTTCTGCTCCTTCTTCAAGCCGTTAAAAGGAAAAGGCTCCCGAGTCGTCTTCAGGTGAGGAATCTGAGGTAGAACTCGATTCTCTTGGCCATTTGTTTATCGAACTCGCTGATGCATCTTTTTATTAGGATAACACTGAGACTGGTCAAGCTAGCGATGTTGAGCAAATTTTGATCTCCTCCAGTTCTTCAGAAACATATCTTGTGAAGAACACAATACGGGCCGTCGGAAATGATGAGTTTTCACATCCAACTACTCACTTAGATCCCAACTTTCTTTTGAAGCGAGTTCAACACGCCCTTCGAAAACGCAAAAATCATAGTTGCTCTAGAGAGTTGTCCGTCGGCTTAGAGCCACCTACTCGCAAGCAATTCCATGAGGTGCCACACAGTCCAACTGTTTCTCACCCTCAAGATGGTCTTTTTAAAGAACCTCTTAGTCCATCTAAATCACTTTGTCACGAGGAGTGATCTCCCTCATCTGCCGACTCGACTGCGACCCAACTTCCGACTTTGACCATCAATCATGGGTAAGCTTTATTTAAGTTGTCTATTATTGACTATCATCACTCATTGTTTCCTAAAATTCATAAACATATTTTGATGATCTACACAACCAAAGCCTTTATTAGGCAAAAGGAAGGAGAATATTCTTCTGTTGCCGAAGAAGATAATATTCAAAATCCATCTTCAGTTGAAGCGGCGGCTCAGAATTGAGCCATGTGCTGTAGTTGAGCAGTCTTTGGATGTTGAGCTGGCTCGCGACATAGAGATGTCTCATCCAAGGTGAAAGCTGTCATGGGAAAAACTAGTGATAAGGAAGGCGCCCTTGATAAGCTAACCCTTCAACCTCCAAGCCCGGTACCTTGTATGGATAATATTACTCCATCAACCGGCGTGGATGGCACAAAAGTGATTGTTACTAGCGAGGCTTATCAAGCTCCCGAACCATTAACTATTGTCACCAAGGATGTGTCCAAAGATTAGTCGGCATACGAAGGGAAATGAAAATCCAAACTTGAGCTTCCCGAATTTGAAGCTCTTCACCTCCAAGGTCTGTATCAATAGTATGTGACCCAGCTGTCTGAAAGACGGAATTTTGAAGTAAACTTTTTCAATACCATGAAGAACAAATATGAGGTAAAAAAATTACCCCTTTGCTTATTATGTATACCACTGTAGCCCCAAAGAGCTAGTTTAGTACAATAAGTAATGAAGTGGATCTAGTGAATATCCCGATGAGACAAATATAGCCCCCAAGTACCGCGTCATTATGCAAAAATAATGAGTTGGTACTTCCTTGATTAATGATGTAAATCTCGTTTATCATAGGCCCCAAGGGCCGCCTTATATTCATGAGATAGCTGGGTTTTCAACTTGCAACTTAGAATCTGTTTTAAATAGCTCAATATCATTGCCCCCAAGTGCTGGGTTGCATGCCTGAAGTGACTTGATACTTTGTAAAATAATTGATCTCAATGGTATAGTCCCCAAGGAGCGGGTCATCACGATAATAATTATCGGGTACTTTTTAGATGCCTTAAGGTGTAAAATTTCTCAGACCTTAACCCCCAAAGGCTGGCTTATCCTCATCGGAGAGAAGTGTCTTTGCAACTGCATGGGACTTTGTTGATTTGATCCAGTTTTTTAGAATCATGTAGCCCTAAAGTGTCGATTCATCTTTCTCAAGGGGCCCAAAACTTGTACTTATAATTTATATGCTTTTGTAGCAATCATTGGAACAATCTAAATCTATGGTAGTCACTCTTTAAATGCAAGTTGTATATTAGAAGAAGCTGAAAACTATTGTAAAGCAGAAGGTGACCCGGCTAGAAGCTGGGAAGAAACAAGCATATGATATTTTTGGGTAAGCCTAAACTGATTTTGAGAAGGAAAAATCGCCCTGCTGCAACGTGTTGAAGATTTGGAAAAATGACTTGGATCTGTTACTGAGGGGCTGCATAATATGATAAAGCATGGTTACTACAATCTTTTGTAAGATGTGTGAATTTTATGTCCTCTGCATTCCGGGTCAAATAATTTGCCAACTTATTTTCTTGTTAGTTTCTTCACCACCAATTGTCAATCTGAAGCCCACCTTCACGTATATAGAACATATTTTCACAAGATCTCTTTCTCCTATTAAGGCGGCCAAAGATTTGCAAGATCCTCAATCAAATATCAAATACATCCTCAAACAACTATCAACAGCTCCACTATGTATTCAAGAATATAAGAGGTCAGTGGCTCATATAGGAGCAAGCGCTTGCTCGTGCCAATGCCTATGTTCCAGAATTTGAAGTTGAGGCGACGGCTGGTGGATTTCCATAACTGAAAGTAGACGACTCTCAGTTTTAAAGGAAGATTTCACCAGTTGTGTGAAAGAGACCCGCCCTCGCATGACTCTTGTGCAAACGAGTTGGATATTAAGACATACCAGTTTGCATATTCAATGGACAAATGATGCATAGCTTCCCCAAAAGACTAGCCTTTCGACATTGTTCCTCCTTGTCGTAAGAGAACCTTTTCCCTTGATGTCGAGTCCTCTATAATTGTTCCTGGTTCTTCAAACTTTCCATCTCATTACGCAATTGCATGGGCGGACAAGGACCAACGGATTGAAGAGGCCGAGTCGGCTGCTGCAGATACTGGGTCAACCAGTGTTGAACATCAAGAAAAGTAGGCTGGGGTAGAAACTGCACAATCCGCCGACCATGAGTAACTTTAATTACTGTCGGTAAAAAAATTGATATTTTTTGTGGCTCCTGGGATGAGCTTGTAATAGGGTGTAGTGGATTTGACCCCGTTGCAATGTCATTGTGCATGTAAAATTTCAACTTTTGAATCTGCAATGGTATTATCAGTATATCTTCGCATTGCTTCTGGATTGTTTGATAAGCCGCCCTCCTTTATTTGTATGGGATAAGCTACCAAAATCATAAAGATTCTTCTGATGTCTTGTTAAGGAAAATAAGTGGTCATATTATGACACAATATAATAACCAGACAGTCTCTGAATGACTCTGCAATACATTTATCAAGAAAATAAGTGGTTAACTTGTGACATAGTGTAATAGCTTCGTGGTCAGTATATGACTTTGTAAAAATATGAAATTCCTGCAATATGAAATAAGATATATTTATGAGCCGACTTTATAAGCCCGAAAATGTATATTGATTTTTGAGACTCAAATCTTACTTCGATGAAATTAGCATGATAGCTACTGGTTTGTCCTTTGTCTCTGTAAGCCGACCCTCACATGAACCAATTGATGTTTTAACCTGGATAAGTTCAGGTGCGACTTATCCTAGAGTACATGAGGACCGAGTAGCATGGAGAGAACAAGCATGTTTAATGAAGTTCCAAAGAAGGCGACTCAATTGACCATGGTGTATACTCGCTTTACGTATGCTGGTTCTCACATGACAAGAGTGTGTTTTAACCTAGATAAGTTTAGGGTCCCTAAGCATTGACTAATTGAGAGTACACGCGGTCACGTTGTTGTGTTTGGCTCGTAGCCGGGTCAAGATAGAAATTATAACACGCTAAATCATTGAGACTGGAGCCCCCAAGTGATTTGTGTTTCAAAGAATAAAGACTCAGTTAATTTTGTAGCCAAGCGATAGAGACCCGAGTTTCGAGGGTGTCAGCTTGGTTATATTGAACACAAAGATCTATACATAGGTAGGCAAGATGTTGTGGAGCCAATAGCTCTAATTATAGTAAGGCCAAAGATGAGCAATGTTCCAAGGCATGTTTGTTTCCTCCTGTGATGCACGTGACTTCTTATGCTCACGTATGTCAATCAGATAATATGACCCATTGTTGAGGTTCTCCCTGATAATAAAAAGGCTCTTCGCATGGTTGTGAAATTTTGTGCCTGTTTATTTGGTCTTGAATCAAATGGAGCATTGAGTCACCTTCCTCGAAAGTTCGACTGTTCACTGTGTGGTTGTGATAGCAACGTAGATCCTTTTGATATATGGTTGATCGTTAAGCGGCAAGGTCACATTCCTCGTCCAATGCATCGAGGGAATCTTCGCGAGCTTGTTCATTGTCTGCTTCAAAATAAGCTGCAACCTGGGGGATTCATCTCTTTTATCCCTTGCTAAAACGGCCTCTGCTCCATAA
The DNA here is from genome assembly GCF_904849725.1 of Hordeum vulgare subsp. vulgare. Taxonomy (NCBI): domain Eukaryota; kingdom Viridiplantae; phylum Streptophyta; class Magnoliopsida; order Poales; family Poaceae; genus Hordeum; species Hordeum vulgare. The sequence continues at coordinate 294,697,531 of NC_058520.1, read as the reverse complement.
ACCAGAAAATACAGCGTGTAGCCCATGGATCGATCAGGAGTACTCTGTATGCTCCAAAGTACCAAGGGGAGTTTTGGACCCAACAAACCGATGTCTCCTCCAAAGGGACCATGAGCCGGGTTTGATCCCACCTAAAATTTCTTGGCTGCCCCCTCTGCCCGCCTGTTAGATTGCAGATGTGCTACTGATGCAAGATCAAGATGAATATGTTATCGCTGGCAAAACTCCTCCATAGTTCCTTTAGACAAATCTGTGCCATTACGTGTGATGATGCTATGTGGGTAACCATAATGATAAATCAGGTTTTTCACGAATTGCACCACAGTGTTAGCATCACACTTACTGATTGGCTCTGCGTCAACCAACTTGGTGAATTTATCCACTCCAACCAGAAGATGTGTCATTTTATATCACGCCATTTTGAAAGGACCCACCATATCGAGCCCCGAGGATGCTAGCGACCAAGATATTGGAATCATCTGTAACTCTTGAGCTGGCACATGAGCGTGTCTTGCAAACTTGTAGCAGGCATCGCAATTTCGCATGATGTCTTTTGCATCCTCTTGAGCAGTAAGCCAACAAAAACCATGGCGATAAACTTTAGCAACCAAACACCTCGAGCCAACATTATGACCACTTGTCAGTGACAAAATGTTGAAAAGCGCTAGAGCACTTAGATGGTGTAACTCGTCATTACCTATAGTCATGGACTTGCAGCGTCTGAAAATTTGTGGGGCGATGATTACCTTGAAGGAGATCGCCTCATGTCAAATATGCCAAATATAGTATGGTACAACCAGGAATTGCGTGAAGTGCCATGACTACTTGTGCCTCAAGATCTAGGATAGTTATGTCCACCCCTGATGGTACTTTAACTAAAGGATTGTGGAGTACATCAAGGAAAAAATTAGGTAGCGCCGGCTTACGCTGAGAGCCAACTCCGGACCGGGCGTCTGCAACTTCATTGAGCCGACAATCAAAGTGATCAGCTTTATAGCCCTGAAAATGGCATGCAATAATAGTGACTGCTCGTCTATAAGCCGCCATGCGAGGGTCCTTCGGATCCCTGATAATTGTTGAGCTACCAAATGTGAGTCACCCAAATGTTTGACCCGGTTGAGGTTCATCTCCTTGGCCTTACGTAGCTCTTGAAGGAGAGATTTATACACAGTTGCATTGTTAGTGCAAGGAAACATAAATCGTAAGACATTAAAAAAATTGTCACCTCAAGGGGAAGATAAAATAACTCTAGCACCCGAGCCTTCCAGTTGTCTTGACCCATCAAAGTGTATTGTCCCGTACATGTTATATGTTTTTTCTTTGGCGACATGTAATTCAGTCCAATCATTGATGAAGTCCACGAGAGCTTGAGATTTAATGTCTGTTCGAGGCACATACTTCACCTGATGTGGTCCAAGCTCGATCGCCCACTTAGCAATCCGGCATGTGGCCTCTCTGTTTTTGATGATATCTCCTAGAGGAGCTGAACTGACCAATGTGATTGGATGTTCCTGAAAATAATGCTTGAGATTACGACTAGTCATGAAAACACTAAACACTAGCTTCTGCCAATGTAGATATCATTGTTTGAGAAGGTCAAAATTTCGTGACATCATAGAGAACACTTTGCACTAGATATTCTTTCCCCGCCTCCTTGCGCTCAGTGACAACTACAACACTCACGGCTTTATTATTTGTGGCGATGTATAGGAGAATAGGCTATTTTTCAATGGGTGCAGCTAAAATGGGTGGCTCAACCAACTGTTCCTTCAGTGCTTCAAACGCATCGTTACCGGCATCGGTCGAGACAAAATTATTAGTCTTTTTGTGCAACTGATAAAGAGGAATCGCCTTCTCACCAAGGAGGCTTATAAATCGGCTCAAGACTGCTATATGACCCACCATACACTGGACGTCATTGATGTTTGACAGTTTAGATAGAGAATTCACCGCCTTTATTTTTCCAGGTTGGACTCGTTGCCTGATACGTCTCCAACGTATTTATAATTTTTTATTCTCCAATGCTATTATATTACCTATTTTGGATGTTTTATATGCATTAATATGCTATTTTATATTATTTTTGGGACTAATATACTAATCTAGAGCCTAGTGCCAGTTTTTTTTCCATGTTTTGAAGTATTGCATATAAGGAATAATGGAGTCGAAACGAAATAAAATCTCCAGAATGATTTTTCTTGGACCAGAAGAAACCTGTCACACTTGGAGAAGGGACAGGAGACCTGTTGAGAGACGACAAGCTTGTAGGGTGCGCCCTAGGGGGCAGCGCCCCTGCCTTGTGGGCCCCTTGCAGGTCTCCAAACCCTAATCTTCATCCTATAAATTCCCAAATATTGCCCCAATACCAGAACGAGAAAAAAAATACTTTTCCGTCATCGAGAGCATCAGTTCCCGTGAGATCCAATCTCGGAGCCTTTTTGGGTAATCTGCCGGAGGGTGAATCTATCATGGAGGGCATCTACATCAACTCCATTGCCCCTCCGGTGATGCATGAGTAGTTCACCATAGACCTATGGGTCCATAGCTAGTATCTAGATGGCTTCTTCTCTGTGTTTATTCTTCAATACCATGTTCTTGATGATCGTCATGGAGATCTATCCGATGTAATACTCTTTTGCGATGTGTTTGTCGAGATCCGATGAATTGTGGGTTTATGTTCAGATTATCTATGAATATTATTAGAATCTTCTCTGAATTCTTATATGCATGATTTCATATCTTAGCAAGTCTCTTCGAGTTATTGATTTGCTTTGGCCAACTAGATTGGTAATTCTTGCAATGGGAGAAGTGCTTAGTTTTGGGTGCAATCTTGCGGCGTCCTCACCGAGTGACAAAGTAGGGGTAGCAAGGCACGTATTGCATTGTTGCCATCAAAAATAAAAATATGGGATTTTCATCATATTGCTTGAGTTTATCCCTCTACATCATGTCATCTTACTTAATGCGTTACTCTGTTCTTCATGAACTTAATACTCTAGATGCTGGCAGGAGTCGGTCGATGTGTGGAGTAATAGTAGTAGATGTAGAATCATTTTGGTTTACTTGACACGGACTTTATGCTTATATGCATAATCATTGCCTTGGATATCTTCATAATTATCGCTTTTCTATCAATTGCTCGACAGTAATTTGTTCACCAACCGTATTATTTTCCTTCATGAGAGAAGGCTCTAGTGAAACCTATGGCCCCAGGCTCTATTTTCCATATTATACTTTTAGATCTATAAACCAAAAATAACAAAAATTTATTTTTGTAATTTATTTACTTTTGTTTTACTTTTAGTTCTAGCAATCGTTTATATCTATCTCTATCAGATCGCATCCTTGCATGTAACTGTGAAAGGATTCACATCCTCTTTTTACCGTTGGGTGCAAGTGTTTGATTGTTTGTGTAGGTGCTAAGATTGGATCCTTGCTCGTTCCTTCTACTGGATTGATACATTAGTTTTCAACAATTTAAGGGAAACAATTATCTACTTTGCTGCATCACCCTTTCCTCTTCATGGGAAAACCAACGCAAGCTCAAGAAGTAGCAAGAAGGATTTCTGGCGCCGTTGCCGGGGAGGATACATAGCAAGATCAAGCCTACCAAGTACCCATCACAATCTCATGTCTTGCATTTACTTTACTTTCCATTTTCCTCTCGTTTTCCTCTCCCCCACTTCACAAAAATTTGACGTTTTATTCGCCCTTTTTTTCGTTTGCCTCTTTGCTTGTGTTACCATGTGCCTTCTATTTGCTTGCATCTTGGCTTGCTAAAAATCTATTGATATGGATCCTCATCCACTTGCTAATCTTTTCAAAAGGCCAAATTATGATGAACCAAACGCTAGTGAGTTGAGTGCACTCTATGAAGTTTTGTTTGAAAATCATGAATCCGATTTTTTATGAAGTGTTGAAAGAAGAAATTTATAAAGTGATTCCTGATAGCTCCTTGATTGAAAAGCATGATTGCAATGAAGTTAGTGTGAATTATATTAATGTCAATTATGTTAAAATATGAAAACCACAAGCTTGGGAATGATAATTTTGTCATGTCCATTACTCATTGTAATGATCATGATTGGGGTGACGCTTCTTATGATCTTGAAAATTTATTTAATCCTCATTATGAATATGTTTTTGATAATAAGGTTTGCAATAGTATCGAAAGTGGGCTTGGAAGCGTCTCAACTTTAGGTAAAAATAAACCCTTATATTTGGAGAGTTTTCAATCTTATGATTTTTTAATTAAAGTGGGTTTGGAGAGTCATGATTCTAGTTAATGATAATCCCACTACCTTGAAGATTGTAATACTTTTATGCATGTGGATCATGAAAATAATGCTTTATGTGATAGTTATATTGTTGAATTTATTCATTGGGCTACTGAAAATTACTATGAGAGAGGATCATATTCTTTTACATATTGCAATAATATCAAGTTTCTTCTCTATGTGTTGGAAATTTTGAAGTTATACTTGTTTTTTCCGTTCCTATGCTAATTGATTCTTGTTCCATAATTTGTTAGCTCACAAAATACCTATGCATAGGAAGTGGGTTAGAATTAAATATGCTTTCCATGTGATTCATGATGCTATATTTATGTTTGAGTTCTTTACCTGTATGCGAGCATCATTGAAATAGTTATGCCTAGCTAGCGGCATTAAACAATAGCGCTTATCGGGAGGCAACAAAATTTTATTTTTATGATTTTGTTGTCGCTTCTAGTTTTGAGTGTTGCACACATTATTACGTCTGTAATAATTGTGTTTTCTTGTTTCATTTAGTTATTGAGCCAAGTAAGACCTTTGGGATGGTCTACGGTGTTTTCAAGTTGATTTTGCTAAAAAACAGAAACTTTCGCTCTGAGTCCAGGAATTTTGTAAATTCATTCAAACGTGCTTTTGATCTGAAACCTTTACACAATATTTATATACAACTTGTATTGATTTTCCTGATTTTTCAGAATTTGTGGAGCTATATAAGTATTCGAAGTTTATATATTGCTACACACTATTCTGTTTTTTGAAAGATTTTGTTTTCCTTGTGTTGTTTGCTTATTTTGATGAATCTATGGGCTGTATCGGGGGGTATGAATCATGGAGAAGTTGGAATACAGTAAATATTAAACCAATATAGATAAATACAACCGTACCTAAAGTGGTGATTTATTTTCTATTATACGAAAGGATCTCATGAGTTTTCTATTGAGTTTTGTGTTGTGAAGTTTTCAAGTTTTGGGTAAAGATTTGTTGGACTATATAATAAGGAGTGGCAAGAGCCTAAACTTGGGGATTTCCAAGGCACCCCAAGCCATATTCAAGGATACCAAAGAGCCTAAGCTTGGGGATGCCCCGGAAGGCATCCCCTCTTTCGTCTTCAATCCACCAGTAAATTTACGTGAGACTATATTTTTATTCACCACATGATATGTGTTTTGCTTGGAGTGTCCTGTATGATATGATTTTTGAATTTTTAATTTTCCAGAATAATCCTTTCTGCACACATCTTTTTAGAGAGACACGCTGAATCGTGAATTTATTAGAATACTCTATGTTCTTCACTTATATCTTTTGAGCTAGGCAATGTTGCTCTAGTGCTTCACTTATACATTTTAGAGCACGATGGTGTTTTATTTTAAAGAAAATTTTAAACTCTCGTACCTCACTTGTATTATTTTGAGATTTCTTTACACAGTATGGTAATTGGTTTAGGTTATGAATTTCACCCTAATATAATGGGCATCCAAGAGGGATACAATAAAAACATTCATATTAAGTGCATTGAGTATGATGAGAAGTTTGACAAAGTAGGGGTTTTGGGTTCAATCTTGCATATATGGTAACTCGTAATTCTTGCAATGGGAGAAGTGCTTAGTTTTGGGTTCAATCTTGCGGTGTCCTCACCCAGTGACAAAGTAGGGGTAGCAAGGGACGTATTGCATTGTTGCCATCGAGGATAAAAAGATGCGGTTTTCATCATATTGCTTGAGTTTATCCCTCTATATCATGTCATCTTACTTAATGCGTTACTCTGTTCTTCATAAACATAATACTCTAGATGCAGGCAGGAGTCGGTCGATGTGTGGAGTAATAGTAGTAGATGTAGAATTGTTTCGGTCTACTTCACACTGACGTGATGCCTATATGCATAATCATTGTGTTGGATAGCTTCATAATTATTCGCTTTTCTATCAATTGCTCGACAGTAATTTTTTCACCCACCGTATTATTTTCCTTCATGAGAGAAGCCTCTAGTGAAACCTATGGCCCCCGGGTTTATTGTCCATATTATAGTTTCAGATCTATAAACCAATAATACCAAAAATATATTGCTGCCATTTATTTACTTTTGTTTTACTTTTAGTTCTAGCAATCTATCCCTATGAAATCTCATCATTGCAAATAATTGTGAAGGGATTGACAACCCCATTTAAACGTTGGGTGCAAGTGTTTGATTGTTTGTGTAGGTGCTAACATTGGGGCCTTGCTTGCTCCTCCTACTGGATTGATACCTTGGTTCTCAACAAACTGAGGGAAATACTTATCTACTTTGTTCCATCACCCTATCCTCTTCAAGGGAAAACCAACGCGAGATCAAGAAGTAGCAAGAATGCACCTCTCCAAAATCAAGAATCCCAGCAACTTGCTTGCAAGCACTCCAAAGAAGCATTTGGACGAGTTAAGCTTCATCTTGTATATACGAAGGTTGTCAAATGATTCCTCAAGGTCATCCAACAAAGTCTCTTTCTTCTGGGATTTAAAAACAACATCATCGACATAAGCATGAACGTTGTACCTAGTTGGTTGTGTGAACAGTTCTGAACACAACGTTGATAAGTAGCCCCCATGCTCTTAAGCCCAAAAGGCATAGAGACATAGCAGATAGTGCCAAAAGGGGTGATGAAAGTCGTCTTCTCTTGATCCTCAACAACCATCTTGATCCGATGATAACTAGAATAAGCATCCAGAAATCACATGTGTTCACAACTGGTTGTGGAGTCAATAATCTAATCAATGCGAGGAAGAGCAAACAGATTCTTAGGATAGGCTTTGTTAAGATCTTTGTAATCAACACGCATACGCTAGGTGTCGTTCTTTTCAAAACAAGGAAACAATTTGCCAACCACACTGGGTGAAAAACTTCAACGATAAACCCGATAGCTAGGAGCCCGGCTACTCTTCGCCAATAGCTTTATGCCACTCCTCGTTAAAATGACAGAGTAATTGACAAACATGTTTCATCTTAGGATCAATATTAAGGTGGTGCTCGGCGAGTTCCCTCGGTACACCAGGCATGTCACAAGGTTTCCATGCAAAGATGTCCCGACTCTCATGGATGAACTTGATGAGCATGCTTTCCTATATGGGATCCAGTCCTGTCCCAATAGTGAACTGTTGCGAAAAATCAACAGGAGTAAAGTCCACCTGCTTAGTAACCTTAGCCAACTTGAACTTGAAGGCAGGTTCAGAATCTGTGGTGATCTTCTTAAGAGAACTCGCGCCAGTCGGGTCAACACTAGATGTGTAGTACTTTAACTCCTCCGCAGCACAAGCTGACTCTGCATAAGCTGCATAACATTCCTCGCACTCCTTGGCGTTTTTTGGACTTCCATCGACTATTATGGTACAATTTTCCCCCAACATTTTAAGCTCGAGATAGATATAACAAGGTGTCGGTGGTGCGAGGTCGACACCTATGGCAATACACGTGAAACCCTTGTGATCGTAGAGCCGGGAGAGGTGACGTGAAGAGCAGAGCCAAGGATCAGCACCAGGCAAGCCTTTTTACCCAGGTCCAGGACGCTTACGCGTAAAACCCTACGTCCTGCTTGTCTGGTTATATTAAGTATTTTGTTGTTGATTGTTACAGTGACTGTTCATAACCGTCTTATGGGCCAATGTCCAAACATTTTAACCCCTTATGAATGAGCTAAGGGCCTCCTTTTATAGGCAAAGGGGTCACCTACAGTGCTCGATGGTAGGTTCATGAGGAGTTACAGTGAACCTAGAGCGGTGCTTATCCATCTATCGCTGTCAGGTGCATTAAATGCATGTTTTGTCTTTGTCAGCGATCTGCTGGTGAAGACACGTGGCCAGGTGTTTTGACCCTTGGAAGCTGTGCTGGCGCATGCGGAATGCACTAGAACTTGGGGGGTCGCACTGTGGTAAGGGAGGTTGCCCTCCAGTGCCCAACCCCGTCATCCCGGCAAGGAGCTTGCCGGGGCCTTGGGTCTTCGTCCCGCCAAGGGAGCTTGCCGGGGGCTTCAGCCGACATCCCGGCAAGGGAGGCTTGCCCAGGTCTTGTACTTGGTGAGCTCATCACGCCCACCAAATGGGTGTGGCCTTTATCATCTTCCCGGCAAGGCAGGCTTGCCGAGGCCTCGATAATCTTGGGGGTTGTATCTTGTCTCGGTCCTACCATGCCCTGTCGATAGGGGCTCTTTGCGCCCGTGCACAACTCTAGGGCACTAGGGACGCCAGTCTGTAGTGCACTATCAGGAGCCCCCAGGCCTGGGCCACACACGCATGCGAAGCGTTGTTGGGCCAAGCCCAAAGATGTGCACGAGCCTTCGTGGTTGGATTCGTTGGAGGTTGCTTTTCCCCACGTTGCGCATCGTATGCGCGAAGTGGGAGGTCGTGCGTGGAGTGGCCTTTCCACCTCTTGAAACGCCTCCTTCACATGTGTGGCATGCGCAGTTATGGATGGAAAGGTGCCAGACATGGCCTTAAAAGGCGCAGTAGTGGCTGGGCCTGCCCGTGCATGCATTGGTGCAGTAGGGCGGTTTTCTGTTCGCTCGTGAGCTCGATTGATTGGGCGAGAGGGGTGGTGGCTTCTAGAGCAAGGGAGGCTAGCCCCCGCGCCCCGTCCTATAAATTAGGAGGGTTTGCGAGGGGTTTTGCTCACCCAACTCCTCCTGAATACACCAACTCCTCAGGCTTGATCTTCAGAATCTTCTTCTGTCTGTAGGTGGCGCTCGCCCCTGACTATGGTTAGGGGACGGGGTCGGCCACCGTCGGCTGCTAGGGCGGCGAGAGGATCCCGTTCGGATCATGCCACAACTTCGGGGGGCGCCACGGCAGAAGACGGCCCGAGCGCCCGTGGTGGAGGAAGGGCGAGGGGCCGCGGTCGTCATGGAGGTCAAGGTCGGGAGGCGCAGTGCTACTCCACCGCCTCCGCCTTCCCGGGGGCTTGCCCCTGTGGCGGTCCTCCATGCTGCTTTAGAGGCGCCCACGTGTGCTTCTCGGTTTCTGCAAAGAAGGCTCGAGCGGCATTGAGTGCTCCGCTTCGAGCGACGGCGGCGAGGGGGGATGGCGGCGGCAGTGGCGCTCTTAGTAGGTCGGGAGCCCGGGGAGTCAAGACAGAGTACAATTCCCCGAGCTCCGACTAACTGCTGGCCCTGCCGCCGGCGCCCGCTCATGCCTCTCCCCCTCCTTGCCGGGGCCCACATCGACGCTTCGTCGTCAAGGCGGTGCGACCATTGGCTCCGACCCCTTCATCTCCTCTGGCGCTGCTCTCCACTGTGCAATGCTGGTCCAGGGGGCAGCCTGAGTTGCGCAGTGGGCCGACCCGCTTTTTGTCTTTTTGAACTTCGCTCCGGTGAGCGTAGTTCCTCACCAAAGACAAAAGCTTTAGGTTAGAGTAGATCATATCATCCTTGTAATATGTTTGAGAATATCCCAAACAAATGAATGAAAATACTGCTTTACCTTTTTCGATTCTATTCTTTGTATGATTCTCCCTTGCATTTACTCGGAGCTTCCCGACAACTATTGGCAAGGCTCCTTGCCACGTTCAGTGCAACCATAGAAATCGCCAAGCGCAGCTTGTGACGAAATCAGGCGCTACGTAGCTGTTTGCTCTGTTGATCAGGTTTGCAATAGTTTGAAGGCGCTTTGTGGCCATTCAGGTCATTTGAACGAGTTCGAAACAAAGACAAGGTGCACTATTCTTTGGAAAGGTCCCAGTATGCGCAAACTCCACACACAAAGATTGGAAACTTTCAAAGTGGAAGCACAGAATCTATCTACTTCAGATCTAAATCTTAAACTTAAAACTTATCTGCTCACGCCGTGGTTGCATGGCGCTTGAATCTTTTGCTGGGGCGTCGGAGCCCTCGGCAAGCAGGAAATTACCACACCCGACGGCTTTTTCTCCAGCAAAGACTTCTTGCCGATAGTCAAGAACTGTCGTTTGGAGAAAAAGCAGGCCAGAGTGTAACCCTTTGCTTTTCTCTTGCTAGGTTGTGCTTGAGGAGCCCCCGAGCGCATCTTGGGCGGCGATATGACGCTCTCAGGGGCACAACACTTACGCTGGAGTGTATGCCGGGGCTTCTGGACCGTTTGGCGCATCCTCAATGACTATGCATCACCCTGCAGAGGTGCGTCCGCCGGAGTATGCACCCAGGCCTCTGTGAAGCTCCCAGGCACTCCCTTGACAGTTGCGCGTTGGTCCCGAGTGACGCATCGGCTTGACGGCGCGCCTTTGCAGCCTCCGCCTCCCCGCCCCGTGCTCGCATAGAACGCGCTCGCGCAGGCCTTGGGAAACCGTAGCAGAACAGAGCGTCCGCCGCGGCACCCCGTTTCCGGGGGAACGCGGCGTAGCGCCCAAACTGCCAAGAATCTGGTGCTGAGTTTGCTCTGATTCGCGCACAACTCCGCACCCCCTATCTGGCGCGCCAAAGATGTCGGTGGTGCGAGGTCGACACCTATGGGAATCAACGTGAAACCCTTTTGATCGTAGGGCGGGGAGAGGTGACGTGAAGAGAGGAGCTAACGATCAGCACCCGGCAAGCCTTTTTACCCACGTTCGAGCCGCTTACGCGTAAAATTGTTGTTGATTGTTACAGTGGCTGTTGATAACCGTCTCATGGGACAATGTCCAAAGAGTCTAACCCTTTATGAATGAGCTAAGGGCCTCCTTTTATAGGCAAAGGGGTCACCTACAATGCTCGATGGTAGGTTCACGAGGAGTTATAGTGAACCTAGAGCGGTGCTTATCCATCTATCGTTGTCAGGTGCATTAAATGCACGTCTTGTCCTTGTCAGCGATGTGCTGGTGAAGACACGAAGCGAGGTGTTTCGACACATGGAAGCTGCGCTGGCGCATTCAGAATGGGCTGCAACTAGGGGGGTGGCACTGTGGCAAGGGTGGTTGCCCTTCAGTGCACAGTCCCGTCATCTCGGCAAGGAGCTTGCCTGGGCCTTGAGTCTTCGTCCCGGCAAGGGAGCTTGCCGGGGGCTTCAGCCGTCATCCCGGCAAGGGAGGCTTGCCGGAGTCTTGTACTTGGTGAGCTCATCAAGCCCACCAAATGGGCGTGGCCTTGGTCATCTTCCCGGCAAGGCAGGTTTGTCGAGGCCTTGATAATATTGGGGGTTGTATCTTGTGTGGGTCCTGCCATGCCCTGCCGGCATGGGCACTTTGCGCCCGTGAACAAGTCTGGTGCACTAGGGACCCCAGTCTTTAGTGCACGGACACAAGGTCGAGCCATGAACTGAGCATAAGCCGGCAATCCAAAAAGTGCATTATCAGGACTCTTAATTTTTACCACATCAAACATCAGAGATTCATAGCTATAGTCGAACTCCAAGCCGTACGCCACATCTAGTTTGATACGGCCAATTGGATATGCTGATTTTCCTCGAGCAATTCCATGAAAAACTGTAGAAGATGGGTGCAACTTGTCCTTAGAAAGATTCATGCATAGGAAGGTGTCATAGTATAAGATATTGATGATACTTCCTCCGTCCATGAGAACTTCGTTGAGAACATAACCTCCTACTTGAGGTGCCACCGCCAGAGTGAGACCACCCAGATTATCAACCTGAGCTGTATGATCCTCTCTGCTCCACGTGATTGGGTATTCAGACCAATTCAAATACCTGGGGGTTGCCGCCTCGACCATATTGATGGCCCTCTTTTTGACCTTACTCTCCCGTCTGCAAGTAGTACTGGTGAACACATGATACTGTCCGCTGCTCAGTTGCTTGGGGGTTACTATGAAATCTGGCTTGATTTTCATGCTGCTGATTTCCCTGTCTTGAGCGTTATTGCCCATTGTTTTTATCACCAGAATGTCGATAGCCTGCACCAGATCCGCCCTATTCATGAGAGCCTAGACCCGCGAAGCCCCCGAGACGAGCCTCCAGTAAACCCGCCGTCATGGCCTATATTGCCCCCACCGTTGCCTCCTTGAAAGTTCTTGAAAACTTGATTTTGGAATGCCTGCATGAAGTGCCAATTTTCCCACAAGTGAATGGATGGTTTATCGGGGAAATTGTGCTTAGGACAAGGGGATTGAGCGCTTCTTCCTAATTGTGTGGCTTCCCATTATAAGCCCTACCAAAGTTGTTGTTCCATCGCTGGTTTTTAAAACCGGCGTTCGTATTAGCAACAAAATCCGATCCATCATTCGGATGCTTCCGTCTTCCACCATTGCCTGGTTATTATGGTTTCCCTCATGCCCGGAGTTGTGTTGCTGATGACCTTTATCATTGTCATGCTCCTTCCCTTTGCCAGATTTATACACATCTGAGCCGGGATCTTTAGTGATGTCACACTCATCTTACCTGGTAAGGACATCCATAAGGTCTCCCGTATCCTCAAACTTCGGCTTGAGGAGTCCAAGCTTCTGAACAAGTGGTTGGAGGTGGCATTTTTTCTCCAAAATCAAGACAGCTTTCGCAGCTGTGATATTGTGAGACGAGTGGATGATTTCCACGACCTGACAAGTCTAATGGTGGGCTAACTCATCCGTACGTTGCACAAAGTGTTGTAAGTCGACAATTATCATCGGCCTCTTGCAAGTACCTTGTAAATTCTTGATGAAACATTCCTTTAACTTTGACCAAGAATTAATGGAATTAGTGGCAGGGTTTTCAACCACGTATGAGCTGGCCCTTCCAACATTATGGTCAAGTACTTAGCACACACGACATTGCTAAGAATAATCATGTCCATAGCCAGCTCCTAACTTCCAATCCACGCTACCGACTCGAGATCGGTCGTGTAATTAGGAACCTTGCGGGGACCCTTAAAATCCTTGGGCATACGCTCGCTGTGTAGAGCTGGAGATAAGCATGGAACTCCAATCGTCTTGCTGTTTAGACTGGCCATTAAAGAGTTAGGTCGGGTCATGAAGGGTTGTATTTGACCCGCCAGTGCTGCTACTGCTTCTAATTCTCATATGGCTCGATTTGCGTCCACTATTGCTAGGGCTTCCGAAAGCACACGCCGATTTGGGGAATTCCGAGGTTGTGGTCTGCGACCACTACGATACACCACTGCTAAATTGTGGCAACTCTTACTGCAACTTTCGTAAGGTGTAGAATAAACCTAGTCTCAACTGTAGGAGTGTTGTGCCTGTTGAGTGACCGTTGTTTTCAACATATCGATAGTGTTCCTACCTTCAAGGTCAATTGGGGTATTTCTGGTAGTCGTAAGTGCTTCAAGGTCGCGAGTTGCTGGAAGCATATTATTCACCGGGTTAGAAAAGTGCGCCACTAGCGTTTGAAACACAGTGTGGTGATGGTTGCGCCGGTGGTGGCTGAGCCGTGTGAGGCTGTTGAGCCCGCTGACGGAGTTGCTCCACTTGAGGATGTCCGGTCCCTACCATGCGCTAAGGAGTATCGAACAATCGGGTTAGCTCAAGGTTAATAGGCCGGCAACTCTCATGTCTCCTTTGATGAATAGCTTCCGATGCGTTTTGGCCGACTCCGAGCTGCCATACTTCTGCCTTTAAATTCTCAATCTTACCACGGATGTGGTCCTATTGCTCTGCCATGAGAACGTTCTCAGCATTGATCTCCCCCTGGATCCTTGTCATCTCAGCTCGAAGTTTAGTCAGCTCTGTGTTGTGCTCCACATAATTTTCTGATGTAAAGGGTGATGCTAGAAGGTTTATCATCTCTACCATCAAGTCCGCAAGAGCTTGAGCCGGTGTCTTGGTTGCCCCGACGGCTGTTGTAGCTGACGTTGACCTGCCAGCGCTATTGGCTGCTCCGATGATGATGGAATTATGTGTCATAGTAGTTCCTGTCATGTATACAACAACTTGGCGTGGCGGCTTGATAAACTCGAAATCATATGTGCCGCCCCCAAGCCTGCCATCAAAAAAAGGGTATATCGACTCGGTGTCACGTGTCGACGGCTCGCTGTCGTTGGAGTTGAGGAGGCTATCCCTGCTGCTCATGGAGTTGTCCACAAGTTCAACCCCCTGAGTAAAACCAACGAAGACATGCTTCCGGTTGGTTTTAATAGGGTCGGGTTGCTTGCGTCGTGCCAGCTCGACAATGTAGGTGCAGATGTCCGACTCGGGTCCTAACGCGTCGATCTTGCCGATGAACACGTGGATCGTGCCAAAGCGGACCCGGTACCCTTACTCGATTGAGCCGGCCTTAACACCCTAGTCTTAGTCATCGATGTAGATCTTACCATGCCGACTCTTGGTCATCTCTCCTATCGCGTATCCCTCGATCCCTGGAAGAGCTCACTTCAAAAACTCAACTCCACCGTGCGCTGGCCCCACAATGGGCGCCAATTGTCGTGGTCTTGTCACAACAAATGTCCTAGTGAAAGGACTTACGTGTGAGGCCATCTCAACTACGTTGTGACTTGAATGGGGTTAGTTGGAATCGAGAGACGTGAGTTTACCCAGGTTCGGCCCTTCCGCTGAAGGTAAAATCCTACATCCTGCTTTGGTGTTTATTGATGATCAACTTGATTACAAGGGTGAGGAATCGCTGACCTAGCTCTTGAGTCTTTCTTACTTATCATGTCTACCTCACACCCTCCTCATTTGATATATAGATAGAGGCCCTGAAATTATAATAGAGTCCGGGTCGCATTGCAACCCATGTTTTATTCTACTTCCAACTAACTTGGGTGAGGGAGAATCTCCACGTTACCCTTGGTGAGCCAGCCTGCCATGCTATGGGCATTAAGTCGGGCTCCTGGTGAGTCGCAACCTTAGGCCTCTGTGTCTAGGGCCTCCTACCCAAGTTATAGCCTAGGCGGGTTATCCCCATGGCTGGTTAACCCGTGGGGTATATCCCCAATAGTGTCATTGTGCTTCTATTACAGCTCTCGGATCTGGCTCTCAAGACCAGCCTTGAGGGCCACCTCCTGCACGGCAAATTCCTCTTCATGGGCGTCAAGATGGACCTTGCACGAGATCCGCTCAGCTTCGGCCTTGGAAACAGACTCCTCATTTTCCATGAGGATCTTCGCCACCTCCGTCTTCCAGTTTATGAAGGCGACTCAGTCCTTGGCAAGATCCTCCTAGTCCCCGGTGAATTCCCTGCACTTCTCGACGAACCAGGCCTGCGAGTCGGCGCGGCGCTCTCAGAAACTATCTTCTGCCATGGCAAGGAGGGCTCCGAGCGATCCAACTTCTCTGAGAGGTTGATGTAATGCGCCTTCAGCTACCAAAAGGCATCGCCCACGGAAGACGGGATGGCATACTCCTTAGCCTCATCGTTTTCACCAAGGGAGTCAACTCTCACTTCCCCTCCGGCAATGGAATGGTGTTTTCAATGGCTTTTCCCTAGGAGAAGGCCTTGAGAATCGCGTTACCAGGGAAGTTGATGAACTCCAAGTCTCCCACCTTGATGTATCAGCTTGAAACTGGCGCCTCTGACATTGATGGGCCATCAATAGTTCTGCTAGCAGCCCCGGACATGACGAATGCGCTCTCCCCAAGTTCTCCTGAAGCAGAAGTGCTCTCGAAGTCTGTCAATAGCTACACATATGGCCTCGTGGTGAGTTTCTTGCTGGCTATCTTGATGGCAGCGCGACCGGCCTCCTAGTCTGCAGCAATCGGACTCGCCTTGTTGGTGGCCTCCTTGGCTATATCCTCCACACTCGCACCAGCGCCCACACCCTCAGGCAGAGGCAGCTCTACAACAAGGAGATTGGACTCAAGGAATTTCAAGAAGAAAAGAAAGAAAAATGCAAAATCAAAGATTTCAGCAATAAGGGACTTACCCGTGAGTTCTTGTTGAGGAGGGGTGTCCTCCCCAACAACATCTATTGTCATCGCTTGGCCGCCGATAACATCACCTAGTAGCGTGCCCTCGGTGCGTACATGCCAGCGGTCGAAGACCTTGGTGGAGAGCCCCTCTCTGGGGTCGAGCGTTTGTGAGCCGCCTCCGGGCGCTCCGACTCCACGTGAAGTGGGAAGGAGGTGGCGTCGTCAGCGTGTGCGCCTACATTCACCGGCTGATGCGACGGCGTAGCCTCGTATCGGGGGCTGATAACCCACAAGTATAGGGGATCGCAACTGTTTTTGAGGGTAGAGTATTCAACCCAAATTTGTTGATTCGACACAAGGGGAAGCGAAAGAATATTATCAAGTATTAGCAGTTGATTTGTCAATTCAACCACACCTGAAAGACTTAGTATCTGCAGCAAAGTTTCAGTAACAGAGTAGTGTGATAGTAATGGTAGCAGCGGTAACAGTAGTAGTAGTGACAGTAGTAGCGGTGATAGTAGCAGCACTTACAACAATAGCGGTAAAGTAACGTAGCAAGGACCAGTAGGAAAAGACTCGCAGGCATTGGATTGGTGATGGATAATTATGTCGGATGATATTCATCATGTAACAGTTATAACATGGGGAGATATGTAACTAGCTCCAGTTCGTCAATGTAATGTAGCCATGTATTCCGTATATAGTCGTACGTGCTTATGGAAAAGAACTTGCATGACATCTATTGTCCATCCCTCCATTGGCAGCGGGGTCCTAATGGAAACTAAGGGATATTAAGGTCTCCTTTTAATAGAGAACCAGAACAAAGCATTAGCACATAGTGAATACATGAACTCCTCATACTATGGTCATCTTCGGGAGTGGTTCCGGCTATTGTCACTCGCGGGTTGCCGGGTCATAACACATAGTAGGTGACTACAACTTGCAAGATAGGATCAAGAACACACATATATTGATGAAAACATAATAGGTTCAGATCTGAAATCATGGCACTCGGGCCGTAGTGACAAGCTTTAAGCGTGGCAAAGTAGTAGCAACATCAATCTCAGAACATAGTGAATCCTAGGGATCAAACCCATCAAAACTAACTCGATTACATGATAGATCTCATCCAACCCATCACCGTCCAGCAAGCCTACGATGAGATTACTCACGAACGGTGAAGAGCATCATGGAATCGGCGATGAAGGATGGTTGATGATGATGACGGCGCCCATCTCCCCTCTCCGGAGCCCAGAACGGACTCCAGATCGGCCCTCCACAGGAAGAACACATGGTGGCGGCGGCTCCGTATCATGAAACACGATAATCTCTTCTCTCCTAATTTTTTCTGGGTGAGAGAAACTATATAGAGCTGGAGTTGGAGGCGGTGGAGCCACGAGGGCCTCACAAGCCTGCTAGGCGCGACCAGGGGGGCCCACGCCTCCTGGGCTTGTGGGCTCCTGGCTCTGTCCCTCCAGGTAATTCTTCCGCCAGTATTTTTTATATATTCCACAAAAAATCCTTGTAAATTTCCAGGTCATTCTGAGAACTTTTATTTCTGCGCAAAAACAACACCATGGAAATTCTGCTGAAAACAACGTCAGCCCGGGTTAGTTCCATTCAAATCATGCAAATTAGAGTCCAAAACAAAGGCAAAAGAGTTTGGAAAAGTAGATACGATGGAGACGTATCAACTCCCCCATGTTTAAAACCTTGCTTGTCCTCAAGCAATTTAGTCGACAAACTGAAAGAGACAAAAGAAAAACTTTTACGAACTCTGTTTGATCTTGTTGTTGTAATTATGTCTAGCTCATATTCGGATTTTCAGCAGGATCATAAGCTAACCACGTAAGCAATGACATTTAGGTCTCATGGTAAACTCATATCAAAGGAAAAATTAACTAGCGAGCAATAATAATAAGTTTCAAATGTCAACACTTCAATCAAAACAATCATGAAGCAATATGAGCAGATGGTATCTCGGTAGCTCTTTCTGAGACCGCAAAACATAAATGCAGAGCACCTTCAAAGACCAAGAGCTGTCTGAACATTGTAATTCATGGAAAAGAAGATCCAGTCACAGTCATACTCAATAACAATTAAAAGAAAAGCATAAAAATGACGGAGGTGCTCTCTAATTGGTGCCTTTATAAGGAGAGGATGACTCAACAGAAACATAAATATATAGGCCCTCCGCAGAGGGAAGCATTGATTTGCAGAGGTGCCCGAGCTCAAGCTTATAAAACAGAGATAAAGAATTTTGGGTGGCATGCTTTCATTGTGAACGCGCTGACCAAGAGTTTTCACCATCTTCCATGCTACACATATTATAGGCAGTTCCCAAACAGAAAAGTAAAGTTTTGACTCCCCACCACCGATCAATCATACTCCACGACTAGCCTAATCCTCGGGTGCCGTCCATACCAACAACAATCCAGGGGGAGTTTTGTTTACAATTATCTTTTTTGTTTGAGCATGGAACTGGGTATTCCAATTACCGGCCCCTTTCTCGTGAGTGATAGTGACTAAACACGTATCGTGGATAACACGCCTAGCATGGAATATACTGACCGCCCCTTGTCACCACATGAGCGGTTTGGGCATGCAAAACAGATTATTGCTTGAAGATTTAGAGATTGGCACATGCAAATTTACTTGGGACGGCAGGTAGCTACCGCATATAGGTAGGTATGGTGGACTCATATGGAACAACTTTGGGTTTATGGAAGTGGATGCACAAGTAGTATTCCCGCTTAGTACAAGTGAAGGCTAGCAAAAGACTGGGAGGCGACCAACTAGAGAGCGACAATAGTCATCAATCTGTATTGAAATTAACCAACATTGAGTGCAAGCATGAGTAGGACATATATCACCAGAAACATGAATATCATAGAGGCTATGTTGATTTTGTTTCAACTACATGCGTAAACATGCGCCAATTCAAGCCACTTGAATCATTAAAAGGAGGATACCATCCTATCGTACTACATCATAATCATCTTGAAATTCATGTTGGCATCGAAGACAAACCATTATAAGCTCCTAGCTAATTAAGCATGCCATTAGAAACTATGATCTCTAAGTTGTAATTGCAAACATGTTTCTCTCATAACAAAGCTGAATTAGGAACGATGAGCTAGTCATATTTACAAAAACAAAATAGGTCGAGTTCATACCAGCTTTTCCAGGCTCAGTCACTTCATCATATATCGTCATTTTTTCCTTTCACTTGCACGACCAAATGATGTGAATAATAATGAGAGTGTTCGTGCATTGGACTAAGCTGGAATCTGCAAGCAAACACAGAGGAGAAGACAAAGTAATATGGCTCTTTGACGGATAAACAGATATGCATGTGAGAGCCACTAAACATTTTCATCATGGTCTTCTAACTTGACCCAAAGAAAAAGAAAACTATTTACACGGGAAAGCTCTCAACAAGCAAAAAGTAGAATGGGAAATCTTTTTGGGTTTTCTTTTTAAACACCACTAAGCAAGCTGGAAAGTAAACTTACAACTAATTTTTTTTGTTTTTCTCAATCTTAACAAACACACGAGAAGAAAGCGAGAAAAAGAAATAAACTAGCATGGATGATAAAGTGGCAAGGTGTGAACACCGACTATCAAAGTGAAAGTGTGAGCATGAATATAAAGTCGGTGAGAAACACATACTCCCCCAAGCTTAGGCTTTTGGCCTAAGTTGGTCTACTCCCATGGCTGGTCCGGGCGATATCGAAAATCATAATGGGGGTTGTACGGGAACGCGGCAGCTACCGCCTCAATAGCTGCCTCACGGAGGTGAGCAGCCTTTGTCTCCCTCTCATACTCTTCTGCCTCCCCTCTGGTTATATAATATCTCCATTTTACCTGAAAGTCAAAGAAGGCAGGAGCAGGAAGGGTAATATGGAAAACACGCTGTCGGTTAAATATTAACTGGTATAGGAGGGATTCATTATCCCTCCCAAGGAACTGGTAACGTGTCATAGCGGCGCAATCAAGGAAAGCTGTATGGAGCGGGGGATCTCCTTCGCGGACGGGTACTCCAATAAAATTTTCTATGCGAGTGGCATAGATCCCACCAAATAAATCCCCTTCATTAGCATTAGTATTTAGAATCCTCGCGATTATAGCTCCCATGCTGAAACTTCTATCACCCGTTACTGCGCTCTTAAGAATACTAAGGTCAGGTGCGCAGAGGTGACAATGCTCAATCTTGCCGTTAATGCATCTACCTATGAAGAGGGCAAGGTAATGTAAGGCAGGAAAATGAATGCTCCCCATGGTAGACTGCGTAATATCTCTAGTTTCTCCAACAGTTATACTAGAGATAAAATCTCTAACCGAAGACTTAGGAGGATCATTGAGACTACCCCAATCAGGTATCTTGCAAATTCTATTGACATCCTTTAAATCCATGGTATATGAATTGTCATAAAGATCAAATAGTATGGATGTATCACGACCAACTTAATATTCAAATCTACGAACAAAAGAGGCAGTGAGAGTAGTACACTGTTCACATTTATTGGAGATGAATTCTTCGAGCCCGCGTTGTGAACAAATGTATCAAACTCATCTTTGAAACCTGCATCAATCATGAATTCATCAGAAGGACATTCACATGGTTGTACCTGTGTGTTCCTCGGTTGGTAAGGATCGGGCTCCCGAATCGCGAGATGGGGACCCCTCTTGCTTGAAGAACCACCATGATAGTTTTTCCTGAACATCTTCTTTTTCTGAAATTTTTACTGACTCGAAAGAAAAATTAACAAGGCTCAACAAAACTCATAGCAACTACTCCTACAAGTGCCTAGAGGCCATATCATGCATCAAAAATACTTGGGACCAACTAAAATTAACATGCAAAGCTCTAGAACAGGGTCACCAAGACATGCAAAACTAATTAGACCAATGGAGAAGTCACAAACCAATGAACAATCCCCCCAAAACAGTTTGGTGCATGGGGTTTGCACAAGGAGATCGAAAAACGCAGCAAGAAGAGCAAGAACAAGGGTTTGAGCTGTGGAATGATTTTTTCTGGAGGTAGCAGAAGGAGATGGAGCTGGAATAAGTGGAGGGGGCCACGTGGGGCCCACAAGCCTCGCAGGCGCGGCCAGGGGGGTGCCCGTGCCTCCTGGGCTTGTGGCCCACTGGTGCATCCCCTTGACTAGCTCTCTATTTGAGAATTTTTCGAAAATTCCAGAAAAAATCTTACTTGATTTTCACGGCTTTTGAAGAACTTTTATTTTTGGGACACTTTTCTAAGGGACGCAAAAAGCAGAAAACAGGAAAATAAAGCTAAATTTATCATTTTTCTTCTAAAAAACAGAAAATAAAAGTTTGGAACAGAAGGTTGTGACTCCTAGATTCATCCATCTCATGGTCATCAAAAGAAATCTGTCAATGAGGTTGATCAAGTCTCCTTAACAAACTTTTTTTGAATCACATGAAACCAGAGAATTTTCGAATAATCACTAAGTTACCTCAAGGGGGATATGCATATCCCCAACAAGTAAATCATACTTCATCTTGACAGTAGGTATAGGGCATTCGAAGCTTCCAATAAGAATTGATGAAGTTTTTTCAATAGCATTGATGCAATGTACTCGATATTGTTTCTTCGGAAAGTGCACTGTGTGCTCATTACCATTAACATGGAAAGTGGCATTGCCTTTGTTGCAATCAATAACAGCCCCTACAGTGTTTAAAAAGGGTCTTCCAAGGATGACCGCCATGGCATAATCCTCGGGAATATCCGGAATAACAAAGCCCATGAAGATAGTAACGTTAGCAACTACAACACGCACATCCTCGCAAATTCCGATAGGAAAAGCAGTTGATTTGTCGGCCATTTGCAAAGACATTCTAGTGGGTGTCAACTTATCCAATTCAAGTCTACGATAAAGAGAGAGAGGCATAACACTAACACCAACTCCAAGATCGCATAAAGCAGTTCTAACATAACTTCTTTTAATGGAGCAAGGTATAGTGGGCACTCCGGGATCACCTAGTTTTTTAGGAGTTCCACCCTTGAAGGTGTAATTAGCGAGCATAGTGGAAATCTCAACCTCATGTATCCTCCTTTTATTAGTCACAATATATTTCATGTACTTAGCATAAGGATACATTTTGAGCATATCTGTCAAACACATTTGCAAAAAGACAGGTCTAATCATTTCAACAAAGCGCTCAAAATCCTCATCATCCTTTTTCTTGGATGGTTTGGGAGGAAAGGGCATGGGTTTCTGAACCCATGGTTCTCTTTCTTTACCATGCTTCCAAGCAACAAAGTCGTTCTTATCGTATCTCCTATTCTTAGGTTGTGGGTTATCAAGATCAACAGGTTCAATCTCCACATCCTTATCATTGCTAGTTGAGCATCAACATGAACACCACTATCAATATTATCACTAGGCTCATGTTCATCACCAGATTGTGTTTCGGCATCAGAAACCGAGACATCGTTTGGACTCTTGGGTGTAACAGCAATAGGGTTGCTAGCATGCAAGTTCCTATCATCTTTCTTTTTCTTCCTAATACCAGGATGACAAGGTGCACCAGTGTTAACTCCTTGAGAATCTTGTTCAATTCTCTTAGGATGGCCATCAGGATACAAAGGTTCCTGAGTCATTCTACCACCTCTAGTGACAACTCTAACAGTCTTGGCATTCAACACATTGAGCAAGTCATTTTGAGCCTTAAGCACTTGTTCTACTTGAGTAGTGACCATAGAGGCAGGTTTACTCAAAAGCTTAAGAACATTGACATTTTTATCCACACAAGCACTTATATGATTAATCATACCAGCATTTTGCGTCAATTGTCTGCTAACATAATCACTGAAACTTTGTTGTTTGGCAACAAAGTTATCAAATTCATCTAAGCATAAGCTAACAGGTTTATCATAAGGAATATCACTCTCATCGAATCTACGAAGAGAATTTACCTCTAGTACATGTGTCGGGTTATCAAGAACATGTATTTCTTTGATAGGTGGTAGATTCTTAACATCTTCAGATTTAATACCTTTCTCTTGGATAGATTTCTTGGCTTCTTGCATATCTTCAGGACTGAGGAATAGAATACATCTTTTCTTCGGAGTTGGCTTCGGAGGTGGTTCGGGAATAGTCCAAGCATTATCATTGCTCAAGATATTATTCAATAGAATTCCAGCTTGTTTCACAGTTCGTTCCTTGAAAACAAAACCAGCACAACTATCTAGGTGGTCTCTAGAAGCATCGGTTAGTCCATTATAAAAGATATCAAGTATTTCAGTTTTCTCAAGAGGGTGATCAGGCAAAGCATTAAGTAGCTGGACAAGCCTCGCCCAAGCTTGTGGGAGACTCTCTTCTTCAAGTTGCACAAAGTTATATATATCCTGCAAGGCAGGTTGTTTGTTATGGGCAGGAAAATATTTCTCAGAGAAGTAGTAGATCATATCCTGGGGACTACGCACATACCCAGGAGCAAGAGAAGTAAACCAATTCTTAGCATCACCCTTTAGTGAGAAAGGAAACAACTTAAGGATATAGCAATGGTGGTTCTTTTCCTCATTCGTGAATAGGGTGGCTATATCGTGCAGTTTGGTAAGATGTGCTACAACCGTTTCAGACTCATAACCATGAAAAGGATCAGATTCGATCAAAGTGACTAACTCAGGATCGACAGAGAATTCATAATCATTATCAGTAACAAAGATACCGAAGTAGCGAACTTAGGACCGTATTTCATTCTAGCATTCAGAGACTTTTCTTTCCACTTGCGCAATAAATTCTCAAGATCATAGCTATCCTTACAAGCAAGAAAGTCTTCATCTACCTCTCCCTCCATAACATAACCCTTAGGCATATCAGGCAATTCATAACTAGGAGAGCTAGGTCTAATAGGTGTAACAACAGGTTCTACTTCAATAATTTCATCAGTTTCAGAAGTATCATCACATTCAGCAGCAACTCTAGCAATTTGTGCATCAAGGAATGCACCCAGTGGCAAAGTAGTATCAAGCAAAGCATCATCATAAGCATCATGGATAGTAGAAGTAGCATCATCAAGCACAGGCGACACATCAGAATTTCAAGTAGGTGGTGGTGTCGCAAACTTACTCATAACTTAAGGCAATCAAGTGCAGAGCTAGATGGAAGTTCCTTACCTGTCCTCGTAGTTGAGGGCAAGACTTTAGTCTTTGTATCTCTCGGATTCCTCATAGTGATCAACAGACGTAAATCCCAAGTGACTCACATAATAGAGCTAGGCCTCCCCGGCAACGGCGCCAGAAAATAGTCTTGATAACCCACAAGTATAGGGGATCGCAACAGTTTTCGAGGGTAGAGTATTCAACCCAAATTTGTTGATTCGACACAACAGGAAGCCACAGAATATTCTTGAGTATTAGCAGTTCAGTTGTCAATTCAACCACACCTGAAAGACTTAGTATCTGCAGCAAAGTTTCAGTAACAGAGTAGTGTGATAGTAACGGTAGCAGCGGTAGCAGTAGCAATAGTGATAATAGTAGCGGTAACAGTAGCAGAAGTGACAACAGTAGCAGTAAAGTAACGTAGCAAGGACCAGTAGGAAAAGACTCGTAGGCATGGGATCGGTCATGGATAATTATGTCGGACGACATTCATCATGTAACAGTTATAACATGGGGAGATATGTAACTAGCTCCAGTTCATCAATGTCATGTGGGCATGTATTCCGTATATAGTCATACATGCTTATGGAAAAGAACTTGCATGACATATATTGTCCATCCCTCCCGTGGCAGCGGGGTCCTAATGGAAACTAAGGGATATTAAGGTCTCCTTTTAATAGAGAACCGGAACAAAGCATTAGCACATAGTGAATACATGAACTCCTCATACTATGGTCATCTCTGGGAGTGGTTCCGGCTATTGTCACTCCGGGGTTGCCGGGTCATAACACATAGTAGGTGACTACAACTTGCAAGATAGGATCAAGAACACACATATATTTATGAAAACATAATAGGTTCAGATCCGAATTCATGTCCCTCGGGACCTAGTGACAAGCATTAAGCATGGCAAAGTAGTAGCAACATCAATCTCAGAACATAGTGGATACTAGAGATCAAACCCCATCAAAACTAACTCGATTACATGATAGAACTCATCCAACCCATCACCGTCCAGCAAGCCTACGATGAGATTACTCACCAACGACGAAGAGCATCATGGAATTGGCGATGAAGGATGGTTGATGATGATGACGGGGTCGATCTCCACTCTCCGGAGCCCAGAACGGACTCCAGATCTGCCCTCCAGAGGAAGAACAGGTGATGGCGGTGGCTCCGTATCGTGAAACATGATGAACTCTTGTCTCCTAATTTTTTCTGGGGAGAGAGACTATATAGAGATGGAGTTGGAGGCGGTGGAGCCACGAGGGCCTCACAAGCCTGCCAGTCGCGGCCAGGGGGGCCCGCGCCTCCTGGGCTTGTGGGCTCCTGGCTCCGTCCCTCCAGGTAATTCTTGCGCCAGTATTTTTTATATATTCCACAAAACATCCTCGTAAATTTCGAGGACATTTCGAGAACTTTTATTTCTGCGCAAAAACAACACCATGGCAATTCTGATGAAAACAGCGTCAGTCCGGGTTAGTTCCATTCAAATCATGCAAATTAGAGTCCAACACAAGGGCAAAAGAGTTTGGAAAAGTAGATACGATGGAGACGTATCAGGGGCTGGCCGATTGACTTAGGTCTATGACCTCCCGCCCTGACACAGATCTTGTCGCCTCCCCTAGGGTGGGTGCGGGTTTTGCCCTCTTGGCCAGCCACTGCGCCTAGGTCTCCTCGTCCATGCAGGAACGACAACAATAAGATTCAGCGAAAAACCAAGCGAGGATGAAACAAGGATTAAAAGGGTCAACATTCACTCATCATCCTCTTCCCGTGAGCTGAAGGAAGACAAGTTCCACTTACCCTTCTAGCGAGGAGCGGGGGCTGGTGGCGGAGTAGGTGCCGTGGAACGCCCCACCGGCTCTCTAGAAGCGCTCGCCCGACGTTTGTCGGTAGTTTTCCTCGTCTGCCACGGTCATGAAACGTCGGCAGCAGGGTCCTCCTCCTCCTCCCTTTCACCCTCGACCTCCGGGGGAGGACTGCAATGGAACGGCTCCCCTTTACAGGTCCTATGGAGCACGTGCGACCTCTTGCGGACTTCGCGAACCAGGGGATCCACAAGCTCTGGCTCAACCACAACCTCGGAGCACGCATCCCTAGCACCCGCAGCACCGACGAGCTCCTCCTACTGGCCCTTTGTTGGAGGCTCCTCGTCATGCCCCTCTTTGTGGCCGCCCTCCTCTTCTTCTTCATCATCAAGCACAGCAGCCCTCGAGTTGTTGCCGCCCATGTCAAGGCCCGCTTCCATGGCCCGCTGCCCGATGAACTTGATTTCCGCTTTGGTGGTGGTGTGGATCATCGACCCTTCATCCCTGCCTGTCAGGTTATTGAACCACGCCTACACCAGCTCCTTCGTCGGGGCCAGTCATGTGGTATCCTACCCCGTGCGTGTTGCATGCCAGCATCATCGCTACTATCACGTCCTTGCGGGAGTTTTTGCAAAGCGGGATGGCAGATAGTGGGAGTATGAACTTGCCATCTGGGTGAAAGAGATGGTGGCAGAAGAAGACAAGCTACATGTAGGTCAGGTCGCCATCGCGCATCGGGTGTAACTGCATGATGTCGGTGGGACTAAAAGCACAATTGCTCCGTAGCATGGTTTTGATAATTGATTACAACATATGCATCATTGGACTAATATGTGTTTCAAGTATATTTCAGAAAAGTTCAAAAGATGCTTCGGCTAAAGGTTTATGTGGAGATGCCGTTTGATGCAAGAAAGGAATAATATTGGCTCAAGCTTCAAGCTAGAAGACTGTTCGTTTTCTATTTGTGAGAAATCACTTCGGAGTCCATAAGAAAGCCAATACTATTAGAAGGGGGTGAGGTATTAAAATGAACTGATTGCTCAGAGTGCTCTAACTTAGAGAGCAAAATACTAGGTCATTTTTTCACATATCCATTCTATCAAAATCCACATACACAAATTCAGTGTCACCAACTTTCATATTTCGGATCCCCCGAGTTAGACCTCAGACAGAAACCTTAGCCACTGCCTCTAAATCGGTGCAACCAGATCCATATTAGTGCTGCCGAGTTTGGGTGACCAACTTTCGGGTGCCTCGAAACACAAAATCGGAATTTCCGAGTTTGATTATCGATTTCACCGAGTTTGGCCATCTGACCGTTCGCTACCTTTTCGTTGCCATCGAGTTTCATATATCGGTCTCACCGAGATTCAAAAGTTCACACCTTTGTGCTAATCGGTACCACTGAGTTTTCAACTTCCGTTTCACCGAGTTTGCTACTTCGGGTGTAATGGTTGGATTTTTGGCTGCTACCTATCTATATCCCTTCACCCACCTCCCATTTGTGGGAGAAGCAATTAGAACACACACTTCACATCCACATCCATTTTCTAAGAGAGAACCACCTACTCATGTGTTGAGACCAATATATTCCACTCAATTCATTTGAATCTTGATATCTAGCCTCCCCAAATTGCTTTCCACCAAATCAACCTCTTCTACCCATGCATATTCTGTGAGATAATGATTTTGCATTGAGGATACTATCTTTAGAAGCACAAGCGCACGGAGTTATTTGATCTACCACATCTATTACCTTCTGGAGGGTGGTGCCTCCCAGATTGGTTAGGTGTCACTTGGGAGCCTCCTACTTCATGTTGTGGAGTTGAACCAAAATATTTGTAAGGGCAAGAAGATCGCCTACTTCATGAAGATCTAACATGAGTAAGGCTAGTCCTTCGTGGACGGAAGCCATGGTGGAATAGACAAGGCCCCTTCTTTGTAGACCCTTCATGGGTGGAGCCCTCCGTGGACTCTCGTAGCCGTTACCCTCTGTGGGTTGTAGTCCCAACTAACATGGACGTACGATAGATCCACCTATCAGAACCATGCCAAAAATCGTCGTGTCAACCTCATGCTTTTGATATCCCTACCTTACTCCTTTTCTATACACTTGCATGTTTTACTTTCCGCTGCTACACTCTTAGAACTGCATGTGTCGGGTGTACTTGACTTTCTATAACTGCCATAGCTGCCCCTCAACTAAAATTGGGAAAAGGCAAAAAAATATCTTGTCAAGTAGTCTAATCACCCCCCATAGACAGATTTTCGATCCTACAATTAATATTAGAGCCTTGGTATCCATTTCACTGGTTTAACAACCTATGAGAGTATGGCGTCTAGCAAGGAAAATTATCATCATAGAGGTCCATATTTCAATGGCACTAATTTTGCTAGTTGGAAGCATAAGATAAAAATGCATATACTTGGCTTTAATCCTTATGTTTGGGTTGTTATTCGTGTTGGTGTGCAAGGTGATTTCTTCGGAAAAGGGCGTGAACCGGATCATGATGCAACAACTAATGAACCCAAGATGTTGCAACTTAGTGCACAAGTCTGTGACATCATCTTCAACTGTCTCTACCCCGAAGAATTCAACAAAATAAGCCGCCTTGAGAATGCAAAAGAGATTTGGGATACTTTGATCGATATGCACGAAGGTACTGGTTCTGTCAGAGAATCTAAGTTGGATGTGCTTCAAAGTCAGCTTGACAAGTTCAAGATGAAGGATGGTGAAGGCGTCGCTGAAAGGTACTCTAGAGTAGCTCACATCACACTAATGAGATTGCCGGCTTAGGAAGTGAAGAGATGACCGACAAATGGATCATCAAGAAGATACTTAGGGCTCTTGATGGAAAATATTACACAATGTGCACATTGATTCAAATGATGCCAAAATACAAATATCTCAAGCCAACTCAAGGACAAAGATGAGTTGCACAACAAGTGAAGCGGTGCTTACAAAGCTTCATGTGATGCTCCCTCTACTTCAGAGGACAATCTTGTCACTGATGAAGAGACATGACTCATGGTCCGAAAATTCAAGAAGTTCTACAATAGTACAGGTAATGAGAGAAGCTCAAGTTCAAAACAAGATGAGAAGAATTCGTCCACTCGTGACCGAAGCTGCTACAATTGTGGGAATCCGGGACACTACTCCAATGAGTGCTCGGCTCCCTAAAAAAGAAGAAAAGAGTCACCTCAAAGACGAAGCTCAAGAGATGAGTCACCTCGCAGAGAGAGAAGGAGTAGAGAAGATGACTATGAACAAAGACACTCATGGAGAGGAAAGGGATCGGAGAAGAAGGACAAATACACCAAGAGCAGCTCAAGAAGAAGACATCAAGCTCATGTCGGTGAATGGGTTTCTGGCTCCGAGTCTAATCACCACTCCGAGAGAAGCTATCACTCCAACTCCGAGTATAGACAAGATGACGGTGTTGTCGGCATTGCACTTGTTTCCTCCAAGTCCTACGACATATTAGACTCACCAAATGAGGTGTTCAGAAACTGCTTCATGGCTAAAGGCCCCAAGGTATCACACCCCGAATATCTTGATTTGAATAGTGATGAGGATGACTTGTTAGGAGAAGATGACTTGCTCTTTTATATAACTAGTGATTGCAATGAAAATGAACTTGCTAATTATCATGCTAGTCATGAGAAATTGAGTGATGACGATAAGAGAGAACTTGAACGACTAACTCAAGAATTGAAAACTCTTAAGTTAGGTCATGAGACTACTCTAGGAGATAATAGAGAAATTGCAAGAACCCATGAGAAGCTACACTTCAGGAAGCTCAATTTGTATCAAGAGCATGAGTTCCTAAAAGCGATCAATGATGATCATCGAAAGAAGAGTTATTCTTATCTAGCCAAACGATTACTTTTGTCCAATTATGTTCCTCAAGTTAAACCTAGGAAAACTAGGAACAAAGCCAAGAAACTTTATTTATCTAGTAACATCAATGCTAAAGCTAAATCAACTAATATTGTTGCGAGTTGCTCTATTGAGTCCACTAATGATTCTCTTAGCCAAGTTATACTTGAGGAAGAAAATGATTTATTGAAAGGGATTATAGAGAGAGGTGCTTCAAGAGTCTTGCCAGAAGTAAACAATTTGAGGAAATTGTATGCAAGCAAGGAGGGCATCGGAAGAAACAAGGTGTTGGGTACTTCAAAGTCAATGGAGATGATTGGGAAGAAGGTCCATACCCCATTCCTAAGTTTGTTCCACAAGAAGAGAAGTATGATCCTACTCCTCCCGAAGGAACCAGCTCACAAGATGGCCTTCTACCACAAGACCACAAAGGCAAGGGAAAGCTTCAAGATGACATTGACCTTTATGAACAAGAAACCCAAGTTAAGGTCAAGTGGATTCCCAAAGACACTTCGAGCTCTACATCAACTAATGCTACCACAACTCCAAGGATCCACATAAAGTTGATGTGGATTCCCAAGAGGAAGAACTAGAGAGTTATTGGCAAGAAATATATGCAATCAATCTCAACCATATGCATTAGTTCAAGGACTCACACATTCCCTCAAAGGTAAGCAAGGGACTAGGTAGTTAATGCATCTTTGGACATCATCCTATTTGTGTATCACTTCATGTCCATGGATCTTCTTGCATATGTTAGTTTTTCTTTGGGACTAACCCATATAGGTGAGAAGAGGAAGAAACAATAATTATTGCTCCCAACTCAAGATGATCTTCATCAACATTGAACATCCACCACTACTTCACCTACTTGAAGTCTTCTATGACAAAACCCAAGGTTTGTTTGTCCCTCTTAACGGGGGAAGTCATATCAAGGGGGAGCTTTACTCTAAATATTGAGTATAGGGATCCCCTAAGGATATGAACACATGAATGCTTATGTAAAAGTGCTAACCCCACTTGTGCTTAACGATGAGTATGACCTATGATCAAGTATTCTTACTTGGATACTAAGTAAATGTACTCATATATAGATGACTTTCTCAGCACCCATGTGCTTGACAGCTGCTAGGATGCTTGTGCATGTTCACCATATTTTATATATCATCTTATTGTGTGAGCATGTTGGTCTGCATGTATTTTCTCATTCGAGGACATCCAATTGTTGTTATTTGGGTCTTGCTTTATCTTTTGCCAATTGGATGGACAAGAATGCCTAGGACCCTTCTCTAGCTATCTATGATATCTCATCTAAAGTTCTATTCATGCTTCATCACAAAACTTGAACAAGCACTTGTCAATCCCTTTGCGTGAAGAAGCACCCGGAGTTCCATATCATCAATGGTTGACCTTCAAAAACCTGTGTGAAATTAACTCGGTCAAAACAACTTCGCAAACTCGGTTACAACAAATTCCAGAGGTGATATAGTATTTTTCATCTCGGTACCATCAAAATCACGAACTTGGTTACACCAAGTTTCCCTATCAACTAGAAGTAGAGGAACTCGGGGACACCGATTTTGTAATCCCGGTGACACCGACAACTAACGGGTATATATTCCAGCAGACTGAATCTTTGATTTCCAATCGTCAAATTCATTTTGTCCCAAACCCTATGCTACCTGCTCGACCCCTTGTCCCCTTGCCTCCCCATGCATCTCCGCCGCTGGGAATCGCCGTCGTTGATGGATTATTCACCACCATCGCCGTCGTAGCCAGACCACCGCCGAGTTAGGGTATCATTCGGAACCTCCTCTGCGTTCCTCCATCAAATTCTCACGCATTGGAAAGTGTTATCCATAATCCACCATGTGCAAACCTCTCCATCCACCAGAAACTTCTAAAGATTAGCGACGAGAAAGATTTGAGGGTTAGCTATCCGCACACCTCATCTCGGTGCCTCCGAGTTGCAAAACGCGATGCTACCGATTTTGGACATAGGGTTCTTGAGAATAAACTCGGTGAAAACAAGTTGTCATTTTCGGTTCCACCGAAAGTGATGACCAAGTTTCTGTTGAGGAGCTCATGTGTCTCGGTGACTCTGAAAGTTCAAACTCGGTGCTACCGAAATGTCTTTTGTAGAAAGTTAAAACTAAGGATTTCTTTGTTCAAATTTTCGAAAACATCTAGATATTTATGATGCTCAAACCTTCTGTCTTTTCTATATCTTCTTCATAGGATTTGCTGCTTGCTGCTGAGGTTTTGCTTGCTTGTCAAAGATGTTTAGTTCAGATCACAGTGAGAATGATTTCACAAAACCAAGTGATGAGATGGACTTATGCACTAGTCTAGAGAAGTATGACTCTGACCCTGGTAACTACAACTCCCATGGATTGCCGAAAGCAGCCACCACACAGAGGAAGAAAGTGAATGCTGATGAAGAGGACTCGGACTTTGTGCCAGAGGAATCCTTAGCTCCTCCAAGGAAAGTTGTCAGGAAGATATCTGCTAGTGCTGGTGATCTGAGAGGACCTGACTATGTGAGCAAAAGCACAACACCTTCCATAGATGATGCTCCTAAGAAAACTGGTATGAAGAGAGCAAGGAAGAGGGTAGTTCGTGTTGTTGGCAGACAAACTTCCATGGTTGAAGACCCTAAAGAAGCTGCTGAAGAAGAAGATGAGATTCTAGCTCCTCCCAAGAAGAAGCTCATGGATGATCCTATGACCAAGAACACTGCTTCAAAGCCTCCTAAGGACAAGAAGTGTGTAGCTCACCGACAGAATACAAAGGACATTCTTGTAGCTGCTAAGAAGAAAGGCCCTGCTTCCAGTGACCCTGTTGCAGGGGAAGAAGATGATGAGGATGCAACCATTCTCAGGAAGCTCAGACCACATCTTCCAGTTCATAAAGATGCTCATCCTATAGCTGCAGACATGAAGAAGAGAAATGATGCGGGTCTAAGGAAGTTGAGAGCTGTTGACCCATTTGTTGTCCGAAGGAGAACTGCTGTTGATCCAAGGTTTCATACCAAGGAACAACAAGATTTCTATGAGACCGTCTTACTTGATAAAACCCCAGCCCTCAGTGATATGAGATTTGTTGACTGGGCTTATATCAAAGCCAATGAAGACTACTTTCCTCATGTTCAAGACAACTTCAGGTATGTGGACATTGAAGATTTTGTTGGAAAGGAGATGACCCCATGGAATGATTAGGTGATCATGCAATTCTACTCGATTGTTCATTTCTCTCGAGATGGTTCCATTGTGTGGATGACGGATGGTCACAGATATGAGTCAACAATTCATGAGTGGGCCACTATCATTGGTGCCCCTAAGAAAAAAGACAATGATGTTGATGTGTATTTCCAAGCAAACAAGAGTCACAACTCCATTGCCAATATGTACAAGCCAATTACTCGTGATTATTTGGCTAGTCACAAGACGGGCTCCATTTATTTCTTGCAAGCAGGAATACCCACAACTAACACTATTCTGAGATACACCTTGATGCCTAAATCAGGTGATGAGAAGATGATTAGAGGACACTCCATCAACTTGTTGCACCACTTGGACACTCACACCAGATTTAGAGTGATGGATTCAATAGTAGAGACTCTCCAAAGGACTACTGCTGATTAAAAGAGATCATGTGGATATGACGCATACATTGCTTATTAATGCCAAGCTAGGCAAGCATGTATATCTACTTGATCGTCCCCATCTACCTCTTCAACCAGAGTTTGAAGACAATGAAGTGGTGATGGATGACAATGATCCCAGTTTTGCTGCAGCCAGAAGGGCAGGAGAGGCAACACAAGCTGAGGCTGCTAGAAACAGGCCACCACGAGTTCCACAGCTCAGGACTCAAGTTGAGAAAATGGTATTTCTAGTTAGGTATGTCCAAGGCATGGAGAAGAACATTCACGAGATTCCACAAAACCAGAAGTGCCTTGAGAGAGTTGTGCAGACAAAATTTCATGAAATGGATGTGAAGCTCACGAAATTGAACACTATAGTCAAATAGCTTCAACATGACATTGACTCAGTGCAAATTCCTCACTCACATGATGATGATGACAGTCATGATGATGATGAAGAGTCACCTCCTCGCACTACCATGCAGTTCAGTACCAAGCCTAGATCTGTTGTTGTACCTGCTCCTGAGACACGACAGACTTCACAGCTCAAGCATCTGCACCTTCAACTCCACCGCCAGCATCAACTCAAGCACCTCCAGTATCCACTCCTCCAGCTCCAGGACATTCCGGAGAAGACTTTGCGGATGCTCTTCTATCGACCCCATTATCAAGTGCCCACATAGACGATTATCTTTATACTTTTTGAACTTTTTGGTAACTTGTAGCCAAAGGGGGAGAAATGTATAGATCATAGACTTTGAAAGAGAGAGAGAGAAATCTTTTGACTTTATTTTCTCTCATTTGCTTTTAAAACTTTGATCGTTTGGATGACCTTATCTTATGTGTGACCATACGCTTTCCCCTGTGTAATGCTACTTTACTATCTTTTAGCCACCCATGTGATGATCACTCACTTATCTTGTTGGTGTCATGTGCTTACTATTCATTCTTATCTTGTTTACGCACCACCAAGATGTATGTGACATGGAAGAGTGACCCATGATCCGAATTGATTGTGCATTTGCATTCAAAAAAAAATTTCATGCACAAATTTAGGGGGAGCTCTTGATTTTCACATACTTCTCAAAGTATCAATGCTATTTATTTATTATATCTTTTGTCGAAGCTTTTATGTTGTCATCAATTGCCAAAAAGGGAGAGATTAAAAGCAACATTGCTCCCTAGGGTGGTTTTGATAATTGATCGCAACGTATGCATCATTGGACTAATATGTCTTTCACGTATATTTCATAAAAGTTCAAAAGATGCTTTGGCCAAAGGTTTATATGGAGATGCCCCTTGATGCAAGAAACGAATAATATTGGCTCAAGCTTCAAGCTAGAAGATTCTTCATTTTCTATTTGTGAGAAATCACTTTTGAGTCCATAGGAAAGCCAATACTATTAAAAGGGGGTGAGGTATTAAAATGAACTGATTGCTCAAGGTGCTCTAAGTTGGCCACCAAAATACTCAGTCATTTTTCCCACATATCCATTCTGTGAAAAACCACATACACGAATTCGGTGTCACCAACTTTCATATTTCAGATCCACCGAGTTTGACCTGAGACAGAAACCCTAGCTACTGCCACCAAATCGGTGCGACTAAATCCAAATCGTTTCTACCGAGTTTGGGTGACCACCTTTCGGGTGCCTCGATACACAAAATCGGAATTTCTGAGTCTGAGTATCAGTGCCAGCGTGTTTTGTCATGTGACCGTTAGCTACCTTTTCGGTGTCACCGAGCTTCATATATCAGTCTCACCGAGATTCAAAAGTTCACACCTTTGTGCTAATTGGTACCATCGAGTTTTTAACTTCAATGTCACCGAGTTTGCCACTTTGTGTGTAACGGTTGGATTTTCGCTCTTGCCTATATATACCCCTTCACCCATCTCTCATTCGTGGGAGAAGCAATTAGAACACACACTTCATATCCAGATCCATTTTCTGAGAGAGAACCACCTACTCATGTCTTGAGACCAAGAAATTGCACTCAATTCATTTGAATCTTGATCTCTAGCCTCCCCAAACTGCTTTCGACCAAATCAACCTCTCCTACCCATGCGTATTTTATGAGAGAGTGATTTTGTGTTGAGGAGACTATCTTTAGAAGCACAAGAGCAAGGAGTTCATTGATCTACCACATCTATTACCTTTTGGACGGTGGTGCCTCCTAGATTGGTTAGGTGTCGCTTGGGAGCCTCCTACTTCGTGTTGTGGAGTTGAACCAAGATGTTTGTAAGGGCACGGAGATCGCCTACTTCCTGAAGAACTACCATGAGTAAGGCTAGTCCTCCGTGGACAGAAGCCGTGGTGGAATAGAGAAGACCGCTTCTTTGTGAAGCTTTCGTGGGTGGAGCCCTCCGTGGACTCTCGCAGCCGTTACCCTCCGTGGGTTGAAGTCTCCAGTAACATGGACGTACGATAGCGCCACCTATCGGAACCATGCCAAAATTCATCGTGTCAACCTCATGTGTTTGATCTCTCTACCTTACTCCTTTACTTTACACTTGCATGTTTTACTTTTTGCTGCTACCCTCTTAGAACTGCATGTGTAGGGTGTACTTGACTTGCTATAACTGCCATACCTGCCCCTCAACAAAAATTGCAAAAAGGCAGACAAATTATCTTGTCAAGTAGTCTAGTCACCCCCTCTATACATACTCTCAATCCTTCAGGGACCAACATACTACCACAAGTAATGCTCCCTATCCTAGAGAGGAGCAATGCGCCTGGCAAGGAAATGAGAGCCCACCATCTCTATGTTGAGCCCAGTAGCCCTTAGCTGGAGCATGTGGCTGATGGCGATCTCTAGCTTCTCGTCATCCGAGGCAAGGGCACTCCATTCATCCTTCCGGACGGGCTTCGATTTATGGACTTCGCAAAAGGATCGTTGTTTTTTGTCAACAATATAACACTATTCCACCCGCCATTATTCCCACTTCCTATGCAGGTTGATGGTAGGATACACTTCCTCGTGGACGACACGAGGGATCCACACGATGCTGCCGGAGCGAGCATCCTTACCCTCTATGCGCGGAATGAAGAAATGACGAAAGAGGGAGACATCAGGGACTATTCCTATGAAATTTTCGCACATAAAATGGTGGTCACCGCGTTCAGTGTGAAATCCAATAGCCGGAAGCCGTAGGTCAACATCAGATCTACGAAGAAAGCATAGAAAAGGGGAACCAAACCGTAGTAAAAGTATGTTGCGAAGAACAGATATTTCTCAGTTCCAGGCTTGGAGTCACCTGGAATCATCACCGATGCCGGGTGCGCTTTGGTTGCCCTCCCGTACATTGGGGGCGTACCTCGAGATGAGGTCGCTCTCCATGAGCATGGAGGGGAAGAAGATGTCGCACTTCCTCCGCATCGCCGATAGCGCCTCCTTCGCCTCAGCATCGACCACCTTCTTGGCCTCCTTCGCCTCGACATTGGTCGTCTTCCTGGCTTTCTTCGTCGGATCAGCGACGTGAAAGAAGATGCACATTTGGGCACCATGGCGAGCTTGGAGGCGGTCAGTGGCGGAGATTAGAAAATAGGTCCGGGGGCTCTCTGCTATAGAGTAGAAGGGGGCGATGAAGCACAGGGAATGCGACTGGGTGAGCAGCACGCTTGCAGAAACTCCTATTTTTACATGGGCGGAAAACGCTAGGGTCGCCTCCCCGAGCCCCGCATGCGCGACTTTTTAGGCACGACTTCTCAAAGCAACCGTCTCGTTCCACCACTTGCACGAACCGCAGTTAATGCGCATCTTGGTAAATCAGTAAAAACCATTATAACCGCAGGGAATTGCGGCCAGTGTGCGAGTGCACTCTTTTCGGGCCTAGCCCAAGAACATCACGGACGCAAGTGTAGCCCAGACCCGGGGGCTAATTTTGGTGTACTAAGAAATGGGTCCCTTGGCACCCAGACTTGCAGACAGGCAAAAGCGGCCTCCGGGGCCGATAAGACCTTGCTCGACAAGAACAATCTATAAGCTAAACAAACAATACCAAGCCCGACAAGCCACCTTGCTGGGAGAGAGAAGACTTAGCAGTGATCGCGCCCTATAGAACCCTTCCATATCTTCGCTGCTCCACCTCATCAATCTGGTTGTCAATATGAGTGAGGTGTCGAGCAGGCACGTGGTTAGGTGGGTCTAGTCACAGGTCAATGACATCAGTTAGAGACATGAAGCAATTTAATGACACCTGTCCTGCAGCGTGTCAAGAGAATAAGAGGTAGCTGGGAGAACGAGACAGAAGTAGAGGCAATCCAGAATGTTGCCATGGCGCCACCTCACGACAAATTTAATGCACCTCACTCAATCCATCAGAGATAGGTATTTCCCAATATAGCTCGTGTCAGTAGTTTTGGCAGCTACCGTGTGGACTATTTTAGCCGTTGTGGTAGCTCCTTGGACTATAAAAGGAGGTCCCTGTACTGGTGTTGTGATGTGCTATACGAATGATTTTTAAGCCCTTTCCGTGATAGCATTTTAAATTGTCGCCTAATGAGTGTGGGCGATAGGGATGCTCCTTCCCACACAACCAAAAAACCGTCGGGATAGGGCATGGGAATGCATACGTTTTGCATAACTAATTGTATGTGATGACGACATTTGTCCCAAACGCGAGTCTTCACATAATTGTTTCTGATATCTCCAATATCCCAAATGCTCCATCCTTGCAACTCGTTTTTGATCGCATTACCATCCCTATCGGACTTCTGTGGTTTTACCATAATTACGAAGCGCAGTCCATGCGGAGTCCATCCACGATATTATTCCACGCACGCCCGAAACTGGCTCTACATTTATGATGCGCGCCACATCACACACGCTTTGCAAAACGGCAATGTGTGCATGGTTACACACGTCTTCTCCATGAATTGAGTCAGATCATGATGTATATCACAAACGCTGTGCTTTATAGATTGCGTGCGCTGTAATGACATCTAGAGCGTATTTTCACCCTAGTTTAATTGCTGCTATTTAAAATTGTACCAAATTTTGCAAACCGTGTGCAGAGTAGTGGCCTGCAGAACGTAATTTATCCCTAATTTAATCCCTCCATTTAAAAATCACATATTTTGTATTTGGAAGTAGGCAATCAATTATTTGATGTTGAACCATGTTTATTACCAATATAGGTTTAAGCACGAATGCATAATTCATATCGATCCATGTTAAAGCTCCAACTAAAGATTGATGAACCACAGTCGTACTGAATACTGTGAAGAGAGAGGGAAAACACATTTTGGTTGCTGGAGAAGGTGAAGCGGAACGCCCATATTGTGTCATCCTCCATGCGTAATGCGCACATGACTCTAGGCCAACCTTTTGTCATGCTTGCCCGACCATCCTTCACTGTCTTCATTAGGACTTCACGACTCTCATTGTAGTCTTGATGAAATACTTTAACCTTCATTGCATGTCGACCAATCATGTACTTTGCGAGGTAATCATTAGTAAATTGTTTTGGGAACCACTACAAATGAAAAAGATTCAAACATTGTTGTGTAACAACACATTATGGGCAGTAAAAAGAGAAGAATTGAGAGTTCGTAGTGTTCAGGCCTGGATCTATATGCACTACATTATGGAATGACGGGGGAGTACAAGCTGAGGGATGAAACTAACCTCGGCGGAAAATGCTGCCAACTCCTATTGCTCTCCTGCATAAGTAGTGGAAAGGCATGATAAGTACAACAACCTTAACATCAAACAAATATAGCCAAGGTAAACAACATCATCTCCAAATGATAAAGAAGATATAAAATTGAAGGGAATGTTAACTACAAAAAGCTTAAAACCCACCAAATATTCTAATTCAAACTAGATAGTGGTTCACTGCAACTAACCTAACAAGCAAATGCACATAAATAGCGCATATGCTTAACAAGCAAATACAGATAAAAGAGGTATATAAGATAAAAGAGGTATATACTTCAAAACCGGACAAATGCCCAATGCAACCAACCTAACAACCAAATACAGATAAACAAGGCATCAACTCACTATAAACAACCAAATATAGCAATTCGTGAAACTGAAGTGGACAATTCATAATTCAACATCACATAGTCCTACTGAGCATTGCATTTTTGCATAACTGAAATAATTAAACACGGCACAGTTAAAACACCGCATGGAAAAATGTACTAGAACAAAGGGTAATTTTTGGCTAGTTAGAAAAAGTAAGATTTGCTGATAGGATGTTGCCTCACTTGTCATGGACGGGATCCTTCTAGTTGGAAGAGAATAGACCCATGGTGCGCCCTCTGATAGGATGTAGATGTGATGTTTCACCTTGGAAAACCCTTTGTCGGTGCCGTCCTCATGGTCGTGGTCGATGAAATCTGACTTGGCAATTGAGGATCCACAGCCGCCGCCACCACACAATGTGTCCTTCAAAAATGACAAAATGGTCTCGATTGTGTGCAAGGATTGCAAATCCTTAACCGCGTGGTAGAGGAGATAAGATGCAGGGCCTTCGAAGAGATCGACAACAGTTGAATCAAAGGGGTTGGGGATGGACCACTTAACTTGTGACACGGCCCGCATGAAGCTGTCTCTGTTGACAAGCTTGATTTTGTAGCCAGCTTTCCACAGATATGGTAATGCACTAGCCCACTAACGTGAAGCCTTCTCCATAGAAACGTAGTCAATGTCCTCGCTCTCTTCCGTGACGAGGTGTTGCTCCAGGATGAGCAGGTCGGGACGAACGGTGGTAAGCTCACCAACATCCGCCGGAGAGGCCATGATAAACCTCTTTTTGACCGAATGCTCGTCGGGCTCCCCGTGATACGTGGTCAGGCTTAGGCTGCGACTCTCTAGAGTAGGGGACGTGGATCTGGCGGGGAGGGACACCGTAGGCCTCATCTAAAAAGTCAGGGGCGACAGTATGGGAATTTCTAGGTAACCTGAACTTTATTATATAATCTAGGAGGCATGGGCAGACCGGTAGGGGTTGGAGGCACCGGCGGTGGCGGCCTCTGCGATCTAGGGTTCGAGGAGGAGGGGGGACTATGGAGGGCGCGCTATGGAGGAGGGGGACGCGGGGTGTTGTTTGAAGATAAGCCATGGATACTAAAATTTTTGGTAGCTGCGGGTGTAGATGGTGTTGGACAAGGGAGGGTGACGGTTCAAATGCCTCGGCTACTCAAATTTTACTATATGAGCATTGACACTAGCAGTGGGAAAACGATGGGAGAAGAGGCGGGAAACTGATGTGAGGAGTGGCGGGAAACGGTAGCGTGTTTGGATATATAACACCAATAATATGGAAACTTTAGTAAAGAAGGAAGCGCGAGCTAGCACAATGCTTACCCACGGGTGCCACATAGTGAGACAGTTGACCAGAACCGCTGTAAATATTCATGATTCGTTTGGCCTTTTTTGTACATTATAATTAAGTTCTCTAAGCATTAATTTAATTGCATAATTCAAATTAGAACTACAAATACATGCTCCGGTGCACCAAAATGGCTACAAACAGTCATACATGTGTCCTTTGATGCTTGTTTAGGTCTCATGCAAACAATGGGAATGAAATACAACCGTCTCGGCCTCTGACTCGGCCTTAAACCTTGAGAACCTCTGTTTTAAATCCCCGTAAATCCAAAACTCATCTGAAAATCATTAAACTTGGCATGGTGTCACGACATGGTAGATATCTATAGTGGAAAAAAATTGTCCATTTTGGGACAAGCTTTATTACAAGCCTCTTACAAACCGGAGATTTTCTCTTAAGAAGCCTCGTGGTTCCAATAGGGAAACTTGTCCACCATGTGGGCGAAACAATAATCCCTACCTCTTGTCACCTTGTCTTTTTTCTAGTGGCAACATCGTACAACAGGAGATTCGTGCGGAAATTTGAAATTATTCAGGGTTCGTTTGGCCTTTTTCATACATTAATTGATTTTTCTAGGAATTTATATCCATAATTCAAATCTAACTACAAATACATGCTAAGGTGCTCTAAAATGTCTAGAAAATCGTACGTGAGTGCTTGGGTGCATGTTTAAGTCCCATGCAAGGAATGTTCATGGATTATAACCGTATTGGTGTCCTGGTCGGCCTCAAACACTAGGAATATCGTTTTTTGAAAGCACAATCGCTCCCTAGGGTGGTTTTGTTAATTGATCACAACATATGCATCATTGGACTAATGTGTTTTTTAAGTATATTTAAGAAAAGTTTGAAAGATGCCATGGCTAAAGGCTTACGTGGAGATGCCCCTTGATGCAAGAAAGGAATAATATTGGCTCAAGCTTCAAGCTAGAAGACTCTTCATTTTATATTTTTGAGAAGTCACTTTTGAGTCCATAGGAACGCCAATACTATTAAAAGGGGGTGAGGTAGTAAAAAGAACTGATTGCTAGAAATGCTCAAAGTTAGCCACCAAAATACTCAGTCATTTTTCCCACATTTCCACTCTATCAAATTCCATATACA
This sequence comes from Hordeum vulgare subsp. vulgare, assembly GCF_904849725.1. Classification (NCBI taxonomy): domain Eukaryota; kingdom Viridiplantae; phylum Streptophyta; class Magnoliopsida; order Poales; family Poaceae; genus Hordeum; species Hordeum vulgare. The sequence goes on along the minus strand of NC_058520.1, from coordinate 294,655,645 downwards.
CAAATTCGGTGTCACCAATTTTCATATTTCGGACCCACCGAGTTTGACCTCAGACAGAAACCCTAGCCATTCCCACCAAATAGGTGCAACTGAATCCATATCGGCGCTACCGAGTTTGGATGACCAACTTTCGGGTGCCTCGGTACACAAAATCAGAATTTCCGAGTTTGAGTATCGGAGCCACCGAGTTTGGCCATTTGACTGTTAGCCACCTTTTCGGTACCACCGATTTTTATATGTTGGTCTCACTGAGATTCATAAGTTGCTACTTTGTGCTAATCGTTACCACCGAGTTCTTCACTTTGGTGTCACCGAGTTTGCCACTTTGTGTGTAACGTTTGGATTTTTTGTGCTACCTATATATACCCCTTCACCCAACTCTCATTCGTGGGAGAAGCACTCAAAACACTCTGGTCATGTGTTAAGAGGAAGATATTCCAATCCAATCATTTCAAACTTGATCTCTTGCCTCCCCAAACAACTTTCCACCAAATCAACCTCTCCAACCCATGCATATTCTGTGAGAGAGTGATTTTGTGTTGAGGAGACTATCTTTAGAAGCACAAGAGAAAGGAGTTCATTGATCTACCCCATCTATTACCTTTTGGAGGGTGGTGCCTCCTAGATTGGTTAGGTGTCGCATGGGAGCCTCCTACTTCGTGTTGTGGAGTTGAACCAAGATGTTTGTCAGGGCAAGGAGATTGCCTACTTCCTGAAGTTCTAACGTGAGTAAGGCTAGTCCTCCATCGATGGAAGCCATGGTGGAATAGACAATGTCGGTTCTTTGTGGACCCTCCATGGACTCTCGCAGTCGTTACCCTCCGTGGGTTGAAGTCTCCACTAACATGGACGTACGATAGCGCCACCTATCGGAACCATGCCAAAAATCGTCGTGTCAACCTCATGTGTTTGATCTCCCTACCTTACTCCTCTAGTTTACACTTGCGAGTTTTACATTCCACTACTATAGTCCTAGAACTAAATGTGTAGGATGTACTTGACTTGTCGTAACTTCCATACCTGCCTCTCATCTAAAATTGGGAAAAGGCAAAAAAAAATATCTTGTCAAGTAGTTTAATCACCCCCCTCTAGACATACCTTCGGTCCTACACGTGGTATCATAGCTTTGGTCTCCATTTCATTGGTTTAACAACCTAGGAGAGTATGGCGTCTAGTGAGGGAAACTATCACCGTAGAAGTCCATATTTCGATGGCACTAATTTTGCTAGTTGGAAGCATAAGATGAAAATGCATATTCTTGGTTTTAATCCTCATGTTTGGGCTGTTATTCATGTTGGTGTGCAAGGTAACTTATTTGGAGAAGGACATGAACTTGATCGTGATGCGATAGTTGATGAACAAAAGATTTTGCAACTCAATGCTCAAGCCTGCGACATGATCTTCAGCTGTCTATGCCTCGAAGAATTCAACAAAATCAGTCGTCTTGAGAATGCAAAAGAACTTGGGATACTTTGATCGATATGCACGAAGGTACTGACTCTGTCAGAGAATCTAAGTTGGATGTGCTTCAAAGTCAGCTTGACAAGTTCAAGATGAAGGATGGTGAAGGTGTTGCTGAAATGTACTATAGGATAGCTCTCATCAGCAATGAGATTCCCGGCTGAGGAAGCAAAGAGATGATCGAAAAATTAATCATCCAGTAGATACTTAGAGCTTTTGATGGCAAGTATGACACAGTGTGCACATTGTTCCAAATGATGCCAACTTAAGGCATTGGTAGGATTGTTGCTCATGAGATGTCACTCAAGAAGAAAGACGAGCTGCACAACAAGTCAAGCGGTGCTTACAAACCTTCATGTGATGCTCCCGCTACTTCAAAGGACAAACTTGTCACTTATGAAGAGATGTGTCTCGTGGTCCGAGAATTCAACAAGTTATACAAGAGTAGAGGCAAAGAGAGAAGCTCCAGCTCAAGACATGATGAGAACCGTTCGTCCACTCATGACCGAAACTATTACAATTGTGGGAAGCCCGGACACTACTCCAATGAGTGCTCGTCTCCCTACAAAAGAAGAAAATAGTCACCTTGAAGACGAAGCTCAAGAGATGAGTCACCATGCACAGAGAGAAGGAGTAAAGAACATCACTACGAACAAAGACACTCACAGAGAGGCAAGGAATCGGAGAAGAAGGACAAATACACCAAGAGCAGCTCAAGAAGAAGACATCAAGCTCATGTTGGTGAATGGGTTTGTGGCTCCGAGTATGATCACCACTCCGAGAGAAGCAATCACTACAACTCCGACTATAGTCAAGATGAAGGTGTTGTCGGCATTGCACTTGTTTCCTCCAACTCCTACGACACATTTGACTCACCAAATGAGGTGTTCGGAAACTGCTTCATGGCTAAAGACCCCAAGGTATCACACCCCAAGTATCTTGATTTTAATAGTGATGATGATGACTTGTTAGGAGAAGATGACTTGCTCTTTGATAAAAATAGTGATTGCAATGAAACTGAACTTTCTAATTATCATGCTAGTCAAGAGAAACTGAGTGATAATGATAAGAGAGAAATTGAATGACTAACTCAAGAATTAAAAACACTCAAGTTAGCTCATGAGACTACTCTAGAAGATCATAGAGAGCTTCTAAGAACCCATTATAAGCTACACTTCAAAAAGCTCAATTTGGAGCAAGAGCATCAGTTCCTAAAAGCGATCAATGATGATCTTCGAAAGAAGAGTACTTCTTATCTAGCCAAACGATTACTTTTGTCTAATTTTGTTCCTCAAGTTTAACCTAGGAAGACTAGCAACAAAGGCAAGAAACTTTCTAGTCTAGTAACAACAATTTTAAAGCTAAATCCAATAATATTGTCGCTAGTAGCTCTATTGATTCCACTAATGATTCTCCTAGCCAAGTTACACTTGAGCAAGAAAAGAATTTAGTGGAAGGGATTATAGAGAGAGGTGTCTTCAAGAGTCTGGTTGGAAGTCAACAATTTGAGGAAATTGTGCGCAAGCAAGGAGTACATCAGAAGAAGCAAGGTGCTCGCAACTTCAACATCAACAGAGATGATTGGGAACAAAGTCCATACCCCATTCCTAAGTTTGTTCCCCAATAGGAGAACTATGATCCTACTCCTCCCGAAGGAACAAGCTCACAAGATAGCCTTCTACCACAAGACCACAAAGGCAAGGGAAAGCTTCAACATGACATTGACCTATTTGAAGAATAACCCCAAGCCAAGGTCAAGTGGGTTCCCAATGACACAACTATCTCTACCTCAACTAGTGACTCCGCCAACGAAATTCACTCTTATTCATTTTTGGCAAGAACTATTTGCAATCAACCTCAACCATATGCATTAGTGCAAGGAGTCACACATTCCCTCAAAGGTAAGAAAATAACAAGGTAATTAATGCATCTTTCGACATCAACCCGTATGTGTTTCACTCCATGTCCATAGATATTCTTGCATATGTTCCTTTTGCTTTGGGACTAGCTCATGTAGGTGAGAAGAGTAAGAAAACAACAAGGATTGCTCCCAACTAAAGATGATATTCATCACCTTGGAGCATCCACTACTACTTCACTTGAAGTCTTCTATGACAAAACCCAAGGTTAGTTGATCCCTCTTAGGGGGGAAGTCATATCAAGGGGGAGCTTTACTCTAAGAATTGCGTATAAGGATCCCCTAAGGATATGAACATATTAATGCTTATGTAAAAGTGGTAACCCCACTTGTGCTTAACGATGAGTATGACCTTTGATTAAGTATTCTTACTTGGGTCCTATGTCAATATACTCATATATAGATGCTTTCGTCATCACGCAAGTGCTTGATAGCTGCTAGGATGTATGTGCATGTTACCATGTTCTACGTGTCATTCTTATTGTGTGAGCATGTTGGTCTACATGTGTTTGATCATTCAAGGACATCCAATTGTTCATATTTGGCTCTTGATTTATCTTTTGCCAATTGCATGGACAAGAATGCCTATGACCCTTCTCTAGCTATCTATGTTATCTTATCTCAAGTTCTATTCACGCTTCATCACAAAACTTGAACAAGCACTTGTAAATCCCTCTGTGTAAAAGTGCACTCGTAATTCCGTATCGTCAATGGCTGACTTCCAAAACCTCTTTGAAAATCTCGGTGAGACCAATTTCACAAAATCGGTTCCATATCGGTACCACCGAAATCACAAATTTGGTTACACAGAGTTTTCCTGTCAACTAGCAGTAGAGGACCTCGGTGACACCGATTTCGTAATATCGGTGACATCGACAACACAAGGGTATATATTCCAGTGGACTGAATCTTTGGTTTCAGTTCGTCAAAGTCGTTTCGTCCTGTGGGGACCCCGACTTACGAGTCGAGATCGCCAAATTAACATGCTCAATGATCCGAGAGATCAATGCTCACTAAACACACAATAACAAGAGTCTTACATCCATACATACCATTTGATACAAATAATGACCTTTGCGGTCAAGTCTTACATATATAGGGCCTTGAAGGCTAACACACCAAACTTGACCAATGGCGGAAATATTGGTCGAAAGCGTGAACCCATGCCATCAGCCTTAACCTACAAGAATTCTGACTGTGAAGCATCCTAGCTCGTAGGTATGTCACCAAGGTACTCTTCACCATCCCCTATTCTCTCATACCTGGTGAATGAAATAACAAGTGGCAAGCCAATGAGTACTTTGAATGTACTCGAAAACAGCCCTGGATGAGTATAATGTAATTTTGATACAATATGAAGTATAATGCAGCCTTTGTGGAATGTAGGTTTTATTAATGCATAAATATGGTCAAGTATTTAGATGGTCATGCATAAGTAGTAACCATAAGAACAGGTTACAGATATCAACATAAATGTTCCAAGGACTGAACACCTCATGTTCATCCTCCATGTCAAGTCACCAAACTTGACCAACTAATCACTTTCTCATGTAACCCCTTCATACACACACACACTTGGTTTATGCGGAAACGACTCGACATAGTCTAAGCAGGACTACCCAAGTTTCCTTGACCATGGACACGGCTATTCGAATAGTTTTACACTCTGCAGAGGTCGTGCAGTGTACCCACGAGATCCGGGAAACTTTCGTGTCAACCACGACTCGCGGTATGTAACATACCCAAGGTAAGTACCAAATCATTGCCTTTCCCCTAATGACACTAGAAAAAGAGTCTACTCGATTGGTACCCAACCCACATGATGTACGTCTTACGAACACCAACTCTAGACCGTATCATCCATGCAGGGACCAACGGTGTGCCCAGAACACGTAAAACGGCATAGTCGTCCTACCTAGCACGACCCTGTCACGAGAGTGACAATATCACTCCGCCACTAGTAATGCGGGCTCTTTGCTAGCACGGCCAGAGTAATCATCAAAGCCTCGTCCCATAAAAGGGTATCCTGGTCGCACATGTAAGGTTGGGATGGTCAGCAAATCTTAAATCTAATCCCATTTCCGAAACCACTCACACAAAACCTTTCCGGTACACCACTTCTTTCTCAAGTGGTCATCCAGCTCAACACCATCACCCTTGGGCATTAGTGGCACCCGACGGGGTTTTCCTAAAACCTTTGATATCACCTCTCTGTTGCCATTACCATGCATATGCTCATTCTATGTGTAGCAGTATTAACTACTTGTCAACTTTTATCACCTTGAATGTCGGTGCACTGAACACTGGGGTCTCCTGTGCCCTAGACTTGTGCACGGGTGCCGGCAACACCCTTGGCGACAGTACATGAAGAGGGCTGACAAGAAGATAAACCCAAGCTCGCCAAGTCCACAACCCTCCAAGGGTGTCAAGAACAAGCCCAAGCTACAAGGCCCCGACAAGCCCTCCTTGCTGAGAAGACCAACAAGGACCCAGCAAGCCCTCCTTGCCGGGAAGACACGCAAGGCCCCGGCAAGCCCTCCTTGCCAGGAAGACGCCCAAGGCCCCGACAATCCCTCCTTGCCAGGAAGATAGGTTAGGCCACCGGCAAGAACACCAGGCCAGCAAGCTCCCTTCGGCCGCCAGGTGTCCCTCCTATCACAGTTCCACCGACTGCCACCGCTCCAGCGCACCCCTCATGTGCCAACACAAAGCCCAGGTGTCAAAACACCTGGGTATGTGCCGATGCCACCCTGATGCAGGTCATGGGGCCTGACAGGGCATTTACTACCCTTGACACTGCGGTAGATAGATAGCGGTGAACCCTATTTACTATGCGACTTGTGAACCCACTACAGAGCACTGTTGGTGACCCCTTTGCCTATAAAAGGAGGCCCAAAGCTCAGTTCTAGGGTTGGACCTTTTAGGGTTTAGACTCTTTGATCACTGGCCGAAAGGCAGTCACTATAGCAAGTAATCCTACAGAAAGTACCCAATACAACAAACAAAGTAGGAGTAGGGTTTTACGCGCTAAGCGGCCCAAACCTGGGTAAAAACCTTGCTGGTGCTGATCGCAAGCTCGACCCTTGGCGCCACCTCTCCCCCCGGTCGGCGCCAAGGGATCCATCGAGGTTCCCACAGGCGCGTCATTTTCCCGACATCTTTGGTGCGCCAGGTAGGGGGACTGCGAGCTTTTTCACGAATCCGAGCAAGCTCTGTACCAGATCTTTGGAAGTTTAGCGCACCGCTGCATTTCCCCAAAGTGAGCCCAGTGGTGGTCGCTCCACTCTGACATAGCCTCCTAGCACCTCCACAAGTGTGCCGCTACGCAAGCGCATGGCAAGGAAATGGAGACCCCGATTTCGACGTCATCTGGCCGCTCTAGGACAGTGCGTTGCTGTTGAGGGTGCGCCTGGGGGCTTCCGCGAGTCCTCCAGCGCCTATTCCGGCGGACGCACCTCTTCGGAGTGATGCATAGCCGTCGAGGATGCGCCAACAGGACCTGAAGCCCGTGCACGCACTCCAGCAGAAACGTTGCCCCCCAGTAAGCGTCGCGTCACCGCTGACGATGCGCTCGGGGGCACCACCAGCATGGCCTGGCAAAAGAGAAAAATAAGTTACACCCCGGCAAACCCCTTTCCTACGCGATAGTCAAAGACTATCGGCAAGAACCTTGCCGGCGGGGAGGTTTCCTGGAGGGTGTAACATCCCGCTTGCCGGGTATCTAAGGCCCCGAAAAAAGATCTAGACGTCGCGGGAAGAAGTGTCACGGCACAACATATAAGTGATAACAATTCTAGATGAAATTTTTGAGTACATAGGTTGTTTCCTTTCTAGAAATCCCAATCTTTGTTTGAGAAACTTGCGCGCAGAAGGAACCTTGCCAGGACCAGTGCACCTTGGTTCTGTTTCGAGCTCTTTCAACGACCTGAATGGCCACAGAGCGCCTTCCCACTGTTTCCAACTTGCTCAACAGACCAAGCGGCTATGCAGCGCGTTATTTCTCCTCGAGCCACGCTCGATGATTCAACGATTGCATTGAGTGCGGCAAGGAGCCATGCCGGTAACGACCCCTCCGACGAACTGCTAAGGATATGTTCCTCAAAGCACTAGCGGCAGGACCAGTCATGCCGGCAAGCTTCCGGAAAACACAAAGGGTGTATCATACAAAGAGGGGGATCAGAGAAAAGGGAAAACAACATTTCATTCATTTGTTCTCAACAAGCTCACGCAAATTACATGGATGATTTTTACTACTCTAATCTATGATACTGTCTTTTGGTAAGAGATAATGCTTGCCAGACAAAAGTTCAAGAAGACAAAAAGCGGCAAGGCCCCGGTGCAACCCAGGCTGGCTCCTCCTGGACCAGCACTGCGCGGAGGAGAATGGGGCGTGAGGGACAGCGGAGCTGGGAACCTGGCAGTGCCAGCAATATGCAGCAGCGTCGGTTCATCCGGCTCGTCGGTCCCAACCCGGGAGGAGGAGAGCCATAGACTGACGATGATGGTATGACCGACGGTCAGTCCGAGGTCAGGTCCTCGTACATAGGCTTAGCCTGCCGAGGATCTGACCCGTACCCACTATCGCTCCCGTCTGTCATGTCCTCGTCACCCTCGCGCGAGGAAGGGCTTTTAGTCCCGCTCGAGCTCTCTTCGCAGCAGGTGAGGCGTACACCTAAGCTCCCGTGTATGTTGACAGAGAGCAGGTTGTTCGCCATAATATTAAAGCGAAGAACGTGTCGTCCCAGAGATTGTGGGCACGAGCAAAGCTCTTCCACCCATAGCCATGGAACATGAGTCGAGGCCCCGGTTGCTCCACGGCCACTGGTACGGCGCCATTGCCGCAGCCATGAACCTGAAGCCACAACATCCAGAGCTTCTCTTCGCTCATCTCCCTGGCGAAGGCGATGGCGAGTTGAAGCCTGGTCCTGATGCGGCCTTGCATTTTGATAAGGAACTCTAACTGAGTCCTTTCAATATGAGTCCCCGTGGGAACAAGCCTCGGGGAAGATGGGGGTGCTCGAGTAGCATCCCGCCTTCCCCGTCCACAGCCTCCGCGGCGACCGTGGCCCCTCGCACCTCCGCCTCCTCGGGAGCTCGGGCCACCCTCCGCAACTGCGGCCCCTGAAGTTTTGGCATGATCCGAGCGGGATCCTCTCGCCGCTCTGGCGGCCGATGGTGGCCGTCCTCGTCCCCTAGCCATGGTTAGGGGCGAGCGCCACCCGAAGCTAAGGAAGACGCTACAGAAACAAGCTGGGGGTACCGAGCGTTTCAGGAGTTGGATGGATGAGCAAAACTCCCTCACAAATCCCCTAATTTATAGCGCAAGGCGCGGGGGCTAGCCCTCCTCGCTCTAGAAATTGTCGCCCCTCTCACCCAATCACCCATGATCATGGGCGAATAGGGGGTCGCCCTGCTGCGCAAAAGCATGCGAGGGTGGGCCCTGTCACGACTGCGACCTTTAAGGCCATGATCGCCACTTTCCTGACCATTATTGTGCATGCCTCACGCATGGGAGTAGTGCTTAGGTGGGACGGCCACTGTGCGCACGCCTCTCAACTTCGCGCGCTCGATGCATGACGTGGGGAAAGGCTACTTGCAACGGCTCCAAACTGCAAAATACCTTGTCACAGAAGCTCGTGCACCACTTTGGGCCTCACCCAACAACGCCACGCACGCGTGTGTGGCCCAGGCCCGGGGGGCCCGTTCTGTGCACTGAAGATTTGGGTCTCTTGTGCCCCATACTTGTGCACGGGTGCTGGCAACACCCTTAGCGGCAGTACACAAAGAGGGATGACGGGAAGATACACCCAAGCTCGTCAAGGCTACACCCCTCCAAGGGTGTGAAGAACAAGCCCAAGCTATAAGGCTCCAGCAAGCCCTCCTCGCCGAGAAGACCCGCAACGCCCCAGCAAGCCCTCCTTGCCGGGAAGACAGGTTGGGCCACCAGCAAGGACGCCAGGCCGGCAAGCTCCCTTCGCCCGCCAGGTGTTCCTCCTGCCACAGTGTCACCGACTTCCATTGCTCGAGGACATCCCTCATGCGACAGCACAAAGCCTAGGTGTCAAAACACTCGGGTACGTATCGATGCCACCCTAATGCATGTCAGTGGGGCCGACAAGGCATTTACTGCCCCTGACAGTGTGGTAGATAGATAGCGGTGAACCCTGTTTACTATGCGACTCGTGAACCCACTAGAGAGCATTGTTGGTGGCCCCTTTGCCTATAAAAGGACGCCCAAACCTCAGTTCTAGGGGTTGGACCTTTTGGGGTTTAGAGTCTTTGATCACTAGGAGAAAGGCAATCACTATAGCAAGTAATCCTACAGAAAGCACCCAATACAACAAACAAAGGAGGAGTAGGGTTTTACGCGCAAAGCAGCCTGAACCGTGGTAAAAACCTTGTGGGTGTTGATCGCTAGCTGTGCTCTTGCCGCCACCTCTCTCCCGACCGAACGATCAAGGGATCCTCGGCGGTTCCCATAGGTGTAATTTTCCCAACAGTGACCCTCATAGTTGGTAGGGTCATGCTCAATGCAAGTGCTCCAGGGGAGCCATTGATAACACCATACTGGAATGTAGCGATTAATCATGACTATATGCACCGGAATAAAGTAACCAACATGTCATGCATAAAAAAACTCTGACATGGTCAAAGGGCTGCTTGCCTTGCTCAAGTAGGTCTCCGGGGTCTTCGAGGTCTTCTAGTCCAACTTCGAGTACTCCGTCTATTTCGCCAACTCTCGTAGGAAAGAACCACGGTAAGCCACACAGCAAGCAGGAACAAATGTGCTCAAAAAATAGGAGTTTTATTTATCTTGGACCTCTCTCGTCATAAGAATATACCAGAAGTTTGTTCTAGGACATTTGGATCACGAGAAATTTTTGAATGAAAGAAATGAGGAATAGGTTATCCTTTAAGAAGTCTATAGAAAACATTCTGCTATAAATGAGTGGAGGCACTCATTTAACATAGAAAGAATTTAGAAACATTTAGGAAGTCGTTTAACTAGATTTGGAGTTACTATGAATTTCCTATGGATTTTCTAATATGGAACAAATAGCAAAAAGGGGCTATTTATTTGATGCAACAGAAATATAGCAGATAAAAATGCTCATCAAAGTTAGGAAATTAGCCAATGATTGTACAAACCTCTGGAAATTAGAATCACCCCATTTGGAGTTTATTTGGAGGCTATAAGAATTTTCAAGGGTGTAGTTTGAAATTAATCACATCCATGTTTGCATTAGATCTCTACAGAAAATATCTCTGGAAAAATGTGCAAAGCACATATTCGGGTAAATCTAGATTTCGGAATCTACATAAATTTGAATCAAAAACTTTGGAGTTGATTTGCATTTTCCATGTATTTTAGGAGTTCTCATAAAAATATAAAAAGAAAGGACAAGGCATACCCAATTGGCTATACTACGCATCGCTCAGCCTGGCCAGCGGAGTGGCCACACCGATGGTGTATTCACGCTGGTGCGCCTTCGCTGCGGGGAGGCGGGTCTGGTGCGGTGCGCCTCCACTTAAACCGAGGGGGCCGGTCTTGGCTCCCTCACGAGCGGGACCCGGTCGTTAGATCGTCTTCTACCTCCAGCTCGAGCTAGGCGAGACAGGGGCGTCGGGGCCGAGCGCTCGCCAGCACCTCCCCAACGGCACTGGCTGCCTCTAGCGGTGCTCCGGCCACCGGAGGACTCGGAGGCCTCGAGCTGCACCCACCTGGGCGCTCCACCCCTGCCGTAGGGGACCGCACTGAGCGTGCCATCAGCTGCAACGGGTCCGGCGATGGCGGCCGCAGTGCCCAACCTTCTGGTCAACCAAGGGGGGAGATGGAGAGTGGGGAGGCCACATGGAAATCTGGGCACCTCACCACAGTCGAAGAAGGAGAGGGTCGAAGGGGGAGCTCGGGGAGGATCTATGGGCTGGTCCAGGAGGTGCACAGAGGGAGGAGGGAATGAGAGAGGGCAAGAGAGGGCTCGAGGCGATGAGATAAGCAAGGGAAGAACGAGATCAAGCTCAGGTCTGCATCTAGTGTACTCTGGCACGGCCAGCACATGTGGCGTGAGCACGTTGGAACCTTGCTAGCATCGTGGAGGGGTCAGATGGTGCTCTGCGGGGCTCTGGGACACGTTGTCTTTGCTGGACTAGAGTTGCAGCAAGAGGCCAAGGTGCAGAGCATCATTTTTGCATGCCAGTGGTGTGGTCACCACGGCCACTCATTCCTACAGTGGCCTAACGACTTGTCAAAGATGTCTTTAGCCCAGGGTATGAATGAGGTTGATGGTGGAGTTTGGCAGTATATGAAGATGGTTTGGCTGGGTTTTGACTGCGGTTTAGTTTGCAGCAGCTGACTTAGGGCTAGCAATGAGGGCACTTACTGGAGGGCTTGTGAAACAAGACCTTGTCTGGCAGTATTTGGTACAGAAGGACTACACTATTGCAAAGTTTCAGACCAATAGGAGGTGTTTAGCTAGTACTTGCAGTTCAAAGCTATATTTTTGCAACAAACAAGTTTCACAAGGGATGCTCATATTTCTCACTTGAGCATGGCATACTTTGGTTTGGAATGATGCATTAGCAAGCGAGAGGCTCTCTGGAAGGAGGTGGGGGCATCAGCTTAAGCAAAAGTGTAGCAAGAGGGGTAAAATAGTGCTGCCAAGGTAAAAATAAGAAGTAGATACATGAATTCACCTTCCAATAATTGACCAATGGACATGTTAAGGTTATTTGAGGTAAAAAGGGACTAGAGAGAGTTGTGGTAAAAATTTACGCTCAAGGAGATTAGTGGAACGGGCCAAAGCAACAGTTTTGGTAATTGGACAGAAGGTGTTTGATGGATACCAGGGCTAGCAAATGGACTCCATTTGTTATGAAACTTAACACGATGACATAATAGGTGAAAATAAGCTTGGACACTAAATTTGGGATTTGGTGGAGAAAGTTTGCAATGTAGACTTGTAAAACCAATGAAATGGATATAAATTTATTCCTGCATATAAAACCATCCAAATCATTTCCCACAAATCCACAAACTGGTGTGGTGGCATTATTTGAGCATTAGAGCATGCCCAAAAAGTTTGGGATCAATTGGAGAAACTTTATAATGTAAAGTTTCCCAAAGTTAGAAATCAACAGAGAAGGTTTTGAGGGGTTTGGGACAAGTTCTTCTATTCTCCTTGATGCACCACTTGGTGTGGATGCATTATTGGAGTATCGGAACATGTCCACTAAATTTGAGCACAATTGGAGACATTTGGAAATGTAGTGTTGCTCATATTTGGATTTGTACAAATAGGGTATTGGAATATTTAGTTGAATCAAATTAACTTGGATTGAGATGAAACTTGGCAAGATCATCACATATATCATGTGTGACATGCTAGAATTTTACTGGGATTTAAAATATTCCAAAAGCTTGAAAAAGGTAGGAAGGGGTTCTGGCTAATATTTTGAACATGACGAGGTGTTGAAATTCTTATATATGGAATATATATGTCCACTGAGTTTTCCGAAATTTTCTCAAATAATTTGAAAGCAATAAAAGTAACTTTCCTTCATAAGGGACCATTTCTGTCCTCAGAGAAAGGTATTTAACAAAAAAAGTAAAATAACTTTTAAAATAATAATATTGTGGTTTTGGGAAGCCATTTTGATAATGGGATTTAAATAAAATATTTGGTGCAACGTAACCTCCCTAATTCGAGGACTTGTAGTACAAATCCAAACTCACGGGTTTTTGAAAGATTAAATCAAGGAAATTCTTTTTGGTCAAAATAATGCTTGGTTAAAATAGTTTCTGGTCCTATACACATGGCATGATCATTAGGCAAGGGTTTGGGTTAAGAAGGTGAGTTTGGAGAGGAGTAGGAACATTGTGATCCAAACACAAGCAAACAAGCAAGCAAGCAATAACCACATCAAGCATCACAAGCATTCACAAAAGTTTTAATTGGCCCTAAATTTTGAGTTAGAACACAAGATGTTACATGTCCCAAACCCTACGCTACCACCTGGACCCCTGGTCGCTGCCCTTGACTCCCCGTGTGTCTCCGCCGCTCGGAATCACCGTCGTAGAAGGATTCTTCACCGCCGTCGCCGCCGTATTCGGACTGTTGCCAAGTTAGTGTACAGATCCGCCCCTTTATTTTGTGCCTCCCCAATCTATCTCATGCGCATTAGAAGATTTATCCACAAGCCACAGTGTGCGATCTCTCCATCCACCAGATGCTCCCATAGATCAGAGAACGATGATTTTTTTAGGTTTAGCTGTCCGCAGACCTCATCTCGGTGACACCGATTTGCAAAAGTCGGTTCCACCGATTTTGAACATAGGTTTCCTGAGAATGAACTCTGTAAAACCGATTTATCAATTTCATTTCCACCAAAATGATGACCAAGTTTGTGAAAGTTCATGTGTCTCGGTGACTCTGAAAGTTCAAACTCGGTGCTAATGAAATGTGATCTACATAAAGCTAAAACTAAGGATTTCCTTATTCAAATATTTTTTTCAAAAACATCTGAATTTTGTGATACCCAACCCTTCTATCTTTCCTATATCTACTTCACAGGTTTTGCTATTTGCTGCTGAGTTTGTGTGAGAGGAAACTTCTGACTCTGACCTTGGATGATAGCCAAAATGCGTGGATCAGATGATAGCCAAAATGATTTCACAGAAGAAAGTGTTGACATGGACTCATGCACTAGTCCAGAGAAGTCTGACTCTTACCTTGGATCCTACAGCTCCCATGGCTTGCCCAAGGCAGCCACCGGGCAGAGGAAGAAACTGAATTCTGATGACAAGGACTCAGACTTTGTGTGAGAGGAAACTTCTACTCCTCCAAAGGCTCCAGGGAAGACTATCAGGAAAGAGTACGCTAAACCTGCTGATCTGAGAGCACCTGAATTTGCAAGGCAGAGCACAAAAATACCCACTCACAAACTTGCCAAGAAGGCTGGAGTGAAGAGGCCTTCGAAGCGGACAGATCATCTTGTTGGGAGAAGGACTTGAAGATTATGCTGGTGAATATGAGATCCCAGATCCTCCTCCTAAGAAGAAGCTTATGGCTCATGCCATGAAATATTCTCCTAAACACTACACCTCGGATAAACACTACAAAGGACATTCCTGCACCTATCAAGGAGAAAGGCCCTGCATCCAGTGCCCCTGCTGCAGTGGCGGTAGAAGATGAGAATGCACGAGTTCTCAAGAAGCTCAGACCAACTCTGCCAATTCACAATGCTACTCAACTAGTAGCAGAGGATATGACGAAGAGAAAGGATGCCGTATTGAGGAAGTGGAGAGCATTTGATCCATATGCCGTCAGAAGAAGAATTACTGTTGATCCAAGGTGTCAAACCAAGTAACAACAATATTTTTATGAGACTGTCTTGTTTGACAAGAGTCCAACTGTCAGTGATATAAGGTTTGTTGACTGGGCATATATCAAGCAGAATGAAGAATCCTTTCCCCATGTCTTAGAAAATTTCAGGTTAGTGGACATTGAAAAGTTTGTTGGAAAGCAGATAACCCCATGGAATGATGAGCTGATCATGCAATTTTACGCAACTGTTCATTTCTATGGAGATGGTTCTTTGGTCTGAATGACTGATGGTCACTGGTACGAGTCTACTATTGATGAGTGGGCCACTATAATTGGTGCCCCAAAGCAGGAAGATCAAGATGTTGATGTGTATTCTAAAGTAAAGAAGAGCCACAACACTATGGCCAATATGTACAAGCCAATTCCTCACAAGTATTTGGCTAGTCACAAGATGGGCTGAGTGTACTTTTTGCAAGAAGGAATTCCCACTACTAACACTATTCTGAGACACACCTTGATGGCTAAATCAGGTGATGATAAGATGATGAGAGGACACTCCATCAACCTGTTGCACCTTTTGGACACCCACACCATATTTAGAGTGATGGACTTGAGAGTAGAGACTATCCGGAGGACTGCTGCTGATCAAAAGAGATCATGTGGATATGCCCCTTACATTCAGATGCGTATCAATGATAGGCTAGGCAAGCATGTATATCTACTTGATCGTCCCCATCTAGCTCTTCAGCCAGAGTATGAAGACAATGAAGTGGTAATGGATGACAATGATCCCTGCTCAGCGTAGCAAGAATAGCAGCAGAGGTAGCAGATGTTGTGGCTGCTAGAAATAGGCCACCACCAGTTCCTAGCTCAAAATCAAGATGAGCAAATGGCATTTCTAGTTAGCTTTGTCAAAGGCATGGAGAAGAACATCGAGGACATACTTCAAAGTCATAAAAGCCTTGAGAGAGTCGTGGAAACAAAGTTTCATGACATGTATGTGAAGGTTACTGAGTCGACCACTATAGTCAAACAGCTTCAACATGAAGTTGACTCAATGGAGATCATGCACTCACCTGATGAATATGATGATGATGAAGAAGAGTCTCCTCCTCCCACTACCACATGGTTCATCACTTAGCTTAGATGAATTCTTGTTCCTGCTAACAAGACAAGACAGACATCTTCAGCTCAAGCATCAGCATCTTCAGCACCATCTCCAGCTCAACCACCTCCAATATCAACTCCTCTAGCGGCAAGACACTCAGTAGATGCCTTTGTAGATGCTCTTCTGTCGACTCCGTCATCAGCTGCCAGGAGAGACGAGTAGCTCTATAATTTTTGAACTTTTTGGTAACTTGTTGCCAAAGGGGAGAAATGTATAGATCATAGACTTTGAGAGAGAGAGAGTTTTTGATTTTATTTTCTCTCATTTTGTTTCAAAAACATTGGTCGCTTGGATGACTTTATCCCATTATCTTTGTTTGATCATACGCTTTGCTTGGTTGATGCTACATTATTATGTTTTTAGCTATCTATGTGATGATCATTCACTTATCTTGTTGGTGTGATATGCGTTGCTATTCATTCTTATCTTGTATTCGCACCACTAACATGTCTGTGACATGGAAGAGTGACCCATGAACCTAAACGATTGTGCATTTGCATTCAAACACAAATTTTAAATAATGCAAAAATTTAGGGGGGAGCTTTTGCTTTTCACATACTTCTCAAAGCATCGATGCTAATCGTGGATTATATCTTTTGTCGAAGCTTTGATAGATATGTTGTCATCTGTTACCAAAAAGGGGGAGATTGAAAGCACAATTGCTCCCTAAGGTAGTTTCGATAATTGATGACAACATATGCATCATAGGACTAATATGTTTCACAAGTATATTTCAAAAAAGTTCAAAAGATGCTATGGCTAAAGGCTTATGTGGAGACGCCCCTTGATGCAAGAAAGAAATGATATTGGCTAGAAGACTCTTCATTTTGTATTTGTGAGAAATCACTTTTGAATCCATAGGAAAGCCAACAGTATTAAAAGGGGGTGAGGTACTAAAATGAACTGATTGCTCAAAATTCTAAATGTTAGCCACCAAAATACTCAGACATTTTTCTCACATATCCACCCTGTCAAATTCCATATACAAAAATTCGGTGTCACTAGCTTTCATATTTCGTACCCACCGAGTTTGACCTTACAAAGAAACCCTAGCCATTCCCACCAAATCGGTGCAACCAAATCCATATTTGTGCTACCGAGTTTGGGTGACCAACTTTTGGGTGCCTTGGTACACAAAATCGGAATTTCCGAGTTTGAGAATCTATGCCACCAAGTTTGGCCATCTGACCATTAGCCACCTTTTCGGTACCACCGAGTTTATATATCGATCTCACCGAGATTCAAAAGTTTCTACCTTTGTGCTAATCGGTACCCTCGTGTTTTTCACTTCAGTGTCACTGAGTTTGCCACTTTGTGTGTAACGGTTGGATTTTCTGTGCTACCTATATATACCCCTTCACCCACCTCTCATTCGTGGGAGAAGCACTCAGAACACACACTTCATTGTGAGATCCATTTTTTGAGAGAGAACCACCTCCTCATGTGTTGAGACCAAGATATTCCAATCCAATCATTTGAAACTTGATCTCTAGCCTCCCCAAACAGCTTTCCACCAAATCAACCTCTCCTACCCATGCATACTCTATGAGAGAGTGATTTTGTGTTGAGGAGACTATCATTATAAGCACAAGAGCAAGGAGTTCATTGATCTACGCCATCTATTACCTTCTGGAGGGTGGTGCCTCCTAGATTGGTTAGGTGTTGCTTACGAGCCTCCTACTTCATGTTGTGGAGTTGAACCAAGATTTTTTAAGGGCAAGGAGATTGCCTACTTTGTGAAAGGAAGTTGTGCTGGAATAGACAAGGCCGCTTCTTTGTCGACCCTCCGTGGGTGGAACCCTCCATGGACTCTCGCAGCCGTTACCCTTCGTGGGTTGAAGTCTCCACTAAAATGGGCGTACGGTAGCGCCACCTATCGAAACCATGCCAAAAATCACTATGTCAACCTCATGCATTTGATCTCTCTACCTTACTCCTCTACTTTTCACTTCCATGTTATACATTCCACAGCCATACTCCTAGAACTGCATGTGTAGGGTGTACTTGACTTGCCGTAACTTCCATAGTTGCCTCTTAACTAAAATTGGGAAAACGCAAAAAAAATAACTTGTCAAGTAGTCTAATCACCCCCCCCCCTCTAGACATACTTTCGATCCTACTGTTTTTATGTCCCCATAAATCCAAAACTCACTAGAAAATCATGGAACTTGGTATGGTGTCACAACACGACACATATATGTCGTGGTAAAAGAATTGTCCAATTTGGGCCAATCTTTATTTCAAATCTTTTACAAAGAGGAGCTTATCACAAGAACCCTCGTGATTTCGATAGGGAAACACGACACCCTTGTGGGCGAAACGGTAATTACTGCCTCTTCTGGCATTGTATTTTTTTCTACACGCACCATAGGACAATATGAGTTTCGGGCTTAAATTTGAAATTATTCTGGATTCATTTGACCTTTTATACATCAATTGAGTTTTTTAGGCATTTAATGTCCATAATTCAAATTTGAACTACAAATACATGTTCGAGTGCATTAAAATGACTAGAAAATTGTACATGTGTCCTAGGGTGCATGTTTAGGTCCCATGCCAAGAAGGGGAATGAAATACAACCATCTCGGCGTCTCCCTCGGCCTCGAACGCAAAGAATCTCGATTTTAAATCCCCGTAAATTCAAAACTCATCAGAAAATCGTGAAACTTAGCATGGTGTCACGACATGGCACAAATCTGCCATGGAAAAAAGTGTCCATTTTGGGGCAAGTTTTATTACAAGCCACATACAAAGCGAAGCTTCGTTTCAAGAAGCCATGTGGTTTCGATAGGGAAACGTGTCCACCTTGAGGGCGAAACGATAATTGCTGCCTCTTCTCGCATTTCATTTTTTTCTACATGCAACATGGGACAACACGAGATTTGGGCTGAAATTTGAAATATTTCTGGTTTCGTTTGGCCTTTTTATACATTAATTGAGTTTTCTAGGCATTTAATGTCCATAATTGAAATTTAAACTACAAATACATGCTCTGGTGCAGTAAAATGTTTAGAAAAATCATACATGTGTCCTTGGGTGCATGTTTAAGTCCCATGCAAGTAATGGGAATGGATTACAACCGTATCGGTGTCTCGCTCGGCCTCGAACATTGAGAATCTCTGTTTTTAAATCCCCATAAATCCAAAACTCATCCGAAAGTTTTGAAACTTGGCATGGTGCCACGACATGCACATATCTGTCGTGGAATTTTTTTTCCCATTTTTGGGGCAAGCTTTATTACAAGCCTCTTACAAACCGGAGCTTCTCTCTCAAGAAGCCTCCTGGTTCCGATAGGGAAACATGTCCTCCTCGTGGGTGAAACGATAATCACTGCCTCTTATCGCATTTTGTTTTTTCTACTTGTAGCATGGGACACCATGAGATTCGTGCAAAAATTTGAAATCATTCATGGTTCATTTGCCCTTTTTCTATATCGATTGAGTTTTCTAGGCATTTAGTGTCCATAATTCAAATTTGAAGAACAAATACATGCTCGAGTGCATTTAAATGTCTCGAATTTCGTACATGTGTCCTTGGGTGCATGTTTAAGTCCCATGCAAGGAATGGGAATGGATTACAACCGTATCGGTGTCCTGGCTTGGCCTCAAACGCTACGAATCTCGGTTTTTTTATCTCCACGTAAATCCAAAACTCACTAGAAAATCATGAAACTTTATATGGTGTCACAATATGGCACATATATGTCGTGGTAAAATAATTGTCAAATTTAGTCCAATCTTTATTTCAGACCTCTTACAAACCTGAGCTAATCACAAGAACTCTCTGGTTCCGATAGGGAAACGTGCCCCCTTGGGAGAAACAATAATTACTTGCCGCCTCTTCTCACCTTTTATTTTTTTTATAATTCAAATTTGAACTAGAATACATGCCCCAATCCACCAAAATGGATAGAAAAATAATACGTGTGTTCTTGGGTGCATGTTTAGGTTGCATTGAGGGAATCGGATTGAATTACATAGGTCTAGTTGTCGTGAAACATTGAGAATCTTGGTTTATAAGTCCTAGTAAATCAAAAACTCACCCAAAAATCATAAAATTTATTGTGGTTTCATGACATGGCACATATATGCCGTGGTAAATATCATCCAATTTGAGACAAGGCGCACACATTAATACCCAACGTAGTCTTTTGGAACAAATAGCTCACACATTATTATCACAAATGGTTGTATTTTGTGATCCGTGTGTGTTCTTGTATCGATTTAAGTGTGGCCATGTGTCCCCCTTTTTATTAGAGAGTACTACCTTGGTCCTGGTTCATTGGTCATCTTTGTATTTTGTGCAAGAAATTAACCATAGTCGGTGGCGTGCATGCAGTTGTTTGATTTGACTAAACGAGCACGAGCAGTCTCCTGTGCACGCTCGACGGGACGCATGCGAGGAGCCCAAGCCACTGTTTAACACGCGGTTAATTAAAGCACCTGCACGGAGGGTGTTTGCTTGTGATCCCATGGCCCCGCTCAATGTTAAACAATTTCTTTATTCATGCCTCACTGATAACGTGATTTTAGCTTGTTTCCAACTCGTATTCTGGATAATTTAAAATGCCACATGCGGCAACGGATAATATGACGACCTAATAAAATGGCAATGGATAATACAAGGAAAAGTTTTCCATGGAAAGGATAATAATTGTCTAACATATTCCCGATAATTTGAAATGCTTCGCACGGCAAGGCACGAAAGACACGGGGGAAAGAGAATAAGGAAATCACACACAATCATGTGGGTTGCTCCTCTCTCTACTCCTCGATGGATCCTCGATTGACTAGTTCCTCCGGATCCTTCTTCAAATAATCGTGACTTTGATTGACAGTTGCCATGGATTCCACCACCTCCTGCTCGCACTCGATGCGGATCTTCCTCAAGTCAACCAAAAGTTCCTCGACGACCGCTTTCAGCGTCATCCCGAGGCACTTCTCTGCTCACGCATCTTCTTCTAGCCGGCGGCCTCCTCCTCCTTCTTGGCGAGCTCCTTGAGGAGCTTTGAATTGTACCCCATGATTCGCACGACTAGGTCAGTCGCCTTCTCAGCCGAGGAATCGCTAATCTTGAGCAGCTTCACCAATATGTCGACCAACTCCTCATGCATAATTAGGCGAGTGACACTAGCGTCGTCGATGGCCGAGAACTTCATGAAAAGACCTCGATGACGCCTAGAGGGGGGGTGAATAGGCTATTTAAAAACTTCTTCGGATTTGTCTTAAACATAATGCGGAAATAAACTAAGAGGATACTTGTCAAGCACAAATCCTAAATGCACTAGGCACTCCAACGTGTATCAATAACACGATCTACCAAGATGGACACAATACACTTACTAACAAGCACAAGTAAGTTACACAAACTTACTTGAGCTATATCACACGACAAGTAGGTGAACGACACAAGATACTAGATCACACTATAGCACATGATATATCAAAAGCTGCAAGTGTGAACGTGTGGATATAGAGGGTATGCTTGAATGATTAATCTTGTACAAGAAATAGCCAACACAATATAATGAGCACAAACAATATGCAATGTATGTATGCTAAAGTAACACAAGTAAACCACAAGTAAGGAGTTAGGGTTAAGGATAACCAAGGTCACTGAGACGAAGATGTATCCCGATGTTCACTTCCTTGGAGGGAAGCTAGTCACTGTTAGAGAGGTGGATGTTACCACGAAGGCACACCAACGCCACGAAGGCTCACCCTATTCTCCCTTTGAGATAACACCACGAAGGCGTTTCTCAACCACTAGTGGCAAGCCTTTGAGGTGGCTTCCAAACCCTCACAAACTTTTCCAGGGGAAATCACACGGATTGATTCCTCTCTGAAGAACTCCTACCGCCTAGGAGTCTCCAACCTCCAAGAGTAACAAGATCACGGGGAATGCTCAAAACTTGCTCAAATCTCAAATAGCTTGGGTTGAGAGGAGGAGAGGGGGACGATCTATCTTTTGATTGGAACAACTCTCAAAGGGGCTCACAAATGCTCTTGGGATCTAAGATTTGGTGTGAGCAAATGTGTGTGAGGTAGAAATGTGTTCTTATGAGGATATGGCTGTGTTGGGCACCTGTTGGGGAACGTGGCATGGGAAACAAAAATTTTCCTACGCGCACGAAGACCTATCATGGTGACGTCCATCTACGAGAGGGGATTTCCGATCTACGTACCCTTGTAGATCGCACAGCAGAAGCGTTAGTGAACGCGGTTGATGTAGTGGAACGTCCTCACGTCCCTCGATCCGCCCCGCGAACCGTCCCGCGATCAGTCCCACGATCTAGTGCCGAACGGACGGCACCTCCGAGTTCAGCACACGTACAGCTCGACGATGATCTCGGCCTTCTTGATCCAGCAAGAGAGACGAAGAGGTAGAAGAGTTCTCCGGCAGCGTGACGGCGCTTCGGATGTTGGTGGTGATCGTATCTCAGCAGGGCTCCGCCCGAGCTCCGCAGAAACGCGATCTAGAGGAAAAACCGTGGAGGTATGTGGTCGGGCTGCCGTGGAAAAATCGTCTCAAATCAGCCCTAAAACCTCCGTATATATAGGGGGAAGAGGGGGAGCCTTTCCTTGGGGTCGAAGGAGTCCCAAGGACTTTGGCCGAGCCATGGGGGGAAGGTCTCCCCTTCCAAACCGAATCCAACTTGGTTTGGAAGGTGGAGTCCTTCTTCCCTTTCCCACCTCCTCTTTTTTTTCTTTTCTCTTTGATTTTCTTCCTATGGCACATAGGGCCTTCTTGGGCTGTCCCACCAGCCCACTAAGGGCTGGTGCGCCACCCCCAAGGCCAATGGGCTTCCCCGGGGTGGGTTGCCCCCCCCCCCGGTGAACACCCGGAACCCATTCGTCATTCCCGGTACATTCCCGGTAACTCTAAAAACCTTCTGGTAATCAAATGAGGTCATCCTATATATCAATCTTCGTTTCTGGACCATTCCGGAAACCCTCGTGACGTCCGTGATCTCATCCAGGACTCCGAACAACATTCGGTAACCAACCATATAACTCAAATACGCATAAAACAACGTCTAACCTTAAGTGTGCAGACCCTCCGGGTTCGAGAACTATGTAGACATGACCCGAGAGACTCCTCGGTCAATATCCAATAGCGGGACCTGGATGCCCATATTGGATCCTACATATTCTACGAAGATCTTATCGTTTGAACCTCAGTGCCAAGGATTCATATAATCCCGTATGTCATTCCATTTGTCCTTCGGTATGTTACTTGCCCGAGATTCGATCGTCAGTATCCACATACCTATTTCAATCTCGTTTACCGGCAAGTCTCTTTACTCGTTCCGTAATACAAGATCTTGCAACTTACACTAAGTCACATTGCTTGCAAGGCTTGTGTGTGATGTTGTATTACCGAGTGGGCCCCGAGATACCTCTCCGTCACACGGAGTGACAAATCCCAGTCTTGATCCATACTAACTCAACGAACACCTTCGGAGATACCTGTAGAGCATCTTTATAGCCACCCAGTTACGTTGTGACGTTTGATACACATAAAGTATTCCTCCGATGTCAGTGAGTTATATGATCTCATGGTCATAGGAATAAATACTTGACACGCAGAAAACAGTAGCAACAAAATGACACGATGAACATGCTACGTATATTAGTTTGGGTCTTAGTCCATCACATGATTCTCCTAATGATGTGATCCCATTATCAAGTGACAACACTTGCCCATGGTCAGGAAACCTTGACCATCTTTGATCAACGAGCTAGTCAACTAGAGGCTTACTAGGGACAATGTTTTGTCTATGTATCCACACATGCACTGTGTTTCCAATCAATACAATTATAGCATGGATTGAACAAAGAAATATAATAATAACTAATTTATTATTGCCTCTAGGGCATATTTCCAACAGTCTCCCACTTGCACTCGAGTCAATAATCTAGTTCACATCACCATGTGATTCCAACGAATCCAACACCCATATAGTAATGGGGTCTGATCACGTCTTGCTCGAGAGAGAGGTTTTTAGTCAACGGTTCTGAAACTTTTAGATCCGTGTGTTCTTCAAAATCTTTATGTCATCTTATAGATGCTGCTTCTATGTGCTATTCAGAAATACTCCAAATATCTACTCTACTATACGAATCTGTTTCACTACTCATAGTTATTCGAATTAGTGTCAAAGCTTGCATCGACGTAACCCTTTACGACGAACTCTTTAACCACCTCCATAATCGAGAAAAATTCCTTAGTCTATTTAGTTACCAAGGATAACTTTGACCGCTGATCAGTGATTCAATCCTGGATCACTCTGTGTACCTCTTAACAGACATGCTGCAATGCACACATCAGGTGCGGTACTCAGCATGGCATACTTTAGAGTCTACGGCTAAGGCATAGAAGACGACCTTCGTCTATTCTCTTTATTCTGCCGTGGTCGGGTTTTGAGTCTTACTCAAATTCACACCTTACAACGCAACCAAGAACTCCTTCTTTCCTGATCCATTTTGAACTCCTTCAAAAACTTGTCAACGCATGCATCTTGTTGAAACTTCTATCAAGCGCTTTCGATCTATCTCCATAGATCTTTGATGCTCAACGTTCAAGTAGCGCAATCCAGGTATTCCATTGAAAACTCCTTCCAAACAACCTTGTATGCTTTACAGAAATTCTACATTACTTCTGATCCACAATATGTCAACCACATATACTTATCAGAAATTCTATAGTGCTCCCACTCACTTATTTGGAAATACAAGTTTCTCATAAACCTTGTACAAACCCTAAATCTTTGATCATCTCATCAAAGTGTATATTCCAACTCCGAGATGTTGCACCAGTCCATTGAAGGATCGCTGGAGCTTGCATACTTGCTAGTATCTTTAGGATCGACAAAACCTCCTGGTTGTATCACATACAATGTTTGCTCAAGGAAACCGTCGAGGAAACAATGTTTTGACATCCTATGTGCAATATTTCATAAATAATGCATCGACTACTAACATAATTCTAACAGACTTTTAGCATCGCTACGAGTGAGAAAGTCTCATCATAGTCAATTGTTTGATCTTGTGAGAAACATCTTTCCGACAAGTCGTGCTTTTCTTAACAGTGACTTATCACCATCATCGTCTGTCTTCCTTTTAAAGATCCATCTTTACTCAATAGTCCTATGACCATCAAGTAGTTCTTCCAAAGTCTACACTTTGTTTCCATACATGGATCCTCTCTCGGATTTCATGGCTTCCAGCCATTTGTCGGAATCTGGGCCCACCATTACTTTCTCCATAACTCGTAGGTTCACTGTTGCTCAACAACATGACCTCCAAGACAGGGTTACCGTACATCTCTGTAGTGGTACGTGACCTTATCAACCTACGAGGCTTGTAGTAACTTGATCCGATGCTCGATGATCACCATCATCAGCTTTCACTTCAATTGGTGTAGGCGCCACAGGAACAACTTCCTACACACTGGTCGAAGTGATGGTTCAATAACCTCATCAAGTTCTACCACCCTCCCACTCAATTCTTTCGAGAGAAACCTTTCCTCGAGAAAGGATCCGTTTCTAGAAACAAACACTTTGCTTTCGGATCTGAGATAGGAGATGTACCCAACTGTTTTGGATATCCTATGAAGATGCATTTATTCGCTTTGGGTTCGAGCTTATCAGACTGAAACTTTTTCACATAAGTGTCGAAACCCTAAACTTTCAAGAAACGACTGTTTAGATTTCTCTAAACCTCAGTCTATACTATGTCATCTCAACGAAAATACGTGGTGCCCTATTTAAAGTGAATGCGGTTGTCTCTAATGCTTAACCCATAAACGATAGTAGTAATTCGATAAGAGACATCATAGCATGCACCATACCAAATAGTGTGTGGCTATGACGTTCAGACACATCATCACACTATGATGTTCTAGGTGGCATGAACTGCTAAACAATTTCCACATTGTCATAACTGCGTACCAAAACTCGTAACTCAAATATTCATTTCTATGATCATATCGTAGACAATTTATCCTCTTGTTACGACGAACTTCACTCCGAAATAGAATTGAACTTTTCAATATTTCAGACTTGTGATTCATTAAGCAAATACTCTAGTATCTACTCAAATCGTCATTGAAGTCAGAACATAATGATATCCACTGCGTGCCTCAGCACCCATTGGACTGCATACATCAAAATGTATCACTTCCAACAAGTTACTATCTTATTTCATCTCAATGAAAACAAGGCCTTGCTCATGTGGTATGATTTGCATGTCACTAGTGATTCAAAATCAAGTGAGTATAAAGAACCATCAGCATGGAGCCTCTTCATGCAATTTATACCAACATGACTCAAGCGGCAGTGCCACAAGTAAGTGGTACTATCATCATTGCCTCGTATCTTTTGGCACCAATATCATGAACATGTGTAACACTACGATCGAGATTCAAAAAACCATTGAAGGTGATTATTCAAGCAAATAGAGTAACCATTATTCTCTTCAAATGAATAATCGTACTGCAATAAACACGATCTAATCATGTTCATGCTTAACGCAAGCACGAAATAACAATTATTTAGGTCTAACACCAATCCCGATGGTAGAGGGAGCGTGCGATGTTTGATCATATCAACCTTGGAAACACTTCCAACATGTATCGTCACCTCGCCTTTAGCTAGTCTCCATTTATGCCGTAGCTTTCATTTCGTGTTACTAATCACTTAGCAACCGAACCGGTATCCAATACCCTCATGCTACTAGGAGTACTAGCAAAGTACACATCAACATCATGTATATCAAATATACTTCTTTCGACTTTTGCCAGCCTTCTTATCTACCAAGTATCTAGAGTTGCTCCGCCTCAGTGGCTGTTCCCCTCATTACAGAAGCACTTAGTCTCAGGTTTGGGTTTAATCTTGGGTCTCTTCATTAGTGCAGCAACTGTTTTTCCATTTCACGAAGTATCCCTTCTAGCCCTTGCCTTTCTCGAAACATAGTGGTTTTACTAACCATCAACTATTGATGCTCCTTCTTGATTTCTACTTTCGCAATGTCAAACATCACGAATCACTCAAAGATCATTGTATCTATCCTTGATATGTTATAGTTCATAACGATGCTTTCACAGCTTGGTGGCAGTGACTTTGGAGAACTATCACTATCTCATCTGGAAGATTAACTCCCACTTGATTCAAGTGATTGTCGTACTCAGACAATCTGAGCACACGCTCAATGATTGAGCTTTTCTCCTTTACTTTGTGGACAAAGAATCTTGTCGGAGGTCACGTACCTCTTAACAAGGGCACGAGCATGAAATCACAATTTCATCTCTATAGAACATCACTTATGTTCCGTGACGTTTCAAAATGTCTTTGGCGCCTTGCTTCTAAGCCATTAAGTACTTTGCACTGAACTATCGTGTAGTTATCAGAAACGTGTATGTCGGATGTTCACAGCATCCACAGACGACGCTCGAGGTGCAGCACACCGAGTGGTGCATTAAGGACATAAGCCTTCTGCGCAGCAACGAGGACAATCCTCGGTTTTATAGACTTAGTCTGCAAAGTTTGCTACTATCAACTTTCAACTAAATTTTCTCTTGGAACATATAAAAACAGTAGAGTTATAGCGCAAGCAACATCGTAATTCGCAAAGACCATTAGACTATGTTCATGATAATTAGTTCAATTAATCATATTACTTAAGAACTCCCACTCAAAAAGTACATCCCTCTAGTCATTTGAGTGGTACATGATCCAAATCCACTATCTCAAGTCCGATCATCACGTGAGTCGAGAATAGTTTCAGTGGTAAGCATCTCTATGCTAATCATATCAACTATACGATTCATGTTCGACCTTTCGGTCTCATGTGTTGCGAGGCCATGTCTGCACATGCTAGGCTCGTCAAACTTAACCCGAGTGTTCCGCGTGTGCAACTGTTTTGCACCCGTTGTATGTGAACGTTGAGTCTATCACACCCGATCATCACGTGGTGTCTCGAAATGAAGAACTGTCGCAACGGTGCACAGTCGGGGAGAACACAATTTCGTCTTGAAATTTTAGTGAGAGATCACCTCATAATGCTACCCTCGTTCTAGGCAAAATAAGGTGCATAAAAGGATTAACATCACATGCAATTCATAAGTGACATGATATGGCCATCATCACGTGCTTCTTGATCTCCATCACCAAAGCACCGACACGATCTTCTTGTCACCGGCGTCACACCATGATATCCATCATCATGATCTCCATCAACATGTCGCCATCGGGGTTGTCGTGCTACTCATGCTATTACTACTAAAGCTACATCCTAGCAATATAGTAAACGCATCTGCAAGCACAAATGTTAGTTTAAAGACAACCCTATGGCTCCTGCCGGTTGCCGTACCATCGACATGCAAGTCGATATTATATATTACAACATGATCATCTCATACATCCAATATATCACATCACATCGTTGGCCATATCACATCACAAGCATACCCTGCAAAAACAAGTTAGACGTCCTCTAATTTTGTTGTTGCATGTTTTACGTGGTGACCATGGGTATCTAGTAGGATCGCATCTTACTTACGTAAACACCACAATGGAGATATATGAATTGCTACTTAACCTCATCCAAGGACCTCCTTGGTCAATTCCGATTCAACTAAAGTTGGAGAAACTGACACCCGCCATTCATTTTTGAGCAACGGAGTTACTCGTAGCGATGAAACCAGTCTCTCATAAGCGTATGAGTAATGTTGGTCCGAGCCGCTTCGATCCAACAATACCACGGAATCAAGAAAAGACTAAGGAGGACAGCAAAACGCACATCACCGCCCACAAAAACTTTTGTGTTCTACTCGAGAAGACATCTACGCATCAACCTAGCTCATGATGCCACTGTTGGGGAACGTGGCATGGGAAACAAAAATTTTCCTACGTGCACGAAGACCTATCATGATGATATCCATCTACGAGAGGGGATTTCCGATCTATGTACCCTTGTAGATCGCACAACAGAAGCGTTAGTGAACGCGGTTGATGTAGTGGAGCGTCCTCACGTCCCTCGATCCGCCCCGCGAACCGTCCCGCGATCAGTCCCACGATCTAGTGCCGAACGGACGGCACCTCCGCGTTCAGCACACGTACAGCTCGACGATGATCTCGGCCTTCTTCATCCAGCAAGAGAGACGGAGAGGTAGAAGAGTTCTCCGGCAGCGTGACGGCGCTCCGGATGTTGGTGGTGATCTTATCTCAGCAGGGCTCCACCCGAGCTCCGCAGAAACGCGATCTAGAGGAAAAACCGTGGAGGTATGTGGTCGGGCTGCCGTGGAAAAATCGTCTCAAATCAGCCCTAAAACCTCCGTATATATAGGGGGAAGAGGGGGAGCCTTGCCTTGGGGTCCAAGGACTCCCAAGGACTTCGGCCGAGCCAAGGGGGGAAGGTCTCCCCTGCCAAACCGAATCCAACTTGGTTTGGAAGGTGGAGTCCTTCTTCCCTTTCCCACCTCCTCTCTTTTTTTCTTTTCTCTTTGATTTTCTTCCTATGGCGCATAGGGCCTTCTTGGGCTGTCCCACCAGCCCACTAAGGGCTGGTGCGCCACCCCCAAGGCCTATGGGCTTCCCTGGGGTGGGTTGCCCCCCCCAGTGAACACCCGGAACCCATTCGTCATTCCCGGTACATTCCCGGTAACTCCGAAAACCTTCCGGTAATCAAATGAGGTCATCCTATATATCAATCTTCGTTTCTGGACCATTCCGGAAACCCTCGTGACGTCCGTGATCTCATCCGGGACTCCGAACAACATTCGGTAACCAACCATATAACTCAAATACGCATAAAACAACGTCTAACCTTAAGTGTGCAGACCCTGCGGGTTCGAGAACTATGTAGACATGACCCGAGAGACTCCTCGGTCAATATCCAATAGCGGGACCTGGATGCCCATATTGGATCCTACATATTCTAAGAAGATCTTATCGTTTCAACCTCAGTGCCAAGGATTCATATAATCCCGTATGTCATTCCCTTTGTCCTTCGGTATGTTACTTGCTCGAGATTCGATAGTCAGTATCCGCATACCTATTTCAATCCGTTTACCGGCAAGTCTCTTTACTCGTTCCGTAATACAAGATCTTGGAACTTACACTAAGTCACATTGCTTGCAAGGCTTGTGTGTGATGTTGTATTACCGAGTGGGCCCAGAGATACCTCTCCGTCACACGGAGTGACAAATCCCAGTCTTGATCCATACTAACTCAACGGACACCTTCGGAGATACGTGTAGAGCATCTTTATAGCCACCCAGTTACGTTGTGACGTTTGATACACACAAAGTATTCCTCCGGTGTCAGTGAGTTATATGATCTCATGGTCATAGGAATAAATACTTGACACGCAGAAAACAGTAGCAACAAAATGACACGATCAACATGCTACGTATATATTAGTTTGGGTCTTAGTCCATCACATGACTCTCCTAATGATGTGATCCCGTTATCAAGTGACAACACTTGCCCATGGTCAGGAAACCTTGACCATGTTTGATCAACGAGCTAGTCAACTAGAGGCTTACTAAGGACAGTGTTTTGTCTATGTATCCACACATGCACTGTGTTTCCAATCAATACAATTATAGCATGGATAATAAACGATTATCATGAACAAAGAAATATAATAATAACTAATTTATTATTGCCTCTAGGGCATATTTCCAACAGAACCCTCTCACGAATTGGGAGGGGGGTATTTATAGTGGGGAGAGAAAAACAGCCATTGGGGACACTTTAAGTCACACAAGGGTCGGACATCCGACAGTTCACGGATGTTCGGGCGTCCACAAGGGGTCGGACGTCCGAGGGCTATAAATATATCTGGAACCACTGTGGAGTTGAACAGGGACCGAACGTTCGGAGAAGGCCGGAAGTCCGAGTTACTCGACTCAAACTTCTCTGGTGCAAGATTCCGGATTTCCGAAAGGGGACGGACGTCCGGCCCTCGGACGTCCGGAGGGAGCAGGAAGTCCAAGTTATATGGATCAAGTTCTTCTGGTGCAAAGCTCCGGATTTCCGAAGCTGGTCGGACGACCGGCCCTCGGACGTCCGGAGGGAGCCGAAAGTCCGAGTTATATGGGTGTGATTTCTCTGGTAAAGGATTCCGGATTTCCGAAGCAGATCGGACGTTCGGCCATCGGACGTCCGGAGGAGGCCGGATGTCCGAGGCACTGGTCCTGTTTTCTGATAACAGCAGAGAAGTGGAGATGTGGTATGAGCAAAACAGTGGATATCTAGTTTGAGCAAGTTCATCACAAAACCTGTGATCCCCTCTTAATAGTGCGGGATCCCTAAAGACTCAAGAATTATAAAAGGGGTACCGATGATAGATACTTGAGTGTATACTTTTATTCGCTGATCATCACTCCGCACCACTAAGGTCAAAGGAACTGATACCTTTGAGTTAGCCCTTTCACTTGAGCTTGATGTTGTTGTTCCTTCTTGTCTCAAGTTGCAAGCAAGACATGATGAAGTCTTCAAGCAGCTCTCCCATACATATTGTGGAAAGCCTAGCTTATGTATTGATCTTCATTTGTCCACCATGTGAACATCCACAAGAATCAAGCATGTAGTGCTCAGGAATGCTTATCTTGATCTTGTCCTTGTTAGCACATGAGCTTGTCCTTATCAACACATGATCATTAACAATAGTTTCAATGATATATTCGTGTTGATCCACTTGAACTTGCACACCACAATCTTGATGACGATCACCACTTGACATCATCCTTCATGGGTTGTATGAGATCTTCCTTTTGACGCAAGCCCATGGAAGCACACCTAACCCCCACATAGGACTCTCACAAAGACCATGGGTTAGTACAAAAACACGTAATGGACAATGCTTACCATACCATGGGATCACTTGATCCCTCTCGGTACATCTTATACGCTTTGTGTGTTGATCATCTTGATTTACTCTTTGTCTAAGATCTTGATCAACCTAGTGTCTCTATCACCATTCTTTGGATAATACCTTGAATACTATCTTGGTCATCATATAAACTCCTTGAACCCAACAGGTGGACTTCAAGAAGTGCCTATGGACAAATCCTATAAATATAACTTAAGGCAACCACTAGCCCATAGGAATTGTCATCAATTACCAAAACCACATATGGAGATATATGCTCTGACAATCTCCCCCATTTTGGTAATTGAAGACAACCACTTCAAGAGAGTTTATATAAGGAAATAAGCATAAACAAGCACACACATACAAGGTAATAATGCATGCGTGCAAGATGTAAATGCTTACGCAATAAAAGCAAAACCCTCTAAACATATCCAAAGTAAACTCTCTAAACTTCTCCCCCATTGGCATCGATTGCCAAAATGGACGAAAAGTTTAGAAAGCCAATATAGTAGGTGGTCCTCAAAAAAGTGTGTACTTCTCAGCAAATGAGTGCAGAGAAATACACAAATAGAATGATAAGTAGTTGGAGGAAAACAAACTATATTGAGGACCCAAAGATTGCAAATAAAAGAATCGTATGCCACAAAGACATACAAAAATAGAGGCAAGCAATCAAAAGATTCCAGATGGAACAAACAATCATATGGTCCTTCGAACAACATGAATAAAAGATATTATGATAAAGGAAACAGAGTGTTTTATCAAAAACTAGAGAAGCTCCCCATGATTTGTGCACTAATACGAGATTTTTGTATTTGATACAGGTGCACAAAATAGGATCGTTGCTCCCCCAAAATGAATAAAAACACAAAACGAGTGCAAGAAGATAGATGAGACAATAAGCATATCAATTGCACAAAACAAATGGTTGAGAAACATGTAAAAGAAGCAACTTAAGAATAGGCTCAACCAAAGTAATGTGTGTGAGTCATGGCAAAGCACTTGAGAAGACTAAGATAAGGATGAGCATGACTCATCAACATAGTCTTAATGAAATGAGATACAAAGTGCAAGACATATCATTCCCACACACACATACTAGAAAATGGGTTCACAAGCTTACTAATAAACGAAATAAGAACCAACGCTTGTGAAAACCCATTGTGAAGATAGGAAGTAAGAACCTTATCAAGAGGAGGGATACTAATTGAAATGGCAAAACCCTAATCAAGACAAGCATGAGGAAAAATAATCTTCACGGCCAAAGAGTGCATCAAGATGTAGGAAAATAAGATACGTACTCAAAACAAATCCTTTCACGAAGCCACCAAAAACTGAAAAAGGAAATGTAACGATGGACGTGAAAGAAAAGAGGATATCAATTAGAGATGTATCTTCTCTCATGTGTAAAAGATTCTAAGTAGAAGACAATCATGATGATATATATCCACAAATAAGGATGTACACACGAAATGGTTACAAGAAAGAACAAACTAGATATCCAAAATGAAGTCATAAATATATCAATGAGATCTTTTGCTTGGAAGCATAGCACATGGCCTAATATTTTCTTATTGTACAATATGAACTTCCAACATACGAACATCAAAGGCATCCCAACTAGTAGTAAGACATCATCGTTCGGATGCTTTGAGAAAGCAAACAAGTACTACAAGAACGAATCAAGAGATTCATGCCATGATGCAACGTGGAAAATAAAAGACAGGTTGGGACCTTTGCAAGAAAAGAATGCATGAAGTGGATACTTGTTACCGAGACAACATTGGATTGATGTAGTAGATAGTTGTTCTTTGATCATCCTAACTTGGCTCCAATAATCACATGGTCTCAACACCTTCCTTATAGGTGAGCCGAGCATCCAATGAATCTCCAGTTGTTCATGGAACAGCAAAACAAACAACATGGTGCCCAAACTCATTGGGACCAAAGAGTTAGAAAACCAGCAATACATAGGACAAACTGCACATACATATGTGCATATAGATATGAATTTGAATTTCATGCACACTTTAGCCAATTTATGACAAGGTGGAGTTTCCCTTATATATTGGGTCAAAGAAGGAAAGCAAGCAAAAGAAGTTGTATATAGTAGATATGCATGCTCAAGACTCTCAAGAATCAACACAACACAAAGTTGATACGTCACCAAAAGACAAGTATCAAGTGATAATAAGATCCTAAACAAAAAATAAATATCACTTGAAGGATATCAACTAAATGATACCTCAAGGAATGAGATATCCATTGACACATGCCAAATAAAAGGAAACAAGAAACCAATTGAAGGAAAACAAACACGAGGTATCTAATTTCCAAAAGAGAGCTACGTTCCAACAAACCAAGCCCTCGACAAATTTTCATGATGGCACAACGCATCATAAAGAGCAAGACTTGCCTCCCATCAACACACACATGATGGGGATCAAAAGATTTTATGATGGGTGAATAAAGAGAGTGTTCTAAAGAAAATAGGATAGCTCCCCCAAGGGACGTGCATTATATAGAATTTGCATTTAAATACAAAATGCACACGATGGGATCAGCACTTTCTCTATATCTGTAAAAACACTAGACATGTTAAAATAGATCCATAAGAGGCAAGGAAGACAAACGAAACACAAAATCCAATGTAAAGACGATTAGCAATTCCTATCACATGATGGGAATACCAATTGTCAAGGACAAGAAGTATTTTGGAAGTGATGCTCATTGGTAGATCGCAAATATATCCAAGATCATCTTTACCCATAAAACGCAAGCAAATGACACTTGTAGAGCTAACATGCCACCGAGGAACAAGATAATTTACAATATCAGCACTAAGTCGCAACACCTCAAATGTACACATTTTCTAGGTTTGTAATATGCACATAGCATATTACTCCCCCATAATGTGATAAACCAACAATATTAACAAGTGGCAAATTAAAACCAACAAGAGATACTTAATGGACCATATAGAATTTGAATTTCTCATGAGTAAGACATACCACGTAGAAACTAGATAATCTTGAAATATCAAAACTAAGTGGTATTCCCCATGTATACACATTTATAGGATTGTGAGGTGTGCAAAGCACATCACTCCCCCAAAATGGGATAATCCGTTAATCTCTCACAAGAGCCAACAAAAATACAAACAAGATGCAAAAAGGCTCAATACAAGACTCACATGTACATGACATGCAAATCAACATACATATACTCGATTACTCAAGATAAGCAAGTTGGAAGCACAACATATACAAACACATGCAAGGTACAAAACCACAACATGCAAAGGGGAAAGCACCTAACAATGTAAATAGTTTAAGTATAATTTACCGTAAGGAGGCACATTGGATATAAGATAGAAACTCGATAATCCAAATGACTTGGCTTGAGATAATATGAATGATGAAGACTCCTTAATTCTTCATTATGTATCCAAGTCTCTAATGTCCTCCATAGTCACCTATTGATCAAAGTTTGAGGTTGTTGGTCCCCAACTACGTTGGGTCCTAAGAGGTTAGTCACAATAGGCTTGGCAACCCAAATGGTTCTTTTCTTGACACCATTTTGAGTTCCAACAAACATGGCAAACACATTTCCAACCTTATGCTTCCCAAGGGAATAGCTATCATCAATAGTGATTGGGTTGGATAAGTTACCTCTCGTGCAAGACGATGCGACGTGACCCTTCTCACGACATAAGTAGCAACATCTACCCTTTGTTTTCTTCCCAGATGATTTCTCACCTCATGGAGTGTTGGCTTGGGTCTTATTGGGAAGAGGCCTTCCTTCAACTTGTAGCTGAGTGTGTGATTGAGTTTGTGGCCGCTTCCCTTGTTGCTTGTGACTTTGAGGCTTCGTCTTCAGAGGGCAAGATCTAACATGGTTCCTTTACCTTGGCAGTTGAAGCAAATGATTTTGGCCGAATTCTTAACTCATTCTAGGCCACTCTTGTTCTTGTTTGAGTTTACTCCAACATCATTTTTGTCATTCGGAGATGTTTGCTCACACGGGACGTTGTTGAGTGTGGACATCCCTTCATGACACTGTTCCAAGTCTTTCTTCAAAGAAGTGACTTGGGCCTTGAGCTCTTCGATTTCCTCTGCATGGTTAGTGTCAATGCAAGTACTAGAGGAAGTGTAAGCTTCATTGTTAGAGCAACAAGGCAAGGAAAGTAATTCATCACACGATGTAGCAACATTATGAGTAGACGAATTACGAGGACTAGCACATGGAAATATAGTAATTTGATTAGAAGTGGTGCCATTGTCCACATGAGGCTCACTTGATGTTACCTTGGTGATGATAGCCTCATGAGCTAACTTTTGCACATTATGGGATGTTAGAAGATCGGCATGGGAGCTTGTGAGCATTACATGGTTTTCTTACAACTTCCCATAATTGCTAGTTAGTAAATCAAGTTGAGCACGTAGCTCAACATTCTCCTTCAATGTTGATACTTTAAAAGAGATAGGGTTAGATGCACAAGTATCATCAACAATATGAAAGGAGTAAGTAGCGATTAGAGACTTCTCATGAGTAGATTGAAGCTCCTCATAGATCTTAGAGGTTTTGATGAGCTCTCCCTTGACATTCTTTCATTCAAGGAGAAGGACCTCAAAATCCTTTTTAAGTTTGTCATGAGCAACCTCAATCTCTCCTTTTGAAGATCTTAAGTTTCTACATGCTTGATGACTCTTCTCAAGTTAATGTTCAAGTTGTTCACTTTTAGCTTGTTCATGATTAAGTAAATCATTACAATTTTCAAAGTAAGCAAGAACATCTTGGAATCTTTGAAGAATGTTATTTTTAGCTTTATAAAGAATTTTACTGATCACATAGATATTTTCAGTCAAGTCATCATCATCATCCTCATCGCAAATATCATCGTTATTGCACAGGGAAGATGATACCTCATTATTACCTCTTGCCATGAGGCACATGTGAACTAGAGGAGTTGATGATGATTCTTTTGGTGAATCAGATTCTTCATTAGTCAAAAGTACTTCATATTTCTTGGTTTCCCCTAAATGATTATTCATAGAACAACTAGGGAGAAACAAGATAGTTTGATCAAGAGGACACGGGAAAGCAGGCATATCACCACAGACATTTGTCGAGGGATCTTTAGGTGAAATGCATGACCTATCAGCACAATAATTTACACTATGTGTGGTGCTCGATATGCTTGTGTCCATGGAGGCTATGACATTTTCATCAACATGTATTTCTTCACTCACCATATCTTTACCTTGTGAGATTGAAGATGCTGAGGTGTGCAAGCAATCGGATATGGAAGTAGTGGTGGACTCTTTATGATCGAAAAGAGTGAAGAGCTCATGCACCAACTCCTTCATCATAATATCGTCTTCATCAAGATTGGACCCACCATATATATCTTCAAGTTTAGTCCAAACTTCATGAGCTAACTTGAAAGTCGAGATAGACTTAAACACTTCAGGACTTATGGTTCGATGAATGGCAAGAAAAGCCTCACAATCAAGATACATTTCATTAGTAGATGAAGATGCATCATCCTTTTTGTCGGCAACCCCTACAAGAACAATTCATAAAGTATTTGGGCCCATGGCCCGAAAGTGATTAAGCATACGAATTCTCCATAGGGTATAATTTGTGCCATCAAAGTCAAAGGTGTCATTGTGCACTAATCCAATAGTCGACATCGATACTCTCTAGGTCGTGAAGCCTAATTAAAGAGAGACCTCACTCTGATACCAATTTAAAAACTTCTTCGGATTTGGCTTAAACCTAATGCGGAAATAAACTAAGAGGATACTTGTCAAGCACAAATCCTAAATGCACTAGGCACTGCAACGTGCATCAACAACACGATCTACCAAGATGGACACAACACAGTTACTAACAAGCAAAAGTAAGTTACACAAACATACTTGAGCTATATCACACGACAAGTAGGTGAACGACACAAGATACTAGATCACACTATAGCACACGATATATCAAAAGTTGCAAGTGTGAACGTATGGATATAGAGGGTATGCTTGAATGATTAATCTTGTACAAGAAATAGCCAACACAATATAATGAGCACAAACAATATGCAATGTATGTATGCTCAAGCAACACAAGTAAACCACAAGTAAGGAGTTAGGGTTAAGGATAACCAAGGTCACTGAGACGAAGATGTATCCCGATGTTCACTTCCTTGGAGGGAAGCTAGTCACCGTTAGAGAGGTGGATGTTACCACGAAGGCACACCAATGCCACGAAGGCTCACCCTATTCTCCCGTTGAGATAACACCACGAAGGCGTTTCTCAACCACTAGTGGTAAGCCTTTGAGGTGGCTTCCAAACCATCACAAACTTTTCCGGGGGAAATCACACGGATTGATTCCTCTCCGAAGAACTCCTACCGCCTAGGTGTATCCAACCTCCAAGAGTAACAATACCACGGGGAATGCTCAAAACTTGCTCAAATCTCAAATAGATTGGGTTGAGAGGAGGAGAGGGGGACGATCTATCTTTTGATTGGAACAACTCTCAAAGGGGCTCACAAATGCTCTTGGGATCTAATATTTGGTGTGAGCAAATGTGTGTGAGGTAGAAATGTGTTCTTATGAGGATATGGCTGTGTTGGGCACCCTCTCACGAAGTGGGAGGGGGGTATTTATAGTGGGGAGAGAAAAACATCCGTTGGGGACACTTTAAGTCACACAGGGGTCGGACATCCGGCAGTTCACGGATGTCCGGGCGTCCACAAGGGGTCGGACATCCGAGGGCTGTAAATATATCTGGAACCACTGTGGAGTTGAACAGGGACCGGACGTCCGGAGAAGGCCGGAAGTCCGAGTTATTCGACTCAAACTTCTCTGTTGCAAGATTCCGGATTTCCGAAAGGGAACGGACGTCCGGCCCTCGGACGTCCGGAGGGAGCCGAAAGTCCGAGTTATATGGCTCAAGTTCTTCTGGTGCAAAGCTCCGGATTACCGAAGCTTGTCGGACGATCGGCCCTCGGACGTCCGGAGGGAGCCGGAAGTCCGAGTTATATGGCTCTGATTTCTCTGGTAAAGGATTCCGGATTTCCGAAGCAGGTCGGACGTCCGGCCCTCGGACATCCGGAGGAGGCCGGATGTCCGAGGCACTGGTCCTGTTTTCTGATAACAGCAGAGCAGTGGAGATGTGGTATGAGCATAATAGTAGATATCTAGTTTGAGCAAGTTCATCACAAAACCTGTTATCCCCTCTTAATAGTGCGGGATCCCTAAAGACTCAAGAATTATAAAAGGGGTACCGATGATCCCTACTTGAGTGTATACTTTTATTCGCTGATCATCACTCCGCACCACTAACGTCAAAGGAACTGATACCTTTGAGTTAGCCCTTTCACATGAGCTTGATGTTGTTGTTCCTTCTTGGCTCAAGTTGAAAGCAAGACATGATGAAGTCTTCAAGAAGCTCTCCCATACACAATGTGGAAAGCCTAGCTTATGTATTCATCTTCATTTGTCCACCATGTGAACATCCACAAGAATCAAGCATGTAGTGCTCAAGAATGCTTATCTTGATCTTGTCCTTGTTAGCACATGAGCTTGTCCTTATCAACACATGATAATTAACAATAGTTTCAATGATATATTCATGCTGATCCACTCAAACTTGCACACCACAATCTTAATGACGATCACCACTTGACGTCATCCTTCATGGGTTGTATGAGATCTTCCTTTTGACGCAAGCCCATGGAAGCACACCTAACCCCCACATAGGACTCTCACAAAGACCATGGGTTAGTACACAAACACGTAATGGACAATGCTTACCATACCATGGGATCACTTGATCCCTCTCGGTACATCTTATACGCTTTGTGTGTTGATCATCTTGATTTACTCTTTGTCTGAGATCTTGATCAACCTAGTGTCTCTATGACCATTCTTTGGATAATACCTTGAATACCATCTTGGTCATCATATAAACTCCTTGAACCCAACAGATGGACTTCAAGAGGTGCCTACGGACAAATCCTATAAATATAACTTAAGGAATTGTCATCAATTACCAAAACCACATATGGAGATATATGCTCTAACACTTCAGCATTGCCATTTCTTACGTTCGCCGATGCGGCGAGTGCGCTTGCGAGAGACCTCGCCTGCCGGTGAGAGCTTGTTCAAGGGCCTTGTGATGCTCTAGGTTAACTTTGTTGCGTCTGCCACCCAACTGCGAGACATCTCTATTGCTTTTGCGGCTTTGGTCTTTGCTCCCTGGTTATATATCGACCAAAACTCCACCTACCGATCATGGCGGAATGAGTTGATAGGAAAGAGATGTTTAGTGGGTGACGAGGAGAGGAAATGAGAAGTAATTTTTGAGTGGGTAGTTTTATAGCCTGTTGATAAGTGTAAACACGTTTATGTTTGATCGGGTGAACATATTTGCAATTACTTATTGCATGGAAATTTGGAATGTGATGAGAAACAAGCTCACAATTTATTGATGGTTCTAGGCTCGAAGCACAAAACACGCCTTCATATGGAAATGTTCAACTGCTATATGCAATAATTATGCATGTGCTTGCTCGCTGTTTTCGCGGCCATGGTGCGCTCTGCCCGCGTCCCTCCACGCTCTCTTCTCGCGGTTTAGGTGCCAAGTCGCACTCAGGTTGAGTCCCTCCGCGCACTTTGCTAGCGGTTGGGGCCGACACATAACCCATCTTGTTAAGTTGAACTCTTTCTGTTGTTTCCCTAATCACAAACAGTTCATCCTAGTGAACCTTATAATGCTCTGCCAACGGTCGGGGCCTACCCACGATCACGTTCGGGGCTCCATATGCGCGCAGTTGCACCATGAGCGTCGCCCTGTGTTGGTTTTTGAGGACGTCCGACCCCCATTTATACCCGCGGCCAGTAACCAGATTCTCTTCACTCTTTAGATTGTGCCCCACAACACAATAAGCACAACCTCGATGACACATACACACAAGATATCCAGTGGTGCTGCAATGGAGTTCGGCGTGCATCTTGTGGACATCCATATGAGGAAGATGGACCTCACGCTGGTGTACACCAACGACCCAGTCATGGTGGAGGACTCCATCAACAGTATGGAGTGGTTGCTTGCCGAGGATGACAAGTACAAAGTGGTCGGCTTCGACCTCGCTTACACAAGCGGTCATGCCGGGCATGATCAGAAGGTTGTCGTCGCCCAATTGTGCATGCACCATCGTGTTCTCCTCTACCACTACTGCCTCGCCACAGTGCCTTGCGAGTGTTTCACCAGGTTTGTCAACAGCCTCGACTACAAGTTGGCTATCGTGGACACCACCAACGATTTAAAGGTTCTCAAAACTTCGGGCCTCGTCTGTCCCAAGCTTGTCGACATCTACAGCCACTACAAGATCTGGGGCAGCAAGAAGGACCTGGAGTCCCATGTTGACCTGGCCGACACCATCATCGACCCCTACTACACAGACATGAAGACTAAAGGCAAGAAGAATAAGCTTGTGTAGCACAGTGCCTGGGTGAAGAGACTAGTTGAACATCACCTCCGGACCGCGGCTAAGGAAGCGTACACATGCTATGAGATGTTCAGGCAGATCGTTGACATGAGGAACTGCCTCCTACCTGAATACGTCGAGGGATCGAGCAACAAGCATAGCGGTGGCAGCGAGCGTCATGGGAAGTAGAAGATGTGTTGATCATTTCCCATACTCACCCTGTGCCAAAATATTTAAACTTTTAGTAGGCTAAGCTTATTATGCATGTAGTAGTGTATTGAGGTGTGCGCCAATGTTATGTGTGTAGTCACTTATGTATTTGGATGCTTAATTTGGTTATGCTCTCATGTTCTTATTTGGATGCTTAACTAGATTGCATTTTAAAAAGCTTTTTCTACACACAAAATCGCGCACGAATTAATGGTAGTAGTCGTTTGTGTTATATTTTCTCATTGCAATAGTTTGTGTCCTTTTGGCTCATCGCAAATAGTTCATCTATGTGAACTATATGCTGCATATTAGACACATCTTGCTAAAGTGAACCATTTCTTTTGTGTTTCCTAACCGAAAACAGTTCATCCTAGTGAACCATATACTGTATATCGCACACACCTTGATATGGTTGACCGTTTCTGTTGTGTTGCCTAATCGCAAAAAGGTCATACGAGTAAACTGTATGCCGTATATCGCACACACCTTCATCTCGATGCGTGTTTCTTTTCTTCTGCCTCACCGCAAATAGTTCATTGGACTGAACCATATGCCACAAATCGCACACACAACTCTAATCTGAATCGTGTTTGATGTCTCCCCCATCACAAACGTTTTCCATCTTATTTGACAGTTTCTTATAGCATTGTTTGCGACAAATGCATGAGACACAGTTTCATCGAATGGTCCCTGATTGTAGTGTCGCGTTTGGACCATCCTGCAGTAGTGATAGCTACCTTTAGAAAGGTCGGCTCTTTGTTCAGTCAACACGCATAGCTTCTACCCTCGAGCATCCTTGTCCGGCGAGCGCACCTATACTGTGAACACATACGCAATCTACCAAAACACTGGACGTAGGCTCTTATGCTTCTGGGCGGCCCTAACTTGTCTTAACCACCATGCATGCAGCTGTCGGTGATGCTCTTTGTGCACCCATAGTCCCTGTAGAACCACAAAAAGGGGTCTTTCCGGTCCCATAGATCGTCGAATCACTCCAATAGGAGGAGACCTGATAAGGTTTTGAAAGAGAATAGAAGCAACGAGAAGTGTAGAGATTGTTGCACTAGCAAGTGGGTATAGTTTTTGAAATTAGTTTTACCTTATCTAACGTCCATGATAACTAAGGCTTCCTATAGTCTGGATAGCTCTCATACCAACCCTATGGGGACCCCAGCTCATAAGTCGAACTCATTGAATGCACGTGTATAGTGATCCAAGAGATCAATGCTCACTGAACACAGAAAAACTGAATAAAAAGAGTCCTATATCCATTATGTACCGTTTTACACCATTATGGCCATTATGGTCAAGTCTTCATAAGTAGGGCCAGGAAGGCCAAACATCAAGCATCAACTTGTAAAGGAGTTCTTCAATGATAGTGTGGACCCATGTCATCTGTCTTAACCGTACACGCATTCTAAGTGGGAAGCGTCCTAATTCGCATGATCGTCACCAAGGTATTCTTCACCATATTCCTGCTCTTCCATGCTTGGACAATTAAATAACCAATGGTAAGCCAATGAGCACTTTGAATATACTCGCAAGGAACCCATGTTTGGAAGATGGTAGAACGATGCATGATATAGCATTAA
This sequence comes from Hordeum vulgare subsp. vulgare, assembly GCF_904849725.1. Classification (NCBI taxonomy): domain Eukaryota; kingdom Viridiplantae; phylum Streptophyta; class Magnoliopsida; order Poales; family Poaceae; genus Hordeum; species Hordeum vulgare. Next base: position 294,612,601 of record NC_058520.1, on the reverse strand, counting down.
GTAGAAAGTTTTACGAAAAGCTAACTTTTGAGTGCAATGGCATGTCCTATCAATTTGTAAAGCATGCATCATGAGGTTACGAGTAACCATATGAACAGGTTACAAATATCAATATAAATAGAGTTTCGAACAACTCCAATTTAATCATCACGTTGAGTCATCTGATTCAAATCATGTATCTCCTTCCCACATAAACACACCCACACACACCAAGTTTTGTAAAACACTGTACGTAGTTTAAGCAGCACCACCCAGCTGTCCTTGACAGTGGACATGGTTATTGGACTAGTTTTACACTCTACAAAGGTTGCACACTTTACCCACAAGACTTGGGGAACTTCCATGTGAAGCCATGACTTGCGGTATATTACATACCCGAGGTAAGCACCCGAACAATGCCTTTCCCTTGAAAACACTAAACAAAGAGTCCACTTGTTGGTACCCAGCCCTCATGATGTACATAACAAGTACCATCCCCAAGGAGACCAAAAGTGTGCCTGATGTGTGTAAAAACAGACATAGTGGTTCTTTTCGGCACAACCCTGTATCGAGAGTGAACATGTCGCAACCGCCACTAGTAATTTGGGTTGTGTGCTAGCATCGACCAAAGTAATCAACAAAGTACTGTCCCATAAGGGGTATTATTGTCATACATGTAAGGTTTGTAATGGTAGACAAATCCTAAATCTAATCCATTTTCAAAACACACACACAACTTGCTCCAGTAAACCACTTCTTTCTCAAGTGGTTATCTAGCTCATCTTCTCCCTCAGGAATTAGTGGCATCTATGAGGTTTTCGAGAAGTTTTTGAACACACTTTTGTTTCCATCACCATGCATATGCCCGTACCACTTGCATAGCAACTACTTTGGCAACCTATCTACTTCCCACCCACATAACTCTATGCAGAAAGTAGAGTCATGTCAATGCAAGTATCAACGAGGGAAGTAATGAAGGCAACGCACCAAGGTGGTCATCTTATCATCATGATTCAATGCAACAAAATTAAAGTGCTAGATGCCATGGATAAAAAGGGTTTTCATAGACATGGTCAAGGGGCTGCTTGCCTAGATCAACAAAGTCTTCGGTGTCTTTGAAAGCTTCTAGTACAACTTCTCCGTGAACAGGTAAAAATAAGGCTACAATAAAAATAGGAAAATACATCACTCCTAAAAATGTCAAATCAATTTTATGAAATATTAGGGTGAAAACTAAAAATACCATAATTCCTAGTTTTTGGGTTTGGTGTGCCAAAAACACTGAAAAAAATTTAAGAGTGGTTTTAAATACTTTAATTAGGGTTTTCAATAAGAAGAGTGTAGAAAAGATTTTTGGACATGCATGAAAATCATACAATTAAATAGGTTGGATTTTTACATGTTTTTTGGAGTTCGAATAATTTCATTAGGATAAATATTTTGGTCTATGGAGTTTTTGGAAAATACAACTAAAAATAAAAAAAGAAAATGGCATGAACAATGTCTAGGGCAGAACAAGCCAGATGGGCTGGCCGAGAGGGGAGCCAGCCCGGGGCAAAACGATCCCCATGCATGCCAGGTTTAAAGATAATGGGCGGGCCCGTCAACAATAGGGGGACGCGGGGGAGGCTGACTCGAAGGCCCCTGCAGGGTCGTCATCAACCTCCAGCCATGAAGGTGATGGCGTTCCCACGCGTGGCGAGGCCAACAGAGGATGGGGATAGAGTCATGGCGATGTCATGCTTAGGGGATGGGGCTGGAGTCATTAGGGTGGTCTGGGTCACCGACGACAAGTGGAAGCGGTGGAGAGGCTTCGGGTGAGCTTGCCCTTGTAAATTACGACCAGAACGTGCATGGCGGAGGAAGGAAAAAGGCTCAAGGGGAGAGGGAGGCTCCTAGGAGAAGAAAGGAGGTAAGGCAAGGTAGAGGTACAAAAAATTCAAGTAGAAAAGGAGCTGTCCTTGGTTGATCAGGGAGGAAAAAATGGAGTTTCACCCCATCAGTCATTGAGAAAGGGATAGGGGAGAGCTACTGGAGGTGGGTGGCAACAAGGGTGAGCTCTCGTGAAAAGTTGGGGTCAATGAGAAGGGTAATGTGGTGAAAATGGAAGTTTTGGAAGATCACTAGAAGGTGTTTGATCAATGTTCGGGATGGTTAGCTTGTAGTCCCTCCTTTGAGAATTAACATGAGTAAATGGCAGGTCCAAATGATGTTGACAACAATATTTGGGCTTATTTCAACAAAGTTGCCAATATAACTTTGGCAAACCCAAGAAATCCACAAAAATATGTTTTCCTATATCCAACTAGGCTAATCTATTCTCCTTAATGCACCACTTGGTGTGGTGGCATCATTAGGGAATTAGAGCATGCCCACAAACTTGGAGACCAAATGGATACAATTGACAATTTAAAGTTGCTCAAATTTAGATTTCGACAAAGAGTGTTTTCGGCCATTTTGGTGAACCAAGACTATTGGGATTCAAATGAAACCTTCTAAGATCATCACTTATGGCATATGTGACATGCGAGAATTTTCCTGGATTTATTTGGCAATAGTTGTTGTGGAAATATTTCGAATGCAAAGAAGGGGTTTGAAGGGTTTTGTCCAATATTTTAAACATAGCCATTTGTTGAAACCCTTATATATGAAAAATATATGTTCATTGAGTTTCTTTAAATTTTCTAAAGTATTTTAGAAACACAAATATAATTTTCCCCTATAAAACAGAAAATTAACTTTTAAAATATTATTTTTGTGGTTTTGGTGAGTCTTATAGATAATAGGTTCCAAATAAAATCTTTGGGGAAAAACATTCACCCTCATTTGAGGACTTGCAGTACAAACCCCAATCCAGGGATTTTTGAAAACCTAAATAAAATAAATGCTTTTTTCCCAAATTAATATTTTATAAAAATAGTTTTATGACATATACACATGGCATGATCATTTGGCAAAGATTAGGATCAAAGAGATGAACTTTGAGAGTAGGAGGATGCTTGTGAATTAAAACACAAACAAGCAAATACCAATCAACTCGAGCATTCACATGCACACAAAAAGTTTTAATTTGTCCAAAATTTTAAACTTATAATCATAGCAAAGTGGTACAAATATACGGTGTGACACGGTGCATTCCACCTCCTCCTCTAGTTTGGCCCCCACGCAATGCTATGGTAAAGCACAATCGCAAGACAACAATAGTGAACAATAGTCTCCTGAAGAGATTATGGGTAATTGATGTCTACTACACAACTTGTTTTTTAGAATCGTGTTGGGCCTCCAAGCGCAGAGTTTTGTAGGGTAGTAGCAAATTTCCCTCAAGTGGATGACCTAAGGTTTATCAATCCGTGGGAGGTGTAGGATGAAGATGATCCCTCTCAAACAACCCTGCAACAAAATAATAAAAAGTCTCTTATTTCCCCCAACACACCAAATACAGTGGTAATTTGTATAGGTGCACTAGTTCGACGAAGAGATGGTGATACAGGTGTAGTAATGATAGTAGATATAGTTTTTTGTAATTTAAAAATATAAAAACAACAAGGTAGCAAGTAACAATAGTGAGCATAAACGGTATTGCAATGCCTGAAAATGAGGCCTAGGGTCTGAGATTTTGCTAGTGCAATCTCTCGACAATGCTAACATAGTTAGATCATATTACAATCCCTCAACATGCGATGAAAAGTCACTCCACGGTTCCTATCTAGCGGAGAACATAAGAAGAAATTGTTTGTTGGGTACGAAACCACCTCAAAGTTATTCTTTCCAATCAATCTTTCCAAGAGTTCATACTAAGATAACAAGCTATCCTTTCCCAATCGATCTATTCAAGATTTCGTACTAAAATAACACCATAACAAATTCAGATTCATAATACTCAATCCAACACAAAGAACTTCAAGGAGAACACCAATATTTCTAACACAAAACATAGTATGAAAATATGCAATCAACACCTATGCCTAGATTACCCCAATGTCACCTAGCGAATCCGCGAATTGATGCCACAACATATATCAAGTGAATCACTTGAATACCCCAATGTCACTATGGGTATCCGCATGCAAGACATATATTATCTGCTCTCAAACCTGAATGTTCAATCCAACATAAGGAGATCTTAAAGTGAAAGACTCAATTCATCACAACAATAGCATGGCACAAACACCATATGATTCAACTATATTAACAAGGACCGTGATATATCAAGATCATGACATCTCAAGAACACGACAGAGAGAGAGAAAGAGAGAGAGATTAAACACATAGCTACTAGTACAAACCCTAAGCCCAGAGGGTGGGACTACTCCCTCCTTATCATGGCCTCAAGTGGGATGATGAAGATGGCCGTCAGAGATAATTTCCCCTCTGTGGCAGGGTACTGGAACGTCAGTAGATTGTTTTCTTGTGGCTACAGACGCCGGCGATGGCGGAACTTATCGTCTAGGGTTATTTCTTGAGGTTTCTGTACTTATAGGATTTTTGGGCGTTTTAATCATGCCAAGATGGGCCACGAGGTGCCCACTAGACATCACCCCACGCCAGGGGGCTAGCGCGGCCTCGTGTATAGTGGGAACCACCCCCCTCTGGTGGTTCTCTGCTCCAGTATTTCTCTTTTCTTCCAAAAAAGTTAAAATTTGTTGGTTCAATTCTGAGGACTTTTATTTCTGCACAAAAAACAACACCACGGTGGTTGTGCTGAAAATAACGATAGTCCAGGTTAGTTCTAAATAAATCATATAAAGTGCAGCAAAACCATATAAAGTGTCAATATGTTGATATGTTGGAGATGTATCAAATCCCCAAGCTTAATTCCTACTCGTCCTCAAGTAGGTAAATGATAAAAGAAATAATCTATGAAGTGTGAATGCTAGCATGGTGCATAAGTTTGATCAATGATAATTTCAATCACTTTTACTAGCATCATAACAACAACTTTCTCATAAAACTCATCATGATAAAGTAGCAACCAATTCACATGTTATGGTTCAAACAATGAATTTCTTGAAACTTAATGTCATATGTTCTTAGTCACCAAACAATTGCAATTCAACTTATTCTCAACAAAGTCTAAGTAAGAGCTCCACATACTCAATCATCATATAGTCTTCTGTGATTGCTAGTACTCAAATCATATTTGTAGAACAAATGGCATCCATAAAACATAGAGAAAGATAGGGGCTTAATGTTTCGCCTCCCAACTCATTTATCATAGAGATAATTGTCAACAGTAATAAGTCATGATCAAATATATTTTACTGGCCATATGTGCCTAGATCTTTACCCACCACATGATGCTTGCCAACTAGAGAATAATTGAGGTTGAATGAGAATGCATACTATTGACTCTTGCATAAAAGTAAATACTGAAAGGCAAAAGATAAGCCATTCGCAGAGGGAAGTAGAGGTTGTAAGGCGCTTTTTGGTTTTGTATGCACAATCCCTTAATGAAAAAGAACGCCACATTATATTGCCCCCTATGATAGCAACCTTTATTATGCATTCCATCGCTTTTATTACTTTGCCATCACAAGTTCGTAAAACGCTCAATTTTCTCTTACACTAAATGATCAAACACATTTAGAAGCAATTTTTATTGCCTTTTTGCACCAATGACAACTTACTTGAAGGATCTTATTCAATACATAGGTAGGTATGGTGGACACTCATGGAAAGAACTTGTGCTTAAGGGGGTTTGGATGCACAAGTAGTATCTCCACTTAGCACGAAATTTGGCTAGCAAAACATCCTAAGTAAACACCACATCTTAGAGGATCCATAACAATATAACTTCTATGCAAATATACACAACCATAAATCATTACGTTGTCTTCCTTGTCCAACTTCACCTGATTTTCTCAAGTTTTGAAATAATTAATGGCCATTCACAATCATAGAAAATGTCCAACATAGTATATTTATATGTGAAAGTTCTCTTCCTTATACCAATCATTCATGAATTGCTTGTATGACAAATTTGTGATTGTCAAGCTTCAACAGATTTCACTTTCTGACCCTAATGTGAAGATACTGCTAGGCATGACATGAACATATAATTTCAACTTCATGGTATTCAATTAATTCAACAGTTTACTCATAGGATATGAGTGAAGCACAAGAGAAAACAATCAAACTACAATCAAAAGATATAAGTGAAGATCAATGAGTAGTTAAACAATCAAGTAGCTATGTGAGGACTCTCTCTTGATAAAGATTTTCAAATCAGATAATTTTTTTCAAACAGCAAACTAAACAAAATTGCATTCCAAGAATAGTATATATCATGTGGACAAATAAAAAATTAGGCTCAACATAGGCTAACCGATAGTTTTTGATGAAGAGAGGTGGGATGCATAGTATCCCCAAGCTTACATGCTTGGTACTTCTTCAAATATTTACTTTGGGTGCCTTGGGAATCCCAATCTTGAACTTTTGTATCTCGTTCAATCCTCTCATATCCCGGTTTCACCTAAGTCCCAAAAATGTTTTCAACACAAAACTTGTAAAGAACTCCCTGAGATAAGTTACTACACATAAAAGTAAATCAACTCCTTATGTATTATCAATAGAAGTTTCATAATAATTTTAAAACACTAGGTATTGTATACTATCACTTCCATAATTTATATCTACCAATATAAGTTATGGAAACTATCGGATAAGTAGATAACAAAACTATGGCAGCAATCTGTCCAAACAGAACAGTCTGTAGCAATCTATTTAAAACGTGTACATGCGTAACAACAAAAAATCTGAAACTTTAGGACGTGATAAATAATTTGTATGAAAGTATTGTGTAAAACATTTGGAGACTATCACTTTCTAGTAAAATATGATAATTTATATACTACATCAAAAGTTTCTATTTTTGTGCAGCACACATCACACATGTAATTGGAGCATTCTAAGGCCATTCTTGAAATTTTTTATGGAAAAACAAGATAATAAAGAACATCTAATAGAGGACAACAAAGTAAAATGACACTCCAAGCAAACCACATATCATGTGATGAAGAAAAATATAGCTCAAAGTAAGATATACTGATAATGTTGGAGATGACAGAGGGGATTGGTACTGCAACAGAAGACCTTCCAACGGCGCCAGAAACAAGCGTGCTGACGGTAGACTATTCTTGTCTTGATACTCCTCAGCAACGACACCAGGAATCCTTCTGCTACGGCTACGCCTTTAGGGACTTCCTTTGAAAATATGCAAAGGATTCCCCCGTGGCCTTGGAGCCTTGCGTTGGTGTTCCCTCGAAGCGGAAAGGGTGATGTAGCACAGCGGCGGTAAGTATTTCCCTCTGTTTTGAGAACCAAGGTATCGATGCAGTGAAGGAATATCACAAGTACCTGCACAAACACAAAGAGCTTGCTCCCAACGCTATGAAGGGGTTGTCAATCCCTTATAGATTGTTTGCCAAGTGAGAACTGAAAGCAAAAAGAAACAAAGCAAAGTAAAAGCGAAAGTGGAAACGATAGGTGTGAAAGGACCCGGGGGCCGTAGTGTTCACTAGTGGCTTCTCTCATGAAAGCAAGTAGATGGTGGGTGAACAAATTACTATCGAGTAATTGATAGAACCGCGCAATGTCGTGACGTTATCTATGGCAATGATTATATCTATAGGCATCACGTCCTAAACAAGTAGACCGATACTTTCTGCATCTACTACTATTACTCCACACGTCGACCGCTATCCAGCATGCATCTAGTGTATTAGGTTCATGAGAACAGAGTAACGCCTTAAGCAAGATGACATGATGTAGATGGACAATCTCATATCTACGATAAAAGCCCATCTTGTTACCCTTGATGGCAACAACATGATGCGTGCCTTGCTGCCCCTTCAGTCACTTGGAAAGGTCACCACACGGTATGAACCCAAAACCAAGCACTTCCCCATTGCCGGAATCATAGGTCTAGTTGGCCAGACAAAACCCAAGACTCGGAGAGACTTACAAGGATATCAAATCATGCATATAAGAAATCAGCAAAGACTCAAATATATATCATAGATAATCTGATCACAAATCCACAATTCATCGGATCTCGATAAACACACCGCCAAAGAGGATTACATTGGATAGATCTCCATGAAGATCATGGAGAACTTTGTATTAAAGATCCAAGAGAGAGAAGAAGCCATCTAGCTACTAACTACGGACCCGTAGGTCTGAGGTGAACTACTCACGAGTCATTCGAGGGGCGATGATGTTGATGCAGAAGCCCTCCAACTCCAAAGTCCCCTACGGCAAGGCACCGGGAAGGGTCTCCACATGAGATCTCGCGGAAACGGAAGCTTGCGGCGGCGGAAAAGTGTTTTCGTGGATCCCCTAATTTTTTCTGCATTTTTAGGGAATTTATAGGCCAAAGACGAACGACAGGGGAGCGCCAGGCGGGACACAAGCTTGGTTGCCGCGGCCTCCCCCCTAACCGCGGCAACAGGGCTTGTGGCCCCCTGTGGGCCCACTTGCTTGGCCCTCAAGCCTCCCGATCTTCTTCCATTCTGGAAAAATTCATTTCAGGGATTTTATTCCGTTTGGACTCCGTTCCAAAATCAGATCTGAAAAGAGTCAAAAACACAGAAAAAATAGGAACTGGCACTTGGCACTGGATTAATAAGTTAGTCCCAAAAAAGATAAAAAAGGTAAACAAAACATCCAAAGTTGACAAGATAATAGCGTGAAACCATCAAAAATTATAGATACGTTTGAGACGTATCAGGGATGCCTTCCGGGGCATCCCCAAGCTTAGATGCTTGAGTATTCCTAGGATATTACCTTTGAGGTGCCTTGGGCATCCCCAAGATCTGGTTCTTGATTCTCCTTATTCTCTTCATATTGGTATCTCACCCAAAACTTAAACACTTCAGTCACACAAAACTTAACGAAACTTTGTGAGATGGGTTAGTATGACAAATATAGACCATTCACTTAGGTACTACCAAGACAAGATTAATAATTTTTATCACATAATAACTACTGTAATATATCACTCCCATAATTTAGTCACTCAATAAAAGTTATGGAAACACTAAAACAAGCAAACTATGCATGAAAACAGAATCTGTCAAAAACAGAACAGTCTGTGAAGATCTGCATTAAGACCATACTTCCCTGACTCAGAATTTTAGAGAAATTGCATAAAAACTGTGTAAAAATTCAGAATTTTTTGACGCTCGAGTAAAATCATAGAAATTCTGCACTGGACGAAAAGCTTTTGTTCTTGCACAGAATGAAACAAGCAAGTATCCACACTATCCCAAAGGCTTTACTTGGCACTTTGTTGAAATAAAAGCTATGAAACATCATTAATACATTAGCTTAATCATGTGAACACTCAAAAACAAAAAGGTTAAATATTGGGTTGTCTCCCAACAAGCGCTTTTCTTTAATTAGTTTTAGCTAGTCATAATGATTTCAAGATGCTCGTATAGGAATAATAGTTGAAACATGCAACAAAGAAATATGAATCACATGAGAAGCATATTTAAGTCTAACCCACTTACTATGCATGGGTATTTGTCAAGCAAACAATTTATTGTAGCAAGAATCATCTTGCATAGGAAGGCAAAACAAGCATAACTTCAAAACTTTGAACACATAGGGAGGAAACTTGATATTATTGCAATTCCTACAAGCATATGTTACTCCCTCATAACAGGTTTCAGTAGCATCATGAAGGAATTCAACAATATAACTAACAAGCAAATAATTTTTATTACTACCCACACAAGCAAAATTCTTATCATCCATAGTAGTGGGAGCAAACTAAACAAAATAGCTATGATGAGACCCTAGATTGTCATAATCCAAATGAAAATTAATATCACGTGTCAGTGCAGGATGTGCACACAGTCACCTATGGGACCTTTGGCCCCATTCAGGTTCGGCGGTGAGGTTGTATGGCACAAAGAGCACAGACTACGAGGCAAAACAATGATCAGACTCGGGGATTATACCCAGGTTTGGGTCGCTTTGAAGCGTAAAACCCTAGTCCTGCTTTCGTGGATTGATTGGGGAAGATGAAGTTTGCACAGAGCTCTTTGCCCCGACAAAGGTTGCCGGGGAGAGCTATCACGTACGTACACTTATACTTGATTCTAATCCCCTAGGGACCTAATCTACCAAGTGTCGAATCTCCAAGTGCCTGAATCCTTTGCTAGGTTGCCTCGGGCCTCCTTTTATAGCTTAAGGGGAGCCCATAGTGGAAAAAAACTTCTTATAAGATAGCTAGCAGTGCTATCATACCTAACTCTCGCACTTAAGATAGAGCACCATAAATGCGACCTTAGGTGGCGACCGGGGGTGCATTCCCAGCAAGTTTCTTCCAGCTATGAGTTGGTCGTGGCTTGGGGTCTTGACATGCCTCTGGACGGGTGTCAACAGGTTGTAACCTTTCTTCCGGCGTGCCACGACGTATCCAGCGAGAGCCACCTAGGATCTCGTCACCTCATTGACAAGTGACTGGTGTAGCTATGAGGTGGAGTTGTGGCAGGTTGGCCCACACTTGCCCGGGTGGCGCCTTGCCGGGTCTTGGTGAGGATGCTTGCGCCTTCACGCCTAGCACGTGTCAGGGGTTTTTGGCATGTCTTGGGCTATTGGCATAGGTCTTGCCGGCATCTGGTTCCGGCTCTTCTCTTAGGTTCATGGTTGCTCTTGAGGGGTTATGCTCTCATCGCGTGTGCAAAAGTCGGGGGCACTAGGTACCCCATTATTAGTGCACCGACTGGAGCCCCCGGGCCTGGCGCATATGTGCTCGCCTAGCACTATTGGGCCAGGCCCAAAGTTCATGCATGAGCGTGAAATTCACAAAGAGGTAACCGCCAACCCACTATTCTGCATTGTGCCGCCACTTCAGGTTGTTTCCACCATGCGTGCTGCATGCCTATCACGAATCTCGTGGCGGGTGCGTGTGGCTTAAATGCCTGGTCGTGGCAGAAGCCACAGCATCATGGATCGGATTGATGGGGTGGTTACATGTTCGCCCGTGAAGGCGGGCAATGACATAGGTGGAGATGGACGGCGACCATTGGAGTGTAGGAGAGCCAGCCCCCCACGCCATCCCTATAAAAGCGGGAGGGGTGCGGTAGATGATGCTCATCCACCCTCCTCCTCTTCTTCAACCTAGGGTGGCCTAGTTTGCTCGTCTCGTCTGGCTCTTAGAGGTAGCTTCTGATATCGGCCATGGTGGGGAAGCGTGGGCGTCCCCCATCATCCATGGGGGCAGCAAGAGCTTCTCGTTTGGATCATGCAGCCGCTTCAGTTGTGGTGATGAGGGTTGACAAATCGCAGGGAGTGTGGCTCTGCATGTGCGGTTGCCCGAAAGTGGAGGCAGCGGCGGTTTTCTGGTTATCACCGCAGGTGCCCCCACCCATGGTGTCATGTTCCACGCGCACTGGTGGGAGATTCTCTCCTGCTTGTTCTTCTTGAAGGTAGGGAGGATTCCCCGCCTTTGGCCACTAGGGACGACCATGCTCTCTGTGAAGGATCCGGAGAGCATTGCGTCTCTTTCGATAGTGGCGGGGGATCCAATGTTGTTGGAGGCATATGCACGGGCAATGAAGATGATGGAGGTCGTGATGGTGGTGACGCCTGGTGCTCCAGGGGCAGGGGAGGAGACTCCGACCCATCGTGATCGCCGACAGCACCATCATCAACAGCTTGCCTCGATAGCACCATAATATGCACATGCCCACTTCTCCCCTGCCGGCTCCGTATGCCCCTCCCACGCGTAGTGGTCTTTTCGTCCTAGCAGGGTGGCATCCTTCGAGTCCTGGCGGGGAGTCGTGGAATCTCAGCCGGGCGCACCTTTCGCCCACCTTCCCTCCATCATCCAATTTCTAAAGAAGGAGGGATAAGGAAGGCGTTACGGGGCACTCATATTTTTGTAAAGAAAAAGGTTGTAGGCCTTTGCTAAATTTTTACTAGTGGAAATGTAACTATTTTATCCATTTTGTACCAAAGAAATGAATAAAATGACGGACGTTCGTCTTTCTCGAGTACTATCCCTTGGTCCTTCTATTCGCATTGTGTTGTATGTTTCTGCTGCACAGGGATCCTTTCCAGGTAGGCGCAAAGCACAAGTGTCGATGGGGGAGCAAGTCCCCTGTGAACAGACGATCGTCATACCCCGGAAAGGCACCTTGTCGGTATCGCCGCGGTCCTCCCCTCGAGGCAAATAAGCAACAAGAGTTGAAGGATGGCTCGTCCCAACAAGGGTCCCTATTATGCAGAGAGTTCCATTGCACACAATCGAAAAAGGAGGAGCAAGAATTTCCTCAAAGAAAGGAATGGAACCACACTTAAAATAAGGTAGTTTAAACTTATCTCCTTAGGGGAAGCCCCCTAGAAGTGTGATGGTCCCTCGACATTGCCTTTGCGCTATCTCCCATTCACCTAGAGCCAAAACATACAAAGCAAAAGAGAGGCTCCATCCTCTTGAAGAGAGGGGAGACCCGGTAACAAGGATCACAAGTCCATCAAGCACTCTTAATAACTGGTAAACTAGGGCAGTAGTGACATAACACAAGTAAATGCATAATGCATGATGCATATGCAAATGATAATATCATGCAATGCCTAGCTTTATTTAAGCACATGATTTGCGCCTCACTTTGTACAAAGGGCTACATGCAACTTAGGCAAGGCTTGTACAAAAGGTGGTTGCTGGGGACTGGACCCGGCAATCGTGCTTGACGGGTAGAACTTACGAAGATGCTCAATATTCCATGCATTGAGGACTTTAATGCCATCTTCAGTCACCAGACGGACAGCGCCAGGTCTGGTGACGTGTACTACCCAGTAAGGGCCTTCCTCATTTGGTGTCAACTTGTTGGAACCCTTGGTGCACTGAACGCGCCTAAGGACAAGGTCGCCTTCCTCAAAGCTCAAGGCGTGGACCCTATGACTATGGTAGCATGCAGCACGCACAGCAGCCTAGAGACGATCTTCCTCAGGAGCGTGGCATCGTCATGCCGCAGCTGTTGTTGCTCCACTTCATCGTAGCCAAGCAGTCAAGGTGACCCATATATGAGTTCCGTGGGGATAACTGCTTCTGCCCCATATACTAGGGAGACGGTGTCTCGCCGGTAGCTCGATTTAGTGTCATTTTGAGGGACCGAAGAACCACCGACAGCTCATCAATCCAGCGCTTGCCGCATCTTCGCAGTTCTTGTCCCGAGTCCCCGCAAAACTTCAGCATTCATCCTCTCGACTTGCCCATTGCTCCTTGGGTGTGGAACATAGAAAAGGAGACCTTGCTTCCAAAGCTTTGGACGTACTTCTTGAATATGCGGCTTGTGAAATGGGTGTCGTTATGAATCATTATTCTGTTGGGTACTCCAAAACGGCACACCAATCCCTTCGTGAAATTGAAAGGTCACTATGCGGTCACCTTTCTCACTTTCTCCAATCAAGCCATTTTGTGAACTTCACGATTGCTACACACAAGAATTCGAAACCCCTGGCAGAGCGGGGGATGGGGCCCAAGATATCGAGCCCCAGACCGAGAATGGCTAGGACAAAGGGATCGCATCGAGGGCTTGCGCTGGCTGATGGATGTTCTTGGAATGGAACTGGACAGCTTGACACTTGGTGACTAGCTCAGTTATATCTTGGAGGGTTATGGGCCAATAGAAATGCTGGCGGAAAGCTTTCTCGGCAAGGCCCCTTGATCCTATACGTGACCCACCCATTCCTCCATGAATCTCCGCCAACAACTTTAGTCCTTCTTCCCAACAGATGCACCTTAATTTCACACTATTGGTTCTCCTTCTGGACAGAGTGTCATTGACAAACTGGTACATACTAGACCGACGTGCTATGCTTTTGGCCTCTTCTTATTCTTCGGGAAGTTCTCATGTCTCAACGAATTGGATGATGTGTTGCGCCCAAGCCGGAGCCTGTGGCTTGACGGCAAGGACTAAAGGCATCTTTGCGTTCGTCGGAGCGCTTGCCTCTACCGCGAGAACCTGGGGTTCCGCATAAGGGAGTGTCTCACCAGGCGAAACGGAACTGCCTCCGCTAACTTCTCTACCGGGGGCTTCAGGGAGCTCTGCTAGGAGATGTTTGCTAGAGTTTTGTTTTCTTCTCTTTTTGGTCATCGTTGAAGGGGATATGGACGATTGACTGAGGTGAAGGACAAAAACCCCTGGTTCCACACGGAGCTTCTGCGCGGCACACTTCGACACGTGATCGGCAATGTTGTTTTCCGCATGTGGCACATGTTTTGCCTGCAGCCAGTCAAAGCATTCTTACAACTTTCTCACTTCCTCTACGTAAGCCTCCATCAATGGACCGTGATAATATTCATTTGCTTGCTACACCATAAGCTGAAAGGCTCCTCTGATGATCAGCTTCTTGATTCCCAACTCCACCGCGATTCTGAGTCCCGCACGGAACCCTTCATATTTGGCACTGTTGTTGGTAGCTTCTTCCCGAGGAAAATGGATTTGAACCATGTACTTGAGGTGCTCTCTGATGGTGGTGATGAGGAGCACACCTGCACCGGTACCCCGGAGTGAGAAGGCACCATCAAAAGAAATGACCCATTCCTTGGGTGGTTCCCTGCTGGGGTGAATGGTTTCTTGGACTTCTTCGTCTTGTGTGGGCGTCCATTCGGCAATGTATTCTGCCAGTGCTCTGATCTGGATGGTGCAAGTGCATTTGTACTTCAACCCAAAACTTAACAGCTCCAGCGCCCACTCGACTATCCTGGCTGTGGCTTCGGGGTTGCTCAGGATGCGCTGTAGTGTGAATCGGGTGACAACTGTGATCTCATGGGCTTGTAATTAGTGGCGCAACTTCCTCAAGGCCATGATGAGGCCGAAGATCAGCTTTTGTACTCCAGAGTACCTTGATCTAGCCTCTTGTAATAAGGAGCTCACAAAGTATACTAGCCGCTGCACCACCTTCTTCTTCGCCAATTCCTTGGAGCTCTCCTTGCTAGCTTGCGGGGTTTCTTCTGAGTCTGTGTTGGACGTTGCCGCGGATGCTTCGCCTTCGTCCCCGACAGCATTTGTCATGGCGGCTGCATCCTCATTTGTCTCCCGTTGCTCCACCAAGGCCGCACTAACCACTTGATTCGTTGTTGCCAGGTATAGCTGCAACGGCTCTTGTGGTTTGGGAGTGACCAACGTGGGAGTGAAAGAGAGGTATGTCTTCAGATCTTGCAGTGCCGCGTCTTCTTCCGGGGTCCACTTCATCGAGATGACCCTCTTCAGGATTTTGAAGAATGACAAGGCTCGTTCGACGGATTTGGAAATGAATTTGCTCAATGCGGCAATGCATCCGTTCAGACGTCCCACGTCCTTGATAGTCTTGGGTGCCTATATCTTCTTGATAGCTTTGATCTTGTTGGGATTGGCTTCATTTCCTCGTTGAGACACAAAGAACCCAAGTAGCTTGGCGAATGGGACACCGAACACACACTTCTCAGGGTTGAGCTTTAGATTGATCTTGTGCAGGTTCGCAAAGGTCTCTTCTAGGTCTTGCACGAGGGTAGCTTCATCTCTGGGTTTGACCACTATGTCATCCATGTAAGCTTCCACATTCCTATGTAGTTGGGGTCTGAATCCAATTTGCATGGCCCAAGCAAAGGTAGAACCAGCACTCTTTAACCCGAAGGTCATTCGTACGAAGCAGTACGTGCCACATGGAGTTATGAACATGGTCTTTTCCTCATCCTCCTTGGCCATGAATATCTGGTGGTATCCGGAACATGCATCCAAGAAGGAAAGCCGGTCGCACCCGAAAATGGCATCATCTATGTAATCAATAGACGGCAAGGGAAATGGGTACTTCGAGCATGCTTGGTTTAAGTTTGTGAAATCATTGCAAAGCCTCCATTTCCCGTTAGCCTTGCGTACCACTACCGGGTTCGCTAACCACATTGGTTGTAGTACTCCTCATACCAAACTAGATGCTTCCAGCTTCTTGATTTCTTCGACGATAAATTGTTCCCTCTCCATGGCCTCTTTTCTAACCTTCTGCTTGATGGGTCTGGCATGAGAGCAGACAACAAGGTGGTGCTCAATTAGCTCTCTCGGAACACCGGGGATGTCAGAAGATTGCCACACAAACACATCGACATTCGCCCGCAGAAAGGACGGGCGCGCTTTCCTATTTGTCACTAAGGGTGGCACTAATGTTAAATGTACCATCAGACCCATCCTCCCTTGTCGGGACCTTCTATGTCGTAGGGTAGGAGACTTTTGACTTCCTGCTAGTGGAGCTCTCCGGAAGGTCATCGATGTGCGCAATGCACTCCGTAGAGGCACGCTTCCTCGAGTCCTTGTCGGTGTTCCTGCTAGACTTCTTCTGCTTCTTCTGGCTTCCTGCAGGAGCGGTCCTTCTGCAACTTCAGCTTCTACTGCATCCCAATACAGATGATCTATGCAAATGATGATGTCTTTCTTGTTGGACGGGATGGAGATCACTCCATGGGGCCTGGCATCTTCAGAACATTGGAAGCATAGTGGGATGCTGCCATGAGTTTTGCCAATGCCGAGCGACCACGAATTCCATTGTATGGCAGGGGGAGCTCGACCACGTCGAATACGACCTTTACGGTCTGGTAGTTGAGCTCTCCGCCGAATGTAACCGACAAGGTTATCTTTCCCTTTGGCTGGCCTCTGCCGGGGTTAATCCCTTGGAATGAACCCATTGGCTTGAGCTTGCTGTCAGGGATCTGCAGCCTCTTGGCCACCTCGAAAGAAATCAGGTTCATCCCTGCCCCGCCACCAACTAACATCACATGTAGGTTGCGGACTATCGGAGAAGCCAACAACGGCAGACACCCAACCATAATAACGCGGTCAGGGTGATCCTCTCTGTCAAAGATGATAGGCGTGCGAGACCATCCGAGTGGTCTACGAGACCCTGCCGCTGGCTCCATAGTGTTAACTTTGCGCACCCATTGCTTGAGCTAGCGGCGAGAGGAGTGCAAGAATGCACCCCCGTCAACACACATGACATCGGTTGCCTTCTGGAACTCCCTGTCTCTAGAATCCTCTCCATCATCTTCGTCATCACTGGCGTCGTCATCTACTTTTCTCTCGCGGCCTCTGGCATGCTTTTCCTTTTGCTGTGTCGCCTTGTCGCGGTGGCAGAGAGCCGCGGCGGCCTCCTCTACCACCGCTGCCCTTCCCGGCAGCATTATCTTGGCCCTTCTACTTGTTGTGCTTCTCATATTCTTCCTTTTGCTTCTCAGCAAGCTGCTCGACTTGGCGGCATTCATGGAGATCGTGGCCCTTGGTGTGATGGATCTTGCAGTATGGCCCGTTAGACTTTCTAGCTTTCTCTGTCGTTGCATCCTCCAGGCAACCAGCGCATGAAGTAGCTCCCATGCGAGGGGATTCGCCTTTCGCATTCTTGCCAGCGCTGAGACTACCAGTGACTTTGACGGCCAAGACTGCCTTGCCCTTGTGCTTCTTGCTGTGCTTCCGGTTCCTCCCCTTCGACCCAGGGGCATCGTTGTCGTCACCGGATTCGACTTTGATACCTGCCTCCACTCCAGGGAGTCGCCTTAATTCTTCAGCTCGTGCACACTTGTCCGCCAACGTGTATAGATCGTTGACGGTCTTGGGGAGTTTCACGTTCATTTTTGCCCGCATCCTCCTTCTGCGGGATCCTGGAAGACCGGCAGAAGGAGGACGCGTGTTGCGCAAGTTCGAGTGGAACGCAACAATCACGGCTATGGGGTGCATCTCCCGAATGTTGCAGTGCACTCTACTGAACATCTGGATGTATTTCCGCAGTGTTTCACCGTCCTTCTGTGGCAGGTATTGCAAGTCACTAGGCTGTCCTGGCTCCTGGTGGCCACCCATGAAGGCGCCAACAAACTCGTTGCACAGGTCAGTCCATGATGCAATGGAATCCTTCGTCAGGTGCATGAGCCACGATCTCACATTTGGCTTGAGTGCCAAATGGAAATAGTTGGCAAGCACCTTCTCATCCCTTCCTCCGATAGCTCGGACGGCAATTTTGTAGGTGCCCAAGAACTCTGCCAGGTTGAGCATTCTATAGTATTTTTCTGTTAGTTCGGGATTGAAGGCTCGGCTCAAAGGCCAGCGGACCTATTGCAGCTCGCGAGTGAAGGAGGAACAACCGACCTCGTAAGGTAGGTTTCCGCTAGCACTTGCTAGCGTTTACACAATTGCGCTTGTCGGATTGATGGTGTGCTTCCCGGCATCGTTCGTTGGCGGTAGATGTGTCCTCCTTCTGCCGATCTTCCAGGACACGCCACTGATCTCACTGATTGCACGGGCCGGTCGAGGCCTTAAATGCCTTGTCCGGCCCGTCAGTGCGTGGAGCTTGTTGTCGACGCCCTTGAGCTTGTTTTCGAGGAGGGGACTGAACCATCGGTGTGGCCCCCTCAACACGATCCTCCGTTCGGGCCGCCATCACCATCCGTGGGAGACGGGATGGCCCTGCTTGCTACGGCGAATCTAATCAGACTTTGGATGGTGGCTCTCTACTCGTCCATCTTGTCAGCCACCGGTAGAAAGTTCAATAGCACCTGAGCCCGCACCATTGCCTCCGCGGCCATGTCCGACATGGGCAGGGAGGCGGACCGCGATGTTGCTCGGCTTCTAGTGGAACTGGGAGGAGCCTTGTCGCTCCCTTGTCACCGTGCATCGGTCGCCATGCTGGCCTGACGTGGGGGAGGCTTGGCTCGCCGATCCGTGGCTCTGCTCAGCACTCCATCTTTTTCTGGTCGAGGCACGCGCCCAGAAGTCGTGTGTGTGACGTGCGCATCTGGTGGATCACGGTTTGCCTTGGATTGGGTGCCGCTATTGCAAGCGCGGTCACTGATGTGGCGAATGCATGGGGCCTCGGTGTCCCTTTTGCCCGCGGCACTAGGGCCAAACTCGCCAGGATGTCGTTGTTGCTCGCCTCTCGTGCCCCTCGTTTCATCTTTGACCGCGGTGACACGATGGTGGCGCCTCCTGCATCGACCGCGTCACCCGCAGCGCCTAATGCTGCCACAGCACCATCAGCATCCACAGCTGCAAGCGTCATGGCCTTCGAAGTAGAAGGATGGGCGTCTGTGTCGGTCATGTTCTTTGGAGCCATGGTGAAAAGGGAACAACGATGAAGATCAACACGCTCCCCGTATCCTCAGGTTTGCGTGAACGAGTCCTCCTGCCTGCCGCGCCAACATTGTAGGTGCAGGATGTGCACAAAATAACCTATGGGACCTTTGGTCCCTTTGAGGTTCGGCGGGGGGGGGGGTGTCGTATGACACAAAGAGAAGAGGCTATGAGGCAACACGATGATGAAACTTGGGGATTTTACCAGATTCAGGCCGCTATGAAGCATAAGACCCTACTCCTGCTTTGGTGGATTGATTGGGGAAGACGAAGTTTGCACGGGGCTCTCTGCGTACACTTACAATTGGTTCTAATCCTGTGGCGACCTAATCTACCAAGTGTCGAATCTCTAAGTGTCTGAATCCTATGCTAGGTTTCCTCGGGCCTCCTTTTATAGCTCAAGGGGCACCCACATGGCAAATTGTCCTGATCAGATAGCTAACATTGCTATCATACCTAATTCTGGCACTTAAGATAGAGCGTCATAAATGCGACCTTAGGTGGCGAGCAGGGGTCCGTTCCCGGCATGCTTCTACCACCTATGAGCTGGTCGTGGCTTGGGGTCTTCACACGCCTCTGGACGGGTGTCAACAGGTTGTATCATGTCTTCCGGTGCACCACCATGTATGCAGTGAGAGCCACCTAGCAACCTCGGAGCTCGACACCTCATTGACAAGTAACTGGTGTACCGATGAGGTGGAGCTGTGGCAGGTTGGCATGCACTTCCCGAAGTGGCACCTTTCCGGGTCTTGGTGAGGATGCTTGTGCCTTCGCCCCTGGCAGGTGCGTGCGGTTCTTGGCACGTCTTGGGCTGTTGGTGTAGGTCTTGCCGGCATATGGCTCCGGCTCTTCGCTTGGGTTGGTGGTTGATCTTGAGGGGTTATGCTCTCATCGCCTGTGCAAAAGTCAGGGGCACTAGGTACCGCATTATTAGTGCGCTGACATCATGATTACAAGTTTCATGGTTATTATAGCATACATGTCACCACAATAATCATCATAGGTAGCAACTTTATTGTCATAGTCAATTGAAACCTCTTCCAAAATAGTGGACTCATCACTAAATAAAGGAATGGCCTCGACAAATCAATTTTTATCATTACGAAAAGATTCAACACCCTCCAAAATAGTGGGTTCATTAGTACCTAGAGTTGACACTCTTCCAGACCCACTTTCATCAATATAATCATCATAAATAGGAGGCATGCTTTCATCATAATAAATTTTCTCATCAAAACTAGGGGGGCTAAAACTATCATCTTTATCAAACATAGTATCCCCAAGCTTGTGGCTTTACATATCATTAGCATCATGGATATTCAAATAATTCATACTAACAATATTACTATCATGCTCAGCATTCAAGGAATTCACATTAAGCTTTTTCATGCGTTCTTCCTCTAGAAATTGAGCACAATTTTCCTTTCCAAAATTTTCAAGAAAGACATGATAGAGATGAACAATATGAGACAATCTCAATTCCATTTTTTGTAATTTTGTTTTAACAAACCAAACTAGTGATAAAAGCCGAAACTAAAAGATTCAGTTTTAAGGTGTAAAGATATACCTTCAAGCACTCACCTCCCCGGCAGCGGCGCTAGAAAAGAGTTTGATGTGTACTACACAACTCGTTCTTGCAGACTCGTGTTGGGCCTCCAAGCGCAGAATTTTGTAGGACAATAGCTATTTTCCCTTAAGTGGGTGGCCTAAGGTTTATCAATCCGTGGGAGGCGTCGGATGAAGACAGTTTCTCTCAAACAACCCTGCAACCAAATTATAAAAACTCCCTTGTTTCCCCAACACACCAAATACAATGGTAATTTGTATAGCTCCAGTAGTTCGGTGAAGAGATGGTGATACAAGTGTAGTAATGATGAAGTAGATATAGTTTTTTGTAATCTGAATATATAAAAACAACAAGGTAGCAACTAACATAAGTGAGCATAAACGGCATTACAATGCGTGAAAATGAGGCCTCGGGTCCGTACTTTCACTAGTGCAACCTCTCGACAATGCTAACATAGTTAGATCATATAACAACCCCTCAACATGCGATGTTGACTCACTCCAAAGTTCCTATCTATCGGAGAACATCAGAAGAAATTGTTTGCACGGTACGAAACCACCTCAAAGTTATTCTTTCCGACCAATCTTTCTAAGAGTTCGTACTATAAAAGTTGTCCTTTCCGATTGATTTATTCAAGAGTTCGTACTAAAATAACACCATAATAAACTCAGATTCATAATACTCAATCCAACACAAAGAACTTCAAGCAGCACACCAAGATTTCTAACGCAGAACATAGTATGAAAACGTGCAATAAAACCCCTATGCCTAGATTACCCCAATGTCACCTCAGAAATCCAGGAGTTGATGCCACAATATATATCAAGTGAATCATTTGAATACCTCAATGTCACTTGAGTATCCGCATGCAAGACATATATTACGTGCTCTCAAATCTGAATGTCCAATCCAACATAATGAGATCTTAAAGTGAAACACTCAATTCATCACAACAATAGCATGGGACAAACACCATATGATCCAACTATATTAACAAGGCCCATGATATATCAAAATCATGAAATCTCGAGAACACAAGAAAGAGAGTGAGAGAGAGAGAGAGATTAAACACATAGCTACTAGTACAAACCCTCAGCTCTCAGGATGGACTACTCCCTCCTTACATGGCCTCCGCCGAGATGATGAAGATGGCTACTAGAGATGATTTCCCCTCTCATGTAGGTTATTGTAATGTCTCCATATTGGTTTTTCATGCCTACAGAGTCCTACGGCAGCGGAAATTTTAGTCTAGGGTTATTTCTGGAGGTTTATGTATTTATAGAATTTTTGGGCGTTGGAATCACGCCAAGATGGGCCACAAGGTGCCCACTAGACATCAACCCACGCCACGGGGCTGGCGTAGCCTCGTGTCTAGTGGGCACCAGGGGGCCCCCTATGGTTGTTGTTTGCTCTAGTATTTCTCTTTTCTTCCAAAAAATCGTTAAAGAGTTTCACCCAATTTATAGAACTTTCATTTCTGCACAAAAAACAACACCACGGTAGTTCTACTAAAAACAGGGTCAATCTGGGTTATTTCTAAATAAGTCATATAAAGTGCAGCAAAACCATAGAAAAGTATTTTAAACATAGGCAAACTTGGCATGAATACTTCATAAATTATTGTTATGTTGGATACATATCAGTAATCTCTTGGTTGATTCTATTTGTGCAAGAGTTTTGTTCGATTTAGGTGCATCACAGTGTTTCACGTATTTTCCATTTTTCGTCAAGCATGTGTTCGACTATCAAGATTTGCCTAGATCCTTGTTTGTTGTTTCGCCTAGTATGATGATGAATTCCAACTGCATCATTCTGTATGTTTCCTACAAGATGGGTAATTATTATTTTCTCGCTTCTCAAATTGTTCTTGGCAACTCCGATGTTGATCTAAATCTTGGTATGAATTGGCTCGAGGCAAATAAGGCTCACATTGGTTGTGCAGCCAAAGAGGTCCAATTGACTCATCCTTCTGAATATGTGATCATTTTTCTACTCATGATGACACTATTTGACTCTTTTCTATCAATGAGAATGGTAAAATCTTAGACATATCTCAAGTCCCTGTCGTTCATAAGTATGAAGATGTATTTCTAGAAGAGTTGCAAGGAATGCCTCCTCACCAGCGAGTGTAGTTTGTGATTGAATTCGAACCTGGACATGAACTTGTTTGTAAGCATCTTTATAAACCTGGCCCTGAAGAGCTGAAAGAATTGAAGAAGCGACAAGATGAACAAGAACGTCTGGGTTTGATCAGACCAAGTTCTTCACCTTGGGGTTGTGGTGTTCTATTTGTCAAGAAGAAGGATGGCACTGAATGACTTTGTGTCAATTACCATCCATTTAATAAAAAGAAAATCAAGAACAAATACCCAGTTCCCAACATCAACGAATTGTTGGAGCTACTGAAAGGGGACAAGGTTTTCTCAAAGCTCGATCTTTGTATGGGCTATAATCAAAATTGTATTCATGAAGAAAATATTCCTAAGACTACTTTCAGGACAAGCTTTGGCTCTTATGAGTACACGGTGATGTACTTTGGTCTTGCAAATGCTCCTTCGACATACTCTCACATGATCAATTTCATATTCTTTCCCTTAAAGAATGCTTCCTTCTTGGTGTATCTTGATGACATTCTAGTCTTCTCCGAGACTGACGAAGAACATGCAGAACATCTCCGAGTTATGCTTGCCAAGCTAACAGAGCACAAGATCTACACAAAGTTCTCAAAGTGTGAATTATGTCTCAATGAGGTGTTGTATCTTGGTCAGATCATCTCTGGCAAGGGCATCAAAATAAATCCTGAGAAAGTTGAAGCCATTGTCAAGTGAGATGTTGATGCTTGTGATTTGCGTTGGGGTTTCCATGAAGAGTAATGGGTGATGCAGAACAATATAGGTAAGTATTTCCCTCGGTAAAGAACCAAGGTTTATCGAACCAATAGGAGGTACAACCAACCCCCAGCTTCAAAAGAAACGAACACTTGCACCCAACGCGGGCAAGAGGGTTGTCAATCCCCTTGTCTCATTATTTTCAAGAAAGTAAGTAGTGTTGTTGAAAGTTGCAAAGTGAAAAGTAAATAACAAGTATTAGAGGCAGCGAGGAAATTGTAACCTTTGTAATTCTATAAGTGAATAGACCCGGAGGCCATAGTGTTCCCTAGTGGTATGTCTCATGGACGCAAGCATACGGTGAGAAGAAAAGTTACTTAGAAAAGCGGATAGTTATGCGATATTCATGGAAATGATCATGTCTATATAAGCATCACATCCATAAGCAAATAGGCTGACTCTGCCTACACCTATTACTATTTATCCACCCATCGACCGCTATTCAACATGCATCTAGAGTATTAAGTAAAACAAAGTAATGCTTGGAGGACAATGACAAGATGTGGACAAAGAGAACTCAATTAATATGAATTAACCCCATCATTTTATCCTTAGTAGCAATAATACAAAGACGTATCTTGTCCCCTACTATGTCACTTGGATATAGAAATCCATCAAATTCAACCCACTACAACGCACCCCTATCACCGATGAAAGATCAATCTACTTTGTCCAAAGCAAATCAATAGATCTCAGAGATTTATGAAGCTATGATGATCATGCACATAAGAATGATATTTAGAATTTATATAAGACTCAAATATGTATCGTCAATAATCTGAACATAAACCCACAATTTATCGGATCCCAACAAATGCACCGCACAAAATATTTACATCAGATAGATTAAAGCGAAGATGCAATGAGCATTATTTTCAAGATCACGAGAGAGAGGTAGCCATCTAGGTACTAACTATGGACCCATAGGTGTGTGGTGAACTACTCACACATCACCATAGGAGCAACAAGGTTGATGTAGAGGTCCTCAGTGATCGATTACCCCTCGGTAGGGCACCAGAAAAGGGCTCCACATGGCCTCACAATGGAACAGAGACTTGTGGGAGCGGAAAAAGTGTTAGGGGCTGCTCCCTAGGGATTCTTGGATTAATGTGAATTTATAGGACAAAGAGGTACACCAGGAGGCATCCGAGGGGAGCACGAGGAAAGAGGGTGTGAATACACCCCTCGGCGCGCCCCGTTGTGTCGTGCTCCTCTCATGAGGCTTCACGCCTCCTACGGAAACTTCGAGGTCTTATTTTGTTCCATCAAAAATCACCAAGAAATTTTGTGGCAATTGGACTTCATTTGGTACTGTAAACCTGAAAAGCTAAAACACGCGCAAAACAACTACTAGCACTAGGCACTTGGTTAATAGGTTAGTGCTCAAATATAATATAAAATTATGTATAAATACCAAAAAGTATCCTAGAAAGATAATATAATAGCATGGAACCATCAAAAATTATAGATACGTTGGAGACGTATCAACATCCCCAAGCTTAATTCATGCTCGTCCTAGAGTAGATAAATGATAGAAACATAATTTTTGATGTTACATGCGACCCACCATGTAATCTATTGCAGGTTTGATCATTGAGAAACGATGAATTAACAAATATCATCATAGCAATGGTTATAAACACAAGCAACATAGTCATCATGTTTCAAAGTGTACGATCTTTTAAAGAATGTTCACCCCCTATTCATTTTCTCATATAAATATAGCATGGCTCCATCCTCGCCACATAACCACAAATGTTAAGAACCATGGTGTCAAATCAGGCATTTGGATCGTACCTTTTAACGCGCTCCATCCTTTTATTACTTGTGCAATATATGAGTGTGAACCATGGATATAGCATAAGGGTGCAATAGAATATGGTTGTAGGTTTCTGAAAGTGCGTTATATCGACTAGAGGGGGTCAATAGGCGTTTTTTACAATTTCATCACTGAGGAAATTCCTAGCGAGGAAAGTCCTCAGTCATGAACTGAGTGTAGTGAAAATAGTACAAAGTCAGAAGTGAAAAAACGTCTACAACAAAGTACTCAACGTGATTTCAGAGATTCGGTTTGCACAGTTCACAAGTACAGGATAAGCAGGTGAAGAATAACTCAGGCGAAGAATTTTAGGTGAGGAATTCAAAGAAAGTCTTCAGTCAAATTTTTCAAACAGTGCAGATGAACGTATTCAACATGCAATTGAGGAAATGAGAGAGTTGAGAAAATAGAACCAGTAGCTCGATGAAAACAATTGTTGATGACCCAGTTCCAACTATTGTGACAGTTGTACGTTTGGTTTGGAGCGACTTGGTATTGAAACCAAAGGACACACAGTCCCGTCACACACAGTCCCTACCGTATTCTCCTTGAGCTAAGGACATACAGTCCTCGCCCAACACTCGTGGTAAGTCTTCAGGGAAGACTTCCAAACCCTCACAAACTCGGTCACCCGGCGTTCCACCATTGACTGCTGGATGCTCTAGACCATGATGCCTAGCCGTCTGGAGGATGCACAGTCCTCAAAGGTAACAAGCGCCGGTTTCGCACAAGAATAACTTCTTCAGTGATGCTCAATCACTTGGGTTTTGGTTTGGGTTTGGGTGTTTGGGGTATTTCCTCACTTGGTGATTTTCGCTCAAAGACTATGAGGAATTTGGGTTGCTTTAAATCACTACTGATAGTTTCTCTTGGAGTAGCCAACCAACTAGTGGTTGTGGGGCGGTTATTTATAGCCTCGGAGCATCCCAAGATGATTTAACATAAATTCCCTTTAATAATATGACCGTTGGGATGGGTGGCGCGTGGTGCGGCAACGGTCGGAGCGTTCAACTATGAAAGTCCTCGTGTCTGTCATGTTACTCACTTTGAGGATTTGGTAGATGTAGGTTTGGGTTGAGCATCTTGAGGAAATTCATTCCATAGTTTTATCTTGACCCCCTTTAATAGTATGGTGTTCCTACGACTCAAGTATAAAGAAAATGAAACAGGAAGAGTAAATCTTCAAGCTTCAACGTCTTCTGAGTGTTTTGTTCAGGACACACCAGATTCCTCATCTTCAATATCTTCATGAGGAATATCAATTTCTTCGCAATTTCTTCGCGATCAAAGTTTTCAAGTAATGACCAAACTCTTCACACGAAGACATGCATTTTTAGGGGTCATTATTCATCGAATAACTCAAACTCCTCAGCGACTTACAGAGCCTGTGTACACTTACAAATATATCAGTCTCTTAACCAATAAGTCTTCAAACCACCAAAATCATTAAGGGTCACTAGATGCACTTACAATCTCCCTCTTTTGGTGTTTGATGAAAAATAGGTTAAGTTTTCAACGGGGATAATAATATGGAATGTAAGCACAAAGTTTAAGGAATTTGAAGTCAAGATACAAAGAAACTCCCCCTGAAGATGTGCATGTTTTGAGGAATTTGCTTTGAACAGAAAATGCACATTGATGATATATATCATGGAGATCTCCCCCTGTATCTTGTAATTCATGCATGCATTTGACATATAATATGAGGAATTTGAAATGCATTATGAAAAAACATGTCTAATGAATTTCAGCATGCATGCATTAATTAACTTGAGGAATAAGCATGCGAGGAAAAATGTTCAAAAGTGTCAAAACACCATCGGGCTTAAGTTACATCTCATTACGTCAAGCACTTCAGAAGAACGAAGAGTTTGTAACTTAATAAAGTTGATAAGCCCATAAATTTAACCCGCTTGAAGATTAACTCTCGGATTTCTTGCCCTTTGTCATCAAGTAACGAAAAGGGACGAAACTGACGAATAACGCCAATGAAGATGTTCACTTTTGTGTTGAGGAAGAGGTGTGAGCATTCTTTGAGTTAGACTTTCTTGTTGGGACAGTTGCAGTATCCGCAGGTTCCTCATCTGAATCAGCATTGCGGAATGAAGAAAATGAGTTGTCCACCAAGTCAGGAACTAGAATATTCTTGAATTTCTTCTTTGGTGGCCATGAACAATAAAAGTCGCGAGTGAATTCCAATTCTTCAAGTTCCTTGCGAGTCTTTAGGTGGGACAATATGGCCCAATTGCGATCAAATACCTCATAAAGATAATAATTATTTTTATTCACATCATTCTGAGTATCATTGAGGGTTTTCACAATGGAGCCAAACTGGCATTTTACCCATTTGTGATTGTGGTCGACTTTGGGATGAAGACTGAGGATAAGCTCTTTGTTAGTCATCACCCTTTCGGCAGTTGGGCTTGAAATTTTTGCTCTGCCATCAGATTCTTGAGTGGAAGTGTCATCATATGAGGAATATGAGGCAGCCTTGCGAAATTGACCTTCCAGTGGTCGATTTCCTTCATCAATCACTGACTTTCCGTTGCCTTCAACTGGTTCAAAAGTTCTCTTGGTTACTTTCACAGGAGGCAGATAACCGAGGTGATTCTGATAGCCCGCTTGGTAGTTGATGGTGGATCAGTTTCTATTGAATCTCATGATCCAGGGCACATAAATCTTCAGCTCAAATAGTGCCAAACAATTGTCACGCAAAGTCCTCAAGAAGAAATTGTGAAGGTTCATTTTGATGCCTTGAATGACGTTGAACAGGATGTTCTTCATGATTCCAACAACATTTTCTTCCTTATCATGCCCTTTGATAGGTGTGATGGAATATGCTAATATTCTGTAGACAGTTTTGGTCACATACTTCAATTCCTTCCCATGGAATATAGTCCTTAGAGGTTAGCCCGGAGCCAAAGGTTTCATGAGGACATCCATTAGCTGATTTGGTAGCTCTCTTTCATCATACATGTTAATTGCTTCATCTGAAGGAATTGAGATTGGTAAAGCTCGAAGCAATTTAGTGGCTGGAGCTTTGTAGTGGGTGTGCTGTGCCATCCAGTCCAAGACCCAAGAGTTGATGTTTTTGGGGTCATCTGAGATATGCAGTGTGGCATAGGACTGAAGAACAATGTATGTATTCCAGTCATCGATATCTGTGCAGAATACCAGTACCCCTGCTTTATGAAGAACACTTAGTACTGGGGTGAAGCAACGAATTTACTCCATGTCACAATGAGGAATGTGGGTGTGATGAAATATCTTACTTTCCCCACCAGGCACAACAGCATAGTAATTAAGTTGAGTTCTGGTCCAGAACTTTTTGTGCCTGATACAGAGTTTATTGTAAGGATTTTATCAAGTAAAGAAATGATGTTCATCATAGAAGTCTTCCTTCAGAAACTTTGGCCTCTTTGAGAAGGACTGATGAGGCTTTGGTTGAAGATTATGTTGTTGATCATCTTGAGGATTTTTGGCCACCACTATTGCAGTTTCTCGATTTGCAACCACAATTGCAGTTTCATCAGCAGTATTTTTATCCTTTGATGAGGCATTTTCATCAGGGGCTTGTGCTTTAGTTTGAGGAATTTGTTGTGCCGAAGGAGCAAATGCAGTTTCCTTTTCAGTTTCTTCAGCTGATGCAGCTGATTCTTGGACTGGTGTTGATTTCACATGTGAGCTCTTTTCTTCAGAGTCAGTCAGAATTTCTGTATGTGTAGGAGTTTGAGGAATTTGAGTGGTCATTGGCGAGTTTGGGTGAGCCTTTCCCCAAAACTCATTATGGATAACAGGTGTGCTGCTGCCAATGTCTTCATCACCCTCCTTTTCTTTAGCGGTAATTTCAGGTTTTAAGGAGGAGGTGTTGAGACTTGAGGAATTTGATCTGCTTGAATTTCCTCATCAATTGGTGTGATGCAGCAGAGCGTTTGTCATTCGTTTCCTCATCCTGTTCTAGAATGATGTGCTCTTCACCAAATGGTACAATCATGTATGGTGGTGCAACGTTGAGGGGAGTTGCATCCACTGGAGCTGGTGATGTAGTAGGCAGAGTCTTCAGGCGTTTTGCCTCTGAAGACTTTGAAGGTGTTGATGTCTTTCTCTTGTTGGCTTCCTTCTCGGCAGCTTTAGTTTTCTTTGCATCTGATGCAGACGGAGGAGTCACATTCTTTACCTTTGAAGACATTGGTGCAAAACCATTTTCTTCAGGACGTGCATGAGGAGTTTCATGCCTAGCAGATGCATCAGCAGGAATATTCTATGTTATTTCATCAGCAGTTGCTTCTTCGTCTACATCAGAATCAGCTTGTTCTATAGTATAGCTGGGCTGAGGATTTATTGGTTGCTTCGGGGCTGCAACCCTGCTGTTGTATTCATCAATTGCTTGAGTTGCGGCCTTGACAAACCTCACATTGACACCCTTTCCGTCCGCATGAAGACTTGTGTATTTGTTAGTGAGGGTTTTCAGCTCTGCCTGAGTAGAAACAAGTTTCTCACGTGTCTGGTTAAGGATGTTTTGCTTCAAGTACTTCTCCTCTTTAACCTTTGCAGACCGAGCATGTTTTGCTTGCTGATCCTTCCATTTTGCTTCATTGATGAATGAAGTAACCATGTGACTGAGTCCACGTGGAAGTTTCAAGTCATCAATTGGTGTGTTTGGATCCTCATACCAAAAATAGATGAAGTTCAACAATACTTTCGGATCCAGTGCGAGGGCAATGGTATTGCTAGTAGCTTGTGCAACCCTATCTTGTTTGTTTCTGATGATGGCTTGAAGAGTTTCATCATCATATTCCTCAATTCCTTATGATGCAGAAGGGATGTTGACAACATTGCTTGGGCTTGGCCTTTTTCCTCTTCTAGCAGCCATCTTTGTCTTCAGTATGCTAGGTGAAGATTTGAGAGTTGAGCCTGAGGCAGATGGTACTAAGGAATTTCGATTTCTTGTTTGAGGCTGCCTGAGTTGTGACTACAGAGGAGGTGAAGACTTTGCTGCAGTTGAGGACTTGGCAGTTGTTGTTGCTACTTCCTAAGAAATTTCCTCTTTTGATAATGATGTTGAGGATTTTGTCTTGAGACGTGGTTTCTTCATCAGAACTTTCTTCCTAGTTTTTTCTGTAGCAGAAACCTCAACAGCAGAAGAAGTGGCAGCAGCAGCTGCAGTAGCAGAATCCTCATTAAACTTTGTTACAACAACTTTTTCCTTTTTCTGCATCTTAGACAAATATTTATCTTTTTCCTCACGATAGTCTTCAATTGTGGTTACACTTGAAGGATATGCAATTTTTTGTTCTCTTTGAGGCAATCTTTTGCAAGGAGGTTTGAGGGCAAACTTCTTAGCATACTTTGGAGTGACATATCGATATTCTTTCCATTCTTTTGCCCATCTTCATTCAATTATTTGAAGCATGATCTTGCTTTTTGCCATGATCTCTTTTCCATGAATTTCTTCATCAAGCATGCAGTACTCAGCATATTTTTCCTCTGAGACTTCAAAAGCAGTGTTTTGTTCAAGTTTCTTGCCACCCTTCTATTTTCTGTCTTCCTCCATTTTCTTCAGCTAAGGTTTTTGCCGAGGAATTTGTATTCTTGAGGAATCTGAGGACACACGTAATGTTTCTTCGAGAAATGATGCAAATGAGTTAAGTTGAAGAGAACCTAATGATTCATCAGCACACATTTTGTACCCATGAACAGACTATTGGTGCGAAGAGTTTGGAGAGGTCATATGAGTTCTCAGATTTGAGGAAATTGAAAAATTACTCAAGTTGAGGAATTTGACCGGTGTGTTGAGGAATTTGGCTAAGGATTTTGATCTTGGGTTCCACAGTTGTGCAGATTCGAAAATTTACACAATTTAGGAATCTCATGAAGAATTTAGGGGCTTAGTGAAATTCATCAAGTTTTCTAGACATGGGTGTGCACAGCTGAAAGTTTTCTGAGGAAACACTGATTTCACGAATCTAAAGAGAATAAATGGATCAACAGGGACAGTAAAATAGGATTTTAATTACCCCGTATGAAGAACTTGATGAACTGGGGAAGTAAAAACAAAAGTTCTTTGGTTCAGATCTTGAGTGCCCTAACTTGGGTACTAAAGATTGCTACGGCGGTGGCGGAGGAAGATGATCCGGAGTCGGCGTGAGTCTGGCAACGACGAGATCAAGGCAGTGAAGTTGTTTCTCACCGGCGACGAGGATGCTAGCGGCGGCGCTAGGTTTTGAGCTCGAGCGGATGAGTCGAGAGAGAGAGAGAAGACTTTTTGACTAAGGGGGGGGTAAGGGGTATTTCTAGATCACGTGAAAACGGTCTGAAGCAAAAACTTTGGACGAAACTACCCTTGACCTTTTGTCTCCTGACACGTGCCACGCGCCATCGAAGCGGTGGAGATGATGGTTATCCTATCGTGAGTAGTGGGTGTGGTTATTGTGGTAACGTTAATTTTTTTTGTTCATTTTTTAAAATTTTGAGCATTTTTTCGCAAAGTCATCGGCTGACAAGGACTTAGTGAGGACTTTGAACAAGTGTCAAATATAACACATATGAAGAATTGAGAATAGACTGGGTTGAGCTTAGCATCGAGGGGAGACGGGCCCGATTACATTTACATAGAAGAAATACCAACTTGAAGATTTAGCAATAAGTGAATGTTGTTGAGGACATTCAAAGCTCATTATATATATATATATATATATATATATATATATATATATATATATATATGGGTAAATCATATATATATAGTGAGTGAAGATCATCACAGAAAATTTTGAAGACTTTGAAAATTTTGAGGAATTTGTGAAGATAATCGTTACTTCGTGTGTTGCACATCTAAGTCATTAATTTTGCGTAAGTGTTTGGATGTGTGCATGTTTACAAAACATTTGAAGATTATGGGATATTTAACTCATGCCGCAACTTGCAAAATATTCTCTCATCCAAAGGCTTTGTGAAGATATCTGCTAGCTGGACATGAGTCTTCACATGGTCGATGATGATATTGCCCTTGAGTACATGGTCACGGAGAAAATGATGACGAATCTGGATTTTCTTGGTTTTCGAGTGTTGTACTCGGTTGTAGGCGATCTTGATTGCACTTTCATTGTCGCAGTAGAGGGCCACATTCTTCATGTTGATGTCGTAATCTCTTAGGGTTTGCTTCGTCCGTAGCAACTGTTCACAGCAAGATCCAGTAGCAATGTATTCAGCTTCAGTAGTGGTGAGTGATATGCAGTTCTGCTTCTTCGAGGACGAGCAGACTAAATATCTTCTAAGGAAATGACATGTGTGTGATGGTGACTTGCCATCCACACGGTCACCAGCATAATCAGAATCAGAATATCCAACGAGGTGAAGATTTGAGACCTTGGGGTACCATAATCCTAGTGTTGGTGTGTGAGCTAGATATCGAAGAATATGTTTCACAGCCTTATGGTGTGGCTCCTTCAGTTTTCCTTGAAAACGTTCACACATGCAAACACTAAGAATAATGTCTGGCCTAGATGCACACAGGTACAATAAAGAGACAATCATAGAAGATATACCTGCTGATCGAAATCTATGCCATTTTCGTCAGTGCAGAGGTGGCCGTTGGTAGGCATAGGAATCTT
The DNA here is from genome assembly GCF_904849725.1 of Hordeum vulgare subsp. vulgare. NCBI lineage: Eukaryota > Viridiplantae > Streptophyta > Magnoliopsida > Poales > Poaceae > Hordeum > Hordeum vulgare. The sequence continues at coordinate 294,579,638 of NC_058520.1, read as the reverse complement.
GACGCCTTTGGATTCATGCATGCCGAATTTCCTCAGAACACCATTGAGGTATTTCTTCTAAGATATGGAGATGTCATTGTGTTTTTGACGAATTTGTAAACATGAGAAGAATTTCAGCTCCCCCATCATGGACATTTGATGTTGTTCATCCATCATGTAGGAAAATTGGTCACTGTAACGTTTGTTAGTACAACAAAAGATAATGTCGTCGACATATATTTGGCACACGAATAGCTCATAGTCATAGGATTTTGTGAAAAGAGTATGGTCAAGTGAACCGAGTTTGTAGCCTTTCTTTATCAGGAATTCCTTCAATGTATCATACCATGCCCGAGGGGCTTTCTTGAGGCCATAGAGTGCCTTTTTTAGTCTAAAGACTCTGTCAGGATGCTTCGGGTCTTCAAAACCTGGGGGCTGAGCAACATATACTTCTTCCTCAAGCTTACCATTGAGGAATGCACTTTCCACATCCATTTGATATGGAGTAATATTGTGATGGTTAGCATAAACAAGTAATATTCAAATAGCTTCGAGTCTAGCAACAGGTCTAAAAGTTTTATCAAAGTCAATTCCTTCAACTTGTGTGTAGCCTTGGGCTACAAGTCGTGCCTTGTTCCTCAAAACCTGACCATCCTCGTCTTGCTTGTTTTGGTACATCCACTTAGTGCCGATGATATTGTTATTGCGAGGATCTGGTCTTTTGACGAGTTCCCATACGTCATTTATATTGAACTAAAGAAGTTCATCTTGCATGGCTTGAATCCACTCAGGTTCCGTGAAGGCTTCAACAACTTTTGAGGGTTATGTGATAGACACAAAAGAGGAATGCCCCCAAAATTTAACTAAATGTGAAGCTTTTGAGCGAGTGAGAGGACTTGGCACATTGATTTCATCAAGGATTTTGTCAAGTTCCACTTCATTTGCAATCCTTGGATGAGCTGGTTGAAGACTTTGGTTGGGCTCGGGAATTTGATTTGTAGTACTTTCCTGAAGTTCACAAGCTTGATTTTCATTAGTGTTGGGGATGACTTCTTCAACAAGGGGTTGTTCCTTAGTAGGAATGATATCTTCAGTAGCCTTGTGCTAACTATCTTCGTCGGGAGTCAATTTATCTAGCACAGGAGGCAGTTTCTCTCTTTGCGAGCCATTAGTTTCATCGAACCACACATCTACAGTTTCAACAACCTTGTTGTGATAGGTGTTGAAGACTCTATAGGTGTGCGAGTCCTTTCCGTAACTAAGCATAAAACCCTCATGTGCTTTAGGTGCAAATTTTGAGCTATGGTGAGGATCTTTAATCCAGCATCTTGCACCGAAGACTTTGAAATAACCTACATTGGGTATCTTGTCAGTGAGGAGTTCATATGAGGTTTTCTTGAGGAATTTGTTAAGATATACCCTGTTGATAATGTGGCAAGCAGTGTTGATTGCTTCTGGCCAAAAACGACGAGGAGTCTGATATTCTTCAAGCATAGCTCGTGCCATTTCAACCAGAGTTATGTTCTTGCGTTCAACGACGCCATTCTGTTGAGGAGTATTAGGAGCACACAATTCGTGAGTAATACAAAGTTCATCAAGATAGTCATAAAGACCAGTATTTTTGAATTCTGTCCCATTATCACTCCTCATGTGTTTGATCTTGACGTACAAGTTTGTTGTGGCCCTTGAGGAAAATCGTTTGAAGACTTCCTGCACTTCATTTTTGTAAGCAATGATGTGTACCCCAGTATAGCGAGAATAGTCATCGACGATGACAAAGCCATATAAAGATGCATCATTGGTTAGAGTAGCATAATGAGTAGGTCCAAACCGATCCCTGTGAAGCAATTCAAACGAACGAGTAGTAGTCATGATAGTCTTCGAGGGGTGTTTGGATCTGTTCATTTTCCAGACCGACAAGCACAGTAGATATGGTCCTTGAGGAATTTGACCGATTCGATGCCAATGACATGCTTCTTCTTCGCCAGTGTGTGAAAATTCCTCATGCCCGCATGACCAAGTCGTCGATGCCAAAGCCAGCCTTCTGGGGGTTTTGTTAGTAAACATGTGGCTGGTTGAGGACCAGTGAAAAAAATGAACAATGTACAAGTCTCCTCTCGTAAAGCCTTCAAAGACTTCGGATCTGTCAGATTCCATGATGACTATACATCAATATTTTCCAAAGATGACAATCATATCAAGATCACAAAACATTGATACTAACATGAGGTTAAACCCAAGGGATTCGACAAACATGGCTTTGTCCATGTGTCAATCCTTGGAGATAACCACTTTACCAAGTGTCAATACCTTGCTTTTACCTTTATCAGTGTAAGTGATTTGCTTCAGTGGTGATGGAGTCATTGGTATATTCATCATAAGCTTTTATCACTAGTCATGTGATTTGTGCAACCACTGTCAAGAACCCACTCTGTATTCTTCGGTTTGTCATGCTGCAGATGAATTAGTACAGCTTACTATTTCATATGTTCATACTTGAAGAATATGATATCAATTGCATCAGATAAGAATTTCATCACAAACAGTAAATTTGAGGACGTGTGAAATGTTAGATCATTTCATCATGTTTTAGCTTGCGTCAAATAAGGCAATTTCCTCAGGTCTCCACCAAATTCTTCAGATGATGACTTTCATCCGGAGACCTGTCCTACAGAAGTGATTATTTCGATTTCTTCACCACCCACATATGAAGGGGTGGCAAAAAGTTCATCATCCTATGACCACCATATGAGAATGGAGGTATTGAAGCTAATGAACTTATTTTCACGGTAGGGGGTTAGAGTACTCAAATGAATAGGCAGAGAAATTCTTTGAGGATTTATGAACATAATGATTTGAAGAATAGTGCTTATATTCATGTCTCTTGTAGTTTCCCTGTATATCAGAAGCATTAGAGCGAGTACGAGCATAATTTTAACCATTTGAGGAATTTGTTCCTCGTGAAGAATTTTTCCACCTAAGGAATTTGATCTGGGGTTCTGGTTCTTCACACGTGGTGTCATGAGGACATTCACCTGAAGATTTTCCAAGCAACTTTTGGGAACCCAGATTTTCCTCGGGGGAGGGTCATTCCTGCAGTTAGTTCCAACATATGGAGCAAATACTTCACTAGATTGATTTTTGAAAAGTTTATAATTGGAGTCAAATGACTCATCACAGGAATAGGACATTTCACATGCAAAGCCTTTTAGAGTGGATGGATCAATGGGAGGGCCTTTATCAGCAACCCATGAGGTTTTGGAATACTGCTCAGGTTTCCAGTACGATCCATCAGCATTCAATTTCCTCTAGCACTTTGACACTTTCGTATATGCCTGTCACATACAATTCCTTCAATCCTGCATTTTTGTCAGCAACATTTGTGGTTTCCTCAAGTGATGAATTTTATACCACATGAATAGTTGAAGAATTTGTAGCAATAGAAGCATTTGATGATTCGGGTGAAGAATTAGCAGTTTCAAGCTCGATGTATTTCAAACATGGTGGAATGAATTCAACTTGAGAGGTACTGATCTGTTGAGCAAGCAATGAATCATTTTCCATTCGAATATCGTCATGAGACATTCTTAACTTCTCAAGACAAGCTTCAACAACAACAACAACAACAACAACAACAACAACAAACAAGCATTTCAGTCCCAAACAAGTTGGGGTAGGCTAGAGTTGATACCCATGAGATCTCGAAGCCAAGTCATGGCTCTGGGACGTGGATAGCTAACTTTCACGCACCCCTGCCCATGGCTAAGTCTTTGTCGCTATTCCAAACCTTCAAGTCTCTCTTAACGGACTCCTCCTATGTCAAGTTTGGTCTACCACGACCCCTCTTAACATTCTCATCACGCTTTATCCGTCCGCTATGCACCGGCGCTTCCGGTGGCCTCCGTTGAATATGCCCAAACCATCTGAGACGATGCTGGACCAGCTTCTCTTCAATCAGCGCTACCCCAAGTCTCTCTCGTATATCGTCATTCCGTACCCGATCTCAAGATCAAGCTTCCTTTGAAGAAATTCATAGAAAACTTTCTCATGATCGGCCAAGAGTGTGCCATAGTGATCTTGAAGACTATCAAATCTAGACTGGAGACTTTGAACATCTTCAGTGAGGACTTGAGTACGATTCATTTCATCATTCAACAGATCATCACTTTTCTCTAGCAGTTTCTGAAGCTTTTCAATAGCACTTTGTTGCTTAGTGGCAATGTTGGCAAGTTTATAGTAACTGGGTTTTTGATATTCATCAGTTTCATAGTCACTAGAATCAGAGCAGGATATGTGGTTTGGTACCTTTGAACCTTTTTCCATGAAGCGGTAGGTTGGAGATAAGTTATTAGCATATTCATCAGTGTTGTTGACGTTGTCATTTTCTTCAAGGTTGAAGATTGACTTGCTAACGAATGTGGTAGCAAGTGCAAGACTTGCTACACTGGACTCTGACTCCCCTTTAGAACCTTCTTCTTCATCACATTCCTCGGATTCTTCTTCGGAATCCATTTCCTTTCCAATGAGTGTCGAAGCCTTTCTGAAACTTGTTTTCTTGTGCGACGAGGACATTGAAGATGAGGACTTTGAAGATTTCTTCTTTTTCTTCATGTCATTAGAACCTTCATTCTTGTATTTCGTCTTCCTTGATTCTTTCACCTAGCAATGTAGTGACCAAATTTCTTGCATTTGTGGCACGTTCTTTTCTTGTACTCCTCAGATGAAGATTCTGATTTCCTCATATCTTTTCTTGAAGATTTTCTGAACTGGCCACACTTTGTGAACTTCTAGAATTTCCTCACGAGCTTTGCAAGTTCCTGTCCAAGTTCTTCATGGTCACCAGGATTGCAATCAGGTTCTTCTTCTTCAGATGAGGAAACAGCCTTAGCCTTCAGCGCACGAGGTCTAGAGTAGCTTGGTCCATATAGATCTCTCTTTTCTTCTAGTTGGAATTCATGAGTATTGAGTCTCTCAAGTATATCAGCAAGATCAAGCATCTTGTAGTCTCTTCGTTCTTGGATCATTAGAACCAATGTGTCAAATTATGGATCAAGTGGTCCTAGCGGTTTCTTCACAACTTCATGGTTAGTGATGTCTCTAGCTCCTAGAGATTGAAATTCATTTGAGAAGTCAGTGAGGCGATCAAAGGTATCTTGGTAGCTTTTATTGTCAAGCCTCTTGAAACAATTGAAGAGATTGCAAAGAACATCGACATGAGAGTCACGCTATTTCAGACTCCCTCATTGACTTTGGACAGCCTATCCCAGATAATCTTAGTAGTGCCCATAGCGCCGACTCTACCATACCGACCTTTGCTCAGGTGGCCACAGATGATATTCTTCGCTTGCGAGTCAAGTTGCTTGAACTTCTTCACATTAGCGGCAGAGACAGTAGTTGTGATGGATGGAATGCCATTTTCCACAATATACCAGAGATCATTGTCAATTGCTTCAAGATGCATTTGCATCTTGGTCTTCCAGTAGGGAAAGTCCTTTCCTTCGAAGGTAGAACATCCGGCAGTAACCTTGATCATACCTGCGGTCGACATAACTAAAACTCCAGGTGGTTAAACCAAAATCACACAAAACAAGGGAGTACCTTTCTTTGATACCAATTGAAAGTGCGTTATATTGACTAGAGGGGGGGTGAATAGGCGATTTTTACAATTTCATCACCGAGGAAATTTCTAGTGAGGAAAGTCCCGAGTCAATAACTGAGAGCACTGGAAATAGTATAAAGTCAGAAGTGCAAAAACGTCTACAGCAAAGTACTCAACGTGATTTCACAGATTCGGTTGGCACAGGTCACAAGTATAGGATAAGCAGGTGAAGAATTTGAGGTGAGGAATTCAGAGAAAGTCTTCAGTCAAATTCTTCAAACAGTGCAGATGAAAGTCATTAACATGCAATTAAGGAAATAAGAGAGTTGAGAAAATAGAACGAGTAGCTCGATGAAGACAATTGTCGATGACCTAGTTCCAACTGTTGTGACAGTTGTACGTCTGGTTTGGAGCGTCTTGGTATTGAAACCAAAGGACACACAGTCCCGGGACACACAGTCCCTACCGTGTTCTCCTTGAGCTAAGGTCATTCAGTCCTCGCCCAACACTCGTGGTAAGTCTTCAGGGCAGACTTCCAAACCCTCACAAACTCGGTCACCCGGCGATCCTCAGTTGACTGCTGGATGCTCTAAACCATGACGGCTAGGCATCTGGAGGATGCACAGTCCTCAAGGGTAAAAAGCATCGGTTACACACAGGAATAAATTCTTCAGTGATGCTCAATCACTTAGGTTTTGGTTTGGGTTTGGGTGTTTGGGGTATTTCCTCACTTGATGATTTTCGCTCAAAAGCTATGAGGAATTTGGGTTGTTCCAAATGACTAGTGCCAGTGGCTATTTATAGCCTGGGAGCATCCCGACATTATTTGACATAAATTCCCTTTAATAATATGACCATTTGGTGGATAAGATCTCGGACAAGTGGGGTGTGGCGCGGCAACTGTCGGAACTTTCAACTGTGAAAGTCCTCATGTCTCTCATGTTCCTCACTTTGAGGATTTGCTAGATGTAGGTTGGGGTTGAACATCATGAGGAAATTCGTTTCATAGTTTTACCTCGACCCCCTTTAATAGTACGGTGTTCCTATGACTCAATTATAAAGAAAATGAAATAGAAAGAGTAAATCTTCAAGCTTCAATGTCCTCCCGGTGTTTTCTTCAGGACACACCGAATTCCTCATCTTCAATATCTCCATGGGGATTATCAATTTCTTTGCAATTTCTTCGCGATCAAAGTCTTCAAGTAATGACCAAAGTCTTCACCCGTAGACATACATTTTCAGGGGTCGTTATTCATCGAATAACTCAAACTCCTCACCGACTTATAGAGCCTGTGTATGCTTAGAAACATATCAGTCTCTTAACCTATAAGTCTTCAAACCACCAAAATCAATAAGGGCCACTAGATGCACTTACAGTTTCAAAGGGGTGAAAGTGGAGAAGAAAGTCTCGCATCAACTAGGCATATCAATGGGTTATGGAGATGCCCATCAATAGATATCAACACGAGGAGTAGGTATTGTCACACAATAGATGCACTAGAGCTATAAGTGTATGAAACTCAAATGAAGTTACTTGGTGTCTGTAGTATGGAACTCAAATGTCTAGAGGGGGGTGATTAGACTAGTTGACAAGATGAAAACTTAGCCTTTTCCCAATTTTAAGTGTGGGCCAATTTTAGTAGTTATGACTAGTCAAGTAGACCCTACACATGCATATCTAAGAGTATTGAAGCAGAAAGTTTAACATGCAAGTGTAAAGTAGAGGGTAAGGTAAGGGATCAAACACAAAGGTGGACATGCTGATTTTCGGCATGGTTTTGATAGGTGGCCTATCGTACGTCCATTTTAGTGGGGACTACAACCCACGGAGGGTAATGACTGCAAGAGACCATGGAGGGCTCCACCCACAAGGGGTGCATGAAGAAGCGAACTTGTTCATTCCACCACGGCTTCCACCCATGAAGGACTAGCTTCACTCACAGTAGATCTTCATGAAGTAAGCGATCTCCTTGCTGTTACAATCATCTTAGTTCAACTCCACAAGACGAAGTAGGAGGTTCCCAAGCAACACCTAACAAATCTAGGAGGCACGACCCTCCAAAATGTAATAGATGTGGTAGAATGATGAAATCCTTGCTCTTGTGCTTCAAAAGATAGTCTCATCAACACTCAATCACTCTCTCACAAATTTGGCATGGGTAGGAGAGGTTGATTTTGTGGAAAGTAACTTGGGGAGGCGAGAAATCAAGGATCAAATGATTGTATTGGAATCTCTTGATCTCAACACATGACTAGGTGGCTCTCTTTGAAAAAAATAGATCTGGCAAGTGTATAAATGTTCTGAGTGCTTCCTCTATGAATGAGAGGAAGTTGGAGGGGTATATATAGGCATCCCCAAAATCTAACCGTTACAACATTATTCCCCAACTAGGTGACACCGAAAAGAATTTTGGTGGTACCGAGTTGAACTAAATGTGGCAACTTTTGAATTCTCAGTGAGTATGATATAGGAATCTCAGTCGTACCGGTACGATGACCTAGATTAGTTTCAAAAAATCAGTGAGACCGATTTCAAACTCGGAAATTCTGAAACTTGTAAATATCTCAATAGAATGTTGGTGACCAAATCTCGGTGGCACCGATGGGAATGTTGGTTGTACCGAGATGGTGGGTTTGGCATAGGATCTGTCTAATTCTTAAAGCAGTATGGCCTAGTAGGAAATGTTGGTGGCACTGATTTTTCTTATGTGGCTTGGGCCAGATATATTTTGTGGGAAGTGGCTGAGTATTTTTGGTGGCTTTCTCTAAGCACTTCAGCAAGCAATTCATCATAATACCTCACCCCCTTTTAATAGTATTAGTTTTCCTATGGACTCCAAGTGATTTCTCAAAATTATAAAATGAAGAGTCTTCTTTCTTTAAGCTTTAGCTAATCCTATTTCTTCCTAGCATCAAAGGGGCATCTCGACACAATCCTATTGCCAAAACATCTTTGAACTTTTCTGAAATGGACTTGAATAAATTCATTAGTCCAATGATGCATATGTTGTGATTAATTACCAAAACCACCTTAGGGGGCAATTGTGCTTTCAATCTCCTACTTTTTGGTAATTGATGACAAGACATAGATGAAAGCTTCAACGAAAGATATAATCAATGACTAGCATCGACGCTTTGAGAGGTATGTGAAAATCAAGAGCTCCAATAAATATGTGCATTATTTTAAATTTGTGTTTAAAGGCAAATGCACAATCGATTAGGATTATGGGTCAGTCTTCCATGTCACATACAACTTGGTGGTGCGCATAAATGATATGAATGAATAGTAATGCACATAGAACCAAACAAGTAAGTGAATGATTATCGTGTACAAAGCTCAAAAGTAATAATGTGGTAGCATATAACAATCAAAGTGTATGATCAACCAGATCCTGAAACGGATAAATTCATCCAAGAGACCGAAATTTTCAAAAAACTAATGATAGTAAATAAAGTCAAAAGCTCTCTCTCCCTCTCTCGAAGACCTATCGATCTATACACTTCTCCCCCTTTGGGAACAAGTACCAAAAAGTTTAATGGTCAAGTCTAAGCGTCTCTCTTGGCACGATCTCCACCGATAGATAAAGTTGGAGTAGACAAGAGAGCATTGACAAAGGAATTTGTAGGTGTCGCTGGAGCTGGAGTAGGAGCTGAAGCTTGAGATGATGAAGGTGGTCTTGCTTCCGGTACTGGCTTAACATCTGACCTAGATTAGGTCGTGAATTGATTGGTAGTAGGAAGAAGTGAATTATCATCATCATCGTCATCATCTTCATCATCTGAGCATGGAATCTTCACTGAGTCAACTTCATGGTGAAGCTGCTCAACAGTAGTGGTAAACTCCGTTATCTTCACATCTAAGTCATGGAATTTTATCTCCAGGATCCTCTCTAGGCTCTTCTGGTTCACCAAAATCTTTGAAATATTCTTCTCCATCCCTTGGATGGTTCTGACCAAGAGATACATCTACTCATCGCTGGTTTTGAGTGGTGGTGGTTGAGCTGGAGCATCTCTAGCAAATTCTGCAGCTACTGCCTGTGCTGCTTCTCTAGCTGTAGCTGAGCTAGGATGGGTGTCATCCATCACAACTACATTGAAGTTTGTATTCGAGTAACATGAATAACCCTCTTCGTGGCTCTCTTTACACCTGGCCTCTTAGTAAGCCTAGCCTCAGAAGGTTCAGTATACTCTTTCCTTACTACCTTCCTAATACCAGACTTCTCCTTTTGCTGCTGGTGACCAGGAGCTTCAGGAACAAAATCATAATCTTCTTCATGAGAATTGAGCTTCTTCCTGGACCTGTTGGCTGCCTTGGGTATGCCATGGGAGCTGGGAGTACCTGGATCAGAAGGGGCCCTCTCAAGAGTAGTGCCTAAATAAGACTCAACATGGGGCTCACTGAAGTTGTTCTGATTGTCAATGGAACCTGACATCTTGCAAACCAAACAGACAAGCAAAGTGGCAGGCTGGAAGCCAAGCAAACAAGCTAACCTTGTGAAAAGATATGGAAGAGCTGGAAAAGATAGGCATCACAAAATTGCAGAAGTTTTGTCAAATTGGAACTCTGAAAATTAGGTTTAACTTTTGGCAAAATTGGATTTCGGTTCCACCGAGTTAATTATTTCAAAGCCACTGAGACACAAGTTTTCTTTAACATAAACTTGGCACCCCTTTTTGGTTTCACCAAAAAAAAGAACTTGGTTCCACCGAGAACATTTCCACCAACCCTAAAAAAAATCAGTACTACCGGCTATTTCAACTCGGTGACACCGAGATTCAATTTGGCGGACTGTTAAACCTAAAGTCTTCATTCCTCGCTATTCTAATGGATTTTTCTTTTGGATAGAATACTTGCAATCATGGATTAAAATAGGCAGAACATAATTTGCTCAAGAATTAGAAGGGGAGCGCAAAAAGTGATCGAATCCATACCCTAACTTGGTGTGGATCGGCTACGGCGACAACGGTGGTGAAGATTCCATAGGCGGCGTGGACTCCAATGGCGAGGGCGCACAGAAGTATCAAGATTGATGTCCAGGCGACTAGGGCACTAGAGAAAGGGTGCAACGAGGCGATGTTTGAAAGAAATTTTTCAACAGTCGGGTCCGCTCGTACTTATATCCCCTCACTGTCGGTGACACCGAGTTGTGATTTTTGGTGCCACCGAGTTCCATAACTATGAACTGACAGGGAAACTCGGTGAGGCAGAAAAGCCAAACTCGATTACACCGTGATGAATAAAAAATTTCAACCCTAAACTTCGGTGGGAACGAGATTTTGAGGTTGGTCACTCTGAGATGCACTTTGGGAGATTTTGGAATTCAGCCCTGATCGAGACGGATCTCCGAGTGCTCCTCACACGGAGTGTCCCTAAGTGCTTACTCCAATTTTGTGATGTAGCATGAATGGAATTTGAGATGAGAAAGCATGGATAGGTAGGGGAGGGTACTTAGGCATTCTAGTATATCCAATTGGGAAAAATAAAAAGAAATCCAAATAACAACAATTGGATATCCTCGAACGAGCAAAATATGCATACCAACATGCTCACACAAAAAGGTGTCAAACAAAACAAGGTGAACTTGCACAAACAATCTAGCATATATCAAACACTTTGGCAATGACGAAGTCATGTATATATGATCATAGGTCATACTCATCGTCTAAGCACAAATGGGGTTACCACTTTTACATAAAGCATTAATGTGTTCATATCTTTAGGAGATGCGTACACTCAAGATTTAGAGTGGAACTCCCCCTTGAAATGAGAACCCCCTAAGAGGGATCAACTAACCTTGGGTTTTATGGTTGAAGTCTTCAATTAAGTTAAGTAGTGGTGGATGATCATTGTTGATGAAGTTCATCTTGAGTTGGGAACAAAACTTGTTGTTTCTTACTCTTCTCACCTACATGGGTTAATCCCAAAGAAAAAGGAACAAATGCATAGATATCTCTGGACATGGAGTGAAGTACATGGGATGAGATGTCCAAAGATGCATTAATTACCTTGTCCCTTTCTCACCTTTGAGGGAATGTGTGGCTCCTTGAACTAATGCATATGGTTGAGGTTAATTGCATGTAGTTCTTGCCAAAACGAATAAGAGTGAATTTCATTAGCAGAGCCACCCCTCAAGAACTTTTTAGTTCTTCCTCTTGGGGACCCACATCACCTTGATAGGGATACTTGGAGTTGTGGTAGCACTAGATGAGGTAGTACTAGAAGTCTCCTTTGAAACCCACTCGACTCTGCCTTGGGGTTCTTCCTCAAATGAGTCAGTCTCCTCTTGAATCTTTCCCTTGCCCATGTAGTCTTGTGGTTGAAGGCCATCTTGAGAGCTTGTTCCCTTGCGAGGAGTAGGATCATAGTTCTCCTCTTGAGGAACAAACTTGGGAATGGGATATGGACCTTCTTCCCAAACATCTTTGATGATGTTGAAGTAGCCAACACATTGCTTCTCCCAATGTCCACCTTGGTTCCGCACAATTTCCTCGAATTGCCTACTTCCGGAAAGAATCTTGAAGACACCTCTCTCTATAATTCCTTTCAATAAATTGTTTTCTTGCTCAAGTGTAACTTGGCTAAGAGAATTATTAGTGGAATCAAGAGAGCTACTAGCAACAAAAACATTTGATCTAGCTTTAGCATTGCTATTACTAGATGAAGAAACTTACTTGCCTTTGTTACTAGTGTTCTTAGGTTTAACTTGTGGAACAAAAGTAGACAAGAGTAATTGTTTGGCTAGATAATAGGAACTCTTCTTTCGAAAATCATCATTGAATGCTTTTAGGAACTCATGCTCTTGCTATAAAATTAGCTTCTCGGAGGGTAGCTTCTCATGAGTTCTTGCAAGCACTCTATGATCTTCTAGAGTAGTTTCATGATCTAACTTAAGACCGTAGAATTCTATAGTTAGTCGTTCAATCTCTTTCTTATCATCATCATTTGATTTCTCTTGACTATCATGATAATTAGTGAGTTCATTTTCAATGTTATCACTAGTCTTATCAAAGAGCAAGTCATCTTCCCCTAACTAGTCATCCTCATCACTATCAAAGTCAAAATACTCGGGGTGTGATACCTTGGAGCTTTTTTCCATGAAGCAGTTTCCAATCCTTTCATTTGGTGATTCAAATAAGTCGTAGGAGTTGCAGGAAACAAGTGCAATGCCAACAATATCTTCATCTTGATTGTAGTCAGAGTTGGACTGATAACTCCTCTCGGAGTGGTTGTTAAACTCGGAGCCGAAAACCTATTCACCAACATGAGCTTGATGTCTTCTTCTTGAACCGCTCTTGGTGTACTTGTCCTTCTTCTTCGATTCTCTGCCTCTCTGGGAGTGCCTTCGATCATAATCATCTTCCCTAGTCCTTCTCTCTCTGCGAGGTGAATCATCCCCTAAGCTCCGTATTCTAGTGACTCTTTGTTTGTGGGGAGCCAAGCACTCATTGGAAAAGTGTACCGGCTTTTCACAGTTGTAGTGTTTTCGATCACGACTAGACGAACGCTTCTCATCATATCTTGAGCTTGAGCTTCTTTCTTTGCCTCAAATTTTGTAGAACTTGTTGAATTTTCTGACCATGAGGTTGATCTCTTCATTGGTAACAAGGTTGTTGATAACCCACAAGTATAGGGGATCGCAACAGTTTTTGAGGGTAGAGTATTCAACCCAAATTTATTGATTCGACTCAAGGGGAAGCGAAAGAATATTCTCAAGTATTAGCAGTTGAGTTGTCACTTCAACCACACCTGAAAGATTTAGTGTCTGCAACAAAGTATCAGTAGCAAGGTAGTATGATAGCAGCAGTAGCAACAGTAACCAGTAACAGCAGTAGCAACAGAGTAACAGCAGCAGCAGTGACAACAGTAGCGGCAAAGTAACGTAGCAAGGACCAGTAGGAAAGACTCGTGGGCATTGGATCGGTGATGGATGATTATGCCGGATGTGATTCATCATGTAACAGTTATAACATGGAGAGATAAGTAACTAGCTCCCGTTCATGAATCTAATGTAGGCATGTATTCCGTATGTAGTCATACGTGCTTAGGGAAAAGAACTTGCATGACATCTATTGTCCATCCCTCCCGTGGCAGCGGGGTCCTAATGGAAACTACGGGATATTAAGGTTCTCCTTTTAATAAAGAACCGGACCAACGCATTAACACTTGGTGAATACATGAACTCCTCATACTATGGTCATCTCCGGGAGTGGTTCCGGCTATTGTCAGTCCGGGGTTGCCGGGTCATAACGCATAGTAGGTGACTACAACTTGCAAGATAGGATCTAAAACACACATATATTGGCGACAATATAATAGGTTCAGATCTGAAATCATGGCACTCGGGCCCTAGTGACAAGCATTAAGCATGGCAAAGTAGTAGCAACATCAATCTCAGAACATAGTGGATACTAGTGATCAATCCCCGTCAAAACTAACTCGATTACATGATAGATCTCATCCAACCCATCACCGTCCAGCAAGCCTACGATGAGATTACACACGAATGGTGAAGAGCATCATGGAATTGGCGATGAAGGAAGGTTGATGATGACGATGGCAACGATCTCCCCTCTCGGGAGCCCAGAACGGACTCCAGATCTGCCCTCTAGAGGAAGAACAATAGGCGGCGGCGACTCCGCATCGTAAAACGTGATGAACTCTTCTCCTTGATTTTTTTCGGACGAAAGAGGTTATATAGAGCTGGAATTGGGGGCGGCGGAGCTCCGAGGGGCTAACAAGCGTGCCAGCCCCGGCCAAGGGGGGGTCGGGCCTGGTGGGCTTGTGGGCTCCTGGCTCCGTCCCTCCAGTTGATTCTTGCGTCAGTATTTTTTATATATTCCACAAAAATTCCTCGTAGATTTCCAGGTCATTCCGAGAACTTTTATTTCTGTGCAAAAACAACACCATGGCAATTCTGCTGAAAACAGCGTCAGTCCAGGTTAGTTCCATTCAAATCATGCAAATTAGAGTCCAAAACAAGGGTAAAAGAGTTCGGAAAAGTAGATACGACGGAGACGTATCAACTCCGCCAAGCTTAAAGCCTTGCTTGTCCTCAAGCAATTCAGTTGAAAAACTGAAAGAGACAAAACAAAAACCTTTGACGAACTCTTTTTGATCTTGTTGTTGCAACTATGTCTAACTCATATCCAGAACTTCAGCAAGATCACAAGCTAACCACATAAGGTAATGACATCTAGGTCTCACGGTAAACTCATATCAATGGCATAATCAACTAGCGAGCAAATAATAATAAGTCTCAAACGTCAACACTTCAATCAAAACAATCATGAAGCAGCACGAATAGATGGTATCTCGCTAGCTCTTTCTGAGACTGCAAAACATAAATGCAGAGCACCTTCAAAGACCAAGGGCTGACTAAACATTGTAATTCATGGCAAAGAAGATCCAGTCACAGTCATACTCAACACAGTTAAAACAAAACATAAAAATGACAGAGGTGCTCTCTAATTGGTGCTTCTGTAAGAGGAGGATGACTCAAAAGGAAAATAAATAGACAGGCCCTTCATAGAGGGAAGCATTGATTTTCATAGGTGCCAGAGCTCAAGCTTTGAAAACAGAGATAATAATTTTGGGTGGCATGCTTTCATTGTCAACGCAATGAAGAAGAGTTCTCACCATCTTCCACGCTACACATGCTATAGGCGGTTCCCAAACCGAAAAGAAAAATTTTGACTCCCCCACCACCAATCACACTCCACGACTAGCCGAATACTCGGGTGCCGTCCATACCAACATCAATCCAGGGGGAGTTTTGTTTGCAATTGTCTTTTCGATTTGAGCATGGAACTGGGCATTCCAATTACCGGCCCCTTTCTCGTGAATGATAGTGAATAAACACATATCGAGGGTAACACGCCTAGCATGGAAGATAGTGATAGCCCCCTGTCACCACATGAGCGGTTCGGGCATGCAAAACAGATTATTTCTTGAAGATTTAGAGAGTGGCACATGCAAATTTACTTGGAACGGCAGGTAGATACCTCATATAGGTAGGTATGGTGGACTCTTATGGAACAACTTTGGGTTTATGGGAGTGGATGCACAAGCAGTATTCCCGCTTAGTACAAGTGAAGGCTAGCAAAAGACTCGGAAGCGACCAACTAGAGAGCGACAACAGTCATCAAAATGCATTGAGATTAACCAACATTGAGTGCAAGCATGAGTAGGACATAAATCACCATGAACATTAATATCATAGAGGCTATGTTGATTTTGTTTCAACTACATGCGTGAACATGCACCAAGTCAACCCACTTGAATCATTCAAAGGAGGATACCATCCTATCATACTACATCACAGTCATCTCAACATTCATGTGGGCATGCAAGACAAACCATTATAAGCTCCTAGCTAAGTAAGCATGGCATAAGGAACTATGATCTCTAAGTTGTCATTGCAAACATGTTTCTCTCACAACAAAGCTGAATCGCGAACGATGAGCTAGTCATATTTACAAAAATAAAATAGATCGAGTTCATACCAGCTTTTCCAGGCTCAGTCACTTCATCATATATCGTCATTATTGCCTTTCACTTGCACGACCGAATGATGTGAACAATGATAAGAGTGCTCGTGCATTGGACTAAGCTAGAATCTGCAGGCAAACACAAAGGAGAAGACAAAGTAATATGTCTCTTTAACACATAAACAGATATGCATGCGAGAGCCACTAAATATTGTACCCATGGTCTTCTACCTTGACCCAAAGAAAAAGAAAACTATTTACACGGGAAAGCTCCCAACAAGCAAAAGAAGAACAAGAAAATCTTTTTGGGTTTTCTCAAACTAGAGAGACACATGAAACGAAAACAAGAAAAAGAAAATAAACTAGCATGGATGATACAGTGGCAAAGTGTGAACACCGACGAACAAAGTGAAAGCATAAGCAAGAATGTAAAGTCGGTAAGAAACGCGTACTCCCCCAAGCTTAGGTTTTTGGCCTAAGTTGGTCTACTCCCATGGATGGTCCGGGCGATATCCGAAATCATAATGGGGATTGTACGGGAGCGCTGCAACCACTGCCTGATTAGCTGCCTCTCGGAGACAACAAGCCTTTACCTCCCTCTCATACTCCTCTGCCTCTCCTCTGGTTATGTAGTATCTCCGTTTTACCTCAAAGTCAAAGAAGGCAGGAGCAGGAAGGGTAATATGGAAAACACACTGCCGGTTAAATATTAAACGGTATAGGAGGGATTCATCGTCCCTCTCAAGGAACTGGTAGCGTGTCAGAGCCACGCGGTCAAGGAAAGCTGTATGGAGTGGGGGATCTCCTTCGCGGATGGGTACTCCAAGGAAATTCTCTATGCGAGTGGCATAGATCCCACCAAAGAAATACCCTTCATTAGCATTATTATTCAGCCTCCTTGCTATTATAGCTCCCATGTTGAAACTTCTATCACCAGTTACTGCGCTCTTAAGAATACTAAGGTCTGGTGCGTAGAGGTGGCAATGATCAATCTTGCCATTAATGCATCTGCCTATGAAGAGGGAAAAGTAATGCAAGGCAGGAAAATGAATGCTCCCCATGGTAACCTGCAAAATATCTCTAGTTTCTCGCACAGTTATACTAGAGAAAAAATATCTCTAACCGAAGATTTAGGAGGATCATTGAGACTACCCCAAATTGGTATATTGCAAATTCTATTGAAATCCTCTAAATCCATGGTATACGATTTTTCATAGAGATCAAACAGTACAGATGTATCACGGCAACTGAAAATTTGAATCTACAAACAAAAGAGGCAATGAGCTTAACATATTGTTCCATTTATCGGAGATGAATTCTTTGAGTCCGACGTTGTGAACAAGTGTATCAAACTCGTCTTTGAAACCTGCCTCAATCATGAATTCATCAGAAGGCCATTCACATGGTTGTACCGGTGCGTTCCTCGGTTTGTAAGGATCGGGCTCCCGAATCGCAAGACGGGGACCTCTCTTGCTTGGGGAACCACCATGATAGTTTCTCCTGAACATCTTCCTTTTCTGAAATTTTCAGTGACCCAAAGGAAAAGTGAACAAGGCTCAATTAAACTTGTAGCAACTACTCCCACAAATGCCTAGAGGCCATATTACGCATCAAAACTACTTGGGACCAGCTAAAATTAGCATGCAAAGCTCAAGAACATGGTCACCAAGGTAGCAAAAATACGCGAAGTATAAGGCACTAGAGCAAAAACTAATTGGACCAATGGAGGAGTCACTTACCAAGGAGTGATTTCCCCAAAACAGTTCGGAGAATAGTGCTTTGAGTAAGGAGATCGAAAACCCAGCAAGAGGAGCAAGAACACGAGTTTGAGCTGCGAAATGAATTTTTTTGGAGGTAGGAGAAGTGGATGAGAGCTAAAATGAGTGGAGGGGGTGCATGTGGGCCCCACAAGCCTGCCAGCCCCAGCCAGGGCGGTGGTCGGGCCTCCTGGGCTTGTGGCCCACTAGCGCATCCCCCAGACTAGCTATTTGTCTCAGTATTTTTCAAAAATTCCAGAAAAAATCATACTTGATTTTCAGGACGTTCGGAGAACTTTTTTTTTCGGGGTACTTTTCTACGGGACGCTAAAACAGAAAACAGGGAAAACTAAACTAAATCTATCATTTTTCTTCTAAGCAACAGAAGGTGCAAGCTCGGAAGAGAGGTTTGTGACTCCTCGATTCATCCTTCTCATGGTCATCGAAAGAAATCCGTCAATTAGGTTGATCAAGTCTCCTCGACAAATATTTTCGAATCCCAAAAGAGAACAGAGAATTTTCGAATAGTCACTAGGTCACCTCAATGGGGATGTGTATCTCCCCAACAACCAAATCATACTTCATCTTAACACGAGGTATACGGCATTCAAAGCTCCCAATAAGAATCGATGAAGTTTTTTCGATAGCATTGATGCAATGTACTCGATATTGTTTCTTCGGAAAGTGCACCGTATGCTCATTACCGTTGACATGAAAAGTGACATTGCCTTTGTTGCAATCTATAACAGCCCCTGTAGTGTTTAAAAAGGGTCTTCAGAGGATGACCGCCATGGCATCGTCCTCGGGAATATCCAAGATAAGAAAGTCTGCTAAGATAGTGACATTGGCAACCAGGACAGGCACATCCTCGCAAATGCCGATAGGGAAAGCAGTTGATTTGTCGGCCATTTGCAGAGAGATTTCAGTGGGTTTCAACTTATCCAGTTCAAGTCTACTACAAAGAAAGAGAGGAATAACACTAACACCGGCTCCAAGGTCGCATAAAGTAGTTCAGACATAGTTGCCTTTAATGGAGCAAGGTATAGTGGGCACACCGGGATCACCTGGTTTCTTGGGAGTTCCACCCTTGAATGTATAGTTCGCAAGCATGGTGGAAATCTCAACCTCAGGTATCCTCCTCTTATTAGTCACAATATCTTTCATGTACTTAGCATACGGAGACATTTTGAGCATATCTGTCAAACGCATTTGCGGGAAGACATGTCTAATCATTTCAACAAAGCGCTCAAAATCCTCATCATCCTTTTTCTTGGATGGTTTAGGAGGAAAGGGCATAGGTTTCTGAACCCATGGTTCCCTTTCTTTACCATGCTTCCTAGCAGCAAAGTCATTCTTATCGTATCTTCTATTCTTAGGTTGTGGGTTATCAAGATCAACAGGTTCAATCTCCACATCCTTATCACTGCTAGGTTGAGCATCAACATGAACATCACTATTGATATTATCATTAGGCTCATGTTCATCACCAGATTGTGTTTCAGCATCAGAAACAGAGGCATCGTTTGGACTCTCATGTGTAGCAGCAACAGGGTTGCTAGCGTGCAGGTTCCTATCACCTTTCTTCTTCTTTCTAGGATGACTAGGTGCATCAGTGCTAACTCCTTCAGAATCTTGTTCAATTCTCTTTGGATGACCCTCGGGATACAAAGGTTCCTAGGTCATTCTACCGCCTCTAGTGACGACTTTGACAGAATTGTCATTCAACTAATTGAGCAAGTCATTCTGAGCTTTAAGTACTTGTTCTACTTGAGTAGTAACCATAGAGGCATGTTTACTCAGAAGCTTAAGATCATTGACGTTTCTATCCACACAAGCACTTAAATGACTAAGCATAGGAGAATTCTGTTCCAATTGTCTGCTAACATAATCGTTGAAACTCTGTTGTTTGGCAACAAAGTTATCAAATTCATCCAGGCATAAGCTAGCAGGTTTATCAGAAGGAATATCACTCTCATCAAACCTACGCAGAGAATTTACTTCTACCACATGTATAGGGTTATCGAGACCATGGATCTCTTCGATAGGTGGTAGATTTTTGACATCTTCAGATTTAATGCCTTTCTCTCGCATAGATTTCTTAGCTTCTTGCATATCTTCGGGACTGAGGAATAGAATACCTCTTTTCTTTGGAGTTGGCTTAGGAGGTGGTTCGGGAATAGTCCAAGCGTTCTCATTGCCCAAGATGTTATTCAATAGGATCTCAACTTGTTCTATAGTTCGTTCCCTAAAAACACAACTGACACAACTATCTACGTGGTCTTTAGAAGCATCGGTAAGTCCATTACAGAAGATATCAAGTATTTCATTCTTCACAAGAGGGTGATCAGGCAAAGTATTCAGTAGCTGGACGAGCCTCCCCCAAGCTTGTGGGAGACTCTCTTCTTCAGCTAGAGCAAAGTTGTATATTTCCTGCAAGGCAACTTGCTTCTTATGGGCATGGAAATATTTTTCAGAGAAGTAGTAGACCATATCCTGGGGGCTAGGCACACAACCAGGAGCAAGAGAAGTGAACCAAGTCTTAGCATCATCCTTTAGCGAGAAAGGAAACAACATGAGGATATAGTAGTGGTGGATCTTTTCCTGACTAGTGAATAGGGTGGCTATATCGTGCAGTTTGGTAAGATGGGCTACAACCGTTTCAGACTCATAACCGTGAAAAGGATCTGATTCGACCAGAGTGATTAACTTAGGGTTGACACAGAATTCATAATCCTTACGGTCACAAAGATAGGCGAAGTAGCAAACTTCGGGTCATATTTCATCCTAGCGTTCAGAGATTTTTCTTTCCATTTGAGCAGTAATTTCTCAACATCATAGCTATCCTTACATGCAAGAAAGTCCTCAGCTATCTCTCCCTCCATAACATACCATTCAGGCATATCATGCAATTCAGGCATAGGAGAGCTAGCTCGTAGCAGGCAAAATAGCAGGTTCTACTTCAATAGTATCAGCAGTTTCAGAAGTATCATAACATCTAGCAGCAACTCTAACAATTTATGCATCAAGGAATGCACCTAGTGGCAAAGCAGTATCAAGCATAGCATCATCAAGCAAAGCAGTATCAAGCATAGCATCATCATAAGCATCAGGGGCAGCAGAAGTAGAATCATCAAGCACATGCGACATATCAAGATTTCTAGCAGGAGGTGGTGTCGCAAACTTACTCATAACTGAAGGTGAATCAAGTTTAGAGCTATATGGCAGTTCCTTACCTGTCCTCGTAGTTGAGGGCAAGACTTTAGTTCTTGGATCTATCGGATTCCTCATAGTGATCACTAGACGTAAATCCCAAGTGACTCAGAGAATATAGTTGTGCTTCCCCGGCAACGGCGCCAGAAAAAGGTCTTCATAACCCACAAGTATAGGGGATCGCAACAGTTTTTGAGGGTAGAGTATTCAACCCAAATTTATTGATTCGACTCAAGGGGAAGCGAAAGAATATTCTCAAGTATTAGCAGTTGAGTTATCAATTCAACCACACTTGAAAGATTTAGTGTCTGTAGCAAAGTATCACTAGCAAGGTAGTATGATAGAAGCAGTAGCAATAGTAACCAGTAATAGCAAAGTAACAGCAGTAGCAACAGAGTAACAGCAGCAGAA
The DNA here is from genome assembly GCF_904849725.1 of Hordeum vulgare subsp. vulgare. Lineage (NCBI taxonomy): Eukaryota > Viridiplantae > Streptophyta > Magnoliopsida > Poales > Poaceae > Hordeum > Hordeum vulgare. The sequence continues at coordinate 294,558,194 of NC_058520.1, read as the reverse complement.
GTGACAGCAGTAGCGGCAAAGTAACATAGCAAGGACCAGTAGGAAAGATTCGTAGGCATTGGATCGGTGATGGATGATTAGGCCGGATGTGATTCATCATGTAACAGTTATAACACGGAGAGATAAGTAACTAGCTCCCATCGTCAACCTAATGTAGGCATGTATTCCGTATGTAGTCATATGTGCTTAGGGAAAAGAACTTGCATGACATCTATTGTCCATCCCTCCCGTGGCAGAGGGATCCTAATGGAAACTACGGGATATTAAGGTTCTCCTTTTAATAAAGAACCGTACCAACGCATTAACACTTGGTGAATACATGAAGTCCTCATACTATGGTCATCTCCGGGAGTGGTTCCGGCTATTGTCAGTCGGGGTTGCCAGGTCATAACGCATAGTAGGTGACTACAACTTGCAAGATAGGATCTAAAACACACATAAATTGGCGACAACATAATAGGTTCAGATCTGAAATCATGGCACTCGGGCCCTAGTGACAAGCATTAAGCATGGCAAAGTAGTAGCAACATAAATCTCGGAACATAGTGGATACTAGGGATCAATCCCCATCAAAACTAACTCGGTTACATGATAGATCTCATCCAACCCATTACCATCCAGCAAGCCTACGATGAGATTACTCACGAACGGTGAAGAGCATCATGGAATTGGCAATGAAGGAAGGTTGATGATGACGATGGCGACGATCTCCCCTCTCTGGAGCCCAGAACGGACTCCAGATCTACCCTCCATAGGAAGAACAGGAGGTGGTGGCGCCGCCGTATCGTAAAACGTGAAGAACTCTTCTCCTTGATTTGTTTTCGGACGAAAGAGGTTATATAGAGATGGAATTGGGGGCGGCGGAGCTCCAGGGGCTCACAAGCCTGCCAGCCCCGGCCAGGGGGGGGGCTGGTGGGCTTGTGGGCTCCTGGCTCCATCCCTCGAGTTGATTATTGCGCCAGTATTTTTTATATATTCCACAAAAATTCCTTGTAGATTTCCAGGTCATTCCGAGAACTTTTATTTCTTCACAAAAACAACACCATGGCAATTTTGCTGAAAACAGCGTCAGTCCGGGTTAGTTCCATTCAAATCATGCAAATTAGAGTCCAAAACAAGGGCAAAAGAGTTCGGAAAAATAGATACGACGGAGACATATCAGTTGTCATTTGAAGTAGCGGGAGCATCGACTGAAGCTTTGTAAGCACCACTTTATTTGTTGTGCAACTCATCATTATCCTTGAGTGGCATTGCATGAGCAACAAGCCTTCCAATGACTTCAGTAGGCTTGAGATCCTTGTAGTTGGGCATCATTTGGATTAATGTGCACACGGTGTCATATCTTCGATCCAAAGCTCTAAGTATATTCTTGATGATGAATTTGTCGGTCATCTCTGCGCTTCCTAAGCCGACAATCTGATTTGTGATGAGAGGTACCCTAGAATACATCTGAGCGACACCTTCACTATCCTTCATCTTGAACTTGTCAAGCTGACTTTCAAGCACATCCAACTTAGATTCTTTGATCGGTACCTTCCTGCATATAAATCAAAGTATCCCAAATTTCGTTTGTATTCGCAAGGCGACTGATTTTTTTGAATTCTTTGGGACACAGGTAGTTGAACAGGATATCACATGCTTGAGCATTGAATTGCAACATCTTCAGTTCTTCTGATGTGGCATCACGACCCGGTTCTCTTCGTTCTCCAAAGAAATCACCTTGAACACCAACACGAACAACAGCCCAAACGGCAAGATTATGACCAAGAATATGCATTTTTGTTTTATGCTTCCAACTCGCAAAATTAGTGTCATTGAAATATGGACCTCTACGGTGATAATTTCCCTCACTAGACGCCATACTCTCCTAGGTTGTTAAACCAATGTAATGGTGACCTAAGCTCTGATACTACTTGTAGGATCAAAAGTACGTCTAGAGGGGGCAATTAGATTACTTGACAAGATAAAAACTAAGATTTTTCCCAATTTTAAGTGTGGGCCAATTTTAGCAATTATGACTAGTCAAGTACATCCTACACATGCATATCTAAGAGTATTGAAGTGGAAAGTAAAACATGCAAGTGTAAAGTAGAGTGTAACGTAAGGAATCAAAGAGAAAGGTTGACACGGCCATTTTTGGCATGGTTTCGATAGGTTGCTCTATCATACGTCCATGTTAGTGGAGACTTCAACCCATGAAGGGTAACAGCTGCGAGATTCCACTGAGGGCACCACCCAGAAGGGGTCCACAAAGTAGAGGCCTTGTCTATTCCACCACAGCTTCCACCCACGAAGGACTAGCCTCACTCACGGTACATCTTCACAAAGTCGGCAATCTCCTTGCCCTTACAAACATATTGGTTCAACTCCACAACGCGAAGCAGGAGGCTCCCAAGTGACACCTAACCAATCTAGGAGGCACCATGCTCCAAAAGGTAATAGATGCGGTAGAACAATGAACTCCTTGCTCTTGTGCTTCAAAAGATAGTCTCCTCAACTCTCAATCACTCTCTCATAGATTTGGCAAGGTTAGGAGAGATTGATTTTGTGGAAAAAAACTTGGGGAGGCTCGAAATAAGGTTCAAATGATTGGATTGGAATCTCTCGATCTCAACACATGAGTAGGTGGATCTCTCTTGAAAAAATTGATCTGGCAAGTGTATGTGTGTTCTGAGTGCTTCCTTTACGAATGAGAGGTAGGTGGAGGGGTATATATCGGCATCCCCCAAAATCCAACTGTTACAACATTATTGCCCAACTTGGTGACACCGAAAAGAATCTCGGTGGTACCGAATTGTAATAAATGTGACAACTTTTGAATTCTCAGTGAGACCATTATAGGAATCACGGTGGTGTCGATACGATGACCTAGATTGGTTTACAAAACTCGATGAGAACGATTTCAAACTTGGAAATTCCAAAAGTTGAGATCATCTCAACAAGATGTTGGTCACCAAATCTCGGTGGCAAGGATGGGATTGGTTGTACCGAGATGGTGGGTTTGGCATAGGATATGTCTAAGTGTAAAATCGGTATGGATGAGTAGGAAATATTGGTGGCACCGATTTTGCTTATGTGGCTTGGGACAGATATATTTTATTGGAAAGTGCCTGAGTATTTTTGGTGGCTATCTCTAAGCACTTGAGCAACTAATTCATCATAATACTTCACTCCCTTCCAATAGTATTGGATTTCCTAAGGACTCAAAGTGATTTCTCACAAAGTATGAAATGAAGAGTCTTCTTGCTTGAAGCTTTAACCAATCCTATTCCTTCCTTGCATCAAAGCAGCATCTCCACACAATCCTATAGCCAAAGCATCTGTGAACTTCTGTGAAATGTAGTTGAACTAACTCATTAGTCCAATGATGCATTTTTGTGATTTTTTACCAAAACCACCTTAGGGATCAATTGTGCTTTCAGTGTGCATCCAACTTGTTCGCTCATGAAGACCTCAGGCATTTGGGGAAGCACGTCATCGGAAAATGTAAGCCAAGTTCTATAATGAAAAGTTCCCACTAGCATATGGAAGTGACAAATCAAGAGACTCTCTATATGAAGAAAATGGTGCCACTTTGAGGCACAAGTGTGGAATAAGTAGTAGCACTATCCCTTCTCTGTTTTCTCTCATTTATTCATATATTTTTTCTTTTTTCTCTTTGTTCCTTTTTTCTTTTCCTTCTTCGTCATTTTTTCTCTGTTTCTTTTTCTTTCTTTCTACTTTTACTTAACGTCTGGAGTCTGTTCCCGACTTGTGGGGGATTCATTGTCTCCATCATCCTTTCCTCACTAAGACAATGCCCTAATAATAATGACGATCATCACACTTTTATTTACTTACAACTCAACATGAAGACTGATATGATATGACTCTATATCAATGCCTCAGGTAGTGTATGAGGATGTGCAATGCTTTACCGTAGCAAAAGATATCAAAAAACGGACAAGTCATGTGAATATCATCTAGTTATCTTACGATCATGCAAAGTAATATGATAATGGAAGTATAAGTCATATGAAGTGACGGTGGAAGTTGCATGGCGATATATCTCGGAATAGATATGGAAATGCCATGATAAGTAGGTATGGTGGTTGTTTTGAGGAAGATATAAGGTGGATTATGTGCAACATAGTGTATCATGTCATGGATTTTGGATGCACCGGAGAAGGTTGCATCGATCCTCGAGGTGATAACGGGAAATGCACGGAACCGAAGAGGCTAGCAAATATGTGGAGGAGAGACTGTGTATATCCATGGATTCACATTAGTCATAAAGAACTCACATACTTATTTCACGATTTATTATCTTTCTCGAAGCAAAACACTAATCACATGCCTCGAGGGAGGATGTTGGTAGGAGTTAACCATCGCGCCCCCGACTAAAACAACACTAGGATTTCAACGAGGAACAAGTATGATCACACATAATCACCATGGAATCAAAATATTTGGATAAACATCAAGTTAACACCTCTAGTTTATGATACTCTTGTCAACCAATGATCATGCACTCATGCTTTTTCACATTAACACATTAATATAATTAACCATGATTTCTCTTTCAAGTGCTTCATGTGGTTTTGTTATGCACTCATTGAATACCTATAATTTTTGAACTAATCTTATAACCCATGCAACTTAAAGTTGTTGTTTATTAACTCTCAAATAAATATAGTTGAAGAATGAGAGTGCAGCTATTTCTATAAAATATATATGCCACCATGCTCTAAAAGATATAAGTGAAGTACTAGAGCAACTCCTTAGCTCAAAAGATATAAGTGAAGAACAAAGAGTATTCTAACAAATCATGGTGATTGTGTGTATCTCTCAAGTAGGTGTATTTATAGAACAATGATGGTGCGCAACCATAAAAAATCAAACTAAAACAAACGACACCGCAAGCAATGATCATATCATGTGATGAATAAAAATATAGCTCCAAGTCACATACCGATGGATTGAGACAAAAGAGGGGATGACTTCCGGGGAATACCCAAGCTTAGACACTTGATTATTCCTTAGAACATTACCTTTTAGTGCCTTGGGCATCCCCAAGCTTAGGCTCTTGCCGCTCCTTATTCCTTCGTCCATCGTGCTAAGACCCAAAACTTGAAAACTTCAGCACACAAAACTCAACAGAAAATTCATGACCCGCTAAACATACCAAATACTTTAGTTACTGTTATAAATTGACTAATATTACATAAGATACTCTATTCTAACTTCTCCATGACTTATACCCCCCCCCCCACGATATAATCCATAGCATCATCAAAACAAGCAAACTATACATGCAAAAATAAAATTTGTCTCAAACAGAATAGTCTATAATGATACAGTTAATTATCATACTTATTTAAATCCAAAATTATGAACAATTAGGACTACCTAGTTAATTTTTATATAAATACTATGTAAAAAATATCAGCTCAAAAAGACGGTCTAGTAAAATCAGAGAAATTCTCCACAGGAAGCTAAAGTTTATATTTTTGCACTGTATCAATTCTACTAATCATGCAAGTCATCCCAAAGGTTTTACTTGTCACAAACACTAATTTAAACACAAGAACATAATTATTATAGAGGGCATAATCATTTCAGGACACACAAACATAAAGTAAAGAGCAATAATTAAGATAACTATTGGGTTGCCTCTCAACTAGCGCTATTGTTTTACGCCCCTAGCTAGGCATAATGCATATGATCAAGTGTTTTCATATTTGACAACATTCACATCTTGGGATTTGTATTCATGAGGGTGCTTTTAAAATACAATAGGAAACACATTATCAAGCAATATCTTAGCATTATTAAGACTACTCTCCTCAAAACCTTTTGTATTCTCTCTTACTATCCAAGAATATTGTTTATTGATGGCATTGAAAACTTGTTGGATAATATGAACAGGAGGAGCTTATTTTCTAGTACTTTCATCAAAATTATGGTTATATTGGAACACATGCCTCATCATATAGTCATCATTATATAAACTTTCATCTACCACAGGATGCTCACAGCTCATCTTGTAGTGATCAAAGATATCTCGAGCCTCTAGAAGTATATAGTCAAATTCATGCATAAGTATAAGAGTGGCTATCCTCTTAGCCCTAGGGTCTTTTATGACCAGAAACTCATATAAAATCCTTTTCAAAGTAGGGTGAGTATGCATAAATCTTCTTTCAAGTTTAAGAATAAGAGCGGAAATAACATCGACGTAACTTTTGGTTCTTTTAAGGATTGGAGTATCCTTGCAAGCTAAAGTACTCGTACACTTAGAGAATTCTTGGATAATTCTTTTCCCTACGATGTTCCACTTCCCCACAACAAAAACTTCTACATCTCGTTGTGGGGGAGTTTCCTCTCTTGGGGTTTTACCCCATCATCTTTTTCAATGATAAAGTCAGACATGATAGCTACTTCAAGGAAGCAGGACTAGCAAACTAGCAAGTAATGCAAGCAAAGAAGTAAAGTAGCAAGAAGCAAAGATAAATATATTTTAATTTTTATGAAGCAAGAAAAATGTAAGATAAAATAAAAATAAGAACAAGTGAATGGTACTTTGTGTGAAGTGGCTTGATAGTAGGTTGATGATACTCGCCGGCAACGATGCTAGAAATCCTTCCTCGTGCTTGTGATCTGCGTTGGGTTTTCCGTGAAGAGGAATGGGTGATGCACCACAATATATGTCAGTATTTCCCTTAGTAAAGAAACAAGGTTTATCAAACCAATAGGAGGAACAACCAATCCACGTCTTCAACAACTTCACACAAAATAAACAAACACTTGCACCCAACGCGGGCAAGAGGGTTGTCAATCCCCGTCTCGTTATTTCCAAGCAAGTAAGTAGTGCGATTGAAAGTTGCAAAGTGAAAATTAAATAAGAAATAATTAAAGGCACCAAGGAAATTGTAATGTTCGTAAATCTATAAGTGAATAGACCCTGGGTCCATAGTTTTCCATAGTGGCATCTCACATGAAAGCAAGCATATAGTGGGTAGACAAATTACTATTGGGCAATTGATAGAAAAGCAAATAGGTACGTGATATATACGTCAATTGATAGAAAAGAAGATAGGCATCACGTCCATAAGCAAATAGGCCGACTCCTGCATGCACCTATTACTATTACTCCACCCATCGACGACTAAACAACACGCATTTAGAGTATTAAGTAAAATAGAGTAATGCTTAGAGAACGATGACATGATGTAGACAAAGAGAACTCAATTAATATGAATTAACCCCATTGTTCTATCCTTAGTAACAACAATAAAAAAACGTATCTGGTCTCCTCCTATATCACTGGGATATAGAAATCCGTCAGATTGAACCCACTACAACGAAACCCTGTCAGCGAAGAAAGGTCAATCTACTTGGCCAAAGTGTAAGACTTGAAGTATGTCTAGAGGGGGGCTGATTAGACTACTTGGCCAAATAAAACTTAGCCTTTTCCCAATTTTAGTTGTGGGTTAGTTTTAGCAATTGTAACTAGTCAATCAGACCCTACAATGCAAGTCAAAGAGTATTGCAGCGGAAAGTAATGACATGCAAATGCAAGTAGAGGGTAGGGCTAGGAAGATAAACGCAAAGATTGGCACGGCGACTTTTTGCATGGTTCCAATAGGTGGTGGTATCGTACATCCACGTTAGTGGAGACTTCAACACATGGAGGGTAACGATCGCATGAGTCCACAGAGGGTCCACGGAGAACCAACCTTGTCTAGTCCACCATGGCTCACGTCCACGAAGGACTAGCCTCACTCGGGGTAGATCTTCACGAAGTAGGCTATCTCCTCGCCCTTATAAACTTCTTGGTTCAACTCCACAACACAAAGTATGAGGATCCCAAGCGATACCTAACCAATCTAGGAGGCACCACCCTCCAAAAGGTAATGGACGCGGTAGAACGATGAACTCCTTGCTCTTGTGCTTCAAAAGATACTCTCCTCAACACTCAGTCACTCTCTCACAGATTTATAATTGGTAGAAGAGCTTGATTGGGTGGAAAGCAACTTGGGGTGGCTAGAGAGCAAGTTCCGAATGGATGGAATGGAATATCTAGATATAAACACATGAGTAGGTGGATCTCCCTCAGAAAAGTGGATATGGCAAGTTGATGACCCACAAGTGTAGGGGATCTATCAATACCCTTTTCGATAAGTAAGAGTGTCGAACCCAACAAGGACTAGAAGGTACTGACAAGTGATCTTGAGAAAGGAATAACTGCAAATGCTGAAAGGTAACTTTTTATGGGTTTTCTAGTAATAGCAACCAGGAAATAAATGTAAGTAAAGTAAATGGTGCCGAGGTGCAGAAAGTGTCGCAATCCTTTTAACACAAAGGATAAGCCGAGGGACTAAACTTATAAAGACTAAGGCGTTCCTGAGGACACACGTGAGAGATAGTCAAGTGCTTTCGCCATATTCCGTCTAGTACTATGTTTTGTATTGATAAGTGTTATGTGGGTGGATTTTAACTAGTGCATTGTCTAGGCTAAGACAACTACACTCTTATGATTAATCCCTCTTGCAAGCATCCGCAAATACAAGAGAGAAATTAAGGCAAAGCCTAACCATAGCAATAACCTTTAGGATCCAATACTCCGTCATGCAAAAGTATGCGAACTGGGTTTAGGTTTTTGTCAGTCCGGCAAACCACCATAAGCATTCTTTATACACGATGCATCCCCCTAGGCCCTTAAAAAGCGAAGTGTTATGTAGTCGACGTTCACATAAAACCACTAGAAGAATAACACCATAACTTAAATATCAATCAACTCATATTACTTCAACATCATATGACTGCTAGCATCTAGACTTTTCCCATGTCCTCAAGAACTAACGGAACTACTCACAAGACATAAAAGAGATCATGATCAGAGGGATGAAAATATGATTAACAATCTAGTCATAACAATAATTCTCCAACAAAACTCAATAGCATTCACCACAAAAGAGTAATCAACACCGGTAGAGTAGTCGGGATGAATAGTACAAGGTACAACTCCAATTGCAATGATGAAGTATATGGGATGAGGATGGAGATGGTATTGGTGGTGGTGGTGATGGTGATGATGATCTTGATGATGCCCGTGAGGATGGTGATGACGATGAGGATGATCTCCCCTTCCGGGAGGAGTTCTCCCTGGTGGAATCTGCCCACCGGAAAGGTCTTTTCTTCTGTGTAGGTTTCCGCTGCGCAGCGGTGGCAGAACTGCGAAAACTCTTGTCTCCATGTAACTTTTAAGTCAAGAGGATGATATAGGATGAAGGAGAACGCCGGAGGAGGGACCCACCACCCAGGCGGCCTCTGGGCACGGCCTAGGGGTGGCCCGCACCAGCAAGTCGCCTGGGTGACCTGTGGCCCCCTTCCGACCCTACTTCGGCTTGTCTTTAGTATTTGTTCGGCAACTCCTTCCCTCCAATTTTCAGCGCGTTTGGATATGTTTTGTTATTGCAAATTTTCGTGCTATTTTCTCCGCTGAATCCTGTGTCTGTTGTTTCGGCACCGGAAAGTTGCAAACTATGTAAAATAAGCCAAAACACTATAAGTACAACATCATAATGTGAAATATATCAATGAACAGAGACAAATTATCATACAAAATAGTGATGCATATTGGACGTATCAACTCCCCCAAGCTTTGACCTCGCTTGTTCCCAAGCGAATACTAAGCTCGCTAAACCTGTCCACAAGTTTAGAGGGTGAAGTGTCGATAAATAAGAATATGGACAAGAAGCATCATAATTTCTCTACTAAACTCAACCATCCTCAACAGCTCAACTCATAAGGCTCATATGAAAGAGGAACATCAATCACAATCAAAAGCAGAGCTAAGAAAATTCATCAAACCTTGGCAAACATGTCCTTGGTCAAAGAGCAACCAGTAGGTTTTAACCTTTTGCTCTTCCTCTTATATTTTTGTGAGATCAATTGAAGCATTTTAGGAGAACATGTTATTGGCCAAGAAGTGAAAATGTGAACACAAAGGAAGATGTTTGCTTTAGCTAGGCTTTAACGAACAACTAACTTATCTTAATGATAATGTCAACAACGGTGTGATATGGCAATTCTAAATGAAACAATATAAATGCATGCATCTTTGTCAACATAAGGTGTCTGCTCTTTTTAGGATAGAAAGAAGTAGATTTTACTGACTCAACATAAAAGTAAAAGTTTGGCCCTTTGTAGAGGGAAGTAGGGAAAACTCATGTGCTAGAGCTTTTAGAGATTTTGAAATCAACAAGATTGTAAAACAAGCTTTTGAGAGGTGCATAATTTGTCAACAAATGCTAGTAGATATCCCAATACTTCTCATGCTGGACAAGTTTTGAGGAACGGCTCCCAAAGTGGGGACGATCACATCCCCTTAGTCTCCTTTGTTTATCACTACCAAAGTTTTCTAATTTCTCATCAACAAAGTGTGAAGGAGGTTTTGTTTGTTGTTATTATCTTTTACGAGCTGGGCGCGCTCATGCGAGTTCCTTCTTGTATTAGGGGTTTGCAGATTAGACATGCAAGCCCAAAATAAAACGTATCCAGTATAAGAATATCATGAACTATCTACTACTTCATCATGAGCTAAAGCAGAGGCACAAAACAGGGAGTAATATTTGAAGGTTTAAAGATAGCACATGAGTAATATACTTTAGGAGTGGTGGTGAAATACCATGTATAGGGAAGGTATGGGGGACTCTTGGGAAGGTTGAGGTTTCATGGTATGGATGCTCAAGCAGTATTCACGCTTAGTGCAAGGGTTGGCTAGCAAAGGCTTTTGAGAGCAGACAAATAATGTTGACTTGGATGCAAAATAATATAAAGATTAGCATAAAGAATTTGCATAAAACATCAAGTTGTCTTCCTTGTGAGCATAACACTTCAAGCATAAGAACATAAAGGTTTTGGCTATGTCGCTACTAGAAAAACTCATGCTTGTTGTTATGAACAATGCTATGTTTGCCAAGATTAAATAAAGTTTTCAAAGCCATACCTGATATGTAAGATCAATACTCCCATAAGAATAAACATATAAGATCGATTGCATGAAGAGAATACCAAGTGCAGCAAAGAAACCAATAGACTTCTCATTAATAATCCATCATAGACATTGCATGCTCACGGATACAAGACTCTCCATAGAGGAGTGATAGACCTCAATGCAAACACCTATTTCATAAGATAACTTCCATATACATGATACGGCATTAACCTTGACCATAAAAGGTAAAGGATAAAAATAAAGATACCGGACACTCCCCCAAGCTTGGAACAAGCTAAAGAATGCCATTACCCACGAAGATTTCACTTTTCATCCTACTTGTTGTTCTTCAAGTCCGCTATTATGCACCGAAGGGTTTTGTTTTCGGCTTCCAATATGGCCACCTGTACTTTAAGCACACGAAATTCTTCACAAAATTGGTTAGTGATGCTGTAAGCTTCGGATATAGTAGATGATACAGATGGAGCTCCCGATGGAGGGACAGTTTCTGAAAGGTTCAGAGAAAGATCATGTTGAGGGTTAATAGACCCCACAAGGATGGGGTTGTTGGGGCTGGATCCTCGTGATGAAGGATCTCCTTCTTGCTGGGTGGTGACCATCTTGACTTCCTCTCTCGCGAAGTGCTCCATCTCCGCTTGTCTTGCGGCTATCTCTTCATTAGTAGCCCATCCGGTGACCTCCCCTTGGTTGATATCTTGCTGGACACGGGGGAGACGACGATTCGTGTAGTCTTCCCCGCTTGAGTCGCAAGAAGACATATCGAACAATAGCTTCTTAGCTTGTAAGAAAAAGAACCAAATAGAAAACGCACGGAATCGCAAGATACAAAGTCGGGACGATCCGGGAAAATATATAGCAAAAATTTCTGCACCAAAAGGAAGGTAACAAGCCAAAGTAGAGTCGGAGACGGACTCCGGGTAGTCCAGGCGGCCTCCTGGTGCAGCCAGGAGGTAGCCCGCACCCAAAGGTCACCTGGCGCACCTAGGGCTCCTCTCCGGCTCTGCTTCGGCTGGGATTTTTCCTAATTTTGAAAAACACAAAAGTCAGAACTTTTATTGATGTTGGCAAAGTTTCCGTACCGTATCTCATACCTATTTGTATTCTGCTTCAGCCAGTGTGTGATATAGTGTTGCAATATGTTCTTCATGAGTGGCTACCTGTATCACATCCACCTCTACATTGATGGGGTCTCCAGCCACGTAATGCTTGAGTCTTTGTCCATTCACAACATGTGGTTTTGTGCCTTCAAAATTATTAATCTTGATTGCACCAGAGCGATAGACTTCTTTGATATGGTACGGTCCTTCCCACTTGCAAAGTAATTTACCTGGAAAAAACCTGAAACGAGATCTATAGAACAAAACTTTATCACCACCATTAAATTCACGTTTAAAAATTCTCTTGTCATGACACTTCTTTACCTTTTCTTTGAACATTTTTGCGCTCTCGTAACCTTCACTTCTCCACTCATCTAGAGAAGTCAAGTTCATGAGACGCTTTTCACCAGTAAGCTTTGGATCAACATTAAGCTCAATAACAGCCCAGAAAGCTTTTTTCTCTAACTCTAAAGGTAGATGGCATGCTTTTCCATAGACCATCTTATACGGAGACATCCCAATGGGATTTTTGTAAGCAGTTCCATATGCCCACAAGGCATCTCCTAGCTTATTGGATCGGTCCTTTCTAGAACTGTTCACTGTCTTTTGCAAGATCAGCTTGATCTCACTATTTGTGAGCTCAACTTGCCCACTTGTTTGAGGGTGGTAAGGTGAAGCAATTCTATGATTAACATCATATTTGGCTAGAGATTTTCTAAAAGCACCATGTGTAAAATGTGATCGTCCATCGGTCATGAGGTACCTAGGTACACCAAACCTAGGGAAGATTACATCCTTGAGACTTTTCAAAGATGTCTTGTGATCAGCACTTTCAGTGGGGATTGCTTCAACCCACTTGGTCACATAATCAATAGCTACTAAGATGTGAGTGTACTTGTGTGAAGGAGGGAAAGGACCCATAAAATCAAAAGCCCAGCTATCAAAAGGTTCAATGACTACAGAATAGTTCATAGGCGTCTCATTCCTCCTACTAATGTTACCAACTCTCTTGCACTTATCACAAGATAAAACACAATTTCCAGCATCTTTAAATAGAGTAGGCCAATAAAACTCTGATTGGAGAACCATGTGTGCGGTCCTCTCACCGGCATGATGTCCTCCATAAGGACTGCTATGACATTGTATCAAGATATCCTTTTGCTCATGCTCCGGTATGCATCTCCTCACAATTCCATCCACACCTTCTCTGAAAAGATGTGGGTCATCCCAAAAGTAATACCTCAAGTTGTGGAAGAACTTCTTCCTCTGATGGAATGTTAAACCTGGAGGCAAAAACTTTGCGACAATAAAGTTAGCGTAATCCGCATACCACAGATCGGAATTAAATTGCACTTTCAAAACAGCTAACTGTTCATTAGGAAAACTATCGTTGACCGGAATAGGATCATGTGGTATGTCCTCCATCCTGGAAAGGTTGTCTGCTACAGGGTTGTTTGCTCCCTTCCTATCAACAATCTGCAAATCAAATTCTTGAAGAAGAAGGACCCATATGATAAGCCTTGGTTTGGCATCATTCTTTTCCATAAGAGACTTAATAGCAGCATGATCAGTATGAATGATAACTTTAGAATCAACAATGTAAGGACTAAACTTATCACAAGCAAACACTACCGCTAAAAATTCTTTCTCAATAGTAGTGTAATTATTTTGTGTTGGAATTATGCCCTAGAGGCAATAATAAATATATAGTTATTATTATAATTCCTGTATCAAGATAATAGTTTATTATCCATGCTATAATTGTATTGAATGAAGACTCATATACATGTGTGGATACATAGACAAAACACCGTCTCTAGCATGCCTCTAGTTGGCTAGCCAGTTGATCGATGATAGTCAGTGTCTTCTGATTATGAACAAGGTGTTGTTGCTTGATAACTGGATCACGTCATGGGGAGAATCACGTGATGGACTAGACCCAAACTAATAGACGTAGCATGTTGATCGTGTCATTTTGTTGCTACTGTTTTCTGCGTGTCAAGTATTTATTCCTATGACCATGAGATCATATAACTCACTGACACCGGAGGAATGCTTTGTGTGTATCAAACGTCGCAACGTAACTGGGTGACTATAAAGATGCTCTACAGGTATCTCCGAAGGTGTTAGTTGAGTTAGTATGGATCAAGACTGGGATTTGTCACTCCGTGTGACGGAGAGGTATCTCGGGGCCCACTCGGTAATACAACATCACACACAAGCCTTGCAAGCAATGTAACTTAGTGTAAGTTGCGGGATCTTGTATTACGGAAAGAGTAAAGAGACTTGCCGGTAAACGAGATTGAAATAGGTATGCGGATACTGACGATCGAATCTCGGGCAAGTAACATACCGAAGGACAAAGGGAATGACATACGGGATTATACGAATCCTTGGCACTGAGGTTCAAACGATAAGATCTTCGTAGAATATGTAGGATCCAATATGGACATCCAGGTCCCGCTATTGGATATTGACCGAGGAGTCTCTCGGGTCATGTCTACATAGTTCTCGAACCCGCAGGGTCTGCACACTTAAGGTTCGACGTTGTTTTATGCGTATTTGCGTTATATGGTTGGTTACCGAATGTTGTTCGGAGTCCCGGATGAGATCACGGACGTCACGAGGGTTTCTGGAATGGTCCGGAAACGAAGATTGATATATAGGATGACCTCATTTGATTACCGGAAGGTTTTCGGAGTTACCGGGAATGACGAATGAGTTCCGGGAGTTCACCGGGGGGGGGGGGAACCCACCCCGGGGAAGCCCATAGGCCTTGGGGGAGACACACCAGCCCTTAGTGGGCTGGTGGGACAGCCCACAAGTGGTCTATGCGCCAAGAAAAGAAAAATCAAGAGGAAAAGAAAAAAAAAGGAGGAGGTGGGAAGGGAGGAGGACTCCCTCCCACCAAACCTAGTCCAACCCGGTTTGGGGGGGGGGGGAGAGTCCTCCCCCTTGGCTCGGCCGACCCCCTTGAGGGTCCTTGGACCCCAAGGCAAGGCCCCCTCCCTCCCACCTATATATACAGAGGTTTTAGGGCTGATTTGAGACGACTTTTCCACGGCAGCCCGACCACATACCTCCACGGTTTTTCCTCTAGATCGCGTTTCTGCGGAGCTCGGGCGGAGCCCTGCTGAGACAAGGTCATCACCAACCTCCGGAGCGCCGTCACGCTACCGGAGAACTCTTCTACCTCTCCGTCTCTCTTGCTGGATCAAGAAGGCCGAGATCATCGTCGAGTTGTACGTGTGCTGAACGCGGAGGTGCCGTCCGTTCGGTACTAGATCGTATGACTGATCGCGGGATTGTTCGCGGGGCGGATCGAGGGACGTGAGGACGTTCCACTACATCAACCGCGTTCTCTAACGCTTCTGCTGTAAGGTCTACAAGGGTATGTAGATCGCTCACCCCCTCTCATAGATGGACATCACCATGATAGGTCTTCGTGCGCATAGGAAAATTTTTGTTTCCCATGCGACGTTCCCCAACATTTTGAGCACTATCAAGGGTTTCGCTAGCATAATGTATAACATTCAATTTCTTATCAACCCTTTGTCCTAACACAACTCCAACAGCAAAATCAATAGCTGCACACATGATTTCAAAAGGAAAATTCCAATCAGGTGGTTGGACTATAGGGGCGGCTAAAAGGGTTTCTTAAGAACTTCGAAGGCTTCCTTACAATATTCATCAAACACAAAAGGGATATCCTTCTAGAGAAGAATAGTGAGGGTCTTCGAAGTCTTAGAAAATTCTTTAATAATTCTTCTATAGAAACCAGCATGACCGAGGAAACTACGAATACCTCTGATGTCCTTTGGATAAGGCATCCTCTCGATTGCTTCAACTTTTGCCCTGTCCCCTTGATTCCCTTTCAGAAATCTTGTGGCCAAGAGCAATTCCCTCATTGACCATGAAATGGAACTTCTCCCAGTTGAGTACCAAGTTCGTCTCCTCACATCTCTACAAAACTTTATTAAGGTTGTGGAGACAATGGTCAAAAGAGGTTCCATTGACAGAGAAATCGTCCATGAAGACCTCCACAATTTGCTCACAAAAACCATGAAAGATAGCAGACATGCACCTCTGAAAAGTAGCAGGAGCATTGCATAAAGCAAAAGGCATACGTCTATAAGCATAAGTACCAAAGGGACAAGTAAAAGTGGTCTTCTCTTGATCGGAAGTGTTAACATGAATTTGAGAGAAGCTAGAGTACCCATCAAGATAGCAAAAGTGAGTGTTTTTGGATAACCTTTCAAGCATTTGGTCGATGAACGACAGCGGGTAGTGGCCCTTCCTGGTTTCCTTGTCCAGATTCCTATAATCAATACACATTCTATATCCACTAATAATTCTTTGAGGTATTAGTTCATTCTTATCATTAGGAACCACAATCGTACCTCCTTTCTTGGGAACACAATGTACCGGACTTACCCACTTACTATCAGCTAGAGGGTAGATAATACATGCGGCTATAAGCTTGAGGATTTCGATCCTCACAACATCCTTCATCTTCGGGTTCAACTGTCATTGATGATCAACAACCGGTTTAGCATCAGGCTCCAGATTGATAGTATGCTGACAAATAGATGTACTAATCCCCTAAAGATCATCAAGGGTATAGCCAATAGCACCTCGGTGTTTACGAAGGATTCTAAAAGTCGCTCTTCTTCACATCCTGAAAGGTTAGAATTGATAATAACGGGATATAGGTTCTTTTCATCTAAATAAGCATACTTGAGCATACTGGGAAGAGGTTTAAGATCAAACATCGGGTCTTCTTTTAGTTTCGATAAAATTCCCAAAGGCTCAACCAGAAGGTTGTGCTTCAGGATAGCAGGTTGTCTCAAGAATATGTCATCTAGCTCATTCCTTTCCTGCATATGCATATCATTGTCATGGTCTTCCATAAATTTTTGCAAAGGATTGTTAGGAGGAATAGCAATAGAAGCAATCTCTTCAGTAATTTTATCATTACTAGGCAGATCAGTACCACGAGTTTGCTCCGAGAATTTAGAAAAGGTAAATTCATACGGCTCACCATTAAATTCAAGAGATATTTTTCCTTTCCTGGAATCTATAATAAATCCACAAGTTTTGAGTAAAGGCCTACCAAAGATAATAGGGCCAAAACTATCTTGCACTGAACCAAGTACTAGAAAGTCGGTAGGATATTTTACCTTTCCACATAGAACCCCAACATCTCGCACAATTCCAATAGGAAACATAGTTTCTTTGTTTGCAAGATGAATAGTAACATCCACTTCTTCAATTTCACATGGTAGAATCTAATTCATGATCTCTTGATAAAGTGAAAAAGGAATAGCACTAGCACTGGATCCCAAATCACATAGCCCATAATAATTATGATCTCCTATTTTAACAGATACAACTGGAGCACCTGAAATTGGGCCTTTATTCCTAGCGGTAACAAGGTTAGTAGAAACAATACAAAAATTTATATTGGAATCCTCAATATTACTAGTAACAAGATCGTTGACTAATGCAACTTGAGGATCGACTTTAATCAGGTCCTCATGCTCGTCAGTCGTGCTTTCACTTTTATTCAATATGCCTGTGACAAAAGAATGCTCCCTCATCCTTGCGGAATAGGGGCTTTTCATATACAACTGCACGCAAGATAAGTTCAACAACATTAATATCAACAGGTAATTCCTTAAAAGTTTTATGGTGTTGATCCTCCTTCTTATTAGAAGATTCAATACGAGAGGCAAAGTCTATGCAAAAATCAAATAGAAGTTGGGAATCAAAACCCATCTTAGCACAAAAGGTATTAAAGTAATCGGTTTCCACATAGCACTCGATGTAATCATGCTCATAATTTATAACGGGTTCAATACCTTTATCAATCTCCCAGTCTTCAGTATTCTTCTGGATCCTTTCAATAAGATCCCACTTAGCTTCAGTGCCTTTTTGGAGAATGCCCCACTAGAGGAGGCATCAAGCATCTCTTTATCTTGACGAGAAAGCATTGCATAAGAATTTGTAAGAATAATTTCTTTGGAGAGCTCATGATTAGGACATTTGAGCATTAAGGACTTCAATCTCCCCCAATCTTGAGCGATGCTTTCTCGCTCACAAGACCAAAATTTATAAATATAGTTCATGTCTCGATGTATTTCATGAAGAGGATAAAACTTTGCATAAAAGAGAGGCATAAGATCTTGCCAATTTAGTAAATGAGAGTCATCAAGAAGCCTATACCAATCCAAAGCCTTATCTTTTAATGATATAGAGAATAGATTTCTCATAACAAGATCCATTGATATACCTGCAAGCTTAAATAAGGAGCATAGTTCTGAAAGATATAGCAAGTGTTCACCTGGATGTCTATCTCCTGCATATCGATTAGCCAAAACACAATCAATAATACCAGTTGGTATTTTAAAGGGCACAATTTCAGTAGGTGGCGGATACTTCTCCACCACAATAGCGTTGGGGCGGTTCCCCACAAGCAACATACCAAGAGCAGAGTTGTCCATAGGGACAAAAAGCAGAAACAGTAAAACAAAAACAGCACGTACAGCGTAAAGGTTTCCTTACCAATTTCACTTACCAATAGTGCTACACTCCCCGGCAATGGCGCTAGAAAATGGTATTGATGACCCACAAGTGTAGGGGATATATCGTAGCCTTTTCGATAAGTAAGAGTGTCGAACCCAACAAGGAGTAGAAGGTACTCGCAAGTGATCTTGAGAAAGGAATAACTGCAAGTACTGAAAGGTAACTTTTTATGGGTTTTCCAGTAATAGCAACAAGTAAATAAATGTAAGTAAAGTAAATGGTGCTGAGGTGCCGAAAGTGGCCCAATCCTTTTGAACATAAAGGATAAGCCGAGGGTCTAAACTTATAAAGACTAAGGCATTCCTGAGGACACACGGGAGAGATAGTCAAGTGCTTTCACCATATTCCGTCTAGTACTATGTTTTGTATGGATAAGTGTTATGTGGGTGGATCTTAACTAGTGCACTGTCTAGGCTAAGACAAGTACACTCTTGTGATTAATCCCTCTGGCAAGGATCCGCAAATACAAGAGAGAAATTAAGGCGAAGCCTAACCGTAGCAAAAGGCTTTAGGATCCAATACTTCCTCATGCAAATGTATTCGAACTTGGGTTCAGGTTTCTGTCACTCCGGCAACCCACCATAAGCATTCTTTATACACGATGCATTCCACTAGGTCCTTAAAAATGAGAAGTCTTATGTAGTTGACGTTCACATACCATTACTTAAATATCAATCAACTCATATTACTTCAACATCATATGACTACTAGCATCTAGACTTTTCCCATGTTCTCAAGAACTGACGGTACTAATCACAAGACATAAAAGAGATCATGATCAGAGGTGATGAAAATATGATTAACAATCTGGTCATAACAATAATTCTCCAACAAAACTCAATAGCATTCACCACAAAAGAGTAATCAACACCGGTAAAGTAGAGGGGATGAATACTGCAAGGTACAACTCCGATTGCAATGGTGAAGTAGATGGGATGAAGATGGAGATGGTGCTGCTAGTGGTGATGATGTTGATGATGATCTCTATGATGCCCGTGACAATGGTGATGACGATGAGGACGATCTCCCCTTCCACGAGGAGTTCTCCCCGGGGGAATCTGCCCACCGGAAAGGTCTTTTCTTCTGTGTCGGTTTCCACCGCAGAGCGACGGTGGAACTGCGAAAACTCTTCTCTCCCAGTAACTTTTAGGTCAAGAGGATGATATAGTCCAAAGGAGAGTGTCGGAGGCGGGACCCACAACCAAGGCGGACTCTGGGCATGGCCTAGGGGTGGCCCGTGCCAGCAGGTCGCATTGGTGACTTGTGGCCCCCCTCTGGCACTTCTTCGGCCTGACTTCGCGATCTGTTTGGAAACTCCTTCCCTCCAATTTTCAGCGCAGTTGGAGATGTTATGATATTGCAACTCTTCGTGCTATTTTCTCCGTTGAATCCTGCGTCTCCTGTTTCGGCACCGGAAAGTTGCAAACAGTGTAAAATAAGCCAAAACACTATAAGTACATCATCATAATGTTAAATATATCAATGAATAGAGAGAAATTATGATACATAATAGTCATGCATTTTGGATGTATCACAAGTGTGTGTTTTATGAGTGCTTCCTGTGCAAATGAGAGGTGGTAGATGGGTATATATAGGCATCTCAAAAAATCCAACCGTTACAACATTAGTGCTCCACTTGGTGAAACTGAAGTGAATCTCGGTGGCACTGATTTGTAAAAAATGTGGCAACTTTTGAATTCTTGATGAGATCTATATAGTAATCTGGGTGGTACCAATATGGTGACCTAGGACAGTTTCCAAATCTCGATGAGACCGATTCCAAGACTCGGACTTTCCGATTCTTGAAAACAACAAACGAGCAAGTTGGTCACTGATTTTCGGTGGCACCGACTGGAATGTTGGTGGTATCGAGATTCTAGGGTTTGGCATTGGTTCTATCAATATAAAATAGGTAGTGTCATGTGGAAAATGTTGGTGGCACCAATTTGGATGTTTAGCCTTTTGATAGCGAATTTTTTGGGAGGACGGCTTAGTATTTTTGGTGGCTATCTCTATGCACTCGAGCAACCAATTCATCATAGATACCTCACCTCCTTTTAATAGTATTGGCTTTCCTATGGATTCAAATGTGATTTCTCGCAAATATAAAATGTAGAGTCTTGTAGCTTCAAGCTTGGCCAATACTATTCCTTTCCTTTCATCAAGGGGTTCTCCTCACAATCCTTAGCCAATGCTTCTTTGAACTTTTCTCAAATATAATTAGATAAGATCCTTAGTTCAAAGACACATATTTTGTTATTAATTACCAAAACCAACTTAGGGGGGAATTGCGCTTTCAATCTCCCACTTTTTGGTAATTGATGACAACATATGGATCAAAGCTTCGACAAAAGATATAATCAGTGATTAGCATCGTTGCTTTGAGAAGTATGTGAAAAGCAAGAGCTCCCCCTAAATGTGTGCATTATTATAAATTTGCGTTTGAATGCAAATGCACAATCATGGGTCACTCTTCCATGTCACATATATCTTGGTGGTGCACATAAATGATATGAATGAGCAGTCATGCACATAACACCAAACTAATGAGTGAATGCTCATCGTGTAGATAGCTTAAGGATATAAAGTAGTAGCATCAACAGTCAACGCATATGATCAAACACAACGAAGATTAAGACATCCAAATGACGAAATATTTTGAAAAGCCCAAGAGAAAAATAAAAATCTAAACTCTCCCTCTCTCGGAGCCCTAATGATCTATGCGCATCTCCCCCTTTGGAAACAAGTTACCAAAAAGTTCAAAGGTCTAGAACTACACATCGCTCTAGGCTCATTCTCTGCCGGTAGCAGTTTATGGACTTGATAGGAGAACGTTGGTGAAGGCTTCAGGAGATGTCTTCTAAGGTGGAAGTGTTGACACTTGAGGTGCAGGAGCTGGTGGAGCTGATGCTTGGGCTGATGAAGATGGTCTAGCTTTCGGAACTGGCATAGTTGCGTACCTAGTCTGAGTCCTGATCTAAGTAGTTGTACGAAGAGACAAATCATCATGATCAATGCTGGAGCGAGGTGTGTGCACTGCATCAACTTCATGCTTTAGCTGCTCAACAATTGTAGCCAACTCCATCAATTTGATATCCAGGTCGTGCAATTTAGTCTCCATGATCCTATCAAGGCTCTTCTGGTTCAGCAAAATTATAGAGATATTCTTCTTCATCCCATGGATGGTTCTCACAAGAAATGACATCTGCTCCTCTCTGGTTCTCAGCTGTGGTGCTGAAGCTGCTCTGGCTTCTTAGCTTCTTGGATGAGGGGTTCTCAGGGGTGAGCTTCATCCCTTTCTAAGAAGTCTCTCGAGCTCTCATAGTATCAATCCTGGCACACTCCATTCTCATAGTTTTCTTGACGGTGGCCCTTTCCGTTTGCTTTTGGGGAGTGCTTTCTTTAGGAATGATATCAACATCATCTTCATCTGGGTTTAGCTTCTTTCTGGACCTGGTAGTTTCCTTAGGCATGTAATGGGAGCTTCGAGTGCCTTGGTCAGAAGCAGTCCTCTCAGGACTAGTGCCTCAGTCCATTTCCACACTTGGATCTCTTGAAACATTCTGGTTATCTTTAGAAGCTGACATACTAACAAGCTAACAAGCTAACAAGCTGGCCCTGTGAAGAGTTGTAGAAGAGCATGAGTGGATGAGCATCACAATACACAAATATTTTCAAAAATTGAACTCAAAATCTTAACTTTAACTTTCAGCTAAGTGAATTTCGGTTCCACCGAGTCTTAATTTTTGGAGTCACTCAGACATACATTCTCATTATCAGAAACTTGGCCACCCACTTCGGTTTCACTAAAATGAGAAGCTCGGTCTCAGCGAGAATGTTCTCAGTAACCCTAACAGTAAAATCGGTAGGAACAATCATTTTGCTTCGGTGACACCAAGACACACATGGCAGAAAATTAAACCTAAAAAATTCATTCACCTAATCTAATCAGAGTTTTCTATGGATAGGTGCTTTGTAATCTATGTCCATATGATGAAGAAGACCTAATGCGTATGAATCGGATAGTAAGAGCAAATGGGCGAGATCTTTACCCTACTCTTGGTGAAGATCTCCTACGGCGACGACGGGAGGAGTGATTTCCGTCGGCGGCGAGGACTCCTACAGTGAGGGCGCATGGGAGACGAAGGGCGATGTCCTGGAGACGAGATCATGGCAGCACGGGCTTGCAGGGGGCGACGTTTGAGATTGAATTTCAAAAGTTGGGTCCATTGGTATATGTATCCCCTAGCTGTCTATGACACCGGTTTGGAATTGTCAGTGCCGCCAAATTGCACTACTGTGAGGTGACATTGAAACTCAGTGAGGGTGAGATTTACGAATCGGTGGTATCGTGATCATAAAACCTTATCAACCCTAGTGCTTCGGTGGGACCAAGATTTTGGAGTTGGTCAAACCGAGTGTCACATAGGAGGTTTTTGGAAGTCATCTCTTGTCGAAAGGGATCTCCGAGTGCACCTGACACAGAGTGTCCCCAAAGTGCTTGCTCAAATTTTGTGATGTACCATAATAGCATTTCCGACAAGAAAACATAGATATCTAGAGAGTGGTTCTTAGGCATTCTTGTATATCCAATTGGCCAAATAAAATGGAAATCCAAATAACAACAATTGGATATCCTCAAATGAGCAAAGATATGCATACGATCATGATCACATAATAATATGTCAAATAAAACATGGCAAACATGCACAACCACTCTAGTATCTACCAAGCACTTTGGTGATGACAAAGTCAACTATATATGAGTATATTGACATAGGAGCCAAACAAGAATACTTGATCATAGGTCATACTCATCATTTAAGCACAAGTGGGGTTGCCACTTTTACATAAAGCTTTGAATGTGTTCACACCTTAACAGATGCTTTAACTCAAGTCCTAGAGTAAAGCTCCCCGTTGATGTGACATCCCCCCTAAGAGGGATAAACTAACCTTGGGTTTTGTCGTAGAAGTCTTCATGTAGGTGTAGTAGTGGTGGATGCTCATTGTTGATGAAGATCAACTTGACTTGGGATCAATCCTTGTTGTTTCTTACTATTCTCACCTACATGGGTTAGTACCAAACACAAGGAACAAATAAAAGGATATCTATGGACTTGGAGTGAAGTGCATATGTGGTGATGTCCATTGTTGCATTAATTACCTTGCTCCTTGGGTACCTTTGAGGGAATGTGTGACTCTTTGAACTAGTGCATACGGTTGAATTTGATTGCATATAGTTCTTGCCAAAAATAATAAGAGTGGATTTCATTGGCGGAGTCACCCCTCAAGAACTTCTCTAGTTCTTCTTCTTGGGGATCCACATCAGCTTGCTGGGGGTCCTTGGAGTTGTGGTACTACTAGATGAAGTAGAACTTGTAGTGCCCATGGGAATACACTTGACCATGGCATGGGGTTCTTCCTCAAATGAGTAAATCTCCTCTTGAAGCTTGTCCTTGCCCTTGTGGTCTTGTGGTGGAAGGTCATCTTGGGAGATTGTTCCTTTGCGGAGAGTAGGATCATACTTATCCTTTTGGGAAACAAACTTCTGGATGGGGTATTGACCTTGTTCCCATTCAAATCCATTGTCATTGAAGTAGACAAACCTTTCTTATTCTAGTGTCCTCCTTGCATGCATACAATATCCTCGAATTTCTTACTTCCGACTAGACTCTTGAAGAAACCTGTCTGTATAATTCCTTTCAATAAATTGTTTTCTTTCTCAAGTGTAACTTGGTAAGAGAATCATTAGTGGAATCAAGAGAGCTACTAGCAACAACATCATTTGTTTTAATATTAGTATTGTTGTTACTAGATGAAGAAACTTTCTCTTTGCTACTAGTGTGCTTGGGTTTAACTTGTGGAACAAAAGTAGACAAGGGTAATCGTTTGGATAGATAATAAGATCTCTTCTTTTGAAGATCATCATTGATTTCTTTTAGAAAGTCATGCTCTTGCTCTAAATTTACCTTCTCGAAGCATAGATTCTTAGGAGTTCTTGCAAGATCTTTATGATCTTTTAGAGTAGATTCATGAGCTAACTTAAGATTTTTTAATTCCTTAGTTAGACACTCAATCTCCTTCTTATCATCATCACACGGCTTATCTTGACTAGTGTGATTATCATCAAGTTCATTTTCTTCATTGTCAGTAGTATTATCAGGGAGCAAGTCATCTTCTCCTAGCAAGTCATCCTCATCACTATTAAAGTCAATGTACTCGACATGTGATACCTTGGAGTCTATAGCCATGAAGCAGCTTCCAATCCCTTCAGTTGGTGAATCAAATATGTCATAGGAGTTGGAGGATACGAGTGCAAGATCGGCAACAGCTTGATCTTGACTATAGTTGAAGTTGGAGTGTTAGCTTCTCTCAGATTGGTTGTCGGACTCGAAGTTGGATACCTATTCACCAACATGAGCTTGATGTCTTCTTCTTGAGTAGCTCTTGGTGTACTTGTCCTTCTTCTCTGATTCCTTTTTTCTCCGGGAGGGTCTTCATTCATAACGATCTTCCCTACTCCTTCTCTCTATTCGACGTGACTCTTCTCTTGAACTTAATCTTCTAGGTCACTCTTCTCTTTGTTTCTGGGGATCCAAGCACTCAATGGATTAGTGACCGGGCTTTCCACAATTGTAGCAGTTTCTGTCACGACTATATGAACGCTTCTCTTCATATCTTGAACAGGAGCTTCTCTCTTAGCCTATATTCTTGTAGAACTTGTTGAATTGCCTCACTAGTAGGCTTATCTCTTCATTGGTGACAAGGTTGTCATTTTCAGTAGCGGGAGCATCACTTCAAGCTTTGTGATCACTGCCCAACTTGTTATGCAGCTCTTCTTTGTCCTTGATTGACATTTCATGAGAGAAAATCCTTCCAATGACTTCCATTGGCTTGAGATCCTTGTAGTATGGCCTCATTTGAAGTAATGTGAACACGGTGTCATACTTTCCATCCAAGGCTCTAAGTATCTTCTTGATGATGAATTTTTGGTCATTTCTTCACTTGCTAAGTCGACAATCTCATTTTTGATGAGAGCTAGCCTAGAGTACATCTGAGAGTCTCCTTCACCATCCTTCATCTTGATCTTGTCAAGCTGACTTTGTAGCACATCCAACTTAGATTTCCTGAAAAATTAGGTACCTTCATGCATATCAATCAAAGTATCCAAAATTCCTTGTCAATCTCAAGGTGGCTGATTTTGTTGAACTCTTCGGGGCATGGGTAATTGAATAGAATGTCGCGTGCTTGAGCATTGTATTGCAACATCTTCAACTCTTTCGCAGTCGCTTCGCGATCCGGTTCCCTCCCATCGCCAAAGAATTCACCTTGCAAACAACACAAACGACGGGGTTATGACCAATATAATGCAGTTTCATCTTATTCTTACAACTAGCAAAGTTTTCTAGCATAAAAATATGGACCTCTACCGTGATAATTTCCCTCACTAAATGCCATACTCTCCTAGGTTGTGAAACCAATGCAATAGAGACCAAAGCTCTGATACCACTTATAGAATCCTAAGTATGTCTAGAGGGGGTGATTAAACTACTTGACCAAATGAAAACTTATCATTTTCCCAGTTTTAGTTATGGGCTAGTTTTAGCAATTGTAACTAGTCAAGCACACTCTAAACATGCAAGTCTAAGAATATTGCAACGAAAAGTAATGACATGCAAATGTAAGAAGAGGGCAGGGATAGGAAGATCAAACACAAAGGTTGACAGGGCGATTTTTGGCGTGGTTCCGATAGGTGGTGCTATCGTACATCCACTTTAGTGGAGACCTCATCCCACGAGGGATAACGGATGCGCGAGTCGACGGAGGGTTCAACCCATGGAGGGTCCATAGAGAAGCAACCTTGTCTATTCCACGATGGCTTACGTCCACGAAGGACTAGCCTCACTCGGGGTAGATCTTCACGAAGTAGGCTATCTCCTTGCCATTACAAACTTCTTTGTTCAACTCCACAAGACAAAGTAGGACGCTCCAAAGAGACACCTTAGCAATCTAGGATGCACCAACCTCCAAAAGGTAATAGATGTGGTAGAACGATGAACTCCTTGCTCTTGTGCTTCAAAAGATAGTATCCTCAACCCTCAATCACTCTCGCATAGATTTGGCATGGGTAGAAGAGATTGATTAGGTGGAAAGCAACTTGGGGAGGCTAGATATCAAGTTTCAAATGGATGGATTGGAGTATCTTGATCTCAACACATGAGTAGGTGGCTCTCTCTCTCTCTGAAAAATGGATATGGAATGTGCATGTGTGTTCTGATCATGAGGGCTTCCTCTTCGAATGAGAGGTGGTGGATTGGTATCTATAGGCATCTCCAAAAATCCAACCATCACAACATTATTGCAAAACCCGGTGAAATCGAAGTGAATCTCGGTGGCACTGATTCGCACAAAATGTGTAACTTTCGAATTCTTGGTGAGACCGATATAGGAATCTCGATGGTACCGATATGGTGACCTAGGGCAGTTTCCAAATCTCGGTGAGACCGATTCCAAGACTCGAAATTTCCAATTCTTGAAAAAGACAAACCAGAAAGTTGGTCACTGATTTTCAGTGACACCGAATGGAATGTTGGTGGTATCGAGATTCTAGGGTTTTGCATAGGTTCTGTCTCTAAAAATCGATAGGGCCTAGTGGACAATATTTCTGGTAGCGATTTTGATGTTTCGGCTTTTGATAGAGAATTTTGTGGGAGAATGGCTGAGTATTTTTGGTGGGTATCTCTAAGAACTGGAGCAACCAATTCATGATAGATATCCATCTAGGTACTAACTACGGACCCGTAGGTCTTTGGTGAACTACTCACACATCACCATGGGACACATAAAGGTTGATGTAGAGGTCTTCCATGGTTGATTCCCCTACCGGGAGGGCACCGAAAAAGGTCCCCATATAGGCTCACCGCGGAATAGAGACTTGCGGTGACGGAAAAAGTGTTTCGGGGTGCTCCCTAGGGTTTTTTGTGATTAATGTGAATTTATAGGACGAATAGGTACACCACGAGGTAGGCGAGGGGAGCACGAGGCAATAGGGCGGATACACCACCTGGCACACTTTGTTGTGTGGTGCTCCTCTCGTGAGGCTTCAGGCCTCCTCCCGAAGCTTCCACATCTTCTTTTGGTCCAAAAAAACTCACCAAAAACTTTCGTGGCAATTGGACTTCATTTGGTGTTGTAAACCTGAAAAGGTAAAAACACGCACAAAACAACAACTCGCACTCGGTAGTTGGTTAATAGGTTAGTGCTCAGAATGATATTAATTGATGTATAAATACCCAAAAATTATCCTAGAAATACAATATAATAGCATGGAACAATCAAAAATTATAAATACTTTAGAGACGTTTCAGGGCCTCCTCAAAATGTCAAGTAACTTCGAAGCTTTCTCGGGCTTGCAAGCTATTGCAGAAGATTTGTGGAGAACTTATACAAGATTGCTAAGACTCTATCTAACCTCCTCTAGAAGAGTGTAAAATATGAATAGACTCCTAAGTGTGACATTGCTTTCAATGCACTCAAGAAGAAGGTCACTACAGCTCCAGTTCTCACTCCTCCTGATGATTCCAAAGTGTTCCAAGTATTCTGTGATTCATCGTTGCAAGGACTTGGTGGTGTTCTCATGCAAGACAAGAAAGTGGTAGCTTATACCTCTCATCAGTTAAAGCCAAGTGATAATAACTACCCCACTCATGATCTAGAGTTGGCGGCAGTTGTCCATGCTTTGGTTACTTGGAGACATCTCTTGTTGGGAAGGCAAGTGGAAGTCTACACCGACCACAAGAGTTTAAAACATATCTTCACTCAACCGAATCTCAATCTTCGTCAAACACCATGGGTGGAGATCATCCAAGAGTATAATCCAAGCATTGACTACACTCTAGGGAAAGAAAATGTGATTCCAGAATCTTTGAGCACAAAGGCTTACTACAACAATCTTATTCTCAAGTTAGTCCAGCCTGATCTTTGTGAGTCATTGAGGAAACTCAACCTTCAGCTCATCACTCAAGTATTTCTTGCCAACCATAAAATATCTCCAACCTTGGAACATCAATTCCGCCAAGCACAATTTTCTTGATGCTATGGTGAATATGGGTAAGTTAGGCTTGTCCAAGAGCATTCAGAATTATAAGTGCTTCCGAGTCGACGACAAGGATACTTTGTTCTTCGAGGACCTTATTGTGGTTCCAAAAGGAGAGCTCGGAAAAATTATCATGGACGAGGCACTCAATTCCCTTCTCTCTATATACATCCAAGTAGTTCCAAGATGTATCGGGATCTCAAGCAGACATTTTGGTGGATGCACATGAAGCATGAAATCGCGCAGTTTGTGAATGAGCGTGATGTATGCCGCATAGTGAAGGCGAAACATTAATGTTCAGCAGGTCTCCATCAGCCTTTGCCTGTCGCTGATTTTGTCACATTGAGATGGATTTTATCAATGGGTTTCCCAACTCCAAGAAAGGTAATGATGCCATCTTTCTGGTAATCTGCAAGCTCATTAAAGTCGCTCATTTCCTTTTCGTCAGAGAATATATAATGGTAGTTCAGCTGGAAGAGCGGTACACATCAAGGATAATTTCTTTGCATGGCATTTCTTAGTTGATAACTTCAGATCATGGAAGCATCTTCACTTCCAAGTTCTCGTATACCTTCCAATCTGCCATGGGTACCAAGATCTGTTTTAGTACAACTTTCCACCCTCAAACAAGTGGGAAAATTAAGAGAGTTAATCAAATCCTTGAAGACATGCTCAGAGCGTGCGTTATGTCCTTCAACATGAAGTGGGAAGACTGCCTCCCATTTGTCGAGTTCTCCTACAATAATAGTTTCCAAGCAAGTTTGGGCAAGGCCCCATTCGATAATTCTCTATGGAAGAAAGTGTCGTACCTCCCTCAATTGGTCTAAAACTGGCGTACGTCAAATCCTTGGCAATGACATGATCACTTAAGCTGAAGGTATGTGTTATGTCATTCGTGATAATCTCAAAGCTTCTCAATCCCGTCAAAAGAGTTATTATGGCAGCAAGCATCATGACATGGCCTTTCAAATCGATGACTTTTGTCTACCTCCGAGTGTCTCCCGTGAAGGGCACTCAACGCTTTGGCATCAAAGGGCAGTTTGCACCATGCTTTGTGGGTCCTTTCAAGATTGTGGGCAAAATAGGCGACCTTACCGACCAACTTGAGCTTCCATCCAATTTCTCAAATGTGCATGATGTCTTTCACATCTCTCAGTTCCGCAAGTGTTTCAAGACTCTCGAGCGCATCATTGATTTCCAAGACATTGATCTCCATGAATACTTATCATATCGCCAACATCCAGTTTCTATCCTTGAATAGACCAAGCGCAAAACTCGCAACAAGTCTATCAAATTCCTTAGAGTGAACTGGTCATATAATTTCGATAAAGAAGTCACATGGGAACATGAGGACCTCCTCCACTCCGAATATCCCGATTTCTTCCATTCCTATATCTCGGGGTGAGATCTCTTTGTAGTGGGAGAGAGTTGTAACAACGAAAGTGCAACCTTCCAATATTGTAACCATTTCCATGTGTGAAACTATGTATGACTTGTAATTGTTGGTTTGAAATTGAAGTCCATAATGTGCCCCATGTCATCATTGTCATCATGGCATCATGGCATCCATTTCGTTTTATTGCATCTTGATATGTTTGAGTGTCAATGGTTGTGCTGATGTGCTTGCAAATTAGAGGCATGACCTTGTTTGTATTAACTCAAATCTAATTCCAAACAAAACCCCCCTCTCTTCGTATTTCTTTCTACTTTTTTGCAAAGTGTGCCTCCCTGCCTAATTTTAATGTTCACCTTTTTATAAATCCCTTAAACATTCTCCTCAAGCCCTCCTCCAAATTTCATCCTTTTTCAAATTGTTTTGGTTGGATTCAAAAAAGCCTCAAGGTTGAATTTAATTCAAATTTGATTTATTTTTATATCTCCAAAAATGGCCAATACAATTTTGTTAAATGGAGTATAATGCCACCATCTCAAATATATTTTTATTTCAGCCAATATACTTTTACATCACCCTCTGGCATTTTTCCCTTTGTTGTTATTTTGGAAAAACTTTAATTTCTACACAAAAAGAGAGAGAGTAGCTTACGTGGGCATATTCCTCCTCCCTGGCCCAGCAACCACACTAGCCCAGCACAGCACAGCCTAACGATTGACTGTTCCCATACTCGTTCTTAACCTGTTGCAAGATAGCACATCCATAGGTGACATGTCGGTGTCCGACCGATTTGATGGCCGAAGGAGTCCCTAGAGCCCAAAAAGCATGTCCTGGAGCCCTAGGGATTCCCCTCGACCGATCCTTCCCTATTCTCAGCGCGCCACCACTCAGGTGAGTCTCCCATGCCATAGTCGTTGCTTGAACGCCATGCTCCGGCCGAGAATGAGCTCAAGCTCGCGTAGCACCCACCTCGGGCCTTCGACCCTCCTATTATTATGGAGAGAACCATGACTAACCCTCCTTCGCCTACATGCACCCATGTGGGTCTAGCACCCCTGAAGCTCCGTCTTCGTTGTTGTCTTCTTCCCTGCATTCGAATCCGAGGCGCGCCAGACTTCCGCCAGCCCTTGTGTCACCTCGGTCGTCCCTATGGCCACACTTCAAGTCCAGTGGACACTAGGTGAGCCGCATATTCTCCATGCCTTATTTGTTCCATATTATAGTTTAGGGTAGAGAAGATGGAAGGATCGGTCGAGGGGAATCACTCGGGCACCAGAGACATCTTTTGTAGGGCTCTAGGGACTCCTCCGGCAGTCAAATCGGCCAGACGCCAACATGTCATCTCTTGATGTGCTTCCGTACACGATGTTAAGGACGAGCAGGGGAATGCTCGAAGGCTCGGCTGTGTTGCGCTGGGTTGTTGCAATTGTTGGGAAAGTGAGGAGGAAGAGGCACAATGTCGTGGTTTTTATGATGCCATATGTCCTCGTGCAAGGACTTAGGTGTGAGGTCATCGCACTATGGGGCGGCTTGAGAGGGGTTGGTCTGAATCAAGAGACACGAGTTTACCTAGGTTCGGCCCCTCTGATGGAGGTAAAAGCCTACGTTCTGCTTTGTGTGTATTGATAATGATGATGGTCTCAATTAGAAGGGTGCGAAATCGCTACCTCTTGTCTCGAGGGTTTCTAGTCTGTCTATCTCTAATGACTTGAACTTGTTCCTCTTGGGGCGCCATACCCCTCCTTATATAGGTGGAAGGGGTAGGTTTACATGTAGAGTCCTACTAGGAGTAGGACTAGGACTACTCTCTCTTGAATACTAATCCGGTTTTTGTTTCCTTTGTGAGGGAGTCCTTCCTTTCCTTGGGCCTTCTTTGTGAGCCGGACCTCCCATGATCCGCCTTCTGGGCCGTTGGGTCTTGACATTTGTGTGACTCGCCTGTCGGGTCATATACGAGCCTCCTGACACGTGATTAATGAGTCGCCAAACTCGGTCGGGTCACCAGTGAGTCGCCAAGTCCCAGTCGGGTCATACTTCAAGTCGGGTTATACCACGAGGTATATCACTGACATTATCCCCTAGTTTAATTTGAATTTATCCATGTTAAACTCCTGAAAAATAATAATAAATATGTTAAGGACTATTTGCTCCACTGGTCGGCTTGATTTAATAAAGTGGATCCTTGAATATTCGGGTTTCTTATTTATATGAGCACTCTTCACAATCACCTTGCAGGTACATGTTCTTTGCAATAAAATACATATGCCATTGAGTCGGCCTCCAATACTTTAGATTGATGAAAATGTTCGAATTAAAATTCATCAAATGTTGAGCCGGTCTTCTGGTCCTTTCTATGAATAATTTCAAGATGATCTTTGCGACCTTCCATCCAGAAAGTTGTCGCTCACAATTGACAGCTTGAAAGTGTTCTTCAATTTTTGATATATCCATATTACCTAAAGCCCCCAAGCTCCAAGTTTATCAGTTCATGATGACTTGGTGGTTTGCAATGATATCTTTGACATAGCCCCCAAGTGCCGGGTTGTCTTGCCAGCAGCAGCCTGGGACTTGTAACTGTTTATTCTTTATAAACCTTCAACTGGTGTAGTCCCCAAGGGCCAGCTCATTAGTGTGTGATGGCCCGGGTCTTCAATTTGGCCTCATGACCTGTAAAAAACCACGTGTCGTAGCCCTGAAGTGCTGGGTTGTCTTGCCTTCACCAACCTGGGGCTTTGTATTTGTCTCATGTTCATAAAACTTCAGCTAGTGTAGCCCCCAAGGGATGGGTCATTATGCAATAATGAGCACGGACTTTGTAGATCTGGTTATGTAAACTTGAGCAGCAATGTGTAGCCCGCAAGGGTCGGGTCATTATAAAAATTATGAGCCGGTTCTTCCTTGAATCTATACTTGAATAAACAGTGACCTGTAGCCCCCAAGGGTCGGCTTATCTCCTTGAGATAGTCGAGTCTCTTGATGATGTGATGATTTAAAAAACTAGTTTGCATTAGCCCCGAATTGTCATGGTGCATGCTTGCAGCGACATGGGACTTAAATATTTTTATGTAGTATTCATTCGAATAATGTAGCCCCTAAGTGTCGGGTCATGTGCGTGTAGCGACCCGGGACTATTTATTCCATTGTAGAATAAAATCATATCCACGGTGTTAACTGATGATGCCTTTGTGATGAAAGAAATCCTTGACCATGGTTGCAATGCAACCCAGCAAATATATGTTTGAGAAATCCATAAGTGTTGTAGTTTACTACAGAGCACAAGTTGAAAAAATCCAAGAGTCGGTCAATTAGATGACCCGGCATTATATGTGATAGGGCGGCTCTTTGAAAATAGTCAATTCTTCCGAGCTCGCTTAAAAACCCCAGTCATTTAACACTAGTTATGATAAACCATGATGAAGATACAGCCATATTGGCTATCAAAGATCTATTTACTCGTGCAGAAGTTTATGCTTTGACCCGGTTTGAAGACCTAGCATGATATGTATGTATGATGCATGATGAAATGCACGATGATGTATGTATATGATAGAATAGTGCCGGTTTTTGAGGCATGACACAAACACCAGCTTTTGAGGCTTGAGTCTTGCTTCAATGAAGCGAGTATGATAACCCATGAGGATAGAATCTTTTAATAAGCCGGCTCGGTGAGACTCGGCAATTTGGACTAGATGATCAGGCTCAAGTCATGCTTCAGTGAAACGGGTACATTAACCCATGGTTTCTCCTTTTTCCATATGTCGGCTCTCACATGACACACTCGACGTTTTGCCCTTGACAAGTTCAGGGTTCACAATGGATTGACTTGCCAAGAGTACAATAGGGCTTTTAGGGGGAGTCGCACAAACATACAGTCAGGTCTAACCATCGTATAGCGGTAATTTTTCGCGGACCAAGAGGGTGAGAAAGATAAACTCAGTGACTTGGAAGCCCCCAAGTGACACATGATCAAGTAAAAACCTAGCATAGCATTGGAGAAGTCAATGCTATTACTGCCCAATAATCTGGAGACCAGTAGCCCCCAGATAAGCCAGCTTTATTCCACTGATCACCATTGGCGCCTATGTTTGAACCATCCATGATGGCAACTCGTCCTCTTTGGCTTATAACACCTATGTTTGGACGGTCGCATCATGGCGGCTCGTCCTCCTTGCTATCAATAGCGTCCATGTTTGAATGGCCACATCATGATGGCTCATCCTCTTGGGCGACTTTAACTTGCCTGCCAATATGGCAGTGCGCCCATGTTTGAACGATCGCATCCTGGCGGCTCGTCCTCTTGGGAGACTTTAAATCTTCCCCTAATAAGGCACCAGCCCAGCAACTAGGTTATCTTCCCTGCAATGACCCTGGTTCTTGAATTATTTAGCCCGATAGAATCTACCAAGCCGTGTCTGTGTAGCCCCCGAGTCTTAAGTCGACTCAAGGAGGCGGCTTGAGAGCCTCCATACTTTGACTGTGGCATAATACGACATAAGGTTGACGACTGAATGATGTATTTTATCCAAACTGGAGACGACGTAGTGAGCTGATGATCTTTGTGACGCTCATCATATCTCTTTGGCAAATATCATGGCCGACTTGAGTGCATATGCCTCTTGGGCCATTACTTTATCCTCATGGACTCCGGCTCTCCTCGTTCCTCGAGTGCCATTTTTCTTTTTCTTTGCTGCTTGCTTTGAATTACCGCCTCAACAATGGTCGGCTCAAATTGTAGCTTCATCAGGTATGTTTCCTTCATGAGAAACTCTCCTTTTCTTTTGATATGTTGAAGTAGAGAGTATTGGCCAATGCGTCTATCCATTGAGGAAACATTCATCACAGGGAGCTGGTCCGTGTTTTGACGATGTTGTGTAAGACATGAATGTCATTTTTTCTTTTGCTCCAAAGTTGTTGGAGGAGACTGGCCATGAGGGCGGTTTGCGTGCATCCGTTGGGCGGCATGGATAGGCGAGCATGCAACCGGCATGTTGATGTAGACTAGACCGCATGGGTGGCATCTTGCGCCCGTCTGTTGGGCGGCTCGTATAGGCGAGCACTACACCGGTATGTTGATGTAGACCGGACCATGGGGACAGCGGCTTGCGTGC
This sequence comes from Hordeum vulgare subsp. vulgare, assembly GCF_904849725.1. NCBI lineage: Eukaryota > Viridiplantae > Streptophyta > Magnoliopsida > Poales > Poaceae > Hordeum > Hordeum vulgare. The sequence goes on along the minus strand of NC_058520.1, from coordinate 294,522,916 downwards.
GTCCGTTGGGCGGCTCGTATAGGCGAGCACTGCACCAGTATGTTGATGTAGACCGGACCATGAGGACAACGGCTTGCGTGCGTCCGTTGGGCGGCTTGAGCAAGCAAGTGCACCGGTATGTTGAGTTGAATGTGACAGCTGCCCAACAATTTGATACGGACATGAGAATCAGTCGCAGCGTTGTAAGCCGTCTTGGTCGCACAGACGTGAGAATTGGCCGCGTCATTGTACGCATTTTTGGTCGTGCGGACGTGAGAGTTGGCCGCGTCATTGTAAGCCGCTCCAGACTAATGTTGGTGCACCTCCATCTCCGCAGCATCGTGCCATTTTGACAATGAATAATTGCCCTGCATAAAAATATTGCTGGACAAAGCAATTATGTTTCGCATGAATAAATATGTATTAAAACATGGATAGGCTGAATAGCACGTGGTATTTTTGCCAGATGAACGCGGTGATGCTTCCCTTTTTCCCCAGTGGATCAACCACCTTTTTCTTCTTTGTCGTTGCTTGGTGTGGTATAAGACTGCTGTTGTGCTACATGCTCACGCATGGCTCGCTAGCATCCACATGCTTCAGCCTTGGGTTTGACACTCTCCGCCTCCTCTCTTTTTTCTCGTACGCATGTAATGATTGAGGTTTCCTTTGACCGAGCCCGCTGCCGTGTTATCTGCGTGGAAACAGTCGTCGGTTCGGTCTCCACTGGTGGTTGTCTTTGCTCCTCATGTGAGGAGGTATACCAAAGATACTTTGTATGATGATGAGAGTGCTAATTAATCCATCACTCACAGGGAGCTGTGCACTATCCTGTTTCTTGTCTGCTACTGCCTCGGACATTAAGCCTAGCTGTGTACGTTTACAAACAGGATTTGGAAAGGAAAACGTCCTCCTTTAAAGCCTGCTTGAGACTGCTCTGCTCTAAAAAATTCAGCTTCGATCTAAAAAACGTAAGCCAAACAGGGTAACTCCACGATATACCGCTCCGTAAAAAACTAAAATCTAGGATTTAACTCTTTGTTTTTTGTGAAGCTCTCTGGGAGATGCTTCATAAAATTATAGAAGTTGAAGTTGGAAGAAAATTACCCATCACTGCCACCAGCAAGTGGATATCCCTTCGTTTCTTAACTCTCATCCAATCAAATAGATTATTTTCATCAAATTTTCCATTCGTGAAGCTGGAGCTAAATGAGAGCTAAACTTTCTCTTAAAATGGTTGTAACTCTTATATAAAACTGCTTTAAAGTGAATTTGGTGAATCGAAGCTGATTTTGATGAACCAAATCATTCCCAATCTCGTCGAAACTTAGGAGTTTTTTTTTGACATTGTGGTAGATTACAAGATCGATGTACATGGCCCAGAATAAGCGGCTGAGTTTGTCACGATCTTGTCGAAGAGACACCGTTGCACGGCTTTGATGAATTATCACACCTTGCATGGGAATTTCCCCTTGCTTATTTAACTGATCGATCTGTTTCGCAAAGGCCCTTTTTTTCTCCTGGTTCGACTGATTAAAATTTGTCTTGTAGTGCGGTTGCGGCACAAAATTTCAAAATGAGCGATTTGCAGTCGGTTGTCGACGTAGATCGTTCCGCCCTGACTCTTCTTCATCCGGCCACTTACGATCTTCTCGATATTTAAAGAGCTACCTCCAAAAACTCAATACGATCGTGCAATGGTCCTTTGGTGGGCACCAAATGTCGTTATTTTTATCACGATATATGTCTTCGTGCAAGGACTTAGGTGTGAGGCTATCACACTATGTGGTGGCTTAAGAGGGGTTGGTCGAAATCGAGAGACGTAAGTTTACCCAGGTTCGACCCCTCCGATGGAGGTAAAAGCCTACGTCATGTTTTGTGTGTATTGATGATGATGATGATCTTGATTACAAGGGTGCGAATTCACCAGCTCTAGTCTCGAGGGTTTCTAGTCGGTATATCACTATTGACTTAAACTTATTCCTCTTGGGCCGCCTTACCCCTCCTTATATAAATGGAAGGGGTAGGTTTACTTGTAGAGTTCTACTAGGAGTAAGACTGGGACTAGTCTCTCTTTGAATCCTAATTCGGATCTTGTTTTTTTTGTGAGGGAGTCCTTCCTTTCTTGGGCCTTCTCTGTAAGCCGACCCTCCCATGAGCCGCCTTCTGGGCCGTTGGGTCTTGATGTTTGTCTGACTCATTTGTCGGGTCATGTACGAGCCACCTGGCAGGTCACTAATGAGTTGCCAAACTGGCCAAGTCACAAGTGAGTCGGCAAGTCCCAGTCGGATTATACCATGGCTTATATCCTCGACACACAGGTGAGCTACTCTCTCTTTCCCTCTCTCTCTGTCTCTTTGTATGTGTGTAGAAATTCAAGTTTTTCCACAATAACAACAAAGGGAAAGATGCTAGAGGGTGATGTAAAAGTATTTTGGCTGAAACAAAAATAAATTTGAGATCCTCGCATTGTACTCTATTTAACAAAACTGCTTTGGGCATTTTTAGAGATATAAAAATAAATCAATTTTGAATTAAATTAAAACTTGAGACTTTTCTGAATCCAACCAAAACAATCTAAAAAAGGATGAAATTCGGCGAAGGGCTTGAGGAGAATATTTAGGGGGTTTAGAAAAAAGTTGAACATTAAAATAAAGCAGGGAGGCACACTTTCCAAAAAAATAGAAATAAATAAAAAGAGAGGGGGTTGTTTGGAAATAGATTTGAGTTAACACAAACAAGGTCATGCCACTATGTTGCAAGCACAACACCACAACCACTCACACTCAAACATATCAAGATGCAACAAAATAAAATGGATACCATGTTGCCATGATGACAATGATTACATGACGCACATTATGCATTTCAATTTCAAACCAACAATTCCAAGTTATACATAGATTCATGATACGTGGTCCAATGTATCGATAATTTATGAAGTATTCATGCCATATTTGCCTATCACTACTGGAATTGAGAATTTTGCCTTCTGCCTTGCCTTTGCCGTCTGGTGACGCATGGCAAAGGCACTCTTTGCCGTCAGTTGGCACAGTGCTCACGGCAAAGAGGTGGTTGATGGCAAAGGTTTTATTTGCCGTCGGCCACCTCCTTGCCGTCTGCTGGCGGACGACAAAGGAGCCCTATGCGGACGGCAAAGGGTGGGCAGACGGCAAAGCCCCCCCCCAACGGCCGAACCCACACCCCCACCCACCCCGCCCCTTTGTCGTCTGCCACCCTTCCTTTGCAGACGGCAAAGGGGGCATGGCCCTAACAGCTCCGGCGCCTCTAACGGCTCCCACCCCACACCCAATCCCTGCCTGCCTACCCCCCTCTCTCTCTCGCGCGCGCGCGCCGTCGTCAGCCCACCCCGCCGCCGCCGTAGCTCCCCTCCCCAGCCACCCCGCGTCGCCGCCCTCCCGGCCGCCGCCCCCTCCCACCTTCCTCCCGACCGTTGCCCCCCTCCCACCTCCCTCCTGGCCGCCGCCACCCTCCCATCTCCCTCCTGGCCGCCGCCGCCCTCTCCCACCTCCCTCCCGACCCCGCCTCCCACCCCCTCCCAGCCGCCGCCGCCCCCTCCCACCTACTTCCTGGCCGCCGCCCCCCTCCCACCTCCCTCCCGGTCGCCGCCCCAGCCTCACCTCCCCTGTGCCGGCGACCCCGACGCCCTCCCCTCCAGTAAGTTTGGCTATATGTTTATGGTGTGTACCATGTCATTTGAGATAATTTCAAGATCTTAGAAATTAACTCCAAGCTTCAAAATTCCAGCAAACAAATATAAAGATGAAATTATTCATTTAAAATTACCAAGTTGTGAGAGGAAGGTTTGCATAAATTAGAACAATGATGTAGATATAGATGGTTTTCGCATCTGTAGTAGTTTTCATAGGAATTCTGATTACGTATGACTGTTATATGGCGCACAAATCAGTCATATACTCATTATTGTGATGCATTAACCGTGTTTGTGAAGTGCGAGCAGCAAACAACCTGAGTGGTTTTCTTCTTATTTGTAATGAAGTTCTGATGGATGAATTTCTTTAAAAATCCTTAGAATGAAGTATTAAACTCTCGAAGACTACGTAACAGTTCGACATATTTTTTTTCACTCAAAGACTATTCAATTACTTTTTCACCCAATGACACCCAATTGGCCTTAGCCGGTCCAATCTGGCCGACCCACCTAACTTGGTACCAGCCTAACTGCATTATGCATTTCATCGGTGGTATAGCTACCCCTCAATTTTTGTGTGTGTAATAGCTCTAATTAAATGAAATTGTATACTATAATGTATATAGGTATAATTGGTTTAGAACACTGTCGAATACAAATTTCTTCTCTAGACTATCTCATGTGCTTATTATGGTGGATGGGGCAAGTAAAGTTTTCTTCGTAGCCAAGCACATGTCATAACATGGAGTATTAAAGGTTCTGTCAGAGTATGTGACAACTTTTATTGACCCGTTGCAACGCACGGGCATATGTCCTCGTAAATAGAAAAAGTAGAAAAGGTAGAAAAAGTAGAAGAAGAATATGTAGTTTAGTGCTAGGTTTAGTTTTTTTTTTTTCTGTTTTTATGTTAAATTAGTTAGTTAGTTTATGGGGAGTGCTACGCATCCTCTGGTTGATCTTTTAAAAAGATCATTCGGATCACAAGCCGTTAGATCTGTAGCATCGAACGACCGGACACGCCTCCGTTATTGCAACATAGGCATTGTTGCAAAATTATTTCTGCAACACACGTCTTGTTGCGGAATTATTTTTGAAACATATGTCTTGTTGCTGAAATGTTTGCAACAGATGTTTGTAGCAAAAATTTGCAACTGAGATTTTGTGGTATTTTTTCCAACTCATATCTTGTTGCAGAAGTAATATCCAAAAGATGTTTTGTTGGAAAATATAAATATGTCGTGGACCATCGCAACATCGCATGTGTTTCCGAAACATAGCTTCTGTTGCATAAATATGTTCGATAAAACATGGTGTGGGTGACCTTATTTCAACGCGTGTCAGGCAAAAAAGGTGACAGACGCGTTCGCTAAGATCCGCCAGAGAATGGCAAGCATTTTGCTTAGTTTATTAGGTAGAAAAAGTAGAAAGAAAAGAAAAAATAGATAGAAAAAAAACTTATAAGAAAATAAGAGAATAATAAACTAGAAGAAAGAAGAAGAAGAAGAAGAAGAAGAAAAAGAAGAAGAAAGAGGAGAGGAGGAGAAAGATAAAAGAAAGAAGAAGACGAAGAAGAAGAGGAGGAGGAGGAGGAGGAGAAAAAAGACGAATAATAATAATAATAATAAGATGATCAAGAAGAAGAAGAAGAAAAAGAGGAGAGAGGAGAAGAAGAAAGAAGAGGACCCTGACCCCCGACCACCGGCGCCCGACGCCACTAACCCCCGACCCTCGACCCCCTACCTCCGACGCAAGTGACACCCGACTCCCGACCCCCGACACCCGACACCACTGACCCCCGACACCCGACTCTCGACCCCCGACGCCCGACGCCACCAACTCTCGACGCCCGATGCCACCAACCCCCGACCCTCGACCCCCGACCCCCGACGCCACTAACACCCAACTCCCGACCCCCGACCCCCGATGCCCGACACCACTGACCCCCGACCCCCAACTCCCGACGCCCGACACCACTGACCCCCGACCCCCGACCTCCAACCCCCGACTCCCGACCCCCGACCCCCGACGCCACTGACCCTCGACCCCCGACCCCCGACCCCCTACCCCGGACCCCCGACGCCACTAACCCCCAACCCCGGGCCCCCGACACCTCTATGGCCTCTTGTTGATCGAAAAGACCCCAACCCTCGACGCTAGTGACCCTCGACCCCCGATGACACTGACCCCCGACCATCGACCCATTTAACCCGACTCCCGACCACCGACACCCGACATCACCGACCCTCGACGACACTGACTCCCGACGCCACTAAGCCCCGACCCCCGACACCTCTTCTGCCTTCTGTTGAACGAGTAGGTGCTTTCGGCCTTTTAGAGGCCCACGGGGTCATAATTTTGTAAATTATGAGTTGGCTCACATATTTTCCGATTATGTTAATTATAAAAACATCGTATTTGTGTTGATCGTGTGAATTTCAATGTGCAGTTGTTCGACGACCTCCACGTGCGTTGGACGAGCTACGCCCTTGCGTTTGTTGGTGAGCACAAACGACTTCTCCTCCTACCCCCTTAATTTGCTCTGTCCCGGTCTTCGTGCCGATAAAACTTGCTAGCTATAGGTTTCTTCAATCATGATAATGCATGACCAGTATGCATTTCCCGTTCGAAAGGGTGACATCTATAAATATGCATTTCTTTGCATATTTATAACCGCCATCCTTCCGAATTGTCCAACATTATCCATGGACAGCCCGAGTATGTGTAGATTGGGTTTGTTTTCCCGTATGCTATGCTCCGGATCCGATGCGGAATTTCGTTAGTGCCTCCCCTGTAGTTCTCCGGTTACACATCCTCTCTGCTTATTGCCGAGACGTGTATCAGGAGAACAACGGGGAGGTGCTGCCGAAATTCTGCGTCGCATCTGGAGCAGAGCATGGGAAAACGAACCCAGTCTACACATACTCGGGTGGGATTAGGACCTATCTTTACCTATTAGCGTGTAGGTTGCATGGACGTAATAAAACTGACAAACTTGATTAGCGTATGAATATAGATGATGAATTATATATAGATGATAAACGGGTATCACTTTCGTACCTTTGGCAAAGAGCTATCTATGCCCGACCTAAAGACTACAAATTGTTCTGTATCTGCTATCGGCGAAGGAGACACCGAGTATTATGGAAGAGTTGAAGCAATTTATGAACTTCTATTCTATGGTGAAAACCCACCGACCGTCGTAGTCTTCAAATGTTATTGGTTTGAGCCGAGGGAGACTAGAAGGACTCATGAACATATAGGACTAGTCGAAATCAACCAAAACACCCACTTAGATGTTCCCGATGTCTATATTACGGCTCAACAGGCGACACAAGTTTTCTATCTACCATGGGCCTGCCAAACTGATCCAAATCTCAAAGGTTGGGATGTCGTGTATGAAGTGCCACCACATTTTAGACCACCTACCCTCAATGAAGAGGATTACGAACCTCACATTAACCCAGACACATATGAAGGAGAATTCTTCCAAGAAACACGTATGTCCAAGAAACGTTTCAAGAACCGCTCGACTTCACCCCAGAACATTGAAGTAGACAGCGATAGTGAATCCGTCTTAACCCCTGAGCCCGAACAGGAAGATCTGGAAGAAGAAGAGGTTACTGCTGCGGATGACCTGTCACTTCTTGACCGATTACATAATGGTGGCCTTCCACATGTTCTTCGTGATAGTGATGATGATGATGCATTTATTGATGATAGTGATGATCATGATGCATTTATTGACCTCGAAGCATATATAGACGAGGACGATTGTTATTAGTTCATGTCAGGTATTCAACTATTATACTATATATTAATTTTGAGTTCATGTTAGGTATTCAATTTTTATTAGTCATGTTGGCATTTATGACGATGATACACTTAAATTATATACATTTTATTACTCCTATTGGTATTTATGTTGTACTAATTTCATTTACTCTTTGTCATGACATGTGTTGAAAGATGGTGGGAAAGGGTCGAAAGAACTCCGCGGCTGCTTCTTCGTCGGCGGGTGATGGGATGGGTACTTCCATTCCTGCCTCGCCTCTTCGGAGAGTGTTGCTCTCTACTTTGCAAGGAGCGCCCCCCGTGAGAGGAGGTCGAGCCCCCGCGAAGCCGAGAGGCACTAAAGGTACACGTTGTATTCATGTTGGTATTTATGTTGTACTCATGTTGTATGCATATTGGTATTTATATACATTTTATTACTCATGTTGGTATTTATGTTGTACTAAAGGTACACGTGGCCGCGGGAGAGGTAGGGCTGCACGGTCTCTGCCATCACCCCAAGTTGATTCACCTGAGCACAGGACTTCTAGGGTGGATTCGTCTGAGGTGGAGGCTACACGGTCTCCGGTTCATGAGCCTCAGGTCGACGAGCCTTCGACCCACGAGACTCGTGTCCTAGAGGCTTCCTTCCAAGCGACTCCGGAGCAAAGTAGGGATGAGGGTACGTCCCAAGAGACCCAGTGGGATACCTGGCCTGAGCCAAGTGGCCATGCTGGTAGCGACGAGGAGCTGGGTGAGGGGGCTACCGTCTACCAGCGTGCTAGTTCGGGGCTCCCGCTCGTGCCAGCGACCCCCGAGCAGAGGTGGTCGATTAGGCCAAATGGGGACAGTAAGTTAATTTACTCTTATTTAACCTTTTGCCTTCGCGTTTTCTCAAATATCTAATGTTTTGGCTTCAATTTGTTATACTGTAGGGGTTGGATTGTTGCCAAGGGTGTCCGCAAGCCCAACAGCGTCCTTGGTGTTCTTTGCCGTCAAAACTTCCCAGGGTTTGTTACGTTGCCTGGTCGGGAGCAAGAGGTAGGAATGACCTGGGAGCACTACTTGGGTGCCCCGGCCCCGCCGGAGGTGGAGATCCACGGTGTTTTGTGTGACACGAGGGCGAACATGGTGATCCGAAAGTTCTGGGTAATTTCTCTTTCACACAATTATAAATCAACCATAGCTATTTATTGTACTAACCGGTGTTGTCTCGTTTGCAGACCTACTACAGGTGTGAGGAGGGATACGAGGAGGACGCGGCAAAGGTTATCGAAACCGAATGTCATCGCCTACTTCAAAACATTCGGCACGAGGCTCGGGTGCAGGCTGTTCGAGACTACTATGCCACGCGGCGTATTAGGCTTGACAAGGCGAAGTGTCGTGATGCTAAGATGGAGAAGGAGCATTACATGAAGGTAATTACATATTATTAAGGCTTTGTAGTTAGTTTCCTTGATTTGGTTCTTACGCGCTCAAATTTCTCTTTATTAACTTAGGTGCCCCCAAGATGGTGTGTGGATAAGATGTATTGTTGGGAGGCCTTGGTGGATCAGTGGTGCTCCGAAACGTGGGAGGCCAGCCACAACAACGCCAAGGAGAGGCGTGGCAAAATGGTTGGCGTGCCACACCATCAAGGGAGCGTCAACTTAATCCAATTTGGCGAGAACTAGGTATGTGGTTTGCTTCATGCCTCATGCAATTCATTCTTAATGCTATCTTGAGCCCTTTACCAATACAATTTTCCTCTCTCTCTCTTTAGGCGCGTCACAATAAGACGGAGGCGCCACAGATGTTCGACCTGTATGCGATGGCCCATACTGCCTCGTACAAGAAGGTCAAGGCATTCTCTGAGTCTGACCTCGAGCATCCAGAAAACTTCACCAACATCTCCTCCCATGACAAGCTCGTGAAGTACAGAGATCACGGGAAGGCGAGGAAAGGGGAGGACTTTAACCCGAGCAAGGGGCCTATTGATCTAGAGCTGGTGATGATAGCTAGCAACGGGAGGCCCCATGGCTCGATCGCCATTGGAGACGGCCTTATACGTTGTCCTAGCTCTCTCTGGTAGATAAAGGCACGCCAAATGAGCTCTTGTCCGGAGATAACACGTCGTCCACGACCTGTCGAGCTCGCCATCGAGGTTAGTTTAATGGACTCAACTATCTTTCCGCATTATGTTGTGCGTTGGAACCAATATGATTACATTGCTAACAATGAGTTGTGTTGCAGGCTGCTATTCAGAAAGAGAGAGAGGCAATGCAAGCGGCTATGGCGGAGAAGGATAAGGAAATTAGGGAGCTGGAGGAGAGGACGACTGCATTGGTGGAGGCGGAGAGGGCACGGATTGATGCGTCTACCAGGGCCATATATGAGCTCTTCATGGTAAGTTACTTCTTCATGTTATTTTAAATCTTGCATTTGAATGTCCATTTCATTAATAAATAAAAAGTTTGACTTGTCGAAACCAAATGTACAGTCTATGTGCGAGAAGAAAGGCCAAGTCCCTCCGCCGATGCCAGTCATTAACGTGGCGGGGACGGTGAGTTTCATTTCAGTTGAGTGATCTTAAGAGTGTTCTCATGCTAACTACACATTGCAAACGATGTTTGGTGCAGAATATCTCCCGAAACGCATCGCACGACACTTCTACAGTCGAGCCTTCTCCAGGTGAAACAAGCCAGAGCCACCGTGCTTGACCCTAAGTTAGGTATGTTATTTCTAGTGTTTTAATAAAAGATAGCTAGATGACATAATTAGCTTAGTTAGCTCCAAAATGACCTATTTAATAAAAAAAGGCATTCTTAGCCAATTTAGCCCGAAGAAGGGGACAAGAGGAGAAGAAAGAGGAAAAATGAAAGGAAGGAAGAAGAAGAAGAGGAGAAGAAGAAGGAGAGGGAGGAGGATAAGAAGAAGGAGAAGGAGGAGAAGAAGGAGAAGGAGCTCCTCCTTCTCCTTCTTCTTCCTCCTTCTTCCTCCTTCTCCTTCTCCTTCTTTTCTTCTTCTTCTCCTCTCCTTCTCCTTCTCGTCCTCCTCCTCCTCCTCCTCCTTCTTTTACTTCTTCTTCTCTTTCTCTTCTTCTACGTAGCTTAGACTCATCAAAGAAAGGCTAAATTGGCTAATTATCCATCTAGATGACATAATTAGCTTAGTTAGCTCCAAAATGACCTATTTAATAAAAAATGACCTATACTTAGCTAATTATCCTCGAAATGACATAATTAGCTCCAAAAAGGCATTCTTAGCCAATTTAGCCCGAAGAAGGGGACAAGAGGAGAAGAAAGAGGAAAAATGAAAGGAAGGAAGAAGAAGAAGAGGAGAAGAAGAAGAAGGAGAGGGAGGAGGATAAGAAGAAGGAGAAGGAGGAGAAGAAGGAGAAGGAGCTCCTCCTTCTCCTTCTTCTTCCTCCTTCTTTCTTCTTCTCCTTCTCCTTCTTATTTTCTTCTTCTTCTCCTCTCCTTCTCCTTCTCCTCCTCCCCCTCCTCCTCCTCCTTCTTTTACTTCTTCTTCTCTTTCTCTTCTTCTACATAGCTTAGACTCATCCAAGAAAGGCTAAATTGGCTAATGATCCATATAAATGACATAATTAGCTTAGTTAGCTCCAAAATGACCTATTTAATAAAAAATGACCTATACTTAGCTAATTATCCTCGAAATGACATAATTAGCTCCAAAAAGGCATTCTTAGCCAATTTAGCCCGAAGAAGGGGACAAGAGGAGAAGAAAGAGGAAAAATGAAAGGAAAGAAGAAGAAGAAGAGGAGAAGAAGAAGAAGGAGAGGGAGGAGGATAAGAAGAAGGAGAAAGAGCTCCTCCTTCTCCTTCTTCTTCCTCCTTCTTCCTCCTTCTCCTTCTCCTTCTTCTTTTCTTCTTCTTCTCCTCTCCTTCTCCTCCTCCTCCTCCTCCTCCTCCTTCTTTTACTTCTTCTTCTCTTTATCTTCTTCTACGTAGCTTAGACTCATCCAAGAAAGGCTAAATTTGCTAATTAGCCATGTAGATGACATAATTAGCTTAGTTAGCTCGAAAATGACCTATTTAATGAAAAATGACCTATACTTAGCTAATTATCCTCGAAATGACATAATTAGCTCCAAAAAGGCATTCTTAGCCAATTTAGCCCGAAGAAGGGGACAAGAGGAGATGAAAGAGGAAAAATGAAAGGAAGGAAGAAGAAGAAGAGGAGAAGAAGGAGAAGGAGAGGGAGGAGGATAAGAAGAAGGAGAAGAAGGAGGAGAAGAAGGAGAAGGAGCTCCTCCTTCTCCTTCTTCTTCCTCCTTCTTCCTCCTTCTCCTTCTCTTTCTTCTTTTCTTCTTCTTATCCTCTTCCTTCTCCTTCTCCTCCTCCTCCTCCTCCTCCTTGTTTTACTTCTTCTTCTATTTCTCTTCTTCTACGTAGGTTAGACTCATCCAAGAAAGCCTAAGTTGGCTAATTATCCATCTAAATGACATAATTAGCTTAGTTAGCTCCAAAATGACCTATTTAATAAAAAATGACCTATACTTAGGTAATTATCCTTGTTATGACATAATTAGCTCCAAAAAGGCATTCTTAGCCAATTTAGCCCGAAGAAGGGGACAAGAGGAGAAGAAAGAGGAGAAATGAAAGGAAGGAAGAAGAAGAGGAGAAGAAGAAGAAGGAGAGGGAGGAGGATAAGAAGAAGGAGAAGAAGGAGGAGAAGAAGGAGAAGGAGCTCCTCCTTCTCCTTCTTCTTCCTCATTCTCCTTCTCCTTCTTCGTTTCTTCTTCTTCTCATCTTCCTTCTCCTTCTCCTCCTCCTCCTCCTCCTCCTTCTTTTACTTCTTCTTCTCTTTCTCTTCTTCTACGTAGCTTAGACTCTTCCAAGAAAGGCTAAATTGGCTAATTATCCATCTAAATGACATAATTAGCTTACTTAGCTCCAAAATGACCTATTTAATAAAAAATGACCTATACTTAGCTAATTATCCTCGAAATGACATAATTATCTCCAAAAAGGCATTCTTAGCCAATTTAGCCCGAAGAAGGGGACAAGAGGAGAAGAAAGAGGAAAAATGAAAGGAAGGAAGAAGAAGAAGAGGAGAAGAAGAAGGAGAGGGAGGAGGATAAGAAGAAGGAGAAGGAGGAGAAGAAGGAGAAGGAGCTCCTCCTTCTCCTTCTTCTTCCTCCTTCTTCCTCCTTCTCCTTCTCCTTCTTTTCTTCTTCTTCTCCTCTCCTTCTCCTTCTCGTCCTCCTCCTCCTCCTCCTCCTTCTTTTACTTCTTCTTCTCTTTCTCTTCTTCTACGTAGCTTAGACTCATCAAAGAAAGGCTAAATTGGCTAATTATCCATCTAGATGACATAATTAGCTTAGTTAGCTCCAAAATGACCTATTTAATAAAAAATGACCTATACTTAGCTAATTATCCTCGAAATGACATAATTAGCTTAGTTAGCTCCTAAATGGTCTATTTAATAAAACATGACCTATAGTTAGCTAAGTTCTCTCCTAAATGACATAATAAGGCTTACGTAGCTGCAACATGACCTATTCCCCCTAAGTTAGGTATTAAATGGCCTATAATTAGCCTAGCCAGATCAAAAATGGCTTAATAAGCATAGTTTGCTCCGGAATGACCTATTTTACCCAAGTTAGCTCTGAAACGACCTATAGTTAGCTAGGGTTCCACCTAAATGACATAATTAGCTTAGTTAGCTCCTAAATGGTCTATACTTAGCTAATTTCTCTCTGAAAAAACCTATATATACACTACTTCATCTAGTATTATTCTTCTAACTTTCTTATTTGTCATTTTGCAGATTACCTTCACTTCACGGGAAGCTTGGAAAATATTGATTGAATGCTTGAAGATGATTTCTTGTACCATGGGTTGTATTGAAACTATTGTAGTATATGAATATATGAAACTTTGTATGCACGTGGATGAAACTGGTGTAATATATGAAACTTTGTATGCACGTGGATGCAACTTGAAAGCTGGATATAGGAGGTTATTTTAATATGGTTATGAGTACGGAAAGAAATTTATTTATGTCAAATATATATATATATATATCCTGATTATTGTTAAAAATGTTGGATATAATAAAAAATAAATAAATAAGGGGTTGGTTCCCCTCTTTGCCGTCTGCCCCCACATGGCAAAGGGGGGAGTCAGACGGCAAAGGGGGGAATCTGCCACCTCTCTCTCCCCTCTTTGCCGTCTGCCCCCACATGGCAAAGGGGGGAGGCCGACGGCAAAGGGGGGAATCTGCCCCCTCTCTCTCCCCTCTTTGTCGTCTGCCCCCACATGGCAAAGGGGGGGGGGAGGCAGACGGCAAAGGAGGGAATCTGCCCCCCCTCTCTCCCCTTTTTGCCGTCTGCCCCCACATGGAAAAGGGGGGGAGGCAGACGACAAAGGGGGGAATCTGCCCCCTCTTTCTCCCCTCTGTGCCGTCTGCCTCCACATGGCAAAGGGGGGAAGGCAGACGGCAAAGGGAGGAGGCCTGCCGTTAACACTTAACAGGGACGTTGCAATATATGCCGTCCCAGTTAATTTGCTGTCTGCCCCCTCATGGCAAAGATTCTTTGCCGTCCGCTTTGGGAAAGCAGACGGCAAAGAACCTCTTCACCGGATTTTTTTTTGCCGTCTACTTTGCCGTCAGCTGACCGACGGCAAAGCCTTTGCCGTCCGTGGTTGCACCCTTTGCCGTCCGCTTTGGCAGACGGCAAATTTCTGAATTTCAGTAGTGTATGTTTACAATAATTTTATATGGTTTTGATGCACTTTATATGATTTATTTAGAACTAACATGTACTCATGCTGCTTTATGCAGAATTACCTCGGTGTTGTTTTTGTGCAGAAAATAAAAGTTCTCAGAATCTCCCAAACTATTTTCTGATTTTTCCTCGGGAAAATAAGAAATACTAGAGTGCAGAACCACCACACGGGAGCCATCTATGGGCCACAAGCCAACACGACGAGCACACCCCCTGGGTGCGCCATGCTCGCTTGTGGGGCACACGTGGCTCCGACTAACGTGATTCCAATGCTGAAAATTCCTATAAATCTAGGAACCCCCGAAAGTTAAAATAAAACTTCCACTCCACTGCCGTAACTCTTTGGGTAAAAAAAATCTCATCTCGAGTCCTCTTCGGTACCCTGTCTGAGGGGGCAATCATCATCGTAGGACATCTTCATCATCCCAACGACCACCATGACTAGGAGGGAGTAGTTCACCCTCGCGGCTGAGGGTACCTACCAGTAGCTATCTGTTTGATATCTCTGTCTCTATCTCTCGTGTTCTTGAGATGGCACAATCTTGATGTATCACGATCTTTGTTAATATAGTTGGATCATATGGTGTTCATCCCTTGCTATCTTGATGTGATGAATTGAATCTTTCCCTTTAAGATTTTGTTATATTGGATTGAATATTGGATTTGAGATCACTTGATGTATGTCTTGCATGTGTATACGTGTGGTCACAATGGGGTGTTCTATTGATTCACTTGATATATGTTTTGGGTACTCAACTCACGGATTCTAGAGGTGACATTGGGGTAATCTATGCATAGGGGTTGATACACGTTCTTGTCCTAGTTTCTGTGATAGAAATCTTGGGGTACTCTTTGAAGTTATTTGTGTTGGATTGAATTTCTTGAATCTGAATTTTTTTATGCATGTCGAATAATTAACTGACGGATACTTTAGGTGACATTGGAGTATCTAGGTTACATTAGGGTTGATCGATATATATCATTGGTGTTATTCTAGTATGAACTCTATCGCTGTTTCTGACACTTATAGGAATAGCTCAAAATATTGACCGAAAAGAATAACTTTGATGTGGTTTCTGCTTACATCAACTTCTTCTAATGTTCTCCGGTAATAGGAACTTTGACGTGATTCTTTGTTGCACGTTAAGGGATGATCATATGATTCTACTATGTTAGCATCGTTGAGAGATTCCACTAGTGAAAGTATGAACCCTAGACCTTGTTTAATAGCATTAATATACCATTTTTCTCATTGTTTACTACTTGTTACCATGCTGTTTTTATTTATTCAGAATATAAAAATCTGTTTCTACTATACATACTACGCTTGTATCACCATCTCTTCGCCGAGCTAGTGCACCTATAACATATACCATTGTATTCGGTGTGTTGGGGACACAAGAGGTTTCTTGCATTTCATTGTAGGGTTGTTTGAGAGAGACAATCTTCATCCTACACCTCCCATGGATTGATAAACCCTAGGTCATCCACTTGAGGGAAATTTGTTGTTGTCCTACAAACTCTACACTTGGAGGCCCAACAACTTTTACTAGAATAAAGTTGGGTAGTAGACATCAAGCTGTTTTTCTAGTGCCATTGCCGGGGAGGTGATTGCTTAAAGGTATATATTTAGATCTTGCAATTAAATCTTTTAGTTACTTGTTTTTAACTAGTTTGGTTTTATAAACGAAAACTACAAAAAATGGAATTATGTGGCCTCAAATTCTTTGTCTTTATAATGTCTTTCGTGAAAATGAATGTAGGAAAATTGTGCTAAATTGTTAGAGGCAGAATTTAAAGAAAAGCATAATGTGAAATCCTTGAATGATGAGCATGATAGCAATATTGTTAGTGTGAATTCTATGAATATTCATTATGCTAATGATATGCAAAGCCACAAACTTTGGGATGCTATGTTTGATGAAGATGGTATTTTTAGTCCCCCAAGTTTTGTGAGCATATTTATTATGATGAAAGCATGCCTCGTATTTATGATGATTATATTGAAGAAACTTAGTTTGGAGGGTGTTGAAACTTATTAGAATAATGATGAAAGTGGATTTGGAAAGGTCATGGCTTTATTTAAAGATGAGTCCACTATTTTTGAAGAGGTTTCAATTGGTTATGACAACAAAGTTGCTATCTATGATGATTATGGTGATGACATGTATGCTATAAAGAGTTATAATAACCATGAAACTTGTCGTCATGATTGTCATGTTCAATTGGATTATGTCAATCAAGTATCACATGATAGGTATTTTGTTGAGTTTGCGCCCACCACTATTATGAATGATAAGAAGTTTCCTTGTGTGGGTAGTAATGAAAATCCTATGCTTATGTATCATGAAATTTTTCCCTTATGTCATATTTATATTATTGAATTACCTCATGATGATACTAAAAAATATTATGATGGAGGGACACATGCTTGTAGGCATTGAAATAATATCAAGTTTCTTATGCAAGTTGATTCTTGCTACAATAAATTGTTTTCTTGAAATATCCATATGCATATTAAGTCGGTTAGACTTAAATGTGCTTGCCATGTGATCCATTATGCTCTCTTACATGTTTCAATTACTACTTCTTATGTGACCGTCATTGGAATAACCATGCCTAGCTAAAGGGCATTAAAGAAAAGTGCTTGTTGGGAGACGAACCAATACTTCTACCTACTGTTTTTGTGTATTTACATGATTAATATACTCTATTAGTTATGTTTTGTTTCTTATATTTCAATAAGGTGCCAAGTAAAGCCTTTGTGATAGTGTGGATACTTGCTTGTTTGATTGTGTGGAGAAACAGAAACTTTTACGTCCAGTGCAGTATTTCAATGATTTTACTCAAGAATCAAAAAATTCTGAAATTTTTAAAGAGATTTTCTATGCAAATTATCAGCCTTTTACTAAGTTTTTAGAATTTTTAGGGTCACGGAAGTATGGTTTAAGTTCATATCTTTATAGATTGTTATGTTTTTGACACATTCTTTTTTTACATGCATAGTTTGCTTGTTTTAGTGTTTCCATAGCTTATATTTAGTGATATAATTTGTGGGGGTGATAGAATATAGTAGGTATTTTGCGAGAACAATTATGAATCTTTTCATGAGAGTACCTAAGTGAATGATCTGTCTTTACTACACTAACCCATCTCATGAAGTTCCGTTAAGTTTTGTGTGATTGAAGTTTTAAAGTTTTGGGTGAGACACCGATGTGAGGAGAATAAGGAGCAGAAATAAACTAATCTTAGGGATTTACAACTCACCCCAAGGTAATATCCAAGTTAGAATCAAGCGTGTAAGCTTGGGGATGTCCCGGAAGCCATCCCCTCTTTCGTGTTCAACACTATCGGTATATCTTAAATTTTTATTCATCACATAATATGTGTTTTGCTTGGAGAATAACTTTATTTCATTTTTAGTTGTTATATGTTAATTATAATCTTGTTTTTAAAGAAAAGGTTCCAAGAATTATCTTTAGAATCATTGAATTGCATGTGTGATGTATGATGTACAAAAACAGAAACTTTTGTCGCAGTATTTGAATTATGTGATTTTAGTGGAATGTGGAAAGTTTCTGAAAATTTTAAAAATTAATTCCATACAAATTATTTATCTTTTACTAAATTTTAAGAATTTCTCGAGATCCATAAGTACACTATCTTAATAGATTTCTACAGACTGTTCTGTTTGGACAGATTGCTGTCATAGTTTTGTTATCTACTTATCCTAGAGTTTTCATGGCTTATATTAGTAGATATATATTGTGGAGATGATAGTATACAATAAATAATGTTTTAAAATTGTTATGAAACTTGTCTTGGCACTACATGAAGTGTTGACTTGTTTTCATGTGTACTAACCTATCTCACAAGTTTTTTTTTTCATTTTGTGAATGAAGTTTTTGAGACTTAGGTGAAACCGGGATGTGAGAGGAATGAAGAAGATACAAAAGCTCAAGCTTGGGGATGCCCAAGTCACACCAAGTAAATATTCCAAGAAGTCTCAAGCATCTAAGCTTGGGTATGCTACACATCCCACCTCTCTTAATCAAAAAAATATCGGTTAGCCTATGTTGATTTTAAATTTTTATTTGTCCACATGACATGTACTATTCTTGATTGTAGTTTTGTTTTCTTTGTTGCTATAAATAAGTCTCAGATCTGGACATATTTATTGAGAGAGAGTGCTCACATACTTACTTAATTGTTTGACTACTCATTGATCTTCACTTATATCTTTCGAGAGTAGTTTGATGTTTACTCTTGTGCTTCACCTATATCCTAGGAGTAAATTATGAATGAATGAAATATCATAAATCCGAAATT
This sequence comes from Hordeum vulgare subsp. vulgare, assembly GCF_904849725.1. NCBI lineage: Eukaryota > Viridiplantae > Streptophyta > Magnoliopsida > Poales > Poaceae > Hordeum > Hordeum vulgare. The sequence continues at coordinate 294,504,434 of NC_058520.1, read as the reverse complement.
ATGAATCTTTTATATGCTTGGTAGTAGTTTCACATTTGGTTTAGAAAGTAAAATCTATTGAAGTTTAACATTCACAATATTGGTCATACAAGCATTCATGAATGAGTAGTATAAGAAAGAGAACTTGCACATACAAATATATTATCTTGGACATAATTTATGATTGTGAATACCCATTAATTATTTTCAACCTTGATCAAATAGTTGAAGTTGGACAAGGAATACAACATAATGGTTAAGTTTGGGTATATTTTCATAGAACTAATATTGTTATGGACCCTCCAACATGTAGTCCTTATTTAGAACCTTTTGCTAGCCAAAACTTCGTACTAAGTAGAGAAACTACTAGTGCATCCAAATCCTACATCAAGTGGATCAATAGAGCACCCCATTTTCACCACGGATATCCCATCGCAAGACATACATCAAGTGTTCTCAAATTCTTAAAGACTCAATCTGATAAGAAAACTTCAAAGGGAAAACTCAATTCATCACAAGTACATAGAGAAGGGAAAACTTTATATATCATTCACCTATATTAACAAAGCTCGTGATACATCAAGATCATGCCATCTCAAGAACATGAGAGAGACAGATCAAACACATAGCTATTGGTACATACCCTCAGCCCCGATGGTGAACTACTCCCTCCTCATCATGGAGGCCGCCGGGATGATGAAGATGGCCTCCGTTGATGGTTTCCCCCTCCGGCAAATTGCCGAAAGGGGCTCCCAATTAGTTTTTCATGGCTCTTGAGGCTTGCGGCGGCGGAACTCCTGATCTAGGTTTCTTTCTGGGGGTTTTGGTATTTATAGGAATTTTTGGAGTCGGTCTCACATCAAGGGGGTGCTCGAGGAGTCCACAAGCTAGGAGCGCCCTCCCGAGGGTGTGTAGGGCGCGCCTCCTCTCTTGTGGCCTCCTTGGTCACTTCCTGGCCCAGCTCCGGTGCTTCCGGGGTCTCTTTTGGTCCACAAAAATCACCGTAAATTTTCAGCCCATTCCGAGAACTTCTATTTCTACATAAAAAACGTCACCATGGTAGTTCTCCTGAAAATAGCGTCAGTTCGGGTTAGTTCTAATAAAATAATACCAAAATGATATAGAATTATTGTAAACATGGCATGAATACTTCATAAATTATAGATACATTGGAGACGTATCAACATCCCCAAGCTTAATTCCTGCTCGTCCTCGAGTAGGTAAATGGTAAAAGAAATATTTTATGAAGTGTGAATGCTAGCAAGTACACAAGTTTGATGAATGATAATTCAAAGCACTTTTTCTAGCATCAATATAAACCATAAACAGTAGCTCATCTCATAAAACTTCTCATGATCAAGTTACAAGCTATTTACATGTTAAAGTATAGACCAGAAAGTTTCTTGAAAACTAACAAACCATATTCCTAGTCATCGAACAATTGCAATTCATCTTATTTTCAAGAAGGGTCTATGTAAGAGCTTTGATTTAGCAAATTCCACATACTCAACTAGCATATAGTCTTCCATGATTATTGACACTCAAAGCATATTTTAAGAACAAATTGCATCCATCGAACACACAAAAAGATAGGGGCTTAATGTTTTGCCTCCCAACTTATTTATCATATAGATAATTGTCAACAATAACAATTCTTGATAAAATATATTTGTGTGGATATATATATGTCTAAATCATTCCCCAACACATGATGCTTGCCAAGATAAAAAGGCGAAATATAGGATGTGGTGAAGATCACCATGACTCTTGCATAAAGGTAAGTACTAGAAAGTAAAAGATAGGCCCTTCGCAGAGGGGAACATTGATTTGTAAAGGTGTCAGAGCTCGAGCTTTTAAAACAGAGGTGAATAATAATTTTGAGCATTATGCTTTCATTGTCAACATAAGAATCGAGAGATCTCGATATCTTCCATGCTAGATAGATTATACGCGGTTCCGAAACATAATGGTAAAGTTTTTAATCCCCCTCCACCAATTAATCACACTCCACAGCGAGCCGAATTCATGGATACCGTCCATACAAAAAACAATCTTGGGGGAGTTTTGTTTAAATATATTTTTATTTGATTTTTGAGCATGGAACCGGGCACCCTGAATACCAGCCACTTTCTCGTGAATTATAGTGAATCAACACATTTCGTGAGAATAACCCACCTAGCATGGAAGATACCGACAGCCCATAGTCACTATATTGAGCGATTCGGGCATACAAAATAGAATATTATATGAAGGTTTATAGTTTGGCACATGAAAATTTACTTGGAATGGCAGGTAAATACCACATATAGGTAGGTATGGTGGACTCATATGAAACAACTTTGGGTTTAAGGGTGTTTGGATGCACAAGTAGTATTTCTACTTGGTGCGGAAATTTTGGCTAGTATGAGGTGGAAGCAAGCACCACATGTTGGAGGATCCATAACAATACAATTTCTATACAAATATACCCAAGCATAACTCATTACGTTGTCTTCCTTGTCCAACTCCAACTAATTTTCTCAAGTTTGAAAATAATTAATGATAGAAGATGTCTAAGATAGTATATATATATGCGGAATCTCTCTTCCTTCAATACTCTTTCATGAATTTTTCAAGTGACCAATGTAGTGTTTGCTAAATTTCAATAAATTTGACCACCTATACTTATTATGTGTGAAGTCATTACTCCCCATGGGATAAGTATATGAAGCATATTTCATTTCATGTTCATGATATTCAATCATTCACCCATTTACTGATAGGATAAAAGTGAAGCACGAAAGTAAATGACAAAACTACTCCAAAACATATAAGTGAAGATCAATGAGTAGTTAAACAATTAAGTAGCTATGTAGGACTTAACTCTCTCTATTAATAAATCTTTTTAGATCTGAGTATTTTATTTAAACAAGAAGCAAAATAAAAATAGCACTCCAAGAATAGGACGAATCATGTGAAAGAATAATTTTTTTGGCTCAATATAGGCTAACTGATAGTTGACGAAGAGAGATGGGATGCGTAGCATCCCCAATATTAGATGCTTGAGAGTTCTTGAAATATTTACTTGTGGTGCCTTGGGCATCCCCAACCTTGAGCGTTTGTATCTTGTTCAATCCTCTCGTATCCCGGTCTCACCTATTCTTAAAAACTTCATCCACACAAAACTTGAAAAGAACTCGTGAGATAGGTTAGTGCACATAATAATAAATCACCTCTTTATGTACTCCCAAGACAAGTTTCATAATAATTGAAAACATCATCTACTGTTTACTATTATTTCCACAATTTATATCTATCAATGTAGGCTATGGAAACTATAGGATAAGTAGATAACAAAACTATGACATCAATCTATCCAAACAGAACAGTCTGTAGCAATTTATGAAAACAATGACTTATGTAACTCAAAAAATTATTAAAATTTAGTACATGCTATTACATTTATATGAAAACACTGTGTAAAAATTTCACAAACTTTTCACGTTCGAGTAAGATATGAAAATTCAAACACTACATCAAGAGTTTTTGTTTTTACACAACACCAATCAAAGCATGCAATGCAAGCATCCTAATGCAATTCTTGGAACTTTTTACTGAAAAACAAGATTATACATAACACTTAATAGATAACAACAAAATAAAATTATGCTCCAAGAAAAACTCATATTACGTGACGAATAAAAATATAGGTCCAAGTAAGATATACCGATAATGTTGAAGACAAAAGAGGGGATGCCTTCCGGGGCATCCTCAAGCTTAGGCATTTGAGTCTTCCTTGTATATTACCTTGGGGGTCCCTTGGTCATACCCAAGTTTAGGTTCTTGTCCCTACTTATTCTCCTCATATCTGTATCTCACCCAAAACTTGAAAACTTCAATCACACAAAACTTAACGGAACTTCGTGAGATGGGTTAGTATAATAAATAATAATCATTTACTTAGGTATTGTCAAGACAAGATTCATAATTGTTCCCACATGATACCTACTGTATTCTAATATTACCATAATTTATATCACTGAATATACGATATGGGAACACTAAAACAAGCAAACTATGCATTCAAAACAGAATCTTTCAAATTCAGAATAGCGTGTGAAGATCTGTAGTGTAACCACACTTCCCCGTCTCTAAAAATTCTAAAAAAATTAGGACAATCCAGGAAATTTGTATATCAATCATGTGTCAAAAAGTAAGATCCAAATCACGTTCCACTGAATTTACAAAATTCTTGGACTGAGAGCAAATGTTTCTGTTTTTGCAGAAAATCAAGTCAACTATCATCCACACTATCTCAAAGGCATTACTTGGCACTTTATTGAAATAAAAGGCATAAACATGATTACTACAGTAGATTAATCATATGAACACCAAAAACACAAAGTAAAAGTGTTGGATTGTCTCCCAACAAGCGGTTTTCTCTAAAGCCTTTTAGCTAGGCATGATAATTTCAATGATGCTCACCTAGGAATAATAATTATAACATGCAAAAGAGCATCATGAATCTCATGACAAGCACATTTAAGTCTAACTCACTTCCTATGCATAGGGATTTTGTGAATAAACTATTTATGGGAGCAAGAATCAACTAGCATATGAAGGCAAAACAAGCATAACTTCAAAACTTTGAACACATATAGAGGCAACTTGATATTATTGCAATTCCTACAAGCATATGTTCCTCCGAGATAAAAAATTTCAGTAGCATCATTGCTGACGTGCAACTATTCCTGACTTGATGCCTCCCCGACAACAACGCCAGAAAAATGCTGCTGACGTGCAACTGTTCCTGACTTGATGCCTCCACGGTAACGGAGCCAGAAAAGAGCTTGTCCTAGTTGCTCAACAATTAGCAATTGTCTTGCAATGGCCCACCAGCGCGTGGGATCGCGACAGTTTTCGAGGGTAGAGTATTCAACCCAAATTTGTTGGTTCGTGTGACGGGAAGTGAAAGAATATTTTCAAGTATTAGCAGTTGAATGTGTCAGATTCAACCACACCTGAAAGATTAGTGTCTGCAAGCAAAGTATCAGCAACAAAGTAGTATGATAACAACGGTGCTAGAAAGATCTGTTGACGGCAGACTATTCCTAACTGTCATATCAATGGCGCCAGAAGTTGCCCGTGGATGGGAAATATTTTTTCCCGGTAATGGCGCTAGAAAAAGTATTGTAGCGGGTAGCAGTAGTATAACGAGTAACAACAGTGGCAAGGAACAACAGTAGTGACAGCAGTAGCAAGTAGCAACAGTAGCAAGTAAAAGCAGTAGCAAGTAACAACAGTAGCGAGTAACAGCAGTAGCAAGTAACAGTAGTAGCGAGTAACAGCAGCTGAGCAAAACAAGTAACAACAGCATTGGGACAAACTCGTACACAATAGGTCGGTGATTTGTCGGATGATATTCATCATGCAATAGTTATAACACGGAGAGATATGTGGCTAGCTCCCGTCCGTCAATGTGATGTAGGCATGCATTCTGTGTGTCGTCATACATGCTTAGGGAAAAGAACTTGCATGACATCTATTGTCCATCCCTCCCGTGGCAGCGGGGTCCAAAAGGATACTACGGGATATTAAAGTTCTCCTTTTAATAAAGAACCGGACCAACGCATTAGCACTTGGTGAACACGTGAACTCCTCAAACTATGGTCATCACCGGGAGTGGTTCCGGTTATTATCACTCCAGGGTTGCCCGGTCATAACACATAGTAGGTAACTAAAACTTGCAAGATTGGATCTAAAACACACATATATTGGTGACAACATAATAATTTCAGATCTTAAATCATGGCACTCGGGCCCTAGTGACAAGCATTAAGCATGGCAAAGTAGTAGCAACATCAATCTCACAACATAGTGGATACTAGGGATCAATCCCCGTCAAAACTAACTCGATTACATGATAGATCTCATCCTACTCATCACCGCCCAACGAGCCTACAAATAAATTACTCACAAACGATGAAGAACTTCATGGAATTGGAGAGGGAAGAAGGTTGATGATGACGATGGCGACGATTTCCCCTCTCCGGAGCCCAAAACGGACCCCAGATCTGCCCTCCAGATGAAGAACAGGATGTGGCGGCACCTCCGTATCGCAAACGCGATGAAATCTTCTTTTCTGATTTTTTTCGGGACGAAAGGGAATTTATAGAGCTGGAGTTGGGGGCGGCAGAGTCACGTGGGCCCCACAAGCTTGGTTGCCGCGGCCAGGGGGGTGGCCGCGGCAACAGGGCTTGTGGCCCACTGGCCCGTCCCCTCCGGTGGATCTTTGTGCAGGTATTTTTCATATTTTCCATAAATATTCTCCGTAAATTTTCAGGACGTTCCGAGAACTTTCATTTCTGCACAAAAACAACACCATGGCAATTCTGCTAAAAAGAGCGTCAGTCCGGATTAGTTCCATTCAAATCATGCAAATTAGAGTCCAAAACAAGGGCAAACAAGTTTGGAAAAGTAGATACGATGGAGATGTATCAACTCCCCTAAGCTTAAAACCTTGCTTGTGCTCAAGCAACTCAGTTGACAAACTGAAAGAGAAAGAAAAATTTGACAAACTCTGTTTGATCTTGTTGTTGCAACTATGTCTAACTCATAACGAGAATTTCAGCAAGATCACAAGTTAACCACATAAGCAAGTGACACAAAGGTCTCACGGTAAACTAATATCAATGGCATAATCAGCTAGCGAGCAAATAATAATGAGTTTTAGATACCAACAATTCAATCAAAACAAGAATGAAGAAATATGAATAGGTGGTATCTCGCTAGCTCTTTCTGAGACCGCAAAACATAAATGCAGAGAACTTTCAAAGATCAAGGGCTGACTAAACATTGTAATTCATAGCAGCGAAGATCCAGTCATAGTCATACTCAATATCAATCAAAAGCAAAGAATAAAAATGACAGAGGTGCTCTCTAATTGGTCCTTATATAAGAAGAGGATGACTCAACAGGAAAATAAATAGACAGGCCCTTCGCAGAGGGAAGCATTGATTTGCAGAGGTGCGAGAGCTCAAGCTTTGAAAACAAAGATAATAATTTTGGGTGGCATGCTTTCATTGTCAACGCAATGACCAAGAGTTCTCAATATCTTCCACGGTACTCATGCTATAGGCGGTTCCCAAACAGAAAAGTAAAGTTTTAATTCCCCCACCACCAATCAATCACACTCCACGGCTAGCCGAATCCTCGGGTACCATCCATACTAACATCAATCCGGGGGGAGTCTTGTTTTACAATTATGTTTTCGATTTCAGCGTGGAACTGGGCATTCCAATTACCGGCCCCTTTCTCATGAATGACAGTGAATAAACACATGGCGAGGGTAACACGCCTAACATGGAAGATACCAATAGCCCCCTGTCACCACATGAGCGGTTCGGGCATGCAAAACATATTATTTCTTGAAGGTTTAGAGAATGGCACATGCAAATTTACTTGGAACGGCAGGTAGATACCACAAATAGGTAGGTATGGTGGAATCTCATGGAAAAACTTTTGGGTTTATGGAAGTGGATGCACAAGCAGTATTCCGCTTAGTATAAGTGAAGGCTAGCAAAAGACTAGGAAGCGACCAACTAGAGAGCGACAACAGCCATCAAGATGCAATGAGTTTGACTAACATGGAGTGCAAGCATGAACAGGATATAAATCACCATGAACACGAACATCATAGAGGCTATGTTGATTTTGTTTCAACTACATGCATGAACATGCGCCAAGTCAAGCCACTTGAATCATTCAAAGGAGAATACCATCCTATCATACTACATCATAGTCATCTCAAAATCTATGTTGGCATTCAAGACAAACCATTATAAGCTCCTAGCTAAATAAGCATGGCATCAGTAACTATGATCTCTAAGTTGTCATTGCAAACATGGTTCTGTCTCAACAAAGCTGAATCTGGAACGACAAGCTAGTCATATTTACAAAAACAAAATAGATAGAGTTCATACCAGCTTTTCCAGTCTCAGTCACTTCATCATATATCGTCATTATTGCCTTTCACTTGCACGATCAAACGATGTGAACAATAATAAGAGTGCTCGTGCATTGGAGTAAGCTGAATCTGCAGGCAAACACAAAGGAGAAGACAAAGTAATATGGCTCTTTGAAAGCTAAATAGGTATGCATGCAAGAGCCACTAAACATTGTAACCAATATCTTCTACCTTGACCCAAAGAAAAAGAAAACTATTTACACGGGAAAGCTCCCAACAAGCAAAAGAAGAAAGGAAAATCTTTTTGGGTTTTCTCAAAAGGACACAAAACAAGAAAACAAGAAAACGAAAAATAAAAGAAACTAGCAAGGATAATACAGTGGCAAAGTGTAAACACCGGCTAACAATGTGAAAGCATAAGCATGAATGTAAAGTCGGTGAGAACGCGTACTCCCCCAAGCTCAGGCTTTTGGCCTAGCTTGGCATACTCCCAAGGAGGGAAATAACCAGCTCCGGGATACTCTGGACTGGATTGTGGATGCCACTGCTGTGTGAGCTCCTCTGGCTCCCACTGATAAACTGGCGTCTGGTACTCGACTGGCGGCTCTCGCACGAGCACCTATGGTTGGGCCAAGCCCGAATATGCATAGATGTCCGAGGGCATAATAGTGTACCTGCCTGCATGAAGATCGAACAAAGAAGGAGTAGGCAAAGTAATAGTCTCTCGAGTACCCTGACTAAATCATCCTTCTACTAGCGTCTCTATCCAAAAAATCATGGCGAACCATGCTGTCATAATCCAGATATTTCTCAGGGAGAAGCATCTCTTCTTCGTCGCGAAGTATAATAGGTATCTCAAAGTGTCTAGCAAGACGGGCAGCATAGATACCTCCATAGACGACACCTTTGTAACGGTTTGTGTTCAACCGTTGAGCTACTATAGCACCTAGGCTATAAGTCTTATCGTTATAAAGGCCTTCGCGCAAAACCGCAAGGTCTGGAGAGCTAAGTGATCCAACCTCCCCACAGCCAATCAAACATTTTCCCACAAATAATGAGAAGTACCGAAGCACAGGAAAATGTATGCTAGCAATTCTAGCGCGAGACACTCCTCTCTCCTCTCCAACAGCAATAGTATCTATGAAAGCCCCCAAGTCCCGTGGACGAGGATCATGAATATCCCCAACATAAGGTAATTTGCATGCATTGCAAAAATCTTGTAGTGTCATGCACTGGGGGATATCGTATAACATGAATTCAACCATAGGAGGATTCTTCCTCGGATAAAAGTTGAAGCTTTGAATGAAAATATTGGTGAGGAGGAGGTATTGTGGGCACTTATCTTCAACGAACGCGGTAAGACCTGCGTTCTCCACCAGGTAATAAAAGTCTTCATAAAGCCCGGCGGCGTGCAAAAATACATCACTTGGCCACTTGCACACTCGAAGTTCTGTGACTCGAGGAACCACGTACTTGGGGTGGTTCTTCTCATCCTCCTTGGGGTTATGGCTTGAAGATCCTCTCAAGAACCTCCTCATCTTTTCCTTTTTCTAGCTCTGAAAAAATTCTGAATTTTTTAGAGACTTCGAAAGAAAAGTGAGTAAGGATTAACCAACTCGTAGCAACTACTCCTACTAGTGCCTAGAGACCGTATCATGCACTAAAACTACTTGGGACCAGCTAAAATCAACATTTCAAGCTCAAGAACAGGGTCACCAAGGTAGCAAGGATACGCGAAGGATAAAGCACTAGAGCAGAAACTAATTGGACCAATGGAGGAGTCACTTACCAAGGAGTAATTTCCCCAAAACGGTTCGGAGAATGGTGCTTTGAGCAAGGAGATCAAAAATCACAGCCAAATGAGCAAGAACATGGGTTTGAGCTGCGAAACGATTTTTTCTAGAGGTAGAAGAAGAGTATGGGAGCTGGAATGAGTGGAGAGGGTCCCTGCAGGCCCCACAAGCTTGGTTGCCGCGGCCAGGGGGAGGCCACGGTGACAGGGCTTGTGGCCCACTGGTGTGGCCCCCAGGCCAGCTCTCAGTCCCGGTATTTTTCAAATATTCCAGAAAAAATCATACTAGATTTTCAGGACCATCGGAGTACTTTTATTTTCGGAGTATTTTTCTAGCGGACGCTAAAACAGGAAACAGGGAAAACTAAACTAAATCTATCATTTTTCTTCTAGGAAACAGAAAGTGAAAGCTTAAAACAGATGTATGTGACTCTTTGATTCATCCATTTCATGGTCATCGAAAGAAATCCGTCAATGGGGTTGATCAAGTCCCCTCGACAAAACTTTCTCGAATCGCAAAAGGAAACGGAGAATTGTCGAATAGCCACTAAGTCACCTCAATGGGGATATGAATCTCCCCAACAAGCAAATCATACTTCATCTTAACACGAGGAATAGGGCATTCAAAGCTCCTAATAAGAATCAATGAAGTATTTTCGATAACATTGATGCAATGTACTTGATATCGTTTCTTCGAAAAGTGCACTGTATGCTCATTACCGTTGACATGGAAAGTGACATTGCCTTTGTTGCAATCTATAACAGCCCCTGCAGTCTTTTGAAAGGATCTTCCGAGGATGACAGCCATCGCATCGTCCTCGGGAATGCCCAAGATAACAAAGTCTGTTAAGATAGTGGTGTTAGCAACCACAACAGGCACATCCTCGCAAATGTCGACAGGGAAAGCAATTGATTTGTCAGCCATTTGAAGAGAGATTTTAGTGGGTGTCAACTTATCTAGTTCAAGTCTACGATAAAGAGAGAGCGGCATAACACTAACACCGGCTCCAAGGTCACATAAGGCAGTTCTTACGTAGTTTCCTTTAATGGAGCAAGGTATACTGGGCACTCTGGGATTACCAAGTTTCTTAGGAGTTCCACCTTTGAAAGTGTAATTGGCGAGTATGGTGGAGATCTCAAGATGTGCTATCTTCCGTTTATTAGTCACGATATCTTTCATGTACTTGTCATATGGAGACATTTTGAGCATATCAATTAACCGCATGTGCAGAAAGATGGGTCTTATCATTTCAATAAAGCGCTCAAAATCCTCATCATCCCTTTTCTTGGATGGCTTAGGAGGAAAGGGCATAGGTATCTGAACCCATGGCTCCCTTTCTTTACCATGCTTCCTAGCAGTGAAGTCATTCTTATCGTATCTCTTAGGTTGTGGGTTATCAGGATTAACCTTAGGTTCAATCTCCACATCCTTATCATTGCTAGGTTGAGCATTATTATGAACATCGCTGTCCATATTGTCACCAGGTTCATGTTCATCACCAGATTGTGTTTCTGCATCAAACGCAGAAATATCATTTGGTTCTTCACGTGTGACAGTATTTGGTGAACTGACATGTTGGTTTCTATCATCCTTCTTCTTTGGATGAGTGGGTGTATCAACATTAATTCCTTGAGAATCTTGATCAATTCTCTTAGGATGTTCTTCAGGATACAAAGGTTCCTGAGTCATTTTGCCTCCTCTAGTAATGACTTTGACAGAGTTGTCATTTAATTCATTGAGCAAGTCGTTCTGAGCTTTAAGTACTTGTTCTACCTGAGTATTAATCATAGAGGTATGTTTACTCAAAAGCTTCAGATCATTGTCATTTCTGTCTAAACAAGCACTTAAATGACTAAGCATACGAGTACTTTGTTCCAAATGTCTGCTAACATAATCATTGAAACTCTCTTGTTTGGCAACAAAGTTGTCAAATTCATCAAAGCACAGGCTAGCATGTTTATCAAAAGGAATATCACTCTAATCAAACCTACGCAGATAATTTACTTCTACTACTTGTATAGGGTTATCGAGACCATGGATCTCTTCGATAGGTGGTAGATTTTTGACATCTTCAGATCTAATGCCTTTCTCTTGCATAAATTTCATGGCTTCTTGCATATCTTCGGGATTGAGGAATAGAATACCTCTTTTCTTAGGAGTTGGCTTAGGATGTGGTTCGGGAATAGTCCAAGCATTATCGTTGATCAAGATGTTATTCACTAGGATCTCAGGTTGTTCTACAGTTCGTTCCCTAAAAACACAACCGGCACAACTATCTAGGTGGTCTCTAGAAGCATCGGTAAGTCCGTTATAGAAGATATCAAGTATCTCGTTCTTCTTAAGAGGGTGATCAGGCAAAGCATTCTGTAGCTGGATGAGCCTCCCCCAAGCTTGTGGGAGACTCTCTTCTTTTAGTTGAGCAAAGTTGTATATTTCCTGCAAGGCAGATTGCTTCTTATGGGCAGAGAAATATTTCTCACAGAAGTAATAGACCATATCCTGGGGACTACTTACACATCCAGGAGCAAGAGAAGTGAACCAGGCTTTAGCGTCATCCTTTAGAGAGAAAGGAAACAACTTAAGGATATAGTAATAGCGGATCTTCTCCTCACTAGTGAAAAGGGTGGCTATATCGTGTAGTTTGGTAAGATGGGCTACGACCGTCTCAGACTCATAACCGTGGAAAGGAACAGATTCGACTAGAGAGATTATCTCAGGGTCGACAGAGAATTCATAATCCTCATCGGTGATAAAGATAGGTGAAGTGGCAAACTTCGGGTCGTATTTCATCCTAGCTTTCAGAGATTTTTCCTTCCACTTGAGAAGTAATTTCTCAGCGTCATAGGATTCCTTAAACGCAAGAAAATCCTCAGCTATCTCTCCCTCCATAACATAACCCTCACGTATATCAGGCAATTCATATCTAGGAGAGCTAGATCTAGCAGGAGCAAAAGCAGGTTCTATCTCAATAGTATCAGCAGTTTCAGAAGCATCACGAGCATTGGCAGTAACTCTAGCAATATGAGCATCAAGGAATACCCCTAGTGGCATATCAGGCAAAGTAGTATCTCTAGCAGTATCAAGCATAGCACCATCAGGCAAAATAGCATCTCTAGCATCATCAGGCAAAGCAGTATCAAGCATAGCATCTCTAGCAGTATCAGGCATAACATCTCTAGTAGTGTCAGGCATAGTAGCATCATAAGAATCATCAAGCACAGGCGACATATCAATATTTCTAGTTGGAGGTGGTGTCGCAAACTTACTCATAACAGAAGGTGAATCAAGTGCAGAGCTAGATGGCAGTTCCTTACCTCCCCTCGTAGTTGAGGGCAAGACTTTGGTTTTTGGATCCTTCAGATTCTTCATAGTGATCGGCAGATATAAATCCCAAGTGACTCACAGAATATAGCAATCCCTTCCCTGGCAATGGCGCCAGAAAAATGCTTCTGACGTGCAACTATTCCTGACTTGATGCCTCCCCGGCAACGGCGCCAGAAAAATGCTGCTGACGTGCAACTATTCCTGACTTGATGCGTCCACGACAACGGAGCCAAAAAAGAGCTTGTCCCAGTTGCTCAACAACTAGCAATTGTCTTGCAATGGCCCACCAGCATGGGGGATCACGACAGTTTTCGAGGGTAGGGTATTCAACCCAAATTTGTTGGTTCGCGCGACGAGAAGTGAAAGAATATTCTCAAGTATTAGCAGCTGAATGTGTCAGATTCAACCACACCTGAAAGATTAGTGTTTGCAAGCAAAGTATCAGCAGCAAAGTAGTATGATAATAACGGTGCCAGAAACGATCTGTTGACGACAGACTATAGCTAACTGCCGTATGAATGGCGCCAGAAGTTGCCGGTGGACGGGAAATATTCTTTCCCGGCAACGGCGCTAGAAAAAGTATTGTATCTGGTAGCAGCAGTGTAACGAGTAATAGCAGTGGCAAGGAACAACAGTAGCAAGTAGCAAGTAGCAACAGCAGCAAGTGACAGCAGTAGCAAGTAGCAACAGCAGCAAGTAACAGCAGTAGCAAGTAACAGCAGTAGTGAGTAACAGAAGTAGCAAGTAACAGTAGTGGCGAGTAACAGCAGCACTGGAACAAACTCATAGCCAATGGGTCGGCGATTTGCCAGATGATATTCATCATGCAACAGTTATAACACGGAGAGATATGTGTCTAGCTCCCGTTCGTGAATGTGATGTAGGCATGCATTCCATGTGTTGTCATACATGCTTAGGGAAAAGAACTTGCATGACATCTATTGTCCATCCCTCCCATGGCAGCGGGGTCCAAAAGAATACTACGGGATATTAAGGTTCTCCTTTTAATAAAGAACCGGACCAACGCATTAGCACTTGGTGAACATATGAACTCCTCAAACTATGGTCTTCACCGGGAGTGATTCCGGTTATTGTCACTCCGGGGTTGCCGGGTCATAACACATAGTAGGTAACTACAACTTGCAAGATAGGATCTAAAACAGAAATATATTGGTGACAACATAATAATTTCAGATCTGAAATCATGGCACTCGGGCCCTAGTGACAAGCATTAAGCATGGCAAAGTAGTAGCAACATCAATCTCAGAACATAGTGGATACTAGGGATCAATCCCCGTCAAAACTAACTCGATTACATGATAGATCTCATCCTACTCATCACCGCCCAGCGAGCCTATGAATAGATTACTCACGAACTATGAAGAGCTTCATGGAATTGGAGAGGGGAGAAGGTTGATGATGACGATGGCGACGATTTCCCCTCTCCGGAGCCCAAAACGGACTCCAGATCTTCCCTCCAGATGAAGAACAGGAAGTGGCGGCGCCTCCGTATCGCAAACGCGATGAAATCTTCTCTTCTGATTTTTTCGGGACAAAAGGGAATTTATAGAGCTGGAGTTGGGGGTGGCAGAGCCACATGGGCCCCACAAGCTTGGTTGCCGCGACCAGGGGGGTCGCCGCGGCAACAGGGCTTGTGGTCCACTGGCCCGTCCCCTCCGGTGGATCTTTGCGCATGTATTTTTCGTATTTTCCAGAAATATTCTCCTTAAATTTTCAGGACGTTCCGAGAACTTTCATTTCTGCACAAAAACAACACCATGGCAATTCTGCTGAAAACAGCGTCAGTCCGGGTTAGTTCCATTCAAATCATGCAAATTAGAGTTCAAAACAAGGGCAAAAGAGTTTGGAAAAGTAGATACGATGGAGACTTATCAATCTTGAAGGAATTTCACAATATAACCAGCATATAAAGCTTTATTTTCATGATCTACAAGCATAGAAAATTTATCACTCTCCACATAAGCAAACTTCTTCTCATTCATAATAGTGGGAGAAAACTCGATGAAACTTTGAAAAGCATCATGAGGTAATTGATTGACATAACCACTTTGAATATTAAAATCATGATAAAAATTTCATGGTTACTCTCATTGTTTATAGCATAGATGTCATTGCAATAATCGTCATACATAGGAGGCATGCTATCATCATAATAGTTTTGCTCATCAAAACTTGCGGGACTAAAAATATCATATTCAACAAGCATAGCATCCCCAAGCTTGTGGCTTTGCATATCATTAGCATCATGAATACTCACAGAATTCATACTAGAAATATTGCTATCATGCTCATCACTCAAAGATTTAGTGCCAAACATTTTAGTAACTTCTTCTTCTAACAATTGAGCACAATTTTCCTTTCCATCATTTTCACAAAAGACATTACAAAGATGAAGCATATGGGGCAACATCAATTACAATTTTTTTGTTTTCTTTTATAAAACCCAACTAGTAAAAAACAAGAAACTAAAAGATTTAATTGCAATATATAAAGATATACCTTCAAGCACTCACCTCCCCGGCAATGATGCCAGAAAAGAGCTTGATGGCTACTACACATACTTCTTCTTGTAGACTCGTGTTGGGCCTCCAAGCGCAGAGTTTTGTAGGACAATAGCAAGTTTTCCTCACATAGATGACCTAAGGTTTATCAATCCGTGGGAGCGTAGGATGAAGATGGTCTCTCTCAAGCAACCCTATAATCAAATAACAGAGAGTCTCTTGTGTCCCCAACACACCTAATACAATGGTAAATTGTATATGTGCACTAGTTCGGCGAATAGATGGTGATACAAGTGTAATATGGATGATAGATATATATTTTTGTAATCCGAAAATATAAAAACAGCAAGGTAACAAATAGTAAATAGTGAGCAAAACGTTGTATAAATGCTTGAAGACAAGGCGTAGGGTCCGTACATTCACTAGTGCAAGTTCTCCCAACAATACTAACATAGTTTAATCATATATAAATCCCTCACGTGCGACAAAGAGTTCACTGCAAAGTCACAAATAGCGGAGAACAAATGAAGAAATTATTGTAGGGTACGAAACCACCTCAAAGTTATCTTTTCTGATCAATCTTATGAGCTATCCCTATAAGTGTCACGAACATCCCCAGAGTTCGTACTAAGATAAAACCTTAAGATACACATCAACCAAAACCCTAATGTCACCTAGAAACTCCAATGTCACCACAAGTACCCAAGGGCTTGATTATACGATATGCATCACACAATTTCAGATTCATCATGTTCAATCCAACACAAAGAACTTCAAAGAGTGCCCCAAAATTTCTAGCGGAGAGTCAAGACGACAACGTGTGCCAAACCCTATGCATAGATTCCCAAGTTCAGGGAACCCGCTAGTTGACCACCAAAACATACATCAAGTGGATCAATAGAACACCCCATTGTCACCTTGGATATCCCATCGCAAGAAATACATCAAGTGTTCTCAAATCCATAAAGACTCAATCCGATAAGAAAACTTCAAAGGGAAAAATCAATTCATCACAAGAACATAGAGAGGGTAACACTACATAAGATTCATCTATATTAATAAAGCTCGCGATACATCAAGATTGTGCCATATCAAGAACACGAGAGAGAGGGAGAGATCAAACACATAGCTACTGGTACATTCCCTCAGCCCCGAGGGTGAACTACTCCCTCCTCATCATGGAGACCACCGGGATGATGAAGATGGCCTCCGGTGATGGTTTCCCCCCCGCCCCCGGCAGGGTACCGAAACGGGCTTCCGATGGGTTTTTTGTGGCTCTCGAGGCTTGCGACGGTGGAACTCCCGATCTAGGTTTCTTTATGGGGGTTTTCGTATTTATAGGAATTTTTGGAGTCGGTGTCACATCAAGGGGGTGCTCGAGGAGTCCACAAGCTAGGAGCACCCTCCCGGGGGGTAGGGCGCGGCCTCCTGGCTTGTGGCCTCCTCGATCACTTTCTGGCCCAGCTCCGGTGCTTCGGGCATCTCTTTTGGTCCACAAAAATCACCGTAAATTTTCAGCCCATTCCGGGAACTTCTATTTCTACACAAAGAACGACAACATGGTAGTTCTCTTGAAAATAGCGTCAGTCCGGGTTAGTTCTCATAAAATCATACCAAAATCATATAGAATTATTGTAAACATGGCATGAATACTTCATAAATTATAGATACCTTGGATACGTATCAGTAGTTTACGTTCACATAAAAATTGTATGTTCATGGATCCATTAACATGTGGTGGTTTCTTTAGATCCTTTCTAGCCCAAAAATTCCACACTAAGTAGAGATGCTACTTTTGCATCCAGAACCCTGAAACCTATTCTGTTTTCAAGAGAGTCTACATACCTACCTATGGATTAAGTAAGATCCTTCAAGTACGTTGCGATCTGTGCATCAAACAACAAGAACATTACTCCTAAACATGTATGATCTTTTATTGGAAGGGAAAATAAGCTTTGTACGATCTTGTGATGGTAAAGAAACAAAAGCGATGGACTGCATAATAATGTTTGCTATCACAAGGGGCAATATAAAGTGACGTTTCTTTGCATTAAGAGTTTGCACATCCAAAAATTTAAAAGTGCATGACCACCATTACTTCCCAATACAAAGGGCCTATATTTTATCTTCATGAGTTCACTCATGTGTGTGAGTCAATCAAGTTTGTTCGTCTTGCTACCTATTAACTCTATAGTGGCAAGCACCATGTGTTGAGGAAATATCTAGACATATATATCCAAGTGGATATAGATGATCATGATTTATTGTTGTTCGCATTATCCTTGAGGTAAATAAGTTGGGTGGTAAATCATTTAAGCCCCTATTTTCGTATGTATCCTATGGAAATATGAGCTCCAAAATTATGTCTTGAGCATGAGAAATCATAGAAGATTAAATGATAGTTGAGTATGTGGACTTGCCAAAAAGAAAGCTCTTACATAGACTCTCGTCTGAAATATGAGTAATTATGATTGTCCAAATGACTAAGAACATAGTTTGTTGATTGTCAATAAAGTTTATGCTTCTTACTCTAGTAGTTGTGAATGGAATCTTACTTGTTTATGAGGATCTATATGATAAAATACTTGTTTCTATGCTAATATTGATGATGATCTCATGTTCGACTTTTGTTTTTATGGACACCTCTCTCTCAAATGATGTGGTCATTATTTTTGAGTTCTGTTTTCGCTTGAGGACAAGCGAGGTCTAATCTTTCAGGAGTTGATACGTCCATTTTGCATCATGAATTATTACTGATATTTGTGTTATTCTTGTCCATTATTCCATATTATCATACAATTCTTATGTCCTTTGTCTCTAAATATGGAAGGTACATCACAAAGAGGGAAATATCTAGAAACTAGAATTCTGGATCGGGAAACCAAGAAAAGGGCAACAAATCAACATGCTCCAAATGAACTGAAATTTCACAAAGAAATTTATGGAATATTTTAGAATTATTGGGCCAAAAATATACCAGAGGGGCCACCTATTGGCCCCAAGGCAACAGGGCGTGGCCACCCCCCTGGTCGTGCCCTAATGCCTTGTGAGCCCCCTGTTGGTCCTCTGACATCCATCTTCTCCTATATTGTGTTTTCTCGACCCAGAACAAAATCATAAGCAACCTTTTGAGATGAAGAGCCACCGTCTCAAGGCGGAAACCAGGGAAGAGGCCCTTTTGATCTCCGGCGAAGAGATCCTGTCGGGAAAACTTCCCACCGGGAGGGGGAATTTGAAGCCATCGTCATCACCAATGCTTCGTCCTTCGTGGGAGGACAAATATTAATCAACATCATCACCAACACCATCTCATGTCCAACTCTAATTCATCTCTTGTATTCAATGTTTGCCTCAAAACCTCATATTAGTACCTGTGGATTACTAGTTGTGTTGATTATATCTTGTAGTTAATGCTTGTTGGATTACTTTGTGGAAGATATTATGTTCAGATCCTTAATTATGATTATTACACCTCTAATCTTGAACATGTTGATGAGGTGTCAGTAGTAACCATTGTTCCCGAGGACATGGGAGAAGTCTTGTTATAAGTAATCATATAAAGTTGGTGTTCGTTCGATATTTTGATGGTATGTGTGTTGTTACTTCTCTTAGTGGTGTCATGTGAATGTCGAATACATGACACTTCACCATGTTATGGGCCTAAGGGAAGTTATTGTGGAATAACAAGTAGATCATGGGTTGCGACAGTGACAGAAGCTTAAACCCCGGTTTCTGCATTGCGTCGCGAGGGGCTGATTTGGATCCACATGTTTAACGTCATGGTTATATTTATGTTAATTCTTCTTTCGTAATTGTGGATGCTTGCGATAGAGGTTAGTCATAAGTTGGTTGTTTGTTCAAGTAAGAACATACCTTATCACCGGTGTACCCACATATGAAATTATCAAAGTAGCGAACACGAATCAACTCCATACGATCAACATGTCTAGACATAAATTCCCATGTGTCCTCGGGAGAATTGAATGTGGTAGCCAGGGGTAGCCTTGCAACACCAGACTCTGACTCCTCTTCAGATCCTTCGTCTTCATCACATTCTTCAGATTCTTCCTCGGAATACATTTCCTTGCCAACAAGAACCCAAGGCTTTCTGAAACTGTTCTTCTTGTGCGATGAGGACTTTGATGGTGAGGATTTTGAAGAGTTCTTGTGTTTCTTTGAGTCATCAGAACTATCACCCTTCTATTTATTCTTTGATTCCTTCACCCAGCAAGGACAATCAACAATGGAATGACCAAACTTCTTGCAATTATGGCAGGTTCTTTTCTTGTAGTCCTGAGATGAAGATTCTGATTTCCTCATATCTCTTCTTGAAGACATTCCGAACTGGCCTCATCTCTAGAACTTCTGGAATTTCCTCATGAGCATAGCAAGTTGCTGACCAAGTTCTTCTGGATCACCAAGACTGCAATCACATTCTTCTTCTTTAGGTGAGGAAATAGCCTTTTGCTTCAGCGCACGAGGTCTTCCATATCTAGGTCTATAGAGGTCTCTCTTCTAAGCTTGTTGAATTTTGTGAGTATTGAGTCTCTCAAGAATATCAGTAAGATCAAGTAACTTGTAGCCTATTTGTTCTTCAATCATGTGAACCAATGTATCGAATGATGAATCAAGATATCATATTAGTTTCTTCACCACCTCATGATCAATGATGTCTCTGGCCCCAAGATCCTGTAGCTCATTGGAGATACCAGTGAGGCGATCGAAAGTTTGCTGACAGCTCTCATTATCAAGTATTTTGAAGCGGTTGAAGAGATTGTGAAGAAAATCAACCCGAGAGTCATGTTGAGTAGATAATCCTTCATTGACCTTGGACAACATGGCCCAGATAAGCTTTTCAAAACCCAAAGCACTCACTCTGTCATACTGACCTTTGCTTAGAGGGCCACTGATGATATTCTTCGCTTGAGAGTCGAGTTGCTTGGATCTCTTCACATCAGCAACATTGATAGTTGGGGTGATAGACCGTACACCAGTTTCCACAACATGCTAGAGAACATTATCAATTTCTTCAAGGTGCATGTGCATCTTGTTCTTCCAGTAGGTGTAGTCCGTCCCTTCAAAGGTAGGACAGCTTGTTGTGACCTTGGTCATACTTGCGGTCGACATAACTAAAACTATAGGTGGTTAAACAAAAATCACACAAAACAAGGGAGTACCTTGCTTTGATACCAATTTAAAGTGCGTTAGATCGACTAGAGGGGGGTGAATATGCAATTTTTATGAATTCATCACTAAGGAAATTTCTGGCGAGGAAATTCCTGAGTCATGAACATCAAGCAGAGAAATAATTACTCACGCGAGCGTGCAACACAACAAAAGCATAATCTTCATGATGAAATGAAACACAAAGTTTGCACAAGTACCATATTCAGGATATGCAGGTGAAGAACAAGTGAAGTGAAGAATTTGGGGTGAGGAAATTGTGGAAGTCTTCCGTCAAATTCTTCAAATAGTAACGACCAATTTCAGCAACAGATAAATGAGTAAATGAATGGATTGAGGAAAAAGAACCAGGTACTCGGTGAAGATAGTGATTTGATGACCCAGTTCCAAATGATGTGACAGTCGTACCTCTGGTTTGGAGCGGCTTGGTATTTAGACTAAAGGACACACAGTCCGAGGACACACAGTCCTTACCGTATTCTCCTTGAGCTAAGGACACACAGTCCTCACCCAAAACATGTGGTAAGTCTTCAGGGAAGACTTCCAAACCCTCAGAAACACGGTCACCCGGCGATCCACAATTTACTTGTAGATGCTCTAGACCATGATGCATAAATGTATGGAGGATGCACAATCCTCAAAAGTGTAAAGTGTCAGTTCCACATAGGAACATGTTTTGGTTTGGGTGATTGGGTTTTTCTTCACCGATGATTTTCTCTCAAAGTATCCGAGGAATGTATTGCTCTGAAATGACAAGTATCAGTTTCTCTTGCGGAGCATCCAACCAGCTAGTGGATATGGGGGCGACTATTTATAGCATGCGAGCAATCCGACATGATTTGACATAATTGCCCCAATGATATGACCATTATGTAGATAAGGTTAGGTATAGATGGCGTGTGGCGCAGCAATGGTCGGAATCTTTCAACTTTGAAAGTCCTCACGCCTCTCATGTCCCTCACTTGTAGGTAATTCGCACTAGCAAAAACCTAACTCCTCAGTTAGAGAAAATTCCATAGAGACCAGAAGATCTTCGTCTCTGTAACTGAAGAATTTTACTAAACTGTAAAATATTTCCAAAGGCTTCACTCGAAGGATTGGGTATGTGTAGGCTTTGATGAGCATCACTTGGATACTTTCCATAGCTTTACCTCGATCCCCTTCAATAGTACGGTGGTCCTATGACTCAAAGGAAACGAACTGAAACTACAAAAACAAAAGTCTTCACTCTTCAAAGTCCTCACATCAATTTCTTCACAGACACACCAATTTCCTCGCTTTCAAAGTCTTCGAGGTATTACTAAAGTCTTCAGCCGAAGACATTCATTTCTAGGGGTCGATATTCTTCGAATAACTCAAACTTCTCAGCGACTTATAGAGCATGTGTACACTTACAAACACATTAGTATTTTGACCTGTAAGTCTTCAGTATACCAAAATCACTAAGGGGCACTAAATACACTTACATTCTCCCCCTTTTTGGTGATTGGCGATAAATAGATTAGGTTTTCAATGGGGATAATAATATGAAGTGTAAGTAGAGTGTTTGAGGAATTTGTTACCAAGATATTGAGAAACTCCCCGTGAAGATGTGCATATTTGAGGAATTTCATTTGGACTGTAGATGCACATTGTAAGTTTATACCATCCTATATCTTGAAATCCATGCAAGAATTTAACATATGTCATAAGGAAATGAAAAGCATGATGGAAAGTCGTGTCTGACGAATTTTAGCATGCATGCATTAATCAACATGAGGAATAAGCATGTGAACTAAATGGTTCGAAACTGTCGGACCACCACCGGGCATAAGTTTACAACTCATACAACCAAATACTTCTGAAGAACAAGAGCTTCAACTTAAAAAATATAGTTCACGAACCCATAAGGTAGACCCGCTTGAAGACTAACTGGGATTTCTCCCCCTTTGTCATGAAGTGACGAAAAGGAAGAAAACTGAGGACTAACACCCTGAAGAATATCAACTTGTTGATGGAGGCCTCATGAATAAATCATGAAGATTTATTGGAATCCCATGAATGATGTTGAATAGAAAATTGTTCATGATTCCCACAGCGTCTTCTTCTTCAGAGTAATGGCCCTTGATGGGACTGAGGGGTTTGGTCAAGATGCGGTATACTTTCTTCGGCAAATAGAGCACTTCTTTGATGAGGAATGTGGTCCTTGCTGGCTTGCCAGGAGCCAAAGGCTTCATCAACACTTGCATCAGGTGATCTGACAACTCAAGTTCATCATAGAGGCATCTGGCTCATTCTGAGGGAATTGGAACTCAGACCGCACGAAGTAACTCCACAGCAAGAGCTGTGTAGTGAGTGTCTTCAGTCATCCATTCTAGAACCCAAGTGTTTATATCTCATGCTTCACCCGAAAGATGCAAAATAGCATAGAATTGAAGAATGAGCTCTTCATTCCAGTCGCAGATGTCCATGCACAATGGAAGTAGGTCAGCTTCAAACAGAACGTTGAGGATAGGCACGAAGAAGGGAATGAATTTCATGTCTCCATGAGGAATTTGTTGATGCTGAAAAAGCTTGTTCTTGTCAAAGAGAACAACACCATAGTAGTTCATCTGTGCACTAGTCCAAAATATCTTGTGCCTCATCCTTGGGGAGTCATATAGATCTGGGCTGATGAAATAATGACGTTCATCAAAGAATCTCTCCTTCTGGAATTTTGGCCTTTTTGAACCATTGTAAGGCTGAAGAGTCTTGGGTTGAAGATTTTCCTTGAATCGGCCCACAAGTCTTCGGAGATATTTAGTCTAAGGAATTTGAGCCAGGACCATACAGATTGAATATTTTGAACATGAGGTTCATTAGAAGTGTCCTCACCTTGAGGACGAGAAGTTTCTTCATCCACATTTTCTTTAGTGTGAGGAATATGCTTTGTAGATTCATCAATTTCCTCTGCAGTAGTATCCTCAGCGGTGGTTTGATTCACAGTTCCCTCAGCTGATGTAGCTCATTCATTCTCAGCGATTGACTTGATTGGAGTGTGTTTGTCATCAGACCCTGTACGAATTTCTTCAGTGACTGCAGTGGACTGAGGATTGTGAGGAACTGGAGTTGCCAGTGGTGACTTGGGATGAGCTTCTTCCCAATATTCGTCGTTCATAACAAGTGTTTGGCATCCAATATCCACATCTTCATATATTTTTTTCTTCATCGCCCACCTCTGTTCTCTGCTAAGGTGGAGGATATGATTCTTGGGGAATTGAAGGATTTGGTTCCGCTTCAATTTCTTCATGGACCTGCTCTATGCAGCAGCAGATCGAGTATCCTCCATTTCTTCATCCCATTATGGGATGACATGTTTGGCACCAAACGGCACCACCTCGTAAGATGGTACCATGTTGATAGGAGTGGCATAAATAGGTGTAGTTGAGGAACTTTCCAAAGCCCTCAAACGTTTGGCTTCTGAGGACTCTGAGCTTGTTGAAGCCTTTGTCTTCTTAGCTGCTCCCTTTTCAGAAGCCTTGGTTTTCTTCACTTCTGATAGAGAAGGATGCGTCACTTTCTTCACTTTTGACGAATTCGGTGTCGGGGCAGATTCTTCAGGCACGGTTGTTGCAGTCGTCCTAGCAGTAGCAGTTTCTTCATGCACAGTAGTTTCTTCAGCTCGTCTGGAAGGTTCTTAAGGTGCACATTCATCACGTGCTTGAACTATTTTAGCCCTGGCAGTTTGTTCACGTAGTTGAGCAGAGGAACTGGCGAGAGGATTTTGTGGTTGCGTGGAATTTGTAACCCTGGTGTTGTGGTCTGTGATGGCTTTGGTTGCCATGTTGACGAATCTGACCTTTGCACCCTTCCAGCCTGCATGATAGTGACTCAATTCTTCACTGAGATTTTTGATCTCAGGTTGTGCGAATACGATCTGGTCAGGGGTCAAAGAGAGAATTTTATTCTTCATAAAACTTTCTTTCTGACCTTGTGCTTTTCTGGCCCGTTTGGCCTTCTCAACCTTCCACTTTTCTTCATTGATGAAACCCGTCAACACATGACTCGGTCCAGGTGGAAGCTTCAAATCATCAATAGGTGTTTGAGGATCTTGATACCACAGGTTAGTGAAGTCTAACGCCGCCTTTGGATCCAACATGAGGGGAATGTTGGTGCCTTTGGCATGTGCAACCCTCTCTTGTTTGTTTTTGATGATTGTAGCAACTACTTCATCATGAGCTTCTTCATCTTCCTCAGATCATGAGGGGACATTGAGGACCACCTTGTTAGGGCTAGGAATTTTACCTCGCCCAACGGTCATCTTTTTCTTCATGGTTGCACTAGAAGAAGTGTGCACAGAGCCAGAAGTAGAGGGTCCTGAGGGAATTAAAGTCCTCATTGGACGCTGGCTTGTCTCTAGTTGCATTGATAGTAAGGATTGTGTGGCAGTCACTGAGGACTTTGCAGCCACATTTGGAGCCGACTGAGGAATTAGCTGTGAAGAATGTGCAGTTGAGGAATTTGCCTTGATGGATGATTTTTTCATCGAAGGTGGCTTCACAACATTTTAAGTGCGAGAGGCATCAGCGGCAGTGGATGGCGCAACAGTTGTTGGAGCAGCAGATTCCACATTCAATCTCCTCACGGCCTCTTTTGCAGTTTTTTGTAGTTTAGCGTGTTGCTTTGCACATTCTTTAGGATAGTCTTCACGAGTGGCCACGCTTGTGGGATCACCAACTTGTAGATTACCTAGAGGAGGCTTGGGCCTGGAGGTTTCAAAGCAAATTTCTTCATGAATTTTGGTGTCACATACATGTACTCATTCCATTCCATGGCACATAATCTTTCTAATTTCTACAAGCGCATCTTGCACTTTTCCTTCGTCTCCTTCCCATATATTTCTTCATCTGGGGTCCAATATTCATCATAAATGTATTCAGGTATTTCCAAAGCAGTGTTGGTCTCAGGCTTCTTTCCACCCTTCTGTTGTTTCTTCTCATCAACCATTTTCTTCACTTGAGGAATTTGGACTTTTGACGAATCTAATGAGATGTGCAAATTTTCTTCAAGAAATGTCCCAAACGAGTTGAGTTGATGAGAACCTAGAAATTCGTGAGCAGAAATTTTGTACGTGTGAACAGATTATAAGTGCGAGGAATTTGAAGAGGTCATATGCATTCTCATAAGATTTTCAAAAATTACTCAAGTTAACGAAATTGACCAATACTGTTTTGAAGAATTTTTCTAAGTGTTCTTGTCTTGGGTTCCAGAGTTGTGAAGATCTAAAAATTTACACAATTGACGAATCTCCGGAAGAATAGTGTAACTTAGTGAAATTTATCAAGTGATCTAAGTACAGGAAGTGTTCATATGATAAATTTGCTAACGAATAAAACTTTTGGAAGATTTTATGGAAACACAACGATCTACAAGGGCAGTAAAATTAGATTTTAATTACCCTTGTCGAGGAACAAAAAGAACACGACGAACAAAACCAAGTGGAGTAGAAGCTCATCGTTTCAGATCTACAGAGCCCTAACTTGGCAGCTGAAGACAGCTACGGCGGCACCGGAGGGAGGATATTCGCGTCCGCATGAGCACGACGCTGAGGAGGTCGAGGAAGTGAAGCTCTTCCTCACTGGCAATGATGATTTCGAGCGGCGGTGCTAGGTTTGGGCTTCGAGCGGTGGGAAGTGAATCGGGAGGAAGGAACAAACTGAGGGGTGAGACTGGGGTATTTATGGCCCATGTGAAAACGGTCTGGTCGGAAGTTTTCAGACCAAACTGTCCCTGACTCTTCCTCTCCGCTCAACATGTGGCACCCCCACATTAAGCAATGGAGTTAGTGGAGATCATGCTTATCTAGTCATGGGTAGTGGGAGCGATTTGATCGGAAACGACCAAAAATTATGATGATTTTTAGGACATTGTTCGCAAATTCTTCACCTGACAAGGACTCAGTGAAGACTTTGAACAAGTTTCAAATAGAACTGTAAGTGCATCTAGTGCGCCTTAGTGATTTTGGTGTATTGAAGACTTATAGGTTAAGAAACTGATATGTTTGTCAGTGTACACAAGCTCTATAAGTCGTTGAGGAGTTTGAGTTATTAGAGGAATATCGTCCCCTAAAAGTGTATGTCTTCAGCTCAAGACTTTGGTATTCCCTTTGAAGATTTTGAAAGTGAGGAAATTGGTGTGTCCGTGAACAAATCGACGTGAAGATTGTGAAGCGTGAAGACTTTCATTTTCATTGTTTCATTTTCTGTATTCTGTGTCATAGGACCACTGTACGTCCCCAACGTAACTATAATTTTTTACTGTTCCATGCTATTGTATTATCTGTTTTGGATGTTTTACATGCATTTACATGCTATTTTATATTATTTTTGGGACTAACATATTAATCTAGAGCATAGTGCAAGTTTCTATTTTTTCCATGTTTTTGAGTATTGCAGATAAGGAATACTAAACGGAGTCCAAACGGAATAAAATCTTCATAATGACTTTTCTTGGACCAGAAAAAACCTGCAAGACTTGGAATAGGGGCAGGACACCTGTAACGCCCCTGACACACCCGTTGCCAGTCGTGACTCCTTACAGGATCTACACTAGCCTGACATATCAATACTAGTCTTTTCTGCACACTTTGTCTCCACTCATGCGCACCCGGGATCAACTTCCGGGTCGGTCACCCATCCTAGAACTACTCCAAGCCAAGCACGCTTAACCTGGGAGTTCTATTCGAATGGGCTCCCAGAAAAGAAGGAATTCCTTATTGATATGAGTAGTCTATCATCCCTAATAAGGGAGGCTATCACAACACCTGCCGGGAGGCGATTAGCCTGCAGGGCGCGCAGGGGGGGGGGGGGTCGCGCCCCCTAGCTTGTGGGCCCCCTGCAGGTCTCCTAATCCCTAATCCTCATCCTATAAATTCCCAAATATTCCCCTATTGTCAAAAAGAGATGACAAAATACTTTTCCGCCGCCGAGATCCTTTGTTGCCGTGAGATCCAACCTCGGAGCCTTTTCCGATAATCTTTCGGAGGGGGAATTGATCAAGGAGGGCATCTACAACAACTCCAGTGCCCCTCCGATGATGCGTGAGTAGTTCACCACAGACCTACGGGTCCATATCTAGTAGCTAGATGGCTTCTTCTCTCTCTTTGTTCTTCAATACCATGTTCTTCATGATCTTCATGGAGATCTATCCGATGTAATACTCTTTTGCTGTGTGTTTGTCGAGATCCAATGAACTGTGGCTTTATGTTCAAATTATCTATGAATATTATTTGAATCTTCTCTGAATTCTTATATGCATGATTTCATATATTATTAAGTCTCTTCAAGTTATTGGTTTGGTTCGTCCAATTAGATTGGTAATTCTTGCAATGGGAGAAGTGCTTAGTTTTGGGTTCAATCTTGCGGTGTCCTCACCCAGTGACAAAGTAGGGGTAGCGAGGCACGTATTGCATTGTTGCCATCGAGGATAAAAAGATGGGGTTTTCATCATATTGCTTGAGTTTATCCCTCTACATCATGTCATCTTACTTAATGCGTTACTCCGTTCTTCATAAACTAAATACTCTAGATGCAGGAAGGAGTCAGTCGATGTGTGCAGTAATAGTAGTAGATGAAGAATCGTTTCTGTCTACTTGACACGGACGTGATGCCAAATGCATAATCATTGCCTTGGATATCTTCGTAATTATCCACTTTCCTATCAATTGCTCTACAGTAATTTGTTCACCCACCGTATTATTTTCCTTTATGAGAGAAGCCTCGAGTGAAACCAATGGCCCGTGGGTCTATTTTCCATATTATACTTTCAGATCTATAAACCAAAACTACCAAAAATGTATTGCTGCTATTTATTTACTTTCGTTTTACTTTCGTATATATCAATCTTTTATATCCATCTCTATTAGATCTCATCCTTGCAAATAACTCTGAAGGGATTGACAACCCCTTTTTAGCATTGGGTGCAAGTGTTTGATTCTTTGTGTAGGTACTACGATTGGGGCCTTGCTTGTTCCTCCTACTAGATTGATACCTTGGTTCTCAACAAACCGAGGGCAAATACTTATCTACTTTGTTGCATCACCCTTTCCTCTTCAAGGAAAAACCAACGCAAACTCAAGAAGTAGCAAGAAGTATTTCTGGCGTCGTTGCCGGGGAGGATACATAGCAAGATCAGGCCTACCAAGTACCCATCACAAACTCATCTCTTGCATTTACTTTATTTGTCATTTGCCTCTCATTTTCCTCTCCCCCACTTATAAAATTATTTTCAGAAAATACCAAAAATATTTCCCTTTTTATTCGCCCTTCTTCAGCTCGTCTTTTTTTGTTTTCCGTTTGTTCATTTCCATGGCTGAACCCAAAAGTTATGATCCATATCTTAAGAAGTTGGAAGATATTAAGAATAATGCTAAGGGATTCATGTCGCTCCAATTTGACCATAATAGTTTCTTTAGGAACAAGCTTAAGGCCTTGTTTGGTACTAGTGTTTTTTACGAGATTGGTGGGGATAATCCTCCAAGGGATTGGGTGAAACCCCAACCTTCACCTAATCCCTTCAAATCCCCATTTATCCCCAATACACTAGGTAGGGGTAGTGTATTGGGTATTGAGAAAAATGCACTATAATTTGGGGATTTGAAGGGAAATGTGGGGATGAAACATGTCAAATACACTAGAACCAAATGGTGTTATGGGATGTGTGGGGATTGAGGGGTTTGACCGGGATAATCCCCACAAATTCCCTAAAATACACTAGTACCAAACAAGGCCTAAATAACAAAGGTTTACGTTGGAATACATGAATAAAGAACTTGATGATATGACCAAGGAATTTTCTGGTTTAAAATCTTAGTTTGCTCACCTCGAAAATTTAGTAGGCCAAATTTCTGATAAACAAGCCACCTTAGTCAATAAAATGGCCGCAAAGCCAGAATCTTTAAATAATGATGAAGGTCTTAGAGCGATTGATGTGACTCCTATTGAATCTTTGTTTTCTAGTATAAATCTTGAAAATTATGGGACTAGAGATAAGTCAACTTTAAGTAAAAGGCATCCCAATGATTCAGAGTATGTATATCTGAGTAAGTTTTATAAGTACTTAAACATATATGCAAAAGACACTATAGCTTAGTCCTTAGAGTAAGTTGAAGTGTTCGGTTTGCACGGGTCGCGTGAACAAAATAAGCAAGTGATGAATAACTTAAGTGACGAATTTGAGGTGAGGAATTCAGAGAAAGTCTTCAGTCAGATGCTTCAAATAGTACAAAGCAAAGTTATCAACATGCAATTGAGGAAATGAAAGAGTTGAAGAAATAGAACATGTAGCTCGATGAAGACAGCGGTTTGATGACCCAGTTCCAACTTCTGTGACAGTCGTACGTATGGTTTGGAGCCGCTTTGTATTCAAACCAAAGGACACACATTCCCTACCATATTCTCCTTGAGCTAAGGACACACAGACCTCGTCGAATACTCGTGGTCTGTCTTTGGGGCAGACTTCCAAACCCTCACAAGCTCGGTCACCCGGTGATCCACAATTGATTGATGGATACTCTAGACCACGATGCCTAATCGTCTAGAGGATGCACAGTCCGCAAAGGTAACAAGCGTCGGTTCCACACACAAACAATCTCTTGAGTGATGCTCAATCACTTTCGGTTTTTTGGGTTTTGGTTTGGGTATTTGGGGTTTTTCCTCACTTGATGATTTTCACTCAAAGTCCTCAAGGATTGGGTTGCTTTAAATGACAATTGTTAGTTTCTTTTAGAGCAGCGAACCAACTAGTGGTTGTGCGGGTGGCTATCTATAGCATGGGAGCATCACAACATGATATGACATTAATGCCACCAATGATATGACCGTTGTGTCGATAAGATTGGGGACACGTGGCACGCGGCGTGGCAACGGTCGGAAAATTCAACTCTGAAAGACCTCATGTCTCTCATGTTCCTCATTGATAGGCAATTCGCACTGGCGAAATCCTAACTCCTCAGTTACTGCAATTTTTTCAGCGACCAGAAGAACTTCGTCTCTCTCACTAAAGAGTTTGACTAAGCTATGATAGATTGTCAAAGGCTTCACCTGAAGGATTTGGTATGTGTAGATTTTGAGTTGAGCGTCATGAGGAAATCTTTCCTTAGTATTACCTCGAACCCCTTTAATCGTACGGTGTTCCTATGACTCAAAAAAGAAGAAAATGAAACAGAAAGAGTAAATCTTCAAGCTTCAAAGTCCTCACACCATTTTCTTCGGGATACACGAGGTTCCTCATTTTCAAAGACTTCATGAGTAATAGCAATTTATTCGCTATCATAGTTTTCAAGGAATGACCAAAGTATTCAACCAAAGATATACATTTTTAGGGGTCGATATTCTTCGAATAACTCAAACTCCTTAGTGACTTATAGAGCACGTGTACACTCACAAACATGTCAGTGTCTTAACCTATAAGTCTTCAATCCACCAAAATCACTAAGGGGCACTAGATGCACTTACAAGAACAGGATGAAGATGCGGACAGTGGCAGCACAACACCTGTGATGAATGATGACTATTGGGAAGAGGCTCATTCCAACTCTCCATTGTATACTCCAATTCCTCAAGTTCCTCTGTCCCCTGCAACAACTGAAATTTAGACAGGATCTAAATAAAAGAACACTTCGGTGAATTCTATCCCGAAAACTGAATCACCTGCATCAGCTGAAGACATAGCAAATGAAAGAGCTACTGAGGAAACTGTTGCGCCTGAAATTGATGATTCTGTGCAGCATGCTCCTCAAATTGAGAAGAGTGCCGATGAAGAACATATTCCTTAGAGTGAAGACACTGCCTCCGGACCTCATGTTGATAATCCTCAGTCGGAAGTGATTGTGGCTGAGATTCCTCAACCTGAAGATCTTCGAAGAATTGTGGGCCAGTTCAAGCCAAATCTTCAACCAAAGAGTCTGCAGCCTTACCCTGGAACAAAAAGGCCAAAGTTTGACAAGGCAAAATTCTTTGATGAACATCACTATTTCATGATGCAAATCATTTGGACTCTCCAAGGATCAGGCGCAACAGATTTTGGACCCTCACTCAAATGAACTATTATGGCCTTGTACTCTTCAACAAGGACAAGGTTTTTCCACATTGACAAATTCCTCATGCAGATATGGAGAATATTCCTTGTTTTACTCAAGTTCTTCGTGTTCTTCATGACGCTGGACTACTGCCATTCTGCATGGACATCTTTGGCTAGAATGAATAAAACATTCTTCAATCTATGCTACATTGCACATCTCAGGAGATGTCTCAGATGACAACACTTGGGTTCTAGACTGGATGACTCAAGATACTCACTACAGAACCCCTGCCATGGAATTACTTCGTGTAGTCCAAGTTCCAATTCCCTCAGAAGGAGCGAGATGCGTCTATGAAGAAACTAAACTACCAAATCACATGATGCAAGTGCTAATGAATTGTTTGTCTCCTCGCAAGCCACCAAGAACCACATTCCTTGTGATGGAATTGATCTATGTGCCCAAGACAGTATACCGCATTTTGTACAAAACCTTTTGTGCAATCAAGGGTAATGACTCCAACGATGAAGAAATTGTGGGTATCATGAAGAATTTTCTCTTCAATATTATTCATGGGATTTCAATAAACCTACATGATTTATTCATGAGGACTCTAGCCAATACACGTGTGTCACCATTTGATCTAAAGCCTTATGCGCCATGGATCATGAAATTCATCACGCCGAGATTTGCAATTCCCTACAAGGGAGATATTCTGAATCACCTCACCTACTTGCCTCCACTGGAAGTCGTCAAGAAATCTGTCGAGATGATTGAAGGCAAAGGAAAATCTGTGGTTGATGAAGGATCTCGGCCCCTTGATGGCCAATTTTGCAAAGCTGCGTCATATTCCACCAATGACAATACTGCCTCACAAGACTCAGCTGCCAGAGGCAAAGCCCATCATGAATATGCACCACGGGTGATGAATGACCGTGAGCTCTTGCTAAGTCTTCATCACAAGGTTGATCGCAACCGCAAATGTGTAAAGCGTCAAGTTTGGTGCCATTGTAAAAGGCTTGACTACAACTTAGAATGTTGTGAAGAAACATCACTATTATCTTCATGAGATCTTTGACTGCAAATGGGCCATTCTATCTCACCACAAGACTCTTGAGGAACTCACTAAAATGGAGTTCCAGCAAGACTTCGACCGGTCCTTGCCTCCAAAGAAGAAGTCCAACAAGATTCCAGTTCCTCAACTGGTGGCTAGCACATTTTCCTCAACGTGCACAATCGATGAAGCTGAAGATCTTGACGACACTCCTACGACAAACGACCCCAACGCTCCTCCTCCACCAACAAAGTGATATTCTTCAAGGGCATTAGTCCTTAGTTTCATCTCTTTTCGTCACTTGATGCCAAAGGGGGAGAAATCCGAGTTAGTCTTCAAGCGGGTCTAGTTTATTAGTTTATGGGTTTTTGAACTATATTTTCTTTAATTTAAAAATCTCGTTCTTCTGAAGTGTTTGGTTGTCTGAGTTGTCAAATTATGCCTAGTGGTGGTCAGACACTTTTGAACCATTTTTTCGCATGCTTATTCCTCATGTTGATTAGTGCATGCATGGTGAAATTTGTCACATTCCACTTTCCATCATGCATTTCAATTTCTTCAAGTTATATGTCAAATGTCTGCATGGATTACAAGATATAGGGAGAGATCTCCATGGTATAAATCCTCAATGTGCATTTGCAGCCCAAAGAAAATTTCTCAAATATGCACATCATCATGACGACTTTTTCTATATCTTGCATTCAAATTCCTCAAACTCTGTACTTACACTGTATATTATGATCCCCATTGAAAACTTAACCTATTTGTCATCAACCACCAAAAAGGGGGAGATTGTAAGTGCATCTAGTGCCCCTTAGTGATTTTGGTGTATTGAAGACTTATAGGTTAAGAGACTGATATGTTTGTGAGTGTACGCAGGCTCTATAAGCCGGTGAGGAGTTTGAATTGTTCAAGGAATATCGACCCCTTAAAATGTATGTCTTCGGCTGAAGACTTTGGTATTTCCTCTGAAGACTTTCAAAGCGAGGAAATTGGTGTATCCATGCAGAAATCGATGCGAAGACTCTGAAGCGTGAAAATTTCATTTTCATAGTTTCATTTTCTAGTATACTGTGTCATAGGATCACCATACTGTTAAAGGGGGTCGAGGTAAAACTAAGGAAAAGTTTACAAGTGATGCTCATGTCAAAGCCTACACATACAAACCCTACGGATGAAGCCTTTGGAAATCTTCAACAACTTAGTCAAATTCTTCAATGACACAGACGAAGATCTTCTCATCTCTGAGGAATTTGCTCTAACTCTGGAGTTAGGTCTTCGCCAGTGCGAATAACCTATGTGTGAGGAACATGAGTGACATGAAGACTTTCATAGCTGAAACGTTCCGACCGCGGCTATGTTGCGCGCCAGCTATCCCCAAACTTATCCATCTAACGGTCATATCATTGGGGCATTTATGTCAATTCATGTGAGGATTCCTCCTCGACTATAAATAACCGCCCACCATAACCACTAGTTGGATGGCTGACCCGTGAGAGAAACTGATACTTCTGATTTGAAACCAATCCTATCCTCGAAGACTTTGAGAGAAATTCATCAGTGAGGAAAAAACCCAAACACCCAAACCAAAACCCAAAACCTAAAGTGATTGAGCATCATGGAAGAGACTGTTCTTATGTGGAACTGAGACTTGTTATCTTTGAGGACTGTGCATCCTCCAAACGGTTAGGCACCATGGTTTAGAGCATCGAGCAATGAATCATGGATCGCCGAGTGACCAAGTTTGTGAGGGTTTGGAAGTCTGCCCTCAAGACTCACCATGAGTGTTGGGCGAGGATTATGTGTCCTTAGCTCAAGGAGAATACGGTAAGGACTTAGTGTCGAGGGACTTTGTGTACTTTGGTTTAAATATCAAGCCGCTCCAAACTAGACATACGACTATCACAGCAGTTGGAACTTGGTCATCAAATCATTGTCTTCATCGAGCACCGTGTTCTAATTCCTCGACCCAAATTCTTCACTTAACTTATTTTTCACCTGCATATCCTGATCATACTACTTGTGCAATCCGGACATTTTGTTTCACTCTGATAACTATTCTTTCGCTGTTTTGCACACCCGTCTGAGTACTAAGTCCACTGCACACAGTTCGTGACTGAGGACATTCCTCACAACGAATTTCCTCAGTGAAGAATTCATAAAAATCATTTATTCACCCCCTCTAGTTGATTTAACGCACTTTCAAGAACGCATGTGAATAATTTGAGAATACACCAGGTTGAACTTAGCATAGAGGGGGAATGGGACCGATCACATTCACATAGAAGAAAAACCAATATGAGGACTTAGAAATATGTGAATGTTGTTGAGTACTTTGAAAGCTCAAAAATAATTATATAATCAATGCAGAACACATGTTGAAAAGTTTGAAGAATTTGAACTTCTTGAGGAATTCACCAACTTGAGGAATTTGAAAAATTGAAGAATTTGCAAAAATCTCAACTTTTTGAAGAATTTCAACTTGAAGAATTTCAAATTGGGTTGGTGGCGTAACCCACCGTATAAGAATGATGATATCACACACCAAGTACAATTGTTGTAGGGTCGTGAGAATCAAATTCTTCATTAATTTCTTCAAACTTAGAGTATTATTCTTGATTGATTTAAGAAAAATGTTACTTCGTGCGTTTCACATATAATTCATCAATTTTGCATAAGTGTTAGGATGTGTGTCCTTTCATAGAAAATTCGAAGATTTTAAGATATTTAGCTCACACCGCAACTTGAAAAATATCTTTTCATCCAAGGGCTTAGTGAAGATATCCACTAGGTGTCCTTCAATCTTCACGTGGTCGATGACGATGTTGCCCTTGAATACATGATCATGAAGAAACTGATGATGAATCTAGACGTGCTTGGTCTTCGAGTGTTGTACTAGGTTGATTGAAGTAGAGTGGCAGATTCTTGATGTTGATTTTGCAGTCCTTGAGGGTTTGCTTCGTCCACAATAGTTGAGCACAACATGAAGCACCAGCAATATACTCAGCTTCAGCAGTGGAAAGTGACATGGAGTTCTGCTTTTTTGAGGACCAAGAGAATAAAGATCGTCCCAGGAAATAGCAGGTGCCTGATGTTGACTTGCGATCAACACGGTTATCGGCATATTCACAGTCAGAATATCCAACGAGATGAAGATCTGAGCCTTTGGGGTACCATAATCCAAGCGTTGGCGTGTGAGCTAGATATCGAAAAATATGCTTCACATCCTTATGGTGTGATTCCTTTGGTGTTGCTTGTAAATGGGCGCACATGCAAATACTAAGCATAATATCTAGCGTATATGCACATAGGTACAATAAAGATCCAATCATGGAGCCATATACCTGCTGACTGAAATCTTTACCATTTTTGTCAGTGCGGAGGTGATCATTGGTATGCATTGGAATTTTGACTCCTTTGCATTCATGCATGCCAAATTTCTTCACAACATCCTTGATGTATTTCTCCTAGGAGATGAAGATGTCATTCGTTGTTGATGAATTTGTAGTTCGGGGAAGAATGTCAACTCCCCCATCACGGAAATTTGATATTCTTCACCCATCATGTAGGTAAATTCGTCACTGTAACGCTTGTCAGTACAACGAAAGATAATATCATCTACATATATATGATACACAAATAGTTCATTGCATAGGATTTTGCGAAAGAGTAGGATCAAGTGAACTGGGTTTGAAGCATTTCTTCATGAGGAATTCCTTAAATGTGTCTTACCACGCCCAAGGGGCTTGCTTGAGTCCATAGAGAGTCTTGTTGAGTGTGAAGACTTTGTCAGGATGCTTTGGTTCTTCAAAACCTGCGGGCTGAGCAACATATACTTCTTCCTCAAGATTACCATTGAGGAATGCACTTTTCACATCCATTTGATACAAGGTGATATTATGATTGTTAGAATAAGCAAGAAATATATGAATAGCTTCAAGTATAGCAATAGGTGCAAAAGTTTCATCAAAGTTAATTCCTTCAACCTGTGTGTATCCTTGTTCTACAAGCCATGCCTTGTTCCTCACTACCTGAGTTTTTTCGTCTTGCTTGTTTCGGTAGATCCACTTAGTACTGATGACATTGTGCTTGCGAGGGTTAGGCCGCTTGACAAGTTCCCACACATTATTCATCTTGAATTGAGGAAGTTCTTCTTGCATTGCTTGAATCCACTCAGGTTCCATGATGGCTTCATCAACTTTCGAGGGTTCTGTGATAGACACAAAGGAAGAGTGCCGACAAAATTTAATTAAATGTGAAGCTTTGAGCGAGTGAGGGGACCTAGCGCATTGATATCATCATGGATTTTGTTAATTTGCACTTCATTTGCAATCCTTGGATGCGTAGGTTGAAGACTTTGATCAAGTTGAGGAATTTGATCAGGAGAAATTTCCTCACGTACACCAGCCCTAATTTCTTCGTTGTTTGGGATGACTTCTTCAATAGGCGTTTGGTCCTCAGTAGGAATGATATCTTCAGTAGCTTTGAATCCATTCCTTAGGAGGCATTTCATCTAGCACAGGAGGAAGGTGCTCTTTTTGCGAGCCATTAGTTTTATCGAACCGCACATCTACAGCTTCAACAACTTTGTTCTGGTAGTTGTTGAAGTCTCTATCTGTGAGTCCTTTCCATAACCAAGCATAAAACCCTCATGTGCTTTCCGTGCAAATTTTGATCTGCAGTGAGGGTCTGTAATCCAGCATCTTGCACCGAAGACTTTTAAATAACTTACATTGGGTTTCTTGTCAGTGAGGAGTTCATATGAGGTATTCTTGAGGCATTTGTGAAGAACCATGTTGATGATGTGGCAGGTAGTGTTGATTCCCTCAGGCCAGAAGCAATGAGGAGTCTGATATTCTTCAAGCATAGTGTGCGCCATCTCAAAAAGAGTCATGTTCTTGTGCTCCAAGATGCCATTTCGTTGCGAATTATAAGGGGTAGACAACTCATGTGTAATACCAAATTGATCAAGATAGTCATCAAGACCAGTATTCTTGAATTCTATCCCATTATCACTCCTCGTGTGCTTGATCTTGATGCCGAAGTTCGTCGAGGCCCTTGAGGAAAATCGTTTGAAGACTTCTTGCCCTTCAGTTTTGTAATAGATAATATGCACCCAAGTGTAACATGAATAATCATCTACAATGACAAAGCCATATAGTGATGTTGCATTGGTTAGAGTAGCATAATGAGTAGGTCCAAATAGGTCCATGTGAAGCAATTCAGAAGGACGAGTGGTGCTCATGATTGTCTTCGAGGGGTGCTTGAATTTGGTCATCTTTACAGATTCACAAGCCCCACACAGATGATCCTTGAGGAATTTAACACCTTCAATGCTAATGGCATGCTTTTTATTTGCGAGTGTGTGCAGATTCATCATGCCTGCAAGATCAAGTCATCGATGACATAGCCAGCTCTGTGAGGCTTGTGCAAGTAGACACATGTACGGTGTGGACCTGTAGAGGAATCAACAATGCACAAGTCTCTTCTCCTAAAATCTTCGAAGACTTTGGATTTGTCAGATTCTATGATGACTACACATTGATATTTTCCAAAGATGACAATCATATCAAGGTCACAAAGCATTGAGATAGACATGAGGTTAAACCCAAGGGATTCGACAAGTATTGAGATAGACATGAGGTCCTAGGATATAGCCACCTTATCGAGGACCAATATCTTGCTTTTTTCCTTTGTCTGCGTAGGTGATATGCTTCAGTGGTGATGGGGTTAGTGGGATGTTCATCAATAAACTCTTGTCTCGAGTCATGTGATTTGTACATCCACTGTCAATAACCCACTTTGTGGTTTTGGGGTTGTCATCCTGCAGATGAATTAGTACTGCTTACCATCTCATATGCTTGAGAGTGAAGAATATGATATCAAATTGATCAGACCTAAATTTCATCACATAGTGTAGAGTAAGATAATATTGAGGACGTGTGAAATGAGAATCATTTCATCAAGATTAGCTTGCAGCGTATCTAGCATTTCCTTTGGTCTCTAGCAAACTCTACAGCTGATCATGTTCATCTAGAGACCTGACTTGTAGAAGACGTTAGTTCAATTTCTTCAACACCCACATCTGAAGGGGTGGCAAAGAGTTCATCATCCCACGAGCACCATAAGAGAATTTTGGCATTGACGCTAATGCACTTCATTTCACAGGAGGGGGTTAGTGTACTCAAATGAATATGCACAAAAATTCTTCGAGGACTTATGAACATAGTGATTTGAGGAATAGCGCACATATTCATGTCCCTTGTAGTTTCCTTGCATATCAGAAGCATTAGCACGAGTACGAGCAGAATTTTGACCATATGAGGAATTTGATCCTCGTGAAGACTTTGGTCCACTTGAGGAATTTGATCTGGTATTCCTGTTCTTCACTGGTGGTGTCATGAGAACATTCACGTGAAGTCTTTCCAAGTTGCTTTTGGGAACCTAGATTTTGTTCAAGGGTGGTCCATTCATGTAGTTAGTTCCAACATATCTAGCAACTACTTCACCATTTTGATTTTAAACAGTTTATAGTTGGAGTCAAATGACTCATCACATGATTGCTTCATCATATGGAATTTTGACCATATGAGGAATATGAAGTTTCACATGCAAAGCCTGATAAAGTAGATGGATCAACAAGAGGTCCTTTTGCAATAACCCATGAGGTTTTGGGATACTGCTTAGGTTTCTAGTATGATCCATCAGCATTCAATTTCCTCTCAAATGCAATACCCTCTTTCCTAGGGATTCTGTTCAGAATCTTCTTTTTGAGCACATTGCAAAGGGTTTGATGCCCTCTGAGGCTTTTGTAAATGCATATCACATAGAATTCCTTCAACCCTACATTTTCGTCAGTGACATTTGTGGTTTCCTCAAGTGAGGAATTCGTAACCACAGATATCGTTGAAGAATTTGTAGCAATAGAAGCATTTTAACTTTCATGTGAAGAATTAGGAGATTCACGTTCTATTCATTTCAAGCATGGTGGAATGAATTCTTCCTATGCGGTACTGATCTGTTGACCAACCAAAGTATCATTTTCAGTATGAAGATCATCATGAGATGCCCTTAGCTTCTCGAGATCTTGCTTTATTTGAAGAAAATCATAAGAAAGCTT
This sequence comes from Hordeum vulgare subsp. vulgare, assembly GCF_904849725.1. Taxonomy (NCBI): domain Eukaryota; kingdom Viridiplantae; phylum Streptophyta; class Magnoliopsida; order Poales; family Poaceae; genus Hordeum; species Hordeum vulgare. The sequence goes on along the minus strand of NC_058520.1, from coordinate 294,464,478 downwards.
CTCATGATCAGCCAAGAGAGTGCCATGACATTCATGAAGACTATTATACCTAGACTGAAGGCTTTCAACATTATCAGTCAGGGTTTGGGTCCGATTCATTTCCTCATTCACCAGGTCATCACTTGTGTCTAGCAGTTTGTGAAGCTTTTCAAGAGCATTTCGTTGGTTAGTGCCAATATTAGTAAGCTTGTAATAACTGGGTTTTTGATAGTCATAAGGTTCACAGTCACTTGAGTGAGAAGAGGAAGTGTGTTTGGGTACCCTGGAACCTTTTGCATTAAGCAACATGTGCGAGCAAAGTGGTCATCGCAATTATCACTGTTGTTGACGTTGTCATTTTGTTCGAGGTTGAAGATGGACTTGATGACGAATGTGGTAGCAAGGGCTAGGCTTGCCACACCAGACTCTCACTCCTCTTCAAATCCTTCCTCTTCATCACATTCTTCGGATTCTTCCTCACAATCCATTTCCTTCCCAATAAGAGCTCGAGCCTTTCTGAAACTTTTCTTCTTGTGCGATGAGGACTTTGATGATGAGGATTTTGAAGATTTCTTACTTCTCTTCAAGTCATCAGAACAGTCATCCTTGTATTTCTTCTTCTTTGATTCCTTCACCTATCAAGGACAATAAGCAATGTAATGACTAGACTTCTTGCATTTATGGCAGGTTCTTTTCTTGTAGTCCTCATCTAAGATTCTGATTTCCTCATATCTCTTCTTGGAGACCTTCCGAACTGGCCTCGTTTAGAGAACTTACGGAATTTCCTCATGAGCATAGCAAGTTCATGACCAAGTTCTTCAGGATCACCAATACTGCAATTGGAGTCTTCTTCTTCAGATGAGGAAACAACCTTTGCCTTCAGCGCACAAGTACTTCCATAGCTAGGTCCATAGAGGTATCTCTTCTCACCTTGTTAGATTTCATGAGTATTGAGTCTCTCAAGAACAGCAACGGGATTAAGTAACTTGTAGTCTCTTTGTTCTTGAATCATCAGAACCAGTGTATCGAATGATGAATCAAGAGACCTTAGCAGTTTCTTGACCACCTCATGAAGTCATATCTCAGGCCTCAAGATCCTGTAGCCCATTGGAGATATCTGTGAGATGATTGAAGGTTTGCTAGCAGCTCTCATTATCAAGCCTTTTGAAGCGGTTGAAGAGATTGCAAAGAACATCAACCCGAGAGTCACATTGAGTAGATACTCCTTCATTGACCTTGGACAACATGTCCGAGATAAGCTTTGCAAAACCCAAAGCACTCACTCTGCCATACCGACCTTTGCTCAAATGTCCATAGATGATATTGTTCGCTTGAGAGTCGAGTTTCTTGAATCTCGTCACATGAGCAACATTCATAGTTGGGGTGACAGAGGGAACACCATTTTCCACAACATACCAAAGATCATTGTCAATTTCTTCAAGGTGCATGTGCATCTTGTTCTTCTAGTAGGGGTAGTTCGTCCCTTCAAAGGTAGGACAACCCACCGTAACCTTTGGTCATACCTGCGGTCGACATAACTAAAATTACAGGTGGTTAGATGCTACCTATTGAGCTTGTGTTGGTTTTCTCTTGAAGAGGAAAGGGTGATGCAGCGAAGTAGATAAGTACTTCCCTCAGTTTATTGAGAACCAAGATATCAATACATTAGGAGGAACAAGCAAGGCCCCAATCATAGTACATACACAAACAATCAAACACTTGGACCAAACGCTATAAAGGGGTTGTCAATCCCTTCAGAGTTATTTGCGAGGATGAGATCTGATAGAGGTAGATATAAAAGATTGTGGAAACAAAAGTAAATAAATTGCAGCAAAGTATTTTTGGTATTTTGGTTTATAGATCTAAAAATATAATATGCAAGATAGACCCGGGGGCATACACTACAGGAATCATCTTCTTTGCCGTCTGCCATCACAGACGGCAAAGACAATATCCCGGACGGCAAAGACAATATCGCAGACGGCAAAGATTCTCACGGCTGGCAAAATTTAGGCGTCAGCCTACGACGGCATAGGACCTTCTTTGCCATCTGCCCAGGCAAAGCGGACGGCGAAGCTCTTTGCCGTCAGCTTTCCTTAGGAGCAGTCGGCAAAGTGCTCGAGACGGCAGCCGACACGCGTTGCCTCCGTTAGGGGTTAACGGAGGATTTCCCGCCTGCCTCCCCCTCCATCTTTGCCGTTTTCCTCCCCGTCCCTCTTTGCCGTCTGCCTTCTCCTCCCCTCCCCTCCCCCTCCATCTTTGCCGTCTGCCTCCCCATCCATCTTTGCCGTCTGCCTGCTCCTCCCCTCCCCCCTCTCTCCACTCTTTGTCGTCTGCCTCCTCCTCCCCCCCTCCTCTGTTCCCTCTTATTTGTCGTCTGCCCACCCTGGAGGCTGACGGCAAAGAGACTACATAGACACCCCAGGATGCACAGCTGGGTGCCATGTGGCACCTTTGCCGTCGGCCAGCTGATGGCACAGGTCTTTGCCATCAGCTGGCAGACGGCAAAGAGCCCATATAGTTCCTATTTTTTTGTTTTATATTATTTCACAGCACACATATACACACACACACAAACACACACACACACACACATATATATATATATTTGATAGCACATTTATATAATTCACCACACATATATGATATATAGTTCACCACACATATACTTGCCAACACATATATATAATGCACCACACATATTTGATTCACCAATGTACATCCCCATATATCCAAAGAACCAACATACCAAGTATTCCACTGTTTATCCATATATACATATACATATAGTTCGACATTGTTCATCAACTCAAATGAAAACTAGATGATATACATATAAAGTTCATCCATTGACATTGTTCAACTCCATGAATGCCAGCTTCCATGCATGTAGTGTATCCAATCTGCAAAAATGTGAATAAGAAAGTTAGAAGAAGAACAAAATATGATGTTTTTCAGCTAATTATGTCTTTTTTAGCGGAAAACAAGCTAAGTATATGTGTGGTGAACTATATATCATTTGTTGGAGCTAAATTACCTAATTATGTCTTTTTTGAGCTAAATGGGCTAATTATCCCATTTTAGAGGAAAACAAGCTAAGTATATAATATTCATGAGCTAACCAAGGTTCTTGTGCCATTTTGAGGTTATTATGCCATTTTGGAGCTAAATGGGCTAATTATGTCATTGTTGGGTTAATTAAAGCAAGGATAATATGAAAGAGGAGAAGAAAGAGGAGGAGGAGGAGAAGAAGAAGAAATCAAGAAGAAGGAGGAGAAGGAGGAGAAGAAGGAGGAGGAGAAGGACTAGAAGGTCCTTGGCCTTCTCCTCCTCGTCCTCCTCGTCCTCCTCCTCCTTCTCCTTCTTCTCTTCTTCTTCTTCTCTTCTTCTTCTTCTTCTTTTTTCTTTTCATTTCGCCTATTTCTTCTCCTTTTCTCCTCTTATTGGAGCTAAATTACCTAATTATGTCTTTTTTGAGCTAAATGGGCTAATTATCCTATTTTAGAGGAAAACAAGCTAAGTATATAATATTAATGAGCTAACCAAGGTTCTTGTGCCATTTTGAGCTTATTATGGTATTTTCGAGCTAAATGGGCTAATTATGTCATTGTTGGGTTAATTAAAGCAAGGATAATATGAAAGAGGAGAAGAAAGAGGAGGAGGAGGAGAGGAAAAAGAAATCAAGAAGAAGGAGGAGGAGGAGGAGAAGGAGGAGGAGGAGGAGAAGGATAGAAGGTCCTTGGCCTCCTCCTCCTCCTCCTCCTCCTCCTTCTTCTCTTCTTCTTCTTCTCTTCTTCTTCTTCTTCTTTATTTTCATATTGCCTATTTCTTCTCCTCTTCTCCTCTTGTTGGAGCTAAATTACCTAATTATGTCTTTTTGAGCTAAATGGGCTAATTATCCCATTTTAGAGGAAAACAAGCTAAGTATATAATATTAATGAGCTAACCAAGGTTCTTATGCCATTTTGAGCTTATTATGGTATTTTAGAGCTAAATGTGCTAATTATGTCATTGTTGGGTTAATTAAAGCAAGGATAATATGAAAGAGGAGAAGAAAGCGGAGGAGGAGGAGAAGAAGAAGAAATCAAAAAGAAGGAGGAGGAGGAGGAGAAGGATAGAAGGTCCTTGGCCTTCTCCTCCTCCTCCTCCTCCTCCTCCTCCTCCTCCTCCTCCTTCTCCTTCTTCTCTTCTTCTTCTTCTTCTTCTTCTTTCTTTTCATTTTGCCTATTTCTTCTCCTCTTCTCCTCTTGTTGGAGCTAAATTACCTAATTATGTCTTTTTTGAGCTAAATGGGCTAATTATCCCATTTTAGAGGAAAACAACTAAGTATATAATATTAATGAGCTAACCAAGGTTCTTATGCCATTTTGAGCTTATTATGGTATTTTGGAGCTAAATGGGCTAATTATGTCATTGTTGGGTTAATTAAAGCAAGGATAATATGAAAGAGGAGAAGAATGGCCATTTTTTAGCTAAATGGGATAATTATCTCATTGTTGGGGAAAATAAGGTAAGGAGAATAAGATAGAGGAGAAGAAAGAGGAGGAGGAGAAGAAGAAGAAGAAATCAAGAAGAAGAAGGAGGAGGAGGAGAAGAAGGAGAAGGAGGAGAAGGTATTCTTCTTCTCTTCTTCTCTTCTTCATCTCTTCTTATTTTCTTCTTCTTTTCTTCTTCTCCTTCTTATTTTTGTCTTCTCCTCCTCTTCTTCTTCTTCTTCTTCTTCTTCTTCTTCTCCTCCTCCTATTCTCCTCTTCTCCTCCTCCTCCTCTTCTTCTTCTTCCTATTCTTCCTATTAAGCTAACTAACTAACTAACCTAACTAACGAAGCTAACTAAACCTATCGCTAAACCTAGATAGCACTAAACAGCAAAAAAATAACAAAAACAGAACTACGACTAAGTAACTAAAAAATAATCTAGCTACCACTAAATAACAAAACAAAATCTACCACTAAACTACCTACTAAATCTACTAATTAACTAACTAAATCTACTAACTAACTAAACTACCACTAAAACTACTAATTAACTAACCTACCAACTAAACTATATATGCCACAACAACTACAATAACAACAACAACTACAATAACAAGAACAACAACTACAACAACAATAAAAAATCATGCCGGTAGTTATAATCTAATTCCAAAAAACTAAATACCAAACAATAAAAAATCAACTTCTTCTTCTTTTTTCTCTTCTTCTCTTTCTTATTTTTTTTCTTATTCTCTTCTTCTCTTCTTCTTTACTTCTTTTCCTTCTTATTTTTTCTTCTCTTCTTCTTCTTCTTCTTCTTCTTCTCCTTATTTTTTTTCTTATCCAATTCTTCTTCTTATTCCCCTTCTTTTTCTTCTCCTCCTCCTCCTCCTCCTACTCCTCTTCTTCTTCTCCTCTTCTCCTCCTCCTCCTCTTCTTCTTCTTTTTCCTCCAAATAACTAAATAACAAGGGGGCGGGGTGGATGGGCTTACCGGCAGTGGGGCTGCGGGGGCGGCGCCGAGGCCTGCGGGGCAGTGGCTAGGCCGGCGGCGCCGGCGGTGGGGCTGCGGGGGCAGCACCAGGGGCGCCGGGGGTGGGGCAGCGGGGGTGCACCAGGGGCACCACGGGGCTCCGGCGGTGGGGCTTCAGGGGCGGCACCAGGGGGCACCGGGGGGTTGTGGGGCTTCGGAGGCGGCACCAGGGGCACCGGGGCGGCGCCGGGGGTGGCTGGGCGAAAGTGGTGGCGGCGTTGGGCGTCGAGGGAGGAGAGAGAGAGGGAGGGGCCGTTTGAGAGAGAGAGAGAGGGCCGCGGTGGGGGCGGGACAGCCGTTACTAGATTCAAGACCTTTGTCGTCTGCTGGCGGACGGCAAAGGGGTCTATACTCTTTGTCGTCTGCCTCTGGCATCTTTGCCGTCAGCCAGCAGACGGCAAAGAAGGGAGTAGTTTGACCTAACGTTCCCCCGGCCAGATGAGCTTATTTGCCGTCTGCTGGCCCCTTCTTTGCCGTCTGCGGCAGACGGCAAAGAGTTGACTGCTGGCAAAGACCTTCTTTGCCATCAGCCAGTTCTTTGCCGTCAGTTTTGCTGAAGCTGATGGCAAAGAGTGTCTTTGCCGTCAGCTAGCACACGACAAAGACTAGGCAGATGGCAAAAAACTGTTTTCCAGTAGTGATAGGTTTCACTAGAGGCTTCTCTCATAAAGGAAAATAATACGGTGGGTGAACAAATTACTGTCGAGCAATTGATAGAAAATAGAATAATTATGAAGATACCATAGGCAATGATTATGCATATAGGCATCAAATGTGTGTCAAGTAGACCGAAACGATTCTTCATCTACTACTATTACTCCACACATCGACCGACTCCTGCCTGCATCATTAAGTAAGAACGGAGTAACGCATTAAGTAAGATGGCTTGATGTAGAGGGATAAACTCAAGCAATATGATGAAAACCCCATCATTTTATCCTTGATGGCAGAAATACAATACGTGCCTCGCTACCCCTACAATGTTAGTGGGTGAGGACACCGCAAGATTGAACCCAAAACTAAGCACTTCTCCCATTGCAAGAATTACCAATCTGAGACTTCCAAAGATATGAAATCATGCATATCAGAATTCAGAAGAGACTCAAATAATATTCATGGATAATCTGAACATAAAATCACAATTCATAGGATCTCGACAAACATACCGCAAAAGAGTATTACATCGCATAGATCTTCATAAAGATCAAGAAGAACATCGTACTGAAGATCAAAGTGAGAGAAAAAGCCATCTAGCTCCTAGCTAAGGACCCGTAGGTTTGTGGTGAACTACTCACGCATCATCGGAGGGGCAATGGAGTTGATGTAGGTGCCCTCCGTGATCGATTCCCTCTCCGGCAGATTACTGGAAAAGCCTCCCTGATTGGATCTCACGGGAAGAGAGGCTCCCGGTGACGTAAAACTATTTCCGTGGCTCTCTTTGGCGACATGGGAATATTTGGCAATTTATGGGCCAAAAAATAGGGTTAGGAGACCTGCATGGGGTCCAGAAGCCAAGGGGCGCCGCCACCCCCCTAGGGAGCTCCCAGCAGGCTTGTGGCCTCCCAGGAGATGGCATGCCCCCTACTCCAAGTCTTCTTCGTTTCTTCTGGTCCAAGAAAAAACATTTCTGAGATTTTATTTCGTTTGGACTCCGTTTAATATTCCTTATCTACAATACTCAAAAATGTGGACAAAATAGAAATTGGCACTATATAGGCTCTAGATTAATAGGTTAGTCCCAAAAATAATATAAAACAACATATTAATGCATATAAAACATCCAAAAGAGATAATATAATAGCATGGAAGAATCAAAAATCGTAGATACGTTGGAGACGTATCAAGCATCCCCAAGCTTAACTCCTGCTCGTCGTCGAGTCAGTAAATGACAAAAACAGAATTTTTGATGTGGAATGCTACCTAACATATTTATCCATGTAATAATCTCTATTGTGGCGTGAATATTCAGATCCATAAGATTCAAAAAAAGTATAATATTGACATAAAAACAATAATATTTCGAGCATACTAATAAGGTAATTGCTTCCTTTCGAAATAACATGGTCCTAGAAAGTTATCCCTACAAAATCATATGGTGTGGCTATGCTCCATCTTCACCACACAAAGTATCTAAATCATGCACAACCCCGATGAAAATCAAGCAATTGTTTCACACTTTTTATGTTCTCAAACCTTTTCAACTCTCAAGCAATACATGAGCGTCAGCATGGATATATCACTATAAGTGGAATAGAGTGTGGTGGAGGTTGCAAAAAGAAAGAGGAGAAGATAGGCTCACATCAACTAGGCATATCAACGGGTTATGGAGATGCCCATCAATAGATATTAATGTGATTGAGTAGGGATTGCCATGCAACAAATGCACTAGAACTATAAGTGTATAGAAGCTCAAAAAGGAAACTAAGTGGTCGTGCAAAAGATGTAATTACACTAGTTATATGAATGTGACAAAATAGGAGACTCTCTATGAAGAACATGGTGCTAGTTTGAAGCACAAGTGTGGAAAAATATAGTAGCATCGTCCATTCTCTCTTTCTCTCATTTTTTTCTTTTTTTCTTTTTCTTTTTTTCTTGGTGGGCTTCTTTGGCTCTTTTATTTTTTTATGGGCTTCCCTGGCCTCTCTTTTTTTGTAAATCCGGATACTCATCCCCACTTGTGAGGGAATCATAACTTCCATCATCCTTTTCTCACATGGGACAATGCTCTAATAATACAAATCATCACACTTTTATTTACTTACAACTCCAATGAGTACAACTCGATATATAACAAAGTATGACTCTATAAGCAATATGGAAGTGATGGTGCATGTCATATAAAACGAGACGGTGGTGTCGCATGGCAATATATCCCGGAATGGCTATGGAAATGCCATAATAGGTAGGTATGGTGGCTGTTTTGAAGAAGGTGGGTTTAATTAATGTACTAGCGAGTGTTGAGAAGTACTAGAGAGGCTAGCAAAGGTGGAAGGGTGAGAGTGCGTATAATCCATGGACTCAACATTAGTCATAAAGAACTCATATACTTATTGCAGAAGCCTATTAGTTATCGAAGCAAAGTATTAGACGCATGCTCCTAGGGGAAGGGTTGGTAGGAGTTAACCATCGCGCGACCCCGACCTCCGCACAAAGGTTGACAATCATTAAACAAATCATGCTTCGACTTTATCACATAACGGTTCACCATACATGCATGCTACGGGAATCACAAGCTTTAACACATGTATTTTTTTCTAATTCACAATTAATTACTAGCATGACTCTCATATTACCATCTTCATATCTCAAAACTATATCCAAGGAATCAAACTTCTCATCATATTCAATGCACTTAATATGAAAGTTTTTATTATATCCCTCTTGGATGCCCATTTTATTAGGACTAAATTAGTAACCTAAACCAATTACCATGTTGTTTAAAGAACTCCCAACATAATATAAGTAAGGTACGAGATTTTAATTGTTTCTATAAAACACAACACCGCCGTGCTCTAAAAGATATAAGTGAAGCACTAGAGCAACATTGTCTAGCTCAAAAGATATAAGTGAAGCACAAAGAGTATTCTAATAAATTCATGATTTAGCGCATCTCTCTCTCTCTCAAAATATGGGTGCAGCAAGGATGATTGTGGCAAATTAAAAAGTAAAGACTCATATCGTACAAGACGCTCCAAGCAAAACACATATCATGTGGTGAATAAAAATATAGCCTCAAGTAAATTTACCGATGGATTGAAGACGAAAGAGGGGATGCCTTCCGGGGCATACACAAGCTTAGGCTCTTTGGTATCCTGGAATATGGCTTGGGGTACCTTGGGCATCCCCAAGTTTAGGCTCTTGTCACTCCTTATTCCATAGTCCATCAAATCTTTACCCAAAACTTGAAAAATTCACAACACAAAACTCAACAGAAAACTCATGAGATCCGTTAGTATAAGAGAAGTAAATCACCACTTTAGGTGCTGTTGTGAACTCACTCATTATTTATATTTATGTAATATTTACTGTATTCCAACTTCTCCATAGTTCATACCCCCCAATACAACCCATAGATTCATCAAAATAAGCAAACAACACAAAGAAAACAGAATCTGTCAAAAACAGAACAGTGTGTAGTAATCTGTTTACTTCGAAAACTTATGTAACTCCAAAAATTCTGAAAAAATAGAAAAATATGGGAAATTTTTAAAACAATCTTTTGTAATAAATTCAGATCAAAAGAACATTCCACGGAATTTACAAAATTCCTTGAGTGAGTGCGAAATTTCTGTTTTTTAGAAAAAACGACTTGCAAACAACGTAGATCATCCGAAAGGTCTTAATTGTCTCAAACACTAAATAAAACAAGAAAACTAAATTATTACAGAGGTAATAATGTGTGCATCACTCAGAAACAGAAGCAAAAACAAAAGCATAAAAATAAAATTGGGTTTCCTCCCAACAAGCGCTATAGTTTAACGGCCCTAGCTAGGCATAACGATTTCAATGCTGCTCGCATAAAGGTAAAGAACTAGAACATAAAGAGAGCATCATGAATCACATGGCAAGCCTATTTATGTCTAACACACTTCCTATGCATAGGTATTTTGTGAGGAAACAAATTATGGGAACAAGAATCAATTAGCATAGGAAGGGAAAACAAGTATAACTACAAATTTTCCAACACATAAAGAAGAAACATGATATTATTGAAATATTTAAAAGCATATGTTCCTATCTCATAGTAATTTTAGTAGCATCATGACTAAATTCAACAATATAGCTATCACATAAAGCATTATTTTCATGATCCACATGCATAAAAGTCTTACAATCTTCCAAGGTAGTGGGATTAACATTAACTAAAGTCATGACCTCTCCAAACCCACTTTTACAAAAAAAATCATTAGATTAAACACTCTCCAAATATGTGGGATTATTTTTAACTCAAGTTTACACTTGTCCAAACCCACTTTCAATATCATATTCATCAAGAGTATTAAATAAATTATCAAGATCATAAGAACCATTATCACCCCAATCATGATCATTGCAATAGGTAGTGGTCATGGCAAACTCATCAAATATAGCATCCCCAAACTTGTGGGTCTCGATATCTTTAGCACAATTGATATTAATAGAATATATAACAATATATTTGCAACCATGCTTTTCATTCAAGGAAATATCGTGAATCACTTCATCACAATACGTGCCTCGCTACCCCTTTTATGTCACTCGGTGAGAACACCGCAAGATTAAACCCAAAACTAAGCACTTCTCCCATTGCAAGAATGACCAATCTAGTTGGCCAAACCAAACAATAACTCGAAGAGACCTGCAAAGATATGAAATCATGCATATAAGAATTCGAAAGAGACTCAGATAATATTCATAGATAATGAAAATAAACTCACAATTCATCGGATCTCGACAAACACACTGCAAAAGAGTATTACATCGGATAGATCTCCATGAAGATCACGAAGAACATGGTATCAAAGGTAAAAGAGAGAGAAGAAGCCATCTAGCTACTAGCTATTGACCCGTAGGTCTGTGGTGAACTACTCACGCATCATCGGAGGGGCAATGGAGTTGATGTAGATGCCCTCCATGATCAATTGCCTCTCCGACAGATTACCGAAAAAGGCTCCCAGATTGGATCTCACGGGAACATAGGCTCCCGGCGGCGTAAAAGTATTTTCGTGGCTCTCTTTGGCGATACGGGAATATTTGGGAATTTATAGGACAAAGAATAGGGTTAGAGACCTGCAGGGGACCCACAAGCCAGCGCGCCCTGCAGGCTTGTGGCCTCACGGGAGATGCCCTACCCCCTACTCCAAGTCTGTTGCGTTTCTTCTGGTCCAAGAAAAATCATTCCGGAGATTTTATTTCGTTTGGACTCCGTTTAATATTCCTTATTTGCAATACTCAAAAATGTGGAAAAAACATAAACTGGCACTAGGCTCTAGATTAATAGGTTAGTACCAAAAATAATATAAAACAACATATTAATGCATATAAAACATCCAAACCAGATAATATACTAGCATGGAACAATAAAAAATTATAGATACGTTGGAGACGTATCATTAAACAAAAATCACACAGAACAAGTGAGTACCTTGCTCTGATACAATTCAAAGTGCGTTATATCGACAAGAGGGGGGTGAGAGGAAATTTTTATAAATTCGTCATCGAGGAAATTCCTCGTGAGGACACTACTTAGTCACGAACATCAAGGAGCAAAATAAGTACTCAAACGAGCGTGCAACACAACAACAGCATAGTCTCCATGATGAAATGAAACGCACAGTTTGCACAAGTAGCGTGTTTAGGATGTGCATGTGAAAAATAAGTGAAGTGTAGAATTTGGGGTGAGGAAATTGTGAAATTCTTTAGTCAAATTCTTCAAACAGTAACGATCAATTTCATCAACACATAAATGAGGAAATGAATGGGTTGAGTAAATAGAACCACGTACTCGGTGAAGACAGTGATTTGATGAACGAGTTCCAAATTCTATGGCAGTCGTATGTCTAGTTTGGAGTGGCTTGGTATTTAAACCAAAGTACACACATTCCTTACCGTATTCTCCTTGAGCTAAGGACACATAGTCCTCTTCCAACACTCGTGGTATGTCTTCAGGGCAGACTTGCAAACCCTCACAAACTCGGTCACCCGACGATCCACAATTGACTGTTGGATGTTGTAGACCATGACGCCCAACCATCTGGAGGATGCACAGTCCTCAAAGGTAACAAGTGTCGGTTCCATAGAGGAACAATCTCTTCAGTGATGCTCAATCACTTTGGGGTTTTGGGTTTTGGTTTGGGTGTTTGGGTTTTTTCCTCACTGATGATTTTCTCTCAAAGTCTTCGAGGAATGGGTAGCTCTCAGTTGAAAAGTGTCAGTTTCTCATGCGGAGCAGCCAACCAGCTAGTGATTAGGGGGCATCTATTTATAGCCTCAGAGAAATCCCGACATGATTTGACATAAATACCCCAATGATATGGCCGTTATGTGGATAAGGTTAGGGACAGCTAGCATGCGGCGTGATAACCGATAAGTGTAGGGGATCGCAACAGTTTTCGAGGGTAGAGTATTCAACCCAAATTTATTGATTCGACACAAAGGGAAGCGAAAGAATATTCTCAAGTATTAGCAGCTGAGTTTGTCAGTTTCAACCACACCTGAAAGATTAGTGTCTGCAAGCAAAGTATCAGTAGCAAAGTGGTATGATAGCAACGGTGTTGGAAAGAGATCTGTTGACAGCAGACTATTCCTAATTGTTGTATTAATGGCGCCAGCAACTAGCACTTGGACGGGGGACTATTCATCCCTGGCAACGGCTCCAGAAAAGTCTTGCAACAAGTAGTAGCAAAGTAAGATCAGTAGTGACAGTAGTAGCAAGGAACATCAGTAGCAAGTAACAGCAGAGTAACAGCAGTAGCGACAATAGTAACAACAAAGTAACGTAGCAAGGACCAATAGTAAAAGACTCGTAGGCAGTGGATCGGTGATGGATGAGTATGCCAGATGTGATTCATCATGTAACATCTATAACACGGAGAGATATGTAACTAGCTCCCGTTCGTCAATCTAATGTAGGCATATATTCCATTTGTAGTCATACGTGCTTAGGGAAAAGAACTTGCATGACATCTATTGTCCATCCCTCCCGTGGCAGCGGGGTCCTAATGGAAACTATGGCATGTTAAGGTTCTCCTTTTAATAAAGAACCGGACCAACGCATTAACACTTGGTGAATACATGAACTCCTCATATTATGGTCATCTCCGCGAGTGGTTCCGGATATTGTCACTACGGGGTTGCCGGGTAATAACACATAGTAGGTGACTACAACTTGCAAGATAGGATCTAAAACACACATATATTGGCGACAACATAATAGGTTCAGATCTGAAATCATGGCACTCGGGCCCTAGTGACAAGCATTAAGCATGGAAAAGTAGTAGCAACATCAATCTCAGAACATAGTGGATACTAGGGATCAATCCCCGTCAAAACTAACTCGATTACATGATAGATCTCATCCAACTCATCACTGTCGAGCAAGCCTACGATGAGATTATTCACGAAGGGTGAAGAGCATCATGGAATTGTCAATGGAGGAAGGTTGATGATGATGATGGCGACGATTTCACCTCTCCGCAACCCCGAACGGACTCCAGATCTACCCTCCAGATGAAGAACAGGAAGTGGCGGCGCCTCCATATTGTAAAACGTGATGAATCCTTCTCTCTGATTTTTTTCCGGGCGAAACGGAATAAATAGTGCTGAGTTTGGGGGCGGTGGTGCCACGTGGGCCCCACAAGCCCTCATGGCGTGGCCTAGGGGGGTGGCCGTGGCCCAGGGGCTTGTGTCCCACTGGCACACCCCCTCAAGTGGATCTTTGCGCAGGTATTTTTCTTCAATTCCACAAAAATTCTCCATAAATTTTCAGGACATTCCGAGAACTTTTATTTCTACACAAAACAACATCATGGCAATTCTGCTGAAAATAGCGTTAGTCCGGGTTAGTTCCATTCAAATCATGCAAATTAGAGTCCAATACAAGGCCAAAAGAGTTCAAAAAAGTAGATACGACGGAGACGTATCAACTCCCCGAAGCTTAAAGCCTTGCTTGTCCTCAAGCAATTAAGTTGATAACCTGAAAGAGACAAAAGAAAAACTTTGACGAACTCTATTTGATCTTGTTTTAGCAACTATGTCTAACTCACAACCAGAATTTCAGCAAGATCACAAGCAAACCACATAAGCAAATGACATCTAGGTCTTACGGTAAACTCATATCAATGGCATAATCAACTATCGAGCAAATAATAATAAGCCTCAAATGTCAACACTTCAATCAAAACAACATGAAGCAGTACGAATAGACGGTATATCGCTAGCTCTTTCTAAGACCGCAAAACATAAATGCAGAGCACCTTCAACGACCAAGGGCTGACTAAACATTGTAATTCAAGGCAATGAAGATCCAGTCACAGTCATACTCAACACAGTTAAAAGCAAAGCATAAAAATGACAGAGGTGCTCTCTAATTGGTGCTTTTATAAGAGGAGGATGACTCGACAGGAACAGAAATAGACAGGCCCTTCGTAGAGGGAAGCATTGATTTGCAGAGGTGCCAGAGCTCAAGCTTTGAAAACAGAGATAATAATTTTGGGTGGCATGCTTTCATTGTCAACGCAATGACTAAGAGTTCTCAACATCTTCCACGCTACACATGCTATAGGCGGTTCCCAAACAGAAAAGTAAAGTTTTGACTCCCCCACCACCAATCAATCACACTCCATGGCTAGCCGAATCCTCGGGTACCGTCCATAGCAACATCAATCCTGGGGGAGTTTTGTTAGCAATTATCTTTTCGATTTGAGCATGGAACTGTGAATTCCAATTGTCGGCCCCTTTCTCATGAATGATAGTGAATAAACACATATCGAGGATAACACGCCTAGCATGGAAGATACCAATTGCCCCTTGTCACCACATGAGCCGTTCGGGCATGCAAAACATATTATTTCTTGAAGGTTTAGAGAGTGGCACATGCAAATTTACTTGGAACGGCAGGTAGATACCGCACATAGGTAGGTAAGATGGACTCATATGGAACAACTTTGGGTTTATGTGAGTGGATGCACAAGCAGTATTCCCGCTTAGTACTAGTGAAGCTAGCAAAAGACTGGGAGGCGACCAACTAGAGAGTGACAACAGTCATCAAAATGCATTGAGATTTACTAACATTGAGTGCAAGCATGAGTAGGACATAAATCACCATGAACATGAACATCATAGAGGCTATGTTGATTTTGTTTCAACTACATGCGTGAACATGCGCCAAGTCAAGCCACTTGAATCATTCAAAGGAGGATACCATCCTATCATACTACATCATACTCATGTCAAAATTCATGTGGGCAACCAAGACAAACCATTATAAGCTCCTAGTTAAGTAAGCATGGCATAAGCAACTATGATCTCTAAGTTGTCATTGCAAACATGTTTCTCTCACAACAAAGTTGAATCAGGCATGATGAGCTAGTCATATTTACAAAAACAAAATAGATCGAGTTCATACCAGCTTATCCAGGCTCAGTCACTTCATCATATATCGTCAATATTGCCTTTCACTTGCACGACCAAACGATGTGAACAATAATAAGAGTGCTTGTGCATTGGACTAAAGCTGGAAACTGCAGGCAAACACAAAGGAGAAGACAAACTAATATGGCTCTTTGAAAGCTAAACAAGTATGCATGCAAGAGCCACTAAACATTGTAACCAATATATTCTACCTTGACCCGAAGAAAAAGAAAACTATTTACACGGGAAAGCTCCCAACAATAAAAATAAGAACAAGAAAATATTTTTGGGTTTTCTCAAACTAGACAGACACACGAAAAGAAAACGAGAAAAAGAAAATAAACTAGCATGGATGATACAGTGGCAAAGTGTGAACACCGGCTAACAAAGTGAAAGCATAAGCAAGACTGTAAAGTCGGTGAGAACACGTACTCCCCCAAGCTTAGGCTTTTGGCCTAAGTTGGTCTACTCCCATGGAGGGAAATAACCAGCTCCGGGGTACTCCGGAGTGGACTCAGGATGCCACTGTTGTGTGAGCTCATCTGGCTCCCACTGATAAACTGGCGTGTGGTACTCGACTGGTGGCTCGGGCATGGGCACCTGTGGTAGGGCTAGGCCCCAATATGCGTAGATGTCCGAGGGCATAATAATGTACTTGCCTGCATGAAGATTGAGCAAAGAAGGAGCAGGCAAAGTAATAGTCTCACGAGTACCCTGACTAAATACCAGGTTATAAATCATCCTTCTATTTATATCTCTATCAAGAAAGTCATGGCGAACCATGCTATCGTAATCTAGATATCTCTCGGGAAGAAGGACCTCTTCTTCCTCCTCCAGTCTAATGGGTATCTCAAAATGTCTGGCAAGTCGGGTAGCATAGATACCTTCATAGACAACACCTTTAGAACGGTTCAGGCTCAACCATTGAGCTACTATAGCGCCCAAGCTATAAGTTTTATCGTTATAAAGGGCTTCACGCAAGACCGCAAGGTCTGGGGAACTAAGTGACCCAGCTTACCCACGACCAATCAAACATTTTCCCACAAAAAGTGAGAAGTACCGAAGCACGGGAAAATGAATGCTAGCAGCTCTAGAGCAAGACACTCCTCTCTCCTCTCCTACAGCAATAGTACCGATGAAAGCTTCCAAGTCCCCTGGACGAGGTTCATGAATATCCCCAACAAAATGAAATTTGCAAACATTGCAAAAATCCTGGATTGACATGCGCTGGGGGATATCATAAAGTTTAAACTCAACCATAGGAGGAATCTTCCTCGGATAGAAGTTAAAGCTTTCTACGAAGATATTAGTGAGGAGGAGGTATTGCGGACACTTATCTTCAACGAAGGTGGTAAGGCCTGCGTTCTCCACCAAGTGATAAAAATCCTCATAAATTCCAGCGGTGCGTAAGAACACGTCGCTTGGCCACTCGCACGCTCGAACTTTTGCGACTCGAGAAACCACATACTTGGGCTTCTTCTCACTCCCATCATCCTTGGGGTCACGGCTTGAAGAGCCTCTTAAGAACCTCCTCATCTTTTCCCTTTTCTATCTCTGAAATTTTTAGTGATTCTAAGGAGAACTGTATAAGGCCCAACGAAACTCGTAGCAACTACTCCAACAAGTTCCTAGAGGCCATATTACGTATCAGAACTACTTGGGACAAGCTAAAATTAGCATGCAAAGCTCAAGAATAGGGCCACCAAGGCAGCAAAAATACGCGAAGTATAAGGCACTAGAGCAAAAACTTATTGGACCAATGGAGGAGTCACTTACCAAGGAGTAATTTCCCCAAAACAGTTCGGAGAACGGTGATTGGAGCAAAGAGATCAAAAATCCCGGCAAGAGGAGCAAGAACACGGGTTTGAGCTGCGAAATGATTTTTTCTGGAGGTAGGAGAAGCAGATGAGAGCAAGAATGAGTGGAGGGGATGCTTGTGGGCCCCACAAGCCTGGGTGGCACGGCCCGGGGGGTGCCCGCGCCCCAAGGGCTTGTGGCCCACTCGTGCAGCCCCCAGACAAGCTCTTTGTCTCAGTATTTTTCAAAAATTCCAGAAAACATCATACTAGATTTTCAGGACGTTCGGAGAACTTGTATTTTCGGGGTACTTTTCTACCGGACGCTAAAACAGAAAACAGGGAAAACTAAACTAAATCTATCATTTTTCTTTTAAGCAACCTAAAGTGAAAACTTGGAACAGAGGTTGGTGACTCCTCGATTCATCCATCTCATGGTCATCGAAAGAAATCCGTCAGTGAGGTTGATCAAGTCTTCTCGACAAACCTTTTAGAATTGCAAAAGAGAACGGAGAATTTCCGAATAGTCACTAGGTCACCTCAATGGGGATATGTATCTCCCCAACAAGCAAATCATACTTCATCTTGACACGAGGAATAGGGCATTCAAAGCTCCCAATAAGAATCGATGAAGTTTTTTCGATAGCATTGATGCAATGTACTTGATATTGTTTCTTCGGAAAGTGCACCGTATGCTCATTACCGTTGACATGGAAAGTGACATTGCCTTTGTTGCAATCTATAACAGCCCCTACAATGTTTAAAAAGGGTCTTCCGAGGATGACCGCCATGGCATCGTCCTCGGGAATATCCAAGATAACAAAGTCTGTTAAGATAGTGACATTGGCAACCACAACAGGTACATCCTCGCAAATGCCGATAGGGAAAGGAGTTGATTTGTCGGCACTTTGCAGAGAGATTTCGGTGGGTGTCAACTTATCCAGTTCAAGTCTATGATAAAGAGAGAGAGGCATAGCACTAACACCGGCTCCAAGGTCGCATAACGCAGTTCTAACGTAGTTGCCTTTAATGGAGCAAGGTATAGTGGGCACACTGGGGTCACCTAGTTTCTTAGGAGATCCACCCTTGAAGGTATAATTAGCAAGCATGGTGGAAATCTCAACCTCAGGTATCCTCCTCTTATTAGTCACAATATCTTTCATGTACTTACCATACATAGACATTTTGAGCATATCGGTCTAACGCATTTGCAGAAACACAGGTCTGATCATTTCAACGAATCGCTCAAAATCCTCATCATCCTTTTTCTTGGATGGTTTGGGAGGAAAGGGCATGGGTTTCTGAACCCATGGTTCCCTTTCTTTACCATGCTTCCTAGCAGCGAAGTCATTCTTATCGTATCTTTTATTCTTAGGTTGTGGGTTATCAAGATCAACAGGTTCAATCTCCACATCCTTATCATTGCTAGGTTGAGCATCATCATGAACATCACTATTGATATTATCATTAGTCTCATGTTCATCACCAGATTGTGTTTCAGCATCAGAGACACAGGCATCGTTTGGACTCTCGGGTGTAGCAGCAACAGGGTTGCTATCGTGCAGGTTCCTATCATGTTTCTTCTTCTTTCGAGGATGACTAGGTGCATCAGTGCTAACTCCTTGAGAATCTTGTTCAAATCTCTTCGGATGACCCTCAGGATACAAAGGTTCCGGGGTCATTCTACTGCCTCTAGTAACGACTCTATCGGAATTGTCATTCAACTCATTGAGCAAGTCATTCTGAGCCTTAAGTACTTGTTCTACCTGAGTAGTAACCATAGAGGCATGGTTAGTCAGAAGCTTAAGATCATTGACATTTTTGTCCACACAAGCACTTAAATGACTAAGCATACGAGCATTCTTTTCCAATTGTTTGCTAACATAATCATTGAAACTCTGTTGGTTGGCATCAAAGTTATCAAATTCATTGAGGCATAAGCTAGCAGGTTTATCAAAAGGAATATCACTCTCATCAAACCTACGCAGATAATTCACTTCTACTACCTGTATCGGGTTATCGAGACCATGGATCTCTTCGATAGGTGGTAGATTTTTGACATCTTCAGATTTAATGCCTTTCTCTCGCATATATTTCTTAGCTTCTTGCATATCTTCAGGACTGAGGAATAGAATACATCTTTTCTTCGGAGTTGGCTTGGGAGGTGGTTCGGGAATAGTCCAAGCATTCTCATTGCACAAGATGTTATTCAGTAGAATCTCAGCTTGTTCTATAGTTCGTTCCCTAAATAAACAACCAACACAACTATCTAGGTGGTCTTTGGAAGCATCGACAAGTCCATTATAGAAGGTATCAAGTATTTCATTATTCCCAAGAGGGTGATCAGGCAAAGCATTTAGCAGCTGGACAAGCCTCCCCCAAGCTTGTGGGAGACTCTCTTCCTCAGCTTGAGCAAAGTTGTATATTTCCTGCAAGGCAGCGTGCTTCTTATGGGCAGGGTAATATTTTTCAGAGAAGTTGTAGACCAGATCCCGGGGGCTACGCACACAACGAGGAGCAAGAGAAGTGAACCAGGTCTTAGCATCATCCTTTAGCGAGAAAGGAAACAACTTGAGGATATAGTAGTGGCGAATCTTTTCCTCACTAGTGAATAGGGTGGCTATATCGTGCAGTTTGGTAAGATGGGCTACAACCGTTTCAGACTCATAACCATGAAAAGGATCAGATTCGACCACAGTGATTAACTCAGGGTCGACAGAGAATTCATAATCCTTATCGGTCAGAAAGATAGGCGAAGTAGAAAACTTCGGGTCGTATTTCATCCTAGCGTTCAGAGATTTTTCTTTCCACTTGAGCAGTAGTTTCTCAACATCATAGCTATCCTTACACGCAAGAAAATCCTCAGCTATCTCTCCTTCCATAACATAACGTTTAGGTATAATAGGCATAGTAGGTTCTACTTCAATAGTATCAGCAGTTTTAGAAGTATCATCAAGTCTAGCAGCAACTCTAGCAATTTGTGCATCAAGGAATGCACCTAGTCGCAAAGCAGTATCAAGCATAGCATCATTAGGCATAGTGTCAAGCATAGCATCATCAAGCACAGGCGACATATCAAGATTTCTAGCAGGAGGCGAAGTCGCAAACTTACTCAAAACTAAAGGTGAATAAGGTGCATAGCTAGATGGCAGTTCCTTACCTCTCCTCGTAGTGGAAGGCAAGATTTTAGTTCTTGGATCTTTCGGATTCCTCATAGTTATCAGAAGACATCAATCCCAAGTGACTCAAAGAATATAGTTGTGCTTCCCCGGCAACGGCGTGAGAAAATAGTCTTGATAACCCACAAGTGTAGGGGATCGCAATAGTTTTCGAGGGTAGAGTATTCAACCCAAGTTTATTGATTCGACACGAAGGGAAGTGAAAGAATATTCTCAAGTATTAGCAGCTGAGTTTGTCAGTTTCAACCACACCTGAAAGATTCGTGTCTGCAAGCAAAGTATCAGTAGCAAAGTGGTATGATAGCAACGGTGTCAGAAAGAGATCTGTTGACGGTAGACTATTCCTAACTGTTGTATCAATGGCGCCAGTAACTAGCAGGTGGACGGGGGACTATTCTTCCCCGACAACGGATCTAGAAAAGTCTTGCAACAAGTAGCAGCAAAGTAACAACAATAGTGACAGAAGTAGCAAGGAACAGCAGTAGTGACAGCAGCAACAAGTAACAGCAGTAGCGACAGCAGTAACAGCAAAGTAACGTAGCAAGGACCAGTAGTAAAATACTCGTTGGCAGTGGATTGGTGATGGATGAGTATGCCGGATGTGATTCACCATGTAACAGCTATAATATGGAGAGATAAGTAACTAGCTCCCATTCGTCAAACTAATGTAGGCATGTATTCCGTATGTAGTCATACGTGCTTAGGGAAAAGAACTTGCATGACATCTACTGTCCATCCCTCCCGTGGCAGCGGGGTCCTAATGGAAACTACGGGATATTAAGGTTCTCCTTTTAATAAAGAACCGGACCAACGCATTAACACTTGGTGAATACATGAACTCCTCATACTATGGTCATCTCCGGGAGTGGTTCTGACTATTGTCACTCCGGGGTTGACGGGTCATAACACATAGTAGGTGACTACAACTTGCAAGATAGGATCTAAAACACAGATATATTGGCGACAACATAATAGGTTCAGATCTGAAATCATGGCACTCGGGCCCTAGTGACAAGCATTAAGCATGGCAAAGTAGTAGCAACATCAATCTCAGAACATAGTGGATACTAGGGATCAATCCCCGTCAAAACTAACTCGATTACATGATAGATCTCATCCAACCCATCACCGTCCAGCAAGCCTACGATGAGATTACTCACGAATGGTGAAGAGCATCATGGAATTGTCGATGGAGGATGGTTGATGATGACGATGGCGACCATTTCCCCTCTCCGGAGCCCCGAACGGACTCCACATCTGCCCTTGAGATGAAGAACATGAGGTGGCAGCGCCTTCGTATCGTAAAACGCGATGAATCCTTCTCTCTGGTTTTTTACCGGGCGAGACGGAATAAATAGAGCTGAGTTTGGGGGTGGTGGTGCCACGTGGGCCCCACAAGCCCTCATGGCGCGGCCTAGGGGGTGGCCGCGGCCCAGGGGCTTGTGGCCCACTGGCACACCCCCTCCGGTGGATCTTTGCGCAGGTATTTTTCTTTAATTCTAGAAAAATTCTCCGTAAATTTTCAGGACATTCCGAGAACTTTTATTTCTGCACAAAAACAACACCATGGCAATTCTGCTGAAAACAGCGTTAGTCTGGGTTAGTTCGATTCAGATCATGCAAATTAGAGTCCAAAACAAGGGCAAAAGAGTTCGGAAAAGTAGATACGACGGAGACGTATCACGGCGCAGCAACGATCGGAATCTTTCAATAGTGAAAGTCCTCATGTCTCTCATGTTCTTCACTTGTAGGTAATTCGCACTGGCGAAAACATAACTCCTTAGTTAGAGCAAATTGCTCAGAGACTAGAAGATCTTTGTCTCTACCACTCAGGAATTTGACTAAACTGTAAAAGATTTCCAAAGGCTTAATTTGAAGGATTTGGTATGTCTAGACTTTGAGATGAGCATCACTTGGAAACTTTTCCTTAGGTTTACCTCGAACCCCTTTAACAATACGGTGGTCCTATGACTAGAAAGAAAGGAAATGAAACTACAAAACAAAACTCTTCATGTTTCAAAGTCCTCGCATAAATTTCTTCACGAACACACCAATTTCCTCGCTTTCAAAGTCTTCGAGGAATTATCAAAGTCTTCAGCCGAAGACATTCATTTTTAGGGGCCGATATTCTTCGAACAACTCAAACTCCTCAGAGACTTATAGAGCATGTGTACACTTACAAACACATTAGTCTCTTAACCTATAAGTCTTCAATACACAAAAATCACTAAGGGATACTAGATGCTCTTAAAGTGTGGGTCGGCCGCCTTTCTCGGGTCATGTTGGTCCTGGGCCCCTACCGCGGTTCGTCCTAAGGGATCGAGTATGTTGGGGTGTATGTGGATAAGGAGGGGTTCCTCTTTTCCCAGTCTAGGGTTTTCGGCTCCCCACCGTGACGTTCGTCGCAACCCCTTCTGCATTCGTCGTCTTGTGAGAGCTCGTCCTGCCCCCTGTAGCGCACTTTTTCACTGAGGCCCTAGCCATGGATAAGCTTCGCCGCGAAGGGTCTGCAGAGGCTGGCCCCGGCCAAGATCTGGAATATTAGGCCTCTCTTCGCTCGAAGTTGGAGGCGAAGCGGGTGGGGCGAGAGCAGGTGGATTGCGATCGACTGGCATGGGTGGCGGGGCCGGCCTGGCTGCAGACAGACAAGCGTGAGCACTCGAAATCTGTGTGGCGGGAGTTGGACATGAGGGCTTCGGGATGGTGTTGGCGGTGGCGGATCTGTGGCAGGAGCCTGCCTCTGGCTCGGTCGCGTCTCATGTGGATCCCAGATCTGGTCCTTCTCATGGTCCCGTCGCCCCTTTGTGCCCAAGTGGCCACTCCAACAACGCTGGATCTGGATCTGGTGGTCGCGGTGGTGATGGCGAAGAAGACCGTGGGGGTGATGGCCATTGACTTGGTAGGGAGCCCCTATGGGGTGGGTACGGACAGTCCTCATACCCGTCCAAGAAACGACGGTTCTCTTCTTTGGACCCTGGGTCCTCCTCTACTACGGTTCGTGACGGCATCCTATCGCCTCCTCTCCCTCTCCCCCAGGGCTATGTCCCTCCTCCTAGATCTGGATCCTCTTCTGCTTCTGGTACGCTCACATGTTTCGCTTGCCACCGCTCTGGTCATTTCCAATCTTGTTGCAATTTCCCTCCTTGTTGCTTGATCTGTCAGTGTGAGAGCCATCTCACGGTCGACCGCTACAAGTTCCCTTCATTTAAACAGTTTGGTCTTTATTTGTCTGGGTGTTCTTTCTCCTCTCTAGACGGTTACCTAGACATGTCAACCTTAGCTCCAATTTACCTCCAATGGTGCTATCATCTCGATCCAGTATTAGCATTTCTGGCCTCCAATCATCTCTACCCAGGTCAAGGAGTGAGGACTCTAGGGTTGGGACTGGCAGATCCAACAAGTTTGTGACACTAAACTTTCGATCACCTTCCCCTCCAAAGAGAGTGTGAAAATGATGGCCTCGTGCTATTGTTTCACGCTCCCGCTCAATCAAGTGGTTGTCTCTGTTAAGCCTGCTGATAATGGGGACATGTCTATTGCCTCTCTCTCTAACGTATGGATTCTTCTTGCATATGTTCCCTCTGGCCTCCGCAATTCACAGTTTATGTTCTCGTTTGAAAAGTTGGTGCGTAAACCTATTGAAGTTCATATCCTCTCTTGATCGTCCTGGTCTGGCCATATGAAGATTTGGTGTCTGAATATTATCTCTGGTGCTTGGCTCTATGGACTTCTTCCCTGCTTCTGCTATTTATAGGATTCGTGTGCATGTTGAAGGGTTGGTCGATCAATAGGCCCCTCCTCTAGCGCCTCCTCCGAACCCCTCTCCTCTTGGTACGCATGGTAGTGATGGCAATGTGTGGGCCGACAATAATGCTGGGGACGAAGCTGCTAATCCATTTACTTCTTCGAAGTGGGATGACTGGGTCAGAGGCCCATGGCATGTTTAACTACGAGTTGACGGTGGTGCATTTGCTGGTCATACTGGCACGATGGGGGCAGGGGCCTCGGGCAAGGGTGGGGCACTCCATTGTCCGTGGTATGCTCCAACGTCTCGGCTTGCCCGAGCTCACTCTCTCTGTGTGGTATCGTTGATGTGTCGTCATCTCCCGTCTTCCAGCCATGGAGTCCCATCAGCAAGAAGAAGAAATCGTTGTTCCAGAAGTCTCCAGCTTAGTGTCGGGGTTCATCGTGAGCCAAATAGTCTATGATAGGCCTACGTAGGCGCCTTGATGCTGAACTTGGCGCAACGGCTACTGGCTCGTCCAAGGGGGGCATGTCTTCCCCAGCGGCTCGCTCGGCTGTAGCGCCAATTTGCCCGCGCCTGTCCACGGGACGCAAGGGGCTGCACCGGAAAGACAATGTTGAGCCCATCTAGGAGTGTGTGAGGCATGGGGCCATTGCAAAGGATCTCCCTCCGGGCACCTCGAAGTTGCCCTCTCCCGTCCTCTTAGCTCTTCCTTCTCTCCGAGATAGCCATTTGGTCAAGGTTCTTTCATATGTTGAGGTTACTTTTGATTGCAACGTGGGATATCCGGCTTTGTTGCTTACTTTGATCTATGCTAATGAGGTGGCCCATGAGGCCATAGCCAAAGCCAAGAACACGGTATCGGGGAAGCTGTTGACCTCGACACGGGCTTCAGGCATCCACGTGGGGGTGGGCTGTGGCCCGTGCCAAATGAGTCGAATCCTGCAGTGCCCTATGCAGGTCTAGTCTCCGTATCACAAACTTCTTTTATGAAATGAAATCAATGTTCTGGAACATTAGGGGTTTTGGTGCTAGGGGACGTCGAGATCAAATTTGTGACTTGGTGCATGATGCTAATGTTGATTTGGTGTGTCTTGTTGAAACCTTTAAAGATTCTTTTTCTCATAACGAGTTGTCTTATATTGCTCAATCTGACCGTTTTGTGTGGATATGTTTGCCGGCCTCGGGTCATTCCGAAGCCATCCTTATTGGCGCGAAATTGGGCTCCTTTTATTTTGTCATGTTTGACCACGACATTTTCTGGGCTAGCATGGTGGTGCTGCAAGAAAGCCTCAACGTGTTGTGGGAGGTTCTGGTGGTGTACAACCCGACTGAGCACTCTCTTTCTCCCCTATTCATAGACAAGCTCATGACCAAAATTGACTCTTGCAACCTCCCTTTGCTTATTGGCAGTGACTTTAACCTGCTTAAGTCCCCGGGTAACAAAAATAATTCCATTTTTTTCTTGGTCCTTGGCGGATGCTTTCAATACTCTGCTTCCCTCTGCAAATTGCACGATGTGCTCTTGGGGAGATCCCTAGGACTGGTTCACATTTTACTTAGTCTAATCATCAGGCATGCCCTATTCGATTTGTCTTGGACCGTGTCTTTACCTTTCCCACGTGGGACACTCTGTTTACCCGTGCTTCCCTCTCTGTTGTCCCTCATGTTGTATCGGATCATTCTCCTCTCATGCTCGATTTGGGTGTTGCCCCCTATATTTATTTGAGATTCCAATTAGAGGCTTCATGGATGCTAGTGGATGGTTTCTGTGACTTGGTCCCTAGGAAGATTGCCTCCCTTCTTGCCTATAGGGTGAGGTCTTTTGTGCCTATGGACGACTGCCACTTCTACTCTTACTAGTTGCACAAATTTCTAAAAGGCTGGGGTCGTAACCATGTGGCTCGGGCCTGTAAACTCAAGCATGATCTGTTGGAGCAAGTTGGTGCTATGGATGCTGTGGCGGATGCGTCTCGGCTCTCTACCGTAGGATGGCAACAGAGGTATGGCCTTGGAGCAACCCTCATGTGGCTTCATCATCAGACTAAGATTTATTAGCGGTAGCGCGGCACAATCAAATGGGCCCTTAAAGGGGACTCTCTTACCGCTTATTTTTTTGTATTCCTAACGACAGGCGTCGTCGATGCTCGTTAGATAGCCTAATAATTGATGGTATGTGTGTCTCATCACAACATCATTCTTGACCACGTTCGAGATATTTTTGCGTCTCTACTGGCTGCGAGGCCAGTGTCTATTTTTTTTATTCCCCCCACTCTACGGCATAAGTGTAGAAGTGTCTTCGAGGAGGAGAATCTTTCTCTCTTGTTCCCTCTCTCTATTGAGGAGATTGAGATGGTTCTCTAACACTTCTATGCTTCTGGTCCGGATTGCTTTTCTATTCCTTTCTGGTCGGTCCTGTGTGGTCTCATCTGTGTGGTTATTCAAGTTTTTTGTTTGGGGACTGATGACATCTCCAGGATGAACTATGCTATCTTGTCTCTCATCCCAAAGGTTATGGGTGTTGAAGTTATCTTCATGTTCTGTCCTATTGCCCTTATCAATAACTTTGCAAAGTTTATGGCCAAGGAGTTCGCATATCGTCCATCCCACTAGCTCAATCATACTCTTAGCCCCACTCAAACTGCCTTTATGAAGGGTCAGTTTATTTTGGATGGCATTTTATGTTTGCATAAGATTGTGCATGACCATAGGATTAGAGGCTCTCGTGCTATCATTCTTAAGCTTGATTTTCAGAAAGCGTACGATTTGGTTAGTTCTGATTTTCTTTGGCAAGTTCTTCTCGCTAAAGGTTTTAATGCCACCTATGTTCATCTGGTCATGCAACTAGTTTGTGATGGAATTGCCACCTATGTTCATCTGGTCATGCAACTAGTCTGTGATGGCCATACTGCAGTGGTAGTTAACGGGAGGGTCAGCAAGTACTTTTCCAATAGGAGGGGCATGTGGCAAGGGGACCCGGCTTCACCCCTTCTATTTAATTTCATGGCTCATGCCTTATCTTGCATGCTGGAGAGGGTAACCTTTGCTGGTCATATTTCTCCTATGATTTCCCACCTTCTACCGCAAGCAATCACTCATCTTCAATATGACGACGATACCATTATTATGTTTGAGCTGAATGATAACTGACTTTCCCATCTGAAATTCATCCTCTTGTGGTTTGAGGCCTTGTCGAGCCTCAAGATCAATCTCTCTAAGAGCAAGGTGATTGTGACTGGTGTGTCTAGCCACGAAGTTGAGGGTTTACCAACTTCTGAAGTGTAGTTTGGGTCCTTCCCCTTCAAATATTTGGGCCTTCCCATCTCTCCTTCTCATCTATGTGCTAAAGAATTTAAGCTTCTTGTCAATATGGTCGGCAATCGGGTTATGCATTGGTGTGGCAGATATAACATGTCGACGGGGAAGGTTTGTCTTGTCAATGCATGCCTCTCTTCCCTTCCCACATTTTTCTTGGGCTTCTATCACCTTTCCTAGGTGCTTGGTGGGTTTGACAAGCACAGGGGTGCCTCTTTCTGGAAAAGTTTGTGAAGTGGAAGATCATTTGTAGGCCCAAAAACCTTGGGGGCTGGGTGTTTTGAACATTGCGGTTATGACCAAATGTTTGATTGTCAAATGGTGGAGGAGGATCATGATAGCCTCTCCTGGTACTCTCTAGTTTGAGTTGTTGAAAGCTAAGTACTTCCCTTTTGGCAGTCCCATATTTCTCATTGAGGGTGTTTTTTCCTAACAAACATGTCTGTTTCTTGTTAAAAATGTATATCTTTTTGCAGCACTGAAAATTATTGACTAAACCTACCGATCTGAATGCCCTAGAGATGTTTATTGCCAAAGTTCGGGCGTTTGCCAACCTGTTATCGTCTCCAGTTAGTGATTATCTTGCTTTGTGAAGTTCTCTTCCTCATTAGTTTTTAGTGGGCCTGGATGTCTTTTGAACTTTTGGCATGCGTGATACGTCTCAAACGTATCTATATTTTTTGATGGTTTCACGCTGTTATCAACTTTGGATGTTTTATATACCTTTATATCTTTTTTGGGACTAACTTATTAATTTAGTGCCAAGTGCCAGTTCCTGTTTTTTCTGTGTTTTTGACTGTTTTCAGATCTGATTTTGGAACGGAGTCCAAAAGGAATAAAATCCCCGAAATAAATTTTTCCAGAAAGAAGAAGATCGGGGGACTTGAGGGTCAAGGCAGGGGGGCCACAGGGAGCCCACAAGCCCTATTGCCGCGGCCAGGGGGGCCGCGGCAACCAGGCTTGTGGCCTCCCTGGCGCTCCCGTGCCCTAACTTTTTGGCCTATAAATTCCCTAAAATCGCAGAAAAAATCAAGGCATCCACGAAAACACTTTTCCGCCGCCGCAAGCTTCCGTTTCCGCGATATCTCATCAGGAGACCCTTCTCGGTGTCCTGCCAGAGGGGACTTTGGAGTTGGAGGGCTTCTACATCAACTTCATTGCCTCTCCAATGACTCGTGAGTAGTCCACTTGGATCTTCAATACAAAGTTAGTAGCTAGATGGCTTCTTCTCTCTCTTGGATCTTCAATACAAAGTTCTCCATGATCTTCATGGAGATCTATCTGATGTAATCCTCTTTGGCGGTGTGTTTGTCAAGATCCGATGAATTGTGGATTTGTAATCAGATTATCTATGAATTATATTTGAGTCTTTGCTGATTTCTTATATGCATGATTTCATATCCTTGTAAGTCTCTTCGAGTCTTGGGTTTTGTTTGGCCAACTAGATCTATGATTCTTGCACTGGGAGAAGTGCTTGGTTTTGGGTTCATACCGTGCGGTGACCTTTCCCAGTGACAGAAGGGGCAGAAAGGCACGCATCGTGTTGTTTCCATCAAGGGTAACAAGATGGGCTTTCATCATAAATTTGAGATTGTCCATCTACATCATGTCATCTTGCTTAAGGCGTTACTCTGTCCTTTTGAACTTAATACACTAGATGCATGCTAGATAGCGGTCGACGTGTGGAGTAATAGTAGTAGATGCATAAAGTATCGGTCTACTTGTTTTGGACGTGATGCCTATAGATATAATCATTGCCATAGATAACATCATGACTTTGTGCGGTTCTATCAATTGCTCGACAGTAATTCGTTCACCCACCGTCTAATTGCTTTCATGATATAAGCCACTAGTGAACACTACGGCCCCCGGGTCTATTCACAACTATCGTCTCCACTTTCACTTTTACTTTGCTTTGTTCACTTTTTGCTTTCAGGTCTCACTTTGCAAACAATCTATAAGGGATTGACAACCCCTTCATAGCGTTCGATGCAAGATCTTTGTGTTTGTGCAGGTACTTGTGACTTGACGCGATCCTCCCACTTGATCGCTACCTTGGTTCTCAAACTGAGGGAAGTACTTACCGCCGCTGTGCTACATCACCCTTTTTTGCTAGTTGCCTCTCGTTTTGCTCTCCCCCACTTCACATTTGCCGTTTTCATTTGCCTTTCTCCCTTGCCGTTTTCATTTGCCTTTTTGCCTTTCTCCTTTGCCGTTTTCTTTTGCCTTTTGTCGTTTTCCTTTGCTAGTTTTCTTGCTTGCTTGTGTTCTTGTTGGTTTGTTGAAGTCATCATGGCTGAAAACACCAAACTTTGCGACTTCTCGAGTACTAATAATAACAATTTTATTAGTACTCCGATTGCTCCCGCGACTAGTGTGGAATCATATGAAATCAACGCTGCCTTGCTGAATCTTGTTATGAAAGAGCAATTCTCTGGCCTTCCTAGTGAAGATGTCGCATCCCATATCAATATCCTAATTGAGCTTTGCGATATGCAAAATAAAAGAGATGTGGATAATGACGTGATTAAATTGAAGCTTTTTCCTTTCTCGTTGCGAGATCATGCGAAAACTTGGTTTTCTTCTTTGCCTAAAAATAGTATCGATTCTTGGGATAAGTGCAAAGATGCTTACATATCCAAGTATTTTGCGCCCGCTAAGATTATCTCGCTCCGTAACGATATCATGAATTTCAAGCAACTTGATCATGAACATGTTGCACAATCTTGGGAGAGGATGAAGTTAATGATTAGAAATTGTCCCGCTCATGGCTTGAGTTTGTGGATGATTATACAAATCTTTTACGCTGGTTTGAATTTTGCTTCTCGCATCGTGTTGTTTCCATCAAGGGTAACAAGATGGGCTTTCATCATAAATTTGAGATTGTCCATCTACATCATGTCATCTTGCTTAAGGCGTTACTCTGTCCTTTTGAACTTAATACACTAGATGCATGCTAGATAGCGGTCGACGTGTGGAGTAATAGTAGTAGATGCATAAAGTATCGGTCTACTTGTTTTGGACGTGATGCCTATAGATATAATTATTGCCATAGATAACGTCATGACTTTGTGCGGTTCTATCAATTGCTCGACAGTAATTCGTTCACCCACCGTCTAATTGCTTTTATGATATAAGCCACTAGTGAACACTACGGCCCCCGGGTCTATTCACAACTATCGTCTCCACTTTCACTTTTACTTTGCTTTGTTCACTTTTTGCTTTCAGATCTCACTTTGCAAACAATCTATAAGGGATTGACAACCCTTTGATGGTGTTCGATGCAAGATCTTTGTGTTTGTGCAGGTACTTGTGACTTGACGCGATCCTCCCACTTGATCGCGACCTTGGTTCTCAAACTGAGGGAAGTACTTACCGTCGCTGTGCTACATCACCCTTTTTTGCTAGTTGCCACTCGTTTTGCTCTCCCCCACTTCACATTTGCCGTTTTCATTTGCCTTTCTCCCTTGCCGTTTTCATTTGCCTTTTTGCCTTTCTCCTTTGCCGTTTTCTTTTGCCTTTGTCGTTTTCCTTTGCTAGTTTTCTTGCTTGCTTGTGTTCTTGTTAGTTTGTTGAAGTCATCATGGCTGAAAACACCAAACTTTGCGACTTCTCGAGTACTAATAATAAAAATTTTATTAGTACTCCGATTGCTCCCGCAACTAGTGTGGAATCATATGAAATCAACGCTGCCTTGCTGAATCTTGTTATGAAAGAGCAATTCTCTGGCCTTCCTAGTGAAGATGTCGCATCCCATCTCAATACCTTAATTGAGCTTTGCGATATGCAAAATAAAAGAGATGTGGATAATGACGTGATTAAATTGAAGCTTTTTCCTTTCTCGTTGCTAGATCGTGCGAAAACTTGGTTTTCTTCTTTGCCTAAAAATAGTATCGATTCTTGGGATAAGTGCAAAGATGCTTACATATCCAAGTATTTTCCGCCGGCTAAGATTATCTCGCTCCGTAACGATATCATGAATTTCAAGCAACTTGGTCATGAACACGTTGCACAATCTTGGGACAGGATGAAGTTAATGATTAGAAATTGTCCCGCTCATGGCTTGAGTTTGTGGATGATTATACAAATCTTTTACGCTGGTTTGAATTTTGCTTCTCGCATCGTGTTGTTTCCATCAAGGGTAACAAGATGGGCTTTCATCATAAATTTGAGATTGTCCATCTACATCATGTCATCTTGCTTAAGGCGTTACTCTGTCCTTTTGAACTTAATACACTAGATGCATGCTAGATAGCGGTCGACGTGTGGATTAATAGTAGTAGATGCATAAAGTATCGGTCTACTTGTTTTGGACGTGATGCCTATAGATATAATCATTGCCATAGATAACGTCATGACTTTGTGCGGTTCTAGCAATTGCTCGACAGTAATTCGTTCACCCGCCGTCTAATTGCTTTCATGATATAAGCCACTAGTGAACACTACGGCCCCCGGGTCTATTCACAACTATCGTCTCCACTTTCACTTTTACTTTGCTTTGTTCACTTTTTGCTTTCAGGTCTCACTTTGCAAACAATCTATAAGGGATTGACAACCCCTTCGTAGCGTTCGATGCAAGATCTTTGTGTTTGTGTAGGTACTTGTGACTTGACGCGATCCTCCCACTTGATCGCTACCTTGGTTCTCAAACTGAGGGAAATACTTACCGTCGTTGTGCTACATCACCCTTTTTTGCTAGTTGCCTCTTGTTTTGCTCTCCCCCACTTCACATTTGCCGTTTTCATTTGCCTTTCTCCCTTGCCGTTTTCATTTGCCTTTTTGCCTTTCTCCTTTGCCGTTTTCTTTTGCCTTTTGTCGTTTTCCTTTGCTAGTTTTCTTGCTTGCTTGTGTTCTTGTTGGTTTGTTGAAGTCATCATGGCTGAAAACACCAAACTTTGCGACTTCTCGAGTACTAATAATAACAATTTTATTAGTACTCCGATTGCTCCCGCGACTAGTGTGGAATCATATGAAATCAACGCTGCCTTGTTGAATCTTGTTATGAAAGAGCAATTCTCTGGCCTTCCTAGTGAAGATGTCGCATCCCATCTCAATACCTTAATTGAGCTTTGTGATATGCAAAATAAAAGAGATGTGGATAATGACGTGATTAAATTGAAGCTTTTCCCTTTCTCGTTGCGAGATCGTGCGAAAACTTGGTTTTCTTCTTTGCCTAAAAATAGTATCGATTCTTGGGATAAGTGCAAAGATGCTTACATATCCAAGTATTTTCCGCCGGCTAAGATTATCTCGCTCCGTAACGATATCATGAATTTCAAGCAACTTGATCATGAACACATTGCACAATCTTGGGAGAGGATGAAGTTAATGATTAGAAATTGTCCCGCTCATGGCTTGAGTTTGTGGATGATTATACAAATCTTTTACGTTGGTTTGAATTTTGCTTCTCGCAATATCTTGGACTCCGTCTCAGGTGGAACGTTCATGGAAATCACGTTAGGAGACGCTACAAAACTCCTAGACAATATCATGACCAACTACTCTCAGTGGCACACTGAAAGGTCACCTGCTAGCAAAAAGGTACACGCTATATAAGAAATTAACTCGCTTAGTGCTCAGATGGACGAGTTGATGAATTTGGTTGCTAGTAGAAATGCTCCTTTAGATCCTAATTACATGCCACTATCTTCCTTGATTGAGAGTAGCAACGCTAGTTTGGACATTAATTTTGTTGGTAGGAACAATTTTGGCAACAACAATGCTTTTAGAGGAAACTATGTTCCTAGGCCTTTTCCTAGAACTCCTCTAACAATTATGGCAATTCCTACAACAACACTTATGGAAATCATAACAAATTACCCTCTTATTTAGAGAGTAATATCAAAGAGTTCATCAACTCTCAAAAGATTTTCAATGCGTCCATAGAGGAAAAACTACTCAAAATAGACGATTTGGCTAAGAGCGTTGATAGGATGTCTTGTGATATTGATGCTTTGAAAGTTAGATGTGCTCCTCCCAAGGTTAACTTGGATGAAACTTTAAAAGCTATGTGTGTCTCCATGAATCAGAGCAAAGAAAGAACCACCCAAATTCGCGCTAAGCATGAATGGTTTAAAAGGGTGCGTTCTAGTGATGCAAATCATGAAGATCTTAAAGTGCTTGGTATGAATCCTCTTGAATCTTTGTTTTCGCGTGTCAAACCTATTGATGAAGGGGCTGGATATGAATCCACTTTGGTTGAAAAACGCCCCAATGATTCGGAGTCCACCTATATTCATGATAAAGGTGTGGAGAGTGGAGTAGAAGATATCAAAATATTGGGTAGTAATGAAACTCCCACTTTGGATTTCCAGGAATTCAATTATGATAGTTGCTCCTTGTTTGAATGCATTTCCTTGATGCAATCCATTACAAACTCTCAACATGCTTATAGCCAAAGCAAGGCCTTTACCGCACATATCGTTGATGCTATGATGAAATCTCATGAAGAGAAACTCGAATTAGAAGTCTCTATACCTAGAAAACTTCATGATGAGTGGGAACCTACTATCACAATCAAAATAAAAATCTATGAATGCAATGCTTTGTGTGATTTGGGCGCTAGGGTTTCCGCGATTCCAAAGTGTTTATGTGATATTCTTGGTTTTCATGAGATTGAAGAATGTTCTCTTAATTTGCATCTTGCGGATTCTACTGTCAAGAAACCCGTGGGAAGGATCGATGGTGTTCTTATTGTTGAAAATAAGAACTATGTACCCGTGGATTTCATTGTACTTGACATAGATTGCAATCCTTCATGTCCCATTATTCTTGGTAGACCTTTCCTAAGGACTATTGGTGCTATCATCGATATGAAGGAAGGGAATATTAGATTTCAATTTCCTATAAAGAAGGGCATGGAGCATTTTCCTAGAAAGAAAATAAGATTGCCTTATGAATCTATGATGAGCGCTACTTATGGTTTGAGCACCAAAGATGACTATACGTGATTCCATCACCTTATGCCTAGCTAAGGGCGTTAAACAATAGCGCTTGTTGGGAGGCAACCCAACGAATCTATCATTTTTATTTCTGTTTTGTGTTTTCCACACTTTCATAATTCTGTTATGATTGTGTTTTTCTATTTCTTTTGCGTTTGTGCCAAGTAAAACCGTTATGATTAGTCTTGAGGATGACCGTTTGGTCAAGCTAGAAAAGACAGAAACTTTCTGCTCACGAAAATAATTTTCACTTTTTTTCTGTAAGAGCTTTTGAGTTGATTCTTTTTGCTGCTGATTGCTACGCAAATTCTTCAGACTGTCGTAGTTATTCTGAATTTTTGAAGTACCAGCAGTATACGAAGTATACATATTGCTACAGACTGGTCTGCTGGTAACTGATTATGTTTTTGTTGAGTTGGTTGCTTATTTTAATGAAACTATGGATAGTATCGGGGGGTATTAGCCATGGAAGATTGAAAATACAGTAGCCCAACATCAGCATAAGTAGAATTTAAGTTTGCTACAGTACCTAAGGAAGTGGTGGTTTGCTTTCTTATACTAATGTTATCACGAGTTTCTGTTTAAGTTTCGTGTTGTGAAGTTTTCAAGTTTTGGGTGAAGTTCTTATGGACAAAAAGATAAAGAGTGGCAAGAGCTCAAGCTTGGGCATGCCCAAGGCACCCCAAGTTGATTCAAGGATGACGTAAAAGTCTATAATTGGGGATGCCCCGGGAAGGCATCCCCTCTTTCGTCTTCAATCCATCGGTAACGTTACTTGGGGCTATATTTTTATTCACCACATGTTATGTGTTTTTCCTGGAGCGTCTTGTATCGTAGGAGTCTTTTATTTTTGTTGTGTCACAATATTCCTTGCTGCACACCTAGAGAGAGAGAGACATGCACTCACCATGATTTTGTCGAGCTTCACTTTTATCCTTTGGTTAGACAATTCAGCTCACATGTGCTTCACTTATATCTTTTGAGCTAGTTGATTTTGCTCTATGTGCTTCACTTATATCTTTTAGAGCACGGAAGCGCGTGGCTTGGTAGTTTATCTATGCTATGATAGTAGTCTCAAAAGTGGTAGTTATCCAAAGGGATATGAAAACTTCCACCTTCATGTGCATTGAGCAGTTGGAGAAGTTTGATTCATCTCAATTAGTTTTGAGTTGTGGTTGTGGTAATATTGAAGTTATACTAGTAAGGTGTTGTGGATCTATAAATACTTGTGTTGAAGTTAGTGATTCCCGTAGCATGCACGTATGGTGAACCGTTATGTGATGAAGTCTGAGCATGATTAATCTATTGATTGTCATCCTTTGTGAGGCGGTCGGGATCGCGTGATGGTTTATACCTACCAACCCTTCCCCTAGTAGTATGCGTTGAATGCTTTGTTTCGATTACTACTAAAACTTTTGCAACAAGTATGTGAGTTCTTCATGACTAATGTTGAGTCGATGTTTTAGATGCACTTTCACCTTCCACCATCACTATCTTCTTTAGTGCCGTGCAACTTTCGCCGGTGCAAAAAACCCACCAATAGCCTCCCTCAAAACAGCCACCATACCTACCTACTATGGCTTTTTCAAAGCCATTCCGAGATATATTTCCATTCAACTACCACCATGACATGTGCACCACGTCTACATTGCCATTGCATGATCATAAGATAGCTAGCATGACGTTTCCATTGATGTCTATGCCATGCTAGATCATTGTCACGGTACACTACCGAAGGCATTCCATATAGAGTCATCATTGCTCTAAGTCTTGAGTTGTAAGTGTGATGATCATCATTGGTGGAGCATTGTCCCATGTGAGGAAATAAAAGAGGCCAACGAAGCCCATTTAAAAAAAAGAGGCCAAATATGCCCACCAAAAAAAAGAGGCCAAAGAGCCCACCAAAAAAATGAGAGAAAAAGAGAGAAGGGACAATGCTATTATCTTTCCACACTTGTGCTTATTAAGCACCATGGTATTCATGATTGAGAGTCTCTCGTTTTGTCACCACCATATAGCTATTGGGAATATTTCATTATATAACTTCGCTTGTATATTCCAATGATAGGCTTCCTAAAATTTGCCTTAGGTCTTCGTGAGCAAGCAAGTTGGATGCACACCCACTAGTTTTCTTTAAGAGCTTTCACATACTCTTAGCTCTAGTGCATCATTTGTATGGCAATCCCTACTCATTCACGTTGATATCTATTGATGAGCATCTCCATAGCTCATTGATATGCCTAGTCAATGTGACCATCTTCTCCTTGTTTGTCTTGCAACCACCACCACACTCCACTTCACTTATAGTGCTAAAACCATGGCTCACGCTCATGTATTGCGTGATAGTTGAAAAAGTTTGAGAAAGTAAAGGTGTGAAAACAATTACATGGCCAATACCGAGGTTGTGCATGATTTAAATTCGTTGTGCAAGGATGATAGAGCATAGCCAGAATATATGATTTTGTAGGGATAACTTTCTTTTGGCCTAGTTATTTTGAAAGTACATGATTACGTTGCTAGTTTGCTTGAAGTATTATTGTCTCCACATCAATAGCAAACTATTGTTTTGAATCTAATGGATCTGAACATTCACGTCACATAAGAGGATTTACAAAGGACATCTATGCTAGGTAGCATGAAAGCATCAAAAATTCATTCTTTATCACTTCCCTACTCGAGGACGAGCAGGAGTTAAGCTTCGGGATGCTTGATACGTCTCAAATGTATCTATAATTTTTGATGGTTTCACGCTGTTATCCGGTCAACTTTGGATGTTTTATATACCTTTTATATATTTTTTGGGACTAACTTATTAATTCAGTGTCGAGTGCCATTCCTATTTTTTCTGTGTTTTTGACTCTTTTCATATCTGATTTTGGAATGGAGTCCAAACGGAATAAAATCCCCGAAATAATTTTTGATGCGACGGCCCACGAGCCCTGATGGAACGGAGTCCAAACAGAAGAAGATCGGGGGACTTGAGGGCCAAGGCAGGGGGCCCACAGGGAGCCCACAAGCCGTGTTGCCACGGCCACGGGGGCCCGTGGCAACCAGGCTTGTGGCCTTCCTGGCGCTCCCCTGCCCTAACTTTTTGGCCTATAAATTCCCTAAAATCATAGAAAAATCAGGGCATCCACGAAAACACTTTTCCGCCGCCGCAAGCTTCCGTTTCTGCGAGATCTCATCTGGAGACCATTCCCGGTGCCCTGCCGGAGGGGACTTTGGAGTTGGAGGGCTTCTACATCAACTTCATTGCCTCTCCAATGACTCGTGAGTAGTCCACTTCAGGCCTACGGGTCCTTAGTTAGTAGCTAGATGGCTTCTTCTCTCTCTTGGATCTTCAATACAAAGTTCTCCATGATCTTCATGGAGATCTATTCGATGTAATCCTCTTTGGCGGTGTGTTTGTCGAGATCCGATGAATTGTGGATTTGTGATCAGATTATCTATGAATTATATTTGAGTCTTTGCTGATTTCTTATATGCATGATTTGATATCCTTGTAAGTCTCTCCGAGTCTTGGATTTTGTTTGGCCAACTAGATCTACGATTCTTGGAATGGGAGAAGTTCTTGGTTTTGGGTTCATACCGTGTCGTGACCTTTCACAGTGATAGAAGGGGCAGAAAGGCACGCATCGTGTTGTTGCCATCAAGGGTAACAAGATGGGCTTTCATCATAAACTTCAGATTGTCCATCTACATCATGTCATCTTGCTTAAGGTGTTACTCGGTTCTTTTGAACTTAATACACTAGATGCATGCTGGATAGCGGTCGACGTGTGGAGTAATAGTACTAGATGCATAAAGTATCGGTCTACTTGTTTTGTACGTGATGCCTATAGATATAATCATTGCCATAGATAACATCATGACTTTGCGCGGTTCTATTAATTGCTCGACAGTAATTCGTTCACCCACCGTCAACTTGCTTTCATGAGAGAAGCCACTAGTGAACACTACGGCCCCCGGGTCTATTCACAACTATTGTCTCCACTTTCACTTTTACTTTGCTTTGTTTACTTTTTTCTTTCAGTTCTCACTTTGCAAACAATCTATAAGGGATTGACAATCCCTTCATAGCGTTGGGTGCAAGCTCTTTGTGTTTGTGCAGGTACTTGTGACTTGACGCGATCCTCCCACTGGATCGATACCTTGGTTCTCAAACTGAGGGAAATACTTACCGCCACTGTGCTACATCACCCTTTCCTCTTCAAGGGAACACCAACGCAAGGCTCCAAGGCCGCGGGGAAATCCTTTGCATATTTGCCAAGGAAGTCCCTATAGGCGTAGCCCGTAACAGAAGGATTCCTGGCTCCGTTGCCAGGAAAGGTCTATTGCCGCAGTAGCAATGCGCGCATGTAAATGTTGGTTGGTTCTATCATTTATTCTGTCGTGGTCGTGACCATTTGTGCTTGTTTGTTTCGTTACTATGTCGTGTGGGTTTATTTATAAGGTTGGGCGTATGTCTTTCCTCTAAAACAATTGATCATATCTGGCCGGCACAACTATGTACCACTTGTCAGTGTTTGTTAAGCTCTTGGTATATAGTACATTTCTGTTGGAAATATACCCTAGAGGCAATAATAAATTATTTATTATTATATTTCTTTGTTCATGATAATCGTTTATTATCCATGCTATAATTGTAATGATTGGAAACACAAATACATGTGTGGATACATAGACAAAACATTGTCCCTAGTAAGCCTCTAGTTAACTAGCTTGTTGATCAAAGATGGTCAAGGTTTCCTGGCCATAGACAAGTGTTGTCACTTGATAACGGGATCACATCATTAGGAGAATCATGTGATGGACAAGACCCAAATTATAAACGTAGCATGTGATCGTGTCATTTTGTTGCTATTGTTTTCTGCGTGTCAAGTATTCATGCCTATGAATATGAGATCATGTAACTCACTAACACCAGAGGAATACCTTGTGTGTATCAAACGTCACAACCTCACTGGGTGACTATAAAGGTGCTCTACAGGTATCTCCGAAGGTGTCCGTTGAGTTATCTTGGATCAAGACTGGGATTTGTCACTCCGTGTGACGGAGAGGTATCTCGGGGCCCACTCGGTAATACAACATCACATATAAGCCTTGCATGCAATGTGACTCAAGTGTGTGTCACGGGATCTTGTATTACGGAACGAGTAAAGACACTTGCCGGTAACGAGATTGAAATAGGTATAGGGATATCGACGATCAAATCTCGGGCAAGTAACATACCGAAGGACAAAGCGATTGTTATACGGGATTATATGAATCCTTGACATAGAGGGTCCACCGATAAGATATTCGTAGAATATGTAGGATCCTATATGGACATCCAAGTCCCGCTATTGGATATTGACCGAGAAGTGTCTCGGATCATGTATACATAGTTCTCGAACCCGCAGGGTCTGCTCACTTAAGGTTCGATGATGTTTTTAATATAGTTGAGTTATATGTGTTGGTGACCGAAGGTTTTTCCGAGTCCCGGATGAGATCACGGACATCACGAGGGTTTTCGGAATGGTCCGTAAATGAAGATTGATATATAGGAAGTTGGTGTTTGGATTCCGGAAAGTTTTCGGGCATTGCCGGAGTGTACCGGGAGTGATGAATGGGTTCGGGGGCCCACTGGGTGGGCCCACCACGCCCCAAGGGGTCCACGTGGTTTTATTGGATGCGCAATAAGGTATAATGGGCTGACAAAGTCATCCAAGGAAAGCCCATGAGGAAAAAGTGGAAAATCCAAAAGAGGTTGGAAAATAAGGAAGAAGTCCTAATCCAAGTGGGATTGGAGAAGGACTCCTCCCTTCCCCAAGTCGACCGACCCAAGGAGGCCTTCTTGGCCGGTTCCCTAAGTGCTTTCCCCACCCCTTGGCTCCTCCTATATATACTTGAGGGTTAGGGCTGTTTGAGACACAACTTTGCCACGTGCAACTCAAACCTACAGCTCGTAGTTCTTCCTCTAGATCGGATTTCTGCGAAGCTCGGGCGGAGCCCTGCAGGAGTAGATCCTCACTGTTAGGGCATTTTTATGCCTAAGTAATTTTGATGATTGATGACTGTACCTTAGTGGACTAATCGTGTGCATTGAGCATTTCAGATAATACAGGACAAAGGCACAAGACGATTCGGCACCCTTCATGGAATAGAACCACGGTGTCTTCTACGATTCTCTTTGGTGGTTTTGAGTCGTAGGACCGCCGTACTATGAAGAGGGGATCCGTGTTGGGAAGGTTTGGGTGGAATCAATCTTGCAC
Organism: Hordeum vulgare subsp. vulgare; assembly: GCF_904849725.1. NCBI lineage: Eukaryota > Viridiplantae > Streptophyta > Magnoliopsida > Poales > Poaceae > Hordeum > Hordeum vulgare. The sequence goes on along the minus strand of NC_058520.1, from coordinate 294,423,650 downwards.
ACTCACTTTATCTCCATCTCCTTTCCCTTGCAACTATGGAGTTTTCCCCTCTCTGGTCTTTCTCTCCATGTGAAATGTCCTCTGTCGGTAGTACCGCTGGACCTAGCGGTAGTACCGCCCTCGCCCTAGCGGTAGTACCGCTAGAGCTGGCGGTAGTACCGCTGGTCTGGCGGTAGTACCGCTGGGCTAGCGCTAGTACCGCCCCTGGTCAGCGGTAGTAACGCTCGAGGACTTTAGTACCGCCATCCTTGTGGTTGTACTACGTCAGACTTTTTGCGAAGACTTTCTTAGCGGTGGTTGGCCCGGTAGTATCTTTGCGCTACCATGGGCTCGGCGGTAGTACCGCTCTGGACCCAATGGTAGTACCGCTGAGCCAGTGGTAGTACCACTAGAGGGTCAGCGGTAGTACCGCTGGGCTCGTGCTGTGAGAGTGAGGGTAACGGTTGGATTCGTTCCCTCACTATATAAAGGGTTCTTCTTTCTCAAGAACCCTACCTTTGACCCTCCAAGACTCCATTGTTGCTCCCTAAGCTCATAAGTGCCCGATATCTCTCCCTAGCCAATCAAACTTGTTGATTTTCTAGGGATTGGTGGAGAAGGCCTAGATCTACATTTCCACCAAGAGAAATTTGATTCCCCCCACTAATCCCTTGCGGATCTTGTTACTCTTGGGTGTTTGAGCACCCTAGACGGTTGAGGTCACCTCGGAGCCACATTCCATTGTGGTGAAGCTCCTTGGTCTTGTTGGGAGCCTCCAAGCTTTGTGTGGAGTCAGCCCCAACCTTGTTTGTAAAGGTTCGGTCGTCTCCTTCAAGAGCACCCATAGTGGAATCATGGCACCTTGCATTGTGTGAGGGCGTGAGGAGAATACGGTGGCCCTAGTGGCTTATTGTGAAGCATGGTGCCTCCAAACCGCTCCAACGGAGACATACTTCCTGTCAAAGGGAAGGAACTTCGGTAACGCATCCTCGTCTTCATCGGATCCACTTGTGGTTATCTCTAATCTTTACATTGTGTATGTCATTGTTGTCGACTATTTCTTACTTGCCTTGGCGATTATAGTTGGTAGCATTATATAGGTTGATCACCTAGTTGTCATTTTAGAGAACCTTTATGTTGCTAACCCTAACTTGTTAAGAATAGTTAAAAAATGATATTTACCTATTCACCCCCCCTCTAGTCAACCATATCGATCCTTTCAATTGGTATCCGAGCCACGTCTCTTTATTAAGGGTTTCACCGCCCGAAGAGTATGGATGAGGATGAGGGAGGACCCCATGGGCAACCCAAGGCCATGGCCTTGACTTCAATCACCAGGGATGACTTGAATGCGGCTGTGGCCAATCTCAGGACGTCCTTGACGAACGAAGTCAAGACCATGCTTAAAGAATTAACTGAGGGGATTAAAAGTTCTCCCAAACCGGCATTGGTGGCTAAACCCGTCAACACAGATTCGGAGGCCAATTCCTCCAAGGAAGCGGCAAAAGTTATGCAACCTTCTTCCCCTCACAATATTAATGGGACTGGAACCTATACATCAGTTCCACCTCCCATGGTCTATGGAGGTCCGGTTCCTACTCCGCGTATTAATCCCGTAGGTCCTCCTCCTAAGCTTGTTAAGGGTGATTTTGCTAACTGGGTATTTTCCATTAAATCTCACTTGAATCACATCTCAACGAATTTATGGAGAATCATTGAGCAAGGCTACTATCCACATGATCCAAGCAACCTCACTCCAAGAGAAGAAGCGGGCAATCAATATAATCACTCCGCATTGTTTATTCTCCAGTCTGCAGTGCCTCCTGAAGATCTTCCTCACTTGCGCCCCTTCACTCTAGCTAAGGACTGTTGGGAGCACATTATGGTGTTGTACAAGGGAAGCTCAAGAATTCAACGGTCCAACTATGAAGTGGTGCTTGATGAGGCCGATGAGTTTGTGATGAAGGAAGATGAGGACCCTCGTGATCTCTATCAAAGGGTGACTACAATTGATGTTGCTCTCAAGGATCATGGGAGCAAGGATGTGGATGACACATGGATCAAGCGCAAGTTTCTGAAGGCCATCATGCCATTTAGCAAAGCCATGTCATCAGTCATTCGCCAATGACCAGATTTCCACTCCTTGTCCTCCAGTGAGGTGTTGGATGAATTCATTGCAATGTCAATCCTGAACAAGAGCGCTGATAATACACTTGCTCGCGTTCGGTCAAAGACAGCTTCACCCAACCTTGCTTTAAAGGCAAAGGCTGCTTCTGAAGAAGAAGTAGAAGAGGATGAGGAAGAGGAGAGCTACCCTGAAAACTCTAAGTATGCTTATCACGAGCACATGGCTCTTCCGTCAAGGCAATTCTGGGGCAACAAGAGGAACTCAAGGCCCAACTTGTCCAAGAATAACTCAAGTGGGTTCAAGTCCAAGCAACGTGTGAGGACATGCTATAACTGCGGCAATGTGAGTCACTTCATGGAAGAATGTCCCTATGAGAAGAGGGAAGACAACGGGGGCAAGCTCATTCGCAAAGACAAAGCCAAGTCATTCCCAAACAAGAACAACTTTGTCAAGAAACCCCACCCAAAGGGTATGGTGGCACTTGAAGAGTACCCCTCCAATGATGATGACGATGACGATATGGTGGCAACTGCGACTGTAGCCATTGCCACCCCTTCTCCCAATATGTCTCCCTTCAACGCCCCCAACGATAACCACATCGCCAAGTGCCTCATGGCCAAAGGTATCGATCAGGTAACACCCAGCATTAAGACTACCATCACTACTGCTCCTTCATTGTTGAACTGTGTTGATGATAGTGATGTTGTGGAACTTAATGAGCATGATTTTGACAAATTTCTGTGTAAGATCAAAGGAGAACCCAAGAAGCACTTTGTTGCTCTTTTGGAACAACTCGGTGAGGCTAATGACCTCATCGAGTCTCTTGAGGAGACTATCTCCGAGCTGCAAGGACATAGTCATGACTATGCCGATGAGATTGTTGAATTATCTATTGCACTAGAAAAGGAGCACATTCTTCGTTTGGCTCTTGAGGAGTCATACAACGATGATTGCGCTAATTTGCAAAAGGAACTAGATCATACTATTGTTCTTACTCGTGTGCTTAAGTCTGAAAAGGCTACACTTGGGGTTGGCCATGACAGACTCAAAGCGGAGTTTGACACACTTGACGAGGCTCACAAGGTCTTGAAAGGTGTCATTTCTTCCTGAAAGATTCTCATGATCAACTCCAAGCAAAGCTTACCAAGGAGATATCTACTTGTCCTCCTTTCATTATAATTGATAATGCTTGGACAACTAACCCTTGTTGTGAGCATGTACATCTTGTGTAGGAAAATGCCAAGTTGAAGGATCAACTTCAGAAGGGCCTTGTGTCATGCATCCAAGGTGAGAAGAACCTAAACAACCTCTTGAGCAATCAAAAGGGTGTTGTAGGAAAGGACTTGGACTTACATCCAAGTCGAAAAGAAAAAGGAAGAATAGGAACAAACGATCCCATACCCTCATGGACACCTTTGTCAAAGAGGGCGAAGGGACTCAAAAGGAGAACAGGAACAAGGTGGAGAATGGTAGCATCAGGAAGGGCAAAACCATTCCTACCAACACAGCTGGCAAACTCAATCCATCCTATCTTTTATGTCGTGCTGGTGATGGGCATGTTTATGCCAGATTTGATGGTTCTTACTATGAGTCCATTGAATGGGCTATTTGGGTTCCTAAGACCCTTGTCTCTAACATTAAAGGACCCATTCAAAAATGGGTACCTAAAACCAAGCCTTGATCTATTGCAGGAGTTTTTTTTGGTGGGGTGTTATGGTTGCTCGATAGTGGAGCAACAAATCATATGACCGGAAGCAAGGACTTAGTGGTGGATGTGCATCCTTCCCCATCTATGCCCACCCATGTCCAATTCGTCGATGCATCAACGTCAAAGGTATTGGGATTTGGTAAGGTGGTCATCTCTCAAGAGTTATCTATTGAGAAGGTCATGCTTGTTGAGTCCCTTGCTTACAATTTACTTTCGGTTCGTCAACTTGAAATTATGGGCTTTTCCACATTCTTTAATCTTGTCCTTTTGTGGAGCACGACTCTTAAAGTAGCCTATGTTGAATATGTCAAAAATGGTCTCTATGTGGTGAACTTTTCAAAGCGACCCACTAAGACTGCGACTTATCTAATGGCTAAAGTTGATGTGGGCTCGCTTTGGCATCGCCCACTAGCTCATGTCAGTATGAGATCTTTGCAAAGTCTCCTCAAAGGGGACCATGTTTGTGGACTAACAAATGTGAGTTTTGCCAGAGATCATGCTTGTAGTGCCTGCATTGAAGGGAAGATTCATGAAACTACTCATCGTCCAATGACTCTCATTTACACTAAGAGGCTGTTGGAGCTCCTTCATATGGATCTCTTCGGTCCTCCATCATTTGATAGTCTTGGGGGCAGAAAGTACGACTTGGTGATTGTTGATGACTACTCAAGATACACATGGGTATATTTCTTCAAGAGGAAGAGTGAGACTCAACAAAACGTCATCAACTTTGCTAATGAAGCTCAACGACAACATGAAGCAAAGATTTTGATGATTAGAAGTGACAACGACACCGAGTTCAAGAATACACCTTGGATGAGTTCCTAGGTGATGAGGGAATAAAACATCAATATTTAGCACCATACACCCCTCAACAAAATGGTGTGGCGGAAAGGAAGAACCGGACGTTGATGGACGCGGCAAGAACTATGATGGCGGAATTCAAATCTCCATATAACTTTTGGGCCGAAGCCATCAACACATCATGTCATGCATCCAATCAGCTCTATATTCGCAAAGGCTTGAACAAGACCCCATATGAGATCCTCACCGGAAAGAAACCGAATCTCAAGTACTTACGGGTATTCAGGTGTAAGTGTTTCATTCTCAAGAAAGGTGCACATTTAGCTAAATTTGATTCTAGAGCTCAAGAGGGCATCTTTGTTGGTTATGCTACAAACTCTCATGCTTACCGTGTCCTCAACAAGTCCACCGGGCACACTGAGGAAACGTGTAACATGGAGTTTGATGAAAATAGTGGCTCCCAAGTGGAGCAAAGTGGTCTCTGTGATGTAGGTGATGAAATTCCTCCCCAAGCCACAAGAAGAATGGGGATTGGTCAAATATTCCCCATTGAGAAACCCCTTGTGGCCGAAGGAGAAGGATAATGCTCTACTCACGTGGAGCCATCATCCTCACAATCCCCACACGCTTCCGATGAACAAAGATAAAACCCTCAACCAGCTGAACATGTTCAAGGACAAGATCAATTGCTCAAAGATGGCGATGTGCCCCATGATGTCCAAGTGCTTACACAAGGTTCCGAATCTGCTCAAGATCAAGATCAAGTGCAACTACAACATCCAGACCAAATGGAGGCACAAGATCAAGATCAAGAGCAACCACAAGATCAAGAACAAACTAGTGAGCCTGCTCAAGTCGAAAGTCAAGTTGATCAGGATGTTGTCTCTCAATTTCCTTCTGTAGCACCTAAGAGAGATATTGGTGCCAAGGGAGGTTCCAAACGCAAGGCCAAGCAAAGTAATCAAGTCGATGCTCCCGAGTTATCAAATGCAGAACTCTTGGAGCGTCGTGCAGCCAAGATTGTAAACAAGGTAAGAGTCAAGTCACATATTATGAAGAACGTGCTTGGTACTTTAAAAAGGGGAGTATCCACTCGTCAACAAATTTCGAATTATTGTGAGCATCACGTGTTTGTTTCGTATTTTGAACCTCAACAGGTACATGAATCACTCGATGATGAGGATTAGCTTATGGCCATGCATGAAGAACGCAACAACTTCGAGCGTAATCAAGTCTGGAAAGTAGTGCCTGGACCAAAGGAGGAACATAATGTCATCGGGACCAAATGGATCTTCAAAAACAAGCAAGATGCCAATGGGATTGTGGTTCGAAACAAGGCAATATTGGTGGCTCAAGGCTACTCCCAAGCCGAGGGTATCGACTACGGTGAAACCTTTGCCCCTGTTGCTCATCTAGAATCTATTCGCATGCTACTTGCATTTGCTTCTCATGATAATTTCAAATTACAACAACTGGATGTAAAAAGTGCTTTTCTTAATGGTCCCTTAAATGAGTTGGTCTATGTCAAACAACCCCCGGGTTCGAACATCCCAAGCTCCCCAATCATGTGTACAAACTTAATAAGGCACTCTATGGCCTTAAACAAGCCCCACGTGCGTGGTATGAATACCTTACTGAGTTGTTACAAGACCGTGGGTTTGAAATTGGGAAGATAGATCCCACTCTTTTTACCAAGAAAGTCAAAGGGGGATTTGTTCATATGCCAACTATATGTTGATGATATCATTTTTGGTTCCCCTAACGAATCTTTCAATGAAGAATTTGTTGCACTAATGACCGAGAAATTTGAGATGTCAATGATGGGTGAGTTGAAATTCTTCCTCGGGTTCGAGATTAAACAAGGTTTAGAAGGGACCTTCATCAAACAAGCCAAGTACACTCAAGACATGCTCAAGAGGTTCGAGATAGAGGATGTCAAGCCTGTCAAGTTTCCCATGCCAACTAGATGCAAGCTTGACAGTGATCCCAATGGTAAAGCAGTGGATCAAAACGTATATCGCTCCATGATTGGATCCCTTCTTTACCTTTGTGCATCTAGACCGGATATCATGTTGAGTGTAGGGATTTGTGCATGGTATCATTATACACCAAAAGAAAGCCACTATATGGCTATTAAGCGAATCTTTCGATATTTGGCTCATACCCCAAACTTTGGCCTATGGTATCCCAAAGGAGCAAACTTCAACCGCGTGGGCTATTCTGACTCAGATTGGGCGGGAGACTATGTGGAGAGGAAGTCGACTTCTGGAGGATGTCAATTCCTTGATCGTTCACTGGTAAGCTGGACTTCAAAGATGCAGAATTGTGTCTCACTATCTTCCACCGAAGCTGAGTACTATCTTCCACCGAAGCTGAGTAGGGTAGCTGTGAGTTGTTGTGCACAGTTGCTATGGCTGAGGCAAACTTTAAAAGATTAAAGTGTCACTTGTGAAAAAGTGCCTCTTCTATGTGACAATCAAAGTGCTATCAAGATTTCCCTCAATCCGGTGCAGCATAGCAAGACCAAGCACATTGATATTCGCCATCACTTCATTCGTGAACATATCAAGCAAGGTGATATTGAGGTTCACTTCATCAACACTGAAGAGCAACTTGCTGATATTTTCACTAAGCCCCTACATGAAGCAAGGTTCCGGCAGTTAAGGCATGAGCTAAATATCATTGGTTCAAGTAATGTGGATTGAAACTAGGCACTTTGCACCTCACTCTGCATTATATCTTGTTCTAGGTGTAGGCATGGACATAGGGGGAGTGTTGTTCTCTCAGTGAACTTTCCCTCCCCCATTATGCATAAATCAATCAAGTCTTTCCCTTTGGCCATTATTAAATGGCACTTGTGCTTCAAGGATGAGCGTTGGTCATAAACCCAAGGATAATTCTTCGCGGTGTCATACCTTTGTCTCAAACATAGGTCGCTCCGGCCACCGCCCACCTTTCTCTCTTGTTGTAGAAAGGATACAAAATGACTAGTCAGTATATCTTGCTGGTGTTACCATTTTCTCTACACTGACTAGACATTGCCCATATCATTTCCACGAAGTCCTAAGTCTCTATGTGCTTTTCTGGAGCGGTACTACCGCCAAGGGGAGCGGTACTACCGCCAGGACCCCAGTGGTACTACAGCCAAGGGGAGCGGTACTACCGCCAGGGGGAGCGGTACTACCGCCAGAATCCCAGCCTATCGTGGCTTGTTAGGGATTTTTAGGGATGTCTGAAGGGGGAGCGGTACTACCACCAGGGGGAGCGGTACTACCGCTATGACCCCAGCGGTACTACCGCCAGGGGGAGCGGTACTACCGCTATGACCCAGCGGTACTACTGCTCCACCCGTGACGTGAGGGCTATATAAAGGGAGAGGGGCCGTTTTTCTTGCCCATGTTTCATCTTCTTCGTGGTGCTCTCTCCCTCTACCCGAAATCTCCCTGCTTGGATCTCCTTCCACGGAGCCTCCCCTCTCTTTCCAGTTGGAGGGCTCGCTCCCCTCCCCCTTCCTCCTTCAAGTGCCATGGAATCCAGTACAGCTCCTCCCCTTCCTCTCTTGGTTGGTGTGTTTGTTTCTAGGGTTAGGAGCTTGTTGCATTGGATCCATGGATATGCTTTATGTTTAGTTTTTGGATGGAACGGGGGAGAAATCTTAGGAGATTTTAGGTCTAATATTCTTCATTGCAAATATTTTGACATGCCCTAGTTCTCCATGTTTTAGATCTGGTAGCTCTTATCATACATCTCGTGGATTTGATCTAAACTTGGATCCCATTGACTAGGCTTGTCTCCATCTAGATGATGTAGAGTTCCACATGTTCAGAGCTATGGTGATTCTTGTGATAAGTTTAGCTATTAGCCGTGGATCTCTTGAAACGAATCTAGTAATTTTAGTTGCTTCAAATCTAACTAGATCTGAAAGTCCACCCCTAGCGGTACTACCGCTCCACTCGGGTGGTACTACCGCTAAGGAGGCAGCGGTACTACCGCCATCTTGGCGGTACTACCGCTGAGGGGAAGCGGTACTACCACTAGCCCCGCGGTACTACCACTATGACCCCAGCGGTACTACCGCCAGGGCGAGCGGTACTACCGCCCCCCGGCATTTTATTTTTGATTTCCCTTGGCAATGTGTGTTACTTCTTATGATTTTTGAACATTGCCATGGCTCCTTTTGTCGCTCTTTTTGTGTGTGTGTCTTGTGTGTCACAGGTGGTTCTCGTCGCTCGAATCCTGTACATGACACTCACTCAAAGAAGTACTGCAATCCAGATGCCTCAGAAGGTTCCGCAACTTCCAGTCTGAACCTTACAAAGAAGTCATTCAAGAAGGTTGCCACAAAGACCAAAGGGACAAATGTCCGCACTATGCCTCCTAAGGACTTTCAGGCACTCCGTCATCGTGACCCCTATGTTAATGAAAAAGCTCAACTCAAGGGTTGCGATCATGTTTGGTCACGGGAACAGGGAATGATATTTCGTGACATCATTGTGCCCTTCAAGAAGCTCTATGTACCAGTGCAGTGGATCGACATCTCTCACCTTCAGCGACATCATGAATACTTTGGCGAGGCCCTCACCTTGGTTGAGAAGATTGGCATTGCGGAAGTCATCACCTTCAAAAATGACTTCGATCCAGATCTTGTGGCCCAGTTTTATGTCACCGTTCACTTTCACTCAGATGTCGAGCGCACCATGACCTGGTTGACGTGTGGTCGGAAGTTGACTGGTACCTGGGTGGAGTTCATGCAGCTCCTGATGGTCGACCACAAGGGGCAAGAGACTGTTCTTGGGTTGCGTCCTCATGCCCCTTCTACGTCTACTTCCACCCCCAAGGACAAGCTGCAACATCTTTACGTAAAAAAGGGTGTGCTCCCCACGCATCTGGATGTCATGCATCAGATCTTCCACAACACCCTGTTTCCTCGTATTGGCAACAAGGACAAGGTGCATGGATATCTGGTTGAGATGCTTCTGTTGTTTTAGGAGGCAAGGACTAATGACATTACGCCTTGATAACCCACAAGTATAGGGGATCGCAACAGTTTTCGAGGGTAGAGTATTCAACCCATATTTATTGATTCGACTCAAGGGGAAGCCAAAGAATATTCTCAAGTATTAGCAATTGAGTTGTCAATTCAACCACACCTGAAAGATTTAGTATCTGCACCAAATTATCAGTAGCAAGGTAGTATGATAGCAGCAGTAGCAACAGTAACCAGTAGCAACACAGTGATAGCGGTAGCAGCAAAGTAACAACAGTAGCAACAGAGTAACAGTAGCAGCAGTGACAACAATAGCAGCATAGTAACATAGCAAGGACCAGTAGTAGAAGACTCGTAGGCATTGGACCAGTGATGGATGATTATGTCGGATACTATTCATCATGCAACAGTTATAACACGAAGAGATATGTAACTAGCTCCAGTTCGTCAATGTAATGTAGGCATGTATTCCGTATGTAGTCATACGTGCTTAGGGAAAAGAACTTGCATGACATCTATTGTCCATCCTTCCCGTGGCAGTGGGGTCCTAATGGAAACTATGGGATATTAAGGTTCTCCTTTTAATAAAGAACCGGACCAACGCATTAACACTTGGTGAATACATGAACTCCTCATACTATGGTCATCTCCGGGAGTGGTTCCGGCTATTGTCACTCCGGGGTTGCCGGGTCATAACACATAGTAGGTGACTGCAACTTGCAAGATAGGATCAAGAACACACATATATTGGCGATAACATAATAGGTTCAGATCTGAAATTATGGCACTCGGGCCCTAGTGACAAGCATTAAGCATGGCAAAGTAGTAGCAACATCAATCTCAGAACATAGTGGATACTAGGGATCAATCCTCGTCAAAACTAACTCGATTACTTGATAGATCTCATCCAACCCATCACCGTCCAGCAAGCCTACGATGAGATTACTCACGAACGGTGATGAGCATCATGGAATTGGCGATGAAGGAAGGTTGGTGATGACGATGGCGATGATCTCCCCTCTCCGGAGCCTAGAACGGACTCCAGATCTACCCTCCAGAGGAAGAACTGGAGGTGGCGACGCCTCTGTATCGTAAAACGTGATGAACTCTTCTCCTTGATTTTTTTCTGGACGAAAGGGACTAAATAGACCTGAGATTGGAGGCGGTGGAGTTTTGTGGGCCCCACAAGCCTGCCAGGCGCGGCAAGGGGGGCCGTGCCTGGTGGGCTTGTGGGCTCCACGCTCCACTTCCTCCATTGATTCTTGTGCCAGTATTTTTTATGTATTCCACAAAAATTCTCCGTAAATTTTCAGGTCATTCCGAGAAATTTTATTTCTGCGCAAAAACAACACCATGGCAACTTTGCTGAAAACAGCGTTAGTCCGGGTTAGTTCCATACAAATCATGCAAATTAGAGTCCAAAACAAGGGCAAAAGAGTTTGGAAAAGTAGATACGATGGAGGCGTATCAGCTCCCCCAAGCTTAAAGACTTGCTTGTCCTCAAGCAATTCAGTTGACAAACTGAAAGAGACAAAAGAAAAACTTTTACGAACTCTGTTTGATCTTGTTGTTGCAACTATGTCTAACTCATAACCAAAATTTTAGCAAGATCACAAGCTAACCGCATGAGCAAATGACATCTAGGTCTCACGGTAAACTCATATCAATGGCATAATCAACTAGAGAGCAAATAATAATAAGTATCAAATGTCAACAGTTCAATCAAAACAATCATGAAGCAGTACGAACAGATGGTATCTCGCTAGCTCTTTCTGAGACCGCAAAACATAAATGCAGAGCACCTTCAAAGATCAAGGGCTGACTAAACATTGTAATTCATGGCAAAGAAGATCCAGTCATAGTCATACTCAATCACAGTTAAAAGCAACGCATTAAAATGACAGAGGTGCTCTCTAATTGGTGCTTTTATAAGAACAGGATGACTCAAAACAAACATAAATAGATAGGACCTTCGCAGAGGGAAGCAATTATTGGCAGAGATGCCAGAGCTCAAGCTCTGAAAACAGAGATAATAATTTTGGGTGGCATGCTTTCATTCTCAACGCAATGATCAAGAGTTCTCACCATCTTCCACGCTACACATGCTATAGGCGGTTCCCAAACAGAAAAGTAAAGTTTTGACTCCTCCACCACCGATCAATCACACTCCACGACTAGCCGAATACTCGGGTGCCGTTCATACCAACATCAATCAGGGGGAATTTTGTTTGCAATTATCTTTTCGATTTGAGCATGGAACTGGGCATTCCAATTACGGGCCCCTTTCTCGTGAATGATAGTGAATAGACACATATTGAGGATCACACGCCTAGCATGGAAGATACTGACCGCCCCTTGTCACCACATGAGCGGTTCGGGCACACAAAACAGATTATTTCTTGAAGGTTTAGTGAGTGGCACATGCAAATTTACTTGGAACGGCAGGTAGATACCGCATATAGGTAGGTATGGTGGACTCATATGGAACAACTTTGGGTTTATGGAAGTGGATGCACAAGCAGTATTCCCGCTTAGTACAAGTGAAGGCAAGCAAAAGACTGGGAAGCGACCAACTAGAGAGCGATAACAGTCATTAAAATGCATTGAGATTAACCAACATTGAGTGCAAGCATGAGTAGGACGTAAATCACCATGAACATGAACATCATAAAGGCTATGTTGAGTTTGTTTCAACTACATGCATAAACATGTGCCAAGTCAAGCCACTTGAATCATTCAAAGGAGGATACCATCCTATCATACTACATCATAGTCATCTCAAGATTCATGTCGGCATCCAAGACAAACTATTATAAGCTCCTAGCTAATTAAGCATGGCATCAGAAACTATGATCTCTAAGTTGTCATTGCAAACATATTTCTCTAACAACAAAGCTGAATGAGGAACGATGAGCTATTTATATTTACAAAAACCAAATAGATCGAGTTCATACCAGCTTTTCCAGGCTCAATTACTTCATCATATATCGTCATTATTGCCTTTCACTTGCACGACCGAATGATGTGAACAATAATAAGAGTGCTCGTGCATTGGACTAAGCTGGAATCTGCAACCAAACATAAAGGAGAAGACAAAGTAATATGGCTCTTTAACAGACAAACAAATATGCATGCGAGAGCCACTAAACATTGTAACCATGGTCTTCTACCTTGACCCAAAGAAAAATAAAACTATTTACACGGGAAAGCTCCCAACAATCAAAATAAGAAAAGAAAATCTTTTTGGGGGTTTTCTCAAACTAGACAAACACACGAAAAGAAAACGAGAAAAAGAAAATAAACTAGCAAGGATGATACAGTGACAAAGTGTGAACACCGACTAACAAAGTGAAAGCATGAGCAAGAATATAAAGTCGGTGAGAAACACGTACTCCCCCAAGCTTAGGCTTTTGGCCTAAGTTGGTTTACTCCCAAGGAGGGAAATAACGAGCTCCGGGGTACTCCTGAGTGGACTGAGGATCCCACTGCTGTGTGAGCTCCTCTGGCTCCCACTGATAAACTGGCGTCTGGTACTCGACTGGTGGCGCGGGCACGGGCACCTGTGGTTGGGCTATGCCCCAATATGCGTAGATGTCCGAGGGCATAATGACGTACCTGCCTGTATGAAGATTGAACAAAGAAGGAGCAGGCAAAGTAATAGTCTCATGAGTACCCTGACTAAATACCAGGTTATAAATCATCCTTCTATTTATGTCTCTATTAAGAAAGTCATGGCAAACCATGCTATCATAATCTAGATATCTCTCAGGAAGAAGAATCTCTTCTTCCACGTCCAGTCTAATAGGTATCTCAAAATGTCTAGCAAGGCGAGTAGCATAGATACCTCCATAGACAACGCCTTTAGAACGGTTCGTGTTCAACCGTTGAGCTACTATAGCGCCCAAGCTATTAGTTTTATCATTATAAAGGGCTGCGCGCAAAACCGCAAGATCTGGGGAACTAAGGGCTCCACCTTTCCCACGGCCAATCAAACATTTTCCCACAAATAATGAGAAGTACCGAAGCACGTGAAAATGTATGCTAGCAGCTCTAGCGCAAGACACTCCTCTCTCTTCTGCTACAGCAATAGTATCGATGAAAGCCTCCAAGTCCCGTGGACGAGGTTCATTAATATCCCCAACAAAAGGCAATTTGCAAACATTGCAAAAATCCTGGAGTGACATGCGCTGGGGATATCATATAATTTGAACTCAACCATAGGAGGATTCTTCCTCTAATAGAAGTTAAAGCTTTGCACGAAAATATTAGTGAGGAGGAGGTATTGCGGACACTTATCTTCAACGAAGGCGGTAAGGCCTGCGTTCTCCACCAAGTAGTAAAAGTCCTCGTAAAGTCCGGCGGCGCGTAAGAACACATCGCTTGGCCACTCGCATGCTCGAACTTCTGTAACTCGAGGGACCGGATACTTGGGTTTCTTCTTCTCACTTCCATCATCCTTGCGGTCACGCCTCAATTTCCCCAAAACACTTTGGTGATGGTGCTTTGCACAAGGAGATCGAAAATCCCAGCAAGAAGAGCAAGAACAGATGGGAGCTAGAAATGATTTTTTCTGGAGGTAGAAGAAGCAGACGGGAGCTAGGATGAGTCGAGGGGGCGCACGTGGGCCTCACAAGCCTGGGTGGCGCGGCCAGGGGGTGCCCGCGCCTCCAGGGCTTGTGGCCCACTAGTGCAGCCCCCAGACTAGCTCTTCGTCTCAGTATTTTTCAAAAATTCCAGAAAAAATCATATTTGATTTTCACGGCACCTGGAAAACTTTTATTTTTGGGGTACTTTTCTACGGGACGCTAAAAGCAGAAAAAAGGAGAAACTAAAGCTAAATCTATCATTTTTTCTTCTAAGCTACCCAAGGTGAAAGATTGAAACAGAGGTTTGTGACTCCTCGATTCATCCATCTCATGGTCATCGAAAGAAATCCGTCAATGAGGTTGATTAAGTCTCCTTGACAAACTTTTTCGAATCGCAAAAGAGAACAGAGAATTTTCGAACAGTCACTAGGTTACCTCAATGGGGATGTGCACCTCCCCAACAAGCAAATCATACTTCATCTTAACAGGAGGTATAGGGCATTCAAAGCTCCCAATAAGAATCGATGAAGTTTTTTCGATAGCATTGATGCAATGTACTCGATATTATTTCTTCGGAAAGTGCACCGTATGCTCATTACCATTGACATGGAAAGTGACATTGCCTTTGTTGCAATCTATAATAGACCTTGCAGTGTTTAAAAAGGGTCTTCCAAGGATGACCGCTGCTGATGCAAGAAAAGACCTTCCAACGGCGCCAGAAACACGTGCAGACGGGAGACTGTTCTTGATACTCCTCAGCAACGGCACCAGGAATCCTTCTGCTACGGCTACACCTTTAGGGAGTTCCTAGTAAAATATGCAAAGGATTTTCCCGTGGCCTTGGAGCCATGCGTTGGTGTTCCCTCGAAGCGGAAAGGGTGAAGTAGCGCAGCGGTCGTAAGTATTTCCCTCAGTTTGAGATGCAAATTAAGAGAACACTCTTCTATCTCCTGAAAACCAAGAATATCACATAAAGATTTTGGAATCGCGGAAACACTAGCACCCAAATCACACAAAGCATTGCACTCATAGTTTTTGATCTTGATGTTGATAGTAGGTTCCCACTCATCACGAAGTTTTCTAGGTATAGAGACTTCTAGTTCGAGCTTCTCTTGAAGAGATTTCATCATAGCATCTACGATATGCGCGTTAAAGGCTTTGCTTTGGCTATAAGCATGTGGAGTGTTTGCAATGGATTGCATCAAAGAAATGTATTCAAACAAGGAACAATTATCATAATTGAATTCCTTGAAATCCAAAGTGGGAGTTTCATTACTACCCAAAATTTTAATTTCTTCTACTCCACTCTCCACACCTTTATCATCAAGATAGGTGGACTTCGAATCATTGGGGCGTTTTTCAACCAAAGTGGATTCATATCCAGCCCCTTCATTAATGGGTTTGACACGCGAAAACAAAGATTCAAGAGGAGACACACCAAGCACGTTAAAATCTTCCTGACTTGCATCACTAGAACGCACCCTTTTAAACCATTCATGCCTAGCGCGAATTTGGGCGGTTCTTCCTTTGCTCTCATTCATGGAGACACGCATATCTTTCAAAGTTTCATCCAAGTTGACCTTGGGAGGAGCACATCTAACTTTCAAAGCATCAATATCACAAGACATCCTATCAACGCTCTTAGCCAAATCGTCTATTTTGAGTAGTTTTTCCTCTATGTACACATTGAAAATCTTTTGAGAGTTGATGAACTCTTTGATATTACTCTCTAAATCAGAGGGTAATTTGTTGTGATTTCCATAAGTGTTGTTGTAGGAATTGCCATAATTGTTAGAGGAGTTACTAGGAAAAGGCCTAGGAACATAGTTTCCTCTAAAAGCATTCTTGTTGCCAAAATTGTTCCTACCGACGAAATTAACGTCCAAACTAGCGTTGCTACTCTCAATCAAGGAACATAGTGGCACGTCATTAGGATATAAAGGAGTGTTTCTACTAGCAACCAAATTCATCAACTCGTCCATCTTAGCACTAAGCGAGTTAATTTCTTCTATAGCGTGTACCTTGTTGCTAGCAAGTGACCTTTCAGTATGCCACTGAGAGTAGTTGGTCATGATATTGTCTAGGAGTTTTGTAGCGTCTCCTAACATGATTTCCATGAACGTTCCACCTGAGGCGGAGTCCAAGATATTGCGAGAAGTGAAATTCAAACCAGCGTAAAAGATTTGTATAATCATCCACAAACTCAAGCCATGAGCGGGACAATTTCTAATCATAAGCTTCATCCTCTCCCAAGATTGTGCAACTTGTTCATGATCAAGTTGCTTGAAATTCATGATACCGTTACGTAAGGAGATGATCTTAGCCGGCGGAAAATACTTGGATATGTAAGCATCTTTATACTTATCCCAAGAATCGATACTATTTTTAGGCAAAGAAGAAAACCAAATTTTTGCGCGATCTCGCAACGAGAAAGGAAAAAAGCTTCAACTTAATCACGTCATTATCCACATCTCTTTTCTTTTGCATATCGCAAAGATCAATGAAGGTATTGAGATGGGATGCGGCATCTTCACTAGGAAGGCCAGAGAATTGCTCTTTCATAACAAGATTCACCAAAGCTGCGTTGATTTCATACGATTCTGCACTAGTGGCGGGAGCAATTGGAGTACTAATAAAATCATTATTATTAGTGCTCGAGAAGTCGCAAAGTTTGGTGTTTTCAGCCATGGTGACTTCAACAAACAAACAAGCACACAAGCAAGCCAGAAAACCGGCAAAGGAAAACGGCAAAGGAGAAAGGAAAATGAAAACGGCAAATGTGAAGTGGGGGAGAGGAAAACGAGAGGCAACTGGCAAAAAAGAAAATGCAGGAGATGAGTTTGTGAGACCTACTTGGATAGATCTCTCCTTCCCCGGCAACGGCGCCAGAAATACTTGTGCTGATGCAAGAAAAGACCTTCCAACGGCGCCAGAAACACGTGCTGACGGGAGACTATTCTTGATACTCCTCACCAACGGCACCAGGAATCGTTCTGCTAGGGCTACGCCTTTAGGGACTTCCTAGGCAAATATGCAAAGGATTTCCCCGTGGCCTTGGAGCCTTGCGTTGGTGTTCCCTCGAAGCGAGAAGGGTGATGTAGCGCAGCGGTGGTAAGTATTTCCCACAGTTTGAGAACCAAGGTATTGATCCAGTGAAGGAGTATCACAAGTGCATGCACAAACACAAAAAGCTTGCTCCCAACGCTATGAAGGGGTTGTCAATCCCTTATAGATTGTTTGCCAAGTGAGAACTGAAAGCAACAAAGTAACAAAGCAAAGTAAAAGCGGAGGTGTAAACGATAGGTGTAAATAGACCTGGGGGCCGTAGTGTTTACTAGTGGCTTCTCTCATGAAAGCAAGTAGACGGTGGGTGAACGAATTATTGTCGAGCAATTGATAGAACCGCGCAAAGTCGTGACGTCATCTATGATAATGATTATATCTATAGGCATCACGTCCAAAACAAGTAGACCGATACTTTCTGCATCTACTACTATTACTCCACACGTCGACCGCTATCCAGCATGCATCTAGTGTATTAAGTCCAAAAGAACAGAGTAACGCCTTAAGCAAGATGACATGATGTAGATGGACAATATCATATCTACTACAATTCCCACCTTATTAAACTTGATGGCAACTACATAATGTGTGCCTTGCTGCCCCTACTGTCACTGGGAAAGGTCACCACATGGTAAGAACCCAAAACCAAGCACTTCTCCTATTGCAAGAATCATAGATCTAGTTGGCCAAACAAAACCCAAGACTCGGAGAGACTTACAAGGATATCAAATCATGCATATAAGAAATCAGCAAAGACTCAAATATATATCATAGATAATCTGATCACGAATCCACAATTCATGGATCTCGACAAACACACCGCAAAAGAGGATTACATCGGATAGATCTCCATGAAGATCATGGAGAACTTTGTATTGAAGATCCAGCAGAGAGAAGAAGCCATCTAGATACTAACTACGGACCCGCAGGTCTGAGGTGAACTACTCACGAGTCATTGGAGGGGCGATGATGTTGATGAAGAAGCCCTCCAACTCCAAAGTCCCCTCCGGCAGGGCACCGGGAAGGGTCTCCAGATGAGATCTCACGGAAACGGAAGCTTGCGGCGGCGGAAAATTGTTTTCGTGGATGCCCTGATTTTTTCTAGATTTTTTGGGAATATATAGGCCAAAGACCTAGGGCAGGGGAGCGCTAGGGAGGCCACAAGCTTGGTTGTTGCGGCCTCCCCCTGGCCGTGGCAACAGGGCTTGTGGGCTCCCTGTGGGCGCACTTGCTTGGCCCTCAAGCCTCCTGATCTTCTTCCGTTCTGGAAAAAATCATTTTAGGGATTTTATTTCGTTTGGACTCCGTTCCAAAATCAGATCTGAAAAGAGTCAAAAACAAAGAAAAAAACTGGAACTGGCGCTTGGCACTGAGTTAATAAGTTAGTCCCAAAAAAGATATAAAAGGTAAACAAAACATCCAAAGTTGACAAGATAACAGCGTGAAACCATCAAAAATTATAGATACGTTTGAGACGTATCAAGCATCCCCAAACTTAACTCTTGCTCGTCCTCGAGTAGGGAAGTGATAAAGAATGAATTTTTGATGCTTTCATGCTACCTAACATAGATGTCCTTTGTAACTCCTCTTATGTGACGTGAATGTTCAGATCCATTAGATTCAAAACAATAGTTTGCTATTGACGTGGAAATAATAATACTTCAAGCAAACTAGCATAGTAATCATGAACTTTCAAAATAACAAGGCCAAAAGAAAGTTATCCCTACGAAATCATATAGTCTGGCTATGCTCTATCATCATTGCACAACGAATTTAAATCATGCACAACCCCGGTATTGCCCAAGTAATTGTTTTCACACCTTTACTTTCTCAAACATTTTCAACACTCATGCAATACATGAGCGTGAGCCATGGTTTTAGCACTATAAGTGGTGTGGAGTGTGGTGGAGGTTGAAAGACAAACAAGGAGAAGATGGTCACATTGACTAGGCATATCAATGAGCTATGGAGATGCTCATCAATAGATATCAACGTGAATGAGTAGGGATTACCATACAAATGATGCACTAGAGCTATGAGTATGTGAAAGCTCTTAAAGAAAACTAGTGGGTGTGCATCCAACTTGCTTGCTCACGAAGACCTAAGGCAATTTTGAGGAAGCCTATCATTCGAATATACAAGCCAAGTTATATAATAAAAATTTCCCACTAGCTATATGGTGGTGACAAAACGAGAGACTCTCAATCACGAAGATCATGGTGCTTAATATGCACAAGTGTGGAAAGGTGGTAGCATTGTCCCTTCTCTCTTTTTCTCTCATTTTTTTGGATGGGCTCTTTGGCCTCTTCTCTTTTTTCTTTTTCTTTTTTTATTTCGGTGGGCATCTTTGGCCTCTTTTATTTTCTCACATGGGACAATGGGCCATCAATGATAACAATCACACTTACAACTCAAAACTTAAAGCAACGATGACTCTTATGAAATGCCTTCGGTAGTGTACCGTGACAATGATCTAGCATGGCATAGACATAAATGGAAACATCATGCTAGCTAATTATGATCATGCAATGGCAATGTAGACGTGGTGGCACATGTCATGGTGGTAGTTGCATGGCAATATATCTCGGATGACTTTGAAAAAGCCATAGTAGGTAGGTATGGTGGCTGCTTTGATGGAGGCTAATGGTAGGTTTTGTGCACCGGCGAAAGTTGCACGACACTAAAGAAGATAGTGATGGTGGAAGGTGAAAGTGCATCTAAACCATGGACTCAACATTAGTCATGAAGAACTCATATACTTGTTGCAAAAGTTTTATTACTAATCGAAACAAAGCATTCAACGCATACTCCTAGAGGAAGGGTTGGTAGGTATAAACCATCGCACGATCCCGACCGCCACACAAAGGATGACAATCAATAGACTAATCATGCTCAGACTTCATCACATAGCGGTTCACCATACGTGCATGCTACGGGGATCACTAAATTCAACACAAGTATTTCTAGATCCGCAACACCTTACTAATATAACTTCAATATTACCATAACCACAACTCAAAACTAGTTGAGATGAATCAAACTTCTCTAACTATTCAATGCACATGAAGGTGGAAGTTTTCATATCCCTTTGGATAACTACCCTTTTGTGACTACTTTCAAAGCATAGATCAACTACCAAGCCACGCACGGCCGTGCTCTAAAAGATATAAGTGAAGCACATAGAGCAAAAGCAATTAGCTCAAAAGATATAAGTGAAGCACATGTGAGCTGAATTGTCTAACCAAAGGATATAAGTGAAGCTCGACAAAATCACGGTGAGTGCATGTCTCTCTCTCTCTAGGTGTGCAGCAAGGATGATTGTGACACAACAAAAATAAAAGACTCCTACGATACAAGACGCTCCAAGCAAAACACATAACATGTGGTGAATAAAAATATAGCCCCAAGTAACGTTACCGATGGATTGAAGACGAGAGAGGAGATGCCTTCCCGGGGTATCCCCAAGCTTAGGCTTTTACGGCATCCTTGAATCTCTTGGGGTGCCTTGGGAATCCCCAAGCCTGAGCTCTTGCCACTCTTTATCTTTTTGTCCATAAGAACTTCACCCAAAACTTGAAAACTTCACAACACGAAACTTAAACAGAAACTCGTGATAACATTAGTATAAGAAAGCAAACCACCACTTCCTTAGGTACTGTAGCAAACTTGAATTCTACTTATGCTGATGCTGGGTTACTGTATTTTCAATCTTCCATGGCTAATACCCCCCGATACTATCCATAGTTTGATCAAAATAAGCAACCAACACAACAAAAACAGAATCTGTTGACAGCAGACCAGTCTGTAGCAATCTGTATACTTCGTATACTTCTGGTACTACAAAAATTCTGAAAAATTACGACAGTCTGAATAATTTGCGTAGCAATCAGCAGCGAAAAGAATCAACTCAAAAGCTCTTACAGAAAAAAAAACTTTTCATGAGCAGAAAGTTTCTGTCTTTTCCAGCATGAGCAAACGATCATCCCCAAGACTAATCATAACGGTTTTGCTTGGCACAAACGCAAAAAGAAACACAAAAAACACAATCATAACAGAATTATGAAAGTGTGGAAAACACAAAACAGAAAGAAAAAGGATAGATTCGTTGGGTTGCCTCCCAACAAGCGCTATTCTTTAACGCCCTTAGCTAGGCCTAAGGTTACGGAATCACGTATAGTCATCTTTGGTGCTCAAACCATAAGTAGTTGTCATCATAGATTCATAAGGCAATCTTATTTTCTTTCTAGGAAAATTCTCCATGCCCTTCTTTAGAGGAAATTGAAACCTAATATTCCCTTCATTCATATCGATGATAGCACCAATAGTCCTTAGGAAAGGTCTACCAAGAATAATGGCACATGAAGGATTGCACTCTATGTCAAGTACAATAAAATCCACGGGTAAATACTTCTTATTTGCAACAATAAGAACATCATCGATCCTTTCCATGGGTTGCTTGACAGTAGAATCCGCAAGATGCAAATTAAGAGAACACTCTTCAATCTCATGAAAACCAAGAATATCACATAAAGATTTTGGAATCGCTGAAACACTAGCACCCAAATCACAAAAAGCATTGCACTCATAGGTTTTGATCTTGATTTTGATAGTAGGTTCCCACTCATCATGAAGTTTTCTAGGTATAGAGACTTCTAGTTCGAGCTTCTCTTGAAGAGATTTCATCATAGCATCTACGATATGCGCGTTAAAGGCTTTGCTTTGGCTATAAGCATGTGGAGTGTTTGCAATTGATTGCATCAAAGAAATGCATTCAAACAAGGAACAATTATCATAATTGAATTCCTTGAAATCCAAAGTGGGAGTTTCATTACTACCCAAAATTTTGATTTCTTCTACTCCACTCTCCACACCTTTATCATCAAGATAGGTGGACTTCGAATCATTGGGGCATTTTTCAACCAAAGTGGATTCATATCCAGCCCCGTCATCAATGGGTTTGACACGCGAAAACAAAGATTCAAGAGGAGACACACCAAGCACCTTAAGATCTTTATGATTTGCATCAGTAGAACGCACCCTTTTAAACCATTCATGCCTAGCGCGAATTTGGGCCGTTCTTTCTTTCCTCTCATTCATGGAGACACGCATAGCTTTCAAAGTTTCATCCAAGTTGACCTTGGAAGAAGCACATCTAACATTCAAAGCATCAATATCATAAGACATCCTATATATCAACGCTCTTAGCCAAATCGTCTATTTTGAGTAGTTTTTCCTCTATGGACGCATTGAAAATCTTTTGAGAGTTGATGAACTCTTTGATATTACTCTCTAAATCAGAGGGTAATTTGTTGTGATTTCCATAAATGTTGTTGTAGGAATTGCCATAATTGTTAGAGGAGTTACTAGGAAAAGGCCTAGGAACATAGTTTCCTCTAAAAGCATTGTTGTTGCCAAAATTGTTCCAACCAACAAAATTAACGTCCAAACTAGAGTTGCTACTCTCAATCAAGGAAGATAGTGGCACGTCATTAGGATCTAAAGGAGCATTTCTACTAGCAACCAAATTCATCAACTCATCCATCTTAGCACTAAGCGAGTCAATTTCTTCTATAGCGTGTGCCTTTTTGCTAGCAGGTGACCTTTCAGTATGCCACTGAGAGAATTTGTCATGATATTGTCTAGGAGTTTTGTCGCGTCTCCTAACGTGATTTCCATGAACGTTCCACCTGAGGCGGAGTCCAAGATATTGCGAGAAGCGCAATTCAAACCAGCGTAGAAGATTTGTATAATCATCCACAAACTCAAGCCATGAGCGGGAAAATTACTAATCATAAGCTTCATCCTCTCCCAAGATTGTGCAACGTGTTCATCATCAAGTTGCTTGAAATTCATGATATCGTTACGTAAGGATTTGATCTTAGCCGGCGGAAAATACTTGGATCTGTAAGCATCTTTGCACTTATCCCAAGAATAGATACTATTTTTAGGCAAAGAAAAAAACCAAGTTTTTGCGCGATCTCGCAATGAGAAAGGCAAAAGCTTCAACTTAATCACGTCATTATCCACATCTCTTTTCTTTTGCATATCGCAAAGCTCAATGAAGGTATTGAGATGGGATGCAGCATCTTCACTAGGAAGGCCAGAGAATTGCTCTTTCATAACAAGATTCAGCAAAGCTGCGTTGATTTCATACGATTTCGCACTAGTGGCGGGAGCAATCGAAGTACTAATAAAATCATTATTATTAGTGCTCGAGAAGTCGAAAAGTTTGGTGTTTTCAGCCATGATGACTTCAACAAACAAACAAGCACACAAGCAAGCAAGAAAACCGGCAAAGGAAAACGGCAAAGGAAAAAGAAAACGGCAAAGGAGAAAGGCAAATGAAAACGGCAAATGTGAAGTGGGGGAGAGGAAAACGAGAGGCAACTGGAAAAAAAGTAAATGCAAGATATGAGTTTGTGAGACCTACTTGGATAGATCTCTCCTTCCCCGGCAAAGGCGCCAGAAATACTTCTGCTGATGCAAGAAAAGACCTTCCAACGGCGCCAGAAACACGTGCTGACGGGAGACTGTTCTTGATACTCCTCTGCAATGGCACCAGGAATCCTTCTGCTACGGCTACGCATTTAGGGACTTCGTAGGCAAATATGCAAAGAATTTCCCCGTGGCCTTGGAGCCTTGCGTTGGTGTTCCCTCGAAGCGGAAAGGGTTTTGTAGTGCAGCGGTGGTAAGTATTTCCATCAGTTTGAGAACCAAGGTATCGATCCAGTGAAGGAGTATCACAAGTGCATGCACAAACACAAAAAGCTTGCTCCCAACGCTATGAAGGGGTTGTCAATCCCTTATAGATTGTTTGCCAAGTGAGAACTGAAAGCAACAAAGTAACAATGCAAAGTAAAAGCGCAGGTGTAAACGATAGGTGTGAATAGACCCGGGGGCCGTAGGTTTACTAGTGGCTTCTCTCATGAAAGCAAGTAGACGATGGGTGAACGAATTACTGTCGGGCAATTGATAGAACCGCACAAAGTTGTGACGTCATCTACGGCAAAGATTATATCTATAGGCATCACGTCCAAAACAAGTAGACCGATACTTTCTGCATCTACTACTATTACTCCACACGTCGACCGCTATCCAGCATGCATCTAGTGTATTAAGTCCAAAAGAACAGAGTAACGCCTTAAGCAAGATGACATGATGTAGATGGACAATCTCATATCTACGACATGATGTAGATGGACAATCTCATATCTACGACAAAGCCCACTTGCTTGGCCCTCAAACCTCCTGATCTTCTTCCGTTCTGGAAAAAATCATTTTGGGGATTTTATTCCGTTTGGACTCCGTTCCAAAATCAGATGTGAAAATTGTCAAACACAAAAAAAAAGGAACTAGCGCTTGGCACTGAGTTAATAAGTTAGTCCCAAAAAAGATATAAAAGGTAAAGAAAACATCCAAAGTTGACAAGATAACAGCGTGAAACCATCAAAAATTATAGATACGTTTGAGACATATCAACTGCCATGGCATCATCCTCGGGAATATCCAGAATAACAAAGTATGTTAAGATAGTGACGTTCGCAACCAGAACAGGCACATCCTCGCAAATGCCGATAGGGAAAGCAGTTGATTTGTCAGCCATTTGCAGAGAGATTTCAGTGAGTGTCAACTTATCGAGTTCAAGTCTACGATAAAGAGAGAGAGGCATAACACTAACACTGGCTCCAAGGTCGCATAAAGCAGTTCTAAGGTAGTTTCCTTTAATGGAGCAAGGTATAGTGGGCTCACCGGGATCACCTAGTTTCTTAGGAGTTCCACTCTTGAAGGTATAATTAGCAAACATGGTGGAAATCTCAACCTCAGGTATCCTCCTTTTATTAGTATATCCTTCATGTACTTAGCATACGGAGATATTTTGAGCTTATCTGTCAAACACATTTGCAGAAAGACAGGTCTAATCATTTCAACAAATCGCTCAAAATCCTCATCATCCTTTTTCTTGGATGGTTTGGGAGGAAAGGGCATGGGTTTCTGAACCCATGGTTCCCTTTCTTTACCATGCTTCCTAGTAGTGAAGTCATTCTTATCGTATCTCCTATTCTTAGGATGTGGGTTATCAAGATCAACAGGTTCAATCTCCACATCCTTATCATTGCTAGGTTGAGCATCAACATGAACATCACTATTGATATTATCATTAGGCTCATGTTCATCACCAGATTGTGTTTCAGCATCTGAGACAGAGACATCGTTTGGACTCTCAGGTGTAACAGCAACATGGTTGCTAGCATGCAAATCCCTATCATCTTTCTTCTTCTTTCTAGGATGACTAGGTGCATCAGTGCTAACTCCTAGAGAATCTTGTTCAATTCTCTTAGGATGACCCTCAGGATACAGAGGTTCCTGGGTCATTATACCGCCTCTAGTGACGACTCTGACGGAATTGTCATTCAACTCATTGAGCAAGTCATTCTGAGCCTTAAGTACTTGTTATACCTGAGTAGTAACCATAGAGGCATGTTTACTCAGAAGCTTCAGATCATTGACATTTCTGTCCACACAAGCACTTAAATGACAAAGCATACGAGCATTCTGTTCCAATTGTTTGCTAACATAATCATTGAAACTTTGTTGTTTGGCAACAAAGTTATGAAATTCATCCAGGCATAAGCTAGCAGGTTTATCAAAAGGAATACCACTCTCATTGAATCTACGTAGAGAATTTACTTCTACTACCTGTATCGGGTTATCAAGACCATGGATCTCTTCGATAGGTGGTAG
Organism: Hordeum vulgare subsp. vulgare; assembly: GCF_904849725.1. Classification (NCBI taxonomy): domain Eukaryota; kingdom Viridiplantae; phylum Streptophyta; class Magnoliopsida; order Poales; family Poaceae; genus Hordeum; species Hordeum vulgare. The sequence continues at coordinate 294,397,653 of NC_058520.1, read as the reverse complement.
ATTTTTGACACCTTCAGATTTAATGCCTTTCTCTTTCATAGATTTCTTAGCTTCTTGCATATCTTCAGGACTGAGGAATAGAATACCTATTTTCTTCGGAGTTGGCTTAGGAGTAGGTTCAGGAATAGTCCAAGCATTCTCATTGCACAAGATATTATTCAATAGGATCTCAGCTTGCTCTACGGTTCGTTCCCTAAAATCACAACCGGCACAACTATCTAGGCGGTCTCTAGAAGCATCGGTAAGTCCATTATAGAAGATATCAAGTATTTCATTCTTCTCAAGAGGGTGATCAGGAAAAGCATTTAGTTGCTGGACGAGCCTCCGTTAAGCTTGTGGGAAACTCTCTTCTTCAGCTTGAGCAAAGTTGTATATTTCCTGCAAGGCATCTTGCTTCTTATGGGCAAGGAAATATTTCTCAGAGAAGTAGTAGACCATATCCTGGGGGCTACGCACACAACTAGGAGCAAGAGAAGTGAACCAAGTCTTAGCATCATCCTTTAGTGAGAAAGGAAACAACTTGAGGATATAGTAGTGGCGGATCTTTTCCTCACTCGTGAATAGGGTGGCTATATCGTGCAGTTTGGTAAGATGGGCTACAACCGTTTCGGACTCATAACCGTGAAAAGGATCAGCTACAAGGACTCTTTAAGACACATCGAGTACCGCTGTAAGTCGACCATGAACAAACGAATCCACTAGATGTCGAACCCCAACCTAACATCATGCATTTGTTGGAAGATTGTCCTATAAGTAACTACTTGAATTCCCACCTAAGAATTCCCAAAATTTCTGGTCATGCAATCTGGTACACGGATACAAGGAGTAATATGTCACACAACTCCTATACTAACCCGTCCAAGGTATCACATCCGTCAACACACAACCAGAATCTCAGGCCTTCATCTACTACAGACCCTCGTGATCACAACAATACAAAGTATGGCAGTACTCCCAAACAATCTGCACCGCTACTGGGGACATCGGGGTTATCTCACCACTACTAGTATTGAAGCAATTACGAACATCCTTCGTTCTGAGATACTAAGAAATCTGAATGATAGCGATGTGCTCAAGAATCCCCTAGAGATCAACTCCCCGGAAGAAATCAAGTCAGACAGAAGGCACCAAGACAGAGCTCCATCACATCGACATCATATAGATTCCAAAAATATCTGTGTGATCCTCAAAAATTTGAGTGAGAAGAGGAGTAGAATAAATTATTACGTCAAGATTCCTCACCAGAGCATAGAAGAGGAGAAAAAAAATCCTACTCTCCGATATATAACTAGACTCAAATCAGTTTTTCACTAGACTCGACTCGGCCAAGTTCGATCAATCAAGGGGGCTCCTAGGTTGTTACTTCTCTGATACCAACTTGTAACGTCCAAGATGCGATCCTATCCTCAATTTGGCACGAGGGCCTCGTCAGGGATAGAAGCGCATCTTGTCGTTTCGCAAGAAAGGATATCATTACAAGTACATTTACTGAAAAGAAGAGATATATAGAATTGGCTTACACTCGCCACAAGCTAGATCAGAGTCACATCAGTACAATACATAATCATCATGAAGAAGAGCAGGGTCCAACTGTGGATGAAAACAAATGAGAAAAGAAGAACGACGTCCATCCTTGCTATCCCAGGCCGCCGGCCTGGAACCCATCCTAGATCGATGAAGAAGAAGAAGAAGAAGCAACTCCAAATGAACAATCAACGCGCTTGCGTCAAGTAACCTTTACATGTACATGCAACTGGTGTTGTAGTAATCTGTGAGCCACAGGGGACTCAGCAATCTCATTTCCAAAGGTATCAAGACTATTAAAGCTTAATGGCTGAGGCAAGGTTAAGTGGTGAGGTTGCAACAAGCGGCTAAGCATTTATATGGTGGCTAACTTACGAGTACAAGAATAAAGAGGTGGAAGAACTACGCATAATGGACGTGAACTACTGTTGATCAAATGAATGATCCTGAACACCTACTTACGTCAACATAACCCCACCGTGTCCTCGATCGGATAAGGAACTAACGAAAGAGATAGTCACGGATACGCACTCAGTTGGCATATTTTAATTAAGTTAACTTCAAGTTATCTAGAACCAGCGTTAAACAAAGTTTCCACGTTACCACATAATCGCGGGCACGGCTTTTCGAAAAGATTTAACCCTGCAGGGGTGCTCCAACTACTCCATCACAAATTACCACAAGCCGCACAGAAATCCTCGGTCACGAAGCTCGCGATCTCGTCGGACTCCTTAGTGGAAAACCTCAACTCTGAGATTACCCAAAGCATCAACGGAATCCCAATGCACAAGATATTTCATCAAAGGTAAAACTAATCCAGCAAGGCCGCCCGACGTGTCGACGAACCCAATAGGAGCCGCGTATCTCGTTCTGAGGACACGACCGGATGGAACTAGCTACGAGTGCCAAACCTCGAGTTTCCTCGTGGTGGCCCCGCAGGCAGACCGTTTTGGACCAACACTCATGCGGAGCACTGGCCCGGGGGGTTGATTAATTATCCGCGGGTGTCGGCGGGTCCCTATGCATTATTTAGTTATTAGGCAAATGTAAAACCAAAGTTGGGCCTTGCCAGACCAGTCTTAATCTAAAACGAATTATCAAGGGGGTCCCCATAACAACCCCAATCGTGTTAGGTGCGCTCAATTATGGAACATAACACCGGTAGCCAAAACTAAGGGGGCAAAGGTGGAACAAAACACTAGGCTAGAAAGGCCGAGCCTTCCACCTTTTACAAGTATATAGGTGCATTAAATTAAATAGCATTAATATGGTGATATAACAAGGAACCCATGTTATCACATGGAAGCAACTTCACCTGCAACTAGCAACACTAACACATGGTGAAGCAAGCAGTAACATAGCCAATCAGTGGTTTGCTAGGTTGTGAACTGGTTCAAGGATTTCAGGCAATGTTGGGAGGTTGGTATTTAACATGTGGTAGGCAACGAGACATAATCGATAGAAATGTTAATACTAGCATGGCAATGTTAGAAATGGTATCTGGGGAAATGGTCATCTTGCCTGATATCCCGCTTGGAAGAAGAATGACTCCATGAAGCAGACGAACCGATGTAGTCGAATGGGTCCTCACAATCTGACACGCTTGCGGAACTCTATCGAGACGGAGGAAACCAGAACAAGAATCAACACATGATATACACCACACAATTGCACAACACAAATGATGCATGAACAGATGAATATATGCAGGACATGGCATGGCAATACACGACAATCACACATTGCACATTAAGTGAAGTTCAATATGTAACGAGTTGCATATTGACGAAACTCCACATACGAATTATTTAGTTCTATCCCTATTAGGTACACGGCAATATTAAATGTTATTAAACATGGAAAGAGGTGAAGCCTAATTAAACTACCTATCTAGGCATTTTAAATGAGGTCAGAAATGACATATAGCAACTCCGAAACGACCTCACATGTTAATTAACAATTCTGTCCAGATCTGAACTAACATGTTTTAATAGATGTTAAACAACAAAACAAATAGGTTCACGTTATTCTACGCGTCGTTACAAGCAATTTACACATACAGAACATCTCCAACGGAGCTACGGTTCAAAAGATACGAACACCGCAAGATATGATGGCATGAATGCAATATGTGTGCAAATGGCATCCACAACATTTCCAAAACACACAACTAGCAAGATAATATTAAACTACACGAGATTCTAAGCAAGTTTCATATAGAACACGATCAAATCGCAGCAACGGTTCGACAACTATGAACAAAACAAGATATCACTACAATGTGCCAAAATCAGCCACATAACATGTTCTACGCCCCACATCTATGAGCTACACAAATCCAATATGCTCAACCAAGGCATGAGGCGGTAGAGGGCAAGAAGCACTACAACATACAACTAACAACACCTAGCATGGAAGCATGGATCACTAGGAAAAGAAGTCACAAAATGGCTTCTCACACATAGTTTCAGAACTAATGAAAATAACAGTTTATGAAACTGCAGTTTTCGATCTGAAGGCATATTGACAGCAGCAAAACCATAAGCTACATGACTCCAAATTGCATGAAAACACACAACATGCTAGAGAATCCTAAAGTCTACAACTAACTCCATTGCACCAACCTCAAAAGAGCTATAGATCACCAGATAAACTCATGCAAAGACAGCAACAAAATATAACAGATCTCAGACATAGAAATATTTCAGCACCTCCAAAACAACACTATTTCCTAGCAAGTTGAGAGCAAGCAAACCGCACCTAAACATGGATTTCTATGGCAACCAAAATTACCAAGGGCTAGACTAAACATCCAAGAGCATATCTCTAGTTGACAACTCCTTCATATTACGCACGAAATAAATCCCACAAAATAAACAAAAGGGCAACATGCAAAATATCACGCGAACTAACTTGCTCAAAAGCTAAAACTAAATGCACAGTTAAATCCTATGGATTTTTCTACCCCGAAAACATATATAACATGAGGGGTTTCAACACAAGAATTTCGCCACACGTATATGCGGGAATATGTCCTAAACACGGTATAGCAAACTAGCTATGGAATCCCACATGAAAAAACACAACCAACTACTCCAAAATACATGGCAATAGGGTTCCTATAACATGAACATTTTACCTACGGAGTTCGAGCAATCCGGACACGCACGAAAAATAAATACGGAACAATCCTCTATTAGGACAGCACATATTTCTAGGCATTCGACACGTCAAACTAATTCAAACATGCCTGCAAGTTACAAATTCGTAATCTATGCGAAAATCTACACAAGAACCATATACAACTCGCCTTGACTCGACATACAGTTTAAAACCTACGAACGTCAAATCTCTGGAATTAATTAATTCCAAAAATCCTAAATAACCTAGATGGGCCAACCGATCTACTGGGACGAATCGAGAATGGGACAACTTAGAATAAGCCACATAGGGCGGGGAATAGTGGGCTCGGGGGTGCTTATCTCGAGGGCTAGATCTGGCCTAGGAGCTGGGCCGGCCTGGTGAAGGAGGGGAGAGGCAGGCCGAAGGTGGGGAGGCCGACTTGACCCTGGGGCGCCGCCTAGGCCGAGTAGGAGGCGGGGCGCGAGGCCGGCCTGGTCGGGCGGACGTGCCCAAGCGCATGGTCAACGGGGCGGGGCTCCTCCACCTCGCTCGAAAGGAATCCATGGCGGCGCCGAGGTGGACCCTGGCGGCGCGACGGGACGAGGAGGTGAGCGGCGCAGCACGAGGTCCTTGGTAGCGGCGGATCTGACCGCGACGGGTTTGATCCCGGCGGAGGCGCGGCACCGGCGGCGGGGCACAGCGAGCGGCCGTGGCGGGCGGGGGAGGCAGCATGGTGAGGGCGGGTAAGGCGGCAGCAGGGGTTCGAGGGGGGCAGCGAAGAGGCGGCGTAGAGGGGCTCCGGCGGGGCGAGGCGAGGCCACGGGCGGCGCTGGTGGGGCGAGCGGTTGCATGCAGGAGGTGCTGCAGCGCTCGGGAGGAGCACCTCGGGCCAGGGCGATGGAGGCTGAGGAGTGAGGAGGTGGGAGGAGAGAGAGCGGCTAGGGTTGGGCGGATCCCGAGGCAGGGTTAGTGAGAGGCTAAAAATGGAAGGGGAGGTGTCTATTTATAGGCAAAGGGGGGCTAGGTTTAGCGGAATCTCGTCCCGGATACAACCGTGCGATCGGAATCGGACGATCTCGAACGCGGGACGGGCTAAGTGGCCGTGTAGAGTACTTATCCGGAGACGAGAGGGAAAACGGGCGACCCGGCAACGAGATTTAAAATATCAAAAGACGTCCAACGATAGACCGAATACGGTGTCGCTACGGTCGACCGTTCGGGTACCAGAGGGACTCCGATTGCGACGAAATTTGACATGCGGCCTAGCTATAATAAATAAAGACCGCATGCCAAGTTTCAACCCAATCAGAGAAAGTTTTACACACACTTTTAAAACAAGGTTTCGACGATGCCTCGGGCGTGTGCAAGTGCGGTCGGGCTCAGAACGGACAATGACGAGAACCGGCAACTAACAACGGATGCAACTTTTGAAAACTGGCGGCAACGGGATGTCGATGCAATGCTGATGATGCGCATGATGCGATGATGATGCGACAAATAAAAATAGACACACGACAAAAACAGAATAGAAGGGGAATCTTCTCGAACGTCGGTCTCGGGCCGTCACATCAAAGCTTTTTGGTTTATACAATGTTTATGAGAAACTTGTATTTCCAAAGAAGTGAGTGGAAGCACTATAGAATTTCTGATAAGTATATGTAGTTGACATATTGTTGATCGGAAGTAATGTAGAATTTCTGTAAAGCATGCAGGGTTGTTTGAAAGGAGTTTTTCAAAGGAAGACCTGGATAGAGCTACTTGAACATTGAGCATCAAGATCTATAGAGATAGATCGAAACGCTAAATAGAACTTTCAATGAAATGCATGCCTTGATAGGTTTTTGAAGGAGTTCAAAATAGATCAGCAAAGAAGGAGTTCTTGGTTGTGTTGTAAGGTGTAAATTTGAGTAAGACTCAAAACCCGACCACGGCAAAGAAAGAGAAAGGACGAAGGTCGTCCCCTATGCCTTAGCCATAGACTCCAAAGTATGTCATGTTGTGTACCGCACCTGATGTGTGTCTTGCCATGAGTCTGTGAAAGGGTACAAAGAGTGATCCAGGATTGAATCACCAAACAGCGGTCAAGGTTATCCTTAGTAACTAATGGACTAAGGACACTTTTTTCGATTATGGGCGTGGTTAAAGAGTTGGTCGTAAAGGGTTACGTCGATGCAAGCTTTGACACTAATCCAAATAAGTCTGAGTAGTAAAACGGATTCGTATAGTAGAGTAGTCATTTGGAATATTTCCAAATAGCACATAGTAGAAACATCTATAGGATGACATAAAGATTTGTAAAGCACACACGAATCTGAAAGGTTCAGAACCGTTGACTAAAAACCTCTCTCACAAGCAAGACGTGATCAAACCCCAGAACTGTATGGGTGTTGGATTCATTAGAATCACATAGTGATGTGAAGTAGATTATTGACTCTAGTGCAAGTGGGAGACTGTTGGAAATATGCCCTAGAGGCAATAATAAATTAGTTATTATTATATTTCTTTGTTCATGATAATCGTTTATTATACATGCTATAATTTTATTGATTGGAAACACAAATACATGTGTGGATACGTAGACAAAACACTGTCCCTAGTAAGCCTCTAGTTGACTAGCTCGTTGATCAAAGATGGTCAAGGTTTCCTGGCCATAGATAAGTGTTGTCACTTGATAACAGGACCACATCATTAGGAGAATCATGTGATGGACAAGACCCAAATTATAAACGTAGCATGTGATCATGTCATTTTGTTGCTATTGTTTTCTGTGTGTCAAGTATTCATTCCTATGACCATGAGATCATGTAACTCGGTGACACCGGAGGAATACCTTGTGTGTATAAAACGTCACAACGTTACTAGGTGACTATAAAGGTGCTCTACAGGTATCTCCGAAGGTGTCCGTTGAGTTAGCATGGATCAAGACTGGGACTTGTCACTCCATGTGACGGAGAGGTATCTCGGGGCCCACTCGGTAACACAACATCACATATAAGCGTTGCAAGAAATGTGACTCAAGTGTGAGTCACGGGATCTTGTATTACGGAACGAGTAAAGAAACTTGCCGGTAACAAAATTGAAATAGGTATAGGGATACCGACGATCAAATCTCGGGCAAGTAACATACCGAAGGACAAAGGGAATGTTATACGGGATTATATGAATCCTTGGCACAGAGGTTCAGCCGATAAGATCTTCGTAGAATATGTAGGATCCAATATGGACATCCAGGTCCTGCTATTGGATATTGACCGAGAAGTGTCTTGGGTCATGTCTACATGGTTCTCGAACCCGCAGGGTCTGCTCACTTAAGGTTCGATGATGTTTTTAGTATAGTTGAGTTATATGTGTTGGTGACCGAAGGTTGTTCGGAGTCCCGGATGAGATCACGTACATCACGAGGGTTTCCGGAATGGTCCGGAAACGATGATTGATATATAGGAAGTTGGTGTTTGGATTCCGGAAAGTTTTCGGGCATTGCCGGCAGTGTACCGGGAGTGACGGATGGGTTCCTGGGGACCACTGGGTGGGCCCATCACGCCCCAAGGGGTCCATATGGGTTAATTGGATGCACAATAAGGTATAATGGGCTGAAAAAATCATCCAAGGAAAGCCCATGAGGAAAAAGTGGAAAATCCAAAAGAGGTGGGAAAATAAGGAAGGAGTCCTAATCCAAGTGGGATTGGAGAAGGACTCCTCCCTTCCCTAAGTCGGCCGACCCAAGGAGGTCCGCTTGGCCGGCGCCCTAAGGGCTTGCCCCACCCCTTGGCTCCTCCTATATATACTTGAGGTTTAGGGCTGTTTGAGACACAACTTTGCCACGTGCAACTCAAACCTACACCTTGTAGTTCTTCCTCTAGATCGGATTTCTGCGGAGCTCGGGCGGAGCCCTGCAGGAGTAGATCATCAGCAAGACCAGCGCGCCGTCACACTGCCGGAAAAACTCATCTACTTCTCCATCTCTCTTGCTGGATCAAGAAGGCCGAGATCGTCATCGAGCTGTACATGTGCTGAACGCAGAGGTGTCGTCCGTTCGGCGCTAAATCGGAATGGATCGTGGGACAGCGATGAGTTGAATCACGAAGTTGTACCACTACATCAACCCGTTTCTTAACGCTTCCCGCTTAGCGATCTACAAGGGTATGTGGATCTAATCTCCTCCCGTAGATGAACATCACCATGATAGGTCTTTCTCTGCGTAGGAAAATTTTTGTTTGCCATGCAACGTTCCCCAGCAATTTTCACGTATGACAATCACAAGTTGCACTTGTCCATCCTTTTTTTTCACGATTAGTTGTATTATTGTTCTCCATTAGAGAGAGATAGGAGATGTGACAACAGCTTTAGGAAAAAGAATACACATAGGGTTGGTTGTTCCATGAGGGCATCTAATAAACCACATGCATTGTCGTTCCGTCAATGTCACACTATAAGAGCAAGCGCCGACCCGTTTTGTCCGCGCGCGTCCGTTTGAATTGCGGTGGACAAAATAATTGATCCAACGCGCCGATCCAAATAAACGCACATTTGTTTTTCGTCCGCTCGCGATCCATTCTAGCCGTAAATTTGGGCGTCATTTGCCCCGCCGCGGACACGGAGCGGACACGCCCCTCGTCCGCGTACTCCTTCCCCTGGCCAGCTAGTCAGTTTCATAGTCTCTCCTTATTATCCACATTCCCCTTTCCGTCGTCCGCAAGCACACACCCTAGGTTGGCGACCCCATTTTTTCCCGGCCACCCTAGCTCTCGAGCACCAAATCCACCGACGGGGTGCCTCCTTTGTCCCGGTGCGAGAGGCCTATTAGTGTATCTGCGGCGACGACGGGATTTGGCGAAATTTTGCGCATTCTGCCGGCGGGATTTCACGAATCAGGCCGCCGGCGGACTGCGCTTGCCATGGACTGTCGGGTGCCGGTCCACCAGGTTCGGGCAAACCCTCGATGCCACATGCAAGCGCTCAATCCGCCTCTAGCCGCTCGGATGTGACCCGTCGTAGGTTCGCCGGCAAGGCCATAGCCGGCCACCGCCCTGGCTCGGCGTTGGCCCAAAAGCTTGTCGGCTCACCTTTGTCGTTCACAAAGTGCGAGGGCTGCTCGCTGCAGGTCGCCGATGCGTTTTTTGAATGTCGGAACATCCCGATTAGGCGTTCGTGAAGTGCACAAATGATGGGGTACGATTTTTGTTCACCTTTTTGCTCTTTAATGATTCGATGCAATTTCGGTAGCTTATTATTTGCTCAATATTGTGTGTAGCATGGATGCAGTTTTGGTATCGGGAAAAAGAATGCATCGATTTGTTGATCTCACGAAATTTGCTAGATGTTCGTGCACTTTCATTTAGAATTAAAGGTAAAGATAAGACTAAAGAAGAGGCCAAAGAGGAAGCAACGTGTAATTCTTTAGCATCGAAGAAGAAAGACGTTGTGCTAAAGAATCCACAGATCAACAACGAAGACATAGAAAAGATATTAGTCGAACTAGTAGGAGCAATTATGAAAGTTGAACAGTCTAGTTGTGGTTTTTGTTTTCTTTGATCTTATATATTCACAACGAAGAATGATAAGAAATGTATGTATAAAATAAAAATAACGATCAAATCCAAAACAAAGCAAAATATATGATTAAAAAATAAATGCTGATCACGTGGACAAAAATAAATCGGTTAGTTAAACACATGGCCGGCCTATTTACCAAAGAGGACGGACATATCGACAGAAAAAGATATAAAAGACGAACAAATAAGGGAAACATTATAACTCATCCGGCGGATCGTACGCTGGCATGAGCCCTCTTCTTTATACGTCACGTGCCTCATGATCACCATCAGAAGTTTTTGCAACTAACATGTTGTTGCAATTTCTTATCGCAACAACGTCTCTGTTGCAAGATCTGTATCCTTGAAATTAGATAATACAACGACGCGACGCTTCTGTAACATAATCCCAATTAAAAAAAAACTGCAACAGAACTTCAATTGCAAAAAAAATTACAATAAGATCTTTGTTGAAAATAAATCTGCAACAAAACCGTAGTTACAGAAAAACTGCAACTGAACCTAAGTTGCAAAAGTGAAGAAGTTGTTCTGTCGCTTGATGTGACAGATGTAACGGCTCGCGAGCTGGTGGATATTTTTTAAACATGCGTAGCACGCTCCAACAAATAAAGCATGTAGTATTTGGGTCACGCGGTTGGAGGTTGGAGTTGCTATATAAAGTCAGTCGACACACTTACAACAAACACTCTTTTAATTTCCATGCTCCTGCCCACCCAATAACACTACTGCTTACTTACTTGGGAGGAAAGCATAAGCACATACTAGATGCCTAGTACTCCCAAGTAAGTAGTAGTAGACAACATAGAGCTAGTAGATGCGATCTGCTAGTAGTAGGTGTAGTTGCAATTGCAATACAAGTCCGTTTGGAGGAGCGGCTGCTGGAGCAAGGCGGTGCCGCTGACGCCGGCAAACGGGCTGGAGGAGGCACCCGAGTCGGCGGCTGCGTCCATGTACTGGATGAACTCGGCGAGCGACTCCAAGCGCGCGCCCAGCTCCAGCGCCCGAGCATGCAGGAGCTCGTTCTCGGCCTGGACGACCGCGCACCGGCGCGCAGCCTCCCGCGCCTTTGCTGCCACGGCGGAGTTCTTGGCGCCCAGCGCCGCCGCCTCCGCCTCCAGCTCGTCCACCTGCAGCAGCTTGCGCGCGCGCGACCGCTGCGCGGATAGCCGGTTCGACTCCTTGCGCTTGCGCTTCCTCTCCTCCATCAGCCCCGCCGACGGCGCCCGTGTCGCCTCCGAGCCGGCCGATGACGACATGACGGTAGACGCCGCGCCGGGACCGGGAGAGGCCATTTCCTTGCACCACTTGATTACTTTACTACTTGGTTTCTTATACCAACAAATATTAAAAACAATATAGTAGTGTAACAAGCCTGGTTTAACCGGGGTTGGTTGGTTGATTATGAGAAGACGTAGAACCAGTAGAGGAAGACGACGGAGAAGGACTGGACGAGGACGGTGGATATTATCATAAAAGCAGCCGCATACAACTACAAGCAGAGCTGGTCAATAGAAAAAATTCGGCAGAGTCTCCCCTCAAAAACCAAGGTTTCTTACTGTGAAATCGGACAGAGTTTCTCCCTGACCAAGCGAGAATTCTTAGTGAAAATATTTGATTTCCGAGAGGAAATTTGGGCAGCTGAACAAGGAGGTTTCTCACTGGAAATTTGGGCAGAGTGACGCCCTGAGTAAGGAGGTAGGTTTCTGACAGGAAATTTCAGCAGAGCGTCACCCTGAACACATAGCATAGGCCAAGGGTTTCAGCAGAGTACTAAGCTAGATGGTAGATCTTCTATGACGAGATACTTTCAGACAGAATCTTCAAGGCACAGGGAACTAAAGACGGTGTAGATGCCAAGCAAAGAGGGTTCAAACTTGAAAGGTGAGAGAAGAGCTGGGTAGGGTAGTTGTGGTCAATAGGAAGGAACAGCAGCAGCAGCGTGGCGTTGCTGGTGCAAGAAAAGAAGGGATCCGAGTCCTTCCAGAGAGGGGAGAAGAGAAAGAGGGAAAAGGGAATTGGGGCTTGGATGAGGGACGCAATTTATAGGCGAGGAGGAGGAGCGTTTGCTTAGGAGTTAAGTGGGCGGGTGGGAGGAAGAACCAAAGCCAAAGGCGTGGCGTGGTGCGATGCGATGCGATGCGCTGGCGGTGAGAAAAAGAGGCACCAAAAGCAGATGGAGAAAGCGAGAGGCAAACAACGGAGAAGGCTCAAAACCCCAAAGCCAACTAAAGAGTAAATTTCACATACGGTCCTCGTATTAGTTTGCTCGTAACACAATGGTCCTTGAACTTGTAAAATGCTTCTATACAGTCCTGGCTATATGCGCGGTGACCAGACGCATGCAGTAGATGTGTGTGTCCCACATATCAGCGTGCGAGTGAGAAAGAATAGCAAAATAAATTGCGAGTCATTAGCAAGCACAAGCTAACCAGAACATACAACTCTAACTCTATAATATTAACTAGCATGCCGAAAGCGCCGCGTGCCTCAGCCCATTCTTGACTAAATTGCAACTTAATTTGTTGTTTGCTCACATTTACTTCTTTTACTCAGTTTTATTACTGGCATACATAAAGGGATGAACCAAGGAGTACAATGAAACTGGATATTTTTGACTAAAGGCTATATACTTCAAAAAGTGAAAATGACCAGATTTTGTAGCTGATTTTCTAAGCATCTCGTTTCAGTATATGAATCTAGCTTGCTTGTCGGCAACGAATATCATCCTCTAGTTATTGCCCCCTTTTATTTCTTCAATTAACTCATGTCATTGAACCGAACGTGTGAAAGTATCAAAGATGCCAATCCGTAGAATGCCATCTACCGTTCATTCCGCTTTCAATGCATTTTTAACAACACAATGAACATGAGAATTCCATCACGCTTGGCGTACTAAAGAAGAGTCGCGAGGACTTTTCCCCCTCCTCCCTCCCTCGTCGCTCCAGTGTGACGACCGGGAGGGCCAACCCTAGCGAAGCCGGCCTCGGACCCTTCCTTCCATAACCCCTTCTCGCCGCCGTCGGGGTGCGCCGCCGGGGCTCCCTCTCGCCTCGCGAGTTGGCAGCTGCATGAGACGGTTGCGTCGATCGACGGCGACGCGCTGGCGGCGGGGCGCGCGACACGTCATGAGTGTTGCATCTGCCATAGCTCAGCCAAGGCGTGGAGGGCTGCGCGCGGGGCACCCTCGTGGTAGCATCGGGATCTCGCGCGGCAGAAAGCAGGTGGTGGCTGGCCTGCTCGGCTCTGGTCAGATCCGGACAGATCTGTCGCCGGGACGCCCGCAGGTGGTGCGGGGCGATGGAAGGGGCTTGTGTGGGCCCTATTGGTGGTTGGCTTGCGCGAGCGGTGCCCTGCGTGTCCCTACGGCTTGGGCTGGAGACAACGTCGTCGGGTGTCCATGCGGCGTCCGGCGCGACGGTTGGAGGAGGTGGATTCCGGCGGTCCATCCCACGGGCGTGAAGGCAGGACAGTGGGAAGTGGTTGGTCGACGTGGCTTCGACTGGTGCTCGCAGATCTAAGTATGAGGAGGCGTTGGGGGAGGCGAAGCTGGCGTTCGCGTGGTTGCTCGGTTGTCGGAGTTGCCGGCCACCATGAGCGGCCCTCCTCTTGAAGGGGCGGCTCTCACCTCGCCCGACTTCGTGTGTAGGCAGCGGGCCGGTGACATGGACTAACTGTTGGGTATGGAGTTTGCCATGGTCCTCCTGCCAGGGGTTGGCTCCTCAATGAGCGATGTCTAGCGTGTTGTCACCTCGGAGTCGGGCTGCTCGGCTTCGGGTCTCCAGCGGTCAAGCCAAGGTGGGTGCTTGCAGTTTGGTGGGGAGTCGTCTTCTCGTTGGCGTCGGTGTCGGTCCGTGGGTGTGATAGACGGGACAATGATGTGCCGAATGTCGGATCGGTGTCTCAGGTTGCGGTTTGGCCTCATCTGAGCTTTCTCAATGATGGTCATCGACATTCACTAGGCTATGTCCTCCTTGGTCCATCGGGACTGGCAGGGACTGTAGGCGTGGGCGCCCCTACTGTGGTGGTGCCGACCCTGACTGGTGACTGATGTCGGGCTTTACCTGTCACAGTTTGGGCATTAGGAAGCACGCGGTTGGCGTTATCTCGAGGCTTGGAGGTTTGAGAGACAACCCTGGAAGGTGGTCTGCATAATGAGTTCTCTGGCGGGCTCCACGGCGACAATCGTGGCTATGTATCTTGGTCGTGTGGGCGGCGAGAGAGTGTTAGTTGTGGGTAGTTGATACTTGTGATCTGTGTTGGGTTTTCTCCAAAGAGGAACGGGTTATCGCAACACAATGTGGGTAAGTATTTCCTTGAGTCATGAAACCAAGGTTTATCGAACCAATAGAAATATCAACCATAACCGTCTTGAGCGCCTGCACACAAAAGAGCAAACAACTTGCACCTATTGTGGGCAAGAGGGTTCTCAACCCCCTTGATCTTGTTATTTGCAAGCAAGTGAGATGTGTAGATAATTATAAATTGAAAAATAAAATAAAAACAAGTAAATGGCAGCAAGGTATTGAAGGTTTTGTAAATATATGGTGAATAGACCCGGGGACATAGTTTTTCCTAATGGCATCTCTCATAGAAAACAACAAACAGTGGGTAAACAAATTACTATATTGGGCAATTGATAGAAAAGCGGATAGTTATGCAATATTCACGGCAATGATCATGTGTATATAGCCATTTGTAGGATCCCAAGTATGCCTAGAGGGGCGTGATTAGGCTACTTGACCTAATAAAAACTTATTCTTTTCCCAATTTTAGTTGTGGGCCGGTTTTAGCAATCATGACAAGTCAAGTTCACCCTCTACATGCATATCTAAGAGTATACCAGCGGAAAGTAATGATATGCAAATGTAATTTAGAGGGTAAGGAAGGAAGATCAAACGCAAAGGTTTACATGACGGTTTTTGGCGTGGTTCCTATAGGTGGCGCTACCGTATGTCCACGTGAGTGGGGACTTCAACCCACGGAGGTTAACGGCTGCGAGAGTCCATGGAGGGCTCCACCCACAAGGTGTCGACGAAGAAGCGGCCTTGTCTATTCCACCATGTCTTACGTCCACACAAGACTAGCCTCACTCATGGTAGATCTTCACGAAGTAGGTGATCTCCTCGTGCAAACTTCTTGGTTCAACTCCACGACCCGAAGTAGGAGGCTCCCAACCGACACCTAATCAATCTAAGAGGCACCACCCTCCCAAAGGTAACAAATGTGGTAGAACGATTAACTCCTTACTCTTGTGCTACAAAAGATAGTCTCATCAACACTCAATCACTCTCTCACGAATTTGGCATGGGTAAGAGAGATTGATTTTGTGGAAAGCAACTTGGGGAGGGTAGAGATCAAGTTTCAAATGGTTGGATTCGAATCTCTTGATCTTAACACATGAGTAGGTGGCTCTCTCTTAGAAAAATGGATGTGGCAAGTGTGTGTGTGTGTTCTGAGTGCTTCCTCTCCGAGTGAGAGGAGGTGGACGGGTATATATAGGCATCCCCCAAAATCCAACCGTTACAACATTATTGCCCAACTTGGTGACACCGAAAATAATCTCGGTATTACCGAGTTGCACTAAATGTGGCAACTTTTGAATTCTCGGTGAGACCGATATATGAATCTCGATGGTACCGATACGATGACCTGGGGTAGTTTCCTAATCTTGGTGGTACTGATTTCAATCTCGGAAATTCCGATTCTTGAAATTGAGACAGCAGAAAGTTGGTGAATGTCTTTCCGTGGCACCGATGTGAAACTTGGTGGTGCCGAGAGATTAGGGTTTGGCAAAGGATCTGGCACTCGGAAAATTGGTAGGGCCGAGTGGGAAAACTGGTGGCACCGATTTTGCTAGTTTGGCTTGGGACAAAGATATTTGTAGGAGAATGACTCAATATTTTTGGTGGCTATCTCTAAGCACTTGAGCAACCAATTCATCATAATACCTTGTCCCCTTTTAGTAGTATTAAGTGATTTCTCACAAATGTAAAATGTAGAGTCCTCTTGCTTGAAGCTTGAGCCAATCCTATTCTTTTCCTTGCATCAAGGGGTTTCTCTCACAATCCTTTAGCCAATGCATATTCGCACTTTTATAAAATATACTTGGATAATATCATTAGTTCAATGATACATATGTTGTTATTAATTACCAAAACCACCTTAGGGAGAAATTGTGCTTTCAATCCCCCCTTTTTGGTACTTGATGACAACATATAGATCAAAGCTTTGACAAAAGATATAATCATGATTTGCATCGTCGCTTTGTGAAGTATGTGAAAAGCAAGGGCTCCCCCTAAATTTGTGCATTATTTGAATTTTCGTTGGAATGCAAATGCACAATCGATTAGGATCATGGGTCACTCTTCCATGTCACATACATCTTGGTGGTGCGCATAAATGATATGAATGAATAGTAATGCATGTAACACCAAACAAATAAATGAATGGTCATCATGTGGATAGCTCAAAGGTATAACGTAGTAGCATCAACAATCAAAGCGTATGATCAAACACAACAAAGTTTAAGTCATCCAAAAAACCAAAAGTTTTGTAAAACCAAACGAGAGAAAATAAAATGCAAAGCTCTCTCTCTCTCTCTCCCTCCCTCCCTCTCTCTCTCTCTCTCTCTCTCTCTCTCAGCCCTAATTCATCTATACACTTCTCCCACTTTAGCAACAATTTACGAAAAAAATTAAAGGTCTAGGACTAAGCGTTGCTCTGGGATCGATCTCCTCCGGTAGCAGTCGATGGTGTGGAGAGAAGAGCGTCGAAGAAGGCTTATGCGGATGTCCCTGAAGCTCGACATGTAGACATTGGAGGTGCAAGAGCTGGAGCTGAAGCTGAAGCCGAAGGTGCTGAAGTTTGAGTTGACGAACTTGGTATTGCTTCCGTCGCTCGCACAACCGCAGGCCTAGACTGGGTCCTGAAGTAGTAGGAAGAGGGGACTCTTCATCATCACTGCTAGAGTGGGGAATCTGCACTGAATCAACTTCATGTTGTAGATGTTGAACGGTGGTAGTCAACCCCGTCATTCTGACATCCAGGTCATGGATTTTTGTGTCCACGATCCTCTCAAGGCTCTTGTGGTTCAGCAGGATCTCTGAAATACTCTTCTCCATTCCTTGGACGATGCTGATAAGAAATAATATCTCCTCCGCTGAAGTTCCGAGCTATGGAGGTGGAGCATCTCTAGCTGCCTCTGCCTCTGCTGCCTCACGCACTGTAGGTGAGCTCGGGTGGATGGCGTCCATCACAACTTCATTTTCCTTGAGGTTTGGGTGTAATGGCAGGTGCGGACGATCAAGTTTGTATGCATGCTTGCCAATCTTGGCATTAATGAGCATCTGAATGTATGGTCCATAGCCACAAGATCTCTTCTCATTTGCAGGAGTCCTCCCGATAGTCTCAACTATCAAGTCCATCACTCTAATTCGGGTGTGGGTGTCTAAGTGGTGTAGCATGTTAATGGAATAACCTCTGGTCATCTTATCATCTCTGGACTTGGGCATCAGGGTATATCTCATAATGGTGTTTAATATTGGTATTCGTGCTTGTAGAAAATAGCAGAGCCAAATTTGTGTGTCCGCCGATACTGATGGGGTATTGAATTATACATGTTTTCCATTGTGTTGTGATTCATCTTGGGTTCTCAGTACAAATCCAAATCTCCCTCTTGTGCCACAGGGGCACTGATACGTCTCCAACGTATCTATAATTTTTTATTGTTCCATGCTATTATATTATCTGCTTTGGATGTTTTATATGCATTAATACGTTGTTTTATATTATTTTTGGGACTAACCTATTAATCTAGAGCCTAGTGTCAGTTTCTGTTTTTCCATGTTTTTGAGTAGTGTACATAAGGAATATTAAACGGAGTCCAAACGGAACAAAATCTCCTGAATGATTTTTCTTGGACCAGAAGCAACGGAGCACACTTGGAGTAGGGGGCAGGGCATATGTCGGGGGGCCACAAGCCTGCAGGGCGCGCCCTAGGGGGTGACCGCGCCCCCCTGGCGTGTGGGCTCCTGCAGGTCTCCTAACCCTATTCTTTGGCCTATAAATTCCCAAATATTCTCATATCGCCAAAAAGATCCACGAAAATACTTTTACTTCGCCGGGAGCCTCTGTTCCCGTGAGATCCAATCCGGGAGCCTTTTCCGGTAATCCTCCTACTGGATTGATACCTTGGTTGTTCCTCCTACTGGATTCATACCTTGGTTCTCAACAAACTGAGGGAAATACGTATTTACTTCACTGCATCACCCTTTGTCTTCAAGGGAAAACCAAAGCAATCTCAAGAGGTAGCAAGAAGGATTTCTGGCACCGTTGCCGGGGACGATACATAGCAATATCACGCCTACCAAGTGCCCATCACAAACTCATCTCTTGCATTTACTTTATTTGCCATTTGCCTCTCATTTTCCTCTCCCCCACTTCACCAATTTGCCATTTTATTCGCCTTTTTCTCGCCGGATCTCTTTTTGTCTACTTGTGCTACCATGTGCCTTCTATTTGCTTGCATCTTTGCTAGCTAAAAATCTATTGATAGGGATTCTCATCCAGTTGCTAATCTTTTCAAGAGATCCAGTTATGAAGAATAAATTGCTAGTAAGTTGAGTGTACTTGATTATCTCTATGAAGTTTTGCTTGAGATTCGCGAATATGAAAATTGTGATGAAGTGATTCACGATGTTTCCTTGAATGAAAAGCATGATTGTAATCATATTGTTATAAATTATATTAATATCAATTGTGCTAATGATATGCAAACCCACAACCTTGGGGATGCTATATTTGATGAGTTTTCCATGACCACTACTTATTGCAATGATCATGATTGAGGTGATAATGCTTCTGATGATCTTGATAATTTATTTAATACTCTTGATGATTATGATATTGAATGTGGGTTTGGAATAGTGTCAACTTTAGGTATTATTGATCCCACTATTTTGGAGAGTCTTCAGTCTTATGAATTTTTTTATAGAAGTGGGTTTGGAGAGGTCACGACTTTAGATAATGAGAATCCCACTATTTTGGAAGAGTGTCAACTTTGCATGCATGTGGACCATGAAGAGAAAAATTTATATGATAGTTATATTTTTGAATAACTTCATGATTCTACTGAAATTTATTATGAGGGAAGAACATATGCTTGTAGGGATTGCAATAATATCAAGATTCCTCTCTATGTGTTTAAAGTTTTGAAGTTATGCTTGTTTTGCCTTCCTATGCTAGTTGTTTCTTGTTCCCATAAATTGTTTGCTCACAAAATTCCTATGCATAGGAAGTGGGTTAGACTTAAATGTGTTTTCATGCTATTCATGATGCTGTTTTGCATATCTCAATTACTACATTTTATGCGAGCATCATTGAAATCATTATGCCTAGCTAGGGGCGTTAAACAATAGCGCTTGTTTGGAGGAAACCCAATTATTTTTATGCTTTTGTTTTTGAGTTCTGCACACACTATTAGCTGGTAATAATTGTGTTTTCTTGTTTTAATTAGTGTTTGATCCAAGTAAGACCTTTGGGATGGTCTACGGTGTTTGCAAGTTGATTTTGATGAAAAACAAAAACTTTCGCTCTCAGTCCAGGAATTTTGTAAATTCACTGGAATGTGATTTTGATCTAAAATTTTCACACAAGATGGATTTACAAATTTCCCAGGTTTTCTTAAATTTTCAGAATTTTGGATTTACATAATTATTCGAAGTAAACTTATTCCTACAGAATGTTCTGTTTTTGAAAAATTCTATTTTTTGTGTTGTTTGCTTATTTTGATTGATCTATGGGTTGTATCGGGGGGTATGAACCATGGAGAAGTTGGAATACAGTAAATATTACATAAATATAAATAAATAATGTGTTCACAACAGTACCTAAAGTGGTGACTTATTTTTCTTATACTAACCGATCTCATGAGTTTCTGTTGAGTTTTGTGTTGTGAAGTTTTCAAGTTTTGGGTAAAGATTTGATGGACTATGGAATAAAGAGTGGCAAGAGCCTAAGCTTGGGGATGCCCAAGGCACCCCAAGACATATTCAAGGATACCAAAGAGCCTAAGCTTGGGGAAGCCCCGGAAGGCATCCCCTCTTTCGTCTTCAATCCATCGATAAATTTACCTAAGGCTATATTTTTATTCACCACATGATATGTGTTTTGCTTAGAGCGTCTTGTATGATATGAGTCTTTACTTTTTAGTTTTCCACAATCATCCCTGCTACAGAAATATTTTGAGAGACACACACTAAATCTTGAATTTATTAAAATACTCTTTGTGCTTCACTTATATCTTTTGAGCTAGGCAATGTTGCTCTAGTGCTTCACTTATATCTTTTAGAGCACAGCGGTGTTGTGTTTTACAGAAATTATTAAACTCTCGTACATCACTTATATTGTTTTAGATTTATTTAAATAGCATGGTAATTGGTTTAGGTTATGAATTGAGTCCTAATATAATGGTCATCCAAGACGGATATAATAAAAACATTCATATTAAGTGCATTGAATATGATGAGAAGTTTGATTCCTAGCATATAGTTTTGAGATATGAAGATGGTAATATGAGAGTCATGCTAGCAAGTAATTGTGAATTAGAAAAAAAATACTTGTGTTAAAGAATGTGATTCTCATAGCATGCATGCACGGTGAACCATTATGTGATGAAGTCGGAGCATGATTTGTTTAATGACTGTCAACCTTTGTGTGGAGGTCGGGATCGCGCCATGGTTAACTCCTACCAACCCTTCCCCTAGGAGCATGTGTCTAATACTTTGCTTTGGTAACTAATAGTATTTTGCAATAATTATGTGATTTCTTTATAACTAATGTTGAGTCCATGGATTATACGCACTCTCACCCTTCCACCTTTGCTAGCCTCTCTAGTATCGCACAACTCTCGCCGGTACATTAAACCCACCTTCCTCAAAACAGCCACCATATATTTTTCCTCAAAACAGCCAGCATACCTGCCTATTATGGCATTATCATAGCCATTCCGAGATATATTTTCATGCAAAACGACCATCTCGTTTTATGACACACACCATCACTTCCATATTGCTCGTAGAGTCATACTTTGTTCTAGGTATCGAGTTGTAATATTTTGAGTTGTAATTAAATAAAAGTGTGATGATTTGCATTATTAGAGCATTGTCCCGTGTGAGAAAAGGATGATGGAATCTATGATTCCCTCACAAGTTGGGATGAGTATCCGAACTTTACAAAAAAAAGGCCAACAAAGCCCATAAAAAATAAAAGAGGACAAAGAAGCCCACCAAAAAAATAGAGAAAAAATTGAGAGAAAGAGAGAAGGGACAATGCTACTATCTTTTTCCACACTTGTGCTTCAAAGTGTCACCATGTTCTTCATAGAGAGTCTCCTATTTTGTCACTTTCATATAACTAGTGCAATTACATCTTTTGCACGACCACTTAGTTTCCTTTTTGAGCTTCCATACACTTATAGCTCTAGTGCATTTGTTGCATGGCAATCCATACTCACACACATTAATATCAATTAATGGGCATCTCCATAGCCCGTTGATATGCCTAGTTGATGTGAGACTATCTTCTCCTCTTTCTTTTCGCAACCTCCACCACACTCTATTCCACTTATAGAACTATATCCATGGCTCACGCTCATGTATTGCGTGAGAGTTGAAAAGGTTTGAGAACATAAAAGGTGTAAAACAATTGCTTGATTTTCATCTGGGTTGTGCATGATTTAGAAACTTTGTATGGTGAGGATGGAGCATATCCAGACCATATGATTTTGTAGGGATAACTTTCTAAGACCATGTTATTTCAAAAGGAAGCAATTACCTTATTAGTATGCTTAAAGTATTATTGTTTTTATGTCAATATTAGACTTTTGTTTTGAATCTTATGGATCTGAATATTCATGCCACATTAGACATTATTACATGGATAAATATGTTAGGTAGCATTCCACATCAAAAATTCTATTTTTATCATTTACCTACTCGTGGGCGAGCAGGAATTAAGCTTGGGGATGCTTGATACGTCTCCAACGTATCTATAATTTTTGATTGTTCCATTCTATTATATTATCTGTTTTGGATGTTTTATATGCATTAATATGTTGTTTTATATTATTTTTGGGACTAACCTAATAATCTAGATCATAGTGCTAGTTTCTGTTTTTTCCACGTTTTTGAGTATTGCAGATAAGGAATATTAAACGGAGTCCAAACGGAATAAAATCTCTGGAATGATTTTTCTTGGACCAGAAGAAATGCAACAGACTTGGAGTAGGGGCAGGGCATCTGCCAGGAGGCCACAAGCCTGTAGGGCATGCCCTAGAGGGGTGGTCGTGTCCCCCTGGCTTGTGGGTCCCCTGCAGGTATCCTAACCCTATTCTTTGGCCTATAAATTTCCAAATATTCATGTATCTCCAAAGAGAGCCACGAAAATACTTTTACACAGCCGGGAGCCTCTGTTTTCGTAAGCTCCAATCTGGGAGCCTTTTCCGGTAATCTGCCCGAGAGGGAATTGATCACGAAGGGAATTTACACCAACTCCATTGCCCCTCCGATGATGCATGAGTAGTTCACCACAGACCTACGGGTCCGTAGCTAGTAGCTAGATGGCTCCTTCTCTCTCTTTGATCTTCAATACCATGTTATTCATGATCTTCATGGAGATCTATCTGATCTAATACTCTTTTGTGATGTGTTTGTCGAGATCTGATGAATTGTGAGTTTATGTTCAGATTATCTATGAATATTATTTGAGTCTCTTCTGAATTCTTATATGCATGATTTCATATCTTTGCAAGTCTCTTCGGGTTATTGGTTTGGTTTGGCCTACTAGATTGGTAATTCTTGCAATGGGATAAGTGCTTAGTTTTGGATTCAATCTTGCGGTGTCCTCACCGAGTGACATAGTAGGGGTAGAGAGGCACGTATTGTATTGTTGCCATCAAGGATAAAAAGATGGGTTTTTCATTATATTGTTTGAGTTTATCCCTCTACATCATGTCATCTTACTTAATGCTTTAATCTGTTTTTCATGAACTTAATACTCTAGATGCACGCAGGAGTTGGTCGATGTGTGGAGTAATAGTAGTAGATTCAGAATCGTTTCGGTCTACTTGGCACGGATGTGATGCCTATATTAATAATCATTGCCTTGGATATCTTCATAATTATTCGCTTTTCTATCAATTGCTCGACAACAATTTGTTCACCCACTGTATTATTTTCCTTTATGAGAGAAGCCTCTAGTGAAACCTATTGCCCCGGGGTCTATTTTCCATATTATATTTTCAGATCTATAAACCAAAAATACTTTGCTACAATTTATTTAGTTTTTTTTCTGCAATCTTTTATATCTATCTCTATCAGATCTCATCATTGGAAATAACTGTGAAGAGATTGACAACCCCTTTATAACGTTGGGTGCAAGTGTTTGATTGTTTGTGTCGGTACTATAATTGGGGCCTTGCTTGTTCCTCCTACTGGATTGATACCTTGGTTCTCAACAAACTAAGGGAAATACTTATCTACTTCGCTGCATCACCCTTTCCTCTTCGAAGGAAAACCAACGCAAGCTCAAGAGGTAGCAAGGGGCACCAATGATATTGGACAACTCATCTACGGTAGACTCATACTAGTGACATTTTGTCATCCACACTGTCCTTCCATCTCGATAGAAATGAGCAGTTGAATAAAGTTGCATCATCATCTCATTATTTCAAGTTGTCATCTCTCTGCCAACAAAATCTTCAATATCAAGGAGCCTGAAATTCTCTCTCACATGAGGAAAGTAGTCCTCATTGTCCTTGATGTAGTCCCAATCCACATATCGTATGTCACTGACTGCAAGACTCTTGTATAGCAACATTGCCTCATAAAAATCTTGTTGCTCCTTAGTGTGAAAATGAGGATCAACAATAGTTCTTCTCCTCATGGCATATGGATCAACTATACTCCATTGCCTCAATGCTTTGTCGCTTCTCTTCTTCATGTCCTCAACAATAGGATGGGCATTGTTGTGCAATGGAAAATGAGCTCTCAGCTTCCTTAGCACAGATGCATCTTCTTCCTCATGTGCAGTAGCCTCTCTAGATGGAGGGCCTTTGTTCTTCTCCGCTGCAGGTATGTCCTTAGTAGTCCTCTTGGGAGCTACTGGCTTCTTAGGTGCAGTTTTCTTGGGCATAACATCAGACATGAGCTTCTTCTTCTTAGCAAGAGGGTTATCAGTAGAAATTTCTTCCTCCTCTTCATCAGCAGCTTCTGCTTGATCTTCATACATAGAGATTGGCCTTCCAACAACATGCACTACTCTCTTCCTTGCTCTTTCTTGACCCGACTTCTTACCTTGACTGGAAGAAGGGGCTCCACGGTGAACTTTAATCCTCTCTGAGTAACATGTGGAACTTTCACTGAATCTGGTCTCGCATACTCTTTTCTCATAGTCTCTCTCACACTGACTCTCTCCTTCTTCTTCTCGGAATGCTTTCATCTCTGTCAGAAGTTGTCCTCTCAAGACTAGTGCTTGAATCCGTCTCAGCACTGGGCTCTCTGAAATCATTCTGTCTGTCTTCTGATCCTGACATACAGACAATCACCAAGCAAACAAGATGACCGTGTGACAAGAATTATAATAGTTTGAATGGATGAGCATCACAAAATTCGAAGTTTTTTGCAAGTTTGGGCTCGGAAAAATTTAATTCTAACTCTCACCAAAAAGATATTTTTGTTTCACCGAGACAAAAATTCGGAGCTACCGAGACTGACATTCTCTTTAAGAGGAACTTGGCAACCTTTTTGGTTTCACCAAAAAGGAAACTCAGTTTCACCAAAAAGTAAACTCGGTTTCACTGAGACTGTTCTCAGTGACCTAAAACCAAAATCAGTAGGACCGATTTTTATGACACGGTGACACCGAGATTCGGTTTGCGGACAGTTATCCCTAAATCTTCCGTCGTTCTCTAATCTACTCGACGTATCTCATGGATAGAAAATTCTCAATCATGGACTAAAGATAGGCAGATCTATTCGTGCGAGATTTGGAATTTGGAGCGCAAAGAGGGGTTGGATCCATACCCTAGTGCGGTAAAGGATCCACTACAACGACAACGGTGGCCTTGATTCCCGTAGACGGCGAGGACTCCAGCGGCGAGGGTGCATGGGGGAAACAAGATGATGTCCTGAGGACTAGGGCATGGCAACAAGGAGGTGCAGGAGGCAAAATTTGAAGAAGTAATTTCAAACGTTGGGTCCGTAGAATATAAACCTCCTGGCTATCGGTTACACCGAGTTGGATGTTTCGGTGCCACCGAGTTTCATAACTGTCAGTTGACACAGAAACTCGGTGAGGCCAAAACGATCGTATCGGTGGTAACGAGAATGAAAACCCCGATCAACCCTGGGCTTTGGTGGGACCAATTGTTTGAGGTTGGTCACGCCGAGATGCTTTTGGGAGCTTTTGGAAGTCAGCCCTTGTTGAGACGGATCTCCAAGTGCTCCTCACACAGAGTGTCCCTAAACTGCTTGCTCAAATTTTTGTGATGCAGCATGAATAAAATTTGAGACGAGAAATCATAGATAGAAGGAGAGAGATACTTAGCCAATCTTGTATATCCAATTAGCAAAATAAAATGTAAAGCCAAATAACAAGAATTGGATATCCTCGAATGAGCAAAATATGCATACCAACATGCTCATACAACAAGACGTCAAATAAAACATGGTGAATATGCACAAACTGAAAGTGCGTTATATCGACTAGAGGGGGGTGAATAGGAGATTTTTAGAATTTCATCACTTAGGAAATTCCTTTTGAGGAAATTCCTCACTGATGACTAACTTACAGCGGAAACAACAAAGGATCAGGGGTGCAAAGTATCACTAGAGCAGTTTTCACGATGAGGAATATGAAAAACAGTTTGCATAGTACGCAGGCAGAGAGAAAGCAGGTGAGGATTAACTCGCGTGAAGAATTTGAGATTGAGGAATTTCAGAGAAAGTCTTCAGCAAATTCTTCAAACAGTGACAATGAAAATCTTCAACATACAATACTGCGGAATTGAAAGAGTTGAAGAAATAGAACCCATATCACACTGAAGACAGTGGCTGATGACCCAGTTACAACTGTTGTGACAGTTGTACGTCTGGTTTGGAGCGGCTTGTTATTGAAACCAAAAGACACACAGTCCCGGGACACACAGTCCCAGGACACACAGTCCGTACCGTATTCTCCTTCAGCTAAGGACACACAGTCCTCGCCCAACACTCGTGGTAAGTCTTCAGGGCAGACTTCCAAACCCTCACAAACTTGGTCACCCGGCGATCCACAATTGACTGTTGGATTGCTCTAAACCATGATGCCTAATCGTTTGGAGGATGCACAATCCTCAAAGGTAAAAGGCTTCAGTTCCACAGAGGAACAAATTCTTTAGTGATGCTCAATCACTTGGTTTTTTGGTTTGTGGTTTGGTGTTTGGGGTATTTCCTCACTGATGATTTACTCTCGAAGATTCTGATGAATTTGGGTTGCTCTAAATGACAAGTGTCAGTTTCTCATGGAGAATCCAACCAGCTAATGGTTGTGGGGGCGGCTATTTATAGCCTGGGAGCATCCCGACATGATTTGACAATAACGCCCTTAAATAATATGACCGTTGGTGTGGATAAGATCGGTGATGTGGCGTGAATTGCAGCAATGATCGGGACCCTCAACTCTGAGAGTCATTATGTCTCTCTTATTCCTCACTTGAGGCTTTTGGTAGGATTAGGCTTGGGTTGAGCATCATGAGGAAATTCATTCCTAAGTGTTAGCTCGACCCCCTTTAACAGTACGATGTTCCTATGACTCAAGAGAGAAGAAAATGAAACAGAAAGAATAAACTTCACGCTTCAAAGTCTTCGAATCGTTTTTCTTCAAGACACACCGAATTCCTCATCTTCAATATCTTCATGAGGAATATCAATTTCATCGCAATTTCTTCGCGATCAAAGTCTTCAGGAGATGACCAATTTCTTCGGCCAAAGATATACGTTTTTAGGGGTCAATATTCATCGTATATTTCAAACTCCTCGGCGACTTATAGATCATGTGTACACTCATGAACACATTAGATACTTAACATATAAGTCTTCAAACCACCAAAATCACTAAGGGGCACTAGATGCACTTACACAAACACTCTAGTATCTACCAAGCACTTTGGCAATGAAGAAATCATCTATATATAACTATATTGACTTAGGAGCCAAGCAAAAAAACTTGATCAATGTCATACTCATCGTGTAAGCACAAGTGGGGTTTTCACTTTTACATAAAGCTTTCAATGTGTTCACATGTTTAAGAGATGCATATACTCAAGTCTTGGAGTAAAGCTCCCCCTTGATGTGACATCCCCCCTAAGAGGGATAAACTAACCTTGGGTTTTGTCATAGAAGACTTCATGTAGGTGTAGTATTGGTGGATGCTCATTGTTGATGAAGATCATCTTGAGTTAGGAGAAATCCTTGTTGTTTCTTACTCTTCTCACCTACATGGGTTAGTCCCAAAGCACAAAGAACAGATGCAAGGATATCTATGGACTTGGAATGAAATGCATGTGATATGATGTCCAAAGATACATTTATTACCTTGAACCTTACTTACCTTTGAGGGAATGTGTGACTCCTTGAACTAATGCATAAAGTTGGAGTTGATTGCATTTAGTTCTTGCCATAATGAATAAGAGTGAATTTCATTGGCAGAGTCACCCCTCAAAACCTTATCTAGTTCTTCTTCTTGGGGACCCACATCAGCTTAGTGGGGATCCTTGGATTTGTGGTAGCACTAGATGAAGTTGAACTTGTAGTGGCCTTGGGAATACACTTGACCATGGCATGGGGTTCTTCCTCAAATGAGTCAATCTCCTCTTGAAGCTTATCCTTTCCCTTGTGGTCTTGTGGTGGAAGGTCATCTTGAGAGCTTGTTCCTTTGGGGAGAGTAGGATCATACTTATCCATTTTGGAAACAAACTTCAAGACGGGATATTGACCTTCTTCACATTCAACTCCATTGGCATTGAAGTAGACAACACCTTTCTTCTTCTAGTGTCCTCCTTTCTTGGATACAATATCCTCAAATTGCTTACTTCCGGCAAGAATCTTGAAGACACCTCTCTTTATAATTCCTTTCAATAAATTATTTCTTGCTCAAGTGGAACTTGGCTAAGAGAATCATTAGTGGAATCAAGAGAGCTACCAGCAACAATATCATTTGATTTAACATTAGTATTATTGTTACTAGATTAAGAAACTTTGTTCCCTTTGCTACTAGTGTGCTTGGGTTTAACTTGTGGAATAAAAGTAGACAAGAGTAATCGTTTGGATAGATAATAAGTACTCTTCTTTCGAAGATCATCATTATTTATTTTAGAAACTCATGCTCTTGCTCTAAATTTACCTTCTTGAAGCATAGATTCTTAGGAGTTCTTGCAAGATCTTTATGATCTTCTAAAGTAGATTCATGAGCTAACTTAAGAGTGTTTAATTCCTTAGTTAGACACTCAATCTCCTTCGTATCATCATCATTTGACTTTTCTTGACTAGCATGATTATTATCAAGTTCAATGTTTTCACTAGTCTTATCAAAGAGCAAGACATCTTCTCCTAACAAGTCATCCTCATCACTATCAAAATCAAAATACTCAAGGTGTGATACCTTGGGGCCTTTTACCATGAAACAGATTCTAATCCCTTCATTTGGTGAATCAAATAGGTCATAGGTGTTGGAGGAAACGAGTGCAAGACCGGCAATACCTTCATCTTGACTATAGTCAGAGTTGGAGTGTTATCTTCTCTCGGATTAGTTGTCGGACTCGGAGCCGGATACCCATTCACCAACATGAGCTTGCTGCCTTCTTCTTAAGATGATCTTGCTGTATTGGTCCTTCTTCTCTGATTCCTTGCTTCTCCGGGAGTGTCTTTGTTCATAATGATCTTCTCTACTCCTTTTATCTCTATGAAGTGAGTCATCTCTTGAACTTCGTCTTCTAGGTGACTCTAGTCTTTTTCTTGAAGTAAACTGTAAGGGAAACCCCCCACAACGAGTTTTTTTGAAATAATAAGAACCCAAATTCGCGCCCTTGGGGACTTGAACTTGGGTGGCTGGGTTGTACATCCTCTCCACTAGCCAAGTGAGCTAGGCTCACTTCCTTTTTTTGTGGGGAGCCAAGCACTCATTGGAATAGTGTCCGGGCTTTCCACAATTGTAGCAGTTTCGTTCACTTCTAGATGAATGCTTCTCTTCATATCTTGAGCTTGAGCTTCTCTCTTTGCCTCTACTCTTGTAGAACTTGTTGAATTTTCTGACCATGAGGCCTATCTCTTCATTTGTAACAAGGTTGTCATTTGAAGTAGCGGGAGAATCACTTGAAGCTCTATAAGCACCGCTTGACTTGTTGTGCAACTCATGTTTGTCCTTGAGTGACATTTCATGATCAACAATCCTTCCAATGACTTCTGTTGGCTTGGGATCCTTGTAGTTGGGCATTATCTGGATCAATGTGCACACGGTATCATATCTTCCATCCAAAGCTCTAAGTATCTTCTTGATGATGAATTTGTCGGTCATTTCTTCGCTTCCTAAGCCGACAATCTCATTTGTGATGAGAGCTACCCTAGAGTAGATCTCAGGGACTCCTTCACCATCCTTCATCTTGAACTTATAAAGCTGACTTTGTAGCACATCCAACTTAGATTCCCTGACAGATTTAGTATCTTCATGCATATCAACCAAAGTATCCCAAATTTCTTTTGCATTCTCAAGGCGACTAATTTTATTGAATTCTTCGGGGCATAAGGATTCGAACAGAATGTTGCAGGCTTGAGCATTGTATGGTAACATCTTCAATACTTCAGTTGTTGCGTCACGATCGGATTCTCTTCTGTCTCCGAAGAAGTCACCTTGGACACCAACATGAATGACAACCCAAACGGGAGGGTTATGACCAAGAATATGCATTTTCAACTTATGCTGCCAACTAGCAAAGTTTGTACCATCAAAATATGAACCTCTATGGTGATAATTTCTCTCACTATACGCCATACTCTTTTAGGTTGTGAAACCAATGAAATGGAGACCAAAGATCTGATACCACTTGTATGAACCAAAGTATGTCTAGAGGGGGTTGATTAGACTATTGGACCAAATAAAAACTTAGCTTTTTCCCAATTTTAGTTGTGGGCTAGTTTTAGCAATTATGACAAATCAAGTTCACCCTACACATGCATATCTAAGAGTATAGCAACGAAAAGTAAAGACATGCAAATGTAATTTAGACGGTAGGGGAGGAAGATCAAACGCAAAGGTTGACACGATGATTTTTGGCGTGGTTCCGATAGGTGGTGCTATCGTACGTCCATGTTAGTGGCGACTTCAACCCACGGAGGGTAACGGCTGCGAGAGTCCACACAGGGCTCCACCCACAAGGAGTCCATGAATAAGCGGTCTTGTCTATTCCACCATGTCTTATGTACACATAGAACTAGCCTCACTCAGAGTAGATCTTCACGAAGTAGGCGATCTCCTTGCCCGTACAAACTTCTTGGTTAAACTGCACAACATGAAGTACAAGGCTCCCAAGCGACACCTAACAAATCTAGGAGGCACCACCCTCCAAAAGGTAATAGATGCGGTAGAACGATGAACTCCTTGCTCCTGTGCTTCAAAAGATAGTCTCCTCAACACTCAATCACTCTCTCACAGATTTGGCATGGGTAGGAGAGATTGATTTTGTGGAAAGCTACTTGGGGAGGCTAGAGATCAAGTTTAGAATGGATGGATTGGAATCTCTTGATCTCAACACATGAATAGGTGGCTCTCACTCAGAAACATGGATCTGGCAAGTGTGTGTGTGTTCTGACTGCTTCATGTGCGAGTGAGAGGATATGGAGGGGTATATATAGGCATCCCCCAAAATCCGACCATTACAACACTATTGCCCAACTTGGTGACACCGAAAAGAATCTCAGTGGTATCGAGATGCACTAAATGTGGTAGCTTTTGAATTCTCGGTGTGACCGATATATGAATCTCGATGGTACCAATACGTTGACCTAGCGAGTTTCCAAACCTCGGTGGTACCGATTTCAATCTCGAAAATTCGGATTCTTGAAATCGAGACAACAGAAAGTTGGTCATTGTCTTTCGGTGGCACCGATGTGAAACTTGGTGGTACCGAGAGATTAGGGTTTGGCATACGATATGTCACTGGGAAAATCAGTAGGGCTGAGTGGGAAAACTTGGTGGCACCGATTTTGCTGTTTTGGCTTGGCACACAGATATTTGTGGGAGAATAACTAAATATTTTTGGTGGGTACCTCTAAGAACTTGAGCTACCTGACTGGATATTTTTGGTGGGTATCTCTAAGCACTTGAGAAACCAAGTCATCATAATACATCACCCCCTTTTAATAGTATTGGCTTTCCTATGGACTGAAAAGTGATTTCTCACAAATGTAAAATGTAGAGTCCTCTTGCTTGAAGCTTGAGCCAAGCCTATTCCTTTCATTGCATCAAGGAGTTTCTCCTCACAATCTTTTAGCCAATGCATCTTTGAACTTTTCTAAAATATACTTGGATAAGATCATTAGTTCAATGATACATATGTTGTTATTAATTACCAAAACCACCTTAGGGACCAATTGTGCTTTCAACATCACGTCCATAAACAAATAGGTCGAATCGTGCCTACGCCTATTACTATTACACCACTCATCGATCATTATCCAGCATGCATGTGGAGTATTAAGTAAAACAGAGTAATTCATGGAGAACAATGACATGATGTAGACAAACTAAACTCAAGCAATATGAATAAACCCCAGCGTTTTATCTTTAGTAGCAGCAACACAAAGACACATCATGTCCCCTTCTATCACTGGGATATACAAATTCGCCAGGTTGAACTTACTACAATGCACCTCTGTCATCAAAGAAATATCAATCTAGTTGGCCAAACTATTTCAACAGATCGGAGAGAATTATGAAGCTATCATAATCATGCACATAAGAATCACATAAGTATTTAGTGGAGACTCAAATATTTATCATGAATAATCTGAACATAAACCCACAATTCATCGGATCCCAACAAACGCACCACACAAAAGGAATTACATCATGTGGATCAAAGCAAAGATGCGATGATCATATTATTAAATATCAAGAGAGCGAGATTGCCATCTACGTACTAGCTATGGACCCATAGGTCTGTGGTGAACTACTCACACATCATCTTGAGCGCTCGAAGGTTGAAGGAGAGGCCCTTCATGGTCGATTCCCCCTCCGATAGGGTGCCAGAACGGAGCTCCTGATGGCCTCCCGTCAAAACAAATACTTGCGGTGGCGTAAAAAGTGTTTCGGGACTCCTTGTGTTGTTTTTAGGGTATATGAGAATTTATAACGCAGAGAACGAAGTCACGAGAGCCTCGAGGGGCCCATGAGCCAACAAGACGCTCCACCGAGGCCACGTCGGGTTGGGTTGGGAGGACCTCGTGTGGCCCCCAACCTTCCTCTGATGCTTGTTGCTCCTCTTTTGGTCCAGAAAAAATAACCAAGATGTTTTAGGTCAATTGGACTTCGTTTGTTAGGGAAAACATGAAAAGTGAAAAACATGCAGAAAACAACAACTGACACTTGGCACTGGGTCAATAGGTTAGTTCTCAAAAATAATATAAATTGGTAAATACATACCCAAAAAGTATTCTAGAATGGTAATATATCACCATGGAACAATCCGAAATTATAGATATGTTAGAGACGTATCAAGCATGCCCAAGGTTAATTCCTGCTTGTCCTCTAGTAGGTAAATGATAAAAACATAATTTTTTATGTGACATGCTACCCATTATGTAACCATATGCATGTATGCTCACTGAGGAACGATGAATTAACAAACATTAACATAGCAATACTTATAGGTATAAGAAGCAAAATCATTAACCTTTCAAAGTAAACGATCCTCAAAGATTGTCTTACCCCCATTCATATTATTATATTAGCAATGCATGGCTCCATGTTCACCAAAAATATGATGAACGGTGGCTTTCCTAGAAATACTATGTCAGCTCTATATGACCATGCAAAGCATTATGATGATGAACGAACTAGTCATGTGAAGTGAAGATGAAATTTGCATGGCAATATATCTTGGAATGGCTATGGAAATGCCATGATTGGCAGGTATGGTGGCTGTTTTGAGGAATATAAAAGAAGGCCTTCGTGCAACAGAGCATGTCATGTCACGGGGTTTGGATGCACCAGCGAAAGTTGCACCGATCATCGAGGTGAGAATGGGCAATGCACGTTATCGAACAGGCTAGCAAATATGAGGAGGTGAGAGTGCGTATGTCCATGGTGTCACATTAGTCATAAAGAACTCATGTACTTATTGCAAAGTTTTATTAATTTTATCACAAATCAAAGTATTACTCGCATGCCCCGAGGTAGAGGGTTGGGAGTAATTAACCATTGCGTGACTCCGGCTCGAAACAACACTAGGATTTCAACGAGGAATAGAAATGCTCACACGTCATCGCCATGCCCTTTTAATTTTTAGATGAACAAGAAGTCTAACATCTCTTAATGTCGACACCTCCTTGAATTAATAATAATTCACTCGTACCTTTTTCATATCACCACATCAATATTAGTGACCCATAATTTCTCTATATGTGCTACATTATGGTTTTAATTAACACTCATTGAACACCTTTTTTTGTATAGTCTTATGACCCATGCAAATTACCGTCACTATTTATTTAAATCACAAAAAAATATAAGTGAAGAACGATAGCATAATATTTCTATGAAATCTACACGCCACCATGCACAAAAAGATATAAGTGAAGAACTAGAGCAACTTCTAAGCTCAAAAGATATAAGTGAAGCACATAGAGTATTCTAGAAAATTACGATGATGGTGTATCGCTCTCAAATAGCTTTGTCCATCAAATGATGATTGTGGCAAACTAGAAGTAAAATTAAACAAAAGCAAACGACGCTCCAAGCAAAACTCATATCATGTGAAGAATAAAATGTAGCTCCAAGTAATATACCGATCAATTGAGATGAAAGATGGGATGCCTTCAAGGGCATCCACAAGCTTAGATGCTTGAGTCTTCCTAGAATATTACCTTAGCGTACCTTGGGACTCCCCAAGCTTAGGCTTTTGCTGCTCGTCATTCCTTTGTCCATCGGGATAATACCCAAAACTTGAAAACTTCAATCACATAAAACTCAACAAAACTTCATGAGATCCGTTAGTAAAAGAACCATGTCAATCACTTTAGGTACTGTTATAAGTTGATTTTTATTTTATTTGAGAATAAGGTACTTTATTCTAACTTCTCCATGGCTTATAAGCCCCGATACAATCCAGAGCATCATTCAAAACTAGCAAACTATGCAAGCAAAAAAAACAGAATCTCACAAAAACAGAACACTGTGTAGTAATCTGTAATGAACCTATACTTTTGTAACTCCAAAAATTCTAAAAGATTAGGAGGACCTGAATTTTTTTATCGCAATATCATGTAAGAAATTCAGCTTAAAAATGTTCCTCTAAGATCAGAGAAATTTTGCACAGGACGTCAAAGTTTCTGTTTTTGCACCATAACAATTCTACTCACCATACAAATCATCCCAAAGGCTTTACTTGGCACAAAAACTAATTAAAATATAAAAACACAATCATTACACAGGAAATAATCATGTTATCACAAACAAACATAAAGTATAAGCAAAAATAAAGGTAACTATTGGGTTGCCTCCAACAAGATCTATTGTTTTACGCCCCTAGCTAGGTATATTGCATAGTTTCAAATGTTGTCATCTTTGAAAATCCACCCATAAGTAGCTCTCAAGATTGATTCATAAGGTGGTCTAATTATCTTTCTAGGTAAGTGTTCCATTCCTTTGTTTAATGGAAATTGGAACCTTATGTTTCCCTCTTTCATGTGAATGATTGCACCTATAGTTCGTAGGAACGGTCTTCCAAGTATAATGGGACAAGTAGGATTGCAATCAATATCAAGAACAATCAAATTTACATACACATAATTTTTATTTGAAATTATAAGGACTTCATTATTCTACCTAAGGGTTCCTTAATGGTAGAATTCTCAAGATGCAACTTTGGGGAACACTTTCCAATATTAGTGAGACCAAACACATCACATAAAGATTTAGGTATAGTTGAAATACTAGCACAAAGTCCACACAAAGAATTACATTCATATTCATTTATTTGAATTTTGATAGTAGGTTTCCACCATCATGCAACTTTCTAGGAATAGAAACTTCAAGCTCAAGTTTCCCATCATAAGCTTTTACCATAGCTTCTACTATATGTTGAGTAAAAGCTTTGTTTTGTTCATAAGCATTGGGTGAGCTAATAATGAATTGCAGCAAGGAAATATATTCTACTAAAGATAAATTATCATAATTAAAGTCCTTCTAATCCAAGATAGTGGGCACATCACGAGTTAAAGTTTTGACCTCTCCAAACCCACTTTTTGAGTTTTAGCATTAATATCATCACCCTCCAAGCAAACGAGACACTCCTTAACTAGAGTTGACTAATCTCTAGTCCCTTTATCGTTAATATTCAGAGAAGTAAACAAATATTCAATGGGAGAAGTACCAATCATTTGAAGATCTTCATCATGATTCCGGTAAAACCCGGGTGGAAGAGCTTTTTCTAGGAATTCCCGCTTAGCTTTCAAATTACCGATCCTCTCCTTATTTTTATTAGTAGAAACTTAGATAGATTTAATAGTCTAATTAAAATCATGCTTAGGCAAATCTTTACTTTTAAGATTTTCTACATCAAGAGAAATTATATCCATGTTTTTAGCCAAAGTATCAACAACAAGCAATTTTTATTCTACCATAGTATTGAAAACGTTTTGAGAATTAATGGATCCATTAATTGTGTTCTCAAGATCACAGGGTATCCTATTAGGATTTGTAAAAGAATTGTCATAAGAATTACTATAAGAGTTTCCATAACCACTAGGAACGTTACCGGGATATGGCCTAGCATTGAAATTACCCCTATAGGCATTGTTGTTGAAATTATGTTTGCTCCATCAAAGTAGATAAGGGCATGTCATTGGGATCAACATTAGTATTTTTATTAGAAATCAAATTCATGCAAGCATCCCCTTTTTCACTCAAAGTAGCGTTTCCTCAACAGAATTTACCTTCTTGCCGGTTGGAGCTCTCTTGGTGTGCCATTGAGAATAATTGATCATGATGTCGCGCAGAAGTTTTGTGGCCTCTCCCAAGGTCACATCCAAAAAGGTACCACCTGCAGCAGAATCTAGAAATTTTCTAGACACGAAGTTTAGTCCAGCATAGAAGATTTGGATAATCATCCACATGTTTAAACCATGAGTCGGGAAATTCCTTATCATTAATTTCATTCTCTCCCAAGCTTGTGCAACATGTTCTTTATCCTGCTATTTAAAATTCATTATTTGATTTCTAAGGGAGATGATCTTAGTAGGAGGAATATATTTGGCAATAAAGGCATCTTTACACTTATCCCACGTTCCAATACTATTACGTGGTAAAGATGAAAACCAGGCTTTAGCCTTATCTCTTAGTGAAAAAGGAAACACTTTTATTTTCACAATATCAATATCCATGTCCTTTTCTTTTGCATATAACAAAGTTTAAAAAAGGTATTAAGATGTGAAGCAGGATCCTCATTAGGACTTCCCGAAAATTGATCTTTCATGACAAGATTCAACAATGCAACATTAATATCAAAAGCTTCCACACTAGTGTCGGGTGGTATATGAGTACTAATAAAATCATTGTTATTAGTATTTGAGAAGTCACACAACTTAGTAGTATCTTGAGACATGATGACTGAGCAAGCAAAGTAACAAGTAGGACAAGAAAACTAGAGAGCGAAGATGCAAACTAGTGACAAGCTAAGCAAGCAAAGGTAAATATTTTTGTATTTTTATTTTTATGAGACAAATTGAAGATACCATAAAATAAAAATGAGAACAAGTGAATGTAAATTTGTGTGAAGTTACTTGGTAGTTGGTGATGATATTCTTCGGCTATGGCGCCAGAAATCCTTCGTGATACTTGTGATCTGCGATGGGTTTTCCATGAAGAGGAACGGGTTATCGCAGCACAATGTGGATAAGTATTTCCCTCGGTTATGAAACCAAGGTTTATCAAACCAGTAGGAATATCAACCACAACCGTCTTTGGTGGCTCCACACAAAAGATGAAACAACTTGCACCTAACGCACGCAAGAGGGATGTCAATCCCCTTAATCTTGTTTATTTGCAAGCAAGTGAGGTTTGTAGGTAATTATAAATTGCAAAATAAAATAAAAGCAAGTAAATGGTAGCAAGGTATTGAAGGTTTTGTAATTATATGGTGAATAGACCCAGGGGCCATAGTTTTCTCGAATGGTATCTCTCGTAGAAAACATCATACGGTGGATAACCAAATTACTGTTAGGCAATTGATAGAAAAGCGGAAAGTTATGCGATATTCACGGCAATGATCATGTGTATATAGGCATCATGTCCATAAAAAAATGGCTAACGCCTGCCTGCACCTATTACTATTACTCCACTCATCGACCGCTATCCAGCATGCCTCTAGAGTATTAAGTAAAACAGAGCAATCCATGGAGATATGTAGACAAAGTAAACTCAAGCGGTATGAATAAGCCCCGTTGTTTTACCCTTAGTAGCAGCAACACAAAGACGTATCTTATCCCCTTCTTTCACTGGGATTTAAAAAATCGCCAGGTTGAACCTACTACAACACACTTCTCTCACCGAAGAAATATCAATCTAGTTGACCAAACTAATTCAATAGATCAGAGAGAATTGCAAAGCTATCATAATCATGCAGATAACAATTATATTAGCATTCAGAGAAGACTCAAATACTTATCATGAATAATCTGAACATAAACCCACAATTCATCGGATCCCAACAAACGGACCGCACAAAAGGAATTACATCATGTGGATCAAAGGGAAGATGTGATGATCATTGCATTGAAGAGCAAGAGAGAGAGAGAGAGAGGGGGAGATATTGCCATCTGGGTACTAGGTATGGACCCATAGGTTTGTGGTGAACCACTCACATATCATCATGAGGGAAGCAAGGCTGATGAAGTGGCCCTCCGTCATCAATCCCCCCTCCAGTAGTGTGCGGGCATGGAGCTCCATATGGCCTCTCGTTGGAACATAGACTTGAAGTGGCGTAAAAAGTGTTTCAATACTACCTCTAGCATTTGAAAGATATATGAGAATTTATAAGCCAGAGAACAAAGTCTCGAGGGC
This sequence comes from Hordeum vulgare subsp. vulgare, assembly GCF_904849725.1. NCBI lineage: Eukaryota > Viridiplantae > Streptophyta > Magnoliopsida > Poales > Poaceae > Hordeum > Hordeum vulgare. The sequence goes on along the minus strand of NC_058520.1, from coordinate 294,359,086 downwards.
CTTGAGGGGCCCACAAGCCAATAGGGCGCCCACCCCAGGTCGCACCATGTAGGCTTGTGCGACGCTCGGGTGGCCTATAGCCTTGTTCTGATGCACTTTGGTCTTCTTTTGGTCTAGAAAAAGTCTCCAAAACGTTTTAGGTCAAGTGCACTTTGGTATGGAAGACCTCAAAAGTGGAAACATGGAGAAAACAACAACTGGCAATAGCACATGGTCAATTGGTTAGTGCTCAAAAATAATATAAAGTGGTAAATAAATATCCAAAAGGTATTCTACAATGATAATATATCATCATGGAACAATAAAAAATTATAGATACGTTGGAGACATATCAGTGGCCTGGACGCTCCATTTGTTGTGGCACCCCAATCCAGAGCTGGGGATATGTGCTCGACACGCTTGCCCGGGTGGACTATTGACACTCAGGAGCAACCGAGTGAGAACTCCATGCTTTGTTGCCGATGACGGCGCCGCTTGCGAGCGCTTCTTTCTTCTGAAAGATGTTGCCGTGGTGCTCCTTTTTGTGCTTGGGCACTGGGTGAAAACCTTTGTCTGTTTTGGACTCGGCATCGGTGACACCTTGTACCGTTATCCCTCTTCAGGGTGTTGTCGTGGAGCATAGGTGTACTAGGGAATAGTTTTGAGCGTTCTTATATCTCTCTATATGATCTTTCTATTTTATAGCTGTCGGGCCCCTGGGACCGGGGTACCCAAGCCCATCGGCCTGCGGCCACGGGCGCAACGCAACCAGATAAGCCTGATTTGGCCTATCAGCGAGCCCAGCAAGGCGTCGCTAGGTGAGAACCTGGAGGTCGTCACCAAGGGCCTCGAGAGGGCGTCCATCGCGAGGCCTCCCACTGAGACCCTCGCGGAGTGGTCTTCCGAGGGCGACTTGGCAGGGTCCCATGACCCAGCGCCTTCATGTGGATGAGGCAGGTTATGCACGCGGCGCACGAGCGGAGCCACCAGGCCTGGACAGGGAGTATTTCCCCTTCTGTGCTAAGTAAGCTGGGCCAGCTAGCATGCTCCCAAAGCGATTCCCAATGGTTTCCCATTTGGTTCAAGAGGAAAAGCTGGGGGCTCGGCAGGATGGAGGTCACCTCCGAGCCCACCAGCGCGTCTCGAAGAAAAGCTTTTGCAGGTGAGGACCACCTTTGTCAGGGTGGACTATAGTCTTGTCCCCTTTCAAAAATTGTTGTTGTGGCAACCCTTCCCTCTAGTGCTTTCCAGGGGAAGAGGGCCAAGGCCAGTATATAGGTGAGGCCCAGACTCCGTAGAAGGGGACCCAACCTCATCCCCCAGCTAGGGCAATAACCCACGTTTGTACTCGTCTTCCACCTCAAGCAATCCTATCACAAGCAGGAGTAGGGTTTTACACCGCAAGGTGGTCTGAACCTGGGTAAACTATCATGTGTTTCTACTCGTCTTCCTAGATAGCGCCATTGGAGAGTCGCTGTGAGGTTGAAAGTTGAACAGGGTTAGAGCGCGAGCGCACCCCTGTGTTCAAACTTTCCTTGGGTCTACGAAGCCTCGATTCCAACATTTTCCATGCTACGTAGAGGTGCGTAGTCCTTCTACGGCTCCGGTTTTGACTCGGGCTTCACCGACTCCATGGCGAACACCCATCATCCATGCGCCAAGCGGGCAGCCACTCTACGCATCGGCACGGTCGTCTTCGCCGAGCCAACTACCCGCGAACACGAGGGTGCCCACGCCTCACTGTGTAGGGGGCTCCTCTGCCCTCAGCTCGCAGACACGGGGCCTGCCGCTGGTCGAGGCCAGCACACCAGGCTCAGCGTTGTTCCCAAAGGGGGGAGGGTGCTTCCACCACCACCTTTCCCCCGCTGATGCAAGCGGGGGTTATAGAGCGTGGATCACTGGGCATCTGCTCGGGCGTGCGTCAGCGCGCCCCGCCCTCGGCCCGTCAGGGCGACGGGAGGTCACGTGTATCCTGGGCAGAGCCCAGGCACCGGGCGACAGGTAGCACTCCACGTTGTCCTTCTTAGGGAAGGTGCGTCCTTCCGGAGACGATAATACATGGGGCTCCCGGGGCCTCCCCGGGCCCGCGGGGCCGCTACATGGCATCACCTTTGACGCGGAGGATCAACCTGTATCTTTCGTAGCCTCGGGCGCCCTGCCCATGGTGTGCACCCCCACCATCAGCGGGTCACGGTCACCAGGACCCTCATTAACGGGGGCATCGGGCTAAACATCATCTCAGCCATAGTTTTCGAGGCTCTCCAGGTGCCTTATGGCCGGCTGCAGCCCATCGGACCTCTTTGTGGGTTAGTCGGCGAGGTTGTGGCCACTCTCGACTACATCTCCCTCCCCGTCACCTTAGGTACCCGTCACAACTACCGCACCGAGCTCATAGACTTCGACATGGCGCACATCAGCCTCCCGTACAACGCTATTCTGGGGTACCCCACACTCGCCAGATTTATTGTGGCGAGGGGTACAACATCGTCAAGATCCCCAGCAGCAACGATGTCCTGACCATCAGGTGTGACGAGAGGGGTGCGGTGAGCTGCCTCAAGCAAGCGTGCAGAGCCGCGATCTCGATGGTTGTTTGTGGAGCAGGTGGAGCGAGGCTGTGCCTTTCGAGATCCTACTCGAGCTGGCCCCGACGAGGAAAAAGTTGAAGTTCGCGCAAGACCGAACCAAGATGAAGAAGGTGTCGCTCGCTGACGGCGGCTCGGGCCCCACCTTCATCATTGGCGTCGACCTCCTCCTGAATAAGAAAGCACACTCATCACCTTCCTTAGGGCAACGCGGATGTGTTCGTGTGGAAGGTGACTGGCCTAACCGGTGTATCGAGGCACGTGATCGAGCATCACTTGGAGGTGTGCCCCAACGGGTGCCCCTCAAGCAGAAGGTGCGGTGCCAAGCGCCGGAAAAATAGCACTTCATCGTGCAGGGAGTGTTGAAGCTGCAAGAATCCGGGGTCATCCACGAGGTGCGCCACCCGGTGTGGCTCGCTAACCCCGACATTGTCCCCAAGAAGGGCGGCAAGGAACGGATGTGTGTAGACTTCACCAACCTCAATAAGGCATGCCCGCTGGACCCTTTCCTGCTCCCGTGCATCGACTAGATCGTGGACTCCACCACCTGTTGCGACCTGTTGTGCTTCTTGGATGCCTTCTCGGGTTACCATCAGATCAACATGGCGGAGAAAGATGTGCAAAAGACGGCCTTGGTCTCCCCCTGCGGGGTATACTGCTATCTGAGCATGCTCTTCGGCCGAAAGAGTGCTGGTGCCACCTTCCAATGACTGATGCAGATCGCGTTGGGGCCCGACCTCGGGAGGAACGCTGAGGCTTATGTCGATGACATCGTGGTCAAAATATGCGAGGCCAGTACGCTCGTTGGGGAAATGGAGGAGACTTTCGCCAATCTGCGGAAGGTCAGCCGAAAGCTCAACCCCAACAAATGTGTCTTCGGGGTCCCCTCTGGCAAGCTCTTGGGCTTCCTCGTGTCGCATGGAGGGATAGAGGCGAACCCAGAGAATATCAAGGCCATCGAGCAAATGCGCCCTTCCCGAACCCATAAGGAAATGCAGAAGCTGGCGGGATGCCTAGCCTTCGTCGGGCGCTTTATTTCAAAGTTTGGCGAGCGTGCATTGCCGTTCTTCAAGGTGATGAAGAGGTCGGGCCCGTTCGCATGGACTCAGGAGGCTGACACCGCCTTCACAGACCTCAAGCGGTACCTTTAGAGCCCTCCCGTCATGGTTGTGCCGTGGCCTCACGAGCCCTTGCTACTGTACCTTGCAGTCACCCCACAGACGGGCAACACAGCCCTCGTGGTGGAGCGGAAGGCCCCGCTCGCCCGAAGAAGCAGCTGACGGCCGCCCGGCAGGCACCGCAGGGCCAGGCGTGGGCGACCCTCTAGAGGCTGCCACTACTCTTGGGAGCGTCCCTTCTCAGGAAACTGGCCTCCCCCTGATTGACATCTCACCTCGGGAGGCCGCCTCGCCACTCGGGGCTCCCGAGACCCGCAACTCCGCACCTTTGATGGTCTCCGTGGCTCCATCCCACGAGCCCTTCGGTGAATGCGACGATGACACCATGGTTGTAAGGCCCGTGGAGCACCCCATGTATTACGTCAGCACAGTACTGAGGGATGCACGCGAGCGTTATCTCATGCAGCAGAAGCTCCCTCACGCGCTCCTCGTCGCCTCCAAGAATCTGTACCATTACTTCCACGGGCACCCGGTCAAGGTTATCTCTGCCTACCCCCTAGAACAAATCCTGCGCAGCCCTAATGCCGCTGGCAGGGTCGCTGAATCGAACATCGAGTTGCAAGCCTTTGAATTGGAATTCTGCACCACCAGGGTCATCAAGGGTGCGACCGTGGTGGACTTCGTCACGGAGTGGACGGGCCTGAGTGAACCGTAGCCTCGCGAGGGTGAATCCACCCTGCCTGTGGACGAAGCACCTTGCGGCTGGGTCATCACTTCGATGGCACCTTCTCCGTACAAGGTGCGGGGGCTGGCATAGTGATTGCATCACCGAAAGGCGACAAGCTCTATTACAGGGTCTAATTGTGCTTCAAGCACGACATGAAGGTATCCAACAACATTGCTGAGTATGAAGGTGTAAATGCATCTAGTGCCCCTTAGTGATTTTGGTGGATTAAAGACTTATAGGTTAAGAGACTAATATGTCTGTAAGTGTAAACAAGCTCTATAAGTTGCTGAGGAGTTTGAGTTATTCGAGGAATATCGACCCCTAAAAATGTATGTCTTCGGGTGAAGACTTTGGTCATTCCTTCAAGACTTCGATTGCGAAGAAATTGATATTCCTCATGAAGATATTGAAGATGAGGAATTTGGTGTGTCCCAAAGAAAATACTCTGAAGACATTGACGCTTGAAGATTTACTCCTTCTGTTTCATATTGTTCGTTCTTGAGTCATAGCAACACCGTACTGTTAAAGGGGGTCGAGGTAAAACTATGGAAATAATTTCCTCATGATGCTCAACTCAAACCTACACCTACCAAATCCTCAAAGTGAGGAACATGAGAGACATGAGGACTATCACAGTTGAAAGTTCCGACCGTTGTGGCGCCACGCGCCACCTGTCCAAAATCTTACCCACCCAAAGGTCATATCATTGAGGACATTAATGTCAAATCATGTCGGGATACTCCAAGGCTATATATAGCCGCCCCCAACCACTAGCTGGTTGGCTGCTCCGAGAGAAACTAACACTTGTCATTTAGAGCAACCCAATTCCTCGAGGAATTTGAGCGAAAATCATCAAGTGAGGAAATACCCCAAACACCCAAACCCCAATCAAAACCCAAGTGATTGAGCATCACTGAAGAAGTTATTCCTGTGTGGAACCGACACTTGTTACCTTTGAGGACTGTGCATCCTCCAGACGGCTAGCCATCATGGTCTAGAGCATCCTGTAGTCAATTATGGATCGCCGGGTGGCCGAGTTTGTGAGGGTTGGGAAGCCTTCCCTGAAGACTTACCACGAGTGTTGGGCGAAGACTGTGTGTGCTTAGCTCAAGGATAATACGGTAGGGATTGTGTGTGCTTTGGTTTCAATAACAAGCCACTCCAAACCAGATGTACAACTATCACAACAGTTGGAACTGGGTCATCAACCACTGTCTTCATCGAGCTACTAGTTCTATTTCTTCAACTCTTTTCATTTCCTCAATTGCATGTTGAAGACTTTCATCTGTATTGTTTGAAGAATTTGACTAGAGACTTTCTTTGAATTTCTCACCTCAAATTCTTCACCCGAGTTATTCATCACCTCCTTGTCGCTTATACGAGACCTGTGCAAACTGATTCTCTCAATTCATCCTGAGTACCTTGCTGTAGACGTTTTTGCACTTTTGCCTAAGTACTATTTCCGCTGCACTCAGTTCATGACTAAGGATTTTCATCACTAGGATTTTCCTCAGTGAGGAATATGTAAAAATTTCCTATTCACCCCCCTCTAGTCAATATAACGCACTTTCAATTGGTATTAGAGCAAGGTACTCCCTTGTTCTGTATGATTTTGGTTTAACCGCGTGGAGTTTTAGTTATGTCGACCGCAGGTAGGATCAACGTTACTATAGGCTAACTTACCTTCAAAGGAAAGGACTTCCCCTACTAGAAGACCAAGATGCAAATGCATCTTCAAGCAATTGACAACGATCTCTGGTACATTGTGGAAAATGGCGTTCCCTCCATCACTTCTACTATCTCTATCACTGATGTGAAGAAGTTCAAGCAACTCGACTTGCAAGCCAAGAATATCATCTGTGGCCACCTGAGCAAAGGTCAGTATGGCAAAATCAGTGCTTTGGGCACAACTAAGGTTATCTAGGATAGGTTGTCCAAAGCCAATGAGGGAGTCTCAACACAGCATGACTCTCGTTTCGATGTTCTTCGCAATCTCTTCAACCATTTAAGGAGGCTTGATAATGAAAGCTTCCAAGGCACCTTTGATCGCCTTAGTGACATCTCAAATGAATTCCAAGCTCTCGCAGCCAAAGACATCACTGACCATGAAGTTGTGAAGAAACTGCTACGATCTCTTGATCCATCATTTGACACACTGGTTTTGATGATCCAAGTACGAAGAGGCTACAAGATGCTTGATCCTCCTGATATATTTGAGAGACTCAATACTCATGAATTCCAACAAGAAGAAAAGAGAGATCTATATGAACCAAGCTATTCAAGACCTCGTGTGCTGAAGGCAAAGGTTGTTTCCTCACCTGAAGAAGAAGAATCTGATTGTAGTCTTGGTGATCCTGAAGAACTTGGGCATGAACTTGCTATGCTCGTGAGGAAATTCAAGAAAAGATATGAGGAAATTAGAATCTTCATATGAGGACTACAAGAAAAGAACCTGCCACAAATGCAAAAAGTCTGGTCACTACATTGCTGACTATCCTTGCTTGGTGAAGGAATAAAAAAAGAATAAATATAAGGATGAAAGTTCTAATGACTCGAAGAAAAAGAAGAAATCTTCAAAGTCCTCATCTTCAAATTCATCGTCCCACAACACGACCAATTTCAGAAAGGCTCGGGCACTCATTGGCAAGGATATGGATTCAGAAGAAGAATCTGAGGAATGTGATGAAGAGGAAGGTTTGAAGTGGAGTCAGAATCTGGTGTGGCAAGTATTTCACTTGCTACCACATTCGTCGGCAAGTCGATCTTCAACCTTGAATAAAATGACAAGATCAACAATGCTGATGAATATGATGATGACTTCGCTCCCACCTATTGCTTCATGGCAAAAGGTTCAAATGTACCAAACCACACATCCTCCTCTGATTCTAGTGACTGTGAACGTGATGATTATCAAAAATGCAGTTACTATAAACTTGCCAACATTGCCACTAAGCAACAAAGTGCTATTGAAAAGCTTCAGAAACTTCTAGACAAAAGTGATGATCTCTTGAGTGATGAAATGAATCATACTCAAATCCTCACTGGAGATGTGTAAAGTCTTCAGTCTAGATTTGATAGTCTTCAAGATCGCTATGGTACACTCTTGGCTGATCATGAGAAGCTTTCCTATGAATTCCTTCAAAGGAAACTTGATCTTGAGAAGTTGAAAATGTCCCATGAGGATCTTCGAATGGAAAATGATTCATTGCTTGCTCAACAGATCAGTACCGCTCAGGAAGAATTCATTCCACCATGTCTGAAATGCATTGAACGTGAAACTGCTAATTCTTCACCTGAAACCTCAAATGCTTCTATCGCTACAAATTCTTCAACTGTTTATGTGGTATTAAATTCTTCACTTGAGGAAACCACAAATGCTACTAACGAAAATGCAGGATTGAAGGAATTGTATGTGACATGCATATACAAAAGTCTCAAAGGGCATCAAACCCTTTGTGATGTGCTCGGTAGGAACCCGAGGAAAGATGTCATTGCCTTTGAGAGGAAATTGAACATTGATGGATAATACTAGAAACCTGAGCAGTACCCCAAAACCTCATGGGTTGCTGCTAAAGGACCTCCCATTGATCCATCCACTCTAACAAGCTTTGCATGTGAAATGTCCTATTCCTCTAATGCATCATTTGACTCCAACTATAAACTATTCAAAAATGAATCTGGTGAAGTATTTTCTCAATATGTTGGAACTAACTGCAGGAATCGACCTCCCTTGAGGAAAATCTGGGTTCCCAAAAGTTGCTTGGAAAATCTTCACGCGAATGTCCTCATGACACTGATAACCCACAAGTATAGGGGATCAATTGTAGCCTTTCTCGATAAGTAAGAGTGTCGAACCCAACGAGGAGCTAAAGGTAGAACAAATATTCCCTCAAGTTCTTTCGACCACCGATACAACTCTAGGCACGGTTAACGTTCCCTTTACCCAGAACAAGTATGAAACTAGAAGTACTTTGTAGGTGTGATAGAATAGGTTTGCAAGAAAATAAAGAGCATGTAAATAAAAACTAGGGGCTACTTAGATAAAGAAACAACTAAGTTAGTCTTAGTAGGGATCTTTTTGTCACAAGAAGGTTATTTGTCCCTAGGCAATCGATTACTAGACTGGTAATCATTATTGCAATTTTATATGAGGGAGAGGCATAAGCTAACATACTTTCTCTACTTGGATCATATGCACTTATGATTGGAACTCTAGCAAGCATCCGCAAATACTAAAGATCATTAAGGTAAAACCCAACCATAGAATTATAAGGTATCAAGTCCTCTTTTACTCGCATATGCAACAACCCACCTACTCGGGTTTATGGTTCTGTCACTCAAGCATCCCACCAAAGGCAAATCATGAACACATTGCATCACCCTACAGCGGGGATCCCTCAAACTTTCCTGACATGGAGAGCACCATAGGACAACACCAATAATAAAACAAGCAACTCAAACCAATCATGATCTTCAATAAACCCATAGGACAAAATGGATCTACTCAAACATCATAGGATAGCCATACATCATTTGGAAATAATATATAGCGTTGAGCACCATGTTTAAGTAGAGATTACAGCGGGGAGAATGCATAGAGGGGGAGAGAGTTGGTGATGACAGCGGCAAAGTTGTTGGTGATCGCCGTCACGATGATGGCCCCGACGGCATTCCAGTGCCACCGAGAGAGAGGGGGAGAGAGACACCTCCTTCTTCTTCTTCCTTGGCCTCCCCCTACATGAGAGGAGGGTTTCCCCCTCTGGTCCTTGGCCTCCATGGCGGCGGAGGGGTGAGAGCTCCTTCGAGATTGGATCTCTCTCTTTGTTTCCTTCTGTTTCTGCATTTTTTGCATTCCAGATTCTAGCGTTTCACCGTTTATTATATTCGTGGAGATCCGTAACTCCGATTGGGCTGAAGTTTTAACACGTTTTTTTATCCTGGCATTAGCTTTCTTTCGGCGAAAGAAGGGCACCAACTGCCTTACGGGGTGGCCACAAGACAGCCTGGTGTGCCCTACCCCCTAGGGCGCCCCCTATGGATTGTGGGCCCCTCGGGCACCGCCTTCTGTTGATTCCACTTCCCAAAATTCACATATATGTCAAAAAAAATCTGTAAGTTTTTATCCTGGTTGGACTTCGTTTGATAAGGATTTTCTGCGAAACAAAAAACATGCAACAAACATGAACTGGCACTAGGCACTGGATCAATATGTTAGTCTCAAAAATAGTATAAAAAGTTGACAAAAGTATATGAAAGTTGTAGAATATTGGCATGAAACAACGGAGACGTATCAGCATTCCCAAGCTTAATTCCTGCTCGTCCTCAAGTAGGTAAATGACAAAAGATAATTTTTGATGTGGAATGCTACCTAGCATAATCTTTATCATATAATCTAATCATGGCATGAATACTAAGACACGAGTGATTCAAAGCAATATTCTATCATTTGACATTAAAACAATAATACTTCAAGCATACTAATAAAGCAATCATGTCTTCTCACAATATCATGGCTAAAAGAAAGTTATCCCTAGAAAATCATATAGTCTCGCTATGCTCCATCTTCATCACACAAAGTATTAAATCATGCACAACCCCAGTTTTAGCAAGGAAATTGTTTCATACTTTAGTATTTTTAAACTTATTCAACTTTCACGCAATACACGAGCGTGAGCCATGGGTATATCAATATAGGTGGAATAGAATATGGTGGAGGTTGTGGAGAATACAAAAAGAAGGAGATAGTCTCACATCAACTAGGCGTATCAACGGGCTATGGAAATGCCCATCAATAGATATCAATGTGTGTGAGTAGGGATTGCCATGCAATGGATGCACTAGAGCTATACGTGTATGAAAGCTCAAAAATAAACTAAGTGGGCGTGCATCCAACTCGCTTGCTCACAAAGACCTAGGGAAATTGAGGAAGCCCATCATTGGAATATACAAGCCAAGTTCTATAATGAAAAGTTCTCACTAGTATATGAAAGTGACAATATAGGAGACTCTCTATCATGAAAATCATGGTGCTACTTTGAAGCACAAGTGTGGAAAAAGGAATATTAGCATTGCCCCTTCTGTCATTTCTCTTATTTTTTTTATTTTCTCCATTTTTGGTGGGCTTATTTGGCCTCTTTTTTTTATAAAGTCCGGAGACTCATCCCTACTTGTGAGGGAATCATAGCTTCCATCATCCTTTCCTCACAAGGGACAATGCTCTAATAATGATGATCATCACACTTTTATTTACTTACAACTCGATGCTAGAACAAAAGATGACTCTATATGAATGCCTCCGGCAGTGTATCGGGATGTGCAATGACCTAGCATAGCAATGACATCAAAAACATGAAAACATCATGCTAGCTATCTTACGATCATGCAAAGCAATATGCAATGATGGTGCATGTTATAATAAATGAAACGGTGGAAGTTGCATGGCAATATATCTCACAATGGCTATGGAAATGCCATAATCACTACATGAATCAAGCATTTTGCCGTCAGGACGCTACAGACGGCAAACAAATTGTCGTCAGCCCATGACGGCAAATAACATCGGCATCCACCATGCCCGCAAAGGGTAATTTTGCCGTCATCATTTTTTCTGGCAGATGGAAAAAAATCCGTCAGTGAAAATGGTCTGCCATCAGCTATTATGAGGCAAACGGCAAAAAACCTAACAGAGCCACCCTAACGACGCCAAATTTTTGCCATCAGCCGAACCAGAATTACGGGTTTGCCGTTAGTTGTTATCAATACCAGACGACAATTAAATTTTGTTTTTTAAAAGAAATAGAAACAACAGTCAGATGCAGATCTGGTCAAAGGCATAGGTAGAATGTTTCACGAGCGGATTTTATAAGACATACATAGTCCATCATCGCTCACTGAACCAAAATGGCACAAAAGGGCTTGGAAACTACATCAGCCAACGAGTGGATATAAAGTTACACAAAGTACCCTTACATTAGCACAACTCCTAAAGGAATCCTCGCGTATAAATTAAAGCACCCTGGAACTAAAGATAAAAAAGCAATCTGGTCCCTTGGCTTCTTCTCCACTGCATGGACGCAACACATCGTCGAACACGGAGAGACGCCAAGGCCGAAGATGGAGAGCTGGCAGATCCAGAAGTCGGGGATGCAGGGTGGTCACGAGAATCGACGGGGTTTCATGAACCGAGAGCTACTGCAAGAGGCAAGACACGAGCTAGTGCAAGGCCAGCAGGCGGCAGGTCCAGAAGGCCTCCCCGGCGAGGACGTGACGGCGGCAAGCTGTGGCTTGCGGGGCGACTCGGCCGACGGACGGAGGGCGCAGACGGCCGCCTCGATCAGGAGGTAGCAGCAGGTCGTTGCAGTAGACAACGGGTGGAAAACGTGGATGCCTCGACCGGGAGGTGGCTGCGGCTTGCAACCGGAAGGTGGTGGCGGCGAGCGCGGCCGCCTTGACCGGTAGGTGGTGGCAGTAGGTTGTAGTAGACGACTGGCGGCGAACGCGGACGCACCGACCGGGAGGTGGCTGCGTGTGGTGACCGAAAGGTAGCCGACGGAGAGCAAGGCCGCTCTGACCAGTAGGTGGCGACGATACCAGGTTGGAGCTTGCAACAAGAGGCAGGAGTCCGAGGCTGCCGGAGACGTGAGGTGGAGGCAGCGTGGTGGGGTGGGGGGAAAAAGATCGATCGAGATCCTGATTGTGGGTGAGGGAAGACGTGAGGTGGGGTGGGGTGGTTGATGGAGACGTGAGGTGGGGTGGGGATGTGCGTGCGTGGGCCGGTGGGGTGGGGATCCATATGGTGGTGTTATGGGAATGTGTGTGTGGTGTGGATGATGCCATGTCATCGATCCACGAGAGGAATCCGCGTGTTGTGCTTCTTCTTTGCCGTCATCAGTTTTTAGCACAGACGGCAAAATATGCCTTTGTTGTCATCTGTTTTTATCACAAACGACAAAATATTTTTGCCATCATCTGTTTCTATTAGATAAGGCAAAATATGCCTTTGTCGTCAGCAATTTTTAATATAGACGGCAAAACATGTCTTTGCCATGAGTCATTCTTTGTCGTCGGCAATTTTTTATTATAGACAGCAAAAATGGTCTTTGCCGTCATCCACGACAAAATGCTGGCGGCAAAGATCTTCACAAATGGCAAATTACATGATTACTGTCGTGAATAGGTAGGTATGGTGGCTGTTTTGAGGAAGGTGGGTTTAATGCACCAGCGAAAGTTGTGCGGTTTTAGAGAAGCTAGCAAATGTGGAAGGGTGAGAGTGAGTATAATCCATGGACTCAACATTAGTCATAAAGGACTTACATACTTATTGCAAAAATATATTAGTCATTGAAACAAGGTACTAAACGCATGCTCCTAGGGGAAGGGTTGGTAGGAATTAACCATCGCACGATCCCGACCTCCACACAAAGGATGACAATCAATAAATAAATCATGATGTGACTTCTTCACATAAATTTACACCATAGGTGCATGCTACGAGAATCACAAACTTTAACACAAATATTTCTAACAATCCACAATTACTCACTAGCATGATTATAATGTCATCATCTTTATATCGCAAAACTATTGCAAGGAATCAAATATATCATATTCAGTGATCTACAAGTTTTATGTAATATTTTATGACTATCCGTGTGAATGACCAACTCATGTTATCTCTCTAAATAGATATAAGTGAAGCATGAGAGTTTAATTCTTTCTACAAAAGATATGACCACACTCTAAAAAATATAAGTGAAGCATAAGACCATTCTAAAAATGGCGGTTTTCTATGTGTAGAGAAACAGGCAATCCAAACTTCAAAAGATATAAGTGAAGCACATGAAGCATTCTATAAAGCCATACTCAACAGATATAAGTTAGGTGCAAAGAGCCTTCTATAAATCAACCAAGGACTTTATCATACCAGCATGGTGCATTATTAAAATAAAAATAAAAATCACACGACGATCCAAGATTTACGCATATCATGTGACGAATAAAATTATAGCTCCGAGTGAAATTGCCGATGGTTGTTAGAAGAAAGAGGGGATGCCTTTCGGGGGCATACCCAAGCTTAGTTGCTTGGGAGTCCTTGTATATTACCTTGGGGTGCCACAGGAATCCCCAAGATTAGTCTCTTTCCACTCCGTATTCCTTCATCCATCGTGATCTCGCCAAAAACTTGGAAACTTCAATCACACAAAACTTAACAAAATCCTCATGAGATCCGTTAGTAATAATAAAGTAAATTACAACTTTAAGTATTGTTTCCAACCAATTCATATTTTGTTTTTGCATTGTATATACAGTAATATAAATTCTACATGGCTTATACCACCGATACAATCAATAGTTTCATCACAACGAGCAAAATAATGCAACAAAAACAGAATCTTTCGAAAACAGGACAATCTGTATTAATCTATAGATTCAACCTACTTCTGTAACTCTAAACATTCTGAACAATTAGGAAGAAATAAAAAATTTACATAGCAGTGCCGTGTAAAAATTTCAGAAACTTTTGACATTCGAGTAAAAAATGTAAATTCACGAACTACAACCAAAGTTTCTATTTTTGCACTGCACACACCAAACAAGCAATCTAATCATCCTAAAGGCAAATCTTGGCACATTATTTTTGTAATAAAAAGGATTTATACAAGGGGGTAATTTTTTTGAAAAGTTTGTGTAATTAAGATTCACAAGGTTTCCATGGGCATGAACAAGGTTTGAAAAGTTGAAGGCATGCTCCCATTTTAACAATGCTCGTCTCTCTCACTTCCACTTTTCTTTTTGAAAAAAATTAGGTTCCCCTCTTTTTTTTAAACTATATAAAATCACACAACAGAATAAAATGACTATCCAAAACTTCCGGGTTGCCTCTTTGGCAGCGCTTTCTTTAAAGCCATTAATCTAGGCATAAAGTGCTCAAGTAATTGATCCACCCGGATCCCAAGGTATATCAAAGCCAATTTTAATTAACAATGATTTGTAATTTAGTTGTGAGCACAAAGTCGCATATATCACACAACAACAAAGTCTAACTCTCTTCCTATGCATCGGCATGTCATAAAAGAACAATTCATGCACACAAAGTAAAGTCCAATGCATAGTATAAACAATTTCTTGCAATTTTATCGTATTGGAAACATAGAGAGGCGGAGATGTAGTTCCTCTCTCATAATAATTGCAAGTAGGAGCATAAAGCACATGCATATTATATCTATCAAAATTATCATGTGTAATAGTAAAAGGCAACCCATCTATATAATCCTTAATAAGTGCAAACTTCTCCAATATAGTGTAGTTGGGAGAATTCAAAAGGATAATACGACTATCATGTGTGGGCGCAATAACAACAATTTCATTCTTAACATAAGGAACTATAGGAAGTTCATCTCCATAATCATCATTAATATTGGCATCATGGCCACAAGCATAGCAAGCATCAAGTTCGTCAAAAAGGGATATTTCAAACGAATCCAAGGGTTCATAGCAATTATCCTAGCATTCATCCTTCGGTAAGAATGAAGGGAAATTAAACGATGAATGAGTTGACGAGTTACTCTCATTAGAAGGTGGGAACGGGTAGCTAATCCGCTCTTCCTCCTTTTGTTCTTTGCTCTCCTACTCATCTTTTCCATCCAATGAGCTCACAGTGTCATCAATTTCTTCTTCAACAGATTCCTGCAGAATATTAGTCTCCTCTTGGACTGCGGGGGAGTCCACAATATATGGCTTAAGATAAGCATTAGAAGCATAGTTTTCATAGCAATATTTAAGTATGGCAAAACTTTCACATATGTAAAGAGTAGCATCATACTTTTCAATCAAAGAAAATATTTCATAGCCACCCTTAAAAGCAACAAATTTTTCAATTTAATCAATATCATCGTAATTATAAACACCCTTGGAATAAAAAGATACGATTCCATTATCCTTAAACTCACATTGATAGGGAAGATGTTTTTTAGGGTCTTCAGAACAACAAGTAAAATCATAAGTTTCACGTCAATTCCAAGCATAGCATTGCAAAGTATTAGTATGATGCCATAAAAGTTTTCCTTTTGAGATAAGCGGTGCCTCACATAATAAGCCTTCTCATTTAATTATTTGCCCTCAACTAAGCTAGTTGGGGTTTCAGCACGAGCACAAATGGATCGAAGATGACCCAACTAATATTCTTCAGTGGTACGGAACACTAGTGGTTCCTCAACTTTTGGAGCAGCAAGTACATCTATTTTTTTGGTATTTGTGTTTCCTACCCATATCTAAAGATAGAAAACAAGCTAAATAGCAAATAAAATCTACTTAGTGATGAAGCAGACAAGCACACACGAGAATATACACCCCACACTATTGCTCCCCGGCAGCGGCGTGAGAAAAAGGTCTTCATAACCCACAAGTATAGGGGATCAATTGTAGCATTTCTCGATAAGTAAGAGTGTCTAATCCAACGAGGAAATAAAGGTAGAACAAATATTCCCTCAAGTTCTATCGACCACCGATACAACTCTATGCACGCTTAACATTCCCTTTACCTAGAACAAGTATGGAACTAGAAGTGCTTTGTAGGTGTGATAGGATAGGTTTGGAAGAAAATAAAGAACACGTAAATAAAAACTAGGGGCTTCTTAGATAAAGAAACAACTAAGTTAGTCTTAGTAGATATATTTTTATCCCAAGGCTGTCAATAACTAGACTGGTAATCATTATTGCACTTTTATATGAGGGAGAGGCATAAGCTAACATACTTTCTCTACTTGTATCATATGCGCTTATGATTGGAACTCTAGCAAGCATCCTAAACTACTAAAGATCATTAAGGAAAAACCCAACCATAGCATTATAAGGTATCAAGTCCTTTTTACTCCCATATGCAACAACCCACCTACTCGGGTTTATGCTTCTGTCACTCAAGAAACCCACCATAGGCAAATCATGAACACATTGCAACACCTATAGCGGGGATCCCTCATGCTTGCGCAACACGGGGAGCACCATAGAACATCACCAATAATAAAACATGCAACTCAAACCAATCATGATCATCAATCAACCCATAGGACAAAACGGATCTACTCAAACATCATAGGATATCCATACATCATTAGGAAATAATATATAGCGATGAGCACCATGTTTAAGTAGAGATTATAGCGGGGAGAAGGAGTGTTACATCGCTGCATAGAAGGGGGGAGTTGGTGATGACGGCGGTGAAGTTGTTGGTGTAGATCGCCGTCATGATGATGGCCCCGGCGGCCTTCCGGTGCCACCAGGAGAGAGGGGGGAGAGCCCCCTCCTTCTTCTTATTCCTTGGCCTCCCCCTAGATGAGATTGGATCTTTCTGTGTGTTTCCTTCCGTTTTTGTGTTTTTCTGTGTTCCACATTCAGGCATTTCACCGTTTCTAATATTCCTGGAGATCCGACACTCCGATTGGGCTGAAAGTTTACCAAGATTTTTTATCCGGATATTAGCTTTCTTTCGGTGAAAGAAGGGCACCAGCCGCATTACAAGGTGGTCGCAAGACAGCCTGGCGCGGCCTACCCGCAAGTCGCGCCCCTATGGCTTGTGGGCCCGTCGGGCACCACATTTTGTTGATCCCACTTCCCAAAATTCACATATATTCCAATAAAATCTCTGTAAGTTTTTATCCCATTTGGACTTTGTGTGATATGGATCTTCTACGAAACAAAAAACATGCAACAAACATGAACTGGCAGTGGGCACTGATTCAATATGTTGGTCCCAAAAATAGTATAAAAAATTTCCAAAAGTATATGTAAGTTGTAGAATATTGGCATGAAACAATCAAAAATTATAGATACGACGGAGACGTATCAGACACCACGTGTGAAGAACCAGAACCCCAGATAAAATTCCTTAGGTGGACCAAAGTCTTCACGAGGATCAAATTCCTCAATTGGTCAAAATTATGCACTAATGCTTCTGGTATGCAGGAAAACTACAAGGGAAATGATTATAAGCATTGTTCCTCAAATCATTATGTTCATAAGTTCTCAAAGAATTTCTCTGCCTATTCATTTGAGTACTGTAACCCCCTACTATGAAAAGAAGTGTATTAGCTTCAATGCATCCATTCTTATATGGTGCTCGTAGGATGATGAACTCTTTGCCACCCCTTGAGATGTGGGTGGTGAAGAAATCGAACTAATCACTTCTGCAGGCAGGCCTCGAGATGAAAGTCATCATGTGAAGAATTTGCTGGATTCCCGAGGAAAATGCTTGATAGGATGCAAGCTAAAACATGATGAAATGATATACCATTTCACACGTCCTCATTATAACCTCAAATTACTATTTGTGATTAAATTCAAGTCTAATGAAATTGATATCATATTCTTCAAATCTAAAGCATATGAGATGGTAAGTTGTACAAATTCATCTGCAGGATGATCAAACCAAGAACACAGAGTGGGTTCTTGACAGTGGATGTACAAATCACATGACTGGTGATAAAAGCTTATTGATGAATATCCCACTGAGTCCATCACCACTAAAGGATATCACCTACGCTGATAAAGGTAAAATAAAGGTATTGGGACTCGGTAAAGTGGCTATCTCTAAGGATCAGCACATGGACAAAGTTATGCTTGTCGAATCCCTTGGGTTTAACCTCATGTCAGTCTCAATGCTTTGTGATATTGATATGATTGTCATCTTTGGAAAATATAGATGTGTAGTCATCATGGAATGTGACAAATCCAAAATCTTTGAAGGCTTTAGGAGAGGAGTTTTGTATATTGTTGACTTATCTACAGGTCCTCAACCAGCCACGTGTTTACTAGAAAAAACATCACAAGGCTGGCTATGGCATCGACGACTTGGTCATGCAGGCATGAGGAATTTGCACACACTCGCAAAGAAGAAGCATGCCATTGGCATCGAAACTGTTAAAATCCTCAAGGACCATCTCTGCGGTGCTTGTGAGTCTGGAAAATTGACCAGATCCAAACACCCCTCAAAGACTATCATGACTACTACTCGTCCGTTTGAATTGCTTCACATGGATCTCTTTGGACCTACTCATTATGCTACTCCAACCAATGCAGCATCTCTATATGGCTTTGTCATCGTTGATGACTATTCTCGTTATAATTGGGTACACATCATTTCTTACAAAACTGAAGTGCAGGAAGTCTTCAAACGATTTTCCTCAAAGGCCTCAACAAACTTCAATGTCAAGATCAAACACATCAGGAGTGATAATTGAACAGAATTCAAGAATACTGGTCTTGATGATTATCTTGATGAACTTGGTATTACTCACAAATTGTCTGATCCTTATACGCCTCAACAGAATGGTGTTGTTGAAGGCAAGAGCAGGACTCTGGTTCAAATGGCATGGACTATGCTTGAAGAATATCAGACTCCTCGTTTCTTATGGCCTGAGGCAATCAACACTGCTTGCCACATCATCAACAGGATATATCTTCACAAATTCCTCAAGAAAACCTCATACGAACTCCTCACTGACAAGAAACCCAATGTAAGTTATTTCAAAGTCTTCGGTACAAGATGCTGGATTAGAGATCCTCATCATAGCTCAAATCTTGCACCTAAAGCACATGAGGGTTTTATGCTCGGTTACGAAAAGGACTCGCACACCTACAGAGTCTTCAACACCTATCACAACAATATTGTTGAAACTGTAGATGTGTGGTTCGATGAAACTAATGGCTCGCAAAGAGAGCAACTGCCTCATGTGCCAGATAAATTGACTCTTGAGGAAGCTATTAAGGACAAGGCTACTGAAGATATCATTCCTACTGAGGAACAACCCCTTCTTGAAGAAGTCGTCCCCAACAATGATGAAATTCAAGAAGGTACACCTAAGGAAAATGCTACATACCAAATTCATCAGCCCAACCAAAGTCTTCAAACAACACATCCAAGGATTGCAAATGAAGTGGAAATTGACAAAATCCTCGATGACATCAATACGCCAGGTCCTCTCACTTGTTCAAAAGCTTCACATTTAGTTAACTTTTGTGAGCATTCCTCTTTCGTGTCTATCGCAGAACCCTCAAAAGTTTTTGAAGCCTTCATGGAACCTGAGTGGATTCAAGCCATGCAAGATGAACTTCTTTAGTTCAAGCTAAATGATGTATGGGAACTCATCAAAAGACCAGATCCTCGCAAGCATAATATCATCGGCACCAAGTGGATCTACCGAAACAAGCAAGATGAGGATGGTCAGGTACTTAGAAACAAGGCACGGGTTGTAGCCCGAGGCTACACATAGGTTGAAGGAATTGATTTTGATGAAACTCTTGCACCTGTTGCTAGACTTGAAGCTATTCGTATATTGCTTGCTTATGCTAACCATCACAATATTACTCTCTATCAAATGGATGTGAAAAGTGCATTCCTCAATGGTAAGCTTGAGGAAGAAGTATATGTTGCTCACCCCCAGGTTTTCAAGACCCGAAGCATCCTAACAAAGTCTTCAGACTCAAAATGTCACTCTATGGCCTCAAGCAAGCCCCTTAGGTGTGGTATGAAACATTGAAGGAATTCCTCATGAAGAAAGGCTTCAAACCCGCTTCACTTGATCCTACTCTTTTCACAAAATCCTATGACAATGAACTGTTCGTGTGCCAAATATATGTCCACGACATTATTTTTGGTTGTACTGACAAACGTTACAGTGATGAATTCGCCTACTTGATGGGTGAAGAATATCAAATGTCCATGATGGGGGAGCTCAAATTCTTCTTAGGTCTGCAAATTCGTCAACAAAAGACCTTAAGTGAAGAATATCAATGGCATCTTCATCTCTTAAGAGAAATACCTTAAGGATGTCCTAAAGAAATTCGGCATGAATGAATGCAAAGGCATCAAGATTCCTATGCCTACCAGCGGTCATCTCTGCACTGACAAAAATGGTATAGATTTCTATCAGCATGTATATCGCTCTATGATTGGCTCTTTGTTGTACCTATGTGCATCTAGGCCAGACATTATGCTTAGTGTTTGTGTGTGTGCACGTTTCTAAGTAAAACCATAGGAATCGCACCATAAGGCTGTGAAATATATTCTTCGATATCTAGCTCACACACCAACGCTTGGATTATGGTAACCCAAGGGCTCAAATCTTCACCTCGTTGGATATTCTCATTCTGATTGTGCTGGTGACCGTGTGGATCGCAGTGTTGGGGAACGTTGCATGGGAAACAAAAGTTTCCTACGCACACGAAGACCTATCATGGTGATGTTCATCTATGAGAGGGAGATCGGATCCACATACCCTTTTAGATCGCTATGCGGGAAGCGTTAAGGAAGGCGGTTGATGTAGTGGAACAACTTCGTGATTCAAATCACCGTCGCCCCACGATCCGTCCCAATCTAGCACCGAACGGACGGCACCTCCGCGTTCAGCACACGTACAGCTCGATGACGATCTCCGCCTTCTTGATCCAGCAAGAGCGACGAGGAGGTAGATGAGTTCTCCGGCAGCATGACGACGCGCCGGTGAGGTGATGATCTATTCCTGCAGGGCTCCGCCCGAGCTCCATAGAAAACCGATCTAGAGGAAGAACTACGAAGTAGAGGTTTAGGGTTGCATGTGGCAAAGATGTGTCTCAAAAACCCTAAAACCTCTAGTATATATATGAGGAAGGAAGGGGCTAGCCTTGGGGCTCAAGGGAGCCCCTAGGGCGTCAGCCGAAGTGGGAGAGGAGGGACCCCAACTCCAATTCGGTTTGGGAAGGATGAGTCCCTTCCTTCCTTCCCACCTCCCTCTTTTTTCTTTTCTCCTTGATTTTTTCCCTTAGCCTAAATAGACCACTTGGGCTGGCCTCACCAGCCCACTAAGGGCTGGTGCTCCACCCATGGGTCATTAGGTTCTCTCCCGGGAGGGTGGCCCCCTCCTGGTAAAAACCCAGAACCCATTCGTCACTCCCGGTACACTACCAACAACGCCCGAAATCTTTCCGGAGGCCAAATGAAACAATCCTATATATCAATCTTTGTTTTCGGACCATTCCGGAAACCCTCGTGACGTCCATGATCTCATCCGGGACTCAGAACAAGCGTTCGGTCACCAATACCTATAACTCAACTCTACCGAAACGTCACCGAACCCTTAAGTGTGCAAACCCTGCGGGTTCGAGAACTATGCAGACATGACCTGAGACACTCCCCGGTCAATATCCAACAGCGGGACCTGGATGTACATATTGGATCCTACATATTCTACGAAGATCTTATCGGTTGAACCTGTGTGCCAAAGATTCATATAATCTCGTATACCATTCCCTTTGTCCTTCGATATGTTACTTGCCCGAGATTTGATCATCGGTATCCCTATACCTATTTCAATCTCGTTACCGGCAAGTCTCTTTACTCGTTCCGTAATACAAGATCTCGTGACTAAGAGATTAGCAACATTGCTTGCATGGCTTATATGTGATGTTGTATTACAGAGTGGGCCCTGCTACTGCAACAAAAGACCTTCCAACGACGTCAGAAATAGGAGTGTTGCTTGATACTCCTCAGCAACGACACCAGGAATCCTTCTGCTACGGCTACGCCTTAAGGGACTTCCTAGGCAAATATGCAAAGGATTTCCCCCATGGCCTTGGAGCCTTGCGTGGTGTTCCCTCAAAGCGGAAAGGGTGATGTAGAAAAGCGGTGGTAAGTATTTCCCTCAGTTTGAGAACCAGGTATCAATCCAGTGAAGGAGTATCACAAGTGCGTGGACAAACACAAAAAGCTTGCTCCCAACGCTATGAAGGGGTTGTCAATCCCTTATAGATTGTTCTTCAAGTGAGAACTGAAAGAAGCAAAGTAACAAAGCAAAGTAAAAATGAAAGTGGAAATGATAGATGTGAATAGACACGGGGGCCGTAGTGTTTACTAGTGGCTTCTCTCATGAAAGGAAGTAGACGGTGGGTGAACAAATTACTGTCGAGCAATTGATAGAACCGCGCAAAGTCGTGATGATATCTATGGCAATGATTATATCTATAGGCATCACGTCCAAAAAAAGTAGACCGATACTTTCTGCATCTACTACTATTACTCCACACGTCGACCGCTATCCAGCATGTATCTAGTGTATTAAATCCAAAAGAACAGAGTAAGGCCTTAAGCAAGATGACATGATGTAGATGGACAATCTCATATCTACGACAGATCCCACCTTGTTACCCTTGATGGCAACTACACAATATGTGCCTTGCTGCCCCTATTGTCACTGGGAAAGGTCACCACACAGTAAGAACCCAAAACCAAGCACTTCTGCCATTGCAAGAATCATAGATCCAGTTGGCCAAACAAAACCCAAGACTCGGAGAGACTTACAAGGATATCAAATCATGGACATAAGAAATCAGCAAAGACTCAAATATATATCATAGATAATCTGATCACAAATCCACAATTCATCGGATCTCGACAAACACACCGCCAAACAAGATTACATCGGATAGATCTCCATGAAGATCATGGAGAACTTTGTATTGAAGATCCAAGAGAGAGAAGAAGCCATCTAGCTACTAACTACGGACCCGTAGGTCTGAAGTGAACTACTGACGAGTCATTGGAGGGCGATGATGATGATGAAGAAGCCCTCCAACTCCAAAGTCCCCTCCGTCAGGGCACCGGGAAGGGTATCCAGATGAGATCTCGCAGAAACGGAAGCTTGCGGCGGCGGAAAAGTATTTTCTTGGATCCCTTGATTTTTTTCCTGATTTTTAGGGAATATATAGGCGCAAGATCTAGGTCAGGGGGGCGCCAGGGAGGCCACAAGCCTGCCCACCGCCGCCTCCCCACCTGGTGGCGGAGTGGGGGCTTGTGGGCTCCTGTAGCCCTCCTGGCTAGGCCCAAAAGCCCCCTGATCTTCTTCCGTTCGGGAAAAAATCATTTCGGGGATTTTATTCCGTATGGACTCCGTTCCAAAATCACAAAAAAACCAGGAACTGGCACTTGGCACTGAATTAATAAGTTAGTCCCAAAAAAATATAAAAGGTACATAAAACATCCAAAGATGACAAGATAACAACGTGAAACCATCAAAAATTATAGATACGTTTGAGACGTAATAGGCCCAGATACGTCTCCATCGTATCTACTTTTCCAAACTCTTTTGCCCTTGTTTTGGACTCTAATTTGCATGATTTGAATGGAACTAACCTGGACTGACGCTGTTTTCAACAGAATTGCCTTGGTGTTATTTTTGTGCAGAAATCAAAGTTCTCCAAACTTCCTAAAAAATTACGGGGAGCAGTTTTGGAAAATAAGAGGATTATCTGCGCCAAGTCCCACCTCAGGGGGTGGGCCAGTGGGCCACAAGCCCTGGCTCCGCTACCACCCCCTGGCGGTGGTGGGCAGGCTTGTGGGGCCCAAACGGCTCTGCCGCTCCCAATTCCAGCTCTATGAGATCCCTTTCATCCCAGAAAATATAAAAATAGAAGTTTTCGTCGCGTTTTCGATATGGAGGCGCCGCCACCACATGTTCTTCATCTGGAGGGCAGATCTGGATTCCGTCTTGGGCTCCGGAGAGGGGAAATTGTCGCCATCATCATCATCAACCTTCTTCCCTCTCCAATTCCATGAAGCTCTTCATCGTTCGTGAGTAATCTATTCGTAGGCTCGTTGGGCGGTGATGAGTAGGATGAGATCTATCATGTAATCGAGTTAGTTTTGATGGAGATTGATCCCTAGTATCCACTATGTTCTGAGATTGATGTTGCTACTACTTTGCCATGCTTAATGCTTGTCACTAGGGCCCAAGTGCCATGATTTCAGATCTGAAATTATTATGTTGTCACCAATATATGTGTGTTTTAGATCCGATCTTGCAAGTTGTAGTTACCTACTATGTGTTATGATCCGGCAACCCCGAAGTGACAATAACCGGAACCACTCCCGATGATGACCATAGTTTGAGGAGTTCATGTGTTCACCAAGTGCTAATGCGTTGGTCCGATTCTTTACTAAAAGGAGAACCTTAATATCCCGTAGTTTCCTTTTGGACCCCGCTGCCACGGGAGGGATGGACAATAGATTTCATGGAAGTTCTTTTCCCTAAGCACGTATGATGAACGGAATGCATGCCTACATCATATTGACGAACGGGAGCAAGCCACATATCTCTCCGTGTTATAGCTGTGGCATGATGAATATCATCCAAACGAATCACCGACCCATTGCCTACGAGTTTGTCCTACTACTGTTACTTGTCTTGCTCTGCTGCTGCTACTACTGTTGCTATTACTTTCGCTTGCTACTGTTGCTACTTGCTACTGTTGTCACTACTGCTGTTCCTTGCCACTGCTATTGCTCATTACACTACTGCTACCTGCTACAATCTTGATTCGCTGATCGTTTACGGGAACTGACAATTTCCGTCAATGAGGCAACTTGGCGCCATTGATACAATCGTTAGGAATAGTCTGTCGTCAACAGATCGTTTGTGATACCGTTGTTATCATACTACTTTGCTACTAATACTTTGCTTGCAGATACTAAGCTTTCACGTGTGGTTGCATCTGACATATTCAGCTGCTAATACTTGAGAGTATCCTCTCACCTCCTATAGGCGAATCAACAAATTTGGGTCGAATACTCTACCCTCGAAAACTGCTGCGAACCCACGCACTGGTGGCCATCAACAACATTCTTCTAGTGTCGTTGCCGGGGAGTGCTAGCAGCATTCTTCTGGTGCCGTTGCAGGGGAAGGTTTGTTGTCATCAGCATTCATCTAGCCATCGCCAGAGATTGAAATCAACATTTTTCTGGCGCCGTTGCCGGGGAGGTATTGCTATATTCTCTGAGTTACTTAGGATTTATATCTGCTGATCACTATGAAGAATCTGAAGGATCCAAAGACCAAAGTCTTGCCCTCAACTACAAGGGGAGGTAAGGAACCGCCATCTAGCTCTGCACTTGATTCACCTTCAGTTATGAGTAAGTTTGCGACATCACCTCCTGCTAGAAATCTTGATATGTGGCCTGTGCTTGATGATGCTTGTGATACTACTGCTAGAGATGCTATGCTTGATACTATGCCTGATACTGCTAGAGATGCTATGCTTGATACTATGCCTGATGATACTATGCTTGATACTATGCCTGATACTGCTAGAGATGCTATGCTTGATACTGCTTTGCCTGATGATGCTAGGGATGCTATTTTGCCTGATGATGCTATGCTTGATACTGCTAGAGATACTCCTTTGCCTGATGTTCCACTAGGAGTGTTCTTTGATGCTCATATTGCTAGAGTTACTGCCAATGCTCGTGATGCTTCTGAAACTGCCGATACTATTGAGATAGAACCTGCTTTTGCTCCTGCTAGATCTAGCTCTCCTAGATATGAATTGCCTGATATACCTGAGGGTTACGTTATGGAGGGAGAGATAGCTGAGGATTTTCTTGCGTGTAAGGATGCCTATGACGCTGAGAAATTACTTCTCAAGTGGAAGGAAAATCTCGGGAAGCTAGGATGAAAAATGACCCGAAGTTTGCCAGTTCGCCTATCTTTGTCACCGATAAGGATTATGAATTCTCTATCGACCCTGAGATAATCTCTCTAGTCGAATCTGATCCTTTTCACGGTTATGAGTCTAAGACGGACATAGCCCATCTTGCCAAACTATCCGAAATAGCCAACCTTTTCACTAACGAGGAGAAGATCCGCCACTACTATATCCTTAAGTTGTTTCCTTTCTCTCTAAAGGATGAAGCTAAAGCCTGTTTCACCTCTCTTGCTCCTGGATGTGTGCGTAGTCCCCAGGAGATGGTCTATTACTTCTGTGAGAAATATTTCCTTGCCCATAAGAAGCAAGCTGCCTTGCAGGAAATATACAACTTTGCTCAACTCCAAGAAGAGAGTCTTCCACAAGTTTGGGGGAGGCTCGTCCAGCTACAGAATGCTTTGCCTGATCACCCTCTTAAGAAGAACGAGATACTTGATATCCTCTATAACGGACTTACCGATGCCTCTAGAGACCACCTAGATAGTTGTGTCGGTTGTGTTTTTAGGGAACGAACTGTAGAACAAGCTGAGACCCTACTGAATAAGCTCTTGATCAACGATAATGCTTGGACTATTCCCGAACCACCTCCTAAGCCAACTCCTAAGAAAAGAGGTATTATATTCCTCATTCCCGAAGATATGCAAGAAGCCAAGAAATCTATGCAAGAGAAAGGCATTAGATCTGAAGATGTTAGAAATCTACCACCTATCGAAGAGATCCATAGTCTCGATAACCCGATACAGGTAGTGGAAGTGAATTCTCTGCGTAGGTTTGATGAGAGTGATATTCCTTTTGATAAACCTGCTAGCCTATGCTTTGATGAATTTGACAACTTTGTTGCCAAACAACAGAGTTTCAATGATTATGTTAGCAGACATTTGGAACAAAGTACTCGTATGCTTAGCCATTTAAGTGCTTGTGTAGACAGAAATGTCAATGATCCGAAGCTTCTGAGTAGACATGCCTCTATGATTACTACTCAGGTAGAACAAGTACTTAAAGCTCAGAATGAACTGCTCAATGAATTAAATGATAACTCTGTCAGAGTCATTACTAGAGGAGGCAAGATGACTCATGAACCTTTGTATCCTGAAGGTCATCCTAAGAGAATTGATCAAGATTCTCAAGGAATCAGAGCTGATACACCCAGTCATCCTAAGGAGAAGAAGAAGGCTGATAGAAACCTGCACGCCAGTTCACCAAATACTGTCACACCTGAAGAACCTAATGATATTTCTGCGTGTGATGCAGAAACACAATCAGGTGATGAACATGAACCTGGTGACAATATGGACAGTGATGTTCATAATAATGCTCAACCTAGCCATGACGACGATGTGGAGATTGAACCTATGGTTAATCCTGATAATCCACAACCTAAGAGATACGGCAAGAATGACTTCACTGCTAGGAAGCATGGTAAAGAAAGAGAGCCATGGGTTTAGAGACCTACGCCCTTTCCTCCTAAGCCATCCAAGAAAAAGGATGATGAGGATTTTGAGCGCTTCGTTGAGATGATAACACCCGTCCTTCTGCAAATGCGGTTAACTGATATGCTCAAGATGTCTCCATATGCCAAGTACATGAAAGATATCGTGACTAATAAACGAAAGATACCAGATCTTCAGATCTCCACCATGCTTGCCAATTATACTTTCAATGGTGGAACTCCTAAGAAAGTTGGTGATCCCGGAGTGCCCACTATACCTTGCTCCATTAAAGGAAACTACGTAAGAACTACCTTATGTGACCTTGAAGCCGGTGTTAGTGTTATGTCACTCTCTCTTTATCGTAGACTTGAGTTGGATAAGTTGACACCCACTGAAATTTCTCTGCAAATGGCTGACAAATCAACTGCTTTCCCTATCGGCATTTGCGAGGATGTGCCTGTTGTAGTTGCTAACACCACTATCTTAACAGACTTTGTTATCTTGGATATCCCTGAGGACAATGCCATGGCTGTCATCCTCGGAAGACCCTTTTTAAACACGACAGGGGCTGTTATAGATTGCAACAAAGGCAATGTCTCTTTCCATGTCAACAGTAATGAGCACACAGTGCACTTTCCGAAGAAACGATATCAAGTACATTGCATCAATGCTATCGAAAACACTTCATCGATTCTTATTGGGAGCTTTGAATGCCCTATTCCTTGTGTCAAGATGAAGTATGATTTGCTTGTTGGGGAGATACATATCCCCATTGAGGTGACTTAGTGGCTATTCGAAAATTCTCCATTCTCTCTTGCGATTCGAGAAAGTTTTGTCATAAGGACTTGATCAATCCCATTGACGGATTTCTTTCGATGACCATGAAACGGAGGAATCAAGGAGTCACATACCTCTATTTTAAGCTTTCTTTTTGTGTTGCTTAGAAGAAAAATGATAGAATTAGTTTAGTTTTCCCTCTTTTCTGTTTTAGCGTCCCGAAGAAAAATACCTCGAAAATAAAAGTTCTCCGATGGTCCTGAAAATTTAGTATGATTTTTTCTGGAATTTTTGAAAATTTCTGGACCTGAGAGCTAGCCTGGGGGTCTGACCAGTGGGCTACAAGCCCTGCCACGGCCACCTACCCCCCTGGTGGCGGGGTGCAAGCTTGTGGGGCCCACAGGCACCCCCTCTACTCATTCCAGCTCCCAGCCTCTTCTTCCACTTCCAGAAAAAAATTGTTTCGCAGCTCAAACCCGTGTTCTTGCTCATTTGGCTGTGATTTTCGATCTCCTTGCTCAAAGCACCATTCTCTGAACCGTTTTGGGGAAATTACTCCTTGGTAAGTGACTCCTCCATTGGTCCAATTAGTTTTTGCTCTAGTGCTTTATCCTTCGCGTATTCTTGCTACCTTGGTGACCCTGTTCTTGAGCTAGGAATGTTGATTTTAGCTGGTCCCAAGTAGTTTTAGTGCGTGATACGGTCTCTAGGCACTAGTAGGAGTAGTTGCTACAAGTTTGGTTAATCCTTATTCACTTTTCTTTCGAAGTCTCTAAAAATTTCAGAATTTTTAAGAGCTAGAAAAAGGAAAAGATGAGGAGGTTCTTGAGAGGCTCTTCAAGCCGTAACCCCAAGGAGGATGAGAAGAATCACCCCAAGTACGTAGTCACTCGAGTCACAGAAGTTCGAGCGTGCGAGTGGCCAAGTGATGAATTTTTGCGCGCCGCCGAACTTTATGAAGACTTTTATTACTTGGTGGAGAACGCAGGTCTTACTGCATTCATTGAAGATAAGTTCCCACAATACCTCCTCCTCACCAACATTTTCATTCAAAGCTTCAACTTTTATCCAAGGAAGAATCCTCCCATGGTCGAGTTCATGATTTACGATGTCCCCCAGTGCATGACGCTGCAGGACTTTTGCAATGTATGAAAATTACCTTATGTTGGGGATATCCGTGACCCTCGTCCACGGGACTTGGAGGATTTCATTGGTTCTATTGCTGTTGGAGAGGAGAGAGGACTGTCTCGCGCTAGAATTGCTAGCATACATTTTCTTGTGCTTCGGTACTTCTCACTATTTGTGGGAAAATGTTTGATTGGCCGTGGGGAGGCTGGATCACTTAGTTCTCCAGACCTTGCGGTTTTGCACGAAGGCCTTTATAACGGTAAGACTTATAGCCTGGGCGCTATAGTAGCTCAACGGTTGAACCTGAACCGTTCTAAAGGTGTTGTCTATGGAGGTATCTATGCTACCCGTCTTGCCAGACACTTTGAGATACCCATTAGACTGGGAGAGGAAGGAGAGATGCTTCTCCGTGAGAGATATCTGGATTATGACAGCATGGTTCGCCATGATTTTCTGGATAGAGATGCTAGTAGATGGATGATTTATAACCTGGTGTTTTGTCAGGGTACTCGAGAGACTATTACTTTGCCTGCTCCTTCTTTGTTTGATCTTCATGCAGGCATGTACACTATTATGCCCGCGGACATGTACGCATATTGGGGCTTGGCCCAACCACAGGCGCCCGTGCCCGAGCGCCAGTCAAGTACCAGACGTCAGTTTATCAGTGGGAGCCAGAGGAGCTCACTCAGCAATGGCATCCACCATCTGCTCCCGAGCATCCTGGAGCTGGTTATTTCCCACCTGGGGAGTAGACCAAGCTTGGCCAAAGGCCTAAGCTTGGGGGAGTACGTGTTCTCACCGACTTTACATTCATGCTTATGCTTTCACTTTGTTAGCCGGTATTTACACTTTGCCACTGTATTATCCATGCTAGTTTCTTTTTGTTTTCTTGTTTTCTTGTTTTGTGTCCTTTTGAGAAAACCCAAAAAGATTTTTCTTTCTTCTTTTGCTTGTTGGGAGCTTTCCCGTGTAAATAGTTTCCTTTTTCTTTGTGTCAAGGTATAAGATATTGGTTACAATGTTTAGTGGTTCTTACAAGCTTACATGTTTAGCTTTCAAAGAGCCATATTATTTTGTCTTCTCCTTTGTGTTTGCTTGCAGATTCAGCTTAGTCCAATGCGCTTATTATCGTTTTCATCGTTCGATCGTGCAAATGAAAGGCAACAATGATGATATATGATGAAGTGTCTGAGACTGAAAAGCTGGTATGAACTCTATCTATTTTGTTTTTGTAAATATGACTAGCTTGTCGACCCAGATTTAGCTTTGTTGTGAGAGAACCATGTTTGCAATGACAACTTAGAGATCATAGTTTCTGATGCCATGCTTATTTAGCTGAGAGCTTATAATGGTTTGTCTTGAATGCCAACATAGATTTTGAGATGACTATGATGTAGTATGATACGATGGTATTCTCCTTTGAATGTTTCAAGTGGCTTGACTTGGCACATGTTCATGCATGTAGTTGAAAGAAAATCAACATAGCCTCTATGATGTTCGTGTTCATGGTGATCTATATCCTGTTCATGCTTGCATTCAATGTTAGTCAAACTCATTGCATCTTGATGACTGTTGTCGCTCTCTAGTTGGTCGCTTCCTAGTCTTTTGCTAGCCTTCACTTGTACTAAGCGGGATACTGCTTGTGCATCCACTTCCATAAACCCAAGTTTTTCCCTGAGAGTCCACCATACCTACCTATTTGCGGTATCTACCTGCCGTTCCAAGTAAATTTGCATGTGCCATTCTCTAAACCTTCAAGAAATAATCTGTTTTGCATGCCCGAACCACTCATGTGGTGACAGGGGGCTATTGGTATCTTCCATGCTAGGAGTGTTATCCTCGACATGTGTTTATTCATTGTCATTCACGAGAAAGGGGCCGGTAATTGGAATGCCCAGTTCCACGCTTAAATCGAAAACATAACTGTAAAACAAGACTCCCCCCGGATTGATGTTAGTATGGACGGTACCCGGGGATTCGGCTAGGCGTGGAGTGTGATTGATTGGTGGTGGGGGAGTTAAAACTTTACTTTTCTATTTGGGAACCACCTATAGCATGAGTAGCATGCAAGATATTGAGAACTCTTGGTCATTGCTGACAATGAAAGCATGCCACCCAAAATTATTATCTCTGTTTTCAAAGCTTGAGCTCTGGCACCTCTGCAAATCAATGCTTCCCTCTATGAAGGGCCTGTCTATTTATTTTCCCGTCGAGTCATCCTCCTCTCATATAAGCACCAATTGGAGAGCACCTCTGTCGTTTTTATGCTTTGCTTTTGATTGATATTGAGTATGACTATGACTGGATCTTCGTTGCTATGAATTACAATGTTTAGTCAGCCCTTGTTCTTTGAAAGTGCTCTGCATTTATGTTTTGCGGTCTTAGAAAGAGCTAGCGAGATACCACCTATTCATATTGCTTCATGCTTGTTTTGATAGAAGTGTTGGTATTTGAAACTCATTATTATTTGCTCGTTAGCTGATTATGCCATTGATATTAGTTTACCGTGAGACCTTTGTGTCATTTGCTTATGTGGTTAACTTGTGATCTTGTTGAAATTCAGGTTATGAGTTACACATAGTTGCAACAACAAGATCAAACAGAGTTTGTCAAAGTTTTCTTTCTCTATCAGTTTGTCAACTGAGTTGCTTGAGGACAAGCAAGGTTTTAAGCTTGGGGGAGTTGATGCGTCTCCATCGTATCTACTTTTCCAAACTATTTTGCCCTTGTTTTGGACTCTAATTTGCATGATTTGAATGGAACTAACCTGGACTGACGTTGTTTTCAGCAGAATTGCCTTGGTGTTATTTTTGTGCAGAAATCAAACTTCTCCAAACGTCCTGAAAATTTACGGGGAGCAGTTTTGTAAAATAAGAAAAATATCTGCGCCAAGTTCCACCTCAGGGGGTGGGCCAGTGGGTCACAAGCCCTGGCTCCGCCACCACCCCCCTGGTGGCGGTGGGCAGGCTTGTGGGGCCCACATGGCTCTGCCGCCCCCAATTCCAGCTCTATAAGATCCCTTTCGTCCCAGAAAAAATAAAAGGAGAAGTTATCGTCGCATTTTCGATACGGAGGCGCCGCCACCACCTGTTCTTCATCTGGAGGGCAGATTTGGAGTCCGTCTTGGGCTCCGAAGAGGGGAAATCGTCGCCATCGTCATCATCAACCTTCTTCCCTCTGCAATTCCACGAAGCTCTTCGTCGTTCGTGAGTAATCTATTCTCAGGCTCGTTGGGCGGTGATGAGTAGGATGAGATCTATCATGTAATCGAGTTAGTTTTGATGGGGATTGATCTCTAGTATCCACTATGTTCTAAGATTGATATTGCTACTACTTTGCCATGCTTAATGCTTATCACTAGGGCCCAAGTGCTATGATTTCAGATCTGAAATTATTATGTTGTCACCAATATATGTGTGTTTTAGATCCGATCTTGCAAGTTGTAGTTACCTACTATGTGTTATGATCCGGCAACCCCGGAGTGACAATAACCGGAACCACTCCCGGTGATGACCATAGTTTGAGGAGTTCATGTGTTCACCAAGTGCTAATGCGTTGGTCCGGTTCTATATTAAAAGGAGAACCTTAATATCCCGTAGTTTCCTTTTGGACCCCGCTGCCACGGGAGGGATGGACAATAGATGTCATGCAAGTTCTTTTCCCTAAGCACATATGACGACACACGGAATGCATGCCTACATCACATTGACGAACGGGAGCTAGCCACATATCTCTCCATGTTATAGCTGTTGCATGATGAATATCATCCAAACAAATCACCGACCCATTTCCTACGAGTTTGTCCTACTTCTGTTACTTGTCTTGCTCTGTTGCTGCTGCTACTACTATCGCTACTGCTGTTACTTGTCTTGCTCTACTGCTGCTGCTACTGTTGCTATTACTGTCGCTTGCTACTGTTGCTACTTTCTATTGCTGTCACTACTGCTATTCCTTGCCGCTGCTATTGCTCGTTACACTGCTGCTACCTGCTACAATCTTGATTCACTGATCGTTGACGGGAACTGACAATTTCCATCAACAAGGCAACTTGGCACCATTGATACAATCGTTAGGAATAGTCTGCCGTCAACAGATCATTTCTGACACCGTTGTTATCATACTACTTTGCTACTGATACTTTGCTTGCAGATACTAAGCTTTCACGTGTGGTTGCATGTGACATATTCAACTGCTAATACTTGAGAGTATCCTCTCACCTCCTATAGGCGAATCAACAAATTTGGGTCGAATACTCTACCCTCGAAAACTGCTGCGAACCCACGCGCTGGTGGCCATCAACAACATTCTTCTAGTTTCGTTGCCGGAGAGTGCTAGCAGCATTCTTCTGGTGCCGTTGCAGGGGAAGGTTTGTTGTCATCAGCATTCGTCTAGCCATCGCCAGAGATTGCAATCAGGCCCCGAGATACCTTTCCGTCACACGAAGTGACAAATCCCAGTCTTGATCCATGCTAACTCAACGGACGCCTTCAGAGATACATGTAGAGCACCTTTATAGTCACCCAGTAAGGTTGCGATGTTTGATACACACAAGGTATTCCTCCGGTGTCAGTGAGTTACATGATCTTATGGTCATAGGAATGAATACTTGACACGCAGAAAATAATAGCAACAAAATTACACGATCACATGCTACGTTTACAGTTTGGGTCTTGTCCATCACATCATTCTCCTAATGATGTGATCCAGTCACCAAGTGACAACACTTGCATATGGTCAGAAAAACTTAACCATCCACACATGCATTTATGTTTTCATTCAATACAATTATAGCATGGATACTAAACGATTATCTTGAAACGGGAAATATAATAATAACTATTTTATCATTGCCTCTGGGGCATATTTCCAACAGTCTCCCACTTGCACTAGAGTCAATAATCTAGTCTCACATCGCTATGCGATTTACATTGGAATAGTTCTAACACCCATACAGTTCTGGTGTTGATCATGCTTTGCTCGTGCAACATTCAGATTTGTGTTCACTTTGCAAATATTTGCGTCCTCTCCTTCGACATAGTCGCGGATGAGGTTGAAGCGTCGTTTGATGTGTCTGGTCTTCTTCTGAAACCTTGGTTCCTTGGCTAGAGAAATGGCACCAGTGTTGTCACAGAACAGAGTTATTGGATTTAGTGCGCTCGGTACAACTCCAAGATCCGTCATGAACTGCTTCATCCAGACACCCTTCTCAGCCGCCTCCGAGGCAGCCATGTACTCCGCTTCACATGTAGAATCTGCTACGACGCTTTGCTTGGAACTGCACTAGCTTACCGCACTCCATTAAGAATAAATAGTTATCCGGTTTGAGACTTAGAGCCATCCGGATCAGTGTCAAAGCTTGCATCGACGTAACCCTTTACGACGAGCTCTTCGTCACCTCCATAAACAAGAAACATATCCTTAGTCCTTGTCAGGTACTTCAGAATATTCTTGACCACCGCCCAGTGTTCCACTGCTAGATCACTTTGAAACCTGCCTGCCATACTTATGGACAGGCTGACATCCGGTCTTGTGCACAGCATTGCCTACATGATAGACTCTATGGATGAAGCATAGGGGACGGTACTCATGTTTTCTCTATCTTCTGCAGTTCCTGGACACTCAGTCTTACTCAACTTTATACCTTGTAACACTGGCAAGAACCCCTTCTTGAATTGCTCCATTTTGAACTTCTTCAAAAGTTTATCAAGGTATGTGCTTTGTGAAAGTCCTATTAGGCACCTCGATCTATATCTATAGATCTTAATGCCTAATATGTAAGCAGCTTCTCCTAGGCCTTTCATTGAAAAACATTTGTTCAAGTAATCATTTACGCTCTCTAAAAACTCCACACTGTTTCCAATCAGCAATATGTCATCCACATATAATATTAGAAACGCTATAGAGCTCCCACTTACTTTCTTGTATATACAAGATTCTCCAACAACTTGTATAAACCCAAATGCCTTGATCACCTCATCAAAGTGCTTATTCCAACTCCGAGATGCTTGCACCAGTCCATAAATTGATTACTAGAGCTTGCATACTCTCTTAGCATTCTTTGGATCGTTAAAACCTTCGGGTTGCATCATATACAACTCTTCCTAAAGAAAACCATTAAGGAACGCCGTTTTGACATCCATCTGCTAGATTTCATAATCGAAATATGCAGCTATTGCTAACATGATTTAGACGGATTTAAGCATCGCTACCGGTAAGAGTGTCTCGTCGTAGTCAACTCCTTGAACTTGTGAAAAACCCTTTGTCACAAGTCGAGCTTTATAAACGGTCACATTACCGTCCGCGTCCGTCTTCTTTTAAAGATCCATTTGTTCTGAATAGCCTTACGATCTTCAGGTAATACTTCCAAAGGCCACACTTTGTTTTCATACATAGATCTTATCTCGGACTTCATGGCCTCTAACCATTAGTTGGAATCCGGGCCCACCATTGCTTCTTCATAATTCGCAGGCTCATTGTTGTCTAGCAACATGATAGATAAGACAGGATTCTCGTACCACTCCGGAGCAGTATGTGATCTTGTCGACCTGTGAGGTCCGATAGTAACTTGATCCGAAGCTTCATGATCATCATCATTAGCTTCCTCCTCAACTGGTGTTGCCTCGACAGATATTTCCCTCTGCCCTGCGCCACCATCTAGAGGGAGCAGAGGTTCCAAAACCTCATCAAGTTCTATCTTCCTCCCTCTCAATTCTTTCGAGAGAAACTTTTTCTCAAGAAAAGCTCCATTCTTAGCACCAAACACTCTGCCCTCGGATCTGAGATAGAAGGTATACCCAGCTGTCTCTTTTGGGTAACCTATGAAGACGCACTTTTCCGCTTTGGGTTCCGGCTTTTCAAGATGAAGCTTTTTGACATAAGCATCGCATCCCCAAACTTTAAGAAACGATAACTTTG
This sequence comes from Hordeum vulgare subsp. vulgare, assembly GCF_904849725.1. Lineage (NCBI taxonomy): Eukaryota > Viridiplantae > Streptophyta > Magnoliopsida > Poales > Poaceae > Hordeum > Hordeum vulgare. Next base: position 294,322,923 of record NC_058520.1, on the reverse strand, counting down.
GCTTCTTGCCATACCATAGCTCATATGGTGTTGTCTCAACGGATTTTGATGGTGCCCTATTTAAAGTGAATGCAGCTGTCTCTAATGCATAACCCCAAAAGATAATGGCAAATCGGTAAGAGGCATCATAGATTGCACCATATCTAACAAAGTACGATTACGACGTTCGGACACACCATTACGCTGTGGTGTTCCAGGCGGTGTCAACTGTGAAATGATTCCACATTATCTTAAGTGAGAACCAAACTCGAAAGTCACATATTCGCCCCCTTGATCAGATCGTAGGAACTTGATCTTCTTGTTACGATGATTCTCAACTTCACTCTGAAATTGCTTGAACTTTTCAAACGTTTCAGACGTGTGCTTCATCAAGTAGATATATCCATACCTACTCAAATCATCAGTGAAGGTGAGAAAATAACGATATCCGCCGCGCGCCTCCACACGCATTGGACCGCACACATCGGTATGTATGATCCCCAACAAGTCACTTGCACGCTCCATTGTTCCGGAGAACGGAGTCTTAGTCATCTTGCCCACGAGACATGGTTCGCACGTGTCAAGTGATTCGAAATCAAGTGACTCCAAAAGTCCATCAGCATGGAGTTTCTTCATGCGCTTTACACCAATATGACCTAAGTGGTAGTGCCACAAAAAAGTGGCGCTATCATTGTTAACTCTACATCTTTTGGTCTCAATGTTATGGATATGTGTGTCATCACAATAAAGATTCAATATGAACAAACCCCTCACATTGGGTGCATGACCATAACAGATATTACTCATAAAAATAGAACAACCATTATTATCTGACTTAAATGAGTAACCGTCTCGCAATAAACAAGATCCAGATATAATGTTCATGCTTAACGCAGGCACTAAATAACAATTATTTAAGTTCATAACTAATCATGATGGTAACTGAAGTGAGACCGTGTCGACGGCGATTGCATCAACCTTGGAACCATTTCCCACGCGCATCGTCACTTCATCCTTCGCCGGCCTTCGTTTATTCCGTAGTTCCTGCTTCGAGTTGCAAATATGAGCAACAAAACCGTATCAAATACCCAGACACTACTACGAGAGTTGGTTAGGTACACATCAATAACATGTATATCACATATACCTGGTTTGGCATTGGCCGCGTTCTTATCAGCCAAATACTTGGGGCAGTTGCGCTTCCAGTGACCCATCTCCTTGCAATAATAGCACTTAGTTTCCGGCTTAGGTCCATCCTTGGGTTTCTTCGTTGGAGGAGCAACAACTTTGCCGCTCTTCTTGGAGTTACTCTTCTTGCATTTGCCGCTTTTCTTGAAACCAGTGCTCTTATTCACCATCAACACTTGATGTTCTTTCCAGAGTTCTGACTCTGGGACTTTCAGCATCGCGAATAACTCACCGGGTGACTTATTCATCCCTTGCATGTTATAGTTCAACAAAGAGCTCTTGTAGCTAGGTGGTAGTGATTGAACAATTCTGTCAGTGATAGCCTCTTACGGGAGTTCAATCCCCAGCTCAGCTAGGTGGTTTGAGTACCCGAACATTTTGAGCACATGTTCGCTGACAAACAAATTGTCCTCCATTTTGCAAGCACGACATTTATCAGAGGTCTCATACCACTCGATCCGGGCATTCTTCTGAAAGATAAGCTTCAACTCCTCGAACATCTCATATGCTCCATGACATTGAAAGCATCGTTGAAGTCCCGGTTCTAAGCCATACAAGACTGCACATTGAACTACGGAGTAGTCCTCCTTATGTGATTGCCAAGCGTTCAAAACATCTTGATCATACGTAGCGGGTGGTTCATCTCCTAGCGCTGCATCAAGGACATAATTCTTTTTCCCAGCTTGTAGGATAAGCCTCAGATTATGAGCCCAGTCTACAAAGTTGCTACCATCATCTTTCAGCTTAGCTTTCTCTAGGAACGTATTGAAATTCAGCGTTGCTACTGTGTGAGCCATTGATCTACAACATAAAATATTGCAAAGTGGACTTAGACTATGTTCAAGACAATTAGAGTTCAGCTAATCATATTACTAATAAACTCCCACTCAAATAGACATCCCTCTAGTTATTTGAGTGTGGCATGATCCAAATTCACTATATCAAGTCTGATCATCACGTGAGTTTTTTCTTAGTGTAAGACAGTAGGATAAAATCCTACTGCATGTATATATAAAGCCAATACTTACACATGTACATGATGGGGAGGGGGGTGGAATGGGGATGGGGGGAGGGGGAGGTGGGCAGGGTGGGGTTACATATTATGTGGTATCACCTAGGGTGGCCACAATGTTATCTATGTTTTGCACCTTGCTAGTAGGCACACGGTGTCTAAGATTGGAGAAGTCTTGTACAAACCGACGTCGCCAAGCCCCAAGAGATGGGGTTATTTGCTCAAATCACTTGTTATTTCTTTCCTTCCATGTACTCCAGGCTGCCACCAGAAAAACATCCATGAACATGTCCCTGGGGTGTGCTGTCCTCTGATGGTGTAGTTTCTCTAGTCTATGTTGTTGTTCTGACCATTTGATGTTAAGCATATTCCAACAACGTTGGCTAAAGCTGCATTCAAAAAAGAGGTGTTCCAGCGTTTCCTCCATGTTTCGATCGCAAAGCATGCAGTACAGAGTGGCCCCTATGTTGTAATGTCTCTGTTTGAGCATATTCCTCGTGTTGAGCCTGTCCATCAGCAAAAACCATCCAAATACCTTGATATTTGGGACACACTTTGTTTTCCACAGCCAGCGAAACGCCGGATGCACCGTAGTCTCTTTGAAATAGAAACGTCGATATGCTGCCGTTTCAAAGGTGCCAGCCCCCCAAGAACACACCCAGTCATCTCCCCTAGGGTTTAGCTGCACTTCTCTGATTTCTTGTTGCATCATCATGAGTTCATCATGCGCTTGTTCGGACAGGGGCAGTGAGAATGCTTCTTGAAGCGAGCTACTCCCCAAGAAGTTCTGAACTGAGGCATCTTCAGTTCTAGCAAAGGAGAAAGCCCGAGGGAACTTTTCTGCATATACGGCATTGTTCTAGTTGTCTTTCCAAAAGAGCGTCGAGAGGCCATTGTTAACATTGACTTGCGCTATCCCTCGGAACACTCGCATAAGTTTGGTCAGTTCTCGCCACCAAAAAGAGCCACAGCGATCTTGCGCGTGGGGGATTGCTTCCCCGTAGTGTGTGTTCCAGATCAATGCTACCCATGGGATTTCTTTTCTATTGTAGAAGTTGTGAAGCATCTTTAGAAGCATCGCATCATTCTGTAGTTTGAGGTTCAGGACCCCTAGGCCGCCATTCTCTTTCGGGCGGCAAACTGCGTTCCATGCTACTAGATTCATGCTGATCTCGTGAGTTGAGTGTAGTTTCAGTGGTAAACATCTCTATGTTAATCATATAAACTATACGATTCATGCTCGACCTTTCGGTCTCTTGTGTTCCGAGGACATGTCTACACATGCTAGGCTCGTCAAGTTTAACCCGAGTGTTCCGCGTGTGCAACTGTTTTGCACCAGTTGTATGTGAACGTTGAGTCTATCACACCAGATCATCATGTGGTGTCTCGAAACAACGAACTGTCGCAATGGTGCACAGTCGGGGAGAACACAATTTTATCTTGAAATTTAGTGAGGGATCACCTTATAATGCTACCGTCGCGATAAGCAAGATAAGGTGCATAAAAGGATTAACATCACATGCAATTCATAAGTAACATGATATGGCCATGATCTCGTGCTTCTTGATCTCCATCACCAAAGCACCGACATGATCTTCATCATCACCGGTGCCACACCATGATCTCCATCATCATGATCTCCATCAACGTGCCGCTATCGAGGTTGTCGTGCTATCTATGCTATTACTACTAAAGCTACAACCTAGCAATATAGTAAACGCATCTGCAAGCACAAACGTTAGTTTAAAGACAACCCTATGGCTCCTGCCGGTTGTCGTAGCATCGACGTGCAAGTCGATATTTAACTATTACAACATGATCATCTCATACATCCAATATATCACATCATGTCTTTGGCCATATCACATCACATGTATACCCTGCAAAAACAAGTTAGACGTCCTCTAATTTTTTGTTCCATGTTTTACGTGGCTGCTATGGGTATCTAGTATGATCGCATCTTACTTATGCAAAACCACAACGGTGATGTGCAAATTGATATTTAACCTCTCTCCAAAGATCGCCTCGGTCAAATCCAATTCAACAAAAGTTGAAGAAACAGGCACCCGCCAGTCATCTTTATGCAACAAGTTGCATGTTAGCTGATGAAACCGGTCTCTCGTAAGCGTACGTGTAATGTTGGTACGGGCCGCTTCAATCCAACAATACCGCCGAATCGAGAAAATACTAAGGAGGGAAGCAAATCGAACATCAATGCCCACAAAAACTTTTGTGTTCTACTCGAGATTACATCTACGCATAAACCTAGCTCTGATACCACTGTTGGGGAACGTTGCATGGGAAACAATATTTTTCCTACGCACACGAAGATCTATCATGGTGATGTTCATCAACGAGAAGGAGATCGGATCCCCATACCCTTGTAGATCGCTAAGCGCGAAGTGTTAAGAAACGCGGTTGATGTAGTGGAACAGCTTCGTGATTCAAATCACCGTTGTCACATAATCCGTCCCGATTTAGCACCGAACGGACGGCACCTCCGCGTTCAGCACACCTATGCAGACATGACCTGAGACACTCCCCGGTCAATATCCAACAGCGGGACTTGGATGTCTATATTGGATCCTACATATTCTATGAAAATCTTATCGGTTGAACCTCTGTGCCAAGGATTCATATAATCCCGTATACCATTCCCCTTGTCCTTTGGTGTGTTACTTGCCTGAGATTTGATCGTCGGTATCCCTATACCTATTTCGATCTCGTTATCGGCAAGTCTCTTTGCTCGTTTCGTAATACAACATCCCATGACTAACACATTAGCCACATTGCTTGCAAGGCTTATATGTGATGTTGTATTACCGAGTGGGCCTCGAGATACCTCTCCGTCACACGGAGTGACAAATCCCAATCTTGATCCATGCTAACAGAACGGACACCTTCGTAGATACCTGTAGAGCACCTTTATGGTCAACCAGTAATGTTGCGACGTTTGATACATGATCTCATGGTCATAGGAATGAATACTTGACACGCAGAAAACAATAGCAACAAAATGACACGATCACATGCTACGTTTATAGTTTGGGTCTTGTCCATCACATCATTCTCCCAATGATGTGATCCAGTCACCAAGTGAGAACACTTGCATATGGTCAGAAAACCTTAACCATCCTTGATCAACTGGCTAGTCAACAAGAGGCTTACTAGGGACATTGTTTTGTCAATATATCCACACATGCATTTATGTTTTCATTCAATACAATTATAGCATGGATAATAAACGATTATCTTGAAACAAGAAATATAATAATAATTTATCATTGCCTCTAGGGCATATTTCCAACACGCACCTTAACGTCAGGCACATGTCATTTCCTTGGACGATCCTTAGTCTGCTGGTCCTCAAAGAAGCAGAACTGTGTATCACTCTCCACTTCTGAAGCTGAATACATTGCTGCTGGATCTTGTTGTGCTCAACTCCTCAAAGATTACGGCATCAACATTAAGAATGTGCCCATGTACTGCGACAATGAGAGTGCAATCAAGATCGCCTACAACCCAATACAACACTCGAAGACCAAGCACATCCAGATTCGTCATCATTTTCTTTGTGATCATGTACTCAAGGGAAATATCATCATTGACCATGTGAAGACTGATGGCCAGCTAGCAGATATGTTCACTAAGCCCTTGGATGAGAGAAGGTTTTGCAAGTTTTGGTGTGAGCTAAATATCCTAGAATCTTCAAATGTTCTGTAAAAATGCACACATCCTAATACTTACGCAAAATTGATGACTTAGATGCGCAACACACGAAGTAACATTTTCCTTCAATCAATGAAGAATAACACTCTAAGTGTGAAGAAATTAATGAAGAATTTTACTCTCACGGCCCTACGACAATTGTACGCGGCACGTGAAATCATCATTCTTATATGGTGGGTCATGCCACCACCAAACTTTGAAATTCTTCAAATTGGAAATTCTTCAAAGTTGAAATTCTTCAAATCTGAGACTTTTCACAAATTCCTCAAAATTTTCAAAGTCTTCAAAAAATGTAAATTCTTCAAATTTTCTGTGATGATCTTCATTGAATATATATTATGTCAACAACATTCACTTATTGCTAAGTCTTCAAGTTGGTATTTCTTCTAAGTGAATGTGATCGGACCCGTCTCCCCTCTATGCTAAGCTCAACCGAGTCTAGTCTAGTCTCAATTCTTCATATGCATTCTATTTGGTACTTGTTCAAAGTCCTCACTGAGTCCTTGTCACTCGATGACTTTGCTACAAAATCCTCAAAAAAATTATTGTTACCACTCTAACTGCAGCCCCTATTCACGATAGGATAACCACGATCTTCACTATCTCCACTGCTTCATACATGGGTAGCACATGTCATGCGGAGACAAAAGGGTAGGGGTAGTTTCGTTCGAATATTTTGCTTCGGACCGTGTTTACCTGAGCTATAAATAGCCCCTCACCCCCTTCAGTGAAAAACTCTTCTCTCACTCTTGACTTCTCCGCTTGAGCTCAAACTAGCGCCGCTGCTAGCAATCTTCGTCGCCGGTGAGGACAGCTTCACTGCCTCGACCTCGCCGTCGCCGGACTCTCGTCGATTGATGTCTTCCGTCGCCAAGTTAGGGCACTGAAGATCTAAACCGACGAGCTTCAGTTTTTACTTCCACAATTCATCTAGTTCATCAAACAAGGTAATTAAAATCATATTTTACTTCCTGTGTTGATCCATTCATTTTGTTTAGATCTGTGAAATCTGTTATTCCTTAGAAAATCTTTCAGTTGTGCACACTCATGTCTAGAACACTTGATGAATTTCACTAAGTTACTAAATTCTTCACGAGATTCCTCAATTATGTAAATTTTCGATTCTGCACAACTTTGGAACCCAAGATCGGAATGCTTAGTCAAATTCCTCAACATTGTACTGGTCAAATTCCTCAACTTGAGTCATTTTTCAAATTCCTCAAATCTGAGAACGCATATGACCTCTCCAAACTCTTCGAACCTATACTCTGTTCACAGGTACAAAATGTCAGCTGATGAATCACCAGGTTCTCATCAACTTAACTCATTTGCAACATTTCGTGGAGAAAATATACATGTGTCATCAGATTCCTCCAGAATACAAATTCCTCAGCAAAAACCTCAACTGAAGAAAATGGAGGAGGACAAAAATCAGAAGAGTGGCAAGAAGCTAGAACAAAACACTGCCTTTGAGATCCCTGAAGATGTATATGCTGATTACTGCACACCAGATGAAGAAATTCATGGGAAAGAAACAACAGCAAAATGCAAGATAAGGCTTCATAGGATTGAACAAAGATGGGCTGAGGAGTGGAAGAAATACAAGTATGTAACTCCCAAGTATGCCAAGAAGTTTGCACTCAAACCTCCTTGCAGAAGACTGCCATTAGGAGATCAACAAAGTGCACATCCCTCGAGCATGGTCACAGTTGAAGACTATCATGAAGGAAAAGCCAAGTATTTGGCAAAGCTGAAAAAAGGCAAACATGGTTGTAACTAAGTTCAATGAGGATTCTGCTGCTGCCTTCTCCTCAGCTGCCGAGGCTTCTGCCACAGAACACCTTCCAAGACACAGGTGAAGAAATCTAGTGTCAAATCAAAACCCTCAATAGCATTATCCAAAGAGCAAATTCCTTTGACAGAAACTAAAACGTCTGCCAAGTCCTCAACTACAACATAGTCTTCACTTCCTGTGCAACCACAGCCTAGTCAGCATCGAACAGGGACTCCAATTTCCTCAATGCCATCTGCCTCTGGCTCAGCCCACAAATATTCAACTCACATTCTGAAGACTAAGATGACTGCTGGGAGAGGAACAAGGCCGAGGCCAAGCAAAATTGTCCTCAATATTCCTTTTGCATCAGAGGGAAGTGAGGAATATGATATGAAGCTCTTCAAGCCATTGTCAGGATCAGACAAGAAAGGGTCGCACAAGCCACTGGCAACATAATTCCACTCGCAGTGGATCCAAAACTAGTGCTCGACTTCATCGACCGTTGGTATGAAGATCCAAACACACCCATTGATGATTTGAAGCTTCCACCTGGACCCAACCACATGGTAACCTCTTTCATAAATGAAGCAAAGTGGAAGGATCACCAAGCTAAACAAGCTCTAATAGCAAAGCTTAAAAAGGAGAAGTACTTGAAACAAAATCTCCTAAACCTAATGCCAGAGCAACTTGTCTCTACTCAAGCCAAGTTTAAAACCCTCATTGAAAAATACACAAGTCTTCATGCAGACAGAAAGGGTGTCAAGGTGAGGTTTGTCAAGGTTGCAACTGATGCCATTGCAGCCCCAAAGCAACCAATTATTCATCAAGCCAGCTACACAGTACAGCTGGCTAATCAAGATGAAGAACCTGCTGTTGATGAATCTGCTCAGAATGTAACTACTGAAGAATCTGTCATCGTGAAACTACCTATGCAATGCCAAATGAAAATGCCCCTTCACCAATGTCTTCAAAAGTGAAGAAAGTGGCACTTCCTTCTGCCTCAGATGTGAAGAAAACAAAACTTGCTCAGAAGGAAGCCAAGAAGAGAAAGGCATCAACACCTCCAAAATCTTGAGAGCCAAAACATTTGAAGACTTTGCCTACTTCATCATCGGCTCCAGTTGATGCAACCCCTCTCGACGATGCACCATCATACATGATCGTACCATTTGGTGAAGAACATACCATTCCAGAAAAGGATGAAGAAATGGATGAAAATCGTTCTCCAACATCCACACGAATAATGAGGAAATTCAAGCTGATCAAATTCCTCAAGTCTCGACACCTCCTCCTCAAAATGCAGAGACGACTGGTGAAGAAAAGGAGGCTGATGTGGACATTGGCCGCACCATACCTCTAATCTGTGATGAATTCTAGGAAAAGGCTGATCGAAATTCGCCAATGACTTCTCTATTTCCTCAAACAACTTCATCCCCGGCAGCTACAGAAGTTCTGATTGCGTGTGAAGACAAGAGCTCACTTGTGAAATTAGCATGAGACCAAGAATCAGCTAGATCAACTGATGAATTTGCAATTGTTGATGAAACTGTTGTACCAGAAACTGCACCAATGGCACAGCAGATTCCTCAGACTGAAGAAATTGTTCCTGAAGAAACTGCATCAGCACAAAATAAAGAAGCAACTCATGAACCATTTCTTCAAAATATAGAATCGGCAATTGTGGTGGCAAGAATTCCTCAAGCTGAAAAAAAATCAAAATTAAAATCTTCAACCGAAGCCGAGACAACCATACTCAAAAAGGCCAAAGTTTCATAAAGAAGAATTCTATGATGAGCATCATTTCTTCACTCGGTAAATCCATACGACAAGCTTCGTATGAGGCACAGGAAGTTCTGGACCAAAAGGCAACTCAACTACTATGTTGTTGTGCTAGTGGAGAAGAAGAAAATATTCCATCACACACACATTCCTCACTGTGATAGGGAGGAAATTCCATGATTTACCCCTGTTCTGAGTGTTCGCCACGATGCAGGGCTACTGCCATTCTGCACAGATATCTGTGATTGGAACATAGACATTATTCTTCAGGTCTATGCCACTCAGCACATCTCAGGTCACCCCAGAAACATCAACTCTTAGGTGTTGGACTGGATGACACAATACACTCGCTTCACAGCACCAACCACTGGATTGCTGCGAGCTCTACCCGCGACTGCCCGATGTCGACGTTCCAGAAGATTCCCCCTTCTATTCCGTTTCCGTCGTGTGTTATTTTTATTTGTTGCATCATCATTTAGTTGCATCGTCGCATCATGCATGGCATCTTGCATCATCTGTTGCGTGTGGTGTTTCGAGTGTGTGTGCTTTAGGTGCGATAGTAACTCCCCTTCTCTCCCCTCTTATTTCATTTTCTGGTTTTGCTAAATTTACGTTTTAACCCCTTTTTTAAAAAAGCATCTTCTTTAAATAAAATCTTTTTATTAAAGGTGGGGGCAAACCCTTGGGTTCCTTTATTTTTTTCCTTTGTTTATTTTTAAAACTACATCGAGACTCTTTTATTTATAAAAGGGGTTTTATTTTATTCTTTGGTTAAAAGGGTTTTATTTTATTCTTTAAAAAGGTTTTATCTTTTATTCATTAAAAAATGCCCAATCTATTTTTATAGTTGGGGTTTATTTTTCAAGGAGCCCAAAAACATTTATTTCATTTTCTTTTGTTTAAACCTTTTTCTTATGAGGTGTGTTCTATTTAAAAAAAGCAAAATAGGGAGGAGCCTTGTGGCAGCCGCCCAAGGCCCAAGGCCCAGGTCCCCTAACCCTAGCGAGCCAGAGCCCAGCCTCCCTCGTTCCCTCGTCCCCCCCCCCCCGTAGGACCGTCTTCCCTCTCCTGCTCGTAGCCTCCCCTGTTCCCCTCATCCCGATACCTTCTCTTCCCCCGCGCGCCAGCAGACTGAGCCGCCCTGGCCTCCCATGCTCCTCCGCCGCCACGCCATCCCCCGCGCTGCAAGCTCCCCTGCCCACCGCCTCTTCCACCCCTGCGCGTCGTCGCCGGCCTCTGCAGCAGCTGCCCGCCGCTGCCCGAGCTCCCCCAAGACCGCTAGTGCCCGCCGACGCCTTGGCGTCGCCCCTCTCGAGCCCCTGCCGCCATTCCCGGCCTCGCCCCTCGCCGGTGCTCACTCGACCTCGCCTCCATGGCCTCGGCCTCACCCCTCGCCGGCGGCCCGTTCATCGCCTCGCCATGGTCATCGACCGCCGCCATCGGCCCTCCCGTCGCACCGCCGTGCTCGCCATGGCCATCCTCCTCTTCGTGAGCTCCTCCTGCCGAGCTTTTGTTCCCTACCGCCGCTGCGTTTTGCTGCTGCTGCATTTTGCTATTGCTGCATGTTCTGCTACCGAGTTGCTGCATGTTGCCGTTCCTGCGATTGCTATTGCCAGTAGTGGCCGTTGCCTAGTGTTGTTGCTAGATAGCTGCAGGTTGTTGTTGCTGTTGCTTTGATGCATGCCGCTTTGCTAGCTTCCTTGCTATTTGCCTGCTGCTGCCGATTGATTGCTGCTAGTTGTAGTTGATTAGTCTAGGTTGTTAGTTGTTGTTAGTAGCTGCCGTGGTGTGTTGCTGTTGTTAGTTGCTAGTGGTAGCTGCTGCTAGTTAGTTGCTTGCGTTGCTATCTGGCGTAGCTGCTTGTAGATGCTTTGCTGCTTGCTTTGCTGCTTGTTGTAGCTTGCTCTACTTTGCCGCTGCTGTTGCTTTCCTGCCTGCCGCGCCCGCTTGCTATGTGTTGCTTGCTTGTGCTGCCGCTTGCCGTCGCTGCGTGCAACATCCCCGCCGTCGTGGAATCGATAAGTCCATGAGTACCACGACGTCCTCGATGACCCCTGGAAACATGTTCGACTACCGATGTGAAGACCGTGAACCGACACCGAAGACCATGTACCGACGACAAGAGAACGACTACCGTCGATGAGACGGCGACCACGACGTCCGCGACGAACCAAACCGCTCTGATATGCACGCGTCGAAGGTATACCGATGGAACGTGGCCGTGAACCGTATACATGTGATGTATGAGATGTATCGTATGTTTGCGCCTTATGTTTGCCCGTTGCATGTTGTCTTGCTTTTCGTCGTGCCCTCGACACATGGGAACCCGGTAACCGGGATCACCCCATCGTTATTTGGTTTGTCTCGCGCACACGCTTCCTATAGGTTGGCACGATATCTCGACGAGTTATCGAGATAGGAACATTGTCGGGGCATCATTTCCGTTTTGCCGCCATGGTTCCCTTTCGCTCGCCGTGGCGACATATGCTTCTTTCTCTTCTTGCCGTGACGTTGTAATTTGCATGCATGACGCATTCATGGCATGATATCTTGTGTTGCATGCTTCTTGTGACGTAGCTCCGATCTATGCTCCGCGTGTTAACCAACTAGGATGTCAGGTAGAATCCCCGCTTCACCCCTTGCCAAGTTAACAACAATTTAATATTGCTGTGTAAATAACCGGGAGCGAACTAAATAATTAAACGTGAAGTTTCGTCGATATGCAACTCGTTGCATATCGAGCTTCTCTTAATGTGTAGTGTTTGTGTGAGGTGTATTGCCATGCCATCCCTTGCATCATTGAACTGATCATGCATCATAGTAGGTTGTGCATCATGTTGTGCATCGTGTGGTGAATATCTGTGTTGATATTTGTTTCTGGTTCGCTCCATCTCGATAGAGTTCCGCAAGCGTGTCGGAATGTGAGGACCCGTTCGACTACGTTGGTTCGCCGACTTCACGGAGTCATTCTTCTTCCAAGCGGGATCTCAGGCAAGATAACCATTTCCCAGATACCATTTCTATCACTGCCATGCTAGTTTATCGCTTCTATCGATTATGTCTCTTTGTCTACCACCTGTTACATATGAGCCTCTCAACAATGCCATCATAACCTTCAACCTGTTCGACCTAGCAAACCACGGATTGGCTATGTTACTGCTTGCTTAACCATGTTGTTAGCGTTGCTAGTTGCAGGTGTAGTTGTTTCCATGTGATAACATGGGTCCCTTGTCATATCACCATATTATTGCTATTTAATTTAATGCACCTATATACTTGGTAAAAGGTGGAAGGCTCGGACTTTCTAGCCTCGTGTTTTGTTCCACCTTTGCCCCCTTAGTTTCGGCTACCGGTGTTATGTTCCATAAACGAGCGCTCCTAACACGATCGGGGTTGTTATGGGAACCCCCTTGATAATTCGTTTTAGATTAGAGCTGGTCCGGCAAGGCCCAACATTGGTACTACATTTGCCCAACATAATAACTTTGTTAATACTGAAAGCATAGGGCGTCATGAACCCGAGGAGTAATTTCACATAATACAGGGGGCCAGTGCTGATGGAGCTGGTCCAACACTAGAGCAGTTTGCAGGGCCAACCCGAGGCCACTGTACGCTGTGCTTATCCGTCGTGTCCTGAGAACGAGATACGTGGCTCCTATCGGGATCGTCAACACGTCGGGTGGCCTTGCTGGATTAGTTTTACCTTTGACAAAATATCTTGTGCATCGGGATTCCAGTGATGCTTTGGGTAATCTCAGAGTTGAGGTTTTCCACTAAGGAATCCGACGAGATCGTGAGTGTCGTGATCGAGGATTTTTATGCGGCTTGTGGTAATTTGTGATGGACTAGTTGGAGCACCCCTGCAGGGCTAAATCTTTTTGGAAAGTCGTGCCCGCGATTATGTGGCAACGTGGAAGCTTTGTTTAACACTGGTTCTAGATAACTTGAAGTTAACTTAATTAAAATATGCCAACTGTGTGCGTAACCGTGACTGTCGCTTTCGTGAGTTCCTTCTCCGACCGAGGACACGGTGGGGTTATGTTTAACGTAGCTAGGTGTTCAGGATCATTCACTTGATCATTAGTAGCTCACGTTCGTTATGCGTAGATCTTCCCCCTCTTATTTTCTTGTACTCGTAAGTTTAGCCACCAAATATATGCTTAGACAATGCTGCAACCTCACCACTTAACCATACCTCACCCATTAAGCTTTGCTAGTCTTGATACCTTTGGAAATGAGATTGCCGAGTCCCCTGTGGCTGACAGATTACTACAACACCGGTTGCAGGTACAGCTAAAGGTTACTTGACGCGAGCGCGTTGATTGTTCATTTGGAGTTGCTTCTTCTTCTTCTTCATCGATCTAGGCTGGGTTCGAGGCCGGAAGCCTGGGATAGCAAGGATGGACGTCGATCTTGTTTTCTCGTTTGTTTTCGTCCGTAGTCGGACCCTGCTCTTACTCTTGATGATTATGTAATGTACTGATGTGACTCTGTTGTAGCTTGTGGCGAGTGTATATATGTATATATATATATATATATATATATATATATATATATATATATATATCTTCTTTTCAGTACATGTACTTGTAACGATATCCATTCTTGCGACACGACGAGATGCGCTTCTATCCCTGACGAGGCCCTTGTGCCAAATTGAGGATGGGGTCGCATCTTGGGCGTGACAAGTTGGTATCAGAGTAGTACCAACCTAGGGCCCCCCTTGATTGATCGAACTTGGCCGAGTCGAGTCTAGTGAAAAACTACTTTGAGTCTAGTTATATATCAGAGTGTAGGATTTTTTGTTCTCCTCTTCTATGCTCTGGTGAGTAATCTTGACGTAATAATTTAATTCTACTCCTCTTCTCACTCAAAAAAAATTTAGGATCACACGGATATTCTTGGAATCTATATGATGCCGATGTGATGGAGTTCTGTCTTGGTGCCTCCTGTCTGACTTGATTTCTTCTGGGGAGTTGAGCTCCAAGGGATTCTCGAGCACATCGTTATCATTCAGACTTCTTAGTATCTCAGGATGAAGGATGTTCGTAATTGCTTCAATACTAGTAGTGGCGAGATAACCCCGATGTCCCCAGTACTGGTGCAGATTGTTCGGGAGTACTGCCATACTTTGTATCGTTGTGATCACGAGGGTCTGTAGTAGATGAATGTCCGAGATTATAGATGTGTGTTGACGGATGTGATACAGGTGACGGGTTAGTATAGGAGTTGTGTGATTATTACTCCTTGTATCCGTGTACCAGATTGCATGACCAGAAATTTCAGGGATTCTTAGGTGGGAATTCAAGTAGTTACTTATAGGACAATCTTCCAACAAATGCATGATGTTAGGTTGGGGTTCGACATCTAGTGGATTCCTTTGTTGACGGTCGACTTACAGCGGTTCTCGTTGTGTCTTAAAGATTTCTTGTAGCTTACTATGACTCGGGGACGCTTCGTATGTCGGGTGCACTGCCTTGCACTTGATGTCTACTGTAAGGTTCGAGCCCGTGCGATCGTGTCCATGAAAATATCGAACGGAAATCTCTCTCATGAGTTTGTTCTGGCTTGTTTCTTAAGCCTCATCCCTTTGTTTTGTTGAATATGGTAATTCGAGTTGCTTCAATGTCAAGTGGTGAATTCAGATCTTCCCATAGGTCTTCTCATATTTTTTATGAGAATGCTAATTCTTTCGCTCAATCAGATTGTCATGTCAATTCCTTTTCAACCGGAGTCATCGTATCAATTCCATTCAACCGGTGTTCTTCTCTTCAACTGAATTCAATCCTCTCCATTTTTTGCAGATCATTCTCTCAATTCTTTCCGGAGTTTATCTCATCTGTTCCAAGTTGTCTTTGTTTTCCCCGCCCTCCCACCCTTTTCTTCGGTGATTCAATTTTCATCCAAGAGTTTTCTTTTCATTGTGCTTCCGCTTCCTGTTCTTTTCTCTCTTACCCGGTGATTCATTGTGTGTATTCTCAGAAGTTCTAGTTCATCATTCCTTCAACCTGGTTATCTTTTCCGGTGAATTCAATTCAGTTGTTCGTGCTCATCATAACATTTTCATCCTTGTTAATTCTTACCCATGTTGGAGATTCTTTTTAGCCTATCTTGTTGTATTTTCTCTCTATCCTATCCGGAGTGCTGAAGATGTCTCAGAGTTTCTTGTTTTCAGATCTTTCATTATTTCGAGGTTCTCAACCTCATCTAGTTCTCTTCATACCGGTGCAATATCTCTCTTCTAAGCAATCTTTTCTAACGGTGGTTTCTTTGAATGGGCCCATAACCCACAGGTTTTCCCAGGATCTTTCCTGGCTCTTTTAATCTTTTCCCGGAGATCTCTAATTATTTCTACTATGACGTAAGTATGAATTTCATCAGTCATATTCCTTCTTCAAGATTGTTTCAAAGTTATTTTCGTCTTTGGCTCAACCTTTCATTCTTCGTTAGTCCGGAGTGTCTCAGCTATTCTTGGTGTTGTTCCTCATCATCATTCCCAGCTTGCAAATTCGAAGGAGTGTTTCTCTCAAATCTTTGTCCTTTCTCTTGGAGATTCATCATTTCAGCTTGGTGTCGTCATCTTATTTGTTCCAATCATGAGTAATTCCTTTCGTGCTATCCGGTGCTTTTCTGAGTTGCTTTCATTCTCGATCCTCCGAAGGTCATCATTTCAGAAGATTCTTCGTTCTCAGCTTTCAGCTTTCATCCTCAATTCTTCTCAATTGTTGCCTCTTCGTTCGTCTCTTGGTTATTCCGGTGCCTCATTAAAGTTTTCTCTCACGTGGCTCATGATCTCTTCATTCTCATGTATCTCCATTAACTCTTGGTATTTCCATTCAACTGTGAATTCTTACGGGTGTTTCCTTCAATTATGCTTCAAGTGGTGCTTATCTCTCTGTCTCTTCAAGATTCTTACAAGAAGAATAAGTTGTACGCTAAATCCGTTGCTTGTCATCAATTTAAGTTGATGAAGGATAAGCATAACATAATGCTTCTTCTTGCTTCATCAGTTGGTTACAATTCTTCTTCCGGAGTGACTCATGATATCAATTTCTTTTTCTCAAGTGTTCTTATCTTTTCTTTCCGGAGTTCTAAGTTTTCTCAAGTATCCCTTCGTGAAGCTTCATCGAAGACTTTGCAAGGCTTCAATCTTATTCTTCTACCTTCATATCTTTGCATCATTCATTTGTATGCGGAGGTCCTTCATGGTGGTTCATCAAGGTTTCAATTCATCCTCAAGTTTGCTTCAACATTCCTGTTTGAAAGGACGTGGATGTCGCCTAGAGGGGGGGGGTGAATAGGCGCTTTAAAATAGTTAAGGTTTAGGCTTGAACAAATGCGGAATAAAACTAACGTTTAATATGTCAAGCACAAAGCCTACAAACAACTAGGCTCACCTATGTGCACCAACAACTTATGCTAAGCAAGATAAACAACTAAGTGATAGCAAGATATATTACAATAAACAATATGTCTATCACAAAGTAAAGTGCATAAATAAAGGGTTCGGGTAAGAGATAACCGAGGCACGGGGAGACGATGATGTATCCCGAAGTTCACACCCTTGCGGATGCTAATCTTCGTTAGAGCGGTGTGGAGGCACAATGCTCCCCAAGATGCCACTAAGGCCACCATAATCTCCTCACGCCCTCGCACAATGCAAGATGCCGTGATTCCACTAAGGGACCCTTGAGGGCGGTCACCGAACCCGTACAAATGGCAAACCTTGGGGGCGGTCACCGAACCCGTACACGTGGCAACCCTTGGGGGCGGTTACAGATACCCGTACAAATTGCTCGGGGCAATCTCCACAACCTAATTGGAGACCCCGACGCTTGCCCGGAGCTTCACACCACAATGATTGAGCTCCGAGACTCCACCAAGCTTCTAGTACGCCAAAGCATCCACGAAGAACAATATCTAGGGTACTAAGTACCAAAGGTAATAAGCTTCTCAACCTTCACTTCCACGTATCACCGTGGAGAACTCAAACCGATGCAACCAATGCAATGGCAAGAACACACGAAGTGGTCAAGTCCCTCACACTCAAATCCCTCCACAACAACGAAAGCTATGGAGAAATATGAGAGGAAAAACAAGGAGCTCACAAAGAACTCCAAGATCAAGATCCAAGGGGTTCCCCTCACATAGAGGAGAAAGTGATTGGTGGAGATGTGGATCTAGATCTCCTCTCTCTTTTCTCTCAAGAACAAGCAAGAATCATTGGAGGGATTGAGAGTAAGCAAGCTCTAAGAATGTCAACAATGGAGGTAGAACAAGAGCTCAACGGATAGATAAGGCCAAGGGGGAAGAAGACCCCCTTTATATAGTGGGGGAAGGAATCAGACCGTTACCCCCACTCTCTGCCCGAGCTCGAGCGGTACTACCGCTGGCTGCAGCGGTACTACCGCTGGCACTCCAGCAGTACTACCGCTGACTGCAGCGGTACTACCGCTAGCACTCCAATGGTACTACCGCTGGCCCCAGCGGTACTACCGCTGGGCCCCTGGTAGTGCAAAGTCACTACCACCGCCAAGAAAGTCTTCGCAAAAAGGTTCGTCCATGAACAACCGCTAGGCAGGCGGTACTAAGCTCCTGGAGCGGTACTACCACTGACCAGGGGCGGTACTACCGCCAGCCAGCGGTACTACCGCTAGGGCCAGCGGTACTACCGCCAACTCTAGCGGTACTACCGCTAGGTCCAGCGGTACTACTGCTAGGTCCAGCGGTACTACCGCTCGCCACTGAAACAGCCATAACTTTCGCATACGAGCTCCGAATCGAGCAAACCCAAGCTTGTTGGATTCAGGATGACAAGAGCTATCCAAACAGCAATTAGAAATCTTAAGACCATGCAAATATGAAAATGCCAATGATATAGAGATGTGAGTCCTCTATGAATGAAGAACCGGCAAAAACTCCAACATCGAAAACATCATAGTAGATGCATATGGACTCCGTTTTCGATGAACTCGAGCTTGTCACGAAGATGACCATAAACTCTAAAAATCACAAAGAGAAACACCAAACAAGAACCAAGAAGTATGATGCAAGGATGCAAATGGTTTGAGCTCTCAACGAACGATACGATCAAGCTACTCACTTGAGAGCCCCCCTTGATAGTACAACAATCTATCCTAACCAGAAAACCTATCAAGGGCAAACCTATACCTTGCACCTCGTCCTCTTGAGCAAGATGATGATGATCTTGGCTTCCTCAAGATGGACCACCTTTCTTGATTGCGTTGGCTTGATGAAGACTAGTTGATTGCTCCCCCATACTCACTATGGGTGAGCCACTCTTCAGCATATCTTCACAAGTCCATTGCCACCACAATGGATGGCAAGCTTCAAGCATGCTATCTTCGTGCTGATCCACTTGAACTTGCACATCGCAATCTTGATGACGATCACAACTTGACGTCATACTCTATGGGTTGTATGAGATCTTCCCTTTGACGCAAGCCCATGGAAGCACACCTAACCCCCACATAGAACTCTCACAAAGACCATGGGTTAGTACAGAAACACGTAATGGACAATTCTTACCATACCATGGGATCACTTGATCCCTCTCGGTACATCTTGTACGCTTTGTGTGTTGATCATCTTGATTTACTCTTTGTCTGACATCTTGATCAACCATGTGTCTCTATGACCATTCTTCGGATAATACCTTGAATACCATCTTGGTCATCATATAAACTCCTTGAACCCAACAGATGGACTTCAAGAAGTGCCTATGGACAAATCCTATAAATGTAACTTAAGGCAACCATTAGTTCATAGGAATTGTCATCAAGTACCAAAACCACATATGGAGATATATGCTCTAACACTGTTGGAGTACCTCAAGTATTCTTTCTCTTGCATCTCCAGTGCATTTGTTCTTCCTTTATCCTTTGAGGTGGTATTATAGCTTTCTTGTTAGTGTAGGAGCCTCGAAGAGTTTTTCTTTCAAGAATGAGGTAATTAAATCCACCAATTCTTTGATCATGAGATATTTCAACCCATGATTTCTTCATTGAGCTATCTTGGTTTAGACTTCACCTAATGCTTTTCCTTAGGATTGTGGCTTTTATGGTGGTTATCATTTATCCAAGTTCACAACGTATCCTCTTGGTGAAAGAAGTGTTCATATCTTGTTGCTCCCAATCTATCCTTGTTTCTTTTAGTGGTTGGTTGTCACCTCATAAATGTTGAGATGATCTTCATAAGCCCACTACTGTCTTCTTCTTCGTTGATGGTTTTCCAACTGCTATGTCAATTCTCTGTCCGGAGGCTCTTCAATTCTATTGTGATGATAGTTGTCATTCTTTTCTTCATTCTCTTCTTACGTATGAGCTAGTTCTTATTCTCTTGTTCCGGAGGCTTTGTAATGTTGCTCTTTTGGGTCTAGCTTCTTGTTCTATCATGATCATGGTGTTCCCTTGTTCTATTTAGTTGTTTGTTATGTATATTGTCTAATTCTCTCTTCTTATCGAATTTTTTGTCCCATTTTCCTACCGAAGTGCTGCCGAAATTTTCCGTGAATTCTTGCTTCTTTCTCATATCATTCCTCATGTCTTTGCAACCTTTAAGGATCGTTGGTGTCACTCGTTTGTCAAAGAAGCGACTAAGTTTTTACCTCTTGTTCCTTCTCATCCTCTCCCCCCTTTCATTCTTGGATCTCGGGGCGAGATCCTCTTGTAGTGTAGGAGAGTTGTGACAGCCTGATGCCGATGTTCCAAAAGATTCCCCCTTTAATTCCGTTTCCGTCGTGTGTTATTTTTATTTGTTGCATCATCATTTACTTGCATCATCGCATCATGCATGGCATCTTGCATCATCTATTGCGTGTGGTGTTTCGAGTGTGTGTGCTTTAGGTGCGATAGTAACTCCCCTTCTCTCCCCTCTTATTTCATTTTGTGGTTTTGCTAAAGTTTCCCTTTTCACCCCTTTTTTAAAAAAAGCGTGTTCTTTAAAAAAATAATCCTTTTATTAAAGGTGGGGGCTAACCCTTGGGTTCCTTTATTTTTTTCCTTTTGTTTATTTTTAAAACTACACACTATTTTATTTATAAAAGGGGTTTTATTTTATTCTTTTGTTAAAAGGTTTTGTTTTATTCATTAAAAAGGTTTTATCTTTTATTTGTTAAAAAAATGCCCAATCTATTTTTATAGTTGGGGTTTATTTTTCAAGGAGCCCAAAAACATTTATTTTATTTTCTTTTGTTTAAACCTTTTTCTTTCGCGGTGAGTTCTGTTTAAAAAAAGCAAAATAGGGAGGAGCCTTGTGGCAGCCGGCCAAGGCCCAAGGCCCACGTCCCCTAACCCTAGCGAGCCAGAGCCCAGCCTCCCTCGTTCCCTCGTCCCCCCCCCTCCGCAGCGCCATCTTCCCCCTCCTGCTCGCAGCCTCCCATGTTCCCGTCGTCCCGATACCTACTCTTCCCCCGCGCACCAGCAGATCGAGCCGCCCTGGCCTCCCGTGCTCCTCCGCTGCCACGCTGTCCCCCGCGCAGCAACCCCTCCCCCCCCCCCCCCCGCACGCCGCCTCTTCCGCCCCTGCGCGCTGCCGCCGGCCTCTGCAGCAGCTGCCCGCCGCTGCTCGAGCTCCCCCGCGACCGGTAGTGCGTGCCGACGCCTCGGCCTCGCCCCTCTCGAGCCCATGCCGCTGTTCCCGGCCTCGCCCCTCGCCGGCGCTAACTCGACCTCGCCTCCATGGCTTCGGCCTCGCCCTCGCCGGCGGCCCGTTCATCGCCTCGCCATGGTCGCCGACCGCCGCCGTCGGCCCTGTCGCCGCCCCGCCGTGCTCGCCATGGCCCTCCTCCTCTTCATGTGCTCCTCCTGCCGAGTTGTTGTTCCCTGCCGCCGCTGCGTTTTGCTGCTGCTGCGTTTTACTGTTGCTGCATGTTCTGCTGCCGAGTTGCTGCCTGTTGCCACTGCTGCGATTGCTGTTGACAGTAGTGGCCGTTGCCTAGTGATGTTGCTAGATACCTGCAGGTTGTTGTTGCTGTTGCTTTGATGCATGCCGCTTTGCTAGCTGCCTTGTTGTTTGCCAGCTGTTGCCGATTGCTTGCTGCTAGCTGTAGTTGATTAGGCTAGGTTGTTAGTTGCTGTTAGTAGTTGTCGTAGTGTGTTGCTGTTGTTAGTTGCTAGTGGTAGCTGTTGCTAGTTAGTTGCTTGCATTGCGTGCTGGCGTAGCTGCTTGTAGATGCTTTGTTGCTTGCTTTGCTGCTTGATGTAGCTTGTTCTACTTTGCCGCTGTTATTGCTTGCCTGCCTGCCGCGCCCGCTTGTTGTGTGTTGCTTGCTTGTGCTGCCGGTTGCCGTCGCCGCGTGCACCATCCCCGCCGCTGTGGAATCGACAAGTCCATGAGTACGACGACGTCCTCGACGACCCCCGGAAACGTGTTCGACTACCGATGTGAAGACCTTGAACCGACGCCGAAGACCGTGTACCGACGACAAGAGAACGACTACCATCGATGAGACGATGACCACGACTACCATCGATGAGACGATGACCACGACTACCATCGATGAGACGATGTACCGAACCGCTCCGATATGCACGCGTCGAAGATATACCGATGGAACGTGGCCGTGAACTGTATGCATGTGATGTATGAGATGTATCGTAGGTTTGCGCCTTACGTTTACACGTTGCACATTGTCTTCCTTTTCGTCGTGCCCTGGACACATGGGAACTCGGTAACCGGGATCACCCCATCGTTATTTGGTTTGTCTCGCGCACACGCTTCCTATACGTTGGCACGATATCTCGACGAGCTATCGAGATAGGAACGTTTCCGTGGCTTCGTTTCCGTTTTGCCGCCATGGTTCCCTTTCGCTCGCCGTGGCGACATATGCTTCTTTCTCTTCTTGCCGTGACGTTGTAATAACCGGGAGCGGACTAAATAATTAAACGTGAAGTTCCATCGATATGCAACTCGTTGCATATCGAGCTTCTCTTAATGTGTAGTGTTTGTGTGAGATGTATTGCCATGCCATCCCTTGCATCATTGAACTGATCATGCATCATAGTAGGTTGTGCATCATCTTGTGCATCGTGTGGTGAATATCTGTGTTGATGTTTGTTTCCGGTTTGCTCCGTCTCGATAGAGTTCCGCCAGCGTGTCGGAATGTGAGGACCCGTTCGACTACGTTGGTTCGCCGACTTCACGGAGTCATTCTTCTTCCAAGCGGGATCTCTGGCAAGATTACCATTTCCCCAGATACCATGCTAGTTTCTCGCTTCTATCGATTATGTCTCGTTTCCTACCACCTATTACATATGAGCCTCTCAACAATGCCATGATAATCTTCAACCTGTTCGACCTAGCAAACCACTGATTGGCTATGTTACCACTTGCTTAACCATATTGCTAGCGTTGCTAGTTGCGGGTGTAGTTGTTTCCATGTGATAACATGGGTCCCTTGTCATATCACCATATTATTGCTATTTATTTTAACGCACCTACATACTTGGTAAAAGGTGGAAGGCTCGGCCTTTCTAGCCTCGTGTTTTGTTCCACCTTTGCCCCCTCAGTTTCGGCTACCGGTGTTATGTTCCATAAACGAGCGCTCCTAACAGGATCGGGGTTGTTATGGGAACCCCCTTGATAATTCGTTTTAGATTAGAGCTGGTCCGGCAAGGCCCAACACTGGTACTACATTTGCCCAACATAATAACTTTGTTAATACTGAAAGCATAGGGCCTCATGAACCCGAGGAGTATTTTCACATAATACAGGGGGTGCAGTGCTGATGGAGCTGGTCCAACACTAGAGTCGTTTGCGGGGCCAACCCGAGGCAACTCGGGAGATTTCTATCAGGCCACCGTATGCTGTGTTTATCCGTCTTGTCCTGAGAACGAGATACGCGGCTCCTATCGGGATCGTCGACACGTCGGGTCGCCTTGATGGATTAGTTTTACCTTTGACGAAATATCTTGTGCATCGGGATTCCGGTGATGCTTTGGGTAATCTCAGAGTTGAGGTTTTCCACTAAGGAATCCGACGAGATCGCGAGTGTCGTGATCGAGGATTTCTATGCGGCTTGTGGTAATTTGTGATGGACTAGTTGGAGCACCCCTACAGGGTTAAATATTTTCGAAAAGTCATGCCCGCGGTTATGTGGCAACGTGGAAACTTTGTTTAACACTGGTTCTAGATAACTTGAAGTTAACTTAATTAAAATATGCCAACTGTGTGCGTAACCGTGATTGTCTCTTTCGTGAGTTCCTTCTCCGATTGAGGACACGGTGGGGTTATATTTGACGTAGGTAGGTGTTCAGGATCATTCACTTGATCATTAGTAGCTTACGTCTGTTATGCGTAGATCTTCCCCCTCTTATTTTCTTGTATTCGTAAGTTTAGCCACCAAATATATGCTTGTACGCTGCTGCAACCTCACCACTTAACCATACATCACCCATTAAGCTTTGCTAGTCTTGATACCTTTGGAAATGAGATTGCTGAGTCCCCTGTGGCTCACAGATTACTACAACACCAGTTGCAGGTATAGGTAAAGGTTACTTGACACGAGCACGTTGATTGTTCATTTGGAGTTGCTTCTTCTTCTTCTTCTTCTTCTTCTTCTTCTTTGATCTAGGATGGGTTCCAGGTCGTCAGCCTGGGATAGCAAGTATGGACGTCGATCTTCTTTTCTCGTTTGTATTCGTCCGTAGTCGGACCCTGCTCTTACTCTTGATGATTATGCAATGTACTGATGTGACTCTGTTGTAGCTTGTGGCGAGTGTAAGCCAATTCTATATATATATATATATATATATATATATATATATATATATATATATATATCTCTTCTTTTCAGTACATGTACTTGTAACGATATCCATTCTTGCGACACGACGAGATGCGCTTCTATCCCTGATGAGGCCCTCGTGCCAAATTGAGGATAGGGTCGTATCTTGGGCGTGACACTACCAATCTCACTTCCTTCAGATGAAGCAATAAACATATATGATGAAAAAGAATTGCCAAATCATCTAATGGAAGCCCTATTGAAGCCTTTAGCTCCGGGCTAACCTCTAAGGACTACATTCATGGTGAAGGAACTGAAGTATGTGCACATAACAGTCTACAAGATATTGGCCTATTCCTTCGCCCTAATCAAAGGGCATGATAATGAAGAAGATGTTGTCGGGGTCATGAAGAAAATACAGTTCAACGTCATTCATGCAATCAAAATAAACCCTTACGACTACTTCTTGAGTACTTTGGCCAACAATGCCATGTCACCATTTGAGCAGAAGATTTATGCGCCTTGGATCATGAGATTCATCAGAACCAAATCCGCAATCATCTATCAATCTAAGTTTCAGAATCACCTCAGCTATCTGCCTCCTCTCAAAGTCATGAAGAAATCTTTTGAACCAGTTGAGGGAAAAGGAAAGTCTGTGATTGATGAAGGAAAACGGCCACTCGATGGTCAATTTCACAAGGCTGCATCCTACTCTTCCTATGATGACACTGCCACCCAATAATCTGATGGCAGAGCAAAACCTCCTAGTCCAACTGCTCGAGGGGTCATGACTAACAGAGAGCTTCTCCTCAATCTTCATCATAAAGTTGATCAAAGTCATAAGTGGTTTAAACGTTAGGTTGTCTCTATTGTGAAAACCCTTAATGGTATTAAAAATGTAGTGAAGAAAAAACACTTTTATCTTCATGAGGTATTTGATCGCACTTGGGCCATATTGTCCCATCTCAAGACAATTGAGGAACTCAAAGAACATGAATTCACTCAAGACTTTGATTGTTCATGGCCACCAAAGAAGAAATTCAAGAAGATCCCAGTTCCTGACCTGGTGGACAACTCATATTCCTCATTTTGCTCTACTGATTCTGATGAAGAACCTGCTGATACTTCAACATGCCCTACCAGTAAGACTGACACGAAGAATGTTGGCTCCTCTCCTCCAACACATAAGTGAACTTATTCATGGGTGTTAATCCTCAGTTTCGTCCCTTTTCGTCACTTGATGACAAAGGGGGGGAATCTGAGTTAGTCTTCAAGCGGGAAAAATTTATGGGCTTATAAACTTTATTAAGTTACAAACTCTCGTTTCTTCTGAAGTGTTTGATGTAATGAGTTGTAACTTAAGCCCGATGGTCCTCTCATACTTTTGAACGTTTTTCTTTGCATGCGTATTCCTCAAGTTAATTAATGCATTCATGCTGAAATTCGTTAGACACCATTTTTCATCATGCATTCAAAATTTCTCATACTATATGTCAAATGCATGCATGAATTACAAGATACATGGGGAGATCTCCATGATATATATCATCAATGTGCATTTGTTGTCCAACACAAATTCCTCAAAATATGCACATATTCAGGGGGAGTTTCTCTCTATCTTGCTTTCAAATTCCTCAAACTCTATACCTAGATTTCATATTATTATCCCCGTTGAAAACTTAACCTATTTTTCATCAACCACCAAAAAGGGGGATATTGTAAGTGCATCTAGTGCCACTTAGTGATTTTGGTGGATTGAAGACTTATAGGTTAAGAGACTCATATGTTTGTAAGTGTACACATGCTCTAAAAGTTGCTGAGGAGTTTGAGTTATTCGAGGAATATCGACCCGTAAAAATGTATGTCTTCGGGTGAAGACTTTGGTCATTCCTTGAAGACTTTGATCGCAAAGAAATTGCGAAGAAATTCATAATCCTCATGAACATATTGAAGATGAGGAATTCGGTGTGTCTCGAAGAAAATACTCTAAAGACTTTAAAGCTTGAAGATTTACTCCTTCTGTTTCATATTCTTCATTCTTGAGTCATAGGAACACCATACTGTTAAGGGGGTCGAGGTAAACCTATGGAAAGAATTTCCTCATGATGCTCAACTCAAACCGACACCTACCAAATCCTCAAAGTGAGGAACATGATAGACATGAGGACTTTCAAAGTTGAAAGTTCTGACCGTTGCCGTGCCACGGGCCACCTGTCCCAAATCTTATCCACCCAACAGTCATATCATTAAGGGCATTAAGGTCAAATCATGTCGGGATGCTCCGAGGCTATAAATAGCCGCCCCCACAACAACTAGATGGTTGGCTTCTCCGAGAGAAACTAACACTTGTCATTTAGAGCAACCCAATTCCTCGAGGACTTTGAGCGAAAATCATCAAGTGGGGAAATACCCCAAACACCCAAACCAAAACCCAAGTGATTGAGCATCACTGAAGAAGTTATTACTGTGTGCAGCCGAAGCATGTTACCTTTGAGGACGGTGCATCTTCCAGACGGTTAGGCATCATGGTCTAGAGCATCCAGCAATCAATTGTGGATCACTGGGTGACCGAGTTTGTGAGGGTTTGGAAGTCTGCCCTGAAGACTTACCACAAGTGTTGGGCGAGGACTGTGTGTCCTTGGCTGAAGGAGAATACGGTAGGAATTGTGTGTCCCGGGACTATGTGTCCTTTGGTTTCAATACCAAGCCGCTCCAAACCAGGCGTACAACTATCACAGCTGTTGGAACTAGGTCATCAACGACTGTCTTCATCGAGCTACTAGTTCTATTTCTTCAACTCTTTTCATTTCTTCAATTGCATGTTGAAGGCTTTCATCCACTACTGGAATCACAGAATTTGCCATCTGCCTCGTCTTTTTCGTCTGTTGTCTGATGGCAAAGACCCTCTTTGCCGTCTGCTGCCACAAGTCGGACGACGAAGTGCTGACTGATGGCAAATACCCCATTTTCCATCAGTCAGAACTTTGTCGTCTGCGAGCTGACGACAAAGAGGCATCAGGGACACAGCAAAGAGAGAGTGCCATCAAACATAACTTTGTCGTCTGCCAGCTGACAACAAAGAGGGTTCACGCAGACGGCAAAGAGGATGGTGCCCTAACGATTGTTGCCCCCACCACCTCCACCATCTTTATCGTCTGCCTTTTACCTCTGTGCCGTCGGGGGCGGACGGCAAAGAGGATAGCGTCCTAACAGCACCCCCACACCCCCTCTCCCCTAACGGCCATCGCCTCCACCCCCACACCCCTCTCCCCTAATGGCCTGATCTCTTTCTCACCGCAGAAATCCCCACCGCCGCCGGAGCTCATCCGCCCCTCCTCCCCGCGCGCGACTCGCTGTCGGAGCTCGCCCCCTCCTCCACCACCGCCCCCTCCTTCACCACCGTGCCCTCCTCCTCCCCGGTCCCTCCTCCTACCTGCGCCACCTCCTCCACCACCGCCCCTCCTCCACCACAGCGCCCTCCTCCTCTCCGGGACATCCTCCTCCCTGCGCCCCCCTCCTCCACCACCGCCTCCTCCTCCCCGCGACCACTTCCTCCATCACTGTGCCCCCTTCCTCCACCACCGCCCCCTCATCTATGTACCCCCTCCTCCACCATGATACGTCTCCATCGTATCTATAATTTTTGATTATTTCATGCCAATATTCTACAACTTTCATATACTTTTGGCAACATTTTATACTATTTTTTGGACTAACATATTGATCCAGTGCCCAGTGTCAGTTCCTGTTTGTTGCATGTTTTTTGTTTCGCAGAATATCCATACCAAATGAAGTCCAAACGTAATAAAAACTTACGCGGATTTTTTTTGGAATATTTAGGATTTTTGGGAAGAAGAATCAACGCGATGCGATGGAAGGAGGGCCCACAAGCCCTGTAGCCGCCACCAGGAGGTACGGTGGCGGCTGGCAGGCTTGTAGCCACTCCTTAAGGCGCTTGGAGCCCTTCTTTCGCCGAAAGAAATATAATATCCGTAAGAAAATCGTGTTAAAATTCAGCCCAATCTGAGTTACGGATCTCCGGGAATTTAAGAAACGGTGAAACGCAGAATCTGGGAGCGCAGAAACAGAAGGACACAGAGAGAGAGATCCAATTTCGGAGGGGCTCTCGCCCCTCCACCGCCATGGAGACCATGGACCAGAGGGGAAACCCTTCTCCCATCTAGGGAGGAGGTCAAGGAAGAAGAAGAAGGAGGGGGGCTCTCTCCCCCTCTCTCCCGGCGGCGCTGGAACGCCGCGCGGGACATCATCGTGTGACGGCGATCTACACCAACACCTCCGTCATCTTCACCAACATCTCCATCATCTTCCCCCATCTATATTCAGCGGTTCACTCTCCCACAACCTGCTGTACCCTCTACTTGAACATGGTGCTTTATGCTACATATTATTATCCAATGATGTGTTGCTATCCTATGATGTCTGAGTAGATTATCGTTGTCCTATCGGTGATTCATGAATTGCTATGGTTGGTTTAATTTTCTTGTGGTTATATTGCTGTCCTTTGGTGCCCATCATATGATCGCGCGCGTCGATCACACCATAGGGTTAGTTGTATGTTGATAGGACTATGTATTGGCAGGCTAGAGTGACAGAAGCTTCAGACCTAGCATAGAAATTGATGCATATGGGATTGAAGGGGGACCAATATATATTATTGCTATGGTTGGGTTTTACCTTAATGAACATTAGTAGTTGCGCACGCTTGCTAATAGTTCCAATCATAAGTGCATAGAATTCCAAGTAAGGGACGACATGCTAGCAGAGGCCTCTCCCACATAATAATTGCTATCGATCTAGTAACGTAGTCAATTGCTTAGGGACAATTCCGCAACTCCTACCACCACTTTTCCACACTCGTTAGACACTCGTATTTGTTTCTTTTTCTAACCAGCCCCTAGTTTTATTTACGTGTTCTTTACTTTCTTGCAAGCCTATCCTTTCACTCCTACAAAGTACTTCTAGTTTCATACTTGTTCTAGGCAAAGCGAACGTAAAGTGTGCGTAGAGTTGTATCGGTGGTCGATAGAACTTGAGGGAATATTTGTCCTACCTTTAGCTCCTCGTTGGGTTCGACACTCTTACTTATCGAGAAAGGCTACAATTGATCCCCTATACTTGTGGGTTATCAAGACCTTTTTCCGGCGCCCTTGCCGGGGAGCAATACCGTGGGGTGAATATCCTCGTGTGTGCTTGTTTGCTTTAGCACTAAGTAGATTTATTTGTTGTTCTAAGTTGTTCTCTATCTTTAGTTATGGATATGGAACACGAAATACCAAAAAAATTAGGTGTACTTGCTACTCATGGAGATGGGGAACCTTCTAAAACCCTCGATGCTCGTTACGTGGAAAATATTATATACTTATTTAATAATCCTGAGAAAGCCCCATTCAATTATATAATGGGATACACGTGGGATCAACGTGAATACTTTAGGGACTATCTCTTGACTCAAAAAGGGAAACTTTTATGGGATCAAATCCATTTGTTGAAACAGTATGCTTGGGAACTATGCAAGAGACATGGTGTTACTTGTTGCTCTAGGATGAAGGCTCTACACCTTCCCTTTTCTTGTGAGTTTAATGATCATAGAACCTTGGCTTCTTATGCTAATGGTATATATGATTACTATGATGTGGATCAAATAGAAGAGTTTGTTGCTTTTATGGGTGCTTATGAAATTGAGGCTCTGTTTAAAAGGTATGATGATAATGATGATGCTCCTTACCAATCTAAAATTTGGATATGCTTCGTTATTGTTATACTAATTATGAATATAATGCCCATATTGAACTATTTAAGGAGAAATCCTATGCTGCCCAAGAAGAGAATATTATTTTGCAGGAAACTATGGAAGAAGAAAATGCTGAAATTGTGAGCTCATTAGATGAAAAAGATGACGAGGAGAGCGAAGAACAAAAGGAGGAAGAACGGACTAGCTACCCGTGTCCACCTTCTAATGAAAGTAACTCTTCTACTCATACATTATTTAATTTCCCTTCGTTCTTACCGAAGGATGAATGCTATGATCCCTTGGATTCGTTTGAAATATCCCTTTTTGATGAACTTGATGCTTGCTACGCTTGTGGCCATGATGCCAATATGAATGATGCTTATGAAGATGAGCTAGCTATAGTTCCTTATGTTACACATGATGATTTTGATGAATATAATATGCATGTGCTTGCTGCTCCTACTTGCAATTATTATAAGAGAGGAACTACGTCTCCACCTCTCTATGTTTCCAATACGATAAAATTGCAAGAAACTGCTTATGCTATGTATTGGCCTTTACTTGATGTGCATGAATTGTTCTTTTATGACATGCCAATGCATAGGAAGAGAGTTAGACTTCGTCATTGCATGATATATGTTACCTTGTTCTCACTACTAAATTTCAAATCATTGCTAATTAAAATTGTCTTTGATATACCTCGGGATCCGGGTGGATCCATTACTTGAGCACTTTATGCCTAGCTTAATGGCTTTAAAGAAAGCGCTGCCTGGGAGACTACCCGGAAGTTTTAGAGAGTCATCTGTTTCTGTTGAGTGCTTTTATTTAGTTTAAAAACAAAAAAATATAGAGGGGAACTTAAAACTTTTTCAAAAAGAGAAGTAATTGAAAGGTGATGCATTGTGGAAGTGAGGGTCGACCTTGAACACCTGTGTTCATGCTCATGGAAACAATGTAGAATTTTTCATCGAAGTTTCTCACAACAATAATTATCCCCATGTACAATTCCTTTGTATTTTTAAAATAATGTGCCAAGCAAAGCCTTTACGGTTAGTTTGGGTGATAGTTGTTTGATCACGCTGAGAAAAGACAGAAATTTTCTGCTCACGAAATTAATTTGCATTTGTATTCTGGAAGAGCTTTTGAGTTGATTATTTTTTCTGCTGATTGATATGCAAATTTTCCAGACGTTCGGAATTTTTCAGATATTTTGAGATATCAGAGGTATAAGGAATATACAGATTGCTACAGATTGTTCTGTTTTGACAGATTCTGTTTTCTATGCATTGTTCTCTTATTTTGATGAATCTATGGGTAGTATCGGGGGGTATGAACCATGGTGAAGTTGGATTACAGTAGATATAATGCTAATATGAATTTAGAATGAGTTCACAACAGTACTTGAAATGGAGATTTATTTTATTATACTAACGGATCTCATGAAGTTTTGTTGAGTTTTGTGTGATTGAAGTTTTCAAGTTTTGGGTGAGAGCACGATGGATGAAGGAATAAGGAGAGGCAAGGGCCTAAGATTGGGGATGCCCGAGGCACCCCAAGGTAATATTCAAGGAAGAATCAAGCGTCTAAGCTTGGGGATGCCCCGGAAGGCATCCTCTCTTTCGTCTACAATCTATCGGTAATTTTACTCGGAGCTATATTTTAATTCGTCTCATGATATGTGCAAATGCTTGGAGCGTCTTTTGTGTTTATTTTTCCTTTTCCTTTTATGCACCATGCTGATATGAGATAGTCCTTGGTTGGCTTTATAGAATGCTTCTTGTTCTTCACTTATATCTTTTGAAGTTTGAATTGCCTGTTTCCCTAGACATAGAAAACCGCCATTTGTAGAATGCTCTTTTGCTTCACTTATATTTGTTAGAGCGGAGCATATCTTTTGTAGAAAGAATTAAACTCTCATGCTTCACTTATACCTATTTAGAGAGTTAACAGGAGTTGGTCATTCACATGGTTAGTCATAAAATCCTACATAAAACTTGTAGATCACTGAATATGATATGTTTGATTCCTTGCAACAGTTTTGTGACATGATTATGTGATATTAGAGTTATGCTAGTGAGTAATTGTGTATTCGTAGAAATACTTGTGTTAAGGTTTGTGATTCCCGTAGCATGCACGTATGGTGAACCTTTATGTGATGAAGTCGGAGCATGATTTATTTATTGATTGTCATCCTTTGTGTGGAGGTCGGGATCGCGCGATGGTTAACTCCTACCAACCTTTCCCCTTGGAGCATGCGTGTAGTACCTTGTTTCGATGACTAATAGACTTTTGCAATAAGTATGTGAGTTCTTTATGACTAATGTTGAGTCCATGGATTATACGCACTCTCACCCTTCCACCATTGCTAGCCTCACTAGTACCGCGCAACTTTCGCCGGTGCATTACACCCACCATATAGCCTTCCTCAAAACAGCCACCATACCTACCTATTATGGCATTTTCATAGCCATTCCGAGATATATTGCCATGCAACTACCACCGTTCCGTCTCATGACATGTGCCACCACTTCCATATTGCCATTGCATGATCGTAAGATAGCTAGCATGATGTTTCCATGGCTTGTCCATTTTTTGATGTCATTGCTATGCTATATCATTGTCACGGTACACTACCGAAGGCATTTCATATAGAGTCATCATTGCTCTAAATATTGAGTTGTAAGTGTGATGATCATCATTAATAGAGCATTGTCCCATGTGAGGAAATAAAAGAGGCCAGCGAAGCCCATTTATAAAAAAGAGGCCAAAGATGCCCACCAAAAAAAAGAGGCCAAAGAGCCCACACAAAAAAATGAGAGAAAAGAGAGAAGGGGCAATTGCTACTATCCTCTTTCCACACTTGTGCTTCAAATAGCACTATGATCTTCATGACACAGAGTCTCCTATATTGTAACTTCCATATACTAGTGGGAAATTTTCATTATATAACTTGGCTTGTATATTCCAATGATGGGCTTTCTCAAAATTTCCCTAGGTCTTCCTGAGAAAGCAAGTTGGGTGCACACCCACTAGTTCCTTTTGTGAGCTTCACACACTTATAAGCTCTAGTGCATCCGTTGCGTGGCAATCCCTACTCACTCACATTGATATCTATTGATGGGCATCTCCATAGCCCGTTGATACGCCTAGTTGATGTGAGACTATCTCCTCCTTTTTTGTCTTCTCCATGACCACCATATTCTATTCCACCTATAGTGTTATGTCCATGGCTCACACTCATGTATTGCGTGAAAGTTGAAAAAATTTGAGAACGCTAAAGTATGACACAATTGCTTGGCTAAAACCAGGGTTGTGCATGATTTAAATATGTTATGTGGGGAAGATGGAGCATAGCCAGACTATATGATTTTTGTCGGGATAACTTTCTTTGGCCATGATATTTTGAGAAGACATGATTGCTTTGTTAGTATGCTTGAAATATTATTGTCTTTATGTCAAATGATAGACTATTGCTTTGAATCACTCGTGTTTTAGTATTCATGCCATGATTAGTTTTATATGATCAAGATTATGCTAGGTAGCATTCCACATCAAAAATTATCTTTTTTATCATTTACCTACTCGAGGACGAGCAGGAATTAAGCTTGGGGATGCTGATACGTCTCCATCATATCTATAATTTTTTATTGTTTCATGCCAATATTCTACAACTTTCATATAATTTTGGCAACTTTTTATACTATTTTTGGGACTAACATATTGATCCAGTGCCCAGTGCCAGTTCCTGTTTGTTGCATGTTTTTTGTTTCGCAGAATATCCATACCAAACGAAGTCCAAACGTAATCAAAACTTATGGGGATTTTTTTGGAATATTTATGATTTTTGGGAAGAAGAATCAACGCGAGGCGATGCACGGAGGGCCCACAAGCCCTGTAGCCGCCACCAGGAGGTACGGTGGCGCCTGGCATTCTTGTGGCCACTCCTTAAGGCGGTTGGAGCCCTTCTTTCACCGCAAGAAAGGTAATATCCGGTAGAAAATCGTGTTAAAGTTTCAGCCCAATCAGACTTACGGTTCTCCGGGAATTTAAGAAATGGTGAAACGCAGAATCTGGGAGCACAGAAACAGAAGGACACAGAGAGAGAGATCCAATCTCGGAGGGGCTCTCGCCCCTCCGCCGCCATGGAGACCAGGGACCAGAGGGGAAACCCTTCTCCCATGTAGGGAGAAGGTCAAGGAATAAGAAGGAGGAGGGGGGTTCTCTCCCCCTCTCTCCCGGCGGCGCCGGAACGCCGCCCGGGACATCATCGTGTGACGGCGATCTACACCAACACCTCTGTCATCTTCACCAACATCTCCATCATCTTCCCCCATCTATATTCAGTGGTTCACTCTCCTGCAACCCGCTATACCCTCTACTTGAACATGGTGCTTTATGCTACATATTATTATGCAATGATGTGTTGCTATCCTATGATGTCCGAGTAGATTATCGTTGTCCTATCGGTGATTGATGAATTACTATGGTTGGTTTAATTTGCTTGTGGTTATGTTTCTCTCCTTTGGTGCCCATCATATGATCACGCGCGTGGATCGCACCGTAGGGTTACTTGTATGTTGATAGGACTATGTATTGGCAGGATAGAGTGACAGAAGCTTCAGACGTAGCATAGAAATTGATGCATATGGGATTGAAGGGGGACCAATATATCTTATTGCTATGGTTGGGTTTTACCTTAATGAACGTTAGTAGTTGCGCACGCTTGCTAATAATTCCAATCATAAGTGCATAGAATTCCAAGTAAGGGATGACATGCTAGCAGAGGCCTCTCCCACATAATAATTGCTATCGATCTAGTAACGTAGTCAATTGCTTAGGGATAATTCTGCAACTCCTACCACCACTCTTCCACACTCGTTAGACACTCGTATTTGTTTCTTTTTCTAACCAGCCCCTAGTTTTATATACGTGTTCTTTACTTTCTTGCAAGCATGTCCTTTCACTCCTACAAAGTACTTCTAGTTTAATACTTGTTCTAGGCAAAGCAAACGTAAAGTGTGCGTAGAGTTCTATCGGTGGTCGATAGAACTTGAGGGAATATTTGTCCTACCTTTAGCTCCTCGTTGGGTTCAACACTCTTACTTATCGAGAAAGGCTACAATTACTCCCCTATACTTGTGAGTTATCACACCACCGCCCCGACTCCCTCCTCCTCATGCCCCCTTGTGACATCCCAAGACCGACGTTCCAGAAAATTCCCCCTTTAGTCTGTGGTTGTCGTGTGTTTATTTTATTTGTTGCATCATGCGCATCATATGCATTGCATCGGCATCCGTTGCCGCCAGATTTCAAAACCTGCATCCGATATTAGTTGCCGGTTCTCTCCGTTTTCGTCGTGTGCGCATGTGGTCGGGCTCAAAATGGGCAACGACGAAAACGGAGAGAACCAACGACTAATATCGGATACAGGTTTTGAAAACTGGCGGCAACGAAATTCCGATGCAATGCAGATGATGCGATGATGATGCGACAAATAAAATAAACACATGGCAACCATGGAGAAAAGGGGGAATTTTCTGGAACGTCGGTCTCGGGCTGTCACAACTCTCCTACACTACACGAGGATCTCGACCCGAGATCCAGGAATGAAAGGGGAAGAAGATGAGAGATCAAGAGGTAAAACTTAATTGCTTCTTTAACAACCGAGTGAAACCCATGAATCTTGAAGGTTGCAAAGAGATGAAGAATGACATGAGAAACAAGCAAGAATTCACACAAAATTTCGGCAGCACTTCGGTGGGAAAATGGAATAAACATTTGATAAGATAGAAAGAACTAGAAAAGATTCACAACAAACAACGAAATTGAACAAGGGAACACTATGATCTTGAAAAGAAAAAAAATATATTGAAGAGAGAAACATCACAAAGCCTCCGTTAGAAAGAATAGAAACTAGATCTTGGCAAGAAAAGAACAAAGAAGAAATGAGAATTACTACCACAAGAATCTTGAAGAACATCTTGAGACAAAGAATTGATATCATGAGCCACTCCGGAAGAGAATTAAAATCACTATGAACAAGAACAAGAATTATGTTATGCTTATCCTTCATCAAGTTTAATTGATGACAAGCAACGGATTTAGCGTACCACTTATTCTTCTAGAAATGTTTGAGGAGATATATGAGCACAAAATTGAAGAAGTATTGAAGGAGACAGCAGAAAAGATAACAAGACTGAATAAAGATGCACACGAAGCTCCTGAGAATCTTCACAATGAATCCCCGGATAGGACACGGAAGAAAAGATAGCGGAAGCATCACTGAAAAGAAAGGTACTAGGATGATAATCTAATCACTGAAGAAAAGGGCGGGAGGGCGGGGAAAACACAGACAATTTGGGACAAATGAGACAACTCCGGAAAGAAAAGAGAGATTGATCTTGCAAAAATGTAGAGGATGGAATTTACTGAAGAGAAGCACACCGGTTGGAAAAGAATTGAAACGATGACTCCGGTTGAAAGGGAATTGATATGACAACTGATTAAGCAAAAGGATTAGCACTCTCATAAAAATATGAGAACACCACTTAGGAAAGATCTGAAATCACCACTTGACATCGAAGCAACATGAATTACCATACTCCATCGAAACAAAGGGTGAGGCTTACGAAACAAGGCAGAACAAACTCATGAGAGAGATTCCGTCTGATATTTTCGTGGACAGGATCGCATGGGCTCGATCCTTACAGTAGTCATCCTGTGCAAGGTAGTGCACACGACATACGAAGCGTCCCCGAGTCGTAGAAAGCTACAAGGACTCTTTAAGACACAACGAGAACCGCTGTAAGTCAACCGTGAACAAACGAATCCACTAGATGTCGAACCCCAACCTAACATCATGCATTTGTTGGAAGATTGTCCTATAAGTAACTACTTGAACTCCCATCTAAGAATTCTCGAAATTTCTGGTCA
Organism: Hordeum vulgare subsp. vulgare; assembly: GCF_904849725.1. Lineage (NCBI taxonomy): Eukaryota > Viridiplantae > Streptophyta > Magnoliopsida > Poales > Poaceae > Hordeum > Hordeum vulgare. Next base: position 294,286,031 of record NC_058520.1, on the reverse strand, counting down.
TGCAATCTGGTCCGCGGATACAAGGAATAATATATCACTCAACTCCTATACTAACCCGTCCAGTGTATCACATCCGTCAACACATAACCAGAATCTCGGAACCTCATCTATCTCAAACACTCGTAATCACAATGATACTAAGTATGGCGATACATGCGGAACTCTCTGAACCAGTACTGGGGAAGCCAGACTCCTCTCACCACTACTAGTATTGAAGCAATTTCGAACATCCTTCGTCCTGAGATACTAAGAAATCTGAATGATAACGATGTGCTCAAGAATCCCCTGGAGCTCAACTCCCCGGAAGAAATCAAGTTAGACAGGAGGCACCAAGACAGAACTCCGTCACATCGACATCATATAGATTCCAAAAATATCCGCGTGATCCTAAATAAATTGAGTGAGAAGAGGAGGAGAATTAAATTATTACGTCAAGATTCCTCACCAGAGGATAGAAGAGGAGAAAAAAAGAATCCTACTCTCCGATATATAACTAGACTCAAAGCAGTTTTTCACTAGACTCGACTCGGCCAAGTTCGATCAATCAAGGGGGCTCCTAGGTCGGTACTGCTCTGATACCAACTTGTAGCGCCCAAGATGCGATCCTATCCTTAATTTGGCACGAGGGCCTTGTTAGGAATAAAAGCGCATCTCGTCGTTTCGCAAGAATGGATATCGTTACAAGTACATGTACTAAAAAGATGAGATATATGGAATTGTCTTATACTCGCCACAAGCTACATCAGAGTATCATCAGTACATTACATAAACATCACGAAGAAGAGCAGGGTCCGACTACGGACGAAAACAAACGAGAAAAGAACGACGTCCATCCTTGCTATCCCAGGCTGCCGGCTTGGAACCCATCCTAGATCGATGAAGAAGAAGAAGAAACTCCAAATGAACAATCAACACGCTCGCGTCAAGTAACCTTTACATGTACCTGCAACTGGTGTTGTAGTAAACTGTGAGCCACAGGGGACTCAAAAATCTCATTTCCAAAGGTATCAAGACTAGCAAAGCTTAATAGGTGAGGTATGGTTAAGTGGTGAGGCTGCAGCAAGCGACTAAGCATTATATGAGGTGGCTAACTTACGAGTACCAGAATAAAGAGGGGGATCATCTACGGTTAGCGGACCTGAACTAATAATGATCAAAAGAATGATCCTGAACACCTACTTACGTCAAGCATAACCCCACCGTGTCCTCGATCAGAGAAGGAACTCACGAAAGAGACAGTCACGGTTATGCACTTAGTTGGCATATTTTAATTGAGTTAACTTCAAGTTATCTAGAACCAGTGTTAAACAAAGCTTTCATGTTGCCACATAACTGCGGGCACGGCTTTCTGAAAGATTTAACCCTGCAGGGGTGCTCCAACTAGTCCATCACAAATTACCACAAGCCGCATAGAAATCCTCGACCACGAAACTCACAACCTCGTCGGACTCCTTAGTGGAAAACCTCAACTCTGAGATTACCCAAAGCATCACCGGAATCCCGATGCACAAGATATTTCGTCAAAGGTAAAACTAATCCAGCAAGACCGACTGATGTGTCGACAAACCCAATAGGATCCGTGTATCTCGTTCTCACGACACGACGGATGGGTCACACTAGGAGAAACCAAACATCGGGTTGCCCTGCAATGGCCCCGTAGTCTGCGAGTTTCGACCAACACTCAAGCGGAGCACTAGCCCGAGGGAGTTGATTAATTATCCTTGGGGTCCGGAAAGTCCCTATGCAATTTTATTAGGTTATTAGGCAAATGTAAAACCAAAGTTGGGCCTTGCCAGACTAGTCTTAATCTAAAACAAATTATCAAGGGGGTCCCCATAACAACACCGATCGTGTTAGGAGTGCCCAATTATGGAACAGAATACCGGTAGCTGAAACTAAGGGGGCAAAGGTGGAAAAAACACCGGGCTAGAAAGGCTGAGCCTTCCACCTTTTACCAAGTATATAGGTGCATTAAATTAAATAGCATTAATAGGGTGATATAACAAGGAACCCATGTTATCACATGGAAGCAACTGCACCTGCAACTAGCAACGCTAACACATGGTTAAGCAAGCGGTAACATAGCCAACCAGTGGTTTGCTAGGTTGTGAACAGGTTGAAGGTTTTCATGGCAATGTTGAGGGGCTGATATTTAACAGGTGGTAGGCAACGAGACATAGCGACAGACATGATAATACTAGCATGGCAATGATCGTAATGGTATCTGGGGAAATGGTCATCTTGCCTGAGATCCCGCTTGGAAGAAGAATGAATCAGTGAAGCAGACGAACCGGCATAGTCAAACGGGTCCTCACTTTCCGAAACGCTTGCGGAACTCTATCGAGACGAAGGAAACCGGAAACAAGCATCAACACAGATATTCACCACGGCACATGCACGACAAGATGCAATCCACATATGATGCATGATCAGTTCAATATATGCAAGACTTGGCATGGAAATTCACAACAATCAAATACTACACATTAAGTGAAGTCCAATATGCAACGAGTTGCATATTGACGAAACTCCACATACGAATTATTTAGTTCTATCCCGATTAGGTACACGGCAATAATAAGTGTGGCAAACATGGAAAGAGGTGAAACGTAATTATTCTACCTATCTAGGCATTTTAAATGAGGTCAGAAACGACATATAGCATCTCCGAGATGACCTCATGCGTTAATTTATAATTCTGTCCAGATCTGAACTAACACATTTAAATATTTGTTAAACAGGAAAATAAATAGGTTCACGTGATTACACGTCGTTTCAATCAATTTACACATAGAGAACATCTCCAACGGAGCTACGGTTCAAAAGATACGAACACCGCAAGATATGATGGCATGAATGCAATATGTGTGCAACGATAGTCACAAGTATCCCAAAATAGGAAGGCAACAACATATTATGAAACTACATGATATTCTAAGAAAGTTTCATATAGGACACGATCAAAACGGAGCAACGGTTCAACAACTACGAGCTAAACAAGAAGTAGACATAATCTGCCAAAATCAGCCACACGACATTTTCTACACCCTCGAACAACAAGCTACACAAATCCAAAATGCTCAAACAAGGCATAAGACAGTAGAGGGCAAGATGCACTACAACATACTACTAATAACCTCAAGCATGGAAGCATTGATCACTAGGAAATGAACTCACAAAATGGAATCTCACACACAGTTTCAGACTTGGTGAAAATATCAGTTTTAACAGTGCAGGCTTTGATCTGAAGGTATATTGACAGCAGCAAAACTATATGCTACACGGCACTAAATGGCATGAAAATTGACAGCATGCTAGAGAATCTTAAGGTATACAACTAACTCCATTGCACCAACCTCAAAAGAGCTATAGATCACCAGATAAACTCATGACAAGACAACAACAAAATATAAGAGATTTCAGACTTAGAAATGTTTCAGCATCTCCAAAACAACACTATTTTCTAGCATGTTGAGAACAAGCAAACAACACCTAAACATGGATTTATATTGCAACCAAAATTACCAGGGGCTAGCATACCTATCCAAGGGCATATCTCTAGTTGACAACTCATTCATATCATGCACGGATTAAATCCCACAAAATAAACAAAAGGGCAACATGGCAAAATATCACGCGCACTAACTTGCTCAAAAGCTAAAACTAAATGCACAGTTAAATTCTATGGATTTTTCTACCCCCGAAAACATATATAACATGTGGGGTTGCAAAAATAAAGATATCGCCAGACTTATATGCGAGAATATGTCCTAAACGCGATATAACAAACTAGCAACGATACCTACCTGAAAAAATGCAAACAACTACTCTAAAATACATGGAAAAAGGTTCCTAAAAACATGAGCATTTAAACTACGGGATTGGAACAATCCGGACAAGCACAAAAATAAATACGGGATAATTCCCTCTTGGGACAGCAGGCAAACCTAGGCATACGGCTAGTCAAACTACTCCAAACATGCATGCAAGTTGCAAAATATTAATCTACACAGAAAACTACACAAATTACACATATAAAATTTTCGGAACCGATATACAAAATAAAAGGTACGGACGTTTTAATATTTAACATATTTCTGAAATTAATAAATCCGAAGAAATCCTAAAATATTCTAACGGGCCTAATTCGTTCGTGGACTTAACAGGGCAAGCGCGGGATAGTTATACGTCACCGGCGGCACACATTAGTGGGCCAGGGGAATCTCACCTCAGGCCTTGGCCCGGTTGGAGGGGAGGCAGCAGCCGGCTCGGGGTTGACTTGGGCCGCGGCCAGCTGGGACGAGGAGCTCGAGAGGGAGGCCGGGGCGACTGGGCTGAGCGGGAGGCCGTCCACCTCGGCTGAGGGCGCTCGCTGCCTCGTCCTCCTCAGACCGAGGCGAGCGCAGTGACTAGCGGCGGTGTATGCCGTCTCGACGGCAAGGTCCGATAGCCTCCAGTGAGGGGCGCGGCAGGGGATGGATCCCCACGGTCCGGATCTGGCCAGACCCGGCCTGAGACGGCGGCGCAACACCGGGCCGGCGGCGGAGCTTGGATGGCAGGGGGCGACCGGATCTGGCGAGTGGAGCTTGGACGGCACGACTCCGGTGGCTCCGCCGGCGGCCTTCGGCAGGGAACCTCCAGCGAGGGACGGCGCTCCGGCGCGGTGTCGCCTCGCTGCGCGGCAGCACGCGCGAGGAGAGGCGACACTAGTGCGCGGGAGGCAGGGCGGCGGCGGTTTCGGGCCCGGCGGGCCTGAGATGGGCTCGGGCGGGCCCATGACGGCTGGGAGGAGAGAGAGGTGGGAGGTTGTCTACGCTAGGGTTAGGTGGGGGCGTGAATTTCGAGGAAGACACAGGGTGAGGGGCTAGATTAGGTAGGTGGGGCTGTTTAAATAGGGAAGGGGGCTAGGTTTAGCAGTTTTTCGCCCCGGTTTCAACTGCCCGATTGAAATCGAACGGTCTCCCACGTGGGAACGGCTAAGTGGCTGTGTAGAGTGGCTAGTTGGGGGTGAGAGGGAAAAGGTGTGGCGCGGCAACGCGATTTAAAACACTGAAACACGTCCTATGAATAATCGAAGACGGTGCCGCTACGGTCGACCATTCGGGTACCAGACGAACTCCGATTGCGACGAAAATTGGCAGGCGGCCTACCTATATCTAAATAAGACCACACGCCAAGTTTCAACCCAATCAGAGAAAGTTTTATACGCACTTTTTAAAACAGGGTTTTGACAGTGCCGCGGGCGCGTGCGTGTGTGGTCGGGCTCAAAACGAGCAACGACGAAAACGGAGAGAACCGGCGACTAATATCGGATGCAAGTTTTGAAAACTGGCGGCAACGGGATGTCGATGCAATGCAGATGATGCGCATGATGCGATGATGATGCGACAATAAAATAAACACGCGGCAACCACGGACTAAAGGGGGAATCTTCTGGAACGTCGGTCTCGGGTTGTTACACCCCTCCTCCCCACGACCCCCTCCTTCACCATCGTGTCGCCCCTCCTCCACCACTACCCCTCCTCCAAGCGCACCGCTTCCTCCCCGCACCCCTCCTCCTCTACGGCTGGCCTCCCTGCGCCGTCCTCATCGCCCGTACGCTGCCCTCCCGTGAGTCCCTATTTTCCACCCTTTTTCGTTTAATTTGTTAATTAGGTTAGTTATGTTAGTTAGGTTAGTTGTTAGTTATGTTAGTTGTTAGTTGTGTTAGTTGTTAGTTAGGTTAGTTGTTACTTGTTAGTTGTTAGTGGTTAGCTAGATACCAGGTGAATAAGAAGAGGAAGAAGAAGAAGAAGATGATGATGATGAAGGAGAAGAAGAAGATGAAGAAGAAGAAGAAGAGAAAAAAGAGGTGAGAGGAGAAGAAGAAAGAAGAGGAAAAGGAACAGAAGGAAGAAGAAGAAGAAGAAGAAGAAGAAGAAGAGGAGGAAGAAGAAGAAGAAGAAGAAGAAGAAGAAGAAGGAGAAGAAGAAGAAGAAGAAGAGAAGAAGAAGAAGAAGAAGAAGAAGAAGAAGAAGAAGAAGAAGAGGAAGAAAAGGAAGAAGAGGAAGAAGAAAAAAAGGAAGAAGAGGAAAAAAGAAGAGGAGGAAGAAGAAAACGACACCCTGACACCCCGACACGATCACCCTGACACAACGATCCGACACCCCGACTTGACATCGCGGCACCCGGCATGAAACTCCGAGGAGCTGTTAATACTCCGCCCCCGATGCCACTGATCCCCAACCCGCGACTCCCGACACCTCTTCGGCTTCTTGTGGACCAAAAAGGTGATCTTCGGCCTTCCAGAGGCTTCCGGCCGTGGACCTCACTAGAAGAATGCTCGGAGAGGAGAGGGGAGACAGAGAAGAGAGGTCTCCGGAACCGGAAGAGTTGGCGTGCTGACCCTTCGACCGTGCCTCGCCATACCTGAAGGCGCCGTGGACGAGTGAGTTAGGGGGTTCCTCAATGTCGATGGAACCTTAAATGACATCTATATAGGCCATATATTTGTGTTAGGTCATATTTTTCGATTTTATCAATGAACACAAAATATTTGTGTTGATCGGGTGCATTTACATGTGGAGTTGTCTCCTCGCTGCGAGGTTTGCTGTTTAAAGACCTCCCTGTGCGTTCGACGAGCTCCCCCTGTGTTCATGGGTGAGTACAAATGACATCTGGGTCGTTCTTCGGATCAAACTTGCTAGATATAGGTACATTAAATTATCAGTATGCGTGACCAGTATGTATCTCTCGTTCGAAAGGGTTACAGTTATAAATATGCATGCATTTGCATATATTTATAACTGCGATTCTTCTGAATTATCCAACGTTATCCATGGACAGCCCGAGTATGTGTAGATTAGCTCCAAAATGACATAATTACCTTAGTTAGGTAAAAAAAAACATCACAAGAACCTTTGTTAGCTCATAACTTAGCGTATCTTCTTCCTAAATGACATAATAAGCTCAAAATAAGAAAATTATTGTAATCATCCTCCTCCTCTTCTTCTTCTTCTTCTCCTTCTCCTCCTCCTCCTCCTTCTTCTCCTAATTCTTCTCCTTCTTCTTCTCCTCCTCCTCCTTCTTCTTCTTCTTCTTCTTCTCCTTCTCCTCTTTCTTCTCCTCTCTCTCTTCTTCTCCTTAGCTTATTTTCCCAACAAAGAACACTTAGCTAATTATCATCCGAAATGACATAATTAGCTAATTTAGCTCCAAAATGACATAATTAGCTACTTTAGCTCCAAAATGACATAATTAGCTTAGTGAGGTAAAAACATCACAAGAACCTTTGTTAGCTCATAACTTAGCGTATCTTCCTCCTAAATGACATAATAAGCTCGAAATAAGAAAAGTATTGTAATGATCCTCTTCCTCTTCTTCTCCTTCTTCTTCTTTTTCTTCTCCTCCTCCTTCTTCTCCTTCTTCTTCTCCTCCTCCTCCTCCTCCTCCTTCTTCTTCTTCTTCTTCTTCTTCTTCTTCTTCTTCTCCATCTTCTTCTTTTTCTTCTCCTCCTCCTTATTCTCCTTCTTCTTCTCCTCCTCCTCCTCCTCCTCCTTCTTCTTCTTCTTCTTCTTCTTCTTCTCCTTCTTCTTCTTCTCCTCCTTCTCATCTTTATTTTCCTCTTTCTTCTTCTCCTTATCTTATTTTCCCAACAAAGACATACTTAGCTAATTATCCTCCAAAATGACATAATTAGCTAATTTAGCTCCAAAATGACATAATTAGCTTACTTAGGTAAAAACATCACAAGAACCTTGGTTAGCTCAGAACTTAGCGTATCTTCGTCCTAAATGACATAATAAGCTCAAAATGGCATAAGAACCTTGGTAAGCTCATAATGTTAGCTGGTTTTCCTCTAAAATGACATAATTAGCTTAGTTAGGTCAAAAATGGCATAAGAACATTTGTTACATCATAAATGTCAGATAGTTAGCTTATTTTCATCCAAAATGACATAATTAGCTTAGTTAGGTCAAAAATGGCATAATAACCTTTGTTAGCTCAAAAAGGTCATATACTTTGCTTATTTTCCTCCAAAATGACATAATAAGCTCAAAAATGTCATATATTGTTCTTCTTCTTCTAACTTTCTTATTCCCATTTTGCAGATTAGATTTACTATATGGAAGCTGGCATTGATGGAGTGCTTTAGTTTTTGTTTTCATTTGAGTTGATGAACATTGTGGAACTATATGTAGGTATATATGGATGAATAGTGTAAAACTTTGTATGTTGGTTCTTTCAATGTATGTGATGTGATTGATGAACAAATGGCATTAAACTTTATATGTATATCATATATGTGTTGTGAACTATATGTAATATATGTGTTGTGAAATATATGTATATCATATAAGTGTTGTGAAATAACGTAAAATAAACAAAACAATGACAATATGGGCTCTTTGTCGCCTGCCAGCTAATGGCAAAGGCCTTCGCCATCAGCTCGCAGACGGCAAAGGGGCCACATGGCACATAGCTGTGCAAACTGGCCAGCAGCCGGCTGGCCCATATGGATACTTTGTTGTCGGTTGCCCCTTGAAGCTGACGGCAAAGGGTTCAACAAAGCAGATGGCAAAGAGCCTAAAGAAGGCAGACGGCAAAGAGCCATGCAAACTGGGCACCAGGCGGCTGGCCCATATGGGTACTTTGTCGCCTGCTGCCCCTTGAAGCAAACGGTAAAGGGTTCAACAAAGCAGACGGCAAAGAGGCGAAAGAAGGCAGACGACAAAGAGCTCTTTTAGCCACCTAACGGAGTAGCTGCTTGTCGGCTGCCGACTAAACATCTGTGTCGTCTAATTGCACCTCTGACTGACGGCGAATCCCTTTGCCGTCCGCTTTGTCCAGGCAGACGACAAAGAAGGACACTAATCGATGACAGTAGTCATAGAAGTTTTGCCAATAGGTGGCTAACGGCAAAGTCCTTTGCCGATAGTGGAACACCCCTTTGTCGTATGCTTTGGCAGACGGCAAAGAAGCTGATTCCTGTAGTGATCTCTACTTTCTGAAGAATTTGCATGAAGACTTTCTCTGAATTCCTCACCTCAAATTATTCACCTGGGTTATTCATCACCAGCTTGTCGTATATACGAGACCTGTGCAAACCGATTCTATCAATTCATGATGAGTACCTTGATGTAGACGTTTTTGCACTTCTCCCTAAGTCCTATTTCCGTTGCACTCAGTTCATGACTAAGGATTTTCCTCACTAGGATTTTCCTCAATGATGAAATTGTATAAATCGCCTATTCACCCCCCCCCCCTCTAGTTGATATAACACACTTTTAGAAGGCCTGGTTGGCGGCCTTAAGGCCGCCTCGTCCCTTGGCGTCAAGCACCTCGTAGTAAAGGGCGACTCCTAGCTCCTGGTTAACTTTGCCAACAAGATGTACATGCACGAGCACATGGCAGTCTACCTGGATGAGGTACATAATCTTGAGTAACGATTTCTCGGTTTGGAATTGCAGCACATCCCTCGCTATGCCAACCAAGAGGCTCGCGACATCACCAATCAGGCATCACGCTGGGAGTCCGAGCGGCCAAGCGTCTTCAAGGAGCGGCTCCTCAAGCCGTCATCCGTGCCACTTGTCGACAGCATTGCATCGCAGCCCGAAGGGCTGCCGCCTGCGCCAACCACCGGCGCGTCGGACTGTGGCCCGCCCTCGGGGGATCCACTTATGCTGGCACTTAGCCTCAAGAGGGCGATTGGACCACTGAGCTTAAGGAATGCCTGATCCGTGGTGATCTCCCCGCTGAGGATGAGGGGCGGAGCATGTCGTCCGGCAGGCCACCGCCTACTTCCTGTGGGATGGAGAGTTGTACAGCAAGGGGGCCAATAGTGTCTCCTTGTGGTGCATCTCACAGCAGCAGGGGCGTGAGTTACTTACCGACATCCATTGAGGGGAATGCGAGTACCACTCCTCATCGCGCACCCTCGTTGGCAAGGCATTCCGAAGCGGTTTCTACTCGCCCACTACACTTCACAGCGCCAGTGAGTTGGTCCGGTCCTGCGAGGCGTGCCACTTCCATGCCAAACAGATCCACCAACCCCCGCAGGGGCTGCAAACCATTCTGCTCTCGTGGCCTTTGCGGTGTGGGGGCTAGACATCCTAGGCCCTTTCCCCCGCGCAGCCGGCGGATACCGCTACTTCTACGTCATCATCGGCAAATTCACCAAGTGGATGGAAGTCGAAACCGTCTGCACCATCCCGGCTGGCTCGGCCATCAAGTTCATCAAGGTCCTTGTGCTCCGCTTCGTCATCCCTAACTACATCATCACCGACAACGGGTCCCAATTCACGAGCGGTCTTTTTAAGTCATATTTTGCTAAACTTGGTATGCTGATATGCTATGCCTCCATGGTGCACCCGCGCATAAACGGTCAGGCCGAGCACGCCAATGACGAGGTTCTCAAGGGCCTCAAGACTAGCAGCTTCAGGAAGAAGCTCGAGGCTTGCGGAAAGGGCTGGCTTGACGAGCTACAGTTTGTGTTATGGTCTACCCGCACCTCCACGACCAAGCCCACCTGCGAGACCCCCTTCTTCCTCGTCTAAGTGGTGCAGGCCGTCCTCCCCACGGAGCTCAAGTACGATTCCCCGTAGGTGTTGGTGTTTGATGAGGCACATCAACCTGACTCGTGGGAAGCCGGCCTCCTGCTCCTCAAGGAGGTCTGCCACTTGGCCGCCCTTCATGTCGTGAGATACTAGCAGGACTTGCAGCTCTACCACATTCATCACGTTCGCCCCCGCACCCTCGAAGTTGGAGACCTTGTCCTGAGGCGGGTCCTCTCGAGGGAGGGCCTTCACAAGCTCTCCCCTACACGAGAGGGCCCCTTCAGGATCGCCCATGTCTCTAGGCCTGGCACCGTGCGCCTAGAGACTGAGGGTGGGAGGACGGTGGCCAACGCGTGGAACATTCAGCATCTCCGGAGGTTCTACTAGTGACCCTCTCATGTAATAACAAGGGGGTTGTATACGCCCGGGGCCTCCTATGTGTAACCCCACAATGAGCCGCATCATGGCCGCGGTGGTGGGCCCCTTCCACGTCCAAGTGGAAGTCACTATGCTCTGCGCTGGTAGAATGACTGTCAAACCGGAAGTATGCCCACGTCATAGTGCAAGCCATTGCATCATGCCTGGGATCGATTGAAGAAGACGTCTTGCAAGCTGCATCTAACACGTCTTTTAGGTTGACCCGTACTGAATACGGCAGCCGCCCTTTCTTTCTAGGTTGACCCATACTGAATACGGCAACCGATTTTTCTTCCCCTTTTTTACTTGCAAGCAAGCTCTCTAGGCTGACTCGTGCAGGACACGACAGCCGTACATCCCCTTTTGGGCTTGTAAACGAGTTCGTCTCTAGTTTTCATAAAGATCTGGTTGTTCTGTTTTTCGTGGAGTTTTATTGGTTTTATCTTTTATCACCACCTATGCTTGCCACCTCCCCCTAGAACGCCACGGGAGCGGGGGCTGGAGCATGGTACCCACACCCGGGACATGGGCTCTGTCCACGGTCCTGTCACGCTCCATATACGAGCCTGTTCCCGCGCATGCCACCTCACCAAGGCCATAGCGCCTAGTTTCCCCGCGCGGCGCACAAAAGAGTGTCCACACGCGTACGTCGTGCGGCACCTGGCGAAGGATGACCCATCAGGCATGCACCTCGAGAGAGCCCCAGCCTACCTCGGGTACGCCCGTTGCTTGGCCCCGCACAGGTGACACAAGGTACGAAACGACCATAGAGGCACCAGAATTCATGCAAAAAACGAACATTCATGGCATTAATAGGAGGTTCAAGCAAAAGTTGCTCGCTTTGCGCCTCAGCGAGATTACAAGCCGGCAGGGCCATGGGACCGGATAGGCCTAGAGAGACGCACAACTCTCGTCGCCATCATCGTCGTCCTTGTGAGCTTCGGCTTCATCCTCATCTTCATCAACTACGTCCTCGGCACCCTCCTGGCCTTCGAAGCCATCAGGGGTAAACTGCACGCTCAGCATGTTAATGTGATCCATCACCGCCTTCCCCAGGGTGACGCGGCTCGCCTCCGGAATAGGCGCCATCGCGGCCTCGAAATTGAAGTGGGGATCAGTATGGAAGAAGTTGTTGATGATGCGCGTCAACACGTGGGACAGAAGATCACGACTTTCTTCCTCGATAAAGGCCCCCACTTCTTGAGCACCTTCCTGAAGCCGTTCCACAACCTTGGTAAAGAAATCAAGGTAACCGGCTTCTCCAGGCACGAGAGGGTTGGAGACGCTTCCCCTACACATGAAACCCAAGGCTCGATGCGCCTGCCGCTTGATGCCTTGGAATATCTTCGAGCGCTGAAGCTGAAGCCCCCGGGCCTCTCTCGCTTCATTAGTCGCCCGCTCCACGAGGAAAGCGACGCCGCTCACTTGCCCTTAGAACGACTTCATATCGGCCATGGTGGCGGCCTGAGCCTAAAGCGTGGCTTCCTCCCGGCCTCCTACGAGGGTAAGGGCCTCCTTGAGACCGTCAGTCTCGCGCTACAGCTCTGCGCGCTGAGTCATGAAGCGACTCTCCTGTAGTTGAAACTTGCTTCTGTAATCCTCGACCCCCGCCCCTGAAGTTGTTGCTCCAAAGTGGCGTTCAAGGCTTGAAGTTCCTGCTCACGCTGGTTAGCGGCCTCACGATGCTCGCCTGCTTCGTCAGCCTCATGGAGTGCACGCAGGACGATGGGAGACTTGCACCCCTTCACCTCATGTCCTCGGCAGGCAAGGGCAGGGCCACGTCGCAACCAGGCGCATCGCTCCCGTGGTTGCTCTGCGCCGAGGTCGCTCTCCCAGCCCTGGTCGGCGGCTAGAAGCCGCACGCCGGGCCAGGGGCTGGCCGACCATCTTGCCCGCGAGATGCCTACATAGAGGAAGGGTGAGTCACACAAGAAGCAAGATGGCAAGGAAAATGGAGGGTGGCGCTTACTCATCCTTGGCGGTCCACCTCCTCCTATTCTTCAGGACCCTTGGCAAAGCCCTAGCGCTGCCCTTGGTTTGGGCCTGAGGTATAGGCCTGCCAACTCCCGCTGTCGCGGTTGGGGGCTCCACATCTGCTAAGGCCCTCGGCTTGGGGGGCAGCAAGACAGGCGCGTCCCGTGGCCCCTGGAAAGCGTCCCCTGCTGGTCAAAGCGAAGCATCGCTCGGGCAAAGTCTCCCCTATTCCTGTACTTGCAGAAGGGGAGCCCCCCCACGGGGGAGGCCGCCGACGGGCTTGCCGAGCAGAACCTGGAGCACCCTGTTGAGCGTGTCGACCGGCACGCGCCCTGGATGAAGCCGGATCATTTGTCCCGGAGACGGACCACATCGGTCGGGGGTGCCATTGAAGCGGGGCAATCTGCCGCCTGAGAAATTCCATCACCATCCTTCGAGGTCTCCAACCTCCCTTGCACCGGTGATAACATCGGGTCAGTGAGTGGTGTATGCTCCCACCTGGAGCTCGGCGCTGCCGGGGAAGATGGAGTCAACAGAAGGGGGTTGTATTGCCCCGCGTCCACAAACACCCATTGTCGTGTGAGGCCTTCGACGAAGTGATCGGTCTCCATATCGATGCATTCGCCCGTCGTCACGTCCCCTTCCTGGAAGGATACGCACCCGAAATGCTGGTCGGGCGTTGTCAGCTGGAGATACAAGAACTGTCAGAGCAGCGCCACCGAAGGAGGGATGCCAAGAAAGTCCTCGCAGAGAAAGGCGAAGACGAGAGGAGAAGAACAGACCTCGGGTTAAGGCGCACCGCATGAATCTGGTTATGCGTGAGCCCCGCGTCGAAGAACTCTTAGAATGGAGGAAGCACGCCGAAGAAGAGTGCTGGGAAGTGAACAACGATGGAGGTTTTCGATGGGGATATGTACCTAGGGTAGAGCCATAGGCCTGACCTACATGTCCTACCTAAGGGCACCTCGTTAAATACTTGAAGACCACAAGGTGGGTTCCGACTGGATAGCCATAGCGCCTGAATCACTTGGTAAGCAATCACTCGGAACATTTCCCCCCTTCACTCGAAAATCAACTTCCACTCGGGAGAACCAGAAGCTAGTCGACGCAGAAGACCAGAAGCCACTCCAGGTAGGCCGACAGGCGAGCATTCGGCTGGTCGCCATAAGTAACATTAATTACGTACGTTATCAGTAATGTACGCCGTTAAACTGCACTAATCGAACTCTTGGTTGCTTGGTATTGATGAGAGGCAATGCACTCTATATAAGCCACCCTCCCCTTTGGCACAAGGGTTCGCACCCCGTGTAACACACATATTCTACTCGACACAAAGCTCCAGAGCACTCAGACATAGGGTTGTTACCTCCACGAGAAGGGTCTGAACTCATATATCAGGTGTACAAGCTTGACATAGCTCGGACTCTGCCCTCTCCTTGCGTACCCCACACATCTACTGTTAGGATCATTCCCACGACAGTTGGCGCCCACCGTGGGGCAGGCGTCTAAGGGACTTCCGACAAGTTTGCGATTTTCATCTTCATCATGTCTTCTGGCGGTGATTTGTTCTTAGGCCACGAGATTCGTCTTGGTGCGCTTGTCTTTATCACCGATGATTCGGCATGGCTTCAGGAGGTGCCTATAGACATTGCGACGCTCCCGATCCGCGGGGCAATGCACTTCCGTGCAAGCCCTTGCGATATACTTCTTCGACAACCGTCAACTCCTCTCCCCGCTGTTCGTCGCCACAAGCGATCTGGTTGCTCGTGACTTTAGCGCTAGGTGAGTCATACGATGGCTTGTCAAGCGTCTTCTCCGCAGGATGCGGCCATCTAGCCCGCTGACTCACCTCGCGGCGCATCTGACTCGGCATCGGATCGGTCTGATCTTCCTTCCGAGTGTGAGAGTTGTAACCCTCTGGCGGAGGTCTTAATGGCAGGCTCATAGGAAGCCCGCCCGGATTCGGTCGTGGCGAGCACAAGGCTAGAGGACTGTCGAGTGATCACGTCCACCAGCGTCGTTCAACTTCCAGTCGGCATCAGCGGCAGCTTTTCCTGAATGGACCTCAGAACAACGTTGAGGTATTTCACACACCTGTTCTAAATGTTGCAACCTCTGCTAAGATAGCAGATTCTATCCAACCATCAAATTTAGAGGCTGGTAGAGGTTTGGAGCAGATTCGTGCTTTGTTTCAGGCAGCGCAGCAGCAAAATTCAATTGTCTCTCAGTCGTTGAACAAATTACACAATAATTCTCCCAAAGCTGATATAGTTCGGTCAGTTCATAGTCCAGGATCCCCTCGACATCACAGAGGTGGGGATTATCATGAAGATCGGTACACACATGAGGGACGAAATCCGTTTCCTCCCCGTTATCACCGTGACGGTCGCCGTCGAGTGCATTCTCCTCCGCGGAGTGGATCGTATGTGTCTCGGCACCATGACGAAAGGCACCTAGTCGGCGATGAGCATGATCTTGGGTATGATGCTAGGAATTACCTTGCCGAGAAGCGGATTGACAAGGGCCGAGCCCACAGAGATGGTTCTGACAGAGATTGTCCGAGTGGAAGTGGCACCGTCATTTCTGGTCCCCGAGTGTTTCAGCAGAGTGATTCGTTCCGCTGATATTCCCCCGAACTTTAGGTTGGCGGCCGAAATAAGCAAGTTTACACGAGAATCGAAGCCTGAAACATGGCTGGATGACTACAGAGTAGCAGTTCAGATTGGTGGAGGCAATGACAATGTGGCTATGAAGCACTTACCCTTGATGTTGGATGGATCAGCCCGTGCATGGCTGAATCAGTTGGCTCCTTCTAGCATCTATTGCTGGGAGGATTGTTCAGATTGGTGGAGGCAATGACAATGTGGCTATGAAGCACTTACCATTGATGTTGGATGGATCAGCCCGTGCATGGCTGAATTAGTTGGCTCCTTCTAGCATCTATTGTTGTGAGGATTTGTCTCGAGTGTTCATCAAAACCTTTGAGGGCACATGCGAACGTCCCGCTGATATATCTGAGTTACAGCAATGTGTGCAGAAGCCATGTGAGACTCTGCGCGACTACATCCAGCGTTGGACCACCCTCCGTCACACGGTGGAAAACGTGTCTGGGCATCAAGCAGTCTGCGCCTTCAAGGCAGGTGTCAGATACAGGGAGCTATATTTGAAATTCGGTCGGACAGGTGACATGTCGCTGGGAAAAATGATGGAGATCGTTACCCGTTATGACAATGGTGAAGACGAAGACCGCATCCTTAGCTGCAAAGGAAAAGCAGTCGACGACGACCCTCGTAGCGGAAATTCGAATCGGAAATAGAAACGCAAGGTTGATGGTTTCGCTCTGGCAGAAGCTGCAGCTTTGGCGGCAGGGCAGTTTCAAGGGAAGTCCAAGGTACAGTTTTCCCCCAAGAAGTCAAAGAAGCAGTTTGGGCCTGATATCCTAGATTTACCGTGTGCAATCCATACGAAGACAGATGATTAGGGCAATGTGATATTGCCCAAACATACCACTCGGCAGTGCAGGCTGTTGGTCCAATAGTTTAAAGAGGGTCAGTCGAGTGAGAAAGCTCCTGAAAAGGAGAATGACGAAGAGAAAGATGATTTCCCGGAAGTTCAAGCAACCCTGATGATTTTTGCTGATGTAGAGAGCAAAAGTCGATTGAAGGTCATAAACAGAGAAGTCAACATGGGTGTACCCACCACCACCACATACCTCAAGTGGTCACGGACCCCCGTAATGTTTGATCAGTCAGATCATCCTGCTCATGTCACTACCCCTGGTCGACAGGCTCTGGTGGTTGATCCAGCTGTGGGAGGCATTCGGCTCCGCAAGGTTCTGATGGATGAAGGAAGTGGATTGAATATTTTGTATGCGGATACTCTCAAAGGGATGGGCATTCCGATGTCCCGACTCAACAAGAGAAATATGCAGTTCCGTGGAGTCATTCCTGGAAAGAAGACCAAGTCACACGGCCAGATTGCGCTAGACGTCATTTTTAGTTCTGGCAAAAAAATTCGCAAGGAGAAGTTAACATTCGAGGTGGTAGATTTTCATAGTGCATATCATGCCATCCTTGGTCGTCCAGCCTATGCTTGTTTCATGGCCCGCCCATGTTACGTGTATCTCAAGATAAAGATGCCTAGACCCAAAGGAGAGATCACAGTCACTAGGGATTGGTAGAGAGCACAAGAGTGCCTGCAGCAGGGCTCCAAGATTGTTGATCAACAGATGGCCGTGGTTGAACTCGAAGAATACAGGAAGAACACTGACCCTGCTAATCTGATGCGCTACAAGAAGCCCGCTTCGGAGTCTGCTTTTCAGTCGATGGGAGAAGTGAAGAAAGTGAACATCCACCCGACAGACCCTAATGCTGCCCAGACGAACATCTCAACGACACTCGACAGCAAATAGGAAGCCACGCTCATCCAGTTCCTCCGTGAGAACTGGGACATCTTTGCATGGAAGCCTTGTGACATGCCTGGTGTACCTAGGGAGTTGGATGAGCACCGACTAAGGGTCGACCCAAAGGCTAAGCCCATCAAAGAGCACTTGCATCGGTCTGCAGCGGAAAAGAGGAGAGCAATCAGCGACAAGGTGGCTCGACTCTTGGAGGCGAAGTTCATACACGAAGTTTACCACTCTGAGTGGCTCGCGAACTTCATCATGGTCCCCAAGAAGGACAAGTCTCTCCATATGTGTACTGATGTTAAACATCTCAATCGGGTTTGTCCGACGGATCATTTTCCACTCCCCCGCATTGATCAGATTGTTGACTCGACTGCAGGATGTGAGCGCTTATCTTTTCTTGATGCTTATTCTGGTTACCATCAGATCCGTCTGTTTGGCCCAGATAAAATAAAGACGGCCTTCATCACCCCTTTCGGGTGTTTCTGCTATATTACCATGCCTTTTGGTTTGAAGAATGCTAGCGCTACATTCATGCGTATGATCCAAAAATGCGTGCTTGGTCAAATCACTCGGAATGTCGAGGCCTACATGGATGATATCATACTCAAGTCTGGCAAAGGTCCTAACATGTTGACTGACTTGGCAGAAACATTCACCAATCTGAGAAAATATGACAACAAGTTGAATCTGGCTAAGTGCACTTTTGGAGTTCCTGGTGGCAAGTTACTCGCTTTCCTCGTTTCCGAATGAGGGATCGACGTCAACCCCAAGAAGATCGGCGCCATCGTCTGAATGAAAGGCCCTGAGCGTGTGCATGATGTCCAGAGGCTCATAGGTTGCCTGGCGGCGTTGAGCAGGTTTATATCTCGCCTTGGGGAGAAGGCATTGTCCTTGTACTGACTCATGAAAGGGTCTGATACATTCGAGTGGACTCCCAAGGCAGAAGCAGCCTTTGTCTAGCTAAAAGCGCAACTTTCCACCCAGCCGTTGCTTGCTGCTCCGCACAGCAAAGAACCCTTGCTCCTATACATCGCAGCTACTAATCAAGTCATCGTCACAGTTCTAACTATTGAGCGAGAAGAGGAAGGCAAGGCTTACAAATTACAACGTCTAGACTACTACATTTCTGAAGTACTCACCCCTTCGAAGCAAAGGTACCCTCATTACCAGAAGCTCCTCTATGGAATATATTTATCAGCAAAGAAGGTGGCGCACTACTTTCAAGATCATTCGGTATCAGTCGTCAGTGATGCTCCATTGCCAAAGATTCTTAACAATCGGAACGCATCTGGTCGCGTGGCCAAATGGGCCATCTAGCTCTTATACTTTTACATCAAGTTCGAAGAAAAGAAAGATATCAAGTCTCAAGCGCTTGATGATTTCATGGTTGAATGGGTGGAACAACAGTAGCCAACTCAAATTCACTCGACACACTAGACCATATTCTTTGATGACTCTAAAATGTTGAATGGATCCGGTGCTGGTGTGGTATTGGTGTCCCCAAAAGGCAACAAGCTCAACTATGTTGTCCAGATTCACTTTGATTCATCCAGCAACGAGGCTGAATATGAAGCGCTCCTCTATGGGTTGCGTATGGCCATCTCACTCCGTGTCCGACGCTTGATGGTGTACGACGACTCAGATTTGCTGTTCAATCAAGTAATGAAGGAATGGGATGTCAGAAACCCTGCCATGACCGGGTATTGCCATGCGGTAAGGAAGCTTGAGAAGAAGTTCTAAGGTCTGGAACTCCATCATGTTCCCCGATTGAAAAATCAAGCAGTTGATGAGGTAGCCATGATTGGGTCCACTCGGAAACTTGTGCCTAGCAATGTGTTCCTCAGATGCTTACATACTCCTTTGGTGCAAGTGGATCCTTTCATTTAAGAGCCCCCACAACCGATAAGCACCTCCAATCTGACTAACATTGATGTTCTAGCAGTCGTTGATTTAGTGATGGAAATTCTGGTGATCAAGCCCGATTGGACAGTACCATACATTGCATACATTCTGAGGCAGGAACTCCGAGAAGACGAAGCTAAAGCTAAGAAGATTGTCCACTGATCAAAGGCTTTAACTATGATGGCCGATCAACTTTATAAAGAAAACGTTACTAGAGTGCTCAATGGTGCATCTCCCCTGAGGAGGTCCGACTAATCCTAGAGGAAATCCACTCGGGGACCTATGGTCATCATGCGTCCTCTCAGACTATTGTTGCCAAAGCATACTGAGCTGCGTTCTTCTGGCCGCGCACTAACGAGATGGCTAAAGATATCGTTGATCACTGTGAAGGCTGCCAGTTCAACTCTAACTTGTCTCACAAGCCTGCATCTGCCTTGCAGACTATCCCACTCATCTGTCTGTTTGTTGTTTGGGGTTTGGATATGCTCGTTACTTTCCGAACAGGCCAGAGTTAATTCACAGACCTACTTGTTACAGTCGACAAGTTCACTAAATGGATTGAAGCCAAACCTATAAAGAAGCTGGACTCATGATCGCCATCAAGTTCATGAAGGAAATAACATTCCGGTATGGAGTTCCTCACATCATCATCACGGAGAATGGTTCTAACTTCAACTCGGAAGAGTTTAGACGCTTTTTCTTTGCTGAAGGCACCAGGGTGGATTATGTGTCCGTCGCGCACCCCCAATCCAATAGACAAGGTGAGCGGGCGAATGGCCTTATCCTTCAAGGGTTGAAGCCTCGACTCATGCGAGACTTGGAACATGCAGCTGGAGCTTGGGTATCTGAATTACCGTCTGTTCTGTAGGGCTTGAGGACAACTCCAAACCCGTCGACTGGACACACACCCTTCTTCTGGCTGTATGGAGTTGAAGTCATCTTACCGAGTGATCTTCTTCACAATTCTCCCTATGTGGATATATATTTTGAGCCTGAGGCTGAATATACGCGACAGGACGGAGTAGATCTCCTGGAAGAAGAGCGTGAACTGGCCTTGATTCGGTCGACAGTATACCAACAGGATCTACGTCGCTTCCATGCGATGCATGTCAGGAGTCGGGCATTCCACGAAGGCGATCTGGTGCTCCAAGTGGACCAGCAGCGGACTCACAAGCTTGCCCCCACATGGGAAGGACCTTTCGTCGTCACCAAAGTACTGAATAATGGAGCCTATCACCTTTACAACCTCAAGAAGAGAATCGACGAACCACATGCTTGGAATGCAAACCTACTCCGACGCTTTTATGCTTGATAACCAATAGGTTTGATGTAATAAGAGAGTTTTTTGAACAATGTTGCTTGTCAAAGTCATGATCCCTATAGTTTTTGTCGATTCCGATCATGCAATTTCACACTCAAAATATACTTCGAGTGACGAGCAATCCTTTCACTCGGGGGCTTAGCTGCGAACCAGCCTTCGCCTAAGTATATAACTCACTCCGAGTGACGAGCAATCCTCTCACTCGAGGGCTTAGCTGCGAACATGTTTTCGCTTAAGTTAAAAAAAGCGTCGAGTGAATAGCAACCTATTCACTCGGATGCTTAGTCGCGAACCAGGCTTCGCCTAAGTTTCGAACATACTCCGAGTGACGAGAAATCCTCTCACTCGGAGGCTTAGCTGCGAACATGTTTTTGCCTAAGTGAAAACCCCCTTGGAGTGAATAGAAACCTATTCACTCGGATGCTTAGCCGCGAACCATCCTTCGCCTAAGTTTAGAACATACTCCGAGTGACGAACAATCCTCTCACTTGGGGGCTTAGCTGCGAACATGTTTTCGCCTAAGTTAAAAAAACTCCGGGTGAATAGCAACCTATTCACTCGAATGCTTAGCCGTGAACCAGCCTTTGCCTAAGTTTAGAATATACTCTCAGTGACGAGCAATCCTCTCACCCAGGGGCTTAGCTGCGAACATGTTTTCGCCTAACTTAAAAAACCCTCCGAGCGAATAGCAACCTATTCACTCGGATGCTTAGCCATGAACTAGCCTTCACCCAAGTTTAGAACATACTCCGAGTGACGAGAAATCCTCTCACTCTGGGGTTTAGCTGTGAACATGTTTTCGCCTAAGTTAAAAACCCTGTGAGTGAATAGCAACCTATTCACTCGGATGCTTAGCCGTGAACCAGCCTTCGCCTAAATTTAGAACATATTTCGAGTGACGAGCAATCCTCTCACTCTGAGGCTTAGTTGCGAACATGTTTTCACCTAAGTTAAAGACCCCTCTAAGCGAGTAGCAACATATTCACTCGGATGCTTAGCCGCGAACGAACCTTTGGCTGAGTATAAAACTCACTCCGAGTGACAAGCAATCCTCTCACTCGGGGGCTTAGCTGTGAACATGTCTTCGCCTAAGTTAGAAAACCCCGCCGAGTGAATAGCAACCAATTCACTCGGGGACCTAGCAGTGAATTAGTCTTTGCCTAAGTTAGACTCCATCCAGGTGAAAAACTATCTTTCCACTCGGATACATAACTGTGAATCAGACTTCGCTTAAGCAAGGGATTTTCCCGAATGTCATGAACATTCAAATACCAAACATACTCAGCCAAACGTAGATAAACTCAAAGATATCCATCACGGATTAAAATTGTCTATACGGACGAAAGTATTCGGGTTTAACACCCGAACGAAGTTTTAACGGATACATTAACACACGACATACCGAGGCGAATAAAAGTTTGGACTATAATCAAAATTTCTTTTCAAGGCTCACCAGGACTCGCAGGCTCAACGAAGGTGTCAAGATCGATCCCATAAGCAATGCGAGTGGCCACGTCGATGAAGGTCTCCATGAAGTCCTCAAACCAGAGCTTCTTCATATTAGCCACCTGGAGCGCCTTCAGCTTATCTTCCCTAGCCTCCTTGCAATGGACTCGGACGAGCAAAAGAGTCACGTCAGCTCTGCAACATGCAACAGACTTCTTCCACGCCTGCACCCTGTTGGTAATCTGGTGCAAGCGGCTCATCATTGACTCCAGATCAGTCTGCAGGGTGTCTTCAGGCCATAGCTCCTTGTTGATTTTCCCCAACGCAATTCGTATTTAGGCGACATACCCTTGGACCTTCAAAAGACGAGCATTCAGGCGAAACATATTCGTGGACACAACATTTACAACAGGTGACTTGATAGGGTCCAGATGCGGCTCCACGTCTTGAGTCTCCTTATCAAAATCTTGGCAGAATTCTGAGTGAAGGAAAAATGAAAAGTTAGTCACAATTCATTTGGTAAAGCTTGAAGAGATTCACTCTGTGAAAGAAGCGTACCAGTGAGCGTGCCGAGCATCTTGCTCACGAAATCACCCAGATACTTCTGCATGGAGTTCGCCCTTTTGGCCATCTGCTCAAGCTTTTTGCCCCACTCGGTTCGTTCTTTCTTTAGTTTGGTGTTCTCTTCTTCTATCGTGCCGATTGCCAAGAGCTTCTTCTCAGCGGCCTCAGATTTATCCTTAGCCTCTGCAAGGACCTTATCCTTTTCCACGAGTGCCTTCTTCAAAACATTCAGGTCATTGGTTTTCACTTCGAGGTCCAGCTGAAGTTGGTTCTTCTCTGATTCCAAGTTGGCATACTTGGTTCCAATCTCACAGGTTTTCTAAAAACATCAAAGAAATAGTTCAGTCGACACTAATATTTTTCCACTCCCGAGTGGATAAGCGCAGTTCAATCGACCGAATGGTGGCCCGCCGTCAATGCCCACACTCCGACCGTGCGTCAATTTCTTAAGACTATTGCCCTTTGTAAACGGTTGACAATAGTCTCGGGGACTACACCTAGTGGGTGCACTCGGCGTGCCCCCACTGGATACAAAACCTCTCGACCAGGTCCGACCTGGCCGAGTCAAACAAAAAAAAGAGAAGAGTGTGTATTCCAATCTGACCACTGCCGATGCAAGCACTCGACAGTAGTCTCGAGGACTACACCCAGTGGGTGTGCTCAGCGTGCCCCCACTAGATACAAAACCACTCGACTAGGTCCAGCCTGGCCAAGTCAAAAAAAAGAGAAGAGTATGTCTTCCAATCAGACACCTGTCGACGCAAGCACTCGACAACGATCTCTAGGACTACACCCAGTGGGTTCACTCATTGTGCCCCCACTGGATCAGAAACAAGCAACCATACGACACAAGAAAACACCCAGTGGGTGCAAAGTCAAGATGGATAGGATTCAATTGGAAATGAACTTACAATCGCACTTACTCAGACGTTAGCTCGAAGCGTCGAGCTGGCAACGTACGCCAACTTGCTAGCCTCATACGCCTCCTTGGTCTGCGACAGCATCTATTCGGCCTGAAGCATGGCCTCTTTAGCAGCTCCGGTATGGTCTTCCGGGACAAGGTGCAGAGGATATGCAAGCATTGTAGGAGTCGGTGTTGCAGCAGAGGTAACAAGACTTACCAGAAGAGGCACAGTCGGCACTGTAGTCACAGCAACCGAACTAGCTGGGTGAGCACTCGACACGTGCGTTTCAGGCATGGTTTTAGCTAATTCAACAGTCAACCGCTACAGTTCTTCATCGTCCTCCAAGTGGATGATGTTCGTAGCTGTCAGTCGACAATGTCAGTTAGTCCAATCAACGAATCATATCTAGAAAACAGAACAGAATGAAGACTTGTCATACCTCATTGGGAGGTGGCCATGTCCACAGTGTCCACGTCCATGTGATCTTCTTCGTCTCCACGAGGCGATGTCACTGCGGTAACCGCTCTGACAAAAATATTCCACTCGATCGAAAGAAATATGAAACTTCACAACGACAAAAGAAAAAAAGAGGTAAACACTCACACTGAAGCGACTGGCACATCAATCCTCCTTCGGGGTAGATCCTTTCGAGGCTTGGGAGCGTCAGGTTTGGGTTGTTTGGCGGCTTTTTCTACTCACTCAGTTGTGGCAGCTCGGTCACGCTTCACATTCCTAGTGCTTGACACAAAGGTCATTCTTGGGGTAGCCGCCGGATCATGGAGATGCTTGGATCGAGATTCGATGGACGAAGGAGACTGGATCTCTTGCTCACTCTCCTCCGAGTAGTCTTCGCTCCCTTCGTTGTCCTTAGTATAGTCGATGTCGGTGCTTCGACCTTTGCTTTCCCAACCGACGTCAAGCTGATCCCCGGTCGGCACGGGCTAATGCATGTTTGTACACTCCTACAAGATGTAAAAATAGAAAAGTCAGTCGGCCAAAGATTCAATCACTCGACAAAGATATGAAAGTAATCGGCAAGGAAATAACTCACCACGTTTTGTGGCTTGTTTTCAGTAGAGAAAGGCAAGACCCGCTTGGCTCCTAATGGATTTTCGCAGGCTTCAGTGATGCCTCTGAGCCACTGAGCCACAGTTTCCCACCTTTGGGTGCGACCGAGTGGAATCCTCAGGGCCCGAATAATGCCACATGGCATGATACCTCGCGTGAAGAGGCTGAATACGTTGATCGAGGAATGTTTCAAGCAAGTCCATCCCAGTCACTCCGCCACAGACCAAGTTAACTACCTCATTCACTAGAATCCCTACCTGAACCATCTCCTCATCCGACACCTTTATCGTTCTAGAAACCGTCGGTCTCTCCAAAGTGAAAGGGGGAAGGCCAGTCGACATATTTGGAGATGCAATATCATTACAATAAAAGCAAGTCGACTGCCAGTTCCGGACTGACTCAGGAAGTGTCATCTAAGGATATGTATTCTTACTCCTCTTCTGAATCCCTAGACCACCACACAACTGAATGACATGAGTCCTACTATCACTCGGATTAGCTTTCTTCACCGATTGGGAGCGCACAGTGAAGATGTGTTTAAACAGTCCCCAATGAGGGGGACAGCCCAAAAAGCATTTGCACAGTGTTACGAATGCGGCAAGGTATGTGATGGAATTGGGAGAAAGATGATGATGTTGTGCACCAAAGTAATACAGAAACCCGCGGATGAAAGGATGAGGAGGCAAAGAAAAACCTTGCTCGATGGGAGTAAGGAGGAGGACCCGTTCTCCTTTGTGTGCCTCCGGCTAGACCTCCCCCTCACGCAGCCTCCACGACTTCTCACCTAGCATCCCATGTTCGACGAGCTCCAGAACATCCTACTTACGAACGGTTGATAGGAGAAAATCTCCCTGGATCCACCCTAGCGGCAGCGCGGATCGGCCAGCTGACTTCTTCGAGTTTCCGCCCTTTTTGACGTGCTCAAGCTTGCTCATCTGGCCTTTCGTCATCTCAGTGGTAGAGGAGGCACATCTAAGGAGCACCTGCGGGGCGGAGATGGAGAGGAACCAGATGATAATCAAGAAAAAGCACTACTCCAACCCAAGCATCGGCCGGATTTATAACCGTCCGAGTGAGTCGCTCACTGGTGGGCCCGTCGGATGTCTGTCTATCCCGATAAGAGAGGAGGCGCGATACATGGTGATAAGGGCGGCGCGATAATCGAGGCGTCGTTGTCCCCCTTGCCCTGGTTGTTGCGTCATCGCCGCACAACGCGCGCTAACCAAAATTTTGAATCCCGTGAAATCCGGACATAACGAAGTGATCCGTGACATCTGAAGATCCCTTAGGTCACTCGGGTCAACCTGAATGCTCAAATTCACTCGGACATACTTCACAGCAGAATCGATCAGGGTGAATGACGAAGACTTCAATTGACGCACAATTCTACTAAGCCCCGAAAAACGTTCAAGATCTGTATACCTTAATAAAATTTGCATCGACCTCTTCCTCACTCGAACCCCGATCCATTCGGGGGCTAATGATGGGGATATGTACCTAGGGTAGGGCCATAGGCCAGACCTACATGTCCTACCTAAGGGCACCTCATTAAAGACTTGAAGACCACAAGGAGGGTTCCGACTGGATAGCCATAGTGCCTGAATCACTAGGTAAGCAATCGCTCGAAACATTTCCCCCTTCACTCGACAATCAACTTCCACTCGGGAGAACCACAAGCCAGTCAACGCAGAAGACCAGAAGCCACTACACGGAGGCTGACACGCGGGCGTTCGGCTGGTCATCATAAGTAACATTACTTACGTACGTTATCAGTAACGTACGCCTTTAAACTCCATGGATCGAACCCTTGGTTGCCTGGTATTGATGAGGGGCAGCGCACTCTATATAAGCCACCCCTCCCCTCTGGCACAAGGGTTTGCACCCACTCTAACACACATATTCTACTCGACACAAAGCTCCAGAGCACTGAGACGTAGTGTTGTTACCTCCACGACAGGGGCCTAAACTCATATATCGGGTGTACAAGCTTGTCGTAGCTAGGACTCTACTCTCACCATTCATACCCCACACCTCTACTATCACCATCATTCCCACGACACTCACCACGACCATGGGGAGGATCTTGTCGAGCCCTTCGTGATTCAACATTGTGGACCTGTCCAGCGCGGCTCCTGGTGCATGGCGCCCTTCTCCCGCCGCCATTCCCTCACTCTCCCCAATCGGAGGGGTTGTGGTGGCATCATGGGGGAGAGGCGGCGGCTGCTTGGCGGATGGGAGAAACCTTACGCAAGAAGGAAGATGCAGGGAGGAGGCATGAGGCAAGGGAAAGCAATGACGGGCCAACCGCGGGTGTGGCCTTTATGCCAGTTTGGGGTGGTTACCGTGGCATCGTCGGAAGCGGCAAGGGCGACTCGCGACTGACCGAATGATACACCGCGCTGGGACCATACGCAATGTGGCCCTGATATGTCTCAAACGTATCTATAATTTTTGATGGTTTCATGTTGTTATCTTGTCATCTTTGGATGTTTTATGTACCTTTTATATCTTTTTTTGGGACTAACTTATTAATTCAGTGCCAAGTGCCAGTTCCTGTTTTTCTATGTTTTTGGCTCTTTTCAGATCTGTTGGAACAGAGTCCAAACGGAATAAAATCCCCAAAATGATTTTTTCCCGAACGGAAGAAGATCAGGGGGCTTGTGGGCCAAGCCAGGAGGGCTACAAGGAGCCCACAAGCCCCCACTCCGCCACCAGGGGGCGGTGGTCGGCAGGCTTGTGGCCTCCCTGGCGCCCCCCCTGACCTAGATCTTGCGCCTATATATTCCCTAAAAATCAGAACAAAATCAGGGGATCCACGAAAATACTTTTCCGCCGCCGCAAGCTTCCGTTTCCGCGAGATCTCATGTGGAGACCCTTCCCGGTGCCCTGCCGGAGGGGACTTTGAAGTTGGAGGGCTTCTTCATCATCATCATCGCCCCTCCAATGACTCGTGTGTAGTTCACTTCAGACCTACGGGTCCATAGTTAGTAGCTAGATGGCTTCTTCTCTCTCTTGGATCTTCAATACAAAGTTCTCCATGATCTTCATGGAGATCTATCCGATGTACTCTTCTTTGGCGGTGTGTTTGTCGAGATCCGATGAATTGTGGATTTGTTATCAGATTATCTATGATATATATTTGAGTCTTTGTTGATTTCTTATATGCATGATTTGATATCCTTGTAAGTCTCTCCGAGTCTTGGGTTTTGTTTGGCCAACTAGATCTATGATTCTTGCAATGGGAGAAGTGCTTGGTTTTGGGTTCTTACCGTGTGGTGACCTTTCCCGGTGACAGTAGGGGCAGCAAGGCACACATTGTGTAGTTGCCATCAAGGGTAACAAGGTGGGCTCTGTCGTAGATATGAGATTGTCCATCTACATCATGTCATCTATAAGGGATTGACAACCCCTTCATAGCGTTGGGAGCAAGCTTTTTGTGTTTGTGCAGGCTCTTGTGATACTCCTTCACTAGATCGATACCTTGGTTCTCAAATAGAGGGAAATACTTACCACCGCTGCGCTACATCACCCTTTCCGCTTCGAGAGAACACCAACGGAAGGCTCCAAGGCCACGGGGGAAATCCTTTGCATATTTGTCTAGGAAGTCCCTTAAGGTGTAGCCGTAGCAGAAGGATTCCTAGTGCCATCGACACACCTATTTTTGGCGCCGTTGGAAGGTCTTTTGTTGCAGTAGCAGAAGTATTTCGAGCGTCGTTGCCGGGGAAGGAGAGATCTATCCAAGTAGGTCTCACAAACTCATCTCTTGCATTTACTTTTTTGCCAGTTGCCTCTCGTTTTCCTCTCCCCCACTTCACATTTGCCGTTTTCATTTTCCTTTCTCCTTTGTCGTTTTCTTTTGCCTTTTGCCTTTTCGTTCGCCCTTTTCTCTCACTTGCTTT
This sequence comes from Hordeum vulgare subsp. vulgare, assembly GCF_904849725.1. NCBI lineage: Eukaryota > Viridiplantae > Streptophyta > Magnoliopsida > Poales > Poaceae > Hordeum > Hordeum vulgare. The sequence goes on along the minus strand of NC_058520.1, from coordinate 294,257,592 downwards.
CTGTTCTCTTGTGTGCTTTGTGCCTTCAATATGCTTGCATCTTCGCTTGCGTAAAATCTAGTGATATGGATCCTCATCCGCTAGCTAATCTCTTTAAGAGACCCACTTATGTGGAACGAATTGCTAGTGAGTTGAGTGCACTTGACTTTCTCTATGGATTTTTGGTTGAGATGTGTGAATCTGAAAATCGTGATCAAGAAATTCATGAAGTGATTCACGAGGGCTCCTTGGATGAAAAACATGATTGCAATGGTTTCACTATAAATTCTATTAGTGACAATCATGCTAAAAATATGAAAAACCCTAAGCTTGGGGATGCTAGTTTTGATATGTCCACTACTTGTTGCAATAATCATGATTGGGGTGATGATCTTTCTTATGATCTTGAAAATTTGTTCAAACCTCATGATGAATATGATATTTGCAATATTATTGAAAGTGGGTTTGGAGAAGTCATGACTTTAGTTGATGATAATCCCACTATTTTCGAAAAGCGTCAACTTTCCATGCATGTGGATCATGAAAAGAATATCCTTTGTGATAGTTACATTGTTGAATACGAATATGATCCCACATGTAATTATTATGAGAGAGGAAAATATGGTGGTAGAAACTTTCATACCACTAAATCACCTCTCGTTATGTTGAGATTGCTATTGTCTCTTTCTTCTTCCTTGCATATGGTAACTATTGGTTGTCTTGACAATATGTTTTTCTATAAAATCCCTATGCATAGGAAGTGGGTTAGACTTAAATGTGCTAGCCATATGCTCCATGATGCTCTCGTTGTGTTTCAATCCTTACCTTTTATGTGAGCATCATTGGAATCAATGCCTAGCTAAGGGCGTTAAACAAAAGCGCTTGTTGGGAGGCAACCCAACGAATCTATCATTTTTCTTTCTGTTTTGTGTTTTCCACACTTTCATAATTCTGTTATGGTTGTGTTTTTTGTGTTTCTTTTTGCGTTTGTGCCAAGCAAAACCGTTATGATTAGTCTTGGGGATGATTGTTTGGTCATGCTGGAAAAGACAGAAACTTTCTACTCACGAAACGAATTTTCATTTTTTTCTGTAAGAGACTTTGAGTTGATTCTTTCTACCGCTGATTGCTACACAAATTCTTCAGACTGTCGTAATTTTTCAGAATTGTTGAAGTAACAGAAGTATACGAAATATACAGATTGCTACAGACTAGTCTGCTGTTAACAGATTATGTTTTTGTTGTGTTGGTTGCTTATTTTGATGAAACTATGGATAGTATCGGGGGGTATTAGCCATGGAAGATTGAAAATACAGTAACCCAACATCAGTATAAGTAGAATTTAAGTTTTCTATAGTACCTAAGGAAGTGGTGGTTTGCTTTCTCATACTAATGTTATCACGAGTTTCTGTTTAAGTTTCGTGTTGTGAAGTTTTCAAGTTTTGGGTGAAGTTCTTATGGACAAAGAGATAAAGAGTGTCAAGAGCTCAAGCTTGCGGATGTCGAAGGCACCCCAAGAGATTCAAGGATGCCGTAAAAGCCTAAGCTTAGGGATGCCCCGGGAAGGCATCCCCTCTCTCGTCTTCAATCCATCGGTAACGTTACTTGGGGCTATATTTTTATTCACCACATGTTATGTGTTTTTTCTTGGAGCATCTTGTATGGTAGGAGTCTTTTATTTTTGTTGTGTCACAATCATCCTTTCTGCACACCTAGAGAGAGAGACATGCACTCACCGTGATTTTGTCGAGCTTCATTTATATCTTTTGGTAGACAATTCAGCTCACATGTGCTTGACTTATATCTTTTGAGCTAGATACTTTTTCTCTATGTGCTTCACTTATATCTTTTAGAGCACAGCGGTGCGTGGCTTGGTAGTTGATCTATGCTTTGAAAGTTGTCTCAAAAGGGGTAGTTATCCAAAGGGATACGAAAACTTCCACCTTCATGTGCATTGAATAGTTAGAGAAGTTTGATTCATCTCAATTAGTTTTGAGTTGTGGTTTTGGTAATATTGAAGTTATAATAGTAAGGTGTTGTGGATATAGAAATACTTGTGTTGAAGTTAGTGATTCCCGTAGCATGCACGTATGGTGAACCGCTATGTGATGAAATCTGAGCATGATTAGTCTATTGATTGTCATCCTTTGTGTGGCGGTCGGGATCGCGCGATGGTTTATACCTAACAACCCTTCCCCTAGGAGTATGCATTGAATGCTTTGTTTCAATTACTGATAAAACTTTTGCAACAAGTATATGAGTTCGTCATGACTAATGTTGAGTCCATTGTTTAGATGCACTTTCACCTTCCACCATCACTATCTTCTTAATGCCGTGCAACTTTCGCCGGTGCACAAAACCCACCATTAGCGTCCCTCAAAACAGCCACCATACCTACCTACTATGGCTTTTTCAAACTCATTCCGAGATATATTGCCATGCAACTACCACCATGACTTGTGCCACCACGTCTACATTGCTATTGCATGATCGTAAGATAGCTAGCATGATGTTTCCATTAATGTCTATGCCATGCTAGATCATTGTCATGGTACACTACCGAAGGCATTCCATATAGAGTCATCGTTGCTCTAAGTTTTGAGTTGAAAGTGTGATGATCATCATTGATGGAGCATTGTCCCATGTGAGGAAATAAAAGAGGCCAAAGATGCCCACCAAAATAAAAAATAAAAAAAAGAGGCCAAAGAGCCCACCAAAAAAAATGAGAGAAAAGGAGAGAAGGGACAATGTTACCACTTTTCCACACTTGTGCATCTTAAGCACCATGCTCTTCAGGATTGAGAGTCTCTCGTTTTGTCACCACCATATAGCTAGTGGGAAATTTTCATTATATAACTTGGCTTGTATATTCCAATGATACGCTTCCTCAAAATTGCCTTAGGTCTTCGTGAGCAAGCAAGTTGGATGCACACCCACTAGTTTTCTTTAAGAGCTTTCACATACTCGTAGCTCTAGTGCATCATTTGTATGGCAATCCCTACTCATTCACATTGATATCTATTCATGAGCATCTCCACAGCTCATTGATACGCCTAGTTAATGTGACAATCTTCTCCTTGTTTCGTCTTGCAACCTCCACCACACTCCACACCACTTATAGTGCTAAAACCATGGCTCACGCTCATGTATTGTGTGAGAGTTGAAAATGTTTGAGAAAGTAAAGGTGTGAAACAATTACTTGGCCAATACCGGGGTTGTGCATGATTTAAATTCGTTGTGCAATGATGATAGAGCATAGCCAGACTATATGCTTTTGTAGGGATAACTTTCTTTTGGCCTTGTTATTGTGAAAGTTCATGATAACCTTGCTAGTTTGCTTGAATTATTATTGTTTCCACGTCAATAGCAAACTATTGTTTTGAATCTAATGGATCTGAACATTCACATCACATAAGAGGAGTTACAAAGGACAAATAAGTTAGGTAGCATTGCACATCAAAAATTCAGTCTTTATCACTTCCCTACTCGAGGACGAGCAGGACTTAAGCTTGGGGATGCTTGATACGTATCCAACGTATCTATAATTTTTTATGGTCCCATGCTATTATCTTGTCATCTTTGGATGTTTTGTATGCATGAATATGCTATTTTATATCTTTTTGGGACTAACCTATTAACTCAGTGCCAAGTGCAAGTTCCTGTTTTTTCCGTGTTTTTGACCTTTTTGAGAGGAGAATTTTGAACGGAGTCCAAACGAAATAAAACCTGTGGAATGATTTTTCCATAACAGAAGACACGCAGAAGACTTGAAAACCAAGGCAGGGGACCTCGGAGGAGGTCACAAGCCACCCAGGCCCGGCCTAGGGGGGTCGGGCCTAGCAGGCTTGTGGGCCCCCTATGGCTCCCCTTCCCTAGTTCTTGCACCTATAAATTCCCTAAAAATCTGAAACCACGAGAGAGAGCCACGAAAATACTTTTCCGCCGCCGCAAGCTTCTGTCTCCGCAAGATCCCGTCTGGGGCACGTTCTGGTGCCCTACCGGAGGGGGGATTCGGACAGGGAAGGCTTCTCCATCAACACCATTGCCTCTCTGATGATGCATGAGTAGTTGACCATAGACCTTCAGGTCCATAGCTAGTACCTAGATGGCTTCTTCACTCTCTTGTATCTTCAATACAAAGTTCTCCATGATCTTCATGAAGATCTATCCGATGTAATCCTCTTTTGCGGTGTGTTTCTCGAGATCCAATGAATTGTGGATTTATGATCAGATTATCTATGAATTTTATTTGAGTTTCTTCTGATCTCTTATATGCATGATTTCATATCCTTTTAATTCTCTTCGAGTTGTGGGTTTCGTTTGGCCAACTTGATCTATAATTCTTGCAATGGGGGAATTGCTTGGTTTTGGGTTCATACTGTGCGGTGACCTCACCAAGTGACAGAAGGGGTAGTGAGGCACGTATCGTGTTGTTGCCATCAAGGGTAAAAATATGGGGTTTATATCTATTGCATGAATTTATCCCTCTACATCATGTCATCTTGCTTAAGGCGTTACTTCGTTTGTCATGAACTTAATACACTAGATGCATGCTGGATAGCGATCGATGTGTGGAATAATAGTAGTAGATGCAGAAAGTATCGGTCTACTTGTCTCGGACGTGATGCCTATATGTATGATCATTGCCTTAGATATCGTCATGACTTTGCATGGTTCTATCAATTGCTCGACAGTAATTCGTTCACCCACCGTAATATTTGCTATCATGAGAGAAGCTTCTAGTGAACACTATGGCTCCTGGGTCTACTTCACATCATATTTTCAGCCTTACACTTTTACTTTGTTGCACTTTCCGCCTTCAGATCTCACCTTGCAATCAATCGTGAAGGGATTGACAACCCCTTTGTAGCGTTGGGTGCAAGTTTGCTGTTTTTGCGCAGGTACTTTGGAGACTTGCCTTGATACTCCTACTGGATTGATACCTTGGTTCTCAAACTGAGGGAAATACTTACTGCTACTATGCTGCATCACCCGTTCCTCTTCAAGGGAAAAACCAACGCAAGCTCAAGAGGTAGCACTCTTGCATAAAAGTAAAAGATAGGCCCTTCGCAGAGGAAAGCAGAGGTTGTCATGCGCTTTTTGTTGGTATGCTAAATACCTTAGTGCAAAAGAACGTCACGTTATATCGCCCCTTATGATAGAAACCTTTATTATGCAGCGTGTCGCCTTTATTATTTTGCCATCACAAGTTTGTACAACGCTCAATTTTCTCTTACACTAATTGATCCAACACATTTAGAAGCAATTTTTATTGACTTATTGCACCGATGACAACTTACTTGAAGGATCTTACTCAATCCATAGGTAGGTATGGTGGACTCTCGAAAAAAATTGGGTTTAAGTTCTATGGATGCACAAGTAGTATCTCTACTTAGTGCATAATTTTTGGCTAGAAAAGATATTGTGCAAGGACCAGATGTTAAAGGATCTATGACAATATAACTTCTATGTGAATATGAACAAGCATAAATTATTACATTGTCTTCCTTGTCCAACGCCAACAATTTTTGCATATAATATTTTGATGGGGCTCACAATCATAAAAGATGTCCAAGATAGTATATTTGCATGTCAATCTTCTCTTCCCTTATTAACTTCTTCATGAATTGCTTCATTGACCAATGCTATGTTTGTCAATCTCCAATAGATTTTACTACTTATACTCTTCCTTATGTCATGTCATTACTCAACATAAGATTAGCATATGATATTATTCATTATTTCTTTTCCTTTATTTTGATTGAAACAGAAAAAGTAAAGAAAATAAAACTTGAACTAAACTTTATTATATCTCTCGCACATGATTACAAAGATAGATCACTAAGCAAGAACTCGAAAACAAAGGATCGAACAAAACTTTTTATTCAACTAAATCATAGGAAAAGTAAGGATCAAACTGGAGTAGATAAAAGAAAAGATAGTGGTGTGATACGATATCGGGGCACCTCCCCCAAGCTTGGCTCAAAGCCAAGGGGAGTGCCCATACCCCATACTCAATTCTCCCTTGGTGGTGAAGATGATGAAGGTGGTGGTGCATTCCACACTTCAGGCTTAGGAGGATCTCCTGTCTACGGATGACACTTTGGAGGGCGACAATGTGCTCTTGTAACTGAATATTTTCAATAGTGAGATATTTATTTTGCACACGAACCGCTTTGATGATCCGAAAGACTTCGATTTCAGTGGGAGTAAGATTATCATAGTAGGGTTTAAGGATATCTTCTTCATCTTCCACCGGTGAGGCTTGCTCTCTCACTTGAGTTTGATACACCGCCTTATCCTTGACTTCCAGGAGAACTGCCTAGGGTTCCTCCCTCTTGAGTTCTATCTTCATCAACCAAGCATCTCCTTTCTCGTTCTTGGGAGAGAGGGAAGACATGGTGCCTGGCCTTATTGGATCTGAGATAAGAATCACATAGAAAGAAGAACATGAGATGTCTCTCCAGTATGATGGTCAATATGTTCGGGGAGTAAATATAGATTTTTTTTATCAAGGGAAACAAGCAGAATGGTAGGAAAATGGAGTCGGGGAGGTTCCCGAGGTGGGCATAACCCACCTGGGCACGCCAGGGGGCCCACGTGCGCACTGGTGTATTATGCCCTCCTCGGGTGCCTTCCTATGTGTTTCTTATTTTCCTAATTTTTGCAATATTCCAAAACTTTCAAAAAATATTTTTGCGGATTTTTCAGAGTCCGTTTACTTACCGTATCACGTACCTCCTTTTTCACGATTCTGGAGTGTTCGAGAAGGTTTCTCTTATATGTTCCTTCGGTGTCATGGTTTGGATAATATTGCTTGCAACACTAATGGGCGTACCTCAGATATAGTGTTTAATTCTTTGACCATTGACCACCATCGGGTTAGTACCTTTGGCATTACTTATTTTAATAGCTCCAGAACGATAAACCTCTTCGATGATATAAGGTCCTTCCCATTTAGAGAGAAGTTTTCCTGCAAAGAATCTCAAATGAGAGCTGTACAAAAGAACATATTCTGCCACTTTAAATTCCCGCTTTTGAATTCTTTTATAATGCCATCCTTTAACTTTTTATTTAAATAGTTCGGCATTTTCATAAGCTTGGGTTCTCCATTCATCTAGTGAGCTAATATCAAATAACCTATTTTCACTGGCAAGTTTGAAATCATAGTTGAGTTCTTTGATTGCCCAATATGCTTTGTGTTCTAACTCAAGAGGCAAATGATAAGCTTTTCCATAGACCATTTTATAGGGAGAGATACCCATGGGATTTTTGTAGGCTGTTCTATAGGCCCAAAGTGCATCATCTAATTTCTTAGACCAATTCTTTTGAGACCTATTTACAGTTTTTGTAATATTAATTTTATTTCTCTATTGCTAAGTTCAACTTTACCACTAGATTGAGGATGATAGGGTGATGCAATTCTATGGTTAAGATCATACTTAGCAAGCATTTTACGGAAGGCGCCATGAATAAAGTGTGAACCACCATTAGTCATTAAATATCTAGGGACTCCAAACCTAGGGAAAAAACTTCTTTTAGCATTTTAATGGAAGTGTGGTGATCATCACTACTAGGTTGAGTAGCCTCTACCCACTTAGTAACGTAATCAACAACAACCAAAATATGAGTATACCCATTAGAGGAAGGAAACGGTCCCATATAATCAAAACCCCAAACATCAAATGGTTCAACAACAAGTGAATAATTCATAGGCATTTCTTGACGCTTACCGATATTACAAATTCTCTGACATTCATCACAAGATAAAACAAACTTACGGGCATCCTTGAAGAGAGTAGGCCAATAAAAACCAGATTGGAATACCTTATGAGAAGTTCTATCTCCCGCATGATGTCCTCCATAAGCTTCAGAATGACATTTCCATAGGATTTGTTCCTGTTCATGCTCAGGTACACAACGTCTAATAATACCATCTACTCCTTCTTTATAAAATGTGGGTCATCCCAAAAGTAATGTCTTAAATCATAGAAGAATTTTTTTTCTTGTGTTGGTATGTGAAAATAGGTGGTATGTATTTGGCAACAATAAAATTGGCATAGTCAGCATACCAAGGTGTGTTATGAGAAACATTTATTGCAGCTAATTGTTCATCAGGAAAACTATCGTCAATAGATAGTGGGTCATCAAGTACATTCTCTAACCTAGACAAGTTATCAAGAATGGGGTTCTCAACTGCTTTCCTATCAGTGATATGTAAATCAAATTCTTGTAGCAAGAGTACCCACCTAATGAGCCTAGGTTTAGCATCATTCTTTTCCAGAAGATATTTCATAGCAGCATGATCGGTGTGAACACTTTCTTGGGAATCTACAATGTAAGATCTGAATTTATCACAAGCAAACACAACTGCTAAAACTTCCTTTTATGTAGTAGCATAATTTATTTGAGCACTGTCTAGAGTTTTACTAGCATAATGGATGATATTTAATCTTTCATCAACTCTTTGTCCTAGAACAGCACCAACAGCATAATCACTAGCATCGCACATAGTTTCAAAAGGCAAGTTCCAATCAGGTGGTTGAACAATAGGTGCAGTAGTTAAGGCTTTCTTAAGTGTTTCAAAGGCTTACACACAATCATCATAAAAACAAATGGAACATCCTTTTATAAAAGATTTGTAAGAGGCCTAGAAATTTTAGACAAGTCTTTAATAAATATCCTATAGAAACCAACAAGACCAAGGAACTATGGATACCTTTAATATCCTTAGGACATGGATTTTCTCAATTGCATCAAATTTAGCTTTATCCACCTCAATGCCTCATTCAGAATTTTTATGACCCAAGACAATACCTTCATTAACCATAAAGTGGCACTCCTCCCACTTCAAGACAAGATTAGTTTGCTCACATCTCTGCAAAACTCGATCAAGGTTGCTCAAGGAATCATCAAAAGAAGTTCCATAAACAGAAAAATCGTCCATGAAAACCTCAACAATCTTTCACAAAAATCAGAGAATATAGCAGTCATACATCTTTGAAAGGTAGGAGGTGCATTGCATAAACCAAAAGGCATACGTCTATAAGCATAGGTTACAAAAGGACAAGTGAAATTGGTTTTCTCTTGATCAGATTGTGAAACAGGTATTTGAGAAAACCAAAATATCCATCTAGAAAACAAAAGTGTGTGTGCTTAGAGAGTCTTTCTAGCATTTGATCCATAAAAGGTAGAGGGTAATGATCTTTTCTAGTTGCTTTGTTTAATTTTCGGAAATCAATTACCATTCTATAGACAGGGACAATTCTTTGTGGGATAAGTTCATTCTTATCATTAGGAACAATATTAATACATCCCTTCTTAGGGACACAATGAATGGGGCTTACCCATCTACTATCAGCTATGGGATAGATTATACCTGCTTCCAGAAGACTTAATATTTCAGTTCTTACCACTTCTTTCATTTTGGGACTCAACCAACGTTGGTGATCAACAATGGGTTTAGCATCAGGTTCCATATTAATCTTGTGCTGACATAGAGTGGGACTAATGCCCTTAAGATCATCAAGAGTATATCCAATAGCAGCTCGGTGCTTCTTCGGAATTTTCAATATTCTTTCTTCTTCATGTTCTAAAAGGTTAGCACTAATAATAACACGATATATCTTCTTTTCATCAATATAAGCATATTTCAAAGTATCACGCAATTGTTTTAGTTCAAACACAGGATCACCTTTAGGTGGAGGTGGACCTCCTAGAGTTTTAATAGGCAAATTATGCTCAAGCGGAGGTTGTTCTTCAAAGAAGATGTTATCTATTTCATTTCTTTCATGCATATGCATATCATTTTCATGGCCTAGCAAATATTGTTCTAAAGGATCAGTAGGAGGCACAGCAATAGAAGCAAGACCAATTATTTCATCTTTATTAGGCAATTCTTTCTTATGGTGTTTTCTATTAAACTTGGAAAAATAAACTCATGAGACTCACCACCAAAACTAACACCGACATTTTGTTTTTGACAATCTATAGTGGCATTAACGATGTTCAGGAAAGGTCTGCCAAATATAATGGGACAAAATTCATCTTGTGAGGAACCAACAACAAGAAAATCAGTAGGATATTTTGTTTTCCCACACAATTCTTCAACATCTCTAACAATCCCAAGTGGGGTGAAGATGTCTCTATTAGCAAGTTTAACAGTAACATATATGTCTTCTATTTCAAGGGTTCTATTTCATCCATAATTTCTTGATATAAAGTAAAAGTAATAGCACTTACGCAAGCACCTATATCACATAAACCATGATAACAATGATCTCCTATTTTAACTAAGACGACAGGCATGCCAACAACTGGTCTATGTTTATCTTTTCCATCAGGTTTAGCAATTCTAGCAGCTTCATCACAGAAGTAAATAACATGCACATCAATATTTTCTTCCAAGAGATTTTTAATGATAGCAACACTAGGTTCTACTTTAAGTTGTTCAGATGGTTTAGGTGCTTTAATATTGCTTTTGCGAACCACAGTTGAAACCTTAGCATGTTCCTTTATCCTAACAGGGAAAGGAGGTTTTTCAATATAAGTGGTAGGAACAACTGGGTCAACATTATAAATGATAGTTTCTTCCTTGGCTATTGTTGGTTCTTTAAATTATTATTTAATAGGGGGGATGTTATTTAAACCACTTCTCCTTAAGGAGATCAACATGAGTAGCAAATGATTCACAAAAAGAGGCTACTATCCCAGAGTCAAGTCCATATTTAGTGTTAAGCTTTTGAAAAGCATCAGTATTCATAAAATATTTAACACAATCATACTCAGGCTTAATACCTGACTCTTTACCTTCATCAAGTTCCCAATCTTTAGAGTTGCATTTAATTCTTTCTAAGAGATCCCACCTGAATTCAATAGTCTTGTTCATAAAAGAACCAGCACAAAAAGTATCGAGGATGGTTTGATCATTACAAGAAAGTCGGGCATAAAAGTTTTGAGTAATAATTTCTCTTGAGTGCTCATGATTGGGTCATGAATATAACAATGACTTAAGCCCCCCCCCCAATCTAGAGCGATACATTCTCCTTCACGACGCCAAAAATTATATATATAATTCCGATCATGATGAACTAGATGCATAGACTAAAAACTTTGGTGAAATTCCAATTTCAATCGATTCGAGCTCCAAGATCCAATATCATCGGATAGCCTATATCATGCCAATTCCTTTCCCTCATAGGATAAGGGGAATACCTTCCTTTCAAACTTCATCTCCAAGTAAACCTGCAAGCTTAAATAATCCACAAACTTCGTCCATGTATATCAAGTGCTTATCGGGATGTGTAGTTCCATATCCTGCATAAGGGTTAGCTAGCAGTTGTTCTATCATACCCGAAGGAATTTCATAGCCAATATTTTTAGTAGGTGCAGTAGGTTGAGGGGTAATTAATTGTGGTTCCATTTGAGGTGAAGATACCCCAAACAAACCCCTCAAAAGATTGTTTTCCATAGTAGCAAGTGACAATAAATTTCAGCATGTAGCAATAAATTTTCCTTACCAATTTCCACTTACCAAGAGCGCATCACTCCCGGCAACAGCGCTAGAAAAGAGTCTTGATGACCCACAAGTATAGGGGTTCAATCGTAGTCCTTTCGATAAGTAAGAGTGTCGAACCCAACGAGGAGCACAAGGAAATGACAAGTGGTTTTCAGGAAGGTAGTTTCTGCAAGCAGTGAAATAGCGGTAACAAGTTGTTTGATAGAAAGATAATTGTAGAAAGTAACGAGTAGCAAGAGTAACAATAAGTGTATCAAGGTAGCCCAATCCTTTATTGGAAAAGGACAGGCCAAAGTGGTTTCTTCTAATAGGCAAAGCGTGTTTGAGGGCACACAGGAATTTCATCTAGTCACTTTCACCATGTTGGTTTGCTTCGTGTTCGATACTTTGATAATTTGATATGTGGGTGGACCGGTGCTTAGGTGCTGTTATTACTTGAACAAGACTCCTACTTATGATTAACCCCCTCGCAAGCATCCACAACTACGAGAAAAGTATTAAGATAGAGTCTAACCATAGCGTTAAACTTTTGGATCAAGATCGGACCCTTAAGAAGTAACGCAAAAACTAGGGTTTAAGCTTCTGTCACTCTAGCAACCCATCATCTAATAACTACTCTACAATGCATTCCCTTAGGCCCAAATATGGTGAAGTGTCATGTACTCGACGTTCACATGACACAACTAAGGGAACCACAACATAGACATCATCAAAATATCAAACACATATCAAGTTCACATGATTACTTGCACCATGATTTTTCCCGTGACCTCAAGAACAAAAGTAACTATGCACAAATGATGAATATGCTCAAGATCAGACGGGTATTAAATAGCATAATGGATTTGAACATTTTTTCTTCCACCAAAAAAAAACATATAGTAATCAACTACAAGATGTAATCTACACTACTAGCCTTTCACAAGTACCAATCTAAGGTTTCGGTGCAAAGATTGAACACAAGAGATGAACTACTATTTGGGAGGATATGGCTCTATTGAAGATGTTAATGAAGATTGGCTTCCCTAAGATGAGAGGGTTGTTGGTGATGATGATGACGATGGTTTCCCCCTCCGGGAGGGATGTTCCCCCAACGGAATCGCTCCACGGGAGGGCGAAAGTGCTCCTATCCAAGTTCTGCCTCGAGACGGTGGTGCTTTGTCCCGAAATTCATATCCCTGTTTTTTAGGGTAAAATGACTTATATACCAGAAGAGGGGCATCGGAGGTGGGCCCGGCTGGGCATAACCCAGCAGGGCGCGCTTGGGTGCCCTAGCACGCCCTGATGTATTATGCTCACCAAGTGGCCCCCTGTTGTAGTTATTTGCTCCAGTATTTTTCATATATTCCATCAAAATTCTCCGTCAAGTTTCAGCTTGTTTGGAGTTGTGAAGAATAGGTGACTTGACGTAGCTTATTTAGGTCCAGAATTCTAGCTGCTCGTATTCTCCCCCTTTGTGCAAACCTTGCATATTATGGGATAAAAGGCATTAGAATTACTTCTGAAAGCATTATTATGCATAAAACATTATAAATAACAGTAGGAAAACATGATGCAAAATGGACGTATCAACCTCACATTAACCCAGACATATATGACGTAGATTTCTTCCAAGAAACGTTTCAAGAACCACTCTACTTCATCCCAGAACATGGAAGTAGACAGCAGTGAATCTGACTTCACCCCAGAGCCAGAATCAGCAGAGCCGGAACTAGAGGAAGTTACTATTGCGGATGACGTGTCAATGTTTGACCATTACAGAAAGGCCTTCCACATGTTGATGCTGGTGAACCCGATGAGCACATTATTCACGACGACACGCATGATAGTGATGATGATGCATTTATTGATCTTGTACCATATATAGACAATCACAGACTATTATTAGTTTGTATGCATCCCAACTTATTTCTTTTAATCTTTGTCATGGCATGTGTTAAAATATGGTGGGAGCTAGTCTAGATCGCTCGGCGGGTACTTCTTCGTCGACGTCCCGCGCGTGGGGTACTTACATTCCACCCCTATTTCTTCGTAGAGTGTTGGCAGACAGTCTGGGGACTCCTGCGGGTGCTTCTTCATCGGCGTTGTTGCCCACCGGGAGAGGTGGTCGGGTAGGGAAGAAGGTGAAGGATAGAGGACGTGGCCGCGGGATAGTTAGGCGTACAGCTACGCCGTCCTTGTCGCCACCCCCACCTCATTCACCCAAGCACAGGACTACTAGGGTGGACCCGTTTGAGGTGGAGGTTACGGGGACTCCGGACCAGGAGCCTTGGGTCGACGGGCCTTCGGCCCATGAGACTCTGGTTCCAGAGGCTTATACCCATGAGACTTCTGTACCAGGGGCTATGTCCCATGAGACTCCCGCCCCAGAGGCTTCGGCCAATGAGGATACGTCCGGATGGGTACCTAGCCGGATCGGACTGAAGGGTCGGGGTGGCCGTGCTGATGGTGGCGGGGATGAGTGTACTGAAAGTGAGGGCGAGTTGGTTGAGGGGATCACCGTGTACCAGCATGGTAGTACACGTCTCTCGGCCGTGCCGGCAACCCGCGAGCACAGGCCGGTGATTAGGCCTGAAGGGGAGAAGTAAGTGCATTTACTCTTTTTATGCCTTTTTCCTTCAAGTTTCTTCAAATATTTAATGTATTGACCTTGTCATACAGCAGGGGTTGGCATCACCCCCTTGGAGTCCGCAAGCCGAACACCGTCCTTTGTGTGCTTTGCTCGCAAAATTTCCCGGAGTTTGTCACGTTGCCCGGTGAGGGTGAGGTCCCGACACTAGTATTTAGCTGGGAGCACTAGAAGTTTTCCCAGGGCCTGCCGGAGGAGATGATCGATGGTGTCTTGTGCCACACGAGGGTCGAGATGGTGATCATCAGCTTTTGGGTAATTTCTCCTTTTACATAATCTAAAATTAACAATATAGCTAGTTATTGTACTAATCAATGTTGTCTCGTTGATTGTAGACCTTCTACAAGTGTGAGGAGGGATAATGAGGAGGCGGTGGCCAAGGTTATAGAGGCCGAGTTGAAGCGTCTATTACAGAACTTACGCCACGATGCTCGGCCATGGGTTGTTCGAGACTACTACGCATCGCGTAGTATTAAGAAGGACAAGTCAGAGTGTCGGGGAAAGTTTCTGAAGAAGGAGCAGTACATGAAGTTAATTACCTATTCTTAAGGCCTTGTACTTAGTTTTATTGATTTGATTCATAGGTGTAGTGCTCAAATTTCTCTTTACTAACTTATAGGTGCCCCCTAGATGGTGTGCAGATAAGATGGATTGTTGGGAGGCGTTGGTGGATGAGTGATGCATAGGCCAATGGCGAGCCGTCCACGACAATGTGAAGGATCGGCGTGCCCAAATTGTTGGTGTGCCACACCATCACGGCAGTGCCAACTTATTTCAGTTTGGACGGAACTGAGTACGTGGTTTGCTTCATGATTCATGCAATTTATTCTTCATGCTAGTTTGAGGCCTTTACTAATACTTTGTTCTCTCTTTTAGGCGCATCACAATATCACGGAGGGGCCAAAGGTGTACGACCTCTATATCATGGCCCGTACTGCCTCCTACAAGAAGGTCATGGCATTCTCTGAGTCTGACCTTGATCGTCCACAGAAGTTTTCCAACATCTCCTCCCACAACAAGCTCGTGAGATACAATGATGAGGGCAAGGCGAGGAAAGGGGAGACTTTAACCCGAGCCAAGAACCTTTGGATCCAGAGTTGGTGATGATATCTGGTGGCGGGAGGCCCCATGGCTCGATAGCCATTGGAGATGGGCTGATACGTTGTCCTCTCCCTCTCCTGGAGATCAAGGCGCGTTAGACGAGCTCCTGTCCTGAGATATGGCCTCGTCCACGGCCAGTCGACCTTGCCATCGAGGTTGGTTATACGGACTAAGAAAACTTTCGTCCATTACATTGTGTGTGTGGCCATCGACGATTACAATGCTAACGAGGAATGGTGTTGCAAGCTACTCTTCAGAGAGAGAGCGACAACCCAGGCTGCTATTCAGGAGCTTCTGCAAGAGAGGGACCGGGTGGCGGCGGAGAGGGACCGGGTGGCAGTGGAGACGGCTCGGGCCGCGAAAGAGAAGACAACTTGGTTGTTGGAGGAGGAGATGGCACGGAATGAGGCAGCTCACCGAGCCATGTACAAGCTCCTTGTGGTAAGTTTCTTTTTCACATTAGGGAAATCATGCATGTAATGTACGTTTCATTACTAACTAATATGACTGACTCCTCAAAACAAAATGTGCAGTCTATGTGCGAGAAGACCGGTCAGACCCCTCCGCCGATGCGAGACATTTCTGCGATTGGAATGGTGAGTTTCATTTGAATGATCATTAGTTACTAGTATTAACATTTGAGTGTCATCATGCTAATGAGACATTGCAAAATTTCTTTGGTGCATAATAACTCCCGAGCCACATCACACAATCCTTCTCCAGGGCAACCTTCTACAGGTGAACCCGCCCCAAGCAACCGTGGTGATTCACATCCTTGATGATGACGACGATGAGTTTTCTCTAGTGTTCTGCTTAACAAATGCATACTTAGCTTCGTACATGCTAGTTAGCCCTATTGTGTCACGTACTTATCTTATTTTCCCCCAGAAATACATACTTAGCTAATTATCCTCCAAAATGACATAATTAGCTTATTTAGTTCATTTATGACATAATTAGTTAGTTAGGTAAAAATAGCATAAGAACCTTAGTTAGCTCATAAATGGCATATACTTAGCTTATCTTCCTCCAAAATGACATAATAAGCTCAAAATGGTATAAAAATAAAAATAAATAATAGAAGAGGGAAGAGAAGAAAAAAATATAAGAAGAATGAACTTCTTCTTTCTTCTTCTTATTATTATTTTCCTTCTCTTTCTTCTTCTTTTTTTTCTTCTTATTCTTCTTATCCTTCTTCTTAGCTAATTATCCTCCAAAATGACATAATTAGCTTATTTAGTTCATTTACGACACAAATAGCTTAGTTAGGTCAAAAATAGCATAATAACCTTGGTTACCTCATAAATGTCATATACTTAGCTTATGTTCCTCCAAAATGACATAATAAGCTCAAAAATAGCAGAAAAATAAAAATAGAGAATAGAAGAGGAAAGAGGAGAAAAAGAAAGAATAAAAGAAGAAGAGTGGGCTTCTTCTTTCTTTCTTCTTAGTATTTTCCTTCCCTTCTTCTTCTTCTTCTTCTTCTAGTCTTCTTCTTGTTCTTCTCCTTCTAACTTTCTTATTCTCATTTTGCATATTTGGTTCACTTCATGGAAGGTGTCATTGATGGGCTGCTATTGTTTTCTTTTTGTTTCGATTTGTATGGATAAACAGTGTCATGTTTCAAACTATGTGTATATATGGATGAACTATGTGAAAATATTTTTTGTCTTGCTCAATATTTTCACTATGATGTTGGATACATGGCCTATGCTTCTTCTATGATGTCTGAATCTACATATGATGTTTGAAATTGTATATATCATAGAAATATTCTAAAAATGCAGGGAAATAACTGAAAACAAACAAAAAAGTGACAATAGAGGCATTTTGCCGTCTGCGAGCTCATGGCAATGGTCCCACAAGGCAGCTACCTGTGCAACCTGGGAGCAGCACGTCTGACCTATATGGTCACTTTTTAGTCAGCTCGAGCCCACGGCACACGGCAAAGGGGATGCCCTGGCAGACAACAAAGGGGGCGCCTGTGGCAGACGGCAAAGGCACACGGGAAAGGCAGAAGGCTAAGGGGACACCCTTGGCAGACGGCAAAGGGGGCACCACTAGCAAACGGCAAAGGTAGACGGCAAAGGGGACGACCCTGGTAGACAGCAAAGGGGGCACCCCTGGTAGACGGCAAAGGCTCCAGCGACCTAACGGAGTAGATTCCTCTCGGCTCCCGTAAATCTCCTTTGCCGTCTGCTCGCGAAGGCGGACCGTCAGCAAAGATTTTTTTCCGTCCACTACAATCTGGCAGACGGCAAAGAAGGTCTTTACCATGCCTATATATGGCGGAAATTTTGTCGTCCATCAGCGGACGGCAAAGATCTTTGTCGTCCGTGGAGTAGTCCTTTGTCGTCCTCTATGACAGACGGCAAAGAAGTTGATTCCTGTAGTGACTAGATTATTAGTTGCATTCGATTTTTGCGCCTTTGCACATTATTCATAAACCTTGTTGTTCATAGGTTGCTTGACTGCACTTGGGTTTTGCGCCAAGGACGCAACGGCTTATCTAGTTGATTTGAAGTATCGTTATGGGCAAGGCATGGTGATGGCGTTATGGCAACCCATAAACATACTATGTTGCGTGATAATACTTAATTCTGGATCTCATGTGACGTTGCCTAACTGCTGGCCATACAGACATCGCTAAGAATATTATATGAAGGGATGCCCTCAGGTTGTGGTGTCTAAGGTTATATGGTCTAAGTCGGTTAGGAGGTGTCATCGTCTGTGATAGGAGAAACCGTGACGGTAGCGGCAAATACCGTGTTGCCAATGGTCAAGGAATGTTGGAGGAGCCCAGGTGGGGAACGGATGTTGGATCCATGACAACGTATTCGGTGGCGGGGCGGCTATTTTTGGCGGCGGCGACATGTAGGTGGAAGAGAACGCGTGCAGGAGAGGGCGTATCAAAGTGTCAGTTATGTGCGACGCGTGGGTCACATACTGAAAGTGTGTTATATCGACTAGAGGGGTGAATAGGCGATTTTTATGAATTATTCACTGAGGAATCTCTTTGAGAGGAAATTTCTCAGTCACGAAGTGTGAGGAGAGGAATAAGTACTCAGCGGAACATGCAACACAAAAAAAACATAGTCTTCATGACGAAATGAAACATACGATTCGCACAAGTAGCATGATCAGGATACGCACGTGAAGAACAAGTGAAGTGAAGAATTTGCGTGAGGAAATTGTGAAAGTCTTCAGTCAAATTCTTCAACTAGTAACACTCAATTTCATGAACACATAAATGACAAAATGGAAGGGTTGAGGAAATAGAACCAGGTACTCAGCAAAGACAATGATTTGATGACCCACTTCTAACTGGTGTGATAGTCGTATGTCTAGTTTGGAGCAGCTTGGTATTTAAACCAAAGGACACATAGTCCCAGGACACACCGTCCTTAAGGTATTCTCCTTGACCTAAGGACACATGGTCCTCGCCCAAAACTCGTGGTAAGTCTTCATGACAAACTTCCAAACCCTCACAAACTCAGTCACCCAGCGATCCACAATTTACTACTAGATGATCTAGATGAGTGACGCCTAACCGTCTGGAAGATGCATAGTCTTCAAAGGTAACAAACGTCGGTTCCACACAGGAACAATCTCTTCAATGCTGCTCAATCACTTTGGGGTGCTTGGGTTTTGGTTTGGGTGTTTGGGGTTTTTCCTAACTGATGATTTTCTCTCTAAGTCTTTCAGGAATGGGTTGCTCTCAAATGACAAATGTTAGTTTCTCTCACGGAGCAGGCAACCAGCTAGTGGTTTTGGGGCAACTACTTATAGCCTGGGAGCAATCCGAACATGATTTGACATAAATGCCCCAATGATATGAGTGTTATGTGGATAAGGTTAGTGTGACATCCTCGACTTTTGCAACAGTAATTATTGTGATTAAGCTACAGTGATCACCCACTAATGATGCCACGTCATTGAATTTCCATCTCAGACCCGCGTTGATTCGAGTCTGTTCGGATCCAAAAATTTGAAAACAAAAGAAAATTATTTTATAAATTCATGTTAAATATCAAAAGAATATATATGTAAAAAAGAAAGTATTAAGAAAATCATAGTGATAAAAGGAAGTATAAAAGAAAAGGTATTTAAAGAGAAAAATCGAATAGTATAATAAATAATGTAAGAAACAAAAAAAAGAAAAAAAAGCAACCCCACCCCCCTGGCCAAGCTGGGCCAAAAGGCCCAACCGGCCAGCCCACCCGCGCCACCCTCCCCACAAACCCTAGCGCCCCCTGGCGAGGGAACCCCCCCCCCCCCCCCACGCCACCCTCGCTACTCCCTCCCCCCCTGAGTGCCGCCAGCCTCCCCCTCGTGGGGGGCCCCACCCCCTCCCACCGACAACTCCCCACGAGGGGCTCCCTCTCTCTCTCTCTCGTGATCCTCTGCCCCCCCCCCTCGGCCTCCACCTCGCCCCACCTCGGTCGGCGCCCCTCGGCCTCCTCCTTCAAGCCGGCGAGCCGCCCCCCCCTCGGCCTCCACCCCGCCGGCAGGGGCCCCGGCCTCCTCGAGGTCCCTCTTGCCGGCCTCACCCACTCCGGCCGGCTCCATCTCCGGGGGGCCCTCCTCACGGGGGCCCCTCTCGGCGAACCTCCGGCCGGCTCCTCCTCTCCGGTGACCGGCATCATCGTCATCGTCACCGCCTCGTCCGCCTCCACGCCGTCTCCTCCGCCCCTTCCCGCGAACTCCGGCTTCACCGGCCCCTCCCGTCAACGTCGGTGAGCCCCTCCTCGGGCTCCTCCCACCATGTCGTTCTCCTCGCCGCCCCGGTTCCGTTCCAGCAAACGGGACCCCGATCCATCGACGGTAGACACCGGTAGGAGGGATTGAAGTTTAGGTTCTTCTATGTTAGTTAGCAGAGAGTTGTTTCTCTGTTTTCTATTAACACAGAGGGAGATGAGAGTATTGAGAGAAAATAAATAAAAACAAATGTTGTATTCCGTATGTATGTATGTATGTATTTGATACCCGTAATTATGTATGTATTGCGTATATAGATATTGGAGGAATACGATATTTGCATGTTTATATCTATGGAAAAAATCGAGTATATGGCCTATGTCACTTACCGGTGGGGCCATACCTCCACACCCACTTACAGGGAGGCCCCACACTCACTTTGAAGAAAATGGAAATTAAAATATAAATAATAGAAATATATGTTTTTATTAAATAAATAAATAAATAGATATAATAATTAATTAATGAGTTAATGAATTAGTTAAATAGATATATAAGTTAATCTGTTAACTAGAATAATTAATTAACCTAATGAGAGAATGCCACGTGGGTCCCTCATTAAATTAATCTGATTAAATAATATTTAATCTTAAATAAAACTTGTGCCTATGACGTTCGGGACCCGCAGGTCAGTTGACCAGTCAACTGCTGATGTCAGCATGACATCGCGATGATGTCATAATGGGATTTTATTATAATAGCTAAATCTGTTTTTAATTCCTAAATAATTAATAAAATTTTGAAAATTAATATAAAATAATCCGTAAGTCAGATCGAAATATTTTCAACATGAAAGTTGATCAGCAGAACGAGACGAACCCGGATACACGGCCCGTTCGTCTGTCACGCGTCCCTAGCATAGCAAACTTGGAACTTTTCCATCATTTCCAGTATAACCCGTAATAGCCCGAGACCCGGAAAATATCATCAAATATTCTTCCGACCCGTCTATGACGGATGTTGTTGCGTTAGCTCATGTCTAGCCTGCATCTTGCCATGTCATGCTTTGTGTTGCATCGGTGCTATTATTTATTGTTTCTTCCCCCTCTTCTTACCGGTAGACCCCGAGACTGACGCTGCTGCCGGGTACATCTACGACCCTGCCGATCAGTCCTTTGCCGCAGAGCAGCAAGGCAAGCAAACTCCCCTTGATCATTCCTATATCGCCTATGTCTTTCTTCCTACTGCTTGCATTAGTATTTTGCTACTGTTGTAGTTAGCTCCTATATCTGATGCATAGCCTATTTTTGATGAACTGCTACTTTCAGTCCTGTACCTTTAATCTGCTTAGTATAGGCGGAGCAGTCATCCCCTCTGACCTCGTAGATCAGTTGCCTCGCTTGTTTTCAAATCTCGATCTCTGATCGACGAGCCAGACCCGACACAGCACGTTCACCCCCCTTCGTTGTACGACGCTACAAAGATACTATCGGGTACCGAGGGTGACACCTCGCTAAGTACTCTTGATGATATCTCTGTAGTATAGCTAGTCGGTCGTGGTTATCGAGGGTGATTCCTCTTTCACCATTCCCGATGACGCCTCTGCCGTCCAACCCCGCGAGTGTGGGACCCCCGAGGGTGATTCCTCTAAGCCCACCTTGACGGGTACATCGTTCGGAATCCAACGAGGGTGATACCTCGGATTCCCCCCGATGTTACAACCACACAGTTACTCGACCATGTTACTGGGATCATTGGTGATTAGTTGTAAGCCGGGTGGATTCCCGTGAGACTGTGTTGTTGGCCTAATTAAAATGCTAATGAATTTGGGTATTTGATCTGGGTTGGTCGGAGACCTTTTCGCACTAACCGGCTACGCGGGAAGAATTATGGGTACTCGGCGTCGCGGTATCAGCCGAAGCTTTTCAGATGCCAGCAATGTAGCGGCGCGCGCCCGAGTGGTCCCGAGATGCATCGCGCTTGTGATTAAGGGATGCTAGGACTGACGTCGGCCGCCCACGCCACGTGCAGGAGCGTGAAGGGGAACTGGGCCCACGAACCCTTTGTGCTTAGGATTTAGACCGGCGGGCTGGCCTCTCTGATTAGTCTTAGGTGGGGCTGCGACGTGTCGATATTCCGAGGCCGGGCAGGACCCAGAAAAGTATGTCCGGCCAGAGTGTTATCGAGCGTGACGGGACATGTGGTGCACCCCTGCAGGGATGAAATTTAACTATTCGGATAGCCGTGTCCACGGTTACAGGACGACTTGGAGTTGTGCCCCGATCTTTTACAACTACAATTGTTACTTAACTGGAATTAGTTTGCCTCGGGATTGCTTCCTCGCAGGGAGTCGAGGGAGGATCTTTAGGCGTGACCTCACTTTAATATTGCTGCAACAATATGACTATTAATGTGTTACCCCCTGTTCTACTCTCGTCTATTGCTGCAAGACCCTGAAGATGCTAGTCTTCGATAGGAGTAGGCCTTCTCTCTCTATTCTCGCATTGCTACAGTCAGTCCACATATAACCCCCTTCTTTGATACTGATGCATAATTAGAATAGTTTTGATGTAAGACTTGCGAGTACTTTGGATGAGTACTCACCCTGCTTTGCTCCCCCCTTGTTCCCTTGATCCGTTTGCTGCGACCAGATGATGGAGCCCAGGAGATGGAGGTCCCCGCCGCCGACGACTGCTACCCCGACGGTGCCTACTACTACGTGGAGGCCGATGATGATCAGGAGTAGTTAGGAGGTTCCCAGGCAGGAGGCCTCGCCTCGTTCGATCATTGTATCTTTTGTGCTAGCCTTCTCTAAGGCACCCCATGTTTTATGTCTGTACTCAGATATTTGTTGCTTCCGCTGACTCGTGTGTTTATCGAGCTTTCGTATTCTATCCCTCGAGGCCCCTGGCTTGTAATATGAAGCCGATGTTATTTTCTTTTGTGTCTAGAGTTGTGTTGTGATATCCTCCCGTGAGTCCTTGGGTTTGATCGTACGCATTTGCGTGTAAGGTTAGCGTACGATTAAGCCGAGGGCGTCACAAGTTGGTATCAGAGCCGAGTGCCTATAGGTATCCCCCTTTCCAACTCCTTGGCCGAAGTTGAGTCTAGTGTTTGAAAAACTTTACTAACACTGATGTTGTGGCTTACGGGCCCACATCTCAATTGGGTGGTATTAGTATCTTTTACTCCTTTCCTATACTCTGGGCTCTACTTTCTCTTCTCTTTCGGGTCAAAGATTTTACTAACTCTAACATTAGGTTCTCGAATCACATCGATCCGGAGCGCTGGACTATCTACTCTTTTTCTCCTGAATATGTATTACACACACTGTCATTGACATCCGTCAATCTTATTTTCAGATGCGTCCCGCAAGACAGCACGTGCGCCTGACACAGGCCACTGAGACGACTGGGTTCCCGGCCATTTTGGTCGATCTCCTGACCAGGCTGGGATATCGCTGGTACCCCGAGTACACTGTGTTCGAGGATTTCCGCGAGTACAACCAGTACCAGTACCAGGCTGAGGGTCGCATCTTCGACCAGAGGGGCGGCGAGACCCTCGAGCGCCACGTGTTCTGTGGTATTGGAGTGTCGGTCGAGATGGCCGTCCATGATGCGGCCTACGTCGCCATCACCCGTCTCCGTGGAGTGTACCCTTACCTGGAGGAGAGCCCTTTCAGATACATCCCGCATGCTCCTGCTGGGGATGAGACTGGATCTGATCTCACTGCCTACGCTTCTGACGTTCGGGAGCGCAGCGACCGTTCCTACGTCGCTGTCTGCGCCCCCTACGTGACGCGTCGCTACGACGCGCGGGTTCTGGTGCAGTACACTGAGGCAATGGATCGTGCTTTCCGAGCTCTGACTGTGGAACTGTATGCTACGCGCGCTCGTCTTTACGACGCGTTGACAGAGCTGCAGCCATCACACTGTTCGAGGGTTCCACCTATGCGCATCCGCGAGCCGAGCAGGACAGAGCTACCATCAGCTCTCGAGTGGACTGATGTTGGGGGTAGAACCCCTGCACTTGGACCTCAGCTGCTCGACTGGATGTGGTACCCTCACCAGAGTCACAACGGGACACAGGGTCCTGTCCCTACCTTCTATCACCGCCAGCTACCAGGAGTCGATCGTCCTCTCCGACATTGATGTAGCCTTATCGCTACATCTCGTTGTGGTACTCTTCCACCGCGTGCCTGCGCGCCGCCTGGTGAGTCCAGGGTATCGTCTAATGCGTCCGGGCTATCGCCAAATTTTGAATTTTTAATCGTTAGTCTGTAATCGAACTTATGTATGGGTCTGTATGTCGAACTCAACTACTATGGAGTATCTATCCCATTTCCCTTTCATTATGCTTAATTACTTCATGAATGCGTGCGATGCCTTTGCAATTACTTTAAGCTAAACTACCCCTGCTAAATATTTAACAGGATGGTTAGACCAGCTGGCCGCCCGCGTGGCCCTGCCAACGATGCACCACCCCCGCCTCCTGAGTATATGGCGGGGATGATCCAACAGTTTGAGCTGAACCGCCAGTTTATGCATGGGCTCATGGATCAGTTCCAAAGGCCGAACATGAACCAACCGCAAGGCGTGACACTGCAAGACTTTTGCCGTCTCTACCCTGCGATCTACCGCAGCTCAACTCAGCCTCTAGATGCTGATGACTGGCTCCGTGACATTTCCTATGAGCTAGAGTCTGCCAATGTGCCCCTGGCAAGCTATGTCAACTTTGCCGCCTACTTTCTGAAGGGTCCCGCTGCTCAATGGTGGGACAGTCACAAGCGCTCTCAGCCCGATGGAACTATCATCACTTGGGCAGAGTTCAAGGCTGCTTTCCGTGCTCGATACATTCCCCAGGGAATCATGGACCGGAAGAAGCGTGAGTTCCGCAACTTGGTCCAGGGCAACAAGACTGTGGATGCTTATCAGCGGGAATTTCTAGAATTATCTCGCTATGCTGAAGAAGACATTGCGACTGATGCACGCAGGCAGGAGAAGTTCCGTGAAGGCCTCCACCCTGATATCAAGCTGACACTCCTCGTTCAGGACTATGCTGATTTCGCCACCCTCGTGAACAAGGCTATTCAGGTTGAGACTGGTCTGCAGGAATACAAAGATAGCAGCAAGCGCAACCGTGACATGGGCTCATCTTCAGGCTCATCTGCACAGAAGCGGAAGATCTGGATTCCCAACAACATGTACCATGCACCTGCTCCTACTCCGAGGCCGTCCTATGCTGCACCTCGCCTGCCTCCTCCACCACCTAGGCAGCCGAGGCTTCCAGCTCCACCGCCTCGAGTTCCTCCTTCCCGTCCTGAGGACGGGCTGTGCTTCAAGTGTGGCCGTCCAGGTCACCGTGCTAGAGACTGCAGGCAGAATCCGAATCAGCTGACACTTCCCGCAACTGGCAGTGGCAACAACCAGAACCGCAACTTCAACACTAAGCCTGCTTATGTTCGTGGTCAGGCCAACAACATTGATATGGGTCAAGCTCAAGACCAGCCTGCTACAGTGATGGGTACACTTCTCGTTAACTCAGTACCTGCTTCTGTATTGTTTGATACAGGAGCATCGCATTCCTTTATGTCGGAAAATTTTGCATACATGCATGACATTAGGAGCGAAGAGATGAACATCCCGATAGTGGTAAACACCCCTGAGGGCGAATGCCGAACCTCTGTGGTTTGCCCCCATGTTCCAGTTGAAATTGAAGGATTAGAATTCCTTGCCAACCCCATCCTACTAAAGTCATCCAACATTGATCTCATACTGGGGATGGACTGGTTGAAAGCTCATACGGCATCGATCGTTTGTGCCACCAAGACCGTCCACCTCCTACACCCTTCAGATGAAGTAATAAGCTACCATGCGCATCTCGTCCATAATGCTGAGGCACGACTGTATGCTTTGAATGCATTAAATGCGTCGCCTCTTGAAGGGATTGAAAACATTCCGGTGGTCCGAGAGTTCCAAGATGTCTTTCCAGAAGAACTTCCGGGGATTCCCCCTGCTCGAGTTGTCGAGTTTGTCATTGACTTGGTACCCGGTACCACTCCTATTGCCAAGCGTCCTTATAAAATGCCACCACATGAACTCCTTGAACTTAAGCAAGAAATTGACAACTCGCTCCGTCTGGGTTTCATCCGTCCGAGTTCCTCTGCTTGGGGAGCACCTTCTCTCTTTGTTAAGAAGAAGGATGGGACAAATCGATTGGTTCAAGACTACCGTCCTATCAACCAGGCCACTATTCAAAACAAATATCCTCTCCCTCGGATAAATGATTTGTATGATCAACTTGCTGGTTCCACCGTTTTCTCTAAGCTCGACTTGAGATTGGGATACCACCAGATCCGTGTTCGCAAGGAAGATATTCCAAAGACCGCCTTTGTTACTCGATATGGATCATACGAGTACACCGTCATGTCCTTCGGCTTAACCAATGCACCGGCAACCTTCTCTCGATTGATGAATTATATATTCATGGAGTATCTTGACAAATTTGTCGTGGTATATCTGGATGATATTCTGGTATTTTCGAAGAACAAAGAAGAGCATGCTGAGCATCTTCGTCTTGTACTGGATAAGCTTCGGGAGCATAAACTCTATGTGAAGTATTCCAAATGTGAGTTCTGGCTAGACGAAGTGACTTACCTTGGTCATGTGATTTCCAAGGATGGTATTGCGGTCAACCCCGAACGAATTCAAGCTATTCTTGACTGGACTCCCCCGAAGAATGTCAAGCAAGTCAGAAGTTTTCTCGGACTCGCCAGCTATTGCCGTCGATTCGTCAAGAACTTCTCCAAGATTGCGAAGCCCTTAACCAACCTGCTTCACAAAGGTGTTAAGTATGAATGGACTGATAGATGTCAGGAAAGTTTCCAGGCACTCAAGGACAAACTGACGTCCGCTCCAGTACTTGCTCCTCCAGATACGAAAAGGGACTTCGTCATATACTGTGATGCTTCTCGTCAAGGAATAGGTTGTGTCCTAATGCAGGATCGCAAGGTGATCGCTTATGCTTCACGTCAACTGCGTGCTCATGAAGAGAACTACCCAGTTCATGATCTCGAGCTTGCCGCAGTCATTCATGCATTGAAGGAATGGCGACAATACCTTGTCGGTAATCGCTGTGAAATCTACACCGACCATCAAAGTCTGAAGTACTTGTTCACTCAACCGGAGCTGAACCTGCGTCAACAAAGATGGATGGAGCGTATAGCAGATTTTGACTGTAGTATATCATATACCCCTGGCAAGGCTAATGTAATGGCCAATGCCTTAAGTCGCAAGTCATACTGCAACCACCTCCAGGTTCATCAGGTTCACGATCGTCTGCAAGAGGAATTCCGTAAGCTGAACCTCCACATTGTTCCTCAGGGTTACATTGTTCCCCCTCCTGAAGATTGTCAAAAGATGAACCTTCGTGTTGCTAATCAGGGTTCCCTCAGTAACCTAGTGGTTGAACCAGATCTTGTGAGCTCCATAAAGAATCTGCAAGACTTTGACGATGATGTCGACAGGATTAAGAGCTATATTGCAAAGGGTAAACCCTCCTTTTTCACTGTTGATGAAGGTGGCGCCTTGTATTTCAAGGGTCGCCTATTCGTCCCAAATAAGAAGGAAAATCTCAGGATGACTGGGAAGGTGATGGAAGAAGCTCATGACACACCACTGTCTATTCACCCGGGTAGTACCAAGATGTACCAAGACATCCGACAAAGATTCTGGTGTCCCAATATGAAACAAGACATTGCACGATATGTGGCAGAATGTGATATATGCCGGCGTATCAAAGCAGAACACCAAAAGCCTGATGGAACTCTGCAGCCTATCTCTATTCCTGAGTGGAAATGGGACCATGTTGAAATGGACTTCGCCACTGGTTTTCCCAGATCTCAGAAAGGTAATGATGCTATTCTTGTCGTCATTGATCGACTGTCTAAAGTTGCACATTTCCTGGCCATCAAAGAAACAATTAATGCTAGTCAACTGGTAGATCTTTATATGTCAAGAGTTGTTTCACTTCACGGTATTCCGTTGGTAATCAGTTCGGACCGTGGCAGCTTGTGCACTTCTAAATTCTGGGAAAGTTTTCAGAAGGCTATGGGGACTCATCTGTCCTTCAGCACTGCATTTCATCCTCAATCCCAGGGACAAGTTGAACGAGTCAATCAAATTCTCGAGGACATGCTTCGAGCTTGTGTCATTTCTTTCGGTAAGAAATGGGAGGAATCTCCCCCGTATGCCAAGTTCTCTTACAACAATAGCTATCAAGATAGTCTGAAGATGGCCCCTTTCGAAGTATTGTATGGGCGAAGGTGTCGAACTCCTCTGAATTGGTCAGAAACTGGGGAACGATCACTCTTCGGTCCGGATATCATTCAACATGCCGAAGATCAAGTCCGCATTATTCATGAGAATCTGAAGGTTGCTCAGTCTCGTCAGAAGAGTCAGTATGACCGTCATCATCAAGATATGGTCTATCAACCTGGCGAAAAGGCTTATCTTCGTGTCACACCAATGAGAGGTGCACACCGTTTCGGAATCAAGGGCAAGTTAGCCCCTTGTTATATTGGTCCTTTCACTGTTGTCGAAGGGCGTGGAAGAGTGGCTTATCAATTGGAACTGTCGACGAACCTTTCTCAGGTTCACGATGTCTTCCATGTTTCTCAGCTCCGTCGCTGCTTCAAGGACCCTATTCGAGCAGTGGATCACGATATGCTTGAACTACAACAAGACCTCTCTTATAAAGAGCATCCGGTCCGCGTTCTCGACCAAGCTGAACGTAAGACTCGTCGCAAGGTCACCAAGTTCCTTAAGGTGTAGTGGTCAAATCACTCTGAAGATGAAGCCACTTGGGAACGCGAGGATCATCTTCGTGATGAATACCCCGGGCTCTTTCCCTCTACCTCTTAATTCTCGGGACGAGAATTCTTGTTAGTAGGGGAGAATTGTGACATCCTCGACTTTTGCAACAGTAATTATTGTGATTAAGCTACAGTGATCACCCCTAATGATGCCACGTCATCGAATTTCCATCTCAGACCCGCGTTGATTCGAGTCTGTCCGGATCCAAAAATGTGAAAACAAAAGAAAATTATTTTATAAATTCATGTTAAATATCAAAAGAATATATATGTAAAAAAGAAAGTATTAAGAAAATCATAGTGATAAAAGGAAGTATAAAAGAAAAAATCGATATTTGCATGTATTGCGTATATAGATATTGGAGGAATACGATATTTGCATGTTTATATCTATGGAAAAAATCGAGTATATGGCCTATGTCACTTACCGGTGGGGCCATACCTCCACACCCACTTACAGGGAGGCCCCACACTCGCTTTGAAGAAAATGGAAATTAAAATATAAATAATAGAAATATATGTTTTTATTAAATAAATAAATAAATAGATATAATAATTAATTAATGAGTTAATGAATTAGTTAAATAGATATATAAGTTAATCTGTTAACTAGAATAATTAATTAACCTAATGAGAGAATGCCACGTGGGTCCCTCATTAAATTAATCTGATTAAATAATATTTAATCTTAAATAAAACTTGTGCCTATGACGTTCGGGACCCGCAGGTCAGTTGACCAGTCAACTGCTGATGTCAGCATGACATCGCGATGATGTCATAATGGGATTTTATTATAATAGCTAAATCTGTTTTTAATTCCTAAATAATTAATAAAACTTTGAAAATTAATATAAAATAATCCGTAAGTCAGATCGAAATATTTTCAACATGAAAGTTGATCAGCAGAACGAGACGAACCCGGATACAAGGCCCGTTCGTTTGTCACGTGTCCCTAGCATAGCAAACTTGGAACTTTTCCATCATTTCCAATATAACCGGTAGTAGCCCGAGACCCGGAAAATATCATCAGATATTCTTCCGACCCGTCTATGACGGATGTTGCTGCGTTAGCTCATGTCTAGCCTGCATCTTGCCATGTCATGCTTTGTGTTGCATCGGTGCTAATATTTTTTGTTTCTTCCCCCTCTTCTTACCGGTAGACCCCGAGACTGACGCTGCTGCCGGGTACATCTACGACCCTGCCGATCAGTCCTTTGCCGCAGAGCAGCAAGGCAAGCAAACTCCCCTTGATCATTCCTATATCGCCTATGACTTTCTTCCTACTGCTTGCATTAGTATTTTGCTACTGTTGTAGTTAGCTCCTATATCTGACGCATAGCCTATTTTTGATGAACTGCTACTTTCAGTCCTGTACCTTTAATCTGCTTAGTATAGGCGGAGCAGTCATCCCCTCTGACCCCGTAGATCAGTTGCCCCGCTTGTTTTCAAATCTCGATCTCTGATCGACGAGCCAGACCCGACACAGCACGTTCACCCCCCTTCGTTGTACGACGCTACAAAGATACTATCGGGTACCGAGGGTGACACCTCGCTAAGTACTCTTGATGATATCTCTGTAGTATAGCTAGTCGGTCGTGGTTATCGAGGGTGATTCCTCTTTCACCATTCCCGATGATGCCTCTGTCGTCCAACCCCGTGAGTGTGGGACCCCCAAGGGTGATTCCTCTAAGCCCACCTTGACGGGTACATCGTTCGGAATCCAACGAGGGTGATACCTCGGATTCCCCCCGATGTTACAACCACACAGTTACTCGACCATGTTACTGGGATCATTGGTGATTAGTTGTAAGCCGGGTGGATTCCCGTGAGACTGTGTTGTTGGCCTAATTAAAATGCTAATGAATTTGGGTATTTGATCTGGGTTGGTCGGAGACCTTTTCGCACTAACCGGCTACGCGGGAAGAATTATGGGTACTCGGCGTCGCGGTATCAGCCGAAGCTTTTCAGATGCCAGCAATGTAGCGGCGCGCGCCCGAGTGGTCCCGAGATGCATCGCGCTTGTGATTAAGGGATGCTAGGACTGACGTCGGCCGCCCACGCCACGTGGAGGAGCGTGAAGGGGAACTGGGCCCATGAACCCTTTGTGCTTAGGATTTAGACTGGCGGGCTGGCCTCTCTGATTAGTCTTAGGTGGGGCTGCGACGTGTCGATATTCCGAGGCCGGGCAGGACCCAGAAAAGTATGTCCGGCCAGAGTGTTATCGAGCGTGACGGGACATGTGGTGCACCCCTGCAGGGATGAAATTTAACTATTCGGATAGCCGTGTCCACGGTTACAGGACGACTTGGAGTTGTGCCCCGATCTTTTACAACTACAATTGTTACTTAACTGGAATTAGTTTGCCTCGGGATTGCTTCCTCGCAGGGAGTCGAGGGAGGATCTTTAGGCGTGACCTCACTTTAATATTGCTGCAACAATATGACTATTAATGTGTTACCCCCTGTTCTACTCTCGTCTATTGCTGCAAGACCCTGAAGATGCTAGTCTTCGATAGGAGTAGGCCTTCTCTCTCTATTCTCGCATTGCTACAGTCAGTCCACATATAACCCCCTTCTTTGATACTGATGCATAATTAGAATAGTTTTGATGTAAGACTTGCGAGTACTTTGGATGAGTACTCACCCTGCTTTGCTCCCCCCTTGTTCCCTTGATCCGTTTGCTGCGACCAGATGATGGAGCCCAGGAGATGGAGGTCCCCGCCGCCGACGACTGCTACCCCGACGGTGCCTACTACTACGTGGAGGCCGCTGATGATCAGGAGTAGTTAGGAGGTTCCCAGGCAGGAGGCCTCGCCTCGTTCGATCATTGTATCTTTTGTGCTAGCCTTCTCTAAGGCACCCCATGTTTTATGTCTGTACTCAGATATTTGTTGCTTCCGCTGACTCGTGTGTTTATCGAGCTTTCGTATTCTATCCCTCGAGGCCCCTGGCTTGTAATATGAAGCTGATGTTATTTTCTTTTGTGTCTAGAGTTGTGTTGTGATATCCTCCTGTGAGTCCTTGGGTTTGATCGTACGCATTTGCGTGTATGGTTAGCGTACGATTAAGCCGAGGGCGTCACAGTTAGGGACAGCTGGCGCTTCGCGCAACAACGGTCAGAACTTTCAAGGTGTGAAAGTCCTCATGTATCTCATATTCCTCAATTGTAGGAAATTCGCACTAGCGAAATCATAAGTCCTCACTTAGGGAAATTTATTCAGAGGCCAGAAGATATTTGTCTCTGTCACTAAAGAAATTGACTAAATTGTAGAAGATTTCCAAAGGCTTCGCTTGAAGGATTGGGTATGTGTAGGCTTTGAGATGAGCATGACTTGGAAACTTTTCATTAGTTTTACCTCGACCCCCTTTAATAGTATGGTGGTCCTATGACTCGAAAGAAAGAAAATGAAACTACGAAAACAAAAGTCTTCACTCTTCAAAGTCCTCGTATCAATTTCTTCACACACGCACCAATTTCCTCACTTCCAAAGTCTTCGAGGAAATACCAAATTCTTCAACCGAAGACATTCATTTTTAGGGGTCGATATTCTTCAAATAACTCAAACTCCTTAGCGACTAATAGAGCATGTGTATACCCGCTAACACATTAGTCTCTTAACCTATAAGTCTTCAATACACTAAAATCATTAAGGGGCACTAGATGCACTTACACATCTGTTTTTGGCATTTGGGGAGATGAATGTGTGAACGAAATATACAACACTTTGAGTTGGTTTTTTTGCCAACCATTAAATGAGACCACAAATATATACGTCTATGGATAAGGTTAGAGCTTGTTGTTGAAAGCACAATTGCTCCCTAAGGTGGT
The DNA here is from genome assembly GCF_904849725.1 of Hordeum vulgare subsp. vulgare. Lineage (NCBI taxonomy): Eukaryota > Viridiplantae > Streptophyta > Magnoliopsida > Poales > Poaceae > Hordeum > Hordeum vulgare. The sequence goes on along the minus strand of NC_058520.1, from coordinate 294,224,967 downwards.
TTTGGTAATTAAAAACAACATATGTGTTATTGAACTAACGATTCCATCCAAGTGTATTTCAAAAAGTTCAAACATGCATTGGCTTAATGATTATGAGGAGAAACCCCTTGATGCAAGGAAAGGAATAGGATTGGCCAAGCTTCAAACTACAAGACTCTACATTTTATATCTGTGAGAAATCACATTTGAGTCTATAGGAAAGTCAATACTATTAAAATAGGGTGAGGTATATATGATGAATTGGTTGCTCAAGTTCTTAGAGATAGCCACCAAAAATACTCAGTCATTCTCCCAGAATGTTCTTTGTCCAAGGCCTAAACATCAAAATTGGTGCCACCAATAATTTCCACTCGGACCTACTGATTTTTCCACAAAGAGAACCTATGCCAAAGCCAAGAATCTCGGTAGCACCAACTTACACTTTGATGCCACCGAAAATCATTGACTAACTTTCTGGTCTGTCGATTTCAAGAATCGGAATTTATAAGTTCTAAAATCGGTCTCACAGAGATTTGGAAACTGCCCTAGGTCACCATATCAGTACCACTCTGATTCCTCTATCGGTGTCACCGAGAATTTGAAAGTTTCCACAATTAGTGAAACTCGGTGCCACCAAGATTCATTTCAGTTTCACCGAGTTGGGCAATAATATTGTAACGGTTGGATTTTAGGATATGCCTATATATATCCATCCACCACCTCTCATGCACAGAGGAAGCACTCAGAACACACATACACTTGCCATATCCATATTTCTGAGAGAGAGTCACCTACTCAAGTGTTGAGATCAAGATATTCCAATCCATTGTAACACCCTCTGTTTGACTCTCCTGACTAAATTAATTTTATTTCAAAATTAGGACCAATTAAAAAATTTGTGAATGCTTGTGATGCTTGATGTGATGTTTGCTTGCTTGCTTATTGCTTATGTTTGAATCCAATGCTCCTGCTACTCTCCAAACTCAGCTCCTTGACCCAAACCCTTGCCTAATGATCATGCCATGTGTGTAGGACGAAAAACTATTTTCACCAAATATTATTTTCAGCAAAAAACATTTCTTTGATTTAAGCTTTCAAAACCCTTGAGTTGGGATTTGTACTACAAGTCCCCAAATTAGGGAAGTTATTTTTCACAAATGTTTTATTTAAAACCCATTATCAAAATTTCTTCCCAAAACCACAATATTATTATTTTAAAAGTTATTTTAGAAGTCAGAGAGCTTCTTCTTGTTCCAAACCAAGGACGAGGGTCCTGATTGGATCATGGTGAAAACCTGCTAAGGGTGATTCACCCGCTTGTCGAGCCGCAGACCTTGGGAGTGGATGACTGGTCTATGCTCTTGGGTAGCCAGCTCATCTAGAACCCCTCGCAAACCTTTTGAGACGGTAGAACCTATTCTAGACTCTGAGTCTCTGAACTTAGAATCATGGCGAGACCCAACCCAGACCTTTTCGCGTGAAATCTTCGAAGACAACTGCAACACCCTCGAGGATGAAGACCACCTGCGACCATAGGTCACCCGCCTTAAGGGAGTCAAGGACTTCCCCGTCGGCATGGAGCTACGCGAAGACCTTGACCGTATGTTCTAATATGGGACATCTAGATTTCACTAAGAGGCATGAGCAGCTCCGGGACCAGAACCCACACACACTATCTTGCCACGTATTCTGATTTTGGAACACACTTGCAAGCCAGAACCTTGCAGGAACTTAGTGCACCAAGCCCTTGACCCTCAGTCAAGCCTAACTCATTGCCAGAACCCGCTCACTATCAGGCAAGGATGAGCAGAGCATTCGAAGTTGTATCATCAAGCACTTCAAGACCCACATGAGCAATGTTTGGACATGAAGACTACCTCCAACCCAAGACCATGTATCTCTCCAACACCTAGCCTAGAAATCTCGGGGACGAGATTTTCTTAAGGGGATAAGGTCTGTAACACCCTATGTTTGACTCTCGAGACTAAATTAATTTTATTTCAAAATTAGGACCAATTAAAAATTTTGTGAATGCTTGTGATGCTTGATGTGATGTTTCCTTGCTTGTCTATTGCTTATGTTTGAATCCAATGCTCCTGCTACTCTCCAAACTTGGCTCCTTGACCCAAACCCTTGCCTAATGATCATGCCATGTGTCTAGGACCAAAAGCTATTTTCACCAAATATTATGTTCAGCAAAAAGCATTTCTTTGAGTTAAGCTTTCAAAACCCGTGAGTTGGGATTTGTACTACAAGTCCTCAAATTAGGGAAATTATTTTTCTCCAAATATTTTATTTAAAACCCATTACCAAAATTTCTTCCCAAAACTATAATATTATTATTTTAAAAGTTATTTTACTATTTTATTTAAATGTCTTCCTGTCAGACCAGAAATGGTCTCTTGTGAAGGAAAGTTATTTTTATTGCTTTCAAAATATTTGAGAAAATTGAGGGAAACTCAGTGGACACATATATTCCGTATATATGAGTTTCAACACATGGTCATGTTCAAAATATTGGGCAAGACCCTTCAAAACCCTTCCTGCCTATTTCAAGCTTTTGGAATATTTCTATAATAAATATTGTCCATAAACTCGTGTAAAATTCTAGCATGTCACATATGATATATGTGAGGATCTTGCCAAGTTTAATCTCAATCCAAGTTGATTTGATCCACTTAATTGTTTAAAACCCTATCTGTCCAGATCCAAATTTGAGCAACTCTACATTGCCAAGTGTCTCCAATTGTGCTCAAATTTGGTAGACATGTTCTAATACTCCAATAATGCATCCACACCAAGTGGTGCATCAAGGAGAATAGAATAACTTGTCCCAATCCCCTCAAAATCCTCTCTATTGATTTCTAACTTTGGGAAACTTTAAATTATAAAGTTTCTCCAATTGGTCCCAAACTTTTTGGGCATACCTTAATGCTCAAATAATGCCCCCATACCCAATATTGAATTTGTGGGAACTGATTTGAATAGTTTTGTAAGCAGAAGGACATTTCTGCCCATTCCATGGGTTTAACAAGCCTACATTGGGAACCTTCTCCACAAAATCCCAAATTTGGTGTCCAAGCTTATTTGCATCTATTACTTGATCCTGTTAAGTTTCATATCAATTGAAATCCATATGGCAGCCCTAACACCCATCAAACACCTTGTGTGCACTCACCCAAGTGGCTACTTTGGCCCCTTCCACTATTACCCTTGATCATAAATTTTTACCACAACCTTCCCTAGTTACATTTTACCTCCAGTAGCTTTGCCATGGCATCTGGTCAATTATTGGAGGGAGACTCCATGTAGCTACCTCTCCTTTTTACCCTTGGATCACCAATTTTACCCCTCTTACCCCACCTCTGCTCAAGGTAATGCCCCCACCTCTTTCCAAAGAGTCCCTAGCATCCCAATGCACTATTTCATATCAATATATGGCATGCTCATGTAGTAAAAACAAGCAGCACATCTACAAGTTGATTTCTGGCTGAATTGTAGCTTGTACAACAAGTACTAGCTACCCTCCTTTGCTTGAGCTCAAACTTGTCATTATTGTAGTCCTTGCATAGCCAGGCATGCTAGACAAAGTTTCATCGAGATATCACTCCATTAAGTACCCTCAATTATGGCCCTAAGTTTGCTGCTGCAAACTAAACCTCAGTCAAAGCCCATCCTAATAATCTTCATATACTTACAAACTCATCAATCTCCTTCCTGCATGTGTGCCTTACGTGTTGGACATGTTTGACTGATAATGAGGGCCCTATAGACATGACTGGCCATGGTGACCATGCTAGCAGCATGCAATAATGGTGCTCTACCCCTAGTTCTCTTGCTATAGCTTGTTTCCGGCCGTTGCAACATATCTCAGAGCACTCGGGGATTCCATTTGACCGGTCCTGCCCTTCCCCGAGGCTGGCTAGCCTCCAAAGTGCCCCAGGGACGCGTGCCCTCCCATTCCAGAGTGCATCGAGAGCTTGTGAGGCTCCCTTAGGTCACGCCTCTCCATTTGAAGCCTCCCCGAGCCACTGCTGCCCCTGCATCTCTCCCCCTCTCCCTGCAGCACCCCGAAGCTCCCTCTAGCCCTCTGCATCCCTGCATGCATGGCTATGGCCGAAGCTCTCCTGCCGGGAGCAGCTCCAACTCTGGGCACGCGAGCTCCTCCTACCTCTCCTTATGATCCGTGGTGGACCCCTGCACCTCCGCGGCCTCCTCCCTCCTCTCTCCCCTCTCTTCCAATTGTCGGGGCACCCTCCTCCTCAACCGCCGAAGCTGGACCCACCGCGCCTAGGCTCCGCTCGCCCCTGCAGTTCCCCTGCAGGAATGGGGCCCCAAGCCGACGCGGCTCACTGCCCCGAGCGTGCTAGTGGCCAGCGCATCTCCGGGGGTGGCTCGAGCCGCCGAGGGGAGCGCCTGCACCGGCCTGCTCTGCCTCCCTCGCTCCCCCCAGCTCGAGCGGGAGGAGGAAGACACACCTGCCATCGGGGCTCGCTTGTAAGTGGGTAAGGTCCCGGCCCCCTGGGTTAAGTGGTCGCGCATTCGGCTCGAAGCCGCCTCCCCTGCGTGGAGACACATTCATGTGAATGCGCCTTCGATGTGGTCGGCATGCCCGCGTGGCTGAGCAGCTGGGCCGGCTCAAAGCCAATTTAGTGCTTCGGGCATAGTTCAACTCTCTGGTAGCCCCTTTCTTTTGTTTTTCCTTTTATTAGAAACTTCAAAGCTCATATCTAATCCATTTGACCTCCAAATTTGATGATTCAAATTTCTGCAGGTTTCCAAAATCATGGCCTATCCACATATGTGCCTTGCACATTTTTCCAAGGAGATTTTATGTAGAATATTATTATTATTCAAATCTAGGTATTTTAAACCCCACCTTGCAAAAATCCTAGAGGATCCAAATCAACTCCAAATGGAGTGATTCCAATTTCTAGAGACTTATTATAACATGCCCTATTTTTGGAGCCATAGTCAACATTTTTATCTCGCATGGTTCTGTTGCACTAAATAAATAGCTCCCTTTTGCTATTTATTCCATGTTATAAACTCCCTAGAATATGCATACCAACTACAAATCCCATGAAACAACTTCCTAGATGTTTCTAAAATTATGCTATGTTAAATGAGTGCCTCCACTCATTTTTATCATAATATTTTCTGTAAGCTTCATAAAGGATCATCTATTCCTCCTTTCATCTATTCAGAAATCCCTGATGGTCCAAATCTCCTCTAGCAAGCTCCAGGTATTTTTCTTATGACCAGAGTGGTCCAAAAAAAATATAACTTCCATTTATATAGCACTTTTGTTCTGCTTGTTGTGTGACTTACTGTGGTTGTTTCCGACGATAGTTGACGGGTAGACGGAGTACTCGGAGTTGGACCGGAAGACCACGAAAACCCCGAGGACTTATGTGAGCAAGGCAAGCAGCCCTTTGACCATGTTTGAGAAAAATATTATTTGCATGCCAAGTAGAGTAATATTCATGTTGCATATGATCATGAGTATTCGATAAATCATCGATATGGTGTTACCGATGGCCACTCTCGAGCCCTTGCATTTGAGCATGATCCTACCACCTATGAGGGTCACACTAATATTATGTTGACAATTAGATAGTAGAGCTAATCATAGTAGAAGCATAAGCATGATGGTGGTAAAGTTGATATCAAAGGTTGTACGAAAACCCCGTCTGGTGCCACTAATGCCCGAGGGTGATGATGTGGAGTTAGGTGGCCACTTGTGAAGAAATGGTGCATGATAACCCACAAGTATAGGGGATTGCAACAGTTTTCGAGGGTAGAGTATTCAACCCAAATTTGTTGGTTCACCAAAGGAGAAGCGAAAGAATATTCTCAAGTATTAGCAGCTGAGTTTGTCAGATTCAACCACACCTGAAAGATTAGTGTCTGCAAGCAAAGTATCAGTAGCAAAGTACTATGATAGCAACGGTGCTAGAACGATCTGTTGATGGCAGACTATTCCTAATTGTTGTATCAATGGCGCCAGTAGGTTACACATGGGCAAGTAACTATTCTTCCCAGACAACAGTGTTGGAAAAGGATCTTGCGACAAGTAACAGCCAAGTAGCAAGGAACAACAGTAGCAGCAGCAGCAGAGTAACAGCAGTAGCAACAGTAGTAGCAAAGTGGCCCAATCCCTTTTGTAGCAAGGGACAAGCCTAAACAAAGTAACGTAGCAAGGACCAGTAGTAAAAGACTCATAGGCAGTGGATCGGTGATGGATGACTATGACAGATGTGATTCATCATGTAACAGCTATAACACGGAGAGATATATAACTAGCTCCCATTCGTCAATCTAATGTAGGCATGTATTCTGTATGTAGTCATACGTGCTTAGGGAAAAGAACTTGTATGACATCTATTGTCCATCCCTCCCGTGGCAGCGGGGTCCTAATGGAAACTATGGGATATTAAGGTTCTCCTTTTAATAAATAACTGGACCAACGCATTAACACTTGGTGAATACATTAACTCCTCATACTATGGTCATCTCCGGGAGTGGTTCCGGCTATTGTCACTCCGGGGTTGCCGGGTCATAACACATAGTAGGTGACTACAACTTGCAAGATAGGATCTAAAACACACATATATTGGCGACAACATAATAGGTTCAGATCTGAAATCATGGCACTCGGGCCCTAGTGACAAGCATTAAGCATAGCCAAGTAGTAGCAACATCAATCTAGAACATAGTGGATACTAGGGATCAATCCCCATCAAAAACTAACTCGAATACATGATAGATCTCATCCAACTCATCACCGTCCAGCAAGCCTACGATGAGATTACTCATGAACGATGAAGAGCATCATGGAATTGTCGATGGAGGAAGGTTGATGATGACGATGGCGACGATTTCCCCTCTCCAGAGCCCGAAGCGGACTCCAGATCTGCCCTCCAGATGAAGAACAGGAGGTGGCGGCGCCTCCGTATCGTAAAACGCGATGAATCCTTCTCTCTGATTTTTTCTGGGCGAGACGGAAGGTACAGAGCTGAGTTTGGGGGTGGTGGTGCCACGTGGGCCCCACAAGCCCTCACGGCGCAGCCTAGGGGGTGGTCGTGGCCTGTGGGCTTGCGGCCCACTAGCACGCCCCCTCCAGTGGATCTTTGCGTAGGTATTTTTCTTTCATTCCGGAAAAATTCTCCGTAAATTTTCACGACATTCCGAGAACTTTCATTTCTGCACAAAAACAACACCATGGCAATTCTGCTGAAAACAGCGTTAGTCCGGGTTACTTCCATTCAAATCATGCAAATTAGAGTCCAAAACAAGGGCAAAAGAGTTCGGAAAAGTAGATACGACGGAGACGTATCAACTCCCCCAAGCTTAAAGCCTTGCTTGTCCTCAAGCAATTCAGTTGACAAACTGAAAGAGAGAAAAGAAAAACTTTGACGAACTCTGTTTGATCTTGTTGTTGCAACTATGTCTAACTCATATCCAGAGTTTCAGCAAGATCACAAGCAAACCACATAAGCAAATGACATCTAGGTCTCACGGTAAACACATATCAATGGCATAATTAGCTAGCGAGCAAATAATAATAAGTCTCAAACGTCAACACTTCAATCAAGACAACATGAAGCAGTACGAATAGATGGTATCTCGCTAGCTCTTTCTGAGACCGCAAAACATAAATGCAGAGAACCTTCAAAGATCAAGGGCTGACTAAACATTGTAATTCAAGGCAATGAAGATCCAGTCATAGTCATACTCAACACAGTGAAAAGAAAGCATAAAAATGACAGAGGTGCTCTCTAATTGGTGCTTTTGTAAGAGGAGGATGACTCAACAGGAACATAAATAGACAGACACTTCGCAGAGGGAAGCATTGATTTGCAGAGGTGCGAGAGCTCAAGCTTTGAAAACAGAGATAATAATTTTGGGTGGCATGCTTTCATTGTCAACGCAATGACTAAGAGTTCTCAATATCTTCCACGCTACACATACTATAGGCGGTTCCCAAACAGAAAAGTAAAGTTTTGACTCCCCCACCACCAATCAATCACACTCCACGGCTAGCCGAATCCTCGGGTACCGTCCATACCAACATCAATCCTGGGGGAGTTTTGTTTGCAATTATCTTTTTGATTTGAGTATGGAACTGGGAATTCCAATTACCGGCCCCTTTCTCGTGAATGATAGTGAATAAACACATATCGAGGACAACACGCCTAGCATGGAAGATACCAATAGCCCCCTGTCACAACATGAGCGGTTCGGGCATACAAAACAGATTATTTCTTGAAGGTTTAGAGAGTGGCACATGCAAATTTACTTGGAACGGCAGGTAGATACCGCACATAGGTAGGTATGGTGGACTCATATGGCACAACTTTGGGTTTATGGAGGTGGATGCACAAGCAGTATTCCCGCTTAGTACAAGTGAAGGATAGCAAAAGACTGGGAAGCGACCAACTAGAGAGCGACAACAGTCATCAAAATGCATTGAGATTAACTAATATTGAGTGCAAGCATCAGTAGGACATAAATCACCATGAACATGAACATCATAGAGGCTATGTCGATTCTGTTTCAACTACATGCATGAACATGCGCCAACTAAAGCCACTTGAATCATTCAACGAGGATACCATCCTATCATACTACATCATAGTCATCTCAAAATTCATGTTGGCAACCAAGGCAAACCATTATAAGCTCCTAGCTAAGTAAGCATGGCATAAGCAACTATGATCTCTAAGTTGTCATTGCAAACATGTTTCTCTCACAACAAAGCTGAATCAGGCACAATGAGCTAGTCATATTTACAAAAACAAAATAGATCGAGTTCATACCAGCTTTTCCAGGCTCAGTCACTTCGTCATATATCGTCATTATTGCCTTTCACTTGCACGACCGAACGATGTGAATAATAATAAGAGTGCTCGTGCATTGGACTAAAGCTGGAATCTGCACGCAAGCACAAAGGAGAAGACAAAGTAATATGGCTCCTTGAAAGCTAAACAGGTATGCATGCAAGAGCCACTAAACATTGTAACCATGATCTTCTACCTTGACCCAAAGAAAAACAAAACTATCTACACGGGAAAGCTCCCAACAAGCAAAAGAAGAAAAAGAAAATCTTTTTGGGTTTTCTCAAACTAGACAGACACACGAAAAGAAAACGAGAAAAATAAAATAAACTAGCATGGATGATACAGTGGCAAAGTGTAAACATCGGCTAACGAAGTGAAAGCATAAGCGAAAATGTAAAGTCAATGAGAACACGTACTCCCCCAAGCTTAGGCTTTTGGCCTAAGTTGGTCTACTCCCGCAAGTGCCTAGAGGCCATATTACGCATCAAACTACTTGGGACCAGCTAGAATCAGCATGCAAAGCTCAAGAACATGGTCACCAAGGCAGCAAAAATACGCGAAGTATAAGGCACTAGAGCAAAAACTAATTGGACCAATGGAGGAGTCACTTACCAAGGAGTAATTTCCCCAAAACAGTTCGGAGAATGGTGATTTGAGCAAAGATATCGAAAATCCCAGCAAGAGGAGCAAGAACACGGGTTTGAACTGTGAAACGATTTTTTCTGGAGGTAGGAGATCTAGATGAGAGCAAGAATTAGTTGAGGGGTGCCTGTGGGCCCCACAAGCCTGGGTGGCGCGGCCAGGGGGTGCCCGTGCCCCTAGGGATTGTGGCCCACTGGTGTGGCCCTCAGACAAACTCTTTGTCTCAGAATTTTTCAAAAATTCCAGAAAAAATGATACTTGATTTTCAGGACGCTCGGAGAACTTCTATTTTCGGGGTACTTTTCTACCGGACGCCAAAACAGAAAACAGGGAAAACTAAACTAAATCTATCATTTTTCTTCTAATCAACCTAAAGTGAAAGCTTGGAACAGAGGTTTGTGACTCCTCAATTTATCCATCTCATGGTCACTGAAAGAAAACCGTCAATGGGGTTGATCAAATCCCCTCGACAAAAAAAAATCGAATCGCAAAAGAGAACGGAGAATTTTCGAATAGTCACTAGGTCACCTCAATGGGGATGTGTATTTCCCCAACAAGCAAATCATACTTCATCTTGACACGAGGAATAGGGCATTCAAAGCTCCCAATAAGAATCGATGAAGTTTTTTCGATAGCATTGATGCAATGTACTCGATATTGTTTCTTCGCAAAGTGCATCGTATGCTCATTACCGTCGACATGGAAAGTGACACTGCCTTTGTTGCAATCTATAACAGCCCCTATGGTGTTTAAAAAGGGTCTTCCGAGGATGACCGCCATGGCATCGTCCTCGGGAATATCCAAGATAACAAAGTCTGTTAAGATGGTGACGTTAGCAACCACAATAGGCACATCTTCACAAATGCCGATAGGGAAAGCATTTGATTTGTCGGCCATTTGCAGAGAGATTTCAGTGGGTGTCAACTTATCCAGTTCAAGTCTAGGATAAAGAGAGAGAGGCATAACACTAACACCGGCTCCAAGGTTGCATAACGCAGTTCTAACGTAGTTGCCTTTAATGGAGCAAGGTATAGTGGGCACACCGGGATCACCTAGTTTCTTAGGAGTTCCACCCTTGAAAGTGTAGTTGGCAAACATGGCGGAGATCTCAATCTCAGGTATCCTCCTCTTATTAGTCACAATATCTTTCATGTACTTATCATACGGAGACATTTTGAGCATATCTGTCAAACGCATTTGCAGAAAGACAGGTCTGATCATTTCAATGAAGCGCTCAAAATCGTCATCATCCTTCTTCTTGGATGGTTTGGGAGGAAAGGGCATGGGTTTCTGAACCCATGGTTCCCTTTCTTTACCATGCTTCCTAGCAGCGAAGTCATTCTTATCGTATCTTCTATTCTTAGGCTGTGGGTTATCAAGATCAGGTTCAATCTCCACATCCTTTTCATTGCTAGGTTGAGCATCTTCATGAACATCACTATTGATATTATCATTAGGCTCATGTTCATCACCAGATTGTGTTTCAGCATCAGAAACAGAGGCATCGTTTGGACTCTCAGGTGTAGCAGCAACAGGGTTGCTAGCGTGCAGGTTCCTATCATCTTTCTTCTTCTTTCTAGGATGACTAGGTGCATCAGTGCTAACTCCTTGAGAATCTTGTTCAATTCTCTTTGGATGACCCTCGGGATACAAAGGTTCCTGGGTCATACTACTGCCTCTAGTGACGACTCTCATGGAATTTCCATTCAACTCATTGAGCAACTCATTCTGAGCTTTAAGTACTTGTTCTCCTTGAGTAGTAACCATAGAGGCATGTTTACTCAGAAGCTTAAGATCATTGACATTTCTGTCCACACAAGCACTTAAATGACTAAGCATACGAGCATTCTGTTCCAATTGTCTGCTAACATAATCATTTAAACTCTGTTGTTTGGCAACAAAGTTATCAAATTCATCGAGGCATAGGCTAGCAGGTTTATCAAAAGGAATATCACTCTCATCAAACCTACACAGAGAATTTACTTCTACTACCTGTATCGGGTTATCGAGACCATGGATCTCTTTGATAGGTGGTAGATTTTTGACATCTTCAGATTTAATGCCTTTCTCTCGCATAGATTTCTTGGCTTCTTGCATATCTTCAGGACTGAGGAATAGAATACCTCTTTTCTTCGGAGTTGGCTTAGGAGGTGGTTCGGGAATAGTCCAAGCATTCTCATTGCACAAGATGTTACTCAACAGAATCTCAGCTTGTTCTACGGTTCATTCCCTAAAAACACTACCAGCACAACTATCTAGGTGGTCTTTAGAAGCATCGGCAAGTCCATTATAGAAGATATCAAGTATTTCATTCTTCTCAAGAGGGTGATCAGGCAAAGCATTCAGTAGCTGGATGAGCCTCCCCCAAGCTTGTGGGAGACTTTCTTCTTCATCTTGAGCAAAGTTGTATATTTCCTGCAAGGCAGCTTGCTTCTTATGGGCACGGAAATATTTTTCAGAGAAGTAGTAGACCATATCCTGGGGGCTACGCACACAACCAGGAGCAAGAGAAGTGAACCAAGTCTTAGCATCATCCTTTAGCAAGAAAGGAAACGGCTTGAGCATATAGTAGTGGCGGATCTTTTCCTCACTAGTGAATAGGGTGGCTATATCGTGCAGTTTGGTAAGATGGGCTACAACCGTTTCAGACTCATAACCGTGAAAAGGATCATATTCGACCAGAGTGATTAACTCAGGGTCGACAGAGAATTCATAATCCTTATCAGTCACAAAGATAGGCGAAGTAGCAAACTTCGGGTCGTATTTCATCCTAGCGTTTAGAGATTTTTCTTTCCACTTGCGCAGTAATTTCTCAACATCATAGCTATCCTTACACGCAAGAAAATCCTCAGCTATCTCTCCCTCCATAACATAGCGCGTATCAGGCATAACAGGCAATTCAGGCATAGTAGCGGGTTCTACTTCAATAGTATCAGCAGTTTCAGAAGTATCATCACATCTAGCAGCAACTCTAGCAATTTGTGCATCAAGGAATGCACCTAGTGCCAAAGAAGTATCAAGCATAGCATCATCAGGCATAGTATCAAGCATAGCATCATGGGCAGCAGAAGTAGCATCATCAAGCACGGGCGACATATCAAGATTTCTAGCAAGAGGTGAAGTCACAAACTTACTCAAAACTGAAGGTGAATCAAGTGTAGAGCTAGATGGTAGTTCCTTACCTCTCCTCGTAGTGGAAGGCAAGATTTTAGTTCTTGGATCTCTCAGATTCCTCATAGTGATCAGCAGACGTAAATCCCAAGTGACTCGGAGAATATAGCTGTGCTTCCCCGGAAACGGCACCAGAAAAAAGGTCTTGATAACCCACAAGTATAGGGGATTGCAATATTTTCGAGGGTAGAGTATTCAACCCAAATTTCTTGGTTCGCCAAAGGAGAAGCAAAAGAATATTCTCAAGTATTAGCAGCTGAGTTTGTCAGATTCAACCACACCTGAAAGATTAGTATGTGCAAGCAAAGTATCAGTAGCAAAGTAGTATGATAGCAACGGTGCCAGAAACGATCTGTTGACGGCAGACTATTCCTAACTGTTGTATCAATGGCGCTAGTAGGTTGCACGTGGGCGAGTAACTATTCTTCCCCGACAAAAGTGTCGGAAAAGGATATTGCAACAAGTAACAGCGAAGTAGCAAGGAACAGCAATAGCAGCAGCAGTAGAGTAACAGCAGTAGCAACAGTAGTAGCAAAGTGGCCCAATCCCTTTTGTAGCAAGGAACAGACCTAAACAAAGTAACATAGCAAGGACCAGTTGTAAAAGACTCATAGGCAGTGGATCGGTGATGGATGAGTATGACGGATGTGATTCATCATGAAACAGCTATAACACGGAGAGATATGTAACTAGCTCTCATTCGTCAATCTAATGTCGACATGTATTCCGTATGTAGTCATACGTGCTTAGGGAAAAGAACTTGTATGACATCTATTGTCCTTCCCTCCCGTGGCCGCAGGGTCCTAATGGAAACTACGGGATATTAAGGTTCTCCTTTTAATAAAGAACCGGACCAATGCATTAACACTTGGTGAATACATGAACTCCTCATACTATGGTCATCTCCGGGAGTGGTTCCGGCTATTGTCACTCCGGGGTTGCTGGGTCATAACACATAGTAGGTGACTACAACTTGCAAGATAGGATCTAAAACACACATATATTGGTGACAACATAATAGGTTCAGATCTGAAATCATGGCACTCGGGCCCTAGTGCCAAGCATTAAGCATAGCTAAGTAGTAGCAACATCAATCTAGAACATAGTGCATACTAGGGATCAATCCCCGTCAAAAACTAACTCAATTACATGATAGATCTCATCCAACTCAACACCGTCCAGCAAGCCTACGATGAGGTTACTCACAAACAATGAAGAGCATCATGGAATTGTCGATGGAGGAAGGTTGATGATGACGATGACGACGATTTCCCCTCTCCGGAGCCCGAAACGGACTCCCGATCTGCCCTCCAGATGAAGAACAGGAGGTGGCGGCGCCTCCGTATCGTAAAACGTGATGAATCATTCTCTCTGATTTTTTTTGGGCGAGACGAAAGATATAGAGCTGAGTTTGGGGGCGGTGGTGCCACGTGGGCCCCACAATCCCTCACGGCGCGGCCTAGGGGGTGGGCGCGGCCTGTGGGCTTGTGGCCCACTGGCACGCCCCCTCCGGTGGATCTTTGCGCATGTATTTTTCTTTTATTCCAGAAAAATCTCCGTAAATTTTCAGGACATTCCGAGAACTTTTATTTCTGCACAAAAACAACACCATGGCAATTCTGCTGAAAACAACGTTAGTCCGGGTTAGTTCCATTCAAATCATGCAAATTATAGTCCAAAACAAGGGCAAAAGAGTTCGGAAAAGTAGATACGACGGAGACGTATCAGTGCACCACGTATATTTGTTGTGAGTGGTTTCAGAAATGGGATTAGAATTATGATGTGTCAACCGTCCCAACCTTACATGTACGACCACGATACCCCTTTATGGGACGGGGCTTTGTTGACTACTTTGGTCGGTGCTAGCAAAGAGGCCACATTACTAGTGGCGGGAGTGATATGTGATCACTCTCGTGACGGGGTCGTACCAGGTAGGTCGACCATGTCGTTTTTACGTGTTCCGGGCACACCGTTGGTCCCTGCATGGATGATACTGTCTAGAGTTGGTGCTCGTAAGACGTACATCATGTGGGTTGGGTACCGATCGACTGGAACTCTTTGTCTAGTGTTACCAGGGGAAAGGCAATGATCGAGTACTTACGTTGGGTATGTTATATACCGCGAGTCGTGGATGACACATAATTTTCTTGGATCTTGCTGGTATAGCATACAACCTCTGGAGAGTGTAAAACTATTCGAATAGCCGTGTCCACAGTCAAGGACAGTTGGGTAATCCTGCTTAAACTATGTCTAGTCGTTTCCGCATAAACCAATGGTGTGTGTGTTCAAGGTGTTATCTGAAAGAGTTGATACGACCAAGTTGGTTGACTTGGCATATCGGGTGAACCCGGAGTGTTCAGCCCTCAACAGATATGTTGATATCTGTAACCTATTCTTCTGAATACCATGTAGCTTATGATGCATATCCATACCCATCTACGATCATGTTTATTTACATTCAGGGATTCCTTTCCGCAAAGGCTGCATATTACTTATTATCGTACCAACTGCATTATGCACATCATGGGTTGTATGCGAGTACATTCAAAGTACTCATTGGCTTGCCACTGGTTATTTCATTGACCAGGTATGAGAGAACAGGAAATGGTGAAGAGTACCTTGGTGACGTTCCTGCAAGCTAGGACGCTTCCCCGTCAGAATACGTGTAGGTTAAGGCTGATGGCATGGATTCACGCTTTCGACCAATATTTCCGCTATTGGTCCAGTTTCGTGTGCTGGCCTTCAAGGCACAATATATGTAAGACTTGACCACAATGGTCATTTTTTGTATTAAACGGTATGTATGGATGTAAGACTTTGTTATTCGGTTTCTGTGTGTTTGGTGAGCATTGATCTGTGGGATCACTGAGCACGTTCATTCGGCGATCTGACTCGTAAATCGGGGTCTCCACAGAGCTGGTATCAGAGCCATCCTGACTGTAGGAAGCCTTCAGTTAGCATGGATGTTAGCTAGGACAAAACTGTTTTCCAGACCTTTCAAAAGTACCTACAAAACATGTACCTTCCTCGCTTGTCCTAAATTTTCAAAAGAAGCAAGGGTTATTGCCTTAACACTTTCAATCATATTCTCTGACACCCCTCGTCTACTTTTTCAAAACCTACAAATGGTCGCTAGCACCCTTATGCCCTGTGACCACGAGATTACTTAAAATCCCCTTGGGTAACTTGGAAGGAAGCAATCTTTCCAAACGACCACCCATGTACTGAAGGACAAGGATGACAACGCTACGACCAGACGACACTAATATAAGTACCTCCATGAGGAACAAGGACACCGAGGACCAGAAGATGGTGACACCCTCTATACTGTTCCGGGGTGATACCACATTCACCTACGATAATCAGGACATAATATGTGCAAGACCATGATTTGCATCGCTGATAGAACGACCCTGTCAACATCAAGGTTGTGCCGACCGCCACCGGTGGATGAGAACCTCGCTATTTCGTCTGCCTCGTCTTAGTGAGCAGGAAAATGGTTCTCTTCATCCCCCTCTCTAGGAGTCGATATTGTGATCAAGTGACTGACAGGTTGAAACTTTATCATGCCTTGCTGATGTCATTGCATAAAGGTTGTCCACTTGGAAATCTCGTAGCCTTGGAAGTCAAGAAGACAATGGCAAGATTATGAAGACAGCAGAAGACCCTGTCAACGACAGCCTTGAAGAACCACCCTCGATGGCATCTCACCAGACGAGAAGTCGTCAAGAATTCTTTCAACTCAACCCGAGTCGTTTTGGCAAGCAACAACAAGAGACGTGGCAACACCATGAGAAGGTCCAGAAGACTTAGCGGACTCCTCTCCGGAGCACGAAACAAGCACGACTGTCAAGTTCAAGAACCCTAGGGTAGGATGAGTTGTTACTCCCCTATACGAAGTCGAGTCCGTGAAATGGTTTGGATGGGACCATGTTGTGTGTTGCTTGTTTTGTTTGTTTCCGCTTGATATAAGTCGCTTTTTTGCTCTAGGCAGCAAGCACGCGATTGTATCACCTGTCTTATCCTGTTGTTTGGGTTGACCTTGCAACACTTATTTGATTGCACTGTATCACCCCTTAGACACTCTCCTTTGTGATGTTATTCTCTCTCTCACCCTTCTCAACAACTGGAGACCAGCAAGACAAGATGCACCAAGGATCCACCCCGACAGACGACTGGCAGGGAAGACTCCCATGGCAATGTACATGTCAGAGGATAGCATGTTAGTTATGTTGGCAACAACGTCGGTACCAAGGGCGGGGGACGAATAGAACCATTTTCCTGCTCGTTGAAACGAGGCGGACCAATAGGCAAGGCCCTCGTCCACCGGAGGCTACCGGAATGTTATCCACAATAGTAACAGGGTCTTACTGAAAGAGTTCTAGACCGAGGATTTTACCTGAGCAGGGGATTAACACTGCTTAGATAAGTTCAGATTTAGGAAAGGTTAAACTGACCAATGGGAAGGAAAAGCTGACTGTCATGTCAAACAGACCAATGGAAATGAAAATGTGTTCACACACACAAGTATTTGAGTATACCATTCCTGAGGGAAAAAAGAGTATTGGTATACATGATAGGTCATCAAGTACCGAACCATCTTGATAATAGGGCAAGGAGAATCATGATGTTTGCCCATACCATACGGTTTGGATAATTTGATCAAGAACAATTTAGCATTGCGCTTCCAATGTTCCTGTTGAAATTTGAAGTACCACATCCGTGCTTCGAGGTAGCATCGACATGGTCATCAGATAAAGGTCGGACTTTGGGTACACAAGGGATACACGAGGAACAACTTATAACACAAGTCTTACAATTTCCTCATGGTAGAATGGATAACCTTACATATGGAAGAAATTATAACAATAGGTCCTTCGGCCCGGTGTGCTAGACAAGACATCACCGTACCGGGTTACACAAGACCAAAGTTATAAATATTGAGAAATGTTCCAACCATCATATCTTCCCGAGATTCAGATCTGATTGATGTCAAGGTACCTCAGACTCGGGAGGCCTGAGTAGAAAAGGGGACAACAAAATCGTCAAGATGGTGATACAAGATCCTCGAGATATGAACTACAGAAGCAAATATTGGATCATGAGTTGGATTGTAAGACACATGAACACAATGTCAACACATTTGTGCCCACATGGAATTCTTAAAACAAAGTGCAACTGAGTTCTGGTTTGGGAACCATCATCGAGGATATCAAGGTCCTTGTGTAAGCCTGGATTAGCTCTTATGAAGGAACTTGTTTTCTTTGATCAAATCAGTCAGTGGCTTGGCGTGCTAAGAGAAGTTATATGAAATGAAGATAGCAATCTTATAAACATATAACACCTCACACATGTGTGAATGATTAGGGATGATCCTAGAGGAAACGAAACAAAACTTTCACATATTCACGGCGGCAAGAATGCACGTGAATTTTGGGAAAACATTTCTTCTATCAACATATTCTTCATGAGCCATGCACAAAGATAGTGCTTTCAAAAGCTTCATCATGAAACATGGAGAAGTCGAGGGTGTGGCCGATGGGCTGAGTAACAATCCCCTCAAGATTTCGATGGGGATGATTTCCCAAAAATACAAGATCAAGGAGGTAGCATTTGTCAAGTCAAATGGTATAATGTTGTATGCTCAAGGGAACAACAACAATTTAACATTGGTCGAAGGGTGCACTCGGAAATATAAATTGAGTAGCATGACCAATGCTAAAATAATGAGTCAACAGCCAACACACCAAGAATGAAACAATTAGTTGTTATCCTCAAGGAAATAGGGTTGCCAGAAGTATTAGGATCACACATCAAGGTTCACTTGTTGGTATTTCGGTTTGAAACAACACGGGACCAAGAAATGAATGGTGATGGCGAGAAGTATTACTATATCAAGAATTCTTAAGACGTGTGCAATTCTCACGACATTCTTAACATACCAGATAGTAATACTCCAAGGTAGAAGATAACATAAGCTGAATTAGCAAGGAATTCAAAGGACAACACAAAACAAGAACAAGTTTGTGTTGGAGGGAAGGCAATAAGGTTGACGACGATTTCACAAATCATCGAGAGGAAGGGATGGTATTTCTAAACATGCATTCTTGCAAGAGCTCAGAATGCTGATGGTGATCACGACACATTTTTCGAGAAGCTTCACGAAGATGTAATCGATCAGCAACGACATCAAGCAAAGGAATGGTGGAGCTAAAGGTTGTCAGAAACACAGTTAAGACTGCTAGCTCAGGATCAAAATTGCCTTTAGAAACAACCAATATGATGTGGAAAGCTCGATGTGAGCTTAATGCACAGTTGGAAATGTGTTCCAGAGATGGAGGACATAGATAGCATGGTCAAGCTCCGTCATGACGATGATTATGTAGCTTAAGACCTTGGAATGAAATAATCGAGTACAAACTCATAAGCAAAGAACATTACTAAGAGTTGTTGGATCGCAATGCATACTCCATTCAGTTATCGATCCTTGAGTGTCCAATGACTCAAAACACGAGGAAAACTAGAATCAATGAAAATATCATAGTTGATGAGGAGCTCATAAGAAGTTATACAGCTCCGTGATATTTTCGAGATAACAAGGATAATACTCAGAGGTAGATCAACATTAAGGCTTGGACTGATGTATTGATCTGAAGAAGACAAGTACTTTAACTTGTCTGAGAATGAAATCAAGGTAGGACAACATGGTCGGAACCACGATTGCAAAGGACAAGATCACAGATACCAGATTAAACCACAGAATGAATGATTATTGATACGAGAAGCTTCTATGGTAAGATCAATGTCGTTTCCATGGGCATGAACACAAAGTTCAAGGTCGACTCCCACTTCATCAATGCATCACCTGCCATTTACTCCTTGCCGTTGATGAGGTTGTAGCTTGGAAAGATTATCTGACAAAACACCAAAAGAGAAAGACTCGTGAAAACTCTTTGGATCATATTGATTTAGGAAGGCATAGGTTCAACCCATCGGGGCATCTTAGGAACATATACCACAAACTTCAAGAGTAATTACACATGCTCGAAGAGCATGGCTGACAAGGGCATAGGATACAACTCTATCATAGGGAGAAGACACAATTTACCAATGGCATTATGTATCAAGAACAATACCACAAGAAAATTTTGAATGTAAAGGATGATGTCGGATAATAACCCACCGATGGGTCTGACTATCCACAAAGGACCTCATGTGAGTATTGGTACTCAATCATAGGGAGATAGAATGCAAGGCATCAGATTATAGAACATGTGAAAAATATCGATACTTAATTACTAAAGGAATTAGGTTTTCCAGGTTGGTGTATCATAATCAGATGCTCCGATCAAATACAAGTAAGTTGAATGGACTTAGATGGACAACCAAACAAAGTTGATTTGTCGAGAACCAGCTCTGTCTGGAAGGATGTCTGAGCCGGAAAGATAATTTATGAGTATCAACAAATGATTGTGTGCATTCACACAAAGGTAGAATCAATAAGATCACAGGAGAATCACAAAGGATTTTAATGAATGCGGCTAGACATATGGATTTAACCATAATGCAAGCAGGTGAGAAAGGTCAAGAGCAATAGGCTACTGGGGATTTTGAAAAATCGAATAATCACTACAGGAATCAGACTCTTTGCCGTCTGCCATAACGGACGGCAAAGAGGTGATCCACCGACGGCAAAGCTCTTTGTCGTCAACCTCCTGTCAGCAATTTTCCTACGACTACTTTCGACGGCATATCACCTTCTTTGCCGTCAGTCTGCCTGAAGCAAACGGCAAAGGTCTTTGCTGTCAGTCTTTGGCTCCGAGCAGACGGCACACATTCTTAGACGGCAGCCGACAGGCAACACCTCCGTTAGGGCTAACGGAGGCTTTGCCGTCTGCCACCCTCTCATCTTTGTCGTCTACCTCCCTCTGATCTTTGTCGTCTGCTTATATGGGCCAACCCTCAGTTGGCCCAGTCGTTTCTTTGTCCTTCTTTGTCGTCTGCCTCCCTGTGATCTTTGTCGTTTGCCTCCCTCTGATCTTTGTCGTCTGCCGCCCCATGTAGCGGACGGCAAAGTGACCATATGGGCCAGCTGTTGCTGCCCCGGGTTGCACCGCTGGGTGCCACGTGGCACCTTTGCCGTCGGCGGGCTGATGGCAAAGGCCTTTGCCATCAGTTGGCAGACGACAAAGAGCCCATATTGTCACAGTTTTGTTTTGTTTTTGTTTATTTCACAGCACATATACATATACATAGCACATATATAGGTCACAACACATATACATATACATAGCACATATATAGGTCACAACACATATTCATAGCACAAAGTTTCATCCATATATATACATATACATATAGTTCCACATATATTGTTCATCCATATATACATATACATATGATTCCACGTTGTTCATCAACTCAAATGAAAACTAGAACTAAAGCACTCCATCAATGCCAGCTTCCATGCATGTAGTACATCCAATATGCAAAATGGGAATAAGAAAGTCAGAAGAAGAAGAACATATATATGACAAATAAGCTAAATTGAAGAAGAAAGAGAAGAAGCAAGAAGAGAAGAAGGAGAAGAAAAAGAAGAAGAAGGAGAAGGAGGAGGAGAAGAAGAAGAAAATAAGAAGAGAATAAGAAGTAGAAGAAGGAGGAGAAGAAGGAGGAGAGAAGAAGGAGAAGAACGAGGGCTCCTTCTCCTTCTTCTCCTCCTTCTCCTTCTACTCTTCTTCTTCTCCTCCTCCTTCTTCTTGTTCTCCTTCTCTTCTTCTTCTTCTCTTCTTCTTCTTCTTATTCCTTCGTTTCATTTCTCCTCTTCTCCTCTTCTTGGAGCTAAATTAGCTAAGTATGTATTTTTGGAGCTTAATGGGCTAATTATGTCATTCTAGAGGAAAATAAGCTAAGTATATAATATTAATGAGCTAACCAAGGTTCGTATGCCATTTTGAGCTTATTATGTCTTTTAGGAGCTTAATTAGTCATTATAATGAGTTAACCAAGGTTCTTATGATGTTTTTACCTAACTAAGCTAATTATGTCATTTTGGAGGATAATTAGGTAAGTATGTCTTTGTTGGGGAAAATAAGCTAAATTGAAGAAGAAAGAGAAGAAGCAAGAAGAGAAGAAGGAGAAGAAAAAGAAGAAGAAGAAGAAGAAGAAGAAGAAGAAGAAGGAGAAGAAGAAGGAGAAGAAGAAGGAGGAGGAGAAGAAGAAGAAAAGAAGAAGAAGAGAAGAAGAGAAGAAGAAGGAGAAGAAGGGGGAGAGAAGAAGAAGGAGAAGAAGGAGTCTCCTTCTTCTCCTCCTTCTCCTTCTTCTCTTCTTCTTCTTCTTCTTCCTTCTTTTCATTTCTCCTCTTCTCATCTTGTTGGAGCTAAATTAGCTAAGTATGTATTTTTGGAGCTAAATTAGCTAATTACGTCATTTTAGAGGAAAACAAGCTAAGTATATAATATTAATGAGCTAACCAAGGTTCTTATGCCATTTTGAGATTATTATGTATTTTAGGAGCTTAATTGGTAATTTTAATGAACTAACCAAGGTTCTTATGATGTTTTTACCTAACTAAGCTAATTATGTCATTTTGGAGGATAATTAGCTAAGTATGTCTTTGTTGGGGAAAATAAGCTAAATTTAAGAAGAAAGAGAAGAAGCAAGAAGAGAAGAATGAGAAGAAAAAGAAGAAGAAGGAGGAGAAGAAGAAGGAGGAGGAGAAGAAGAAGAAGAAAAGAAGAAGAAAGGAAGAAGAGAATAAGAAGGAGAAGAAGGGGAGAGAAGAAGGAGGGCTCCTTATCCTTCTTCTCCTCCTTCTCCTTCTTCTCTTCTTCTTCTTCTTCTTCTTCCTTCTTTTCATTTCTCCTCTTCTCCTCTTCTTAGAGCTAAATTAGCTAAATATGTATTTTTGGAGATAAATGGGCTAATTAGGTCATTTTAGAGGAAAACAAGCTAAGTATATAATATTAATGAGCTAACCAAGGTTCTCATGCAATTTTGAGCTTATTATCTCTTTTAGCAACTTAATTAGTCATTTTAATGAGCTAACCAAGGTTAGTATGATGTTTTTACCTAACTAAGCTAAATATGTCAATTTGGAGGATAATTATCTAAGTATGTCTTTGTTGGGAAAAATAAGCTAAACTGAAGAAGAGAGGGAGGAAGGAGAAGAAAAAGAAGTAGGAAGAGAATAAGGAGGAGAAGAAGAAGAAGAAAAGAAGAAGAGAAGAAGAAGGAGAAGAAGGGGATAGAAGAAGAAGGAGAAGGAGAAGAAGGAGAAGAAGGGGAGAGAAGAAGAAGGAGAAGAAGGAGGGCTCCTTCTCTTTCTTCTCTTCTTCTTCTTCGTCTTCCTTCTTTTCATTTCTCCTCTTCTCCTATTCTTGGAGCTAAATTAGCTAAGTATCTCTTTTTGGAGCCAAATAGGCTAATTATGTCATTTTAGAGGAAAACAAGCTAAATATATAATATTAATGAGCTAACTAAGGTTCTCATGCCATTTTGAGCTTATTGTGTCTTTTAGGAGCTTAGTTAGTCATTTTAATGAGCTAACCATTGTTCTTATGATGTTTTTACCTAACTAAGCTAATTATGTCATTTTGGAGGATAATTAGCTAAGTATGTCTTTGTTGGGGAAAATAAGCTAAATTGAAGATGAAAGAGAAGAAGCAAGAAGAGAAGAAGGAGAAGAAAAAGAAGAAGGAGGAGGAGGAGAAGAAGAAGAAAATAAGAAGATAAGAAGAAGAAGGGGAAGAAGAAGGAGGAGAGAAGAAGGAGGGCTCCTTCTCCTCCTTCTCCTTCTTCTCTTCTTCTTCTTCTTCTTCCTTCTTCCTTCTTTTCATTTCTCCTCTTCTCCTATTCTTGGAGCTAAATGAGCTAAGTATGTCGTTTTGGAGCTAAATGGGCTAATTATGTCATTTTAGAGGAAAACAAGCTAAGTATATAATATTAATGAGCGAACCAAGGTTCTTTTGCCATTTTGAGCTTATTATGTCTTTGAGGAGCTTAATTAGTCATTTTAATGAGCTAACCAAGGCTCTTATGATGTTTTTACCTAACTAAGCTAATTATGTCATTTTGGAGGATAATTAGCTAAGTATGTCGTTGTTGGGGAAATTAAGCTAAATTGAAGAAGAAAAATAAGAAGGAGAAGAAGGAGGAGAGAAGAAGAAGAAGGAGAGAAGAAGAAGGAGAAGAAGAAGCCTCCTTCTCCTTCTTTTTCTCCTTCTTCTTATCTTCTTCTTATTCCTTCTTTTAATTTTTTTTCTATTTCAATTGAGCTTATTATGTCATTTTGGAGCTAAATTAGCTAAGTTATGAAACTAGTGGTTTCACTAACCATTTTGGAGCTAAATTAGCTAAGTTATGAAACTAGTGGTTTCACTAACCATTTGCCCTAGTAGAAATCAAGTAGGAGCTTATTATGTCATTTTGGAGAAAACTTACCACAGTGGTCATCAAGGGGGAGAAACACCACGTTTGCTCGCGTCGGCTTCGTTTGGAGATGCTTGCCCTCGAGAAGGGTCGTGCGATGCCGCTCGGGGGTTATTCTACAGAAAAGATATTTTGCAATGTCTCAGTTAGCATGATGACACTCAATTATTGATACTAGTTTATAATGACCATTGAAATGAAACTCACTGTGCCAATCGCAGAGAAGACGGGCATCAACGGAGGGGCTTGACCGGTCTTCTCGCACATAGACTACACATTCGGTTTTGAAGAGTCTGTCGTATTAGTTAGTAATGAAACAAACATTACACGCATGATTTGGCTAATGTAAAAAAGAAACTTACCACAATAAGATCGTACATGGTCAGGTGGGCCGCCTCATTCCGGGCCCTCTCCTCCTTAATCAACCGAGTCGTGATCCGGTCCCTCTCCTCAAGAGCAGCCTAAAGAGCAACCTGGCTTGCCAATCTCTCTTTCTCAAGAGCAGCCTAGTTTGCCACTCTCTCTTTCTGAAGAGCAACCTGCAGCACCATTCCTCGTTATAACAGTAATGATCGATGGCCACACACACAATGAAATGGATGAAAGTTTTCTAAGTCCGTACAACTAACCTCGATGGCAAGATCGACTGGCCGTGGATGAGGCGTTATCTCAGGACAGGATCTCGACTGGCGCGCCTTGATCTCTGGGAGAGTGAGTGTACAACGTATTATCCCATCTCCAATGTCTATCGAGCCATGGGGCCTCCCGCCACCAGATATCATCACCAGCTCTGGATCCAAAGGTTCCTGGCTCGGGTTAAAGTCCTCCCCTTTCCAAGCCTTCCCCGTGTCCCTGTATTTCACGAGCTTGTGGTGGGATGAGATGTTGGTGAAGTTATTTGGATCATCTAGGTCAGACTCAGAGTATGCCTTCACCTTCTTGTACGAGGCGGTATGGGCCATGCCCTAAAGGTCGTACAACTCTGGAATCTCTGTCTTATTGTGATGCGCCTAAAAGAGAGGAACAAAGTATTAGTAAGGGGCTCAAGCTAGCATGAAGAATGAATTGCATGAATCATGAACAAACCACATACCCAGTTTCGTCCGAACTGAAGTAAGTTGGTGTTGCCTTGATGGTGTGTCACACCAACCATTTGGCTACGCCAATCTTTCGCATTGTCGTGGACAGCTCGCCAGTTGCTTGTGCAACACTCATCCACCAATGCCTCCCAACAATCCATCTTATCTACACACCATCTCAGGGGCACCTATAAGTTATTAGAAAGAATTTTGAACTCTACGCCTATGAATCAAATCAAGAAAACTATGTACAAGGACTTAAGAATAGGTAATTACCTTCATGTATTGCTCCTTCTTCACATACTTTCCGCGGCACTCCTTCTTGTGCTTCTTAATACCACGCGTGGTGTAGTAGTCTCGAATGGCCCGCGACTGAGCCTCGTGGCGTAAGTTCTGTAATAACCACCTATACTCGGCCTCGATAACCTTGGCCGCCTCCTCCTCATATCCCTCCTCACACCTATAGAAGGTCTGCAATCAAATGAGACAACACCGATTAGTACAATAATTAGTTATATTGTTAATTTTAGATTGTGTAAAAGGATAATTTACACAAAAGCTGTTGATCACCATCTCGGCCCTCGTGTGGCACAAGACACCATCTATAATCTCCTTCGGCGGGGCCTGCGCAGCCTGGTAGTGCTCCCAGGTAAATCCTAGTGTAGGAACCTAACCCTCACCAGGCAACGTGACAAACCCCGAGAAATTTGTCCGGCAAAGCACACCAAGGACGTTGTTCGGCTTGCGGACTCCACCACGGTGTTTCCATCCCCTGCGGTATGATAAGGTCAACGCATTAGATATTTGAAGAAACTTGAAGACAGAAGCTAAAAAAAGAGTAAATGTACTTACATATCCCCTTCAGGCTTAATCACCGGCCTCTGCTCGCGGGTAGCCGGCGCGACCGGGAGATGTGTACTACCACGCTTGTACACGGTGGCCCCGTCCGCCTGCACGTCGCCCTCACTATTCGTAGACTCATCCCCGCCATCAACAGAACAGCCACCCACCCTCGGTCCGATCCGGCCAGGCACCCCATTCGGACGTCTCCAAGGCTCTACGGAGAGATAGGGGTGGAATGGAAGTACCACCCCTCGTGCGGGCCACCGAAGAAGAACCCGTCGAGCGATCTGGACCCGCGCCCACCATCTTTCAACACCTGCTGACCTGCCATGATAAAGATTAAAAGAAATTAGTACAACATAAAAAAATTGCATAACTGACATGAATAATAATATGTACATATATAATTTAAGTTGGGAATCTTACAAACTAATAATCATCATCAATAAATGCATCATCATCATCACTATCACGCATGTCTTCATGAATGACGTGCTCATCGGGTTCAACGGCATGAAGTTGTGGAAGGCCTTTCTGTAATCGGTCAAGCATTGACAGATCATCCGCATCAGTAACCTCTTCTAGTTCCAGCTCTGCTTGTTCCGGCTCAGGGGTGAAGTCAGACTCATTGTCGTTGTCTACTTCCATGTTCTGGGGTGAAGCACGGCGGTTCTTGAAACGTTTCTTCGAAGAATTATCCATCATATGTGTCTGGGTTAATGTGAGGTTCATATTCCTGTTCATTTGGGGGAGGTGGTCTAACACGTGGTGGCACTTCATAAAAAACATACCAACCTTCCAGATTCTTATCAGTTTGGCATGCCCACGGTAGATAGAAAACTTGGGACGCGTGTTGAGCCGTAATATAGACATCAGGAACATCTAAATGGGTGGTTGGATTGATTTTGACTAGTCCTATATGTTCATGAGTCCTTCTAGTCTCCTTCAGCTGGAACCAATAACATTTGAAGACTATGACGTTCGGTGGGTTTTCACCATAGAATTGAAGTTCATAAATTGCTTCAACTCTTCCATAATACTCGATACCACCTTCCCGATAGCAGAGACACAAAAATTTATAGATTTCCGGTCGGGCATAGATAGCTCTTTGCCAAAGGTACGAAAGAGATACCCGTTGATGTTGTATTTCTCAAATGAACGGACCTTATAGCCAAAACCATTAGCGGCTTGTGTCAATTCGGCGTCCATAGACTCTGAATTAGCCTACAAATTTAATATGAAACGATTGTTGCATTAGCGGAAAGTTAGACCAAGAAATCAAATGGTCCATTATTGATAATTACCGTTTGTTTGAACCAAGATATGAAACCGGGATAGCCCCTCCATGCTTTGCGAGAAGCTCATACTCTTCGACGGAATCATTTTGGATCACAGCTCCATCCGAGAATTTGGCAACGTATCGGCTGTATGAAATATCCAGGAATAAGAGCAGTTCAAAGGAATTAGAAGTTACGGAAAAATGTGCGGAAAACTTACTCGATGTACAGCCGCACTTCTGTTAGGTTGTTGAAGATATACAACGAAATGTTTCGCCATTCTTCGACATCCAACGTTATTGGTTTCGAAGCACCGGCTAGTGCGAGCTTCCCTTTGAATAGGCTGAGGTTGGATCCACCTTTTTAGGGTCTGCATCATTGTAATGATGATTTTTGGCTTCGTAGTGTGCTATCACAAAGGTTGCCACCTCCTCAGTAATGAATGCCTCAGCCATCGATGCTTCAATTCTACGCTTATTTTTACATTTAGCTCGAAGCGTCTTCTGCATTCTCTCATTTGCATAGCACCAACGATTTTGCACGGGCCCACGTAATCTTGCCTCGGTCGGTAGATGTAAAATCAAATGTTGCATTGGATTAAAGAAGCCCGACGGAAAGATCTTCTCTAACTTGCACAACAACTCCGGTGCAAACTCCTCCATGTCATCTACCACGTCAGGCGACAATTATTTCGCACAAAGAACACAGAAGAAATAGCTCAGCTCCACCAGTACTAGCCATTCATCCTCATGAATAAAGCCACGTAACATCACCGGCATTACCCGCTCAAGCCATATGTGCCAATCATGACTCTTGAGACCAAAGATTTTAATTTTTCAAGACTCGCTCCCCTCTTTAGATTCGCTGCATACCCATCGGGGAACATCAAGTGCATTTTGACCCACAAGATAATTTCCCTCATAGCTGGCCTTCCAAGATTGAACCAGGCCTTTGGCTTCGACCACTTCTGCTTTCATTTGCCTTCTCGCATGTTTTGTAACGGTCTGTGACATAGTGTCTCTTGATCGACTCTAGCATTAGTATTATCCTTTGTCTTCCCATCTATGTCGAACAATGTACCAAAAATAGCATCTCCGATATTCTTTTCAGTGTGCATTATGTCGATATTGTGTGGAAGAAGGAGGTCTTTGAAGTAAGGCAGATCCCACAAGCATGGCTTGTGAGTCCAGGCGTGTTTTGAATTATACCCCTTGAAATACCCTGGACGCTCTGGATCAGGCTCGAGGGCGCTTAACTGATCTAGGATCTGTTGGCCTGTCAACGCAGGTTGGGCCATGTTTTTGACAACTTTACCTTTGGTAAAGTTCTTCTTGTCTTTTTTGAACTGATGGTCAGGATCCAGGAACTGTCTATGCAAGTCAAAGCAAGAATAGTTCCGACCCTCCTGCAACCAATGAAACTAAAGAGCTGCCTTGCATGTGGGGCACGGGAACCTTCCATGCACACACCATCCAGAGAATAGCGCATACGACGGCAAGTCATGCATAGAGTACATGTACCACACATACATTTTGAAGTTTTCTTTTCTAGCGGCATCGTATGTCTGGACCCCATTATCCCGATCTTCTTGCAATTCATCCTTAAGCGGCTGCATGTACACATTCATATTCTTCCCCGGATAATTGGGCCCTGGAATTACCAACGTCAAAAATATGTTCTTTCTTTGCATAATATGCCCGGGGGGAGATTGAGTGGAATGACAAATATAGGCCAACTACTGTATTGGGATGCCGTCATGCCGAAGGGATTAAAATCATCCGTGGCGATGCAGACTCGAGGGTTCCTTGGATCAACCGCTTTATCCTCATGCAATCCATCGAAATGTTTCCACGCTTCCCCATCTGATGTATGTACCGCCACCTTATTCCCATCCGCATCTAGTTCGGTTCTTTTTCCCATTTTGTGTCATGTCATCTGTCTGGCTGTCTCTTCGACCATGAAAAGACGTTGAAGCCTTGGTATGATTGGCGTATACCAAAGAACACTAACTGTGATTTTGGTATGCCTCTTCTCACCCATACCGTTGTCTACCACAAGATACTTGCAAGGCTCGCAATTGGGACAATAGTCCAAGTATGCATACTCCTTCCTAAATAAGACACATCATTTCTCACATGCATCTATCTTCTCATAGGGCATCTTAAGTACATGAAGTATTTTGTCCGACTGGTACAGGTTTGCAAGCATGACATGGCCTTTGGGTAGAAAGCGTCCAAATAGTGTCATCATCACGTCGTAGCATTCTCTTCCCAAGTTGAACTGAGCCTTCAAAGCCATTACTTGTGCAATGGCATCCAGCTGACAAAGCTCGGTGTGCTCGTGGAGAGGACGCTTTGAAGACTCCAACATTTCATAGAAGGCCTTTGCAGATTCCTCCATCTCATCTTCTGAATCCTGAGCATCATCAAAGTCTTGCACCATGTCTTCCATCCCGGTACCATGCTCATCGGTGCAACGACGAACCACCTCAGCTCTGATGTGTTGTATGGACTCACCATGAAATGTCCAAACCGTATTATTAGGCTTAAAACCCCTCCTCTGTAGGTGTTTAATCATTACAGTATCTGTCCTCTTTTTATAGTTGTCGCATTTAGGACAAGGGCACCAATTTGTTTCTTGGCCATTAGCAAAAGCGGCTTTCACAAACTCCTTGGTTTTTAGAAACCATTCTTTCGTCATCTCTATTTGACTAGGGTGACCGGTGTACATCCACGCACGATCACTCATCTTGCCTAGTTACTAAACACATAAGAAATATATTTATATATAGTTCACATATATATTCATCAGTTAATCAAGTTCGCCGGTCTTATTACGTCCATGCAACCTACACGCTAATATGTAAGGATAGGTCCTAATCCCACCCGAGTATGTGTAGATTGGGTTCGTTCTCCCATGCTCTGCTCCTGATCCAACGCAAAATTTCGGCAGCACCTCCCCGTTGTTCTCCTGATACACGTCTCTGCAATAAACAGAGAGGATGTGTATCTGGAGAACAATAGGGAGGCACTGACGAAATTAGGCATCAGATCCGGAACAAAGCATATGGGAAACAAACCCAATCTACACATAATCGGGCTGTCCAAGGATAACGTTGGACAATTCGGAATAATCACGGTTATAAATATATGAAAATGCATGCATATTTATAATTGTAACCCTTTCGAACGGGAGGCACATACTGGTCATGCATACTGATAAATTAATTTACCTATATCTAGAAAGTTTCATCCGAACACCGACACAAAGCAAATGAAGGGGCGAGGAGGAGATGACATTTGTACCCACCCACGAATGCACGGGCAGAGCTCGTAGAACGCACAGGCAGGTCTTCGCACAGCAGACCTCACAACGACGAGACAACTGCACATGTAAATCCACCCGATCAACACAAATATTTTGTGTTCACCAATAAAATCGAAAAATATATGACCTAACACAAATATATGACCTATATATATATATATATATATATATATATGTCATTTATGATTCATTCAACATCGAGGAACCCCCTACTCGCTCATCCCAGGCACCCTTAGGTATGGCGACGCACGGTCGAAGGGTCAGCATGCTAACTCTTCCAGTTCCGGAGACCTCTCTTCTGTGCCTCTCCTCTCCTCTCCGAGAATTCTCCTAGTGAGGTCCACGGTCGGCGGCCCCTAGAGGCCGAAGATCACCTTTTCGGTCAACAAGAGGACGAAGAGGGGTTGGGGGTCGGGGGTTGGGGGTCAGTGTCGTCGGGGGCGGCGTATTAATAGATGCGCAGAGTTTAGTGGCGGGATGTCGTGATGTCTTGTCGGGGCGTCGTGTCGGGGTGTTGGGGCGTCATGTGGGGGTGTCACGGCATCGTGTCGTGGTGTCAAGGTGTCATTTTCTTCTTCTTCCTCTTCTTTTTTTCCTCTTCTTTTTTTCCTCTTCTTCCTTTTCTTTTTCTTCCTTTTCTTCTTTTTCTTCTTCTTCATCATCATCTTCTTCTTCTTCTTTCTTCTTTTCCTTTTTCCTCTTCTTATTCTTCTTCTTCTTCCTTCTTTTCCTTTTTCCTCTTCTTTCTTCTTCTCCTCTCTCCTCTTTTTCTTCTTCTTCTTCTTCTATCTTTTCTCTTTCTCCTCCTCTCCTCTTTATTCTTCTTCTTCTTCTTCTTCTTCTTCTTCTTCTTCTTTCTAGTTTTTTTCTTCTCTTATTTTCTTCTAAGTTTTTTATTTTCTATTTTTTCTTTTCTATCTACTTTTTCTACCTAATAAACCAACTATCTAATTTAACAAAAAAACAGAAAAAACTAACTATTTAGTTCAAAAGAAAAAACAGAAAATAAACTAACTATCTAATTTAACAGAAAAACGGTAAATAAACTAACTATCTAAATTAACTATGTATTTTAAAAGAAAAAATAGAAAAAAAACAGGGGTGGGGGCACTCGCCGGAGTTGGGGACGGCCACGGCGACGAAGGAGGGGGAAGCCGCGGGGAGGGGAGCCGCAAGGAGGGGGTGGCGCCAAGAGGAGGAGGGGCGCAGGAAGGAAGCGATGCGCTAGGAGGAAGGGGCTGGCCCGGTGGAGGAGGGGCGGCGCGATGGTGCAGGAGGGGTCGTGGGGAGGAGGAGGGCGCGGTGGTGGAGGAGAGGGCGGTGGTGGCGGAGGGGGCGGTGATGGAGAAGGGGCGAGCTCCGACGACGGTGGTGGTGGAGGAGGTACCAGGGAGGAGGAGGGGCGTGGTGGAGGAGGAGGGCGCGATGGTGGCGCAGCGAGTAGGAGGGCGCGATGGCGCACGGAGGAGGAGGGCGCGGCGGCGCAGGGAGGAGGAGGGCGAGGCGGCGGTGGTGGTTTCGGGTTTGAGAGAGAGGGGTGGGTGGGGCGCGACGACCGTTAGGGGAGAGAGACGCGTGGGGGTGGGGGCGATGGCCGTTAGGGCGCATCCTCTTTGCCGTCAGCCCCCCGATGACACAGAGGAGAAAAGCAGATGGCAAAGAAAGAGGTCGTTAGGGGGGAGAGAGGGGCTGCGAGGTGGGCCGCCTGTGCTCTTTATCCTCGGCCTAAATGCTCTTTGTCGTCAGCTCGCGGATGGCAAAGAGCTGGGTGATGGCAAATAGTATCTTTGCCATCAGGGAGCGCTTTGTCGTCTGGTGTTTGGTAGCTGATGGCAAAGAGGGTCTTTGCCATCAGCCAGCACACGGCAAAGAAGCAGCAGATGGCAAAATCTCTGATTCCAGTAGTGACTAATTCAAAGAACTTTTGAAACCCATGAAAACTGATGATGGATGAATCCCCGATAAGATAATTCGTTACATCTCGTAAAACAAGAGCAATTGGAAAAGAAAGTATGAACGACATTTGTATGCAGTCATCCGTAAGGGTTGAGGGAGGAAGGGAAATCACAAAAGCGATGAGCACAAGTTCTCGAGAGAACATCGGAGAGTAACTGCAGAGTCTTCTGACGGATCAAACCATCGTCTGGAATATGGGGCTCTCCGAGAGGAAGTATTTTCGAGAACCTAAAGTTAGAGTTAGCCAAATCTTTAACCCAAAAGAGAAGAGAGAGTAGAACCCATAGTATAGGAAAGGAGTAAAAGATACTAATACCACCAAATTGAGATGTGGGCCCGTAAGCCACATCATCAAAGTTAGTAAGTTTTTCAAGTACTAGACTCAACTTCGACCAAGGAGTAGGAAAGGGGGCTACCTACAAGCAGTCGGCTCTGATACCAACTTATGACGCCCTCGATTTGATCGTACGCTAATCATACACGCAAATGCGTATGACCAAGCTCAAGGACTCACGGAAAGATATCACAACACAACTCTAGACACAAATAAAACATACAAGCTTCATTTTACAAGCCACGTGCCTCGAGGGCTAGAATACAGAAGCTCGATAAACACACGAGTCAACGGAAGCAGCAAATATATGAGTACAGACATTAAACATGGGGTGCCTTACAGAAGGCGAGCACAAAAGATACAACGATCGAACGAGCCGAGGCCTCCTCCCTCGGAGCCTCCTAAGTACTCATGGTCTTCAGTGGCCTCCACGTAGTAGTAGGCACCGTTGGGGTAGCAGTCGTTGTCGGCAGGATACTCCATCTCCTCGGCTCCATCATTTGGTCGCGGCAACGGATCAAGGGGGCAAAGGGGGAGCAAAGCAACGGTGAGTACTCATCCAAAGTACTCGCAAGACTTACATCAGAACTATGCTAAGTATGCATCAGTATCAAAGGAAGGGGTTTATATATGTGGACTGACTGCAGCAATGCAAGAAAGAGAGGGAAATGACTAGTCCTATCGAAGACTAGCATCTTCACGGTCTTGCAGCAATAGACAAGAATAGAACAGGTAACACAATTAATAGTCATATTGTTGCAACAATAATTAAATGAGGTCATGCCCAGAGATTCTTCCTCGACTCCCTGCGAGGAAGTAATCCTAGAGCAACTAATCCAGTTAAGTAACAGTTGTAGTTGTATAAGATCAGGGCACAACTCCAAGTCATCCTGTAACCATGGACACGGCTATCCAAATAGTTAATTTTCATCCCTGCACGGGTGCACCAAGTTTCCTATCACGCTCGATAACACTCTGACCGGACACACTTTTCTGGGTCATGCCCGGCCTCGGCATATCGACACATCGCGGCCCCACCTAAGCTCAACAGAGAGGCGAGACCGCGAGTCTAAATCCTAAGCACAAAGGGGTCATGGGCCCACTTGCCCTCTACGCTCATGCACGATGCGTGGGCGGCCGATGTCAGTCCTAGCACCCCTTAATAGAAGTCTGATGCATCTCGGGACCACTCGGGCGCCCGCCGCTCCATTGCTAACGTCTGAAGAGCTTCGGCTGATACCACGACGCCGAGTACCCATAACTTCTTCCGCGTAGCCGGTTAGTGCGAAAAGGTCTCCGACCAACCCAGATCAAATACCCAAATACATTAACATTTTAATTAACTCATCAACACATCCACGTGGGAATCCACCCGCCTAACATTTATTCATCAATGTTCCCGGTAACATGGTCAAGTAACTGTGTGGTTGTAACATCAGGGGGAATCCGAGGTATAACCCTCGTTGGATTCCGAGCGATGTAATCATCAAGGTGGACTTAGAGGAATCACCCTCGAGGGTCTCACACTTGAGGGGTTGCACGGCAGAGTCATGGTCGAGAGTGGTGAAGGAGGATCACCCTCGATAACCACGACCGACTAGTTGTACTACAAAGATATCATCCTAAATACTTCACGAGGTGTCACCCTCGGTACCCGATAGTAGCTCTGCAGCGCTGCACAACTAAGGGGGGTGTAAGTGTTATGTCGGGTCTTGGCTCATCGATCAGGGATCGAGACTCGACAATAAACCGGGGTAACTGGACTAAGGGGTCAGAGGGGAAGACTGCTCCACCAATACTAAACAGTTTAAAGTGCGGTACTAAAAGTAGCAGTTCATCAAAAACAGACTATGCATTAGATATATGAGCTAACTACAACAGTAGCAAAATTCTAATGCAAGCATGAGGAAGAAAGAAATGAGCGATATAGGAATGATCAAGGGGGGGTTGCTTGCCTTGTTGCTCTGATGCAAAGGGCTGGTCGTCAGGAGGGTAGTCATACCCGACAGCAGCATCAGTCTCGGGGTCTACCGGTAAGAAGAGCGGGAAAGAAACAATAAATATAACACCGATGGAAACACTAAGCATGACATGTAAAAGCAAGGGTAGGCATGAGCGAACGCAGTGCTATCCGTCATAGACGGGTCGGGAGAATATGAGATGATATTTCCCGGGTCTCTGGCTACTACCGGTTAGACGAAAAATGGTGGAAAAGTTCCACGTTTGCTATGTTAGGGACGCGTGACGGACGAATGGACCGCGTATCCGGGTTCGTCTCGTTCTGTTGATCAACTTTCATGTTCAAAATATTTTCATGGGAGCTACGAATTATTTTATATTAATTTTTAAAGTTTTATTATTATTTTGAAATTAACATATTTAATTTATTTCGAGTTGACCAAGTCAATATGACCGGTCAAATAGGAAGGGGCTGGCCCACATGTCATATATTATACCTAAACAAATAAATAAATCTAATTTATTTAATTGGGGGCCCACATGTCATTTTCTACTAGGGTAAATTGCACTAAATTAATCATAACTGTAACTAAACCTAAACATAAAATAGACTAATCATGGGATTGTTTTAATTGAAGATTAGACTCTAATCTAAACAAAGGCATGCCACACTTTTTGGAGTGGCACAGTCGGTCACTCACACGCTCACTCAGGCACACACTCATGCACACTCACACGGTGCACACATTCGGCACACTCACACGCTGCACACAGCTGCACACACAGCAGCAGTTGTAGGCAGCGGCCGCAGTAGCAGCGGCTAGTGGCGGCAGTAGCACGAGCAGCAGTAGCCATCAGCAGCAGGCAGCAGCAACATCACGTGAGCAACCGGAGCAAGAAAAGCAACAGCGCAAGCAAAGAGCAACAGCAGAGCAGCAACGAGCGGCAGCAGGCACGGCGACAGAGCAGCTGCAGGAGAAAGCAACAGCAGAGGCACGCGGTAGCGGGAGGCTGCGGCTAGGGGCGTACGAGCGCGCGTGGATGGACGCGGGGCATGGTGATGCGAGATCGACGAACGGACGCAGGCGAGTGTCATACGGCGGCACGGCAATAGTAGCAGTCAACGGCAAGAGCGAGGCCACGCACGTATGTACGCGTACGTTCAGACGAACTCGGGGGGCGATACCTACGGCAACGGATCGAGGACAAGAACGAGGGGAATCAGGCGAGGAGCTCACCATGATGCTCGTGGACGTGGTTAGGGAGCGCGGGGAGGCCGGAATGCGACGGGCTCGACGGCGAGATGTGGCGGCCGTGGGCGAAGATGGTGGCGATGGCGAGCATACGGGTCGTCCCGGCTTGAGCTGGTCCCTGGAACGGACAGATCCGGCCGCGGCGGACCTCCTGGATGTATCCATGGACGCCGAGGAGCATGGTGGCCGCAGTATCAACGAGGCCATGGTGACCATGAGCTCGGCTTTGTCCGGAGCGACGAACACGAGCGAAAGAGGGGGGGTTGGGGCTAGGGTTTGTCCTCGGGATCGAGGGTGTCGACCTTATCCTCTCAGATGCGCCCTGTAGTGCCAGACGTCGATCATCGAGCCATGGAGGCCATGGATGGCTGGCACACCATAGTCCTTCCTCCTCCGTGTACAGAGCTATAAGAAGGCCTTAGGTGGGCTGGGCTTCTCACTGTAACACTAGGCTTTAGATGCATAGTGTCTACATTTCTCTTTAATCTTTTCTTTAATTCAAATAGCTACTTTTTTGCATTTATTTTTAGGAGCAAATGAGTTTGGTAAAATATGGAACTTAGCCACTTAATTAGTTTGCAATATTTGGCACTCCCACCAAAAGTTTGGGAGGAGTTTGAATAAGTTTCCATTTTCCATAATTTAAAAGGGCTCTTAAATCAATGTTTGGCCACGATTTTAACTATATTAGGGCATTAAAACACTTTATAAAAATGTTAGTTCACCACCATAATTAGTTATGGATTATTTGCAACAGTTGGAACACTTTTGTTTTCATGTTTGAAGAAATAATAATTTGACTTTAATTTAGATTTGAAATTTTTGTCTTTGATTTTTAACAAGTAGAAATTTAGTTTTGTTAAACTTGCTTACATGGCACAGTTAGTGTGTGGTTACTGTAGCTTAACTACCGGGGCGTGACAATTTTGCTAACTGGGTTTTTTGTATAAAGGCTCATATAAATCACATCTCAACACTACTTTGGAGAATTATCGAGCAAGGCTACTACCCACATGATCCAAGAAACCTTACTCCAAGAGAAGAGGTTGATAATCAGCTCAACCATTCCACCTTGTTCATCCTTCAAGCGGTTGTTCCTATTGAAGATCTTGCTCATTTGCGTCCCTTTACTCGTGTCAAAGATTGTTGGGAGCATATCATTTCCATGTATAAGGGAAGCTCTAGTATTCAACGGTCAAACTATGAAGTGATACTGGATGTGGCTGATGAATTTGTTATGATTGAGGATGAAGATCCTCGTGAGCTCTACCGAAGGGTGACAACTCTTGCAGTTGCTATTCAAGATCATGGAAGCAAGGATGTGGATGACAATTGGATCAATCGTAAGTTTCTCAAGGATATTATGCCCTTCAACAAATCCATGTCCTCCGTCATCCGTTAGAGGCCAGACTTCACTCCATGAGCTCAAGTGATGTATTTGGATGAGTTCATTGCCATGAACATATTGAACAAGACCACTGACAATGCTCTAGATTGTGTTCAATGGTCAAGAAAAGACTCTCCCAACCTTGCTTTGAATGCCAAGGATGTATTGAAGGAAGAAGAAGAAGAAGAAGAGGAATTATGCCCCAAAGACACCAAGTATGCTTATCACGAGCATATGGCTCTTGCGTCAAGACAGTTTTGGGGCAACAAGCGAAACTCAAAGCCCAATTTCTCCAAAAACAACTCAAATGGGCCTAAAGGCAAGAAACGTGTGAGGACTTGCTACAACTTTGGCAATGTGAGACACTTTGTGGCTGATTGTCCTTATGAGAAGAGGGAATACAATGGTGGCAAACTTATTCACAAAGATAAGGACAATCCCTTCCACAACAAGAACACCTTCTTAAAAAACAAGCCCCAAAAGGTGTTGGTGGATCAAGAAGAGTACCTATCCGATGAGGATGAGGACGCTGATTAAAGTGGTGAAGTGATTGGGGATGGCCATCGTGGCCACTACAACCTCTTCTCCAAGCAAGGTGTCCCTCTTCAACGCCCCCAACGAGAACTGCATTGCCAAGTGCCTTATGGCCAAGGCATCCAATAAGGTAATATCCAACATTAAAACAACCAACCTCAATGCTACCATTTCCACTACCACCGATAGTGGTGATGAAAAGGAAGAGGTAGAGGATGAGGAAAACTCCCTTGATAAATTCATGAGAAAGATCAAGCTCAAATCCAAGAAGCTTTTTGTTGCTCTCTTGGAACGACTAGGAGAGGCTAATGACCTCATTGAATCTCATGAAGAAACTATCTCTACATTACAAGGACATAGTCATGACTATGTGGATGAGATAGCGGATCTTTCCATTGCTCTTGAAGAAGAGCAAGGACTTTGTTTGACTCTTGAGGAGTCATACAACTATGACCTTGATAAATTAAAGAAAGATCTTGATCATGCTCTTGTTCTTACTCATGTGCTCCAATCCGAAAATGTTGCACTTGGGCTTGACCATGTTAGACTCAAGGAAGAGCTTGCCACACTTGACAAGGATCACAAGGCCTTGAAGAGTGTTCCTGCCTCTTTGAAAGAGTCTCATGCTCAACTCCAAGTAAAACTCACAAAGGAAATAGCCACGTGTTCTCCTTTTGTTTTAATTGATAATGCCCATGCTATTAACCCTTGTTGTGAGCTTGCACATCTTGTGGAAGAGAATGCTAAACTAAAAGAGCAGCTTGAGAAAGGCCTTGTGACATGCATCCTAGGTGAAAATGATCTCAATGACCTTTTGAGCAATCAAAAAGAAGTGGTTGCAAAGGAAGGAGTTGGGTTTGCGCCCAAGTCCAAGAAGAAGACAAAGCAACCTCCCAAGCTTATGGAAACCTTTGTTAAAACTGGGGAGGGTACTCATGTGAAGAATAAGGACCAAGCTAAGGGTGGTAATGCCAAGAAGGGCAAAACCCTCCTTCCCAACACTGCCGACGACTTTAATCCCTCTTATGTTTTATGTTGTGCTAGTGATGGGAATGTATTTGCTAAATTTGTTGGTTCTCCTAATGAGTACATTGAATGGTCTATTTGGGTTCCTAAGGCCCTTGTTTCTAACCTGAAAGGGACCATTAAAGAATGGCTACCTAAATCCAAACATTGATCTTATGCAGGAGTTTGCTTCCGGTGGGGTGTCATGGTTGCTTGATAGTGGAGTAACAAATCATATGACCGAAAGCAAGGACTTGGTGGTGGATGTTCGTCCCGACCCTTCCGTTGCCACCCAAGTCTCCTTTGGCGATGATGCAATTTCTAAGGTATTGGGTCTCGGCAAGGTGGTAATTTCTCCGGAACTTACCATTGAAAAGGTCATGCTTGTTGAGACCCTCGCATACAATTTGCTTTCCGTTCATCAACTTGCACTTATGGGTTTTAGTACTTTCTTTGGCATTGACTATGTGGCCCTTTGGTGGAGCAAGACTCTTAAAGTGGCTTTTGTTGGGCATGTCGAGAATGGTCTCTATATGGTTAACTTTTCAGAGTGACCCACTAAGACTACGACTTGCCTAATGGCTAAAGTTGATATTGGTTGGCTTTGGCATCGCCGACTAGCCCATGTCAATATGAGATCTTTGCAAAGTATCGTCAAAGGGGACCATGTTCTTGGACTAACAAATGTAAGTTTTGCCAAAGATCGTGCTTGCAGTGCGTGCATTGAAGTAAAGCTACATGAGACATCTCACCGCCCCACGACTACCATATACTCAAAGAGACCTTTAGAGCTCCTTCACATGGATCTCTTTGGTCCTCCATCTTTTGACATTCTTGGGGGAAGAAAGTATTGCTTGGTGATAGTGGATGATTACTCAAGATATACTTGGGTATATTTATTTAAGAGGAAGATTGAGACTCAACAATTGTCATCGAATTTTCCAATGAAGCTCAACGACAACATGATGCAAAGATATTGATGATTAGAAGTGACAATGGCACCGAGTTCAAGAATTACACCTTAAATGAATTTCTGAGTGATGAAGGAATCAAGCATCAATACTCTGCACCTTATACTCCTCAAGAAAATGGTGTTGTGGAAAGGAAGAACGTACATTGAAGGATGAAGTAAGAACCATGATGGCGGAGTTTAAATCTCCATATAACTTTTGGGCCGAAGCCATCAACATCGCATGTCATGCATCCAATCGGCTCTACCTCCCCAAAGGCTTGAACAAGACTCCATATGAAATTCTTACCGGGAACAAGCCCAACCTCAAGTACTTCCGGGTGTTCGGTTGTAAGTGTTTCATTCTCAAGAAAGGCGTTCGTTTGTCTAAATTCGAAACTAGAGCTCAAGAGGGCATATTTGTTGGTTATGCTACAAATTCTCATGCTTACCGTGTCCTCAACAAGTCCACCAGACTCATTGAGGAGACATGTAGTGTAGAGTTTGATGAAAAAAATGGCTCCTAGGTGGAGCAAAGTGGTCTTTGTGATGTAGGTGGTGAAATTCCTCCCCAAGCCATAAGAAGAATGGGTGTGGGACACTTCCTGCCCGTTGAGGAACCCCTTGTGGCAGAAGGAGAAGGACAATGTTCCATTCATGTGGAACCATCACCAACGAAAGACCCACATGCTTTCGTAGAAGAAACTGAAGGCCGTCAACCCTGTGACCATGATCAAGGAGAAGATCAACCTCATGATGGTGCTGCACCAAGTGATGTCCTTAATCATGCTCACACATATGAGGATGCTCAAGATCAAGCTCAAGATCAATACCAAGTTCATGATCAAGAGCAAACTCAATATCAAGACCAAGCTCAAGATTAAGACCAAGCTCAAGATCAAGGGCAAGCTCGCCAAGGCGGTAAAGGTCACAAAAAGATTCCTCCTCAGCTTACCCCTGAGGAGATTCGAGAAATACGTGCCGCTAAGGATGTTGTCAAGCTCATAAAAAATTCTCACGTGTTAGAGAATGTCTACGGCAACCTAAAGATAGGGGTGACCACTCATCGTCAATTAACAAACTTTAGTGCCCATCATATGTTTGTTTCTTACATTGAACCCCTAAAGGTACAAGAGGCTCTCGAAGACATGGATTGGGTGGAATCCATGCATGAGGAACTCAAAAACTTCGAGCGCAACAAAGTGTGGCGATAGGTGCCAAAACCTAAGGAGAACCACAATGTCATTGCAACAAAGTGGATCTTTAAAAACAAGCAAGATGCAAACAGTGTTGTCACTCGTAACAAGGCAAGAATGGTAGCACAAGGCTACTCCCAAATCAAGGGTATCAACTACAGCGAAACCTTTGCTCATGTTCCTCACCTTGAATCTATTCGCATGTTTCTTGCATTTGCTTCACATCAAAACTTCAAATTATATCAAATGGATGTGAAGAGTGCATTTATTAATGGTCCCCTTAAGGATTTGGTATATGTCAAGCAACCCCCGGGGTTCAAGGAACCCAAATTCCCCAATCATGTTTATGTTCTCGACAAGGCACTCTATGGCCTTAAACAAGCCCCACGTGCGTGGTATGAGCACCTTACCGAGATGTTACATGAGAGTGGATTTGAAGTTGGGAAAATTGACCCCACTCTTTTTACTAAGAAGGTCAAGGTGAGTTTGTTCATATGCCAACTATATGTTGATGATATTATCTTTGGTTCTCCTAACAAAGCTTTTAATAAAGAATTTGTCGCACTAATGACTAAGGAGTTTGAGATGTCTATGATGGGAGAGTTGAAGTTTTTCCTTGTATTCAAATTCAAGCAACGAAGTCAAGGAACCTTCATCAATCAAGCCAAATATACTCAAGACATGCTCAAGAGGTTCAAGATGAATTGTCTCAAACCATCCAAGCCAAACACTCCCATGCCTCTCAACTACCATCTTGATCTCGATCCCAATGGTAAAGTTGTGGATCAAAAGGATATCAATCCATGATTGGCTCCTTTCTTTACCTTTGTGCATTTAGACCAGATATTATGTTGAGTGTGGGAATTTGTGCACGGTTTAAATCTGCACCTAAGGAAAGTCACTATGTGGCTGTCAAGCGAATCATTAGATATTTAGCTCATACCCCAAACTTTGGCTTATGGTATCCCAAA
Source organism: Hordeum vulgare subsp. vulgare (assembly GCF_904849725.1). Classification (NCBI taxonomy): domain Eukaryota; kingdom Viridiplantae; phylum Streptophyta; class Magnoliopsida; order Poales; family Poaceae; genus Hordeum; species Hordeum vulgare. The sequence goes on along the minus strand of NC_058520.1, from coordinate 294,182,832 downwards.
GGTGCATCATTTGATCTTATAGGCTACTCGGATTTGGATTGGGAAGGAGACTGTGTGGAGAGGAAGTCAACGTCCGGAGGTTGCCAATTTCTTGGTCGCTCTCTCGTAAGTTGGTCTTCCAAGAAACAAAATTGTGTTTCTCTCTCATCCACCGAGGCCGAGTACGTCGCTTCTGCAAGTTGTTGTGCTCAGTTGCTTTGGATGAGGCAAATTTCAAAGGATTACGGTGTCACATGTGACAAAGTTCCTCTTTATTGTGATAATATAAGTGCTATCTCAATCTCCAACAACCCGATTCAACACTTCAAGACAAGGCACATTAGTATTGTCACCACTTCATCCGGGATCATATCAAGTGTGGGGAGATTGATCTCATTTACCTCAACACTAATGATTAGCTTGCAGATATTTTAACGAAGCCATTGAATGAAGCAAGATTTCACGATTTAAGGCATGAGATAAATACCATTGATTTGAGCAATGTGAAGTAAAACTAGGCACACCCCACCACTCTCGTCATTTTATCTTGTTTAGGTGTAGGCATGAATATAGGGGGAGTGTTGTTCCCTCAATGAACTCTCCCTCCCCCTATTATGCATAAAATGATCCAGTCATTTGCATCAGTAATCATCGATGACACTTGTGCTTCAACGACGAGTTATGGTCTTGGGCCAAGGTTAAAATCTTCGTGGTGCCATACCTACTAACTCAAACATAGGTGGCTTAGGCCACCATCCTCCTTATAGCACTTGTCTCACGAGAATATCCTATTTTTGTTTGTGTCACTCCAAGTTGTCATGTCTCTACTTATGATTTTTCCACAACTTGGAGTGTTCTCATCTCCATGACGTGTCTTTATGTCTTTTGCCACTTGGTGGTTCGAAGTTTTTCCTCTTTTCGCGCATTTTGGGTCATCTAGGGCGGTACTACCGCTGCCACGGTGGTACTACCAATGATAAGAGGTAGTACCGCTCGTCGCAGTGGTACTATCGCTTGGGAGAGGTACTACTGCTTACACTCCTTCGTGAGGGGGTTATGAGATCGGGCAGGGCAGGGGTAGTTTTCTCTCCTCATACCCATTCATCCCCACTCCTCCTCGTGGGTGTCTCTCTCCAGCCGACCCCAAGGCTCCTGTGTCCGTCGTCGATCTCCATTTTTGGCCACTCGTTCGCGATTTAAACCGATGGAATCATTCTCCACCCCCTCCTCTTGCCATGGATACCGGTATTATCCCCGTTCTTCTCCTCATTTGGTCTCTTTTTAAGATCTAGGTCTTTGACAATATGAGATGTATCTCTCTCTTTTTAGTTCCGATTTACGGCATATGAAGGATGTGGATGATGGCTAGAGTTTAGACATGATGATCTTTTAGGAATTTTGTGGTCAACGCATCCCCGGTAATACCGGATCTAACAGGTGGTGGTCTTCATCCCCCGGTCCCTGCCCTGAGCGGTACTACCACTCGTCCGGGCGGTACTACCGCTCATAAGAGGTAGTACTGCTCCTAGCAGCGGTACTACCGCTTTGGGCTAGCCTTTGCATGATATTCCTCCTTGTTCATCACCTCTTTCTCCCATCTTGGTGTCTTGCTATCTCGTGCTCATTGTTTTTATCTCCTGCTTTCTTTTGGTTATGTTTTTGGATCTCAGGTGGTGGCTGATACGTCTCCAACATATCTATAATTTTTTATGGTTCCATGCTATTATCTTGTCAACTTTGGATGTTTTATATGCATGAATATGCTATTTTATATCTTTTTTGGGACTAACCTATTAACTCAGTGCCAAGTGCCAGTTTCTCTTTTTTCCGTGTTTTGACCCTTTTTCAGACGGAGTCCAAATGGAATGAAACTTTACGATGATTTTTTGGACCAAAAGAGACCCCCGAAGCTTTGGAAGAAGGCCAGAAGAGCCGCGAGGGAGTCACAAGCCCTGAGGCCGCCACCACCCCCTAGGCTGCGCCTACCAGGCTTGTGACCTCCTCGTGGGCCCAACCGACGTAATTCCACCGCCATAAATTCCTATAAATTCAGAAACCCCCAAAAAGAAACCTAGATCTGGAGTTCCGCTGCCGCAAGCCTCTTTAGCAACCAAAAACCAATCTGGAGCCCGTTCTGGCAACCTACTGGAGGGGGAATCCATCTCCGGTGGCCATCTTCATCATCCCGGCGATCTCCATGACGAGGAGGGAGTAGTTCTCCCTCGGGGCTGAGGGTATGTACCAGTACCTATGTGTTTGATCTCTATATCTCTCGTGTTCCTGAGATGTCTTGATCTCGATGTACCATGGGCTTTTCTACTATAGTTGGATCTTATGATGTTCTTCCTCCTCTCCTTCTTATAAAGAATTGAGTTTCCCCTTTGGAGTTATCTTATCGGATTAAGTCTTTGAGAACACTTGATGTATGTCTTGCACGTGTCTATCTGTTGTGATCAACTTGCGGGTTTGTGACATTGGGAACCTATGCATATGGGTTGGCACACGTTTGATTCATGTGAGTACTCAATGTATGTTTTGGTGATCAACTTGCGGGTTCGTGACATTGGGAACCTATGCATAGGGGTTGGCACATGTTTTGACTCTCCGGTAAAAACTTTGGGGCACTCTTTGAAGTTCTATGTGTTGGTTGAATAGATGATTCTGAGATTATGTGATGCATATCGTATAATCATGCCCACAAATACTTGAGGTGACAATGAAGTATCTAGGTGACATTAGGGTCTTGGTTGATATGTATCTTAAGGTGTTATTCTAGTACGAACTCTATGATGGATCGAACGGAAAGAATAGCTTCGTGTTATTTTACTACGGACTCTTGAATAAATCGATCAGAAAGAATAACTTTGTGGTGGTTTGTACCCGACAATAATCTCTTCGTTTGTTCCCCTCTATTAGTGACTTTGGAGTGACTCTTTGTTGCATGTTGAGGGCTAGTTATATGATCCAATTATGTTATCACTGTTGAGAGAACTTCACTAGTGAAAGTATGAACCCTAGGCCTTGTTTCCACGCATTGCAATACCGTTCGTGCTCACTTTTACCATTTTTTACCTTGCTGTTTTTGTAATTTCAGATTACAAAAACCTATATCTACCATCCATATTGCACTTGTATCACCAGCTCTTCACCGAACTAGTGCACCTATACAACTTACCATTGTATGAGGTGTGTTGGGGACACAAGAGACTCTTTGTTATTTGGTTGCAGGGTTGCTTGAGAGAAACCATCTTCATCATACGCCCCCTGCGGATTGATAAACCTTAGGTCACCCACTTGAGGGAAAATTGCTACTGTCCTACAACCCTCTGCACTTGGAGGCCCAACAACGTCTACAAGGAGAAGGTTGCGTAGTAGGCATCAAGCTCTTTTCTGGTGCCGTTGCCGGGGAGGTTAGCGCTTGAAGGTATATATTTAGATCTTGCAATCGAATATTTTTGTTTCTTGTTCTTTCTCTAGAAATGTACAAAAAAATGGAATTGAGGATGCCTCATATGCTCCATCTTTTCAATGTCTTTCGTGAGCATGATGGGAAGGAAAATTGTGCTCAAGTGCTGAAAGAAGAATTACATAGAATGCTTGGCATTGAATATGTGAATGATGAGCATGATTGCAATGTTGTTAGCATGAATTCCTTGAATACCCATGATGCTAATGATATGCAAAGCCACAAGCTTGGGGATGCTATATTTGATGAATATGGTCTTTTTAGTTCTTCCACTTTGAATGATCAAATTCATTTTGATGAAAGCATACCCCCTATCTATGACGATTATTGTGAGGATACTTATGCTATAAAGAAGAGGGATGATAAAACTTGTCATACTCTCGAGAACCCCTTTGCTAAACCTTGCTTTTTCATTGTGGACACAATTTGTAGTGCTCAAGTCTTTTACGATACTCCCACTACTATTCTTGACAATAGATTTCCTTATGTGGAGAGTAGTAAAATTCCTATGCTTGTAGATCATGAAAATAAAGCCTTAGGTGCTGGTTATATTGTTGAATTCATTCATGATGCTACTAAAAATTACTATGAGAGAGGATCATATGCTTCTACTTATTGCAATAGTATCAAGCTTCCTCTCCATATGTTGAAATTTTTGAAGCTATGCTTGTTTTGCCTTCCTATGCTAGTTGATTCTTGCTCCAATAAATTATTTGATCACAAAATTCCTATGCATAGGAAGTGGGTTAGACTTAAATGTGTTGGCCATTTTCTCCATGATGCTCTCGTTGTGTTTCAATCCTTACCTTTTATGTGAGCATCATTGAAATCAGTGCCTAGCTAAGGGCGTTAAACGATAGCACTTGTTGGAAGGCAACCCAATGAATAAATTTTTCTTTGCTTTTTGCTTCCTGTTTTGTTTTCTCCACACCATCATAATTCTGTTATGATTGTGTCTTTTGTGTTTCTTTTTGTGTTTGTGCCAAGCAAAACCGTTACGATTAGTCTTGGTGATGATTGTTTAATCATGCTGGAAAAAGACAGAAACTTTTTGCTCATGAAAAGAATTTTCATTTTTATTCTGTAAGAGATTTTGAGTTGATTATTTTTGCTAATGATTTCTGTGCAATTTCTTTAGACTGTCGTAATGTTTCAGATTTTTTGAAGTGCCAGAAGTATACGAAGTATACAAATTGCTACAGACTGGTCTGTTGTTAACAGATTCTGTTTTTGTTGAGTTGGTTGCTTATTTTGATGAAACTATGGATAGTATCGGAGGGTACTAGCCATGGAAAAGTGAAAATACAGCAACCCAACACCAACATAAGTAGAATTTAAGTTTGCTACAGTACCTAAGGAAGTGGTGATTTGCTTTCTTATACTAATGATATCACGAGTTTCTGTTTAAGTTTTGTGTTGTGAAGTTTTCAAGTTCTGGGTGAAGTTCTTATGGACAAAGAGATAAAGAGTGGCAAGAGCTCAAGCTTGGGGATGCCCAAGGCACCCCAAGTTGATTCAAGGATGCCTAAAAAGCCTAAGCTTGGGGATGCCCAAGGCACCCCAAGTTGATTCAAGGATGCCTAAAAAGCCTAAGCTTGGGGATGCCCCGGGAAGGCATCCCCTCTTTCGTCTTCAATCCATCGGTAATGTTACTTGGAGCTATATTTTTATTCACCACATGATATGTGTTTTGCTTGGAGCGTCTTGTATCGTAGGAGTCTTTTATTTTTGTTGTGTCACAATCTTCCTTTCTGCACACCTATATAGAGAGACATGCACTCACCGTGATTTTGTCGAGCTTCACTTATATCCTTTGAGTTAGGCAATTCAGCTCACATGTGTTTCACTTATATCTTTAGGGCTAGTTGATTTTGCTCTATGTGCTTCACTTATATCTTTTAGAGCACAACGGTGTGTGGCTTGGTAGTTGGCTTATGCTATGAAAGTAGTCCCAAAAGTGGTAGTTATCCAAAGGGTTGCGAAAACTTCCATCTTCATGTGCATTGAGTAGAAAGAGAAGCTTGATTCCTCTCAATTAGTTTTGAGATGTGGTTGTGGTAATATTTAAGTTATGTTAGTATGGTGTTGTGAATCTAGAGATACTTGTGTTGAAGTTAGTGATTCCCGTAGCATGCACGTATGGTGAACCGCTATGTGATGAAGTTTGAGCATGATTAGTTTATTGATTGTCACCCTCTGTGTAGCGGTCGGGATCGCGCGATGGTTTATACCTACCAACCCTTCCCCTAGGGGTATCCGTTGAATGCTTTGTTTCGATTACTAATAAAACTTTTGCAACAAGTATATGAGTTCTTCTTGACTAATGTTGAGTCCATGGTTTAGATGCACTTTCACCTTCCACCATCACTATCTTCTTTAGTACCGTGCAACTTTCGCCGGTGCATAAACCTACCATATAGCCTCCCTCAAAACAGCCACCATACCTACCTACTATGGCATTTTCGAAGCCATTCCGAGATATATTGCCATGCAAATACCACCATGACATGTGCCACAGCTTCTACATTGCCATTGCATGATCATAAGATAGCTAGCATGATGTTTCCATTGATGTCTATGTCATGCTAGATTATTGTCACGGTACACTACCGAAGGCATTTCATATAGAGTCATCATTGCTCTAAGTTTTGAGTTGTAAGTGTGATGATCATCATTAATGGAGCATTCTCCCATGTGAGGAAATAAAAGAGGCCAGCGAAGCCCATTTACAAAAAGAGGCCAAAGATGCCCACCAAAAAAAAGAGGCCAAAGAGCCCACCAAAAAATGAGAGAAAAAGAGAGAAGGGACAATGCTACTATCTCCTTTCCACACTTGTGCTTCATATTAAGCACCGTGATCTTCATGCTTGAGAGTCTCTCGTTTTGTCACCACCATATAGCCAGTGGGAAATTTTCATTATATAACTTGGCTTGTATATTCCAATGATGGGCTTCCTCAAAATTGCCTTAGGTCTTCGTGAGCGAGCAAGTTGGATGCACACCCACTAGTTTTCTTTAAGAGCTTTCACATACTCCTAGCTGTAGTGCATCATTTGTATGGCAATCCCTACTCATTCACATTGATATCTATTGATGAGCATCTCCATATCTCATTGATATGCCTAGTCAATGTGACCATCTTCTCCTTGTTTGCCCTGCAACCTCCACCACACTCCATTCCACGTATAGTGCTAAAACCATGGCTCACGCTCATGTATTGCGTGAGAGTTGAAAAAGTTTGAGAAAGTAAAGGTGTGAAAACAATTACTTGGCCAATAACGAGGTTGTGCATGATTTAAATTCGTTCTGCAAGGATGATAGAGCATAGCCAGACTATATGATTTTGTAGGGATAACTTTCTTTTTGACCTTGTTATTTTGAAAGTTCATGATTACCTGGCTAGTTAACTTGAAGTATTATTGTCTCCACGTCAATAGCAAACTATTGTTTTGAATCTAACGGATCTGAACATTCATGTCACATAAGAGGAGTTACAAAGGACATCTATGCTAGGTAGCATGAAAGCATCAAAAAATCATTCTTTATCACTTCCCTACTCGAGGACGAGCAGGAGTTAAGCTTGTGGATGCTTGATACTTCTCCAACGTATCTATAATTTTTGATGGTTCCATGCTATTATCTTATCAACTTTGGATGTTTTATATGCATGAATATGCTATTTTATATCTTTTTTGGGACTAACCTATTAACTCAGTGCCAAGTGCCAGTTTCTGTTTTTCCCGTGTTTTTGACCCTTTTTCAGACGGAGTCCAAATGGAATGAAACTTTACGATGATTCTTTTTGGACCAAAAGAGACCCCCCGAAGCTTTGGAAGAAGGCCAGAAGAGACACGAGGGAGTCACAAGCCCTGAGGCCGCCACCACCCCCCTAGGCGGCCCCTACCAGGCTTGTGACCTCCTCGTGGGCCCAACCGACATAATTCCACCGCCATAAATTCCTATAAATTCAGAAACCCCCAAAAAGAAACCTAGATTGGGAGTTCCACCGCCGCAAGCTTCTGTAGCCACCAAAAACCAATCTGGAGCCCGTTCCGACACCCTGCCGGAGGGGGAATCCATCCCCGGTGGCCATCTTCATCATCCCGGCGATCTCCATGACGAGGAGGGAGTAGTTCTCCCTCGGGGCTGAGGGTATGTACCGGTAGCTATGTGTTTGATCTCTCTCTCTCGTGTTCTTGAGATGTCTTGATCTCGATGTACCATGGGTTTTGCTACTATAGTTGGATCTTATGATGTTCTTCCTCCTCTCCTTCTTGTAATGAATTGAGTTTCCCCTTTGGAGTTATCTTATCGGATTGAGTCTTTGAGAACACTTGATGTATGTCTTGCACGTGTCTATCTGCTGTGATCAACTTGCGGGTCTGTGACATTGGAACCCTATGCATATGGGTTGGCACACGTTTGATTCATGTGAGTACTCGATGTATGTTTTGGTGATCAACTTGCGGGTTCGTGACATTGGGAACCTATGCATAGGGGTTGGCACACGTTTTGACTCTCCGTTAGAAACTTTGGGGCACTCTTTGAAGTTCTATGTGTTGGTTGAATAGATGATTCTGAGATTATGTGATGCATATCGTATAATCATGCCCACGGATACTTGAGGTGACAATGAAGTATCTAGGTGACATTAGGGTCTTGGTTGATATGTATCTTAAGGTGTTATTCTAGTACGAACTCTATGATGGATCGAACGGAAAGAATAGCTTCGTGTTATTTTACTACGGACTCTTGAATAGATCGATCAGAAAGAATAACTTTGTGGTGGTTTCGTACCCGACAATAATCTCTTCGTTTGTTCCCCGCTATTAGTGACTTTGGAGTGACTCTTTCTTGCATGTTAAGGGCTAGTTATATGATCCAATTATGTTATCATTGTTGAGAGAACTTCACTAGTGAAAGTATGAACCCTATGCCTTGTTTCCATGCATTGCAATACCGTTCGTGCTCACTTTTACCATTTTTACCTTGCTGTTTTTGTAATTTCAGATTACAAAAACCTATATCTACCATCCATATTGCACTTGTATCACCATCTCTTCGCCGAACTAGTGCACCTATACAACTTACCATTGTATTAGGTGTGTTGGGGACACAATAGACTCTTTGTTATTTGGTTGCAGGGTTGCTTGAGAGAGACCATCTTTATCCTACGCCTCCCGCGGATTGATAAACCTTAGGTCACCCACTTGAGGGAAAATTGCTACTGTCCTACAACCCTCTGCACTTGGAGGCCCAACAACGTCTACAAGGAGAAGGTTGCGTAGTAGACATCAGTGGCATCTCACCCTGGGCGTTTGGGTACCCGAACCCGCTACCCGAACCCGAACCAAACCGAATTACCCGAATTGTCGGGTAATTCGGGTATCGGGTAAGGGTTCGGTTCTCATTTCTTGACTATTCGGTTTTCGGGTTATGGTTCACGTTCTAGTCTGGAAAACCCGAAATACCCATACTACCCAAATTATTCATACTGTCCAAATTTTTCACGCTATTATTACACTAACCTGTTACCCATACTAACTAAAATACCCATATTACCAAAAATACCCATACTATTCGAGTTATTCATATCAAAAGTTGATGTATGCTCCAAATATTTTGGGTATTTTGGGTACCCGAATTACCCGAACCGAAATTTTGGATAATTTGGGTTTTGGTATTTTTTTGACAGAGACAATTTTGGTTCCCATTTTTGAATACTCGAATTACCCATAAACCGAACTACCCGAACCGAAATAACCAAAATACCCGAACGCCCCAGCTACTGGCATCTATGCTCCTGAGGAGCGTAGGATGAACCCCAGCCAAGGCAGCACAAAGAGGTACCGTTCATCTGAGGTTGATAGCTCAAGTCAACCTCAGGTGCATGTTCCTGTAGAGAGGGTTAGTCAGTCTGCTTCCAAATCTAAGGGGAAGCGCCCTGCTGTCACGCCCTCTAAGTCCCAATCCAGGGCCACTCTGGAAGCTAAGGACTTTTGGATGTCCCGCAAGATCAATCCCAATGTGGAAACCTAGGAGCCATCCATGCGCAGCCGTCCCTTCTAGAACTGGAAGCACTTGTCCATCTATAATGACATTCTGAAGCCAAGGGAAAACATGTTTGTTCCTCATGTCAAATTTATTGATGTTGAATACTTGGAGCGCAATGAAAGGTACTTCGGGAGTTCTCTCCCCCTCTGTGGGAAACTGGGCATTCTCAACATTATGCAGTTCAACAAAGACTTTGATGCCGAGATTATTGTTGTCTTCTTTGCCATGGTACACCTCGGAACTGATGAGGACAAGATTCTATCATGGATGACCAATGGCAGGTTGCTTTCTGCTCCCTCGAAATCTTTTATACAGCTGCTTAGCATTGAGGATAAGGGACTCGAGAACCCTCTGGGTTTCCGTTCCCACCGTGAGATTGTTGTTACCCACAAGCCAGCCGTGTACAAGTACAACACTCAGATGATCTCCTCTACTACATGCAAGTCCACTTGGGTGTTGGAACCATTCTTAGATATCATGCATCGCAACTCCCGCCACACCTTTTTCCCTCGTGTTGGCAATCTGGATCAGGTCCACTCTTACCTGGAGACATGCTTCTTTAATGCGAGTTTCATAAATTCAAGGTTCATGTGAAGCCACTGGATGTTTCTCATGTTATGTGGTCTGAGCTCCATTCTATGGTGTCTGAGCGTAAGTGCCCCATCTATGGCCCCTTTCTGATGCATCTAATTGAGACGACTTGGGCACACATATTTCCTGGTGAGTTGTTTGAAGCTAGGGAACTGGTATCCACAAGGTTGTGCAGCTTCGGCAGAAGGACAGGTGGGCTACTCACACTGCCCGTGAATAAGATGTGCGTGAACACATGGATGAGGATTCTACTGATGAAGAGCGTGATGAGGATTTTGTGGCTGACGAGGACACTCCTTACCCTGTTGTGCCCCCATTGGAGAACCTTCTTGGGCTAAGAAGCTCAAGTAGAAGATGAAGAAGCTATTTTGTCTGTAGGCCAAGGGTCAGTACAGGGCTCAAGCGACTGAAAAGGCGGCTATCAGTCCACACAAGGCTCTGAGTCTAGCAAATATTGATGTTTCACCATTACCACCCTTCCTGGATCCTCGCTGATTTCTCTATCCTTTTTGGCGTCTTGCTGCCAAAGGGGGGAGTGTTTGGATTTGCGAGAGTCACGAGTGTTCTTTCGTGGCCAATCCTTTCACTCGTGAACTCTTTTACCATTTTCTTTGCTTAAAGACTATGTCGTGTGTTGTGAAACTTATGTTGCTTTGCGTTTTAAGTGTGTGAGACTCTTGTGAGACTATGTCATATGGTGTGAGACATATGCTATCGTAGTATTATCATATGTCTTAAATTTCGTGAGATGCTTATATTGTGCCCAAATGTTAATGCTCACATCACTTCTTGCAGTTATATTACTTTCAGTTGTTCCCTTTGTGCAAGTAGTGTCTCTCTATAAAATATAAGGGGAGTGTTGATCCTAGTGTGTGCACTTTGCATTTCAAAAGCATACTTAAATAGTGCACACACCTAGGGGAGTTTGTCTATATTTTGTAGAGAGTGGGGTTGCATTCTGTCTCGTTTTCATCCTCTATGCAAATCCCATGTTGTCATCAATCCACCAAAAAGGTGGAGATTGTAAAGTCATATTTCTACCCCAATAGTTTTGGTGATTGATGACAATACATTTGCGGACTAATCGTGTGCAATAATCCTTTCACGTACTTCCTCTGTTTGCACAAAGATGATTCATGCCCATCGGCGTATTGATATGACGATGGTTTTCTCTCTTACGTTTCGTTTGTTGGGGAACGTTGCATGGGAAACAAAAAAATTCCTACGCACACGAAGACCTATCATGGTGATGTTCTTCTACGAGAGGGAGATTTAATCCACATACCCTTCTATATCACTCATCGGGAAGCGTTAAGAAACGCGGTTGATGTAGTGGTACAGCTTCGTGATTCAAATCACCGTCATCCCACGATCCGTTTCGATCTAGCGCCGAACGGACGGCACCTCCGTGTTTAGCACACGTACAGCTCGATGATGATCTCGGCCTTCTTGATCCAACAAGAGAGATGGAGAAGTAGATGAGTTCTCCGGCAGCGTGACGGCACGCCGGTGTTGGTGATGATCTATTCCTGCACGGCTCCGCCCGAGCTCCGCAGAAATCTAATCTAGAGGAAGAACTACGAGGTGTAGGTTTGAGTTGCACGTGGCAAAGTATGTTTCAAAAGCCCTAAACCTCTACTATATATAGGAGGAGGGGAGAGGCAGCCTTGGGCAGCCTTGGCGCACCAAGGAAACCCTCCTTGGGTCGGCCGAAGTGGGAGGGAGGAGTCCTTCTCCAATCCCACTTGGATTAGGACTCCTTCCTTATTTTCCCACCTCTTTTAGTTTTTCCACTTTTTCCTCATGGGCTTTCCTTGGATGACTTTGTCAGCCCATTATACCTTATTGTACATCCAATAAACCCATGTGGACCCCTTGGGGCGTGGTGGGCCCATCCAGTGGGCCCCCGGAACCCATTCGTCACTCCCGGTACACTGCCGGTAATGCCCGAAAACTTTCCGGAATCCAAACACCAACTTCCTATATATCAATCTTCGTTTCCGGACCATTCCGGAAACCCTCGTGACGTCCTTGATCTCATCCGGGACTCCGAACAAACTTCGATCACCAACACATGTAACTCAACTATACTAAAACATCATTGAACCTTAAGTGTGCAGACCATGCGGGTTCGAGAACTATGTAGACATGACCCGAGACACTCCTCGGTCAATATCCAATAGAGGGACCTGGATGCCCATATTGGATCCTACATATTCTACGAAGATCTTATCGGTTGCGCCTCTGTGTCAAGGATTCATATAATCCCGTATAACATTCCCTTTGTCCTTCGGTATGTTACAAGATCCCGTGACTTACACTTAGTCACATTGCTTGCAAGGCTTGTGTGTGATGTTGTATTACCGAGTGGGCCCTGAGATACCTCTCCATCACACGGAGTGACAAATCCCAGTCTTGATCCATACTAACTCAACGGACACCTTCGGAGATACCTGTAGAACACCTTTATAGTCACTCAGTTACGTTGCGACGTTTGATGCACACAAGGTATTCCTCCGGTGCCAGTGAGTTATATGATCTCATGGTCACAAGAACAAATACTTGACATGCAGAAAACAATAGCAATAAAATGGCACGATCAATATGCTACGTATATAATTTGGGTCTTGTCCATCACATGATTCTCCTAATGATGTGATACCGTTATCAAGTGACAACACTTGTCTATGGTCAGGAAACCTTGACCATCTTTGATCAACGAGCTAGTCAACTAGAGGCTTACTAGGGACATTGTTTTGTCTATGTATCCACACATGTATTTGTGTTTCCAATCAATACAATTATAGCATGGATAATAAACGATTATCATGAACAAAGAAATATAATAATAACTAATTTATCATTGCCTCTAGGGCATATTTCCAACAGTCTCCCACTTGCACTAGACTCAATAATCTAGTTCACATCTCTATGTGATTTTAACGAATCCAACACCCATACAGTTCTGGGGTTTGATCACGTCTTGCTTGTGAGAGAGGTTTTAGTCAACGGTTCTGAACATTTCAGATCCGTGTGTTTTTTACAAATCTTTATGTCATCATATATATGCTGCTACTACGTGCTATTCGGAAATGCTCCAAATGTCCACTCTACTATACGAATCCGTTTTACTATTCAGAGTTATTCATATTAGTGTCAAAGCTTGCATCGACGTTACCCTTTACGACAAACTCCTTAACCACCTCCATAATCGAGAAAAATTCCTTAGTCCATTAGTTACTAAGGATAACTTTGACCATTGTTTAGTGATTCAATCATGGATCACTCTTTGTACCCCTTAACACACTTGCGGCAAGGCACACATCAGGTGTAGTACACAGCATGGCATACTTTAGAGTCTATGGCTAAGGCATAGGGGACGACCTTCGTCCTTTCTCTTTCTTCTGTCGTGGTCGGGTTTTGAGTCTTACTCAAATTCACACCTTACAACACAGCCAAGAACTCCTTCTTTGCTGATCTATTTTGAAGTCCTTCAAAAACCTGTCAAGGCATGCATTTCATTGAAAGTTCTATTTAGTGCTTTGATCTATCTCTATAGATCTCGATGCTCAATGTTCAAGTAGCTCTATCCATGTCTTCCTTTGAAAAACTCCTTTCAAACAACCCTTTATGCTTTACAGAAATTCTACATTACTTCCGATCAACAATATGTCAACTACATATACTTATCAGAAATTCTATAGTGCTCCCATTCACTTCTTTGGAAATACAAGTTTCTCATAAACCTTGTACAAACCCAATAGCTTTGATCATCTCATCAAAGCGTATATTCCAACTCCGAGATGCTTGCATCAATCCATAGAAGGATCGCTGGAGCTTGCATACTTGTTAGCATCCTTAGGATTGACAAAACCTTCTGGTTGTATCACATACAACCTTTCTGCAAGGAAACTGTCGAGGAAACAATGTTTTGACATCCTATGTGCAATATTTCACAAACAATGCAGCAATTGCTAACATAATTCCGACGGATTTTTAGCATCGCTACGAGTGAGAAAGTCTCATCATAGTCAACTCTTTGAACTTGTCGGAAACATCTTTGCGATAAGTCGAGCTTTTCTTTAATGGTGAATATTCACCATCATCGTCTGTATTCCTTTTAAAGATCCATCTTTACTCAATAGTCCTACTACCATCAAGTAGTTCTTCCAAAGTCTACACTTTGTTTTCATACATGGATCCTCTCTCGGATTTCATGGCCTCCAGCCATTTGTCGGAATCCGGGCCCACCATCGCTTCTCCATAGCTCGTAGGTTAATTGTTGTTCAACAACATGACCTCTAAGACAGGGTTACCGTACCACTCTGTAGTAGTACGCGACCTTTGTCGACCTATGAGGTTTTGTAGTAACTTGATCCGAAGCTCAATGATCACCATCATCAGTTTCCACTTCAATTGGTGTAGGCGCCACATGAACATCTTCCTGCGCCCTGCTACACACTTGTTGAAGTGACGGATCACTAACCTCATCAAGTTCCACCACCCTCCCACTCAATTCTTTCGAGAGAAACCTTTCCCCGAGAAAGGACCCGTTTCCACAAACAAACACTTTGCTTCCGGATCTAAGATAGAAGATGTATCCAACTGTTTTGGATATCCTATGAAGATGCATTTATCCGCTTTGGGTTCGAGCTTATCACACTGAAACTTTTTCACATAAGCGTCATAGCCCCAAACTTTCAAGAAATGACAACTCAGGTTTCTCCAAACCATAGTCTATATTGTGTCATCTCAACGGAAATACGCGGTGCCCTATTTAAAGTGAATGCGGTTGTCTCTAATGCATAACCCATAAACGATAGTGGCAATTCGATAAGAGACATCATAGTATGCACCATATCAAATAGGGCGTGGCTATGACGTTTAGACACACCATCACACTATGGTGTTCTTGGTGGCATGAATTGTGAAACAGTTTCCACATTGTCTTAATTGTGTACCAAAAACTCGCAACTCAGATATTCATCTCTATGATCATATCGTAGACAGTTTGTCCTCTTGTCACGATGATCTTCACTCTGAAATAGCTTTGAACTTTTCAATACTTCAGACTTATGATTCATCAAGTAAATACTCCTGTATCTACTCAAATCGTCAGTGAAGCAAGAACATAACGATATCCACTGCGTGCCTCAGCACTCATTGGACCGCACACATCAAAAATGTATTACTCCCAACAAGTTACTCTCTTATTCCATGTGGTATGATTTTGCATGTCTCAAGTGATTCAAAATCAAGTGAATCCAAACGATCCATCCGCATGGAGTTTCTTCATGCGTTTATACCAACGGGTATGGTTTGCATGTCTCAAATGTTTCAAAAATGAGTGAGTACAAAGATCCATTAGCATGGATCTTCTTCACGCATTTTACACCAACATGACTCAAGTGACAATGCCACAAGTAAGTGGTACAATCATTATTACTTTGTATCTTTTGGCACCAATATTATGAACATGTGTAACACTACGATCGAGATTCAATAAACCATTGAAGGTAATTATTCAAGCTAATAGAATAACCATTATTCTCTTTAAATGAATAATCGAATTGCAATAAACACTATCCAATCATGTTCATGCTCAACGCAAACACCAAATAACAATTATTTAGGTTTAACACCAATCCCGATGGTAGAGGGAGCGTGCGATGTTTGATCACATCAACCTTGCAAACACTTCCAACACTTATCGTCGCATTGCCTTTAGCTAGTCTCCCTTTATTCCGTAGCTTTTATTTGGAGTTACTAATCACTTAGCAATCGAACCGGTATCTAATACCCTCGTGCTACTAGGAGTACTAGTAAAGTACACATCAGTATCATGTATATCAAATATACTTCTGTTGACTTCGCCAGCCTTCTCATCTACCAAGTATCTAGGGTAGCTCTGCCTCAATGACCGTTCCCCTCATAACAGAAGCACTTAGTCTCGGGTTTGGGTTCAATCTTGGGTTTCTTCATTAGAGCAGCAACTGGTTTTCTGTTTCATGAAGTATCCCTTCTAGCCCTTGCCCTTCTTGAAACTAGTGGTTTACTAACCATCAACAATTTATGCTCCTTCTTGATTTCTACTTTCGCAGTGTCAAACATAGCGAATCGCTCAAGGATCATCATATCTATCCTTGATATGTTATAGTTCATCACGAAGATCTAGCAGCTTAGTGGCAGTGACTTTGGAGACCATCACTATCTCATCTCGAACATTAACTCCCACTTGATTCAAGCGATTGTTGTACTAAGACAATCTAAGAACATGCTCAATGATTGAGCTTTTCTCCTTTACTTTATAGACAAAGAATCTTGTCGGAGGTCTCATACCTCTCAACAAGGGCACTGATACGTCTCTGTCGTATCTACTTTTCCAAACTCTTTTGCCCTTGTTTTGAACTCTAATTTGCATGATTTGAATGGAACTAACCCGGACTAACGCTGTTTTCAGCATATTTGCCATGGTGTTGTTTTTGCGTAGAAATAAAAGTTCTCGGAATGACCTAGAAATTTACGAGGATTTTTTGTGAAATATATAAAAAATACTGGCGCAAGAATCAACCGGAGAAGTGGAGCGTGGGGCCCACAAGCCTACCAGACGCCCCCCCCCCTGGCCGCGCCTAGCAGGCTTGTGGGGCCCACGGAGCTCCACCGCCTCCAATTCCATCTCTATTTAGTCCCTTCCGCCCGGAAAAAATCAAGGAGAAGAGTTCATCGCGTTTTACGATATGGAGGCGCCGCCACCACCTGTTCTTCCTCTGGAGGGCAGATCTGGAGTCCGTTCTAGGCTCCGGAGAGGGGAGATCGTCGCCATCGTCATCACCAACCTTCCTTCATCGCCAATTCCATGATGCTTATTCATCGTTCGTGAGTAATCTCATCGTAGGCTTGCTAGACGGTGATGGGTTGGATGAGATCTATCATGTAATCGAGTTAGTTTTGATGGGGATTGACCCTAGTATCCACTATGTTCTGAGATTGATGTTGCTACTACTTTGCCATGCTTAATGCTTGTCAGTAGGGCCCGAGTGCCATGATTTCAGATCTAAACCTATTATGTTCTCGACAATATATGTGTGTTCTTGATCCTATCTTGCAAGTTGTAGTCACCTACTATGTGCTACGACCCGGCAACCCCGGAGTGACAATAGCCGGAACCACTCCTGGAGATGACCATAGTATGAGGAGTTCATGTATTCACTAAGTGTTAATGCGTTGTTCCGGTTCTCTATTAAAAGGAGAACCTTAATATCCCGTAGTTCCCATTAGGACTCCGCTGCCACGGGAGGGATGGACAATAGATGTCATGCCAGTTCTTTTCCCTAAGCACGTATGACTATATACGGAATACATGCCTACATTACATTGACGAACTGGAGCTAGTTACATATCTCTCCGTGTTATAACTGTTGCATGATGAATACCATCTGGCATAATTATCCATCACCGATCCAATGCCTACGAGTTTTTCCTACTGGTCCTTGCTACGTTACTTTGTCGTTGCTGTTGTCGCTACTGCTACTGTTACTACTGCTACTGTCAGTGCTGCTATTGTTACCGTTGCTAATGTTGCTATCACACTACTTAGCTACTGATACTTTGCTGCAGCTACTAAGTCTTTCATGTGTGGTTGAATTGACAACTCAACTGCTAATACTCGAGAATATTCTTTGGCTTCCCCTTGTGTCGAATCAACAAATTTGGGTTGAATACTCTACCCTCGAAAACTGTTGCGATCCCCTATACTTGTGGGTTATCAAGACTATTTTCTGGCGCCGTTGCCAGGGAGGCATAGCTATATTCTCTAAGTCACTTGGGATTTACGTCTGCTAATCATTATGAGGAATCCGAAAGATCCAGAAACTAAAGTCTTGCCCTCAACTACGAGGACAGGTAAGTGTTGCGGCAACAAAAGTCCTTCCCTGGCGCGTAGGAATTCTTCTTGTTACTTCTCTGGTTTGCGTCGGTTTTTCCCATGAAGAGGAAAGAGTGATGCAGCACAGGAGCAGTAAGTATTTCCCTCGGTTTGAGAACCACGGTATCGAACCAAAAGGAGGGCCTCGTCAAGTCCAAAGTACCTGCGCAAAAACAAACAAGCTTGCACCCAACGCTTCAAAGGGGTTGTCAATCCCTTCAAGATTGTTTGCAAAAGTGAGATATGAAGGCGGAAAGTGCAACGAATTGAAAAGTGTAAGGCTGAAAATATGGTGTGGAGTAGACCCTGGGGGCCATAGTGTTCAATAGAAGCATCTCTCAAAATAGCAAATATCATGATGGGTGAACAAATTTATGTCGAGCAATTGATAGAACCGCGCAAAGTCATGATGATATCTAAGGCAATGATCTAGCATATAGGCATCACGTCCGAGACAAGTAGACCAATACTTTCTACATCTACTACTATTACTCCACACATCGACCGCTATCCAGCATGCATCTAGTGTATTGAGTTCACGACGAACAGAGTAACGCTTTAAGCAAGATGACATGATGTAGAGGGATAATCTCAAACCAATGATGAAAACCCCATCTTTTTACCCTTGATGGCAACAACACGATACGTGCCTCGCTACCCCTTCTGTCACTGGGTGAGGTCACCACACGGTATGAACCCAAAACCAAGCACTTCTCCCATTGCAAGAATCATAGATCTAGTTGGCCAAACAAAACCCACAACTCGAAGAGAATTACAAGGATATGAAATCATGCATAAGAGAGAGCAGAAGAAACTCAAATAAGATTCATAGATAATCTGATCATAAATCCACAATTCATCGGATCTCGACAAACACACCGCAAAAGAAGATTACATCGGATAGATCTCGATGAAGATCATGGAGAACTTTGTATTGAAGATCCAAGAGAGAGAAGAAGCCATCTAGTTACTAGCTATGGACCCGTAGGTCTATGGTGAACTACTCACGCATCATCGGAGAGGTCATGGTGTTGATGGAGAAGCCTTCCGTGTCCGAATCCCCCCTCCGGAAAGGCACCAGGACGTGCCCCAGATGGGATCTTGCGGAGACAGAAGCTTGCGGCGGCGGAAAAGTGATTACGATGCTCCCCTGATTTTTTGGGAATATTTGGGAATTTATAGCCGCAAGATCTAGGTCAGGGGACCTCCAGGGGGCCCACAAGCCTACATGGCGTGCCCCCCTGGCCTTCGGGTGGGGGCTTGTGGGGCCCCTGGCGCTCTTATGGCTTGGCCCCCAAGCTCTCCGATCTTCTTCCGTTCCAGAAAAATCTTTTCGGGGATTTTCTTCCATTTGGACTCCGTTTCAAAATCTCCTCTGAAAGGGGTCAAAAACATGGAAAAACAGGAACTGGCACTTGGCACTGAGTTCATAAGTTAGTCCCAGAAAATAAATAAAAGGCATGCAAAACATCCAAAGTTTGACAAGATAATAGCATGAAACCATCAAAAATTATAGATACGTTGGAGACGTATCAAGCATCCCCAAGCTTAACTCCTGCTCGTCCTCGAGTAGGGAAGTGATAAAGAATGAATTTTTGATGTGGAATGCTACATAGCATAGTTGTCCTTTGCAACTTCTTTCACGTGGCATGAAAGTTCAGATCCATACGATTCAAAACAATAGTTTGCTATTGACATGAAAACAATAATACTTCAAGCAAACTAGCAAGGTAATCATGAACTTTCAAAATAACAAGGCCAAAGAAAGTTATCCCTACAAAATCATATAGTCTGGCTATGCTCCATCATCCTCACACAACTAATGTAAATCATGCACAACCCCGGAATTGGCCAAGTAATTGTTTTCGCACTCTTACTTTCTCAAACTTTTTATAACTATCACACCATACATGAGCGCGAGCCATGGATATAGCACTATAGGTGGAATAGAGTGTGGTGGTGGTTGTGAGACAAAAAGGAGGAGATGGTCACATTGACTCGGTGTATCAATAGGCTATGGAGATGCCCATTAATAGATATCAACGTGAATGGGTAGGGATTGTCATACAAGAGATGCACTAGAGCTATAAGTATGTGAAAGCTCAAAAGGAAAGCTAGTAGGTGTGCATCCAACTTGCTTGCTCACGAAGACCTAGGGAAATTTTGAGGAAGCCCATCATTGTAATATACAAGCCAAGTTATATAAAAGATTCCCACTAGCATATGGTAGTGACAAAGCAAGAAGCTCTCAATCATGAAGAACATGGTGCTAACATGAAGCACAAGTGTGGAAAAATATAGTAGCATTGTCCCTTCTCTCTTTTTCTCTCATTTCTTTTTTTTATTTGGGCTCTTAGGCCTCTTTTTCCCCTTTTCTTTTTTTCACTTTTTTGTTTTGGGGCTCTTTGGCCTCTTTTTTTTATTTCCTCACATGGGACAATGCTCTAATAATGATGATCATCACACTTTTAGTTACTCAAAGCTCAAAATCACAATGGTGATGACTCCATAGGACATGCCTCTGGCAGTGTACCGGGATGTGCAACGATCTAGTATGATCATGCAATGGCAATATGAGAGTGACGGAACAAGTCATGAGACGGAACGGTGGTAGTTGCATGGCAATATATCTCGGAATGGCTATGAAAATGCCATAGTAGGTAGGTATGGTGGCTGTTTTGAGGAAGGAATTTGGTGGGTTTGTGCACCGGCGAGAATTGCGTGGCGCTAGAGAGGCTAGCAATGGTGGAAGGTGAAAGTGCATCTATACCATGGGCTCAACATTAGTCATAAAGAACTCACATACTTGTTGCAAAAGTTTTTATTAGTAATCGAAACAAAGTGCTAAACGCATACTCCGAGGGGAAGGATTGGTAGGTGTAAACCATCGCGCGATCCCGACCTCAACACAAAGGATGACAATCAATAGATCAATTATGCTCTGACTTCCTAACATAGCGGTTCACCATATGTGCATGCTACGGGAATCACTAACTTCAACACAAGTATTTCTAGATTCACAACGCCCTACTAACATAGCTTTTAATATTACCGAATCCATGTCTCAAAACTAATTGAGAGGAATCGAAACTTTTCTTTCTACTCAATGCACATGAAGATGGAGGTTTTTGGATCCTCTTTGGGTACCTAGCACATGGGACTTCTTTCATAGCATAAGCCAACTACCAAATCACGCACCATCGTGCACTAAATATATAAGTGAAGCACAAGAGCAAAAGTGTCTAGCTCAAAAGATATAAGTGAAGCACTGGAGAAAAAGTGTCTAGCTCAAAAGATATAAGTGAAGCACTAGAGCAAAAGTATCTAGCTCAAAAGATATAAGTCAAGCACTATGAGCATTCTAGCAAAATCACGATGAGTGCATGTCTCTCTCTCTCAAAAAGGTGTGCAGCAAGGATGATTGTGACACAACAAAAAGAAAAGACTCCTATGATACAAGACGCTCCAAACAAAACACACAGCATGTGGTGAATAAAAATATAGCCCCAAGTAATGTTACCGATGGATTGAAGATGAAAGAGGGGATGCCTTCCTGGGGCATCCCCAAGCTTAGGCTTTTTGGTGTCCTTGAATTTGGCTTGGGGTGCCTTGGGCATCCCCAAGCTTGAGCTCTTTCCACTACCACTTCTTTTGGTAGTGTAGCAAACTTGAATTCCATCTACATTGATGATGGGCTACTGTATTCTCACTTTTCCATGGCTAGTACCCCCCGACACTAACCATAGTTTCATCAAAACAAGCAACCAACTCAACAAAAACAGAATCTGTCAAAAACAGACCAGTCTGTAGCAATCTGTATACTTCGTATAGTTATGGTACCTCAAAAAATATGAAAACTTACGACGGTCTAGGGAAAAAGCATATCAATCAGAAGCAAAAAAGAATCAACTCAAAATCTCTTGGTGAATAAAAATGAAAAATCAAACAACCATTACCAAGACCAATCATAAAGGTTTTGCTTGGCTTAAACACAAAAAGAAACACAAAAAACACAATCACAACAGAATTATGAAAGTGTGGACGCAACAAAACAGAAATAAAAAAATAAATTCATTGGGTTGCCTCCCAACAAGCGCTATTGTTTAACGCCCTTAGCTAGGCATAGTAGCAATAGAATCACGTATCGTTGTCTTTGGTGCTCAAGCCATAAGTGGCTCTCATCATGGATTCATAAGGAAATCTTATTTTCTTTCTAGGAAAGTGTTCCATGCCCTTCCTTAAAGGAAATTGAAATCTAATATTCCCTTCCTTCATATTGATGATAGCACCGATAGTCCTTAGGAAAGGTCTACCAAGAATAATAGGGCATGTAGGATTGCAATAAATGTCAAGCACAATGAAATCCACGGGTACATAGTTCCTATTTGCAATAATAAGAACATCATTGATCCTTCCCATGGGTTTCTTGATAGTAGAATCAGCAAGGTGCAAATTAAGAGAACACTCTCCAATCTCATTAAAACCCAGAATATCGCATAAAGACTTTGGAATCGCAGAAACACTAGCACCCAAATCACACAAAGCATTGCACTCATAGTTTTTGATTTTGATTTTGATGGTAGGTTCCCACTCATCATGAAGCTTTCTAGGGATAGAGACTTCCAATTCAAGTTTCTCTTCAAGAGCTTTTATCATAGCTTCGATGATATGATCGGTAAAGGCTTTGTTTTGGCTATAAGGGTGCGGAGAATTTAACATGGATTGCATCAAAAAAAATGCATTCAATCAAGGCGCAACTATCATAATTGAATTCCTTGAAATCCACGGTAGTAACTTCATTACTACTCAAAGTTTTAACGTCTTCTACTCCACTTTTAACATTTTAGCATCAAGATAGATGGACTCCGAATCATTGGGGAACTTTTCAACCGAAGTGGATTCATATCCAGCCCCATAATCATTAGGTTTGACACAAGAAAACAAAGATTCAATGGGAGTCACACCAAGCACTTTAAGATCTTCGTGATTCTCATCACGAGAACACGCCTTTTTAAGCCATTCATGTCTAGCACGAATTTGGGCGATTCTTTCTTGGCTCTTAATCATGGAAACACGCATAACTTTCAAAGTTTCATCCATGTTGATTTTGGGAGGAGCACATCTAACTTTCAAAGCATCAACATCATAAGAAATCCTATCAAAGCTTTTAGCCAAATCGTCAATTTTCAGTAGTTTTTCCTCTATGGACGCATTGAAAATCTTTTGAGAGTTGATGAACTCTTTGATATTACTCTCTAGATCAGAGGGTAATCTATTGTAATTTCCATGGGTATTGTTGTAGGAGTTTCCAAAGTTATTAGAGGAGTTACTAGGAAGAGGCCTAGGAACATAGTTTCCTCTAAAAGCATTGTTGTTGCCAAAGTTATTCCTACCAACAAAATTTATGTCCAAGCTAGCGTTGCTACTCTCAATCAAAGAAGACAAAGGCAAATCATTAGGATCCAAAGGAGCACTTCTACTAGCAACCAAATTCATTAACTCATCCATCTTAGCACTCAACGAGTTAATTTCTTCTATAGCGTGTACTTTCTTACTAGTACGTGACCTTTCAGTGTGCCACTAAGAGTAGTTTGTCATGATGTTGTCTAAGAGCTTTGTGGCTTCTCCTAACGTGATTTCCATGAACGTTCCACCTGAGGTGGAGTCCAAGATATTTCTAGAAGCGAAATTCAAGCCAGCGTAAAAGATTTGAATAATCATCCAAAGGCTCAAGCCATGAGCGGGACAATTTCTAATCATTAATTTCATTCTCTCCCAAGCTTGTGCAACATGCTCATGATCAAGTTGCTTGAAATTCATAATATCATTACACAGAGAGATGATCTTAGCCGGCGGAAAATACTTGGATATATAAGCATCTTTGCACTTCCCAAGAATTGATATTGTTTTTGGGCAAAGAAGAAAACCAAGTTTTTGCGCGATCTCGCAACGAGAAAGGAAAAAGCTTCAATTTAATCACGTCATTATCCACATCTTTTTCCTTTTGCATATCGCAAAGCTCAATGAAGGTATTGAGATGGGATGCGGCATCTTCACTAGGAAGGCCAGAGAATTGCTCTTTCATAACAAGATTCAGCAAAGCGGCATTGATTTCGTATGATTCCGCACTAGTGGCGGGAGCAATCGGAGTACTAATAAAATCATTATTATTAGTATTCGAGAAGTCACAAAGCTTGGTGTTTTCATTCATGGTGACTTCACAAGCAAGCAAGCACACGAGCAAACAAAAAAGGGCAAGAAAAAGGGCGAACGAAAAGGCGAACGAAAAAGGCAAACAAAAGGGCGAACAAAAAAGGCAAATTGGTGAAGTGGGGGAGAGGAAAACGAGAGGCAACTGGCAAACAAAGTAAATGCAAGAGATGAGTTTGCGACACTTACTTGGATGAGTTCTTGACTTGATCTTCCTCCCGGGCAATGGCGCTAGAAATTCTTCTGCTGCGGCAACAAAAGTCCTTCCCTGGCGTGTAGGAATTCTTCTTGTTACTTCTCTGGTTTGCGTCGGTTTTTCCCTTGAAGAGGAAAGGGTGATGCAGCACAGGAGCAGTAAGTATTTCCCTTAGTTTGAGAACCAAGGTATCAAACCAAAAGGAGGGCCTTGTCAAGTCCAAAGTACCTGCGCAAAAACAAACAAGCTTGCACCAAACGCTTCAAAGGGGTTGTCAATCCCTTCAAGATTGTTTGCAAAAGTGAGATCTGAAGGCGGAAAGTGCAACGAAGTGAAAAGTCTAAGGCTGAAAATATGGTGTGAAGTAGACCCTGGGGGCCATAGTGTTCACTAGAGGCTTCTCTCAAAATATCAAATATCATGGAGGGTGAACAAATTACTGTCGAGCAATTGATAGAACCGCGCAAAGTCATGACGATATCTAAGGCAATGATCTAGCATATAAGCATCACGTCCGAGACAAGTAGACCGATACTTTCTGCATCTACTACTATAACTCCACACATCGACCGTTATCCAGCATGCATCTAGTGTATTGAGTTCATGACAAACAGAGTAACGCTTTAAGCAAGATGACATGATGTAGAGGGATAATCTCAAACCAATGAGGAAAACCCCATATTTTTACCCTTGATGGCAACAACACGATACGTGCCTCGCTACCCTTCTGTCATTGGGTGAGGTCACCGCATGGTATGAACCCAAAACCAAGCACTTCTCCCATTGCAAGAATCATAGATCTAGTTGGCCAAACAAAACCCACAACTCGAAGAGAATTACAAGGATATGAAATCATGCATAAGAGAGAGCAGAAGAAACTCAAATAAGATTCATAGATAATCTGATCATAAATCCACAATTCATTGGATCTCGACAAACACACCGCAAAATAAGATTACATCGGATAAATCTCCATGAAGATCATGGAGAACTTTGTATTGAAGATCCAAGAGAGAGAAGAAGCCATCTAGTTACTAGCTATGGACCCGTAGGTCTATGGTGAACTACTCACGCATCATCGGAGAGGTCATGGTGTTGATGGAGAAGCCTTCCGTGTCCCAACCCCCCTCCGGCAGGGCACCAGGACGTGCCCAGATGGGATCTTGCGGAGACAAAAGCTTGCGGCGGTGGAAAAGTGATTACGATGCTCCCCTGATTTTTTGGGGAATATTTGGGAATTTATAGGTGCAAGATCTAGGTCAGGGGACCTTGAGGGGGCCCACAAGCCTGCATGGTGCGGCCCCCCTGGGCGCAGGGTGGGTGCTTGTGGGGCCCCTGGGGCTCTTCTGGCTTGGCCCCCAAGCTCTCCGATCTTCTTCCGTTCCAGAAAAAACCTTTTCGGGGATTTTCTTCCGTTTGGACTCCATTTCAAAATCTCCTCTGAAAGGGGTCAAAAACATGGAAAAACAGGAACTGGCACTTGGCATTGAGTTAATAAGTTAGTCCCAGAAAATAAATAAAAGGCATGCAAAACATCCAAAGTTTGACAAGATAATAGCATGAAACCATCAAAAATTATAGATACGTTGGAGACGTATCAGTAAGGAACTGCCATCTAGCTCTGCACTTGATTCACCTTAAGTTATGAGTAAGTTTGCGACACCACCTCGTGCTAGAAATTTTGATGTGTCGCCTGTGCTTGATGATGCTACTTCTGCAATCCATGATGCTTGTGATGATGTTATGCTTGATACTTCTTTGCCACTAGGTGCATTCCTTGATGCACAAATTGCTAGAGTTGCTGCTAGATGTGATGATACTTCTGAGACTGCTGAGATTATTGAAGTAGAACCTGCTATTTCACCTGTTAGAACTAGCTCTCCTAGATATGAATTGCCTGATATGCCTGAGGGTTATGTTATGGAGGGAGACATAGCTAAGGACTTTCTTGCTTGTAAGGATAGCTATGATGTTGAGAAATTACTACGCAAGTGGAAAGAAAAATCTCTGAACTCTAGGATGAAATACGACCCGAAGTTTGCTACTTCGTCCATCTTTGTGACCGATAAGGATTATGAATTCTTTGTCGACCCTGAGTTAATCACTCTGGTCGAATCTGATCCTTTTCACAGTTATGAGTCTGAAACGGTTGTAGCACATCTTACTAAGCTGCACGATATAGCCACCCTATTCACGAGTGAGGAAAAGATCCGCCACTACTATATCCTTAAGTTGTTTCCTTTCTCGCTAAAGGATGATGATAAGACTTGGTTCACTTCTCTTGCTCCTGGTTGTGTGTGTAGCCCCCAGAATATGATCTACTACTTCTCTGAAAAATATTTCCCTGCCCATAAGAAGCAAGCTGCCTTGGAGTAAATATACAACTTTGCGCAAGTTGAGGAAGAGAGTCTCCCACAAGCTTGGGGGAGGCTCGTCCAGCTACTAAATGCTTTGCCCGATCACCCTCTTGAGAAGAATGAAATACTTGATATCATCTATAATGGACTAATCGATGCTTCTAAGGACCACCTAGATAGTTGTGCCGGTTGTGTTTTTAGGGAACGAACCGTAGAACAAGCTGAGGTCCTATTGAATAATATCTTGTGCAATGAGAATGCTTGGACTATTCCCAAACCACCTCCAAAGCCAACTCCTAAGAAAAGAGGCATCCTATTCCTCAGTCCTGAAGATATGCAAGAAGCTAAGAAATCTATGAAAGAGAAAGGCATTAAATCTGAAGATGTCAAAAATCTACCACTTATCGAAGAGATCCATGGTCTTGATAACCCGGTACAGGTAGTAGAGGTAAATTCTCTTCATAGGTTCAATGAGAGTGATGTTCCTTTTGACAAACCTGCTAGCTTATGCCTGGATGAATTTGATAACTTTGTTGCCAAACAGCAGAGTTTCAATGATTATGTTAGCAGACAATTGGAACAGAATACTCGTATGCTTAGTCATTTAAGTGCTTGTGTGGATAGAAACGTCAATGATCTTAAACTTCTGTGTAAACATGCCTCTATGGTTACTACTCAGGTAGAACAAGTACTTAAGGCTCAGAATGACTTGCTCAATGAGTTGAATGACAATTATGTCATAGTCGTCACTAGAGGTGGTAGAATGACCCAGGAACCATTGTATCCTGAGGGTCATCCTAAGAGAATTGAACAAGATTCTCAAGGAGTTAGCACTGATGCACCTAGTCATCCTAGGAAGAAGAAGAAAGATGATAGGAACATGCACGCTAGCAACCCTGTTGCTGTTACACCCGAGAATCCAAACGATGTCTCTATCTCTGATGCCGAAACACAATCTGGTGATGAACATGAGCCTAATGATAATATCGATAGTGATGCTCATGAAGATGCGCGACCTAGCGATGATAAGGATGTGGAGATTGAATCTAGTGTTGATCTTGATAACCCACAACCTAAGAATAAGAGATACAATAAGAATGACTTCACTGCTAGGAAGCATGGTAAAGAAAGGGAACCATGGGTTTAGAAACCCATGCCCTTTCCTCCCAAACCATCCAAGAAAAAGGATGATGAGGATTTTGAGCGATTTGTTGAAATGATTAGACCTGTCTTCCTGCAAATGTGTTTGACAAATATGCTCAAAATGTCTCCGTATGCTAAGTACATGAAGGATATTGTGACTAATAAGAGGAGGATACCTGAGGTCGAGATTTCCACCATGCTCGCTAATTATACCTTCAAGGGTGGAACTCCTAAGAAACTAGGTGATCCCGGAGTGCCCACTATACCTTGCTCCATTAAAGGCAACTACGTTAGAACTGCTTTATGCGACCTTGGAGCTGGTGTTAGTGTCATGCCTCTTTCTCTTTATCGTAGACTTGAATTGGACAAGTTGACACCCACTGAAATCTCCTTGCAAATGGCCGACAAATCAACTGATTTTCCTATCGGCACTTGCGAGGATGTGCCTGTTGTGGTTGCTAACGTCACTATCTTAACAGACTTTGTTATTCTAGATATTCCCGAGGATGATGCCATGGCGGTCATCCTTGGAAGACCCTTTTTAAACACTGCAGGGGCTGTTATTGATTGGAACAAAGGCAATGTCACTTTGCATGTCAACGGTAATGAGCATACGGTGCACTTTCCGAAGAAACAATATCGAGTACATTGCATCAATGCTATTGAAAAAACTTCATCGATTCTTATTGGGAGCTTTGAATGCCCTATACCTACTGTTAAGATGAAGTATGATTTGCTTGTTGGGGATATGCACATCCCCATTGAGGTAACCTAGTGACTATTAGAAAATTCTCCATTTTCTTTTGCGATTAGAAAAAGTTTGTCAAGGAGACTTGATCAACCTCATTGACGGATTTCTTTCGAGGACCATGAGATAGATGAATCGAGGAGTCACAAACCTCTGTTCCAAGCTTTCACCTTCGGTTGCTTAGAAGAAAAATGATAGATTTATCTTCAGTTTCCCCTGTTTTCTGCTTTTTGTGTCCCGTAGAAAAGTGTCCCGAAAATAAAAGTTCTCTGAATGCCGTGAAAATCAAGTATGATTTTTCTGGAATTTTTGAAAAAATCTGAGATGGAGAGCTAGTCAGGGGGATGCACTAGTGGGCCAGAAGCCCTGGAGGCGCGGGCACCCCCCTGGCCGCTCCTACCAGGCTCGTGGGGTCCACGT
This sequence comes from Hordeum vulgare subsp. vulgare, assembly GCF_904849725.1. Classification (NCBI taxonomy): domain Eukaryota; kingdom Viridiplantae; phylum Streptophyta; class Magnoliopsida; order Poales; family Poaceae; genus Hordeum; species Hordeum vulgare. Next base: position 294,153,744 of record NC_058520.1, on the reverse strand, counting down.
GTCCCCCCTCCACTTATTCCAGCTCCCATCTCCTTCTCCTACCTCCATAAAAAATCATCCCGCGGCTCAAACCCGTGTTCTTGCTCTTCTTGGTGCGGTTTTCGATCTCCTTGTGCAAAGCCCCATTCACCAAACTGTTTTGGGGAAAGTGCTCCTTGGTATGTGACTCCTCCATTGGTCCAATTAGTTTTTGCTCTAGTGCCTTATTCGTTGTGTATTTTTGTTGCCTTGGTGACCCTCTTCTTGAGCTTTGCATGCTAATTTTAGTTGGTCCCAAGTAGTTTTGATGCGTGATATGGCCTCTAGGCACTTGTCGGAGTAGTTGCTATGAGTTTCATTGAGCCTTGTTCACTTTTCCTTAGAGTCGCTAAAAATTTCAGAAATTTTCAGAGATGGAAAAAGGAAAAGATGAGGAGGTTCTTATGAGGCTCTTCAAGCCGTGACCCCAAGGATGATGAAAATGAGAAGAAGAAACCCAAGTATCCGGTCCCCCGAGTTGCAGAAGTTCGAGCATGCGAGTGGCCAAGCGATGTGTTCTTACGCGCCGCCGGACTTTATGAGGACTTTTACTACTTGGTGGAGAACGCAGGCCTTACCGCCTTCGTTGAAGATAAGTTTCCGCAATACCTCCTCCTCACTAACATTTTCATGCAAAGCTTTAACTTCTATCCAAGGAAGAGTCCTCCTATGGTTGAGTTTAAGTTATATGATATCCCCGAGCACATGTCACTTCAGGATTTTTGCAATGTTTGCAAATTACCTTATGTTGGGGATATTCATGAACCTCGTCCACGGGACTTAGAGGCTTTCATGGATACTATTGTTGTAGGAGAGGAGAGAGGAGTGTCTTGCGCTAGAGCTGCTAGCATACATTTTCCGTGCTTCGGTACTTCTCATTATTCGTGGGAAAATGTTTGATTGGCCGTGGGAAAGCTGGGGCCCTTAACTCCCCAGATCTTGCGGTTTTGCGTGAGCCCTTTATAATGGTAAAACTTATAGCTTGGGCGCTATAGTAGCTCAACGGTTAAACACGAACCGTTCTAAAGGCGTTGTTTATGGAGGTATCTATGCTACCCGTCTTGCTAGACATTTTGAGATACCTATTAGACTGCACGAGGAAGAAGAGATTCTTTTTCCTGAGATATCTAGATTATGATAGCATGGTTCGCCATGAATTTCTTGATAAAGATATAAATAAGAGGATGATTTATAACCTGGTATTTAGTCAGGGTACTCATGAGACTATTACCTTGCCTGCTCCTTCTTTGTTCAATCTTCATATAGGCAGGTACATTATTATGCCCTCGGACATCTACGCATATTGGAGAATAGCACCACCACAGGCGCCCGTGCCCGAGCTACCAATCGAGTACTAGACGCCAGTTTATCAGTGGGAGCCAGAGGAGCTCACACAGCAGTGGCACCCTCAGTCCACTCCGGAGTACCCCGGAGACGGTTATTTCCCTCCTTGGGAGTAGACCAACTTAGGCCAAAAGCCTAAGCTTGGGGGAGTACGTGTTTCTCACCGACTTTATATTCTTGTTCACGCTTTCACTTTGTTAGTCGGTGTTCACACTTTGCCACTGTATCATCCATGCTAGTTTATTTATTTTTCTCGTTTTCTTCTCGTGTGTTTGTCTAGTTTGAGAAAACCCAAAAAGATTTATCGTTCTTATTTTTCTTGTTGCGAGCTTTCCCGTGTAAATAGTTTTTTTCTTTGGGTTAAGGTAGAAGACCATGTTTACAATGTTTAGTGGCTCTCGCATGCATATCTGTTTATCTATCAAAGAGCCATATTACTTTGTCTTCTCCTTTGTGTTTGCTTGCAGATTCCAGCGTAGTCCAATGCACGAGCACTCTTATTTTTGTTCACATCGTTCGGTCGTGCAAGTGAAAGGCAATAATGACAATATATGATGAAGTGACTGAGCCTGGAAAAGCTGGTATGAACTCGATCTATTTTGTTTTTGTAAATATGACTAGCTCATTGTTCCTAATTCAGCTTTGTTGTGAGAGAAACATGTTTGCAATGACAACTTAGAGATCATAGTTTCTGATGCCATGCTTAATTAGCTAGGAGCTTATAATGGTTTGTCTTGGATGCCGACATGAATCTTGAGATGACTATGATGTAGTATGATAGGATGGTATCCTCCTTTGAATGATTCAAGTGGCTTGACTTGGCGCATGTTCACGCATGTAGTTGAAACAAAATCAACATAGCCTCTATGATATTCATGTTCATAGTGATTTATGTCCTAATCATGCTTGCACTCAATGTTGGTTAATCTCATTGCATCAACTCAATGTGGCTTGTTTTGTGTCCTCATCTTGCATCATGGCATTCATTGCATTCATGACAATTTCATTGTGTTGATGTCGCTTGACCATCATGAGTCTCATGTGTTTAGGAATGCTAGTATGTTGTGTTGATGTTGAGGTGTTTTCAAGACAATGGAGTTTCAAACAAGGTTTCAAAAAACCCTTCTCCATTAATATTTGAACTCATGAAATCACTTTGTTTAAACCTGTTTTAAAAATGTTGATCATTTGGTGTTTTATCTTGTGTTTGTAGGGGTGTTGTCTTGGGGTTTTAAAACTTAAGTCATATAGTTTTTTTAAACAAAACAACATATTAAATTCTGTTCTGAATTTAATCTAGTTGCTCCAAAAATCAGTTTTATATTTTATTTAAATAGGGCATAATTCCCTTATGCGCATTTTTATTTTTTTCTTCAAACCCCCGTGTGGTTGTGTGCATTTTTGTTTGAGGGTTGTTGTTTTAGAAATGAGAAAACATGTTGTTCCTTCTTTGTTTATCAGGCGCGAGGTGGGCTGGCTCCCTCACTCCTACCTGGGACTCCTTGTTTTGTCGCCAGCGCAAGCCCGCTCGCCTCTCCTTCTTCCTCCTCGCTGTCGTCACTCTGTACGATTCCACCTCCACCACCGATTCTCTCCTTACCTCGATCTTGCGGCTCGAAGGGCGCATCCCGAGGCCATATAAGCGGCTCGTTGCCCTCTCCAGCCCTAGCCCGTTCCATTTCCTCCCTCCTCTCTCCCTCGCACCGTCAGGGGAACCCTTCGACGCCGACGCCATGGAAGGGCTCCGGTGAGCCTGGTAGCAGGTAGCAGAGTGGCCTCCTCCGCCTCTTTGTCGGCGTCAGGAGCACGCGGTGGCCGTGGGAACTCCGTTCCCACAGTAACCGGACGCCGACGACTCCTTCCACGATGTCCACGACGATGGCTACTTCCTCTGCTTCCAGCGAGCTCCTCTGCTCCGGCTCGTCGCCCTCCCTCCTCTCCTGTGCCGGTTCGTCGCCTAGAACCTAGGTGAGCCGCGCACCCTTCTCCTTCGGTCACCCTCTCTGTCAACGTAGGTGTAGATGGTCGAGTAGATGCCTTGCCGGAGTTGAGCCGTAGGAGCACGAGCAGTAGATGCCGCGGCAGCTCCTCGTAGTAGTAGAAGTGCAAAGTTGGGGTTTTTCCCGCGCTAGCTTTGGGAATGGAACCCCCGTGCTCCCCGCATCCCTCGCCGGTGATCAGTCCCGCCGTTGAGTCCCCGTGTGCTCGCCGGCGGCCACCTCTGTTCCGGTCATCGGAGTAGCAGGTTGTGTCGAGGGGCCTGCTCAAAAGAGCAAGGAACCCCTCTCTGTCAAGTGTGTGTTTGTAGCCCGACTGGTTTAGCATGTGGGCTCGTTCGCCTCAGGTCTGGGGTTCGATCCCCCGGAGACCCCCCCCCCTTTTTTTTCTTTTCATGTGGTTTCGCTAGTAGCAGTGCTTGTGCAGATAAGTTACCTTGTTTCCTTCCTCTCCTCTGTCGAGAGCCGAAGGATAGCCCAGTGGTGCATAGGAGTGCATAGGGGCACGAGGCACTGGGTTCGAATCCAGGGCCTCCCCATTTTTTTGTTTCCCCTGTTTTTTTCCTTTTCCTTTTCTTTTGCTGCAAGTAATGCTTTTGTCTTTTATTAGCAAAACCAGGGTATGTTTGTTTCTTTTAATGCCTAGAGTTCATGCATCAGTTTGTGTGTATGTGTGTGAGAGAGTGCTTGTGCTCATGAGTGTGTGTATGTATGTGGGAATGTGTATGTGCTCATGAGTGTGTGTATGTATATGTGAGTGTGTGTGCATGTGGGTGCACATTTGTACATGTGCATGAGGGCCTAGCCCTCATGTTGCACCATTCTTGTAGTGTGTGTGTGTGAGCACATGTATGTGGATGTGTGTGCTCATGCATGTGTTGGGGAACGTCGCATGGGAAACAAAAAATTTCCTACGCGCACGAAGACCTATCATGGTGATGTCCATCTACGAGAGGGGATGAGTGATCTACGTACCCTTGTAGATCGTACAGCAGAAGCGTTAGTGAACGCGGTTGATGTAGTGGAACGTCCTCACGTCCCTCGATCCGCCCCGCGAACAATCCCGCGATCAGTCCCACGATCTTGTACCGAACGGACGGCACCTCCGCGTTCAGCACACGTACAGCTCGACGATGATCTCGGCCTTCTTGATCCAGCAAGAGAGACGGAGAGGTAGAAGAGTTCTCCGGCAGCGTGACGGCGCTCCGGAGGTTGGTGATGACCTTGTCTCAGCAGGGCTCCGCCCGAGCTCCGCAGAAACGCGATCTAGAGGAAAAACCGTGGAGGTATGTGGTCGGGCTGCTGTGGAAAAGTCGTCTCAAATCAGCCCTAAAACCTCCGTATATATAGGTGGGAGGGAGGGGAGGAGGCAGCCTCAAAACCTAAAGGTTTGGCCGAAATTGGAGGTGGAGGAGTCCTACTCCAATCCTACTTGGAGTAGGATTCCACCTTCCCACTTGGAAACTCTTTCCACCTTGTGTTTTTTCCTTCTCAAACCTTATGGGCCTTAGTGGGAACTTATTCCAGCCCACTAGGGGCTGGTTTATCTCTTCCCATAGCCCATGAGACCCCTTGGGGCGTGACACCCCTCCCGATGGTCCCCGGCACCCCTCCCGGCACTCCCGGTACACTACCGATGAGCCCGAAACTTTTCCGGTAATGCACGAAAACCTTCCGGTAACCAAATGAGGTCATCCTATATATCAATCTTCATTTCCGGACCATTCCGGAAACCCTCGTGACATCCGTGATCTCATCCGGGACTCCGAACAACATTCGGTAACCAACCATATAACTCAAATACGCATAAAACATCGTCGAACCTTAAGTGTGCAGACCCTGCGGGTTCGAGAACTATGTAGACATGACCCGAGAGACTCCTCGGTCAATATCCAATAGCGGGACCTGGATGCCCATATTGGATCCTACATATTCTACGAAGATCTTATCGTTTGAACCTCAGTGCCAAGGATTCATATAATCCCGTATGTCATTCCCTTTGTCCTTCGGTATGTTACTTGCCCGAGATTCGATCGTCAGTATCCGCATACCTATTTCAATCTCGTTTACCGGCAAGTCTCTTTACTCGTTCCGTAATACAAGATCCCGCAACTTACACTAAGTCACATTGCTTGCAAGGCTTGTGTGTGATGTTGTATTACCGAGTGGGCCCCGAGATACCTCTCCGTCACACGGAGTGACAAATCCCAGTCTCGATCCATACTAACTCAACTAACACCTTCGGAGATACCTGTAGAGCATCTTTATAGTCACCCAGTTACGTTGCGACGTTTGATACACACAAAGCATTCCTCCGGTGTTAGTGAGTTATATGATGTCATGGTCATAGGAACAAATACTTGACACGCAGAAAACAGTAGCAACAAAATGACACGATCAACATGCTACGTCTTATTAGTTTGGGTCTAGTCCATCACATGATTCTCCTAATGATGTGATCCCGTTATCAAGTGACAACACTTGCCTATGGCCAGGAAACCTTGACCATCTTTGATCAACGAGCTAGTCAACTAGAGGCTTACTAGGGACAGTGTTTTGTCTATGTATCCACACAAGTATTGTGTTTCCAAACAATACAATTATAGCATGGATAATAAACAATTATCATGAACTAAGAAATATAATAATAACTAATTTATTATTGCCTCTAGGGCATATTTCCAACAGCATGTGTGTGTGTAAGTGTGCATATGCACTTGTGCATGAGGGCTAACCCCTCATGCTTGCCACCTTGGAGTGATGTAGTTGTGTGTGGGGCTTGTGTGGTGCATGTGTAGGTGTAGGTGTTGCTACATGTGCTATTTTTACATGTGATATTGTTCTTATATGGCATATTGGATTCTAGGTGGTAGTTTTCGAGCTAGCTTTGTGCCTAGGTGTTACATGCAAGTATCCATGTATTATATATGTTTTTAGGGTAGAATCATCCCAGGAATCCATTGGTGCAATCAGATTTCACTTTAGAGCAACTTCATAAAACTATTATTTTTTGTCACGATGCCATGTTTAGTGCTTTGTATTAGGTGGTGCCTTGACCCTACGAGGATGAATCCTTGATGTAGTAGTAGTGGGTGAACCCCTGTATAGCATGGGGTCTTTGTTTTGTTCTTAGGAATTTGTATGCACCTATTGTGCCTTGTCAAAGTTGACACTTGGCTGAAACTGATAGATTTGTGAAAATCTGTGATTTTCACTAAGTGTGAGAATGTGATGTTATTTTCTTCCCCTGATGTCTTGGTTGCAATAGCTCCTGTGTTGGGAATCAGCCCATGCAATAAACTAAAGTTTGTGAGCTTTTGTGTTTTTCTAGCTCCCTATTAAATTTCATGCTTATTCACTTCCTGTAGATATCATTTTGGAGGCTGCCAAAATGCTTCAGAGCATAAGCAGCTGGTGAAAATCTGTGATTTTCACTAAGTCCCAGAATGTGTAATATTTTGTCCAAGTTTGTGTCCATAGATATGCTCATGGGTGACTCCTTTGTATTAACTTCTTGTTCAGGGTTGTAGAGATTTTGGATGGCTTTTGCCTCATATATTGTTTGGCTCATTTGGATGGCTTCAGCTACTTTAAATATTGTAGACAAACTGTTATGATGTTGTTAAAAACAGATTGCATGTTTTTGTTGATTTGAAGCTTGCGTGGGCATTGTTGATGGTGTGGTGTGTTTCCATGCAACACCCACTTATATTTTCTTGCTTGATCATGTGGCAACCTGGTAACACCAGGGGAGTGCCATTGGAGAGTGTTTGTGGCTGATTTGAACCGTAGGTCTCCATAACTTGTTTCGTAGTTTCCTGTTGATCCGTAACTCCCTTCTCCAGGTTCTTTATATGCTTTTGCTTCATTTTACCGTGATGCACATGTTCATGCCATCTCCATGCATGTCAAGATAACTTAATATGAGGTTCTGTCCAGATTTCAACTAACTCAACTAATGCATATGAAAGTGACTAGAATAGTGATGCATGCTTCCTCCTTCACACATGCATCATATTGCTTGTTGCATTATGTTGTGTTGGTGTCCATTGGCTGTTATCTTATCTTGGGTAGCATCGGGATCGGAGAGCGAGTACGTGGATTCTGGAGAGTACATGCAGGAAGATCAAGAGCAGTTCCAAGCTGAAGACATCACAGGCAAGATGACCGTGACCTTGATACCGTATCTAGCTTTGTTATGCTTAGAATCACGTTTCCTTCGATACATGCTCGCTGCCTACCACTTGATATAATGCCACGTGTCTTTGCCATGAACCCCAAACACCCCCCTCTCCTAGCAAATGTTGTTTAGCTAAGTAGGCTTGATCAACTTCTAATGAGTAGCTTTGCTAGTTGTAGGTGCCAGCTGTCTCATGTGATAACATGAGTATTTTGATACCATTATATTAACCTGCTATTTAATTAATGCACCTATATACTTGGTAAATGTGGAAGGCCTAGCCTTTGCCGGGTGATTTGTTCCGTTGTTGCCGCCTTAGTTTCGGTTACCGGTGTTTGATTCCATAACTGATCGCTCCTAACACGTTCGGGGTTGTTATGGGGACCCCATTGATAAATTGTGTAGTGTTAAGGCTTGTCTGGCAGGACCCAACATTGGTTTTAATCTGATAATCACCTAATAATAATTTGCATAGGGAATAGCTACCCCGAGGATTCAATCAACAACCCGGGCCAGTGCTCCTCATGAGTGTTGGTCCAAATTAGAGCACTCTGTGGGGCCAACTCAGGGCAACTTGAGTGATTTCTATCAGGCCACTGTACGCGTCGCTTATCCGTCGTGTCATGAGACTGAGATACACGGCTCTTATCGGGGTCGTCGACATGACGGGAGGTCCTGCTAGATTTGTCTTACCTTAGCGATATATCTTGCGTATAGGAATCTCGGTGAAACTTTGGGTCTCCTCAAAGTTGAGGTTTTCCTCTAAGGAATCCAACGAGATCACGAATTTCTTGATAGAGGACTACTTTGCAGACCGTGGCAGTTTGTGATGGACTAGTTGGAGCACCCGTGCAGGGTTTAATCTTCTGGAAAGCCGTGCCCGCGGTTATGTGGCAAACATGAATAATTTGTTAACACCCGGTTCTAGACAACTTAAAGTAACTCTAATAAAACTGCCAACTGTGTGCGTAACCGTGACTGTCTCCTTCGAAGACCACTCTTCGATCGGGAACACGGTGGGGTTATGTTTGACGTAAGTAGGTGTTCAGGATCACTTAGTGATCATCTAGTCTTCGATCGATCGCGTAGACCACCATATAATTATTCTCATCATCGTAAGTTAGCCACCATAGATGCTTAGGTTGCTGCAAACCCATACACTAAACCTTCCTCACCTAATAACTTGACTAGATTCAGTACCAAGGTCATTAGATTGTTGAGTCCCTGTGGCTCACAGATTACTACAAACCCCAACAGGTACAGGTACGCCCGACGCGGGAGATCGTGATGACAACCAGCTCAAGTGGGAGTTCGATGAGGACTCTGGCCGTCTGTATGTGAACTATCCGGAAGACTGAGGTTGTGGTCGTGATCATGGGCTAGCATACGGGATGTGTTAGATCATCTGTTTTTTTTTTGTTTAAGTCCGTAGCTGGACTTGCTGCTACTCTGAATAATGTGTGTCTGTAAGCTATATGATATATTCTTAACAAATGGCAAGTGTATGCCCTACTTGTTAATATTTATTTACGTATTGTGATGATTATCCCGTTTTGCGAAACGCGTAGATGCGCCCCTTTCCCCTTTTGAGGCCTCGCCCCCAAATAAGGAAAGGGCCGCATCTTAGTCGTTACACCCGCCCCCTCTCAGATCGGCCACCCTCTGCCTGAGCGGTAGTACCGCTCACTCTGGAGCGGTACTACCTCTTATCATTGGTAGTACCGCTCCGAGGAGTGGTACTACCTCTCTGGCTTGGGCAGATGTGGGGGTAATGGGCAGAATCTTTTCCCCACTATATAAAGGGGTTCTTCTTCCGTGAGAACTTCACCTTTTTGTCCCCAAGCTCCATTGTTGCTCCAAGATCCATTTTCTCCCGATCTCTCTCCCTAGCCAACAAAACTTTTTGATAGTCTAGGGTTTGGTTGGGAGGGCCTTGATCTACACTTCCACCAAGAGAAATTTGATTCCCCCACTAATCCCTTGCGGATCTTGTTGCTCTTGGGTCTTTGAGCACCCTAGACGGTTAAGGTCACCACGAAGCCATATTCCATTGTGGTGAAACTTCGTGGTCTTATTGTGAGCCTCCAATTAAGTTGTGGAGATTGTCCCTACCTTGTTTGTGAAGTTTGGTCGCCGCCTTCAAGGGCACCACTTAGTGGAATCACGACACCTCGCATCGTGTGAGGGCGTGAGGAGAATACGGTGCCTTAATGGCATCTTGGGGAGCATTGTGCCTCCACACCGCTCCAACGAAGACGTACTTCCCCTCGAAGGGAAGGAACTTCGGAAACACATCCTCGTCTTCCTGGGTTCCTCTTGTGGTTATTTCTTACCTTTACTTGTATTTACTTCTTGCTTACTATTGTTGTTTTTAGCATCATATATGTTGCTCACTTAGTTGCACATCTAGACAACCTATTTGTTGCTAAACTTAATTTGTTAACATAAAAGATTAAAATTGTTAGTTGCCTATTCACCCCCCTCTAGTCAACCATATCGATCCTTTCAAAGTGTATAGATCATTAGGGCTAAGAGAGAGAGTCTTTCCTTTTATTGCTCTCTTTTGTTTTTTCAAAACATTTGGTCTTTTGTATGTCTGAAACTTCGTTGTGTTTGATCATGCACTTTGATTGTTGATGCTGCTATGTTATATCTTTGAGCTATATACATGATGATCATACACTCACTTGTTTGGTATTATGTGCATTACTATTCACTCATATCATTTATGCGCACCACGGAGATGTATGTGACATGGAAGAGTGACCCATGATCCTAATTGATTGTGCATTTGCATTCAAACGCAAAATTTAAAAAATGCACAAAATTAGGGGGAGCTCTTGTTTTTCACATACTTCTCAAAGCGATGATGCTAATCATTGGTTATATCTTTTGTCGAAGCTTTGATCTATATGTTGTCATCAATTACCAAAAGGGGGAGATTGAAAGCACAATTGCTTCCTAAGGTGGTTTTGGTAATTAATAACAACATATGTTTCATTGAACTAGTGATTCTATCCAAGTATATTTCAGAAAATTTCAAAGATGCATTGGCTAAAGGGTTGTGAGGAGAGACCCCTTGATGCAAGGAAATGAATTGGATTTTTCAAGCTTCAAGCTACAAGACTCTACATTCTATATTTGTGAGAAATCACATCTGAGTCCATAGGAAAGCCAATACTATTAAAAGGGGGTGAGGTATCTATGGTAAATTAGTTTCTCAAGTGCTTAGAGATAGCCACAAAAAATAGTCACCATTCTCCCACGATATTCTCTGTCCAAAGCCTAAACATCAAAATCGGTGCCACCAATAATTTCCACTATGCCCTACCAATTTTTTGATAGACACAACCTATGCCAAACCCTGGAATCTCGGTACCACCAACTTCCACTTTGGTGCCACCGAAAATCAGTGACCAACTTTCTGGTATGTGGATTTCAAGAATCGGAATTTTCGAGTTCTGAAATCAGTCTCACCAAGATTTGGAAACTGCCCTAGGTCACTATACCGGTACCATCGAGATTCCTGTATTCGTGTCACTGAGAATTCAAAAGTTGCCACATTTAGTGCAACTCGGTGCCACCGAGATCCATTTCGGTTTCACCGAGTTGGGCAATGATGTTGTAATAGTTGGACTTTAGGAGATGCCTATATATACCCATCCACCACCTCTCATTCGCAGAGGAAGCACTCAGAACACACATACACTTGCCATATCCATATTTCTGAGAGAGAGCCACCTATTCATGTGTTGAGATCAAGATATTTCAATCCATCCATTTGAAACTTGATATGTAGCCTCCCCAAGCTGCTTCCCAACAAATCAATCTCTTCCACCCATGCCAAATCTGTGAGAGAGTGATTGAGTATTGAGGAGACTATCTTTTGAAGCACAAGAGCAAGGAGTTCATCATTATACTAGATCTATTACCTTTTGGAGGGTGGTGCCTCCTAGATTGGTTAGGTGTCGCTTGGGAGCCTCCTACTTCATGTTGTGGAGTTGAACCAAGAAGTTTGTAAGGGCAAGGAGATCGCCTACTTTGTGAAGATCTACCCTGAGTGAGGCTAGTCCTGTGTGGACATAAGCCATGGTGGAATAGACAAGGCCGCTTCTTCGGGGACCCCTTGTGGGTGGAACCCTCCATGGACTCTCGCAACCGTTACCCTCCATGGGTTGAAGTCTCCACTAACGTGGATGTACGGTAGCACCACCTATCGAAACCACACCAAAAATCATTGTGCCAACCTTTGCGTTTGATCTTCCTATCCCTTCCCTCTACTTACATTTGCATGTCATTATTTTCCACTGCAATACTCTTAGATATGCATGTGTAGGGTGTGCTTGACTTGCTACAACTGCCAAAACTGGGCCACAACTAAAATTGGGAAATACTAAGTTTTTATTTGGTCAAGTAGTCTAATCACCCCCATCTAGGCATACTTCGGATCCTACAGTCGTGCCCTTTTTTACGGGTGTTATTGGGGTGTATCTCGTTTAAGGCATGAACATAAGTGCCACAGAATGATCCAATCCCGAGACCTCATTTTTACATTTGGTTGTGAGGAGAATGAGAATGCACTCATTCTAGATAAGGGAATATTCGACTTATGTGCCAAACTAAGTCATTCCTCTTAATCATAAGAATCATAAGAAACTACATCTCTCTCGTCTTCCTCACACCGTCACTCATCTCCTCTCGTCTATCTCTCCTCGATGACCGAGACCAGGGCGCTCCCTCTCTCATTGTCCATCGAAAGGAGGGGGCTTGAATCCCGGCCGCGTCGTGCACATCTTCCCTGGCTGTGTGTGTGTGTCCTCTTCGGATACAACCACGATCACCCCTCCCCTCTCGTCTATCTCGCCCGTGGTGGTCGGGGCTAGAGCACCCTCTCTCTAACTGACAGTCATAGACATGCACCATGGATCCTCGACACGTCATACGCGTCCTTCTGGCTGCAACCGCGCCGGCCGGTGGCTTGCCGTCTGACTAAGCTTCCTGGTATGCAACACGTGGGCTACATCTCAAGCTCCATCAACGACGCCCAAGACTGCTATAAGATGCTAACTTGAAGCCACACACATGTTTGGCAATTCTTAGTTGGGTCGTGAGTTTCTCACACTGGGATGTGTCGCCTACCAAGACTGCTATGAGGTTTTTGACATTTTTTATGTCTAAGCAGGGATGAATTTTTTACAAATGTGTATACTATTTGATTTATATGCATTTTTTTTTCTCACGGCTGAAGTGCATTTTTAACATCAAATTTGTCACACTTCGTCTCCCCAACCAAATAAAAGAATAAAACCATGACATTCTGTTTTTAACTTGTACCAAACGCAGAAAATGTAATTTCATTTCATTTAGGCTGCATTTGGAATCAATGTAAATAAATACACATGTATTTTTATTTCGGGTGTAACTTACAGGGCAACAGCAATTTACGGATATAAGCAAAAACGATGAACAGTGATTTATAATTTTTACGATGGTATTCAAAGTGGAAACAATGTTCCAAAGAGGGCTTGGTCGTCAAACCAAACGCACAATACATTAAAAAGAAAATGGCAGTGTTCTGCGCTAACACGCTGGCCTAAACTTTTAGCCGTCCGCATGCGGGTCGCCCGAATCGTCGGATTGAATCTGGTATGAACGTCAGATCTGTCTATATAGCAAAAATCCTCGATGCAGCAAATTTCGGTCACAGATGCAACAAAAATATGGTTGTAGAAAAAAATATCAACGTGATCGTAGCAAAAAACGACGCTGATGATGCGTGGTAGCAAAACAAAATGTGGGTTGTACCAAAACAATCCGATGAACCTGGGTTACAACTCTGACGAACATGCATACAACTTTTTAATGAACGGTTATAGCAAAAAATGATACCGGTTGTAGCAAAAATTAACACGATTGTAGAAAAAAAATTGATAAACTCGGGTTGCAACTAAATGTGCATGTGGCTTTTTTAGTGAATAAAATATAGTTAAAGTCATCAACGGTTGCATCAAAAAATCATGTCGATAATAATAAAAAAATAACAGTTGCAACAAAAATAGTGTCTATTAGCAAAAAAGAAAAAAAGGAAGGGGGTCTCACGCGTGGGATGACACGACGGAGGACCGGCAGAAGCGTTGGACCGGCGCGCCATCCAAATGAAAAAGGGAAACACTTGTTATCTATAGTCTGGTAAAAAACCATCACCAGACCACTCTATGTCCATCTATTCCGATTCAATCTCACGGTGGAGAAATTAAACACTAACCATTGTTCCTGTAATTCCTCTCAGCCGTTGCTAACCACCCATACATCACGCACAAATAATTGCATATCCTCTCTCGTCTGCTTCGTCCGATCTCCCCTTCCCCCTCCTCCTCCCTCCCTTCTGACCACCCCTCCTCGCGCTCCAGCTAAATCCACACCACCGATGGCCCGCACGGGCCTTGCGGACGCTATAGTGCCGGACGCCGACGCAATGTCGGCCACCACCAAGGACGCCGTCGACGTCCGCATGATCTCCACCAAGGAGCTGCAGGCGCACGTCGCCGCGGACGACCTCTGGATCTTCATCTCCGGGGACGTCTACGACGTCACGCCGTGGCTACGCCACCACCCGGGCAGCGAGGTCCCGCTCATCACCCTCGCCGGCCAGGATGCCACCGACGCCTTCATGGCCTACCACCCGCCCTCCATGCGCCCGCTCCTCCGCCGCTTCTTCGTCGGCCGCCTCTTCGACTACATCGTCCCCCCCCCCGCCTCCGCCGACTTCCGTCGCCTCCTCGCGCAGCTCTCCTCAGCGGGACTCTTCGAGCGCGTCGGCCACACCCGAAGTTCCTGCTCGTCGCAATGTCGCCACTCTTCTGCTTCGCCCTCTACTGCGTCCTCGCCTGCTCCAGCATCGGGGCCCACATGTTCACTGGCGGCCTCATTGGCTTCATATGGATCCAGTCGGGCTGGATTCGCCATGACTCCGGCCACCACAGATCATGTAACATCCCAAAATTATAAATTTTGGAATGTTAATATAATTATTAGATTGATTGTTTGTTTGTTTGAGTGATTGAAACTTGAGTGGAATTTGAAACTTTTCAAAAAATGAGAGGGAATAAAATGACTTTCCCAGAATTTTCTATTTTGAATCCCTTTTCAATTTTGAGTTTGAATATTTTCAAAACCCTTTGATTAAAAAAAATCAAACGAGAGGAGGAAAATGACCCTCCAAAATCAGAGACAATGTCTTGATTCAAATTTTAAGTATTTGCAATTTATTTGAAATTCAAATTCCTTTTCATTTTAAAGTTATTGCAAAAAAAAAAAATTTAAAAAGTATTTTTTTGGTTTTAAAAATATGTTCATGTTTTAGAAAATTTTATTCTGAAAATTTTAATATATAATATGCCTATATAAAATGTTCTCTCTTTTTCATTTATACGTTTTTCTTCTTTGTTTTTAAAAAAAAATAAAATTGTTCGTTCAAAAAAAACAAAAAAAACAAAGCGCACCTGGCCGTACTACTCATGTGGCCGGCCGATCCCTTGCCCATGAGACACCTTTGTCCTTCTTTTTTTCTATTTTCCCTACGTTACGTATATGTTTAGTCCCACATTACCTACCTATGGACCATTAGACATCCCTCCCACCTATAAATATAGATCCATAGGAGCATCCAAAAAATTATTTATTTCGGATTAAATCAATCTTTTGGTTTAACTAGATTTATTAAATAAAAATATTCTTTTCTCTTCGGCGGGATTTCTCGAAGTCGTCTCCTCATTCGAATTAATTCTTACTCTGCATTATAAAGGTATTTCTCTTCGTATTTTTTTATATACTCCCGTAGTTTATTATTTCTAGACTAGTATTCCTACACTAGTATACGGTAGAGTAATTAGATATATTAATTAGTCTTCGTATTTACACATTAATACTATAATTCTTTTAGACATAGCAATTTTCTTCCGTAAAACAGCTTGGCCCTGATTTTTCAAATAGCCAAAACTTTTTACTCGTTTATCCGAATTAGATGAAACCAACGCCTAGAGTTTCGTCTTGATCCCACCTATCCGATGAACCTATCATATCAACTTTTTGAAATTTTCAAATTTCTAAATTTGTTCATATTCATATTCAATCTTCTTTTCATTATATCTTTTTATCCGTAGCTCCGTTTTAGATGAACCCAATTGCGTCGGATTCGTATCAAAGTAATCTTTACGTTTGTATCATTAGTTTTAACTTTTCAACTTATAATTTTGATCAAATCAGATTTATCTATTAGTGCCCAAAAGTGTTCACATCGTTCTAAGCCGATTCAATGTTATATTAAAGTATTTGTATCTTTTGATCCGCTATTTCAAATCTAGTAATTCTTTTTTCTACACGCTCATATTGATCTCCTATATCCAGTAGCATCATTAGTTTCTATATCCAGTAGCATCATTAGTTTCGACCTTTGAACCTTAAAAATTTGAGCGATTCAAATTTGTATTCGAACATTCATTTGATCTTATCTTGCAAATCGTACCACATTTTCAATTGATTCCTTTTACCCCTAAACACTCATGTCATATATTTTTGTACGTAACCATCGTACTTCAGTTCAACTTCTCTTGACCTTTTGAATGCAAATTCAATTCATACTTCAATTCGCTATAACTTGCGTTGTAGTGCTCCATTTCAAGAAATTCTTTCTACAAATAAATTCTTATGTCTTATACTATTTGTCAAACAACATTCATGTTGTTCTCCCAATATTTTTTATCATCTCCCATAGTGTATGCAAGTCGAGCTTATATAGCAATAGTTCATCGTCCATTAACTCTTTTGATCTCATTCTTGCACCTTCACTTTACAACACACTTAGAACCTTTTTTTTTTATTAAACCTTAGTTTGTTGTTATTTTGCACAAAGACATGTTTTGTTCTTATGTTTTTGGTTCTTCCTTTTGGCATGAATGTTTATTGAATGCTACTTTTTTACGGTAGATTGCTCGGAGTGTGGCGAGTAGAATTATCAGAATTATGAGAGCGACTATCTTCATCAAGTAATACCAGGCAAGTCATTTTGATCATACTATCACCTATGTTTTATGCATCGTAGTTCTACCCTCCTATACCCAATTGCATGCAGAGTAGGTACTTGGAAATTTTAGTATAGAGTGTAGTATCATGTGGTAGGCACACAACAACCCCGATACTTGGCCCCGGGACGACAAATTTCATATTGCTATGCTTGAGTAGACGGGATTTCGGTTGAGTGCATAACACGAGTGATGCAAGGTTGATTAAATAATCAAGACCGGTTAAGACAAGATTTTCAAGACCTCGGACGCAATGCAACTTTGGGTGAAGGACGGTTGATCGGCTCCGTGGAGAACCCAGTGGATGACCCGGGATGCTGGAGAGGCCATGACATCCTGCGAAAAGCTTCACCCAGGCTCAAAGAGACGAACGGATATTTTCAAGACCCAAGGCTTACCTGCACAGCCACAAGTCATTATGGGCTCTGGCTTGGTTGGACAATGCGGCGACTCTGGACAGGCGGTGCTAGCAGATGTAGAAGAACGGTAGGATTGGATGGGCACCGACAGGGATTCAGAGGGACCCGTTGAAAGACCATGTTTTGATCATCCGGTCTTCAAACACCCTGAAGTGCGAGGACATACTCGGAGGCGATCAAATCTTGTGGGGAACGTGTGCAAAACTCTGTAGAGTACTCAAACCTAATCGATTAGCCGTGTCCACGGTCATGGACAACTTCAGCCAAAGGAACTGAAGTTATCTGAAATTCTCAACACAAATAATAATATTGATGTGGGAATTATTGACAACTCGGGTACGAGAATTAGTTGGCGGAACCATCTCGTTAACAACCAACAATGTAGTAACATTTTGCTTTTAGCCCTCTCTTGATGTAGGAGAAAACTTGCTTTCCGCTAAAAACTTATAGCCCCACCTGCCATATATGCATATAGTATAGATGACATTTTACCCCCTCTCATATGTGACTTGCCGGCATATTCAATATGTTGACCTACACGGCTGCAACGTCTTATGTTGCAGATATTTTTCTTCGACGAGTAAGAGTACGATTCAGGGTTACGGTCTACACTTAACTTGCCGTTGGTGTTTATTGGGACTCCACTCCCTTGACTGCTTCCGCTGAAATATTTAAGGTATATATCAGTTTTACGCTATTTACATGTGATTGCACTTTGATATATACATTGATGTACTGTGTGTGCCAGCATACTGATCCAGGGATGGCACAGAAACACAGAGGCTTGACTCGTCTTGAGCCGGGTCGCTACAGATCACCAGGCACCCCGCGCTCAAGCACCTCCTGCAGGTGGTCTCCGGGAACTGCCTCACCGGCTTCGGCGTCGCCTGGTGGAAGTTCAACCACAACACACACCACATCGCTTGGTGGAAGTTCAACCACAACACACACCACATCGCTTGGTGGAAGTTCAACCACAACACACACCACATCGTCGAGTACTATTTTCTTGGAGGTATAAATGCTGAGAACACATTGCTTCGTTGCTTCCTGTATAGAGAGTTTCGAAAAATATGCATCCGTAGTCACTGGAAAAACAATTGTTTTAATTCTTTTCTTTTTCCAAAATTTCATGCTTCCACCTGAAACTAATAATGCACCCTCTTTTTTTACTTTGTAGCTTCATACCTGTGTGCTTCCACCTTAGTGGCACTATAAGTTTATTTCCATTTTTCCATTGTATATGCTTCCTATCAAAATGAGTTGTTTACACCACTTTTTTTTCATGCTTTCTACTTATTTAGCTTCCACATCATACTATAATTGTTTCCATCTCTCAACCAAGTTCTGAGAATTTTGAATTTAGGTCATATAAACATGCATCCCCATTTTGGTCGCAGTCCTCGTTGATTTTCATTTCCAATTGTTCATGCTTCCAATTTAAATGAGCCATATTGTGATAGCACATCTGTATGCTTCCTACTAGTTGAGGTTTAAAACCATACTTCATACTCTTGTTTATTTCTCATGCATGATGCCCACAACCAATCCTATGTTTTTTGCCCGGTCATGCTTCTTCACAAATGCTGCTATAATATCATTTTTGAACATTCTTACATACTTAGAGATGTTTGTATTAGCTGATTGATTGACACTTTTTAATTTCAGTTCATGGCTTTTTCATCATGAAATAGCTTGATACACCTTGATTCTGCAATAGTTGCCATACGGTGTTTCTAAAGGGCCCAAGCCACGACAGAGAGCCCTCGTTCCGAGATGTGGTTTGTGGAAGCTGAAAATATTTATGGAAAGTCGCATTGTTGTATGGTTTTTGAAGCAAACAATACTAATGCAAGAAATTAAGAATTTTTGAGGTCAAACTGATCATTGTGTACAATGTGACATTTCAAATTCTGATTGAAAAATGATTTGTATTAATGTAAGAAATTTAAATTATGAGCTCTTGCAGCATGATCATAATGGTAGTAACCAAAGGAGGAGGGAAGCACGTTTGTAGCATGTTTAAACATTCCAAATAAAAATAAGAAGGATTGTAATAGTCGTGAGTACAAGGAAGCAAATCTGTAGGTCTTCGAAAACATGTTTATGAACATATGAAGCCCGAATATGTTATCTAAAAGGCTATCACCAAATTGAAGAGCTGGTAGAAATTTTTCACGTCATACGAATCACATAGAAGAACGAGCGATGTGTTGTGATATTGGTGAATTAATAGGAAAAACTAACTTAGTTCAAAAAATCAGTCATGATTCTTGACAGTAGTTATTCAAGGCTAAATCATACGGACTCAAACTTTTAGATACATATTGTGCACGGAAACAAATCTCAACTGCATGGGAAGCAAACTTCACTGAAACAAAAAATTTGTGGATATATTCTCCCGAAAATAGGAAGCAAACTTCACTGAAACAAAAAATTTGTGGATATATTCTCCCGAAAATAAGAGGGAATGGATACGCAGCAGTGAAAAATAAAATGGAAGCAGTTATTTCATGAATGATTTTCGGGAGAGTACTTTCCTTTAAAAAGCAATTAATGGCATTAGCGGGGAACAACCTCAGGTGCACAGTTTCTGGAAGCAATTAATGGCTGCATTAGCGGGAAACAACCTCAAGAACACAGTTTCTGGAAGAAATCCAACGCTCCAGACTCTCTATATCTAACGGTAGAATACTAGTCCGATGGATGCTTAGGAATCAGTAGTCTGATTTCTAACGGTGTCCGTCTGATGGATGCTTAGGAATCAGTAGTCTGATTTCTAACGGTGTCCGTCTGATGGATGCTTAGGAATCATAGTCTGATTTCTAGCTGTGTAAAGAAAAACAGCCCGAGTAACAAGCCAAGTCAACAGATCGGGTCACTGTCGAACCGTTGGCCTTCCCGTCGCAACGCCGTTCTCCTTTCCTTCCCCCACCAACCAGTCGAGATTCAATTAACTCATCTCCCAGGCGACACAACGCCGACGAGGAGGTCGAGGCGGCGCCGATGGGTCTGGTGGAGGTACCGCCGGAGGAGACCAACCGTTGCGTGCGCGGGTGCTGCCGTAGCGACGCCATCCCGCTCCACCTCCCCGCCGCGTCCTTCTCCCTTCTCTCCCCCATCGCCCGAGGTAACTCCTCCCCATCCTTCTTTCTCCTGCCCCTCCCCCCGCCCATTGTTTTAATTTGCGAGTAATGGTGTGTGTGCCGATTGGGTTGGGTTGGGTTGGGGTGGGGTGGGATGGCACGACGATGTGACCTCACATGACCCGCCGTGCAGGGTCGGAGAGCACGGTGTACGAGGCGCGATTGGGGGGCGAGCGTGCGGCGGCGAAGAAGCCTGTGTTGTCCACTTCCGACGACCTCGATAAGTTCCATTACCAGCTCCAGCTTCTATGGTCGGTAATCTCTCTTTCACTGCTCCACCGCGCATGCCTCATTGTCTAACAAATTCCCCATATCCCCAATGGCTGCAAGGGAAGCCATTGCTCAAAAGTCAAAACTGATGTGCATTTGCTACCTTGCAATAGACGTCCGATTGGGAATTACTAAGTAGAGGATGAGCTAGTGTGCTTGTGCTGCCATCTAGCTGTAGGGGCTAAAAGCTTGGCACAAAAAAATGAACCCAAGTTCTGCCGTCATTAGGAGCTCTCCTCACACGACTGGAATAGCATTGCAGCATGTTATTCTCGCAAAGAGTTAGAAGTATATATTGTAGGAACCATGCAATATTATAGGAGTATATATTCTTCACGTAACTGTACTGAAAGGGCTGTTTTGTTAGTGGTGGCTACCAAGTTTTTAGTATCCCATCAATAAAAACGATACTACCTCCGTCACGGTTTATAAGGCACGGTTAAGTTTGCGTGCATTTCCACAACACATGAGGTTTAAGACGCATTGCATTTACTCCTAGCAGCTAATTAGTACTTCGTTGTACTACTTCTATATGCATGTGTAGTGTGAATGCTATTTTTCAACTCATTTTACAGCCAATCAATAACAACCTAGGTTCTAAAGAATTTCCATGCACGCTTTTTAAACCGTGACGGAGGGAGTACGATATATCAGGCAGTTTCGGAATCATGATGCCATGATATTTGTATATTTAAAGACCATTAGTTTTATTGGGACAAACTGAATATGACGTTATTTCAATATTAAATGTTCAATACACCTCATGGTCTAAAAACAATCTGATTATTTTTTAGTGTTTTAAGAATAATATTAGATGCTTAATACACCTCATGGTTCAATGTCTGATATGTCTCACGATTCTAGCGGCACTTTGATCTCTAGCGTGATATGATAGTGGTAATATCAGATTATGATACATGGTGTGATTCGTATCGTTTCTCTTGCGTAGTATTGAAAGTGCGTTATATCGACTAAGGGGGTGAATAAGCGATTTTTAGAAATTCGTCACTGAGGAAATTCCTAGCGAGGAAAATCTTTAGTCACGAATTGAGTGTAGCAGAATAAGTACTCAAACAAATGTGTAAAAGCAGCGATAACTTAGTCATCAAAGTAAAATGAAATGTTCAGGTTGCACAGGTAGCGTGATCAGGATAAGCAGGTGGCGAATAACTGAAGTGAAGAATTTGAGGTGAGGAGTTTGAGAAAGTCTTCAGTCCAATTCTTCAAACAGTAAAGATTTGAGGAAATGAAAGGGTTGAGGAATTAGAACCCGGTGTTTGATGAAGACAATGATTTGATGATCCAGTACAACTGTTGTGACAGTCGTACGTCTGGTTTGGAGCGGTTTGGTATTTAAACCAAAGGACACACAGTCACAAGACACTAAGTCCTTACCGTATTCTCCTTGAGCTAAGGACACACAGTCCTCGCCCAAAACTCGTGGTAAGTTTTCAGGGCAGACTTCCAAACCCTCACAAACTTGGTCAATCGGCGATCCACAATTTACTGCTGAATGCTCTAGACCATAACGCCTAACTGTCTGGAGGATGCACAGTCCTTAAAGTTAACAAGCGTCGGTTCCAAACAAGAACAATTTCTTCAGTGATGCTCAATCACTTTGGGTGTTTGGGTTTTGATTTGGGTGTTTGGGGTTTTTCCTCACTGATAATTTTCTCTCAAAGTCTTTGAGGATTGGGTTGCTCTCAAATGACAAATTTTCAGTTTCTCTCGCAGAGCAGCCAACCAACTAGTGGTTATGGGGGGGGTTATTTATAGCCGGGGAGCAACCCCGATGAAAGGATGTGGATGTCGCCTAGAGGGGGGGTGAATAGGCGCTTTAAAATAATTACGGTTTAGGCTTGAACAAATGCGAAATAAAACTAACGTTTAATTTGTCAAGCACAAAACCTACAACAACTAGGCTAACCTATGTGCACCAAAAACTTATGCTAAGCAAGATAAACAACTAAGTGATAGCAAGATATATGACAATAAACAATATGGATATCACAAAGTAAAGTGCATAAGTAAAGGGTTCGGGTAAGAGATAACCGAGGCACGCGGAGACGATGATGTATCCCGAAGTTCACACCCTTGCGGATGCTAATCTTTGTTGGAGCGGTGTGGAGGCACAATGCTCCCCAAGATGCCACTAAGGCCACCGTAATCTCCTCACGCCCTCGCACAATGCAAGATGCCGTGATTCCACTAAGGGACCCTTGAGGGCGGTCACCGAACCCGTACAAATGACAAATCTTGGGGCCGGTCACCGGTACCCGTACAAATTGCTCGGGGCAATCTCCACAACCTAATTGGAGACCCCGACGCTTGCCCGGAGCTTTACACCACAATGATTGAGTTTCGAGACACCACCAAGCTTCTAGGACGCCAAAGCATCCACGAAGAACAATATCTAGGGTACTAAGTACCAAAGGTAATAAGCTTCTCAAACTTCACTTCCACGTATCACCGTGGAAAACTCAAACAATGCAACTAATGCAATGGCAAGGGCACACGGAGTGCCCAAGTCCTTCTCTTCCAAATCCCACCAAAGCAACTAATGCTAGGGAGGAAAATGAGAGGAAGAACGAAGAAGAACACGAAGAACTCCAAGATCTAGACC
Organism: Hordeum vulgare subsp. vulgare; assembly: GCF_904849725.1. Classification (NCBI taxonomy): domain Eukaryota; kingdom Viridiplantae; phylum Streptophyta; class Magnoliopsida; order Poales; family Poaceae; genus Hordeum; species Hordeum vulgare. Next base: position 294,130,667 of record NC_058520.1, on the reverse strand, counting down.
CAAGGGGTTCCCCTCACTTAGAGGAGAAAGTGATTGGTGGAAATGTGGATCTATATCTCACTACCGCTCCTGGAGCGGTATTACCGCTAAGGAGCGGTACTACCGCTCGCACCAGGAGCGGTACTACCGCTGGATACTGAAACTGCTCTAACTTTCGCATACGGACTCCGAATTCAACGAAACCAAGTTTGTTGGAAAGCTAACGACATGGGCTAACACAATCTTGATAGAAATATCAATAAGAAGCAAGTGAGAAAAGTCCCATAAGAAAATGGTGAGAACCCTTCTTCGAATAAGACCGGTAAAAACTCACAACATCGAAAACATCATAGAAGATGCATATGGACTCCGTTTTCGATGAACTCGAGCTTGTCATGAAGATGAACATAAGATCTAAAACTCACAAAGAGAAACACCAAACAAGAAACAAGAAGTATGATGCAAGGATGCAAATGGTTTGAGCTCTCAACGGACGATACGATCAAGCTACTCACTTGAGAGCCCCCCCTTGATAGCACGACAATCTATCCTAAAACGGAAAACCTATCAAGGGCAAACCTATACCTTGCACCTCGTCCTCTTGAGATAGATGACGATGATCTTGGCTTCCTCAAGATGGACCACCTTTATTGATTGCGTTGGCTTGATGAAGACTAGTTGATTGCTCCCCCATAGACACTATGGGTGAGCCGCTCTTCAGCATATCTTCACAACTCCGTTGCCACCATCCTCCACCATTTGGCGTCATCCTCCATGGGTTGTATGAGATTTTCCTCTTGACGCAAGCCCCATGGAAACACACCTAACCCCACATAGAACTCTCAGGAAGACCATGGGTTAGTACACAAATATGTAATGGACAATGCTTACCATACCATGGGATCACTTGATACCTCTCGGTACATCTTGTACGCTATGTGTGTTGATCATCTTGATTTACTCTTTGTCTGACGATCTTGATCAACCTTGTGTCTCTATGACCATTCTTTGGATAATACCTTGAATACCAACTTGGTCATCATATAAACTCCTTGAACCCAACAGATGGACTTCAAGAAATGCCTATGGACAAATCCTATAAATATAACTTAAGGCAACCATTAGTCATAGGAATTGTCATCAATTACAAAAACCACATATGGAGATATATGATCTAACACCCGACATGAATTGACATTAATGCCCCATTGATATGACCGTTAGGTGGATAAGGTTGGGGACAGCTGGCGCGCAGCACAACCTCGGTCGGACCGTTTTGGCTATGAAAGTCCTCATGTCACTCATGTTTCTCACAGGTAGGTGATTCACACTGGCGAAGACCTAACTTCTTAGTTAGAGCAAATTCCTCATAGACCAGAAGATCTTCGTCTCTGTCACTGAAGAATTTGACTAAGCTGTTTAGGATTTCCAAAGGCTTCATCCGAAGGGTTTATATGTGTAGGCTTTGAGATGAGCATCAGTTGGAAACTTTTCCTTAGTTTTACGTTGACCCCCTTTAACAATACGGTGGTCCTATGACACACCCTTTAACAATACGGTGGTCCTATGACACAGAATACAGAAAATGAAACTATGAAAACGAAAGTCTTCACGCTTCAGAGTTTTTACATCGATCTTTTCACGGACACACCAATTTCCTCACTTTCAAAGTCTTCAGAGAAAATACCAAAGTCTTCAGCCGAAGACATACATTTTTAGGGGTCGATATTCTTCGAATAACTCAAACTCCTTAGTGACTTATAGAGCCTGTGTACACTCACAAACATATCAGTCTCTTAACCTATAAGTTTTCAATACACCAAAATCACTAAGGGGCACTAGACGCACTTACAAGTATATATCTTAATATCGTTCAATATATGATCCACATCGTGATACGAAAAACTCTGGTTACTGCTGCATTCAACTTTTGGTCAGAAATGATTCTTATATCGTGGAAAAGCTGTTAACATCTTGAACGATTACTATTTGATGGATAAGTCTCTGTACTAGGGTCTTTGTGGGGCTGCAGCACATGGTCCTTTGTGGGGCTGCAACACATGGTCCTTGTGGCTGTTAGGATAGAATCCTTGACCATCTATTTCTTCACGGACACACCAATTTCCTGACTTTCAAAGTCTTCAGAGAAAATACCAAAGTCTTCAGCCGAAGACATACATTTTTAGGGGTCGATATTCTTCGAATAACTCGAACTCCTCAGTGACTTATAGAGCATGTGTACACTCACAAACATATCAGTCTCTTAACCTATAAGTCTTCAATACACCAAAATCACTAAGGGGCACTAGACGCACTTACAAGTATATATCTTAATATCGTTCAATACTATGATCCACATCGTGATACCGAAAACTCTGGTTACTGCTGCATTCAACTTTTGGTCAGAAATGATTCTTATATCCTGGAAAAGCTGTTAACATCTTGAAGGATTACTATTTGATGGATAAGTCTCTGTACTAGGGTCTTTGTGGGGCTGCAACAATGGTCCTTGTGGCTGTTAGGATAGAATCCTTGACCACCAAGGACTGGCAGTTAGGATAACATCTTAGACTAGCATCTTAGCAGCATCTTAGACTAACATCTTAGCATATGCTTGGCTGGCTAGCAGCCTATAAATATGTATCCCCAACCCCTCAGGTTGGCATGGCATTGTGTGAGAAATAAACCAACGAAAATTGTCCCAACTCTCCTAGTGTCATCTACAACTATCAATGCTCAGGCTGAAAGGTCTAACAAGTCGAATTGTCCCAACTCTCCTAGTGTCATCTACAACTATCAATGCTCAGGCTGAAAGGTCTAAAAGTGGTATCAGGGCCTCGTTGTCTTGTACCCTAAGCATTTCCTGCTCACCTCTCTCACCGGGAGTTGAGCAGCCCAAGCCGGTAGCAGCAGTTGCTCCGACTGCCCCTGGTTACCTCCCTCCCTTCGGACTGTTGAGCAACAGCTTGTCAGAAGCAACCTCTTCTTCATGCAAAAACTCATCAGAAGCAGCCTCTTCTTCACGCAACAACCCCCCTGCAGCAAGCCATGTTTGCAGGTCGCTCTCAGCACACGGCTACCTCGAGCACGCGGCGCCGGCAGGAGGCCGACTGCGTCGTGGCAGAGGAGCGTGAGCGAGCGGCTACAGCAGCCGCTGCTGCAGCAGCAAGGGCGCCGAGGCTGGCTGCGGCGGAGCTGGCAGCAGCCAGAGCGGAGGTAGAAGCAGACTGGGCGGAGGTAGAAGCACCAGCAGCGGAGGCAACACGTGAGGCTACGGCGGATGCCAAGGCACTCCGCGGCGGCTCCGGCAGCTGCAACGGCTCCGTGCCTATGGACGACGCCGCCGATGCGGACCGCGCCGATGTGGCGCCCGCACCAATGTGGCGCGAGAGCGGACGGCGGAGTGGGCAGCCAAGCACACCCGCGCACATCGCGATGGCGCTCCAGGTGGAGGTGCGCACGGCGACGGCAGCTGCGACGACCAGGACCGTGGCCTCTACGAGGTCCGGACTGTGGTCAGGGATGTTGGTCCCGGTGTTGGGTGTCCTACCCTCACCAAAACCAACTATGTCGAGTGGGCCGCGATTATGAAGATCAGGCTCTAGGTGCGACACCTGTGGGAGGCGGTCCAGGACACCAACGTCAACCACCAAGTGGGTCGACGGGTGTTTGGGATATTACCCGTTGTATGACCCGCCCTATTGGGCCGGGTTAGCTTCATGGCCACTCAACATTCATGATTCAAAGATGGGCTTAGACCCAGGATGTGGAAGGCGTTAGGTGATCTCCAGCAAAGAGCCGGCCGAGCCCGAGGGCCCAGATGGCGACTCCTGGCCCAAGAAGAGGAAGACTCGTCGGGTAGTTTCCTTGCTTGAGAGACACGGCGGCTTAGAGATATGTCAGGTCACGACTTATGATGTGGCCTGGACTCTTGTAAACCTAGGGCCTCGGCTTGTCTATAAAGGCGAGTCTCTAGGATAGATAGATAAAGTTACAATCCATCGAGAGCTAGGTCAGACGAGTTACGCACCCTTATAACCGATTCCATCATCAATATACACAAAGCAGGATGTAGGCTTTTACCTCCATCGGAGGGGCCGAACCTGGGTAAAACCCGAGTCTCGCTTCCGCTTAACTCCTTTGAGTTGCCACCAAGGTGCGATGGCTCCATCTCTAAGTCCTTTCATGAGGACATCTGCCATGACAAAACCGCGACAGTTGGCGCCCACCATGGGGCTACCGCACGGTGGAGTTGAGTTCTCAAAGGGAGCCCTTCCAGGGTTTGGGAGCTACGCGGTTGGCCTCATGACTAAAAGCCGCCGCGGGAAGTACTACATCGACCACTCTCAGTGGGGGCCTGGCGCCGATTCAATCGAATCTGGTTACCGGGTCCCCTTCGGCAAGGTCCACGTCTTCATTGGCAAGTTTGGGGCTCCCGTGCGTGAGCCGGACATCTGCACCGACATCGTCGAGCCGGCTCGGGTCGCCCAACCCGCCAAACGTCAGATCAGGTCGCGCCACGTTGTTGTTGGTTTTACGCAGGGGATCGACCTACCGGATGAGCCGGTGATTGAGGAGAACAACCCTGTCAACTTGGATGACGAGTCATCCATGGGCGATACAGATTCAATCTACCCCCTCCATGATGGGCGGCTTGGGGGTTTGTCCGAGGCGTGGATCTCCGAGGATTTCCAAGAACCTCATCGTCAGGTCGCCATCTACATGGCAGGAGCAGCGGCGGCTCAGCTGACCGCGACGGATAACAACCGAGCCAGCGGGTCTGGGAAGACTCCGGCTCAAGCCATGGCAGATCTAGTGGCAGAGATGTCTAAACTCACGGCGGTCGTCGTGACCACGGAGAACCAAGCAGAGGTTAACGCCAAATTGGCGAAGCTGAGGGAGGAGATGACCAAGATCCAGCGCGAGATCGAAGTCGAAGCCACCAGGATGGCGGCTTCAGCGCCAACAACGCACTTCGGATGTGGTTCACCAGAGGAGGCATCGTAACCGTCTACCGACCGATCTAAACCGTACCCGACTCTTTGACAGCCCACATACTCCTGGGTTGGAACCTAACCCGCCATGGCGAGTCACTCAGCAGGTTGAGCCAGCCCAGCCGCCGCCCAATCCACAGTCGCCTCGGCTGACGCCGGCACAGCCGCCACGCTTCCAAACGCCGCAGGGTCACTTTTCTAACCCCGTTGACAACGTGCTGGCCACGACCCGCAACTTAGAGTCTCTTACCATCCACGGAAACTCTATTGCTGAGGTGGAAGCAAGGAACGCCATCGAGATGCTGAAAACAACGGTGGTCCAACAGGCGCAGTACTCGTATAGTCGTGATCGGCTGCATTCTACACCTCACGCAAGTCATACCAGGAGTTGCCGTAATGACTCGCCCGCAGTGTCCAGCGTTGAGCAGCGTCGACATCCGCAGACCAACCCGCCTGGATTGCCAGGCACACATGCCCAAGACCTTGTGGACGCAGCACGAGACGCCCGTCTGGCGGAGGCAGCAACAGCGGCGGGTCAAGGCTATCAGGCTTATGTGTCGCCTTCCTCGGCGCACGGCGAGTCAGGAGGCAGGAACATAGGGATTCCCTGTTTATCACCCGCCCTCCGCAATGAGTGTATGCCCAAGGACTTTAAGGGTCCGCGCAAAGTTCCCAACTACACGCCTGACCGTGAGCCGGGAGCGTGGGTTGAGAGTTACGAGCTTGCGATGGACATGCTCGATGTTAGCGACAAGGTGTGTGCCAAGTACTTTACAATGATGCTCGAAGGGACGGCACGCACTTGGCTGAAAAATTTGCCGCCCAACTCCATCAACACCTGGGCCGAGTTGAAGGAACGTTTTGTCAAGAACTTTAGAGGAACTTGCAAGCGCCCAATGACTATTGTCGACTTACAACAATGTGTCCAACGCTCAGATGAGTCGCCCCATCATTGGACACGGCGGATTGCAGAGATAATCCATTCATCGGATGGCATCACGGCGGCTCAGGCTGTGCTGATTTTGGAGAAAAACTCACTTCCAACCCCTGGTGTTGAAACTTGGGCGACTCAAGCGGAAAGTGCAGGATATGGGCGAGTTGATGGATAACCTAACTAGATATGCCGAGTCAGACGGCACCAAAGATCCCGGAGAGGACGATGACAAAGTCAGCGACGCCAGGGAGGGAGAGTCATCCAGAGGCCATTCTCAGGTCCAGGGACGTAACAACAATAACCCTGGGAACCAAGGAAAGAAAAGGCAGCAGGAAGGTGTCACTGATTTCGTCGCCAATACTAACACCGGGGCCGTGAATCAGCGTCAGAAGAAAAGTGGGAAACGGGGCTTCAGTGGCAAAAGACAACATAACTATCAGGAGATGCTCAAAAGCCACTCATTCTTGGGAAAACTGTTTTGTGATGCAGGAATTTTGTGCCGAGGCACTCAAGAACAACCAAGGAGGGAGTAGTGGTGGACACCCAGATCAATTTGGTTCGGACGGCTCACACGGGAATCCATTTGGCTGTTTCCCCAACCCTTGTCCACAGGGCGGGTCTCACTCCAACGCTGGGCAGTACCCGGTCCAGAGTAACCAGCAATATAATGCTCAGGGCGGCTTTCAGCAGCAGCTTAACCCGGGCGGCTCTCAGCAGCAGAACGACAACAGTGGCTTCCAAAATAACCCCAAGCAGTTGATAGTGGGCAGTATCACGTGTTTACGACTAATGCTTGCAAGAGTGACAAGAAGGTTAATCAGAGAGGCCTCAACATAGTGAGCCGGCGCTTCCCAGGTATCTCAACTGGTCTAAGCAGCCTGTTACCTGGAGTAGGGAGGACCACCTGCCCCGGGTTGATAACCCTGGCGACTTGGCATTGGTTGTGGCACCACAGGTTGGGGGCTACACCCTCTCCAAAGTCCTCATGGACGGTGACAGTAGTATCAACATCTTATACCATGACACTTTCCGGAGAATGAGTTTCTCTGAAGGCGACTTGTTGCCTTCCTCCACGGTCTTCCACGACATCGTTCCGGGTAAGTAGGCATATCCTGTTGGGCGAATTAAACTTAATGTGGCTTTTGGCACCGAGTCTAACTACAGAAGCGAGTCTCTCACGTTCGAGGTGGTCAAGATCAAGAGCCCTTATCATGCGCTTTTTGGTTGGCCGGCTTACGCCCACTTCATGGCCCGGCCGTGTTATGTCTACCTTAAGCTCAAGATGCCAGGCCCTAGAGGAACCATCACGATAAGTGGAGATCGGAAGATAGCTCAAGAGTGCGAAGGAGATGCTGCTTATGCTGAGTCGGCTTGCGCTGCTGAGGAACTCAAGTTTCATCAGGCCAATGTTGACCCGGCAGATATGACTCCGCTCAAGAAGCCCACTATCGATTCAGAGCCGCCCCTCAAGTTCAAACCAAGCGATGACACCAAGCAAGTTGATTTCACGCCTCGCGACTCTTCCAAGCAATTCACTGTTGGGACGGGTCTGGATCCCAAATAGGAAAGCACGCTCATCGAATTCATCCGTGAGAATCGGGACATTTTTGCATGGAAACCTTCTGACATGCCAGGTGTACCAAGAGAATTCGCTGAGCACCACCTTAATGTAGATCACAAGATGGAGCCGGTTCGGCAGTACCTCCGTCATTTCAACGAGGAGAGGCGTAAAGCAATCGGGGAAGAGGTAGCCCGGCTCTTGGCTGCTGGGTTCATTGTGGAAGTTTTTTATCCAGAGTGGCTGGCCAATCCAGTCTTGGTCCTCAAGAAGAATGGCACTTTCCGCATGTGCATTGACTACACCGACCTTAATAAGGCCTGCCCAAAGAACCCTTTCGCTCTCCCTCGTATTGATCAAATCATTGACTCTACGGCGGGTTGCGAGCGGCTGTGTTTTTTGGATGCATACTCAGGTTATCACGAGATCAAGATGGCTTTGGAGGATCAAGAGAAGACGACCTTCATAACCCCTTTTGGTGCTTTCTGCTATGTCTCCATGCCATTTGGGCTTAAGAGTGCAGGGGCGACTTATCAGCGCTGTATCCAGAATTGTCTGCACAAACAGATCGGGCGCAATGTTCACGCTTATGTTGATGACATAGTGGTGAAATTCCAGAGGAAGGAGTCACTTCTGGAGGATCTTAAGGAGACGTTTCACAATTTGCGTGTGTGTCAGATGAAACTTAACCCGACCAAGTGTGTTTTTGGTGTCCCTGCACTGAAGTTATTGGGTTTCTTGGTGTCAGAACGAGGCATTGAGGCTAACCCGGATAAGATTAAGGCGATTACTTCTCTTAGCAAGCCGGCTAATATCAACCAGGTCCAGCGTATGGCGGGATTGTATCGTAGCTCTGAGTCGCTTCATAAGCCACCTTGGTGAGAAGGCCATACCTCTTTATCAGCTGCTCAAGAAAACAGACCACTTTGTGTGGACAGACTCGGCCAACGAAGCTTTTGAGGCCCTGAAGAAGCAGTTGGCTGAGCCGCCCATTTTAGTCGCCCCTACTGACAAAGAGCCTATGCTCCTGTACATTGCTGCTAACTCTAAAGTAGTGAGTGTGGCAGTGGTTGTCGAACGCAAGGAAGAAGAAAGGAGTACCCGGTCAAAGGCCTGTGTACTTTGTCAGCGAAGTCTTGACCCTCTCCAAACAATGTTATCCACACTGGCAGAAGTTGGTTTTTGGGATTTTCATGGCAAGCCGGAAGTTGAAGCACCACTTCCAGGAGCATCCGATCACGGTGGTTAGTTTTGCGCCACTTGGCGATATCATACAAAACCATGAAGCGACCGGGCGGATTGCTAAGGGGGCCATTGAGCTCGGTCCTCACCATGTGAAGTATATGCCCCACACGGCTATCAAGTCCCAGGCCTTAGTGGATTTCATCAACGACTGGACCGAGTTGCAAATCCCAGAGGACAGACCTGATCACACATATTGGACTATCCATTTTGACGGGTCCAGGCAACTGGAAGGCTCGGGGGCTGGTGTGGTACTGACTTCCCCGCAGGGTGACAAGTTTTGCTATGTCCTACGGCTCATGTTTCCATGTACTAACAATGCAGCGGAGTACGAGGCTTTGCTCCATGGGCTTAGGATCGCCAAAGAGATGAACCTTAGCCGGGTTAGATGCCTGGGCGACTCAGATCTGGTGGCGCAACAAGTTTCAGGGACGTGGGATTCCAGGGACCCGTTGATGGCGGCTTACAGGCGTGTTGTATCAGATGTGGCGGGTCACTTTCATGGTTATCAAGTTGATCATATTGACCGCCGCCTCAATGAGGCAACTGACGCTCTTTTACGACTCGGGTCACAGCGTAAGCCGGTTCCTTCCAATGTATTTTTGGATATCCTGCATAACCCGTCCGTGAAGTTGCCTTCTGAGGAGGATATAGCGGTCCTTGACCCGGAATCTCAACTTGTGGCGGCTCTTCGTGCCACTTCGGATTGGGCGGTCCCTTACATGGCTTATTTGGCACGGGGCGAGTTACCGGCTGATGAGTTGTTGGCTTGCCAAATTATCCGGCGATGCAAATCCATGGTCATACATAAGGCCGAGTTGCACAAACGAAGCACTTGTGGAATTTTTCAAAGATGCGTCTCGCCCGAAGAAGGCCGTGCTATCCTTAATGAGATTCACGCCGACGACTGTGTTCATCACGCTGGGTCACGATCGTTGGTATCGAAAGCCTTTATACATGGATTCTATTGGTTGACGGTTCACGCCGATGCTGAAGACATAGTGCGCACGTGTGATGGTTGTCAGAAATTTGGGCGTCAGATGCATGTGCCGACTCAAGAATTGCGGATGATCCCAATTACATGGCCTTTAGCACTCTGGGGGCTTGACATGGTTGGTCCTTTTAAAATGTCTTCCAACAAAAAGACTCATCTACTAGTGGCGGTTGACAAGTTTACCAAGTGGGTTGAAGCAAAGCCAGTTAGCAGTTGCGATGCAGACACGGCCGTCAAGTTTCTCAAGAAGTTGATTTTTCGCTTCGGATATCCCCATAGTATCATCACTGATAATGGTACTAATTTATCCAAAGACGCCATGCAAGAATTTTGTGAAAAGGAGCACATCCGGCTTGATGTCTCTGCGGTTGCACATCCCTAATCCAATGGACAGGCGGAAAGAGCAAATCAAGAAATCTTACGTGGGATCAAACCTCGACTCATGGTTTCTTTGGAACACACTCCGGGTTGCTGGGTTGAAGAGCTTCCTTCAGTACTTTGGAGCATAAGGACTACCCCCAACAGGTCCACTGGTTACACGCCCTTTTTCTTGGTCTACGGAGTTGAAGCGGTCTTACCAAGTGACATAAGGCTTGACTCGCCACGAGTTGCCGCTTATGTTGAGGAGGACAACGAGCTGGCGCGTCAAGATTCATTGGATGCTTTGGAGGAGGAGCGTGACTTAGCCGCAGCACGGTCGACGACTTACCAGCAAGACCTGCGGCGCTATCATAGCCGCAGAGTCAGAAGTTGGGTCTTTCAGGAAAGCGACTTAGTGTTTCGATTGATTCAAGATCATACCGGTATGCACAAATTATCACCTCCGTGGGAAGGACCTTTTGTCATCAGCAAAAGTCTTCATCATGGTTCTTACTACCTGGTGGACCTTCGTCCAGATCGGCCAACAACAGAGGTAGAAACAACCCGGCCGTGGAACATTGCCCACTTACGGCCTTATTATACTTAGAGCCATAGGCTCCTTATCATTGTACATAGTTTAGTCCTTGTACTCTTATATATATATATAACAATAAAGCCGACGCCCACGAAATTCGGGGTCTCTGCCATTTCAACTTCTTGAAAGCATGAGTCTTTATTGTTTCATAAGACGCCCAAGCATGGACGCTATCAGTATCAAAGAGCATAAGTCGCCATGCTGCACTAATTTCAAAACTGGATACTGGTAAGTCAAAGAGGACCAAAGTTGCCACGTTGCACGGTTCAAACATGGGCGCCTTATATGATTTTGAGAATTTAGCCGGCTTACTTGGGGGCTACTAGTTCACAAGTCGTTCTGCAGTAAGAGTGTAAACGCTTCTGCAATCCTATGTCCGACTTTTCCTTAATCATAGGTCAGTTGGGGGCTTCTACTCACTGAGTTCAGCCTAAATATCCTCTTGGCTAGCGAAAAATTAACGCATTACAATGGTTATACTGGACTGTATGTTTGGCGACTCGCCCTATGGTCCCATATACTCTTGGCGAGTCAATCCAGTTTTGGACCCTGAACTTGTCTTGGTTAAAACATGAAGGGTGCTTGCGGGAGCCGGCATATGGAAAATAGACAAATCATGGGTTCACTGAACCTGCTTCACTGAAGCTTGACTCGTGCTTGATCAGCCAGTTTAAACAACTAAGGCTTTTGCAAAAGCCTCTCTAGGGTAGCACTGGAGCCTTGCAAGCTCGTCCTACCCTGCCGCAACTCATTGAGCCAGCAAACTTTATGACTACAAGATATCTTGGGGGTACAGTTAGAGTTTTCAAGACTCATGATTACCCGCCGCGTCTTATTGAGCCGGCTCAATATTCTTCTCTGACCACATGAAGCATCATTACTTTGATGAAGACATAGCAAAACGCCTAGTAAGGTGGCTCATAATCTCAAAGGGGTGAGACTTCAGAGTCAATAAAGGTACGGTGTAAAATACTACTGTTTTCATCTCTAACCTATTACATGGCTCAGAAGGTCACCAAATTTTACATGACCCGGAATTGGATCTTCTGGATCAATCTCCATGGACAGTCTTCAAGTAACACCTTGTTCAAGCCGCCTCCGGGTTATCCCACGTCGAGCTTTCGACGTCTTGGATCTGTAAGTCGCCCATTGTCCAATTGCAATTGGTTAAGGCGTGGAACTCAGCCTCTTCTGTCAAGATGGTGGACGGGTCAGCATCAAAGTCAAAAAGGTGCTTACGGCGTCGCGGAGTCAGATCTGTGATTTCAAAAGAGGGAGGAGTGACACGTTTGTTGTTCTCATCATAAGCCGCCTGATACTTGGCTAAGTCAAGACTGGCTGCCAGTTGCGTCGCCGATAGGCGAGAATCCTTCACACAGCGATGATAATCCTCTTGAGTAAATTCTGACCCGTCGTCTTTATATTATAGAAACCCGACAGCTATCTCCTCCGGCTTAAGCTCTGGAGCGTAAGCCAAGCAACGGCTAAGGATGGTAATTACTCCTTTCCGGGCGGCTGATCTTTTTAGTTCTTCAATCTGCTCTGGCATTGTGGACAAGCACCCCAAATATACTTTATTGTCTTCACAAGCTCCTTCTCACCCATGACGGCCTTAATAGTCATCACGCCGCCAGCATAAAGTTGCTCTGTTAAAGTGTATATTGCTTTTAGCTTCAATACACAGTCATCATGGATATTGGCGGATCGAGGACCTGCAGCAAGGAAACACAATCATAAGTTCCCGATGTGTTTTAAAAACATTACTTTACAAATAAGGACAACGGCGAATACTTACCAAACACAACATTAACCATTTTGGAGATATGAAGTTTCAGCCCAGTCAGTTCCTGAACGGCGACTTTCATTTGTTCTTCAACTTGTTCGGTCCTTTTCAGCAAGGCGGCTCGCTCTGCCTCGGCTTTTTCTTCAAATTGTTTGTGATCCGCTTTCATTTTCTCCATATCAACCAGCGCAAGGCGGAGTTTTTCTTCAAACTTAGCTCGGGCATCTTGTTGCTGTGCTAAGCTTTGCTTCAAGCCGGACACGGTTGAGTCGGCCTGGATCAACGATTCCTACAAAAATCCAGATGTTTATGACAAGTTTCATGTAGATTGCAAGCAATATCCCTGATACTTGGGGGCTAATGTATGATTCAATTTTCCATGGCAATACCTTAAGCAAGACCCGGCTCATCTTCAAGAAGATGACCCGGCCCTTGGGGGCTACAGGTTGAAGCTTTTTTACAATTTCAACTACAGACCCGACTCATCTCCAAGAAGATGACCCGACCCTACAGCTTGAAGCTTTATTACAATTTAAACTAAATACCCGGCTCATCTTCAAAAAAGATGACCCGGCCCTTGGGGGCTACAGGTTGAAACTTTCTTATACATTTAAACTAAAGACCCGGCTCATCTTCACAGAAGATGACCCGGCCCTTGGGGGCTACAGGTTGAAATTTTCTTATACATTTACACCAAAGACCCGACTCATCTCCAAGAAGATGACCTGACCCTTGGGGGCTACAGGTTACAGTTGTCTACAAAGCTTGTCACAAAGCTCCGACTCATCATTACAAAGATGACTCGCCTTTTGGAGGGCTAATGGGATTACATGTAAAGGAGGATGACAGGTATCATACCTCATGTTTTTTTTTCATCATGTTGACCAGGCTTGTTTCCATGTCGTGACTCGCCGTTAGGCGACTCAAATAGCCAGAATGTAATTCGTCAAAGTCTAGCTTCTCAATATTGGGAAGCTTCGGCTTGGTCATGCCCTTCTCTATAAGGGTTGGGGTATCCTTGGGCATATGCTTGGTCAACACTGCGGATGCAGGTTCAGAATAGCCTGTTCCAGTAATAACGACTTGATCTGGGTCAGGTGTCATGTCTTCAGCCGCTTTTTGAGGGCTTGGGGGGTTGAGATTCTCAACAACTTCCTTCTGTGGCATCGGCGGCTCATCTTGAAAGTCGGGGAGATTGTCAGGAGCTTCGGCGTGAGTCTCAGCCGGCTCTTCCTGAGCTTCTGGAATGGAAGTACTTATTCCCATTTTCTCAGCCGCCTTGGGGTTAGATGATGACTCGCCGGTTTTCCTCTTTTTGGCTTGTGCCCTACAAGGGTGGTAGTTATGTTAAAATTGAAAGACTGGCGTCCAAAGAACATATTGGCAAGAGGGCTTACCCCTGGAGGCGGATTAAAGGAGGAAGAGCCGAAGCAGCTGAGTCGCCAGATGAAGGAGGTGAAACCTGTTAGACATAAGATTCAAAAGATTGAGTAAGTTGTGGGAATCGGCTGCACAGGAAAGAAGGACATTTAATATAAAACATACCTCGCTCTGTCGCTTGCGACCAACCGTTTTCTCGGGCAAGCCGGACAAGAGATCCCCAGAATGGCTTCGAGTGTGACGTTTTGGTGTATAACCCGCTTTCTTCAAAAGGAAATCGGGATCTAGATGAGCATCTGGGTGAGACAGGAGGACTTCTCTACAGACTCGCCTTGCCGGCTTGAGAAGAAGAATTTGAGTCGGAAGAAATGGAAATTACCTCGACGTCTTCATCTTGGCTCTCCATGTCATCACCCTATAAACGAAAACAACAACGTTTAAGTACGGACTGTGTTGGAATAAGAAGGACAAAAGCATTTACCTCCGAGTGTTCCTCTGCGGCCGGAGACTCGCCCATAACGAATGACTCTACTGTGGCGGCTTTGACCTTGGTTTTCTTCTTTGGAGCGGTTTTCGTCGGCACCTCTTGACGGCGGTTTTCGGCTTTCGTTTCCAGAAAGGGGAGTTCTTCTGATTAACATAATTAGAACCCGGGTCAGAAACAAGCTGAAAGTTATAAAAAAGCAAGACAGTTGAGTTGAATTATTTCACCTCTGGAGCCGGGTTGGAGGCAGAACGGCTTTAAACCAATCTTGGAGCAAGTCTCAAGTGGTTCGCCGCACAACTTCTTCACAATATTGTCAATGTCTTCCTTGTTAAGCATGACGTTGGAGAACCATTGCGGATGGTTTAAGTCGCCGTTGTATTCGCACATTAAGCCATTTCGGCGGCTCAAAGGCATTATCCGCCAGTCCACCTAGCAGCGGATCAAATCAACGTCGGTAAGGCCGTTGGCATGCAAGGCCCTAAGCTTCGCAAAGACAGGGGGGATTGAAACTTTTTCCTTATCAGTCAACTCCTCGGGCATCTTAAAGTCCATAGGCAGACGTTCCTGCCTAAAGCCTGGTAAGGGATTCTCAGTGGTTGGAGCAGTGTTGCGGCAATAAAACCAAGTCTCCCCCCAACCTTTGGGGTGACTGGGCAGAGCAGCAGCCGGGAAACCCGCATTCTCGTCGTCTCTGAATGTTGACCCCTCCGAGTTCTAGGCAGGGGCCGTCGGCGAACTCAGTTTGGCGGTTCAAATAAAAGAACTTCCTGAACAGCATCACGGTAGGCTCCATTTGCAAGTAGGCTTCACAGAATACTTGGAATTGGCAGAGGTTGCTGATGGAGTTTGGGCCTAAGCCTTGGGGATGGAGATTGAAAAAGTGCAGGGCATCTCTGAAGAATTTGAGCCGGGCGGTGAGAAGCCCCGCTCGATGTGGTCAGTAAAGACCACCACTTCCCCACTTGCGAGTTGTGGACGTCGCTCTCCTAAGGCGGGTCGCCAGCCGATTGCTTCCTGTGGTGCTAGAGTTCCCACCTTTACAAAATCCTCAAGGACGGTGTCGTTGATCTCTGATGGCAACCAATTACTTTTGGAGATGGTGCCCATGGCTGCAAACTCAAGAGACGGGGACAAAAATCTACATAAAGGCGATTGGCCGGTCGTAAGGATCTACAGAGTATTAACTTGCCAACAAGTGGCTGGGGAGACATGTAAACAAAAGTTATGACTCGCCGCAACCTAAGGACGGGTTACATTTTAAATCTCCCTTAGAAAGTTTCCTGGATCTGAGACAAACACATTTTCAACATGGTGCCAGAAATTATGGATCTACGGGTGGCTCTAAAAAGAACAATAATTCGCAATTTCAAGAACACTGAGGATATAGGAGCAGTGTAAAATCTGTGAGGTGGTCTTGCAAAGAAATAAAGGGAGCAACAAATCTTCTGCAAACTATTGATGGATCTGCCGCGGTCCTTTACTAAATTACGGGATTCAAGTAATGCCTATGAGGTTAATGGCGCGATGGACGGATGCTTGAAGAACTCCGGCGCAGCCCTAAGAACAAGGGTGATTTGTGAACCAGATCTACGAGGGAGAAGAAACTCAACTGATAAGTGCAGACGTTGGCGGAGGAAGCTTGTTGAGATCCGAGCGGAGTATCGCCCTGACTGATCCGGGCAGCGGCAGATCCGAAGTGGAAGCTCTGCGATGGCGGAGCGTTCGTAGCACGTGCTCGAGGAGGAAGAAGTGGAGCGACGATGTGGACGAAGGTGAGGGACCCCCCCCCCCCTCGCGACTATTTAAAGACCCGAGGCTGAAACTGAAACGGCAAGCGCGGGACTCAAGGAGGCGCATTAAAAACCGGAAATGATGTCGCCTGGATTTTCAGGGTGACAGGATAAGTCAAAAGATCCGTTGAGATGACGTCACTAAGATCCCTGAAATGATGGGGCAGATGACGTCATCCATAAGTGATCCGGTGATTTAGACGGAGCATGAAGATTGGCGGTCTGTCACTTTTTTAAGAAGTCAAGTCAGAGATTCCATGTGAGTCGCCATGGTCAAGAATAAAGGTTTATTGGCATGAATGAATTCAGGTCAATATGGGGCCTAATGTTGGGGATATTACCCGCTGTATGACCTGCCCTATTGGGCCGGGTCAGGTTCATGGCCACTCAACATTCATGATTCAAAGATGGGCTTAGACCCAGGATGTGGAAGGCGTAAGGTGATCTCCAGCAAAGAACCGACCGAGCCCGAGGGCCCAGATGGCGACTCCTGGCCCAATAAGAGGAAGACTCGCCGGGTAGTTTCCTTGTTTGAGAGACACGACGGCTTAGAGATATGTCAGGTCATGGCTTATGATGTGGCCTGGACTCTTGTAAACCTAGGGCCTCGACCTGTATATAAAGGCGAGTCTCTAGGATAGATAGATTAAGTTACAATCCATCGAGAGCTAGGTCAGGCGAGTTACGCACCTTGTAATCGATTCCACCATCAATATACACAAAGCAGGACGTAGGCTTTTACATCCATCGGAGGGGCAGAACCCCTTTGAGTCGCCACTTCTAAGTCCCGCCCGAGATGCAGTTCTCGCTTTCCAACAAGCGGACTGCCAAGGAGGCTTCGGACGCCATCGCCGCGGCACGCATCGACAACGATCGTGCTCGCAAGTCCACACTGCAGGCACTTCGTAAGGAGTGGGAGAGTCTGGCCTTCAAGCCAGGTGAGGACGTTGATGACTTTGCTCTCCGTCTCAACACTCTGCTGCAGAAGATGGTGAAGTTCGGCGATGCCACCTACATCGAGGAGAGAGCTATCGAGAAGCTTTTTCGGTGCATCCCAGAGAAGTACATGCAGATGGCTCGCTCGATCGAGTTTTTGCTGGACCTTTCCACGATGACGATCGAGGAGGCGATAGGCCGCCTCAAGGTTGTCGACACCGACGAGCCACAACCTCTCTCGGGGCCCATCACCACTGGCGGGAAGCTGCTCCTATCTCGGGAGCAGTGGGATGCCGGCCTCGATGACAGGAAGAAGGGGGAGCCTTCTTCCACGACGACGGCCGCAGGCGCGGCAAGCAGCGCAAGGCGCGAAGAGGCCCCCCGGGCAAGTCACAAGGACGTGCCGAAGGTGACGCCCACGGAGGCGCCAAGGACGACGCCGCTTGTAAGCCCAAGCCGACACAGGACAATAGTTGCCACAACTGTGTTCGGCTTGGCCATTGGGCCAATGAGTGTCGACAGCCACGACACGGCCCGGTTCACGTCGCACAGGGGGAGGAGGAGACGGCTCTGTTCATGGCGCATGCAAGCATCGAGCTACCTTCACTGACACCAGCCGCAAAGGCTCTCCTCCACCTCGACGAGCCAAAAGCGCACGCTCTTCTCGGTGATGGCTCCGGGATGGACAAGACTGTGGGTGGTGCCTCGATACCGGCACCACCCACCACATGACCGGTCGAAGGGAATTCTTCGCCGAGCTCGACTCTGACGCGCGAGGCTCCGTCAAGTTTGGGAATGCCTCTGTCGTGGAAATTAAGGGCTCGGCTCCGTCATCTTCGCCACCAAGACGGGAGAGCACCGGCTGCTCACCGGTGTCTACTACATCCCCGCGCTAAGGAACTCCATCATCAGCTTGGGACAGCTGGATGAGAACGGCTCACGCGTGCTGATTGAGCATGGGGTCCTTTGCATTTGGGATCACGAGCGTCGCCTTCTCGTCAAGGTACCCAGAGGTGAAAATCGACTCTGCGTCCTTGATGTGCAGGTGGCACAACCGGTCTGCCTCAGTGTCCGTCGGGACGACGAGGCGTGGCAATGGCATGAGCGCTTTGGGCACCTTCATTTCGAGGCGCTGAAGCGTCTAAGTGCCAAGGAGATCTGTGCGGCCCGGTGACACCAGCCACACCAGGAGGTCGACGCTACTTCCTGCTGCTCGTCGACGACCTCTCTCGCTACATGTGGGTGATGGTCCTAGGCAGCAAGGGAGAGGCGGCGGACGCCATCAGGTGCGCGCAGGTTGCTGCAGAGGCGGAGAGCGGCCGCAAACTGCGCGTGCTGCGCACTGACAACAGTGAATTCACGGCGGCTGAATTCGCGTCGTACTACGCTGATGAGGGCATCCAGCGCCACTACTCGGCGCTGTACAGCCCGCAGCAAAACGGCGTCGTCGAGCGGCGCAACCAGACGGTTGTGGGGATGGCTCGGGCTCTCCTCAAGCAGAGAGGGATGCCGGCTGTTTTCTGGGGAGAGGCGGTGCTGACGGCCGTCTACATCCTCAACCGCTCGCCTACTAAGGCACTCGACGGCAGGACGCCGTACGAGGCCTGGCATGGGTGGAAGCTCGTCTCCCACTTGCGGGTCTTTGGCTGCCTTGTGTTCGCCAACGAGCTCCGCCACATCGGCAAGCTCGACGATAGGAGTACTCCGGGAGTTTTCATCGGCTATGCGGAGGGCTCAAAGGCCTACCGCATCCTCGACCCAAAGACACAGCGTGTGCGCACGACGCGAGACGTCGTGTTCAACGAAGGGCGAGGGTGGAAATGGGACAAGGCGGTGGACGACGGCTCGACGCCGATGTATGACAACTTCATTGTCGAGTACGTCCACTTCAAGGAAGCCGGGGAGCAAGCAGCTCCTTTTCGCCGAGCACGTCTACCCCAACCCCCAAAACTCCATCGCCCCGGTGCCTGCTACGCCGATGGCACCAGAACCGGCGACGCCACATACTCCAGCCCGGCAGTCACCCCTCCGGGCTCGTCTTCATCAGCACCAGCTCACACCGAGCACAACCCGGTGAAGTTCACTTCCCCGCTCACTCACGACGAGGAGCGCATCGACGCGTATCATGGCGGCGAACTGCTGCAGTATTGTATGATGGATAATCTACTCGGCGACCAACCGGTGCCGGGATTGGTGCCACGCGACCTGGAGGCGCAGCTACAACTCGTGTGAGGACGGCGAACCTCGGTCCTTTGCAGAGGCCGAGAGAGACGCGGCATGGCGCGTCGCGATGCAGTTGGAGATGGATGTGGTCGCGCAGAACCGCACCTGGGAACTCGCTGACGTCCCTCGTGGTCACCGCGCAATCACCCTTAAGTGGGTGTTCAAGCTGAAGATGGATGGAGCCGGCGCCATCATCAAGCACAAGGCTCGCTTGGTGGCCCGAGGCTTCCTGCAGCAGGAAGGAGTCGACTTCGACGACGCTTTCGCTCCCGTGGCACGGATGGAGTCCGTGCGACTTATCCTTGCGCTAGCTGCCCAGGAGGGCTGGCGTGTCCATCACATGGATGTCAAGTCGGCATTCCTCAACGGCGTCTTGAAGGAGGAAGTCTACGTGCATCAGTCGCCGGGATTTGCGATCCCCGGCCAGGAGGGCAAGGTACTCCGCCTGCGTAAGGCTCTCTATGGCCTACGACAGACACCTAGGGCGTGGAGCGCCAAGTTGGACTCCACGCTAAAGAAGATGGGCTTCGAGCAAAGCCCGCATGAGGCGGCCGTCTACCGACGGGGCAGTGGAGGAAATGCCCTGCTGGTGGGCGTCTATGTTGACGACTTGGTGATCACCGGCATCAAGGATGCAGAGGTGGCGGCGTTCAAGGAAGAAATGAACGCCACCTTCCAGATGAGTGATCTGGGTCTCCTCTCCTTCTATTTAGGGATCGAGGTGCACCAGGATCACTCCGGGATCGCGCTTCCGCCTACGCCAAGCGCGTCGTTGAGCTAGCTGGGCTCACCGACTGCCACCCAACCCTCACTCCGATGGAGGAGAGGCTGAAACTGAGTCGCGACAGCACAACGGAGGAAGTGGACGCTACGCAGTACCGGCGCCTTGTGGGGAGCCTTCGCTACCTCGCCCACACACAGCCGGACTTAGCATTCTCCGTCGGCTATGTTAGTCGGTTCATGGAGCGACCGACGACGGAGCACCAGCAGGCAGTGAAGAGGATAATCCTCTACGTGGCGGGGACCCTCGACCACGGCCTCCACTACCCTAGGTGTCCGGGGCGGCACACTTTGTCGGGTACAACGACAGCGACCACGCCGGCGACATCGACACCAGCAAGAGCACGAGCGGGATCCTCTTTTTCCTCGGCAAGTGTCTCGTGAGCTGGCAGTCGGTCAAGCTGCAGGTGGTGGCCCTATCCAGCTGCGAGGCCGAGTACATAGCGGCCTCCACCGCCTGCACTCAGGCGCTCTGGCTCGCTCGACTGCTTGGTGATCTCCTCGTCCGAGACACCAGAACGGTGCAGCTCCTGGTGGACAGCAAATCCGCCCTGGCAAAGAACCCTGTTTTCCACGAACGGAGCAAGCACATCCGACTGAGGTATCACTTCATCCGAAGCTGTTTGGATAAAGGGAGCATCGAGGCGAGCTACATCAACACCACGGACCAGCTCGCAGACCTGCTTACCAAGCCTCCTGGGAGGATCAAGTTCCTCGAACTCTGCTCCAGGATCAGGATGATTCGACTCTCCCACAAGACGACGTACAAGACTCAGGGGGAGAATGATGGATAAGTCTCTCTACTAGGGTCTTTGTGGGGCTGCAACACATGGTCCTTGTGGCTGTTAGGATAGAATCCTTGACCACCAAGGACTGGTAGGTAGGATAGCATCTTAGACTAGCATCTTAGCAGCATCTTAGACTAGCATCTTAGCATATGCTTGGCTGGCTAGCAACCTATAAATATGTATCCCCAACCCCTCAGGTTGGCATGGCATTGTGTGAGAAATAAACCAACGAAAATTGTCCCAACTCTCCTAGTGTCATCTACAACTATCAATGCTCAGGCTGAAAGGTCTAACAAGTCAAATTGTCCCAACTCTCCTAGTGTCATCTACAACTATCAATGCTCAGGCTGAAAGGTCTAACACTATTAGCTGTTCTCTAATTTCTTGGATTAATTTGTGGATTTTAATTTATATGCAGTGAGCTGGATCATCCAGGGTTGGCAAAACTCATTGCAGCACATGCACGTCCTCCAAATTACTTGATGTTCTTTGAATTCTTTGAGCCTCCAAACTTAGCAGATAAGATACATGTTGAGGAGTGGAGCCCTTCTATCCAGCAAGTGGTCATGATTGCCAGCTATCTAGGTCCCAGTTTGTTGCAGTTATATTTTTCATTGAGTTTGTGTTTAACATATATTATGTTTTCAGCTGTTAGAATAAAGTGTATATCGTGGTTTGAGTTTTGTGCAGAACCAGTTTCTTAGAAGCTTGCATTACCTGCAATTATACCTTTTTGTACATTTCTGTAAACGATCACATGGGACTATGTTTTCTACACGTTAATTTTTTATGCATAGGATATGATCTCTTTTCTTGACTAGGGGGTATTTTTAGCAGTTTCATCTGTTAATTCTTATCCAAGGGTGAATACAACAATAATAACAACAAAGCCTTTCAGTCCCAAACAAGTTGGGGTAGGCTAGAGTTGAAATTCATAAGATATCGAAACCAAGTCATGGTTCTGGCACGTGGATAGCTAACTTCTACGCTCCCCTGTCCATGGCTAAATCTTTGTTGATATTCCAGTCCTTCAGATCTCACCATATCCAAGGGTGAATAAAATGACAAAAACAATTGGTAGCATTTATGTCCAAATAAGAGAACCTCATACTTTCACTTCCACTTCTTTTTGACCCTGGTAGTTTAGCATCTCCAACAGGCACCCAAAAACTGATCCGCACGTTAAAAGATTCGTTTTTGGGCGTCGGAGACAGAAAACAGCGCTCCAGCAGAAGCTCTAAAATAGAGCGCGCATAAAAAACGTCAGCGTCCGCGTTGTAAATTTTGAGCGCGCTGGCTTTCGGGCTGCATTATTGGGGCGCCGGATTGCGTGCACTGGACGCTCCAAGTGGGGCCGCCGGATTGGGCGTCGTGTTTGTGTGTCTGTTGGACAAAAAAGTTTTAGGATGCCGCGGGCCGCCGGATTGGGCGCCGTGTTTGTGTGCATCTGTTGAACAAAAAAGTTTTAGCGTGTCGCGCTATCGCTATTTTGGCGCTGTAAATAAAATTTAGAGGGCCGCGCTGCCGTGCGTCTGCTGGAGATGCTCTTAGGAACATTTTTACACATCAGTGTGCACACTGTACAATTTTAATTATGTACTAAAAATTTCTGTTATGATGCTTCAATAACAAGGCAAGTTCATGTTGTACCAAAGTTAAGCATGAACAGATTCGTTGTAATAGACTAAAACGGAAAATAGTGTTCTCACCATATAAAATACAAAGACAATGACTTGATCGACTAAGCAGTGAGGTTAATTATAGGAAGCACTGATACTTATCTATTTCAGAAATAGTAATGCATGGCTGAATTTTCTTTATTCTATCTAGGTAACATTATCTTGCTGGATCTAATTGGTGTTGGATGTCAGCTCTTCCAAAACACTTGAATTACCAATTTGACATTGCTTTACACTGTACTGTTACAGCAAAGACTCTCCAATACCTACAAATCTTCGGGATAGTACACAGAGATATAAAACCAGCAAATATTTTGGTATGTCCTTGCATTTTTCTTGTATCTATGTGTCAGACAGTTGTCAGACTGTTGAATTACATTCTTTGAGCACATAAGGGTTTTCTTATCCTTATTTAATGCATTGATTTTTTATAATTCTGTACAGCTAGATAAAGACCTCCTTCCACATCTCGCAGATTTTGGCTTGGCTATGTACCAGAAGGATATTAAAAGTGTTTCAGCTGTGAACTGGAAATCATCTGGCAAGCCTACCGGTGGTTTCTATAAAAAGAATATGGTTGGGACACTAATTTACATGGCACCAGAAATTTTGAGAAAGGGTCTACATACAGAAAAATCCGATGTTTATAGCTTTGCAATATCAATAAAGTAAGGCATTTCTCTTATGGAATGAATTTAAATTAGCCCTATCCAATTGTTCCTGTCATATAATTACAGTCCATACTACATTGCCTAGAAAAAAAATGAAAACTTTGTATGTCATTTATATCCTGTTGGCTGAATGCTTAAGACTACTCGTTTTATCCACAATTGAACATCTCAGAAGATTTTAGGTTAATGCAGATACCATATCTATATTGGAGGGAGTGCCATATCCCACATGAATCCATGTTGCATAGACAGTTGTACTTGACGTCATATATCGTGTCCAACACATGTTCGATATTGACGTTAGTGTGGCACCTCTGTAGCGTGTCAGTGGTGCTGCGTTCACATTGTGTTCAGTGGAATAATTGTTACTGAAAATTTATGTTATTTTCAGTACCATGTTTTCTTGCCGTTGTCAAAACAGATTGACTTTATATTCCATTTTTGTTTGGATATTAAAGTGATGGTATACACATGTCTAGTTGAGGTTTCTTGGGTTATACTGTATATGTTTATGCTCTATAATTTCGAGGAAACTAGGTAAATCACATGAAAACAGAATAAATCACAGTAACAATTAGTGACATTACAAAAACCATCGGTTTCAAAATCACGTTGCAAAAGATCTATTATGATGAAACAATATTTTTGTGTCTCCTGTTGTTCTCATATCTTGGCGCCCTAATTAGATCTATTTGGAGCCAAAATTTTACTCAATCTTGCATCTCTAAGGGCAGTGGCGGAGCTAGCAGAAGATCTCAGGGGGGCCAAACAAGAAACAATCTTACCCTCTAATTTTTTTCCTTCACTAATTAGGCTACGGCTGTGGGGGCAGTGGCCACCCCAGAACTGCACGTAGCTCCGTTGCTGTCTAAGGGGCTATTCTCATACTCCCCTACCTATTTTTTTTCCTTTCCCCCTTTTGTTTTCCATAACCACTGACCCATGTTTGCCATAGGAATTTGTTGTCATGTTTTAGGCAGAAAATGATATTTTTGTATTTTTAGATGTTACTCCCTGATTTCCCTTTAATTTTATCATTTTACAGCGAGCTTCTTACTGGTGTTGTGCCTTACACAGATCTGCGAGCTGAAGCACAGGTTCATTTTTGTTGCTTGTTCAACAGCTCTGCACTGTTGTGACTCATTTCATATACAGTCATGCTATGGACTATTTTGTGTTTTGTATGATTGCTTTGGCATTCTATCACATTAGATTATTATTTTTTGGTTTAGTTGATCTCTTCCTAATCTGACATGTAAAAGGCCAACCAGTATAGAACTCTTAAATATATGGAGTAAATCATATGGTAGATCCCTAAACTTGTTGTTTGGTCAAGTAAGTCCATAAACATGTAAATTGCACATTTTCGCCCAGCAGCTTGTTTATGTGGTTCTCGCAGTTCTGAAGCATGCCAGCCTGGCTAGTTTTGCTTCAATGGCAGGTTGATCCCATTCGGCATGGAGTTCATGTGCATTGCACATGCATCAGGCGAAGATCGATTAGTTCCATCCATCTTGAAAATTGAACTCTGGTGAAGCCGACTTCTCCATTAGTCATCCTCCCCTTCCACACGAAAACTAAGCATTAGTTAGCTTTTCCCACAACCCCCTTTGATTTGGCCCACTACTGGGCAAGGTCAGCATGTGATATACACAAAGGTTAGGCAGGCTTGGCTGCTTTTAAATCTGCGGTGGACAACTGAAAGAAGTTGCTGGGTGAAAATTCTATGGGCGGCTGTTTGAAGAGCATGCAATGCACATATCCATATGGATCTACTTGATATCATGCTAGTCTCTAGACCCACATCATAATTATAGTTATCTATAGCTAGCTAGGCTGAACATTTATGTTCTCTGCAAATAACAGCCCGCTCTATCTTTCTTTAGGCACACACCGTTCTTGAAATGACTTACACTGAACAGCAACTTACATCAGCTGTTGTTTCTCAAGGGTTGCGCCCTGCTCTAGCCCTTCTAGAGTCTGGCTCTCCACCAAGTCTCTTGTCACTTATTCAGCGCAGCTGGGATTCTGATCCTGAACGGAGACCATCATTTGGAGATATAATTGAAGAGTTAAATGTAATACAGAAGCATTTAGTTACATATTCTTGCCCTCTATCATCTGGTTCAATGGACATGAGTCAAAACAGCAAGGCAGAAGCACACCATTATCAAGAAGCATTAAACTGGTTTAAACAAGGGGAACTGTTAACAAAGAAAGCAAACAAATTAGACTACGCAGTGAATCCTTGGTCTGGTTCATTTGATCAGTCCTCTCTCTCCGTGTATCATCCAACTTTGAGCTGGGGATCTTTTGCAACATGTGGACGAAGAGAAACAATGGAAGATACTCATTTTATGCTTCCCTGCATGTCTGAAGAAAAAGACGTGCATTCCTTTGGCATTTTTGATGGACACAGAGGTTCAGTGTTTTTAAGTCTACGTTTTGATTTTTACTAGGTTTGCATTAGCATACATTACACAATATTCTTACAGGTGCGGCAGCTGCTGAGTTTTCTGTCCGAGCAGTTCCTGGATTTCTCAAGCAATTTGGACACACTGCCAGGTTCGGGTTGAATACAAACTATCTGAAATATTTTTTCTATTCTAATTTTTCATGGATTTGTTTTTCTGTGTAGCCCAATTGATGCCCTTTCAGAAGCATTTGTAAGGAGTGACACAGCATTTAGAGAAGAGTTAATTGTTCACCAAAAGTCAAAAAGGATAATCCAGAAGGACTGGCATCCTGGTTGCACGGCAGTGACAGCATTGATAGTGAGAAACAAACTTTTTGTAGCAAATGCTGGTGACTGCCGAGCAATTCTTAGCCGTGCTGGCAAACCATTTCCCATGACTAGGGTTAGCATCAATTTTCTTTTCTTTTCCCACAGTACAAATTAGCATATAAGGCAATTTCCTTTTTGTTTTGTTTTGATATAGGATCATATTGCTAGTTGCCCCAAGGAAAGAGAGCGTGTTGTAAAAGAAGGGGCTGAAGTCACATGGCAAATAGATACATGGCGAGTCGGTGCAGCTGCTCTTCAGGTGCTCACTTTGTTTTGCTTTTTCTCACGTGTACCGACTTGAGCACACCGAACTGACCAACCTTTTTGCATTTAGCAACAAATATCTTACTGTTTCTTAAAAAAAATTCATGTTTTTGTGGTATGTACTGCATTGCAGAAACGCATATTAAAACATATCTAAAGTTAATTTCCTCTTTGTAGGTTAAGTTAAGTATTCTGTGAGATCGAATATATAACATGATCAAAGAAAGGAACAAATCTTAATCTAATGCATGTTAAGTTCTAACTAACAAGGCATCTACAGCTACATTTTTTTTTGTCGAGACTCAAGATTATAGCTATCATGTCATGGCCGTACAGCCCAATAGGAGGCTCACCAAGGTTCAAGGCAATAGTTATTTAAAGATTATTGTCTCTATGATTTGGTAGATAAGTTCCTTTTCTTAGGTCTAATTTTAGCCATCCCTATAAAATATATTGCTTTCATATGTTATCAATGAAGCAGGAACTAAATAAATCTATTTCCGTCACAAAAAAAGAACCTATTTGCCAGTCTTTTCCTGCCTGCCTTTGGCACGTGGCTTCTGTCGAGCCCTTCGCCTCTTCGGTGCAGAGTCCACCTCGAGCAGGCTTAGGGCCATTAGCACACAAATGACTGGGTTAGGTCTTCAGGAAAACTAGTCCAGTACTCAGTTTGGATAAGAAGCGTGGTGAGGATTATCTGCATTGATATGTGGAAGACACATAGGATTAAAGGGAAGGTTTTGAAAGTTCAGTGTTCGTTTTACACTATTTTGATGTTTAAGAACACGGAGTGTACTGGGGGTAACTACTCAGAAGCTAGAAATTTTGAAAAGCATATTGAAATATGTTTTCAGTTTATGCACTGGAAATCATGGAGCCCCAGTGTATGGCAAATACACCTTTACTTTGCTTATAAAACCTTTGAATCCAATTTGACATAACAGATGAGCTACCTTTACCTTGCAAACTTCTTCCTAGAAAAGCTTTTCCAACTGTGACTTTGGTCATTTGGCTCCTATGCAAAATGTACACAATTCCTCTTACATTTTCTCATCTTCTGTTTCCAGTAGTTATTCATCACCTAGATCTTCACATTCAACATGGAAAGTATGTTTATTGAGAAAATGCAAAAGCCTTGCGTCTTGATGCATTGATAGAAAGAGTTTGTACAAGCACTAAGAAGGGCAACATCGGGTGAATTACAACATGAAACCTCTAATCACTAGACACCGCCCTCGCCGGGAGCAAAGCCGCTAGACCCCTCGCACCTGTTGAAGTGTATGTGTGGATTGCCTAGCCCTTTCCATCGGTTCGGGCTTTTGGTTGCGTTGTCTAGTGCATGAAGCTTATCATGGTATCAGAGTCCAAGGTCTTGAGTTCAAGTCTTTGTTCACTCCATCAGTTCAACCTTTTGGTTGCGTTGGCTAGTGCATGAAGTTTAATAGTGTTAGGAATAAGCAACTTGTATTCGCATGAGGCCATAGGCCGATATATATACATGTACAGGTGGTGGACTATATGCAGGAAACCCCTTATATATTGGGATCTATACCTAATAATAAAGCGGCTATTGCTTCCGTCGGAAAACCCACCGTGGCATTTTTATAAAAAAGCCCTTGTAATTTTTGTTATTCAACCCGCACTTCATCATTTATCTGCAACGCAAAAGGAAAAAAACGATTCGCTGCAAAAATTATACCCGTACGCATCGCCTCCTCTCGTCGACCCTGGGCCATCCTGGCATGTGCCCAGGCCGCCGCCGCACCACTCGCCGCCGCGGCCGACCTCAAGCGTCACCGCTGTCGATCTCAACCCACCCGCCTCCGCGGCCGTACCTCTCCCCGCTCACTGCCCCCGTTGCGGCGCTCGAGCGCATCGCATCGACCCTGGTCCACCCTGGCATGAGCCCAGGCCGGGCGGCGTGGCGGAGCGAAGTACTTGCAGGTAGAGGCGGGCCTCCATGGCTCACACGGGGAACTCCGAGGTTATGGCGTGGCAACGGCGACTCCTTATGGCCAGATAGAGACGTCTAACCCTTGTTCCCCTCATCGTATCCCCTCCTCCGGCAGGAATTCATCATCTGGTGAGATCCCTTCCCCATGCCTCCAACCGTGTGCCAAGCACCGGTAAGAAATTTTATTTTGTGTGGATTTGTTTGTTGATGAATGAATGTATTGAATGTAAGATTGTATTGTTATAGAGACAGAGAATGAAAAACCACCTTCAGTTTGTCATCTGGCCTCACATTCTCTACCCCATGAGTGAAATAAGATAACAGTCCATTGATCAATTCACGTAGCCTCTTTTGTTTTGCTTTGCTTGTCCTGCTCAATTTCTCATCATGGTGGAATTAACAATGGACGGATTGATTCCTCAACAAAATAGAATAGGACTGACTACATTAGTTAGTTAGCTTATTATTTTAATAAATCAAAATGATTATAAAAAAGATTAAAAGCGTGTGGTATTTTTTTTTCTCTCGTTGCAACGCACGGGCCCTTTTGCTAGTAAATACATAAGGGTACACGGCTATATAATATATACTCTAACACCCCCCCTCAAACTCATGGTGGATGAACAACACGGAGTTTGGAGAGATAGAAGCCATGCTGTGCTCTAGTCTGGGCCTTCGTCAGAAAATCCGCCAACTATAACTCGGAAGGCACATACTGAAGAGCAATAACCTGATCCTGCAAACCAGCACGCACATAGAAAGCATCAACACCAATATGCTTGGTGAGCTCATGCTTCACAGGATCGCGCGCAATGCTAATAGCACCTGTACTGTCAGAGAAGAGCAAAGTCGGTGTAGTGACAAAAACACGAAAATCCTGAAGTAACCACCGTAACCAAGTCACCTCTGCCATCAAAAGAGCCATCGCTCGCGACTCAGCCTCTGCACTCGAACGGGAAACTGCAATCTGTTTCTTCGTCTTCCAGGCAATGAGAGAACCACCAAAAAAACACAGTAAGCAGAAAGTGAACGGCGACCTGAAGGATCACTAGCCCACGTAGCATCCGAATAGGCCTGAAGCTGTAAAGAACTGGAGCGGGGAAAGAATAGACGGTGAGAGATCGTGCCCCGAAGATATCGAAGAACACGAAGGAGATGACTATAGTGAACCTTAGGTGGGAGCGGAGACGAACTGACTCAGAATATGAACCGGATAAGAGATATCCGGACGAGTGACAGATAGATAGACAAGACTGCCAACAAGATGACGATAACGCGTCGGGTCAGACAGGGGATCACCATCAGTATCCCGGAGGTGAACTTTGAGCTCCATGGGAGTCTCAACAGTGCGCTTGTCAGTAAGAGCAGCACGAGCAAGAAGATCCTGGATATACTTTTCCTGTGATATAAAAAAACCATCAGAGGTAGAAGAGACTTCAACCCTAAGAAAGTAGCGAAGAGGTCCAAGATCAGACATGAGAAACTGCTCACTAAGATGGGCCTTTACAAAGGCAATATACTCGGGATCATCCCCAGTGATGATCATGTTAGCAACATAGAGAAGAAGAAGAGTCCGACAACGAGGAGAAAGGTGAATAAACAATGCTGGATCATGAGCACTTGCTGAAAAACCAGCGGCAGTCACCACAGAGGCAAAACGCTCAAACCAGGCACGGGGGGCTTGCTTAAGGCCATAGAGAGAGCGACGAAGACGACATACCATGCCATCAGGAACAGAATACCCAAGTGGTGGATGCATGTACACCTCGTCACGCAGCTCACCATTAAGAAAGGCATTCTTAACATCAAGCTGAGATATAGACCAGTAGCGTGCAGAGGCCACGACAAGAAGTGTACGAACAGTGGTCATATGGGCCACAGGAGCAAAAGTCTCGTCGTAATCACGACCATGCTCCTGCTGAAAACCACGAGCCACAAGACGAGCTTTATAACGCTCAAGAGAACCATCAAAGCGAGTCTTAACCTTGTAGACCCACTTACAAGTGATGGGACGGACTCCGGGAGGAAGGGAAACAAGATCCCACGTACCAGTGCGTTCAAGAGCAGCAATCTCCTCTGCTAACGCAAACTGCCATTCAGGATGAACAACAGCCTGACGATAAGAAGTCGGTTCAAGAACAGCAGCACCAGCGGTGGGAAATCCAAAGCAATCAACAGGCGGACGAGGACGAGAACGCAAGCCATAGGTAGGCTGAGACGAGGATGACGACACATCCAGAGAGGCATCCACAGGACGTGAACGACGAGTGTAACACTGAGGAAAAGATGGAACAATGCAAGGAGGAATCGCCAAGGTAGAATCGGGGGGTGGCGACGAAGAAGTCACCGGAGATGAAGGTGCGGAATCTGGTGACATGCTAGGCGAGGAGGTCGTGGAAGATGGTGGCGGCAAATCGACAAGAGGTGGAGAAGCAGAGGGAGTGGAACGAATAGGCAAAGGCTCGATGGGAGTGATAGGTGTGTCAGGAAAAGTGAGGAAAGAGATATCCTCCAGTGAAAAGGTCGAGGAAGATGGGCGTGGGTAAAAGAGACGAGACTCATCGAAAGTCACATCCCGACAGATACGCATCCGACGACCGAGAGGATCCCAACAACAATAGCCCTTATGCTCATCACTATAGCCTAAGAAGACACACTCAACAGACTGAGCGGTCAGTTTGGTGTGTTCGCGAGGGGCAAGAAGAACATAGCAAACACAACCAAACAAACGAAGCATCGAATAATCGGGAGAACGATCAAAAAGACGCTCGAAAGGAACACCGCCCTGTAAAGCAGCGGAAGGTTGTAGATTGATGAGATAGGTGGAGGTGAAGACGGCCTCAGCCCAAAAATGAGGCGGGAGAGAGGCAGCAATCATCAATGCACGAGCCGTCTCAAGAAGATGACGATGCTTTCGCTCAGCCACGCCATTCTGAGCATGAGCACCAGGACAAGAGAATTGAGAGAGAGTCCCTTGCTCAGCAAGAACACCACGGAACATCTTAGAGATATACTCGCCAGCGGAGTTAGTACGAAACACACGAATGGGTGAAGAGAATTGAGTGTGAACCATGGCAACAAAACGCTTATAAATAGACGACACCTCACTACGAGAAGTCATGAAATAAAGCCATGTGTAACGAGAGAAGTCATCTATGAAAATAATATAGTATTTATGACCCCCTTTCGAAGCGAAGGGAGCCGGGCCCCATACATGAGAATGGACTAAATCAAAAGGACACTTAGACACTGACTCACTATGTGAATATGGTAACTGAATCTGCTTGCCAAGATGACAACCCTGACACTCTAAAGAGACATCTCCTGAGACAGACCCTAGAAGACCTCGACGAACTAAAGACGACAAACGAGAACCACACAGATGACCAAGTCGATGATGCCACTGTTGGAAGGAACCAGTAGCGGAGGCGACCGAAGCGAAGGAACTAGCGATAGTGGTGGCAGCGAAAGGAACATGAAGCCAGTCCAACTCCCAAAGACACTGAGAATCATGGCGGCGAGGGCCAGCCCCAATCAGAGTGTGCGTGCGATGGTCCTGGACAGAACAAGAGTCAACGTCAAGGATGACGTGATAACCAGAATCAGTAAGTTGACCAATAGAAAACAGATTCATGGTAAGTCGAGGAACATGAACAACATCAGGAACAGAATAAGGAGTGGTAAGATTGCCTCTACTAACGACAGAAAGAGGAGTACCATCAGCAGTGAGGACATGAACAGGAGAATCAAGCGATCAAAGAGAGGACAGAGTGAAAGAATGAGAAGACATATGAAAAGAAGCTCCAGAGTCCAAAACCCATGGGGATGTACCTGACTGTGTAGATGGTGGTTGCTCAGTGCGGGAAGCATCAGTCACAGAACCAGCAGTACCCGTCGAGGAAGAACCTGAAGCCGCGAGCAGACGCTTAAGTCTCAGAATATCCTGCTCAGTCAAAGCGATAGCTGAAGCTGTCGAGGTAGATGACACAGTCCCTGAAGATGATGACCATCATTGTTGCAGTAGCCGCAATGTGGACGGGGGCGACCTGAGCCTCCAGAAGGAGTGGGCTAGAGCGACGGAGCACTCGAGCGAGAAGGGGTTGGTGCAGCAGGTGGCGTAGAAGGAGCCCGAGGAGGGAACCTCCAGCAAACTAGCACCACGTAAGCGCCTCCATGAGAGAAATACGGCCACGAGCAAACAACTGAGCACGCCGGGGCTCAAACTCCTTACGGAGCCGAGACAGGAACTCGTAGACGCGATGAAACTCCAAATTGGCCTGGACAGCCTGGCAACAGGGGCAAGTATGACAACCAGCACCGGGGAGAGAATCAAGCTGGCGCCAGATAGCAGAACTCTGTGCATAGAAGTCATCGACAGTAGAGTCACCCTGCTGAAGAGCATGCTCCTGACGAACCACATAGAGGTATAAGGCATCACCAGAGGGCTCATAGCGCTGACGAAGGCGGGTCCACATCTCAAATACAGTAGGAAGGCCCAGAAACTCAGAAGCAAACTGAGGCAGAACACTAGCAGTGAGAACAGCTGCAGCACGAGCATCATCATCAAGCCACTGGGTGTAAACAGACAGAGGACCATGATACACCTGAAGAGCCTCATAAGTCAAAACCTTCTCATCATAAGCACGGATAGCGGCCTCATCAACAACCTTAGCTGCATCCTTCGCAGCCTGAATAGCATCCACAGGAAGAGCCGGAGGGATCGGTGGAGTGGGAGCCACAGAAGGAACCGGACGTGGAGGACAACAGACCTCGCCAGAAAGAACACCCCAGAGACGGATGCCATGCATGTGAATGCGCATGAGGCCAATGAACTCGGTGTAGTTAGTACCATCGAAGATCACCGGACAACGAGGGACAACAACATAGCCCGATGCAGTAGACATTTTTTTTAATAGATCACGAGAACCAGCAGAATCGAGCGAGGCGGCGGCTGGAGGCCGGTATGGCGGTGGATCTGGAGCGGGGCCTGCAGCTGGCGTCGAGATCGAGCGGGACCTGCAGAGTCTCCGAGCAGGACTGGCAGCGGGCGTCGATCCGGTAGCTCGAGCGGGACCTGCAACCGCGAGAGTAGCAGGGCCTGGCGAGATTGAGGATCGACGGATGCGGATGCGGATCGGATCAGATCGGGAGCAGCCTCGTTCCAGCGGAACGAGCGGGACCAGGCGGGACTGGCTCAGATCGGGAGCAGCCTCGTTCCAGCGGAACTGAAAAGGATCGAGATGGACCTAGAGGGGGGGGGTGAATAGGTATAGTTCCAAATTTTAATAATTACTTAGCAATTTTAGGCAAAGGTGCGGAATATGAGCGTAGGCCTAATAATTGCTATGACAAGGAGTAAGCTATTTAGAGTGAAGTAAGGCAACCGGTAAACAATAATCAAATACAAGTACGTAATAAGGATTAACACAAGTAGAGAGTTAGGGTTAGGAATAACCGAAACTCCAAGAGAGACGAGGATGTATCCCGATGTTCACTTCCTTGGCGGGAAGCTACGTCACCGTTAGAGGGGCGGATGTTACCACGAAGGCACACCAACGCCACGAAGGCTCACCCTATTCTCCCTTTGAGATAACTCCACGAAGGCGTTTCTCAACCACTAGTGGTAAGCCTTGAGGTGGCTTCCAAACCTTTACAAACTTTCCGGGGGAAATCACAATGGTTTGATTCCTCTCCGAAGACTCCTACCATCTAGGAGTCTCCAACCTCCAAGAGTAACAAGATCGCGGGGATTGCTCAAAACTTGCTCAAATCACAAATCACTTTGGTGGAGAGGAGAAGGAGACGATCTATCTTTTGATTGGAACAACACTCAAAGGGACTCACAAGTGCTCTTGGGATCTAAGATTGAGTGTAGACAAGAGTGAGTGAGAAGAAAGGTGTTCTTGTATGTGTTCTAGCTGTGTTGGACACCCTCTCACGAAGTGGGAGGGGGTATATATATAGTGGGGAGAGTAAAACACCCGTTGGGGACACTTTAAGTCACACAGGGGTCGGACATCCGGCAGTTCACGGATGTCCGGGCGTCCACAAGGAGTCGGACGTCCGAGGGCTGTAAATATATCTGGAACCACTGTGGAGTTGAACAGGGACCGGACGTCCGGAGAAGGCCGGAAGTCCGAGTTATTCGACTCAAACTTCTCTGGTGCAAGATTCCGGATTTCCGAAAGGGGACGGACGCCCGGAGGGAGCCGGAAGTCCGAGTTATACGGCTCAAGTTCTTCTGGTGCAGAGCTCCGGATTTCCGAAGCTGGTCGGTCGACCGGCCCTCGGACGTCCGGAGGGAGCCGGATGTCCGAGTTATATGGCTCTGATCTCTCTGGTATACGATTCCGGATTTCCGAAGCAGGTCGGACGTCCGACCCTCGGACGTCCGGAGGAGGCCGGATGTCCGAGGCATTAGTTCTGTTTTGAGATAAGAGCAGAGTAGTGAAGATGTGGTATGAGCAGAAAAGTAGAGATGTAGTATGAGCAAATTCATCGCAAAACCTGTGATCCCCTCTTAATAGTGCGGGATCCCTATACTCAAGAATAGTAAATTTAAAGGATAGTCTACATCATCTTTTCTCAATCCCGAGCCTTCTTGACATATAAGTCCCGATCTTCTCAGACCACCTTGGCACATAATTCTCAATCTACTAAAGTACTTGCCATCCTGAGATACACTCAACAAATAGGATTAGTTTCCTACGTATGTGTTGCCATTAACACCTCAGAACGAGCGGGACCATGCAGGACCGGCTCAGATCGAGAGCAGCCTCGTTCCAGCGGAACGAGCGGACCAGGCGGGACTGGCGGGATCAGCGGCTTCCAGCGGGACGATTGGAGCGGGAGACACCAGATGCAGCAGCGACACGAGACAAGCCCTCGGCAGCAGCAGGAGGAGATCGCAGCAGCAGCAGGAGACGAACGGCGGCTGCGTGGAGATGAGATTGGATCGGAGGACGAGTTGCGCGTGCGAGGAAAAAAAACCTAATGCTCTAATACTATGTTAGGAATTAGCAACTTGTATTCTCATGAGGCCATAGGCCGATATATATACATGTACAGGTGGTCGACTATATGCAGGAAACCCCTTATATATTGGGATAAATACAAAAGGGTACATGGCTATATAATATATACTCTAACAAATAGCACCCGCTGTCACCCATTGATGGCTTCCGTCTTGATCGCGTAAAATAGATGAGCTAAGCTGAGTTGACCGTCGACGAAGATGATTGTGTTGCGATGCTTCGAGATGCACCAAGCCGCCAACATTATGGTGGAGGACGTGCCTTTCCGGACCGAGACGTGGAATGAGGGACAACTTTGTTTCTGCAACGAGAAAGAACAGCCCGTTAGGAGATGGGCCATTGTCTCCGACTGGTCGCAGACTCAACACCTGAGCTGCTTGGTAGTCTAGCAACAGTCCTGGCAAGCAAGCCAGACGAAGAACTTGACTCGAGGGGCATGTGATGCCCCGAGTTTGAAATGGGGAAATTTGGGGATGAATTGCTAGGGTTGGTGGGGTTTTGGGGCAGGTAGATCGGCATAGAGGAAGAAGGGGATGCGCTAAAGGTACTTAGTCTAATTTATCATCTCATTTCTTACTCATTCACGGACGGATCAGCAATATATAGTCAGTACAGGTAATTAATCAGCTGAGATGAGTTCCTGGTTTGTCCCATTTGCTATTATGTATAGAGTGTTTACTAATGAACGCCAACCTAAGGCCCCAGCCTCGGTGACAACCTGCTGGCCAGCGTTTTCGCCACCAACTTGGCGAAGATGTAGATGAGGCTGATCAGGCGGTAGTCCCTAAGGACCGAGGCATCTGATCTCTTTGGCAGAAGATCAGCAGGGCCTGATTCAGTCCCTCAAACCCCCGCCCAGACAGATTTATTTATTTTGAAAATCATCTACAGATTTATCAATGTGGTTAATTGCGTCAAAATCATTTCTTATCCTATTATGCTGATAAATGATGCTTCAGGACTGTTGTAGTCTTGTAGAAAAATTTACAGAATAAATTGTAATTTGCAGAAAGTAATGTCTCTTCTTGACAGGTTACAAGGTCAATTGGCGATGACGATCTCAAGCCAGCAGTGACAGCATTGCCTGAGATAATTGAAACTGATTTATCAGCTGATGACGAGTTCCTGGTTTGTCCCATTAGCCTTACTTATGTTGCTGTGTTCGGTTTGCTATCCTACATCAATGTGATATATCTTTGTAATACATTAAACTCTATACGTGTACTACACAATTATATCATGTGCTTATTAGTTCATTGATGTCTATTTCTTCATTATATCAGCTTGAAGTACTTGCTTTGGTATGGTGTTTCTCTCATGCGCTAGTTACAAATGCTTAGCAATATATAATTGTAAATTGTAAAATATGAATCGAGTGTTTATACTCGGCACACTCTTAAATGAATTAAAATACTCCCTCTGATCCGAATTATTGTATAGAGGATGCGTCAACTAATTCAGATCGAAAACTTCTGTTGTCATCTTTTTTCCTGAATGAAGAAGACCAGGGACAGGTAAATTACAGGCGTAAATTTACTACCGGTGTGAAACTCTGGGGCGCTCCCAAGGAGCCCAAGCAAAGATAATACTCCTGTGTCGCTGATTTAGTACAACTTTGTACTAAAGTTGTACACCCTCCGTCCTAAAATAAGTGTCTCAAGTTTAGTACAACTTTTTACTAAAGCTAGTACATGCTTGAGACACTTATTTTGGGACGGAGGGAGTATTAAATCAGAGACACTTATTTTGGGACGAAGGGAGTATGTTTGGGGAAATATCATGGATACGACAATTTAAAAAATTATGGATATGATGATTCTAATATGTAAATTCTGTTCCTGAGTTGCATGAAGCCATGAACAAAATGTTGCATGTATTACTTATATAAGGTCTTTTAAAAATTAATTATATACTCGTGAACCTTGATGAGAAATATCTAGTGTGGGTGCTAGCAAGTTCCAATGAATGTAGTGGAATATAGCATCAAGGATTCATCGGTAATTTGTTTGATGTGCTGTAGGTCATGGCTAGTGACGGACTCTGGGATGTGGTAGGCAACAAGGACGTTCTTTCCATCATCAAGGACACAGTGAAAGAGCCTGGAATGTGCTCCAAGAGGCTGGCTACTGAGGCCGCAGCGCGGGGCAGCAAAGATAACATCACTGTTATCGTTGTCTTCCTTCACTCCGTCTCCACAGCAGAAAGAATATACTAGCCACCACCATTCTACCAAGTGCTCCCTCTGTACCTAAATAATTGTAATTGGAAAAAACTAGTACAGATGGAGTACATTCTATGACCCATACGCACATTCATATACGGGTACAAATTAATCATGCTGTACTGGACCAGAAGGAACAAATGATGTTAAGACCGTGGAATTTATTTCTTCCAAGTATTTTGCAGTTCCATTGTAATAATATTTGTATACCGTGCATACAAGCTAGGGCCTGTTTGGAATACATGATATACAAAACACAGGAATTATCAGCCAAAGCTCAAGGGGTGACTCTTAACTTTGGTAGCTTTTTGAGCAATATATTCAGGTGGGGATCTTGTTTCAACCAAAAAAAAAAGGAAAACACAGGAATTAGAAGTGTTTTGGTACATAGGGAGTAGAATCCACAGAAATCGGAAAGCAGGAATTGTATAACATACTCCCTGTCTGAAAATGTAAGATGTATTTGAGCATGCTGATCGTATTCATAAAGATCTTAATTGTGACAAGGATGGTTGGCTTCTTGACAAAGGGAAATCCATGCTCAGCTAGAAGGAGCAACATATACAGGAGGATGTACCAAAAGACAGTTTCTCAGCAGATTACTCCTTTTTCTTTTTGTGAATACACCAGATTACTCCTTCAGTTGAGTGGATGTCAATTGTTGTTCACGTAGTGATGGCTTATTGTCGATTGGTGTTCTGGTGAGTGCAGTTTAATTCACGAGGCAGGCAAGTTATGTCATGGCAATCCAGATCATTGTTGTTTGATCTACAACAGGATTTAGCAAGACTTTGCTGTGGCCAGAAACGGTGACTGGCAAAATAAAATGAAAAAGAACGGTGGCTGGCAAAATAAAATGAAAAAGAACGGTGGCTGGCAAAATAAAATGAAAAAGAACGGTAACGGTGGCTGGGCAATCTCACTTTGCTGGTGGTTGTTTCAGCTTAGTACTTTCTCCGCATGGGTTATCTTACGTCAAACTTATATTGCATTGATTCTACATTGGAATAGTTCATATTGTTTATCCTGAAGTTCCATATGATGCTCGCATAAATTGCCGGCTCACGTTGTGGATTAGACGTCAGAAAACAGAAAAGATATGCACACGATAACACTGGCCAATTGATAATTAGGTATCCGATCAAATTGAAGATTACTGCAATACATTCATGCTCATGCAAGCTAACAAATTGGAGAGTGGAAATGGAACGAAAGCAACAAATGTTGTAGCAGTACACAAGTCACATCAGTTATCTCAACTCTCCCCGAACAAACCCGGATACAAGTGAAATACAGTTTGTCTGGCACATTTCTGTACATGGAAAGTGATCGGAACTACAAGATGGACCTCTTTGTACAGACTCTACTACTCCTAGTATACAATCATGGCACTAAACACAACCGCCCCCTCCCTGTGTAAACAAATATAAGACCTTTCAGGTCGGGGTAGTATATAACTAAAAGATCATAGATCAGTTATGATAAACTGCACTAGTACACCCATTAGTCAAGCCCGTGGTGTACGTAATCCAAGCAAAACAGTATTACGCATTATACCTGCAGCAAACCCACATGGTTACAGATAAATTGTACGTACAAGCGGCTGCGGCTGCTAGGTGCATAAATTAGCGCTTCGATAGCCGGGATGTCCTCGATTTTCCCTTCTCAGCAGAAATTTTCCAGATGATGTCATCTAATTTGGAGCAGTAGTTGTTTATGAACTGCAACGACAAAATAAAATAAAATCCATATTTAGTTGTGCGTGCCCAGCAAAACCAGAAGCAAATTGCATTTAGCAGATTTACAATTTTCCGGAAGATAATATGCCAAATAAGCAGCTACACCTGGCTACTACAAACATCGATATATATACTACGAGTATATTTTAGTCGATGTCATATACTCCCTCCATCCCGAAATTCTTGTCTTAGATTTAAACAGATATAGATGTATCTAACACTAAAACACAACAAGATACATCCGTATTTAAACAAATCGAAGACAAGAATTTTGGGACGGAGGGAGTACTTAACAACTGCTTATTAGGATCTTCATGTTTTGTTCTAGACTAGAAAGTTGCCTCATACAGAAAGTAATAATATAAGGTGTGCCAGTTACAGGAATATGCTAAAAGAATAACATGTGAGCCTCCTCCTCAGAGGCGTGTACTGCTAAACTATCTCCCTTTTCAATGAAATGAAACGCAGAGTCTTTGCGTTTTCTCAAAGAAAAAAAAGAATAACATGTCTTGACCTTATTATACTCTGAAGTATCTCCAGCAGATCTCTCTAATTCCACCATAAAGATTGACGGGGCAACTTCAAAAATCTAAAACCAGAGCAAAATCAGATGAAGTTTAGGAAGAGAAAACTATACAGCTAGAACAAGAGATATAAATGACTGTGGAGAGGGCAAGACTCACTTGAAGCATAATTGTGAGATGGCTAGTCTTGTTCGCATTTGGACCTTCCACCCTCATCTGTATATATTAATAGTGAAACTAATTATAAGCAATTAAAATATGTCAACAGTAATCAAAACTCGTTAGCAATAAAAGGAGTACATGTTAAATGCAAATCCAGAAAGAAAAAAAATAAGACCTCCGATATGTTATTTGGGTATAAAGAAAGTGCATAACATTATGACCAGATGCGAATTATTTTTATCAAAAATTATATGGTGTAGGTAAGAAATGAACAATGCAAAACCGTACAACGAAATGGATCAAATAACAAAATGAAGAGTTACAGCACTGGTGATACAGTTCTAAACTGTTAACCATTGTTAGAACTGAAAATTAAATACTCTGTACTTAGATTAAGTATAAATAATCGTGATAAAATAAAAAAGATCCAAGTCTTCAATGTTCAGGAAATCTTAACTGGAAACTGCTTGGTTGGCTGGCGAGTAGGGGATTAATAGACGAACCGGCTAGTTAATCGGCCGATAAACTGATTAATTGGTGACCCACTGAGCGGGGATTAATCGGCTAGTGAATTGATTTATCGGACGATATTTTGAACAATGAAGTCTTACTCATACTGAGAAAAATAAGCTGCTCCCCATTTTAGAATATAGGCCATGTTTTGACTGTCGAAATTGATGCTTTCACTAATAATTATTAGAAAATGTGAGGGATAGTTATACACATTGATACCATTGGATTTGTATTCGGAAGCACATGTTGTCATTAATATTTTGAAACCGTTAATGAAATAATGTAGGCAGAATTTATGGTCAAAGTTTCAAAAGTGGACATGCAAGAAACGCCTTATATTTGATACGAGGGAATGTACATGCTAACCATTATAAAATGAATAGAAAATCCAGTTGTCTGTTAAGATCTAGTGTCAGAAGGTTGCTATTATCCACATGACAGAACAGACAGGACAGCAAACCTTACCTTATAATTGCGAATATGTGTCTTAAACCCCATGGATTGAGCAACAACCTCCATACTTGACAATATAACATTTGCTGGTTTGTATGATAAAAATCTATTTTGAAGCTTGCCATAGTCCTGCAGAGCAAACAGAAACAATTATTAGGTCTGAGAAATCTTCATAAATCTATAAATACCCAAATATCAGAACCATGACCATGTCAATAATGATTATACCAGACAAGATTTCTCGAAATCATAAAAGTATGGTCCAAACATACATCAAAATTTATATCTGAATTGCATATAGGAATTATCTCTAATTGGACGGCAACAGCTTCATTAATTCGACTGTCAGAACTTCAATACATATGAACAAGTGTGCTTAATACTATCGGTACTCTTAATTTCCTATATTTGGACCACTTTTTCTTGCCTTTCTTTTTTCTGGTAAAAAATTGCAAAACTACTATGGTCTGTAAAATACATACAGGTTTGAATTTCACTGCAAATAGTTATTAATTTATTATGACTGTGTCATTTTCACCCTGTTCTACACATTACATTGCACATTAATTATCATAATTCAGATTATGGGACCTCGTGATAGCGAGTGATACTGGCAGGACTAAACTGCATACAATTTTCGACCAACCTGACAGAAAAATCTCATCATATGCTATGGTTTCTATTGCTCTTTCTTGATGTCAATTTGGAGATTTGGTTTCTATTGCTCTTTCTTGATGTCAATTTGGAGATTTTTCTTCTATTTTTTCATGAATTTCATGAATGGGAATATGAAATTCCTGTCATATCAAAACAAACGGTTTAAGAAAAAACCTAGAAATTTATTGTACGCTTTAATACCATCAAAAATTTGTGAAGTTCTGTTCTAACACATTTTATGAGAGAAAAAACTTAAGGGGAGGCCCTGACAGCAACTTCTGTTCTTTCACATTCCTTTGGATTCTGCTATCATCTTTCCTGTTATTCTCTTTCTCCAAAAACTGAGTACTGGAAATGAAAAAAAGCACCCTTATCTAATTTTGTTTAAACTGGCTTGCACCAAAATTTATCTAAGATTGAATCATCAAATCCTGCAATCCTATCGCCTAGCACCAGGCCTTCAATCCATAGCATTCCTGCTGCCCAGTTTGTTGTCCACTGCTCCCCTCATGGTAATGGAGGGGAGACACAGCACGGAGGAAAGCTGCTGCTTCATGCTTGGAACTCCAGTGCCAGGCTGCTTGACTCGTCTGCTTGGATCCATGGTTGTCCTGCACTGCTGCTATAGCTTGGTTTCGTTTCTCATGATCTTATTTTCAATCTGAGATAAGAGAGACTGGGCTTGTGCATTTTGAATCCTGCGAGGATTTTTTTTCTCTGCTGCAACAACCAAAATGAGAGTGAACACCTTTGTTCATGCAACACCGCAGCCATACATTGGACTCCTGATAATGGCTGTGCAGCTGGTGAGAGCAGTGAGCTGACTGCAATGACTGTGCCAGTGCAGTGGACAAGAAATCATGGAGTCTAGCTTTCAGAAGTTATAATGTTCATAAGGTCTGTAGGGGTTAGAAGATGGCAACATGGAAAAAGGTAGTGCAACCGTTTTAGGGTGCAAGCATAGGCAACACAGGCCTGATGATGGGGTGGGGCCTCCGTTAGTATGAATTAGCGGATAGTAAAAACTTAACTTTGGAGAATTTGGATGCAAAATGGTAACAAGTGGGTCTAATTTTGTTGTGATTTTTTTAAACCTGTGATATGTCAGTGTCATAGAGCCAATAT
The DNA here is from genome assembly GCF_904849725.1 of Hordeum vulgare subsp. vulgare. Taxonomy (NCBI): domain Eukaryota; kingdom Viridiplantae; phylum Streptophyta; class Magnoliopsida; order Poales; family Poaceae; genus Hordeum; species Hordeum vulgare. Next base: position 294,088,063 of record NC_058520.1, on the reverse strand, counting down.
TCCGTTAGAATAACACCTAGAGTGGGGGTTGGGAGACCTATAACTTCAAGCAAATATTAAACTCATACCTGTTATTCGTCAAATGGGTTATAAATTGGTTAACACTTTTCCTTCTATAGTTAAAGGTAATTTCAACCAAATTGGTTATAAATTGTACTACGCATACTATATAGGGAGGTTAATTTGTTTACAAATTACAACAGTAGATCAAATATTCACTCAACTTATGAAGAACAAATCAAGTTTCACTCTTCACATATTACTCACTCTTAATATTGTTAAAATAAAGTGTGTTTGGCAATTCAGATGATTTCCACGTGAAAACATTCGGCATCACAAGTGGCTTGCATAATACCTGTCGGCGATCAAATAGGGCCGAAAGGTTCAACCCTTGAGATAGAATAATTAGATCGAATGCATTGAGTGTCAAAGGGCCTGCTTCATCGTCAAAAGTATGTTCACTGTCCTCCTGAAATCACAAATACGAAGACAAGAAAATTTACAACAACCGGAAGTATAAAGCACACCAGAGTTTATTTAACATATTGGCTAATTTTTATATACTAAATGAATGGTTGCTAGATGTTGGATTAAATTCATTTCCTCAAAGCATTAACGGAACATAGTTTCATAAATCATCAAGTGGTATGACCGACAAGAATTTTGATCGGTTGAGAAGAGATCAAGGAAACATTTTTTATGGAAACATAAACGTCAGCCCTTGATACCATGTTATGAAGGCAAATGGCACTTCCGTGAGGCCATATGCCAGTATACTTACACGTACATGTGTGGTAAATATGCATGAAACCCCTTATACAACTGGGATACTACACAACTAATATATGGAAAAATGTATACATCTCTAAAACTTACTGATCCAAGACAAACAAATACAGGTGTAAACCCTGACAGTTTCCATGACAAAAACATATCCACATTAATAGGTTACCTAATACTTATCAAAAGCATGGGCATGGCATGCATGTGCATCATGGAGATTTTAAGGGTTTTCAGGCTATCTTATATTTACCGATCTCATAAACATCAGCCCTTGATAGTTATGAAGGCAAATGTCACTTCCATGAGGCCATATGCCAGTAACTTACACGTACATGTGTGGTAAATATGCATGAAACCCCTTATACAACTGGGATACTGCACAACTAATATATGAAAAAATGTATACATCTCTAACACTTACTGATCCAAGACAAACAAATACAGGTGTAAACTCTGACAGTTTCCACGACAAAAACATATCCACATTAATAGGTTACCTAATACTTATCAAAGCATGGGCATGGCATGCATGCGCATCATGGAGATTTTAAGGGTTTTCAGGCTATCTTATATTTACCGATCTAAGAATGAGCAAGGAAATATATGTGTAAGTCGGCTTGCTCCATTTGGCTTAAAATAAGTTGTTTGGATAAGCAATCCCAAGCAGAAGGCCACTGAAGCTGAAGGTCAATATGTGACTGTTAGGTCAAAGAGAGGGAAGTCGGTGGTCTGTTTTTGGCTTATATCTTGATAATTGCAAAAGAATAACAAATGGTTTGCTTAATTATTGATTGCCAAAGATACTTTAGTATCGAATACAGTGAATATGTGGAAGTACAATGGGTAAGTTTTTTTACCATGGGTACTGAGTACTGAGAGAGAAAAAAATCATACAAATCACTGGTGAGGAAAGCAAAATATAGTTTACATATCCATAACAGCACAACATATTTCTACGAGTATGGATTGGAGGGTGGAGGCCATAAACTGTCCTTATTCCTTAAGCCTTAATGTCACGTCACTGTTCTAATTTTGCGAGGGATATAGCTGAAACCAAGTGCTGAGCATTGTATTATACAAATATATATGTAATGCCTTCCTTCCAAATGAATTCTAGGAATATGGTGAATAGAACTATATACCTCAGGATCATCAAAAGCTGCATTAACATCATCAAGATTGACTTCTTCATTTTCTACTTCTCTGACAGGTTCATAATTTTTCTTAAACCATTCATCCTTTCTGATCTCGTCTATCCTGATTCGCTGTTCCAATTCAGAAACATAGTAAGTTGAGAATGTTAGGAATAAGCAACTTGTATTCCCATGAGGCCATAGGCCGGTATATATACATGTACAGGTGATGGACTATATGCAGAAAACCCCTTATATATTGGGATAAATACAAAAGGATGCATGACTTATATTATAACTCTAACACCCCCCCCCCCCTCAAACTCATGGTGGATGAACAACGCTGAGTTTGGAGAGATAAAAGCCATGTTGTGCTCTAGTCTGGGCCTTCGTCAGGAAATCCGCCAACTGTAACTCGGAAGGCACATACTGAAGAGCAACAACCTGATCCTGCACAGCAGCGCGCACATAGAAAGCATCAACACCAATATGCTTGGTGAGCTCATGCTTCACAGGATCGCGCGCAATGCTAATAGCACTTGTACTGTCAGATAAGAGCAGAGTCGGTGTAGTGACAGAAACACCAAAATCCTGAAGTAACCACAGTAACCAAGTCACCTCTGCCGTCAAAAGAGCCATCGCTCGCAACTCAGCCTCTGCACTCGAACGGGAAACTGCAACCTGTTTCTTCGTCTTCCAGGCAATGAGAGAACCACCAAGAAAAACACAGTAAGCAGAAAGTGAACGGCGATCTGAAGGATCACTAGCCCACGTAGCATACGAATAGGCCTGAAGCTGTAAAGAACTGGAGCGAGGAAAGAATAGACGGTGAGAGATCGTGCCCCGAAGATATCGGAGAACAGGGAGGAGATGACTATAGTGAACCGATGTGGGAGCAGAGACGAACTGACTCAGAATATGAACCGGATAAAAGATATCCGGACGAGTGACAGCTAGATAAACAAGACTGCCAACAAGATGACGATAACGCGTCGGGTCAGGCAGGGGATCACCATCAGTAGCAGAGAGGTGAACATTGAGCTCCATAGGAGTCTCAACAATGCGCTCATCAGTAAGAGCAGCACGAGCAAGAAAATCCTGGATATACTTTTCCTGGGATATAAAGAAGCCATCAGAGGTAGAAGAGACTTCAATCCCAAGAAAGTAACGAAGAGGTCCAAGATCAGACATAAGGAACTGCTCACTAAGGCGGGCCTTGACAAGGGCAATATACTCGGGGTCATCCCCAGTGATGACTATGTCATCAACATAGAGAAGAAGAAGAGTCCGACCACGAGGAGAAAGGTGAATAAACAATGCTGGATCATGAACACTGGGTGAAAAACCAGCGGCAGTCACCACAGAGGCAAAACGCTCAAACCAGGCGCGGGGGGCTTGCTTAAGCCCATAGAGAGAGCGACGAAGACGACATACCATTGCCATCAGGAACAGAATACCCAGGTGGTGGCTGCATGTACACCTCCTCACGCAGCTCACCATTAAGAAAAGCATTCTTAACATCAAGCTGAGAGATAGACCAGTGGCTTGTAGAGGCCACGGCAAGAAGTGTACGAACAGTGGTCATATGAGCCACAGGAGCAAAAGTCTCGTCATAATCACGACCATGCTCCTGCTGAAAACCACGAGCCACAAAACGGGCTTTGTGACGCTCAAGAGAACCATCGGAGCGAGTCTTAACCTTGTAGACCCACTTACAAGTGATGGGACGGACTCCGGGAGGAAGGGAAACAAGATCCCACACACCAGTGCGTTCAAGAGCAGCAATCTCCTCTGCCATCGCAAACTGCCATTCAGGATGAACAACAGCCTGATGATAAGTAGTCGGCTCAAGAACAGCAGCACCAGCGGTGGAAAATCCAAAACGATCAACAGGCGGACGAGGACGAGAACGCAAGCCATAAGTAGGCTGCGACGAGGATGACGACACATCCACAGAGGCATCCACAGAACGTGAACGACGAGTGTAACACTGAGGAAAAGACGGAACAATGGAAGGAGGAATCGCCAAGGTAGAATCGGGGAGTGGCGACAAAAAAGTCACCGGAGATGAAGGTGTAGAATCAGGTGACATGCTAGACGAGGAGACCGTGGAAGATGGTGGCGACAAATGGACTGGAGGTGGAGAAGTAGAGGGAGGGGAACGAATAGGCAAAGGCTCGACGGGTGTGATAGGTGTGTCAGGAAATGTAAGGAAAGAGATATCCTCCACTGAAAATGTCGAGGAAGATGGGCGTGGGTAGAAGGGACGAGACTCATCGAAAGTCACATCTCGAGAGATACGCATCCGACGACCGATAGGATCCCAACAACGATAGCCCTTATGCTCATCACTATAGCCTAAGAAGACACACTCAACAGACTAAGCGATCAGTTTGGTGCGTTAGCGGGGGCCAAGAAGAACATAACAAACACAACCAAACAAGCGAAGCATCGAATAATCGGGAGATCGATCAAAAAGACGCTCGAAAGGAACACCACCATGTAGAGCAGCGGAAGGCTGGAAATTGATGAGATAGGTGGAGCTGGAGACGGCCTTAGCCAAAAATGAGGCGGGAGAGAGGCAGCAATCATCAATGCACGAGCTGTCTCAAGAAGATGACGATGCTTGCGCTCAGCCACGCCATTCTGAGCGTGAGCACCGGGACATGAGAATTGAGAAAGAGTCCCTTGCTCAGCAAGAACACCACGCAACATCTTAGAGATATACTCGCCAGCGGAGTCAGCACGGAACACACGAATGGGAGAAGAGAACTGAGTATGAACCATGGCAGCAAAACACTTATAAATGGACAACACCTCACTACGAGAAGTCATGAAATAAAGCCATGTGTAACGAGAGAAGTCATCTATGAAAATAATATAGTATTTATGACCCCTTTCGAAGCGAAGGGAGCCGGACCCCATACATCAGAATGAACTAAATCAAAAGGACGCTTAGACACTGACTCACTATGTGGATATGGTAACTGAATCTGCTTGCCAAGACGACAACCCTGACACTCTAAAGAGGCATCTCCTGAGACAGACCCCAGAAGACCTCGACGAACTAATGACGACAAACGAGAACCACACAGATGACCAAGTCGATGATGCCACTGCTGGAAGGAACCAGTAGCCGAGGCGACCAAAGCGGAAGAACTGGCGATAGAGTGAGCAGCGAAAGGAACATGAAGCCAGTCCAACTCCCAAAGACCCTCAGAATCACGATAGCGAGGACCAGCCCCAACAAGAGTGTGCGTGCGACGGTCCTGGACAGAACAAGATTCAAGGTCAAGAATGACACGACAACCAGAATCAGCAAGTTGACCAGCGGAAAACAGATTCATGGTAAGTCGAGGAACATGAGCAACATCAGGAACACAATAAGGAGTGGTAAGATTGCCTCTACTAACGACAGAAAGGGGAGTACCATCAGCGGTGAGGACATGAGCAGGAGAATCAAGCGATCGAAGAGAGGACAGAGTGGAAGAATTAGAAGTCATATGAAAGGAAGCTCCAGAGTCCAAAACCCATGGGGATGTACCTGACTGTGTAGAAGGTGGTTGCTCAGTGCGGGAAGCCTCAGTCACAGAACCAGCAGTACCCGTCGAGGAAGAACCCGAAGCAGGGAGCAGACGCTTAAGTCTCAAAATATCGTGCTCAACCAAAGCGATGGCTGAAGCTGTCGAGGTAGATGACGAGGTCTCTGTAGATGATGAGCGCGCCTTGCACAAGTGTTTCTTCTTCGTGTAGAAGTTGGACTCAATATGACCATCATTGTTGCAGTAGCCACAATGTGGACGGGGGCGACCTGAGCCTCCAGAAGGTGTGGGCAAGAGCGGCGGAGCACTCGAGCGAGAAGGGGTCGGTGCAGCAGATGGCTTAGAAGTAGCCCGAGCAGCGAGTACCGAGGGAACCTCCAGCAAACCAACACCACGTAAGCGAGTCTCCTCAGCACGAATCTCAGAAAGCGCCTCCATGAGAGAGATACGGCCACGAGCAAACAACTGAGCACGCCGGGGCTCAAACTCCTTACGGAGCCGAGACAGGAACTCGTAGACGCGATGAAACTCCAAATCGGCCTGGACAAACTGGCAACAGGGGCAAGTACGACAACCAGCACTGCGGAGAGAATCAAGCTGGCGCCAGATAGCAGAACTCTGTGCATAGAAGTCATCAACAGTAGAGTTACCCTGCTGAAGAGCATGCTCCTGATGGACCATAGAGAGGTATAAGGCATCACCCGAGGGCTCATAGCGCTGACGAAGGCGAGTCCACATCTCAAACACAATAGGAAGGCCCAGAAACTCAGAGGCAAACTGAGGCAGAACGCTAGCAGTGAGAACAGCTGTAGCACGAGCATCATCAAGCCACTGGGTGTAAGCAGACAAAGCACCATGATACGTCTGAAGAGCCTCCTCATAAGCCAAAACCTTCTCATCATAAGCACGGATAGCGGCCTCATCAGCAAGCTTTGCCGCATCCTTTGCGGCCTGAGGAGCATCCGCAGGAAGAGCCGGCGGGGTCGGCGGAGTGGGAGCCACGGGAGGAACCGGGCATGGCAGACAGCAGACCTCGCCAAAGAAAACCCCATAGGCGGATGCCACGCATGTGAATGCGCATGAAGCCAATTAACTCGGTGTAATTAGTGCCATCAAAGATCACCGGACAACGAGGAACAGCAACGTAGCCGGATAAAGCAGACATTTTTTTATTTTTATTTTTATTTTTATTTTTTTGGAGATCACCTCGAGACAGGAGAATCCGGCGAAATCCGATGAATTCAGCAGCGGGGGGCGACGAGATCGGGAGCTGGTGGCAATCTGGGCGACAGGATCAGCAGGTTGCTTTTTATTGATCCAGCGGTGCAAGGGCTGACTGGTTAGACTCCAGATCAGGAACAAAAACACCGTAACAAGATCAGCGATGGCAGGATCTGGCAGGTGGAGTCCAGATGGGACCGAACTGGATCAGGTGACTGCCGCTCCCTGTCCCGTGGTTTGACTCCAGATCGGGAACGAAAACAGCGGTTGCAGGATCCGAATCTGGCAGGTGGAGTCAGGAGAAAACCGAACTGGATCGGGAACTGCCGCTCACGACGCCGGAGAAGACCGAACTGGATCGGGAACTGCCGCTCGCGACGTCAACCGTCCAGATGAGATCGAGGCAGGAGGAGTCGGCCTGAGGCGACCGAACCGAGCAGGGGCTGGGCGCCGGGACAGGAACGGCGTCCAGTCGGCCTCCAGATCGAGACGGATGGTGACTGCAGGGAGACGAGATTGGATCGAAGCACGAGTTGCGCGTGCGAAAAAAGACCTAATGCTCTGATACCATGTTAGGAATAAGCAACTTGTATTCCCATGAGGCCATGGGCCGGTATATATACATGTACAGGTGATGGACTATATGCAGGAAACTCCTTATATATTGGGATAAATACAAAAGGGTACATGACTTATATTATAACTCTAACAGAGAATACACTAACAAATATAGCAACTACACAATACGGAACGTCCTTGCATGTTAGGGATATCATAACTAATATTCGCTGAATTATATTTGTTCTTTGTACATCTCATAGCAGGTACATCGACATAAAATAAAGAATTTCTTTTGCAGAAGGAAACTAACGGGAGGTATGAATTAAAAAAGTCTAGGTGACATGTGAACCCAGACAGTTTGTTTACAAACAGATGCCTTAAACCGATCAACTGATCATGACTAGTGTCACAAAGCCAAAATTACGTCATTCACCAAGTAAAATCCTAACCTTACATAATGAACAACAGGTCATGTCAGCAAATGGTAGTATATTGGACTAAGGATCCGCTTGGATCAGAGCCAGGGGCTGCCCGACCAAAAAATAGGCATTGACAAGAACGAACGTTTCTGTTTGGATAAGCTCCAAAATTTTGGCTCGCCCAAGGCCCTTCAGCTCTCTAAGTTCTATCCGTAACCAAAATATTGGCGAGACGCTGGTGGCTGAATCCTGCGCTCATGGGAGATGCGAGGGGGAAGACAAGGTTGTATTATGTTTGCGGTTAGGCAGGTGGATAGTTGAGTAGTGCTCCGCTTCTTTATTTTTATACGCGCTCTCATCTTATCTCTAATAGAGTAGCGTATGTGCTTGCCGCTAAACAACTTTACCCCTTCCTTTGAAACATGTTGCATATTCTAGCTTAGGGTTGCCTAAGTCTTGCAAGTACAGCTGAGTTTCACCTTGCTTAATTTACTCCTTTTTCCTTGGATGGCTGGCAGCGATTCAGGCAGCAGGTCTGTTGATGAACGACGTTTGCTGGTTATCGCACATATAGTGGTTTGGGCAGGGATATGGACACCCTTTGCTTTTGTTTAAGCCTTATTAAGGCATTTGTATTCTTTACCTGTCTAAGTTATAATTCTCTTACGTTGTATGAGTTGTATCTTGGTTGAAAGGCCTTGTTGTGTTCATTCATTAAATTTGACTCCTCAGAGTTGTTGTATATGTAATTATTGTTGTTGAGGATTATTTTCGTTATCTGTGTGGGTTTGTTGATGGACGACATTAGATTGTTATCGCACATAGTGGTTTGGGCGGGGATATGGACACCCTTTGCTTTTGTTTAAGCCTTCTTAAGGCATTTGTATTCTTTACCTGTCTAAGGTACAATTCGCTTCCGTTGTACGAGTTGTATCTTGGTTGAAAGGCCCTTGTTGTTTTCATTCATTACATTTGACTCCTCAGAGTTGTATATGTAATTGTTGTTGTTGCAAATTATTTTCGTTATCTGTGTTGTTATGTCGACTGTTCCACCACATGGCGTGCATGTTTTGACGTGTTCGTTGTGTGAAGGTGGCGCCTTAGGATCGATATTATGCGAAGGCTAGCGAAGGATGCTAGATCTGCATAGTGTCGATCCCGAGGTTCTACAAGAGGGGCCTTGAGTCCGTCAGTCCTTTGGCAGTACATCCAAGTCTAGCGGATGGTGCGCAGGGCCCAACTTTCCACTTTCCCGACGTCCTCCAGTGGCACTGTGATGTGGAGCATCCCACAAACATAACCATGCACTCACCGCCAAGCTTAATTGGACCCATGACAAGGGTGTGTGCATGCGCCATCCAAACCGAGGTGATTTCAGTCCTCTCGGAGCTTCTTATTCATTCATGTGAGGCATGGTTGGTACCTCAAGCTTGTTACAGTATATGTGGATTGCACTAGCCCTTTCCATCAGTTCGGACTTTTGGTTGCGTTGGCTAGTGCATGAAGCTTAACATTGTAAGGGCTAGTGCAATCCACATATATTGTAACAAAACTGAGCTCGTATGCATAATCAGGTGCGAAGGCATCAAAAACGGTGAAGTGAGGGATGAAGGCCAAGCCACAAACAAGAAGCAAGGAGAAGATGAAGAACAGAAGGGGTTGTTCCAGCTAGGAGACTGGACAATCCGAGTTAACAACACGAGGAGGCCGAGCGCACACGGACAACTGTCGGACTATCTGGCGCTAGTCCGGGCCAGACCAAGTGGACCTAAACAAACGGCCAGATAGTCCAGGCCACCTAGCCACTTCGCCCACTAGCCATTCCCCAACAGACCGGACTGTTCGGCTCCACTGTCTCTCCAGCCCATAAGTCGCCCACGCCAAAAGGAAGCCAGGCCAACTCCAGTGCCGGACTGTCCAGCAAGCTGCCTTCGCACAGTGGAAGGGGCCACCACCCATGTCTCTCCCTCTCCTACCTCCCCCTTCACCCCTAGACTATATAAGTCGTACTCCTCAGATATAGGGTCAGCAAAGCATTAGAGACATTTGAGAGAGAGCTTTGCTCATCTATCTCCCCTTCCGGAGTCAACGGCTACCGAGGGAGAAGACACCATTGTAGTGATCAAGACATCCATTGGAGAAGATTCCTCCAGGAATAACAAGACCTCCATCTCTTTGGATTTTGGGATGAACTTACTCTTTTCCCTTTGTTTGTTTGTTGGATCAAAGAGGCACCTCTTGGATTGACTTTGGCTTATGAGATGAGTACTTGGTGGTGAATCTTAGCCTATATGTGTTTTCCCATTGTTCCCCTCTTGTTCTTTGTCTTCATCCTTGAATTCGCTACCAGATCGTGAAGATCAGGCCACCCCTATGGTTTGCCCTGTATAACACGTCCAAGAGCTGCTATGACATCATGTTTCAGGGAGCGGTTGGTTCGAGCTCCTGGAAGCTGAACTATGATTCTTGGGCTCCCCAAGGGTCAAGGTCTTCTCGTGGCTCACCTGCTGGACAGCCAAGCACCAGGCACGTCGAGGCCTGCAACACGCGCTATGTTGCTTGCTTTGTGATCAATTGGAGGAGATGATGGCTCGTATCCTCATCAGATGCTCCTTCTCACCCACAGTGTAGCACGAGGTGCTTGATTGCACTCGACGGTGTGCCACCCCGATGAGCTGGGCGGATTCATGTACTGGTGGCCTCAACGTGGCATTCTGTCCAGACCGCCACGTGGAAAAGCACTTCTTCGGCCAACATGTTGGTGCCATAGTGCATCTCGAAGCATCGCAACACAATCATCTTTGATAGTGATCAACTCAGCTTGCCTTACCTTCTCGGCACAATCAAATCAAAGGCCAGATAATGGACGATGGCGGGCCCGAAGGGTCTTGCGGCTTTCCTACTGAATGAGATGGTGTCTAGTGGCTAGGGGTGCCGTGTTGTAAACCGGGTGTGCCCTTCTTTGGGCCTGTAAAAGTTCCTGACAACAATGCATCAAAACAAGGCTTTTGCATTTTTCTCGAAGAAAAGAGATGAGATAAATATGAGATGTTGTCGGTGACAGGTTTCTTGGTATTCAGAGTGTTCTTTGGCATGTTTGTTATAGTATTTTGCTGGTTTTAGTTTCCCCTTCTGTTGGAAAGATATTTGTTTGGTGACTTTGCAATAAAGGATGTAATAAGTTGGGCCATATGCATCTGATCATGCCGAGGATGGGTGTAAAGCTTCCATTATCTAAAAAATATAAGATGCCGTCAATTGCTAACAAAACTTTAAAGCAAAATATAAACTATTTAAGAAATTAATACAAATGTAAGACTAAATAATTGTAGAACTTCACTTACTGTATCTGGGCTAGGATCCAGAATTCTACGTATCAGTGACTTAGCGCCACTTGGAAACACAGCTGGGAATGAATATTCTGCGCTCTCAATCTGCATTAGGAAAAACAGACTAATATACAGAAAATACACTTTCCACAAAAGTCTAAGAAAAGAACTGTTCTGGCCACCAAGAACACATATATCATTGACCAATTAGTGCACAAACCGAATGTAATAAATATCTACATACAATTCTGCCACAGCCGCACACAGGTGATAGAAAAATCTCTGAATACAAACAGCTATATTTACAGAATCTCTACTAGATTACAAATGTTGTATTTCCCTTGCAGCTAACAAATTAACAAAGTATAAGAATCACTATGGTCGCTAGGTCAAGCCACCAAGCCTTCCTTGTTGTAATTATGCTGCCTTGTGGCCCCTGCCTCTCCCCTATCAAATGTTGCAGTTCTGTAGTTTGTCCTTAAGGCTGTTGACGTTCAATTACTTAGCCTATATTTTTCACTAGTTGGAATAGTGTCATGGTTGGGGAAGCAGCTTCTAGGTCACTATATTACTGTGGCAGATTTACTGTCACATTCTATGATGTTTAACTACTAGCACAAATAGCAGTTACATCGACAAATCAATATCTACACACCAAGTAGTATGTTTGGTTATTTTGCGCTGTCTGGATCACATAACTTGCAAGAAAAACCAAATGACATTACTCTTATATGTCAAATACCAGTGTAACTTTGCATACAGTCAAAGTTTCAAATGATTGACCACACGGATCTCAGAACGACCTCTATTCAGATACCGCGAGGAGGGAGGTTGACTTCTACTCCCTCCGTCCCATAATATAAGAGCGTTTTTGACACTACAGTAGTGTCAAAAACGCTCTTATATTATGGGACGGAGGGAGTAGTAAAGTGGTCATGAGCTTATAAGAAACAAACCTTCCCATAAAGCGTAGTCAAATCTACTTCATCGAAGGGAAGATAACCTGCCAACAGGACATATAGAATAACTCCACATGACCATGTATCAGCAAGTGCTCCATCATATCCTTTATGACTAAGAACCTGTTTCATAAGATATTTGGCAGGTAAAACGCATTAGTAGCTATACCTGACAAAGAATAAGAACAATGAACTTACAAAGAAAATAAGCGATAGTTGCTCGTTGCAACAACAATAACTACAACAAAGCCTTTTGTCCCAAGCAAGTTGCGGTAGGCTCCGTGGCGGAGCGTCAGCGGGCCATCACGCCCCCCACCCCCACCCCCTTCTGAGTGAAACATGTGCAAAGATAAGCTCCTCCTCGGCTAAACCTCCTACTAATCTTCCGGATACTCTGATCACCCTAGTTGTTTATAAGCCATGCTTCTATCCCCCCCCCCCCCCCCGCCACCCCACCCACCCACCCCGCGCGCGATAAATTCGGTGTACGGTAACCCAAAAAAAAAACTATGAGGACCCAAAAGAGAAGATAGAAAGTACAAGTATATAAAGTAAAGTAGATTAAGGTTTAGATACATGGATTGTTGACTTCAATGCAGTCCTATCAAGAGCCGAATCCCTGGGTACATTCCAAACTTTTAAGTCTCTTGTTACTGCCTCATCCAAAGTCAACTTTGGTCCCCCCTACCCCTTCAAGTATTTTTGCTACTGTTTAGAATACCACTATTCACTGGTGCTTCTGCAAGCCTCCTTTGGATATGTCCAAACTACCTTAGTCCGTGTTGAACAAGCTTCTCTTCAATCGGTGCCACTCCTTCCTTATCACATATTCCCGCATTCCTAATTTGGTCCTTTATTGTATGGCCACACATCCACCCTAGCATGCGCATCTCAGTGACACTCATTTGTTGGATGTGTGGTCTCTTAGTAGGCCAACACTTTGCTCCATATTGTTACAGTATATGTGGATTGCACTAGCCCTTCCCATCAGTTCGGACTTTTGGTTGCGTTGGCTAGTGCATGAAGCTTAACATGGTATCAGAGCTAAGGTCTTAAGTTCAAGTCCTGGCTTTCGCAATTTATTAAAAATTGCTGGTAGCCCCCCTTTGTGTCCACGTAAAGGCCTCTTGAGTCATACGTGAGTTTCGCGTGCCGTCGCTCTCTTCCGGTTGCACGTGTTGACTTGTCTTCCCCGTCACACGTGAGAGAGGGTGTTACAGTATATGTGTATTGCACTAGCCCTTTCCATCAGTTCAGACTTTTGGTTGCGTTGGCTAGTGCATGAAGCTTAACACATATAGCATCCCAGTTCTGATCGTCATCCTATAGAACTTACGTTTTAGCTTTTGTGTGACCTTCTTGTCATGAAGGATGCCATATGCATGCCGCCACGATAGCTACTGGTTGCGTGTTTGTAAAAGATCAACAACCCAATCATTTGTGAGTGATGAACTTAAGTATAACTAGATAACGGTGCAATGGTACAAGTTCAAACTTCAAAATTGGACAACGGAACACTAAATTAAAATATAACAATCATCTCATGTCGGCTGTTTTGGAGATAATTTCATCGACTGGTGGTAGTCCGGCATTGACTCCATTCCACCGTTGCTAAGGAAGGGCTCATCCTCATTGATAAAGTTGACAGCATGGTGGATTTGAAAGCAGAGAAACGCCGCTGTCTTCAATGGCGAGAGGCCCAATATCGCTTCACTGCTCAACACCATTCAAGCGGAGGCAGTTTCATGGGCTAGAGAAGGAGCATGCGGTCTCCAGGAGACCAAGACTAACTACTGGCGGAGCTTAACGCTCGTGTGTATGTGCGTGTACGGGCGGGCGGGCATGCTCCCCCTCCTTATATACCACATAGATGAAGTCATTTTGGGTGTACTTCATTGATAGTTACTAGATACCCCAGAATGAGTTCAATGGAAAGTTACATTTGAGACCACATGTTTTATACCTTTTACACACAAACTGCATTTTGTACGTAAAAACGGTATACTTCATAAACTAAGGGCTTCGATGATTTTTTTTCGTGGAACTTGTATTGAGGTATATTCAGAATGATAGAGGTATAATATTTTTGTTTAAGATGTTTATTTTAATGTGGGAGTACATACTCCTAGTAGAACATATATTTCTACCTGTCAATGCATTGAGACTCAAAGCTTGAAAGAAAGACAGCAAATCCATGATAAAGGGACTTCACCGAGTACCTAGTAAGATTTGATATCCAAAGGCAACAAAAACTACTGACATATTAAAATGTAGTAGAGGTAAATCTCAAATCCATCGTTTTCTTGCAGTGGACAGGTTTAGTGATGTCTAACTAGAAGAACTCAAACCATGTTAGTCAGATGAAGTACCTCTGGGGCAACATAGTTTGGGGTTCCACAGGTAGTACGTAGAAGGGCAGCTCCCTGCATATGACCAACTAAGCAAGTCAAGAATCGAACTAAAATCAGTAATGCATCTACAAAACTTCAGAAAGGTATGCACCTGTGCAGGCCATGCACTGAGTCCAAAGTCTGAAATTTTAAGATTTCCTTGGGAATCAAGGAGAAGATTTTCAGGCTGCATACAACATGCAGAATAAGTCCAACAGGCCTAGAAATTCTGAACTACAGAAAACCTCATCTTTCACTGTCAATGATCACCTTTAGATCTCGATGGTAGACTCCTTTGCTGTGGCAAAAATCAACACCATCAATAAGCTGCTGAAAGTATTTACGTGCATCGGCTTCACCGAGTCTCCCATGACGAATCTGAAAATCGTTGTTTTTACAGAGCTGTTAGGTTCGAATTCACACCAATAATCTCAGTAAATAGATGAAGTGAAGACACTAAGTGACCCAATTCGTATTTAAGTAACAGCAATAAGCATCATCCAGAGAATGTAGCCCGCAAGCAGCATATAACCACATGCATTGTAGCAAATATACAAAATGTACCTAGGGAGAAAAATGTGTCGTCTTGCTAGCGTTTAATGATTCAAGGTATTTCACCCCTTTCTACACATACTTTTTACTTAAGCAAAATGCTCAGAAAAAACAGAATGAAGTTTCAAAAATCATGTTTGTACACCCCAGAAGGACTGAGCCAGAGAAATCCAAGCAACAAACCGAAGAGTTAGTTCAATTTTCATAGGTCGACTCTCAAGTCAAGACTGACAATGACAATTATCACTGAGAAGAGTGGAGTCTTACAATTTTGTCAAATAGTTCACCACCAGTGATGAACTCCAAGATTATAAATATCCTCTTTCGGCTCGCCAAAACCTGCACATAACAGAATAGCACGTAATGATCCTGCTGGTACTCAAAGGCAGACAACGGGAAAAAATATATCAATAATACGAACAGCTATCAGAAAGAAGCAGATATCATACCTCGTGTAATCTGACCACATTGGGATGCCTCACAAGCTTCATTATGGATATCTCTCTCTTGATCTGCATACAATAATCATGTGAGATTAAATCCATCACCCTAAAAAAATGGTGCTCATTCATCAATTAACTTATGCAGCAGATACTGTTTTCCTCTTCATAATCACAAACTTAGGACCATTACAATTTACAGTAAAAAGGCAGGGAGAAATGTTTCCATGCAACCGTTGTTATGACCGGTACAACGTACCAACGGAGGACGCCCAATGGGCAGGGTTAATTACGGGCTTAGCCCAAGTTATCTTACCTATCTTAGAGTCCAAGTTATATTAGAGTCCAAGTTATATTAGAGTCCAAGTTAGAGTCCAAGTTATCTAGGGTTTAGTGGAGGCCGTCCTCCTATATAAACACATGTACCCCTTCGATATTAAGCAGACAATAAACAGTATATTCTGTTGTCGTCTCCCTCAGGAGACGAGAACCCCAAACCCTAGCCGCCTCTCTCTCTCTCTCTCTCACGCTGCGACGGCGCCGGCGTCCCCAACCTTGCAGCCCGCACTTCCACCCCTACAACCTACGTCCGAGACCTGGTAGAACCCTAGCCTCTACCAATTTGGTACCGTGGACACCAAAATATGAAAATAGATGAGCAAACCAAAAATGCGTGAAAGTTTTTTTATCTTATTCACAATTCTGTCACACAGAAGTTTGGAGAAGAAACACCAGGAAAAGAGTTGAAATGCCTCAAATCCTCGGCAAATAAGAAAGGAAGTCCTCAGCCAGAGAATATAAGGACCAGCTATGGTCAGATTGAACATCTCCTCCGTCTACCGCTTTCTAGCACCAAGGCAAACACCAACCAATCATAGTATCTGCTGATCGCGGATTAAAAATCAAAATAGATGCGCTCACGAGACACTCCAAGAGCATTTGGAAGGAACGACAGAGGCAGAGACACCCAGTTGTCGGTCACCAAACCCAATCCAGACAAAATTGTTGAAGTGTACATGTGGATTGCCTAGCCCTTTCAATCAGTTCGGCTAGTCCATGTAGCTTACCATGGTATCAGAGCTAAGGTCTTGAGTTCAAGTCCTGGCTTTTGTAGTTTATCTAAAAATTGTTACTGCACCTCTTTGTGTCCATGCATAGGCCTCTTGAGTTATACCTGTAAGTCTCCTACCTCACATTAGAGGGGATGTTGAAGTGTATATGTGAATTGCAAGCAGACTTTTGGTTGCACTGAGTGGCTAGTGCATGACACTTAACAAAAACAACTCGGGTGTGTTTGGTAACTTTTGGGATGGGGAATCAGAATTTAGACGAGGGAGTAGTAATGAGATTAGCGATGGGAAATAATATTTTACTTCCAATGACTTGCTTCGTATCGGGCGAGTATTACATGTGGGAATTTTAAAGGGGTGTTTATTTCCTTGTTTGCTTAGTGCGAATTCATCAGGAATGAACCAAGAGATGACAGGTTAAGTTATGATGAAGGGTGGAGATGTTCTACATAGATCGATTAATTCTCAATTCCCATCCCCGCCCCTGTTAATAAAATGATGGGAACTCACGCCCAATCCTTCCTGAATTCCCATTCCCTCCAACCAAACTGGTGACTATATATCTCGAAACCCCTAAATTCCCATTTCCTCTCTCTAATTACCTCCCAACCTAATAAGAGATGGATCTAACCGAAGCAGAAAACTAAAATCCTCCTCACCTGATCCACCATCTTGTGCTTGAGGATGGAGGAGCGATCGAGCACCTTCATGGCGACGCTCTCCCCTGTCTCCGTGTTCTGCGCGAACTTGACCTTGGCGAACGTCCCCTCCCCGATGGTCCGCCCGACCTCGTACTTCCCCACCCGCCGCAGCGCCCCTCCCCCTCCTCCCCCAACCATCGCGAGGAGTTCAAAAAGGTAGGAAGTTACAGCTTTGGAGTCGTGCTGCGGCTCCGGGCGGGCCGGGGGGGGGGGGGGGGGGGGGGGGCACTCAGGACTCAAGTGCCTCAGCTCAACAGCGCCATTGATGAATTAGATCTGGCACCGCAGCAAGCGACCGTGTGTGCCGCCCGGTTTAAATGGACGGGGAATTTGCCTTTTTTTTTACATTTTGTTTTCATTAATGGCCGTTGAATTAAGCGCGCCCCGGAAAAATTATTTGTCCCGTACACGTGCAGAGGCCAATCTGATTGTCGTCTTTTATTGTCAAATGTTCAATGATTGTCGCCCGCCGTGGCCGTGGCAGCCATCGATCAGGAGTATGATTGGTTTTATGTTAAAAGTTGACATGCTAATACTTCCATTTTTAAATATGGCTCACAGTTCTTTTTAACATATTTGTAAAATTTTGGTTTAAAAATTTTGAACGGAAGAAACTCGATTTGTCTTTCAAAATCAGTGCAATCCTAAAGCTACAAAAAATCTTGTTTTTCTTAATCTAAAAATTATGAAGAGTCGCTTAAAAGAAAATGTTTCGAAATAGAGGTATACCCCTATCCTATCAACTAATTCGGTTCAGATTGCCACCGAACGCTCCATGAGCTCGACCCAAAAAACAACCGGGCACTCGCTCTATGCTCGTGTTCCCTGTTCCCGCACCAAGGAAAAGAGCAACTCGCACATCGGCTAGGGTTGTCGCGCCGTTGACGAACCCACCTCGTCGGCGAGTCCCTCTCAGCCGTCGGACTTTGCTCCCGTCATGTATTAAATAACTAGATCATGAAAGGCGCGCGTTGTTGCGCCCGTCTATTATAAATTTAGGATCAAATTATTATTGATATATTTGTATAACAGTAATTATTTTCTTGTGGTTTGCGATGTTTATTTTGTTGCATTTTATTTGCTTTATTTTTTTGAAAAATTTGTGGTGTTATGGGCCACATAATAGTAATTTTCTTATTTGTGTGTAATATTTAAATTAGGCTGATAGGGGCCTGTATAGGTATTAATACTTTTGCAACAGCAGTTTTTGTGTATTGATGTGTATGTTGAACGTTTTTAATGAGGGTTTAATTCTGTATATTTATGTAGGATCGTAATCGCTTAAGGTATATTTGTATTACATTAATTATTTTCTCGTGGTTTGCGATCTTTATTTTGATGCAATTTTTTTGTTTTATTTTTTGGAAAATTTGACGTCTGGATCACACCACCCGCGTCGTTGCCTCGTCTGGAATACACCGTCCGCGTTGTTGCCTCGTGTGGATCAATCGAGCCCTACAACGCGTACACAGATGGGCTATCATACCAGCCCATCCAAAGCCCAATCAACCACAGGCCTTCGAAAAAATCGCCAGAGTAGCAGCCCCTTAGGACATGCGGCCCGAGTCGCGGTAATCAAGTGCTGAAACGATCATCTGACGGCCATAAATGATTAAAAGCAAAATCTGACGATCGTTAGTGTTGGGAGCGTGAGAGAGCTCGCTTTAGGTGCAGTTTTACTGTTTTCACAGTGTTTTTGTGTTCTTAGCACCTGAATTTTTGCAAGTACTATTTTCCTCAACAGAATCACCCGTAGATCCGTAAATTATCTCTCGGTATTGTAAACATGTTTCTCCTCGACTAGGAATATCCTAAGGAATTTTTTAGAGTCACAACCCTTCCTCAATGCTGTGGCAAGTCACAACTCCCTTTTAGTCATGCTCTCAGTTGTTCGCCGGCGAGTTACCATTCCGTAGGTCCTGACAACCCGCCAATCCTTCTTATGCAGATCTCCGTCCCCCATTTTTTAACTTTGCAATTATGGGTTCCATCTCCAAATGCAAGTGGCTCCCAACAGAAGTCAATGATGCTTATCTTGCAAAATTTGTGAAAGTGGGCAACCTTGCGCCCAAAGAAGCAATCGGTTGGCGAACCGCCTTTGGGGAGAAAATTCCTCAACCCGCCGAAGGAGAAGTAGTCGTTTTTGTTGATCACCTCGAGCGAGGCTTCACACCGCCCGGCTCAAAGTTCTTCAGGGACGCCTTGCATTTTTCAACCTCCATCCTCAAGACTTAGGGCCGAACTCCATCAGCAACCTATGCCAGTTCCAAGTGTTCTAGGGGAAATATTTGTGGCACTGAATTTGGACTTTGGGTTTTGGACAGAATATTTGTGGGAGAATTTCATGAGTATTTTTGGTGGCTAATCTCTAAGCACTTCAGCAACCAGATCATCATAGGAAAACTCATCCACTTTTAATAGTATTAATTTTCCTATGGACTCAAGCATGATTTCTCACAAAATGCAAAATGTAGAGTCTTGAAGCTTGTTGCCAATGAATGTTCCTTGCATCTAGGGTATCTCATCACAATCCTTAGCCAATCCATCATTGAACTTCTCTTGAAATATACCTGGTCGAATCATTAGTTCAATGAGTGTTATTTTTTATTACCAAAACCACCTAGGGAGAATTTGTGCTTACAATCTTCTCCTTTTTGGTAACTAATGACAACATATAAATAAAAGCTTTGACATAAAATATAACCAATGAATAGATCACCGCTTTGAGAAGAATGTGATAAGCAAGAGCTCCCACTAAATTTGTGTATTATTTTAAATCTGCATTTGAATGCAAATGCACAATCGACATCTTGGTGGTGCGCATAAATGATATGAATGGATTGCGGTGCACATAACACCAATAATGAGTGAATGATCATCACATAGATATCTCAAAGATAGGAAGCTAGCATCAAACATAAAGTGTATGATCAATCACAACAAGGTTTTAAGACATGCAAAATATAAACCAAATGTTTTCAAAACAAGAAGAGCAACAAAAAGCAACACTCTCACTCGAAGTCCTATGATCTATACACTTCTCCCCTTTGGCAACAAGTTGCCAAAAAGTTCAAAGGAATAGAGCTAAGTGTCGCTCTCGGCATGGTATCCTCCGGTAGTTGTTGAAGGAGTCAAAAAAATAGCATCGGCAAAGGCTTTAGTTGATGTCCTATGTGGTGGTGGTGTAGACACTGGAGGTGTGGGAGTTGATGGTGCTGATGCTGGAGCCGATGAAGATAGTCTCGTCTCTGGAACCGACATGGTAGAAGATCTAGATTGTGTCTTGAACTGAGTCGAAGTCTGGGGTGGAGGATTATCATCATCATCATTGGAGCTCGGAGCAGGCACTGCATCTACCTCATGCTGGAGAGATAATTGCAGGGCACTACCACACTTGGGCACATCGTGGCGGATAGGTAGTGTCGTGGTTTTGTCACGTCAGATGTCCTCGTGAAAGGACTTAGTGATGGAGCCATCGCAACTTGGTGGCGACTCAAAGAGGGTGAGCGGAAGCGAGACTCAGGTTTACCCAGGTTCGGCCCCTCATGTGGAGGTAAAAGCCTACGTCCTGCTTTGTGTATATTAATGGTGGATACGATTACAAGGAGGGCGTAACTCGCCTGACCTAGCTCTCGATGGTTTCTAACTTAACCCCTCTGCCCTAGAGACTCGCCTTTATATATAGCTCGAGGCCCTGGGGCTTACAAAGTCCTAGCCACGTTACAAACCATGGCTTTCCATATCTCTAAGTCGCCATGTCTTCCAAGTCACGAAACCTCCTTGGCGACTTATCTTCTCTTAATCTTGAACCGCCATTCAGCTCGTGGGCCCTGGCAGCCCCTTTTTCAAGGTCTTCTGGCGCATCTCAGACCTTGGGCCAAGGCTTATCTTGATCGTTAATGTAGAGTCGTCGTTTTACCTGACCCGACCCAATAGGGCGGGTCACACCGTAGGTAATACCCCCAACATTAGGCCCGGATTGACTTGAATTTGTTCACGCCAATAAACCTTCACGCTTGTCTTCGGCAACTCATACACGATCTCTAACCCTTCTTCAAATAAGTGACGAGCCGCCAACTCTTATGAATTGTCTGAGTCGCCAAGTCATTTATTGGTGATGTCATCTTCTCCACAATTCATGGGGATCTTGATGACATCACTCCCCAACGGATCTTTTGTCTTATCGTGTCATCCCGAAAATCTAGGCGCCATCATTTCCGATTTTCAATGTAGCTCCTCGATTCTCGTGCCCGCCGTTTCGATTCTGCCCTAGGTCTTTAAATAGCCGCAGTGGAGAGGAGGGGCATCCCCACCTACCTATATTCCATTTCCTCGGTTGCGTCTTCTTCCTCGAGCTCGCGTCTCGACCACCACGCCATCGCCAAACCTCTGTCGCGGACCAGCTGTTTCTCAGGCTGATCGGGGGCGCGGTCTCTGGCACAGAACCTCCGCGGCCTTCTTCATTCGTCGTTTTCCTTCTTCACGTAACTTCCCTTTCTCCATTAGACCTAGATCTCGAACCTCCATGATTCTTAGGGTAGCACCGAAACTTCATGAATGCCAGCTCCTCACGCCATTAGCATGTCTAAGCATGGTTTTTAGATCCTTCCTTTTAGCAATAAACTGCGGTAGTTCCATCACAATCTCCAGCAAGTTTTATTCTTCCTCCATTGTTCCCCACACTGTTTTCACAGTGTTTTTGTGTTCTTAGCACCTGAATTTTTGCAAGTACTATTTTCCTCAACAGAATCACCCGTAGATCCGTAAATTATCTCTCGGTATTGTAAACATGTTTCTCCTCGACTAGGAATATCCTAAGGAATTTTTTAGAGTCACAACCCTTCCTCAATGCCGTGGCAAGTCACAACTCCCTTTTAGTCATGCTCTCAGTTGTTCGCCGGCGAGTTACCATTCCGTAGGTCCTGACAACCCGCCAATCCTTCTTATGCAGATCTCCGTCCCCCATTTTTTAACTTTGCAATTATGGGTTCCATCTCCAAATGCAAGTGGCTCCAACAGAAGTCAATGATGCTTATCTTGCAAAATTTGTGAAAGTGGGCAACCTTGCGCCCAAAGAAGCAATCGGTTGGCGAACCGCCTTTGGGGAGAAAATTCCTCAACCCGCCGAAGGAGAAGTAGTCGTTTTTGTTGATCACCTCGAGCGAGGCTTCACACCGCCCGGCTCAAAGTTCTTCAGGGACGCCTTGCATTTTTCAACCTCCATCCTCAAGACTTAGGGCCGAACTCCATCAGCAACCTATGCCAGTTCCAAGTGTTCTAGGAGGCTTATCTGCAAATAGAGTGAAAAGGACGTGGATGTCGCCTAGAGGGGCGGTGAATAGGCGCTTTAAAATAGTTAAGGTTTAGGCTTGAACAAATGCGGAATAAAACTAACGTTTAATATGTCAAGCACAAAACCTACAAAAAACTAGGCCCACCTATGTGCACCAACAACTTATGCTAAGCAAGATAAACAACTAAGTGATAGCAAGATATATTACAATAAACAATATGTCTATCACAAAGTAAAGTGCATAAGTAAAGGGTTCGGGTAAGAGATAACCGAGGCACGGGGAGACGATGATGTATCCCGAAGTTCACACCCTTGCGGATGCTAATCTCCGTTAGAGCGGTGTGGAGGCACAATGCTCCCCAAGATGCCACTAAGGCCACCGTAATCTCCTCACGCCCTCGCACAATGCAAGATGCCGTGATTCCACTAAGGGACCCTTGAGGGCGGTCACCGAACCCGTACAAATGGCAACCCTTGGGGGCGGTCACCGAACCCGTACACGTGGCAACCCTTGGGGGCGGTTACCGGTACCCGTACAAATTGCTCGGGGCAATCTCCACAACCTAATTGGAGACCCCGACGCTTCCCGGAGCTTCACACCACAATGATTGAGCTCCGAGACACCACCAAGCTTCTAGGACGCCAAAGCATCCACGAAGAACAATATCAAGGGTACTAAGTACCAAAGGTAGTAAGCTTCTCAACTTCTCACTTCCACGTATCACCGTGGAGAACTCAAACCGATGCAACTAATGCAATGGCAAGAACACACGAAGTGGTCAAGTCCCTCACACTCAAATCCCTCCACAACAACAAAAGCTATGGAGAAATATGAGAGGAAGAACAAGGAGCTCACAAAGAACTCCAAGATCAAGATCCAAGGGGTTCCCCTCACATAGAGGAGAAAGTGATTGGTGGAGATGTGGATCTAGATCTCCTCTCTCTTTTCCCTCAAGAACAAGCAAGAATCATTGGAGGGATTGAGAGTAATCAAGCTCTAAGAATGTCAACAATGGAGGTAGAACAAGAGCTCAACGGATGGATAAGGCCAAGGGGGAAGAAGACCCCCTTTATATAGTGGGGGAAAGAATCAGACCGTTACCCCCACTCTCTGCCCGAGCTCCAGCGGTACTACCGCTGGCTGCAGCGGTACTACCGCTGTCACTCCAGCGGTACTACCTCCAGCTAGCGGTACTACCGCTGGCACTCCAGCGGTACTACCGCTGGGCCCCTGGTAGTGCAAAGGCACTACCACCGCCAAGAAAGTCTTCGCAAAAAGGTCCGTCCACGAACAACCGCTAGGCAAGCGGTACTAAGCTCCTGGAGCGGTACTACCGCTGACCAGGGGCGGTACTACCGCGAGCCAGCGGTACTACCGCCAACTCCAGCGGTACTACCGCTAGGTCCAGCGGTACTACCGCTCGCCACTGAAACAGCCATAACTTTCGCATACGAGCTCCGGTTCGAGCAAACCCAAGCTTGTTGGATTCAGGATGACAAGGGCTATCCAAACAGCGATTATGAATATGCCAAAGATATAGAGATGTGAGATCTCTATGAATGAAGAACCGGCAAAAACTCCAACATCGAAAACATCATAGTAGATGCATATGGACTCCGTTTTCGATGAACTCGAGCTTGTCACGAAGATGACCATAAGCTCTAAAACTCACAAAGAGAAACACCAAACAAGAACCAAGAAGTATGATGCATGGATGCAGATGGTTTGTGCTCTCAACGAACGATACGATCAAGCTACTCACTTGAGAGCCCCCCTTGATAGAACAACAATCTATCCTAACCAGAAAACCTATCAAGGGCAAACCTATACCTTGCACCTCGTCCTCTTGAGCTAGATGATGATGATCTTGGCTTCCTCAAGATGGACCACCTTTCTTGATTGTGTTGGCTTGATGAAGACTAGTTGATTGCTCCCCCATACTCACTATGGGTGAGCCACTCTTCAGCATATCTTCACAAGTCCATTGCCACCACAATGGACGACAAGCTTCAAGCATGCTATCTTCGTGCTGATCCACTTGAACTTGCACATCGCAATCTTGATGACGATCACAACTTGACGTCATACTCCATGGGTTGTATGAGATCTTCCCTTTGACGCAAGCCCATGGAAACACACCTAACCCCCACATAGAACTCTCACGAAGACCATGGGTTAGTACACAAACACGTAATGGACAATGCTTACCATACCATGGGATCACTTGATCCCTCTCGGTACATCTTGTACGCTTTGTGTGTTGATCATCTTGATTTACTCTTTGTCTGAGATCTTGATCAACCATTGATGATGATCACAACTTCACGTCATACTCCATGGGTTGTATGAGATCTTCCCTTTGACGCAAGCCCGTGTAAACACACCTAACCCCCACATAGAACTCTCACGAAGACCATGGGTTAGTACACAAACACGTAATGGACAATGCTTACCATACCATGGGATCACTTGATTCCTCTCGGCACATCTTGTACGCTTTGTGTGTTGATCATCTTGATTTACTCTTTGTCTGAGATCTTGATCAACCATGTGTCTCTATGACCATTCTGTGGATAATACCTTGAATACCATCTTGGTCATCACATAAACTCCTTGAACCCAACAGATGGACTTCAAGAAGTGCCTATGGACAAATCCTATAAATGTAACTTAAGGCAACCATTAGTCCATAGGAATTGTCATCAAGTACCAAAACCACATATGGAGATATATGCTCCAACATAGAGCCTGTTGTGCTTTTGTTTAGGAAATTATTTTACCTAAACCGCGAGACTGAATTTGCCAACGGGCCCTGCCTAGTGCTTGGGGGAGTTAACATCCAACGACGGTGAGAATGTGGGTTCCCAGTTGTTACTTTGCCTAGTCATCCCAAGGGTTGGGCAAAGACTTGGTCCTACTGCCGCGATACTTCTCCACCCAATGAGAACCCTTTACCAGGCTTCAGGGAGGAACGCCTGCCCATGGATTTCAAATTGCTTGAAAAGTTAACTGAAGAAGAAGAAGCCACATTCCTCCCTATCTTCGCAAAGCTCAGGGCTCTTACTGTCAATGGTCTCGCTCGGATTGATCTGATCCGCTGCTGGGTGGAGTGGAGAATCATGCCTTTGAGCCATCGGGGCGGCTTGATGTGTGAATATAATGGCGACTTAAACCACCCCCAATGCTTTTATAACGTGAGGCTTGAAGAATAAGACATTGTCAAAATCATAAAGAAGCTGAGTGGCGAGCCTGCTGAGAACTGCTCCAAAATCAGGCTTAAACCTTTGTGCGTTTTTAGCCCGGCTCCAGAGGTAAAAAATCCCAAGTCGCCTTTCTAGCATTTTGATATATTCATGGTTGTTTCTGATCTGAGCTTTTAATCATGTCGATTAGAGGAATTCGGCCTTTTGGACCCGAAGACCCAAGACAGTCGTCAAGAAAACGACCAAACCCGCCCCGAAGAAGAAGAAAAACAAAGGCAAGGCGAGTGCAAAGGAGTCATCTATTGTGGGCGAGTCTCGAGCCGCCAACGAACAATCAGAGGTAATGCTCTCTTGTTTTATTGTTGTAATTTGACTTGTACTCATGCTTTACTACCTATGTTTATAGGATGATGACTTGGAGAGCCAAGATGAAGATGTCGAGGTAATTTTCATTTCTTCCGACTCAAACTCTTCTCCTCCCAAGCCGGCCAGGCAAATATGTAGGAAAGTTCCCCTGTATCATCCAGATGCTTATTTGGATCCCAATTTCCTTTTGAAGAAGGTGAGTTTTACACCCAAGCGTCATACTCGAAGCAACTCTGGGGACCTCTTGTCCGGCTTGCCCGAGAAAACAATCGGTCGCAAACGTCAAAGCGAGGTACGTTGCTATAAACATCTTTCTTCGTGTGTAAACTGTTCTCGTGATTTATCCAATTTTTGAATCCTTCACCTACCAGGTTTCACCTCCTTCGTCTGGCGACTCAACCGCCTCAACTCTTCCCCCATTGATCCGCCTTCATGGGTAGGTTCCTTTATTAACATATTTCTCCGTGTGTCAATGTTTTTGTTTTAACATTGGTACCGTCATTCCTCAGGGCTCAAGCAAAAAATAGAAAAAATGGTGAGTCGTCTTGTGATCCCAAAGTTGTTGAAGTGTTTGGCATGAGTACCTCCATACGAGAGGCTCAAGAAGAACCAACTGAGACTTATGATGATATCTTCGATGATTTCCCTGACATCCGGGTCAACCTTCCAAGCCCTCAAAAGGAAGCAACTGAAAACATCAACCCGCCCAGTCCTCATAAGGCGCCTGAAGACCCTGATTCAGTCGTCGTCACTGGTACCGCGGTTTTGACCAAACACGTACCAAAAGATGCCCAAGTCTTTGCAGAAAAATATATCACGAAGCTGAAGCTCCCCAATTATGAAAAATTGGAGTTGAAGGAACTATACTCTGGTTTTGTGAGCCGAGCCATGAGATGGAAAAGAGCTTGGCCAACATGATGCGGATAAAACATGAGGTATGATATCTTTTAACCTTCTTGACATGTCCTCCCATTAGCCCTCCAAAGGACGAGTCATCCATGACGAATCGTGCGTTTGTGCCATCTTTCAACGTGTAGCCCCCAAGGGTCGGGTCATCTTTGTAAAGATGAGCTGGGTCTTTAATTTATAACTCGGAATAAAAGCTTCAACCTATAGCCCCCAAGGGTTGGGTCATCTTTGTAAAGATGAGCCAGGTCTTTAATTTATAAATCAAAATAAAGGCTTCAACCTATAGTCCCCAAGGGTCGGGTCATTTTTTTAAAAATGAGTCGGGTCTGTAATTTGTATTTGAGCAAGAGCTTCAGCCTGTAGCCCCCAAGAGCTGGGTCAACTTTTTAAAGATGAGCCATGACTTTAACTTTGTACTTGATGAAAAGCTTCAACCTGTAGGCCCAAGGGCTGGGTCATCTTTTTAAAGATGAGCCACGTCTTGCTTGAAGGTATTACCTTAGAAAAAATGAATCATACATTGGCCCCCAAGTGTCAGGGATGTTGCTTGCAATGGTCCTGAAACTTGCTTTCCCGATGTTTGTTGCAGGAATCTTTGACTCGGGCCGACTCAACTATGGCCGTCTTGAAACAAAGCCTGGCAGAGCAGCGGGATGCTCGAGCTAAGTTTGAAGAGAAACTTCGCCTTGCTCTAGCCAGCATGGAAAAAATGAAGGCAGAGCACAAACAATTTGAAGACAAGGCCCATGCTGACCAAGCTGCCATTTTGAAAAGGGCGGAACAAGCCGAAGAAAAACTAAAAGCCGCCGTACAAGAGCTCTCCGGTTTGAAAAATCACATCTCCAAGATGACCCAGGTTGTGTTTGGTAAGTATCAAGTTCTTCCTTCTGAAAGTGTATTGTACGACCTTGCAACAACTTATGATTCTGCTTCTTATTTGTAGGTCCTCGAGCTGCCACCCTGCAGAATGATTGTATTTTGAAGCTGAAGGCGATCTACACTTTGACGGAGCAGCTGTACACTGGTGGTGTGATGACCATGAAGGTTGTCATGGGCAACAAGGAGCCCGTAAAATCCATCAAGCATATGCTGGACTGTTTGTCAACACTGCGACCCCAGATAGAGGAGCTGAAGAGGTCAGTCGCCCGCAAAGGAGCACTAACTGCCCTAAGCCGGTGTTTGGCCTATGCTCCAAAACTTAAGCCGGAAGAAGTAAGTGGGGGATTTCCGGAGCTAAAAGACGATGGGTCAGATTTCACCGAAGAGGATTACCACCGTTTTGTAAAAGAATCTCGCTTTGCGGCGACTCAACTAGAAGTCGGCCTGGATTTAGGCAAATATTAGGCGGCTTATGATGAGCACATCAAATGGGTTACTCCTCCTTCGTATGAAATCACCGTCCTGACTCCGCGGCACCGTTATAATCCTTTTGACTCTGATGTCGATCTGTCCACCATCTTGACTGACGAAGACGAGTTCCACGCCTTGACCAATTGCAATTGGAAATTGGGCGACTTACAGATCGAAGATGGTGAAAGCTCGAGGCAGGATAACCCGGAGGCGACTTGAGTCAAACTGACATGAAGATCACCCGCGGAGAACACTTTGATCCTCTTATGGCCGGGTCATGTCTCCTGGTACGGCCTTCTGAGCCATGTAATAGTCTAGGATTTTGAAAACAATATTATAACTGTACCTTGGGATGGCGTTTAAAGTTTCACCCTTTATTAATGTGAATCGCCTTGCCCAATGCTTTGCCATTTTTGACAAGAAAAACCTGTTTCCCTGTTTATCAAAGAAAAACAATAAGCCGACTCAATGAGTCGTGGCGGTTTATAATGGAGTTTTTATGAAACTCTTGGGCTATGCCACAAAGATAGTCATAAAGTTCGTCGGCTAAATGAGTTACGACAGGGTAGGACGAGTTTGCAAGACTCTAGTGCTACCCCAGGAAGGCTTTTGCAACAGCCTGAGTTGTTTAGACCGGCTGATCAGGCGTGAGTCAAGCTTCAGTGAAGCAGGTTCAGTGAACCCATGGTTTGTCTATTTTCCATGTGCCGGCTCCCGCTAGCACCCTTCATGTTTTAACCAAGGCAAGTTCAGGGTCCAAAAATTGGATTGACTCGCCAAGAGTACATGGGACCATAGGGCGAGTCGCCAAACACGCAGTCCAGTATAACCATTGTAATGTGTTAATTTTTCACTAGCCAAGAGGGTATTCAGGCTAAACTCAATGAGCAGAAGCCCCCAAGTGACCTATGATTAGGGAAAAGTTGGACATAGGATTACAGAAGCGTGTACGCTCTTACTGCAAAACGACTTGGGAACTAGTAGCCCCCAAGTGAGCCCGCTTAATTCTCAAAACCATATAGGGTGCCTATATTTGAACCGTTCAACGTGGCAACTTTGGTCCTCTTTGGCGTACCAACATCCAGTTTTGAAATAAGTGCAGCATGGCGACTTATGCTCTTTGATGCTGATAGCGTCCATGCTTGGACGACTTATGAAACAATAAAGACTCATGCTTTCAAGAAGGTGAAATGGCAGAAAACCCCAAAGTTCGTGGGCGCCGACCAAAGCTAAGTCGCCAGGGTTATCAACCCGGGGCGGGTGATCCTCCCTACTCCAAACAATGGGTTGCTCCGACCAGTTGAGGTATCTGGGGAGCGCCGGCTCAATAACGCTGAAGGCTGTGTGCTTCACCTTTCGTCCCTTTTGCAAGTAGTAGTGGTGAACACATGATATTGCCCGTTGTTTAACTCCTTAGGATTATTCTAGAAGCCGCCGTTGTCATTCTGCTGCTGGGAGCCGCCTTGCAGAGGCTGCTGGTGAAAAACACCATGCGCATTGTATTGCTGACTGTTCTGGACCTGATACTGCCTGGCATTAGCGTGTGACCCGCCCTGCGGGCCCGGGTTAGGAAAACCACCAAACGGGTTTCTGTGTGAGCCGCCCGCACCAAATTGATCTTGGTGTCCGCCATGGTTGCCTCCTTGCCCGTTTTTTAGTGCTTCAGCACGGAACTCCTGCATCACATAACAATCTTCCCAAGAGTGGGTAGACGAACCTTCGGCGATAGCGTGTTGTGGGCAGGGGCCTTTGAGTATCTCATGTTAGTTGCGTGTCTTCTTCCCGCTGAAGCCCCTTTTCTTCTGACGCTGGTTCCCGTTCACAGCGTTAGTATTGGCAATGAAATCGGTGACGCCTTCCTTCTACCTCTTTTTCCCTTGTCCCACGGGGTTGTGGTTGCCTCGCCCCTGGAACTGAGGGTGGCCTTTGGATGACTCGCCTCTCCTGGCGGTGCTGACTTTGTCGTCATCCTCCCCAGGATCATTGGTATCATCTGATTCGGCATACCTAGTCAGAGTGTCCATCAATTCCCCCATGTCTTGCACCTTACGTTTGAGTCGCCCAAGCTTCAACACCAAAGTCTCGTAGTGACAAATTTTCTCCAAGATCAGCACAGCCTGAGCCGCCGAGACGCCATCTAACGAATGGATCACTTCTGCGACTCGCCGCGTCCAGTGGTGGGCCGACTCATCTGGACGTTGGACACAGTGTTGTAAGTCGACGATGGTCATCCGACGCTTGCAAGTCCCTCTGAAATTTTTGATGAAACGTTCCTTCAACTCGGCCCAGGTGTTGATGGAGTTGGGCGGCAGGTTCTTCAGCCAAGTGCGCGCTGTCCCTTCAAGCATCATTGTGAAATACTTGGTGCAGACCGCCTCACTCACATCGAGCATATCCATCGCAAGCTCGTAACTCTCAATCCATGCCCCTGGCTCTAGATCCGGCGTGTAACTGGGGACTTTTCGTGGACCTTTGAAATCTTTCGGCATACGCTCATTGCGAAGGGCGGGTGCTAGACAAGGTATCCCGATGTTCCTGCCACTTGTCTCGGCCTGTGCAGGGGAAGGCAAGGTGTAAGCCGGATAACCTTGACCCGCCGCGGCCGCCGTCTCCATCAGGCGGGCGGCTCATGCCGCATCCACAAGCTCTTGAGCCCGCGTGTCGGGTATTCCGGGCGGATTGATCTGCGGTAGCCGTCGTCGTTCACTGGACACTGCGGGCGGGTCATCATGACGACTCCTGGTGTGACTTGCCTGAGGCGTGGAGTGTAGCCGCTCGCGGCTATATGAGTACTACGCGTGTTGGACTACCCCTGTTTTCAGCATCTCAATGGCGTTCCTTGCCTCCACCTCAACCGGAGAGTTTCCGTGAATGGGGAGAGATTCAAGGTGGCGGGTTGATGCTAACATGTTGTCAACGGGGTTCGAGAAGTGACCCAACGGTGTCTGGAAGCGGGGTGCATGAGCCGCCGCCGGCTGAGGCGCATGTGGGATGGGCGGTGGCTAAGCCGGATCACCTCGCGGGGTGACTTGCCATGGCCGGTTGGGCTCCATCCAAGGGGTATGTGGACTATCAAAGAGCCGAGTTGGGTTTAAATCGGACGACAGACGGTTGTGATGCCTTCTCTGGTGAATCGCATCGGAGGCGCGTTGTTGTCGCTCAAGCCGCCATCCCTCAGCATTCAGCCGTTCTGTATCCGCGGTGATCTGGGCCTGTTGTGTTGCCATCATGGCGGCTTCTCCTTCTACGTCGCGCTGGATTTTTGCCATCTCTTCCCTTAGTTTTGTTAACTCAGCGTTGACCTCTTCCTGGTTCTCCGCTGTCACAGTGATCGCCATGAGTTTGGCCATCTCTGCTACTAGATCCGCCATAGCTTGAGCCGGAGTCTTCCCCGATCTGCTGGCTTCGTTGTTACCAGCTGCGTTTGGGTGAGGTGGCGCTGCTCCTGCCATGTAGATGGCGACTTGACGGTGGGGACCTTCAACATCCTCGGAGATTACTACTTCGGGCAACCCCCCGAGCTGTCCTTCATGAAGAGGGTAGATTGAATGTGTGTTGCCTATGGAGACTCGTCTTCCGAGTTGACAGGGGCGATCTCCTGGATCACTGGCTCATCCGGTAGGTCGGTTCCTTGTGTAAAACCAATAAAAGCATGGTGTTTCCTGACCTGATGTTTGGCGGGATGGGCGCACCGAGCAGGCTCGACGATGTCGGTGAAGGTGTTCGGCTCAGGTACGTGAGCCCCAATCTTGCCAATGAAGATGTGAATCTTGTCGAAGCGGACCCTATATCCAGATTCGATTGAATCAGCCTCAGGCCCCCATTGAGAGTTGTCAATGTAGTACCTCCCACGACGGCTCTTCGTCATGATGCCGACCGCGTAACTTCCTAACCCTGGAAGGGCTCCATTTGAGAACTCAACTCCACTATGCGCTTGCCCCACGGTGGGCGCCAACTGTCGTGGTTTTGTCACGGCACATGTCCTCGTGAAAGGACTTAGTGATGGAGCCATCGCACCTTGGCGGCGACTCAAAGAGGGTGAGCGGAAGCAAGACTTTGGTTTACCCAGGTTCGGCCCCTCATGTGGAGGTAAAAGCCTACGTCCTGCTTTGTGTATATTAATGGTGGATACGATTACAAGGAGGGCGTAACTCGCCTGACCTAGCTCTCGATGGTTTCTAACTTAACCCCTCTGCCCTAGAGACTCGCCTTTATATATAGGTCGAGGCCCTAGGGATTACAAAGTCCTAGCCACGTTACAAACCATGGCTTTCCATATCTCTAAGTCGCCGTGTCTTCAAATCAGGAAACCTCCTTGGCGACTTATCTTCTCTTAATCTTGAACCGCCATTCAGCTCGTGGGCCCTGGCAGCCCCTTTGTCAAGGTCTTCTGGCACATTTCAGACCATGGGCCAAGGCTTATCGTGATCGTTAATGTAGAGTCTTCGTTTTACCTGACCCGACCCAATAGGGCGGGTCACACCGTAGGTAATATCCCCAACAGGTACCAATAGTCAAACATTTTGCACATCAGTACCACTTCAGGGACTAATTGTTGCGAAAATGGGCTGATAGTCGTATAAACCCATATTGACCACGTATCTGACATGGCTGGCCCGCATGTTAGGCGACACGGTGGCGTACACGGACTGAACCAGCTCGGTCGCTCGTTGTGTCTCGTTTGAACCATGTCGAACTGGACGAACCCTAGCCTTGCTCTCCCCTCTCCCTTTCTGCGCGGCGACTCCTGGCGGCGGTGATGGCGGCGGCGACTACCGACGGTGATGACGTTGTGTGTGGGTATGGAGACCTTCCCGGCCTCGGGCCAGATGACCACGTAGGTCTGGCTATGGACGACGGCGGCTCCAGTTCGTACCACTCCTACAGCGATGATGAGGATTTGGAGAAGGAGGCAATGTTGTCCATGGAGGATAGGGTGAAGCTGGCAGAGATCTGGGTGGCCAACACTACCACTAGCCATCAATGGACCAGTGGTGCTGGTGGCGGCGTGGTGTAAGTGCCTCTACTCTATCCCTATTTATTCCTAATAAAAATCTGGTGGGCTAGGGTTAGTTGCTCATTTGATAATATTTTTGTCAACTGTAGTTTGCATGATGGTGTTTGGGAACTGTGGATTCACTTTGATTCGCAACCCAATTTGGATAAGAAGCTATGTAGCTCAGATGTTACATTTCTGAACCTATGTGCAGCGTTGCAAGCACAAGTTTTTTTTTCTGATGAGATGTACCACATGAAACATTTAGGCATAGGAGAGGAGAGAGAGAATGGCTTAGAATTGATTGACACAAACATCAAACTGCAGCAATTGAAGAAGGAATATAAGCATAGTATAGTTCTAAATTTGCTAGTGAGGGCAACACCAACTTTTTTATGTCAAAGAGAAGAGAAATCAAATGTCAGTAATGTCATTAATGTCTGTCATAGAGAAGAACAATTAGCAGCAATATTGTATCAACCAGTTGTTCTATATGATCTCAATGAGCCTGCAGTTCTTGCTGTTGATCTAGAAGATGTTGTTTTTCATAGCAGTGCTACTCAACCTACTGTTGTGTGCACCCAACAGAGCATAAACTTCAGAAAGGACAAGCTCAAAGTTGTAATGGAGGAAGAGCCAATGTTTGAGCAGGCACATAATAGTAGTGATGAATCTGAGGATGCATATGACAGTGATAACAATCCTTTCTGCACGGAGAAGTACATGATTTCTGAAGATGCAGAGATAATAGAGGGGAATAACTTAGCAGAGGAAGAAGATGTAGATCGAGATGAAGATTCATATGAGGAACAACTACATTATGAGGGTGACACCGAGGTTGAGGATTTGTTTGAGATGGAGGAGGAGGAGCAGGATGTCAATGTTTTTGCAAGAGAAGAGCCTTCAATGCAAAAACCTTCAAAAAAGAGGAAGAAACTTGAAGTTAGGAAAGGCCCACTAATAGGTCACATTCAAGTGTGTTAGAGGAGGTGAAACCTGATTTCATTCCTTCATCAGATGAAAAATATGATTGGTTGTTGTTTGAGGATGAATATGATGGACATGAGCCATTCTCATTTGTGCTACCTAAAGGGAGGAAGAGTAGGGCCAAGCAAAGGAAACCAAGGATCCGGTACAATGACAAACTTGAGCAACCACATCAACAGTTATGTCTGTACATGTGCTTTAAGGATCAACATCAATTCAGAGAAGCTTTGTTGAGCTTACACATCACACAGGCCAGAGACTTCAGGTATCACAAAAACTCATATCAAAGGATCATTGCTTGTTGTAAGCAAGATCACTGCCAGTTTTGCATAGTTTTTGTAGTTATCAAAGGGGAGAAGACTTTTGCTATTAAGAAAATGAGGCTGGAGCACACTTGCCTTACCAACACAAAGAAATCAAGGATTAGTGCAAAGTGGCTTGCAAAGACCTATGAGTCATTGTTCAGGTCTGATCCCACCACTAGCATACACACTTTGATTGACAGGTGCAGGGAGAAGTATGGTGTTGATGTGGCAAGGCACTTGGCTTATAGGGACAAAAACCTTGCTGTAGAAGTTGTGCTAGGAGAGCACAAGAAGCAGTATCCAAGACTTAGAGATTATGCTCATACCATCATGGATACAAACCCTGGTAGTAGAGTTGTAGTTACAACATTTACTCCAAAACCTACTACAAAAATACCACATCCAGGACCAAGGTTTCATGCTATGTTCTTCTGCATAAATGGAGCAAGGGAGGGATTTCTGAATGGATGCAAACCATTCATTGGTTAGTTATGACTTTATTGTGCATCACAAATTTTAATTGTTTACCACTGCTTTATAGTGACATAAATTGTTCTTTGCTTGTATCAACAAGTGTTGATGGATGCTTCATTAAGCTGGCCACTCGTGCTCAAGTCCTTGCTGCCACTGGAAGGGATGGCAATAAGCCAATAACAATATTTTCCCACTTGCATTTGCTATAGTTGGACAAGAGGACACAACTAACTCGTGTTGGTTTATGCACTAATTGATGATATGTCTAGGAGGTGAAACTGGAAAATTTGGTCCTTATACTATCATGTCTGATAGACAGAAGGTATGCATGCATCTTCATGTTATTAAGTTCTGCATTAGCATTTTATGGTATAGATATAGTTGTACATTAGCTAAGTTTAGCATGCTATGTGATCAGGGGCTGCTAAATGCAGTAAATCAAGTTTTCCTAAACTGCCATCAAAGATTTTTCCTTAGACACCTCTATGCAAATTTCCAGATTGCTGGGTTTAGGGGGGAAGATCTTAAGAAATGCATGGATAATGCCAACTATGCTTATAACCAACACAAGTTTAACATTGCCATGAATGATTTGAAAAATGAGAGTGAGGAAGCTTGGAAGTGGCGAAGTGGAATACCTAAGCACACATGGGCTAGGCATGCTTTTGACACTAACTGCAAGACATACTTGGTTGTTAACAACCTGTCTGAGGTGTTCAACAATTACATCCTAGATTTTAGGAAAAAAACCTATTAGGACTATGATTGATGGTATCAAGGACAAGCAGATGGTGAGGTGGAATAGGAACAGAGAGAGAGAGAGAGGAAAGGCAGCTTTGTGGGAGATTACACTGCATTATGCTGAGAAACTAGAGGTGGAAAAGGAAAGGGACAGATTCTGCAAACCTATCCAAGTTGGTGTAAATCTATGGCAAGTGACAAGTGGGCAACAAACACATGTTGTAAGTTTGGAAGTTCATACATGTGGGTGCAGAAAGTGGGACATGTCTGGCATACCATGCAACCATGCAATATCAACAATTAACAAGGCAAAAAGATTTCTAGAGGACTATGTGTGCAAATTCTTCAAAAAACGTTTCTACCTAGCTTCTTATCAGCCAATGATATATCCTGTTCCTAGTGAACATGATTGGACAAGGACAAGTGGACTAGACATAGAGCCACCCAAATTTCATGTGAAGAGGGGAAGAAAGAAAGAGAAGAGAATAAAGGGCAGATTTGAGGTTCCAAAACCAAAGGACAGTTCAAGAATGGCCACTATAACATGCAACAATTGTGGGCTCCAAGGCTACAGGTACACCAACTGCAGACAACAGTTGAGACCAGAGTTGACTCTGAGGAAAAACAAGCATGCGGTGAACCCTTGTTAATTTCTTTGCATCTTTTATGTTCATGTGCTAAATACTTTTATGTTTATGTGCTTTGCAAGGCACCTACAAGATCAAGTACTGAAGAAAGATCACAACCTCCACCTTCAAGATCATAGCCTCCACCTCCAGGATCACAACCTCCACCTGCAAGATCTACAAGAAGGTCAACTAGCAGTGCCAGTGTTCATAGGCCTTTCACTACCCCAAGATTTGCTGCTGGAGGTTCATCATCTGCTCCTGCCCCAACATATGCAGCTGGAGGTTCATCATTTGTTCAAAGGCCAACAAACCATTTTGGCTGGATGGCATTTTTTACTGCCAGTGGTAACCATCGCGGATGTACTAAGTTCTATGATGTGTACTAAGTAACTTATGGTGTACTAAGTGACTTATTATATGACAGTGGTAACCATCACTCATGTACTAAGTGACTTATTGTGTACTAAGTACTAAGTGATGTGTACTAAGTGACTTATTGTGTGGTAAATGATGAGTACGAAGTGATTTTCTGGTTCTATGATATGCTAATGACTCAAGTCATCTATCAATGCAACATATAAAAAGATATATAACAAACCACAACATAGTGGGGTTGAACATACATCAAGTCACTTAAACATGCATAATTTAGAGAATCTTACAATAGAACATGGGTACAAACCATAGCATAGTGGATTTCAACCTAAAACATTCAAAAGTTACAACCAATACATCCATACATTTTACTGCATTAAAGAACCATAATTCACAAAAGGGCAGCACATTATACTTCTTATTCACCATCTTCATGTGGATCTTAATCTTCATCTTCATCTAGCTCATCCATCCAAAATGTCCCTCATCATCTTCAACTTCTCTTGGTTCTTCTCCACTGCCTTCAACTGATCAGCAATCTCCAGCTTCAGCTCATCCCTACGTTTAATGAGATTCTCCATTTCTTTCTTCACACCACCAATGTGAAGGTTGAGCACCCCAATGTCATCTTTGACTTTTTCCTCAGAATTGTTTGGTTTATCAACCCGAACCTTCAAATTGTAGTTCTCTTCACTTAGCTTCTCCTTCTCCTTCGAATGATTAGCCTTCTGGTTCCTAATGACCCTGCCTTGAGCTTCTACAAGGTTCATAAGCACTGAATAGTTCCCTTGAAGTTCCATTTTCTCTGCCTCTTTCTTCTCAATCTCGGTCTTCATGACAACCACATCAGCACGAGAGCTCTGTGCACCATTCACCTTATCCTGTAAATAGCTGAAATCCATGACCCTCTCCACCTGGGCATTGAGCAGTTGATTCACATCTCCTACTAGTTTGTCATAGTTTGCATCAAGATTCCTTTTCTCTTCTGTCAGATGGTGAATTTTCAGTGAACTCTCCAAGTTATCATTCCTCCTAGCACTCTTGCTGTCTTCCAACATTTCCCAAAGTTTCAACAATGCATTTTGCATTGTGGGAGGCCACTCTGGGTCTACCCACCCAACAAAACCACAATTCTGAGGTTGCTCCAATACAAAAAACACATATTATATTACTTTGTACAGCACACCAATTAAAATGTCACCACCTACATAAATAAAAACTACTATTGATTCATTTAGTAGTAATCAGTAGTAATGATTCATTTAGTTAAAATGTCACCACCTACATAAATAAAAAAATGAGCAGTACTAATGACCACTACTTGACATAAAGAATGAGCTTTTGTGCTTGTAACTAAACAATGAGTACATATAACTTGACATAAACAATGAGCTTCTGCACTTGTAACTAAGCTCATTCTTTAGTAGTACTACATAGGAAATAAGAATGACCATTTTGTAATAAACAATGACCATCAGGAGGAACTAAGCTCAATCTTTAATAGTACTACACTGGAAATAAGAATACCCATTTGAAATAAACAATGACCATCAACAGGAACTAAGCATTCTAGAGCCTAAACTAAGCATCACCAAAAACAGGGCATCCCCAAGACAGATCATACTGTGAAAAATGTAAATAAAAAATATATCACACGGATTCTTACCAGCTGAGCACACACTAAAAACCTCCTGCTTGTCTCAAATCCTTCAAATGCTATGCGATGCTCAGGTGGCAGCCGATGCTCCGGGCAAACATCCAGGGCCGAAATCTCGATGCCCATGTAGTCTTCGTCTTCGATGCTAGCAAGGATCTAAAAAACCAACCAAAAATTAGAGACAAATCCCCCCAAGTAAAGAAACAGAAACCCTAACCCTAACCCTAGCTCTACAACTGACCTGGTACTGCATGCCATCGGAGGAAGAGCTGATGTCCAGACTGGACATGTCGTTGCTACTTTCATCCTCATAAACCATGGCGCGGCGGCGGTGGTGGTGACGGTTGACGATCGACGGCGAGAGGGGCATAGGTGAGGGAGTGCGATGAGAAGGGGGAGAAAGGAGGCGTCTGGCTCGGTGGACGGGGCCCAGGCGAGTTACAGCGAGCGACCGAGCTGGTTCGGTCCGTGTATGCCACCGTGGCGCGTGACATGCGAGCCAGGTATGTCAGATACGTGGCCAACACGGGTTCATATGAGTGTCATCCCATTTTGCAACAATTAGTCCGGGAAGTGGCACTGGCATGCAAAACTTTTGACAATTGGTACCTATCTGCCATGACGTGCCCAAGTGTGGTAGTGCTGTGCAATTATCTCCATGCTTCAACTGGTTGACCATAGTAGTGAGCTCGGTCACCTTGATATCCAGGTCATGCAACTTTGTTTCCACAATCCTCTCAAGGCTCTTCTGATTCAGCAGAATGTCTTTGATGTTCTTCTCCATCCGTTGGATGATGGTGATAAGAAATGACATCTAATCACCTTTGTACCTTAACACTAGAGCAATAATGGCTCTCGCTACCTCTGCGTGGGCCTCAACCTCTACCTCATCCTGAGTTGTAGCTGAAGTGGGATGGATTGGATCCATCACCACAACATTATACTTGAATTCTGACCTGAGTGGCAGGTGTTGACGATCAAGTAGATAAATGCTCTTCCCAACCTTGGAGTTGATCAACATGTGAATGTATGGAGCATATCCACAAGACCTTTTTTGGTGAGCAGCAGTCCTCTTGATTGTTTCAACAATAAAATCCATCACGCTAATCCTGGTGTGTGTGTCTATATGATGCAACATATTGATGGAGTACCCCCTCATGATCGTGTCATCACCTCATTTGGGCATCAAGGTTTACCTCATAATAGTGTTTGTGGTGGGTAGTCCACCTTGCAAGAAATAGGCAGAGCCAAGCTTGTGTGTCTTCATATATTGCTTGTGAACTGGGTTATACTTGTTAGCCATGGAGTTGTGGTTCATCTAGGCCTTAGTATAAACATACAGATCTCCATCATGTACCACTGGCGCTCCTAAGATGGTAGCCCACTCATCAACAATAGATTTGTACCTTGTGCCTTCAACTATCCATTCAATTCTACCATCTAGATAGAAATGACCCGAAGAGTAGAATTGCATGCTCATCTCATTGTTCCATGCCTTCATCTCTCTGCCAACAAAGTTCTCAATGTTTATGGCCCTGGAGATTTTTTGCACACGAGGAAAGTAATCTTCATTCTCCTTGATGCAGTTCCAGTCTACAAACCTCATGTCATAGACAGCCGGACTCTTGTCTAATAAGATATTCTCATAAAAGTCTTGCTGCTCCTATGTGTGGAAGCGAGCTTCTACAATAGTTCTTCTTCTGATAGCATATGTATCAGCAGATCTCCACTTCCTGAGCCCTTGATCCTTCCTGTCCTTCATATTCTCGGCTATAGGATGATCATCATTATGCTCTGGGAAATGAGGTATCAGCTTCCTCAAAATAGAAATCTCTTCATCCTCTACAACATCTTCCCTGGAGGTTGTACCTTTGTTTTTTCAGCTGTCAGAATATCTCTGGTGGTTTTCTTGGGTTTGGTGGCAGCTGACTTCTTGACCTTGGGTGCAAAGGATTTAGCCTTAGATGCATGCTTGCTTGACATTGCATCTTTCATCAGTTTCCTATGCTTGGAAGGAGGTGTGTTTGCTAGAACCTCCTCCGCCTCTTCCTCCTCATCATTTGGGTACTCACCTGTTGAAGGTTGAACAACAACTTTGAAAAAGCTGCTCCTCTGCCTCTTCTATCCTGACTTCTTAGCCAAGACTTTTGTCCTCCCAGTACCACTCGGTTTCTCTGAAGATAGAGACAACCCTCTCTTGGTTGCAACTGACTTTGGAATCTTTGTGGCAGTTGCCCTCTCTTTGTGCTTCTGGGAAGTGCTCTCACCAGGAACAAAATCTACATCTTTCTCATCTGAGTTCAGCTTGTTCCTTGCCCTAGTAGCTACCTTGGGAAGATCATGGGAGCTAGGGGTACGTGGATCAGACTGGCTTGCCTCAGGACTAGTGCCTGAATCAAGACCAATACTCTTCTCTCTGAATGCATTCTGACTATCCTCTAAACTTGACATGTTGCACATAAGTTGGCTGTGTGAATAGATATATAATAGTGAAAAATAAGAGCATCACAAAACATAGTTGTTTTTGCCAAATTTGAACTCAAAATATTTGTTTTAGGATTCTTCTATGTGGGTTTCGGTTCCATCGAGTTTTGATTTTCGGAGCCTTCGAGACCGACTTTCTCCTTAACAGAGACTTGGTCATCTTTTTGGTTTCACCAAGAAAGGTTACTCGGTCTCACTGAGAGAGTTCTCAGAGCCCCCAAAACTGAATCGATGGTACTGATTTGTTTGCATTCGGTGACACCGAGACGCAAATAGCAAAACCAAAAACCTAAAAAAAACATTCACCTAATCTAGCGGAGTTATCTAGTGGATAGATGTGTTTCAATCTATGGCATGAAGAGGAACAAAACCAATTGCGCAAGCTTTGGAGCAAGGAGCGCAAAAAGGACCGATTTCTTACCCTAATGCAACAAAGAAGTTGCTACGGCGGCGATGGCGGGGCAGATTGCCATCGACGGTGGTGAACTCTGACAGCGAGGGCGGGGCGGATTGCCATCGACGGCGGCGAACTCCGACGGCGAGGGCGCACGAGAGACAAGGTAGATGTCATTGGACTTCTAGAGTGACAACACAGGGTTGCCGAAGGCCGAGGGGTTGAAGACCTTCTCAATTTCGGGTATGCGGGTATATATACCCTTCTGCTCTCGGTAGCACCGATTTCCCAATATCGGTGCCACCGAGTTTCTTAACTTCCAGTAGACAGAGAAACTCGATGACACCAAGATTTCGATTTCGGTGGTACCGAGGTGCAAAAACCAGATCAACTCTAGTGCTTCGATGAAACCGAGTTTGTGAAGTTGGTTACACTAAGTTTCACATGGGAGGTTTTGGAAGTTAGCTTTTTGTCAGAAGGGGACTCTGAGTGCTCCTCACACAGAGGGTCCAAAAAGTGCTCGCTCAAATTTTGTGATGAATTATGAATAAAATTTGAGAAGAGAAAGCATAGATAGATATGGTGTACTTAGGCATTCTTGTATATCCAATTGGCCAATTAAAATGAAAGCCAAGTAACAACAACTGTATATCCTCGAATGAGTAAAAATATGCATGTCAAGATGCTCACACAATAAGATGTCAAATGAAACATGGCAAACGTGCACAACCACTCTAGTATCTATCAAGCACTTTGGCGATGACGAAGTCGTCTATATATGAGTATATTGACTTAGGCGCCAAGTAAGAATA
Organism: Hordeum vulgare subsp. vulgare; assembly: GCF_904849725.1. NCBI lineage: Eukaryota > Viridiplantae > Streptophyta > Magnoliopsida > Poales > Poaceae > Hordeum > Hordeum vulgare. The sequence goes on along the minus strand of NC_058520.1, from coordinate 294,045,987 downwards.
CTTGATCATAGGTCATACTTATAGTTTAAGCACAAGTGGGGTTACCACTTTTACATGCAGCTTTTAATGTGTTCACATCTTGTGAGATGCTTTGAATCAAGTCATAGAGTAAAGCCCCCCTTGATGTGACATCCCCCCTAAGAGGGACAAACTAACCTTGGGTGTTGTCATAGAAGACTTCATGTAGGTGTTGTAGTGGGGGATGCTCAAAGTTGATGAAGATCATCTTGAGTTGGGAGCAATCCTTGTTGTTTTGTACTCTTCTCACCTACATGGGTGTCACACCGTGTGTTTTGCCTCTCCTAACTATGTCAACATAGCTCAAAATTTTGAACCATTTAAAACTTTTTGTGTGCATGAGATGATTGAATTGTTTGCTATGTCCTTGTTTGCCTATATGGGTTTTTACTCACAAAGATTATTCCCTCTCTAAATACTCATCTTCCTTCTCCAAATCCTTGTCCAATGATCATACCATGTGTATATCACCTAAAATGTTTTTTTTCAAAATATTATTTTGACCAAAAAGCATTTATTTACTTTAAGTCTTAAAAAATCCCTGAGTTGAGATTTGTAATACAGGTTCTCTATTCATGATGAATGTTTTGCCCTAAAGACTTTATTTGTATCCTATTATGAAAAAGACTTACCAAAACCACATAATTATTATTTTGTAAGTTATTTTCCTGATTTAATGAAATACTTCTTTCTAAGGCCAGAAATGTACTTTTGTGAAGAAAAAAATATTTTCTTGCTTTAAAAAGTATTTGAGAAAAATTAGGAAAGCTCAATGGACATATATCTTCCATATATAAGAGTTTCAACACATGGTCATGTTCAAAATATTGGACAAAACCCTCCAAAACCCTTTCTGCCTATTTCAAGCTTTTGAAAAATTATGGAAATACTCTCAAATAATTCTAGCATATCACACATGATATATGTGATGATCTTGCCAAGTTTCATCTCAATCCAAGTTGATTTGATTCACCAAAATATTCCAAAACTCTCTTTGTCGAGAACCAAACTTGAGCAACTTTTTATTGCCAAGTGTCTCCATTTGTGCTCAAATTTTGTGGACACATTCTAATACCCTAATAATGCATCCACACCAAGTGGTGCATTAAGGAGAACAAATACGCTCGTCCAAATCCCCTCAAACCACTTATGTTGGTTTATAAAATTGGGAATATTTGCATTGTCAAGTTTCTCCAATTGATCCCAAAAATTTTGGCCATGCTCTACTCCCCAAATAATGTGACCCACCAAGTGGTGCATTAGGGGGAATTAATTTGCATGGATAGTTCTAGAGAAAGCCATTCGTGCCCATTTCTATGGTTTACCAAGTTTGCACTAGAAACTTTCTCCAACAAATCCCAAAATTGGTGAACATGCTTATTTCCACCTAGCATTAACTCGTGTTAAGTTTCATAGCAAGGAGAGCAACTTTGCTAGCCCAAACATCCATCAAACACCTTGTGCCTTTGCTCTTGCTCAATAATTAAAGTACTAGAGGAGCCCTCCTTGAGCCGAAATTTTTACCACACTTTATCCTAGTGACCATTTACCTCTAGTAACCTTTTCATGGACTCAAAGAAATCATGGAGTGGGATATAAACCACATTTCCAACCCTGGACATCACCCTTTTCTCTCCCTCTTAGCTTTCCTTCTCAACCAAGCAACCCAACAACATATTACGACTTTCCCTTATTGTTTACTCCCTCCTAGGCCTAGTGGACAAGGTTGGCCACACCCAAGATCCAAGTGGCCACGCCAGAGCGCGTGCAAACACGCCCATGCTGACAAAAACCCCGCTCTGGAGCACCCTGTAGCACACTCAAGCGCTAACGCCACAACACTGACCGCCTTGAGCCCCTTCCGATCGCCAGCGGGACCACATCGACATCTGCGACACGCCACATGGTCGGGCCGCTCATCTCTCTCCCTCCTCTTGCTTTCCTCACATGTGCACCGACCCGGCTCGAGAGCTCCAATCCGAGAGCTCACACGCATGAGCCCTGCCGGCCTCCGACTCCTCTCTCTCCTCTTTCGAGGAAATAGGCCACGCCCACTAACCCCGTTGACACACCCTGGAGCTCCCCCATGGCCCCTAGCCTCGCTTTCATCGCGATCGTGGATGTTGTCGACGGTAAGCTCGTGTGCTAGCTATTTAAGCCAGCTGTGAGAACCCCTCACGGCTCCCTTAGCTCTCTCTCTCTCTTTCCCACAAAGCCCCTGGAACAAACCCCTCGTCCTCCCGTTCCCTCCTTATCTCCCCATTGCTGAAATTGCCGCCGCGGTCTCCCTTCGAATTCAAGCTCCCTCGAGCTCCCGCTCCGCCCCTGACCCATCCAGTGCCTTCTCATCATCGTGGCGAAGCCCCCTAGGACGCCATTCCTTCCGGAGCGCCCTAAAGCTCGAAGCCAGTGATGGACGACGACTCTTCCGCACGCACCTAGGCCAACGTTGCTGCTCGCCTCCCATGCAAGCGCGCGACACCGGGATGGACGTGGTCCAGCCTTCTGAACCGGCGTGTAGCCCGGTCCTCGCCGAAGGTGGCTCGTGCCGCCGGAGCAGGCACCAGCGAGCGCTTCGTCCCGCCCCTGCCTCACCCCTCCTCGAGCGGGAGGAGGAAGACAGCCCTGTGGGCATGCCCCTATCTACGAGACAAAGGCCGGGCCCACGGATTTAAGAAGCGCCCTCGCTTCTTCCGCCTTTGTACACAGGAAGCGTATTCCCTAGAGTACGCATTTACGCGGCCCACCTCCTTGCGGTGAAAGCACCTTGGGCGTAATACACCGCCGCCATTGGCGCTGGCTGCCGAGCCGAGCCACCGGGCTGGCCGAACTATTATTCCACGTCCAATGCACTATTTTTTTTCCTTTTGGGTATGGATTCTTTTATTTTTTATTTTCAGAGGAGTAAAATAATTCATAACTAATTCATATGACATCCAAAATTAATTATTCAAATTCCTACAGATTCCTAAAATCATGTGCTATCCAAATATGTGCATTGCACATTTTCCAGAGAGATTTTCTGTAGCGATCAAATTCAAACTCAAATTTGAATTATTCAAACTCCACCTTGCAAAATTCCTAGAGGGTCCAAATCAACTCCAAATGGTGTGATTCAAGTTCCTAGTTGTCTATAAAATCTTAAGCTATTTTTCTAGCCTTAGTTAATTTTTTCCTATGCTATATTTTGGTTGGACCAACTAAATAGCCCCATTTCTATTTATTCCATCTTATTAAATCTCTAGGAAATTCATCCCAACTCCAAATCCAATGAAAGCACTTCCAAAAGTCTTCTAAAATCATGCCCTATTAAATGAGTGCCTCCACTTATTTTTTAGAAAATATTATGTGTAGACTTCTTGTGGGGCCAATGTTGCCTCCGTTTCCACCATTCAAAATTCTCTGGTGATCAAAATCCATTAGAACAAACTTTTGATATTTTTCTTCTGGCCAGATATGTCCAAGAATTTTTTTCCTATTTATAGAGAACTTTTATTTTCTGCTTGTTTTGTTTCTTATTGTGGGTGTTTGTGATGATAGTTGATGAAAAAATGAAGTGCTCGGAGTTGGACGAGAAGTTATGAAGACCCTGAAGACTTGTCTGAACTAGGATAGCAATCCCTTGACCATGACTTGAAACCACTTCTGCAAGTCATGTAGCACCTTGTTTTATTGCATCTGAATCATGTTGAATCGGTGACCACCTTGGTGGGTTATCTCTGGTAACTCCTCATTGATACTTGCACTGACCATGACCTTACCTTCATATGAGGGTTGTGCGGGTGGGAAGTAGATAGGTTGCTAAGTAGTTGCTGCGCAAATGGGATGGGAATATGCATGGTGACAGAAAAATAAATTGTTTCAAAAACTTTTCGAAAAACCCGTCGGGTGCCACTAATGGCTGAGGGAAATGGTGGTTATCTAGGTAACCACTTGAGAAAGAAGTGGTGTACCAAGGCAAGTGAGCGTGTTGTTTCGAAAATGGATTGGTTTAAGTTGTGACCGTTACTCCAACCGTAGATGTGCGACCATGATACCCCTTTATGGGACAGGGCTTTGTTGATTACATTGGTTGATGCTAGCAGAGAGCCCGCATTACTAGTGGTGGGAAGGCTAGAGTTACCCTCTCGATATGGGGTCGTGCCAGGTAGGGCGACCATGGAGTGTTTTCATAGACACTGGGCAGGCCGTTGGTGCCTTCATGGATGGTATGATTAGGAGAGAGGCTCGAATGATGTATGTCATGAAGGCTAGGTACCAATCGAGTGGGCTCTTTGTTTAGTGTCGCCAGGCAAAGGCATTGTTCGGGTGCTTCCCTCGGGTATGTATTATACCGCGGGTCGTGGATGACACGGAAGTTCCTCGCATCTTGTGGGTACAACACACAAATCACTGTAGAGTGTAAAACTATTCGAATAGCCGTGACCATGGTCAAGGACAGTTGGATGACCTCTCTTTGGCTACACCCATTATTACAAAACTATGTTTGTTGTGAGAAAGATGATATGTGGGCCTCATCGGATGACTTGGCATGATGATGGAACATGAGATGTTCCTCCCCTGTGTATGTTGATATCGTTAACTTGTTCATACAGATATCAGTTACTTCATGATGCATGCCTTCATATGATGTTGATCATGACATTGCACCTAAAACTAGCTTTCTGTAACTTACCTACTTAGTGTTATATCATGCACTTTTATTACCTTGTACCGCAACATGGGTTGATTGCGAGTACATTCAAAGTACTCATTGGCTTGCCACTGGTTATTTTATTGGCCAGGCATGAGAGAACATGATATGATGAACACTACCTTGGTGACATATTTGCAAGCTAGGATTCTTACCAGGCAGAATGCCAGTAGGGTTAAGGAAGATGGCATGGGTTCACGCTATCGTTGAAATTTTGCGCTGCAAATATATGAAAACTTGGCCATAAAGGCCATATTCGAGCAAAACGGTATGTAAAGGATGTAAGACTCTTGTTATTCAGTTTTTGTGTTTTCAGTGAGCATTGGTCTCTGGGATCACTAGCACTACTAGGGAAAACCCTAGTAGTAGCACTGGAAATATGCATAGCAGTAACGCTGGGCCAAGCGCTACTGCTATCGCGCTACAACTAAACCCTAGTAGTAGCGCTGGTATGGGTAGCGCTACTGGTAAGTAGTGTTAGCAGTAGCGCTTCCCTGTCCAGCGCTACTGCTAACTATAGTATTAGTGCTTGCTCATAGAAAGCGATGCTGCTAAGCAGCGCTACTGGTAAGTATTTACCAGCACTACTGCTAACTTTTATTGCTTTCACAGATTTGCACCCTCTACGTATTTGTGATGTATTTATACAGATTCTATACAATAGTTTCATCACATCATATTAAACATACACCATTCTCACATATCATAGACATACAATAGTCTCGTCATACCATCATCATCATCATCATTCAACACAAAATATCATCACATCATCTCGAAAATAGCGATACGTAAGTGCGATCATGTCATGTCTCGAATAAGTGCAACTGCATGGTCATGGCACACCCACAAGTTTCATCATCTCTATCTACAACATGATGTAGAAGATAAGAGGGACCAGCATGAGGAAGAGCGCGACTATGTAGTACCGGAGATCCCGCCCCTACTCATGCCGGAGTGTCCACCTCAAGTAACTACTTTCCGCTTCGGTTCTGGTGTCGAACCCTCTATGGCTAGCACCCGGGTACCTGTGCACTTGGGCCTGAGCGGCTGGCCAGTGGTCGTAGACTCCTGGAACCCTCCCAACATACACGGCGTAGTAGTCCTTCGCCATCTCTGATCTAGGTACCTGCATCGTGAGTTCTTGATTTGAACGATAATATGCAACATAATGTACTTAAGAAAACAAAGAGGCCTGATTAGCAAAATAAAAGCAACGAATAGTAAACATAAATGATGAAGTTCCTCATACCCAAACTAATTAACTAGAGCGATCTACGCTAGTTCAGGACCACGATTTAGTTACATCACATAGTTTCGCCGTGCATAATTTCAAAGTTTTGCCATAGAGAGACAGTAGTGATAAGACACGCTAGTTCAGGACCACGATTTAGTTACATCACATTGTCATTGACAATCAGTCGTCCAGGTCGGCATTCCAATCTTCATAGTGAGGGAGGATGCACCCGAGCTTCGTGAAAGGCTTCAGGTCCAGACACTAAGCGGCTAGCAGTGCTCGGACATCAACCCGCGTGATTGGCCCATGGTAGAACATCCCCGTTGGTTCGAGGACTTTCTTCATGATCACTTGGGCTAGTTCACACTGTACATGATAAAACTCAGCTCGGATTCGATGATCCGGTGTCTTTCCTATGCTTGTGGCCCAGCTGACAATCTCGGCATCTTCGATAGTAGCTGACATGTGAAGGCGTTGATTATCCCTGCTGTACTCCATCAGGTGATGCATGAGGTATAATCCATCAGCCGTATTGTTGTGCGGTTGCTGGATGCAGCAGAAGTCGATCTTATGGCCGAAAGCCGGTGCTTTATTCCTGTACTTTTCACCTTGATATATCCACCAGCCAGGCTGAAGGTTAACAGGGCACCGTCGAGAAAACTCTTTACGTGTGTGTAATCCTTTTTCTTGAGGTTCTTCGATGAGTCCAAGTACATAACATGGGAGTATTCCGGGTACACAATGATGAGGATGGCGCCGCCCCCGTTGCGCAAATTAAGTACACCTCAAATTAGCCTCCATGCTTGCAAAGGAATCATTAACATGTACGAAAGGATATGTGCGGAGGACTTAGGAGGGATGATAAAGCAGGAGAATCGCTTCCTTGTCCTTATTAGCGATCATGAATTCGCCGAGGTACTTGCTCGCATAGTCATGATGCTCTTTGCAAACTGCCAAGAAGCTCTCGTGCATATAGTATGGGTCCACGATGCAGATATATTTAATGCTCTCCATATTGATGAAGGAGTTGAGATACATCGCATACATGCGGATGAACTGGAAATCCAGCTTGGTCATGTGGAACATGTTGTAGATTAATACGTCTCCAACGTATCTATAATTTTTTATGGTTCCATGCTATTATGTTATCAACTTTGGATGTTTTATATGCATGAATATGCTATTTTATATCATTTTTGGGACTAACCTATTAACTCAGTGCCTAGTGCCAGTTTCTATTTTTTTTCCGTGTTTTTGACCTTTTTCAGAAAAGAATATTAAACGGAGTCCAATCGGAATAAAACCTGCGGGATGATTTTTTCCATAACAGAAGATACGCAGAGGACTTGAGAACCAAGGCAGGAGACATCGTGGGAGGTCACAAGCCCCCTAGGCGCGCCCTGGGGGGGGGGCCTGGCAGGCTTGTGGGCCCCACGTGCCTCCTTTGCCCTACCTCTTTCGCCTATAAACTCTCTAAAATCCCGAAACCAAAGAAGAGAGCCACGAAAATACTTTTCCGCCGCCGCAAGCTTCTGTCTCCACAAGATCCCATCTGGGGACCATTCTGGTGCCCTGCCGGAGGGGGATTCGGACAGAGAGGGCTTCTTCATCAACACCATTGCCTCTCCGTTGAAGCATGAGTAGTTCACCACAGACCTTCGGGTCCATAGCTAGTAGCTAGATGGCTTCTTCTCTCTCTTGGATCTTCAATACAAAGTTCTCCATGATCTTCATGGAGATCTATTCGATGTAACTTTCTTTTGCGGTGTGTTTGTCGAGATCCGATGAATTGTGGATCTATGATCAGATTATCTATGAATATTATATGAGTCTCCTCTGATCTCTTATATGCATGATTTCGTATCCTTGTAATTCTCTTCGAGTTATGGTTTTCGTTTGGCCAACTTGATCTATAATTCTTGCAATAGGAGAAGTGCTTGGTTTTGGGTTCATACCGTGCGGAGTCCTCACCTGGTGATAGAAAGGGTAGTGAGGCACGCATCATGTTATTTCCATCAAGGGTAAAAAGATGGGGTTTATATCATATTGCATGAATTTATCCCTCTACATCATGTCATCTTGCTTAAGGCGTTACTCCGTTTGTTATGAAATCAATACACTAGATGCATGCTGGATAGGGGTAGATGTGTGGAGTAATAGTAGTAGATGCAGAAAGTATCGGTCTACTTGTCTCGGACGTGATGCCTATATGTATGATCATTGCCTTAGATATCGTCATGATTTTGCGCGATTCTACCAATTGCTCGACACTAATTCGTTCACCCACCGTAATACTTGCTATCATGAGAGAAGCCTTTAGTGAACACTATGGCCCCCGGGTCTACTTCACATCCTATATTCAGATCTATAGAAATACCAAAAATACTTTGTTGCACTTTTCACCTTTAGATCTCACCTTGCAAATAATCGTGAAGGGATTGACAACCCCTTTATCGCGTTGGGTGCAAGTTTGTTTGTTTTTGCGCATGTGCATTGGTGCCTCATCTTGATACTCCTACTGGATTGATACCTTGGTTCTCAAACTGAGGGAAATACTTATCGCTACTTTGCTGCATCACCCTTTCCTCTTCAAGGGAAAAACCAACGCAAGCTCAAGAAGTAGCAAGAAGAATTTGTGGCGCCGTTGCCGGGAGTATTCAAGTGAAGCATACCAACTATCGCAAACTCATGTCTTGCATTTACTTTATTTTCCTTTTGCCTCTCGTTTTCCTCTCCCCCGCTTCTTAAAAAAACAAAATTTACAATTTTTTTGCCTTTTTCGTTCGCCCTTTTCTTTCGCTTGCTTTGTGTTGCTTGTGTGCTTATCTGCTTGCTAAGTCACCATGTCTGAAAACACCAAATTGTCTGACTTCTCGAATACTAATAATAATAATTTTATTAGTACTCCGATTGCTCCCGCCACTAGTGCGGAATTATATGAAATTAATGCTGCCTTGCTGAATCTTGTTATGAAAGAGCAATTTTCCGGCCTCCCTAGTGAGATGCCGCATCCCTTCTCAATACCTTCATTGAGTTATGCGATATGCAAAAGAAGAAAGATGTGGATACTGATATGATTAAATTGAAGCTATTTCCGTTCTCGTTACGAGATCGACCAAAAACTTGGTTTTCATCTTTACCCAAAAATAGTATCGATTCTTGGAACAAGTGTACAGATGCCTTTATTTCCAAGTATTTTCCACCGGCTAAGATTATCTCTCTCCGTAATGATATCATGAATATTAAGCAACCAGAACATGAACATGTTGCACAATCTTGGGAGAGAATGAAATTGATGATTAGAAATTGTCCCGCTCATGGCCTGAGTCTTTGGATGATTATACAAATTTTCTATGCTGGTTTGAATTTTGCTTCTAGAAATATCTTGGATTCCGCCTCTGGTGGAACTTTTATGGAAATCACACTAGGAGAAGCCACAAAACTCCTAGATAATATCATGACAAACTATTCTCAATGGCACACTGAAAGGTCACCTACTAGTAAAAAAGTGCATGCTATAGAAGAAATTAACTCTTTGAGTGCTAAGATGGATGAGTTAATGAAATTGTTTGCTAGTAAAGGTGCTCCTCTAGATCCAAATGATATGCCTTTGTCTTCCTTGATTGAGAATTGCAATGAAAGTTTGGATGTTAATTTTATTGGTAGGAATAATTTTGGCAACAACAATGCTTATAGAGGTAACTTTAATCCTAGGCCTTTTCCTAGTAATCCCTCTAATAACTTTGGCAATTCCTACAGCAATGCTCATGGAAATTATAACAAATTACCCTCTAATCTTGAGAGTAATATTAAAGAGTTTATCAACTCGCAAAAGATTTTCAATGCGTCCATAGAAGAAAAACTGCTCAAAATTGATGACTTGTCTAGGACCGTTGATAGAATGTCTCTTGATATTGATGCTTTGAAATTGAGATGTGCCCCTCCCAAGATTAATATGGATGAAACTTTGAAAGCTATGCGTGTTTCCATGAATGAGAGTAAAGAAAGAACCGCCCAAATTCATGCTAGACATGAATGGCTTAAAAAGGCGTGTTCTCGTGATGAGAATCACGAAGATCTTAAAGTGGTTGGTGTGAATCCTATTGAATCCTTGTTTTCTAATGTCAATCCTAATGATGATGGGGCTGCATATGAATCCACTTTGGTTGAGAAATGCCCCAATGATTCAGAGTCTACTTATCTTGATAATAAAAGCACTGGAAGTGGAGTAGAGGATATCAAAACTTTGAGTAGTGACGAAATTACTACTTTGGATTTCAAGGAATTCAATTATGATAGTTGCTATTTGATTGAATGTATTTCCTTGATGCAATCCATGCTAAACTCTCCACATGCTTATAGCCAAAATAAGGCCTTTACCGATCATATCGTTGATACTATGATGAAATCTCTTGAAGAGAAACTTGAGTTGGAAATATCTATTCCTAGAAAACTTCATGATGAGTGGGAACCTACTATCAAAATCAAGATTAAAAATATGAATGCAATGCTTTGTGTGATTTGGGTGCTAGTGTTTCCGCTATTCCAAAGTCCTTATGTGATGCTCTAGGCCTCAATGAGATTGATGAGTGCTCTCTTAATTTGCATCTTGCGGATTCTACTATTAAGAAACCTATGGGAAGGATAAATGATGTTCTTATTATTGCAAATAGGAACTATGTTCCCGTAGATTTCATTGTGCTTGATATTGATTGCAATCCGACATGCCCCATCATTCTTGGTAGACCTTTCCTTAGGACTATTGGTGCTGTTATCGATATGAAGGAAGGGAATATTAGATTTCAATTCCCATTAAAGAAGGGCATGGAACACTTTCCTAGAAAGAAAATAAGATTGCCTTATGAATCCATGATGAGAGCTACTTATGGTTTGAGCACTAAAGATGACGATACTTGATTCTATCACCTTATGCCTAGCTAAGGGCGTTAAACGATAGCGCTTGTTGAGAGGCAACCCAATGAATAAATTTATTTTTGCTTTTCACTTGCTGTTTTGTTGTGTCCACACCATCATAATTCTGTTATGATTGTTTTTTATGTTTTTAGTGTTTGTGCCAAGTAGAACCTTTATGATTAGTTTTGGTGATAGTTGTTTAATCTTGCTGAAAAAGACAGAAACTTTGTGCTCACGAAATTATTTTTAATTCCTATCTGGAAAGAGCTTTTGAGTTGATTCGTTTTGCTGCTGATTGATATACCAGAGGTATACGAAATATACATATTGCTACAGACTGTTCTGTTTTTGACAAATTCTGTTTTTGTTGTGTTGATTGCTTATTTTGATGAAACTATGGTTAGTATCGGGGGTACTAGCCATGGAGAAGTGAGAATACAGTAATATAACATCAATCTAAATGGAAATCAAGTTTACTACAGTACCTAAAGAGTTGGTGGTTTGTTTTCTTAGGCTAATGATATCACGCGTTTCTGTTTAAGTTTTGTGTTGTGAAGTTTTCAAGTTTTCGGTGATGTTCTCATGGACAATGGAATAAAGAGTGGAAAGAGCTTAAGCTTGGGGATGCCCATGTCATCCCAAGCCAAATTCAAGGACACCAAAAAGCCTAAGCTTGGGGATGCCCCGGGAAGGCATCCCCTCTTTCGTCTTCAGTCCATCGGTAATGTTACTTGGAGCTATATTTTTATTCACCACATGATATGTGTTTTGCTTGGAGCGTCGTGTATTAGGAGTCTTTGCTTTTTGTTTTTTCACAATAATCCTTGCTGCACACCTTTTTGAGAGGGACATGCACTCATCGTGAATTTTCTAGTATACTCAATGAGCTTCACTTATATCTTTTGAGTTAGGCAATTTAGCTTGCATGTGCTTCACATTTACCTTTTGAGCTAGATAATTTTGCTCTAGTGCTTCACTTAAATCTTTTTAGAGCACGGCGGTATCATATTTTGTAGAAATAAAAACTCTCGATCTTCACTTATACCATTTTGAGAGTGCTCTCTCTAAGTAACTTGGTAATTGGCGCGTGCTATGAAATTAGTCCTAAATATGATAGGCATCCAAAGAGGATATAATAAAAACTTTCATATTCAAGTGCATTGATTAGTAAGAGAAGTTTGATTCCTCACAATTAGTTTTGAGAAATGCATACGGTAATATTAGAGTCATGTTAGTAGGGTGTTGTGAATCTAGAAATACTTGTGTTGAGGTTAGTGATTCCCGTAGCATGCACGTATGGTGAACCGCTATGTTAGGAAGTCGGAGCATAATTGATTTATTGATTGTCATCCTTTGTGTGGCGGTCGGGATCATGCGATGGTTAACACCTACAAACCCTTCCCCTAGGAGTATGCGTTTAGCACTTTGTTTCGATTACTAATAAAACTTTCGCAATAAGTATATGAGTTCTTCATGACTAATGTGAGTCCATGGTATAGATACACTCTCACCTTCCACCATTGCTAGCCTCTCTAGTGCCGTGAAACTTCCGCCGGTGCACAAACCCACCGTGTAGCTTCCTCAAAACAGCCACCATACCTACCTATTATGGCATTTTCATAGCCATTCTGAGATATATTGCCATGCAACTTTCACCGTTCCGTCTCATGACATGTGCCGTCATTTTCATATTGCCATTGCGTGATCGTAAGATACCTAGCGAGATGTTTCAACGTCATACACTAAGCTAGATCGTTGCACATCCCGGCACACTGCCGGAGGCATTTCATATTGTAATGACTAAGATGCGGTCCTTTCCGATTTAGGGAACGAGGCCCCAAAAATGGAAAGAAGCACATCTAAGCGTTTCGCAAGCACGATAACATAGCACATACATAATAATAGAATGACAAATAGGGATTCATCTACCATCTCATAAGTAATATCAGAGTTTACATCACACATTTATTCAAACAAGGTAGTTCCGCTAGGGACTACATAACATGAGAAAAGGCTATGCTACCCTGCATGCTTGCCCATGATCACGACCATGCCTCAGTCTTCTGGATAGTTCACGTACAAGCGGTCGTTCTCCTCATCGTACTGCCACGCCAGCTGCGTGCCATCGGGATCACCTTTGTCGGGCGTACCGGTACCTGTTGGTGTGTTGGAGTAATCCGTGAGCCACGGGGACTCAACAATCTATGACCTCGGTGCCAGAACTAGTCAAGTTATTAGGTAAGGAAGGTTCAATGTTTAGGTTGCAGCATCCGAAGCATGTATGGTGGCTAACTTACGTTTAACAAGTTATTGATGGTGGTCTATACTAGCGGGCATAGACTAGCTGATCACTAAGTGATCCTGAACACCTACTTACGTCAATCATAACCCCACCATGTTCCCGATCGAAGAGAGGTCTTCGAAGGGGACAGTCACGGTTACACACACAGTTGACAGTTTTATTAGATTAGGTACAAGTTATCTATAACCGGATGTTAACAAATATTCCAAGTTGCCAGATAACCGCGGGCACGACTTTCCGAAAGATTAAACCCTGCAGGGGTGCTCCAACTAGTCCATCACAAACAGTCACGGGCCGTAAAGTAATCCTCTATCATGAAACTCGTGATCTCGTCGGATTCCTTAGAGGAAAACCTCAACTCTAGGGAGAACCAAAGCTTCACCGGGATTCCTATATGCAAGATATATCGCTAACGTAAGACAAGACTAGCAGGACCTCCCGACGTGTCGACGACCCTGATAAGAGCCGCGTATCTCAGTCTCAGGACACGCCAGATAAGCGAAGCGTACAGTGGCCAAAGAAATCTCCCGAGTTGCCCCGGGATGGCCCTGCACGGTGCTCTAGTTTGGACCAACACTCATGAGGAGCACTCGCATGGGTTGCTGATTAATTCCTCGGGGTAGCTATTCCTTATGCAGATTATTACTAAGTGATTAGCAAATTAACACCAATGTTGGGTCCTACCGGACAAGTCTTAACACTACACGATTTATCAAGGAGGTCCCCATAACAACCCCGAACGTGTTAGGAGCGATCAGTTATGGAATCAAACACCGGTAGCCGGAAACTATGGCGGCAATAACGGAACAAAATACCTGGCAAAAGGCTAGGCCTTCCATTATTAACCAAGTATATAGGTACATTAATTAAATAACAGAATTAATATAATAATATCAAACTCATGTTATCACATGAGACAATTGCACCTGCAACTAGCAACGCTAACATTAGTAGCTTAGCAAGCCTACTTAGCCATTCAATATTTGCTAGGAGGGGAAAGTGTTTGGGTTTCATGGCAATATCAGGAGGCAATTATTTCAGTGGTAGGCAGCGAGCATATGACGAAAGAAACGTGAATCTAGCATAACAAGTCTAGAGATGGGATCAAGGTCATATCATCTTGCCTGTGATGTCCTTAGCTTGGAACTGCTCTTGTTCGTCCTGCACGTACTCTCCTAGATCCACGTACTCTTCTCCGATCCCGGTGCTACCCAATATAAAAATAGCATCCAATGAACAACAACATCACAAGATGCAACAAGCACATGATGCATGAGATGAAAATGAACATGCATCTCTATTCTAGCTACTTGCACATGCATGAGAAGAAAATACAACTTCTGGACAGAACTGCACTCTAAGCTATCTTGACATGCATGATGATGTCATGAACAGATGCATCACGCGAAAACGATGCAAAAACATATAAAGAACCTAACGAACGGAGCTACGGATCAACCGGAAACAACGAAACAAGAAATGGAGTCCTACGTATCAAATCCATCAGAACACACTCCAATGGCAAACTTCTGGTATTCCCAGGTTGCCAAATCACAAAAGAAACAAGGATGGATGGGGTGGTGCAAGGAATATCACCACACCATCAACTATGCACTCACAAGCATCAAAACATCAAAACTATACATTCTGTCCTAAACAGCAACATAGCAGTTTGAGAGGTACATGCAAAGCACCTACAACCACCCAAATGTGCCAAATAGGATATGTGGCAGAAGCTATTCAAAATCTCTACAAGCATGAGCAAAAATATAATACAAAGGAGTTTCACACAGAAAGTTCTACAGCTGCTAACTTGGACAAAAATATCAGTTTTCAGGGACTTAGTGAAAATCTCAGATTCTCACTAGCTGTTCATGCTCTGAAGCATTTTGACAGCACCCAAAACAATATCTACAGGAAGCCAAATGGAATGAAAATTGACACAAAGCTAGACAAACACAAAAGCTACAACTTCTCAGTTGATTGCAAGGGCTTATTCCCAACACATGAACTTTTGCAAGCACAAAAATAAGGGAAGAAAATAAGAGCAGTTTCTTAGACTTTGTGAAAATCACAGATTTTCACTAAACTGAAATTTTCAGCCACATGCCTACTTAGACTAGGCACAACTTGCACATACGAACTCCTAAGCATGAAACAAAACCAACATGCTATAGAGGGGTTCATCCTCTACTGCCACAACAAGGAAGCAACCTCTTGGGCTCATCACATCACATGGAACCAAGCTCTAAACATTGAACAAAACAGAAATATGACATTCCCAGAAAGTGTTCCAAAGTGTAATCTAAGCCCACCATTGGATTCGTGGGATGATTCTACCCCAAAAACATATATAATACATAGGCACTAGCATAAAACAAAAGAACACAAAGCTAAGAAGAAACTATACATGGAATCACATAGAGGTGAATGATGCTTCATCACATGTGATTCCACTAGCTCATCACCTCACATGCACTTGCACACACACACTCACATATCCAGTGGTGCACATGAGGGGTAGACCTTGTGTTCATGGGCCTTAGCACACCATCACACACACACTCACATCAAGCACAAACATAATAAGCACCTACACATGCTAGTTATCACACACACTCTAGCTTTCACTCACATCATGCATTCCTACACCTACACATACAAACTTTCACATGAGCTTATCAAGGCACACCATGCCTTGGGCATGTGTGAGACACACACACACAAGCACACACAACATCACTTGAACCACTACACACACACACAAAGTATGTGGGGGACCCCCCCCCCACACACCACATACTTGCACAAGATAATGCTCAGGTTTTATCATCATGCACATAAGTAACACACAGACACATCATGGTGACATGCATATGCACATAGATCCCTAGTGCATCACACACTTACCTACACACTCACATCATGAGCTAGCTCACACCTACACATATGCATACAAAGCCTACACATGCATGTCTACACTTGCTAGCAAAATACTAGGAACACCTACTGGTTGTGATCTAAAAATAAATACCACATGAGGTGGTCAAGCATACCACAACACTATGCAAGCAAAAAAAAATGCAAAACAGTAAAAGAAATGCAACACAAAATAAAGGAATGGGGGGGGGGGATTCGAACCCAAGACCCCCTGGTCACCAACAGCAGCTAACACCACTAGGCTAGCCTGCACTAGCTCGACAGCAACAAGGAAGGAAGCAGGGTATGCTTCCCCGTGAAGCTACTGTGCAAAAAAATAACACAACAAAAGGGGTGCGCCGAGGGGTTTCGAACCGCAACCTAACGCTGCACCAAAAGACCCCCTACCACTACGCTAGTGCTTCGGATCTTAACACAGAAGGGGAGTAAACTCTATTGAGCAACCCCCTCTTGTATTTCCTCTGTCCAACGGTGGCCGGAACAGGGGAAGCACTTCGCCGATGATATGCACCAAATTAGCCTACGACTCATCGATGGAAGGGAGTAGGGGCTCCCACGGTTCCATTTCTACCACTAACTCTACTCGAGGAGGCCTACAACTACTGATCCAGCGCCGGCGACAGAGAAAGAACACGACGCGGCTACGGGCTCCTAGGTGCAAGATCTAGCTATGGGGAAGGGAAAGAAGCTCGTGCTCACCCACTAGACGAGGTCGTTGTGCCTGCCGGAGAGGAGGTAGAGGACAGAGTGGAAGAAGACGCGGTGGAGGAAGATCGTCGGGGAGGAAGCCGCCGTCATCGAAGAAGGGGAAGCAGGGAAGATCCGCTTCTCCTAGCTGTGGGAATGGGTTCCTTGGAGGTCCCGCGTGCGCGCCGAGGGGTTGGAGCGGACGCGGGGGTATGGCAGCGACAGCGAGGACCACCTCACCTCGCGGCCATGGCGGAGGAGCTCATTCCCTTACCTGATGCTGACGACAGAAAGGGAGGAGGAGATCGGGAAAGAGGTGGCGGCGCAAGGGAGGAACCCTAGCCTTGCACGAACGCCAAGGGGGTTTATATGGAGGAGGAGGAGTAGGCGAGGGACGTGCGCCTCGACATTCGTGAGATGGCGTTGCTGTTCGCGCGCTATCTCTCTCTCTCTGACGAACTGACGGAGGAGGAGGAAGGGGGACGTCGTCTACAGGAAGGGCTGTGCGCGAGGAGGTGGTTTGGGCCACGCACGGGGAGAAAGCCCACTAGGAGGCGCCATATAGGAAAAAGAAAACCCTCTGGGGTTTTCTAATTCAAAACAAACAGAGAAAGAAATAAAACATAGGCAAAACTGTTGGAGTTAAAAATAAAACAAAATACCCCTGGTCATAAGGGAATTATGACCCACTTAAATAAAATGGAAAAGGAATATTTGGAGAAACTAAATATTTACAAAACGTAATTTAGTTGAATTGTTTTGTGAATATTTGCACCACTAAACATAGTTTCAAAACATCAAATACATAACATCACATCCACCACAAATCATACTAAAGCATGTGCATTTTTGAAATAGGGAAGGAGCAAGTGAATCTTGAGCTAGAGATAAATAGATAAGGGGAAAGTTTTGAATCCTATTGCAATCCACATAGTGCTTCCTACTTTCAAACAACACCCACATCATTTCACATATCATCGCATCATGACATGTCATCACACCACACACACATGGTGATAAGGCAACAAACACAAATATGCATGGATGAATGGATGCATGAATGCAAAGGAAAACAAGACAAGGTGACACATGAAATAACACATGCATTGATCTCTCATTGCAGTGACAAGATGGACCCACATACAGAAGGTTCCAAATAAGGCAAGTTACACTCCTGGGGCATTACAAACTCTCCCACACTACAAAAAGATCTCGACCCGAGATCTAAGACTGAAAGAACTCCGGGAATTCAGAATGGAGGTGATCCTCGCGTTCCCAAGTGGCCTCTTTATCGGAATGGTGTGAACAATGCACCTTGAGAAATTTGACAGTCTTGTTGCGGGTCTTGCGCTCAGTCGCCTCGAGAACCACAACTAGATGCTCACGATAGGATAGGTCGGGTTGAAGGTTGATGTCTTGAAGATGAACAGTGCGCTCGGGAGTCTTGAAGCATCTCCGGAGCTAAGAGACATGGAACACGTCATGCACTTTGCAAAGTTTGACGAGAGCTCAAGCTGATACGCAAGGTCACCTCTCTTGCCGACAACTCTGAAAGGACCAACGAAACGAGGCACAAGCTTGCCTTTGATGCCAAAGCGATGTGTACCCTTCATAGGGGACACCTTGAGATAGACGAAGTCATCAAGCTCATAAGACATGTCACGATGCTTGCTATCATAATAGCTCTTCTGACGGGACTGCGCTGCTCTGAGATTATCCCGAATGACCCGACACATCTCTTCAGCTTCTTCTATCAAGTCATTCCCAAGAATGTGACGCTCGCCGGTCTCGGACCAGTTGAGCGGGGTATGAAACTTCGTACCATAGAGAATCTCAAACGGAGCTTTGCGTGAACTAGCTTGATAACTGTTGTTATACGAGAACTCAGCGAAAGGCAGGCAGTCTTCCCACTTCATGCCAAAAGAGATAACACAGGCTCTCAGCATATCCTCAAGGACCTGATTCACTCTCTCCACTTGACCACCAGTCTGAGGATGAAAAGGTGTGCTGAAGCGTATCTTCGTGCCCATCGCAGACTGAAAAGAGTCCCAGAACTTGGAAGTGAAGATACTTCCGCGATCCGAAGAAATCATCATAGGCACGCCGTGCAAAGACACTATCCTGGAAGTGTACATCTCTACAAGCTGAGCTGCGGAGATGGATTCCTTGACTGGAAGAAAATGAGCCACTTTACTCAACTTGTCGGTGACGACGAAGATGACATCGTTACCCTTCTTGGACTTTGGAAACCCGGTGACGAAATCCATCTCAATATGGTCAAACTTCTACTCGGGAATGGGCAATGGATGCAAAAGACCTGCTGGACGTTGATGATGTGCTTTCACCCTTCGACATACATCACATTCATTTACGGACTGAGCAATCTCACGCTTCATGCGAGTCCACCAGAAGGTCTGTTTCAAGTCCTGATACATCTTGGAGCTTCCAGGATGTACAGAGAGCAAGGAGTTATGAGCTTCTTCCATCATTACCTTTCTGAGATCACCTTTTGGAACGACAAGACGATCCTCAAAGAACAACGTGTCTCTGGCATCAACACTGAATCACTTATATTTGGGAAGACCCTTTGCCACGCCAATCTTGACTTTCTTCACCATTGCATCAAGAAGCTGTGCTGCTCGGACATGATCTTCCAAGGTAGGAGAGATCTGAAGATTTGCAAGAAATCCCTGAGGTACTAACTGAAGGTTGAGCTTTCTGAAAAATTCACAAAGGTCAGGCTGGAGAGGCTTCAGAATTAGACTATTGCAGTAAGCTTTCCTCCTCAAAGCATCTGCCATGACATTAGCTTTGCCTGGCGTGTACTCAACACTCGGATTAAAATCTTGGAGCATTTCCACCCAACGAGTTTGCCGGAGATTTAGGTTAGGCTGGGTGAAGATGTACTTGAGACTCTTGTGATCCGTGAATACTTCAACCTTTCGTTCCAACAAGAGGTGTCTCCAAGTCATTATAGCATGTACCACTGCTGCCAGCTCAAGATCATGCACATGATAATTCTTCTCCGCTGGCTTCAACTGCCTGTAGGTATAAGCAACCACTTTCTTCTCTTGCATCAGAACTGCACCAAGACCCTGAAGAGAGGCATCGCAGAACACTTGGTAAGGTTTGGAATCATCAAGAGGAACCAAGACTGGAGTAGAGGTGAGCTTCTCTTTGAGTGTATCGAAGGCCAACTGACACTCTGGAGACCAAGCATACTTCACACCCTTCTGAAGAAGACTTGAGAGAGGCTTAGCAATCTTGGAGAAGTTCTCAACGAACCTTCTACAATAGCTTGCAAGCCCGAGAAAGCTTCGAAGCTGCTTCACATTCTGCGGAGGCTCCCATTCAACAATGGCCTGCACCTTCGAGGGATCAACTTTGATGCCCTCAACAGAGATGATGTGCCCAAGATAGACCACTTCTTTCAACCAGAACTAACACTTGGAAAACTTGGCATAGAATTTGTGCTCTCTCAGCTTATCAAGCACCAGCCTGAGATGTTCTTCATGCTCTTCCTCAGTTTCTGAAAAGACTAGAATATCGTCGAGATACAGCAAGACGAACTCATTCCTGAACGGAGAGAATATGTAGTTCATCATTCGACAAAACGTCGGAGGAGCATTTGCCAGACCAAAATACATGACCGTATACTCATACGAGCCAAGACTAGTCCTGAAAGCAGTCTTCGAAATATCCTCTTCGCGAATGCGAATTTGATGATAGCCCATTCTGAGGTCGAGCTTGGAGAAGATCTTAGCCCCTTTCAACTGTTCAAACAACTCATTTATGTTCGGAAGTGGATACTTGTTCCTGATTGTCTTCTTGTTGAATGGACGGTAATAGACACACAATCGGTCCGTGCCATCCTTCTTCTTGACAAACATAACTCCACAGCCCCAAGGAGACAAGCTCGGTCTGATCAGACCCAAACGCTCCTGCTCATCGAGTTGCCTCTTAAGTTCCTTCAACTCTTCTGGACCCAATTTGTACGACCGTTTGCATACAGGCTCAGTACCTGGTTCAAGCTCAATAACAAATTCAACTTCTCGGTGCGGAGGCATTCCTGGCAGCTCTTCTGGAAACACATCTTCATATTCGCAAACCACTAGGACTTGCGAAATAGGATTAATCTCACCCTTTTCATTCAAAGAGAACAGACGGATTGTATCATCGCGCGCCGCGAATATAATCACGTCCTCCGAAGAGTGAGTAAGCTTCACTTCTTTAGCTTCACAATCAATCGATGCCTTGTTCATGGCCAGCCAGTCCATACCAAGGATCAAATCAATGTCGAAATTGCCCAAGACATACAGAGAAGCCAGAAAAGAATAACTTCCTATCTTGACAGAGACATCAAGAACTATAGAATTTGACCTCATCTGCGCACCCGGAGAAACAACACCAAAAGGTCTATGCAAACTTGTCGAGGGGAAATCATGCTTGATGAAAAATGACTTTGACATAAAGCAATGCGAAGCACCAGAATTGAACAAGACTTTAGCAGGAAAATCATTGACTGAAAGGTTACCCATAATCACATCTGAGGAGTTGTCTGCTTCAGCTGCATTCACCATATTGGCTTGAGCAGACCTGGGGTTGAACTTGACGATAGCATTGCTTGGAGGTTGGCCTGGAGGAGGAGGTGGAAGACGGAGCTGAGAAGTGCACTTGTTGGCATAGTGAACCTTCTGCCCACACTTGTCACAAGTAACATCTGCTGGCTGACGGTACCGTGTCTGATGAGGCCCTTGCTTCTGCTGCTGGAATCTCTGCTGGAAAGCTGGGTTGGGTGGGTGGGAAGAACCATGGCCACCAGAATGCTTGAACTGCTGCGTGTGCCGAGGAGGAGGAGGAGACACCCAATACTTCTGTTGCTTCTGAACCACCTGAGTTGAGGAAGACGAGCTGGAATCTCTGAAGCGCTTCTTAGAATTCTCCACTCTGAGAAAAGTTGCCTCAGCCCTGAGAGCTAAGTTGTAGAACTTATCGAACTCCTCAGGATCGTGCAAAGCGAGAGCTAACTGCAAACCTTCTTTCAAGCCACCTTTGAACTGATAAATCTTGCTCTTCTGATCAGGGGTATCCTGCAAGGCGTATCGGGCTAGCTCGTGGAACTCGACGTTGTACTTGTACACGGAGTTACCACCTTGCTTCAAGCGCCTGAACTTCTCACACATTTCCTCCACGAAGCTGGACGGAATGTAGTGGGATCTAGTGTCATGGCAGAACTCATCCCAAGTGATCACTCTAGCACCCCTGGAATCCTTCAAGTGTTGCCACCAGATAGATGCTTGCCCCTTCAGCTGGAATGTTGCAAACTTGATGAAATCCTCTGGACGAACATTGCTGCATTCAAAGTGTTTGTTCATGTCGCGGATCCAATCCTCAGCATCAAACGGCTGGTCACAGGAAGTGAAAGTCTTCGGCTGATTTGATAGGAACTGACTCAGATTAGCAAACTGATTGCCACCATGCTGGAAATTGCCTTGCTGCTGATTAGTCCTCTCTTGCAACAACTATATCAACATCTGAGTGTTTGCATTTGTAGCAGCCATCACCGCTTGCCAAGCCTCTGCAGGAGGAGGCGGCGGTGGAGGAGGATTCTCCGGAGGAGGAAGTGGTGGTGGCACATCCTCACGACCTGGATTCTGACGAGTTGGTGGAGCCATCCTGAAGACGGACAACACATTAGCCCACAAAATAAATTGATGGTATAGCTGAATAAAAAAGGCAGGAATATCTGAACAGGAATATTAGCAATCGAACAAAATAGTAAGAATGCTTCCTCAAAGTGACTGTCGACAAAATTCTGATTAAGACCACTTACAAACAAGTATGAGCTAGAACTGCTCGGAACAAACATATGATCGAGATTTCATCCGATATCTTCGTGGATAAGATCGCACGGGCTCGAATTTACAGTAGCCATCCTGTGCAAGGTAGTGCACACGACTTACGAAGTATCCCCGAGTCATAGAGAGCTACAAGGACTCTTTAAGACACAACGAAAACCGCTGTAAGACGACCGTGAACAAACATACCCACTGAATGTCGAATCCCAACCTCACATCATGCATCTATAGGAAGATTGTCCTATAAGTCACTACTTGATATCCCACCTATGAATTCCCGAAATATCTGGTCATGCAATCTGGTACACGGATACAAGGAGTAATATTCACACAACTCCTATACTAACATGTCCACTGTATCACATCCGTCAACACATAACCAGAATCTCGGACCTTCATCTACAACAAACCCTCGTGATCACAACGATACAAAGTATGGCAGTACTCCCGAACAATCTGCACCAGTACTGGGGTCATCAGGGTTATCTCGCCACTACTAGTATTGAAGCAATTACGAACATCCTTCGTCCTGAGATACTCAGAAATCTGAATGATGGTGATGTGCACAAGAATCCCCTCGAGCTCAAATTCCCGGAAGAAATCAAGGCAGACAGGAGGCACCAAGACAGAACTCCGTCACATCGATATCATATAGATTTCAAAAATACCCGCGTGATCCTAATTTTTTTTTGAGCGAGAAGAGGAGTAGAATTAAGATTTCCTAAGTCAGGAACCTCACCAGAGCATGGAAGAGGAGAAAATGAATCCTACTCTCTGATATAACTAAGACCCAAAACATTTTACTAGACTCGACTCAGCCAAGTACGATCACACAAAGGCTCCTATGGTCGTAAGGCTCTGATACCAACTTGTAACGACTAAGATGTGGTCCTTTCGGATTTAGGGAACGAGGCCCCAAAAATGGAAAGAAGCGCATCTAAGCGTTTCGCAAGCACGATAACATAACACATACATAATAATAAAATGACAAATAGGGATCCATCTGCCATCTCATAAGTAATATCAGAGTTTACATCACACATTTATTCAAACAAGGTAGTTCCGCTACGGACTACATAACATGAGAAAAGCCTATGCTACCCTGCATGCTTGCCCACGATCACGACCTTGCCTCAGTCTTCTGGATAGTTCACGTACAAGCAGTCGTTCTCCTCATCGTACTGCCACGCCAGCTGCGTGCCATCGGGATCACCTGTGTCGGGTGTACCGGTACCTGTTGGTGTGTTGGAGTAATCTGTGAGCCACGGGGACTCATCAATCTATGACCTCGGTGCCAGAACTAGTCAAGTTATTAGGTAAGGAAGGTTCAGTGTTTAGGTTGCAGCATCCTAAGCATGTATGGTGGCTAACTTACGTGGAACAAGTTATTGATGGTGGTCTAGACTAGCGGGCGAAGACTAGCTGATCACTAAGTGATCCTGAACACCTACTTACGTCAATCATAACCCCACCGTGTTCCCGATCGAAGAGAGGTCTTCGAAGAGGACAGTCACGGTTACGCACACAGTTGGCAATTTTATTATATTAGGTTCAAGTTATCTATAACCGGATGTTAACAAATATTCCAAGTTGCCACATAACCGCGGGCACAGCTTTCCGAAAGATTAAACCCTGTAGGGGTGCTCCAACTAGTCCATCACAAACAGTCACGGGCCGCAAAGTAATCCTCTATCACGAAACTCGTGATCTCGTCGGATTCCTTAGAGGAAAACCTCAACTCTGGGAGAACCAAAGCTTCACCGGGATTCCTATACGCAAGATATATCACTAAGGTAAGACAAGACTAGCAGGACCTCCCGACGTGTCGATGACCCTTATAAGAGCCGCGTATCTCAGTCTCAGGACATGCCGGATAAGCGAAGCGTACAGTGGCCAGAGAAATCTCCCGAGTTGCCCCGGGATGGCCCCGCACGGTGCTCTACTTTGGACCAACACTCATGAGGAGCACTGGCCCGGGTTGTTGATTAATTCCTCGGGGTAGCTATTCCCTACGCAGATTATTATTAAGTGATTAGCAAATTAACACGAATGTTGGGTCCTGCCGGACAAGTCTTAACACTACACTATTTATCAAGGGGGTCCCCATAAAAACCCCGAACGTGTTAGGAGCGATCAGTTATGGAATCAAACACCGGTAGCCGGAAACTATAGCGGCAATAACAGAACAAAACACCCGGCAAAAGGCTAGGCCTTCCGTTATTAACCAAGTATATAGGTGCATTAATTGAATAACAGAATTAATATAATGATATCAAACTCATGTTATCACATGAGACAATTGCACCTGCAACTAGCAACGCTAACATTAGTAGCTTAGCAAGCCTACTTAGCCATTCAATATTTGCTAGGAGGGGAAAGTGTTTGGGTTTCATGGCAATATCAGGAGGCAATTATTTCAGTGGTAGGCAGCAAGCATATGACGAAAGAAACGTGAATCTAGCATAACAAGTCTAGAGATGGGATCAAGGTCATATCATCTCGCCTGTGATGTCCTCAGCTTGGAACTGCTCTTATTCGTCCTGCACGTACTCTCCCAGATCCACGTACTCGTTCTCCGATCCTAGTGCTACCCAATATGAAAATAGCATCCAATGAACAACAGCACCACAAGATGCAACAAGCACATGATGCATGAGATGAAAATGAACATGCATTTCTATTCTAGCTACTTGCACATGCATGAGAAGAAAATACAACTTCTGGACAGAACTGCACTCTAAGCTATCTTGACATGCATGATGATGTCATGAACAGATGCATCACGCGAAAACAGTGCAAAAACATATAAAAAACGTAACGAACGGAGCTACGGATCAATCGGAAACAACGAAACAAGAAATGGAATCCTACGTATCAAATCCATCACAACACACTCCAATGGCATACTTCTAGTATTCCCAGGTTGCCAAATCACAAAACAAACAAGTATGGATGGGTTGGTGCAAGGAATATCACCACACCATCAACTATGCACTCACAAGCATCAAAACATCAAAACTATACATTCTGTCCTAAACAACAACATAGAAGTTTGAGAGCTAGATGCAAAGCACCTACAACCACCCAAATGTGCCAAATAGGATATGTGGCAGAAGCTATTCAAAATCTCTACAAGCATGAGCAAAAGGATAATACAAAGGAGTTTCACACAGAAAGTTCTACAACTGCTAACTTGGACAAAAATGTCAGTTTTCAGGGACTTTCTGAAAATCTCAGATTCTCACTAGCTGTTCATGCTCTGAAGCATTTTGACAGCACCCAAAACAATATCTACAGGAAGCCAAATGGAATGAAAATTGACAGAGAGCTAGATAAACACAAAAGCTACAACTTATCAGTTGATTGCAAGGGCTTATTCCCAACACATGAACTTTTGCAAGCACAAAAACAAGGGAAGAAAATAACAGCAGTTTCTCCGACTTAGTGAAAATCACAGATTTTCGCTAAACTAAAATTTTCAGCCACATGCCTACTTAGACTAGGCACAACTATCACATATGAACTCCTAAGCATGAAACAAAACCAACATGCTATAGAGGGGTTCACCCTCTACTGCCATAACAAGGAATCAACCTCTTGGGCTCATCACATCACATGGAACCAAGCTATGAACATTGAACAAAACAAAAATATGACATTCCAAGAAAGTGTTCCAAAGTGGAATATGAACCCACCATTGGATTCCTGGGATGGTTCTACCCCAAAAACATATATAATACATAGGCACTTGCATAGAACAAAAGAACACAAAGCTAAGAAGAAACTATACATGGAATCACATAGAGGTGAATAGTGCTTCATCACATGTGCTTCCACTAGCTCATCACCTCACAAGAACTTGCACACACACTCACATATCCAATGGTGCACATGAGGGGTAGGCCTCGTTTTCATGGGCCTTAGCACACCATCACACACACACTCACATCAAGCACAAACATAATAAGCACCTACACATGCTAGTTATCACACACACTCTACCTTTCACTCACATCATGCATTCCTACACCTACACATACAAACTTGCACATGAGCTTATCAAGGCACACCATGCCTTGTGCTTGTGTGAGACACACACACAAGCACACACAACATCACTTGAACCACTACACACACACACACAAAGTATGTGGGGGGGGGGGGGGAAACCCACCCCCCCCCACACACCACATACTTGCACAAGCTAATGCCCAGGTTTCATCCTCATGCACATAAGTAACACACACACACATCTTGGTGACATTCATCTGTACATACATCCCTAGTGCATCACACACTTACCTACACACTCACATCATGAGCTAGCTCACACCTACACATATGCACACAAAGCCTACACATGCATATCTACACTTGCTAGCAAAATACTAGGAACACCTACTGGTTGTGATCTAAAAATAAATACCACATGAGGTGGCCAAGCATACCACAACACTATGCAAGCAAACAAATGCAAAACAATAAAAGAAATGCAACAAAAAAATAAAGGAATGGGGGGGATTAGAACCCAAGACCCCCTGGTCACCAACAGCAGCTAACACCACTGGGCTAGCCTGCACTGGCTCGATAGCAACAAGGAAGGAAGCAGGGTATGCTTCCCCTTGAATCTATTGTGCGAAAAAATAACACAATAAAAGGGGTGCGCTGAGGGGTTTCGAACCCACGACCTAACGATGCACCAAAAGACCCCCTACCACTACGCTACTGCTTCGGATCTTAACAGAGAAGGGAAGTAAACTCTATTGAGCAACCCTTTCTTGTATTTCCTCTGCCCGACGGTGGCCGGAACAGGGGAAGTACCTCGCCGGCGATATGCACCAAATTAGCCTATGACTCATCAATGGAAGGGAGTAGAGGCTCCCACGGTTCCATTTCTACCACTAACTCTACTCGAGGAGGCCTACAACTACTGATCCACGACGCGCGGCGGCGCCGGCGACAGAGAAAGAACACGGTGCGGCTATGGGCTCCTAGCCGCAAGATCTAGCTACGGGGAGGGGAAAGAAGCTCGTGCTCACCCACTAGATGAGGTCATCGTGCGTGCCGAAGAGGAGGTAGAGGACAGAGTGGAAGAAGATGCGGCGGAGGAAGATCGTCTGGGAGGAAGCCGCCGTCATCGAAGAAGGGGAAGCAGGGCAGATCCGCTTCTCCTAGCTGCGGGAATGGGTTCCTTGGAGGTCCCTCATGCACGTCGAGGGGTTGGAGAGGACGCGGGGGTACGACAGCGACGACGAGGACCTCCTCAGCTCGCGGCCATGGCAGAGGAGCTCGTTCCCTTGCCTGATGCCGACGAAAAAGAGGGAGGAGGAGATCGGGAAAGAGGTGGCGGCGCAAGGGAGGAACCCTAGCCTTGCATGGATGCCAAGGGGGTTTATATGGAGGAGGAGGAGGCGAGGGGCGCGCGCCTCGACGTTCGTGAGACGGCGTTGATGCTAGCGCGCTGTCTCTCTCTCTCTAACGAACTGACGGAGGAGGAGGAATGGGGACGCCGTCTACAGGAAGGGCTGCGTGCGAGGAGGTGGTTTGGGCCACGCAGGGGGAGAAATCCCACTAGGTGGCGCGAGATAGGAAAAAGAAACCCCTATGGGGTTTTCCAATTTAAAACAAATAGAGAAAGAAATAAAACATAGGCAAAACTGTTGGAGTTAAAAATAAAACAAAATACCCCTGGTCATAAGGGAATTATGACCCACTTAAATAAAATGGAAAAGGAATATTTGGAGCAACTAAATATTTACAAAACAGAATTTAGTTGAACTGTTTTGTGAATATTTGCACCACTAAACATAGTTTCAAAACAGCAAATACATAGCATCACATCCACCACAAATCATACTAAAGCATGGGCATTTTTGAAATAGGGAAGGAGCAAATGAATCTTGATCTAGAGATAAATAGATAAGGGGAAAGTTTTGAATCATATTGCAATCCACATAGTGCTTCCTACTTTCAAACAACACCCACATCATTTCACATATCATCACATCATGACATGTCATCACACCACACACACATGGTGATAAGGCAACAAACACAAATATGCATGGATGAATGGATGCATGAATGCAAAGGAAAACAAGACAAGGTGACACATGAAATAACACATGCATTGATCTCTCATTGCAGTGACAAGATGGACCCACATACAGAATGTTCCAAATAAGGCAAGTTACACTCCTGGGGCATTACACATATAGAGTCATTATTGTTCTAAGTATTGAGTTGTAAGTAAATAGAAGTGTGATGATCATCATTATTAGAGTATTGTCCCATGTGAGGAAATAAATAAAAACAGGCCAAACATGCCCACCCAAAAAAATGATGAAAAATGAAAAAAAAGAGGCCAAGGAGCCGAGACAAAAAAATGATGAGAGAAAAAGAGAGAAGGGACAATGCTACTATCTTTTTCCACACTTGTGCTTCAAAGTAGCACCGTGTTCTTCATGATAGAAAGTCTCTTGTTTTGTCACTTCCTTATACTAGTGGGAATTATCATTTTGTAACTTGGCTTGTATATTCCAATGACGGGCTTCCTCAAAATTGCCCTAGGTCTTCGTGAGCAAGTGATGACCCACAAGTATAGGGGATCAATCTTAGTCCTTTCGATATGTAAGAGTGTCGAACCCAACAAGGAGCAGAAGGCTCTGATAAACGGTTTTCATCAAGGTAATAACTGCAAGCACTGAAAGTAGCGGTAACAAGTGATGGTGTAGTGAGGTGAAACGTAGCAAGTGAAAGTAACAAGTAACAAGAGTAGCAACGGTGCAGCAAAGTGGCCCAATCCCTTTTGTAGCAAGGGACAAGCCTGAACAAAGTCTTATAGGAAGTAAAACGCTCCCGAGGACACACGGGAATTTCTGTCCTGCTAGTTTCATCCCGTCTGTCATGCTAAGTTATAAAATGATAATTCCCACTAGTATAAGGAAGTGACAAAACAAGACACTTTCTATCATGAAGAACACGGTGCTACTTTGAAGCACAAGTGTGGAAAAAGATACTAGCATTGTCCCTTCTCTCTTTTTCTCTCATCATTTTTTTGTCTGGGACAATGTTGATAGTTTGATATGTGGGTGGACCGGCGCTTGGGTACTGCCCTTACTTGGACAAGCATCCCACTTCTGATTAACCCCTTTCGCAAGCATCCACAACTACAAAAGAAGAATTAAGACAATGTCTAACCATAGCATTAAACTAGTGGATCCAAATCAGCCCCTTACGAAGCAACGCATAGACTCGGGTTTAAGCTTTTGTCACTCTAGCAACCCATCATCTACTTACTACTCCCCAATGCCTTCCTCTAGGCCCAAATAATGGTGAAGTGTTATGTAGTCGACGTTCACATAACACCACTAGAGGAAAAACAACATACAACATATCAAAATACCGAACGAATACCAAATTCACATGACTATTATTAGCATGACTTATCCCATGTCCTCAGGAATAAAAGTAAATACTCAGAAAGCATAATCATAATCATGATCAGAGGTGTAATGAGTAGCATCAAGGATCTGAACATAAACTCTTCCACCAAGTAATCCAACTAGCATCAACTACAAAGAGTAATCAACACTACTAGCAACCTTACAAGTACAAGTCGGAGTCGCGAGACGGAGATTGGTTACAAGAGATTAACTAGGGTTTGGAGATGAGAGGTGCTGATGAAGATGTTGATGGTGACGGGTCCCCTCCGATGAGAGGAGTGTTGGTGATGACGATGGTGACGATTTCCTCCTCCGGGAGGGAAGTTTCCCTGGCAGGATCGTCATGCCGGAGCTCTAGATTGGTTCTGCTCAAGTTCCGCCTCGTGGCGGCGAAGAATCCACGAAAAAGCTCCCTTCTGATTTTTTTCGGACGAAACCCTTCATATAGCAGAAGAGGGGGGCCACTGGGCCACCAGGGTGCCCACAAGCCCTGATGCCGCGGCCAGGGGGGTAGGCCGCGACCACCAGGCTTGTGGGCCCCTGGCAGCTCCCCTGTGGCACTTCTTTAGCCCAATATTGTTTATATATTCCCAAAAAATTCCACGTTGATTTTCAGGGCATTTGGAGTTGCGCAGAATAGAGGTCTCAAACTTGCTCCTTTTCCAGTCCAGAATTCCAGGTGCCGGTACTCTCCCTCTTCAAATAAACCTTGCAAAATAAGAGAGAAAAGGCATAAGTATGGTACCACAAAGTATATTAACAGTCCATAAAGCGATAAATATCAACATGAAAATATGATGCAAAATGGACGTATCAACTCCCCAAGCTTAGACCTCGCTTGTACTCAAGCGAAAACCAAGATCCATAAACATGTCCACATGTTTAGGGATGAAGGTGTCGATAAAACATAATACGGACATGAGGGCATCATGATCACACATGGAACAACAATACATCATAAAGATTCTTATGGGAAAGTAACAATTCCTTCACAAAGCAAAGCATGAAACAAAAACCTTACCAAGAAGTAGCCAATAACAGTCCATAGTCATTGAAGCAATTTCAATTTATCATATCATCAGAAAGAGTCAAATAAGAGCTTGTAAAGGAAATCCACATACTCAATCATCTCTTTTGTTTTCCAAAATAGTTACAACTCACGTGGTACTCATGGTATCAAAGTTTCAGTTGGACACAGGGAAAGATAGGGGCTTATAATTTTGCCTCCCAATCATTTACCTCAAGGGTAAAGTCAACAATAATAAAGCATAAGTACTCATCTCCAAGTTGATATATGAATATAGATCTTTCCCTAGCATATGACGTTCACCAAGATGAAGACGGAATAAGGAATTGGTGAAGATCACCATGACTCTTTCAAGGGCAAAAGTAAAGGTACAAGATAGGCCCTTCGCAGAGGGAAGCAGAGGTTGTCATGCGTGTCCTCTTAGTGCGGAGGAACGTCACTTTATATTGCCTCATGTGATAAAGAACTTTATTATGCAGTCTGTCACTTTTATGTCTTCCTCATCACAAGTTCATATAAAGCTTATTTTCCACACACTAATAGATCATACATATTAGAGAGCAATTTTTATTGCTTGCACCGATGAAAACTTACTTGAGGGATCTTATTCAATCCATAGGTAGGTATGGTGGACACTCATGGAAAACTGGGTTGAAGGTTTATGGATGCACAAGTAGTATCTCTACTTGGTGCGGGAGTTTTGGCTAATATGAGGTGGAAGCAATCGTCACATGCTAAGGGATCTCTAGACATATAACATTGTTTGGAACCAAGCAAACACAATTCATTACGTTGTCTTCCTTGTCCAACATCTACTTCTAAGCATGTAATAGTTTGGTGTGTGCTCACAACTATAGAAAGTGTCTAAGCTGATATATTTATATGTGAACCTCTCTTTCCTTATTACTTCTTATTAATTGCAACAATGACTGGGGCCTATGTTGGTCTATTCTCAACAAGTTTCAATCATCATACTTGTTATATGTGAATCTATCACTTTCCATAAGATCATCTCATGATCTTTCATGCTACCGTTCTTTTCATACTTTTGATCATGGCACAAAACAAAGCCCTTGACTAAGATACTCTTTATTATATAGCTCGCAAGCTCGAATACACCGGGGGAGACACAAGGCAAAGGACTCAAACTAAACACTAAAGACTTATTCCACTAAGAGAAGAAATAAAAACTAAAAAGGAAAGAACTAAAACAAAGGTAAAAGCAAAAGGTATAAAGGTGATACGATACCAGGGCAAGTCCCCCAAGCTTGGCACAAGCCAAGGGAGTTGCCCATACCAATGCTTAGTTGTCTTCCTTCGGTGGAGATGGTGGTGGAGTTGCAACAGGAGTTTGATCCTCCGTCTTCCAAGGCATAGGTGCTCCATCATGACAGGATGAACGAGTCGCCGGAATCCTCAAATCTGCAGCCAACCGTATTGATTTAAATCTATACTCATACTCACAGTTTTGGTTTTGCAGGTCATAGATCTGGCCCTGGAGTTGATCAACCCTGTCATAGAGCCTGGAGAGGTGCTTCCCAATGTCATTGGCATCCATATTGTGCTTGTTGGTGAACTCAGTGATCATCATGTGGTTGGCGTTGAGTCCACGCTCCACCATCCCTTGGCACTTGAAGACTTGTTGCTCCATTGCTTCGAGCCTCATCTCCATGCTTCCGGTCTTCTTAGGCCCCTCAACATCACGGATGTGCAACATCCCCTCACGCATCTCAATAGATTGAGGGTGTTGCAGCACTTCCGTGAGGTAGGGATTGATGACCCTCTCGAAGATCTTGTCCTTAGGAGCTTTTGGGCAAGTCATGACGATCTAGATCTACAACAGAAACATGCTTGAAATGAAAAATAGAGGAAAACTGCATGATACGGAGATCAAAACCCTCGGGCGTATATATAATGATTTTTTCTGGACCAGAAGGAGTGCTCCGCAAGAAAACGGAGTCCGGGAGGCACACGAAGTGCCCACAAGCCCTGTCGCCGTGGCCGGGGGGGGGGGGGGTGTCCAAGCTTGTGGCCGCCTCGTGCGCTCTCCGGACTTCTTTTTATTTTTTCTATTTTTCATAAATTTCAAAACGGAGAAAATTTCCTACAGGAAAAGTTTTGGAGTCCAATTACTTATCGAAACACACACCTCTTCGTTTTCAGAGTCTGAAATAGGCTAATAAACATCCCTTATGTACTCCTCTGGAGTTATGATATTGATGATATTGGTCCCAACATTTATGGGAGTACCAGAGATATAATGCCTGATTCTTTGTCCATTTACCACTCTCGGAAAATTACCTTCCGGGTTATTGATTTTGATGGCACCGGAACGATATACTTTCTCGACAACGTAGGGACCTTCCCATTTAGAGAGAAGTTTGCCTACAAAGAATCTTAAGCGAGAATTGTATAACAGGACATAATCACCTACATTGAACTCACGCTTTTGTATTCTTCTATCGTGCCATCTCTTAACCTTTTCCTTGAACAACTTGGCATTCTCATATGCCTGGCCCCTCCATTCATCTAATGAGCTGATATCAAACAACCGCTTCTCACCGGCAAGTTTGAAATCGAAGTTGAGCTCTTTGATTGCCCAATAAGCTTTGTGTTCTAACTCAAGGGGTAAATGACAGGCCTTACCGTAAACCATTTTATACGGCGACAATCCCATGGGATTCTTATAAGCAGTCCTATAAGCCCATAGTGCATCGTCAAGTTTGCTAGACCAATTCTTTCGAGATCTATTGACAGTCTTTTGTAAGATCAATTTGATCTCCCTATTACTCAACTCCACTTGACCACTAGACTGAGGATGATAAGGAGATGCAACTCTACGGTTGACATCATACTTAGCGAGCATCTTGCGGGAAACACCATGAATGAAGTGTGAACCGCCACCAGTCATCAGATATCTAGGGACTCCAAATCTTGGGGAAATGACTTCTTTAAGCATCTTAATAGAGGTGTGGTGATCAACATTTCTAGTGGGGATAGCTTCTACCCACTTAGTGACATAATCCACAGCAACTAAGATGTGAGTGTACCCATTGGAACTTGGGAAGGGTCCCATATAATCAAAGCCCCAGACATCAAATGGTTCAATGACAAGTGAATAGTTCATAGGCATTTCCTGACGCTTACTGATGTTCCCTATTCTTTGGCATTCGTCACAAGACAAGACAAACTTACAGGCATCCTTGAAGAGAGTGGGCCAATAGAAACCTGATTGCAATACCTTATGAGCAGTTCTATCTCCAGCATGGTGTCCTCCGTAGGCTTCGGAATGACACTTCTGCAGGATCTGTCCCTGTTCATGTTCAGGCACACAACGTCTAATAACACCATCTACTCCTTCCTTATAAAGGTGAGGATCATCCCAAAAGTAGTGTCTCAAATCAAAGAAGAATTTCTTCTTTTGCTGGTAGGTGAAACTGGGTGGTATGTATTTGGCTACGATATAGTTTGCGTAATCAGCATACCACGGTGCACTATGTGAAGTGCAGATGACATTCAATTGCTCAT
This sequence comes from Hordeum vulgare subsp. vulgare, assembly GCF_904849725.1. Taxonomy (NCBI): domain Eukaryota; kingdom Viridiplantae; phylum Streptophyta; class Magnoliopsida; order Poales; family Poaceae; genus Hordeum; species Hordeum vulgare. The sequence continues at coordinate 294,011,338 of NC_058520.1, read as the reverse complement.
CAGGAAAGCTGTCATCAATAGGTTGTGGGTCATCAAGGACATTCTCTAGCCTGGACAAGTTATCTGCTACAGGGTTATCAACACCCTTTCGGTCAACAACGTGCAAATCAAATTCCTGCAGCAGGAGAACCCATCTGATTAGCCTAGGCTTAGCGTCCTTCTTCTCCATAAGGTACTTAATAGCAGCATGGTCAGAGTGAATAATGACTTTGGAGTCAACTATATAAGATCTGAACTTTTCACATGCAAACACGACTGCTAAAAATTCCTTCTCCGTGGTAGCATAGTTTCTTTGGGCACCGTCTAGAGTTTTACTAGCTAAGTGAATAACATTCAACTTCTTGTCAACTCTTTGTCCTAGAACAACACCAACAACATAATCACTAGCGTCAGACATGATTTCAAAGGGCAAGTTCCAATCAGGTGGTTGAACAATAGGTGCGGTTATCAAGGCCCTCTTAAGTATTTCAAAAGCTTCCTCACAGTCCTCATCAAAAACAAAAGGAACATCCTTCTGCAAGAGGTTGGTAAGAGGCCTAGAAATCTTAGAGAAGTCTTTAATGAACCTTCTATAGAAACCAGCATGACCTAGGAAACTTCGTATACCTCTGATATCTGTGGGACAAGGCATTTTCTCAATTGCATCAACCTTAGCCTTATCAACTTCAATGCCTTTCTGAGAGATTTTGTGTCCTAAGACGATGCCTTCATTAACCATGAAGTGGCACTTCTCCCAGTTCAAGACAAGGTTGGTATCTTTGCATCTCTGTAAGACTCGATCAAGGTTGCTGAGGCAATCGTCAAAGGAAGAACCGTAAATGGAGAAATCATCCATGAAAACCTCAACAATCTTTTCACAAAAGTCAGAGAATATAGCCATCATACATCTTTGAAAGGTGGCAGGTGCATTGCATAAGCCAAAAGGCATACGTCTATAAGCAAAGGTACCAAAGGGGCAGGTGAAAGTGGTTTTCTCCTGATCAGATTGTGCAACCGGTATTTGCAAGAAACCTGAATAACCGTCTAGAAAGCAGAAGTGTGTGTGTGTTTAGATAGCCTTTCTAGCATTTGGTCGACAAACGACAAAGGATAATGGTCTTTCCTGGTTGCCTTGTTCAGTTTCCGGAAGTCTATCACCATCCTATAGCAAGTAACAATCCTCTATGGGATTAGTTCATTCTTATCATTAGGAACGACGGTGATACCTCCCTTCTTGGGTACGCAATGTACTGGACTTACCCAATCACTATGAGCAACAAGATAAATGATTCCTGCTTCCAGACGCTTTACTATTTCTTTTCTCACGACCTCTTTCATCCTAGGATTTAATCTCCGTTGATGACCAGCAACTGGCTTAGAATCAGGATCGGTTTTAATCTTGTGCTGACATAGAGTGGGACTAATACCCTTAAGATCATCAAGAGTATATCCAATAGCAGCACAGTGCTACCTCAAAGTTTTTAATAACTTCTTCTCTTCGTGATTCTAGAAGCGAGCACTAATAATAACAGGACATATCTCCTTCTCATCAAGATTGGAATACTTAAGTGTATCTGGTAACTGTTTTAGCTCGAACACAGGATCACCCTTTGGTGGGGGAGGATCCCCAAGCAGTTCAACAGGCAGATTATTCTTAAGAATAGGATATTGTTCTAAAACAATTTTATCTATCTCATCTCTTTCATCCATATGCATATTATTTTCATGCTCAAGGAGATATTGCTCTAAAGGATCCCTAGGAGGTACGACAATAGAGGCGAGAGCAATGATTTCATCCCTACGAGACGACTCTTTTTCATGGAGTTGTTTTCCAAACTTGGAGAAGTTGAATTCATGAGACACACCCTCGAAACTAACAGTGACAGTCTGTTTAACGCAATCAATATGAGCATTGACAGTGTTGAGAAAGGGTCTACCAAATATGATGGGACAAAAGCTATCTTGTGCAGTAGCAAGGACGAGGAAATCAGTAGGATACTTCGTCTTACCACACAGGACTTCTACGTCTCTCACAATTCCCACAGGGAGATAGTGTCTCTATTAGCTAGCGTAATAGTGACATCAATGGGTTCTAAATCAGCAGGTGCAATCTCATCTTTGATTTCATCATAAAGGGACCGGGGTATTGCACTAAAAGTAGCATCCTTATCACATAAACCATGATAACAATGATCTCCTATCTTGACAGAAACAACGGGCATGCCAACTACTGGTCCGTATTTGTCTTTCCCGTGAGCTTTAGCAATTCTAGCGGAGTCCTCACAGAATTTGATAACATGCCCGTCTATGTCTCCGGCTAAGAGATCTTTGATAATAGCGACACTAGGTTCAACTCTAATTTCCTCAGGGGGTGCAAGTGGTCTAATGTAACCCCTACGTATCACAGTTGGAGCTTCAGAATAATCCTTTTTCCTAGCAGGGTAAGGTGGTTTCTCAGTGTAGGCACAAGGAACAATAGGATCATTGTAGGAAATGACTTTCTCTTCAACTAAATTTGGTTTAACTATGTTGACTTCTACAGGAGGATGATACTTAAACCACTTCTCTTTGGGAAGATCAACATGAGCAGCAAAAGATTCACATAGAGAAGCTACTATCTCAGAGTCAAGTCCATACTTAGCGCTAAAATCTCTAGAAGTGCTTGTTTCAACAGAAGATTTAACGCAATCAAACTGGAAATTCATACCTGACTCCTTACCTTCTTCAAGCTCCCAATATTCAGAGTTACGTTTGATTCTTTCCAATAAATTCCACTTGTGGTCAATATACTTCTTCATAAAAGAACCGGTACAAGAAGTGTCAAGCATGGTACGATCTTCATGAGAAAGCCGAGCATAAAAGTTTTGAGTGATAATTTCTCTCGAGAGCTCATAATAGGGGCATGAATATAACATTGATTTAAGCCTCCCCAAGCTTGAGCTATGCTTTCCCTGTCACGAGGCCAAAAGTTATATATATAATTCCGATCACGATGTACTAAATGCATAGGATAAAACTTTTGATGAAATTCCAATTTCAACCGATTGTAGTCCCATGATCCAGTATCATCACATAGCCTATACCATGTCAACGCCTTATCCTTCAAAGATAAAGGAAAGACTTTCTTCTTTACCTCATCCTCGGGAAAACCTGCAAGCTTAAATAAACCACAAACTTCATCTACATAGATTAGATGCAAGTCTGGATGTGATGATCCATCTCCTGTAAAAGGATTAGCCAGTAGTTTCTCAAGCATACCTGAAGGAATTTCATAAAATATATTTTCAGTAGGTACCTTAGGTTGAGGAGCAACTCCTCATGCTTCCGTTCGTGGTGAAGATACCCCGAACAAATTCCTCAAAGGAACAGTTTCCATAGTGACAAGTGACAATAAATTTCAGCACACTATATAAATGTTTCCTTACCAAATTCCACTTACCAAAGGCGCTTCACTCCCCGGCAACGGCGCCAGAAAAGAGTCTTGATGACCCACAAGTATAGGGGATCAATCGTACTCCTTTCGATAAGTAAGAATGTCGAACCCAACGAGGAGCACAAGGCTCTGATAAACGGTTTTCAACAAGGTAATAGCTGCAAGCATTGAAAGTAGCGGTAACAAGTGATGGTGTAGTGAGGTGAAACGTAGCAAGTGAAAAGTAACAATTAACAAGAGTAGCAACGGTGCAGCAAGTGTCCCAATCCCTTTTGTAGCAAGGGACAAGCCTGAACAAAGTCTTATAGGAAGTAAAACGCCCTCAAGGACACACGGGAATTTCTGTCATGCTAGTTTCATCATGTTCATATGATTCACGTTCGTTACTTTGATAGTTTGATATTTGGGTGGACCGGCGCTTGGGTACTACCCTTACTTGGACAAGCATACCACTTATGATTAACCCCTCTCGCAAGCATCCGCAAATACAAAAGAAGAATTACGACAATGTCTAACCATAGCATTAAACTAGTGGATCCAAATCAGCCCCTCACGAAGCAACACATAGACTGGGATTTAAGCTTCTGTCACTCTAGCAACCCATCATCTACTTACTACTGCCCAATGCCTTCCTCTAGGCCCAAATAATGGTGAAGTGTTATGTAGTCGACGTTCACATAACACCACTAGAGGAAAAACAACATACAACATATCAAAATACCGAACGAATACCAAATTCACATGACTATTATTAGCATGACTTATCCCATGTCCTCAAGAACAAAAGTAACTACTCACAAAGCATAATCATAATCATGATCAGAGGTGTAATGAGTAGCATCAAGGATCTGAACATAAATTCTTCCACCAAGTAATCCAACTAGCATCAACTACAAAGAGTAATCAATACTACTAGCAACCTTACAAGTACCAATCGGAGTCGCGAGACGGAGATTGGTTACAAGAGATGAACTAGGGTTTGGAGATGAGATGGTGCTGATGAAGATGTTGATGGTGACGAGTCCCCTCCGATGAGAGGAGTGTTGGTGATGACGATTGCGACAATTTCCCCCTCCGGGAGGGAAGTTTCCCCGGCAGGATCGTCCTGCCGGGGCTCTAGATTGGTTCTGCTCAAGTTCCACCTCGTGGCGGCGGAGAATCCACGAAAAAGCTCCCTTCTGATTTTTTTCCGGACGAAACCCTTCATATCGCAGTAGAGGGGGGCCAGTGGGCCACCAGGGTGCCCACAAGCCCTGATGCCGTGGCCAGGGGGGTAGGCCGCGACCACCAGGCTTGTGGGCTCGTGGCAGCTCCCCTCTGGCACTTCTTTCGCCCAATATCTTTTATATATTCCCAAAAAATTCCACGTTGATTTTCAGGGCATTTGGAGTTGCGCAGAATAGAGGACTCATACTTGCTCCTTTTCCAGTCCAGAATTCCAACTGTCGATATTCTCCCTCTTCAAATAAATCTTGCAAAATAAGAGAGAAAATGCATAAGTATGGTACCACAAAGTATATTAACAGTCCATAAAGCGATAAATATCAACATGAAAGCATGATGCGAAATGGACGTATCAGCAAGCAAGTTGGGTGCACACCCACTAGTTTTCTTTTTGAGCTTCCATACACTTATAGCTCTAGTGCATCCGTTGCATGGCAATCCCTACTCATTCACATTGATATCTATTGATGGACATCTCCATAGCCCATTGATACGCCGAGTCGATGTGACCATCTCCTCCTTTTTGCCTCACAACCTCCACCACACTCTATTCCACCTATAGTGCTATATCCATGGGTCACGCTCATGTATTGCGTGAGAGTTGAAAAAGTTTGAGAAAGTAAGAGTGCGAAAACAATTACTTGGCCAATACCGGGGTTGTGCATGATTTAAATTCATTGGGTGGGGATGAGGGCGCATAGCCAGACTATATGATTTTGTGAGGTAGCATTCCACATCATTGAAATTCATAGCCAGACTATATGATTTTATGGCGCATAGCCAGACTACATGACATGCTGTAGAGGGATAAATGAATGCAATATGATATAAATTCATTGTGAGGTAGCATTCCACATCAAAAATTTGGTCTTTATCACTTCCCTGCTTGAATACGAGCGGGAGTTAAGCTTGGGGATGCTTGATACGTCTCCAAAGTATCTATAATTTTTGATGGTTCCATGCTATTATGTTATCAACTTTGGATGTTTTATATGCATGAATATGCTATTTTATATCATTTTTGGGACTAACCTATTAACTCAATGCCCAGTGCCAGTTTCTATTTTTTCCTGTGATTTTGACCTTTTTCAGAAAAGAACATTAAACGGAGTCCAAACGGAATAAAACCCGAGGGATGACTTTTCCCATAACAGAAGATACGTAGAGGACTTGAGAACCAAGGCAGGAGAACTCGCGGGAGGTCACAAGCCCCCTAGGCATGCCCTAGGGGGGGCGCCTGGCAGGCTTGTGGGCCCCACGTGCCTCCTTTGCCCTACCTCTTTCGCCTATAAACTCTCTAAAATCCCGAAACCAAAGAAGAGAGCCACGAAAATACTTTTCCGCCGCCGCAAGCTTCTGTCTCCGCAAGATCCCATCTAGGGACCGTTTTGGTGCCCTACCGGAGGGGGATTCGGACACGGAGGGCTTCTTCATCAACACCATTGCCTCTCCGATGATGCGCGAGTAGTTCACCACAGACCTTCGGGTCCATAGCTAGTAGCTAGATGGCTTCTTCTCTCTCTTGTATCTTCAATACAAAGTTCTCCATGATCTTCATGGAGATGTATCTGATGTAACTTTCTTTTGTAGTGAGTTTGTCGAGATCTGATGAATTGTGGATTTATGGTCAGATTATCTATGAATATTATTTGAGTCTCCTCTGATCTCTTATATGCATTATTTTGTATCCTTGTAATTCTCTTCGAGTTACGGGTTTCGTTTGGCCAACTTGATCTATAATTCTTGCAATAGGAGAAGTGCTTGGTTTTGGGTTCATACCGTGCGGAGTCCTCACCCAGTGACAAAAAGGGTAGCGAGGCACGCATCGTGTTGTTGCCATCAAGGGTAAAAAGATGGGGTTTATATCATATTGCATGAATTTATCCCTCTACATCATGTCATCTTGCTTAAGGCGTTACTCCGTTTGTTATGAACTTAATACACTAGATGCATGCTGGATAGCGGTCTATGTGTGGAGTAATAGTAGTAGATGCAGAAAGTATCGGTCTACTTGACTCGGACGTGATGCCTATATGTATGATCATTGCCTTAGATATCGTCATGATTTTGCGCGATTCTATCAATTGCTCGACAGTAATTCGTTCACTCACCGTAATACTTGCTATCATGAGAGAAGCCTTTAGTGAACACTATGGCCCCCCGGATCTACTTCACATCCTATATTCAGATCTACAAAAATACCAAAAATATTTTGTTGCACTTTTCACCTTGAGATCATACCTTGCAAATAATCGTGAAGGGATTGACAACCCCTTTATCGTGTTGGGTGCAAGTTTGTTTGTTTTTGCGCACATGCATTGGTGCCTCATCTTGATACTCCTACTGGATTGATACCCTGGTTCTCAAACTAAGGGAAATACTTATCGCTACTTTGCTGCATCACCCTTTCCTCTTCAAGGGAAAAACCAACGCAAGATCAAGAAGTAGCATAGATGTAGTCAAATCGCAGGAGGAACTGATTCGTGGGCGAGGTATCGACGTACAACTTCCCACCTGGCACCTTAGCCACGTAAAGCGGGTATCCTGGATCTTTCGTGACCAGAAGGCTTTTCTCTCTAGCAAGCACATCTTCATGGAGTCTCTTTAGATCATTGTTCAGTATGTGATCTAGCGCTTTGGCAGGTAGGATCGGCTCGCTGGCGACATGGAAATGCGGCTTACCTTCGACAGGTATTGTGTCTACCACCAGGGGTTTCAGAGGCGGCTGGCTGCTTGAAGCACCTATGGCGCCTTTAGAGCCTTTCCTGGCCAGTCTCTTCCTTTGCTTCTTGGCGGGTGGCGGTAGTGAGCCCACCATACCTTCCCTAACCACCCCCCTTGTGTCCTCGGGCTAAACAGTGGACAGGCCTCGGGGGGTTGCTGGGTAGAGGCGGCATCTGGAGGCGTCTCCTGTGAGGATGGCTTGAAGAGAGACTTTTTGCATTCCGCCTTAGGACGTTCCAGCTCCAGCAAATCAGGCAGCATCAAGTCATCATCTCCACGGTCATAGCCTGAGTCTTCGGCGTCCTGAGCCATCAGTCCATCATAGGCGGTATTGAAATACTGGTACATGTCCTCATCATCATCCTCCATGTCATCATCAACATTTGCTTCTTCGACAGCGGGGGCGACATGATCTAGCACTAATGGAGGCTCTCCCTCGCGTAGTATGCTATCATCATCCGCCACAACATGTGCAAGTAATTTGGTAGGTGGGGTGGTGTTCATACCTTCTTGAGAAGGTGGCGTTGGCGTGATACTGGGCTCCTCGAGACGAAGAAGAGACTTCGGCCAAGGCAAGAACTAGTTCTTGCATGCGCCAATCGTCTTAGGGGTCTCGTCGTCACCGACTGGTATCGGAGGAGGCAAATCCTTGAAGCCCGTAATACACTGGCCACGTTAACCTTGAAGACGCCATCGGGCATCTCTCGGTTGTGGAACATGCGGTCCTTCGGCTTCATGATGGTTGCCTTTCCCACATCCACCTTCTGGCCCTTGTTGTCATAGAGTAGGGTGCATGGGGTGTCGTCGGCCTACGAAGGAGACATGTCTGCGACATCAAACATCTGAAAGGCAACTAAAACGGAAGACTATAGACATGCTGGTGAAAAGGGTATGACGCGTAATTACCATGAGGGCGTCGAGCTCAGCCAGCGACGAAGGCCCGTCGAGCATGCCAAAGACGGAGGTCGGGCTGCTATCAACAGGAACCTTCTCGTTGCTTGGGCAGGTGTTGGTGCTGTGGTGTTCGCCGAGTTTCTCCCGACAAAGCTGGGAAGGGGAAAATCCTCCGGCCGTGCATTTGGATTGCTCTTCGACCAATTGAAAATTGTCGGAATCAAGCTGGCCACCGCGTCAGTGACCAACCCACTGACTACCCCAACCAACTCTTCTTTGGTCTCAGCTTTGGTCTTATTGACCGCAATCACAACCTTCTCGTCGATGCTCTTCTGAGTGACGACCAACCATCTCTTCATTCTTTCCTCTGGCTCCTTGGGGTAGCACGTCTTCCACGAGGCGCCATCTCCGACGCCGTGCACACATCCATAGGACGGCGGCTTGTCCACGGGGACCTTTTTCAGTATGTTCAGGGCTCGATTGAATGGGGTGTCCCACTTGGGCCTTGCCGACGACTGTGACGACTCGTCGCTTTTGGTGCCGCTCTTTCCACAAAAGGAACGTGGATCGTTTACTAATGTGACAAAACTTGCAGTCAAATTGATTGGAAGCTAATATGATAATGTGGTAATATAACAATTACCAGAAGTCTCATGAACTCCCTCGTGTTCGGCTCCGTGTAAAAGATCTTTCTGACTTTGTCCCACTTGTACCGGGCCCTGATATAGTCATGCTCTAGCGGGTCGGTGAACTCCGCCAAGGGGTCTGGGATCCCGAGAGTTTCACGTTCGGCGTCCTCCTTGGCCCATATGTGCCTCTTCTCCTCATAACCATGGCTTATGAGGCGGTGGGGAGGCGTGTTCCTAGCCTGGAGCGCCTTCATTTTCTCCACTTTGCCTTGACTTCTTCTTTATCGCAATTCTCTTGGAATTTTGCAAAGTCCTCAGCCGTTATTGTTGGATTATCAGCATGAGTCTTGGACCATGGTTCATTCTTCACAATCGCTTTTTTCACCCGAACTTTCAAGGAGGACAAGTTGTTGGTGAACATCACCATCGCCTTCTCGTTTATATTTGTCATGGCGGGGTCGTCCCACGTCTCTTTATATTCCTTTTCATCCCGTCCGGGGAACATGAATCAGTTGTGCAACTTCTTTAGGCGCATGTGCTCCATATGTGGTATGATGTTGGCGGTTTCCGTGAGGATGCATCCAAGTTGATTTCCCCAGCATTTGCACGCTTCCTCTAGCGCCGTTGGCTCTAACTTCTTGGGGTGAATCTTCGTGACCACAATTTTTCTGATGCCAAGCTCGTTTGGTCTTCGCGTCCTCTTCTTCTTCGGTGCTTTACCGGCTACGACATCATCGTTGCCGGTCTCGGGGGCGGTGTCGGTACTGGTGCCAGTGCTGGTGCTGGTGTCGGCACCGGGGTCGGGGTTGGGACCACTGCCGCCACCATGCAACCCCATCTGGTGTTCGTCCACGTAATCGAAATAGTGATTTGTTGCCTCCATGGTGTCTACGGGGCGAGCAAAACCATCCACGACTTCGGCGTCGGTAGACATGTTTCCTATGCAACAATTGTAAATAAAAGATATAATGAAGATAAAAAGGGGCCTATATTTGGTCGGAATGTTGATTCATTCCCCTTCCGGCAAATCCTGGGTACTCTATATGTCCTAGTTTCTAGAACAAGTGATGCCGAAAATTTCGGGATGACCTTTGCTAAAAAGTGGACATACGGAGCGCCTGAAATTTGCCGGAACTGAAATGAATCAACATTATGGCAAAACATAGGCCACTCGGACATTTTGGCAAAAATCAATGACAAGAAGGGGCATCCCGGCATTATTTCATCATCTCTATCTAAACCATGTTAAAAATAAGAAGTAAATAATTATATTAGAGGATCAGCACCTACTATTCTACTATGATTCATCTTTTTTTGCTGTACATGAGGAATCTAGTTGAATAATATTGAGAAAGAAGAATCACATCGCATTATTCACGAAGAAGAACTATATGTCCACCTTAAATATTAGTTATGTGGATCGATGACATGTTGAACTATATGGCATGTGTCCATATTTATTTTAATTATATCGTGAACAATATGTTAAACATCAAAAAAGGTATATGGAATGTCCGAATACATGCGTACTTGCTCAAACCAGTCAAATATATAGTACGTGATTCAGGTTTCGTCGATCATTTGGGGGGCAGGGGAGGCCCATACTCGCCCCTGTCTCCGCCCATGGTATTGCTGAATTTGCCCCAGCGGACCATGGTCAAGGCCTGCTGTCGCGACCGGTTCCAAATAAAGGATTTAATTGGAAATCAGCCATTCGTGTCCACAGTGAAGAAAATATTTCCCACTGACAGACTCAACTTGATGCAGAGAACCAGTAGTACTCAATATATTACGAATAGAGCAAGGGTCGCTCTACATATTACTACAACACATCCAAGTCTTAGGATAGATGGAAATGTTATAGTGGTCTTAGGGTGAATCTACTGCTCGCGAAAAATAAAGGGGCACGTGACATCAGAGTAATGTGACATGACGAGTACTACTACGCGTTAAGCCTGAGAGTGAAGCTCAACAATTTATTCAAGGTGACGGAAGCGGAGGAATAAAACAGTGACGGATTCCAGGATCGCAAGACTGACTGGGACTCATCTAGACATCGGACTCGCTATCGAACTCGTCATCCATGAGGTCTCCTTCATCCATGTCTGGCCACAACAACAAGCCAGTGAGTACTCCGGGAAGTACTCGCAAACAGTTTGCACAAATGATGAAATGCATGTAGATTATTTTATTATGCATGGTTAGGATCAAGTTATATCCATAATATAAGTGCAGGAAATAAATAAGTTAGAGGACAAATCAGGCGGTAGTCCTCCCGAAATATCCATAATAGAAAATAAAATATAAGAAGCCACCGCCGGGCGTCTGAGCGACACCGCACACATGGCATAACATAAATGAAATAAATAATAAGCCTCAAACGGGCGTCTCTGCGACACCATAGTAAGGGCACGGATTAAATAAAACAACGTGCCGCAGTCGGGCGTCTCGGCGACACCACGTAAAGGGCTTAAGAATAATAAAACAATGCCATAGTCGGGCGTCTGAGCGACACCACATAAAGGGCTTATAAGAATAAAAACAATGCCACAGTCGGGCGTCTCAGCGACACCACATAAAGGGCTTATAAGAATAAAATATTGAATAACCCGGGGGTAGAACCGTCCCAAGGATATCCAATAAATAGAATCATAAGGGTTAGTAATACACGATATGATAATGTCCCGCATCATCATATGGTTCACCACATCCAGTTATTAATATTAACACGTATACTCCAAAGACTGACTCTAGGAGTGACACTTGACTCGTCAAACGACGTCCTTGACTGGGGAGACGGCTACTCAAATAGTTTGACTGTGCAGAGGGTGTACACTTTACCCATAGCCCACGGTTTTCAATAGTCAATATGACTAATTCCGCGTACGGCATTTTAGAAATGGACACTCAGAATCATCACACACCCACTTTACCTCCACGAAGCCCGGATTCACCCGGACTACGCTGCCAAGGTAAAACCATAAGACGGGGAGGCTCCGACCTCGACTAGCATGGGATCAACAATATTTATACTACGGGCTTACGGTGAGTGCCCTCCCTTCCGGTCCCAGACCGGAAACACCCATGCCCCCTGACCGGATGACTGGATTTAGTCCAGGGCCATGGATACCTTCATACCGGTCCCTCTAATGGTGTGTGATTGATAATAGGTCTACAACTGACTATACCGAACCCATTATCCAGGGAACTGTGGTAGAACGGTAAGAAGTATGACACGAACAAGACTCGATCTAGGTTGATACTCGAGTTTACCAAATTTATACCAGCACCACAGTGCTCAAACCATGACAAGGCCATAACCTATCACGTTCTGCGTGACTAGGCTATTCCACAACCTTTCATAACCATCACTTGCCTTCATCATATTATATCATGGTTGATTATATTTAACAAGTATGAAATATTCAAGGTGTTGGAAAAATAAATATGAGCATGATAGCAAACAGCACACCGAAAGTAACAAACATGTTTGCTTGGTTCCACGTAGTCGGGATCGAGCTCGGTGCAGTTGACGTCGGGTATCTCGGTGTCGGAATCTACGGTATAATACAAACAACGACATAAGCTACACTGCTTATCTATTGGTATATAAATATTTGTAGAAAAATCTTAAAATAAACTAGACCTTATCAGGATCATTTTGCAAAAAGAATCACTGCAAAAGGAGTTATACAATAAAAGTTATAGCCAAAACAAAACTAGGGACTGTTCTGTAATTAGTTTCAAAGGAAACACGGGCTAGACTGGAAAGATTCCAAAGCGCCCGAGGGGGGGGGGTGCATTTTTCTAGAAAGGAAAACAACTTCGGCCGAATACGCCTTCGACGAAAACGCTTCGGAGAGGGGGAGAGAGACTGACAAGGGAGGCCCACCTGTCGGGTTTGAACTCCTCCCCGGCGCCAAAGGCTTCCGGTGATTGTCGGCGACGATAGGAGGGAGGAGAGAGCGAGCTAGGGGTACGGGTGGACTCACCGTCGACTCGACTGACGGATGGAGGCGGATTGGATGGCGGGTGATGGATCACGACGGCGACAGCAGATCTCCGGCGGCAACAACTCCGGTGACACGATGGAATCGACAACCGAGGGCCTCTGCAATGAAATTGAGCACTGGGTAAGCAGGGGAGGAGCTCCTCGATGCGACCGAAGGCCTGAGGGGATCCTACCTCGACTTACACAGCACAGGAGCGGCTAGATCCTGAAGCGGATCTGGGCGGCCGGAGCTATGGAAGAAGGTCCCTCGAGGGCCTCTTCCTGGATCAGCTACTTCCCAGAGGGGAAGATGGAGAGCGGGAGAGAGGTGGTTGAGCTCAGAAGCGCTGGGAAAGGGCTCTATAAATAGGCGCCACGGGAGGGGCTTCGGCCATTACTCCGGCGAGGAACTCTGGAGAAGCAGTCTCTTGGGCAGGCGATTAAGTGGTACTGGATTAACCTAACCACTCAGAGGAACTCATTTTTGACCCGAGGAGGCTTGGTCATGCACGAGAACAACGTGGTGACGATGCGGTCAATACGGAGCTCTGCGGCGGCAGGAATGGTGCTCTCAGATTGCAGGGGTGATGTGGGGACCCCGACTTACAAGTCGAGATCGCCGTGCTGAATGATCCCAGAGATCAATGCTCACCGAACACAGATACCGAATAGAAGAGTCTTACATCCATACATACCGTTTGATACAATAAATGACCACTTCGGTCGAGTCTTACATATATAGGGCCTTATAGGCCAACACACCAAACTGGACCAATAGCGGAATTATTGGTTGAAAGCGTGAACCCATGCCAACAACCTTAACCTACATGCATTCTGACTGGGAAGCATCCTAGCTCGCAAGAACGTCCCCGAGTTAATCTTCACCATATCCTGTTCTTTCACACCCGGTCAATGAAATAACCAGTGGCAAGCCGATGAGTACTTTGAATGTACTCGCAAACAGCCGAGGACATGAACAATGAAAGTGAAGGATACAAAATCATGCATCTCCAGTATAACTCATCTGGGTGGAATGATCATGAGTATGCATCAAGTTAAAGAATTACTCTTGAAGAACAGGTTACAGATATAGATATATCTGTCGAGGGCTGAACCATCCGGGTTCACCCTATATACCAAGTCACCGAACTTGGTCATATCATCAATATATCAGTTGCAGGTTGAACCATCCGGGTTCACCCTATATGCCAAGTCACCGAACCTGGTCATGTTATTATTTTTATAACAACACCTTTTCCAACACCACAAACACTCACTCACACACTTGGTTTATGCGGAAATATCAGGACGTAGTTTAAGCAGGATTACCCAACTGTCCTTGATCGTGGACACGGCTATTCGAATAGTTTACACTCTACAAAGGTAGTACGCTGGACCCACGAGATCCGGGAAACTTCCGTGTCATCCACGACTCACGGTATATCACATACCCGAGGTAAGTACCCGATCAACGCCTTACCCCTGACGATACTAGACAAAGAGGTCCACTTGATTGGTACCCAGCCCACATGTTGTACGTCTTACGAGCTCCAAGTCTGGACAGTACCAACCATGCGGGGACCAACGGTGTGACTGGAACTCATAAAAATGGCATAGTCGTCCTACCCGGCACGACCCCATCATGAGAGTGACCACATATCGCTCCCGCCACTAGTAATGTGGCTCTTTGCTAGCACCGACCAGAGTAATTAACATAGCCCCGTCCCATAAGGGGTAACGTGGTCGTACTGGTAAGGTTGGGACGGTTGACACATCATAAATCTAATCCCATTTCTGAAACCTTACCACACAAATACCGGGTGCATCACTTCACCAAAAGTGACCACCTAACTCATCATCACCCTCGGGCATTAGTGGCACCCGACGGGGTTTTCATAAACTCTTGATTTATGACAACATCATGCTTATGAATAATACTACTTCTATCTTTACTTGTCAACATTGTATTAGCATGACCCTAAGGGTAGAGTCAAGCTCAATGCATGTGCTCCAAAGGAGCCTTCGGTAACATCGTATCAAATGATTACCGGGACTTATGATCATATGCAACGGGAATACTTGCTATTATAACATGCAAAGTAACATATGCTCAGTCATGCTCAAAGGGCTGCTTTCCTTGCTCACGTAAGTCCTCGGGGTCTTCAAGGTCTTCCGTTCAAACTCCGAGTACTCCGTCTACCGTCAACTATCATTGAAAACAACCATAGTAAGCCACACATCAAGCAGAAAAAAGTGTTCTATAAATATATGTTTTATTTTTCTTGGACCTCTCTGGTCATAAGAAAAATACCTGAATCTCTGCCAAGGGTTTTGGGTCATCAGGGAATTTTGAATGGATGAAAGGAGATATAGGTGACCATTGAAGAAGCCAACATAAATCATTCTGTTAAAAATGAGTGGAGGCACCCATTTAACAGAGAATGATTTTAGAATTTTTTAGGAAGTGGTTTCACTAGATTTGGAGTTGAAATGAATATACTAGGAATTTCTAATGTGGAATAAATAGCAATAGGAAGCTATTCATTTATTGCAACAGAAATAAGTCACAAAAAAATGTTGACTAGGGTTCTCAAATTAGTACATGATATAAGAAGGCTATGGAAATTTGAATCACCCCAATTGGAGTAGATTTGAAGCCTATGTCATTTTTGAAAGGGGAGCTAGAAGCATCCCAAATCTGTTTTTAAATATAAATACATTATGGAAGTTGTTTGGAAAAATGTGCAAAGTCAATATTTGGATAGATCTTTATTTTAGAGACCTGCAGAAATTTGAATCATCAGATTTGGAGTTAGAATGGATTTAATATGAAATTTATAAGATTAACCAAATAGAAAATGGGAAACGGCTTAGCTTCGGTTTATCTAATGCTCAGGCGGAGGAGAGGGATTGGGTCGGCCCACTAACTGGGCCTAGCTAACCGCAGCCACGCAGGAGGCGTATTCCCTTGAATACGCTTCCGCTCGGGGAAGGCGTAAGGCGCTGGGGCGCCTCCACTTAAAGGGGCGGGCCCGACCGGTGTGTAATTGACGAGGGGCCCCGCCCGTCAGCTTCGCCATCTACCTCCCGCTTGGGCTGATAGAGGGGAAGGCGGGTCAGGCCGAAAGTCCGGTGTCGATTCCGGCGGCCCCGGCTGCTGCTAGCGCTGCTCCGGCCACTAGGGCACTCGGAGGAAGGTGCTGCGTCAGCCTGGGGCGTCCTTTCTTGCATGTGGAGCGAGGGCGAGCAGGGGCCCTGGTCACAGCGGCCGCCCGATGGCAGCTCACGCGGCAACCCCCCACTACGAAGAAGAGGAGGAGAGGAAGTGTCCAGGGGAGGCCTCGGGGGTTTTGGTGACTGGGGAAGGCACACGGGAGGGGGAAGCGTCCCGGGGTGCTTGGATTCGAGCGGAGGCCGCCGAGGGAGCTTCAGCCATGCCGGCCATGAAGAAGGGGAGGAGAGCTTAGGAGAGAATGGGGAGCTCAAGGGGTTCCAGGGAGTGAGGGAGAGGGTT
Source organism: Hordeum vulgare subsp. vulgare (assembly GCF_904849725.1). NCBI lineage: Eukaryota > Viridiplantae > Streptophyta > Magnoliopsida > Poales > Poaceae > Hordeum > Hordeum vulgare. The sequence continues at coordinate 293,994,950 of NC_058520.1, read as the reverse complement.
CTGGAGGCTTAGGGTGCTCGGGGGGAGCCATATGGAGATGTGAAGAGGAGAGAGCTCAGGAGCTCTCTGGAGCTTTGAGAGCACGGGGTAGACACGCGTGCCGGAGAGGTTTTGGAGGCAAGCTGGCGTCAGGGAGAGCTTGGACTAGTCAAAGGGGATGCTCTGGTGCTCTGAGACATGATGGAACGGTGGGACACGCCCTGGAGAAAGAAGACAAGGTGCAGAGCACCGTTTCTGCATGCCAGGGAGGTGGTCACCATGGCCACTCACGTCCACAGGGCACACAAGACCAGTCAAACATGTCTGGCACGTAGGGCACCCATGCAGGAGGGAGACTCTGGAGATTGGAAGCATCTGAGGCTGGTTAGAGATGAGTTTGACTGCTGTTAAGTTTGCAACAACAAACTTAAGGTGGGCAGATAGGGAACTAACTTGAGAGATACTGGAAGAAAAGCATGTCTAGCAGTCTTAGGCATGGAAGGACTTCATTACTGCAAAGTTTCAGCTCAAACAAGGGAGGGTAGCTACTACTTGTTGTTCAAAGCCATGTTTCAGCCAGAAAACCATTTGTAGAAGTGCTGCTCATTTTCTCCACATGAGCATGCCATCTCTTGGTTCTAAATGAAGCTTTGGCATAGAATAGATGCTCTGGAAAGAATTGGGGGATTTGGGTTAAGCAGAAGCATGGGAAGAGAGGTAAAATAGTGATTTCAAGAGTGAAAATGAGAGGAAGTTACATAGGGACCTTCTCCAATAATAGACCAGTGGCCATGGGAAAGTTACTGGGGGTAAAATATGACTATGAGAGGCTGTGGTAGAAAGTTGAGCTCAAGTGTAAAAGTGGAAGGGGCAAAAGAAGCCAAATTGGTGAGTGCACACAAGGTGTTTGATCTGAGGTAGGGCTACCAGATGAATTCCAATGGCTATGAAACTTAACAGGGTCAAATAATAGATGAAAATAGGCTTGCACACCAATTTTGGGAATTGCTGGAGAAGTTTTCCAATGTAGACTTGAAAAAACCCTAAAAATGGGCAGAAATGGGTTTCTGCTTAGAACCCTATTCAAATAGATTCCAACAAATCCAATATTTGGTGTAGGGGCATTATTTGAGCATTAAGGCATGCAAAAAAGTTTGAGGTCATTTGGAGAAACTTTATAATGTAAAGTTTACCAAAGTCAGAAATCAACAGAGAGGGTTTTGAGGGTCTTAGGACAAGTTCTTTTTTTCTCCTTGATGCACCACTTGGTGTGGATGCCTTATTGTAGTATTGGAACATGTCCACCAAATTTGAGAACAATTGTAGACACTTCACAATGTAAAGTTTCTCAAATTTGATTCTGGACAGATAGAGTTTTAGAGTGATTAGGGGAGCCAAATCAACTTGGATTGAAATGAAACTTGGCAAGGTCATCAAGAATATCATAGATTACATGCTAGAATTTTACTGGAAATTATTGAGAATATTTCTAATAGAAATATTTCAAAAGCTAGAAATAGGCAGGATGGTTTTGGAGGGATTTGCCCTATATTTTGAACATGAGCATGTGTTGAAACTCATAAATATGGAATAAATATATCCACTTAGTTTCCCTAAATTTTATTAAGTATTTGAAAGCAATAAAAATAACTTTCCTTCATAGGAGACCATTTCTGGCCTCATAGAAAGGCTTTTAAATAAAATAATAAAATAACTTTTAAAATAATAATATGGTGGTTTTTGGAGGACATTTTGATAATAGGTTTTAAATAAAATAATTGGTGCAAAAGAAACTCCCTAATTTGAGGACTTGTAGTACAAACCTCATCTCAGGGGTTTGAAAGTTTAATTCAAAGAAGTGCTTTTTGGTGAAAATAATATTTGGTGAAAATAGATATTTATCCTAAACACATGGCATAATCATTAGGCAGGAGATCATGGAATGAGGAGGTGATTAGGAGGACGGAAAGAATTAGTGGGGAGCAATCACATGCATTTAAGCAAACAGGCAAACAATAATCACTCCAAGCATCACAAGCATTCACAAAAAGTTTTAATTGGTCCTAAATTTTGAAATAAGTTAATTAGTCAGGAGGGCCAAAAACTGGGTGTGACAGGCGAGGCGACGAGCTTTGCGGGGTTGAACCAGAGCAGGAGGTTGCGGGGAGGCTCCCAGAGCGATGGGCGGTGCCGTGCGGTGCGACAGTGCAACAGAGGTACTCTGCTGCCCAAGTAGAGCCGCTGCCGGCGCCTGGGCAGGCTCTGACCGCTTGCCACCGACGAGGAGGAAGGGGCCAAGCTTGCGGGCGATGGAGAGGATAAGAAGGAGCACAAGATCGACGAGGAGGGCGTCGTCACTGATGAGATTGGCGCAGGGGGAGAGGGTAGTGATGACCCACAAGTATAGGGGATCAATCGTAGTCCTTTCGATAAGTAAGAGTGTCGAACCCAACGAGGAGTAGAAGGCTCTGATAAACGGATTTCAGCAAGGTAATAACTTTAAGCACTGAAAGTAGCGGTAACAAGTGATTGTGTAGCAAGGTGAAATGTAGCAAGCAAAAAGTAACAAGTAACAAGTAGTAGCAACGGTGCATCAAGTGGCCCAATCCCTTTTGTAGCAAGGGACAAGCCTGAACAAAGTCTTATAGGAGGAAAAATGCTCCCGAGGACACACGGGAATTTCTGTCATGCTAGTTTCATCATGTTCATATGATTCACGTTTGTTACTTTGATAGTTTGATATGTGGGTGGACTGGCGCTTGGGTGCTGCCCTTACTTGGACAAGCATCCCATTTATGATTAACCTCTCTCGCAAGCATCCGCAACTACAAAATAAGAATTAAGACAAAGTCTAACCATAGCATTAAACTAGTGGATCCAAATCAGCCCCTCACGAAGCAACGCATAGACTGGGGTTTAAGCTTCTGTCACTCCAGCAACCCATCATCTACTTACTACTCCCCAATGCCTTCCTCTAGGCCCAAATATGGTGAAGTGTTATGTAGTCGATGTTCACATAACACCACTAGTGAAAAAGACAACATACAACATATCAAAATACCGAACGAATATCACATTCACATGACTATTATCAGGATGACTTATCCCATGTCCTCAGGAACAAAAGTAACTACTCACCAAGCATAATCATAATCATGATCAGAGGTGTAATGAATAACATCAAGGATCTGAACATAAACTCTTCCACCAAGTAATCCAACTAGCATCAACTACAAAAGGTAATTAACACTACTAGCAAACTTACAAGTACCAATCGGAGTTGCGAGACGAAGATTGGTTACAAGAGATGAACTAAGGATTGGAGAGGAGATGGTGCTGATGAAGATGTTGATGAAGATGCCTCCCCTCTGACGAGAGGAGTGTTGGTGATGACGATGGCGATGGTTTCCCCCTCCGGGAGGGAAGTTTCCCCGGCAGGATTGTCCTGCCGGAGCTCTAGATTGGATCTGCTCAAGTTCCGCCTCGTGGCGGCGGCGAAACCACGAAAAAGGACCCGAATGATTTTTTCTGGAACGAAACCCTTCAGCTGTCAGGGAGCCCACAAGCCCCCACGCCGCCACCAGGGGGTGGTGGTGGCAGGGCTTGTGGCGCCCTGGCAGCCCCACTCCGGTACTTCTTTCGCCCAGTATTTTTATATAATCCCAAAAAAATCCACGTAACTTTTCAGGGCATTTGGAGATGTGCAGAATAGTGGACTAAGATTTGCTCCTTTTCCAGTCCAGAATTCCAGCTGCCTGAATTCTCCCTCTTCAAATAAACCTTGCAAAATAAGAGAGAAAAGGCATAAATATGGTATGAGAAAGTAATATAACAGCCAATAAATCAATAAATATCAACATGAAAGCATGATGCAAAATGGACGTATCAACTCCCCCAAGCTTAGACCTCGCTTGTCCTCAAGCGAAAACCAAGTTCAATAAACATGTCCACATGTTTAGGGACGAAGGTGTCGATAAAAAATAATACAGACATGAGGGCATCATGATCACACATAGGACAACAATATGCTACCTCAAAAAGATCCCCGGCAACGGCGCCAGAAATACTTCTTGATGTCAGCTGTGCTTCCCTTGCAACAGCGCCAGAAATTATCGTGTTGACAACACTATGAATCCTTCCGCTGCGGCTACCCCTTAAGGGACTTCCTAGGCAAGTATGCAAAGGATTTCCCCCGTGGCCTTGGAGCCTTGCGTTGGTGTTCCCTCGAAGCGGAAAGGGTGATGTAGCACAACGGTGGTAAGTATTTCCCTCAGCTTGAGAACCAAGGTATCAATCCATTGGAGGAGTATCACAAGAACCTGCACAAACACAAAAGCTTTCTCCCAACGCTATGAAGGGGTTGTCAATCCCTTATAGATTGTTTGCCAAGTGAGAACTGAAAGCAACAAAGTAACAAAGCAAAGTAAAAGCGGAGATGTAAACGATGGATGTGAATAGACCCCGGGGCCGTAGTGTTTACTAGTGGCTTCTCTCATGAAAGCAAGTAGACGGTGGGTGAACAAATTATTGTCGAGCAATTGATAGAACCACGCAAAGTCGTGACGATATCTATGCAATGATTATTTCTATAGGCATCACGTCCAAAACAAGTAGACTGATACTGCCTGCATCTACTACTATTACTCCAAACGTCGACCACTATCCAGCATGCATCTAGTGTATTAAGTCCATAAGAACAGAGTAACGCCTTAAGCAAGATGACATGATGTAGAGGGATAATCTCAAACCAATGATAAAAACCCCATCTTTTTACCCTTGATGGCAACTACTTGATGTGTGCCTTGCTGCCCCTACTGTCACTCTGAAAGGTCACCACATGGCAGAACCCAAAACCAAGCACTTCTCCCATTGCAAGAATCATAGATCTAGTTGGCCAAACAAAACCCAAGACTCGGAGAGAATTACAAGGATATCAAATCATGCATATAAGAAATCAGCAAAGACTCAAATATATATCATAGATAATCTGATCACAAGTCCACAATTCATCAGATCTCGACAAACACACCGCCAAAGAAGATTACATCGGATAGATCTCCATGAAGATCATGGAGAACTTTGTATTGAAGATCCAAGAGAGAGAAGAAGCCATCTAGCTACTAACTACGGACCCGTAGGTTTGAAGTTAACTACTCACGAGTCATTGGAGGGGCGATGATGATGATGAAGAAGCCCTCCAACTCCAAAGTCCCCTCGGGAAGGTACCGGGAAGGGTCTCCACATGAGATCTCGCGGAAACGGAAGCTTGCGGCGGCGGAAAAGTATTTTCGAGGCTCCCCTGATTTTTTGCGGAATATTTGGGAATTTATAGGCCAAAGACCTAGGTCAGGGGGCAGTTAGGGAGGCCACAAGCCTCCCCACCGCCGCCTCCCCTGGTGGCGGAGTGGGGGCTTGTGGGCTCCCTGGAGCCCACCTGGCCTAGCCCAAAGCCCCCCTGATCTTCTTCCGTTCGGGAAAAATCATTTTGGGGTTTTTCTTCCATTTGTACTCCGTTCCAAAATCAGATCTGAAAAGAGTCAAAAACACGAAAAAACAGGAACAGGCACTTGGCACTGAATTAATAAGTTAGTCCCAAAAAATATATAAAAGGTACATAAAACAACCAAAGAAGACAAGATATCAGCGTGAAACCATCAAAAATTATAGATACGTTTGAGACGTATCAAGCATCCCCAAGCTTAACTCCTGCTCGTCCTCGAGTAGGGAAGTGATAAAGAATGAATTTTTGATGCTTTCATGCTACCTAGCATAGGTGTCCTTTGTAATTCCTCTTATGTGACGTGAATGTTCAGATCCATTAGATTCAAAACAATAGTTTGCTATTGACGTGGAAACAATAATAATTCAAGAAAACTAGCAAGGTAGTCATGAACTTTCAAAATAACAAGGCCAAAAGAAAGTTATCCCTACAAAAGCATATAGTCTGGCTATGCTCTATCATCATTGCACAACGAATTTAAATCATGCACAACCCCGGTATTGGCCAAGTAATTGTTTCACACCTTTACTTTCTCAAACCTTTTCAACTCTCACGCAATACATGAGCGTCAGCCATGGTTATAGCACTATAGATGGTGTGGAATGTAGTGGAGGTTGCAAGACAAAAAAGGAGAAGATAGTCACATTAACTAGGCATATCAATGAGCTGTGGAGATGCTCATCAATAGATATCAATGTGAATGAGTAGGGATTGCCATACAAATGATGCACTAGAGCTACGAGTATGTGAAAGCTCTTAAAGAAAACTAGTGGGTGTGCATCCAACTTGCTTGCTCAGTAAGACCTAAGGCAATTTTGAGGAAGCCTATCATTGGAATATACAAGCCAAGTTATATAATGAAAATTTCCCACTTGCTATATGGTGGTGACAAAACGAGAGACTCTCAATCATGAAGATCATGGTGCTTAATATGCATAAGTGTGGAAAAAGTGGTAGCATCGTCCCTTCTCTCTTTTTCTCTTTTTTTTATTTGGTGGGCTCTTTGGCCTCTTTTTTTTTATATTTTATTTTGGTGGGCTTCTTTGGCCTCTTTTATTTCCTCACATGGGACAATGCTCCATTAATGATGATCATCACACTTTCAACTCAAAACTTAGAGCAACTATGACTCTATATGGAATTCCTTCGATAGTGTACCGTGGCAATGATCTAGCATGGCATAGACATCAATGGAAAACATCATGCTAGCTATCTTACGATCATACAATAGCAATGTAGACGTGGTGGCACATGTCATGGTGGTAGTTGCATGGCAATATATCTCGGAATGACTTTGAAAAAGCCATAGTAGGTAGGTATGGTGGCTGTTTTGAGGGAGGCTAATGGTGGGTTTTGTGCACCAGCGAAAGTTGCACGACACTAAGAAGATAGTGATGGTGGAAGGTGAAAGTGCATCTAAACCATGGACTCAACATTAGTCATGAAGAACTCATATACTTGTTGCAAAAGTTTTATTAGTAATCGAACAAAGCATCCAACTCATATTCCTAGGGGAAGGGTTGGTAGGTATAAACCATCGCGCGATCCCGACCGCCACGCAAAGGATGACAATCAATATACTAATCATGCTCAGATTTCATCACATAGCGGTTCACCATACGTGCATGCTACGGGAATTACTAACTTCAACACAAGTATTTCTAGATCCACAACACCTTACTAGCATGACTTTAATATTACCATAACCACAACTCAAAACTAATTGAGATGAATCAAACTTCTCTAACTATTCAATGCACATGAAGGTGGAAGTTTTCGTATCCCTTTGGACAACTACCCCTTTTGAGACTACTTTCCAAGCATAGATCAACTTCCAAGCCATGCACCGCTGTGCTCTAAAATATAAAAGTGAAGCACATAGAGCAAGAGTATCTAGCTCAAAAGATATAAGTGAAGCACATGTGAGCTGAAATGTCTACCAAAACATATAAGTGAAGCTCGACAAAATCATGGTGTGTGCATGTCTCTCTCTCTAGGTGTGCAACAAGGATGATTGTGACACAACAAAAAATAAAAGACTCCTACGATACAAGACGCTCCAAGCAAAAACAGATAACATGTGGTGAATAAAAATATAGCCCCAAGTAACGTTACCGATGGATTGAAGACGAGAGAGGGGATGCCTTCCCGGGGCATCCCCAAGCTTAGGCTTTTACGACATCCTTGAATCTCTTGGGGTGCCTTGGGCATCCCCAAGCTTGAGCTCTTGCCACTCTTTATCTCTTTGTCCATAAGAACTTCACCCAAAACTTGAAAACTTCACAACATGAAACTTAAACAGAAACTCGTGATAACATTAGTACAAGAAAGCAAACCACCACTTCCTTAGGTACTGTAGACAACTTAAATTCTACTTGTGATGATGTTGGGTTACTGTACTTTCAATCTTCCATGGCTAATACCCCCCGATACTATCCATAGTTTCATCAAAATAAGCAACCAACACAACAAAAACAGAATCTGTTAACAGCAGACCAGTCTAAAGCAATCTGTATATTTTGTATACCTCTGGTACTTCAAACATTCTGCAAAATTACGACAGGCTGAAGAATTTGCGTAGCAATCAGAAGCAAAAAGAATCAACTCAAAAGCACTTACAGAAACAAAATTAAAATTCTTTTCGTGAGCAGAAAGTTTCTGTCTTTTCCAACATGACCAAACAATCATCCCCAAGACTAATCATAACGGTTTTGCTTGGCACAAACGCAAAAAGAAACACAAAAACACAATAATAACAGAATTATGAAAGTGTGGAAAACACAAAACAGAAATAAAAAGGATAGATTCGTTGGGTTGCCTCCTAACAAGCGCTTTTTTTAACGCCCTTAGCTAGGCATTCAATGATGCTCTCACAAAAGACAAGAATTGAAGCACAACGAGAGCATCCTAAAGCATGTGAAAATCACATCTAAGTCTAACATACTTCCTATGCATATGCATTTTATAGGAAAACAGATTGTCAAGACAACCAATCGCTGCCATATGCAAGGAAGAAGAAAGAGACAAGAGCAATCTCAACATCACGAGAGGTGATTTGGTAACATGAAAGTTTCTACTAAAATATTTTCCTCTCTCATAGCAATTACACGTGGATCATATCCAAATTCAACAACATAGCTATCCAATAGGATATTCTTTTCATGATCCACATGCATGCAAAGTTGACGCTCTTCAAAAATAGTGGGATTATCATCAAATAAAGGGTTGCGTTGGTGTTCCCTCGAAGTGGAAAGGGTGATGTAGCACAGCGTAAGTATTTCCCTTAGTTTGAGAACCAAGGTATCAATCCAGTGGAGGAGTATCACAAGATCCTGCACAAACACAAAAGCTTGCTCCCAACGCTATGAAGGGGTTGTCAATCCCTTATAGATTATTTGCCAAGTGAGAACTGAAAGCAGTAAAGTAACAACGCAAAGTAAAAGCGGAGATGTAAAAGATGGATGTGAATAGATCCGGGGGCCATAAAGTTTACTAGTGGCTTATCTCATGAAAGCAAGTAGATGGTGGGTGAACAAATTACTGTCGAGCAATTGATAGAACCGCGCAAAGTCGTGACGATATCTATGCAATGATTATTTCTATAGGCATCACGTCCAAAACAAGTTGACCGATACTGTCTGCATCTACTACTATTACTCCACACGTCGACCGCTATCCAGCATGCATCTAGTGTATTAAGTCCACAAGAACAGAGTAACGCCTTAAGCAAGATGAAATGATGTAGAGGGATAGTCTCAAACCAATGATAAAACCCCCATCTTGTTACCCTTGATGGAAACTACTTGATGTGTGCCTTGCTGCCCCTACTGTCACTAGGGAAAGGTCACCACATGGCAGAACCCAAAACCAAACACTTCTCCCATTGCAAGAATCATAGATCTAGTTGGCCAAACAAAACCCAAGACTCGGAGAGACTTACAAGGATATCAAATCATGGATATAAGAAATCAGCAAAGACTCAAATATATATCATAGATAATCTGATCACAACTCCACAATTCATCGGATCTCGACAAACACACCGCCAAAGAAGATTACATCGGATAGATCTCCATGAAGATCATGGAGAACTTTGTATTGAAGATCCAAGAGAGAGAAGAAGCCATCTAGCTACTAACTACGGACCCATAGGTCTGAAGTAAACTACTCACGATTCATTGGAGGGGCGATGATGACGATGAAGAAGCCCTCCAACTCCAAAGTCCCCTCCGGCAGGGTGCCGGGAAGGGTCTCCAGATGAGATCTCGCGGAAACGGAAGCTTGCGGCGGCGGAAAAGTATTTTCGAGGCTCCCCTGGTTTTTTGCGGAATATGTGGGAATTTATAGGCCAAAGACCTAGGTCAGGGGGCGGCCAGGGAGGCCACAAGCCTGCCCACCGCCGCCTCCCCCCTTGTGGAGGAGTGGGGGCTTGTGGGCTCCCTGGAGCCCACCTGGCCTCGGCCAAAGGCCCCCTGATCTTCTTCCATTCGGGAAAAAAACATTTCAGGTTTTTTCTTCCGTTTGGACTCCGTTCCAAAGTCAGATCTGAAAAGAGTCAAAAACACGGAAAAACAGGAACTGGCACTTGGCACTGAATTAATAAGTTAGTCCCAAAAAAGATATAAAAGGTACATAATACAACCAAAGAAGACAAGATATCAACGTGAAACCATCAAAAATTATAGATACGTTTGAGACGTATCACAATACATCATAAAGATTCTTATGAGAAAGTAATAATTCCTTCAGAAAGCAAAGCATGAAGCAAAAACCTTACCGAGAAGTAACCAACAACAGTCCAAAGTCATTGAAGCAATTGCAATTTATAACAACATCAGAAAGAGTCAAATAATAGCTTGTAAGGCAAACCCACATACTCAATCATCTCTTTGTTTTCCACAATTGTTACAACTCACGTGGTACTCATGGTGTCAAAGTTTCAGCTGGACACAGAGGAAGATAGGGGCTTATAGTTTTTGCCTCCCAACGATTTACCTCAAGGGTAAAGTCAACAATAATAAAGCATAAGTACTCAACTCCAAGTTGATATATGAATATAGATCTTTCCCAAGCATGTGACGATAGCCAAGACAAAGGCAAAAATATGGAATTGGTGAAGATCACCATGACTCTTACAAGGGTAAAAAGTAAAGGTACAAGATAGGCCCTTCGCAGAGGGAAGCAGAGGTTGTCATGCGCTTTTGAGGTTTGAATGCGTGTCCTCTTAGTGCGGAGGAATGTCACATTATATTGCCTCCTGTGATAAAGAACTTTATTATGCAGTCTGTCGCTTTTATGTCTTCCTCATCACAGATGCGTACAAAGCTTATTTTCCACACACTAATAGATCGTACATATTAGAGAGCAATATTTATTGCTTGCACCGATGACAACTTACTTGAAGGATCTTATTCAATCCATAGGTAGGTATGGTGGACTCTCATGGCAAAACTGGGTTGGAGGTTTATGGATGCACAAGTAGTATCTCTACTTGGTGCAGGAGTTTTGGCTAATATGAGGTGGAAGCAATCGTCACATGCTAAGGGATCTCTAATCATATAACATTGTTTGGAACCAAGTAAACACAATTCATTATGTTGTCTTCCTTGTCCAACATCTACTCCTAAGCATGTAATAGTTTGGTGAGTGCTCACAATTGTAAAAAGTGTCTAAGATGATATATTTATATGTGAACCTCTCTTTCCTTATTACTTCTTATTAGTTGCAACAATGACCGAGGTCTATGTTGATTTATTCTCAACAAGTTTCAATCATCATACGTGTCATAAGTGAAGCTATCACTTTCCATAAAATCGTCTCATGATCTTTCATGCTATCGTTCTTTTCATACTTTTGATCATGGCACAAAGCAAAGCCCTTGACTAAGATACTCTTTATTATATAGCTCGTAAGCTCGAATACATCGTGGGAGAGACAAAAGCAAAAGACTCAAACTAAACACTAAAGACTTATTCCTCTAAGAGAAGAAATAAAAACTAAAAAGGAAAGAACTAAAGCAAAGGTAAAAGCAAAAGATATAAAGGTGATACGATACCAGGGCAACTCCCCCAAGCTTGGCAGAAGCCAAGGAGATTGCCCATACCAATGCTTAGTTGTCTTCCTTTGGCGGTGAGGGTGGTGTTGTTGGAGCAGTCTTGAGCTTGTCTAGTTTCCACTTGAGCAAAAAGTTCTGCTCCCTTAGATCGTCATTTTCTTCCTCAAGTTTCAACACTCTATGGCAAAGTTCCTGCTTACTCTCCGAAACTGATACCTCTTCGCTTTCAGGGTCTGAAACAGGCTGATAAACATCCCTTATGTACTCCTAAGGAGTTATGACATTGATGATATTGGTCTCAACATTTATGGGAGTACCAGAGATGTAATGCTTGATTATTTGCCCATTTACCACTCTAGGAAAATTTCCTTCCGTGTAATTGATTTTGATGCCACCGGAACGATATACTTCCTCAATAACATAAGGACCTTCCCATTTAGAGAGAAGCTTGCTTGCAAAGAATCTCAAACGAGAATTGTATAGCAAGACATAATCACCTACATGAACTCTTGTTTCTATATTCGTTTGTCGTGCCATCTCTTAACATTTTCCTTGAACAACTTGGCATTCTCATATGCCTGGCCCCTCCATTCATCTAACGAGCTGATATCAAACAACTGCTTCTCACCGGCAAGTTTGAAATCAAAGTTGAGCTCTTTGATTGCCCAATAAGCTTTGTGTTCCAGCTCAAGAGGTAAATGACAGGCCTTACCGTAAACCATTTTATACGGCGACATGCCCATGGTATTCTTATAAGCAGTCCTATAAGCCCATAGTGCATCGTCAAGTTTGCTAGACCAATTCTTTCGAGATCTATTGACGGTCTTTTGTTGGACCAATTTGATCTCCCTATTAATTAACTCCACTTGACCACTAGACTGAGGATGATAAGGAGATGCAACTCTATGGTTGACATCATACTTAGCTAGCATCTTGCGGAAAACACCATGAATGAAGTGTGAACCGCCATCAGTCATCAACTATCTAGGGACTCCAAATCTTGGGAATATGACTTCCTTAAGCATCTTAATAGCGGTGTGGTGATCAGCATTTTTAGTGGGGATAGATTCTACCCACTTAGTAACGTAATCCACAAGAGCTAAGATGTGAATGTACCCATTGGAACTCGGGAAAGGTCCCATATAATCAAAGCCCCAGACATCAAATGGTTCAATGACAAGTGAATAGTTCATAGGCATTTCTTGACGCTTACTGATGTTCCCTATTCTTTGGAATCCGTCACAAGACAAGACAAACTTACGGGCATCCTTGAAGAGAGTGGGCCAATAGAAACCTGATGGCAATACCTTATGGGCAGTTCTATCTCCATCGTGGTGTCCTCCGTAGGCTTCGGAATGACACTTCTACAGGATCTGTCCCTGTTCATATTCAGGTACACAACGTCTAATAACACCATCTACTCCCTCCTTATAAGGGTGAGGATCATCCCAAAAGTAGTGTCTCAAATCAAATAAGAATTTCTTCTTTTGCTGATAGGTGAAACTGGGTGGTATGTATTTGGCTACAATATAGTTTGCATAATCGGCATACCACGGTGCACTATGTGAAGTGCGGATGACATTTAGTTGCTCATCAGGAAAGTTGTCATCAATAGGTAGTGGGTCATCAAGGACATTCTCTAGCCTAGACAAGTTATCTGCTACAGGGTTATCAGCACCCTTTCGGTCAACGACATGTAAATCGAATTCCTGTAGCAGGAGAACCCATCTGATCAACCTAGGCTTAGCATCCTTCTTCTCCATAAGGTACTTAATAGCAGCATGATCAGAGTGAATAGTGACTTTGGAGTCAACTATGTAAGATCTGAACTTTTCACATGCAAACACGATTGCTAAAAATTCCTTCTCCGTAGTGGCATAGTTTCTTTGGGCACTGTCTAGAGTTTTACTAGCATAGTGAATGACATTCAACTTCTTGTCAACTCTTTGTCCTAGAACAACACCAACATCATAATCACTAGCATCGCACATGATTTCAAAGGGCAAGTTCCAGTCAGGTGGTTGAAAAATAGGTACGGTTATCAAAGCCTTCTTAAGTATTTCGAAAGCTTCCTCACAATCCTCATCAAAAACAAAAGGAACATCCTTCTGCAAGAGGTTGGTAAGAGGCCTAGAAATCTTAGAGAAGTCTTTAATGAACCTTCTATAGAAACCAGCATGACCTAGGAAACTTCGTATACCTATGATATCTGTGGGGCAAGGCATTTTCTCAATTGCATCAACCTTAGCCTTATCAACTTCAATGCCTCTCTCAGAAATTTTGTGTCCTAAGACGATACCTTCATTAACCATAAAGTGGCACTTCTCCCAATTCAAGACGAGATTGGTATGTTCGCATCTCTGTAAGACTCGATCAAGGTTGCGGAGGCAATCATCAAAGGAAGATCCGTAAACGGAGAAGTCATCCATGAAAACCTCAACTATCTCTTCACAAAAGTCGGAGAATATAGCCATCATACATCTTTGAAAGGTGGCCGGTGCATTGCATAAGCCGAAGGGCATACGTCTATAAGCAGAGGTACCAAAAGGGCAGGTGAAAGTGGTTTTCTCCTGATCAGATTGTGCAACAGGTATTTGCGAGAAACCTAAATAACCGTCTTGAAAGCAGAAGTGTGTGTGTTTTGATAGCTTTTCTAGCATTTGGTCGATAAACGACAAAAGATAATGATCTTTCCTGGTTGCCTTGTTCAGTTTCCGGAAGTCTATCACCATCCTATAGCCAATAATAATCCTTTGTGGGATTAGTTCATCCTTATCATTAGGAACGACGGTGATACCTCCCTTCTTAGGTACGCAATGTAGTGGACTTACCCAATCACTATGAGCAACAGGATAAATGATTCCTGCTTCCAGAAGCTTTAATATTTCTTTTCTAATGACCTCTTTCATCTTAGGATTCAATCTCCTTTGATGATTAACAACTGGTTTGAAGTCAGGATCAGTTTTAATCTTGTGCTGACATAGAGTGGGACTAATACCCTTAAGATCATCAAGAGTATATCCAATAGCAGCACGGTGCTTCCTCAGAGTTCTTAGTAACTTCTTCTCTTCGTGCTCTGAGAGGAGAGCACTAATAATAACAAGATATATCTCCTTCTCATCAAGATAGGCACACTTAAGAGTATCAGGCAACTGTTTAAGCTCGAAAACAGGATCACCCTTTGGTGGGGGAGGATCCCCAAGCAGTTCAACAGGCAGATTATTCTTGAGAATAGGATATTGTTCTAAGACAATTTTATCTATCTCATCTCTCTCCTCCATATGCATATCATTTTCATGCTCAAGCAGATATTGCTCTAAACGATCCGTAGGAGGTATAACAATAGAGGTAAGAGCAATGATTTCATCCCTTCCAGACGACTCTTTTTCATGGGGTTGTCTTCCAAACTTGGAGAAGTTAAATTCATGAGACACACCCTCAAAACTAACAGTGACGGTTTGCTTAGTGCAATCAATGTGAGCATTGACAGTGTTGAGAAAGGGTCTACCAAATATGATGGGACAAAAGCTATCTTGTGCAGTACCAAGGACAAGGAAATAAGTAGGATACTTCGTCTTACCACACAGGACTTCTACGTCTCTCACAATTGCCAGAGGGCAGATAGTGTCTCTATTAGCTAGCGTAATAGTGACATCAATGGGTTCTAACTCAGCAGGTCCAATCTCATCTTTGATTTCATCATATAAGGAACGGGGTATTGCGCTAACACAAGCTCCCATATCACATAAACCATGGTAACAGTGATCTCCTATCTTGACAGAAACAACGGGCAGGCCAACTACAGGTCCGTATTTGTCTTTCGCGTGAGGTTTAGCAATTCTAGCGGAGTCCTCACAGAATTTGATAACATGCCCATCTATGTCTTCGGCAAAGAGATCTATGATAATAGCAACACTAGGTTCAACTCTAATCTCCTTTGGGGGTGCAAGTGGTCTAATGTAACCCCTACGTATCACAGTTGGAGCTTTAGAATAATCCTTTATCCTAGCAGGGTATGCTGGTTTCTCAGTGTGAGCACAAGGAACAACATGATCACTAAAAGCAATGACTTTCTCCTCAACTAGATTGGTTTTGGCTATGTTGCTTTCTATAGGAGGATGATACTTAAACCACTTCTCTTTGGGAAGATCAACATGAGCAGCAAAAGATTCACATAGAGAAGCTACTATCTTAGAGTCAAGTCCATACTTAGCGCTAAAATCTCTAGAAGTGTTTGTCTCAACAAAAGATTTAACGCAATCAAACTGGAAATTCATACCTGACTTCTTACCTTCCTCCAGCTGTCAATCTTCAGAGTTGTGTTTAATTATCTCCAATAAATTCCACTCGTGGTCAATATCCTTCTTCATAAAAGAACCGGTACAAGAAGTGTCAAGCATGGTACAATCTTCATGAGAAATCCGACCATAAAAGTTTTCAGTGATGATTCCTCTCGAGAGCTCATGATTGGGGCATGAATATAGCATTGATTTAAGCCTCCCCCAAGCTTGAGCTATGCTTTCCGTGTCACGAGGCCAAAAGTTATAAATAATGTTCCGATCACGATGTACTAAATGCATAGGATAAAACTTTAGATGGAATTCCAATTTCAACTGATTGTAGTCCCATGATCCAGTATCATCACATAGCCTATACCATGTCAATGCCTTACCCTTAAAAGATAAAGGAAAGACTTTCTTCTTTACCTCATCCTCGGGCAAACCCGCAAGCTTAAATAAACCACAAACTTCATCTACATAGATCAGATGCAAGTCTGGATGTGAAGATCCATGTCCTGTGAAAGGACCACTCAACAGTTTCTCAAGCATACCCGAAGGAATTTCATAAAAGATATTTTCAGCAGGTACCTCAGGTTGAGGAACAACTCCTCGTGCTTCCGTTCGTGGTGAAGATACCCCGAACAAACTCCTCAAAGGAACAGTTTCCATAGTGACAAGTGACAATAAATTTCAGCACAGTATATAAATGTTTCCTTACCAATTTCCACTTAGCAAAGGCGCTTCACTCCCCGGCAACGGCGCCAGAAAAGAGTCTTGATGACCCACAAGTAGAGGGGATCAATCGTAGTCCTTTCGATAAGTAAGAGTGTCGAACCCAACGAGGAGCAGAAGGATCTGAAAAACGGATTTCAGCAAGGTAATAACTGCAAGCACGGAAAGTAGAGGTAACAAGTGATTGTGTAGCGAGGTGAAACGTAGCAAGCAAAAAGTAACAAGTAACAAGTAGTAGCAACGGTGCAGCAAGTGCCCCAATCTCTTTTGTAGCAAGGGACAAGCCTGAACAAAGTCTTATAGGAGGAAAAACGCTCCCGAGGACGCACGGGAATTTCTGTCATGCTAGTTTCATCATGTTCATATGATTCACGTTCGTTACTTTGACAAGCATCCCACTTATGATTAACCTCTCTCGCAAGCATCCGCAACTACAAAATAAGAATTAAGACAAAGTCTAACCATAGCATTAAACTAGTGGATCCAAATCAGCCCCTCACGAAGCAACGCATAGACTGGGGTTTAAGCTTCTATCACTCGAGCAACCCATCATATACTTACTACTCCCCAATGCCTTCCTCTAGGCCCAATATGGTGAAGTGTTATGTAGTCGACGTTCACATAACACCACTAGAGAAAAAGACAACATACAACATATCAAAATACCGAACGAATATCACATTCACATGACTATTATTAGCATGAATTATCCCATGTCATCAGGAACAAAAGTAACTACTCACCAAGCATAATCATAATCATGATCAGAGGTGTAATGAATAACATCAATGATCTGAACATAAACTCTTCCACCAAGTAATCCAACTAACATCAACTACGAAAAGTAATCAACACTACTAGCAACCTTACAAGTACCAATCGGAGTTGCGAGACAAAGATTGGTTACAAGAGATGAACTAGGGATTGGAGAGGAGATGGTGCTGATGAAGTTGTTGATGAAGATGCCTCCCTTCCGACGAGAGGAGTGTTGGTGATGACGATGGCGACGGTTTCCCCCTCCGGGAGGGAAGTTTCCCCGGCAGGATCGTCCTGCCGGAGCTCTAGATTGGATCTGCTCAAGTTCCGCCTCGTGGCGGCGGCGAAACCACGAAAAAGCACCTGAATGATTTTTTCTGGAACGAAACCCTTCATATAGCAAAAGGGGGGAGCTAGTGGGCCGTCAGGGAGCCCACAAGCCCCCACTCTGCCACCAGGGGGGTGGCGGTGGCAAGGCTTGTGGCGCCCTGGCAGCCCCCCCGGTACTTCTTTCGCCCAGTATTTTTTATATAACCCTAAAAAATCCACGTAACTCTTCAGGGCATTTGGAGATGTGCAGAATAGTGGACTAAGATTTGCTCCTTTTCCAGTCCAGAATTCCAGCTGCCTGAATTCTCCCTCTTCAAATAAACCTTGCAAAATAAAAGAGAAAAGGCATAAATATGGTACCACAAAGTAATATAACAACCCATAAAGCAATAAATATCAACATGAAAGCATGATGCAAAATGGACGTATCAGGTAGCGCCTGTCTCAAGGTAGGTCTGAATTAAATTCAGACTTCTTCAGTCCAATGCAACAGAGGTGCTCGACAGGAGAAAGCATAGCTAGGCGATGAATTTGATGCTGAAATTTGGAGGGGTGCACTCTCATTGGAAGTAATTAGGCTACAAATTTTTTCAGAATTTTTGGTGGAGTTTAAGGCAGGTTTGAATCAAAAATGAGTTTCTGGGGTCAAACTTTGGTCAAACCAAATTTGAATTTTTCAAACTTGAGATCCCAAAGTTTTTGCTGAAATAGGTTGGGGATACCAAGGACTACAAACAACCAAGGTTTGGGGTCAAGATTCTAAAGGAAAAAGGAGGTTCCTTTGATTTTTTTTTGAAGCTCAAACTGATTACAGAATTTCCCATTTTAGCAATAAAAATAATTGGGGTGATCCAACTCTTCTAAATCTTTGGAAAACTTTCAAAACAAAATAACCTCATGGATTAGGAGAGGAGTAAAAATATTTAAAAATAGGATGTTGATTAATTCACTTCGAAGAATTAATAAATAAGCTTATGAAGAAAAATCCTAATCAAAATAAAAGTAATCCAATTTAAGAATAAAATAAATATTCTTTTAACCATTTCAGTTATGAGAAAGGCCAAGAGAATACTTCTGAATTTGTTTGATGGAGAAGAAGCTCAAAAGTTTTCTCTCATGGAGATTAGCAAGAAAACTTCCAAGTTCTTGTCAAGTTAAAAATTTAAAAATTCCAAGGAAATCCAGAAAATAAAAATTAGAAATCTTGGGTGTTACAACACCTACGCCCTTAATAAAAATATCGTCCCCGAGATTTAAGCCATTCCTCAAGAAGTTGTGGTTGTTCTTTCTGTAGGTAATCATATCTTTCCCATGTGGCTTCATCCTCTGAGTGGTTGCTCCACTGTACTCCGAATAGCTTGGTGACCTTCTGTCGAGTCCTTCTTTCTGATTCCTCTAATATCCTTACGGGGTGTTCGTGATAGGATAGATCCGGTTGCACTTCTATGCTATCATGAGCTACTTGTTGCTCGGGGTTCCTTACACACTTCCTTAGTTGAGATATGTGGAACACATCATGTACGTTTGACAATTCTGCTGGTAGGTCCAGTTGATAGGCAACTTGTCCTTTACGAGCAATAATGCGGAATGGTTCGATGAAGCGAGGTGCAAGTTTGCCTTTGACTTTGAATCTCTGCAGTCCTCTCATGGGAGATACCTTAAGGTATACATAATCATCGGGGTCAAATACATAATCATTGGGGTCGAAACTGACATCCCGGTGTTTTTGATCATAGTAGCTTTTCTGACGGATTTGGGTTGTCTTGAGTTTCTCTCTTATGACTTTCACCTTGTCCTCGGCCTCTTGGAGAAACTGTGGTCCGAAGATGCGGCTAGCTCCGGTCTCTGACCAATTTAGAGGGGTACGACATCGTCTTCCGTATAAAGCTTCAAAAGGTGACATCTCCAGACTTGCTTGATAACTGTTGTTGTAAGAAAACTCGGCGTAGGGCAAACTATCTTCCCAACTATTCCCATATGTGAGTACACAAGCTCTAAGCATGTCTTCAAGGATCTGGTTTATACGCTCAGTTTGTCCTCCCGTCTGAGGGTGATAGGCTGTGCTGAATACTAGCTGTGTTCCCAAGGCTTGTTGCAGATAATCCCTAAATCTCGAGGTAAATTGGGTACCTCTATCGGATACGATAGTCTTGGGTACTCCGTGAAGACACACAATGCGGGCGAGATATAGTCTTGCTAGCTTCTGGGTGGAGTATGTGGTCTTGACGGGTATGAAGTGAGCCACTTTGGTGAGTCTATCAGTAATCACCGATATAGCATCATGCCCGTGTCGGGACCGGGGTAGTCCGACAATAAAATTGTGGGGACCCCGACTTATTAGTTGAGAATCGCCGTGCTCAGTGATCCCAGAGATCAATGCTCACCGAACACAGATACTGAATAAAGAGTCTTACATCCAAGTACCGATTATTACAACACGTGACTGAAAGGTCAAGTTCACAAGACGGGGCCTAAGGCCAAATCACACGAATACACTAATAGCGGAAAACATAGGGCTAAGCGGGTGCCCATGCCATCAAGCCTACACCGACAAGCATTCCAACTCGGAAGTGTCCAAGTTCGCACGGGTGTCGCCGAAGACATACTCATCTCCAAACTCCGGTCCTTCCATGTCTGGTCAATAACATATCCAGTGGAAAGCCAATGACTCCTTTGAATGTACTCGCAAACAACCCATGATATGAACAATGAAAGTGAAGGATAACAATATCATGCACCTTTAGTGTAACTCATCTGGGTGGAATGATCATGAATATGCATCAAGTTAAAGAATTACTCTTGAAGAACAGGTTACAGATATCAACATATCTGTTGAGGGCTGAACCATCCGGGTTCACCCTATATGCCAAGTCACCAAACTTGGTCATATCATTGCTATCATAGCAACACTTTTCTTATCACCACACACACACACACTTGGTTTATGCGGAAATATCAGGACGTAGTTTAAGAAGGATTACCCAACTGTCCTTGACCATGGACACGACTATTCGAATAGTTTACACTCTACAGAGGTAGTACGCTGGACCCACGATATCTGGGAAACTTCCGTGTCATCCACGAGTCGCGGTATATCACATACCCGAGGTAAGTACCCGATCAATGCCTTTCCCCTGACGATACTAGACAAAGAGGCCCACTCGATTGGTACCCAACCCACATGTTGTACGTCTTACGAGCTCCAACTCTGGACAGTACCAACCATGCGGGGACCAACGGTGTGACTGGAACTCATAAAAATGGCATAGTCGTCCTACCCGGCACGACCCCATCACGAGAGTGACCGCACATCACTCCCGCCACTAGTAATGTGGCTCTTTGCTAGCACCGACCAGAGTAATTAACATGGCCCCGTCCCATAAGGGGTAACATGGTCGTACTGGTAAGGTTGGGACGGTCGACACATCATAAATCTAATCCCATTTCCGAAACCTTACTCACACAAATACCGGGTGCATCACTTCACCAAAAGTGACCAACTAACTCATCATCACCCTTGGGCATTAGTGGCACCCGACGGGGTTTTCGTAAACTCTTGCTTTATGACGACATCATGCTCATGATAGAACTACTGCTACCTTTACTTGTCAACATGGTATTAGCATGACCCTAAGGGGTAGAGTCAAGCTCAATGCATGTGCTCCGGGGGAGCCTTCGGTATTATCATATCAAATGATTACCGACACTTTTGATCATATGCAACGGGAATACTTGCTATTATAACATGCAAAGTAACATATGCTCAGTCATGGTCAAAGGGCTGCTTGCCTTGGTCAGCTAAGTATCTGGGGTCTTCGAGGTCTTCCGCTCCGATTCCCTCGTCACACGGATTTTCTATCATCGATAAAACAATAAATAAGAAATAGCTCACATAGAAACAGTCCACAAAGTCATTTTAAAAATGTTCCCCATTACTGATAAATCTAAGATATCATTAAAAAAATATTTGTCTTAGTTTTCCTTGAAGAAATATTTTTGAAAACAACCAAGCAGAAGCAAAACTATTCCATTTTAGCCCTTTTTTAATATTATAAAATAGAATAGTTGCTGGAAAAATTCATCTAAGCATATCATTAAATACTACACATTTTTAGAAAAATAACAGTGGAAGAATCATATTTTTACACTGGTTAAATGTTTTTATAAAAATCTTAGAAATCCAGGTTTTAAAAAGAAAAAGAAAACAGACGAGCTCCTGGCCTGGCTTGGCCTAGAGCTGGGCTGGCCCATGGCGAGTCGACGGCCTGCCCAGGCGTGAGCGCCATCAGGTTTGAACCTGACGTGGGGGGCCCTACAGTCAGTGGCCGAGGCCAGCGCGGGGGTGGAGGCTGGGCCACCGACAGGTGGGGCACACCTGTAGGGGTCGTCTCCTACCTCGAGCCAAAGAGGAGGAGGAGGACGCCGACGAGGTTGCTGACGCGCTCAAGCTCGATTGAACATGGGAATGGGTCTACCTGACCGTCGCCTACCTGCTGGTGGTCAAAACAATGACAGGCATGCAGGGGTTCGCCGGCGACGAGGAGGCCGTGGCGGAGGAGTTTCGGGAAGTGGTCGAGGGAGAGGCTAGAGACACGGGAAAGCTCGGGCGAGTTGGGGGAAAGCTTCCTGGGATCAAGGGGGCCAGTTTGGTGGGTCGAGGGGCGCAGGAGTCGTCGTGTAGCCAGAGATCGACTGGAGCTCCGAGGCAGAGGGGCCTCGGTCGATCTCGAGCACCGGGGCTCTGCTGGTTTGCTTGGGTGGCTAGGGAGGTGCTAGTGGAGGTGGAGAAGCTATCTGAGGGGTGCTCGAGCGAGGGGGAGGGCTATTTATAGGCCGGCAACGGTGAGCAGATTCGGGAGCGCCGATGACTCACCGTGGCACGCATGGGGGTGCAAAGAGAGGTCGGGGTTGAAACCATGGTCTCAGGACGTGGTATTGGACGCCGAACCATCTGTAGCAGAGGGAGGGAGAGAAGGCGAGCATTCGTGGCCGTGCAAGCTTGGCCGGTTCTCGAGCGCGCGGGCACGCGTCGCGTGAGCTCTAGCGCGAGAGAGGAGGGGCCGTGATGGTTTCCCGATGCAGAGGGGCTGCCGGGGAGGAGGTTGGACATCTCGGGGGAGGCTGGAACTGGCCGAGGGCGTCGCCCCCACCTCGTGACTCCCTGTAGCGCGCCTAGAGCACAGTTTTGGCATGCCACGGCATGCTGGTGCGCTCTGAGGCACTTTGGACGTGTCTAGCATGTCCTGGCACTTGCTGGGGGTGTGGCTAGCTGTTTGGTTTTAGTGGGAGCTTCGGCTGGTCAAAGGAGGCAAGAAATACTGGTGCTGTCAGTCAAGAACGGAGGTCTAAATTGGGTTTTTTGGCCTTTCCACTTTGAACCAGTGAGGGGCCAGTTGACTGGGGTTAGATACAGGTGCTGGCTACTTAATCTAAGAGTTTGAAGCAAAGGAGTTTGGTTTAGCTATGGCTAAGGTGACTTTTTCCTATCTGTCAGAAGGTGTTCGATAGTGGGTACACGGGGTTGCACCCCACCACTGGTGCTGAGACTTAACAGGTTTGGTTTTGGTGGTAAACCATGGAGTTCCACCAAATTGGAGCTCCAAAGGACAAGTTTAGCTTTGTAAACTTGAATTCACTCCAATATGACCAGATCTGTTCCTTCCAAAGGGAGTGAGGGCAAACTAAGTCCCACAAATCCCATTTTTCGTGTAGAACCCTCATTTGAGGTATTAGGCACTCTTGCAAAGTTTTAGCCTCATTGGAGAAACTTTGCTATGTAGAGTTGCTCTAACTTGATTCTGGACAGACAGGGTTTTTGGGTTATTATGGGTCCTTATCCACCTTTGATCAAGGTGAAATTTAC
Organism: Hordeum vulgare subsp. vulgare; assembly: GCF_904849725.1. Taxonomy (NCBI): domain Eukaryota; kingdom Viridiplantae; phylum Streptophyta; class Magnoliopsida; order Poales; family Poaceae; genus Hordeum; species Hordeum vulgare. The sequence continues at coordinate 293,971,455 of NC_058520.1, read as the reverse complement.
GTGGACACCAAACAAGGCTTAGATACACCATTGGAAGTTTCTAGGAATTTATTGAGAATATTTCCTTTGGAAATATTTCAAAATGCCAAAACAGACAGAAATAGCTTTTATAGTTTTAATCAATAAATATAATATAAAATGGGGTTTAAAATCCTATGTATGGAAAATATATGTCCTCGTGATCATCTCTAAATTTAATCAGATTTTTCCAAGGCAGAAAAGTATTTTTCCATGTTGGAATACCAATTCTGACCTTAGAAATGGACAGGTTTTTTAATTAGGAAAATAATCACCAAAATAATTATTTTTGTGGTTTTGAAATATAAAGATAGGTAAAAATCAGATTACCAAATATGGGTAGAAGCACTGCTTGCTATCAAGGGCATGTAGTGCAACCCAAGGTGGTATTACTTAGGTCAGCAATAAGCAATGGTTTTTGAAATGAGTAAAATACCAAGGAATTTAGGGTTTTAAATCCTCACATGATCAAGCATACAAGCATACAATGTCAATCATGGCACTCACATCATTAGTTTGGAAAAAGTTTTAACAAGCTCAGAATTTTACAATAAAGACAAGTGATAGCAAAAACAGGGTGTGACAGACCTATCCCCCTTACAAGAACCTCATCCCCGAGATTCCTAGGCTAGGTGCTAAAAAGGTCTGGAAACTCAGATCGAAGATAGTCTTCATGCTCCCATGTAGCTTCGGCTTCGGTGTGGTTGCTCCATCGAACCTTGAAATACTTGATGGTGCGGCTTCTGGTGCATCGCTCTGCTTCATCCAGAATGCGGATTGGCCTCTCGCGGTAGGTGAGATCAGACTGAAGGTCAATGGCCCGGTGATCAATGTCCTTATAAGGATCGGAACAACTTGGCGTCTCGAGACACTTCCGAAGCTGTGACACGTGGAAAACATTGTGCACACCCAAAAGTTCCGAAGGTAACTCCAACTGATAAGCGACCTCTCCTCGCCTTGTCGTGATCTTGAATGGCCCAGTGAACCTTGGAGCGAGTTTCCCCTTTACGTGGAAACGCCTGGTTCCCTTGAGAGGCGTGACACGGAGGTACACCAGATCTCTGGGAATAAACTCCACATTCATGCGGCGAGAGTCCGCATAACTCTTTTGTCGCGACTTGGGTGCCTTTAGATTTTCTTGGACTAGTTGCACCTTGTCTTCTGCCCGGTGAAAAACTTCTGGTCCGAAAATCAGCCCGTCTCCGGTTTCTGACTAGTTGAGCAGGGTGCAACATTTCCGTCCGTACAACACTTCGAACGGGGCCATCTGGAGACGAGACTGGTAGCTGTTGTTGTACGAAAACTGAGCGAATGGAAGACAGTCTTGCCATTTGGCTCCGTGCGCTAGGACACATGTGCGGAGCATATCTTCGAGTATCTAATTCACCCTTTCCGTCTGTCCTCCCGTCTGCGGGTGGAAGGTGGTGCTGAAAGAGTGCTTGGTACCGAGGGCTTCCTGAAGTTTCCTCCAAAACCTTGAGGTGAACTACGTGCCTCGGTCAGATACAATCTCCTTGGGAACTCCATGAAGGCTTACTATGCGCTCGATATAGAGACTAGCCAACTTTTTCCCGTCATACGTGGTGTTGAAAGGGATGAAATGGGCCACTTTGGTCAAATGGTCGACAACAACCCATATCGAGTTATGGCCCTTGCTACACCTTGGTAGACCGGTAATGAAATCCATCCCTACCTTGTCCTACTTCCATTCCGGCACCTCGAGAGGTTGTAGCAATCCCACGGGTCGCTAATGCTCAGCCTTAACTTGCTGACACACAACGCACTTTGCCACATATGACGCGATTTCCCTCTTCATGCCGTGCCACCAGAATCTTTCTCGGAGATCTTGATACATCTTGGTACCACCGGGGTGAATGGAGTAGGGTGTATCATGAGCTTCCCGTAGGATGAGCTCCTTGTGTTCGGCCTTGTTGGGTACGCATAAACGTTTCCCAAATCACACCACTCCTTGATCATCCTCCAAGAATCCTGGGGCCTTGCCTTCTGGAATCTTCTTCTTGATACCTTCGATGCTCTTGTGACCCTTATGGGATCCCTTGATGTCGTCTTCCAGCGTTGGTTTGACTTCGAGGTTATCTAGGAATCCTGGTCCCACCAGTTCCAATCCGAAGTTCTCCAATTCTTCGTATAAGGCGGGCTGCCTTTCCTTAAGCATGACGTTTAAGGTGCTCTTCTTCCGACTCAAGGCGTCGGCCACTACATTTGCCTTACCGGGGTGATATTGAATGCTGAGGTCGTAGTCTTTGATTAACTCCAACCATCTTCGTTGCCTCATATTCAATTCCCTTTGGGTGAAGATATACTTCAGACTCTTGTGGTCGGTGTATATTTCACATCGCTTCCCCAGAGGGTAATGTCGCCATATCTTCACGACATGCACTACTTCTGCCAACTCGAGATCATGGGTGGCATAATTCTCCTCATGCGGGCGCATTTGCCGCGACAAGTATGCCACGACCCTGCCATCTTGCATTAGAACCCCACCTAGCCCGGTCCTTGAGGCATCGCAATATATCACGAACTCCTTGCTGATATCTGGAGTGGCCAATACCGGGGCGGTGGTTAGCCTCTTCTTCAACTCTTGGAAGCTTGCCTCACATTCCGGCGTCCATTCGAACTTCTTGCCTTTCTTCAAGAGCTAATTCATAGGTCGTGCGATGCGGGAGAATCCTTCTACGAACTTGCGGTAGTATCCTGCGAGTCTAAGGAAGCTACTGACTTCCTTCATGTCGATTGGCGATTCTCAATTGGTCACCGTGGTAATCTTAGAGGGATCAGCTGCCAATCCACTTGCTGTCATGGTATGACCTAGGAATCCAATTTCGTTCAGCCAAAACAGGCATTTGCTGAACTTGGCATATAGTTGGTGCTCTTGAAGCTTTTCCAATACTATCCTCAAGTGTTGCTCATGCTCTTCTTCAGACTTGGAAAAGATTAATATGTCGTCAATGAATACAACGACAAACTTGTCCAAATATTCCATGAAGACCTTATTCATGAGGTACATGAAGTAAGCTGGGGCATTCGTCAATCTGAAGGACATGACAGTGCATTCGTACATACCGTACCGGGTCACAAATGCCGTCTTCGGAATGTCTTCGGGTCGAATCTTTAGTTGGTAATATCCAGATCGGAGGTCGATCTTGGAGAATACCTTTGCTCCATTAAGCTGGTCGAACAAGTCTTCAATCTTGGGGAGTGGATACTTTATCTTGATCGTGACCTCATTGAGTGAACGGTAATCGACGCAAAGTCGGATTGTCCCATCCTTCTTGGACACGAAGAGAACAGGCGATCCCCAAGGTGGCACACTTGGACGAATAAACCCTTTCCCGAGTTTCTCATCCATTTGCTTGTTCAACTCCGCTAGCTCTTCGGATCCCTTCCTGTAAGGCTTCTTATAGATAGGCCTTGATCCGGGCATGAGTTCGATGATGAACTCGACGTCTCGGTCAGGAGGCGTCCCTGGTAGCTCATCAGGAAAGACGTCCGGGTACTCACAGACTATTGGCACTCGGTCGAGTCCTTCCTTTGATAGGCTGTTAACTCGTCGCACTCGAGTGGGTACTGGTTCAGAGACATACTTGACTTTGACCCCTTGGTCACTTGTCATGGTAATGGCCCTGTTAGCACAGTCCAAGATACTCTGATGCTTGGCCAACCAGTCCATACCGAGGATTACTTCTAGGCCTTGCGACTTCAGCACAATGAGATCTGCTGAGAAGCTCGTCCCATTGATAACTATCCCAACCTTTCTACACCCTAGGTTGGTCCTCAAATCTGCTCCCGGGGTTTGAATTGCCATATGCCCATGAAGCAAGGTAGGTTCTAGTCCACACTTTTCCGCAAACTTTTGCGTAACAAAGGAATGCGAAGCACTGCAATCAAACAATACTGTTACTGGGGTAGAGTTGATGAGGAACGTACCCAGAATGCAGTCCGGGTCTTCCTGTGCCTCTTCTGGGGAAATATGATTAATCCGCCCCTTGCTATGATACTGCTGATTGCGGGGAGCCTGGTTCCTACCTAGTGCTCCTTGGCCTGGATTTGGCACATTAGGGCGCGGAGCATCGGGTTTCTTATTGGGGCACTACCTGGAATAATGCCCTGGTTGTCCACACCCGAAACAGGTAACTTGCGCTGGAAGGTTGGTCTTGCTCCCACTGTTGTTTGGTGGAGTGCTTGTTGGCTTGATGCTGACTTGCTGAGGTTGGTAATTCCGGCGAAATGTTGGATGCTTGTACTGCTGTTGCTGATAGTTGGGTCTTGCGGGGGCTGACTGCCATCGTCGTGGTTTCGAGCTAATCGGTCCTCCACTACCCATTAGCTTGTGCTTACGGGTGTCGTCCATTGCACGACGCTTGTCTTCCAACATAAGAGCCTTATTAACCAGGTCACTGAAGGTCCTACATTCACAAACAACCAGTTGATACTGGAGTGACTACTGCAGTCCTTCCATAAAGCGCTCCACTTTGGCAGCCTCAGTGCTGACATCTTCAGGAGCATACCTTGATAGGAGGTTGAACTTCTGCAAATACTCCTTCACTGATCCACTGCCTTGCCTTAAGGCTCGGAATTCCCGCTTCTTAATGGTCATCATTCCCGGAGGAATGTGAGCGGCGCGGAATCCATCCTTGAACACGACCCAAGTGATGACTTGCCCGGCTCGCATGATCTTAAATCCATCCCACCAGGCTCTGGTCGTGCCTCCGAGGCAGTGGGTTGCATAGAGAACTTTCTCGTTGTCGTCAGTGCACTTGACCAGCGCGAGAAGGTCTTCGATAGTGCGGATCTAGTCATCAGCATCCAAGGGCTCAGTCGTCTTCGTGAATATGGGCGGCGTAGTCCCCATAAACTCAGAGAGAGTTGAGAGACCATTGCCATTCCCGTTCTGCGGCGGGTGGTTCACCAAAGTTTGAGCCAGCTGCCGGATAGCGGCATTGTTGGCTTGACGCTCCTCCCGAAGAGCTTGAAGGAACTGAGCCATGGTCAAGCTTTCAGGGGGAGGCGGCGGCGGAGGAATGCTACGACAACAAAAGACCTTCCCCGGCAACGGCGCGAGGAATCCTTCTGCTGCTGGCTACGCCTACAGGGACTTCCTTGGCAAATGTGCAAACGATTCCTCCGCGGCCTTGGAGCCTTGCGTTGGTGTTCCCTTGAAGAGGAAAGGGTGATGTAGCACTGCGGCAGTAAGTATTTACCTCAGTTTGAGAACCAAGGTATCGATCCAGTAGGAGGATCGCGTCAAGTCACAAGTACCTGCACAAACACAAAGAGCTTGCACCCAACGCTATGAAGGGGCTGTCAATCCCTTATAGATTGTTTGCAAAGTGAGAACTGAAAGCAAAAAAGTAAACAAAGCAAAGTAAAAGTAAGAGTGGAGACGATAGTTGTGAATAGACCCCGGGGCCGTAGTGTTCACTAGTGGCTTCTCTCATGAAAGCAAGTCGACGGTGGGTGAACGAATTACTGTCGAGCAATTGATAGAACCGCGCAAAGTCATGACGTTATCTATGGCAATGATCATATCTATAGGCATCACGTCCAAAACAAGTAGACCGATACTGTCTGCATCTACTACTATTACTCCACACGTCGACCGCTATCCAGCATGCATCTAGTGTATTGAGTTCATAAGAACAGAGTAACGCCTTAAGCGAGATGACATGATGTAGATGGACAATCTCAAATCTATGATGAAAGCCCACCTTGTTACCCTCGATGGCAACAACATGATGCGTGCCTTGCTGCCCCTTCTGTCACTGGGAAAGGCACCGCACGGTATGAACCCAAAACCAAGCACTTCTCCCATTGCAAGAATCATAGATCTAGTTCGCCAAACAAAACCCAAGACTCGGAGAGACTTACAAGGATATCAAATCATGCATATAAGAAATCAACAAAGACTCAAATATAATTCATAGATAATCTTATCACAAATCCACAATTCATCGGATCTCAACAAACACACCGGCAAAGAAGATTACATCGGATAGATCTCCATGAAGATCATGGAGAACTTTGTATTGAAGATCCAAGAGAGAGAAGAAGCCATCTAGCTACTAACTACGGACCCGTAGGTCTGAAGTGGACTACTCACGAGTCATTGGAGAGGCGATGATGTTGATGTAGAAGCCCTCCAACTCCAAAGTCCCCTCCGACAGGGCACCGGGAAGGGTCTCCAGATGAGATCTCGCGGAAACGGAAGCTTGCGGCGGCGAAAAAGTGTTTTCGTGGATGCCCTGATTTTTTCTGGGATTTTAGGGAATATATAGGCGAAAGAGCTAGGGTAGGGGAGCGCCAGGGAGGCCACAAGCCTGGTCGCCGCGGCCCCCCTAGCCGCGGCGTCAGGGCTTGTGGGCTCCCTGTGGGCCCCCTGCCTTGGCCCTCAAGTCCCCCGATATTCTTCTGTTCTGGAAAAAATTATTTCGGGGATTTTATTCCGTTTGGACTCCGTTCCAAAATCAGATCTGAAAGAGTCAAAAACACAAAAAAACAGGAACCGGCACTTGGCACTGAATTAATAAGTTAGTCCCAAAAAAAGATATAAAAGCTATATAAAACATCCAAAGTTGACAAGATAACAACATGAAACCATCAAAAATTATAGATACGTTTGAGACGTATTAAGGAACATCGTCTTGCTGCACATGATGATCTCCAGCTTGAGCTTCCCCTCCGGTACCCTGCTGCTGTCCTGAAGAGGCAGAGCCGGGGTTGCCGAAAGTGCTATTGCGAGTTGCATTCACCATCCTGTCAGGGGAGTAGACAGGTCAAATTCTGCTGAACTGGTTGCACTCGAAAGGGATGACGTTCTAGTAAAGAGGGGGTCTGGTGTGTGCTAGTGTGCAAGGTTTTATGACAAAGGTGTTTGAAAAGAACTACTACATTAAATTTAAAACAAGTGATGCAGTCGCTCACAAGCTGCTCAAGGCAGAATGCGACTTGCATCCAACAGGTTCACACAACATCCGGGTCATAAAATCCTGATACAAGAACTCCTATGTTCGATACATCCTACGCTGCTAAGCGATCGACTGCGCGGTCTCATAAGCCGGCTCTGTGGGATATTCGTCTTCATCTTCATCTCTGTCTTCATCTTCATTAGTGCTTCCCTTCCTCGAAGGAGTAGGGGAAGGAAGTAGACCATCTCGACGTCTCTTGGTTGGTGAGGTAGCGAAAAGCTCGGTGTATTCTTCTGCGGTTAAACGTCGACTCTGAAGAGGACCAACCTGAAGCGGGGGTATTCCTCCTCGGAAAGCAAAGCCAGGTGATATCACATGTGCTCCTTCTTTCTTCACCTTGCGATTCTTCATCTTCTCCATACGAAGTAGGTCCTTAACTTGGTGCAGCTCTTGGCGAATCCTAGTTGACTCCTTGATCAAAAGATGCATCAAGGTGTTTGAGGAGAGGCTGAAGTAGGTCTGAAACCTTAATGGCATCCCGTCCTCGGATGAGGAGTTGAGTGTCCAGCTTCCGTCTACCTTATCGTTAACAAAAGGTAGGTGATGAGTAGCGGGTTCGTCTGCCATCTCAGGAAGGATGTCGCGGAGTCGCACGAGTGCCTCTCATGCTGTAGTCTCCACGGCCAACATCAGATCCTCCATTTCTGGCCATTCAAAGAACCAGCTAGTTGGGGAGTCATTAGCCTTCACTATCACGTCCACGTGATACTCCTTGGTGTCGGCGTTGACCCAGTGTTCGTGGTAGAGAAAGACGGGCGTGCGACGCACTTGACACTTCTCGAGGCTATCACTCAAAAGTAGAGGAAAGCCCGTTTCCAGAAGCGTCTCGGGTACGGCGGCCATCTACAAGGTGTAGATGAGAGGGTTAGAAATATATAGTGGTGCGGTTCTCGGGTCATTCTATGTGCACTAATTGTTCGGCTATCGCCCATGCTACCTAAGGCTTCCTATAGTCCGGACGGCTCTGATACCAGCTCTATGGGGACCCCGACTTACTAGTCGAGAATCGCCATGCTCAGTGATCCCAGAGATCAATGCTCACCGAACATAGATACTGAATAAAGAGTCTTACATCCAAGTACTGATTATTACAACACGTGACCGAAAGGTCAAGTTCACAAGACAGGGCCTAAGGCCAAATCACACGAATACACTAGTAGCGGAAAACATAGGGCTAAGCGGGTGCCCATGCCATCAAGCCTACACCGACAGGCATTCTGACTCGGAAGCGTCCTAGTTCGCAAGGGTGTCGCCGAAGACATACTCATCTCCAAACTCCGGTCCTTCCATGTCTGGTCAATAACATAACTAGTGGCAAGCCAATGAGTACTTTGAATGTACTCGCAAACAACCCATGATATGGACAATGAAAGTGAAGGATAACAATATCATGCATCTTTAGTGTAACTCGTCTGGGTGGAATGATCATGAATATGCATCAAGTTAAAGAATTACTCTTGAAGAACAGGTTACAGATATCAACATATCTATTGAGGGCTGAACCATCCGGGTTCACCCTATATGCCAAGTCACCAAACTTGGTCATATCATTCTATCATAGCAACACTTCTCTTATCACCACACACATACACTTGGTTTATGCGGAAATACCAGGACGTAGTTTAAGCAGGATTACCCAACTGTCCTTGACCGTGGACACGACTATTCGAATAGTTTACACTCTGCAGAGGTAGTACGCTGGACCCATGAGATCCGGGAAACTTCTGTGTCATCCACGACTCGCGGTATATCACATACCCGAGGTAAGTACCCGATCAATGCCTTTCCCCTGACGATACTAGACGATATCATTAAATACTACACATTTTTAGAGAAATAAGAGTGGAAGAATTATATTTTTACACTGGTTAAATGTTTTTATAAAAATCTTAGAAATCCAGGTTTTAAAAATAAAAAGAAAACATACCAGCTCCTGGCCTGGCTCGGCCCAGCCGACGGCCTGCCCAGGAACATGCGTCGTCAGGTTTGAACCTGACGTGCCGGGCCCTGCGGTCAGTGGCCGAGGACAGCGGAGGGGTGGAGGCTGGGCCACCGACAGGTGGGGCACACCTGTCTGGGTCGTCTCCTACCACCAGCCAGAGAGGAGGAGGAGGACGCCGACGAGGTTGCCGACACGCTCAAGCTCCATTGAACACGGGAATGGGTCTGCCTGACCGTCACCTACCTGCTGGTGGTCGAAACAACAACGGGGAGGCAGGGGTTCGTCGGCGACGAGGAGGCCGTGGCGGAGGAGTTTCGGGAAGTGGTCGAGGGAGAGGCTAGAGACACGGAAAAGCTCGATCGAGTTGGGGGAAAGCTTCCTGGGATCAAGGGGGTCAGTTTGGTGGGTCGAGGGGCGCATGAGCCGTCGTGTAGCCGGAGATCGACCGGAGTTCCGAGGCGGAGGGGCCTCGGTCGATCTCGAGCACCGGGGCTCTGCTGGTTTGCTGGGGTGGCTAGGGAGGTGCTAGTGGATGTGGCGAAGCTATGTGAGGGGTGCTGGAGCGAGGGGGAGGGCAATTTATTGGCCCGTGATGGTGAGCAGATTCGGGAGCGCCGGTGACTCACCGTGGCACACATGGGGGTGCAGAGAGAGGTCGGGGTTGAAACCACGGTCTTAGGACGTCGTATTGGACCGCCCGAACCGTCTGCAGCAGAGAGAGGGAGAGGGAAGGCGAGCATTCGTGGCCGTGCAAGCTTGACCGGTTCTGGAACGCGCGGGCACGCGTCGCGCGAGCTCTAGCGCGAGAGAGGAGGGCCCCTGAGGCTTGCCCGACGTAGAAGGGCTGTCGAGGAGGAGGTTGGACATCTCAGGGGAGGCTGGAACTGGCCGAGGGCGTCTCCCCCACCTCGTGACTCCCTGTAGCGCGCCTAGAGCGCAGTTTTGGCATGCCACGGCATGTTGGTGCGCTCTGAGGCACTTTGTACATTTCTAGCATGTCCTGGCACTTGCTGGGGGTGTGGCTAGCCGTTTGGTTTTAGTGGGAGCTTCGGCTGGTCAAAGGAGGCAAGAAATAATGGTGCCGTCAGTCATGAACTAAGGTCTAAATTGGGTTTTTTTGGCCTTTCCACTTTGAACCAGTAAGGGGCCAGTTGAATGGGGTTAGATACAGGTGCTGGCTACTTAATCTAAGAGTTTGAAGCAAAGGAGTTTGGTTTAGCTGTGGCTAAGGTGACTTTTTCCTATCTGTCAGAAGGTGTTCGATAGTGGGTACACGGGGTTGCACCCCACCACTGGTGCTGAGACTTAACAGGTTTGGTTTTGGTGGTAAACCATGGAGTTCCACCAAATTTGAGCTCCAAAGGACAAGTTTAGCTTTGTAAACTTGAATTCACTCCAATATGACCAGATCTGTTCCTTCCAAAGGGAGTGAGGGCAAACTAAGTCCCACAAATCCCATTTTTCGTGTAGAACCCTCATTTGAGGTATTAGGCACTCTTGCAAAGTTTTAGCCTCATTGGAGAAACTTTGCTATGTAGAGTTGCTCTAACTTGATTCTGGACAGACAGGGTTTTTGGGTTATTATGGGTCCTTATCCACCTTTGATCAAGGTGAAATTTACGTGGACACCAAACAAGGCTTAGATACACCATTGGAAGTTTCTAGGAATTTATTGAGAATATTTCCTTTGGAAATATTTCAAAATGCCAAAACAGACAGAAATAGCTTTTATAGTTTTAATCAATAAATATAATATAAAATGGGGTTTAAAATCCTATGTATGGAAAATATATGTCCTCGTGATCATCTCTAAATTTAATCAGATTTTTCCAAGGCAGAAAAGTATTTTTCCATGTTGGAATACCAATTCTGAGCTTAGAAATGGACAGGTTATTTAATTAGGAAAATAATCACAAAAATAATTATTTTTGTGGTTTTGAAATATAAAGATAGGTAAAAATCAGATTACCAAATATGGGTACAAGCACTGCTTGCTATCATGGGAATGTAGTGCAACCCAAGGTGGTATTACTTAGGTCAGCAGTAAGCAATGGTTTTTGAAATCAGTAAAATACCAAGGAATATAGGGTTTTAAATCCTCACATGATCAAGCATACAAGCATACAATGTCAATCATGGCACTCACATCATTAGTTTGGAAAAAGTTTTAACAAGCTCAACATTTTACAATAAAGACAAGTGATAGCAAAAACAGGGTGTGACAAAAATCCATTCCTACCTCAGCCCATTTCCATTCGGGTACCTTCATAGGTTGTAATAGCCCTGCTGGCTTCTGATGTTGTGCCTTGATTCGTTGACATGAGTCACAATGAGCGATGAAGGAGGCAATATCTCTCTTCATTCCGTGCTACCAATATTTTGCCTGGAGGTCTTTGAACATTTTTGTGCCTCCGGGGTGAATAGAATAGGGCACGTTGTGGGCTTCCTCCATGATTAGAGTTTCGAGGTTCTCTAGGTTGGGTACGCATAGTCGGTCTGTGTACCACAGAGTTCCTTGCTCATCAATAATAAACTCGGGGGCCTTCCCGAGGTCCATCTTTTTATTTATGCCTTCAATGCTGGGGTGACCTTTCTGAGCTTCCTTGATATTCCCGTCCAAGGTGGGTTGCAGTTCAAGTTGTGCCACTGTACCTTCTGGAACGAGGAGCAGATTTAGCAGAGGTAACTCTTTTGCAAGCTCAGGTCTCATCTTTGGCACGGGCTTCGTGCCTGAGGTGGGGTTCCGACTGAGAGCGTCTGCTACTATGTTAGCCTTACCCGGACAGTAATGGATGCCCACGTCATAATCCTTATTTAATTCCAACCATATTCATTGTCGTAGGTTGAGATCCGGTTGTGTGAAAATATACTTGAGGCTCTTATGGTCCGTGTATATTTCACAACGATTACCAAGAAGAAAGTGTCTCCATTCCTTGAGAGCATGAATCATAGCGGCCAATTCCAAATCGTGAGTAGGATAGTTCTCTTCGTGACGTCCGAGTTGTCGTGAAGCATAAGCCACCACTTTCCTTTCTTGCACGAGTACACATCCGAGGCCTTTTCTGGAGCATCACAGTATATCTCAAAATCCTTATTTAAATCAGGCACAATTAGTACTGGGCTGTAGTCAATCTTTTCTTTAATTCCTGGAAACTTTTCTCACAAGCTTCGGTTCATTCAAATTTCTTTTCTTTCTTGAGTAACTGGGTCATAGGTCGCGCAATAGTAGAAAAGTTTTCAATGAACCTCAGGTAATATCCTGCTAATCCGAGGAAACTCTGGATGTCTGTAACATTAGCTGGCTGTGGCCATTCACTTACGGCTTTGACCTTTTTTGGGTCTACTGCTATGCCTTCTTGTGTCATGACGTGTCCCAAAAATCCAACTTGTTTGACCCAAAACTCACATTTGCTGAATTTTGCATATAGTTGATGTCTACGAAGTTCTCCCAACACAATCCTTAGGTGTTCAACATGTTCTTCGGGATTTTTGGAGTAGACAAGAATGTCGTCGATGAAGACTACAACGAACTTGTCCTTATACTTCATGAATACCTTATTCATCAAATGTACGAAGTAAGCTGGTGCATTGGTTAGTCCGAAAGGCATTACTGTAAACTCGTACAGTCCGTATCTTGAGGTAAAGGCTGTCTTTGGAATGTCTTCAGGGCGGATTTTGATTTGGTGATATCCTGACCTCAAATCAATCTTTGAAAATACTTTTGCCGGAGCCAGTTGATCAAACAAATCATTTATTCGGGGCAGTGGATATTTGTTCTTGATAGTGGCCATGTTGTGTGCTCGATAATCAATGCATAGCCTTAGTGTTCCATCCCTCTTCTTAGCAAATAGTACTGACGATCCCCACGGTGAAGAGCTGGGTCTGATGTATCCTTTGTCCAATAATTCCCTAATCTGTTTCTTGAGTTCAACTAACTTAGTTGGTGCCATGAGGTACGACTTCTTATATATTGGGGTTGTACCGGGTGCAAGTTCAATGAAAAATTCTATCTCTCTGTCTGGTGGCATACCTAGTAGCTCATGTGGAAATACATCTGGAAACTCACACACAACTGGAACATCTTTCAATTCACTGGCTTCTGTTTGGTTCAACCTTGCTTTGCTTGATTTTCCCCTTCGTAGGGCTGGGACAGTTACATTTTTACCTTGGTGATGAGTGAGGGTAACCTTCCGATTAAAGCAGTCAATGAATCCCTTGTTGGTGTTTAACTAGTCCATTCCCAAGATAATATCCACTGTGTTGCTTTCGATAACAATAAGATTTGCCCAAAACACCAAATCTTTGACTTTAATGGTAACATTCTTGCAATACTCTTGAGTAGTCTGCTGTACTCCTGGGGACTTGTTAGTCATTGAGTTTTCCAGGGGAGGGTTGAAAGGTTGTGTTTCGAAACAAATCTTTTCGAAATGAACGAGTGGGAGGCTCCAGAATCAAACAAAACAAGGGCAAGAATTTTGTTGACAGGAAACTTACCGAGTACAATATCAGGTGCGTTCACAGCATCTTCCTTGGGAAGAAGATTCACGTGACCTTTCTGGTGATTTTTATTGGGGTTGAAATTGTTGCGCTTTGGTGCCGAGTCAAAGTTGGAAGTCTTGGTCTTGCCTGCACCATTTCCGGACTTTGGGCATTGCCGAGCGTAGTGCCCCGTTTCTCCACAAGCAAAACAAGTGATGCTAGTACGGGGAGTAAAATCTTTGTTCCTCACGTAAGAGTTGTTGTTGAATCTAGTGGTTGGTGCTGAGGTACGTGGAGCTTGAGTCTTTGAGTCCTCTGTCTTGTGCCTGGTGTTGCGTACTAGGGTAGAGTTATTACGGCGGCGTTTGCGGATGTCATCCAGGCTGCGACGTTCAGCTTCTAGCATAATGGCTTTGTCAACCAGTGTCTTAAAATATGGAAACGTGTGGACAACCAGTTGGCACTTTAATGCCGGAGCAAGTCCATCCAGGAACTTCTCCATCCTCTTTTCCTCAGTCTTATAGTCTTCACTTGCGTATCGGGACAATTGATTATACTGGTCCAGGTACTCCATCACGCTGGAACTCCGTTGCTTCAGATCTTCAAATTCTTTCTTCTTTATTTTCATAACACTGTTGGGTATGTGTGCTCCGCGGAAACTTTCTTTAAATTCAGCGCATGTGATATTGTTCTCATCTGGATGTATACGGAGGAAGTTTTCCCACCACGAAGCTATGGCTCTAGTTAAATAATGGGGAGCGTGCAATACTTTCTCATGATCTGAACATTGTGCAATTGTCATCTTTCTCTCAATGTCCCGTAGCCAATCGTCTGCTTCCATAGGTTTGTCTGTATGTGAAAATATTGGCGGACGTGTCTTTTGTAGCTCAACCAGTTGGGAGTGTTGTGGATGAGGACGACGCTGATTTCCCATGTTCATTAGTTGATTCATCATTTCATGATGTTGCTATTGGCTCTGTTCATATAAACGACAGACTTTTGAGAGTGCTGGGCTACTTTCGTGTTGGCTAGACTGGCCTTGAGTGAAGTTGTTCCCTGTCTCAGTGGATTGATTTTCTCCCATGTCCCTTGGCATGGAGCGTGTCCAGGGTTGACTCATTTTCTCAAAGCTGGGTTAATGTTGTAAAAACCAATAAGAAAATAAGGCTCGAACAAAAGGAATTCAGAAACATTTTCCAAGTAAACACTGAAAGATTTTTCTTAACATAATCGTCATGTTCGGAGAAGGACCACGGTACATCATACATCGATCATAGTTATACATACCACTCAGGTTGTATTCTAGTATGCCTTACTTGTTATTTAAGCTAGTGCACTTCTCCTGTCCTACATGACGCAACACACTACTTCCCATAGATCTAGGAGCACAACATCATCCATATCATACATATCATACAAGCTGACTAGCGATCTGCTTCACCATCGCTAGGCGGAGTTGGAAGGAACCTGGATCGGCTGACCTAGAGTAAGTCCCAGATGAGGAGCTGGGGAGTTCACTTCCTCCTCTATTGGCTCTAAGCGGACTGCGCGCGATGGCGAGGCGTGCGTGTAACTGACAGGGACAACAACTCTAATGGGGCAGGAGCAATAACTTGGTTAAACTCCTCAGTGGTAGGCAGCTGATGGCGGAGCTGTGCTGGTGGAGTGCATGAGGCAGAAGAAGACGGGCATGTCCTAGGCGGTGCTGGACGAAGGAGCTAAGTCCTGTGGTGAGGACGAGTAAGGTGCTCCATGCGAGCAGCCACCAAGTCATCCACTAAACCATCAAAAGCTGACTCCAGGGCTCGGACATACTGCACGAGCATCCCAAGAGCATCATCTTCCTCTCCTATGGGGCATGCAAAGGCATAGTGGCTGGTGTACGACACATGGCATGGCAGATAATAATAAGGACGAGTCTTCATTGCTGGAATAGTGTCCCGGAGACAGGCAATCGCCTCCCTGGCTGACTTCTGAATAGCCTGCCTCTCCGTAGGCATGGCTCTCCCAACAAAACAAAGGCGACGATACTCTGGTCGACCACCAATAAAATGCACCGACGCCTGATGCATAGTCAGGGAGTCGCTGATCTTGTGGCGGTAAAACATGTACTCGGTGCGGACCGTCTGGCCAATCGCGATTTTCACGATGACTCAAAGCAGTCGCGAAAATCCCGTTGGCTCGTTGGTGAACACCTCTGACGAGCAAGCGTTGCCAGCCATCTACAAAATAAAAAATTTCCTATAGTCAAAACATAAATATATGTTGACTAACAGAAAATTGCTAACACAAGCAAGCAATAAAATGACTAATCCGGTCAGCGATCGTACCTAGTGGTTTCCTACAGTCAGCCTGGCTCTGATACCAAGTTTGTCATGACCGGTTTCCAAATAAAGAATTTAATTGGAAATCAGCCATTCGTGTCCATAGTGAAGAAAATATTTCCCACTGACAGACTCAACTTGATGCAGAAAACCAGTAGTACTCAATATATTACAAATATAGTGAGGGTCGCTCTACATATTATTACAACACATCCAAGTCTTAGGATAGATGGAAATGTTACATTGGTCTTAGGGTGACTCTACTGCTCGCAAAAAATAAAGGGGCACATCACATCAGAGTAATGTGACATGACGAGTACTACTATGCGTTAAGCCTCACAGTGAAGCTCAACAATTTATTCAAGGTGGCGGAAGCGGAGGAATAAAACAGTGATGGATTCCAGAATCGCAAGACTGAGTGGGACTCCTCTAGACATCGGACTCGCTATCGAACTCCTCATCCATGAGGTCTCCTTCATCCATATGTGGCCACAACAACAAGCCAGTGAGTACTCCGGGAAGTACTCGCAAACAGTTTGCACAAATGATGAAATGCATGTACTTGATTTTATTATGCATGGTTAGGATCAAGTTATATCCATAATTAAAGTGCATGAAATAAATAAGTTAGAGGATAAATCAGGCGGTAGTCCTCCTGAAATATCCCTAACAGAAAATAAAATATAAGAAGCCACCGTCGGGCCTTTGAGCGACACCGCACATATGGCATAACATAAATAAAATAAATAATAAGCCTCGAATGGGCGTCTCTGCGACACCACAGTAAGGGCATGGATACAATAAAACAACGTGCCACAGTCGGGCGTCTCAGCGACACCACATAAAGGGCTTAAGAATAATAAAATAATGCCACAGTCGGGCGTCTTAGCGACACCACATAAAGGGCTTATACGAATAAAAACAATGCCACAGTCGGGCGTCTCGGCGACACCACATAAAGGGCTTATAAGAATAAAATATTGAATAACCAGGGGGTAGAACCGTCCCAAGGATATCCAATAAAGATAATCATAAGGGCTAGTCCAGAGTAATAATACACAATATGATAATGTCCCGCACCATCATATGGTTCACCACATCCAATTATTAATATTAACACGTATACTCCAAATACCGACTCTAGGACCGACACTTGACTCGTCAAACGACGTCCTTGACTGGGGACACGGCTACTTGAATAGTTTGACTCTGCACAGGGTGTACTCTTTACCCATAGCCTACTGGTTTTCTGCATCAAGTTGAGTCTGTCAGTGGGAAATATTTTCTTCACAGTGGACACGAATGGCTGATTTCCAATTAAATCCTTTATTTGGAAATCGGTCGTGACACCTGCCCTGACGAGGCGGTGTTGTAGTAGGTCAGGATGAAAATGGCGGACTCCTCTCATATTGATGTCCGTCTCGGTATGTTTAGATCTACATAACAACCTATATATTGGCTGGTGTTCCCTCATGTGGCTTTCTCATTTTTCTATGTAAATAGGTCACTCCGGAGTGGGGGTTCCCCCCATTTCCTTCATAGCAATATATTCAGGTGGTTGAGGGGCTTTCCCCTCCTCCCCGGTAAAAATCCAAAAAAATAAAAATTGCCCCAGCCGCCCAAGTGTTGTAAATTTGGAGTAAAACATAACGAAGTCTGAGTTGATACTACAAGAAAATTGCCCCAGCCGCCCAAGTAATCCATTGATCTTACAAGAAAATTCGTGTAAATAATTTTTTGCTTTTTTTTCTTACATATTTGTGATATTACTGTGAGTCGATACTATAATGCAGTTTTTGCCTCCTTGTAATAAAAAATTGGTCCTGCCTTATTTTAGGGTACCTATTGAAGATGCTCTTAGGCTAACATATTTCTATCTCATACAAAAAAGTACACCACCCGATAGATACTTGTTGAATTAATTCAAGCTACCCACATACATATTCAGGCACACCGGAAACCATGATGGGACGAATAGTACTTAATTTTGCCTATCTCATGCAACTACTCATTGCATGTTCAGTTGTTCAACATGCCGTCAGGTCATGTACCATCCAATGGTTAGGTTATAGTATCAAGAGTTATGGCTAATGAACCCTACTTGCTCAATCAAAAGTGGATTGTCACAAAAAACTAGTGTGTAATTTTTGGATCCTAGAGAATAAACAGAGTTCAAGCCACATATTCGACTGCAACTATCCACCATCTCAATGGGAACACACTGTAAGAGAGAGAGAGAGAAGGTGGGGGGGGTCGGGTACTTGCTGCCGAAGAGCACCTTGCCGCCGGAGGTGCCGGAACTGGTGAAGAAAGAACAATAGGACGGTCACACACACACACACACACACTCTCTCTCTCTCTCTCTCTCACACACACACACACACACAAACACACACACACACACACACACACACACAGAGAACGTGGGGGGGGGGGGGGTCGGTGTGACGGCCCGAGACCGACGCCCAAAAGATTCCCCTCCTTATTCCGTTTCCATCGTGTGATTATTTTTATCTGTCGCATCATCATCGCATCATTCGCATCATCCGCATTGCATCGGCATTCTGTTGCCGCCAGTATTCAAACTTGCATCTGTTGTTAGTTGTCGATTCTCGTCGTTGCCCGTAGTAAGCCCGACCACACACGCACGCGCCCGCGGCATCGTCAAACCCTGTTTGTAAAAGTGTGTGCAAAACTTTCTCTCATTGGGTTGAGACTTGACGTGCGGTCTTAATTAGTTGTAGCTAGGCCGCCTGTCAAATTTCGTCATAATCGGAGTTCGTGTGGTACCCGAACCGTTATACCTATAGCGGCACTATAGTCGGTCAATTGTCGGACGTTTCGGTATGTTAAACTCTGTTGTCGGGTGCCTGTTTTCCCTCTCATCTCCACCTAGCCCCTCTGCACCGTGCACCGACCTTACGCGCAGCCTAGTTCGAAAACCTCACGGAACCCGAACCCGGCGCTCGTGACCGTTGGATCCGGATCAACCCCATTTTACTGCAAATCGTCATCGGTTTGTCCATTGCTCTCCCTAACCTAATTATCTCGACCATCCGATCTAAATCGGAAGGTCCAGATGCCCTATACCTAAACCACCAGTTATATATAGACTACCTAGTTCAATTAGACCAAACCCTAAAAACTAGGACATTTGTCCCGTCCATGCCGCCACCCCCTCGGGATCTTCCTCGTCCAACCAGCGAGGTCGTCCTCCACCTGCCAACAACCTGCAGCGGCCAACAACCGCAGCTCCTATGCTGCTTCCCTGCTCACACCAAGACCTCAGAGCACTATCCTCTCATCCGGCTGGCCGCGGAGCCGCCGGAGCAGCAACCCCGTGACCAGCAGGTTCAAGTCCCAGGCCAGGTCGACCCCGTTGCCGCCCTTCTTCTCCCTGTCTCTGGTGTTTCTCCTCCTCTCTCTAATGTCCCTCTCTCTCTCCCCTTGCAATCAGGAGCAGCCATGGAGGCGCCGAAGGACCTTCAAGCCGCCCTCGGATCCGACCCCAACGCCCATCCCTGACCTCCTAGGGCCGCCGGTAACGTCATCGTTGCCCTTCTCTCCCCGTTCTTCCCTTCCTTCCACGCCCCCTTCGCTCATCTCTCTCTTTCTCGTTCGAACAGGAAGCCATGGAGGCCAAGCTCCGCCGGATCGCATCAGATCCATTGGGAATGGAGACACCCCGGCCATATCTGGCAAGAGCCGCCGCTGCCCGAGCCTTCTCTGTCGTTCCCCGCCGCAATCCGTGCTCGAGACCCCTGCCCAGATCGCCATGGACCTCGGCCTCTATTTCCCCGATGTGAGAAGTTCTAGCACTACTGAAATTCATTGTTTGGCTAAATCCGTTTTGTAGTAGGGGTTATATGCCATCACCGTTGTTATCTCCCGCAAGTAGTCTACTAGCACGATGGTTAGCGCAGCAGTGCTACCTCCTGGAGGTCAACGGATCAAATCCCCATGACTGCATTCTTTTAGCTTCTGCATTTATTTTCATTTTCAGAGTTTTAAGTAGTGCATCTGTTATATGTACATCCTTCACCCTTTGTAATCACTAGCATCTACATGTCATTCTGGTTAGCCTGTCTACCCACATGCAGGAGGTCCTGGGGTCAAATCCCATAGAGGCCGAATTATTCTGTTCCTGTTTTTTTTTTCATTTTCATCTTGTAGTATTTTGCTAGTTGCAGATACCCCATAATCTGCCTCCGGCACATGGGGAACCCGGTAACCGTGATCACCCCATTATTTGTCTTGAAACGATATGCACACACTCCCAATTCGTTGGCACCGGTATCTCGTCGAGCTATCGGTACCGGAACGTGTTGTGACTGTCATTGCATGCGTGTTGCATCCATGGCACACGATCTTGTGTTGCTCGTACCTTTTAGTTAGTAACTCCGTTGGAATTGGTCCATATATGTAAATGGACTAGTATGACACGTAGTTTCATGTGAACCACTTTACTTTGCGGTTTAACAAACATAAAAAGTGATTAGGACAAATCTGGACAGAATTAGATTTTAACGCATGGGGTCATATCGGAGATGCTATATGTCATTTCCGGCCTAATTTAAAATGCCTAGCTAGGTAGATTAATTTGTGCTTCACCCCCGTGCCATGTTAACAACATTTTAATACTGCCGTATATCTAATCGGGATAGAACTAAATAATACGTATGTGGAGTTTCGTCGATATGCAACTCGTTGCATATTGAAATTCACTTAATCTGTAGAGTTTGATTGGAGTGAAATGCCATGCCTTGCATTAGTCTCCTCCTACATCATATGTGTTGTGCATCGTGTGGTGAATATCATGTGTTGATGCTTGTTTCCGGTTTGCTCCGTCTCGATAGAGTTCCGCAAGCGTGTCAGAATGTGAGGATCCGTTCGACTACATCGGTTCGTCTGCTTCACTGAGTCGTTCTTCTTCCAAGCGGGATCTCAGGCAAGATGACCATTTCCATAGATACCATTACTATCATTGCCATGCTAGTTTTACCGTTTCTATCGTTATGTCTCCTTGCATACCACCTCTTAAATATCAGCCTCTCAACATTGCCATGAAAACCTTCAACCTGTTCACAACCTAGCAAACCACTGATTGGCTATGTTACTGCTTGCTTAACCATGTGTTAGCACTGCTAGTTGCAGGTGCAGTTGATTCCAGGTGATAACCTGGCTTCCTTGTTATACCACCCTATTAAATGCTATCTAATTTAATGCACCTATATATACTTGGTAAAAGGTGGAAGGCTTGGCTTCCTGGTCTGGTGTTTTGTTCCACCTTTGCCCCCCTTAGTTTCGGCTACCGGTGTTATGTTCCATATTTGAACGCTCATAACACGATCGAGGTTGTTATGGGACCCCCTTGATAATTCGTTTTAGATTAAAGCTGGTGTGGCAAGGCCCAACTTTGGTTCTACATTTGCCTAACAACTAATAATTTGCATAGGGACCCGCCGACACCCGCGGATAATTAATCAACCCCTGGGCCAGTGCTCCTCATGAGTGTTGGTCCAAAACAGAGCATCTTATTAATGCTACCTGGGGCAACTCGGCGTTTGGTGTGGTAACCATCGCTCATCCGTCGTGTCCTCAGAACGAGATACGCGGCTCCTATCGGGATCGTCGACACGTCGGGCGGCCTTGCTAGATTAGTTTTACCTTTATCGAAATATCTTGTGCATCGGGATTCCGGTGATGCTTTGGGTATTCTCAGAGTTGAGGCTTTCCACTAAGGAGTCCGACGAGATCATGAGTTTCGTGATCGAGGATTTCTATGCGGCTTGTGGTAATTTGTGATGGACTAGTTGGAGCACCCCTGCAGGGTTAAATCTTTTGGAAAGCCGTGCCCGCGGTTATGTGGCAACGTGGAAACATTGTTTAACACTGGTTCTAGATAACTTGAAGTAAACTTAATTAAAATATGTCAACTGAGTGCGTAACCGTGACTGTCTCTTTCGTGAGTTCCTTCTCCGATCGAGGACACGGTGGGGTTATGTTTGACGTAAGTAGGTGTTCAGGATCATTCATTTGATCATCAGTAGTTCACGACCGTTATGCATAGTTCTTCCCCCTCTTATTTCTTGTACTCGTAAGTTAGCCACCAGTTATATTGCTTAGTCGCTTGCTGCAGCCTCACCACTTAACCTTACCTCACCTATTAAGCTTTGCTAGTCTTGATACCTTTGGAAATGAGATTGCTGAGTCCCCTGTGACTCACAGATTACTACAACACCAGTTGCAAGTACATGTAGAGATTACTTGACGCGAGCGTGTTGATTGCTCATTTGGAGTTGCTGCTTCTTCTTCTTCTTCATCGATCTAGGATGGGTTCCAGGCCGGCAGCCTGGGATAGCAAGGATGGACATCGTTCTTCTTTTCTCGCTTGTTTTCGTCCGTGTTTGGACCCTTCTCTTCTCCATGATGATTATGTATTGTACTGATGTGACTCTGATGTAGCTTGTGGCTAGTGTAAGCCAATTATATATATATATATCTTCTTTTCAGTACATGTACCTATAACGATATCCATTCTTGCGACACGATGAGATGCGCTTCTATCCCTGACGAGGCCCTCGTGCCAAACTGAGGATAGGGTCGCATCTTGGGCATGACAAGTTGGTATCAGAGCAGTACCGACCTAGGAACCCCTTGATTGATCGAACTTGGCCGAGTTGAGTCTAGTGAAAACTGCTTTGAGTCTAGTTATATATCGGAGAGTAGGATTCTTTTTCTCCTCTTCTATGCTCTGGTGAGGAATCTTGACGTAATAATTTCAATTCTACTCTTGTTCTCACTCAAATTTTTTTTAGGATCACGCGGATATTTTTGGAATCTATATGATGCCGATGTGACAGAGTTCTGTCTTGGTGCCTCCTGTCTGACTTGATTTCTTCCGGGGAGTTGAGCTCCAAGGGATTCTCGAGCACATCGCTATCATTCAGATTTCTTAGTATCTCAGAACGAAGGATGTTCGTAATTGCTTCAATACTAGAAGTGGCGAGATAACCCCGATGTCCCAGTACTGGTGCAGATTGTTCGGGAGTACTGCCATACTTTGTATCGTTGTGATCACGCGGGTCTATAGTAGATGAAGGTCCAAGATTCTGGTTATGTGTTGACGGATGTGATACATTGGACGGGTTAGTATAGGAGTTGTGTGATATATTACTCCTTGTATCCGTGTACCAGATTGCATGACCAGAAATTTCGGGAATTCTTAGGTGGGAATTCAAGTAGTTACTTATAGGACAATCTTCCAACAAATGCATGATGTTAGGTTGGGGTTCGACATCTAGTGGATTCGTTTGTTCACGGTCGTCTTACATTGGTTCTCGTTGTGTCTTAAAGAGTCCTTGTAGCTTGCTACGACTCGGGGACGCTTCGTATGTCGTGTGCACTGCCTTGTACATGATGGCTACTGTAAGGATTGAGCCCGTGCGGGCCTCATCCACGAAAATATCGGACGGAATCTCTCTCATGAATTTGTTCTGGCTTGTTTCGTAAGCCTCATCCTTTGTTTTCTTGGAATATGGTAATTCAAGTTGCTTCGATGACAAATGGTGATTTCGTATCCTTCCAAGAGGTGTTCTCATATTTGTATGGGAATGCAATTCTTTTGCTCTATCAATTGTCTTATCAATTCTTGTCAACCGGAGTCATCTTGTCAATTCTTGTCCAACCGGTGTGCTTCTCTTCAAGTCAATTCAATCATCTCCAGTATTTTGCAAGATAATTCTCTTGTTTCTTTCGGAGTTGTCTCATATGTCCCAAGTTGTCTTTGTTTTTCCCACCCTCCCGTCCTTTTTCTTCGATGATTCATTTATCGTCCTAGTGCCTTCCTTTTCAGTCTTGCTTCCGCTATCTTTTCTTCCGTGTCGTATCCGGTGATTCTTTGTGAAGATTCTCAGGAGCTTCGTGTTCATCTTTATTCATTCTTATCATCTTTTCCGGTGAATTTAATTCAGTTGTTTGTGTTCATCTCATCCTATTCATCCTTGTAATTCTTTCCCATGTTGGAGATTCTTATCAGCCTATCTTGTTATTGATTCATCTCTTTTCTATCCGGTGCGTTGAAGATATCTCAGAGTCTCTTGTGTTTAGATCTTTCATTATTTCGAGGTGCTAACCTCATCTAGTCTTAATTTGTACCGGTGCAATACCAATCTTTCTAGCAATCTTTTCTAAGGGTGGTTTCTTTGAGTGGGCCCATAACCCACAGGTTCTTTCCCAGGATCTTTCCTGGCTCTTTTAATCTTTTCCCGGAGATCATTAATTCTTTTCAACTATGACGTAAGTATGATTTCCATCAGTCATATTACTTCTTCAAGATCTATTTGAATTAATTCTCATATTTGGCTCAACCTTTCATTCTTCATTATTCCGAAGTGTCTCAGTTATTCTTGGTGGTGTTCTCATCATCATTCCAGCTTTGAAGACAGAAGGGGTTTTTCTCTCAAATCTTGGTTCATTATCTAGAAGATTCATCATTTCAGCTTGGTGTCGTCATCTTATTTGTTCCAATCATGAGTAATCCCTTTCGTGCTATCCGGTGCATTTCTGAGTTGTTTTCATTTTCGATCCTCCGAAGGCCATCATTTTAGAAGATTCTTCGTTCTCAACTTTCAGTTTTCATCCTCAATTCTTCTCAATTGTTGTCTCTTCGTTCGTCTCTCAATTATTCCGGTGCCTTGTTTAAGTTTTTCTTCTCTCAGGTGGCTCATGATCTCTTCATTCTCATGTATCTCCATTCATTCTTGATTGCCTCATTTATTTCAATTCTTACCAGTGTTTCTTGCAACATTTCTTCTAGTTTGTGCTCATATCTCTCCTCAATCATTTCTAGAGGAATAAGTGCTACGTTAAATCCGTTGCTTGTCATCAATTAAACTTGATGAAGGATAATCTTAATATAATTCTTATTCTTGCTTCATCAAGTGGTTTCAATTCTTCTTTCGGAGTGGCTCACGATATCAATTCCTTTTCTCAAGTGTTCTATCTTTCTTTTCCGGAGTTCCAAGTTTTCCCAAGTATCTCTTCATGAAGCTTCATCGAGGTCTTTGCAAGGTTTCAATCTTATTCTTTCGTCCTTCATATCTTGCATCATCCTTTTGATACGGAGGCTCGTCATGGTGGATCTTCAAGGATGTGTTTTTCTCAAAGTGTTCTTCAAGATTCCT
Organism: Hordeum vulgare subsp. vulgare; assembly: GCF_904849725.1. Taxonomy (NCBI): domain Eukaryota; kingdom Viridiplantae; phylum Streptophyta; class Magnoliopsida; order Poales; family Poaceae; genus Hordeum; species Hordeum vulgare. The sequence goes on along the minus strand of NC_058520.1, from coordinate 293,946,521 downwards.
GTTGGAGTACCTCAAGTATTCTTTCTCTTCCATTTCTAGTGCATTGTTCTTCCTTTGTCCTTTGAGGTGGTATTATATCATTCTTGTTAGTGTAGGAGCCTCGAAGAGTTTTCCTTTCAAGAATGAGATAATTAAGTCCACCAATTCTATGATCATGAGATATTTTTCAACTCATGATTTCTGGCTTGAGTATTTTGGTTTACTTTTCACCCAAAGCCTTATCTAAGGGTTGTCACTATTATGGTGTTGCCATTATTCCTAGTCTTCAATGTATCCTCTTGGTGCAAGAAGTTTTTCTTATCTTGTTTCCCGAAACAATCCTTGTTTCTGTTAGTGGCTGGTTGTCACTTCATTAGTTTGAAAAGGTTTCCATAAGCCCATTACTATCTTGTTCTTTTCGTTGTTGTTTTTCCAACAACTCCGTTCAATTCTTCTTGCAAGGATGCTTGCCAAGTTCATTTGAGATAGTAGTTGTCATTCTTTTCTTCTTTCTCTTCTTCGTATGAGCTAGTTCCTATTTTATTGTTCCGGAGGCATTCTGATGTTGCTCTCTTGGGTCAATCATGTTGTTCTATCAAGATCATGGCATTCCCTTGTTCTATTTAGTTGTTTGTTATGGATCTTGTATAATTCTCCCTTCTTATCAAATTTTTTGCCCCGTTTTCCTACTGAAGTGCTGCCGAAATTTTCTGTGAATTCTTTCTTGTTTCTCATATCATTCCTCATCGCTATGCAACCTTCAAGGATCGTTGGTTTCACTCGTTTGTCAAAGAAGCAACTAAGTTTTACTCATTACTCGTTTGCCTTTCTTCCTCTTCACCCTATCATTATTTGGATCTCGGGGCGAGATCCTCTTGTAGTGTGGGAGAGTTGTGACGGCCCGAGACCGACGCCCAGAAGATTCCACTCTTTATTCCGTTTCCGTCGTTTGATTATTTTTATCTGTCGCATCATCATCGCATCATTCGCATCATCCGCATTGCATCGGCATTCTATTGCCGCCAGTTTTCAAACTTGCATCCGTTGTTAGTTGCCGGTTCTCGTCATTGCCCGAACTGAGCCCGACCACACACGCACGCGCCCGCGGCATCGTCAAACCCTGTTTGTAAAAGTGTGTGCAAAACTTTCTCTCATTGGGTTGAGACTTGACGTGCGGTCTTAATTAGTTGTAGCTAGGCCGCCTGTCAAATTTCGTCATAATCGGAGTTCGTGTGGTACCCGAACCGTTATACCTATAGCGGCACTATAGTCGGTCAATTGTCGGACGTTTCGGTATGTTAAACTCTGTTGTCGGGTGCCTGTTTTCCCTCTCATCTCCACCTAGCCCCTCTGCACCGTGCATCGACCTTACTCGCAGCCTAGTTCAAAAACCTCACGGAACCCGAACCTGGCGGTCGTGACCGTTGGATCCGGATCAACCCCATTTTACTGCAAATCGTCATCGGTTTGTCCATTGCTCTCCCTAACCTAATTATCTCGACCATCCGATCTAAATCAGAAGGTCCAGATGCCCCTATACCTAACCCACCGGTTATATATAGACTACCTAGTTCAGTTAGACCAAACCCTAAAAACTAGGACATTTGTCCCGTCCGCGCCGCCACCCCCTCGGGATATTCCTCATCCAACCAGCGAGGCCGTCCTCCACCTGCCAACAACCTGCAGCAGCCCGCAGCTCCTATGCTGCCTCCCTGCTCACACCAAGACCTCAGAGCACTATCCTCTCATCCGGCTGGCCGGGGAGCCGCCGGAGCAGCAACCCCGTGACCAGTGCTTAGGAGTCCCCAGCAACGACACTAGAAGAATGTTGTTGACCAGTCTCTGACTTGCTGCCTTCGCGACAACAGAGCCAGAACTGCTCCCAGTTGCTCAACTATTAGCAATTGTCTTGCAATGGCCCACCAGCGCGTGGGTCCGCGGCAGTTTTCGAGGGTAGAGTATTCAACCCAAATTTGTTGGTTCGCCAGGCAGGAAGTGAGAGAATACTCTCGAGTATTAGCAGCTGAATGTGTCAGATTCATCCACACCTGAAAGATTAGTATCTGCAAGCAAAGTATCAGCGGCAAAGTAGGATGATAACAACGGTGTCAGAAACCATCTGTTGACGGTAGACTATTCCTAACTGTCGTATCAATGGCGCCAGAAGTTGCCCGTTGACGGAAATTGTCTTTTCCCGTCAACGACGAGCGAACCAGAATTGTAGCAGGTAGCAGCAGTGTAACGAGTAACAGCAGTGGCAAGGAACAATGTCAGTGACATCGGTAGCAAGTAGCAACAGTAGCAAGTAGTAGCAGAGCAAGTGACTGTAGTAACATCAGTAGCAAGTAGCAACAATATTAACAGCAGCAGTGCAGAGCAAGTAACAGCAGTAACAGCAGCAGAGCAAAACAAGTAACAACAGCAGTGGGACGAACTCGTAGGCAATGGGTCGGTGATTTGTTTGGATGATATTCATCATGCAACAGTTATAACACGGAGAGATATGTGGCTAGCTCCCATTCGTCAAGGTGATGTAGGCATGCATTCCGTGTGTAGTCATACGTGCTTAGGGAAAAGAACTTGCATGCCATCTATTGTCCATCCCTCCCGTGGCAGCGGGGTCCAAAAGGATACTACAGGATATTAAGGTTCTCCTTTTAATAAAGAACCAGAACAACGCATTAGCACTTGCTGAACACATGAACTCCTCAAACTATGGTCATCACCGGGAGTGGTTCCGGTTATTGTCACTCCGGGGTTGCCGGGTCATAACACATAGTAGGTAACTACAACTTGCAAGATCGGATCTAAAACACACATATATTGGTGACAACATAATAATTTCAGATCTGAAATCATGGCACTCGGGCCCTAGTGACAAGCATTAAGCATGGCAAAGTAGTAGCAACATCAATCTCAGAACATAGTGGATACTAGGGATCAATACCCGCCAAAACTAACTCGATTACATGATAGATCTCATCCTAGTCATCACCGCCCAGCGAGCCTATGAATAGATTACTCACGAAATATGAAGAGCTTCATGGAATTATAGAGGCAAGAAGGTTGATGATGACGATGGCGATGATTTCCCCTCTCCGGAGCCCAAAACAGACTCCAGATCTGCCCTCCAGATATAGAACAGGATGTGGCGGCGCCTCCCTATTGCAAACGCGACGAGATCTTCTCTTTTGATTTTTCTCTGGGCAAAAGTGAATTTATAGAGCTGAGTTTGAGGCTGGCAGAGCCACGTGGGCCCCACAAGCTTGGTTGCCGCGACCAGGGGGGTGGCCGCGGCAACAGGGCGTGTGGCCCACTGGACCATCCCCTCCGGTGGATCTTTGCGTAGGTATTTTTCATATTTTCTAGAAAAATTCTCTGTAAATTTTCAAGACGTTCCGAGAACTTTTATTTCTGCACAAAAACAACACCATGGCAATTCTGCTGAAAACAACGTGAGTCCGGGTTAGTTCCATTCAAATCATGCAAATTAGAGTCCAAAACAAGGGCAAAATAGTTTGGAAAAGTAGATACGATGGAGACGTATCAACCAGTAGGTTCAAGTCCCCGGCCAGGTCGACCCCGTTGCCGCCCTTCTTCTCCCTGTCTCTGGTGTTTCTCATCCTCTCTCTAATGTCCCTCTCTCTCTCCCCTTGCAATAAGGAGCAGCCATGGAGGCGCCGAAGGACCTTCAAGCCGCCCTCGGATTCGACCCCAACGCCGATCCCTGACCTCCTAGCGCCGCCGGTAACCTCGTCGTTGCCCTGCTCTCCCCGTTCTTCCCTTCCTTCCACGCCCCCTTCGCTCATCTCTCTTTGTCTCGTTCGAACAGGAAGCCATGGAAGCCAAGCTCCACAGGATCGCGTCAGATCCGCCGGGAATGGAGCCACCCCGGCCAGATCCGGCAAGAGCCGCCGCTGCCCAAGCCTTCTCTATCGTTCCCCACCGCAATCCGTGCTCGAGACCCCTGCCCAGATCGCCATGGACCTCGGCCTCTGTTTCACCGATGTGAGCAGTTCTAGCGCTACTGAAATTCAGTGTTTGGCTAAATCCGTTTTGTAGTAGGGGTTATATGCCGTCACCATTGTTATCTGCCGCAAGAAGTCTACTAGCACGATGGTTAGCGCAGTAGTGCTACCTACTGGAGGTCCAGGGATCAAATCCCCATGACTGCATTCTTTTAGCTTCTGTATTTATTTTCGTTTTAAGAGTTTTAAGTAGTGCATCTGTTTTATGTACAACCATGACCCTTTGTAATCACTAGCATCTGCATGTCATTCTGGTTACCCTGTCTACCCACATGCAGAGGTCCTGTGGTCAAATTGTTGGAAATATGCCCTAGAGGCAATAATAAAATGGTTATTATCATATTTCCTTGTTCATGATAATCGTCTATTGTTCATGCTATAATTGTATTAACAGGAAACAGTAATACATGTGTGAATAAATAGATCACAATGTGTCCCTAGCAAGCCTCTAGTTGGCTAGCTCGTTAGTCAATAGATGATCATGGTTTCCTGATCATGGGCATTAGATGTCATTGATAACGGGATCACATCATTGGGAGAATGATGTGATGGAAAAGACCCAATCCTAAGCCTAGCACTAGATCGTATTGTTCGTATGCTAATGCTTTTCTAATGTCAAGTATCTTTTCCTTCGACCGTGAGATTGTGCAACTCCCGGATACCGTAGGAGTGCTTTGGGTGTATCAAACATCACAACGTAACTGGGTGACTATAAAGGTGCGCTACGGGTACCTCCGAAAGTATCTATTGGGTTGGTACGAATCGAGATCGGGATTTGTCACTCCGTGTGACGGAGAGGTATCTCTGGGCCCACTCGGTAGAACATCATCAAGAGCTCAATGTGACTAAGGAGTTAGTCACACGATGACGTGCTACGGAACCAGTAAAGAGACTTACCGGTAACGAGATTGAACAAGGTATAGGTATACCGACGATCGAATCTCAGGCAAGTTCTATACCAACAGACAAAGGGAATCGTATACGGGATTGATTGAATCCTTGACATCGTGGTTCATCCGATGAGATCATCGTGGAGCAAGTGGGAGCCACCATGGGTATCCAGACCCCGCTGATGGTTATTGGCCAGAGAGGTGTCTCGGTCATGTCTGCCTGTCTCCCGAACCCGTAGGGTCTACACACTTAAGGTTCGATGATGCTAGGGTTATAGGGAATTGTTATACGAGGTTACCGAAAGTTGTTCGGAGTCCCGGATGAGATCCCGGACGTCACGAGGAGCTCCGGAATGGTCCGGAGGTAAAGATTGATATATAGGACGGATGGTTTCGGATACCGGAAGTGTTTCGGGCATCACCGGTAACGTACCGGGTCCCCCGGGACAACCGGAGGTGGTCCCGGGGGACCACCGAAGGGGGGCAACGACCCCGGGAGATAAGGTGGGCCAAGTGGGGGTGGGAACCAGCCCCTAGGTGGGCTGGTGCACCTCCCCACTCAGCCCATAGCGCAAGGGAGAGAAAAGAGGGGGGGGGGAACCCTAGGCCAGGTGGGCCTAAGGCCCACCAGATGGTGCGCCACCCCCTCCTCCCCCTTCTGGCCGCCGCACCTCCCTTCTGGGGGGGCTGCTGCACACCCTAGGGTGGGAACCCTAGGGGTGGAACCCCCTCTCCCCTCCCCCTATATATATCGGGCACTTTTGGCCATTGAGACACACGGTTTTTCCTCTCTCTCGGCGCAGCCCCGCTCCTCTCCCTCCTCCTCTCTGCCGGTGCTTGGCGAAGCCCTCCCGGGAGACCTCGTCTCTCCATCGACACCATGCCATCGTGCTGCTGGAGTTCTTCCCCAACCTCTCCCTCCTCCTTGCTGGACCAAGGTGCGGGAGACGTCACCGGGCTGCACGTGTGTTGAACGCGGAGGTGCCGTTGTTCGGCACTAGATCGGAATCGCTGCGAGTACGACTCCATCAACCGCGTTCTAGCAACGCTTCTGCTTAGCGATCTTCAAAGGTATGAAGATGCTCTTACCCCTCTCTCGTTGCTGGTCTCTCCATAGGAATATCTGAATATGCGTAGGAAAATTTTGAACTTATGCTACGTTACCCAACAGTGGCATCCGAGCCAGGTTTTCTATGCGTAAATTCTATGCACGAGTAGAACACAAAAGTTGTGGGCGATGATTTGTCTATTTGCTTGCCTCTACTAGTCTTATTCTTTTCCGGCGGTATTGTGGGATGAAGCGGCCCGGACCGACTTTACACGTACACTTACGTGAGACTGGTTGCACCGACAGACATGCACATCGTGCATAAAGGTGGCTAGCGGGTGTCTGTCTCTCCTACTCTAGTCGGATTGGATTTGATGAAAAGGGTCCTTATGATGGGTAAATAGCTTTGTCATATCATCGTTGTGGCTGTCACGTAGGTAAGAAGGCGTTCTTGCTAGAAACCCAAATCAGCCACGTAAAACTTGCAATAACAATTAGAGGACGTCTAACTTGTTTTTGCAGGGTTTGACATGTGATGTGATATGGCCAAAGTTGTGATGTTGCATGTATGATGTATGAGATGATCATGTTATTGTAATAGGTTTCATGACTTGCATGTCGATGAGTATGACAACCGGCAGGAGCCATAGGAGTTGTCTTAATTTATTGTATGAGATGCAACGCCATGTGCTTACTACTTTTACTTCATTGCTAACGGTTAGCTATAGTAGTAGTGATAGTAGTAGTTGGCGTGACGACTTCACGGAGACACGATGATGGAGATCATGATGATGGAGATCATGGTGTCACGCCGGTGACAATGATGATCATGCGATGCCTGAAGATGGAGATCGAAAGAGCAAAGATGATAATGGTCATATCATGTCACTATATGATTGCATTGTGATGTTTATCATGTTTTACATCTTATTGCTTAGAACGACGGTAGCATAATAAGATGATCCCTCTTAAAATTTCGAGAACGTATTCCCCTAAGTGTGCACCATTGCGAAGGTTCGTTGTCTCGAAGCACCACGTGATGATCGGGTGTGATAGATTCTAACGTTCGCATACAACGGGTGTAAGCCAGATTTACACACGCGAAACACCTAGGTTGACTCGATGAGCTTAGCATGTACAGACATGACCTCGAATACAAGAGACCGAAAGGTTGAACATGAGTCGTATGGTTGAATACGATCAACATGAAGTTGCTCACCATGGTGACTAGTCCGTCTCACGTGATGATCGGACACGGGTTAGTCAACATGGATCATGTATCACTTAGATGACTAGAGGGATGTCGGTTTAAGTGGGAGTTCATACTTAATTTGATTAAATGAACTTAATTGTCATGAACTTAGTCTAAAAGTTGTCTTTATAAATATTGTAGATGTCCAACGTCAACCTCAATTTCAACGCATTCCTAGAGAAAAACAAGCTGAAAGATGATGGTAGCAACTATGCGGACTGGGTTCGCAACTTGAAGCTCATCCTTGAAGCAACTAAAAAGGCTTATGCCCTTAATGCGCCGCTAGGTGACCCTCCCGCTCCCGCAGCAGCCCAGGACATTCTGAACGTCTGGCAAACGCAGAGTGATGACTACTCTCTGGTCAGGTGTGGCATGTTATACAGTTTAGAAACGGGGCTCCGAAGGCGTTTTGAGCAACACGGGGCATATGAGATGTTCCAGGAGCTGAAGCTAGTTTTTCAAGCTCATGCCCGCGTCGAGAGATATGAAGTCTCCGACAAGTTCTTTAGCTGAAAGATGGAGGAGAACAGTTCTGTCAGTGAGCACATACTCAAAATGTCTGGGTTACACGGTCGTCTAACTTCACTTGGAGTCGAACTTCCGGATGATGCTATAATTGACAGAATCCTCCAATCTCTCCCACCAAGCTACAAAGGCTTTGTGCTTAACTACAACATGCAAGGGATGGAGAAGACCATTCCCGAGTTGTACTCGATGCTCAAGTCTGCAGAAGTAGAAATCAAGAAGGAGCATCAAGTGTTGATGGTCAACAAGACCACTAGTTTCAAGAAAGGCAGGGGTAAGAAGAAGTTCAAGAAAGACGGCAAAGCTGTTGCCGCGCCCGGTAAGCCAAATGCCGGGAAGAAGAAAAAGAATGGACCCAAGCCTGAGACTGAGTGCTTCTATTGCAAGGGAAAGGGTCACTCGAAGCGGAACTGCCTCAAATACTTAGCGGACAAGAAGGCCGACAACGTTAAAGGTATATGTGATATACATGTTATTGATGTGTACCTTACCAGCGCTCGTAGTAGCTCCTGGGTATTTGATACCGGTGCTGTTGCTCACATTTGCAACTCAAAGCAGGAACTGCGGAATAAGCGGAGACTGGCCAAGGATGAGGTGACGATGCGCGTCGGGAATGGTTCAAAGGTCGATGTGATCGCCGTCGGCACGCTACCTCTACATCTACCGTCGGGATTAGTTTTAAACCTTAATAATTGTTATTTAGTACCAGCTTTAAGCATGAACATTGTATCAGGGTTTTGCTTAATGCGAGACGGCTACTCATTTAAGTCAGAGAATAATGGTTGTTCTATTTATATGAGTGATATGTTTTATGGTCATGCTCCGCTGGTGAATGGTTTATTCTTGATGAATCTCGATCGTGATGTTACACATATTCATAGTGTGAGTACCAAAAGATGCGAAGTTGATAATGATAGTCCCACATACTTGTGGCACTGTCGCCTTGGTCATATCGGCGTTAAGCGCATGAAGAAGCTCCATACTGATGGACTATTAGAGTCTCTTGACTTTGAATCATTTGACACATGCGAACCGTGCCTCATGGGCAAGATGACTAAGACTCCATTCTCAGGAATAATGGAGAGAACAACCGACTTATTGGAAATAATACATACTGATGTGTGTGGTCCAATGAACGTTGAAGCTCGCGGTGGTTATCGTTATGTTCTCACTCTCACCGATGATTTGAGTAGGTATGGGTATATCTACTTGATGAAGCACAAATATGAGACGTTTGAAAAGTTCAAGGAATTTCAGAGTGAGGTTGAGAATCAACGTGACATAAAAATTAAATGTCTACGATCTGATCGTGGAGGAGAATATTTGAGTCACGAGTTTGGCACACACCTAAGGAAGTGTGGAATCGTTTCACAACTGACGCCGCCTGGCACACCGCAGCGCAACGGAGTGTCTGAACGTCGTAATCGCACTTTATTAGATATGGTACGATCTATGATGTCTCTTACCGACTTACCGCTATCATTTTGGGGATACGCATTTGAAACTGCTGCATTCACTTTAAATAGGGCACCGTCTAAATCCGTTGAGACGACACCATATGAACTATGGTTTGGCAAGAAACCTAAGTTGTAGTTTCTTAAAGTTTGGGGCTGCGATGCTTATGTGAAGAAACTTCAACCAGAAAAGCTCGAACCCAAAGCGGAGAAATGCGTATTCATAGGATACCCTAAGGAAACTATTGGGTATACCTTCTATCTTAGATCCGAAGGTAAAACCTTTGTTGCCAAGAACGGATCCTTTCTAGAGAAAGAGTTTCTCTCGAAAGAAGTAAGTGGGAGGAAGGTAGAACTTGATGAGGTAATTACACCCCCTCTCGAACAGGATAGTAGCGCAGCGCGGGAAGCTGTTCCTGTGGCGCCTACACCGACTGAAGAGGAAGTTAATGATGATGATCATGAAGCTTCAGATCAAGTTACTACTGAACCGCGAAGGTCCACAAGGGCACGCTCCGCACCAGAGTGGTACGGCAACCCTGTGATGGAAATCATGTTGTTAGACAATGGTGAACCTTCGAACTATGAAGAAGCAATGGCGGGCCCGGATTCCAACAGATGGCTTGAGGCTATGAAATCCGAGATAGGATCCATGTATGAGAACAAAGTATGGACTTTGGTGGACTTGCCCGATGACCGACGAGCCATAGAAAATAATGGATCTTCAAGAAGAAGACTGATGCAAACGGTAATGTAACCGTTTACAAAGCTCGACTTGTCGCAAAGGGTTTTCGACAAATTCAAGGAGTTGACTACGAAGAGACTTTCTCTCCCGTAGCGAAGCTGAAATCAGTCCGAATCATGTTAGCAATTGCCGCCTTTTATGATTATGAAATTTGGCAAATGGACGTCAAAACAGCGTTCCTTAACGGGAACCTTGAGGAAGAGTTGTATATGATGCAACCAGAAGGTTTTGTCGACCCTAAGGGTGCTAACAAAGTGTGCAAGCTCCAACGCTCCATCTATGGGTTGGTGCAAGCATCTCGGAGTTGGAACATTCGCTTTAATGAGGTGATTAAAGCGTTTGGGTTCATACAGGTTTACGGAGAAGCCTGTCTGTACAAGAAAGTGAGTGGGAGCTCTGTAGCTTTCCTCATACTATATGTGGATGACATATTATTGATGGGGAATAATATAGAGATGTTGGAGAGCATAAAGGCCTATTTGAACAAGAGTTTTTCAATGAAGGACCTTGGAGAAGCTGCATACATATTAGGCATCAAGATCTATAGAGATAGATCGAGATGCCTCATAGGTCTTTCGCAAAGTACATACCTTGACAAGATATTGAAGAAGTTCAATATGGAAAACTCAAAGAAAGGGTTCTTGCCAGTTTTGCAAGGTATGAGATTGAGTAAGACTCAGTCGCCGACCACGGCAGCAGATAGAGAGAAGATGAGTTATGTCCCCTACGCTTCAGCCGTGGGCTCTCTAATGTATGCCATGCTGTGTACCAGACCTGATATGAACCTTGCCATAAGTTTGGTAGGGAGGTACCAAAGTGATCCCGGTACAGAACACTGGACAGCGGTCAAGAATATCCTTAAGTACCTGAAAAGGACTAAGGAAATGTTTCTCGTTTATGGAGGTGACGAAGAGCTCGTCATAAAGGGTTACGTCGACGCTAGCTTCGACACAGATCCGGATGACTCTAAGTCACAGACCGGATACGTATATGTGTTGAATGGTGGGGCAGTGAGCTGGTGCAGCAGCAAGCAAGAAGTCATGGCAGCATCTACATGTGAAGCGGAGTACATAGCTGCTTCAGAAGCGGCTCATGAAGGAATTTGGATGAAGGAGCTCATCACCGACCTTGGAGTGGTTCGAAGCGCGTCGGGTCCTATGACACTCTTCTGTGATAACACTGGAGCCATTGCCATAGCCAAGGAGCCCAGGTTTCACCGGAAGACGAAGCACATCAAGCGCCGCTACAACTCCATCCAGGACCATGTCTAGAGTGGAGTGATAGATATTTGTAAAATACACACGGATCTGAATATTGCAGACCCGTTGACTAAAATGTTGGGGAACGTCGCATGGGAAACAAAAAATTTCCTACGCGCACGAAGACCTATCATGGTGATGTCCATCTACGAGAGGGGATGAGTGATCTACGTACCCTTGTAGATCGTACAACAGACGCGTTAGTGAACGCGGTTGATGTAGTGGAACGTCCTCACGTCCCTCGATCCGCCCCACGAACAATCCCGCGATCAGTCCCACGATCTAGTGCCGAACGGACGGCACCTCCGCGTTCAGCACACGTACAGCTCGACGATGATCTCGGCCTTCTTGATCCAGCAAGAGAGACGGAGAGGTAGAAGAGTTCTCCGACAGCGTGACGGCGCTCCGGAGGTTGGTGATGACCTTGTCTCAGCAGGGCTCCGCCCGAGCTCCGCAGAAACGCGATCTAGAGGAAAAACCATGGAGGTATGTGGTCGGGCTGCCGTGGGAAAGTCGTCTCAAATCAGCCCCAATACCTCCGTATATATAGGTGGGAGGGAGGGGACCTTGCCTTGGGGCTCAAGGAGCCCCAAGGGGGTCGGCCGAGCCAAGGGGGGAAGGCTCCCCCCCCCAAACCGAGTTGGACTTGGTTTGGTGGGTGGGAGTCCTTCCCTTCCTTCCCACCTCCCTTTTTTTTTCTTTCTCTTTGATTTTTTATCTCTATGGCGCATAGGGCCCTTTTGGGCTGTCCCACCAGCCCACTAAGGGCTGGTGCGCCACCCTTATGGCCTATGGGCTTCCCCGGGGTGGGTTGCCCCCCCGGTGAACTCCCGGAACCCATTCGTCATTCCTGGTACATTCCCGGTAACTCCGAAAACCTTCCGGTAATCAAATGAGGTCATCCTATATATCAATCTTCGTTTCCAGACCATTCCGGAAACCCTCGTGACGTCCGTGATCTCATCCGGAACTCCGAACAACATTCGGTAACCAACCATATAACTCAAATACGCATAAAACAACGTCGAACCTTAAGTGTGCAGACCCTGCGGGTTCGAGAACTATGTAGACATGACCCGAGAGACTCCTCGGTCAATATCCAATAGCGGGACCTGGATGCCCATATTGGATCCTACATATTCTATGAAGATCTTATCGTTTGAACCTCAGTGTCAAGGATTCATATAATCCCGTATGTCATTCCCTTTGTCCTTCGGTATGTTACTTGCCCGAGATTCGATCGTCAGTATCCGCATACCTATTTCAATCTCGTTTACCGGCAAGTCTCTTTACTCATTCCGTAATACAAGATCCCGCAACTTACACTAAGTCACATTGCTTTCAAGGCTTGTGTGTGATGTTGTATTACCGAGTGGGCCCCGAGATACCTCTCCGTCACACGGAGTGACAAATCCTAGTCTTGATCCATACTAACTCAACTAACACCTTCGGAGATACCTGTAGAGCATCTTTATAGTCACCCAGTTACGTTGCGACGTTTGATACACACAAAGCATTCCTCCGGTGTCAGTGAGTTATATGATCTCATGGTCATAGGAATAAATACTTGACACGCAGAAAACAGTAGCAACAAAATGACACGATCAACATGCTACGTCTATTAGTTTGGGTCTAGTCCATCGCGTGATTCTCCCAATGACGTGATCCAGTTATCAAGCAACAACACCTTGTTCATAATCAGAAGACACCGACTATCTTTGATCAACTGGCTAGCCAACTAGAGGCTTGCTAGGGACGGTGTTTTGTCTATGTATCCACACATGTAAATGAGTCTTCATTCAATACAATTATAGCATGGATAATAAACGATTATCTTGATACAGGAATTATAATAATAACTATATTTATTATTGCCTCTAGGGCATAATTCCAATAGTCTCCCACTTGCACTAGAGTCAATAATCTAGCCCTCACAACATCATGTGAATTACATTGTAATAAATCTAACACCCATACAGTTCTGGTGTTGATCATGCTTTGGCCGTGGAAGAGGTTTAGTCAGCGGGTCTGCTACATTCAGATCCATGTGCACTTTGCATATATTTACATCCTCTCCCTCGACGTAGTCGCGGATGAGGTTGAAGCGTCGTTTGATGTGTCTGGTCTTCTTGTGAAACCGTGGTTCCTTTGCTAAGGCAATGGCACCCGTGTTATCACAGAACAAGGTTATTGGATTCAGTGCGCTTGGCACCACTCCAAGATCCGTCATGAACTGCTTCATCCAGACACCCTCCTTAGCCGCCTCCGAGGCAGCCATGTACTCCGCTTCACATGTAGAATCTGCTACGACGCTTTGCTTGGAACTGCACCAGCTTACCGCACCCCCATTAAGAATAAATACGTATCCGGTTTGCGACTTAGAGTCGTCTGGATCTGTGTCAAAGCTTGCATCGACGTAACCTTTTACGGCGAGCTCTTCGTCACCTCCATACACGAGAAACATCTCCTTAGTCCTTTTCAGGTACTTCAGGATATTCTTGACTGCTGTCCAGTGTTCCACTCCTGGATTACTCTGGAACCTACCTGCCATACTTATGGCCAGGCTAACATCCGGTCTAGTGCACAGCATCGCATACATGATAGAACCTATGGCTGAAGCATAGGGGACGGAGCGCATATGCTCTCTATCTTCATTAGTTGCTGGGCACTGAGTCTTACTCAATCTCGTACCTTGTAGAACTGGCAAGAGCCCTTTCTTGGACTGTTCCATTTTGAACCTCTTCAAAACTTTATCAAGGTATGTGCTTTGTGAAAGTCCTATCAGGCGTTTTGATCTATCCCTATAGATCTTAATGCCTAGAATGTAAGCAGCTTCTCCTAGGTCCTTCATAGAGAGACTTTTATTCAAGTAACCTTTTATGCTCTCCAAAAACTCTACGTTGTTTCCAATCAGTAATATGTCATCCACATATAATATTAGAAACGCCACAGAGCTCCCACTCACTTTCTTGTAAATACAAGATTCTCCAACCACTTGTATAAACCCAAATGCTTTGATCACCTCATCAAAACGTTTGTTCCAACTCCGAGATGCTTGCACCAGTCCATAAATGGATCGCTGGAGCTTGCACACCTTGTTAGCATTCTTAGGATCGACAAAACCTTTGGGTTGTATCATATACAATTCTTCCTTAAGGAAACCGTTAAGGAACGCCGTTTTGACATCCATCTACCAGATTTCATAATCGAAAAATGCAGCTATTGCTAACATGATTCTGACGGATTTAAGCATCGCTACGGGTGAGAAAGTCTCATCGTAGTCAACTCCTTGAACTTGTGAAAAACCCTTTGCCACAAGTCGAGCTTTATAAACGGTTACATTACCGTCAGCGTCCGTCTTCCTCTTAAAGATCCATTTGTTCTGAATGGCCTTGCGGCCCTCAGGTAGTACCTCCAAAGTCCACACTTTGTTCTCATACATGGATCCTATCTCGGACTTCATGGCTTCCAGCCATTTGTTGGAATCTGAGCCCACCATTGCTTCTTCATAATTCGCAGGTTCATTGCTGTCTAACAACATGATTGATAAGACGGGATTACCGTACCACTCTGGAGCAGCACGTGGTCTCGTCGACCTGCATGGTTCGACAGAAACTTGAACTGGAGTTTCATGATCATCATCATTAACTTCCTCCTCAACCGGCGTCGCAATGACAGAGGTTTCCCCTTGCCCTGCGCCACCATCCAGAGGGATGAGAGGTTCGACAACCTCGTCAAGTTCCATCTTCCTCCCACTCAATTCTCTTGAGAGAAACTCCTTCTCGAGAAAAGCTCCGTTTTTAGCAACAAACACTTCGCCCTCAGATTTGAGATAGAAGGTGTACCCAACTGTCTCTTTTGGGTAACCTATGAAGACGCATTTTTCCGCTTTGGGTTCCAGCTTTTCAGGCTGAAGCTTTTTGACATAAGCATCACATCCCCGAACTTTAAGAAACGACAACTTTGGCCTTTTGCCATACCACAATTCGTATGGTGTCGTCTCAACGGATTTTGATGGTGCCCTATTTAAAGTGAATGCAGCTGTTTCTAATGCATAACCCCAAAATGATAACGGCAAATCAGTAAGAGACATCATAGATCGCACCATCTCTGATAGAGTACGATTACGATGTTCGGACACACCATTATGCTGTGGTGTTCCAGGCGGTGTTAATTGTGAAACAATTCCACATTGTCTTAAGTGAGTACCAAACTCGAAACTCAGATATTCACCCCCACGATCAGACCGCAGGAACTTGATCTTCTTGTTACGATGATTTTCCACTTCACTCTGAAATTGCTTGAACTTTTCAAATGTTTCAGACTTGTGCTTCATCAAGTAGACATAACCATATCTACTTAAATCGTCAGTGAAGGTGAGAAAATAACGATATCCGCCGCGTGCCTCCACGCTCATCGGACCACACACATCGGTATGTATGATTTCCAACAAGTCACTTGCACGCTCCATTGTTCCGGAGAACGGAGTCTTAGTCATCTTGCCCATGAGGCATGGTTCGCATGTGTCAAGTGAATCAAAGTCAAGTGACTCCAAAAGTCCATCAGCATGGAGTTTCTTCATGCGCTTTACTCCAATATGACCTAAGCGGCAGTGCCACAAAAATATGGCGCTATCATTGTTAACTCTAACTCTTTTGGTCTTAATGTTATGTATATGCGTATCGCTATCAAGATTCAATATGAACAATCCTCTCACATTCGGTGCATGACCATAAAAGATGTTACTCATAGAAATAGAACAACCATTATTCTCTGACTTAAAAGAGTAACCGTCTCGCAATAAACAAGATCCAGATATAATGTTCATGCTCAACGCAGGCACTAAATAACAATGATTTAAGTTCATCACTAATCCTGACGGTAACTGAAGTGACACTGTGCCGACGGCGATTGCATCAACCTTGGAACCATTTCCTACGCGCATCGTCACTTCATCTTTCGCCAGCCTTCGTCTATTCCGCAGTTACTGTTTCGAGTTGCAAATATGAGCAACAGAACCAGTATCGAATACCCAGGCACTACTACGAGAGCCGGTTAAGTACACATCAATAACATGTATATCAAATATACCTGATTTTTCTTTGGCTGCCTTCTTATCTGCCAGATACTTGGGGCAATTGCGCTTCCAGTGACCCATACCCTTGCAATAGTAACACTCCGTTTCAGGCTTAGGTCCAGCTTTGGGTTTCTTCGTCGGATTGGCAACAGGCTTGCCGCTCTTCTTCGAATTGCCCTTCTTGCCTTTGTCGTTTCTCTTGAAACTAGTGGTCTTATTCACCATCAACACTTGATGCTCTTTACGGAGTTCAGACTCTGCGACTTTCAGCATCGCAAACAACTCGCCGGGAGACTTGTTCATCCCTTGCATGTTGTAGTTCAACACAAAGCCTTTATAGCTTGGCGGCAGTGATTGAAGGATTCTGTCAGTGATAGCTTCTTGCGGGAGTTCAATCCCCAGCTCAGCTAGACGGTTTGAGTACCCAGACATTTTGAGCACATGTTCACCGACAGACGAGTTTTCCTCCATCTTGCAAGCATAGAATTTATCGGAGGTCTCATACCTCTCGATCCGGGCGTTCTTCTGAAAGATAAACTTCAACTCCGGGAACATCTCAAATGCTCCATGACGCTCAAAGCGACGTTGAAGTCCCGGTTCTAAGCCATACAAGACTGCACATTGAACCATTGAGTAGTCCTCCTTACGTGCTAACCAAGCGTTCTTAACATCCTGATCAGCCGTAGCGGGTGGTTCATCTCCTAACGCAGCATTAAGGACATAATCCTTCTTCCCAGCTTGTAAGATTAGCTTAAGATTACGAGCCCAGTCTACAAAGTTGCTTCCATCATCTTTAAACTTAGCTTTCTCTAGGAACGTATTAAAATTCAGGATGACTGTCGCGTGAGCCATGATCTACAACACAAATATATTCAAAGTGGACTTAGACTATGTTCAAGATAATTAGAGTTTAACTTAATCAAATTATTCGCTAAACTCCCACTCAAAAAGTACATCTCTCTAGTCATTTGAGTGGTTCATGATCCACTTACACTAGCTCAAGTCCGATCATCACGTGAGTTGAGTATAGTTTCAGTGGTAAGCATCCCTATGCTAATCATATCATCTATATGATTCATGATCGACCTTTCGGTCTCATGTGTTCCGAGGCCATGTCTGCACATGCTAGGCTCGTCAAGCTTAACCCGAGTGTTCCGCGTGCGCAACTGTTTTGCACCCGTTGTATGTGAACGTTGAGTCTATCACACCCGATCATCACGTGGTGTCTCGAAACGATGAACTGTAGCAACGGTGCACAGTCGGGGAGAACACAATTTCGTCTTGAAATTTTAGTGAGAGATCACCTTATAGTGCTACCGTCGTTCTAAGCAAGATAAGGTGCTTAAAAGGATTAACATCACATGCAATTCATAAGTGACATGATATGGCCATCATCACGTGCTTCTTGATCTCCATCGCCAAAGCACCGGCACGATCTTCTTGTCACCGGCGCCACACCATGATCTCCATCAACGTGTTGCCATCGGGGTTGTCGTGCTACTGATGCTATTACTACTAAAGCTACATCCTAGCAAAATAGTAAACGCATCTGCAAGCACACACGTTAGTATAAAGACAACCCTATGGCTCCTGCCGGTTGCCGTACCATCGACGTGCAAGTCGATATTTCTATTACAACATGATCATCTCATACATCCAATATATCACATCACATCATTGGCCATATCACATCACAAGCATACCCTGCAAAAACAAGTTAGACGTCCTCTAATTTTGTTGTTGCATGTTTTACGTGGTGACCAGGGGTATCTAGTAGGATCGCATCTTACTTACGCAAACACCACAACGGAGATATATGAGTTGCTATTTAACCTCATCCAAGGACCTCCTCGGTCAAATCCGATTCAACTAAAGTTGGAGAAACCGACACTTGCCAGTCATCTTTGAGCAACGGAGTTACTCGTAACGATGAAACCAGTCTCTCGTAAGCGTACGAGTAATGTCGGTGCAAGCCGCTTCAATCCAACAATACTGCGGAATCAAGAAAAGACTAAGGAGGGCAGCAAAACGCACATCACCGCCCACAAAAACTTTTGAGTTCTACTCGAGAAGACATCTACGCATGAACCTAGCTCATGATGCCACTGTTGGGGAACGTCGCATGGGAAACAAAAAATTTCCTACGCGCACGAAGACCTATCATGGTGATGTCCATCTACGAGAGGGGATGAGTGATCTACGTACCCTTGTAGATCGTACAGCAGAAGCGTTAGTGAACGCGGTTGATGTAGTGGAACGTCCTCACGTCCCTCGATCCGCCCCGCGAACAATCCCGCGATCAGTCCCACGATCTAGTGCCGAACGGACGGCACCTCCGCGTTCAGCACACGTACAGCTCGACGATGATCTCAGCCTTCTTTATCCAGCAAGAGAGACGGAGAGGTAGAAGAGTTCTCCGGCAGCATGGCGGCGCTCCGGAGCTTGGTGATGACCTTGTCTCAGCAGGGCTCCGCCCGAGCTCCGCAGAAACGCGATCTAGAGGAAAAACCGTGGAGGTATGTGGTCGGGCTGCCGTGGGAAAGTCGTCTCAAATCAGCCCCAATACCTCCGTATATATAGGTGGGAGGGAGGGGACCTTGCCTTGGGGCTCAAGGAGCCCCAAGGGGGTCGGCCGAGCCAAGGGGGGAAGGCTCCCCCCAAACCGAGTTGGACTTGGTTTGGTGGGTGGGAGTCCTTCCCTTCCTTCCCACCTCCCTTTTCTCTTTGATTTTTTATCTCTATGGCGCATAGGGCCCTTTTGGGCTGTCCCACCAGCCCACTAAGGGCTGGTGCGCCACCCTTATGGCCTATGGGCTTCCCCGGGGTGGGTTGCCCCCCGGTGAACTCCCGGAACCCATTCGTCATTCCCGGTACATTCCCGGTAACTCCGAAAACCTTCCGGTAATCAAATGAGGTCATCCTATATATCAATCTTCGTTTCCGGACCATTCCGGAAACCCTCGTGACGTCCGTGATCTCATCCGGGACTCCGAACAACATTCGGTAACCAACCATATAACTCAAATACGCATAAAACAACGTCGAACCTTAAGTGTGCAGACCCTGCGGGTTCGAGAACTATGTAGACATGACCCGAGAGACTCCTCGGTCAATATCCAATAGCGGGACCTGGATGCCCATATTGGATCCTACATATTCTACGAAGATCTTATCGTTTGAACCTCAGTGTCAAGGATTCATATAATCCCGTATGTCATTCCCTTTGTCCTTCGGTATGTTACTTGCCCGAGATTCGATCGTCAGTATCCGCATACCTATTTCAATCTCGTTTACCGGCAAGTCTCTTTACTCGTTCCGTAATACAAGATCCCGCAACTTACACTAAGTCACATTGCTTTCAAGGCTTGTGTGTGATGTTGTATTACCGAGTGGGCCCCGAGATACCTCTCCGTCACACGGAGTGACAAATCCCAGTCTTGATCCATACTAACTCAACTAACACCTTCGGAGATACCTGTAGAGCATCTTTATAGTCACCCAGTTACGTTGCGACATTTGATACACACAAAGCATTCCTCCGGTGTCAGTGAGTTATATGATCTCATGGTCATAGGAATAAATACTTGACACGCAGAAAACAGTAGCAACAAAATGACACGATCAACATGCTACGTCTATTAGTTTGGGTCTAGTCCATCACGTGATTCTCCCAATGACGTGATCCAGTTATCAAGCAACAACACCTTGTTCATAATCAGAAGACACCGACTATCTTTGATCAACTGGCTAGCCAACTAGAGGCTTGCTAGGGATGGTGTTTTGTCTATGTATCCACACATGTAAATGAGTCTTCATTCAATACAATTATAGCATGGATAATAAACGATTATCTTGATACAGGAATTATAATAATAACTATATTTATTATTGCCTCTAGGGCATAATTCCAACAGAAACCTCTTCCACGAGCAAAACATGATCAACACCATAATGCTATGGGTGTTCGATACATCACAATGTAACTAGATTATTGACTCTAGTGCAAGTGGGAGACTGTTGGAAATATGCCCTAGAGGCAATAATAAAATGGTTATTATCATATTTCCTTGTTCATGATAATCGTCTATTGTTCATGCTATAATTGTATTAACAGGAAACAATAATACATGTGTGAATAAATAGATCACAATGTGTCCCTAGCAAGCCTCTAGTTGGCTAGCTCGTTAGTCAATAGATGATCATGGTTTCCTGATCATGGGCATTAGATGTCATTGATAACGGGATCACATCATTGGGAGAATGATGTGATGGACAAGACCCAATCCTAAGCCTAGCACTAGATCGTATTGTTCGTATGCTAATGCTTTTCTAATGTCAAGTATCTTTTCCTTCGACCGTGAGATTGTGCAACTCCCGGATACCGTAGGAGTGCTTTGGGTGTATCAAACGTCACAACGTAACTGGGTGACTATAAAGGTGCGCTACGGGTACCTCCGAAAGTATCTGTTGGGTTGGTACGAATCGAGATCGGGATTTGTCACTCCGTGTGACGGAGAGGTATCTTTGGGCCCACTCGGTAGAACATCATCATGAGTTCAATGTGACTAAGGAGTTAGTCACACGATGACGTGATACGGAACGAGTAAAGAGACTTACCGGTAACGAGATTGAACAAGGTATAAGTATACCGACGATCGAATCTCGGGCAAGTTCTATACCGACAGACAAAGGGAATCGTATACGGGATTGATTGAATCCTTGACGTCGTGGTTCATCCGATGAGATCATCGTGGAGCAAGTGGGAGCCACCATGGGTATCCAGACCCCGCTGATGGTTATGGGCCAGAGAGGTGTCTCGGTCATGTCTGCCTGTCTCCCGAACCCGTAGGGTCTACACACTTAAGGTTCGATGACGCTAGGGTTATAGGGAATTGTTATACGAGGTTACCGAAAGTTGTTCGGAGTCCCGGATGAGATCCCGGACGTCACGAGGAGCTCCGGAATGGTCCGGAGGTAAAGATTGATATATAGGGCGGATGGTTTCGGATACCGGAAGTGTTTCGGGCATCACCGGTAACGTACCGGGACCACCGGAGGTGGCCCCGGGGGACCACCGAAGGGGGGCAACGACCCCGGGAGATAAGGTGGGCCAAGTGGGGGTGGGAACCAGCCCCTAGGTGGGCTGGTGGGCCTCCTCACTCAGCCCATAGCACAAGGGAGAGAAAAGGGGGGGGCAAACCCTAGGCCAGGTGGGCCTAAGGCCCACCAGATGGTGCGCCACCCCCTCCTCCCCCTTCTGTCCGCCGCACCTCCCATCTGTGGGGCTGCCGCACCCCCTAGGGTGGGAACCCTAGGGGTGGCACCCCCTCTCCCCTCCCCCTATATATATCGGGCACTTTTGGCCATTGAGACACACGGTTTTTCCTCTCTCTCGGCGCAGCCCCGCTCCTCTCCCTCCTCCTCTCTGCCGGTGCTTGGCGAAGCCCTGCCGGGAGACCTCGTCTCTCCATCGACACCATGCCGTTGTGCTGCTAGAGTTCTTCCCCAACCTCTCCCTCCTCCTTGCTGGATCAAGGTGCGGGAGACGTCACCGGGCTGCACGTGTGTTGAACGCGGAGGTGCCGTTGTTCGGCACTAGATCGGAATCGCTGCGAGTATAACTCCATCAACCGCGTTCTAGCAACACTTCCGCTTAGCAATCTTCAAAGGTATGAAGATGCTCTTACCCCTCTCTCGTTGCTGGTCTCTCCATAGGAAGATCTGAATATGCGTAGGAAAATTTTGAATTTATGCAACGTTACCCAACACAAATCCCATAGAGGCCGGATTATTTTGTTCCTATTTTTTTTCATTTTCATCTTCTAGTATTTTGCTAGTTGCAGATACCCCATAATCTGCCTCCCGCACATGGGGAACCCGGTAACCAGGATCACCCCATCATTTGTTTTGAAACGATATGCACACACTCCCAATTCGTTGGCACCGGTATCTCGTCGAGCTATCGGTACCGGAACGTGTTGTGACTATCATTGCATGCGTGTTGCATCCATGGCACACGATCTTGTGTTGCTCGTATCTTTTAGTTCGTAACTCCATTGGAATTGGTCCATATATGTAAATGGACCAGTACGACGCGTAGTTTCATGTGAACCACTTTACTTTGCGGTTTAACAAACATAAAAAGTGATTAGGACAAATCTGGGCAGAATTAGATTTTAACGCATGGGGTCATATCGGAGATGCTATATGTCGTTTCCGGCCTCATTTAAAATGCCTAGCTAGGTATATTAATTTGTGCTTCACCCCCGTGCCATGTTAACAACATTTTAATACTGCCGTATATCTAATCGGGATGGAACTAAATAATACGTATGTGGAGTTTCGTCGATATGCAACTCGTTGCATATTGAACTTCACTTAATGTGTAGAGTTTGATTGGAGTGAAATGCCATGCCTTGCATTAGTCTACTCCTGCATCATATGTGTTGTGCATCGTGTGGTGAATATCATGTGTTGATGCTTGTTTCCAGTTTGCTCCGTCTCGATAGAGTTCCGCAAGCGTGTTGGAATGTGAGGACCCGTTCGACTACATCGGTTCGTCTGCTTCACAGAGTCATTCTTCTTCCAAGCGGGATCTCAGGCAAGATGACCATTTCCATAGATACCATTACTATCATTGCCATGCTAGTTTTACCATTTTTATCGTTATGTCTCGTTGCCTACCACCTGTTAAATATCAGCCTCTCAACATTGCCATGAAAACCTTCAACCTGTTCACAACTTAGCAAACCACTGATTGGCTATGTTACTACTTGCTTAACCATGTGTTAGCATTGCTAGTTGCAGGTGCAGTTGCTTCGAGGTGATAACCTGGCTTCCTTGTTATACCACCCTATTAAATGCTATCTAATTTAATGCACCTATATATACTTGGTAAAAGGTAGAAGGCTTGGCTTTCTGGTCTGGTGTTTTGTTCCACCTTTGCCCCCCTTAGTTTCGGCTACCGGTGTTATGTTCCATATTTGAGCGCTCCTAACACGATCGGGGTTGTTATGGGGACCCCCTTGATAATTCGTTTTAGATTAAAGCTGGTCTGGCAAAGACCAACTTTGGTTCTACATTTGCCTAACAACTAGTAATTTGCATAGGGACCCGGAGGCACCCGCAGATAATTAATCAACCCCCGGGCCAGTGCTCCTCATGAGTGTTGGTCCAAAACAGAGCAGCTTATTAATGTTACCCGGGGCAACTCGGCGTTTGGCGTGGTAACCATCGCTCATCCGTCGTGTCCTGAGAACGAGATACGCGGCTTCTATCGGGATCGTCGACACGTCGGGCGGCCTTGCTGGATTAGTTTTACCTTTAAAGAAATATCTTGTGCATCGGGATTCCGGTGATGCTTTGGGTATTCTCAGAGTTGTGGTTTTCCACTAAGGAGTCCGACAAGATCACGAGTTTCGTGATCGAGGATTTCTATGCGGCTTGTGGTAATTTGTGATGGACTAGTTGGAGCACCCGTGCAGGGTTAAATCTTTCAGAAAGCCGTGCCCGCAGTTATGTGGCAACGTGGAAACTTTGTTTAACACTGGTTCTAGATAACTTAAAGTAAACTTAATTAAAATATGTTAACTGAGTGCATAACCGTGACTGTCTCTTTCGTGAGTTCCTTCTCCGATCGAGGACACAGTGGGGTTATGTTTGACGTAAGTAGGTGTTCAGGATCATTCATTTGATCATCAGTAGTTCACGACCGTTATGCGTAGTTCTTGCCCCTCTTATTTGTTGTACTCGTAAGTTAGCCACCCCTTATATTGCTAAGTCGCTTGCTGCAGCCTCACCACTTAACCTTACCTCACCTATTAAGCTTTGCTAGTCTTGATACCTTTGGAAATGAGATTGCTGAGTCCCCTGTGACTCACAGATTACTACAACATCAGTTGCATGTACAGGTAAAGATTACTTGACGCGAGCACGTTGATTGCTCATTTGGAGTTGCTTCTTCTTCTTCTTCATCGATCTAGGATGGGTTCCAGGCCGGTAGCCTGGGATAGCAAGCATGGATGTCGTTCTTCTTCTCGTTTGTTTTCGTCCGTAGTCGGACTCTACTCTTCTCCATGATGATTATGTATTGTACTGATGTGACTCTGATGTAGCTTGTGGCGAGTGTAAGCCAATTATATATATATATATATATCTTCTTTTCGGTACATGTACTTGTAACGATATCCATTCTTGCGACACGATGAGATGCGCTTCTATCCCTGACGAGGCCCTCGTGCCAAATTGAGGATAGGGTCGCATCTTGGGCGTGACAGTCGGGTACCTGCCGGGGGCTCACCTCAACCCTAGCCGACAGGAAGGGGCGGTGGAAACAATGGGAGAGCGTGCTCGGGGTGGATCTACTGAAGGGCATGACGCTGGGGGTGACGACGACGCTGGGTGGAGGCTGGGCGACGCGGGGAGGAGTCAGGGGCGGCGCGGGGAGCAATCAGGTGCAACACGGGGAGCAGTCAAGGGCGACATGGGCGGCGGGGGGAGGAAAACAGGGGCGGCTTGGGGAAGAGACAGGCGCGGCGGTTAACTCAAACTAGCGGTAGCGCTTGTTTACAAACCAGCGCTACTGCGATCATTTTTATTTTTTTAATTGTAAAATACAAGTAGCAGTAGCGCTGGTTTAGGAGCCAGTGCTATAGCTAACTTAGCTATAGCGCTGGTTCCCTAAACGAGCGCTACTGCTATCTTTTCCATCTTTTCTTTTTATTATTTTCCTTTTCTAGTTTTTTGTTTTCTTTTTTTTTCCTTTTGTTTTCTGTTCACTTTCTTTTTTCTTTTGTACTGCTTTCTCCCTTTTATTTTTATTTTTTTATTTTTCTCCCGACGACGGCGTCACCCTCTCCCCCAATACGCGAATATCACCGGAACCATGCATGTGGTGGTAACATATCACTTGACCGATAACGGTTACTTAAGTGCATACACAAAATAGATACATATATATAAATGTAGGTTTCTAATCAGCTGCATCAACGACGTTTCACATTGAGCTTCTTCCCTTTCTTGTTCGTTGCCGAGTAATTGAGCCCCTCCTTGTGACTTTTCCGGAGCCATGGAGTACGATCTTTCCGCCGCCATGTAGTCTTGATTCTTGTTTCCACGTATGCTTCATCTTCATCGTCATCTTCCCTCATCGGGTTGCCGTATTGGTCGTAGTCTTCCTTGTTGGCGACTCCATCCATTCCAACGATGCTCCTTTTGGATCTCCTCACGACAACACGGCTGGGATTGGCCGGGTCAGTTATGAAGAAGCATTGTGTCACATGCTTAGCGTGTACCCATGGCTCATTTTTGGCGATGATGTTAACATTCACGGAGTGCTCTTCGCGTCGGGTATAGACATGGTGGTGAAATACTTGTTTTCTCTTACGACGTCCTTGGACCATCTGACACGGAACATCGTCGCATCGTGCATTCCAGCTAAGTCAAGCTCCCAGATCTGCTCGACCCTTCCGTAGAATTTTTTAGTTGTGCCGTTGGCGTTGGTCACGCATTGAATTGTCACCCCGGAGTTCTGGTAATCATTGTCCATGTCTTTGGCCTCCGTGTAGAACGTGTACCCATTGATATCGTAGGACTGATAGGTCGCGAGCTTGGGCGCACGGCCATGTGCTAAGGCGTATGAGCAATCCGTCCGAACTGCCCTCTTCCAGGGGATTTTCAAGAACTTTCTCTTTGAACCAATGCAAGAAAGTAGCGTTGTGCTCTATACTAACTTCGTCGTCCGTCTTGAGCATCCCCTTATCACGGTACTTCTTTGCGATGCTTTCTTTGTGTCGTACCACATAATCGTCTACCACCTCTAGGTGTTGTAGCACTACTAAGTTAGCCCTGTCAAAGTTGTTCTGTCGATCCGAGTAGTCCACGTGCAATTCCCTCCGGCCGTTGTTGTGACCATCTCCTTCGAGCTTCCCATCATGCTTCTTGACGGGCAAACCAACAACAGGGTCTCCGACCCTTATATAATTCTCGCAAAAGGAGACACACTCATGCGTCAGATACCCCTGGATGATGCTCCCTTCGGGACGGGACTTGTTACGAATGAATCCTTTGATGACCCCATTCATCCTCTCGAACGGCATCATGGTGTGAAGGAATGTCGGCCTGAGGTCGATGTGTCGTCCATGATGTGGACACACAGATGTACCATGACGTCAAAGAACGCGGGCGAAAAGTACATCTCAAGCTCACATAGTATGACAACGATCTCTTCCTGTAGCCTTCGGAGCTGCTTCACACTTATGGACGTTCGACAGATAATGTCGAAGAAGTTTTAGATACCAATAAGCGTGTCACGGACGTGCTTGTCCATTATCCCTGTAATGGCAACCGGGAGTATCTGCATCATCATCACGTGACAGTCATGAGACTTCATCCTGCTGAACCTTTTCTTCTTGGGGTCTAGAAATCTGCTTATCTTCCCACAGTAACCGGAACTAACTTTGATTCCCATAAGGCACTTGATGAATTGATCGATCTCCTTCGGACTTAAGGTGAAGCAAGAAGGGGGCAATAATTCTCCTCCTTCTTGTTGACTTTTCTGCCCCGTTTCCCCCTCCTCTGTCTCCGTCTCTGTCTCCTCCATCAACTTTTTACGGTGGATGTCTTTCCTGATCTTCAAATCTTCCAAGTCTTTCCTTGCCTTCGGACCATCCTTGGTCTTCTCCGGCATGTTCATCAGCGTGCCAAGCAAGCTCTCGAGGACATTCTTCATGATATGCATTTGATCAAGGCAATGAGGCGTGTCGTGATTGGGCCAGTACTCCAAGTCCCAGAAAACATACCTCGTTTTCCATACCTTCAGCAGCGGCTCTAGCGCCTTTTTGATCTTTCCCGGTGCGGGGCATTGTTCCCAGTTTCTCAACAGCTCATCGATTTAGGCGCCGCTCCTCTTACGTGGAGGTCCTCGAAGCTTAGTCAACCCATTGAATAGATCTCCATGCGTTCTCCACGGGTCATCCTTCTCGAGCCATCTACGATGCCCCATGTACACGATTTTCCCAGACCCGCCATCTTTCATTGACGTAAGCTGCTGAGACGTTGTATCATCCATGCACCTCGTGCACCCACAGTATCTGTGGCACACGTGGCCTAAGGTGTATCTGTAACCGAGATAGTCGTGCATCGTCGTCATTAGCGCGAATCTCATATGGAAATACTCTCCTTTTCTGGCTTCCCATGTCCATGCCGGTGATTTCCATAACGTGTCTAGCTCCTCCTGCAGAAGCCCCATATACAGGTTAATACTATTTCTCGGTTGTTTCGGCCTTTGAATCAGCATGCACATGTGTATGTACTTTGTCTTCATGCACTTCCATGTGGGGAGGTTGTACATCCATACAAACACGGGCCATGTGCTGTGGTTGGTGTTCTGGTTTCCAAACGGATTCATGCCATCGGTACTCGCACCAAGCACGATATTCCTTGGATCTTCTTTAGCAAATCCATATATGGTGTTGAATGCTCTCCACTGGCTACCATCTACGAGGTGTCTCAGCTTCGGAGCATCTGCATCGTCGGGCTTCTTCCTCTCCGTGTGCCAGTGCATGAGCTTTGCTTCCTTAGGATCTATGAAATATCGCTGCAGATGGGGAGTGATCGGAAAGTACCATACAACTTTGTGAGGAGCTTTCTTTCCTGCCTTCTTGTATCGAGAAGCATTGCACACTGGACAGTTGGTTTTTTCCACTTACTCCCCCCGATACATGATGCAATCGTTGATGCATGCATGGTATCTAATGTGTGGCAAATCAAAAGGGCAAACGATTTTCTTGGCCTCCTCGACACTACTAGGACACAGGTTCCCCGCGGGAAGAACTTTATTATGTAGATACTTCAAATGCTCATCGAGGCTTTTGTATGTCCATTTTTTTTGGCCTTCGTCTTTAGAATTTGAAC
Source organism: Hordeum vulgare subsp. vulgare (assembly GCF_904849725.1). Classification (NCBI taxonomy): domain Eukaryota; kingdom Viridiplantae; phylum Streptophyta; class Magnoliopsida; order Poales; family Poaceae; genus Hordeum; species Hordeum vulgare. The sequence goes on along the minus strand of NC_058520.1, from coordinate 293,918,351 downwards.
ATGAAACTCAAGCGGGTCACCTCGGGATCGCAACAGTCATATAATGGAGTCCTCGAGTCCACTTCAAGTTGAGCCAGCTTGGCCTCCTCTCTAGAAGCAGCTCTCTCGCTAGTCGTACTCTTGCGAAGGAGGTCTTGAACATGAGGGTCTTGCACGACTGCACTTAGTAGCGTCAAAGACTGCGGTGTGACCACCGCCTTTTCTCCGCCATGTCCGGACTCTTCTTCGCCGTGTACGGAATCTTCTCCGCCGCCGTCATTTCCAGACTCTTCCCCGCCGCCATGTCCGACACCATCGGCTTCGTGTTGATCGGTCATCTCTTCGTCTAGCCCCATCGTTATTCCCTGCCATTTGGACATCCCCATCATCATCATCTTCTTCACTTATCCACTGAGTATAGCCATCCATGAAACCATTCATCAGCAGGTGCGCCTTCAAAGTGCCACGATCAAAAGGGTCCAAAAGAATTCCTTCCTTGCATCTTGCACACAGACATCTAATCCTAGTCCGATTATTTGCATACATGTCCATCACCCCGGATTGCATGTACAACTCCACCTTCCATCCACTCACCTTCATGACCGACTGCACAATATAACAAGCAAAAGGGTTATAAAATAAATAATGCATGCACGCTTCAAAGTCATATAAAATTTTGGCATGACCTTGCCTAAAAATAGGACACGCTGAGTTTGCTCAAAATTCACCGAAACGGAAATAAATCAACATTTCGGCAAAACATAAGCAACTCGATCGGAGGGCATGTCACACTCGCACAAATCTCTCCATATATATATATATATATCCCAAACAAACATATTCTCATTCACACACATATTCCCATTCTTTAAATGAACAACTTTTTTACTCACCTATATATCTCCCGAGAGAGACCGATCGAGAGAGATGATGAGAGAGTCCGATCGAAAGAGCACGCGTGGATGGCTAAATAGCTAGCTAGATCTAGTTGTTGGGGAGGAGAGGTGAATCTAGCTATCTAACTAATGGAGAGGGAGTTATGGTGGGGGGCATTAATCTAATGGGGAGACGAAGAGAGGTTAGGACAAAGGGAGATGTGAGAGAGGCCATTTATGAAGGAGAGTTATGGTGGAGGGGCACATTAATGAGGAGAGAGGAGAGGTAGGAGGAAGAGAGAATATGAGCAACACTGGTGTGGAGAGTGTGGAGAGGGGAAAGGAGGGGGGAGAGGTCAAAGTGGGGGAGAGGAGGGGGAGGGGGTAAAAAGGTGGGACCAGCCGCAACTAGCAGTAGCGCTGCATACCAAAAAGCGTTGCTGCTATGCTATTAGTAGTAGCGCTTGTGACGTGCGAGCACTACTACTATGTGGGGCCAACTAGCAGCAGCGGTGCTGCAAAACAAAGCGCTACCGCTAAACACTTAGTAGTAGCGCTGTATTTTGGGCAACGCTGCTACTACAGCTACCGTCGGTGGCATCGTCTGGTCCCACATAGTAGTAGCACATTTTTAATAAGCAGCTCTACTGCTAAGGTGTTAGTAGAAGCGCTTAACTGGATCAGCGCTACTGCTAATTAGCAGCAGCGTTTTCTTTTTTCCAGCGCTACTACTGAGATCCTGCCTACAAGGTTTTTCCTAGTAGTGTAATCACGTACATTCGGTGATCACGACTTATGAGTTGGGGTCCCCACAGAGCTGGTATTAGTGCCATCCTCACTGTAGGAAGCCCTTAGTTAGCATGGATGTTACTTCGCACAAACTATTTTTGCATACCCTTTAGATCCCTTAGAAAACCTATATATTTCTCACCTCTTCTATGTTTTCAAAGAAAGCGAAGGTTTTTGCCCTAGCACTTCCACCCTTATTATCTTGGCTCTCCTCATGTGCTTTTTCAAAACATGCAAACGGTCGCTAGCACCCTTATGCCATAGACCACTGGATTCCTTGAAATCCTAGTGGGTAACTGCGTTCAGTTGCTCAACAATTAGTAATTGTCTTGCAATTGCCCACCAACGTGTGGGATCGCGGCAGTTTTCAAGGGTAGAGTATTCAACCCAAATTTGTTGGTTCGACACGATGGAAGTGAAAGGATATTCTCCAGTATTAGCAGTTGAGTTGTCGGCTCAACCACACCTGAAATATTAGTATCCGCAAGCAGGATATAAGCAACAAAGGTAGTATGATAGCAACGGTGCTAGGAAAGAATCTGTTGACGGCAGATTATTCCTAACTGAAGTATCAATGGCGCTAGAAAAGTATTGTAGCAGGTAGTAGCAGTGTAAAGAGTAACAGTAGTGGCAAGGAACAACAATAGTGACAGCAGCAGCAAGTAGCAGCAGTAGCAAGTAACAACAACAACAAGTAACAGTAGTAGCAACAGTAGTGGCAGCAGCAACAGGACAAAGCAAGTAACAGTAGCAGCAACAGTAGTAACAGCAGCAGAGCAAAGCAAGTAACAGCAGCAGCAAGTAACAATAGCAGTGGGACAAACTCTTAGGCAATGGATCGGTGATTTGTTGGACGACATTCATCATGCAACAGTTATAACACAGAGAGATATGTGGCTAGCTCCCGTTCGTCAAGGTGATGTAGGCATGCATTCCGTGTGTAGTCATACATGCTTAGGGAAAAGAACTTGCATGACATCTATTGTCCATCCCTCCCATGGCAGCGGGGTCCAAATGGATACTATGGGATATTAAGGTTCTCCTTTTAATAAAGAACCGGACCTACGCATTAGCACTTTGTGAACACATGAACACCTCAAACTATGGTCATCACCGGGAGTGGTTCCGGTTATTGTCACTCCGGGGTTGCCGGATCATAACACATAGTGGGTAACTACAACTTGCAAGATCGGATCTGAAACAAACATATATTGGTGACAACATAATAATTTCAGATCTGAAATCATGGCACTCGGGCCCTAGTGACAAGCATTAAGCATGGCAAAGTAGTAGCAACATCAATCTCAGAACATAGTGGATACTAGGGATCAATCCCCGTCAAAACTAACTCGATTACATGGTAGATCTCATCCTACGCATCACCGCCCAGCGAGCCTACGAATAGATTACTCACGAACAATGAAGAGCTTCATGGAATTGGAGAGGGAAGAAGGTTGATGATGACGATGGCGACGATCTCCTTGATCCGGAGCCCAAAACGGACTCCAGATCTGCCCTCCAGGGCAAGAACGGGATGTGGCGGTGCCTCTCGATCGTGAAACGCGATGAACTCTTCTCTCTTGATTTTTTCCGGGACGAAAGGGAATAAATAGCGCTAGAATTGGGGGCGGTAGAGCCACGTGGGCCCCACAAGCTTGGTAGCCGCGACCAGGGGGGAGGCCGCGGCTACAGGGCTTGTGGCCCACTGGCCCGTCCCCTCCGGTGGATCTTTGCGCAGGTATTTTTCATATTTTCGAGAAATATTCTCCGTAAATGTTCAGGACGTATCGAGAACTTTCATTTCTGCACAAAAACAACACCATGGCAATTCTATTGAAAATAACGTCATCCCGGTTAGTTCCATTCAAATCATGCAAATTAGAGTCCAAAACAAGGGCAAAAGAGTTTGGAAAAGTAGATACGATGGAGACGTATCAACTCCCCCAAGCTTAAAACCTTGCTTGTCCTCAAGCAACTTAGTTGACAAACTGAAAGAGAAAGAAAAACTTTGACAAACTCTGTTTGATCCTGTTGTTGCAACTATGTCTAACTCATAACCAGAATTTCAGCAAGATCACAAGTTAACCACATAAGCAAGTGACACATAGGTCTCACGGTAAACTAATATCAAAAGCATAATCAGCTAGCGAGCAAATAATAATGAGTTTCAGATACCAACAATTCAATCAAAACAAGCATGAAGCAATATGAATAGGTCGTATCTCGCTAGATCTTTCTGAGACCGCAAAACATAAATGCAGAGCACTTCCAAAGATCAAGGGTGACTAAACATTGTAATTCATAGCAACGAAGATCCAGTCATAGTCATACTCAATATCAATCAAAAGGAAAGCATAAAAATGAGAGAGGTGCTCTCCAATTGGTGCTTATATAAGAAGAGGATGACTCAACAGGAAAATAAATAGACAGGACCTTCGCAGAGGGAAGCATTGATTTGCAGAGGTGCCAGAGCTCAAGCTTTGAAAATAGAGATAATAATTTTGAGTGGCATGCTTTCATTGTCAACGCAATGACCAAGAATTCTCAATATATTCCATGCTACTCATGCTATAGGCGGTTCCCAAACATAAAAGTAAAGTTTTAACTCCCCCACCACCAATCAATCTCACTCCACGGCTAGCCGAATCCTCGGGTACCGTCCATACTAACATCAATCCGGGGGAGTCTTGTTTTACAATTATGTTTTCGATTGAAGCGTGGAACTGGGCATTCCAATTACCGGCCCCTTGCTCGTGAATGACAGTGAATAAACACATGTCGAGGATAACACGCCTAACATGGAAGATACCAATAGCCCCCTGTCACCACATGAGCGGTTCGGGCATGCAAAACAGATTATTTCTTGAAGGTTTAGAGAATGGCACATGCAAATTTACTTGGAACGGCACGTAGATACCGCAAATAGGTAGTTATGGTGGACTCTCATGGAAAAACTTTTGGGTTTATGGAAGTGAATGCACAAGCAGTATTCCGCTTAGTACAAGTGAAGGCTAGCAAAAGACTGGGAAGCAACCAACTAGAGAGCGACAACAGTCATCAAGATGCAATGAGTTTGACTAACATTGAATGCAAGCATGAGCAATATATAAATCACCATGAACACGAACATCATAGAGGCTATGCTGATTTTGTTTCAACTACATGCATGAACATGCGCCAAGTCCCACTTGAATCATTCAAAGGAGAATACCATCCTATCATACTACATCATAGTCATCTCAAAATCTATGTTGGCATTCAAGACAAACCATTATAAGCTCCTAGCTAATTAAGAATGGCATCAGAAACTATGATCTCTAAGTTGTCATTCCAAACATGGTTCTCACTCAACAAAGCTGAATCTGGGACGACAAGCTAGTCATATTTACAAAAACAAAATAGATAGAGTTCATACCAGCTTTTCCAGTCTCAGTCACTTCATCATATATCATCATTATTGCCTTTCACTTGCACGATCAAACGATGTGAACAATAATAAGAGTGCTCGTGCATTGGACTAAGCTGAATCTGCAGGCAAACACAAAGGAGAAGACAAAGTAATATGGCTCTTTAACAAATGAACAGGTGTGCATGCGAGAGCCACTAAACATTGTAACCATGGTCTTCTACCTTGACTCAAAGAAAAATAAAACTATTTACACGGGAAAGATCCCAACAAGCAAAAGAGGAAAGGAAAATCTTTTTGGGTTTTCTCAAAAGGACACAAAACAAGAAAACAAGAAAACGAAAATAAACAAGCATTGATAATATAGTGGCAAAGTGTAAACATCGACTAACAAAGTGAAAGCATAAGCATGAATGCAAAGTTGTTTCAAACACGTAGTCCCCCAAGCTTAGGCTTTTGGCCTAGCTTGGTCTACTCCCAAGGCTGGTCCGGGTGATACCCAAAATCATAATGTGGGTTGTACGGGATTGCTGCAGCCACTGCATGAATAGCTGCTTCGCGGAGACGAGAAGTCTCAGCCTCCCTCTCATACTCCTCTACTTCTCCAATGGTTATGTAATATCTTCGTTTAACCTAAAAGTCAAAGAAGGCAGGAGCAGGAAGCATAATATGAAAAGCACGCTGCCGGTTAAATACTAATCGGTAAACGAGGGATTCCTCATCCCTCTTGAGAAACTGATAGCGTGTCAGAGCGACACGATCAAGGTAGGGTGTACGGAGAGGGGGATCTCCTGAACGGATGGGTACTCCAATAAAATTTGCTAAGCGCATAGCATAAATCCCACCAAAGAAATCCCCATCAATGGCATTATTATTCAGCCTCCTTGCTATTATAGCTCCCATGTTGAAGCTCCTGTCACCTGTTATTGCGCTCTTAAGGATACTAAGGTCGGATGCGCATAGGTGACAATGTTCAACCTTGCCGTTAATGCATCTACCTATGAAGAGGGCAAAGTAGTGCAAGGCAGGGAAATGAATGCTTCCTATGGTAGCTTGCGTGATGTCTCTAGTTTCTCCAACAGTTATACTAGAGACAAAGTCTCTGACAGAAGACTTAGCAGGATCTTTAGGACTACCCCCATCGGGTATCTTGCAAATCCTATTGAATTCCTCCAAATCCATGGTGTAGGATTTATCATACAGATCAAACAGTATGGGTGAGTCACGGCCAAATGAAAATTTAAATCTACACACGAAAGAGGCAGTGAGCATAGCATACTGTTCACATTTATCTGAGAGGAATTCTTCTAACCCGGCATTGCGGAGAAGTGTATCAAACTCATCCTTGAAGCCTGCTTCGATCATGAACTCATCGGAACGCCATTCACATGGTTGTACCGGTGCGTCCCTTAGTTGATAAGGATCGGGCTCCCGAATAGAAAGATGGGGACCCTTCTTACTTGAGGAACCACCATGAAACTTCCTCCCCAACATAATTTCTTTTTGCTAAAATTTTTGAAGTTCAAGAGAAAAGTGAATAAAGACCAACCACACCTTGTAGCAACTACTCCTACTAGTGCCTAGAGACCGTATCGTGCGTTAAAACTACTTGGGACCAATTAAAATCAACACTTCAAGCTCAAGAACAGGGTCACCAAGGTAGCAAGAATACGCGAAGGATAAAGCACTAGAGTAGAAATTAATTGGACTAATGGAGGAGTCACTTACCAAGGAGTAATTTCCCCAAAACGGTTCGGAGAATGGTGCTTTGAGCAAGGAGATCAAAAATCACACCCAAATGAGCAAGAAAACGAGTTTGAGCCGCGAAACGATTTTCAGGACCATCGAAGAACTTTTATTTTCGGGGTACTTTTCTCCAGGACGCTAAAACAGAAAACAGGAAAAACTAAACTAAATCTTTCATTTTTCTTCTAAGCAATAAAAAGTGAAAGCTTAAAACAGAGGTATGTGACTCCTTGATTCATCCATTTCATGGTCGTTTTGAAAGAAATCCGTCAATGGGGTTGATCAAATCCGCATGACAAAACTTTTTCGAATCGCAAAAGGAAACGGAGAATTGTCGAATAGCCACTAAGTCACCTCAATGGGGACATGAATCTCCCCAACAAGCAAATCATACTTCATCTTAACACGAGGAATAGGGCATTTAAAGGTCCCAATAAGAATCGATGAAGTTTTTTCGATAGCATTGATGCAATGTACTTGATATCGTTTCTTAGGAAAGTGCACTGTATGCTCATTACCGTTGACATGGAAGGTGACATTGCCTTTGCTGCAATCTATAACAGCCCTTGCGGTGTTTAAGAACGGTCTTCCAAGAATGATCGCCATGGCATCATCCTCAGGAATATCTAGGATAAGAAAGTCCGTTAAGATAGTAACGTTAGCAACCACAACAGGCACATCCTCGCAAATGCCGACAGGGAAAGCAATTGATTTGTCGGCCATTTGCAGAGAAATTTCAGTGGGTGTCAACTTATCCAGTTCAAGTCTATGATAAAGAGAGAGAGGCATAACACTAACACCGGCTCCAAGGTCACATAAGGCAGTTCTTACGTAGTTTCCTTTAATGGAGCAAGGTATAGTGGGCACTCCGGGATCACCAAGTTTCTTAGGAGTTCCACCTTTGAAAGTGTAATTGGCGAGCATGGTGGAGATCTCAAGATCTGGTATCTTCCGTTTATTAGTCACGATATCTTTCATGTACTTGGCATATGGAGACATTTTGAGCATATCAATTAATCGCATCTGCAGAAAGACGGGTCTCAACATTTCAATAAAGCGCTCAAAATCCTCATCATCCTTTTTCTTGGATGGCTTAGGAGGAAAGGGCATGGGTCTCTGAACCCATGGCTCCCTTTCTTTACCATGCTTCCTAGAAGTGAAGTCATTCTTATCGTATCTCTTAGGTTGTGGGTTATCAGGATTAACCATAGGTTCAATCTCCACATCCTTATCATTGCTAGGTTGAGCATTATTATGAACATCGATGTCCATATTGTCACCAGGTTCATATTCATCACCAGATTGTGTTTCTGCAGCAGGCGCAGAAATATCATTTGGTTCTTCAGGTGTGACAGTATTTGGTGAACTGACATGTAGGTTTCTATCATCCTTCTTCTTATTCTTAGGATGACTAGGTGTATCAGCATTAATTCCTTGAGAATCTTGATCAATTCTCTTAGGATGGCCTTCAGAATACAAAGGTTCCTTAGTCAGTTTGCCTCCTCTAGTAATGACTATGACAGAGTTTTCATTTAATTCATTGAGCAAGTCATTTTGAGCTTTAAGTACTTGTTCTACCTGAGTAGTAATCATAGAGGCATGTTTACTGAGAAGCTTCAGATCATTGACATTTCTGTCTACACAAGCACTTAAATGACTAAGCATACGAGTACTTTGTTCCAATTGTCTGCTAACATAATCATTGAAACTCTGTTGTTTGGCAACAAAGTTGTCAAATTCATCAAAGCATAGGCTAGCAGGTTTGTCAAAAGGAATATCACTCTCATTGAATCTACGCAGAGAATTCACCTCTACTACTTGTATCGGGTTATCGAGACCATGGATCTCTTCGATAGGCGATATATTTTTGACTTCTTCAGATCTAATGCCTTTCTCTCGCATAGATTTCTTGGCTTCTTGCATATCTTCGGGCTGAGGAATAGAATACCTCTTTTGTTAGGAGTTGGCTTAGGATGTGGTTCGGGAATAGTCCAAGCATTATCGTTGATCAAGATGTTATTCAGTAGGATCTCAGCTTGTTCTACAGTTCGTTCCCTAAAAACACAACTGGCACAACTATCTACGTGGTCTATAGAAGCATCGGTAAGTCCGTTATAGAAGATATCAAGTATCTCGTTCTTCTTAAGAGGGTGATCAGGCAAAGCATTCTGTAGCTGGATGAGCCTCCCCCAAGCTTGTGGGAGACTCTCTTCTTTGAGTTGAGCAAAGTTGTATATTTCCTGCAAGGCAGCTTGCTTCTTATGGGCAGGGAAATATTTCTCACATAAGTAATAGACCATATCCTAGGGACTACTCACACATCCAGGAGCAAGAGAAGTGAAACAGGCTTTAGCGTCATCCTTTAGAGAAAGGAAACAACTTAAGGATATAGTAGTAGCGGATCTTCTCCTCACTAGTGAAAAGGGTGGCTATATCGTGTAGTTTGGTAAGATGGGCTATGATCGTCTCAGACTCATAACCGTGGAAAGGATCAGATTCGACTAGAGAGATTATCTCAGGGTCGACAGAGAATTCATAATCCTCATCGGTGATAAAGATAGGTGAAGTGGCAAACTTCGGGTCGTATTTCATCCTAGCTTTCAGAGATTTTTTCCTTCCACTTGAGAAGTAATTTCTCAGCGTCATAGGCATCCTTACACGCAAGAAAATCCTCAGCTATCTCTCCCTCCATAACGTAACCCTCAGGTATATCAGGCAATTCAGATCTAGGAGAGCTAGATCTAGCAGGAGCAAAAGCAGGTTCTATCTCAATAGTGTCGGCAGTTTCAGAAGCATCACGAGCATTGACAGTAACTCTAGCAATATGAGCATCAAGGAATACCCCTAGTGGCATATCAGGCAAAGTAGTATCCCTAGCAGTATCAAGCATAGCATCATCAAGCATAGTAGCATCTCTAGCATCATCAGGCAAGGCAGTATCAAGCATAGCATAATGGATAGCAGTATCAGGCATAGCATCTCTAGCAGTATCAGGTGTAGCATCTCTAGCAGTATCAGGCATAGCATGTCTAGCAGTATCAGGCATAGTATCATCATAAGCATCATCAAGCACAGGTGACATATCAAGATTTCTAGTAGGAGGTGGTGTCGCAAACTTACTCATAACTGAAGGTGAATCAAGTGCAGAGCTAGATGGTAGTTCCTTACCTCCCCTCCTAGTTGAGGGAAAAACTTTGGTTCTTGGATCTTTCAGATTCTTTATAGTGATCAGCAGATATAAATCCCAAGTGACTCAGAGAATATAGCTATCCTCCCTGGCAACGGCGCTAGAAAAGAGCTACTTCCAGTTGCTCAACAATTATAATTGTCTTGCAATGGCCCATCAGCGTGTGGGCTCACGGAAATTTTCGAGGGTAGAGTATTCAACACAAATTTGTTGGTTCGACACGATGGGAGTGAAAGGATATTCTCTACTATTAGCAGTTGAGTTGTCGGCTCAACCACACCTAAAAGATTAGTATTTGCAAGAAGGATATAAGCAGCAAAGGTAGTATGATAGCAACGGTGCTAGGAAAGAATCTGTTGACGGCAGATTATTCCTAACTGAAGTATCAATGGCGCCGGAAAAGTATTGTAGCAGGTAGTAGCAGTGTAAAGAGTAAAGACAGTGGCAAGGAACAGCAATAGTGACAGAAGTAGCAAGTAGCAACAGTAGCAAGTAACAGTAGTAGCAACAGTAGGGGCAGCAGCAGCATGACAAAGCAAGTAACAGTAGCAGCAACAGTAGTAACAGCAGCAGAGCAAAGCAAGTAACAGCAGCAACAAGTAACAATTGGAGTGGGACAAACTCGTAGACAATGGATCGGTGATTTGTTGGATGACATTCATCATGCAACAGTTATAACACGGAGAGATATGTGGCTAGCTCCCGTTCGTCAATGTGATGTAGGCATGCATTCCGTGTGTAGTCATACATGCTTAGGGAAAAGAACTTGCATGACATCTATTGTCCATCCCTCCCATGGCAGCGGGGTCCAAATGGATACTATGGGATATTAAGGTTCTCCTTTTAATAAAGAACCGGACCTACGCATTAGCACTTTGTGAACACATGAACACCTCAAATTATGGTCATCACCGGGAGTGGTTCCGGTTATTGTCACTCCGGGGTTGCCGAATCATAACACGCAATAGGTAACTACAACTTGCAAGATCGGATCTAAAACACACAAATATTGGTGACAACATAATAATTTCAGATCTGAAATCATGGCACTGGGGCTCTAGTGACAAGCATTAAGCATGGCAAAGTAGTAGCAACATCAATCTCAGAACATAGTGGATACTAGGGACCAATACCCGCCAAAACTAACTCGATTACATGGTAGATCTCATCCTACTCATCACCGCCTAGTGAGCCTATGAATAGATTACTCACGAAGAATGAAGAGCTTCATGGAATTGGAGAGGGAAGAAGGTTGATGATGACGATGGCGACGATCTCCTTGATCCGGAGCCCAAAACGGACACCAGATCTGCCCTCCAGGGCAAGAACAGGATGTGGCGGCACCTCTGGATCATGAAACACGATGAACTCTTCTCTCTTGATTTTTTCCGGGATGAAAGGGAATAAATAGCGCTGGAATTGGGGGCGGCAGAGCCACATGGGCCCCACAAGCTTGGTAGCCGCGGCCAGGGGGAGGCCGTGGCTACAGGGCTTGTGGCCCACTGGCCCGTCCCCTCCGGTGGATCTTTGCGCAGGTAGTTTTCATATTTTCCAGAAATATTCTCCATAAATTTTTAGGGCGTTCCGAGAACTTTCATTTCTGCACAAAAACAACACCACGGCAATTCTGCTGAAAACAACGTCAGTCTGGGTTAGTTCCATTCAAATCATGCAAATTAGAGTCCAAAACAAGGGCAAAAGAGTTAGGAAAAGTAGATACAATGGAGACGTATCAGTAACTTGAAGGAAGCGACCTTGCCAAATGATCACACACATACTTGGAAGACAAGGTTGGCAACACTATGACAAGACGACACCAACAGAAGCTATCTTCTCGAGGAATGAGGACATCAAGACTCGGAAGATGATGGCACCCTCGACACTATCCCAGAGTGTTGCAACCTTGGCCTACGATGATCAGGACATAAGATGTGCAAGATCATGATGTGCATCACTAATAGAGTGACATTGTCTTCCGTGTTGTTGTATCGACAACCACCAATGGATGAGAACGTCGCCATTTGGTCTGTCTCACCATGGTGAGTAGGAAAAACGGTTCCCTTTATCCCCTGCTCTTAGTGTTGATGTTGTCATCAACATAACCGATAGGTCAGAAATCTATCATGCCTTTTCGATGTCATTACATAAAGGATTGTCCACTCGGGGCTCTCGACACAGTGGAAGACAAGAAGACAATGACGTGGTTACAAAGACAACAGAAGACCCTGTCAACAACAAGCATGAGGAAGCACCTTGATCGACATCTCACCAGATGAGAAGTTGTCAAGGACTCTTTCCAGCACAACCCGAATCATCTCGACGAATAATAACAAGAGACATAGCGACTCATGAAGAAGACCCGAAAAGACTGAGATGACTCCTCCCCAAGACACGAAGCAAGCACGACTACTGAGTCCGAGAACCCCTAGGGTAGGATGAGTCATGTATCCCCTATGTGAAGTCGAGTCCGTGTGATGGTTCGAATGGAACCATGTTGTGTGTTACTTGTTTTTTTGTTTGTAGTTTGATATAAGTCGCACTTTTTCCCTATGCAACAAGTAAGCGACTACATCACTACCTCATCTTGATGTCCATGTTTGTCCTTTAGGCATTTGTTTGATTGCACTTGCACTATACCACCCCCTTAGGGACCTCCTCTCTATGCTGCTTTCCCTCTCCCCCATCTAGTCAACTGAAGACGAACAAGACAAGATCCACCAAGGATCCACCAAGACAGACGACTAACACTCAGGTCTTGGACTACGATGTACTCAACTAGACGCAACCCCGTAGAGTTATGATTTTTCCTCAAGATTGAAACCCCTCCCTAGACCAACCTAGACCTCACAAGCTACCCCGGCTCAAACCCCTCATCTCGTGTTTAACACACGGATTGGCCAGAGCACCAATTGAGATTCAATGACCCCTGCTTAGTGATACATGTCCATCATATCTACTTTTCCTAATGCTTTTGCTCTTGTTTTGGAATCTAATTTGCATGATTTGAATGAAACTAATTCGGACTAACGTTGTTTTCAACACAACTACCATGGTGTTGTTTTTTGTGTATAAAAAAAGTTCTCAGAATGGAACGAAACTTTTTGGAGATTTTTTATGGAATAAAAGATAATTTCTGGAACCAAGATTCAACAGACAGGAGGACACGCGCGCGCACTAGACATCAGGGCGCGCCAGTCCCCCTAGCACGACTTGGTGTCTAGTCGGGCCCACATGGCTCCGCTGACCCTAATTCCACAGCTATAAAATCCTATTTTCTGAGAGAAAAAAATAAGAGAGGAAGTTTCATCACGTTTCACGATATGGAGCCGCTGCTACCTCATATTCTTCATCGGGAGGCTTAATCTCGAGTCCGTTTGGTGCTCCGGAGAGGGGAATCTTCGGTACTCATCATCCCCAACCCTCCTCCATCGCCAATTCCATGATGCTCTCCATAGGGAGTGAGTAATCCCTTCGTAGGCTTGCTGGTCGGTGAAGAGGTGGACGAGATTCATCATGTTATCGAGTTAGTTCTGTTAGGGCTTCATCCCTAGAACCCATTATGTTCGGAGATAGATGTTGTTATGACTTTTCTATGTTTAATGCTTGTCACTAGGGCCCGAGTGCCATGATTTCAGATCTGAACCGTTTATGTTTTCACCATTATATCTATGTTCCTGATCTGATCTTGCAAGTTATATACACCTACTACGTGTTAGGATCCGCATACCCCAAAGTGACAATAATTGGGATTATTTTCGGTGATTACCGTAGTTTGAGGAGTTAATGTATTAACTATGTGTTAATGCTTTGTTCCTGTTCTTTATTAAAAGGAGGCCTTAATACCCCTTAGTTTCCTTATAAACCCCGCTGCCACAAGAGGGTAGGACAAAAGCTATCATCCACTTCTTTTCCATAAGCACGTATGACTATTTACGGAATACATGCCTACATTATATCGATGAACGGGAGCTAGTTCCATGTCGCCCTATGTTGTGACTGTTATATGATGAATATTATCCAGCAATATCACCGATACAATGCCTACCAGTTTTCCACATATTGGTCTTGCCAAGTTACTATTGTTTCTACTGTTGTTACAACTACTGCAAAACTGCAATCATTGTTACCATTACTGTTGCTAATGTTACCACTACTATGAAAACTATCATATTGTCAAATTTCGGGCTGCACAAAACCCTAAAGATTCAAACTAAGGGGCGTGTACGAAGGTCTCTCACAGGTTCGCCACACCTAGCTCGCTACTCGCTTGGGATGGCAGGAAACTCACTTGATGGTGAGGGAAACATAGAACACAAAAGTTTACCCAGGTTCGGGCCGCTGGGAAGCGTAAAACCCTACTCCTGCTTTGGTGGATTGCCTCTCACGGAGGTTGGTGGATGAACTAGTATAATGCTTAGGCGCCTCTGGAGGCTGGGTTACCTTGCGTGGCGCTAGTGGGTGAATGAATTGTTCAGATCCCCCTCGACGAAGCAACCTATCCTCTATTTATAGTGGCGGTACCGGTCCTCTTCCCTTATCGCTTTGGCCGGATGGGATCCCACAGCGGCCAATTTTGAAGGGTAACATGGGAACATGCTCCCCTGCCCAAAGGTGGTCTTCGCGTGCAAAGTGGCTACCCACGCTGCAGGGACGGGCCCGGTGATGACGTTCGTCCTGCTGGCGTGCGGCGACGGCCTTGTTGCACCAGAAGGGAAGCCTTTGGAAGATGCCTTTGGATCCCTAGTACGTCCTTGCCCCCTTAACACTAAAGGGGAAACTGCTCCGCCCCGCTGTTTGCTGCTCGCCTGTCCTTCCCTTGCGTCATCCTTGACTCCTGAGGCCAGGCCTCGCCTCGGAATATCCGCCGCTCTGGAGGGGTCCCGAGGAGGCCCCGTGTGAGTCTTGATGCCGTTCCTCCTCGTGAGGCTTGGCCCCTCACAAGGGCCTTTCCTTGAGTGGTGGTGAGCCCATTGGTTTGCTTGATGAGGTGGGCCAGCCCTGGGCCACAAGCAGGCAGGTCTGGGTACCCCCATTCCGAGAACGCCGATAGTAGCCCCCGGGCCCACGGCGCACTTGGGTTGGCTTCTGGGCGAAGCCTCGGGTGGCGGCCTGAGGCGTCGCGGGCCCTAAATGCGTGTGGGCCATGCCGGTGCGCGTCACGCGGCTGGTGTTGGGTCTTCCTTGTCTTCTGTCTCTGCCCGAGTTATTAGGAGCCTGGCTTGTTGCGTCGGTGCATTATTGCTTTCCTTCTCCCACACTCGCTCTTTCTCCTTGGTATTCGACTCCAACCGACATCCCCCAGATCCAGCGTCGCGCCGCTCCCTCTCCAGTCCAGCGATGGCGCCCGCTGACAAGCAGAAGCCAGAGGTGCATGGTCCAACCCCGGCTCCTCCGCTCTTGGAGTGCGTACTTTCCAAGTATGTGGGTCTCGTCCCTGTGCTCCCATGGACCGCGGCGGTGTCCAACGAGCACGGGCGGACCCCGATCTGGCCTGGCGCCATAGATGAGCGGCCCGTGTCGAAGGCAGTGTACCCATTCTTCCTCCACAACGTCTACGCTGGGTTGGTGCCGCCTTTCTCCTTGTTCTTCACCGCCATCTTGAACCACTACGAGATCCAGGCCCTTCACCTCCAGCCCAACTCTGTCTTGCTCTTGTCTGTTTTCGCTTTCTACTGTGAGGCTTTCGTAGGCGTGTGGCCTTCAGTGGCCCTCTTCCGCAATTTCTTCAGCCTTCGCCTGCATGACGGCGCCCATTTGTCGGCATGCATATCCTTCATGGCGGCCTAGAGCGACAACCTGCTCTTGATGGCCGGGAAGAAGGTGGAAAACTTCAGGCAATGTTGGGTTCTAATGAGCCTCAAGGATGCCAACCCCCATCTAGAGGAGCCGAAGGGGTTGCCGGAGAAGACTTTCTCATGGAGCTCCGTGAAGCTCTCCGACCCTCGGGCCGCGCCCGTCCTGGAGCGCTTCTCCCGCGACATCAGCGCCAAGAGGCTGACCGGTGGGATGATAGTGAAGGAATTCTTGGCGCAGCGCCTAGCGCCCCTTCAGGCCCACGCCACGCCTCTGTGGGACTACTGTGCTGGTGACGATGATCTCGGGCTATGGTCCTAGGACCTTCCCACCGAGGAGCTGAGCAGGGTCGTGGCGATCTTTCTGGGAGGTGACCCTGGTGACCTGCCTGAGGCTTTGGGTCCGCTGTACCATCTTGACTACCGGGCCGACGCGACCGCGGGGCTGCCCGTCTTCGATGAGTGGGGGCTCCTCCCAGCCGAGGGTTCTGGTCTGGTAGAGGTGTCATTCGGCGACACCTCCAGTGAGGGGGATTCAGAGAAGACTGCTGACGACTACCCGGCGAGCGCGCCTCTCCCGTCACATGCCATCCTTTTGCGCGAGCTTGATTATGATGGTGCCGCCGGTGAGGTCTTCGCGGGGGTCTCCTCGCGCCCGACCAGGATCTTCACAAGACCCACTCGACCCCGCGTGCTACGTGATCTACGCGTGTGCCCACCCCCAGAAGTGCAAGGCTGGGTCATCCTTGGCACATCACACCTTCGTTGGTGGAAAACCTGAGGCTCCGGGCTCGCCCCCCTCCGTGGGGGGTCATGTTGCTCCCGCCGGCGTAGGGGCGACGAAGAGGAAGAGGTGGATTGACCCTGAAGAGTGAGTCATTTGTCTTGGCACGCTATGCGCGTCCGAAGCCCGCGCTTGGCTGATTCCCTATTTTGCCTGATGTCCAGGGACATTCTCTCGCCGAGGGCGAAGAGGAAGAAGTCGGCGTCAAGCCGAAGGTGACTCCTGACGCACCGTCGGCTCTCTCCAATGAGTTGTCGCCAGCCGATGGAGAGGGGGAGGCTCGCAGGGCGACCTCCCAAGCCTTGATCATTGCACGCTCCGAGCCCCTGAAGCGCCCTGAGGCGGTCGTGGGGACGCCGCTGCCCGAGGGGCAGGCTTCGGGGGCCCTCAGCCTGCTGATGCGCCAATGCCTGCGACCTCTGGGCAGCCTTCGGAGCCCTCTATTCCTCATGACGCTGCCTCCCTGACGGCACCACCCGCGACAACATTGGAGGCTCTTTAGGAGGAGGTCCAGAGGACCTCGGTATTCACCAGGGATGTCCTGAACGTGGCCTTCACTGCCCTGGGCAAGGTCGCAGTCGTGATGGGGGAAGGGCGAGAGGGAGGTCAGGGCCGCCCGTACTGCAGATGACGAGGCGCTGAAGAAAGCCAAGGCGGCTGCCAAATGCTGTGAAGAGGCGGAGGCCCGCCTGCAGGTCCTCCAAGGGGAACAAGCCAAGCTAGCGAAGCAGCATCGCCTACAGGAGGAGGGACTTGAGGCCCGCGAGGCCAAGCTTGCCGCCCGGGAGGGAGAGCTGTCCTAGGAGGCGAATCGCCTGGGCACGAAGCAGGCGCGCTTGGAAGAGCATGAGAAGGAGGCAGCCTCGAGGAAGCTCCTCCTTGATGCCCAGGGGGAAACCCTCGCCGCGGTCGAGAGGGAGAAGGCCGTGGAGTTGGCCCGCTTCCCTGACGTTGAGCTCAACCTTCGCAAGGCGCTCCGCTCCCTCTACCGGGATGGGTTCGACAAGCCTATGGCCACCCCAGAGGGCGGCTTTGCCGCACTCGTGATGGAGATCGTCGTGGCACTGGAGTACGCCGTCGTGAAGGTGGACAAGATCTTGGACAGCGAGTGCCACGACCTCTTCTTCCCGGGCACGACATGCGTCTTCAGCCACCTTCATCTTCGCGAGCCGAGATTTGACCTCAGCTCCGTGATCCTGCCGGTCCCTGCCGATGCCCGCGATTGCGCCACACAGGCGGTGAAGGGCCCCATGGAGGTGTTGGTGGAGAGGTTCGCCCGTGTTGCAGCTCCTTCGTCTCCGGATGCCGCTGAAGCCGATGACAGAGAAGACGACGCCTCTGACATCGACGACCAGCCCTCCGAGGAGGGGGCGACCAGCGACGGCTCCTCCTGATTCCTTCTCCCTATCTTCTCCCGGCAATGCACATCGTGCCTCGTGGAGGCGTCAAACTCATTTGCATGTTCATGAACTTGTCAAGGCTTGTAATAACTGAATGCTTGAATGTTTTCTTTGCTTCGTTCCTTTCATGTTTGCTATGTTATTGTGCGTTAGCAGGGCCCGCCCCGCGCGTACCTTCGCCGTGGTTGGACCGACTGGAATTCCAGGACGGCCCAAAAGGGGAACGGGCTACGAGCGCAGTTTGGCCCCTAAGTCGTGATGCTCACGAGTCCCCCTTGACGTGCAAGCTGCCCTCATGAGGAGCACGCGGTGAGGATTTCGAAACTTCAGAACACCTTCAGCACTCCGCGTCTGTAGGGCTCACCCCGCGCGTACCTCCCCACGATTAGACCATTCGGAAACCAAGGACGACGCAAAGAGGGAAGGGGCTACGATCGGAGATAGGCCCCTGAGTCGCGATGCTTAGGGGTCCCCGTTGACGTTCGAGCGACTCCAATGTCCCTCCTAGGAAGATGATAATTTGAGACTCCAGAACTCCTTCAGCACTCTACGTTGGTAGGGCCCGCCCCGCGTGTACCTCCCCGCGGTTGAACCGACCGGAAACCAAGGACGGCCCAAAAGGGGAAGGGGCTACGAGCGCAGTTCAGGCTCCTGAGTCGCGATGCTCAGGAGTCCCTCTTGGCGTACGAGTGACTCCATTGTTCTTCCTAAGAGATTTGAGGTGGCTTGTTGAGCGCACTAGGCTCTGCGTCGGCAGGGCCCGCCCCGCACGTACCTCCCCGCGATTGAACCGACCGAAAACCAAGGACGGCCTAAAGGGGGAGGGGCTACGGGCGAAGTTAGGCCCCTGAGTCGCGATGCTCAAGGGTCCCCCTTGATGTATCCGTACCTCCAGTTGCTTGCCCCCCGCACTGGGCGTGGGTGTAGTCGCGGGTGGACTGTGTTGATTTCTTTGCCAGCTGCGGGCGTAGCCATTGGTGGGCTGTGTTGATGCCAGATGTGGGCGTAGTCATTGGCGGACTGTGTTGATGCCATCTGCGGGCATAGTCATTGGCGGACTATTGATTGCCTTCGTCTTCTCCCCGGCGTGGAGCGTATGGCTGCCACTAGGCATAGGATGGACCCCTCCGCATCCTCGGGGGTCGTGGATATATACAGCCTTGGCTCGTTATTACGTGAGAGTGTCACGGTGGGGGTGTATATGGGAGGTCGGGAGGACGCTTTGGCCTCGCGGGTGTCCCTACCCGCGAGGCATTAGGCACCTGATTCCGGAAGTCATTGGTGGACTTTGTTGATTACCTCCGTCTTCTCCCCAGCGAGGAGCACAGGGCTGCCACTAGGCGTGGGATGGACCCCTCCGCGTCCTCGGGGGCCCCTGGGCGTATATAGCCTCAGCTTGTTATTACATGAGAGTGTCACAGTGGGGGTGTATATGGGAGGTCGCGAGGACACTATGGCCTCGCGGGTGTCCCTATCCCCGAGTCATTGGTGGTGAGTTGATTTCATTTGGGTTACTGGCAAACCCGGCTGACTTCTTCTTGAGGAGTGAGGCTGGGTATCTACTACCTCAGGAGGCCTGCAAGGATGAGTTTCGTCTGGAGCCCCCAAGCTGGGGGCTGACCTCCCGACAATACAAGCAAAGTAGAACGTTAGGGTTCGAAATGGGTGAGGTAGAAGCAACTGAAGGGTGCGTAAATGAAAGTAGCGGTTGGGGGAGTGCCCTGAGCTCCTGGAGGCCGCCTGGCCCCGAGGGCACCCTCGGACAGGGTGAGCCAAAAAGTTACCTGGCAGCAGCCGACAAAAAGTCACCTGGCAGCCATGCGCGCTGAAGTGCCGAAGGCGCCATCGTCGTACGATCTCCTACCTCCGCAGTCGCGACCCTCACGGGTCCGTCGTCTCCCAAGGCTCAGAGCCTACGCTCGGCCCGAGCATCTTCTCCTCTTCCTCGCCACGCCCTAGCAGGCCGGGCATGAGCATGGCCCGCTGGAGCCCCTGATAGGTGGCAGCTGCGTTCCCCAGCCCAAAGGGCATGTGAGCACCGGTGCGCGGGTACACCCACCGGTGCTCAGTTGGCGCGGGCCAGAAAGGGCCTTGAGCCGCGACACTGTCGATTGCGAGCGCGTTGATGCAGATGCGGGGCCGGTCGACCGTGCCGACGACTGCGATTGGTGGTGCAGGGCAGCCCCCGCCTCGCACGGCTTGGGCCTCTCGAAGTTCTTGGATTGCTCTAATGACGGACTCTCGAGAGTTGAGCACACACGCGCCGGAGCTCACCCTCGAGTTGTGCTCGGGCGCCACCCTCGCCTCACTGATGAGGCTGGGGATCTCCTTGGCGGGAGACCCCAGGCCCGACCCAAGGGGGCGCCGAGCGCACCTTCCTATGCGATGGGAGGCATCGCTGTGTCTCCGGGATCACGGCCTGAAGTCCCAGGGCGTTCTGTGAGGAGGAGCTGCTTCTTCTTCTTGTGTGGGTCCTCTCGAGGTGCCTCATCTCCTTCGTCATCCGAGCATTCGGCCGCTGCTTTGCGGTAGGCGCGCTCGAGGGTGCAGACGACATCCTTCTTGTCGCAGGCGATGGTGATGACGCCGCCGCTCCCTGGCATCTTAAGGACGTTGTAGCCATGATGGGTCACTGCCATGAACTAGGAGAGAGCCGGATACCCGAGGATCACATTGTATGGCAGGTGGATGTGCGCGACATCGAATACGATGATCTAAGTGTGGTAGTTCTTGCGTTAGACGAAGGTGACTGGCAGGCGCACCTGCTCGATGGGCACAGTGGACCCTTCCGTGACCCCCGAGAAGGGCTTGGTGGGAATGAGCTTCTCGTAAGCCAGCTGGAGTGTCTCAAAGATCTTTACTGAGAGGATGTTGAGCCCCGCTCGAGTGTCCATGAGCGTCTTGGTGATGAGGACGTTGTTGATGGTTGGGGTGCACACCATGGGGAGTTTGCCGGCCATGAACGAGTACCTGAGTTGATCACTGGGGTCTGGGCACCGCCCAGGATGGTGGCCACTGCCCTGACCTCCTGGATGCCCCCGGCCCCATCGTTCTGCATGTCTTCATCCCTCCATGTAGGTGGTGGAGGCAGCGGAGGCAACCCGGCCTCACGAGGGCGAACCTCACGAGGATGACCGGGCCGTTGCCCCTCCTGAAGGTCATCGCGCCAGCGGTCCTCCTGAGGCTGGCTGCACCAGCGGTCCTCCTGAGGCTGCTCATACCACCCATGACGCGGCTCCCGGTCATCCCAGCGGCCACCACTGTGGCCACCTTCGTGCGTGGGGCCCTTGTCTCTGCGTCCGGTGCGCCTGCTGAAGCGCTCGACACGTACTACTCGGAGCTGTGGCACTCTGAGGTATCGTAGCCGTTGGTGTCGTGGAAGATGCACGTTGGCACCCCTCCAGGCGGACGCTCTCCCCCTCGGCCGTGCTTCGCCTCGTGCTCAGTGGCGAGCACCACCGGAGCCTGGCGCTTCACCTCCTTGGCCTTGTCCTTCTTCTCTTCTGGGTCCATCGCCTGGGGCCCGAGGAGTGACAGGCGCCCTTCTTCAGCCCTGGTGCATTTGCTTGCGAGGTTGAACATTTCTTGTGCAGTTCTCATTTCGTCATTCATGGCAAGTTCCTCCTTCTTCTTGAGGTCGGTGACTCTGTCAGAGAAGGCCGAGATGACGGCTTGAGGCGCATGAGCGTGAAGCATTGTATGAACTTGTGCAGGGTCTCCCCCTCCTCCTGCTTGATGCACCGCAGGTCGTTCATAGTAGGAGCACGGTCGTGGGTGCCCTGGATGTTGGCGATGAAGCATTTGCGCAGATCGTCCCAGGAGGTGACGGACGCCTTTGGGAGGTTGAGTAGCCAAGAGAGCTCGCCGGCCTTGAGCGCCATGGGGAACCAACACGCCATGATCTTGTCGCCTCCTCCCGCCGCCCTGATGCTCAACGTGTAGAGTTGCAGGAATTCGGCCGGGTCCAGGGAGCCGTCGTAGTGCGGGGGTAGAACTGGCTTGAACTTGCAGGGCCAGGTAGTTGGGTAAAACTCACGGGCGATGGCGAGGCACCCCACCGGCCCGACGGGGGCGGCGCGCGCGGTAGCGGCCGGGTCTTGTTGCTCCATCGGGTCTTCTTCAAGCAGGGCATGCTGATGACGCGGGAGTTGCAGCGCCAGGGGCGCACGCGAGTCAGCGCGGGGCCGAGGAACCACCTGACAGCTGGCTTCATCTCCTGAACCCGCTCTGGGTTCACGAGGCCGGTCGCGGGGACGCGCTTCCTGTCTGGGCTCAGGGTCCGCGCCACGCTGCAGAGGTGGGGGTGGCGCATCTTGCTCTTTGTCGTTTGCGAGAGACGGCTGGGGTTGGAGCGAGCAGGAGAGCGCCGCGGAGTGACCGGTGGCGCTGATGAGCTCCTCGTTGTGTTGGAGCTAGTCGTTGTGGCGGTCAGGGGCGGACCGGTAGCGGAGCAGCTCGATGGCCATGGCAAGCGCGCGCCGGCCATGCGGCGCCTCCGGCAGAGCACACGGTGCCGACCCTAAAGCCCGTACGAGTGACGGAGTGGCCATGCAGCCGTCGGCATGCTCGGTCACCGGCTGCGAGGAACCCTGCTGCTCTTGAACTTTGGGGTTGGCAGCGTTCACCACGGGCGACGCTGACCGGCGCAAGCTGGCGGTGCCGGCGGGCGCTGTCTAGGGAACGCGGGTGGCGCGGCGCTCTGTGCGAGCCCGGCGGGCGTCAGCCATCGGAGAGGCGAAGCTTAGTGAAGGCAGTGCTTGGAGGAAACCTTGACATGCCCCGTACCTGACGCGCCAAATGTCGAATTTTGGGCTCCGCAAAACCCTAAATATTCGAACTCAGGGGCGTGTACGAAGGTCTCTCACATGATCGCCTCACCTAGCTCACTATTCTCTTGGGATGACAGGAAACTCACTCGATGTTGAGAGAAACACAGAACACAACAGTTTACCAAGGTTTGGGCCGCTGGGAAGCGTAAAACCCTACTCCTGCTTTGGTGGATTGCCTCTCGCGGGGGTTGGTGGATGAACTAGTACAATGCTTAGGCGCCTCGGAGGCTGGGTGACCTTGCGTGGTGCTAGCGTGTGAATGAATGGTTCGGATTCCCTTCTATGAAGCAACCTATCCTCTATTTATAGTGGCGGCCCTGGTCCTCTGCCCTTATCGCTTTGGCGGGAAGGGAATCCACAGCGGCCAATTTTGAAGGGGAACAGAGGAACATGCTCCCCTGCCCAAAAGTGGCTGCCCGCGCTACAGGGACGGGCCGAGTGATGACGTCCGTCCTGCTGGCGGGCAGCGATGGCCTTGTTGCACCAGAAGGGAAACCTTTTGAAGATGCTTTTGGATCCCTGGTACGTCCTTGCCCCCTTTACACTACAGGGGAAACTGCCCCGCCCCGCTGTCTGCTGCTCGCCTGTCCTTCCCTTGCGTCATCCTTGACTCGTGAGGCCGGGCTTCGCCTTGGAATATCCGCCACTCCAGAGGGGCCCTAAGGAGACCCCTTGCGGGTCTTGATGACATTCCTCCTTGTGAGGCTTGGCCCCTCACGAGGGCCTTGCCTTGAGTGGTGCCGAGCCCATTGGTTTGCTTGATGAGGTGGGCCAGCACTGGGCCACAGGCAGGCAGGTCTGGGTACACCCATTCCCAGAACGCCGACAGTATTACTCTGCTACTTACCACTCTGCTACAAATACTAGATCTCCAATTGTGGTTGAATTGACAACTCAACTACTAATACGTGCAAATATTCTTTGGCTCCCCTTGTGTTGAATTTATAAATTTGGGTTCAATACTCTACCCTCGAAAACTATCACGATCCCATATACGTGTGGGTTATCAAGAAAGTTTTCTGGCTCCTTTGCCGGGGAGCATAGCTTTATTTTATGAGCCACTTTGGATATCTATTTATTGATCACTATCTCGATCCAGAAATAATCACTCTGGTTGAATCTGATCCTTTTCATGGCTACGAAAATGAAACTGTTGTGGCACATCTCACTAAGCTAAATGATATAGCCACCCTATTTACTAATGATGAGAAAATTCGCTACTACTATGTCCTCAAATTATTTCCTTCTCATTAAATGGCGATGCTAATATTTGGTACAATACTCTTGCTCCTAGTTGTGTGTGTAGTCCCGAGGGTGTGATTTACTACTTCTCTGAAAAATATTTTCCTGCTCATAAGAAACAAGCTGCCTTACAGGAAATATGTAACTTTGTGCAAATTGAAGAAGTGAGTTCCCACAAGATTGCGGGAGGCTTCTCCAATTACTTAATGCTTTTCCTGATCATCCTCTTAAGAAAAATGAGATACTTGATATATTTTATAATGGACTAACCAATGCTTCTAGGGTTCACCTAGATAGTTGTGTTGGTTGTGTTTTCATGGAACAAATTGCCGAACAAGATGAGGAATTATTGACTAATATATTGAAGAATTACAATGAATGGAAACTTCGTGATCCATCGCCTAAGCCTACTCCGAATAAGAGATGTATCTTATTCCATAGACGTGAAACTATGCAAGAGGCAAACAAATGTATGAAGTAAAAGGGCATTAAAGATGAAGATGTCAAGAATTTAGCACCTATCAAAGAAATACATGGTCTACAAACACGACCACATGTGGAGGAGGTAAATTCTATTTTAAAGTTTGATGAAGGTGACATCCCTTACAATAAATATCCTAGTGAATGCTTAAATGAGTTTGGCAATTATATTATAAAGCAAGATCATTTCAACTCCTATGTTATGAAACAATTGAAACAAAACTCTCATATGATTGCTCGCTTAAGTGACTTCTTATTTAGAATCACCAATAATGTAAGAGGTGTTTGCGAAAATGCTTCTATGGTTCAAACCCAATTAGAACAAGTCGCTAAATCTCAAAGTGAGCTACTTAATGAAATGACTAATAATATGAATAATCATGTTGTTAGAGTAATGACGAGGGGAGGAACAATGACTCAAGATCCATTATATCCAAAAGCTCATCCTAAAAGAACTGAACAAGATTCACAAATAATTAATAGTGATGCACCTAGTCCTTCTAGGAAGAAACAAAACATAAAAATGATAGGACCTTGCAACTTCTAGTGAATCTGAAGTAGAAAAACCTTTTGCTAATGCTAATGATACCTCTATCTCTGATGCTAAAACTCAGTCTGGTAGTAAGCATTCACCTAGTGATAATGAAAAGAATAATTATGATGCTCATGTAGATTCTCAACCTGACAATGATGAAGAACCAGATAATGATGTTGAGATAGAACCTGTTGTTGATGTTGATAACCCGCAACCTAAGGATAAGCATTATGATAAAAGAAATTTCGTTGCTAGAAAGCATGGCAAAGATAGAGAGCCATGGGTTCAAAAACCCATGCCTTATCCACCTAAACCAACTAAGAAGAAAGATGATGAAGAATTTGAACGGTTTGCTGAAATGCTTAGGCGAGTCTTTTTGCGTACCCATTTAACCGATCTTTTAAAGATAGCCCCTTGTGCTATGTACATGAAAGACAACAACACTAATAAAATAAAAATACCTTAAGCTGAAATCTCTACCATGCTAGCTAATTATACCTTTAAGGATGGAGTACCTAAAAAACTAGGAGATCCAGGAATACCAACTATACCATGTTCCATAAAAAATAATTATGTGAAAACTTCTTTATGTGATCTAGGAGATGGTGTTAGTGTTATGCCTTTCTCTTTATACAAAAGACTTGACTTTAATAAACTCACTACTACTGAAATTTCATTGCAAATGGCTCACCAATCAACAGCCATACCTATCGGCATTTGTGAAGATGTACCCGTTGCTGTTGCAAAATGTTACTATCTTGACAAACTTTGTTACACTTGATATGCTCAAGGATGACAACATGTAAATTATCCTTGGTAGACCTTTCTTCAATACTGCAGGGGCTGTTATTGATTGCAACGAAAGCAAGGTCACTTTTCATGTCGATGGTAAAGAACATACGATGCATTTTCTGAGGAAACAATTTCAAGTGAATGGTGTTAATGTTATTGAAAATTCTCCGACTACCATCAATGAATGTTTTCAACTACCTTTACCTACTGCCAAAAATAAATATGAGATACTTAATTTAGGGGATATGCACATCCCCATTGAGGTAACTTAGGGTTTTACGAAAATTCTTCGGGATCATGCTAATTTGAAGTGGCTGTTAATAAGACTTGATCTACCTAGTTAATGAATCATTTTTAAGAAGTGTGAGCTCGATGAATTCAGTAAGCACAACTCTCTGTATACATTTTACTTTTCCTATTATTTTTATTTAATTACAATAGAAAGTCATGATCATCCTGCTTTTTGATTTTCGTGCAATAAAAAAGTGCCCAAAAATAAAAGTTCTCAAAATGACCTGAAATTTGGACACAAATTTTTTCTAGATATTTGAGAATTTTTGGCACTAAAAATATTGCACGGGCGTGTCCTAGGTGGCCACTAGACACCAGGGCGCGCCCGCCCCCTGATGCGGCGAGGTGTCTAGTGGGCCCCTCGGGGTCACCTCACTTATTCCTTCTTCCCACTTCGTCACTCACGTGCAGACAAAAAATCCCCGTAGCTCTCTCTCGTGTTCTTGTTCTCAAATCTGTGGATTTTAATCTCTTTGCTCGAAACTCCGTTTCTGAAACTGTTTTCGGGGGATTGCTCCTTGTTATGTAACTCCCCCACCTCTCCAATTAGTTTTTGCTCTAGTGGTTTATCTTAGAAGTAATTAGCTATTCTAGGTGCTGCTGTAGATGAGCTTGCATGTTGAATTCTTGAATTTCCAAGTGGTTTTAATGCTTTTTTAGGCTCTATGCATCTCTATTCTAGTTGGTACCATTCTTGTGAAGTTTTGTTAACTTTAGTTTTTTACCCCAAAAAAATTGAGAGATTTATATGTAGGAATAATGAGCTGGTTCAAAAGGAGTTCTTCGAGGAGGAAGTTCTCAGAGGTATCATCTACTGAAACTCCGATATGACACTCTTATACTGAGCCAAGTGAAAGTTCGGTGCGAGAAGCTCACGCCAAATTGTGCCTTTGCCAAGTGATGACTTGATGTTGGGTGCAGGCATTAAGGAAGAATTTGAGAGATACATTCATAATACTGACCTTGCACCCTTCATCGCAGATAAGTGCATGCAACATTATCATCATACTGAAACATTCACTAAGAGATTTAAATGTTATCCTCGAGAATTCAGAGTATCCTTTAACCTCTACGAAAATGCCTTCACTATGTCTCTAGATGATTTCTTTGATCCATGTAAAATTCCACACTGGGGTTCGCTAGACGAACCAACAAAATCTGAATATGAGGCACTCTTAACTAGTCTTTTCTTTGGCAAAGATAGGGGAGTAACTCAAGGTAAAATAAATAGTATAAATTTTCCTTCAATTCGTTACTTAGCACTCTTTAATGGAAAATACATAGTGGCTAAGCAAGATTATAGTACTTTATGTGCCACAGACTTGAGTCTCGTGCATACTGCATTAACTGGAATTAAATGCTATAATCTTGGAGTAGTCATAGCACGCAGATTGCAACGCAATTGTGACTGTGGCAATTTTCATGGCGGAATCTATGCCTCTCGTTTAGCTAAGAAGTGTGGCGTGTCACCACGGTCTAGTGACCCTGTTCTTCCTACTTAGTATTTAGACTTTGAGGCCATGAAGCACCATAAGTTCATAAAGGCCACCGCTACTGATTATAACTACGGACAAATGTTTATTAAGAAATCTATTGTGCGTGATATTTTGCATGCACCTTCCCTCTTTGATTATGAGGGAAAAGAAATATATTATGTCTAAGAGAGGGAGGCTCACGAGTACAATGCGGTAGTGGAGGATGCCCATCACACTATAGAGGCAGCACCAAGGGCTTCCAAGAGTTACCACACTGACTATTACCGAGGCTACTACGAGTGGTGATTACCAAGCTAGGCTAAAAGCCTAAGCTTGGGGGAGTACGTGTTTCCACCGACTTTACATTCATGCTTGCATATTCTTGTTGTCAGTGTTCACACTCTTGCATGGTGCTATCCTTGTTATATTTATTTCCTTGCCTTCTTCTTGTATGGTTGAAAAGCTTGGAGAAAATCTAAAAATATTTCTCACTTCTTTTCGGTTTTTCTTTCTAGCGTAATTTAGTTTTAGTATTAAAAGAAAACCCAAAAAGATTTCTCTTTTATTATTTTACTTGTTGGGAGTTATCACGTGTAAATAGTTTTTCTTGTTTTATTTTTTCCTTCTTTAATTTGTTTTCTTCTTGAAAAACTTAAAACTCCAAACATATTTTAGTGTGTATCTCTGAATTTCTCTTCCTTTGTTTTTGTTATACCCAAGGGGAAGACCACGATGAAAATATTGAGTGGATGTCATATGCATTGTTATTGATCTAATAAAGATCCATATTTATTTGTCTTCTCCTTTTGAATAAAATGTTGCAGATTCCAGCTTAGTCCATGACACTCTTGTATTACTATTATTTTCATATCGGTCGGTTATGCAAGTGAAAGGCAATAATGACGATATTTGATGAATTGACCGTGGCAAAGAAAGGCCGGTATGAACTCAACTTGTTTTTGTTTTTGTAAATATGTGTAGACCAGTATCCATGATTCAGAGTATTATGACCAAACATGTTTGCAATGACAATTGGAGATTATAGTTGTTCATGCCATGCTTAAGTAGCTAGGAGTGGATAATGATTTATCTTGGATGTCAACATGCATTAAAGTGGTTGTAATGTAGTATGATTGTATGGTATCCTCCTCTGAATGTTCGAGTGACTTGACTTGGCACATGTTCACGCATGTAGTTGAATCAAAATCAACATAGCCTCCATGATATTTATGTTCATGGTGTTTATATCCTACTCATGCTAGTATGCAACGATGATTATTCATAAAGCACGTTCATGACCGTCTTCGCTCTCTAGCTGGTCGCTTCCCAACCTATTTGCTAGCCTTCTTGTGTACTAAGCAGGAATACTGCTTGTGTATCAAAATCCTTGAAACGAAGTTATTCCAGATGAGTCCACCATACCTGCCTATATGCGGTATTACCCAACCATTCCAAATAAATTTGCATGTGCCACCTCTAATGTTTCAAATGAACTTCTGTTTTGTGTGTCTGAACCGCTCATGGAGTGATAGAGTGCGGTCAACATCTTCCATGCTAAGCGGGTTATTCTCATGATGAGTGTTTATTCACTCATCCTTTCACGAGAGGGGCTGGTAAAAAGGGACTCCCAGTCCCGAGTCATAAATCGCAAATAATTAAACAAAACTCCCCTAGATTGTTGTTGGTATGGACGACACCCATGGATTCGACTAGCCGTGGAGTGTGTTTGTTGGTGGACGGGGAGTAAACTTTTACTTTTACCGATTGGAAACCGCCACTAATTTTTTTAGCATGGAAGATATTGATAACTCTTGGTCGTAACATTGGCAGGAAGGATGCACCTCCCAAAATAATATATATTTTAATTTCACTATGAGCTCTTGAACCTCTGCAAATCCCTGCTTCCTTCTGTGAAGGGACTTTCTATTTACTTTCATGTTATTTTTTTATACGTTGAGTCATCACCTTCTCAAATAAGCACAACACCTCAGAGCACTGTTGTCATCCTCATGCTTTGTGTCTAGTTAATCGTTGTTTGCGGCATGACTGGATCTCTTATACCATGAATCACAATGTCTAGTCGCTGCTTGAACTTTGGAGGTGCTCTGCATTTATCTTTTGCGGTCTCAAAAAGGGCTAGCGAGATACCATTGTTGTCATATTATACCATGATTGTTATGACCAAGTGTTGGTGTTTGAGATATATTATTATTTCTTGCTAGTTGATTTTTCCATTGATATTAGCTAATATAATTTCTAAGGGTTATTTTTGATATGGTTATTTCTGATTTTTGTTGAAAACCTGAGTGCTCTCAAAGCATGTATATGTAAACAAGAACAAAAGAGTTCGTAAAAGTTTTTCTGTATCACTTTCAATTTGTTAGCTGAATTATTTGAGGACTAGCAATGGGTTAAGCTGGGGGGAGTTGGTATGTCTCCATCGTATCTACTTTTCCTAATGCTTTTGCTCTTGTTTTGGACTCTAATTTGCATGATTTGAATGAAACTAACCTGGACTGGCGCTCTTTTCAACACAACTACCATGGTGTTATTTTTTGTGCAGAAATAAAAGTTCTCGAAATGGAACGAAACTTTTGGAGATTTTTT
Source organism: Hordeum vulgare subsp. vulgare (assembly GCF_904849725.1). Classification (NCBI taxonomy): domain Eukaryota; kingdom Viridiplantae; phylum Streptophyta; class Magnoliopsida; order Poales; family Poaceae; genus Hordeum; species Hordeum vulgare. Next base: position 293,888,142 of record NC_058520.1, on the reverse strand, counting down.
ATGGAATAAAACATAATTTCTCGAGCCAAGATCCCGAAGGGGAGGCCACGTGCGCCCACTAGACATCAGGGCGCACTAGCCCCCCCCCCCCCGGCGCGGCCTATTGTCTAGTGGGGCCCACGTGGCTCTGGTGACCCTAATTCGAGCACTATAAAATGCTAATTTCCAAGAAAAAATAAGAGAGGAAGTTTCATCGCGTTTCATGATACGAAGCCACCGCCACCTCGTGTTCTTCATCGGGAGGCCTAATCCGGAGTCCGTTTGGGGCTCCGGAGAGGGGAATCATCGGTCTTCGTCATCACCAACCCTCCTCCATCGCCAATTCAATGATGCTCTCCACCGGGAGTGAGTAATCCCTTCGTAGGCTTGCTGGTTGGTGAAGAGATGGATGAGATTCATCATGTAATCAAGTTAGTTTTTTACGGCTTGATCCCTAGTATCCACTATGTTCGTAGATAGATGTTGCTATGACCTTGCTATGCTTAATGTTTGTCACTTGGGCCCGAGTGCCATGATTTCAGATGTGAACCGTTTATGTTTTCACCATTATATCTATGTTTGTGATCCGATCTTGGAAGTTATATGCACCTACTACGTGTTAGGATCCGCATACCCCAAAGTGACAATAATTGGGATTCTTTTCGGTGATTACCATAGTTTGAGGAGTTCATGTATTCCCTATGTGTTAATGCTTTGTCCCGGTTCTCTATTAAAAGGAGGCCTTAATATCCCTTAGTTTCCTTATGGACCCCGCTGGCACGGGAGGGTAGGACAAAAGATGTCATGAAAGTTCTTTTCCATAAGCATGTATGACTATTTACGAAATACATGCCTACATTATATCGATGAACGGGAGCCTATGTTGTGACTGTTATATGATGAATATTATCCAGCAATATCACTGATCCAGTGCCTACGAGTTTTTCACATATTGGTCTTGCTAAGTTACTACTGTTGCTATTGCTATTACAAGTGCTACAAAACTGCTATCACTGTTACCGTTACTGCTACTACTGTTACCATTTACCGTTGCTTCTGTTACTAGTGCTATCAAAACTATCATATTACTATGATACTGATCACTGTGCTGCAGGTACTAAATCTCCAAGTGTGGTTGAATTAACAACTCAGCTGCTAATACGTGCAAATATTCTTTGGCTCCCCTTTTGTCGAATCTATAAATTTGGGTTGAATACTCTACCCTCGAAAACTATCACGATCCCATATACTTGTGTGTTATCAGTTAGCACTGGGTTCATTATGGAACTAGTGATTAGAGTGAACAAGTATCCTTCATTCTGAAGCTAGTACGAGAACCTTGATGCCATAGGAATAATCTTTCTAAGGATATACGAATTGTAGACAATGATTTGAGGTGACTATAATAGGGTCTTGAGGATGTAGCTAACCCCTTTTGGTGGACTACGGGAATTTTCATGGTGGTAGAGACTTGATGGAGCAAGTTGCTAAAGTAGCATAACCTACTATCCGTGGAGTATATCAGATTCAGTAGGACAATTATGATCACAATCTAATTTTTGGGGGTATAATAAATTGACTTTGTCAAGTAGTAGTCATGGATTGATGATGTTATAATAATGACTTGGAGTATCAAGTAGGAGTTCCGTTGGACATAAGATTTGGATTTAAATATGTAATCCTGATAGAGTGTCAAGGATAAAAGGGACCACATGGTTTAGAGTAATTTGGATTTAGTCCAACTATCTTGATCATGATACCATGTTTCTCGATGGATGATAAGGAGAAGTAATTGGATGATTTAGGGATGATTTAGGTATCTATATAAGCTTGACCGTGGAATTTACGAGATCACCAGGATGGGAATTGGTGGATATACTGTGATAATAGTCCTTTCAATGATTTGTGGATTATAGGAACTCCACGAGGTCGTATGGAACACCAAGAATATCAGATTATAGGAGTAGTGTGTCATACCATGGTTGATGGGACTGGGCAACCACTTGATTGGATTCGTAGGAAGAAAACAAGATCTTGGATTGATATATTACATGTTTCCTTAGCATAAAGATGCAATACCTTAGACCTTGGGTATCTTACTTGAGAACTTGGATTTGTAGTGTCTTAATCTAGCTTAGTAGCTTGTATGCTTTCCCGAGGATTTTTACATAGGGATACATGTGAGTTGGCTATAGTATACTTATGAGATTATGGTTTAGTCTTTCCCTCAAAGCCATGGAGATATGAATAACATGTGTGATGTTGGAGATGACTTATATGAGATAGTACCTTCGATGATATTGGATGATTCTGTTTGGAGAAATAGGTAGGACTATTGGCATCTAGAAACTCTGCTCAAGGATGAGATGATAGATGTTCACTCGCATCCTAGACTCCTTGAAACCCCAAAGCGTTACCGAGCCATAACATGGTTGGATATGACCATAAGTCTTGGATCTAAGTCATTAGACTATGGCCAATAGTCCACCTCGACCACCACCAATCATGTCCATAAGGCAGGTGGACGTGAAGAACTAGATTACGTTGGACCACCAAATCCTTAGGAATCTGACCATCCCGAACAAATACCGCTCTTCTCACATATCCCATGAGCAATGTGCTTATGTGATGTGTGAAGAAATATGTTGTTGTCCGCACGGAGGACATACTTATTTATCCATGAAGAGTAAGGAACACCTTAGTCCCATTTGGATAAGCCTGGGAAGCACCGATTGCCATTATTCTCAAGTGTAATGTTTTACCTTGAAGAAGTTGGACTCCTCTAAGCACCCTCCAAGAACCAGAAGACAGTCCTACCCAAGCAGGATGAAGAACCGCTACGGTTGAGAAGCCATGATGATAAAGAAGAAGCAAGAGAAGCGAACCACCACTCTTCTGCTAGCTACATTGACTATGTCAAGAAGCATCGTCATTCAAGCACGATGAAGCCTTTGGAGTTCAACAGGACTTAAAGAGCCCCTTTTTGGTCCAATCAAGGACGTGAATCGTGACTCGACCGTGGTGAAACCCTGTCAAACGTGGTTCACCCCACTTGCCAAGCCTTAGACCTTAGGTATTGGATGGGTGATCTATGCTTTTGGGTAGCCAGCTCATCTAGGACCCCCTCAAAATCCTTCCCAGATGGCAGAACCTATTCTAAACACCGAGTCTCTAAACTTGATACTAGGCACAAGACGCAACCCAAAATTTTCACAAGTACCTGTGAAGAGGCTAGAAGACCAAGCACTCAAAAATACGCAGGGAACATGGGTCCGGGACGACGAAGACAAATGGATGAGGACAAATGAAGTACATACCCGGCCCAATACTTGAGTAGAAGATCTCAACGAGAAGCCTACATTGATATGCTTCAACACTCTCAAGAAAGAAGACCACCTGCAACTATAGATCACCTGCCTTAAGGAAATAAAGGATTTCCCCGTCAACGGGAAGCTGAACCAAATCCTTGGCCCTTCTATTCCAACACAAGACATCTATATGTCACTAACCAACATGGGTAACCCCAGAACCAGCACGCAAACACACTACCTTGCCCGTATTCCGACTTTGGAGTACACTTGCAAGCCAGACCCTTGCCCAGACCTTGTTCGCCAAGCCCTTGACCTCCGGTCAAGCCTAGCATATTGCAAAAACTCATTAACACTCAGACGAAGCCAAGATAAGTATTCAAAGCGGTATCATCAAGCACTTCAAGATCCACTCGAGCGATCACATCGAAGAAGGAGCAAAATGGGAATGTGAAGACTACCTAAGACACAAATTTTTCCATCTCTTCAACGCATAGCCTAGAAATCTCGAGGATGAGATTCTTGTAAGGGGGTCAGGTCTTTCACACCCCGTGTTTTTCCTCTCCTGACTAAGTCAACATAGCTCAAAATTTGGGACCATTTGAAACTTTTTGTGTGCATGAGATGATTGAATTGTTTGCTATGTCCTTGTTTGCCTATTTCGGTTTTTACTCACAAAGATTATTCCCTCTCTCAATACTCATATTACTTATCCCAATCCTTGCCCAATGATCATACAATGTGCATAGGACCTAAAACAGTTTTTACAAAATATTATTTTGACCAAAAAGCATTTATATAGTTTAAGCCTTCAAAAATCCTTGAGTTGAGATTTGTACTACACGTACTTTATTCAGGATGAATGTTTTGCCCCAAGACTTTATTTGGATCCTATTATCAAAAAGACTTACCAAAAACACAAAATTATTAAATACTTCTTTCTGAGGCTAAAAATGGACTTTTGTGAAGAAAAAATATTTTCTTGCTTTGGAAATAGTTGACAAAAATTAGGAAAGCTCAGTGGACATATATCTTCAATATATAAGAGTTTCAACACATGGTCATGTTCAAAATATTGGACAAAACCCTCCAAAACTCTTTCTTCCTATTTCAAGCTTTTCAAATATTTCTATAAGAAATACTCTCAAATAATTCCAGTAAAATTCTAGCATGGCACACATGATATGTGTGATGAACTAGCCAAGTTTCGTATCAATCCAAGTTGATTTGTTTCACCAAAATATTCCAAAACCCTCTTTGTTCAGAACCAAAGTTGAGCAACTTTATATTGACAAGTGTCTCCATTTGTGATCATTTTTTGTGGACATGTTTTAACACCCTAATAATGCATCCACACCAAGTGGTGCATTGAGGAGAACCAATACACTTGTCCAAATCCCCTCAAAACCACTTGTGATGATCTCTAAAACTGGGAATATTTGCATTGTCAACTTTCTCTAATTGATCCCAAACTTTTTGGGCATGCTCTAATCCCCAAATAATATCACCACACCAAGTGGTGCATTAGGGGGAATTGATTTCTATGGATAGATCTAGAGAAACCTATTCCTGCCCATTTCTAGGGTTTACCAAGTTTGCACTTGAAACTTTCTCCACCAAATCCAAAAATTGGTGAACATGCTTATTTACACCTAGAAATAACTCCTCTTAAGTTTCATAGCAAGGAGAGCAACTTCGCTAGCCCAAACACCCATCAAACACCTTCTGCCGTTTGCTCTTGCTCGATAATAGAAGGACCACACGAACTCTCCTTGAGCCCAAATTTTTACCACACTTTATCCTAGTGCCCATACCTCCAGTAAACTTTGCATGACCTTAGAGTAATCATGGAGTGGGGAAAACCCCACTTTTCTAACCCTGGACATCACCCATTTCTCCCCCTTCCAGCTTTCCTTCTCAACCAAGGCAACCAAGCAACATACTATGACTTCCCCTTTTTGTCTACTCCATCCTAGGCCTAGTGGACAAACTTGGACGCTCCCATGACGCAAGTGGCCGCACTAGTGGGCGTGCAGATGCACCCATGCCGACCAAAAGCCCGCTCTAGAGCTCGCTACAGCGCACTCAAGCAATGACGCCATGTCACTAACCGCCTCAAGCCCGTCCCGCTCGCTAGCAGGACAACATCGGCGTCCGTGACATGCCACATGGTCGGCCCCCTCATCTCTCTCCCTCCTCTTGCCTCCCTTGCATGCACACCGGCCCGACCCGAGAGCTCCAATCTGAGAGCTCACACGCGCGAGCCATGTTGGCCTCCGACTCCTCTCTCTCTCTCCTCTTCCCTAGATGTAGGCCACGCCCACGAACCCCGTTGACACACCATGGATCTCCCTCATGGCCCCTATCCTCGCGTGCGTCACGGCCGTGGATGTTGTCCACGGTAAGCTCGCTCCCCAGCTATTCAAGGGTGTGTTTGGGTCAACTTTTTTTATCAACTTCTGCTTTGAAAATCTAAAAGATAACCAAAGGGGTAAATCTTTAAAGCAACTTTTTAGAATCTGTAGCTTCTTCCTAGTGTAAATTTCAAAGCTGGGGTACCCCAACTTTTCAGCTTCCAGCTTTTCCACAACAACTTTTCCACAACAGCTTTCCTATGACAGCTTTTTAGAAATGTGCAACTCAAACAAACACAGCCTAAGCCATCCCTGAGCACCACTCGCGGCTCCCTTTGCTATCTCTCCCGCAAAGCCCCTGAACCAAACCCCTCGTCCTCCTGTGCCCTCCTTCTCTCCCCATTGATGACATTGCCTCCACGGCTTCCCTTCTAATTCAAGCTCCCTCGAGCTCCCCCTATGCCCTTGACCCATCTGGTGCCTTCTCATCATCGTGATGAAGCCCCCCTGTGCCGCCATTCCTTTCGGAGCACCCCGAAGCTCGATGCTAGCGATGGCCGACGACTGTTCTGCAGACACCTAGGCCGATGTTGTTGCGGGCCTCCCGTGCAAGCGCGTGGCACCGGGATGGATGCGATGCAGCCTCTTAAACGGAGTGTAGCCGAGGCATTGCTGGAGGTGGCCCGTGCTACTAGAGTAGGCACCAACAAGCGCTCTGTCACGCCCGTGCCTCGCCCATGCTCGAGCGGGAGGAGGAAGACAGCCCTGCATGTGGGGCCCCTTGTCAGCGAGCCAATGGCCGGGCCTGCGGATTAAAGTGGAAGCGCCCTCGCTGTTCCCGGCTCCGTGCACAGGAACCATACTCCCCAGAGTATGCGTTCATGCGGCCCTCCTTCGTGCGGGGAAAGCACCTTGGGCATAATACGCCTTCGGTGTTGCTGCTGGGTGCCCGACCGAGCCATTGGGCCGGCCCAACTACTATTCCACGCCTGGTAAACTGTTTTGACCTTTTGGGTAAGGATACTTTTCCTATTTCTTTTCAGTGGAGGAAAATTAATTCATAACTAATTCATATGATATCCAAAATGAATGATTCAAAATCCCACAGATTCCTAAAATCATGTGCTACCCAAATATGTGCATTGCACATTTTCTATAGAGATTTTCTATAGTGATCACATTCAAACTCCACCTTGTAAAATTCCTAGAGGGTGCAAATCAACTCCAAATGGAGTGATTCAATTTCCTAGTTGTCTAAACAATCTTAAATTATTTTTATAGCTTTAGTTAACATTTTTTCTTATGATATATTTTGGTTGGACCAAACAAATAGCCCCATTCACATTTATTCCATCTTATTAACTCTCTAGGAAATTCATCCCAACTCCAAATCCAATGAAACCACTTCCAAAAGTCTTCTAAAAGCTTGCCCTATTAAATGAGTGCCTCCACTTATTTTGAGGAAACTATTCTGTGTAGACTTCTTGTGGGGCCAATGATGCCTCCATTTGCACCATCCAATATTCTCTGGTGATCCAAATCCATTAGAACAAACTTTAGGCATTTTTTGTTTGCCAGAGATGTCCAAGAAGAATAAGACTCCTATTTATAGAGCACTTGTATTCTCTACTTGCTGTGTTGCTTATTGTTGGTGTTTCCGACGATAGTTCACGAAGTAGACGAAGTGATCGGAGTTGGACGAGAAGCTATGAAGACCTCGAAGACTTTGCTGAACCAGGCAAGCAGCCCCTTGACCATGACTTGAAACCACTTTATGCATGTCATGTAGCAACTTGTTTTGTTGCATCTAAATTATGTTGAATCAGTGAACACCTTGGTGGGTTGTCTCTGATAACTCCTTGTTGATACTTGCAGTGAGCATGACCCTACCTTCTTATGAGGGTTGTGCGGGTGGGAAGTAGATAGGTTGCTAAGTAGTTGCTATGCAAATGGGATGTGAATATGCATGGTGATAGAAAAAACGGTTTCAAAGACTTCTCGAAAACCCCGTCGGGTGCTAATAATGCCCGAGGGAAATGGTGTTGAGCTTGGTAACCACTTGAGAAAGAAGTGGTGTACCGAGGCAAGTGAGCGTGTTGTTTCTAAAACGGATTGGTTTAAGTTGCGATCGTTACTCCAACCATACATGTGCGACCATGATACCCCTTTATGGGACGGGGCATTGTTGATTACATTGATCGATGCTAGCATAGAGCCCGCATTACTAATGGCGGGAGGGCCAAAGTTACCCTCTCGATACGGGGTCGTGCTAGGTATAACAACCATGGACTATTTTCACAAACACCGGGCACACCGTTGGTCCCTTCATGGATGGTACGATCTGGAGTGAGGCTCGAATGATGTACATCATGAAGGCCATGTACCAATCGAGTGGACTCTTTGTTTAATGTCGCCAGGTGAGGGAGTTCTGGATTAAGGGGTCCTCGGGTAGTTGGGTGGTCCCTTATGGGCCGATCATATGTGTTGTGTCATTGAAGACCAGATTATCTCACAACTGAATAATCAAGATGGCAATATGCACAGACTAGGCATGCACTCCAAGGTAGGAGGACCAGTTTGGCCCATCTACCCCAGATCTAAGTTGGTAACATGTAACCCTAGGGGGCGTGGTGTCTATATAAACCAGAGGCTCTTATGCGTAGAGGCAGGTTATTTCATCTAGGGTTTACCTCATACGATTTTGAGGTAGATCAACCATGTAACTATTGTTCCCCATAAATATAATCAAGCAGGACGTAGGATTTTACTTCATCAAGAGGGCCCGAACCTAGGTAAACATCGTCTTTCCCTATTTCGTGCAATCCATCGGTCTAAGCACCATAGTTGGGGACTCCCTACTCGAGATCTGTCGGTTTTGACGCTGACATTGGTGCTTTCATTGAGAGTTCCACTTGGATAACTAAAAGGGTCGATGGCTCGTTTGATCATCAATGATCGAGTCTACAACGGGGGCATCTTCGCCCCCGAACATGTCCCCACGCTTGGCAGCCAGTGGCGGAGGCAGCAATCTGGCAAGCTTTAGCCTCCGCCACACTTGAAATGTTGCTTCCTTCATGCTATATGCACGCTGGACATTAGGAAAGCTTCATCCTAGGTATTGTTGTAATCCTTGTTACCCACATCCGCCATACCTTGAAACTATTTTTGTCTTCTCCACTGTCGGTAGCTTCACGTCGTGCGTGGACCGAACCGGTGGTCCTGGCCAGATCGGAGGTTTTGTCCCCAATCATAGAATAAAGTTTGAAGACTATGAAGTCTCCACCGACTTGCGAGGCAATCAGTTCCCCGCCAACGTCACGGAATCGGATGATGAAACTCAAAATCCTGAAGCCTTGACTTCGGGTCCCTTGTCCGACCATGGTCTCGGTCCCCTCCATGTCGGAAATCTCGAAAGATTGGTAAGGTCAGCCTCTCGATGTTAAACGGGACGCTCGACCAGATCCAGTCGCTTCAAATCTCACTTACCAAAGTCCGGCTTGTTCGAAGATCGGGTCCGGGGTGGATTATGGGGACTTTTATGACCCACCCGCCACCCACTTGATCGCCACCGTCGAAGATCTAACTGACACATTGGACTAGGCCTCATAAGAGCTTGATGATATGGACGAGGATGCCTACTACCCCACCCCCATAAACACTGGGCGGTGGACCGCAACATCTACCTATGATGTTTACATGGTAGACACGCCTCGCAATACACATAATGTCACACCCAAGCAAAATGGCGATAAGCCCACGGAAGAACCCTCAAAACGCTGAAAGCAGCGTAAGCGTACCAAGGCAAATAAGGGAAGGGGTTCCGCACACGCCACAGAGGAGAACGTGACCCCGGATGGGGACGACAACCCCGAAGCTCATGAGCACCAACTAGAGGAACATGCCAATGCCGATCTCGACGACGACAACAATTCGGATGACGACGACGATTACCTTCCTCCTGTCGAAGACCTAGACGGCCTTGAAGCCGAAGAATTCATAATTCCCGAAGACCTTGAAGGCCAGGAGCAATTCCGGCAGCGGCTTATATCCACCTCCCAAAGCTTAAAAGCAAAGTAACGATAGATCGAGGACTAACAAGACACCATCAATAATAGGTGGACAAAAATCCTAGCGGCCGAAGAAGGATACAACATAGAGTGGCCGGACCAGAAGAAAACATACCCACACCAACGACTACTCACAAAGTTCAATGACGAGGCCCCAGAACACGCGCCCTCCCCGGCACACCGACTATGACCAACCCGATCGCCCACCTCAAGGGTGCGACAGAACAACCGGAGAGAACGAGTACAAACCCGAACCTCCGGGCAGAAAAGGCAAAGAACATACGTACCCTGGGGACAGACCCGATGTGGCGACCCCGACTTATAAGTCATGATCATCGATTGTACGTGCTCAGTGATCCCAGAGATCAATTCTCACTGAACACACATAAACTAAATTACAAGAGTTTTACATCCACACATACCATCTGATACAAATAAGGACTATTGAGGTCAAGTCTTACATAGGTAGGGCCTCGAAAGCCGACACACCAAACTCGATTAACAATGGTAATCTTGGTTGAAAGTGTGAACCCATGGCATCAACCTTAACCTACAGGCATTCTGACTGGGAAGCGTCAACAAGGTAATCTTCACCATCTTCTGTTCTTTCTTACGTGGTCAATAAAATAACCAGTGGCAAGCCAATGAGTACTTTGAATGTAAGTGTGAACCCATGGCATCAACCTTAACCTACAGGCATTCTGACTGGGAGGCATCAACAAGGTAATCTTCACCATCTTCTGTTCTTTCTTACGTGGTCAATAAAATAACCAGTGGCAAGCCAATGAGTACTTTGAATGTACTCGCAAGCAACCCATGTTGTGGAACAAGGCAATAATAAAACATGATATAACACTGGTTTTCTATTTTTTGCGAAAAAGTAGATTTTCCCGTATTGCAATAACATGATCAAGTTCTCATGCGACATGCATCACAAGGCATAGCGGTAACCGAGTGAACGGGTTGCAGATATCAATATCAACTGTGGGTTGAACATCCCATGTCCAGCCATCCTGCCAAGTCACCTGACTTAGCTCGAGCATCATTGTTATCATATCACCATATCCTTCTCATACTCTCCCACACACACACTTGGTTTATGCGGGAACAACTAGACGTAGTTTAAGCAGGATTACCCAACTGTCCTTGACCATGGACACGGCTATTCGAATAGTTTTACAGTCTGTAGAGGTTGCACGATGTACCCACAAGACTCGGGGAACTTCCGTGTCATCCACGACTTGCGGTATATATAACATACCCGAGGTAAGCACCCGAACATTGTTTTTCCCCTAGCGACACTAAACAAAGAGTCCACTCGTTTGATACACAACCCACATGATGAACATCTTACGAGCCTCGCCCGAAAGACCCCTTCCCCATGCCGCGCATCGACCAAATCTTGAATTCGACTACCAACTGTGGTTATCATGAGATCTTCATGGCCAAAGAGGACGAAGAGAAAACAACTATCATCATACCTTGCGGCACGTACTTATTGAGGCGCATGCCATTTGGCCTAAAGAGTGCAGGTTCCACATTGGCGAGGGCCATCCGGATTGGCCTTGGACCGTAGCTGCACAGAAATATGGAAGCCTACATGGACGAGATCATAGTCAAGACCAATAACAAGGCCACATGGCTCCCAGATCTAGAGGAGACCTTTGCGAACTTGCACAAGATCAACTTAAAGCTAAATCCTGAGAAGTGCGTATTCGGTGTCCCATATGGTAAGCTCCTCGATTTCTTCATATCTCAATGTGGCATAGAAGCCAACCCCGCCAAAATTGACGCAATCAAGCAACTAGAGGCACCGAATTGTGTCAAGGATATCAGTCGGTTGGTGGGCTGTGTCGCTGCTCTCAACAGATTCATTTCCAAATCCATAGAGCGGGCCCTATCGTTTTTCAAGATCTTGAAGAAGATAGGACCAATGACATGGACTCCGAAAGTAGAAGCAGCGTTGGAAGCCCTGAAGAACCTATCCTCAGCCCTGGTCCTAGACGAGCCCAAGCGTGAGGAACTGTTGATGTTATATTTAGCAGCAACAAACTAGGTGGTCAGCGCCGTACTAGTGGTGGAAAGGGAGGCTGTGGACAACAAAATGATGGCCTCTGACCCAATAGTCAGTGAACTAGGTTAAGCCCAATGATCCAAGAGCCCAGCACGGAAGCAACACGAGAAGCAGGACAACGAGTAGCACAGAAGAAGAAGGTGGTGCAGCAACGTGTGTACTTTGTCAGCTCTCTCGTGTAGGGGGCTCGAACGAGATACTATGGGATCCAGAAACTGCTCTTTGTCATACTCATGGCCTCCCAGAAGCTGCGCCACTACTTCCAAGCGCACCACATCATGGTCATCACCCGCTTCCCGCTGCAACGGATCCCGAGGAACGTGGAAGCAATCGACTGGATCATTGAATGGGCCCGGGAACTAGCTAGTTTGATCTGAAGTTTGAGAGCACAACAACCATCAAGAGTCAAGAACTGGAAGAATTCTTTGTCAAATGGTTGCCAATACCAGATGAAGATATCCCGGAGACAACCCTTCACGAAAAGGAAACCCCACTGGCGTGGATCATGTAATTCAGTGGAACTTTCTCGCGGCAAGGCACATGTGCCAGAGTGCTTCTTATAGCACCCACCAGAGAGCACCGCAAATATGTGATCCAAATTCACTTCCCCCGGGAGGTGTCGACCAACAATACAACATAATAGGAGGATTTTCTTGCCAAACTACGAGTAGGGGTAGAACTGGGGATCAAGAAGCTCATAGTACGAGGGGACTCACAGTTGGTAGTAAGTCAAGTCAATAAGGAGTATTAAAGCTCCTTGATGGAAGCATATGTTGATGAAGTGAGGAAGTTGGAGGGACGCTTCAATGATGTGCAGATGGAATACGTCCCCAGGATGGAGAACAACATCACCGACGACCTGTTGAAACAAGCAGCTGAGAAGTCGCCTATGGAACCATGCACCTTCGTGCTCCAACTCACTCTGCCATCAGTTACACCGTCAGGACGACAAGCCAATAATAGCAAGATCAACTCTGGTGAATATTTCTCGACAGAGCCACCCATGGATGCCAAGAAGGTTGCCGGAGATGAAGAAGCGCTCAACAGTTACTCAGAGGGATTGTTTGTCGTTTTGGGGGTACCAAACAGGATCATCACCGACAATGGTACATAGTTCACCAACATCGCTTTCATGCAATACTATCAATATATTGGCACCAAGGTCTTCTTCGCCTCCGTTGCTCACCCTTGGAGAAACGGGCAAGTAGAGAGGGCAAATGCTGAAGTGTTGGAGGGCCTCAAGACAAGGGCTTTCGACAAGCTGCGCAAGCATGGAAGGCGCTAGATTGATGAAATCCTGGTGGTTCTTTGGTCGATCACAACAATGCCAAATTGAGCCACCGACGAGACACCCTTCTCCCTAGTCTACGAGGCAGAGGCAATTCTCCTCGTGGAACTCAAGTATCGGTCACCGAGAGTGTAAGCCTTTGACGTGGACCAGCAAGAGTGGTTACGGCATGAGAATGCCAGGCTCCTCGAGAAAGATCGTCACCAGGCCGCACTGTGTGCTTGTAGGTATCAACACACCCTGCATCGCTACCATAGCCGCAAAGTGCACGCCGGGATTGTTGACGAAGGCGACCTTTTCCTCCAATGAATCAAGTCCGTGAAGGGATCATACAAGTTGACGCCAAAGTGGGAACAACATTACCGGGTAGTACGAGTCACCAGGCCTGGTGTAGTCCACCTATAGACTGAGGATGGAACTCGGATGCAGAACTCGTGGAATATCGAGCATCTTCGCAAGTTATACCCATGAGGCGCAGTTGTCGGGCCCCCCGACAACCACTTTTGTGCAAGTCTCACAGCTATGCGTGTGATCTTTTGTATAAAGCCAGGTCATGACCCTGTGCGCAGTTAATAAGACTAGAAATCCTCCAACTCTTTTCTGCCTAATTACATACTTACATTATGCCCATCATGTGGATCGTTGCGGTATAATATAGCCGATATAGGGACGTTGCCGAACCACTAAGAGACCCCAATGCATCCTATTTTCTCTTCTTTATTTTTCTCGAAAGAAAGTAGGTTTCTCCCGGAAGAGCGCTCCCCGCGCACAGGTCATTGTGGGGAAGAAGGAGCGGGTGGGCGGGTGCGATTAAGGTGACCACTTCGCGGCAAGCGAGTCGGTAGAGGAAGGAAAAAATAAGTAAAATCTCTCCCTACTACTTGAATTATCGCCTATATGAGAATACTTGCACACAGTTCAGCCCTCGTCAGAACCATTGCGCGTCAGGGGGATTGGAAGCATGCTAGTACCCGGGTGATCGTTGCGAGGATGATGGGCCAGCCTTGTCAAGCATAATGTCGCCGAGGGGGTGGTCAGTATCTATCCTTAGAAGTGTCCCACGGCAAGAAGGCACTCACCAACACGCATTCCCGTTACGCGTCAAAGTCGGGAGGGCGTCCGGGTGCAGCCTTTGCGTTCAGATGGAAATTAACGTGCATAGGCGGAAAAAGGAGAGAGATAAGTGACGGTCCTCGCAGGTGCATTGGTCTCCCTCCAGGCATAAAGGGCGATGTAGCACACTGACGACAAGTACTTCCCTTAGTTAAGAAACCAAGATATCAATCCAGTAGGAAGATCCACAAGACTATGTAAGCAGCTCATGCACACAAATAAGAAATAACAAATCCTCGCAAACCAACGCGTAGAGGGATTGTCAATCCCTCATGGGTAAAGTAAGGATAGATTGATAGATGCAAATAAGAGTGATAGCAGATAGAAGGCAGCAAGGTATTTTGGTTTTTTTTATAATATAGATCTAAAAAAAGAGCAAATAAAGTAGAAAAATAAATAGCAAAGTATAGATTGCAAATAGATGGTGTGAAGTAGATCCGGGGGGCATAGGTTTAACTAGTGGCTTCTCTCAAGAAAATAGCAAGCGGTAGGTAGACAAACTACTGTTGGGCAGTTGATAGAAAATCAAATAATTATGACGATATTCGAGATAACGATCATGTATATAGGCATCAGGTCCAAAATAAGTAGTTCGACTTCTGCGTGCATCTACTTCTATTACTCCACGAATCGACCGCTATCCAGCATGCATCTAGTGTATTGAACCCGTGTTTTCACATGGAAGCAACTACACCTGCAACTAACAACTATATAAGAAGTGTGAGCAAGCGGTAACATAGCCAAACATTGGTTTGCTGGGTTGTGGAAAGGTTAGATACTTTTCATGGCAAGGTCAAGAGGCTTATTAAACAGGTGGTAGGCAGCGAGACATAGCGAAGAAACAAAACAACCAACATGGCAATGATAGTAATGGTATCTAGCGAAATGGTCATCTTGCCTGTGATCCCGCTTGGAAGAAGAACGAATCCATGAAGAAGACGAATTGATACAGTTGAACGGATGCTCACACCCTGAAGCGGTTCGGAACTCTGTCGAGAGAAACAGTCCGGAACAATCATCAACACACGATGACACCACACATATTCATGAAAAGATGCCCAATCAAATATGATGCATGTCCATTTTAAATATGCAAGGCGTGGCAAAGAACAACAATATATTACTACACATTAAATGAAGCTCGATATGCAACGAGTTCCATGTTGACGAAACTCCACGTTCAAATATTTAGTTCACTCTTGTTATATACATGACAATATTAAATGTTGTTAAACATGGAAAGAGGTGAAGCATAATTAAACTACATACCTAGGCATATTAAATGAGGTCAGAAACAACTTATAGTATTTCTGAAAAGACCCCACATGTTAATTTCTAAATATGTCCATATCTGATCTAAACTTATTTTATATTTGTTAAACAAAAAACTAAAGTGATTCTACATGTCATTCTAGTTGATTTACATATATAGATCATGCAAAACGGAGCTACGGTTTAAAAGATATGAGCCACGCGAGATGATATGGCATGGATGCAAAATGCATACGAATGACAACCACAACACATTCAATCTTGAGTGCACAAGACATTATGAAGCTACATGATATTCTATACTAGTTTACATGAGGCCGGAACAACAAACAATAATTCCGGTAAGTCCCCATATGTAATTTTGAATTTGCTATAGATCTGCCTAAAACATAATTTTAGAGTTGTTAAACAGCAAAATAAATGTCAGCATGTTTCTCTACACATTTTATAGTCAAGTTACATATCTGGATCATTTTAATCGGACGTACGGTTAATTAGTTATGACATAAACTGTTTTTAACATGACAATTAATGAAAATTAATTAAACATCAAGGTTCAACATTTAAAACACATGTGAGAGTGGCATATTGTCAAACTACACAGAATTCTGAGCATTTAACATGTTGAAATTATTTTAATCCGGCGCACTGTTAATTTGCTATGAATTAAATAATTTTAATATGGCATCTACACAAATTTAATTAAACGACACATTTAAATATTGTTAACAAGCATGAAAGTTGGTATTATTAAACAACGTAAAATTCTGGACATTTTTCATGTTGGAACTACTTTAATGAGATGCACGATTTACTAATTACGAGAAATTTAAAATATGCATCTAATCTGAAATTAACAAATTCACTAGAATTGGTTAAATTCATAGAATGAAAAAAAATTAGTCCGGTCCAAATCTTGTGAACTCGGACGAAACAAGGGCATGTGCAAGATAACTATATCTCGGACGGGGCGAGAGATAGGCACAGGGGGAGGGTAGCTCACTAGTTGGGCTGAGGCCCACACGGTGTAGAGGCTCGGGCAGGCTGACTTGGGCCTCGATCGGGCCTTGGAGGCGGAGCAGGCCAGCGGATCGGGCGGAGTTGGGCCGATGCAGGAGGCCAACCCACACTGGGCGCTGGAGCGGGCGATCTCCCGTGGCGGGGCCAACACGAGGTCGTGGCGACGGCTGCACCTGGCGGCGAGCTCCAACAGCACGCACGCAGTTGGCGGGGAGGTGGATCCAGGGCCGCGGGCAGCTAGTCTCGGTCGGATCTAGGCAGGGAGGAGACGCAGGGCGATGGCGACCCGTGGCCGCCGCCGGCGGTACAGATGGCCGGCGATGGCGCCATGGGGGCTCGGGCGTGGGAAGCTGCTGCGGGCTGTGTTGGTGCAGTCCGATCCGGGCCCGGGCCCACTGGATCTCGGTTTCGGTGGGCCCTGCCAACTGAGGGAGGTGGAGATGGCAGCTACAGGAGTTCGTTGGCTATGCGGAGCGGCGCTTTAGGTGGGGGAACCTAGGGTTTACGGTCCAAATTAGGTAGGGGAGGCTGCTTAAATAGGAAATGTGGTCTATGGTAGGGGTTTCAGTCCGTTTTCTGACCATTAGATTGTGATTCGACGGTTCCAATCAGAGGGGGTTTGCTAGGTGGGTTTTGGGATGTGTAGAGTGGGGTGGGCCAAGAAGAGAGGGAAGTGGCAGCACGTGACACGAGTTTTAAAACCTGAAAACTCCCGATGAATAAACCGATGATGGTGCCGCTATGGCCGAACGTTTGGCTATCAAACGGACTCCGATTGCGACGAAATTTGGCAGGCGGCCTACCTACATTAAAATAAGACCCAGACTGAGAATATTTTATCCACACTTTTAGAAACAATATTTAAATGATGTCACGGGCGCGTGCGTGAGTGATTGGTCTCAAAATGGTCAAGGACAAAAACGGAGAGAACCAGCAACTAATAACGGATGCAAGTTTTGAAAATTGATGGCCATGGAATGCCTATGCAATGTGCATGATGTGTATGATGAGATGATGAATGGAACAACCAAATAAATCACAAGGCGACAATAGAATAAAAGAGGAATCTTGTGGAGCGTTGGTTCCGAGCTGTTACGTCTATTGACTGTAACCCTCTTTTGTGGTGTGTTTGTTGGGATCCGATGAATTATAGATTTATGATCAGATTATTCGTTGAAAGTAACCGAGTCTTTTCTGAATTCTATCATGCATGATTAACATAGCTTCATATTTCTCTCTGACCTATCTGTTTGGCTTGGCTAACTAGAGTGATTTATCTTGGGTGGGGGTGGTGTGTTGTAGTAGGTTCAATCTTGAGGTTCTCTATAACCCAGTGGCAGAAGGGGACAATACACGTATTTGTATTGTTTCCACTAAGGATAAAACAATGAGGAATGAACATATTGATTATCTTACTTTGTCTACATCATGTCATCTTTCTACAAGCATTACTCTGTTTTTCATTAACTTAATACCTAGAGAGGCAAGCATAGAAGCGCTCTTGACCTGGAGTAACAGTAGTAGATGTAGGAACATTTCGGTCTACTTGTTTATGGATGTGATGCCTATATACATGATTATTGTCATGAATAAAAAGTCATAACTATGTGTGTTTATGTCAATTGCCCAACATTAATTTGTTTACCCACCGCATGCTATGTTTGAGAGAGAAGCCTCTAGTGAAACATGTGGCCATCGGGTCTACTTAAACATATTTACAAAAACCCTAAAAATACCTTGCTGCCTTTTATTATTATTTTCATTTTTTGTATTTATATCATCTATATCTATCAGAATTAATCCTTGCAAGTAACTTTTATTATTATTTGATTTTACATCTTGCCCGCGTTGGGTGCAAGTGTTTGTTTTGTGTGTGTAGATGACAAAGACGAGAGTTTGTCGTGATTCTCCAACTGATTCAATAACATTGGTTCTTTCTTAGGGAAATACTTATCGCTACTGTATTGCTTCACCCTTTCCCTTCGAGGAAAACCCAATGCAACTTACAAGTAGCAGAAAGAATTTCTGGATCGTTGCCGTGGAGACATCATCAAATTCCTTCACACAAATTGTCATTCACTTCTTCTAGTTTTTATTTGGTTGCTTAAAAATATCAGAAACACAAAATATATCTATTTGCTTGTTTACTCGTTTTGCTTGAAGTTGTTATCATGTCTGAATTTGAGAAAGTGATTGTTGAGAATGCTAGTAAAGATAGTGATTCTAATGAGGAAACACCTATTTTTTACTCCAATCATGATGCTCCAGAAAATCAAGTTCCCCAAGTAGAAGCTACATTGTTCTTTCAAAGTGAAATTTATCATGTGGGCAATGGTAACATTATTCGAAAGAATATCATTCAAGAATTCTTCGAGTGTGCGGGAGTTGTACCAATCATTAGGGGATCTAGATACATCTCATCCATAATTTATGAAGTATTCATGCCATGTTTGCCTATCTTTACAATACCTTTATATGGTTTTGATGCACTTTATATGATTTATTTAGAACTAACTGAGACTGACATTGTTTTCAGCAGAATTACCATGGTGTTGTTTTTAGCAGAAAATGGAAGTTCTTGGAATCGCCCGAAACTTTTTTATATTTTTTTGTGGAGAAAATTAGCAATATTGGAGTGGAGAACCAATGGAGGGGAGCCACCTATGGGCCACAAGCCAACATCGCGCCCCCTAGGTCGTGCCCTAATGGCTTGTGGGGCCTCATGGGGTTGTACATTAGGGGTAGGCCTAAGGAGCTGCTTCCTTAGGCCCACCTAGGACCCCTTACGGACATCAGTGTTGTCGGATTTTGCGCTCCGCAAAACCCCAAAGATTCGAACTTAGGGGCATGTACGAAGATCTCTTGTGGACTCGCCTCACCTAACTCGCTACTCGACGGGGATGTCAAAGAACTCACTCGATGGCGAGAAAGACACAGAACACGACTGTTTACCCAGGTTCAGGCCACTGGGAAGCGTAATACCCTACTCCTGCTTTGGTGGATTGCCTCTCGTGGAGGTTGGTGAATGAACTAGTACAATGTTCGGGAGCCCCCAGGGGTTGGTTCGGCCTTGTGTGATACCGGTGGGCAAATGAATGAATTGGGATCGGATCCCTCTACGAAGTAACCTACCCTCTATATATAGCAGCGGCCCCAGTTCTCTTCCCTTATCGCTTTGGCGGGAAGGGATACCACAATGGCCAATTTTGAAGGGGAACAGGGGAACATGCTCTCCTGCCCAAAGGTGGTCTTCGCGTGTAAAGTGGCTGCCAGCGCTGCAGGGATGGGTCCAGGTGTGATGTCTGTCCTGCTGGCGGGCGGCGATGGCTTTGTTGCTACAAAAGGGAAACCTTTGGAAGATGCCTTGGGAACCCTAGTACGTCCTTGCTCCACTCTGTTGTCTCCTGCTTGCCCGTCCTTCCTACACGTCATCCTTGATTCTTGAGGCTGGTCTTTGCCTCGGAATATCTGCTGCTCCGGAGAAGTACTGACGAGGCTCCTCGCGGGTCTTGAGGCCGTTCCTCCTCGCGACGCTTGGCCCCTCTCGAGGGCCTTGCCTTGAGTAGTATCACACCGAATCGTGCTTTCTTAATGAAATGGACTATCGCTGGGCCACATGCAGGCAGGTCTGGGTACCCCCATTCCCAGAACGCCGACAGTAGCCCCCGGGCCCACAGCGTCCTCGGGTTGGCATGTTGGCGAAGCCTCGAGGTTGGCCTGAAGCGCCACGGGCCCTTAACGCCTGTGGGCCAGGTCTGGCGTGCGTCATGCGACTGATGTCGGGTTCCCCTTGACTTTTGTCTCTGCACGAGTTATCAGGAGTGTGACTTGTTGCGTTGGTCCATTATTGCCTTCCCTTCTCCCACACTCGCTCTTCCTCCTTGGTGTCCAACTCCAACCGGAGTCTCTCAGATCCAGCGCCGCACCGCTCCCTTGCCAGTTCAGCGATAGCGCCCGCCGACAAGTAGAACCAGAGGCGCAAGGTCCTGCCCCGGATCCTCCGCTCTTGGAGTGCGTCCTTTCCAAGGATGTGGATCTCGTCCCTGTACTCCCATGGACTGCGGACGAGTCCAACGAGCACGGGCGGACCCCGATTTGGCCTAGCACCATAGAGGAGCGTCCCGCATCGAAGGCGATGTAACTCTTCTTCCTCCAGTTCGTCTGCGCCGGGCTGGTGCCGCCTTTCTCCTCATTCTTCACCTCCATCTTGAACCACTATAGGATCCAGGCCCTTCACCTCCAGCCCAACTCTGTCTTGCTCCTGTCCGTCTTCGCGTTCTACTGCGAGGCTTTCGTAGGCGTGCGGCCTTCAGTGGCCCTCTTCCGCCATTTCTTCAGCCTTCGCCTGCATGACGGCGCCCATTCATCGGCATGCGTCTCCTTTGTGGCGGCCCAAAGCGACAACCTGCTCCCGAAGGCCGAGAAGAAGGTGGAGAACTTCAGGCATCGTTGGGTTCTCATGAGCCTCAAGGACGCCAACCCTGCCGGAAAAGACTTCCGCGTGGAGCTCAGCGAAGCTCACCAACCCTCGGGCCGTGCCCATACTGGAGCGCTTCTCCCACGACATGAGCACGAGGAGGTTGACCGGTGGTATGATAGTGAAGGAATTCTTGGCACAACGCTTGGCACCCGTTCAGGCCCATTCCAAGCCCCCGTGGGACTACTGGGTTGGTGACGACGAGCTCAGGCTCCGGTCCCAGGACCTTCCCACTGAGGAGCTGAACAGAGTCGTGGCGATCATGCTGGGCGGTGACCCTGGTGACCTGCCCGAGGCTCTGGGTCCGCTGTACCACCTCGACGACCGGGCCGATCGTATCGCCGTGCTGCCTGTCTTCGATGAGTGGGGGCTCTTCCCGGCCGAGGGCTCT
This sequence comes from Hordeum vulgare subsp. vulgare, assembly GCF_904849725.1. NCBI lineage: Eukaryota > Viridiplantae > Streptophyta > Magnoliopsida > Poales > Poaceae > Hordeum > Hordeum vulgare. Next base: position 293,866,799 of record NC_058520.1, on the reverse strand, counting down.
GCTCCGGTGGAGGTATCGTAGGACGACACCTCCGACGGGGAAGCCTCGGAGATGACCGTCGAAGACTGCCCCGCGAACGCGCCTCCCCCGTCGCAGGCCACCCTTCTGCGCGAGCTTGAAGATGATGATGCCACTGGTGAGGTCTCCGTGGTGATCTCCTCGCGCCCGACCAGGACCTCCATGGGACTCGCGTGGGCACCGCACGGCACGCGGCCCGCGTGTGTGCTCGCCCCCAGAAGTGCGAGGCTGGGTCATCCTTGGCGCATCCCACCTCCGTCGGTGGAAAACCTGAAGCGCTGGGCTCGCCGCCCTCCGTGGGGGGCCCTATCGCTCCCACCGTCGCGGGGGTGGAGAAGAAGAAGAGATGGATCGACCTCGAAGAGTAAGTTACTTATCTTGGCACGCCTTGCGCGTCCGTCGTCCGCGCTCAGCTGATTTCCTTTTTTGCCTGATGTCCAGGGGCGTCGTCTCACCACGGGCGAAGAGGAAGAAGACGGGCGTCAAGCCGAAGGCGACTCGTGACGCATCGCCGGCCCTCCCCAATGCGTCGCCGCCTGCTGATGGATAGGGGGAGGCTCACGGGGAGACCTCTCAAGCATTGGTCGCCGTGCCCCCGAGCTCCCGAAGTGTCCTGAAGCGGTCTTGGTGGCGCTGTTGCCCGAGGGGTAGGCTCTTGAGGGCCCTCAGCCCGTTGATGCGCCAACGCTCGCAACCTCCGGGAACCTTCGGAACCCCGTGCCCCTCATGATGCCTCCCTAATGACACCGCCCGGGACAGCTCTAGAGGCTCCTCAGGAGGAGACCCAGAGGACCCCGGTATACGTCCAGGGCGTCCTGAACGAGGCCTTCCGCGCTCTAGGAAAGGTCACGGTTGTGATGGCGAACGAAAAGAAGGAGGCCAAGGCCACTCGCGCCGCGTGCGAGGAGGATATGGGAGGAGCCGCTGCAGCTGCCAACGCTGCGAAGAGGTGGAGGCTCGCCTGAAGGCCCTCCAAGAAGAACAGGCCAAGCTAGCCGAGCAACATCGCCTATGGGAGGAAGAACTCACGGCCCGCGAGGCCAAGCTCGCCGCCCTGGAAGGAGAGCTATCCCAGGAGGAAAATCGTGTGGGTGCAAAGAAGACATGCTTGGACGAGCAGGAGAAGGAGGTCGCCTCGAGGAAGACCCTTCTCGATGCCAAGGGGGAAGCCCTCACTGTGTCTGAGAGGAAGAAGGCCGCAGAGCTGGTCGCCTTCCCTGATGTTGAGCTTAGGCTTCACACGACGCTTCGCACCCTCTGCCGGGACGGGTTCGACGAGCCTCTGGCCACCCAGAGAGCGGCTTCGCCGCGCTCGCGCCAGAGCTTGCCGTGGTGTTGGAGGACGTCGTCGTCCAGGTGGACATGATCTTGGACAGCGAGTGCCGCGGCCTCTTCTTTGAGGCCGCGACACGTGTCTTCAGTCACCTTCATCTTCGCGGGCCAGTATTTGACTTCTTTACCATCATCCTGCCGGTCCCCACTGAGGCCCGCGACAGCGATGCGGAGGCGGTGAAGGGCCCCGTGGAGGCGTTGTTGAAGAGGTTCGCGCGCGTCGCAGCTCCTTCATCTCCGGATGCCGCTGAGGCTGACGACACGGAAGACGGCACTTCTGACACCGACGACAAGCCCCCTGAAGACGGAGCGACCGGCGGCGGCGACTCCTCCTGAGTACTCCCCCCTGCCTTTTCCCTGCAATGCACATTGTGACTCATGGTGGCGTCAAACTTATTTGCGTTTTCAAGGACTTATTAAGGCTTGCAATAACTGGTTGACTGCTTGAATAGTTTCTTCGCCTCGTTTGTTTCACGTTTGCTGTGATACTCTGCATTGGCAGGGCCTTCCCGCGCGTACCTTCACCGCCAGTGAACCGACCGGAAACCAGGACGGCCCAAAGGGGGAAGGGGCTACGAGGACAGTTAGGCCCCTGAGTCGCGATGCTCAGGGATCCTCCTTGACGTGAGAGCAACCCTCATGAGGGGAACGCTGCGAGGAATTTGAAACTTCAGAACACTTTCAGCACTCTGCGTCGGCAGGGCCCGCCCCGCGCGTACCTCCGCCGCGACTGGACCGACCGGAAACCAGGACGTCCCAAAGGGGGAAGGGCTACAAGAACAGTTAGGTCCCTGAGTCACGATGCTCAGGGGCCCCCCTTGACGTGCGAGCGACTCCAATGTCCCTCCTAAGAAGCTGACAATTTGAGAACCCCTTCAGCGATGTGCGTCGGTAGGGCCCGCCTCGCGCGTACCTCCGCCGCCATTGGACCGAACAGAAGCTAGGACAGCCCAAAGAGGAAGGGCTACGAGCACACTTAAGGCTCCCGAGTCGCAATGCTCAGGACTCCCCCTTGACGTACGAGTGACTCCAACGTTCTCCCTGAGAGATTCTAACTGGTTTGTTGAGCGCACTAGGCTCTGCGTAGGGAGGGCCCTCCCTGCGCATACCTCCACCCCCGTTGAACCGATCGGAAACCAGGACAACCCAAGAGGGAAGGGGCTACGGGCACAGTTAGGCCTCTGAGTCGCGATGCTCAGGGGGCCCCCTTGACATACGAGCGGCTCCGTACCTCCAGTTGTCTGTCCCACGCACTGGGCCTGGGCGTAGTGGCAGGTGGACTGGGTTGATTTCTTGGCCAGTTGTGGGGTGAGTCATTGGTGGACTCTGTTGATTTCCTGGCTAGGTGTGGGCTTAGTCATTGGTGGACTGTATTGGCTGCCTCCGTCTTCTCCCCAACGTGGAGCGTAGGGCTGCCACTAGGCGTGGGATGGACTCCTCCGCGTCCTCGGGGGGCCCAGGGCGTATACATCCTCGGCTCATTATTATGTGAGAGTGTCACGGTGGGCGTGTATCTGGGAGGTCCCGAGGACGCTTTGGCCTCACGGTGGGGGTGTATCTGGGAGGTCAAGAGCTTCGACCGGAGCCCCCAAGCAGGGGTCGACTGCCCAAAGATGCAAGCAAGGTAGAATGTTAGGGGTCCGAAGTTGGTGCGACTAAAAACAACTGATGGTTGCTTAAATGAAAGTGGCGGCTGGGGAATGCCCTGAACTCTTGGAGGCCACACGGCCCTGTGGGCGCCCCTGGACGGAGTAAGCCAAAAAGTTACCTGGCAGTAGTCAACAAAAAGGTCACCTGGCGGCAATGCTGTTGAAGTGCCGAGGGCGCCGCCGTCACCCAATCTCCTGCTTCCACGGTCGCGATCCTCATGGGTCCGCCGTCTCCCAAGGCTCGGGACCTTCACTCGGCCAGGGCATCTCCTCCTCTTCCTCACCACACCCCAGCAAGCAAGGCATGAGCATGGCCCGCTGGACTCGCTAGTAGGTGGTAGCCACGTTCCTCAGCCCGAAGCACACGAGGGTGCTAGCGCCCGGGCACACCCACCGATGGTCAGCTCGCGTAGGCCAGAAGGGGCCTTGAGCCGCGGCTCTTTCAACGACGAGCGCGTTGATGCTGATGCGGGGCCGATCGACCGTGCCGACAACGGCGACTGCGATTGGTGATGCAGGGCAGTCCCTGCCTCACATGGCCTGGGCTTCTCGAAGCTCTTGGACTACTCTGATGACAGACTCATGGGAGCTGGGAGGACGCGCGCCGAAGCTCGCCCTCGGGTTGTGCCCGAGCGCCTCCCTTGCCTCACTGGTCAGGCCCGGGACCTCGCCGGTGGGAGCTCCGAGCCCTAACCCTAGGGGGGCGCCGAGTGCGCCTTCCTATGCGATGGGAGGCACGACCCCGTCCCCGGGCACGGAGCCTGAAGCCCCAGGGCGCTCCGCGGGGAGGAGTTGGTTCTTCTTCTTGCATGAGTCCTCGCGAGGTGGCTCGTCTTCTTCATCATACGAGTGTTCCGCCGTTGTCGCCGCACGGTAGGCCCGTTCATGTGTACAGACGACATCCTTTTCGTCGTAGGCGATGGTGATGATGCCGCCACTCCCTCGCATCTTGAGGACGTTGTAGCCGTGGTAGGTCACTGCCATGAACTTGGTGAGAGCTGGGTACCCAAGGATCGCGTTGTACGGCAAGTGGATGTGCGCGACGTTGAAGACGATGATCTCAATGTGCTAGTTTTTGCACTCGTCAAAGGTGACTTGCACATGCACCTGCCCGATGGGCATGGTGGACCCCTCCATAAATCCTGAGAAGGGTTTGGTAGGCATGAGCTAATCGTATGGAAGCTGGAGTTTCTTGAAGGTCTCGACCGAGAGGACGTTGAGCCCCGCTCCACTGTTGATAAGGGTCTTGGTGACGAGGATGTTGTTGATGGTCGGGGTGCACATCATGGGGAGTTTGCCGACCATGAACGAGCACCTGAGCTGATCACTTGGGTCGAAGGTGATGGTGGTTTGCGACCAGTTGAGGGGGCGCATTGCTTCGGGCTTCGGGAGAGCGGCATTCACCTCCTGTGCAAACTGCTTGAAGACGCGGTTGGAGGCCGGGGTCTGGGCGCCACCCAGGATGGAGGCCACCACCCTGTCTCCTGGAAGCCCTGAGCCCCATCACCCGTCCTGTCTTCATCCCTCCTTCTGGGTGGTGGAGGCAGTGGAGGCAGCCCAACCTCACGAGGACGAGCCTCACGAGGCTGACCGCATCATTGCCCCTGCCGAGGGTCGTCGTGCTAGCAGTCGTCCCGAGCCTGCTCACGCCAATGGTCCTCCTGACGCTGGCCGCGCCAACGGTCTTCATGAGGCTGTTCACCCCACCCCTGACGCGGCTCCCGGTCGTCCCAGCAGGCTCCACTACGACCGCCGCCACGCGGGGCCTCTATCTCCCCGTCCAGGGCGCCTGCTGAAGTGCTCGACACGGACCAGTCGGAGCCCTTGGCACTCGGAGGTATCATGGCCGGTGGTGCCATGGAAGACGCACGTTGGCCCCCCTCATGACGGACGCTCCCCCCTCGACTGTACTTCATCTCAGGCTCGGCTGCGAGCACCGCATGAGCCTTGCGCTTCACCTCCTCGGCCTTGGTCTTCTTCTCTTCTGGTTCCGCCGTCTGAGGCCCGAGGAGTGATAGGTGCTACTAAAACAAAAGACCTTCCAACGGCACCAGAAATAGGCACGTCGACGGGAGAGTACTTGGCTTGATCCTTTTGCTGCGGCTACGCCTTAAGGGACTTCCTAGGCAAGTATGCAAAGGATTTCTGTCGTGGCCTTGGAGCCTTGCGTTGGTGTTCCCTCGAAGCGGAAAAGTGTGATGTAGCATAGCGGTGGTAAGTATTTCCCTCAGTTTGAGAACCAAGGTATCAATCCAGTGGAGGAGTATCTCAAGATCCTGCACAAACACAAAAGCTTGCTCCCACCGCTATGAAGGGGTTGTCAATCCCTTATAGATTGTTTGCCAAGTGAGAACTGAAAGCAACAAAATAACAAAGCAAAGTAAAAGTGTAGGTGTAAACGATGGATGTGAATAGACCCGGGGGCCGTAGTGTTTACTAGTGGCTTCTCTCATAAAAGCAAGTAGACGGTGGGTGAACAAATTACTGTCGAGCAATTGATAGAACCGTGCAGTCATGACGATGTCTATGCAATGATTATATCTATAGGCATCACGTCCAAAACAAGTAGACCGATACTTTCTGCATCTACTACTATTACTCCACACGTCAACCGCTATCCAGCATGCATCTAGTGTATTAAGTCCATAAGAACAGAGTAACGCCTTCAACAAGATGACATGATGTAGAGGGATAATCTCAAACCAATGATAAAAACCCCATCTTTTTACCCTTGATGGCAACTACTTGATGTGTGGCTTGCTGCCCCTACTCTCACTGGGAAACGTCACCACATGGTAGAACCCAAAACCAAGCACTTCTCCCATTGCAAGAATCATAGATCTAGCTGGCCAAACGAAACCCAAGACTCGAAGAGACTTACAAGGATATCAAATCATGCATATAAGAAATCAGCAAAGACTCAAATATATATCATAGATAATCTGATCACAAATCCACAATTCATTGGATCTCGACAAACACACTGCCAAAGAAGATTACATCGGATAAATCTCCATGAAGATCATGGAGAACTTTGTATTGAAGATCCAAGAGAGAGAAGAAGCCATCAAGCTACTAACTACGGACCCGTAGGTCTGAAGTGAACTACTCACGAGTCATTGGAGGGGCGATGATGATGATGAAGAAGCCCTCCAACTCCAAAGTCCCCTTCGGCAGGGCGCTGGGAAGGGTCTCGAGATGAGATCTCCCGGAAACGGAAGCTTGCGGAGGCGGAAAAGTATTTTTGAGGCTCCCCTGATTTTTTGCTGAATATTTGGGAATATATAGGCCAAGGATCTAGGTCAGGGGGCGGCCAGGGAGGCCACAAGCCCTCACACTGCCGCCTCCCCCTGGTGGCGGAGTGGGAGCTTGTGGGCTCCCTGGAGCCCACCTGGCTTGGCCCAGAGGCCCCCTGATCTTCTTTCGTTCGGACAAAAAATCATTTTGGGGTTTTTATTCCATTTGGACTCCGTTCCAAAATCAGATCTGAAAAGATTCAAAAACACAGAGAAACCAGGAACTGGCACTTGGCACTGAGTTAATAAGTTAGTCCCGAAAAGATATAAAAGGTACATAAAACATGCAAAGAAGACAAGATAGCAACATGAAACCATTAAAAATTATAGATATGTTTGAGACGTATCAAGCATCCCCAAGCTTAACTCCTGCTCGTCCTCGAGTAGGGAAGTGATAAAGAATGAATTTTTGATGCTTTCATGCTACCTAGCATAGGTGTCCTTTGTAATTCCTATTATCTGACGTGAATGTTCAAATCCATTAGATTCAAAACAATAGTTTCCTATTGACGTGGAAACAATAATAATTCAAGCAAACTAGCAAGGTAATCATGAACTTTCAAAATAACAAGGCCAAAAGAAAGTTATCCCTACAAAAACATATAGTCTGGCTATGCTCTATCATCATTGCACAACGAATTTAAATCATGCACAACCCCGGTATTGGCCAAGTAATTGTTTCACACCTTTACTTTCTCAAACCTTTTCAACTCTCATGCAATACATGAGTGTGAGCCATGGTTATAACACTAAAGATGGTGTGGAGTGTGGTGGAGGTTGCAAGACAAAAAGGAGAAGATAGTCACATTAACTAGGCATATCAATGAGCTGTGGAGATGCTCATCAATAGATATCAATGTGAATGAGTAGGGATTGCCATACAAATGATGCACTTGAGCTACGAGTATGTGAACGCTCTTAAAGAAAACTAGTGGGTGTGCATCCAACTTGCTTGCTCACTAAGACCTAAGGCAATTTTGAGGAAGCCTATCATTGGAATATACAAGCCAAGTTATATAATGAAAATTTCCCACTAGCTATATGGTGGTGAAAAAATGAGAGACTCTCAATCATGAAGATCATGGTCCTTAATATGCACAAGTGTGGAAAAAGTGGTAGCATTGTCCCTTCTCTCTTTTTCTCTCATTTTTTTTATTTTTTATTTGGTGGGCTCTTTGGCCTCTTTTTTTTGGTGGGCTTCTTTGGCCTCTTTTATTTCCTCACATGGGACAATGCTCCATTAATGATGATCATCACACTTTCAACTCAAAACTTAGAGCAACTATGACTCTATATGGAATGCCTTCGGTATTGTACCGTGGCAATGATCTAGCATGGCATAGACATCAATGGAAACATCATGCTAGCTATCTTACGATCATGCAATAGCAATGTAGACGTGGTGGCACACGTCATGGTGGTAGTTGCATGGCAATATATCTCAGAATGACTTTGAAAAAGCCATAGTAGGTAGGTATGGTGGCTATTTTGAAGGAGGATAATGATGGGTTTTGTGCACCGGCAAAAGTTGCACGGCACTAAGAAGATGGTGATGGTGGAAGGTGAAAGTGCATCTAAACCATGGACTCAACATTATTCATGAAGAACTCATATACTTGTTGTAAAAGTTTTATTCGTAATCGAAACAAAGCATTCAACGCATACTCCTAGGGGAAGGGTTGGTAGGTATAAACCATCGTGCGATCCCGACGGCCACGCAAAGGATGACAATCATTATACCAATCATGCTCAGATTTCATCACATAGCGGTTCACCATACGTGCATGCTACGGGAATCACTAACTTCAACACAAGTATTTCTAGATCGACAACACCTTACTAGCATGACTTCAATATTACCATAACCACAACTCAAAACTAATTGAGATGAATCAAACTTCTCTAACTATTCAATGCACATGAAGGTGGAAGTTTTCGTATCCCTTTGGATAACTACCCCTTTTGAGACTACTTTCAAAGCATAGATCAACTACCAAGCCACGCACCGCTGTGCTCTAAAAGATATAAGTGAAGCGCATAGAGCAAAAGTATCTAGCTCAAAAGATATAAGTGAAGCACATGTGAGCTGAATTGTCTACCAGAAGATATAAGTGAAGCTCGACAAAAATCATGGTGTGTGCATGTATATCTCTCTAGGTGTGCGGGAAGGATGATTGTGACACAACAAAAATAAAAGACTCCTACGATACAAGACGCTCCAAGCAATAACACTTAACATGTGGTGAATAAAAATATAGCCCCAAGTAACGTTACCGATGGATTGAAGACGAGAGAGGGCATGCCTTCCCGGGGCATCCACAAGATTAGGATTTTACGGCATCCATGAATCTTTTGGGGTACCTTGGGCATCCCCAAGCTTGAGCTCTTGCCACTCTTTATCTTTTTGTCCATAAGAACTTCACCCAAAACTTGAAAACTTCACAACACGAAACTTAAACAGAAACTCATGATAACATTAGTACAAGAAAGCAAACCACCACTTCCTTAGGTACTGTAGCAACCTTAAATTCTACTTGTGCTGATGTTGGGTTACTGTATTTTCAATCTTCCATGGCTAATACCCCCCGATACTATCCATAGTTTCATCAAAATAAGCAACCAACACACCAAAAACAGAATCTGTTAACAGCAGACCAGTCTATAGCAATCTGTATATTTCGTATACCTATGGTACTTAAAAAATTCTGAACAATTACGACAGTCTGGAGAATTTCCGTAGAAATCAGAAGCAAAAAGAATCAACTCAAAATCTCTTACATAAAAAAAACTAAAATTCTTTTCGTGAGCAAAAAGTTTCTGTCTTTTCCAGCATGACCAAACAATCATCCCCAAGACTAATCATAACGGTTTTGCTTGGCACAAACGCAAAAAGAAACACAAAAAACACAATCATAACAGAATTATGAAAGTGTGGAAAACACAAAACAGGAAGAAAAAGGATAAATTCGTTGGTTTGCCTCCCAATAAGCGCTTTTGTTTAACGCCCTTAGCTAGGCAAAAAGTGATGGAATCACGTATAATCATCTTTGGTGCTCAAACCATAAGTAGCCTTCATCATAGATTCATAAGGCAATCTTATTTTCTTTCTAGGAAAGTGCTCCATGCCCTTCTTTAAAGGAAATTGAAATATAATATTCCCTTCCTTCATATCAATAATAGCACCAATAGTCCTTAGGAAAGGTCTACCAAGAATAATGGGACATGAATGATTGCAATCTATGTCAAGTACAATGAAATCCACGGGTACATAGTTCTTATTTGCAACAATAAGAGCATCATCGATCCTTCCCATGGGTTTCTTGATAGTAGAATCCGCAAGATGCAAATTAATAGAAACTCTTCAATCTCATGAAAACCAAGAATATCACATAAATACTTTGGAATCGCGGAAACACTAGCACCCAAATCACACAAAGCATTGCACTCATAGTTTTTTATCTTGATTTTGATAGTAGGTTCCCACTCATCATGAAGTTTTCTAGGTATAGAGACCTCTAGTTCGAGCTTCTCTTGAAGATATTTCATCATAGCATCTACGATATGCGCGGTAAAGGCTTTGCTTTGGCTATAAGCGTGTGGAGAGTTTGCAATGGATTGCATCAAAGAAATGCATTCAAACAAGGAGCAATCATCATAATTGAATTCCTTGAAATCCAAAGTGGGAGTTTCATTACTACCCAAAATTTTGATTTCTTCAACTCCACTCTCCACACCTTTATCATCAAGATAAGTGGTCTCCGAATCATTGGGGCGTTTTTGAACCAAAGTGGATTCATATCCAGCCCCTCCATAAGTAGGTTTGACACGCGAAAACAAAGATGCAAGAGGAGACACACCAAGCACTTTAAGATCTTGGTTATTTGCATCACTAGAACGCACCCTTTTAAACCATTCATGTCTAGCACGAATTTGGGTGGTTCTTTTTTGCTCTCATTCATGGAGATATGCATAGCTTTCAAAGTTTCATCCAAGTTGACCTTGGGAGGAGCGCATCTAACTTTCAAAGCATCAATATCACAAGACATCCTATCAACGCTTTTAGCCAAATTGTCTATTTTGAGTAGTTTTTCCTCTATGGATGCATTGAAAATATTTTGAGAGTTGATGAACTCTTTGATATTACTCTCTAGATCATAGGGTAATTTGTTGTGATTTCCATAAGTGTTGCCGTAGGAATTGCCATAATTGTTAGAGGAGTTACTAGGAAAAGGCCTAGGAACATAGTTTCCTCTAAAAGCATTATTGCTGCCAAAATTGTTCCTACGAACAAAATTCACGTACAAACTAGCGTAGCTACTCTCAATCAAAGAAGATAGTGGCATGTCATTAGGATCTATGGTAGTGTTTCTACTAGCAACCAAATTCATCAACTCGTCCATCTTAGCACTAAGCGAGTTAATTTCTTCTATAGCGTGCACCTTTTTGCTAGCAGGCGACCTTTCAGTGTGCCACTGAGAGTAGTTGGTCATATATTGTCTAGGAGTTTTGTAGCGTCTCCTAACGTGATTTCCATGAACGTTCCACCTGAGGCGGAGTCCAAGATATTGCGAGAAGCGAAATTCAAGCCAGCGTAAAAGATTTGTATAATCATCCACAAACTCAAGCCATGAACGGGACAATTTCTAATCATAAGCTTCATCCTCTCCCAAGATTGTGCAACGTGTTCATGATCTAGTTGCTTGAAATTCATGATATCGTTACGTAAGGAGATGATCTTTGCCGGCGGAAAATACTTGGATATGTAAGCATCTTTGCACTTATCCCAAGAATCGATACTATTTTTAGGCAAAGAAAAAAACCAAGTTTTTGCGCGATCTCGCAACGAGAAAGGAAAAAATTTCAACTTAATCACGTCATTATCCACATATCTTTTCTTTTGCATATCACAAAGCTCAATGAAGGTATTGATATGGGATGCGACATCTTCACTAGGAAGGCTAGAGAATTGCTCTTTCATAACAAGATTCAGCAAAGCTGCGTTGATTTCATACGATTCCGCACTAGTGGTGGGAGAAATTGGAGTACTAATAAAATCATTATTATTAGTGTTCGAGAAGTCGCAAAGTTTGGTGTTTTCAGCCATGATGACTTCAACAAACAAACAAGCACACAAGCAAGCGAGAAAACCGACAAAGGGAAACGGCAAAGGCAAAAGAAAATGGCGAAGGAGAAAGGCAAATGAAAATGGGAAATGTGAAGTGGGGGAGAGGAAAACGAGAGGCAACTCGCGACAAAAGTAAATGCAAGAGAAGAGTTTGTGAGACCTACTTGGATAGATCTTGATTTCTCCTCCCCGACAACGGCGCCACAAATACTTCTGCTACTGCAACAAAAGACCTTCCAATGGCGCCAGAAATAGGCACGTCGACGGGAGAGTACTTGGCTTGATCCTTCTGCTGCGCCTACGCCTTAAGGGACTTCCTAGGCAAGTATGCAAAGGATTTCCCCCGTGGCCTTGGAGCCTTGCGTTGGTGTTCCCTTGAAGCGGAAAGGGTGATGTAGCATAGCGGTGGTAAGTATTTCCCTCAGTTTGAGAACCAAGGTATCAATCCAATGGAGGAGTATCTCAAGATCCTGCACAAACACAAAAGCTTGCTCCCAACGCTATGAAGGGGTTGTCAATCCCTTATAGATTGTTTGCCAAGTGAGAACTGAAACCAACAAAGTAACAAAGCGAAGTAAAAGCGGAGGTGTAAACGATGGATGTGAATAGACCCAGGGGCCGTAGTGTTTACTAGTGGCTTCTCTCATAAAAGCAAGTAGACGGTGGGTGAACAAATTACTGTCGAGCAATTGATAGAACCGCGCGAAGTCGTGATGATATCTATGCAATGATTATATCTCTAGGCATCACGTCCAAAACAAGTGGACCGATACTTTCTGCATCTACTACTATTACTCCACACGTCGACCGCTATCCAGCATGCATCTAGTGTATTAAGTCCATAAAACAGAGTAACGCCTTAAGCAAGATGACATGATGTAGAGGGATAATCTCAAACCAATGATAAAACCCCCATCTTTTTACCCTTGATGGCAACTACTTGATGTGTGCCTTGCTGCCCCTACTGTCACTGGGAAAGGTCACCACATGGTAGAACCCAAAACCAAGCACTTCTCCCATTGCAAGAATCATAGATCTAGTTGGCCAAACAAAATCCAAGACTCGGAGAACTTACATGGATATCAAATCATGCATATAAGAAATCAGCAAAGACTCAAATATATATCATAGATAATCTGATCACAAATCCACAATTCATCGGATCTCGACAAACACACTGCCAAAGAAGATTATATCGGATAGATCTCCATGAAGATCATGGAGAACTTTGTATTGAAGATCCAAGAGAGAGAAGAAGCCATCTAGCTACTAACTACGGACCCGTAGGTCTGAAGTGAACTACTCACGAGTCATTGGAGGCGCGATGATGATGATGAAGAAGCCCTCCAACTCCAAAGTCCCCTTCGGCAGGGTACCGGGAAGGGTTTCCAGATGAGATCTCGCGGAAACGGAAGCTTGCGGCGGCGAAAAAGTATTTTCGAGGCTCCCTGATTTTTTGCTGAATATTTGGGAATATATTGGCCAAGGATCTAGGTCAGGAGGTAGCCAGGGAGCTCATAAGCCCTGACATCGCCGCCTCCCCCTGGTGGCGGAGTGGGAGCTTGTGGGCTCCCTGGAGCCCACCTGGCTTGGCCCGGAGGTCCCCTGATCTTCTTCCGTTCGGGAAAAAATCATTTCGAGGTTTTTATTCCGTTTGGACTCTGTTCCAAAATCAGATATGAAAAGTGTCAAAAACACAGAAAAAACACGAACTGGCACTTGGCACTGAATTAATAAGTTATTCCCAAAAAAGATATAGAAGGTACATAAAACATCCACAGAAGACAAGATAACAGCGTGAAACAATAAAAAATTATAGATACGTTTGAGACGTATCAATAGGCGACCTTCTTCAGCCCTGGCGCACTTGTTTCCTAGGTTGAACATCTCCAGTGCGGTGCTCATTTCATCACTCATGGCGAGCTCTTTCTTCATATTGAGGTCGGTGACTCCGTTGGAGAAGGCTGAGATGACGGCCTCGTCCGACGTCTTGGGGATCTTGAGGCGCATGACCGTGAAGCGTTGTATGAAGTTGTGCAGGGTCTCCCCTTCCTGCTGCTTGATGCGCCACAGGTCATTCATGGTGGGAGCGCGGTCGCGAGAGCCCTGGAAGTTGGCGATGAAGCGTTCGCGCAGGCCATCCCAGGAGGTGATGGACGCCTTTGGGAGGTTGAGGAGCTAAGAGAGCGCGTCGTAGTTGAGCGCCATGGGAACCAGCATGCCATGACCTTGTCGCCTCCTCCGGTCACCCTGATGCTCAGCGTGTAGAGTTGCAAGAACTCGGCCGGGTCCAGGGTGTCGTCGTAGTGCAGGAGTAGGTCAAGCTTGAACTTGCAGGGCCATGCAGTTGGGTAGATCTCAAGGGCGATGGCGAGGCACCCCACCGGCCCGTCGGGTGTAGCGCGCGTGGGGGCGGCCTGGTCCTGTTGCTCCAACAAGTCTACTTCAAGCGGGGCGCCCTCGTGGCCCGGGACCTACAACGTCGGGAGCGCGCGTGCATCGGCGCGTGGCTGAGGAACCACCAGACAACTTGCTTCGTCTCTTGGCCCCACCCTGGGCTCGCAAGGTCGGTCGCGAGAACGCGCCTCCTGCCTGGGCTTGGGGCGCGCATAGCGCCGCAGAGGTGGGGGTGGCGCGTCTTGCTCCTCGTCGTTCGCCAGGGATGGTTGCGGCTGAAACAAGCAGGAGAGCGCCACAAAATGACCGGCAGCGGCGATGAGCTCCTCGATGCACTGGAGCCAGTCGTTGTGGCGGTCAGGGGCGGGTTTGTAGCGGAGTAGGTCGATGGTCATGGCAAGCGTACGCTGTCCATGTGGCATCTCCTACCAGGCGCACGAGGCTGAGCGGAAGCCCGGACGAGCAACGGAGTGGCGGTGCAAACGTTGGGGTGCTCGGTAGCCGGCTAGGAGGAACCTTGCTGTTCTTGAGCGTCGGGGCCCGTGGCTGGCCCGCGGCGACGGTGACCGGCGCACGCCGGCTGGGCCTGCGGGTGCCGTCTGAGCAACTCGGGTGGTGCGATGCTCGGCACGAGCCCGGCGAGCATCAGCCATCGGAGCGGCGAAGCTTGGTGGAGGCGGAGCTTGGAGAAAACCTTGACAAGCCCCTACCTGGCGTGCTAAATGTTAGATTTCGGGCTCCGCAAAACCCTAATGATTCGAACTCAGGGGCATGTACAAAGATCTCTTGTGGGCTCGCCTCACCAAACTCGCTACTCGACGGGGATGGCAAAAAACTCACTCGATGGTGAGAAAGACACATAACACGGCAGTTTACCCAGGTTCGGGCCGCTGGGAAGCGTAATACCCTACTCCTGCTTTGGTGGATTGCCTCTCGTGGAGGTTGGTGGATGAACTAGTACAATGTTCGGGAACCCCCAGAGGCTGGTTCGGCCTTGTGTGATACCGGTGGGCGAATGAATGAATCGGGATCAGATCCCTCGATGAAGTAACCTACCCTCTATATATAGCGGCGGCCCTGGTCCTCTTCCCTTATCGCTTTGGCGGGAAGGGATCCCACAATGGCCAATTTTGAATGGGAACATGGGAACATGCTCTCCTTCCCAAAGATGGTCTTCACCTGCAAAGTGGATGCCAACACTGCAGGGACGGGTCCAGGGGTGATGTCTGTCCTGCTGGCGGGCGGCGATGGCTTTGTTGCACTAGAAGGGAAACCTTTGGAAGATGCCTTCGGAACCTCGGACGTCCTTGCCCCCTTTGCACTAAAGCAGAAACTGCTCCACCCCGCTGTCTCCTGCTTGCTTGTCCTTCCTACACGTCATCCTTGACTCCTGAGGCTGGGCCTGGCCTCAGAATATCCGCCGCTCCGGAGGGGTCCGGATGAGGCTCCCTGCGGGTCTTGACGCTGTTCATCCTCACGAGGCTTGGCCCCTTGCAAAGGCCTTGCCTTGAGTAGTACCACGCTCAATCATGCTTGCTTGATGAAGTGGGCGAGCCCCGGGCCACATGCAGGCAGGTCTGGGTACCCCCATTCCTAGAGCACTGACAAGTGGCCTTAAAGTCACCGTTGAATCCCCGACCTCATTCGGTTTAGTAACAGTCACTCGACCTGCTCAGAGTCACTCGACCCACCTTGTGTCAGTCGGACGCATCCTGTCACTCGGACCACAGCAAGGTGGAGACACCGAAGAGGCAACAACTGCTAAGGACTTAATCCACCACATGAAGGGCAGCGAAGACTCATGTTACCAGTAACACAAAGGGTTAAAGCCGCCGTTTATAGTAACTCCCCTCTTTATTATCATTAATTGTCTTGCAATGAAACTCGACCGGTCGTGGTAGCTACTATAGAAGCCACTCCCGGGCTCCAGCTCAAGGACTCAGTACTTGTAATCTTTTACACCCCCCATAAGGATACACCAGCATCAGGGCTTGAGACGTACAGATGTTACCACTTCTAAGTGGGACCTGAACTTGTAAATCCGAGTGCATCCGCTGTACCTAGTTAGACTTCGCGCCTTTGTTTGTACCCCTAGGTACTATTGTCAGAGTCATTCCCATGACAGTTGGCACCCACCATGGGGCTGTTCGTCTAGCAAATCCAGCGCAGTTGGAGATTTTTCACACTTTCGTCAACATGATGACACTCGGCGGAGAGATCCTCTTCGGTTCCCTCGGCTTCACTGCCGATGACTTGTCATGGCTGCAGGATGTGCCACTCGATACTGATGCCCTCCCCACGCAAGGTACGTCACATTTTAGCGTAGTAGCACACGGAGTCCGGGCAGCCATCGCTGCCGTATCACTCGGCATCACCACATCCCACTGCTGTCCGCCGCAAGCACTCTGGGTGCTCGCAGATGCAGCGCCGGTCAAGCACGCTATGGCCAACCAGGACATCTCCAGATAGGTGGCCATGCTCAGCTGTTATGAGCCCACCGTCAGCCTCTTCCCTTCATCGAGCGAGGGGTCACCCGACGAGTCCGACTGCGACAGCAGCAGGGGTGCAGCTGAGATCCTGATGGCCGACACCAACAGGGGAGGCAATCTTGATCACGTCGCGGAGAATTCTCTCGAGCATGATGGCAGAGAGCGCCGCCACGGTGATGGCAACCACCACATTCTGCAACCGCTCACCGAGCAGCAGCGGAGCAACTCCAATGGAGGAACGATCAAGTCCTTCGCACCCCCATCACCGGGAACACCCCGGAGGAGATCATGCTAGAAAACGTGCAACTGGCCAACTTGGCCGAACGCGAGCGCCTCGAGCGGCTCCAGCATTCACTCGACGCTCGGGCTGCAAGGGACCAATCGAGCTCTAGTTGAATCTGCAGGCAGTTGTTTCCGAACAAGCGCCCGCGACACATTGGGGTGATGCCTACTCGTCTGGTGAAGTTTGCCACCGCCAATCGGATCGCTGATTCCATTCAGTCAAGTGACAGTGCGGCCGGGGAAGGCATTCGGCAGATCCAAGCTCTGACGAAGACGACCTCATAGCAGAATTCCATAGTGTCGTAGTCGCGCCACCGCATTCATAGCAAATTCATCCAGTCGGACACCATGCAGTTGGCTCATAGCCCACACGTGAACTGGCGACGCCAAAGGTCTCCTTCTCTTCTGAGAGGCCCGCAGGGAGACTAGAGGAGAGGTCATCGGGGCTGAAGCAGGTCGCCCACTCACGGGAGTGTCTCACTCGGTCGCTGTCCTCACGACCGCAGGCCAAGCCCTAATCAGCGTCCGGGTCACGAGGACGGTGACTACCGGGCCCCCGAGTTCAACGCTCGGTCTATCATCATGCAACAAGTGATCGATCGATCATGAGTGGGTCGGGGAGTGTCCGACCTCGAGTGCTTCGGCCGATACATCCGAGAGGCCGAAATCCCCTCCAACTACCGGTTGGAAACAGAGATCGGCAAATTCAACGGTGAGTCGAAGCCAGAGACCTGGATGGAAGACTACCGAGTGGCCATCTAGATCGGCGGCAGCGACGACTATGTCGCGATGAAGAATCTGCCCCTCATGTTGGAGGGGTCCGTGAGGGCGTGGCTCGACCAGCTACCCCCAGCAACATCCAGAGTTGGGGCGATCTCGTTCGAGTGTTCTTCAAGACATTGGAGGGCATGTACAAGCGCCTAGACGGACTGACGGGGCTGCAACACTGTGTCCAGAAGACTAAGGAGACTCTTCAAGAGTAGATCCATCGGTGTATCACTCTCCATAACACCATTGAGAACATCATTGAGCACCAGGCCGTGTGCGCTTTCAAAGCGAGCACTCGGTATCGAGAGCTCATCCTCAAGTCCGGACGGTCGGGGGACTTGTCCCTCGGTAGGTCCATGGAGATCGCAAACCGGTACGCGGACGGCGAAGAAGAAGACCTCCTCCGCAGTAGCAAGGGTCGAGCTAGCAAAACCCCTCAGTCGGGCAATGCTGGAAAGAAACAAAAGAAAAAAGGCGACCCATCAGGTAAAGCCGAAGTAGCTGTTGTCACAGGACAAGGCCAAAGAAAAACCAAGAAGAAGGACCGGGCTGGCAAGAAGAAAGCCGAGCCGAAGAGCAATCTATTAGACCAACCGTGTGCGATTCATTCTCGGAAAGACGAGGAGGGGGAGACTATCCCCGCCAAGCACACGACACGCGAATGCCAACTCCTTCGGACAGAGATGGGCGAAGAGACCTCCGGAGACAAGGAGGACGAGGACGACCCCGTGGATGCCTCCGGGTATCCTAACATTCAGGCGACCCTCATGATCTTCGCCAACGTCGAGAGGAAGAGCCGATTGAAAGTTATCAATCGGGAGGTGAACATGGCAGCCCTGACTGTCACAAAGTACATCGACTGGGCAATGATACGTCCATTTTGCATCATGCTTTTATATTGATATTTATCGCATTATGGGCTGTTATTACACATTATGGTACAATACTTATGCATTTTCTCTCTTATTTTATAAGGTTTACATGAAGAGGGAGAATGCCGGCAGCTGGAATTCTGGGCTAGAAAAGGAGCAAGTTTGAGATACCTATTCTGCACAACTCCAAAAGCCGTGAAAATCAGCGAGGAATTATTTTGGAATATATCAAAAATACTGGGCGGAAGAAATACTGGAGGGGAGCCACCAGGAGGTCATGAGCCTGCCAGGCAGGCCTGGGGGCTCGTGGGCCCCCTGTTACCCCTCCGGCTCCCATCTTCTACTATATGGAGGGTTTCGTCCCAGAAAAAAAATCAAGGGACAACTTTCGAGAAGAAATGCCGCTGCCACGAGGTGGAACTTGAGCAGAACCAATCTAGAGCTCCGGCAGGGCCGTCCGGCCGGGGAAACTTCCCTCCCGGAGGGGGAAATTGTCGCCATCGTCATCACCAACACTCCTCTCATCGGAGGGGACTCATCTCCATCAACATCTTCATCAACACCATCTCATCTCCAAACCCTAGTTCACCTCTTGTACCCAATCTCGGTCTCGCGACTCCGATTGGTACTTGTAAGGTTGCGAGTAGTGTTAATTACTCCTTGTAGTTGACGCTAGTTGGATTACTTTGTGGAAGATCATATGTTCAGATCCTGCATGCTATTCAATACCTCTCTGATCATGAACATAATTACGCTTTGTGAGTAGTTACGTTTGTTCCTGAGGACATGGGATAAGTCTTGCTATAAGTAGTCATGTGAATCTGGTATTCGTTCGATATTTTGATGCGTTGTATGTTGTCTTTCCTCTAGTGGTGTTATGTGAACGTCGACTACATGACACTTCACCATTATTTGGGCCTATAGGAAGGCATTTGGAAGTAATAAGTAGATGATGGGTTCCTAGAGTGACAGAAGCTTAAACCCTAGTTTATGCGTTGCTTTGCAAGGGGCTGATTTGGATCCACTAGTTTAATGCTATGGTTAGACTTTGTCTTAATTCTTCTTTCGTAGTTGCATATGCTTGCGAGAGGGGTTAATCATAAGTGGGAAGTTTGTCCAAGTAAGTACAGCACCCAAGCACCGGTCCACCCACATATCAAACTATCAAAGTAGCAAACGCGAATCATATGAACATGATGAAAACTAGCTTGACGGAAATTCCCATGTGTCCTCGGGAGCGCATTACCTTATATAAGGGTTCGTCCAGGCTTGTCCCTTGCTACAAAAGGGATTGGGCCATCTTGCTGCACCTTTGTTACTATTGTTACTTGTTACCCGTTACAAATTATCTTATCCCGCAACTATGTATTACCGATAATTTCAGTGCTTGTAGAGAATACCTTGCTGAAAACCACTTGTCATTTCCTTCTGCTCCTAGTTGGGTTCAAAACTCTTACTTATCGAAAGGACTAAGATAGATCCCTTATACTTGTGGGTCATCAAGACTCTTTTCTGGCGCCTTTGCCGGGGAGTGAAGCGCCTTTGGTGAGTGGAATTTGGTAAGGAAACATTTATATAGTGTGCTGAAATTTATTGTCACTTGTCACTATGGAAACTAATCCTTTGAGGGGCTTGTTCAGGGTATCTTCACCTCGACCGGAAGCACAAAGAGTTGCTCCTCAACCTACCGCACGTACTGAAAATATTTATTATGAAATTCCTTCGGGTATGCTAGAGAAACTGTTGGCTATTCCTTCTACATGAGATGGAACATCACATCCCGACTTGCATCTAATCTATGTAGATGAATTTTGTGGTTTATTTAAGCTTGTGGGTTTGCCCGAGGAT
The DNA here is from genome assembly GCF_904849725.1 of Hordeum vulgare subsp. vulgare. Taxonomy (NCBI): domain Eukaryota; kingdom Viridiplantae; phylum Streptophyta; class Magnoliopsida; order Poales; family Poaceae; genus Hordeum; species Hordeum vulgare. The sequence goes on along the minus strand of NC_058520.1, from coordinate 293,846,723 downwards.
GAGGTCAATAAGAAGGTCTTTCCCTTATATTTGATGGATAAAGCATGAAAATGATATGCATATGGATGAAAGGAATGAGATAGATAGAGTTATCTTTGAACAACGTCCTATCCTTAAAAATAATTTGCCTGTTGAATTACTTGGAGATCCACCTCCACCAAAGGGTGATCCTGTGTTTGAGCTTAAACAATTACCTGATACTCTTAAGTATGCTTATCTTGATGAAAAAGAGATATATCCTGTTATTATTAGTGCTAACCTTTGAAAGTATGAGGAAAAGAAATTATTGAAAACTTTGAGGAAGCACCGTGCTGCTATTGGATATACTCTTGATGATCTTAAGGGCATTAGTCCCACTCGATGCCAGCATAAAATTAAAACTGATCCTGATTCCAAACCAGTTGCCGATCACCAACGAAGATTAAATCCTAAGATGAAAGAGGTGGTAAGAAAAGAAATACTAAAGCTCCTGGAAGCAGGTATTATTTATCTTGTTGCTCATAGTGATTGGGTAAGTCCGGTGCATTGTGTCCCTAAGAAGGGAGGTATTACCGTTGTCCCTAATGATAAAGATGAATTGATCTCACGAAGAATTGTTACATGCTATAGGATGGTAATTGATTTTAGGAAATTAAATAAAGCTACTAAGAAAGATCATTACCCTTTAACTTTTATCGATCAAATGCTAGAAAGATTGTCTAAACATACACACTTTTTCTTTGTAGATGGTTATTCTGGTTTCTCCCAAATACGTGTTTCACAATCTGATGAGGAGAAAACCACTTTTACTTGCCCTTTCAGTATCTTTTCTTATAGACATATGCCTTTTGGTTTATGTAATGCACCTGCTACCTTTCAAAGATGTATGATGGCTATATTCTCTGACTTTTGTGAAAAGATTGTTGAGGTTTTCATGGATGATTTCTCCGTATACGGATCTTCTTTTGATGATTGCTTGAGCAACCTTGATCGAGTTTTGCAGAGATGTAAAGATACTAACCTTGTCTTGAATTGGGAGAAGTGCCACTTTATGGTTAATGAAGGCATTGTCTTGGGACATAAAATTTCTGAAAGAGGTATTGAAGTCGATAAGGCTAAAGTTGATGCGATCGAGAAAATGCCATGCCCTTCAGACATTAAAGGTATAAGAGGTTTCCTTGATCATGCTGGTTTCTATAGAAGGTTTATTAAAGACTTCTCTAAGATTTCTAGGCCTCTCACCAATCTCTTGCAAAAATATATTCCATTTGTTTTTTATGATGATTGTGAAGAAGCATTTGAAATACTTAAGAGGCCTTGATAACTGCACCTATTGTTCAACCACCTGATTGGAACCTACCTTTTGAAATTATGTGTGATGCTAGTGATTATGTTGTTGGTTCTGTTCTAGGAGAAAGAGTTGATAAGAAATTAAATGTTATTCATTATGCTAGTAAAACTCTAGACAGTGCCCAAAGAAACTATGCTACTACTAAAAAAGAATTTTTAGCAATTGTGTTTGCATGTGATAAGTTCAATCTTATATTGTTCATTCCAAAGTTACTATTCACACTGATCATACTGCTATTAAATATCTCATGGAAAAGAAAGATGCTAAACCTAGACTTCTTAGATGGGTTCTCTTGCTACAAGAATTTGATTTGCATATTGTTGATAGGAAGGGTGCTAAGAACCCCGTAGCAGATAACTTGTCTAGGTTAGAGAATGTTCTTGATGACCCAAAACCTATTGATGATAGCTTTCCTGATGAACAATTGAATGTCATCAATGCTTCACGCAGTACACCATGGTATGCTGATTATGCTAATTATATTGTTGCTAAATATATACCACCTAGTTTCACATACCAACAAAAGAAAAAGTTCTTTTATGATTTGAGACATTACTTTTGGGATGATCCTCACCTTTATAAATAAGGAGTAGATGGTGTTATTAGACGTTGTGTACCTGAGCATGAACAGGGACAGATCCTACAGAAGTGTCACTCTGAGGCTTGCGGAGGACACCATGCGGGAGATAGAACTGCACACAAGGTATTGCAATCCGGTTTTTATTGGCCTACTCTCTTCAAGGATGCTCTTAAGTTTGTCTTGTCTTGTGATGAATGTCAAAGAATAGGTAATATTAGTAAACGTCAGGAAATGCCTATGAATTATTCACTTGTTATTGAACCATTTGATGTTTGGGGTTTTGATTTTATGGGACCTTTTCAAAAGTCCAATGGGTATACTCATATTCTAGTTTTTGTTGATTACGTTACTAAGTGGGTAGAAGCTATTCCAACTAGTAGTGCTGATCATAACACCTCTATTAAGATGCTTAAAGAAGTTATTTTTCCTTGATTTGGAGTCCCTAGATATTTAATGACTGATGGTGGTTCACATTTTATTCATGATGCTTTCCGTAAAATGCTTGCTAAGTATGATGTCAACCATAGAATTGCATCTCCTTATCATTCTCAGTCTAGTGGTCAAGTAGAGTTAAGTAATAGAGAAATTAAATTAATTTTGTAAAAGACTGTTAATAGGTCTAGAAAGAATTGGTCTAAGAAACTTGATGATGCACGGTGGGCTTATATGACTGCTTATAAGAATCCCATGGTCATGTCTCCCTACAAAATGGTTTACGGTAAAGCATGTCATTTACTTCTTGAGCTAGAGCATAAGGCTTATTGGACAATCTAAGAGCTCAACTTTGATTTCAAACTTGCTGGTGAGAAGAGGTTATTTGATATTAGCTCACTTGATGAATGGAGAACTCAGGCATATGAAAATGCCAAGTTGTTTAAAGAAAAAGTTAAGAGGTGTCATGATAAAAGGATACAAAAACGTGAGTTCAATGTAGGTGATTATGTCTTGCTATACAATTCTCGTTTAAGATTTTTTGCAGGCAAACTTCTCTCTAAATGGGAAGGACCTTAGATTGTTGAGGAAGTATATCATTCCGGTGGCATAAAAATCAACAACGCAGAAGGTAATTTTCCGTGAGTTGTATATGGGCAAAGAATCAAGCATTATATCTCAGGTACTCCCATAAATGTTGAAAGCAATATTATTAATAGCATAACTCCAGAGGAGTACATAAGGGATATTTAACAGCTTGTTTCAGACTCAAAAACGAAGAGGTATGTGATACGGTAAGTAAACCGACTCCAAAACTTTTCCAATAACATTTTTATCCGTTTTGGAATATTTAGAAAAATAGAAAAATTTAAAGTAGTCCGGAAAGTGCACGAGGAGGTGACAAACCTGCGAGGCGCGCCCCACCCCCTGGGCACGTCTGGGGGGCTCGTGAGCACCTCGTGTATCTCCCGGACTCCGTTTTCTTGTGGAATACTCCTTATGGTTAGTAAAAATTCATTATATAATCTCTCAAAAGGTCTGACCCTCGTATCACGCAAATATCCTCTGTTTCTATTTCGAGCCTGTTTGAGTAGCGGATTTAGGGCAAGGATGTCGTCTCAGGAATCTCTCGGGGAGAACAATTTGCCTCAAATCTATGAAGAAGTAAATGCTGATTTGAAAAGGGTGGAAGTCACAGAGGCTAAGGAAGAGCTACTGGAAGAGACCAAGGGCAAAACTAAGGAGGAGAATCCGGCATCGGATGAAGGGCAATCTGTGCTCAACAAGGAAGAAGCTGAGGAAGAGGATTTCCTCCAACCCTACCTCCACCTGCTATCCCCATACTTGATCGAACTCTTGGGGTTATGTGAAATAACCCCTGTTCGCAATACTTATCTCACCCGTGAAGTTATTTCGCTGGAGAAACGAATCACATAGCTCCAAAGTATAAATCGAAGATGGATGGCCCTCTTGGAACTAGAAGACGGGATTGCTTCACCACCATCACCTCTGAAGGAAGACAATTAAACACATGGGTATGGGCACTCCCCTTGGCTTGTGCCAAGCTTGGGGGAGTTGGCCCGATATCGTATCACCATCACATCTTTTGCCTTTACCTTTATCTTAGTTCGATCTTTTTTGGTAATATCTTTATCTAGTAGAATAAAGTTCTTAGTATGATCTAGGCTTGAGTTTTGCTTTGTGTTACCCCCAATGTAATCGAGTTAGTGAGTTATATAATAAAGAGTGTTTTAGTTAAGGGCTTTGCTTCATGCCATGATCTAAAGAAAAGAATAATAATAGAACACAAGCGTGAAAGATCATGTGATGATCCTATGGGAAGTGGTGGCTTCACATATAAAAATAATGTTGATTGAAACTTGTTGTGGGTGGACAAACGTAGACCTTGGTCATTGTTGCAATTAATAGGAATTAATAAAGAAAGAGAGGTTCACATATAAATATATCATATTTGACAACGTCTATGAGTGTGAACACTCACTAAACTATTAGATGCTGAGAAGGAGATGTTGGATAAGGAAGACAACATAATGAATTATGTTTCCTTGGTTCCGAACAATATTATATGACAAGAGATCCCTTAGCATGTGACGCTTGCTTCCACCTCATATCAGCCAAAACTTCCGCACTAAGTAGAGATACTACTTGTGCATCCATAAACCCTCAACCAGTTTTGCCATGAGAGTCCACCACACCTACCTATGGATTGAATAAGATCCCTCAAGTAAGTTTTCATCGGTGCAAGCAATAAAAGTTGCTCCCTAAATATGTATGATCTATTAGTGTGTGGAAAATAAGCTTTGTACGAACCTGTGATGAGGAAGACATAAAAGAGACAGACTGCATAATAAAGTTCTTTATCACAGGAGGCAATATAAAGTGACGTTCCTTCACACTAAGAGATCACACATCCAAACCTCAAAGGCGCATGACAACCTCTGCTTCCCTCTGCGAAGGGCCTATCTTGTACCTTTGCTTTTTTATCTTTAAAGTCATGGTGATCGACACCAGTTCCTTATTTCGCCATTATCTTGGCAAGCGTCATGTGCTAGGGAAAGATCTATATTCATATATCAACTTGGAAGGAAGTAATCATGAGTTATTATTGTTAACATTACCCTTGAGGTCAATAGTTGGGAGGCGAAACTATAAGCCCCTATCTTTCTCTGTGTCCAACTGAAACTTTGATCTCATGAGTACCGCATGAGTTTTAGCAATTGTAGAAGACTAGATTGAGTATGTGGATTTGCTTTATAAGCTCTCATTTCACTCTTTCCGATGTTATGATAAATTGCAATTGCTTCAATGACTAAAGACTATTGGTTGTTAATTCTCAATAAGGTTCTTGATCCATACTTTACATTGTGAAGGAATTGTCACTTTAGCATAAGAGATTATATGACGATATTGCTGTTCTAAATATGATCATGATGCCTACATGTTTGTATTTTTTTTATCGACACCTCTATCTCTAAACAAGTGGGCACATTTATTGATCTCGGCTTCCGCTTGAGGACAAGCGAGGTCTAAGCTTGGGGAGTTGATACGTCTATTTTGCATCATGCTTTTATATTGATATTTATCGCATTATGGGCTGTTATTACACATTATGGTACAATACTTATGCCTTTTCTGTCTTATTTTATAAGGTTTACATGAAGAGGGACAATGCCGACAGCTGGAATTCTGGGCTGGAAAAGGAGCAAGTTTGAGATACCTATTTTGCACAACTCTAAAAGCCGTGAAAATCAGCGAGGAATTATTTTGGAATATAAAAAAAATACTGGGTGGAAGAAATACTGGAGGGGAGCCACCAGGAGGTCACGAGCCTGCCAGGCGCGCCCCACCCCCTGGGCGCGCCTGGGGGCTCGTGGGGCCCCTGTTACCCCTCCGGCTCCCATCTTCTGCTATATGGAGGGTTTCGTCCCAGAAAAAATCAAGAGAGAGATTTCGGGAAGAAACGCCGCCGCCACGAGGCGAAACTTGAGCAGAACCAATCTACAGCTCCGGCAGGGCCGTCCTACTGGGGAAACTTCCCTCCCGGAGGGGGAAATCATCGCCATCGTCATCACCAACTCTCCTCTCATCGGAGGGGACTCATCTCCATCAACATCTTCATCAGCACCATCTCATCTCCAAACCCTAGTTCATCTGTTGTACCCAATCTCCGTCTCGCGACTCCGATTGGTACTTGTAAGGTTGTCAGTAGTTTAGTTACTCCTTGTAGTTGATGCTAGTTGGACTACTTGGTGGAAGATCATATGTTCAGATCCCTAATGCTATTCATTACCTTTGTGATCATGAACATAATTATGCTTTGTGAGTAGTTACTTTGTTCCTGTGGAAATGGGATAAGTCTTGATATAAGTAGTCATGTGAATTTGGTATTAATTCGATATTTTGATGTGTTGTATGTTGTCTTTCCTCTAGTGGTGTTATGTGAACGTCGACTACATGACACTTCACCATTATTTGGGCCTAGAGGAAGGCATTGGGAAGTAATAAGTAGATGATGGGTTGCTAGAGTGACAGAAGCTAAAACCCTAGTTTATGTGTTGCTTCGCAAGGGGCTGATTTGGATCCACCAGTTTAATGCTAAGGTTAGACTTTGTCTTAATTCTTCTTTTGTAGTTGTGGATGCTTGCGAGAGGGGTTAATCATAAGTGGGATGTTTTTCCAAGTAAGGACATCACCCAAGCACCGGTCCACGCACATATCAAACTATCAAAGTAGCGAACGTGAATCATATGAACATGATGAAAACTAGCTTGATGGAAATTCCCATGTGTCCTCGGGAGAGCTTTACCTTATATAAGAGTTCGTCCAGGCTTGTCCCTTGGTACAAAAGGGATTGGGCCATCTTGCTGCACCTTTGTTACTATTGTTACTTGTTACCCGTTATGAATTATCTTATCCCGCAACTACCTGTTACCGATAATTTCAGTGCTTGCAAAGAATACCTTGCTGAAAACCATTTGTCATTTCCTTCTACTCCTCGTTGGGTTCGACACTCTTACTTATCGAAAGGACTACGATAGATCCCCTATACTTGTGGGTCATCCGGCAAAGCCGCCCGTCACCTTCGACCAGTCAGACCACCCCGCAAGCATAGCCACTCCCGGGAGGTTGGCGCTGGTGGTCGACCCTGCAGTCAACGGGTTCCGACTGCGGAAAGTCCTCATGGCCGGAGGCAGCGGCCTCAACATCATCTACGTGGACACCCTCAAGGCCATGGACATCTTGTTGTCCCGACTGAGCAAGAGTAACATGTAGTTCCATGGGGTCATCCCCGGGAAGAAAGCCGAGTCACTCGGTCAAATCACTCCGAGTGTTGTATTCGGTAGTGAGAATTTTTTTCACCAGGAATGGTTCACTTTCGAGGTGCTCGACGTTCGTAACGCCTATCACGCCATCCTGGGTAGGCCCACCTATGCACATTTCATGGCACATCCATGTTACGCGTATCTTAAACTTAAGAAGCCATGTACAAAAGGAGTGATCACGATGACTTTCAGTCGGAAGGTTGCTGAAGAGTGCCTCCACCAAGGCTCTAGGATTGCTAACGAGCGGGTCCTTGGAGCAGAGCTTGATGGGTGCAAGAAAGCGGTGGACACCGCAGATATGCTCAATCTGAAGCGGCGAGCCACTGAATCAGCCTTTCACTCGGCCGACGAGATGAAGCAGGTTCAGATCCATCCTACCGATCTGAATGCTGCTGCGACTAACATCTCCACTTCACTCAGAGAAAAATAGGAAACCGAGATCGTCCAGTTACTCCGTGAGAATTGGGACATCTTTGCATGGAAGCCGTATGACATGACGGGGATTCCTAGGGAGCTGGCTGAGCATCGCCTCCGAGTGGACCCGAAGATCAAGACCGTCAAGGAACACATGCACCGCTCCTCCATGGAGAAGTGTAAGGCAGTCGGCGAGGAGATCGCTCGGCTCCTATCAGCCGAGTTCATTCGCGAGTACTACCACTCCAAGTGGTGGGTAAACATGGTCCTAGTGCCAAATAAGAACAACACACTCCGAATGTGTATTGACTTCAAGCACCTCAACCGGGCTTGCCCGAAGGATCACTTCCCTTTGCCTCGCACACATCAAATGATAGATTCTAGTGCCGGATGTGAACACCTGTCTTTCCTGGATGCGTACCTTGGGTACCACCAGATCTAAGTGTATGGACCGAATGGAATAAAGACAACCTTCCTCACCCCATTCGGGTGTTTTTGTTACATAATGAGACCATTCGGTCTCAAAAACGCTGGAGCTACATTCCAGCGTATGATTCAAAAGTGTCTACAGAAACAAATCAGTCGAAATGTCTAAGCATATATGGACGACATCATGGTCAAGTCCAAGGAGGGTTCTGACATCCTGGTCGACCTCGCCGAAACCTCCGCCAACCTTCGACGCTTCGGGATCAAGCTCAACCCGTCCAAATGTAACTTTGATGTATCAGCCGGTAAGCTACTTGGTTTCCCTATTTCCGAGCGAGGGATCGATGCTAATCCCGACAAGATCAGATCCATCGTCTAGATGAGACGGCCGGAGCACATCCACGATGTGCAAAGGCTTACGGGCTACCTCACGACCCTGAGTCACTTCATCTCGAGACTCGGTGAGAAGGCCCTGCCTCTCTACCGATTGATGAAGAAATCCGTCAGTTTTGAGTGGACTGATGAAGCATAGGTCACATTCGACCAACTCAAAGCTCTATTTTCCACCCAGTCGGTGTTGGTTGCTCCGAGCAGCCAGGAGCCCTTTCTCCTATACATCGTTGCCACTAGCCAAGTCGTTAGCACCGTACGCACCGTGGAGCGGGAAGAATCGGGCAAAACATACAAGGTACAAAGGCCAATCTACTACATTTCCGAAGTGTTGACCCCTTCAAAACAGAGGTATCCGCACTATCAGAAGCTGGTCTATGAGATCTGCTTGACCATGAAGAAGGTGCTCCACCATTTACAAGATCACTTAGTCACTATCATCAATGACGATCCCTTTGCGGAAATTCTGCACAATCGGGATGCAAATGGCTGAGTGGCCATATGGGCGATTGAACTCCTGCCACTTGAGATCAAGTTCAAAGCCAAGGAAACAATCAAGTCTCAGGCCCTGGCGGATTTCCTTGCCGACTAGGTAGAGCAAGAGCAGCCTGCGCTAGTTGTCCCCGAGCATTGGACTATGTTCTTCGATGGATCCAAGATGCTACATGGCTTGGGGGCTAGGGTGGTTCTTGTTTTCCCCAAGGGATATCAATTGAGCTATGTTCTCCAAATTCACTTTGATTCGTCCAACAATGAGGCGGAGTACGAGGCCCTCCTGTATGGGCTGTGCATGGCCATCTCACTCGGCATCCATGGATTGATGGTTTATGGTGACTTGGATCTTGTTGTCAACCAAGTCATGAAGGAATGGGACATCTGAAGCCCAGCAATGACAGCCTACTGCAACATGGTGAGGAAGCCGGAGAAAAACTTTCAAGGATTGGAACTACACCATGTGCCCTATACCAACAACCAAGCAGCCGACGACTTGGTGAAGATCGGGTCCACTCGGAGGACTGTTCCAAAGGGCGTGTTCCTCGAGCACCTATACGCCCCGTCGATCAAGGAGGATCCGTTCACCGAGGAGCCCCCGTAAGCGATCGATCTGTCTAATCCAACTCAAATCGACGTCCCGACCGTGGTCGTCCTCATCCATGAGATACTGGCCATCACTCCCGAATGGACACAACCTCATTTAGCTTACTTGCTCTGGCAAGAGCGTCCCTAGGATGAAGAGGAAGCCCGCTAGATTGTTTGGAGGTCTAAAGCTTTTGAAGTACTCGGAGACAAACTATAAAAAAAGAGTGTCACATGAGTCAGCTAGAAGTGCATCTCCTCGGAGGAAGGACTTTAAATCTTGCATGAGATCCACTCGGGAACCTGCGGACACCATGCGTCCTCTCGGACCTTGGTGGCAAAGGCCTTCCGATCGGGTTTTTAGTGGCTCCGAGCGAATGAGGCTGCAAGGAACTTGGTGGACTTGTGCGTCGGAAGCCAGTTCTACAAGAATCAGTCGCACAATCCTGCATCCGCACTGAAGACGATCCCGCTCACTTGGCCATTCACCGTATGGGGCCTCGACATGGTCGGCCATTTGCGCACCAGGTTGAGCGGATTCACCCCCCTGCTAGTCGCGGTGGATAACTTCACCAAGTGGGTTGAAGTCAAACCCATCAAAAGTTTGTTCGCGGCGACTGCCGTCAGCTTCATTCGGCAGATCATGTTTAGATTTGGAGTTCCCCACAACATCATCACGGACAACGGGTCCAACTTCGAATCGGACGAGTTCCGCGAGTTTTGCCACTCCGAGGTCACTTGGGTTAACTATGCCAGTGTGGCCCACCCGACGTCGATTGGAGAGGCGGAACAGGCGAATGGCATGATACTCCAAGGACTGAAGCCCCGACTGATGAGAGATCTCAAATATGCCTCTGGCGCTTGGGTCGAACGACTCCAAACCGTTCGACAGGGCGAACACCTTTCTTCATGGTGTACGGCTGGGAAGCCATCCTGCCGAGTGACTTGCAAGAGAACTCCCCGCGAGTGGAGCAGTACAATGAAGCCGAAGCTGAAGTAGTGCACCAAGGCAACCTTTATCTTCTGGAGGAAGAGAGGGAACAAGCCCTCATTCGATCAACGGCATACCAGCAAGACCTTTGACGCTACCATGACATACAAGTCAGGGGCCGAGCATTTGAAGATGGGGATCTAGTCCTCCAACTGAACCAACAGAAACCCCACAAGCTGACACCTCCATGGCAAGGGCCACCACCATCTCCAAAGTTTTTCACAATGGAGCTTACCGGCTGTAGAACATCGACAATGACATAGAAGAACCCAGAGGTTGGAATGCGGACCTGCTGTGCAAGTTCTACACATAGAAATTTCTTCATTCCTGTAATGAATCCGAATGAATAGAAGAATACAGTGCTCACTTTCTTCAACTATCTTCGAAGACATCACTCAGCTGAAACACACCCCCAATGGGTGTAAAATCCTTAACTGCGAACCCGTCTTCGCTTAAGGTAAAACCTGCCTCGAGTACGGACGACCTCCTCACGCGGGGGCTTAGCTGCCGAGCAATTTTTGCCTAAGTTAAAACGGTTTCGAATGAGGACACAATCGTCATTCAGATGCCATGATGGACAAGACCATCAATGAGTCAGAAAGGACTATCATCTCGATAGCGAACCTGATTCGCCTAAGGTGGACCCTTCTTCGAGTGATTGTGGAAACCTCCACACTCGGGGGCTTATCTGCGAACAAGCTTTCGCCTAGGTTAAAGTGGTTTCAAATGAAGGCAAGACCTTCGTTCGGGTGCCAAGATGAGAAAAACAAACATTTCTTGGTAGCGAACCCATTTCGCCTAAGGTAGACCCTTCCCCGAGTGATCTTGGAAACTTCCACGCTCGGTGGCTTAGTTGCGAACCAGCTTTCGCCTAAGTTAAAGCGGTCCCGAATGGAAGCAAGACTTTCATTTGGACTCCAAGATGAATAGGACAATCATTCTTAGCAGTGAATCCGTTCTCGCCTAGGGTAAATCCTGCCCCAAGTAGGGAGAACGTCCATGTTTGGGGGTTTAGCTGCGGACCATCTTTCGCCTAAATCAAAATGTTTCCGAATGAGGACAGGATCGTCATTCGGATACCTTGATGGACAGGACCATCAACGAGTCCGCAAGGACTATCATCTCGGTAGCGAACCTGCTTTGCCTAAGGTGGACCCTTCTTTGAGTGATCGTGGAAACCTCCACACTCGGGGGCTTAGCTGTGAACCAGCTTTCCCCTAAGTTAAAGTGGTTCCAAATGAAGGCAAGACCTACGTTCGGGCGCCAAGATGAGTCAAACAAACATTTCCTGGTAGCGAACCCGTTTCGCCTAACGCAGACCCTTCCGTGAGTTATTGTGGAAACTTCCACACTCGTGGGCTTAGCTGTGAACCAGCTTTCGCCTAAGTTAAAGTGGTCCCGAATGGAAGCAAGATGAATTCGCCGGGATGCTGAATATGGCCACCGGAGATGATTTCCCCTCTCCGATAGGGTACTTGAAAGACTCGAGATGGGTTTTTCGTCAATACATAGAGTTGCAGCGGTGGAGTGGAAGTTCTCTTTTTATTTCTTGGGGTTCTGGTATATATAGGATTTTTAGGGTTGGAATCATGCCAAACAGAGCCATGTGGGCCATATCGTGGGAATGACCCTGACAATAGTACCTAGGGGTACGAACGGAGGGGTGAAGTCTAACTAGGCGAAGTGGATGCACTCGGATTTACGAGTTTAGGCCCCACTTAGAAGTGGTAACAACCCTACGTCTCGAGCCCTCAGACTGCTGTATTCTTATGGGGGTGTAAAAGATTACAAGTTCTAAACCCTTGAGCTGGAGCCCGGGAAGGGCTTATATAGTAGCTGCCACAATCGGCCAAGCTTCATTACAAGGAAATTAATGATAATAAAGAGGGGAGTTACTAGAAACGACAACTTTAACCATTGGCGTTAGGAGTAATGTGAGTCTTCACTGCACTTCACGTGGTGGATGAAGTCCTTAGCCGCTGCTGCTTCTTCGGCGTCTTCACCTTGCTGTGGTCCGAGTGAAAGATGTGTCCGACTGATAAAAGGTGGTCCGAGTGACTCTAAGCAGGCCAACTGACTCTGAGCAGGCCGAGTGATTGTTGCTGAACTGAATGAGGTCGAGGCTTCAACAGTGACTTTAAGGACACTAATGTCTGTAAGGGGTCCTAGGTGAGCCTAAGGAAGCAAGTCCGTAGGCCTACCCCTGATGTACAACCCCATGAGTAGTGCCTGAATCGGTTGAGGTTTTGTAGACTAAATGAATGACTTCCTTTGATGTCTTCGGTGCCTTGGAAATTATTGAGCTGCAACACGGAGCTGGGTCATTCGGGCATTCGGAAAACCTCCACAGATTCAAGAGTGACGAATTTCGACTGTCCAGTATACGGGTACAACTACAGTCGATGGTGGAGGACTATCTTTGGGAAGAAAGATTCCATGAATTGGGCATACGAGAGTTTGGAACTCCGCGAGCTCAATCGACGAGCGGGGATGGACCCCTGCCTGTATTGAGGGAAGGACGATGGGGTGGATTTTTTTGCGATTTTTTGAATCAAGGGAGCGTGCCTGGGGACGACAGTTTTGGCAGAGACTTGGGTAGTGGAAGTAGTGGGGCGACGCCCCTATTTCTGCGCCTGTAATGTTGCGGTTATGCTACAGTGCGTGCGATTCCCGGAATACTATAGATCCTCCTTGTACTAGCGATGTGCTCAATGTGGTTTCCTGTCGTTGGGTATTTAAGGCCCGAAACGGAGGAAAGAGAGAAGGAATCGTGTCCCGAGACTAGATTCTTGCCGTCCCCGCTTCCGCCACTTGCCACCCAAGACCAGAATCGTCGACTGTCTCCATCGATCTCCAGCACCCACTTTTCCGCTGTCGAGCATGGCGAAGGGAGCAACTGTCGGGACCCCGATCCTAAGCCATAGGAATCCAGCATGTAACACATCGCATCTCTTTGCGGTCTCACGCACGATTATCCCCACGGCTGCAGCCTTACCTTAGTCGGGACCATTCGCGTCTTTTGACTCGCGTATGCAATTGTGTCGCTAGCAATCCAATGTCAAAGAACCCGGATCGACATGTCTAGTCATACACTAAAGTGGCAGCTCCGTACAGGTACATGCATACATGACCCAGCAAAGCAGCTGTCGGCCATCAGCGAGTGTAGACGAGTCGTAGCAAGCTACAAGGACTCCATTACAACGTGCGACATTTCCCAAAGTGACACACACATCAGCTAAGAAGGACACATGCCATTCAACCAATGTGTCCGGAGCAGTAGCGAACTACCATGGCTCGATGGAATCACAAAGGGGCATTTCCCCGTAAGGAGTGCTACTAAGGCATACGACTAGGTATTCGAACCCCATACATATCAAGTACAACACACGTACGCATAGCATACCGATATGTATAGATACATCGATGGCATCACAACATAACCATAAACATACAACTTTATTTAGAGGGCTCAGACGAGCCACACACATAATATTACACAAGTAGGGTCTCACGACCCATCTTCATAATTCATACACACAAGTCTTACAAGCCAGCGGAAGAGTAAAACTGTCTGAGTACAGACAGATGGAAAGATAAGGGCACATGGCCTGACTATCTACAGACCCATCCTAGGGCCAGATCATAGCTGGGATACCAACTACTCGTCGTCGTCGATGTCTAGGTAGAACCCTCCATTAGGGTCATTAACAACCTCTGCAACAAAATATTAAGCAAAGGTGAGTACAAAAGTACTCAGCAAGACTTTAGGATAATTTATCTACTCATGCAATGTATCATCAAGGAGTTGTGGAGTTTCATGCAGAAATCCAGCATTTGACTCTTGGCGAGACAACTTGCATTTTTAAATAGTTTTGACAACTATGTTTCCTCGCACACGAGTCCACTAATCACCACAACAATACTCCGTCATGGAATCATTCCGTCTCCCTACGGAAATGTCGTCCACGACACTCACACTTATCTTGACAATTTTTTGAGTAGCCATTATAGTTATCTATGAACAATATATGTTTCCAAGTAGTCCATATCCGCGGAAGCGACTATTCGAATAGATAATAACCCTGCAGGGGTGTACTTCTTCACACACGCTCTCGCCACTTATGGCCATGTGCACGTCATGCACCTCGACAACCTTCAAGCGGAAGCCCAGCGAGGGAGTCGGCCACGACCGTTAACCACGCTAATACTTAGTCCAGGTTTATCGCCTATCTGACGGTAACCCGCACGGAAGTTCGGCCGAGGTTTCTTCCACGGCCCCAAATGATGTGCGCATGGTTCCCAAGCCCACCATCCGGGTGCCACTTGGTACACCGTGCCATTGCCTACCGCATCATAGCCCACTTCTAAGGTCACCGCTACGCACGGCCTCCAGCATGACTATAAACACCAGAAACTACTTGCAACTCCTGGACCGAGTACTAAGCGGTTAATAAGTCGAGCGGGGTCATATTTCAGGGCCCAACATGTGGTAGTATCTTCTCTTGGATTGCATATACGGAACTCAGTTCCTAAGGATGGTTCCAATGAAACAACCCGCCATATACTCCTACATAGCCTTTCACCGGTACCTTTACCAAATCAGGTTCAACACACCACCTTTACTAGTGAACACATTCTCACAATTGTATTCATCACCTAGATGACAGACCATACACAACTCTAAGCATAGCATGTGTAGCAGGATAAGGCACATCATGGCTCAAGTATCTACCAGGTATGCTAGGTTGCAAGGTTCAGCTATTTACTGTGACAAGGACAGGTCATGCAAAGGAAGGGGGTTCAACAAACGTGATAAAAGCAGTGAAAGCATTTTGACCTAATGCAATAAGTAAGAGCAGGAGCGAGAACATGGGATTTATCGGGATGATCAAAATGGTTGCTTGCCTTGTTGCTCAGTAGAGGGGTGATATCCGTCAGTTGGATAATCAGACGTATCCGGAGGGGCGGAGCCTACCGGAATAACAACAATCAATCAATATAAAACATATTCAACAAAATGATGCATGAAATGCAATGTAGCATGGTTTGAGATGACTAGCAGAACCCTTTGGGGTGATCTTTATTTGAAATCAAAATTCAATATCATTTGAATTATAATTTATCAAATTCTTTTTATTGATTTGACCTGATGTTGTTTCATAACTTTGTTTTTCATGCATGAAAATAGCACCATTGGATTCCTTGAATTTTTCTAATCCTTTTCTATGAATTTCCAAAGTTTTGAACTTATTCTGGAATTATTTTTAAACAGAAAAGTATTTATTGCATCAGCATGACATCAGCAGGTCAATCTGGCCGTTGAAAGTCAAAACTGACCAGTGGGACCCACTGGTCAGTGACTCTGGCCAGATTTTAGTTTAAATTTAACTTAATTAACAAATTATCAGGGTTGGACCCACATGTTAGTGTATGTTTAAGTTTTTATTTAATTAATTATTTTTATTAACCTAATCCTAATTAGCCAGGGGGCTGGCCCCACATGCTAATGACTCAGGTGAGTCAGATCCACCGGCGGTGAGGTCAATCTCGCCGGCGGTGAGCCTCGAGCGACCACCAGAATGGTGGAGGGGCTCAGAAATGCATCTCCGATGACCAAACTTCACGTGGAAGGCACCAGACGAATGACACTTTCCCCGCAGCTCCATTTTTGCACGCAGTAGGGGATGAAATGGCCGGAGATGACGCCGACGGCGAGCTTGGCGGCTGCCAAAGTTCGGGCTATGTCGGGATCGACGAAACCGAAGGCAAAACGAGCGAGGCTTAGCTCCTAGAGCACCTACGCAACGCACTAAAGCCATTGATGGCCTCAGAATGACCAGCCAATCACCGGAGGGCTACCGGCGACGAGGTTCGGCGGCGGATCTCGTCGGGCTCTGGTGGAATCGGGGCCTAGAGCTCGAGATCGAAGGGGAAAACTTAGGGGAAAGAACCCTAAGTTCCCGGGGAATGCAGAGGCGTCGAGAGTGGGCGCGGGGATTGCCTGAGGAGGGAGAACGACGACGGTGAGCTCCGGTGACCCGAGGAGGAAGATGACGGCGTCACGGTGTTTTAGAGCTTCTCGGCATCGAGCGACTGGCTGGAGAGCTTCAGGGGATCACGACGAAGCTAACGCGCAGCTCAGGAGAGAGGGAGAAGGACTGGAGCGACGGCGAGCTCGAGCTCAAGCTTCGGTCATGGCGGCCGAGAGGAGAAGAGAGCAGTGGGGGCGAATGGCGAAGGGATGAGCACGGGGAGACCTCGGGGAGCTTATCCCCGTTCGCGTCAGCGTGGCGTGGTGGCCAGGCAGGCACGCAGCTGCGTGGGCGTGCCGGGGAATGTGGCGGCCACCGCCTGCTCCGATTGGCAGGAGGAAGACGACAGTGAAAGGTGGGCTGGGCCAGGTAAGCGCTAGATAGGTGTTTTCCATTTTTCTGTTCCTGCTTTATTCTTTCTGATATTGTTTCATTTGTTTTTGACTCCAAACTATTCCTAAAATAGTTTGAAAAATACTAGAGTGTTAGTTGGAATATTTCCAACCACTCATAAAGTTTTCAACATTTCTGGAAACTTTGAATTATTTGAAATCAAATATATAATTGATCTTAGTAGCTTTTAGCTTAAATTTAAAATGCCAAAAGTATATTGAAAATAGGTTTCATCTCTGATATCTTGTTTTCTATATTTATGAGAAAAGATGAACTTTTCTAATGGCAATTTTGGATTCATTGATTTTGATAATGGTTGGATTTCTTTTGAATAAGAAGTGGCTAGTGTTGTGCTTTGGATTTCACCACTTATTTTGAGTTTATTTCCATTTCTTGAATGCAATGAAAGAAGACATGAACACAAGTTGTTAAACCCTAACAGGGAATACCAGGGATGTGACAACTCACCCCCACTCAAAAGAATCTCGTCCCGAGATTTGGAAGTCGTCGGGAATAGCGTGGGATACTCAAGTCGGAGACGATCCTCTCTTTCCCATGTTGCTTCTTTTTCAGAATGATTTGACCATTGAACTTTAAGAAACTTGAGGTTTCGAAGTCGAGCGGTACGCTCAGCTTGATCAAGAATACGCACAGGGTATTCCCGGTATGAAAGGTTATCTTGGAGATCAAGCGTTTCGTGGTCCACTTCACGGATAGGATCCGAAAAGCAACACCTGAGTTGCGAGACGTGGAATACATCATGAACCTTGGAAAGATGCGGAGGAAGTTCCAATTGGTAGGCAACTTCTCCTTGTTTGGCAAGAATGCAAAAAGGACCGATATAACGAGGAGCAAACTTGCCCTTGATACCGAAACGATGGGTACCCTTCAAAGGTGTAACCTGAAGGTAAGCCTTCTCATCCACTTCAAAGGTCACATCCTTATGATGACGATCATATTGGCTCTTTTGACGAGACTGGGTTGTTTTCAACTTTTCACGAATAATGCGAACTTGCTCTTATGCATCCTGGATCATATGCTGGCCAAAGAGTTGCCTCTCTCCGGTTTCTGACCAATTAAGAGGTGTTCGACATCTTCGTCCATAGAGAACTTCAAAAGGAGCTTTGCCCAAGCTTGATTGATAACTATTGTTATAGGAAAATTCGGCGAATGGAAGGCACTTCTCCCAATTCATACCGAACAATATAACACAAGCTCGGAGCATATCTTCTAGGACTTGATTCACTCTTTCTACTTGACCACTTGATTGAGGATGGAAAGCAGTGCTAAAAGATAAGTGAGTCCCCATGGCATTCTGAAAACTCTCCCAGAAGCGAGAAGTAAAGATACTTCCACGGTCTGAGTTAATCTCCAGAGGAACACCATGAAGAGACACTATTCGAGAGATATATAACTCTGCTAGCTGGCTAGCTGTTATACTCTCACGAACTAGAAGAAAATGAGCTACTTTGGAAAGACGGTCAATGACCACAAAGATAGCATTATTTCCTTTCTTGGTCTTGGGAAATCCGGTGATGAAATACATACTGACTTTATCCCATTTCCATTTAGGAATAGCTAAAGGTTGAAGGGTGCCAGCAGGCCTTTGATGTTCTTCCTTAACTCGACGACAAACGTCGCAGTTAGCAACGAAATCAGCAATTTCTCTCTTCATCCTAGCCCACCAAAACCTCTGGCATAGGTCCTGATACATCTTAGTACTACCAGGATGAATGGTGAGAGGAGAATCATGAGCTTCCTTAAGGATTAACTGCCTTAGATGTGGATTCTTAGGAACCACTAGACGATTCTGGAAGAACACAACATCTTGATCATTCATGAAGAATTCCTTAGTGTTTCCGCTAATAATATTCTCTTTGATCCATGATATACCCTTATCACGCTTCTGGCCAGCTATGATTTGATCCATAAGAGTAGGTTTCGCCACCAGGGTAGAAAGGAATCCTTGACGAACAATGTGAAGATTTAACTATCCAAATTCCTCATAGAGATGTGGTTGACCTCGTTGTCGCATCAGGTTGTTACAATAAGACTTACGACTTAGTGCATCATCCATAACATTGGCCTTCCCCGTGGTATAAGTTATCTCTAAGTCATAATCCGTGATCAACTCAACCCACCGTCTTTGCCTGAGATTCAAATCCGGCTGGGTGAAAATATATTTCAGGCTTTGGTGATCAGTGAATATTTTGCAACGATTACCAAGAAGGTAATGTCGCCAGGTTTTAAGTGCATGGACTACTTCTGCAAGCTCAAGATCATGTGTGGGATAATTATCCTCATGTAAACGCAACTGTCGATATGTGTATGCAATCACATGACGATCCTGCATGAGAATGCAACCTAATCCTTGTCGCGAGGCGTCACAGTAGATAACAAAGTCCTTAGAGAAATCTGGTGGTAACAACACAGGTGCGGAAGTCAGGCGTCTTTTCAGTTCCTGAAAACTATGCTCACACTGTGGTGTCCACTCAAACTTTTTATCTTTCTTGAGGAGTTCAGTTAGAGGCTTTGCAACCTTGGAGAAATTCTCGACAAAGCGGCAACAATAGCTCGCTAGACCAAGAAAACTCCTAACTTGCTTAACCGATTCAGGTTGGGTCCAATCAAGGATAGCTTGAACTCTCTCGGGATTGACAGCAATACCCTTACCAGAGATTACGTGACCTAGATAGGTCACTTCTGGTAACCAAAATTCACATTTTGAAAAGTTGGCATAAAGGCGATGCTCTCGAAGTTTCATCAATACCGGCCTTAGATGCTCGCCATGTTCTTGTTCGTTCTTCGAGTAGATGAGAATATCATCAAGGTATACTACGACGAATTTATCCAAATACTCCATGAATTCATCAAGCGAGAGAAGGTGACTGTGGCATTGGTTAAACCGAAGGACATGAGGTGTACTCGTATTGGCCATAACGAGTGACAAAAGCCGTTTTTGGAATGTCCATGTTCTTGATCTTGATTTGATGGTATCCCAACCTCAAATCCATTTTGGAGAAGATTGAGGATCCTGCGAGTTGATCATACAGGTCATTGATCCTGGGGAGCGGATACTTGTTCTTTATGGTGACAAGGTTAACTGGTCGGTAATCTACAACCATCCGATCCGTTCCGTCTTTCTTCTTGACGAAGAGGACGGGACAAGCCCAAGGAGAAGAGCTAGTACGAATGAGACCTTTATTCAAGGCCTCATCTAGTTGCTTCTTAAGTTCGGCTACCTCCAGGGGTGCCATCTTATAAGGTCTTCAAGCTATTGGAACGGTTCCCGGAACAAGGTCTATCACAAACTCTACATCTCTGTCAGGTGGAATTCCTGGCAGTTCCTCTGGAAAAGCATCCGGGAAGTCACGGACTACCGGAATGTCTTCAAGTTCTGGAAGAGGATTGGCATTGAGGGAATAGAGTTGGCATTTGGCAACTCGAGAAGAGACATTGACTATCTCACCGGAGGGATGGGTAAGCTGATCATTTCTAGAATGAGTATCGATCTTGGCATAATGAGCTAACATCCAGTCCATACCCAAGATGATATTGATATCTAAAGATTTCAGGGCTATCAAAGATGCTAGAAAAACTAGCCTGTCTACTAGAATTTCATTGGCATAGGTTATCCTGGAGGTTTGCCACTTACTACCAGGGGTTTGGACAACCAATGGGATTGGCATATCACAGAAAGACATGTTATGCAACTGTGCATAACTTTCTGAAATGAAGGAATGAGATGACCCAGTGTCAAAAAGAACAGACGTTGGGTGATGATTAACAAGGAGCATACCCAGTATGACGTCGGGATCCTCTGCAGCTTCTTCTGCTGAAACATAGTTCACACGGCCACGTGCAGGAATTGGCTTCACATAGTAAGCTTTGCCCAACTTGCCTTGCCCAACGGACTTTCCGGGTTGCTTGGCACCCATATTCTAAGGACACTCTCGGGAATAGTGCCCTGGTTCTCCACACTTGTAACAGATTACCTGATTGGCACGTGGTGCAACATTGCTTGCTGGACCACCATAAGTTTTTGCTGGAGGGTTGGTCTGATTCGTCTGAGGCGCCTCATAGGATGGCCTCAGAGTGTATCTTGGCGGCACAGAACTATTTGGAACCCACAGCCTGTGTTTCGGGAACGCGGAACCAGATGACGAGCCAGAGTCATGGGAGTGCTTCTTTGTGGCTTCATAGTCGGTATGAACAGTCTCGGCACTGATCGCCTTGTTGACAAGACCTTGAAAGCTTGTACATTCGTGGAGGCGCAAATCACGACGAAGTTCAGGGCTCAGACGCTTATAGAATCTTGCTTGTTTCTTGGCGTCAGTTGACACCTCCTGAGTTGCATAGCGGGCGAGGTTACCGAACTCGTGGTTATAGGCATCCACGGTCAATTTTCCCTGGGTGAATGCACAGAACTCCTCTCTCTTTCTGCCCATCAGGCCCTCTAGAATATGGTGCAGACGGAAGGCTGCACTAAAGTCTGCCCATGTGGCTACTGGTCCGACAGGACGCATAGCTCCAAAGTTCTCCCACCACAGATTGGCGGGTCCTTCCAAAAATTACACTGCAAAGGTCACCTTGTCGGCCTCAGAAACATTTGCAGAGCGAATCTTGCGCGATATACTGCACAACCAATCATCAGCGTCGAGGGAATCGCCGGACTGATGGAACTTTGGAGGATTCAGCTTCATAAAGTCATTGAGGGACACTGCATCATTCCTAGGCTGACGAGCCGTATTTTGCTCAATACGCTCTAACAGACGATTGGTCTCCCTTTTGTTTCTCTCTGCCTCAAGCATAACTTCTGCCAGAGAGGGCGGGTGAGGCAGTTCCTCCTGCCATGCTTGACTACCCTCTCCTTGCTCATGAGCAGGGGCACGGTTCAACCTGGTGAACACCATCCTGACAAACAAACTCACAGCTTAGACTAATATCAACATCAACACTAACTATGGATTAAGAATGCACTGAACACATGGAATGCGGAAATGAACATCCGAACAACATGGTAACAAGCAACTGCTATATATACACCATGGTTCATACACACCATTACGTAGTTCAGTACAATCTTAACCAAAGAGCAAACTACTGAAAAAGATGACACAACTCATCAGAGGCTTTCCAAGCTTCATATACATTATTTATATATGCCTCCAGAATTCATCTCACGACACAAGCATACTCCACAAGACACACATGACTCTGGAAGTATAACTACTACCATACTATCCTTCCACTCACGGGTTCAGGCATCCGCATAGAACATCTCATAAAGATTGCCTCCATGACCTAGGAGATCAACCTGCGGATCAGGAAACACTCGAGCCTGAGACCCCTGGGAACCGTAAGGACACGGATGTGGCCTTGGTCCCCTGACTGGTGGTAGTAGAGGTCCCCGAAGAGGGGTGACTCCTCCTATAGCAGGCCAGTCAACATGAGCCGGAAGATGGGTCCTAACAGGGTTCAGCATCTCCATATCTCCATACCCTGTCTGGACTACAGGTGCCAGTTGTGTCAAAGCCGTCCACAGACAGGCACGTGTAGTATAGAGCTCCATACGAAGGGCACAAGCATCCCCGTCTCTATTCTCTAGCATCTCAGCAGTGGACTGCAGCAGCGGATCCTCCATAGAGGAATCAAAGTAGACCCCACTGAGGTATCCTTCTTCTCCTGGCTGAGAGGCAGGAACAGAGCAGAACTCTGAATTCTGCAGCAGTGCATGTCTAGCCCTCATGATGGTCAGCATTGAATAGGCAGCATCTTGTACTGCCATGTCAACAGTGACTCCCAATCCGTAAGACCAATGATCGGCTCCTTAGCTCGAGTGTAATCTGGGAATACCCTAACAGTGCAGAGGTACCGACTCTGATTAAAATCCCGATACTGCTCCTCCATTGTGTACTCTAGGTACCAGCGGTAACCAGATACTGACATCATCCTGAATAGCATGGCCGTATGACCCGACACATCAATGCACCTAGTCAGACGGACCACCTGACGAGAAGGATGGCCAGGCATCTGAAAATAGAGAGTAATGCAAAAGCATTACAGCTCTGAAGACAAAATTTGGAAGCATAACAGCTGTAAATGCTCAAAAACAATTTTGAGACAACCCACAAACATAGGATAGCATAACCACTCAACTATCAAGTTCAATTCCATGGTCATCAAAACTTACTTCCTTCTCCTTGGAAAAAAAGAGATGTGGTTTGATTTGAGATGACTAGCAGAACCCTTTGGGGTGATCTTGATTTGAAATCATAATTCAATATCATTTGAATTATAATTTATCAAATTCTTTTAATTGATTTGACCTGATGCTGTTTCATAACTTTGTTTTTCATGCATGAAAATAGCACCATTGGATTCCTTGAACTTTTCTGATCCTTCTACATATATTATTTGTCAAATTTGGAGTTATCTTCAATTTTCTATGAATTTCCAAAGTTTTGAACTTATTCTGGAATTATTTTTAAACACAAAAGTCTTTATTGCATCAGCATGACATCAACAGGTCAATCTGGCCGTTGAAAGTCAAACCTGACCAGTGGGACCCACTGGTCAGTGACTCTGGCCAGATTTTAGTTTAAATTTAACTTAATTAACTAATTATCAGGGTTGGACCCACATATCAGTGTCTGTTTAAGTTTTTATTTAATTAATTATTTTTATTAACCTAATCCTAATTAGCCAGGGGGTGGCCCCACATGCAAGTGACTCAGGGGAGTCAGATCCACCGGCGGCTAGGTCGAACTCGTCGGCGGTGAGCCTCCGGCGACCACCAGAACGGCGGAGGGGCTCGGGAATGCATCTCCGATGACCAAGCTTCACGCGGAGGGCACCAGACAAATGACACTTCCCCCGCGGCTCCATTTTTGCACGCAACAGGGGATGAAATGGCCGGAGATGACGCTGGCGACGAGCTTGGCGGCGGCCGAAGCTCGGGCTATGTCGGGATCGACGAAACCGAAGGCAAAACGAGCGGGGCTTTGCTCCTAGAGCACCTACGCGGCGCACTAAAGCCACTGATGGCCTCAGAATGACGAGCCGGTCATCGGAGGGCTACCAGCGACGAGGTCCCGTGGCGGATCTCGTCGGGCTCCGATGGAATCGGGGCCTAGAGCTTTGGATCGAAGGGGAAAACTTGGGGGTAAGAACCCTGAGCTCACGGGGAGTGCAGAGGCGTCGAGAGTGGGCGCGGGGATGGCCTGAGGAGGGAGAACAACGGTGGCGAGCTCCAGTGACCCGAGGAGGAAGATGACGGCGTCACGGCGTTTCAGAGCTTCTCGGCGTCGAGCGACTGGTTAGAGAGCTTCAGGGGATCACGGCGAAGCTAACGCGTAGCTCAGGAGAGAGGGAGAAGGACTGGAGCGACGGCGAGCTCGAGCTCAAGCTTCGGTCATGGCGGCCGAGAGGAGAAGGGAGCAGGGGGGCGAATGGCGAGGGGATGAGCACGAGGAGACCTTGGGGAGCTTATCCCCGTTCACGCCAGCGCGATGTGGTGGCCACGCAGGCACGCAGCTGCATGGGCGCACCGGGGAACACGGCGGCCACCTCATGCTCCGACTGGCAGGAGGAAGACGACAGGGAAAGGTGGGTTGGGCCAGGTAAGCGTTAGATATGTCTTTTCCATTTTCTGTTTGTGTTTTATTCTTTCTGATATTGTTTCATTTGTTTTTGGCTCCAAACTATTACTAAAATAGTTTGAAAAATACTAGAGTGTTAGTTGCAATATTTCCAACCACTCATAAAGTTTTCAACATTTTTGGAAACTTTGAATTATTTGAAATCAAATATATAATTGATTTCAGTAGCTTTTAGCTTAAATTTAAAATGCCAAAGTATTTTGAAAATAAGTTTCATCTCGGATATCTTGTTTCGTTATTTATCAGAAAAGATGAACTTTTCTAATGGCCATTTTGGATTCATTGATTTTGATAATGGTTGGATTTCTTTTGAATAAGAAGTGGCTAGGGTTTTGCTTTGGATTTCACCACTTCTTTTGAGTTTATTTGCATTTATTGAATGCAACGAAAGAAGACATGAGCACAAGTTGTTAAACCCTAACAGGGAATACCAGGGATGTGACAGCGACGTCGAAGGCCGAGCAGGCCAAGAGGGGATCACGTGCATCCTCCTTGAGTGCCATAGTTCTTCCACGGGGGTGGATCCAGGGCGACTGGATGCCATCCCGCGTCATGGAGGCGCGGTTTTTGGAGTTGGAGGGCGAAGGATTGATAGCCCAGGGGAGCTGGCGAGTACGTTAGGATGGCGAGATCGAGCCTGCACCCTAGAACGACGAGTGGGTGCTCTTGATCACCCACATCGAGCGAGGTTTCGCCCTGCCTCCGCATCCTTTCTTCCGAGCATTCCTTGCTTTCTTTGGGGCTCAGCTCCACCATTTGCGTCCCAATGTTGTTTCATATTTGGTCGCATTTTTTTCATTGTGCGAGAACTTCCTTGGATGTTATCTACATTGGGGCATGTTCAAGCGCTTGTTCACATGTCGAGTGATGACCGTGAAGAAGTATCCTTCCTCGGGGGGAAATACCAATGTACTACAACTTTGCAACGGCTTAGGCATTCAGCTTAGAGACAAAAGTAGCTTTCCCCAAATGAGCTTTCCGGACTCGGTGAAGAACTGGCAGGACTCTTGGTTTTACTGCCGAGACGTCTCAGTCGGCGAGGGACAATCGGGCCTTCCTCCCTTCATGGTTGATACGATCCACTCGGATCCTACTATGACCTTGTCCATGGAGGAGAAGACCGACGCAGAGATCTTGATGATAGCGGTGGTGTGTTTGATCCAAAAGGGCATGACCGGGATGGAGCTCTTGGAGGTCTTCCTCGAGCGTAGGATTAAACCCCTTTAGGCTAGAGCTCACCCGATATGGCAGTATGAGGGGCCGGATGATTAGACCCAAGTCCATCCTGAGGAGCTCAATGAAGAGGCGGTGGAGAACAAGCCCGGGGCCATTACTCCAGTGAGGGACAACCCCAGACGCTCCACGCTGGTGAAACCCTTTGTGGAGGACAATAAGTCGGATGAGATGAGTCATTGAGGACCCGCACCGAGTGAACTTATTTGTTGTTTTAACTCCCACTTATTACTTTGCTTCTTTCATTCGGCATGCTTTCAGAGGTCTGGTCAGCTCCATACCAGCGGTTAGCAGCTCGCCGATCGACGTGGAAAGCGACTCGGAGAACCAGGACACCGAGATCCCGGAGGGCTTGGAGGACACCGAGGACGACGTTGGCAATGATGCGAAGACTCAAGAGAGCGAGGAGGAGTTCTTGGAAGAGGTGGAATCTTCTCTGTCCGATGAAGTTCAGGTCGAGAAACAGGTCGAAACCTGTTCCAAGGTGCGCCAGGACCCTGGGGTCCGTGCAGGCGCCCCAAGGACTCCGTCGGCGGTGAAGCCGAGTTCCTCAACCATGTCGACTCATAGCTCCAAACAAGGTCGGGGCGAGTCTGAGGCCTTGCCGGAGCAGGCCGCCACACAACCCAAGATCTCAAGCTCCAAGACTCATAAGGCTGTCCTGCCACGCGTCAAGGTCAACGTGCCTGTGGCTTCAGCGTAAGTATCTTCGCTGAGTGAATTGTCTTGATTTTAACAGTGTCTTCCAGGTGATGATCGGGTTTTGTTGTTTCTTCTATAGGCCTGACACATCCACTACTTCACTGGATCCCAAGACTACTTACAAGGGTAGAGCTGACGTTGATGTTGCTTCATCGAAAGGTAATCCTTGAGCTTTTCTGGCAATCCATTCGAAATTCAGGCTTAGGATATTTGAGTGATCTTTGGACTGTCTTTTGGGTATGTGGAGGGCCGCAAGATGTGATCGAACTCGACATTGATATCCCTCCTACACCTGGGGAGGTGTTGAAGCAGGCTCCGACTCCCAGTCGAGCAAACATCAAGGCCAAGACTCCTATGGTGCAGGAGGCCGCTTCGGCCGGATTGTCACTCCGACAATATCCGCTGACCACTTCATCGTCTGGCCCCAAGGATCGCAGCCTCTTCTAGCCCCATCTTACCCGAGAGAATCAACAGGAGCCGTGCAAGCAGGCCTTGGCTCAGCTGGATGTGATGGCTGGGCGATTGAAGGAGGCATACGACGCGAATGAAGGTGTGGCGAAGAACATTTGGGTAAGTCCTTCACGCATGTATTTTTTGGATTTGGTTCTTGGTATGAGTCCCGAGTGGGCATGCCCAGGATCACACCTGCTGGGTGTTAGTGGGAGCGCGCTGAGTGCACCCACTAGGTGTAATCCCCAAGGCTACTATCGATTATGGGAGTCGACGGTAGTCTATTTATTTTTTGTATGCTCAACAGAATCCAGCAGGGTACAAAGCCCTTGTCTTTCTTTCGTCTTTCCACTCGGGGTGCGTTGAGCTCCCCCATTAGGTGTAGTCCCCGAGGCTACTATCGATTGAAGCAATCGGCAAGCGTCTCAATTTTCCTTTTCTTTGTTTTGACTGATAGAGGCCAGTCAGGAGCAGATCCCTTATCTTGTGTCATTCCAGTGGGGGCGCGCTGAGCGCACCAACTCGGTGTAGTCCCCAAGGCTACCGTCGACTATGGCAGTCAACGGTAGTCTTAGAGTTGTGACATAATGTTGTGCCTTTCTTGTATTTGTTGATTGCAGACTGCTTGTGGGCCTATTGGCCGTGATGAGGCCATGGAAAAAGAGTTGCAGGAACTTCGACTGAGCCTTGAGGCGGAGAAGGCAAAGAGCAAACGACTGGAGCTGGAGAAGAAGATGTCTGAATGTATGTCCTTGTTATCCGACTGATACTCCATTACGTTGCCTCTCCTTATCTGACTGAGGGTGTCTTGCAAGATCGCCTTTATGAGACGGTGAAGAATTCCATTTATCTAGTAACCACGAACGAAGCCCTTGAGAAGGGGGATGATGAACTTGCATCTGCTTGGAAGGAGGTCAAACAGAAAACCTTGGCGGCTGAAGCCAAACTCAAATCGATTGGGGATCTGGAGAAGGAGAATCCGCTTTTGAAAGCGAGTGCAGAGAAAACCACGAAGGAGCTTACTGAGTTGAAGAAACATTATGCCGAGTGGGAGGCCAACCTTGAGAAGGCCACTGCCCAGAAGGATGACCTGGAGAAGTTCATCGATGACTTTAGTGTAGAGCTTTAAGAGAAGCTCAGAGGTACGTTGAATGTCTGAATACTTTTCCATGATCATTCTGAAATCTCCGATTTACGTTTCTCATCCCCCATTTCCGTTGAGTGTAGCCTTTGTTGCTGACGTCAAAGAGGAAATGACGCGAATAGAGAAGGAGCTCGATCCCGAGAGAGGTCTCCTAAAAGACATCACTGCCTTGTCTCTCCTCGGGCTGGAGGACCATGTCGATTATTTAGTGGCTCGCCTAAAGCTGCTCCAGTCGGCCATTGGAGAGATTGACCAGGAGGAGGTGCCTAAAGATGCTCCTGTGAAGGATGCTCAAGCCATTATGAATCGAGTGAAGGCCAACCCCAGCGAGCTTAAGTCGTGGAAGAAGTCATCAACAAGGGCCGGAGCCGACATTGCCCTCTCGTTTCTCCGCATCCATTACAAGGGTGTGGATGAAGAGAACATGAAGAATCTTCGGGTCGTCAACTATAAGAGCACTAAATTCGAAGACTTCATGGGGATGTTTATGGCGGCGGCCACATGGATTGCAGAGGGGATTGGTCTTGACACCTCCGTTGAACCAGTGGAGTCTTCGACCTCCGAGTGAAGCTCGGAGGGAACAAATACTTAAAACTTTAATTTTCCTCGGTATGCCGAGAGATTTTATGTAACCTCAAACTTCAAGTGGGCCCTGGGCCCTCTCTTTTGCATACCATTAGCTGAACTCGATCTCGTTTATCCGCAGTTAGTCTTGGATCTTATTTGCTTGGTTGTCTTTGTTTGAGGTGGTTTATACTCGGCCGATAGTGTATTCGCGTCCGAGTCCCCGAGTGTGGAAGTTGTCCTCACTCGCGATTGTTTTGACTTATGTGAAACCGGTTTGCGGCTAATCCCCTGTGTGTGGATGTTGTCCTCACTCGGGATCGAGTCTCCCTATGCAAAAGTGGAATCGCAGTTTGGGACGATCATCCTGTTCATCTTGGCATCCGAATTAAAGTCTTGCTTTCATTTGGGACCGCTTTAACTTAGGATAAATATGGTTCACAGCTAAGCCCTCGAGCCTCATGGTTGAGGGTATGTACCATTAGCTATGTGTTCAATCTCTCTCTCTCTCTCGTGTTCTTGCACTACAAGAAAAATGCTCAATTATGACCCAAAAAATGACGGTGGTTTAATTGGTCATTGATCCATGACCAAATTTCTAAAATTAGTCATGGCAAGTCTAAGAGGGTCCAAAACCCATAACGTTATGACCTTTTGCGTCCATTAGGTCATGATCCTATTACACAAAATGGTCATTAAGATGTGTAGAATTATTTATAATATATTTCAATGCTACCATGACCAAATATAAGATCATAAACATATGTGTGGAGGTCACTGGACGACACCTCATCAATTTTGCCTATGTGTCATGTATAGAGAGTAAAATTTCGTTTTATACATATATGGATGAAGTAAATTATATTAGATAAATACCAATAAATTATAATTATTCATTTTAATATCCTAAATATTTTAGAAAAAACAATATAATTACCAAAATGAAATATATGAGCCCATGCTAATCTCATAATGTGTAGACCCTATTTAGATAAATATTTTTGAAAGGTGGTATAGGGTACCTTAACTTGGTGTTTCAGACAACAAAAAATTAAACATGACAATAAAAAATATGTGGGTGAATTTTTCAGTAATGCCAAATACTATCATAATTAAATGAAAAGTGTTTCCACCCACAACACTCAACCAAAAAATATAGCTTTCCTTTGAGGGAAATAATAAATATTGTACAACTCATTTTAGGCAATCAAAAAATACAACTAGAGACAACAAGATTTATTTTCTAGTAACTGCAAAAAGATTTATTTATTTTCTACTACACCATAAAAAAGATTTGCTTTTCACAAAAAAACATGAAACGGGTCCCTTCAAGGACATCCGATAGAAAACATGAAACTGGTGTCTTGGAGAGAAGAAAAAGAAAAAACACCGAGTAATTTCTTTTTAGAAACTAGGTTCGGATTAGGAAAAGTTTCGGCACTGCACGGTGCTAGGGTTTACAAGTGGGTGCTGCCTCCTCGTCTTGCAAGCACAGCTGCCACAACCCACCCCCACCCACGCATCTCTCTCTCCGCATGAGCCGCCGCCCCCTCCTCCGTCCCCTCCGCTGCCACCATCGCTCCCTCCGCCGCCCCTCCACCGCCTTCGCTTGCATAATCTCTTCGCCATGCTCCACTTCCCCTGCTTCTTCTCTAACTTCTTCAACGCATCAGGGAACACATCGATTCGCTGCCACTGCTCAAGGGCCTGGCCGGATCATGGTGCTACTAGCCAGATCCATGTGGCGCCCCAGCGGTACTTGATGCGGTTGAGTGCTCCGCCGTGTTATAGCTCCTCCACGCCACTGCCTATGTATCGTTCACGTCGTCGACTATCACGAAGGAGAAGATGACCTTGAGGAGGACTTTGTTGATATCTTCTTCATCCAGCTTGCTACGATGTTTCCTAGTTTGCGAATACTTGACATCCCCGAGTGGCGCCGCTTCCCGGCGTCCCCGACCTTGTGGTACATATTCTCGGAATCAACATGTACTTCACTCTCCTCCCCATCCTACTCCTGTAGAAAAGGTGCACGAATTGAGAATCCCTAACAGGATCAGATAGGTATACTAGCAAGCTATTGTTTGTGATAGTATTGTCCTATGCAATTGTAATATTCTGTTTTGTAGTTTGTTACTTTGGATCTATGTGTTGTGAAGTACCTGCTTAATTTCCCCTATTTTCTTAAATGACTCTTGTGGTCTTATATGGATGCGTGCCTGATGTTCCATGGTACATTCACTAGGTTAGGTATGAGCACACAGAGTAGCACAACACATGTTTTTAAGTACAAAAATGGTTAAACAAACTTTAGATGGATTCATCTTTCTGTGCATATTCTTGCAGGGTATATTGATAATTATCACATCGTATGTGAGTAGGAACCAGCTAAACAACATGTAAACACAACCCCTCTCCTGCATTGCGATTATATGAGATATTTATTTTATTAGCTGTTTCTCTTGATTGTAGGCAATCGCCTCCTCACACAAAGGGTGCAGGCGTGCAGCTACTCCCCCAGAAATTCTAGTCGCATATATTTATATCCTACTCGATGATCTTGGCCATGATGTGCTTATCCATAGTGAATGAGTTTCAGGTATGTTAGCTGCTTTGGTGTGTTTTCTTGATGCTTTAGGGTACTAGCCCCATGTAAGCCTTTAAAATGCATCCTTGCTCATGTATAGTTACCTATAAGAAATTATCATGTGCAGTACTACATACACTATTTTCAGATTTCATCAAAGATAATATAAGCATTTTTTGCTGATGTCCTACTTATTTTTTCACTCTATTGGAATTAAGATGGTTGTGTTGTGGGGAGTTACAACAACACTTTTGTTTCTGTTTGAGATTATGCTTGATTATACTGATTGCAAAGTAACGTGACATCGAAATTAATATGTGTGGAGCAAAAAAAAAGTATTCTTAAAGAGAAACAAAAAAACTTCACACTGTATCTCTATTACTAATCTCAAGATCCTAAGGTAACCAACGTAATTTAGAGGTTTTATACCAAATTCCAGCTTTGTCACATATGTTCTGGTAAATGAAAATCCTACAACAAACCAAAAGTCAGAAACATCTATTTAGACGGCTAGTGAAACATAATGATAAAAATAAGCCATTAAAGTCTTTGAGTTTTTAGAAATCTATGAAGAGGTTGAGCAATTAGAGAATTTAACTACGTGTTAGCTATTTGATGCTAATGCAAGCACATACGACTGAAACTATTTTTTTGTGGAATTGTATGGCTAGAAGTTGAGCAATGACACATGCACCACTATATATGCTAAGTAAGCCGATGAGTAGATGTAGATACACACATGCATCCATACATGTCCCAAACTGAAAAGCAATTCATTAGTGTTTTTTTACACATCAGTCAAGGCATCTAGCCCGCTTCTGCATCCTGGTTGGTTGCAAGTTGGATTGGTATTGATAACTGAATATTCAAAGGCAACAACGGGAACATACCGAGAACTGACGGTGGAACAAAATCTGCATCTTTTAACTCATTGTGTGCATGTGCTCTCTTGTCATCCTTGTCGATGCACCTGGGAACGATAGATACTTTATTTTGTCGCGGGAGACACATCATCATGAATAAATAATGCGTGCTGGTCGATGGACCATCGGAGCAAGATTGATTTAGAGCGCTGGCGGCTTGGAGCCAAGGATCGTGGGAGGCGGAGCCTAACCATAATGTGTGGTCTAGCAATATTATTTTTATTGAAACTGTGTTGCACTACAGATCAGATCGTATTCCTCAAGGATTTTAACCACAGTTACTTATTAATCATACTCATTAAGTAAATGATATAGCCAACTGATCCTAAACATAAAGATTTTTTATGAGAAGAAGTGCGAGTGCGACTATTCTTGTTCTCTGATCTTTACCTGCATAAATAATAACCTGCCAATATGGATGATTGTCCTTGGTTCCTCTTGATATATTAACAACTTATCCAAATAAAAAGCACTTTGTTGCTAACTACACTGTACTATGACAAACAAAGATAAAGTGATACATCCAGTTCAAAAAAAATCAAGATCTTCAAAAGGAAGTAAGTCTAATCTGTCATTATATAAAGCTGTTTAGCTTAGATGCTTTCTTATGGTCGCATTGCATTACATATTTGTTGTCATGGTCAAACTTGGAAATCAGATCAACAATGCATCTAACAATTTAGGAATCGCATAAAGGGCTACCAAATCAGTTAGGTCGGCTGCCGAAACTCTCATTTTTTTCATGTCTATTTGGCAAACATAGAAACACTAAGAACAAGGAAACAAAAGCAGTTAGATGCATGATGCTCGGATATGCACCAACCTGATGTTATTGTGCCTACTTGTAGCATCATCCAACACATGCGGCTGTATTTCACCCCAACCTGATGTTATTCCTTTGTTGTTTCCACCACTCCCCTGGTAGTACCCTGCTAATAGTCATCCGGTGCTCAACTTTGCAAGTCGTGCATCTGTTTGTGCCTGCATAGCCTGCCTGGGCAGCACGGGTAGGTGAACCCTCCGCCAAGGGCACCTGCTAATTAATTTGTCACTCGTGCTCACGGATGGTGCGGCTGATGGAGCACATGCAATGGATTTTTTCACTTCCATCTTGACTTACATTGGTTTCATCTACAAAATGAAATTACATGTTGGATTGATTATGAAGGAATTAGGAGACCAAGAGATAATAGATCAGATCGTACTGTCTCTTCCAGATTAAATATTTTTGGGTATCATCCCTGTACGTGTGCAGAAATATAATTTGTATTTACTTGTTGTCCTCCACATTTCATGTTCATTGTAGAAATTAATGTACAACAAATATACTACTATGATCTTATGTGTCCTGGGTTCCTTGGTAATTGGTTATGAATTTAGCACCATGGAATTATAGCTTAAAAAATGCATACTGTTTTGGTCCTCCTCACTTAATTATTCTCGGATCAACTTGTTGTAATTTCAGTATTCGATGCAATTATTTGTATTTATTTCATTTCCTTTGTTCCATATTTTTGATTCTCATGTTTTATCCTTTCAATGTCAGGTCTGATATGCTTAGATGAAGAAATTGTAAAAGAAATACTCTCAAGCCATCCTTTCAGTGCCATCCATTATTTTTGTTGTCATGTTTACATGCCAACAAGTTGATATCGTGACAGTACTTGGAAATGAAATACTCTCAAGCCGTCCTTTGTGCTTTGTTGTAATTTATACGTGTTTCTCTTAGCTTTGTGTACTTAGAAAGATATTAGAACTATTTTGCTGTGAAGAGGCATGCAGATTTTGCTATGTACTGGCCATAAATGTATTTCTTGAGATATCTATTTTAAATGAAAGTTGGATTGCGACTCCATGGCTTAAGTGTTTTTAGACTAGTCCAGTAAGCAGACAATAAAAAGAAAAATCTGGTCATGCATAGTATATTTACAGCATAAAAGCATTATTGGGCTGAATTTATGGGTTCGGCCCATTTAGGTTCCTCATTGGCCCGTCTTAGTAGTTCCATGTCACTTCTTGTGCGGCATACATGTCATCATTTTTGCCATGTCATCTATTATGCCACATGGATGTTGCCACATCACCTCTGCCATGCCACATCCTGCATGGACCAAGTAGATGGCTAACGACCAAAATTTTGGTCATAGGCTCGATGACCAAATGTTTTGGTCAAGGGTGCCTCTTGACCATTTTCAAACAAAGGTCATGTTTGTCCGTTCTTGACGGCCAACTGTTGACCTTTGAAATTTGGTCATAAGAAGGTCATAAACAGAAAATATTGACCATTTTGCGACTAAAATAGGGGGTCATCGATGGACATATTTCTTGTAGTGTTTGGATGGGACAATCTTGATGTGTCACGGGCCTTGTTAATCTAGTTGGATCATAAGATGTTATTCCCTTGCTACCTTGTTGTGATGAATTGAATATTTCCCTTTAAGATCTTGTTATGTTGGATTGAATACTTTGGTTTGAGAAGACTTGATGTATGTCTTGCATGCGGATACCCGTAGTGACATTGGGGTATTCAAGTGATTCACTTGATATAGGTTATGGCATCAACTTGCGGATTCCGGTGACCTTGGGGATCTATGCATAGGGGTTGATTTCATGTTTTTATACTATGTTTTCTGATAGAAATCTTGGTGTGTTCCCTGAAATTCTTTGTGTTGGATTGAATATGATAGATCTGAAATTGTTTGATGCATTTCACATAATTTACCCACGGATACTTGAGGTGGCATTGGAGTATCTAGGTGACACTAGGTTGATTGATATTTATCATGGGTGTTATTCTAATACGAACTCTAGGGATGTTTGTGACACTTATAGGACTAGCTCAAAAGACTGATCAGAAAGAATAACTTTGAGGTGGTTCTACTACCTACATCAATTTCATGTTATTGTTCTCCGCTAGATAGGAACTTTGGAGTGATTCGTTGTTGCACGTTGAGGGATGATCATATGATTCTATTATGTTAGCATTTTTGAGAGATTACACTAGTGAAAGTATGAACCCTAGGCCTTATTACCAAGTATTTATACAACGCTTTGCTCACTGTTTTCACTTTCTACCTTGATTTTTTTATATTTTAAGATTACGAGAACCTATATCTACTATACGTATTACACTTGTATCACCATCTCTTCATCGAAAGTGCACCTATACAATTTTCCATTGTATTGGGTCTCTTGGGGACACATGTGATTTTTTGTATTTGAATGCAACGTTGTTTGGGAGATAACATCTTCATCCTACACCTCCCACGGATTGATAAACCTTATGTCATCCAGTTGAGGGAAATTTGTTGTTGCCCTAAAAACTCTGCACTTAGAGGCCCAACATCATCTCTAAGAATAAAGTTGCGTAGTAGACATCAATATCTTTTCTGGCGTCGTTGCCGGGGAGGTGAGTGCTTGATGGTATATATTTAGATCTTGCAATTAAATCTTTTAGTTTATTGTTTTCACTAGTTTGGTTTTATAAAAGAAAACTACAAAAAATGGAATTTTGGTTGCCTCATTTGCTTCTTCTCTATAATGTCTTTCGTGGAAATGATGGTTCGGAAAACTGTGCTCAATTGCTAGAGGAGGAATTTATGAAAATGCTTAATGTGAAATCCTTGAATGATGAGTATGATTGCAATATTGTTGGTATGAATTCTCTGGATATACATGAATCTAATGATATGCAAAGCCACAAGCTTGGGGATGCTATTTTTGATGAAGATGCTATTTTTAGTCTCCCAAGTTTTGATGAGCAAATTTATTATGGTGAAATAATGCCTCTATCTATGATGATTATTATGATGACATTTATGCTATAAATAATAAGGAGAACCATAAAAATTGTCATCGTGATTTTAATTTTCACATGGATTATATCAATCAAGTATCTCATGATGGTTATTTTGTTGAGTTTGCTCCCACTACTATGAATGATAAGAACTTTGCTTGTGTGGGTAGTAATAAAAATTCTATGCCCGTGCATCACTAAAAGAATGCCTTATGTGATAGTAATATTATTGAATTTATTCATGATGCTATTGAAAATTATTTTGAGGGAGGAACATATTCGTGTAGGCAATTCAACAATATGTGTTCAAAGTTTCATCTCTATGTGTTCAAAGTTTTGAAGTTATGCTTGTTTTGCCTTCCCATGCAAGATGATTCTTGCTACAATAAATTGTTTGCTTGCAAAAATCCCTATGCATAGGAAGTGGGTTAGACTTAAATGTGCTTGTCATGTGATTCATGATGCTCTCTTGCATGCCTCAATTACTACTTTTTATATGAGCATCATTGAAATCATCATGCCTAGCTAAAAGGCATTAAAGAAAAGCACTTGTTGGGAGACAACCCAACACTTTTACATTATGTTTCTATGTGTTCACATGATTACGCTACTGTGGTAATCATTTTTTATAGCTTTTATTTCAATAAAGTGCCAGGTATAACCTTTGGGATAGTGTGGATACATGTTTGTTTGATTCTGCGCAAAAACATAAATTTTGTGTTCAGTCAAGAATTATGTGATTTTATTGGAGAGTCAAAAAAAATCTGAATTTTGTACCAAAATTTTCCATCCAAATTTTCTGTTTTGTCATAATGTTTCAAAATGTTTGGAGTCACGGATGTATGGTTCTCATTCAGATCTTCACAGACTATTTTTGTTTTTCACAGATTCTGTTTTGTATGCATAGTTTGCTTGTTTTAATTTTTCCATAGCTTATATTTGGTGATACAAATTACGGGAATGGTATAATACAGTAGGTATCATGTGAGAACAATTATGAATCTTGTCTTGTAAGTACCTAAGTGAATGATCTATCTTTGGTGCACTAACCCACCTCAGGAGTTTATGTTAAGTTTTGTGTGATTGAAGTTTTCAAGTTTTTGGTGAGATACATATATGAGGTGAATACGTACAAGAAAAAGCTAAGTTTGGGGATTCCAAAGGCACCCCAAGGTAATATCCAAGGAAGACTCAAGCATCCAAGCTTGGGGATGCCCCGGAAGGCATCCCCTCTTTCGTCTCCAACATTATCGGTATATCTTACTTGGAGCTATGTTTTTATTCGTCGCATGATATGTGTTTCACTTGGAGCATCATTTTATTCTGTTTTTCTCTGTTAGATTGTCACAGCCCTAGCTTTCATTTGTTTGCCAAGCATTCATGCATGCATTATAAAAACTTTGATGTTTAAATAGGAAGTGATCAAAGCCCCAAATGTTTTGATCAATTGACAAGAAGGCAATAAAATTTAATACCTTAAATGGAACCAGAAAAATGTTCCAAAAACTTGGCAAAATAGTGACATAAGGTAAAATTGTCAAACCAAAATTCTAGGTCACAGGAACTTTTTAAAAAGGATTTTTGAGTTGACTAAATAGCTATTTGGAATGGAATTATTTTGGTTCCTTCTATTTTAAAGTTTCAAAAATGTTGAAACTTTTATGTGGCATTGGACATTATTGTCTCTGTCACCTAATAACATTTTTTGGGTTTTATATTTGGTCAAACTATTTAAATCAAATCCTAAAAGTAAATGTGAGAAAGAAATAAAAGAGAAATGAAAAAAAACAGAAAAACTTACCTGTCGCCACCCTCCTGGCCCAGCCCACCAGAGGGGGGTCTCCGTGTCGTCTTCCTCCTCGTGCCAGAAGGCACAGGAGAAGGAAGGCACGGCGCCCTCGCCACCTCCTCCTCGCGTGGAGTTCCCTCCTGCCTCCACCGCGCCAGCGCACGAGCCCGCTCCTTCCCTTACCCTCTCCACCCCCCTGCTCTCTGTCTCTCCTCTCTTTTCTGTCTCGAGTTCTTCTCGCCGCCATTGCCGGCCGCCCGAGCTCGTCGCTAACTCCACCCCGGCCACCCCTCGCCTCCCTGAAAAGCTCCACTCCTCTGCCTCGACAAGCTGCATCCCTCCATCATCTCCTCCGAGCACCCGAGCCCCCGTAGCGTCGCCATCGTCGCCGTTCTTCCTCCGGCCAGTGGATCTCGCCGCCGTCGAATCGCCGGCCAGAGAGCCCCTCCAACCTCGCCGTAGCCAGAAATGGAGCCCCCGTGAGCCACTGATTCTTTCCCCTCTCCTCCCATGCTCTGTCGTGCCCCGTAGGTCTTTTCCCCACCGTGGCCGAACTCCGGCGACCGCCCCGCTCGTCGCCGGCACCTCTCCCGGCCACCCTAGCCCTAGCCGATGCTCCCGTTAGACCGGGCGCATCGCCAGCGTCCCACAGCCGTCAACCACGCTCGTTTTGGACCTCGGTAGCGCAAGATAGCACAACTCCGGCGAGCCCTCCACCGCGGCTCAATCACCGGCGACCTCTCTCCGGTAGCCGTCGACGTGGCCAATCCTTAGCGCTAACTAATCCTCCCCCCAGTCGCTGCCAGAGGGCCCCACGCCTGGTCAAACCTCAATTAGGGGCTAGTCAGCGCGGGGTTAGCCTCTAGGTCACTGACCAGTGGACCCCACTAGTCAGGTTTACCTGGACCCGGCTGGTTGACCTGCTAACGCAGGGATGACATCAGCCCGACGCAGTAATAGTTTCTGATTTAATTTAATTCCAGAAAATTGCTGAAACTTATCAAAATTATAAAAATTAAAATATAACTCTAATGGAAATAAATTATAGATGAAAAAGTATCAGAAAAATGCAAGGAATCCATTGGTGGCATTTATACACATTTTGGACATCTTAACCTTGCTGAATATGACAAATTCACAATAGGCTTATAAATAATATAATTGGATTTTGAAAATGACTTATATAGATCAAATAAACTTCTTTCAACCTATGATCACTTGCATTAGATGAAATCAGCATCATGATAACTTGCCATGCTCATGCATCATTGTGAAGCATTTGCCGTGATTAATTTCTTTCGTTTGATCTGTCCATAGCCCTTGCGAGATGTAGTTATCACCCGCATCGAAGAATAGCTGAGATCTTCCGATCAATAGGCAAGCAAAACCCCTTTGAACATTCCGACAAAATCCTATTCTCTCGCTCCTCCTCTCATTTCTATGCATTAGGACAAAATGATTCAATTGATAGTTGTATTACGATAGCTGCACCTATTCCTTTGCATGACCTGATTTTGATCACAGTAAATAGCTAAACCAATGCAACCTAGCATACCTATTAGATGCTTGAGCCATATGTGCTTTACCCTGTTACGCTTGTTATGCTTAAGTTGAGTTTGGTCCGAGCATCGGAATGATGTAATGGAATGATCATGTCCTATTGATGAGAGTTAAAGATGTGAAACTGTTCTGGTAAAGGTAGCGATGAGAGGCCATGTAGGAGTACATGGTGGGTTGTCTCATTATCGCCGCATTTAGGACCCGAGATCTTGTGTTGGTGTTCCAAGACTAGCTACTACCGCACATTGGGTTCCGGTAACTCGACCCCTCTCGGCCTATTAACTACTCTGTTCTCAGTCCAGAAGTCGCGGTAGTTCGAAACGTTCATAGGTTGTGGCACGGCCTGCTAAGTGGATGAACGGCCCAGTCGGGACCGGCTTGGGGCCCTGCTCACATCGTTTGAGGCCATGTTGGAAACCTCGGTCGGACTTCCATTATGGGTTCCAACTCAGATAGGCGACTGTCTTGGGCGTGAGTCTTAGTAGGTTAACGTCCGTGGCCAAATCCCTTGCTGGGCTTCCGCTTGAAGGTTGCCGAGGTGTTGGTTTTATGTGCACTTGGCGATAAGTGGCGGAAGCATGTGTGACGAAGTACACCCCTGCAGGGTAACTATCTATTCGAATAGCCGCGTCCTCGGTTATGGACTGCTTGGATACTTACATGGTTCATAGATAACTATAATGGTTACTCTAAAATGGTCCAGATAAGTGTGAGTGCTATGGATGGCTTTCTCGTAGGACGACGAGAGAGGATTCATGGTGTTGTATTGATGTGGTGGTTATGTGGACTCGTGTGCGCTCTCTCGTAAGGAGACGAGAGAGATAATAAAACTTTGTTGTAGAATAGGTTAGCCAAAGGTCAAAGCTGGCTTCTCTGCAATAAACCCCACAAATTCCGATCATTGATACTTGATGCACTGATGTAAGACTTGCTGAGTACCTTCGTACTCACTGTTGCTTATTCACATTTTTGCAGAATAGACGCCGCTCTCTCTACGTTATCTCTTGATGTTAACATCGACGGTTTAGTTTGGGAACCCAGACAGTGATCTGGCTCCTATGGTAGGGTCGTTGTAGCCTTTAGGCTCTTCCAGCCGCTTTTAGTAGATGTCTGTACCCAGACATGTAACTTCCGCTTGATACTTGTATGCTCTGAATGTTGGGTCATGTGACCCCTTTGGTTTGTAACATTAAACTATGTTGGCTCTTCGGAGTCAATTAAATAAATGATGTGTTGTAGAGTTATGTTGTGATGCCATGTTGTATCTACACATATCGTGCATATTCTGTGTATGTTTGCAATGCATTGGTATGTGTGGGATTCGACACCTAGTTGTGTGCCTTGAGTAGTACTCCATACCGGGAAATGCCTCTTTGTGCTTCCACCGAGCCTTGGTAGCTTGCTACTGCTCCGGACACATTGATTGGCCGGCATGTATCCTTCTTGGTTGCTATGTCTGTCCCCACGGGGAAATGTCACGCGGTGTAATGGAGTCCCTATAGCTTGCTACGACTCGTCTACACTCGCTGATGACCGACACCTGCCTTGCTGGGTTATGTATGCATGTCCCTGTACGGATGTGCCACTTGGGTTCATAACTAGCCATGTCGACCCAGGTTCTTTGACATATGATTGCTGGCAACATAGTCATATACGTGAGCCAAAAGACGCAAACGGTCCCGGCCAAGGTAAGGTGGCAACCGGGGTGATTACCGTGCGTGAGGCCACAAAGTGATATGATGTGTACATGCTGGAGTTGTATGGCTTAGGATCGAGGTCCCGACAGCGTTGGTATGAGAGCCTGACTGCCTGTAGGATTACCAAGCCAGAATGGTCGATGTTGAGTCTAGAAAATCTATAGTTATATAAGGGAATTGATTGTGGAAGGGAACGTAAGACTCTTTTTACTCTTTCCTCAAGTCACTCTATTCTGAGTCACCTTTTCTTTTCTATGGGGATTAAGGACTAGGTTTTCTTATCTGTCTGCTAGGAGGACGAGTTACTGAACCATGGACTTATAGGATGGTTTCTGTGTGTCATTCCTGCTTTCAACAGATTTGTGAGAAGAGATGCCTTTGTTCTTGCTGCACCTCGAATCCATAATGTTGAGTAGTTATGTTTCCCAGATCTCTTGAAGGACGCCTCATATTTCATGCCTATACAGTCGTTATGCTGTCCGATTTTCTCTAGGATTGTGGTGTTTAGTGTTATTTGTCTGTGAACCCTGGATTGTTTCAACAGGATGTCGCGAGTAACACGGAGTTCTTCTGGCTATGATCAGAACCATGGAGATGGTACATATGGAGAAGATTCTCTTAATCCGCCTTTGTTGACAGAGGTTATGCTAGAAATTGAGAGGAATAAGCATGCCACTAACTGTCTGTTGGAGCACATAGAGCGGAATACAGCCTATCCGTGCAATGAGCTAGTATCCATCAGAGACTTCATCAAATTGAACCCACCCACCTTCCATCATTCCATTGAGCCACTAGATGCAGATGATTGGCTCCGAAGTATCAATAACAAGCTGCGTTATGCAAACGTGGCTGAAGGAGACAAGGTTACCTATGCCACATATCACCTCGAAGGATCTGCTAGTCTATGGTGGGAGAATTTGGAGGCTATGCGTCCTTTGGGCCAAGTTACTTCATGGCAGGAGTTCTGTGAACCTTTTCGTGAACATCATATTCCGCAGGCCCTGATAGATCATAAGCAAGAAGAGTTTTGCAGTTTGACTCAAGACAAGTTGGATGTAAATGCTTATAGTCGTGAGTTTGGATGCCTTGCGTATTATGCACCAGAAAAGGTATCCACGGATGCCAAGAAGCAAGCTAGGTTCAGGAAAGGTCTTAACCCAAAGCTTCGTCATGATCTCAGTTTGCATGAGTTCATCAGTTTTGAGGTCCTTGTGAACAAAGCCATCCAAGCAGAAACAAGCAGAATGACCTATGAGGAATCTCGCAAGCAAAACCGTGATGTTGGATCATCTTCAACTTCTATATCCCAGAAGCGTAGGATATCGATCCCGAATGCTGTTATCACTCCGAGATATGTACCAAGGCCAACCTATGTGGCGCCTCGTCTGCCGATGCCAAGTGTCCCCTAGGATAATCTCATCAATCAAGCGTTCAACCTAGACCCCCGTCCTATTTTTGGATTGTGCTTCAAGTGTAGCAAGCCAGGACACTATTCAAGGGATTGTCCTCTGCGTGGTTTTGTTCCACCTCCTTCAGGAATGGGTGTTGTTCGTTGCAAGCCACCAACCAGGAAGTTCAAGGAAATGTCAGTTGCTCTGACTTGTGTATGTGTGCACCATGTATCTGCAGAAGAAGCTCAAGATGATGATGATGTCGTGCTTAAGACGCTCCTTGTTAATTCTCATCCAGCTTCAGTAATTTTTGACTCTGGAGCATCTCATTCTTTCATCTCCGAACGTTATGCCTCCTTGCATAACATTGCTTTCGTAGATATGCCCACCCCATTAGTAATTCAGGCTCCAAGTTCCAAATGGCAAACTAATGCAGTAAGTCGTGGGAACCAAATCCTTATTGATGGTCTTGTATTCCTTGCTTCCTTGATACCTCTCAAGACTTCAGACATCAATATCATTTTGGGGATGGACTGGTTGACAGCTCATCATGCCAAAATTGATTGTTTCTCTAGATCTGTTCAACTCACCCATACCTCTGGCCAGTTAGTAAATGTCTCATCTGGGG
The DNA here is from genome assembly GCF_904849725.1 of Hordeum vulgare subsp. vulgare. Classification (NCBI taxonomy): domain Eukaryota; kingdom Viridiplantae; phylum Streptophyta; class Magnoliopsida; order Poales; family Poaceae; genus Hordeum; species Hordeum vulgare. The sequence continues at coordinate 293,803,689 of NC_058520.1, read as the reverse complement.
TTACAAAACGCCAGATATATGCCCTCAATGCCAATCCTCTTCCAGACCTTGAAAACATCCCTGTAGTCCGTGAATTTCCGGATGTCTTTCCAGAGGAACTGCCAGGTGTTCCACCGGACACAGAAGTAGAGTTTGTCATAGAACTTGTCCCAGGAACTGCTCCAATTGCTAGAAGACCCTATAAGATGTCTCCTCAAGAATTAGCTGAGCTTAAAACCCAACTTGATGAATCCTTGAAGAAAGGTTTCATCCGTCCTAGCTCTTCCCCTTGGGCTCTCCCTGTCCTCTTCGTCAAGAAGAAGGATGGTACGGAACGGATGATTGTAGATTACCGACCGGTTAATCTGGTCACGATAAAGAACAAATATCCGCTCCCCAGGATCAACGATCTGTATGATCAGCTCGCTGGATCTGAAGTCTTTTCAAAGATGGATTTGAGATTAGGTTATCATCAAATCAAAATTAGGAACGGGGACATTCCTAAGACGGCCTTTGTCACTCGTTATGGCCAATACGAGTACACCGTCATGTCCTTCGGTCTAACCAATCCCCAGCCACTTTCTCCCGCTTAATGAATTCGATCTTCATGGAGTACTTGGATAAATTCGTCGTGGTTTACCTCGATGATATTCTGATTTACTCGAAGAACGAAGAAGAACATGCTGAGCATCTTAGGCTGGTATTGATGAAACATCGAGAGCACCGCCTCTACGCCAAATTCTCCAAGTGCATATTCTGGTTACCAGAAGTGACCTATCTAGGTCACGTAATCTTGGCAAAAGGTATTGCTGTCAATCCCGAGAGAGTTCAGGCCGTTCTTGATTGGACTCCACCTGAATCGGTGAAGCAAGTTAGGAGTTTCCTTGGCTTAGCAAGCTATTGTCGTCGCTTCGTCGATAATTTCTCTAAAATTGCCAAACCTCTAACTGAACTTCTCAAGAAAGATAAGAAGTTCGAATGGACCCCACGGTGCCAGGAAAGTTTTCAGGAGTTGAAAAGACGACTGACTACTGCCCCGGTACTTGTGCCCCCAGATTTCTCAAAGGACTTTATTATCTACTGTGATGCCTCGCGACAAGGACTTGGATGCATTCTTATGCAAGATCGCCATGTGATTGCATACGCATCTCGACAGTTGCGTCCACATGAGGAGAATTATCCAACACATGATCTGGAACTTGCCGTTGTAGTCTATGCACTGTTAACCTGGCGACATTACCTCCTGGGTAATCGTTGCGAAATATACACTGATCACGAGAGTCTCAAGTATATATTCACCCAACCGGATTTGAATCTCAGGCAAAGACGGTGGGTTGAGTTGATTACGGATTACGATTTAGGAATATCTTACACCCCAGGCAAAGCCAATGTCATGGCTGACGCACTAAGTCGTAAATCCTATTGTAACAACCTCATGTTGCTACAAAATCAACCACTTCTCCATGAGGAATTTCGTAAGCTTAATATTCACCTTGTTCCTCAAGGATTCCTTTCTACCTTGGTGTGGAAACCGACTCTTGAGGATCAGATCATAGCAGCCCAGAAACATGATACGGGAATTTCCCGGATCAAGAGCAACATCGCCAAAGGAGTTGCTGGTCGTTTCTTGGTAAATGATAAAGGTGTTGTATTCTTTGATAATCGTTTGGTGGTTCCTAAGAAGCAACAACTTCGTGATTTGATTCTTAAGGAAGCTCATGAATCGCCTCTCATGATTCATCCCGGTAGCACTAAAATGTATCAGGACCTACGCGAGAGGTTCTGGTAGACCCGCATGAAGAGAGAAATCGCTCAATTCATTGCGAACTGTGACGTTTGTCGTCGCGTTAAGGCAGAGCATCAAAGGCCTGCTGGCACCCTTCAACCCCTGGCTATTCCCGAGTGGAAGTGGGACAAGGTTAGTATGGATTTTATCACTGGTTTTCCAAAGACCAAGAAAGGGAATTATGCCATCTTTGTCGTCATTGATCGCCTTTCAAAAGTTGCTCACTTCCTTCCAGTCTGAGAAAGTATAACTGCTAGTCAGCTAGAAGACCTATATATTTCTCGAATAGTTTCTCTTCATGGTGTTCCTCTCGAAATCAATTCAGATCGTGGAAGTCTTTTTACTTCTCGATTTTGGGAAAGTTTCCAAAAAGCTATGGGAACTCATATTTCGTTTAGCACTGCTTATCACCCTCAGTCAAGTGGTCAAGTAGAAAGAGTCAACCAAATTCTTGAAGATATGCTCAGAGCCTGTGTTATCTTATTCCGAATGAATTGGGAGAAGTGTCTTCCATTCGCCGAATTTGCTTATAACAACAGTTTCCAGTCTAGTCTGGGCAAAGCTCCTTTCGAAGTTCTGTATGGACGAAGATGTTGAACACCATTAAACTGGTCAGAAACCGGTGAAAGACAATTCTTTGGGCCGGATATGATCCAGGATGCACAAGAGCAAGTTCGCATTATTCGTGAGAATTTAAAAACTGCCCAATCTCGTCAAAAGAGTTAGTATGACCGCCGTCATAAGGAAGTAAGTTATGAAGTTGACGAGAAGGCTTACCTTCGGGTTTCACCTCTCAAAGGTACCCATCGTTTCGGTATCAAAGGCAAATTGGCTCCTCGTTACATTGGTCCTTTCCGTATTCTCGCTAAACGAGGAGAGGTTGCCTACCAGTTAGAGCTGCCTCCTCAGCTTTCCAAAGTTCATGATGTGTTCCACGTTTCTCAACTCACGCGTTGCTTCAAGGACCCTGTCCGTGAACTAGACCACGAAATGCTTGATCTCCAAGATGACCTATCATATCGAGAATATCCTGTTTGTATTCTTGACGAAACCGAGCGTAGCACCCGACATCGCATCATCAAGTTTCTCAAGGTTCAGTGGTCTCACCATTCCGAGAATGAAGCAACATGGGAGCGCGAAGATCGCCTTCGGCTTGAATACCCCGAACTCTTCCCGACTACGCCTAAATCTCGGGGCGAGATTCTTGTTTAGTGAGGGTGAGTTGTCATAGCCCTAGCTTTCATTTGTTTGCCAAGCATTCATGCACGCATTATAAAAACTTTGATGTTTAAATAGGAAGTGATCAAAGCCCCAAATGTTTTGATCAATTGACAAGAAGGCAATAAAATTTAATACCTTCAATGGAACCAGAAAAATGTTCCAAAAACTTGGCAAAATAGTGACATAACGTAAAATTGTCAAACCAAAATTCTAGGTCACAAGAACTTTTTAAAAAGGATTTTTGAGTTGACTAAATAGCTATTTGGAATGGAATTATTTTGGTTCCTTCTATTTTAAAGTTTCAAAAATGTTGAAACTTTTGTGTGGCATTGGACATTATTGTCTCTGTCACCTAATAACATTTTTTGGATTTTATATTTGGTCAAACTATTTATTTTAAATCCTAAAAGTAAATGCGAGAAAGAAATAAAAGAGAAATGAAAACAACAGAAAAACTTACCTGTCGCCACCCTCCTGGCCCAGCCCACCAGAGGGGGGTCTCCCTGTCGTCTTCCTCCTTGTGCGAGAAGGCAAAGGAGAAGGAAGGCACGACGCCCTCGCCACCTCCTGCTCGCGTGGAGTTCCCTCCTGCCTCCACCGCGCCAGCGCACGAGCCCGCTCCTTCCCTTATCCTCTCCACCCCCTGCTCTCTGTCTCTCCTCTCTTTTCTGTCTCGAGTTCTTCTCGCCACCATTGCTGGCCGCCCGAGCTCGTCGCTTGCTCCACCCCGGCCACCCCTCGCCTCCCTGAAAAGCTCCACTCCTGCGCCTCGACAAGCTGCATCCCTCCATCATCTCCTCCGAGCACCTGAGCCCCCGTAGCGTCGCCATCGTCGCCGCTCTTCCTCCGGCCAGTAGATCTCGCCGTCGTCGAATCGCCGGCCAGATAGCCCCTCCAACCTCGCCGACGCCAGAAATGGAGCCCCCGTGAGCCACTGATTCTTTCCCCTCTCCTGTCATGCTCTGCCGTGCCCCGTAGGTGTTTTCCCCAACGTGGCTGAACTCCGGCGACCGCCCCGCTCGTCCCCGGCACCTCTCCCGGCCACCCTAGCCCCAGCCGATGCTCCCGTTAGATCGGGCGCATCGCCAGCGTCCCGCAGCCGTCAACCACGCTCGTTTTGGACCTCGGTAGCGCAAGATAGCACAACTCCGGCGAGCCCTCCACCGCGGCTCAGTCGCCGGCGACCTCACTCCGGTAGCCGTCGACGTGGCCAACCCTTAGCGCTAACTAATCCTCCCCCAGTCGCTGCCAGAGGGCCCCACGCCTGGTCAAACCTCAATTAGGGGCTGGTCAGCGCGGGGTTAGCCTCTAGGTCACTGACCAGTGGACCCCACTGGTCAGGTTGACCTGGACCCGGCTGGTTGACCTGCTGACGCAGGGATGACATCAGCCTGACGCAGTAATAGTTCCTGATTTAATTTAATTCCAGAAAATTGCTGAAACTTGTAAAAATCATAGAAATTAAAATATAACTCTGATGGAAATAATTTATATATGAAAAAGTATCAGAAAAATGCAAGGAATCCATTAGTGGCATTTATACACATGTTTGATCATCTTAACCTTGCTGAATATGACAAATTCACAATAGGCTTATAAATGATATAATTGGATTTTGAAAATGACTTATATAGATCAAATAAACTTCTTTCAACCTATGATCACTTGCATTAGATGAAATCAGCATCATGATAACTTGCCATGCTCATGCATCATTGTGAAGCCTATGCCGTGATTAATTTCTTTCGTTTGATCCGTCCATAGACCTTGCGAGATGTAGTTATCACCCGCATCGAAGAATAGTTGAGTTCTTCCGATCAACAGGCAAGCAAAACCCCTTTGAACATTCCGACAAAATCCTATTCTCTCGCTCCTGCTCTCATTTCTATGCATTAGGACAAAATGATTCAATTGATAGTTGTATTACGATAGCTGCACCTATTCCTTTGCATGACCTGATTTTGATCACAGTAAATAGCTAAACCAATGCAACCTAGCATACCTGGTAGATGCTTGAGCCATATGTGCTTTACCTTATTACGCTTGCTATGCTTAAGTTGAGTTTGGTCCGAGCATCGGAATGATGTAATGGAATGATCATGTCCTATTGATGAGAGTTAAAGATGTGAAACTGTTCTGGTAAAGGTAGCGATGAGAGGCCATGTAGGAGTACATGGTCGGTTGTCTCATTACCGCCGCATTTAGGACCCGAGATTTTGTGTTGGTGTTCCAAGACTAGCTACTACCGCACATTGGGTTCCGGTAACTCGACCCCTCTCGGCCTATTAACTACTGTGTTCTCAGTCCAGAAGTCGCGGTAGTTCGAAACGTTCATAGGTTGTGGCACGGCCTGCTAAGTGGATGAACGGCCTAGTCGGGACCGACTTGGGGCCCTGCTCACATCGTTTGAGGCCATGTTGGAAACCTCGGCCGGACTTCCATTATGGGTTCCAACTTAGATAGGCGACTGTCTTGGGCGTGAGTCTTAGTAGGTTACCGTCCGTGGCCAACTCCCTCGCTGGGCTTCCGCTTGAAGGTTGCCGAGGTGCTGGTTTTATGTGCACTTGGCGATAAGTGGTGTCAGCATGTGTGACGAAGTACACCCCTGCAGGGTAACTATCTATTCGAATAGCCGCGTCCTCGGTTATGGACTGTTTGGATACTTACATGGTTCATAGATAACTATAATGGTTACTCTAAAATGGTCCAGATAAGTGTGAGTGCTATGGATGGCTTTCTCGAAGGATGACGAGAGAGGATTCATGGTGGTGTATTATGTGGTGGTTATGTGGACTTGTGTGCGCTCTCTCGTAAGGATACGAGAGAGATAATAAAACTTTGTTGTAGAATAGGTTAGCCAAAGGTCAAAGCTGGCTTCTCTGCAATAAACCCCACAAATTCTGATCATTGATACTTGATGAATATGTAGTTAGCACTGCTGTAAGACTTGCTGAGTACCTTCGTACTCACTGTTGCTTATTCACATTTTTGCAGAATAAACGCCGCTCTCTCTATGTTATCTCTTGACGTTAACATCGACGGTTTAGTTTGGGAACCCAGACAGTGATCTGGCTCCTATGGTAGGGTCGTTGTAGCTTTTAGGCTCTTCCAGCCGCTTTTAGTAGATGTCTGTACCCAGACTTGTAACTTCCACTTCATGCTTGTATGCTCTGAATGTTGGGTCATGTGACCCCTTTGGTTTGTAACATTAAACTATGTTGGCTCTTCGGAGTCTATTAAATAAATGATGTGTTGTAGAGTTATGTTGTGATGCCATGTTGTGTATACACATATCGTGCATATTGTGTGTATGTTTGCAATGCATTTCTATGTGTGGGATTCGACACCTAGTTGTGTGCCTTGAGTAGTACTCCATACCGGGAAATGCCTCTTTGTGCTTCCACCGAGCCTTGGTAGCTTGCTACTGCTCCGGACACATTGATTGACCGGCATGTATCCTTCTTGGTTGGTGTGTCTGTCCCCACGGGGAAATGTCACGCAGTGTAATGGAGTCCGTGTAGCTTGCTACGACTCGTCTACACTCGCTGATGACCGACACCTGCCTTGCTGGGTTATGTATGCCTGTCCCTGTACGGATGTGCCACTTGGGTTCATAACTAGCCATGTCGACCCAGGTTCTTTGACATATGATTGCTGGCAACATAGTCATATACGTGAGCCAAAAGACGCAAACGGTCCCGGGCAAGGTAAGGTGGCAACCGGGGTGATTACCGTGCGTGAGGCCACAAAGTGATATGATGTGTACATGCTGGAGTTGTATGGCTTAGGATCGGGGTCCCGACATAGATGTGATTTAGAATTTTGTTTTTCAATAAAAAGTTCCAATAATTTCCTTTAGAATGCTTGAATTGCATGTGTGATATGTGTTGTACAAAACAAAAACTTTTGTTGTAGTATTTGAATAACAGATTTTACTAGAACACGGAAAGTTTCTGAAATTTTACACAGTGTTTTTATACAAATTCATAATCATGTCCAAGGTTTTGAGAATTTTTGGAGTTAGATAAGTACATTGCATAATAGATTTCTACACACTGTTCTGTTTGGATAGCTTGTTTCCATAGTTTTGTTATCTACTTATCCAGAGTTTTCATGGCTTATATTGGTAGATATAATTGTGGAAATGATAGTATAAAATACCTAATGTTTGAAAATTATTATGCAACTTGTACATGAAGTGTTGATTTAGTCTTATGTGTACTAACCTATCTCACGAGTTCTTTTTTACGTTTTGTGTGGATGAAGTTTTTGAGACTTAGGTGAAACCGGGATATTAGAGGATTGAATGAGATACAAAAGCACAAGCTTGGGGATGCACAAGGAAATCCAAGTGAATATCATAAGAAGTCTCAAGCATCAAAGCTTGGGGATGCTACACATCCCACATCTCTTCATCGACAAATATCAGTTAGCCTATTGTGATAGCCCGAGACCGACGTTCCAGAAGATTCCACTTCTATTCCGTTTTCATCGTGTGCCTATTTTCTTTTGTCGCATCATCATCGCATCATGTGCATCATCGACATTGCATCGGCATCTCTGTTGCCGCCAGTTTTCAAAACTTGCATCCGTTGTTAGTTGCCGGTTCTCGTCGTTGTCCGTTCCGAGCCCGACCGCACACGCACGCGCCCGCGGCATCGTCAAAACCCTGTTTTAAAAGTGTGTTCAAAACTTTCTCTGGTCGAGGTGAAATTTGGCATGCGGTCGTGATTAGTTATAGCCAGGCCGCCACTCGAATTTCGTCGCGATCGGAGACCGTCTGGTAGCCGAACGGTCGACCGTGGCAGCACCGTATTCGGTCTACCGTTGCACGTTTGTCGGTGTTTTAAAATACGTTCCCGGGCCGCCCGTTTTCGCTCTCGTCTCCGGCTAACCTATTCTACACATCCACCTAGCCATTCCCGCGTTCATGGCCGTTTGATCGCGATCGCGTGGTCGAATACTGATCCGAATTCGGATAACCCTAGCCCGTTTTCTAGATATAGACCGCAAACCCTCTCCCCCCCTCGATTTCCGCGCCCCTCCTAACCCTAGACGCCACTCCCTCCTGCCTCTCTCTCTCCTCCCTCCTGCTATCCGTCGGGGGCTCGCCCGAGCCCGCAGCCAGCCCTCCCGCCTGAGCCAGCCCCTGCTCGAGCTCCTGTCGAGCCCTAGCCCTCCTCAGCCGTGGATCTGGAGGGATCCCCACGCAGCGCCGCCCCGCTAGCCACTGCCCGCCGCCACCATGCGCAACCAGCCCGCACCACCTCTGCACGCCGCCCCAGGTCGCCGGTGCCTCGCCTGCTGCCCGCATCGCCGGTCGGATCTTGCACTGGAACCGCCAGGCTCGTGCGTCGTGGGAGGACGAGCGCCTGCCCGATCCAGCCATCGAGCGCCCCGCATGGGCCATGCCAGTAGCGGCCCAGCGCCTAGGCCGACCTCCCTCCCACGGCCCCCGTTGACCGCGGCCCCAGCTCGGCCTCTCCCGGCGCGCACCCAAGGCCCAGCTCGGCTAGGCAGCCTACTCCTCTTCACCGGGCCAGGCCCGCGAGGTGAGGCCTCCCCTCGTATATCCCTCGCCATTGGCGCAAGATAGCATCTAGCGCTAGTAGTTTCGGCCTGTAGTATTTTTAGGTATTTCTTTTCCTGTGAGTTTAGAATTTTTTCAGGAAAATAGAGGATTTTTAAAACACGTGTATCTTTTAATAAGTAAGTCGGATCGCGACGTGTAGCATATGGATTTCATGTAGTTTTGCGCGTAGAACACGATTTCACAACTTGCATATTTGTTTGACGTAGTTTGAGCCGCCATATGCATAGTTTTACGTGTTGTCCCAATAGGATATTACCCGTAGCTATTTTTCGCGCGCGTACGGGTTTCTCGTATGCCATAGATAAAATGCCCATGTTTTAGGAACCTATTTTTCATGTATTTTAGAGCGGTCATTTGTATATTTGCGTGTAGGGATTGCCGCTAGTTTATTTATCCGTGTATAGGTTATTATCTCGCATTTATGTGTGGCATTATTTTTGTGTCGCAACCCCACATGTTTTATATGTTTTCGGGGTAGAAAAATCCATGTGATTTTTCTGGGCAATTATTTTTACCTTTTGAGTAAGTTAGTTTGTGCGATATTTTGCTGTGTTGTCCTCTTGCCTTTTTCGTAGGATTTATTCCGTGCTTCGTTTGATTAAGTTGTCAACTAGAGAGTTGATCTTTGATGTTTAGTCTAGCCCCTCGTATTTTTGGTTGCAATAGAAATGCATGTTTAGGTGTGGTTTGCTTGCTCTCAAGTTGCTAGAAATAGTGCTGATTTGGAGGTGCTGAAATATTTCTAAGTCTGATATCTGTTATATCTTGTTGCTGTCTTGTCTTGCTTGTATCTTGTGATCTGTAGCTCTTTTGAGGTTGGTCCAATGGAGCAAGTTGTAGACCTTGTGATTCTTTAGCTTGCTTTGTATTTTCATGCCATTTGGAGTCCTGTAGCTATTGGTTTTGTTGTTGTCAATATGGCTTCAGATCGAAAACTGCACTTTCATGAAGTGTTATTTTCACTAAGTCTGAAATAGTGTGTGGGAAGCCATTTTGTGACTGCTTTTCCTAGTGTTCCATGATGCCATGCTAGTTGTTGTTAGTTGTTTGTTGTAGTGCTTCTTGCCCTATTTTGTGTCATGCCTTGGTTGATTATATTGGAGTTTTGTAGCTCGTAGTTGTGGGGTGTAGAAAATGCTATGTGGCTGATTTTGGCAGATTGTAGTCATTTCTTGTTTTGCTCCTAGTTTTCGATCCGTAGCTCCGATTTGATCGTGTCCTACATGAAACTTGCTTAGAACCTCATCTAGTTTATTTTTCTATTGTTGTTTGTATGTTTTGAAGTGCTCGTGACCGTCGTTGCACACATATTGCATTCATGCCATCATATCTTGCGGTGCTTGTATCTTTTGATCCGTAGCTCCGTTGGAGATGTTCTCCATGTGTAGATTGCTTGAAATGACGCGTAGAATCATGTGAACCTATTTGTTTTGCTGTTTAACAACTAATTAAATGTGTTATTTCAGATCTTGACAGTATTGTAAATTACCATCTGAGGTCGTCTCGGAGATGCTATATGTCATTTCCGACCTCATTTAAAATGCCTAGATAGCTAGTTTAATTAGGCTTCACCTCTTGCCAGGTTTAACCACATTTAATATTGCCGTGTATCTAATCGGGATAGAACTAAATAAATAAACGTGGAGTTTCGTCAATATGCAACTCGTTGCATATTGAACTTCACTTAATGTGTAGTGTTTGTTTGTGTGAGTTGTCATGCCATGACTTGCATGTATTCAGCTGCTCATGCATCATTTGTGTTGTGCATCGTGTGGTGAATTCCATGTGTTGATTTGTGTTTCCGGTTTGCTTCGTCTCGTTAGAGTTCCGCAACGTGCCGGATTGTGAGGACCCGTTCGACTACGTCGGTTCGTCTACTTCACGGAGGCATTCTTCTTCCAAGCAGGATCTCAGGCAAGATGACCATTTCCCCAGATACCATTACTATCATTGCCATGCTAGTTTTATCGCTTCTATCGATTATGTCTCGTTGCCTACCACATGTTAAATATCAGCTTCTCAACAATGCCATGAAAACCTTCAACCTGTTCAACCTAGCAAACCACTGATTGGCTATGTTACTGCTTGCTTAACCCTGTTGATAGCGTTGCTAGTTGCAGGTGCAGATGCTTCCATGTGAAAACATGGGTTCCTTGTTATATCACCCTATTAAATGCTATTTAATTTAATGCACCTATATACTTGGTAAAAGGTGGAAGGCTCGGCCTTTCTAGCCTAGTGTTTTGTTCCACCTTTGCCCCCTTAGTTTGGGCTACCAGTGTTATGTTCCATAATTGAGCGCTCCTAACACGATCGGGGTTGTTATGGGGACTCCCTTGATAATTCGTTTTAGATTAAAGCTGGTCTGGCAAGGCCCAACATTGGTACTATTTGCCCAACATAATAATTCTGTTAATCTGAAATGCATAGGGAGTTAGCGCTACCCGAGGAGTAATTCTACATAATACAGGGAGGGCCAGTGCTGATGGTGCTGGTCCAAAACTAGAGCCGTTTGCGGGGCCAACCCGGGGCAACTCGGGAGATTTCTATCAGGCCACCGTACGCTGTGCTTATCCGTCGTGTCCTGAGAACGAGATACACGGCTCCTATTGGGATCGTCGACACGTCGGGCGGCCTTGCTGGATTAGTTTTACCTTTGACGTGATATCTTGTGCATCGGGATTCCGATGATGCTTTGGGTAATCTCAGAGATGAGATTTTCCACTAGGGAATCCGACGAGATCACGAGCTTCGTGATTGAGGATTTCTATGCGGCTTGTGGTAATTTTTGATGGACTAGTTGGAGCACCCCTGCAGGGTTAAATATTTTCGGAAAGCCGTGCCCGCGGTTATGTGGCAACGTGGAAACTTTGTTTAACACTGGTTCTAGACAACTTGAAGTTAACTTAATTAAAATATGCCAACTGTGTGCGTAACTGTGACTATCTCTTTCGTGAGTTCCTTCTCCGATCGAGGACATGGTGGGGTTATGTCTGACGTAGGTAGGTGTTCAGGATCATTCATTTGATCATCCGTCGTTCACGTCCGCTATACGTAGATCTTCCCCCCTCTTATTTCTTGTACTCGTAAGTTAGCCACCAAATATATGCTTAGCCGTTGCTGCAACCTCACCACTTAACCATACCTCACCTATTAAGCTTTGTTAGTCTTGATACCTTTGGAAATAAGATTGCTGAGCCCCCTGTGGCTCACAGATTACTACAACACTAGATGCAGGTGCGGGTAAAGGTTACTTGACGCGAGCGCGTTGATTGTTCATTTGGAGTTGCTTCTTCTTCTTCTTCTTCATCGATCTAGGATGGGTTCCAGGCCAGCAGCCTGGGATAGCAAGGATGGACGTCGTTCTTCTTTTGTCGTTTGTTTTCGTCCATAGTCGAACCCTGCTCTTCTTCATGATGATTATGTACTTGTACTGTTGTGACTCTGATGTAGCTTGTGGCGAGTGTAAGCCAATTCTATATATATCTCATCTTTTCAGTACATGTACTTGTAACGATATCCATTCTTGCGACACGACGAGATGTGCTTCTATCCCTGACGAGACCTTCGTGCCAAATTGAGGATAGGGTCGCATCTTGGGCGTGACAAGTTGGTATCAGAGCAGTACCGACCTAGGAGCCCCCTTGATTGATCGAACTTGGTCGAGTCGAGTCTAGTGAAAAATATCTTTGAGTCTAGTTATATATCGGAGAGTAGGATTCTTTTTTCTCCTCTTCTACGCTCTGGTGAGGAATCTTGACGTAATAATTTAATTCTACTCCTCTTCTCACTCATAAAAAAAATTAGGATCACACGGATATTTTTGGAATCTATATGATGCCAATGTGACGGAGTTCTGTCTTGGTGCCTCCTATCTGCTTTGAGTTTCAGGGGAGTTGAGCTCCAGGGGATTCTTCAGCACATCGTTATCATTCAGATTTCTTAGTATCTCAGAACGAAGTATATTCGTAATTGCTTCAATACTAGTAGTGGCGAGATAACCCCAATGTCCCCAGTACTGGTGCAGATTGTTCGGGAGTACTGCCATACTTTGTATCGTTGTGATCACGAGGGTCTGTTGTAGATGAAGGTCCGAGATTTCTGGCCGTGTGTTGACGGATGTGATATAGGTGACGGGTTAGTATAGGAGTTGTGTGATATTACTCCTTGTATCCGTGTACCAGATTGCATGACCAGATATTTCAGGAATTCTTAGGTGGGCATTCAAGTAGTTACTTATAGGACAATCTTCCAACAAATGCATGACGTTAGGATGGGGTTCGACATCTAGTGGATTCGTTTGTTGACGGTTGACTTACAGCGGTACACGTTGTGTCTTAAAGAGTCCTTGTAGCTTGCTACGACTCGGGGACGCTTCGTATGTCGGGTGCACTGCCTTGCACTTGATGGCTACTATAAAATTGAGCCCGTGCGATCCTGTCCACGAAAATATCGGACGAAATATTTCTGATGAGTTTGTTCTGGCTTGTTTCATAAGCCTCACCCTTTGTTTTGTTGGGATATGGTAATTCAAGTTGCTTCAATGTCAAGCGGTGATTTCAGATCTTTCCAAGAGGTGTTCTCATAATTTTTTATGTGAATGCAAATTCTTTTGTTCAATCAGGTTGTCATATCAATTCTTGTCAACCGGAGTTGTTATCTTAATTCTTTTCAAATCGGTGTGTTTCTCTCCAAGTAAATTCCATCCTCTCCAATTGTGCAGGTTCAATCTCTCATTTCTTTCCGGAGTTCATCTCATCTGTACCAAGTTGTCTTTGTTTTTCCCGCCCTCCCGCCCTTTTCTTCAATGTTTCAGTCATCATCCTAGTGCCTTCATATTCAGTGATGCTTCCGCTATCTCTTCTTCCTTTCGTAACCGGTGATTCATTGTGAAGATTCTCAGGAGCTTCATGTTCATCTTTATTCATTCTTGTGGTCTTTTCCTGTGAATTTAATTTAGTTGTCCGTGTCATCATATCCATTCATCCTTGTAATTCTTTCCTATATTGGAAATTCTTATGAGCCTATCTTGTTGCTAATACCTCTCTCTTTCTATCCGGAGTGTTAAAGATATTTTAGAAGTTTTTGTTTCCAATCTTTTCAATCATTTCGAGGTGCTAACCTCATCTAGTTATCTTCATACCGGTGCATTATCTCTCTTCTAAGCAATCTTTTCTAACGGTGCTTTCTTTGAGTGGGCCCATAACCCACAGGTTCTTTCCAAGGATCTTTCCTGGCTCTTTTAATCCTTGCCCGAAGATCATTAATTCTTTTCAACTATAACATAAGTATGATTTCCATCAGTCTTATCCCTTTGTCAAGATCTATTTGAATTAATTCTCATATTGGTTCAACCTTTCATTCTTGTTTATCCCAGAGTGTCCCATTAATTTTTGGTGGTGTTGTTCTCGTCATCATTCTCAGCTTGCAAATTCGAAGGAGTGTTTCTCTCAGTCTTGTTCCATTCTTGTGAGGACTGACATCTCAGCTTCGTGTACGCTCTCATTTGTTGTCAATCATGAGTAATCCCTATCGTGCTATCCGGTGCTTCTCTGAGTTGTTTTTATTTCTCGTTCCTCAAAAGGCCATCATTTTAGAAGATTCTTCGTTCTCAGCTTTCAGCTTTTGTCCTTAATTCTTCTCCATTGTTGTCTCTTCGTTCGTCTCTCGGTTATTCCGGTGCCTTGTTCTAGTTTTTCTCTCAGGTGGCTCATGATCTCTTCGTTCTCTTGTATCTCCATTAATTCGTGGTGTTCCCATTTATTTGCGTATTCTTACCGGTGTGTCCGTCAATTATGCCTCAAGTGGTGCTTATCTCTCTATCTCTTCAATATTCTTCCAAGAGGAATAAGTTGTATGCTAAATCCGTTGCTTGTCATCAATTAAACTTGATGAAGAATTAGCATAACATAATTCTTATTCTTGTTTCATCAAATGATTTCAATTCTTCTTTCGGAGTGGCTCATGATATCAATTCCTTTATCTCAACTGTTATTATCTTTTCTTTTCCAAACTTCCAAGTTTTCTCAAGAATCGTTTGTGAGGCTTCATCTAAATCTTGACAAGGTCATAATCTTATTCTTTTCTACCTTCATATCGTTGCATCATTCATTTGTATACGGAGTTTCTTAATGGTGGTTCATCAAGGTTTCAATCCATTCTCAAGTGTTCCTCAAGATTCTTGTTGGAGTACCTCAAGTTTTCTTCTCCTGCTTTTCCAAGTGCATTGTTCTTCCTTTATTATTGGAGGTGGTATTATAGCATTCTTGTTAGTGTAGGAGCCTCGAAGAGACTTCCATTCAAGTATGAGATAATTGAAACCACCAATTCTTTGATCATGAGATATTTTCAACCCATGATTTCTTCATTGAGCTATCTTGGTTTGGATCTCACCTAAAGCTTTTCCTATGGATTGTTGCTATCATGGTGCTTGTCATTAATCCAAGTTCTCAATGTATCCTCTTGGTGTAAGAAGTTTTCATATCTTTGCTTTCATCTATCCTTGGTTCTTGTAGTGGTTGGTTGTCACCTCATAGATGTTGAGATGATTTTCATAAGCCCGCTACTGTCTTGTTCTTTTCGTTGTTGTTTTTCCAACAACTTCGTTCAATTCTTCTTGCAAAGATGCTTGCCAAGGTAATTTGTAATATAGTTGTCATTCTTTTCTTCATTCTCTTCTTCAGTATGAGCTAGTTCATATTCTATTGTTCCGGAGGCATTGTGATTTTTCTCTTTTGGATGTATTATGTTGTTCTACCAAGATAATAGTATTCCCTTGTTCTATTTACTTGTTTGTTGTGATTATTGTCTAATTCTCTCTTCTTATCGGATTTTTTGTCCCATTTTCCTACCGAAGTGCTCCCAAAATTTTTCGTGAATTCTTGCTTCTTTCTCATATCATTCCTCATCTCTTTGCAACCTTCAAGGATCGTTGGTTTCACTCGTCTGTCAAAGAAGCGGCTAAGTTTTACCTCTTGCTTTCTCATCCTCTCCCCCTTTCATTCTTGGATCTCGGGGCGAGATCCTCTTGTAGTGTAGGAGAGTTGTGACAGCCCGAGACCGACGTTCCAGAAGATTCCCCTTTTATTCCGTTTTCATCGTGTGCCTATTTTCTTTTGTCGCATCATCATCGCATCATGTGCATCATCTGCATTGCATCGGCATCTCTGTTGCCGCCAGTTTTCAAAACTTGCAGCCGTCGTTAGTTGCCGGTTCTCGTCGTTGTCCGTTCTGAGCCCGACCGCACACGCACGCGCCCGCGGCATCGTCAAAACCCTGTTTTAAAAGTGTGTTGAAAACATTCTCTGGTCGAGGTGAAACTTGGCATGCGGTCGTGATTAGTTATAGCCAGGCCGCCTGTCGAATTTCGTCGCGATCGGAGACCGTCTGGTACCCAAACGGTCGACCGTAGCGGCACAATATTCGGTCTACCGTTGGACGTTTGTCGGTGTTTTAAAATACATTGTCGGGCCGCCCGTTTTCCCTCTCGTCTCCGACTAACCTACTCTACACAGCCACCTAGCCATTCCCGCGTCCGTGGCCGTTTGATCGCGATCGCGTGGTGGAAAACTGATCCGAATTCGGATAACCCTAGCCCGTTTTCTAGATATAGACCGCAAACCCTCTCCCCCCCTCGATTTCTGCGCCCCTCCTAACCCTAGCCGCCACTCCCTCCTGCCTCTCTCTCTCCTCCCTCCTGCTAGCCGTCGGGGGCCCTCCCGAGCCCGCAGCCAGCCCTCCCGGCCCGGATCCGCCACCAGCCGACAGCTCAAGGGGAGGAGCCCCCGAGCTAGCCCCTACTCGAGCTCCTGTCGAGCCCGAGCCCTCCTCAGCCGCGGATCTGGAGGGATCCCCATGCGGCGCCGCTCCGCTGGCCAACGCCCGCCGCCGCCATGCGCCGCCAGCCCGCGCAGCCTATGCACGCCGCCCCGTTTCGGATCCCGCCGCCCCAGGTCGCCGGTGCCTCGCCTGCTGCCCGCGTCGCCCGTCGGATCTTGCACTCGAACTTCCAGGCTCGTGCGTCGTCGGGAGGACGAACGCCTGCCCGATCCAGCCATCGAGCGCCCCGAATGGGCCATGCCAGCAGCGGCCCAGCGCCCAGGCCGACCTCCCTCCCACGGCCCGCGTTGACCGCGGCCCCAGCTCGGCCTCTCCCGGCGCGCACCCAAGGCCCAGCTCGGCCAGGCAGCCTCCTCCTCTTCACCGGGCCAGGCCCGCGAGATGAGGCCTCCCCTCGTATATCCCTCGCCCGTGGCGCAAGATAGCATCTAGCGCTAGTAGTTCCGGCCCGTAGTATTTTTAGGTATTTCTTTTCCTGTGAATTTAGAATTTTTGCAGGAAAATAGAGGATTTTTAAAACGCGTGTATCTTTTAATCCGTAAATCGGATCGCGACGTGTAGCATATGGATTTTGTGTAGTTTTACGCGTAGAACACGATTTCACAACTTGCATATTTGCTTGACGTAGTTTGAGCCGCCATATGCATAGTTTTATGTGTTGTCCCAATAGGATATTGCCCGTAGCTATTTTTCGCGCGTGTCCGGGTTGCTCGTATGCCATAGATAAAATGCCCATGTTTTAGGAACCTCTTTTCCACGTATTTTAGAGCGGTATTGGTATTTTTGCGTGTAGGGATTGCCGCTAGTTTATTTATCCGTGTATAGGTTATTATCTCGCATTTATGTGTGGCATTATTTTTGTGTCGCAACCCCACATGTTTTATATGTTTTCGGGGTAGAAAAATCCATGTGATTTTTCTGGGCAATTAGTTTTACCTTTTGAGTAAGTTAGTTTGCGCGATATTTTGCTGTGTTGTCCTCTTGCCTTTTTCGTAGGATTTATTCCGTGCTTCGTTTGATTAAGTTGTCAACTAGAGAGTTGATCTTTGATGTTTAGTCTAGCCCCTCGTATTTTTGGTTGCAATAGAAATGCATGTTTAGGTGTGGTTTGCTTGCTCTCAAGTTGCTAGAAATAGTGCTGATTTGGAGGTGCTGAAATATTTCTAAGTCTGATATCTGTTATATCTTGTTGCTGTCTTGTCTTGCTTGTATCTTGTGATCTGTAGCTCTTTTGAGGTTGGTCCAATGGAGCAAGTTGTAGACCTTGTGATTCTTTAGCTTGCTTTGTATTTTCATGCCATTTGGAGTCCTGTAGCTATTGGTTTTGTTGTTGTCAATATGGCTTCAGATCGAAAACTGCACTTTCATGAAGTGTTATTTTCACTAAGTCTGAAATAGTGTGTGGGAAGCCATTTTGTGACTGCTTTTCCTAGTGTTCCATGATGCCATGCTAGTTGTTGTTAGTTGTTTGTTGTAGTGCTTCTTGCCCTATTTTGTGTCATGCCTTGGTTGATTATATTGGAGTTTTGTAGCTCGTAGTTGTGGGGTGTAGAAAATGCTATGTGGCTGATTTTGGCAGATTGTAGTCATTTCTTGTTTTGCTCCTAGTTTTCGATCCGTAGCTCCGATTTGATCGTGTCCTACATGAAACTTGCTTAGAACCTCGTCTAGTTTATTTTTCTATTGTTGTTTGTATGTTTTGAAGTGCTCGTGACCGTCGTTGCACACATATTGCATTCATGCCATCATATCTTGCGGTGCTTGTATCTTTTGATCCGTAGCTCCGTTGGAGATGTTCTCCATGTGTAGATTGCTTGAAATGACGCGTAGAATCATGTGAACCTATTTGTTTTGCTGTTTAACAACTAATTAAATGTGTTATTTCAGATCTTGACAGTATTGTAAATTACCATCTGAGGTCGTCTCGGAGATGCTATATGTCATTTCCGACCTCATTTAAAATGCCTAGATAGCTAGTTTAATTACGCTTCACCTCTTGCCAGGTTTAACCACATTTAATATTGCCGTGTATCTAATCGGGATAGAACTAAATAAATAAACGTGGAGTTTCGTCAATATGCAACTCGTTGCATATTGAACTTCACTTAATGTGTAGTGTTTGTTTGTGTGAGTTGTCATGCCATGACTTGCATGTATTCAGCTGCTCATGCATCATTTGTGTTGTGCATCGTGTGGTGAATTCCATGTGTTGATTTGTGTTTCCGGTTTGCTTCGTCTCGTTAGAGTTCCGCAACGTGCCGGATTGTGAGGACCCGTTCGACTACGTCGGTTCGTCTGCTTCACGGAGGCATTCTTCTTCCAAGCAGGATCTCAGGCAAGATGACCATTTCCCCAGATACCATTACTATCATTGCCATGCTAGTTTTATCGCTTCTATCGATTATGTCTCGTTGCCTACCACATGTTAAATATCAGCTTCTCAACAATGCCATGAAAACCTTCAACCTGTTCAACCTAGCAAACCACTGATTGGCTATGTTACTGCTTTCTTAACCCTGTTGATAGCGTTGCTAGTTGCAGGTGCAGATGCTTCCATGTGAAAACATGGGTTCCTTGTTATATCACCCTATTAAATGCTATTTAATTTAATGCACCTATATACTTTGTAAAAGGTGGAAGGCTCGGCCTTTCTAGCCTAGTGTTTTGTTCCACCTTTGCCCCCTTAGTTTGGGCTACCAGTGTTATGTTCCATAATTGAGCGCTCCTAACACGATCGGGGTTGTTATGGGGACTCCCTTGATAATTCGTTTTAGATTAAAGCTGGTCTGGCAAGGCCCAACATTGGTACTATTTGCCCAACATAATAATTCTGTTAATCTGAAATGCATAGGGAGTTAGCGCTACCCGAGGAGTAATTCTACATAATACAGGGAGGGCCAGTGCTGATGGTGCTGGTCCAAAACTAGAGCCGTTTGCGGGGCCAACCCGGGGCAACTCGGGAGATTTCTATCAGGCCACCGTACGCTGTGCTTATCCGTCGTGTCCTGAGAACGAGATACACGGCTCCTATTGGGATCGTCGACACGTCGGGCGGCCTTGCTGGATTAGTTTTACCTTTGACGTGATATCTTGTGCATCGGGATTCCGATGATGCTTTGGGTAATCTCAGAGATGAGATTTTCCACTAGGGAATCCGACGAGATCACGAGCTTCGTGATTGAGGATTTCTATGCGGCTTGTGGTAATTTTTGATGGACTAGTTGGAGCACCCCTGCAGGGTTAAATATTTTCGGAAAGCCGTGCCCGCGGTTATGTGGCAACGTGGAAACTTTGTTTAACACTGGTTCTAGACAACTTGAAGTTAACTTAATTAAAATATGCCAACTGTGTGCGTAACTGTGACTATCTCTTTCGTGAGTTCCTTCTCCGATCGAGGACATGGTGGGGTTATGTCTGACGTAGGTAGGTGTTCAGGATCATTCATTTGATCATCCGTCGTTCACGTCCGCTATACGTAGATCTTCCCCCCTCTTATTTCTTGTACTCGTAAGTTAGCCACCAAATATATGCTTAGCCGTTGCTGCAACCTCACCACTTAACCATACCTCACCTATTAAGCTTTGTTAGTCTTGATACCTTTGGAAATAAGATTGCTGAGCCCCCTGTGGCTCACAGATTACTACAACACTAGATGCAGGTGCGGGTAAAGGTTACTTGACGCGAGCGCGTTGATTGTTCATTTGGAGTTGCTTCTTCTTCTTCTTCTTCATCGATCTAGGATGGGTTCCAGGCCAGCAGCCTGGGATAGCAAGGATGGACGTCGTTCTTCTTTTGTCGTTTGTTTTCGTCCATAGTCGAACCCTGCTCTTCTTCATGATGATTATGTACTTGTACTGTTGTGACTCTGATGTAGCTTGTGGCGAGTGTAAGCCAATTCTATATATATCTCATCTTTTCAGTACATGTACTTGTAACGATATCCATTCTTGCGACACGACGAGATGTGCTTCTATCCCTGACGAGACCTTCGTGCCAAATTGAGGATAGGGTCGCATCTTGGGCGTGACAAGTTGGTATCAGAGCAGTACCGACCTAGGAGCCCCCTTGATTGATCGAACTTGGTCGAGTCGAGTCTAGTGAAAAATATCTTTGAGTCTAGTTATATATCGGAGAGTAGGATTCTTTTTTCTCCTCTTCTACGCTCTGGTGAGGAATCTTGACGTAATAATTTAATTCTACTCCTCTTCTCACTCATAAAAAAAATTAGGATCACACGGATATTTTTGGAATCTATATGATGCCAATGTGACGGAGTTCTGTCTTGGTGCCTCCTATCTGCTTTGAGTTTCAGGGGAGTTGAGCTCCAGGGGATTCTTCAGCACATCGTTATCATTCAGATTTCTTAGTATCTCAGAACGAAGTATATTCGTAATTGCTTCAATACTAGTAGTGGCGAGATAACCCCAATGTCCCCAGTACTGGTGCAGATTGTTCGGGAGTACTGCCATACTTTGTATCGTTGTGATCACGAGGGTCTGTTGTAGATGAAGGTCCGAGATTTCTGGCCGTGTGTTGACGGATGTGATATAGGTGACGGGTTAGTATAGGAGTTGTGTGATATTACTCCTTGTATCCGTGTACCAGATTGCATGACCAGATATTTCAGGAATTCTTAGGTGGGCATTCAAGTAGTTACTTATAGGACAATCTTCCAACAAATGCATGACGTTAGGATGGGGTTCGACATCTAGTGGATTCGTTTGTTGACGGTTGACTTACAGCGGTACACGTTGTGTCTTAAAGAGTCCTTGTAGCTTGCTACGACTCGGGGACGCTTCGTATGTCGGGTGCACTGCCTTGCACTTGATGGCTACTATAAAATTGAGCCCGTGCGATCCTGTCCACGAAAATATCGGACGAAATATTTCTGATGAGTTTGTTCTGGCTTGTTTCATAAGCCTCACCCTTTGTTTTGTTGGGATATGGTAATTCAAGTTGCTTCAATGTCAAGCGGTGATTTCAGATCTTTCCAAGAGGTGTTCTCATAATTTTTTATGTGAATGCAAATTCTTTTGTTCAATCAGGTTGTCATATCAATTCTTGTCAACCGGAGTTGTTATCTTAATTCTTTTCAAATCGGTGTGTTTCTCTCCAAGTAAATTCCATCCTCTCCAATTGTGCAGGTTCAATCTCTCATTTCTTTCCGGAGTTCATCTCATCTGTACCAAGTTGTCTTTGTTTTTCCCGCCCTCCCGCCCTTTTCTTCAATGTTTCAGTCATCATCCTAGTGCCTTCATATTCAGTGATGCTTCCGCTATCTCTTCTTCCTTTCGTAACCGGTGATTCATTGTGAAGATTCTCAGGAGCTTCATGTTCATCTTTATTCATTCTTGTGGTCTTTTCCTGTGAATTTAATTTAGTTGTCCGTGTCATCATATCCATTCATCCTTGTAATTCTTTCCTATATTGGAAATTCTTATGAGCCTATCTTGTTGCTAATACCTCTCTCTTTCTATCCGGAGTGTTAAAGATATTTTAGAAGTTTTTGTTTCCAATCTTTTCAATCATTTCGAGGTGCTAACCTCATCTAGTTATCTTCATACCGGTGCATTATCTCTCTAACATAATAATTCTGTTAATCTGAAATGCATAAGGAGTTAGCGCTACCCGAGGAGTAATTCTACATAATACAGGGAGGGCCAGTGCTGATGGTGCTGGTCCAAAACTAGAGCCGTTTGCGGGGCCAACCCGGGGCAACTCGGGAGATTTCTATCAGGCCACCGTACGCTGTGCTTATCCGTCGTGTCCTGTGAATGAGATACGCGGCTCCTATCGGGATCGTCGACACATCGGGCGGCCTTGCTGGATTAGTTTTACCTTTGACGAGATATCTTGTGCATCGGGATTCCGGTGATGCTTTGGGTAATCTCAGAGTTGAGGTTTTCCACTAGGGAATCCGACGAGATCGCGAGGTTCGTGATTAAGGATTTCTATGCGGCTTGTGGTAATTTGTGATGGACTAGTTGGAGCACCCCTGCAGGGTTAAATCTTTTCGGAAAGCCGTGCCCGCGGTTATGTGGCAACGTGGAAACTTTGATTAACACTGGTTCTAGACAACTTGAAGTTAACTTAATTAAAATATGCCAACTATGTGTGTAACCGTCACTGTCTCTTTCGTCCGTTCCTTCTCCGATTGAGGACACGGTGGGGTTATGTCTGAGGTAGGTAGGTGTTCAGGATCATTCATTTGATCATCCGTAGTTCACGTCCGCTATGCGTAGATCTTCCCCCTCTTATTTCTTGTACTCATATGTTAGCCACCAAATATATGCTTAGCCGCTGCTGCAACCTCACCACTTAACCATACCTCACCTATTAAGCTTTGCTAGTCTTGATACCTTTGGAAATGAGATTGCTGAATCCCCCTGTGGCTCACAGATTACTACAACACCAGTTGCAGGTACAGGTAAAGGTTACTCGACGCGAGCGCGTTGATTGTTCATTTGGAGTTGCTTCTTCTTCTTCTTCTTCATCGATCTAGGATGGGTTCCAGGCCGACAGCCTAGGATAGCAAGGATGGACGTCGTTCTTCTTTTGTCGTTTGTTTTTGTCCGTAGTCGGACCCTGCTCTTCTTCATGATGATTATGTACTTGTACTGTTGTGACTCTGATGTAGCTTGTGGCGAGTGTAAGCCAATTTATATATATCTCATCTTTTCAGTACATGTACTTGTAACGATATCCATTCTTGCGACACGACGAGATGCGCTTCTATCCCTGACGAGGCCTTCGTGCCAAATCGAGGATAGGGTCGCATTTTGGGCGTGACACCTATGTTGAACTTAAATTTTTATTTGTCCACATGATATATGCTATTATTGTAGTGTATTTTGTATTCTTTGTTTTTTGAATAAAATGCCCAGATCTGAAAATCTTCATTGAGAGAGATTCCTCACATAGCTACTTGAT
Source organism: Hordeum vulgare subsp. vulgare (assembly GCF_904849725.1). Taxonomy (NCBI): domain Eukaryota; kingdom Viridiplantae; phylum Streptophyta; class Magnoliopsida; order Poales; family Poaceae; genus Hordeum; species Hordeum vulgare. Next base: position 293,780,341 of record NC_058520.1, on the reverse strand, counting down.
TGTTTCACTACTCATTGATCTTCACTTATATCTTTCGAGAGTACTTTGATTGTTTGCTCTTGTGCTTCACTTATATCCTAAGGGTAAATTTTGAATGAATGAAATATCATAAATCTGAAATTATCCATGTGATTTATGCTTAGTAGTAGTATCACTTTTGGTTTAGAAAGTAAAAACTATTGAAGTTTAACAATCATCAAATTGGTCATACAAGCAATTCGTTGAATGATTAGTATAAGAAAGAGAACTTTCACATACAAATATATTATCTTTGCAACCTTTTATGATTCTGAATACCCATCAATTATTTCCAACCTTGATCAAATAGTTGAAGTTGGACAAGGAAGACAACATAATGGTTATGTTTAGGTATATTTTCTTAAAATTTATATTGTTGCGAATCCTCCAATATGTGGTGCTTGTTTAGAACCTTTTGCTAGCCAAAATTTTGTACTAAGTAGAAATACTAATTGTGCAACCAAATGCTTGAGCCAAGTTTCTTCCATGAGAGTCCACCATACCTACTTCTATATAGTATTTCACTGCCATTCCAAGTAAATTTGCATGTGCCACCTCTAAACACTAAAATAAACATCCATTTTGTGCCCGTGACGCTCATGGAGCGATGCGTCAGTCATTGTCTACCATGCTAAGTGAGTTATTATCAAGATGAGTGTTTATTCGCTTGTCGCTGCATGAGAGAGGCTCGTAAAAAGGATGCCCGTACGTGCATAATAAAAAATAAATAAACAGGAACTCCCTCCCTAGAAAGTTGATTGTTTGCATGGTACCCATGGATACGGCTAGCCATCGAATGTGTTTGAATGGTGGAGGGGGTAAAATTTCAATTCTGTTTGGGAACCGACAATACTGTAATTAGCATGGAAGACATTGAAAACTATGTTGTGACGTTGACATGAAATTAACACCACCCAAACTTACAAATTCATCTCTATTTTAAGACAATGAGCTCTGGCACCTCTCTACTTCCCTCTGCGAAGGGACAGTCTATTTATTTTCATGTTACTTACTTTTCATGTTGAGTCAAATTCTTATTCCAACCTCCGTCTATTTGTTGGCAAGCACCATGTGGTGGGGAAAGATCCCATCATATTTATCCACTCAAATATATTTGATCATGATTCATTATTGTTGACAATTATCTTTATGTTAAATATGTTGGGAGGTGAAACGTTAAGCCCCTATCTTTCTCTGTGTTCGATATATGTTATCTGTTCTAAAAATATGCGTTGAGTTTTAACAACATAGAAGAATATATGTTAATTTAGTATGGGGAGCACTTACTTAGACTTTATAATTAATTCAAATTGTTTGATGATTAAGAACACAAGATGTTGAGTTTCAAGAGAATGCATTGTTTGAACCATGATGTGTGAATTCATTGCTACTCAAACATTTTGATTTTTATGAAAAAGTTGCTGGTTGTGATGCTATAAAAGTGATTAGAATTATTATTGATCAAAATTATATACTATCATAGCTTTCACACATAGTAAATTATTTCTTCTATCATTTACCTACTCGAGGACGATTAGGAATTAAGCTTGGGGATGCTGACAAGTCTCCAACATATCAATAATTTATGAAGTATTCATGCCTTGTTTGCCTATGTTTACAATACTATTATATGGTTTTGATGCACTTTATATGATTTATTTAGAACTAACCCGAACTAACCTTCTTTTCAGCACAATTACCATGGTGTTATTTTTGTGATGATAATGAAAGATCTCGGAATCACCCGTAGTTTTTTTATAAATTTTCTTGAGGAAATAAGCAATATTGGAGCGAAGAACCACCGAAGGGGAGCCACCTATGGCCCACAAGCCAAGAGGGTGCTGTGGGACCCACGTGGCTCCATTCGCCGTGATTCCAACACTGAAAAATCCTATATATATATACTAGAAACCCCAGAAATAAAGAGAGAACTTCCGCTCCATCGCCGCAACTCTCTATATCAATGAAAACCCCAACTGGAGCCTTCTTAGTACCCTGCCGGAGAGTGGAAATCAATTCCGATGGTCATCTTCATCATCCCGACATAGGCCATGACGAGGCGGAGGTAGTTCACCCTCGGGGCTGAGGGTATGTACCAGTAGCTATGTGTTCAATCTCTCTCTCTCTCATGTTCTCTAGATGGCACGACCTTGATGTATCACGGGCCTTGTTAATCTAGTTGGGTCATATGATATTATTCCCTTTAAAACTTGTTGTGATAAACTGAATCTTTCCCTTTAAGATCTTGTTATGTTGGATGGAATACTTTGGTTTGAGAACACTTGATGTATGTATTGCATGCGGATACCCGTAGTGACATTGGGGTATTCAAGTGATTCACTTGATATATGTTATGGAATCAACTAGCGGATTCTGGTGACCTTGGGGATCTATGCATAGGGGTTGATTACATGCTGTCATACTATGTTCTCCGATACAAATCTTGGGTGCTCTTTGAAGTTCTTTGTGTTGGATTGAATATGATAGACCTGCAATTTGTTTGATGCATGTCGCATAATTTACCCACGGATACTTCAGGTGACATTTGAGTATCTAGGTGACATTAGGGTTGATTGATATGTATCATGGGTGTTATTCTAGTACGAACTATAGGGTTGTTTGTGACACATATATGAATAGCTCAAAAGATTCATTAGAAAGAATAACTTTGAGGTGGTTCTACTACCAACACCAATTCCATCTTATTGTTCTTCACTAGATAGTAACTTTGTAGTGATTCTTTGTTGCGCGTTGAGGGATGATCATATGATTCTATTATGCTAGCATTGTTGAGAGATTGCACTACTGAAAGTGTGAACCCTAGACCTTATTACCAAGCATTTATACAACATTTTGCTCGCCATTTTACACTTGCTACCTTGCTGTTTTTATATTTTCAGATTAGAAAAACCTATATTTACTATCCATACTGCAGTTGTATCACCATCTCTTCATCAAACTAGTGCACCTATACAATTTGCCATTGTATTGGGTGTGTTGCGGACAGAACATATTTTTGTATCTAATTGTAGGATTTTTTTAGAGAGACAATCTTCATGGATTGATAAACCTTGGTCATCCACTTGAGGGAAATTTGTTGCTTCCCTACAAAACTCTGTACTTGGGGGCCCAAGAATGTCTACAATAATAAAGTTGCATAGTAGACATCAGATCTATACTTGATAAAACAAATTGCTATGTTGATGCTATTGTTATGCGTATACCTAAGTGATACGTCCATTTTGCGTCATGTTTACCTAGTTTATTTATGTTGTTTTATTGAATAATAATGCTTCTTGGAGTAATTCTAATTCCTTTTCTCTCAAAATATGCAAGGTATACACAAAGGGGGATAATTCTGGCAGCTGGAAATCTGGACCTGAAGAAGCTACGTCAGGCTACCTATTTTGCACAACGCTAAATGAGCTGACATTTTACGATGAATTTTTATGGAATATTTGAGGAATAATGGAGCAAATAAGTACCAGAGGGGCCCACCAAGTGGGCACAACCCACCAGGGCAAGCTAGGGAGCCCAGGCGCGCCCCCGTGGGCTGTGCTCACCCAAGCCCACCTCCGGTGCCCCTCTTCTGGTATATAATTCATTTTGACCTATAAAAAATGAGGAGAGGAATTCGGGACGAAGCGCCGCCGTCTCGAGGCGGAACTTGTGCAGGAACACTTTTGCCCTCCGGCGGAGTGATTCCGTCGGGGGAACTTCCCTCCCGGAGAGGGAAATCATCATCATCACCATCACCAACAACTCTCCCATCTTGGGGAGGGATATCTTCATCAACATATTCAATAACACCAACTCCTCTCAAACCCTGGTTCATCTCTTGTGTTCAATCTTTGTACCAGAACTATAGATTGGTGCTTGTGGGTGACTAGTAGTGTTGATTACATCTTGTAGTTGAGTACTATATGGTTTATTTGGTGGAAGATTATATGTTCAGATCCATTATGCTATTTAATACCCCTATGATCTTGAGCATGATTATCATTTGTGAGTAGTTACTTTTGTTCTTGAGGTCATGGGAGAAATCATGTTGCGAGTAATCATGTGAACTTGATATGTGCTCGATATTTTGATGATATGTCTGTTGCGATTCCCTTAGTGGTGTCATGTGAACGTCGACTACATGGCATTTCACACCATATTTGGTCCTAAGAAAATTCATTGTGGAGTATTTATTAGATGATGTGCTGCGATAGTGACAAAAGCTTAAACCCTAGTCTATGCGCTATTCCATAAGGGGCCAATTGGATCCAAAAGTTTAATGTTATGGTTAGAATCTATTCTTAATACTTTTATCGTAGTTGCGAATGCTTGCGAGAGGGTTAATCATAAGTAGGAGGTTTGATCAAGTAAGAACAACACCTAAGGACTGGTCCACCCACATACCAAATTATCAAAGTAGCGAACACGAATTAAGCCAACATGATAAAAGTGACTAGATGAAATTCCTGTGTACCCTCAAGAACACATTGCTTATCATAAGAGGTCGTTTTGGCCTGTCCTTTGCCTCAAAAGGATTGGGCTACCTTTCTGCACTTTTTTTACTACTATCGTTACTTGCTCGTTACAAATTATCTTGCTATCAAACTACTCCGCTACTTATAATTTTAGCACTTGCAGACATTACCTTGATGAAAACCAATTGTCATTTCCTTCTGCTCCTCGTTGGGTTCGACACTCTTACTTATTGAAAAGGCTACAATTGACCCCATATACTTGTGGTTCATCAAGGCTATTTTTTGAGACCATTGCCGGGGAGTGAAGTGCTCTTGGTAAGTGGAAATTGGTAAGGAAACATTATTACTACGTCCTGAAATTTATTGTCACTTGCTACTATGGAAAACAATCCTTTGAGGGGTTTGTTCGGGGTATCTTAACCTCGACCAGAAACACAATTAGTTGCCCATCAACCTACTGCACCTACTGAAAATATTGAATATGAAATTCCTTCGGGTATGGTAGAACAACTGCTAGCTAGTCCTTATGCAGGAGATGGAATCGAACATCCTGATATGCACTTGATATATGTGGATGAAATTTGTGGATTGTTTAAGCTTGCAGGTTTACCCGGAGATGAAGCTAAGAAAAAGGTTTTCCCTTTATCTTTGAAGGGAAAAGCATTGACATGGTATAAGCTATGTGATGATATTGGATCTTGGAACTGGAATCGGTTGAAATTAGAATTCCATGAAAAATATTATCCTATGCATCTAGTTCATCGTGATCGGAATTATAGATATAATTTTTGGCCTCGTGAACGACAAAGTATCTCTCTAGGTTGGGGGAGGCTTAATTCAATGTTATATTCATGCCCCAATCATGTCCTCTCAAAAAAATTATTATTCATAATTTTTATGCTCGGCTTTCTCGTAATGATCAATCCATGCTCGATACTTCTTGTACTGGTTCTTTTATGAAGAATACTATTGAATTCCGGTGGGATCTTTTAGAAAGAATTACATGCAACTTTGAAGATTGGGAACTCAACGAAGGTAAAGAGTCAGGTATTGAACCTAAGTTTGATTGTGTTAAATCTTTTATGAATACCGATGCTTTTCAAAAGTTTAGCACTAAATATGGACTTGACTATGAGATAGTAGTTTCCTTTTGTGAATCTTTTGCTACTCATGTTGATCTCCCTAAGGAGAAGTAGTTTAAATATCACCCACCTATTAAAAAACAAATTAAAGAACCGGTAAAAGATAAATAAGAAACTATCATTTATAACGTTGATCCAGTTGTTCCCACTGCTTATATTGAAAAACCACCTTTCCCTGTTAGGATGAAGGAACATACTAAAGCTTCAACTATGGTTGACAAAAGTTATGTTAGAACACCCAAACCAGCTGAACAAATTGGAGTTGAACCTAGTGTTGCTATGATTAAATATCTCTTGGTCGATAATATTGATGGGCATGTTATTTACTTCTGTGATGAAGCTTCTAGAATCTCCAAATCGGATAAAAAAGATAAACATAGAGCAGTTGTTCGCATGCCTGTTGTCTCAGTTAAGATAGGAGATCACTGTTATCATGGGTTATGTGACCTAGTGCTAGTGTGAGTGCTATTCCTTTTTCCTTATATGAAGAAATTAATAAGGAAATAGCACCTGCTAAAATAGAAGACATAGATGTTACTATTAAACTTGCCAATAGAGATACCATATCACCAATTGGGATTCTCAGAGATGTTGAAGTCTTGTGTGGGAAGATAAAATACCCTCTAATTTTCTTGTTCTTGGCTCCCCACAAGATGATTTTGTCCCATTATCTTTGGTAGACCTTTCTTGAACACCGTCAATGCCAAAATAGATTGTAAGAAACAAACTACCGGTGTTAGATTTGGTGATGAATCTCATGAATTTAACTTTTCCAAGTTTAGTAGACAACCGCATAAGAAAGATTTGCCTAGTAAGGATGAAATTATTGGTCTTGCTTCTATTGTTGTACCTCCTACTGATCCTTTAGAACAATATTTTCTAGACCATTAAAATGATTTGCATATGCGTGAAAGAAATGAAATAGATAGAATCTTTTTCGAACAACAACCTCTGCTTAAACACAATTTGCCTATTGAAACTCTAGGAGGTCCCCCTCCACCTAAAGGTGATCCTGTGTTTGAATTAAAACAATTGAGAGACAATTTCAAATATGCTTATCTTGATGGGAAATAGATATATCCTGTTATTATTAGTGCTAACCCTTCAGAACATGAAGAATAAAGATTATTGGAAGTTCTAAGGAAGCACCGAGTTGCTATTGGATATACTCTTGACGATCTTAAGGGCATTAGTCCCACTATATGTCAGTACAAGATTAATATGGAACCTGATGCTAAACCCGTTGTTGATCACCAACGTCGGTTAAATCCAAAGATGAAAGAAGTGGTAAGAACGGAAATATTGAAACTTCTGGGAGCAGGTATAGTCTATCCTATAGCTGATAGTAGATGGGTAAGTCTTGTTCATTGTGTCCCTAAGAAGGGAGGTATTACTGTTGTTCCTAATGATAAGAATGAACTTATTCCACAAATAATTGTCACATGATATAGAATGGTAATTGATTTTAGAAAATTAAACAAAGCAACTAGAAAAGATCAATACCCTCTCCCTTTTATTGATCAAATGTTAGAAAGACTATCTAAGCACAAATTTTTTTCCTTTCTTGAAGGATATTCTGGTTTTTCACAAATATCTGTTTCACAACCTAATCAAGAAGACCACTTTTACTTGTCCTTTTCGAACTTATGCCTATAGACGTATGCATTTTGGTTTATGTAATGCACGTGCTACCTTTCAAAGATGTATGACTGCTATATTCTCTGATTTGTGTGAAAAGAATGTTGAGGTTTTCATGGATGACTTTTCTGTTTATGGGAAGTCTTTTGATGATTGTTTAAGCAATCTTGAACGAGTTTTGCAGAGATGTGAACAAAAAAATCTTGGCTTGAATTGGGAGAAGTGCCACTTTATGGTTAACGAAGGTATCGTTTTGGGCCATAAAATTTCTGAAAGAGGCATTGAGGTGGACAAAGCCAAGGTTGATGCAATTGAGAAAATGCCATGTTCTAAAGATATCAAAGGTATTCGTAGTTTCCTTGGTCATGCTTATTTCTATAGGAGGTTTATCAAAAACTTTTCTAAAATTTCTAGGCCTCTTACAAATCTTTTGCAGAAGGATATTCCTTTTGTGTTTGATGATGATTGCTTGGAAGCCTTCGAAATATTAAAGAAAGCCTTATTACTGCACGTGTTGTTCAGCCACCTGATTGGAACTTGCCTTTTGAGATTCTGTGTGATGCCAGTGATTATCCTGTTGGTGCTGTTCTAGGAAAAAGAGTTGATAAGAAATTGAATGTTATCCATTATGCTAGTAAAACTCTAGACAATGCTCAATGAAATTATGCTACTACTGAAAAAGAATTCTTAGCAGTAGTGTTTGCTTGTGATAAATTCAGATCTTACATTGTTGATTCTAAAGTTATTGTTCACACCGATCATGCTGCTATTAAATATCTTATGGAAAAGAAAGATGCTAAACCGGGACTCATTAGGTGGGTTCTTATGTTACAAGAATTTGATTTGCATATCACTGATAGGAAAGGAGCAGAGAAGCCCATAGCTGATAACTTGTCTAGGCTTGAAAATATTCTTGATGACCCACAACCTATTAATGGTAGTTTTCGGATGAACAATTAGCTGCAATAAATGTTTCTAATAGTACACCTTGGTATGCTGATTATGCTAATTACATTGTTGCTAAATACATACCACCTAGCTTCACATACCAACAAAAGAAAAAAAATCTTCTATGATTTAAGACATTACTTTTGGAATGACCCACATCTTTATAAAGAAGGAGTAGATGGTATTATTAGACTTTGTGTACCTGAGCATGAACAAGAACAAATCCTACGGAAATGTCACTCCAAAGCTTATGGAGGGCATCACGCGGGAGACAGAACCGCTCATAAGGTATTGCAATCTGGTTTTTATTGGCCTACTTTCTTCAAGGATGCTCGTAAGTTTGTCTCATCTTGTGATGAATGTCAAATAATAGGTAATATCAGTAAGCGTCAAGAAATGCCTATGAATTATTCACTTGTTGTTGAACCATTTGATGTTTGGGGATTTGATTTCATGGGACCTTTTCCTTCCTCTAATGGGTATACACATATTTTGGTTGTTGTTGATTATGTTACTAAGTGGGTAGAAGCTATTCCAACTAGTAGTGTTGATCACAACACCTCTATTAAAATGCTTAAAGAAGTTATTTTCCCAAGGTTTGGAGTCCCTAGATATTTAATGACTGATGGTGGTTCACACTTTATTCATGGTTCTTTCCGTAAAATGCTTGCTAAGTATGATGCTAACCATAGAATTTCATCACTTATCATCCTCAGTTTAGTGGTCAAGTTGAACTTAGAAATAGAGAAATAAAACTAATCTTACAAAAGACTATCGATAGGTCCCGGAAGAATTGGTCTAAGAAATTAGATGATGCACTTTGGGCTCATAGAACAACATATAAAAATCCTATGGGTATGTCTCCTTATAAAATGGTTTATGGAAAAGCTTGTCACTTGCCTCTTGAGTTAGAACATAAAGCATATTGGGCAATCAAATAACTCAACTATGATTTCAAATTTGCTGGTGAAAATAGGTTATTTGATATTAGCTCATTAGATGAATGGAGAACCCAAGCTTATGAAAATGCAAATATATTTAAATAAATAGTTAAAAGATGGATGCCAACAGAATCCAAAAGCGTGAGTTCAAAGTTGGAGAATATGTTCTTTTGTACAACTCTCATTTCAGATTCTTTGCAGGAAAATCCTCTCCAAATGGGAAGGACCCTATGTTCTTGAGGAGGTCTATCGATCCAGAGCTATCAAAATAAATAATGCTTAAGGTACTAACCCAAAGGTTGTCAGTGGGAAGCGAATAAAACATTATATCTCAGGTACGCCCATTAATGTTGAAAGCAATATTATCCAAACTATGACATTGGAAGAACACATAAAAGAAACCTTCTGGAACACTCCAGAATCATGAAAAAAGGGACGTGTGTGATACGGTAAGTAAACAGACTCCGAAAAATCCGCAAAAATAATTTTTGTGAGTTTTGGAATATTTAAAAAGTTAGGAAAATAAGAAACTTCCAAGAAAGTGACCCTGGTGGGCACGATACACCAGGGCGCTCCTGGCTTGCCAAGTGTGCCCCGGTGGGTTGTGCCCACCTCGGGTACTTTCTGGACTCCGTTTTTCTTCTGTTCTGCTTGTTCCCCAGGATAAAAAATATTTATATACCCCCTGAACCTGTTGATCTCCGTATCACGGAGAAATCTACTATTTTCTTTTCTTGTTGTTTTCTGTCAGATCCAATCCACCATGGCCGCTTCAAGCTCCTCCAAGGACAAGTTCTTTGACAACGTCATCAACCCATATCTGTGGGAAGTGATGTACTACACTAAGCTATCCAGATGCGCGATGGGGTGCTACACATCCGCGATGTGCAAGGACCCAAGGGGACTGGATTCGTGGAGGCCATGCTTGAAGCTATGGAGCAGGGAGTCTTTCGGTGCAAGTGGATGGTGGAACGTGGGCTCAATGCCAATCACCTCATGATCGCGGACTACAACCATGATCTCAAGGTGGATGGCAAGTTCATGAAGGACATCGTCTTCTCCCTCAACGAGCAAATCAACTTCCTCCATAGCCAGATCCACGACCTTCAAAGCCAAGTCTTTGAATATGAGGCCATGTTTAAAGGTATGAGTTTGGCTTCCAGTTGCAGGATCCGAGAGACTCACTCTTCCTCTTATGATGGTGAGCCTGTGCCAAGGAAACCGGAGGACAACATTGCTTCTACTTCATCACCACCACCTCCTTCTTCATCACCAAAAGAAAATTGAGTATCGGGTATGGGCACTCCCCTTGGCTTTCGCCAAGCTTGGGGGAGGTGCCCCGATATTGTATCATCCCCACTATCTTTTGCCTTTACTTTTCTTAGTTCGATCCTTTTTTTCCAAGAGTTTGCTTAGTGATCAATCTATGCAATCATGTGCGAGATATATAATACAGTTTAGTTTGAGTTTTGCCTTCTTTAATTTCTTGTTTCAATAAAAAGAAAGGAAATAAATGAAAAAGATCATATGCTGATCTTATGGTAAGTGATGACATTACACAAGGAAAAGTATAAGTAGAAAATTTTATTGTAGATTGACAAACATAGCATTGATCAATGATGCCACTCATGAAAGAATTAATAAGGGAAGAGAAGATTCACATGCAAATACACTATCCTCAAAATCTTTTGTGATTGTGAGCACCCATCAAAATATTATATGCCAAAATTGTTGACGTTGGACAAGGAAGACAACATAATGAATTATGTTTGTTCATATTCACATAGAAGTTATATTGTCATGGATCCTTCAACATGTGGTGCTTGCCCCTATCTTTGCTAGCCAAAAACTTCGCACCAAGTAGAGATACTACTTGAGCATCAAAAACCCTTAAACCAAAATCTTATTTGAGAGTTCACCATACCTACCTATGGATTGAGTAAGATCCTTCAAGTAAATTGTCATCGATGCAAAAAGGACAATAAAAAATTGCTTCTAAAAGTGTAAGATCATTTAGTGTAAGGGAAAATTGAGTGTTGTACGAACTTGTGATGGTGAAGAATAAAAGCGACAAACTACATAATAAAGGTTTGCCATCACAAGGGGCGATATAACGTGACGTTCTCTTGCACTAAGGGGTTGAGAATACAAACAAAAAGCGCATGGCAACCTCTGCTTCCCTCTGCGAAGGGCCTATCTTTTACTTTTATGTATTTGCTTTCATGCAAGAGTCAAAGTTTTTCTCTCTATTCCTTTTTATTTTCTCCTTTGGCAAGCATCATGTGGTGAGGAAAGATCTAGGCACATATATCAAGTTGAATATGGGTAGCATGAGTTACTATTGTTGACATCACCCTTGAGGTGAATTCGTTGGGAGGAGAAACTATAAGCCCCTGTCTTTCTATGTGTCCGGTTGAAACGTTTTGCACATGTGTATGCAGTGAGTGTTAGCAATCACGGAATACTAAATGATGGTTGAGTATGTGGACTTGCCTAAAGGCTCCGATATGTGACCCTTCCTGGAAAGATGATGAATTGTAGTTGCAAAGTTGAGTGAGAACATTGTTTGTTGGTTTCCAATAGAGTTTATGCTTTATACGTCGATGTTGTGATGAATTGTCAGTTGTTCATGAGAAGCCTATGATAAAAGTTCTATGATACAAGTTTTATGTTGAAGTTTGTTGCTGTTATAATAAGTTACGTGATGTTGATATGTATGTATTTTTGTTTTTACCGACACCTCTCTCTCTAAGCATGTGGACATGTTTCTCGGTTACGGTTTTCGCTTGAGGACAAGCGAGGTCTAAGCTTGGGGGAGTTGATACGTCCATTTTGCATCATGTTTACCTACTGTTATTTATGTTGTTTTATTGAATAATAATGCTTTTTGGAGTAATTCTAATGCTTTTTCTCTCATAATACGCAAGGTATACACAAAGGGGGAGAATTCTGGCAGCTGGAAATCTGGACCTGAAAAAGCTACGTTAGGCTACCTATTCTGCAGAAATCCAAATGAGCTGAAACTTTACGAGGAATGTTTATGGAATATTTGATGAATACTGGAGCAAATAAGTACCAGATGGGGCCCACGAGGTGGGCACAACCCACCTGGGCGAGTCAGGAAGCCCAGGCGCGCCCTGGTGGGTTGTGCTCACCCAGGCCCACCTCTAGTGCCCCTCTTCTGGTATATAAGTCATTTTGACCTAGAAAAAAGGAGGAGAGGACTTTTGGGACGAAGCGCCACCGTCTCGAGGCGAAACTTGGGCAGGAACACTTTTGCCCTCTCGTGAAGCGATTCCACCGGGGGAACTTTCCTCCCGGAGGGGGAAATCATCGACATCATCATAACCAACAACTCTCCCATCTTGGGGAGGGCTATCTTCATCAACATCTTCAACAACACAAACTCCTCTCAAACCCTAGTTCATCTCTTGTGTTCAATCTTTGTACCGGAACTATAGATTGGTGCTTGCGGGTGATTAGTAGTGTTGATTACATCTTGTAGTTGATTACTATATGGTTTATTTGGTGGAGGATTATATGTTCATATCCATTATTCTATTTAATACCCCTCTGATCTTGAGCATGATTACCACTTGTGAGTAGTTACTTTTGTTCTTGAGGTCACAGGAGAAATCATGTTGCAAGTAATCATGTGAACTTGATATGTGTTCGATATTTTGATGATATGTATGTTGTGTCACACCATGTTTTCATCTCACTTTCAGTGTAGTTCAAAAATATGAGTTTATTAAAACTTTTCAAAAACCAATGCTATGAGTGCCATGGTTGTCATAGTATGCTTGTATGCTTGATTGAGCGGTATCAAAAACCATATTTTCATAATATAAATATTTCCAAAAATCCTTTTTCTTATTTCTGACTATTTCAAAGCGTCCTTTGGGTTGCACTGCAAGTCCTTGGTAGCAAGGAAGTGCTTTCACCCAAAGATGGTGATTTGTTTATAAAAATATTTTTACTCTTCAAAACCATAAAATAATTATTTTATAAATTATTTTACTATTTTATTTGCATGTCCATTACTGAGGCCAGGAATGATATTCCTATATGGAAAATTACTTTTGTGCCTTAGAAAAACCTGAGAAAATTTGGAGATACTCACAGGACATATATTTTCCGTACATAAGATTTTAAACCCCTATTTACATTCAAAATATTTGAGCAAAGCCGTGAAAACCTATTCTGTCTATTTTGATCTATTGGAATATTTCCAAAGGAAATATTTTCAATAAAATCCCAGAAAATTCCAGCAACCTTCCCAAGCTATATTTAGTGGCCACATCAAGTTTCACTTCATTCCAAGGTTATTTGGTTCACTAAATAATACAAAACCCCGTTGTGTCGAGAACCATGTTGAAGCATCTCTGCATTACAAAGTTTATCCAAATGGTTAGAAACTTTGTAGGAGTGTTCAACACCCCAAATGACGAGCCTCTACCAAAAATGGGATTTGCAAGAAGTAATTTACCCACATTCCTTTTGGAAGGGGCTGATCTGCCATTTTGGGGGTGATTTCAAGTTTGCATTGTAAAACTTATCCAATGAAGCTCAAACCTGGTGGAGTGTCTTATTTCTTCATCAAAGTTAAGTTAACTCTCACCACTAGTGGTAAGGTGTTGTTATCCCAAACACCTGTCGAACACCTTCTGCCATATTAGCAAAGCAGCCCCGACCCCACTCCACACTTCAGCTCTTCCCTCCAAACTCTTTGACCAAGTAGCCAGAACCACTCCCCAACTGCAGGAGAGTGGCCCCTCTTTGAATCCAAGCAGAAGGCCCTAAAATCCTCATTCTAAATTCTGAGCCAATGCTGGCATCAACTCTTTCCTCTCCTCCCATTGGCAAGAGTGATCCCCTCGGCTCCCAAACGGCTACGCATCTTCAGGCCACGCCAGAGCGCGCTAGCATGCCGTGGCATGCCAAAACTGCGCCATGGGCACGCTGCTAGGCGCACCCGAAGCTAAGGTGGCCAACCCCAGCCGGTTCGAGCCTCCCCGTGTTGCCATTTCGAGTTCCCGACCGTGTCTGTGTATCAGGGCAACCCCAGGGGATCTCCTCCCTCGCTCTGTCGACCGGAGCGACGCGCGCCATGCGCGCCAAATCCAACCAGAAGACCGTGGCCACGCGTGCACGCTCCTGCTCGCTGTCTCTCCCTCTCATTGGGTGACACATGTCCTAAACCACGTCCGCATACCGTGGTTTCGACCCCAAAGGTCACTGCTCCTCCTGCAAGCTGCGATGAAACCACCGGTGCCACCGCCTCGGTACACCGTCAAGTGCCTAGAAATAGAGCCTCCCTCGGTCCAGCACCTCCATCCCACCTCACCAGAGCCTGAATTTCACCCATAACCTCTCCATTTGAGCACATTGAGCTCCTGTGCTCGAGATCGACCGAGGCCCCGCCGCTTCAGAGCTCCGTCGATCTCGGGCTACGGGCCAGCTCTGGTGCTCCTTTCACCTCCTCTGTGATCCTAGCAACCTCAGGGAGCTTCCCCATCACCTCCCCGAGCTTATCCATGCCTGTAGCATCTAGTCCCTCAACCTCCCAAAACTGCTCCGTTGTAGCCTCCTCGTCGCCGGTGAACCAGGGCCTCCCCGTCGACCTCTCGACCACCAGCAGGTAGGCGATGGTGAGCTGGTTCCATTTCTGCCCTTGGTTGGGCTCGAGGCCATTGGTAGCATCACCGCCGTGCCTCCCATCCTCTCTGTCCCGAGGTGGGAGACGATCCCGACAGGTGGGGCTCACCTGTCGGTGGCTCCTGTCTCTCCCCCTCTCTTCTCTCTGCCACTAATTGCAGGGGCCTGCACGTCAGGTTTGAAACTAGCCGCGCGTGCGTGGGCTGGTTGGCTGGCTGGCCAGATGGGCCGGCCCAAGCTACAAGCCGAGCCAGGCCTGAGCCCCAACCATTTTCTTTTTTCTGTCTATTCTAGTTTTAAATGATTTTTACAAAATTAATTATGCAATATATATTTTTTTTATTCTTCCACCATAATTTTTCTAAAAATGAGTAGTATTTAACAAAGCCTTTGTTCACATTTTTGAGACAATCTTTCTGTTTTATAATAATTAAAAAGGGTTATTTCGAATAGTTTTGCTTCTGTTAAAATGATTTTAAAAGTAATCCTTTCAGTAAAACAAGAGACAAATTTTTAAAATAACAATATGGATTTATCTCAATTAAACAACATTTTTTAAAGTGAGTTTGTGGTCTGTTTTTGAGTGAGCTACTTATTGCTTTTTATTTATTACGACGATAGAAACCATGTTTGACGAAGGAATTGGACTTTAATACCATGAAGACCCCGGATACTTAGGTGATCAAGGCAAGCAGCCCTTTGACCGTGTTTGAGCATATGTTATATTGCATGCTAAGTCGAACAAATATTTCCGTTGCATATGATCATAAGTGTCGGTAAATCATTGAAGTGATGTTACTGATGGATCCTCTGGAGCACTTGCATTTTGAGTATGATCCTACCACCTATGAGGGTCACGCTAAAATCATATTAACAAGTAGAACTGAGCATAATAGTAGCATGAGCATGATGATGGTAAATCAAAGATTTATGAAAACCCCGTCGGGTGCCACTAATGCCCGAGCGTGATGATGAGTTAGGTGCCCACTTTTCGAGAAGTGGTGCACTGGGTGTATTTTGGTGTGAGTGTTTTGGAAATGGGATTAGATTTATGATGTGTCTACCGTCCCAACCTTACATGTGCGACCACGTTACCCCTTTATGGGATGGGGCTTTGTTGATTACTCTGGTCGATGCTAGCAAAGAGCCACATTACTAGTGGCGGGAGTGATGTGTGGTCACTCTCGTGACGGGGTCGTGCCAGGTAGGGCGACCATGCCGTTTTTACGTGTTCCGGGCACAACGTTGGTCCCCGCATGGATGATACTGTCCAGAGTTGGTGCTCGTAAGATGTACATCATGTGGGCTGGGTACCAATCGAGTGGACCTCTTTGTCTAGTATCGTCAGGGGAAAGGCATTGATCGGGTACTTACCGCGGGTATGTTATATACCGCGAGTCGTGGATGACACGAAAGTTTCTACAATCTCGTGGGTACAGCTTACAACCTCTGCAGAGTGTAAAACTATTCGAATAGCCATGTCCATGGTCAAGGATAGTTGGGTAATCGAGCTTAAACTATGTCCAGTCGTTTCCGTATAAACCAAGTGTGTGTGTGTTTAATTGTGTATTCTGAGAAAGAGTTGATATGACCAAGTTTGGTGGCTTGGCATATCGGGTGAACCTAGAGTGTTCAGCGCTTAACAGATATATTTATATCTGTAACCTGTTCTTATAAATGCGATGTAGCTTAAGTTGCACATCCATGACCATGTTTATTTACAGTTAAGCTGCTATCCACCGGTATTGCATATTGCTTGTTATTCTATCAATTGCTTTGTTCATATCATGGGCTGTTTGCGAGTACATTCAAAGTACTCATTGGCTTGCCACTGGTTATATTATTGACTAGACATAGAAGGACTGGAGTTTGGAGAAGAGTACATCTTTGGAGACGAACCTGCAAACTAGGACGCTTCCTAGGTAGAATGCCTGTTGGTGTAGGCTGATGGCATGGGCACCCGCTTAGCCCTAAAATTTCCGCTATTAGTTGTATCAGTGTGAATTGGTCTTATAGGCCCTACCTCGTGGACTTGACCTTAATGGTCATGTGATGTAATATTTCGGTACTTGGATGTAACACTCTTATTATTCAGCATATGTGTGTTCGGTGAGCACTGATCTCTGGGATAACTGAGCACGATCATTCGACGATCTCGACTCGTAAGTCGGGGTCCCCACATGTTGTGATTCCCTTAGTGGCGTCATGTGAACATCGACTACATGACACTTCACCATATTTGGGCCTAAGGGAATGCATCGTGGAGTAGTTATTAGATGATGGGTTGCGAGAGTGGCAGAAGCTTAAACACTAGTTTATGCGTTATTCCGATTGGATCCAAAATTTCAGTGCTACGGTTAGAATTTATTCTGAATAATTTTCTCGTAGTTGTGGATGCTTGCGAGAGGGTTAATCATAAGTAGGAGGTTTGTTCGAGGCAGAACAACATCTAGGCACCGGTCCACCCACATACCAAATTATCAAAGTCGCGAACACGAATTAAGCCAACATGATGAAAGTGACTAGATGAAATTCCCCTGTACCCTCAAGAACACTTTCTTATCATAAGAGACCGTTTTGGCCTGTCCTTTGCCTCAAAAGGATTAGGATACCTTGCTGCACTTTCATTGCTACTATCGTTACTTGCACGTTACAAATTATCTTGCTATCAAACTTCTCCGCTAGTTACAATTTTAGCACTTGTAGACATTACCTTGCTGAAAACCACTTGTCATTTCCTTCTCCTCCTTGTTGGGTTCGACACTCTTACTTATCAAAAAGGCTACAATTGACCCCATATACTTGTGGGTCATCACTAAGTTATAAAGTCAATTTGTGCGTATTCACCCTTTTCTACAAAAGATGTTTTTATGGGCTCCCTAGCATTCATGATCCTAAAATTAAGAAAGTTGACACCATTATCCTCATGCGTGAATTTGATTACATAATCCGGGAGGCTAGGGAAATCTTTGTATTTTATGCAATAATTCTTGAGAATCCTCAAGTAGATCAAATCCTTCATGATAAAGGCACAACCTAGATTAGAATCTAATGACTATGAAGGTTTTGGTGACAATATGAGAAGGAGTGTTCATCACGAAGAGCTAACTAAAACCTTATACTTTAATGCTTGTGATAAATTTGATTGGATACATAAAGGAATCAATCAAGGACTTAGTGAGGATTGGCTTGAATATACTTATAGAGAGCCTATTAAGGATGAAATTCAGGTTTTATACGAGAACTCTTGTGGTGATGAATCTAATGATGAAATTATGGACATCAAGATTACTAATCATAGCCCTCTCAAAAAATTAAATTCATCCACTATAAAAAGGGATTTATGAAGAGACAAATATTAAGTAAATACTTGGAAGAGCTAGCCCTAAAAGCTGCTAACAAGGATGACAACACTTGATAGTACACATTATGCCTAGCTAGGGGCATAAAGCAGTAATTCTTATTGGGAGGCAATCCAATAGTTATGTTAATTTTTTGTTTTTTACTTTATGTTTGGGTGTGGTGAAATACTTATTACTACTGTAATGATATTGTTTTTATGTTTTGAATAGTGTTTTTGCCAAGTAAAGCCTTTTCGATGATTTGGATGATAGTAGAATTGATCATGTGCAAAAATGAAATTTTTTACACTAGTGGTAAGGAGTTGCTATCCCAAACACCTGCCGAACACCTTCTGCCATATTAGCAAAGCAGCCCCGACCACACTCCACACTTCAGCTCTTCCCTCCAAACTCTTTGACCAAGTAGCCAGAACCACTCCCCAACTGCAGGAGAGTGGCCCCTCTTTGAATCCAAGCAGAAGGCCCTAAAATCCTCATTCTAAATTCTGAGCCAAAGCTCGCATCAACTCTTTCCTCTCCTCCCATTGGCAAGAGTGAGCCCCTCGGCTCCCAAACGGCTACGCATCTTCAGGCCAAGCCAAAGCGCGCCAGCATGCCGTGGCATGCAAAAACTGTGCCATGGGCACGCTGTTAGGCGCACCCGAAGCTAAGGTGGCCAACCCCAGCCGGTTCGAGCCTCCCCCTGTTGCCATTTCGAGTTCCCGGCCGTGTCTGTGTATCAGGGCAGCCCCAGGGGATCTCCTCCCTCGCTCTGTCGATCGGAGCGACGCGCGCCCATGCGCGCCAAATCCAACTAGAAGACCGTGGCCACGCGTGCACGCTCCTGCTCGCTGTCTCTCCCTCTCATTGGGTGACGCATGTCCTAAACCACGTTCGCATACCATGGTTTCGACCCCAAAGGCTCACTACTCCTCCTGCGAGCTGCGATGAAACCACCAGCGCCACCGCCTCGGTACACCGTGAGGAGCCTATAAATAGGGCCTCCCTCGCTCCAGCACCTCCATCCCACCTCACCAGAGCCTGAATTTCACCCATAACCTCTCCATTTGAGCACATCGAGCTCCTGTGCTCGAGATCGACCAAAGCCCCGCCGCTTCAGAGCTCCGTCGATCTCGGGCTACGGGCCAGCTCTGGTGCTCCTTTCACCTCCTCTGTGATCCTAGCAACCTCAGGGAGCTTCCCCATCACCTCCCCGAGCTTATCCACACCTGTAGCATCTAGTCCCTCAACCTCCCAAAACTGCTCCGCTGTAGCCTCCTCGTCGCCGGTGAACCAGGGCCTCCCCATCGACCTCTCGACTACCAGCAGGTAGGCGATGGTGAGCTGGTTCCATTTCTTCCCTTGGTTGGGCTCGAGGATGTCGGTAGCATCACTGGCGTGCATCCCCTCCTCTCTGTCCCGAGGTGGGAGACGATCCCGACAGGTGGGGCTCACCTGCCGGTGGCTCCTGTCTCTCCCCCTCTCTTCTCTCTTCCACTAATTGCAGGGGCCTGCACGTCAGGTTTGAAACTGGCCGCACGTGCCTGGGCTGGTTGGCTGGCTGGCCAGCTGGGCCGGCCCAAGCTACAAGCCGAGCCAGGCCTGAGCCCCAACCCTTTTCTTTTTCTATTTATTCTAGTTTTAAATGACTTTTACAAAATTAATTATGCAATATATATTTTTTTATTCTTCCACCATAATTTTTCTAAAAATGAGTAGTATTTAACAAAGCCTTTGTTCACATTTTTGAGACAATCTTTCTGTTTTATAATAATTAAAAAGGGTTATTTGGAATAGTTTTGCTTCTGTTAAAATGATTTTAAAAGTAATCCTTTCAGTAAAACGAGAGAAATTTTTTTAAAATAACAATATGGATTTATCTCAATTAAACAACATTTTTTAAAGTGAGTTTGTGGTCTATTTTTGAGTGAGCTACTTATTGCTTTTTATTTATTACGACGATAGAAACCATGTTTGACGAAGGAATTGGACTTTAAGACCATGAAGACCTCGGATACTTAGGTGATCAAGGCAAGCAGCCCTTTGACCGTTTCTGAGCATATGTTATATTGCATGCTAAGTCGAACAAATATTTCCGTTTCATATGATCATAAGTATCGGTAAATCATTGAAGTGATGTTACCGATGGATCCTCCGGAGCACTTGCATTTTGAGTATGATCCTACCACCTATGAGGGTCACGCTAAAATCATATTAACAAGTAGAACTGAGCATAATAGTAGCATGAGCATGATGATGGTAAATCAAAGGTTTATGAAAACCCTGTCAGGTGCCACTAATGCCCGAGGGTGATGATGAGTTACGTGGCCACTTTTGGATAAGTGGTGCACTGGGTGTATTTTGGTGTGAGTGTTTTGGAAATGGGATTAGATTTATGATGTGTCTACCGTCCCAACCTTACATGTGCGACCACGTTACCCCTTTATGGGACGGGGCTTTGTTGATTACTCTGGTCGATGCTAGCAAAGAGCCACATTACTAGTGGCGGGAGTGATGTGTGGTCACTCTCGTGACGGGGTCGTGCCAGGTAGGGCGACTATGCCGTTTTTACGTGTTCCGGACACACCGTTGGTCCCCGCATGGATGATACTGTCCAGAATTGGTGCTCGTAAGATGTACACCATGTGGGCTGGGTACCAATCGAGTGGACGTCTTTGTCTAGTATCGTCAGGGGAAAGGCATTAATCGGGTACTTACCTCGGGTATGTTATATACCACGAGTCGTGGATGACACGGAAGTTTCTGCAATCTCGTGGGTACAACGTACAACCTCTGCAGAGTGTAAAACTATTCGAATAGCCATGTCCACGGTCAAGGATAGTTGGGTAATCAATCTTAAACTACGTCCAGTCGTTTACGCGTAAACCAAGTGTGTGTGTGTTTAATTGTGTATTCTGAGAAAGAGTTGATATGACCAAGTTTGGTGGCTTGGCATATCGGGTGAACCTGGAGTGTTCAGCCCTTAACAGATATATTGATATCTGTAACCTGTTCTTATAAATGCGATCTAGCTTAAGTTGCACATCCATGATCATGTTTATTTACAGTTAAGCTGCTATCCACCGGTATTGCATATTGCTTGTTATTCTATCAATTGCTTTATTGATATCATGGGCTGTTTGCGAGTACATTCAAAGTACTCATTGGCTTGCCACTGGTTATATTATTGACCAGACATAGAAGGACCGGAGTTTGGAGAAGAGTACGTCTTTGGAGACGAACCTGCGAACTAGGACGCTTCCTAGGTAGAATGCCTATTGGTGTAGGCTGATGGCATGGGCACCCGCTTAGCCCTAAAATTTCCGCTATTAGTTGTATCAGTGTGAATTGGTCTTATAGGCCCTACCTCGTGAACTTGACCTTAATGGTCATGTGATGTAATATTTCAGTACTTGGATGTAACACTCTAATTATTCAACATATGTGTGTTCGGTGAGCACTCATCTCTGGGATAACTGAGCACGATCATTCGACGATCTCGACTCGTAAGTCGGGGTCCCTACATGTTGTGATTCCCTTAGTGGCGTCATGTGAACGTCGACTACATGACACTTCACCGTATTTGGGCCTAAGGTAATGCATTGTGGAGTAGTTATTAGATGAAGGGTTGCGAGAGTGGCAGAAGCTTAAACCCTAGTTTATGCGTTATTCCGTAAGGGACCGATTGGATCCAAAAGTTTAGTGCTATGGTTAGAATTTATTCTTAATAACTTTCTCGTAGTTGTGGATGCTTGTGAGAGAGTTAATCATAAGTAAGAGGTTTATTCGAGGAAGAAAAACATCTAAGCACCGGTCCACCCACATACCAAATTATCAAAGTCGCGAACACGAATTAAGCCAACATGATGAAAGTGACTAGATGAAATTCCCCTGTACCCTCAAGAACACTTTGCTTATCATAAGAGACCGTTTTGGCCTGTCCTTTGCCTCAAAAGGATTGGGATACCTTGCTGCACTTTCATTACTACTATCGTTACTTGCTCGTTACAAATTATCTTGCTATCAAACTTCTTCGCTAGTTACAATTTTAGCACTTGCAGACATTACCTTGCTGAAAACCACTTGTCATTTCCTTCTCCTCCTTGTTGGGTTCGACGCTCTTACTTATCAAAAAGGCTACAATTGACTCCATATACTTCTGGGTCATCACTAAGTTGTAAAGTCAATTTGTGCGTATGCACCCTTTTCTACAAAAGATGTTTTTATCGGCTCCCTAGCATTCATGATCCTAAAATTAAGATAGTTGACACCATTATCCTCATGCGTGAATTTGATTACATAATCCGGGAGGCTAGGGAAATCTTTGTATTTTATGCAATAATTCTTGAGAATCCTCAAGTAGATCAAATCCTTCATGATAAAGGCACAACCTAGATTAGAATCTAATGACTATGAAGGTTTTGGTGACAATATGAGAAGGAGAGTTCATCACGAAGAGCTAACTAAAACCTTATACTTTAATGCTTGTGATAAATTTGATTGGTTACATAAAGGAATCAATCAAGGATTTAGTGAGGATTGGCATGAATATACTTATAGAGAGCCTATTAAGGATGAAATTCAGGTTTTATACGAGAACTCTTGTGGTGATGAATCTAATGATGAAATTATGGACATCAAGATTACTAATCATAGCGCTCTCAAAAAATTAAATTCATCCACTATAAAAAGGGAGTTATGAAGAGACAAATATTAAGTAAATACTTGGAAGAGCTAGCCCTAAAAGCTGCTAACAAGGATGACAACACTTGATACTACACATTATGCCTAGCTAGGGGCATAAAGCAGTAATTCTTATTGGGAGGCAACGCAATAGTTATGTTAATTTTTTGTTTTTTACTTTATGTTTGGGTGTGATGAAATAATTACTACTACTGTAATGATATTG
Organism: Hordeum vulgare subsp. vulgare; assembly: GCF_904849725.1. Lineage (NCBI taxonomy): Eukaryota > Viridiplantae > Streptophyta > Magnoliopsida > Poales > Poaceae > Hordeum > Hordeum vulgare. The sequence goes on along the minus strand of NC_058520.1, from coordinate 293,757,271 downwards.
TTTTTATGTTCTGAATAGTGTTTTTGCCAAGTAAAGCCTTTTCCATGATTTGGATGATAGTAGAATTGATCATGTGCAAAAATGAATTTTTTTACATAGAGTGGAGAATTTCTCTGGTTTTACTCGAACATATTTTTGCTTTGAAATTTCTACACGGTATTGGTATAGAAATTGCCTAGGTTTTCGTAATTTTTCAGAACTTTTGGAGTTACAAAAGCATGGTTTTGGTTCTGATCATTATAGATTGTTCTTTTTTAGACAAATTCTTTTTTGCTTGCATAGTTTGTTTGTTTTGATGATGCTTTTGATTATATTGGGGGATATAAGACATGGTAAAGTTAGAATACAGTACCTTATTCAATAATTGAATATGAATCAGTTTACAACATTGACTAAAATTTATTATTTACCTATTATACTAACGGATGTCACGAGTGAGGGAGTCCGGGACTAGGGGTCCTTGGGCCACTTATCTATCCTTATCGGTCGGACTCTCTGGCCTGTTCGACCATTGACAGAAGTGTTGGATTCTAGATGGACTCTTTCGAAGACTTGGATTGCAATCCAAGGAGATATAGGCATCGTCATATTCCTTCTCTATTGTAACCGACTTTGCATAAACCCTAACACCGCTAGCGTCTATATAAGCCACGGGGTCATAGCTCGCGGGATACATCAAGAGCATTGCGAGTAGGGTTTAGACCGCAACATTTATATCGTAGTAGATCAAGCCTGTACTCTGTACTACCTCATCAATAACAATAAGAGCAGGACGTAGGGTTTTACCTCCATCTAGAAGGCCCGAGCCTGGGTAAAAGACCGTCCTTGTTGTATCTTGTTACCCATCGACCCTAGATCCATAGTTCGGACCCCTACTCGAGATCGACCGTTTCTAACACCGACATTTGTGCTTTCATTGAGAGCTCCGCTCTAAGATTGTGAAAAGGCTCGATGGCTTGCCTGGTCACCAACGACATCATTGAGTCCGGAGATATCTTTCTCTCCGGCCAACCCTCTGCTTTCGGCAGCACCTCACACTTCAAGGCGGCTCATCATCAGATCGACGGGATCGCTTCGGGGCAAGAATTTAAGATCGGCAAGCCAGAATTTGTTGCCAACACCCGGTGCATCCTCATCTCTTCCGTAAGTCCGGCTGCGTCCGAAAACCTCGGAGAAACAGATACTTGATCTTCAAACCCTATTCTAGACTTTGAGTCTGGAATAGGTTTTAATCCTGATTCAGCCTTGAGCCAGGATTCGGCTATGGAATTCGAGGGCACGGGGGTCATCCCGCCTGAATACACTTCCTACGCAGAGCCTCAGAATGCAGTCCATTGGAGCATCGATCGCCAGTCCGGCGGATCTCTCATGGTCAAATGAGACTAAGACCCAAGCATGAACTGATGGCTATTCGGATGAGCGGTCTCCTACCCAGGACCTTTCTGGCCCTGGTGCTAGGTGCGGAGAACTTTATTCCTTGCCCACCACCCACTTTGTCGCCACCATCAAAGATCTAACCGATCTGTTAGATTTCTCTTCTGAAGAAGCCGAAGATATGGACATGGTTATTCAATCATCAGATCCTCCCGTCACGGGATGATGGAACGCCACCTCCACTTACAATGTCTATATGGTGGACACCCCAGGGACAAAGGTAATACGGGAAAAAGCGATGACGACACCCCAGCCAAAAACAAAGGTAACGAACCTGTCAAACGCCGCCACCAGTGCAAAAAGCCTAAAGCTCGTAAGGGCAAGGAAAGCAATGCAAACACAAGGAAAAACCCAGATCTCGAGGGGGAATATCGCCGAGTTTCCCAAACCTTCAGACCCCGCATATAACCCTGACTTACTAGGATACACGGATACACACCAGCCTGACGATCTCGATGACTCTGAAGACAACAACTACGTTCCTCCGATCGAGGAGGACGAGAGCATAGGAGCCGAGGAATTTATCCTCCCCGAGGACTCACTTGACCAGGAAGTGTTTTGGCCATAGCTCATTGTCACTGTTCAAAACCTTAAGCTAAAGCAGTGACATCTCAAAGCCAAACAAGAATCCATCAATGAAAGATGGACCAAAGTCTTGGCTGCTGAAGAAGGGTGCGGACAAGAGCGACAGGGTCGAACCAGGAGCTACCCACGTCGATGTGTGCTACCAGAATTCAAAGACGAGGCCTTGGAGCCCTCACCACCTTGTTTTGCAGAAGACGATCAACCAGACCGTCCTCCTCGAGGACGGGACAAGAAAAAAGAACCGTTTAAACCAAGGACCGATATGATGTGCGGCAAAATAATAATTCTAAAGCAGATCAAATCAGACCCATTTACGGACCCGGATGTCGCACTCCCGCAAGGAAAAACAGATACCAAGCTCGTCCCAACCAGAACGACGGAGTTCGTGACACCCAACATGGTAGAACCTCAATTGAATTCCAACGTGACAGAACTCGGATACGGGGAGCCACTCATCCAATGTGCTTCAAGGACGAGGTAATGCGGCATGAGTTCCTCAAAGGTTTTTTTAACCCGTAAATATAGAATAGTGTGATGGTACGACAGATCCGACTTTCCCGATCGAGGATTTCCTTCTTCATATTCATATGGCCCATGGAGATGATCTCCATGCCATCAAGTACTTACCACTTAAGCTTAAAGGCCCGGCTAGACACTGGCTGAACAACCTCCCCGAAAACTCTACCGGGAGTTGGGAGGATGTTGAAGACGCCTTTCGAGACAACTTTCAAGGCACTTATGTTAGGCCACCTGAGTCCGATGACTTAAGCCACATAATCCATTAGCCCGATGAGTCATTCCACCAATTCTGGAACAAATTCCTCATAAAAAAGTAGATTGTTGATTGTCCGGATGTTGAGGCGTTAGCTTCCTTCCACAACAATATATAAGATGAATGGCGCGCCCAGATGCTTGGACATGAACGACCGAGGACAATGGCCGCCCTCACCTCCCTCATGACCCGCCATTGCATGGGTGATGATACTTGGCTGACCCGGCGGAATAACCGTCCCTCAAACCCTCACACTTCTACAGTTCGAGATAGCAATGGAAAGCCACTACGCAACAAAAATAAGCGTCGGCACAATGGCAACGAATCCGATGATACGACAGTCAATGCTAGATTCAACAATTCTAGGCTTGGACCCAAGAATAAGCCCTTCAACGGAAACCAGGACGGGCCGACTGCGCTGGAAAAATACTCGAGAGGCGTTATCAGATATATGGCACTCCAAATAAGCCTCCTACACACACCAACTGTAATTGTTGGGTGTTCAAAGCGGCAGGCAAAAGCATGGCCGAAGACTAGGCTAAAATCCCGCGCAGCAAGGATGATGAAGAGCCTTGTTGCCCAAACAAAAGGGGCCAAAAGCAACTTCCCTTGAAGTAAAAATGGTGAACATGATTTATGTCACCCATGTACCCAAGAAGGAGAGGAAGTGTGCACTTCGGGACGTATATGCCATAGAGCCGGTAGCCCCTAAGTACTATCCATGGTCAGCATGTCCAATCACTTATGATCGCACGGACCACCCCACTAGTATTCGGCATGGGGGGGGGGGACAACGGCCTTGGTACTTGATCCCATCATTGATGGGTATCACCTCAAATATTCATCATGGATGGGGGAAGCAGCCTTAATCTTATTTATGAGGATACAATGCGGAAAATGGGTATTGATCCATCACGAATTAAACCCAGTAAGGCCACCTTCAAAGGAGTAATTCCTCATGTCGAAGCTTGCTGTTCAGATACGATAACCCTAGAGGTAGTGTTCGGTTCACCCGACAACTTTCAAAGAAAAGATTCGACCTTCGATAAAGTCCCTTTCCGCAGTGAGTGCCATGCACTCCTTGGTCGTACGACGTTCACTCGTTTCAACATCGCCCCCCATTATGAATAACTCAAGATGAAGATGCTAGGACCCAAAAGTGTTATCACTGTTATACGTGGGCATGGGCAGCCCGGCCCGGCAGGCCCGACCTGACCCGGCCCAAAAATCCCAGGCTGGGCCAGGCATATTTGTCCCATCGGGCCGGGATCGGGACGGAAAGTTGAGCCCGATGGTCACGTCGGGCCGGGCTCGGGCCTATCTAAAATTAAAATTAAGCCATAGTCGGGCTGGGTTGGTCGGGTCCAGACATGCTTTTTTCGTCATAGGCTGGGTTTGGGCCCAAATTTCAGGCCCGACGGTCGGGCCGGGCCGGGCTTGGGCGTGGGTTTTTAGCACCGGGCTTTTTTTGGCCCAACTCGAAACCCGACCCGGGCCAGAATATGCACATGTATAATTAGTGTCAATGGTAACACCGAACGATCCCTTCGGACCGAGGAACACACTGCGGCCTTAGCAACCAAAGTACAGGCTGGTGACATGACTCTTAAACCAAAGGTATCTGTCAAGGGGCATAAACGGGCTTGTGCCCCACCACAGTCACATACCTCGACGGGTAAATAGGGATACGCCCCTCATAGCAGCACCTTGCCTCCAACAAAGTATGTACCTCAAAGACACAACTTTGTGCTTAAGATGACATGGGAAGCTTTGAGGATCAATAGTATACAACTTACTGTTCGGATAAACTAAACCATGGGCAGTATATTCTTTGAACATATACACGTACGATTAAGGACCAATTTGTGCATCAAGCACACATACACATCGGCGGCTTCTCAAGACCACCATTGACCACAAGAGTTGTTCATCGAAGTTCCCTCCTGTCCAAGGAGTATCTTCCAACGAGTAAAGGCACAGACATGCAGCAGGGTGCTTACAGGAACATCAAACTAGTCATATCAACCATGTGTAAACCTCTACACTGTACTCTTTTATTCATCTATATATATACAACTGCTTGTGAAGTCCGAATTATACAATTCATAATTCTACGAAAGTAAGGAATGCTCTCTTTTACTTATGAGCTTCGCAATGATTTCTGGCCTCCTACTTTCCCCAAACTACTTCCCCAATACTAACACAAGTTTGTCTTTTATGCACACATTGGCTGAATTGACGGGGGGCTTGGTATTCACAACTACCCCTTTCTGACCGTTACATTTCTATTTGGAATTTCACTTGTGCGGGGTCTTGTATTTGCGTTATATGCATCAGTTCTGAATAATGCCTTTGGTCAAATGTTGTGTTGCCCCGCTCCTGTGTTTAGCCATTTATGTTCTGCTAGTTCGGCTAAAAGGGTAAAGGGAGAACCACTGCGATTGTATTTCCAATTCATCTGGTTAAGTACCTGAGTGGAGAAAGCCAAAAAATGGCCGACAGGGTGAGCGAGAGCTGGTCCGCGATCGTTAGACAAGTGTCAGACTACGGAACCGTTAGGGGCTCATCGTACCTTGCTACGGGGTTGAAGTCATTCAGAACAAGTGATTGCAGGTGTTCTACACTACGGTATAAGCCGAATATCACAAATTTTTGAAAGGGTTCTACTTAGCACACATGGTCACGCTCTTATGGTTAATTGGAAGCATTAAAGCCAGATGGTCCGATTACCTGGTTTTCTCCCACATTACCGCCTTGATGGTGCCAAGACATTGGCTAAGGGTAAGTATGCGAAAGTTGAAAACACCTTCGCTACAATCTGGCGAGGGGATGAAGCCGACGACCGAAAACTTTTAATATTCAAAGAACCAAAACAAGAGTTGCAATTTAAAGGCATGGTCTACCATGCAAAAAACTCAAAGGCATTGTATCTTAAAAGAAATTTTACAGGATAGTATCCTCTAATCAAGCACTGTGTCCTTGGTACATAGTGCCTCTATAACTCAGGCACCCTCCATAGCATTGGCAAAATAAAGTTCGGGGTGCATGTTCTCCTTCCCAGGCAACGGAGGTGCATTGGCCATCTTTGTTGGCTCTGCTACTGCAACAAAAGACATTCCAACAGCACCAGAAATAGGTGTGTCGATGGCACCAGGAATCCTTCTGCTACGGCTACGCCTTAAGGGACTTCCTAGGAAAATATGCAAAGGATTTCCCCCGTGGCCTTGGAGCCTTGCGTTGGTGTTCCCTCGAAGCGGAAAGGGTGATGTAGCACAGCGATGGTAAGTATTTCCCTCAGTTTGAGAACCAAGGTATCGATCCCGTGAAGGAGTATCACAAGAGCCTGCACAAGCACAAAGAACCTGCTCCCAACGCTATGAAGGGGTTGTCAATCCCTTATAGATTGTTCGTCAAGTGAGAACTGAAAGCAACAAAGTAACAAAGCAAAGTAAAAGTGGAGGTGTAAACGATAGATCTGAATAGACCCGGGGGCCGTAGTGTTTACTAGTGGCTTCTATCATGAAAGCAAGTAGACGGTGGGTGAACAAATTACAGTCGAGCAATTGATAGAACTGCGCAAAGTCGTGACGATATCTATGGCAATGATTATATCTATAGGCATCACGTCCAAAACAAGTAGACCGATACTTTCTGCATCTACTACTATTACTCCACACGTCGACCGCAATCCAGCATGCATCTAGTGTATTAAGTCCAAAAGAACAGAGTAACGCCTTAAGCAAGATGACATGATGTAGATGGACAATCTCATATCAACGACAGAGCCCATCTTGTTACCCTTGATAGCAACTACTCAATGTGTGCCTTGCTGCCCCTACTATCACTAGGGAAGGTCACCACATGGTAAGAACCCAAAACCAAGCACTTCTCCCATTGCAAGAATCATAGATCTAGTTGGCCAAACAAAACCCAAGACTCGGAGAGACTTACAAGGATATCAAATCATGCATATAGGAAATCAGCATAGACTCAAATATATATCATAGATAATCTGATCACAAATCCACAATTCATCGGATCTCGACAAACACACCGCCGAAGAAGATTACATCGGATAGATCTCCATGAAGATCATGGAGAACTTTGTATTGAAGATCCAAGAGAGAGAAGAAGCCATGTAGCTACTAACTACGGACCCGTAGGTCTGAAGTGAACTACTCACGAGTCATTGGAGGGGCGATGATGATGATGAAGAAGCCCTCCAACTCCAAAGTCCCCTCCGGCAGGGCGCCGGGAAGGGTCTCTAGATGAGATCTCACGGAAACGGAAGCTTGCGGCGGTGGAAAAGTATTTTCGTGGATCCCCTGATTTTTTGCTGTATTTTAGGGAATATATAGGCCAAAGATCTAGGTCAGGGGGCGCTCAGGGAGGCCACAAGCCCTGCTACCGCCGCCTCCCCCTGGTGGCGGAGTGGGGGCTTGTGGGCTCCTTGGAGCCCTCCTGACTTGGCCCACAGGCCCCCTGATCTTCTTCCGTTCGGGAAAAAAATCATTTCAGGGATTTTATTCCGTTTGGACTCCGTTCCAAAATCAGATCTGAAAAGAGCCAAAAACACAGAAAAAACAGGAACTGGCACTTGGCACTGAATTAATAAGTTAGTCCCAAAAAAGATATAAAAGGTACATAAAACATCCAAAGATGCCAAGATAACAACATGAAACCATCAAAAACTATAGATACGTTTGAGACGTATCAGGCTCCAACTTCGAAAAATGCGTCATTGTTTCTGCAAAGCCCATACGAGCTCCTTCGATGCAGACCGATCACTTCATAATGTCGATTCGAGGCGACGCAGCAATCAACTTTTGAACCAAGCCAAAGTAGCTGCTGGGCAATGGTTCGGCCATCCACAGCCTGATGCACAAGTGCTTCATGGCCCGTTCGGTCATATTGTCTGGCTCCATCAACTGCTTCAACTGGTCAGATGCCAATTGAGGATTCCCCGAATTCAGGAACTGTGCCAAGAAGAGCCTTTGATGTGTCGCGTCCTCATGAGAAGCATAGTACTTCTTAGCCTCAATCGCACTCTTTGGCAGATTGGCAATCACACATGGAGAACTCCATACTCGATTAAGGAATACAAATCTTCGCCCGCCAAAGGCACATTGTAATAAATATTACTTACCATCCATGATTTGCTTGATCTGTTGAACCACCTTATGAAGATCGAGTGCCTCCTTCCGAGATTTTTGGATGGCAGCGGTGACGAAGGTTAGTTCAGTTGATTTTTCTCTTTCTTTTTGCTCGAGGGCCTCATTCTTCGTGATGGCCTCCTTAAGTTCATGTTGATCTTCGCTGACCCGAGCTTCGGGTTTATCGTTGATAGCCTTCGCCTGTACGGCCTCCACCCTTTGTTTGGTGGCCTCTTGTTTTGCTTGGCTTAGCTCAGTCTTGAGCCGATCAACATAGGGAACAACAACTGTAATAGTCAATTGGCAACTACTCATTTAGAGAAACAATTGCATATAATTCAATATATGTGATAAGGCCCGTGCACTTACTTTGAGCGTCTTCAAAGCACTTGCTGATGTGATCTAGTTCCTCTTCGAAAACTCTTAATTTCCAGTTCATTTCATCCAACTCCAAAGAGTTGGGGGCTGCGGCTGACGCAGAGGCCTACAAAAGAACATATTCTGTTAGTTTTCAGATTTTTTTAAATATCATTTTTTTGCAAAGGTGCGTTCTAGTCAACCCGCCACAGCCTTGGGGGCTACATACACTGTAACCCCTGCAAGAGTCTTTCAAACTCAAACAAGGCTTGGGGCCACTTGGCATGATAAAACTTTTAGACGGTGCATAATTGTAAACATAATAGTATGCAGATTACCTTGATGCTTGCTAAAAATGCGTCGAAAGCACCTTTTAGACAATTATCAACGGATTGAATGCTTTGCAAAACCGCACTCACATCAGTGCGGCATTCTTCGGGAATAGAAGGATAATTTAGACCTTCCTCTCTTAGCTCTAGCCACCTAGTTCAGAGTGGCTACGTCGTGGATGGCTCTGGGTGCGCTGTAGTAGTCTCCCTTAGCGGAGAGATTACTAATGTCGGCAATGGAGACGAAGGATCCCTCTAAGGTGTTTTCGGAGGAGACCCAGAGGGTCCGGGCCCTCCCTCCTTTGTCTCCATGGGGAGTTCATCCTCCTGGTCCTAGGTGGCCAAAGTATTGGCCTCAGCCATAATATCGTCAACCCCGACCGTGGTATCCGGCGTTGGGGGGGGGGGCTCCGTGGATAGCAATTCCTTGGTCCCCTCGGTTGTGGGGCGAGGTGAGTAGGATGATCCGGTACCGCTTTCTATCACATTTGCTGGTAGGGAATCACCCTCCAAGATACGATCGGTGGGAAGATCCCGTTGTGGGCTGCAATGCAAAAAATGAGCCTAATTAGAACCATGGTAACTAGAGAGAAGGTGTATTTGTATTTTCCATACATACCTTTTGGCTCGGAGTTTCACCATGAGGGTCCTTCGAGGGACCAGTGCCTCATCTATAGACTCCTCATCCAGGTCTACAATGTTGTCAAATAGGGACATAGGGGCCCTACGTGGCTCCTTCAAAGCAATATGAGCTCCGTCTCCCTCGACATCATTGCACGCCGCTCTCTTTTTGGTATGGGAGGAGTCTCTTACCTCCTCCTCATCTTCCTCTTTTCTCCCTCCATGTGGGAGGGAGCTAGTGTCTCTTCAGACTTAGTGTCGGGGGGACCCTTCAATCGAATCCCCCCGGATCTTCTTCTTCCCCTTCTACTGTTCCTCCTTCTCCCTCGGAGCCGTATACGGCTTCTCGACCAACATGGCTGCTAGCAGAGGGGTCATGATGTCTTCGGGCACAGGCGTCGGACAGTTAATCCGTTTAAGTGCATCTAGTGCCTCTTGGCGATTTTGGTGGTTTGAAGACTTATAGGTTAAGAGACTAATATGTTTGTGACTGTACACATGCTCTATAAGTCGGTGAGGAGTTTGAGTTATTTGATGAATATCGACCCCTAAAAATGTATGTCTTCGGTGAAGACTTTTGGTCATTTCTTGAAGACTTTGATCACGAAGAAATTGCGAATAAATTGATACTCCTCATGAAGATATTGAAGTTGAGGAATTCAGTGCGTCCTGAAGAAAAACACTCGAAAGACTTTGAAGCTTGAAGATTTACTATTTCTGTTTCATTTTCTTTACACTTGAGTCATAAGAACACCATACTTTAAAGGGGGTCGAGGGTAAACTATGGAACAAATTTCCTATGCTCAACCCAAACCTAAATCTACCAAAGCCTCAGAATGAGGATTATGAGATACATGAGGACTTTCATAGTTGAAAGTTCCAACCATTGTCGCGCCACGCGCCACCTATCATAGATCTTATATATCCACCCAACGGTCATATTATTAAAGGGCATTTATGTCAAATCATGTCGGGATGCCCCAAGGCTATAAATTGCCGCCCCCCACAACCACTAGTTGGTTGGCTGCTCCGAGAGAAACTGACACTTGTCATTTAGAGCAACCCAAATTCCTCAAAGCCTTTGAGATAAAATCATCAAGTGAGGAAATACCCCAAACACCCAAACCCAAATCAAAATCCAAGTGATTGAGAATCACTCAAGAAGTTATTCCTGTGGGGAACTGACGCTTGGTACCTTTTGAGGACTGTGTATACGCTAGACGGTTAGGCGTCATGGTCTAGATCATCCAGCAGTCAATTGTGGATCGCCTGTGACTAAGTTTGTGAGGGTTTGGAAGTCTGTCCTGAAGACTTACCACGAGTTTTGGGCGAGGACTCTGTGTCATTAGATCAAGAAGAATACGATAGGGGTTGTGTGTCCCGGGACTATGTGTCATATGGTTTCAATACCAAGCCACTCCGAACCACACGTACAACTGTCACCGCAGTTGGATCTGGGTCATCAACAACTGTCTTCATCGAGCTACGTGTTCTATTTCCTCAACCTTCTCATTTCCTCAAGTGCATGTTGAATACTTTCATCTGTACTATTTGAAGAATTTGACTGAAGAATTTGTCTGAACTCCTCACCACAAATTCTTCACTTGAGTTAATCTTCACCTGCTTACCCTGTACTTGCGACCTGTTCGAACCGAATCTCTAAAATCATGTTGACTACTTTGCTGTAGACGTTTTTGCATATCTGATCATGCACTATTTCTGCTGCACTTAGTTCATGACTGAGGACTTTCCTCACTAGGGGTTTACTAAGTGATGAATCTATAAAATCACCTATTCACCCCCCTCTAGTCGATATAACGCACTTTCAATTGGTATCAGAGCAAGGTACTCCCTTGTTTTGTGTGATTTTAGTTTAACCGCCTAGAGTTTTAGTTATGTCGACCGCAGGTATGATCAAGGTTACTACAGGATGTCCTACCTTCGAAGGAAAGGACTTCCCTTACTGGAAGACCAAGATGCAAATGCATCTTCAAGAAATTGACAATGATCTCTGGTATATTGTGGAAAATGGTATTCCCTCCATCACTTCTACTATCTCTGCCGCTGGTGTGAAGAAGTTCAAGCAACTTGACCCGCACATCTCTGGCCACCTGAGGAAAGCTCAGTATGGTAGAGTTGGTGCTTTGGGCATGCGAAGCTTATCTGGGATAGGTTGTCCAAAGTGAATGATGGAATCTCAACATAGCATGACTCTCGTGTCGATGTTCTTTGCAATCTTTTCAATCGCTTCAAGAAGCTTGACAATGAAAGCTGACAAGATACCTTTGATCACCTCACTGACATCTCAAATGAACTGCAAGCATTGGGAGCTAGAGACATCACTGACCATGTAGTTGTGAAGAAACTGCTACGATCTCTTGATCCATCATTTGACACACTCGTTCTGATGATACAAGACCGAAGAGACTACAAGATGCTTAATCCTGCTGATATACTTGAGAGACTCAATACTCATGAATTCCAACAAGAAGAAAAGAGAGATCTGTATGGACCAAACTACTCAAGACCTCATGCGCTGAAGGCTAAGGCTATTTCCTCATCTGAAGAAGAAGAATCTGATTGCAGTCTTGGTGAACCTGAAGAACTGGGACAGGAACTTGCTATGCTCGCGAGGAAATTCCAGAAGTTCACAAAACGTGTCGAGTTCGTAAAATCTTCAAGAAAAGATATGAGGAAATCAGAAAATTCATCTTAGGACTACAAGAAAAGAACCTGCCACAAATGCAAGAAATCTGGTCAATACATTGTTGATTGTCCTTGCTGGGTGAAAGAATCAAGGAAGAAGAAATACAAAGATGAAAGTTCTTGTGACTTGAAGAAAAATAAGAAATCTTCAAAATCCTCATCTTCAAAGTCCTCATCACACAAGAAGACCAGTTTCAGAAAGGCTCAGGCACTCATTGGCAAGGAAATGGATTCTGAAGAACAATCTGAGGAATGTGAAGAAGAGGAAGGTTCTGAAGTGGAGTCAGAGTCTGGTGTGTCAAGTCTTGCACTGGCTACCACATTCGTCAGCAAGTCAATCTTCAACCTTGAAGAAAATGATAACCCTTCTACACTGATGAATATGCTGATGACTTCGCTCCAACCTATTGCTTCATGGCAAAAGGTTCAAAGGTACCAAACCACACTTCATCTTCTGATTCTAGTGACTGTGAACCTGATGATTATCAAAAATTGAGTTACTATAAACTTGCCAACATTACCACTAAGCAACAAAGTGCCATTGAAAAGCTACAGAAACTGCTAGCCAAAAGAGATGATCTGTTGAACGATGAAATGAATCATACTCAAGTCCTCACTTAACATGTTAAAAGTCTTCAGTCTATATTTGATAGTCTTCAAGATCGCTATGGCACACTCTTGGCTGATCATGAGAAACTTTCCTATGAATTTCTTCAAAGGAAGCTTGATCTTGAGAAGTTTAGAATGTCTCATGATGATCTTTGAATGGAAAATTACTCATTGCTTGCTCAACAGATCAGTATCGCCCAGGTTGAATCCATTCCACCATGTTTGAAATGCATCGAGCATGAAACTGCTAATTCTTCACCAGAATCATCAAATACTTCTATCTCTATAAATTCTTCAACTGTTCCCATGGTATCAAATTCTTCAGTTGAGGAAACCATAAATGCTACTGACCAAAATACAGGGTTGAAGGAATGGTATGTGACAGGGATATGCAAAAGTCTCAAAGGGCATCAAACCCTTTGGGATCTTCTCAAAAAGCAGATTCTGAACAGGAACCCGAGGAAAGAGGGCATTGCATTCGAGAGGAAATTGAATGGTGATGGGTCATACTGGAAACCTCAGCAGTATCCCAAAACTTCATGGGTTGCTGCTAAAGGCCCTTCCATTGATCCATCCACTCTAATAGACTTTGCATGTGAAATGTCCTACTCCTCTGATGAGTCATTTGACTCCAACTATAAACTGTTCAAAAATCAATCTGGTGAAGTATTTGCTTGATATGTTGGAACTAACTGCAGGAATGGACCTCCCTTGAGGAAAATCTAGGTTCCCAAAAGTTGCTTCGAAAATATTCAAGTGAATGTCCTCATGAAACCACCTGTGAAGAACCAGAACCCCAGATCAAATTTCTCAAGTGGACCGAAGTCTTCACGAGGATCAAATCCCTCAAATGGTTAAAATTATGCTCGTACTCGCACTAATGCTTCTGATATGCAGGGAAACTACAAGGGACATGAATATGAGCACTATTCTTCAAATCGTTATGTTCATAAGTCCTCAAATAATTTCTCTGCCTATTCATTTGAGTACTCTAACCCCCCACTGAGAAAATAAGTCCATTAGCTTCAATGACTCCATTCTCATATGGTGTTCGCCGGAAGATGAACTCTTTGCCACTCCTTCAGATGTGGGTGCTGAAGCAAACGAACTAATCACTTCTGCAGGTCACGTCTCTAGATGAAAGTCATCATCTAAAGAAGTTGCTGGAGACCTAAGGAAATTGCTTGATTGCACGCAAGCTAAAACATGACGAAATGAACTAACATTTCACACGTCCTCAAATTTACTGTTTGTGATGAAATTCTTAATCTGATGAAATTGATGTCATATTCTTCAAGTCTGAAGCATATGAGAATTTGCTGGAGATCTAATTCATCTGTAGGATGACAAACCCAAGAATAACGAGTGGGTTCTTTACAGTGGTTGCACAAATCACATGACTGGTGATAAAAGCTTATTGATGAATATACCACTGACTCCATCACAACTAAAGCAAATCACTTACGCTGATAAAGGTAAACGCAAGGTATTGGGACTTGGTAAAGTGGCTATCTCCAAGGACCGGCACATGGACAAAGTCATGCTTGTCGAATCCCTTGGGTTTAACCTCATGTCAGTCTCAATGCTTTGTGATCTTGATATGATTGTCATCTTTGGAAAATATAGATGTGTAGTCATCATGGAGTCTGACAAATCCAGAGTCTTCGAAGGCTTTAGGAGAGGAGATTTGTATATTGTTGATTTTTCCACAGGTCCTCAACCAGCCACATGTTTACTAGCAAAAACCTCAGAAGGCTGGCTATGGCATCGATGACTTGGTCATGCAGGCGTGAGGAATTTGCACATGCTGTCAAAGAAGAAGCATGTCATTAGCATCGAATCCATCAAATTCCTTAAGGACCATCTCCGCGGTGCTTATGAGTGTGAAAAAATAACCAGATCCAAACAGCCCTCAAAGACTATCATGACTACTACTCGTCCATTTGAAATGTATCACATGGATTTGTTTGGACCTACTCATTATGCTACTCTAACCAATGCAGCATCCTTATATGGCTTTGTCATCGTTGATGACTATTCTCGCTATACTTGGGTACACATCATTCTGTATAAAATTGAAGTGCAGGAAGTCTTCAAACGATTTTCCTCAAGGGCCTCGACGAACTTCGACGTCAAGTTCAAACACATCAGGAGTGATAATGGGACCGAATGCAAAATATGTTCTTGATGATTATCTTGATGAACTTGGTATTACTCACGAATTGTCTGCTCCTTATACTCCTCAACAGAATGTCGTCGTTGAACGCAAGAACAGGACTCCGGCTGAAATGGCATGGACTATGCTTGAACAATATCAGACTCCTCATTGCTTCTAGCCTGAAGCAATCAACACTACTTGCCACATCATCAATAGGGTATATCTTCACAAATACCTCAATAAAACCTCATATGAACTCCTCACTAACAAGCAACCCAATATAAGTTATTTGAAAGTCTTCGGTGCAAGATGCTGGATTAGAGATCTTCACCATAGCTCAAAGTTTGCACCTAAAGCGCATGAGGGTTTTATGATTGGTTACGGAAAGGACTCGCACACCTACAAAGTCTTCAACACCTGTCACAACAAGGTTGTTGAAACTATAGATGTGCGCTTCGATGAAACTAATGGCTCGCAAACTGATGCCACCCATGCCAGATAAATTAACTCCTGAGGAAGCTATCAAGCACAAGGCTACTAAAGATATCATTCCAACTGAGGAACAACCCCTTGTTGAAGAAGTTGTCCCCAGCACTGATGAAATTCAAGCAGGTGCACCTAAAGAAAATGCTATAGATCAAATTCCTCAGCCCAACCAAAGTCTTCAACCAGATCATCCAAGGATTGCAAATGAAGTGCAACTTGACAAAATCCTCGATGACATCAATGCACCAGGTCCTCTCACTCGCTCAAAAGCTTCACATTTAGTTAACTTTTGTGGGCATTCCTCTTTTGTGTATATCACAGAACCCTCAAAAGTTGTTGAAGCCTTCATCGAACCTAAGTGGATTCAAGCCATGCAAGATGAACTTCTTCAGTTCAAGCTAAATGACGTGTGGGAACTCGTCCAAATATCAGATCCTTGCAAGCACAATATCAAAGGTACCAAGTGGATCTACCGAAACAAGCAAGATGAGGATGGTCAGGTTGTGAGGAACACGGAACTGCTTGTAGCCCAAGGCTACACATAGGTTGAAGGAATTGACTTTGATGAAACTTTTGCACCTGTTGCTAGACTTGAAGCTATTCGAATATTACTTGCTTATGCAAACCATGACAATATTAATCTATATAAAATGTATGTGAAAAGTGCATCCCTCAATGGTAAGCTTGAGGAAGAAGTATATGTTGCTCAGCCCACATGTTTTGAAGACCCGAAGCATCCTAACAAAATCTTCAGACTCAAAAAGGCATTCTATGGCCTCAAGCAAGCCCCTCGGGTGTGGTATGATACATTGAAGGAATTCCTCTTGAAGAAATGCTTCAAACCCGGTTCACTTGATCCTACTCTTTTCAAAAAATCCTATGACAATGAATTATTCGTGTGCCAAATATATGTTGACGACATTATTTTTGGTTGTACTAAAAAATGTTACAATGATGAATTTGCCTACATGATGGGTGAAGAATATCAAATGTCCATGATGGGGGAGCTGAAATTCTTCTGAGGTCTGCAAATTCATCAACAACGTAATGGCATCTTCATATCTAAGGAGAAATACCTCAAGGATGTCCTGGGGAAATTCGGCATGCATGAATCCAAAGGCGTCAAGATACCTATGCCTACCAACGGCCACCTCTGCTCTGACGAAAATGCTATAGATTTCGATCAGCAGGTATATCGCTCTATGATTGGCTCTTTATTGTACCTATGTGCATCTAGGCAAGATATTATGCTTAGTGTTTGCATGTGTGCACGTTTTCAAGCAAAACCGGAGGAATCACACCATAAGGCTATGAAACATATTCTTCGATATCTAGCTCACACACCAACACTAGGATTATGGTACCCCAAGGGCTCAAATCTTACGCTCGTTGGATATTTTGATTCTGATTATGCTGGTGACCGTGTGGATCGCGAGTCAACACCACGCACATGCCATTTCCTTGGAATATCTTTAGTCTGTTGGTCCTCAAAGAAGCGGAACTGCGTATCACTCTTCACTTCTGAAGTTGAATACATTGTTGTGCTCAACTGCTATGGATGAAGCAAACCCTTAGAGACTACGTCATCAACATGAAGAATGTGCCCCTCTACTGTGACAATGAGAGTGCAATCAAGATTGCCTACAACCCAGTACAACACTCGAAGACCAAGCACATCTAGATTTGTCAGCATTTTCTTCGTGATCATGTACTCAAGGGCAATATCATCATCGACCATGTGAAGACGGATGGCCGGCTAGCAGATATCTTCACAAAGCCCTTGGATGAGAGAAGATTTTGCAAGTTGTGGTGTGAGCTAAATATCCTAGAATGTTCAAATGTCTTGTAAACATGCACACATCCTAACACCTATGCAAAATTGATGACTTAGATGTGCAACACATGAAGTAACGATTTTCTTCAATCAATTTAGAATATCACTCTAAGTGTGAAGAAATTAATGAAGAATTTGGTTCTCAGGGGCCTACGACAATTGTACGGGGCGCCTAAAATCATCATTCTAATAATGTGGGTCACGCCACCACCAAACTTTGAAATTCTTCAAGTTCGCAATTCTTCAAAGTTGAAATTCTTCAATCTCAGACTGTCGGTGCACTAAAGACTGGGGTCTCTAGTGCCCAGACTTGTGCATGGGCGCAAAGAGCCCCTGACGGCAGGGCACGGTGGAATCTAGACAAGACTCGCCCCCAAGGCATCCAAGGCCCCCGCAAGCCTGTCTTTTCGGGAAGACACCCAAGGCCACGTCCGCCCGATGGACGTAATGACCACACCTAGCACAAGGCCCCGGCGAGCCCCCCCCCTCGCCGGGAAGACAGCTGAAGCCCCCGGCAAGCTTCCTTGCCGGGACGAAGCACCAAGGCCCCGGCCAGCACCCTTGCCGGGATGACGTGGTAGCGCACCAGAGGGGACTGCCCTTGCCACAGTACCACCGCTCCCCCGTGTTCCAGCGCATTCCGCATGCGCCAACGGGGCGTCCAGGTGTCGAAACACCTCGACACATGTCTTCACCAGCACTTAGCTGACATGGACATGATGTGCATTTAATGCACCTGCCAAGGGTAGATGGAAAAGCGACGATGTAGGTTCATTGTAATATCTCATGAACCTACCATTAAGCACTGTAGGTGACCCCTTTGCCCATAAAAGGAGGCCCTTAGCTCATTCACAAGGGGTGAGACTTTTTGGAGATTGGCCAAGAAGAGGATTACCATCGTTGTAAATGAATAACAAAAGAACGCTTAATAAAAATCAAACGAGCAGGACGTAGGGTTTTACGCGTAAGCGGCCTGAACCTGGGTAAAAAGGGTTGTCGGCTGCTCATCGTTTGGTATGATCTTGACGCTGGTTCTCCCCGCCCTACGATCACAAGGGTATCATGTTGATCCCCATAGGTGTCTACCTAGCATCACCGACATCTTTGCCGCGCCAGGTAGGGGTGCGGGGTGAGACGCGTGAATCGGAGCAGGCTCAACGCTGGCTTCGTCGAAGTTTGGGCGCTATGCCGCGCTTCTCCAGAAATGGAGTGCCGTGGCGAGCGCCCTGTTATGCTACGGCTTCCCAAGGCCTACGTGAGCGCATTCCTACACGCGCGAGCGGGGCAGGGAGGCGAAGATCCAAGAGCGGCATCGTCAGGCCGATGCGTTGCTCGAGGGGGCCAATGCGCAGCTGTCGAGGGCATGCCTGGGCGCTTCACAGAGGCCGCGGCGCATACTCCGGCGGACGCACCTCCGCGGAGCGATGAATAGTCGTTGAGGGTGCGCCACACAGTCGCGAAGCCCCGACGCGCACTCCAGTGTGAAGGTTGCGCCCGTGAGAGGGTCGCATCATCACCCAAAGACGCGCTCAGTGGCTCCTCAAGCACGGCCTAGCAAGAGAAAAGAAAACGTGTTACACCCTGGATGGCTCTTCCTCCAAGCGATGGTCACGGATCGTCGGCAAGAAGCCCTTGCTGGAGAAGAGACCACCAGGAGAGGTGATTCCTTGCTTGCTGGACGCTTCGACGCCCCAGCAATTCAAACGCCGGATCACGGCGCACACAGATAAGTTTTTGAGTTTGAGGTTCAGATTTGGGATAGATAGATCCTTTTCTTTTTCCCTTCGGAAGTTTCAAGTCTTTGTGTGAGGAGTTCGCGCGTATTGGGACCTTCCCAAAACTCGGTGCACCTTGTCTTTCTTCCGAACTCGTTCAAACGACCTGAACGGCCACAGAGCACCTTCAAACAGTTGCGAACCTGATCAACAGAGCAAGTTCCTAAGTAGCACCAGATTTCGTCTCAAGCTGCGCTTGGCGTTCTCCATGGTTCACCGAACGCGGCAAGGAGTCTTGCCGGTAGTCGCCGGCAAGCTCGCAGATATGCAAGCCCAAATTGCACAAAGAGCGGAATCGAAAAAGGGAAAAACGGTCTTTTTCATTCATATGGATAGATACACTTAACTTCACTTACAAAGCGTGGTTATCCTAACCTAAGGACTTTGTCTTTTGACGAGGATTAACCTACACGGATCAGTGAAGTTCAAGAAGACAAAAAGGCGGGCCATCCCCCGACGCAACCCAGGATGGTCTCTCCTGGACCAGCATTGCACGGTCGAGAACTACATCGGGGAACAGGGCAGCAAGAGGAGGTGAAGGGGCCGGGTCCAATGCTCGCGCCGCCCTAAAGAAAAGGCGTCGATGCAGGACCTGGCCGAGAGGAGGAGGGGCATGAGAAGGCGCCAGCAGCGAGGCCATCAGTCAATCGGATCTCAGGGGATCGTACTTTGACTTGACCCCCCGGGCTCTCGACCTACTAAGAGCGCAACCGCCGTCGCCGTCCCCCTCACCACTGTCGCTCGAGGCGGAGCTCCCAATGCTGCTCGAGCGACCTTCGTAGCAGTTAAGAAGCGCAAGTGGGGCCCTCTAAAGCAACATGGAGGGCCGCCACAGAAGCAAGCCCCGGGAAGGCGGAGTCGTTGGAGTAGCGCTCCACCTCCCCCGGCCTCGACCTCCGCGACGACCTCGGCCCCTCGCCCTTCCTCCACCACGGGCGTCTGGGCCGTCTTCTGCCACGGCACCCCTAGAAGTTGTGGCATGATCCTAGCGGGATCCCCTCACTTCCCTCACGACAGACGGTGGCCGACCTCGTCCCCGTACCATGGTTAGGGACGAGCACCACCAGCGGACAGAGGGAGATTCAGTAGACCAAGGTCGAGGAGTTGGTGGAATCTGAGGGAGTTGGATAAGCAAATCCCCTCGCATACCCTCCCAATTTATAGGACGGGGAGCGGGGGCTAGCCTCCCTTACTCCAGAAACCACCAGCCTCCACGACCAATCGCTCGAGCTCACGGGCGAAAAGAGATCCGCATGATGCACCAATGCATGCACGGGCGGGCCGAGTCACTACTACGCCTTTCAAGGCCTCGACTGCCACATGTCTATCAACGGCTGCGCACGCCACACGCGTGGCAGAGGCGTTTCAGGAGGCGTAGGGGCCACCCCGAGAATGACCTCCCCACTCTGCACGATCAATGCATGGCGTGGGGAAAGGCAACCGCGAGCAGATCCAGCCGCAGGAGCCCGTACACCTCTTTGGGCCTGGCCCAACAACGCTCCCCGCGCGTGTGTGGCCCAGGACCGGGGGCTCCTGCTAGTGCACTAAAGACTGGGGTCTCTAGTGCCCTAGACTTGTGCACGGGCGCAAAGAGCCCCTGACGGCAGGGCACGATGGAATCCATACAAGACTTGCTCCCAAGGAATCCAAGGCCCCGGCAAGCCCCTCTTGCCGGGAAGACACACAAGGCCAAGTCCGCCCGATGCATGTGATGACCATACCTAGCACAAGGCCCCGGCGAGCCCCCCTTGCTGGGAAGACAGTCGAACCCCCCGGCAAGTTTCCTTGCCGGGACGAAGCACCAAGGCCCCGACAAGAACCCTTGCCGGGATGACATGGCAGCGCACCAGGGTTCGACGACCCTTTCTATAGTACCACCGCTCCCCGTGTTCCAGCGCATTCCGCATGCACCAGCAGGGCGTCCAGGTGTCGAAACACGTGGACACATGTCTTCACCAGCACTTAGCTGACATGGACAAGACGTGCATTTAATGCACCTGACAGCGGTAGATGGATAAGCGTCACTGTAGGTTCACTGTAACATCTCGTGAACCTACCATAGAGCAATGTAGGTCACCCCTTTGCCTATAAAAGGAGGCCCTCAGCTCATTCATAAGGGGTGAGACTTTTTGGAGATTGGCCAAGAAGAGGATTACCATCGCTGTAAATGAACAACAAAAGAACGCTTAATATGATCACACGAGTAGGACCTAGGGTTTTATGCGTAAGCGGCCCGAACCTGGGTAAAAAGGCTTGTCGGGTGTTGATCGTTTGGTCTACTCTTGACACTATTTTTCCCCACCCTACGATCACAAGGGTATCACTTAGATCCCCATAGGTGTCGAGATACCATCGCCAACATCTTTGGCGCGCTAGGTAGGGGTGGGGGGAGAGATGCGTGAATCGGAGCAGGCTCAACGCCGGCTCCATCGAAGTTTGGGCGCTCTGCCGCGCACCTCCGGAAACAGAGTGCCGTGGCGAGCTCCCTGTTCTGCTACGGCTTCCCAAGGCCTACGCGAATGTGCTACTACGCGCGCGAGCAGGGCAGGGAGGAGGAGACTCCAAGAGCGGCATCGTCAGGCCGATGCATCGCTCGAGGGGCCAACGCGCAGCTGTCGAGGGCGTGCCTGGAATATTGTCATTATTCTTCAGTTCTATGCCACACTGCATTTATCTAGTGACCCCAAAGACATCAACTCATGGGTCCTGGACTGGATGACATAGCACACTCACTACAAAGCTCCAGCCACAGAATTGCGTCAAGCTATTCCTATCCCAATTCCTTCAAAAGATGTAGTCGAGTTGTATGATGAAAGAGAACTGCCAAATCACCTCATGGAGGCCCTCATGAACCCATTGGCTCCGTGCCAACCTCCAAGGACTAGATTCCTTGTGAAGGAATTGAAATATGTGCCCAAAACTGTTTACAGAATTTTGGCATATTCTATTGCACCTATCAAAGTGCATGACAAGGAAGAAGATGTTGTTGGAATCATGAAGAATATCCTGTTCAATGTCATTCATGGCATCAAAATGAACTTTCATGATTTCTTCTTGAGGACTTTGGCTGACAATGCTTTGTCACCATTTGAGCTAAAGGTTTATGCGCCTTAGATCATGAGATTCATCAGAAAGAGATCCGCCATCAACTACCAAGCTGACTATGAGAATCATCTCGGTTCTATGCTGCCTCTCAAAGTCATCAAGAAATCTTTTTAACCTGTTGAAGGCAAAGACAAATCTGTGATTGATGAAGGAAATCGGCCTCTGGATGGTCAATTTCGCAAGGCTGCCTCCTATTCCTCATATGATAACACTGCCACTCAAGAATCTGATGGCAGAGCAAAACCTCCAAGCCCAACTGCACCAACGGTGATGACTAACAGAGAGCTTCTCCTCAGTCTTCATCGGGAAGTCGTTCACAATCACAAGTGGGTAAAACACCAGTTTGGCTCCGTTGTGAAAACCCTCAACGAGACTCAAAATGCTATGAAGAAAAATCACTATTATCTTCATGAGGTATTTGATCGCACTTGGGCCATAATGTCTCACCTGAAGACTCCTGAGGAAAATGAAGAACTGGAATTCACTCAAGACTTTGACCGGTCGTGGCCACCAAAGAAGAAATTCAAGAATATTCCAATTCCTGACTTGGTGGAGAGCTCATTTTCTTCATTCCGCACTACAGATTCATATGAAGAACACAAGGATACTGCAACTGGTCCAACGAGGAAGCCCGACTCCAAGGATGCTCACGCCACTACATCAACACAGAAGTGAAATTCTTCACGGGCGTTAGTCCTCAGTTTTGTCCCTTTTCGTCACTTGATGACAAAGGGGGAGAAATCTGAGAGTTAGTCTTCAAGCGGGTTTAATTTATGGGCTTATAAACTTTATTAAGTTACAAACTCTTGGCTCTTCTAAAGTTTTTGATGTAATGAGTTGTAACTTAAGCCAGATGGTGTTCTGACACTTCTGAACATTTTTCCTCGCATGCTTATTCCTCAAGTTAATTAATGCATGCATGCTGAAATTCGCCACACACCATTTTCATCATGCATTTCAAATTCCTCATAATATATGTCAAATGCATGCATGAATTGCAAGATACATGGGGAGAACTCCATGATATATATCATCAACGTGCATTTGCTGCTCATTTCAAATTCCACAAAAACGTGCACATCTTCACGGGGAGTTTCTCTGTATCTTACCTTAAAATTCCTCAAACTCGGTACTTCCACTTCACATCTTCACGGGGAGTTTCTCTGCATCTTACCTTCAAATTCCTCAAACTACGGAAAATTTGTCATCAACCACCAAAAAAGGGGGAGATTGTAAGTGCAGCTAGTGCCTCTTAGTGATTTTGGTGGTTTATAGACTTATAGGTTAAGAGGCTGATATGTTTGTGAGTGTACACAAGCTCTATAAGTCGCTGAGGAGTTTAAGTTATTCCATGAATATCGACCGCTAAAAATGTATGTCTTTGGGTGAAGACTTTTGGTTATTCTGAAATTCCTTGAAGACTTTGATCGCGAAGAAATTCTGAAGAAATTGATATTCCTCATGAAGATATTGAAGTTGAGGAATTCGGTGCGTCCTAAAGAAAAACACTCTAAAGACTTTGAAGCTTGAAGATTTACTCTTTCTGTTTAATTTTCTTTACACTTGAGTCATAGGAACATCTTACTATTAAAGGGGGTCAAGGTAAAACTATGGAATGAATTTCCTCATGATGCTCAACCCAAACCTAAATCTACCAAAGCCTTAGGGTGGGGAATATGAGAGACATGAGGACTTTTACAGTTGAAAGTTTCGTATGTTGCCACGCCACGCGCCACCTGTCACAGATCTTATCCACCTAACGGTCATATTATTAAAGGGCACTTATGTCAAATCATGTCAGGATGCTCCCAGGCTATAAATAGCCACCCACACAACCACTAGCTGGTTGGCTGCTCCGAGAGAAACTGACACTCGTCATTTAGAGCAACCCAAATTCCTCAGAGCCTTTGAGAGAAAATCATCAACTCAGGAAATACCCCAAACAACCAAACCCAAGTGATTGAGCATTACTCAAGAAGTTATTCGTGTGTGGAACCGACGCTTGTTACCTTTGAGGACTTTGTATCCTCTAGACTGTTAGGCGTCATGGTCTAGAGCATCCAGCAGTCCATTGTGGATCGTCGGGTGACCAAGTTTGTGAGGGGTTGGAAGTCTGCCCTGAAGACTTACCACAAGTATTGGGCGAGGACTATGTGTCCTTAGCTCCAAGAGAATACGGTAGAGACTGTGTGTCCCGGGACTATGTGTCCCGGGACTGTGTGTCCTTTGGTTTCAATACCAAGCCGCTCCAAACGAGACATACAACTGCCACAACAGTTGGAACTGGGTCATCAACAACTGTCTTCATCAAGCTATGGGTTCTATTTCCTCAACCTTCTCATTTCCTCAATTTCATGTTGAAGACTTACATTTGTACTGTTTTAAGAATTTGACTGAAGACTTTCTCAGAGCTCCTCACCTCAAATTCTTCACTTGAGTTAATCTTCACCAGCTTACCCTATACTAGCGACCCGTGCAAACCGAATCTCTGAAATCATGTTGATTACTTTGTTGTAGACATTTTTTCATATCTGATCCTGTACTATTTCCGCTCCACTCATTTCATGACTCAGGACTTTCCTCACTAGCAATTTCCTGAGTGATGAAATTGTAAAAATCGCCTATTCACCCCCCTCTAGTCGATATAACGCACTTTCAATCCGTCCGGATTTCTTCTGCCAGATTTGCAGGTTGGGGGAAGGAGTAAATGCCTTGTTAACGGAGGGATGAAAGTCAAAAAAATCGGTAAAAAATTACCGGTCCGGTAGGATTGAGGAGAGAAAGGCCTTCATCCTCCTCCTTGTTAGGACAAGTATTTTGTAACTTGAACAGAGCCTTCCACAGCTTCTCGAGTGTGGTATTGAAAAAGCTCCGTAACGGGCCAGTTGCACTGTACGGATTCTCCAGACCATATTCCCACATTGGAAAGGATCAATACTGTAATGGGAGAAGGCCGCGATGCAGCATCACCTGTACCACATTGGTGAGGTCGTTCTTCTCTATTAGATCGGAGACCCTCTTCGTAAGATCCTTCACATCTGCGGCCTCCCTCCAATCTAGGGCATTTTTTGTCCAGGATGTGAGGCGTGTTGGGGGCAGATCTGAAGGCAGGAGGAGCTATCTCGCCTACCTTGCGTGGCTCGGTGATGAAGAACTACTCCTTTTGCCATGACTTGATAGTGTTGATGAATGTACCCTTTGGCCATGTAGCCCCATTGAGTTTGCCGATCATTGCCCCTCCGTCATCAGCCTTCTCGCCGTTAACGACCTTAGGCTTGACGTTGAGTACCTTCAACCACAGGTCTAAGTGGGGTTGGACCTCCAAGAAGGCCTCGTAGACCGTGATGAAAGCAAAACGATGGGTGATGGAGTTTGGGGGGAGATCGTGGAAGTCAATACCATAGTAAAACATGATCCTCCAAACAAATGGGTAAAGGGGGAAATCTTAAGCCTCTAATGAAATGGGGGACAAAAACTACTTTCCCCATCATTAGGGGTGGGGATAACTTGGTACTCGTCTTGCGGATGGTGGGCTAAGTTTTGCGGAAGGTAGTCGGAGCCCTGCAGCTCCAAAATATATTTTTCGAAGACAGAGGAGACCTCCCACTTGCCGTTGGAACCAGCGTTGGCCATTGAAGGACTGGTGAGGGGATTATCGAGCTCAGGAGTAGAAGGAGAGCTAGGGTGCTGGAGCTTGGACAGAGGGGAATGCCGATGGTGAGCGAGATCTGAGGTGTGAGAGGATGCCGAGGTGACAGTTTTTTACATTTTATAACTTACTAGAATGCCGAAGGCCTCGTAGTTGTAATGTAAACTCTGCAAAATCACGTTTATGGGTGCATGGGATAATCCCAAGCCCTAAAGAATATCCCTAAAAAAGGGGACACGATCTCCATGATGGGACAGGCCAATAAAACGTTCTTGAGCCACTCGTTCAAAAAAATGGGCCCTGGCCAAACTGCAGCCTTTCAAATTAGGAAAGATGTTGCCCATTGTTAAACGGTAGGCCCAGGGATAGAAATCTTTATATTTGACTACGTGTTTAAAGGAGAATGAGTCATCAAGATCCGAGCTATCTTCGGTCAAAGAAAAAAGGAGGAACTCGCCTCGCAAGCCTGAACCCCATGACGTAAACTATGGAGGTGGATTTCGGTGTCGGAGGCTAGTCCGGGGGCAATTCAGGGTGTCCAGGACTAGGGTGTCCTTTGGCTGCTTAACTAGCTGTATGGGCCGGACTGTGTGGCCTGTTCGACCATTGACTGAAGTGTTGGATTCTAGATGGACTCTTCTCAAGACTTGGCGTGCAATCCAAGGAGATATAGGCATCGACATCTTCTTTCTCCGTTGTAACCAACTTTGTATAAACCCTGATACCCTAGCATCTATATAGGCCATGGGGTTATAGCTCAGAGATACATCAAGCTCATCACGATTAGGGTTTAGACCGCAACATCGATCTCGCAGTTGATCAACCCTATACTCTGTACTGCCTCATCAATAATAATAAGAGTAGTATGTAGGATTTTACCTCCATCGAGAGAGCCCAAACCTCGGTAAAACATCATCCCTGTTGTCTCTTGTTAACCATCGATCCTAGATCCATAGTTCGGACCCCCTACTCGAGATCGGTCGGTTTTGATACCAACAACGAGGTTTCGGTTGAGTTTTGTGTGCTGAAGTTTTCAAGTTTTGGGTGACACAACAATGGATGACGAAATAAGGAGCGGAAAGACCCTAATCTTGGGGATGCCGAAGGCACCCCAAGTTAATATTCAAGGAAGACCCAAGAGTCTAATCTTGGGGATGCCCAGATGGCATCCCCTCTTTCGTCTCCATTCCATTGGTATGTCACTTGGAGATATATTTTTATTCATCACATGATATCAGTTTTTCTTAGAGCGTCGTGTATTATAGTTTTCTTTTATTTTAGTTTTCCACAATAATTATTTTTTGGACACACATTTTTGAGAGAGACACATGTTCATCATAATTTGCGAGAATACTCTATGTACTTCACTTATATCTTTTGAGTTAGGCAGTTGCTCTAGTGCTTCACTTATATCTTTTTAGTGCACGGCGATGCCATACTTTACAAAAATAGTTGTACTCTCATGCTTCACTAAAATATTTTTGAGAGTCTAAGAAAAAGGAATGGTAATATGCATGTGTTATAAGACTATTCCAAAAAGGATAGCTATTCAAGGAGGATATAATAAAAACTTTTATGTAGCTCACCTAATATGAGACGCATGATTTAATTATATCGATGTAGTAATATGAAAAGACATGGGTTCATGATAATTGGTTAGTAGGAATATCAGTATTAAATCTTGTTAATAACTTCTCATCTAAATATTGGTCATGGCATGGTGATGAGGTGTGAGCATTTTTATGTCTCAATTAAATCTATCGTGTTGTTTGAATCGGGGGCGCGTGATGGTTAACTCCTATCAAGTTCCTCCCTAGGGGCATGTGGTAGTACATTGCTTCAAGAGAGCTAAGCCATGTATATCTTGTGGTAGTAATTGATTCCAGTGAATCTCCACATGATCTCACATGTGGCAAGTGATAACCCACAAGTGTAGTGGATCATTTGTAGACTTTTTCAATAATTAAGAGTGTCGAACCCAACGAGGGGCTAAGGGTAGAATAAACATTCCCTCAAGTTCTATCGACTACCGAGACAACTCTACACACACTTAACCTTTGCTTTACCTAAAACAAGAATAAAACTATAAGTACTTTGCGAGAAAATAAAGAGTAAGTAAATAAAAGTAGGGGGTGTTTAGTAGAAAGCTTTTTGTGTAACGCAAGAAAAAGATTGTCCATAGGCAATTGAATATAACATGATAGATACTTATTATGTGCAATGAGGGAGAGGCATATGCTAACACACTTTCTATAATTGGATCATATGCACTTATGATTGGACCTCTAGAAAGCATCCGCAACTACTAGAAATCATTAAGGTAAACCCAACCATAGCATTAAACAACAAGTCCTCTTTACTCACATACACGCACAACTCCCTTACTCAGGTGTAAGTTTCTGTCACGCTCGCCACCCACTATAAGCGAATCATGAACATATTGCAAACCCTCCAGTGTGTATCCTTCACGTGTGCGCATCACGGAAGGCACCTTAGGACAACACCATATCAATGCACAACTCATATCAATAACATCATATCACAATTAACCCATAGGACAAAATGGATCTACTCAAACATCATAGGATAACCACATATCATTGGGAAATAGTTGTTAGTGTTGAGAACCATGTTTATGTAGAGAGTTACAACGAGGAAAGAGGTGTTACACTGCTGCATAGAGGGGGGCAGAGTTGGCATTGACGGCGGCAAGACTGTTGATGTGAATCATTGTCACGCTCCTTGCCCCGGCGGCACTCCGGCGCCACCGGGAAAGAGGGGGAGAGAGACACCCTCCTTCTTCTTCTTTGGCCCCCCTATATGGGAGGAGAGTTCCTTGTCCGTTCCATGGCCTCCATGGCGGCGGAGGGGCGGGAACCCCTCTGAGATTTTATCTCCCTCTCTATTCTCTTCTATTTCACATTCCTGTTTTCTGGCCGTTCACTATTTCTTCAATTCCAGGAAATCCGTAACTCCGATCGGGCTGATATTTTTCGAGGGTTTTATCCATAAATTAGCTTTCTTGCGCCCGAATAAGAGCCCTAACCTATTTAAGGGGTACCCACTAGACACCACCCCGCGCCAGGGAACCCAAGCGCTCTCTCGTGTCTAGTGGAGGTTGTCGGACTCCATTTCATTGATTCCACCTCCCCTAAATCAGATATATTCCAAAAATAATTCTCCATAAATTTTATCGCGTTTGCACTTCGTTTGATATGGATATTCTGCGAAACAAAAAACATGCAACAAACATGAACTGACACTTGGCACTGGATCAATATGTTAGTTCAATAATTCAAATAAAATATTGCCAAAAATATGTGAAAGTTGTATATTATTGGCATGGGACATTCAAAAATTATAGATATGATGGAGACGTATCAGCCAATCATTCTCCGAAACCATGTATATCTTGTCATGCTCCAAATAAAATAATTATGGCAGAATGATCACTACAAGGACCCATTTAGAATTTATTCTGAACGCTTCCCCAATAATACTCTTCCAGTAAATCCAGTCTTTGATATGGCATTGATGGGATGAGATTATCAACCACTATCAGAATATCACATCGTGGTCCCATCTTGATTTTCTCTATGTAGTTAATCAAGACCTTTTGTGTCTAGAACATATATGAGGATATTCCTTACGCCATCCGTTATACATTTTATTGGGGATTTCACTCTCAATAAATTGTCAACAAATATAGTGTCATGCGTGACTTATTTTGCAATGTATATGAGTGCTCCAATGGTATTCGGATACGGAACTTCATGTCCACTATCACTTCACCATCTCCCTAGGTTTGAATGGCTCGTGTCCCATGTCAGATACAATATTACCCTATGTTTCTTTGATAAGATATATCCAGATTGAACTTTACAGTATTTCTAGATATATGAAGACTTATATACATTTATTCCCGAGGGAATATGCTCAAGTTACAAACTTCGCATTGTTTGGTTTGACCCAAGTATCCGTCTCAAAGTGATTGAGTGTATCTAATATGTCTTGTATAGACGTTGATGATAAGATCATCCACATCAATAAGAAGACGTAAATCCAATTAAGGATTTCTTCATGAATACACACCAACAATCATTAGTATTGGAGTAATCCTTATCAAGGAGTAACTCACTTAGTCAGTTGTACCACACAACCCTCCGACCTCTTAAGAGTAATAGATTGACTTCTCAAGCTTGACACAAACATGTTGTGATTTATCATTGTATTCGGAATGTTTGCCCCCATTAATATTTCATATTAGTAAAGCATAGATCCGTCTTCACCACATTAATACAAATGTTAAGCACAACGGTGTCCAAGTCAGGCAATTGGATCATACTTTTTATTCTTCACGCAATACATGAGCGTGAGCCATGTACATCACATATGGTGGAAATGAATATGATGGTAGCTATCAAAGGGGTAAAAGTGGAGAAGATAGTCTCACATCAACTAGGCGTACCAACGGGCTATGGAGATGCCCATCGGTAGATGTCAATGCAAGGAGTAGGGATTGGCATGCAAAAGATGCACTAGAGAAGTAAGTGTATAAAAGCTCAAATGAAGCTAAGTGGGGTGTGCATCAAACTTTCTTGCTCATGAAGACTTCAAGCATTTTAGGAAGCTCGTCATTAGAATATGCAAGCCAAGTTTATATTGATGATAATATAATTCCCACTAGCATATGAAAATGTCATATCATGAGACTTACATGAGGAACATGGTGCCACTTTGAGGAACAAGTGTGGTAAAGGATAGTAGCAAAGTACCTTCTATCTTTTTCACTCCATTTTTTCATTTTTTTCATTTTTATGGTGGGCACGTTTGGCCTCCCCCATTTTTCATTTTTCATTCGGGGTCTCTTCCCGACTCGTGGGGGAATCATAGTCTCCATCATCCTTTCCTCACTTGGACAATGCTCTAATGATGATGATCATCACACTTTTATTTACTTACAACTCATGAAAGCTCGATAAGACTCAATATGAATGCCTTTGGCAGTGTACGAGGATGTGTCATGATCTAGTGTGACATGTATATGCAATGTAATGAATGGTGGCTTTGCGACAAATGCTATGTCAGCTCTATATGATCATGCAAACCAATATGATGATGAATGAACTAGTCATATGATGTAATAGTGGAATTTGCATGGCAATATATCTCAGACTGGCTATGGAAATGCCATGATAGGTATGTATGGTGGTTGTTTTAAGGAAGATAAAGAAATGTTTATGTGTGACAGAGCATATCATGCTACGGGGTTTGGATGCACCGGCGAAGTTTGCACCAATCCTCGAGGTGAGAATGGGCAATGCACGGTACCGAAGAGGCTAGCAAAATATGAGGAGGTGAGAATAAGTATATCCATGGTTTCACATTAGTCATGAAGAACTCATATACTTATTGCAAAGTTTTATTGATTTCATCACCAATCAAAGCGCTACCTGCATGCGCCGAGGGAGAGGGTTGGGAGGAGTTAACCAACGCGCAACTCTGACTCAAAACAACACTATGGTTTCAACAAAGAATAGAAATGCTCACACATCCCCGCCATGCCTTTTTAATATTCAGAGAAACAAGAAATTAACACCTATCAATAATGCTAATCTACAAATCAACAATGATGCACTCACACCTTTTTGATATTACCACATCAATATCATTAACCCACAATTTCTCTTTATGTGCTACATGATAGTTTTGATTATCATCCATTGGATACTTATTATTTTCGGACTAGCTTTATGACCCATCCAAATTACCGCTGCTATTTATTAGCTCTCAAACAAATATAAGTGAATAATGAGAGTTCCAATATTTCTATAAAATCTACACACCACCGTGCTCAAAAAATATAAATGAAGTATTAGAGCAATTATTTAGCTCAAATGATATAAGTGAAGCACAAAGAGTATTCTAACAAATCATGATAGATCTATAAATCTCTCAGGTTGGTGTGTCCAGAAAAATATGATTGTGGCAAACTATAAATAAAAAGCAAACGACGCATCAAGCAAAACTCATATCATGTGATGAATAAAAATCTAGCTTCAAGTGACATACCGATGGATTGAGACGAAAGAGTATTCCTAGAATATTACCTTGGGGTGCCTTGGG
Source organism: Hordeum vulgare subsp. vulgare (assembly GCF_904849725.1). Classification (NCBI taxonomy): domain Eukaryota; kingdom Viridiplantae; phylum Streptophyta; class Magnoliopsida; order Poales; family Poaceae; genus Hordeum; species Hordeum vulgare. The sequence goes on along the minus strand of NC_058520.1, from coordinate 293,725,572 downwards.
CATCCCCAGGCTTAGGCTTTTACTGCTCCTTATTCCATTGTCCATAGCGATAACACCCAAAACTTGTAAACTTCAATCACACCAAAGTGAACAAAACTTTGTGAGATCCGTTAGTATAAGCAACATATGAAATACTTAGGTACTGTTGTAAATTGATTCTTATTTCATTACTGCATAATAGGTACTATACGCTAACTTCTCCATGGCTTATACCCCCAGTCCCGATACAATCCATAGCATCATCAAAACAAGCAAACTATGCAAGCAAAAAAAGAATTTGTCAAAAACATAATAGTGTATAGTAATATTTAATAAACCTATACTTCTGTAACTCCAAAACTTCTTAACAGTTAGGATGACCTAAGTAATTTGTATGTCCATACTGTGTAAAAAAATCAACTTAAAAGGATGTTCTAGTAAAATCAGAGAAATTTTGCACTGGATGTCAAAGTTTTTTGTTTTTGCACCATATTAATTATACTTGTCATACAAGTCATCACAAATGCTTTATTTGTTAGAACACTAATTTAAACATAAAAAGAAAATCATTGCAAAGGCAACAATCATTTCATCACACCACAATAGAAAGTAAAACCAAAAATTAAGATAAATATTGGGTTGCCTCCCAACAAGCGCTATTGTTTCATGCCCCTAGCTAGGCATAATGCATATGATCAAGTGTTGTCATCCTTGACAATCAATCCATAAGTAGCCCTCATGATAGATTCATCAGATTGTTTGATTATATTTACGAGGAAGTGCTCCACCCCTTTCTTTAATGGAAATTAGAACGTTATGTTGCCCTCGTTCATATAAATAATTGCACCTGTAGTTTGTAGGAAAGGTCTTCCAAGTATTATTGGACAAGTAGGATTGCAATCAATATCAAACACAATGAAATCTACTGGCACATATTTTTTATTTGCAATAATGAGAACATCATTAATTCTATCTACAGATTTCTTAATGATAGAATCCACAAGATGCAAGTTTAGGGAACACTCTTGAATATTAGTGAGACCAAGCACATCAAATAGAGATTTAGGTATTGTCGAAACACTAGCACCAAGGTAAGACAAAGCATCGAATTAATATTTATTAAACTTTATTTTTATAGTAGGTTCCCACTCGTCATGCAATTTTCTAGGAACAAAAACTTCAAGTTCAAGTTTCTCAACATATGCTTTTATCATCGCTTCCACTATATAATAAGTGAAAGCCTTGTTTTGTTCATAAGCATTGGTTGAGATAATAATGGATTGCAAAAAGAAAATATATTCTATTAAAGAGCAACTTACATAACTAAATTTCTTAGACTCCAAGATAGTGGGCACATCACTAGTTAAAGTTTTGACCTCTCCAAACCCACTTTTTCAATTTTAGTATTAGAATCATCACCTTCCAAGAAAAATGACACTCTCTAACTAAAGTTGACTCTTCTATAGTCCCTTTATCATTAACATTCAAAGAACTAAATAAAGATTCAATAGAATAAGTGCCAATCATTTTAAGATCTTCATTGTGATTTTGGTACAAACCCGAGTGTGAGAGCTTTTTCTAGAAATTCCCGCTTAGCATTCAACTTAGCGGTCATCTCCCTACTTTCATTCATAGATATTTGAGTAGATTTAATAGTCTCATTAAAATCATGCTTGGGTGGTAAAGCTTTACTTTTAAGAGTTTCTACATCAAGAGCAATTCTATCCATGTTCTTAGGCAAAGTATCAAGCGCTTGTATATTTTCCTATACCATAGTATAGAATTTTTTTTGAGAATTATTAAATTCTTTAATAGTGTTTTCAAGATCAGAGGAGAATTTATTATTATTCGTAGAAGAATTTCCAGGAGAATTGCCATAACCACTAGAAGGATTATCGGGATATGGCCTAGCATTGAAATTACTCCTATAGGCATTGTTATTGAAATTATTTCACGAGATAAATTTCACATCAATGGCATTATCATTTTTGTCAATCAAAGTATACAAAGGCATGTCATGAGGATCATCATGAGCATTTTTCTTAGCAACCAAATTCATAAAAGTGTCCACTTTTTCACTCAAGATGGCGATTACCGCAACAGAATTTACCTTCTTACCACTTGGAGATCTTTCGGCATGCCATTGAGAATAGTTTGCCATGATGTTGTTGAGAAGTTTGGTGGCCCATCCAAAAGTCAGCTCCATGAAGGTACCACCTATGGCAGAATCTAGAAGATTTTTTATAGTTGGTGATGATATTCCTCGACAAAGGCACCAGAAATCCTTTGTGATACTTGTGAACTGCGTTGGGTTTTCCATGAAGTGGAACGGGTTACTGCAACACAATGCGGGTACATATTTCTGTTGGGGATATTATCCCGCCATATAACCCACCCTATGAGGCTGGGTCAAGTTGGTGGCGGGTCAAAGTTCATACTCAAGATGGGCCTTGACATACAAGGCAAGAGGTGCAAGGCGGTTCATTAAAGAGAGCCGACGGCAGCCCAGGACGCTAGGATGGCGAGTCTTGGCCCATGAGGGAGGAGGCCACCAGAAGTTTCCTTACTTAACAGAGCAAGGCGAGTTAGAAACACAACAGGTCACGAGTCACAACTTGACCCGAACACTTGTAAACCTAGGGTCTCGACCTGTATATAAAGGCGAGTCTCTAGGGCTGATAGACTTAAGTTACAATCAACCGAGAGCTAGGTCAGGCGAAATCGCACCCTTGTAATCGATTTCATCATCAACACACACAAAGAAGGATGTAGGCTTTTACCTCCATCGGAGGGGCCGAACCTGGGTAAACTCGTCTCTCATTCCCAATCAACCCCTTTGAGTTGCCAGATGGGTGCGATGGCTTCACCACTAAGTCCTTTCACGAGGACATATGTCGTGATAAAACAACGATAGTTGGCACCCACCATGGGGCCAATGCACGGTAGAGTTGAGTTCTCAAAGGGAGCCCTTCTAGGGTTTGGGAGTTACGCGGTTGGTCTCATGACCAAGAGTCGCCGCGGAAAGTTCTACATCGACAATTCAAGCTGGGGCCCCGAGGCCGGTTCAATCGAATCTGGTTACCGGGTCCCCTTTGACAAGATTCACGTCTTCGTCGGCAAGATTGGTGCACCTGTTCCCGAGCCGGACATCCACACCGAAATCGTCGAGCCGACTCGGCTCGCTCAACCCGCCGAACGTCAGGTCGTGCAGCGTCGCGTCGTTGTTGGCTTGACACAAGGGGTCGGCCTCCCGAATGAGCCGATGACTGCTGGAGACACCCCCGTCGACTCAGATGGCGAGTCATCCATGGGAGACACGGATTCAATTTTCCCTCTTTATGATGGAAGGCTTGGGGCTTCCCTGAGGCGGCGATCTCCGAAGGCCTGCAAGAGCCGCCTTGCCAGGTCACAATCTAGACGGCAGGGGCAACACCGGTTTAGAATCAGCCACATGCGGCGGCCGCCAACGGAGCCAGTGGATCCGGAAAAATGCCCACCCAGGCCATGACGGATCTGATGGGCGAGATAACAAAACATGTGGTAGTCGCCGTTACCGCCAGAAACCAGGAGGAAATCAATGCAGAGCTGGTAAAACTATGTGAAGAGATGGCCAAGATTAAACGAGAGGTTGACGCTTAAAACACCCGGATGATGGATCAGCAGGTTCAAATCAGTGAGGAGGTTGAACGTTTGCAAGCTGAGGCATGGCGGCTCGAGAGTCGGTGAGACACTTCCGGCGCGGTGCACCAGAGGAGACATCAGAGTCGTTTTCCAGCCAATCTCAATCCTACTCAGTTGTTTGACAACCCACACACGCTTGACGCGGAACATAACCCACCTCGACAGTCGGATGTCCAAGCTGAGCGGGCTCAGGAGCCTCTCGCAGCAGCCGGCTCAGCCTCTACCGACTGAGCCACCAGTTCAGCGTTTCCGAACACCGCAGGGCCACTTCTCCAACCCCGTAGACAACATGTTGGCCTCTACATGCAATTTGGAGTCTCACCCCATTCATGGAAACACCCTGATTGAGGTAGAAGCTAGTTACGCCATCGAAATGTTGAAGACGGTCGTGGTTCAACACACGCAATTTTCTTACAGTCGCGATCTGTTGCAATCCACACCGCACGCCAGCCGCACCAAGAGTCGCCATGAGGACCCTCCAGCGGTTTCCAGTAGTGCTCACCGATAGTAGCCTCAAGCCAACCCGGCTATACCACCTATGTAGAATGCCCATGCGCTTGTGAATGCGGCACGAGCCGCCCATTAGGCAGAAGCAGAGGCAACGGTAGTAGTGGTGGCTTATGTGGTTCCGACTTACGCACAACCAACTCCTGCCTATAGCGAGTCAGGTGGAAGGACCATAGGGATCCCCTGTTTGTCCTTCGCTCTTCACAATGAGCGTGTGCCCAAAGATTTCAATGGTCCTCACAAGGTGCCCAATTACAAGACCGACCTTGAGGCAGGTGCATGGATAGAGAGTTTCGAGCTTGCTAGGGACATGCTTGATGCTAGTGATGCAGTGTGTGCGAAGTATCTCACGATGATGTTGGAAGGGCCGGCTCGTACATGGTTCAAAAACCTACCGCCAAATTCCATCAACACTTGGGTGAAATTGAAAGAGCAATTTATTAAAAACTTCCAAGGAACTTGCAAGCGCCCGATGACAATTGTGGATCTACAACACCGTGTTCAGCATATGGATGAGTCGGCTCACCACTAGACGCAATGGGTTACGTATATCATCCACTCGTCAGATGGCATCACGGCGGCTCAAGCCGTGCTGATCTTGGAGAAAAACTATCATTTTCAACCTCTGGTCTTGAAGCTTGGTCATTGGAAGCAGAAGGTGTAGGATATGGGTGATTTGATGGATACTCTGACCCGGTACGCTGAGTCGGATGGCACGAAAGATGTCGGGTGAGATGATGACAAAGCAAGTAAAGTCAAGAAAGGAGATGGAACCAAGGGTCAGTTTCAAGCTCATGGATGCAAACGTAATCAGGGAGGTCAAGGAAAAAGAAGGCCGCAAGAGGCCGGGTCAGATTTTGTTGCCAATACCAGCGATGAGTGATGTTTGCTAGAACTACGTCAATATTTTGCCAAAGAGCATGAGCATAATTTTTCTTTCTCTCAAAATAATCTAAGTGAAGCAAGAGAGAATTTCTTAAAAAAATTACAAACTCCCAAATAAATCTAAGTGAAGCATGAGATCATTTCTTCAAAAAATAACAAAGCACACCATGCTCAAAAAGATATAAGTGAAGTACTAGAGCAAATCCATGGCTCTAAAAATTTAAGTGAAGCATTGGAGAAAGCATAGCATAATTTTTGGCTCTCTCAAAAAGGTGTGTCCGGCAAGGATTCAAGACTTAAAACACAAAGCAAAAGAAGAAAAGACTAATATCATACGAGACGCTCCAAGCAAAACTCATAATATGTGACGAATAAAAATATAGTTTCAAGTAAAATACCGATGGTTCTTAGAATAAAGAGGGTATGCCACTCGGGGGCATCCTGTAACGACAAAGATGCGACCCTTTCCTTATTTGGGGGCAAGGCCCTTTCCTTATTAAATGGACGGTAATCGACACAGAGTCGGTCTATGCCATCCTTCTTGACAAAAAGAACTCCACAACCCCAAGGAGATGAGCTTGGTCTGATCAGACCCAGACGCTCTTGCTCATCAAGCTGCCTCTTCACCTCCTTCATCTCTTCTGGACCCAACTTATACGACCGCTTGCATACTGGTTCAGTATCCGGTTCGAGCTCAAATACGAACTCAACTTCTCGGCGCGGAGGCATTCCTGGCAGTTCTTCCGGAAAGACATCTTCATACTCGCAGACCACTCGGACTTGAGAAATTGGAGAGATCTCACCCTTCACATTCAAGGAAAACAGACGGATCGTGTTGTCACGCGCCGCGAAGATAATCACGTCCTCTGAAGCTTGAGTTAGCTTCACTTCTTTAGCTTCACAATCAATAGATGCCTTGTTCATAGCCAACCAATCCATTCCAAGGATCAGATCAATATCAGAGTTGCCAAGGACAATTGGAGAAGCCAGAAAGGCATAATCGCCCATCTTGACACAGACATCAGGAACAAACACCCGAGAAGTCATTTGCATTCCCAGAGAAATGATTTTTAACGGCCTAGGAGTGTCTTCTATCACGATATCATGCTTTGCAACAAAAGGCCTTGAAATGAATGAATGCGATGCACCATAATCAAATAAAACCTCTGCAGGAAAATCATTAACCAAGAGATTACCCATTATCACGTCTGAGGAGTTTTCTGCTTCTGCTGCATTCACCATATTGACTCGCGCAGACCTGGGATTGAACTTCACCATAGCATTGCGTGGAGGTTTCACTAGAGGAGGGGGCGGAAGACGGTCCTGAGAGGTGCACTTGTTGGACTGGTGACCCTTCTGCCCACACTTGTGACAAGTGACATCTGACAGCGGACGGAATTGCACTTGAGGATTCCCTTGCTTCTGCTGCTGAAACCTCTGCTGGAAAGCTGGGTTGGGTGGGCGGGAAGAACCACGACCACCTGAGTGTTTGAACTGCTGACTGTGCCGAGGAGGAGGGGACACCCAATATTTGCAGAAATCGTCCCAGCTGATCATTCTGCCTCCCCTGGAATCCTTCAACTGTTGCCACCATACTGTTGCCTGTCCCTTGAGCTGAAACATTGCAAACTTGATGAAGTCCTCTGGTCGGACATTACTGCACTCAAAGTGTTTGTTCATGTCACGAATCCAGTCCTTAGCGCCGAATGGCTGGTCATAAGACGTGAAGGACTTCGGCTGGTTTGCCAGGAATTGATTCAGAGATGCAAACTGATGACCACCATGGTTGAAATTGCCCTGCTGCTGATTGTTCCTCTCTTGCAACAGCTGAAGTAACATCTGGGTGTTAGCATTTGTTGCAGCCATCACCGCTTGCCATGCCTCTGGAGGAGGAGGCGACAGCGGTGGAGGAGGCGGAGGAGGCGGTGGCGGAGCATCAACACCCTCACGACTCGGATTCTGGCGAGTTGGTAGAGCCATCCTGAAGACGAACAACATGTTAGACCAGAGATTAACATTCAAGGTAAAGCTGAATCAATAGGCAGAAATATCTGAAAAAGAATACTTAGCAACTGCATTCGAACAATAATTAGTAAGAATGCTTACTCAAAGTGACTGCCGACATCATCTGATTAAAGGCCACTCGCGAACCAAGTATGAGCTAGGATTGCTCGAAACAAACGTATGACAAAGATTCCATCCGATATCTTCGTGGATATGATCGCACGGGCTCGAGCTTAAAGTAGCCATCTTGTGCAAGGCAGTGCACATGACATACAAAGCGTCCCCGAGTCGTAGCAAGCTACAAGGACTCATAAGACACAATGAGAACCTCTGTAAGACGACCGTGAACAAACAGACCCACTGAATGTCGACTCCCAACCTCACAACATGCATATGTAAGAAGATTGTCCTATAAGTCACTACCTGATACCCACCTATGAACTCCTGAAATTTCTGGTCATGCAATCTGGTCCACGGATACAAGGAGTAATATATCACTCAACTCCTAAACTAACCCGTCCAGTGTATCATATCCATCAACACATAACCAGAATCTCGGAACTTCATCTATCACAAACCCTTGTAATCACAACGATACTAAGTGTGGCGATACATCCGGAACTATCTGCACCAGTACTGGGGAAGCCGGACTCCTCTCGTCACTACTAGTATTGAAGCAATTACTAACACCCTCCGTCCTAAGATACTAAGAAATCTGAATGACGGCAATGTGCTCAAGAATCCCCCGGAGCTCAACTCCCCGGAAGAAATCAAGTTAGATAGGAGGCGCTAAGACAGAACTCCGTCACATCGACATCATATAGATTCCAAGAATACCCGCGTGATCCTAAATTTTTTTCGTGCGAGAAGAGGAGTAGAATTAAGATTTCCTAAGTCGTGAACCTCACCAGAGCATAGAGAGGAGAAAAAAGAAACCTACTCTCCGATATAACTAAGAATCAAATAGTTTTGCTAGACTCGACTCGGCCAAGTTCGATCACACAAAGGCTCCTATGGTCATAAGGCTTTGATTACCAACTTGTAACGACTAAGATGCGGCCCTTTCCTTATTTGGGGGCGAGGCCTCAAAAGGGAAAGGGGCGCATCTACGTGTTTCGCAAGCGAGATAATCATAACAATACACAACTGAAAGAGTGACAAGTAGGGCATACACTTGCCATCTGATAAGAACATAGTCATATAGTCATATAGACACACTTATTCAGAACATGGTATGGTCCAGCTATGGACTAGATAAAAATAGATAAAGCTATGATATCCCACATGTTGGCCCCACGATCACGACCACAGCCTCTAGTCCTCTGGATAAGTCAGGTACAGCCTGCCGCTGTCCTCATCGAACTCCCACTTCAACTGGCTGTCATCGAGATCTCCTGCATCAGGGGTACCCGTACCTGTTGGTGTTTGTAGTAAACCATGAGCCCGGAGGACTCAGCAATCGAATGACCTTGGTATCGAATCTAGTCGAGTTAATGCGTGAGGAAGGTTAAGTGTATGGGTTTGCAGCAACCTAAGCTTATCTGGTGGCTACCTTACGATGATCAGAGTAAACATACGGTGGTCTAGGCAAGACGGTCGAAGACTAGATTGATCACTAAATGATTCTGAACACCTACTTACGTCAATCATAACCCCACCATGTTCTCGATCAGAGAAGGAGCTCTGAAGGCGACAGTCACGGTTACGCACTCAGTTGACAATTTTATTAGAATTACTTTAAGTTGTCTAGAACCGGATTTTAACAAAATATCCATCTTTGCCAGATAACCGCGGGCACGTCTTTCCGAAAGATAAACCATGCAGGGGTGCTCCAACTAGTCCATCATAAATTACCACAGGCCGCATAGTAATCCTCTACCACGAAACTCGTGATCTCGTCGGATTCCTTAGAGGAACACCTCACCTCTGAGAGACCCCAATGTCTCATCGGAATTCCAATGCGCAAGATATATCGCTAAGGAAAGACAAATCTGGCAAGACCTCCTGACGTGTCGACGATCCCGATAGGAGTCGCATATCTCGTTCCCAGGACAAGACAGATGACCAGTACGTATAGTGGCCTGATAGAAATCCCCGAGGTGCCCCGGGTGGCCTCGCAAGTGGCTCTGGTTTGGACCAACACTCATGAGGAGCACTGGCCCGGGTTGTTGATTAACTCATCGGTGTGGCTATTCCTTATGCATTTTATTATTAAGTTATAGCAATTAAAACCAAAGTTGGGTCCTGCCAGACAAGTCTTAACAATATACGATTTATCAAGGGGGTCCCCATAACAACCCCGAATGCGTTAGGAGCGCTCAGTTATGGAATAAAACACCGTTAGCCGAAACTAAGGCGGCAACAATGGAACAAATCACCCAGCAAGAGGCTAGGCCTTCCGTTATTGACCAAGTATATAGGTGCACTAATTAAATAGCAGTTGAACATAATGATATCAAATTGCCCATTTTATCAAATGGACCAGCTGGCACCTGCAACTAGCAACGCTATCAATTAGTGGTTGAGCAAGCCTACTTAGCCAAACAATATTTGCTAGGAAGGGAAGTGTTTGAGGTTTCATGGCAAAGTTTGATGGAATATGTATCATGTGGTAGGCAGCGGGCATGTAACGAAGGAAACGTAACTCTAAGCATAACAAGGCTAGAAACGGTGTCAATGTCACGGTCATCTTGCCTGTGATTTCTTCAGACTAGAACTTCTCTTGTTCTTCCTGCACGAACTCTCCAGAATCCACGTACTCGCTCTCCGTTCCTGATGCTACCCAAAGATAAGATAACAACAAATAAACACCGGAATAACATAAGGCAACAACCAATATGATGCATGTGTGAATAAGAAGGCATGCATCACTATTCTAGTCACTTTCAGATGCATTAGATGAGTTTTTTTATTCTGGACAGAACCTCATTTTAAGTTACCTTGACATGCATGAACATGGCATAATCATATGCATCACGAGAAAGCGATGAAAAAACCTATAAAGAACATCGTGAACGGAGTCTCGGATCAACCGGAAACTACAAAACAAGTTACGAAGGTCTACTGATACAAAACCGCCACAACCACAATTCTATGGGCACTCACTGGTGAAACCAGGTTGCCAAATGAGAAAGCACCAAAATACAAGTGGGATGGTGTTTGAGAACACACAAAACCATCAACCATAGCTCACACAATCTCAAAACCAGTTTGACACACAATCTGTTTCTTAACAGCAACATAACACTTTGACCACAAGATCTATAGCAGCTACAACCTTCTAAATAATTCAAACAATACATGAAACTGAAGCCATCCAACTTCATTACAACCTCTAACCAGTACCTAAGGCAAAGGGATCACACATCAGCAGATATACAGCCCCTAACTTGGACAAAACAACACATATTGGGACTTAATGAAAATTACAAATTTTCACCAGCTGCTTATGCTCTGAAGTATTTTGGCAACCTGCAAAATGATATCTACAGGAGGTATCTGGGCATGAAATTTGACAAAGATCTATACGAACATACCAGCAAACAAACATTAGTTTGTTGCTTCGGCTACTTCTCAACAGGGAGCAAATATAAAAAACACAACAGGGCAAGGAAATAACTCCAGTTTCCCAGACTTAGTGAAATTCACAACTTTTCACAAAACTGTAATTTTCAGCCAAGTGCCCATTTTGACAAGGTGTAAATCTAACATGCAAAATCCTAAGAGCAAAATCCTTGTCCCAAGTTGTAGAGGGGTTCACCCATTACCATTTCTACCATTGACTCAATATCAAAAGAACAATACTCTACTTATTACAAGGCTCTAAACAGGGCAAGAAATCATAAGTTGCAACACTTAGGAAAAATGCTAAGTCAGGAAAACATCCACAAACAACAAAACAATCATAGGAAAAAATATAGTGAGGGGGTCCACCTGGAAGTGGCCCTCATAGGATGACATGTGGGTCCAGAGGACCCACTGTCATACAAACACAGTAACTAGCATCATCAACACAGTTAAAAAAATAAGATACTAGAGGGAGGATCGAATCCACCATCTCTCTGGTGGAGCTAGCTACCCCCACCACTGGGCTAGCTACTGCTAGATGCTCCAATAGAGGCATCCGACAAGGTAAGCTACTCTGCACGTAACGAATTCCACCAAAAAACAAAAGGGCGCGCCTGGGGGGATCAAACCCACGACGCATGGGGTAACAGCGCAAGCACTTGACCACTACACTACTCACATGGATCTGAACAGAGAGGGGTCTTGCTCTTTTGAGCAGGCCCCTCTGTGCTGCATGCTGCTCCGGCGACCGAAACAGGGGAGGCACACCGGCGTGCTCTCCGGCGATAATCCGGCAAGGCGAGCTACGGGGCGGGATGCGGGACTCCTGGGGGTTCCATTGCCGGGGTAAGATCGCGAGGAGGGTAACCAAAACGACAGCACTACGGGGCTGTTGCGCGTGGCCACGCAGAGCTCAACGCTGGAGAAAATCCGATGATGAAGTCGGTTCTAACGCGGGGAAAGGAAGAGGAGGAAGAGGCGCTCACCCTGAGGTTCTCAGAGACGCGCTCGACGGTGGGAAGAGGAACAAGAGACGGGGGCGACCAGCGACGACCACTGCGCCGCTCCAATCCTAACGAAGCCGACGTGGAGGAGGCAGCAGAGGAAGGGATCCACCCCCTAGCAACGGGAACGGGTCGAGGGAGGATCCAGCATCCTCCCTACCCCCTTGGCCTCCACGGGGACTTCTACCGGCGATGAGGACACGGCGGGGATCAGCGGCCCGAAGCCTGAACTGAATCTCTCTCTCTAAACTTACTTGAGAGGGAGAGGTAAGGAGAGGTGGCAGCGGGGAGAGGGGAAACCTAGATGGCACGCACGCCAAAGGGGCTTAAATAGGACCGGATGGGACGACTCCTCGACGTCCGTGAGCAATGGGAGGGCTCTCTCTCACACGCGCACTCTCGCTGTCTGACGGAAAGAAGGGAGGAGGGGAACGGCGTCAGGAAGAAGAAGGAAAGGGAGATGGGCTGCCTCTCCACAGAGAAGGAAATGAGCCAGGACCCATCCTGCTACCTCACGCTCTCTCAAGAACCACATGTTGGTTTTCTTTAAAAAACAAACCATATTGGAATAAAGCCAGGGACGAAAAAGAAAAGGAATAAAACTGAAATAAAAAATAAGCGTCTAAAATGCTCCTCCTATTTATAAAAACAGGTGAGGCATTTTAGAGCAAAGTAAAATTACTTGTTTTACTAAATCTGTCCCTGTTTTAAATTAAAACAAAAAGGAAAATAACTTCAAACAAGTGAGTGTTGTCAGTCACAAATATTCAATAGTTTTTCAAAGAAGTTGGATTTTTAATGGGCCAAAACAGGAACTTAACCTCCGCCTCAAAATAGAAAGGAGGGAGGAGTTAGTTGGTCCTTAGTGCAACTAAGATTTGAAGGTCCTTGTTGCACCCACACCACACTTCATAAGAACACACAAGGCTCATGCAACCACATCACCAAGGTGGCACCACACCAAGAACAAGACTAAGCACAAGGAAGATGCAGATATGCATGATGCATGAGATGCACATGAAATGATAACCACATAACCCTCCATAACATAGGTTCAACATGGTTGCCACAATTGAAAAAGCTTACAAAAGGGGAAAGAAAGCATTTGGGCTGTTACACATCCCCAAGCTTAGTTGCTTTATACTTGTTGAATATAATCTTGGGGGGCCTCGGACATCCCCAATCTTAGCCTTTTGCTAATCATTATTCCTTCATCCATCGTAAGATCACCCAAAACTTGAAAAGTTCAATCACACAAAACTCAACAAAACCTTCGTGAGATCCGTTAGTATAAGAAACAAAACCACTACTACAAGTATTGTTGCAAACCTATTCATATTTTATTTTTGCATTATATCTACTGCATTCCAACTTTCTATGGCAAAAACTCATCAAATAAAACCATAGAATCATCAAAACAAGCACACAACACAAAGAAAACAGAATCTATCAAAAACAGAACAGTCTGTAGCAATCTGACTACTAGGAATAGTTATGTAACTCCACAAGTTGTGAAAAACTAGGAGGATGTGAATAATTCGTTTTTTAATCATCTTCAAAAATAATAAATTCTAAAGCATTCTTTGGTTAAAATTGAAAAATAATTTTGTGATCCCATAAGTTTCTGTTTTTCAGCAAGATCAAATTAACTTTCACCCAAATCATCCCAAAGGTCTTACTTGGCTCAAACACTAATCAAAACAAGAAAACGCAATTACCATAGAGGTAATAATGTGTGCAGCACTCAAAAACAGAAGCAAAAACAAAAGCATAAAAATAAACTTGGGTTGCTTCCCAACAAGCGCTATGATGCTCGCATAAAAAGTAGTAACTCAGATAAGCAAAGGAGCTTCATGAATAGCATGAAAAAACATTTAAGTCTAACCCACTTCCTATGCATAGGGATTTTGTGAGCAAACAATTTATGGGAACAAGAATCAACTAGCATAGGAGGGCAAAACAAGCATAACTTCAAAACTGTAAACACATAGAGAGGAAACTTGATATAATTGCAATCCCTACAGGCATATGTTCCTCCCTGATAATAAATTTCTGTAGCATCATGAAGGAATTAAACAATATAAATATCGTATAAAATTTTCTCTTCATGGTCCACATCCATGCAAAGTTGACACTCTTCGAAAATAGCGGGATTATCATTAACTAAAGTCATGACCTCTCCAAACCCACTTCTATCAAAAAATTCATAAGATTGAACACTCTCCAAAATAGTGGGATCAATAATGCCTAAATTTGACACTCTTACAAGCCCACTTTCAATATCATAACCATCAAGAGTACTAAATAAATTACCAAGATCATAAGAAGCATTATCACCCCAATCATGATCATTGCAATAAGTAGTGGTCATGGCGAACTCATCAAATATAGCATCCCCAAGCTTGTGGGGTTGCATATCATTAGAACAATTCATATTAATAGAATTTATAACAATATCATTGCATCATGCTTTTCATTCAAGGAAACATCGTGAATCACTTCATCAGAATTTCTAGATTCACGAATCTCAAGCAAAACTTCATGGAGATAATCAAGTACACTCAACTCGGTAACAATTGGTTCATCATAATTGGATCTCTTGAAAAGATTAGAAATTGGATGAGGATCCATATCAATAGATTTTTAGCAAGAAAATATATGGCACACGGTAACACAAGTAAACAAGAAGATATCCGGCGAGAAAAAGGGGAATAAAATGACAACTTGGTGAAGTGGGGGAGAGGAAAACGAGAGGCAAATGGAAAATAATGTAAATTGGAAGGAGATGAGATTTGTGATTAGAAACCTGGTTGATGTTGAAGATCGTCCTTGGCAACGGTGTGAGGAACCTTTTGATGTCTGCTAGAACTACGTCGGTATTTCCCCAAAGAGGAAGGGATGATGCAGTATAGCGACGATTGGTATTTCCCTCAGTGATGAGACCAAGGTTATTGACAAGTAGGAGAACCTTCGCACACCATGTAAACAGCACCTGCACACAAATAACAAATACTCGCAACCCGACGTGTTAAAGGGGTTGTCAATCCCTTTCGGGTATGATGCCTCAAGATAGGCAAATAAAGTGAGGTAAAAGTGGTAGATAGGATAAATAGATCACAGAACAAATAAATTGCGGCAAGGTATTTTTTGTATTTTTGGTTTGATAGATCTGAAAATAAAGGCAAAGGAAAATAGATCGCAAAGGCAAATATGATAAAAAGAGACCCGGGGGCCATAGGTTTCACTAGTGGCTTCCCTTGAGAAAAATAGCAAACGGTGGGAAAACAATTACTGTTGGACAATTGATAGAAGTTCAAATAATCATGACGATATCCAAGAAATGATCATTATATAGGCATCACGTCCAAGATTAGTAGACCGACTCCTGCCTGCATCTACTACTATTACTCCATACATCGATCGCTATCCAGCATGCATCTAGTGCATTAAGTTCATGGAAAACGGAGTAAGGCAATAAGAACAATGACATGATGTAGACAAGATCTATTTATGTAGAAATAGACCCCATCTTTGTAACACCCTGGTTTTCCCTCCCTGTTTTTGTCCTTTGCGGGATTTGACTCCCGTCTTTATTCTCGGTGTTATTGAATTTCTCTAGCTCTTGGGTACGTGAAGATGGTCATCTAGCCTTGCCTTTCCTCACCAACCAGAGATTCTCTCTAGTCCAACATTGCCACCCAAGATCTATCTCTGGGTTTTGCCGTCCAAACCCTACCTTCCGAGTTTCTCGAAGGGAAACCCTAATTCTTTCAGTTACAAAGGAACCCCAATTTCCTTTGATCTGTTGCCTCCCAAATGGCTCCCAGTAATCATACTTCATCTTTAAACCCTGGATATGCAAAAATATTGCCAAGTCATTTGCAATATTTTTCATCTATAATTAATTCCTTTTTCTGTGAGTTAAAGGAATTAAATCCAGGAAAATATCTATCCATCTCCAGAGTTCATGAAAACTTGTGAAGATATTCTTTGTGATCATATTGAGCTCCCATAAAAATATTAGCCATTATAAAATGGGGAAAATTGACTTTTCTTATTTAAAGCCAATATTGCATTTTGGGCAGTTTCTAGAGGAACTACCATTTTGGTATCCAGGAAAATTCCCAAATAAATTGTGGAGCTTCTCATATCCATATCTTCCCCATTTCTACCAAGAACCCAAGTTCCATACTTCAAAGTTTGAGCACAACATCAATTTCCAAATTCTGTCCACTTGGGCAATTTGTAAAGGAAGTGCTTGAACCCTTGATCTAATTGAGCTGAAATTTTGCATGGTGATAAACATTGATAAATCACTCATGTAAACCGAAAACCAGCTCAATCCTTCTATCCATTCATCCACAGAAATTTTCCCAAGTTTCTGTCCATTTGAAGGTGCTGTGAAGGATGTACCAAGTAGGCATTTCCAAATGAGCTGAAACTTTTCCAGTATCTCCAAATACTCAAACCATCACTCTCCTGCAAATTTCATCTCACTTCATCAAACCATGGGAACACAGCTTCAAATTCCAATTTTTGGACCAACTTCTGTGTTGTGAAGGAAGTTTATGCAAATGGGGTATAAATGACTTCAAATTTTGCAAGCATATACTCCTTCCTACCCCATGTCATTGTGAAAAAGATCTAGCTCCCCTACTACATCCATATTTCCATAAACAACAACAAACAGTATGTTGCTAAGTCCAGTTTGAGCAAGTTTCACCCACCTTAGAGCCTCCCAGTTTATTCCAGATCCATATGCTATCTATTTGAGCAGCGAGAGATGTGCAGGAAAAGGTTTGGCAAGAAGACACGCGTCAGAAGGGCCAGTACGGGTGGTGACCGCGTGAACAACAAGCAAAATTAGCGATGTGTGCCGCGCGTCGCCTCTTGTGACCACTCCGGTCGGCCTTATCTCGACTGAGCATGTCCAGCGGCTCCGTGGCATCCACGTAGTCCCTATGGAACCTTCTCCCCCTCCTGATTCTTCCTCGGTGCGCCGCGACGACCTTCACCACCGTTATCTAGCGTCCATGAGCGTCATCGTCTTCCCCTCTCTGTTGTCTTCTTCCTTCCCGAGCCCTCGCATCGCTTTCAATGTCGTCAGTTCGGCTGCTCCGTGACACTAGCGAAGCTCCTCGATGCCACAACCGGCCAGCCAAGTCTGTTGGGGCCGCCTCCTCGCGGTGCCACTCTTCTTCTCTCCCTCGACAATCTCAGCTCAAGGATTTTCTCAAGAACACTAACACAATGGAAGAACTCACGGAAACACACACGCGCGCACACACACACACATGAACCAAGGAAGAAGGACACAAGGGCTTTGCCGCTAGAACACTTCCTTGGTTACCCACAATGGCTACATGTATTCTGTCAGCCCTCATCGCTCTCTTCCATTACTCCAGTGCAAATATATATATACAAGGACGAGGCACTAATGCTATGCACTCACGCACAACAACCCACTACCAGCACTAACTAATCCACTCCATGCACGCCCCAGCACGTGTGCAGCATGCATCCCGTAATGGCCGGCCACACGACCTGGACAACATCCAATGCACAGGATTCAAGTAACATGCTAACTAATTCCTGGATTGACTCAGCTAACTAACTCAACAATTTGGCTAATATCTAGACCACTAACATGCCATGCATGTACTAATTACTCATACTACTCGGTCATACACACATGCATAGACTGGCTAGTACTCCCACTGTGAGCACACATGCATGTGCACAAGTCACGTGTCAAGATTATTTTCAATATTTTCCCTCCTAATCTTGACACCTTGACTCATCAAACTCTCCATGGATAACACCTTGGCGGTGCCGAGCTCCACTCGAAATCGTCGTTGACGTGGTCGCAGCAACACGGAGACAGACGCCAATGCCATCTTGTCATGCTGATTCGATGAGAGTCACACCTGCTACATCTTCACCACGAGCATGCCACGCGACACACTCGTTGTCTCATGTTTGCCACAGGTGCCGCAACTCGCTGGTGACTCACACCATGTTCGCCACATGCGCCGCAACTCGCCGGTGACTCGCCTCCATGCTAGCCACCGGTGCCGCAACTCGCCGGCGACTCGCCTTCATGTTAGCCACCGATGCCGCAACTCGTCGGTGACTCGCCTTCATGTTAGCCACCGGTGCCGCAACTCGCCGGAGACTCACTTCCATGTTCGGCACCGGTGCCGCAACTCGTCGGTGACTCACTTCCATGTTGTCGACAATGACGCACCTTGTTGCCGACTCGCACATGGACGATAAACTCCTTAAGGCAATGGCCTCCCCAACATGACCATAACCTCCTTGCCACCGGTGGCACAACTTACCGCGCGACATACCTTTCTCCATCGCTCATGACGCAGCTCGACGATGATGAAGACACGCACCAGCCGCTAGCAGCATCACGCCGCCAACGACGTCCACCTTTCGCCACCGACGTCCCCCTCACATGGTGTCCGCCGCGTCGCCTCCACCTTGTCCACCATGGCAACCGCAACGCCGCGCACCTTCATAGGCCGACACACGGTCCGGAGCTTCGTGCGGCCGCCGACGAACGCCGTCCTCACCGGCACGCCTCCGGCATGACGAACGACGCCCAAGACAACCAAGCTCATGATACCAAATGTTGGGGCCGCCTCCTCGCGACGCCGCTCTTCTTCTCTCCCTCTTCTATCTCAGCTCAAGGATTTTCTCAAGAACACTTACACAATGGAAGAACTCACAGAAACACACGCGCACACACACACATGAACCAAGGAAGAAGGACAGAAGGGCTTTGCCGCTAGAACACTTCCTTGGTTACCCACAATGGCTACATGTTTTCTGTCAGCCCTCATCGCTCTCTTCCATTACTCGAGTGCAAATATATATATACAAGGACGAGGCACTAATGCTATGCACTCATGCACAACAACCCACTACCAGCACTAACTAATCCACTCCATGCACGCCCAGCACGTGTGCAGCATGCATCCCGTAACGGCCGGCCACACGACCTGGACAACATCCAATGCACAGGATTGAACTAACATGCTAACTAATTCCTGGATTGACTCAGCTAACTAACTCAACAATTTGGCTAATATCTAGACCACTAACATGCAATGCATGTACTAATTACTCATATTACTCGGTCATACACACATGCATAGACTGGCTAGTACTCCCACTGTGAGCACACATGCATGTGCACAAGTCACGTGTCAAGATTATTTTCAATAAAGTCTCCCCGTTTCGCCAGTGTGCCGATGAGATTGCCAAGGCAGCCGTCCTCATCCCCCCTCCTCGGCCACCTATATAAGACAAGGCCGAGCCCCTCCCCAAGCATCCCAAGAGCCCTCAGCATCCTCCTCTCCCTCCCCGGCACCCCCGAAACTCTAGCCCTTGAGCTCCGGTGCTCGAATTGCTCCACCCTGATCGCCATGGCCGCCGCCACTCTTCTCTCAAATTCTCGCGCCTCGGCCGTCCCCGGATCCGTTCGAGCTCACCTCTGGGTTCCCAACTTGCCTTAGATCATCCCCGCCTCTCGGCCACCGGAGCGCGCCAAGTGCCCGGAGCCACCACGGCTCTGCCGCCATGGCCACCCCTCACTCCGGTCAACCCCGGCGCCCTCTTCACCGCCCATAGGCGCGGGGTGAAATGGCATATCCATCCCTGGTGGCACCCAGGGTCGCCATGGCCTCCAGTCGCGAGCACCGGCGAGGCCGAAGCCCTCTCTGGCTGTGTCGAGGAGATGGGAGGAGGAGGAAGGAGAAGGCTAGAGGAGAGAGAGAAGGGAGTCTGGGTCCCGCTTGTCGGGGAGAGCAGTGGTTGTCATGCTGGATAAGTGGAAGCGCCCTTGCATATTTACATATTCCCCATGGGAAAGCGTATTACCCTGAGTGCGCGACCAGACATGCTGTCAGCGAATTGGTTGCGATTATTTATTTTGCAGATTAGTCCTTGGCAGAAAAACCATCATATCTTTTTCCTCGTAACTCTGATTCACGTGAAACCAAAGCCCACATTTTTGTCTCTTCGAGGCCGTCCCAATGGTATCATTTTCATAATTTTTACACATTCTGAAAATAACCATTTCGTCCTTGCCCTTCTATCACCCT
Source organism: Hordeum vulgare subsp. vulgare (assembly GCF_904849725.1). Lineage (NCBI taxonomy): Eukaryota > Viridiplantae > Streptophyta > Magnoliopsida > Poales > Poaceae > Hordeum > Hordeum vulgare. Next base: position 293,705,831 of record NC_058520.1, on the reverse strand, counting down.
CATCGAGAGCGAACAGTTTCCGGCGATCCTTTTCGCGGACTCTCCGCACTTCTTACCGGAGTATTCTTCGACCCTAGGCAAGTCGACCATCTCACATATGCCCTAAAGCATTGCTCTATGTTATTCTTACGTGTTTAATTAATGATATGCTTGTGCTAGAAATAAATAAACTCCTGCCATTTCGATATTGTCATTTACATTACCTGCTACTGCTCATCTTATCATTGCACTAATAACTTGTCGTGATATTATATCGAGATAGGTGGTTATGTTTTTATCATTCTTAGCTACTGCCATCTCAAGTTCTTGTGATAAACAACCATGCTTGTGAAATATTTGCTAAGGATAAATCTAGTCGCTTGATCTAGAGTCACCTGTCCGGGCTTATCCGTACAACCACATTTGCCGGTATGGGATGGCCTTCACTTGGTCTGATCGCGTGATCTTCTACCGATACCACCAAACAGGGAAGGTTATGCGCGCGCGCTACCCTGGCCCGGTGGGCGGCGATAACCTTGTGAGCCAGTTGATTGTTTTGTGTCGGCGTCCCCGTTTGGGACAATTTAGTTGGCCACGACGGTGGCAGGTGTCATGAGGACACAAGAGCCACCCAGGGCAGGACTCCTAGGGAGGATGAATGACAGTGGTATGATGGGAGAGTCATGGGTCAGGCAGGTTTCGTTGAAGCAATGCTGGTCCACCCGAATGGGATCACGAGGCCACGTGCTTCATGGTGTGGGTAAAGTGTGCAACCTCTGCAGAGTGAAAAATCTATTCGAATAGCCACGTCCACGGTATTGGACAGCCCGTCCAGACCTCACTAGGTGGTCAACCATATTAGCGATAATAATATTGGAAGAACTCGTCTTGTGCAGATATCATATGATGCAAGGGATATGATATGTTAGCCATGGGATGGCTATGAGATGAGTGGACGGATGACCACATGATTTGGATTGGATTTTGATCTGATTTAGATAGGATCATGAGAATATTTGGACTATAAATCATTTACTTTATATGCTTTACCTTATCGTATTTACTTTAGTAGTTATCTCGCTGGATAATCCTATTATATCATGATATTTAATCGTGCTAGATAGGTAAGCTATGCCATGATAAGTAATGTTGCTCCAATAATAAATGCATGCTTGAATGCCATGGATTGCATTGCTTGGTGTATATGTTAGTTTGGTTTGCTTGTGAGTACATTCAAAAGTACTCAGTGGCATTTAACGTGGCTAGGTTCACATAAGGATTCGTCGTCCGCCGTCAAGGAGATGTAGCGTTCGCGGGCTAGGAGAGTAACCCAGTCAAATCCTTGTGGATTGGAGCCGCACCAGAACCATGCTGCCTTAGATAGAGCTTTTCCGCTGCCATCACCCTTGTGATATATCTTGTAAGACTGATATATCCATTAATAGAAATGCATGTGTTCATGGTACTTGTTATAAACGCGCATGCTAGAGTGATTTCCTGGGCTGGTATGTGTGGCGACCGTCTGGCTACGGTGGTAATCAGGCGGGGCGCCACAACGAATGGTATTAGAGCAGCCAGGCTGACTATAGGTTACCCTAGCTAGACTTCACTATCTTGTGTTCAGTAGAAGGCTCGGGTGGATTTCAGCTATCTTTGCCACTTGGCACGACTACTATTGATCATAAGGCAACCCCTAAGTCTTTGGCTCCATCAGACCCTAACTCTCCTGGCCCTTGCCTCCAGTGTGAAACTCTCACACCCAGCAACGTCCCGTGAGCCCTGAAACCCCTAGTTCAACCAGATATCCTTACCCTGCTTGCTAACCATGGCATTTCTGTTCTTACTCTAGTTTCCTTTGGGAAACGCCTATAAATTGCATCTTTCCCCGACAACCTTAGGAACGTGGACTAAGTCACTTTGGCTGTGGTCCTGCGTCGAATGTGATGCTCCCTAAGGAAGTAGTAGGAGCTTGACACAAGTGCTACCAGGAGCATTGTGTGGTTTCTCTTCTAAATCCTTAGAGGTACATCGAGTGCGCTATAGTAGTTATACTAGTGGATCCCTGGCCATGTGTGTAAGGTCCGCAACACTTGAGCTTTATTTGCTTCCTGTTTTTTTGTAGTTTTTGTTTCTTTTGTTAGTTCTGTTTCTTTGCTCCGACTGGATCCATCAGCTAGTGTCGTAAAAAAGACTAGTATACAACTTGGATAATACCCAATAATCCAGATTAAACAAAAGTCAAACCATGCCAACTGCCTCATATTTAGAACATTACCACCGGATCTGTCAAGAATGAAGAATGGGTAAGAAGCAGAATTCATGTGGAATAGACAAGGCGAGAATATACGTGAGAGAGCTTGCCTCATAACATATCACGCCTGAGGAACAGTAAGATGAGCTACTAAGAAGGGAAACCAGTAAGAACAAATTATTCAGTCTGCGATACAAGGATTATTTCAGTTAGTAAGGTGAACCGAGTCTTTTCTCAAGGGACTCAAGAGCCATTTATTACCCATTGAAGACATATTTCAAGAATTTGAATGAGCCAAAAGTAGCAACCAAACTCCGGTTCACAGGGAATATCGATAATTTCACAGTTGTCCGAATCAAGGAGCACCTAATATACTTTGAAGCTCAGCTGAACCGAATGGAATTATCTGTCAACTGCTTATTATTGACAACACCTGGGTTGAATGCAAAGGGTATTCTGAATTAATTAACAACATGAAGTGTGCACCAGTTGTGCAACCTTTACAACAACAATGATCAGTCCAACAGAAGGACAAGTGATGTGTGATCAACGGAAAATTTCCAGTCCAGGTATGGCCTATATCAAGTTTTCGCTCTGCTATGGGTCAAATTCTGGATACTTCAGAAGGAAGCCAGAACTGGTCCTAGACCGGACTGTACGTCACAGCAAAAGGCGTTTGATATAAGGAACCCAACTTTCGCTCGCAAGCTACCGAGAAGAGCTTACCAGACTGCCAATCTTCCTCGGTACGGCACTCGGTGAGAGATCCTTCTGGGATACGGCACTCCCATCTTCCATAGCGTGATACCACGGAAAACTTCCGGCATAAGTCACCCGACCTTCCTTAGTAAGCCACATGAAGGAAAGATTTTGAGGTATGATACCCAGCCTTCTTCAGCATGCTACTACAACAGAAGCTTCAAGCATAAGGAATTTATTCTTGTTCAACATGCCATCGTGCCTACAACAGGCTTGTCAGGAGCACGAACCAGTCTGGACACACATCAGCCTTAGAACCGAGTGGTTACGAAAGGATTTATCCTACACTTTCATATGTTGTGAGCATGCAGTCTAGTGGATCAATTCATGCGAGCCACTTGTACACGGAATGAATGTGTTCAGAGAAACATTGGGCCCCTGTTTAAAAGAGGAATATGAGCACAACAACCCCTACAAGATATGCAAGAGTAAGTTGTGAGAACAAGCCGACAAATATGGCAAAACAATCAAGGAATAGTGTTGGCAGGACATGACAAGTCCATTAAAGGAGTCCTCAAGAACAAAGAAGTGGTGGACAACACAACCTTTGTGACGGTCAACAAGATACATCATCACAGATAGAGAGGTATTACCAATTCTTGTCAGACTCTTTCATATGCGGACACAACAATGCACTACATGCGGTTACAAGTGAGATTGCTGCACTCATCATGAATATGGGCCATCAACCCAGATAAGAGGCCATGCCCTCAAAGATACACCAAATGAGAGCCAAACTATGCTCTTCTCAGTGGTCACAGTAGGGACTACAGAGGCTATATATGACAAAGCCATCTCCACGAGCAAAAGAGTCTGAACAAGACATTAAGATAGAATGGATCAAGGTACATCAGCATCAACAGCTCGTAGACATCATGGCATCATTGGAATAAGAGATTATTGTCTATGATTATTTTGTGATCATGCCTGACATTTTAGTTGAGGATATAACAACAATAGCTCGGTCATGTTGATTCCTTGAGTTATGGATCACCTAAGGGCAAAGTCAGGATGCATAAGACAGAAGGGAACATCAAAATGGAACCCACACCCAGACTAAGCATTCTGACCCACAAAAAGGAAAGCCACTCCCACTCACTCAAGACCATACGAGCACATAGGTCTTGTACCAGGGAAAGGGTGTCTTGCCCATGACAGTCAGAGTATGAAGTATAGCAATAAAACCAAAAGCAGTTACTCCCAGGCCGTGGAAATCGAGTTGTTTGTTGGTATTACCCACCCAGCAACACCATTACTAGGACAAAAGGGTACACTTGACAGGAAAGAGAAGGATTCAAGGGAGTTGTGTGCAGAGACAACACATCGTCCATCAGAAGAGGCAGTAAAAAGGTCAGAGAACAAACGAAGACAAACAACTGATGGATCCAAGTCGCACACAGATAAGTCCCCCTTCCGCGGGAGGTAATCCTGGAAATCTCGAGGACGAGATTTTCTTAAGGGGGTAGGTTTGTAACACCCTGGTTTTCGCTCCCTGTTTTTTCCTTTGCGGGATTTGACTCCCGTCTTTTTCTCGGTGTTATCGAATTTCTCTATCTCTTGGGTATGTGAAGATGTCACTAGCCTTGCCTTTCCTGACCAACCAGAGATCCTCTCCAATCCAACCTTGCCACCCAATATCTATCTCTGGGTTTTGCCGTCAAAATCCTACCTTCCAAGTTGCCGGAAGGGAAACCCTAATTCTTTCAGTTACAAAGGAACCTCAATTTCCTTTGATCTGTTGCCTCCCAAATGGTTCCGAGTGATCATCATTCATCTTTAAACCTTGGATATGCAAAAATATTGCCAGGTCATTTGCAATATTTTTCATCTATAATTAATTCCATCTTATGTCAGTTAAAGGAATTAAATCCAGGAAAATATCTATTCATCTCCAGAGTTCATGAAAACTTATGAAGATATTCTTTGTGATCATATTGAGATCCCATAAAAATATATTATTAAATGGGGAAATTGCCTTTTCCTATTTAAAGCCAATATTGCATTTTGGGCAGTTTCTAGAGGAACTACCATTTTGGTAGCGAGGAAAATTCCCAAATAAATTATGGAGCTTTTCATATCCATATCTTCCCCATTTCCACCAAGAACCCAAGTTCCATAGTTCAAAGTTTGAGCACAACATCAATTTGCAAATTTTGTCCACCTGGGCAATTTGCAAAGGAAGTGCTTGACCCCTTGATCTAATTGAGCTGAAATTTTTCATGATGATTAACATTGATAAATCACTCGTGTAAACCAAAAACCAGCTCAATCCTTCTATCCATTCATCCGTAGAAATTTTCGAAGCTTCTATCCATTTGGAGGTGTTGTGAAGGAAGTACCAAGTACGCATTTCCAAATGAGCTGAAACTTTCCCAGTATCTCCAAATACTCAAACCATCACTCTCCACTAAATTTCATCTCACTTCATCAAACCATGAGAACACAGCTTCAAATTCGAATTTCTGGACCAACTGTTGTCTTGTGAAGGAAGTATATGCAAATGGGGTATAAATGACTTCAAATTTTGCAAACATATACTCCTTCCTACCCCATGTCATTGTGACAAAGATCAAGCTCCCCTCCTTCATCCATCTTTCCAGAAACAACCACAAACAGTATGGTGCTAAGTCCGGTTTCAGCACGTTTCACCCACCTTAGAGCCTCCTAGTTTATTACAGATCCATATGCTATCTATTTGAGCAGCGAGAGATGTGCTGGACAAGGTTTGGCAAGCAGACACGCGCCAGAAGGGCCAGTACGCGTGGTGACCACGTGAACAACAAGCCAAACTGGTGCTTTGTGTCGCGCGTCACCTCTGCCAACCACTTCGGCCGGCCTTATCTCGACTAAGCATGTCCAACAGCTCTGTGGCATCCATGTAGTCCCTCTGGAACCCTCTCCCCCTCCCGATTCTTCATCGTCACGTCGCGACGAGCTTCACCACCGTTCTGGGACATCCGTGAGCATCGTCGTCTTCCCCTCTCTGCTGTCTTCTTCCTTCCTGAGCCATCGCATCGCCTTGAATGTTGTCAGGTCGGCCGCTCCTTGACAATAGTGAAGCTCCTCGACGCCACAACCGGCCAGCCACGTCTCCCCGTAGCGCCAGTGTGCCGATGAGATCGCAACGGCGGTCGTCCTCATCCCCTCCGCCTCGGTCACCTATATAAGCCACAGTCTAGCCCCTTCCCGAGCATCCCTAGAGCCCTCAGCATCCTCCTCTCCCTGACCAGCACCCCCCAAACTCCAGCCCTCGAGCTCCGGCGCTTGAATCGCTCCACCCCGACCGCCCTAGACGCCGCCACTCTTCTCTCAAATTCTCACGCCTCAGCCGTCCCTGCATCCGTTCGAGCTCACCTCTTGGCTCCCTAGTCGTCTTAGATCATCCCTGCCTCTCCGACCATCAGAGCGCGCCAAGTGCTCGGAGCCACCATGGCTCTCCCGCCATGGGCACCCCTCACTCCGGTCAACCCCGGCGCCCTCTTCACCGCCCACAAGCACGGAGTGAAATGGCATATCCATCCCCGGCGGCACCCAGGCTCGCCGTGGCCTCCAGTCGCCAGCACCGGTGAGGCCGAAGCCGTGCGTCGGGGAGAAGGGAGGAGGAGGAAGGAGAAGGCTGGAGGAGAGAGAGAAGGGAGTGTGGTCCTCGCTTGTCGGGGAGAGCAGCGGCTGCCACGTTGAATAAGTGGAAGCGCCCTTGCATATTTACATTTTCCCCATGGGAAAGCGTATTACCCTGAGTGCGCGACGAGACAACACGTGAAACCAAATCCCACATTTTCGTATCTTCGATCCCGTCCCGATGGTATCATTTTAACAATGTTTACCCATTCTGAAAATGACCATTTTGTCCTTGCCCTTCTATCAGCCCACTTCGAGAGCGAACAGTTTCCGGCGATCCTTTCCGCGGACTCTCCGCACTTCATACCGGAGTATTCTTCGACCCCAGGCAATTCTACCATGTGATATATGCCGTAAAGCATTGGTCTGTGTTATTCTTGCGTGTTTAATTAATGATATGCTTGTGCTAGAAATAATTAAACTCTTGCCATTTCGATATTGTCATTGACATTGCCTACTACTGCTCATCTTATCATTGCAATAATAACTTGTCATGATATTATATGGAGATAGGTGGTTATGTTTTTATCATGCTTAGATACTACCATCTCAAGTTCTAGTGATAAACAACCATGCTTGTGAAATACTTGCTAAGGCTAAATCTAGTTGGTTGTCCGGGCTTATCCGTGCAACCACATTTGCCGGTATGGGACGACCTTGACTTGGTGTGATCCCCTGCTCTTCTACCGGTACCACCAAACAGGGAAAGTTATGCACGCACGGTACCCTGGCCCAGTAGGCGGCGATAACCTTGTGAGCCAGTTGATTGTTTTGTGTCGGCGTCCTCGTTTGGGACAGATTAGTTGGCCACGACGGTGGCAGGTGTCATGAGGACACAAGGGCCACCTAGGGCAGGACTCCGAGGGACGATAAATGCCAGTGGGATGATGGGACAGTCATGGGTCAGGCAGGTTTCGTTGAAGCAACGTTGGTCCACCCGAACAGGATCACGAGGCCACGTGCTTCATGGTGTGGGTAAAGTGTGCAACCTCTGCAGAGTGAAAAATCTATTGGAATAGCCGGGTCCACGGTATTGGACAGCCCGTCGAGACCTCACTAGGTGGTCAACCATATCAGCAATAATAATAATGGAACAACTCGTCTTGTGTAGACATCAGATGATGTGAGGGATACGATATGTTAGCCATGGGATGGCTATGAGATGAGTGGACAGATGACCACATGATTTGGATTGGATTTGGATCATATTTAGATAGGATCATGAGAATATTCAGAGTATAAATCATTAACTTTATATGCTTTACCTTATCGTGTTTACTTTAGTAGTTATCTTGCTGGATAATCCTATTATATCATGATATTTAATCCTTCTAGATAGGTAAGCTATGCCATGATAAGTAATGTTGCCCCAACAATAAATGCATGCTTGAATGCCATGGATTGCATTGCTTGGTGCATATGTTAGTTTGGTTTGCTTGCGAGTACATTCAAAAGAACTCAGCGGCCTTTAACGTGACCAGATTCACATAAGGATTCGTCGTCCGCCTTCAAGGAGCCTTAGCATTCGTGGGCTAGGAGAGTAACCCAGTCAGATCCGTGTGGATTGGAGCCGCACCAGGACCATGCTGCCTTAGATAGAGCTTTTCCACTGCCATCGCCTGTGTGATATATCTTGTAAGACTGATATATCCATTAATAGAAATGCATGTGTTCATGACACTTGTTGTAAATGCGCATGCGAGAGTAATTTCCTGGGCTGGTATGCGTGGCGACCGTTCGGCTACAGTGGTAATCAGGCGGGGTGCCACAATCTTGTTATCCTTAATAGCAACGATACATACGTGTCGTTACTCTTTCTGTCACTGGGATCAAGCACCGTAAGATCAAACCCATCAGAAAGCACCTCTTCCCATTACAAGATAAATAGATCAAGTTGGTCAAACAAAATCCTAATATTGGAGAAGAAATATGAGGCTATAATCAATCACGCATATAAGAGATCAAAGAAGACTCAAATAACATTCATGGATAAAAAGATAGATCTAATCATAAACTCAAAGTTCAACGGATCCCAACAAACACACCGCAAAAAGACTTACATCATATGAATCTCGAAGAGACCATTGTATTGATAATCAAGAGAGAGAGAGAGGAAGCCATCTAGCTACTAACTAGGACCCGTAGGTCTACAAAGAACTACTCATGCATCATCGGAGAGGCGCCAATGGACATGATGAACCCCTCCATGATGGTGTCTAGATTGGATCTGGTGTTTCTGGACTCTGTGGCATCTAGAATTGTTTTTCGCCCCCCCCCCCCTTAGGGTTTCTGGAATATTGGGGTATTTATAGAGCAAAGAGGCGGTGCAAGAGGCCAACGAGGAGGGCACAGCATGGGCCCCCAGGCGCGCCCTGGTGGGTTGTGCTCCCATCGGAGCTCCCCTCAGGTGCGTTCCTGGCCCATTGGATGTCTTCTAGCCCAAAAAATCGACAAAAAGTTCCGCTCCGTTTGGTATTGTTTTCCTGCGATGTAAAAAACATGCAGAAAATAGCAACTGGCACAGGGCACTATGTCAATAGGTTAGTACCTAAAAATGATATAAAATGACTATAAAATGATTGTAAAACATCCAAGAATGATAATAAAATAGCATGGAGCAATCAAAATATAGATACCTTCGAGATGTATCACCGGGCCTAGGAATCAGCGGCAGAATACTGGTCAATCTCAAGGCCACAGTGGGAGAAAACCACGTAATTACGAGGAGATGCTTAAGGGACCTTGTCCAAAGAAGAGTACCTCGGATGCCCCGTCTACTCACTCTTGGGAAAATAGTTATGTGATGCAGGAATTTCATCTCGAAGCGTCCAGGGATAAACAAGGGGGTAATGGCGGTGGACACTTGGGTCAGTTTGGTCCTGGCGGATCGCAAGGGGGTCCGGCCGGTGGGTTCCCTCGTTCCGACCCTCATGAGCAGGGCGACTCGAACAATGGTGGTGGAGAAAACCCTACTCCGGGTAGCCAGCAGTACAACAACCAAGGCGGCTTCGAGCAGCATAATAACCAGGGCGGTTTTCAGCAGCAGAATAACCAGGGTGGATTTTAGAGCAACCCCAAGCAATTGAACAATAGTTAGTACCATGTTTTCACCACCAACACCTGCAGGCAGGATAAAAAAGTCAAGGAGAGAGCAATCAACATGGCTGACTTGGCGGTTCCCGGGTACCTCAATGGGTTAGAACAGCCCATCACATGGAGTAGAGATGATCACCCGCCCCGGGTCGATAATCCTGGCGACTTAGCATTGGTGGTGGCACCACAGGTCAGGGGATATACCTTCTCCAAGGTCCTCATGGATGGACGAAGCAGCATAAATATCTTATACTACGACACTTTCCGGCGGATGAATTTTTGTGAGGGTGACTTGATGCCTTTGACCACGGTCTTTCATGGCATTATCCCAAGCAAGTAGGCATATCCAGTTGGGCAGATCAAATTAAACATTTCTTTTGGTGATGACTCCAATTATAGGAGCGAGGCTCTGATGTTCGAGGTGGTCAAGATCAAGAGTCCTTACCATGCCTTGTTTGGACGGCCGGCTTACACCCGATTTATGGCCCGACCTTGCTATGTGTACCTCAAGCTATAGATGTCGGGTCTCAAAGGGACCATCACGGTCAATGGAGACCGAAATATAGCACAGGAGTGTGAGGAAGGAGACGCTGCCTATGCCGAGTCGGCACGCGTGGCTGAAGATTTAAATTTCACAAGGCTAATGTGCACTCGGCCGATATGAGTCCCCTCAAAAAACCACTGTTGATTCTGAGCCGCCCCTCAAATTGAAGCCGACGGATGATACCAAGCAAGTCAATTTCACCCCACGCGACTCTTCTAAGAAGTTCGCTATTGGGACTACCCTAGATCCTAAATAGGAAAGCGTGCTCATCGAATTCATCCGTAAGAATCGGGGCATCTTTGCATGGAAAGCTTCTGACATGTCGGGAGTACCGAGAGAATTTGATGAGCACCACCTCAATATGGACCCAAAGATGAAACCAGTTCGACAATACCTTCGATGATTTAATGAGGAGAGACGCAAGGCAATTGGGGAAGAAGTCGTCCGACTCTTGGGCGCTAGTTTCACCCGGAATGGCTGGCTAACCCAGTTTTAGTTCTCAAGAAGAACGGACCTTTCATATGTGTATCGATTACACGGATCTCAACAAAGCTTGTATGAAGGATCCTTTGGCTCTCCCCCGTATTGATCAAATCATTGATTCTATGGTGGGTTGCGAGTGTTTGGCTTTCTGGATGCGTATTCTGGTTACCACCAGATCAAGATGGCCAAGGAGGATCAAGAAAAGACGACTTTCATAACCCCTTTGGCGCTTTCTGTTATGTTTCTATACCCTTTGGGCTTAAGAGTGTGGGGGCGACTTATCAACGCTGCATTCAGAACTGCGTGCACAGTCTGATCGGGCGCAACGTTCACGCCTATGTTAATTACATCGTGGTGAAATCTCAGAAGAAGGAGACACTCTTGGAAGATATCAAGGAGATGTTCGATAATCTTCATGTATACCTCATGAAGCTTAACTAGGCCAAATGTGTTTTTGGTGTTCCTACGGGAAGTTATTGGGTTTTTTGGTGTATAAAAGAGGTATTGAGGCTAACCCGGACAAAATCAAGGTGATAACTTCACTTGGAAAGCCAGCTAATATCAACCAGGTCCAATGCATGACGGGTCGCATTGTGGCATTGAGTCATTCCATAAGTCGCCTTGGTGAGAAGGCCATCCCCCTTTACCAGCTGCTCAAGAAGACAGATAACTTTGTTTGGAGAGATGCAGCTGATGAGGCCTTTGAAGCCCTTATGAAACAACTTGCTGAGCCGCCTATGTTAGCGGCCCCAACTGATAAAGAGCCTATGCTCCTCTATATTGCCGCTACTTCAAAGGCAGTGAGTGTAGCGGTGGTGGTCGAGCGCAAGGAAGAAGGCAAGGAGTATCCGATTCAGCGGCAGGTTTATTTTGTCAGCGAGGTGTTAACTTTGTCTAAGCAATGGTACCCGCATTGGCAGAAGCTAGTCTTTGGGATTTTCATGGCAAGCCGGAAGCTGAAGCATTACTTACAGGAGCACCCAATCACCGTGGTCTATTCGGCGCCAATTGGGGACATTATAAAAAACCGCAAGGCTACTCGGCAGATTGCTAAGTGGGCGATTGAGCTTGGCCCCCATCACGTGAAATATATGCCTCGCACAACCATCAAGTCTCAGGCTTCGGTGGATTTCATCAACGATTGGACTAAGTTGCAGATTCCAGAAGATAGGCCGGATAACACATATTGGACTATTCACTTTGATGGTTCCAAGCAGTTGGAGGGCTTCGGAGCTGGCGTGGTGTTATCCTCTCCGTAAGGTGATAAGTTTTGCTATGTCTTATGACTCATGTTCCCTTGAACTAACAATGCAGCTGACTACGAGGCTCTTTTTGCACGAGCTCAGAATAGCTAAAGAGATGAATCTTAGCCGAGTTATATGCTTGGGCGAGTCAGATTTGGTAGCTCAATAAGTGTCTGGAACTTGGGACTCGAAAGATCCGCTAATGGCGGCATATAGGCGTGCAGTAACCGAGGTGGCTGGTCATTTTCACGGCTACCAGGTTGATCGTATTGATCATCAACACAATGAGGCGGCTGACGCTCTGTCACGACTCGGATCCCAATGCAAGCTTGTTCCCCCAATGTGTTCTTGGATGTCCTACACAACCCTTCTATGAAGTTGCCTTCCGAAGAGGGTGTAGCAGTTCCTGACCCAGAGTCACAGTTTGTGGAGGCTCTCAAGGCAATTCCTGACTCAACGCTTCCTTATATGGCTTATCTGGCCCGAGGCAAGTTGCCGGTGGATGACGCTAGCGCTCGATAGATAATACGGTAGTGCAAATCTATGATCATCCACAAGGGCGAGTTACACAAACAAAACACTTGCAGGATTTTCAGTGATGTGTTTCCCTTGAAGAAGGACGAGAAATTCACAATGAAATACATGCTGGCAACTGTGGGCATCACGCCTAGTCACGATCCTTGGTGTCAAAGGCTTTTTGACATGGTTTCTATTGGTTGAGAGCTCATACACAGGCGGACGATATAGTGCACAAGTGTGATGGATATCATAAATTTGGCCGTCAAGTTCACGTGCCAGCTCAGGAATTGCACATGATCCCAATCACATGGACTTTTACGGTGTGGGGAACTGATATGGTGGGCCCGTTCAAAATGTCCTTTGACAAAAAGACTCATTTATTGGTAGCGGTTGACAAATTTACCAAGTGGGTTGAGGCGGAGCCGGTCAGCAATTGCGAAACAGAAATAGTCGTCAAGTTCATCAAAAAACTGATTTTTCATTTTGGTTATCCTCAAAGTATCATTACTAATAATGGTACCAATCTATCCAAAGGCGCTATGAAGCAGTTTTGCAAGCAAGAACATATTCGGCTTGACATATCTGCGGTAGCACATCCATAGTCCAATGGTCAGGCTGAGCGAGCTAATCAAGAGATTCTGCCTGGGATCAAACCCCAACTTATGTTTCCTTCACAACGTACTCTGGGTTGTTGGGTCGAGGAGCTCCCTGCAGTACTTTGTAGTATCTTGACTACACCAAACAGATCCATTGGTTACACGCCCTTTTCTTGTTTATGGGGCCGAGGCGGTTTTACCGAGTGATATAAGGCATGATTCTCCTCAAGTCGCCGCTTATGTGGAGGCACACAATGAGCAGGCATGTCAGGATTCTTGGGATGCCTTAGAGTAAGAGTGTGATTGGGTGCAGCATAGTCGGCTATATATCAACAAGACATACGCCGCTATGAGAGACGAAGAGTTAAGAGCTGGATTTCCATGGGAAGGTCCTTTTGTCATCAGTAAAAGTATTAATAATGGCTCCTATTATCTGATAAACCTTCGTCCAGATAAGGCAACTTCGGAGGAAGAGATGACCCGGCCGTGGAACATTGCCCACCCTAGGCCTTATTATACTTAGAGCCTTTGCTTCCTTATCCATGTACATAGTTCAGTTTTTTGTACTATTTTTATCAATACAATAAAGCCGGCACCCACGAAATTCGGGGTTTCTCCCGTTTCAGCCTACATAATGTGCATGAGTCTTTATTGTTTTCATAAGCTGCCCAAGAGGATGAGCCACCGCCAAGGAGGTCATTTGAACATGGACACTATTAGTATCAAAGAGGAAGAGCCGCCTGATACGTCTCAAACGTATCTATAATTTTTGATGGTTTCACGCTGTTATCTTGTCAACTTTGGATGTTTTGTTTACCTTTTATATCTTTTTTGGGACTAACTTATTAATCCAGTACCAAGTGCCAGTTCCTGTTTTTTCTGTGTTTTTGACTCTTTTCATATCTGATTTTGGAACGGAGTCCAAACGGAATAAAATCCACGAAATAAATTTTTCCAGAACGGAAGAAGATCGGGAGGCTTGAGGGCCAAGCAAGTGGGCCCACAGGGGGCCCACAAGCCCTGTTGCCGCAGCTAGGGGGGAGGCTGCGGCAACCAAGCTTGTGGCCCCCCTGGCGCTCCCCTGCCCTAGGTCTTTGACCTATAAATTACCTAAAAATCCAGAAAAAATCAGGGCATCCACGAAAACACTTTTCCGCCGCCGCAAGCTTCCGTTTCCGTGAGATCTCATCTGGAGACCCTTCCCGGTGCCCTACCGGAGGGGACTTTGGAGTTGGAGGGCTTCTTCATCAACATCATCGCCCCTCCAATGACTTGTGAGTAGTTCACTTCAGACCTACGGTCCGTAGTTAGTAGCTAGATGGCTTCTTCTCTCTCTTGGATCTTCAATACAAAGTTCTCCATGATCTTCATGGAGATCTATCCGATGTAATCCTCTTTGGCGGTGTGTTTGTCGAGATCCGATGAATTGTGGATTTGTGATTAGATTATCTATGATTTATATTTGAGTCTTTGTTGATTTCTTATATGCATGATTTGATATCCTTGTAAGTCTCTCCGAGTCTTGGGTTTTGTTTGTCCAACTAGATCTATGATTCTTGCAATGGGAGAAGTGCTTGGTTTTGGGTTCATACCGTGCGGTGACCTTTCCCAGTGACAGAAGGGGCAGCAAGGCACACATCGTGTTGTTGCCATCAAGGGTAACAAGATGGGCTTTTATCGTAGATATGAGATTGTCCATCTACATCATGTCATCTTGCTTAAGGCGTTACTCTATTCTCATGAACTTAATACACTAGATGCATGTTGGATAGTGGTCGACGTGTGGAGTAATAGTAGTAGATGCAGAAAGTATCGGTCTACTTGTTTTGTACATGATACCTATAGATATAATCATTGCCATAGATAACGTCACGACTTTGCGCGGTTCTATCAATTGCTCGACAATAATTCGTTCACCCACCGTCAACTTGCTTTCATGAGAGAAGCCACTAGTGAACACTATGGCCCCCGGGTCTATTCACACCTCTCATTTCCACTTTCGCTTTTACTTTACTTTTTTTCTTTTTTGCTTTCAGTTCTCACTTGGCAGACAATCTATAAGGGATTGACAACCCCTTCATAGCGTTGGGTGCAAGCTCTTTGTTTTTGTCCAGGTACTTGTGATAATCCTTCACTGGATCGATACCTTGGTTCTCAAAAATGAGGGAAATACTTACCGCCGCTATGCTACATCACCCTGTCCGCTTCGAGGGAACACCAACGCAAGGCTCCAAGGCAACGGGGGAATCCTTTGCATATTTGCCAAGGAAGTCCCTAAAGGCGTAGCCGTAGCTGAAGGATTCCTTGTGCCGTTGCTGCGGAGTATCAAGACAAGAATAGTCTCCCGTCAGCACGCTTGTTTCTGACGCCGTTGGAAGGTCTTTTGTTGCAGTAGCAGAAGTATTTCTGGCGCAGTTGCCGGGCAGGGAGAGATCTATCCAAGTAGGTCTCACAAACTCATCTCTTGCATTTACTTTTTTGCCAGTTACCTCTCGTTATGTGGAAATTGCTATTGTCTCTTTCTTCTTCCTTGCATCTGACAACCATTGGTTGTCTTGACAATCTGTTTTCCTATAAAATGCCTATGCATAGGAAGTATGTTAGACTTAGATGTTTTTTTCACATGCTTTATGATGCTCTCGTTGTGCTTCAACTCTTGTCTTTTGTGTGAGCATCATTTATGCCTAGCTAAGGACGTTAAACAATAGCCCATGTTGGGAGGCAACCCAAGGATTCTATCCTTTTTCTTTCTATTTTGTGTTTTTCACACTTTCAAAATTCTGTTATGATTGTGTTTTTGTGTTTCTTTTTGCGTTTGTGCCAAGCAAAACCGTTATGATTAGTCTTGGGGATGATCGTTTGGTCATGCTGGAAAAGACAGAAACTTTCTGCTCACGAAAAGAATTTTCATTTTGTTTCTGTAACAGATTTTGAGTTGATTATTTTTTATTCTGATTGCTACGCAAATTCTTCAGACTGTCGTAATTTTTCAGAATTGTTGAAGTACCACAAGTATAAAGAAGTATACAGATTTCTACAGACTGGTCTGCTGTTAACAGATTCTTTTTTGTTGAGCTGGTTGCTTATTTTGATGAAACTATGGATAGTATCTGGGGGTATTAGCCATGGAAGATTGAAAATACAGTAATCTAACATCAACATAAGTAGAATTTAAGTTTGCTACAGTATCTAAGGAAGTGGTGGTTTGCTTTCTTATACTAATGTTATCACGAGTTTCTGTTTAAGTTTCATGTTGTAAAGTTTTCAAGTTTTGGGTGAAGTTCTTATGGACAAAAAGATAAAGAGTGGCAAGAGCTCAAGCTTGGGGATGCCCAAGGCACCCCAAGATGATTCAAGGATTCCGTAAAAGCCTAAGCTTGGGGATGCCCGGGAACGCATCCCCTCTTTCGTCTTCAATCCATCGGTAACGTTACTTGGGGCTATATTTTTATTCACCACATGTTATGCGTTTTGCTTGGAGCGTCTTGTATCGTAGGAGTATTTTATTTTTGTTGTGTCACAATCATCCTTGCTGCACACCTAGATAGAGAGACATGCACTCACCGTGATTTTGTCGAGCTTCACTTATATCCTTTGGTAGACAATTCAGCTCACATGTGCTTCACTTATATCTTTGGAGCTAGTTGATTTTGCTCTATGTGCTTCACTTATATCCTTTAGAGCACGGTGGTGCATGGCATGGCAGTTGATCTATGCTATGAAAGTAGTCTCAAAAGGGATAGTTATCCAAAGGGATACGAAAACTTCCACCTTCATGTGCATTGAATAGTTAGAGAAGTTTGATTCATCTCAACTAGTTTTGAGTTGTGGTTATGGTAATATTGAAGTTATATTAGTAAGGTGTTGTGGATCTAGAAATACTTGTGTTGAAGTTAGTGATTCCTGTAGCATGCACGTATGGTGAACCGCTATGTGATGAAGTCTGAGCATGATTAGTCTATTGATTGTCATCCTTTGTGTGGCGGTCGGGATCGCGCGATGGTTTATACCTACCAACCCTTCCCCTAGGAGTATGCGTTGAATGCTTTGTTTCGATTACTAATAAAACTTTTGCAACAAGTATATGAGTTCTTCATGACTAATCTTGAGTCCATGGTTTATATGCACTTTCACCTTCCACCATCACTATCTTCTTTAGTGCCGTGCAATTTTTGCCGGTGCACAAAACCCACCATTAGCGTCCCTCAAAACAGCCACCATACCTACCTACTATTGCTTTTTCAAAGCCATTCCGAGATATATTGCCATGCAACTACCACCATGACATGTGCCACCACATCTACATTGCCATTGCATGATCGTAAGATAGCTAGCATGATGTTTCCATTAATGTCCATGCCATGCTAGATCATTGTCACAGTACACTACCGAAGGCATTCCATATAGAGTCATTGTTGCTCTAAGTTTTGAGTTGTAAGTGTGATGATCATCATTGATGGAGCATTGTCCCATGTGAGGAAATAAAAGAGGCCAGCGAAGCCCATATAAAAAAAGAGGCCAAAGATGCCCACCAAAAATAAAAATAAAATTAAAAAAAGAGGGCAAAGAGCCCATCCAAAAAAATGAGAGAAAAAGAGAGAAGGGACAATGCTACCACCTTTCCACACTTGTGCATATTAACCACCCTGATCTTCATGATTGAGAGTCTCTCGTTTTGTCACCACCATATAGCTAGTGGGAAATTTTCATTATATAACTTGGCTTGTATATTCCAATGATAGGCTTCCTCAAATTTGCCTTAGGTCTTCGTGAGCAAGCAAGTTGGATGCACACCCACTAGTTTTCTTTAAGAGCTTTCACATACTCTTAGCTCTAGTGCATCATTTGTATGGCAATCCCTACTCATTCATGTTGATATCTATTGATGAGCATCTCCATAGCTCATTGATAAGCCTAGTCAATGTGACCATCTTCTCCTTGTTTGTCTTGCAACCTCCACCACACTTCACACCACTTATAGTGCTAAAACCATGGCTCACACTCATGTATTGCGTGAGAGTTGAAAACGTTTGAGAAAGTAAAGGTGTGAAAAAATTTACTTGCCAATACCGGGGTTGTGCATGATTTAAATTCGTTGTGCAATGATGATAGAGCATAGCCAGACTATATGATTTTGTAGGGATAACTTTCTTTTGGCCTTGTTATTTTGAAAGTTCATGATTACTTTGCGAGTTTGCTTGAAGTATTATTGTTTCCACGTCAATAGCAAACTATTGTTTTGAATCTAATGGATCTGAACATTCACGTCACATAAGAGGAGTTACAAAGGACATCTATGCTAGGTAGCATGAAAGCATCAAACATTCATTCTTTATCACTTCCCTACTCGAGGACGAGCAGGAGTTAAGCTTTGGGATGGTTGATACGTCCCAAACGTATCTATAATTTTTGATGGTTACACGTTGTTATCTTGTCAACTCGATGTTTTGTTTACCTTTTGTATCTTTTTTGGGACTAACTTATTAATCCAGTGCCAAGTGTCAGTTCCTGTTTTTTCTGTGTTTTTGACTCTTTTCAGATCTAATTTTGGAACAGAGTCCAAACGGAATAAAATCCCCGAAATAATTTTTTCCAGAACGGAAGAAGATCGGGAGGCTTGAGGGCCAAGCAAGTGGGCCCACAAGCCCTGTTGCCGCGGCCAGGGGGAGGCAACAGAAACCAAGCTTGTGGCCCCCCTGGCGCTCCCCTGCCCTAGGTCTTTGGCCTATAAATTCCCTAAAAATCCAGAAAAAATCAGGGAATCCAAGAAAACACTTTTTCGCCGCCGCAAGCTTCCGTTACCGCGAGATCTCATCTAGAGACCCTTCTCGGTGCCGTGCCGGAGGGGACTTTGGAGTTGGAGGGCTTCTTCATCAGCATCATCGCCCCTCCAATGACTCGTGAGTAGTTCACTTCAGACATACGGGTCCGTAGTTAGTAGCTAGATGGATTCTTCTCTGTCTTGGATCTTCAATACAAAGTTCTCCATGATCTTCATGGAGATCTATCCGATGTAATCCTCTTTGGCCGTGTGTTTGTCGAGATCCAATGAATTGTGGATTTGTGATCAGATTATCTATGATTTATATTTGAGTCTTTGCTGATTTCTTATATGCATGATTTGATATCCTTTTAAGTCTCTCCGAGTCTTGGGTTTTGTTTGGCAAACTAGATCTATGATTCTTTCAATGGGAGAAGTGCTTGGTTTTGGGTTCATACCGTGTGGTGACCTTTCCCAGTGACAGAAGGGGCAGCAAGGCACGCATCGTGTTGTTGCCATCAAGGGTAACAAGATGGGATTTTATCGTAGATATGAGATTGTCCATCTACATCATGTCATCTTGCTTAAGGCGTTACTCTGTTCTCATGAACTTAATACACTAGATGCATGCTGGATAGCGGTCGACGTGTGGAGTAATAGTAGTAGACGCAGAAAGTATCGGTCTACTTGTTTTGGACGTGATGCCTATAGATATAATCATTTCCATAGTTAACGTCACGACTTTGCGCGGTTCTATCAATTGCTCTACAGTAATTCGTTCACCCACCGTCTACTTGCTTTCATGAGAGAAGCCACTAGTGAACACTACGGACCCCGGGTCTATTCACACCTATCGTTTCCACTTTCGCTTTTACTTTGCTTTGTTTATTTTTTCTTTCAGTTCTCACTTGGCAAACAATCTATAAGGGATTGACAACCCCTTCATAGCGTTGGGTGCAAGCTCTTTGTGTTTGTGTAGGTACTTGTGATAATCCTTCACTGGATCGATACCTTGGTTCTCAAAACTGAGGGAAATACTTACCGTCGCTGTGATACATCACCCTTTCCGCTTCGAGGGAACACAAACGCAAGGCTCCAAGGCCACGGGGGAATCCTTTGCATATTTGCCAAGGAAGTCCCTAAAGGCGTAGCCGTAGGAGAAGGATTCCTGGTGTCGTTGCTGAGGAGTATCAAGACAAGAATAGTCTCCCGTCAGCACGCTTGTTTCTGGCACCGTTGGAAGGTCTTTTGTTGCAGTAGCACCGCCATGTTGCGATCATTAAAACATGTATACTCATAAGCCAAAGAGGACCAGTTGCCATGAGAATCAAGTCGGCTTGTCTGTGGGCTATTAGTTCCCAGGTTGTTTTGCAGTAATAGCATTGTATTCTGCAATCCTATGCATGGCTTTTCCGTGATCATAGGTCACTTGGGGACTTCCAATTCATTGCATTCAAATTTCCTACCCTTTTGGCTAGCGAAGAATTACCGCTTTATAATGGTTATACTGGACTATATGCCTTTGCGACTCCCCTTATTGGCCACATGTACTCTTGGCGAGTCAATCCGTTGTGGACCCTCACTTGTCAATATTAAAAAATTGAGGTGTCGTGTGAGAGCCGGCATATGGAAAATAGACAAACCATAGGTTCATGGAACCTGCTTCATTGAAGCCTCACTTGAGCCTGATCTACTAGCACAAATTATAAAGGTTATTGCACAAAACTATCTTAGGGTATGACTATAGCCTTGCAAGCCCGTCTACCTGTCATGACTCACTGAGCCGACTAATTTATACTAATTTGATGCCCTATGTGGTGTTATGTTTTCCAGGGAAGGACTCAACATTTTGGCCAGTTCATGCAAAGCATTGTGGCTATGAAGTCATTTTCTTATGAAGAAAAATCCAACTACACGACAGTAAATTTCAGAAAAGGTGGCTTATATTAAAAAAGCGAAGCCAAAATTTCAGCATGCACAAAAGCATAACATGAAACATAAGTTTTGACCCTATGCCTATTACAAGGATATCCAAATTTATGCAATTGCATATTTTCTCCGGTCACAAAGTTGTGTCGGGTCACCTTCGAGAAAACCCGGGTAGTTAAGTCGCCTCCGTGTCAGCCTCCGGCGGGTCTTCTGGGTCCTGGATTTGAAGATTTCCCATATCCCAATTGCAACGGGTTAAAGCGTGGAATTCAGCTTATCCGTGCAAGATTGGGGATAGGTCAACTTCAGGGGCAAAGAGAGGCTTACGGCGTTGAGGAGTTAAGTTGGTCACCTCATAACTAGGAGGTCAAACTCGTATGTTATCATCACTGTAAGCCGGCTGATAAGACTTCGGGTTCACTTCTGTTGCTAGATGACTTGCCGGCACACGAGATGCCCTTACACAATTGGTATAATCCTCTTGAGTAAAAGATGATCCGTCTTCTTGGGTTTCAGGGAAACCTCCAGTAATTTCTTCTGGTTTGAGCTCAGGTGCATACGCCAAGGCCCGACTAAATGCAGCTATAGCACCTTTTCGGGCAGCCGACCTATTCAGTTCTTCGATTTGCTTGGGAGTTGTCGAGAGCAACCTCCTCACGTCACGGAAGAATTTTGCAGGGTCTTTTTCGCCCATTACAGCTCTAATTGTCACCAAACTTCCAGCATATAGCTGCTCTGTAAGAGTATATAAAGCTTTCAATTTCACAATGCAATCATCCTGAAGGTTACGAGTCCGGAGACGTGCAAAACAAATATTCAAGAGTATGAGTCGCTTGGCGGGTCTTTATTCTTTGACAGATTTGATCATCAAATGTTATCATAAGGAGTGCATCATATGCTACTTCGGCACGCTTAATCAAAGATAGCAGTCGTCATCTACGAGATATGGCGTTTTAGGCCAGTCAACTCTTTAGTGAGTGGTTTTAGCTTTTTCTCAGCGACTTCGGCATGCTTAATCAAAGAGGATTTTTCTGTCTCTGAAGTGTCTTTGAAATCCTTGAAGTCGGCTTCGATTCTCTCTATTTCTTCACAAGCAACCCGAAGTTCTTCATCAGCTGTGGCTCGAGCATCCTCTTGTTGTCCAAGGATTTTTCGCATGCTCTCTAGTTCGGAGTCGGCCAGAGTTACAGTATCCTGCATTACAACATATCCAGATGAGTATCAAATTCATTTCATAAGCCGACACCTAGGAGTATAACAATGCTTGGGGGTTGTCAAAAGGATTGTTACAAGTCTCCAGCAGATTGCAAGCAGTATACTTGACACTTGGGTGCTAATGTATATCGGTTTTTTACTCTATATTAAGACTCGGCTCATCTTCTGAAAGATGACCCGACCCTTGGGGGCTACAGGTCGAACTTCAACTACTCTATATTATGACCCGAATCTACTTCAGAAAGATGACCCGACCCTTGGGGGTTACATGCCAAACTTTAGCTACTCTATATTAAGACCCGGCTCATCTTCAGAAAGATGACCCGGCCCTTGGGGCTACAGGTTGAAATTCAGCACTGTTATCAAGACCTGACTCGTCTTCATAAAGATGACTCGGCCCTTGGGGGGTACAAGTTGAACTTCAACAATTTTATCAAGACCCGACTCGTCTTCGTAAAGATGACCTCGGCCCTTGGGGGCTATAGGTTGAACTTCGGCGATTTAAATCAAGACCTGACTCATCTTTATAAAGATGACTGAGCCCTTGGGGGCTACATAAGGGGGAATAGATATGAGATATGTATGGATATACGTCATACGTTTTCTCATCATGCCTACTATGTTGGTCTCAATTTATCGACTTATGGAGAGGTTATTCAGATAACCAGAGTTCAACTCTTCAAAGGAAAGTTTTTAAATATTGGGAAGATCAAATTTGTTTTTACCTTCGTCAAGTGTTTCATCCTTGGCAGTATGCTTGGCCAGCGCAGTGAAGATGGGAATATTAAAACCCGTCCCAGTAACAACAACTTCTTCTTGAGAAGGAGCAGATTTTTGGATGTCTTGGGAGAACTTGGTGGATTGGGATCAATTTGTTGGCCTGCCTCTAGGACCACGTCCCTGGTATTCACTGGTTCATGACGAGAAGGTAGATCATCACTGGCGTCTTGGCGCACTGTGGGGGATTCAACACGAGTTTCACGAGGATTTGCCGGCTCAGGAGGATTAAGCTCCTGTGTTTCCATTTCATTGGCACTTCGATTCGTTAATGACCCGCATAATTTCTTCTTTTTGGCTTGAGCCGTGCATAATGACCGTAATACATCAAGGTATATATAAAGATTGAAGGAGCCAAATTAATATTATGTACAGAAAATAATAGTCTTACCCTGGATTGATAATAAGGGGTGGCAGCTTTGAAGGAGTTGAGTCACGTGATGATGGGGGCGACTCCTGATAATTTGAAAGAAAGGATCAAGAAGATGGCAGAAAAAGCTAGTTTCTGAAAAGGAAAGATGGAATGATAAGCACCTTGTTTGGACGTTTCTGAGAGACCGGCTTATTGGGTAGCCCATATACAACTTCACCCGAAGCACTTCGGGTATGGCACCTTGGAGTATATAGATTCTTCTTCAAAAGAAAATCAGGATCCAAATAAGCCTCTGCGTGAGATAAAGGAACTCTCCTAACGACCCGCCTTTGTGGCCTTGGAAATGAGTTTTCTGACCCAGAGGAGATAGAAATTACCTCGACAGCTTCATCTAGACTATCTTCTTTATCATTCTGCCAATAAGGAGGCGTTAGCAAGCTCAATTGTAGGTTGGCTTACCAAAATAAGGGTGTTACCTCATAATGGTTATCTACAGGTTCAAAATCGCCCATGGCTGATGATTCTGCTACAATGGCTTTCTTCTTTGGCTTCTTTGGGGCGTCTTTGGTTTTAACGACAGGAACTTTGGCTTGACGTCGATTCCAAAATGACGAGTTAGCATGTGATGGAGTTAGCAAAGGATAAGAAAGTTAAAACAGTGATAATCCTTGCAAAATAAAATGAGGTATGAAAAGGTTTGGTACCTGAGAAGCAGGATTCTGAGTATGGAAAGGTTTCAGCCCAGTTTTGCTACAAGCATCTTTTGTTCACCCAACAATTTCTTCACAATCTTGTTGATATCTTCAGTGTCAAGAAGGATGTTAAAACGCAGAGAGTTGTTCAAGTCGCCGTCATACTGACACATTAACGAGTTGCAGCAACTTAAGGGCAAGACACGCCAGTCTACCCAGCACCAGTTCAGATCAATACTAGTCAAGCCGTTAGCCATCACAACTTTAAGCTTATGATATACACTGGTGAGTTGAGTACGGTATGCATCAGTAATTAGACCGGGTAGCTCAAAGTTCACAGGAAGACGCTCAACCCTGTAACCCGACAGAGGATTCTCGTTGGCAGGGGATGTATCTTTGCAATAGAACCAGGTCTTACCCCAACCCTTAGGATGGCTAGGTAACGTGGCAGCTGGAAATCCACATTCCCTTCGCCTCTGGACATTGACCCCGCAAAGCTCCAAGCAGGGTCCATCAGCAAATTCATTATGATGATTAAGATAAAAGAATTCCCAGAATAGAAGAATAGAAGGTTCTATCCCCACGTAAACTTCACAAAATACTTGGAACTGGCATAAATTGGTTATGGAATTAGGGCCCAAGTCTTGAGGATGGAGGTTATAAAAGTGCAAGATGTCTCTGAAGAATTTTGACCCTGGAGGAGCAAAATACTGTTCAAAATGGTCGGCGAAAATCACAACTTCTCCCTCAGCGGGTGTGGGTCTTTCTTCCCCATAAGCGCTTCGCCATCCAATGGTCTCTTGGGACGGCAACATTCCAACAGTTACATATTCATTGGTTACTTCATTTGTGACCAAAGAGGACACCCAGTTGCATGTGGACGGCTTGGTCATGTTGGTGTTTTCAAAAAGATAAGAGCTGCACAAACGTATTTGGCAAGTTATCTAAGAGAAAAAAAAGCAAGAAGCAAAAAAATTAGGCTTGAAATAGTTTAGATGGCTACAGAGAACAATATTGTTCTTAAAGTCACCTAGATATGAGTCGCCACGAGGAGCAACAAAGATGGCACTAGAAGGGGGTGGCTTGCAGTTATGATTCAAGTCGCCCTATTGAAGAGGCCGCTTACAAAGGATTTGTGGTATTAATAGGTAAGCTGGTATAAGGGTAACAACAGCTTACAAAGGGGTCAAGATTTTAGATTTTGCCTAAGTACGGGACAAACAGGTTTCTACCAAATTGCATATGGATCTACCAAAGGTCCAAAAAGGGGGAAATTCAATAACCCTAGATGACAACAGCATGTGAAAGTAGTGGGGGTCATTATTTAATGGATCATACAAAGCGTCTAAGGGAAGCTATACAGGAGACTAGATCAGTACATCTACTGCACCCTAACAATGGGAAAATTTCCATTGAAAAATCAAGCAGGGCTGCAATCGTGACGTACACGGGATGAAAGAACCCTACTGAGCTATAGTGGATTAACACGCAGATCTGGAAAGAGGAACAGGCTTACCTGACGGCGCCGACGGCGGCAGACGAGATCTGCGATGTGGAAGTGAAGTCACGTGGTGTGGTATCCCTGGATCAGATCGTTCGGTGATGGAAGTTGCACGTCCCTGGATCAAATCGTTCGGTGATGGAAATTGCACGGCGGCGGCGCGATGAAGGTTCGAGGTGGAGGAAAATGAAGAAGAAGCATGGAAGCGATGTAAAAAGTGAAGAGGAACCCCCTCGTGAGTATTTAAAGGCTCGTGGCTAGAATAGAAACGGCAGGTGCGGGAATCAAGGAGGCTCAATAAATTTTGGAGCTAAGGGCACCTCGATTTTCGGGCTAACTGGATATGTGAAAAGAACCATTACAAAGAGCTGTTACAAAGGGCAGATGTGATGACATCATTGAGCCCCTTAATTTCGGGGGCGGGTGATGTCATTGGTGGATCGAGTAAGGACTTATGAAGACCTTTGAAGACGTCATTTCTACCTCGAAAGGCAAAGCATGAGTTGTGCACGAGCCGCCAAGATTAAAGAAAAGACTAATGACATGAATAAATTCAAGTCAATCTGGGCGTAATGTTGGGGATATTATCCTGCCATATAACCCGTCCTATGAGGCTGGGTCAAGTTGGTGGCGGCTCAAAGTTCATACTCAAGATGGGCCTTGACATACAAGGCATGAGGTGCAGGGCAGTTCATTAAAGAGAGTCGGCGGCAGCCCAGGACGCAAGGATGGCGAGTCTTGGCCCACGAGGGAGGAGGCCGCCAGGAGTTTCCTTGCTGAACAGAGCAAGGCGAGTTAGAAACATAATAGGTCATGAGTCACAACGTGACCCGGACTCTTGTAAACCTTGGGTCTACACATGTATATAAAGGCGAGTCTCTAGGACTGATAGACTTAAGTTACAACCAATCGAGATCTAGGTCAGCTAAACCACACCCTTGTAACTGGTTTCATCATCAATACACACAAAGTAGGACGTAGACTTTTACCTCCATCGGAGGGGCCGAACCTGGGTAAACTTGTCTCTCGTTCCCGATCAACCCCTTTGAGTCGCCACATGGTTGTGATGGCTTCACCACTAAGACCTTTCATGAGGACATCTGTCGTGATAAAACGATGACAATTTCCCTTGCTTAAGAAACCAAGGTTTAGCAAACCAATAGGAATATTAATCCTCAACCGTGTTCAAAGGCTGCAAACAAAAGAGAAAACAACTTTCACCCAACGCAGGCAAGAGGGTTGTCAATCCCCTTGATCTCGTTATTTGTAAGAGAATGTGGTGTGTAGATAATTGTAGGTAGTTGTGACTTGCAAAACAAAATAAAAGACAAATAATAACAGCGAGGAAATTATAAGTTTTTTGGATATATAAGTGACTATACTCGGGGGCAATAGTGTTCTCTAGTGGCATCTCCCATGAAAGCAACATACGACGGGTAAACATATTACTGTTGGGAAATTGCTAGAACAACGGATAGTTATGCGGTTTTCACGGCAATGATCATGTATATATAGGCGTCATGTCCATAAGCAAATAGGTCGACTCCTGCCTATACCTACTACTATTACTCCACCCATCGGCCGCTATCGAGCATGCATCTAGAATATTAAGTAAAACAGAGTAATGGTTGGAGAACAATGACATGATGTAGACAAAGTAAACTCAATCAATATGAATAAACCACATCGTTTTGTCCTTAGTTGAAGCAACACAAAGACAGATCTTGTCCCCTTCTGTCACTGAGATATAGAAATTCGCTAGGTTGAACCCACTAACACACATCTACCACTGAGGAGAAATCAAACTACTCGGAGAAAGGAATTCAATAGACCAGACAAATTTACGATGCTTTGATGATCATGTAAATAAGAATCATAAAACTCAAAGAAGATTCAAATACTTTTCATGACTAATATGAACATAAACCCACAATTCATCAGATCCCAACAAACACACAATACAAAAGAATTACATCGGATATGTCCAAGCAAAGATGTGATGATCATTGTATTGAAGATCAAGAGAGAGAGAGAGAGAGAGAGAGAGAGAGAGAGAGAGAGAGAGATAGAGATAGCCATCTAGATACTAACTGCGAACCCGTAGTTTTATGGTGAACTACTCACGCATCATCATGAGGGCAGCAAGGTTGATGAAGAGGTCCTCCGTGATCGATCCCCCCTCCGGCAAAGTGCCGAAACAGAGCTCCAGATGGGGTCGCCGTGGAATAGAGACTTGAGGCAGCATAAAAAGTGTTTCATGGATATATTTAGGGTTTCTAGAATATTGGCAATTTATAGGCCAGAGAACGAGTCAAGAGGATCCACATGGAGGCGACAAGGCATGAGGGTGGGCCACCCCCCTGATTGCATCATGTTTCCTTGTGAGCTCCTCGTGTTGCTTCAGGTCTTCTCCCGAAGCTTCCAGGTTTTCTTTTGGTCTAGAAAAAATCATAAAAAAGTTTTGTGGAAATTGCACTTCGTTTGGTACTGAAAACCTAAAAAACCAAAAACATGCACAAAACAGCAACTCGCACTAGGCACTGGGTTAATAGGTTAGTGTTCAAAAATAATATAAATTGGTGCATTATGACCCAAAAAGTATCTTTAGATGATAATATAACAACATGGAACAATCAAAATTATAGATACGTTGGAGACGTATCAACATCCTTCAGGAACAGTATTTCGGATGAATGGCTACCTCGGACGCTCGGGCAGGACAAGCCGAGAACAATGTCAACCCTGACCTTGCTTATGACCCACTTTTGTGCGGGCGTGGACATCTTTCTAGCTCATCCAAACAACCCTCCCAGAACCCCCAACACTTCTGAAGTTCAGGACGGCAACGGGAAGCCACGGTGCAACAAGATGAAGCGTCAACACAAGTGCGGTGAAGACGAAGACACGAGAGTCAATGTCGAATTTAGCAACTCAAGATTTGGACCGTGGAAGAAACCCTCTAAGGGGAATCGGGATGGACTGGTCGTGCTAGACAAAATAATGGACAAGCCCTGCCAGATCCATGGCACCTCACACAAGCCCGCAACCCACACCAACCGTAACTGTTGGGTGATCAAACACATGAGCAAACCTACAGCCGAGAACTAGGGCAAGAGTCCCCGCGGCAAGGATGATGACGAACCTCGCAGGCCGAGCAATGGAGGCCAAAAGCAATTCCCTCTTGAGGTCGAAACTGTGAACATGATCTACGTCACACACATACCAAATAAGGAGAGTAAGTGTGTGATTTGGGATGTCTATGCCATAGAGCATGTGGCCCCAAAGTTTAACCCATGGTCGGCATGCCTGAGCACCTTTGACCGCATGGACCACCTGAGCAGTATTCGTCATGGGGGTTCGGCGGACCTGGTACTTGACCCCATTATAGATTCCACCTTACTAGAATCCCCATGGACACAGGCAATAGCC
This sequence comes from Hordeum vulgare subsp. vulgare, assembly GCF_904849725.1. NCBI lineage: Eukaryota > Viridiplantae > Streptophyta > Magnoliopsida > Poales > Poaceae > Hordeum > Hordeum vulgare. Next base: position 293,677,065 of record NC_058520.1, on the reverse strand, counting down.
TTAATTTAATTTACGCAGATACAATGAGGAAAATGGGTATCGATCCATCACGGATCAAACCTAGTAACACTACATTTAAAGGAATAATTCCTAGCATCGAAGCCCACTGCTTGGGCACCATAATTTTGGAAGTAGTGTTCGGCTTCTGCAGCAAAGTTTTTATCTTTGACATCGTCCCTTTCACAACTGCTATCATACACTTCTCGACCATACACCATTCGCTCGCGTTAGTGTGTTCCCCATTATGCATGCCTAAAGCTTAAGATACAAGGACCCAAGGGTGGTATCACTGTCAATGGTAACACTAAGTGTTCACTCAGAACTGAGGACCACACAACGGCTTTGGCAGCCGAAATCCACACCATCAATACAACTCCAAAGCACCATATCGCTGTTAAGGAACGGGGGTTGAATAAACGAGCCCGAGTCATGCCATAGTTCCTAGATTCTTCCCATGATTAGCACAAATAGGGATACGCTCCCCATAGCAGGGCTTTGCTAGCCATAAAATAAGTGCCCCGAATGCACAATTTCGTGCTCAAAATACTATGGGCATCTGTGGGGACCGAATACATAAGGACCAAGTATCCGGCTTGACCGAGCTGTGGTGAAACATGTCATCACACAATATCATGTACCATCAAGGACCTACTCTACATTAAGCTAACATAATTCTGCGACTTCTCAAGACCTTCTTTTACAAAGGCCTGCTCGCCGACTACTACCTCCTCTAAAGGAGAACTTCCCAGAGAGCAAAGGCGCACACGTGCAATAGGGCGTAGTAAAGGACATCAAGCCATTCGCAAAGACCCAGTGTAAACCTTTCCTCTATAGGTTTATTTTTAAGTATCTGTAACAGTTGCTTGGGAAGATCACATTGTACTGGTAGACGTCATGAGTTCATTGGATATAAAGACCAATTTTCACTACCCCATGGCAGTCATTCATATTCCATAGCCTTTTTCTATTTTCTTCTTTTTTCGCTCTTCAACACCAAAACAAGCCAGTTTGGTACATATTTTAGACTGGATCGGCTAATCGACCGAGGGATCTACCATACAGCTCGCCCGAAGCATCACCCTCACACCATTTTTACCCTGTGTCTTCGGTGTCTTGGATATTACTTTATACGCATCATTTCCAAATTATGTCTTTGGTCAATAGGTGGGTTGACCGGCTCCTGTGCTTACCCTTTTATGTTTCGCATGTTCAGATAAAAGGGTAAAGGGAGAACCACTGTGATTGTACTTCTAGTTCGCATGGTTAAGCACCTTAGAGTAGAAAGCAGAACACCTACTGGCATAATAAGCGCGATCCGATCTGCGATCCGATGACAAGTGTGCAACCAAGAATCGATGGAGGTTCACCGTGTTATACATAGGGTTTTAAGTTACATAAACCAAGTGATAATGGTTTTTAACCTCGATATATCCGAACATCACAAAATATAGGGGGCTAGTAAGTAGTCCCCGCATTCAAGCTCCTATGGTTAAATGAAAGCATTAAAGTCGCATAGTCTGATTGCCTCGTTTCCTTCTGGACTACCGCCTCCAAGCACCAAGACGTTGGCTAAGGGTAATAGCGCAGAGGTAGAAAACACCCATGGTAGCATGTACTAGGGGCCTGGAGCCGACGACTGGTAACTTTCAGATTAAAATAGCCACACATGAGTCAAAAATAAACAAAGCAAAGAATGATATTTCATGCAAAGTGACAACACTATAATGCACAAAAGTTTAACTATCAATACAGGATAGTACTTTCACTCAAGAATTACATCCTTCGGGCACTGGATTTCTATCACCTGAGTGGGGCGCCTATGCTCCTTTCCAGGCTACGGAGGTCCGGTGGCCATTTCGGTTGGCTTTAACTTTGGCCAAGCACAATGGTCTTCATGAACGTCATTTCAGCTACCTCAATGCATATGGAGCACTTCAGGACGTCAATCAGGGGCGCAACGATGATCAGATTCTACACGAGGCTAAAGTAGCTGCTCGGGAGTAGCTCTTAGGCCATAGCCTGATGTAGAGGTCGTTCATGGTCGGCTTTGCCATCCGATGCAACTCCATTAGTTGTTTCAGCTGATCGGAGACAATGAGAGGTTGCTAAGGGGCTTGGAACTGGGCCCATAACAGCCTCAGATCGGCATCCCCTTCCTGGGGCGCATAGTGCCTTGCCGCATCCGCCACACTCTTCGGGAGGTCCACAAACGAGTGTGGAGAATGCCATACCCAGATGAGCAACACAGACCTTTTCCCACTAAAGACACATTGCAGTAAGTATCGCTTACCATCTGAAATTCGTTTGATTTGGTGGATATCCTTCTAGTGGCCTTGAGCTTACATCCGTGCCTCCTCGATCAATGTGGTAAAAGAGGACAACTCACACGCTTGGTCCTTATTCTTTTTCTCAAGGTCCTCACATTTAGTGATGGCTTCCTTGAGAACTTGTTGTACTTCAACAATCCTAGCCTCGTGCTTGTCACTCGCGGACTTTGTCGCAATAGTTCGGCAGCTGCTCGTTCGACCGTCGCCTTCTGTTCAGCAGCCTCTTGCCTCGCCATGTTCAGCTCGGCCTTGAGGTTCTCGACCTCCCCGGCGGGAACTATAGTTGTCATAAAAACACCCCGTACTTAAGGATAAAAGCAAAAATACCTTGTTTAAATGAGGAAAATAATGATGGTAGTCCATTTTGGAGTTACCTTGTGCGTCGTCAAACCGCGTGTTGAGAAGATCGGGTTCCTCCTCGGAGCTCTTAAGCTTCCGACTTACTTTTGCCAACTCCAGTGCGCCTGGGGGTTGCTTCCGAAGACGGGGCCTGCATAAGCAATTCATACGTGTCAGACTCCCAAGTTATAGTATTTTGAACCCTCTGCTAGGTTTTTCTACCATCCTGCCACAGTCGGGCTACAACTCATTTTAATATTATAAGTGTTTTTTCTGCACTATTTTGACCCCCGCACGAGTTTTTCAAACTCACACAAGGCTTGGGGGCTACTGAATATGTGGATTGCATATAAATCCATAAATTAAATTAGTTTGTAAAAAAAGACTTTTGTGTAATTTACCTTGAAGCCCGTCAGCAAGCCGCTAAAAACTTCCTTCAATCAGCAGTCAAGGAATCATATGCTTTGTAAAACCGCACCCAAAAGAGTGTGGTGTTCTTCAGTGATGGAGGAGTCATCCAAACTCTCCTCCATCATGGTCGGCCACCCGATTTGGGTCGGCTCTATTGCGGGCGGCTCTGGGTGTGACATTGTGGTTTCTCCTCTCAGAGAAGCCGGGATAGACGACTCTGGAGGCTTGGATGTCTCCCGAACTGTCTTCAGAGAGAGCTCGGGTTCACCGGGCCCCCTCTTTGCTTGTCAGGAGGGATTCACCTCACCCGGTCTATGGCAGCCGAGGTGTAAGCCTCGTCCATGATATCATCACACCCGCCCCTTGTGTCCGGCTCGGGGAGGATTTTCCGGATACCACTTCCCCTACCTCCTTGGTAACCAGGGGTAGGGTATTGTGAAACGCGGTCCCGCTCTCTGCCAGTTCGGATGGCGGGGAGTCCCCTTCCGAGGCTTGGTCGGCACAGAAGTCACACGGTGGGATGCAATGGGAAACATATGTATACAATCTACAATAAAACCTTAAATGAGAAAAAATAATATGATTTTTCCATTCATACCTTTATGCCGGGGGCTTGACCCTGGAGTTCCTTCGAGGAACCCTTTTGAAGGTCTCAGGCTCCTCGGCGGAGTCCTAGACATCATCAAACACGGCCACCTTGGCCTTGCATTGCCTTTTTGGGATAGTGGGAGCTAAATCTACCTCGACGTCTTCGTACGCCACCCTCTTCTTTGTGTCGGAGCAGCTGCTCTCCGCCCTGTCCTCTACCTACTCCCCCTCAAGAGCAAAAGGGATGTGTGCATCTTCGGATCTACTGTCTGGAGGTCCTTTTGAACGGAGGTCTCCTAGGGCCTCCTTCTTCTCTTTCTCCTTCTCTTCCTTCTTCTTAGGCACCATGTATGGATTTTTGACCAGCATGGTGCTACTTCTCAAACAACAGAGCCAGAAATTGGCACATTGACGGAGACTTGGCTTGCGTTTGTTTTTCCCTTGAAGAGGAAAGGGTGATGCAGCATAGGAGCAGTAAGTATTTACCTCAGTTTGAGAACCAAGGTGTAATGCCCCAAGTGTGTAATTGCCATATTTGGAACCTATTGCATGTGGGTCCACCTTGTCATGGAAATAATGTTGTCATTTTGTGCCATGATATCATGTGTCTCTTATTTTGGTGTGTCCCTTGCATGCATGCATAACATAATGTGTCTCATGCCATGTGTTCTTGTTGTTGCAAAGTGGTCATGTGTTTCCATGTGGTGTTTGAGGTCTTGAGATGAATGTGACCTTGTAATTACATGTGTTGATGCATAAGTGAAGTTGTGGGCTGATATAGTGGAGTGTGGTGTTTGGCATTGTTTTTCAAACCCCCTTGTTGGTTTCAAACCTTTCTCTCTTTAATTCTCAAGTTCAAAACCTATTTGCTCCTATGCTGTTTTAAAAATGTTACACCTTTAGCCCATTTTATTTGGAGTGTGCGCATGTAGGAGAGGGGTTTTTAAAACCTCTTTTGGTTGAGGTTTTTCTTTATTTCAGATTTATTTAAATCTGTTTGGCAATTATTTTTAGTTGCCCAATTAGCCATTTTGGTATTTTATTTATTTGGGGCATAATTCCCTTATTCCGAGGGATATTTCACCTCTAATTTTATGCCCTTAGTTTTTCCTAGGAATTTAGTTGCATGTGATGACATATTTTAATTAGAGAGGGCCTCAGGTTTCCTTTCCCTCTCTTCCTGGCAGCGACAGCCCAACTCATCGCTGGCCCAACTTCTCTCCCTCTCTCGCTGAAGCCCAGGAGACGTTCGTCTCCTTCCTCCCAACGTCACGCCTGTACGATCATTCCTCAGCCTCCCGATCAACGTGACCTCGATCTTGCGGCTCCAGCTCACCCCCCTAGGGCCATATAATCTCTCCTCTCCCTCCCCCAGGCGGCTAGGGTTCCTCCTCTCCCTCGTCCTCTCCCCCCAAGCGCCGCCAGGGCATCACCTCGTCGTCTCCAACGCCATGGCCGGCTACTGGTGAGCTCGACGCCGGTGGACCGTTGCTCCTCCTCCTTCTCCAACCAGTGCAAGAGGGTGCGGTCGTCAAGGGAGGCCCATTCCCGTCAAGAGAAAGCAACGGGAGCGACCACATCGTCGGCCTCGTCATCCTCCTCTTCCTCCTCTACGGTGGCCGTTCCTGCTGCACCTCGTCGTCATTCCTTCTTCTTCCATGACGCATCGCCCTCCTCCCTCGTCTCCCCCTCGGTGAGCAGCCGTAGATCAGTTCCTTCCTCTCCTACGCAAGCATGGGCTCGAGCTCGTCGTGGGTTCGCTCGGGCGCAATAGCAGGCAACAACGCTGGCGAAGGCAACAGCTTCTGCTCGTTGTTGGTAGTGGTACTGGGGTGGTCTCGAGGCAGGAATGGATCCCCTGCGTATCCTACTTCCTTCTCTGCAGCGTAGATCAACCGTTGGAGTTCGTGGTAGTCGCCGCCGTCCCCTCCGTTTCGTTCGCCGGCGAGATGTACCGTAACAGAGAGGTGCATTGTGTTGTTGTGTGTGCGTGGGGTGCAGTGTTGTGGTGCATGTGGTGCTCGCAGGTTACGGCAGCAGGAGGCGTGCCCTCCTCGTAGCCCTAGTGCACCCCGTCGTAGCGCGGCAGCAGCAACAGAGCAGTGCCGGCAAGATTCCTTCCCTGCTCTGGCAAGCCATCGGAGCAGAGTAGTAGAGAATGATCCCTTTTCTTCTTTCCTGCTGCTTCCGGTTCAGACTTCGAGCCGTAGCCCAGTGGTAGCTGTGATGTGTGCCTGTTGTGAGGTCGTGGGCTCGATCCCCCTCGGTACATTTTTTCTCTGGCTTTCTATTTTCCCTCCAGCGCAGTAGCTACAGAGAGAGGATACCTTGTTTGGCCTCCTTGTTCTGTCGAGCGAAGCAGAGCAGCGCAGTGGTGTAGTGGGTTGCTGAGCACCAGGGGCACAGGGGATCGAATCCCAGTGTGCCCCCTTTTATTTTTTTTCCTTCTTGCTAAATGTTTTATTTCCTCTTTGCTATTGTAGATTCTGTTGCAACCATAGGTGGCCATGGCATCTTGTTTCTATTATTTTTCTTTGTTGTTATAACTAGGCTAGGTGATGTAGTGTGTGTGGATGGCTTGTGAGAGGTACATGTGTGTATGAGGCCATACAAATATGGTGATAGCTTTACATGTTGTGTGTGCATGTTGGTGCTTCCTAGTAGTTTATCCTAGGTGAAGCTAGCAAGTGAAGTGGTAGCTTGTGTAGGCTCTTCTTTGTTGTAGGTTCTATCATTTGTTGATGCACTAGGTAGTGTGTTTGTATATGGAGTTGACCTTGTTCTAGTTGGTTGCTAAGATAATATGTGTGAGTGTGTGGTGATGATCTTGAGCATGTTGTGCTTGTGGGTGATGTGGTATAGGTGTGTGTGTGAGTAACATCCCACCTTGGCAAGCAAGCCTTGCACCTCCACATGTCCATATGTGAGAGGACATGGCATGATATTTGTGTGAGAAGCTTAATAGTAGGGGTTGTGAAGTTGATGTGCATGACACAAACATGGGGTTCAAACCCCCATGTCACTTTGTCATTGTGCACATGAGCTCAACCTTTGTAGTTGTTGTTTAGTAGGAACTACATGAAATGATGTCCATTCCTAGGCATGATTTGGAGTAGTTCCCTCTCCCTTAAATTGTGGTCATTTGATCCAAGTAGATGCCCACATTTTATATATGTTTTAGGGGTAGATACTCACAAGGAATCTAGTGATGAAGTTAGTTTTGCCATTGGGATACTTTATGGAGTGGACATATTCAGATTTGTTGCAAGTTTGATCTTGGTTTCCATGGAATAGGTGGAGCCCAAGGGCATGAGTTTTTGTGTGATAGTGGTAGGAGTTTTTCTCTACATCATAGTGGTGTCATTTATCACTTGGTGATATTTTTGTGCAAACTATGCCTAGACAAAGTGGGCATGTGGCTGAAAAAGTCCAGCTTAGTGAAATCTGGAATTTCACTAAGTCTGGGAATTCTGGAAACATTTTCTTCTCCTATAGATGAGGATGTGCTGGTCATTGTGTTGAGAACTAGCCTTAGTTCAGTGCTAGGATTGTGGACCTGATATTTTGTGAAGGTCCCTGTCAAATTTAATATCATTTGGAGTCCAGTAGGTTGTGTTTTGATTGCTGTCAAAAAGCTTCAGAACAAAGACAAAAATTCAGGTGCAGGATTTTTCACTAAGTCCCTGAGATCTGATGGTTTTGGGAAAGTTTGTGGCCTTGTATCTTCTAGAGTTTAATTCCTGTTGCTGTGATTCTTGCTGGTGCTTGTAGTGTTCTTGGTTGGCTACAGCCACATATATTATTTGTCATATTTAGAGGGCTGTAGCTATGTTGCATGTAGCTCACAAAGAGCTAAGATGCAGATTATGGCAGATTGAGTAGTATAGTCTCTTTGATCATTGTGTGTGTAACATCCCAATTTTCCTAAATTCGGATGTTAATAGATCATTCATATGCATCTCATATTTTTATGCGTTATTTGCTCTTCTGAGAATTTTATTCATTTTGCAACTTCGGGCAATTTATTTGAGTGGAGATAATATGACTTCTCCCGTGTGAAATAAAAAGTTCGTGATATTTAAAATGTCGTTCGGGGTTATCCGATTTGATTTTGCAAGTTTTTATAATGCCCGAAATTATTTTTAGTTAAGTTTTTAAATGCTATTTGTGTGGCCTATTGCATTAAAAATATTTTCAAAATATTGCATTAGGTGGAACTAGGTTCCTTTATTATTTATTAAGATATTTATTTTATACTTATAGATATATCTATATTAGATTTTAATATATGTATCTATATATACCTATAAATATATATTACTATATGCGTTTGGTTTTAATATAAATACGTATGTATTTTTGTATACGTATTTTATCGTTATTTATTTTTCTCTGTTTGTTTTTCTTTAGAAAAAACATATATTATTTTAAATTTATTTTTGAGGTTTTGTTTAAAAAAAAAAAAGATTAGCTGGCCAGGCCGAGCCAAAGGCTCAGCCCAGCCAGCACCGCACCAGCCAGCTGGCCCCGTCGCTACAGGGACCGAGTCCCAGGCTAGCGCTAGCGCTAAGCTAGCACATGCCAGGGGCGAACCCCAGCACTCCAGGCCACCTTGCCAGGCTCCAGGGAACCCACCGAGCCAAGAGCCCAGGACTCCTTTCTCAGCGCTCCCGTGAGCAGCTCCCTTGCCCACGTGCCCAGCGCCTTGTCCGCCCCAGCCCCGTACTCGTATCTTCTTGCCCCGTGACCGAGACCGAGTAGCCCTTCCCAGGAGTTTCCATCGCGCCAGGACTTCTCCTCACGATAAAGCCTCAGGATCAGAAGCCCTTGATCCCGATTCGCACAGCGCCAACGCCTCGCACACGCAGCAGCCTCGAGCACCGCGGAGCAACGCCGCACACGTCCGAGTTCGTCCGTGTTCGTCGGAGTTCGCAGAGCCGCCGTCACCGGAGTCCGTTCGACCGCCACCGGAGCATCATCGGAGGAGCCACACCGAGACGGTTCCGTTTTTCCCCGCTGTTCGTGGTGAGAACGCACGCACGAGCCGTTTCATCAAACCCGATGAACAGCTTCAGGACGAAATTTAGTCTATTTTTAATCTGTTTTTAACTCTGTCAGATTCTCGGTATAATTTTGAAACGCGTTTATCTTTTTACTCGTAACTCCGATTCAGGAAATTATTTTTCCTGTGATCTCGTATTGATGAGTAGAACATGTTAGAACCAGTAGTTTTCAGTTTTACGAAAATTATTTTTTTTTGTTAAAACAGATTATTTTAAACCTACCGGAGGCCATATTTTGCAAACCGTTCATCCGGTTTAGTTGATTCTTTTTGCGTTGTCATCGTATCAGCATGTAGATGATTTTATACCTGCTGCCATACTATTTATGCTTTGGTTTTTAAACAAGTTGTTTATTTGCCGATGATTTTATTTGGTGTTATTTGATTGTGGTGATTGATTGGTGTGATTGTTTGCAACGTGTAGATTGTGCGGAGTGCGACGCAAACTATTGTCAGGAGTGTGACCTTCTGAACCAGGATCAAGGCAAGTTACATATTGATCATCCTTTACCTATTATTTTTCTATGCATGTAGTATTATATCACCCTATGAAAATTATGCATGTTTAGGAATATTATTATTATTATTGCTATGCTATTGAACTATATCCCCTCGTCATTGAAAGATCGTGCTAGATATATTTTGCTATGCTATGTAGACGGGGATTGGTTCCTGTATTCATTGAGATTATGTGAGGATTACTACAAAATAAATTGAGTAGTAATTCAGGATATAATACACCTCTGGGCGGATATGGTATTGCTGGGTGGTTTCAAGAACATCATGGTTTCTACCCTCTGAATGTAAGTGGAATGCCGCCCAGGTTCAAAAAGATCAAACAGACTTAGTGACTAGTAGCTTCCTTGTGCGACCACTGGCCATTATGGGCTCTGGCTTAGTTGATCAGTCGTGGAAACCTTACCCGGATGTGCCAGCTGATGTAGCTATGATAGGTGGGATGGGCCTCCTGTGGGACTAGGTGACTGCTTCTGAAAGACTTCGTCTCAATCTTCGGGTTGGGTCCAGTGGGTACAGCGTACTAACCTCTGCAGAGTGTATAAACTAATCATGATTAGCCGTGTCCCCGGTTATGGACAATTTTGAGCAGCTAGGCCATTACAGTTGTTGGATGATCTTGACAGATGACACACTTAATAAAACTTGGTGGGAAACTTAATAATGGTAATAGGTTGGAGTTGGAGATGCCAATTCAACCATATGTGAATTATTTAGCAAACTAATTAAAACTTGACTATTAGGTAGCTATGAGGATAAAATCAGCTTTCTGCAAAATAACCATCAGCCTTTCTCTTGTTATACTATGCATATACATGTAGGTCTGTTATATTACTTTTCTTGTGTAACTTGCCAATACATTCAAAGTATTGACCTATATGGCTGCAATGTATCATGTTGCAGGATATTCAAACGAGGAGTAAGGTACCGTTAGGGTCGCGAGTCTTCACTCAACATCGCCAGTGGGCTATGATGGGACTCATCGTTATTATTCTGCTACTTTTCCGCTGTTTATTAGTATAAAGCTAGCTAAGTGCTATGCAGATTGTTATATTTTATAAATTCTGGATCATACGTTATTATAAATGATGCACTTGCTATATCTGGTTTTCATCTATACTGTGTGTGCTAGCGAGTCGATCCAGGGACTAGCACAGTAAAGCACAGAGACTCAAATCCTTCGAGGTTTGGTCGTTACAGTGTGTGCTTAGTTGATGTTGTGGTGTTCTTCCTTGCTCCAATGCATTCATGTTGGGTTGTTATATGTCTTGGCAACCTGGGAATACCAGATTTGTGCCAATTGTGGGTGTGGTGTTGATTCTTCCACGTAGAGCTTCATATATGGTTTCGTTGATTCCTGTTGATCCGTAGCTCCGTTTTCAATGATCCTTATATGGTTTTGCATCATTTTCACGAGCGGCATCTGTTCATGCCATCCTTATGCATGTCAAAATAGCTTAGTGTACAGTCCTGTCCAGAAACTTGCAGTAGTTTATTTTGCTTGTGCTAGTGATAGAAATAGTGGTGCATGCTCATTTTTCATCTCATGCATCATGTGATTGTTGCATCTTGTGGTGCTGCTGTTCATTGGCTGTTATTCTTATGTTGGGTAGCACCGGGATCGGAGAACGAATACGTGGAGTCAGGAGAGTACGTGCAGGACGAACAAGAACCATTCCAAGCTGAGGATATCACAGGCAAGATGACATGACCTTGATTCCATCTCTAGACTTGTTATGCTAGTTTCGTTTCCATGTCATATTGCTCGCTGCCTAGCACTGAAATTAAATTGCCTCTTCATATGCCATGAGCCCAAACACTGTTCCCCTTCCTAGCTGAAAGTGCGTTATATCGACTAGAGGGGGGTGAATAGAAGATTTTTAGAACTTCATCACTGAGGAAATTCCTTTTGAGGAAATTCCTCACTGATGACTAACTTACAGCGGAAACAGTAAAGGATCAGACATGCAAACATTCACACCAGCAGTATTTCAGAGTGAAGAATGTGAAAACAGATTGCACAGTAAGCACGCACGCAGAATACAGATGATGATTAACTATTGTGAAGAATTTGGGGTTGAGGAAATTCAGAGAAAGTCTTCAGCAAATTCTTCAAACAGTCACAGTGAAAGTCATCAACACATAATACAGAGAAAGTAAAGAGTTGAGGAATTAGAACCCGTTTCTCAGTGAAGACAGTCGTTGATGACCCAGTTCCAACTGCTGTGATAGTTGTACATCTGGTTTGGAGCAGCTTGGTATTGAAACCAAAGGACACCCAGTCCCGGGACACACAGTCCCTACCGTATTCTCCTTGAGCTAAGGACACACAGTCCTCGCCCAACACTCGTGGTAAGTCTTCAGGGAAGGCTTCCAAACCCTCACAAACTTGGTCACTCGACGATCCACAATTAACTGTTGGAACGTTCTAGACCATGACGCCTAACCGTCTTGAGGATGCACAGTCCTCAAAGGTAAAAGGCTTCAGTCCCACACAGGAACAACTTCTTCAGTGATGCTCAATCACTAGGTTTGGTTTGTGGTTTCGGTGGGTGGTGTATTTCCTCACTGATGAATTACTCTCGAAGACTCTGAGGAATTTGGGTTGCTCTTATGACAAGTGTCAGTTTCTAACGGAGCAGCCAACTAGCTAGTGGTTGTGGGGGTGGCTATTTATAGCCTGGGAGCATCCCGACATGATTTGACACTAATGCCCTTAAATAATATGACCGTTGGAGTGGATAAGACCAGTGACTTGGCGTGGTTATCGAAACGGACGGACCCTCAACTGTGAGAGTCCTCATGTCACTCATATTCCTCACTTGAGGCTTTTGGTAGGATTAGGCTTGGGTTGAGCATCATGAGGAAATCCATTCCATAGTGTAACTTCGACCCCCTTTAACAGTACGGTGTTCCTATTACTGAAATGCGAAGAAAGTAAAACAGAAAGTGTAAATCTTCATGCTTCAAATTCTTCAGAATGAATTTCTTCAGGAACCACCGGACTTCTCAATATCAGTATCTTCATGAGGAATATCGATTTCATCGCAGATTCCTCGCGATTCATTTCTTCAGCTTCAGACCAATTTCTTCAACTGAAGACATACATTTTTAGGGGTCAATATTCTTCAAATATCTCAAACTCCTCAATGACTTATAGATCCTGTGTACACTCATAAACACATTAGATACTTAACCTATAAGTCTTCAAACCACCAAAATCACTAAGGAGCACTAGATGCACTTACACTAGCAAAACTTGTATGGCTAAGTAGGCTTTGCTCATCTACTAATGTTAGTATTGCTAGGTGCAGGTGCTTTGACTCATGTGATAACATGAGCTTGATATTATTATCTTAAATTATGTTATTTAATTAATGCACCTATATACTTGGTAAATGACGAGAGGCCTAGCCTTTTGCCAGGTGCTTTGTTCCGTTATTGTCGCCTTAGTTACCGGTTACCGGTGTTTGATTCCATAATGATCGCTCCTAACACGTTCGGGGTTGTTATGGGGACCCCCTTGATAAATCGCGTAGTGCTAAGGCTTGTCCGGCAGGACCCAACATTGGTGTTAATTTGCTAATCACTTAATAATAATCTGCATAGGGAATGATCACCCCGAGGATGTTTAATCAACAACCCGGGGCAGTGCTCCTCATGAGTGTTGGTCCAACATGGACAGACTGCGGGGGCCACCACGGGGAAACTTGGGGTTTGGCTCCTGTAGGCTTTTCCATCCGTCGTGTCCTGAGACTGAGATACGCGGATCTTATCAGGGTCGTTGACACGACGGGAGGTCCTGCTAGCCTTGTCTTGCCTTAGCGGTATATCTTGCGTATAGGAATCCCAGTGAAGCTTTGGTTTTCCCCAGAGTTGAGGTTTTCCTCTAAGGAATCCGACGAGATCACGAGATTCGTGATAGAGGATGCCTTTGCGGCCTGTGTACGTTTGTCATGGACTAGTTGGAGCACCCCTTCAGGGTTTAATCTTTCAGAAAGCCGTGCCCGTGGTTATGTGGCAACTTGGAATATTTTGTTAACATCCGGTATTAGAGAACTTAAACATAAGCTAATAAAATTGCCAACTCTGTGTGTAACCGTGACTGTCCCCTCGAAGATCTCTCTTCGATCAGGAACACGGTGGGGTTATGAATGCCGTACGTAGGTGTTCAAGATCACTTAGTGATCAGGTAATCCCGACCGCTAGTGTAGACTACCTTCAAAGTTTCTTTACGTAAGTTAGCCACTTAAACAAGCTTAGGATGCTGCAGCCTTATACAATTCACCATTACCCTTCCTAATAACATGGCTAGTTCTGGCACCAAGGTCTTAGATTGCTGAGTCCCCGTGACTCACGGATTCCTCCGAAACTCCCAACAGGTACAGGTACCCCAGGGACAGATGATCCCGACGGCACCCAGCTGGCGTGGCAGTACGACGTGGAGACAGACCGCCTCTACGTGAACTATCCAGAGGACTGAGGCGTGGTCGTGATCATGGGCCTGCAGGCCGGGTAGCATAGCATTTCCATGTTTTGTAGTTCGTAGCGGAACTACCTTGATTGTATCTATGATGTACTCTGAGTTATTAATGAGAAGACAGTTGAATCCCGAATTGTCTACTTTCATTATTATTTGTGCTATGTTACTCGCTTGCAAAATGCTTAGATGCGCTTCTTTCCTATTCGAGGGCCTCGACCCCCAGATCGGAAAGCACCGCATCTTGGTCGTTACACAAGGTATCAATCCAGTAGGAGAATCTCGTCAAGTCTAGAGTACCTGCGCGAACACAAAAGAGCTTGCACCCAACGCTATAAAGGTGTTGTCAATCCCTTCAAGATTGATTGCAAAGTGAGATCTGAAGGCAGAAAGTGCAATGTAGTAAAAGAGTAAGGCTGAAAATATGGTGTGAAGTAGACCCGGGGGGCATAGTGTTCACTAGAGGCTTCTCTCAAAATAGCAAATATTACGGTGGGTGAACAAATTACAGTCGAGCAATTGGTAGAACCGCGCAAAGTCATGACGATATCTAAGGCAATGATCATACATATAGGCATCATGTCCGAGACAAGTAGACCGATACTTTCTGCATCTACTACTATTACTCCACACATCGACCGCTATCCAACATGCATCAAGTGTATTGAGTTCATGACGAACAGAGTAACGCCTTAAGCAAGATGACATGATGTAGAGGGATAGACTCAAACCAATGATGAAAACCCCATCTTTTTACCCTTGATGGCAACAACACGATGCGTGCCTCGCTACCCCTTTTGTCACTGGGTGAGGTCACCGCACGGTATGAACCCAAAAACTAGCACTTCTCCCATTGCAAGAATCATATATCAAGTTGGCCAAACAAAACCCACAACTCGAAGAGAATTACAAGGATATGAAATCATGCATATAAGAGATCAGAAGAAACTCAAATAAGATTCATAGATAATCTGATCATAAATCCACAATTCATCGGATCTCGACAAACACACTGCAAAATAAGATTACATCGGATAGATCTCCATGAAGATAATGGATAACTTTGTATTGAAGATCCAAGAGAGAGAAGAAGCCATCTAGCTACTAGCTAAGGACCCGTAGGTCTATGGTGAACTACTCACGCATCATCGGAGAGGTCATGGTGTTGATGAAGAAGCCCTCCGTATCCGAATCCCCCCTCCGGCAGGGCACCAGAACGTGCCCAGATGGGATCTTGCGGAGACAGAAGCTTGCGGCAGTGGAAAAGTATTTTCGTTGATCTCCTCATTTTTTCTGGGATTTTAGGGAATTTATAGGCAAAGGAGCTAGGGAAGGGGAGGCCCAGGGAGCCCACAAGCCTGGGAGGCGCGGGCCCGCTGGCCGCGCCAAGAGGGCTTGTGGCCTCCCCCGGGACTCCCTGCCTTGGTTCCCAAGCTTTCTGCGTATCTTTCATTCCGGAAAAAATCTTTTCGGAAGTTTTATTCTGTTTGGACTCCATTTAAAATCCTCCTGTGAAAAGGGCCCAAAACATGGAAAAACAGGAACTCGCACTTGGCACTGAGTTAATAAGTTAGTCCCAAAAAAGATATAAAAGGCATACTAAACATCCAAAGTTTGACAAGATAATAGCATGAAACCATAAAAAATTATAGATACGTTTGAGAAGTATCAAGCATCCCCAAGCATAACTCCTGCTCGTCCTCGAGTAGGGAAGTGATAAAGACTGAATTTTTGATGTGGAATGCTACCTAGCATTGTTGTCCTTTGTAACTTCTTTCATGTGACATGAATGTTCAGATCCGTAAGATTCAAAACAATAGTTTGCTATTGACATGAAAACAATAATACTTCAAGCAAACTAGCAAGGTAATCATGAACTTTTGAAATAACAAGGCCAAAGAAAGTTATCCGTACAAAATCATATAGTCTGGCTATGCTCCATCATCCTCACACAACTAATTTAAGTCATGCACAACCCCGGTATTGGCCAAGTAATTGTTTTCGCACTCTTAATTTCTTAAACCTTTTTCAACTATCACGCAATACATGAGCGTGAGCCATGGATATAGCACTATAGGTGGAATAGAGTGTGGTGGTGGTTGTGAGACAAAAAAGGAGGAGATCGTCACATTGACTCGGCGTATCAAAGGACTATGGAGATGCCCATTAATAGATATCAATGTGAATGAGTCGGGATTGCCATACGAAGGATGCACTAGAGCTATAAGTATGTGAAATCTCAAAAGGAGAACTAGTGGGTGTGCATCCAACTTGCTTGCTCACGAAGACCTAGGGCAATTTGAGGAAGCCCATCATTGGAATATTAAAGCCAAGTTATGTAATAAAGACTCCCACTAGCATATGGTGTTGACGAAACGAGAGGCTCTCAATCATGAAGAACATGGTGCTATTATGAAGCACAAGTGTGGAAAAAGATAGTAGCATTGTCCCTTCTCTCTTTTTCTCTATTTTTTATTATATTTTTTTATTTGGGCTCTTTGACCTCTTTTTTTATTTGGGCTCTTTGGCCTCTCTTTTTTTTCCTAACATGGCACAATGCTCTAATAATGATGATCATCACACTTTTTATTTACTCACAACTCAAAACTCAGAACGATGATGACTCTATAGGAAATGCCTCCGGCAGTGTACCGGGATGTGCAACGATCTAGCTTGGCGTATGACGTTGAAACATCTCGCTAGCTATCTTACGATCATGCCATGGCAATATGAGAGTGACGGCACAAGTCATGAGATGGAACGGTGGGAGTTGCATGGCAATATATCTCGGAATTGCTATGAAAATGCCATAGTAGGTAGGTATGGTGGCTGTTTTGAGGAAGGCATATGGTGGGTTTGTGCACCGGCGAAAGTTGTGCGGCACTAGAGAGGCTAGCAATGGTGGAAGGTGAAAGTGTATCTATACCATGGACTCACATTAGTCATGAAGAACTCACATACTTGTTGCGAAAGTTTTTATTAGTAATCGAAACAAAGTGCTAAACGCATACTCCTAGGGGAAGGGTTGGTAGGTGTGAACCATCGCGCGATCCCGACCGCAACACAAAGGATGAAAGTCAATAAATCAATTATGCTCCGACTTCCTAACACAGCGGTTCACCATACGTGCATGTTACGGGAATCACTAACTTCAACACAAGTATTTCTAGATTCACAACACCCAACTAACATAACTCTTAATATTACCAAATCCACGTCTCAAAACTAATTGAGAGGAATCAAAACTTCTCTTTCTACTCAATGCACATGAAGATGGAGGTTTTTGTATCCTCTTTCGGTACCTATCACCTTTGGGACTACTTTCATAGCACAAGCCAACTACCAAGTTACGCACCGCCATGCTCTAAAAGATCTAAGTGAAGCACATAGAGCAAAATTATCTAGCTAAAAAGATATAAGTGAACCACGATGAGCATTCTAGCAAATTCACGATGAGTGCATGTCTCTATCAAAAGGTGTGCAGCAAGGATGATTGTGACACAACAAAAATAAAATACTCCTACAATACAAGACGCTCCAAGCAAAACACATATCATGTGGTGAATAAAAATATAGCTCCAAGTAATGTTGCCGATGGATTGAAGACGAAAGAGGGGATGCCTTCCCGGGGCATCCCCAAGCTTAGGCTTTTTGGTGTCCTTGAATTTTGCTTGGGATGCCTTGGGAATCCCCAAGCTTGAGCTCTTTCCACTCCTTATCCCTTTGTCCATGAGAACATCACCCAAAACTTGAAAACTTCACAACACAAAACTTAAACAGAAACTCGTGATATCATTAGCACAAGAAAACAAACTACCACCTCTTTAGGTACTGTAGCAATCTTGATTTCTATTTATATTGGTGTTAGATTACTGTATTCTCACTTTTCCGTGGCTAGTACCCCCCCCCCCCCCCCCGATACTATCCATAGTTTCATCAAAACAAGCAACCAACTCAACAAAAACAGAATCTGTCAAAAACAGACCAGTCTGTAGCAATCTGTATACTTCGTATACTTCTGGTACCTCAAAATTCTGAAAACTTACGACTGCCTGGGAAAAAGGCATATCAACCAGCAGCAAAAAGAATCAACTCAAAAGCTCTTTCAAAATAAAACTGACAAATAATCTCGTGAGCGAAAAGTTTCTGTCTTTTTCCAGCAAGATCAAACAACCATCACCAAGATTAGTCAAAAAGGTTTAGCTTGGCTCAAACACAAAAAGAAACACAAAAGACACAATCATAACAGAATTATTATGGTGTGGACACAAAAAAACAGAAATAAAAAGATAAATTCATTGGGTTGCCTCCCAACAAGCGCTATTGTGTAACTCCCTTAGCTAGGCATAAAGCGATAGAATCACGTATCGTCGTCTTTGGTGCTCAAACAATAAGTAGCCCTCATCATGGATTCATAAGGCAATCTTATTTTATTTCTATGAAAATGCTCCATGCCCTTATTTAAAGGAAATTGAAATCTAATATTCCATTCCTTCATATCGATGATAGCACCGATAAACCTTAGGAAAGGTCTACCAAGAATGATAGGGCATGTAGGATTGCAATCAATGTCAAGCACAATGAAATCCACGGGTACATAGTTCCTATTTGAAATAATAAGAACATCATTGATCCTTCCCATGGGTTTCTTGACAGTAGAATCCGCAATATGCAAATTAAGAGAACACTCCTCAATCTCATTAAAACCCAGAACATCACACAAAGACTTTGGAATCGCGGAAACACTAGCACCCAAATCACACAAAGCATTGCATTCATAGTTTTTGATTTTGATTTTGATAGTAGGTTCCCACTCATCATGAAGCTTTCTAGGGATAGAAACTTCCAATTCTAGTTTCTCTTCAAGAGATTTTATCATAGCTTCGACGATATGATCGGTAAAGGCCTTGTTTTGGCTATAAGCGTGTGGAGAGTTTAACATGGATTGCATCAAGGAAATGCATTCAATCAATGAGCAACTATCATAATTGAATTCCTTGAAATCCAAAGTAGTAATTTCATTACTACTCAAGGTTTTAATATCTTCTACTCCACTTTCAATGCTTTTAGCATCAAGATAGATGGACTCCGAATCATTGGAGCGTTTTTCAACCAAAGTGGATTCATATCCAGCCCCATCATCATTAGGTTTGACACAAGAAAACAAAGATTCAATGGGAGTCACACCAAGCACTTTAAGATCTTCGTGATTCTTATCACGAGAACACGCCTTTTTAAGCCATTCATGTCTAGCACGAATTTGGGCGGTTCTTTCTTTGTTCTCACTCATGGAAACACGCATAGCTTTCAAAGTTTCATCCATATTGATCTTGGGAGGAGAACATCTAACTTTCAAAGCATCAATATCACTAGACATTCTATTAATGCTCCTAGCCAAATCGTTAATTTTGAGTAGTTTTTCCTCTATGGACGCATTGAAAATCTTTTGTTAGTTGATAAACTCTTTGATATTACTCTCTAGATCAGAGGGTAATCTATTGTAATTTCCATGAGTATTGTTGTAGGAGTTGCCAAAGTTATTAGAGGGGTTAGTAGGAAAAGGCCTAGGAACATAGTTTCCTCTAAAAGCATTGTTGTTGCCAAAATTATTCCTACCAACAAAATTAACGTCCAAGCTAGCGTTGCTACTCTCAATCAAGGAAGACAAGGGCATGTCATTAGGATCTAAAAGATCACTTATACTAGCAACCAAATTCATTAACTCATCCATCTTAGCACTCAACGAGTTAATTTCTTCTGTAGCATGTACCTTCTTACTAGTAGGTGACCTTTCAGTGTGCCACTGAGAGTAGTTCATCATGATATTGTCTAGGAGTTTTGTGGCTTCTCCTAACGTGATTTCCATGAACGTTCCACCTGAGGCGGAGTCCAAGATATTTCTAGAAGCGAATTCAAGCCAGCGTAGAAGATTTGTATAATCATCCAAAGACTCAAGCCATGAGCGGGACAATTTCTAATCATCAATTTCATTCTCTCCCAAGATTGTGCGAAATGTTCATGATCAAGTTTCTTAAAGTTCATGATATCATTACGGAGAGAGATAATCTTAGCCGGCGGAAAATACTTAGATATATAAGCATATTTGCACTTGTTCCAAGAATCAATACTATTTATGGGCAAAGACAAAAACCAAGTTTTTGCTCGGCCTTGCAACAAGAATGGAAAAGGCTTCAATTTAATCACATCATTATCCACATATTTCTTATTTTGCATATCTCAAAGCTCAATGAAGGTATTGATGCGGCATCTTCACTAGGAAGGCCGGAGAATTGCTCTTTCATAACAAGATTCGGCAAAGCAGCATTGATTTCGTATGATTCCGCACTAGTGGCGGGAGCAATCAGAGTACTAATAAAGTCATTATTATTAGTATTCGAGAAGTCACAAAGTTTGGTGTTTTCAGTCATGGTGACTTCAGCAAGCAAGCAAGCACAAAAGCGAACAGAAAGCAAGCGAGAGAAAAGGGCGAACGAAAAAGGCAAACGAAAAAGGCAAATGTTTTTGTAAATTTTTGTTTTTCAGAAGTGGGGGAGAGGGAAACGAGAGGCAAAAAAAGTAAATGCAAGAGATGAGTTTGCGACACTTACTTGGATGAGTTCTTGACTTGATCCTCCCCGGCAACGGTGCCAGAAATCCTTCTGCTACTTCTCAAACAACAGCGCCAGAAATTGGCACGTTGACGGAGACTTGGCTTGCGTTGGTTTTCCCCTTGAAGAGGAAAGGGTGATGCAGCACAGGAGCCGTAAGTATTTCCCTTAGTTTGAGAACTAAGGTATCAATCGAGTAGGAGAATCCCGTCAAGTCCAGAGTACCTGTGCAAACACAAAAGAGTTTGCACCCAACGCTATAAAGGGGTTGTCAATCCCTTCAAGATTGATTGCAAAGTGAGATCTGAAGGCGGAAAGTGCAACGAAGTAAAAGAGTAAGGCTGAAAATATGGTGTGAAGTAGACCCGGGGGCCATAGTGTTCACTAGAGGCTTCTCTCAAAATAGCAAATATTACGGTGGGTGAACAAATTACTGTCGAGCAATTGATAGAACCGCGCAAAGTCATGACGATATCTAAGGCAATGATCATACATATAGGCATCACATCTGAGACAAGTAGACCGATACTTTCTGCATCTACTACTATACTCCACACATCGACCGCTATCCAGCATGCATCTAGTGTATTGAGTTCATGACGAACAGAGTAACGCCTTAAGCAAGATGACATGATGTAGAGGGATAAAATCAAACCAATGATGAAAACCCCATATTTTTACCCTTGATGGCAACAACGCGATACGTGCCTCGCTACCCCTTCTATCACTGGGTGAGGTCACCGCACGGTATGAACCCAAAACCAAGAACTTCTCCCATTGCAAGAATCATAGATCAAGTAGGCCGAACAAAACCCACAACTCGAAGAGAATTACAAGGATATGAAATCATGCATATAAGAGATCAGAAGAAACTCAAATAAGATTCATAGATAATCTGATCATAAATCCACAATTCATCGGATCTCGACAAACACACCGCAAAAGAAGATTACATCGGATAGATCTCCATGAAGATCATGGAGAACTTTGTATTGAAGATCCAAGAGAGAGAAGAAGCCATCTAGCTACTAGCTATGGACCCATAGGTCTATGGTGAACTACTCACGCATCATCGGAGAGGTCATGGTGTTGATGAAGAAGCCCTCCGTATCCGAATCTCCCTCCGACAGGGCACCAGAACGTGCCCCAGATGGGATCTTGCGGAGACAGAAGCTTGCGGCGGTGGAAAAGTATTTTCGTTGATCTCCTCATTTTTTCTGGGATTTTAGGGAATTTATAGGCAAAGGAGCTAGGGAAGGGGAGGCCCAGGGAGCCCACAAGCCTAGGAGGCGCGGGCCCGCTGGCCGCGCCATGAGGGCTTGTGGCCTCCCTCGGGAGTCCCTGCCTTGGTTCCCAAGCTTTCTGCGTATCTTTCATTCCGAAAAAAATCTTTTCGGAAGTTTTATTCCGTTTGGACTCCGTTTAAAATCCTCCTCTGAAAAGGGTCAAAACACGGAAAGTTAATAAGTTAGTCCCAAAAAAGATATAAAAGGCATACAAAACATCCAATGTTTGACAAGATAATAGCATGAAACCATAAAAAATTATAGATACGTTGGAGACGTATCACATGGCCGTTAGTAAGGCCGTCTTGGGGCCCTAGGGCAGCGGTGTTGGGCAGTTGATCTTCTTGGATTTCTCCATACTGTTCTGCAAATACGGAGGAAAGAGGGGTAAGAGCCTTATTAAAGGGAAATATCTAAACACAAATAATGAAATTTTACCTCTCGGGGAGTGTGTGTGGCGTCAATGCCCATGTCCTCCTCCTCGGCTGGCCAAGTCTTTTGCGGCGTGAACAACACCTTCCACAACTTGTTGTGTGTGATGTGGTAGAAGTGCTACACGGTGACCGGGTCATCCAGATTATAGGACCACATGGGAGAAGCTCAATGTTGACAAGGGAGAAGGCGGCGGCGTAACATGACCTGAACCATGTTGGTCATCCCAATCTCCTTCTTTACCAGGATGGAGATGCACCTTTGCAGCGACTGCACCTCCGCAGCAAGCCCCTAATCAAGCTCCTTCTTCGTCCATGACACGAGTCTGGTGGGAGGTCCGGGTCTAAATCCAGGGGGTGCTGCCATCTCTGCGTCACGTGGTTATTTGATGTATAACTACTCCTACTGCCAGACCTTGACGGTATCTACGAAAGAACAATCCGTCCATTGTACCAGGGGGAGCTTCCTAACCATCACTCCCCCTGGTTTGCCTGTCGCCGCTAACTACCTTTGGCTTGACATTGAAAAATTTCAACCACAAGCCGAAATGGGGTTAGACCCATAGAAAAGCCTCGCAAACAATGATAAATGCCGAAATGTGAATAAAGGAGTTTGAGGGGAGGTCAGGAAATCCAACCCGTAGTAAAACATCAAACCCCTTACAAAGGGGTCGAGTGGGAAGTTGTGATGCTCTCTATTTGATCCTACACTAATCATACACGCAAATAAGTATGATCAAGCCCAAGGACTCACTAATCAATATCACAATACAACTCTAGACACAAATTCAAACATAACAGATATATATTACAAGCCATGGCCACGAGGGCTTGAATACACCAGTCAGCAAATGCAATAATATCTGAGTACAGACATTAAGTAACCTAGTTTTGCCTTAAGAAGGCTTGCACAAGAGATACATCGATCGAAAAGGCAAGGCCTCTTGCCTAGGCGCCTCCTAACTACTCCTAGTCGTTAGAAGCCTCCATGTAGTAGTAGGCCCCGTCGGGGTAGTAGAAATCGTCAGCGGTAGCATCTGGCTCCTGAAAACCTCCATCTGATCACGACGATTGGGTAGAAGAACATAGGGGGGAAAAGGTAGCAAAACCGGTTGTGAGTACTCATCGAAAGTACTCGCGAGACTTACATTAGGTCTAAACTACAGAATGAAAGGGGTAGTATCCTTGGACTAAACTGCAGAATGCCAGAATAGAAAGGAGCTAGTCATGTATAAGACTACGCTTCTGGTGACCATCGTCTTTCAGCATCAGAAGAGAATAGATTTTATAGTAACAAGTATCATCGTATAGCAATAATACTAACCCGCAGATCCTCTCCTCGTCTCCCTCGGACAGAGCGATCCCCGTGTTGCATCTATCACTTATGTGGGTGTATTTTATTAATTATACAGATTTAGTTGTAAGAGGTCGGAATACAACTCCAAGTCATCCTATTACCATGGACACAACTATTCAAATAGTTAAATTCATTCGTGCAAGGGTGCACCACAGTTCCCAACAAGCTTGATAACCACTAGCCGGACACACTTTCCTCGGTCACGAACGGCCTCACGACATCCACACGTCGTGCCCCACCTAGACTCAACAGAGAGGCAAGCCCGTCGGACTAAATCCTATGCACGCAGGGCTCTTGGGTCCATCGCCCTTTGCACTCCTGCATGCTGCGTGGGCGGATAAGATGTAATGCCCCAAGATTGTAACTTGCCTTTATTGGAACCTTCTCTATGTGGGTCCACCTTGTCATTGCAATGAGAGCCTATGCATGTGTTATTTAATGTGTCACCTTGTCTTGCCTTCCCTTGCATGCATGCATCCATTCCATTCATCCTTGTCTTGTGTTTGTGCTTTGTGAATCCATGTGTGATGTGATGTGATGAATATGTGATGGTGTGGTGTTTGTGAAATGATGTGAATGCATTTGAGAGTGGGAGAACTATGTTGGTTGCACAAGGATTTTAAAAACTTCCCCCCTCTCTTTTATCTCAAGCCCAAAAGTTACTTTATCCTTTCCTGTTTTAAAAATGTCCATGATTTAGTATATTTTGTGGTGTTTGTGAGGAAATGAATTTTCTGATTTGAAACTATATTTTAATGGTGCAAATATTCACAAAACAGATCAAACAAATTCTGTTTTGTAAATATTTATTGGCTCCAAATATTTATTTTCCAATTTATTCAAATAGGTCATAAATCCTTATGACCAAGGACATTTTTGTTTTATTTTTAGTCCCAACAGATTTGCCTTTGCTTTATTTCTCTCTCTGTTTATTTTGTAATTAGTAAAACCCCTCAGGTTTTATTCTCTCCTATCTGGCGCCACTAGTGGGCTTCCTCCCACTAGCAGGCCCATCGCTCTCCTCTCTTTCCCTAGCGCCAGCCCAAGCGGCACGACCTCCTTCTTCCGGACGCCGTCGTCGCCATGTGCACGCTATCCGTCAGTCTACAAAGAGAGGCCGAGGGGCTTGACGCCATCCGTCCCATCCGTGGCCCCCATATAGTCTCAGTGTACGTGCTTCCTTCCCTAGGGTTCCACGCTTCCCCTCTTTGCGCCGCCACCATCTCCCTCCATCTCATCCTTCCCCCAGGTAAGGGCTCTGTAGTTTAGGGTTCAGAGAGGGATCAGAAGAGCGTCGTCGTTGTCTATCGTGCATCCGCCGCCTCCGGCGTCGACCACCATGTCCGGGGGCTCGGGGAGGACGCCCGCGCTCCATTCCCGTCCTTGATGAGGCCGGGGAGCGACCACACCAACGGGCAGGAGCTCGTCCACGGCGTGTACCCGGCGATCTCCTTCCTCTACTTCGGTTTGGTGACAATACATCTACAGGTGTCTTCAGTTCGTCGTCTGGTCTTCTTCAGGCTCCTTCTTCCCGATCGGCGTTCCCTTCTCCTTCCCCTAGGTGAGGATGCTCTTTTCCTCCCATCCCCCTCGTTGATCCGGCGGGCGATCGTTGCGTGCCTCTGTTTGAAGAGGAGGACAACAGAACATGTGTTGTAGAGCATGTGTTGATCAGTGTTGTGGTTGTGTTCGGGCTGAGCAGAGTGGCAGAGTAGGAGCCTCCAATAGCACCAGCAGTAGCCATAGATGCTCCCCACGGCGTAGAGCAGTAGTAGAGTAGTCGGCCACGCTCCGGTGAACATCTCTATCGTTGTCGTTGTGCAGTAGCAGAGCAGGTCATCTGCGTGTGTTTACCTAGTTGGATGCCTCCTCTCTGTTAAGTCCCTGATCATAGCATAGTGGTAGGTGTGTGGTGTGTTGTTCAATCGGTTGTGGGTTCGAGTCCCAGCGGCAACACCCCCTTTTTGATATTTGTTTTCGACAATAGCATAAGCAGCAACAGAGAAGTTTACCCTGTTATTCATCCCTGGTCTGTTGAGCTCATGGATAGTAGCAGAGTGGTGGCTCGTTTGTTGGTGAAATAGGGGGTCCAGGGATCGAATCCCACCCCATTCATTTTTATTTTCTTTTGCTCTTCTTGCTGTTTTTCTTTTGTTTGTTATATGTGTTGCTATGGTGTGCTCTACACCATGTGGGGATTTATTTCTCCTCACAAGCAGATTGTAGTCTCTAGTTTTTTGCTAGCTTGGGAGTTATATGTGTAGGTTTTTATGTGCTAGCATAGGTGGAGCTAGATGCCATGATGTGTGTGTGTTTATTATGTGTGTTTTTCTATAGGCTAGAGTTGTGTGCATGTGTGTGGAGCATCACCCAAGGGTGTGTTGTGTGGTGTGTGTGGGGGGGTTCCCTCCCCCACATACCTTGTGTGTGTGCAAGTTGTGAGTGCTTGTGTGTGTGTCACACACATGCCAAGGCATGCTTGTGCCTTGATAAGCACATGTGCAAGTATATCTGTAGATGTAGAGGTGTTTGATGTGGGTGTAGCTAGTGGAGTGTATAACTAGGGTGTGTAGGTGATATTATGTGATGTGCTTGATGTAAGTGAGTGTGTGGTGTTGTGCTAAGGACATGAACATGAGGTCTACCCCTCTTGTGCACCATTGTATTGTTGATAGTGTGCAAGTGGATGTGTAGGTGATAATCTAGTGAGAAGCACATGTGATGATGCACTATTCATCTCTATGTGATCCCATGCTCATTTTACTTCTTAGTTTGTGCCCATTTGTTCTATGCAAGTACATAGGTATTATATATGTTTTTGGGGTAGAATCTTCCCAGGAATCCAATGGTTGGGTTGAAATTCCACTTTGGAACACTTTCTGGAGATGACATATTTCAGTTTTGTTCCATGTTTAGAGCTTGGTTCCATGTGATGTGATGAGCCCAAGAGGTTGATTATTTGTTGTGCCAGTAGAGGGTGAACCCCTCTACCACATGTTGGTTTTGTTTCATGCTTAGGACTTCCTGTGTGCAAGTTGTGCCTAGTCAAAGTAAGCAAGTGGCTGAAATTCCAGTTTAGTGAAAATCTGAGAATGTGCTTATATTTTCTTCTCCTGTTGTTGTGCTTGTAGAAGTCCATGTGTTGGGAATCAGCCTTTGCTATCAACTGGAAAGTTGTAGCTTTTGAGTTTGTCTAGCTCTCTGTCTACTTTCATTCCATTTGGAGACCTGTAGATATTGTTTTGGGTGTTGTCAAAATGCTTCAGAGCATAAGCAGCTAGTGAGAATCTAGAATTTTCACTAAGTCCCTGAAAACTGATATTTTTGGCCAAGTTAGCAATGTGTGAAACTCCTTTGTGTGACCTTTTTGCTCATGCTTGTAGTACTTTTGAATAGCTTCTGCCACATATCTTATTTGGCATATTTGGGTGGCTGTAGGTGCTTTGCATGTAGCCCTCAAACTGCTATGATGTTGTTTATGGCAGATTGTATAGTTTTGATGTTTTGATGCTTGTGAGTGCATAGATGATGGTGTGGTGATATTCCTTGCTCCACCCCATCCATACTTGTTTGTTTTATGTCTTGGCAACCTGGGAATCCCAGAAGTATGCCATTGGAGTGTGTTGTGATGGATTTGACACATAGGACTCTATCTCTTATTTCGTTGTTTCCGATTGATTTGTAGCTCCGTTTGTAACGATCTTTATATGTTATTGCATCGTTTTCGCGTGACGCATCTGTTTATGTCATCCTCATGCATGTCAAGATATCTTAGAGTATAGTTATGTCCAATAGCTTGTATTTCCTTCTCATGCTTGAGCTAGTGACTAGAATAGAGATGCATGTTCATTTCCATTTCATGCATCATGTGCTTGTTGAATCTTGTTGTGTTGTTGTTCATCGTATGCTATTTTTATGTTGGGTAGCACCGGGATCGGAGAACGAGTACGTGGATCCGGGAGAGTACGTGCAGGACGAACAAGAGCAGTTCCAAGCTGAGGACATCACAGGCAAAATGATATGACCTTGATTCCATCTCTAGACTTGTTATGCTAGATTCACGTTTCTTCGTCATATGCTCGATGCCTACCACTGAAATAATTGCCTCCTGATATTGCTATGAAATCCAAACACTTACCCCTTCCTAGCAAATCTTGAATGGCTAAGTAGGCTTTGCTCAGTTACTAATGTTAGCGTTGCTAGTTCCAGGTGCTTTGTCTCATATGATAACATGAGTTTGATATCATTATGTTGAATCTGTTATTTAACTAATGCACCTATATACTAGGTAAATAACGGAAGGCCTAGCCTTTTGCCGGGTGTTTTGTTTCGTTATTGCCGCCATAGTTTCCGGCTACCGGTGTTTGATTCCATAATTGATCGCTCCTAACACATTCGGGATTGTTATGGGGACCCCCTTGATAAATCATGTAGTGTTAAGACTTGTCCGGCAGGACCCAACATTAGTGTTAATTTGCTAATCACTTATAATAATCTGCATAGGGAATGATCACCCCAAGGAATTAATCAACAACCCGGGCCAGTGCTCCTCATGAGTGTTGGTCCAAACTAAGCACTGTTTGGGGCCAACTCAGGGCAACTTGAGTGATTTCTATCAGGCCATCGTGCGCGTAGCTCATCCGTCGTGTCATGAGACTGAGATACACGGCTCTTATCGGTGTCGTCGACATGACGGGAGGTCCTGCTAGTATTGTCTTACCTTAGCGATATATCTTGCGTATAGGAATCCCGGTGAAGCTTTGGTTCTCCCCAGAGTTGAGGTTTTCCTCTAAGGAATCCGACGAGATCACGAGATTCGTGATAGAGGATTACTTTGCGGCTCGTGACCGTTTGTGATGGACTAGTTGGAGCACCCCTGCAGGGTTTAATCTTTCGGAAAGCCGTGCACGCGGTTATGTGGCAACTTGGAATATTTGTTAACATCCGGTTATAGATAACTTGAACATAATCTAATAAAATTGCCAACTGTGTGCGTAACCGTGTCTGTCCCCTTTGAAGGTCTCTCTTCGATCGGGAACATGGTGGGGTTATGATTGACGTAAGTAGGTGTTCCGGATCACTTAGTGATCAGCTAATCATCGATCGCTAGTATAGACCACCTTTAATACTTGCTCTACGTAAGTTAGCCACCATATATGCTTAGGATGATGCAACCTAAATACTCCACCTTCCTTACCTAATAACTTGACTAGTTCTGGCACCGAGGACATAGATTGTTGAGTCCCCGTGGCTCACAGATTCCTTCAAAACACCAACAGGTACAGGTACGCCCGACACAGGTGATCTCGACGGCACACAGCTGGCGTGGCAGTACGATGAGGAGACCGACCGCTTGTACATGAACTATCCAGAAGACTGAGGCGTGGTCGTGATCGTGGGCAAGCAGCAGGGTAGCATAGCCATTTCTCATGTTTTGTAGTCCGTAGCGGAACTACCTTGTTTGGATGCGTGATGTATACTCTGATATTATGTATGAGATGGCA
Source organism: Hordeum vulgare subsp. vulgare (assembly GCF_904849725.1). Classification (NCBI taxonomy): domain Eukaryota; kingdom Viridiplantae; phylum Streptophyta; class Magnoliopsida; order Poales; family Poaceae; genus Hordeum; species Hordeum vulgare. Next base: position 293,648,156 of record NC_058520.1, on the reverse strand, counting down.
GTTGAATTCCTAATTGTCATTCTATTATTATGTATGTGCTATGTTACCGTGCTTGCGAAATGCTTAGATGTGCTTCTTTCCTCTTTGGGGCCTCGTTCCCCTAAACCGGAAAGGACCGCATCTTAGTCATTACATGAGATTAATCCCGACGACCTCCTTTACAAGGTAGATGCTTAGGTGGACAACTCGGGCACTCGTCACTCCAATGCTGACGTTCAAAGAGTTTTGTCTCATACAACGATGCCGAGATAGCCATAACTACTCCCGCGTGAAGGTTAGTGGGTAATCTATGAACTGACCCGACTTTGGTCACGTCAAGTATCATTTATAGTATGCATATATATACCCGTGATCACCTCCCTTAGGGGATCACGGCCCGATTGTATAGCATAGCATACGGACAAGGATGTAGGTCCACTGATGGAATACTAGCAAACCTATACTAGGCATTTGGGATAACAAGTAGAGTATCAACAATAGTAGCAAGGACAGAATATGCAACAGTATTGTCACACCCTGATTTCACTGCACTTCCTGTGTAATTCAAAAATCTGAGTTTATTAAAACTTTTCCAAAATCAATGATGTGAGTGCCATGGTTGTCATTGTATGCTTGTATGCTTGATTGTGTGATATCAAAAACCATATTTTTCATAACTTAATTATTCTCAAAACCCTTTCTCTTATTCTGGTTATTTCAAAACCCTGCTTTGGGTTGCACTACAAGACCTAGATGGCAAGGAGTGCTCTTACCCAAACTTGGTGAGTTGGTTCAAAATATATTTTAGTTAACCAAACCATAAAATAATTATTTTATAAATTATTTTCCTATTTTATTTGCATGTCCATTTCTCAGCCCAGAAAAGATGTTCCTATAAGAAAAAATATTTTTCTGCCTTAGAAAAATCTGAGAAAATTTGGAGATACTCACAGGATATATATTTTCCATACATATGATTTTCAACCCCTATTTATATTATAAATATTTGAGTAAAACCCTGAAAACCCATTATGTCTATTTTGACCTTTTGAAATATTTCCAAAGGAAATATTCTCAATAAATTCCTAGAAAATTCCAGTGATCTCCCTAAGCCATATTTGGTGCCCATATAACGTTTTACCTTGATCCAAGGTGGTTAAGGTCACCAAATAATTCCAAAACCCCTTCTGTCCATTATGAAGTTAGAGCCACTCTACATAGCAAAGTTTATCCAATGGAGTTGAAACTTTGCACGAGTGCCTAATACCTCAAATGAGGACTCCATGTCCAAAATGGGATTTGTGGGACTTGATTTGACCACACTCCCTTTGGAAGGAATAGATCTGACAATTTAGCAGGGATTTCAAGTTTACATAGCTAAACTTGTCCAATGGAGCGCAAACTTGCTGTAGCCTCATGTTTTTGCACCAAACCTAGTCCTATTGAGTTGCATAGCCAGTGGTGGAGCGCAACCACCCAAAACCATTGTCGAGCACCTTCTGATAGTTGAGCAAAACCTCTCTTAACCCCAGCTACACCATCTCCCTTTCTCTCAAACTCCTAGATTGGGTGGCTAGCATCAGTGCCTAACTCCAGTCAAGTGGCTCTTCTCTGGTTCTAAATAGATAATCTAAAAACCCCATTCTAAGCTTCAGCCCAAGGCTGACAGCAGCTAGTTTCCACCCCTCCTTTGACCAACCGATGCTCACACGGGATTCAAACGGCTAGGCATCTCCACGCAAGGGCCCAGGACACGCCAGACGCGTCCAAGGCACCCCAGAGCGCGCGAGCATGCCGTGGCATGCCAAAGCTGCGTTCTGGGCGTGCTTCAGAGAGCAACCGAGGTGGGGCGACTCCCTCAGCCAGTTCCAGCCTCCCTGCAGTGTCTCTCCCATCCCTCGACAGCCCCTCTGCATCAGGCAGCCCCCAGGGCCCCTTCTTTCCCGCGTTGAGAGCCAGTGTGATGCGTGCCCATGCGCACCAGTAGCAGCGAGAGGAACGCGGCCACGCAGGCACACCACTCCTCGCTCCTCTCTCTCTTGCAGTAAGCTTAGAGGTCCGAAACCACGTCCTGAGACCACGGTTTCGAATCGAGCCTCTCTGTGTGCCCCCATGCACGCCGCTGTGGAACCGTCGGCGCTTCCCGCCCGGTGCACCTTCGCGGACCTATATAAGGCCACCCCCTCGCTCCAGCACCACTCACTCCACTCCATCTAGACCCCAATCACCTCCCTAGCCATCCCATTGAGCAAGCAGAGCCCCGGTGCTCGATATCGACCGAGGCCCCTCCGCCTTGGAGCTCCGATCGATCTCTGGCTACACGTTGGTTCTCGCATCCCTCTGCCCACCTACGCACTCCCCGTGAGCCCAGGATCAATTCCCCCCTCTTCCTGAGCAAATTCGGTCCCGTAGCCACCACCTCCACCATTGGCCGGAACCTCTCCGCCGCCGCCCCCTCGTCGTCGGTGAACCAGGACCCCCCGTTGTTGACTCGACCACCAGCAGGTAGGCAACGACGACGGGACCCATTCTCGTCGTTGTTAGGGCCTGAGGACGTCGGTAGCCACCCCGGCGTGCTCCTCCTCCTCTTTGTCCAGAAGTAGGAGACGTCCCCGACAGGTGTCCCCCACCTGTCGGTGGCCCATCTCCCTCTCCCTCGCTCCCCGCAGCCGCTGACCGCACGGGCCCTGCGTCAGGTTCAAACCGGACGGCGTGCGCGCCTGGGCAGGCTGGCTGGTTGGCTATCTGGGTCGGCCCAGCCCCAGGCCGAGCCAGGCCAGGGTTGTTGCCCTTTTTATTTTTATTTTAAACTCTGTTTTACAATATTTTTATAAAAATATTTAACTAGTGAAAATTTATGATTCTTCCACTATTATTTTTCTAAAAATGAGGAGTACTTAACGGAATTATTAGGTAAATTTTTAGAACAACTTATTTGTTTTATAATAATTAAAAAGGCTAATTTGCAATAGTTTTGCTTCTGTTAAATTGATTTTAAAAATATTATTTAACTAAAACCAGAGACAAATATTTTTAAAATAACAATATGGATTAATCAGAATTAAACAACATTTTTAAAGTGACTTTGTCATCTGTTTTGGAGTGAGCTACTTATTGCTTTTTATTTACTACGATGATAGAAACCCCGTGTGACGAAGGAGTTGGACTTGAAGACCCCGGATACCTAGCTGACCCAGGCAAGCAGTCCTTTGACCATGTTGACCATATGTTATATTGCATGCTAGTAAAGAAAATATTTCCGTTGCATGTGATCATAAGTATCGGTAAATCATTGAAGTGATGTTACCGATGGCTCCTCCGGAGCACTTGCATTTTGAGCATGATCCTACCATCTATGAGGGTCACGCTAATATCATGATGACAAGTAGAGCTAAGCATAGTAGAAGCATGAGCATGATGATGGTATAAATCAAAGGTTTATGAAAACCCCGTCGGGTGCCACTAATGCCCGAGGGTGATGATGAGTTGGGTGGCCACTTTAGGAGAAGTGGTGCACCGGATATTTTGTGTGTGTATGGTTTCGGAAATGGGATTGGATTTATGATGTGTCCACCGTCCCAACCTTACATGTACAACCACGTTACCCTTTTATGGACGAGGCTTTGTTGATTACTCTGGTCGGTGCTATCAAAGAGCCACATTACTTGTGGCGGGAGTGATGTGTGGTCACTGTCGTGATGGGGTCGTGCCAGGTAGGGTGACTATGCCGTTTTTACGTGTTCCAGGCACACCGTTGGTGCTCGCATGGTTGCTACTGTCCAGAATCGGTGCTCGTAAGACGTAAAACATGTGGGTTGGGTACCAATCGAGTGGACCTCTTTGTCTAGTATCGTCAGGGGAAAGGCATTGATCGGGTACTTACCTCGGGTATGTTATATACCGCGAGCCGTGGATGACACGGAAGTTTTTCGGATCTCGTGGGTCCAGCGTACTACCTGTGCAGAGTGTAAAACTATTCGAATAGTTGTGTCCATGGTCAATGATAGTTGGGTAATCCTTCTTAAACTACGTCGAGTCATTTCCGCACAAACCAAGTGTGTGTGAGTGTGTGGTAAATGGTGTTAATATAAAACAGTTGATATGACCAAGTTTGCTGACTTGGCATATCGGGTGAACCCGGAGTGTTCAGCCCTTAACAGATATGTTGATATCTGTAACATGTTCTTCTAATTACCATCTAGATTATGTTGCACATCCATGATCATGTTTATTTACAGTCAAATTGTTATCCACCAAACTGCATATACTTGTTATTCTACCAACTACATTGTTCATATCATGGGTTGTTCGCAAGTACATTCAAAGTACTCATTGGCTTGCCACTGGTTATATTATTGACCATACATGGAAGGACCGGAGTTTGGAGAAGAGTACGTCTTCGGAGACGGCCCTGCGAACTAGGACGCTTCCCAGTGAGAATGTCTGTTGGTGTAGGCTGATGGCATGGGCACCTGCTTGGCCCTAATATTTCAGCTACTAGTTGTATCAGTGTGATTTGGCCTTATAGGCCCTACCTTGTGAACTTGGTCAGTCGTTCATGTGATGTAATAATTCGGTACTTGGATGTAAAACTCTTAATATTCAGCATATGTGTGTTCGGTGAGCATCGATCTCTCGATCACTAAGCACGTTCATTCGGCGATCTCGACCCGTAAGTCGGGGTCCCCACAGAGCTGGTATGAGAGCCATCCTAACTATAGGAAGCCTTAGGTAGCATGGACGATAGCCAAGACGAGTAGTGCACTTAGCCTTTACACTTGAGATTTTCTGCACCCACCAAAATTTTCTAACCCTCTCTCCTACATCTTTGTAGATGGCCGCCGTACTTGAGATGCTTCTAGAGACGGCCTTTCCCCTACTTTTGGGAGATAGCCTCGAGAAGTGTCAAGTATGTTGCACGCCCATCTTCCTCTACCACGAGCACTGGGTCAACGCCAACACCAAGGATTATCACGTGGACGTGATAGTGAAGACTAATGACTCCTCAACTAGTTGGTTCTTTGAAGAACCACAGATGGAGGATCTGATGTTGGAAGTGGAGACAGCCACACGAGAGGCGTTCGTGCGTCTCCGCGACATCCTTCTCGAGATGGCTAACGAGCCAGCTACTCGTCATCTACCTTTTATTAAGGACGGGAGTGACGGGAGTTGGACACTCAACCCATCTTCAGAGGACGGGACGCCAGTAAGGTTTCAGAACTACTTCAGCCTCTCCTCCGACACTTTCACTCACCTTTTGATCAAGGAGTCGATGAAGATTCACCAAGAATTGCACCAAGTCAAGGACCTACTTCGCCTGGAAAAGATGAAGACCCGCAAGGTCAAGAAGGAAGGAGCACCCGGAGGGCGGTCAGCTATTGCCTTCCGAGGGGGAGTACCACCGCTCCAGGCCACACCTATTCAGAGTCGCTGCCTGACCGCGGAAGAGTACACTGAGCTCCTCACTGCTTCACCAACTAAGAGACGCCGTGATGGACCACTTCCTTCTCCCACACCTCTGAAGGAGAAAAGCACCGATGAAGACGAGGACGAATACCCTGCAGAACCCTCCTATGAGACCGATCAGTCCGCCACTTAGGATTATGGCTTAGGCAATTAGGAGTCTCCACAAGCGTAGTGAGTCCATGTATCGGTTCATGTGAACCATGAGTGTTGTGTGAGCATGTATGATGCCAGACGCATTTCTTCCTTAGGCAGCTTGTAAGCGACTACATCACTTGTTTTAAATTTTAATGCATTAGATTTTCCCAAAAATCTTTGGTTTAAAAATCTCACACTAGCACGACACCAAACCCCATTAATAGAGCATCATCCCTTATGATTCCGGTCCATTCGGCATATTGACTTGTCTACTCCCGTGACAGGATGGTGATTTCAACTCGCACCAGCACCTTCGGAAACCCCGGCTCTGCCTCTTTAGGCCAGCAGCAGGGAACCGGAGGGGACGCTCAAGCTGGAGATCACCACGAGCAGCAGCAAGGCAATATTCCACCGCCACCGCCTCCTCCGGAAAGCTTGACCATGGCTCAATTCCTTCAAGCTCTCCGAGAGGAGCGTCAAGCCAATAATGCCGCTATCCAACAGCTGGCTCAAGTCTTGGTGAACAATCCGCCACAGAACGTAAATGGCAACGGTCGCTCTACTCTATCTGAGTTTATGCGGACTACGCCTCCTATATTCACGGAGAAAATTGAACCATTGGATGCCGATGACTCAATCCGCACTATCGAAGACCTCCTCGCGCTGGTCATGTGCACCAATGATCGCAGGAAAGTCCATTATGCTTCTCACTGTCTTGGAGGCACGGCCAGAGCTTGGTGGGACGGGTTCCAGATCATGCGAGCAGGGCAATTTATCACTTGGGCAATGTTCAATGAAGGATTCCGCGCTGCTCAAATTCCTCCGGGAATGATGACCATTAAGAAGTGGGAATTCTGAGCTTTAAGGAAAGGCAGTGGAACCATCAAGGAGTATTTGCATAAGATTAACCTCCTGTCAAGATATGCACCAGAGGACGCCACAAAAGTGGAACACTTTATGGAAGGACTGCAGTTGTCACTCCAGTATCAACTCATTGTCTGTGAATGCCGAACCTTTAGTGATCTGGTTAACAAGGCCCTTATGTTGGAGGATAAGCGTTGTGCAATGGACGACACCCGTAAGCGCAAGCTGATGGGTAGTGGGGGAACCAATAACCCGAAGCCACGCCCATGGCAGTCAGCTCCAGCAAGACCCAGTTATCAGCAGCAGCAGTATAAGGCTCCAACATTTTGCCAGAACTACCAGCCTCAACAGCAAGTCAACACCAAGCCAGCATTCAAACCACCGAACAATAGTGGAGTCAAGACCAACATTCCGGGACAGGTTACCTATTTTGGATGTGGACAAACTCGGCACTATTCCAGGCAGTGCCCCAATAAGAAGCCCGACGCACCGTGCCCCAATGCACCAAATCAAGGTCAAGGAGCACCAGGCAGGAACCAAGCTCCCCGCAACCAGCAGTATGACAGCAGGGAACGTATTAATCACATTTGTGCAGAAGAGGCACATGAAGACCCGGACTGCATTCTAGGTATGTTCCTTGTCAACTCCACCCCAGCAACAATATTGTTCGATTGTGGTGCTTCACATTCTTTTGTTACTCAGAAGTTTGCGGAAAAATGTGGTTTGAAGCCTACCCTACTTAACGGGCAAATGGCAGTACATACCCCGGGAGCAGTGCTAAGGACCAACCTAGGATGTAGAGGACTCGAGATCAATATCAATGGGATAAGCTTTTTAGCAGATCTCATAGTCATTAAGTCGCAAGGCTTAGAAGTAATCCTTCGTATGGATTGGTTGGCCAAGCACCTGATCATCTTGGACTGTGCCAACAGGGCTATTACCATAACAAGCAACCAAGGGGTCAAAGTCAAGTATGTCTTTGAGCACGTATCCACTCGAGTTCCACGGGTTAATAACCTATCGGGAGAAGAGCTTGGCCGAGTGCTGATAGTCTGTGAATACCTGGACGTCTTTCCTGATGAGCTACCGGGGATGCCTCCCAACCGAGACATCGAGTTCATCATTGAGCTCACGCCCGGGTCGAGGCCTATCTATAAGAAGCCTTATAGGATGGGATCCGAAGAGCTAGCAGAGCTGAAGAAGCAGCTGGATGAGCAACTCAGGAAGGGATTCATTCGTCCGAGTGCATCACCTTGGGGATCACCTATTATGTTCGTGTCTCAGAAGGATGGGACTATCAGACTCTGCGTTGATTACCGTTCTCTCAATGAAGTAACGATCAAGAACAAGTACCCGCTCCCCAAGATTGAAGATTTGTTTGACCAGTTAAATGGAGCCAAGGTATTTTCCAAGATCGATCTCCGATCTGGATATTACCAACTGAAGATCCGACCTGAAGACATACCCAAGACTGCATGCGTGACCCGGTACGGTCTATACGAGTGCACTGTCATGTCTTTTGGGTTGACAAATGCCCCAGCCTACTTCATGTACCTCATGAACAAGGTCTTCATGGAATACCTGGACCAGTTTGTCGTCGTATTAATCGATGACATATTAATATTCTCCAAGTCCGAAGAAGAGCATGAGAAACACTTGAGGTTACTGTTGGAAAAGCTTCGACATCACCAACTTTATGCCAAGTTCAGCAAATGCCAATTCAAGCTGAACGAAGTTGGATTCTTGGGTCATACCATGACGGCAAGCAGATTGGCAGTCGATCCTTCCAAGATTACTATGCTAACCAACTGGGAGTCGCCAATCAATGTGAAGGAAGTCATGAGCTTCCTCGGACTCGCGGGATATTACCACAACTTCGTAGAAGGATTATTCTGCATCTCTCAACCCATGACTCAGCTCTTGAAGAAAGGCAAGAAGTTCGAATGGACGCGGAGTGTGAAGCAAGCTTCCAGGAGTTGGAGAAGAGATTGACCACCGCCCCGGTATTGGCTACTCCAGATATCAGCAAGGAGTTTGTATTGTGATGCCTCCATAACCGGGCTCGATGGAGTTCTAATTCAAGATGGCAGGGTCATGGCATATTTGTCACGGCAACGGCGCCCGCATGAGGAGAACTATGCCACCCCGGATCTCGAGTTGGCAGCAATAGTGCATGCCCGGAAGATGTGGCGACATTACCTTCTGGGGAAGCGATGTGAAATATACACTGACCACAAGAGTCTGAAGTATATCTTTACTCAAAGGGAATTGAATATGAGGCATCGAAGATGGTTGGAGTTATTCAAAGACTACGACCTCAGCATTCAATACCACCCCGGTAAGGCCAATGTAGTGGTTGATGCCTTAAGCAGGAAGGCCAGCACCTTGAATGTTATGCTCAAGGAAAGGCTACCCGCCTTCTATGAAGAAATGGAAAGCTTCGGGTTGGAGCTAGTTGAACCAGGATTCCTGGCTAACCTTGAAGTCAAACCAACGCTAGCAGGCGACATCAAGGAGGCCCAGAAGGGGACAAGAGCATTGAAGGCATCAAGAAGAAGATTCAGGAGGCAAGGCCCCAGAATTCTCGGTGGATGATCAAGGAGTAGTGTGGTTTGGGAAATGTTTATGCGTACCCAACAAGGCGGAACTCAAGGGCTTGATCCTACAGGAAGCCCATGATACACCCTACTCTACTCACCCCGATGGTACCAAGATGTATCAAGACCTCCGAGAAAGATTCTGGTGGCATGGCATGAAGAGGTAAATAGCGTCTTATGTTACCAAGTGCCACGTGTGCCAGCGAGTCAAAGCGGAACATCAACGACCCGCTGGACTGCTACAACCTCCCCAGGTGCCCGAATGAAAGTGGGACCATGTCGGCATGGACTTCATCACCGGCTTACCCAGGTCCAGCAGAGGCCAAGACTCTATATGGGTCATCGTCGACCATCTGACCAAAGTGTCTCACTTCATCCCAGTCAGTACCACCTATGGGGGCGACAAGCTGGCTAGTTTCTACACTAAACGTATTGTGAGCCTTCATGGAGTCCCCAAGGAGATTGTATCTCACCGCGGCACGCAGTTCACCTCAAGATTCTGGAAGAAGTTCCAAGAAGCCCCCAGAACCAAGCTCTCTTTCAGCACCGCTTTCCACCCGCAGACGGGCGCACAGACGGAGGGAGTAAACCAGATACTCGAGGATATGCTCCGCACTTGCGTCTTGGAACATGGTGCCAAATGGGAAGACTGTCTGTCATTCACTGAGTTCTCATACAACAACAGCTATAGTCCAGTCCTAAGATGGCTCCATATGAAGTGTTGTACGGATGAAAGTTCCGCACCCTGCTCAACTGGTCTAAAACCGGCGAAGGGTTGATTTTCGGGCCGAAAGTTCTGCAAGAGGCAGAAGATAAGGTGCAGCTTGTCCGAGAAAACTTGAAGGCAACCAAGTTGCGACAAAAGAGCTATGCAGATTCTCACCGCAGAGAAGTGGAGTTCATTCCCGGAGACCAGGTGTATCTCCGTGTTACACCTCTCAAGGGAACGAAGCGTTTCCATGTCAAGGCGAAACTGGCTCCAAGGTTCATTGGTCCTTTTAAGATCACGGCAAGGCGTGGAGAAGTTGCTCACCAGTTAGAGCTACCTCCGGAGCTTTTGGGTGTGCACAACGTTTTCCACGTGTCACAACTTCGGAAGTGTCTACAAACGCCAAACCGTCTAGATATTTATAAGGACATTAACCATCAGGCCATTAACCTCCAGCCAGATCTCACTTATCGAGAGAGACTGATCCGCATATTGGATGAAGCAGAGCGTTGCACCAGAAGCCGCACCATCAAGTATTTCAAGGTTCAGTGGAGCAACCACACCGAAGCAGAAGCAACATGGGAGCGTGAAGAATATCTCCCATCTGAATTTCCGTACCTTTTCAGCACCTAGATTAGGAATCTTGGGGACGAGATTCTTGTAAGGGGGATAGGTCTCTCACACCCTGTTTACACTACACTTCTTCTGTAATTCAAAAATCTGAGTTGATTAAAACTTTTCCAAAATCAATGATGTGAGTGCCATGGTTGTCATTGTATGCTTGTATGGTTGGTTGTGTGATATCAAAAACCATATTTTTCATAACTTAATTATTCTTAAAACCCTTTCTCTTATTCTGGTTATTTCAAAACCCTGCTTTGGGTTGCACTACAAGACCATGATGGCAAGGAGTGCTCTTACACAAAGTTGGTGAGTTGGTTCAAAAACTATTTTAGTTCACCAAAACCATAAAATAATTATTTTATAAATTATTATCCTATTTTATTTGCATGTCCATTTCTGAGGCCAGAAATGATGTTCCTATATGGAAAATACTTTTGTGCCTTAGAAAAATCTGAGAAAATTTGGAGATACTCAAAGGACATATATTTTCCATACATAAGATTTTCAACCCATATTTATATTATAAATATTTGAGTAAAACCCTGAAAACCATTATGTCTATTTTGACCTTTTGAAATAATTCCAAAGGAAATATTCTCAATAAATTCCTAGAAAATTCCAGTGATCTCCTTAAGCCATATTTGGTGACCATATAAAGTTTCACCTTGATCCAAGGTGGTTAAGGTCACCAAATAATTCCAAAACCCCTTCTGTCCATTATGAAGTTAGAGCAACTCTACATAGCAAAGTTTATCCAGTGGAGCTAAAACTTTGCATGAGTGCATAATACCTCAAATGAGGACTCCATGCCAAAAAATGGGATTTGTGGGACTTGATCTGACCACACTCCCTTTGGAAGGAATAGATCTCGCCATTTCGGAATGATTTCAAGTTTACATAGCTAAACTTGTCCAATGGAGCCCAAACTTGGTGTAGCCTCATGTTTTTGCACCAAACCTAGTCCTATTAAGTTGCATAGCCAGTGGTGGAGTGCAACTATCCAAAACCATTGTCGAGCACCTTCTGACAGTTGAGCAAAACCCCTCTTAACCCCAGCTACACCATCTCCCTTTCTCTCAAACACCTAGATTAGGTGGCTAGCATCAGTGCCTAACTCTAGTCAAGTGGCTCTTCTCTGGTTCTAAATAGATAATCGAAAAACCCCATTATAAGCTTCAGCCCAGGGTTGACAGCAGCTAGTTTCCACCCCTCCTTTGACCAGCCGATGCTCCCACGGGATTCAAACGGCTAGGCATCTCCAAGCAAGGGCCCAGGACATGCCAGACGCGTCCAAGGCACCCCAGAGCACGCCAGCATGTCATGGCATGCCAAAGCTGCATTCTGGGCGCGCTTCAGATAGCAACCGAGGTGGGGGCGACTCCCTCAGCCCATTCCTGCCTCCCCGCAGTGTCTCTCCCATTGCTCAACAGCCCCTGTGCATCAGGCAGCCCCCAGGGCCCCTTCTTTCCCGCACTCAGAGCTAGTGCAATGCGTGCACGTGCGCACCAGTAGCAGCGAGAGGAACGCGACCACGCAGGCACACCACTCCTCGCTCCCCTCTCTCTCGCAGTAAGCTCAGAAGTCCGAAACCACGTCCTGAGACCACGGTTTCGAACCGAGCCTCTCTCTGTGCCCCCATGCACGCCGTGGTGAAACCACCGGAGCTTCATGCCTGGTACACCTTCGCGGCCACCCCCTCGCTCCAGCACCCCTCACTCCACTCCACCTAGACCCCAATCACCTCCCTAGCCACCCCATTGAGCAAGCAGAGCCCTGGTGCTCGAGATCGACCGAGGCCCCTCCGCCTTGGTGCTTCGGTCGATCTACGGCTACACGTCGGTTCTCGCGTCCCTCTGCCCACCTACGCACTCCCCGTGAGCCCAGGATAATTCCCACCCTCTTCCCCGAGCAAATACGTGCCCGTAGCCACCACCTCCACCGTTGACCGAAACCTCTCTGTTGTGGCCCCCTCGTCGCCGGTGAACCATGACCCCCCCCCCCCTCGTCGTCGACTCGACCACCAACACGTAGGTGACGACGAGCCGGACCCATTCCCGCCGTTGTTAGGGCCTGAGGACGTCGGTAGCCATGCCGGTGTGCTCCTCCTCCCCTTTTTCCATAGGTAGGAGATGACCCCGACAGGTGTGCCCCACCTGTCGATGGCCCATCTCCCTCGCTCCCCGCAGCCACTGACCGCAGGGGCCCGCGCGTCAGGTTCAAACGTGACGACTCGCGCACCTGGGCAGGCTAGCTGGCTGGCCTTCTGGGCCGGCCCAGCCCCGGGCCGAGCCAGGCCAGGATGTTGCCTTTTTTCTTTTTATTTTAAACTCTGTTTTACAAGATTTTGATAAAAATATTTAACCAGTGAAAATTTATGATTCTTCCACTGTTATTTTTCTAAAAAGGAGGAGTATTTAATGGAACTGTTAGGTAAATTTTTGGAACAACTTATCTGTTTTATAATAATTAAAAATACTAATTTGGAATAATTTTGCTTGTGTTAAACTGATTTAAAAAAATTCTTTCACTAAAACGAGAGACAAATATTTTTTAAATAACAATATGGATTTATTAGAATTAAACAACATTTTTAAAGTGACTTTGTGATATGTTTTGGACTGAGCTACTTTGTGCTTTTTATTTACTACGACGATACAAACCCCGTGTGACGAAGGAGTTGGACTTGATGACCCTGAAGACCCCGGATACCTAGCTGACCAAGGCAAGCAGTCCTTTGACCATGTTGAGCATATGTTATATTGCATGCTAGTAAAGCAAATATTTTTGTTGCATGTGATCATAAGTATCGGTAAATCATTGAAGTGATGTTATGGATGGCTCCTCCAGAGCTCTTGCATTTTGAGCATGATCCTACCACCTATGAGGGTCACACTAATATCATGGTGACAAGTAGAGCTAAGCATAGTAGAAGCATGAGCATGATGATGGTATAAATCAAAGGTTTATGAAAACCCCGACGGGTGCCACTAATTTCCGAGGGTGTTGATGAGTTGGGTGGCCACTTTTGGAGAAGTGGTGCACCGGGTATTTTGTGTGTGTATGGTTTTGGAAATGGGATTAGATTTATGATGTGTCGACCGTCCCAACCTTACATGTACGACCACGTTACCCCTTTACGGGACGGGGCTTTGTTGATTACTCTGGTCGGTGCTAGCAAAGAGCCACATTACTAGTGGCGGGAGTGATGTGTGGTCACTCTCGTGATGGGGTCGTGCCACGTAGGGCGACTATGCCGTTTTTACGTGTTCCAGGCACACCATTGGTCCCCGCATGATTGCTACTATCCAGAGTCGATGCTCGTAAGATGTACAACATGTGGGTTGGGTACCAATCAAATGGACCTCTTTGTCTAGTATCGTCAGGGGAAAGGCATTGATCGGGTACTTACCTCGGGTATGTTATATACCGCGAGCCGTGGATGACACGGAAGTTTTCCGGATCTCGTGGGTCCAGCGTACTACCTGTGCAGAGTGTAAAACTATTCGAATAGTTGTGTCCATGGTCAAGGATAGTTGGGTAATCCTTCTTAAACTACGTCGAGTCATTTCCGCATAAACCAAGTGTGTGTGAGTGTGTGGTAAATGGTGTTAATATAAAACAGTTGATATGACCAAGTTTGGAGACTTGGCATATCAGGTGAACTCGGAGTGTTTAGCCCTTGATAGATATGTTGATATTTGTAACTTGTTCTTATAAGTACCATCTAGCTTATGTTGCACATCCATGATCATGTTTATTTACATTCAAATTGTTATCCACCAAACTTCATATACTTCTTATTCTACCAACTGCATTGTTCATATCATGGGATGTTTGCGAGTACATTCAAAGTACAAATTGGCTTGCCACTGGTTATATTATTGACCAGACATGGAAGGACCGGAGTTTGGAGAAGAGTACGTCTTCGGAGACGGCCCTGCAAACTAGGATGCTTCCTAGTCAGAATGCATGTTGGTGTAGGCTGATGGCATGGGAACCCGCTTGTCCCTAAGATTTCCGCTACTAGTTGTATCAGTGTGATTTGGCCTTATAGGCCCTACCTTGTAAAGTTGGCCATTCGGTCATGTGATCTAATAATTTGGTACTTGGATGTAAGACTCTTAATATTCAGGATCTGTGTGTTCGATGAGCATTGATCTCTGGGATTAGTGAGCATGTTAATTCGGCGATCTCGACTCATAAGTCGGGGTCCCCACAAGTAAAGGATCAAACCGATAAGCAGTAACAGCTACACTACTCTAGTGTAAGGATTAGAGAGAAAAGAGTAGGCGATATTGGAATGATCAAGGAGGGGGGAATGCTCGCGTGGAAGCTCGGCCGAGAAGGAGGGTCGTCGACTTCGTAGTCATACTGGGCGAGAGTGGCGTCAGTCTTGAGGTCTACCGGGTAGAAGGGGGGCAAAAAAATAAATATATATCAAACAAATGCATTGGGATGCGTGACATGGTAAGATGTTATGCCAGGTTTAACCTAACGTGGTACTTAACGTCAAATACAGAGTGGGAGTATACCTAACGATATTTCCCGGGTCTTTGGCTACTACCGAACAGATGATACTAATGCCAAAATGTCTGTGTTCATCATTCTAGGAGCATGTGACACATAAACGGGCAACGTATTTGGATTCATAGGATTTTGAGCAACTTTCATGTATAAAACATTTTCATCCGAGTGACATATTATTTTATATGAATTTACAAAAATTTAATAATATTCTAAAATTAGAGATTTAATTTATTTTGAAAATAAAAACAGAGTATACTTTATACCCATTGTGGGCTAACCAAAGTGGATGACATTTGGGTCCACGGGTCCCAGTTGACCAGTCAAGGCTGACTAGTCAACATGGGAGACGGGCCCCTTGTCATAGGCTAACTGACTAATCTAAAGTTAATTATGTAACTAAATAATCCATTTAATAGTTAATTAATTAAATGTTAACTGAATAATTGTTTTAATAAAAAATAATTTTTATTTTATTGTTTTAAAACTCTTTTACAGGGTTGACCTCACATGGGGGATTAGTGTAAGACATGGATTAGCTCCCCCCACTAACCAACACGACCGGCCCCGCGCGAGGGGCCTACCCAACAGGCCATGGCCGGAGCCTGACTGACCGGTAACTGGCCATAGAAACGACATGGCCGGCAGCGGGCTCGACAACAGCAACAGCTATGCTGCGCCAACAGCCATGGCTAGCAGCGGATCAGCTAGTAGCACCACACACCAGTAGTGCACAGCAGCTGGAAGCAGCATTAGATCAAACAGTGGCGAGCACGGCTGCAGGGCGGAAGGCAGCGGTAGCACAGAGCTACGCACGCGACGGCGGTCATGGCGACGCGTGTCAGGGAGCAGCGGGTCTGCACAACGAGTGACGGTCGCGGCTAGAGGCACACGGGAACGCGACCGGTGGCGCGGTGAGCGTGGTCTAGGGTGTGGCGATCGCGAGGATTGGGCGCGCAGGGACAGTGGCCACAACGATGGATGCGAGGGGAAACGGAGGGGGATGACACAGTTGCTCACCATGGAGGCTGTGTACGGGGTCGGGGATGGTTGTCACTGCGGTGGTTGACAGCAGGCGGCAACAGGAGAGGTCGGGCGCGGTGGATCCGAGGAGGGGAAAGAGGGGAGGGAGGCCAGCGGCTCACCGGCAGTTCAGGGAGGCTAGGGCAGTGAGGCTCGAAGGGGGTCCGATGGGGAGGAGGTTGGGGACGTACACCAACGAAGGTGACGAAGCGACGATGGCGGATGGCACGGCGAGGCCGAACGAGCTCGAGACCGATCTCGGCGAGAGCGGGTGAGGGGAGAGGCGAGGGGAACACGGGCGGAGCTAGGGTTGAGAGGGGGGTCATGCGTCGGCGTCTTAAGGGGAGGGCCGACCGCGGGATGGCCGGCGTGTGTTTGGGGGTCGTCGTGGTGGTCATACCCTCCCTAGATCACATTAACGAGAGGAGGGAGACGAGGGAGTTGGGCTGGGCGTGTGCAGTGGGCCAAGGCCCAAGGAATAGGGGGGGGGGTCTTTTCCTTTCCTTTTCTTTTAAAATGTCAGCCCTTTTTCTTTTTCGAGTAGATGTTTGCATTTATTTTAGACAACATTTGACTTGTAGAAATGTGGATCTAGTCAAAACAAATACTAGGGAATATTTAGCACTGTCACAAAAATTTGAGATTTAAATAAATTAGTTTGTAATTTTTATAATTTAAAAGGCATTTAAACTATTGTTTTGACCCACGCTTTAGTTATTTTGGGCATTTGTACACTTTATAAAATATTGGTTTCTCCACCATAATTAACTATGTATTATTTGCAACATTAGGAACATTTTTGTTTTTATGTTTGAAAAATAATAATTTGACTTTAATTTGAATTTGAAATTTGGCTTTGAGTTTGTTAAGTGAAAATCTAGCTTAGTTAAATTTCATGACTTGGCATCATTAGTGTGTGGTTACTGTAGCTTAACTACCGGGTGTTATAAATATCCTCCATAATAAGAAATCTCGTCCTTAGATTTAAGAGGTAGAAGTAAAGGGGGAAAGTTTGGATATGAAATTACGAGTCTTCTTGTCTTCGTTGCTCTTGTCGAAGGGGTTGGTCCTTCTCGTTGATGTATTAATTACTCTGATTTAGGTGAACCTGATGGAGTCGTCATCCTTCCTTTGGAATCTTCATCTTCCTACGAATGCAATAAGAGGGAAAACTCTAGAAGAACACATCTCCACAAAGTTGGGCATCCGAGGGGGAACTCAGGGAAGAACACATGAATTAACTCTCGAGTTGTAACTCAGAGAATTCATTGTGAGATATAGGTGATGTTCCAAAAGTTTCCAACGGATAACCACTCATTTGATCCATAATTAGAAGGTGAAAAGGGGGAGTTCAAAGTAACGAAAATAAATATTGCACCTGATAATAGAATAGGTCATCCCTTGTACCATGGGTTGGGAATTACATACGAAGCCAAGTGCAAAAGATAATTTGGGAACAGATATGTACATGAGAGTCAGGTTCCGATCATGTGGAACTGTGGGGGCCCACCATGTTGGTTAAGAGTAGCCACAACGGTGAGATCTTGCACGGTCTTGGTAGCAAGACATGCCAGAGGATAGCTTGTCACATATGTTGGCAATAATGTCGGTACCAAGGGCGGGGGGCGCATAGAACCATTTTCCTGCTTGTTCAAATGAGGCGGACCAATAGGCAAAGTTATCGTCCATCGGCGGCTACCCAAATGTTATCCACAATAGTAATAGGGTCTTACTGACATAGTGGTTCACCGAGGTGTGTGCCTAGACAGGGAATTATCACTACTCAGATAAGTTAGATTACAATAAAGGTTAAACAGACCAATGGAAATGAAAATGTGTTCACACACAAGTATTAGAGTATACCATACCCAAGAAAAATAGAGAATGGTATACATGATAAGTCATCAATTACATGACCATTTCGATAACAGGGCAAGGAGAATCATGATGTTTACCCATACAATACTGTTTGGATAATTGATCAAGAACAATTTAGCAGTGTGCTTCCAATGTTCGTGTTGACATTTGAAGTACCACATTCATACTTCAGGGTAGCATCGACATGGTCAACATGTAAAGGTAGGACTTTGGGTACACAAAGGATCCATCGAGAACAACTTATAAAATAAGTCATACAATTTCCTCACGGGAGAATGGCTAACCTGACAAAGGAAGATAATATAACAATAGTTCTTTCGGCCAGGTGTGGTAGACAAGACATCACCGTACTGGGTTACTTAAAGACGAAAGTTAAAATTATTGGAAAAATGTTCCAACCATCATATCTTCACAAGATTCAGATCTGATTGGTGTCACGATACCTCAGACTTAGGATGTATAAGAAGAAAAAGGGGGCAACAAATTTTGGCGAGATGATGATGCAAGATTCTCGCATTAAGAACTATGAAAGCAAGTCTTGAATCATGAGTTGGATTGTAAGACACATCAACACAATGTCAAGACATTCGTGTCTATATGGAATTCTTAAAATGAAATGCAATCAAGTTTTTATTTGGGAAACACAATCGAGGATATCAAGGTCCTTGTGTAAGCATGGATTAGCGCTTATGAAGGAACTTCTTTTCCTTGATCAAATCAGTCACTGGCTTGGGGTGCTAAGAAAAGCTATATGAAGTGAAGATAGCAAATCTTAAAAACATATAACACTTTGCACATGTGTGAATGATTCGGGATGAACCCAAAGGAATCAAAACAAAACTTTCTCATATTCACGGCTACAAGAATGCACATGAACTTTGGGAAAGCTCTTATATCAAACATATTCTTCATGAGCTAGTGTGGGGACCCTGACTTGTAGGTTGAGATCGTCGAATGCACGTGTAGAGTGATCCCAGATATCAATGCTCACTGAACACACAGAAACTTGTAGAAAAGGGTTTTGGCAATGCCACTCTCAATATCATTAATTGGGTGTAATGGCACATATATATATAGAGTACAACGTGGGCCTCAACCTCAACTATACAAGGTTAGGAGGTGGGCCGGCCTATACAGATATACACATGCAAAATACATATTCAACACCCCCCCCCCCCCCGTAGTTGAAGCGTCCCTGAGACACAGAGACTGGACCTGAACTCCTCAAAGACGGAAGTTGGCAATCCCTTGGTCATCACATCCGCAAAATGTTGTGATGTCGGAACATGGAGAACTCGAATGCATCCAAGAGACACTTGTTCGCGAACAAAGTGAATGACAAGCTCAATACGCTTCGTACGACGGTGATGGACCGGGTCGGCGGAGAGGTAGATAGCATTGGTGTTGTTGCACAAGACGAGTGTGCCCTTGTGAACATCACAAAGGAGCTCATGAAGAAGTTGTCGAAGCGAGTAGCACTCAGCAAGATGTCGTGGTTTTATCACGGCAGATGTTCTCGTGAAAGGACTTAGTGGTGAAGCCATCACAACCATGTGGCGACTCAAAGGGGTTGATCGGGAACGAGAGACGTGTTTACCCAGGTTCGGCCCCTCCAATGGAGGCAAAAGCCTACGTCCTGCTTTGTGTGTATTGATGATGAAATCATTTACAAGGGTTTGGTGTCGCCTGACCTAGCTCTCGATTGATTGTAAATTCCGTCTATCGGCCTTAGGGACTCACCTTTATATACAGGTCGAGACCCGAGGCTTACAAGAGTTCGGGTCACCTTACGATTCGTGACCCGATATGTCTCTAACTCGCCTTGCTCCTCTAGCAAGGAAAACCCTTGGCGATCTTCTACCTTGTGGGCCTTGAGTCGCCATCTACATGTCCTGGGCTGCGTCATCTCACCTTGGTAAACCACCTTGCGCCTCCTATCTTGTATGTCAGGGCCCATCTTGAGTATGAACATTGAGCCACCACCAACTTGACCGAGCCTCATAAGGCGGGTTACATGGCGGGATAATATCGCCAACAAACAACATGAGCCACTGCCCGATACTCACCCTCGGCGCTCGAGCGGTAGACCGTGTGATGTCGCTTGGAAGACCAATAGATCAGCGAAGGCCCGAGATATACACAGTAATCAGACGTGGAACGCTGTGTGTGAGGGAAGCCCGCCCAGTCAGCATCTGACTATGCAACAAGATCGATGGAGGCGGAGGCCGTCAAGGTGAGTCCCACGAACATGGTGTCACGGATGTAACGAAGAATATGCTTCACCAATGTCTAGTGAGAGTCACGCGGAGAGTGCATATGTAGGCAGACCTGCTGAACGGCGTATTGCAAGTCCGGGCGTGTTTGGTTACCCCGACTTACGAGTTGAGATCGCCGAATGTACGTGCTAAGTGATCCTAGAGATCCATGCTCATCGACACACATAAACTGAATAACAAGAGTCTTACATCCATACATACCGTCAGATACAATAATGACCTTGCGGTCAAGTCTTACATAGGTAGGGCCTTGGAGGTCAATACAACAAACTTGACCAATAGCGGAAATATTGGTCGAAAGCGTGAACCCATGCCATTAGCCTTAACCTACAGGCATTCTGACTGGGAAGCGTCATAGACCGCAGGAACGTCACCAAGGTACTCTTCACCATCTCATGTTCTCGCTTACCTGGTCAATGAAATAACCAGTGGCAAGCCAATGAGTACTTTGAATGTACTTGCAAACAGCCCATGATGCGGATTATGTAACTGAGTGCAATATGAAGTATAGTGCAGCCTTTGTGGAAAGCATGTTTTATTAATGTGTAAATATGATCATGTATTTAGTCATGCATTAATAAGTAAATGGTAACCGTAAGAACAGGTTACAGGTATCAATATAAATATCCGAGGACTAAACACCTCATGTTCATCCTTCATGTCAAGTCACCAAACTTGACCAAGTAATTACTCCCTAAAGTAGCACCTTTATACTCACGCTTGGTTTATGCGGAAACCACTAGACGTAGTTCAAGCAGGATTACCCAACTGTCCTTGACCATGGATACGGCTATTCAAATAGTTTTACACTGTGCAGAGGTTATACGTTGTACCCACGAGATCCGGGAAACTTTCGTGTCATCCACGAGTCGCGGTATATAACATACCCGAGGTAAGTACCCGATCAATGCATGTTCCCCAACGACACTAGACAAAGAGTCCACTCGATTGGTACTCAACCCACATGATGTACGTCTTTTAAGCACCAACTCTAGACCGTATCATCCATGCAGGGACTAACAGTGTGACCGGAACATGTAAAAACGGCATAGTCATCCTACCTGGCACGACCCCCTCACGAGAGTGACCATATCACTCCCACCACTAGTAATGTGGGCTCCTTCCTAGCACGATGAGATTAATCAACACAGCCCCCTCCCATAAAGGCTTATCGTGGTCGCACATATAAGGTTGGGACGGTCAACAAATCTTAAATCTAATCCCATTTCCGAAACCACTCACACAAAACCTTTCTGGTACACCACTTCCTACTCAAGTGGTCATCCAGCTCAACACCTTCACCCTCGGGCATTAGTGGCACCTGACGGGGTTTTCGTAAAACCTTTGATATCACATATGTGTTACCAGTACCATCCATATGCCCATTCTTTGTGTGGTACTACTAACTACTTGTCAACTTTATCTGCATGACCCTAACAGATGGTAAGGTCATGCTCAATTGCAAATGCTCCGAAGGAGCCATCAGTAACACCATATCGGGGTGTACCGATTAATCATGACTACATGCATCGGAATAATGTAATGAATGTGTCATGCATAAAACATTTTCTCAGACATGGTCAAAGAGCTTCTTGCCTTGCTCAAGTAGGTCTCTGGGGTCTTTGAGGTCTTCTAGTCCAACTCCGAGTATTCCGTCTATTTCGCCAACTATCATCGGAAACAACCACAGTAAGCCACGCAACAAGCACGAACAAAAGTGCTCTAAAAATAGGACTTTATTTTTCTTGGACATCTCTGGTCATAAGAAAAATACCGAAAGCTTGTTCTAGGAGATTTGGACCATCGGAGATTTTTGAATGGATGAAAGGAGGAATAGGTGATCCTTTAAGAAGCCTACAGAAAACATTCTTCTAAAAATGAGTGGAGGTACTCATTTAACAGAGTATGAATTTAGAAACATTTAGGAAGTGGTTACACCGGATTTGGAATTTATATGAATATAGTAGGGGTTTTACAATATGGGATAATTAGGAATAGGTGTTATTTATTTGATGCAATAGAAATAAGGCAGGGAGAAATGTTGGCTAAGGATCTAAAATTAGATCAAGATCTTTTAAGCCTTTGGAATTTGGAATAACTCCATTTGGAGTTGATTTGAATCCTCTAGGATTTTTGCAAGGTGATGTTTAAAGTATTCGGATTGGTATTTGAGTATTAACCCCACAGAAAAGTCCTTTGGAAAAATGTGCATTGCAGACAGTATGATAGTACGAGATTTTAGGAAACTGTAGAAATTTGAATCATCAGAATTGGAATACCAATGATTTTGTTCTGGATTTTAGAAGTTCCCTAAAAAACAAAAAGGTAGAATGGGCTATACTGGAGACAGTGTGATGCGGAGGGAGTCACATAGTGGTTGGGCCGGCCCAACTACGCGGCTGCGCGAGCGACGGCCAAGCCGGAGGCGTATTTGGCGAAAACCGCCTTGGCCGCTCGGGAGACGGCTTCGGGTGGATCCGCCTCCACTTACACCACGCGGCCCGGCTGGACGCGTCAATAGCGACTGACTTGTGGGGTCATCGGCCCACCAGTCAGGTTCTTCTTCCCCGCGTGGCCTCCTCGCGTGGCAGGGCCAGGAGAGGCGAGATATAGTTGAGGGGCCATGAGGGGGAGTCTTCCGGGCGTCGTGGAGGGGTCAAATGATGCTCTGCGAAGCTCTGGGACACGTTGCCCTTGCTGGACCCAAGCTACAGCAAGAGACCAAGGTGCGGCGCACCGTTTCTTCATGCTAGTGGTGTGGTCACCAGGGGCACTCATGCCTACAATGCCCTTACGACCCGTCAAAGATGTCTTTAACCCAGGGCATGCATGCAGGAGAGCACTGGTGATGTTTGAACTTGAACGGAGCAGATTAGGCAGGGTTTGAGCTGTGCTTAAGTTTGCAACAGCAAACTTGGGGCTAGCAAAAAGTGTTTGCATTGAGAGGAAATTGAGGTGAGACCTTGTCTAGCAGCCTTATTCATGGAAGGACTACAAGACTGTCAATTTTCAGCACAGGGGGTGATTTTAGCTAGCAGTTGTAGTTCAAGGCTACATTTCTGCGAGAAATCAAGTTTCAGATGGGCTGCTCATATTTCCCACATGAGCATGCCATATTTTGGTTCGAAATGATGCACTAGCATGCTAGAGGCTCTCTAGAAAGAGCTGGGGGCATTTTCTTAAGCAGAAGTATAGCAAAAGAGGTAAAATAGTGTTGCCAAGGTAAAAATATGAGGTAGCTACATGGAGTCACCCTCCAATAATTGACCAATGGCCATGGCAAGGTTACTCTAGATAAAAGGGGACTAGAGAGAGATGTTGTAAATATTTAAGCTCAAGGAGATTAGTGGGAGGGGCCAAAGCATCAGTTTTGGTAATTGGACAAAAGGTGTTTGATGGATGCTAGGGCTAGCAAATGGACTCCATTTGCTATTAAACTTAACAGTACCACATAATAGGTGAAAATAAGCTTGGACACCAAATTTGGATTTGGTGGAGGAAGTTTCCAATGTAGACATGGAAAAAACATGAAATGGGCATAAATGGCTTCCAACATATAAAACCATGCAAATCAATTCCCACAAATCCACAACTTGGTTTGGTGGCATTATTTGAGCATTAGAACATGCCCAAAATGTTTGGTATCAATTGGAGAAACTTTACGTTGTTAAGTTTCCCAAGGTTAGAAATCAACAGAGTTGGTTTTGAGGGGTTTGGGACAAGTTCTTCTATTCTCCTTGATGCACCACTTGGTGTGGATGCATTATTGGAGTAACAAAACATGTCCACCAAATTTGAGCTTAATTGGAAACACTTAGCAATGTAGAGTTGCTCAAATTTGGATCTGGACAGATAGGGTTCTGGATATTTAGCTCAACCAAATCAACTTGGATTGATATGAAACTTGGCAAGCTTATCACATATATCATGTGTGACAATATGAATATTTACTGGAGTTTATTGCGATAGGGTTTGAAGGGTTTTGAAGGGTTTTTCCTAATATTTTGAACATGACCATGTGTTCAAACTCTTATATATATGGAATATACATCTCCACTGAGTTTCCCTAAATTTTCTCAAATAATTTTAAAGCAATAAAAGTAACTTTCCTTCATAAGGGACCATTTCTGGCCTTAGAGAAAGGTACTTAATAAAATAGTAAAATAACTTTTTAAATATTATATTCTGATTTTGGGAATCCATTTTTATAATGGGATTTAAATAAAATATTTGGTGCAAAATAACCTCCTTAATTTGAGGACTTGTAGTACGAATCCCAACTCATGGGTTTTTGAAAGCTTAAATCAAGGAAATGCTTTTCGGTCAAAATAATGTTTGGTAAAAATAGTTTCTGGTACTATACAAATGGCATGATCATTAGGCAAGGGTTTGGGTCAAGGAGGTGAGCCACGAGAGGAGGAGGAACATTGTGGTTCAAACACAAACAACATGAAAGCAAGCAAACAATCAACAATCACATCAAGCATCACAAGCACTCATAAAAAATTTAACTGGTCCTAATTTTTGAGCTAGGTTCATTTAATCAGGAGAGTCAAACAAAGGGTGGTACAGCGCTTCAATGTCAAGTACTGCAGAGCACCGACTATAGAGTGGTAGAGCGGCGCATCAGTCGCAAGAGAGCCCTCTGTGGCAAAGACCTTGGCCTTCGTGTCTATAGGCGTGGGTGTTGTTGTGCAGTTGAGCATACCGGTGCGATCAAGGAGCTCGTGCGCATTGCTGATGCAAGAAGAAACCATTCGGTCGGCGAACCACCTCAATGTCGAGGAAGTAATGCAGGGCTCCCAAATCCTTGAGTGCAAACTCATCATGAAGACGAGCAGTGACCCGCTGGAGGAGCTCACGAGTGGATGCTGTGAGGATGATGTCGTCGATGTATAGCAACAAGTATGCAGTGGCAGCTCCGTGATGATACACGAACAATGAAGCATCAGAGCGGGTGGAGCGGAACCCAAGTGACTCCAGAAAAGCGGCAATCCATTGGTACCATGCTCGGGGCGCCTGCTTCAGCCCATAAAGAGAGCGAGAAAGCAGGCACATGTGATCGGGATGATCAGCGTTGACAAAACGGCTAGGCTACTGACATAACACCTGCTTAGAGAGATTACCATGCAAAAAGGCATTGGAGACATCCAACTGAAGAACCGGCCAAGCACGAGAGGCTGCCAACTAAAGCATTGTGTGGATCGTGCCCGGATTGACAAGCAAAGTGAAGGTGTCGGTCAAGTCCACGTATGTGCGTTGTCGGAATCCACGAACAACCCAACGAGCTTTGTAGCGCTCGATAGAACCATCGGGGCGGGTCTTGTGGCGAAACAACCATTTTGCAGTAATGACATTGGCATTAGGGGGGTGGAACAAGATACCACTTGTGGTTGCGTTGTAAAGTGTCGATCTCCTCCTAAATCACCGCAAGAGAATGAGGGTCCGGAAGTGCCTCACGGGCAGAGGAGGGAATGGGTGATGGTGTGGATGTCGGGGCCATGCGCTTGTACACATCCGATGGATAGCGTATGCTCGGGCATAACAAGCGAGCGCGAGCGCGGGTCACAATGCCAGAAGGCGGAGCCGCTACTGTACGGGCGTGGCGCCGGGCGATGATGAAGTCGAGCCTGCCGCAGTGTCGCTGGCAGCAGAGCCAACAGGAGATGGGGCAACACTGGTGGAGGGTGCGGCCGTAGGGGAAGCTGGGGCGGTCTCGACCTTAGGGGTGGGAGAAGCCGCACGGGAAGCTGGGGCGGACTCGACCACAGGGGAGGGAATCGTCGGCCGAGCAACGGGCGACAAGAAGGGTCGCCTGGCTAGGGCGGCGGCAGGTAGCCGCGACAAAGAGTCGGTGTCCCGCCGGCGGGAGGGTGCGTCGGCCGCCAGCGAGGGGGCCGTCGACGGAGGTACCTGAAAGATGGGAACACCGTCTCGACAAAATAAACGTGCCTTGATGTGTACACGCAATGAGTTACATGATCATAACACCGGTAACCTTTGGTGTTGGAGGGTAGCCGAGAAAGATGCACGAGAATGATCGGGGGCGAGTTTATGAGGTGTGGTGGACGCGGTGCTAGGATAACAAAGACATCCGAAAATGCAAAGGTCGTCGTAGGACGGTGACACACCAAAGAGGAGATGATGAGGGGTATAGTTCCACCTAGTGCGGCATAGATGAATGTTAGTGAGTAAGGTGGCGGTGGTGAGGGCATCAGGCCAGAACCTGGGAGGTACGTTAGAGTGAAAGAGTAACATACGGACGTAGTCATTAAGAGTGTAGAGGATGCACTCGGCACGGTCGTTCTGCTGGGAGGTGTAGGGGCAGGTCAGGTGGAAAACCGTGTCGTGGGAAGCTAGGAGAGCGCAAACAGCGGCATTATCAAACTCTTTACCATTATCGGTTTGGAGTGCAAGAATCGGGTGACCGAACTGCATGGTGACATAGGAATAAAAGGATGTGAGTATGGCGAGAGCATCGGACTTGCGACGCAGCGGTAAAGTCCACACGTAATGAGAGAAATCATCTAAAATCATCAAATAGTATATGTAGCCGGTATTACGTGCAACAGGAGATGTCCAAACATCACTATGAAGTATCTGAAACGGAAAGGTAGATATAGTTGTTGACTCGCTAAAGGGAAGACGAATGTGCTTGCCAAGACAGCAAGCCTCGCAAGAGTAATCGTCAAATTTATTACATAAAAAATAAAAACTCCTAAGAATTTGACGCATGACCTCGAGGCTGGGGTGGCCCAAGCGAGCATGCCACAGGTCGACGCCGGCGGTGAGAGCGACGGGAGTGGAGGTGGATGCGCCGATGTGCACGGGGTAGAGATCCTCCGGGATGTCACATTGATGGAGTACCATCCGGGTGCGGGCGTTCTTCATAGAGAACCCAATGGCGTCAAATTAAATGGTAAGAGGATTCTCACGAACTAGGCAACAAATAGAAATGAGATTAGACACTAATTCAGGAGAAACAAGAACATTAGACATGTTGATGGGTGTGGAGTTGGAGGGAAAATTAGTGTGACCAACATGGGTGATACGTACGGAGGAACCATTGTCTATGGTGATACGAGTGGGAGTGTTGACACGAGTGGAGGAGATGAGGTTACCGAGATGACCTGTCATGTGCCCGGTAGCACCCGAGTCCATGTACCGGTCACCTGCACTACCATAGTTACTCGGCGACGGGGCCGAGTGCAAGGCGGCGAGGAGGGTGTGATCCCATGGCGACGGTACCTGTGGTGGCGGGAAGGCCCTGTACGGCTGCACTGGGGCAGGTGGCCCACACCCACTTGTGAAGGACGGCGCGAACATGGCTGCGTAGCCAGCTGATATGTCTGAAACGTATCTATAATTTTTGATGGTTTCACGCTGTTATCTTGTCATCTTTGGATGTTTTATGTACCTTTTATATCTTTTTTGGGACTAACTTATTAATTCAGTGCCAAGTGTCAGTTCCTGTTTTTTCTGTGTTTTTGACTCTTTTCAGATCTGATTTTAGAAGGGAGTCCAAACGGAATATAATCCCCGAAATGATTTTTTCCCGAACGAAAGAAGATCAAGGGGCCTGTGGGCCAAGCCAGGAGGGCTACATGGAGCCCACAATCCCCCACTCCGCCACCAGGGAGCGGTGGTGGGCAGGCTTGTGGCCTCCCTGGCGCCCCCCTGACCTAGATCTTGCGCCTATATATTCCCTAAAAATCAAAAAAAATCAGGAGAGCCACGAAAATACTTTTCCGCCGCTGCAAGCTTCCGTTTCCGCAAGATCTCATCTGGAGACCCTTCCCGGCGCCCTGATGGAGGGGACTTTGGAGTTGGAGGGCTTCTTCATCATCATCATCGCCCCTCCAATGACTCGTGAGTAGTTCACTTCAGACCTACGGGTTTGTAGTTAGTAGCTAGATGGCTTCTTCTCTCTCTTGGATCTTCAATACAAAGTTCTCCATGATCTTCATGGAGATCTATCCGATGTAATCTTCTTTGGCGGTGTGTTTGTCGAGATCCGATGAATTGTGGATTTGTGATCAGATTATCTATGATATATATTTGAGTCTTTGCTGATTTCTTATATGCATGATTTGATATCCTTGTAAGTCTCTCCGAGTCTTGGGTTTTGTTTGGCCAACTAGATCTATGATTCTTGCAATGGTAGAAGTGCTTGGTTTTGGGTTCTTACCGTGTGGTGACCTTTCCCAGTGATAGTAGGGACAGCAAGGCACACATCGTGTAGTTGCCATCAAGGGTAACAAGGTGGGCTCTGTCGTAGATATGAGATTGTCCATCTACATCATGTCATCTTGCTTAAGGTGTTACTCTGTTCTTTTGGACTTAATACACTAGATGCATGCTGGATAGTGGTCGACGTGGGGAGTAATAGTAGTAGATGCAGAAAGTATCGGTCTAATTGTTTTGGACGTGATGCCTATAGATATAATCATTGCCATAGATATCGTCACGACTTTGCGCGGTTCTATCAATTGCTTGATAGTAATTTGTTCACCCACCGTCTACTTTCTTTCATGAGAGAAGCCACTAGTAAACACTACGGGCCCGGGGTCTATTCACATCTATCATTTCCACTTTTGTTTTTACTTTGCTTTGTTATTTTGCTGCTTTCTGTTCTCACTTGGCGAACAATCTATAAGGGATTGAAAACCCCTTCATAGCATTGGGAGCAAGCTTTTGTGTTTGTGGACGCTCTTGTGATACTCCTTCACTGGATCGATACCTTGGTTCTCAAACTGAGGGAAATACTTACCACCGCTGTGCTACATCACCCTTTCCGCTTCGAGGGAACACCAACGCAAGGCTCCAAGGCCACGGGGGAAATCCTTTGCATATTTTCCTACGAAGTCCCTTAAGGCTTAGCCGTAGCAGAAGGATTCCTGGTGCCATCGACACACCTATTTATGGCGCCGTTGGAAGGTCTTTTGTTGTAGTAGCACCAGCGCCAGCCGGATGGGTGGCAGCGCTGAAGAGCGCCTGGTGGCCGGCGGGAGGGGGTCAAGGAGACCCCGCGCAGGGGCCCTTGGGACAGGCATGTGATATGCATGCACCAAGCCCGTCCAAGGGTTCAGACCCACAATCAATGGCGGAGACGACTGCACGAAGCACGACGTACCTCCGTTCCCTTGTTGTTGCGGCTGCTATTGACGGCGGTCGCCACCACCGCGCCAGTTACGCCGGCCCCCGCCCTGCTGTTGTTGTGGTTAGCGAGGCGAGGGAGACGCGAGTGGCGCGGGGGGAGGGGAAGAATCCTGGTGGTGGCGGAGGCCGTGGATGAGTCGGCACCGACATCACGGGGGCGAGGCCACCACGGGTGGTGCCTCCCGTGAGAGCAATGTGTTTCACCCGCTACTTGACCTTCTTCATCCGATGCTCCTCAAGTTTCAGGTACGCAACAACGACCTGAAAGGTCGGTTCCGTCAACAAAGTGAGGTTAGAGGCAGCGTTGCCGAAGTCCTCATTGAGGCCGGCGGTGAGGGTGCTCAGCATGAGCTCGTTGGAGATTTTAGTGTCAATGTCGCGAAGCTCGTCGGCGAGCATCTTGAGCCACATGCAGTAGTCGTCGATGGAGGAATCATCCTGGTGGCACCCAAAGAACTCTTGCTACAAGAAGACAAGGCACTGAAGTTTGTTGTTGGTGAAGAGCGCATTGATCTTGGTCCATACAGTGCAAGCGTAATTGCCATCGGCAACAACCGTGTGGAAGATGTCCTTCAAAACGGTTTGGTAGAACCACCGGATGAGAGTGGCCTCGATGGAGGGCCACTCCGGATCTCCCTTCACGTACTCGCTGTTGATGGAGCCGTCGATGTGTTTGGTGAGGTAGTACTCGCGGAAGACAATGTTGAAGTAGGTCTTCCATGCGTAGTACGACGAGGTGGAGGAGTTGAGGCAGATGGGAACATGGCCTTCGATGTTGAGATCACGGATGGCATCGGTGGAGGGCGTTGGACCGGCGAAGGGGTTGCTGCTATTGGTGGACATGGAGCCCGGCGACTGCATTGGCGGTAGCGGCGGCGATGGTGGGGCGTGATGGAGAGGGAGTTTAGATGTGCGGTGGCGGTGACAAAGCGTGGCGGGGGCAGGTGGCGTGCTACCTCTTGAGCTTGCGTTGGTTTTTCCCTTGAAGATGAAAGGGTGATGCAGCATAGTAGCAGTAAGTATTTCCCTCGGTTTGAGAACCAAGGTATCAATCCAGTAGGAGTATCAAGGCAAGTCTCCAGAGTACCTGCGCAAAAACAGCAAACTTGCACCCAACGCTACAAAGGGGTTGTCAATCCCTTCACGATTGATTGCAAGGTGAGATCTGAAGGCGGAAAGTGCAACAAAGTAAAAGTGTGGAGCTGAAAATATGATGTGAAGTAGAACCGGGGGCCATAGTGTTCACTAGAGGCTTCTCTCATGATAGCAAATATTACGGTGGGTGAAAGAATTACTGTCGAGCAATTGATAGAACCGCGCAAAGTCATGATGATATCTAAGGCAATGATCATACATATAGGCATCACGTCCGAGACAAGTAGACCGATACTTTCTGCATCTACTACTATTACTCCACACATCAACCGCTATCCAACATGCATCTAGTGTATTGAGTTCATAACAAACAGAGTAACGCCTTAACCAAGATGACATGATGTAGAGGGATAAATTCATGCAAGAGATATAAACCCCATCTTTTTACCCTTGATGGCAACAACACAATGCATGCCTCTCTACCCCTTCTGTCACCGGGTGAGGACACCACACGGTATGAACCCAAAACCAAGCACTTCTCCCATTGCAAGAACTGTAGATCAAGTTGGCCAAACGAAACCCACAACTCGAAGAGAATTACAAGGATATGAAATCATGCATATAAGATATCAGAAGAAACTCAAATAAGATTCATAGATAATCTGATCATAAATCCACAATTCATTGGGTCTCGACAAACACACCGCAAAAGAAGATTACATGGGATAGATCTCCATGAAGATCATGGAGAACTTTGTATTGAAGATCCAAGAGAGAGAAGAAGCCATCTTGCTACTAGCTATGGACCCGAAGGTCTATGGTAAACTACTCACGCCTCATCGGAGAGGCAATGGTGTTGATGAAGAAGCCCTCCGTGTCCGAATCCCCCCCTCCGGCAGGGCACCAGAACGTGCCCCAGATGGGATCTTGCGGAGACAGAAGCTTGCGGTGGCGGAAAAGTATTTTAGTGGCTCTCTCCCGTGGTTTCAGATTTTTCGGGGATTTATAGGCGGAAGAAGTAGGGAAAGGAGCCACGGGGGGCCCACAAGCCTGCTAGGCGCCCCCAGGTCGCGGCTAGGGGGCTTGTGGCCTCCCCCGGGACCCTTTGCCTTGGGTCTCAAGCTCCGTGTGTATCTTCTGTTCCGGAAAAAGTCTTTTCAGAGGTTTTATTCCGTTTGGACTCCATTTGATATTCTCCTCTGAAAAAGGTCAAAAACACGGAAAAAACAGGAACTGGCACTTGGCACTGATTTAATAAGTTAGTCCCAAAAAAGATATAAAATACATACAAAACATCCAATGTTTGACAAGATAATAGCATGGAACTATCAAAAATTATAGATACCTTGGAGACGTATCAAGCATCCCCAAGCTTAACTCCTGCTCGTCCTCGAGTAGGGAAGTGATAAAGACTGAATTTTTGATGTGGAATGCTACCTAGCATATTTGTCCTTTGTAACTTCTTTCATGTGACATGAATGTTCAGATCCGTAAGATTCAAAACAATAGTTTGCTATTGACATGAAAATGATAAGACTTCAAGCAAACTAGCAAGGTAATCATGAACTTTCGAAATAACAAGGCCCAAGAAAGTTATCCCTACAAAATCATATAGACTGGCTATGCTCCATCATCCCCACACAACGAATTTAAATCATGCACAACCCCGTTATTGGCCAAGTAATTGTTTTCGCACTCTTACTTTCTCAAACCTTTTTAACTCTCACGCAATACATGAGCGTGAGCCATGGATATAGCACTATAGGTGGAATAGAGTATGGTGGAGGTTGTGAGGAAAAAAGGAGGAGATGGTCACATCGACTCGGCGTATCAACGGTCTATGGAGATGCCCATCAATAGATATCAATGTGAATGAGTAGGGATGACCATGCAACGAATTCACTTAGAGCTATAAGTGTGTGAAAGCTCAAAAGGAGAACTAGTGGGTGTGCACCCAACTTGCTTGCTCACGAAGACCTAGGGCAATTTTGAGGAAGCCCATCATTGGAATATACAAGCCAAGTTATATAATGAAGATTCCCACTAGTATAAGGAGGTGACAAAACAAGAGACTCTCAATCATGAAGAACATGGTGCTATTATGAAGCACAAGTGTGGAAAAAGATAGTAGCATTGTCCCTTCTCTCTTTTTTTTGGGCTCTTTGGCCTGCTTTTTTCTCATTTTTTTGGTGGGCATCTTTGGACTCTTTTCATTTTTCCTCACATGGGACAATGCTCTAATAATGATGATCATCACAATTTTAGTCACTCACAACTCAACACTTAGAGCAATGATGACTGTATAGGAAATGCCTTCGGCAGTGTACCGGGATGTGCAACAATCTAGCTTAGCGTATGGCGCTCAAACATCTCGCTAGCTATCTTACGTTCATGTAATGGCAATATGAAAGTGACGGCACATGTCATGAGACGGAACGGTGGGAGTTGCATGGCAATATATCTCGGAATGGCTATGAAAAGGCCATGATAGGTAGGTATGGTGGCTGTTTTGAGGAAGGTATATCGTGGTTTTGTGCACTGGCGAAAATTGCACGGCACTAGAGAATCTAGCAATGGTGGAAGGTCAAAGTGCATCTATACTATGGACTCACATTAGTCATGAAGAACTCATATACTTATTGCAAAAGTTTTATTAGTAATCAAAACAAAGTGTTAAACGCATACTCCTAGGGGAAGGGTTGGTAGGTGTTAACCATCGCGTGGTCCCGACCGCGACACAAAGGATGACAATCAATAAATCAATTATGCTCCGACTTCCTAACATAGTGGTTCACCATACATGCATGTTACGGGAATCACTAAGTTCAACACAAGTATTTCTATATTCACAACACCCTACTAACATGACTCTAATATTACCAAATCCATGTCTCAAAACTAATTGAGAGGAATCAAACTTCTATTTACTAATCAATGCACATGAATATGGAAGTTTTTACTGTATCCTCTTTGGATGCCTATCATCTTTAGGACAACTTTCATAGCACAAGCCAATTACCCAGCTACTCAAAGAGAGCACTCCCAAAAAGATATAAGTGAAGATCGAGAGTTCTTATTTCTCCAAAATATAACACCGTCGTGCTCTAAAAAGATCTAAGTGAAGCACTAGAGCAAAGTTATCTAGCTCAAAAGATATAAGTGAAGCACATGCGAGCTAAATTGCCTAACTCAAAAGATATAAGAAAAGCTCAATGAGTATTCTAGGAAATTCACGATGAGTGCATGTCTCTCTCAAAAGGTGTGCAGCAAGGATGATTGTGGGACAACAAAAAGAAAGGACTCCTATAATACACGACGCTCCAAGCAAAACACATATCATGTGGTGAATAAAAATATAGCTCCAAGTAACATTATCGATTGATTGAAGACGAAAGAGGGGATGCCTTCCCGGGGCATCCCCAACCTTAGGCTTTTTGGTGTCCTTGAATTTGGCTTTGGATGCCTTGGGAATCCCCAAGCTTGAGCTCTTTCCACTCTTTATCTCATCGTCCATGAGAACATCACCCAAAACTTGAAAACTTCACAACACAAAACTTAAACAGAAACTCGTGATATCATTAGCTTAAGAAAACAAACTACCACCTATTTAGTACTGTAGCAAACTTGATTTCTATTTATATTGGTGTTATATTACTGTATTCTCACTTTTCCATGGCTACTACCCCCTATACTATCCATAGTTTCATCAAAATAAGCAATCAACACAACAAAAACAGAATATGTCAAAAACAGACCAGTCTTTAGCAATCTGTATACTTTGTATACTTATGGTATCTCACAAATTCTGAAACATTATGAAAATTTGGGCAATTGGCATATGAACGAGCAGAAAAAAGAATCAACTCAAAATCTCTTTCTGGATAGGAATGAAAAATAATTTCGTGAGCGCAAAGTTTCTGTCTTTTTCAGCAAGATCAAACAACCATCACCAAAACTAGTCATAAAGGTTTTACTTGGCTAAAACACAAAAAGAAACACAAAAAACACAATCATAACATAATTATGATGGTGTGGACACAACAAAATAGAAATCAAAAAGCAAAGATAAATACATTGGGTTGCCTCCCAATAAGCGCTATTGTTTAACACCCTTAGCTAGGCATAAGGCGATAGAATCACGTATCGTCGTCTTTGGTACTCAAACCATAAGTAGCCCTCATCATGGATTCATAAGGCAATCTTATTTTCTGTCTAGGAAAATTTTCCATGCCCTTCTTTAATGGAAATTGAAATATAATATTCCCTTCCTTCATATCGATGACAACACCAATAGTCCTTAGGAAAGGTCTACCAAGAATGATGGGATGTGTAGGATTGCAATAAATATCAAGCACAATGAAATCCACGGGTACATAGTTCCTGTTTTCAGTAATAAGAACATCATTGATCCTTCCCATGGGTTTCTTAACAGTAGAATCCACAAGATGCAAATTAAGAGAGCTCTCATCAATCACATTGAAGCCTAGAACATCATATAAAGACTTTGGAATAGCGGAAACACTAGCACCCAAATCACACAAAGCATTGCATTCATAGTTTTTTATCTTGATTTTGATAGTAGGTTCCCACTCATCATGAAGTTTTCTAGGAATAGAAACTTCCAATTCAAGTTTCTCTTCAAGAGATTTCATCATAGCATCGACGGTATGATCGGTAAAGGCCTTGTTTTGGCTATAAGCGTGTGGAGAGTTTAGCATGGATTGCATCAAGGAAATACATTCAATCAAAGAGCAACTATCGTAATTGAATTCCTCGAAATCCAAAGTAGTAATTTCATTACTACTCAAAGTTTTGATATCCTCTATTCCACTTTCAATGCTTTTAGCATCAAGATAGATAGACTCCGAATCATTGGGGCGTTTCTCAACCAAAGTGGATTCATATCCAGCCCCATCATCATTAGGTTTGACATTAGAAAACAAGGATTCAATGGGAGTCACACCAAGCACTTTAAGATCTTCGTGATTCTCATCACGAGAACACGCCTTTTTAGGCCATTCATGTCTAGCACGAATTTGGGCGGTTCTTTCTTTACTCTCATTCATGGAAACACGCATAGCTTTCAAAGTTTCATCCATATTGATCTTGGGAGGAGCACATCTCACTTTCAAAGCATCAATATCAAGAGACATTCTATCAACGGTCCTAGCCAAGTCATCAATTTTGAGTAGTTTTTCTTCTATGGATGCATTGAAAATCTTTTGCGAGTTGATAAACTCTTTAATATTACTCTCTAAATCAGAGAGTAATTTATTGTAATTTCCGTGAGCTTTGTTGTAGTAATTGCCAAAGTTATTAGAGGGATTACTAGGAAAAGGCCTAGGAATATAGTTACCTCTAAAAGCATTGTTGTGGCCAAAATGTTCCTACCAACAAAATTAACATCCAAGCTCTCATTGCTACTCTTAATCAAGGAAGACAAGGGCATATCATTTGGATCTAAAGGAGCACCTTTACTAGCAAACAATTTCATTAACTCATCCATCTTAGCACTCAAAGAGTTAATTTCTTCTATAGCGTGCACTTTTTTACTAGTAGGTGACCTTTGAGTGTGCCATTGAGAATAGTTTGTCATGATATTGTCTAGGAGTTTTGTGGCTTCTCCTAATGTGATTTCCATGAAAGTTCCACCGGAAGCGGAATCAAGGATATTTCTAGAAGCAAAATTCAAACCAGCATAGAAGATTTGTATAATCATCCAAAGGCTCAAGCCATGAGCGGGACAATTTCTAATCATCAATTTCATTCTCTCCCAAGATTGTGCAACATGTCCATCATCTAGTTGCTTAAAATTCATGATATCATTACGGAGAGAGATAATCTTAGCTGGTGGAAAATACTTGGATATATAAGCATCTTTGCACTTGTTCCAATAATCAATATTGTTTTTGGGCAAAGATGAAAACCAAGTTTTTGCTCGATCTCGCAATGAGAACAGAAATAGCTTCAATTTTATCACATCATTATCCACATCTTTCTTCTTTTGCATATTGGATAACTCAATGAAGGTATTAAGATGGGATGCGTCATCTTCACGAGGAAGGCCGGAAAATTGCTCTTTCATAACAAGATGCAGCAAAGCAGACAAGCACACAAGCGAACAGAAAGCAAGCAGACAAGCACACAAGCGAACAGAAAGCAAGCGAAAGAAAAGGACGAACAAAAAAGGCAAATATTTTTATAAATTTTTGTTTTTCAGAAGTGGGGGAGAGGGAAACGAGAGGCAAAAAAGTAAATGCAAGAGATGAGTTTGCGACAGTTACTTGTATAACCTTCACTTAGAATAGTCCCTGGTGCCAAAAATTGACACGTTGGAGGAAGACTATTCTTGACTTGATGCTCCCCGGCAACGGCGCCAGAAATTCTTCTTGCTACCTCTTGAGCTTGCGTTGGTTTTTCCCTTGAAGAGGAAAGGGTGATGCAGCATAGTAGCAGTAAGTATTTCGCTCAGTTTGAGAACCAAGGTATCAATCCAGTAGGAGTATCAAGGCAAGTCTCCAGAGTATCTGCGCAAAAACAGCAAACTTGCACCCAACACAAAAAAGGGGTTGTCAATCCCTTCACGATTGATTGCAAGGTGAGATCTGAAGGCACAAAGTGCAACAAAGTAAAAGTGTGGAGCTGAAAATATGATGTGAAGTAGACCCGGGGGCCATAGTGTTCACTAGAGGCTTCTCTCATGATAGCAAATATTACGGTGGGTGAACGAATTACTGTCGAGCAATTGATAGAACCGCGCAAAGTCATGACGATATCTAAGGCAATGATCATACATATAGGCATCATGTCCGAGACAAGTAGACCGATACTTTCTTCATCTACTGCAATTACTCCACACATCGACCGCTATCCAGCATGCATCTAGTGTATTGAGTTCATAACAAACAGAGTAACGCCTTAAGCAAGATGGCATGATGTAGAGGGATAAATTCATGCAATAGATATAAACCCCATCTTTTTACCCTTGATGGCAACAACACTATGCGTGCCTCGCTACCCCTTATGTCACTGGATGAGGACTCCGCATGGTATGAACCCAAAACCAAGCACTTCTCCCATTGCAAGAACTGTAGATCAAGTTGGCCAAACGAAACCCACAACCCGAAGAGAATTACAAGGATAAGAAATCATGCATATAAGAGATCAGAAGAAACTCAAATAAGATTCATAGATAATCTGATCATAAATCCACAATTCATCGGATCTCGACAAACACACCTCAAAATAAGATTACATCGGATAGATATCCATGAAGATCATGGAGAACTTCGTATTGAAGATCCAAGAGAGAGAAGAAACCATCTAGCTACTAGCTATGGACCCGAAGGTCTGTGGTGAACTACTGATGCATCATCAGAGAGGCAATGGTGTTGATGAAGAAGCCCTCCGTGTCCGAATCCCCCCTCTGACAGGGCACCAGAACGTGCCCCAGATGGGATCTTGCGGAGACAGAAGCTTGCGGCGGAAAAGTATTTTAGTGGCTCTCTCCCGTGGTTTCAGATTTTTCGGGGATTTATAGGCGGAAGAAGTAGGGCAAAGGAGCCACGGGGGGCCCTCAAGCCTGCAAGGCGCGGTCCCCTCTAGGCCATGGCTAGGGGGCTTGTGGCCTCCCCCGGGACCCTTTGCCTTGGTTCTCAAGCTCCCTGCGTATCTTCTGTTACGGAAAAAAATATTTTCGGAGGTTTTATTCCGTTTGGACTCCGTTTGATATTCTCCTCTGAAAAAGGTCAAAAACAAGGAAAAACAGGAACTGGCACTTGGCACTGAGTTAATAAGTTAGTCCCAAAAAACATATAAAATGCATACAAAACATCAAAGTTTGACAAGATAATAGCATGGAACTATCAAAAATTATAGATACGTTGGAGACCTATCATGGCAGCAGCGGCAGATCACGATGGCAGCAGTAGGCGGCTGCGGAGATCGCAGCAACGAGTGGGGAGCGGAAGCGGGAAAGGCTTGCGACACGGGGCAGCGACGGCGGGACAGAGGGAGACGCGGCAGTAGCGGGATGTGGCGGCGATGGGCAGCGGCAGCGGCACTGCGTCTTGGAGAGGAAGGCGTGGTGACGGAGGCTGAGGGTTACGTTAGGATTGAGAGGTATGATACTCTTGGTTCTTCTGAACTGTTTTATGTAATGAGTTGTAACTTAAGCCCGATGGTACTCTGGCGCTTTTGAACGTTTTTCTTTGCATGCTTATTCCTCAAAATATTAATGCACGCATGCTGAAACTCGTCAGATACTATTTCTCATCATGCATTCTTAAATTCCTCATATTATATGTCATATGTATGCATGATTTACAAGATACAGGGGGAGATCTCCATGATATAAATCATCAATGTGCAATTGTTGTGAAAAGCAAATTCCTCAAAGTATGCACATCTTCAGGGGGAGTCTCTCAGTATCTTTTTTTCAAATTCCTTAACCGAGTATTTACTCTTCATATTTTTATGCCCGTTTAAAACTTAACCTAATTGTCATCAACCACCAAAAAGGGGGAGATTGTAAGTGCATCTAGTGCCCTTAGTGATTTTGGTGGTTTGAAGACTTATAGGTTAAGTATCTAATGTGTTCATGAGTGTACACAGGATCTATAAGTCGCTGAGGAGTTTGAAATATTCGATGAATATCGACCCCTAAAAATGTATATCTTCGGCTGAAGAAATTGGTCTGAAGCTGAACAGTTGAATCGCGAAGAAATTGCGATGAAATTGATATTCCTCATGAAGATATTGAAGATGAGGAATTCGGTATGTCGTGAAGAAAATCAATCTGAAGACTTTGAAGCATGAAGATTTATTCTTTCTGTTTTATTTTCTTCACTCTTGAGTCATAGGAACACCGTATTATTAAAGGGGGTTGAGGTAACACTTCGGAATGAATTTCCTCATGATGCTCAACCCAAGCCTAATCCTACCAAAAGCCTCAAGTGAGGAATATGAGAGACATGAGGACTCTCACAGTTGAGGGTCCCGACCGTTGCCACAATTTGCGCCACATCACCGATCTTATCCACACCAATGGTCATATTATTTAAGGGCATTAATGTCAAATCATGTCGGGATGCTCCCATGCTATAAGTAGCAGCCCCCTACAACCATTAGTTGGTTGGATGCTCCGTTAGAAACTGACACTTGTCATAAGAGCAACCCAAATTCCTCAGAGTCTTCGAGAGTAAATCATCAGTGAGGAAATACCCCAAACACCAACCACAAACCAAAAACCAAGTGATTGAGCATCACTGAAGAATTTGTTCCTGTGTGGGACTGAAGCCTTTTACCTTTGAGGAATGTGCATCCTATAGACGGTTAGGCGTCATGGTCTAGAGCAATCCAGCAGTCAATTGTGGATCGCCGGGTGACCAAGTTTGTGAGGGTTTGGAAGTCTGTCTTGAAGACTTACCACGAGTGTTGAGCGAGGACTGTGTGTCCTTAGATCAAGGAAAATTCGGTAGGGACTGTGTGTCTCGGGACTGTGTGTCCTTTGGTTTCAATACCAAGCCGCTCCGAACCAGACGTACAACTGTCACAACAGT
The DNA here is from genome assembly GCF_904849725.1 of Hordeum vulgare subsp. vulgare. Lineage (NCBI taxonomy): Eukaryota > Viridiplantae > Streptophyta > Magnoliopsida > Poales > Poaceae > Hordeum > Hordeum vulgare. The sequence continues at coordinate 293,608,267 of NC_058520.1, read as the reverse complement.
TGGAACTGGGTCATCAACCAATGTCTTCACTGCGATACGGGTTCTATTTCTTCAACACTTTCAATTCCTCAATATTGTATGTTGAAGATTTTCATTGTCATTGTTTGAAGAATTTGCTGAAGACTTTGTCTGAAATTCCTCAATCTCAAATTCTTCACGCGAGTTAATCCTCACGTGCTTTCTCTGTGCCTGCGTACTGTGCAAACTGTTTTTCATTCCTCATCTTGAAAACTGTTGTAGCGATACTTTGCACCCCTGATCCTTTGCTGTTTCCGCTGCAAGTTAGTCATCGATGAGGAATTTCCTCAAAAGGAATTTCCTCAGTGATGAAATTCTAAAAATCTCTTATTCACCCCCCTCTAGTCGATATAATGCACTTTCAATTGGTATGAATGCAAGGTACTCCCTTGTTTTGTGTGATTTTGGTTTAACCACCTGGAGTTTTAGTTATGTCGATTGCAGGCATGATCAAGGTGAGTGCAGGATGTCCTACTTTCGAAGGAAAGGATTTTCCCTTCTCGAAGACCAAGATGCAGATGCATCTACAAGCTATTGACAATGATCTCTGGTATATTGTGGAACATGGTGTCCCTATCATCACTGCTACTGGCTCTGCCACTGATGTGAAGAAATTCAAGCAACTTGATTCTCAAATGAAGAATATCATTTGTGGCCATCCGAGCAAAGGTCAGTATGGCAGAGTGAGTGCTTTGGGCTCAGCAAAACTAATCTGGGAAAGGTTGCCAAAGTAAATGAAGGAGTATCAACCAAGCGTGATTCTCATGTTGATGTTCTTTGGAATCTATTCAATCGCTTCAAGAGGCTTGACAATGAAAGCTGCCAAGATACCTTTGATTGCCTCACTGACATATCAAATGAACTGCAAGCACTGGGAGCTCGAGACATTGCTGACCATGAAGTTGTGAAGAAACTGCTAAGATCTTTGGATTCTTCATTTGATACTTTAGTTCTGATGATTCAAGAAAGACCAGACTACAAGATGCTTAATCATGCTGATATACTCGAAAGACTCAGTACTCGTGAATTCCAACAAGAAGAAAAGAGAGATCTATATGGACCAAGCTATTCTAGACCTCGTGCACTGAAGGCCAAAGCAATTTCCTCATCTGAAGAAGAAGACTCGGATGGCAGCATTGGTGATCCCGAAGAATTTGGACAGGAGCTTGCAATGCTCGTGAGGAAATTCCAGAAGTTTACAAGACGTGGCCAGTTTGGTAAATCTTCAAGAAGAGATATGAGGAAATCAGAATCTTCATCTGAGGACTACAAGAAAAGAACCTGCCACAAATGCAAGAAATCAGGTCACTACATTGCTGATTGTCCTCGTTGGGTGAAGGAATCAAATAAGAAGAAATACAAGGATGAAAGTTCTGATGACTCGAAGAAAAAGAAGAAATCTTCAAAATCCTCATCGCACAAGAAGACTAGTTTCAGAAAAGCTCGGGCACTTATTGGCAAAGAAATGGATTCTGAGGCAGAATCCGAGGAATGTGATGGAGAGGAGGGTTCTGATGAAGACTCATAATCTGGATAGGCTAGTATTGCACTTGCAACCACATTCATCAGCAAGTCAATCTTCAACCTTGAAGAAAATGATAACACCATCCATACTGATGACTATGCTGATGACTTCGCTCCAACCTATTGCTTCATGGCAAAAGGTTCAAAGCTACCAAATGATGCTTCCTCCTCTGATTCAAGTGACTGTGAACTTGATGATTATAAAAAACCCAGTTACAGTAAACTTGCTATCATTGCTACTAAACAACAAACTACCCTAGAAAAGCTTCAGAAACTGCTAGACAAAAGCGATAATCTGTTGAATGATGAAATGAATCTTAACCAAATCCTCACTAACTATATGAAAAGTCTTCAGTCCAGATTTAATAATCTTCAAGATCGTCATGTCACACTCCTCTTTGATCATGAGAAACTTTCCTATGAATTTCTTCATAGGAAACTTGATCTTGAGAAGCTGAGGATTTCTCATGATGATCTTCGATGGAAAATGATTCATTACTCGCTCAACAGATCAGTGCCGCTCAGGCTGAATTCATTCCTCCATGTCTTAAATGTATCAAACGTGAAACTGCTAATTCTTCACCAGAATCATCAAATGCTTCTATTGCTACAAATTCTTCAACTGCTCGTGTGGTATCAAATTCCTCACTTGAGGAAACCACAAATGTCACTGATGAAAATGCAGGGCTGAAGGAATTGTATGTGAAAGGCATGTACAAAAGTCTCAAAGGGCACCAAACCCTTTGCGGTGTGCTCAAAAAGCAGATTTTGAACAGGAACCCGAGGAAAGAAGGAATTGCCTTTGAGAGGAAATTGAATGTTGATGGATCATACTGGAAACCTGAGCAGTATCCCAAAACCTCATGGGTTGCTGCTAAAGGGCCTCGTGTTGATCCATCCAATCTAACAGGCTTTGCATGTGAATTATCCTATTCCTCAGATGAGTCATTTGACTCCAACTATAAACTGTTCAAAAATCAATCTGGTGAAGTATTTGCTCGATTTATTGGAAGTAACTGCAGGAATGGACCACCCCTGAGGAAAATCTGGGTCCCCAAAAGTTGCCTTGAAAATCTTCAGGTGAATGTCCTCATGACACCACCTATGAAGAATTTGAACCCCAGATCAAATTCCTCACGAGGACCAAAGTCTTCAAGAGGATCAAAATCCACAACTGGTCAAAATTATGCTCGTACCCATGCTAATGCTTCTAACATGCAGGGAAAGTACAAGGAATATGAATATGAGCATTATTCTTCAAATCATTATGTTCATAAATCCTCAAGGAAATTCTCTGCATATTCGTTTGAGTACTTTAACCTCCCTACTGTAAAGAGAAGTGCATTAGCTTCAATGCCCCCTTTCTCATATGGTGCTCGCAGGATGATGAACTCTTTACCACCCCTTCACATGTGGGTGGTGAAGAAATTGAACTAATCACTTCTGCAGGTCAGGTCTCCAGATGAAAATCATGATCTGAAGAATTTGCTGGAGACCTGAGGAAAATGCTTGATAGGACGCAAGCTAACATTGATGAAATGAAAAACATATCACACGTCCTCATAATTTCTGTTTATGATGATATTCCTATCTGATGAAATTGATATCATATTCTTCAAGTCTGAAGCATATGAGATGGTAAGTTGTACTAATTCATCTGCAGGATGACAAACCCAAGAGTACTGAGTGGGTTCTTGATAGTGGCTGCACACATCACATGACTGGTGACAAAATCTTGCTGATGAATATGCCACTAACTCCATCACCCCTGAAGCAAATCACTTATGCTGACAAAGGTAAAAGCAAGGTATTGGGACTTGGAAAAGTGACTATTTCCAAGGACAGGCACATAGACAAAGTGATGCTTTTTGAATCCCTTGGGTTTAACCTCATGTTAGTCTCAATGCTTTGTGATCTTGATATGGTTGTTATATTTGGAAAATATAGATGTGTTGTCATCATGGAATCTGACAGATCCAAAGTCTTCGAAGGTGTTAGAAGAGGGGATTTGTACATTGTTGATTTCTCTACAGGTCCTCAACCAACCACTTTCTTACTAGAGAAAACCTCAGAAGGGTGGCTATGGCATCGAAGACTTGGTCATGCAGGCATGAGGAACTTGCACACACTAGCGAAGAAGAAGCATGTCATTGGCATCGAATGAGTCAAATTCCTCAAGGACCACCTCTACGGTGCTTGTGAGTCTGGGAAAATGACCAGATCCAAGCATCCCTCGAAGACTATGATGACCACTACTCGTCCATTTGAATTGCTTCACATGGATCTATTTGGACCTACTCATTATGCCACTCTAACAAATGATGCATATTTATATGGCTTTGTCATAGTTAAAGATTATTCCAGATACACTTGGGTGCATATCATTCTGTATAAAACTAAAGTGCAGGAAGTCTTCAAACAATTTTCCTCAAGGGCCTCGACGAACTTCGGTGTCAAGATCAAACACATCAGGAGTGATAATGGAACATAATTCAAAAACACTCGTCAAGATAACTATCTTGATGAACTTGGTATTACTCACGAATTGTCTGCTCCTTATACTCCTCAACAGAATGGCGTCGTTGAAAGAAAGAACAGGACTCTGGTTGAGATGGCATGAACCATGCTTGAAGAATATCAGACTCCTCGTCGTTTCTGGCCTGAAGCAATCAACAGTGCTTGCCATATCATTAAATTCCTCAAGAAAACCTCATATGAACTCCCCACTGACAAGAAACCCAATGTAAGTTATTTCAAAGTCTTCAGTGCAAAATGCTGGATTAGAGATCCTCACCATAGCTCAAAGTTTGCACCTAAGGCACATGAGGGTTTTATGCTTGGTTACGGAAAGGACTCGCACACCTACAGAGTCTTCAACACCTATCACAACAAGGTTGTTGAAACTGCAGATGTGTGGTTCGATGAAACTAATGGCTCGCAAAGAGAGCACTTGCCTCCTGATCCAGATAAGCTGTCTCCTGAGGAAGCAGTAAAGCTCAAAGCTAGTGAAGACATTGTTCCTGCTGAGAAAATTGCTGAAGAAATCATTCCCAGCACTGATGAAAATGAAGAATATGCTCCTGAGGAAATTCCTCCAGAACCAATTCCTCAGCCGAGACGAAATCGTCTACCAGCTCATCCGAGGATTGCAAATGAAGTAGAACTTGACGAAATCCTCAATGACATCAACGCGCCAGCCATGCAAGAGAAACTTCTTTAATTCAAGCTAAATGACGTATGGGAGCTCGTCAAACGACCAGATCCTCGCAAGCACAATATCATCGGCACCAAGTGGATTTTCCGAAACAAGCAAGATGAGGATGGTCAAGTGGTGAGGAATAAGGCACGACTTGTAGCCCAAGGCTACACACAGGTTGAAGGAATTGATTTTGATGAAACTTTTGCACCTGTTGCTAGACTTGAAGCTATTCGAATACTACTTGCTTATGCTAATCATCATAACATTATCTTATATCAAATGGTAGTGAAAAGTGCATTCCTCAATGGTAAGCTTGAGGAAGAAGTATATGTTGCTCAGCCCCCAGGTTATGAGGATTCGAAGAATCCATACAAAGTCTTCAGACTCAAAAAGGCGCTCTATGGTCTCAAGAAAGCCCCTCGGGCGTGGTACGATACATTGAAGGAATTCCTCATGAAGAAAGGCTTCAAACCTGGTTCACTCAATCCAACTCTTTTCACAAAATCCTATGATAATGAACTATTTGTGTGCCACATATATGTCGATGACGTCATATTTGGTTGTACTAACAAACGTTACAGTGATGAATTTGCTTACATGATGAGTGAAGAATATCATATATCTATGATGGGGGAGCTGAAATTCTTCTTAGGTCTTCAAATTCATCAACAACGCAATGGGATCTTCATATCACAGGAGAAATACCTCAAGGATGTTCTGAGGAAATTTGACATGCATGAATGCAAAGGCGCCAAGACTCCCATGCCTACAAACGGCCACCTCTGCACTGACGAAAATGGTAAAGAATTCGATCAACAGGTATATCTCTCCATGATTGGCTCTTTACTGTATTTATGTGCATCTAGGCCAGATATAATGCTTAGTGTTTGCATGTGTGCATGTTTTCAAGCAAAACCGAAGGAATCACAGCATAAGGTTGTGAAGCATATTCTTCGATACTTAGCTCACACACCAACACTAGGATTATGGTATCCCAAGGGCTCAAATCTTCATCTTGTGGGATATTCTGATTCTGACTATGCTGGTGACCGTGTGGATCGCAAGTCAACTACTGGCACATGTCATTTCCTCGGAAGATCGGTCTGTTGGTCCTCAAAGAAGCAGAACTGTGTTTCTCTCTCCACTGCCGAAGCTGAGTACATTGCTGCTGGTTCATGCTGTGCTCAATTACTATGGATGAAGCAAACCCTCAAGGACTACGGCATCAACATGAAGAATGTGCCTCTCTACTATGACAATGAGAGTGCAATCAAGATTGCATACAACCCAGTACAACATTCGAAGACTAAGCGCATCCAGATTCGTCATCATTTTCTTCGGGACCATGCCCTCAAGGGCAATATCCTCATCGACCATGTGAAGACTGACGATCAACTAGCAGATATCTTCACCAAGCCCTTGGATGAGAAAAGGTTTTGCAAGTTGCGGTGTGAGCTAAATATTTTTGAATCTTCAAATGTTTTGTAGAAACATGCACACATCCTAACACTTATGCAAAATTGATGACGTAGATGTGCAACACACGAAGAATCAATTTTCTTCAACAAATGAAGAATATCACTCTTAGTGTGAGGAAATTAATGAAGAAATTGGTTCTCGGGGCCCTACGACAACTGGAAGCGACGCCTGAAATCATCATTCTTATACGGTGGGTCACGCCACCACCCAACTTTGAAAATCCTCAAGTTGATTTTCTCCAAAGTTGTTTTTCCTCAAAGTTGATTTTCTTCAAAGTTTTTTTCTTCAAAGTTGTTTTTCTTCAAAGCTAAAATTCATCAACATGATGCTTTGCCACTAAATACTCAAGTTAATAAAAATGTTCAAAACACTTGATGATTTTCATTTGCGTAGATATATATATATAGACTGTGATTTGAAAGTCCTCAACAGCATTCACTTATAGCTATTTCTTCAACTTGATATTTCATCTAAATGAATGTGATCGGACCCCACTCCCCTCTATGCTATACTCACCCAGTCTATTCAATTCTTCATATGCGTTCTACTTGAAACTTTGTTCAAAATCGTCACTACGTCCTTGTCAGCTGATGATTTTGCAACAAAATCCTCAAATCCTCAAAAATGATTTTCATATTGTTACACAGTAACTGAACCCCACTTCCCACGATCAGATAAGCACGATCTCCACCGCTTTAACCTCTGGCTACACGTGTCATGCGGAGATGAAAGGGCAAGGGCAGTTCGGTCCGAAAGAATCGGCCGGACAGTTTTCACCTGAGCTCTAAATACGTCCTTACCCCCTCCGGTCAAAACTCTTCGTTCCTTCTCGACCGTCTCTCCGCCACAGCAAAGACCTAGCGCCACCACTAGAAGTTTCGTCGCCGGCGAGGAACAGCTTCACTGCCTCGACCTCTCCGTCGCCGAAATCACGCTGGAACCGGAACTTCTACGTCCGTCGCCCCCGTAGCCGTCTATTGCCGCCAAGTTAGGGCGCACTGGACTAGCACCGAAGAGAATCTCCTCCTACCTCTTCTATTCTTCGTGCTTTCTATATAGGGTAAATAAAATCATATTTTTACAGTCCCTTTCAATCTACTATTTTACCTTAGATTCGTGGAATCTGTTTTTTCCTTAGTGTCTATGTCTCTCTATTCCTCAAACACTGCTTATTCCTCAAACACCTGATGAATTTCACTAAGCAACTAAAATTCTTCACGTGATTCCTCAATTGTGCAAATTTTCGAATCTGTACAACTCTGGAACCCAAGATCAGAGTGCTTAGCCAAATTCCTCAACCCACTGGTCAAATTCCTCAACATTTTTTTTTAATTTCTTCAAATCTGAGAACGCATATGACCTCTCTAAATTCCTCGCAACTATACTACAAAACTGTCAGCTGATGAATCTCTAGGTTCTCATCAACTTAACTCATTTGCGGCATTTCTTGAAGAAAATCTGCCAGTGTCATCAGAATCCTCAAGATCTCATTTTCCTCAGCAAAAACCTCAGCTGAAGAAAATGGAAGATGACAGGAAGCAAAAGGGTGGCAAGAAACTCGAACAAAACACTGCCATTGATATCCCTCAGGATATATACTTGGACTATTGCACACCAGATGAGCAAGAATCAATGCCCAAGAGGAAAATAAGGCTCCAAAAGATAGAACGCATGTGGGCTAAGGAGTGGAAGGAATATCGATTCGTCACTCCAAAGTACGCGAAGAAATTCGCTCTTAAGCCACCTGGAAAAAGACCTCCTCTCGAGGATCATCAAAATGCCCATCCTTCAAGCCTCAAGACGATTGATGATTATCCTGAGGAAAAGACCAAACACTTGTCAAAGCTTCAGAAGCAAGCAGAAGCTGCTGTGAGGAAATTCAATGAAGAATTTGTTGCTGCTGCAGCCGCAGCCACCTCCTCGGCTGCTGAAACTTCTGGCACAGCCATTCCTCAAGTGAAGCTTGTGCCTCAGAAATCAAAGGCTTCAAAGCCTCAAGAGAAATTGCTTCAGAAGGTTGCGCCTGCGTGTGCGCCAAAACCCTCAACAACCACACAGGCTTCAAAGCCTGAACACAAGCAGATTGTGAAGCAACTGCCTACTGTCTCCAGCTCCTCTGTTCCATCTGCCACGAGCTCAGAGACAAAGTCTTCACCAACACCGTTGAAGGCTAAGATGACTGCTAGAAGAGGAAACAGACCCAGCCCAAGCAAAGTCATCAAAGTCCCTTCTACATCAGAAGGAAGTGATGAATATGATGATCAGACACTACAAGCAATCATCGGAAACAAGCAGGAACGGGTCGCTCAAGCTTCAAGCAGTGCCATTACTCTTGCCATGGACCCAAAAGTCATGTTGGACTACATCAATGTCTGGTATGATGACCCAAACACACCCATTGATGACTTGAAGCTTCCCCCGGGCATCAGCCATATGGTGGCCACATTCATCAATGAGGCCAAGTGGAAGGAGACGCAAGCCAAACAAGCAAAGGCTGCAAAGCTGAAGAAGGAGAAATTCCTGAGACAGAATCTCCTCAGCCTGATGCGTGATGCTCTTGTGTCAACCAAGGCAGCACTGAAGACTTTGACAGACAAGTTTACCAAACTATCTCATCGTCAAAGTCTCAAGACCAATTTCATCAAGTTTGCAACCAACACAGTTGATGATTAGAACAAAAAGGTTGCTCCTCCAGCAAAACCACAGCAGCCTAAGGAAGAGGAAAAACAAGCAACCCCTGCTGAGGAAATGCCTCAAGAAAGCCGTGTTGATGCACTGGCTATTGAGGAAATAGCTAAGGATATTCCAGCTGATGCATCTAAGCCAGCTGATGAATCTGCTCAAGCTGAGAAAATGCTTCAGCTGAGGAAACTGCCCGGACGGATACGGCTCCGCCTCCTGAAGAGAAGATGCCTTCACCAAAATCCTCAAAGGTGAAGAAAATGACTCCGTCTGCATCAGACGTGAAGAAAACCAGGGCTGCAGAAAAAGATGCTAAGAAAAGAAGAGCTTCTTCAACACCAGAATCAACAGAGGCCAAGCGCCACAAATCTCTTGATGAAAATGCTCATTTGGATGCTGTGCCTCTCAAGATTGCTCCATCCTATGCTATGATTCCCTTCAAAAGCGAAGATAAGGAGCATCTGACTGATGAGGAAATGAAAACTGCTGAGTCTGAGCAACACACAGATGAGGAAATTAAAATTGATGTTATTCCTCAGACATTTATTCCTCCTAAAGAACCTGCTCAAGGATCAGCTACAACAACTGAAGAATTTGGCTCCTCCTCCAAGCAAATTCCTCAAGCTGAGGAAAACCAAGGAGAAGATCCTTAGCCCGAGGAAAATCATAATCATGAGCAAGATCATCAACCTGAGGTTCAGGCTGAAGACAATCCTCTCCCTGAGCAAAACCCTCAACCTGAGGCACGGGCTGATGAAATTCCTTAACCTGAGGAACATGCTGAAGAAAATGCTCCTGCGCCAAATACAGAAACTGCTATTGTGGTTGTCAACACGGAGACTGCCATGATCATCTCTCCTCCAGAGAAGCAGCAAAATCTTCAGCCTATGCAGCATCAGCCCTTCTCAAAGAGTCCAAAGTTTCAAAAGGAGGCTTTCTATGAAGAACGCATGTATTTCATCGGAGATAATCCTTATGACAAGCTTCGCATCAAGCACATGATGTTTTGGACAAGGACTCAACTCAACTATTATGCATCTGTGCTTTGTGGAAGAAACAAAATATTTCAGCACAGGCATATTCCTCATGTTGAGCTTGAAGAAATTCCTTGCTTCGCCCCAGTCCTCAACGTTCTTCATGAAGTCGGACTGCTGCCACTTTGCACAGATATCTGTGATTGGAACAGCGCCATAGTTCTTCAATTCTATGCAACTTTGCACATCTCTGGAGATCCAACAGATATCAACACTTGGGTGCTGGATTGGATGACGCAGCACACACACTTCAAGGCCCCTACAAATGAGCTGATGCGAGTACTTCCTGTATCAATTCCTTTAGAACATGATGTGAAGATGTATGATGAAAGGGAATTGCCCAATAAGCTAATGGAAGTCCTCATGAAGCCTTTGGCCAAGGGTCAACCACCAAGAACGACTTTTCTGGCCCAAGATCTGAAGTATGAACCCAGGACTGTCTACAGGATTCTGTGCAGTGTCATTGCTCCAATCAAGGGCCATGATGATGAAGAAGATGTTGTAGGCAAGATGAAGAATATCCTCTTCAATATCATCCATGGCATCCCCATAAACCTTCACGACTTCTTCCTAAGGACTCTGGCTGACAATGTTATGTCACCTTTTGACCTGAAGATTTATGCTCCATGGATCATGAGATTCATCAGACGCAGGTCAGGCATCAACTATCATGCTGATTTTAATAATCACATTGGATATCTGCCTCCGATCAGAGACAACAAGAAGACTTTCGAGCTAGTTGAAGGAAAAGGAAAGTCTGTGATCGATGAAGGAAGTCGGCCCCTTGATGGCCAGTTTCTGAACCAGATGCATATTATTCATGGGATGATACTGAAACCCAGGAGCCGCCAAGCCCAGTTGCCCCAAGGGTGATGACTAACAGAGTCCTACTCCGCAGTCTTCATCATAAGGTCAGTCGCAATCACAAATGGGTCAAACGCCAATTCGGTGCCATTGTGAAAACCCTCAATGAAACTCAGAATGCAGTGAAGATTAATCACCACTATCTTCATGAGGTTTTTGATCGCACCTGGGCCACACTGGCTCATTTGAAGACTCAAGAAGAACTTGATGAATTGCAGTTTACACAGGACTTTGACTGGTCATGGCCACCAAAGAAGAAATTTAAGCCAATTCCAGTTCCAGACCTTGAGGACAGTTCATTTTCTTCATTCCGCACTGCAGAACCTGATGAAGACCAGGAAGATACTGCCACTAGTCCAAGGAGGAAGCCCGCACCCAAGAATCCTCACGCGTCTTCCTCAACTGCCAAGAAGTGAAAGTGTTCAAGGGGCGTTAGTCCTCAGTTTTGTCCCTTTTCGTCACTTGATGAAAAAGGGGGAGAAATCTAAGAGTTAATGTTCACGCGGGATATATTTTGGGGCTTATGAACTTTATTAAGTTACAAACTCTTGGTTCTTCCGAAGTGTTTTATGTAATGAGTTATAACTTAAGCCCGATGGTACTCTGACGCTTTTGAACATTTTTCTTTGCGTGCTTATTCCTCAAAATATTAATGCACGCATGCTAAAATTCATCAGATACCATTTGCCATCATGCATTCTCAAATTCTACATATTACATGTCATATGTATGCATGATTTACAAGACTCACGGAGAGATCTCCATGATATAATCATCAATGTGCATTTGCTGTGAAAAGCAAAATCCTCAAGATATGCACATCTTCAGGGGGAGTCTCTTTGTATTTTGATTTCAAATTCCTCATATGAGTATTTACACTTCATATTTTTATCCCCGTTGAAGACTTAACCTAATTGTCATCAACCACCAAAAAGGGGGAGATCGTAAGTGCATCTAGTGCCCCTTAGGGCGTGTTTGGTTCGTTGTATTGCATCTGCCTCGCACCCACCATGCAAAATATAGATTGTTTGGTATGCTGTATGTGTAGTTGGACCTGGCCCGACAGATGCAAAAAACGCCTCCGGGCCAGGCTGCGGGGAAACGCAAGTTCGGGCCGTTTCCGCGAGCCTGCACCCGCGCGTGCAGCGACCCGCCTGGAGGATAGGGTTCCCTCCCGACGCATAGCTCTCGTCCGTAGTGCCGCTCTCGTCCTCGCGCCGTGCCGCGCTCCCGTCCCCGCCCCCGCCCCCGCCCCGGCGAGCCGCTCCCGTCCCCGCCCCGCCCCGGCGAGCAGCTCCCGTCCCCGCCCCCGCCCCGACGCGCCGCTCTCGTCCTCGCGCCGCTCCCGTCCCTGCCCCCACCCCGACGCGCCACTCCCGTCCCCGCCCCCGCCCCGGCGAGCCGCTGTCCTCCCCCGCCCCGGCGACCCACTCTCCTCCCCCACAGGTTGGTTCTCCTCCTCCCTCAATCCCTCTCGGATCTGATAAGTACGCTGCCGCTAGAAACGCGAGGGAGGGGAGGTCCTGGCCATGGCCGTCGTGGCCATGGGAGCTGCTTCTGAGGCTGCTCCCTGGTTACTCCTGTTTAAATTTTTTGCACATATTCTATTTTGTTTTGATGTAAATATTATCAGTGTTAATTTATCAGTATTAAATCTGTGCTACATTTATATAGATGGATGACAACAGCAAGACTCGAGATACGCTGATAGTGCAAGCTGCTGGTTTGGTTGCTGTTTTGTGTGCATATATGGCCACTATAACTACAAGGGCTAGAATTAGAAATTATCGTGCTCCAGTCCGTTATGTAGAGATTTGAGAACCCATCCTTTGTGCTGTTATTCTATTTGGGTGTTGAGGCGTGCTGCAGACCTGGGTGGTTGTGTGGTAGTGGCGTTAGGCAGATTAACTAGGGAACTGACCAAACAATTCCATGGTGACTTACGTGATCGGAGCTCTAGTACCTTGGTTTCTGTTAATAGAAAACGGAGAGGAAACTCTCTTTCATACAAATAAAAGAACCTCAAACAGATCCAGATTGAATCGTGTTGTGATGTGGATGCTACCTGCTATTGCTTGGTCGATTTGGACAAGTAGAAATGAAATGATTCTAAGGGGCAAAGTGTGCTCCTCTCCTTGTCATATAATCTGATGAATCTTCTGTCTCTTATGATGCAGCAATAGGGCGGTTGGCCGGTCTCTCACATGCACTTGGCCGGCCTACAAGAGCTTCTGTACTAGAGGTACCTACTAGCCTTGTGCTGTTTTTCGAACCAATAATCCTACACCTATAATCAACTTCTCTACAATTGGCACCACCCAAAATGTGTCACTATTTTAATTCCATTTTAATTCTTTTATGTTTCAGCTCCATTTTAATTCTTTTATGTCACTATTTCAGCTCCATTTTAAATCTTTTATGTCACTATTTCAGCTCCATTTTAAATACTTTATATACTCTTACGTAATCAGATTCCTTTGTTTGCTTTGTACATAGGAGTGATGGCTGAGATGGGGGCTGATGGTGGGCATGGTGGTGGGAATCACCCATTGCGTTGGACATCTCCAATGTCTGGTTTCATGTTACGTCGATTTGTAGAGCTCATTGCTAGTGGAGTGAAGACTGACAAAGGCTTTAAGGAGGTGCACTTAAACCAGGTGGCTAAGAATTGTAGTGACCACTTTGGTCTTGCAATAACCGGGACCCAAGTCTACAACCACCTCCGCAAGTGGCGTGCTAGGTGGGTGAAGATTAGTAAGCTCCGAGACATTAGTGGGTCACTTTGGGATGATACTAACTGTGTCATATCACTGGAGGAAGAGCACTATCTGGGCCATATCAAGGTTTGTACTTTGAACTGACCTATAATTATTTCCTTTCACATGCTTCCTATTTGTCAGTACATAACCTTCCCATAACCACACTACATATAGGACCATCCAAAAGATGTTGAGTACCTCAATGTGCCTTTAGAGAACTATGTTCAAATGCTTGCTATCTTTGGGACTGGTATTGCTACAGGGAGGTATGCAATGGCATCTAATGAGGCTCTTGGGGTTGCTTCAATGGTGGGAACCTCCCCATCGGTTGTCAACATTGAAGGTTCTGGTTTTGAATTTGTTGTTGATGGGAATGAACCTGACTCGAGTGCTACTGCTGCTGCTCATGGGGAAGCTGCTGTTGCTCATTCCACTGGTAAAAGGAAGAGGGCTAGCCTCATGAGCGAAGAAGAAGTTTTGGTCATGACCAACATGTCTGAAGCAGTCCGTGAAGTTGCTAATGCTATCAAGTCCACTACAGAGGCACATCCTGAACTTTATGATGCTGTGATGGAGCTCCCTGGTTTTAGTGAGGATGATCTATTGATTATCTTGGATTATCTCAATGAGAGTGCCAACAGGGCTAGGAGCCACTCATTCGTGCAGATGACGGAGACTCGTCGCACTCGTTGGGTCATTCACCACCTTTCCAAGCTCAAGGATGATGTGCCCAAGGGTGGAGTGTGAGAAAATCTTTGCTGATTAACTAGTTGACCATATTTTATTCCATTTGGTCAAAAAAATAATGCCCCTATATATATGTGATGTATGAAATGTAACTTGAATCTTATGTGATGCTTATGCGATGTACTGGATTAATATGGATGTGTGGCCCTATAATATGTGAACTTTTAAGATGTATTGGATATTGATTTATGTGTATTGGATATTGATTTATGTGTATTGGATATTGATTGTATCATAAGCTGCTTCTATACCGTACAAACAAACAAGATGCTGCCAATTTTTTAAATTACTTCAATCATATTCTTTCATTATTTCAATCATCAAAGATATTACAAAACTATCTTGTAATTATTTTATATCTGTTCGACATCATACAACCCACCAAACAATATATGTTGTATGTTGCATCTCTCATACAACCCAAGATGCAATATACCAAACAAAATCTGAGTTTAACCCAGCTCGTATCATGCACCCAACCAAACACACATCTCATTTTTATTTTGCATCAGGTCAACCAGGCCAGGACCACCCAAGTTCCTTCATGCAATGCATCCTGGATGCACCCAGGCAACCAAACACGCCCTTAGTGATTTTGGTGGTCTGAAGACTTATAGGTTAAGTATCTAATGTGTTCATGGGTGTACACACGATCTATAAGTCGCTGAGGAGTTTGAAATATTCGATGAATATCGACCCCTAAAAATGTATATCTTCGGCTGAAGAAATTGGTCAGAAGCTCAAGAATAGAATCGCGAAGAAATTGCGATGAAATTGATATTCCTCATTAAGATATTGAAGATGAGGAATTCGGTGTGTCCTGAAGAAAATCAATCTAAAGACTTTGAAGCATGAAGATTTATTCTTTCTGTTTTATTTTCTTCACTCTTGAGTCATAGGAACACCGTACTGTTAAAGGGGGTTGAGGTAACACTTCGGAATGAATTTCCTCATGATGCTCAACCCAAGCCTAATCCTACCAAAAGCCTCAACTGAGGAATATGAGAGACATGAGGACTCTCACAGTTGAGGGTCCCGACCGTTGCCGCAATTTGCGCCACATCACCGATCCTATCCACACCAATGGTCATATTATTTAAGGGCATTAATTTCAAATCATGTCGGGATGCTCCCAGGCTATAAATAGTCGCCCCCCACAACCATTAGTTGGTTGGATGCTCCGTTAGAAACTAACATTTGTCATAAGAGCAACCCAAATTCCTCAGAGTCTTCGAGAGTAAATCATCAGTGAGGAAATACGCCAAACACCAAACCACAAACCAAAAACCAAGTGATTGAGGATCACTGAAGAATTGTTCCTGTGTGGGACTGAAGCCTTTTACCTTTGAGGACTGTGCATCCTCCAGGCGGTTAGGCGTCATGGTCTAGAGCAATCCAGCAGTCAATTGTGGATCGTCGGGTGACCAAGTTTGTGAGGGTTTGGAAGTCTGCCCTAAAGACTTACCACGAGTGTTGGGCGAGGACTGTGTGTCCTTTGCTCAAGGAGAATACAGTAGGGATTGTGTGTTGCGGGACTATGTATCCTTTGGTTTCAATACCAAGCCGCTCGAAACCAGACGTACAACTGTCACAACAGTTGGAACTGGTCATCAACCAATGTCTTCACTGTGATACGGGTTCTATTTCTTCAACTCTTTCAATTCCTCAATATTGTATGTTGAAGATTTTCATTGTCACTGTTTGAAGAATTTGCTGAAGACTTTGTCTGAAATTGCTCAATCTCAAATTCTTCATGCGAGTTAATCCTCACCTCCTTTCTCTGTGCATGTGTACTATGCAAACTGTTTTTCATTCCTCATCTTGAAAACTGTTGTAGCGATACTTTGCACCCCTGATCCTTTGTTGTTTCCGCTGCAAGTTAGTCATCAGTGAGGAATTTCCTGAAAAGGAATTTCCTCAGTGATGAAATTCTAAAATCTCCTATTCACACCCCCCCCCTCTAGTCGATATAACGCACTTTCAGATACCATGTAGGAAAAGGGTTTTGGTAATGCAACTCTCAATATCATTGATTGTGAGTAATGGCACATATATAGAGAGTATAATGTGGGCCTCAACCTCAACTATACAAGGTTAGGAGGTGGGTCGGCCTATATAGATATACACGTGCAAAAAACATATTCAACAAAACTGAATAACAAGAGTCTTACATCCATACATATCATTTAGCTCAAATATGGCCATTATGGCCAAGTCTTCATATACAGTGCAACGGAATCTTCAAGTATAGCGTGAACCCATGCCATCTGCCTTAACTCTACACGCATTCTGACTTGGAAGCGTCCTCGCTCGCAGGAACGTCACCAAGATACATCTTCACCATCTCATGTTCTCTCTTACCTCGTGAATGAAATAACTAGTGGCAAGCCAATGAGTACTTTGAATGTACTCGCAAGCAACCCATGTTGTGGAACAAGGCAATAATGAAATATGATACAATGCTGGTAGGTTGTTTTTGCGGAAAGCATATTTTCCCTAGTGCAATAAAATGATTAAATTATCGTGTGACATGCATCACAAGGCATAGTGGTAACCAAGTGAACTTGTTACATATATCAATATCAACGAAGGGTTGAACGACCCTGGTTCACCCATCTTGGCAAGCCACTTGACTTAGCTCAAGCATCATCTTTCTCATATCATCATCTTTTTCTCATATTCTCCCCCCTCCCCCACACACACACGCACACTTTGTTTATGCGGAAACAACTAGACGTAGTTTAAGCAACACCACCCAACTGTCCTTGACCGTGGACATGGCTATTCGAATAGTTTTACACTCTGTGTGCTGTACCCACAAGACTCGGGGAACTTCTATGTCACCCACGACTCACGGTATATAACATACAAGAGGTAAGCACCTGAACAATGCATTTCCCCTTGCGACACTAAACAAAGAATGCACTCGTTTGGTACACAGCCCACATGATGTACATCATACGAGCCTCACTCTAGATCGTATCATCAATGCAGGGACCAACGTGAGTGACCACACCACTTGTTAGAGCATATTTCTCCATATGTGGTTTTGGTAATTGATGACAATCCCTATGGACTAATGGTTGCCTTAGGTTATATTCGAAGGATTTGTCCATAGTCACTTCTTGAAGTCCATGTGTTGGTTTCAAGGAGTTTATATGGTGACCAAGGTGGCATTAAAGGTTTTATTCAAATATTGGTCGTAAAGACACATGGTTGATGAAGACTAAGTCAAAGATTAAATCAAGTTGATCAACACACAAAGCCTACAAGATGTACTGAGTGGGATCAAGTGCTCCCATTGGATGATAAGCATTGTCCATTACGCTTTTGTGTACTAACCCATGGTCTTCGTGAGAGTTCTGTGTAGGGTTATGTATGTTTCCATGGGCCTGCGTCAAGAGTAAGATCTCATACAACCCATGGAGGATGGCGTCAAGTGGTGATCGTCATCAGGATTTCGGTGTGCAAGTTTAAGTGGAGCATCATGAATATATCATGCTTGGAGCTTGTCGTCCATTGTGGTGGCAATGGACTTGTGAAGATGTGTTGAAGAGTGGCTCACCCATAGTGGAGTATGGGGTAGCAATTTACAAGTCTTCATCGAGCCAACGCAATAAAGAAAAGTGGTCCATCTTTAGGAAGTCAAGATCGTTATAATGTAGCTCAAGTGGACTATGTGCAAGGTATGGGTTTGCCCTTGATAGGTTTTTCTATTTTAGGATAGATTGTCGTAGTGTCAAGGGGGGCTCTCAAGTGAGTAGCTTGATCGTATCGTTCGTTGAGAGCTCAAACTATTTGCATCCTTGCATCATCTTTCTTGATTCTTGTTTGGTGGTTCTCTTTGTGACTTGTAGAGCTTATGATCATCTTTATGACAAGCTCGAGTTCATCGAAAACGGAGTTCATGTGCATCTTCTATGATGTTTTTGATGTTGAAGTTTTTGCCGGTTCTTCATTCATAAAGGTTTCACATATCTATATCATTGGCATTTTTCTAGTACCTCTTCTTGCTATTACAATTCATTGTTTGCAAAGTACTTGTCGTCTGCTATCCAACAAGCTTGAGTTTTCTCAATTCGGAGCTCGTATGCAAAATTTATGGTTGTTTTTGTCTAACCTGTTTTTCACTCAGAGGTTGTACCGTACCAAAGAGAAGTTGTACAGCTCAACCAGTACAACTGGTGTTTGGAGCGGTTGTACCGCTCCAGAATTGGTTTGGAGGTTGTACCGGCCATGTACCTCTCTACCACCCAACTAGGTTCTGTTTTGGTGTGGTTCTTGGGCGGTTGTCGGCCGGTTGTACCGCTATATTACATTGACCGGTTGTACCGCCCACATCACTGGTTGTACCACCCGTGTGTTATTATACACATAACAGGCGGATTTGTAGGGACCTATTTAAGGGGGTCTTCTTCCCCAATGGTTCCCCAACTCTTGAGCTCGTCCCCCCCCCCCCATTGTCGACCTTCTTAGAGCTTTCTAACTCTCAATCCCTCCAATGATTCTTGCTCCTTTTTGAGGGAAAACAGAGAGGAGATCTAGATCCACATTTCCACCGATCACTTTCTCCCCTATGTGAGGGGAACCCCTTGGATCTAGTTCTTGGAGTTCTTGGTGTTCTTCTTCGTTCTTCCTCTCATTATCCACCATAGCATTAGTTGTTGTGCTGGGATTT
The DNA here is from genome assembly GCF_904849725.1 of Hordeum vulgare subsp. vulgare. Lineage (NCBI taxonomy): Eukaryota > Viridiplantae > Streptophyta > Magnoliopsida > Poales > Poaceae > Hordeum > Hordeum vulgare. Next base: position 293,589,283 of record NC_058520.1, on the reverse strand, counting down.
GGGAGAGAAGGACTTGGGCACTCTGTGTGCCCTTGCCATTGCATTTGGTGCATAGGTTTGAGTTCTCCATGTTGATACATGGAAGTGAAGTTTGAGAAGCTTATTACCTTTGGGTGCTTGGTACGCTAGGGATTGTTCTTCGTGGATGCTTTGGCTTCCTAGAAGCTTGGTGGTGCCTCGGAGCTCAATCATTGTGGTGTAAATATTCGGGCAAGCGTCGGTGATGACCCACAAGTATAGGGGATCAATCGTAGTCCTTTCGATAAGTAAGAGTGTCGAACCCAACGAGGAGTAGAAGGCTCTGATAAACGGATTTCAGCAAGGTAATAACTCCAAGCACTAAAAGTAGCGGTAACAAGTGATTGTGTAGCGAGGTGAAACATAGCAAGCAAAAAGTAACAGGTAACAAGTAGTAGCAATGGTGTAGCAAGTGGCCAAGTCCCTTTTGTAGCAAGGGACAATCCTGAACAAAGTCTTATAGGAGGAAAAACGCTCCCGAGGACACATGGGAATTTCTGTCATGCTAGTTTCATCATGTTCATATGATTCGCGTTCCTTACTTTGATAGTTTGATATGTGGGTGGACCGGCGCTTGGGTACTGCCCTTACTTGGACAAGCATCCCACTTCTGATTAACCTCTCTCGCAAGCATTCGCAACTACAAAATAAGAACTAAGACAAAGTCTAACCATAGCATTAAACTAGTGGATCCAAATCAGCCCCTTATGAAGCAAAGCATAGACTGGGGTTTGAGCTTCTGTCACTCCAGCAACCCATCATCTACTTACTACTCCCCAATGCCTTCCTCTAGGCCCAAATATGGTGAAATGTTATGTAATCGACGTTCACATAACACCACTAGAGGAAAACACAACATACAGCATATCAAAATACCGAACGAATATCAAATTCACATGACTACTATCAGCATGACTTATCCCATGTCCTCAGGAACAAAAGTAACTACTCACAAAACATAATCATAATCATGATCAGAGGTGTAATGAATAGCATCAAGGATCTGAACATAAACTCTTCCACCAAGTAATCCAACTAGCATCAACTACAAAGAGTAATCAACACTACTAGTAACCTTACAAGTACCAATCGCAGTCGTGAGACGGAGATTGGTTACAAGAGATGAACTGGGGATTGGAGAGGAGATGGTGCTGATGAAGATGTTGATGAAGATGCCTCCCCTCCGACGAGAGGAGTGTTGGTGATGATGATGGCGACGATTTGCCCCTCCGGGGGGGGGGGGAGTTCCCCGGCAGGATCGTCCTGCCGGAGCTCTAGATTGGATTTTCTCAAGTTCCGCCTCGTGGGGGCGGCGAAACCACGAAAAAGCTCTCGTATGATTTTTTTCTGGACCAAAACCCTTCATATAGCAAAAGAGGGGGGCTAGTGGGCCGTTAGGGAGCCCACAAGCCCCCACTCCGCCACCAGGGGGTGGTGGTGGCAGGGCTTGTGGCGCCCTGGCAGCCCCCCTCCGGTACTTTTTTCGCGCAGTATTTTTTATATAATCCCAAAAAATCCACGTAACTTTTCAGGGCATTTGGAGATGTGCAGAATAGTGGACTAAGATTTGCTCCTTTTCCAGTCCAGAATTCCAGCTGCCTGAATTCTCCCTCTTCAAATAAACCTTGCAAAATAAGAGAAAAGGCATAAATATGGTACAACAAAGTAATATAACAGCCCATAAAGCAATAAATATCAACATGAAAGCATGATGCAAAATGGACGTATCAACTCCCCCAAGCTTAGACCTCGCTTGTCCTCAAGCGAAAACCAAGTTCCATAAACATGTCCACATGTTGAGGGACGAAGGTGTCGATAAAACATAATACTGACATGAGGGCATCATGGTCACACATAGAACAGCAATACATCATAAAGATTCTTATGGGAAAGTAACAATTCCTTCACAAAGCAAAGCATGAAGCAAAAACCTTACCGAGAAGTAACCAACAATAATCCATAGTCATTGAAGCAACTGAAATTATCACAACATCAGAAAGAGTCAAATAAGAGCTTGTAAGGCAAATCCACATACTCAATCATCTCTTTTTGTTTCCCACAATTGTTACAACTCACGTGGTACTCATGGTGTCGAAGTTTCACCTGGACACAGAGGAAGATAGGGGCTTATAGTTTTGCCTCCCAACGGTTTACCTCAAGGGTAAAGTTAACAATAATAAAGCATAAGTACTCAACTCCAAGTTGATATATGAATATAGATCTTTCCCAATCATGTGACGGTAGCCAAGACAAAGGCAAAATAGGGAATTGGTGAAGATCACCAAGACTCTTACAAGGGCAAAAAGTAAAGGTACAAGATAGGCCCTTCGCAGAGGGAAGCATAGGTTGTCATGCGCTTTTGAGGTTTGAATGTGTGTCCTCTTAGTGCGGAGGAACGTCACTTTATATTGCCTCCTGTGATAAAGAACTTTATTATGCAGTCTGTCGCTTTTATGTCTTCCTCATCACAGGTTCATACAAAGCTTATTTTCCACACACTAATAGATCATACATATTAGAGAGCAATTTTTATTGCTTGCACCGATGACAACTTACTTGAAGGATCTTATTCAATCCATAGGTAGGTATGGTGGACTCTCATGGCAAAACTGGGTTGGAGGTTTATGGATGCACAAGTAGTATCTCTACTTGGTGCGGGAGTTTTGGCTAATATGAGGTGGAAGTAATCGTCACATGCTAAGGGATCTCTAATCATATAACATTGTTTGGAACCATGCAAACACAATTCATTATGTTGTCTTCCTTGTCCAACATCTACTCCTAAGCATGTAATAGTTTGGTGAGTGCTCACAATTGTGAAAAGTGTCTAAGATGATATATTTATATGTGAACCTCTCTTTCCTTATTACTTCTTATTAATTGCAAAAATTACCGAGGTCTATGTTGATTTGTTCTCAACAAGTTTCAATCATCATACATGTCATAAGTGAAGTTATCACTTTCCATAAGATCGTCTCATAATCTTTCATGCTATCGTTCTTTTCATACTTTTGATCATGGCACAAAGCAAAGCCCTTGACTAAGATACTCTTTATTATATAGCTCGCGAGCTCGGATATATCGGGGGAGAAACAAAAGCAAAGGACTCAAACTAAAAACTAAAGACTTATTCCTCTAAGAGAAGAAATAAAAACTGAAAAGGAAAGAACTAAAACAAAGGTAAAAGCAAAACATATAAAGGTGATATGATACCAGGGCAACTCCCCCAAGCTTGGAAGAAGCCAAGGGGATTGCCCATACCAATGCTTAGTTGTCTTCCTTCAGTGGTGATGGTGGTGGAGTTGTCGCCTTTGATTCCAAGAGAGCTATCAATCTTTGATTTATACCTTTGAGATCTGTGACATGGTTTTCCAGCAAAACAACTTCACGAGAAAGGGAAATATTGCGAGTGCAAGTTGTTTCGCAAAACCTCAAGAGTTCAATCAAGGATGGAGACAACACGTGGAGGACGGGTTGGAGAAAATCTACTCCTTCAACGTCTTCAATGTTGAACATAGGTTGAACTTCCTCCCTAGCTTGGGTTTTCTCCTTAGCTTGGTCCCTGGCTTCCGTGACTTCTACTCTTTTCAGATCAGCATCTACTTCCTCATGAACTTGGTGAAGATCATTCTCCCCAATAGATTCCTGAGACATCTTTGCTCTAAATCTGCGGCAGACAACAAGCTCGAAACGAAAACAGAGGAAAACTGCGCGATACGGAGATCAAAACCTTCGGGCGAGTATATATTGATTTTTTTTCTGGACCAGAAGGAGTGCTCTGCAAGAAAACGGAGTCCGGGAGGCACACGAGGTGCCCACAAGCTTGCCCTCCGCCACCAGGGGGTAGGGGGCGGTGGCAGGGCTTGTGGCCGCCTCGTGCGCTCTCCGGACTGCTTTTTATTTTTCTAATTTTCCAAAAGTTCAAAAATGGAGGAAATTTCCTATTGGAAAAGCATCGGAGTCCAATTTCTTACCGAAACAGATACCTCTTCATTTTCAGGGTCTGAAACAGGGTGATAAACATCCCTTATGTAGTCCTCTGGAGTTATGACATTGATGATATTTGTCTCAACATTTGTGGGAGTACCAGAGATGTAATGCTTGATTCTTTGCCCATTTACCACTAGGAAAATTTCCTTCCGTGTTATTGATTTTGATGGCACCGGAACGATATACTTCCTCGATAACATAGGGACCTTCCCATTTAGAGAGAAGCTTGCCTGCAAAGAATCTCAAACGAGAATTGTATAGCAGGACATAATCACCTACATTGAACTCCCGTTTCTGTATTCGTTTATCGTGCCATCTCTTAACCTTTTCCTTGAACAACTTTGTATTCTCATATGCCTGGGCCCTCCATTCATCTAATGAGCTGATATCAAACAATAGCTTCTCACCGGCAAGTTTGAAATCGAAGTTGAGCTCTTTGATTGCCCAATAAGCTTTGTGTTCCAGCTCAAGAGGTAAATGACAGGCCTTACTGTAAACCATTTTATACGGTGACATGCCCATGGGATTCTTATAAGCAGTTCTATAAGCCCATTGTGCATCATCAAGTTTGCTATAGCAATTCTTTCGAGATCTATTGACGGTCTTTTGTAGGATCAATTTGATCTCCCTATTACTCAACTCCACTTGACCACTAGACTGAGGATGATAAGGAGATGCAACTCTACGGTTGACATCATACTTAGCGAGTATCTTGCGGAAAACACCATGAATGAAGTGTGAACCGCCATCAGTCATCAAGTATCTAGGGACTCCAAATCTTGGGAATATGACTTCCTTAAGCATCTTAATAGAGGTGTGGTGATCAGCATTTTTAGTGGGGATAGCCTCTACCCACTTAGTAACGTAATCCACAGCAACTAAGATGTGAGTGTACCCATTGGAACATGGGAAGGGTCCCATATAATCAAAGCCCCAGACATCAAATGGTTCAATGACAAGTGAATAGTTCATAGGCATTTCCTGACGCTTAGTGATGTTCCCTATTCTTTGGCATTCATCACAAGACAAGACAAACTTATGGGCATCCTTGAAGAGAGTGGGACAACAGAAACCTGATTGCAATACCTTATGGGCAGTTCTATCTTCAGCGTGGTGTCCTCCGTAGGCTTCGGAATGACACTTCTGCAGGATCTGTCCCTGTTCATGTTCAGGCACACAACGTCTAATAACACCATCTACTCCTTCCTTATAAAGGTGAGGATCATCCCAAAAGTAGTGTCTCAAATCAAAGAAGAATTTCTTCTTTTGCTGATAGGTGAAACTGGGTGGTATCTATTTGGCTATGATATAATTTGCATAATCGGCATACCACGGTGCACTATGTGAAGTGCGGATGACATTTAATTGCTCATCAGGAAAGCTGTCATCAATAGGTAGTGGGTCATCAAGGACATTCTCTAGCCTAGACAAGTTATCTACTACAGGGTTATCAGCACCCTTTCGGTCAACGACGTGCAAATCAAATTCCTGTAGCAGGAGAACCCATCTGATCAGCCTAGGCTTAGCGTCCTTCTTCTCCATAAGGTATTTAATAGCAGCATGATCAGAGTGAATAGTGACTTTGGAGTCAACTATATAAGATCTGAACTTTTCACATGCAAACACGACTGCTAAAAATTCCTTCTCCGTAGTGGCATAGTTTCTTTGGGCACTGTCTAGAGTTTTACTAGCATAGTGGATGACATTCAACTTCTTGTCAACTCTCTGTCCTAGAACAGCACCCACAGCATAATCACTAGCATCACACATGATTTCAAAGGGCAAGTTCCAATCAGGTAGTTGAACAATAGGTGCGGTTATCAAAGCCTTCTTAAGTATTTCAAAGGCTTCCTCACAATCCTCATCAAAAACAAAAGGAACATCCTTCTGCAAGAGGTTGGTAAGAGGCCCAGAAATCTTAGAGAAGTCTTTAATGAACCTTCTATAGAAACCAGCATGACCTAGGAAACTTCGTATACCTCTGATATCTGTGGGGCAAGGCATTTTCTCAATTGCATCCACCTTAGCCTTATCAACTTCAATGCCTCTTTCAAAAATTTTGTGTCCTAAGACGATACCTTCATTAACCATAAAGTGTCACTTCTCCCAATTCAAGACGAGGTTGGTTTCTTCGCATCTCTGTAAGACTCGATCAAGGTTGTTGAGGCAATCATCAAAGGAAGACCCATAAACGGAGAAGTCATCCATGAAAACCTCGACAATCTTTTCACAAAAGTCAGAGAATATAGCCATCATACATCTTTGGAAGGTGGCAGGTGCATTGCATAAGCCAAAAGGCATACGTCTATAGGCAAAGGTACCGAAGGGGCAGGTGAAAGTGGTTTTGTCCTGGTCAGATTGTGCAATAGGTATTTGCGAGAAACCTGAATAACCGTTTAGAAAGCAAAAGTGTGTGTGTTCTGATAGCCTTTCTAGCATTTGGTCGATAAACGGCAGAGGATAGTGATCTTTCTTGGTTGCCTTGTTCAGTTTCCAGAAGTCTATCACCATCCTATAGCCGGTAATAATATTTTGTGGGATTAGTTCATCCTTATCATTAGGAACGACGGTGATACCTCCCTTCTTAGGTACGCAATGTACTGGACTTACCCAATCACTATGAGCAACATGATAAATGATTCCTGCTTCCAGAAGCTTTAATATTTCTTTTCTAACGACCTCTTTCATCTTAGGATTTAATCTCCTTTGATGATCAGCAACTGGTTTGAAGCCAGGATCAGTTTTAATCTTGTGCTTACATAGAGTAGGACTAATACCCTTAAGATCATCAAGAGTATATCCAATAGTAGCGCGGTGCTTCCTCAGAGTCTTTAGTAACTTCTTCTCTTCGTGCTCTGAGAGGAGGGCACTAATAATGACAGGATATATCTCCTTCTCATCAAGATAGGCATACTTAAGAGTATCAGCCAACTGTTTAAGCTCGAACACAGGATCACCCTTTGGTGGGGGAGGATTCCCAAGAAGTTCAACACGCAGATTATTCTTGAGAATAGGATATTGTTCTAAGACAATTTTATCTATCTCATCTCTCTCCTCCATATGCATATCATTTTCATGCTCAAGTAGATATTGCTCTAAAGGATCTGTAGGAGGTACGGCAATAGAGGCAAGAGCAATAATTTCATCTCTACCAGACAACTCTCTTTCATGGGGTTGTCTTCCAAACTTGGAGAAGTTAAATTCATGAGACACACCCTCGAAACTAACTGTGGCAGTCTGCTTAATGCAATCAATGTGAGCATTGACAGTGTTGAGAAAGGGTCTACCGAATATGATGGGACAAAAGCTATCTTGTGCAGTACCAAGGACGAGGAAATCAGTAGGATACTTCGTCTTACTACACAGGACTTCTACGTCTCTCACAATTCCCAGAGGGCAGATAGTGTGTCTTTTAGCTAGCATAATAGTGACATCAATGGGTTCTAACTCAGCAGGTGCAATCTCATCTTTGATTTCATCATATAGAGAACGGGGTATTGCACTAACACTAGCTCCCATATCACATAAACCATGGTAACAGTGATCTCCTATCTTGACGGAAACAACAGGCAGGCCAACTACAGGTCCGTATTTGTCTTTCGCGTGAGGTTTAGCAATTCTAGCACAGTCCTCACAGAATTTGATAACATGCCCATCTATGTCTTCGGCTAAGAGATCTTTGATAATAGCAACACTAGGTTCAACTCTAATCTCCTCAGGGGGTGCAACTGGTCAAATGTAACCCCTACGTATCACAGTTGGAGCTTTAGAATAATCCTTTATCCTAGTAGGGTATGGTGGTTTCTCAGTGTAAGCACAAGGAACAACAGGATCACTAAAAGCAATGACTTTCTCCTCAACTAGATTGGTTTTGGTTATGTTACTTTCTACAGGAGAATGATATTTAAACCACTTCTCTTTGGGAAGATCAACATGAGCAGCAAAAGATTCACATAGAGAAGCTACTATCTCAGAGTCAAGTCCATACTTAGCACTAAAATCTCTATAAGTGTTTGTCTCAACAAAAGATTTAACGCAATCAAACTGGAAATTCATACCTGACTCCTTACCTTCCTCCAGCTCCCAATCTTTAGAGTTGCGTTTGATTCTCTCCAATAAATTCCACTTGTGATCAATATCCTTCTTCATAAAAGAACCGGTACAAGAAGTGTCAAGCATGGTACGATCTTCATGAGAAAGCCGAGCATAAAAGTTTTGAGTGATGATTTCTCTCGAGATCTCATGATTGGGGCATGAATATAGCATTGATTTAAGCCGCCCCCAAGCTTGAGCTATGCTTTCCCTGTCACGAGGCCAAAAGTTATAAATAAAGTTCCGATCACGATGTACTAAATGCATAGGATAGAACTTTTGATGAAATTCCCATTTCAACCGATTGTAGCCCCATGATCGAGTATCATCACATAGCCTATACCATGTCAACGCCTTATCCTTCAAAGATAAAGGAAATACTTTCTTATTTACCTCATCCTCGGGCAAACCTGCAAGCTTAAATAAACCACAAACTTCATCTACATAGATCAGATGCAAGTCTGGATGTGAAGATCCATCTCCTGTGAAAGGATTAGCCAGCAGTTTCTCAAGTATACCCGAAGGAATTTCATAAAAGATATTTTCAGTAGGTACCTCAGCTTGAGGAACAACTCCTCATGCTTCCGTTCGTGGTGAAGATACCCCGAACAAACTCCTCAAAGGAACAGTTTCCGTAGTGAAAAGTGACAATAAATTTCAGCACAGTATATAAATGTTTCCTTACCAATTTCCACTTACCAAAGGCGTTTCACTCCCCGACAACGGCGCCAAAAAAGAGTCTTGATGACCCACAAGTATAGGGGATCAATCCTAGTCCTTTCGATAAGTAAGAGTGTCGAACCCAACGAGGAGCGGAAGGCTCTGATAAACGGATTTCAGCAAGGTAATAACTGCAAGCACTGAAAGTTGCGGTATCAAGTGATTGTTTAGCGAGGTGAAACGTAGCAAGCAAAAAGTAACAAGTAACAAGTAGTAGAAACAGTGCAGCAAGTGGCCCAATCCCTTTTGTAGCAAGGGACAAGCCTGAACAAAGTCTTATAGGAGCAAAAACGCTCCCGAGGACACACGGGAGTTTCTGTCATGCTAGTTTCATCATGTTCATATGATTCGCGTGTCACACCCTGTTTTTGGCTTCCCTCACTAATTAACTTATTTCATAATTTAGGACCAATTAAAATTTTTGTGAATGCTTGTGATGCTTGGAGTGACTATTGTCTGCCTGTTTGTTTAATTGCATGTGATTGATCCCCATTAATTCTTGCCATCCTCCTAATCACCTCCTCACTCCATGATCTCCTGCCTAATGATCATACCATGTGTTTAGGACAAATATCTATTTTTACCAAATATTATTTTCACCAAAAAGCTTTTCTTTGAATTAAACTTTCAAACCCCTCAGATGAGGTTTGTACTACAAGTCCTCAATGAGGTTTCCTTAAGACCCTAAAGCTCCGCCGAGCCACAAGATGGACGGACTACGACCATAGAAGACGACTCTAAGTCGTTAAAATGTGGCCAGTACCGCCCATAGCAAGTCCCCGTTCTCCTCGCCTGACCCGTGAGCACTGTGCGTATGTCGTGTTTGGGGAAGGTATGATGTCATCCTCACTGATGACGTACTTACTCACCCAGTAAGAGGAAGAACACCTTAGTCCTGTTTGGACGAACCCATGAACGCCGATTGTTGTGCCCCTTGAGGGTGCAGTGTTATCTCGAGAAGGTGGACTTCTCGAAGCAATCCCAAGATGGCGGAAGTCTAACCTACTCCAGCCAAGACGAAGAACCGCTGTGACGAGGAAGCCACGACAACGACGATGATGCAACAAAAGTCAACCACCGACCGTGCACCGACCACATCAACGACGTCAAGAAGCCTCGACGACACAGAAGAACGACGCATTTTATTGCAACTCCAACATCGACTACGCCGACCACAACATGCTAGGCAGTAAGGACAGTAAGGACAGACCCACTGGGACCAACCTCTACCCGGACCACAACTGCGCCTACGACCACACAGCACACCAGCGCTTAACCATTTGCCACTATGACACACCTCGGTTCCTTCGTAAGAAGAGACCGCAAGGACACCACTAGCACACTAACACCACGCGTACGCCGAGCAGGCGACTAATCGTCATGAACCCTGCCGCCGCGGAGAGCCCCGTGTGGGCAGCCGCATCATGGCGATCATCGTGGACAATCGCACAGTACAGCATCGAAACCCCGACCAGCAACGCCACCATCCCGGACACGAGGATGATGAGCCATCCCGGAGTCTCGTCCGCCATTGGCATCCTTCCTCGAGCACCTGCAGAAGAAGAAGAAGAGGACTGGAGCAGCAACAAGTCGCAGGGATGGGTGGAGAACGAGAAGGACTCCCTGGCCAATTTATAGCCAGGCCACCAGCCTCGTTTGCCGCTCGGCCGTCGGTGCTCGCTGGGAATCCCAGAGCAGTGCCGACATACCAGGCCCGCGAGGTGAGTGCTCACTGCACCGGCAGATGGCTCACCACACGCCATCGTAGGGCGACCCCGGACACCGTACACCCTAGGCAACGCAAGTGGAGACAACACATGGGGCTCACCCAAGAAAGAAGAATCAGAGGTAGAAGAAGAGGCTGATGGCGGACCCTGGGCCCACTTGTCAGCCGGAGCAAGTAGCAGGCAACAGGTACGGCTAGCAACCAGGTATGACAACTCCCCCTTTCTCCAACATCCTCGTAGAACGCTGAGGCACCAATAAGTGGTATTCTTGAGGTGACCCCATGAGACCGCATTTGGATTATTGCTGCTAGTAAGTCCTGCAGCGTAACAGGAGGAGACCCTTGTTTTCGTCTTAACAAATCTCGGGGACGAGATTTTCTTAAGAGGGTAAGGTCTGTCACACCCTGTTTTTGGCTTCCCTGACTAATTAACTTATTTCATAATTTAGGACCAATTAAAAATTTTGTGAATGCTTGTGATGCTTGGAGTGACTATTGTCTGCCTGTTTGTTTAATTGCATGTGATCGATCCCCATTAATTCTTGCCATCCTCCTAATCACCTCCTCACTCCATGATCTCCTGCCTAATGATCATACCATGTGTTTAGGACAAATATCTATTTTTACCAAATATTATTTTCACCAAAAAGCTTTTCTTTGAATTAAACTTTCAAACCCCTGAGATGAGGTTTGTACTACAAGTCCTCAAATTAGGGAGTTTCTTTTGCACCAATTGTTTTATTTAAAACCATTATCAAAGTGACTTTCAAAAACCACCATATTATTATTGTAAAAGTTATTTTTTTATTTTATTTAAAAGCCCTTATGTGAGGCCAGAAATGGTCTCCTATGAAGGAAAGTTATTTTTATTGCCGTCAAAATATTTCAGAAAATTTAGGGAAACTCAGTGGATATATTTATTGCATATTTATGAGCTTCAACACATGGTCATGTTCAAAATATTGGGCAAACCCCTCCAAAACCATTCGTGCCTATTTCAAGCTTTTGGAATATTTCTATAAGAAATATTCTCAATAAATTCCAGTAAAATTCTAGCATGTCATCTATGATATTCTTGATGATCTTGCCAAGTTTCATTTCAATCCAAGTTGATTTGACTCCCCTAATCACTCCAAAACCCTATCTCTCTAGAATCAAATTTGAGCAACTCTACAGATCAAACACCTTGTGTGCACTCACTAATTTGGCTTCTCTTGCCCCTTCCACTTTATTTCTTGAGCTCAGCTTTCTACCACAGCCTCAACTAGTTACATTTCACCTCCAGTAAGTTCCCCATGGCCACTGGTCAATTATTGGGGAAGGACCCTTTGTAAGTTTCTCTCACTTTCACCCTTGGCAGCACTGTTTTACCCTTCTTTCCATTCTGCTTAAGCTATCACTCCCAACTCTTTCCAGAGCATCTAATATATGCCAAGGCTTCATTTAGAACCAAGATATGGCATGCTCATGTGGATAAAATGAGCAGCACCTCCTCAAGTTCATTTCTGGCTGAAAAGTAGCTTTTTACAACAAGTGCTAGCTACACTTCTTTTCTTGAGCTGAATTTTTGTAGATATGTAGTCCTTCCATACCACATGCTCTAGGACATGGTTTCACCTCCCCTCTCTGCCTGTGAAAACCATTTGCATCAGCCCCTAGTTTCTTGCTGAAATGTTCACAGCAGTCAAACCCCATTCAAACCTTCTTCACTTGGCTCCAAACTCCTCCAGTGACCTCTGGGAAGCATGCCTTGCACGGGAGACATCTTTTTCAGGTCGAATGGACACCCTGGACACGCGTGGCCATGGTGACCACGCTGTCAGCCTGCACTAATGGTGCTCTGCACCATTTCCGTGTTCCCTAGCTCGTGTCCCGCAGCTGCAGTATGCCCCAGTATGTCTCAGAGGCTCCCCTTGACCGTTCAAACCATCCCCCTCCACCAGCTAGCCTCCAAGACCCCTCAGGCATGCGTGGCGACCATGCACCGAGAGCTCCAGAGAGCTCTTGAGTTCTCTCGGCCCTTCCCTCTCCTATCTCCTCTCCCCTGAGCCCTCACTTTCTCTCCCTCATTCTCCCTCTCTCCCTGGAGCCCCTCGAGCTCCCCTTTCCTCTCCTAAGCCCTCCTCTTCCTCCCTCCACGGCCATGGCGCCGCCTCGACCCCCCCTTGCACCCGAGCCAACCAGCATCTGTCCGGCCATAGGCCTTCCCTCCAGCGATCCACCGCGACCTCCCCATCCTCTTGGGCACACCAGGGCCCCTCCACGTGGTCGGCACCCTGCCCCTCCACGGTGGCCGGAGCTTGCAGGCGCTTCACACGGCGAGCCTCTCGCCCTAGGCATCCCCGCGGCCACCAAGGTCGCCTCCCAGGATCGGTAGGGAGCAGGGCACCGCCCCCACCCGCGGCTCGGTGGCTGGGCCAGCAGGCGGCTAGAGCCCCAGCGGCCGGCGCCTCCCATCTCCCTCGGCGCAAGGTCGAAGAAGACCAGGGAGAGAGAAGGAGGCACGTGGACCCCAAGTGTCGGCGACACAAGGTTTGGGCCAGCAGGTAAGTGAAGGCGCCCCGGCATTTTGCGCCTTTCCCAAGTGGAAGGCGTATTCCGTGCTATGCGCCTCCTGCGTGGCCAGTCTGCCGGTGGGCAAGGCATTTGGGCCAGCCCATTGCCTATCCAGCGCCCTGGGCGCTAGTTAGTCCAAGAAACTGAGCCCTTTTATCCTTTTCCCATATTTCTTAAACTTCAAAAAAAAAATATTAAATTCATTCTGACTCCTATTTCATTGATTCAAATTTCTACAGGTTCCTAAATTCAAGCTCTGTCCACCTATGTGCCTTGCACATTTTTCCAAGACATGTTTCTGTGGTGTTTTATTTAAAATCCAAATCTGGATATTATTAGCCCCATCTTTCAAAAATCCCTTAGGCCTCAAATCAACTCCAAATGGAGTGATTCAAACTCCCAGAGCCTTCTAAAGTCCTTCCCTATTTTTAGAACCCTGGTCAGCATTTTTGTGTGACTTCCTTATGTTACATTAAATAAATAGCTGCTATTGCTATTTATTCCTCATTGTAAAATCTCTAGAATATTCATACAACCTCCAAATCCAGTGAAACCACTTCCTAAATATTTCTAAAATCATTCTCTGTTAAATGGGTGCCTCCACTCATTTTTAACAGAATGATTTCTATTGGCTTATTCAATGGCCACCTATTGCTCCTTTCACCTATTCAAAAATCCTTGATGATTCAAATCTCCTGTGAGAAGCTTCAGGTATTTTTCTTATGACCAGAGAGGTCCAAGAAAAATAAAACTTCTATTTATAGAACACTTTTATTCTGCTTGATGTGTGGCTTACTATGGTTGTTTCCGATGATAGTTGACGATAGACGGAGTATTCGGAGTTGGAACGGAAGACCTCGAAGACCCTGAGGACTTACGTGAGCAAGGCAAGCAGCCCTTTGACCATGACTTGAGCACAAACATTCTCGCATGCTAGAATAGCAAGTACTTTTTGTTGCATGAGATCACAGTGTCGGATCATCATTGATGTGATGGTACCAAAGGCTTCATCGAAGCACTTGCATGATAGTGATGTTATTCATATGGCTCCTCGAAGCACAAGCATGATGAGCTTGACCCTACCATCTATGAGGATCATGCTACTGTCATGTTGACTAGTAGAGTAAGATCATTGCACTGAGCTTGACCCTACCCCTTGAGGGTCGTGTTAATACCATGTTGACAAGTAAAGATAGGGCATATTACCATGAGCATGATGATGAGTTAAATCAAGAGTTTATGAAAACCCCGTCGGGTGCCACTAATGCCCGAGGGTGATGATGAGTTGGTGATCACTTTTGGTGAAGTGATGCACCGGGTATTTTGCGTGTGTGGTTTCGGAAATGGGATTAGATTTATGATGTGTCGACCGTCCCAACCTTACCAGTACGACCACGATACCCCTTTATGGGACGGGGCTTTGTTGATTACTCTGGTCGGTACTAGCAAAGAGCCACATTACTAGTGGCGGGAGTGATCGGTGTCACTCTCGTGATGGGGTCGTGCCAGGTAGGACGACTATGCCATTATTATGAGTTCCAGGCACACCGTTGGTCCCTGCATGGTTGATACAGTCCAGAGTCGGTGCTCGTAAGACGTACAACATGTGGGCTGGGTACCAATCGAGTGGACCTCTTTGTCTAGTATCGTCAGGGGAAAGATGATGATCGGGTACTTACCTCGGGTATATGTGATATACCGCGAGTCGTGGATGACACGGAAGTTTCCCGTTTATTGTGGGTCCAGCGTACTACCTCTGCAGAGTGTAAACTATTCGAATAGCCGTGTCCACGGTCAAGGACAGTTGGGTGGTGCTTCTTAAACTACGTCCATTGTTTCCGCATAAACCAAGTGTGTGTATGTGGTGTTAAAAAGGTGTTGTTATGATAATAACAACAATATGACCAAGTTCGGTGACTTGGCATATAGGGTAAACCCGGATGGTTTAGCCCTCATTAATACATTGAGGTTATGGTTTAGCCCTCATTAATACATTGAGATTATGACAAGTCCGATGACTTGGCATATAGGATGAACCCGGTGTGTTCAACCCTTGTCAGATATGTCGATATCTGTAACCTGCTCTTCAAAAGTAATTCTTTAACTTGATGCATATTCATGATCATTCCACTCAGATGAGATCCACTAAA
This sequence comes from Hordeum vulgare subsp. vulgare, assembly GCF_904849725.1. Taxonomy (NCBI): domain Eukaryota; kingdom Viridiplantae; phylum Streptophyta; class Magnoliopsida; order Poales; family Poaceae; genus Hordeum; species Hordeum vulgare. The sequence goes on along the minus strand of NC_058520.1, from coordinate 293,574,031 downwards.
GATGCATGATACCGTTACCCTTCACGTTCATTGTTCGTATCATGGGTTGTTTGCGAGTACATTCAAAGTACTCATTGGCTTGCCACTGGTTATTTCATTGACCAGGTGAAAGACAGGATATGGTGAAGATTAACTCGATGACGTTCTTGCGAGCTAGGATGCTTCCTAGTCAGAATGCCTGTAGGTTAAGGCTGATGGCATGGGTTCACGCTTTCAACCAATAATTCCGCTATTGGTCTAGTTTGGTGCTTTGGCCTTTAAGCCCCTATGTATGTAAGACTCGACCGAAGTGGTCATTTATTGTATCAAACGGTATGTATGGATGTAAGATTCTATTATTCAGTATCTGTGTTCAGTGAGCATTGATCCTTGGGATCACTGGGCACGGCGATCTCGACTTACCAGTCGGGGTCCCCACAGAGCTGGTATCAGAGCCATCTTGACTGTTGGAAGCCCTTAGTTAGCGTGGACGTTAGTCAGGATAAACTGCTTTCCAGACCCTTCAAAATACTTACAAAACTTATATATTTTCTCAACTCTCCTAAAACTTCAAAGAAATTGAAGGTTATGCTCTAGCCTTCCACTCTTATTTTCTTGACACTCCTCATCTACTTTTTCAAACTTGCTAATGGTCGTTAGAACCTTATGCCCTTCTGACCACAGGATAAATTGAAATCCTCGTGGGCAGCCCGGAAGGAAGTAACCATTCCAGGCAAACACCTTTGCTGAAGGACAGAAAAGACAACTCTACGGCCAGACGACACCAACAGAAGTACCTCTAAGAGGAACGAGGACATAGAGGCTTAGAAGATGGTAAAACCCTAGACACTGTTCCAGAGTGATGCCACTTTTGCTATGATAATATGGACATAATATATGCAAACCTTGATCTGCATCACTAGTAGAGCGACCCTGTGAGTTATAAGTAATTGTGTCGACCACCACCGGTGGATGAGAATCTTGCCATTTGGTCCGCCTCACCTTAGTGAGCAGGAAAACGGTTCTCTTCATTCCCCGCTCTAGGTATCGATATCGCAATTAGTATGATTGACATATCAGAACTCTATCATGTCTTGCAAATATCGGTGCATGAAGGTGTCCCCTTGAGACCCTCGAAGCCTCTGAAGACAAGAAGACGATGACAAGATCACAAAGACAAGGAAGACCCTGTCAGTGACAGCTATGAAGAACCACCTTCGTCAGCAACCTCCCAGATGAGAAGACAACCAGAGTTCCTTACAACTCAAGAAAATTGCTTCCGCAAGCGACAACAAGAGGCGTGACAACACCATGAGAAGGTCCAGAAGACTTAGCGGACTCCTCTCCGGAGCAAGAAGCAAGCATGACTGTCGAGTCCCTGAACCTAGGATAGGATGAGTCGTGAATCCCCTATGCGAAGTTGAGTCCGTGGAATGGTTCGGATGGACCATGTTATGTGTTGTTTGTTTTTGTTGTTTGTGCTTTGATATGAGTCGTGCTTTTGCTTAGGCAACAAGCATGCGGTTATATCACTTGACTTATTTTGATGTTCAAAATAATTTTAGCACTTGTTTGAGTTGATTTTTCAACGCTTGCTTGATTGCGTTGAGACCCTTAGACGCTCCCCTGTGTGCTCTCTCTCTCTCTCACCTCTCTCGGCAACTGAAGACGACAAGGCAAGATGCTCCAAGGAACCGCTTCGAAGGACGGTTGACGTTGAAGACACTGACTGTGCTATGCTTAACCACACGCAACCCGTAGGAGTGTGTTTTCCCCTCAAGATTGGAAAAACTGCACTAGACCAGACTAACCTCCACAAGCCTTTCTGGCTCAAATTTTCTGGTCACGTGTCTAGTACACGGACTTGCCAGAACTCGTGTAGGTCCTCGATAAACCTCGCTAAGCACCGGGTTCTCAATGGAACGAGTGATCACAGCGAACAAGTATCCTTGAATCTTAAGCCAGCACTATAACCTTGATGCCATAAGAGGACCGATCTCCGATATGAGAGTATTAGACTAAGATTGTTGAGATGATGATAGTTGTCTTGAGGATATAGCTAGACTATTTTGGTGGAACAAGTTGATACAGTAGTATAAGCTATATAATCCGGAGTAAGATTGGATTTAGTAGGACGATTATGATCGTGAACATTATTCTTGGTGGTATACATGACTTTAGCAAGTAGTTGCATTGGTTTGGCGATAATTATCAGGATGACTTGGAGTATCAAGTAGACTTCTTATTGGATTGAGTCTTGGATTAAAATAGGTAATCTTAATAGAGTATTGAGGACGACAAAGACCGCATGGTTCGGTGTAAATTGGATTTAGCTCGTTAATCTCGATCATGATACCATGTTTCTCGGTGGATATAGAGTGCGTATACTTGGAGTTGTAAATAGATTTACAACCTATGTAGTTGGCCTTGGAGATTAGATGGCCATGTTTATTGAAGTTGGTGGATATACTATGACGTAATTCTTGCAGTATTATGTGAATTATGGGGACTCTAAGAGGCTATGTAGAGCCCCATCTATGTTGGATTTGTAGGAGCGGCACATCCAGTGATGATTGATCGGATTGCTGGATCACTTGATCGGATTCATAGGAAGGGAAACAAGATATTGGATTGGTCTACTACGTGTTTCCTTAATATAGTAGTGTAGTACCCTGTCCATTGGATGACTTAGGTGTACAATTGGATTTGTTGTGCCTCAGATTCAGTCGTGGTAGCTGTATGTCTCCCCAAGGTCCTTGCATAGTAATGTATGTGCATTTGGGGCTACGCTATACTTGTAAGTGTTTGGGTTTAGTTCTTCCCTCAACCCGGAGTTGACTAGCTTGAGCGGTGTGGAGTTGACCCACGTAGGATGATATCCTTGATGAGATGAGGTGATGTTGTCTCAAGTTAGCGGTCGAACTATTGGCATCTAAGGAATGTGCTTAGAGATAAGATGATAACTGTGCGCCCACATCCTAATTTCCTTAAGACCCTAAAGCTCCGCCGAGCCACAAGATGGACGGACTACGACCATAGAAGACGACTCTAAGTCGTTAAAATGTGGCCAGTACCGCCCATAGCAAGTCCCCGTTCTCCTTGCCTGACCCATGAGCACTGTGCTTATGTCGTGTTTGGGGAAGGTATGATGTCATCCTCACTGATGACGTACTTACTCACCCAGTAAGAGGAAGAACACCTTAGTCCTGTTTGGACGAACCCATGAACGCCGATTGTTGTGCCCCTTGAGGGTGCAGTGTTATCTCGAGAAGGTGGACTTCTCGAAGCAATCCAAAGACGGCGGAAGTCTAACCTACTCCAGCCAAGACGAAGAACCGCTGTGACGAGGAAGCCACGACAACGACGATGATGCAACAAAAGTCAACCACCGACCGCGCACCGACCACATCAACGACGTCAAGAAGCCTCGACGACACAGAAGAACGACGCATTTTATTGCAACTCCAACATCGACTACGCCGACCACAACATGCTAGGCAGTAAGGACAGTAAGGACAGACCCACTGGGAACAACCTCTACCCGGAGCACAATTGCGCCTACAACCACACAGCACACCAGCGCTTAACCATTTGCCACTATGACACACCTCCGTTCCTTCGTAAGAAGAGACCGCAAGGACACCACTAGCACACTAACACCACGCGTACGCCGAGCAGGCGACTAATAGTCATGAACGCTGCCGCCGCGGAGAGCCCCGTGTGGGCAGCCGCATCATGGCGATCATCGTGGACAATCGCACAGTACAGCGTCGAAACCCCGACCAGCAACGCCACCATCCCGGACAGGAGGATGATGAGCCATCCTGGAGTCTCGTCCGCCATTGGCATCCTTCCTCGAGCACCTGCAGAAGAAGAAGAAGATGAGGACCAGAGCAGCAACAAGTCGCAGGGCTGGGTGGAGAACGAGAAGGACTCCCTGGCCAATTTATAGCCAGGCCACCAGCCCCGTTTGCCGCTCGGCCGTCGGTGCTCGCTGGGAATCCTAGAGCAGTGCCGACATACCAGGCCCGCGAGGTGAGTGCTCGCTGCACCGGCAGATGGCTCACCGCACGCCATCGTAGGGCGACCCCGGACACCGTACGCCCTGGGCAACGCAAGTGGAGACAGCACCCGGGGCTCACCCAAGAAAGAAGAATCAGAGGTAGAAGAAGAGGCTGATGGCGGACCCTGGGCCCACTTATCAGCCGGAGCAAGTAGCAGGCAACAGGTACGGCTAGCAACCAGGTATGACAACTCCCCCTTTCTCCAACATCCTCGTAGAACGCTGAGGCACCAATAAGTGGTATTCTTGAGGTGACCCCATGAGACCGCATTTGGATTATTGCTGCTAGTAAGTCCTGCAGCGTAACAGGAGCAGACCCTTGTTTCCGTCTTAACAAATCTCGGGGACGAGATTTTCTTAAGAGGGTAAGGTCTCTCACACCCTGTTTTTGGCTTCCCTGACTAATTAACTTATTTCATAATTTAGGACCAATTATAATTTTTGTGAATGCTTGTGATGCTTGGAGTGACTATTGTCTCCCTGTTTGTTTAATTGCATGTGATTGATCCCCATTAATTCTTGCCATCCTCCTAATCACCTCCTCACTCCATGATCTCCTGCCTAATGATCATACCATGTGTTTAGGACAAATATCTATTTTTACCAAATATTATTTTCACCAAAAAGCTTTTCTTTGAATTAAACTTTCAAACCCCTGAGATGAGGTTTGTACTACAAGTCCTCAAATTAGGGAGTTTCTTTTGCACCAATTGTTTTATTTAAAACCATTATCAAAATGACTTTCAAAAACCACCATATTATTATTTTAAAAGTTATTTTATTATTTTATTTAAAAGCCCTTATGTGAGGCCAGAAATGGTCTCCTATGAAGGAAAGTTATTTTTATTGCCTTCAAAATATTTCAGAAAAATTAGGGAAACTCAGTGGATATATTTATTGCATATTTATGAGTTTCAACACATGGTCATGTTCAAAATATTGGGCAAACCCCTCCAAAACCATTCCTGCCTATTTCAAGCTTTTGGAATATTTCTATAAGAAATATTCTCAATAAATTCCATTAAAATTCTAGCATGTCATCTATGATATTCTTGATGATCTTGCCAAGTTTCATTTCAATCCAATTTGATTTGACTCCCCTAATCACTCCAAAACCCTATCTGTCTAGAATCAAATTTGAGCAACTCTACATTGTGAAGTGTCTCCAATTGTGCTCAAATTTGGTGGACATGTTCCAGTACTCCAATGAGGCATCCACACCAAGTGGTACACCAAGGAGAATAGAGGAACTTGTCCTAAGACCCTCAAAACCCTCTCTGTTGATTTCTGACTTTGGTAAACTTTACATTATAAAGTTTCTCCAATTATCCTCAAACTTTTTGTGCATGCCTTAATGCTCAAATAATGCCCCTACACCAAATATTGGATTTGTGGGAATTCATTTGAATAGGGTTCTAAGCAGAATCCCATTTCTGCCCATTTCTAGGAATTTTCAAGTCTACATTGGAAAACTTCTCCAGCAAATCCCAAATTTGGTGTGCAAACCTATTTTCATCTATTATTTGATCCTGTTAAGTTTCATAGCCATTGGAATCCATCTGGTAGCCCAACCACAGATCAAACACCTTGTGTGCACTCACTAATTTGGCTTCTCTTGCCCCTTCCACTTTATTTCTTGAGCTCAGCTTTCTACCACAGCCTCAACTAGTTACATTTCACCTCCAGTAACTTCCCCATGGCCACTAGTCAATTATTGGGGAAGGACCCTTTGTAAGTTTCTCTCACTTTCACCCTTTGCAGCACTGTTTTACCCTTCTTTCCATTATTCTGCTTAAGCTATCACACCCAACTCTTTCCAGAGCATCTAATATATGCCAAGGCTTCATTTAGAACCAAGATATCGCATGCTCATGTGGAGAAAATGAGCAGCACCTCCTCAAGTTCATTTCTCGATGAAAAGTAGCCTTTTACAGCAAGTGCTAGCTACACTTCTTTTCTTGAGCTGAATTTTTGCAGATATGTAGTCCTTCCATACCACATGCTCTAGGACATGGTTTCACCTCCCCTCTCTGCCTGTGAAAACCATTTGCATCAGCCCCTAGTTTCCTGCTGAAATGTTCACAACAGTCAAACCCCATTCAAACCTTCTTCACTTGGCTCCAAACTTCTCCAGTGACCTCTGGGAAGCATGCCTTGCACGGGAGACATCTTTTTCAGGTCAAATGGACACCCTAGACACGCGTGGCCATGGTGACCACGCTGTCAGCATGCCCTAATGGTGCTCTACACCATTTCCTTGTTCCCTAGCTCGTGTCTCGCAGCTGCAGTATGCCCAGTATGTCTCAGAGGCTCCCCTTGACCGTTCAAACCATCCCCCTCCACCAGCTAGCCTCCAAGACCCCTCAGGCATGCGTGGCGACCATGCACCGAGAGCTCCAGAGAGCTCTTGAGTTCTCTCGGCCCTTCCCTCTCCTATCTCCTCTCCCCTGAGCCCTCACTTTCTCTCCCTCATTCTCCCTCTCTCCCTGGAGCCCCTCGAGCTCCCCTTTCCTCTCCTAAGCCCTCCTCTTCCTCCCTCCACGGCCATTGCGCCGCCTCGGCCCCCCCTTGCACCCGAGCCAACCAGCATATGTCTGGCCATAGGCCTTCCCTCCAGCGATCCCCCGCGGCCTCCCCATCCTCTTGCGCACACCAGGGCCCCTCCACGTGGTCGGTACCCTGCCCCTCCACGGTGGCCGGAGCTTGCAGCCGCTTCACACGGCGAGCCTCTCGCCCCAGGCATCCCGGCGGCAACCAAGGTCGCCTCCCAGGCTCGGTAGGGAGCAGGGCACCGCCCCCACCCGCGGCTCGGTGGCTGGGCCAGCAGGCGGCTAGAGCCCCAGTGGCCAGCGCCTCCCATCTACCTCGGCGCAAGTTGAAGAAGACCAGAGAGAGAGAAGGAGGCAGGTGGACCCCAGGTGTCGGCGACACAAGGTCTGGGCCAGCAGGTAAGTGAAGGCGCCCCGGCATTTTGCGCCTTTCCCAAGTGGAAGGCGTATTCCGTGGTATGCGCCTCCTGCGTGGCCAGTCTGCCGATGGGCAAGGCATTTGGGCCGGCCCATTGCCTATCCAGCGCCCTGGGCGCTAGTTAGTCCGAGAAACTGAGCCCTTTTATCCTTTTCCCATATTTCTTAAACTTCAAAAATCTATATTAAATTCGTTCTCACTCCTATTTCATTGATTCAAATTTCTACAGGTTCCTAAATTCAAGCTCTGTCCACCTATGTGCCTTGCACATTTTTCCAAGACATGTTTCTGTGGTGTTTTATTGAAAATCCAAATCTGGATATTATTAGCCCCATCTTTCAAAAATCCCTTAGGCCTCAAATCAACTCCAAATGGAGTGATTCAAACTCCCAGAGCCTTCTAACGTCCTTCCCTATTTTTAGAACCCTGGTCAGCATTTTTGTGTGACTTCTTTCTGTTACATTAAATAAATAGCTCCTATTGCTATTTATTCCTCATTGTAAAATCTCTAGAATATTCATACCACCTCCAAATCCAGTTAAACCACTTCCTAAATATTTCTAAAATCATTCTCTGTTAAATGGGTGCCTCCACTCATTTTTAACAGAATGATTTCTGTTGGCTTATTCAATGGCCACCTATTGCTCCTTTCACCTATTCAAAAATCCTTGATGATTCAAATCTCCTGTGAGAAGCTTCAGGTATTTTTCTTATGACCAGAGAGGTCCAAGAAAAATAAAACTTCTATTTATAGAACACTTTTATTCTGCTTGATGTGTGGCTTACTATGGTTGTTTCCGATGATAGTTGACGATAGACGGAGTATTCGGAGTTGGAGCAGAAGACCTCGAAGACCCCGAGGACTTACGTGAGCAAGGCAACCAGCCCTTTGACCATGACTTGAGCACAAACATTGTTGCATGCTAGAATAGCAAGTACTTTTCGTTGCATGAGATCACAGTGTCGATTCATCATTGATGTGATGGTACCGAAGGCTTCATCGAAGCACTTGCATGATAGTGATGTTATTCATATGGCTCCTCGGAGCACAAGCATGATGAGCTTGACCCTACCATCTATGAGGATCATGCTACTGTCATGTTGACTAGTAGAGTAAGATCATTGCACTGAGCTTGACCCTACCCCTTGAGGGTCGTGTTAATACCATGTTGACAAGTAAAGATAGGGCATATTACCGTGAGCATGATGATGAGTTAAATCAAGAGTTTATGAAAACCCCGTCGGGTGCCACTAATGCCCGAGGATGATGATGAGTTGGTGATCACTTTTGGTGAAGTGATGCACCGGGTATTTTGCGTGTGTGGTTTCGGAAATGGGATTAGATTTATGATGTGTCGACCGTCCCAACCTTACCAGTACGACCATGATACCCCTTTATGGGACGGGGCTTTGTTGATTACTCTGGTCGGTACTAGCAAAGAGCCACATTACTAGTGGCGGGAGTGATCGGTGTCACTCTCGTGATGGGGTCGTGCCAGGTAGGACGACTATGCCATTATTATGAGTTCCAGGCACACCGTTGGTCCCTGCATGGTTGATACAGTCCAGAGCCGGTGCTCGTAAGACGTACAATATGTGGGCTGGGTACCAATCGAGTTGACCTCTTTGTCTAGTATCGTCAGGGGAAAGATGATGATCGGGTACTTACCTCGGGTATATGTGATATACCGCGAGTCGTGGATGACACGGAAGTTTCCCGTTTCTCGTGGGTCCAGCGTACTACCTCTGCAGAGTGTAAACTATTCGAATAGCCGTGTCCACGGTCAAGGACAGTTGGGTGGTGCTTCTTAAACTACGTCCAGCGTTTCCGCATAAACCAAGTGTGTGTATGTGGTGTTAAAAAGGTGTTGTTATGATAATAACAACAATATGACCAAGTTCGGTGACTTGGCATATAGGGTAAACCCGGATGGTTTAGCCCTCATTAATACATTGAGGTTATGGTTTAGCCCTCATTAATACATTGAGATTATGACAAGTCCGATGACTTGGCATATAGGATGAACCCGTTGTGTTCAACCCTTATCAGATATGTCGATATCTGTAACCTGCTCTTCAAAAGTAATTCTTTAACTTGATGCATATTCATGATCATTCCACTCAGATGAGATCCACTAAAGATGCATGATACTGTTACCCTTCACTTTAATTGTTCGTATCATGGGTTGTCTTCGAGTACATTCAAAGTACTCATTGGCTTGCCACTGGTTATTTCATTGACCAGGTGTGAAAGACAGGATATGGTGAAGATTAACTCGATGACGTTCTTGCGAGCTAGGATGCTTCCTAGTCAGAATGCCTGTAGGTTAAGGCTGATGGCATGGGTTCACGCTTTCAACCAATAATTCCGCTATTGGTCTAGTTTGGTGCTTTGGCCTTTAAGCCCCTATGTATGTAAGACTCGACCGAAGTGGTCATTTATTGTATCAAACGGTATGTATGGATGTAAGATTCTATTATTCAGTATCTGTGTTCAGTGAGCATTGATCCTTGGGATCACTGGGCACGGCGATCTCGACTTACCAGTCGGGGTCCCCACAGAGCTGGTATCAGAGCCATCTTGACTGTTGGAAGCCCTTAGTTAGCGTGGACGTTAGTCAGGATAAAACTGCTTTCCAGACCCTTCAAAATACTTACAAAACTTATATATTTTCTCAACTCTCCTAAAACTTCAAAGAAATTGAAGGTTATGCTCTAGCCTTCCACTCTTATTTTCTTGACACTCCTCATCTACTTTTTCAAACTTGCTAATGGTCATTAGAACCTTATGCCCTTCTGACCACAGGATAAATTGAAATCCTCGTGGGCAGCCCGGAAGGAAGTAACCTTTCCAGGCAAACACCTGTGCTGAAGGACAGAAAAGACAACACTACGGCCAGACGACACCAACAGAAGTACCTCTAAGAGGAACGAGGACATCGAGGCTTAGAAGATGGTGAAACCCTAGACACTGTTCCAGAGTGATGCCACTTTTGCCTACGATAATATGGACATAATATATGCCAACCTTGATCTGCATCACTAGTAGAGCGACCCTGTCAGTTATAAGTAATTGTGTCGACTACCACCGGTGGATGAGAATCTTGCCATTTGGTCCGCCTCACCTTAGTGAGTAGGAAAACGGTTCTCTTCATCCCTCGCTCTAGGTGTCGATATCGCAATTAGTATGATTGACATATCAGAACTCTATCATGTCTTGCAAATATCGGTGCATGAAGGTGTCCCCTTGAGACCCTCGAAGCCTCTGAAGACAAGAAGACGATGGCAAGATCACAAAGACAAGGAAGACCCTGTCAGTGACAGCTATGAAGAACCACCTTCGTCAGCAACCTCCCAGACGAGAAGACAACCAGAGTTCCTTACAACTCAAGCAAATTGCTTCAGCAAGCGACAACAAGAGGCGTGACAACACCATGAGAAGGTCCAGAAGACTTAGCGGACTCCTCTCCGGAGCAAGAAGCAAGCACGACTGTCGAGTCCCTGAACTTAGGATAGGATGAGTCGTGAATCCCCTATGCGAAGTCGAGTCCGTGGAATGGTTCGGATGGACCATGTTATCTGTTGTTTGCTTTTGTTGTTTGTGCTTTGATATGAGTCACGCTTTTGATTAGGCAACAAGCATGCGGTTATATCACTTGACTTATTTTGATGTTCAAAATAATTTTAGCACTTGTTTGAGTTGATTTTTCAACGCTTGCTTGATTGCGTTGAGACCCTTAGATGCTCCCCTGTGTGCTCTCTCTCTCTCACCTCTCTCGGCAACTGAAGACGACAAGGCAAGATGCTCCAAGGATCCGCTTCGAAGGACGGCAGACGTTGAAGACACTGATTGTGCTATGCTTAACCACACGCAACCCGTAGGAGTGTGCTTTCCCCTCAAGATTGGAAAAACTGCACTAGACCAGACTAACCTCCACAAGCCTTTCCGGCTCAAATTTTATGGTCACGTGTCTAGTACACGGACTTGCCAGAACTCGTGTAGGTCCCCGATAAACCTCGCTAAGCACCGGGTTCTCAATGGAACGAGTGATCACAGCGAACAAGTATCCTTCAATCTTAAGCCAGCATTGTAACCTTGATGCCATAACAGGACCGATCTCCGATATGAGAGCATTAGACTAAGATTGTTGTGATGATGATAGTTGTCTTGAGGATATAGCTAGACTATTTTGGTGGAACAAGTTGATACAGTAGTATAAGCTATATAATCTGGAGTAAGATTGGATTTAGTAGGACGATTATGATCGTGAACATTATTCTTGGTGGTATACATGACTTTAGCAAGTAGTTGCATTGGTTTGGCGATAATTATCAGGATGACTTGGAGTATCAAGTAGACTTCTTATTGGATTGAGTCTTGGATTAAAATAGGTAATCTTAATAGAGTATTGAGGATGACAAAGACCGCATGGTTCGGAGTAAATTGGATTTAGCTCGTTAATCTCGATCATGATACCATGTTTCTCGGTGGATATAGAGTGCGTATACTTGGAGTTGTAAATAGATTTACAACCTATGTAGTTGGCCTTGGAGATTAGATGGCCATGTTTATTGAAGTTGGTGGATATACTATGACGTAATTCTTGCAGTATTATGTGAATTATGGGGACTCTAAGAGGCTATGTAGAGCCCCATCTATGTTGGATTTGTAGGAGCGGCACGTGCAGTGATGATTGATCGGATTGGTGGATCACTTGATCGGATTCATAGGAAGGGAAACAAGATATTGGATTGGTCTACTACGTGTTTCCTTAATATAGTAGTGTAGTACCCTGTCCATTGGATGACTTAGGTGTACAATTGGATTTGTTGTGCCTCAGATTCAGTCGTGGTAGTTGTATGTCTCCCCAAGGTCCTTGCATAGTAATGTATGTGCATTTGGGGCTACGCTATACTTGTAAGTGTTTGGGTTTAGTTCTTCCCTCAACCCGGAGTTGACTAGCTTGAGCGGTGTGGAGTTGACCCACGTAGGATGATATCCTTGATGAGATGAGGTGATGTTGTCTCAAGTTAGCGGTCGAACTATTGGCATCTAAGGAATGTGCTTAGAGATAAGATGATAACTGTGCGCCCACATCCTAATTTCCTTAAGACCCTAAAGCTCCGCCGAGCCACAAGATGGACGGACTACGACCATAGAAGACGACTCTAAGTCGTTAAAATGTGGCCAGTACCGCCCATAGCAAGTCCCCGTTCTCCTCGCCTGACCCATGAGCACTGTGCTTATGTCGTGTTTGGGGAAGGTATGATGTCATCCTCACTGATGACGTACTTACTCACCCAGTAAGAGGAAGAACACCTTAGTCCTGTTTGGACGAACCCATGAACGCCGATTGTTGTGCCCCTTGAGGGTGCAGTGTTATCTCGAGAAGGTGGACTTCTCGAAGCAATCCAAAGACGGCGGAAGTCTAACCTACTCCAGCCAAGACGAAGAACCGCTGTGACGAGGAAGCCACGACAACGACGATGATGCAACAAAAGTCAACCACCGACCGCGCACCGACCACATCAACGACGTCAAGAAGCCTCGACGACACAGAAGAACGACGCATTTTATTGCAACTCCAACATCGACTACGCCGACCACAACATGCTAGGCAGTAAGGACAGTAAGGACAGACCCACTGGGAACAACCTCTACCCGGAGCACAATTGCGCCTACAACCACACAGCACACCAGCGCTTAACCATTTACCACTATGACACACCTCGGTTCCTTCGTAAGAAGAGACCGCAAGGACACCACTAGCACACTAACACCACGCGTACGCCGAGCAGGCGACTAATCGTCATGAACCCTGTCGTCGCGGAGAGTCGCCGTGCGGGCAGCCGCATCATGGCGATCATCGTGGACAATCGCACAGTACAGCGTTGAAACCCCGACCAGCAACGCCACCATCCCGGACAGGAGGATGATGAGCCATCCCGGAGTCTCGTCCGCCATTGGCATCCTTCCTCGAGCACCTGCAAAAGAAGAAGAAGAGGACCGGAGCAGCAACAAGTCGCAGGGCTGGGTGGAGAACGAGAAGGACTCCCTGGCCAATTTATAGCCAGGCCACCAGCCCCGTTTGCCGCTCGGCCGTCGGTGCTCGCTGGGAATCCTAGAGCAGTGCCGACATACCAGGCCCGCGAGGTGAGTGCTCGCTGCACCGGCAGATGGCTCACCGCACGCCATCGTAGGGCGACCCCAGACACCGTACGCCCTAGGCAACGCAAGTGGAGACAGCACTCGGGGCTCACCCAAGAAAGAAGAATCAGAGGTAGAAGAAGAGGCTGATGGCGGACCCTGGGCCCACTTATCAGCCGGAGCAAGTAGAAGGCAACAGGTACGGCTAGCAACCAGGTATGACAACTCCCCCTTTCTCCAACATCCTCGTAGAACGCTGAGGCACCAATAAGTGGTATTCTTGAGGTGACCCCATGAGACCGCATTTGGATTATTGCTGCTAGTAAGTCCTGCAGCGTAACAGGAGCAGACCCTTGTTTCCGTCTTAATAATTCTCGGGGACGAGATTTTCTTAAGAGGGTAAGGTCTGTCACACCCTGTTTTTGGCTTCCCTGACTAATTAACTTATTTCATAATTTAGGACCAACTAAAATTTTTGTGAATGCTTGTGATGCTTGGAGTGACTATTGTCTACCTGTTTGTTTAATTGCATGTGATTGATCCCCATTAATTCTTGCCATCCTCCTAATCACCTCCTCACTCCATGATCTCCTGCCTAATGATCATACCATGTGTTTAGGACAAATATCTATTTTTACCAAATATTATTTTCACCAAAAAGCTTTTCTTTGAATTAAACTTTCAAACCCCTGAGATGAGGTTTGTACTACAAGTCCTCAAATTAGGGAGTTTCTTTTGCACCAATTGTTTTATTTAAAACCATTATCAAAATGACTTTCAAAAACCACCATATTATTATTTTAAAAGTTATTTTATTATTTTATTTAAAAGCCCTTATGTGAGGCCAGAAATGGTCTCCTATGAAGGAAAGTTATTTTTTATTGCCTTCAAAATATTTCAGAAAAATTAGGGAAACTCAGTGGATATATTTATTGCATATTTATGAGTTTCAACACATGGTCATGTTCAAAATATTGGGCAAACCCCTCCAAAACCATTCCTGCCTATTTCAAGCTTTTGGAATATTTCTATAAGAAATATTCTCAATAAATTCCAGTAAAATTCTAGCATGTCATCTATGATATTCTTGATGATCTTGCCAAGTTTCATTTCAATCCAAGTTGATTTGACTCCCCTAATCACTCCAAAACCCTATATGTCTAGAATCAAATTTGAGCAACTCTACATTGTGAAGTGTCCCCAATTGTGCTCAAATTTGGTGGACATGTTCTAGTACTCCAATGAGGCATCCACACCAAGTGGTACACCAAGGACAATAGAGGAACTTGTCCTAAGACCCTCAAACCCCTCTCTATTGATTTCTGACTTTGGTAAACTTTACATTATAAAGTTTATCCAATTATCCTCAAACTTTTTGTGCATGCCTTAATGCTCAAATAATGCCCCTACACCAAATATTGGATTTTTGGGAATTCATTTGAATAGGGTTCTAAGCAGAAACCCATTTCTGCCCATTTCTAGGGATTTTCAAGTCTACATTGGAAAACTTCTCCAGCAAATCCCAAATTTGGTGTGCAAACCTATTTTCATCTATTATTTGATCCTGTTAAGTTTCATAGCCATCGGAATCCATCTGGTAGCCCAACCACAGATCAAACACCTTGTGTGCACTCACTAATTTGGCTTCTCTTGCCCCTTCCACTTTATTTCTTGAGCTCAGCTTTCTACCACAGCCTCAACTAGTTACATTTCACCTCCAGTAACTTCCCCATGGCCACTGGTCAATTATTGGGGAAGGACCCTTTGTAAGTTTCTCTCACTTTCACCCTTGGCAGCACTGTTTTACCCTTCTTTCCATTATTCTGCTTAAGCTATCACTCCCAACTCTTTCCAGATCATCTAATATATGCCAAGCCTTCATTTAGAACCAAGATATGGCATGCTCATGTGGAGAAAATGAGCAGCACCTCCTCAAGTTCATTTCTGGCTGAAAAGTAGCTTTGTACAGCAAGTGCTAGCTACACTTATTTTCTTGAGCTGAATTTTTGCAGATATGTAGTCCTTCCATACCACATGCTCTAGGACATGGTTTCACCTCCCCTCTCTGCCTGTGAAAACCATTTGCATCAGCCCCTAGTTTCCTGTTGAAATGTTCACAACAGTCAAACCCCATTCAAACCTTCTTAACTTGGCTCCAAACTCCTCCAGTGACCTCTGGGAAGCATGCCTTGCACGGGAGACATCTTTTTCAGGTCGAATGGACACCATGGACACGCGTGGCCATGGTGACCACGCTGTCAGCCTGCACTAATGGTGCTCTGCACCATTTCCTTGTTCCCTAGCTCGTGTCCCGCAGCTGTAGTATGCCCCAGTGTGTCTCAGAGGCTCCCCTTGACCGTTCAAACCATCCCCGCCATCAGCTAGCCTCCAAGACCCCTCAGGCATGCGTGGCGACCATGCACCGAGAGCTCCACAGAGCTCTTGAGTTCTCTCGGCCCTTCCCTCTCCTATCTCCTCTCCCCTGAGCCCTCACTTGCTCTCCCTCATTCTCCCTCTCTCCCTGGAGCCCCTCGAGCTCCCCTTTCCTCTCCTAAGCCCTCCTCTTCCTCCCTCCACGGTCGTGGCGCCGCCTCGGCCCCCCTTGCACCCGAGCCAACCAGCATCTGTCCGGCCATAGGCCTTCCCTCCAGCGATCCCCCGCGACCTCCCCATCCTCTTGGGCACACCAGGGCCCCTCCACGTGGTTGGCACCCTGCCCCTCCACGGTGGCCGGAGCTTGCAACCGCTTCACATGGCGAGCCTCTCGCCCCAGGCATCCCCGCGGCCACCAAAGTCGCCTCCCAGGCTCGGTAGGGAGCAGGGCACCGCCCCCACCCGCGGCTCGGTGGCTGGGCCAGCAGGCGGCTAGAGCCCCAGCGGCGGCGCCTCCCATCTCCCTCGGCGGAAGGTCGAAGAAGACCAGGGAGAGAGAAGGAGGCAGGTGGACCCCAGGTGTCGGCGACACAAGGTTTGGGCCAGCAGGTAAGTGAAGGCGCCCCGGCATTTTGCGCCTTTCCCAAGTGGAAGGCGTATTCCGTGGTATGTGCCTCCTGCGTGGCCAGTCTGCCGGTGGGCAAGGCATTTGGGCCGGCCCATTGCCTATCCAGCGCCCTGGGCGCTAGTTAGTCCGAGAAGCTGAGCCCTTTTATCCTTTTCCCATATTTCTTAAACTTCGAAAATCTATATTAAATTCATTCTGACTCCTATTTCATTGATGCAAATTTCTACAGGTTCCTAAAATCAAGCTCTATCCACCTATGTGCCTTGCACATTTTTCCAAGACATGTTTCTGTGGTGTTTTATTTGAAATCCAAATCTGGATATTATTAGCCCCATCTTTCAAAAATCCCTTAGGCCTCAAATCAACTCCAAATGGAGTGATTCAAACTCCCAGAGCCTTCTAAAGTCCTTCCCTATTTTTAGAACCCTGGTCAGCATTTTTGTGTGACTTCTTTCTGTTACATTAAATAAATAGCTCCTATTGCTATTTATTCCTCATTGTAAAATCTCTAGAATATTCATACCACCTCCAAATCTAGTGAAACCACTTCCTAAATATTTCTAAAATCATTCTCTGTTAAATGGGTGCCTCCACTCATTTTTAATAGAATGATTTCTGTTGGCTTATTCAATGGCCACCTATTGCTCCTTTCACCTATTCAAAAATCTTTGATGATTCAAATCTCCTGTGAGAAGCTTCAGGTATTTTTCTTATGACCAGAGAGGTCCAAGAAAAATAAAACTTCTATTTACAGAACACTTTTATTCTGCTTGATGTGTGGCTTACTATGGTTGTTTCCGACGATAGTTGACGATAGACGGAGTATTCGGAGTTGGAGCGGAAGACCTCGAAGACCCCGAGGACTTACGTGAGCAAGGCAAGCAACCCTTTGACCATGACTTGAGCACAAACATTGTTGCATGCTAGAATAGCAAGTACTTTTCGTTGAATGAGATCACAGTGCCGGTTCATCATTGATGTGATGGTACCGAAGGCTTCATCGAAGCACTTGCATGATAGTGATGTTATTCATATGGCTCCTCGGAGCACAAGCATGATGAGCTTGACCCTACCATCTATGAGGATCATGCTACTATCATGTTGACTAGTAGAGTAAGATCATTGCACTGAGCTTGACCCTACCCCTTGAGGGTCGTGTTAATACCATGTTGACAAGTAAAGATAGAGCATATTACCATGAGCATGATTATGAGTTAAATCAAGAGTTTATGAAAACCCCGTCGGGTGCCACTAATGCCCGAGGGTGATGATGAGTTGGTGATCACTTTTGGTGAAGTGATGCACCGGGTATTTTGCGTGTGTGGTTTTGGATATGGGATTAGATTTATGATGTGTCGACCGTCCCAACCTTACCAGTACGACCACGATACCCCTTTATGGGACGGGGCTTTGTTGATTACTCTGGTCGGTACTAGCAAAGAGCCACATTACTAGTGGCGGGAGTGATCGGTGTCACTCTCGTGATGGGGTCGTGCCAGGTAGGACGACTATGCCATTATTATGAGTTCCAGGCACACCGTTGGTCCCTGCATGGTTGATACAGTCTAGAGTCGGTGCTCATAAGACGTACAACATGTGGGCTGGGTACCAATCGAGTGGACCTCTTTGTCTAGTATCGTCAGGGAAAAGATGATGATCGGGTACTTACCTCGGGTATATGTGATATACCGCGAGTCGTGGATGACACGGAAGTTTCCCGTTTCTCGTGGGTCCAGCGTACTACCTCTGCAGAGTGTAAACTATTCGAATAGTCGTGTCATATAGGGTGGTGCTGCTTAAACTACGTCCAGCGTTTCCGCATAAACCAAGTGTGTGTGTGTGGTGTTAAAAAGGTGTTGTTATGATAATCACAACAATATGACCAAGTTCGGTGACTTGTCATATAGGGTAAACCCGGATGGTTTAGCCCTCATTAATGCATAGAGGTTATGGTTTAGCCCTCATTAATACATTGAGATTATGACAAGTCCGATGACTTGGCATATAGGGTGAACCCAGTGTGTTCAACCCTTGTCAGATATGTCGATATCTGTAACCTGCTCTTCAAAAGTAATTCTTTAACTTGATGCATATTCATGATCATTCCAGTCAGATGAGTTCCACTAAAGATGCATGATACTGTTACCCTTCACTTTCATTGTTCGTATCATGGGCTGTTTGCGAGTACATTCAAAGTACTCATTGGCTTGCCACTGGTCATTTCATTGACCAGGTGTGAAAGACAGGATATGGTGAAGATTAACTCGGTGACGTTCTTGCGAGCTAGGACGCTTCCCAGTCAGAATGCGTGTAGGTTAAGGCTGATGGCATGGGTTCACGCTTTCAACCAATAATTCCGCTATTGGTCTAGTTTGGTGCTTTGGCCTTTAAGGCCCTATGTATGTAAGACTCGACCGAAGTGGTCATTTATTGTATCAAACGGTATGTATGGATGTAAGACTATATTATTCAGTATTTGTGCTCAGTGAGCATTGATGCTTGGGATCACTGGGCACGGCGATCTCGACTTACCAGTCGGGGTCCCCACATCGCGTTCGTTACTTTGATAGTTTGATATGTGGGTGGACCGGCGCTTGGGTACTGCCCTTACTTGGACAAGCATCCCACTTATGATTAACCTCTCTCGCAAGCATCCGCAACTACAAAAGAAGAAGTAAGACAGAGTCTAACCATAGCATTAAACTAGTGGATCCAAATCAGCCCGTTACGAAGCAACGCATAGACTGGGGTTTAAGCTTCTGTCACTCCAGCAACCCAGCATCTAGTTACTACTTCCCAATGCCTTCCTCTAGGCCCAAATATGGTGAAGTGTTATGTAGTCGACGTTCACATGACACCATTAGAGGAAAAGACAACATACAGCATATCAAAATACCGAACAAATATCGAATTCACATGACTATTATCAGCATGACTTATCCCATGTCCTCAGGAATAAAAGTAACTACTCACAAAACATAATCATAATGAATGGCATCAAGGATCTGAACATAAAATCTTCCACCAAGTAATCCAACTAGCATCAACTACAAAGAGTAATCAACACTACTAGTAACCTTACAAGTACCAATCGGAGTCGTGAGACGGAGATTGGTTACAAGAGATGAACTAGGGATTGGAGAGGAGATGGTGCTGATGAAGATGCCTCCCCTCCGACGAGAGGAGTGTTGGTGATGACGATGGCGACGATTTCCCCCTCCGGGAGGGAAGTTTCCTCGGCAGGATCGTCCTGCCGGAGCTCTAGATTGGATCTTCTCAAGTTCCGCCTCGTGGCGGCGGCGAAACCACGAAAAAGCTCCCATATGGTTTTTTCTGGACCAAAACCCTTCATATAGCAAAAGAGGGGGGCTAGTGCGTCGTCAGGGAGCCCACAAGCCCCCACTCTGCCACCAGGGGGTGGCGGTGGCAGGGCTTGTGGCGCCCTGGCAGCCCCCCTCCGGTACTTCTTTCGCCCGGTATTTTTTATATAATCCCAAAAAAATCCACGTAACTTTTCAGGGCATTTGGAGATGTGCAGAATAGTGGACTAAGATTTGCTCCTTTTCCAGTCCAGAATTCCAGGTGCCTGAATTCTCCCTCTTCAAATAAACCTTGCAAAATAAGAGAGAAAAGGCATAAATATGGTACCACAAAGTAATATAACAGCCCATAAAGCAATAAATATCAACATGAAAGCATGATGCAAAATGGACGTATCATCCGGGTCTCCAATTAAGTTGTGGAGATTGCGGCGAGCATTTGATGTCATCACGGAGCCACGGTCCATCGTGGTGAAGCTTCGTGATGTTGTTGGGATCCTCCAATTAAGTTGTGGAGATTGCCCCAACCTTGTTTGTACGGGTTCGGTGACCACCCTCAAGGGTTCCTTCGTGGAATCACGACATCTTGCATTGTGCGGGGGCGCGAGGACATTACAGTGGACTTAGTGGCATCTTGGGGAGCATTGTGCCTCCACACCGCTCCAAACGAAGATTAGCATCCGAAAGTGTGTGAACTTCGGGATACATCGTCGTCTGTGCGTGCCTCGGTTATCTCTTACCCAAGCCTTTTATTTATGCACTTTACTTTGTGATAGCCATATTGTTTCTTGTTATATATCTTGCTATCACTTAATTGTTTAACTTGCTTAGCATAAGTTGTTGGGGCACATAGGTGAGCCTAGTTGTTTTAGATTTTCTGCTTCACAAATTAAATGTTAGTTTTATTCCGCATTTGTTCAAGCCTAAACCGTAATTATTTTAAAGCGCCTATTCACCCCCCAGACGACATCCACGTTCTTTCACCACTCTTGCCACTAGTAATGCGGGCTCTCTGCTAGCATCGGCCGAGGTAATCAACAAAGCCCCGTTGCCATATTGGGGTATCGTGATCACACATTTAAGGTTGGGACGGTTGACAAATATTCAATCTAATCTCGTTTTCGAAACCATGCACACAAAACCTTTCTTGGTACACCACTTCTTTCTCAAGTGGTCATCCATCTCAACATCATCACCCTCGGGCATTAGTGGCACCAGACAGGTTTTTTGAAAAGCCTTTGTAAACATTCCCTTCTTTGTCACCATGCATACTCCCATCCCTTTTTGCATAGCAACTACTAGCAACTAACTACATCCCACATGCATAACCCTCATAGGTGGTAGCGCCATGCCCAAGTGCAGGTTTCAACGAGGTCTTCTTCGGGAACAATCCAACAAGGGGGTCTCCGATCCAACATGAATATATGCATAAGTAAGGTGCGAATACGACATGCAAATAGAAGTTTCTTAGGCATGGTCAAACGGTTGTTTTCCTAGTTCAACAAAGTCTTCGAGGTCTTCTCATGCTTCTCGTCTATCTATGAGTACTTCGTCTATTTCGCCAACTATCTTTGGAAACAACAACGATAAGCCACACAACAAGCAGAAACACAAAGTGCTCTATAAATAGGATTTTTATTTTTCTTGGACATCCGTGGTCATAAGAAAAATTCCTAAAGCTTGTTCTAAGAGAGTTGGATCACCACACATTTTAGAACGGTGGAAATGGAGGCACCACTCGCTCACGAGAGTATACAGAAAATATTTTAATAAAAATGAGCAAAGGCACTCTAATAGGGCATGAATTTAGAAAAATATAGGAAGTGGTTTCATTGGATTTGGAGTTGGTATGAATTTCCTATGGATTTTCTAACATGGACTAAATGGTAACAAGGGATATATATACATTTGGTGCAACAAAAATCATGCACAGGAAATATGTTGACTAAGGCTAGAAAAATAGGGAATTATATTTGAAGTCTCTCAAAATTGAAATCACTCCATTTGGAGTTGATTTGAGCTCCTTAGGATTTTTGCAAGGTGAGGTTTGAATGAATTACATTCAAGTTTGCATTAGATCTCTAGAGAAAGTATTTTTGGAAAAATGTGTGAAGCACATATTTGGATAGAGCATGCTTTTAGAAGCTCCTAGAAAATTCAATCATAAATTTTAGATGTCATATGAATTTATTATGGATTAATTACTCTCTCTGGAAAATAAAAAAAAAATGAGAGTTGCCCAAACGGGACTAAGCCACGCGCTGGGCCCAGCATATCGCCGCGGCGAATCGGGTCGGCCCAGTTGCACGGCTGCATGCGCGAGGAGCCTTGGAGGCGTATTTCGGTGAATACGCCTCCTTCGCAAGGAGGCACAGAGGTGGGAGCTGCCTTCACTTAAAAGGGGGGTCGACGGGTGAGCCACTTACGGGTGGGTCCTGCGTGTCAGCTCCATCCCCGTTCTCCCGCTCAAAACACAGGAGGCGGGAAGGCCAGCCGAGCCGGTGCTGGTGTCCGCCCTGGTGGCTCCAGCCAGCCGAGCCGGTGCTGGTGTCCGCCCTGGTGGCTCCAGCCAGCCCCGGTGACACTACGGCCACCAGTGGGCTCGGGGGGGTGACGCACCCGCCTAGGTGGTTTTTAACAGCAAGGGATACCCTATGGTCCATTGGCCAAGGCGGAGGTGGACGACGACGGCGTTGGTCAGGGTGCCTTGGCCATGGAGGAGGATATCTGGGGAGCAGAGGGAGGTCAGCGACAGCTGGGAGGGACCATAGGGGGTGCTAGGAGTGAGGGAGAGATCGGAGGTGCATGAATTTAAACCGAGGCCACCCGCAAGGCTCCACCCGTTGCCATTGATCCACGGAGGAGAGGGCGCACGGGGAGCTTCAGGAGGCATATAGGGTAGGGGGATTGGATTCCAGTGCTCTAGGCTGGAGGGGGGAAGAGATAGAGCAAGGGGAGAGACGAGGGATGCTCGGGTGGCCTCGGATGCGCTCTGATGCAGAGAGCACGTGCGCTGGAGGCGTTTTGGTGACGAGCTGGTGTCAGGGGAGAAGCATGGGGCCGACAGGGAATCTCTGGCGCGTTGGGACATGCTATCATAGCTGGACACGAGCTACAGGACAAGGGCAATGTGCAGAGCACCATTACTACATGCCAACAGAGTGGTCACCATGCCATACCATGTCTAGAACCAAACTTTGGCCAGGCCAAGGTGTCTAGCATGCATGCGAGATGGCACTGGTTCAATTTGGACCCGAGTGGAGCAGGTTAGGCTGGTTAAGCCTCTGATTCAGTTTGTAGGATGAAACTTGGGGCTAGCAAAAGGTGTTTTTACTAGGGAGGATCTGGGGATGAAACCATGTTTGTTATCCATGTCTATGCAAGAACTACAAGACTACCAAGTTTCAGCTCAGGAAGAGGAGCATAGCTAGCACTTGCAGTTCAAGGCCACATTTCTACCAAAAATCAAGTTTCAGAAGGTCTACTCATATTTTCCACGTGAGCATGCCATATCTTTTCTTGAAATAGTGCATTAGCATACTAGAGGTGCTCTCGAAGGATGTGCAAGCATTGGCTTCAACAGAATTATTGGTAGAGGGTAAAAGAGTGGTTGCCATGGTAAAAAAAGAGGTAAAGAGAGGGAGTCACCCCCCAATAATTGACCAGGGGCCATGGCAAAGTTAGTCGACGTGAAATAGGGTCAAATAATAATGTGGTAGAAATTTGAGCTCAAGGAGAATAGTAGAAGGGGCCAAAGAAATAGATTTGCCAAGTGAGCAAAAGGTGTTTGATGGGTGTTAGGGCTAGCAAATGGATTCCAATTGCTATGAAACTTAACAGGATCACATGATAGAAAAAAATAAGATTGGATACCAAATTTAGGATTTGTTGGAGAAGGTTTCCAATGTAGACATGAAAAACCCTAGAAATGGGAGAAAATGGCTTTCTGCATATAAATCCATGCCAATTAATTCCCACTAATGCACCACTTGGTGTGGTGGCATTATTTGAGTATTAGAGCATGTCCAAAAAGTTTGGGATCAATTTGAGAAACTTCACAATGTAAAGCTTCCCAATTCCAGAAATCGGCATAGAAGGATTTGAGGGGTTTTGGACAAGTTCATCTATTCTCCTTGATGCACCACTTGGTGTGGATGCATTATTGGAGCATCACAACATGTCCAAAAAAATTGAGCGCAATTGGAGACACTTGTCAATGTAGAGTTGCTCAAATTTAGATCTGGACATATAGGGTTTTGGAATATTTAGCTGAATCAAATCAACTTGGATTGGGATAAAACTTGGAAAGAGTATCACATATATCATGTGTGAAATTCTAGAATTTTACTCGGATTTATTGAGAATAATTCCTATGGAAATATTCCACAAGCTTGAAATAGGCAGAAAGGGTTTTGAATGGTTTTGTCCAATATTTTGAACATGACCATGTGTTGAAACTCTTATATATGGAATATATATCTCTACTAAGTTTCCCTAATTTTCCTCAAATATTTTGAAAGCAGGAAAAATAACCTTTCTTCAATAAAGACCATTTCTGCCCTTAGAAGAATGTATTTAAATAAATAGTAAAATAGCTTTTAAAATAATAATCTTTTGGTTTGGGGAAGTATTTTTGATAATGGGATTTAAATAAAATGTTGGGTGCAAAAAAAGTTCCCTAGTTTGAGTACTTGTATTACAAATCCCAACTGAGGGGTTTTTTAAAGCTTAAATTAAATAAAAGCTTTTTGGTAAAAAATAATATTTGGTAAAAATAGTTTTTGCTCCTATACACATGGTATGGTCATTGGGCAAAGACTTTGGGCATGGATGAGAGTCTAAGGAGTAGTTGGAACTTTGTGATTTAAACACAATAAGTCAAGCAAACAAGCAACAATCACATCAAACCTCAAAAGCACTCACAAAATTTTTAACTCGTCCTATTTTTTGAGATAAGTTTATTTAGTCAGGAGAGGCCAAACAAAGGGCGTGGCAGACCTATCCCCCTTAAAAGAATCTCGTCCCCGAGATTCCTAGGCTAGGCGTTGGAGAGATACAGAACTTTGGGTCGGAGGTAGTCTTCACGTTCCCATGTTTGTCCTTCTTCGATGTGGTTGCTCCTGTGGGTCTTGAAGTGCTTGATGATACAACTTTGAATGCTTCGCTCATCTTTGCCTAATCATGAATGGGGTTCTAGCAATAATCTAGGCTTGACTAAGGGTCAAGGGCTTGGTGAACTAAGCTCTCGCAAGGGTCTGGCCTGCATGGGTACTCAAAAGTCAGAATACGTGGCAAGGTAGCAAGTCTGGATGCTGGTCCTGGGGTTGCGCACGTTGGTTAGTGACACCTAGATGTCTCACGTTAGAATACAAGGGTTCGTTGTAGGTTTTTCATCGAGATCTTCTGCTTGAGTAAGGTGCGCGTGTATGTGTTTCATTCTTATCCGGACGTTTGTCGTTGTCGTCATGGAGGCATGCTTCCGGTGTGTCTTAAGATGTTTGGTCTTCTAGCCTCTTCGTAGCTTCTCGTGAAAAGGCTTGGGTTGGGTCTCGTCCATAAGACTAAGATTAATGACACGGCGTTAGAACGGCTCATATCACCTAGGAGAGTTCTTGAGGGATCTTAGATGAGCTGGCTACCCGGGAGTATAGACCAGCCATCCAATCCCTATAGTCTGTGGCTTGGCAAGTGGGGTGAACTTCCCCTTGACATGAGCCTCACCATGGTCCAGTTAGGACTTGATACGTCCATTTTTCATCATGCTTTTATATCAATATTTACTGCATTATGGGTTGTTATTACACATTATGGTACAATACTTATGCCTTTTCTCTCTTATTTTACAAGATTTACATGAAGAGGGAGAATGCCGGCACCTGGAATTCTGGACTGGAAAAGGAGCAAATCTGAGAGACCTATTCTACAGAGCTCCAAAAGTCCTAAAAAGTTACAAAGAATTATTTTGTAATATATAAAAAAATAATGGACGAAAGAAGTCCCGGAGGGGACCCACCAGGAAGCCACAAGCCAGGGGGCGCGGCCTACCCCCCTGGTCGTGCCCTGCAGGCTTATGGGCCCCTGGCAGGGCACCGGTGCCCATCTTCTGCTATATCAAGGCTTTTGACCTGAAAATAAAAATAAAAAAGAGCTTCGGGATGTGACGCCGCCGTCTCGAGGCGGAACTTCGACAGAACCAATCTAGAGCTCCAGCAAAGCTATTCCGTCGAGGAAACTTCCCTCCGAGAGGGGGAAATCGAAGCCGCCATCATCACCAACGATCCTCTCATTGAGAGGGGGTCAATATCCATCAACATCTTCATCAGCACCATCTCCTCTCCAAACCCTAGTTCATCTCTTTTATCTGATCTTTGTCTCAAAATCTCAGATTGGTACCTGTGGGTTGCTAGTAGTGTTGATTACTCCTTGTAGTTGATGCTAGTTGGTTTATTTAGTGGAAGATCATATGTTCAGATCCTTAATGATTATTAATACTCCTATGATTATGAATAAGAATATGCTTCGTGAGTAGTTACCTTTGTTCCTGAGGACATGGGATAAGTCTTGTTATAAGTAATCATTTGAATTTGGTATTCGTTCGATATTTTCATAAGTTATATGTTGTATCTCCTCTAGTGGTGTCATGTGAACATTGACTACATGACACTTCACCATTATTTGGGCCTAGAGGAAGGCATTGGGAAGTAATAAGTAGATGATGGGTTGCTAGAGTGACAGAAGCTTAAACCCTAGTTTATGTGTTGCTTCGTAAGGGTCTGATTTGGATCCATATGTTTAATACTATGGTTAGATTTATCTTAATTCCTATTTCGTAGTTGCGGATGCTTGCGGGAGAAATTAATCATAAGTGGGAGTTTTTTCCAAGTAAGGACAGCACCCAAGCACTGGTCCACCCACATATCAAATTATCAAAGTAACGAACGTGAATCATATGAACATGATGAAAACTAGCTTGACATAAATTCCCATGTGTCCTCTATATAAGAGTTTGTCCAGGCTTGTCCTTTGCTACAAAAAGGATTGGGCCACCTTGCTCCACCTTTCTTACAATTGTTACTTGTTACCCATTACAAATTACCTTTTCACAAAACTACCTGTTACCGATAATTTCAGTGCTTGCAGAGGATACCTTGCTGAAAACCGCTTGTCATTTCCTTGTGCTCCTCGTTGGGTTCGACACTCTTACTTATAGAAAGGACTAGATATATGCCCTATACTTGTGGGTCATCAAGACTCTTTTCTGGCGCCGTTGCCGGGGAGTGAAGCGCCTTTGATAAGTGGAACTTGGTAAGGAAAAATTTATATATTGTGCTGAAATTTAGTGTCACTTGTCACTATGGAATATAATCCTTTGGGGAGCTTGATCGGGGTATCTTCACCCTGACCGGAAGCACAAAGAGATGCTCCTCAACCTGCTGCACCTACTGAAAATATTTATTATGAAAATCCTCTGGGTATGATAGAAAAGCTGCTAGCTAATCCTTATGGAGGAGATGGAACACTACATCCTGATTTGCACCTAATCTATGTGGATGAAGTTTGTAGATTATTTAAGCTTGCAGGTCTGCCCGAGGATGATGCCAAGAAGAAGGCATTTCCTTTATCTTTGAAGGAAAAGGCGTTTACATGGTATAGGCTATGTGATGATATTGGATCATGGAACTACAACTGGTTGAAATTCGAATTTCATTAGAAGTTTTATCCTATGCATCTGGATCATCGTGATCGGAATTATATTTATAATTTGTGGCCTCGTGAAGGAGTAAGAATTGCTCAAGCTTGGGGAGGCTTAATTCAATGTTATATTCATGCCCTAATCATGAGCTCCCAAGAGAAATTATTATTAATAATTTTTATGCTCGGCTCTCTCATAATGATCAATCCATGCTCGAAACTTATGTTGGTTCCTTTATGAAGAAAGATATTGAATTCAAATGGGACTTATTGGAAAGAATTAAACACAACTCTAAAGATTGGGAACTCGATGAAGGTATTGAGCCAGGTATAAACCTTATGTTTGATTGTGTTAAATCCTTTATAGATACCGATACTTTTCGTGATTTTAGCACTAAATATGAACTTGACTCTGAAGTAGTAGCTTCATTTTGTGAATCTTTTGCTACTCATGTTGATCTCCCCAAGGATAAGTGGTTTAAATATGATCCTCACATTGAAGTTAAAGTGGTTGAACCTATTAAAGTTGAAGAAGAAACTACTATTTATATTCTTGATCATGTTGTTCCTACTGCTTATATTGAGAAACCACCCTTTCCTCTTAGGATAAAGGAACATGATAAAGCTTCAACTGTGGTTCGTAAGAGTTGTGCTAGAACACCTATACCTCCTGAACAAATTAAAGTTGAACCTAATATTGCTATGGTTAAAGATCTCTTGGTTGATAATATTGATGGGCATGTCATTCATTTTTGTTATGAAACCGCTAGAATTGCTAGACCTGATACTAAGGGTAAACATACACCTATTGTTGGTGCGACTGTTGTTTCAATTAAAATAGGAGATCATTGTTATCATGGCTTATGTGATGTGGGTGCTAGTGTGAGTGCAATTTCCTTTACCTTATACCAAGAAATTACGAATGATATTGCACCACCGGAATTAGAGGAAATTGATGTTACCATCAAGCTTGCTAATAGAGATACAATTTCACCAATTGGGATTGTTAGAGATGTTGAAGTCTTGTGTGGGAAAATAAAGTATCCTACTGATTTTCTTGTTGTTGGTTCCCTACAAGATGATTTTTGTCCCATCATATTCGGTAGACCCTTCTTGAATACTGTTAATGCTAAGATTGATTGCGAAAAGGAAATGGTTACTGTGAGTTTTGGGGATGCACCTCATGAGTTCAATTTCTCTAAATTTCGTAAACAACCCCATGACAAAGAATTTCCTAGTAAAGATGAAATTATTGGACTCGCTTCTATTGTTGTGCCTCCACCGATCCCTTAGAACAATATTTACTAGACCATGAAAATGATATGTATATGAATGAAAGGAATGAAATAGATAAGATTTTCTATGATCAGCAGCCTATTCTGGAACACAACCTGCCTGTTGAAATACTCGGGGATCCACCTCCACCTAAGGGTGATCCCGTGTTTGAGCTTAAACAATTACCTAATACTCTGAAGTATGCTTATCTTGATCAAAAAGAAATATATCTTGTTATTATTAGTGCTAACCTTTCAGAGCATGAAGAAAAGAGATTATTGAAAACTCTAAGGAAGCACCGTGCCGCTATTGGATATACTCTTGATGATCTTAAGGGCACTAGTCCCACTCTATGTCACCGCAAAATCAATATTGAGCCTGATGCTAAACCAGTTGTTGATCACCAACGACGATTAAATCCTAAAATGAAGGAAGTGGTAACACATGAAATACTAAAGCTTCTGGAGGCAGGTATAATTTATCCTATTGCTGATAGTAGATGGGTTAGTCCCATTCATTGTGTCCCTAAAAAAGCAGGTATTACCGTTGTTCCTAATGATAAAGATGAATTAATCCCACAAAGAATTCTTACACGATATAGAATGGTAATTGATTTCAGGAAATTAAATAAGGCTACCAGGAAAGACCATTATCTGCTACCTTTTGTAGATCAAATGCTAGAAAGACTATCCAAACATACACACTTTTGCTTTCTAGATGGTTACTCTCGTTTCTCTCAAATACCTGTATCAAAAGAGGATCAAGAGAAGACCACTTTTACTTACCCTTTCGGAACCTTTGCTTATAGACGTATGCCTTTTGGTTTATGCAATGCACATGCTACTTTTCAAAGATTTATGATGGCTATATTCTCTGACTTTTTTGAAAAGATTGTTCAGGTTTTCATGGATGATTTTTCTGTTTATGGAACTTATTTTGACGATTGCTTGAGCAACCTTGATCGAGTTTTGCAGAGATGTGAAGAAACTAATCTTGTCTTGAATTGGGAGAAGTGCCACTTTATGGTTAATGAAGGCATCATATTGGGACACAAAATTTCCGAAAGAAGTATTGAAGTTGATAAAGCTAAAGTTGATGCTATTGACAATGTCGTGTCCAACAGATATCAAAGGTATAAGAAGTTTCCTTGGTCATGTTGGTTTCTATAGGAGATTTATTAAAGACTTCTCTAAAATTTCTAAGCCTCTCACTAATATTTTGCAACAGGATATTTCATTCATTTTCGATGATGATTGTGTAGAAGCATTTGAAATTCTTAAGAAAGCTTGATCACTTCACCTGTTGTTCAACCACCTGATTGGAACCTACCCTTTGAAATCATGTGTGATGCTAGTGATTATATTGTTGGTGTTGTTCTAGGACAAAGAGTTGATAAGAAATTAAATGTCATCCATTACGCTAACAGAACTCTACACAATTCTCAAAGAAACTACGCTACCACTGAAAAGGGATTTTTAGCAGTTATGTTTGCTTGTGATAAGTTTAGACCTTACATTGTTTATTCTGAAGTAACTGTTCACACTGATCACGCTGCTACTAAGTTCATCATGGAAAAGAAAGATGTTTAGCCTAGACTTATTAGATGGGTCCTTCTGCTACAAGAATTTGATTTGCATATTATTGATAGAAAGGGCGCAGATAACCCCGTAGCAGATAACTTGTCTAGACTAGAAAATGTTCTTGATGACCCACTACCCATTGATGATAGCTTCCCTGATGAACAATTAGCTATCATAAATGCTTCACGCAATGCTCCTTGGTATGCTGATTATGCTAACTACATTGTTGCTAAATTTATACCGCCGAGTTTCACACACCAACAAAAGAAAATGTTCTTCTATGATTGAAGACATTACTTTTGGGACGACCCACACCTTTATAAAGAAGGAGTAGATGGTATTATTATACGTTGTGTACCTGAGAATGAAGAGGGACATATCCTATACAAGTGTCACTCTGAGGCCTACGGAGGAAACCACGCGGGAGATAGAACTACACACAAGGTATTACAATCTCGTTTTTATTGGCCTACTCTCTTCAAGGATGCTCGTAAGTTTGTCTTGTCTTGTGATGAATGTCAAAGAATTTGTAATATTAGTAGACGTGAGGAAATGCCTATGAATTACTCTCTTGTTATAGAACCATTTGACGTTTGGGGTTTTGATTATATGGGACCTTTTCCAAAATACAACGGGTATACTCATATTCTAGTTGTTGTTGATTATGTTACTAAGTCGGTAGAAGCTATTCCAACTAGTAGCGCTAATCATAACACTTCTATTAAAATGCTGAAAGAAGTTATTCTCCCTAGATTTGGAGTCCCTGGATATTTAATGACTGATGGTGGTTCACACTTTATTCATGGTGCTTTCCGTAAATTGCTTGCTAGGTATGATGTTAATCATAAAATTGCATCTCCTTATCATCCTCAGTCTAGTGGGCAACTAGAATTGAGCAATAGAGAAATAAAATTCATCTTGCAAAAGACCGTTAGTAGATCTAGAAAGAGTTGGGCTAAGAAACTTGATGACGCTTTATGGGCTTATAGAACCGCTTACAAAAACCCTATGGGTACGTCTCCTTATAAAATGGTTTATGGTAAAGCATGTCACTTACCTCTAGAGCTAGAACATAAAGCTTATTGGGCAATTAAAGATATTAACTATGATTCCAAACTTGCTGGTGAGAAGAGGTTATTTGACATTAGCTCACTTGATGAATGGAGAACCCAAGCCTATGAGAATGCCAAGTTGTTTAAAGAAAAAGTGAAGACATGGCATGATAGAAGGATACAAAAGCGTGAATTCATTGTAGGTGACCATGTCCTGCTATACAACTCTCGTTTAAGACTTTTTGCAGGAAAACTTCTCCCTAAATGGGAAGGGCCTTACATTGTCGAGGAAGTGTATCGTTCCGGTTCCATCAAGATCAACAACGCCGAAGGCATGAATCCGAAGGTGGTAAACGGGCAAAGAATCAAACATTATATTTCAGGTACTCCCATAAATGTTGAAACTAATATTATCAATACCATAACTCTGAAAAAGTACATTAGGGAGATTTATCAGAATGTGGACTCCGAAAAGGAATAGGTATGTGCTACTCTAAGCAAATCGACTCCAAAACGTTTTCAATGGCAATTTTTACCAGTTTTGGAATATTTAAAAAATTAGGAAAATTAAAAGTAGTCTGAAGCGTGCACGAGGAGGCGACAAGCCAGGGGCGCGGCCTACCCCCTGGCCGCGCCCTGCAGGCTTGTGGCCACCACGTGTACCCTCCGGACTCCATTTTCTTATGTAATACTCCTTAGGGTCGGCAAAAATTCATTATATACTCTCGCGAAAGTTGTGACCATCGTATCTCGACAATATCTCCTGTTTTCGTTTCGAGCTATTTCTGTAACAGACTTAGATCAACATGGCATCTTCAAGTTCTCTCAAGGACAAGTTCTTTGAGAGGGTCATCAACCCCTATCTTTCGGAGGTGCTGCAACACCCTCAAACCATTGAGATGCATGAGGGGGTGCTGCACATCTACGATGTTAAGGGGCCAAAGAAGACCGGAAGCGTGGACAAGGCTCTAAGCAATGGAGCAACAAGTCTTCAAGTGCCAAGGGATGGTAGAACGAGGACCTAATGCCAATCACCTGATGATCACGGAGTTTACCCATAAGCACAAGCTAGACGCCAAGGACCTCTGGGATCACATCTTTAAGATTTGCGAGAAAATCAAGCACCTCCAAGCCCAGATCTATGACCTGCAAAACCAAAATTGTGAGTATGAATACAAATTTAAGAAAATGAGTTTGGCTGCAGGCTTGAGGATCCCGGAGAGTAGTTCATCTTTTCATGATGGTGCACCCATGCATTGGAAGATGGAGGACAAACTATCAACCTCACCAGCATATCCAACATCACCACCTCCGAAGAAAGACAACTGAACACATGGGTATGGGCACTCCCCTTGGCTTGTGCCAAGCTTGGGGGAGGTGCCCCAATATCGTATCACCATCACACCTTTTTACTTTTTCTTTCGTTTTTCTTTGTTCGATCCCTTTTTTATATCTTGATATAGTAGAATAAAGTTTTAGTGTGATCTAGTTTTAAGTTTTTCTTTTTGTTCCCCCTGCGTAAGCAAGTCTGAGAGTTAATTAATAAAGAGTAGCTTTGAGTTGAGGGCTTTGCTTGCTTGCTATGATCTAGAGAAAAAAGAAATAGAAACAAGTATAGAATAAAAGCCAAAGAGCATAGACAATGATTTTATGGGAGTGATGACTTAACATATAAAAAATATGTTGATTGAAATTTGTTGTGAGTTGACAAACAAAGTTGTTGGTCATTGTCGCAATTAAAGGGAAGTAATAAAGAAAGAGAGGTTCACATATAAATATATTATCTTAGACATCTTTTATGATTGTGAGCACTCATTAAAATATTATATGGTAAAAAGTTGATGTTGGACAAGGAAGACAACATAATGAGTTATGTTTGCATATTTCCGAATAGAAGTTATATGGTCGTAGATCCTTTAACATGTGTCGCTTGCTTCCACCTCATATTAGCCAAAAGAAACTCTTGCACCAAGTAGATATACTACTTGTGCATCCAAAAAACCTTTAACCAAGTTTTGCCTTGAGAGTCCACCATACCTACCTATAGATTGAGTAAGATCCTTCAAGTAAGTTGTCGTGTGTGTAAGCAATAAAAATCGCTCCTTAAATATGTGTGGTTTATTAGTGCGAGGAAAATAAAATTTATATGAACTTATGATACAGAAGAGATAAAAGCGACGGACTGCATAATAAAGTTCTTTATCACAAGGGGCAATATGAAGTGACGTTCTTTTGCATTAAGAGATTGTGCATCCTACTATAAAAGCGCATGGCAACCTCTACTTCCCTCTGCGAAGGGCCTATCTGTTACATTTACTTTCTAGTACTTACCTTTATGTAAGAGTCGTGGTGATCATCACCACTTCCTTTGTTTCGTCTTTATCTTTTGGCAAGCGTCATGTGTTGGGGAATGATCTAGACAAATATATCCACTCGGATGTGGGTGGTCATGAGTTATTGTTGTTGACATTACCCTTGAGGTAAATAGTTGGGAGGCAAAAGTATAAGCCCCTATATTCTCTGTGTCTGATTGAAGCTCTGACCTCATAGGTACCGCGTGAGTGTTAGCAATTATGTAAGACTATAAGATGATTGAGTATGTGGATTTGCTTTACAAGCTCTTATGTTGACTCTTTCCTACGTTGCGATAAATTGGAATTGCCTCAATGATTGAAATCATAGGTTGTTAGTTCTCAATAGAGTTCTTGATTCATATTTTGCCTTTTGAATGAACTGTTACTCTAGTATAAGATATTCTGTGTCTACATATATTGTTGTTCTAAAGATAATCATGATGTGTGCATGTCCGTATTTTATTTTATCGATACCTCTATCTCTAAACATGTGGGCATATTTATCGATCTCGGCTTTCGCTTGAGGACAAGCGAGGTCTAAGAATGGGGGAGTTGATACGTCCATTTTGCATCATGCTTTCATGTCAATATTTATTGCATTATGGGTTGTTATTACACATTATGGTATAATACTTATGTCTTTTATCTCTTATTTTACAAGATTTACATGAAGAGGGAGAATGTCGGTAGCTAGAATTCTGGACTGGAAAAGGAGCAAATCTGAGAGATCTATTCTGCACAGCTCCAAAAGTCTTGAAAAGTTACGGAGAATTACTTTGGAATATATAAAAAATTATGGGCGAAAGAAATCTCGGGGGACCCACCAGGAAGCCACAAGCCAAGGGGCGGGCCTACCACCCTCGTCGCGCCCTGCACACTTGTGCCCCCCCCCCCTGGCAGGCCTCCAGTGCCCATCTTCTGCTATATCGAATCTATTGAGAATGTTTCCTATGGAAATAATCCAAAATCTTGAAATAGGCACAAAGGGTTTTGAAGTGTTTTGTCCAATATTTTGAACATGGCCATGTGTTGAAACTCTTATATATTAAATATATATGTCCACTGAGTTTCCCTAAATTTTCTCAAATATTCTAAAAGCAGGAAAAATAACCTTTATTCAATAAAGACCATTTATGGCCTCAAAAGAATGTATTTAAATAAATAGTAAATTAGCTTTTAGAATAATAATCTTGTGGTTTTGGGAAGTATTTTTTATAATGGGATTTAAATAAAATGTTGGGTGCAAAACTACTTCCCTAGTTTGAGGACTTGTAGTACAAATCCCAACTCACGGGTTTTTGAAAGCTTAAATTAACTAAAAGATTTTTGGTAAAAATAGTTTCTGGTCCTATACACATGGTATGGTCATTGGGCAAAGACTTTGGGCATGGATGAGAGTCTAAGGAGTAGTAGGAACTTTGTGATTTAAACACAAGCAGTCAAGCAAACAAGCAACGATCACATCAAGCCTCACAAGCACTCAAAAAAAATTAACTCGTCCTAATTTTTTAGATAAGTTTATTTAGTTAGGAGAGCCAAGACACAGGGTGTGACAGCTAGGCACAAAGATAATGCTTTCAAGAGCTTCATCATGAAACATGGAAAAGTTGAGGGTGTGGCCGATGGGCTCAACAACAACTCTCAAGATTTCGATAGGGATGAATTTCCAAAATTATATGAACAAGGAGATAGCATTTGTCAGGTAAAATGATATAATGATGTATTCTCAAGGAAACATCCACAATTAAACATTGATCGAAAGGTGCACTCGGAGATATGGACTGGGTAGCACGATCAATGCTAAAATGGCGAGTAAAAAACCAACACACTAAGAATGAAATAATCAGACAATAACTTCAAAGTAAAAGGGTTGCTAGAAGTATATAAATCACACTTGATGGTTCACTTGTCGGTATTCTAGTTAGAAACAACACACGGACCAAGAAAAGAATGGTGATGGCGAGAAGTATCACTATATCAAGAATCCTTAAGAGGTCCAACAATTCTCACAACATTCTTGACATAAAAGATGGTAATACTCGAAGGTAGAAGATAACATAAGGATCGAAAGGAACTCAAGGGACAAGACAAAACATGAACTAGTTTATGTTGGAGGGAAGGCAATAAG
The DNA here is from genome assembly GCF_904849725.1 of Hordeum vulgare subsp. vulgare. Lineage (NCBI taxonomy): Eukaryota > Viridiplantae > Streptophyta > Magnoliopsida > Poales > Poaceae > Hordeum > Hordeum vulgare. Next base: position 293,538,472 of record NC_058520.1, on the reverse strand, counting down.
GTTGTCGATGATAACACAAATCATCGAGGGGTAAGGATGGTATTTTTCATCATGAATACGATTGATATCGTGGTAGAGCTCAGAATGCTGATGATGATCATGACACATTTGTCGAGAAGTTCCATGAAGATGTAACCGTTTAGCGACGACATAAAGCAGAGGAATAGTGAAGCAGAAGTTGTCAGAACCACAGATAATATTGCTAGTTCAGAATCGAAATTGCCTTTCAAGACAACCAACATGATGTTGAAAGCTCAATATAATCTTAACGCACAGTTGGAAGTGTGTCCCATGGATGGAGGACATAGATAGCATGGTCAAGCTTTAGCATGATGATGAGGACGTAGCCTAACACCTTGGAATGACATGATCGAGTACAAACTCATAAGCAAATAAGATCACTAATAGTTGTTGAATCACAGTGTGTACTCAATTCAGTTGTGTGTGTCCATGAGTGTCCAACAAATCAGAACATGAGGAAACTGGAATCACAAAATATCATATTTGATGAGGGGCTCATAAGAAGTTATATAGCTCCGTGATATTCTCGAGATACCAGGGATAATACTCGGAGGTAGACCACAGTAGAGGTTATACTAATGTATTGATTTGTGGAATAGAAGCACTTTGACTTGTCTGAGAATGAAACCAAAGTAGAACAACATGGTCGGAACCACGATTGCAAAGGACAAGATCACATATACCAGATCAAAATATACCAAGGGAATTTATTGTTACGAGAAGCTTCCATGATAATACATACAGCGGGTTCATGCCTCCATGGGATGAACACAAAGTTCAAGGTCGACTCCCACCTCTTCAAGGCATAAACTTTCATTCACTCCTCGCTTTCAATGAAGTAGTAGTGCTGAAAATTTAACTAGCAAGCACCAGTAGAATATGATCCATAGAAGTTTTCGGGCTCACATAGATTAGGGAAGTCATTGGTTCAACCCATCGGGGTATCTTCGGAACATACACCATGAACTTCAAGAGTAACTAACACCTGATTGAAGAGCACGGATGACAAAAGCATAGGGTACAACTTATCAGAGGCAGAAGACGCAAATTACCAAAGACATTATGTATCAGGGGAAGAACTCATAAAAATTTGAATGGTGAAGGACACAGTCGGATAATAAACCCAACAATGGTTATGGTGGTCCACGAAGGACCTGATGCGAGTATCGATGCCCAATCAAAGTAAGAAGGAATGCAAGGCATCGGATTAGAGATCATCGGAGTAATATCGATATAAATACAAAGGAATTATGATTTCTAGGTTGGTGTATCAGAATCAGATGCTTTGATCAAATACAAGTAAGTTGAATGGACTTAGATTGACAATCAATCAAGGTTGATTTACCGAGAACTAGCTCGTGTTTGGAAAGACGTCTGAGCCAGACAAGTAATTTATGAGGATCATCTCATGATTGCATGGATTCACACATAGGTTGAATAAAAAAGATCAGGGAACAAACACAAAGGATTTTCATGACTATTTTTAGACATATGGAATTAACCATAATGCAAGCAAGTGAGAAAGGTCAAGAGCAATATGCTACTGAGATTTTAGAAGATCGAATAGAAATTTGAAGGACTTATGAAAACCCATGACAAGTGAGAACAAAAGAATCATCGGTAAGATAACTCATTGTACCTTGTAATAACAAGAGTAACTAGAAAAGAACGTATGAAAGACACTTGTATGTAGTCATTCATAGGGGTTGACGGAGGAAGGGATCGCAAAAGCGATGAGCACAGGTCCTCAGGAAATCTTCAGAGAATATCTTCAGAGTTTTCTGATGAAACAAGCCATCGACTGGAATGAGGAGATCTCCGGGATGAAGTAGTTATGAGAACCTAAATTAGAGTTAGCAAAAACTTTAACCTGAAAGAGAAGAGAGATTAGAACCCAGAGTATAGAAGAGGAGTAAAAGATCCTAATACCACTCGATTGTGATGTGGGCCCGTAAGCCACACAACAATATTCGTAAAGTTTTCCAGTACTAGACTCAAATGTGGACAAGGAATTGGAAAGGGAGCTAGCTACATGCAGTCGGCTCTCATACCAAGTTGTCACGCCCTCGATTTGATCGTACACTAATCATACACGCAAATATGTACGATCAAGCTCATGGACTCACTAATCAATATCATAACACAATCTACACAAAAATTCAAACATAAAGGTACAAGCCATGGCCATGAGGGCTTGAATACATTAGTCAGCGGAAGCAACAATATTTGAGTACACACATTAAGTAAAACAAGTTTAGCCTTAAGAAGGCTAGCACAAGAAATACATCGATCGAAAAGGCAAGGCCTCCTGCGTGGGTGCCTCCTAACTACTCCTAGTCGTTAGCGACCTCCACATAGTAGTAGGCTCCGTCGAAGTAGTAGCAGTCATTGACGGTAGCATCTGGCTCCTGAGATCCTCCATCTCATCGCGACACTAGGGTAGAAGAACATAGGGGGAAAAGGTAGCAAAAGTAGTTGTGGGTACTCATCCAAAGTACTCGCGGGACTTACATCAAGTCTAAACTAGATATGCATTGGTATCAAATGAAAGGGGCAGTATGTGTGGACTAAACTACAGGATGCCATAATAAGGGGGGAGCTAGTCCCGTCGAAGACTACGCTTCTAGCAGCCATCATCTTTCAGCATGAGAAGAGAATAGATTTTATAGTAACAAGTATCATCGTATAGCAATATCCAAACCCGGAGATCATGTCCTCGTCTCCTTGAGAGAGAGCAACCACCGAGTTGTATCTGTCACTTATCTGGGTGTATTTTATTAAGTATACGGTTTTAGTTGTAAGAGGTCGGAATACAACTCCAAGTCGTCATATTAACGTGGACACGACCATTCGAATAATTAAATTCATCCCTGCAAGGGTGCACGGTGCACCACAGTTCCCAACACGCTTGATAACCTCTAGCCAGACACACTTTTATGCGTCATGACCGGCCTCGGGACATCAACACGTCATAGCCCCATCTAGACTAAACATAGAGGCGAGCCCGTTAGACTAAATCCTATGCGTGCAGGGGTCTTGGGCCCATCGCCCTTTGCACTTGTACACGTTGCGTGGGCGACCGAGATCAGTCCTCGCGACCTCCTTTACAAGGCAGGTGCTTACGCAAATCACTTGGGCGCGCACCGCTCCAATGCTGACATCCGAAGAGTTTCAGCTGATACAATGATGATTAGATACCCATAACTGCTCCCGCGTGAAGGTTAGTTCGTACAGATCAATCGACCAACTCGGATCAAATACCCAAACTCGTTAACCGTGTTATTATGAAATAACCATAGACAATGGCCAGGGACCAGGTACACCTCTCTCCTAGGCGGTCTCAACCTGCCGTGTCGCTCCACCATAAAGATCCACACAAAGGGTCGTCGAGAAAAATGTCCTTTCATCCCCCAATCCATGAATCACTCGTGGTTACTCTATGAGCCTACCCGACTTTACTCACATCAAGTATCATTTATAGTATGTATATATATACCCGTGATCACCTTCCTTAGGGGATCACGACCCGATAGTATAACATACAGTACTGAAATCAGAGAATTTTCCATCACTCTGTTCTTTGTTGTCGGCTCGCTGATGGCAAAGAGCCTCTTTGCCGTCAGCTGACAAAAACCAGACGGCAAAGAGCAAACTGATGGCAAAGGTTCTATTTGCCATCAGTGAGCACTTCGCTGCCTGCCAGCTAACGGCACAGAGATGGAAAGCAAACGGTAAAGGGCTGACTGCTGGCAAAGGTTCTGTTTTCCATCACTGAACTCTTTGACATCTACCAGCTGTCGGCAAAGAGAAGTCACGCAGACGGCAAAGAGGCTCACTGGACCGCTTTTTAACCTACCGTTAGGTTCTCCTCTTTGCCGCCTTCCTGACTTCCCTTTGCCGTCGGGGGCATACGGCGAAGAGTATGGTGACCTAATGGCCGTTGGCCCCCACCCTACACCTCTCTCTCCCCATAACGTCTCTCTCTCCCCGCGCACTGCCCCCCTCCTCCCCGCGACCCCCTCCTCCACGACCGCCGCGACCCCCTCCTGCACCACCACATCGTCCCTCCTCCATCGTCGCCCCATCCTCCCCACGCACCCCTCCTCCCACGCCCCTCCTCCTCTATGCCCATCGCCGCCCCTCCTCCCCGTGCACCCCTCTCCCTGCGTCGGCGCCCCTTGCCACAACCGGCGCCCCACCAGCCACGCCCCCACCGGCTCGGCCGCCCACTGCCCGTGCAAGTGAGTTATTTTTTTGTTGTATTTAGTGGTAGGTTAGTTGGTGGATTTAGTTAGCTACTAGATTTAGTGGTAGGTTAGTGCTAGGTTTAGTTAATTAGTGCTAGGTCTTTTGTTCTTTTTTTGCTCATTTTTGTTGTTTTTGTTAATTAGTGGTAAATTTAGTGGTAGGTTAGTGCTAGGTTTAGTTAATTAGTATATTTAGTGGTAGGTTAGTTGGTAGATTTAGTTAGTTAGTAGATTTAGTGGTAGGTTAGTGCTAGGTTTACTTAATTAGTTCTAGTTTTTTGTTGTTGTTTTTTGCTGTTTTTGTTAATTAGTGGTAGGTTAGTGCTAGGTTTAGTTAATTAGTAGATTTAGTGGTAGTTTAGTTGGTAGATTTAGTTAGTTAGTAGATTTGTAGGTTAGTGCTAGGTTTAGTTAATTAGAAGAAGAAGAATAAGAAGGAGGAGGAGGAGGAGGAGGAAGGAGGAAGGAAGAAGAAGAGGAGGAGGAGAAAAGTAGAAGAGGAGGAGGAGGAGAATAAGAAGAGGAGGAGGAGGAGAAGAGAAGAAGAAAGAAGAGGAAAAGGAAAAGAAGGAAGAAGAAGAAGAAGAAGATGAGAGGAGAATGAAAGAAGTAGAAGAAGAGGAGGAGAGGAAGAAGAAGAAGAGAAGGAAATAATAATAATAGTAATAATAATAATAATAATAAAAAGAAGAAGAAGAAGAAGAAGAAGAAGAAGAAGAGGAGGAAAAGAGGATATGTCATTACCAATATGATTTTTTTCATAGTTTGAACTGTCAATGCTTTATGTGATGCGATGTACTAAATTTTTTTCACTCGGTACAATTTACAGGCTTTGTGCTATATCATCTGCTTTGGAGACATCATCATTGTTCGACTACTTCCTGTACAGCTCAGGGTGAGCTACGAACCCACCTTCACCTCATATGCTCTTTTAATCATGTCAATAGATTTCATTTTCATGCTAAGTCGCGTAACCTAGGTGTCTCTTGTCCGAAAGGGTTGCATCGATAAATATGCATTCAGTTGGATATTTATCACCGTAACTCATTCGGATTATCCAGCGATTTCCACGGACAGCCCGGGGATGTGTAGAATGGGTACGTTCTCCATGCTCTACCCCATTCCAAGACAAAATTTCAGCAGCGCCTCCCCGTTGTTCTCCGGATGCACATTCTCTCGGCTTTTTGCCGAGACGTGTATTTGGAGAACAGCGGGGTGGTGCTGCCAAAATTTTGTGTCAGAATGGGGTACAGCATGGCAAACGTACTCACTCTACACATGCTCGGTGGGATTAGGACCAATCTTTACCCATTAGCGTGTAGGTTGCATGGACGTAATAAAATTGACAAACTAGAATAACTGATGAATATACATGTTGAATTATATATACACACATATACATTTATATATACATATATATATATGGTGTCTTTAGCAGCTAGGCAAGATGAGTGATTGTGCGTGGATGTACACCGGTCACCCTAGTCAGAAAGAGATGGCCAAAGAATGGTTTCTAAAAACCAAGGAGTTTGTGAAACTTGCATTTGCAAATGGCCAGGAAACAAACTGGTGCCCCTGTCCTAGGTGCGACAACTATAAAAAGAGGATAGAGGTTGTAATGATTAAACACCTACAGAGGAGGGGTTTTAAGCCTAATTATACGGTGTGGACATTCCATGGTGAGTCTATACAACGCACCAGAGCTGAGGTGGTTCGTCGTCGCATCGACGAGAATGGTACCGGGATCGAAGACATGGTGCAAGACTTTGATGATGCTCGGGATTGAGATCATGATATGGAGGAATCTGCAAAGGCCTTCTATGAAATGTTGGAGTCTTCAAAACATCCTCTCCACGAGCACAGTGAGCTTTGTCAGCTGGATGCCATTGGACAAGTAATGGCTCTGAAGGCACAGTTCAACTTGGGAAGAGAATGCTACGACGCGATGATGACACTATTTGGACGCTTTGTACCCAAAGGCAATGTCATGCCTGCAAACATGTACCACTCGTACAAAATACTTCGTGTACTTAAGATGCCATATGAGAAGATACATGCCTGTGAGAAAGGATGTGCCTTATTTAGGAAGGAGTATGCGAACTTGGACTATTGTCCCATTTGCAAGTCTACCATGTATGTTGTGGTAGACAACAGTATGGGTGAGAAGAGACAGACCCAAATCCTAGTTAATGTTCTTTGGTATATGCCAATCATACCAAGGCTTCAACATCTTTCCATGGTCGAAGAGACGGCCACACAGATGACATGGCACAAATTGGGTACAAGAACTGGACTAGATGGAGATGGGAATAAGATGGCGGTACACACGTTGGATGGGGAGGCGTGGAAGGATTTTGATGCCTTACATTAGGATAAAGCGGCAGATCCAAGGCATCCTCGAGTCTGCGTCGCCACGGATGGGTTCAATCCCTTCGGTATGATGGCAGCCTAACACAGTTGTTGGCATGTATTTGTCATTCCACTCAATGTCCCCCCCCCCGGCAGATTATGCAAAGAAAGAACATATTCCTAACGTTGATAATTCGAGGGCCCAACTATCCCGGGAAGAATATGAATGTGTACATGCGGCCACTTAAGGATGAATTGCAACAAGCTTGGGATAATGGGGTCAAGACATACGATGCAGCTAGAAAAGAAAACTTCAAAATGCATGTGTGGTACATGTACTCGATGCATGACTTGCCCGCGTATGCGCTATTCTCTGGATGGTGTGTGCATGGAAGGTTCTCGTGCCCCACATGCAAGGAAACTCTTTAGTTTCATTGGTTGCACGCGGGTGGGAAGTATTCTTGCTTTGACTTGCATAGACAGTTCCTGGATCCTCACCATCAGTTCAGAAAAGACAAGAAGAACTTTACCAAAGGTAAAGTTATCAAAACCTCGGCACCACCTACGTTGAGAGGCCAACAGATCCTGGATCAGTTAAACGCCCTCGAGCCTGATCCAGAGTGTCCAGGGTATTTCAAGGGGTATAATTCAATACACGCTTTGACTCACAAGCCATGCTTGTGGGATCTGCCTTACTTCAAAGACCTCCTTCTTCCACACAACATATACAGGATGCACACTGAAAAGAATATCGAAGAGGCCATTTTTGGTACATTGTTCGGCAAAGATGGGAAGTCAAAAGGATAATACTAAGTCTAGAGTCGACCAAGAGACACTATGTCATAGACCGTTACAAAACATGCGAGAATCGAAAGGAAAGCAGAACTGGTTGAAGCCAAAGGCCTGGTTCAATCTTGGAAGGCCAGCTATGAGGGAAATTATCTTGTGGGTCAAAATGCACTTGATATTCCCCGATGGGTATGTACCAAATCTAAAGAGGGGAGCGAGTCTTGAAAACATAAACATCTTTGGTCTCAAGAGTCATGATTGGTACATATGGCTTGAGCGGATAATGTCGGTGATGTTACATGGCTTTATTCATGAGGAAGAATGGCTAGTACTGGCGGAGCTGAGCTATTTCTTTCGTGTTCATTGTGCGAAAGAACCGCCGCCTCGCGTGGTAGATGACATGGAGGAGTTGGTGCGGGAGTTGCTCTACAAGTTAGAGAAGATGTTTCCGTCGGGCTTCTTTAATCCAATGCAGCATTTGATTTTACATCTACCCACCGAGGCAAGATTGGGTGGGCCCGTGCAAAATCGTTGGTGCTTTGCAACTGAGAGGATGCAGTAGTACGCGGCCTTGTCAACCTGCGAGGTTTGTAGTAACTTGATCTGATGCTCGATGATCACCATCATCGGCTTTCACTTCAATTGGTGTAGGCGCCATAGGAACAACTTCCTACGCCCTGCTACACACTGGTTGAAGTGATGGTTCAATAACCTTATCAAGTTCTACCACCCTCCCACCCAATTCTTTCGAGAGAAACTCCTCCTCGAGAAAGGACCCGTTTCTAGAAACAAACACTTTTCTTTCGGATCTGAGATAGGAGATGTTCCCAACTGTTTTGGATATCCTATGAAGATGCATTTATCCGCTTTGGGTTCGAGCTTATCAGACTGAAACTTTTTCACATAAGTGTCGAAGCCCCAAACTTTCAAGAAACGACAGTTTTGATTTCTCTAAACCTCAGTCTATACTGTGTCATCTCAACGGAAATATGCGGTGCCCTATTTAAAGTGAATGCGGTTGTCTCTAATGCATAACCCATAAACGATAATGGTAATTCGATAAGAGACATCATAGCATGCACCATACCAAATAGTGCGCGGCTATGACGTTCAGACACATCATCACACTATGATGTTCCAGGTGGCATGAACTGCGAAACAATTTCCACATTGTCTTAACTGCGTACCAAAACTCGTAACTCAGATATTCATTTCTATGATCATATCGTAGACAGTTTATCCTCTTGTTACGACAAACTTCACTCCGAAACAGAATTGAACTTTTCAATATTTCAGACTTGTGATTCATTAAGTAAATACTCTTGTATCTACTCAAATCGTCGTTGAAGTAAGAACATAATGATATCCACTGCGTGCCTCAGCACCCATTGGACTGCATACATCAAAATGTATCACTTCCAACAAGTTACTTATCTTGTTTTCATCTCAATGAAAACAAGGCCTTGCTCATGTGGTATGATTTGCATGTCACTAGTGATTCAAAATCAAGTGAGTATAAAGATCCATCAGTATGGAGCCTCTTCATGCAATTTATACCAACATGACTCAAGCGGCAGTGCCACAAGTAAGTGGTACTATCATCATTACCTCGTATCTTTTGGCACCAATATCATGAACATGTGTAACACTATGATCGAGATTCAATAAACCATTGAGGGTAATTATTGCAACAAACACGATCCAATCATGTTCATGCTCAACGCAAACACCAAATAACAATTATTTGGGTTTCACCACCAATCCCGATGATAGAGGGAGTGTGCGACGTTTGATCATATCAACCTTGGAAACACTTCCAACACGTATCGTCACCTCGCCTTTAGCTAATCACTTAGCAACCGAACCGGTATCCAATACCCTCGTGCTACTAGGAGTACTAGTAAAGTACACATCAACATCATGTATATCAAATATACTTCTTTCGACTTTTGCCAGCCTTCTTATCTACCAAGTATCTAGAGTTGCTCCGCCTCAGTGACCGTTCCCCTCATAACAGAAGCACCCAGTCCCGGGCTTGGGTTTAATCTAGGGTCTCTTCATTAGTGCAGCAACTGCTTTGCCATTTCACGAAGTATCCCTTCTATCCCTTGCCTTTTTCGAAACTTAGTGGTTTTACTAACCATCAACTATTGATGCTCCTTCTTGATTTCTACTTTCGCAGTGTCAAACATCGCGAATCGCTCAAGGATCATTGTATCTATCCTTGATATGTTATAGTTCATCACGAAGCTCTCACAGCTTGGTGGCAGTGACTTTGGAGGACCATCACTATCTTATCTGGAAGATCAACTCCCACTTGATTCAAGCGATTGTCATACTCAGATAATCTGAGCACATGCTCAACGATTGAGCTTTTCTCTTTTACTTCGTGGACAAAGAATCTTGTCGGAGGTCGCATACCTCTTAACAAGGGCACAAGCATGAAATCCCAAATTCATCTCTTTAGAACATCTCTTATGTTCCGTGATGTTTCAAAACGTCTTCGGCACCTTGCTTCTAAGCCATTAAGTATTGTGTACTGAACTATCGTGTAGTCATCAGAAACGTGTATGTCGGATGTTCACAACATCCACAGACGACGCTCGAGGTGCAGCACACCAAGTGGTGCATTAAGGACATAAGCCTTCTATGCAGCAACGAAGACAATCCTTGGTTTTACAGACTGAGTGTGCAAAGTTTGCTACTATCAACTTTCAACTAAATTTTCTCTAGGAACATATAAAAACAGTAGAGCTATAGCGCAAGCTACATCGTAATTCGCAAAGACCATTAGACTATGTTCATGACAATTAGTTCAATTAATCATATTACTTAAGAACTCCCACTCAAAAAGTACATCTCTCTGGTCATTTGAGTGGTACATGATCCAAATCCACTATCTCAAGTCCGATTATCACGTGAGTCGAGAATAGTTTCAGTGTAAGCATCTCTATGCTAATCATATCAACTATACGATTCATGCTCGACCTTTCGGTCTCATGTGTTCCGAGGCCATGTCTGCACATGCTAGGCTCGTCAAGCTTAACCCGAGTGTTCCGCGTGTGCAACTGTTTTGCACCCGTTGTATGTGAACGTTGAGTCTATCACACCCAATCATCACGTGGTGTCTCGAAACGAAGAACTGTCGCAATGGTGCACAGTCGGGGAGAACACAATTTCGTCTTGAAATTTTAGTGAGAGATCACCTCATAATGCTACCGTCGTTCTAAGCAAGATAAGGTGCATAAAGGATTAACATCACATGCAATTCATAAGTGACATGATATGGCCATCATCATGTGCTTCTTGATCTCCATCACCAAAGCACTGGCACGATCTTCTTGGCATCGGCGTCACACCATGATCTCCATCATCATGATCTCCATCAACGTTTCGCCATCGGGGTTGTCGTGCTACTCATGCTATTACTACTAAAGCTACGTCCTAGCAATATAGTAAACGCATCTGCAAGCACAAACGTTAGTTTAAAGACAACCCTATGGCTCCTGCCGGTTGCCGTACCATCGACGTGCAAGTCGATATTAACTATTACAACATGATCATCTCATACATCCAATATATCACATCACATCGTTGGCCATATCACATCACAAGCATACCCTGCAAAAACAAGTTAGACGTCCTCTAATTGTTGTTGCATGTTTTACGTGGTGACCATGGGTATCTAGTAGGATCGCATCTTACTTACGCAAACACCACAACGGAGATATATGAATTGCTATTTAACCTCATCCAAGGACCTCCTCGGTCAAATCCGATTCCACTAAAGTTGGAGAAACCGACACTCGCCGGTCATCTTTGAGCAACGGAGTTACTCGTAGCGATGAAACCAGTCTCTCGTAAGCGTACAAGTAATGTAGGTCCGAGCCGCTTCGATCCAACAATACCGCGGAATCAAGAAAAGACTAAGGAGGGCAGCAAAATGCACATCACCGCCCACAAAAACTTTTGTGTTCTACTCGAGAAGACATCTACGCATGAACCTAGCTCTGATACCACTGTTGGGGAACATCGCATGGGAGACAAAAAATTTCCTACGCGCACAAAGACCTATCATGGTGATGTCCATCTACGAGAGGGGATTTCCGATCTACGTACCCTTGTAGATCGCACAGCAGAAGCGTTAGTGAATGCGGTTGATGTAGTGGAACGTCCTCACATCCCTCTATCCGCCCCGCGAACCGTCCCACGAACCGTCCCGCGATCCGTCCCACGATCTAGTGCCGAACGGACGGCACCTCCGCGTTCAGCACACGTACAGCTCGACGATGATCTCGGCCTTCTTGATCCAGCAAGAGAGACGGAGAGGTAGATGAGTTCTTCGGCAGCGTGACGGCGCTCCGGAGGTTGGTGGTGATCTAATCTTAGCAGGGCTCCGCCCGAGCTCCGCAGAAACGCGATCTAGAGGTAAAACCGTGGAGGTATGTGGTCGGGCTGCCTTGAAAAGTTGTCTCAAATCAGCCCTAATAGCTCCATATATATAGGAGGAGGGGAGGGGAGGCTTGCCTTGAGGCTCAAGGAGCCCCAAGGGCTGCGCCACCAAGGGAGGAGGAGTCCTCCTCCAATCCTAGTCCAACTAGGATTGGAAGGTGGAGTCCTTCTCTCCTTTCCCACCTCCTTTTTTCTTTGTTTCCGGACATTCCCGGTAACTCCGAAAACCTTCCGGTAATCAAATGAGGTCATCCTATATATCAATCTTTGTTTCCGGACCATTCGGAAACCCTCGTGACGTCCGTGATCTCATCCGGGACTCCGAACAACATTCGGTAACCAACCATATAACTCAAATACGCATAAAACAACATCGAACCTTAAGTGTGCAGACCCTGCGGGTTCGAGAACTATGTAGACATGACCCGAGTGACTCCTCGGTCAATATCCAATAGTGGGACCTGGATGCCCATATTGGATCCCACATATTCTACGAAGATCTTATCGTTTGAACCTCAGTGCCAAGGATTCATATAATCCCGTATGTCATTCCCTTTGTCCTTCGGTATGTTACTTGCCCAAGATTCGATCATCAGTATCCGCATACCTATTTCAATCTCGTTTACCGGCAAGTCTCTTTACTCGTTCCGTAATACAAGATTCCGCAACTTACACTAAGTCACATTGCTTTCAAGGCTTGTGTGTGATGTTGTATTACCGAGTGGGCCCCGAGATACCTCTCCGTCACACGGAGTGACAAATCCCAGTCTCGATCCATACTAACTCAACGAACACCTTCGGAGATACCTGTACAGCATATTTATAGTCACCCAGTTACGTTGCGACGTTTGATACACACAAAGCATTCCTCCAGTGTCAGTGAGTTATATGATCTCATGGTCATAGGAACAAATACTTGACACGCAGAAAACAGTAGCAACAAAATGACACGATCAACATGCTACGTCTATTAGTTTGGGTCTAGTCCATCACATGATTCTTCTAATGATGTGATCCCGTTATCAAGTAACAACACTTTCCTATGGCCAGGAAACCTTGACCATCTTTGATCAACGAGCTAGTCAACTAGAGGCATACTAGGGACAGTGTTTTGTCTATGTATCCACACAAGTATTGTGTTTCCAATCAATACAATTATAGCATGGATAATAAACAATTATCATGAACAAAGAAATATAATAATAACTAATTATTATTGCCTCTAGGGCATATTTCCAACATTATGATCATTGCCTTAGATATCGTCATGACTTTGCGCGGTTCTATCAATTGCTCGACAGTAATTTGTTCACCCACCGTAATATTTGCTATTTTGAGAGAAGCCTCTAGTGAACACTATGGCCCCCGAGTCTACTTCACACCATATTTTCAACCTTACTCTTTTACTTTGTTGCACTTTCCGCCTTCACATCTTACTTTGCAATCAATCTTGAAGGGATTGACAACCCCTTTATAGTGTTGGGTGCAAGCTCTTTTGTGTTTGCGCACGTACTCTGGACTTGACGCGATTCTCCTACTGGATTGATACCTTGGTTCTCAAACTGGGGGAAATACTTAATGCTACTGTGTTGCATCACCCTTTCCTCTTCAAGGGAAAAACCACCGCAAGCTCAAGAGACGATAGAAGGATTTATGTCGCTGTAGCAGAAGAATTTCTGGCGCCGTTGCCGGGGAGGATCAAGTCAAGAACTCATCCAAGTAAGTGTCGCAAACTCACCTCTTGCATTTACTTTTTTGCCTCTCGTTTTCCTCTCCCCCACTTCTGAAAAACAAAAATTTACAAAAACACTTGCCTTTTTCGTTTTCCTTTCCTTTGCTTGTGAGCTATGTGCCTTCAATATGCTTGGATCTTCGCTTGCTGAAAGTCTATTGATATGGATCCTCATCCACTTGCTAATCTCTTTAAGAGGTCCAACTATGTTGAAACAATTGCTAGTGAGTTGAGTGCACTTGACTATCTTTATGGAGTTTTGCTTGAGATGCGTGAATCTGAAAATTGTGATGAAAAATTTTGTGAAGTGATTCACGAGGGCTCCTTGAATGAAAAGCATGATTGCAATGGTTTCACTATGAATTCTATTAGTGTCAATCATGCTAAAAATATGCAAACCCCTAAGCTTGGGGGTGCTAGTTTTGCTATGTCCTCTACTTGTTGCAATGATCATGAATGGGGTGATGATTTTTCTTATGATCTTGAAAATTTGTTTAAACCTCATGATGAATATGATATTTGCAATATTATTCTAAGTGGGTTCAAAGTCATGACTTTAGTTGATGATAATCCCACCATTTTTGTAGAGCGTCAACTTTGCATGCATGTGGATCATGAAAAGAATATCCTATGGGATAGCTATATTGTTGAATTTGAATATGATCCCACATGTAATTATTACGAGAGAGGAAACTATTGTGGTAGAAACTTTCATGTTACTAAACCACCTCTCGTTGTGTTGAGATTGCTATTGTCTCTTTCTTCTTCCTTGCATATGGTCGTTATCGGTTGTCTTGACAATTTGTTTTCCTATAAAATGCCTATGCATAGGAAGTATGTTAGACTTAGATGTGATTTTCACATGTTTCATGATGCTCTCTTCGTGTCCGATTGCTATCTTTTATGTGAGCATCATTGAATTATCAATGCCTAGCTAAGGGCGTTAAACAATAGCGCTTGTTGGGAGGCAACCCAATGAATTTATCTTTTTCTTTATGTTTTGTTGCGTACACACCATCATAATTCTATTAGGATTGTGTATTTTGTGTTTCTTTTTGTGTTTAAGCCAAGCAAAACCTTTATGACTAGTCTTGGTGATGGTTGTTTGATCCTGCTGGAAAAAGAGAGAAACTTTTCGCTCACGAGATTATTTTTCATTTTTATTCAGAAAGAGCTTTTGAGTTGATTCTTTATGCTGTTGGTTGATATGCCTTTTGCCCACGCAGTAATAATTTTTCAGAATTTTGAGGTACCAAAAGTATACGAAGTATACAAATTGCTACAGACTGGTCTGTTTTTGACAGATTCTATTTTTGTTGAGTTGGTTGCTTGTTTTGATGAAACAACGGATAGTATCGGGGGGCACTAGCCATGGAAAATTGAGAATACAGTAATCTAACACGAATATAAATATAAATCAAGATAGCTGCAGTACCTAAAAGGGTGGTAGTTTGTCTTCTTGTGCTAATGATATCACGAGTTTCTGTTTAAGTTTTGTGTTGTGAAGTTTTCAAGTTTTGGGTCATGTTCTCATGGACAAAGGGATAAAGAGTGGAAAGAGCTCAAGCTTGGGGATACCCAAGGAATCCCAAGCCAAATTCAAGGACACCAAAAAGCCTAAGCTTGGGGATGCCCCGGGAAGGCATCCCCTCTTTCGTCTTCAATCCATCGGTAACATTACTTGGAACTATATTTTTATTCACCACATGATATGTGTTTTGCTTGGAGCGTCTTGTATCGTAGGAGTCTTTTATTTTTGTTGTGTCACAATCATCCTTGCTGCACACTTTTGAGAGAGACACACACTCATTGTGATTTTGCTAGAATGCTCATCGTGCTTCACTTATACCTTTTGAGCTAGACCATTTTGCTCTATGTGCTTCACTTAGATCTTTTAGAGCACGGTGGTGTGTGACTTGGTAGTTGGCTTGTGCTATGAAAGTAGTCCCAAAGGTGATAGGTACCCAAAGAGGATATAGAAACCTCCATCTTCATGTGCATTGAATAGAAAGAGAACTTTTGATTCCTCTCAATTAGTTTTGAGACGTGGATTTGGTAATATTAAGAGTTATGTTAGCAGGGTGTTGTGAATCTAGAAATACTTGTGTTAAGGTTAGTAATTCCCGTAACATGCACGTATGGTGAACCGCTATGTTAGGAAGTCGGAGCATAATTGATCTATTGATTGTCATCCTTTGTGTTGCGGTCGGGATCGCGCGATGGTTAACACCTACCAACCCTTCCCCTAGGAGTATGCGTTTAGCACTTTGTTTCGACTACTAATAAAAAAAATCGCAACAAGTATGTGACTTCTTCATGACTAATGTGAGTCCATGGTATAGATGCACTTTCACCTTCCACCATTGCTAGCCTCTCTAGTACCACGCAATTTTCGCCGGTAGACAAACCCACCATATGCCTTCCTCAAAACAGCCACCATACCTACCTACTATGGCATTTTCTAGCCATTCCGAGATATATTGCCATGCAACTCCCACCGTTCCGTCTCATGACTTGTGCCGTCACTCTCATATTGCCATTGCATGATCGTAAGATAGCTAGCGAGATGTTTCAACGACATACGCCAAGCTAGATCGTTGCACATCTCGATACACTGTCGGAGGCATTTCCTATAGAGTCATCATCGTTCTGAGTTATTGAGTTGTGAGTAAATAAAAGTGAAATGATCATCTTTATTAGAGCATTGTCCCATGTGAGGAAATAAAAAAAGGCCAAAGAGCCCAAAAAAAAGAGAGAGAAGAGAAAAAAAAAGAGGCTAAAGAGCCAAAAAAAGAGAGAGAGAAAAAGAGAGAAGGGACAATGCTACTATCTTTTTCCACACTTGTGCTTCATAATAGCACCATGTTCTTCATGATTGAGAGCCTCTCGTTTCGTCACCACCATATTCTAGTGGGAATCTTTATTGTATAACTTGGTTGTATATTCCAATGATGTGCTTCCTCAAATTGCCCTAGGTATTCATGAGCAAGCAAGTTGGATGCACACGCACTAGTTCTCCTTTTGAGCTTTCACATACTTATAGCTCTAGTGCATCCTTTGTATGGCAATCCCTACTCATTCACATTGATAACTATTAATGGGCATCTCCATAGCCCTTTGATACGCCGAGTCAATGTGACCATCTCCTCCTTTTTTGTCTCACAACCGCCACCACACTCTATTCCACCTATAGTGCTATATCCATGGCTCACGCTTATGTATTGCATGATAGTTGAAAAAGGTTTGAGAAAGTAAGAGTGCGAAAACAATTACTTGGCCAATACCTAGGTTGTGCATGATTTAAATTAGTTGTGTGAGGATGATGGAGCATAGCCAGACTATATGATTTCGTAGGGATAATTTTCTTTGGCCTTGTTATTTCGAAAGTTCATGATTACCTTGCTAGTTTGCTTGAAGTATTATTGTTTTCATGTCAATAGAAAACTATTGTTTTGAATCTTACGGATCTGAACATTCATGACACATGAAAGAAGTTATAAAGGACAACTATGCTAGGTCGCATTCCACATCAAATATTCAGTATTTATCACTTCCCTGCTCGAGGACGAGCAGGAGTTAAGCTTGGGCATGCTTGATACGTCTCCAACATATCTATATTTTTTTATGGTTTCATGCTATTATCTTGTCAAACTTTGGATGTTTTGTATGCCTTTTATATCTTTTTTGGGACTAACTTATTAACTCAGTGCCAAGTGCCAGTTCCTGTTTTTTCTGTGTTTTTGACCCTTTTCAGAGGAGGATTTTAAACGGAGTCCAAACGGAATGAAACTTCCAAAAAGATTTTTTACAAAGCAGAAGACGATCGGGAGACCTGAGAAACAAGGCAGAGGGTCACGAGGGACCCCCACAAGCCCCCTAGCCGCGGCCAGGGGGCGCGTCTCCCAGGCTTGTGGGTTCCATGGGCCTCCTCTGCTCTAGCTCCTTCGCCTATATATTCCCTAAAATCCGAGAAAAAATCAGGAGATTATCGAAAGTACTTTTCCGCCACCGCAAGCTTCTGTCTCCGCAAGATCCCATATGGGGCACGTTCTGGTGCCCTGTCGGAGGGGGATTCGGATACGGAGGGCTTCTTCATCAACACCATGACCTCTCCGATGATGCGTGAGTAGTTCACCATAAACCTACGGGTCCATAGCTAGTAGCTAGATGGCTTCTTCTCTCTCTTGGATCATCAATACAAAGTTCTCCATTATCTTCATGGAGATATATCCGATGTAATCTTATTTGCGGTGTGTTTGTCGACATTCCGATGAATTGTGGATTTATGATCAGATTATCTATGAATCTTATTTGAGTTTCTTCTGATCTCTTATATGCATGATTTCATATCCTTGTAATTCTCTTCGAGTTGTGGGTTTTGTTTGGCCAACTTGATCTATGATTCTTGCAATGGGAGAAGTGCTTGGTTTTGGGTTCATACCGTACGGTGACCTCACGCAGTGACAGAAGGGGTCGCGAGGCACGCATCGTGTTGTTGCCATCGAGGGTAAAAAGATGGAGTTTTCATCATTGGTTTGAGTTTATCCCTCTACATCATGTCATCTTTCTTAAGGTGTTACTCTCTTCGTCATGAACTCAATACACTAGATGCATCCTGGATAGCGGTCGATGTGTGGAGTAATAGTAGTAGATGCAGAAAGTATCGGTCTACTTGTCTCGGACGTGATGCCTATATGTATGATCATTGCCTTAGATATCGTCATGACTTTGCGCGGTTCTATCAATTGCTCGGCAGTAATTGGTTCACCCACCGTAATATTTGCTATTTTGAGAGAAGCCTCTAGTGAACACTATGGCCCCCGGGTCTACTTCACACCATATTTTTAGCCTTACTCTTTTACTTCGTTGCACTTTCCGCCTTCAGATCTCACTTTGCAATCAATCTTGAAGGGATTGACAACCCCTTTATGCCGTTGGGTGCAAGCTCTTTTGTGTTTGCGCACATACTCTGGACTTGACGCGATTCTCCTACTGGACTGATACCTTGGTTCTCAAACTGAGGGATATACTTACTGCTCGTGTGCTGCATCGCCCTTTCCTCTTCAAGGGAAAAACCAACGCAAGCTCAAGAGACGGTAGAAGGATTTCTGTCGCCGTAGCAGCCGCGAGAGAGGTAGGCGGACTGCTATGTCGTCCTCACCACCGCCACCAGCTCATTCACCCGAGCACAAGACATAATTAACTAATTTAGTTCATTTGTGCCATAATTAGCTTAGTTAGGTAAACAAAACATCACAATAACCTTGGTTAGCTCATAACTTAGTGTATCTTCGTGCTAAATGGCATAATAATCTCAAAAAAGAAAAGTATTGTAATCATCCTCTTCCTCTTCTTCTTATTCTTCTTCTTCTTCTTCTCCTACTCCTCCTCCTTCTCCTTCTTCTTCTTCTCCTCCTCCTCCCCCTCATCCTCCTTCTTCTTCATCTTCCTCTTCTTCTTCTTCTCCTTCTCCTTCTCCTCTTTCTTCTCCTCTTTCTTCTTCTCCTTAGCTTATTTTCCCAAGAAGGACATACTTAGCTAATTATCCTCCAAAATTACATAATTAGCTAATTTAGTTCATTTATGACATAATTAACTTAGTTAGGTAAAAAGCATCACAAGAACATTGGTTAGCTCATAACTTAGTGTATCTTCCTCCTAAATGACATAATAATCTCAAAATAAGAAAATTATTGTAATCATCCTCTTCCTCTTCTTCTCCTTCTTCTTCTTCTTATTCTTCTTCTTCTTCTCCTCCTCCTCCTCCTCCTTCTTCTCCTCCTCCTCCTCCTCCTTGTTCTTGTTCTTCTTCTTCTTCTTCTCCTCTTTCTTCTCCTCTTTCTTCTCCTCTTTCTTCCTTACTTAATTAAATGGGGATAGTATTTTGGCCATGTCTATTTAAAATCTGAATTCCTAGATTTCCAATTGATTTTTGAACCTCTCCTTTTTCCTATTAGGAAATTATTTCCCTAAGTTAATGTTTTGAAAATTTATGTTGGAACCTCACTGCTTGCATCAAAAAAAATTCTTCTTGCAAATTCATGGGATATTTTATTTTTAATATTTTGCCAAGACTTATTTTATTCAAAAATGACTTATATTTTCTTTAAGGGCCTGTTTTGCACTATAACCCTTATATAACTTTTTCTAAAAATTCTATAAAAACTTGAATATGACCTAGGATGTCTTTGGATCATATTTCTATAAAAACTTAGCCATGTGTTTTGAAAACTTTGAGCACATTAACTTCTTTTCTAATCCGGTCCAGATTTGAGTTTGTAGTGCAACCCCTACAAATAATCTTTGAAAACTTCTATAAAAAAATGGGGATGTCAAGTGATGCATGAGATTCACTTTTATGCAAAAACCCAACCTTGTGCTTTGGAAAAATTTAGCAAAACAACCATTTTTCTGTTCTGGTCCAGTGTGGTACTTTGTACTACAACCATATTTTTCCTTGCTCTATTTGATTTGATATTTTGCATGCTTGTATGGCACCCTACCAAAACCTTAATTCCAGGAGTTGAGCCCCATTGGATGATTTTAAGTGCATGTGATATTAGCTTCAAGATTCTGTCCAGAATAGGTTTTCTCCAAGCGTTGCACTAACTAATTTCTTATTTCCTCCAACCAACCCTACCACCATTGCTAACACCTAGGGAGAGTGTCATCTGGAGTTCTTGGGTTGCACAGAAGCTCAATGGAAGCCTCTGGCATTTCATAAAGCACTTATGGAGCATGGCCAGATTTGGTATCAGTTTGAGTTTGCATTGACAATTTCCTTCTCTAGCTCAACTAACTTGTCCAACAACTTCTTCCCTTGCCCTAGCCTAACCCTGGTAAGTCCTAGCAGCTCTGGAGTCCTTTGTGGGTGCTGGGAATTTCGTCGAACAGGTGTCATACGTGCTCTGGGCAAGCCCAGAGCGCACATTTTGCATGCGCGTGTGCCGAGCCGCCGCGTCCGCGCGCCCCTAGCCTTTTGATCTGCTGCAGAGCCGCGTCTACCTCCTTCCAACCGTCGGTCGCCACCCTGTGCACGAGCAGTGCCGCGGCAGCGTTATAGCCATGGCGGCTAGCCGGCGGCTTCTCTGTTGCTGCAGTGGCCGGCGCCGCCCAAGCAAATCCACCCAGCCACCTGCCCATGGACCACCTCCCCTGCCTCGCCCCTTACTGCTCCAACGCATTCTTGCCCTTGCTGCGCTGCCGGCCCGTCCTTGCTGCCCCTGCCACCGTCTGAAGTTGTGTCTCCGACGAGCTTATCTGCATCATCCCCGCAAACCGACTCGAGCAGGCTATATAAAGGACCATGAGCCCTCTCAGCTTCACAACAGCCTCCCCTGACCCGTAGCTCCCTCCCACTCGCCTCAATACGACCGGAGCTACTCTCTGTGCTCACCTCTGACCGCAACATCGCCGGTCGTCTTTGGCTAAATTACGGCAGCCCCGAACCCCTGTCGACCCACCATGACCACTTCTAGCCTACTCGAACCCTAGCTAACCCATTCCCATTGCAAAAATCAGGCCATGGCCGTCGTATGCCGAAGCCATCGCTGCCGGAGCTCTCTGTCGCCACAGCGAGAGAGGCTCACCTAAGGTCCCTGGCGCTTCCCTTGCCCTCCACAGGATGGAGCTCTCCCTCCTGATCCTGTCGGTGTGTGCAGCTCCGGGAACGGAGCCTCCTAGCGCCTGCGAGCCCCGTTGGAGTGCCGCTGCTCCCTGTCCAGTGCGCGTGCAGGAGGTAGAAGAGGAACCCGGCAGACGGGTCCCGCTTGCCGGTGAGCGAGCCAGCCCATCCCCGAGTGGTGCAGCCCCCGCGGTACGTTTTCAGTTTTAGTAAGTGCATTCTTCTATGGCCGTTTCAGAGAATATGTTTCCTCTGTGGAGAAGCGTATTCTGTCCGAAGCGTGTCTTTTATATTAGATTTTGAAAAATATATTAAACCAGAATCTTACAATGGCTATAACTTTTTGTAGAAAACTCCAAATAGACTGATTCTTTTCCCTACCACTTTCTAATTGTCTCTAGTTTATTTACATATTTATTTGAAAATTATTCAAACAACTTTTATGTGTTGTTTTATGTTTGTGTGTTAATTCAAATATTTTCAAATAGTGTTTGGAGAGAGGAGACTCACTTCAAGTATTATGTGGTGCACATCACCTTCCTCAAACTCCAAAGGCAAGCATCTTGAATACAAATTTTAATAAAGTTGTGTGATGTTTGTGGTGGTGCACATATTGTGTGATTTTATATTATGTTAATAAAAATCTCGCATGAAATAATACCTAGCATAAAAGCATGTGATGGATATTGTTATTGCTAAGTTTGTGGAAGGCAAGTGGTGAGTGGTTACTGCATCATACTTTGTATGCTACGTTGGTCTGGACAACCTCGGAGTAAGGTGTGTCTGGTGGAAATGAGACCATAGGCCGACACCTCGTGGGACGAGAGTGGTCAGTGAGAGCATGTCGGGTGTGATGGTAGTAACTCTCAGATAATTCCTCCAGCAAGATTGTGTGGTACTAAGCCTTGCAGGAAAATATAAAACCTCCTAAGTCGACCGTAGATCGAGTCCTGTCTGTGTGTCGCCTTACCTTACGTGCTGCCACAGGTCTTCCCGAAAGGGAATACGATCTAGTAGGTCGTAAATCTATTACTAGGTACACACAAAGTAGAGAGGCCGGGATGAAGGTATCCATGGCCCTGGACTAAATCCAGTCATCCGGTCAAGGGGCATGGGTGTTTTCGGTCTGGGACCGAGAGGGAGCGGTCGTTTCCTTGTAGCGTGCGGTATAAATTTGACCCCATGCTAGTCGAGGTTGGAGCCTCCACGTCTTATGATTTTTCTCTGGCGGCATAGTCCGAGTGATGTCGGTCTTCGTGGGAGAAAAATGGGTGTGTACTAGTTCTAAGAGTTTACTTCTAAAATGTCGTACGCGAGATTAGTACGAATGAATATCGAAACCCGTGGGTTGTGGGTAAAGAGTACACCCTCTGCAGAGTCAAAACTATTCGAGTAGCCGTGTCCACGGTCAAGGACGACTCGTTGACTAGTCAAGTGTCGGTCTGAGTGTCGGTCTTCACAGGAAGTTAAATAAATCATGAGACGAATCCGGAAATGTGGTGGATGACCATATTATTATTATTATTATTATTACTCTGGACCAACCCCTATGATTATGTTTGTTGAATATCCCAGGGACGGTTCTACCTCCTGGATATTCTTCACTTATGATTATTTTATATAAGCCCTTTCTGTGGTGTCGCCCAGACACCCGACTCACGCATGCCTATTGTTATTTCTTATAAGCCCTTTCTGTGGTGTTGCTCAGACGTCCGACTGAGGCATGCTTATTATTACTTCTTATAAGCCCCTTCTGTGGTGTCGCTCGGACGCCCCACCGCGACACGCATATTATTACTTATTAATTATTACCTTCCTTGCTTGTTTATACAACATTGGTGGAAATTACTTATCTGCGTAAATGCATCCATGAATTAAATTCTAGTGGCATGGTAGAGTTATTAAGTGGATTATGCATGCATCTCACCTGTTTTAACTTAATTCTGTTCTTGATGTTTGCGAGTACATTCAAAGTACTCACTGCTTGCCCCTCACTATTGTCTTGGCCAGATTGCATTCGGAGAGGAGCACGATGCCGTCAACCCCGGAACCTAGGAGTCCAGGATAGCAACCTTAAGAGATAGGAATTTATCCAGGTCAGCTGTTCCTGTGGGAATGGAGTCACATAGACACTAGAGATTCCTCAAGTCGCTTCAGCCGTCAACCTCGAACTTATGTTCAACCCAGTAGACCTTTGTGGTCTTGTAACCCAAATTTTGTATTTTGCTTGGATATTCTGTATCAAGTAAGTGTCTACCTACTAACAGCAATCCTGGGGCTGGTAAACACAGAGACCTGTTTTCTGGAAATTATTTTATGAAAAACCGCTCGCTACACTCCTCCTCCTCCTTCTTCTCCTTCTACTTATTCTTCTCCTCCTCCTCCTTCTTCTTCTTATTCTTCTACTTCTTCTCCTCTTTCTTCTTCTACTTAGCTTATTTTCCCTAAGAAAGACATACTTAGCTAATTATCCTTCAAAATGATATAATTAGCTAACTTAGTTCATTTATGACATAATTAGCTTAGTTAGATAAAAAAACATCACAAGAACCTTGGTTAGCTCATAACTTAGTATCTTCCTCCTAAATGACATAATAAGATCAAAATAAGAAAAGTATTGTAATCATCCTCATCTTCTTCTTATTATTATTATTCTTCTTCTCCTCCTCCTCAACCTCCTCCTCCTCCTACTTCTTCTCCTTCTCCCCCTTCTTCTCCTTCTTCTCCTTATTCTCCCTCTTCTTATGCTTCTGCTCCTCCTCCTCCTCCTCCTCTTCTTCTTCTTCTTCTTCTTCTTCTTCTTCTTCTTCTCCTTCTTCTTCTCCTCTTTCTTATCCTCCTTCTTCTTCTACTTAGCTTATTTTCCCCAAGAAAGACATACTTAGCTAATTATCCCACAAATAACATAATTATCTAATTTAGTTAATTTATGACATAATTAGCTTAATTGGGTAAAAAACATCACAAGAACCTTGGTTAGCTCACAACTTAGCGTATCTTCCTCCTAAATGACATAATAAGCCCAAAATAAGAAAAATATTGTAATCATCCTCTTCCTCTTACTCTCCTTCTTCTTCTTCTTCTTCTTCTTCTTCTTCTTCTTCTTCTTCTCCTTATCCTCCTCCTCCTCCTTCTTATTATTATTATTATTATTGTTATTCTCCTCCTCCTCCTTCTTCTTATTATTATTATTATTATTGTTATTCTCCTCCTCCTCCTCCTTCTTCTTCTTCTTCTTCTCCTCTTTCTTCTCCTTCTTCCGGTCTTCTTCTTCTTCTTGTTCTTCTTACCTAATTATCCTCCAAAATGACACAATTAGTTTATGTAGTTCATTTATGACATAATTAGCTTAGTTAGGTCAAAAATGGCATAAGAACCTTGGTTATCTTATAAATGTTATATACTTAGCTTGTTTTCCTCTAAAATGACATAATTAGTTTAGTTAGGCAAAAAAAGGCATAATGACCTTGGTTACCTCATAAATGTGAGAAACTTAGCTTATTTTCATCCAAAATGACATAATTAGCTTAGTTAGGTCAAAAATGGCATAATAACCTTGGTTAGCTCAAAAAGGTCATATACTTAGCTTATTTTCCTCCAAAATGACATAATAAGATCAAAAATGTCATATATTCTTCTTCTTCTTCTAACTTTCTTATTCCCATTTTGTAGATTAGATTACTACATGGAAGCTCGCATTGATGGAGTGCTTTAGTTTTTGTTTTGATTTGTGTTGATGAACAATGTGGAACTATATTTATGTATATATGGATGAACAATGTAAAACTTTGTATGTATTGGTTCTTTCGATCTATGTGTTGTGAATGATGAACAATTGGCATTGATGAACTTTATATGTATATCATATATGTGTTGTGAACTATATATATGTGTTGTGAACTATATATCATATATGTGTAAAACTTTGTAGGGAAATAACAGAAAATAAACAAAACAATGACAATATGGGCACTTTGCCGTCTGCCAGCTGATGGCAAAGGCCTTTGACGTCTGCCAGCTAACGGCAAAGGTGCCACGTGGCAGCCAGCTGTGCAACCTGGGGCAACCGGCGGCTGACCCATATGGTCACTTTGTTGTATGTTGCCCCTGCGAGCAAACGACAAAGGGTCGTCATGGCAGACGACAAAGTCCTTCACCAGGCAGACGGCAAAGAGCTGCCACCTGGCGCCAGCAGAAGGCTCCCCATGTTGATGGCTCGCAGACGGCAAAGGTGCATCATAGAAGGCAGATGGCAAATACTCTGTTAGCCACCTAACGGAGTAGTTGCATGTCGGCTGTCGTCTAGGGGCTTTGTTGTCTGCTGGCCACATAGGCTCACGACAAAGCCCTTTGTCGTCCGCTTTCACCACACTCACGGCAAAGCAGGGCCTTTACCGACGAAAGCACGCGTAGAAATTTTGCCGATCGGAGACGGGCGACAAAGGGCTTTGCCGTCCGTGAGCAGCCCCTTTGCCATCCGCTATGGCAGACGGCAAAGAAGCTGATTCCTGTAGTGATAGCAGACGGACAAGGATGTAGGTCCATTGATGGAATACTAGCAAACATATACTAGACATTTAGGATAGCAGGTAGAGTATCAACAGTAGCAAGGACAGTCTATGTAGTATTATAGGATCAAACTGATAAGTAGTAAGAGCTACACTACTCTAATGCAAGCACTAGAGAGAAAAGAGTAGGGGATATCAAAATGATCCGCGGGGGAATGCTCGCGTGGAAGCTCGGTCGAGAAAGAGGGGTCGTCGACTCCGTAGTCGTACTGGGTGGCAGTGGCGTCAGTCTCGAGGTCTATCGGAGAGAAGGGGTGAAGAAACAATAAATATATATCAAACAAATGCATTGGGATGTGTGACATGGTAAGATCCTCTTCTAAGTTTAACCTAATGTGGTACTTCATGTCACACACGGAGCGGGAGAATATGTGACGATATTTTCCGGGTCTTTGGCTACTACCGGACACATGATCCTAACGCCAAAATATCCATGTTCATCATGCTAGGAGCATGTGACACATGAACGGGCAGCGTATTTATATTCGTGGGATTTTTGTGAGCAACTTTCATGTATAAAACTTTTTCATCCAAGTTACGGATTATTTTATATGAATTTAGAAAGTTCTAATAATATTCTGAAATTATAGATTCAATTTATTTCAAAAATAAAAACAGAATATACTTTATACCCTTTCTGGGCTAGTCACAATGGATAACATGTGGGTCCACAGGGTCCGAGTTGACGAGTAAAAGCTGACTCGTCAACAAGGGGTGGGGCCCCTTGTCATAGGATAAATGAATAATATAAATTTAATTAGGTTAATTAACTAATCCATTAATTAATCTATTTATTGAATTATTTATTTTTATAAAAAAATATTTTACTTTTTAGTTTTTCAACTCTTTTACACGGTCGGCCCCACATGTCATGGGGGGATTAGTGTAAGACGGGGATTAGCTCCCCCGCACTAATCAACACGACCGGCCCGAGGCGAGGGGCACACCCAACATGCCATGGACAGAGCCTGACCAGCCGGTGGCGGGCCGCACCGGCGGCGGGCGCGGCAGCAGTAGACATGTCTAGCAGCACGCAGCAGCAGTGCACAACAACTGGAAGCGGCACCACATCAAGCAGTGACGAGCATAGCTGCGGGCGGAAGGTAGTGGTAGGGGGCAAGACTACACAGGCGACGGCGACCGTGGCGACGCACGATAGTGACCAGCGAGCGCGCGCAACGAGCGGCGGCCGTGGTGAAAGGCAGACGGGAGAGCGACCGATGGCGCGGTGAGCGTGGTGTGGGGCATGGCGATCGCGAGGCTCAGGCGTACGGGCACGGCGGCCACGATGATGGAATCGAGGGGAAACGAAGCGGGGCGGCACAGGTGCTCGCTGGGGAGGCCGTGGACGGAGTAGGGGATGGTTGTCGCCGCGGTGGTGGACGACGAGCGGCGACGGGAGCGGTCGGGGCGTGATGGATCTGAGGAGGGAAAAGAGGGGACCGAGGCCATCGGCTCACTTGCGGTGCAGGGAGGCTGGGGCGGCGAGGCTCGAGAGGGTCTGATGGGGAGAAGGTCGGGGACGCACGGCGACGAGGGAGCGACGGTGACGGCGACAGAGCGGCGATGGCGCAATGCATCCGGGAGAGCTCGAGCCTAAGCTCGGCCAGAGCTTGCGAGGGGAGAGGCGAGGGGAAAGAGGAAGGAGCTAGGGTTGAGAGAGGGGGAGTTGGGTTGCACCTGTGCAGTGGGCCAAGGCCCACGGAAGAGGGGATCTTTTCCTTTCCTTTTCTATTAAAATTTATGCCCTTTTTTCTTTTTTGAGTAGCTGATTGCATTTATTTTAGCCATCAAATGACTTTTTTAAAAATGTGGATCTGGTCAAAACAAATAGTAGGGAATATTAAGCACTGTCACAAAAATTTTGAGATTTAAATAAATTAGTTTGTAATGTTTATAATTTAAAAGGCATTTAAACTATTGTTTTGGCCACTTATTTAATTATTTTGGGCATTTCTACACTTTATAAAATGTTGGTTTCTCCACCATAATTAACTATGGATTATTTACAACATTAGGAACATTTTTGTTTTTATGTATAAAGAAATAATAATTTGACTTTAATTTAAATTTGAAATTTGGCTTTGATTTTATTAAGTGAAAATCTCACTTAGTTAAACTTGATTACATGGCATCATTAGTGTGTGGTTACTAGAGATTAACTATCGAGGTGTTACAGAAGCTCAGGCCCCGGAGGAAGTCGGGGATGAACACAAGCCTCTCACCTTCGCTTAGCGTGGGGATGACTTGGCCCTTCTTTGGAATGCGGTGAAAATTGTTCGCCGGAACGTAGCCGGCGTGCTTCATGTGCAAGATGTCGTTGTTGGAGACGTAGGAGGCCTCCCACTTGTCTTTAGAACCCGAGCTGGCCATGCCCGAATCGGGGAAAAGGTTTGAAGAGATTGGGGGAGGATGGAGCTTGGGAGCTTGGAGCTCAGAGAATTAGGGAAGGCGATGGCGATGTGAAATCTCATAAGCATTTGGAGGCTATGGTGGTAGTTTCCTTTTTTATAAACCGTTGTAAGACCAAGACCACCTTTGCTGCACCACAGACCTTGCCATTTCCCGATGAATCGTGCAGTTACGCGCGCATGGGATAGCCCAATTCATAAACCATACCCCCTAAAAAGCGGGACACGATCTCCATACTGATGGAACGTGCCAATGAAAAAACTTTCTCGAACCGTGGATCAAGTTTTTGTAACTAGTCAGTGGTCATTACCGATCGCGACCTTTTGCTAAAAAGTTGTTAGATAGAAGAACTGTTCACACTCAAACGGTTAGCCTTTGAGGCTAAGTAACACATATTGTTCGGAAAAAGGGAAATCATCGGTGGTCGAACTATTACTGGTCCAATATAAATGGGGAGAGGAACTCGCCCCGCAAGACAAAGACCTTGGACGCGAGAAGATGCTAGGAATCAAGACTACGACATTGGAGGCCAGTTCGAGGGCTACAGAGGGAGTCCCGGACTAACGGGTCTGATGAGGACATCAACACCGTGGTTACACCCACAGCCCCAGCTGTTATATATACTGGACCAGTTACTAGAGCTCGCGCACGCCAATTGAATTACGAGGTACTTTCGTTTCTTGGAAATACTTTAACGTTCATGAACATATGATGCTGCCTAAGTTAGATACTTTTGTTGTACTTATGAATGAAGGACCTAGCATGGACAAGAAGGATATCCGTTGGAGCGGGATCAAGCATGGAGAAGAAGGTGCACGCGCGGGAAAGAACAATGGAGCTTCTACTGGTGATTTTTGCACTTTAAAGCCACCATAAGGATAGCATGAAGGCTTTGGACGAAATATTCAAGATGCCACTTTATAAATTTTGTCCATAGGCTATTATAGGTGTTGCACCACCTTATTTTTGGTCTAGGCCCATGTAATTTCGAAATACCATAGTATAGGCTGTTTTTAGAGTCCGTATGTGTGGAGAAACCGAGTTTAGGGTTGTTTTCGGACCCCTCCTCCAAGGGTCACGAAATTGCCTCTCTATTCCCTCATATATACACCCCTTAGGGCACCGTTTTAGACTTGGGTTTTGTTAAGATTACAAGTTCGACATAGCTGCAGCTTCGCTTTCTTCGTTTGTGTTCCACGACCACACATAGGCGTCACAGAACCCCACCTTCATCAATAAAGCTTTCCTCTTATATTCACAATATCTTGATTGCAATATTAGTTTCTCGCTTGTTCTTCGTTTGCGTGCAGGAAACAGACCTTCGTGGTCAGGTTGATCATGCTCTGGCATGGTAAATAAGCTCCCGGAGTTGGTTTAGCGATTGCTAAGGCGCGACGTCCTCACACGTTCGTAGTCGAATCGTCAAAGTCGACTCCACCAAAACGAAACCACCATCTCATCAAAAGACAGGGACAACCTCGCCTCCATCAAGTGGTATTAGATTTCCAGGTTGCTTGGTGAGATTTTACCAGTTTTCGTAGTTAGATCGCATTTGTTCTTCATACCTATAGTCCACGAAAAAGCCATAAAAATAAAATAGGGTTAGATCATCATATCCGAACCAATCTGAGAATTTGCATAGTTTTTTCAGTAGTTTCATTTGTTGAATTTGCGGTTACATCATCGTGTCGAGTTGTTGGTCTTACTGTCTAGTTCTTAAGAGTTTCGAGTTTTGTTCATAGGTTGTCACGCCGCCACCTCACCATCTTTCATCACTGCCATATACCACCTCCACGCTACCATCATTGTTGCTGCCATATGACACCACCACGCCACCATTATCCTTGCTGCCATATAGTACCACCATATATCCACCACAATCGTAGTTTGTCTCCTTTCCGCCTTAGGTTAATTTCAAGATCTATTTGTTTTCGGTTTCGCGTTTCCTTACATGAGTAGGTTTCGAAAAAAAGAGTTTGGCACACTTTTCAGAGCACTTTTTAGGCCAAAATTTCGAGGGGTGAAAAAAAAATCTCTATCGTTTTGTTAGGCTTTTTAGAGAGTTTTGAGACACTCGCCATCATAGTGTTTTTTGTCGCAATTTTTGATCGTCGCAGCCCCGAATTGCTCGAGAAAAAAAATTGTCAAATTTTTTTCGTACCTATCCTGTTTTGGTCCTTCGGAAGAGTTTTGAGACACTCACCATTATAGTGATTTTCTGAAGAAAAAAAGGGCAAAAAAAGAAAACAAATCAGAGTGGCTCTTCCCTTGATTACGTGTCGTCGTGACTTTGTTGGTGTTCTAGGCTCGCGTCTCTTGTACGGTCTAGCCTAGGACCAGCATGGTACCGTCGTTGAGCGTCTTTTCAACTTTGCATCTCTGAACTGATTATTGCTGACCCTTCTTGCTACCATATTATAAGCCTACCCGGCTCCACATACATCTACATCGTGTGTTTGACACCATCTGGCAATCGCTCTATCCAAGCTTTGAGAGTTTTGACTACACCGGATGCCGATCGCCACGTGCTGCTGGGTAACAATTGGTAAGAAATTGAGATTTGCTTGACGGATTTGTGACACACCACCACCACCACCACCACTTCCTAGTAGTTTGTAGGTTCATTTTCTTATGTGTTCCTATTGCTGCTAACCATGCTAGGATCACATGACGAGGAGATCGACTGGGAGAACCTGACCAACCGGGAGCTCCATGATAAATTTCAGCAAATGATGTCTGACTAGGTAACAGATTTCCTGACCACCTTTGGAGAGGCCATGGACAAGCTCGAAGGTATGGAGAATAAATTTGACATCAAGATGAACGCTAAGTTCAATGAGGTGCTTGCCCGTTTACCACCACCAGCTGCAACTTATGTCCCTCTTCAACCACGACAACAACAACGCTTACGAGCGCGACGTGTGCGTGTTGGCCAAGTTCAGAATTTTGGTGTTGTTGCTCCTACTGCTCCTGCTGCTACTACCAAGGTATCTGTGGCTGAGCAGAAGAAGGATTATGATGGTGATTACGATGATGAGGGAGAGGTTGCTCCAGTTCAGCACCAGGAACAACAACCACCACTACAAGCCTCCAGTCATCCACATGGATACGATCGAAATGGTAGGGATGCACCACACCCTCACGTACGGGATCATGACCATCTCCCAAAAATTAAATTGAATATTCCTACTTTTGATGGTCGATATGTTCCTCATATATATCTTACTTGGAAATTAGAAACAGAGCAACATTTTACATGCTTGCAATTTCCTGACGATAGACGTGTTGCTGCTGTTTGTTCATTCACTAGTTTTGCCTGTGTTTGGTGGTCTGAATATTGTCGAATACATCGTGCCAATATTCCAACTACTTGGGCTGCGTTGAAAACTGCTATGCGTACTCGTTGGGTTCCACCATATTATCAACGTGAATTACTTCAAAACTTGCATCGTTTAAGACAAGCAAAAAATTATGTAGAAGAATATTATCAGGAATTACAAACTGGAATGATTAGATGTGGTATTGTTGAGGACAATGAAGCTATGCTTGCACGTTTTATGGGTGGATTAAATAGTGATATTCAGACTATTCTAGAATATAAGGATTATAACACTATCACACGTTTATTCCATCATGTTTGCAAACTGAATGTGAAGTGCAGGATCGACAGGCATTGGCGAGAACTAATTTTTCTGCAGGTCGCACTTCCTCATGGAATCCACCAACCACATCTACTTCCACACGTCCTCCTACATCAGCACCGCCTACTTCAACCGCCAATTCCACCACGGATACCGGGAAACACGCCCCTGCCCCACCCTTCGCCAAGAGCACACCTTCCAGGCCCGCACAAAGCCCTTCTTCATCCATGGCATCCACAGGGAAAACACATGAGGTTATCTGTTGTTGTTGCAAGGGTGGAGGTCATTATGCGAGAGAGTGCCCATCCAAGCGCGTGATGATTATTACTGAGGATGGTGGATATGACTCCGCTGGTGACTATGATGAGGAGACTCTGGCTCTTATTGCAAGTGAAGAACAGGGTCTAGATGATACTGAACAAGAGACACACTACATGGCTGCTAATTACGCTGACATGTATGAAAGCTTAGTTTGTCAACGTGTTTT
Organism: Hordeum vulgare subsp. vulgare; assembly: GCF_904849725.1. Lineage (NCBI taxonomy): Eukaryota > Viridiplantae > Streptophyta > Magnoliopsida > Poales > Poaceae > Hordeum > Hordeum vulgare. The sequence goes on along the minus strand of NC_058520.1, from coordinate 293,506,150 downwards.
AAGTGTGCAGGTAACACAGGCTGAGAAAAATCAGAGGCACAACTTGTTCCATACAAAGGGAGTTGTAAAGGAACGTTCTGTTCACGTGATCATTGATGGAGGGAGTTGCAACAACTTAGCTAGCATGGAGATGGTGGAGAAGTTGTCTCTCACCACCAGACCACACCCTCATCCTTATTATATCTAGTGGTTCAACAAGAGTGGCAAGGTTAAGGTAACACGTACTGTTCGTGTGCATTTTACCATTGCTACATATTCTGATTTTGTTGATTGTGATGTGGTACCCATGCAAGCATGCTCCGTTTTACTTGGTAGACCATGGCAATTTGATTAAAAAAATGTACACCATGGTAGAACAAATCAGTATACTCTTATTCATAAGGATCAAAATATAACTTTGCTTCCAATGTCTCCTGAACAAATTATGAAAGATGACATTGCTACAGCTAGTAAAGCAAAACACGACCTACATAAGAGTGAATATCACATTGTAGCAAAGGAATTTGAGAAACACAATAAGCCTAATAAATCATCATCTAGTGTTGCATCTGAAATAAAACTGAAGAGTGGTTGTTTACTTGCCACTAAATATGGTATTACTTACTACTTCTATTTGATATGCTTTCGTACACAAAGAGGTAGTATTTTTATTCGAGGACATGCCACCCTCTTTGCCTCTTACTGTCATTAACATTTTGCAGGAGTTCAATGACGTATTACCACAAGACGTGCCACCGGCATTACCACCTATTAGAGGGATTGAGCAACAGATTGACTTAATTCCCGGTGCATCGCTACCCAACCATGCACCATACCGTACCAATCTAGAGGAGACGAAGGAGATTATGCGTCAAGTACAGGAGCTGCTCGACAAAGGTTATATACGCAAATCTCTTAGTCCTTGTGTTGTTCCGATTATTCTAGTTCCAAAAAAGGATGGTACATCGCGTATGTGTGTTGATTGTAGAGGCATTAACAATATTACTATTTGTTACCGTCATCCTATTCCTAGGCTAGATATGTTAGGGCATATTTTGTTCTAAGTAGTTGTGGTGATTGATGACAGCACCTCTGCGAACTAATCATGTGCATTGAGCATTTCACATAATACATCACAGGGCACAAGATGATTCGTCGCCCCTCGGTGTTCTTGGAGCACGGTGTTTCCTACGGTCTCTTTGGTAGTGTTGAGTAGTAGGAAAGCCGTACTATTAAGAGGGGGTCCGCGTCGGAAAGGTTTGGGTGGAATCAACTCACACACGCGCACATTTTCGTTCCACCACTTTCTCTTTGCGGCAATGGAGCACCCACTCGGTCTCTCGCACAGTTGCAAAGGGTCCAGCAGTAGTACCGCTCATGCTCAGCGATAGTACAGATAGCTGAGTGGTAGTACCGCTAGCTGAGCGGTAGTACCATTCCAATCGAGCGGTAGTACCTCTTGGGGATGGTAGTACCAGATACGTCTCCAACGTATCTATAATTTTTTATGGTTCCATGCTATTATCTTGTCAAACTTTGGATGTTTTGTATGCCTTTTATATCTTTTTTGGGACTAACTTATTAACTCAGTGCCAAGTGCCAGTTCCAGTTTTTTCCGTGTTTTTGACCCTTTTAAGAGGAGAATATTAAATGGAATCCAAACGGAATAAAACTTCCAAAAAGATTTTTTTTTCCAAAACAGAAGATACGCAGGGGGCATGAGAACCAAGGAGAGGCCACCACGGGAGGCCACAAGCCCCTAGGCGCGGCCAGGGGGCGCGCCTAGCACGCTTGTGGGCCCCCTGTGGCTCGTCTGCCCTACCTCTTCCGCCTATAAATTCCCAAAAAATCCAAAACTACGCGAGAGATCCACCAATATACTTTTCCGCCGCCGCAAGCTTCTGTCTCCGCAAGATCCCATCTGGGGCACGTTCTGGTGCCCTGCCGGAGGGGGGATTTGGATACGGAGGGCTTCTTCATCAACACCATTGCCTCTCCGATGATGCGTGAGTAGTTCACCATAGACCTTCGGGTCCATAGCTAGTAGCTAGATGGCTTCTTCTCTCTCTTGGATCTTCAATACAGAGTTCTCCATGATCTTCGTGGAGATCTATCCGATGTAATCTTCTTTTGCGGTGTGTTTGTCGAGATCCGATGAATTGTGGATTCATGATCAGATTATCTATGAATCTTATTTGAGTTTCTTCTGAACTCTTATATGCATGATTTCATATCCTTGTAATTCTCTTCGAGTTGTGGTTTTGTTTGTCCAACTTGATCATGATTCTTGCAATGGGAGAAGTGCTTGGCTTTGGGTTCATACCGTGTGGTGACCTTACCCAGTGACAGAAGGGGTATCGGGGCACGCATCGTGTTGTTGCCATCAAGGGTTAAAAGATGGGGTTTACATCATTGGTTTGAGCTTATCCCTCTACATCATGTCATCTTGCTTAAGGCGTTACTCTGTTCGTCATGAACTCAATACACTAGATGCATGCTGGATAGCGGTCGACGTGTGGAGTAATAGTAGTAGATGCAGAAAGTATAGTTCTACTTGTCTCGGACGTGATGCCTATATGTATGATCATTTCCTTAGATATCGTCATGACTTTGCGCGGTTCTATCAATTGCTCGACAGTAATTTGTTCACCCACCGTAATATTTGCTATTTTGAGAGAAGCCTCTAGTGAACACTATGCCCCCGGGTCTACTTCACATCATATTTTCAGCCTTACACTTTTACTTCGTTGCACTTTCCGCCTTCAGATCTCACTTTGCAATCAATCTTGGAGGGATTGACAACCCCTTTATAGCGTTGGGTGCAAGCTCGTTTGTGTTTGCGCGGGTACTCTGGACACTTGGCTTGATTCTCCTACTGGATTGATACCTTGGTTCTCAAACTGAGGGAAATACTTACTACTACTGTGCTGCATCACCCTTTCCTCTTCAAGGGAAAAACCAACGTAGGCTCAAGAGGTAGCAAGAAGAATTTCTGGCGCCGTTGCCGGGGAGGATCAAGTCAAGAATAGTCTCCCGTCAACGTGTCAATTTTTGGCACCAGGGATTATTCTAGGTGAAGCTTATCCAAGTGTCGCAAACTCATCTCTTGCATTTACGTTTTCTCCTCTCGTTTTCCTCTCACCCACTTCTAAAAAAATACAAAAATATTTTCCTTTTTTGTTCGCCCTTTTCTTTCACTTGCTTTCTGTTCTCTTGTGTGCTTGTCTGCTTGCTGAAGTCACCATGACTGAAAACACCAAACGTTGTGACTTCTCGAATACTAATAATAATGATTTTATTAGTACTCCGGTTGCTCCCGCCACTAGTGCGGAATCATACGAAATCAATGCTGCTTTGTTGAATCTTGTTATGAAAGAGCAATTCTCTGGCCTTCCTAGTGAAGATGCCGCATCCCATCTTAATACCTTCATTGAGCTTTGCGATATGCAAAAGAAGAAATATGTGTATAATGACGTGATTAAATTGAAGCTATTTCCGTTCTTGTTGCGTGGTCGAGCGAAAACTTGGTTTTCATCTTTGCCCAAAAATAGTATTGATTCTTGGAACAAGTGCAAAGATGCTTATATATCCAAGTATTTTCCGCCGGCTAAGATTATCTCTCTCCGTAATTATATCATGAATTTTAAGCAACTTGATCATGAACATGTTGCACAATCTTGGGAGAGAATGAAATTGATGATTAGAAATTGTCCTGCTCATGGCTTGAGTCTTTGGATGATTATACAAATATTCTAAGTTAGTTTGAATTTTGCTTCTAGAAATATTTTGGACTCCGCCTCAGGTGGAACGTTCATGTAAATCACATTAGGAGAAGCCACAAAACCCCTAGACAATATCCTCACAAACTACTCTCAGTGGCACACTGAAAGGTCACCTACTAGTAAAAAGGTACATGCTACAGAAGAAATTAACTTGTTGAGTGCTAAGATGGATGAGTTAATGAAATTGTTTGCTAGTAAAGGTGCTCCTTTAGATCCTAATGATATGCCCTTGTCTTCCTTGATTGAGAGTAGCAATGTTAGCTTGGACGTTAATTTTCTTGGTAGGAATAATTTGGCAACAACAATGCTTTTGGAGGAAACTATGTTCCTAGGCCTTTTCCTAGTAATCCCTCTAATAACTTCGGCAAATCCTACCACAATGCTCATGGAAATTACAAAAAATTACCCTCTGATCTAGAGAGTAATATCAAAGAGTTCATCAACTCGCAAAAGATTTTCAATGCGTCCATAGAAGAAAAACTACTCAAAATTGATGATTTGGCTAGGAGCATTGATAGAATGTCTATTGATATTGATGATTTAAAAGTTAGATGTGCTCCTCCCAAGATCAATATGGATGAAACTTTGAAAGCTATGCATGTTTCCATGAATAAGAGTAAAGAAAGAACTGCCCAGACTCGTGCTAGACATGAATGGCTTAAAAAGGCGTGTTCTCGTGATGAAAATTACGAAGATCTTAAAGTGCTTGGTGTGACTCCCATTGAATCCTTGTTTTCTAGTGTCAAACCTAATGATGATGGGGCTGGATATGAATCCACCTTGGTTGAAAAATGCCCCAATGATTCGGAGACTATCTATCTTGATGCTAAAAGCACTGAAAGTGGAGTAGAGGATATCAAAACTTTGAGTAGTAATGAAACTACTACTTTGGATTTCAAGGAATTCAATTATGATAGTTGCTCTTTGATTGAATGTATTTCCTTGATGCAATCCATGCTAAACTCTCCACACGCTTATAGCCAAAACAAGGCCTTTACCGATCATATCGTTGATGCTATGATAAAATCTCTTGAAGAGAAACTTGAGTTGGAAGTTTTATTCCTAGAAAGCTTCATGATGAGTGGGAACCTACTATCAAAATCAAAATCAAAAACTACGAATGCAATGCTTTGTGTGATTTGGGTGCTAGTGTTTCCGCGATTCCAAAGTCTTTATGTGATGTTCTAGGCTTTAATGAGATTGAGGAGTGCTCTCTTAATTTGCATCTTGCGGATTCTACTATTAAGAAACCCATGGGAAGGATCAATGATGTTCTTATTATTGGAAATAGGAACTATGTACACATGGATTTCATTGTGCTTGATATTGATTGCAATCCTACATGTCCTATCATTCTTGGTAGACCTTTCCTAAGGACTATTGGTGCTATCATTGATATGAAGGAAGGGGATATTATATTTCAATTTACTTTAAAGAAGGACATGGAGCATTTTCCTAGAAAGAAAATAAGATTGCCTTATGAATCCATGATGAGGGCTACTTATGGTTTGAGCACCAAAGACGACGATATGTGATTCTATCACCTCATGCCTAGCTAAGGGTGTTAAACAATAGCGCTTGTTGGGAGGCAACCCAATGAATTTATCTTTGCTTTTTTGCTTTCTATTTTGTTGCGTACACACCATCATGATTCTGTTATGATTGTGTCTTTTGTGTTTCTTTTTGTGTTTGAGCCAAGTAAAACCTTTATGACTAGTTTGGTGATGGTTGTTTGATCCTGCTGCAAAAAGACAGAAACTTTTTTCTCGCGAAATTATTTTTCATTTTTATCCAGAAAGAGATTTTGAGTTGATTCTTTTTGCTTGTGGTTGATATGCCAATTGCGCAAACTGTCGTAACTTGTCAGAATTTTTGAGATACCAGAAGTATACAAAGTATACAGATTGCTACAGACTGGTCTGTTTTTGACAGGTTCTGTTTTTGTTGTGTTGGTTGCTAGTTTTGATGAAACTATGGATAATATCGGGGGGTACTAGCCATGGAAAAGTGAGAATAAATTAATCTAACACCAATATAAATAGAAATCAAGTTTGCTACAGTGCCTCAAGAGGTGGTAGTTTGTTTTCTTGTGCTAATGATATCACGGGTTTCTGTTTAAAGTTTTGTGTTGTGAAGTCTTCAAGTTTTGGGTCATGTTCTCATGGACAAAGGGATAAAGAATGGAAAGAGCTCAAGCTTGGGGATGCCCAAGGCACCCCAAGCCAAATTCAAGGACACCAAAAAGCCTAAGCTTGGGGATGCCCCGGGAAGGCATCCCTTCTTTCGTCTTCAATCCATCGGTAACATTACTTGGAGCTATATTTTTATTCACCAGATGATATGTGTTTTGCTTGGAGCGTCTTGTATCGTAGGAGTCTTTTATTTTTGTTGTGTCACAATCATCCTTTCTGCACACATTTTGAGAGAGACATGCACTCATCGTGATTTTGCTAGAATACTCTTTGAGCTTCGCTTATATCTTTTGAGTTAGGCAATTCAGCTCACATGTGCTTCACTTAGACCTTTTAGAGCACGACGGTGTCATATTTTGGAGAAATAAAAACTCTTGATCTTCACTTATATCTTTTTGATAGTGCTCTCTCTAAGAAACTTGGTAATTGGCGTGTGCTATGAAAGTAGTCCTAAAGATGATAGGCATCAAAAGAGGATAAAATAAAAACTTTCATATTCAAGTGCATTGATTAGTAAGAGAAGTTTGATTCCTCACAATTAGTTTTGAGATATGGATATGGTAATATTAGAGTCATGTTAGTAAGGTGTTGTGAATCTAGAAATACTTGTGTTGAGGTTCGTTATTCCCGTAGCATGCACGTATGGTGAACCGCTATGTTAGGAAGTCGGAGCATAATTGATTTATTGATTGTCATCCTTTGTGTGGCGGTCGGGATCGCGCGATGGTTAACACCTACCAACCCTTCCCCTAGAAGTATGCGTTTAGCACTTTGTTTCGATTACTAATAAAAACTTTCGCAATAAGTATATGAGTTCTTCATGACTAATGTGAGTCAATGGTATAGATGCACTTTCACCTTCCACCATTGCTAGCCTCTCTAGTACCGCGCAACTTTCTCCGGTGCACAAACCCACCATATACCTTCCTCAAAACAGCCATCATACCTACCTATTATGGCATTTTCATAGCCATTCTGAGATATATTGACATGCAACTCCCACCGTTCCGTCTCATGACATGTGTCGTCGCTTTCATATTTCCATTGCATGATCTTAAGATAGCTAGCGAGATGTCGTCGCTTTCATATTGCCATTGCATGATCTTAAGATAGCTAGCTAGCTAGATCGTTGCACATCCCGGTACACTGCCGGAGGCATTTCATATAGAGTCATCATTGTTCTAAGTATTGAGTTGTGAGTAAATAAAAGTGTGATGATCATCATTATTAGAGCATTGTCCCATGTGAGGAATAAAAAAAAGAGGCCAAAGATGCCCACCAAAAAAGAGAGGCCAAAGAGCCCAAACCAAAAAAAAGAGAAAAGGAGCGAAGGGACAACGCTAATATCTCTTTCCACACTTGTGCTTTATAATAGCACCATGTTCTTCATGATTGAGAGTCTCTTGATTTGTCACCACCATATGCTAGTGGGAATCTTCGTTATATAACTTGGCTTGTATATTCCAATGATGGGCTTCCTCAAAATTGCCCTAGGTCTTCGTGAGCAAGCAAGTTGGATGCACACCCACTAGTTCTTCTTTTGAGCTTTCACATACTTATAGCTCTAAGTGATCCATTGCATGGTAATCCCTACTCTTTCACATTGATATCTATTAATGGGCATCTCCATAGCCCTTTGATACGCCGAGTCGATGTGACCATATCCTCCTTTTTTGTCTTACAACCTCCACCACACTCTATTCCACCTATAGTGCTATATCCATGGCTCACGCTCATGTATTGTGTGAAAGTTGAAAAAGGTTTGAGAAAGTAAGAGTGCGAAAACAATTACTTGGCCAATACCGGGGTTGTGCATGATTTAAATTAGTTGTATGGGGAAGATGGAGCATAGCCAGACTATATGATTTTGTAGGGATAACTTTCTTTGGCCTTGTTATTTCGAAAGTTCATGATCACTTTGCTAGTATGCTTGAAGTATTATTTTTTTCATGTCAATAGTAAACTATTGTTTTCAATCTTACGGATCTGAAAATTCATGCCACAAGAAAGAAGTTACAAAGGACAAATTTGTTAGGTAATATTCCACATCAAAAATTCGTTCTTTATCACTTCCCTACTCGAGGACGAGCAGGAGTTAAGCTTGGGGATGCTTGATACGTATGCAACGTATCTATAATTTTTAATGGTTCCATGCTATTATCTTGTCAAACTTTGGATGTTTTGTATGCCTTCTATATATTTTTTGGGAGTAACTTATTAACTCAGTGCCAAGTGACAGTTCCTGTTTTTTCCGTGTTTTGACCCTTTTCACAGGAGAATATTAAACGAAGTCCAAACGGAATAAAACTTCCGAAAATATTTTTCCGGAAGAGAAGATACACAGGGGGCGTGAGAACCAAGGCAGAGGCCACCAGGGGAGGCCACAAGCCCCCTAGGCGCGGCCAGGGGGCCATGCCTAGCAGGCTTGTGGGCCCGTTGTGGATCGTCTGCCTACCTCTTCCACCTATAAATTCCAGAAAAATCCAAAACTATGCGAGAGATCCACGAAAATACTTTTCCGCCGCCGCAAGCTTCTGTCTCCGCAAGATCCCATCTGGGGCACGTTCTGGTGCCCTGATGGAGGGGGATTCGGATGCGGAGGGCTTCTTCATCAACACCATTGCCTCTCCGATGATGCGTGAGTAGTTCACCATAGACCTTCGGGTCCATAGCTAGTAGCTAGATGGCTTCTTCTCTCTCTTGGATCATCAATACAAAGTTCTCCATGATCTTCATGGAGATATATCCGATGTAATCTTCTTTTGCGGTGTGTTTGTCGAGATCCGATGAATTGTGGATTTATGATCAGATTATCTATGAATCTTATTTGAGTTTCTTCTGATCTCTTATATGCATGATTTCATATCCTTGTAATTCTCTTCGAGTTGTGGGTTTTGTTTGGCCAACTTGATCTATGATTCTTGCAATGGGAGAAGTGCTTGGTTTTGGGTTCATACCGTGCGGTGACCTCACCCAGTGACAGAAGGGGTAGCGAGGCATGCATCATGTTGTTGCCATCAAGGGTAAAAAGATGGGGTTTACATCATTGGTTTGAGTTTATCCCTCTACATCATGTCATCTTGCTTAAGGCGTTACTCTGTTCGTCATGAACTCAATACACTAGATGCATGCTGGATAGCGGTCGATGTGTGGAGTAATAGTAGTAGATGCAGAAAGTATAGGTCTACTTGTCTCGGACGTGATGCCTATATGTATCATCATTGCCTTAGATAACGTCATGACTTTGCGCGGTTCTATCAATTGCTCGACAGTAATTTGTTCGCCCATCGTAATATTTGCTATTTTGAGAGAAGCCTCTAGTGAACACTATGCCCCCCGGGTCTACTTCACATCATATTTTCAGCCTTACACTTTTACTTCGTTGCACTTTCCGCCTTCAGATCTCACTTTGCAATCAATCTTGAAGGGATTGACAACCCCTTTATAGCGTTGGGTGCAAGCTCGTTTGTGTTTGCGCAGGTACTCTAGAAACTTGGCTTGGTTCTCAAACTGAGGGAAATACTTACTGCTACTGTGCTGCATCACCCTTTCCTCTTCAAGGGAAAAACTAACGCAAGCTCAAGAGGTAGAAGTACCTCCCTCTCTGAGCGGTTGTACTTCGTCGGACTTTTTGTGAATACTTTTCCAGCGGTGGTAGGCTCGGTAGTAGTATTTCTACCACCGTGGCTTTGCGTCAGCCTAGCGGTAGTACCGCTCAGTCCTGGCGGTAGTACCGCTGGGGCTTGCGGTAGTACCACTTCCTCCAGGCGTTAGTACCGCTAGGGACCGCTGCTCCCAAGTGGTAGTACCGCCAGGGGCGTGCTGACGGTGGGGGTAACGGTTGGACTTGTTCCCCCAGTATATAAAGGGTTCACCTACGTCACAAACCCTACCTTTAACCCTCCAAGACTCCATTGTTGCTCCCTAAGCTCATATGTGCCTGATCTCTCTCCCTAGCCAATCAAACTTTTTGATTTCCTAGGGATTGGTTGAGAAGGCCAAGATCTACACTTCCACCAAGAAAAAATTGATTCCCCCCACTAATCCCTTGCGTATCTTGCTACTCTTGGGTGTTTGAGCACCCTAGACGGTTGAGGTCACCTCGGAGCCACATTCCATTGTGGTGAAGCTCCGTGGTCTTGTTGGGAGCCTCCAAGCTTTGTGTGGAGATAGACCCAACCTTGTTTGTAAAGGTTCGGTCGCCGCCTTCAAGGGCACCTATAGTGGAATCACGACACCTTTCATTGTGTGAGGGTGTGAGGAGAAAACGGTGGCCCTAGTGGCTTATTGGGGAGCATTGTGCCTCCACACCGCTCCAACGGAGACATACTTCCTGTCAAAGGGAAGGAACTTCGGTAACACATCCTCGTCTTCATCGGTTCCACTTGCAATTATCTCTTACCTTTACATCGTGTATGCTATTGTTGTAGAGTATTTCTTACTAGCTTTAGTGGTCATAGCAGGTAGCATCATATAGGTTGCTCACCTAGTTATTATTTTAGAGAACCTTTATGTTGCTAACCCTAACTTGTTAAGAAAAGCTAAAAATTGGTAGTTGCCTATTCACCCCCCCCCCTCTAGTCAACCATATCGATCCTTTCAATTGGTATCAGAGCCACGTCTCTTTATTAAGGGTTTCACCACCCGAAGAGTATGGATGACGATGAGGAGGGAGTCCATGGACCACCCGAGGTCGTGGCCTTGACTTCGGTCACAAGGGACGACTTGAATGCGGCTATGGCCAACCTGAGGACGTCCTTGACGAACGAAGTCAAGAACATGCTTAAAGAGTTACTTGAGGGGATTAAAAGTTCCCCCGAACCGGCGTTGGTGGTTAAACCTGCCAACACGGATTCATAGGCCAATTCCTCCAAGGAAGCGGCTAAAGGTATGTGACCTTCTTCCCCTCTCGACAATAATGGGACTCGAACCTATGCCTCGGTTCCACCTCCCCGGGTCTACGGAGGACCAGTTCCTACACCGCGTATCAACCATCTTGGTCCTCCTCCTAAGCCTGTTAATGGTGATTTTGCTAACTGGGTGTTTTCCATTAAGTCTCATTTGAATCACAACTCAACAAACTTATGGAGAATCATTGAGCAAGGCTACTATCCGCATGACCCAAGCAACCTCGCTCCAAGAGAAGAAGCGGACAATCAATATAATCACTCTGCATTATTCATTCTCCAGTCCACACTGCCTCTTGAAGATCTTCCTCACTTGCGCCCCTTCACTCGGGCTAAGGACTGTTGGGAGCACATTATGGCGATGTACAAGGGAAGCTCAAGCATTCAACGGTCCAACTATGAAGTGGTTCTTGATGAGGCCGATGAGTTTGTGATGAAGGAAGATGAGGACCCTCGAGATCTCTATCGAAGGGTGTGTGCTATTGTTGTTGCCCTCAAGGATCATGGAAGCAAGGATGTGGATGACACATGGATCAAGCGCAAGTTTCTCAAGGCCATCACGCCATTCAACAAAACCATGTCATCCGTCATTCGCCAACGACCTGATTTCCACTCCTTGTCCTCGAGTGAGGTGTTGGATGAATTCATTGCAATGACTATCATGAACAAGACTATTGATAATGCTCTTGCTCGCGTTCGGTCAAAGACTGCTTCACCCAACCTTGCCTTGAAAGCCAAGGCTGCTTGTGAAGAAGAAGAAGAGGAAGAGGAAGAGGAAGGCTGCCCTGAAGACACTAAGTATGCTTATCACGAGCACATGGCTCTTGCATCAAGGCAATTTTGGGGCACCAAGAGAAACTCAAGGCCCAATTTCTCCAAGAATAACTGAAGTGGGTTCAAGACCAAGCAGCGTGTGAGGACATGCTATAACTGTGGCAATATGAGTCACTTCGTGGCAGAGTATCCCTATGAGAAGAGGGAAGACAATGGTGGAAAGCTCATTCGCAAAGACAAAGACAAGTCTTTCCCAAACAAGAACAACTTTATCAAGAAACCCCATCCAAAGGGTATGGTGGCACTTGAAGAGCACCCCTCTGATGATGATGACGATGATGATATGGTGGCAATGGCTACTGTAGACATTGCCACCTCCTCTCGCAAGGTGTCTCCCTTTGGCGCCCCCAACGACAACCGCATCGCCAAGTGCTTTATGGCCAAAGGCATCGATCAGGTAACGCCCAGCATTAAGACCACCATCACTAATGCTCCTTCATTGTTAAACCATGTTGATGTTCGTGAAGTTGTGGAACTTAATGAGCATGATTTTGACAAATTTCTGTGTAAAATCAAAGGAGAATCCAAGAAGCACTTTGTTGCTCTTTTGGAACAACTGGGTGAGGCTAGTGACCTTATCGAGTCTCATGAGGAGACTATCTCCGAGATGCAGGGACATACTCGTGACTATGCCGATGAGATTGCTGAATTGTCTAGTGCTCTAGAAAAAGATAGCAGTCTTCGTTTGGCTCTTGAGGAGTCACACAACGATGATTGTACTAAATTACAAAAGGAGATAGATCACGCTATTGTTCTTACACGTGTGCTTAAATCTGAAAAGGTTGCACTTGGGGTTGGCCATGACAGACTCAAGGAGGAGTTCGATACACTTGACAAGGCCCACAAGGTCTTGAAAGGTGCTCATTTCTCTGTGAAAGAGTCTCATGATCAACTCCAAGCAAAGCTTACCAAGGAGATCTCTACATGTCTTCCCTTTGTCATAATTGATAATGCTTGTGCAACTAACCCTTGTTGTGAGCATGTACATCTTGTGGAGGAAAATGCTAAGTTGAAGGATCAACTTGAGAAGGGACTTGTGTCATGCATCCAAGGCGAGAAGAACCTAAACGACCTTTTGAGTAATCAAAAGGGAGTTGTAGGAAAGGAGGGACTTGGACTTACATTCAAGTCCAAAAGGAAAAGGAAGAACAGGAACAAGCGATCTCCTACCCTCATGGACATCTTTGTCAAAGACGACGAAGGGACTCAGAAGGAGAACATGAACAAGGTGGAGGATGGTATTGTCAAGAAGGACAAAACCATTCCTACCAACACAGCCGGCAAATTTAATCCCTCTTATGTTTTATGTCGTGCTGGTGATGGGCATGTTTATGCCAGATTTGTTGGTTCTTACTATGAGTCCATTGAATGGGATATTTGGGTTCCTAAGACCCTTGTTTCTAACATCAAAGGGCCCATTCAAAAATGGGTACCTAAAACCAAGCCTTGATCTATTGCAGGAGTTTGCTTCCAGTGGGGTGTCATGGTTGCTCGATAGTGGAGCAACAAATCATATGACCAGAAGCAAGGACTTAGTGGTGTATGTGCATCCTTCCCCATCTATGCCCACCTATGTCCAATTTGCTGATGCTTCAACGTCCAAGGTATTGGGATTTGGTAAGGTGGTCATATCTCAAGAGTTATCGATTGAGAAGGTCATGCTTGTTGAGTCCCTTGCTTACAATTTACTTTCTCTTCATCAACTTGCAATTATGGGCTTTGCCACATTCTTTAATCTTGATACCATGGTCCTTTTGTGGAGCAAGACTCCTAAAATAGCCTATGTTGGATATGTCGAAAATGGTCTCTATGTGGTGAACTTTTAACAGCGACCCACTAAGACTGTGACTTGTCTAATGGCTAAAGTTGATGTGGGCTGGCTTTGGCATCGCCGACTAGCTCATGTCAATATGAGATCTTTGCAAAGTCTCCTCAAAGGGGACCATGTTCGTGGACTAACGAATGTGCGTTTTGCCAGAGATTGTGCTTGCAGTGCCTGTATTGAAGGGAAGATTCATGAGACTGCTCATCGCCCCACGACTCTCATTTACACTAAGAGGCCTTTGGAGCTCCTTCATATGGATCTCTTTGGCCCTCCATCCTTTCATAGTCTTGGGGCAGAAAGTACTGCTTGGTGATTGTTGATGATTACTCAAGATACACTTGGGTATATTTATTCAATAGGAAGAGTGAGACTCAACAAACCGTCATCAACTTTCTAATGAAGCTCAACGTCAACATGAAGCAAAGATTTTGATGATTAGAAGTGACAACGGCACCGAGTTCAAGAACTACACCTTGGATGAGTTCCTTAGTGATGAGGGAATCAAGCATCAATATTCAACACCATACACCCCTCAACAAAATGGTGTGGCGGAGAGGAAGAACCGGACGTTGATGGATGCGACAAGAACAATGATGGCAGAATTCAAATCTCCGTATAACTTTTGGGCCGAAGCCATCAACACAGCATGTCATGCATCCAATCGGCTCTATATCCGCAAAGGCTTGAACAAGACCCCATATGAGATTCTCACCAGAAACAAACCCAACCTCAAGTACTTCACAGTATTCGGGTGTAAGTGTTTCATTCTCAAGAAAGGTGCACGCTTAGCTAAATTTGATTCTAGAGCTCAAGAGGGCATTTTTGTTGGTTATGCCACAAACTCTCATGCTTACAGTGTCCTCAACAAGTCCACCGGGCTCATTGAGGAAACATGTAACATGGAGTTTGATAAAAATAATGACTCCTAAGTGGAGCAAAGTGGTCTTTGTGATGTAGGTGATGAAATTCCTCCCCAAGCCATAAGAATAATGGGGATTGGTCAAATACTCCCCATTGAGGAACCCCTTGTGGCCGAAGGAGAAGGACAATGCTCTACTCAAGTGAAGCCATCACCCTCGCTAGCCCCACACGCTTCCGATGAACAAAGAGAAAACCCTCAACCAACTGAACAGGATCAAGGGCAATATCAACCACTTGAAGATGGTGATGCATCACATGATGTCCAAGTGCTTACACAAGGTTCCGAATATGCTCAAGATCCAGTGGAGCCACAAGATCAAGATCATGAGCAGCCACAAGATCAAGAACAAACCAGTGAGCCTGGTCAAGACGAAAATCAAGTTGATCAGGATGCTGCTTCTCAATTTCCTTCTACAGCACCTAAGAGGGGTCGTGCTGCCAAGGAAGGATCAAATATCAAGGCCAAGCAACGTAATCAAGTTGATGCTCCCCAATTATCATGCGCGGAAATCTTGGAGCGTCGCGCAGTCAAGATAGCATCCAAGCTGAGAGTCAAATCACATCTTATGAAGAATGTGCTTGGAAGTTTAAAAAGGGGAGTATCCACTCGTCAACAAATTTTAAATTTTTGTGAGTATCACGTGTTTGTTTCGTATTGTGAACCTCAACAGGTACAGGAAGCGCTCGATGATGAGGATTGGCTTATGGCCATGCATGAAGAACTAAACAACTTCGAGCGTAATCAAGTCTGGAAATTAGTGCCAAGACCAAAGGAGGAACATAATGTCATTGGGACCAAATGGATCTTCAAAAACAAGCAAGATGCCAATGGGATTGTGGTTCGAAACAAGGCGAGATTGGTGGCTCAAGGCTACTCCCAAGTCGAGGGTATCGACTACGGTGATACCTTTGCCCCTGTTGCTCGTCTAGAATCTATTCGCATGCTGCTTGCATTTGCATCTCATCATGATTTCAAATTCCAACAAATGGATGTGAAAAGTGCTTTCCTTAATGGTCCTTTAAATGAGTTGGTATATGTCAAACAACCCCCGGGATTCGAACATCGCAAGCTCCCCAATCATGTATATAAACTTAATAAGGCACTCTATGGCCTTAAACAAGCCCCACGTGTGTGGCATGAGTACCTCACCGACTTATTACAAGATCGTGGGTTTGAAATAGGGAAGATTGATCCCACTCTTTTTACCAAGAAGGTCAAAGGGGATTTGTTCGTATGCCAGCTATATGTTGATGATATTATTTTTGGTTCCCCCAACGAATCTTTCAATGAATAATTTGCCGCACTAATGACTGATGACCCACAAGTGTAGGGGATCTATCGTAGTCCTCTCGATAAGTAAGAGTGTTGAACCCAACGAGGAGCAGAAGGAACTGACAAGTGGTTTCCAGCAAGGTATTCTCTGCAGGCATTGAAATTATCGGTAACAGATAGTTCTGTGATAAGATAATTTGTAGCGAGTAGCATGTAACAATAGTAACAAAGGTGCCGCAAGATGGCCCAATCCCTTTTGTAGCAAGGGACAAGCCTGGACGAACTCTTATATGAGGTGAAACGCTCCCGAGGACACATAGGAATTTCTGTCAAGCTAGTTTTCATCATGTTTTTATGATTCGCGTTCGCTACTTTGATATTTTGATATGTGGGTGGACCGGTGCTTGGGTGCTGCCCTTACTTGGATAAACATCCCACTTATGATTAACCCCTACGGCAAGCATCCGCAACTACGAAAGAAGAATTAAGACAAAGTCTAACCATAGCATTAAACTAGTGGCTCCAAATCAGTCCCTTACGAAGCAACGCATAAACTAGGGTTTAAGCTTCTGTCACTCTAGCAACCCATCATCTACTTATTACTTCCCAATGCCTTCCTATAGGCCCAAATAATGGTGAAGTGTCATGTAGTCGACGTTCACATAACACCACTAGAGGAAAGACAACATACATCGCATCAAAATATCGAACGAATACCAAATTCACATGACTACTTATAGCAAGACTTATCCCATGTCCTCGGGAACAAAAGTGACTACTCACAAAGAATAATTATGTTCATGACCAGAGAGGTATTGAATAGCATTAAGGATCTGAACATATGATCTTCCACCGAGTAATCCAACTAGCATCAACTACAAAGAGTAATTAACACTACTAGCAACCTTACAAGTACCAATCGGAGTCGCGAGACGGAGATTGGTTACAAGAGATGAACTAGGGTTTGGATATGAGATGGTGTTGATGAAGATGTTGATGGAGATGAGTCCCCTCCGATGAGAGGAGTGTTGGTGATGACGATGGCGACGGTTTCCCCCTCCGGGAGGGAAGTTTCCCCAGCAGGAAGGCCCTGCCGAAGCTCTAGATTGGTTCTGCTCAAGTTCCGCCTCGTGGCGGCGGCGTCTCTTCCCGAAAGCCTCTTGTTTTTTTCTGGGACGAAACCCTCCTTATAGCAGAAGATGGGAGCCGAAGGGGTAACATGGGGCCCACAAGCCACCCAGGCGCGGCCAGGGGGGTAGGTCGCGCCTGGCAGGCTTGTGGCCTCCTGGTGGCTCCCCTCCGGTACTTCTTCCGCTCAGTATTTTTTATAAAATCCAAAATAATTACTCGTTGATTTTCACGGCTTTTGGAGTTGTGCAGAATAGGTATCTCAAACTTGCTCCTTTTCCAGCCCAGAATTCCAGGTGTCGGCATTCTCCCTCTTCGAGTAAACCTTATAAAATAAGAGAGAAAAGGCATAAGTATTGTACCGTAAAGTGTAATAACAGCCCATAAAGCGATAAATATCAACATAAAAGCATGATGCAAAATGGATGTATCAACTCCCCCAAGCTTAGACCTCGATTGTCCTCAAGCGGAAGCCGAGATCAATAAATATGCCCACATGTTTAGAGATAGAGGTGTCGATAAAAAAAATACGGACATGCATGCATCATGATCATATTTAGAACAAAAATAACGTCATATAATCTCTTATGCTAAAGTGACAATTCCTTCACAAAGTAAAGTATGGATCAAGAACCTTATTGAGAATTAACAACCAATAGCCTTTAGTCATTGAAGCAACTGCAATTTATCATAACATCGGGAAGAGTCAAATAAGAGCTTGTAAAGCAAATCCACATACTCAATCATCCTTTCGTCTTCTACAATTGCTAATACTCACGTGGTACTCACGAGATCAAAGTTTCAGTTGGACACAGAGAAAGATAGGGGCTTATAGTTTCGCCTCCCAACTACTTACCTCAAGGGTAATGTCAACAATAATAATTCATGAATACTTACTTCCAAGTTGACATATGAATATAGATCTTTCCCTAGTACATGACATTAGCCAAGATAATGGCGAAATAAGGAATTGGTGTCGATCACCATGACTCTTTTAAAGATAAAAAGTAAAAGTACAAGATAGGCCCTTCGCAGAGGGAAGCAGAGGTTGTCATGCGCTTTTGAGGTTTGGATGTGTGACCTCTTAGTGTGAAGGAACGTCACTTTATATTGCCTCCTGTGATAAAGAACTTTATTATGCAGTCTATCGCTTTTATGTCTTCCTCATCACAGGTTCATACAAAGCTTATTTTCCACACACTAATATATCATACATATTTAGGGAGCAATTTTTATTGCTTGCACCGATGACAACTTACTTGAGGGATCTTCTTCAATCCATAGGTAGGTATGGTGGACTCTCATGGCAAAACTGGGTTGAAGGTTTATGGATGCACAAGTAGTATCTCTACTTAGTGCGGAAGTTTTGGCTGATATGAGGTGGAAGCAAGCGTCACATGCTAAGGGATCTCTAATCATATAACATTATTCGGAACCAAGCAAACATAATTCATTATGTTGTCTTCCTTTTCCAACATCTACTTCTAAGCATGTTATAGTTTAATGAGTGTTCACAATCATAGACGGTGTCAAAGATGATATATTTATATGTGAACCTCTCTTTGTTTATTACTTCCTATTAATTGCAACAATGACCAAGGTCTACGTTTGTCCACCCACAACAAGTTTCAATCAACATTCTTTTTATATGTGAAGCCATCACTTCCCATAAGATCATTACATGATATTTCATGCTTTTGTTCTTTTATTATTCTTTTCTTTAGATCATGGCCTGAAGCAAGGCCCTTAACTAAAACACTCCTTATTATAACTCACAAACACGATTACATTGGGGGTAACACAAAGCAAAACTCAAGCCTAGATCATACTAAGAACTTTATTCTACTAGAGAAAGATAAAACCAAAAAGGATCGAACTAAGATAAAGGTAAAGGCAAAAGATGTGATGGTGATACGATACCGGGGCAACTCCCCCAAGCTTGGCACAAGCCAAGAGGAGTGCCCATACCCGTGCTTAATTGTCTTCCTTCAAAGGTGATGGTGGTGGAGTTGTTGCAATCTAGGGTTGATTCTCCGTCTTCCAAGGCATAGGTGCTCCATCATGGAAAGATGATCGAGTCTCCGCAATCCTCAAATCTGCATCCAACCGTATTGATTTAAATCTATACTCATACTCACAGTTTTGGTTCTGCAGGTCGTAGATCTGGGCTTGGAGGTGATCAATTCTGTCATAGAGCCTGGAGAGGTGCTTCCCGATGTCATTGGCATCGATCTTGTGCTTGTTGATGAACTCTGTGATCATCATGTGGTTGGCGTTGAGTCTGCGTTCCACCATCCCTTGGCACTTGAGGACTTGTTGCTCCATTGCTTCGAGTCTCGCCTCTACGCTTCCGGTCTTGTTGGGCCCCTCAACATCACGGATGTGCAGCACCCCCTCATGCATCTAGATAGATTGAGGGTGTTGCAGCACTCCCGCGAGGTAGGGATTGATGACCTTCTCGGAGAACTTGTCCTTCGGAACTTTTGGGGACACCATAGCGATCTAGATTTGTCTACACAACAGCTCGAAACGAAAACATAGGATATTTGATGATACGAGTGGCAGACCTTTTGGGAGAATATATAATGAATTTTTCCCGACCAAAAGGAGTATTCCACAAGAAAACGGAGTCCGGGAGGCACACGAGGTGCTCACAAGCCCCCAGGCGCGGCCACGGGGGTAGGTCGCGCCTGGCAGGCTTGTCGCCTCCTCATGCGCTTTCTGGACTACTTTAATTTTTTCTATTTTTCTAAAAAATCCAAAACGGAGAAAAATTGCTATGGGAAAAGTTTTGGAGTCGGTTTACTTACCAAATCACATACCTCTTCGTTTTTGGAGTCTGAATCAGGCTGATAAATATCCCTTATGTACTCCTACGGAGTTATGGTATTAATAATATTGCTTTCAACATTTATGGGAGTACCTGAGATATAATGCTTGATTCTTTGCCCATTTACAACTCTCGGAAAATTACCTTCCGTGTTGTTGATCTTTATGGCACCGGAACGATATACTTCCTCAACAATGTAAGGACCTTCCCATTTAGAGAGAAGCTTGCCTACAAAAAATCTTAAACGAGAATTGTATAGCAAGACATAATCACCTACATTGAACTCATGTTTTTGTATCCTTTTATCATGCCACCTCTTAACTTTTTCTTTAAACAACTTGGCGTTTTCATATGCCTGAGTTCTCCATTCATCAAGTGAGCTAATATCAAATAACCTCTTCTCACCAGCAAGTTTGAAATCAAAGTTGAGCTCTTTGATTGCCCAATAAACCTTATGCTCTAGCTCAAGAGGTAAATGACATGCTTTACCGTAAACCATTTTATACGGAGACATGCCCATGGGATTCTTATAAGCAGTTCTATGAGCCCACAATGCATCATCAAGCTTCTTAGACCAATTCTTTCTAGACCTATTAACAGTCTTTTGCAGAATTAGTTTAATTTCTCTATTACTTAGCTCTACTTGACCACTAGACTGAGGATGATAGGGAGATGCAATTCTATGGTTGACGTCATACTTAGCAAGCGTTTTACGGAAAGCAACATGAATAAAATGTGAACCACCATCAGTCATTAAATATCTAGGGACTCCAAATCTAGGGAAAATAACTTCTTTAAGCATCCTAATAGAGGTGTTGTGATCAACACTACTAGTTGGGATAGCTTCTACCCACTTAGTAACATAATCAACAGCAACTAGAATATGAGTATACCCGTTAGACTTTGGAAAAGGTCCCATATAATCAAAACCCCAAACATCAAATGGTTCAATGACAAGTGAATAATTCATAGGCATTTCCTGACGTTTACTGATATTACCTATTCTTTGGCATTCATCACAAGACAAGACAAACTTACGGGCGTCCTTGAAGAGAGTTGGCCAATAAAATCCCGATTGCAATACCTTATGTGCAGTTCTATCTCCCGCATGGTGTCCTCCGTAAGCCTCGGAGTGAAACTTCTGTAGGATCTGTCCTTGTTCATGCTCAGGTATACACGTCTAATAACACCATCTACTCCTTCTTTATAAAGGTGAGGATCATCACAAAAGTAATGTCTCAAATCAAAGAAGAATTTCTTCTTTTGTTGGTATGTGAAACTAGGTGGTATAAACTTAGCAACAATATAATTTGCATAATCAGCATACCATGGTGTACTACATGAAGCATTGATGACATTCAATTGCTCACCGGGAAAGCTATCATCAATTGGTTGTGGGTCATCAAGAACATTCTCCAACCTAGACAAGTTATCTGCTACGGGGTTCTCAGCACCCTTCCTATCAACAACATGCAAATCAAATTCTTGTAGCAAGAGAACCCAACTGATAAGTCTAGGTTTAGCATCTTTCTTTTCCATGAGATACTTAATAGCAGCATGATCAGTGTGAATAGTAACCTTGGAATCAACAATATAAGATCTGAACTTTTCACATGCAAACACGACTGCTAAAAATTCCTTTTCAGTAATAGCATAGTTTATTTGGGCATTGTCTAGAGTTTTACTAGCATAGTGAATAACATTCAATTTCTTATCAACTCTTTGTCCTAGAACAACACCAACAGTATAATCACTAGCATCACACATAATTTCAAAACGTAGGTTCCAATCAGGTGGTTGAACAATAGGTGCAGTTATCAAGGCCTTCTTAAGTATTTCAAATGCTTCTCACAATCATCATCGAAAACGAAAGGAATATCCTTTTGCAAGAGATTGGTAAGAGGCCTAGAAATCTTAGAGAAGTCTTTAATGAACCTTCTATACAAACCAACATGACCAAGGAAACTTGTTATACCTTTGATGTATGTAGGGCATGGCATTTTCTCGATCGCATCAACTTTAGCCTTATCGACTTCAATACCTCTTTCAGAAATTTTATGTCCTAAGACGATGCCTTCATTAACCATAAAGTGGCACTTCTCCCAATTCAAGACAAGGTTGGTATCTTTACATCTCTGCAAAACTCGATCAAGGTTGCTGAGGCAATCATCAAAAGAAGACCCGTAAATGGAGAAGTCATCCATGAAAACCTCAACAGTCTTTTCACAAAAGTCAGAGAATATAGCCATCGTACATCTTTGAAAGGTAGCAAGTGCATTACATAAGCCAAAAGGCATACGTCTATAAGCAAAGGTATCAAAAGGGCAGGTAAAAGTGGTTTTCTCGTGATCAGATTGTGCAACTGGTATTTGGGAGAAACCAGGATAACCATATAGAAAGCAGAAGTGTGTGTGTTTAGACAATCTTTCTAGCATTTGGTCAATAAAAGGCAAAGGGTAATGATCTTTCCTAGTGGCTTTATTCAATTTCCTAAAATCAATTACCATCGTGTAGCCAGTAACAATCCTCTGTGGGATCAATTCATCTTTATCATTAGGGACAACGATAATACCTCCCTTCTTAGGGACGCAATGCACCGGACTTACCCAATCACTATGAGCAACAGGATAGATAATACCTGCTTCCAGGAGCTTTAGTATTTCCTTTCTTACTACCTCTTTCATCTTAGGATTTAATCTTCGTTGATGATCGGCAACTGGTTTGGAATCAGGATCAGTTTTAATTTTATGCTGGCATAGAGTGGGACTAATGCCCTTAATATCATCAAGAGTATATCCAATAGCAGCACGGTGCTTCCTCAGAGTTTTCAATAATTTCTTTTCTTCGTGCTCTGAAAGTCTAGCACTAATAATAACATGATATATCTCTTTTTCATCAAGATAAGCATACTTAAGAGTATCAGGTAACTATTTAAGCTCAAACACAGGATCACCCTTTGGTGGGGGTGGATCTCCAAGTAGTTCAACAGGCAAATTATTCTTAAGGATAGGATGTTGTTCAAAGATAACTCTATCTATCTCATTCCTTTCATCCATATGCATATCATTTTCATGCTCAAGCAAGTATTGCTCTAAAGGATGAGTAGGAGGCACATCAATAGAAGCTAGAGCAATAATTTTATCCTTACTAGACAATTATTTTTCATGAGGTTGTCTACCAAACTTGGAGAAATTGAATTCGTGTGACACACCTTCAAAGCCAACAGTGACAGTTTGCTTCTCACAGTCAATATGAGCATTGACAGTATTGAGCAAAGGTCTGCCAAATATGATGGGACAAAAGCTATCTTGTGTGGTAGCAAGAATGAGAAAATCAGTAGGATACTTAATTTTACCACACAAGACTTCAACATCTCTAACAATTCCCAAAGGGCAGATAGTATCTTTATTGGCAAGCTGAATAGTAACATCAATAGATTCCATCTCGACAGGTGCAATCTCGTCTTTAATTTTATCATATAAAGATTGAGGTATTGCATTAACACTAGAACCCACGTCACATAAACCATGGTAACAATGATCTCCTATCTTAACAGAAACAACATGCATGCCAACAACAGGCCTATGTTTGTCTCTAGCATGAGGTTTAGCAATTCTAGCAGCATCTTCACAGAAGTGAATAACATGCCCATCAACATTGTCGGACGGGAGATCTTGGATGATAGCAATGCTAGGTTCAACTTTAATTTGCTCAGGGGGTGTAGGTGTTGTAATGTAGCCCTTACGTATCACAGTTGGAGCTTTAGCATGATCCTTTATTCTAACAGGGAAAGGTGGTTTCTCAATGTAAGCACTAGGAACAATAGGATCACTATAAGCAATGACTTTCTCTTCAACTGGATTGGGTTTAACCACATTGACTTCTATGGGAGGATGATATTTAAACCACTTCTCTTTAGGGAGATTAATATGAGCAGCAAATGATTCACATAATGAAGCTACTATCTCAGAGTCAAGCCCATGTTTAGCGCTAAAATCACAAAAAGTATTTGTTTCAACGAAGGATTTAACGCAATCGAACTTAAGATTCATACCTGACTCCTTACCTTCGTCAAACTCCCAATCTTCAGAGTTGCGTTTAATCCTTTCCAATATATTCCATTTGAAGTCAATATCTCTCTTCATAAAAGAACACGTACAAGAAGTGTCAAGCATGGTGCGATTATCATGAGAAAGCCGAGCATAGAAGTTTTGAATAATGATTTCTCTCGAGAGCTCATGGTTGGGGCATGAATATAACATTGACTTAAGCCTCCCCCAAGCTTGAGCGATACTTTCTCTATCACGAGGCCAAAAATTATACATATAATTCCGATCACGATGTACCAGATGCATAGGATAAAACTTTTGATGAAATTCCAATTTCAATCGGTTGTAGTTCCATGATCCAGTATCATCACATAGCCTATACCATGCCAATGCTTTATCCCTCAAAGATAAGGGAAAGACCTTCTTCTTGACCTCATCCTCAGGCAAACCTGCAAGCTTAAATAAACCACAAACTTCATCTACATAGATTAGATGCAAGTCGGGATGTGATGTTCCGTCTCCTGTAAAAGGATTAGACAACAGTTTCCCTAGCATACCCAATATTTTCACTAGGTGCAGTAGGTTGAGGAGCAACTCCTTGTGCTTCCGTTCGAGGTGAAGATACCTCGAACAAGCTCCTCAAAGGATTAGTTTCCATAGTGACAAGTGACAATAAATTTCAGCACACTTACCAAATTCCACTTACCAAAGGCGCTTCACTCCCCGGCAACGGCGCCAGAAAAGAGTCTTGATGACCCACAAGTGTAGGGGATCTATCGTAGTCCTTTCTATAAGTAAGAGTGTCAAACCCAACGAGGAGCAGAAGGAACTGACAAGTGGTTTCCAGCAAGGTATTCTCAACAGGCACTGAAATTATCGGTAACACATAGTTGTGTGATAAGATAATTTGTAGCGAGTAGCAAGTAACAATAGTAACAAAGGTGCAGCAAGATGGCCCAATCCCTTTTGTAGCAAGGGACAAGCCTGGACGAACTCTTATATGAGGTGGAGCGCTCCCGAGGACACATAGGAATTTCTGTCAAGCTAGTTTTCATCATGTTCATATGATTCGCGTTCACTACTTTGATATTTTGATATGTGGGTGGACCGGTGCTTGGGTGCTGCCCTATGGGGACCCCGGCTAGCAAGTCGAGTTCACCATGCCCAGTGACCCCAACTGTCCTTGACCGTGGACATGGCTATTCGAATAGTTTGACACTCTGCAGAGGTAGTACGCTGGACCCACGAGAAACGGGAAACATCCGTGTCATCCACGACTTGCGGTATATCACGTATACCCGAGGTAAGTACCCGATCATCATCTTTCCCCTGACGATACTAGATAAAGAGGTCCACTCGATTGGTACCCAGCCCACATGTTGTACGTCTTACGAGCATCGACTCTCGACAGTATCAACCATGCGTGGACCAACGGTGTGCCTGGAACTCATAATAATGGCATAGTCGTCCTACCTGGCACGACCCCATCACGAGAGTGACACCGATCACTCCCGCCACTAGTAATCTGGCTCTTTGCTAGTACCGACCAGAGTAATCAACAAAACCCCGTCCCATAAAAGGGTATCGTGGTCGTACTGGTAAGGTTAGGACGGTCGACACATCATAAATCTAATCCCATTTCCGAAACCACACACGCAAAATACCCGGTGCACCACTTCTCCAAAACTGGCCACCAACTCATCATCACCCTCGGGCATTAGTGGCACCCGACGGGGTTTTCATAAACTCTTTATTTTATTACATCAACATGCTCATGATAATATGCTCTATCTTTACTTGTCAACATGGTATTAGCTTGACCCTCAAGGGGTAGGGTCAAGCTCAATGCAATGATCTAACTTTAGTAACCCGCATGATAGTAGCGTGACCCTCATAGATGGTAAGATCAAGCTCATCATGCTCATGCTCCGAGGAGCCATGTGAATAACATCATCAACATGCAAGGGCTTTGAAGAAGCCTCCGGTGCCATCACCACAATGATGAACCGGCATCGTGATCACATGCAACGGGAAAATACCAACTATACTAGCATGCAACAATGTTTATGATCAAGTCATGGTCAAAGGGCTGCTTGCCTCGGTCAGCTAGGTATCCGGGGTCTTCGAGGTCTTCCGCTCCGAATCCTCCGTCACTCGGTAACTCTACCGTCGAGAAAGGAATAAATAAATAATAGCTCACACCAAAACAGATCACAAGGTGCTTTTAAAAATGTTGCAAAGCTTGAATAAATTCAGTTTATTATTTTGGAAAATGTTTCCTATGGTTTTTATTAGCTAAGCATATTTATTTAAAAGCAAACAGGAGCAAACAAATGCTTTTAATATCATTTTATTATACCAAAACAGATTCTGTTTTTGAAAAATGTCAAACTCTACAGAATCAATTACTACACATTTTAGAAAATTGTTGGTGGAAGAATCATATTTTTCTATTGGCTAAATATTTTTATAAAAATCATTTAAGCTTGCAGGTTAAAAATAAAAGAAAAGGCCAGGAGGGAAACCCAGCCGGCCCAGCCAGCTGACCGGCCACCAGGCGCGCGCGGGCGAGGTTCAAACCTGACATGCGGGCCCCTGGGGTCAGCGTCAGCGGCTGCGCGCGCTGGCTGCCCCAAGACACCGACAGGTGGGCTCCACCTGTCGGGTCCTTCTCCTACCTCCAGCCAGAGAGGTGGAGACGGACGCCGGCGAGGCTCCCGTTGCCCTCAGGCCAATCTAGGAGCGGGAACGGGTCCCTCGTTCCTTCGCCTACCTGCTCGTGGTCGGGACGTCACCGGAGGTGGTCTGGGTCGCCGGCGACGAGGTGACCGTGGGGGAAAGGTTTCGGGATGGCGTCGAGCTAGTGGCTTGGGGCACGGATTCACTCGGGGAAGTTGGGGGAAATGATCCTGGCGTCAAGGGAAGTGCAATGGGAGGTCGGGCGGCGCAGTTGCCGGCGTGTAGCCGTAGATCGACCGGAGCTCCGAGGCGGAGGGGCCTCGGTCGATCTCGAGCACCGGGGCTCTGCGAGCTCGATTGGGCGGCTAGGGAGAGTCTAGTGGTTGTGCTGAAGCTGCCTGGGGGTGCTGGGGTGACGAGGAGACCTATTTATAGGCCAGCGACGGTGAGCCGACTCGGGCGCGCCGGCGACTCACCGTGGCGCGTGTGCGTGCACAGTGAGGTGCTGGCCGCGAAACCACGGGTTCGGGACGTGGTTTAGGAACTTCTGGTGCATCGGCCGCAGAGGGAGAGCGAGTGGGGTCGAGCCGCAGCAACCGTGCATGCTCGGCCGCGTCGGGCGTGCGCGGGCACGCGTCGCCTGAGCTCTTGCGCGAGGAGAGGGGGCCCCTGATGGTAGCTTTGCACAGAGTGGCTGTCGGGGGAGCGTTTGGACATTACTGGGGAGGTTGGAACTGGCCTGGGGCGACGTCCCCTTGCTGGAGGTTCTCTGTAGCGCGCCCAGAGCGCAGTTTTGGCATGCCACGGCATGCTGGCGCGCTCTGGGGCACTTAGGACGTGTCCTCCATGTCCTGAGTGTTGCTGGGTGTGTGCCTAGCCGGTGTGTGCTAGTGGGAGCACGAGCTGGTCAAAGGAGGCAAGGAAAACCAGTGTTGCCAGCCCTGGCGTGCGACTCAAATTGAAGATCTTGTCACTAGTGCTTGGAGTTGGGGAGGGGCTGGTTGACTGAGTGCTCAGGGTGTTTTGGGGCTCTAACTCACCAAGTTTGGGGCTTTGCCATTGGGTAAAACAGTGGCTAGGAGGGGTTTTACCTTCCTGTCAGAAGGTGTTCGACAGTGATTTGGGGTGCTTCCACTCCACCACTGGAACTGACACTTAACAGGTTTGGTCTTGGGGTAAAAACATGGGGTTTCACCAAATTTGAGCTCCATTGAACAAGTTTAGCTTTGTAAACTTGGAAATGCTTCGAAATGACTAGTACTGTCATTTACAAAGGAAGTGTGGCCAATCAGAGTCTCACAAATCCCATCTTTGGTGTGGAGTCCTCATTTGGGGTGTCAACCACCTCTCCAAAGTTTCAGCTCCATTGGAGAAACTTTGCAATGTAGAGTTGTTCCAACTCTTCTCTGGACAGAGAGGGTTTTGGGCTCATTAGGTGCACTTCCCCACCTTGGATCAAGGTGAGATTTTATGTGAGCACCTAATATGGCTTGGGAGGGCTCCTGTAATTTTATGGGAATTTATTGAGATTATTTCCTTTGGAAACATCTCAAAAAGCTAAAATAGACAGAAATGGTTTTCAGGGTTTTACTCAAATAATATTAATATAAAATAGGGTTGAAAATCTTATATATGGAAAATATATGTCCTTATGAGCTTCCATGAATTTACTCAAAATTTTCTAAGGCAGGAAAGCAATTTTCCTTGTGGGAATATCATTTCTGGCCTTAGAAACAGACATAAATTTAAAATAGGAAAATAATATTTGAAATCACCAATTAATGTTTTTAATGAATGAAAATAATATTTGGATCAGATCACCAACTTTGGTTGGAAGTGCCACTTGGCTTCATGAGCTAGTAGTGTATCCCAACATGATGAAGGTGATCTTGATATAAAGGAAAAAGGGTTTTTGAAGAAAGCAAAATAATAAGTTTTTCATGGGTTTGAGTCATCAAGCAAGCAAGCATTCACTCACACAAGGGCTTACATTGCACTCACAACATTATTTGAAAAAGTTTTAACAAGCTCTGATTTTGCAACAAAAAAATACTTGTGGTAAAAAACAGGGTGTGACAGACCTATCCCTCTTACAAGAATCTCGTCCCCGAGATTCCTAAGCTAAGCGTTAAATAGCTCGGGAAATTCTGATCGGAGATAGTCTTCACGTTCCCACGTGGCTTCTGCTTCGGTATGGTTGCTCCATCGAACCTTGAAAAACTTGATGGTGCGGCTTCTGGTGCAACGTTCGGCTTCATCCAAAATGCGGATCGGTTTCTCGTGGTAGGTAAGGTCCGGTTGAAGGTCAATAGCTTGATGATCAATGTCCTTGTAAAGATCGGGACGGTTCGGCACTTGTAAACACTTCCGGAGTTGTGACACGTGAAACACGTTGTGCACACCCGAAAGCTCAGGAGGTAGCTCCAACTCATAAGCTACTTCCCCGCGCCTTGCCGTGATCTTGAAGGGTCCAATGAACCTTGGAGCTAGCTTCCCCTTGACATGGAAACGCTTGGTCCCCTTGAGAGGCGTGACTCGCAAGTACACCTGGTCTCCGGGAACAAACTCCACATCTCTGCGGCGAGGGTCCGCATAGCTCTTCTGCCTTGACTTAGCTGCCTTCAAGTTCTCTCGGACAAGCTGAACCTTGTTCCCTGCTTCCTGCAGTGCTTCTGGTCCGAAAACTAGTCCTTCACCGGTTTCGGACCAACTGAGCAGGGTGCGGCACTTCCGCTCATATAACGCTTCGAATGGGGCCATCTGAAGACTGGACTGGTAGCTATTGTTGTAAGAAAACTCAGCAAACGACAGGCAATCTTCCCACTTGGCACCATGAGCCAAAACATAGGCGTGGAGCATGTCCTCAAGTATCTGGTTTACCCTCTCGGTCTGTCCGCCCGTTCGCGGGTGGGAATCCATACTGAAGGAGAGTTTGGTTCCGAGAGCTTCTTGAAACTTCTTCCAGAATCTTAAGGTGAATTGCATGCCGCGGTCGGACACGATCTCCTTGGGAACTCCATGGAGACTCACCACTCAATGAATGTATAGACTGGCCAGTTGGCTGCCATCGTAGGTGGTGTTAACGGGGATGAAATGGGCCACCTTGGTCAAATGATCGACTATGACCCAAATGGAGTTATGACCCTTATTCGACCGGGACAACCCGGTGATGAAGTCCATGCCGACTTTATCCCACTTCCATTCCGGCACTTGGAGAGGTTGCAGCAATCCAGCAGGTCGCTGGTGTTCAGCCTTGACTCGCTGGCATACATCGCATTTAGCGACATAGGGGCCAATTTCTCTCTTCATGCCATGCCACCAGAATCGTTCTCGGAGGTCTTGGTACATCTTGGTACCACCTGGATGGATAGAGTACGGTGTGTCATGAGCCTCTTGCAGGATCAAGTCCTTAAGTTCGGCCTTGTTAGGTACGCATAAGCGCTTCCCGTACCACAGTACTCCTTGCTCATCAATCGAGAATCCTGGGGCTTTGCCTTCTCGCACCTTCCTCTTGAGGCCTTCGATACTCTTGTGTCCCTTCTGGGCTTCCTTGATGTCATCTGCCAGAGTAGGCTTGACTTCGAGGTTGGCCAGGTATCCTGGTTCGACTATCTCAAGCCCGAAGCTCTCCATCTCTTCATACAAGACGGCTAACCTTTCCTTGAGCATGACGTTCAAGGAGCCTGCCTTCCGGCTTAAGGCATCGGCTACCACGTTCGCCTTGCCGGGATGATACTGAATGCCGAGGTCGTAATCCTTGATTAACTCAAGCCATCTCCGCTGCCTCATATTCAGCTCCCTTTGAGTGAAGATATATTTCAGACTTTTGTGGTCTGTATATATCTCACATCGCTTCCCCAGAAGGTAATGTCGCCACGTCTTCAGAGCATGCACTACGGCTGCTAGCTCGAGATCATGGGTGGCGTAGTTCTCCTCATGCGGTCGCAGTTGCCGTGACAAGTACGCCACGACCCTTCCATCTTGCATCAGGACTCCACCGAGCCCGGTTCTAGAGGCATCACAATATATCACGAATTCCTTGTTGATGTCTGGGGTAGCCAATACCGTGGCGGTAGTTAGCCTCTTCTTCAAATCCTGGAAACTTTCTTCACACGCCGGTGTCCACTCGAACTTTCAGCCTTTCTTCAAGAGCTGAGTCATAGGTCGAGCGATGCTGGAGAATTCTTCTACAAACTTGCGGTAGTATCCCGCGAGCCCGAGGAAACTCCTGACATCCTTCACGTCCTTTGGTGATTCCCAGTTGGTCATTGTAGTAATCTTGGACTGATCTACGGCCAAACCGCTTGCCGTCAGGGTATGACCCAGAAATCCAACTTCGTTCAGCCAGAACTGACACTTGCTGAATTTGGCATAAAGTTGGTGCTCTCGAAGCTTTCCCAGAACTAACCTCAGGTGTTGCTCATGCTCCTCTTCGGACTTGGAGAAGATTAATATTTCATCGATGAACACGACGACAAACTTGTCCAAATATTCCATGAAGACCTTGTTCATGAGGTACATGAAGTAGGCTGGGGCATTTGTCAAACTGAAGGACATGACAGTGCATTCATATAGACCGTATCGGGTCACGAATGCAGTCTTGGGTATATCTTCGGGTCGAATCTTCAACTGGC
This sequence comes from Hordeum vulgare subsp. vulgare, assembly GCF_904849725.1. Classification (NCBI taxonomy): domain Eukaryota; kingdom Viridiplantae; phylum Streptophyta; class Magnoliopsida; order Poales; family Poaceae; genus Hordeum; species Hordeum vulgare. The sequence goes on along the minus strand of NC_058520.1, from coordinate 293,475,117 downwards.
AATATCCCGATCGATGATCGATCTTGGAAAATACCCTGGCCCCGTTTAAATGGTCAAACAGGTCTTCGATCTTGGGGAGCGAGTACTTGTTCTTAATTGTGACTTCATTAAGAGAACGGTAATCGACGCAGAGTCGAATGGTGCCATCCTTCTTTGAAACAAATAGAACAGGTGATCCCCAAGGTGATGCACTCGGACGGATGAACCTTTTCCCGAGTTGCTCATCCAGCTGCTTCTTCAGCTCTGCCAGCTCTTCGGAACCCATCCTGTAAGGCTTTTTATATATAGGCCTTGATCCGGGCATGAGCTCAATGATGAACTTGATATCTCGGTCAAGAGGCATTCCGGGTAGCTCGTCAGGAAAGACGTCCGGGTATTCAAAGACTACAGGCACTTGATCAAGCTCTACCTCGGATAGACTGTTGACTCGAGGCACTTGAGTCGATACTGGCTCAGAGACAAACTTGACCTTGACCCCTTGGTTGCTTTTCATGGTAATGGCCCTGTTGGCACAGTCCAAAAGACTCTGGTGCTTGGCCAACCAATCCATGCCGAGGATTACTTCTAAACCTTGCGATTTAAGCACGATGAGGTCTGCCAAGAAACTAGTTCCATTGATAACTATCTCGACCCTTCTACACCCTAGGTTGGTCCTCAATACTGCTCCCGGGGTTTGAATTGCCATCTGTCCACGGAGTAGAGTGGGTTTTAAACCACACTTCTCCACAAACCTTTGAGTAACAAAAGAATGCGAGGCACCACAATCAAGCAACACTGTTGCTGGAGTTGAGTTGACGAGGAACGTACCCAGAATGCAGTCCGGGTCTTCCTATGCCTCTTCTGCAGTGATGTGATTGATCCGGCCCCTGCCATTGAACTGCTGGTTGCGGGGAGCCTGGTTCCTTCTTGGTGCACCTTGACCGGGGTTGGGTGCATTGGGACGCGGTGCGTCGGGCTTCTTGTTGGGGCACTGCCTAGAATAGTGCCCGGTCTGACCACACCCAAAGCAGGTGACCTGCCCCAGAGGGTTGGTCTTGACTCCACCGTTGTTCGGCGGGTTGACTACTGGCTTGGCTTGCTGCTGAGGCTGATAATTCTGGCGGAACACCGGGTGCTTGTACTGCTGCTGCTGAAAGTTGGGTCTCGCAGGTGCTGACTGCCATGGTCTTGGTCTTGCGCTACTGGGTCCTCCATTGCCTATCAGTTTGCGCTTGCGGGTGTCGTCCATCGCACGACGCTTGTCTTCCAGCATAAGCGCCTTGTTAACCAACTCGCTGAAAGTCTTGCAGTCGCAAACCACCAGCTGGTATTGCAGGGACTGCTGTAACCCTTCCATGAAGCGTTCCACCTTAGCGGCCTCAGTGTTAACATCTTCGGGCGCATACCTCGACAAGAGGTTAAACTTCTGCAGGTACTCCTTCACAGTTCCACTGCCCTGCCTCAAGGCTCGGAATTCCCGCTTCTTAATGGTCATCATTCCAGGTGGAATGTGAGCCGCGCGAAATCCTTCCTTGAACATCACCCAAGTGATGACTTGCCCTATCCGCATGATCTGGAATCCATCCCACCATGCCCTGGCGGTGCCTCCGAGATAGTGAGAAGCATAAAGGACCTTCTCACGATCGTCGGTGCACTTGGCCAGCACAAGGAGGTCTTAAATGGTGCGGATCCAGTCATCGGCGTCCAGTGGTTCAGTCGTCTCCGTGAATATGGGGGGCGTAGTCCGCATGAACTCAGAAAGAGTAGAGCGGCCACCGCCATTCCCATTCCGCGGCGGGTTGTCCACCAGGACTTGAGTCAGCTGCTGAATAGCGGCATTGCTGGCTTGACGCTCCTCCCGAAGAGCTTGAAGGAACTGAGCCATCGTCAAGTTCTCAGGAGGAGGTGGTGGCGGAATGTCGCTAGGCTGCTCGTGGTGACCTCCAGCGTGAGCTTCTCCTTCGGTTCCCTGTGGCATTCCTGAGGAGCCGACGCCGGGGTTGCCGAAGGTGCTGTTGCGGGTTACATTCACCATCCTGTCATATAAACAGACAGGTCAAAATGCCACCTTGCTCGGAAATACAAGGATCCGTTCCTAGTAAGAGGGGGTCCAATGCGTGCAAGTGCCAAGTTTTCAAAACCAAAGTTTTTGACAAACGGAAATTGCATTCATAAAAACTAGGTGATGTAGTCACTTACAGGCTGCCTAAGGCAATATGTGAGTTACATCATACACACATACGTAAATTAAAAACGGATACATGGATACCCTATGCTCGGGGTATTCCTAATTGCCTATGCAAAATCCTACACGGCGGACTACTCGGTCTCAAAGGCGGGTTCAACGGAATGCTTATCTTCGTCTTCGCCTTCATCAACATCCTCTTCCTTTATAGGAGTGGAAGAAAGAATCCGCACATCACGGCGTCTCTTAGGCGAGGCGGCGAAGATCTCAGTGTACTCTTCCGCTGTCAGGCGGCGACTCCGAAGAGGGACTGCTTGGATGGGTAACACAGCACCCCTAGTAGCAACAGTTGTCCTTCCTTCAGGTGCGCCTGCCTTCTTTATCTTGCGATTCTGCATCTTTTCAGTGTGGAGCAGGCCCTTGACTAGGTGCAGCTCTTGGCGAAGCCTCGCTGATTCCTTAACCAGGAAATGCGTCAGGGTGTCCGACGAGAGGCTGAAGTAGGTCTGAAACCTTAATGGCATCCCATCCTCCATGGCTGGGGTGAGTGTCCAACTCCATCCACTCCTTCCTTAATGAAAGGTAGGTGACAAGTGACAGGCTCATTAGCCATCTCAGGGAGGATGCTGCGGAGACGCACGAGCGCCTCTCGTCTGGCCGTCTCCACTGCCAACATCAGCTCTCCCTGAAAGTGCGTTATATCGACTAGAGGGGGGTGAATAGGAGATTTTTAGAATTTCATCACTGAGGAAATTCCTTTTGAGGAAATTCCTCACTGATGACTAACTTACAGCGGAAACAGTTAAGGATCAGTTGTGCAATCGTTCACAATAGCAGTATTACAGAGTGAAGATTATGAAAACAGATTGCACAGCAAGCAGGCACGCAGAATACAGATGATGATTTACTCAAGTGAAGAATTTGGGGTTGAGGAAATTCAGAGAAAGTCTTCAGCAAATTCTTCAAACAGTCACAGTGAAAGTCATCAACACATAATGCAGAGAATGTAAAGTGTTGAGGAATTAGAACCCGATTCTTGGTGAAGACTGTTGTTGATGACCCAGTTCCAACTGCTGTGACAGTTGTACATCTGGTTTGGAGCGGCTTGGTATTTAAACCAAAAGACACCCAGTCCCGGGACACACAGTCCCTACCGTATTCTCCTTGAGCTAAGGACACACAGTCCTCGCCCAACACTCGTGGTAAGTCTTCAGGGCAGACTTCCAAACCCTCACAAACTCGGTCACCCGGCGATCCACAATTGACTGTTGGATTGCTCTAGACCATGACGCCTAACCGTCTGGAGGATGCACAGTCCTCAAAGGTAAAAGGCTTCAGTCCCACACAGGAACAACTTCTTCAGTGATGCTCAATCACTAGGTTTGGTTTGTGGTTTCGGTGGGTGGTGTATTTCCTCACTGATGATTTACACTCGAAAGCTCTGAGGAATTTGGGTTGCTCTTATGACAAGTGTCAGTTTCTAACGGAGCAGCCAACTAGCTAGTGGTTGTGGGGGGCGGCTATTTATAGCCTCGGAGCATCCCGACATGATTTGACATTAATGCCCTTAAATAATATGACCGTTGGAGTGGATAAGATCAGTGACTTGGCGTGGCTTATCGAAACGGTCGGGACTCTCAACTGTGAGAGTCCTCATGTCACTCATATTCCTCACTTGAGGCTTTTCGTAGGATTTGGCTTGGGTTGAGCATCATGAGGAAATCCATTCCATAGTGTTACTTTGACCCCCTTTAACAGTACGGTGTTCCTACTCATTAAGTGCGAAGAAAGTAGAACAGAAAACGTAAATCTTCATGCTTCAATTTCTTCAGAACGATTTTCTTCAGGAACCACCGATCTTATCAATATCAATATCTTCATGAGGAATATCAATTTCATCGCAAATTCTTCGTGATTCATTTCTTCAGCTTCAGACCAATTTCTTCAACTGAAGACATATATTTTTAGGGGTCGATATTCTTCAAATATCTCAAACTCCTCAATGACTTATAGATCCTGTGTACACTTATAAACACATTAGATACTTAACCTATAAGTCTTCAAACCACCAAAATCACTAAGGGGCACTAGATGCACTTACAATCTCCCCCTTTTTGGTGGTTGATGACAATTAGGTTAAGCTTCAACAGGGATCAAAAATATGAAGTGTAAATACTCATTTGAGGAATTTGAAAACAAGATTCACAGAGACTCCCCCTGAAGATGTGCATACCTTGAGGATTTTGCTTTTATAGCATATGCACATTGATGATTTATATCATGGAGATCTCCCCCTGAATCTTGTAAATCATGCATACATATAACATATCATATGAAGAAAAATGAAAATGCATGATGGCAAATGGTATCTGACGAATTCCAGCATGCGTGCATTAAAACTTGAGGAATAAGCATGCAAAGAAAAACGTTCAAAAAGCGTCAGAGTACCATCGGGCTTAAGTTACAACTCATTACATAAAAACTTCAGAAGAGCCAAGAGTTTGTAACTTAAATATAGTTCATAAGCCCCAAAAATAAATCCCGTTTGAAGACTAACTCTCAAGTTTCTCCCCCTTTGTCATCAAGTGACAAAAAGGGACAAACTGAGGACTAACGCCCGTGAAGACGTCATTTCTTTGCGGTTGATGAAGATCCTTGACGCTTCTTGCGGGTAGTCTTCTTTCTTGGTCCGGTTGCAGTGTCGAGTTGTTCCTCATCAGATTCGGCGGTGCGGAATGACGAGAAGGAGCTGTCTTCAAGATCTGGCACAGGAATGGGCCTGAACTTCTTCTTGGGAGGCCACGACCAGTCAAAGTCCTGCTCAAAGTTCAATTCTTCAAGCTCAGTCTGGGTCTTCAGATGTGCAAGGGTAGCCCAGGTGCGATCAAAAACCTCATGCAGATAGTGATGATTAAGCTTCACACTGTTTTGTGTCTCAGTGAGGGTTTTCACAATGGCACCAAACTGGTGTTTGACCCATTTGTGGTTGTGATCCACCTTCTGATGAAGACTGAGAAGAAGCTCTCTGGTGTTTAGCACGCGAGGAGGAACTGGGCTTGGCGGGCGAGTCTCAGTGTCGTCCCATGAGGAATATGCATCTGGTTCTTTAAATTGACCATCAAGAGGCCTGCTTCCTTCATCAATTACAGACTTCCCTTTTCCCTCAATGGGCTCGAAAGTCTTCTTGTTGACCCAGATAGGAGGCATATAACCAACATGGTTCTGGAAATCTGCGTGAAAGTTGATGCCTGTCCTTGTCCTGAGGAATCTCATGATCCATGGTGCATAAATTTTGTGATCATAGGGGCACATTGCATTGTCAGCCAAAGTCCTCAAGAAGAAATCATGGATATTCATGGGGATACCGTGAATGATGTTGAAGAGGATATTCTTCATGAGGCCGACGACATCTTCGTCATCATCATGGCCTTTGATTGGCGCTAGCACACTGCAGAGAATGCGGTAGACAGACCGTGGTGTGTACTTTAGCTCATGGACGAGGAATGTGGTTCTTGAGGATTTTCCTGCAGCCAAAGGCTTCATGAGGACTTCCATCATTCCATTTGGCAGCTCACGCTCACCATAAAGCTTCACTGCCCCTTCTGAAGGAATTGGTATGGGCAGTTCTCTGAGGAGTTCAGACGCTGGAGCCTTGTAGTGAGTATTTTGGGTCATCCAGTCGAACACCCAAGTGTTGATGTCATCAGCATTGCCCGAGATGTGCAGAGTTGAATAGAACTGAAGAATTAGCTCACTATTCCAATCTGATATGTCGGAGCACATAGGGAGCAAACCTGCATCATGGAGTACACTGAGAACTGGTTCCATGCAGGGAATCTCTTCAAGTTCAGCATGAGGAATGTGCCTGTGCTGGAATATCTTGTTGCGGCCACAGAGCACAGAAGCATAGTAGTTCATCTGCGTCCTTGTCCAAAACTTCAGATGCCTCATTTGAGGCTTGTCATAAGGATTCTCTCCGATGAAATACATGCGTTCTTCAAAGAAATTCTCTTTCTGAAACTTTGGTCTCTTCGAGAATGGCAAGCGCTGAACTGGATTGAGATTGTGCTGAGGAATGGGAGGGGAAACAACCATGGCAGATTCTGGGTTGAGGACAATGAATTCATTGTCAGGGGCGGGAACATTTTCTTCAGCAGTTTCCTCAGGATGACGAATTTCTTGTTCTAGCTGAGCATCAGGCTGAGGAATTTCTTCATCCTTCTCAGCTTGAGGAGTTTGATCAGCCTATTCAGTGGGAGGAGCCTGCTCAGACTGGACATTTTCTTCAGCTTGATTTTCATCAGCTGACTTTGTGGCAGACGCAGATTCATCAGCTGCTGCAGCTGAAGCTTCAGTAAACTCTTTCGAAGGAATATGAGGTTGAGGACTGTCATCAATTTGTATTTCCTCATCAGTATGCTCCTCGGAGGCAGCATCCTTCATTTCCTCATCTGCCCTTGTAGTGTGGTCACCAACGACGACCATTTCAAATGAGGGTGCAACATTAAGAGGCACCGGGTCCAGAGGGGCAGATTCTTCAGTTTCCTTGAGGCGTTTTGCCTCAATCTTTTCTTCTGCTGAGGAAGCTTTTCTCTTCTTTGCTTCCTTCTCAGAAGCTCTTGTCTTTTTCGCGTCTGATGCAGACGGGATTAACTTCTTCACCTTTGAATTTTTTGGTGAAGGTGTTTTCTTAACAGATTCTTCAGCTGGCAGTGAGGAACCAGCTGGAACATAGTCATCAGCATGCTTTGGTGACGCAGCTGGATCAGTAGCAGTTTCATCAGGGTTTGCAGTTTCATCAGGAGCGGTCTCAGTGATGATTTCTTCAATGGCCGGCTCATCAGCACGGCGCTCTTGGTGTTGTTCCTCAGCTTGAGGAATTTCCTCCTCAATAGGAGATGCATCTTTTGGCTGTTCAACCAGGGGCTGAGGAGTAGGTGCTGGTGGGGGTGACGTCTGTTGTAGTCATCAACAGCACTAGTGGCTAGCTTGATGAAATTGCTTTTGATGCTTGTGCGATCTGACAGTTTCTCACACTTGTCAGTCAAAACTTGCAGCTCTGCCTGGGTGGACACCAATGCTTCAGGCGTCAGCTTGAGAACATTTTGCCTGAGGAATTTCTCCTTTCTGGCCTTTGCAGTCTTTGCCTACTTGGCCTTCTGTTCCTTCCACTTGGCTTCGTTTATGAAAGTAGCCACCATGTGGCTAACACCAGGAGGAAGTTTCAAATCATCAGTGGGTGTGTTTGGGTCTTCATACCACACATTGATGAAATCGAGGAGGACCTTGGGGTCCATCGCCAGAGGAATAGCACTGCCTGATGCTTGTGCTACCCTTTCTTGCTTGTTCCTGATGATGGCTTCCAGAGTTTCATCATCATATTCTTTACTGCCCTCTGATGCAGACGGGACTGTGATGATTTTGCTTGGGCTGGGCAGAGGTGCAGGTTCAATAGTTGCCAAAGTCTTCACATGGGGTGTTGAAGACTTTGTCTCCGAGCTAGTTGCAACTGGGAGTGAGGAGCTAGAGCTGGCAGTCGTAGTCTTCACGACTTTCTTCTGTACTGGCTTTGGAGGTGGAGCTGAGGACTTTGGTGTAGATGCGATTGGTGCTGAGGATTTTGGCGCTGATGGTTTTGGTGCGGACGGTTTTGGAACTGAGGGTTTTGGAGCTGAGGGTTTGGTGACAGAAGTCTGTGCAAACTTCTCTTGGGGTTTTGAAGCTTTTGGCTTTGCTCGCACAGACTTTGGTTGAGGAATCTCGGAGCCTGAGGTTTCTGCTACTGAGGAATGAGCAGCACCGGAGGCAGCAGCTGAGGATTCATGAAATTTCTTCACTGTTGTTTCTGCTTGCTTCTTGAGCTTGGCCAGATGCCTTTCTTTTTCCTCTGGGTAGTCATCAAGTGTCATAAGACTTGAGGGATGAGCAACTTGATGATCCTCAAGCGGGGCCCTTCTGCCAGGAGGCTTCAAAGCGAATTTCTTCGCATATTTTGGAGTCACAAACCTGTACTCCTTCCACTCCTTTGCCCATCTGCGTTCAATTTTCTGCAGCCTAATCTTTCTTTTAGGCATAGTCTCAGGTTCATCATCAGGCGTGCAATAGTCCAGGTATATGTCATCAGGAATATCAACTGTTGTGTTCTGCTCCAGTTTCTTTCCTCCCTTCTGTTTCCTTTCTTCCTCCATTTTCTTCAGACGAGGAACTTTCTGAGGATTTTGAACTCTTGAGGATTCTGATGAGCCTTGAAGAGTTTCTTCTAGAAATGCTGCAAATGAGTTAATGTGATGAGAACCGAGAGATTCATCAGCTGACATGTGTGTACCTGTGAACAGAGTATAGTTGCGAGGAATTTGGAGAGGTCATATGCGTTCTCAGATTTGAAGAAAATGGAAAAGTTTGACAGTTTGAGGAATATAACCAGTGGTTGAGGAATTTGCTTAAGCATCCTGTTCTTGGGTTCCAGAGTTGTACAGATCCGAAAATTTGCACAATTGAGGAATCTTGTGAAAATCTTAGATGCTTAGCTAGTTCATCAATGATTGTGGAGATGGATAGTGTTTGAGGAATCATGTGCGCATCGTATCTTGAGGAAAAACAGATTTCACATGGGAGAGGTAAAATTTTAGATCTAATCTGTTGTAAAAATGGGATATAATTACCCTGGAAGGTGCGAACGAAGAACACAAAAAGGTGGTGATGGAGAGGCTCTTCGGTCAAGTGTCCAATGCACCCTAACTTGGCAGCAGAGGACGTCTACGGCGGCGGCGGACGTAGATGTTCCGTCTCTGGCGTGATCCTGGCGGCGAGAAGGTTGAGGCAGTGAAGCTCTTCCTTGCCGGCGACAAGACTACCAGCGGTGGCGCTACGGTTCGGTGTGATGTGGCAGGAGAGCGATGAGGCGAAGAAGATGATACCGAGGGGGTTAAGGACATATTTATAGCCCGAAAGTTACTGTTTGGCGCGAAAGTTTCGGACCGAATAGGCCTTGCCTCTACGTCTCCGCAGGACACGTGTAGCTCCCGTACGATGCGGTGGAGATAGTGGAGATCGTGGCTATCCAATCGCGGGAAGTGGGGATTCAGTTACTGTTCCTTTGAAGAAAACAATTTTTCGAAGATTTGAGGATTTTCGTTACAAAATCATCAGCTGACAAGGATGCAGTGGGGATTTTGAACAAAGTTTCAAGTAGAACGCATATGAAGAATTGAATAGACAGGATAAGTATAGCATAAAGGGAAAATCGGGTCCGATCACATTCACTTAGCAGAAACATCAAATTGAAGAAATAGCAATAAGTGAATGCTGTTGAGGACTAGAAATCACAGTCTACCTAGGCAAATGAAAGTCATCAAGTGTTTTTGAAGATTTTGCAATAGATCATCACAATGAAGAACAACTGTTTTGAAGAAAAATGCATTGTGAAGAATTTGATCATTTGAAGAAAATCAACTTGAGGAATTTCACATTGTGCGGTGGCGTTGCCCACCATATAAGAATGTTGATTACAGACGCCGCGTACAATTGTCGTAGGGCTCTGAGAATCAATTTCTTCGTTAATTTCTTCACATTCAGAGTGACTTTCTTCATCGGTTGAAGAAAATCGTTTCATCATGTGTTGCACATCTAAGTCATCAACTTTGCATAAGTGTTAGGATGTGTGCATGTTTTTACAAAACATTTGAAGATTCTAAGATATTTAGCTCACACCGCAACTTGCAAAACCTTTTCTCATCCAAGGGCTTAGTGAAGATATCAGCCAGTTGATCATCAGTCTTCACATGGTCGATGAGGATATTGCCCTTGAGGACATGGTCCCGAAGAAAATGATGACGAATCTGGATGTGCTTGGTCTTCGAGTGTTGTACTGGGTTGTAGGAAATCTTGATAGCACTCTCATTGTCACAGTAGAGAGGCACATTCTTCATGTTGATGCCGTAGTCCTTGAGGGTTTGCTTCATCCATAGTAATTGAGCACAGCAAGAACCAGCAGCAATGTACTCAGCTTCGGCAGTGGAGAGTGATACGCAGTTCTGCTTCTTTGAGGACCAGCAAACCAGTGATCTTCCGAGGAAATGGCATGTGCCAGATGTTGACTTGCGATACACACGGTCACCAGCATATTCTGAATCAGAATACCCTACCAGATGAAGATTGGAGCCCTTGGGATACCATAATCCTAGTGTTGGTGTGTGAGCTAAGTATCGAAGAATATGTTTCACAACCTTATGGTGTGATTCCTTCGGTTTTGCTTGAAAACGTGCACACATGCAAACACTAAGCATTATGTCTCGCCTAGATGCACATAGATACAATAAAGAACCAATCATAGAACGGTATACCTGTTGATCGAAATCTTTACCATTTTCATCAGTGACGAGGTGACCGTTGGTAGGCATTGGAGTCTTGGCACCTGTGCATTCATGCATGTCGAATTTCCTCAGAACATCCTTGAGGTATTTCTCCTGTGATATGAAGATTCCATTGCTTTGTTGACGAATTTGAAGACCTAAGAAGAATTTCAGCTCCCCCATCATAGACATCTGATATTCTTCACTCATCATATAAGCAAATTCATCACTGTATCTTTTGTCAGTACAGCCAAATATGATATCATCAACATATATTTGACATACAAACATTTCATTATCATAAGATTTTGTGAAAAGAGTTGGATCGAGTGAACCAGGTTTGAAGCCTTTCTTCATGAGGAATTCCTTCAATGTATCATACCAAGCCCGAGGGGCTTGCTTGAGACCATACAGAGCCTTTTTGAGTCTGAAGACTTTGTCTGGATTCTTTGGATCCTCAAAACCTGGGGGCTGAGCAACATATACTTCTTCCTCAAGCTTACCATTGAGGAATGCACTTTTCACATCCATTTGATATAAGATGATGTTATGATGATTAGCATAAGCAAGTAAAATTCAAATAGCTTCAAGTCTAGCAACAGGTGCAAAAGTTTCATCGAAATCTATTCCTTCAACCTGGGTGTAGCCTTGGGCTACAAGTCGTGCCTTGTTCCTCACCACTTGACCGTCCTCATCTTGCTTGTTTCGGAAAATCCACTTGGTGCCGATTATGTTATGCTTGCGAGGATCTGGTCGTTTGACGAGCTCCCATACATCATTCAGCTTGAATTGAAGAAGTTCGTCTTGCATGGCTTGGATCCACTCCGGTTCTAGAAAAGCCTCAGCTACTTTTGAGGGTTCTGTGATAGATACAAAAGAAAAATGCCCACAGAAGTTAACTAAGTGTGAAGCTTTTGAGCGAGTGAGAAGACCTGGCGCGTTGATGTCGTTGAGGATTTTGTCAAGTTCTACTTCATTTGCAATCCTCGGATGTGCTGGTTGAGGATTTTGTCTGGGCTGAGGAAGTGGTGTTGTTGCAATTTCCTCAGGAGCATCTTCTTGTCTTTCATCAGCGATGGGGATTGTTTCTTCACCAATTTCCTCAATGGGAACAATGTCTTCAGTAGGCTTAAGCTTTATTGCTTCCTCAGGAGACAGCTTATCTGGATCAGAAGGCAATTGCTCTCTTTGCGAGCCATTAGTTTCATCGAACCGCACATCTACAGTCTCAACAACTTTGTTGTGATAGTTGTTGAAGACTCTGTAGGTGTGCGAGTCCTTTCCATAACCGAGCATAAAACCTTCATGTGCCTTAGGTGCAAATTTTGAGCTATGATGAGGATCTCTAATCCAGCATTTTGCACCGAAGACTTTGAAATAACTTGCATTGGGTTTCTTGTCTGTGAGGAGTTCATATGAGGTTTTCTTGAGGAATTTGTGAAGATATACCCTGTTGATGATATGACATGCAGTGTTGATTGCTTCAGGCCAGAAGCGTCGAGGAGTCTGATATTCTTCAAGCATAGTTCTTGCCATTTCAACCAGAGTCCTGTTCTTTCTTTCGACGACACCATTCTGCTGAGGAGTATAAGGGGCAGACAATTCGTGAGTAATACCAAGTTCATCAAGATAATCATCAAGACCAGTGTTTTTGAACTCGGTTCCATTATCACTCCTGATGTGTTTGATCTTGATGCCGAAGTTCGTTGATGCCCTTGAAGAAAATCGTTTGAAGATTTCCTGCACTTCAGTTTTATACACGATAATGTGCACCCAAGTGTATCTGGAATAATCATCAACTATGACAAAGCCATATAGAGATGCTGCATTGGTTAGTGTTGCATAGTGTGTAGGTCCAAATAAATCCATATGAAGCAATTCAAATGGACGTGTAGTGGTCATGATGGTTTTGGAGGGATGTTTGGATCTGGTCATTTTCCCAGATTCACAAGCACCGCAGAGATGATCCTTGAGGAATTTGACTGATTCGATGCCAATGACATGCTTCTTCTTAGCAAGTGTGTGCAAATTCCTCATGCCTGCATGACCTAGTCTTCTGTGCCACAGCCATCCTTCTGAGGTTTTTGCTAGTAAGCAAGTGGCTGGTTGAGGACCTGTAGAGAAGTCAACAATGTACAAATCCCCTCTTCTTACACCTTCGAAGACTTTGGATCTGCCAGATTCCATGATGACTACACATCTATATCTACCAAAGATAACAATCATATCAAGATCACAAAGCATCGAGACTGACATGAGGTTAAAACCCAGGGATTCAACGAGCATTACTTTGTCCATATGCCTATCCTTGGAAATAGCTACTTTGCCAAGTCCCAATACCTTGCTTTTACCTTTATCAGCATATGTGATTTGCTTCAGAGGTGATGGAGTTAGTGGCATATTCATCAGTAGGCTTTTATCACCAGTCATGTGATGTGTGCAGCCACTATCGAGAACCCACTCAGTATTTTTGGGTTTGTCATCCTGCAGATGAATTAGTACAACTTACCATCTCATATGCTTCAAGTTTGAAGAATATGATACTAATTTCATCAGTTTAGTGATTTCATCATAACAGAAATGTAAGGACGTGTGAAATATTTCTATTTCATCAATCATTAGCTTGCGTCCTTTCAAGCATTTCCTCAGGTCTCCAGCAAATTCTTCAGATGATGATTTTCATCTGGAGACCTGACCTGCAGAAGTGATTAGTTTGATTTCTTCACCACCCACATATGAAGGGGTGGCAAAGCGTTCATCATCCTGCGAGCACCATATGAGAAAGGTGGCATTGAAGCTAATGCACTTCTCTTAACAGTAGGGGGGTTAAAGTACTCATATGAGTATGCAGAGAACTGGTTTGAGGATTTATGAACATAATGATTTGAAGAATAGCGCTCATAATCATATTCCTTGTAGTTTCCCTGCATGTTAGACGCATAAGCACGGGTATGAGCATAGTTTTGACGAGTTGAGGATTTTGATCCTCTTGAAGACTTTGGTCCTCCTGAGGAATTTGATCTGGGGTTCAGATTCTTCAGAGGTGATGTCATGAGGACATTTACTTGAAGATTTTCAAGACAACTTTTGGGAACCCAGATTTTCATCAGAGGAGGGCCATTCCTGCAGTTAGTTCCAACATATCGAGCAAATACTTCACCAGATTGATTTTTGAACAGTTTATAGTTGGAATCAAATGACTCATCCAAGGAATAGGATAATTCACATGAGAAGCCAGTTAGATTAGATGGATCAAAAGGACGCCCAGTAGCAGCAACCCATGAGGTTTTGGGATACTGCTCAGGTTTCCAATAAGATCCATCAGCATTCAATTTCCTCTCGAAGGCAATTCCTTCTTTCCTCGGGTTCCTGTTCAAGATCTGCTTTTTGAGCACATCACAAAGGATTTGATGTCCTTTGAGGCTTTTGTACATGCCTGTCACGTACAATTCCTTCAACCCTGCATTTTCATCAGTGGCATTTGTGTTTCCTCAAGTGAGGAAATAGACACAACAGGTGCAGTTGAAGTATTTATAGCAGTGGTAGCATTTGAGGATTCTGGTGAAGAATTAGCAGTTTCACGATCAATGCATTTAAGACATGGAGGAATAAATTCAACTTGACTAGCGCTGATCTGTTGAGCTAGTAATGAATCATTTTCAATACGAAGATCATCATAAGACATCCTCAGCTTCTCAAGATCAAGCTTCCTTTGAAGAAATTTGTAGGAAAGCTTCTCATGATCAGTGAGGAGTGTATCATATCGATCCTGAAGAATATCAAATCTAGACTGAAGATTTTTCATGTCATCAGCAAGGATTTGATTAAGATTCATTTCATCATTCAACAGATCATCACTTTTGTCTAGCAGTTTTTGAAGCTTTTCCAGAGCAGTTTGTTGTTTAGTGGCAATGATGGCAAGTTTACTGTAACTGGGTTTTTTGTAATCATCATGTTCACAGTCACTTGAATCAGATGAGGAGGCATTATGTGATACCTTTGAACCTTTTGCCATGAAGCAATAGGTTGGAGCGAAGTCATCAGCATAGTCATCAGTATGGATGATGCACTCATTTTCTTCATGATTGAAGATTGACTTGCTGACGAAATTGGTTGCTAGTGCAAGACTAGCCTGTCCGGATTCTGAATCTTCTCCAGAGCCTTCTTCATCATCACATTCTTCTGATTCTGCCTCGGAATCCATTTCCTTGCCAATAAGTGCCCGAGCCTTTCTGAAGCTAGTCTTCTTGTGTGAGGAGGACTTTGAAGATGAGGATTTTGAAGATTTCTTTTTCTTATTTGAGTCATCAGAACTGTCATCCTTGTATTTCTTCTTCTTTGATTCCTTTCCCCAGCGAGGACAATCGGCAATGTAATGACCTGATTTCTTGCACTTGTGACAGGTCCGTCTCTTGTAGTCCTCAGATGCAGATTCTGATTTCCTCATGTCTCTTCTTGATGATTTACCGAACTGGCCTCGTCGTGTAAATCTCTGGAATTTCCTCACAAGCATTGCAAGTTCCTGACCAAATTCTTCAGGGTCACAACTGTTGTCATCCGTGTCTTCTTCTTCAGATGAGGAAATTGCTCTTGCCTTCAGTGCACGTGGTCTGGAATAGCTTTGTCCATATAGATCTCTCTTTTCTTCTAGCTGGAATTCATGAGTATTTAGCCTTTCGAGGATATCAGCAGGATCTAGCATCTTGTAGTCTGGTCTTTCTTGAATCATCAGAACTAAAGTGTCAAATGAAGAATCCAAAGATCTCAGCAGTTTCTTCACAACTTCGTGATCAGTGATGTCTCGAGCTCCCAGTGCTTGCAGTTCATTGGATATGTCAGTGAGGCGATCAAACGTGTCTTGGCAGCTTTCATTGTCATGTCTCTTGAAGCGATTGAAGAGATTGCGAAGAATATCAACACGAGAGTCACGTTGGGTTGATACTCCTTCATTTACCTTGCACAGTCTCTCCCAGATCAGTGTTGCAGAGCCTAAGGCACTTACTCTTCCAAACTGGCCAGGGCTCAGATGACCACAGATGATGTTCTTCGCTTGAGAATCGAGTTGCTTGAATTTCTTCACATCAGCTGCAGTGACACTAGCAGAAATGATGGGGACACCATTTTCCACAATATACCAGAGATCATTGTCTATAGCTTGTAGATGCATTTGCATTTTGTTCTTCCAGAAGGGAAAGTTCTTTCCCTCGTAGGTAGGACATGCTGCAGTCACCTTAAACATGCCTGCAGTCGACATAACTAAAACTCTAGGTGGTTAAACCAAAATCACACAGAACAAGGGAGTACCTTGCTCTGATACCAATTGAAAGTGCGTTATATCGACTAGAGGGGGGTGAATAGGAGATTTTTAGAATTTCATCACTGAGGAAATTCCTTTTGAGGAAATTCCTCACTGATGACTAACTTACAGCGGAAACAGTTAAGGATCAGTTGTGCAATCGTTCACAATAGCAGTATTACAGAGTGAAGATTATGAAAACAGATTGCACAGCAAGCAGGCACGCAGAATACAGATGATGATTTACTCAAGTGAAGAATTTGGGGTTGAGGAAATTCAGAGAAAGTCTTCAGCAAATTCTTCAAACAGTCACAGTGAAAGTCATCAACACATAATGCAGAGAATGTAAAGTGTTGAGGAATTAGAACCCGATTCTTGGTGAAGACTGTTGTTGATGACCCAGTTCCAACTGCTGTGACAGTTGTACATCTGGTTTGGAGCGGCTTGGTATTTAAACCAAAAGACACCCAGTCCCGGGACACACAGTCCCTACCGTATTCTCCTTGAGCTAAGGACACACAGTCCTCGCCCAACACTCGTGGTAAGTCTTCAGGGCAGACTTCCAAACCCTCACAAACTCGGTCACCCGGCGATCCACAATTGACTGTTGGATTGCTCTAGACCATGACGCCTAACCGTCTGGAGGATGCACAGTCCTCAAAGGTAAAAGGCTTCAGTCCCACACAGGAACAACTTCTTCAGTGATGCTCAATCACTAGGTTTGGTTTGTGGTTTCGGTGGGTGGTGTATTTCCTCACTGATGATTTACACTCGAAAGCTCTGAGGAATTTGGGTTGCTCTTATGACAAGTGTCAGTTTCTAACGGAGCAGCCAACCAGCTAGTGGTTGTGGGGGGCGGCTATTTATAGCCTCGGAGCATCCCGACATGATTTGACATTAATGCCCTTAAATAATATGACCGTTGGAGTGGATAAGATCAGTGACTTGGCGTGGCTTATCGAAACGGTCGGGACTCTCAACTGTGAGAGTCCTCATGTCACTCATATTCCTCACTTGAGGCTTTTCGTAGGATTTGGCTTGGGTTGAGCATCATGAGGAAATCCATTCCATAGTGTTACTTTGACCCCCTTTAACAGTACGGTGTTCCTACTCATTAAGTGCGAAGAAAGTAGAACAGAAACGTAAATCTTCATGCTTCAATTTCTTCAGAACGATTTTCTTCAGGAACCACCGATCTTATCAATATCAATATCTTCATGAGGAATATCAATTTCATCGCAAATTCTTCGCGATTCATTTCTTCAGCTTCAGACCAATTTCTTCAACTGAAGACATATATTTTTAGGGGTCGATATTCTTCAAATATCTCAAACTCCTCAATGACTTATAGATCCTATGTACACTTATAAACACATTAGATACTTAACCTATAAGTCTTCAAACCACCAAAATCACTAAGGGGCACTAGATGCACTTACACTCCCATCTGTGGTCCTTCGAAGAACCAACTAGACGGGGAGTCATTAGCCTTCACTATCACGTCCACGTGATATTCCTTAGTGTCGGCGTTGACCCAGTGCTTGTGGTAGAGGAAGATGGGCGTGCGACGTACGTGGCACTTCTCGAGACAATCCACCAGGAGTAGTGGAAAGCCGGTCTCCAGAAGCGTCTCAGGTATGGCAGCCATCTACAAGGTGTAGGAGAGAAGTCAGAAGGTTGTATGTGCAAAAGTTTGTGCAAGGCTGGCGTTCTAACGTTCTCGGCTAACGTCCATGCTATCTAAGGCTTCCTATAGTCAGGATGGCTCTGATACCAGTTCTGTGGGGACCCCGACTAGCAAGTCGAGTTCGCCGTGCCCAGTGACCCCAAGGATCAATGTTCACTGAACACATATGCTGAATAATAGAGTCTTACATCCAAGTACCGAAATTATTACATCAAACGACCAGAAGGTCGGGTTCAAGAGCGAGGCCTAAAGCCAATTAAACAGATACATCGGGGTAGCGGAAACTCAGAAGGGCTAAGCGGTGCCCATGCCATCAAGCCTACACCGACAGGCATTCTGACTTGGAAGCGTCCTAAATCGCAGGTTCATCTCCGACGGCGTACTCGTCGCCAAACTCCGGTCCTTCCATGTCTGGTCAATAATATAACCAGTGGCAAGCCAATGAGTACTTCGAATGTACTCGCAAACAGCCCATGATATGAACATTGATAATGAAGAATAACAGTAACATGTATCTTTGGTGGAATGATCAGGTATATGCAACAAGTTAAAGAACTACTCTTGAAGAACAGGTTACAGATATCGACATATCTGACAAGGGTTGAACACACCAGGTTCACCCTATATGCCAAGTCACCGAACTTGGTCATATCAATTCCTCAAGTAACTCCGGTTATTAACACCATTCACCGAACTCACACACACACACTTGGTTTATGCGGAAACGTTGGACGTAGTTTAAGCAGCACCACCCAACTGTCCTTGAACGTGGACACGGCTATTCGAATAGTTTGACACTCTGTAGAGGTAGTACGCTGGACCCACGAGAAACGGGAAACTTCCGTGTCATCCACGACTCGCGGTATATCACGTATACCCGAGGTAAGTACCCGATCATCATCTTTCCCCTGACGATACTAGACAAAGAGGTCCACTCGATTGGTACCCAGCCCACATGTTGTACGTCTTACGAGCACCGACTCTGGACAGTATCAACCATGCGGGGACCAATGGTGTGCCTGGAACTCATAATAATGGCATAGTCGTCCTACCTGGCACGACCCCATCACGAGAGTGACACCTATCACTCCCGCCACTAGTAATGTGGCTCTTTGCTAGTACCGACCAGAGTAATCAACAAAGCCCCGTCCCATAAAGGGGTATCGTGGTCGTACTAGTAAGGTTGGGACGGTCGACACATCATAAATCTAATCCCATTTCCGAAACCACACACGCAAAATACCCGATGCACCACTTCTCCAAAAGTGGCCACCAACTCATCATCACCCTCGGGCATTAGTGGCACCCAACGGGGTTTTCATAAACTCTTTATTTTATGACATCAACATGCTCATGATAATATGCTCTATCTTTACTTGTCAACATGGTATTAGCATGACCCTCAAGGGGTAGGGTCAAGCTCAATGCAATGATCTAACTTTAGTAACCCGCATGATAGTAGCGTGACCCTCATAGATGGTAAGATCAAGCTCATCATGCTCATGCTCCGAGGAGCCATGTGAATAACATCATCAACATGCAAGGGCTTTGAAGAAGCCTCCGGTGCCATCACCACAATGATGAACCGGCATCATGATCACATGCAACAGGAAAATACCAACTATACTAGCATGCAACAATGTTTATGATCAAGTCATGGTCAAAGGGCTGCTTGCCTTGGTCAACTAGGTATCCGGGGTCTTCGAGGTCTTCCGCTCTGAATCCTCCGTCACTCGGTAACTCTACCGTCGAGAAAGGAATAAATAAATAATAGCTCACACCAAAACAGATCACAAGGTGCTTTTAAAAATGTTGCAAAGCTTGAATAAGTTCAGTTTATTATTTTGGAAAATGTTTCCTATGGTTTTTATTAGCTAAGCATATTTATTTAAAAGCAAACAGGAGCAAACAAATGCTTTTAATATCATTTTATTATACCAAAACAGATTCTGTTTTTGAAAAATGTCAAACTCTACAGAATCAATTACTACACATTTTTAGAAAATTGTTGGTGGAAGAATCATATTTTTCTACTGGCTAAATATTTTTATAAAAATCATTTAAGCTTGCAGGTTAAAAATAAAAGAAAAGGCCAGGGGGAAACCCAGCCGGCCCAGCCAGCAGACCGGCCACCAGGCGCGCGCGGGCCAGGTTCAAACCTGATATGCGGGCCCCTGGGGTAAGCGTCAGCGGCTGCGCGCGCTGGCTGCCCCAGGACACCGACAGGTGGGCTCCACCAATCGGGTCCTTCTCCTACCTCCAGCCAAAGAGGTGGAGACGGACACCGGCGAGGCTACTGTTGCCCTCAGGCCAATCTAGGAGCAGGAATGGGTCCCTCGTTCCTTCGCCTACCTGCTCGTGGTCGGGACGTCACCGGAGGTGGTCTGGGTCGCCGGCGATGAGGTGACCGTGGCGGAAAGGTTTCGGGATGGCGTCGAGCTAGTGGCTAGGGGCACGGATTCGCTCGGGAAAGTTGGGGGAAATGATCCTGGCATCAAGGGAAGTGCAACGGGAGGTCGGGCGGAGCAGGAGCCGACGTGTAGCCGGAGATCGACCGGAGCTCCGAGGCGGAGGGGCCTCGGTCGATCTCGAGCACCGGGGCTCTGTGAGCTCGATTGGGCGGCTAGGGGGAGTCTAGTGGTTGTGCTGAAGCTGCCTGGGGGTGCTGGGTGACGAGGAGACCTATTTATAGGCCAGCGACGGTGAGCCGACTCGGGCGCGCCGGTGACTCACCGTGGCGCGCGTGCGTGCACAGTGAGGTGCTGGCCGCGAAACCACGGGCTGGGGACGTGGTTTAGGACCTTCTGGTGCATCGGCCGCAGAGGGAGAGCGAGTGGGGTCGAGCCGCAGCGACCGTGCATGCTCGGCCGCGTCGGGCGTGCGCGGGCAAGCGTCGCCTGAGCTCTTGCGCAAGGAGAGGGGGCCCGTGATGGTAGGTTTGCACAGAGTGGCTGTCGGGGGAGCGTTTGGACATTACTAGGGAGGTTGGAACTGGCCTGGGGCGACGTCCCCTTGCTGGAGGTTCTCTGTAGCGCGGCCAGAGCGCAGTTTTCGCATGCCACGGCATGCTGGCGCGCTCTAGAGCACTTAGGACGTGTCCTCCATGTCCTGAGTGTTGCTGGGTGTGTGCCTAGCCGGTGTGTGCTAGTGGGAGCACGAGCTGGTCAAAGGAGGCAAGGAACACCAGTGTTGCCAGCCCTGGCCTGCGGCTCAAATTGAAGATCTTGTCACTAGTGCTTGGAGTTGGGGAGGGGCTGGTTGACTAAGTGCTCAGGGTGTTCTGGGGCTCTAACTCACCAAGTTTGGGGCTTTGCCATTGGGTAAAACAGTGGGTAGGAGGGTTTTTACCTTCGTGTCAGAAGGTGTTCGACAGTGATTTGGGGTGCTTCCACTCCACCACTGGAACTGACACTTAACAGGTTTGGTCTTGGGGTAAAAACATGGGGTTTCACCAAATTTGAGCTCCATTGAACAAGTTTAGCTTTGTAAACTTGGAAATGCTTCAAAATGACTAGTACTGTCCTTTACAAAAGAAGTGTGGCCAATCAGAGTCTCACAAATCCCATCTTTGGTGTGGAGTCTTCATTTGGGGTGTCAAACACCTCTGCAAAGTTTCAGCTCCATTGGAGAAACTTTGCAATGTAGAGTTGTTCCAACTCTTCTCTGGACAGAGAGGGTTTTGGGCTCATTAGGTGCACTTCCCCACCTTGGATCAAGGTGAGATTTTATGTGAGCACCTAATATGGCTTGGGAGGGCTCCTGTAATTCTATGGGAATTTATTGAGATTATTTCCTTTGGAAACATCTCAAAAAGCTAAAACAGACAGAAATGGTTTTCAGGGTTTTACTCAAATAATATTAATATAAAATAGGGTTGAAAATCTTATATATGGCAAATATATGTCCTTCTGAGCTTCCGTGAATTTACTCAGAATTTTCTAAGGCAGGAAAGCAATTTTCCTTGTGGGAATATCATTTCTAGCCTTAGAAACAGACATAAATATAAAATAGGAAAATAATATTTTAAATCACCAATTAATGTTTTTAATGAACGAAAATAATATTTGGATCAGATCACCAACTTTGGTTGGAAGTGCCACTTGGCTTCATGAGCTAGTAGTGTATCCCAACATGATGAAGGTGATCTTGGTATAAAGGAAAAAGGGGTTTTGAAGAGAGCAAAATAATAAGTTTTTCATGGGTTTGAGTCATCAAGCAAGCAAGCATTCACTCACACAAGGGCTTACATTGCACTCACAACATTATTTGAAAAAGTTTTAACAAGCTCTGATTTTGCAACAAAAAAATACTTGTGGTGAAAAGCAGGGTGTGACATGCCCTTACTTGGACAAACATCCCACTTATGAGTAACCCCTCTCGCAAGCATCCGCAACTACGAAAGAAGAATTAAGACAAAGTCTAACCATAGCATTAAACTAGTGGATTCAAATCAGCCCCTTACGAAGCAACGCATAAACTAGGGTTTAAGCTTTTGTCACTCTAGCAACCCATCATCTACTTATTACTTCTCAATGCCTTCCTCTAGGCCCAAATAATGGTGAAGTGTCATGTAGTCGACATTCACATAACACCACTAGAGGAAAGACAACATACATCGCATCAAAATATCGAACGAATACCAAATTCACATGACTACTTATAGCAAGACTTATCCCATGTCCTCAGGAACAAAAGTGACTACTCACAAAGCATAATTATGTTCATGACCAGAGAGGTATTGAATAGCATTAAGGATCTGAACATATGATCTTCCACCGAGTAATCCAACTAGCATCGACTACAAAGAGTAATTAACACTACTAGCAACCTTACAAGTACCAATCGGAGTCGCGAGATGGAGATTGGTTACAAGAGATGAACTAGGGTTTGGAGATGAGATGGTGCTGATGAAGATGTTGATGGAGATGAGTCCCATTCGATTAGAGGAGTGTTGGTGATGACGATGGCGACGATTTCCCCCCTCTGGGAGGGAAATTTCCCCGACAGGACGGCCCTGCCGGAGCTCTAGATTGGTTCTGCTCAAGTTCCTCCTCGTGGTGGCGGCGTCTCTTCCCGAAAGCCTCCTCTTCATTTTTTATGGGACGAAACCCTCCTTATCGCAGAAGATGAGAGCCAGAGGGGTAACACGGGGCCCACAAGCCACCCAGGCGCGGCCAGGGGGGTAGGCCGCGCCTGGCAGACTTGTGGCCTCCTGGTGGCTCCCCTCCGATACTTCTTCCGCACAGTATTTTTGATAAAATCCAAAATAATTCCTCGTTGATTTTCACGGCTTTTGGAGTTGTGCAGAATAGGTATCTCAAACTTGCTCCGTTTCCAGCCCAGAATTCCAGCTGTCGGCATTCTCCCTCTTCAAGTAAACCTTATAAAATAAGAGAGAAAAGGCATGAGTATTGTACCGTAAAGTGTAATAACAGCCCATAAAGCGATAAATATAAACATAAAAGCATGATGCAAAATGGACGTATCAATGACCGAGAAATTTGAGATGTCAATGATGGATGAGTTGAAGTTCTTCCTCGGGTTCGAGATTAAACAAGGTTTAGAAGGAACCTTCATCAAACAAGCCAAGTACACCCAAGACATGCTCAAGAGGTTTGAGCTAGAGGACGTCAAGCCAGTCAAGTTTCCCATGCCAACGAGATGCAAGCTTGACAGTGATCCCAATGGTAAAGAAGTGGATCAAAAGGTATATCGCTCCATGATTGAATCCCTTCTTTACCTTTGTGCATCTAGACCGGATATCATGTTGAGTGTAGGGATTTGTGCACGGTTTCAATCTACACCAAAGGAAAGCCATTTTATGGCTGTCAAATGAATCTTTCGATATTTGGCTCATACCCCAAACTTTGGCCTATGGTATCCCAAAGGAGCAAGCTTCAACCTAGTGGGCTATTCTGACTCAGATTGGGCGGGAGACTGTGTGGAGAGGAAGTCAACTTCTGGAGGATGTCAATTTCTTGGTCGTTCGCTGGTAAGTTGGTCTTCAAAGAAGCAGAACTGTGTCTCATTGTCTTCCACCGAAGCTGAGTATGTTGCAGCTGCGAGTTGCTGTGCACAATTGCTATGGATGTGGCAAACTTTAAAGGATTACGGTGTCACTTGTGACAAAGTGCCTGTTCTATGTGACAATTAAAGTGCTATCAAGATTTCCCTCAATCCGGTGCAACATAGCAATACCAAGCACATTGATATTCGCCATCACTTCATTCGTGAGCATATCAAGCATGGTGACATTGAGGTTCCCTTCATCAACACGGAAGAGCAACTTGCAGATATTTTCACTAAGCCCCTAGATGAAGCAAGGTTCCAGGAGTTAAGGCATGAGCTAAATATTATTGATTCAAGTAATGTGGATTGAAACTAGGCAATGTGCACCTCATTTCGCATTATATCTCGTTCTAGGTGTAGGCATGGACATAGGGGGAGTGTTGTTCTCTCAATTAACTTTCCCTCCCCCCATTATGCATAAATTGATCAAGTCTTTCACATTGCCATTATTGATGGCACCTGTGCTTCAAAGAGGAGCGTTGGTCATGAACCCAAGGATAATTCTTCGTGGTGTCATACCTTTTGTCTCAAACATAGGTGGCTCCCGCCACCACCCCTCCCTCATGGTAAAGGAGGGTTATAATATTGCGTGTGAGTATATTTTGCCTCTGTCTTTTCACCGATACTGACTGGTATGTGTCCGTAATGTTTTCTCGTTGTTCTGGCAATTTCTGGATTTTTCTGTATGTTCAGGAGCGATACTACCGCTAGGGGGAAGCGGTACTACCGCTAGGGGGAGCGGTACTACCGCGATGACCCGAGCGGTACTACCACGATGACCAGCACGGTACTACCGCTGACTAGGGCTAGCGTCTGTAAATCCTCAGGGGGAGCAGTACTACCGCCTCATGTGGTACTACCGCGATGATCCGAGCGGTACTACCGCCAAGACTAGAGTGGTACTACCGCTAGTGCACGAGCGGTACTACCGTGGCAAGTGGTACTACCGCTTTGCCCGAACGATACTACCGCCCTGCCCGTGCCCTCGGGGTATATAAAGAGAGGGGGCAGTTTTTCCTTGCCCCATTTGCTTCTTCTCCGTGGAGCTCTCCCTCTCCGCCTCGAGTTCTCTCACATTTGATCTTCCTCTGCGGCGCTTCTCCTCCCGTTCCAGTTGGAGGGATTGCCCCTCCTCCTCCTTCCTCCCCCGTGTGCCATGGACTCCGGTACTACCCCTATCCCCCTTGTGTTGTGTTGATATTCTTGGTTCTAGGGTTAGGAATAGATGTATTGGCTTCATTGTTGTGGCATGATTTTGTTTCGTACATGGATAGGAGGAGAGATGTTGGGAAGTGCCTCTATTTGTGTTGTTGCATAGGATCTGCATAGCTTTGGGTTTAGATCCATAGTTTTGGTCTCTTATGTTTTAAATCTGCAGCTTTGTGGTTAGATCCATTCTTGTTCATCCAGATCTGTAACCACGCGGTACTACCGCCCTGCCCCGAGCGGTACTACTGCTAGATCACGGTACTACCGTCCTAACCGAGCGGTACTACCGCCCTGGACGAGCAGTACTACCGCTAGGGCACGAGTGGTACTACCGTCGTGGCCGAGCGGTACTAGCGCTAGCGCTCGTTTTGCTGCTTATGCTTGCTCCTACTTGGTTTCTTGTGTGTTTTCTCCTTGCTCTGGATGTTGCCATGACTTCTCTTGTCGTTTTCGCGTGTTTGTGTTGCGTGTCTCAGGTGGTGGCTCCCGTCGTTCCAACCCAGTTCGCAACACCGAGTCCAAGAGGTACCGCAACACTGAAGAACTGGAAGGTTCCCGTCCTCCGAAGCGCAACGTCAAGAAGACTGTATCAAAGGACAAGGATTCCACCATTGAATATGACACTATGGCTCCCAAGGAGTTTGCGAGGCGCCGAAAGCAAAACCCTTATGTCAATGAGAGGGAGGTGTTCAGGGGCAGAGAGATGTTCTGGACCAAGCAGCAGCTCATGATCTATCAAGATGTCGTCCTGACTAAGAAGAAGAAATTTGTTCCAGTGCATTGGATTGATCTCAATCATCTCCGGAAGGATACTGAATATTTTGGCGAGGCCCTGCGTATGATTGAGCAGCTGGTTATTGAGGATATCATCACTTTTCACTTTGACTTCGATGTAGAGGTAGTGGCTCAATTCTATACCTCTTTCTTCTTCCATAATGATGATAATCTCTCTTTGACTTGGATGACTCGTGGTGAGAAGTTGACTGGCTCTTGGGCTGAGTTCATGAAGCTTTTGAGGATCAATTTCGCTGGGCTGCATAATTCTGTTGGCCTGCACCCTCGTTGCAACCCTGATAACACCCCCAAGGACAAGTTGATGCCTTTCTATGTCAGGAAGGGTGTGCTCATTTCCTTCTTGGATATCATCCATCGGGTCTTCCTCAATACTCTGTTCCCTCGGGTTGGTAACAAAGACGAAGTTCACTCCTATCTGGTGGACATGCTCATGATGTGCCAGGAAGGACTGACAGAGCCCAATGGGCCACTCGATGTGGCAAATGTGATGTTTTGCGAGCTTCATATGATCATATACAACCGTAGGGTCCCCATCTATGGGCCTTACCTGTTCTACTACATCAAGACTAAATGGGCTGACTCTGGCAGGGCCTTTCCTGCACCCATAGAGCTCTTCAGCCATGATCCCATCAAACTGCGCCAGAAAGAGAAGTGGGTCAACACCTCCACTTCACGTTCTACTGCTCACATGGAGGCTGAGGAGGAGACTGTTGCTGCCAGGGCTGAGGGCGGCCATGCTTCACAGACCCGTTCTTCTGCTGAGCCATCTTGGGCCAAGAAGCTGAAGGCACAGATGCGGTCCCTGAAGGACCAGGTGAGGACCTTGTTTTGCATGCAGCCAAAAGGACAGTATCTTACTCATGTGGCTCAGAAGGAGAACCGTCAGCGGAATAAGCGCCTGCTGAGGACGCTTGATGTGCACGTCTCTATTGGTTCTGAGGATGTCATCACTCCAGAGGCTGCCTGGATGTAGGCTAGAGACTACCAGTGGGATGGGACTGATCAGGAGGTGTCTGACGAAGAAGATGCAACATGGTCTGATCACGAGGAGCGGCAAGATGATGATGAGGACGATGATGACGCTACAGATGTGTCTGCTGAGGATGAATGAGCCACCACCTGTGTTCGCGTTCTCTCTGCCTTTTTGGTGTACTGATGCCAAAGGGGGAGAGAGTGTTAGAGATTTGCCTTTGGTTTTTCATTCGTGTTTGAGTCTTCCTTTTCTGAAATTGGTTGGTTTAAGTCTGTTGGATATTTAATTATGTGTGTGAAGACTCTTCGTCATATGGTGTGAGACATATGCTATCGTTATATTATCTCTAAAGTCTCTCTCTATACTTAGCCTGTGAGATCATTTATCTCGTGCCTTTATCTTTATGCTCACATATCTATGTTTTCATTATTATGTTTTTGTGCAAACCCGGTGTTGTCATCAATCCACCAAAAAGGGGGAGATTGTTAGGGCATATTTTGTTCTAATTAGTTTTGGTGATTGATGACAGCACCTCTCAGACTAATCGTGTGCATTGAGCATTCCAGATAATACATCACAGGGCACAAGATGATTCGTCGCCCCTCGGTGTTGTTGGAGCACGGTGTTTCCTACGGTTCTCTTTGGTAGCGTTGAGTAGTAGGAAAGCCGTACTATTAAGAGGGGGTCCGCGTCGGAAAGGTTTGGGTGGAATCAACTCACACACGCGCACATTTTATTTCCACCACTTTCTCTTTGCGACAATGGAGCACCCACTCGGTCTCTCGCAACAGTTGCAAACGGTCCAGCGGTAGTACCTCTCATGCTGAGCGGTAGTACCGCTCGCTAGAGGTAGTACCGCTCCAGATGAGCGGTAGTACCGCTCATGCTAAGCGGTAGTACCGCTCGCTAGCGGTAGTACCGCTCCAGATGAGCGGTAGTACCCCTAGCTGAGCGGTAGTACCGTTCCAGTCGAGCGATAGTACCGCTTGGGGACGGTAGTACCTCCCTCTCTGAGCGGTTGTACTTTGTCGGACTTTTTGTGAATAATTTTCCAGCGGTGGTAGGCTCGGTAGTAGTATTTCTATCACCGTGGCTTTGTGTGAGCCTAGCGGTAGTACCGCTCAGTCCTGGCGGTAGTACCGCTGGGGCTTGCGGTAGTATCGCTAGGGACAACGGTAGTAACGTTGCTCCCAAGCGGTAGTACCGCCAGGGGCGTGCTGACAGTGGGGGTAACGGTTGGACTTGTTCCCCCACTATATAAAGGGTTCACCTACCTCACAAACCCTACCTTTGACCCTCCAAGACTCCATTGTTGCTCCCTAAGCTCATATGTGCCCGATCTCTCTCCCTAGCCAATCAAACTTGTTGATTTCCTAGGGACTGGTTGAGAAGGCCAAGATCTACACTTCCACCAAGAGAAAATTGATTCCCCCCCACTAATCCCTTGCGGATCTTGTTACTCTTAGGTGTTTGAGCACCCTAGACGGTTGAGGTCACCTCGGAGCCACATTCCATTGTGGTGAAGCTCCGTGGTCTTGTTGGGAGCCTCCAAGCTTTGTTGGAGATAGCCCCAACCTTGTTTGTAAAGGTTCGGTCGCCGCCTTCAAGGGCACCTATAGTGGAATCACGGCACCTTGCATTGTGTGAGGGCGTGAGGAGAATACGGTGGCCCTAGTGGCTTATTGGGTAGCATTGTGCATCCACACCGCTCCAACGAAGACGTACTTCCTGTCAAAAGGAAGGAACTTCGGTAACACATCCTCATCTTCATCAGTTTCACTTGTGGTTATCTCTTACCTTTACATTTTGTATGCTATTGCTGTAGAGTATTTCTTACTAGCTTTAGTGGTCATAATAGGTAGCATCATATATGTTGCTCACCTAGTTATTATTTTAGAGAACCATTATGTTGCTAACCCTAACTTTTTAAGAAAAGCTAAAAATTGGTAGTTGCCTATTCACCCCCCTCTAGTCGACCATATCGATCCTTTCAGATGATATGCTTGATGAATTAAGTGGCTCTACAATTTTCTCCGAAGTTGATTTGCGTAGTAGATACCATCAAATTCGCATGAAATTGGGAGAGGAATGGAAAACAACATTTAAAACTAAGTTTGGATTATATGAGTGGTTAGTTATGCCTTTTGGATTGACTAATGCACCTAGCACTTTCATGAGATTAATGAATGAGGTTTTACGTGCTTTCATTAGACGATTTGTGGTAGTCTACTTTGATGATATACTGACTTATAATAGATCTTTGGAGGAACACTTGGATCATTTGCGTGCTGTTTTTATTGCTCTACATGATGCACGTTTGTTTGGTAACCTTGGGAAGTGCACCTTTTGCACATACCGAGTATCTTTTCTTGGCTATGTTGTTACTCCACACGGAATTGGAGTTGATAAAGCCAAGATTGAAGCAATTGAGAGTTGGACGCAGCCCAAAACGGTCACACAAGTGAGGAGTTTCCTTGGACTCGCTGGGTTTTATAGGCGTTTTGTGAGAGATTTCAGCACCATTGATGCACCTCTCAATGAGCTTACAAAGAAGGATGTGCCTTATGCTTGGGTACCGCACAGGTAGAAGCCTTCATGGTTTTGAAAGATAAGTTAACACGTGCTCCTTTACTACAACTTCCTGGTTTTAATAAGACTTTCGAGCTTGAATGTGATGCTAGTGGGATTGGGTTAGGAGGTGTGTTATTACAAGATGGTAAATCTGTTGCATATTTTTCTGAAAAATTAAGTGGGCCTAGTCTGAATTATTCTACTTATGATAAGGAATTATATGCTATTGTTTGGACTTTGGAAACATGGCAACATTATTTATGGCCCAAAGAATTTGTCATACATTCTGATCATGAATCTTTGAAACATATTAAAAGTCAAGAAAAACTGAACCGTATACATGCTAAATTGGTTGAATTAATTAAGACTTTCCCGTACGTCATTAAACACAAGAAGGGTAAAGAAAATGTTATCGCTGATGCTTTGTCTCGTCGTTACACTATGCTTTCACAACTTGACTTTAAAATATTTGGTTTGGAGACCATCAAAGATCAATATGTGCATGATGCTGATTTCAAAGATGTGTTGGACAGTTGTAAAGAAGGGAGAACATGGAACAAGTTCATCGTTAATGATGGATTTGTGTTCCGTGCTAACAAGCTATGCATTTCAGCTAGCTCCGTTCGTCTTTTGTTGTTACATGAGGCACATAGAGGAGGATTTATGGGACACTTTGGCATAAAGAAGACGAAGGACATACTTGCTACACATTTCTTTTGGCCAAAGATGCGACGGGATGTTGAGCGTTTTGTTGCTCGCTGCACGACATGTCAAAAAGCTAATTCACGACTCAATCCTCATGGTTTATATATGCCTTTGCATGTACCTAGTGTTCCTTGGGAGGATATATCTATGGACTTAGTTTTAGGTTTACCTCGAACAAAGAAGGGGAGGGATAACATATTTGTTGTCATGGACAAATTTTCAAAAATGGCACACTTTATACCATGTCATAAAAGTGATGCTGCTGCTAATGTGGCTGATTTGTTCTTTCGTGAAATTATTCGCTTGCATGGTGTGCCAAATACGATTGTTTCAGATTGTGGTGCTAAATTTCTTAGCCACTTTTGGCGATGTTTATGGGCTAAGTTGGGGATAAAATTTCTTTTTAGTACTACATGTCACCCCCAAACTGATGGACAAACCGAAGTAGTCAATAGATCTTTGTTCACTATGCTTAGGGATGTATTGAAGAACAATCTAAAACTATGGGAAGAATGCTTGCCTCATATTGAATTTGCTTATTATCGTTCACTGCATTCTACTACTAAGATGTGTCCTTTTGAAGTTGTCTATGGTTTCTTACCTCGTGCACCTATTGATTTGTTACCTCTTCCATCTTCAGAGAAGGTTAATTTTGATGCTAAAGAACGTGTTGATTTGATATTAAAGATGCATGAGTTAATTAAGGAAAACATTGAGCGCATGAATGCTAAATATAAACTTGCTGGAGATAAGGGTAGAAAACATGTTGTCTTTGCACCTGGAGATCTTGTTTGGTTGCATTTGTGCAAGGATAGGTTTCCTGATTTGCCGTGTGCCGATGGTCCTTTCAAAATTTTAGAGAAAATAAATGATAATGTATATAGACTTGAGCTGCCTGGAGATTTTGGGGTTAGTCCCACTTTGAACATTGCAGATTTGAAGCCATATTTGGGTGGGGAAGATGAGCTTCCGTCGAGGACGACTTCAGTTCAAGAAGGGGAGGATGATGAGGACATCAACACCGTTGTTACACCCACAGCCCCAGTTGCTATACATACTGGACCAGTTACTAGAGCTCGCGCACGCCAATTGAATTACCACATACTTCCGTTTCTTGAAAATACTTCTAATGTTCACGAACATATGATGCCGCCTAAGTTAGATACTTTTGTTGTACTTATGAATGAAGGACCTAGCATGGACAAGAAGGATATCCGTTTGAGCGGGATCAAGCATGGAGAAGAAGGTGCACGCGTCGGAAAGAACAATGGAGCTCTCATTGGTGATTTTCGCACTTTAAAGCCACCATAAGGAGAGCATGAAGGATTTGGACGAAATATTCAAGACGTCACTTTATAAATTTCATTCACAGGCTATTATAGGTGTTGCACCACCTTATTTTTGGGCCAAGCCCATGTAATTTCTAAATACCATAGTATAGGCTGCTTTTAGAGTCCGTATGTGTGGGGAACCCGAGTTTAGGGTTGTTTTCGGACCCCTCCTCCAAGGGTCACGAAATTGCCTCTCTATTCCCTCATATATACACCCCTTAGGGCACCGTTTTGACTTGGGTTTTGTTTAGATTACAAGTTCGTCATAGCTGCAACTTCACGTTCTTCGTTTGTGTTCCACGACCAGACATAGGCGTCACAGAACCCCACCTTCATCAATAAAGCTTTCCTCTTATATTCTCAATATCTTGATTGCAATCTTAGTTTCTTGCTTGTTCTTTATTTGCGTGCAGGAAACAAACCTTCGTGGTCAGGTTGATCGTGCTCTGACGTGGTCAATAACCTCTTGGAGTTGGTTTAGCGATTGCTAAGGCGCGACGTCCTCACACGTGCGTAGTCGGATCGTCAAAGTCGGCTCCACCAAAACGAAACCACCATCTCATCGAAAGACAAGGACAACCTCGCCTCCATGAGGGTCCTCGGACCGTTGACCTTCCTTCATGGGCCGGACTCATGGGTCGCCCTATGATTGTCATTGAAGGGCAAACCTATAAGATGACGCCATGTCCAGTACGGAATCTTCCAAAGCCATGGTGTATGCTCCAAGGCAAGCTGATAATATTGGCATGTTTACTCCATGACGTAACCGACATTGTGTAATCCTAGGCATCCGTGGTATCTATATAAATCAGGGGGTTTGAGTCCGTAAGGCATATTAAGATCAATAATCCTAGGGTTTTAGACCACACCATACGATCTCAAGGTAGACCAACTCTGTACTTGATACGCCATCATCATTATCAACAAAGCATGACGTAGGGTATTACCTCCATCAAAAGGGTCCCAACCTGGGTAAATATCGTCTCCCCTGTCTCCTATTATCCTCGACCCAAGATCCATATTTCGGGACCCCCTACTCGAGATCTGCCAGTTTTGACACCGACAGGTGTGTATTTACTCCGAAGCCCAAAAGGCATAAAACACAAATAACAATAATTGAAACAAAAATTGCATATATATAAGCTAAACCAGAAAAGAAAATAACATGTTCAAGGGCCAAATCTGTGCACCAAACCGATGCTACAGTCCACATATATTACTTTTCAGTTTTTTTCTAGTTAGGAAATGGGGGAAGTGGGTTTCATCCCACTTGGAAACCTATTTTGCCTTTTGCGTTACGGGGAATGACATAGTAGGTAGAGCCCCATGGTCACGCAACCAGGCCTTCGGCCTGGTCCACCGTCACACAACCTAGGTGGTGGTTACGAGCCCTCTTGCTCGATCAAGATCGAGTCCTGGTCCAACTATCGCCGTTGATCATTGGGGAGAGACATTTTCCCCAACAAACATCTCCTAGGAGGCATCTCTCCCATACAATTGATCAAATGGTTTATTTCTCAACATGTTTTCCAGTTTCTGTAAATAAGAGGAGTTACCATCATGGAGGAGGATTCCTTGAGTCCGGAGGACGGGTTGAAGAAGTTTTTTGTAGGGAAGGTGAAGAAGAGTCGTGGCTTAGACTTGTTTCCTTAGTTGCCTTTGAGCAGTTTGGCCCATACGAACGAAGTAACGTAACATAAAAAAATGTTTTTTACCTATTGACAAAAACATTGAACGAAACGATTTTTAGGTACGGACAAAAGCGTACTATGATGGTGGCAAAACCGTAATACAACAGAAGCAATAGCCATTCTTTTATATAATGGAGTATATCTCTATCTCTACATAATAATAAATTATAGACTATTTCTGGTCATCCGTCATCCAAATTACACTCGAAGTTGGCCAGAATTATCCACCAATACCACCTATAACTCATAAAAACGTTTCACACAGGAAAATCTCCTCACTAAGCCGGCCATGTAATGACCTCCTATATTACGCTATGAGTATTTTATTTTATTTCGTTTTTTATTTTATCACTACCTTTTTCATTTTTTCTCACTATAAATAATTTGGGACCTAAAGTTTGAAAAATTACAAAAAATGAGATTTCAAAGTAAATGTTTATTAAATAAAAAATGCTGGTGGTTTTTTTTTTTGCAATTTTGTAATAAAATGATTGCTTACTAAACAAATGTTTGAAATTTTGAAAACACATGTTCGGGACATAAAAAAAGTTCATTGTTTTTAAAAGTATGTGTACTAAAAAATGTTAATGAAATTGAACGAGATTTCCCAATTCAGGAAATGTTCATCAATGGAAATATTTTTTGAAAATTCAAAAACCATTCATGACTTACAAAATAGTTTACTCATTCATAAAATGTTTGCTAATCTAAAAGATGATCATGCATTTTAAAAAATGGTCATTAAATTTAAAAAATGTTCATCAAATCAGAAAATCTTTGCAAAATTCAATAATTTTCCACCCAATTTTTTTAAAAATGTTCATCTATTCTAGAAATGTTTGTCAATTCACAATTTTTCGAAAATATTTACAATTTTTAAAATATTTGCAAACTGCATAAAATGTTCATGAATTCAAAAAATATTTTTGATTTTAGGGAATGTTCAGAAATTTGTAATAGTTTTTTGTTCGTGATTTAAAAAATATTCATAATTTCACGAAATTAAGAGTGATATTGTATTTCAATGATGCAGCGAAATGTAATCATGACGATAAAAAATTATGATTTTTTTCTTCCGTTTCAGGCACGGGCTGCTAGTGTTAGGTAAAGAAAATAGGGTTCTCTATATACGGCCAGATCTGGCCTCGATCTACTCATACCTGTCGATTTCTTCTTCAATTCCCGTCTCATTTGGGTGGTGGATCGACCAGGACCTGACAGCCCCGTAGCGGCGTGGTGATGGCGAGCAGCAACACCGGCGAGCCGAGCACGGCGCCGCAACCGAACCGGTGGTACGAACTTCGATTGGGGTCCTCCTGCCGCGACCCCGCCCTTACCACCAAGTTCTGCACGCTCCGCTGTAAGATACCGGACTCCCCCCTCCCATTCCCGTGGGTCAAAATTTCATGTTTAGCACCGTCACCGCCTTATAGAAATACGATCTGCATCCGCGATTATTAGTTTTTTTTAACTTGTGGAACACTTTATTCAAATCAAATAAT
This sequence comes from Hordeum vulgare subsp. vulgare, assembly GCF_904849725.1. Classification (NCBI taxonomy): domain Eukaryota; kingdom Viridiplantae; phylum Streptophyta; class Magnoliopsida; order Poales; family Poaceae; genus Hordeum; species Hordeum vulgare. The sequence goes on along the minus strand of NC_058520.1, from coordinate 293,440,773 downwards.
TATTACATCACTAACAAGTTCAGCTAGGATAATCAACGATTGTGCCACCTTATTCCCTCCCCTTGGACAACGACAGTAAAAGACTGAACCAATACTTTGAGCTAAATGAAAACACTCATTCGGAGTAGCAGAATAAGGACTTAGGATATCAACTCCCCCCCTTGCATGCTTGAATAATCTCAAGACAATCAGATTCAAAGATCACATTTGAGCATCCCCACTTGTCCGCTAGCTCCATACCATTCTTCAATGCCAGGCATCAAGCACATGCGTAAAGAGCTGTTGACCCAGTAAGAGCCTCACCCCAATGGTTTTGAAGAGCCGCCGCTGTGGCTCCGCTTCCATCTTCCATGAAGCATGCATCCACGTTCACTTTATAAACATTTTGAGCAGGTTTAGACCATTTAAGGTCGGGTACACTGGTGGCACTCCTAGAGCCAGCATAATTGGCCGTTATCGCATGTATGGCGAGTGCTGTTTTAGAAGGAATGGCCACACCTTCACCCTTCACAGCTTCCCTTCTCTGCCACTAGATGTACCAAGCTCCAACCAAGATAGACTCTTTGAAGCAGAGATGTTGCAGTGTGGTTGAATTATGCCTTTGATCTCTGAGGATATTCTCAAGCATGACACTACCAGGATCGGTCTGAAACAAGGGCTTGGGCAATTGTTTCCTGAAGACCCAAAGCTTTTCACACTTATTTCGCTCAAACTCATGTAAACATGAGGTGTCGCAAGTCTTCAGCTCCCCCCTTACAAACAGGACATTGTCCAGATACCGCTATATGGCGATTCGCAAAGACTGACATACCCGATATCGTCCCATGTAAAGCCTTCCAGCCAAAGATCTTTATTTTACTAGGAACTTGAAGCTTCCAAAGAATCTCCAAAACTGGGTTAGACTTTGATGGTCCAACCTCATCTCTTCTGATTTTCACACCAAATTGGTGTTCCGACTCAGTATAATACGCAGACTGGACTGAAAAGGAGTACGCCCGAGTCTTGTGCCAAGCAACAAAATCTTCAGTTAATTGTGTGCTCAGAGGGATCCTCAAAATTCTTTCAACATCAATCGAAAGAAAATTGTACAAAATTAAATCTTCATCCCATCTCCCTGTCCACGGATCAATCAACTTATTAACAGGGTTCAGAAGGCAAAAACCCTTTCTAGATATAACTTTCCTGGATGGACTACTCGGCATCCAGTGATCATCCCAGATATTGATATTACTTCCCGATCCCACTCTCCAAATATGCCCACTTTTGAAAGTCTGCAGACCGGCAACAATACTTTGCCATGTTAAATGAAGATCCCTTCTTCAGTCCTGCCTTCAAGAGATTTCCATCGGGATAATATTTAGCTCTCAAAACCCTTGCACATAGAGTGTCGGGATTTGATAACAGTCTCCAAACCTGCTTTGTGAGCATTGCAGGATTAAAAACATGTGAATCTCTGAACCCCATACCCCCATCCTTCTTGGGGATACACATCTTCCACCATGCCCACCAGTGCATCTTATTCTTCTCCTCAGTATCATCCCACCAAAAGCCTGATATAGCATCAGTGATTTCCTTACAGATTTTCTTGGGAATCTTGAACACTGACATAGCAAACACGGGTAAAGACTGAACTATAGCTTTAATTATGATCTCCTTTCCCCCTAAAGATAGGATCTTTTCCTTCCAACCTTGTACCCTTTTGATCGACCAAATACAAGAAATTGTCACTTCTATCCACACCCACCATAGCAGGAAGCCCCAAGTATTTATCAGATATCGCTTCAGTCATAATATTGAGCTCAACACAAATGTCAGCTTTTAATTGGATATCCACATTTGGGCTGAAATATATACTACACTTTGCATCACTAACAGTTGACCAGAGTTCGCACAATATATATATTTTAGATCAACAGGGAGAACCTCCCCGGCTCCATTACAAGAAAGAAGCCTGAGCAAGCAGGTCCAAGACATACCAGTGTCGTACAGTTGCCATCCAGGCCAAATACAAACGGAATTAAAACGAGTTTAAAACTACAAAAAGGAAAGATTTCATGAACTGTAGCTAGCTAACTAGAGATGCCCAACACAGAGGAAAAGGAAATCTCCGGTCAGCTGATGAGAGATGCAGACTGGAGGGGCAGGACTTCAGGGGATCCTGGGGCATCCAGCGTCGAAGTAGGGGTGAGGCTCCAGCGCATCACATGATTGGTTGTCGATGGGGAGGAATAGCTCTTGGCTATCATCACCATTCGATCCGGTGAGGTTCCCAAAGCAGCTTTTGGACGTGGACACAGAAAGCATCCATCTTCTCCAGCATGTGGTCCTTGAACAGAACGCGTCATTTCCTGATTGTGCTTAAAAGCAGCGACCAGATCTGCTTCAAAGACAACCAACACAGACTTTTAAACACAATGTTGTTCCTGTGCTTCCACAAAACCCAGAGAACAGCCGCAGATACAGAATTAAGCACATCAAGCTTTTTTCCTGCTACCCAACGAGAAGTAACAGAAAGAATCGAGGTGCCAATCTGTAATCCAAAGAATGATCTAATCTCATTCCAAACTAGCTTGGCTACAGTGCAAACAAAGAACAAATGTTGAACACTCTCATGCTCAGTACAGAAAACACAGTGCAATGGCTTGTTCATTTTCCTCTTCTCCAAGTTATACCTGGTCATAATCTTGTTATATGCAGCAAACCGAAGAAAAATGTGTATTCTTGGTGGTACTACCAGTTTCCAAACAGATGGTATAAAGACTGAGTTACCCCTCTATAGTTAATAACCGCATACAGGGAGCTGGTGGTGTAGGTACCAGAGGTGTTGTATTGCCAAATCAGGGAATCAGTGTCATTCCCAAGACAAATACTGGTAACAACAGCCTCAAGCTCATATCACTGTTCCATTAGCCTGGGGGAGAAGGACCTTCTCCATCCCATATCTGGCAAACAGTCATGCCCGGTTCCTACAAATGGAATAAAGATCCCAGAAAAGGATGGATAAGGGGGTGCCCCTGTCAGGAACTAGCCTAGGAATTGAGAGAACGACAGGGTTTTACTCCAATTTCAGAGAGATCTCACAGCTCGATCTAGGGTTTGTATTGCGAATAAAAGGGAAAAATGAGTTTACCTCGCCACCGGCGGCTAGGGTTTACAACCTGATCACATTACACATGCCCAAAAAGAGAAAGACATCGCTGGCTTTATAGCCATTACAGCGAGGCAGCCAACTCCAGCTGTGCCCAAAAGCGAAAAGGTGAAGAAGATGCTCGTCCTCCGTCGGATCAAAGATAGACGCTCTCGCGCAACTCTGTCTTGGCGAACCGGTACGCATGCAGGGTAGCCGTTGGATGCGCGATCGACGGTAGATGTCACTGATTCAGCTAGCTTCAGACACAAGCGGCCTGACAATACCCCCCGAAGAGACGGAGCTTGTCCTCAAGCCCACAATGCAGGAAAAACCTTTTGAATGAAGGCCGAATCTTCCCAAGTTGCCTCCTCCACCGGCATGTTCACCCATTTAATCAGCCAACGTACTACTGGAATGCTGATACTGCCCTGACGCCTTGGGATGAGTTTCCTCTCCAGCACTGCTTCCGGTTCCATTTTGATCAGGCCATCCGGTCCAACCAGTGGGAGCTGCGGGGATTGAACAACCTCTGGTCCAATGTGCTTCTTCAGCTGACTCACATGGAATGTGTCGTGAAGTTGGCAACCCTCAGGGAGCAGGAGCTTGTATGCATGTTTGCCAATGCGTTGAAGCACTCTGAATGGGCCATAGAACTTTGAGTGCAGCTTCAAGTGTCCGTGTAGGCTAAGGGAGGTGTGCCTGTATGGTTGTAATTTCAAGTAGACCATGTCCCCTACTGAAAACTCCCTTTCTTGCCTCTTCTTGTCAGCATAGTGCTTCATTCTGGCTTGTGCCTTAATCAGGTTCTGCTTAATCATTTCCACTGCCAATTCTCTATTCTGTAACAGATTTTCATTCTCTTCACAAATCGAATCTGGCAAAGCTGACTCAGCTATCATTGGAGGGGGAAAACCATACAATGCCTGAAATGGTGTCATTTGTAGGGATGTGTGGAAACAAGTGTTGTACCACCATTCTGCCAATGCCAACCATCCATGCCACTTCTTTGGTTGCTGAAATACATGCACCTCAGATAGTTCTCAAAGACATTGATTAACTCTTTCAGTTTGCCCATCAGATTGGGGGTGATAACTAGTGCTCATGTGCAGTTTCACTTTCATGGATTTAAACAGCTGCTGCCAGAGATTACTTGTGAATATTCTGTCTCTATCAGTCACAATGACCAGGGGCATTGTCGGCGTTCTGGGAATGGGGGTACCCAGACCTGCCTGCGGCCCAGGGCTGGCCCACTTCATCAACATAAGATCAACTGGCACGGCACCACCTAGGACAAGGCCCTCGCGAGGGGCCAAGCCTCGCGAGGAGGAGCGGCATCAAGACCCGGAGGGGGCCTCCTCAGGACCCCTCCGGAGCGGCGGATATTCCGAGGCGGGGCCTAACCTCAGGAGTCAAGGCTGACGTAGAGGGAGGACAGGCAAGCAGCAGGCAGCAGGCGGTGCAGTTTCCCCTTTAGTGCAAAGAGGGCAAAGGCGAACGCTGTTTCCCAAGGCATCTCCTAAAGGTTTCCCTTTTGGTGCAACAAGACCATGGCTGCCCGCCGGCAGGACGGACGTCATCGCTGCGCCCACCCCAGCAGCGCAGGCAACTACTTTGCAGGTGAAGACCACTTTTGACAGTGGAAGCATGTTCCCTTGTCCCCCCTTCGGAATTGGCCGTTGTGGGATCCCTTCCTGCAGAAACGATGAGGGAAGAGGACCCGGGCCTCCACTATAAATAGAGAGGGTAGGATATTTTGTAGAGGGGGAGTTCATTCTCACCCTGGAACAACACACAAAGCCACCCAGCCTGCGGAGGCTCGAGAGCACTGTACTAGTTCATCCACCAACCTCCCCGAGAGGCAATCCACCAAAGCAGGAGTAGGGTTTTACGCTTCGCAGCGGCCCGAACCTGGGTAAACTGTTGTGTTCTGTGTTTTCCTCACCATCGAGTGAGTCCTTCGTCGTTCCCATCGAGTAGCGTGCTTGGCAAGGACAAGCAGGGAGAGATCTTCGTACACGCCACTGAGTTTGAATCTTTAGGGTTTTGCGGAGCTCGAAATCTGACATTTGGCGCGCCAGGCAGGGGGCGTGTGAAGGTCTTCTCCGAGCTTCCTCCTTCCTAGGCACGCTGCTCTGATGGCCGGCGACCACCCGGCTTCTTCGAGCCTCATCGAGCTGGCCGCCAACCACCACGTCACGACGGCCGGAAGCGCACACGCCGACGTTGTGGTACCGGGCGGCTCGTACCAGATCGTCAACGTCGTCTCCACCGTCGCCACCACCCGTGCCATCCAGGCGCCCGACGACTGGGTGGTGCCCCCGGCACCCACGACGCGTTGCATCAACTTGGGGGACCTCAGCACTCACGACGCGTTGCAGATGGCGAGCGAGATGCTCCGTCAACGACCGACGCAGGGGGGCTTTGACGCCTGGGCAGACCACATCATGGAGCTGATCGCCATCGCCCAGAAGGCCGTCCAACCCTGCTCTTCTTCAAGGCCGTCAGCATCGGGCGCCGGGGGCTCGCACCTCATGCCGCCCCCCAGGGCTGCGAGCAACAGGGCCCCTCCTATGATGGGCGGGGCCGAGAGAGACGCGTCCCGTGCAGCCCTATTCCTCCTCCAGGTTTCGACGGCCGGCCCCGAGGAACATCAAGCTGACAACCACCAGGGGCGTGAAGAGGATGGCCGTACGACCGACGCAGATGCCGGTGCGCATCACCAAGACCAGGTCGGCCCCCGACAGCCCGGGGCGGCTAGACAGGAGCGCTCCCTCCGGAGCAGCCAACAGAGGGCGGAGGCGCATGCGCGGGCGAACTACGACAACGGAGACATGCCGGGGCACCAAGGAGGGAATCAGCACCGGGCGGCGCCAGGACCAGCCAACGGCAGCAACTGGAACAAGCGACTTCGCGCGGAGGCTTATCGCAGGAAGGTTTTCGAGCAGTACGGCCGGGGAGATCCCCCTCCACCACTGAGAGGGACCGCCACCGTCGCATTGCTGAGCGGCCACAGAGGGCGATCAAACGCCTACATGGAGCCGTACGTGCCGGAGTATGCGGCGTCACCTGACCCTCCCGACGAGGAAGAGCTTCAGGCGTCCCCCCCGGGCGCCTATCCCCCTCAGGAGTGAGGAACGCTTCGGGGCCCCTCCTTGAGCCGGGCCCAAGAAGCGCGGACAGGGAGACGCCCTCGACCGCGGGACGTGGCGCCAGCCGCCTCCCTCGCGGAAGAACTATGCAGGGCCAAACCCCAGGACTCAGGAGGACGAGTCGTGTGCAGCGACGAGACGCAAGTGGCACGGGTCACCCGCGACAACCACGATGCAGGCGTGGGCGCCGAGGGACGGGCCTCGCGAGGCGCTCCTCCGGCACAAAGGAGCTATTCTAGGTAATTTTTTGGATTTACTGCCTTAGGAAGTGTCTGGTGACCGCAAGGACTTCGAATATTCAGGGCATGCTTCTGCCCGTCGTATCGTTTGCGTAATCTTTTATAATTTCTGCTGCATCCTTGGGCGACCTGACACGCTGCCTTGCTTGCATCTTTGGGCGATCTACCTCCCTCGCTCGGGGGCTCCGGCCGGTGCGCGTCGTCCCGACATGGGGTCTGGGAAGCCCCGCGGTTCCCCAGGACCACAATCGACAGGATAAAATCAGAATCGCTTGAGTGTCAAAAGGGTCCTGAGCATCGCGCCTCAGGGGCCTTACCGGTCACAAGGCCACCTGCCACCCTTGGTATCGTCCTCGGTGATCCGGTCGTTACCAGGGGTGGCAGGGCCTGACCCCATAGCTACATCCGTTCACTCGGTCACATGCGACGACAGTTGGGAAATGTGCGGGACTGGATCTTGGCGACGTAGAGCTGCTCGGACGTTAAGGGGGTCTCCTGAGCATCGTGCCTCAGGAGCCTTACTGGTCACAAAGCCACTTGGCTACCCTGGTCCCGTCTAGGCTTGGTCGGTATCAGGGAATGTCGGGGCCTTGCCTCATGAGGCGCCTCACGACGGCAGGGAAATTAGAGGGACTGGGGCCTGTCAACGTAGAACCATAAAAAGTCCTTAACTGGCCTCCGGGGAAGGAGCACGCAGGACCTGCATCAACCCGTCGCACCTCTGCATCGTCCTTCAATCCTTCCGGAACCTACTTCATCCCGTGACACTCACGTAATAACGAGCCGAGGCTGTATACGCCCAGGGCCCCCCGAGGACGCGGAAGGGGTCCACCCCACACCTAGTGGAAGACCTATGCTCCGCGCTGGGTACAGATGGAGGAAATCAACACAGTCCACCAATGACTTCTGGAATCAGGCGCCTATGCCTTGGGGGTAGGGACACTCGCGAGGCCAAAGCGTCCTCGCGACCTCCCATATACACCCCACCGTGACACTCTCACGTAATAACGAGCCGAGGCTGTATACGCCCAGGGCCCTCCGAGGACGCGGAAGGGGTCCATCCCACGCCTAGTGGCAGCCCTACGCTCCACGCTGGGGAGAAGACGAAGGCAATCGGCATGGTCCACCAATGACCATGCCCGCAGCTGGCAAGGAAACCCATATAGTCCGCCAATGACCATGCCAGCCTGAGTGTCAGACGCGACGTTTGCTTGCTTTTCTTGGATTTCGAATTGTTTTTCGTTGAACTTAAACTTGCCGGTTCCAAAAGCTGTTTTCTAATTTTCAGTGCCTGACGTTCGAAAAACAAAAGGGGGAAAAACTTTCTCTGGCGTCTTCTTGTTTCACTGATTTTAAAAACCTCCCGTCTGGAGGACGTGTTTGGAGGTAACCGCTCCGCACCACCCTTAGGAGTCAAGGAGCATGAAAGCAAGGACTTGCTACCCCTGGGGCAAACTTTTTCAGAAGTCAACCCCCGCTCGGGGGTCCGGACCGAATCTTGATACCACCATAGAGAGTCTCGGGAGGCCTCAGGGCCCCCTGGGGCGATGAACAAAGGGACGGAGTGCGGAGTCGCTCGGGCGCCAGAAAGGGGGCTCTTGGGCACGCCTCGGGAGCCTTACCGGCCATAATGCCACTCGCCATTGTTGGCGCCGTCGGGAAGCCCCGGTCGGTGTCAAGAATGTCGGGGTCCCGCCCTGTGAGGCCCGAGCCTAACAGCGGCGGGGAAATGTGCGGGGCCGGGGCCTGACGACGCAGAGCGGCTTGCGTGTCAAGGGGGGCTCCTGAGCAGCACGCCTCAGGAGCCTTACCGGTCATTAGGCCACCTGGCCTTCGGGTCAGGGCCTCGCCTTGTGGCGGAATTTGTAGAAATATCCATTCCACTCTGTCATAGGCCTTATGCATATCAAATTTTCTTATTTCTTATTCTTGATTGTGTGCATACTTTCCTAAGCCGCCAACATATTGTCCGTAATAAGGTGGCCTGGTACAAAGGCACTTTGGACCGGGGATATCACCTCGTCAAGAATTACTTTTAGACGGACCGTGATCATGGTAGAAACCAGGGTTCTACCGGCCCTCTGCCTTAGGTTATAAGGGTAGGAGGGAGGTTGGAGGAGACGAGGGCGCCGCGGCCGGCGCGACGGCGCCGTCTCGACGTAGGGAGGAGGCGGCGGCGAGTAGAGGAGGCAGTGGCTAGGGTTAGGGTTCCGGCTCCTCTGGGAGCCGGGCAATAGAATTGTCTTATTGCTTGATTCCAAAAGAGTTACATCGGTTTATATAATCTCGATAACTTTGACTCTAAGATAACTAAGATAACTTGGACTCTAAGATAACTAAGATAACTTGGGCTAAGCCCCTAATATTATTAAGATAACTGGGCCAGTTTGGCTAACTGGGCCTCTGGTCATAACATTTCTCCCCGCCTGTGCAAACAACTCGTCCTCGAGCTGGATGTCTAGAAAATGTTGGCGGAATTCCTTGAGCTGCTCCCAAGGTGTCTTCGAAGGGTTGAGCTAGTCCGAAGTACGTCGTGCACCAAGGCCTGGAATGTCGCCGACGCATTGGAGAGACCGAAAAGCATCACCAAAAACTCGAAGTGATCATGATGGTAGCCAGACGCAAGTCGAGCGTAGGGAATAAGCGTGGCCCTTGCGGCTCTTCCCGGAGCTCCGCCATGACTGGTATAGGAAAATTGACCCTCGTTGTCATGGCAGTGAGAGCACGGTAATCGAGGCAGAAACGCCACAAGCCCCAGGCTTGTGAACAAGGAGCACCGGTAAAAGGTCGCCGTGCCGCTGCAGGAGATGAGCCAACAGGGGCGGCTCAGAGTGTGCTATGGCGGTCGACAACTGAGAGGGAACTGCTGGAGAAGTGCCACCCTCGCCCTTCCACTGCACCATGCGCCCTTGACGCCAGAAAGTCATGGTCAGTGCGTCGAAGTCCCAAAGGATGGGTCCGAGCGTCCGCAAGAAGTCGACGCCGAGGATGAAGTCGTAGTCACCCAAGTCGATGCCGACGCACGTGATGGCGAAGGACTCGTCGCCGATGAGGATGGGAACCTCGTGCGCAATTCCGTGGCAGCGGAGACGGTCACCATTAGCCACGGTAACTTGGAGCTGCTCGCCCCCCGTCGGCTGGAGGGCCAGGCGATGCATGGTAGACGCGGGCAGGAAGTTGTGTGTAGAGCCCGTGTGCAGGAGAGCTAAGAGGCGCTCCCTATTAACCGTCACTGGCAACAACATCGTTGTTTCCGTTCGTATGCCGGTAAGGGCATGCAGGGAGACCACGAGAGCGGTGGCTGACGCCGGGGCTGCCACCTCGGCAAGCTCGGAGGGAGCTGTATCCTCCGCGACATAGTCATCCTCCTCCAGATAGAAGAGGCGCGGGCAGACGTGGCCTGGCACGTAGGGCTCATCGCAGTTGAAACATAACCCCTGGCGACGACGCTCGTTTTGTTCGGCCGGGGTTAGCCGACGGAACGGTCGAGTTGCTGCTGTGGCGGGCGTCCCTGTCGCCGGCTGGGCAGGCCGACTGGGTGTAGACATAGCCGGTTGAGGGGGTGGGCGAGGTGCCTGGGCCAGGAACGCCTGCTGCATAGCCACCGCCCACTGCTCGAACGCGCGGGCATAGTACATGGCCGTCTGGATGTCCTGTGGTCCGCGCATCTCGACGTCCACGCGGATGTGGTCGGGGAGGCCCCCGACCAAGAGCTCGGCCCGCTGGCGAGTCGTCACGCCAGGCGCGTGACACGCCAGGGCCTGGAAGCGGTCGGCGAAGTCCTGCACCGTGGAGGTGAAGGGTAGGCGGCCAAGCTCCGCCAACCGGCTCCCTTGGATCGGAGGCCCGAAGCGTAGGAGGCAGAGCTCGCGGAAACGCTCCCATGGAGGCATGCCGCCCTCGTCCTGCTCGAGAGTGTAATACCACGTCTGTGCGGCACCTCAGAGGTGATATGAAGCGAGCCAGGTGCGATCCGACACTGGCGTCCGTTTCCCCCGAAAAAACTGGTCACATTGGTTGAGCCAGCTCAGGGGGTCCTCCGTGCCGTCATAGGTGGCGAAGTCTAGTTTGGCGAAGCGCGGCGGCGTGTGGGTAGGGCCGCCCTGGCGGTACGACTTGTCGGCGCGGAGTAGTGCAGGGGTCGGCGCCGGGTACCCGTCGGGGCTGGCGAAGCTGGAGGGCCCGTCGTACAGCGGGGGTGGCACTGGTGGCGACTGGATGTGCGGCGGCGCCGGGGCCGTCGTGTACACCGGCTGTGACGACTCGGTCACCCAAGCCGGTAGCGGCGACGGCGAGGGGGGAAACCGGAGCTGGTGGATCGGCACCCCCGGCGTAGAGGTAGGGCGCGGCCTGGAGGTGGTTTGTGGCAGCGGCGGCAGCTGCAGGGTCGGCAGCAGCGGCCCGGCCGAGGGTGGCGGAGGCAGCTGCAGTGTTGGCTGCAGTGGCCAGGCGAGCGTGGCGGTTGCCGCCAGCAGCGGCTGCTGCCAGGGCGGCCAGGACGGGCCGGCGCTGGCTGGTGGTGGTGCGGCTGGCTGCGGCTCGTAGGGCGCGGCCAGGTATAGCCGGATGCCCTGGACGGCGGTAGCCAGATCGCGGATCGCGCCAGTCAGCTCCTCCGGGGTGAGGACGACCGGAGGCGGCGCGGCAGAAGAGGCCGGCGCAGGCAGGTGCGGCCCGCCGACCGTGAAGATCATTTGAGTGGTGGTGGGGGACGACGGCGCAACGGTGGAGACGGGCGGCGGTGATGACATGATCGAACCAGAGCCTCGTGATACCAAACTGGTAGAAACTAGGGTTCTACCGGCCCTCTGCCTTAGGTTATAAGGGTAGGAGGGAGGTTGGAGGAGACGAGGGCGCCGGTTAGGGGAGGCGGTGGCTAGGGTTAGGGTTCCGGCTCCTCTGGGAGCCGGGCAATAGAATTGTCTTATTGCTTGATTCCAAAAGAGCTGTTTACATCGGTTTATATAATCTCGATAACTTGGACTCTAAGATAACTAAGATAACTTGGACTCTAAGATAACTAAGATAACTTGGGCTAAGCCCCTAATATTATTAAGATAACTGGGCCAGTTTGGCTAACTGGGCCTCTGGTCATAACAGATCATCTTTGAAATAATCTTATACAAAACAGTACAAAGACTAATGGGCCGATACTGAGTTATCTTCTCAGGAACATCAACTTTTGGAATGAGAATAATGACAGTATCGTTCCAACCATCGGGAATTACCTTATTGTTAATTGCATTCAGTACCTCTGCAGTAATGGAATTCCCAAGAATGTGCCAACACTTTTTAAAGAAAGCAGCATGCATGTCATCCTTTCCTGGAGCCTTCAAATCGCCAATGGAAAGGCTCGTTTGACGTCATCCGCTGAATATGGCTGAGTCAATGCGTCATTCATAGCTTGATTTACATGTGGTACTACCTTCTCCAATAAGTTAGGATCAACATCATCCAACACTGAAGAAAATAAACCCGAAAAATAACTAGAGATCATCGGGTTTAGATATGCAGGACCCTCTTGCCAAGCACCATGATCGTCCTTCAGTTTATTTATTTTATTCCGTTGGGGACGCATGCTAGCTTAATTATGGAAATACTCTGTATTGTGATCACCAAATTTTAGCCAATTTAATCTGCTCCGCTGCGACCAATATATTTCCTCTTGCTCCAATAACTTTTCTATCTCTTCCAACAACTCCTTTTGTTTTGCCATGTTTCTGTCATTCATCTCTAAGAGTTACCTTCTCAAGTTCCCGCTGAACATTTCTCATTTTGCGTTTAGGGCTCTTCAAAATGGCTTTGTCCCAACGGTGCAGCTGATCATGAACAAAGTTCAGTTTTCCCGCCAAGTCGTTTCCTTGTAATTGAGGTCCCGCACGGTCCGAGGCTTCCTGCACCCACCACCTCTATACTATCTAACAGAAGCTAGTACTCTTGTTGATCCATCAATGCTCATGTGTTCTTATTGTGTTATGGTATCAATCATGTTTTGTTTTGCATTAAATCATTTTTGTTTGTTTGATCTTGCAGATGAATTTAAGCCAGCATCTATTGACAAGACTCAAGCTGGCTCTTTGCAGAAGAGCAAAGATAACCGGGTAACTGTGGAATTTCATAACAATCAGCCTGGCAGGCCAAAGGTGGCATTCGAGGGAAGCCAAGAAGAGTACAAGGATAATGATGGTGTCTTGTTTTTTGATGGCGAGACCTTTCGCTTGGAACGATTGCACCGGGCAGTCAAGAGATTAAGGCATGTCCGGGTTCCGGGAGAGTCTGTAGCAACTTCCTTGGCAGCTACAACTACTGGAATGGGTGAATCTCATTCTCCTCCATTAGCGAAAGTTGGCAAGTTGCCTGCAATGAACAAACCTTCTATACACTCAGTTCCGGTAAGTTCTGTTAGCATGTTACATGCCCTAGCTAAATTTTGGTAATTGTGTCATCATTTGTTCATTTTTAGACCTGGGAAAAAGAAGAATGAGACAGTAGGTATCCCATTATATAATTACAGGTACTTTCTAAACTTTCAAATATTAAAGCACATGGTGTCTTTGTCCAGAGTTCATTGTCATCATCGATGCTTCATATATATGTACAACTCTAGCAGATTTCCTAAATCCCACCTCCATCTAAAAACTGCCATTTTAAAGGATTTAGGGTGAAAAATCACTCCAGCAGATTCCCTAACCTGCCCTCTATCCTTAATGTTGTAGAGTGCACTCTAGAAACCCTAATGTTGTAGAGTGCACTCTAGAAACGGAGGAAGAGTACATGGGCATAAACCTTGGGAGCATGACATCCCCATGGTGATCACCACTTCTTCTTGAGCTTGGCATTCTGGCGCTCCCTTCTCCACACAGCGATCACCACGGTCCTCCTCGCTAGGCCGGCTCCCCGAGCATGATGACAGATTCAGTTCAAGCGAAGGGAAGCTATGGACACCAACTAGAACCGACTCACTCGGAAAGCCGCACATCTCTCGGGGTTTCTGTTGGAATTAATGGTATGCCCCTAGTCAGGCCACGAGCTCGTTCTGCTAGCCAGACAAAGGGCAAATAGATATCTCTACTGAACCGGGAACAACATATACAAAATTCCTCCCCCTAACCCCTTCCACGTCGCCCCCGCATGCCGACGGGGAGGGAACCCTAGATCACGCCGCCGGTCCTCCACCTCCTCCTTGCCGCCGCCAAGGGGCCCGACCGAGCAAAGGCTGGCCGGCGCCGCCGGTGGCGGGGCATCCTAGTCCTCCTGCGCGGTGGGGTTGGTGCGGGCCAACACCCCGGGCCGGGGCGTGGCGCTGTCGTCGGGCGTCACGGCGGCTCGTCTGCAGCGGCGGCGCGACGGGCGGTGCGGTGGCGGTGTGTGCCTGGGGCGACGGCGGTGGCTGGCCGTCCTTCTCCTCCGACGGCAAGGGCTGTGGACAACACAGGTCATGGGCGGCCCCTCTTCTACCGTGCGGGTTGTTGGAGGTGGCGACGCGACAGCGCGTGTAGGGGGCCGGGCTGGCGACAGTGCGCAGGCGGTGGTACCGGCCGGCCAGATCTGCTCGGATCTGGCCCATGGCCGCCGGCGGGCAGTTCGGGTCTGGCCCTCGGGGTGGATGTGGGCTACAACGGCGTGGTGGTGGTTCATGGCGGCGGATTTGGCCGCGGCGACGACCGGTCCTCTCCGCATTGTCGGCGGTTGGACCGTGTCGACCTTCGTTTCATCTTCTCGGTGTTCGGGCACTATGTCTGTTGAACGGCTAGCCCGCTCCCAGCTGCGGTCCATCGCCCGTCTTGTGCGTGGAGCGGCAGGATTGAGTTCGGCTCGCCCACGGTGTGGTAGTTTGAGCTCGTCTCGCGCACGGTGCAGCTGGACCGACCTCGCCTCACACTCGTGGTCGCTGGACCGGGCTCGTCTCGCCCGGTGATGCAGGACGAATCGATGGAGGCCTTTGGGTCTCGGCGATGGGGGCTGCCTAGGGGCGGAAAAGGTGGGATCTTTTCGCTCGTCTCTTTGGTTGGGGTAGCAGCGGATCTCGAGTGAGGTGGTGTCAAGGTCTTGGATGCCGGGGCGGCGGCCCTGGAGGTGGTTGCGCGGTGCTCATGGGCAGAGCCCGTGGCTTGGTGCTGCCTGGTGGCCATGGCTGTGTCTGTGTGGGCGGCGTGGTAGGCGGGGTGTGGCGATCAGCAGCGGTGAGTGTTGGCCGGGGTGAAAACCTGCTCTATCTTCAGACGGACCGGCGGCGACGAAGCTCGTTCCCTTCTTGAAGGCGTGTCGCGGCTCTCATCGCTCACCGTGTGGCTCCAGGGGAAACTCTGATCCTCGGATCTGGCGGTGGCGGCGCTCCGGTGTCGTATCCTTCCTGAAGGCGCCGCCTTGGAGCCCACGGTTCGCCGTATGCGGCTTTGTTGCCGCATTCAACGCCTTTGTATCCTGCCTTGGGTGCGTGTGGGTGTTGTGTTGGCGTGCGTTGTGTGGGCGTGCGGTTGTATCGGAATGTTGTTGGTCATTGCTTTATATATAAAGCGGGGCGAAAGCCTTCTTCGGTAACAAAGGGCAAATACCACTTGGACTTACCCGTTACTAGCTCACTTGCCATGGCACTTATGCCACTTGAGGTGTCACTTGGCCTACTGTTTTATTCCACCAGGAGGCCCCGACATGCCACTCGAGATGGAATATGAGACATGTTTGCTATATTCATTCAGTGATTGTACACGTTATGTATACATGTGAGATCCCCTACATGTAGGGCATGATCAGGTGAGGTAGTGACTAGGATTGCTTATAAAGGCTAGGACATATTGTTACAACTCACACGTGCATGTACAAAACGTTCACCCACTCCCCCTTCCCCCGCACGCGCAATTGAAACGGCTGCTTGCAATACGTTCAAACTGGAGCGGAGATCGTAGAAAACGGAGGACGACAGCCCCTTGGTGAAGACGTCGGAACATGCAACACTTCAGTTGAGAGCAATGGGATCTCGTGCAAAGTGAAGATCGATCTCTGTATGCTTAGTCCTCTAATGTTGCATGAGGTTAGTTGATAAGTACATGACACTCACATTATCGTAGTACACAACGGTGGCTTGGCGCGGAGGGTGGCGAAGCTCGGTGAGTAGCTGCTGCCTGCCAGAGCCAACACGATTCAGCGATGTTGTTTGCGACGACGTGGTACCCGGTCTCCGCATTCGACCGGGAGACGGTGTGCTGATGCTCGGACAACCACGTGATCAGGTTGGCGCCAAGGAACACACAGAAGTCCAATCTTGATCGACGCATATCTTGACAACCTACCCAATCCACATCATTTTAGGTGATCAAATCATGTGACGAGGAGCGGTATAGTTGCAAAGCATGTGTAGGGTTCTTGACAGGCTACCAATAGAAAAACATGTAAGTGCCAAGAAAACTTAAAATTGGGAAAAGGTGTCTCTTTCAATTGCTCGTAGTCTGTTCACTCTCTCCAGTAGGATGAGGAAAGGGGAGAAATATCCGTGGAAGGTCAAAAAATCGCTTAGGTAAAGAAAAACCATTTTTGCCATGGTTTATGTGGTTGGGGGTGGGGGGGGGGGGGGATGGGGGGCTTGATAGGCACTACTTTTGGTCATGCGGGGACAAAGCAAGGAGTGGCAGTTGCAGGCAAGGCAAGACAAGCGAGGAGAAATTGCGTGAGGCAGGCCCGAGGGAGATTTGGGGTGGGAAGTGCTTGTTGGGTGGCAGGCATAGTAGGAGGTGGTCCGAGCGTGGGACCAGCTCAGGGCGAGCGGGGCTGGTGGGCGACAACTGTCGGTTGTCAGGTTGGTCGGGTATTTTGGTGGCCAGCTGGCGGCTCAGACCAAATATGTGGGATGTGATGGGTACAAAGAAGTTATGGCGGGCGATCTGAGGTAAGTCAATCATGGGGTATGTGGGGATCTGGTGTGGCGGGTTGTGCCATGCCTGCTTATAAGGAAAACATGTTTCATCAGAAGTTGCATGACTAGAATTAATTATTTTTCACAGGGAGAGATCAAAGTATCGGTAGCCTTTGTGTTCCCTTGGGTATTCGAGAAAGGTGTGGCCGATGGAGCGCGGGGAGAGGTTATGGTTGGTGGTGGAGATATTTGGGAAACAAGGGCATCCATAGGTGCAAGAATGATCATAGAGGGGTGGGCACTGTAGAGGAGAAAGTAAGGGATGCCATGGTGGATTGCTTGTGATGGTCGAACATTGAGTGTAGTGGTCGTGTGTAATGCTTCTACCCAAAATGGCGGCAGGAGGCGAGCTTGGAGGAAAAGGGTACAAATAACATTGTTGGTGTTGGTCGTTTCGCTTTACCGTTCTATGAAGTGTGGTAAACAACTTTGACTATCAGTTTCACCAGTAATAATTAATTATATTTTATGTCGTAAAACTTACACCATTGGTAACCATTTTACTAAAATTGGACGGTATAATTTTTGTGACACATAATCCACTCTTTGTCGAATTGATGGTCAAAGTTGAACCTCGAAATATGAGTGCGCCATGTAAACTGGGACAGTGATCCCCAGAGGTAGTATTGTTAGTGCAACAGTGATCCCCAGCCTCCCACCCATTGCCACCACAGTGCAACAGTGATTCACAAAACCATTGCTGCCTCATCTACTCGTTGCCGTGCCATTTCACTCTCACCTCCTACAATGCCTTAGCCGTCCTTCTGTATTGCATGTTGTGGCACAAATCCTCCTTTCTATCGCAGATGCACCTCATAGGCCTGTGCACACTGGTTCAGTTGACTGAGTTTATATTCAAACTGCATCAAGTAGCAACTGCACTTGCACAATATTTATAACACAATATTGTATCGTGAGTTTGACTAGATTTACCTGCAAATGTGAATCGGTATGCGCCCTAAATTCATAGTTAAAATTGTCAGATGATGAATCTATGGACATGGTTTATACAAGTATTGTATGGAATCTTTGCCGACCTTCATAATTTGGTGCTGTACAATTTCAGTCTAGATATTTCAAGAGGCCCTTGTATCTAATGATTCTGACTATCCTGCAGGTTGAGGTTGAGCACATTGACATTGGTGAACCTGAAAATCCAGGTAACTGCTTTAATCTGCTTATTCTTGTATATATTAATGATGTGGAAATTAAATTATTTAGTTTCTTTTACTGCTTTGAAAATGGGCCTCTTTGATTCTAGAAGATCCTCTAAGTATATTTTGGAGGATTGTATTGAATGCTTGTAGGTAAGTCTGTCATTGCAATTTGCAGTCCCATTTTTCAGGTTTTACTTCCCTGAGATAGGCTAATTCACTTCTTTGGTCTTATTTAAATCTGTAACTTCTTGTGGCTCTGCAATGTTGTTTCTTTTATCGCCCCTCAAATGTTTTGGGTAGAAGAAAATGAGCCATGCCAAGCCCAAACAGTTGCACATAAGTATTTGGAGAGGTAGCATCTGTTCCAAACGCTGTATTTGTGTTTGCGGGATATTGGCATACCTATTTATGATAACCTCAAGTGTTTTATGTTTGAGGGATATTGGCATACCTATTTGTGACATCACGCAAAGTCTTGATCCTTTTGTTTCTTGTTGGATCTCAAATCGGTGAACGTGCTAGTCCATTATATACATATAAATCGCTCATGGCTTGATCCACAGTTGAATCCAAACTCGAACTCAAGCCATTTGGCTAGCACACGATTGCTCGGTGATCTGAAGGGGAGAAAGTTGACACCGTCATGCTCACGATGGACAGAATGTCCACACTGGCACTCAGCAAGCACCCAGTTTTCCACGAGCGGAGCAAGCATATCGACGTCCGGTATCATTTCATCTGCGAATGCATAGAGAATGGGAGCATCTGTGCTGATATTCTTGGCACCAAGGACCAGCTTGCAGACATCCTAACTTTAGGCATTAGGGCGAGTTTGTTTCCCTGAGCTTAGCACAAGGATTGAAATGGTCAAGATCAGTGCCAAGTAGACACACAAGGATCAGGGGGAGAATTTTAGGAGTAATCCTTGTGTTATGTTTACTTAGCTAGGGAGTGTAGTCAGGTCTTCAAAGGGTGATCATAGAGAGTGATGCTGAAATTGTGGTTAATATGTGGAAAGCAGCAGCATATGAAAGATCGGAGATTGTTGCCATTCTCCATGACATCCAAGAGCTTAGGGCTAATTTTGAATATTTCAACATAGTTTTTGCAACAAGAGATGCTATCATATTGGCTCATCTCTGCGCAAAGCAGGCTATTGCTAATAGGAGAAGATGCTTATGGATCAACTACAGCCCAAACTTTCTAGTTGATTGTATTCTCCATGATTGTAACCCTGCATGCTAAGCTATAAAGCTCTTGTTTTTTTGGAAAGGTCGGCTGTAGCTTCCTTAGTCAGTAAGGTAGATATGCACCTAGACAGCTAAGTAGTCAATTTTTTCTTTGCTAGAGCTGCATGGTCGGTTTAGCATTAGAACCGACTTCCCCATGTACTCTATGTAGACCTGAGGGCAGCAGTACAAGCCACAGCTTCAGAAATCAAACTATCCTGTGTTCAGACCAGCTCCCCTCTACTTCTATACTTCAGCTTATTTCTAACACTCCTTTCTCCATATGTTGCTTGAGCTAACACACCATAGCTTTGATACCAAATATTTTTTTAACATGGGGAAGGGGATCAGAATGTCCCCAAAGCTGCTTCATATATCAAAAGTGACGGTACACCACAAAGAGGAATGATGTAGGGCCAAGCCCTTGTTTGCCTCCTTCTCCCTTAGGAGGCATTGACAACCATGGATGGTTATTCTCCACTTGGGAGGCCTTCATCTCCATGATGAGTCATCTCTAATGGAGGAATCCCACTAGGGGAGGTAGATGAGCTAAGTTCTCTTTTCGCGCTATTCTTAGCTTACCCTAATGAGGAGGTGGGGGATATATATATATATATATATATATATATATATATATATATATATATATATATATATATATAGGCTAGTCCACAAAGGGGTAAGTGAGAGAGAGATACATAGACCTCGGTCACGAAAGTGCACGCAGGCAGGGGCCGGATGTCCAGGCGGTCGTTGATAGGACGGATGTCCGGGGTGCTGCCTGGATGTCTGGTTTGAGAGCTGAACCTTCTGATGTCTGGCCGTATTTCCGGGCTTGAGTCCGGATGTCTGGGCAGGGCAGGCTGGATGTCTCAGCTCGAGTCCGGATGTCCGGCGGCTGAGCAGGGCAGTCCTTCTCTTGTTCTTCAGCCTTCGTTTCCATGCTTCCCTCGTGGATGGTGTAGTCCAACTCTTCCGCGTGAACTCCTCGCGATGTGTGAATCTCCGCTCAAACCTATGTATGCACGAGGTAGGAGGATCCAGTAGTATACCATCCTCGAAGGGGACAAGAAGACATGTGTATGAAGATTCACCTTTATATCTTTGAAGTAGATGTTGTGCGGGTCTTTTGACAATGGGGCTCTTGACATGGTGATGTCTGAAGGGTGCTCGGCACCAAGGACCCTGAAAGAAAACTGAGATTACAAACACGTCCTCCCTTTTCGCAAACAGCGAGATTACCACCAGAGCTGATCTGGATCTGGCCGTCTCATTATTTGTCAGGAAGCAAGAAAGGAAGAAATTCTGGCCGGCAGCGGGAGGGAGGAAGGAGGGTGGCCGGAGTCCAGCACATGGCTGAAGTCAGTGGCCAGCTACATAAATGAGAGTTCGGGCGAGGGAGGGTCCCTGTAGGTTTCAAATTAATCTGATACCAAATGTTAGAAGTAGCTAGACCAGCTCTCGATCAAGGACTCTCCTTTTCTAAAGGATGTGATGCACGCACACACCTTCCTCTCTTTGTCTTGATATGTTTTTGTCACGCGCGCGCGCGCACACACACACACACACAAACACGGGATGAAGAACCTATATTCACCTTCTCAATTTAGCACAAGCTTACCTTTACATTCACGGGGTACACAGCCTTTTATGTAGGACTTATAAACTGTCGTAGCCCCAACTATTTGTTTACTCTTCTACAACTAATATATAGTTTGGCACTTGTGCTATGAATTTCATTAGCACTCAGCCAGGGCCGGGCCGGATAAATCGGAGGCCCTGTGCTAAACTCTACAGTGGGGCCTACTACAATAGAAGAATAAAATATAGTCTGTATTGAAATATCTAAAATGTTTTATATTAAGTAACGGAGGGAGTACATAGTTGTGGGATGGATCGAGGAATCTTATAGCTTTGTTGCATAATGTAGTCCTGTTTGAGATTGAGTAGATCATCTATTGTTTGGTTTTTCCTTGCATTTAAACAAGATATTTTTTTTGCGATAAAAACATAATCTAGATCTTGGAACACTTAAACATCTAATATTTAGAAGATAAAAACAATAAAATTATACAAGGTATAAAAAATGAAAGTCCGAACTATAAAGAGAGGGGGGGGGGGGGGGGGGGGGGAGTTGACCTCACGATCAAAGGCTGAAAGCCACCAGTCCTTAGGCTTGGGAGACGGCATCCATCATTTATTTGCCGAACCCAAATCACTCCTGCCTTCCTGGTGCTCAGTTGCTGTTGTTCGGATCGAAGGATCCATCGGCGCTGCGAACAAAGGGACACGCACGTCGTTCTTCTACTGGAGAGATGAACGGTTGGACAGGTGGGGTTGTTGCAGTCGTGAGGCCAGCCTAATTGTACTCCAGCCTAATTGATTAACTGAACCCTGCAACTGGGTGTGCTTCTATCCAATCCGTTGCACCGTTGTTTCCAAAATTAGGGGCCCCTAGGAGCTGGAGGCCCTGTGCGGGCGCACAGGTTGCTCTCCCATGCGCACGGGCCTGCACTCAGCTTACTTCTGACTGCACTTATTACCATGCAGCTGTGATATAGCTGGACTAGAAGCTTTAGGCCTTGTTCGGCTAATCCTCCTCTCAAGGGGATTGGAGAGGATTCAAGGGGATTTTGTCTTGTTAGGGATTTAACCCCCTCAATCCCTGCCAAATCCCTTTCACTTCCCTGTCAACCGAACAAGGCCTTAGGCAAGTTGTATACAGCAAAATGAAAAGCTACTGCTGCCTACATATGCATAGCTAGCTAATTTTAAATGCCTATCGTATAGCATCCACAACTTGATTATGACAAGATTAATACCAACGATGACATAGCAGCCATGTGGTCTCCACGTCATTCAAAAGCACTTGTGGAACCACTCTTAAGGTCAAATGTGGACTGTTTGAATAGTTCAGTGTTGCGTTTCAAATGGTTTTAGAGTTCAGGGTTCAAAAGTAATCTGTTGACCTTTTCTCGATCGCGTGCGCGTTGGGCGCGTCGGGTCCGGACCGCGGCCGGACTGGGGTGGGTGCGTGTGTGCCCGCGGGTATGCGTGCGTCGGGTAGCCAGCGAGATCGCAGGAGGAACGAGTTGCATGCACCGGTAGTGGCCGCGTCATCCGCGTCCGAGCGCGGCGGGAGCGTGAGCCCGGGAGGTGCGGGGCGTGGTGAGTGGGGGCGGGGCGCGCGTATAAAGCCCCCCTCCCTTCCCGTAATCGCTGAGGAGTTGAGTTCGTGCTCAGAAAAGAAATACAACAAGCACCGTTCGTGCGGCGAGGTGTTCAAGCGCCTGAAAATCGTCTGTGTTCATCTTCCTCCCCTTCGTCTTGTCTCTGGTGATCGCCGGCGGTCTGCAATTCCGTTTTTGCGCCAACAATTGGTATCAGAGCCTCATTGCGGGATGAACGCTGGTGGCCATGTCACTGGTCCTGTACGGCAACGTCGATGCAGATCCCGCTGTTGACACCGACGAACTACACCTCCTGGGCGATCAAGGTGGAGGCGATCCTTGACGCCCAGGGGCTGTGGGGGTGGTGGCGCCAGCGGAAGGTGCGGCGATGGATGCTGGCAGGAGCAAGACGGCACGGGCGATGTTGCTCACGGCGCTGTCGGAGGAGGTACTAATGCAGGTGGCGTCGAAGCCTACGACGAAGGAGGTATGGGACTCCCTCAAAGTTCGCTTCGTCGACGCCGACCGGGTGAAGGCCGCGCGCCTCGCGACGCTGCGCGGGGAATTTGATCGCCTGCAGATGGACGATGGTGACGAGCTCGACGTGTACGCCACCAAGGTGTACGGGATGGCGGCGAGGTACGCGATGCTCGGGGGACGCTGGACGACGCGGCGATGGTGAAGAAGCTGCTGGTCACGGTGCCGTATCGGTTGTACGCCACGGTGGCCGGCATCGAGCAGTTCTGTGACATCGAGGGGATGGCCTTCGATGAGGCTCTCGAGTGCCTGAAGGCGTTCGAGGAGCGCACACGGCGGCGCACGCAGGGCGACGACGAGCGGGTGGATGGACAGCTGATGCTCATGGAGGCCCAGTGGGCTGCACGGCGGCGACAGAGGGATGGCGGCTCCGACGACGACGGGACGTCAAGCACGGCTTCGGGCAACTGGAAGAAGAGGCGCGGGCGCTGCTACAATTGCGGGCAGCATGGCCAATTCAAGTGGGGCTGCACCAAGCCGCGGAAGGCGCCGGCGGCGGAATATGTGCTCCTGGCGGACATCGGCGACAACCTCGGGCCGACACTCCTCTGAGTGCGGCTTAGGGGTGAGTGTTGGGCAATAAGCCGCCGTGGGCTCGGTCTCGTGCGCTGGGCGCGTCGGGTCCGGGCCGTGACGGGACTCGGGTGCGTGCGTGTGTGCCCGAGGGTATGCGTGCGTGTGTGCGTTGAGTAGCCTGCGAGATCGCAGGAGGAACGAGTCGCGTATACCGGTAGTGGCCGCGTTGTCCGCGTCCAAGCACGGCGGGAGCGTGAGCCTGGGAGGTGCGGGGCGTGGCGAATGGGGGCATGGGCGAGGTGAGGCGCGTGCGTATAAAGCCTCCCCCCCTCCCCTCCCGCCCTGTGTAATCGCTGAGGAATTGAGTTCGTGCTCAGAAAAAAATACAGCAAGCGCCGTTCGTGTGGCGAGGTGCTCGCCTGAAAATCGTCTGTATTCATCGTCCTCCCCTCCGGTCTTGTCTCCGGTGATCGCCGGCAGTCCGCGGTTCTGTTGCCAACAGATCATGGTGATTCTTCACCATGCATCCATGCTACAATCGCTGTTCGATTCAAATTTATACTCTGAAGCGTTGCCAAAGATTGTGTTATTTATGATATGCTAAATTTCTTGATTTGTCGGGCAAGATTGTAAGAAATGCTCTCATTTGCCCCTTGCTAATGACAGGACCAAGAAACAGCAACAGGAGCTCTACATATCAACCAGTCACCGCAGACCCATTTTCCTCTTCGCCTGATCCCAATGACCAAGATGAAAACCTAGACATACTCGGTGATGATGACAATGGTTCACCCAATAATATGGCCTCAGCACAAGGGACATATCGCGGTTTTGACATCAACTTGCCAAATCAGCTCGACATGGATGATGAGGTTGCTGATGTTGATGTAAATGACGAAGCTGTGGAGGGACTTAATGCAGCTGAGGCGCTGCGAGCTCAAGTCAATGCAGAAGGACAACAGGCGGAGCAGGCCACCTCTAGTTCAAGTGGAAGCAGCAGCGGGAGCGGGAGCGGAAGCGGGAGCAGCACTAGTGGTAGTGACGACAGTGATGGCGATTCACCCAGCTCCGGAGGGGATGTTGATATATGAGTTCGCTTTCAGGCTGCTGACCTACTTGTTGTCTATGAATCACAATCAGTTTCCTCTGACCCATATTAATTGACTCTGGTTTAGTACAAAGTTCTATGGTGCGAGCGATGCTTCACTTATATCATACCTGCTTATACTGTAACTATATCCAAGTTGCATTATCGCTGGGCTAGACAGCTATGCTATCATTTACTCCCTCCGTTTCTAAATATAAGACCTTCTAGAGATTACACTATAGACTACATACGGAGCAAAATGAGTGAATCTATATTCTAAAATATGACTATATACATCCGTATATAGTTCATAGTGTAATCTCTAAAATGTTTTATATTTAGGAACGGAGGGAGTATTTGTAACCTCATGGAATGTAGGTCTTCATTATGTATTAGATGCCCTTGACCTGCTTGGTTACCTCCAAGCATAAAATTAGCACACAGATCTGAGAGTCCTTAGAGCATCTTCAATAGATGATCTAGATCTAAAAGTAACCAACCTAAAAATCTACCTTCAAGAGATGATGTAGATGCAATTTTTTTAATTACCTCCAAATGATGTACTCTCTCCGTTCCTAATATAAGTCTTTTTAGACATTTTTTTAGGAGATTACATACAAAATAAAATGAATGAATCTACGCTCTAATATATGTTTATATACATTCATATGTAGTTTTTTAATAAAAACTCTAAAAAGACTTAGATTTACGAACGGAGGGAGTAAAATACAACACTTGGAGATGTAAATTTGCATCTCCACAAGTTTTGTAAAATGGCTGGTCGCTTGGCAGTCATACAATTGTCTAATCATTGGCCCATGCCTTTGTCGTTAGTGAGTCGTCGTCCGCCAATCCATCTTCGAACCCGTCGCGACCTTGCTGCCTATCGCTGTCACTTGCCTTGCTACCGAAGCCATCGACAACACTGCCAATTTGATTTCGCTCGCCTCTTACCATGCGGCCTATTCAGGGTTTGTTGGAGCTCCGGCTGCCATAATGGCGTCAGACGGTGTGATCGCTGACGTGTCGCTGCCTGTGCTAGTTGTGAGCCGTCGTCGGAGCTAGGGGAGCCCCGCTACACCCATCCGCGCACCCCGCTATGAAACAAAGGCTCTGTTTGGATCCATGGGTTAGAGATAGTTTAAGCTAGTTGGGGTTCAAATAGTCCTAAAGTATCAAAACATAAGGGTTAGATTGGAGCTAGTTGCATCGAACCCATCCAAAAAAACTATCCCACCTAACAGGTGCTAATTGAAGCTAGTTCCCATGGGGCTCACTAAAAAGTCATTTTTCTCTCTCTATCCCACCAGCTAAGAGGAGCTAATTGGAGCTAGTTCTCGTGGGTCTACTAAAAAATCACTTTTCTCTCTCCAACAAGTGCATCTATTGTCAATCTAACCCTGTCATCCAAACACCTCTTTGGCTAGAGTTAGTTTAGGGTTAGTCATGAGCTAGAAACTAACTCTAACCTCTAGCTAAGTCAGAGTATCAAAACAAGGCCAAAGAAAAAGGTGCATGTGATTTCGCCCGCCTCTTATCGCGAGGCCGATTCAGGGTTCACTGGAGCCCCGACTGCCATAATGGCGTCGACGGCGCGATCGCTGACGTGCTGCTGCATGTGCCAGCCGTGAGCCGCCGCTGGAGCTAAGGGAGCCTCGCTATGTCCATCCGTGCTCGGAGCTGCAATCGATATCTTCATTGGTCTCTTCATCGGTGCACCGCCGTGAGTGGTGTTCTCCTGCAGCGTCGCGGGAAGGATGGCAACATCATTCTTGTGACAGTTGCCGATAAAAAAAATATGGTTTTGACATTCATATTTTGGGATGCCTCGATTGCAATGGTATCAATGTGCTCGATCGCTCACCTCTTTTTGTCAAGTTAGCCAATGGAGAAGCTCCGTCGGTGACCTTCGAAGCAAATGACCGCACGTAAAACTATCTTGCGGATGGGATCTATCCGAGGTGGAGTACTTTTATCAAGCAAATACTAACCCCCCAAGGTAAGAAAGAACTATACTTTCATAATGCACAAGCGGTGGCTAGGGAAGACGATGAAGGGGCATTTGGGTTTTGCAATCCAAATTTGCTATTATGCGAGGACCATCTAGATTCCGGGATCCCAAAAAACCTTTGATACATCATGACTGCTTGCGTGATATGTATAACATGATCATTGAGAATGAGCATGGATATAATTTAGATTACACCTTCTACGATCTGATGGACGTACACGTTATGTCAATGAAAAAACAGGAACGAATCAGAGGTTTCATGAAGGCGTACAATGAAATTAGAGACTCCCATACACACGATAAACTTTAGAAAGATTTGATGGAGGAGTATTGTAAATAGCATGGCGAAAGAACAACTATGAGTTTGCCGTATTATGCAAGAACTTTGTTGTATGCGTGTTGCATTTGATGAATAATACAAATCTCTCTCTAATAATAAAGCAAATACGGTTTCTGGTCGTCCGTCTTGAAAATCACCCCTAAAGTTTGCATAAATTACCCACCATGCCACCGGTAAGTAATTAAAAACGTTTCACAAAGCGAAAAATCTTGAACTGGGCCGACCCATGTAAGAACCTCCTATATTACGCTTTGCATGCTGGGAAAATTTCCACCACACCATATGGGCCGCCCCATGCACAGGCGCCTGCTTTTAGTTTCCTTTATTTATTTATTTATTTTCAGTTCCGTTTTATTTTTTTATTTTAAATAATTTAGAACTTCAAATAATATTTAATATTTTAATAAACTGAAAATTATAAATCAACATATTTAAAAAGTTAAAATGTTTATGACTTCAAAAACTGCTCGGAGTTTTGTGAAAAATGCTCGCATATACAATAAAATGTTTGCAATTTTAGAAAAATGTTTGTACAATAAGAAAAGTCCATGATCTCAAATACAATTCCATGTATTAAAAATTATTAAAGGCACTTAACAAAATGATTTCTAATTCAAAATATGTTAATGCATTTAAAAAATATCCTAAAATTTTAAAAATAGCTAATGCCTGTTTTGATAGTTTCTTTTTTTTATTTAAAATTTTCCGTTCCATTTTTGTTTATTTACAATTTAAATAATTTAGAATTACAAAAACTTTTGCATATTAAAAAATAGGAATTTTGAATTAAAATGCTGACGAATTTTTTATTTTGAATTAAAAATAGGGTTAAAAAAGCGCCGTTTTTTTTGCAAATTCCAAAACAATGTCCATGAATTTAATAAATATATTACTGATTTATAAAAATGTTTGTTTATTCATGAAAACTTCATGCGTTTCAAAAAATGTTTGTGAATTTAAAATAAAATCCTCCAACATCAAAAATTATGTTCGTCTTTTTTTGAATTGGTCGCCAATTCGAAAGAAAATATTTAAACCCGTTCAAAATATAAAAAATATTCACAATGTTTACTAAATGTTTGTAAATTGTAAGAAATGTTCTCAATTTGAAAATTATTCCCATATTTGTAAAATTGTTCACGAAAGATCTAATGTATGTAGTTAAACATTAATGCTTCTAAGTCTTTGTGATAATACACATGTGTGAATTTTAAAGAATTAACTGTTGGATGGATCGGATTATTATTGTATGTTTTTTAAGAAAAAATCTTGAAATTCAGAATAAATCTTTGAGTTACCAAGATTTTTAACAATCATGATATATATTTTTTGAAAATGTAAAGATTGCTTCAACTTATGAATAAATTTAAAAGAAGGAACATTTTCTTATATTTGTGCACAAATTTTCTAAATCAAGCGATGATATGTGAACATAATGTGGTCATCATCATTGAAGATTATGTTTTTTTTTCTTTCGTGGCAACGCACGGGCCATTTTGCTAGTATATATACATACATACAAAGAATTAAAGCGGCTAAGCCAGACGTTTTCTCGTCTTTTAGAGTTTTTTTAACTCGTTTGAGGAGATGACGCGTGTACATAGTTTTGTGAACGGGTTGGCGTAGCTTTGGGACGGGTTCACCATGTGTTGAGCAGCTGAAATGCATAGAAATCTCGACCTGGGCCGAGCACGTCGACTGTGTCGGGCCACCACTTCCACCCAAAATATCTGGTTGCTTCATGACCCATCTGGAAATTGCCGTCTGCCTCTTCTCTCCCGTTCCGCTTCCTCCAACTCCGCCGCCCCTCCTCACACATCTCTTTTTTGAAAGATCCAGCTAGATGCTGGCTTATATTAAAACATAGCAGGGAGAAAAAGGGGTTACAAAAGTGACGGGGGAGTTGATCGAAGGATCATGGAAAAAGGACAGAGAAAATAAAAAAGGAAAAAGGGGAGAAAAAACAGTCGCGATCCTTCACGACGGTTCCTAGAAAGGGTGCTCTAAGAACGATGCTCCCGCTTGTCTCCAAAGCTCGACGGTTCTTGTGATTTCGCTCTTTATATCCTGTATATGCGCCTGTTTGCTTGTGAAGGTGCAATCGTTTCTGTGCTTCCAAATCTCCGATAGGATCAGGACGATCATCGTCCTTGTGGCCTTGCGGTGTACTGGATGAGCCGTTTCTATCATGGTGGCTATTTTATCGGCTGACCCCATCTTTGTTGCCCATGTGGTAGGGTACAAAGAGGCGCATCCGGCCCTCGAGACAGCGTGTGCCCAGATTTCCAGTGACATGGGGCATTCCCAGAACAAATGAGTTGATGTTTCTAGGTTCCGCAGGCATAGCTGACAGAAATAGCCGTTTGGCCATCCTCGTCGTTGCACCATAGCCTGTCGCGCAGGAGCAGCCAGGCAAAAATCTTGAGCCTAGGGGGTGCCCAAGTCTTCCAGATTATCTTCTTGAAATCGGACTTCATCATTCCTTGGAATTGTGCCTTGTACGCTGATTTGGCCGTATATGTTTGTGAAGCCTCAAGGTTCCATGTGATAGTGTGAGCGGTTTCTTCCTGAAGGTGAAGATCCCTATCTTGGATCCATCTATGTAGCCTAATTGCCTCCTCCCAAAGGTGCGCATTGTTACCATGCGCTAAATCTGCTAACCAGGTGTTGTTGCTTAGAGCCTCCTGTACCGTTCTGTGTTTCCTCCTGGAGTGCTTAAAGAGTGACGGGAACGCCGTCTTTAGGGTGGCTGCTCCCGTCCATGAGCAATGCCAGAAGGATGCCGTTGCGCCGTTGCCGAGGACCACTGTTGTTGATGCGTTAAATAGGTCCCTGTCCGCTTCGTCGCAAGGCAGAGTCATGCCCCGCCAGGCCCTGTCGGGGCTCGTCCATGCCAGCCATAGCCATCGTAGCCTAAGGGCTCTACTGAAGCGGTTTAGGTCTAGGATGCCCAAACTCCCATTCTCCACAGGGGAGCAGACTGTCGGCCAATTAACTTTACACTTGCCTCCACCAAACTCGCCGTCGTCTTGTGCCCAGAGAAAACGACGCCTAGCTTTGTCTACCTCGTCAAAAAACTTCCTTGGCGCCCTTAGCACAGAGAGTGCGAAGGTAGGTAGGGTTGAGAGGACGTTACGGACCAGGACTCGCCTGCCGGCAACATTAAGCAGTTTGACCTTCCATCCAGCTAGTCTAGCTCTAATCCTGTCTAAGATGAACTGAATGTGGACTAGCCTAAGCCTCGACAAAGTGATCGGAAGCCCAAGGTATGTCAGCGGGAAAGCGACAACTTTCCCTCCGAAGCTAGCTAGGGTGTGCTGCAGGTCCGTGTTGTCACATCTAATGGGTGAAGCTGTGGATTTAGACGGGTTGATGTGTAGACCCGAGGCTTGTCCAAAGTCACGTAGGATAGCCATCAGAACTTCGATTTCTTCTCTTGCCGGATTTGCGAAGATGACGGCGTCGTCTGCATAGAGGCTCACTCTCAGGGGGATGCCCCTGCCTGGCAACGAGGCGATTTCGTGCAACTCCGTTGCCTTCTCCAGGAGTCGGTGGAGGGTGTCGATGGCGATGATGAAAATAAGTGGAGAGAGTGAGTCTCCTTGCCGTAGGCCCCGTTGATGCGTGAAGTATTTGCCGACAGTGCCGTTTAACATGACGGCCGAAGAGGCCGTGCAGAGGAGCAGTGAAACCCAGTCCCGCAGCGCGCCGGGAATCCAAGTTGATGCAGTACCTCTAGAAGGTACTCCCATGAGACCCTATCAAAAGCTTTTGCGATGTCTAGCTTAAGCAGCATGGCTGGTTGCTTCTTCCTATGCAGAGATCTAACTATATTCTGCACGTAGAGGAAACTATCTTGCGTTGATTTGGAGCGAAGGAATGCTGATTGCGCCGGGGAGATTATGCTACTGATCACTGTGGAAAGACGCCTGGAGAGGACTTTGGTGATGAGCTTGGCCACCGAATGGATGAGACTAATAGGTCTGAAATCCTGGATCGTATTTGCACCGTCTTTCTTCGCTAACAGTATCACCAGAGCTGTGTTTAACTTGCCGAAATCCCCTCTAGTCAGGTTGTAGAAACTACTGAACACTGCCATGATGTCCTCCTTGATAATGTACCAACAGGATCTGTAGAAGACCCCGGAGAATCCGTCCGGCCCTGGGGCCTTCTCTGCCGGTGATGCTTTGATCGCCTCCCATACCTCTTCCTCGGAGAAAGGGTTGTCTAAACCTCTATTTTGGACGGATGGTAGGTCGAAGATTGACCAGTCTAATTGTAGCGGTCGCGTTGCCCTGCTACCCATGGAGTGTTGGAAATGGTTGTGAATGGCCTCCTCCTTGTGGTCGTGAGCCGTAAGTACGTCATCGCCTACTTGGAGGCAGTGAATAAATTTTTTTCGCTTCCTGGTTGTCGCCTTGGCATGAAAGAACTTTGTGCCCGCATCTCCGAGCCGAAGCCAGGTGAGCCGTGAGGCTTGTCGTCGGCGAGCACGTTCTAATGCCACGAGTCCCAGCAGACAGAGCTTTAGCAGCTTTCGGAGGGTAAACTCCGCATCTGAGAGGCGTCGTCTCTCCTCTGCCACGTCCAGGCGGAGCACTATTTCTGCCGCTAGGTGGAATTGCATCTTAGCTTGGCTAAAGAAGCTCTTGCTCCAACACTTCAGATCCCGAGCAGTCCTCACCATCTTCATGGCCAGACGTTGGAAAGGACAAGGGGACTGCGCCGGCCTGTTCCACGCCCGTTCCACCGTGGTATGGAAGCGAGGGAAACTTGGCCAGAAACTCTCAAATCTGAAAAGGGCTGCACGGGGGGAGGCGGAGGTGTCAGCCAGAATCAGCGGGCAGTGGTCTGATGTTGCTGTTGACGCTGCGATGAGTGACACCGATGGGAAGATGCATTCCCAGGAGGTATTGCAGAAAAACTTATCGATGCTCACTAGGGTAGGATATTGACGCTCGTTGCTCCACGTGTATCTACGATTCTTACATCTAATTTCCTTTAAGCCCTTCGCGTCAATGGCTGTTCTGAACCTACCCATAAGCCTACGGTTGAGATTGGCGTTGTTCTTGTCTCGCGCCTCGTATATGAGGTTGAAATCCCCGTTGATAAGCCAAGGATCGTTGAGGGGGGCGCCGAGAGGGAAAGTTCCCGAAGGAAATCTTCCTTTCTCGCGTTGTCTGCCGGACTGTAGACCGTCGATATCCAGAAATTCTGGGACTGCCCGAGGAAGGTCACTCTTGCTGTAATAGCAAAAATCCCTATCGCATGCGATGAAACTATGGCTAGCTCCTTGTCCCAAAGGATGGCCGCACCTCCGCTAGTGCCTATGGCCGGTAGAGCAATACACTCTGTGAGCCTGGCGCCCCCTATCTCGCGGACTAACTCCGGTGACCAGGTGGCGATTTTGGTTTCCTGGATGCAGAGAATGGCAATGCGGTGGGCGGCTGCCATCTCCTCGACTGCTGTCCTCTTGGGTGGGTTGTTCAAGCCACGAACATTCCAGCATGCTCTCTTCTCTATTCATGTAGATACGCGTCCTCCCCCAAGGAGCCCCTCTCATCTCTCCATTCCAGGTCAGAGACGGTCCGACGCGGCGTTGGCCACCATGGACGAAGATGGCGTCACCGATAAGATCGCTGATGCAGAGTCGTTGACCCACTCGACGTCAGATGTTCTGGAAGGAGGCGGACAGGAGGCTTGGGCATGCTCCTAAGCATGCGCTCAGAGCACTCGCTCAGGTGGTCTCCGGGGAGAAAGGCCATATGCCGTCAGCGGTGCTGCCGCCGAAGCATGACATGGCGTTGGTGACACCGGTGCCCGGCAGTGTCACGGTCGTCGCTGCTGGCATGATGGTGGGCGCTGTTGTCGAGATGTTCATCGTTCCGCTCGACAATGTCAAGCTCCTTATGCAGACATGCTGCCTTTCTGACCCCCAATGCCCCATTCAGAGTGAAATGCATGCCCCCATTCACAGTGAAATGCATGGTTGGTCCATTAACTCGACTTAAAAGCACACTTTAGGTCATAAACTCAAAATTTGCACAGTTAGGCCATCAACTCGTTTATGAGCACACTCTAGGTAAAAAAACGCTTTGTCGGACTAATCCTGCATACGTGGCCGCCACATTGGCTCAACCTGTACCACACCTTCGAGATTCAACTTTTTGAGAGGCTTTCCGTAAAGTGGACGTATCTGTAAAAATCTCTCACGAATAAGTTTTTTCCAGTTCCCTAACATATTCTCCACACTGTAGCCGTCACTGTTGTCGATCGCGGAGAACAACTTTCCTAGGGGGTTTTCCGCAAAGTGGACGCATCTGCATAAATCTCTCACGAACAAGTTTTCCCTAATTCCCTAACATATAAAATCGAAAAAAATCCCTAACATATTCTCCACACTGCAGTCGTCACCGTCGTTGAGCGCGTCGACCGCAGAGAAAGATGAGAAGTGGCGACGTGGTGGCGGCGGTAGCGCATGTGCTGAAGGCGGCGGTGGCCCATGTGCTCAAGGCAACGTGCGACGGCCGGCAACTGCGGCTCCGGAAGCCATGGCGAGCGACGGATTGGGCACATGGGCAGCCTGCTCCGGCGAAGCGAGCCTGGCCGATGCCTTGTCGCCAGCCCGCAAGGGTGGCCCGGTGGCGGATGCACACACTGACACCAGCGTTGATCAATTTTTTGTTTTGGTTATGCAAAATTTTGAACCTTGTATGTCTGTTGTTTAGGTTGGCAAAAACTTTATAATTTCACGGAATGGGAACATGAGTACAAGGATTATGTTGGTAAAATTGGTCTCTATCAAGGATGCGTGTGGTGTACAAGTTGCCCCTTTCAATCATGAACAGAGTTATTTTACTGCTAATGTCAAAGAGCAGAGTGCTAGTGCTCATGTCATATAGAAAGTGAAGGTGGTGGTCATGTGAAGAGTGCTCATGTCATAGAGAAAGTGAGGGTGGTGGTCATGTGAAGAATGACGCTTTTGAGCCCGGAAGGATACACTTCTATAGCTATTTAGTGTCCTAAAAGCATTATTAGGGTCTTCTTAGTTTTCTGTCTTTTGCTCCTTTTCTTAGTATGAAGAAGAGGGTGTTTGGACAGCGAGATGTTATGCCCAATTTCTATGTATCATTGTGTGATCTATCTCTTAACTGGTACTCCCTCCGTCCCAAAATCCTGTCTTAGCTTTTTCTAGAAATGGATGTATCTAGACAAGAATTTTTGGAGAGAGGGAGTATGAATTAAGAATAAAGTTGGATAAGAGTGTATGTTTTGTTTGAATTGGTATATATATTTAAAGAATCAAAATCACAGTTATACATGGGAGTGGACATAAGATGCAGATTCTTGTCAAACATAACACCATAGTGCACATGATTATGCTCATAACCTTGCTTGAGGAAATAAATATCACACTGCTATATAGTTCCAAAAGGCATCTTTAAGTTCATATCACAACTACATAGTTCAAAAAACCCATCATAACCAAATCTCCAAATTTCATAAGCATGACATAAACGAGGAAATTAACTAGTGAGACCCAAAGAGCAAGTGGTACAATCTGCCATGTTTGAAACTTCGCCCTCTCTCTATGGCTGTATCATCTCTTGTCGCTCCAATTCTTGGTCTTCTTGTGTTTGCTCTTGGGACATCTTCTCACATGTTTGAAGCACCACCACTTGGCCCTATAGCATCATCAACTACACAAGTCCCTTGAGTCACCCTGCGTCTACTAGCTCCCCTTCTAGTGCCTCCCACTCTTGCTCTCCTCTGCTTGTTGGCACAACATCGTCAACTGTAGAAGTAGTTGTAGCTGTTGGGGAACGTAGTAATAATTCAAAAAAAATGCTATGTGTCATCAAGATCAATCTAGGAGATGCTAGCAACGAGAGAGAGGGAGAGCATCTTCATACCGTTGAAGATCGCTAAGCGGAAGCGTTACTATGAACGCGGTTGATGGAGTCGTACCCGCGGCGATCCAATCCAAGCACCGAATGAACGGCGCCTCCGCGTTCAACACACGTACAGCCCGGGGACGTCTCCTCCTTCTTGATCCATCAAGGGTGAAGGAGAAGTTGAGGGAGAGCTCCGGCAGCACGACGACGTGGTGGCGGTGGAGCTTGTGGTTTTCCAGCAGGGCTTCGCCAAGCGCCGCGAAGGAGGGGAAGAAGAGGGGTAGGGCTGCGCCAAGGGGAAGGGTTCAGGTATGTGTGTAGCCCTCCCAACCCTCCTCTATTTATAGGAGGAAGGGGAGAGGGGGCCGACCACCCTAGGAAACCCTAGGAGGGGGCGGCGGCGGCTTAGGGGTTGGCTTGCCTCCCAAGTTGGAGGGAGGCAGCCCCACGCCCTAGGGTTTTTGATAGAGGCGAAGTTGTCCGTGTCTTTCGGTGAGATTGTGGGTGTCATTTTGGTAGAGTCGACTTTGACAATCCGACTACAAACGTGTGAGGACGTCGCGCCTTAGCAATCGCTAAACCAACTCTGAGAGATTATTGACCACGCCGGAGCACGATCAACCTGACCACGAAGGTCTGTTTCCTGCGCGCAGACGAAGAACAAGCAAGAAACTAAGATGCAATCAAGATATTGCAAATATAAGAGGAAAGCTTTATTGATGAACGTGGGGTTCTGTGACGCCTTTGTCTGGTCGTAGAACACAAACGAAGAACACGAAGTTGCAGCTATGGCAAACTTGTAATCTAAACAAAACCCAAGTCTAAACGGTGCCCTAAGGGCTATATATATGAGGGAATAGAGAGGCAATTTCGTGACCCTTGGAGGAGGGGTCCGAAAACAGCCCTAAACTCGGTTTCCCCACACATACGGACTCTAAAAATAGCCTATATTATGGTATTTCAAAATTACATGGGCCTGGCCCAAAAATAAGGTGGCGCAACACCTATAATAGCCTATGGACGAAATTTATAAAGTGGCGTCTTGAATATTTCGTCCAAAGGCTTCATGCTCTCCTTATGGTGGCTTTAGACTGCGAAAATAACCAGTGGAAGCTCCATTGTTCTCTCCCCCGCGTGCACCTTCTTCTCCATGCTTGATTCTGCTCCAGCGGATATCCTTCTTGTCCATGCTAGGTCCTTCATTCATGAGCACAACAAAGTATCTAACTTAGGCAGTATCATATGTTCATGAACATTAGAAGTATTCCCAAGAAACGAAAGTACCTAGTAATTCAATTGGCGTGCACGAGCTCTAGTAACTGGTACAGTATGTATACTAGCTGGGGTTGTGGATGTAACAATGGTATTAATGTCCTCATCATCCTCCCCTTCTTGAACTGAAGTCGTCCTCGATGAAAGCTCATCTTCCCCACCCAAATATGGCTTCAAATCTGCAATGTTAAAAGTGGGACTAACCCCAAAATCTGAAGGCAACTCAAGTCAATATGCATTATCATTTATTTTCTCTAACACTTTGAAAGGACCATCAACACGCGGCATTAGTTTTGACTTACGCAAATCAGGAAACCTATCTTTACGCAAATGCAACCGAACAAGATCTCCATGTGCAAAGACAACATGTTTTCTACCCTTATCTCCAGCAAGTTTATATTTAGCATTCATGCACTCAATATTGTCCTTAGTTAACTCATGCATCTTTAATATCAAATGAGCACGTTCTTTAGCATCAAAATTAACCTTCTCCGAAGATGGAAGAGGTAACAAATCAATAGGTGCACGAGGTAGGAAACCATACACAACTTCAAAAGGACACATCTTTGTAGTAGAATGCAGCGAACGATTATAAGCAAATTCAATATGAGGCAAGCATTCTTCCCACAGTTTTAGATTGTTCTTCAAAACAACCCTAAGCATAGTAGACAAAGATCTATTGACTACTTCAGTTTGTCCATCAGTTTGGGGGTGTCAGGTAGTACTAAAAAGCAATTTTGTCCCCAACTTAGCCCATAAACATTGCCAAAAGTGGCTAAGAAATTTAGCATCATGATCTGAAACAATCATATTTGGCACACCATGCAAGCGAATAATTTCACGAAAGAACAAATCAGCCACATTAGCGGCATCATCACTTTTATGACATGGTATAAAGTGTGCCATTTTAGAAAATCTGTCCACAACAACAAATATGATATCCCTCCCCTTCTTTGTTCGAGGTAAACCTAAAACAAAGTCCATAGATATATCCTCCCAAGGAACACTAGGTACATGCAAAGGCATATATAAACCATGAGGATTAAGTCGTGACTTAGCTTTTTGACATGTGGTGCAGCGAGCAACAAAACGCTCAACATCCCGTCGCATCCTTGGCCAAAAGAAATGTGTAGCAAGTACGTCTTGTGTCTTCTTTATGCCAAAGTATCCCATCAATCCTCCTTCATGCACCTCCTGTAACAACAAAAGACGAACGGAGCTAGCTGGAATGCATAGCTTGTTAACACGAAACACAAATCCATTATTAATGATGAACTTATTCCATGTTCTCCCTTCTTTATAATTTTCCAACACATCTTTGAAATCAGCATCATGCACATATTGATCTTTGATGGTCTCTAAACCAAATATTTTAAAGTCAAGTTGTGAAAGCATAGTATAACGATGAGACAAAGCATCAACAATAACATTTTCTTTACCCTTCTTGTGTTTAATGACGTACGGGAAAGTCTCAATGAATTCAACCCATTTAGCATGTCTACGATTCAGTTTTGCTTGACTTTTAATATGTTTTAAAGATTCATGATCAGAATGTATGACAAATTCTTTGGGCTGTAAATAATGTTGCCATGTTTCCAAAGTCCAAACAAGAGCATATAATTCCTTATCATAAGTAGAATAATTCAGACTAGGCCCACTTAAACTTTCAGAAAAGTATGCAGCAGGTTTACCATCTTGTAATAACACACCTCCTAATCCAATTCCACTAGCATCACATTCAAGCTCGAAAGTCTTATTAAAGTCAGGAAGTTGGAGTAAAGGAGCATGTGTTAACTTATCTTTCAAAACCGTGAAGGCCTCTTCCTGTGCGGTACCCCAAGAATAAGGCACATCCTTCTTTGTAAGCTCATTGAGAGGTGCAACAATGGTGCTGAAATCTCTCACAAAACGCCTATAAAACCTGACGAGTCCAAGGAAACTCCTCACTTGTGTGACCGTTCTGGGCTGCAGCCAACTCTCAATAGCTTCAATCTTGGCTTTATCAACTTCAATTCCCTGTGGAGTAACGACATAGCCAAGAAAAGATACTCGGTCTGTGCAAAAGGTGCACTTCCCAAGGTTACCAAATAGACATGCATCACGTAGAGCAGTAAAAACATCACACAAATGATCCAAGTGTTCCTCCAAAGATCTACTATAAATCAGTATATCATCAAAGTAGACTACCACAAATCGTCCAATGAAAGCACACAAAACCTCATTCATTAATCTCATGAAAGTGCTAGGTGCATTAGTCAATCCAAAGGCATAACTAACCACTCATACAAGCCAAACTTAGTTTTAAATGCCGTTTTCTATTCATCTCCCAATTTCATGCGAATTTGATGGTATCCACTACACAAATCAACTTTGGAGAAAATTGTAGAGCCACTTAATTCATCAAGCATATCATCTAGCCTAGGGATAGGATGATGATAACGAATAGTATTATTATTAATGCCTTTAGAATCAACACACATACGCGACGTACCATCCTTTTTCGGCACTAGAATAATAGGAACAACACAATGACTAAGAGATTAACGTATATAACCTTTGTCGAGCAGCTCTTGTACTTGACGCATAATCTCCTTCGTCTCCTCTGGATTGGTACGGTATGATGCACGGTTGGGTAGCGATGCACCGGGAATTAAGTCAATCTGATGCTCAATCCCTCTAATAGGTGGTAATCCCGGTGACACGTCTTGTGGAAAGACGTCAGCGAACTCCTACAAAATGTTAATGACAGCAGGAGGAAAAGAGGGTGGCATGTCCTCGAATGAAAATAATACCTCTTTGCATATGAAAGCATAGCAAACAGATGTAGTAATATCCAAATCAGTAATATCAGATTTACTGGCAAGTAAACAACCACTCTTAAATTTTATTTCAGAGGCAACACTAGATGATGATTTAGTAGACTTATTGTGTTGCTCAAATTCCTTTGCTACAATCTGATTTTCACTCTTATGCAGGTCTTGTTTTTCTTAACTAGCCCTAGCAATGTCATCTTTCATAATATGTTCAGGAGACATAGGAAGCAAAGTTATATTTTGATCCTTATGAACAAGAGTATACTGATTTGTTCTACCATGGTGTACATTTTTTTAATCAAATTGCCATGGTCTACCAAGTAAAACGGAGCATGCTTGCATGGGTACCACATCACAATCAACAAAATCAGAATATGTAGCAATGCTAAAATGCACACGAACAATACGTGTTACCTTAACCTTGCCACTATTGTTAAACCACTGGATATAATAAGGATGAGGATGTGGTCTGGTGGTGAGAGAGAGCTTCTCCACCATCTCCATGCTAGCTAAGTCATTGCAACTCCCTCCATCGATGATTACGCGAACAGAACGTTCCTTTACCACTCCCTTAGTATGGAACAAGTTGTGCCTCTGATTTTTCTCAGTCTGTGTTACCTGCACACTTAAAACACGTTGAGCAACTAACTTTCATACCTGTTAGCGTAGTCAGCAGCCATGTATTGTGTCTCTTGTTCAGTATCATCTACACCCCGTTCTTCACTTGCAATAAGAGCTAGAGTCTCCTCGTCATAATCACTAGTGGAGTCATATCCACCATCCTCAGTAATAATCATCACACACTTGGATGGGCACTCTCTCACATAATGACCTCCACCCTTGCAACAACGACAAATAACCTCATGTGTTTGCCCTGTGCATGCCATAGATGAAGAAGAGCTCTGTGAAGGCCCGGAAGGTGTGCTATTAGCGAAGGTTGTGGCAGGGGCCTGTTTCCTAGTATCTCTGGTGGAATTGGCGGCTGAAGAAGAAGGTGCTGATGTAGAAGGGCGTGTAGAAGTAGACGTGGTTCGTGGTATCCATGAGGAAGTGCGACCTACAGAAAAATAGTTCTTGCCAATGCCCGTCGATCCTCCACTTCACGTTCAGCTTTGCAAGCAAGATGGAATAAACGAGTGATAGTGTTATAATCCTTATATTCTAGAATAGTCTGAATATCTCTATTTAATCCACCCATAAAACGTGCAAGCATAGCTTCATTGTCCTCAACAATACCACATCTAATCATGCCAGTTTGTAATTCGTGATAATATTCTTCTACAAACTTTTTTCCTTGTATTAAATGCTGCAAGTTTTGAAGTAATTCACGTTGATAATATGGTGGAACCCAACGAGTACGCATAGCAGTTTTCAAAGCAGGCCAAGTAGTTGGAATATTAGCATGATGTATTCTACAATATTCAGACCACCAAACACAAGCAAAACTAGTGAAAGAACAAACAGCAGCAGCAACACGTCTATCTCCAGGAAATTGCAAGCATGTAAAGTGTTGCTCTGTTTCTAACTCCCAAGTAAGATATATATCAGGAACATATCGACCATCAAAAGTAGGAATATTCAATTTCAGTTTAGGGAGATGGTCATGATCTCGTACCTGAGGGTGTGGTGCATCCCTACCATTGCGATTGTATCCATGTGGACGACCAACAGCTTGTCGTGGTGGTTGGTGTTCCTGGTGTGAACTGGAGCAACCTCCCCCTCATCATCGTAATCACCATCATAATCATCATCATACTCCTCATTCTGTTCAACCATAGAAACCTCGGTAGTAGCAGCAGGAGGAGGAGCAGCAGGACCAGCAACAGTTGTAGGAGCAACAACACCAAAATTCTGCACTTGGCCGACAGGCACGCGTCGCGCTCGTAGCCGTTGTTGTGGTTGAAGAGGGACAACAGCTGCAGCTGGTGGTGGTAAACGGGCAAGCACCTCATTGAACTTGGCGTTCATCTTGGTGTCAAATTTCTTCTCCATACCTTCGAGCTTTTCCATGGCCTCTCCAAAGGTGGTCACGAAATCCTGTACCTGGTCAGACATCATTTGCTGAAATTTATCATGGAGCTCCTGGTTGGTCAGGTTCTCCG
This sequence comes from Hordeum vulgare subsp. vulgare, assembly GCF_904849725.1. Classification (NCBI taxonomy): domain Eukaryota; kingdom Viridiplantae; phylum Streptophyta; class Magnoliopsida; order Poales; family Poaceae; genus Hordeum; species Hordeum vulgare. The sequence goes on along the minus strand of NC_058520.1, from coordinate 293,400,216 downwards.
AGTCGATCTCCTCGTCGTGTGATCCTGGCATGGTTAGCAGCAGTAGGAACACAGAAGAATAGGAACCTATAGACCACTAGGAAGTGGTGGTGGTGGTGGTGGTGTTGTGTCACAAATCCGTCAAGGAAATCCCATTTTCTTACCAATTCTTACCCACCAGGAGGTGGTGATCGGCAACCGGTGTAGTCAAAACTCTCAAAGCTTGGATAGAGCGATTGCCAGGTGGTGTCAAACACACGATGTAGATGTATGTGGAGCTGGGAAGGCTTATAATATGGTAGCAAGAAGGGTTAGCAATAATCAGTTCAGAGATGCAAAATTGAAAAGATGCTCAACGATGATACCGTGCTGGTCCTAGGCTAGACCATACTAGAGACGCGAGCCTAGAACACCAACGAGGTCACGACAACACGTACTAATCAAGGGAAGAGCCACTCTGATTTTTTATCTCGTTTTTTTTGCGTTTTTCTTTCAGAAAATCACTATAATGGCGAGTATCTCAAAACTCTTCCCAAGCACCAAAAACAGGATAGGCACGAATTTGTTTTTGACAAATTTTTTTTGGAGCAATTCCGGGCTGCGACGACCAAAAATTGCGATAAAAATCACTATGATGGCGAGTGTCTCAAAACTCTCTAAAAAGCATAACAAAACGATAGGGAAAAAAATTCACCCCTCGAAATTTTGGCCTAAAAAGTGCTCTGGAAAGCGTACCAACTTTTTTTTTTCCGAAACCTACTCAGGTAAGAAAACGCGAAACCAAAATCAAACATATCTTGAAATTAACCTAAGACGAAAAGGAGGCAGACTAGGATTGTGGTGGGTATATGGTGGTGGTATATGGCATCAAGGCTAATGGTGGCATGGTGGTGGTATATGGCAGCAACGATGATGGTAGCATGGAGGTGATATTTGGCAGCGATGAAAGACAGTGCGGCGGTGGCGTGACAACCTGTGAACAGAACTTGAAACTCTAAAAGGACTAGACATTAAGACCAGCAACTCGACACGACGATGTAACCGCAGATTCAACTAAGCAAACTACTGAAAAGACTATGCAAAGGCTCAGATTGGTTCGAATATGATGATCTAACCCTAAATGTTTTTGGCTTTTTCGTGGACGATAGGTATGAAGAATAGATGCGATCTAACTACGAAAAACTGGTAAAATCTCACCGAGCAACCTGGAAATCTGATACCACTTTATAGAGGCAAAGTTGTCCGTGTCTTTCGATGAGATCGTGGGTGTCGTTTTGGTAGAGTCGACTTTGACGATCCGATTACGAACGTGTGAGGACGTCGCGCCTTAGCAATCGCTAAACCAACTCCGAGAGGTTATTGACCACACCGGAGCACGGTAAACCTGACCATGGAGGTCTATTTCCTGCGCGCAAACGAAGAACAAGTAAGAAACTAAGATGCAATCAAGATATTGCGAATATAAGAGGAAAGCTTTATTGATGAAGGTGGGGGTTCTATGATGCCTTTGTCTGGTCGTAGAACAAAAATGAAGAACGCGAAGTTGCAGCTATGGCGAGCTTGTAATCTAAACAAAACCCAAGTCTAAACGGTGCCCTAAGGGCTGTATATATGAGGGAATAGAGAGGCAATTTCGTGACCCTTGGAGGAGGGGTCCGAAAACAGCCCTAAACTCGGTTTCCCCACACATACAGACTCTAAAAATAGCCTATATTATGGTATTTCGAAATTACATGGGCCTGGCCCAAAAATAAGGTGGCGCAACACCTATAATAGCCTATGGACGAAATTTATAAAGTGGTGTCTTGAATATTTCATCCAAAGCCTTCATGCTCTCCTTATGGTGGCTTTAGAGTGCGGAAATCACGAGTGTAAGGTCCATTGTTCTCTCCCGCGCGTGCACCTTCTTTTCCATGCTTGACCCCGCTCCAGCGGATATCCTTCTTGTCCATGCTAGGTCCTTCATTCATGAGCACAACAAAAGTATCTAAGTTAGGCAACATCATATGTTCATGAACATTAGAAGTATTATCAAGAAACAAAAGTACCTGGTAATTCAATTGGCGTGCACGAGCTCTAGTAACTGGTCCAGTATGTATACCAACTGGGGTTGTGGATGTAACAATGGTGTTGATGTCCTGAACAGTTTCAACCCTAGGCTCCTTGGGACCCTTTGGTGGATCGCACCAGCCCACCAGGGAGCTGGTTCCCTCCCACTTCCGGCCCATGTGCCCCCCCGGGACAGGTCGCCCCTCCTGCTGGACCCCCGGTACCCTTTTGGTGGTCCCGGTACAATACCGATAAACCCCGAAACCTTTCCGATGACCTAAACTGGACTTCCCATATATAAGTCTTCACCTCTGGACTATGCCAGAGCTCCTCGTGACGTCCGGGATCTCATCCGGGACTCCGAACAACTTTCGGTAATCACATATACAATTCCCATTACAACTCTAGAGTCACCGAACCTTAAGTGTGTAGACCCTACAGGTTTGGGAACCATGCATACATGACCGAGACACCTCTCCGGCCAATAACCAATAGCGGGATCTGGATACCCATATTGGCTCCCACATGTTCCACGATGATCTCATCGGATGAACCACAATGTCGAGGATTCACTCAATCCCGTATACAATTCCCTTTGTCTATCGGTATGATACTTGCTCGAGATTCGATCGTCGGTATCCCTATACCTTGTTCAATCTCGTTATCGACAAGTCTATTTACTCGTTCCGTAACACATGATCCCGTGGCTAACTCCTTAGTCACATTGAGATCATTATGATGATGTATTACTGAGTGGGCCCAGAGACACCTCTCCGTCACACGGAGTGACAAATCCCAGTCTTGATTCGTACCAACCCATCAGACACTTTTGGAGATACATGTAGTGCACCTTTATAGTCACCTAGTTACGTTGTGACGTTGGTACACCCGAAGCATTCCTACGATATCTGGGAGTTGCACAATCTCATGGTCTAAGGAAAAGATACTTGACATTAGAAAAGCTTTAGCAGACGAACTACACGATATTGTGCTATGCTTAGGATTGGGTCTTGTCCATCACATCATTCTCCTAATGATGTGATCCCGCTATCAACGACATCCAATGTCCATGGTCAGGAAACCATGACCATCTATTGATCAACGAGCTAGTCAACTAGAGGCTCACTACGGACATGGTGTGGTCTATTTATTCACACATGCATTACGGTTTTCGGTCAATACTATTATAGCATGAACAATATACAATTATCATGAACAAGAAAATATAATAATAACCATTTTATTATTGCCTCTAGGACATATTTCCAATAGTTTCCCACTTGCACTGGAGTCAATAATCTAGTTACATTGTGATGAATCGAACACCCATAGAGTCCTGGTGCTGATCATGTTTCGTTCGTGGAAGAGGTTTAGTCAACGGGTCTGAACCTTTCAGATCCGTGTGTGCTTTACAAATCTCTATTTCATCCTATAGATGCTACTACAACGCCATTTGGAACTATTCCAAATGACCACTCCACTATATGAATCCGGTTTACTACTCAGAGTCATTCGGATTAGTGTCAAAGCTTGCATCAACGTAACCCTTTACGGCGAACTCTTTTATCACCTCCATAATCGAGAAAAAAAATCCTTAGTCCACTAGTTACTAAGGATAACTTTTGGCCACTATCCAGTAATCTATTCCTGGATCACTTGTGTACCCCTTGACAGATTCATGGCAAGGCACATATCAGGTGCAGTACACAACATAGCATACTATAGAGCCTACAACTAATGCACAGGGGACGACTTTCGTCCTTTCTCTTTCTTCTGCCGTGGTCAGGCTTTTGAGTCTTACTCAAAATCACACCTTACAATGCAGTCAAGAACTCCTTCTTTAACTGATCCATTTTGAACTCCTTCAAAAATCTTGTCAAGGTATGCATTCATTTGGAAGTACTATTAAGCATTTTGATCTATCTTTATAGATCTTGATGCTCAATGTTCAAGTAGCTCAATCCAGGTTTTCCTTTGAAAAACACTTTTCAAACAACCGTATATGCTTTCCAGAAATTCTACTTCATTTCCAATAAACTCATCAGAAATTCTATAGTGCTCCTACTCATTTCTTTGGAAATACAAGTTTCTCATAAACTTTGTATAAAACCAAAATCTTTGATCACTTCATCAAAGCGTATATTCCAGCTCCGAGATGCTTGCTCCAGTCCATAGTAGGATCCGTGGAGCTTTGCATACTTGTTAGCATCCTTTAGAATCGACAAAACCTTCTGGTTGTATCACATACAACCTTCCCTCAAGGAAACCGTCGAGGAAACAATATTTTGACATCCTATCTGCAAGATTTCATAAATGATGCAACGACTGCTAACATAGTTCCAACAGAATTTCAGCATCGCTACGAGTGAGAAAGTCTCATCGTAGTCAACTCTTTGAACTTGTCGGAAACATCTTTGCGACAAGTCGAGCTTTCTTAATGGTGACTTTTCACCATCATCGTATGTCTTCCTTTTAAAGTTCCATATGTACTTAACAGTCTTACGACAATCAAGTAGTTCTTCCAAAGTCTACACTTTGTTTTCATACATGGATCTTCTCTCTGATTTCATGGCCTCCAGCCATTTGTCGGAATCCAGACCCACCATCGCTTCTCCATAGTTTGTAGGTTCATTGTTGTCCAACAACATGGCTCCAAGACAGGGTTACCATACCACTCTGGAGCAGTACATGACCTTGTCGTCCTACTAGGTTTGTAGTAACTTGATCCGAAGCTTCATGATCATTATCATCAGCTTCCAGTTCAATTGGTGTAGGAGCCACATGAACAACTTCCTGCGCCCTGCCACACACTGGTTGAAGTGACGGTTCAATAACCTCATCAAGTTTTCAGCATCCTCCCACTCAATTCTTTCGAGAGAAACTATTCCTCGAGAAAGGACCCGTTTCTAGAAACAAACACTTTGCTTCCGGATCTGAGATAGGAGGTATACCCAACAGTTTTAGGTGTCCTATGAAGATGCATTTATCTGCTTTGGGTTCGAGATTATGAGGCTGAATCTTTTTCACATAAGCATTGCAACCCCAATTTTTTTAAGAAACGACAACTTAGGTTTCTCCAAACCATAGTTCATACGGTGTCATCTCAACGGAATTACGTGGTGCCCTAATTAAAGTGAATGCGGTTGTCTCTAATGCCTAACCCGAAAACGATAGTGGGAATTTGATAAGAGACATCATCGTATGCACCACATCCAATAGGGCGCGGCTATGACGTTCGGACACACCATCACACCATGGTGTTCCAGGTGGCATTAGTTGTGAAACAATTTCCACAATGTCTTAATTGTGTACCAAACTCGTAACTCAGATATTCATCTCCATGATCATATCATAGACATTTTATCCTCTTGTCACGACGATCTTCAACTTCACTCTGAAATTACTTGAACCTTTCAATAATTCAGACTTGTGTTTCATCAAGTAAATATACTAGTATCTACTCAAATCATTTGTGAAGTAAGAACATAACGATATCCACTGCGTGCCTCAGCACTCATTGGACTGCACACATCAAAATATATTACTTCCAACATGTTACCTTTTTGTTCCATCTCACTCGAAAACGAGGCCTTCAGCCATCTTGTCCATGTGGTATGATTTGCATGTATCAAGTGAGTCCAAACGATCCGTCTGCATGGAGTTTCTTCATGCGTTTGTACCAATAGACATGGTTCACATGTCTCAAACTTTTCAAAAACGGGTGAGTCCAAAGATCCATCAGCATGGAGCTTCTTCATGCGTTTTATACCAATATGACTCAAGTGGCAGTGCCACAAGTAAGTGGTACTATCATTACTACTTTATATCTTTTGGCATCAATATTATGAACATGTGTAACACTACAATCGAGATTCAATAAACCATTCATTTTAGATGCAAGACCATTGAAGGTATTATTCAAGTAAACAGAATAAGAATTATTCTCTTTAGATGAATAACCGTATTGCAATAAACATAATCCAATTAAGTTCATGCTCAACGCAGAACACCAAACAACATTTAGGTTCAACACTAATCTTGAAAGTAGAGGGAGCGTGTGATGGTGATCACATCAACCTTGGAAACACTTCCAACACATATCGTCACCTCGCCTTTAGCCAGTCTCCGTTTATGCTGTAGCTTTTATTTCGAGTTACTAACACTCAGCAACCGAACCGGTATCTAATACCCTAGTACTACTAGGACTACTAGTAAAGTACACATCAATATCATGTATATCCAATATACCTTTTTGTTGACTTTGCCAGCCTTCTCATCTACCAAGTATCTAGGGTAGTTCCTCTTCAGTGACTGTTCCCGTCATTACAGAATAACTTTGTCTTGGGTTTGGGTTCAACCTTGGGTCTTTTCACTAGAGGAGCAACTGGTTTGCTGTTTTATGAAGTATCCCTTCATGCCCTTGCCCTTCTTGAAACTAGTGGTTTTACTAATCATCAACAATTGATGCTCCTTTTGATTTCTACTTTCGCAGTGTCAAACATCGTGAATAGCTCAAGGATCATCATATTTATCCCTGATATGTTATAGTTCATCACGAAGCTCTGGTAGCTTGGTGGCAGTGACTTTGGAGAAACATCACTATCTCATCTGGAAGATTGACTCCCACTCAATTCAAGCGATTGTAGCACTCAGACAATCTGAGCACATGCTCAACGATTGAGCTTTTCTCCCTTACTTCGCAGGCCAAGAATCTTGTCGGAGGTCTCATACCTCTCAACGTGGGCACGAGCCTGAAATCCGAATTTCATCTCTTGGAGCATCTCATATGTTCTGTGACGTTCAAAGCATCTTCGGTGCCTCAATTCTAAGCCGTTAAGCATTACGTACTGTACTATCACGTATTCATAAAAACGTGTATGTCAGATGTTTGCAACATCCACAGCCGACGTTCGGGATCCAGCACACCGAGCGGTGCATTAAGGATAGAAGCCTTCTGTGCAGCAAGGAGGACAATCCTCAGTTTACGAACCCAGTCCGCATAATTGCCACTATCATGTGTCAACTAACTTTTTTCTATAGGAATATATCAAAAACAGTAGAGCTACAACGCAAGCTACAACATAATTTGCAAATACATTTTGACTATGTTCATGATAATGAGTTCAATTAATCATATTACTTAATGAACTCCCACTCAGATAGACATCCCTCTAGTCATCTAAGTGATACATGATCCATATCGACTAGGTCGTGCCCAATCATCACGTGAGACGGACTAGTCATCAATGGTGAACATCTCCATGTTGATCGCATCAACTATACGACTCATGTTCGACCTTTCGGTCTCTCGTGTTTCGAGTCCATGTCTGTACATGATAGGCTCGTCAAGTAAACCTAAGTGTTTCGCTTGTGTAAATCTGGCGTACACCCGTTGTATGCGAACGTTAGAATCTATCACACCCGATCATCACGTGGTGCTTCGAAACAACGATCCTTCGCAACGGTGCACACTTAGGGGGAACACATTTCTTGAAATTTTAGTGAGGGATCATCTTATTTACTACAGTCATTCTAAGCAAATAAGATGTAAAACATGATAAACATCACATGCAAATCATAAAGTGACATGATATGGCCAATATCATCTTGCGCCTTTCATCTCCATCTTCGAGGCACGACATGATCAGCATTGATACCGACATGACACCATGATCTCCATCATCGTGTCTTCATGAAGTTGTCTCGCCAAATGTTACTTCTACTATTGTGGCTAACTGTTAGCAATAAAGTAAAGTAATCATATGGCGTTTCTGATTGACACGCAGGTCATACAATAAATTAAGGCAACTCCTATGGCTCCTGCCGGTTGTCATACTCATCAACATGCAAGTCGTGATTCCTATTACAAGAACATGATCAATCTCATACATCACATATATTTCATGACATCCTTTTGGCCATATCACATCACATAGCATACCCTGCAAAAATAAGTTAGACGTCCTCTAATTGTTGTTGCAAGTTTTGCGTGGCTACTATGGGTTTCTAGCAAGACGTTTCTTACCTACGCCACAACAACAACTATAAGTGCATCTAGTTCCCTTAGTGATTTTGGTGGTTTGAAGACTTATAGGTTAAGTAATTAATGTGCTTATAAGTGTACACAATATCTATAAGTCGCTGAGGAGTTTGAGTTATACGATGAATATTGACCCCTAAAAATGAATATCTTCGGCTGAAGAAATTGGTCTTACTTTGAAGACTTTGATCACGAAGAAATTGCGATGAAATTGATATTCCTCATGAAGATATGGAAGATGAGGAATTCGGTGTGTCCTAAAGAAAATTAGTCTGAAGACTTTGAAGCGTGAAGATTTATTCCTTCTGTTTCATTTTCTTTACTCTTGAGTCACAGGAACACCGTACTGTTAAAGGGGGTCGAAGTAATGCTATGGAATGAATTTTCTCATGATGCTCAACCCAAGCTTAAACCTACAAAAGCCTCAAGTGAGGAATATGAGAGACATGAGGACTTTCATAGTTGAAAGTTCCGACCGTTGCCGCGACACGCGACACCTCACCGATCTTATCCACATCAACGGTCACATTATTTAAGGGCATTTAGGTCAAATCATGTTGGGATGCTCCCAGGCTACAAATATCCGCCCCACAACCACTAGCTGGTTGGCTGCTCTGTGAGAAACTGACAGTCGTCATTTAGAGAAACCCAAATTCCTAAGAGTCTTCGAGAATAAATCATCAAGTGAGGAAATACCCCAAACACCAAACCACAAACCAAAAACCAAGTGATTGAGCATCACTAAAGAATTTGTTCCTGTGTGGAACTGAAGCCTTTTACCTTTAAGGACCGTGCATCCTCGAGACGGTTAGACGTCATGGTCTAGAGCATCCAACAGTCAATTGTGGATCGCCGGGTGACCGAGTTTGTGAGGGTTTGGAAGTCTGCCCTCAAGACTTACCACAAGTGTTGGGCGAGGACTGTGTGTCCTTGGCTCAAGGAGAATACGGTAGGGATTGTGTGTCCTTTGGTTTCAATACCAAGCCGCTCCAAACCAGACGTACGACTGCCACAGCAGTTGGAACTGGGTCATCAACAACTGTCTTCATCGTGATACGGGTTCTATTTCTTCAACTCTTTCAATTCCTCAATATTGTATGTTGATGACTTTCATTGTCACTGTTCGAAGAATTTGCTGAAGAGTTTCACTGAATTTCCTCAACCTCAAATTCTTCATACCAGTTAATCTTCACCTACTTATTCTGTGCTTCCATACTGTGCAAACCGATTCTCATAATCTTCACCAAGTAGACTGCTGTTGTAATCTTTGCACCTCTGATCCTGCGCTATTTCCGCTGCATGTAATTCATGAGTGAGGAATTTCCTCAAAAGAATTTCCTCGGAGATGGAATTCTAAAAATCTCCTATTCACCCCCTTTAGTCGATATAACACAATTTCAATTGGTATTAGAGCAAGGTACTCCCTTGTTCTGTGTGATTTTGGTTTAACCACCTGGAGTTTTAGTTATGTCGACTGCAAGTATGATCAAGGTTAGTGAAGGATGTCCTACCTTCGAAGGAAAGGACTTTCCCTACTAGAAGCACTACTGGAATTCAGTTTTTTGCCGTCTGCCAAATCTTTGCCGTCTGCTGGCTGATGGCAAAGAGTGTCTTTGCCGTCAGCTCCCACAAAGCAGACGACAAAGAACTGGCAGATGGCAAAGAAGGTCTTTGCAAGCAGTCAATTCTTTGCCGTCAGCCGCAGATGACAAAGATGAGGACAACAGACGGAAAAGCTTTGGCTGGGCCCATCTGGCCGGGGAAAGGTTAGGTTAAACTACGCCCCTTCTTTACCGTCCGCCGGCGGACGACAAAGAGTCCGAAGGCAGACGACAAAGTTCAGGAATTATGTAACGACCGTCCCGCCCCCACCCCGGACCTCTCTCTCTCCCTCAAACGCCCACTCTGTCTCTCTCTCCTCCCCGACGCCCACCGCCCCCGGCACCCCCGGCGCCGCCCCGGTGCACCACAGCCCTGCCGCCGCCGCCCCCGGCGCCGCCCCGGTGCCCCACAACCCCCCGGCCCCACCGCCTCACCGCCCTGGTGCCACCCCGCAGCCCCAACACCCCCGCCGCCGCCCCGCCGCCCCAACACCCCCGACCCGCCACCCACGATGCCACTGCCGCCCCTGCCGGTGAGCCCCCACACCCCCCTGCATTTTGGATTGAAATCATTAATTTTTTTGTTAGCATATGTTAATATGTGTGAGAATGGTTAGCTCGGAGAAGAACATAAGTAAATGTTGTGCAAATTTTGAATAAATATCCAACTTTGAATGTACACTACTCATATATTCATGTTTCATGATGAAAATGTAAGGGAAATGCATTCTCAAGAATGTTTGCAAAGTAGCACAAATATAGTGGAAAATAATTTCATTGTTTTGGATTTTATGATATATTTGTCACTCTTGAATGTATTTTTGATATCCTTGTTTTACTTGGCCCCATCATTTGAAAATGTTGGTTAATACGAAAAGAGTAGACTTCGGTAATATGTGTGCATAACATTCTAGCAGGTTTAGCAGAACGCTCTAGCCTTAACATTAGATAGAATAGCTTCGGTAGGGATTTTGTTTCTTTGTCAAGAACATAGTTCTATAAATATCTCAATATATTATGAAAAAAGTAAATCAACGAAGCTAGTATGTGTGCCATAGTTATTTGGCAGCACTGTCTGCAATACACATGAATAAAAAATTAAGAAAGTACACCTCTTGTACGTATTGCTTTATTTATGTAGGTGAAGTTAGAACTAAACCACTGAAATGATCCTTCATAAACAGAAAATTTATGCCAGTGAGCAACTGTTTTTGTTGTTTGTATATTACCAGAGTTAGTAAATACATTAACATGAGAAAACTATATGACGACACTTCGATCTAGAATACGATATATCTCATATGAGCTTAACCTCCTCACCTTGGGCATATAAAGATCTGTTTTTTCTCCAAAAGATTGAAAATGTCTATTCAAACAATGTCAACTCTTAGACAAGTTCCTACATTAGCGATGCTCATTTTGTTCATTGTATATCATCTTTGTTATGTAACTAAGCTATGCATATTTGTTATTGAACTATGCTATGGATATGTGTTATGGAACTATGCTATGGATTGTAGTTGTTGTAGTAGTGGTTGATGTTATTGTAGTTGTTATTTAGTTCTTAGATTTTCAATTTTTTTATGTTGTACTAATTTTTTTAATCTTTATCATGGTAGGTCAGCAGGTGTTGAAAGATGGTGGGCGCGGGTCCAGATCGCTCGACGGGTTCTTCTTCGACGGCCCGCACGAGGGGTGGTACTTCCATTCCACCCCTATCTCTCCGTAGAGCCTTGGAAGACAGTCTGACGACACCACCCACGGGTGCTTCTTCGTCGGCGGCATTGCCCACTAGGAGAGGTGCTGGTCGGGTAGGGAAGAAGGGGAAGGTTACAGGGAGAGGTGGTGGCCGCGGAAGAAGTAGGCGTACTGTTGCGCCGTCCTCGCCACCACCACCAGCTCATTCACCCGAGCACAGGACTACTATGGTGGACCCGTTTGAGGAGGAGGCTACGGGGACTCTGGTCCAGGAGCCTCGGGTGGACGGGCATTCGGCCCATGAGACTTTGGTCCAGGATCAGCCTCGGGTCGAGGTGCCTTCGGCCCACGAGACTCCGGTTCCTGAGGCTACGTCCCAGGAGACTCCTGCCACACACGCTTCGACCGACGTGGAGAGGTCCGAATGGGGTGTCTGGCCGGATCGGTACGAGGTGCCGGATTGGACCGACGTGCCGGATTGGACCGAGGGTCCGGGTGGCTATTCTATTGATGGTGGGGATGAGTTTACGGATAGTGAGGGCGATGTGCAGGTGGACGGAGCCACGGTGTACAAGCGTGGTAGTACACGTCTCCCGGTCGTGCCGGCTACCCGCGAGCAGAGGCCGGTGATTAACCCTGAAGGGGATAGGTAAGTACATTTACTCTTTTTTTAGCTTTTGCCTTCAAGTTTCTTCAAATATCTAATGCGTTGACCTTATCATACTGCAGGGGATGGGCACACCCTCGTGGAGTCCGCAAGCCGAACAACGTCCTTGGTGTGCTTTGTCGGACAAATTTTCCGGGGTTTGTCACGTTGCCTGGTGAGGGTCAGGTTCCTACACTAGGATTTTCCTCGGAGCACTACCAGGCTGCGGAGGCCCCGCCGGAGGAAATTATAGATGGTGCCTTGTGCCACACGAGGGCCGAGATGGTGATCAAGAGCTTTTGGGTAAATTATCCTTTTGCACAATCTAAAATTAACAATATAGCTAATTATTGTACTAATCGGTGTTGTCTCGTTTGATTGCAGACCTTCTATAGGTGTGAGGAGGGATATGAGGAGGAGGCGACCAAGGTTCTAGAGGCCGAGTGTAGGCGGTTATTACAGAACTTACGCCACGAGGCTCGGCCGCAGGCTATTCAAGACTACTACGCCACGCGTGGTATTAAGAAGCAGAAGAAGGAGTGCCGCGGAAAGTATGTGAAGAAGGAGCAGTACATGAAGGTAATTACCTATTCTTAAGGCCTTCTACGTAGTTCTCTTGATTTGATTCATAGGCGTAGTGCTCAAAATTCTTTCTAATAACTTATAGGTGCCCCCGAGATGGTGTGCGGATAAGATGGATTGTTGGGAGGCGTTGGTGGATGAGTGGTGCACAGGGAACTGGTGAGCCGTCCACGACAATGTGAAGGATCGGCGGAGCCAAATGGTTGGTGTGACACACCATCAAGGCAACGTCAACTTACTTTAGTTCGAATGAAACTGGGTATGTGGTTTGCTTCAAGATTCATGCAATTCATTCTTCATGCTAGCTTGAGCCCCTTACTAATACTTTGTTCCTCTCTTTTAGGCGCATCATAAGAAGACGGAGATGCCCCACTTGTACGACCTTTATGACATGGCCCATAGTGCCTCCTACAAGAAGGCGAAGGCATTCTCTAAGTCTGACCTGTATGATCCAAATAACTTCACCAACATATCATCCCACCACAAGCTCGTGACATACATGGACACGGGGAAGGCTAGGAAAGGGGAGGACTTTAACCCGAGCCAAGAACCTTTGGGTCCAGAGCTGGTGATGATATCTGGTGGCAGGAGGCCCCATGGCTCGATAGCCATTAGAGATGGGATAATACGCTGTCCACTCACTCTCCCGGAGATCAAGGTGCGCCAGTCGGGCTCCTGTCCTGAGATAACGCCTCGTCCACGGCCAGTCGATCTTGCCATCGAGGTTAGTTGTACAGACTCAGAAAACTTTCATCCATTTCATTATGTGTGTGACCATCGATCATTACTGTGGTAATGAGGAATGGTGTTGCAGCCTTCTCTTCATAAATAGAGAGCGGCAAACCATGCTACTCTTGAGCAAGACAGATTGGCAAGCCAGGCTGCTCTTCAGGCTGCTCTGGAGGAGAGGGACCGGACCACGACACGAATGATTGAGGAGGAGAGGGCCCGGAATGACGCGGGTCAACGGGCCCTGTACGAGCTTTTTGTGGTAAGTTTTTTTTTTCACATTAGCCAAATCATGTCTGTAATGTCTGTTTTATTACTAACTAATACGGTCGACTCTTCAGAGTGTGTGCGAGAGGAACAGTCAAGTCCCTCCGCCGATGCCCGTCTTCTCTGCGATTGGCACGGTGAGTTTCATTTGAACGGTCATTATAAACTAGTATTAACAATTTAGTGTCATCATGGTAACTGAGACATTGCAAAATATCTTTTTTGCAGAATAACTCCCGAGTGGTATCGCACGACACGTCTCCAGGGCAACCGTTTCCAAACGAAGCCGGCGCGAGCAACCCTGGTGTTTCTCCTCCTTGATGACCACGATGGTAAGTTTTCTCTAGTTAAATTTTGAAATAATTAGATAATTTAGCTCCTCCTCCTCTAAAATTACATATTTAACCCAAGTTAGCTCCAAAACGACATATAGTTAGCTTGGCTTCCACCTAAATGACATAGTTATCTTAGTTAGCTCCAAAATGACCTAATTAATAAAAATGACCTATACTTAGCTAAGTTCTCTCCTAAATGACATAATAAGGCTTAAGTAGATCCAAGATGACCTATTCCTCCAAACTTAGGTATAAAATGGCCTATAATTAGCTTAGCTAGCTCCAAAATGGCTTAATAACCATAGTTTGCTCCGAAATGACCTATTTAACCCAAGTTAGCTCCGAAAGGACCTATAGTTAGCTAGGCTTCCACCTAAATGACATAATTAGCTTACCTCCAAAATGGACTATTTAATATAAATGACATATACTTAGCTAAGTTCTCTCCTAACTGACATAATAAGTCCTAAGAGAAGAAGAGAAAATATTAAGAAGGAGAAGAAGAGAAAAAAGAAGAATAAGTAGAAGAAGAGGATAAAGAAAAATAGAAATAGAAATAAGAGGAAGAAGAAGAAGAAGAAGAGGAGGAGTAAGAAGAGGAGAATATGAGGAGGAGGAGGAGGAGAAGAAGAAGAAGAAGAGAAGAGGAGAAGAAAGAGGCAAACTGAAAAGAAGGAAGAAGAAAAAGAAGAGAAGAAAAAAGGAGAATGAGGAGGAGGAGAAGGAGCCCTCCTTTTTCTCCTTCTTATCCTTCTTCCCCCCTCCTTCTTCTTCTCCATCCTTCTTCTCCTTCTTCTTATCCTTCTTCTCTCCCCCTTCTTCTCCTTCTTCTTCTCCTCCTCCTTCTCCTTCTTCTTTTTATTCTCCTTCTTCTCTTCTCGCTTGTTCTCTTTCTTCTTCAATTTAGCTTATTTTCCCCAACAAAGACATACTTAGCTAATTATCCTCCAAAATGACATAATTAGCTTAGTTAGGATAAAAACATCATAAGAACCTTGGTTAGCTCACAACTTAGCTAATTATCCTCCAAAATGACATAATTAGTTTAGTTAGCTCCAAAATGGCCTATTTAACAAAAAAGACCTATAGTTAGCTAAGTTCTCTCCTAAATGACATAATAAGGCCTAAGCGAAGAAGATAAGAAGACAAAAATAAGAAGGAGAAGAAGAGGAAAAAGAAGAAAAGAAGAATAAGTAGAAGAAGAGGATAAAGAAAAATAGAAATAGAAATAAGAGGAAAAAGAGGAGAAGAGGAGGAGGAGGAGGAGGAGGAGAAGAAGAAGAAGAGGAGAAGAGGAGAAGAAAGAGGGAAAATGAAAAGAAGGAAGAAGAAGAAGAGAAGAAGTAGGAGAAGGAGCCCTCCTTCTTCTCCTTCTTCTCTCCTCCTCCTTCTTCTCCCTTCTTCTTCTTCTCCTTCTTCTCTCCTCCTTCTTCTCCTTCTTCTTCTCTTCCTCCTTCTCCTTCTTCTTTTTCTTCTCCTTCTTCTCTTCTTGCTTCTTCTCTTTCTTCTTAAATTTAGCTTATTTTCCCCAACAAAGACATACTTAGCTAATTATCCTCCAAAATGACATAATTAGCTTAGTTAGGGTAAAAACATCATAAGAACCTTGGTTAGCTCACAACTTAGCTAATTATCCTCCAAAATGATATAATTAGCTTAGTTAGCTCCAAAATGGATTATTTAATAAAAAATGACCTATACTTAGCTAAGTTCTCTCCTAAATGACATAATAAGGCCTAAGAGAAGAAGAGAAGAATAAAAAAATAAGAAGGAGAAGAAGAGAAAAAAGAAGAAAAGATGAATAAGTAGAAGAAGAGGATAAAGAAAAATAGAAATAGAAATAAGAGGAAGAAGAAGAAGAAGAAGAGGAGGAAGAAGAGGAGAAGAGGAGGAGGAGGAGGAGGAGAAGAAGAAGAAGAGGAGAAGAGGAGAAGAAAGAGGAAAAAAATGAAAAGATGGAAGAAGAAGAAGAAGAGAAGAAGAAGGAGAAGGAGGAGGAGAAGAAGGAGCCCTCCTTCTTCTCCTTCTTCTTCTCTCCTCCTTCTTCTCCCTCCTTCATCCCCTTCTTCTGCTCCTTCTTTTCTCCTCCTTCTCCTCGTTCTCTAAGTTCTCTCCTAAATGACATAATTAGCTAAGTTCTCTCCTAAATGACATAATTAGCTAAGTTCTCTCCTAAGTGACATAATTAGCCCATTTATCTCCAAAAAGACATAGTTAGCTAATTTAGCTCCAAGAAGTGGAGAAGAGGAGAAATGAAAAGGAAGTAGAAAAAGAAGAAGAGAAAAAGAAGAGAAGGAGAAGGAAAAGAAGGAGGAGGAGAAGAAGAAGAGAAGAAGGAGAAGGAGGAGAAGAAGGATCCCTCCCTCTTCTCCTTCTTCTTCTCTCCTCCTTATTCTCCTTCTTCTCCTCCTCCTCCTCCTCCTTCTCCTCCTCCTCCTCCTTATTCTTGTTTTTCTTCTCCTTCTTCTCTTCTTGCTTCTTCTCTTTCTTCTTAAATTTAGCTCATTTGTCATATATATGTTCTTCTTCTTATTCTTCTGACTTTCTTATTCCCATTTTGCAGATTGGATGTACTACATGCATGGAAGCTGGCATTGGAGTGCTTTAGTTCTAGTTTTTATTTGAGTTGATGAACAATGTGGAACTATATGTATATGTATATATGGATGAACAACATATGTGGAACTATATGTATGTATATATGGATGAAACTTTGTATGTGTTGGTTCTTTCGATATATGGGATGTACGTTGATGAACAAATGGCATTGATGAACTTTATATGTATATCATATATGTGTTGTGACGTATATATCATATATGTGCTATGAATTATATATATATGTGGTGTGAAATAGAAAAAATAAACAAAAATGTGACAATATGGGCTCTTTGCCGTCTGCCAGCTGAGGGCAAAGGCCTTTTCCATCAGGCAGCTGACGGCAAAGGTGCCACGTGGCACCCAACTGTGCAACCTCGGCAGCAGCATCTGGCCATATGGGCTCTACCGCCGTCCGCTGCCTCGGGAGGCTGACGACAAAGCGGTAGGGAGGCAGATGACAAAGAAGCTGACATGCACTGGCCTAGCTCTGTGCTGGCCCATAGAAGCAGACGACAAAGATGGGGAGGGAAGCAGACGACAAAGATGCGGAGGGAAGCAGATGACAAAGCCTCCGTTAGCCTTAACGGAGGCGTTGCCTGTCGGCTGCCGTCTCAATCTCTTTGCCGACTGCTCAGTGTCTGACACGGATGGAAAAGAGCTTTGCCATCATCTTAGGTTAGACTGACGACAAAGAAGCTACAATGCTGTCGTAGACTGACGCACAATCTTTGCCGACAAGTGGCAAACGACAAAGCTCTTTGCCGTCGGTGTAGACCTCTTTGCCGTCTATGATGGCAGACGGCAAAGAAGCTGCTTCCCGTAGTGAAGACGAAGATGCAGATGCATCTTCAGGCTATTGACGATGATCTCTAGTACATTATGCAACATGGTATTCCCTCCATCGTTGCTACTGTCTCTGCCACTGATGTGAAGAAATTCAAGCAACTTGATTCTCAAGCGAAGAGTATCATCTGTGGTCATCTGAGCAAAGGTCAGTATGGCAGAGTGAGTGCTTTGGGCACAACAAAGCTTATTTGGGATAGGCTATCCAACGTCAATGAAGGAATTTCAACTCACCTTGACTCTCGTGTTGATGTTCTTCGCAATCTCTTCAATCGCTTCAAGAGGCATGACAATGAAAGCTGCCAAGATACCTTTGATGGCCTCACTGACATCTCAAATGAACTGGAAGCACTGGGAGCTCGAGACATCACTGACCATGAAGTTGTGAAGAAACTGCTAAGATCTCTGGATCCATCATTTGATACATTGGTTCTGATGATTCAAGAATGAGCAGACTATAAGATGTTTGATCCTGCCGACATACTCAAAAGACTCAATACTCATGAATTCCAACATGAAGAAAAGAGAGATCTGTATGGACCAAGCTACTCTAGAACCTTGTGCGCTGAAGGCCAAAGCAATTTCCTCATCTGAAGAAGAGGACTCAGATTGCAGCATTGGTGATCCTGAAGAACTTGGACAGGAGCTTGCAATGCTCGTGAGAAAATTCCAGGAGTTTACATGGTGTGGCCAGTTTGGTAAATCTTCATGAACATGTATGAGGAAATCAGAATCTTCATCTGAGGACTACAAGAAAAGAACCAACCACAAATGCAAGAAATCTGGTCACTACATTGCTGATTGTCCTCGCTGGGTGAAGGAATCAAAGAAGAAGAAATACAAGGATGAAAGTTTTGATGACTCGATGAAAAATAAGAAATCTTCAAAATCCTCCTCCTCAAAGTCCTCATCACACAAGAAGACTAGTTTCAGAAAGGCTCGGGCACTCATCGGCAAGGAAATGGATTCTGAGGAAGAATCTGAGGAATGTGATGAAGAGGAAGGTTCTAAAGAAGACTCAGAGTCTGGTGTGGCAAGTCTTGCACTGGCTACCACATTCGTGAGCAAGTCAATCTTCAGCCTTGAAGAAAATGACAATGCTATCTACACTGATGACTATGCTGATGACTTAGCTCCAACCTATTGCTTCATGGCAAAAGGCTCAAAGGTAACAAATGACACTTCCTCCTCTGACTCAAGTGATTGTGAACCTGATGATTATAGAAAACCCATGTTACATTAAACTTGCCAATATTGCAACTAAACAACCAAGTGCCATTGAAAAGCTTTAAAAACTGCTAGACAAAGCGATGATATGTTGAATGATGAAATGAGTCATACTCAAATCCTCACTGAAGATGTGAAAAGTCTTCAGTCCAGATTTGATAGTCTTCAAGATAGTTATGGCACACTCTTGGCTAATCATGAGAAACTTTCCTATGAATTTCTTCAAAGGAAACTTGATCTTGAGAAGTTGAAGATATCTCATGATGATCTTCGAATGGAAAACGATTCATGGCTTGCTCAACAGATCAGTGCCGCTCAGGTTGAATTCACTCCACCGTGTCTCAAATTCATCGAGCGTCAAACTGCCAATTCTTCACGAGAATCATCAAATGCTTCTATTGCTATAAATTGTTCAACTGCTCCTGTGGTATCAAATTCCTCACTTGAGGAAACCACAAATGTTACTGACGAAAATGCAGGGCTGAAGGAATTGTATGTGACAGGCATATACAAAAGTCTCAAAGGGCATCAAACCCTTTGTGATGTGCTCAAAAACCAGATTTTGAACAGGAACCCGAGAAAGAAGGAATTGCCTTTTAAAGGAAACTGAATACTGATGGATCATACTGGAAACCTGAGCAATATCCTAAAACCTCATGGGTTGCTGCTAAAGGACCTCCTGTTGATCCATCCAATCTAACAGGATTTGCAAGTGAATTATCCTCTTCCTCAGATGATTCATTTGACTCCAACTATAAACTCTTCAGAAAATCAATCTGGTGAAGTATTTGTTCGATATGTTGGAACTAACTGCAGGAATGGACCACCCCTAAGGAAAATCTGGGTCCCCAAAAGTTGCTTGGAAAATTTTCACATGAATGTTCTCATGACACCACCTGTGAAGGACCTGAACCCCAAATCAAATTCTTCAGGTGGACAAAAGTCTTCAAGAGGATCAAAATCCTCAACTGTTCAAAACTATGCTCGTACTCGTGCTAATGCTTCTAATATGCAGGAAAATTACCAGGGATATGAATATGAGCATTATTCCTCAAATCATTATGTTCATAAATCCTCAAAGAACTTCTCTGCGTATTCATTTGAGTACTCTAACCCCCCTACTATGAAGAGAAGTGCATTAGCTTCAATGCCCCCTTTCTCATATGGTGCTCGCAGGATGATAAACTCTTTGCCACCCCTTCAGATGTGGGTGGTGAAGAATTTGAACTAATCACTTATGCAGGTTAGGTCTCCACATGAAAATCATCATCTGAAGAATTTTCTGGAGACCTGAGAAAAATGCTTGATTGGACGCAAGCTAAAATTGATGAAATGATAACATTTCACACGTCCTCGAATTTACTGTTTATGATGAAATTCCTATCTGATGAAATTGATATCATATTCTTCAAGTCTGAAGCATATGAGATGGTAAGCTGTACTAATTCATCTACAAGATGACAAACCCAAGAGTACTCAGTGGGTTCTTGATAGTGGTTGCACAAACCACATGACTGGTGATAAAAGCTTGCTGATGAATATGCCACTGACTCCATCACCACTGAAGCAAATCACTTATGCTGACAAAGGTAAAAGCAAGGTATTGGGACTTGGCAAACTGGCTATTTCCAAGGACAGGCACATGGACAAAGTGATGCTTGTCGAATACCTTGGGTTTAACCTCATGTCAGTCTCAATGCTTTGTGATCTTGATATGGTTGTTATCTTTGGAAAATATAGATGTGTAGTCATCATGGAATCTGACAGATCCAAAGTCTTCGAAGGCTGGCAACATGCTTACTAGCAAAAACCTCAGAAGGCTGGCAATGGCATCGAAGACTTGGTCATGCGTCCATGAGGAATTTGCACACGCTGGCAAAGAAGAAGCATGTCATTGGCATCGAATCAGTCAAATTCCTCAAGGACCACCTCTGCGGTGCTTGTGAGTTTGAAAAAATGACCAGATCCAAACACCCCTCGAAGACTATCATGACTACCACTCGTCCGTTTGAATTGCTTCACATGGATCTATTTGGACCTACTCATTATGCTACTCTAACCAATGCAACATCCTTATATGGCCTTGTCATCGTTGATGACTATTCTCGATATACTTGGGTGCATATCATTATGTATAAAATGGAAGTGCAGTAAGTCTTCAAACGATTTTCCTCAAGGGCCTCGACAAACTTCGGCGTCAAGATCAAACACATCAGAAGTGACAATGGGACAGAATTCAAAAACACTAGTGTTGATGATTATCTTGATGAACTTGGTATTACTCACGAATTATCTACTCCTTATACTCCTCAACAGAATGGCGTCGTTGAACGCAAAAACAGGACTCTGGTGGAAATGGCACGGACTATGCTTGAACAACATCAGACTCCTCGTCGTTTCTGGCCTAAAGCAATCAACACTGCTTGCCACATCATCAACAAGGTATATCTTCACAAATTCCTCAAGAAAACCTCATATGAACTCGTCACTGATAAGAAACCCAATGTAAGTTATTTCAAAGTCTGCGGTGCAAAATGCTGGATTAGAGATCCTCACCATAGCTCAAAATTTGCACCTAAAGCACATGAGGGTTTTATGCTTGGTTATGGAAAGCACTCGCACACATACAAAGTCTTCAACACCTATCACAACAAGGTTGTTGGAACTGTAGATGTTCGGTTCGATGAAACTAATGGTTCGCAAAGAGAGCAATTGCCTCCTGTGCGAGATAAATTATCTCCTAAGGAAGCAATCAAGTTCAAAGCTACTGAAGACATTGTTCCTACTAAGGAAATTGCTTAAGAAATCGTCCCCAGCACTGATGAAATTTAAGAAGGTGCTCCTGAGGAAATTGCTCCATATCAAATTCCTCAGCCCAGACAAAATCCTCAACCAGCTCATCCAAGGATTGCAAATGAAGTAGAACTTGACAAAATCCTCGATGACATCAATGCGCCAAGTCCTCTCACTCGCTCAAAAGCTTCACATTTAGTTAACTTTTGTGGGCATTCCTCTTTTGTGACTCTCATAGAACCCTCAAAAGTTGCTGAAGCTTACATGGAACCTGAGTGGATTCAAGCCATGCAAGATGAACTTCTTCAATTCAAGCTAAGTGATGTGTGGGAACTCGTCAAACAACCAGATCCTCGCAAGCACAATGTCATCGGCACCCAGTGGATTTTCCAAAACAAGCAAGATGAGGATGGTCAAGTGGTGAGGAATAAGGCGCGACTTGTAGCCCAAGGCTACACATAGGTTGAAGGAATTGATTTCGATGAAACTTTTTCACCTGTTGCTAGACTTGAAGCTATTAGAATATTACTTGCTTATGCTAATCATCATAATATTACTCTATATCAATTGGATGTGAAAAGTGCATTCCTCAATGGTAAGCTTGAGGAAGAAGCATATGTTGCTCAGCCTCCAGGTTTTGAGGATCCGAAGCATCCATACAATGTTTTCAGACTCAAAAAGGTACTCTATGGCCTCAAGCAAGCCCCTCGGGCGTGGTATGATACATTGAAGGAATTCCTCATGAAGAAAGGCTTCAAACCTGGTTCACTCGATCCAACTCCTTTCACAAAATTCTATGATAATGAACTTTTTCTGTGCCAAATATATGTCGACGACATTATCTTTGGCTGTACTGACAAATGTTACATAGATGAATTTGCTTACACGATGAGTGAAGAATATCAGATGTCTATGATGAGGGAGCTGAAATTCTTCTTAGCTCTTCAAATTCGCCAACAGCGCAATGGCATCTTCATATCACAGGAGAAATACCTCAAGGATGTTCTGAGGAAATTCGACATGCATGAATGCAAAGGCGTCAAGACTCCTATGCCCAACATCGGCCACCTCTACACTGTCGAAAATGGTAAAGATTTCGATCAACAGGTATATCGCTCGATGATTGGCTCTTTATTGTATCTATGTGCATCTAGGCCAGATATAATGCTTAGTGTTTGCATGTGTGCTCGTTTTCAAGCAAAACCGAAGGAATCACACCATAAGGCTGTGAAGCATATTCTTCAATACTTAGCTCACACACCAACACTAGGATTATGGTACCCCAAGGGCTCAAATCTTCATCTAGTTAGATATTCTGATTCTGATTATGCTGGTGACCATGTGGATCGCAATTCAACATCTAGCATTTGCCATTTCCTAGGAAGATCATTAGTCTGGTGGTCCTCAAAGAAGCAGAACTGTGTTTCTCTCTCCACTGTCGAAGCTGAGTACATTGCTGCTGGAGCCTGCTGTGCTCAACTGCTATGGATGAAGCAAACCCTCAGAGACTACGCCATCAACATGAATAATGTGCCTCTGTACTTTGACAATGAGAGTGCAATAAGGATCGCCTACAACCCAGTACAACACTCGAAGGCTAAGCACATCCAGATTCGTCATCATTTCCTCAAGGGCAATATCATCATTGATCATGTGAAGACTAATAATCAACTAGCAGATATTTTCACTAAGCCCTTTGATGAGAGAAGGTTTTGCAAGTTGCGGTGTGAGCTAAATATCTTAGAGTCTTCAGATGTTTTGTGAAAACATGCACACATCCTAACACTTATGCAAAATTGAGGACTTAGATGTGCAACACACGAAGAATCGATTTTCTTCAATCAATGAAGAATATCACTCTTAGTGTGAGGACATTAATGAAGAATTTGATTCTCAGGGTCCTACGACAATTATACACGGCGCCTGAAATCATCATTCTTATACGGTGGGTCACGCCACCACCCAACTTCAAATTTCTTCAAGCTGTCTTTCTTCAAAGTTGAAATTCATCAATGTGACACTTTGTCACAAAATTATCAAGTGTTTCAAAATCATCAAAATCTTCAAATTCTTCAAAACGTTTGATGATTCTCATTTGCATATATATAGACTGAGATTTGAAAGTCCTCAACAACATTCACTTATAGCTCAGTCTTCAATTTGATATTTCATCTAAGTGAATGTGGTCGGACCCGTCTCCCATCTATGCTCACTCAACCGAGTCTATTCATTTCTTCATATGCGTTCTACTTGACACTTGTTCAAACTCCTCACCGTGTCCTTGTCAATTGAGGACTTTGCAACGAAATACTCAAAACTTCAAAAATCAACTTTTATAACATTACACAGTAACTGGACCCACTTCCCACAATCGGATAACCACGAACTCCACCGCTTCAATCATGGGCTCCACGTGTCGTGCGGAGACTAATGGGCAAGGACAGTTCGGTCCGAAAGTTTCGGCCGAATAGTTTTTCACCTAGCTATAAATAGGCCCTTACCCCCTCAATCAAAAATCTTCGTCCTCTCGTCTTCTCTGCTTGAACTCAACCCTAGAGGCACCGCTAGCAATCTCATCACCGATGAGGAAAAGCTTCAATGCCTCGCCCTCGCCGAACTCACGTCGGAAGCGGAATCTCTCCCTCCGCCACCACCGTAGCTGATCTCTATCACCAAGTTAGGGCGTGGAAGATCTGAACCGAAGAGCTTCACTCTTTTACTGCTCCTGTTCTTCATGTTCTTTGCTCATGGTAATTAAAATCTTATTTTACTGCCTCTATTGATCTATTAGTTCATTTAGACTCGCGAAATCTGTTTTTTCCTTAGAGTGTTTGTCAGCCACGCACACTCATTCCTCAAACAATTGATGAATTCCACTAAGCCACTCAAATTCTTCATGAGATTCCTCAATTGTGGAAATTCTCGAATCTGCACAACTCTGGAACCCAAGATCAGAATGCTTAGTCAAATTCCTCAACCCACTGGTCAAATTCCTCAACTACTAAAATTTTCAATTTCTTCAAATCTGAGAACGCATATGACCTCTCCATATTCTTCGCACCCATACTCTATTCACAGGTACAAAAATGTCAGCTCATGAATCACTAGGTTCTCATCAAATTCATTCATTTGCAGCGTTCCTCGAAGAAACTTTACCAGTGTCATAAGAATCTTCAAGAGTGCATATTCCTCAGCAAAAGCCTCAGTTGAAGAAAATGGAAGATGACAAGAAGCAGAAGGGAGGAAAGAAGCTTGAATAGAACACAACTTTTGGGATTCCTGAAGATATATACGATGAATAGTGCACTCCTAATGAGGAAATTCATGGCAAAGAAACCATGGCGAAGCGCAAGACAAGGCTTCAGAAAATTGAACGCAGGTGGCTAAGGAGTGGAAGGAGTACATATATGTTACTCCAAAATATGCGAAGAAATTCGCCCTCAAGCCACCTTGCAAGAGGCATCCTCAGGGTGATCAACAAGCTGCTCATCCCTCGAGCGTTGAAACTATTGAGGATTACCGTGATGAGAAAGACAAATATTTGTCTAAGTTAGAGAAGAAGGCAGAAGTAGCCGTGAAGAAATTCAATGATGACTCTGCTGCTGCTGCCACTACCACCACCTCTTCAGCTGCTGAGGCCTCTGCTACAACAATTCCTCAGAAGAAGACTGCACCGAAGGCACCAAAGGCCTCAGTGCCAAAAGATCAATTGCCTCAGAAGGCTGCACCAGTGAAAAAATCTTCAATAGCACCACAATCCTCACAGCCTCAACAAAAGCAGATAATTAAGCATCAGCCTGATCAATCAAGTTCCTCAGTGCCATCTGCCACAAGCTCTGCTACAAAGTCTTCACCACCTCTATTGAAGACTAAAATTACCGCTGAAGAGGCATCAGGCCTAGTCCAAGCAAATTCATCAACGTTCCTTCTGCATCAGAAGGAAGTGAGGAATTTGATGATGAAACTCTTCAAGCTATCATCAGAAACAAGCAGGAACGAGTTACTCAAGCCTCAGGCAGCTCTATTCCTCTTGCCATGGACCCAAAGGTTCTGCTGGACTTCATCAACCTCTGGTATGAAGATCCAAACACTCCCATTGATGACTTAAAGCTTCCCCCTGTTGTAAGCCACATGGTTGCAACTTTCATCAATGAGGCAAAATGGAAAGAACAACAAGCCAAGCAAGCAAAGGCTGCTAAACTCAAGAAGGAAAATCATCAAGCTGAATCTCCTCAATTTGACGTCTGAAGCTCTTGTATCAACTCAGGCTGAACTTAAAACCTTGACAGATAAGTACAGAGTTTATCTGATCGTCAAAGTGTCAAGGTGAATTTCATCAAGGCTACAACAACTGCAGTTGATGAATACAACAAGAAAGTCGCTCCTCGTATGCAGGAGAAGCTACCTCAGTCAAGCTACAATGTTCAACTGACAGAGGAGGATGAAACTAATGAACCTGCTGTTGAGGAAATTCCTCAAGATACTCCAGCTCAAGAAACTGCTCCAGCTGAAGAAACTGCTCCAACTGAAGACACTCCTCCAACTGAGGAAACTGCCAGGACTGAATCTGCAACAGCTTCTGATGAAACTATTCCTTCACCTCAACCCTCAAAGGTGAAGAAGATGATTCTGTTAGCATCAGACGTGAAGAAGACCAAAGCTGCTGAGAAACAGGCAAAGAAGAGAAAAGCTTCAATGACCTCAGCAACCTCAGAGGCCAAGCGCCAAAAGGTCACTCAGTCAGAGTCTTCAACTGCCCCAGTGGATGCTACTCCTCTGAATGTTGCTCCATCTTAGTTGATCGTCCCCTTCGAAGTTGACTACGTCATTCCTGAAGATGATGAAGAAATGGAGGATGCGGAAGATGAAGAAATCATGGATGAGGAAATACTAATTGACGGTATTCCTCAATCCACCATTCCTCAAAAGACATCTGAAGAACGTGTGGGTGATGATGAAACTAGGTGCAGTACTCCAGTGATTCATGATGACTTCTGGGAAGAAACTCATCACTCACCGAGGTCATCTCAAATTCCTCCAACTCCGGATGCAACAAAAATCCTCACAGGATCTGCTGGGAAGACCTTCTGTGAGGAATCTGCTCAAGAATGAGATGCATGAGCTCAAGACAATGCTGGGACAAATGCTACAACTGCCTCCTTGAACAAGCAAATTTCTCAAGCCGAGGAAAATCCTCAACCTGATGAAAATGCTTAGAATGAAGAAAATGTTCTTGCCCTAAACACTGAAACTGCTATTGTTGTGGTAAACACAGAAATAACAATGATAGTGGCTCCTCCTCAAGAACAACAACATAATCTTCAACCGTAGCAGAATCAGCCTTTCTCCAAAATGCCAAAGTTTCAAAAGGAGGCATTCTATGAAGAACACATGTAATTCACTGGCGAGAATCCATATGATAAGCTTCGCATCAGGCACATGAAGTTCTGGACAAGGAACCAACTCAACTACTATGCTTCAGTGCTCTCTGGGAGGAACAAGATATTTCAGCACAAACATATTCGTCACTGTTATATGGAGGCAATACCTTGCTTCACTTCAGTCCTCAACGTTCTTCACGAAGCTGGATTACTGCCTCTCTTCACTGACATTGGCGACTGGAACTGCGACATCATTCTTCAGTTCTACGCAACTCTACACATCTCTGGCGACCCAAAGGATGTCAACACTTGGGTTTTGGATTGAATCACTCAGCACATGCACTACAAAGCTCCTGTCACTGAATTGCTTCGAGCTCTTATAGTCTCAATTCCCTCAGAGGATGCAGTGCTAATGTATGACGAACGTGAACTGCCCAACAGACTGATGGAAGTCCTCATGAAGCCTTTGGGCAAGGACTAACCTCCACAGACTCGCTTTCTGGTACAAGACTTGAGGTATGAACCACGAACAGTCTACAAAATCCTAGCCAATGTCATTGCTCCTATCAAAGGGCACGATGATGAAGAAGATGTCGTGGGCATCATGAAGAATATCTGAAAGTGCGTTATATCGACTAGGGGGGAATAGGCAATTTTTAGAATTTCATCACTGAGGAAATTCCTTTTGAGGAAATTCCTCACTGATGAATAACGTGCAACGGAAATAGTGCAGGATCAGAGGTGCAAATATTACAACATCAGTTTACTTGATGAAGATTATGAGAATTGGTTTGCACAACATGCAGGCACAGAATAAGCAGGTGAAGATTAACTGGCATGAAGAATTTGAGGCTGAGGAAATTCAGAGAAAATCTTCAGCAAATTCTTCAAACAGTGACAATGAAAGTCTTCAAAATACAATATTGAGGAATTGAAAGAGTTGAAGAAATAGAACCCATATCACGATGAGGACAATTGTTGATGACCCAGTTCCAACTGTTGTGACAGTCGTTCATCTGGTTTGGAGCGGCTTGGTATTGAAACCAAAGGACACACAGTCCCGGGACACACAGTCCCTAGTCCCTACCGTATTCTCCTTGAGCTAAGGACAGACAGTCCACGCCCAACACTCGTGGTAAGTCTTCAGGGCAGACTTACAAACCCTCACAAACTCGGTCACCTGACGATCCATAGTTGACTGATGGATGCTCAAGACCATGACGCCTAACCATCTGGAGGATGCACAATCCTCAAAGGTAAAAGGCTTCAGTTCCACACAGGAACAAATTCTTCAGTGATGCTCAATCACTTGGTTTTTGGTTTGTGGATTGGTGCTTGGGGTATTTCCTCACTTGATGATTTACTCTAGAAGACTCTGAGGAATTTGGGTTGCTCTAAATGACAAGTGTCAGTTTCTTGCGGAGCAGCCAACCAGCTAGTGGTTGTGAGGGGCGGCTATTTATAGCCTGGGAGCATCCCAACATGATTTGACATAAATGCCCTTAAATAATGTGACCGTTAGTTTGGATAAGATCAGTGAGGTGGCGCGTATCGCGACAACGGTCGGAACTCTCAACTGTGAGAGTCCTCATGTCTCTCTTATTCCTCAGTTGAGGCTTTTGTAGGTTTATGCTTGGGTTGAGCAACATGAGGAAATTCATTCCATAGCATTACCTCGACCCCCTTTAACAGTACGGTGTTCTTATAACTCAAGAGTAAACAAAATGAAACAGAAAGAATAAATCTTCATGCTTCAAAGTCTTTGATCTGATTTTCTCCAGGACACACCGAATTCCTCATCTTTCAATATCTTCATGAGGAATATCAATTTCATTGCAATTTCTTTGCGATCAAAGTCTTCAGCGTAAGATCAATTTCTTCACCCGAAGACATACATTTTTAGGGGTCGATTTTCATCGTATAACTCAAACTCCTCAGCGACTTATAGAGCGTGTGTACACCTACAAACATAGTAGTTACTTAACCTATAAGTCTTCAAACCACCAAAATCACTAAGGGCACTAGATGCACTTACAATCTCCCCCTTTTTGATGGTTGATGACAATTAGGTTAAGTTTTCAATGGGGATAAAAATATGAAGTGTAATTACTGATTTTGGGGAATTTGAAATCAAGATACAGAGAGACTCCCCCTGAATATGTGCATATTTTGAGGAATTTGATTTTCACAGCAGATGCACATTGATGATTTATATCATGAAGATCTCCCCGTGTGTCTTGTAAATCATGCATAGATTTGACATATAAAATGAGGAATTTGAGAATGCATGATGATAAATGGTATCTGACAATTTTTAGCATGCTTGCATTAATATATTTTGAGGAATAAGCATGCGAAGAAAAACGTTCAAAAGAGATAGAGTACCATCGGGCTTAAGTTACAACTGATTACATAAAACACTTCAGAAGAACCAAGAGTTTGTAACTTAATAAAGTTCATACGCGCCCAAATAGATCCATTTTGAAGACTAACTCAGATTTCCCCCCTTTGTCATCAAGTGACGAAAAGGGACAAACTGAGGACTAACGCCCCAAGAAGACTTTCACTTCTTGGCTGATGAAGAGGCGTGATGATTCTTGGCGACAGGCTTCTTCCTTGGACCAATTACAGTGTCTTCTGGTTCTTCATCTAACTCAGCAGTGCGGAATGAAGAAAAAGAACTGTCCTCAAGGTCAGGAACTGGAATTGGCTTGAATTTCTTCTTGGGAGGCCACGACCAGTCGAAGTCCTGAGTAAACTCCAATTCCTCAAGTTTCTCTTGAGTCTTCAGATGAGCCAAGGTGGCCCAGGTACGATAAAACACCTCATGAAGATAATAGTGATTTTTCCTCACTGCATTCTGAGTCTCGTTGAGGGTTTTCACAATGGCACTGAATTGACGTTTGACCCATTTGTGATTCCGGTCGACCTTGTGATGAAGACTGAGGAGTAGCTCTCTGTTATTCATCACTCTTAGGGAAGCTGGGCTTGGTGGATCTTGGGTAGCAGTGTCATCATATGAAGAATATGACCCTGCTTCGCGAAACTGACCATCTAGGGGCTGATTTCCTTCATCAATCATAGATTTGCCTTTGCCTTCAACAGGCTCAAATGTCTTCTTGCTGACTGTGATGGGCGGCAGATATCTGATGTGATTGGGAAAATCAGCATGGTAGTTGATGCCTGACCTGCTTCTGATGATTCTCATGATCCACGGTGCATAAATCTTCATGTCAAAAGGTGACAGTGCATTGTCAGCCAAAGTCCTCAGGAAGAAGTCATGAAGGTTTATTGGTGTGCCATGAATGATATTGAAAAGGATATTCTTCATGATGCCTACGACATCTTCTTCATCATCATGGCCTTTGATAGGAGCGATGACATTAGCTAGGATTCTGTAGACAGTTCGAGGTTCATACTTCAAGTATTGAACCAGAAAGCGAGTCCTTGGAGGTTGGTCCTTGTCCTAAGGCTTCATGAGGACTTCCATCAGTCTGTTGGGCACCTCACGTTCATCATACATCAGTACGACATTCTATGAGGGAATTGAGACTGGAAGAGCTCAAAGCAATTCAGTGGCAGGCGCTTTGTAGTGTGTGTGCTGAGTCATCCAATCCAAAACCCAAGTATTGACATCCTTTGGGTCTCCAGAGATGTGTAGTGTGGCGTAGATCTGAAGAATGATGTCGCAGTTCGAGTCGCCAATGTCAGTGCAGAGAGGCAGCAATCCAGCTTCGTGAAGAACGTTGAGGACTAGAGTGAAGCAAGGAATTTCTTCCATGTCACAGTGAGGAATATGCTTGTGCTGAAATATCTTGTTCCTCACACGGAGCACCGAGGCATAGTACTTGAGCCGATTCCTCGTCCAAAACTTCCGGTGTCTGATGCGAAGCTTATCATAAGGATTTGCGCCAGTGAAGTACATCCGTTCTTCATAAAATGCTTCCTTTTGAAACTTTGGCCTTTTGGAGAAAGGCTGATTTTGCTGCGATTGACGATTATGTTGCTGTTCTTGAGGAGGAGCAACTATCATTGCGGTTTCTGTGTTTACCACAACAATAGCAGTTTCAGTGTTTGGGGCAGGAGCATTTTCTTCATTATGAGCATTTTAATCAGGTTGACGATTTTCCTCACCTTGAGGAATTTGCTTGTTGGAGGAGGCAGTTGTAGCATTTGTCGCTGCATTATCTTTAGCTGATGCAGGTGATTCTTGAGCAGATTCCTCACGGAAGGTCTTTCTATCAGATCCAGTGAGGATTTCTATGGCAGCAGGAGTAGGAGGAATTTGAGTTGACCTTGGTGAGCGATGAGTTTCTTCCCAGAAGTCATCATGAATAACTGGAGTGCTGCACCCAGTTTCATCATGGCCACAATTTCATCAGAGGTCTTTTGAGGAATATCATCAATTTGTATTTCCTCATCCATAATTGCTTCACCTTCAGCATCCTCTATTTCCTCATCATCTTCTGGAATGACGTAGTCAACTCCGAAGGGAACCAGTGAGTAGGATGGAGCTACATTCAGAGGCGTAGCATCCACAGGGGCAGTTGAAGACTCTGTCTGAGTGACCTTTGGGCGCTTGGCCTCTGAGGATTATGAGGTTATTGAAGCTTTTCTCTTCTTAGCTTCTTTCTCAGCAGCTTTAGTCTTCTTCACGTCTGATGCAGACAGAATCATCTTCTTCACCTTGGAGGGTTGAGGTGAAGGAAGTGTTTCATCAGGAGCTGGTGTAGACACAGTCCTGGCAGTTTCTTCACCTGAAGCATTTTCTCCAGCTGGAACAGTTTCTTCAGCTGGAGCACATTCTTCAGCTGGAGTATCTTGAGGAATTTCCTCAGCAGGAGGTTTATCAGCTTCATCTTCTTCTGTCAGCTGAACCGTGTAGCTAGACTCAGGTAGCTTTTGGTGCACAGGAGGAGCAGCTTTCTTGTGGTATTCATCAACTCCAGCTGTTGCAAGCTTGATGAAATTCACCTTGACATTTTGGCGATCAAATAGGCTTGTGTACTTATCTGTCAAGGTTTTCAGTTCAGCCTGAGTTGAAACAAGAGCTTCGGGCGTCAGATTGAGGAGATTCTGCTTGAGGAATTTCTCCTTCTTGAGTTTAGCAACCTTGGCTTGCTTGGCTTGCTGTTCTTTCCATTTTGCCTCATTGATGAAGGTGGCAGCCATGTGACTGACACCAGGGGGAAGCTTCAAGTCATCAATGGGAGTGTTTGAATCTTCATACCAGAGGTTGATGAAGTCCAGCAGAACCTTTGGATCCATGACAAGAGGAATAGAGCTGCCTGAGGCTTGTGCAACTCATTCGTGCTTGTTTCTGATGATTGCTTGAAGAGTTTCATCATCAAATTCCTCACTTCCTTCTAATGCAGAAGGAACATTGATGACTTTGCTAGGACTAGGCCTGATGCCTCTTCCAGCAGTCATCTTAGTCTTCAAAAGAGGTGGTGAAGACTTTGTAGCAGAACTTGTGGTAGATGGCACTGAGGAACTGGAATGAGCAGGTTGATGCTTAACTATGTGCTTCTGTTAAGGATGTGATGACTGTGGTGGTGTTGAAGGTTTTGGCACTGGTGCAGCCTTCTGAGGCAATTGCTCTTTTGGCACAGAGGCCTTTGGTTTCTTCGGCACAGTCTTCTTCTGAGGAATAGCTGTACCAGAGGCTTCACGAGCTAAAGAGGTGGCAGCGGTGGCAACAGCAATAGAGTCATCGTTGAATTTCTTCACGGCTGCTTCTGCTTTCTTCTGTATCTTAGACAAATGTTTGTCTTTCTCATCACGGTAATTCTCAATTGTTTCAACGCTTGAGGGATGAGTGGCTTGTTGATCACCCTGAGGAGGCCTCTTGCAAGGTGGCTTGAGAGCGAATTTCTTCGCATATTTTGGAGTTACATAGTGGTATTCCATCCACTCGTTAGCCCACCTGCGTTCGATTTTTTGAAGCCTTATCTTGCGTTTCGCCATGGTTTCTTTGCCATATATTTCCTCCTTGGGATTGGAGTAGTCAGCATATTTTTTTTCAGGAATATCAACTGCAGTGTTCCGTTCAAGCTTCTTTTCTCCCTTTTGCTTCTGTCATCTTCCATTTTCTTCAACTGAGGCTTTTGCTGAGGAATATGCACTCTTGAAGATTATGATGACACTGTAAAGTTTCTTCGAGGAACGCTACAAATGAGTTAAGTTGATGAGAACCTAGTGATTCATCAGCTGACATTTTGTACGTGTGAATAGAGTATGAGTGCGGAGAATTTGGAGATGTTATATGCGTTCTTAGATTTGAAGAAATTGAATTTTTTTAGAAGTTGAGGAATTTGACCAGTGGGTTGAGGAATATGACTAAGCATTCCGATCTTGGGTTCCAGAGTTGTGGAGATTCGAGAATTTACACAATTGAGGAATCTCATGAAGAATTTGAGTGGCTTAGTGAAATTCATCAAGTGTTTGAGGGATGAGTGTGCGTGGCTGACAGACACTCTGGGGAAAACATATTTCGCGAGTCTCAAGTGAAATAATAGATCAACAGAGGCAGTAAGATAAGATTTTAACTACCCTGAGCGAAGAACACGAAGAACAGGAGCAGTAAAAGAGTGAATCTCTTCGGTTCAGATCTTCTGCGCCCTATTTGGCGGCAGAAGTCAGCTACGACGGTGGCGGAGGAAGAGATTTCGCTTCCCGCGTGAGTTCGGTGAGGGCGAGGGCGAGGCAGTGAAGCTATTCCTCACTGGCGACGAGATTGCTAGCGGTGGTGCTAGGTTGAGCTCAAGCGGAGAGAAGACGAGAGGACAAAGAGTTTTAACTGAGGGGGGGGGGGGGGTAAGGGCCTATTTATAGCTCAGGTGAAAAACTGTTCGACCAAAACTTTCGGACTGAACCGCCCTTGCCCATTCGTCTCCACACGACACATGGATACACGATTAAATCGGTGGAGATCGTGCTTATCTGATTGTGGGAAGGGGGTTCACTTACTGTGTAACGTTATAAAAATTCATTTTTGAAGTTTTGAGGATTTCGTTGCAAAGTCCTTAGCTGACAAGGACACGCCGAGGATTTTGAACAAGTTTCAAGTAGAACGCATATGAAGAAATGAATAGACTGGATTGAGTATAGCATAGAGGGAGTCGGGTCCGATCACATTCACTTAGATGAAATATAAAATTGAAGACAGAGCTATAAGTGAATGCTGTTGAGGACTTTGAAGTCTCAGTCTCTCTCTCTCTATATATATAGGCAAATGAAAATCATCAAACGTTTTTGAAGAATTTGAAGGTTTTGATGATTTTGAAAATCTTGAGGATTTCATGACAAAGCGTCAGGTTGATGAATTTCAACTTTGAAGAAAAAGAGCTTGAAGAATTCCAAAGTTGGGTGGTGGCGTGACCCACCGTATAAGAATGATGATTTCAGGCGTCGCGTACAATTGTCATAGGGCCGTGAGAACCAAATTCTTCATTAATTTCCTCACACTAAGAGTGATATTCTTCATTGATTGAAGAAAATCGATTCTTCATGTGTTGCACATCTAAGTCATCAATTTTGCATAAGTGTTAGGATGTGTGCATGTTTTCACAAAATATTTGAGGACTCTAAGATATTTAGCTCACACCTCAACTTATAAAACCTTCTCTCATCCAAAGGCTTATTGAAGATATCCGCTAGTTGATTGTCAGTCTTCACATGCTCAATGACGATATTGCCCTTGAGGACATGGTCCCGAAGAAAATGATGACGAATCTGGATGTGCTTAGTCTTCGAGTGTTGTACTGGGTTGTAGGCGATCTTGATTGCACTCTCATTGTCGCAGTAGAGAGGCACATTCTTCATAGTGATGCCGTAGTCTTTGAGGGTTTGCTTCATCCATAGCAATTGAGCACAACAGGATCCAACAACAATGTACTCAGCTTCGACAGTGGAGAGAGAAACACAGTTCTGCTTCTTTGAGGACCCGTAGACTAATGATCTTCTGAGGAAATGACATGTGCCTGATGTGGACTTGCGAACCACACAGTCACCAGCATAATCAGAATCAGAATATCCAACGAGATGAAGATTTGAGACCTTGGGGTACCATAACCCTAGTGTTGGTGTGTGAACTAAGTATAGAAGAATATGCTTCATAGCGTTATGGTGTGATTCCTTCGGTTTTGCGTGAAAACGAGCACGTATGCAAACACTAAGCATTATATCTTGCCTAGATGCACATAGATACAATAAAGAGCCAATCATCGAGCGATATACCTGCTGATCGAAATCTTTACCATTTTCGTCAGTGCAGAGGTGACCGTTGGTAGGCATGGGATTCTTAACGCCTTTGCATTCATGCATGTCGAATTTCTTCAGAACATCCTTGAGGTATTTCTCCTGTGATATGAAGATGCCATTGCGTTGTAGACAAATATGAAGACCTAAGAAGAATTTCAGCTCCCCCATCATAGACTGATATTCTTCACTCATCATGTAAGCTAATTCATCACTGTAACGTTTGTCAGTACAACCAAAGATAATGTCCTTGACATATATTTGGCACACAAATAGCTCATTATCATAGGATTTAGTGAAAAGAGTTGGATCGAGTGAACCAGGTTTGAAGCCTTTCTTCATGAGGAATTCCTTCAATGTATCATACCACCCCCGAGGGGCTTGCTTGAGGCCATAGAGTGCCTTTTTAAGTTTGAAGACTTTGTCTGGATGCTTCGGATCCTCAAAACCTGGGGGCTGAGCAACATATACTTCTTCCTCAAGCTTACCATTGAGGAATGCACTTTTCACATCCATTTGATATAGAGTAATATTATGATGATTAGGATAAGCAAGTAATATTCGAATAGCTTCAAGTCTAGCAACATGTGAAATTTTTTCATCGAAATCAATTCCTTCAACTTGTGTGTAGCCTTGGGCTACAAGTCGTGCCTTATTCCACACCACGCGACCATCCTCATCTTGCTTGTTTTAGAAAATCCACTTGGTGTCGATGATATTGTGCTTCCGAGGATCTGGTCGTTTGACGAGTTCCCACACGTCATTTAGCTTGAATTGAAAAAGTTCATCTTGCATGGCTTGAATGCACTCAGGTTCCATGAAGGCCTCAACAACTTTTGAGGGATCTGTGATAGACACAAAGGAGGAATGCCCACAAAAGTTAATTAAATGTGAAGCTTTTGAGCGAGTGAGAGGACCTGGCGCGTTGATGTCATCGAGGATTTTGTCAAGTTCTACTTCATTTGCAATCCTTGGATGAGCTGGTTGAGGATTTTGTCTGGGCTAAGGAATTTGCTGTGGAGAAATTTCGTCAGGAGCACCTTCTTGAATTTATCAGTGCTACGGACGATTTCTTTAGCAATTTACTCAGTATGAACAATGTCTTCAGTAGCTTTGAACTTGATTGCTTCCTCCGGAGCTAATTTATCTGGCACATGAGGCAATTGCTCTCTTTGCGAGCCATTAGTTTCATTGAACCGCACATCTACAGTTTCAACAACCTTGTTGTGATAGGTGTTGAAGACTCTGTAGGTGTGTGAGTCCTTTTCGTAACCAAGCATAAAACCCTCATGTGCTTTAGGTGCAAATTTTGAGCTATGGTGAGGATCTCTAATCCAGCATCTTGCATCGAAGACTTTGAAATAACTTACATTGGGTTTCTTGTTAGTGAGGAGTTCATATAAGGTTTTCTTGAGGAATTTGTGAAGATATACCCTGTTGATGATGTGGCAAGCAATGTTGATTGCTTCAGGCCAGAAACGACGAGGAGTCTGATATTCTTCGAGCATAGTCCGTGCCATTTCAACCAGAGCCGTGTTCTTGCGTTCAACGACGCCATTCTGTTGAGGAGTATAAGGAGCACATAACTCGTGAGTAATACCTAGTTCATCAAGATAATCATCAAGACCAGTATTTTTAAATTCTGTCCCGTTGTCACTCTTGATGTGTTTGATATTGATGCCGAAGTTCGTCAAGGCCCTTGAGGGAAATCGTTTGAAGACTTCCTGCAATTCAATTTTATACAGAATGATATGTACCCATGTATATCGAGAATAGTCATCAACGATGAGAAAGCCATATAAGGATGCTGCATTGGTTAGAGTAGCATAATGAGTAGGTCCAAATAGATCCATGTGAAGCAATTCAGACGGACGAGTAGTAGTCATGATAGTTTTCGAGGGGTGTTTGGATCTGGTCATTTTTTCAGACTCACAAGCACCGCAGAGGTGGTCCTTGAGTAATTTGACGGATTCGATGCCAATGACATGCTTTTTCTTTGCCAGCGTGTGCAAATTCCTCATGCCTGCATGACCAAGTCTTCGATGCCATCGCCAACCTTCTGAGGTTTTTGCTAGTAAGCATGTGACTGGTTGAGGACCTGTGGAAAAATCAACAATGTACAGATCTCGTCTCCTAAAGCCTTCGAAGACTTTGGATCTGTCAGATTCCATAATGACTACACATCTATATTTTCCGAAGATAACAACCATATCAAGATCACAAAGCATTGAGACTGACATGAGGTTAAACCCAAGGGATTCGACAAGCATCACTTTGTCCATGTGCCTGTCCTTGGAAATAGCCACTTTGCCAAGTCCCAATACCTTGCTTTTACCTTTGTCATCATAAGTGATTTGCTTCAGTGGTGATGGAGTCAGTGGCATATTCATCAACAAGCTCTTATCACCAGTCATATGGTTTGTGCAACTACTATCAAGAACCCACTCAGTACTCTTGGGTTTGTCATCCTGCAGATGAATTAGTACATCTTACCATCTCATATGCTTCAGACTTGAAGAATATGATATCAATTTCATGAGATAGGAATTTCATCATAAACAGTAAATTTGAGGATGTGTGAAATGTTATCATTTCATCAATTTTAGCTTGCGTCCAATCAAGCATTTTCCTCGGGTCTCCAGCAAATTCTTCAGATGATGATTTTCATCTGGAGACGTGACCTGCAGAAGTGATTAGTTCAAGTTCTTCACTACCCACATCTGAAGGGGAGGCAAAGAGTTTATCATCCTGCGAGCACCATATGAGAAAGGGGGCAATGAAGCTAATGCACTTCTCTTCATAGTAGGGGGGTTAGAGTACTCGAATGAATAGGCAGAGAAGTACTTTGAGGATTTATGAACATAATGATTTGAGGTATAATGCTCATATTCACATCCCTTGTAATTTCCCTGCATATTAGAAACATTAGCACGAGTACGAGCATAGTTTTGTCCAGTTGAGGATTTTGATCCTCTTGAAGACTTTGGTCCACCTGAGGAGTTTGATCTGGGTTCAGGTTCTTCACAGGTGGTGTCATGAGGACATTCACCTTAAGATTTTCCAAGCAACTTTTGGGGACCCAGATTTTCCTCAGGGGTGGTCCATTCAAATACTTCACCAGATTGATTTTTGAACAATTTATAGTTGGAGTCAAATGACTCATTTGAGGAATAGCATAATTCACACGCAAAGCCTGTTAGATTGGATGGATCAATCGGAGGTCCTTTAGCAGCAACCCATGAGGTTTTGGGATACTGCTTAGGTTTCCAGTATGATCCATCAGCATTCAGTTTCCTTTCAAAGGAAATTCCTTCTTTCCTTGGGTTCCTATTCGAAATCTCATTTTTGAGCACATCGCAAAGGGTTTGATGCCCTTTGGGACTTTTGTACATGCCCGTCACATACAATTCCTTCAGCCCTGCACATTTTCTTGAGTAACATTTGTGGTTTCCTCAAGTGA
This sequence comes from Hordeum vulgare subsp. vulgare, assembly GCF_904849725.1. NCBI lineage: Eukaryota > Viridiplantae > Streptophyta > Magnoliopsida > Poales > Poaceae > Hordeum > Hordeum vulgare. Next base: position 293,361,726 of record NC_058520.1, on the reverse strand, counting down.
GGAATTTGTTACCACAGGAGCAGTTGAAGAATTTGTAGGAATAGAAGCATTTGATGATTCTGGTGAAGAATTTGTAGTTTCACGCTCGATGCATTTGAGACATGGTGGAGTGAATTCAACCTGAGCGACACTGATCTGTTGAGCAAGTAATGAATCGTTTTCCATTCGAAGATCATCATGAGACATCTTCAACTTATCAAGATCAAGTTTCCTTTGAAGAAATTCATAGGAAAGTTTCTCATGATCAGCCAAGAGTGTGCCATAACGATCTTGAAGACTAACAAATCTGGACTGAAGACTTTTCACATCTTTAGTGAGGATTTGAGTATGACTCATTTCATCATTCAACAGGTCATCTCTTCTGTCTAGTAGTTTTTGAAGCTTTTCAATGGCACTTTGTTGTTTAGTTGCAATGTTGGTAAGTTTACTGTAATTGGGTCTTTTATAATCATCACGTTCACAGTCACTTGAATTAGAGGAGGAAATGTCATTCGGTACCTTTGAACCTTTTGCCATGAAGCAATAGGTTGGAGCAAACTCATCAGCACAGTCATCAGTGTAGATAGCGTTCTCCTTCTCATCAAGGTTGAAGATTGACTTGCTCACGAATGTGGTAGTCAATGCAAGACTTCGCACACCAGACTCTGAGTCTTCCTCAGAACCTTCCTCTTCATCACATTCCTCAGATCCTTCCTCATAATCCATTTCCTTGCCAATGAGTGCTCGAGCCTTTCTGAAACTAGTATTTCTTCTTCTTTGATTACTTCTTTTTCTTAGAGTCAACAGAACTTTCATCCTTGTATTTCTTCTTCTTTGTTTACTTCACCGAGCGAGGACAATCAGCAATATAGTGACCAGATTTCTTGCATTTGTGGAAGGTTCTTTTCTTGTAGTCCTGAGATGAAGATTCTGATTTCCTTATATCTCTTCTTGAAGATTTACCAAACTGGCCATGCCTTGTAAACTCCTGGAATTTCTTCACGAGCATTGCAAGCTCCTGTCCAAGTTCTTCAGGATCACCAATGCTGCAATCTGAGTCTTCTTCTTCAGATGAGGAAATTGCTTTGGCATTCAACGCACGAGGTCTAGAGTAGCTTGTTCCATACAAATCTCTCTTTTCTTCTTGTTGGAATTCATGAGTATTGAGTCTTTTGAGTATATCAGCAGGATCAAGCATCTTATAGTCTGCTCTTTCTTGAATCATCAGAACCAATGTATCAAATGATGGATCCAGAGATCTTAGCAGTTTCTTCACAACTTCATGGTCAGTGATGTCTCGAGGTCCCAGTGCTTGCAGTTCATTTGAGATGTCAGTGAGGCGATCAAAGGCATCTTGGCAGCTTTCATTGTCAAGCCTCTTGAAGCAATTGAAGAGATTGCGAAGAACATCAACACGAGAGTCATGCTGAGTTGAAATTCCTTCATTGACTTTGGACAGCCTATCCCAGATAAGCTTTGATGTGCCCAAAGCACTCACTCAGCCATACTAACCTTTGCTCAGATGGCCACATATGATATTCTACACTTGCGAATCAAGTTGCATGAATTTCTTCACATCAGCGGCAGATACAGTAGCAGCGATGGAGGGAATGCCATGTTCCACAATGTACCAAAGATCATTGTAAATAGCGTGAAGATGCATATGCATCTTGGTCTTCCAATAGGGAAAGTCCTTTCCTTCGAAGGTAGGACATCCTGTAGTAACCTTGATCATACCTGCACTCGACATAACTAAAACTCTAGGTGGTTAAACCAAAAGCACACACAACAAGGGAGTACCTTGCTCTGATACCAATTGAAAGTGCGTTATATCGCCTAGAGGGGGGTGAATAGGCGATTTTTAGAATTTCATCGTTGAGGAAATTCCTTTTGAGGAAATTCCTTACTGATGAATAACATGCAGCAAAAATAGTGCATGATCAGAGGTGCAAAGATTACAACATTAGTTTACTTGATGAAGATTATGAGAATTGGTTTGCACAACATGCAGGCACAAAATAAGCAGGTGAATATTAACTGGTACGAAGAATTTGAGGTTGAGGAAATTCAGAGAAAGTCTTAAGAAAATTATTCAAACAGTGACAATCAAAGTCTTCAACATACAATATTGAGGAATTGAAAGAGTTGAAGAAATAGAACTCGTATCACGATGAAGACAATTGTTAATGACCCAATTCCAACTGCTCTGACAGTCGTACGTCTGGTTTGGAGCGGCTTGGTATTGAAACCAAAGGACATACAGTCCCGGGACACACAGTCCCCAGTCCCTACCGTATTCTCCTTGAGCTAAGTACACACAGTCCTCGCCCAACACTCGTGGCAAGTCTTCAGGGCATACTTCCAAACCCTCACAAACTCGGTCACCCGACGATCCACAATTGACTGTTGGATGCTCTAAACCATGACGCCTAACCGTGTGGAGGATGCACAGTCCTCAAAGGTAAAAGGCTTCAGTTCCACACAGGAACAAATTCTTCACTGATGCTCAATCACTTGGTTTTTGGTTTGTGGTTTGGTGTTTGGGGTCTTTCCTCACTTGATGGTTTACTCTAGAAGACTCTGAGGAATTTGGGTAGATCTAAATGACAAGTGTCAGTTTCTTGTGGAGCAGCCAACCAGCTAGTGGTTGTGGGGGCGGCTATTTATAGCGTGGGAGCATCCCGACATGATTTGACATAAATGCCCTTAAATAATGTGACCGTTCGTGTGGATAAGATCAGTGAGGTAGCGTGTATCATATTCCTCACTTGAGGCTTTTGTAGGTTTAGGCTTGGGTTGGGCATCATGAGGAAATTCATTCCGTAGTATTACCTCGACCCCCTTTAACAATATGGTGTTCCTATGACTCAAGAGTAAAGAAAATGAAAAAGAAAGAATAAATCTTCACGCTTCAAAGTCTTCAGATTGATTTTCTTCAGGACACACCGAGTTCCTCATCTTTCAATATCTTCGTGAGGAATATCAATTTCATCGCAATTTCTTCGCGAAAAAATCTTCGGCATGAGACCAATTTCTTCAACCGAAGACATACCTTTTTAGGGGTCGATATTCATCGTATAACTCAAACTCCTCAGTGACTTATAGAGCCTATGGACACTTATAAACACATTAGTTACTCAACCTATAAGTCTTCAAACCACCGAAATCACTAACGACACTAGATGCCTTACAATATCCTTTTCAATTTCATCCATGGCATACCAATGAATCTTCATGATTTCTTCCTATGGACTTTGGCTGATAATGCACTATCGCCTTTTGAAATGAAGATTAATGCTCCATGGATCATGAGATTCATTAGAAGCAGGCCAGACATCAACTACCATGCTGATTTCCCTAATCACATCGGATATCTGCCGCCAATCAGAGTCATCAAGAAAACATTTGAGCCTGTTGAAGGCAAAGGAAAATTTGTGATTGATGAAGGAAATCGGCCCCTTGATGGCCAGTTTCTTTAATCAGAATGTTATTCTTCATATGATGGCACTGCTACCCAAGATCCACCAAGCCCAACTGCCCAAAGAGTGATGAATAATAGAGAGCTACTCATCAGTCTTCATCAGAAGGTTGATCGCAATCACAAATGGGTCAAACGTCAATTCAGTGCCAGTGTGAAAACCCTCAACGAGACTCAGAACACAGTGAGGTAAAATCACTATTATCTTCATGAGGTGTTTGATCGAACCTGGGCCACCTTGGCTCATCTGAAGACTCAAGAGGAACTTTAGGAATTGGAGTTTACTCAAGACTTCAATTGGTCATGGCCTCCCAAGAAGAAATTCAAGCCAATTCCAGTTCCTGACCGTGAGGACAGTTTTTTTTCTTCATTCCGCACTGCTGAGTCAGATGAAGAACCAGAAGACACTACAACTGGTCCAAGGAAGAAGCCTGTCGCCAAGAATCCTCACGCATCTTCATCAGCCAAGAAGTGAAATTCTTCATGGGGCGTTAGTCCTCATTTTCGTCCCTTTTCGTCACTTGATGACAAAGGGGGAGAAATCCGAGTTAGTCTTCAAACGGGATCTATTTGGGGGCTTATAAACATTATTAAGTTACTAACTCTTGGTTCTTCTGAAGTGTTTTATGTAATGAGTTGTAACTTAAGCCCGATGGTGCTATGACTCTTTTGAATGTTTTTCTTGGCATGCTTATTCCTCAAAGTATATTAATACAGGCATGCTGAAATTCGTCAGACACCATTTCTCATCATGCATTCTCAAATTCCTCATTTTATATGTCAAATGTATGCATGAATTACAAGATACAAGGGGAGATCTCCATGATATAAATCATCAATGTGCATCTGCTATGAAAATCAAACTCCTCAAAATATGCACATCTTCAGGGGGAGTCTTTCAGTATCTTGATTTCAAATTCCTCAAACTCAAATACTTCATATTTTTATCCCCGTTGAAAACTTAACCTAATTATCATCAACCACCAAAAAGGGGGGAGATTGTAAGTGCATCTAGTGCCCTTAGTGATTTTTGTGGTTTGAAGACTTATAGGTTAAGAACTAATGTATTTATAAGTGTACACATGCTCTATAAGTCGCTGAGGAGTTTGAGTTATATGATGAATATCGACCCCTAAAAATGAATATCTTTGGCTCAAGAAATTGGTTTTACTTTGAAGACTTTGGTCACGGAGAAATTGCGATGAAATTGATATTCCTCATGAAGATATTGAAGATGAGGAATTCGGTGTGTCACGAAGAAAATCAGTCTGAAGACTTTAAAGCGTGAAGATTTATTCCTTCTGTTTCATTTTCTTTACTCTTGAGTCATACGAACACCGTACTGTTAAAGGGGGTCGAAGTAATACTATGGATTGAATTTACTCATGATGCTCAACCCAAGCCTAAACCTACAAAGGCCTCAATTGACGAATATGAGAGACATGAGGACTTGCACAGTTGAAAGTTCCGACCGTTGCCGCGACACGCGCCAGCTCACTGATCTTATCCACACCAACGGTCACATTATTTAAGGGCATTTATGTCAAATCATGTCGGGATGCTCCCAGACTATAAATAGCCGCCCCACAACCACTACCTAGTTGGATGCTCCGCGAGAAACTAACACTTGTCATTTAGAGCAACCCAAATTCCTCAGAGTCTTCAAGAGTAAATCATCAAGTGAGAAAATACCCCAAACACCAAACCACAAACCAAAAACCAAGTGATTGAGCATCACTTAAGAATTTGTTCCTGTGTGGAACTTAATACTTTTACCTTTGAGGACCGTGCATCCTCCAAACGGTTAGGCGTCATGGTCTAGAGCATCCAGCAGTCAATTGTGGATCGTAGGGTGACCGAGTTTGTGAGGGTTTTGAAGTCTGCCTTGAAGACTTACCACGAGTGTTGGGCGAGGACTGTGTGTCCTTAGCTCAAGAAGAATATGGTAGGGACTGTGCGTCCCGGGACTGTGTGTCCTTTGGTTTCAATACCAAGCCGCTCCAAACCAGATGTACGACTGTCACAACGGTTGGAACTGGGTCATCAACAACTGTCTTCATCGTGATACGAGTTCTATTTCTTCAACTCTTTCAATTCCTCAATATTGTACATTGATGACTTTCATTGTCACTGTTTGAAGAATTTTCTGAAGACCTTCACTGAATTTCCTCAACCTCAAATTCTTCATACGAGTTAATCTTCACCTCCTTATTCTGTGCGTGCATACTGTGCAAACTGATTCTCATAATCTTGACCAAGTAAACTGCTGTTGTAATCTTTGCACCTCTGATCCTGCGGTATTTCTGCTGCACGTAATTCATCAGTGAGGAATTTCCTCAGAGATGGAATTCTAAAAATTTCCTATTCACCCCCCTCTAGTCGATATAACACACTTTCAACAACGGTGGTATGCCAATCACTATTTACCCTTCATAAGGACCCTCTTCATCGAATCCGATCCGACTAAATGGGGAGAGACATACACCTGCTAGCCACCTTATGCAACAAGTGCATGTCACGCGGTGGAACCAGTCTCACGTAAGAGTATGTGTGAAGTCAGTCCGGGATGCTTCATCCCACAATGCCACCGAATCAAGATAAGACTAGTAACGATAAGCAAATTGACCAAATCATCGTCCACAACTTACTTGTGTTCTACTCGTGCATAGAATCTATGCATAGACCTAGCTTTGATACCACTGTTGGGGAACGTAGTAATTCAAAATTTTCCTACGTGTCACCAATATCAATCTAGGAGATGCTAGCAACGAGAGAGGGAGAGCATATTCATACCGTTGAAGATCGCTAAGCGGAAGCGTTACTATGAAGGCGGTTGATGGAGTCGTACTCGCGGCGATCTGATCCAAGCACCAAACAAACGGTGCCTCCGTGTTCAACACACGTACAACCTGGGGACATCTCCTCTTTCTTGATCCAGCAAGGGTGAAGAAGTTGAGGGAGAGCTGCGGTAGCACGACGGCGTGGTGGCGGTGGAGCTTGTGGTTTTCCCGCAGGGCTTCGCCAAGCGCCGCGGAGGAGGAGAAGAGGAGGGGTAGGGCTGCGTCAAGGGGAAGGGTTCAGGTGTGTGTGCAGACCTCCCAACCCTCCTCTCTTTATAGGAGGAAGGGGAGAGGGGGGCGGCCAGCCAAGGAAACCCTAGGAGGGGGCGGCGGCGGCCTAGGGGTTGGCTTGCCTCCCAAGTTGGAGGTAGGCAGCCCCACGCCCTAGGGTTTCAACCCTAGGCGCCTTGGGCCCCTTTGTTGGCTTGCGCCAGCCCACCAGGGAGGTGGTTCCCTCCCACTTTTGTCCCATGTCGCCCTCCAGGACAGGTGACCCCTCCCGGTGGACCCCCGGTACCCTTTCGGTAGTCCCGGTACAATACAGATAAACCCCGAAACCTTTCCGGTGACAAAATCTGGACTTCCCATATATAAATTTTCACCTCCAGACTATTCCGGAACTCCTCGTGATGTCCAGGATCTCATCTGGAACTCCGAACAACTTTCAGTAACCGCATATACAATTCCCATTTGAACTCCAGCGTCGCCGAACCTTAAGTGTGTAGACCCTATGGGTTCGGGAACCATGCAGACATGACCGAGACACCTATCCGGCCAATAACCAATAGCGGTATCTGGATACCCATATTGGTCCCACATGTTCCACGATGATCTCATCGGATGAACCATGATGTTGAGGATTCACTCAATCCCGTATACAATTCCCTTTGTCTATCGGTATGATACTTGCCCGAGATTCGTTCGTCAGTATCCTATACCTTGTTCAATCTCGTTACCGACAAGTCTCTTTACTTGTTCCTTGACACATGATCCCGTGGCTAAATTCCTAGTCACATTGAGCTCATTATGATGATGTATTACCGAGTGGTCCCAGAGATACCTCTCCGTCACACGGAGTGACAAATCCCAGTCTCGATCCGTACCAACCCAACAGAAACTTTTGGAGATGCCTGTAGTGCACCTTTATAGTCACCCAGTTACGTTGTGACGTTTGATACACCCAAAGAATTCCTATGGTATCCGGGAGTTGCACAATATCATGGTCTAAGGAAAAGATACTTAACATTAGAAAAGCTTTAGTAGACGAACTACACGATCTTGTGCTATGCTTAGGATTGGGTCTTGTCCATCACATCATTCTCCTAATGATGTGATCCCGTTATCAACGACATCCAATGTCCATGGTTAGGAAAAAATGACCATCTATTGATCAACGAGCTAGTCAACTAGAGGCTCACTACGGACATGGTGTGGTCTATTTATTCACACATGTATTACGGTTTCCGGTTAATACAATTATAGCATGAACAATGGACAATTATCATGAACAAGGAAATATAATAATAACCATTTTATTATTGCGTCTAGGGCATATTTCCAACAGTAGCACAGCTAGTTGCCTGTCCTCTTCCCCTTCCTCTTCCCTTTTCTCCCCCTTGTGTTACTCCCAAGATGCGATCCTATCCTTATTTTGGTGCGTGGGCCTCGACGTGGATAGAAGCGCATCTCGTCGTTTTGCAAGAATGGATATCGTGACAAGTACATGTACTGAAGAGAAGAGTATATGGAATTGGCATACACTCGTCACAAGCTACATCAAGTTCACATCAGAACAACAACATAATGAATCATCATGAAGAAGAGGAGGGTCCGACTACAGACGAAAACAAACGATCCTAGATCACGTGAGCCACAGGTGAAAACAAACGATCCTTGATCACGTGAGCCACAGGTGAAAACAAATGAACTTCAAGCTGCCGGCCTGGAACCCATCCTAGATCGAATAAGAAGAAGAAGAAACTCCAAATATAACAATCATCGCGCTCACGTGCGAGTATCGCTTTACCTGTACCTGCAACTGGTGTTGTAGTAATCTGTGAGCCATAGGGACTCAGAAATCTCATTTCCAAAGGTATCAAGACTAGCAAAGCTTAGTGGGTGAGGTATGGTTAAGTGGTGAGGCTGTAGCAAGCGACTAAGCATTGATTTGAGATAGCTAACTTACGAGTACAAGATTAAAAGGGGGATGTTCTATGCATAACGAACGTGAACTAATGATGATCAAATGAATGATCCCGAACACCTACTTACGTCAGACAAAACCCCACCGTGTCCTGAGTCGAATAAGGAGCTCATGAAAGAGAAGGTCATGGTTATGCACACAGTTGTCATATTTTATTTAAGTTTACTTCAAGTTATCTAGAACCGGATGTTAAACAAAGTTTCCAAGTTTGCCACATAACCGCGAGAACGACTTTCCGAAATTGCCACATAACCTGTAGGGGTGCTCCAACTAGTCCATCACAAATTATCACAAGCTGCATAGAAAGCCTCGATCACGAAACTCGTGATCTCCTCGGATTCCTTAGTGGAAAACCTCAACTTTGAGAAGACCCAAAGTCTCACCGGAATCCCAATGCACAAGATATTTCGTAAAAGGTAAAACTGATCCAACAAGGCCGCCCGGCGTGCTGACATACCCGATAGGAGCCGCGTATCTCATTCTCAGGGCACGATCGGATGAGCTAGACGTCGGGTTGGCTGAAACCCCGGGTGACTGGGGGGGGGGGCAGACATCGCTTAGGTTGGACCAACACTCATGAGGAGCACTGGCCCGGGTTGTTGATTAATTATCCACGGGGTCCGGAAAGTCCCTATGCAATTTTATTAGGTTATTAGGCAAATATAGTACCAAAGTTGGGACTTGCCAGGCAAGCTTTAACTAAGACGAATTATCAAGGGGGTCCCCATAACAACCCCGATCGTGTTAGGAGCGCTCAATTATGGAATATAACACCGGGAGCCGAAACTAAGGCGGCAAAGGTGGAACAAAACACCAGGCTACAAAGGTCGAGCCTTCCACCTTTTACCAAGTATATAGGTGCATTAATTTAAATAACATTAATATGGTGATATAACAAGGAACCCATGTTATCACATGGAAGCAACTGCACCTGCAACTAGCAACGCTATCCAATGGTTAAGCAAGCGGTAACATAGCCAATCAGTGGTTTGCTAGGTTGCACAAAGGTTGAAGGTTTCGATAGCAATGTTGGGAGGCTTATTAAACATGTGGTAGGCATCGAGACATAGCGATAGAAACAGAATAACTAGCATGGCAATGATAGTAATGGTATATAGGGGAATGATCATCTTGCCTGTGATCCTGCTTGGAAGAAGAACGAAACCGTGAAGTAGATGGACCGACGTAGTCAGACGGATCCTCACACTCCAAAGCAGATCGGAACTCTGTCGAGAAGAAGCAAACCGGAAAAAAGAATCAACACACGATATTCACCACGTCACATGCACGATAAGATACACAACCTAATATGATGCATGTCCATTTCAATTATGCAAGGCATGGCATGGCAATTCACAACAATCAACACTACACATTAAGTGAAGCTCAATATGCAACGAGTTGCATATTGACGGAACTCCACATACGTATTATTTAGTTCACTCCCGTTTAGGTACACGGGAATATTAAATGTTGTTGAAACATGGAAAGAGGTGAAGCATGTGATTCTACACGTCATTCTAGTCGTTTAACACATAAGAACATTGAACGGAGCTACGGTTAAAAGATACATGCAACACAGGATATTATGCCATGAATGCAACGTGCATGCAATTTTATTACACACTCGAAAGAAGGATATGAAGCATGTTTTGCCAGGGTGAATGAAAGGGAACCATGGCGGAAAAACGGAAACGATGCCACGACAACGTTCCGATCCTGATAAATCGATGAGATACCGGTGCCAACAAATTGGGAGCATGTGCTTGTCATGCCAAGAATCGTGGGATGATCCCGGTTACCGGGTTCCCATGTGTCGGGGAACGACAAAAGAGGGACAACGTGCAACTAGCATGGAATCTACGAAACGTACAACATCGCCTCTCACATAACAATGCATTCATCCACGGGTATTGTATCGGCGGTATACCTTTGAAGCATACCTCTCGGAGGGGTTCTATAACAAACCCAATGCATTCTTTCCCCCTCTTGTAATGTATTTCCTTGTATGGCTACCTTGCTATGTTGATCGAAGTGGTTTGAGCTCAATAGTGTATTCACTCTATGTTGCATCATGTCATCATGCATAGCATCATTTATTTTGTTCTTGGCTTGTGTTGCTCATGTTGCATCTTGGTATGAAGTGTAAGTGCAATGTGTGTAACTGGCTGTGATTGTTATTGTAATTTGGGTGCAACAAGATTCCTCTCGAAACCACTTGTTGCATCCTAGCCTTTTAAAAATCCCTTCTTCCAATTTAATTAGTGGCCGAGTTCAAGTTTCTGTTTTGGGTCTGATATGTCCATTTTGCATCATGCTTTTATATCAATATTTATTGCATTATGGGTTGTTAATACTTTTTATGGTACAATACTTATGCCGTTTCTTCCTTATTTTGCAATATTTACATGAAGAGGGAGAATGCCGACAGCTGGAATTCTGGACTAGAAAAGGAGCAAATCTGAGAGACGTATTCTACAGAGCTCCGAAAGTCCTAAAAAGTAAGATAGAATTTTTTTGGAATATATAAAAAATAATGGGCGAAAGAAACACTGGAGGGGACCCACCAGGAGGTCACAAGCCAGGGGCGTGACCTACCCCCCTTGCCACGCCCTGCAGGCTTGTGGGCCCCCCTGGCAGGCCTCAGGGGCCCATCTTCTGCTATATGAAGGGTTTTGACCTGGAAAAAAAAATCATATCAGAGCTTTTGGGATGCAACGTCGCCATCTCGAGGCGGAACTTTGACATACCAATATATAGCTCCGACGGAGCTATTCCGCCGGGGAAACTTCCCTCCCGGAGGGGGAAATCGAAGCCATCGTCACCACCAACGATCCTCACATCGAGAGGGGGTAAATCTCCATTAACATCTTCATCAACAACATATCCTCTCCAAACCCTAGTTCATATCTTGTATCCGATCTTTGTCTCAACACCTCAGATTGGTACCTGTGGGTTGCTAGTATTGTTGATTACTCCTTGTAGTTGATGCTAGTTGGTTTATTTGGTGGAAGATCATATGTTCAGATCCTTAATGATTATTAATACTCCTCTGATTATGAGCATGAATATGCTTTGTGAGTAGTTACGTTTGTTCGTGAGGACATGGGATACGTCTCGTTATAAGTAATCATGTGAATTTGGTATTCGTTCGATATTTTGAAGATATATGTTGTCTCTTCTCTAGTGGTGTCATGTGAACGTCGACTACATGACACTTCACCATTATTTGGGCCTAGAGGAATGCATTGTCAAATAATAAGTAGATGATGGGTTGCTAGAGTGATAGAATCTTAAACCCTAGTTTATGCGTCGCTTCGTAAGGGACTGATTTGGATCCATATGTTTAGTGCTATGATTAGATTTATCTCAATTATTCTTTCGTAGTTGCGGCTTCTTGCGAGAGAGGTTAATCTTACGTGGGAGGTTTGTCCAAGTAAGGGAAGCACCCAAGCATCGGTCCACCCACATATCAAATTATCAAAGTAATGAACGTGAATCATACGAGCATGATGAAAACTAGCTTGACATAAATTCCCATGTGTCCTCGGGAGCGCTTTTCTTTATATAAGAGTTTGTCGAGGCGTTTCCTTTGCTACAAAAATGATTGGGCCACGTTGCTGCAACTTTGTTACAATTTTTACTTGTTACCCATTACAAATTACCTTATCACAGAACTATTTGTCACCGATAATTTCAGTGCTTGCAGAGAATATCTTACTGAAAACCGCTTGTCTTTTCCTTCTGCTCCTCGTTGGGTTTGACATTCTTACTTATGGAAAGGACTATGATAGATCCCCTATACTTGTGTGTCATCAAGAATCTTTTTTGGTGCCGTTGTCGGGGAGTGAAGCGCCTTTGGTAAGTGGAACTTGGTAAGGAAAAATTTATATACCGTGCTGAATTTACTGGCACTTGTCACTATGGAAAATAATCCTTTGAGGGGCTTGTTCTGGGTATCTTCACCCCGACCGGAAGCACCAAGAGATTCTCCTCAACCTGCTGCACCTACTGAATTTTTTTATTATGAAATTCCTTCGGGCATGATAGAAAAACTGCTAGTTAATCCTTATGCACGAGATGGAACACTACATCCTGATTTTGCACCTAATCTATGTGGATGAAGTTTGTGGCTTATTTAAGCTTGCAGGTCTGCCCGAGGATGATGTCAAGAAGAAGGTCTTTCCTTTAGCTTTGATGGAAAAGGCGTTGACATGGTATAGGCTATGTGATGATACTGGATCATGGAACTACAACCGATTGAAATTGGAATTTCATCAGAAGTTTTATCCTATGCATCTGGTTCATCGTGATCGAAATTATATTTATAATTTTTGGCCTCGTGAAGGAGAAAGAATCACTCAAGCTTGGGGGAGTCTTAAGTCAATGTTATATTCGTGCGCCAATCATGAGCTCCCAAGAGAAATTATTATTCAGAATTTTTATGCTCGGCTCTCTCGTAATGATCAATCCATGCTCGTCACTTCTTGTGCTGGTTTCTTTATGAAGGAAGATATTGAATTCAAATGGGACTTATTGAAAAGAATTAAACGCAACTCTGAAGATTGGGAACTCGAGGAAGGTAATGAGTGAGGTATAAGCCTTAAGTTTGATTGTGTTAAAACTTTTATAGACACCGATGCTTTTCGTGATTTTAGCACTAAATATGGACTTGACTCTGAGGTAGTAGCTTCATTTTGTGAATCTTTTGCTACTCATGTTGATCTCCCCAAGGATAAGTGGATTAAATTGTATCCTCCCATTGAAGTTAAAGTGGTGGAACCTATTAAAGTTGAAGAAGAAATAACTATTCATAAAGCTGATCTTGTTATTCCTACTGCTGATATTGAGAAACCACCCTTTCCAGTTAGGATAAAGGAACATGCTAAAGCTTCAACTATGGTTCATAAGAGTTGTACTAGAACACCTATACCTCCTAAACAAATTAAAGTAGGACCTAATATTGCTAGACCTGACACTAAAGGTAAACATAGACCTATTGTTGGCGTGCGTGTTGTTTCTGTTAAAATAGGAGATCATTGTTATCATGGCTTATGTGATGTGGGTTCTACTGTGAGTGCAATTCCCTTTACCTTATACCAAGAAATTATGAATGATATTGCACGAGCCGAATTACAGGAAATTGATGTTACCATCAAGCTTGCTAATAGAGATACTATTTCACTAATTGGGATTGTTAGAGATGTTGAAGACTTGTGTGGGAAAATAAAGTATCCTACTGATTTTCTTGTTCCCAGTTCCCCACACGAAGACATTTGTCCCATTATATTCGGTAGATCCTTCTTGAATACTGTTAATACTAAGATTGATTGTGAAAAAGAATCGGTTACTGTAAGTTTTGGGGATGCATCTCATGAGTTCAATTTCTCTAAGTTTCTTAGACAACCCCATGACAAATGATTGTAGTAAAGATGAAATTATTGGTCTTGCTTCTATTGTTGTGCTTCCTACCAATCCCTTAGAACAATATTTGCTAGACCATGAAAATAATATGTATATGAATGAAAAGAATGAAATAGATAAGATTTTCTTTGATCAACATCCTATTTTGAAACACAACCTATGTGTTGAAATAGTCTGAAATATACTTATTTGGCTGAAAAGGAGATATATCCTGTTATTATTAGTGCTAACCTTTCAGAGCACGAAGAAAAGAGATTATTGAAAACCCTAAGTAAGCACCATGCCGCTATTGGATGTACTCTTGATGATCTTAAGGGCATTAGTCCCACTCTATGTCAGCACAAAATCAATATGGAGCCCGATGCTAAGCCAATTGTTGATCACGAACGACGATTAAATCCTAAAATGAAGGAAGTGGTAAGAAATGAAATACTAAAACTTCCGGAGGCAGGTATAATTTATCCTATTGGTGATAGTAGATGGGTTAGTCCCGGTCATTGTGTCCCTAAAAAGGGAGGTATTACCGTTGTTCCTAATGGTAAAGAAGAATTGACCCCGCAAAGAATTGTTATAGGATATAGAATGGTAATTGATTTCAGGAAGTTAAATAAGGCTACTAGGAAATGTCATTATCCGCTACCTTTTATTGACCAAATGCTAGAAAGACTATCCAAACATACACACTTTTTTCTTTCTAGATGGTTACTCTCGCTTCTCTCAAATACCTGTATCAAAAGAGGATCAAGAGAAGACCGCTTTTACTTTCCCTTTCGGTACCTTTGCTTATAGACGTATGCCTTTTGGTTTATGCAAAGCACCTGCTACCTTTCAAATATGTATGATGGCTATATTCTATGACTTCTATGAAAAGATTGTTGAGGTTTTCATGGATGATTTTTCCGTTTACGGAACTTCTTTTGATGATTACTTGAGCAACCTTGATCGAGTTTTGCAGAGATGTGAAGAAACTAATCTTGTCTTGAATTGGGAGAAGTGCCACTTTATGGTTAATGAAGGCATCGTTTTGGGACACAAAATCTCCAAAAGAGGTATTGAAGTTGACAATGCTAAAGTTGATGCTATTGAAAAAATGTCGTGTCCAACAGATATTAAAGGTATAAGAAGTTTCCTTGGTCATGTTGGTTTCTACAGGAGATTTATTAAAGACTTCTCTAAAATTTCTAAGCCTCTATTGACGTGCAACTATTCCTGACTTGATGCCTCCCCGGCAACGGCGCCAGAAAAGAGGTGCTTCCAGTTGCTGAACAATTAGCAATTGTCTTGCAATGGCCCACCAGCGTGTGGGATCGCGACAGTTTTTGAGGGTAGAGTATTCAACCCAAATTTGTTGGTTCGACACGATGGGAGTGAAAGGATATTCTCCAGTATTAGCAGTTGAGTTGTCGGTTCAACCACACCTGAAAGATTAGTATCTGCAAGCAGGATATAAGCAGCAAAGGTAGTATGATAGCAACGGTGCCAGAAACGATCTGTTGACGAGGTAGACTATTCCTAACTGAAGTATCAATGGCGCCAGAAAAGTATTGTAGCAGGTAGCAGCAGTGTAAAGAGTAACAGCAGTGGCAAGGAACAACAATAGTGACAGCAGTAGCAAGTAGCAACATCAAATAACAATAGTAGCAACAATAGTTGCAGCAACAGTAGTTGCGGCAACAGCAGGACAAAGCAAGTAACAATAGCAGCAAGTAACAATAGCAGCAACAGTAGTAACAGCAGCAGAGCAAAGCTAGTAACAACAGCAGTGGGACAAACTCATAGGCAATGGATCGGTGATTCGTTGGATGACATTCATCATGCAACAGTTATAACACGGAGAGATATGTGGCTAGCTCCCGTTCGTCGATGTGATGTAGGCATGCATTCCGTGTGTAGTCATACGTGCTTAGGGAAAAGAATTTGCATGACATCTATTGTCCATCCCTCCCGTGGCAGCGAGGTCCAAATGGATATTACGGGATATTAAGGTTCTCCTTTTAATAAAGAACCGGACCAACGCATTAGCACTTGGTGAACACATGAACTCCTCAAACAATGGTCATCACCGGGAGTGGTTCCGGTTATTGTCACTCCGGGGTTGCCGGATCATAACACATAGTAGGTAACTACAACTTGCAAGATCGGATCTAAAACACACATATATTGGTGACAACATAATAATTTCAGATCTGAAATCATGGCACTCGGGCCCTAGTGATAAGCATTAAGCATAGCAAAGTAGTAGCAACATCAATCTCAAAACATAGTGGATACTAGGGATCAATCCCCGTCAAAACTAACTCGATTACATGATAGATCTCATCCTACTCATCACCGCCCAGCGAGCCTACGAATAGATTACTCACGAACGATGAAGAGCTTCATGGAATTGGACAGGGAAGAAGGTTGATGATGACGATGGCGACGATCTCCTTGATCCGGAGCCCAAAACAGACTCCAGATCTGCCCTCCAGGGCAAGAACGGGATGTGGCGGCGCCTCTGGATCGTGAAACGCAATGAAATCTTCTCTCCTGATTTTTTCCGGGACGAAAGGGAATAAATAGCGCTGGAATTGGGGGCGGCAGAGCCACGTGGGCCCCACAAGCCTGGTGGTCGCGACCAGGGGGAGGCCGCGACCACAAGGCTTGTGGCCCACTAGCTCAACCCCTCCGGTGGATCTTTGCGCACGTTTTTTTCATATTTTCCAGAAATATTCTCCGTAAATTTTCAGGACATTCCGAGAACCTTTCATTTCTGCACAAAAACAACACCATGGCAATTCTGCTGAAAACAACGTCAGCCCGGGTTAGTTCCATACAAATCATGCAAATTAGAGTCCAAAACAAGGGCAAAAGAGTTTGGAAAAGTAGATACGATGGAGATGTATCAACTCCCCCAAGCTTAAAACCTTGCTTGTCCTCAAGCAACTCAGTTGACAAACTGAAAGAGAAAGAAAAACTTTGACAAACTCTGTTTGATCTTGTTGTTGCAACTATGTCTAACTCATAACCAGAATTTCAGCAAGATCACAAGTTAACCACATAAGCAAGTGACATAAAGGTCTTACGGTAAACTAATATCAATGGCATAATCAGCTAGCGAGCAAATAATAATGAGTTTCAGATACCAACAATTCAATCAAAACAAGCATAAAGCAATATGAATAGGTGGTATCTCGGTAGCTCTTTCTGAGACCGTAAAACATAAATGCAGAGCACTTTCAAAGATCAAGGGCTGACTAAACATTGTAATTCATAGCAACGAAGATCCAGTCATAGTCATACTCAATATCAATCAAAAGCAAAGCATAAAAATGACAGAGGTGCTCTCTAATTGGTGCTTATATAAGAAGAGGATGACTCAACAGGAAAATAAATAGACACGCCCTTCGCAGAGGGACACATTGATTTGCAGAGGTGCCATAGCTCAAGCTTTGAAAACAGAGATAATAATTTTGGTTGGCATGCTTTCATTGTCAACGCAATGACCAAGAGTTCTCAATATCTTCGATGCTACTCATGCTATAGGCGGTTCCCAAATAGAAAAGTAAAGTTTTAACCCCCCCGCCCCCAATCAATCACACTCCATGTCTAGCCGAATCCTCGGGTACCGTCCATACTAACATCAATCTAGGGGGAGTCTTGTTTTACAGTTATGTTTTCGATTTAAGCGTGGAACTGTGCATTCCAATTACCGGCCCCTTTCTCATGAATGACAGTGAATAAACACATGTCGAGGATAACACGCCTAACATGGAAGATACCAATAGCCCCCTGTCACCACATGAGCGGTTTGGGCAAGCAGAACATATTATTTCTTGAAGGTTTAGAGAATGGCACATGCAAATTTACTTGGAACGGTAGGTAGATACCGCAAATAGGTAGGTATGGTGGACTCTCATGGAAAAACTTTTGGGTTTATGGAAGTGACTGCACAAGCAGTATTCCGCTTAGTACAAGTGAAGGCTAGCAAAAGACTGGGAAGCGACCAACTAGAGAGCGACAACAGTCATCAAGATGCAATGAGTTTGACTAACATTGAGTGCAAGCATGAGCAGGATATACATCACCATGAACACGAACATCATAGAGGCTATGTTTATTTTGTTTCAACTACATGCATGAACATGCGCCAAGTCAAGCCACTTGAATCATTCAAAGGAGAATACCATCCTATGATACTACATTATAGTCATCTCAAAATCTATGTTGGCATTCAAGACAAACCATTATAAGCTCCTAGCTAATTAAGCATGACATCAGAAACTATGATCTCTAAGTTGTCATTGCAAACATGGTTCTCTCTCAACAAAGCTGAATCTGGGACGACAAGCTAGTCATATTTACAAAAACAAAATAGATAGAGTTCATACCAGCTTTTCCAGTCTCAGTCACTTCATCATATATCATCATTATTGCCTTTCACTTGCACGATCGAACAATGTGAACAATAATAAGAGTGCTCGTGCATTGGACTAAAGCTGGAATCTGCAGGCAAACAAAAAGGAGAAGACAAAGTAATATGGCTCTTTGAAAGCTAAACAGGTATGCATGCAAGAGCCACTAAACATTGTAAGCAATATCTTCTACCTTGACCCAAAGAAAAAGAAAACTTTCTACACGGGAAAGCTCCCAACAAGCAAAAGAAGAAAAAGAAAATATTTTTGGGTTTTCTCAAACTAGACAGACACACAAAAAGAAAACGAGAAAGAGAAAATAAACTAGCATGGATGATACAGTGGCAAAGTGTAAACACCTACTAACAAAGTGAAAGCATAAGCAAGAATGTAAAGTCGGTGAGAACACGTACTCCCCCAAGCTTAGGCTTTTGGCCTAGCTTGGTCTACTCCCAAGGCGGGAAATAACCAACTCCGGGATACTCCGGAGCGGACTGTGGATGTCACTGCTGTGTGAGCTCCTCTGGCTCCCACTGATAAACTGGCGTCCGGTACTCGACTGGCGGCTCGGGCACTTGCACTTGTGGTTGGGCCAAGCCCCAATACACGTAGATGTCCGAGGGCATAATAATGTACCTGCCTGCATAAAGGTTGAACAAAGAAGGAGCAGGCAAAGTAATAGTCTCTCGGGTACCCTGACTAAATACCAGGTTATAAATCATCCGTCTACTAGCACCTCTATCCAGAAAATCATGGCGAACCATGCTGTCATAATCCAGATATTTCTCAGGAAGAAGCATTTCTTCTACCTCCTTCAGTCTAATGGGTATCTCAAAGTGTCTGGCAAGACGGGTAGCATAGATACCTTCATAGACGACACCTTTGGAACGGTTTGTGTTCAACCGCTTAGCTACTATAGCACCTAGGCTACAAGTCTTATTGTTATAGAGGCCTTCGCACAAAACCGCAAGGTCTGGAGAGCTAAGTGATCCAGCCTCCCCACGGCCAATCAAACATTTTCCCACAAATAATGAGAAGTACCGAAGCACAGGAAAATGTATGCTAGCAATTCTAGCGCGAGGCACTCCTCTCTCCTCTCCAACAGCAATAGTACCTATGAAAGCCTCCAAGTCCCGTGGACGAGGATCATGAATATCCCCAACATAAAGTAATTTGCACACATTGCAAAAATCCTATAGTGTCATGCACTGGGGGATATCGTATAACATGAACTCAACCATACGAGGATTCTTCCTTGGATAAAAGTTGAAACTTTGAACAAAAATATTGGTGAGGAGGAGGTATTGTGGGCACTTATCTTCAACGAACGCGGTAAGACCTACGTTCTCCACCAAGTAATAAAAGTCTTCATAAAGCCTGGCGGCGCGCAAAAATTCATGACTTGGCCACTCGCACGCTCGAACTTCTGTGACTCGAGGAACCACGTACTTGGGGTGGTTCTTATCATCCTCCTTGGGGTTACGGCTTGAAGAGCCTCTCAAGAACCTCCTCATCTTTTCCTTTTTCTAGCTCTGAAAAATTCTAAAACTTTTAGAGACTTCGAAAGAAAAGTGAGTAAGGATTAACCCAACTCATAGCAACTACTCCTACTAGTGCCTAGAGACCGTATCACGCGCTAAAACTACTTGGGACCAGCTAAAATCAACATTTCAAGCTCAAGAACAGGGTCACCAAGGTAGCAAGAATACGCGAAGGATAAAGCACTTGAGTAGAAACTAATTGGACCAATGGAGGAGTCACTTACCAGGGAGTAATTTCCCCAAAACGGTTCGGAGAATGGTGCTTTGAGCAAGGAGATCGAAAATCACAACCAAATGAGCAAGAACACGGGTTTGAGCTGCGAAACGATTTTTTCTGGAGGTAGAAGAAGAGGGTGGGAGCTGGAATGAGTGGAGGGGTCCCTGTGGGCCCCACAAGCTTGGTGGCTGCGGCCAGGGGGAGGCCGCTACTACAGGGCTTGTGGCCCACTGGTGTGGCCCCCAGGCCAGCTCTCAGTCCCAGTATTTTTCAAATATTCCAGAAAAAATCATACTAGATTTTCACAGCGTTCGAAGAACTTTTATTTTGGGGGTAATTTTCCACCGGACGCTAAGACAGAAAACAGGGAAAACAAAACTAAACCTATCATTTTTCTTCTAAGCAACAGAAAGTGAAAGCTTAAAACAGAGGTTTGTGACTCTTTGATTCATCCATTTCATGGTCATTCAAAGAAATCCATCAATGGGGTTGTTCAAATCCTCATGACTAAACCTTTTCAAATTGCAAAAGGAAACGGCGAATTGTCGAATAGCCACTAAGTCACCTCAACGGGGATATGAATCTCCCCAACAAACAAATCATACTTCATCTTAACACGAGGAATATGGCATTCAAAGATCCCAATAAGAATCAATGAAGTTTTTTCGATAGCATTGATGCAATGTACTTGATATCGTTTCTTGGAAAGTGCACTATATGCTCATTACCGTTGACAAGGAAAGTGACATTGCCTTTGTTGCAATCTATAACAGCCCTTGCAGTGTTTAAGAACGGTCTTCCAAGAATGATCGCCATGGCATCATCCTCAGGAATATCCAGGATAACAAAGTCCGTCAAGATAGTAACATTAGCAACTACAACATGCACATCCTCGCAAATGCCGACAGGGAAAGCAGTTGATTTGTCGGCCATTTGCAAAGAGATTTCAGTGGGTGTCAACTTATCCAGTTCAAGTCTACGATCAAGAGAGAGAGGCATAACACTAACACCGGCTCCAAGGTCACATAAGGCAGTTCTTACGTAGTTTTCTTTAATGGAGCAAGGTATAGTGGGCACTCCGGGATCACCAAGTTTCTTAGGAGTTCCACCTTTGAAAGTGTAATTGGCAAGCATGGTGGAGATCTCAAGATCTGGTATCTTCCGTTTATTAGTCACAATATCTTTCATGTACTTGGCATATGGAGACATTTTGAGCATATCAATTAACCGCATCTGCAGAAAGACGGGTCTCAACATTTCAATAAAGCACTCAAAATCCACATCATCCTTTTTCTTGGATGGCTTAGGAGGAAAGGGCATGGGTCTCTGAACCTATGGCTCCCTTTCTTTACCATGCTTCCTAGCAGCGAAGTCATTCTTATCGTATCTCTTAGGTTGTGGGTTATCAGGATTAACCATAGGTTCAATCTCCACATCCTCACCATTTCTAGGTTGAGCATTATTATGAACATCGCTCTCCATATTGTCACCAGGTTCATGTTCATCACCAAATTGTGTTTCTGCATCAGACGCAGAAATATCATTTGGTTCTTCAGGTGTGATAGTATTTGGTGAACTAACATGTTTGTTTCTATCATCCTTCTTCTTCTTAGGATGACTGGGTGTATCAGCATTAGTTCCTTGAGAATCTTGATCAATTCTCTTAGGATGGCCTTCAGGATACAAAGCTTCGTGAGTCATTTTGCCTCCTCTAGTAATGACTTTGACAGAGTAGTCATTTAATTCATTGAGCAAGTCATTCTGAGCTTTAAGTACTTGTTCTACCTGAGTAGTAACCATAGAGGCATGTTTACTCAGAAGCTTAAGATTGTTGACATTTCTGTCTACACAAGCACTTAAATGACTAAGCATACAAGTACTTTGTTACAATTGTCTGCTAACATAATCATTGAAACTTTGTTGTTTGGCAACGAAGTTGTAAAATTCATCAAAGCATAGGCTAGTAGGTTTCTCAAAAGGAATATCACTCTCATTGAAACTACGCAGAGAATTCACCTCTACTACTTGTATCGGGTTATCGAGACCATGGATCTCTTTGATAGGCGGTAGATTTTTGACATCTTTAGATTTAATGCCTTTCTCTCGCATAGATTTCTTGGCTTCTTGCATATCTTTGGGACTGAGGAATAGAGTACCTATTTTCTTAGGAGTTGGCTTAGGAGGTGGTTCGGGAATAGTCCAAGCATTATCGTTGATCAAGATGTTATTCAGTAGGATCTCAGCTTGTTCTACAGTTTGTTCCCTAAAAACACAACCGACACAACTATCTAGGTGGTCTCTAGAAGCATCGGTAAGTCCGTTATAGAAGATATCCAATATCTCGTTCTTCTTAACAGGGTGACCAGGCAAAGCATTCTGTAGCTGGATGAGCCTCCCCCAAGCTTGTGGGAGACTCTCTTCTTTGAGTTGAGCAAAGTTCTATATTTCCTGCAAGGCAGCTTGCTTCTTATGGACAGGGAAATATTTCTCACAGAAGTAATAGACCATATCCTCAGGACTACTCACACATCCAGGAGCAAGAGAAGTGAACCAGGCTTTAGCGTCATCCTTTAGAGAGAAAGGAAACAACTTAAGGATATAGTAGTAGCGGATCTTCTCCTCACTAGTGAAAAGGGTGGCTATATCGTGTAGTTTGGTAAGATGGGCTACGACCGTCTCAGACTCATAACCGTGGAAAGGATCAGATTCGACTAGAGATATTATCTCAGGGTCGACAAAGAATTCATAGTTCTCATCGGTGATAAAGATAGGTGAAGTGGCAAAATTCGGGTCGTATTTCATCCTAGCTTTCAGAGATTTTTCTTTCCACTTGAGAAGTAATTTCTCAGCATCATAAGCATCCTTGCACGCAAGAAAATCCTCAGCTATCTCTCCCTCCATAACATAACCCTCAGGTATATCAGGCAATTCATATCTAGGAGAGCTAGATCTAGCAGGAGCAAAAGCAGGTTCTATCTCAATAGTATCAGCAGTTTCAGAAGCATCACGAGCATTGGCAGTAACTCTAGCAATATGAGCATCAAGGAATACCCCTAGTGGCATATCAGGCAAAGTAGTATCTCTAGCAGTATCAAGCATAGAATCATCAGGAAAAATAGCATCTCTAGCATCATCAGGCAAAGCAGTATCAAGCATAGCATCTCCAGCGGTATCAGGCATAACATCTCTAGTAGTATCAGGCATAACATCTCTAGCAGTATCAGACATAGCATCTCTAGCCGTATGAGGCATAGCATCTCTAGCAGTATCAGGCATAGCATCTCTAGCAGTATCAAGCATAGTAGCATCATAAGCATCACCAAGCACACGCGACATATCAAGATTTCTAGCAGGAGGTGGTGTCGCAAACTTACTCTGAAGGTGAATCAAGTGCAGAGCTAGATGGCAGTTCCTTACATCCCCTCGTAGTTGAGGGCAAGACTTTGGTTCTTGGATCTTTCAGATTCTTCATAGTGATCAGCAGATATAAATCCCAAGTGACTCAGAGAATATAGCTATCCTTCCCCGGCAACGGTGCTAGAAAAATGTTGTTGACATGCAACTATTCCTGACTTGATGCCTCCCCGACAACGGTGCCAGAAAAGAGTTGCTTCGAGTTGCTCAACAATTAGCAATTGTCTTGCAATGGCCCACTAGCGTGTGGGATCGCGACAGTTTTCGAGGGTAGAGTATTCAACACAAATTTGTTGGTTCGACACGATGGGAGGTCAAGGATATTCTCCAGTATTAGCAGTTGAGTTGTCGGTTCAACCACACCTGAAAGATTAGTATCTACAAGCAGGATATAAGCAGCAAAGGTAGTATGATAGCAACGGTGCAAGAAACGATCTGTTGATGAGGCAGACTATTCCTAACTGAAGTATCAATGGCGCCAGAAAAGTATTGTAGCAGGTAGCAGCAGTGTAACGAGTAACAGCAGTGGCAAGGAACAACAGTAGTGATAGCAGTAGCAAGTAGCAACAACAAGTAACAGTATAGCAACAGTAGTGGCAGCAACAGCAGGACAAAGCAAGTAACAGTAGCAGCAAGTAACAATAGCAGCAACAGTAGTAACAGTAGCAGAGCAAAGCAAGTAACAGCAGCAGTGGGACAAAATCGTAGGCAATGGATCGGTGATTCATTGGATGACATTCATCATGCAACAGTTATAACACGGAGAGATATGTGGCTAGCTCCCGTTCATCGATGTGATGTAGGCATGCATTCCGTTTGTAGTCATACATGCTAGGGAAAAGAACTTGCATGACAACTATTGTCCATCCCTCCCGTGGCAGCGGGGTCCAAATGGATACTACGGGATATTAAGGTTCTCCTTTTAATAAAGAACCGGACCTACGCATTAGCACTTGGTGAACACATGAACTCCTCAAACTATGGTCATCACCGGGAGTGGTTCCGGTTATTGTCACTCCGGGGTTGACGGATCATAACACATAGTAGGTAACTACAACTTGCAAGATCGGATCTAAAACACACATATATTGGTGACAACATAATAATTTCAGATTTGAAATCATGGCACTCGGGCCCTAGTGACAAGCATTAAGCATAGCAAAGTAGTAGCAACATCAATCTCAGAACATAGTGGATACTAGGGATCAATCCCCGTCAAAACTAACTCAATTACATGATAGATCTCATCCTACTCATCACCACCCAGCGAGCCTACGAATAGATTACTCACGAACGATGAAGAGCTTCATGGAATTGGAGAGGGAAGAAGGTTGATGATGACGATGGCGAAAATCTCCTTGATCCGGAGCCCAAAACGGACTCCAGTTCTGCCCTCCAGGGCAAGAACGGGATGTGGCGGCGCCTCTGGATCATGAAACGCGATGAAATCTTCTCTCGTGATTCTTTCCGGGACGAAAGGGAATAAATAGTGCTGGAATTGGGGGCGGCAGAGCCACGTGGGCCCCACAAGCCTGGTGGCCGCGGCCAGTGGGGAGGCCGCGGCCACAGGGCTTGTGGCCCACTGGCCCACCCCCTCCGGTGGATCTTTGCGCAGGTATTTTTCATATTTTCGGAAATATTCTCCGTAAATTTTCAAGACGTTCCGAGAACTTTCATTTCTGCACAAAAACAACACCATGGCAATTCTGCTGAAAATAACGTCACTCTGGGTTAGTTCCATTCAAATAATGCAAATTAAATTCCAAAACAAGGGCAAAAGAGTTTGGAAAAGTAGATACGATGGAGACGTATCAGCCTCTCACTAATCTTTTGCAAAAGGATGCCCCATTCCTTTTTTATGATGATTGTGTAGAAGCATTCGAAATTCTTAAGAAAGCCTTGATCACTGCACTAGTTGTTCAACCACCTGATTAGAACCTACCCTTTGAAATTATGTGTGATGCTAGTGTTTGATGACCCACAAGTATATGGGGTCAATTATATAGCCTTTTCGATAAGTAAGAGTGTCGAACCCAACGAGGAGCAGAAGGAAGTGACAAGTGGTTTGCAGCAAGGTAATCTCTTGTGACAGCCCGATGCGGACGTTCCGGAAGATTCCCCTTCTATTCCGTTTTCGTCGTGTGATTTATTTTATTTGCCGCATCATCGTCGCATCATGCGCATCATCTGCATTGCATCGGCATCTCCGAGGTCGCCAGTTTTCAAAACTTGCATCCGTTGTTAGTTGTCGGTTCTCGTCATTGTCCGTTTTGAGTCCGACCGCACAAGCACGCGCCTGCGGCACCGTCAAAACCCTGTTTTAAAAGTGTGCGTAAAACTTTCTCTGATCGAGTTGAGATTTGACGTGCGGTCTTATTTTAATATAGCCAGGCCGCCTGTCGAATTTCGTCGCGATCGGAGTTCGTCTGGTACTCGAACGGTCGACCGTAGCGGCACCGTCTTCGGTCTACCGTCGGACGTCTGTCGGTGTTTTAAAAACTGTTGCCGCGCCGCCCGTTCTCCCTCTCGTCTCCAAATACCCCCTCTACACGGCCACGTACCCGTTCCCGCATTCGGATCGTCCGAATCCGACCCCGCGGTTGGATCTGGAACGAAATTCCGGTTAACCGAGCCCCTCTTTTCTATATAAATACCCCCTCCTCCTTATTTTTAGACAGCCCCTCTTCTCCCACCTCGGGATCCGTGCCCCTAACCCTAATCCCACCTCTCTCCCTCCTCCCTTCAGCCTCCAGCTGCCGGGCCAGCGAAGCCCGCGTTGGGCCCGCCCAAGCCCATCTGGGCCCGAGCTCCCGACAGCAGCAGCCCCCCCGAGCCGAGGCACAACTGCCGCTGCTCCCGTGCGCGCCGCCCCTGTGCGTCGCCGCCCAGACCGGCCGGCAGCCGTAGCCGCCGCCTCCGGGCATCGCGTCCTCGCTGTCCTCCGCCGCTGCGCGCATCGCGTAGCTCCTGGCGCAGTCCGCCATGGCGAGCTCCCGAGCTACTGCCACCTCCGGTCGCCGTCCGCCAGCAGTTATGGGGACGCCGGCGTGAGATCCGCTCAGCCCCGTGTCGGATCCAACTCCGTGCGGCCTCCCCGCCGGCCCCGAGTACCACCGGCGCCTCCTGTTGCCGGCGATGTCCCCTGCTCGTCCACGAGCGCAGGGAGGACGACGAGCAGTTCGCCCACTCGGGCTGCCCCATCGCGTCGCCCCGTGGGCCTCAGCTTCGCCCGACCCAGCAGGAGCTGCATCCGCCTGGGCCTTCCCCTCCCGTTGCGGCCCAGCTCGCCTCGCCCCTCCATCGGCCAAGCCAGCAGCTCCAGCAGCTGGCCAGATCCCCTTCCGACCAGGCCGAGGCCTGCTAAGGTGAGCAGCCCCCGAGCCTCTATTTTCACCCCGTGCACTGTTTTGCTTTATTGCGCCCGAGCTCGGCCCGCTAGTGTATTAGGTTATTTTTGGATTTTTATTTAAATCCAGAAAAATAGACGATATTTAGAATGCCGTATCTTTTATTCCGTAAGTCGGATCGCGACATGTAGCATATGGTTTTCGCGTAGTTTTACACGTAGATTACGTTTGTGCACCTTACGTATTTGTTCGAGTTAGTTTAGCGTGCCAAATGCACTGTTTACCGTGCTGTCTATATAGGATAGATGCCGTATTTATTTTTCGCGCTAGACCGTATTGCCCGAATGCCGGTTTAGAAATGCCCATGTTTTAGGGACCATTTTCCCATGTATTTTAGAGCGGTCATTTGCATTTTTGCGTGTAGGGATTTGCCGCTAGTTTATTTTCCCGTATATAGGTTATTTTCCCGGATTAATGTGTGGCTTTATTTTGTGTTGCAACCCCACATATTTTATATGTTTCCGGGGTAGAAAAATCCCATGGATTTTTATGTGCAATTAGTTTTAGCTTTTGAGTAAGTTAGTTCGTGCGATATTTTGCCGTGATGCCCTTTTGTTTAAGTCGTAGGATTTATTCCGTGCTTCGTTTGACAGAGTTGTCAACTAGGAAGTTGTTCTTGGGTGTTTAGACTAGCCCCTGGTATTTTTGGTTGCAATAGAAATGCATGTTTAGGGGTGTTTTGATTGCCCTCAAGTTGCTAGAAATAGTGCTGATTTTGAGGAGCTGAAATATTTCTAAGTCTGGAATCTGTTATTATTTTGTTGCTGTCTTGTCTTGCTTGCATCTTGTGATCTGTAGCTCTTTTGAGGTTGGTCCAATGGAGTTAGTTGTACCCCTTGTGTTTCTCTAGCATGCTGTAAATTTTCATGCCATTTGGAGTCCTGTAGCTATAGGTTTTTCTGCTGACAATATTGCTTCAGATCGAAAAGTGCACTTTCATGAGGTGTAATTGTCACTAAGTCTGAAATAGTGTGTGAGATGCCATTTTGTGTCTTCTTTTCCTAGTGCTCCTTGCTGCCATGCTAGTTGTTGTTAGTTGTTTGTAGTAGTGCTTCTTGCCCTCTTTCGTGCCATGCCTTGCTTGAGTTTATCGGAGTTGTGTAGCTCGTAGTTGTGGGGCGTAGAAAGTGCTATGTGGCTGATTTTGGCAGATTGTAGTAATTTCTTGTTTTGCTCGTAGTTTTCGAACCGTAGCTCCGTTTTGGTCGTCTCCTACATGAAACTTGCTTAGGATCTCGTGTAGTTTCTTTTTCTCTTTCTGTTTGTATGTTTTGAAGTGCTCGTGACCGCCGTTGCACACATATTGCATTCATGTCATCATATCTTGCGGTGCTTGTATCTTTTGATCCGTAGCTCCGTTGGAGATGATCTTTATGTGTAGATTGCTTGCCTTGATGCGTAGAATCACGAGAACCTATTTGTTTTGCTGTTTAACAACTAATTAAATGCATTAGTTCAGATATGGACAGAATTGTAAATTAACATGTGAGGTCGTTTCGGAGGTGCTATATGACATTTCCGACCTCATTTAAAATACCTAGATAGGTAGTTTATTTACGCTTCACCTCTTGCCATGTTTAACCACATTTAATATTGCCGTGTATTTAATCGGGATAGAACTAAATAATTAACGTGGAGTTTCGTCAATATGCAACTCGTTGCATATTGACCTTCACTTAACGTGTAGTGTTTGAGTGTGTGATTTGTCATGCCGTGACGTGCATGTATTCAGCTGCTCATGCATCATTTGTGTTGTGCATCGTGTGGTGAATTCCTTGTGTTGATTTGTGTTTCCGGTTTGCTTCGTCTCGATAGAGTTCCGCAAGCGTGTCGGATGTGAGGACCCGTTCGACTACGTCGGTTCGTCTGCTTCACGGAGGCATTCTTCTTCCAAGAGGGATCTCAGGCAAGATGATCATTTCCCCAGATACCATTACTATCATTGCCATGCTAGTTTTACCGTTGCTATCGTTTATGTCTCGTTGCCTACCACATGTTAAATATCAGCCTCTCACCAATGCCATGAAACCTTCAACCTGTTCAACCTAGCAAACCACTGATTGGCTATGTTACTGCTTGCTTAACCCTGTGTTAGCGTTGCTAGTTGCAGGTGCAGTTGCTTCCATGTGAAAACATGGGTTCCTTGTTATATCACCATATTAAATGCTATTTAATTTAATGCACCTATACACTTGGTAAAAGGTGGAAGGCTCGGGCTTTCTAACCTGGTGTTTTGTTCCACCTTTGCCCCCTTAGTTTTCGGCTATCGGTGTTATGTTCCATAATCGAGCGCTCCTAACACGATCGGGGTTGTTATGGGGACCCCCTTGATAACTCGTTTTAGATTAAAGCTGGTCTGGCAAGGCCCAACTTTGGTACTACATTTGCCTAATAACCTAATAATAATGCATAGGGACCCGCCGGCACCCGCGGACTATTTTAATCAACCCCCGGGCCAGTGCTCCTCATGAGTGTTGGTCCAAAACAGAGCAGCTTATTAATGCTACCCGGGGCAACTCGGCGTTTGGCGTGGTAACCATCGCTCATCCGTCGTGTCCTGAGAACGAGGTACGCGACTCCTATCGGGATCGTCGACACGTCGGGCGGCCTTGCTGGATTAGTTTTACCTTTGACGGAATATCTTGTGCATCGGGATTCCGGTGATGCTTTGGGTAATCTCAGAGTTGAGGTTTTCCACTAGGGAATCCGACGAGATCGCGAGCTTCGTGATCGAGGATTTCTATGCGGCTTGTGGTAATTTGTGATGGACTAGTTGGAGCACCCCTGCAGGGTTAAATCTTTTCGGAAAGCCGTGCCCGCAGTTATGTGGCAACGTGGAAGATTTGTTTAACACTGGTTCTAGATAACTTGAAGTTAACTTAATTAAAATATGCCAGTTGTGTGCGTAACCGTGACTGTCTCTTTCGTGAGTTCCTTCTCCGATCGAGGACACGGTGGGGTTATGTCTGACGTAGGTAGGTGTTCAGGATCATTTTTTTTATCACGAGTAGTTCACGTCCGTTATGCGTAGATCTTCCCCCTCTTATTTCGGGTACTCGTAAGTTAGCCACCAAATATATGCTTAGCCGCTGCTGCAACCTCACCACTTAACCATACCTCACCCATTAAGCTTTGCTAGTCTTGATACCTTTGGAAATGAGATTGCTGAGTCCCCCTGTCGCTCACAGATTACTACAACTCCAGTTGCAGGTACAGGTAAAGGTTACTTGACGCGAGCGCGTTGATTGTTCATTTGGGGTTGCTTCTTCTTCTTCTTCTTCATCGATCTAGGATGGGTTCCAGGCCGGCAGTCTGGGATAGCAAGGATGGACGTCGTTCTTCTTTTGTCGTTTGTTTTCGTTCGTACTCGGACCCTGCTCTTACTCTTGATGATTATGTAATGTACTGATGTGACTCCGATGTAGCTTGTGGCGAGTGTAAGCCAACTCTTTTTATATCTCATCTTTTCAGTACATGTACTTGTAACGATATCCATTCTTGCGACACGATGAGATGCGCTTCTATCCCTGACGAGGCCCTCGTGCCAAATTGAGGATAGGGTCGCATCTTGGGCGTGACATCTCTGCAAGTGCTAAACTTGTAAGTAGCGGAGTAGTTTGATAGCAAGATAATTTGTAACGAGCAAGTAACGATAGTAGTAACAAAAGTGCAGAAAGGTAGCCCAATCCTTTCGAGGCAAAGGACAGGCCAAAACGGCCTCTTAGGATAAGCAAAGTGTTCTTGTGGGTACAAGGGAATTTCATCTAGTCACTTTCATTATGTTGGCTTAATTCGTGTTCGCTAATTTGATGATTTGGTATGTGGGTGGACCGGTGCTTAGGTGTTGTTCTTACTTGAACAAACTTCCTACTTATGATTAACCCTCTCGCAAGCATCCGCAACTACGAGAAAAGTATTACAAATAAATTCTAACCATAACATTAAACTTTTGGATCCAATCGGTCCCTTACGGAATAGCGCATAAACTAGGGTTTAAGCTTCTGTCAATCTCACACCCCATCATCTAATAACTACTCCACAATGCATTCCCTTAGGCCCAAATATGGTGAAGTGTCATGTAGTCGACGTTCACATGACACCACAAAGGGAATCACAACATACATATCATCAAAATATCGAACACATATCAAGTTCACATGATTACTTGCAACATGATTTCTCCCGTGACCTCAAGAACAAAAGTAACTACTCACAAATGATAATCATGCTCAAGATCAGAGGGGTATTAAATAGAATAATGGATCTGAACATATAATCTTCCACCAAATAAACCATATAGTAATCAACTACAAGATGAAATCAACACTACTAGTCACCCACAAGCACCAGTCTATAGTTCTGGTACAAAGACTGAACACAAGAGATGAACTAGGCTTTGCGAGGAGTTTGTGTTGTTGAAGATGTTGATGAAGATAGCCCTCCCCAAGATGGGAGAGTTGTTGGTGATGATGATAACGATGATTTCCCCCTTCGGGAGGGAAGTTCCCCCGGCGGAGTCGCTCCGCCAGAGGGCAAAAGTGCTCCTGCCCAAGTTTCGCCTCGAGATGGCGACGCTTCGTCCCAAAAATTCTCTCCTCCTTTTTTCTAGGTAAAAATGACTTATATACCAGAAGAGGGACAACGGAGGTCGGCCTGGGTGAGCACAACCCACCGGGACGCGCTTGGGCTCCCTAGCTCGCCCAGGTGGGTAGTGTCCACCTGGTGGGCCCCCTCTGGTACTTATTTGCTACTATATTCCTCAAATATTCCATAAAAATTCCTTGTAAAGTTTCATCTCATTTGGAGTTGTGCAGAATAGGTAGCCCGACGTAGCTTTTTCAGGTCCAGATTTCCAGCTGCTAGAATTCTCCCCCTTTCTGTATACCTAGCATATTATAAGAGAAAAGGCATTAGAATTACTCCAAAAACCATTATTATTCAATAAAAAACATAAATAACAGTAGGTAAACATGATGCAAAATGGAAGTATAAACTCCCCCAAGCTTAGACCTCGCTTGTCCTCAAGTGAAAACCAAAATCGAGAAACATGTCCACATGCTTAGAGAGAGAGGTCTTGATGAAAACAAAAATACGAACATAGCAGCAGCATGTAACTTACTATAACAACAACAAACTTTAACATAAAACTTTTATCATATTAATTTTATCATAGGCTTCTCATGAACAAGTGACACTTCATCACAACATCGAAGTATAAAGCATAAACTCTATTGGAAACCAACAAACTATGTTCTCACTCAACTTTGCAACTACAATTCATCATATTTTGAGGAAGGGTCACATATCGGAGCCTTTAGGCAAGTCCACGTACTCAACCATAATTTAGTCTTCTATGATTCCTAACACTCACCGTGTACACATGAGCAAAACGTTTCAATCGGACACATAGAATGATAGGGGCTTATAGTTTCGCCTCCCAAAGAATTCACCTCAAGGGTGATGTCAACAATAATAACTCATGCTGCCCATATTCAACTGGATATATGTGCCTAGATCTTTCCTCACCACATGATGCTTGCCAGAGGAGAAAATAAAAAGGAACAGAGAGAAAAACTTTGACTCTTGCATGAAAGTAAATACATAAAAGTAAAAGATAGGCCCTTCACAGAGGGAAGTAGAGGTTGCCATGCGGTTTTTGTTTGTATTCTCAACCCCTTAGTGCAAGAGAACGTCACGTTATATTGCCCCTTGTGATGGCAACCTTTATTTTGCAGTCTATCGCTTTTATTCTTCACCATCACAAGTTCGTACAACGCTTAATTTTCCCTTACACTAAATGATCTTACACTTTTAGAAGCAATTTTTATTGCCCTTTTTGCACCGATGACAACTTACTTGAAGGATCTTACTCAATCCATAGGTAGGTATGGCATACTCTCAAACAAGATTTGGGTTTAAGGGTTTTGGATGCACAAGTAGTATCTCTACTACTGCGGAGTTTTTGGCTAGCAAAGATATGTGCAAGCACCACATGTTGAAGGATCCATCACAATATAAATTCTATGTGAATATGAACGAACATAATTCATTACGTTGTCTTCCTTGTACAACATCAACAATTTTGGCATATAATATTTTGATGGGTGCTCACAATCACAAAAGATTTCCAGGATAGTGTATTTGTATGTGAATCTTCTCTTCCCTTATTAATTCTCTCATGAGTTGCATCATTGATCGATGCTATGTTTGTCAATCCACAATAAATTTTTCTACTTATACTTTTCCTTGTGTAATTTCATCACTTACCATAAGATTAGCATATGATCTTTTTCATTTATTTCCTTTCTTTTTATTGAAACAAGTAAGTAAAGAAGGCAAAACTCAAACTAAACTTTATTATATATCTCGCACACGATTGCATAGATTGATCGCTAAGCAAACTCTTGGAAAGAAAGGATCGAACTAAACTTTTATTCATCTAAAGCAAAAGATAACCATGGATCGAACTAAGAAAAGTAAAGGCAAAAGATAGTGGAGATGACACGATACCGGGGCACCTCCCACAAGCTTGGTGAAAGCCAAGGGGAGTGCCCATACCCGATACTCAATTTTATTTTGGTGATGAAGAAGGAGGTGGTGGTGATGAAGTAGAAGCAATCTTGTCCTCCGGTTTCCATGGCAGAGGCTCACCATCATAAGAGGAAGAGTGAGTGTCTCAGATCCTGCAACTGACAGCCAAACTCATACCTTTAAACCTTGCCTCATATTCAAAGACTTGGCTTTGAAGGTCGTGGATCTGGCTATGGAGGAAGTTGATTTGCTCGTTGCGGGAGAAGACGATGTCCTTCATGGACTTGCCATCCACCTTGAGATCAAGGGTGTAGTCCGCGGTCATGAGGTGATTGGCATTGAGCCCACGTTCCACCATCCCCTTGCACCGGAAGACTTCCTACTCCATAGCTTCAAGCCTGGCCTCCATGGATCCAGTTCCCTTGGGTACTTTCACATCGCAGATATGCAGCACCCCATCGCGCATCTGGATAGCTTGAGGGTGTTGCATCACTTCCAGCGGATATGGGTTGATGACATTGTCAAAGAACTTGTCCTTGGAGGAGCTTGAAGCGGCCATGGTGGATTGGATGTGACAGAAAACATCAAGAAAAGAAAACATGGGATTTCTCCGCGATACGGAGGTCAACAGGTTAGGGGGTATATAAAGATTTTTTTTATCTTGGTGAACAAGCAGAACGGAAGAAAAACGGAGTTTGGAAAGTACTTGAGGTCGGCACAAGCCACCGGGGTGCGCGTGGCAAGCCAGGCGCGCCCTGGTGTATCGTGCCCACGAGGGTCACTTTCTTGGAAGTTTCTTATTTTCCTAATTTTTTAAATATTCCACAACTAACAAAAAATATTTTTGCGGGTTTTTCGGAGTCCGCTTACTTACCGTATCGCGTACCTCCCTTTTTTCACGATTCTGGAGTGTTTCAGAAGGTTTCTTTTATGTGTTCTTCCGGTGTCATAGTTTGGATAATATTACTTTCAACATTAATGGGCGTACCTGAGATATAATGTTTTATTCGTTGCCCATTGACAACCTTTGGGTTAGTACCTTCAGCACTATTTATTTTGATAGCTCCGAATCGATAAACCTCCTCAATAACATAGGGTCCTTCCCATTTGGAGAGGAGTTTTCCTGCAAAAAATCTGAAACGAGAGTTGTACAAAAGAACATATTCTCCAACTTTGAACTCACGCTTTTGGATTCGTTTCTCATGCCATCTTTTAACTTTTTCTTTCAATAACTTTGCTTTTTCATAAGCTTGGGTTCTCCATTCATCTCATGAGCTAATATCAAATAATCTCTTTTCACCAGCAAGTTTGAAATCATAGTTGAGTTCTTTGATTGCCCAATATGCTTTATGTTCTAACTCAAGAGGCAAATGACAAGCTTTTCCATAAACCATTTTATAAGGAGACATACCCATAGGATTTTTATATGTCGTTCTATAAGCCCAAAGTGCATCATCTAATTTCTTAGACCAATTCTGCTCGGACCTATTGGCACTCTTTTGTAAGATTAGTTTTATTTCTCTATTGCTAAGTTCAACTTGACCACTAGACTGAAGATGATAAGCTGATGCAATTCTATGGTTAACATCATACTTAGCAAGCATTTTACGGAAAGCACCATGAATAAAGTGTGAACCACCATCAGTCATTAAATATCTAGGGACTTCAAAACTTGGGAAAATAACTTCCTTAAGCATTTTAATAGAGGTGTTGTGATCAACACTACTAGTTGGAATAGCTTCTACCCACTTAGTAACATAATCAACAACAACCAAAATATGTGTATACCCATTAGAGGAAGGAAAAGGTCCTATGAAATCAAATCCCCAAACATCAAATGGTTCAACAACAAGTGAATAATTCATAGACATTTCTTGACGCTTACCGATATCACCTATTCTTTGACATTCATCATAAGACGAGACAAACTTACAAACATCCTTGAAGAGAGTAGGCCAATAAAAACCAGATTGCAATACCTTATGAGCGGTTCTATCTCCCGCGTGATGCCCTCCATAAGCTTCGGAGTGACATTCTGTAGGATTTGTTCCTGTTCATTCTCAGGTACACAACGTCTAATAATACTATCTACTCCTTCTTTATAAAGATGCGGGTCATCCCAAAAGTAATGTCTTAAATCATAGAAGAATTTTTTTCTTTTGTTGGTATGTGAAGCTATGTGGTATGTATTTAGCAACAATATAATTAGCATAATCAGCATACCAAGGTGTACTATTAGAAACATTTATTGCAGCTAATTGTTCATCAGGAAAGCTATCACTAATAGGTTGCGGGTCATCAAGAATATTTTGAAGCCTAGACAAGTTATCAGCTACGGGGTTCTCTGCTCCTTTCAATCAGTGATATGCAAATCAAATTCTTGTAAGAAAAGAACCCACCTAATGAGTCTAGGTTTAGCATCTTTATTTTCCATAAGATATTTAATAACAGCATAATCAGTGTAAACAATAACTTTAGAATCAACAATGTAAGATCTGAATTTATCACAAGCAAACACTACTGCTAAGAATTCTTTTTTCAGTAGTAGCATTATTTCGGTGAGCACTGTCCACATTTTTACTAGCATAATGGATAACATTCAATTTCTTATCAACTCTTTGTCCTAGAATAGAACCAAAAACATAATCACTAGCATCACACATAATCTCAAAAGGCAAGTTCAAATCAGGAAGTTGAACAACATGTGCACTAATTAAGGCTTTCTTTAGTGTTTCGAAGGCTTCCAAACAATCATCATCAAACACAAAAGGAATATCCTTTTGCAAAATATTTGTAGGAGGCCTAAATTTTTTAGAAAAGTATTTGATAAACCTCCTATAGAAACCAGCATGACCAAGGAAACTACGAATACCTTTGGTATCTTTAGGACATGGCATTTTCTCAATTGCATCAACCTTGGCTTTGTCCACCTCAATGCCTCTTTAAAAATTTTTATGGCCCAAAACAATACTTCCTAACCATAAAGTGGCACTTCTCCCAATTCAAGACAAGATTTTTTTGCTCACATCTCTGCAAAACTCGATCAAGATTGCTTAAACAATCATCAAAAGACTATCCATAAACAGAAAATTCATCCATGAAAACCTCAACAATCTTTTCACAGAAATCACAGAATATAGCAGTCATACATCTTTGAAAGGTGGCAAGTGCATTACATAAACCAAAAGGCATACATCTATAAGCATAAGTTCCAAAAGGACAAGTAAAAGTGGTCTTTTCTTGATCAGGTTGTGAAACAGGTATTTGTGAAAAACCAGAATATCCATCAATAAAGCAAAAATGTGTGTGCTTAGATTGTCTTTCTAACATTTGATCAATAAAAGGCAGAGGGTAATGATATTTTCTAGTTGCTTTGTTTAATTTTCTAAAATCAATCACCATTCTATAGCCTGTTGCAATTCTTTGTGGAATAAGTTCATTCTTATCATTAGGAACAACAGTAATACCTCCCTTCTTAGGGACACAATGAACAACACTTACCCATGTACTATCAGTTATAGGATAGATTATACCTGCTTCCAGAAGTTTCAGTATTTCCATTCTTACCACTTCTTTCATCTTCGGATTTAACCGATGTTGGTAATCAACAACGGGTTTAACATGAGGTTCCATATTAATCTTGTGTTGACATAGAGTGGGACTAATGCCCTTAAGATCATCAAGAGTATATCCAATAGCAGCTCAGTGCTTCCTTAGAACTCTCAATAATCTTTCTTCTTCATGTTCTGAAAGGTTGGCACTAGTAATAACATGATATATCTTTTTCTCATCAAGATAACCATATTTCAAAGTGTCTTGCAATTGCTTTAATTCAAACACATTTCCTTTAGGTGGAGGGGGACCTCCTAGAGTTTCAATAGGAAAACTGTGCTTAATCAGAGGTTGTTGTTCGAAAAAGATTCGATCTATTTCATTTCTTTCACGCATATGCAAATAATTTTCATGGTCTAGCAAATATTGTTCTAAAGGATTAGTAGGAGATACAACAATAGAAGCAAGACCAAAAATTTCATCCTTACTAGGATAATCTTTCTTATGCGGTTGTCTACTAAACTTGGAAACGTTAAATTCATGAGATTCATTCCCAAAGCTAACACCGACAGTTTGTTTCTTACAATCTATTTTGGCATTGACGGTGTTCAAGAAAGGTCTACCAAAGATAATGGGACAAAATTCATCTTGTGGGGAGCCAAGAACAAGAAAATCAGTAGGGTATTTTATCTTCCCACACAAGACTTCAACATCTGTGAGAATCCCAATTGGTGATATAGTATCTCTATTGGCAAGTTTAGTAGTAACATCTATGTCTTCTATTTCAGCACGTGCTATTTCATTCTTAATTTCTTCATATAAGGGGAATAACACTCACACTAGCACCTAGGTCACATAACCCTTGATAACAGTGATCTCCTATCTTAACGGAGACAACAGGCATGCCAACAACTGTTCTATGTTTATCTTTTTTATCCGGTGTGGCAATTCTAGAAGCTTCATCACAGAAGTAAATAACATGCCCATTGATATTATTAACCAAGACATCCTTAATCATAGCAACACTAGGTTCAACTCTGATTTGTTCAGATGGTTTGGGTGTTCTAACATAACTTTTCTAAACCACAGTTGAAGCTTTAGTATGTTCCTTCATCCTAACAAGGAAAGGCGGTTTTTCAATATAAGCAGTGGGAACAACTGGATCAATATTGTAAATAATAGTTTCTTCTTTAGCTTTTACCGGTTCTTTAGTTTCTTCTTTAATAGGTGGGTGATATTTAAACCACTTCTCCTTAGGGAGATCAACATGAGTAGCAAAAGATTCACAAAAGGAAGCTACGATCTCAAAGTCAAGTCCATACTTAGTGCTAAACTTTTGAAAATCATCGGTATTCATAAAAGATTTAACACAATCAAACTTAGGTTCAATACCCGACTCTTTACCTTCATTGAGTTCCCAATCTTCAGAGTTGCGTTTAGTTCTTTCTAAAAGATCCCACCAGAATTCAATAGACTTCTTCATAAAAGAACAAGTGCAAGAAGTATCGAGCATGGATTGATCATTACAAGAAAGCTGAGCATAAATTTTTTGAATAATAATTTCTTTTGAGAGATCATGATTGGGGCATGAATATAACATTGAATTAAGCCTCCGCCAAGCTTGAGTGATATTTTCTCCTTCACGAGGCCAAAAATTATATATATAATTCCGATCACGATGAACTAGATGCATAGGATAATTTTTTTGATGGAATTCCAGTTTCAACCGATTCCAATTCCAAGATCCAAGATCATCACATATCCTATACCATGTCAAATCTTTTTCCCTTCAAAGATAAAGGGAAAACCTACTTCTTAGCTTCATATTTGGGTTAACCTGCAAGCTTAAACAATCCACAAATTTCATCCACATATATCAAGTGCATATGAGGATGTTCAGTTCCATCTCCTGCATAAGGATTAGCTAGCAGTTGTTCTACCATACCCGAAGGAATTTCATATTCAATATTTTCAGTAGGTGCAGTAGGTTGAGGGGCAACTAATTGTGGTTCTGGTCGAGGTGAAGATACCCCCAACAAACACCTCAAAGGGTTGTTTTCCATAGTAGCAAGTGACAATAAATTTCAGCACGTAGTAAAAATGTTTGCTTACCAATTTCCACTTACCAAGAGTGCTTCACTCCCCAGCAACGGTGCCAGAAAAGAGCCTTGAGGACCCACAAGTATATGGGTCCAATTGTTGAATTTTAGATAAGTAAGAGAGTCGAACTAAACGAGGGGCCGAAGGAAATGACAAGTGGTTTTCAGCAAGTTAATATCTGCAAGTGCTAAAATTGTAAGTAGCAGAGTAGTTTGATAGCAAGATAATTCGTAACGAGCAAATAACGATAGTAGTAACAAAAGTGCAGCAAGGTAGCCCAATCCTTTTGAGGCAAAGGACATGCCAAAATGGTCTCTTATGATAAGCAAAGTGTTCTTGAGGGTACACGGGAATTTCATCTAGTCACTTTCATCATGTTGGCTTAATTCATGTTCGCTACTTTGATGATTTGGTATGTGGGTGGACCAGTGCTTAGCTTTTGTTCTTACTTGAACAAACCTCCTACTTGTGATTATTCCTCTCGCAAGCGTCCACAACGAGAAAAGTATTAAGAATAAATTCTAACCATAGCATTAAACTTTTGGATCCATTATCCAATCGGTCCCTTACAGAATAGCGCATAAACTAGGGTTTAAGCTTATGTCACTCTCACAACCCATTATCTAATAACTACTCCACAATGCATCCCCTTAGGCCCAAATATGGTGATGTTTCATGTAGTCGACGTTCACATGACACCACTAAGGGAATCACACCATACCTATCATCAAAATATCGAACACATATCCAGTTCACATGATTTCTCCTGTGACCTCAAGAACAAAAGAAAGTACTAACGAATGATAATCATGCTCAAGATCAGAGGGGTATGAAATAGCATAATGGATCTGAACATATAAACTTCCACCAAACAAACCATATAGTAATCAACTACAGGAAGTAATCAACACTACTAGTCACCCACAAGCACCAATCTATAGGTCCGGCACAAAGATTGAACACAAGAGATGAACTAGGGTTTGAGAGGAGTTGGTACTATTAAAGATGTTTATGATGATATCCCTCCCCAATATGGGAGAGTTGTTGGTGATGATGATGATGATGATTTCCCCCTCCGGGAGGGAAGTTCCCCCGGCAGAATCGCTCAGCCGGAGAGCAAAAGTGCTCCTGCCAAGTTCCGCCTTGAGATAGCGGCGCTTTGTCCCGAAAGTCCTCTCCTCCTTTTTTTTCTAGGTCAAAATGACTTATATACCAGAAGAGGGGCACCATAGGTGGGCTTGGCTGAGCACAATCCACCGGGGCGTGCCTGGGCTCCCTGGCTCGCCTAGGTGGGTAGTGCCCACCTGGTGGGCCCCCTTTGGTACTTATTTGCTCCAATATTCCTCAAATATTCCATAAAAATTCCTCGTAAAGTTTCATCTCATTTGGACTTGTGCAAAATAGGTAGCGTGATGTAGCTTTTTTAGGTCCAGATTTACAGGTGCCAGAATTCTCCCCCTTTGTGTATACCTTGCATATTATGAGAGAAAAGGCATTAGAATTACTCAAAAAAGCATTATTATTCAATAAAACAACAAAAATAATAGTAGGTAAACATGATGCAAAATGGACGCATCAGTGATTATGCAATTGGTGTTGTTCTAGGACAAAAAGTTGATAAAAAACTAAATGTCATCCATTACGCTAGTAAAACTCTGGATAGTGCTCAAAGAAACTATGCTACCACTGAAAATGAATTTTTAGCAGTTGTGTTTGCTTGCGATAAGTTTAGACCTTATATTGTTGATTCCAAAGTAACTGTTCACACTGCTCACGCTGCTATTAAGTACCTTATGGAAAAGAAAGATGCTAAACCTACACTTATTAGATGGGTTCTTCTGCTACAAGAATTTGATCTGCATATTATTGATAGAAAGGGCGCTAATAACCGTGTAGCGGATAACTTGTCTTGATTAGAGAATGTTCTTCATGACCCACTACCTATTGATGATAGCTTCCCTGATGAACAATTAGCTGTCATAAATGCCTCACGCAATGCTCCTTGGTGTTATGATTATGCTAACTACATTGTTGCTTAATTTATACCGCTGAGCTTAACATACCAACAAAACAAAAAGTCCTTCTATGATCTAATACATTAATTTTGGGATGATACACATATTTATAAAGAAGGGGTAGATGATATTATTAGACGTTGTGTACCTGAGCATGAATAGGGACATATCCTACACAAGTGTCACTCGGAGGCCTACGGAGGACACCATGCTGGAGATAGAACTGCACATAAGGTATTACAATCTGGTTTTTATTGGCCTACTCTCTTCAAGGATGCTCATAAGTTTGTCTTGTCTTGTGATGAATGTCAAATAATTGGTAATATTAGTAGACGTCGGGAAATGCCTATGAATTACTCTCTTGTTATTGAACCATTTGATGTTTGGTGTTTTGATTATATGGGACCTTTTCCAAAATCCAACGGGTATACTCATATTCTAGTTGTTGTTGATTATGTTACTAAGTGGGTAGAAGCTATTCCAACTAGTAGTGTTGATCATAACACTTCTATTAAAATGCTCAAAGAAGTTATTTCCCTAGATTTGCAGCACCTAGATATTTAATGACTAATGGTGGTTCATACTTTATTCATGGTGCTTTCGGTAAATTGCTTGCTAGGTATGATGTTAATCGTAGAACTGCATCTCCTTATCATCCTCAGTCTAGTGGGCAAGTAGAATTGAGCAATAGAGAAATAAAATAGATCTTGCAAAAGACCGTTAATAGATCTAGAAAGAATTGGTCTAAGAAACTTGACGATGCATTATGGGCTTATAGAACCGCTTACAAAAACCTTATGGGTATGTCTCCTTATAAAATGGTTTATGGTAAAGCATGTCACTTAGCTTTAGAGCTATAACATAAAGCTTATTGGGCAATTAAAGAGCTTAACTATGATTTCAAACTTGCCGGTGAGAAGAGGTTATTTGACATTGGCTCACTTGATGAATGGAGAACCCGGACCTATGAGAATGCTAAGTTGTTTAAAGGAAAGGTTAAGAGATGGCATGATAAAGGATACAAAAGTGTGAATTCAATGTAGGTGATCATGTCTTGCTATACAACTCTCGTTTAAGATGTTTTGCAGGAAAACTTCTCTCTATATGGGAAGGGCCTTACCTTATCGAGGAAGTATATCATTCCGGTGCCATCAAGATCAACAACACCCACGGCACAAATCCAAAGGTGGTAAATGGGAAAAGAATCAAACATTATATCTTAGGTACTCCCATAAATGTTGAAACTAATATTATCAATACCATAACTCCAGAAGAGTACATTAGGGAGACCTATTAGAACGTCTCGGACCCCGAAAAGGAATAGGCATGTGCTACGGTAAGCAAATCGACTCCAAAAAGTTTTCAATGACAATTTTTATCAGTTTTGGAATATTTAAAAAATTAGGAAAATTTAAAGCAGTCCGAAGCATGCATGAGGAGGTGACAAGCCAGGGGCGCGGCCTACCCCCTGGCCACACCTTGCAGGCTTGTGGCCACCCCGTGCACCGTTTGGACTCCGTTTTCTTGTGGAATACTCCTTTGGATCGACAAAAATTCATTATATAATCTCCCGGAAGTTTTGACCTCTGTATCTCGACAATATCTCCTGTTTTTGTTTTCAGTTGTTTCTGTCGTAGACTTAGAGTAAGATGTCATCCCAAGATTCCGATGGGGAGAGCTATGTATCGCATTATATTACCAATCCCAAGCTCTACGGGGATGTAGATCCCTATGGACTGTGCTCGGAGGAGGAATGGGAGATATGCATGTATGCGGAAGAAAGCTCGGACGAAGAGGAGATTCCCTTGCCTCGACCCAAAGATATGCATGTGGAGTTCAAGAAGTCGAGCGTCCCAAATACAAGGAGAAAACCCAAGGTGCTATTTTATCCTTTCTCGTTTTTTGCAGGAGAGCAAAGGTGAATTATGTCAAAGGATATTGAGGATCGAGCAG
This sequence comes from Hordeum vulgare subsp. vulgare, assembly GCF_904849725.1. NCBI lineage: Eukaryota > Viridiplantae > Streptophyta > Magnoliopsida > Poales > Poaceae > Hordeum > Hordeum vulgare. The sequence continues at coordinate 293,318,678 of NC_058520.1, read as the reverse complement.
GAATTACATGATCCGAGGGAACACAATTTCATGCTTAAGTGGAAATTTGATAAGCTTTCAACCTCACCAACAACTCAAACATCACCACCTCCGAAGAAGGATGACTAAACACATGGGTATGGGCACTCCCCTTGGCTTGTGCCAAGATTGGGGGAGGTGCCCTGGTATCGTATCACCATCACACCTTTTATTTATTTTTCGTGTTTCTTCGTTCGATCCTTTTGGTTACATCTTGCTCTAGTAGAATAAAGTTTTAGTGTGATCTAGTTTTGAGTTTTTATTTTTGTTCCCCCTATGTAAGAAAGTCCGAGATTCATATCATAAAGAGTAGTTTTGAGTCGAGGGCTTTGCTATGGTCTAGAGAAAAATAAACAAAAAGAAGTATAGAATAACAACAAAAGAGCATACATAATGATCTTACGGGAGTAATGACTTCACATATAAAAAGTATGTTGACTGAAATTTATTGTGAGTTGACAAACAAAGTTATTTGTCATTGTTGCAATTAAAAGGAAGTAATGAAGAAAGAGAGGATCACATATAAATATATTATCTTAGACATCTTTTACGATTGTGAGCACTCATTAAAATATTATATGCTAAAAGGTTGATGTTGGACAAGGAAGACAACATAATGAGTTATGTTTGCTTATTTTCGAATAGAAGTTATATGGTTGTAGATCATTCAACATGTGTCACTTGCTTCCACCTATTAGCTAGAAACTTCTGCACCAAGTAGAGATACTACTTGTGCATCCAAAAACCTTTAACCTAGTTTTGCCTTGAGAGTCCACCATACCTACCTATGGATTGAGTAAGATCCTTCAAGTAAGTTGTCACCGGTGCAAGTAATAAAATTGCTCCTTAAATATGTGTGGTTTATTAGTGCGAGGAAAATAAACTTTATACAAACTTGTGATATAGAAGAAATAAAAGCGACAGAATTCATAATAAAGTTCTTTATCACAAGGGGCAATATAAAGTGACTTTCTTTTGCACTAAGAGATTGTGCATCCAACTATAAAAGTGCATGACAACCTCTGCTTCCCTCTGCGAAGGGCCTATATGTTACCTTTACTTTCTAGTACTTACCTTTATGCCAGAGTCATGGTGATCTTCACCATTTCCTTTATTTCGCCTTTATCTTTTGGCAAACATCATGTGTTGGGGAATGATCTAGACAAATATATCCACTCGGATGTGGGTGATCATGAGTTATTATTGTTGACATTACCCTTGAGGTAAATAGTTGGGACGCAAAACTATAAGCCCCTATTTTCTCTCTGTCTGATTGAAGCTTTGACCTCATAGGTACCACGTGAGTGTTAGCAATTATGAAAGACCATAAGATGATTAAGTATGTGGATTTGCTTTACAAGCTCTTATATTGACTCTTTCCTACGTTGCGATAAATTGAAATTGCCTCAGTGACTAAAATCATAGTTTGTTAGTTCTGAGTAGAGTTCTTGATTCATATTTTGCCTTGTGGATGAATTCTGACTCTAGTACAAGATATTCTATGTCAATATGTGTTGCTGTTCTCAACATAATCATGATGCCTTCATGTCCATATTTTATTTTATTTTATCGACACCTCTATCTCTAAACATGTGGGCATATTTATTGATCTTGGCTTTCGCTTGAGGATAGGCGAGGTCTAAGCTTGGGGGAGTTTATATGTCCATTTTGCATCATGCTTTTATATAAATATTTATTGCATTGTGGGCTGTTAATACACTTTATGGTACAATGCTTATGCCTTTCTCTCTTATTTTACAAGATTTACATGAAGAGGGAGAATACCGGCAACTGGAATTCTAGACTAGAAAAGGAGAAAATCTGAGAGACCTATTCTGCACAGGTCCAAAAGTCCTGAAAAGTTATGGAGAATTTTGTTGGAATATATAAAAAATAATGTGCGCAAGAAATACCGGAGGGGCCCCACCAGGAGGTCACAAGCCAGGGGTGTGACCTACCCCCCCTGGCCGCACCCTGCAGGCTTGTGGGCCCCCTGGCAGGCCTCCCGTGCCCATCTTTTGCTATATGAAGGGTTTTGACCTGGAAAAAAAATCATATCACAGCTTTTGGGATGCAGCACTGCCGTCTCGAGGCAGAACTTCGATAGAACCAATCTAGAGCTCCGGCGGAGCTATTCTACCGAGGAAACTTCTCTCTCGAAGGGGGAAATCGAAGCCAACATTGTCACCAACGATGCTAGTTGGTTTATTTGGGACCATCTCCTCTCCAAACCCTAGTTCATCTCTTGTATCCAATCTTTGTCTCAAAACCTCAGATTGGTACATGTGGGTTGCTAGTAGTGTTGATTACTCCTTGTAGTTGATGCTAGTTGGTTTATTTGGTGGAAGATCGTATGTTCAGATCCTTAATGATTATTAATACTCCTATGATTATGAACATGAATATGCTTTCTGAGTAGTTACGTTTGTTCCTCAAGACATGGGATAAGTCTTGCTATAAGTAATCATGTGAATTTGGTATTCGTTCGATATTTTGATAAGATATATGTTGTCTCTTCTCTAGTGGTGTTATGTGAACGTCGACTACATGACACTTCATCATTATTTGGGCCTAGTGGAAGGCATTGGGAAGTAATAAGTAGATCATGGGTTGCTAGAGTGAGAGAAGCTGAAACCCTAGTTTAACCGTTGCTTCATAAGGGGCTGATTTCGATCCATATGCTTAATGTTGTGGTTAGATTTATCTTAATTCTTCTTTCGTAGTTGCGGATGCTTGTGAGAGAGTTAATCATAAGTGGGAGGTTTGTCCAAGTAAGGGCAGCACCCAAGCATCGTTCCACCCGCATATCAAATTATCAAAGTAACGAACATGAATCATATGAGCATGATGAAAACTAGCTTGACATAAATTCCCATGTGTCCTCGGGAGCGCTTTTCTTTATATAAGTGTTTGTCCAGGCTTGTCCTTTGCTACAAAAAGGATTGATCCACCTTTATGCACCTTTGTTACAATTGTTACTTGTTACCCGTTACAAATTACCTTATCACAAAACTAGTTGTCACCGATAATTTAAGTGCTCGCAGAGAATACCTTACTGAAAACCGCTTGTCATTTCCTTCTCCTCCTTGTTGGGTTTGACACTCTTACTTATCGAAAGGAGTACGATAGATCCCCTATACTTATGGGTCATGAGGGTAAAATAAAAATGTTTCTCCCATCTGAAAATTCTTCTTACTATTTGTGGAGTGCAACACCATGTGATTTGGTTGTATTTCCTTTTGGTTTTTATTAAAAATAGAGCCTCATTTTAATAAAGGGATTTATTTCTACTCTTCTAAAAATGCCCAACTTATTTTTATTAAGTGTGGCATGTTTTTAGAAGACCAAAGATATTTATATTTTTTTAAAACTCTTTTCCTTTTAACGCCTAGGATTTAACCAAAACCCTGTTATGTTTTATTTCGAAAACCCCTTTAAAGCAAAGAGAGAGAGAGCACATGGCCATAACCTGTTGGAATCGGCCCAGAGCCCAGCCAGTGACCTTCTTCCCCCTCGCCGTCGTCACCTGTGTATGACGCCATGGCAGCCATTGATCAATCTTTTTCCTTGATCGGGCGGCCAGGAGCTCCAGGCTCGAGGCATAAAGCTCCAGGCGCTCCTCCCAACCCTAGTTGTTCCATTTCTCCCCCTCCTTCTCCCCTCGTGCCGCCAGGGCCGCCTCCAGAACCGCCACCGATGCCATGGCCGACTCCTGCAGCAGCTCGATACCGGCGTAGCCGTCGCCCTTCATCTTCCCCGTCTAGACAAGGAGCACGTGAGCATCCGTGGGGTTCCATTCCCGCTTAGAGAAGCCGCCAAGGACGACGACCCCGACGTCCCCGACGACCGGAGCTTCTTCACCCCCCGCGCATCTTCTGCAGCAAATCGCCGCGCCGTACCTCTCCATCGCGTGGACACCTCTCCTCTTCCTTGAGTGAGCGCAACCTCCGCTCTCCCCTTGCCCTCTCTGTCTGTAGCCGTCGCGCTGCGCCGTCGTCGTTGCACCGGTGAGGTAGAGCCACAGTGCAGCCGCTCGCGCATGATTTCCCTCCTCGCAGCATAGTCGTAGCGCTAGCAATTTTCCCCTCCTAGTCGCGTCGCCGTCGCCGTCGCCGTCTTCGCTGTCATATCGCGTGGTAGCAGCAGCTGTAGAGTAACGCCGGTGAGCTGTAGCCGCTCGCATGTATGCGTAGCGCGTAGGTGCCTCGCACGTAGAGACAGTAGTTTTCCCGCGTAGCCTGTGTAGTTCCCGTCGTGCGCGGGTTGCGTTGCACCGACGAGAGCTCATCGTCGGTGTCTCTCTGTAATAAGAGGAAGACGTCCCCTTGCATTTAGTCATCTTGGGTGGATCCCCTCCTGGAGCAGATACACCCCACTAGCCAGCTCGTTCGACCGCAATGCAAAGACCTCATGGTCTTGGGTTCGAAACCCAGCGCCCCCTTTTTAATCTATGGTTTTCGTTGCTCTAGATTGCTAGCTGCGATCTGCATATACTAAATTATGAATCTGTTCTAGCAATATACGCAGCCTACCGCAGTGGCAACACAGCCACCACCCCCTCCTCTGGTGAGGTGTTCGACTCGCCCTTGCGCCCCTTTTATTTTTTCATCGATTGTTTTCCCTTCTGTTAGTTGTCGCAGAGCAAGCATATTTGGTATACTCCTCTGTTAGTGCAGCTACACAAGTGTAGCCGAGTGGTTAGGGTGTAGTGTGTGTTGGGCTGAGGTAGTGGGTTTGATCCCCACTACTACAAGCTATTTTTTCTGTGTATGATGTGTAGTGTGCCAGTGACAAGTGGGCCACAAGGCTCACCTGCCATGCACTGGGGGCCCTCGTGTCTATGACCGCCCCCCACTGTTAAATTATATTCTGTGTTGTTTTGTGATACTTCCATATCTAGAATATTCCAAAGGTGGAATATACCAAATGTGGCATGTGCTAAATCTCGCACTATTTGATATATAGATGATTTAGGATTTGGAGTAGATTTTATTTTTTCATCGATTGTTTTCCCTTCTGTTAGTTGTCGCAGAGCAAGCATATGTGGTATACTCTCCCTGTTAGTGCAGCTACACAAGTGTAGCCGAGTGGTTAGGGTGTCGTGTGTGTTGGGCTGAGGTAGTGGGTTCGATCCCCACTACTCCGAGCTTTTTTTCTGTGTATGATGTGTAGTGTGCCAGTGACAAGTGGGCCACAAGGCTCACCTGTCATGCACTGGGGGCCCTCGTGTCTATGACCAGTGGGAACCCCCACTGTTAAATTATATTCTGTGTTGTTTTGTGATACTTCCATATCTAGAATATTCCAAAGGTGGAATATACCAAATGTGGCATGTGCTAAATCTGGCACTATTTGATATATAGATGATTTAGGATTTGGAGTAGATTTTATTTTCTGTTTTGTGGTGTTTTTATGCATGCAAGCATATGAGTGTGATATATGGATTTGAGGTAGAAAAACCTAAGGAATCCAATGGTGGCATTGAATTTCACTTTTGAGCAATTCTGCTAAAGTGCCATTTTGATGAGGTGGCATTTTGACATGTGTGTAGGATTATTTCTGTGCGTGCTTTGAAGTTTGTGCCGCACATGCATCATATTGATTGTTGCATTATCATTTGCTCGTGTTTATTTGCCATTTCTTTATTTTGGGTAGAATCGGGAGCTGAGAACGAATTCGGGGATTCTGTTGAGTACGTTCAGGAAGATTGATAACCCACTAGTATAGGGGATCGCAACAGTTTTCGAGGGCAGAGTATTCAACCCAAATTTATTGATTCGACTCAAGGGGGGCCAAAGAATACTCTCGAGTATTAGCAGTTGAGTTGTCAATTCTAGCACACCTGAAAAACTTAATATTTGTACAGAAGTATATACTAGCAAAGTAGTATGGAAGTAACGGTAACGGTGACAAACGTGATAGTACGAGTTTTATAGTGATAGTAAAAATAGCAACAGAAAAGTAACTTAGCAAAGATCAATATGTGGAAAGCTCGTAGGCAATGGATCAGTGATGGATAATTATGTTTGATGGCATTCGTCATGCAACAGTCATAACATAGGGTGATACAGAACTAGCTCCAATTCATCAATGTAATGTAGGCATGTATTCCATATATAGTCATACATGCTTATGGAAAAGAACTTGCATGACATCTTTTATCCTACACTCCCGTGGCAGTGGGGTCCTAATGGAAACTAAGGAATATGAAGGCCTCCTTTTAATAGAGTACTGGGCCAAAGCACTAACACTTAGTGAATACATGAACTCCTCAAACTACGGTAATCACTAGAAAGAACCTCAGCTATTATCACCCTGGGGGATGCGGATCATAACTCGTAATGGGTGTCTCTAACTTGCAAGATAGGATCAAGAACACATATATATTCATGGAAACATAATAGGTTCAGATCTGAAATCATGGCACTCAACCCCTAATATATGACAAGCATTAAGCATAGCGACGTCACAACAACATCAATCTCAGAACATAAAGGATAGTACGAATCAAATCCTAACAAAACTAACTCAATTACATGATAGAACTCATCCAACCCATCACCGTCTAGCAAGTCTACGATGGAATTACTCATGAACGACGGAGAGCATCATGAAATTGATGATGAAGGATGGTTGGTAATGACGACGGCGTTGATTTCCCCTCTCCGAAGCCCAAATCAGACTCCAGATCTACCTTCCCGAGGAAGAACACGAGGTGGAGATGGCTCCATGTCGTAAAACACGATGAACTCTTCTATCTGATTTTTTCTCCCCGCATAGGAATATATAGGAGTGGAAACGAGGTCGGTGGAGCTACACGGGCCCCTCAAGCCAGGGGGAGCCCTGCAGTCTTGTGGACTGGTGGTGGCCCCTCTCCGGCAGATTATTTCACTAGTATTTTTGATTAATTATAGAAATATTCTCCGTAAATTTTCAACTCAATCCGAGAACTTTTATTTCTGCACAAAAATAACACCAAGGCAATTCTGCTGAAAATAGCATCAGTTCGGGTTAGTTCCATTCAAATCATGCAAATTAGAGTCCAAAACAAGGGCAAAAGAGTTTGGAAAAGTAGATACGTTGGAGATGTATGAACTCCCCCAAGCTTAAACCTTTTCTTGTCCTCAAGAAATTTAGTTGATAAGCGAAAAGTGATAAAGAAAAACTTTTACAAACTCTGTTTGATCTTGCTGTTGTAAATATGTCTAACTTATGTTCAGATCTTCAACTAAGGTTATAGACTAACCATATTCACAATAATATTTAGGTCTCATATTTACTTATATCAATGGAATAATAAACTAGCGAGCAATAATAATAAGTCTCGGATGACAACAATTTTATCAAAACAATCATAATACAATATGATAAACTCGTATCTCGCTAGCCCTTTCTCAGACCGCAAAACATAAATGCATGGTAATTAATGGTAAAAGGACTGACTAGACATTGTAATTCATGTTTAAAGAGATCCAGTCATACTAATACTCAATATCAATTAATAGCAAAGCATACAGATGACGAGGGTGCTCTCTAACTGGTGCCTTTTTATAAGAAGAGGATGACTCAACAATAAAGTAAAATAGATAGGCCCTTCGCAAAGGGAAGCATTGATTTGCAGAGGTGCCAGAGCTCGAGCTTTTAAAACAGGGATGAATCAAAATTTTGGGCGGTATGCTTTCATTGTCAACATAATAACTAAGAGTTCTCAATATCTTCCATGCTAAATACATTATAGGCGGTTCCCAAACAGAATAGTAAAGTTTTTACTCCCCCTCCAACAATCAATCACACTCCATGGCATGCCGAATCCATGGGTACCGTCCATCAAAACAACAGTCTTGAGGGAGTTTTGTTTCATTAAGTTTGATTTGACTTTTGAGCATGGAACTGAGCATCCCGATTACCAGCCACTTTCTCGTGAGTGATAGTGAATCAACACATATCTTGAGAATAACCCATCTAGCATGGAAGATACTAACAACCCCTAGTCACTACATGAGCGATTAGGGCATACGGAACATAATATTTATTTGAAGGTTTATAGTATGGCACATGCAAATTTACTTGGGACGGCAGGTAAATACTACATGTAGGTAGGTATGGTGGACTCTCTTTGGGTTTATGTAAATGGATGCACAAGCAGTATTCCCACTTAGTACAAGTGGGGGCTAGCAAGAGACAGGGAAGCGACCAACTAGAGAGCGACAACAGTCATAAACATGCTTTGTGATTAACCAACATTGAGTGAAAGCATGAGTAGGATATAAATCACGATGAACATAAACATCGTCGAGGCTATGTTGGTTTTGTTTCAACTAGATGCGTGAACATGTGCCAAGTCAAGCCACTCGAATCATTCGGAGGAGGATACTATTCTATCATACTACATCACAATCATTTTAATATGCATGTTGGCACTCAAGACAAACCATTATTCACTCCTAGCTAATTAAGCATGGCATAAGTAACTATAATCTCTAATTGTCATTGCAAAGAAGTTCAATCCATAACGAGCTGAATCTAGAAAGATGAGCTAATCATATTTACAAAAACAAGATATGTCGAGTTCATACCAGCTTTTCTCCATCTCCGTCACTTCATCATATATCATCATTACTGCCTTTCACTTGAACGACCGAACGGTGTGAAAAATAATAACAAGAGTGTTAGTGCATTGGACTAAGCTGGAATCTGCAAGCAATAACTCAAAGGAGAAGACAAGGTAGTATGGACTCTCTGAAAGATAAACGACAATGAATATGAGAGCCACTCAGCATGTCATTGTGGTCTTCTCCTTTTGAGCCAAAAAAGAAAGAAAAACTATTTACACGGGGGAAGCCCCCAACAAGCAAAAGAAGAACGAAAAATCCTTTTGGGTTTTCTATGAACACTACAACTAAACAAACTAGAGGGTAAAGCTAGAACTATTTTTTTGGATTTTCTCAAGGTTAATGAAACACACAAGAAGAAAACAAAAATAAGAAATAAACTACCATGGATAGTACAATGAAAAAGTATGAACACCGACAATTGGAATGTGTGTGTGAACATGAATGTAATGTCGGTGAGAAATACGTACTCCCTCAAGCTTAGGCTTTTGGGTTCGAGTTGTACACGGCCGCGATAGCTGTCCCCTGAACGGCTTCAGCGTGGAGGCGAGCGGCCTTCGCCTCTCTCTCATACTCGTTTGCCTCCTCTGTGGTTATAAAGTACCTGTGTTTTTCCTGAAAGTTAAAGAAGTCAGGAGTAGGAAGGGTAATATGGATAGCATGTTGTCTATAAAATATTAGTTAGTATAGGAGGTGTTGTTCATTTCTCTTGAGGAATTGGTAGCGCACCATAGCCTCATAATCAACAAAAGCACATGGTAACTCAGTATCATTCTCCCTTATGGGTATCCCAAGATAATTAGCTACACGGGTGGCATAAATTCCACCAAAGAAATCTCCGTCCTTATCATTTTTATGTAGCCTCCTAGCAATAATAGCTCCTAAGTTATATCGTCTATCACCCATGACCGCACTCTTAAGAATACTAAGTTCAGGTACGCAAAGGTGGCAATGCTCATGTTTATCATTAATACATATACCTATGAAGAGAGCAAGATAATGTATGGCAAGAAAGTGAATGCTCCCGAAGGTAGCCTGTGTAATTTTCTAGTTTCTCCCATGGTGATGCTAACAAGAAAATCATTATATTCGGCATTGTGAGAATCACTATGGCTACCCCATTGTGGAATTTTGCATGCATGGTTAAAATCTTCTAGGTCCATAGTATAAGATTCATCATAAAATTAAATAGAACGGAATGCATATTATGCCTGGATGAAAATTCAAACCATTGCACGAAGGAATGAGTGAGTTGATGATATTTCTTGCATTGGTGTGAAACAAAAATCTTCAAGGCCAGCATTTCGTACATATGCGTAAAATTCTTCCTTGAATCCGGCCTAGACCATGAATGATTCCGATGGCCATTCACAAGGTTGTACTATAGCTTCCCTTGGGTGCTCAAAGTCGGGCTCACGTATCGTGTCTCGGGGTCTTCTTGCTCGAGGAACCACCTTGGTATATTTTCCTTAACATTTTACTTTTTCTAAAAAATAAATCTGAAATTTTTAGTGACTCCACATGAAAATGAACAAACTTAATCAAAACTTATAGCAACTACTCCCACAAGTGCCTAGAAGCTATATCATCCATCAAAACTACTTGGGACCCTACAAATTTGACATGCAAGCTCAAGAACAAGGTCACCAAAGCAGCAAGATTTTGCAATATAGAAAGCACTAGATCAAAAACTAATTGGACCATTCGATGAGTTACATACCGATGATCAATCCCCTAAAATAGTTTTGCAAATGGGGCTTTGAGCAAGGAGATCAAAAATGGCAGCAAGATGAGCTAAAACACAGGTTTGAGCAATGATGGGTACTGGAATAAGTGAAGGGTCCACACGTGGGACCCACAAGCCAGGGAGCGCGCCCAGGGGGTGGCAGCGCCATGCAGGCTTGTGGCCCACTCGTGCATCCCCGTGATGTGTTCTTAGTACCAGAAATTCTTAAATTATCCAGAAAAAATGATACTAAATTTTCAAGGAGTTTTGAGAACTTCTATTTCTCAGGACATTTTTCTGTTGTACGGTTAAAACGAAAAATAGACAAATAATAACCTTTTTACTAAATTGAAACTAAGGAACAGAAAATAAAAGTTGGGTATAGAAAGTTGTGCTTTCTAAATTCATCCATCTCATGCCCGTCAAAAATAATCCATTAATAAGGTTGATCAAGTCTTATTGACAAACTTTTTTTGAATGACATGGAACGAGAGAATTTTCGAATAACACTAGATTACCTCAATGGGGATATGCATGTCCCCAACAATAAGTATATCTCTTCTTGACACTAGGGAGAGGAAACTCAAAGTCTCCAATGGTAAACGTTGGAATTTTTTCAATGGAGTTAATGTTATGAACTTGAGATTGTTTCTTTGGAGAGTGTACCGTATGATCATTACCATTGACATGAAAAGTGACATTGCCTTTGTTGAAATCAATAACAGCCCGTGCAGCATTCAGAAAGGGTCTACCAAGGATGATCAACAAACTGTCATCCTCGGGAATATCAAGAATAAAAAATTCCGTTAAGATAGTAATGTTTGCAACCATAACACAAACATCATTACAAATACTGATAGGTAAACCAGTTGATTTATCATCCATTTCAAGAGAGATTTCAGTAGGTGTCAGCTTATTAAAGTCAAGTCTACGATATAAAGAGAAAGGCATAACACTAACACGAGCTCCAAGGTCACATAAAGCAGTTCTATCATAATTTCCTTTAATGGAGCATGGTATAGTAGGTACTCCGGGATCTCCTAATTTCTTTGGTATTCCACCCTTAAAAGTGTAATTAGCAAGCATGGTGGAGATCTTAGCTTCTATATATTTCTTTTATTAGTAACTATATCTTTCATGTACTTAGCATAGGGAGACATTTTCAGAATATCGGTTAAGCGCATACCTAAGAAAACATGTCTCAACATTTCAGGAAAGCGCTCAAAATCATCATCATCCTTTTTCTTGGATGGTTTAGGAGGAAAGGGCATGGGTTTCTTAACCCATGGTTCTCTTTCTCTACCATGCTTCCTAGCAGCAAAATCTTTTTATCACATCTCTTATTCTTAGGTTGTGGGTTATCAAGATCAACAGCAGGTTCAGTCTCCACCTCATTGTCATTACTAGGTTGAGCGTCGACATGAACATCATTATTGATAGTATGACTAGGTTCATGTTCATTACCATATTGTCTCTCAGCATCAGAAGTAGAAATGTCATTTGGGTTTTCATGTGACTCAATGTCAGGTTCACTAGCAGCATGCAAAGTCCTATCATCATTAATTTTCTTTTTATTTGAAGGACTAGGTGCATCAATATTAACTCTTTGAGAATCTTGCTCAATTCTCTTAGGATGGCCCTCAGGATACAAAGGTTCCTGAGTCATTCTACCACCTCTAGTTACAACTCTAACAGAATGATCATTGTTCTTATTAATCATGTCATTGAGAAAATCATTTTGTGCCTTCAGTACCTGTTCTACTTGACTAGTTACCATGGAAGCATGTTTACTAATAAGCCTAAGGTCATTAACAGTTCTACTCATATAATCACCCAAGCGATCAAGCATGTAATCATTATGTTTCAATTGTCTACTACGTAAGCATTGAAAGTTTCTTGTTTGACAACAAAGTTATCAAATTCGTCCAAGCATTGGCTTGCAGACTTATTATAAGGAATGTCACCTGCATCAAATCTACGAAGAGAATTTATCTCTACTACCTGTGTTGGGTTATCAAGACTATGTATTTCTTCAATAGGTGGTAGATTCTTAACATCTTCAGCTTTAATACCTTTTTCTTTCATAGATTTCTTTGACTCTTGCATATCTTCAGGACTGAGGAATAGAATACCTCTTTTCTTCGGAGTTGGTTTTGGAGGTATTTCGGGAATATCCCAATCATTATCATTTCTCAATATATTATTCAATACTAGTTCAACTTGTTCAATAGTTTGTTCCCTAAAAACACAACCAACGCAACTATCTAGGTGGTCCCTAGAAGCATCGGTCAGTCCATTATAAAAGATATCAAGTATTTCATTTTTCATGAGAGAATGAGCAGCCAAAGCATTAAGTAACTAGAGAATCCACTCCCAAGCTTGTTGGAGACTCTCTTCTTCAATTTGCACAAAGTTAAATATTTCCTGCAAAGCAGTTTGTTTCTTATGGGCAGGAAAATATTTTTCAAAGAAGTAGTAAAGCATATCCTCGGGACTACGCACACAACCATGAGCAAGAGAATTAAACCATATCTTAGCATCTCCCTTTAATGAGAATGGAAACAACTTGAGAATTAAGTAATAATGATTTTTTTCCTCATGAGTAAATAGGTTAGCTATATCATTTAATTTAATAAGGTGTGCCACAACAGTTTCGGATTCATAACCATGGAAAGGATCATATTCTACCAAAGTAATTAACTCAGTATCGATAGAGAATTCATAATCCTTATCAGTAACACAGATAGGTCAAGTAGCAAACTTGGGATCATATTGCATTCTAGCATTCAAAGATTTTTTCCTTCCACTTGCATAGAAATTTCTTAAGATCATCTCTATCCTTACAAGAAAGAAAGTCCCTAGCTACTTCTCCTTCCATAACATAATACTCAGGTATATTAGGCAATTCATATCTAGGAGAGCTAGGTCTAGTAGGTGCATCATGATGTTCAGTTTCAATAATTTCATCAGATTCAGAAATATTATTAGTTTCAACATTCACTCTAGCAATGTGTTCATCAAGAAATTCACCAAGTGGCACAATAGTATCAAGCAAAGTATCATCATAAGCATCATGCATTGTAAAAGTAGCATCATCAATTACTTGTGACATATCAGATTCAGTAGCAGGTGGTGGTGTCGCAAATTTACCCATAACAGACAGTGAATCAAGTGCATAGCTAGAAGACAGTTCCTTACCTGCCCTCGTAGTTTAGGGGTAGATCTTGGTTTTAGCATCTTTCAAATTCTTCATAGTGGTCAACAGATATAAATTCCAAGTGACTCATAGAATAAATCTATGCTCCCCGGCAACGGCGCCACAAAAAGGTCTTGATAACCCACAAGTATAGGGGATCGCACCAATTTTCAAGGGTAGAGTATTCAACCCAAATTTATTGATTCAAATCAAGGGGAGCCCAAGAATATTCTCGAGTAATAGCAGCTGAGTTGTCAATTCAACCACACCTGAAAAACTTAATATCTACATCAAAGTATTTAGTAGCAAAGTAGTATGGAAGTAACGGTAATGGTGACAAACGTGACACTAGCAGTTTTATAGTGATCGTAACAATAGCAACGGAAAAGTAACTTAGAAAAGATCAATATGTGGAAAACTCGTAGGCAATGGATCAATGATGTATAATTATGTCGGATGGCATTCGTCATGCAAGAGTCATAACATAGGGTGATACACAACTAGCTCCAATTCATCAATGTAATGTAGGCATGTATTCCATATATAGCCATACATGCTTATGGAAAAGAAATCGCATGACATCTTTTGTCGTACCCTCCCGTGGCAGCGGGGTTCTAATGGAAACTAAGTGATATTAAGGCCTCCTTTTAATAGAGTACCAGACCAAAGCATTAACACTTAGTGAATACATGAACTCCTCAAACTACGGTAATCACCTGAAAGAATCCCACTTATTGTCACCTTGGGGGATGACGATCATAACTCGTAATAGGTGTCTATAACTTGCAAGATATGATGAAGAACACATATATATTCTTGAAAACAAAATAGGATCAGATCTAAAATCATGGCAATCGGGCCCTAGTGACAAGCATTTAGCATAGCAAAGTCATAACAACATCAATCCAAGAACATAATGGATACTAGGGATCAAACCCTAACAAAACTAACTCGATTACATGATAGATCTCATCCAACCCATCACCGTCCAGCAAGCCTATGATGGAATTACTCATGAACGACGGACATCATCATAAAATTGGTGATGAAGGATGGTTTGTGATGACGACGGCGTCAGTTACCCCTCTCCGAAGCCCAAATCAGACTCCAGATCTGCCCTCCCGAGGAAGAACATGAGGTGGCGGCGGCTCCGTATCGTAAAACGCGATGAACTCTTATCTCTAAAAAAATTTCTCCTCGGATAGGAATATATAGGAGTGGAAACGAGGTTGGTGGAGCTACAGGGGGCCCACAAGCCAGGGGGCGCACCCTAGGGGGGGTCGCGTCCTACAGGCTTGTGGCCTGGTGGTGGCCCCTCTCCGGTAGATTCTTTTGCCAGTATTTTTTTATTAATTCTGGGAAATATTCTCCATAAATTTTTAGGTCAATTCGAAAACTTTTATTTCGGCACAAAAAATAACACCAAGGCAATTCTGCTGAGAACAGCGTCAATCCGGGTTAGTTCCATTCAAATCATGCAAATTAGAGTCCAAAACAAGGGCAAAAGAGTTTGGAAAAGTAGAAAGGTTGGAGACGTATCAAAGATCAAGGGCAGTTCCGGTGTGAAGATCTCACATGCAAGATGATCGTGACCTTGACACCATTTCTAGCTTTGTTATGCCTAGTTGAATCGTTTCCATCGTTATTCACCATGCCTACCACCTAATAAATAAGCCTCCAAACATTGCCATGAAACCTCTAACCTTCACCTGCTAGCAAATATTGTTTGGCTAAGATAGTGATTGCTCAACCCTTTTATTAGCGTTGCTAGTTGTAGGTGCAAGATGGTCCATGTGATAACATGTGCAATTTTATTCTCATCTGATTTAAATGCTATTTAATTAATGCACCTATATACTTGGTAAAAGGCGGAAGGCCTGGCCTTTTTCTAGGTGATTTGTTCCTCTTTTGCCGCCTTAGTTTTGGATACCAGTATTTTATTCCATATCTGAGCACTCCTAACACGTTCGGGGTTATTATGGGGACCCCTTGGTAAATCGTTTAGTGTTAAGGGTTGTCTGGCAAGACCCAACTTTGGTGTTAATTTGGTAAAGCATAGGGAATAGCTACCCCAAGGAGACTCAATCAACAACCCGGGCCAGTGCTCCTCATGATTGTTGGTCCAAAACGGGCAGATTGCGGCGCCACCGCGAGGAAACTCGAGGATTGGTTTTTTCCTGTAGGCTTTTCCATCTGTCGTGTCCTGAGAACGAGATACACGTCTCTTATAGGGTTTGTCGACATGTCGGGAGGTCTTGCTGGACTTGTCTTACCTTAATGATCTATCTTGTGCATTGGGATTCCGGTGAGATTTTGAGGCTTTCTCAAAGTTGAGGCTTTCCAGTAAGGAATCCGACGAGAAAGCGAGTTTCGTGATCGAGGATTTCTATGCAGCATGTGGTAATTTGTGATGGATTAGTTGGAGCACCCCTGCAGGGTTAAATATTTCTGAAAGCCATGCCCGCGGTTATGTGGCCAACATGGGAACTTTGTTAACATCCGATTCTAGATAAATTGAACTAACTTAACTAAAACCTGCCAACTGTGTGCGTAACCATGACTGTTTCCTTCAGAGTTCCTTCTCTGATCGAGAACATGGTGGGGTTATGAATGACATAAGTAGGTGTTCATGATCACTTAGTGATTATTCTTAGTTCACGACCATCATGCGTAGACCACTATATCTTCAATTCCTGTTTCAACGTAAGTTAGCCACTATAAATTCTTAGGTTGCTTCAAACCCAAACACATACCCCATCCCCACCTAACAACTTAGTTAGATTCGCTGCCATGGTCATGAGATTGTTGAGTCCTTGTGGCTCACGGATTACTACAACCACCCACAGGTACAGGTACCCCAGATACATATGCTTCCGAGGATACCCAACTGAAGTGGGAGTCTGACGACGACAGTGGCAGGTTGTACGTGACATATCCCAATGACTAGAGGTCCTTGGTCGTGATCGTATCCTGAGAACGAGATACACGTATCCTTTTGTCGTTTATCTTGTCCATAGTCGGACCTTGTTTTCTATTCGAATAATGAATGATTGTGCGGATCTGTAATTTAGCTTGTGGCGAGTGTAAGCCAAATCTTATTACTCTTCCATCTATTATGTATTGCAATGTTTATCCTCCTTGGAAAATGCTTAGATGCAACCCTTTCCCCTTTTGAGGCCTCGCCCCCAAATAAGGAAAGTGCCACATCTTAGACGTTATAGGTTCGGGTCGTAGCGGTGTAGTTCTACATGGGTCGTCGTGGAAGTAGTGGTTCCTGGGTCTTCGGCGACGATAGTGGTACATGTGGTCTTGGTGGTTCCACGACGACAGTAGTCGTACACGGTTGTAGAGGAACTTGGCAAATCCACGTTCTTCAGAGGTCGGCGGTAGTGATACTTGGCGCATCATTTGGTCGTCTAGTACTTGACGGTCTCAAACTTCATAGAGATTAAGCAGGACGACATCGGTCATGGGCAGAGAGGCCCTGGGACTTGCGTGAGTTGGCACGAACAAAATGAAGCAGCGCATGGCCTCGGTTCGATGGTGCAGCTGCTCATGGAAACGGACAATGGGGCACAGGAGCATGCAACATAGGCCCTAGGTGCATCGACTAATGGCAGCCAAAGATGGATCGCCATGAGAGGCCCTTGGCGGCGCTGGTGTGCTCGAGCAGCAAGGCAGGGAGGCTGCGAGCAAGGCGGACTGAGAGGCACGCTAGAGGATGTAGGAGACGGTCGGACGCGCAACATCATGCAACAGGAGCGAGCGAGAGAACGCAGCAAGCAACGGGCGGCAGAAGCAGCAAGCAGTGGGCGACGATGGGTCGGATGCAGGGTGCTATCCCACACACGGGGATGAGCGGCGCTGGGCATCGCTCCTTCGTACCCACGCACGAGCAGAGGAAAGGGCGGCCACCATGAGAGCAAGGGGAGGAGCAGGTCAACGGGCCAGCACTGCACGGGGGCGGATCTCGATGCGACGGATGGGGCAGTCGACCCGGATCTGAGCGGCGACGACGCGAGGGCGGTGGTGGATGGGGGGGGTGATACGTCTCAAACGCATCTATAATTTTTGATGGTTTCATGTTGTTATCTTGTCAACTCTGGATGTTTTATGTACCTTTTATATCTTTTTTGGGACTAACTTATTAATTCAGTGCCAAGTGCCAGTTCCTGTTTTTTTTGTGTTTTTAACTCTTTTCAGATCTGATTTTGGAACGGAGTCCAAACGGAATAAAATCCCCGAAATAAAATTTTCCATAACGGAAAAATATCAGGGGCATTGAGGGCCAAGGCAGGAGAGCCATAGGGGGACCACAAGCCCTGTAGCCACCACCAGGGGGCGGCGGCTACCAGGCTTGTGGCCTCCCTGGAGCCCCCCTGCCCTAGCTCTTTCGCCTATATATTCCCTAAAATCCAGAAAAAATCAGGGCATCCACGAAAACACTTTTCCGCCGCTGCAAGCTTCCGTTTCCGCTAGATCTCATCTGGAGACCCTTCCTGGTGTCGTGCCGGAGGGGACTTTGGAGTTGGAGGGCTTCTACATCAACATCATTGCCTCTCCAATGACTCGTGAGTAGTCTACTTCAGACCTACGGGTCCGTAGTTAGTAGCTAGATGGCTTCTTCTCTCTCTTGGATCTTCAATACAAAGTTCTCCATGATCTTCATGGACATCTATCCGATGTAATCCTCTTTGGCGGTGTGTTTGTCGAGATCCAATGAATTGTGGATTTGTGATCAGATTATCTATGAATTATATTTGAGTCTTTGCTGATTTCTTATATGCATGATTTGATATCCTTGTAAGTCTCTCTGAGTCTTGGGTTTTGTTTGGCCAACTAGATCTATGATTCTTGCAATGGGAGAAGTGCTTGGTTTTGGGTTCATACCATGCGGTGACCTTTCCCAGTGACAGAAGGGGCAGCAAGGCACGCATCGTGTTGTTGCCATCAAGGGTAACAAGATGGGCTTTTATCGTAGATATGAGATTGTCCATCTACATCATGTCATATTGCTTAAGGCGTTACTCTGTTCTTTTGGACTTAATACACTAGATGCATGCGGGATAGCGGTCGACGTGTGGAGTAATAGTAGTAGATGCAGAAAGTATCGTCTACTTGTTTTGGATGTGATGCCTATAGATATAATCATTGCCTTAGATAACGTCACGACTTTGCGCGGTTCTATCAATTGCTCGACAGTAATTCGTTCACCCACCGTCTACTTGCTTTCGTGAGAGAAGCCACTAGTGAACACTACGCCCCCGGGTCTATTCACAACTATCGTTTCCACTTTCACTTTTACTTTGCTCTGTTTACTCTTTGCTTTCAGTTCTCACTTTGCAAACAACCTATAAGGGATTGACAACCCCTTCATAGCGTTGGGTGCAAGGTCTTTGTGTTTGTGCAGGTACTTGTGACTTGATGATATCTTCCATTGGTTCGATACCTTGGTTCTCAAAACTGAGGGAAATACTTACCGCCGCTATGCTACATCACCCTTTCCTCTTCAAGGGAACACCAACGCAAGGCTCCAAGGCCGCGGGGAAATCCTTTGCATATTTTCCAAGGAAGTCCCTAAAGGCGTAGCCGTAGCAGCAGGATTCTTGGCGCCGTACCAGGGAAGGTCTGTTGTCGCAGTAGCAGAAGGATTTCTGGCGCCGTTGCCGGGGAAGATCAAGTCAAGAATAGTCTCTCTTCAACGTGCTGATTTCTGGCGCAAGGAGGAGAGATCAAGTCATCTATCCAAGTAGGTGTCACAAACTCATCTCTTGCATTTACCTTTTTTGCCAGTTGCCTCTCGTTTTCCTCTCCCCCACTTCACATTTGCCGTTTTTATTTGCCT
Organism: Hordeum vulgare subsp. vulgare; assembly: GCF_904849725.1. NCBI lineage: Eukaryota > Viridiplantae > Streptophyta > Magnoliopsida > Poales > Poaceae > Hordeum > Hordeum vulgare. Next base: position 293,299,281 of record NC_058520.1, on the reverse strand, counting down.
TTCTCCTTTGCCTTTTTCTTTTGCCTTTTTGCCGTTTTCCTTTGCCGGTTTTCTTGTTTGCTTGTGTGCTTGTTTGTTTGTTGAAATCATCATGGCTGAAAACACCAAACTTTGCGACTTCTCAAGTACCAATAATAATGATTTTATTAGTACTCCGATTGCTCCCGCCACTAGTGCGAAATCGTATGAAATCAACGCAGCTTTGCCGAATCTTGTTATGAAAGAGCAATTCTATGGCCTTCCTAGTGAAGATGCCGCATCCCATCTCAATACCTTCATTGAGCTTTGCGATATGCAAAAGAAAAGAGATGTGGATAATGACGTGATTAAGTTGAAGCTTTTTCCTTTCTCGTTGCGAGATCGCGCAAAAACTTGGTTTTCTTCTTTGCCTAAAAATAGTATCGACTCTTGGGATAAGTGCAAAGATGCTTACATATCCAAGTATTTTCCGCCGGCTAAGATTATCACCTTACGTAACGATATCATGAATTTCAAGCAACTTGATCATGAATACCTTGCACAATCTTGGGAGAGGATGAAGTTAATGATTAGAAATTGTCCCGCTCATGGCTTGGGTTTGTGGATGATTATACAAATCTTTTACGCTGGTTTGAGTTTCGCTTCTTGCAATATCTTGGACTCCGCCTCAGGTGGAACGTTCATGGAAATCACGTTAGCAGACGCTACAAAACTCCTAGACAATATCATGACCAACTACTCTCAGTGGCACAGTGAAAGGTCACCTACTAGCAAAAAGGTACACGCTATAGAAGAAATTAACTCGCTTAGTGCTAAGATGGACGAGTTGATGAATTTGGTTGCTAGTAGAAATGCTCCTTTAGATCCTAATGACATGCCACTATCTTCCTTGATTGAGAGTAGCAACGCTAATTTGGATGTTAATTTTGTTGGTAGGAACAATTTTGGCAACAACAATGCTTTTAGAGGAAACTATGTTCCTAGGCCTTTTCCTAGTAACTCCTCTAACAATTATGGAAATTCCTACAACAAAACTTATGGAAATCATAACAAATTACCCTCTCATTTAGAGAGTAATATCAAAGAGTTTATCAACTCTCAAAAGATTTTCAATGCGTCCATAGAGGAAAAACTACTCAAAATTGACGATTTGGCTAAGAGCGTTGATAGGATGTCTTGTGATATTGATGCTTTGAAAGTTAGATGTGCTCCTCCCAAGGTCAACTTGGACGAAACTTTAAAAGTTGTGTGTGTGTCTCCATGAACGAGAGCAAAGAAAGAACCGCCCAAATTTGCGCTAGGCATGAATGGTTTAAAAGGGTGCGTTCTAGTGATGCAAATCATGAAGATCTTAAAGTGCTTGGTGTGACTCCTCTTGAATATTTGTTTTCGCGTGTCAAACCTATTGATGAAGGGTCTGGATACGAATCCACTTTGGTTGAAAAACGGCCCAATGATTCAGAGTCCACCTATCTTGGTGATAAAGGTGTGGAGAGTGGAGTAGAAGAAATCAAAATTTTGGGTAGTAATGAAACTCCCACTTTGGATTTCAAGGAATTAAATTATGATAGTTGCTCCTTGTTTGAATGCATTTCCTTGATGCAATCCATTGCAAACTCTCCACATGCTTATAGCCAAAGCAAAGCCTTTACCGCGCATATCGTAGATGCTATGATGAAATCTCTTGAAGAGAAGGTCGAAAAGTCTTTATGTGATATTCTGGGTTTTCATGAGATTGAAGAGTGTTCTCTTAATTTGCATCTTGCGGATTCTATTGTCAAGAAACCCATGGGAGGATCGATGATGATCTTATTGTTGCAAATAAGAACTATGTACCCGTGGATTTCATTGTACTTGACATAGATTGCAATCTTTCATGTCCCATTATTCTTGGTAGACCTTTCCTAAGGACTATTGGTGTTATCATCGATATGAAGGAAGGGAATATTAGATTTCAATTTCCCCTAAAGAAGGGCATGGGGCATTCTCCTAGAAATAAAATAAGATTGCCTTATGAATCTATGATGAGGGCTACTGATGGTTTGTGCACCAAAGATGACTATATGTGATTCTATCACCTTTTGCCTAGCTAAGAGCGTTAAACAATAGCGCTTGTTGGGAGGCAACCCAAGAATCTATCCTTTTTCTTACTGTTTTGTGTTTTGCACACTTACATAATTCTGTTATAATTATGTTTTTTGTGTTTCTTTTTGCGTTTGTGCCAAGCAAAACCGTTATGATTAGTCTTGGTGATGATCGTTTGGTCATGCTGGAAAAGACAGAAACTTTCTGCTCACGAAAAGAACTTTCGTTTTTTTTTCATAAAAGATTTTGAGTTGATTCCTTTTGCTGCTGATTTCTACGCAAATTCTTCAGACTGTCATAATTGTTCAGAATTTTTGAAGTACCAGAAGTATCCGAAGTATACAGATTGCTACAGACTGGTATGCTGTTAACAGATTCTGTTTTTGTTGTGTTGGTTTCTTAATTTAATGAAACTATGGATAGTATCGGGGGGTATTAGCCATGGAAGATTGAAAATACAGTAACCCAACATAAACATAAGTAGAATTGAAGTTTGCTACAGTACATAAGGAAGTGGGGGTTTGCTTTCTTATACTAATGTTATCACGAGTTTCTCTTTAAGTTTCGTGTTGTGAAGTTTTCAAGTTTTGGGTGAAGTTCTTATGGAGAAAAGGATAAAGAGCAGCAAGAGCTCAAGCTTGGGGATGCCCAAGGCACCCCAAGATGATTCAAAGATGCTGTAAAAGCCTAAGCTTCGGGATGCCCCGGGAAGGCATCCACTCTTTCGTCTTCAATCCATCGGTAACGTTACTTGGGGCTATATTTTTATTCACCACATGTTATGTGTTTTGCTTAGAGCGTATTGTACCATTGGTGTCTTTTATTTTTGTTGTGTCACAATCATACTTGTTGCACACCTACAGAGAGAGACATGCATTCACCGTGATTTTGTCGAGCTTCACTTATATCCTTTGGTTAGACAATTCAGCTCATATGTGCTTCACTTATATCTTTTGAGCTAGTTGATTTTTCTCTATGTGCTTCACTTATATATTTTAGAGCATGGTGGTGCGTGGCTTGGTAGTTTATCTGTGCTATAAAAGTAGTCTCAAAAGGGGTAGTTATCCAAAGGGATATGAAAACTTCCACCTTCATGTGCATTGAATAGTTAGAGAAGTTTGATTCATCTCAATTAGTTTTGAGTTGTGGTTATGGAAATATTGAAGTTATATTAGTAAGGTGTTGTGGATCTAGAAATACTTGTGTTGAAGTTAGTGATACCCGTAGTATGCACGTATGGTGAACCGCTATGTGATCAAGTCTGAGCATGATTAGTCTATTGATTCTCATCCTTTGTGTGGCAGTCGGGATCGCGCGATGATTTATACCTACCAACCCTTCCCCTAGGAGTATGCGTTGAATGCTTTGTTTCGATTACTACTAAAACTTTTCCAACAAATATCTAAGTTCTTCATGACTAATGTTGATTCCATGGTTTAGATGCACTTTCACCTGACAGCATCACTATCTTCTTAGTGCCGTGCAACTTTCGCCGGTGCACAAAACCCACCATTAGCCTCCCTCAAAACACCCACCATACCAACCTACTATGGCTTTTTCAAAGCCATTCCGAGATATATTTCCATGCAACTACCACCATGACATGTGCCACCACTTCCGCATTGCCATTGCAAGATCGTAAGATAGCTAGCATGATGTTTCCATTAATGTCTATGCCATGCTAGATCACTGTCACGGTACACTATCGAAGGCATTCCATATAGAGTCATCGTTGCTCTAAGTTTTGAGTTGTAAGTGTGATGATCATCATTGATGGAGCATTGTCCCTTGTGAGGAAATAAAAGAGGCCAGCGAAGCCCATATACAAAAAGAGGCCAAAGACGCCCACCAATTTTTTTTGAAAAGAGGCCAAAGAGCCCACCAAAAAAATGAGAGAAGGGACAATGCTACTATCCTTCCACACTTGTGCTTATTAAGCACCATGACCTTCATGATTAAGAGTCTCTCGTTTTGTCACCACCATATGGCTAGTTGGAAATTTTCATTATATAACTTTGCTTGTATATTCCAATGATAGGCTTCCTCAAAATTGCCTTAGGTATTCATGAGCAAGCAAGTTGGATGCACACCCACTAGTTTTCTTTAAGAGCTTTCACGTACTCTTAGCTCTAGTGCATCATTTGTATGGCAATCCCTACTCACTCACATTGATATCTATTGATGAGCATCTCCACAGCTCATTGATATGCCTAGTTAATGTGACCATCTTCTCCTTGTTTGTCTTGCAAGCTCCACCACACTCCACACCACTTATAGTGCTAAAACCATGGCTCACGCTCATGTATTGCGTGAGAGTTGAAAAAGTTTGAGAAAATAAAGGTGTGAAAATAATTACTTGGCCAATACCGGGGTTGTGCACGATTTAAATTCGTTGTGCAATGACGATAGAGCATAGCCAGACTATATGATTTTGTAGGGATAACTTTCTTTTGGCCTTGTTATTTTGAAAGTTCATGATTACCTTGCTAGTTTGCTTGAATTATTATTGTCTCCACTTCAATAGCAAACTATTGTTTTGAATCTAATGGATCTGAACATTCACGTCACATAAGATGAGTTACAAAGGACATCTATGCTAGGTAGCATGAAAGCATCAAAAATTCATTCTTTATCACTTCCCTACTCGAGGACGAGCAGGAGTTAAGCTTGGGGATGCTTGATACGTCTCAAACGTATCTATAATTTTTTATGGTTTCATGCTGTTATCTTGTCAACTTTGGATGTTTTATGTACCTTTTATATCTTTTTGGGACTAACTTATTAATTCAGTGCCAAGTGCCAGTTCCTGTTTTTTCTGTGTTTTTTACTCTTTTCAGGTCTGATTTTGGAACGGAGTCCAAATGGAATAAAATCCCCGAAATAAATTTTTCCAGAACGGAAGAAGATCAGGGGACTTGAGGGCCAAGGAAGGAGAGCCACATAGGGCACACAAGCCCTGTAGCCGCCAGCTACAGGGCTTGTGGCCTCCCTGGAGCCCCCTGCCCTAGCTCTTTCACCTATATATTCCCTAAAATCCAGAAAAAATTAGTGCATCCACGAAAACACTTTTCCGCCGCCGCAAGCTTCCGTTTCCGCGAGATCTCATCTGGAGACCCTTCCTGGTGCCCTGACGGAGGGGACTTTGGAGTTGGAGGGCTTCTACATCAACATCATCGCCTCTCCAATGACTCGTGAGTAGTCTACTTCAGACCTACGGGTATGTAGTTAGTAGCTAGATGGCTTCTTCTCTCTCTTGGATCTTCAATACAAAGTTCTCCATGATCTTCATGGAGATCTATCCGATGTAATCCTCTTTGGCGGTGTGTTTGTCGAGATCCGATGAATTGTGGATTTGTGATCAGATTATCTATGAATTATATTTGAGTCTTTGTTGATTTCTTATATGCATGATTTGATATCCTTGTAAGTCTCTCTGAGTCTTGGGTTTTGTTTGGCCAACTAGATCTATGATTCTTGCAATGGGAGAAGTGCTTGGTTTTGGGTTCATACCGTGTGGTGACCTTTCCAAGTGACAGAAGGGGCAGCAAGGCACGCATCGTGTTGTTGCCATCAAGGGTAACAAGATGGGCTTTCATCATAGATTTGAGATTGTCCATCTACATCATGTCATCTTGCTTAAGGCATTACTCTGTTCTTATGAACTCAATACACTAGATGCATGCTGGATAGCGGTCGACGTGTGGAGTAATAGTAGTAGATGCAGAAAGTATCGGTCTACTTGTTTTGGACGTGATGCCTATATGTATTATCATTGCCATAGATAACGTCATGACTTTGTGCGGTTCTATCAATTGCTCGACAGTAATTCGTTCACCCACCGTCTACTTGCTTTCATGAGAGAAGCCACTAGTGAACACTACGGCCCCCGGGTCTATTCACAATTATCATCTCTGCTTTTACTTTTACTTCGCTTTGTTTACTTTTTGCTTTCAGTTCTCACTTTGCAAACAATCTATAAGGGATTGACAACCCCTTCATAGCGTTGGGTGCAAGCTCTTTGTGTTTGTGCAGGTACTTGTGACTTGACGCGATCCTCCTACTGGATTGATACCTTGGTTCTCAAACTGAGGGAAATACTTACCGCCGTTGTGCTACATCACCCGTTCCTCTTCAAGGGAACACCAATGCAAGGCTCCAAGGCCGCGGGGGAATCCTTTGCATATTTGCCAAGGAAATCCCTATAGGCGTAGCCAGCAGCAGAAGGATTTCTGGCGCCGTTGTCGGGGAGATCAAGTCAAGATATATCCAAGTAAGTGTAACAAACACATCTCTTGCATTTACCTTTTTTCCCAGTTGCCTCTCGTTTTCCTCTCCTCCACTTTAGATTTTTCCGTTTTCATTTGCCTTTCTCCTTTGCCGTTTTCATTTGCCTTTTTCCGTTCTCTTTTGCCCGTTTCACTCGCTTACTTCCTGCTCGTTTGTGTGTGGGATAGTCCATCAATGGCTAGACCCACCACTCCAAATGATACCCCTGAGAACGAAGTTCTCAATTTCAAGCAGAATGAGGAAGAAAATTTAAAGGACGCTTGGTACAGGATTTGCAATGCTCAAAGCACATCTACTCCTAAGCAATCCACTACCGTTCTTCTTCGCAATTTTTATGTTGGAATCTCTCCTTGGAATAGGTATATTCTTGATACCATGGTAGGCGGGAATTTTTTGGGGAGCCATACTGTTAACTCGTATGGAGCTATCATGAATTTGGTAGGCTCACCCCCGCTCATGGTTAATGGAACTACCTTGACCTTGGAACACGTGATGCAAAGGCTTGACGCCATTGAAAACAAAATTGCCACAATTGAACTTATTGAGGATTTGGATAGAAAGATCCACAATCAAATTACTCAGTACAGATCCAAAGTGGGAATGGTTTTGAAAAATTTAAGGGAGAAGGAACCTATAGTTAATGATTCCTCTAGAATTGGCAAACTAGAAGATGTCATAACCAACTTGGGTTCCGCTTTTGCCGCTGTGCAAAATACTCCAAATCTCACTCTCAAAAAGACCGTCAAGTCTGTTTTTGTTCCTAAAGCTAGTGGTGAGTCATCCAATAAAGATGAATATCTTAAGATCATAAATGATCACACTACTTATGGTTTGAGCACCAAAGATGACTATACGTGATTCCATCACCTTATGCCTAGCTAAGGGCGTTAAACAATAGCGCTTGTTGGGAGGCACCCCAACGAATCTATCCTTTTTCTTTATGTTTTATGTTTTCCACACTTTCATAATTCTGTTATGATTGTGTTTTTTGTGTTTCTTTTGCGTTTGTGCCAAGCAAAACCTTATGATTAGCCTTGGGGATGATCGTTTGATCATGCTGGAAAAGACAGAAACTTTCTGCTCACGAAAAGAATTTTCATTTTTTTCTATGAGAGATTTTGAGTTGATTCTTTTTTATGCTGATTTCTACACAAATCCTTCAGACTTTCGTAATTTTTCAGAATTTTGGAAGTAACAGAAGTATACAAAGTATACAGATTGCTACAGACTGGTCTGCTGTTAACAGATTCTGTTTTTGTTGAGTTGGTTGCTTATTTTGATGAAACTATGGATAGTATCGGGGCTATTAGCCATGGAAGATTGAAAATACAGTAACACAACATCAACATAAGTAGAATTTAAGTTTGCTACAGTACCTAAGGAAGTGGTGGTTTGCTTTCTTATACTAATGATATCACGAGTTTCTGTTTAAGTTTCATGTTGTGAAGTTTTCAAGTTTTGGGTGAAGTTCTTATGGACAAAGAGATAAGGAGTGGCAAGAGCTCAAACTTGGGGATGCCCAAGGCACCCCAAGTTGATTCAAGGATGCCGAAAAAGCCTAAGCTTGGGGATGCCCCGGGAAGGCATCCCCTCTGTCGTCTTCAATCCATCGGTAACGTTACTTGGGGCTATATTTTTATTCACCACATGTTATGTGTTTTGCTTGGAGCGTCTTGTATCGTAGGAGTCTTTTATTTTTGTTGTGTCACAATCTTCCTTTATGCACACCTAGAGAGAGAGACATGCACTCACCGTGATTTTGTCGAGCTTCACTTATATCCTTCGGTTAGGCAATTCAGCTCACATGTGTTTCACTTATATCTTTTGAGCTAGTTGATTTTGCTCTATGTGCGTCACTTCTATCTTTTGGAGCACGGAAGTGTGTGGCGTGGTAGTTGACCTATGCTATGAAAGTATTCTCAAAATGGGTAGTTATCCAAAGGGATATGAAAACTTCCACCTTTATGTGCATTGAGTAATTAGAGAAGTTTGATTCATCTCAATTAGTTTTGAGTTGTGGTTGTGGTAATATTAAAGTTATACTAGTAAGGTGTTGTGGATCTAGAAATTCTTGTGTTGAAGTTAGTGATTCATGTAGCATGCACGTATGGTGAACCGCTATGTGATGAAGTATGAGCATGATTATTTTATTGATTGTCATCCTTTGTGTAGCGGTCGGGATCGCGTGATGGTTTATACCTACCAACCCTTCCCCTAGGAGTATGCATTGAATGCTTTGTTTCGATTACTACTAAAACTTTTGCAACAAGAATATGAGTTCTTCATGACTAATGTTGATTCCATGGTTTAGATGCACTTTCACCTTCCACCATCACTATCTTCTTTAGTGTCGTGCAACTTTCGCCGGTGCATAAAACCACCATTAGCCTCCCTCAAAACAGCCACCATACCTACCTACTATGGCTTTTTCAAAGCCATTACGAGATATATTGCGATGCAACTACCACCATGACATGTGCCACAACTTCTACATTGCCATTTCATGATCATAAGATAGCTAGCATGATGTTTCCATTGATGTCTATGCCATGCTAGATCATTGTCACGGTACACTACCAAAGGCATTCCATATAGAGTCATCATTGCTCTAAGTTTTGAGTTGTAAGTGTGATGATCATCATTGATGGAGCATTGTCCCATGTGAGGAAATAAAAGAGGCCAGCGAAGCCCATTTACAAAAAGAGGCCAAAGATGCCCACCAAAAAAAGAAAAAAAAAGAGGCCAAAGAGCCCACCAAAAACAATGAGAGAAAAAGAGAGAAGGGACAATGCTCCTATCTCGTTTCCACACTTGTGCTTCATATTAAGCACCATGATCTTCATGATTGAGAGTCTCTCGTTTTGTCACCACCATATAGCTAGTGGGAAATTTTCATTGTATAACTTGGCTTGTATATTCCAATGATGGGCTTCCTCAAAATTGTCTTAGGTCTTCGTGAGCAAGCAAGTCGGATCCACACCCACTAGTTTTCTTTAAGAGCTTTCACATACTCTTAGCTCTAGTGCATCATTTGTATGGCAATCCCTACTCATTCACATTGATATCTATTGATGAGCATCTCCATAGTTCATTGATATGCCTAGTCAATGTGACCATCTTCTCCTTGTTTGCCTTGTAACCTCCACCACACTCCATTCCACTTATAGTGCTAAAACCATGGCTCACACTCATGTATTGCATGAGAGTTGAAAAGGTTTGAGAAAGTAAAGGTGTGAAAACAATTTCTTGGCCAATACCGAGGTTGTGCATGATTTAAATTCGTTGTGCAAGGATGATAGAGCATAGCCAGACTATATGATTTTGTAGGGATAACTTTCTTTTGGCCTTGTTATTGTGAAAGTTCATGATTACCTTGCTAGTTTGCTTGAAGTATTATTGTCTCCACGTCAATAGAAAACTATTGTTTTGAATCTAACGGATCTGAACATTCGTGTCACGTAAGAGGAGTTACAAAGGACATCTATGCTAGGTAGTATGAAAGCATCAAAAATTCATTCTTTATCACTTCCCTAGTCGAGGACGAGCACGAGTTAAGCTTGGGGATGCTTGATACGTCTCAAACGTATCTATAATTTTGATGGTTTCATGATGTTATCTTGTCAACTTTAGATGTTTTATATACCTTTTATATCTTTTTTGGGACTAACTTATTAATTCAGTGCCAAGTGCCAGTTCCTGTTTTCTGTGTTTTTGACTCTTTTCAAATCTGATTTTGGAACGGAGTCCAAACGGAATAAAATCCCCGAAATAATTTTTTCTAGAACAGAAGAAGATCGAGGGACTTGAGGGCCAAGGCAGGAGGCCCACAGGGAGCCCACAAGCCCTGTAGCCACGGCAAGGGGGGCCCGCGGCCACCAGGCTTGTGGCCTCCCTGGAGCTTCCCTACCCTAGCTCTTTGCCCTATATATTCCCTAAAATTCCAGAAAAAATAAGGGCGTCCACGAAACCACTTTTCCGCCGCCGCAAGCTTCTGTTTCCGCAAGATCTCATCTGGAGACCCTTCCCGGTGCCCTGCCGGAGGGGACTTTGGAGCTCGAGGGCTTCTACATCAACATCATTGCCTCTCCAATGACTCGTGAGTAGTCTACTTCAGACCTACGGGTCCGTAGTTAGTAGCTAGATGGCTTCTTTTCTCTCTTGGATCTTCAATACAAAGTTCTCCATGATCTTCATGGAGATCTATCCGATGTAATTCTCTTTGGCGGTGTGTTTGTCGAGATCCGATGAATTGTGGATTTTTGATCAGATTATCTATGAAGTATAGTTGAGTCTTTGCTGATTTCTTATATGCATGATTTGATATCCTTGTAAGTCTCTCCGAGTCTTGGGTTTTGTTTGGCCAACTAGATCTATGATTCTTGCAATGGGAGAAGTGCTTGGTTTTGGGTTCATACCGTGCGGTGACCTTTCCCAGTGACAGAAGGGGCAGCAAGGCACGCATCATGTTGTTGCCATCAATGGTAACAAGATGGGCTTTCATAATAGATTTGAGATTGTCCATCTACATCATGTCATCTTGCTTAAGGCGTTACTCTGTTCTTATGAACTCAATACACTAGATGCATGCTGGATAGCGGTCGATGTGTGGACTAATAGTAGTAGATGCAAAAAGTATCGGTCTACTTGTTTTGGATGTGGTGCCTATATGTATGATCATTGCCATAGATAACGTCATGACTTTGCGCGGTTTTATCAATTGCTCAACAGTAATTCGTTCACCCACCGTCTATTTGCTTTCATGAGAGAAGCCACTAGTGAACACTACGACCCCCCGGTCTATTCACAATTATCATCTGTGCTTTTACTTTTACTTTGCTTTGTTTACATTTTGCTTTCAGTTCTCACTTTGCAAACAATCTATAAGGGATTGACAACCCCTTCATAGCGTTGGGTGCAAGCTCTTTGTGTTTGTGCAGGTACTTGTGACTTGACGCGATCCTCCTACTGGATTGATACCTTGGTTCTCAAACTGAGGGAAATACTTACCGCTGTTGTGCTACATCACCCTTTCCTCTTCAAGGGAACACCAACGCAAGGCTCCAAGGCCGCGGGGGAATCCTTTGCATATTTGCCAAGGAAATCCCTATAGGCATAGCCAGCAGCATGACCGCACGCGAAGTTTCAACCCAATCCGATAAAGTTTTATACACACTTTTAAAAACAAGATTTAAATGATGTTGCGGGCGCGTGCGTGTGTGGTTGGTCTCGAAACGGTCAACGGGGTAAACGGAGAGAACCGACAACTACTAACTGATGCAAGTTTTGAAAACTGACGGCAACAGAGTGCGGATGCAATGCAGATGATACGAAAGAAGCGATGATGAATGCGACAAACAAATAATCACACGGAGGCAACGGAATAAAAGGGGAATTTTCTAGAGCGTCAGTCTTGGGCTGTTACACCTTGCTACAGCTACTCCTCCCCTTGTTATTGTTGCCCTTAATGCTATTTCTGTGCTCTTGAACAAAAGCATTGCTAGGCAGTGGACCTTTCCTTCAGTTGTGCATATTCTCTAGCTCATTGATCCTAACAAGTAATAATGCAAGGATTAGTGAGAAGCAACAATTAAAAAGGAGTATAAAGCAATTTGTTGAGAGTAATATATGTACTTCTTCAACCAGCATATCGCCTACTAGATTTGCACTGCATTGTGTTGGGATTAATTCAGGAATGCCCTCTTCAGGAACAATGTGCTGAAAATAATAAAGCAAGATTAGTTGTAAATATTTGAATAATTTACTTAGTTATAAGGAATAACAAGAAATTCTCCTTTTTACCTCTAAAATAGATGGATCATCAATATATTCTTCATTGTTTCTTCTTTATGGTTGAAGTTTCAGTTCTAGGTGTAGGATAGGGCAACTTGGCCTCCTGTGGTTAGGATCTCTACAATGGCTACAATGCATCTTCACACTATGCTTGCTTAGTCGTGTACCTTCTTCTTTCTCTCATGGGTGTTCTCTCCTTTTATTTGCTTTTTGCCCAGCTTTCTTCTTGTACAATGGTGCTCTCGCTTCCCTTGCTTTTGTCTTCTCCGAGAAACTTTTGTCCATAAATGGCCAAATAGTGTGGCCATAAGCTTTGATATATTTTCTCTTGTATAACAAGATGCTATACGTGCCTCATGCTTTATCCTCTCCTCTCTCATGCAAGGAGCGGCATGAGGACATGGAATGCCTATTAGTTGCCATCTCCCATAGTCGCAACTATTTTCTAGCATATTGACCTCATAGCTGAATTGTTTGCTCATGACTTCATATACTCCATGCCCAGATTTGTGAGGAAAACATTTTTTTGCATATTCCACATTCTTTTCCAGTTTGTCCATGACTTTGGGGCATATGTTACTAGTCCATTTCTCCCAAATCCTTGCGTACTCGACCATTCTATGCATAACTTGTAACCTTATCTTTTCCCACATACTAAGAATAGGAAGCTCTCTAACATCAATTATGTATCTATGTGCACATGTAATGAAGAACATAAATTACTAGAAATAACATGAATCGTAGAAACAACACATATAGGTTTAGTAGCTTACTTGTTAAACACTTCACAATGATTATTCATGAGTCACCACACGAATCAGCTTCTTTATCGTCAGCCATCACAGACAGCAAAGAGGTCTACACCGACGGTAAAGAGCTTTGCCGTCTGCCACCTGTCGGCAAAGATTCTGCGCCAGCCTACGACGGCATTGTAGCTTCTTTGCCGTCAGCCTAACCTAAGCGGACGACAAAGCTCTTTGTCGTCCATGTCACACACTGAGCAGTCGGCAAAGAGATTGAGAAGGCAGCCGACAGACGACGCCTCCGTTAGGGCTAACGGAGGCTTTGCCGTCTGCTTCCCTCCCCATCTTTGCCGTCTGCTTCCCTCCCTGTCTTTGCCGTCTGCTTCTATGGGCCAGCACAACCTGGGCCAGCGCCTGTCGGCTTCTTTGTCGTCTGCCTCCCTACTGCTTTGTCCCCTGCCTCCCAAGGCAGCGAACAGCAAAAGAGCCCGTATGGCCAGTTGTTGCTGCCCAGGTTGCACAGCTGGGTGCCGCGTGGCACCTTTGCGGTCAGCTGCCTGATGGCAAAGGCCTTTGCCATCAGCTGGCAGACGGCAAAGAGCCATATTGTCACATTTTTGTTTATTTTTTCTATTTCACAGCACATATATATATAATTCATAGCACATATATGATATATAGGTCACAACACATATATGATATACATATAAAGTTCATCAATGCCATTTGTTCATCAACGTACATCCCATATATCGAAAGAACCAACACATACAAAGTTTCATACATATATACATACATATAGTTCCACCTATATTGTTCATCCATATATACATATACATATAATTCCACATTGTTCATCATCTCAAATAAAAACTAGAACTAAAGCACTCCAATGCCAGCTTCCATGCATGTAGTACATCCAATCTGCAAAATGGGAATAAGAAAGTCAGAAGAAGAACAATAACAACATATATATGACAAATAGGCTAAATTGAAGAAGAAAGAGAAGAAACAAGAAGAGAAGAAGGAGAAGAAAAACAAGAATAAGGAGGAGGAGCAGGAGAAGGAGAAGGGGAAGGAGGAGGAGAAGAAGGAGAAGAAGGAGGAGAAGAAGGAGGAGAGAAGAAGAAGGAGAAGAAGGAGGGCTCCTTCTTCTCCTCCTTCTCCTTCTTCTCTTCTTCTTCTCCTCCTCCTTCTTCTCCTTCTCCTTCTCTTCTCTTTCTCTTCTTCTTTTTCTTATTCATTTTCATTTCTCCTCTTCTCCTCTTCTTGGAGCTAAATTAGCTAACTATGTCTTTTTGGAGCTAAATGGGCTAATTATGTCATTTAGGAGAGAACTTAGCTAATTATGTCATATAGGAGAGAACTTAGCTAATTATGTCATTTTGGAGAGGACGTAGCTAATTATGTAATTTAGGAGAGAACTTAGAGAAGGAGGATAAGGAGGAGATAAGAAGGAGAAGAAGGAAGGAGAAGAAGGAGGAGAGAAGAAGGAGAAGAAGGAGGGCTCCTTCTCCTCCTCCTCCTTCTCCTTCTTCTTCTCTTCTTCTTTTCTTCTTCTTCTCTTCTTCTTCCTTATTTTCATTTTTCTTCTTTCTTATCCTCTTCTCCTCGTCTTCTTCTCCTCCTCCTCCTCCTCCCCCTCCTCTTCTCCTCTTCTTCCTCTTCTTCTTCTTCTTCTTCTTCCTCTTATTTCTATTTCCATTTTTCTTTATCCTCTTCTTCTACTTATTCTTCTTTTCTTCATTTTTCTCTTCTTTTCCTTCTTATTTTTTTCTTCTTCTCTTAGGCCTTATTATGTCATTTAGGAGACAACTTAGCTTAGTATAGGTCATTTTTTATTAAATAGGCCATTTTGGAGCTAACTAAGCTAATTATGTCACTTTGGATGATAATTAGCTAAGTTGTGAGCTAACTAAGGTTCTTATGACGTTTTTACCCTAACTAAGCTAATTATGTCATTTTGGAGGATAATTAGCTAAGTATGTCTTTGTTGGGGAAAATAAGCTAAATTGAATAAGAAAGAGAAGAAACAAGAAGAGAAGAAGGAGAAGAAAAAGAAGAAGGAGAAGGAGGAGGAGAAGAAGAAGGAGAAGAAGGAGGAGAGAAGAAGGAGAAGAAGAAGGAGAATAAGGAGGGAGAAGAAGGAGGAGGAGAGAAGAAGGAGAAGAAGGAGGGCTCCTTCTTCTCCTCCTCCTTCTCCTTCTTCTTCTCTTCTTCTTATCTTATTCTTCTTCTTCCTTCTTTTCATTTTCCTATTTCTTCTCCTCTTCTCCTCCTCCTCCTCTTCTTCTTCTCCTCCTCCTACTCCTCCTCTCCTCTTCTTCTTCTTCCTCTTCCTCTTATTTCTATTTCTATTTTTCTTTATCCTCTTCTTCTACTTATTCTTATTTTCTTCTTTTTTATCTTCTTCTCCTTCTTATTTTCTTCTTCTTCTCTTCTTCTCTTAGGCCTTATTATGTCATTTAGTAGAGAACTTAGCTAAGTATAGGTCATTTTTTATTAAATAGGCCATTTTGGATCTAACTAAGCTAATTATGTCATTGTGGAGGATAATTAGCTAAGTTGTGAGTTAACCAATGTTATTATGATGTTTTTACCCTAACTACGCTAATTATGTTATTTTGGAGGATAATTAGCTAAGTATGTCTTTGTTGGGGGAAAATAAGCTAAATTGAAGAAGAAAGAGAAGAAGCAAGAAGAGAAGAAGGAGAAGAAAAAGAAGAAGGAGAATAAGGAGAAGAAGGAGGATAGAAGAAGGAGAAGAAGGAGGGATAAGAAGAAGGAGGAGAGAAGAACGAAAGGAAGGAGGGCTCCTTCTCCTCCTCCTCCTTCTCCTTCTTCTTCTCTTCTTCTCTTCTTCTTCTCTTCTTCTTGTTCTTCCTTCTTTTCATTTTTCCTCTTTCTTCTACTCTTCTCCCCTTCTTCTTCTAATTCTCCTCCTCCTCCTCCTCCTCTTCTCCTCTTCTCCTCCTCTTCTTCTTCTTCCTCTTATTTCTACTTCTATTTTTCTTTATCCTCTTCTTCTACTTATTCTTCTTTTCTTCTTTTTTCTCTTCTTCTCCTTCTTAATTTTTTCTTCTTCTCTTCTTTTCTTAGGCCTTATTATGTCATTTAGGAGATAAATTAGCTAAGTATAGGTCATTTATATTAAATAGTCCATTTTGGAGGTAACTAAGCTAATTATGTCATTTAGGTGGAAGCCAAGCTAACTATATGTCGTTTTGGAGCTAACTTGGGTTAAACATGTCATTTTAGAGGAGGATGAGCTAAATTATCTAATTATGTCAAAAATGAACTAGAGAAAACTTACCGTCGTGGTCATCAAGGAGGAGAAACACGAGGGTTGCTCGCGCCGGCTTCGTTTGGAGACGGTTGCCCTCGAGAAGTGTCGTGCGATGCCACTCGGGAGTTATTCTGCACAAAAGACATTTTGCAATGTCTCAGTTAGCATGATGACACTCAATTGTTAACACTAGTTTATAATGACCATTCAAATGAAACTCACCGTGCCAATCGCAGAGAAGTCGAGCATCGGTGGAGGGACTTGACCGCTCTTCTCACACAGACTCTAAAGATTCGGTCGTATTAGTTAGTAATGAAACAGACATTACAGACATGATTTGGCTAATGTGAAAAAAAAACTTACCACAAAAAGCTCGTACAGGGCCCGTTGACCCGTGTCATTCCGGGCCCTCTCCTCCTCAATAAGTCGTGCCGTGGTCCGGTCCATCTCCTCAAGAGCAGCCTCGCTTGCCAATCTCTCTTGCTCAAGAGCAGCCTGGTTTTCCGCTCTTTCTTTCTGAAGAGCAGCCTGCAACACTATTCTTCATTACCACAGTAATGATCGATGGTCACACACATAATGAAATGGATGAAATTTTTCTGAGTCCGTACAACTAACCTCGATGGCAAGATCGACTGACCATGGACGAGGTGTTATCTCAGGATAGGAGCTCGATTGGCGCGCCTTGTTCTCCGGGAGAGTGACTGGACAACGTATTATCCCATCTCCAATGGCTATCGATATATGAGGCCTCCCGCCACCAGATATCATCACCAGCTTTGGATCCAGAGGTTCCTGGCTAGGGTTAAAGTCCTCCCCTTTCCTAGCCTTTCTCGTGTCCCTATATGTCACGAGCTTGTGGTGGGATGATATGTTGGTGAAGTTATTTGGATCATCCAGGTCAGACTCAGAGAATGCCTCCGCCTTCTTGTAGGAAGCACTATGGGCCATGCCATAAAGGTCGTACAAGTGTGGCATCTTCGTCTTATTGTGATGCGCCTAAAAGAGAGGAACAAAGTATTAGTAAGGGGCTCAAGATAGCATGAAGAATGAATTGCATGAATCATGAAGCAAACCACATATCCAGTTTCATCCGAATTGAAGTAAGTTGGCGTTGCCTTGATGGTGTAGCACACCAACCATTTGGCTCCGTCGATCCTTCGCGTTGTCGTGGGCGGCTCGCCAGTTACCTGTGCTCCACCCATCCACCCAACGCCTCCCAACAATCCATCTTATCCGCACACCATCTCAGGGGCACCTATAAGTAATTAGAAATAATTGTGAGTGCTACGCCTATGAATCAAATCAAGAGAACTACGTAGAAGGTCTTAAGAATAGGTAATTACCTTCATGTACTGCTCCTTCTTCACATACTTTCTGCGGCACTCCTTCTTCTGCTTCTTAATATCACGCGTGGCGTAGTAGTCTCGAATAGCCTGTGGTGGAGCCTCGTGGCGTAAGTTCTATAATAACCGCCTACAATCGGCCTCGAGAACCTTGGCCGCCTCCTCCTCATATCCCTCCTCACACCTATAGAAGGTATGCACTCAAACGAGACAACACCGATTAGTACAATAATTAGCTATATTGTTAATTTTAGATTGTGTAAAAGGATAATTTACCCAAAAGCTCTTGATCACCATCTCGGCCCTCGTGTGGCACAAGACACCATCTATAATTTCCTCCAGCGGTGCCTGTCCAGCCTGGTAGTGCTCCCAGGAAAATCCTAGTGTAGGAACTTGACCCTCACCAGGCAACGTGACAAACCCCGGAAAATTTGTCTGCCAAAGCACACCAAGGACGTTGTTCAGCTTGCGGACTCCACGAGGGTGTGCCCATCCCCTCCAGTATGATAAGGTCAACGCATTACATATTTGAAGAAACTCGAAGGCAAAAGCTAAAAAAAGAGTAAATGTACTTACCTATCCCCTTCAGGCTTAATCACCGGCCTCTGCTCGCGGGTAGCCGGCACGACCGGGAGATGTGTACTACCACACTTGTACACGGTGGCCCCTCCACTAGCACATCACCCTCACTATCCGTAAACTCATCCCGACCATCAACAGAACAGCCACCCGTACCCTCGGTCCAATCCGGCACCTCGGTCCGATCCGGCCAGGCACCCCATGCGGACCTCTCCACGTCGGCCGAAGCGTGTGTGGCAGGAGTCTCCTCGGACGTAGCCTCGGGAACCGGAGTCTCGTGGGCCGAAGGCACCTCGACCCGAGGTTGATCCTAGACCGAGTCTCATGGGCCGAATGCCCGTCCACCCGAGGCTCCTGGACCGGAGTCCCTGTAGCCTCCTCCTCAAACGGATCCACCATAGTAGTCATGTGCTCGAGTGAATGAGTTGGTGGTGGTGGCGAGGACGGCGCAACAGTCCGCCTACTTCTTCCGCGGCCACCACCTCTCCATGTAACCTTCCCCTTCTTCCCTACCCGACCAGCACCTCTCCCAGTAGGCAATGCCACCGATGAAGAAGCACCCGCGGGTGGTGTCGTCAGACTGTCTTCCAAGGCTCTACGAAGAGATATTGGTGGAATGGAAGTACCACCCCTCGTGCGGGCCGCCGAAGAAGAACCCGCCGAGCGATCTGGACCCGTTGTTATAGCCTGGCTTATTAGGGATGATAGACTACTCATATCAATAAGGAATTCCTTCTTTTCTGGGAGTCCATTCAAACAGAACTCCTAGGGTAGGCGTGCTTGGGTTGGGGTAGTTCTAGGATGGGTGACCGATCGGGAAGTTCATCCCGGGTGCGCATGAGTGAGGACAAAGTGCGCAGAAAAGACTAGTATTGATATGTGGGGCCAGTCTAGATCCCGTCAGGAGTAACGACCGCCGGCGGGTGTGTCTGGGGCGTTACAAGTTTGGTATCAGAGCCGACCCTCGCGGTTACACGAATGTTTGCGGACAGATGTGCGGTCATGTTGTTCATGATATTTGTGACCCGTCGTGGCACACGACATGGTACATGTACTGGACTGGATGCATAGATGTTTGTACCAAGAGGGAACGCTCCTGTGGCCCGACGAGGACGTTGGTTCCTCTGTTGGGTGACCTACCGGGAAGTTCATCCCGGATGCGCATGAGTGAGGACAAAGTGCGTAGAAAAGACTAGTATTGATATGTGGGGCCAATCTAGATCCCGCCAGGAGTGACGACCGCCGGTGGGTGTGTACGGGGCGTTACACCCGCGCCCATCATCTTTCAACACCTACTGACCTGCCATGATAAAGATTAAGAGAAATTAGTACAACATAAAAAAATTGAAAAGCTAAGAACTAAATAACAACTACAATAACATCAACTACTACTACAACAACTACAATAAGAACAACTACAATCCATAGCATAGTTCCATAACACATATCCATAGCATAATTCCATAACAAATATGCATAGCATAGTTACATAACAAAGATGATATACAATGAACAAAGCGAGCATCGCTAATGTAGGAACTTGTCTAAGAGTTGACATTGTTTGAATAGGCATTTTCAATCTTTTGGAGAAATAACAGATCTTTATATGCCCAAGGTGAGGAGGTTAAGCTGATACGAGATATATCATATTCTAGATCGAAGTGCCGTCATATTGTTTGCTCATGTTAGTGTACTTACTAACTCTGGTAATATACAAACAACAAAAACAGTTGCTGACTGGCATAAATTTTCTGTTTATGAAGGATCATTTCAGTGCTTTAGTTCTAACTTAAGCTACATAAATAAAGCAATACGTACAAGAGGTGTACTTTCTTAATTTTTTATTTATGTGTATTGGAGACAGTGCTACCAAATAACTATGGCACACATACTAGCTTCATTGATTTACTTTTTTCATGCTATATTGAGATATTTATAGAACTATGTGCTTGACAGAGAAACAAAATACCTACCGAAGCTATTCTATCTAATGCTAAGGCTAGTGTGTTCTGCTAAACCTGCTAGAATGTTCTGCACACATACTACCGAAGTCTACTCTTTTCGTATTAACAAATATTTTCAAATGATGGGGCCAAGTAAAACAAGGATATCTAAAATACATTCAAGAGTGACAAATATATCATAAAATCCAAAACAATGAAATTATTTTCCACTATATTTGTGCTACTTTGCAAACATTCTTGAGAATGCATTTCCCTTACATTTTCATCATGAAACATGAATATATGAGTAGTGTACATTCAAAGTTGGATATTTCTTCAAAATTTGCACAACATTTACTTATGTTCTTCTCCGAACTAACCATTCTCACACATATTAACATATGCTAACAAAAAATTTAATGATTTAAATCCAAAATGCAGGGGGTGTGGGGGCTCACCGGCAAGGGCAACTGTGGCGTCATGGGCGGCGGGGCCAGGGGTGTTGGAGCGGCAGGGCAGCACCGGGGGTGTTGGGGCTGCGGGGCGGCGCCGAGGGCGGTGGGGCAGCGGCGCCAGGGGGTGTGGGCACCGGGGCGGTGCCGGGAGCGGTGGGGCGGCGGTGGCGGGGCTGTGGGGCACCGGGGCAGCACCGGGGGCGGCGGCGCGATGGTGGTGGCGACGGTGGGCGTCGGGGGAGGAGAGAGAGAGAGTAGCCGTTTGAGAGAGGGGGGCCGGGGTGGGGGTGGGACGACCATTACATAATTTCTGAACTTTCCCGTCTGCCTCACCTAACCTTTCCCCGGCTAGATGGGCCCAGCCCAAAGTTTTGCCGTCGGCTGTCCTCATCTTTGCGGACTATGGCTGACGGCAAAGACCTTCTTTGCCATCAGCTAGTTCTTTGTCGTCCGCTTTATGGGAGTTGACGACAAAGACACTCTTTTCCATCAGCAAGCAGACGGCAAAGATTTGGCAGACGGCAAAAAACTGATTTCCAGTAGTGAGTGTTTCACTCTTGCAGAAACAATCGAAGAAAGCTCTATACCATTGTTCTGGTAGGTCCTGATCAAGCCATGCATGTGCTTTTGGACTCAACAACTTGAGTTTCTCCATGTTACTTTCATATTGTGATGTATTGCTAGATCTAGCACAAGCCAAAAGTTTATCCTGAGAACTTCCCCCTTGTGAGTCATGTTGAAGTTCTAGTACATATGTCTTACAAAGAACCAATGTGCAGAGCCTGGAAATTTCACTTCTACTGCTAGTATCAACCCTTTCTCTTTATGTCACATGATGGTATATGCTGCACGGTTGGCGATGTTCACGTCATGCTTCAGGGTGTTCATAAACTATTTCTTGCTGTTCTTATTCTCCCCATCCACAACTCCCATTGCAATTGTAAAAACACAATCATTTGGGTCAATCCCTATTGTTGTCAACAACACACCACCATGCCTTGTTTTTAAGTCACAACCATCAAACAATAGTAGACGCCTGCAACCCTCTAAAAAACCCCTCTTACAAGCATCAAGTGAGAAGTACATTGTGTGGAACAAAGCATTAGCATATAAGTTTAGAAAGATAGTGTTTCCCGTGTTTGATCTCCTTATATCATTTGCATAATCCCATAGCAAATTGTATTGCTTCTCCTCATCACCTCTAATAACAACAAGTGCTCTTTTTTCCCCTTTGGAGTTTCATTCTTCCTGGAGCCAGGTTGTAATCCTTTTGCACTTTTTTGCCCAATGATTGTGCATCAATCGTCTCATTATCTCTAATCTCTTCAAGATATTTTTGGCAATATATGGTGCCGTCATTGCCTTGATACCCCTCTCTTTGCTCCACATGTGCTCATTGCTATATCTTTTTGACAAGGAAACTCTTGGACATGTTGTCATGTGTAACATACAAGTACGAGGGACAATCTTCAACACATACCACCTCGACCCTAGTTCTAGTATTCCTGATCATCTTCACGGGCACTGTGTTTTTATGCTATATTGATCGTTTGCTTCTCGTAACTGCTCAACAATTGAAAAGAACATTCCAACCTTAAACTCGGGTTCTTCCATGTCAATTGCAGCAAAGGACTTGAACTTGAACTTGAAGTTCTCATCTTCAGAATCTGGTAATTCAAGATCACCATCAAAATCTTCCCTCTTCCTTCTATTCTTCGTATCCTCGTCCTTCTCGACCTCTATCGTGTTTTTTGTCACGACAAATGTCCTCGTGAAAGGACTTATGTGTGGAGCCATGACAGCTATGTGGCGGCTTGAGAGGGGTTGGTCGGAATTGAGAGACGTGAGTTTACCGAGATTCGGCCCCTCCGGTGGAGGTAAAAACCTACATCCTGCATGTGTTTCATTGATGAAGATGATGATCTCGATTACAAGGGTGCGAAACCGCTATCTCCAGTCTCAAGGGTTTCTAATCTGTCTATCTAATGATTTGTCTTGTCTAGAGCTAACTTAACTTGTCCCTCATGGGGTGGCCTGCCCCTCCTTATATAGGTTGAAGGGGTAATAGAGTCCTACTAGGACTTGGACTGGCTTCTCTGGGAAGGAATTCCTCCTCTTCTTGGGTCTTCTTTGTGAGCCACCTTCCACGCTTCTCCATGAACCTCCTTACGCCGTCTTGCACACTGGGCCTTGGGCCTCGTCGCCCAGGTCGATCCAGCTGGTGGGGTGTCCCAGGAGCCGCTAGATGACGTGCCAAGTCATACCTCCTGTCCGAGTCATATCTCCTAGCCGGGTCAAACCTCCTCGTCGGGTCAAATCGTGGAGTATATCCCCGACATTAGCCCTCAGGTTAGCTTGAATTTATTCATGGTAAGCTCCTGAAATAAAAATAATAAATATGTTAAGGAACCGGCTTGCTCCTTGGCTAGCTTATTACAATGAAGTGGCTCCTCGAAAATCCTATTTTCTTCGAGTCGTCTTCACAATCATCTTGTTGGTCAATGTCCTTTGCAATGCAATATTAGGAATAAAACACCCGTATGTTGTTGAATCGGCCTCCAATGCTTTGGCTTGATGAAAATATTGGGGATAAGAAAACCATATGAAGTTGAGCCGGTCTGTCAATGCTTCAACTCCATTTTAAAATTGACCGCATGAGGATGTTCTTCCTCTCTCTTTTTATTTCCACATTACTTGTAGCCCCCAAGCTCTGAGTTTATTAGTTCATGATGACTTGGCGCTACGGATAAAAATAATATCTTGGTTGTGTAGCCCCCAAGTGTGGGGTTGTCTTGCATGCAGCAACCCGGGACTTGGAATTGTCTTGTACTTTCATAAAGCTTGAGTTGGTGTAGCCCCCAAGGGTCGGGTTGTTTTTTCTTGCAAAAACTTGGGACCTTTGAACTTGGTTTTGAATGTTGTAGATAGATAGCTTTGGAGAAATCCGGTTGTCATCTGAGTCGCCACATATAACCTAAATGTCTTGAATTTCACATGTGCAGTCTCCAAGGGACGCCTCATTAGTATGTGTTGGGTCGGGTTTTCAATTTGGACCTTATAATCTATTTAAAAAACTGAATATTGTAGCCCCCAAGTGTCGGTCGCATGCGTGCAACGACTTGGTACTTTTTAGAAAATTTCATGTGACTAGTGTAGCCCCCAAGTGCCGGGTTGTGTGCTTGCAGCGACTCTGGACTTACATGTACTTCTCATTTTGAAAAGAAAAACATCATATGATGTACCCCCAAGCTTCGGGTCACTTTGAATTTTTGATGGCAATTGGTAGCCCCAAAGGGTCGGCTCATCAATAGTTGGTGGGTCGGGTCTTCAATGAGACTAGTCAAAATGACTATGCATTAGCCCCCAAGTGTCGTGGTGTATGCTTGCAGCGACATGAGACTTTCATACTTGATGTAATATTGATTTGAATAATGTAGCCCCCAAGTGTTGGGTCATATGCGGGCAGCGACTTGGGACTCCGTGAGAATATAACCTATCATAATGCACTTCAGAAGTTCTCTCAAACTTGAATGAATCCTTGACCGTGGTTGTAATGCAACCCAGTAATTTATTGTGTGCATGAATATCCTGGAACAATACCTTTGTGCTTGGAATGAAATCCCTGCTCGTGGTTGCGGTGCAACCCAACAAATATATGTTTGAGAAATCCATAAGTGATGTAGTTTACTACAGAGCATTTGTTGAAGAAATCCAAGAGTCGGTCAATTAGATGACCCGACATTATAAGTGATGGGTCGTCTCAACAATGTGTAATGTACTAGCTCAACAATATGTGAGAAACTAGCTTTTTGAGAATATTTATTTCTTGTGAGCTGATTTGAAAACCCACAATCATTTAACACTGGTTATGATAAACCATGATGAAAATCCGGCTAGTTTAGGCTCTCAAATACTTATTTGCTCCTGCAATAGTTTATCTTGTAACCTAGTTTGAAGACTGGCATGATATGTGTGTATGATGCATGATGCAATGCAGGATGATGTATGCGTATGATAACATGTAGTAATAATAATAAAGTATTGTTTAATAAACTGGCTCGGTGAGACACGGTAAAAAGAGTCCGTCTTTCAAGGCTCACGTCTTGCTTCAATGAAGCGGGTATGATAACCCATGGTTTGTCCTAGCATCAATATGCTAGCTCTCACGTGACCTAAACCAATGTTTTAACCTTGATCAATCAGGGTCCAAAAGTGGATTGATTTGTCAAGAGTACACGGGGTCATCTGATCGGAGTCGCATCAACCATACATGCAGGTTTAACCATTTTGTGGCGCCTTTGCCGGATCAAGAGGGTGACAAAGCTAAACTTGTTAAGTTGAACGCCCCCAAATGACCTATGATCATGGAAAAGCTTGGCATAGGATTGCAAAAGACAGTGTTATTACTGTCAAACAATCTGGGGTCCAGATAAGCCGGCTTGATTCCATTGATCATAATTTGATAATATGATGATCTAGTAAAAGAGGATACCTATGTTTGAACAACGCATCATGGCAGCTGGTCCTCTTTGGCAATCTTTACTTTTTGCCGATAAGGCAGGGCATCCATGTTTGAATTGCGCATCGTCGTAGCAAGATCTCCTTAGCGACATTTAACTTTTCGCCAATAAGACAAGAGCTCCCGGGTTCTGGGTTCTCTTCCTTGCAATGACCCAGAGTTCTTAAATTTGTTGAAAACAACCAAATTTGCTGAGCCATGTCTGTGTAGCTCCCGAGTCTTAAGTCGGCTCGTGGAGGAGACTTGGGAGTCTTCATACTTGGTTGTAGCATAAGCCGGTGCAAAGTTGACGACTGACTGATGGAATTATTGAAAGTGGAGATGACTTGGCGAGTTGATGCTCATCGTATATCTTTTGGCAAATGTTGTGGCCAAATTGAGTTCATATGCCTCGTGATCCATGCTTTGTTATTCTCATGTAGTCCGACTCTCCTAGCTCCCCATGACCATTTTTCCTTTGTCGTTAGCTTTTGAATTACCGGCTCAATGTTGGTTGGCTCAAATTCTAGCTTCTCCAGGGATTTTTCCTTCATGGAAGGTCTTCTGTTTCTTTTAATGTGTTGAAGGAGAACGTATCGCTGGGATAACATGGCAACACGTCTATCCATTGAGCAACCCAGCGCGAGTAGAAGTTGTCGCGTGTTTTTGTGATGTTGCGTAAGACTTGATTCCGAATGTCACTTTTTCTTTGCTTTCACGTAATGTTGTTGAAGGAGATGGGCCACGGGGCGGCCCGCGTGCGTCCGTAGGAAGGCTTGAGCGAGTAGGCGCAACTCCAGCGTGTTGATGTAGACCATACCGGGGGACGTCGGCTTGAGATCGTCCTATTGGACGGCTCGTACGGGCGAGCAGGCGCAGCACCAGCGTGATGATGTACACCGGACCGCGGTAGCGGCAGCTTGAGCGCATCCGTTGGGTGGCTCGAGCGTGGTACGCACAATATAACGCCACCTTTCTATTGGATAATTGTCATGCGTAAAATATTTTCCAAGGCAGAGTAATTAATCTTAAAGGAATTAGAGTATACTGATAAAATAATACGACAGATAGCACCTGTTATTTTTCATGGATGATCGTCAGAAAGCTTCTGACATATTTGATGTAGACCAGGATGCGGAGGCGGCGGCTCTCGCGCTTCCGTTGGGCGGCTCAAGCGAGCGGGCGCGACATCGGCGTGATGATGTAGACCGGACCACGGGGGCGGTGGTTTGAGCACGTCCATTGGGCGGCTCGTATGGACGTATGCGGTCCAGACGTGTGGATGTAGTTGTGAAAGTCTGCCGCGGCGTTTGAAAAAAAGCATGGATAGTGAGTTGATCATGGCGTTGTAAGCCGGCACGGACGATGGATCGGCCGCATCATTTGGAAGCCGGCGCATGATGATATTGACGTGAACTCTTTATTTATGGTTTCACGTCATGCCATCTTTATAATAGACAATTAACCCGTATAAAAATATTATAGATAAAAGTAATCGTTTTTGATAAATAATATATATATAAAGTAGATAAGATAAATAACACATGATTTGTTTTTCTCGAATGAACGCGGACGCTTGTGCTGGATAATGCTGGGACAACATATTTATGTCTAGCTGACAAATTAATCTCTCAAACTATGTTTCGTTCCTTATACGTTTTCCAGCGTCCTGGGGTAGCAAAAACCCCTTGAAAGTGAAATCTCCAAAGCAAGTCTCAGTGTACGTTTAACACTTCTTCTTCCGATGCTGAAACTCTTGCAAGAATAAGAGCAGCTCCCAGGGTGTTGGTTTATACATCTACCCCGGTTAAGATAGCACAACACAGGATCTTCAACGGTGCGGTCAGTTTGCTTCTCATCATCATGATAATACACAGCGAAAGGCCACGAGT
The DNA here is from genome assembly GCF_904849725.1 of Hordeum vulgare subsp. vulgare. Lineage (NCBI taxonomy): Eukaryota > Viridiplantae > Streptophyta > Magnoliopsida > Poales > Poaceae > Hordeum > Hordeum vulgare. Next base: position 293,272,398 of record NC_058520.1, on the reverse strand, counting down.
GAAAACTCCCCACAAACCAATGGTTCTTACGTCTCTTTCAATGCTCCATCTTGTACATGTGCTAAGACTGTCATGTAAACAAAAAATCTGATGTGGCATGGTATTTAAGAAGAGAAAGATGGATATGGTGACCCTGAAAAGAAACAGTGCCAAACGCGTAAACCTAGGTAAAATACTTCAATGACAGAAAGCCCATGAATACAGAAAAACTTTAGTAGCTAAATCATTAAATAGAGTATGCTTAACTACAACAAGTTAAGCACCTATACATTAAAAAATTTAGTTGTTAAATTTTTAAATGTGCTTAGCACCTTTTCTTAGCACCAATATATTGGAAGTAGGCTTATAGCATCTACCACAGTGGCTCCCTTTGCATTATTTGAGGAAAGACATCAGGTTGTCTGCAGCAAAAATGCTAGACCTACAAAAATTTATAAAGGTTTACTTAACCTTTCAAACTAACTCTTCTCTCTCCCCCTGATTTTCAATGGAGGTGGGGCCCCTCATCCCTCAATTATCAATCACAATCTTACACATCAGTTTGTACGTAAAATCTTTACGTAAGACTTTGTAGGTGTGGCATTACTCTTGTCTGCAGGGTGAGAGGCAGCAACACAGAACACTCCAACAATGTCCCCCCTGCAAAACTCATTTCGGACCGCATAGGTGTGGCATTACTCTTGTCTGCAGGGTGAGAGGCAGCAACACAGAACACTCCAACAATGTCCCCCCTGCAAAACTCATTTCGGACCGCACAAGCTCAGCTGACGCCAATGAAGCGAGGTAAATAACGGTGTTCAATCTATCAGCATTCTCGGAGCCAGCAAAGTCTGAGTAGCACTTCTTGAAGTACTCGTAGAAACCAAGCTTGGAGGCTCCCTGGATAGTGGATACTATAGCCAACCAGCATGGCCATCCAACCTTTGAAGAAAACACCAAGCCCTGTTGTTGGAGCAGCATATCGAAGCCAGACAAGACTTCCCTGTACTTGCTGGGGTCAACCTGCATTTGCGCTTTGGCGATGACTGCGAGGCGGGTGATGAGGACAGAGCGCGCGGGGCGGATCCGGCGTAGGCGCGCATGAGGGAGGCTGGAGCGGTGCGGATGCAAGGGGCGGAGCCTGCCACGCTGCGTCAGGCGAGGCGAGGCGGCCGGCGCGAAGTAATCGAGGCACGCGGAGGCGAGCTATGGTGGCGGCTCGAGGCAGGCGAAGTGAGCCGGCGCGCACGGGGTGGACCAGGCGGCACGCACGGAGTGGAGCCAGCGGCTGCTCGTGGGCCGATTGGGGCGACTGCGGCGGCGGAGGCCGGCTCGACGATGGCGGCGGGAGCAGGGCTGCTCCGGGCCAGGCAAGGCGAGGCAGCGGCCGACGGGCATGCTGAGCCTGCGGGCGGCTCGGAGCAGGCGGGGCTCGAGGCAGACGAGACGGGGCGTCGTCGGCTCAGGGCGAGGCGAGGTGAGCCACGACGGGCGTGCGGCGGAGGCGGCGCGGTCGCAGTCGAGGACCAACTCAGGGCGAGGCGAGGGTGAGGCGCTGGGCGGCGACGTGCGTGGTGGCGCGTGGTGCAGGCAGGCGCTGCAGGCCGCCGACCATGGCCACAGGCCGAGGCGGAGGTTGCGAGGCGGCTGAGCAGGCACGCTTGAGGTGAGGCCACGGCGACGAGGCAGTGGAGTTTGGCCGGCTGGGGAGGTGCAGCTTGCCGCAGTGGGTGGAGCCAGCTCCGGAGCGATGTTGGCCCAGGCCCGACCTCGAAGCAGCCAACCGCCGTGTACTTTCCTACGAGATGCACGTACGAGACTAGCTGGATAAGGCGCACGTACAGCCCGGTTGCGCATACGTTAGTAAGAGCATCTTCAACACGCGAGCTTTGACCGGTCCAAAAATCTGCGGTAAAAAAAATTTAAAACGCGCGTGCAGCACTCCAACAGCCGTTGTAAATAAAACTTAAAACTTGTTCAACACGCATATATTTCAACAAATAAATAATATAAATAATATAGATAATATATTACATATAGATAATAAAACATAGACAATATATTACATATAGATAATAAAACTAATTCAACACAAAGATAATAAAGCTAGTTCAACACATAAATAATAAAACTAGCATATATAGATATAAAACTACTTCACTCTGGGTGTTGTCCGAGGTAGATAGAAACACGTCCTCCTAACGATCATCGTTGGAATTGAAGATGGACGACAAACCGTTTTCGACAGCCCCGCACTGCGATATGGCGAGGAACTTGCGCTAACGCCTGTCCAGCCGCTCCGCGTGACGTCTTGCCGTCCTCTCTGCCCAGTAGGCGTTCTCGGCGGCGAGGTCCTTCGGGTGGCGCCGGCGCCACTCCGCCATGGCTCGCTCGTCCTCCTCAGCGATGAGGAGCCGGCGTTGCTGCCGACGGTGCTCCTGACGGTCTTGCTCCGTGATCAGACGAGGGGGAGGGGCGAGGTCCTGCGCCAGCTCGCGCATGTAGACGTCCTGGAAGTTCATCTGCGCGCGAGGTCGCCCTAGCCGCCACGACGCCGCATCGATCACGAGGGCGGCCTCGTGCGCGGTCTCGAACGTGTCGAGGCCGAGGCGGACGTCGCCGGACCGGACCTCGGCGTAGTAGGTGCGAGAGGGGCGCTCGCGGACGCCGCGGTAGCCCGAGGATGAACGGCGGCATGGCGGCATGGTGGCAGAGGGAGCGACGAGGGAGAGGCACAGGAAGAGTCGAGAAAACGGCGAGGGAGAGGCGCATGGCTGTGGGCAGCCGTGTGGCGGGCGCGACATTTTATAGTGTGCTTAAAGCGGTGCGCCAAATCTGGTGCGCAGCCTCCCGCTTTCTCCCCCGCGCGCGCAAAAGTTTACCCGAACGTGTTTTTGTCACGTCCATTGGAGCCCGCGAATTCATCCCGCATGCGTTAAAAGTCGTGTTTACCGCGTGCGCGTTTTTTGCCGCAGCTGTTGGAGATGCTCTAAGCAGACAATCAGGCAACTGTATGGATTGTAGCAACGGTGGCTAGCTAGCTTGCACTACCTAGTTTCTCATGGAATCTGTATTATTTTAAAGATGAGTATTAAAATCAACCGATTGATTTCTTCCTCGCATCAACCGTGTCGCGGGGCGTCCGATCCAATGGATCGTGAGCGCTCGTGTCTCTCTCTTGTGCGCAATCGCCTGAAGTGCTCCGAGCACACCATGCTTTCCATCGGGTCCACACACACCAATCTATCTCATTCCTTTTCATGCAAGCACAGAAGCCATACACTTTCGTCTCTAACCTCTCTCTGTTTCTCTATGTTGGAGCATATATCTCCATATGTGGTTTTGGTACTTGATGACAATTCCTATGGACTAATGGTTGCCTTAAGTTACATTTATAGGATTTGTCCATAGGCACTTCTTGAAGTCCATCTGTTGGGTTCAAGGAGTTTATATGATGACCAAGATGGTATTCAAGGTATTATCCAAAGAATGGTCATAGAGACACATGGTTGATCAAGATCTCAGACAAAGAGTAAATCAAGATGATCAACACACAAAGCGTACAAGATGTATCGAGAGGAATCAAGTGATCCCATGGTATGGTAAGCATTGTCCATTACGTGTTTGTGTACTAACCCATGGTCTTCGTGAGAGTTCTATGTGGGGGTTAGGTGTGTTTACATGGGCTTGCGTCAAAGGGAAGATCTCATACAACCCATGGAGTATGACGTCAAGTTGTGATCATCATCAATGGTTGATCAAGATCTCAGACAAAGAGTAAATCAATATGATCAACACACAAAGCGTACAAGATGTACCGAGAGGGATCAAGTGATCCCATGGTATGGTAAGCATTGTCCATTACGTGTTTGTGTACTAACCCATGGTCTTCGTGAGAGTTCTATGTGGGGGTTAGGTGTGTTTCCATGGGCTTGCGTCAAAGGGAAGATCTCATACAACCCATGGAGTATGACGTCAAGTTGTGATCGTCATCAAGATTGCGATGTGCAAGTTCAAGTGGATCAGCACGAAGATAGCATGCTTGAAGGTTGCCGTCCATTGTGGTGGCAATGGACTTGTGAAGATATGCTGAAGAGTGGCTCACCCATAGTGAGTATGGGGGAGCAATCAACTAGTCTTCATCAAGCCAACACAATCAAGAAAGGTGGTCCATCTTGAGGAAGCCAAGATCATCATCATCTAGCTCAAGAGGACGAGGTGCAAGGTATAGGTTTGCCCTTGATAGGTTTTCTGGTTAGGATAGATTGCCGTTCTATCAAGCGGGGCTCTCAAGTGAGTAGCTTGATCGTATCGTTCGTTGAGAGCACAAACCATTTGCATCCTTGCATCATACTTCTTGGTTCTTGTTTGGTGTTTCTCTTTGTGAGTTTTAGAGCTTATGGTCATCTTCGTGACAAGCTCGAGTTCATCGAAAACGGAGTCCATATGCATCTACTATGATGTTTTCGATGTTGGAGTTTTTGCCGGTTCTTCATTCATAGAGATCTCACATCTCTATATCTTTGGCATATTCATAACCGCATGGTCGCTGTTTGGATAGCCCTTGTCGTCCTGAATCCAACAAGCTTGGGTTTGCTCGATTCGGAGCTCGTATGCGAAAGTTATGGTTGTTTCAGTGGCGAGCGGTAGTACCGCTGGACCTAGCGGTAGTACCGCTAGAGTTGGCGGTAGTACCACTGGCCCTAGCGGTAGTACCGCTGGCTCGCGGTAGTACCGCCCCTGGTCAGCGGTAGTACCGCTCCAGGAGCTTAGTACCGCCTGCCTAGCGGTTGTTCGTGGACGGACCTTTTTGCGAAGACTTTCTTGGCGGTGGTAGTGCCTTTGCACTACCAGGGGCCCAGCGGTAGTACCGCTGGAGTGCCAGCGGTAGTACCGCTAGCTGGAGGTAGTACCGCTGGAGTGCGAGCGGTAGTACCGCTGGAGCTCGGGCACAGAGTGGGGGTAACGGTCTGATTCTTTCCCCCACTATATAAAGGGGGTCTTCTTCCCCCTTGGCCTTATCCATCCGTTGAGCTCTTGTTCTACCTCCATTGTTGACATTCTTAGAGCTTGATTACTCTCAATCCCTCCAATGATTCTTGCTTGTTCTTGAGGGAAAAGAGAGAGGAGATCTAGATCCACATCTCCACCAATCACTTTCTCCTCTATGTGAGGGGAACCCCTTGGATCTTGATCTTGGAGTTCTTTGTGAGCTCCTTGTTCTTCCTCTCATATTTCTCCATAGCTTTTGTTGTTGTGAAGGGATTTGAGTGTGAGGGACTTGACCACTTCGTGTGTTCTTGCCATTGCATTAGTTTCATCGGTTTGAGTTCTCCACGGTGATACGTGGAAGTGAGAAGTTGAGAAGCTTACTACCTTTGGTACTTAGTATCCTTGATATTGTTCTTCGTGGATGCTTTGGCGTCCTAGAAGCTTGGTGGTGTCTCGGAGCTCAATCATTGTGGTGTGAAGCTCCGGGGTCTCCAATTAGGTTGTGGAGATTGCCCCGAGCAATTTGTACGGGTACCGGTAACCGCCCCCAAGGGTTGCCACGTGTACGGGTTCGGTGACCGCCCCCAAGGGTTGCCATTTGTACGGGTTCGGTGACCGCCCTCAAGGGTCCCTTAGTGGAATCACGACATCTTGCATTGTGCGAGGGCGTGAGGAGATTACGGTGGCCTTAGTGGCATCTTGGGGAGCATTGTGCCTCCACACCGCTCTAACGGAGATTAGCATCCGCAAGGGTGTGAACTTCAGGATACATCATCGTCTCCCCGTGCCTCGGTTATCTCTTACCCGAACCCTTTACTTATGCACTTTACTTTGTGATAGACATATTGTTTATTGTAATATATCTTGCTATCACTTAGTTGTTTATCTTGCTTAGCATAAGTTGTTGGTGCACATAGGTGAGCCTAGTTGTTTGTAGGTTTTGTGCTTGACATATTAAACGTTAGTTTTATTCCGCATTTGTTCAAGCCTAAACCTTAACTATTTTAAAGCGCCTATTCACCCCCCCTAGGCGACATCCATGTCATTTTCACTCTACTAATTTCCATCATGAGTGTAACTAGCCAAGCCTTGCCAGCTCCAATGCAGCACACATCACTGACGACAACCACCCATTACAATAGCTAGCCGATCGCTGCTCCAGGCACTACGGGCCGTTGCAACCGCTCCACTTTCTTCTTCACTTTTCCAGATGCAAGCACAACAGCGCCACGACCCGAGAATCTCGTCGTCGACCAAGGACACTGCAACCCGAATCTCGCCGCGGTGGTGGAGCTGCAGTGCACCAACCGGTACGCCACCCGCGGATATCGTCGGCGCCCGGAAGTTGCTGCGTCTCGCACACCTCGCCGGGCAGGGAGCTGCAGTGCAGCACATGGTGCTGCCCGCCGATAGGTACAGTCGCAATGCAACGGTGTGATGCTGCACGCCGGGGCAACGAGGCTCCAGCCTTGAGTGGAACAAAGGGTTGGACGTGGGCCATCAGCGTCGCCGCGTTGCTGTGTGAGTGTGTGGCGAAGTCCATGTACGAGCACCGCCTCGGTGAAGTGGTCCACCCCGTGAATGCAGCACAACGTTTGCTACAATTGGGACAAAGTACACAACTCGTCGCTGGTTGATGCTTCACAAATCGTCGCCCGTCGCGGCCATCGTCACAGCATTTCCGGCAGTGTTGTATGGTTGCAATGGAGCGCTCGCCGGATGCTCCCTACCGGCACTGGAACGAAGAGCTCAACGGTGCTACAACGGAGTGCTGGCAGGCGGCCTCGACAGTCGACGCTGCAATGGAGTGCTGACCAACAATCTTGGAGTTGCATCGCGACAGTGTAATGGAGGCTCACCGGTGTTTCTTTGGAGCATTCAGCGGAGGACACGGTCTACTGCACCGGCAACGAGTAGCACCAACGAGTGGGTGGACGAGTGCCGATACAAAAAGAGAGGGATGCTTGGTAGGGGCGTATGCTGCGGGAGAGCTATTCAAGATCAGCGAGAGGGCAAAGCGGCGGTTGTGATGCTGTGTATCTAATGGCTATGGAGGTGACTTATATTTCCCACAAATCAACCGGATGATTTGTAGCAGCCTCCTTACTTTAATCTCAATGTTCTTGTTCGGTTACAAGGGGTATACGAGTACTTATATTAGCTAGCTAACCTGCCATCCAATACTAGTCCTATTCGTTTATTGCTTCGATACCTACACGGACACTAACAAGGCACACATGTACTGAATTGGACAAGACACACGCGCACGCCGTGTTTATCTCTATCAATCACCCCTTAAACACACACATGTCGTCATGTCACAATTCGAATGTCGATCTTCGTAGCATCGCCAAAACTTCTCTCGATCCAAAGCCTTGGTCCGCATGTCCGCTAGCTGATCATCGGTGTGATTGTAGTTGACCTCCATCTTCTCTTCTTCCACGCAATCCTTCATGTAGTGATACATCGTATCAATGTGCTTGCTCCTATCACGCCGCACTGGATCCTCGCGTAGAAAAAACATAGACTGCTCACTGTCATCTTTGAGCATCACTTGTTCCGGATCTCGATCCATTAGATCACCATGTAGCCTTCCTAACCAAACACCTTGACACTCTGCTTCATTTGAAGTCAATGTCACCACTTTCTGCTTTCGTGATAGTCAGCTTACTACGCTTTCACCAAGGAAATATGCCACGTACGAGGTACTCTTACGGTCGTCAACAATTCCTTCCTTGTCACTATCACTGTAGCCGGGTAGTTTCACCATCTCCTTTTTGCTCACCTCAAGACGATGTTGCATTGAAGAATCAATTGGGTTGCAACCTTTCATGCCACAACTTTCAAGTACCTTCCTTGCGTATGCCTCCTGGCATAGTGTGATCCCTACCGACTTTTGATGTACCCTCTGGTCCGAGGTAGCAACTCAAAAGATCTAGATCATCCATCTTGAAAAGTTCCTTCATTTGTAGTTTGAACTTTGCAATCACCTCTTCATCTGCTCCAGTAATCAATAGATCTCGTCGTAGATGCCAACTAGTAGACGATCCTTCCTTCACCTCTCTTGTACATTGCATGCTTCAGTGGGGCTTTCTCAAATCCAAGAGAAATCAATGTCCGATCAAGTTTGATGTTCCACGCCCGAAGGTCTTGCCATCGCGCATACAAGACTTTGTGTAGCTTCAATACCTTGTGTTCTTCTCCCTCTTTGATGAAGTTCGGTGGTTGATTCACATACACATCTCCTTCTATCTCACCGTTCAAAAACATGGATTTTACATCCATGTGATGTATCTTCCATCATTCTTGAGCCGCGAGAGCGATGAGTAATCTCATCGATTCCATCCGTGCAACGGGAACGAACACTTCTTCAAAGTCCACACCTTCATCTCGCATGTACTTTTTGGCCACTATCTTTGCCTTGTGCTTCACACAATTTTCTTCTGACATCTTGTTTGATCTTAAATTCCCACTTGAGCCCCATGTATTTTTCATTGTTGGAAAGATCCACAAGCTCCCATGCATTATCGTCGTGGATTGACCCCAACTCTTCTTTCATAGCATGACGCCAACACTCCTTCGTATTTGCGTCTTTAAATTTCACCGGTTCCTTAGCGTTTGCCAGACATTGTCGCCCACTCACTTCTACTTTTACCGGATCAATTAACACCGGTTGTAGCATACGGGTGTAGGTCCTTTCCTCCATTACCGTCGCAGCAAAAAGAATCTCTTGTACTGCGTACAATTTTGCTGGTGCAGCTGGGGTCTCTTCCAGCATACCTTCACGACAAGGGCTACTGGTAGTCGCAATGCCATATCTTCCTTGCTGATCCTCAGGGACAATACGTTTTTCGCTGCAAACCGACTTGCTGCTTGCTCGACACTTCGGCCCTTTTTTCTTTCCTGGACATGTAGCACCTTTTAGTCCATCAACTAGGCCTCCACGTAGTGACGTGCTCCCTTGAACAAGGGTGTTGGCTCCTAAAACTTGTGCATCTTCATGAAAATGCACATGGCCCCATCCTCGTGACCACAAATGCCGCTTGCACCGCAACGCGTGTTGCTCACTGGCTCGACCAACGCAACCAAATGATATGACGCATCACGCGTCGCGTTGTTGCTTCTTGGTGTGTCATCGCTGCTTCCTTTCGGCACTGTAGCTATCACCCCTCGTACATACACACCTATATGAGCACCTGGACTATCCACATCGACAACCGTACATGAAGCTTCATGCCTCGTGTCTTGGACTTCTGACGCCACCTCTTCTCCTGTTAATGGATAGCGTGACAAGGCTGGTGCATACGTGTTTACTTTTACATGAATATACTTTGATTCATGGTCTTCAGGCGTTATGTACGCTGAACTGACATTCGTGTTCGTAGCATCGACACAAATTTCATAATTATGTCTCGCGTCGATAGCTTTGACACGAGTTCCAAAATCATCCTTCCTGTTTGTAACAAGATTGCCTCTCCACGGTCGAGCGCATGCAATGAGCGCTTCCTTCGCTCGAGCAAATTTAGCATTTACACCCATAGCATTGATGTAAGTTTTAGAATCACCCTCCTCATCCGTAGCATAGGTACGGGCTTCCGAACCATGATCTTGAGAGAAAACTTTTCCTTCATGGAGCGCGACAATTTCTTTAGGCGACACATAAAGAACTGGATCCTCCTCGTCCACGAGTTCACACATCAACATCATGTCACCTTCATCTCCTTGCTGGGCCGTGTGTAACGACTAAGATGCGGCGCTATCCTTATTTGGGGGCGACGCCTCAAAAGGGGAAAGGGGCGCATCTCAGCGTTTCACAAGCAGGATAACATTATCATTACATAAATACAGAGATGAGTATTAAGATTCGGCTTACACTTGTCACATGCTAGATTACAATCCGCACAAGCATTCATCATTCATACATAAGACAGGGCCAACTACGGACAAGATAAACAGCAAAATGATGCTATCCCGCCTTGCTAGTCCCATGATCATGACCATGCGCCTCTAATCCTTGGGATATGTCACGTATAGCCTGCCACTGGCCTCATCGAACTCCCACCTCAACTGAGTATACTCGGGAACGTCTGCTTCTGCAGTACCTGTACCTATGGGTGGTTGTAGTAAACTATGAGCCACAAGGACTCAAAAATCTCATGACCTTGGTATCGAGTCAAACTAAGTCAATGGGTGAGGTAGGGTTAAGTGTTTGAGTTTGCATCATCCTAAGCATATATGGTGTCTAACTTATGAAGAATAGAAATAACTTATGGTGGTCTACGTAAGATGATCGAGATCTAAGAATGATCACTAAGTGATCCTGAACACCTACTTACGTCATTCATAACCCCATCGTGTTCTCAACCAGAAAAGGAGCTCTAAAAGAAATAGTCACGGTTACGCACACAGTTGACAGGTTTTATTTAAGTTACTTTAAGTTGTCTAGAACCGAAAGTTAACAAAATCTTCATGTTTGCCACCTAACCGCGGGCACGACTTCCGAAAGATTTAACCCTGCAGGGGTGCGCCAACTAGTCCATCAAAAATTACCAGAAGCTGCATAGTAATACTCTACCACAAAACTCGTGATCTCGTCGGATTCCTTAGTGGAAAACCTCAACTCTGAGAAGACCCAAAGTCTCACCGAAATCCCAATGTGCAAGATATCTTGTAAAAGGTAAAACTAATCCAACAAGGCCGCCCCGCGTGCCGACACTCCTGATAGGAGCCGCGTATCTCGTTCTCACGACATGACCAGATGAGCTAGACGTCGGGTTGGCTAAACCATGGGTGACCAAGGGGCGCCGGACATCACTCAGGTTGGACCGACACTCATGAGGAGCACTGGCCCGGGTTTTTGGTTAACTCCTCGGGGTAGCTATTCCCTATGCTTTTTATTAAGTTGTTAGAAAATTTAACTCCAAGGTTGGGCCTGGCTAGAAAAGCTTTAATCTAAAATGAATTATGAAGGGGGTCCCCATAACCCGAACGTGTTAGGAGCGCTCAGTTAAGGAATAAAACACCGGTAACCGAAACTAAGATGGGAACAACGAAACAAATCACCCGTCAAAAGGCTAGGCCTTCCGCTATTTACCAAGTATATAGGTGCATTAATTAAATAACAATTAAAATATGATGATATCAAATGCCCATGTTATCACATGGACCAGTTGGCACCTGCAACTAGCAACGCTAATACATTAGTGGTTGAGCAAGCCTAACTTAGCCAAACAATATGTGCTAGGAGGGGAGGTGTTTGATGTTTCATGGCAATGTTTGATGGCCTATATATTATGTGGTAGGCAGCGGAGATGTAACGAAAGAAACGTAGCACTAAGCATAACAAAGCTAGAAACGGTGTCAAGGTCACGATCATCTTGCGTGTGATTTCTTCAGAGTGGAACTCTTCCTGATCTTCCTGCGCGAACTCACCGGACTCCTCGAACTCGTTTCCGGACCTAGTAGCTATCCAAAAGAAACAAACATAAAATAAACACCAACAATTGATAATGCAACAATGCATGGATGCACAACCCTTAATTATGCGCATAAACAATCCTACACACATAAACAAGTTGGCACCTCACCACAAAGTGACATTTTTGCAGAACTGCTCAACTTTGGAATCCAGTGCCACCATTGGATTCCTTGAGTTTTTCTACCCCAAAACCATATATCATACTGCTATATATGCATGCAGAAAAACACCACAAATTAGAAAAGAAAAACCACACAGGATCGAATCTATTCATGTCAAGAACAGGGGCTGTTCTTGCACCTGCCAGATCTGGTACTAACCAGATTAGGAAAATCCCTATCTGGACTATTCCAAAAATGGAATTGCCACATCAACAGAATAATTAAAAAAATAAAATATCACAATATTGACAGGGGGGCACTGGTCATATGCACCAGGGACCCTAGAGTATGCATGTGGGCCCTACACCCTACAAGACAATAATACAGGCAGAAATAAAAGGGTCTGGCGGGGGATTGAACCCACCACCTTTGCCTACACACGCAACACCACTACCACTAGGCTACATCAGCTTGGCTGAACTAACAGGGTGCTCGGGTTGGAAAACCTGCACTTCCCATAAAACCTAGGTCTCCCAGGGAAGAGAGAAGGGGCGCTACCACTACGCTAGCAGGGGGATTCGAACTAAAGGGGGCTCGACCTGTTTTGAGCTAGCCCCCCAACGGAGGTTGGTCTCTTTCCTCCACACAGAGAAGAAGACAACGTTGTCGACGGCTACTCCGGCGGCCACCGGAGGAGCAGAGCCCCGGCGGGGTGCGGAATGGAGGGGGCTATCGATTCCCAGGGTGTGGAGCAGCTGCATGCACGAAGGGGAGCAAGAACATGGGAAAAAATATAGTACGCGTACTCTGCGACTATGTTCGGAGCTCGGAAGAGGCGATCTTTGCAAGCAGATGGCTACGCGTACGGGGCACTAGAGCACGAGGGATTTGGCAGACACGGAGAGGGGTATACCGACTATACCTAGGACATGAAGTGGTGGACAGATGCGCAATGGAGATGTCGCGAGAGGCCGGCTGTGACGCCCTCGATTTGATCGTACGCTAATCATACACGCAAATGCATACAACCAAGCTCAAGGACTCATGGGAAGATATCACAACACAACTCTAGACACAAAATAAAACATACAAGCTTCATATTACAAGAGAGGAACCTCGAGGGCTAGAATACAGAAGCTTGATAAACACACGAGTCAGCGGATGCAACAAATATCTGAGTACAGACATAAAACATGAGGTGCCTTAGAGAAGGCTAGCATAAAGATACAACGATCGAACGAGGTGAGGCCTCCTACCTGGGAACCTCCTAACTACTCATGGTCTTCAGCGGCCTCCACGTAGTAGAAGGCACCGTCGGGGTAGCAGTAGTCGTCGGCGGGATACTCCATCTCCTGCGCTTCATCATCTGGTCGCAGCAACGGCTCAAGGGGGAAAAGGGGGAGCGAAGCAACGGTGAGCACTCATCCAACGTACTCGCAAGACTGACATCAGAACTATGCTAAGTATGCATCAGTACCAAAGGAAGGGGTTTATATGTGGACTAACTGCAGCAATGCAAGAAAGAGAGAGAAGTCCTAGTCCTTTCGAAGACTAGCATCTTCAGGGGTCTTGCAGCAATAGTGGTGAGTAGAACAGGTAACACAAATAATAGTCATATTGTTGCAGCAATATTAAAATGAGGTCACGCTCACAGATTCTTCCTCGACTCCCTGCAAGGAAGAAATCCCGGAGCACAAATCCAAGTCGTCCTGTAATCGTGGACACGACTATTCGAATAGAGAAGTTCTTCCCTGCAGGGGTGCACAACATATTCCCCGTCACGCTCAATAAACTCTGGCCAGACACACTTTTCTGGGTCATGCCCGGCCTCGCAACATCGACACGTCGCAGCCCCACCTTGACTCAATAGAGAGGCCAGCCTGCCGGTTTAATCCTAAGCACGCAGGGGTCATGGGCCCATCACCCTTTGCACTCCTGCACGATGCGTGGGCGACCGAGGTCAGTCCTAGCACCCCTCATTACAAGCGCGATGCCTATTCGGACTACTCGGGCGCGCGCCGCTCCATTGCTGACATCTCAAGAGGTTCGGCTGACACTGCGACGTCGAGTATCCATAATTCTTCCCACGTAGACGGTTAGTGCGTAATAAGGTCTCCGACCAACCTAGATCAAATACCCAAATCCATTAACATTTTAAATAACTCATCGACACATCCACGCGGGAGTCCACCCGCCTAGCATTTATTCATCAATCACAGTAACACGGTCAAGTAACTGTGTGGTTGTAACATCAGGGAGATCCAAGGTATCACCCTCGTTGGATTCCGAACGATGTAACCGTCAAGGTGGACTTAGAGGAATCAGCCTCGAGGGTCTCACACTTGAGGGGTTGCACGACAGAGTCATCGTCGGGAGTGGTGAAGGAGGAATCACCCTTGATAACCACGACCGACTAGCTGCACTACAAAGCTAGCATCATGAGTACTTCACGAGGTGTCACCCACGGTACCCGATAGTAGCTCTGCAGCGTCGTACAACTAAGGGGATGTAAGTGTTGTGTCGGGTCTTGGCTCATCGATCAGGGATCGAGACTTGATGATAAAGCGGGGCAACTCGACTAAGGGGTTGGAGGGGATGACTAAGCCACCTATACTAAGCAGTTTAAAGTGTGGTACTGGAAAGTAGCAGTTCATCAAAATTAGGCTATGCATCAGATATAGGAGCTAACTACAAGAGTAGAAAAATTCTAATGCAAGCATGAGGGAGAAAGAAATGAGCGATATAGGAACAATCAAGGGGGTTTGCTTGCCTTGTTTCTCCGCGGCAAAGGGCTGATCGTCGGGAGGGTAGTCGTACCTGACAGCAACGTTAGTCTCGGGGTCTAACGGTAAGAAAAGGGGGGAAGAAACAATAAATATAACACCTATGAAAACACTAAGCATGACATGGCAATATGCAGGCCTAGGCATGAGCTAGCGCAGTGCTATCCATCATAGACAGGTCGGGAAAATATCGGATGATATTTCCCGCGTGTGTCGCTAGTTCCGGTCAAACAAAAACGATGGAAAAGTTCCACGTTTGCTATGCTAGGGACGCGAGACACACAAACGGATAGCGTATTCGGGTTTCTCTCGATTTGGTGATCAACTTTCATGTTCAAAATATTTTCATGTGGCTTACGGTTTATTTTATATTAATTTTTAAACTTTTATTCGATATTAGGATCAAACAGATTTAAATAATTCACATATTAGTTAGGACATCAGCGGTCAATTAGTAGGGTTGACTAGTCAAATATAAACAGTGGGTCACATGTGTGAGAGACATATTTTAATTTTTAGATTAACTAATAAATAATCAGTTTAATTAGTGGGAGGGACCCACGTGTCATACTATCTAAAACAAATAATTAAACAGATTAATTAACAGTTTCACTAATTAACCTATTAATCTTAATCGTCATATTAACTAATTTATTTATTATATAATATTATTTTTCTTCATTTTAAATTTTGTTTTTGTGTTTTTTTAGGCACGGGTCCGCATGTCATTTGGATAGTGAGCAAAGATATACTACATCTACACCTAATTCGTACACACACATTTTATACATACATTCATACATATATAAACTCGTACATACATATCCTTGCACATACATACACACATATATATCCATACACACATATATACCCCTGCGTACATACATACACTTATATATATATATCCTTTTCCTTTTATTTTTTCCTAAACAACCACAGGAGCTAATCCCCTCCTCCTCCTCACTAGTAGGAGGGAAACGACACAGGGGCGAGGTGGAGGCTGTCGGTCACGGTGCGGGGCATGGGAATGGGGCCGGAGGGGAGAGTCCGGAGCCTAGGGGCTCACCAACGGTGAAGGGGATGCAGAGGCCCGGTGTAGAGGTGGCTGGCGGTGGTGAGGTGGGGCAGTCCGACGAGGTGGAGGCCGACCGGTGGTGGTGGTGGTGGACGGGGGCGACGGAGACCGGAGGTGGTGGTAGCCGAGGCGCGGTGCAGGAGGGTCGGCCGGTGGCACAACCAGCCGTGGTTGTGCACACACACGCGCAGGCACACCGGACCATGGCCTTGTTCAGAGCTAGCAGCAAGCAGCAGCAAGATGCGGCAGCAGTAGCAGGCATCAGCAGTAGCAGCCGCAGCTAGCAGCACTAGCGAGAGGGAGCAGCGGTGCAGCCGCACAACAGCAGTAGCATCAAGCAACACGGCAGCACACTGAGCAGTGGCTAGCAGTTGCGCTGCATCTAAACAACAAGTAGCACATCAACAAGACCATGGAGTAGCAGGCTAGTAGAACACATCAACAGCCACAACATAATAGGAGGAGCAAAAAGCAACGAGCATCACCGGCAAAGGAGCAACAACTCAGCACAGCCGCAGCTGAGTGCATCCACGCGTGGGCATGGGCGCTGGGCTCGGCTGAGGCGTGGTCGGCCTCGGCCTGGCGCGGTGGAGGGCCGGCCGTGGTGGTGGTGGTCGGCCTCCCCAGCGAGGGGAGAGGGCTAGGCTCGGTGCTGGGTGGTGAAGGGTTCCGTGGTGAGTGACGTTGGGTGAGGGAAACGAGGGGCGAGCGACGGCTGCTTGGGGAGGGAACGGGGAGCACTGGGCTCGTGGGGTGGGTTCGGTGGGGGGAGTAGGGAACAAGGGGTGGATCCCTCGTCGGGATGGGGAGGGTGCGTGGTGGCGGCTGGGAGGGAGTTATAAGGGAGCATTAGGTGTTAGGGTTTCCACGTTGTTAAATACCCCGTGGGTGGAAGTGGGCTGGGGTGGCCAGCTGGGCCGGTTGACCTAGTTGCGCCGGGGCTTTTTTTTAATTTCTGTTTTAGTTTCTTTTTATTTTAGTCAACTTTTTAGTTTCTTCTTATTTTTAGTGAACTTAATTACCTTCAAAAATAATGATTCCTAAAGAGCAATTTCCTAAGTAATCTTTGACACTCACCGAACATTTTTATTTTGACATTGGAAAAACTTTTATCGTTTGAATATATTTAAATTTGAATTTGAATGGCTTTGAACTAACGCAAGATTTAACAATAGTAATCATGGTGACGTGGCATCATTAGCATAGGATTACTGTAGCTTAATAACAGAGATCACTATAGCAAAAGCTCAGGATGTCACAACTCTCCCCTACTAACAAGAATTCTCGTCCCGAGAATTAAGAGGTAGAAGGAAAGAGCTCAGGGTATTCATCACGAAGATGATCCTCGTGTTCCCAAGTGGCTTCATCTTCAGAATGGTTTGACCACTGCACTTTAAGGAATTTGGTGACTTCGCGACGAGTCTGACGTTCAGCCTGATCGAGAATGCGGACCGGATGTTCTTTATAAGAGAGGTCTTGTTGCAGCTCAAGCACATCATGATCCACTGCTCAAATAGGATGCTTGAAGCAGCGACGGAGCTTAGACACATGGAAGACATCATGAACCTGAGAAAGGTTCGCTGGCAGTTCCAATTGATAAGCTACTTTTCCACGCCTTTCGAGAACAATGAATGGACCAATATAGCGAGGAGCTAGCTTGCCCTTGATCCCAAAACGGTGTGCACCTCTCATTGGTGTGACACGAAGATAAGCCTTTTCGCCAGGTTGATAGACCATATCTTGATGATGACGGTCATACTGACTCTTCTGACGAGACTAAGCAGCCTTCAGATTCTCATGAATAATGCGTACTTGATCTTTAGCATGTTGGATAATATCCGGACCGAAGGGTGATCATTCCATTGGATGGTGGCTCTGTAATTTCATACGAAGCAAAGTGTAAAGGATACTTTGGAGTCAAGTATGTCCACGAGAGTCAGGTTTCGATCCTGTGGAAGTTTCGGTTATGGGTCCACCATGTGGGATAAGAGTAGGCAGAGTGGTGACATCTTATACGGTCTTGGTAGCAAGACATGTCAGAGGATAGCATGTCAGTTATGTTGGCAACAACGTCGGTAGCAAGGGCGGGGAACGAATAGAACCATTTTCCTGCTTGTTGGAACGAGGCGGACCAATAGGCAAAGTTCTCGTCCACCGGCGGCCACCGGAATGTTATCCACAATAGTAATAGGGTCTTACTGACAGAGTTGTATATCGAGGTTGTTACCTAAGCAGGGAATTAACACTGCTTGGATAAGTTATGCCACAAGAAAGGTCAAACAGACCAATGGGAAGGAAAATATGTTCACACACACAAGTATTAAAGTATACCATTCCCAAGGAAAACATAGAGTATGGTATACATGATAAGTCATCAAGTACATAATCATTTTGATAAAAGGGCAAGGAGAATCATGATGTTTACCCATACCATACGGTTTGGATAATTGATCAGGAACAATTTAGCATTGCGCTTCCAATGTTCCTCTTGACATTTGAAGTATCACATCCGTGCTTCGGGATAGCTTTGACATGGTCATCCGATAAAGGTCGGACCTTGGGTATACAAAAGGATCCATGAGGAACAACTTATAAAATTTAGTCATACAATTTCCTCATGGGAGAATGGCTAACCTTACCAAGGGAGATAATATAACAATAGGTCCTTTGGCCCGGTGTGCTAGACAAGACATCATCGTATCGGGTTACATAAGACCAAAGTTATAATTATTGGAAAATGTTCCAACCATCATATCTGCCCGATATTCAGACATGATTGGTGTCAGGATACCTCATTCTCAGGGTGCCTGAGAAGAAAAGGGGACCACCAAAAACAAACGAGATGATAATGCAAGATTCTTGGGATATGAACTACGAAAGCAAGTTTTGGATCGTGAGTTGGATTGTAAGACACATGAACACAATGTCAAGACATTCCTGCCGACATTGAATTATTACAAGACAATGCAACCGAGTTCTATTTTGAGAACCATCATAAAGGATATCAAGGCCCTTGCGTAACCTCGATTAGCTCTTATGAAGGAACTTCTTTTGCCTTGATCAAATGAGTCAGTGGCTTGGGGTACTAAGAGAAGTTATATGAGGTGAAGATAGCAAATCTTCAAAACATATAACACTTTGCACATGCGTGAATGATTTGGTATTTCCCGAGAGGAAGCGAAACAAAACTTTCACATATTCACGGCGGCAAGAGTGCACGTGAACTTTGGGAAAACCACTTCTCCTATCAAACATATTCTTCATGATCTAGGCACAAGGATAATGGTTTCAAGAGCTTCATTGTGGAACATGGAGAAGTTGAGGGTGTGGCTGATGGGCTCAACAACAATCCCTCAAGATTTTTACACAGATGAATTTCCAAAATTATAATATCAAGGAGATAGCATTTGTCAAATCAAATGGTATAATGTCGTATGCTCGAGGGAACAACAATAGTTAAACATTGGTCGAAGGTTGCACGCGAAAATACAAATTGAGTAGCACGACCAATGCTAAAATGGTGAGTCAACAACCATCACTCTAAAAATGACACTACCAATCATTAACTTCAAAGCAATAGGGTTGCGACAAGTACTGGAATCAGACATCAAAGTTAACTTGTTGGTATTCCGGTTTGAAACAACACGGGACCAAGCAATGAATGGTGATGGCGAGAAGTATCACCATACCAAGAATTCTTAAGAGGTGCATCAATTCTCACAACACTCTTGACACAAAAGATGGTAATACTCCAAGGTAGAGCATAACATAAGCTGAATTAGCAAGGAACTCAAAGGACAACACAAAACACGAACACATTTGTGTTGGAGGGAAGGCAACAAGGATGTCAATGATAATACAAATCATCGAGGCGCAAGGATGGTATTTCTCATCATGCATTCGATTGATACCCTGAAGGAGCTCAGAATGCTGATGATGATCACCACACATTTGTCAAGAAGTTTCATGAAGGTATAATCGCTTAGCGACGACATCGAGTAAAGGAATAATGAAGCGAAAGGTTGTCAAAACCATAGATAAGACTGCTAGCACCGAATCGAGATTGCCTTTCAAGACAACCAACATGATATTGAAAGATCGATGTAAGCTTATTGCACTATTGGATTTGGGTACAAGGGATGAAGGACATAGGTAGCATGGTCAAGCTCTAGCATGATGAAGATGATGTAGCCTAACAGCTTGGAAGGACATGATCGTCTACAAACTCCCAAGCGAGGAATATTACTAAGAGTTGTTGAATCATAGTGCATACTCGATTCAGTTATCGGTGTCCTTGAGTGTCCAACAACTCAAAACACGAGGAAACTGGAATCACCGTAATATCATAGTTGATGAGGAGCTCACAAGAATTTATGTAGCTCCATGATATCCTCGGGATACAAGGGATAATACTCAGAGGTACATCAGAATAGAGGTTAGACTCGTGTATTGATTGGTGGAAGACAAGCACTTTAACTTGTCTACATATGAGATCAAAGGAGAACAATCATGGTCCGAACCACGGTTGCAAAGTACCAAACCACAAATACGAGATCAAATCATATAATTAATGATTATTGATACGAGAAGCTTCTATGATAGGATCAACATCGTGTCCATGGGCATGAACACGAGTTCAAGGTCGACTCCCACTTCATCAATGATGCATCTGCCATTTACTCCTCGCCTTTGATGAGGTTGTAGCTTGGAAAGATTATCTGGCAAAACACCAGAAGAGCAAAACTCGTGAGAAACTCTTCGGATAATATTGATTTAGAAAGGCATAGGTTCAACCCATCGGGGCATCTTAGGAACATATACCACAACTTCAAGAGTAATTAACACATGCTTGACAACAGAGCATGGCTGACAAAAGCATAGGATAGAACCTATCAGAGGGAGAAGACACACTTTACCGATGGCATCATGTATCAAGGGAAGCATGTTACAATTGTTTTTGAATGTAAAGGATGTCATTAGATAGTAACCCAACAATGGTTCTGACTGTCCACAAGGGACCTGATGTGAGTATCGGTACTCAATCAGAGGAAGATAGAATGCAAGGCATCAGATTTTAGAACATCTGAAAAATATCAATACTTAAATACCAAATGAATTTATGATTTCCAGGTTGGTGTATCAGATTCAAATGCTCCGATCAAATATAAGTAAGCTGAATGGACTTAGATGGACAATCAATCAAGGTTGATTTGCCGAGAACGAGCTCATGTTGGGAAAAACATTTGAGCCGAAAGATAATTTACAAGGATCAATTGATGATTTTTGTGCAATCACACACATGTAGAATCAATAAGCTCAAAGGACAATCACAAAGGATTTTAATGAATGCTGCTAGACATATGAATTTAACCATAACATAAGGAGGTGAGAAAGGTCATGCACAATAGGCTATAGAGGATTCCGGAAGATTGAAGAGTAATTCCAAGGGCTTTGTGAAAGACATGAATAATTGAGGACAAACGAATCCTCGATAAGATAATTCGTCGCATCTCGTAAAAACAAGAGCAGTTGGAAAAGAAAGTATGAACGACAGTTGTATGTAGTCATCCATTGATGTTGGTGGAGGAAGGGAAATCGCAAAAGGAAAGAGCACAAGTTCTCGAGAGAACATCGAAGAGTATCTTCGAAGTCTTCTGATCAATCAAGCCATCATCTCAAATGAGGGTCTCTCCGGGAGGAATTAGTTACGAGAACCTAGAGTTAGAGTTAGTAAAATATTTAACCCGAAAGAGAAGAGAGAGTAGAACCCACAGTATAGAAAAGGAGTAAAAGATACTAATACCACCCGATTGAGATGTGGGCCCGTAAGCCACAACATCAAAGTTAGTAAGTTTTTCAAGTAGTAGACTCAACTTCGACCAAGGAGTTGGAAAGGGGGCTACCTACAGGCAGTCGACTCTGGTACCAACTTGTGACGCCCTCGATTTGATCGTACACTAATCATACACGCAAATGCGTACGACCAAGCTCAAGGACTCACGGGAAGATATCACAACACAACTCTAGACACAAAACAAAACATACAAGCTTCATATTAGAAGCTAGGGGCCACGGGGGCTAGAATACAGAAGCTCGATAAACACACGAGTCAGCGGAAGCAACAAATATTTGAGTACACACATAAAACATGAGGTGCCTTAGAGAAGGCTAGCACAAAGATACAACGATCGAATGAGGCGAGGCCTCCTTCCTGGGAACCTCCTAACTACTCCTAGTCTTCAGCGGCCTCCACGTAGTAGAAGGCACCGTCGGGGTATCAGTCATCGTCGGAGGGATACTTCATCTCCTGGGCTTCATCATCTGGTCGCAACAACGGACTAAAGGGGAAAAGGGGGAGCGAAGCAACGATGAGTACTCATCCAAAGTACTCGCAAGACTAACATCAGAACTATGCTAAGTATGCATCAGCATCAAAAGAAGGGGTTTATATGTAGACTGACTACAACAATGCGAGAAAGAGAGAGAAGGTCTGGTCCTATCGAAGACTAGCATCTTCAAGGGTCTTGCAGCAATAGACGAGAGTAGAACAGGTAACACAAATAATAGTCATATTGTTGCAGCAATATTAAAATGAGGTCTCGCCCACAGATTCTTCCTCGACTCCCTGCGGGGAAGCAATCCCGGAACAACATTCCAGTTAAGTAACAGTTGTAGTTGTATAAGATCGGGGCACAACTCCAAGTCGTCCTGTAACTGTGGACACAACTATTCAAATAGATAAGTTCTTCCCTGCAGGGGTGCACAACATATTCCCCGTCATGCTCGATAAACTCTGGTCGGACACAGTTTCCTAGGTCATGCCCGACCTTGGAACATTGACATGTCGTAGCCCCACCTAGACTCAATAGAGAGGCCAGCACGCCGGTCTAATCCTAAGCATGCAGGGGTCATGTGCCCATCACCCTTTGCACTCCTACATGATGCATGGGCGGCCGAGGTCAGTCCTAGCACCCCTTATTACAAGCCCGATGCCTATCCGGACCACGCGGGCGCGCGCCGCTCCATTGCTTATGTGTGAAGAGGTTCGGCTGATATCGCGACGTCGAGTACCCATAATTCTTCCCACATAGACGGTTAGTGCGTAATAAGGTCTCCGACCAACCCAGATCAAATACCCAAATCCATTAACATTTTAATTAACTCATCGACCCATCCACTCGCCTAGCATTTATTCATCAATCACAGTAACACGGTCAAGTAACTTTGTGGTTGTAACATCAGGGGGATCCGAGGTATCACCTCGTTGGATTCCGAACGATGTAACCGTCAAGGTGGACTTAGAGGAATCACCCTCGAGGGTCTCACACTTGAGGGGTTGCACGACAGAGTCATCGTCGGGAGTGGTGAAGGAGGAATCACCCTCGATAACCACGATTGACTAGCTGCACTACAGAGGTAGCATCATCAGTACTTCGCGAGGTGTCACCCTCGGTACCCGATAGCAGCTCTGCAGCGTCGTACAACTAAGGGGGTGTAAGTGGTGTGTCGGGTCTTGGCTCGTCGATCAGGGATCGAGACTTGATGATAAAGCGGGGGAAACTCGACTAAGGGGTCAGAGGGGATGACTGAGCCACCTATACTAAGCAGTTTAAAGTGTGGTACTGGAAAGTAGCAGTTCAACAAAATTAGGCTATGCATCATATATAGGAGCTAACTACAAGAGTAGCAAAATTCTAATGCAACATGAGGGAGAAATAAATGAGCGATAGAGGAATGATCAAGGGGGTTTTCTTGCCTTGTTGCTCTGCGGCAATGGGCTGGTCGTCGGGAGGGTAGTCGTACCCGGCAGCAGCGTTAGTCTCGGGGTCTACCGGTAAGAAGAGGGGGGAGAAACAATAAATATAACACCGATGCAAACACTAAGCATGACATGGAAATATGCACGTCTAGGCATGAGCTAACGTAGTGCTATCCGTCATAGACGGGTCGGGAAAATATGGGATTGAAAGTGCGTTATATCGACTAGAGGGGGGGTTGAATAGGAGATTTTTAGAATTTCATCACTGAGGAAATTCTTTTTGAGGAAATTCCTCACTGATGACTAACTTACAGCGGAAACAGTTAAGGATCAGTTGTGCAATCGTTCACAATAGCAGCATTACAGAGTGAAGATTATGAAAACAGATTGCATAGCAAGCAGGCACGCAGAATACAGATGATGATTTACTCAAGTGAAGAATTTGGGGTTGAGGAAATTCAGAGAAAGTCTTCAGCAAATTCTTCAAACAGTCACAGTGAAAGTCATCAACACATAATACAGAGAATGTAAAGAGTTGAGGAATTAGAACCCGATTCTTGGTGAAGACTGTTGTTGATGACCCAGTTCCAACTGCTGTGACAGTTGTACATCTGGTTTGGAGCGGCTTGGTATTTAAACCAAAGGACACCCAGTCCCGGGACACACAGTCCCTACCGTATTCTCCTTGAGCTAAGGACACACAGTCCTCGCCCAACACTCGTGGTAAGTCTTCAGGGCAGACTTCCAAACCCTCACAAACTTGGTCACTCGGCGATCCACAATTGACTGCTGGATTGCTCTAGACCATGACGCCTAACCGTCTGGAGGATGCACAATCCTCAAAGGTAAAAGGCTTCAGTCCCACACAGGAACAACTTCTTCAGTGATGCTCAATCACTAGGTTTGGTTTGTGGTTTCGGTGGGTGGTGTATTTCCTCACTGATGATTTACTCTCGAAAGCTCTGAGGAATTGGGTTGCTCTTATGACAAGTGTCAGTTTCTAACGGAGCAGCCAACCAGCTAGTGGTTGTGGGGGGCGGCTATTTATAGCCTGGGAGCATCCCGACATGATTTGACATTAATGCTCTTAAATAATATGACCGTTGGAGTGGATAAGATCAGTGACTTGGCGTGGCTTATCGAAACGGTCGGGACTCTCAACTGTGAGAGTCCTCATGTCACTCATATTCCTCACTTGAGGCTTTTGGTAGGATTTGGCTTGGGTTGAGCATCATGAGGAAATCCATTCCATAGTGTTACTTTGACCCCCTTTAACAGTACGGTGTTCCTATTCATCAAATGCGAAGAAAGTAAAATAGAAAACGAAAATCTTCACGCTTCAATTTCTTCAGAATGATTTTCTTCAGGAACCACCGATCTTCTCAATATCAATATCTTCATGAGGAATATCAATTTCATCGCAATTTCTTCGCGATTCATTTCTTCAGCTTCAGACCAATTTCTTCAACTGAAGACATATATTTTTAGGGGTCGATATTCTTCAAATATCTCAAACTCCTCAATGACCTATAGATCCTGTGTACACTTAAAAACACATTAAATACTTAACCTATAAGTCTTCAAGCCACCAAAATCACTAAGGGGCACTAGATGCACTTACACGGATGATATTTCCCTAGTCTGTGGCTACTACCGGTCAGACAAAAACGGTGAAAAAATTCCACGTTTGCTATGCTAGGTACGCGAGACAAACGAACAGATAGCGTATCCGGGTTCGTCTCGATTTGTTAATCAATTTTCATGTTCAAAATATTTTCACCTGGATTACGGTTTATTTGATATTATTTTTTAAAGTTTTATTCAATATTAGAAATTAAACAAATTTAAATAATTCGGATATTAGTTATGACATCATCGGTCAATCAGTGGGGTTGACTGGTCAAATATGACCAGTGGGTCCCATGTGTCATAGACACATTTTAATTTTTATATTAACTAATAATTAATCAGTTTAATTAGTGGGAGGGACCCACGTGTCATACTATCCAAAAACAAATAATAAAACAAATTAAGTAACAGTTTCACTAATTAACCTATTAATCTTAATTGTCATATTATATAATTAATTCATTTATTTATTATATATTATTATTTCTATTCATTTTAAATTCTGTTTTTTTGTTTTTCTTTTTTTTTTGAGGTGGGGGCCCACATGTCATTGGGACAGTGAGCAAAGATATACTACATCTACACCTAATCTGTACACGCCCATTTTATACATACATTCATACATATATAAACTCGTACATACATATCCTTGCACATACATACACACATATACATCCATACACACACATATATACCCCCGCATACATACATACATACACTTATATATACATTTCCTTTTTCTTTTCTTTTTTCTTAAACAACCACAAGAGCTAATCCCCTCCTCCTCCTGACTAGCAGGAGGGAAACGACGCACGAGCGAGGTGGAGGCCGCCGGCCACGATGCAGGGAGTGGGAACAGGGCCGGAGGGGAGAGGCTGGAGCCCAGGGGCCCACCAACGGTGAAGGGTATGCAGAGGCCCGATGTAGAGGTGGCCGACGGTGGTGAGGTAGGGCAGTCCGGCGAGGTGGCGGCCCACGAGTGGTGGTGGTGGTGGTCGGGGGTGACGGAGGCCGGAGGTGGTGGTAGCCGGCGCGCGGTGCAGGAGGACCGGACGGTGTCACAACCAGTCATGGTTGTGCACACACGCGCACAGGCACGCCTGACCATGGCCTTGGTCACAGCCAGCAGAAGCAGCAGCAAGATGCAACAGTAGTAGCAAGCGTCAGCAGCAGCAATCGCAGCTAGCAGCAGTAGCGGGAGGGAGCAGCGATGCAGCCGCACAACAACAGTAGCATCAAGCAGCGCGGCAACACACGAAGCAATGGCTAGCAGCTGCGCTGCATCTAAGTAGCAAGCAGCGCATTAACAAGACCATGGAGTAGCAGGCTAGCAGAATGCATCAGCAGCCACAACACAATAGGAGGACTAAAAAGCAACGAGCATCACCGGCATAGGAGCAACAGCTCAACACGACCGAAACAGAGTGCAGGCGCGCGCGGGCGCGGGTGCTGGGCTCGGCTGAGGCGGGGTCGGCCTCGGCCAAACGCGGTGGAGAGCCGGCCGTGGTGGTGGTGGTCGGCCTTCCCAGCGAGGGGGGAGGGAGAGCCGACGAGGGAGAGGGCTGGGCTTGGTGGTGGGTGGTGTAGGGTTCGGTAGTGAGTGACGTTGTGGGAGGGAAACGAGGGCGAGCGAGGGCTACGTGGGGTGGGAACGGGGAGCGTTGGGCTCGTGGGGTGGGTTCGGTGAGGGAGTGGGGAATGAGGGGTGGATCACCTCGTGGGGATGGGGAGGGTGCGTGGTGGCGACTGGGAGGGAGTGAGGAGGGAGCTTAGATGTTAGGGTTCCCACGAGGTTAAATACCCCCTAGGTGGAAGTGGGATGGGGTGGCCGGCTGGGCCGAGGCTTTTTATTATTATTATTTTTAATTTCTATTTTAGTTTCTTTTTATTTTACTGAACTTAATTACCTAAAAAATAATTATTCCTAAAGGGCAATTTCCTATGTAATATTTGACACTCACCGAACATTTTTATTTTGACTTTGGAAAAACTTTTATCGTTTGACTTTATTTTGAATTTGATTTTGAACGGCTTTGAACTAATGTGGGATTTAACAGTAGTAATCACGGTGACATGGCATCATTAGCATAGAATTACTGTAGCTTAATTCGAGAGACCACTGTAGCAAAAGTTGAGGATGTCACACCGGCGAAGTATGGGTTGTAGTTGTTCCGGGACAGAGAAGAAGAAGAGTCTCGGGGAGGCGACGATCGGGGGCCTGGCGCTCTTCTTTACGTCGAGGAGGCACAGGGCAATGCGGGGACGCCTTCCTGCAGCACCACAACACCGGGTGCGCGTGATACGACTCAAACGTATCGACTTTTCCAAACACTTTTGCTATTGTTTTGGCTTCATTCTTGGATGATTTGAACGAAACTAACCCGGACTGACACTGGTTTCAGCACAGATGCCTGTATGGTTTTCTTGTGTACAGGAAAACGGATATTTAGACATCCCGGAAAATTCCCATAAAAATAGAGAAAAACCACGCACCGGGAGGAACCATGGGCCAGAAGATGGGCCAGGGGGGAGCCACACGTCCCCGAGGCGACCTGCTGGCACGGCCTGCCCCCTGGCCGCGCCGGGAGGCCACCTGGGTGGGGCCCACCCCCTCTGGTGCCCTATTTTGGCTCCTATTTTGACCCGTGATGAGGAAATGCCAGAAGAGAAGTTGTTTTGCAAGTTCTCGATGCGGAGCCGCCGCCACCCTCGGTTCTTCTTCGGGAGAGCTAATCTAGAGGATGTTTTGGCCTTCAGAGAGGGGAAATCGTCGCCATCGTCATCACCATCACCACTCCACCATCCTTCCATGGCTTCTCCCATCATGTGTGAGTAATTCCCCGTTGTAGGTGAAGGGGATGGGAGAGATTGGATGAGTTAGATCATGTAATAGTTCGTCGGATTGTTGGGGGTATGTTGCCTATTATCTACTATGGTGTTTATCATCTTTGCTACTACTTGTTACTGTTAATGCCTGTCACTTTGGGCCCGAGTGACATGATTTCAGATCTTAATACCTTATGTTTTCATAAATATATTTGTGTTCTAGATCCTATCTATGAGTAGTACGCACCTATTATAGTCCGGAACCGGCAATTCCAATGGTGACAGCTTGGGACACCAAAGGGGATAGACTATAGTTTGAGGATTCCATGTATCCACTAATTGTTAATGCTTTGTTCCGGTGCTCTTTGACAGGAGCACCTTAATATCCATAAGTTCCTTTTGGCCCCGTTGATAGCGGGATGGTAGGACAAAAGATGTTGTGCAAGTTCTTATTGCAAGCACGCACGACTACCTCGGGATACATGCCTAATGCTTGATATACGCCTAGATGATCATTACTTTTCTATATGCCTTGCCCCAAGTTAAATAAATGATATCTCTCATCCATGACCAACCATCCATCTCCTTAGCCTACAGTGTTTTAATCCTGCTGGTCACAAGTAGCTTTACTTTCGTTGTTTTACTTTCGTTGCTTTGCCACTATTATTTCCGTTGCCACCATCACTTCCATATCACCATTGGTACTAATATTTCGTTGCCAAGCAAGTATCTTTCAGGTTCGGTTGAATTGACAACTCAACTGTTAAAGCTTATAAATATTTTTTGGCTCCCCTTGTGTCGAATGAATAAATTGGGTTATCTTACCCGCGAAGACTATTGCGATCCCCTACACTTGTGGGTTATCAAGACCTTTTTCTGGCGCTTTTGCCGGGGAGCATAGCTTTATTTACTAGTCTACTTGGAGTTATTTTGCTTGCTGCGATTTATTCACTATGGGTAAGAAAGGAGACCCCAAGGTTCCAATTTTACCATCCACTACGAGAAAAGGTACAGTTCTTAGCACTAGCGCTACGCTTGATTCACCTTCCGTTATGAGTAAGTTTGCTTCACCACCATCACATGTTGCTTCTACCGAGTTTGTCACTATGCCTGATACTTTTGATGATGCTTACACTACTATTGATGAGCTTGGTTTACTTGGTTATTTTATTGAGTCTCAGATTGCTAAGGCTGCTAAGCAGTCTGGAATTGAACTTCCTGTTACACGCTACCCCATTGGTAGATCTTTTGGTTACCGAGACTTGAGTGGTCTCAAGGAAAGAATTCTTGATGATGATTATCTTGAACTTGATGATGATTTATGCAGGGAACTTACAGAGTGTGCTGGTTCTCACCCTGCTTCTGTTAAGAAGCTACTTGAAAAGCATTCTATGAAGAACAAGTTTACTCCTGATCCTAAGTTTGCTTCATCTCCTATTTGCATTGAGGATGCTGATTTTCTCTGTTGATCTTTCACTTATATCCATAGTTGAAGCTGGCCCTTTTTATCGCAGAGAAGATGATGATGCTATTGCACACCTTAGCAAACTCGCTGAGTTGGGTGGCTTATTCGCTACACAGAACAAGAAGAGAAATTATTATGTTACTGAGCTATTTCCTTTCTCTTTGAAGGAAGATGCTAAAGCATGGTATGATGCACTACCATGTGGTTTCATTAACAGTCCTCAAGATTTAGCTCAATCTTTTGTTGCTAAATATTTTCCTCTCATAAGCAACATGCTGCTTTACAAAGAATTTATAACTTTAAACAGTTGCAGGATGAGCACCTCCCTAAAGCTTGGGGGAGGTATTGCACTTTGCTTAAGGCTAGACCGGTACATGGAATCCCTAAGAATGAATTACTTGATATATTTTATGCTGGTCTAACCGATGAATCTAGAACCTATCTCGATAGTTGTGCTGGTTGTGTTTTCAGGGAAAGAACACCGGACGATGCCGAAGAATTAATGGGCAAGATAGCTAAGAATCATGATGATTGGTCTGTTCCTGAACCACCTCCATCACCCAAGAAGAGAGGTATACTTTTCTTGAGCCCGAAAGATATGCAAGAAGCCAAGAAATCTATGAAAGAGAGAGGTATTAAAACTGAAGATGTGAAGAATCTACCTCCTATTGAGGAATTATGTGAGCCTACCACTCACCCACCTATGGTAGAGGTACACTCTCTTTTAGAATTCAATGCAAGTGACGTCCCTCATGGTAAGCCCCCTGATCAATGTTTAGATGAGCTTGATAATTGCATTTTCAAGCAAAATCACTTTAATGAGCGGATTCAAAACCAATTGCATGATAATTCCCTTGCTATCAAAAGTTTGCTTGATGTTTTAAGTAGAACTGTTAATGATGTTAAAGGTCTTGTTAAGCATTTTCATATGATTCAAACTCAGCTTGAACAAATTTCTAATGTGCAAAAAGATTTGCTTGCTAACAATGCCAAAAAAAGTTGATACACAGGCATATGGTATAAAGACCCGAGGAGGTACACATACCCAGGATCCCCTTTATTCGGAGGGGCATCCAAAGAGGATCGAGCAAGATTCTCAATTGCAGGAAGAAGACATTGTCAGTTCCCCGAAGAAGAAGAAACACAAGGAGGCTGACAACTCCAATGATCCCATAATTGATGAAGAACCTATTGTTGATCCTAATAGTATATCTATTTTCGATGCTGAAACTGAAGATGGTGCTGAACCTGATAAAGATAATGAGAAGATTGATCCTCCTGAGATACGAGAAGAAGAAGCACCCAACAAGCGCAAGAGATATACTAGAGAAGATTTTGTTGCAAGAAAAAATGGGAAGGAAAGAGAACCATGGGTACAGAAATCAATGCCCTTCCCAGGCAAGTCTTTCAAAACCAAAGAAGAAGAGGATTACAATAAATTTTGTGAATGGATGAAACCACTTTTTCTTCGAATTCCTTTGACTGATGCTATTAAGTTGCCTCCGTACTCAAGGTATATGAAATATATTGTCACTAATAAAATAAAAGTTCCTAATGAGGCAATATCTACTATGCTTGCTAATTACTCTTTCAGTGGCAAGATTCGTGAGAATCTTGGTGATCCATGTATACCCACCATTCCTTGCTCCATAAAAAATAATTATGTGAGGACTGCTTTATGTAATCTTGGTGTAGGAGTGAGTGTTATGCCTTTCTATTTTTTAAAAAGCTTTGTCTAGATAAACTAATCCCTACAAATATCTCTCCTCAAATGGTTGATAAGTCAACAGCCGTTCCTGTAGGTATTTGTGAGGATGTTCCCGTTGAAGTTGCTAATTGCTTGATCCTCACTAACTTTGTTTTGCTTGACATGACCGAGGATGGGAGCATGTCTATTATTCTTAACACCACAGGTGCTATTACTGATTGCAATAAAGGAAAGGTGACCTTCAATGTTAATGAGAAGGAGCACACGGTATATTTTCCGAAGAAGATTGATAAAAGGCATGGCCTTAATTCTATTGAGAATGTTGAGACTGTGAAGGTTGGAGAATGGGATTGTCCTCTACATGTGCACCACAAATACAAAACGGTTATGGTGGGGACAATATCCATTGAACTAAAGGTACCATGATTGCTTTATAAGAAGTGAAACTTTTTCCTCACATATAACACCTATTTGGTAGTAGGACTTGATCAACCTTGCTAACAAATATGTTTTATATGAGTAAAAAGAGAAGCTTGTTATGTTTTCATTTCCTTTATCTTGCATCCTCCTTGTTGTACCAAAGTTTAATGTTTTTGAAACTTCATATGTCTAACCATTGTTTCAAGTTTTACGGAAGTTTTGCAGCTTTCAGTATTTCCATTTTTTTCCAAAAGTGAAGTTGTGAGAAAAATTCCATAAAAATGAAAATAAAAAATTTCCATCAAAAAAGAGACGCATGGGCACCTGGAGACAAAAGGGGGGCCACCCTTGGTCCAGGCGGCCAGCTGGCGCGGCGTGCCCCTAGCCGCGCCCACAAGTCGCGTGGGCCCACCTGGGCCCCTTTCCAGGTACTTCTTCCTCCCTTCTCTCTCTCACTCCAAAAATCCCGATTTTTCTGCTGGAGCTCGAGTTCTTGTTGTTCTTGGAGGCAAATTTCGATCTCTCTCTACAGCCCATCATTTGCATTGAGAATTTGAGCATTTGCTCCCTGGTATATGACTCCTCCAATTAAAATTTTGATTGGTGGTCTTATTTGTGAGTATTTAGGAGCTCTTGGTGCTGTTCAATTGAGCTTGCATGCATGCTTAGAAATTTATTTGTGAAGTTTTGATGCAAGCTTATGAATAAGGGGAGTGAGTAGAATAGTTTGCTCCAACTCATTTTTGCTTAAACCTCCATTTTTGTGTTGAACCAAAAATTTCAGAAATGAGCTTGTTTGGAAAAGAAAAAGGATGGCTTGGAAAGAAGAGACCCGAGCCTACTGATAGACTAACTAGAGCTGGAGCTTCATCCTCTACTGTGAGGACAAGTTACAATGATGATATCGTGCCACCGGAGTTGTTCCACGAGACGGACACGGCACATGCCATGGCATACCCGTGTTCAGATTTCCTTATGGCGGCAGGTATTAAGGTTGAGTTTGATAACCTCTGTGCAGCTGCACGTTTGACACATCTCGTAATACGAGTGTGCAACAATATCCAAAACTCACCTATTATTTTGTCATCTAGTTTAGATATAATGATAAAACTTCCATGATTGAATTCAGATTATATGAGGATGTCTTTACCATGTCTTTGGCAGAGTTTTTTGATATTATAGGTGTGCATAATGTCGGGAAGACGACCAAAATGAACGTTCAGCCATACGAGCTGAAATCCCTATTCACTTCCCTTTGCAGTAAGGACCCGCGAGAAATTCACCGGGGGAAGATCTCCATCATCTTGTTTCCTCACATCAGGTATTTAGCATACTATATTGCTCGAGGGGTGCTAGCTCGTGAGAACACGAGTAACATTTCGGCTCCGGACCTCGCTATCTTGGCAGTCGCCCTCTTAGGAGATAACACGTATAATATTGGTGCTTTGATTGCTCGTCGCCTCGTCGCTAATAGCGGTAAAGGGCCTCACTTTAGTGGCATTTATGCCACTCTTATCCTCGGGCACCTCGGGCGCACAGTGCGCACGGATGATACGCCTTTTTTATTCATAATCTTTGATCTTACCGCTATGAAGAGGCATGAGTTTATTACTAGGACTTCCGAGTTTAGTAACCTTGTTTATATTATGAGGTTTGGCGAGCTTACTACTCGCGAGATCCGTCTACCTGCACCACTTTTGTTTGATTATACTAGCAGGAACGGGTGGTCTTTCACCTCGACTGAGCTGGACAAGTTTGTGATCCAGCAGTAGTTCCACAACCCCATGGAGGAGGTTGTTCCCGAGGAAGAAGAGCCTTCTCCTTGGGAGGCCAGCCGGGCTTTAGTGTACGCGCCCGAGGCCTCGTATGATTCTTGGAGCCACCAGTACCACTCCGGAGCCGGAGGAAGCTCCTCGAGCCTGCAGTAGCTGAGCTCAACTTAGGCCAAATGCCTAAGCTTGGGGGAGTACGTATCCTTCTCCCCTTTCATTGTATCATCCGTACTATCCTTTGTAAGTCTTTCCAGAGTTTTTGCCTGTTCTTCTTTGTTCTCTCATTGCAAAAACAACAAAAAGATTTCTCTTTTCTATTGCTTTCGTTTAACCTTTGGAAAACCCCAAAAGATTTCTTTTCTCTCTTTAGTTTGCTTTGTTTGCAGAGTTCAACTCACGTCCATGGTTGCAATTGCGCTTGATTATATCTTTCTATGATCGATCGTGCAATTGACGATGCAATAACGACGAAGACCGACGGAAGGAATGTAACAAGGAAAGCCGGTATGAACTCTACTTGTTTCTACTTTTGTACATATGCCTGTACTTATGATCTAGAGACCAGCTTGTAGCGAGATAGTGCTATGATTACAATGCTTTCCTAGTAGTTCATGCTTTCTTTGTGACTAGTCTCAAATAGCTGGAGTGCATAAGGCGTTATTGAAATTATTAGCATGCATTGCATTGTTCATGGTTTGGCATATTTGAGTGGTATTTCCCTTCAAAGAATTTTTGGATTGGCTTGGCAGATGCTTACACATGTTTATGACTAGAAGTCTATCAAGCCTTGATGATCTTTTTATTTCAGAATAGTTATATCGCTTTCATGCCCGATTAAATGTTGCTTTGTCGCTCTGCATGATTATGACCGTTATTGCTCTCTAGTTGGTCTCTTCCCCGTATTTTGCTAGCCTTCGCGTGTACTAAGCAGATTGACTGCTTGTGCATCCAAAATCCTTAAAACCAGTTGCGCCATATGAGTCCACCATACCTACCTATATGCGGTATTTATGTGCCGTCCTAAGTAAATTTGCATGTGCCGTATTTTAAATTTTCGAATGAATATTTTGTTTTGTATGCCCGAATCGCTCATGTGGCGACTAGGGGCTATCAGTATCTTCCATGCTAAGTAGGTTATTCTCAAGATATGTGTTGATTCACTATCATTCACGAGAAAGTGGCTGGTAACTGGGATGTCTAGTTCCATGCTCAGAGTCAAATCAAATTTGATGAAACAAAACTCCCCCAGGATTGTTGTTTGCATGGACGTACCCATGGATTCGGCCTGCCGTGGAGTGTGATCGATTGGTGAAGGGGGAGTTAAAAATTTACTTTTGTGTTTGGGAATCGACTATTATGTATTTAGCATGGAAGATATTGAGATCTCTTAGTTGTTACGTTCACAGTGAAAGTATACCAGCCAAAATTTTGATTTATCTATGTTCTAAAGCTCAAGCTCTGGCACCTCTACAAATCAATGCTTCCCTCTGCCAAGGGCCTATCTATTTTACTTTTCTATTGAGTCATCCTCTTCTTATAAAAAGCACCAACTATAGAGAGCATAATTGTCATTCTGAGTGTAATGTGCATTGTCCCAAAGCAGCACATTGTCTTCTGTATGATTGTGCTATTTCTTATTCTCAAATATTTATTTCTAGTCTCCTTTAATACTCCGAAGGAGCGTCTGCATTTATGTTTTGCTTCACTCTTGGGGGCTAGCGAGATACCACTCTAGTATATCAAAGTCATGTGCATTGTGATCTCGTTATGATTTTCAGTTACATATTATTTATTCTTAGTTGTTTGAAACTCTTCACATGATCGAAGGATTGCTTCGTGCATTGTCTTTGTAGCATTGCTTCAATACTTGTTGGACTTGTTCGTAGTGCATGCTTATATACATCTAATGAAGCAAAAGAGTTTTTCAAAGTTTTCTTTGTTGCGTTCAGTTCGTTGAACTGAATTGCTTGAGGACAAGCAATATGCTATGCTTGGGGAGTTGATACGTCTCAAACGTATTGACTTTTCCAAACACTTTAGCTATTGTTTTGGCCTCATTCTTGCATGATTTGAACGAAACTAACCCGGACTGATGTTGTTTTCAGCAGAGTTGTTTGTATGGTTTTCTTGTGTACAGGAAAATGGATATTTAGACGTCCCGGAAAATTCCCAAAAAATAGAGAAAGTCCATGCATCGGGAGGAACCTTGGGCTAGAAGATGGGCCAGAGGGCAGCCACACGGCCCCGAGGCGACCTGCTGGCGCGGCCTGCCCCTGGCCGCGCCGGGAGGCCGCCTGGGTGGGGCCCACCCCCTCTGGTGCCCTACTTTGGCTCCTATTTTTACCCGTGATGAGGAAATTACAGAACATAAGTCGTTTTGCAAGTTCTCGACGCGGAGCCGCCGCCACCCTCGGTTCTTCTTTGGGAGAGCTAATTTGGAGTCTGTGTTGGCCTCCGGAGAGGGGAAATTGTCGCCATCGTCATCACCATCACCACTCCATCATCCTTCCATGGCTTCTCCCATCATGTGTGAGTAATTCCATGCAATAGGTGAAGGGGAGGGGAGAGATTGGATGAGTTAGGTCATGTAATAATTTGTCGGATTGTTGGGGGCATGTTGCCTATCATCTACTATGGTGTTTATCGTCTTTGCTACTACTTATTACTCTTAATGCTTGTCACTTTGGGCCCGAGTGCCATGATTTCAGATCTGAATACCTTATGTTTTCATGAATATATTTGTGCTCTAGATCCTATCTATGAGTAGTATGCACCTATTGTAGTCCGGAACCGGCGATCCCAATGGTGACATCTTGGGACACCAAAGGGGATAGACTATAGTTTGAGGATTCCATGTATCCATTGATTGTTAATGCTTTGTTCCGGTGCTCTTTGACAGGAGCACCTTAGTATCCATAAGTTCCTTTTGGCCCCGTTGATAGCGGGATGGTAGGACAAAAGATGTTGTCCAAGCACGCACGACTACCTCGGGATATATGCCTAATGTTTGATATACACCTAGATGATCATTACTTTTCTATGTGCCTTGCCCCAAGTTAAATACATGATGTCTCTCATCCATGACCAACTATCCATCTCCTTAGCCTACAGTGTTTTAATCCTACTGTTCACAAGTAGCTTTACTTTCGCTGTTTTACTTTCGTTGCTTTGCCACTATTATTTCCGTTGCCACCATCACTTCCATATCACGGTTGGTACTAATGTTTCATTGCCAAGCAAGTATCTTTCAGGTGCGGTTGAATTGAAAACTCAACTGTTAAAGCTTATAAATATTCTTTGGCTCCCCTTGTGTCGAATCAATAAATTGGGTTATCTTACCCGTGAAGACTATTGCGATCCCCTATACTTGTGGGTTATCAGTGCGTCGAGGGGATAAACCCATGGACGAGCTCGACCACGAGCAGTCCATGGCGGGCATGGCGTTGGCGAGGGTGAGGCTAACTTACTTGGCGGCGGCAGGGCGGTGTGAGGGGAGGAATGGAGCGAGGGGAAGGACAGCTAGGGCACCTCCAACTATATA
Source organism: Hordeum vulgare subsp. vulgare (assembly GCF_904849725.1). Classification (NCBI taxonomy): domain Eukaryota; kingdom Viridiplantae; phylum Streptophyta; class Magnoliopsida; order Poales; family Poaceae; genus Hordeum; species Hordeum vulgare. Next base: position 293,235,870 of record NC_058520.1, on the reverse strand, counting down.
GAGCAAACTGGCAAGAGAGAGCCGTCTGATCCGAGCAGGGAAAAGACCAATGGCAAGATCCCTGTTCGTACTTCTGATGAACGCAAGGTAGGAGAAGCTCCTGGTCTAGGTGGGCTTTGGGCCGTAATTGGAGGGGTGGTTGGTCTCTCTCTCTCTCTCTTCTACAGCAAAAGCTCTTAGTTTTTAAAACCAGGTGCCAAACAAAATATACACCCCACAAATTTGAAAGAGGGAAACAAAATAAAAATACCTTTGAACTCACAAAAATGCCCTCCATTTTATAAAAATGGTTTTAGGATTTTTAGAGAAAATAAAAATAAACACCTATAAATACCATAAGGCACTATTTTTGCAAAAACTACCAAAAGGAAAAAAACCACACAAATACTAAGTGACACATGCACAAAATCCGACAAAATATCTAGGGGAGATCCAACATTTTTAATTGGCCAAAACATAAACTTCTATCATGGCTTCTAATTAAATTGATAGAAGGGTTTTTAAAAGGGCTATGGTGCAACAAGTGGTTTGAGAAGAAGAAATAGTTGGTCCCCATCACACATCAATCACATGCCACACTCACATATCACTCCACTTTCAATCACCAAGGGTGCACCACAAAACAAGATGGATGATGATGCCATGATGCACATGAAATGATGACACAATGTTGGGCTCACACCACATAACATTAACATGCCAAGGTTGCCATACAAGGAAGATTACAAAGGGGGGGAATTGCATTGGGGCTGTCACAACTCTCCCACACTAAAAGAGGATCTCGACTCGAGATCTATGACTGGAAGAACTCTGGGTACTCGGAACGGCTGTGGTCCTCGCGCTCCCAAGTGGCTTATTTGTTCTGAATGATGTGACCATTGCACTTTGAGGAACTTGATTGACTTATTGTGGGTCTTGCGCTCAATCTCTTCAAGTATTGCTATCGGATGCTCATGGTAGGATAGGTCGGGCTAGAGACCGATATCATGGAGATAACCTGTGCGCTCGGGAGTCTTGAAGCATCTCTGGAGCCGAGAGACGTGAAACACATCATGCACATTGGAGAAGTTGGATGGAAGTTGTAACTGATATGCAAGATCGCCTTTCTTGCCAACAATTTTGAAAGGACCAACAAAGCAAGGAGCGAGCTTTCCTTTGACGCCGAAGCGCTGAGTGCCCTTCATGGGAGACACTTTCAGATACACAAAATCATCGAGCTGAAAAGTCATGTCACGATGCTTGCTATCGTAGTAGCTCTTCTGCCGGGACTGAGCTCCTTTGAGATTATCCCGAATGACACGACACATTTCTTCTGCTTCAGCAATCATGTCATCTCCAAGAATCTGACACTCACGAGTCTGTGACCAATTGAGCAGGTTACAACACTTCCTACCATATAGAATCTCGAATGGAGCCTTGCCTGAGCTTGCTTAAAAGCTATTGTTGTATGATAACTCGGAAAATGGTAGGCAATCTTCCCACTTCATGCCAAAAGAAATCACACAAGCTCTGAGCATATCTTCAAGGATCTGATTGACTCTCTCAACTTGCCCACTTGTCTGAGGATGGAAAGTTGTACTGAAATGGATATTAGTACCCATCGCAGTATGAAAGGAATCCCAGAACTTGGAAGTAAAGATGCTTCCACGATCTGAAGAAATGAGCATAGGAACACCATGCAAAGAGACTATCCTTGACGTATACAACTCTGCCAGCTGAGCTGCCGAGATAGACTCTTTAACTGGTAGGAAATGAGCAACTTGGGTTAACTTGTCGATGACGACGAAGAAGGCATCGTTGCCTCTCTTGGACTTCAGAAACCCAGTGACAAAATCCATTTCCACATGATCGAATTTCAAGTCGGGTATAGGCAAGGGATGCAGGAGACCTGTGGGACGTTGATGCTCCGCCTTCACTCTGCGACACACATCACACTCGTTCACAAACTAAGCAATATCACGTTTCATGTGAGTCCACCAGAAGGTCTGCTTCAGATCCTGATATATTTTGGAGCTTCCTGGATGTATCGAGAGGAGGGAATTATGGGCTTATTCCATGATAACTTCCCGAGATCTCCTTTCGGAACGACAAGGCGGTCCTCGAAGAATAAGGTATCTCCGTCATCAACACAAAAGCACTTATATTTTGGAATGCTCTTTGCCAAGCCAATCTTAACTTTCTTCACCATCACATCCAGAAGTTGAGCTTGTCGGACTTGGTCTTCCAAGGTAGGAGAAATCTGGAGATTAACAAGAAATCCCTGAGGTACTATCTGAAGGTTGAGCTTCTTGAAAGATTCACAAAGATCAGGCTGGAGAGGCTTCAAAATGAGACGGTTGCAGTAAGCCTTTCTACTCAAAGCATCTGCAATGACATTTGCTTTGCCTAGAGTGAAGTTAATGCTCGAATTATAATCTTGGATCATTTCCAACCAACGAGTTTGCCGAAGATTGAGACTAGGCTAGGTGAAGATGTATATGAGACTCTTGTGATCGGTGTAGACTTCATCCAATATGCCCAACAAGAGATGTCTCCAAGTCACCAAAGCATCGACCACTCCCGCCAACTCAAGATCATGAGTGGGATAGTTCTTCTTACTTGGCTTCAACGGCCTCGAGGTATAAGCTACCACTTTCTTCTCTTGCATCAGAATTGCACCAAGACCTTGAAGAGAGGCATCACAGAACACTTGGTAAGGCTTGGAGTCATCAGGAGGAGTCAAGACTGGAATTGAGATGAGCTTCTCTTTGAGTGTATCAAAATCCACCTAACACTCTGGAGACCAGACAAACTTCTCACTCTTCTGAAGAAGGTTGGACAGAGGCTTAGCAATCTTGGAGAAGTTCTCAATGAACCATCTGCAATAGCTTGCAAGCCTAAGAAATCTTCGAAGCTGCTTCACATTTTGAGGAGGTTCCCACTCAACAATGGCCTGCACCTTTGTGGGATCAACTTTGATGCCCTCGGCAGAGATGATGTGCCCAAGGTACACAACTTCCTTCAACCGGAACTCGCATTTGGAAAACTTAGCATATAACTTATGTTCTCTTAGCTTATCAAGCACGTGCCGGAGATGTTCTTCATGCTCTTCCTCGGTTTCAGAAAAGACCAGAATGTCATCAAGATAAAACAAGACAAATTCATTCTTGAATGGGGAGAAGATATAATTCATCATCCGAGAGAAGGTCGACGGAGCATTGGCGAGACCAAAAGACATCACTGTGTACTCATAAGAGCCAAAGCTTGTCCTGAAAGCAGTCTTGGGAATGTCTTCTTCGTGAATGCGGATCTGATGATAGCCCATCCGAAGATCAAGCTTATAGAAAATCTTGGCCCCTTTCAATTGCTCAAACACTTCATTGATGTTGGGAAGTGGATACTTGTTTATGATTGGCTTCTTATTCAATGGATGGTAGTCGACACAAAGTCGGTCCGTGCCATCCTTCTTCTTGACAAACAGAACTCCACAACCCCATGGAGATGAACTTGGTGTGATCAGACCCGGACGCTCTTGCTCATCAAGCTGCTTCTTCAACTCTTTCTGCTCTTCTGGGCCCACTTTATACGGCTGGTTGCACACTGGTTTACTCCCAGGTTCAAGCTCAATTACAAACTCAACATCCCGGTGCGGAGGCATTCCTGGCAGTTCTTCAGGAAAGACATCTTCATACTCACAGACCACTGGAACTTGAGAAATTGGAGAGATCTCACCCTTCTCATTGAGGGAAAACGGACGGATCGTGTCATCACGAGAAGCGAAAATGATCACGTCCTCCGAAGGATGAGTCAACTTGACTTCTTTTGCTTCACAATCAATGTACGCCTTGTTGATCGCCAGCCAATCCATCCCTAGGATCAGATCAATATCTCAATTGCCAAGGACATAAGGAGATGACAGAAAGGAATAATTTCCCATCTTAACAGAGACATATGGGGCTAGCGTACTTGCATGCATGAATTTACCCAGAGAGACCACTCACAACGGCTTAGGCAGCTCTTCCACATGAAAATTATGCTTGGATGCAAACTGTCTAGAGAGGAACGAATGCGATGCACGAGTATCAAACAAAACCTTTGAAGTAAAAGAATTAACCGAGAGATTACCAATGATCACATCTGAGGAGTTCTCTGCTTCAACTGCATTCACCATACTGACCCTTGCAGACTTAGGGTTGAACTTCAGCATAGCATTACCTCAAGGCTTGACTGGAGGAGGAGGCGGAAGACGCTGCTGGTTGGTGCACTTGTTGGAGTAATGACCCTGCTGTCCACACGTGTGCCATGTCACCTCTGACAGCGGACATAATTGCACTTGAGGATTTCCTTGCTTCTACTGCTGAAACCTCTGCTGGAAAGTTGGGTTGGGTGGGTGGGAAGAACCACGACCACCAGATTGCTTGAACTGCTGAATCTGCCGAGGTGGAGGAGACACCCAATATTTCTGTTGCTTTTGAACCACGTGAGTTGAGGACGAGGAACTAGAATCTCTGAAGCGCTTCCTTGAGTCCTCCACTTTGAGCAAACCCGCTTCAGCCCTGAGAGCCAAATTTAAGAACTGGTCGAACTCGAGAGGCTCGTGCAAGGCAAGGGCCAGCTGCAAGTCTTCCTTCAGACCACCTCTGAACTGACAAATCTTGCTCTTCTCATTCGGGATGTCCTGTTTAGCATAACGAGCCAGCTCCTAGAACTCCACATTGTACTTGTACACAGACAAACCTCCTTGTTTCAAGCGCCTGAATTTCTCACGCATCTCTTCCATGAAACTTCTTGGAATATAGTGAGCCCTGAAATCCCCGCAGAAATCATCCCAGTTGATCATTCTGTCACGTCTGGAATCCTTCAATTGTTGCCACCACTCTATTGCTTGTCCCTTGAGCTGAAAAGTTGCAAACTTGACGAAGTCCTCTGGTCGCACATTACTGCACTCGAAGTGCTTGTTCATGTCATGAATCTAGTCATCTGCATCGAATGGCTGGCCACAGGAGGTGAAGGACTTCGGCTGGTTCACCAGGAATTGATTCAGAGTTGCAAACTGTTGTCCACCATTGTTGAAATTGCCCTGCTCCTGTTGGTTCCTCTCTTCCAACAACTGGAGCAACATCTGAGTGTTTGTATTGGTTGCCGCCATCAAAGCTTTCCATGCCTCTGGAGGAGGAGGTGGTGGAGGGTCAACACTCTCCCGATCCGGATTCTGGCGAGTTGGTGGAGCCATCCTGGAGACGAACAACAACGTTAGACCATAGATGAAAATTCAAAGTTTAAGTTGATTCAATGGACAAAAATATCTGAACAAGAATACTTAGAAATTTCTCTTGAACTAAAATTAGTTAGAATGCTTCCTCAAAATAACTGCCAACAACATCTGATTCAAATCCACTTGTAAATCAGTATGAGCTAGGATTGCTCGAAACAAATGTATGACAGAGATTCCATCCGATATTTTCATGGATAGGATCGCACGGGTTGTATCCTACAGTAGCCATCATGTACAAGGCAGTGCACACGACATACGAAGCATCCCCGAATTGTAGCAAGCTACAAGGACTTTTTGAGACACAACGAGAACTGTTGTAAGATGACCATGAACAAACGAATCCACTAAATGTCGAATCCCAACCTCACATCATGCATCTATTGGAAGATTGTCCTATAAGCAACTACTTGAATTCCCACCTAAGAACTCCCGAAATTTCTAGTCATGCAATCTTGTGCACGGATACAAGGAGTATTATATCCCTCAACTCCTATACTAACCCATCTAGTGTATCACATCCGTCAACACATAACCACAGACCTCGGAAACCCATCTATCTCAGATACTCGTAATCACAACGATACCAAGTATGGCAGTACCCCCGAACTCTCTGCACCAGTACTGGGGGTGTCGGGGTTATCTTGCCACTACTAATATTGAAGCAATTTCGAACATCCTTCGTCCTTATATACTAAGAAATCTGAATGATAACGATGTGCTCAAGAGTCCCCTCGAGCTCAACTCCCCGGAATAAAATCAACACAGCAGGACGCACCAAGACAGAACTCGTCACATCGGTATCATATAGATTTCAAAATACCCGCGTTATTCTAAAAAAATTGAGCAAGAAGAGGAGTAGAATTAAAATTTCCTAAGTCGTGAACCACACTAGAGCATAGAAGAGGAGGAAAAAGAAACCTACTCTCCGATATAACTAAGACTCCAAATAGTTTGGCTAAACTTGACTCGACCAAGTTCGATCAATCCAAGGCTCCTATGGTCGTAAGGCTCTGATTACCAACTTGTAACGACTAAGATGCGGCACTTTCCTTATTTGGGGGTGACGCCTCAAAAGGGGAAAGGGGCGCATCTCAGCGTTTCACAAGCAGGATAACATTACCATTACATAAATAGAGAGACAAGTATTAAGGTTCAGCTTACACTCGCCACATGCTAGATTACAATCCACACAAGCATTCATCATTCATACATAAGACAGGGTCCGACTACGAACAAGATAAACGGCAAAATGATGCTATCCCGCCTTGCTAGTCCCACGATCATGACCATGTGCCTCTAATCCTCGGGATACGTCACATATAGCCTACCACTAGCCTCATCGAACTCTCACCTTAGCTGAGTATCCTCGGGAACGTCTACTTTTGGAGTACCTGTACGTGTGGGTGGTTGTAGTAAACTGTGAGCCACAAGGACTAATCAATCTCATGACATTGGTATCGAGTCTAACTAAGTTAATGAGTGAGGTAGGGTTAAGTGTTTGAGTGTGCAGCATCCTAAGCAAATATGGTTTCTAACTTACCAAGAACATAAATAAGTTATGGTGGTCTACGCAAGACGGTCGAGATCTAAGAATGATCACTAAGTGATCCTGAATGCCTACTTACGTCATTCATAACCCCACCATGTTCTCGATCATAGAAGGAGCTCTGAAAGAAACAGTCACGGTTACTTACAGAGTTGGCAGGTTTTATTTAAGTTACTTTAAGTTGTCCAGAACCGGATGTTAACAAAACCTCCATGTTTGCCACATAACCGTGGGCCCGGCTTTCCGAAAGATTTAACCCTGCAGGGTGCTCCAACTAGTCCATCACAAATTACCACATGCAGCATAGTAATCCTCTACCACGAAACTCGTGATCTCGTCGAATTCCTTAATGGAAAACCTCAACTCTAAGAACACCCAAAGTCTCACCGGAATCCCAATGCGCAAGATATATCGTAAAAGGTAATACTAATCCATCAAGGCCGCCCGGCGTGCCGACACTCCCGATAGGAGCCGCGTATCTCGTTCTCAGGGCACGACCACATGAGCTAGACGTCTGGTTGGCTAAACCCTAGGTAACCAGGTGTCAGTGAAAGGATCGACACATATGGGGGCCTCAACGGCCCCCTTTTGCTAGTTTGGCGGGGAGAGGGGTCGCGGCAAGAGCAGAACCAACAGTCAGGGCCCGGCAAGGTCGTTTTTACCCAGGTTCGGGCCGCGTTGTGTGTAAAACCCTACTCCTGTATGGGCTTAGTTACTTGTTTTACTTTACTGTAGATTTGTCCCTATTACATCCTTTCGATTGGTCAAAAAGACAAAAGTCCTTTCTACTGAGCATCGGGCCTCCTTTTATAGGTGAAGGGGTCACCACAGTGGCCCAGCGGGTGAACTGTGGGTTTACGAGTGGAACAGCGTCGATCGCCCGCCATAGTGTTACTACGGTGCATTAAATGCATCGACAGACTTCCTAACCTCATCAGGGGGGTTGGACACGTACCCACACGTGGCAACTTCGGGGTGTTGCGCTGGCGTGTGGGCGGACACGTGGTCCATGCATCGGCCGTGGCGTGTTTGTTGGTGGAAGCATTCACAAGACGCAAAGGCGCCCTGGGCATGCGCCTCTCTTCGGGCCTTCTTTTCCTCCCCGGCAGGGTTACCTTGGCCGGGGATCTTCTTGTTCCTCTCGGCAGGGAGGTGATGGCCTGCTGAGGTCTTGTCAATCTTCCCGACAAGGATGTCTTGCCGGGGCACAGTCCTTCTTCCTTGGCGGGAGGGTCTCACCTTGGCAGTGTCTATCTTCCGAGCGGGGAGCTCCTGCCGGGGTCTCTTCTTCATTTCCAACAAGCGGGCGCTTGCGGGGGCTTGCAATCTGCACTTGGTGTGCTTCCGAGCCTTGCTTCCGCCCTATGCTCCAGCGACGCGCCTTGTCATTGTGGAGGGGACTGCCGGTGTCCGCGCACTAGTCCGGCACACTGGAGACCCCGGTCTTTAGTGCACCGATAGGAGCCCCTGGGCCTGGGCCACACATGCATGCACGTGTTGTTGGGCCAGGCCCAAAGCGGTGCGCGGACTCACAGGCGCCGGGCTTATCGAAATCGAGCGGTTGCAGGTTTTCTTTCCCCCCGTCGCGCATTGAACACGCGAAGTGGGAGGGTGCGCGGCGTGCGCGTGATGGCCCCTTTATTCCCTAAAAACGCTTCTGCCACACATAGGACATGCGCAGCGACGGTCGGGCAAGTGGCGATCATCGCCTCAAAACCCGCAAGCGTGGATGGTCCCGCCCCTGCATGCATTGGCGCATCAGGGCGGTTCCATGTTCCACTCGTGAATTGAGGGCGATTGGGCGAGAGGGGCGGCGACTTTTGGAGCGAGGAGGGTGGCCTCCGAGCTTTTCCCTATAAATTACGGTGTTTGCACGGAGGTTTTGCCCATCCATCTCACTCTCGAAGCCTTCAGTGCATGTCGCCTTGTCTCTCTTGCTTCTTTTCAACTTTGCCGGTGGCACCCGTTCCTAACAATGGTTAAGGGACGGGGCCAGCCTCCGTTGGCCGCCAGGGCGGCAAGGGGATCCCGCTCGGATCATGCCACCACTTCTGGGGCCGCAGCCAGTGGCCACCCCGTCGAACATGGCGGGAGAGGCTCGAGGGGCCGAGGACGCCAAGGACATGGTCGAGGGAGGCGCAGTGCTACTCCAGCGTCTCCGCCTTCCCTTGGGCTTGTCCCGGCAAGAACTCACATCGAAAGGACCCCATTGGAGTTCCTTGTCCAGTTGCGAGGACGCATCAGGACCTGGTTGCAACTCCCTCGCGCCTTTGCCAAGGTGATGGAGGAAGAGAAGCCCCCGATGCTATGGCTACGGGTACACGGCTGCAGCAACGGTGTCGTACCGGTGGCTGTAGAGCATCCGGGGCCCTGGCTCCTATTCCTTGGCCGTGGGTGGAAGAGCTTCGCTCGTGCCCACAATCTCTCGGATGGGCACGTTCTCCGCTTCAAGATGACGGTGGACAACCTCCTCTCCGTCAAGCTATATGGGAGCTCAGGTGCGCGTCTCGGCTGCTGCGAAGAGAGCTCGAGCGAGACTGGCAACCCTTCCTCGTATGGGTGTGACGAGGAAGGGTCGGATGGTGGCGACAGCGGGGACGGCTCAGATCTTCGGCAGATTAAGCGTGCGTATGAGGATCTGACCTCAAACTGACCGCCGGTCGCACCATCACCGTCAGCCCACGGCTCACCCCGTCATGAGCCGAGACCCGCGCGTCGGAAGAGCCGACGCTGCCTCGTCTTATCGGTAGCTCCGGGAGTTCGGCTTCGTCTTCTCTCCTGGCCCCGTTCTCCTCTGCGCAATGCTGGTTCAGGAGGAACCAGCCTGGATCACACAGAGGGTCTTGCTGCCTTTTTACCTTCTTAGGCTTCACACCCTTAGCATAGGTCGTTCCTCGACAAAAGACAGAGTCTTTAGGTTAGGACAACAACGCTTTTAAGCGGAATCAAATGTATCCACACAAATGAATGAATAGATGCATCCTTTATTCAACTCTCATCTTGTATGATTATTCCCTTGCACATCCCGGATGCTTGCCGGCTTGACTTATCCTGCCGCGAGTACTTAGAGGAGCGGATCCTCAGAAAACTCAACAAAGGAGGTCGTCACCGACAAGAATCCTTGCCGCACTCAGTGCAACCATGTAAATCATCAAGCGCGGCTTGATACGTCTCCAACGTATCTATAATTGTTTATGGTTTCATGCTATTATCTTGTCAAACTTTGGATGTTTTGCATACCTTTTATATAGTTTTCGGGATAACCTATTAACTCGGTGCCAAGTGCGAGTTCCTACTTTTTGCATGTTTTTGACCCCTTTGAGAGGAGATTTTGAAACGGAGTCCAAACAGAATAAAATCCCCGAAAATAATTTTTCCGTAACGGAAGAAGATCAGGAGACTTGACAGCCAAGGCAGGGGGCCCCAGGGGCCCCACAAGCCCCCACCCCATGGCCAAGGTAGGCCGCGGCCCACAGTCTTGTGGGCCCCCTGGATTCCCTCTACCCTAGGGGTTGCGCCTATATATTTCCTAAAAAACCAAAAAAATCAGGAGATCATCGAAAGTACTTCTCCGTCGCCGCAAGCTTCTGTCTCTGCAAGATCCCATCTGGGGCACGTTCTGGTGCCCTGCCGGAGGGGGATTCGGATACGGAGGGCTTCTTCATCAACATCATGACCTCTCTGATGATGCGTGAGTAGTTCACCATAGACCTACGGGTCCATAGCTAGTAACTAGATGGCTTCTTCTCTCTCTTGGATCTTCAATACAAAGTTCTCCATGATCTTCATGGAGATCTATCCGATGTAATCTTCTTTTGCGGTGTGTTTCTCGAGATCCAGTGAATTGTGGATTCATGATCAGATTATCTATGAATCTTATTTGAGTTTCTTCGGATCTCTCTTATGCATGATTTCATATCCTTGTAATTCTCTTCGAGTTGTGGGTTTTGTTTGGCCAACTAGATCTATGATTCTTGCAATGGGAGAAGTGCTTGGTTTTGGGTTCATACCATGCGGTGACCTCACCCAGTGACAGAAGGGGTAGCGAGGCACGCATTGTGTTGTTTCCATCAAGGGTAAAAAGATGGGGTTTTCATCATTGGTTTGATATTATCCCTCTACATCATGTCATCTTGCTTAAGGCGTTACTTTGTTCGTCATGAACTTAATACACTAGATGCATGCTGGATATCGGTCGATGTATGGAGTAATAGTAGTAGATGCAGAAAGTATCGGTCTACTTGTCTCGGACGTGATGCCTATATGCATGATCATTGCCTTAGATATCGTCATGACTTTGCGCGGTTTTATCAATTGCTCGACAGTAATTTGTTTACCCACCGTGATATTTGCTATTTTGAGAGAAGCCTCTAGTGAACACTATGGCCCCCGGGTCTACTCCACACCTTATTTTCAGCCTTACACTTTTTACTTCGTTGCACTTTCTGCCTTCAGATCTCACTTTGCAAACAATCTTGAAGGGATTGACAACCCCTTTGAAGCGTTGGGTGCAAGCTTGTTTGTGTTTGCGTAGGTACTCTGGACTTGACGAGACCCTCCTACTAGATCGATACCTTGGTTCTCAAATTGAGGGAAATACTTACTGCTCCTGTGCTGCATCACCCTTTCCTCTTCAAGGGAAAAAACCAACGCTAGCTTAAGAGACGACAGAAGGATCTCTGGCACCACTGTCGGGGAACGAGTTTTGTTGACGTAGCAGAAGGATTTCTGGCGCCGTTGCCGGGGAGGAAGATCAAGTCAAGAACTCATCCAAGTAGGTGTCGCAAACTCATCTCTTGCATTTACTTTGTTTGCCAGTTGCCTCTCGTTTTCCTCTCCCCCACTTCACCAATTTGCCTTCGCCCTTTTTCTGGCTTGCTCTTTGTTCGCTTGTGTGCTTGCTTGCTTGCCGAAGTCACCATGACTGAAAACACCAAACTTTGTGACTTCTCGAATACTAATAATAATGATTTTATTAGTACTCCGATTGCTCCCGCCACTAGTGCGGAGTCATACGAAATCAATGCCGCTTTGCTGAATCTTGTTATGAAAGAGCAATTCTCCGGCCTTCCTAGTGAAGATGCCGCATCCCATATCAATACCTTCATTGAGCTTTGCGATATGCAAAAGAAAAAAGAAGTGGATACTGACGTGGTTAAATTGAAGCTTTTTCCTTTCTCGTTGCAAGATCGTGCAAAAACTTGGTTTTCTTCTTTGCCCAAAAATAGTATCGATTCTTGCGATAAGTGCAAAGATGCTTATATATCCAAGTATTTTCCGCCGGCTAAGATTATCTCTCTCCCTAAAGATATCATGAATTTCAAGCAACTTGATCATGAACATGTTGCACAATCTTGGGAGAGAATGAAATTAATGATTAGAAATTGTCCCGCTCATGGCTTGAGTCTTTGGATGATTATTCAAATCTTTTACGCTGCTTGAATTTCGCTTCCAGAAATATCTTGGACTCCGCCTCAGGTGGAACGTTCATGGAAATCACGTTAGGGGAAGCCACAAAGCTCTTAGACAACATCATGATGAACTACTCTCAGTGGAAAACTGAAAGGTCACCTACTAGTAAGAAGGTACACGCTATAGAAGAAATTAACTCGTTGAGTGCTAAGATGGACGAGTTAATGAATTTGGTTGCTAGTAGAAGTGATCCTTTGGATCCTAATGATATGCCCTTGTCTTCTTTGATTGAGAGTAGCAACGCTAGCTTGGACGTTAATTTTGTTGGTAGGAATAACTTTGGCAACAACTATGCTTTTAGAGGAAACTATGTTCCTAGGCCTTTTCCTAGTAACTCCTCTAATAATTTGGCAACTCCTACAACAATAATCATGGAAACTACGATAGATTACCCTGTGATGTAGAGAGTAATATCAAAGAGTTCATCAACTCTCAAAAGATTTTCAATGCGTCCATAGAGGAAAATCTACTCAAAATTGACGATTTGGCTAAGAGCGTTGATAGAATGTCCAGTGATGTTGATGCTTTCAAAGTTAGATGTGATCCTCCCAAAATCAACATGGATGAAACTTTGAAAGCTATGCGTGTTTCCATGATTGAGAGCCAAGAAAGAACCGCCCAAATTCGTGCTAGACATGAATGGCTTAAAAAGGCGTGTTCTCGTGATGAGAATCACGAAGATCTTAAAGTGCTTGGTGTGACTCCCATTGAATCTTTGTTTTCTTGTGTCAAACCTAATGATTATGGGGCTGGATATGAATCCACTTTGGTTGAAAAGTGCCCGAATGATTCGGAGTCCATCTATCTTGATGCTAAAAGCATTGAAAGTGGAGTAGAAGATGTTAAAACTTTGAGTAGTAATGAAATTACTACCATGGATTTCAAGGAATTCAATTATGATAGTTGCTCCTTGATTGAATACATTTCTTTGATGCAATCCATGTTAAACTCTCCACACACTTATAGACAAAACAAGGCCTTTACCGATCATATCGTTGAAGCTATGATAAAATATCTTGAAGAGAAACTTGAATTGGAAGTCTCTATCCGTAGAAAGCTTCATGATGAGTGGGAACCTACCATCAAAATCAAAATCAAAAACTATGAATGCAATGTTTTGTGTGATTTGGGTGCTAGTGTTTCTGCTATTCCAAAGTCTTTATGTGATGTTCTGGGTTTTAATGAGATTGAAGAGTGTTCTCCTAATTTGCATCTTGCTGATTCTACTGTCAAGAAACCCATGGAAAGGATCAATGATGTTCTTATTATTGAAAATAGGAACTTTGTACCCGTGGATTTCATTGTGCTTGACATTGATTGCAATCCTACATGCCCTATTATTCTTGGTAGACCTTTCCTAAGGACTATCGATGCTATCATCGATATGAAGGAAGGGAATATTAGATTTAAATTTCCTTTAAGGAAGGGCATGAAACACTTTCCTAGAAAGAAAATAAGATTTCCTTATGAATCTATGATGAGGGCCACTTATGGTTTGAGCACCAAAGACAACGATACGTGATTTTATCGCTTTTATGCCTAGCTAAGGGCGTTAAATAATAGCGCTTGTTGGGAGGCAACCCAATGAATTTATCTTTTTCTTTCTGTTTTGTTGCGTCCACACCATCACAATTCTGTTGTGATTGTGTTTTTTGAGTTTCTTTTTGTGTTTGAGCCAAGCAAAACCTTTATGACTAGTCTTGGTAATGGTTGTTTGATCCTCCTGGAAAAAGACAGAAACTTTTCGCTCACGAGATGATTTTTCATTTTTATTCAGAAAGATCTTTTGAGTTGATTCTTTTTGCTGCTGGTTTATATGCCTTTTTCCCAGGCCGTCATAATTGTTCAGTTTTTTTGAGGTATCAGAAGTATACGAAGTATACAGATTACTACAGACTGGTCTGTTTTTGACAAATTCTGTTTTTGTTGAGTTGGTTGCTTGTTTTGATGAAACTATGGTTAGTATCGGGGGGTACTAGCCATGGAAAAGTGAAAATACAGTATCCCAACACCAATATAGATAGAATTCAGGTTTGCTACAGTACAAAAAGAAGTGGTAGTTTGCTTTCTTGTGCTAATGTTATCACGAGTTTCTGTTTAAGTTTTGTGTTGTGAAGTTTTCAAGTTTTGGGTGATGTTCTCATGGATGATGAGATAAGGAGTGGAAAGATCTCAAGCATGGGGATGCCCAAGGCATCCCAAGCCAAATTCAAGGACACCAAAAAGCCTAAGCTTGGGGATGCGCCGGGAAGGCATCCCCTCTTTCGTCTTCAATCCATCGGTAACATTACTTGGAGCTATATTTTTATTCACCACATGATATGTGTTTTGCTTGGAGCGTCTTGTATCTTAGGAGTCTTTTCTTTTTGTTGTGTCACAATCATCCTTGCTGCACACCTTTTTGAGAGAGATAGACATGCACTCATCATGATTTTGCTAGAATGCTCATAGTGCTTCACTTATATCTTTTGAGCTAGATACTTTTTCTCTATGTGCTTCACTTATATCTTTTAGAGCACGCGGTGCGCGACTTGGTAGTTGGCTTATGCTATGAAAGTAGTCCCAAAGGTGATAGGTACCCAAAGAGGATGCAAAAAACCTCCATCTTCATGTGCATTGAGTAGAAAGAGAAGTTTTGATTCCTCTCAATTAGTTTTGAGACGTGGATTTGGTAATATTAAGAGTTATGTTAGTAGGGTGTTGTGAATCTAGAAATACTTGTGTTGAAGTGAGTGATTCCCATAGCATGCACCTATGGTGAACCGCTATGTTAGGAAGTCGGAGCATAATTGATCTACTCATTGTCCTCCTTTGTGTTGAGGTCGGGATCGTGCGATGGTTAAAACCTACCAACCCTTCCCCTCGGAGTACGCGTTTAGCACTTTGTTTTGAGTACTAATAAAAACTTTCGCAACAAGTATGTGAGTTCTTCATGACTAATGTAAGTCCATGGTATAGATGCACTTTCACCTTCCATCATTGCTAGCCTCTTTAGTGCCGCGCGATTCTCGCCGGTACACAAACCCACCGTATGCCTTCCTCAAAACAGCCACCATACCTACCTACTATGGCATTTCCATAGCCATTCCGAGATATATTGCCATGCAACTCCCACCGTTCCGTCTCATGACTTGTGCCGTCACTCTCATATTGCCATTGCATGATCGTAAGATAGCTAGCGAGATGTTTCCAACGTCATACACCATGCTAGATCGTTGCACATCTCGGTACACTGCCGGAGGCATTTCCTATAGAGTCATCATCATTCTGAGCTTTGAGCTGTGAGTAAATAAAAGTGTGGTCATCATCATTATTAGAGCATTGTCCCATGTGAGGAAATAAAAAAAGGCCAAATAGCCCAAAAACAAAAAGAAAAAAGAGAAAAGAAAAGAAAAAAGAAAAAAGAGGCCTAAGAGCCCAAATGAAAAAAAAGAGAGAAAAAGAGAGAAGGGACAATGCTACTATCCTTTTCCACACTTGTGCTTCATAATAGCTCCATGTTCTTCATGATTGAGAGCTTCTTGCTTTGTCACTACCATATGCTAGTGGGAATCTTCATTATATAACTTGGCTTGTATATTCAAATGATGGGCCTCCTCAAAATTGCCCTAGGTCTTCGTGAGCAAGCAAGTTGGATGCACACCCACTAGTTTTCCTTTTGAGATTTCACATACTTATAGCTCTAGTGCATCTCTTGTATGGCAATCCCTACTCATTCACATTGATATCTATTGATGGGCATCTCCATAGCCCTTTTATACGCCGAGTCAATGTGACCATCTCGTACTTTTCGTCTCACAACCACCACCACACTGTATTCCACCTATAGTGCTAAATCCATGGCTCACGCTCATGTATTGCGTGATAGTTATAAAAAGTTTGAGAAAGTAAGAGTGCGAAAACAATTACTTGGCCAATATCGGGGTTGTGCATGATTTACATTAGTTGTGTGAGGATGATGGAGCATAGCCAGACTATATGATTTTGTAGGGATAACTTTCCTTGGCCTTGTTATTTTGAGAGTTCTTGATTACCTTGCTAGTTTGCTTGAAGTATTATTGTTTTCATGTCAATAGCAAACTATTGTTTTGAATCTTACGGATCTGAACATTCATGTCACGTGAAATACGTTGCAAAGGACAACTATGCTAGGTATCATTCCACATCAAAAATTCATTCTTTATCACTTCCCTACTCGAGGACGAGCAGGAGTTAAGTTTGGGGATGCTTGATACGTCTCCAACGTATCTATAATTTTTGATGGTTCATGCTATTATCTTGTCAAACTTTGGATGTTTTGCATACCTTTTATATATTTTTTCGGACTAACCTATTAACTCAGTGCCAAGTGCCAGTTCCTTTTTTCCATGTTTTTGACCCCTTTCAGAGGAGATTTTGAAACGGAGTCCAAACGGAATAAAATCCCCGAAAAGAATTTTTCCGTAACGGAAGAAGATCATGAGACTTGAGAGCCAAAGCAGGGGGCCCCAGGGGCCCCACAAGCCCCCGCCCCGCGGCTAGGGGGAGGTCGCGGCCTACAGGCTTGTGGGCCCCCTCGACGCCCTCTGCCCTAGGGGTTGCGCCTATATATTCCCTAAAAATCCCAAAAAAATCAGGAGAAAAACGAAAGTACTATTCCACCGCCGCAAGCTTCTGTCTCCGCAAGATCCCATATGGGGCACGTTCTGGTGCTCTGCTGGAAGGGGGATTCGGATAAGGAGGGCTTCTTCATCAACACCATGACCTCTCCGATGATGCGTGAGTAGTTCACCATAGACCTACGGGTCCATAGCTAGTAACTAGATGGCTTCTTCTCTCTCTTGGATCTTCAATACAAAGTTCTCCATGATCTTCATGCAGATCTATCCGATGTAATCTTCTTTTGTGGTGTGTTTGTCGAGATCCGATGAATTGTGGATTTATGATCAGATTATCTATGAATCTTATTTGAGTTTCTTCTGATCTCTCTTATGCATGATTTCATATCCTTGTAATTATCTTCGAGTTGTGGGTTCTGTTTGGCCAACTAGATCTATGATTCTTGCAATGGGAGAAGTGCTTGGTTTTGGGTTCGTACCATGCGGTGACCTCACCCAGTGACAAAAGGGGTAGCGAGGCACGCATCGTGTTGTTGCCATCAAGGGTAAAAAGATGGGGTTTTCATCATTGGTTCGAGATTATCCCTCTATATCATGCCATCTTGCTTAAGGCGTTACTCTGTTCGTCATTAACTCAATACAATAGATGCATGCTGGATAGCGGTCGATGTGTGGAGTAATAGTAGTAGATGCAGAAAGTATCGGTCTACTTGTCTCGGACGTGATGCCTATATGCATGATCATTGCCTTAGATATCGTCATGACTTTGCGCGGTTCTATCAATTGCTCGACATTAATTTGTTTACCAACCGTGATATTTGCAATTTTGAGAGAAGCATCTAGTGAACACTATGGCCCCGGGGTCTACTCCACGCCATATTTTCAGCCTTACACTTTTTACTTTGTTGCACTTTCCGCCTTCACATCTCACTTTGCAAACAATCTTGAAGGGATTGACAACCCCTTTGAAGCGTTGGGTGCAAGCTTGTTTGTGTTTGCGCAGGTACTCTGGACTTGACGAGACCCTCCTACTGGATCGATACCTTGGATCTCAAACTGAGGGAAATACTTACTGCTCCTGTGTTGCATCACCCTTTCCTCTTCAAGGGAAAAACCAACGCAAGCTCAAGAGACGATAGAAGGATCTCTGGCACCACTGCCGGGGAACGACTTTTGTTGACGTAGCATGGCTCGAGCCGAAATACGGTGCTACGTAGCCGTCCAAAACGTTGAACGAGTTCTAAAAGAGATGAGGACACTCTGTGGCCGCTCAAGTCATTGAACAGGCTCGAAACAAAGCCGGAGTGCACTGATCCTAGCAAGGTCCATCTGCACACGAGATTTTCATATGAAAGTCGATGCTTCAAAAGGATACAA
The DNA here is from genome assembly GCF_904849725.1 of Hordeum vulgare subsp. vulgare. Classification (NCBI taxonomy): domain Eukaryota; kingdom Viridiplantae; phylum Streptophyta; class Magnoliopsida; order Poales; family Poaceae; genus Hordeum; species Hordeum vulgare. Next base: position 293,217,623 of record NC_058520.1, on the reverse strand, counting down.
CTAGTCTACAAAGAGTCTGGCGAGAGGTTTACCTCTGTACTTATCTTGCGGTCGCGGCATTCTTAGCCGCAGCGTCTGAAGGTGCTGCCGGGGAGGAATATCTTGCACCCCTGGCAAGCTGACGTTGCCCCCAACAGCCTCCTTGCCGACGAGGTTCTCGCCGGTGGCGTTTGGACACACTGAAGGAAAGAGGGGCGCCGAGGTGCAACACTTTCTCATCTCTTTTGCAAGAGGTTTGCTGGCGGAGCCCCCGAGTGCATATTTCGTGCGTCACAGCGCTCCAAGGAGAAATGTGAGTCGGAGGGCGCGTAAAGGGCCCGTTCGGGGACTCGGACGCATCCTCGACGACCATGCAACACTCCAGAGATGTGCGATGGCCGGAGTAAGCGTCGGAGGCCTAGCCGAAGCCCCCTGTCATGCCCTCAACAGCAGCGTGGATGTTCCAACGAGGTGTGTTGGCTAGGCGATGCAGAGCTCGGGTCTTCCGCTCCTTCCACCCATGCTCGCATAGCACCTATGGAGGCACTATGTGCTCTCGCACGCGGGCAGGGCAAACACTACCTCCTCCCGCTCCGGGAGGATGCTGTGGCGAACTGAGATCCGTGGAGCCGTTGAATGGCTCGTCGAATCGAGACGGCGCTGGCATCGGCCTGCTTCCGGCGATCCCCCTACCTGGCGCGCGAAAGATGTCGGTGAAAGGATCGACACCTATGGGGGCCTCAACAGTTCCCTATTGCTGGTTTGGCGAGGAGAGGGGTCACGGCAAGAGCAGAACCAACAGTCAGGGCCCGACAAGGTCGTTTTTACCCAGGTTCGGGGCGCGTTGTGTGTAAAACCCTACTCCTGCATGTGTTTAATTATTTGTTTTAGTCTACTGTAGATATGTCCCTCTTACAACCTTTCGATTGGTCAAAAATCCAAAATTCCTTCCTACTAAGCCTCGGGCCTCCTTTTATAGGCGAAGGGGTCACCACACTGGCCCAGCGGGTGAACGGTGGGTTCACGAGTGGAACAACACCGACCGCCCACCACAGTGTTACCGCGGTGCATTAAATGCTTCGACAGACTTCCTGACCTCGTTAGGGGGGGTGGACACGTACCCACACGTGGCAACTTCGGGGTGTTGCGATGGCGTGTGGGCGGACGCGTGGTCCATGCATTGGCGGTGGCGTCTTCGTCGGTGGAGGCATTCACACGACGCAAAGGCGCCCTGGGCCCTCGCCTCTCTTCGGGCCTTCTTTTCCTCCCCGACAGGGTTACCTTGCCGGGGGCTCTTCTTGTTCCTCTTGGCAGGGAGGTGATGGCTTGTCGAGGCCTTGTCAATCTGCCCGGCAAGGATGGATTGCCGGGGCTCAGTCCTTCTTCCTTGGTAGGAGGGTCTCGCCTTGGTAGTGTCTATCTTCCCAACAGGGAGCTCCTGCCAGGATCTCTTCTTCATTCCCAACAAGCGGGCGCTTGCCGAGGGCTTGCACTCTGCACTTGGTGGGCTTCCGAGCCTTGCTTCCACCCTATGCTCCAACGACGCGCCTTGCCGCTGTGGAGGGCGCTGCCGGTGTCCGTGCACTAGTCCGGGGCACTAGAGACCCCGGTCTTTAATGCACCGACACCAGGGGGCGCCGAACATCGCTCAGGTTGGACCAACACTCATGAGGAGCACTGGCCCGGGTTCTTGATTAATTCCTCGGGGTAGCTATTCCCTATGCTTTTTATTAAGTTATTAGCAAATTTAACTCCAAGGTTGGTCCTCGCTGGAAAAGCTTTAATCTAAACCAAATTATCAAGGGGGTCCCCATAACAACCCCGAACATGTTAGGAGCGCTCAGTTATGGAATAAAACACCTGTAACCGAAACTAAGACGGCAACAACGGATAAATCAACTGGCAAAAGGCTAGGCCTTCCACTATTTAACAAGTATATAGGTGCATTAATTAAATAGCAATTAAAATATGATGATATCAAATGCCCATGTTATCACATGGACCAGCTGACACCTACAACTAGCAACGCTAATACATTAGTGGTTGAGCAAGCCTAACTTAACCAAACAATATTTGCTAGGAGGGGAGGTGTTTGAGGTTTCATGGTAATGTTTGATGGCCTATATATCACGTGGTAGGCAACGGAGATGTAATGAAAGAAACATAGCAGTAAGCATAACAAAGCTAGAAACGGTGTCAAGGTAATGATCATCTTGCGTGTGATTTCTTCATAGTGGAACTCTTCCTGATCTTCCTGCACGAACTCACCGGACTCCTCGAACTCGTTTCCGGACCCAATAGCTACCAAAAATAAACAAACAGAAAATAAGCACCAGCAATTGATAATGCAACAATCAATCTGATGCATGGATGCACAACCCCTAATTATGCACATATACAATCCTACACACATAAACAAGTGCCACCTCATCACAAAGTGACACTTTTGTAGAACTGCTCAACTTTGGAATCCAGTGCCACCATTAGATTCCTTGGGTTTTTCTACCCCAAAACCATATATCATATTGCTATATATGCATGCAGAAAAACACCACAAATCAGAAAAGAAAAACTATAGAGGATCAAATCTATCATGTCAAGAATAGGGGGTTGTTCTTGCACGTGCAGATCTGGTACTAACCAGATTAGGCAGATCCCCATCTGGACTATACCAATAATGAAATTACCACATCAATGGAATAATTAAAAAAATAAAATATCACAATATTGACAGGGGGCCCACTTGTATATGCATCAGGGCCCCTAGAGTATGCATGTGGGCCCTACACCCCACAACACAATTGTACACGCAGAAATAAAAGGCCACAAATCAGAAAAGAAAAACTATAGAGGATCAAATCTATCATGTCAAGAATAGGGGGTTGTTCTTGCACGTGCAGATCTGGTACTAACCAGATTAGGCAGATCCCCATCTGGACTATACCAATAATGAAATTACCACATCAATGGAATAATTAAAAAAATAAAATATCACAATATTGACAGGGGGCCCACTTGTATATGCATCAGGGCCCCTAGAGTATGCATGTGGGCCCTACACCCCACAACACAATTGTACACGCAGAAATAAAAGGATGTGGTGGTGGATCGAACCCACCACCTCTGCCTACACATGCAACGCCACTACCACTAGGATACATCCGCTTGGCTGAACTAACATGGTACTCGGGTAGGAAAACCTGCACTGCCCACTAATACCCAACACCACACAAGGAAAAAAGGGGAATTTTAATACCACTGGGCTAGGAGGGGGGATTTGAAATAAAGGGGGCTCGACCTCTTTTGAGCTAGCCCCCCAGCGGAGGCTGGTCTCCTTCCTCCACACACAGAAGAAGATGACGGCACCGACGCTACTCCCACGGCCACCGGACGAGCAGAGCCCCGGCGGGGTGCGGAATGGAGGGGGCTATCCATTCCCGGGGTGTGGAGTGGCTGCATGCGTGGAGGGGAGCAAGAACATGGGCAAAAAAATAGATTATGGTCAGAGCACGGAAGAGGCGATCTTTACATGCAGATGGCTACGCGTAAGGGACACTAGAGCATACGAGATTTGGCAGGCAGGGAGAGGGGTATACCTACTATACCTAGTACATGAAGTGGTGGCAAAATGTGCGATGGAGACGTCGCGAGACGTCGGCGAAGTCCGGGGCTGCAATTGTTCTGGGACAGAGAAGAAGAAGAAGAGGCTCGGGGCGGCGACGATCTGGGGCCTCGCGCTCTCCTTTACATCGAGGAGGCAGAGGGAAACTCGGGGACGCCTTCCCACGGCACCACAGCACCGGGTGCGCGTCGAGGGGATCAACCCATGGACGAGCTCGAGCGCGAGCAGTCCATGGCGGGCATGGCATTGTCAAGGGCGAGGCTACCTTACCTGGCGGCAGCAGGGCGGAGTGAGGGGAGGAATGGAGTGAGGGGAAGGACAGATGGGGCACCTGCAACTATATAGAGCGAACTAGCGAGGGAGAGCTGTCTCATTCAAGCAGGGAAAAGACCGATGGCAAGATCCATGTTCGTACTACTGACGAACGTAAGGTAGGAGAAGCTCCTGGTCTACGTGGGCTTTGGCCCGTAACTATAGGGGTAGTTGGGCTCTCTCTCTCTGCTACAACAAAAGCTCTTAGTTTTTAAAACCAGCTGCCAAACAAAATATAAACCCCACAGATTTGAAAGAGGGAAACGAAAATAAAAATACCTTTGGACTCACAAAAATGCCCTCCATTTTATAAAAACGGTTTTAGGATTTTTAGAGCAAATAAAAAATAAACACCTATAAATACCATAAGGCATTGTTTTTGCAAAAACTACCAAAAGGAAAAACCCACACAAAATCCAATAGAATATCTAGGGGAGATCGAACATTTTTAATTGGCCAAAACAGAAACTTCTATCATGGCTTCGAATTAAATTGGAAGAAGGGTTTTTAAAAGGGCTATGGTGCAACAAGTGGTTTGAGAAGAAGAAATAGTTGGTCTCCATCACACATCAATCACATGCCACACTCACATATCACTCCAATTTCGATCACCAAGGGTGCAACAGAAAACAAGATGGATGATGATGCCATGATGCACATAAAATGAGGACACAATGTTGGGCTCACACCACATAACATTAACATGCCACGGTTGCCATATAAGGAAGATTACAAAGGGGGGAATTGCATTGGGGCTGTCACACCATGAGTGCATTCTCCTTCGGGGGATTCTTGCACTCCGACTTGAAGTTCCCCATGATGCCACAATTGGGACACTTGATCTTACGCTTGTCGAGCTTCTTCTTCTTCTTCGGAGCGCCATCGCTAGCGTCCTTCTGACTTTGTTTGTTTGGCACACAATCTTGGCGAGCATAACTACTAGATCCCTCACCTTCTCTCCTTGAGTCCAGCGCCTGCCACTAAGCTTGTGTGAGCATGACATGCTCATCGTTCTTCCCGTCTCTCAGACTATACCTCCTACGCTCGTCGCGAGCCTTGTAGCGTCCGACGAGATCATCCATGGAGAGGGTCTCGAGATCGACGCACTGCTCGATCGCCGTCACAATTTGTAGGTACCGGGGAGGAGCCGCGTGCAAGAACCGGCGGACAACCGAGGCCTCCGTGAGGTTTTCTCCAAATGCGCGGATCCGATTGATGAGAGTAGCTACCCGTGAAGCGAACGCGTCCACGGACTCATTGTCGCCCATGACCAAAGTGTGATAGTTCCTTAAGAGAGTTTGGAGATTGGGTTTCTTGACGCGGGTGTGTCCCTCGAACATGAGCTTCAAGGTATCCCACACCTCCTTCGCCGTTTCTTTGGCGATCAGGTGTTGCAGGACATCCATCGGCATCACCGAGTAAATCGTCAATGCCGCCTACCGATCCTTCCAGTGCTCGGCTCCCTCCTTCTTGAAAGCGTCACCTCCTGAATCGACTGGGTCCCACAACATGTTTGCGCGGAGACCACACTCCATCAGGGCCTTCTAGACCCGAAGTTCTCGCGATGAAATCGTGGGTAGGACAAACTCGCCGGAGCATCAAATACTTTAGCCGCACCGAAGTATGCCGCGAGCTGCTTGTCCTTGTCTTCCTTCAACATAATATTACGTTACTAGAAGATCAATCTCGCTCTAGATACCAATTGATGGCACAAGCCTGATCTTGATGATGAAGCCGTCAAGTACTTTTCGACGATGCGCCTTGGCCGATGGAGCGTACAACCAAGCCTTCGGATGCACAACCAAGTAGGCAAGTAGGTGAATAGATTTCTGTGTTGAGCTAGCTTAGCACTAGCCACCTAGGCGCACAACACCCCACCGGAATACAATACGACGTCGCCTGAACACAGTACGCGGACACGCCAAGTTGGCCAAAAGGCTCGTGTCAAGCCTTGAACTTTTATTGATCAACTCACCACGGTTAGGGGTGTTTTACAGGGCTGGTTTACACGCATATAAATAGACCTTGCTAGGAAGATCAATACTATTCGGTTTGCTAGTTCTGGTCCTACTAGGATACGTGCAAGTACATGAATCCTATACGCACACCACACATACATGGGTTCATGTCGGGATTAACTCCAACAAGCGAGCGGTGGCCTCCGTCTCTCTTCCTCGCGGCCATGGTAGATTAATCTTCTTCGCACCGTGTAATTGGATCGAGTGGTGGTGTGGGCAGGTGACCAACTGCTTTGGCTTGCTTGCATTGGTACCTAATTTTGGACCCCTTTCTTTTTTTGTTGAGTATATAAATTATTAGGAAATATGAGATAGACTAGGATTCGTTTTACCTTCCCTTGTACTTCAAGTTGATCATTGTACTCCTATATATATGTCCATGAGGCTCAAGCAATACAACAATTATTCCACCAATCCTTTATTCCATTCAACATGGTATTTGCCGTAAGTTTCTAGACCTAGCCGCCGCTAGCCGCTTCCGCACCACACGCCGCCCCCCGGACGGTCGGCCTCCATGACCGCCGCTGGGGGCCGCGCCGCCCGTACATATGGTTCGTCCGCCGGTCTTGTTGACCGGCTGCCCTAGAGAGTCTTTTTCCCGATCTCTTGACCTAGATTTTTTCTTTTTTCTCGGTCTCTTGATCGGCGTTCTTCCTTTTTGGTTTTCCGATCTAAGATCAGGTTGCATCGCCCCCCGTCGCCGTCGACACCTGCGCGCCTCTACTCCCACCTAGGCGCGGCCAGTCGGCCTCTACTTCGACCCGGCGGCCTTGCACGACGCAGCGGCCAGTCATGTCCGTCGTCCGTGCATCTGCCCGCTCGTCACTTTACTCCATCATCACCACCCCGCGCTGAACAAGATGCGAGCATCACCCACCTTCCGTCTTCGTCTCCACCCATCGGACGCCTCGGGAACGTCGGCTGCCCTAGGCCTGCCGGCTACGCCAGGCCTGTCGGCCGCCTCGGCTGTCGGCCCCCTCGCCGGCTGCGCCGGGCCTGCCGACTACCTCAGCTTGTCGGCTACGTCGGGCCTACCGGCTCCCTCGGGCTCCTCGGCCCATCGCCGGCCTCCTGGCATGTCGTTCCCCATTGGAAGTCGTCGCCTTTGTCTGCTCGGCCATCCCGCATCAACGTCCACGACACCGTCATCATCACCGAGCAACGCCCCCAACCTCGCATGCGATCAGATTGAACACCCGCCCGCCGCGATCGACTCCATCCGCACCGTGCGACTGACCTGATCAGCCGGTTGCATGCGCCTCCACAGGTCATGTGAAGACTATCGCGAGTACAACGCACCCCTCCACCGATCGAGCAACGGGTTGCCTCTGCGTTACCCCGTCGGGCCGCAGCGCCGCCGCCCAGTGGTTCTCCCCGCGGTTGCCCCATGCCACGAGCCGCTGCTACACCGCCCCTTCGGGTTGTAGTGCAACGGCACGCGGTCCTTGCCGCCACCCGAGGCCGTCCCCGTGGCTCCACCGACCAGCGCACCGTCGCTGCGTCGCTCCTTCGGGCCGTAGCATTGCGGCACGCGGTCTACGCCGCCACCCCGAGGTCTTCCCGCCGTCGCCCTAACCCGCGCGTTGCCGCTTCGTCACCCCTTCGGGTCGTAGCAACGCGGCACGCGGTCCATTCCACCATCCCCGCGCGTCGACTTCCTGTGGTATGCGTTGCGCCGCCTCCTTCTGCGTGGGAACGCCATCGTCCGCACCGGTCTTCGTCATGCTGTCGGGCTCTTTCTCGCCTACTTCGAGGATCGCCGCCGCACTCCTAACCAGCTGCCGCTGCCACCGCCGCTCCCCTTTGGCACTGCTGCAGCTCGCTCACCCGAGCCGCACCGCCCGTCGACCTCCTTCATCTTCGTCCAGCACCAGCTCATCGCCAGCGTCGTCGTCGTCTTCCCCGACCACTTCATCTACCCCGACCACTACGAGCAACTTCCGACCCCGCTGATTTGCGCCGCAACCGTCGTCGAGTCCTTCTCTGCTAGCCTCCTCGACATGGCGTACATGTTGTGTGCAGGTCCCCGTCTCCGCATGCTCGGTTCTGGCAACACTGACGTGTGCCTTCGTCCCCGATGTGCTCCTAGGCCTAGCAAGCCTGGCGCGGCGCATCGCCAACATCGACTTCGTTCGTCTATGCATGCGCAGTGCTGGCAACACCGATGCGTATCTTCGTCCACGATGTGTCCTCGGGCTTGGCAAACCCGGTGCTACGCGTCGTCAACTACGTTTTATTCCCGGCGCACCTCTGCGCCCATGACTAACTCGGCGCCTCCTTGCGCCCGTGGCTCCACGCGACTTTCTCGACACCGGCTACCCCGACTCGACATCGACCACGGTGTTCTTCACGGCTACCTCGACTACTGCTACACCACTTTACGCTCTCGGTTATCTTGACATCGACATAAAGGGCTATCGCCTTGCTTGAGCAACCTCATCGGTTTCCAATCCAGCCACAACTTCTACGATGCATCGACCGTTACGACTATGGGGGATGACCGTTGGCTTACCTCCGGATTCTTCTCTAGTCTCACCATCTACGTCGCTACCGTTGTGACTGCGGGGATGTTGAGTATATTGATTATTAGGAAATATGAGTTAGACTAGGATTTGTCCTACCTTGCCTTGTACTCCAAGCTGATCATTGTACTCCTATATATGCCCATGAGGCTTAAGCAATACAACAATTATTCCATCAATTCCTTTTATTTCCTTCAAGACTTTTTATCATGACCCATCCTTGAGTTGCATGTCAAACCGATCTCCAGGACATACAGAATACTACTCCCTCCGTTCCTAAATATAAGACCTTTTAGAGATTTCACTAGTAGACTACATACGGAGCAAAATGAGTTAATATACACTATAAAATATGTCTATGTACATCCGTATGTAATTCATAGTGCAATCTCTAAAAGGTCTTGTATTTAGGAACGGAGGGAGTAATATGGATCGGACTGGTCAATCAACTGGCTGACATCCATGTACATGGACGGAGTCAGGATTTAGACTTGACGGCGTCGAAGAAAACATCACATGTTATAGTATACGGAGTATATACTAAGTTCTTGGTATAGATAGTATACTAGGACATATGCCCGTGCGTTGCAACGGGAAGGAAAAATTGACGTGCATGTGCAAACACAACACTCTGTGCTTCGGTATGAAGGAAAACTAATCGTTTCATCCTTCAAAACGCCCAACCGATGTAGTACGACATCCGAACAGTGTCACCGTCGGCTAGCAGGCACACAAATCAAGGTTTAGAAGAAACGTGGGATCATATTATTCTCTCTTTACAAAGTATTATTAGACTGGTAGACTACTTATCATGTCTGTGTGTTGCTACGAAAAAATATCATGTGACGTAATAATATAAAAACATACAAATTATTGTTGCGATATAATAATGTCGTTACAAAAAAGAACGTAGATGAGTGTCAATTATTCGAGTATTGGACCATTACGGAGTAAATTATACCTTGACAGTAAAAACAACATATCACGTGCTTAAGCCATCACTACATGTTATGTTTTTTAAGCTAGGACAAAAAAAACTGAAAACAATATGTCAACAAAATAAGATAAGAAGGGGTGTGGGGGCACGGGCTCGGAGCTTCGGACAACAAGGCGTGGTTGGGAGGGGGTTGCAAGAAGTGGTGAGCAGCAGGGACCCACTTACAGCCGCTCGCTCACTCACTGACAGCAGTCGGCCTCCCCGACTCCTCCAACATCGCGTGGAGAAGAGCTCCTATGTGCTTCCCAGCCGCCTCCTTGAGCGGGCCATCTCTCTCTAATCTCCCCTTCTCCTTCTTCTCTCTCTAATCTCTTTTTCTCCACGGAAGAGAGTTGCACATGGAACACAACCTGAGCGCCGCACTTTGGAGTTCGCCGCCTTCGACGACCTCCTCAATCTGTCCGCTTGGCCGCCGGATCCAAGTGTCTCTCTCTGCTCGAGCTGGGCACATATCTCTTTCTTTTTTCTTGTTGTCTTGGCTATTTGATTACTTCCGCTCCTCACCTCCTACTCCCCCTCTTGTCCAGGAAGCGTGCCGCCCGCACCGTTCATGTGCTCCGTCCTGCTCCAAATCAGATCGGGAGCGCTGCCACTAGATCTGCAGCCAAAAAGACAAGGCCACCGGCAGGCACCTCCTGCGGCTCCTCGACCCCTCCTCCTGGCGTACGTGTGCCACCTCCCCCTCGCCCGAGCTCCCTCGCCTCCTCGTCGAAAGCCGCTGACGGCGTGAAAGGATTCGCCAATGTCAGCCACGAGTGGTGAACCAATTTAATTAAGCGGCAGTGGTGACCGGTGGTGATTGTCCGGGGTGTTTTATGTAAAAACAAAACGTTTTTAACTTAAAAATAGAGTGCGGGTTCCATTACCAGAAAAAAGAAGGGCCTTTTTATAAAAACAACTCGGCAGTTTTTCGACAGAAGCAATAGTCTCTTTATTATTCGGTAAAGATAAGAATATAGAACACCAATCCGCAAAGCATCTATTCTCTGATTGATATACATTATACAAGAGGCTAGAATGAAATATATTGATATATTTAATAGAACAGGGGGTGGGCCAACAACTGTATGTGCTCATGCGGGAATATATGGAAAGTGTAACAATCAAAGGTAATTCAAAAAGGTTAGATGCAGGTTCCCTAACAAAGTAAAAGATTCTCCAGTTACAAAAAGCAAAAGCTGGGTATTCTTTATAAATGCGCTTTATACCTTCTCTCTTACTCATTTCACTGATTAGATCCAAATGGCATGGAAGTGAAGTCCACTTATCGTCAAACAGTCAGATAGCTTAGAAAACCAAATTCAGAAGAGTCTAATGAGACTATGAGAGGAAACAGACAACATTTTTTGATAGCCAATAATTGCGCACTGTTAACTGGGGACGCAAATCAAATGAAACTACGGATGCAAGCAATAATGAAATGAAATGTCAAACACTTGTTTTGGTAGTATATAATGTTGCAATGCTTATGTTTTAAATAAGAAAATGACACGATATTATCACTACACAATTTACACATGTTAGCTGCCAGATATACAAGTATGCGTTACTATATGATTTATAGCTTAAAGTTTAAGCTATTGAGTGCCAATAGCAGACATCACACATCATAGATTTCTAGCTATCTGAAATACCTTGACTTGTTTGCATCATATCTAGTATAAACTTGAGTATACATCATGTGAACATGTCAACGCATGATTTCTGTTTTAAAAAGCACAAAATTGAACAACAAACACCTCAATTCTACACAAGTTTTATTCAGAGCTACCTTCCTTACAGTGATAATGATGCAATAGCCTAGGTTCAATTTCCCCTCATTATAATTTAGAATGAACAGACACACAAAGCACATTGTCAATTTGAGAAATAGTAGGCAGCAATCTGCAAGCTAATAGATTTAACTGAATTGAGGACTGAAAAAATAAAAAAGACAACATATAAATTTTTACCTGCTACTTTGGTAGCACTCTGGAGCGGCGTAGAGGCTGCTGGACGACTCCGGATCAGGCGAACCCGAATCGATCAGCCTCGCAACGTCGCAATCCGCTAGCACCGGTTCGAAGCCTTCCTCCAGCATCACATTGGACGGATTGAGGTTGCAATGCAGTATCCTGGGGTTGCACTCGAAGTGCAGGTGGCGCAGTCCCTTGGCCACCCCGGCCGCAATCATGTTCCTGGTGTCCCAGCTGAGGCTCACCTGCTGCGACCTCACTCTCTTCATCATGTCCTCGAGGCTGCCCCCGGGCACGAAGTCGTAGATCAGCGAGAGCCGGTCGGCGTCGCGAACGTAGGCCTTGAGGCTCATCAAGTTGAGATGCCTCACCCGGGCGAGCAGCTCGAGCTGCCGCTGCACCCTCCGCATGTCGGACCTGGAGCCGCTCACCGGCCGCGAGGGCGAGGCTGGCGGTGGCGAGGTCGAGCACCTTGACTGCGACAGTGAGGTCGTCGTCGAGCACCTCCTACTCCCCCTCTCATCCAGGAAGCGTGCCGCCCGCACCGTTCATGTGCTCCGTCCTGCTCCAAATCAGATCGGGAGCGCCGCCGCTCGATCTGCAGCCAAAAAGTCTAGGCCACCGGCAGGCACCTCCTGCGCCTCCTCGACCCCTCCTCCTGGCGTACGTGCGCCACCTCCCCCTCGCCCGAGCTCCCTCGCCTCCTCGTCGGAAGCCGCTGCCAGCGTGAAAGGATTCGCCAACGTCAGCCACGAGTGGGAACCAATTTAATTAAGCGGCAGTGGTGACCGGTGGTGATTGTCCGGGGTGTTTTATGTAAAATCCGAAACGTTTTTTAACTTAAAAATAGAGTGCGGGTTCCATTACCAGAAAAGAGGAGGGCTTTTTTGTAAAAATGACTCGACGGGTTTTCCGACAGAAGCGATAGTCTCTTTATTATTATTAGGTAAAGATTGATAGACAACCATATCAATATATATGTGCTTTGGCAATAAAAATACGCTTACATTAACTTAATATCTATGATGGGCATGTCTCCTTCAACAAGCAAGTTAATGATCTCATCCGAGTTGACCCTTTTAGGTATTTCTTTCCAACACTAACAATCATGTGATGCATATTTCATTAGAAAAGTAAACACACATCTAATCAGCAAACTAGTAGATCATTTTATATGATAGTCTATAAATTAACCTAGCATATTTCTTTCCAACACTAACAATCATCTAAATAGAAGTACTACTAATGGTATATCGTGTAGACAGATCTGGCTTTAAAATTCAGTGTTTCACCATCAAGTAAATAGGTATACATACTGCGGTAAAATACCTGATTGGCCGGACAGCCGACAGGAGCGCAAAATCAACGAGTGCATGAACGCCTCGCGCCACGGCTGAATCACGACAATGTCTCGGCGCATGCACACGGAGAGTAGCGGATGGCCCCGTAGTGCCCTAAAAGCAATTTTAATAGAACAACCCATTTCTTCCGTCCCTTTGTTTGGGTTGAGGCGGATAAAAAGAATGGTCAAATGCGTCATCTCATTTTTAAATCACGTCCGTTCCGCGTCTGCGTCGGTCCATTTCCGGCATAAATTTAAGACTGAAATGCGTCGGCACAGACGCGAAGCGGATGGGCGCGTCTTATCGGCGTCCATCCAAACCACCGTGGTCAACATTATTTATGACGGCCGTCCTCCTCGCACCCACGCGTGAGCAACCGCGGTCGGTCTTTTCTAATCCGAGTGTGCGATGGGGTTCGGCCATCTACTTCCAGAACCCTCCCCCGTCCCAATCTCGCCACCCCTCTGTTTTCTCGTCGACGACCCAGTAGCCATGGACAACGGCGACAACCTCGTCGTCTATGCCTGCGCGATGCTCCCAAAGGAGGTCGCCTTACTGCAGGTTAAGAGGGCGATGCGCCAGGCGCACGAGCGCGCCCGTCCTATGCACGGCTTCACCCAGAACACCCTCGTCGTATATTCCTCTGCGCTGCTCCCGAAGGAGGCCACCTACCTCCATGCTAAGATGGCGGTGCGCCTCGCGAACGAGCGCACCCGTGCTGCACCACTGCCGACACTAGCAATGTCCGCGCCGGCATAGCCCGCCCCCGATCAGGTGCAGCCCAACCTCGCCGCTGAAGATGAGGGCGCCTAGTTTTTTTTCTTTTTCATTTATAATGTAACCGGCTTTCGTGGTCGGGTTTTAATGAATATGCTTCATTATTATTTTCTCACGCGCCGGTAAAAATGGATCGGATCAGCGTTGGGCGCATGCGCCGACCCAAATGACGAAGCGGGCATTCGTGTTCGCTGGGCCGATCCAAACGAACAAAAAGCGGATAAATTCGCCGTCCGTTTGAATTGATTCGTTGAAGTTGCCCTAAGCCCTAACAACAACGAGGCACAAAGTTACGATGGATTGATTTTTTCCAATGACGGCGCCAGATTGCTATGGTAGAAAAGAACGGGCAGTTTGCAATCCACGATGGATTAAGAGTCACGAGTGTCAGGCTCGTATTGGGCCTTGGCTTATGAAGTTTGCTAGTTATCTACTCTCTCCGTCCTAAAATAAGTATCTCAACTTTGTACTAATTTGAGTATAAAATTGTATTAAGCTTGACACACTTATTTTGAAACGGAGGGAGTACTTTTCATTAGGCTTATGTGCCGGGTTAACCTTCAGATTAGTCTAATCAATAATCATCAAAGGTTAATATATAGTAGCCGCACATCATGTAAATTGCGGAGGGGGGCGAGCGGTTGGGGGGTGGGGGTGGGGTGGGGGGTCTGGGGGGTCTTGCCCCTGCTTGCCCCTGTCTCCGCCCCTGTCCATGTAGACGTTATCTGATTCACACTTTGATTAGCACACACATCCGAACATAGATAAGGAGAGTTGAGATCAGTCGATACGCTGCCCATGCAAGTGACGGACATGAGATTTTTCATCGGAATTTTTGAAGCCTACACGTATGCGGGCGTTCGTCGGAGAAAACCAACACAAACGCAGTTTGTTGGAGCTTACGAGGGCAGTGTTGATGCCGAGCCCCCGGGCGTTGGTGCGGCGAGTCGCCGCAGTTATTGATGTAGATTGGATCCATCAAAATTCAAACCATGCACATGTAGATCCTTTTGAGCCGGCTTTTCTTCATCCAGCTAGTTACGAGCTTCTCGATCCCTGAAGATCTTCCTCCAAGAAAACAATATCACCGTGCGATCAACCCCCTGGTGGGCGTCAACTGTCGTGATTTTTGTCACGACAGATGTCCTCGTAAAAAGACTTAGGTGTGGAGCCATCGCAGCTATGTAGCGGCTTGAGAGGGGCTGGTCGGAATCGAGAGATGCGAGTTTATCCAGGGTCGGCCCCTCCGATGGAGGTAAAAGCCTACATCCTGCTTGTGTTTCATTGATGAAGATGATGATCTCGATTACAAGGGTGCGAAATCGCTACTTCCAGTCTCAAGGGTTTCTAATTTGTCTATCTAATGAATTGTCTTGTCTAGACCTAACTTAACTTGTCCCTCTTGGGATGTCCTACCCCTCCTTATATAGGTTGAAGGGGTAAGCTTACATAGAGTCGTACTAGGACTTGAACTAGCTTCTCTTGGAAGGAATTCCTCCTTTTCTTGGGCCTTTTTTGTGAGCCTCCTTTCAGGCCTCTCCATGAACCGCCTTACGCCGGCTTGCACAATGGGTCGTGGGCCTCGTCGTCCTGGTCGATCCGGCGTGCGGGGTGTCCCACGAGCCGCTAGCTGACGGGCCAAGTCAAACCTCCGGACCGGGTCATACGACTCAAACCTCCTGGCCGGGTCAAACCATGGAGTATATCCCCGACAACCTCATTGCCTTGAACTTGTTCTTTGCCTTTGTCAGGGATCATTGAATCTTTCACATCTTGATCCACAAAGGCAGCAAACATATCGTCATCCCCATCAAGTGGGTCATTGTCGCTGTCAAAAAAGTTTGCATCTGAATCAAGCCTGTCACTATCACCGTCATCTTCCTTCAAACTCTTTAATTTATGCAATCTCTCCAGCTTCTCATTCATCTTGGCAGTGATATCCTCCTCCGGCTGCCCCAAAAACTGCTCTGTACTCTTGCATGGACTCATAATGACACTAGGCAACTCAGGAACATTTGATTCTATGAGCACATCATCCCATATGCTATTATCATTCACATACATTTGATCAAAAAAAGAATTACATTGCTATCCACAGGCACGGTAGATATGAGCTTCTGAAGGTCACCATCATCACACACAAAGGAAAGACCATCAACAATTCTTTGGCCAGGCAGTAACCAATAAACCTTGTACTTGGTACTGTCGGGATAGCCCAATTTCTCCATCAAATTCACAATATAAAGCACTGACCACTCTTGAACAACACAATTGTCAAAGAAGTTAATTTTGTCATCAATATATGTTTTGTTGCTACCACCGGTTTCCAAATAAAGGATTTAATTGGAAATCAGTCATTCGTGTCCACAGTGAAGAAAATATTTCCCACTGACAGACTCAACTTGATGCATAAAACCAGTAGTACTCAATATATTACAAATAGAGCGAGGGTCGCTCACATATTATTACAACACGTCCAAGTCTTAGGATAGATGGAAATGTTGCAGTGGTCTTAGGGTGACTCCACTGCTCGTAAAAAATAAAGGGGCACGTCACATCAGAGTAATGTGACATGAGGAGTACTACTACGCGTTAAGCCTCAGAGTGAAGCTCAACAATTTATTCAAGGTGGCGGAAGCGGAGGAATAAAACAATGACGGATTCCAGGATCGCAAGACTAACTGGGACTCCTCTAGACATCGGACTCGCTATCGAACTCCTCATCCATGAGGTCTCCTTCATCCATATCTGGCCACAACAACAAGCAAGTGAGTACTCCGACAAGTACTCGCAAACAGTTTGCACAAACAATGAAATGCATGTAGTTGATTTTATTATGCCTGGTTAGGATCAAGTTATATCCATAATACAAGTGCAGGAAATAAATAAGTGAGAGGATAAATCAGGCGGTAGTCCTCCCAAAATATACGTAATAGAAAATAAAATATAAGAAGCCACCGTCGGGCGTCTGGGCGACACCGCACACAGGGCATAACATAAATGAAATAAATAATAAGCCTCGAACGGGCGTCTCTACGACACCACAGTAAGGGCATGGATAAAAAAACAATGTGCCGCAGTCGGGCGTCTCGGTGACACCACATAAAGGGCTTAAGAATAATAAAACAATGCCACGGTCGGGCGTCTCAGCGACTCCACATAAAGGACTTATAAGAATAAAAACAATGCCACAGTTGGGCGTCTCAGCGACACCACATAAAGGACTTATAAGAATAAAAACAATGCCATAGTCGGGCGTCTCAGCGACACCACATAAAGGGCTTATAAGAACAAAAACAATGCCACAGTCGGGCGTCTCAGCGACACCACATAAAGGGCTTATAAGAATAAAATATTGAATATCCATGAGGTAGAACCGTCCCAAGCATATTCAATAAAGAGAATCATAAGGGTTAGTCCAGAGTAATAATACATGATATGATAATGTCCCGCATAATCATATGGTTCACCACATCTAATTAATAATATTAACACGTATACCCCAAAGACCGACTCTAGGACCGACACTTGACTCGTCAAACGACGTCCTTGACCGGGGACACGACTACTCGAATAGTTTGACTCTGTAGAGGGTGTACTCTTTACCCATAGCCCACGGTTTTAAATAGTCAATATGACTAATTCCACGTACGGCATTTTAGAAGTGGACACTGAGAATCATCACACACCCACTTTACCTCCGCGAAGCCCGGATTCACCCGGACTACGCTGCCAAGGTAAAACCATAAGACGGGGAGGCTCCGACCTCGACTAGCATGGGATCGACAATATTTATACCGCACGCTTACGGGGAGTGCTCTCCCTTCCGGTCCCAGACCGAAAACACCCATGCCCCCTGACTGGATGACTGGATTTATTCCAGAGTCATGGATACCTTCATACCGGTCCCACTAATGGTGTGTGATTGATAACAGGTCTACAACTGACTATACCGAACCCATTATCCAGGGAACTGTGGTAGCACGGTAAGAAGTATGACACGGACAAGACTCGATCTAGGTCGATACTGGAATTTATCAAATTTATACCAGCACCACAGTGCTCAAACCATGACAAGGCCATAACCTATCACGTTCCGCGTGACTAGGCTATTCCACAACCATTCATAACCATCACTTGCCTTCATCATATTATATCACGGTTGATTATATTTAACAAGTATGAAATATGCAAGGTGTTGGAAAAATAAATATGAGCATGATAGCAAACAACACACCAAAAGTAACAAACATGCTTGCATGGTTCCACGTAGTCGGGATCGAGCTCGGTGCAGTTGACGTCGGGTATCTCGGTGTCGGAATCTACGGTATAATACAAACAACGACATAAGCTACACTTCCTAGATACTGGTATAATTTTTTTTAGAAAAATCTTAATATAAACTAGACCTTATCAGGATCATTTTGCAATAAGAATCACTACAAAAGGAGTTATAGAATAAAAGTTATAGCCAAAACAAAACTAGGGACTGTTCTGTAATTAGTTTCAAAGGAAACAGGGGTTAGAGTGGAAAGATTCCAAAGCACCCGAGGGGGGTGCGTTTTTCCAGAAAGGAAAACGGCTTCGGCGGAATACTCCTTCGACGAAAACGCTTCGGAGAGGGGGAGAGAGACTGATAGGGGAGGCCCACCTGTCGGGTTTGAACTCCTCTCCGGCGCTAGAGGCTTCCGGTGATCGTCGGCAACGATAGGAGGGAGGAGAGAGCGAGCTAGGGGTGCAGGTGCACTCACCGTCAACTCGCCTGACGGATGGAGGCGGATTGGATGGCTCACGACGGTGGCAGCAGATCTCCGACGGCAACAACTTCGGTGACACGACGGAATCGACAACCGAGGGCCTCTGCGATGAAATCGAGCACGGGGTAAGCCAGGGAGGAGCACCTGGATGCGACCGAAGGCCTCAGGGGATCCTACCTCGACTTACGCAGCACGGGAACGGCCGGATCCCGTAGCGGATCTGGGCGGCCTGAGCTGGGGAAGAAGGACCCTCGAGGGCCACTTCCTGGATCGGCTGCTTCCCAGAGGGCAAGATGGAGAGCAGGAGAGAGGTGGTTGAGCTGAGAAGCGCTGGGAAAGGTCTCTACAAATAGGCGCCGTGGGAGGGGCTTCAGCCATTACTCCAGCAAGGAATTCCGGCGAAGCACGCGATTAGGTGGTACTGGACGAACCTAATCACTGAGAGGAACCCATTTTTGACCCGAGGAGGCTTGGTCATGCACGAGAAGAACATGGCGATGATGCGGTCAACACGGAGCTCTTCAGCGGAAGGAATGGTGCTATGGGGTTGTAGGGGCGAGGCGACGAGCTCTGCGGGGCTGAACCAGAGAAGGAGGCCGCGAGGAGGCTGCCAGAGCGATGGGCGGTGTGATACGTCTCCGTCGTATCTATATTTTCTGATTGTTTCATGCCAATATTCTACAGCTTTCATATACTTTTGGCAACTTTTTATACTTTTTTTGGGACTAACATATTGATCCAGTGCCCAGTGTCAGTTCCTGTTTGTTGCATGTTTTTTGTTTCACACAATATCCATACAAAATGAAGTCCAAACGCAATAAAAATTTACGGGGATTTTTTTTGGAATATTTATGATTTTTGGGAAGAAGAATCAACGCGAGGCGATGCACGGAGTGCCCACAAGCCCTGTCGCCGCGGCCAGGGGGTGGGCCCGCGGCAGGCAGGCTTGTGGCCACTCCTTAAGGCGGTTGGAGCTCTTCTTTCGCCGCAAGAAAGATAATATCTGGAAGAAAATCGTGTTAAAATTTCAGCCCAATCGGAGTTATGGATCTTCGGGAATTTAAGAAACGGTGAAACACCGAATCTGGGAGCGCAGAAACAGAAGGACATAGAGAGAGATCCAATCTAGGAGGGGCTCTCGCCCCTCCGCCGCCATGGAGACCATGGACCAGAGGGGAAACCCTTCTCCCATCTAGGGAGGAGGTCAAGGAAGAAGAAGAAGAAGGAGGGGGGCTCTCTCCCCCTCTCTCCGGGCGGCGCCGGAACGCCGCGCGGGACATCATCGTGTGACGGCGATCTACACCAACAGCTCTGTCATCTTCACCAACATATCCATCATCTTCCCCCATCTATATTTAGCGGTTCACTCTCCCTCAACCCGCTGTACTCTCTACTTGAACATGGTGCTTTATGCTACATATTATTATCCAATGATGTGTTGCTATCCTATGATGTATGAGTAGATTATCGTTGTCCTATCGGTGATTGATGAATTGCTATGATTGGTTTAATTTTCTTGTGGTTATGTTGCTGTCCTTTGGTGCCCATCATATGATCGCACGCGTGGATCACACCATAGGGTTAGTTGTATGTTGATAGGACTATGTATTGGCAGACTAGAGTGACAGAAGCTTCAAACCTAGCATAGAAATTGATGCATATGAGATTGAAGGGGGACCAATATGTCTTATTGCTATGGTTGGGTTTTACCTTAATGAACGTTAGTAGTTGCGAACGCTTGCTAATAGTTCCAATCATAAGTGCATAGAATTCCAAGTAAGGGATGACATGCTAGCAGAGGCCTCTCCCACATGATACTTGCTATCGATCTAGTAACGTAGTCAATTGCTTAGGGACAATTCCGCAACTCCTACCACCACTTTTCCACACTCGTTAGACACTCGTAGTTGTTTCTTTATCTAACCGGCCCCTAATTTTATTTACGTGTTCTTTACTTTCTTGCAAGCCTTTCCTATCACTCCTACAAAGTACTTCTAGTTTCATACTTGTTCTAGGTAAAGCGAACGTAAAGTGTGCGTAGAGTTGTATCGGTGGTCGATAGAACTTGAGGGAATATTTGTCCTACCTTTAGCTCCTCGTTGGGTTCGACACTCTTACTTATTGAGAAAGGCTACAATTGATCCCCTATACTTGTGGGTTATCAAGACCTTTTTCTCGCGCCGTTGCTGGGGAGCAATAGCGTGGGGTGAATATCCTCATGTGTGCTTGTTTGCTTTATCACTAAGTAGATTTATTTGTTGTTCTAAGTTGTTCTCTATCTTTAGTTATGGATATGGAACACGAAATACCAAAAAAATTAGGTGTACTTGCTACTCATGGAGATGGGGAACCTCCTAAAACCCTCGAGGCTCGTTATATGGAAAATATTATGCACTTCTTTAATAATCCTGAGAAAGCCCCATTCAATTATATAATGGGATACACGTTGGATCAACGTGAATAGTTTAGGGATTATCTCTTGACTCAAAAAGGGAAACTTTTATGGGATCAAATCCATTTGTTGAAATGGTATGCTTGGGAACTATGCAAGAGATATGGTGTTACTTGTTGCTCTAGGATGAAGGCTCCACACCTTCCCTTTCCTTGTGAATTTAATGATCATAGGACCTTGGCTTCTTATTCTAATATATATATATGATTACTATGATGTGGATCAAATAGAAGAGTTTGTTGCTTTTATGGGTGCTTATGAAATTGAGGCTCTGTTTAAAAGGTGTGATGATAATGATGATGCTCCTTACCGATCTGAAAATTTGGCTATGCTTTGTTATTGTTATACTAGTTATGAATATAATGCCCATATTGAACGATTTAAGGAGAAATTCTATGCTGCCCAAGAAGAGACTATTATTTTGCAGGAAACTATGGAAGAAGAAAATGCTGAAATTGTGAGCTGATTAGATGAAAAAGATGAAGAGGAGAGCGAAGAACAAAAGGATAAAGAGCGGACTAGCTACCCGTGTCCACCTTCTAATGAGAGTAACTCTTCTACTCATACATTATTTAATTTCCCTTCATTCTTACCGAAGGATGAATGCTATGATCCCTTGGATTCGTTTGAAATATCCCTTTTTGATGAACTTGATGCATACTATGCTTGTGGCCATGTTGCCAATATGAATGATGCTTATGAAGATGAGATAGCTATAGTCCCTTATGTTAAACATGATGATCTTGATGAATATAACATGCATGTGCTTGCTGCTCCTACTTGCAGTTATTATGAGAGAGGGACTACATCTCCACCTCTCTATGTTTCCAATACGATAAAATTGCAAGAAACTGCTTATGCTATGTATTGGCCTTTACTTGATGTGCATGAATTGTTCTTTTATGACATGCCAATGCATAGGAAGAGAGTTAGACTTCGTCATTGCATGATATATGTTACCTTGTGCTCACTACTAAATTTCAAATCATTGGTAATTAAAATTGGCTTTGATATACCTTGGGATCCGGGTGGATCCATTACTTGAGCACTTTATGCCTAGCTTAATGGCTTTAAAGAAAGCGTTGCCTGGGAGACAACACGGAAATTTTAGAGAGTCATTTATTTCTGTTGAGTGCTTTTATTTAGTTTAATAACAAAAAAAATATACAGGGGAACTTAAAACTTTTTCAAAAAGAGAAGCGATTGAAAGGTGATGCATTGCGGAAGTGAGGGTCGACCTTTAACACTTGTCCTTTACGTGCAATAATGCGGAATGGTCCGATGAAGCGAGGTGCAAGTTTGCCTTTGACTTTGAATCTCTAGAGTCCTCTCATGGGTGATACCTTAAGGTATACATAATCATTGGGGTCGAAACCGATATCCCGGTGTTTTTGACCATAGTAGCTTTTCTGACGGCTTTGGGCTGTCTTGAGTTTCTCTTTTATGACTTTCACCTTGTCCTCGACCGCTTGGAGAAATTGTGGTCCGAAGATGCGGCTATCTCTGGTCTATGACCAATTCAGAGGGGTACGACATCATCTGCCGTATAATGCTTCAAAAGGTGACATCTCTAGACTTGCTTGATAACTGTTGTTGTAAGAAAACTCGGCGTAGGGCAAACTGTCTTCCCAACTATTCCCATATGTGAGTACACAAGCTCTAAGCATATCTTCAAGGATCTGGTTTATACGCTCAGTTTGTCCCCCCGTCTGAGGGTGATAGGCTGTGTTGAATACTAGATGTGTTCCCAAGGCTTGTTGCAGATAATCCCAAAATCTCGAGGTAAATTGGGTACCTCTATCGGATACGATAGTCTTGGGTACTCATGGAAGACACACAATGCGGGCTAGATTTGCTAGCTTCTGGGTGGAGTATGTGGTCTTGACAGGTATGAAGTGAGCCACTTTGGTGATTCTATCAGTAATCACCCAAAGAGCATCATGCCCGTGTCGGGACCGGGGTAGTCAGACAATAAAATCCATTCCTAGCTCATCCCATTTCTATTCGGGTACCTTCATAGGTTGTAATAGCCCTGCTGGCTTCTGATGTTCTGCCTTGATTCGTTGACATGAGTCACAACGAGCGACGAAGGAGGCAATATCTCTCTTCATTCCGTGCCACCAATATTTTGCTTGGAGGTCTTTGAACATTTGTGTGCCTCCGGGGTGAATAGAATAGGGCATGTTGTGGGCTTCCTCCATGATTTGAGTTTTGAGGTTCTCTTGGTTGGGTACGCATAGTCTGTCTCTGTACCACAAAGTTCCTTGCTCATCAATAATAAACTCAGGGGCCTTCCCGAGGTCCATATTTTTCTTTATGCCTTCAATGCTGGGGTGACCTTTAGGAGCTTCCTTGATATTCCTGTACAAGGTGGGTTGCAGTTCAAGTTATGCCACTGTACCTTCTGGAACGAGGAGCAGATTTAGCAGAGCTAACTCTTTTGCAAGCTCAGGTCTCATCTTTGGCATGAGCTTCTTGCCTGAGGCGGGGTTCCGACTGAGAGCGTCTGCTACTACGTTAGCCTTACCTGGGTGGTAATGGATGCCCACGTCATAATCCTTAATTAATTCGAACCATCTTCGTTGTCGTAGGTTGAGATCCGACTGTGCTGAAAATATACTTGAGGCTCTTATGGTCCGTGTATATTTCACAACGATTACCAAGGAGAAAGTGTCTCCATTCCTTGAGAGCATGAATCACAACGCCCAATTCGAAATCGTGAGTACGATAGTTCTCTTCGTGACATCCGAGTTGTCATGAAGCATAAGCCACCACTTTCCTTTCTTGCATGAGTACGCATCCGAGGCCTTTTCTGGAGGCATCACAATATATTTCAAAATCCTTGTTTCAATCAGGCACAATTAGTATTGGGGCTGTAGTCAATCTTTTCTTCAATTCCTGGAAACTTTTCTCACAAGCTTCGGTCCATTCAAATTTCTTTCTTTCTTGAGTAACTCGGTCATAGGTCGCGCAATAGTAGAAAAGTTTTCAATGAACCTCTAGTAACATCCTACTAATCCAAGGAAACTCCAGATGTTTGTCACATTAGCAGCTGGCTGTGGCCATTCACTTACGGCTTTGACCTTTTCTAGGTCTACTGCTATGCCTTCTTGTGCCATGACGTGTCCCAAAAATGCAACTTGTTTGAGCCAAAACTCACATTTGCTGAATTTTGCATATAGTTGATGTTTACGAAGTTCTCCCAACACAATCCTTAGGTGTTCAACATGTTCTTCGGGATTTTTGGAGTAGACAAGAATGTCATCGATGAAGACTACAACGAACTTGTCCATATACTTCATGAATACCTTATTCATCAAATGTACGAAGTAAGCTCGCATGTTGGTTGGTCCGAAAGGCATTACTGTAAACTCGTAAAGTCCGTATCTTGAGGAAAAGGCTGTCTTTGGAATTTCTTCAGGGCGGATTTTGAGTTGGTGATCTCCTGACCTTAAATCAATCTTTGAAAATACTTTTGCCTGAGCCAGTTGATCAAACAAATTATTTATCCGGGGCAGTGGATATTTGTTCTTGATAGTGGCCATGTTGAGTGCTCGATAATCAATGCATAGCCTTAGCATCCCATCCCTCTTCTTAGCAAATAGTACTGGCGATCCCCATGGTGAAGAGCTGGGTCTGATGTATCTTTTGTCCAATAGTTCCCTAATCCGTTTCTTGAGTTCAACTAACTCAGTTGGTGCCATGCGATACGGCTTCATATATATTGGGGTTGTACCGGGTGCAAGTTCAATGAAAAATTATATCTCTCTGTCTGGTGGCATACCTGGTAACTCATCTCGAAATACATCTGGAAACTCACACACTACTGGAACATCTTTCACTTCACTCGCTTCTGTTTGGTTCAACCTTGCTTTGCTTGATTTTTCCCTTCGTAGGGCTGCGACAATTACCTTTTTACCTTGGTGATGAGTGAGGCTGACCTTCCGATTAAAGCAATTAATGAATCCCTTGTTGGTGTTTAACCAGTCCATTCCCAAGATAATATCCATTGTGTTGCTTTCGATAACAATAAGATTTGCCCAAAACACCAAATCTTTGACTTCAATGATAACATTCTTGCAATACTCTTGAGTAGTCTGTTGTACTCCCACGGACTTGATAGTCATTGAGTTTTCCAAGGGGAGGGTTGAAAGGTTGTGTTTCGAAACAAATCTTTTCAAAATGAACGAGTGGGAGGCTCCAGAATCAAACAAAACCAGGGCAGGAATTTTGTTGACAGGAAAGTTACTGAGTACAATATCAGGTGCGTTCACGGCATCTTCCTTGGCGACAAGATTCACGTGACCCTTCCGGTGATTGTTATTAGGGTTGAAATTGTTGCGCTTTGGTGCTGAGTCAAAGTTGGAAGTGTTGGTCTTGGCTGCACCATTTCTGGCCGTTGGGCATTGCCGAGCGTAGTGCCCTGTTTCTCCACATGCAAAACAAGTGATGCTATTACGGGGAGTAAAATCTTTGTTCCTCACGTAAGAGTTGTTGTTGAATCTAGTGGTTGGTGCTGAGGTACGCGGAGCTTGAGTCTTTGAGTCCTCTGTCTTGTGCATGGTGTTGCGTACTATGGTAGAATTACAGCGGCGTTTGCGGATGTCATCCAGGCTGCGACGTTGAGCTTCTAGCATAATGGCCTTGTCAATGAGTGTCTTAAAATCTGGAAACGTGTGGACAACCAGTTGGCACTTTAATGTCGGAGCAAGTCCATCCAGGAACTTCTCCATCCTCTTTTCCTCAGTCTTATAGTCTTCACGTGCGTATCGGGATAGTTGATTATATTGGTCCATGTACTCCATCACGCTGGAACTCCGTTGCTTCAGGTCTTCAAATTCTTTCTTCTTTATTTTCATAACATTGTTGGGTATGTGTGCTCCGCGGAAACTTTCTTTAAATTCAGCCCATCTGATATTGTTCTCATCTGGATGTACGCGGAGGATGTTTTCCCACCACGAAGCTGCGGCTCCAGTTAAATAGTGGGGAGCGTACAATACTTTCTCATGATCTGAACATTGTGCAATTGTCATCTTTCTCTCAAGGTCCCGTAGCCAATCGTCTCCTTCCATAGGTTTGTTTGTATGTAAAAATGTTGGCGAACGTGTCTTTTGTAGCTCAGCCAGTCGGGAGTGTTGTGGATGAGCACCACATTGATTTCCCATGTTCATTAGTTGATTCATCATTTCATGAAGTTGCTGTTGGCTCTACTCATATAAACGACAGACTTCTGAGAGTGCTGGGCTGCTTTCATGTTGGCTAGACTGGCCTTGAGTGAAGTTGTTCCCTGTCTCAGTGGATTGATTTTCTCCCATGTCCCTTGGCATGGAGCGTGTCCAGGGTCGACTCATTTTCTCAAAGCTGGGTTAATGTTGTAAAAATCAATAAGAAAATAAGGCTCGAACGAAAGGAATTCAGAAACATTTTCCAAGGAAACACTAAAAGATTTTTCTTAACGTAATCGTCATGTTCGGAGAAGGACAGCGGTACATCATACATCGATCATAATTATACATACCACTCAGGTCGTACTCTAGTATGCCTGACTTGTTATTTAAGCTAGTGCACTTCTCGTGTCCTACATGACGCAACACACTACTTCCCTTCGATCTAGAAGCACAACATCATCCATATCGTACATATCATACAACACTACAAGAAATATGTCAACTAACGACCTTCAATATTGGTCACCGAATGGTCATTGATTTCCATTTGCGACCTTTTTACGACCAAAATCAAACGGTCAAAAACTGAGGGTCTCTAATGAACTATAACGACCTTTTTGCTGGATTGGTCGTATGATTTTACGACCAAACGAAAGCATTGAAATTATTTTGGTCACTAGCAATTTGCCCACTCCACGTCGGATCTGACATGTCAAACTGAAGTGGCATAGAATCAACCCGGTCCAATTCAGTGTTTTAAATGGATCGAGCCCATTAATCCAACCCATTTAATGTTTTTTCTCTTTATTTTGCTTAGCTGCATGGGCCTGGCCCAATAATCCCCAACATTTTAGCCTTTTTAATTTTGGGTTGTGGCCTTTTACTTTCTATTGATATTGTTTTTAGCCATTTTATTTTTATACTCGTCCCACTAGTTCGATTGGTCACACATGTCATCCTGATCTCAAAATCGGTCCCACACATCAAAAATTTCAAAATATATCAAACAACCATTATAACTTGAACCCCTTTGTCGGGTTACCATTTCCGGGGTATTCAAATCACATACAAAATCATTATTTTGAAGAATCCAAAGAGCAAATGGAATTCGTCCAAAACAACACTACATTAGTCTATTACAATCGTTACATTATACTACATCCCAAATAAGCCTACTACTGCCTACAATTACAATACATAATATGCTACTCTTTGCTGATAAGCTTCACAGCTTCGGACTTGGATTCGCACTTCACCTATGCAAAAAAATAAGAATGAACATATAAGAATAAGAATGTGTGAGGACATCAAACAATGGTTAATGAGGGATCCAATAACTTAGAAGCAAGAATTGACAGCAAATGAAATGTACATAAATAGTATGATTAACATTAATTAGTATGTGCTTATGAAGCGACTAAAATGTTCTCAAACTAGCTAGGATTTTTTTTTATGTACAGTATACTGACATGTGAATCAGAAGCAATCAAGATTCAGATTTAAAGAGACAGTATGTGACAGAAATGTTCATAATTTAAGCTACAAGAGCCTGCCAGGAGGATAAAATAAAATGAATAAGAACTCCGCATATATAAACAAAGAGGCTGAACAATGATTCTACAAAGTAACATTCTGCTTCTCCGGTCCCAAAAAGACCAGTAAACTCATTCTGCTTCTCCGGTAACCTACAGATCCTACTAAGCGAAGGTTCGAACTGGATCAAGCATATGAGCTACTACAATAAAAGCTACTACAATAAGTGGTCCAGATGCATGCATGAGCACTTCTTAATATTTATATTCATCATCACAACAACCTATACCACCTATGCTCATTGTTACAAATATATGCATACTTCAAAAAAAACCTATCTATTTGAAACCAAAATAGATTTCTTTCTCAAATCTGAATTCATTGGTTTCTCCTCCAAACTATTGAAATATCACGCCTCTTATTAGCTAGTTTCTTACGCAACAAACATCATTGCAAATTTTGATGAAATGCATAGGTCCAACCGATGACTACACAGCAGCAACTACTTCAGACATTGGCTGGAGAAATGCTCATCATTTATTTATTTTTTATAAAAGAAATTTTGAGTTAAGCAGTAGCACTAACTTGTCCTTCACCTATGTATGCATCAAAGAGAGATAGTTGGGAAGGCAGACTTATGGACCAACTTGTCCTTCACATAAGAAAACACAGCAATACAGAGGCCACCAAAGAAGCATGTTACTCAATGAAGCAAGCAAAGCGACTTTAAATATGAGCAAATTCAGTGCATTTTGCGATGTAATTACAGTAACAACAATGACAAGTAAAAGCAATGGTTTAAAAGGTAGAAATAAGAGGGAACTGGTATCAGTAAGATTCGGTTCATCTAGAACTATAAAGAAGAGGTATTGAACTGTTCTTATGACTATAATACAGATGTGTTTCAAATGGATAAATGGGTGCAGGGAAAGAATCAAACTGGAACTCAGAGATTCAGTGCAGGTTAATGCATACAAAAAAATGAAACCAAACTAAAAAATTAAGAGGATGTACAGCCTATGGTTAAACTTAAATAAATAGGATGCTTGACATTGATAGCACTAGTAGGTGAAGACCACCACAGACCTTTGGCAAGGAAGTAGCACATGTAGCATTTAAATGCCCACACAAAGCAGCTAACAACCCAAAAAACAAAAATATGAAGTCTCAGGCTCTGTCTCTGGCAATTAACTTCAGTTTCCATTCTATCTCCCCAAGCATCATCCAAAAACGTTTTTAAATGAACACAATTATTATAAATACCTCTTCCAATAGATACTACAGAGAAGTGGCTACGCTTGACAAGATAAAAAATGAAACATGCAGGACACACACACACACACATTTCTGTAATAAGAATCAGCCATCCTAAAGCACTGCATAGTCCACCAATGCCCGCTCCTAATAAGACAGTTATCTCCAACAAGGCGTCGCCCGAAATCAGTAAATCTAGCTCCGGATTTCCAATCATACAACATTGCGGACATGAGGGCGAGGCCAAACGTAGGCGCATAAGGGCAGGCCCGCAAGCAAGCGAGCCTTGCTCAGACAGGAGGGGATGAGGAGGAGGAGAGGGAGCGGTATGATAGTTGCTACCTCCTTTTCGTTGCCGTAGACTCTGGTGCAATCGATGTGCCGGTACTCCGCCTGCATCGAAGAAGAGAAGGAGGATCTGATGTGAATCGGGAAACAAGATCGTACGAACGGGGGGAAGACATGCCGTCCATCTGGATGGCGAAGCGGGTGGGGATCAGGACGGGTTTGCGCGGCGGACCTTGACGGCGGCGTAGACGGCATCGCCGACGACGCAGGGTTCGGCCTGCGAGGTGCCGAGCCCCACCGAGGGGATCTTCGCTCCGGTGTTGAGCAGGAAGTGCCTCGCCATCGCCGGCTCCCTCTCCCTCTCCCGGACGGGCACGACACCAGAACGGGATTGGGGAAGAACGTAGGTGGGGAAGGGGGCGGGCGCAGCAGCGGTGGGCAGGAGACGGTTGTGGCCGGCGAGCTGTACGACGTCGTCGTCGAGCTCGTCGGGCTCGGGGGTGGGGCGGAGCAGAGTCACCGGCGCAACGCCGGAGTTGGAGGGGACGCTGCCTTCGAAACTCTAGTCATGGGAAGGAGTCCTGGATGAGCTCTCGGGGACACGAGAGGTGGATATGGCCGGAGGGAAGGGAAGAGCAAATGCAGGGGGCTCAAATCTGTGTTGGGCACCGTCGAGGCCCGCCGGAACAAGACGAAAGCGGCGGCGGCGGTGAGGGTTTCGGGAGGGAGGGAGAGACGAACGAGAGAGATGAAGGAGAAGAAATGCGTATGGACCAGGGAGGCGAGGAAGAAAGGAGGTCGGGGGTGGATGGAAAATGTCCAGAGGGCAACACTAGGGTTTCGACCAGCGAGGTGAGGGCTACCGTTGGATCCGGGATCATCCCACGGTCTTCGATGCATGATACGCGTGAGATGCGAATGGACCAATCAGAATGCATTAAGCACTTTGAAGATGCTCTGACCATCTAAATTGATCGTAAACGCTTTTTCAACAAATATGCACACATTTTACATTATTTTACAAACAAACATATCAAATAAAGAATAGTTTTACAACCAAATAAATTAAGCATAGTTTTACAAGCCGAATAAAAATTAAATTGTCTCAAATACATGTAAAAAAATAGATACTGTCAAATACATGAAAATTGTTTTTTTGAAGGACCTACTATACATGTTCGTTTCGACCGCATTTTGAAACGGGCATAACAAATTCAAAAAAACTCAAAAAAATTGCAAAACCTTCGCGTTGTGTCATCATATGTGACCAAGTTAACAAGGAAAATAATAAATTTGTAATATGACAATTATTTAAAAAAGTGTTCTCATAAATGAGCTATCATGTGTAAAGATTCATAACTTTCAAGCCAAATGAATAATCTTATGGCCATAGTCATGGCATAGTTTTTTTAAATGATCTTATATTATGCACAAGGGTGCATATTGGACTAGCAAACAATGTTAATTAAGGAAGTTCTCATTTTCCTTATATGAAAAATTCATTTTTCATTTTTCAAGTGCTCGAAATGAGTTTTTTTGTGAAGGACCTACCATATATTTGTTTCAAAATTGTATCTAATCATTTTTCAAAAATACTAGGACATATTTAATACACAATGGACCAAATATTTGAGTGTCAAAAGATTTTATCCACCTCTTGTGAAAAAGACAATTTGTTGCCGATTCAATAGGAAGCGGGTCAAATTTGAACTAGAGGTGCCTCATAGTTTTCTCATGATTTTTTCCTAAAATCATTTTTAGGTAAAGAAGTATGTGTTTAATCAGAGGTCCAACAAAATTTTGGCAAGATTCAACCCCTAGCTATGAACGGTCATGTCGGACGTTTCGACCCCATTTTGAAACGGGCACAACAAATTAAAAAAAATCAAAAAATGCAAAACATTCCTGTTGTGTATTAATATGTGACCAAGTTACCAGGAAAAATAATAAACTTGTAATACGATAATTATTTTTAAGAAATGTTCTTAGAAATGAGCTATCATGTGTGAAGATTCATGGCTTTCGAGCCAAATAATCAATCTCATGAACAGATTCATGGCATAGTTTGTTAAAACAATCTAATATTATGCACAATGGTGCATGATGGAATGGCAAATAATGTTGATTAAGGAAGTTTTCATTTTGCTTGTATGAAAAATTCATTTTCCATTTTTCAAGTGTCTAAAATGAGTTTTTTGGTGAAGGACCTACCATATATTTGTTTGAAAATTGTACCAAATCATTTTTATAAAATATTAGGACATATTTAATGTACAATTGACAAAACGGTTGGGTGTTAACAACTTTTATCCACCTCTAGTGAAAAAGACAAATTGTTGTCGATTCAGTAGGAAGCGGGTCAAATTTGAACTAGAGGTGCCTCATAGTTTTCTCATGATTTTTTTCCTAAAATCATTTTTAGGTAAATAAACATCTATTTAATCAGAGATCCAACAAAATTTTGAAAAGATTTAACCCCTAGCTATGAATGGTCATGCCCGCTGTTTCGACCGCATTTTGAAACGGGCATAACAAATTAAGAAAATCAAAAAAATGCAAAACCTTCACGTTGTGTCATAATATGTGACCAAGTTACCAGGAAAAATAATAAACTTGTAATACGGTGATTATTTAAAAAAAATGTTCTCAGAAATGAGCTATCGTGAGGAAGATTCATGGCTTTAAAGCCAAATGATCAATCTTATGGCCACATTCATGGCATAGTTTGTTGAAACGATCTAATATTATGCACAAGGGTGCATATTGGAATGGAAAGCAATTTTGATTAAGGAAGTTTTCATTTTCCTTGTATGAAAAATTCATTTTCCATTTTTCAAGTGCCCGAAATGAGTTTTTTTGTGAAGGACCTACCATATATTTGTTTCAAAATTGTACCAAATCATTTTTCTAAAATACTAGACCATATTTAATGTACAATTGACAAAATGTTTGGGTGTTAAAAGTGTTTATCCACCTCTAGTGAAAAACACAAATTGTCGCCGATTCAGGAGGAAGCGGGTCAAATTTGAACTGCAGCTGCATTATAATTTGCTATTTGTTTTTCCCAAAAATCATTTATAGGTACATAAGTATCTATTTAATAAGAATTACATGGTGTGATGACTTGACGCCGAGGTTTGGATGGTGGTCGAGGGCCCCAACTCGAGAGCGCGTGAACTTGCATGCGAGCCGCGTGGTCACCGCGTTACCATTGCGTTGACATACATTCTGGATGGAATATGCATGTCTGGTGGGTTAGACACTCCCTCGATAGGTGTCAGGAAGAAGAATACAATAGAAGAATCTCACGAGGAGACCGAACTAAGCTCAAACATGAATTAGCATCCAAGTGTTTGATTAGCGGTGCAGGTAATGCACATAGACAATGGGCCTAAATTTTGGCTGAGGATGATCATTTACTAAGGAGACTCTCTTGCCAAAATTTTAGCTCAAATGGATGAGTCTATGTGACACTTGCTTTGCAAAGTACCACACTGTGCAGAAATATGGATGTTGAAGTTGGGATCAAATGAATCAATGAATTGAGCTAAAATTTGGTATATGATGTTAATTAGGGCATATGAAGGCACTGTAAAAAAATTATACCATTTGGACATTCCAAAGTGACACTTCCTTCACAAAGTGCTATTCTGAACAGAATAGGAAAATGAGTATTGCTGAATTATTTTCAAACTATGGAAGTAAGGGTTTTCACATATTTGAGGAATATATGATCCAAAGTATTTATGAGAATATTTCGAGAATTTTTGGAATGACAGAATAGTATGTTGCTTCACAAACTAGGCAAAAAATAACACATGGACATGACACGTAGGCAAAACTGATGATGTGGCACCTAGTCATAGCTATGACCAGCTATATTGGTCGTAATTAGCTACAAATAAGGCAGCGAAACAGGGATATCTGCTTTACAACCTTTTGCAGTAAGGAAGTTATGACCTTTCTGATGAAATAGGTCGTTAGTTTTTGGGGTTAGGACCCCTCCGGACATCTTACGACCAATTGGTCTCAAATGGTCGTTGATTTACGACCAATTCTGCGAGTGTCACTGACAGAAGGTCGTTAGTTGACATATTTCTTGTAGTGCAAGCTGACTAGCGATCTCCTTCACCATCTCTAGGCGGAGTCGGAAGGAACCTGGATCGGCTGACCCAGAGTAAGTCCCAGATGAGGGGCTGGGGAGTTCACTTCCTCCTCCATTGGCTCTAAGCGGGCTGCGCGCGACGGCGAGGCGTGCGTGTGACTGACAGGCACAACATCTCTAATGGGGGCATGAGCAATAACTTGGTTAAACTCCTTAGTGGTAGGAAGCTGATGGCGGAGCTGTGCTGGTGGAGTGCATGAGGCAGAAGAAGACGGGCATGACCTAGGCGGTGCTGGACGAAGGAGCTCGGTCCTGTGGTGAGGACGAGTAAGGTACTCCATGCGAGTAGCCACCAAGTCATCCACTAAACCATCAAAAGCTGACTCCAGGCTCGGACATACTGCACGAGCATCCCAAGAGCATCATCTTCCTCTCCTATGGGGCATGCAAAGGCACAGTGGCTGGTGTACGACACGTGGCATGGCAGATAATAATAAGGACGAGTCTTGATTGCTGGAAGAGTGTCCCGGAGACGAGCAATCGCCTCCCTGGCTTCCATCTAAATAGCCTGCCTCTCCGTAGGCATGGCTCTCCCAACGAAACGAAGGCGACGATACTCTGGTCGACCACCAATAAAATGCACCGACGCCTGATGCATAGTCACGGAGTCGCTGATCTTGTGGAGGTAAACGTGTACTCGGTGCGGACCGTCTGTCCAATCACGATCTTCACGATGGCTGAAAGCAGTCGCAAAAATCGCATTGGCTCGTTGGAGAACACCTGCGACGGGCAACCGTTGCCAGCCATCTACAAAACAAAAAAATTCATATAGTCAAAACACAAATATATGTTGACTAACAGAAAATTGCTAACACAAGCAAGCAATAAAATGACTAATCCGGTCACTATCGTACCTAGTGGTTTCCTACAGTCAGCCTGGCTCTGATACCAAGTTTGTCACGACCAGTTTCCAAATAAAGGATTTAATTGGAAATCAGCCATTCGTGTCCATAGTGAAGAAAATATTTCCCACTGACAGACTCAACTTTATACAAAAAACCAGTAGTATTCAATATATTACAAATAGATTGAGGGTCGCTCTACATATTATTACAACACATCCAAGTCTTAGGATAGATTGAAATGTTACAGTTGTCTTAGGGTAACTCTACTGCTCGCGAAAAATAAAGGGGCACGTCACATCAGAGTAATTTGACATGACGAGTACTACTACGCGTTAAGCCTCAGAGTGAAGCTCAACAATTTATTCAAGGTGGCGGAAGCGGAGGAATAATACAGTGACAGATTCCAGGAACGCAAGACTGACTGGGAGTCCTCTAGATATCGGACTCGCTATCGAAATCCTCATCCATGAGGTCTTTTTCATCCATATCTGGCCACAACAACAAGCGAGTGAGTACTCCGGGAAGTACTCGCAAACAGTTTGCACAAATGATCAACTGCATGTAGTTGATTTTATTATGCATGGTTAGGATCAAGTTATATCCATAATAGAAGTGTAGGAAATAAATAAGTTAGATGAAAAATCAGGCGGTAGTCCTCCCGAAATATCCGTAATAGAAAATAAAATATAAGAAGCCACCGTCGCGCGTCGGAGCGACACAACAGACAGGGCATAACATAAATGAAATAAATAATAAGCCTCGAACGGATGTCTCTGCGACACCACAGTAAGGGCATGGATAAAATAAAACAACGTGCCGTAGTCGGGCATTTCGACGACACCACATAAAGGGCTTAAGAATAATAAAACAATGCCACAGTCGGGCGTCTCAGCGACACCATATAAAAGACTTATAAGAATAAAAACAATGCCACAGTCGGGCGTCTCAGGGACACCACATAAAGGGCTTATAAGAATAAAAACAATGCCACAGTCGGGCGTCTCAGCGACACCACATAAAGGGCTTATAAGAATAAAAACAATGTCACAGTCGGGCGTCTCAGCGACACCACATAAAGGGCTTATAAGAATAAAATATTGAATATCCAGGAGGTAGAATCGTCCCAAGGATATCCAATAAAGAGAATCATAAGGGTTAGTCCAGAGTAATAATACACGATATGATAATGTCCCGCATGATCATATGGTTCACCACATCCAATTATTAATATTAACACGTATACTCCAAAGACCGACTCTAGGACCGACACTTGACTCGTCAAACGACGTCCTTGACCGGGGACACGGCTACTCGAATAGTTTGACTCTGCACACGGTGTACTCTTTACCCATAGCCCACGGTTTTCAATAGTAAATATGACTAATTTCTCGTACGACATTTCAGAAGTGGACACTCAGAATCATCACACCCCCACTTTACCTCCGCGAAGCCCGGATTCACCCGGACTACGTTGCCAAGGTAAAACCATAAGGCCGGGAGGCTCCGACCTCGACTAGCAAGGGATCAACAATATTTATACCAGACCGGAAACATCCATGCCCCCTGACCGGATGATTGGATTTAGTCCAGGGCCATGGATACCTTCGTACCAGTCCCTCTAATGGTGTGTGATTGATAAAAGGTCTACCACTGGCTATACCAAACCCATTATCCAGGGAACTGCGGTAGCACGGTAAGAAGTATGACACGGACAAGACTCGATCTAGGTCGATACTGTTGTTTACCAAATTTATACCATCACCATAGTTCTCAAACCATGACTAGGCAATTCCACAACCTTTCATAACCATCACTTGCCTTCATCATATTATATCACGGTTGATTATATTTAACAAGTATGAAATATGCAAGGTGTTGGAATAATAAATATGAGCATGATAGCAAACATCACACCAAATGTAACAAACATGCTTGCCTGGTTCCACGTAGTCGGGATCGAGCTCGATGTAGTTGTCGTCGGGTATCTCGGTGTCGGAATCTATGGTATAATACAAACAACGACATAAGCTACATTGCCTAGTTACTAGCATATAAATATTTTTATAAAAATATTAAAATAAACTAGACCTTATCTAGATTATTTTGCAAAAAGAATCACTACAAAAGGAGTTATAGAATAAAAGTTATAGCCAAAACAAAGTAGGGACTGTTCGATAATTAGTTTCAAAGGAAATAGGGGCTAGACTGGATAGATTCCAAAGCGCCCGAGGGGGGATGCGTTTTTCCAGAAAGGAAAACGGCTTCGGCCGAATACGCCTTAGACAAAAACGCTTCGGATAGGGGGAGAGAAACTGACAGGGGAGGCCCACTTGTCGGGTTTGAACTCCTCATTGGCGCCACAGGCTTCCGGTGATCGTCGGCAACGATAGGAGGGAGGAGGGAGCGAGCTAGGGGTGCGGGTGCAATCACCGTCGACTCGCCTGATGGATGGATGCGGATTGGATGGAAGGGGATGGCTCACCACGGCGGCAAATGATCTCCGGCGGCAACAACTCCGGTGACACGACGGAATCGACAACCGAGGGCCTCTGCGATGAAATCGAGCACGGGGTAAGCAGGGGAGGAGCTCGTGGATGCGACCGAAGGCCTGAGCGGATCCTACCTGGACTTACACAGCACGGGAGCGGCCGGATCCCAAAGCGGTTCTGGGCGGCCGGAGCTGGGGAAGAAGGTCCCTCGAGGGCCTCTTCCTCGATCGACTGCTTCTCAAATGGGAAGATGGAGAGCGGGAGAGAGGTGGTTGAGCTCAGAAGCGCCGGGAAAGGGCTCTATAAATAGGCGCCGCGGGAGGTGCTTCGTCCATTACTTCGGCGAGGAATTCCGGTGAAGCAGGCGCTTGGGCAGGTGATTAGGTGGTACTGGACGAACCTAATCAGTGAGAGGAACCCATTTTTGACCCGAGGACGCTTGGTCATGCACGAGAAGAACGTGGCGACGATGCGGTCAATACGGAGCTCTGCGGCGGCAGGAATGGTGCTCTGGGGTTGCGGGGGCGAGGCGACGATCTTTGCGGGGCTGAACCAGAGCAGGAGGTCGCGAGGAAGCTGCCAGAGCGATGGGCGGTGCCGTGCGGTGCGGCAGTGGAGCACAGGCACTCTGCTGCCGAAGCAGAGCCGCTGCCTGCGCGTGGGCAGGCTCTGACGGCTTGCCACCGACGAGGAGGAAGGGGCCAAGCTCGCGGGCGATGGAGAGGATAAGAAGGAGCACATGATCGACGAGGAGGGCGTCGTCACTGGTGAGATTGGCGCACGGGGAGAGGGTAGCGCCTGTCTGAAGGTAGGTCTGGAATGAATTCAGACTTCTTATGTCCAATGCAGCAGAGGTGCTCGACAGGAGAAAAACCATAGCTAGGAGATGAATTTGATGCTGAAATTTGGAGGGAGCACTCTCATTGGAATAAATTAGTCTACAAAAATTTTCAGAATTTTTGGTGGAGTTTAAGGCTGGTTTGAATCAAAAATGAGTTTCTGGGGTCAAACTTTGGTGAAACCAAATTTGAATTTTTCAAACTTGAGATCCCAAAGTTTTTGCTGAAATAAGTTGGGGATACCAAGGACTACAAACAACCAAGGTTGGGGTCAAGATTCCAAAGGAAAAAGGAGGTTCCTTTGAATTTTTTTGAAGCTCAAACTGATTACAGAATTTCCCATTTTAGCAATAAAAATAATTGGGGTGATCCAACCCTTCTAAATCTTTGGAAAACTTTCAAAAAAAAGCTCACGGATTAGGAGAGGAGTAAAATTATTTAAAAATAGAATGTTGATTAATTCTCATTGAAGAATTAAGATATAAGCTTACGAAGAAAAATCATAATCAAAATAAAAGTAATCCAATTTAAGAATAAAAGAAATATTTTTTAACCATTCCACTTATGAGAAAGGCCAAGAGAATACTTCTGAATTTGTTTGATGGAGAAGAAGCTCAAAAGTTTTCTCTCATGGAGATTAGCAAGAAAACTTCCAAGTTCTTGTCAAGTTAAAATTTTAAAAATTCCGAGGAAATCCAGAAAATAAAAGTTAAAAATCTTGGGTGTTACACAAA
Source organism: Hordeum vulgare subsp. vulgare (assembly GCF_904849725.1). Taxonomy (NCBI): domain Eukaryota; kingdom Viridiplantae; phylum Streptophyta; class Magnoliopsida; order Poales; family Poaceae; genus Hordeum; species Hordeum vulgare. The sequence goes on along the minus strand of NC_058520.1, from coordinate 293,179,574 downwards.
CCACAGAAAAATGAACTATGATGAACCTAAATAGTGAACACTTGATTATCACACCTACAATGCACAATAACAGAGAGTAAAGCTTTAGCCTTTGCACTTTAAACAATATACTAATTTTCTGTACTTAAATATAGCCTACAATACAAAAAGTGTAAAGGTTCAGTTTTTTCACACTGAACATGATATGTTCTTCCGCGTATACACATCATGTTTTCATACATAGGAACAATGTGTGTAAAGGTTTAGTTCTTTTCAACATAATATTCAGTTAAAACAAAGTGTAATGGTTAAGTTTTTGCACTGAATATGATCTGTTCTTCCATCTATCCAAAGCAAATTTTAACACATAGGAACAAGTGTAAGGGTTCACGCTTTTTGTTCTCATATATATTCTGTTCAAACAGAGTGTAAGAGTTCAGGGTTTCCCCTTGGATCACCACATATAGGAACAAAACCGTAGCCATGCTTACTTATTAGACTCCATACGGAAATTTGCCATCAATCCATAAAAAAAATCAAGGTTAACAATAAAGGAACGATCCAATGGTCGATGATCACAGATTCCCAATTCCATGATACAATACACGGAGGCAGACTAAAGATGAGAGGAAGATCATACCATATAAGGGTGGAGGATCAGTTTTCTCACACAGGTGAGCCATCCATGGCTTGCCGACGTTGAGCGGCCTTATGTCGCCGTAGATCTCCCTGCTCCTCGCCCACCACGGTGTCATCTAGAGAAGAGTACGAGTACGAGAAAGGAACGGTTTGGTCCAGCCGTGATTAGTGCGAGATTCTAGTTATGCCCATTTTTCTATAAATACCCTAGGAATGCTAAGTGTTGTAGGTCTGGTATAGGCTGAGCCGATGTGGCGGCCACGTGTGCAAGATTAACCCGACAAAGTGTTTTTTTTGGCCTAGAGTGTGCTCATAAACGATTTGATGGCCTAAAGTGTGTAAATTTTGAGTTTATGGCCTAAAGTGTGCTTTTAAGTTGAGTTAATGGACCAACCATGCATTTCACTCCCCCATTCATGTTGTTGAACGTTTTTTTTGAAAGATCCAGCAGCTGGCTGGCATATATTAAGCATAGCAGGGAGCAAGGCGGGCTACACCAAGTGGATTTGATCCAAGGACCAAGGATATAAAAAGAAGATTACAAAAGGTATCCAAAAATGACCATCCTCACGTAATTTCTCTCGTTGATTCCCCAAAGGGGTGCTCCAAAAAAGACGCTCCTGCCTACCTCCAAAGCTCCAGGGTTGTTGTAATGGACTTGTTGATGTTAGTGACACCCGCAGTCTTGTTTCTGAAAGTGCATTCATTTCGCTCCTTCCGAGTTTCAGATAGGATGAGGATTATCATTGTCCTAGTGCCCTTCCTGTGTTCCGTTTGACCTTGCTAATCATTTTAACTATGATGTCGTCTGACTTGGCACTGTCATTCCATCTGCTTGGGTTTAGCAAAGCACATCCGTTGCGTGATGCCGCATGCGTCCATACTTCAGTCGCCATCGGGCATTGCCAAAACAAATGTGCTGCTGATTCCAGGTTTCGGAGGCATAGCTGACAGAAATATCCATTTGGCCATCCTCTTCTTTGCAGACGGTCGTTGTACCATAGCCCGTTTCTCAGGAGTAGCCATGTGAAGATTTTCAATCTGGCTGGTGCCCAAGTAGCCCAAATGAGCTTCAAAAAACTGGTTTCGTGAAGCCCTGAAACTGAGCCTTATATGCTGAACTGGCAGTGTATGATCCTGAGGCCTCATGTGTCCATCTGATGGTGTCCCTACTGTGTTCTTGGAGGTGGAAATCTCTGGTTTGCAGCCATCTGTGCAGTCTGATTGTCTCTTCCCACACCTGCGTTGTGTCTCCATGGGCGAGGTCTGCTATCCAGGTGTCGTTCTGTAGCGCCTCTTTTACGGATCGGTTCTTTCTTCTAGAGTGTCTGAAGAGCATTGGGAATGCCGACTTCAGGTTTCCCGATTCCGTCTAGGAGCAGTTCCAGAAAGAGGTCGTTGCCCCATTGCCTAGCGTGACTACCGTGGAGGCATTAAAAAGTGTTGTGCCGCCGTCATCACATGGCAGTTGCATGCTGATCCATGGCCTGTCTGGACTTGTCCAGGAGAGCCACAGCCACCGTAGTCTAAGCGCTCTGCAGAAGCGGTGCAAATCTAATATACCGAGGCCTCCGTTGTCAACTGGTGAGCATACAACGGGCCAACTGACTTTGCATTTCCCACCAGTAATCTGCTCCTCCTGAGCCCAAAGAAAGCGTCGTCTAACCTTGTCTACTTCGTCTAAAAATTTCTTTGGTGCCCGCAGCATAGATAGAGCAAAAGTTGGCAGAGCGGTTAACACACTGCGAACTAAAACCCGTCTACCCTCGATGTTCAACAGATTCCCCTTTCAACCTGCCAACCTGGACCTTATCCAACCGAGGATAAACTGGATGTATACCAGGCGCAGCCTTGATAGAGTTAGTGGGAGCCCAAGTATTTCTGACTTAGCCTTCTTCGGTTCTTCTCGCACACACACAACATGCAGGTGGCGGGTGAGAGCGTCAAGGGAATTGGATTCCAGTAGCTAACAATTCTATATTCCCTTTGGCTCCGTTGCGTTTAGACATCAATATGATTAAATGTATGAAACTTTACAGGTTGCATGCTAATGTAGTAAATTCAGAACTTTGATGCTGTTTTAGAACATTCTTCAATCACACACGCAGTCATATGTTAAGTGAATAATAATTTATAAGGAATAACCAAAAATAAAAAGAGGTTATTCAATACTCTGTGTGCATATATGCAGAAATCAATCCGTACCGGCTAATGTGTTCCCAATGCACATAAGCTTATTTCCTATTGTTCTTCTTCCACTTGAATATTCAACGCGTAACTGCAAGGAATTTTTACCTTGGTCAGCTAAAGTAACCACACACATTAGTTCATGTTGTGAATGAAATCGATGCATGTTTTAGATCAAGGTCATATACATTTATCTTCTACTCCCTCCATTTCTAAATATAAGTTCTTTTAAAGATTTTACTAGACGACTACATACGGAGCAAAATGAATGAATTTATACTTTAGAATATGTCTATATACATCCGTATATAGTCCTCTAATGAAACCTTTAAAAAAACTTGTATTTAGGAACGGATGGAGTATATGGGACCGGTACACTGTTTTCCATATGCTTTCCTCTTACCTCACACGGTGATTGTAAAGTTCCTTACTCACAAATAGAATAATGGTATACATATTCTCTCAATACCATTAAGGACTTCCCAGGCGAAATTGTTCTAAAACCTCCGCTGGAAGCCACTTCTAGGGTAATACTAGGCAAGGAGGCAATGGCTCTAGTGTTATACAACTTGATCATTTTGTTCTTTAGGTGTCTGCGTAATATGTACCCAATTTAAAATAACCTAGAAATATCGAAACTAAGCTTTTGAGCATTCGGTGATGTTTTTGTAATACAATGCACACTGATTTAGTGTGGAGCTTGATAGCATGTCAGTTTAATTAGAGGAGCTAATAATCTACATACTTCAGGACTAATTTAATGTGGAGCTAATAAGCATGTCCCTTTAAATTCGAGGAGCTTATTATCTACTCCATCCGTTCCTAAATATAAGTCTTTTAAGATATTTCATTAAAAGTCTACGTATGAAGCAAAATGAGTGAATCTACACTCTAAAGTATGTCTATATACATCCGTATGTAGTCCACTAAAAAACCTTCTTTAAAGACTTATATTTAGGAACAGAGGGAGTATATCATTTAGAATCGCAGGAGGCTATCCTGGTTCATGCACTAGCTTTGTGACATTACTTGCAAGCATCTCAAGAAGATCCCCAAAGACAAAGGAGCCAAAACCACACACGGGATGACGACCACAAACTAACATGCATGGACGGCCGCAGACTAACATGCACGGATGACACACAGTAGTAATCACATCATACTACGAGTAGGGTGTACGATACACCGAAAGCGAGCTGCACAGGGATCCCTCAGGCGACGCCACGGCCCCGAAACCCCTCGCGTACCCCTCGCGTCGCCTCCCCTCGGACGACGCCAGGGGCCCCGAAACCCTAGCCTCCAGAGAGTTTCTCCCCATCCCCGGCCGCCGTGGTGACGGCGGGTCCTGTGCCTTAGTGCCAGGGCAGGTGGTAGCCGCGAAGTCCTAGTGAGGCGGAGGGGCCGTCTGGCGCGTGGATGACCAGGGCGGCAGTCAGGGCGGCGTCCCTGCTGCGCAGCGGCGTTCGTGGCCCTCATGGCTGACCGTGGTCAGAGGTTGGATGATGGCGGTGCAGCGCTCCATCCAGCAAGGGCGGCGGCTGCGTGCAAGGGCTTCATCAAGGGCTGCGGATCTGGCGTGTCCTGCCCAGACCCGTCACGACTTGATCTTCATCGACCGGTGGCGCGAGGAGGATTGGTGAGGGGCAGCTGGAGGTCCCCTGCCGGCATGCCGACGGTGGCATCGTCTACACGACGAGCCTTCCTCGGTTCCATCCAGCCACGGGATCGGGGGGACGCGACTTCCGGTGAAAACCGCGCCGACTGCGGTCGTGGCGGACGATGGCGGCGTCTAGGACGTCGTTACCATCTTGAGGCATCGTTGTTGCACGTCATGGAACCACACTCGTGATGTTCCGGAGGAAACTCTAGATCTGGATCTACCGGTCGGACGATGATGGCACCTACGATGTCGTTTCCCTCCCGAGGGCATCGTTTTGGAGTACGTGCTGGGTGGACGCGACAAGAGGAGGAGCGGTGTTTGATCTACCGTGAGCACTGCAGTGGATCCCGGCGGCATGGCGCTGCAGTGGTTCGGCGACAGGCACGTGTAGACTGATACATGTAGGACGGTGGCGCTGTCTGGCGCCGACGGCAGACCTAGCAAGGAAGATGCGTCTGATCTAGCTCTGGAGATGGAATGGTGGAAGATGGTGGAGGCAGCCTCTGAGAGTGCACCGGACCGGTATGGGATCCAGTCCCAGTGGTGGCTGGGCTGGGCCATCCGGCTATAGATGTTAGGATTTAGTGCGATATTTGTTTGATATTTGGCCCGGATATTCAGCACACGTTCATCAAGGGATAGGAGTAGCAACAAGTGTTGCCTAGACGGTGGCTTCAGGCTGACTGATGTATTAGTTTGTATGGTCTTTGTGAATAATTAATAAAATGGCTGTATGCATCGTCCAGATACAGAGGCCGGGGGTATATACTCCTTTTTTTTTTAAAATGAATGAAAGAAAGAAAGAAAGAGGGACGTAAATTTAGATTCAGAATAGAGCCTAAACGATGAACTAAACTGAGAGTTGTTGCCATGGTAGCAATCATAACCTATGCATGATCATAACCTATACATGCATGCATGTCAAATATCCTAGGAATTAAATAGCTTCATTGCATGTCCATTTTTTCATATATTTTGAATCTTATGCAAAGGACATATTGCAGTTTCCCATCTACAATTGCTATTTGCACTAATGTTGGATTGACCGAGAAGAAATTAGGATCAACATTCACTTACTCCATGCTTTATAGTGATACTATCTAGAGATACATGTTTCCATCACTAATTTTGATGAAACCATGAATTTAGTGTGTTGTAACCGCTTGAATGTTTGTTGATGCAAGAACTTTTTGTATTTATCTAACTCAGGTGGTTGACCTAAGTTTGTAAAATTTGAATCTGGTGAGACATTATGAAACCGTCCCTTGAGATTTGTGCAACTACTAATGTATAACTTTGTAAAATACTCATATCCACCACCTTTCCACTCTATAGAGAAAACACGAAAACAAACAGAATGCCTCGCTTCAACATTCCCTTTAATTTCTTTTTCCTCTCTTATGGTATGGTAAACTACGCAGTTCTATTTTTTAAATTAGGCCAACAATGGGCATTCACATGGGCTCTTCCATGGGCGCGGGGTGCAGCCGCGCTTTTCCCTATTAGTTATGTAATAATTTGATATTGTTGACATGTGAAAAAACTGTCTATTCCCCCTTCCTCTAGACACACCTTCTATCGATCCTACAGCAGGAAACTAAAATTGTTGTTCCCACCTCTTCCATTAATCTCCTTGGCCCCAACTTTTTACCGGAGCTCCTCTTAGACCCCTCCTACCTCTAGTAAAAGTTCAAAGCCATGGCTCAATCATTCATGGGGTAAAACCACGATATTCCTCTGTGGACATCCCCATTTCTCCCCTTTCTCTCTCTTCTCCCTCTCTCCTGGCCAGCCTCCAAAGCATCCCATGGGCCCTCCCCTCTAGTTTAGTCCCTACGCAGCTAGTGGACACTAGTGGCCATGCAAGGGAGAACCAAAGGCGTCATCATGCCGGCCAAAAGCACACTCTCGAGCATGCTACAAGACAGCCGAGAGCTGAATTCGTTCCATGCCCATGCCTTGGCCTTATCGAGCCCCTCCCTTGCACCAATTGAGGTGCCTCTGTGTCCGCGACACACCACTGTGTCAGTAGACACTTCTCCCCCTCTCTCTCACCCCTCTCCAACACGCGTCCGACACCATCCCTCTCGGCCAACCCTCGCCCTCACACACGCACAGTCGCAGCTCATGCTCTTCCCTCCCTCTGGGCATCGACGACACCCATGAACACCCCAGAGCCAGCCTAGCCCTTTCCTATGACCTCCAGCCTTGACTGCAACCTTGTCGATGCACGGATCCATGGTGAGCTTGTGCCCCGGCTATAAGTAGCCACCCATGGCCTCTCTCCCCTCCGCTGGCTCCATCTCTCTCCCAATCGACCTCCCACTGTATCCACCCCTCTCCAGGAGCTCCCAAGCTAGAGATGAAGCTCAGAGTCCATCGTGTCGGCTCGCAGGAGATCTCCAAGTACAGAACTCTTGTGGCTTCGTTCCCTTGTCCTATGGTCCTACCTTCCCTCCTAACACTGTTCCCCTCTTCTCCGTGCAGCTTACGGTCGGGGACGACTGGAGCAAGCACCTCCCAAAACTCCTCCTCCACGGCCTCTTCGTCGCCGGCGACTCTGGCTGCCCTGGCTACTCCCTCGACTCCCCCTCGAACGGCAGTGACCTCCTGAAGTCGTTCCCATCCTTGCCTACCCTCGCCATGCCCTAGAGCCTCACGGGTGAGCTCGCCGTTGTCCCTGGCCAGGGTTCACAATGATCCTAATAGGAGGGGCCCGTCCGTCAGGCTCTTGCCCCCTCCCATGTCTCTCCCTCTCTGTCGCCGGGCCCGCCCGTCAGGTTTGAAACCAGCCAGTGCGCGTGTGCGGTGGCTCGCCTGGGACGGCCTAGCTGCCTGGGGCTGGCTCGGCTGGCTATTCTAGCCCAATGGCACTGTGCCAATTCTTTTTCTTTCTTTTTTTGTATGTTTTCTAAAAACTCTATAGAAATGTAGAATAGTCCAAGTTTAATAATTCCAATTTGTAAAATCTTGAAATATTACAACCTATTTGATTATGCCACTTGTGCAATTTTTGGCAAACGTTGAATAGACTGTTTTATTTAAAAACCTTGTTTTAAATATTATTGCTCTCTGTTAAAATGCATTTCACCACTTATTATATTTCAAAACTAGAGACTAGTAATTTTTGCAACACTAATAATCACCCTAGTACTTTAGAAAAATGGGTTAACATTTTTCTCAGTGTTATATTTTCCTTATTTTGTCGTGGTCTTATTTTCCGCCCATTGTAATTGCGATGATAGATTGCGTTGTTGACGAGGGAGTTGGACCAGAAAATTTTGATGACTTTGAAGACTTTGTTGAGCCACGCAAGCAGAATATATGATGTGTATTCTATTATTGGGATAAAATGAATAAAAAAGCAGCACAATACGAGAAGGATTTCTTTTCTTAAAGGGTGTATAAATTAGAGTGTACTTGCTTGGTAGGCATGAAATCACTAACAAAGAGTTGCCTAGCTCCGATGAGCTTGCGACATAATTTGTAATTTCATAGAAGCGGGCATAACTAGAGGTGAACCACGACATGTTAGAGAAACTAATGGGTAGGTAACGTAAACATCATGAGTGTATCACGACATTGAAACAGAAGAAACATAAATGTTTTCCTTTCTTTCGCATTTGATTTGCATGCCCCTTGTAGGTTTGACCCGAAGCGAGTGCCAGTCTTTTTTGCGATCAAATGCACTTGAGCTAGTAACTAAGTAAGGTGATAATACTAAAAGATGTGCATGTGTATTAGGCAATTGGATTACTCAATGAAAAAGTGAATCCCTTTGACCATAACTATGAAAACATTTTTATGCATGTCATATGGCACTTTATTTCGTTGCATCTGAATCATGTTGAATCGGTGACCACCTTGGTGGGTTATCTCTGATATTTCCTCATTCATACTTAAACTGAGCATGACCCTACCATCCTATGAGGGTTGTGCGGTTGGGAAGTAGTTAGGATGCCATGTAGTTGCTACGCAAGTGGGATGGGATTATGCACGGTGTTGGAAATAGTGGTGTTTTCAAAAACCAGTCGGGTGCCACTGATACTCGAGGGAGATGGTGTTAAGATTAGGTGACCACTTAATAAAGAAGTGGTGTGCCAAGACAAGTTGTGTGTGTTTTTTCTAAAACGGAGAGATTTTAAGATTTGTCGACCGTTCCCACCATACATGTACAACCACGATACCCCATATGGGATGGGGGTTTGTTGATTACTATGGTCGGTTCTAGCTGAGAGCCCACATTACTAGTGGCGGGAGTGACGTGGTCACTCTCAATACGGGGTCGTGCTGGAAAGGACGACCATGGGTTGTTTTCACAGACACCAAGCACACTGTTGCTTGCCCTCATGGATGATACTTGTGATGTACATCACGAGGGATGGCACAAACGAATGGACTCTTTGTTATTATTGTCATGGGAAAGGCATTGTTCGGGTACTTACCTCGGGTATGAGCAATACCGTGAGTCGTGGCTTGACACGGAACTTTCCCGAGTCTTGTGGGTAAAGTCTGCAACCTCTGGAGAGTGTAAAACTATTCAAATAGTCGTGTAAACGGTCAATTGTAGTTGGATAGCGCCCGCTTAAACTACGTCTGATGGTTTCATAAACTTGGTGCGCATGTATATGAGAAAGGAGATAAATGAGGTAAGTCAGATGACTTGATATGATGAGTGAACACGAGATGATAAACCCCTACTATATTGATATCATTAACCTGTTCATATGGAAATCTGCAACCTCATGATGCATGCTCTTCCAAGTTGATTGATTATGTCATTGCACTCAAAACTATCTTTCTGCGACTTACCTATTAGTGATATATCATGCATTGTTATTACCTTATTCCAAATGTGGGTTGCTTGCGGGCACATTCAAAGTACTCATTGGCTTGCCATTGGTTATTTAATTGTCCAGGCATGAAAGAGCAGGAGTATGACGAAGAGTTCGTTGGAGACGGACATTCATACTAGGACGCTTCCCAGTCAGAATGCATGTAGGGTTAAGGAAGATGGCATGGGTTCACACTTTCGTTCAAGATTTCTGCTGCTAGTTATATTTGGTGTGTTGGACTTCGAGGCCCTATCTATGTAATACTTTACCTAAATGGTCTTTATTTGTATCATACTATATGTATGTATGTATGTAAGTAAACCCTGTGTGCACGGGGGTCCCGTGGGCATGATACACGCCCATGTGCATGGGATGCTAAGCAGCTTCAGCAGAGTGCCCATGTGCATGATGTACTCGGGGAGTTTAGGGATGCCTCGTGCGCACAGGTTCGTGGAAGGCCGTGCGCACGGGGCCGCCTGGGACTTGGCTGTTTGGCCTCCTTCTTCCGAGGTTCCTTCTCGCTATTCCTCTTGTCACGAGGGAAGCTTACTAGACCCTTTGTGGATGTCTTCTTCATACCTAATGATGCATAGGGTTTCATTTTGAGGTAGAATCCAAGTTCCATTGATATTCATGTCTATCTTGAAGAGGAGTGAGTTCACCTTTGTTTTGAGGGAATGTGCACGAGATCCTGTCATGGGACCAGTAGGATCTTGAGGTCAAGGTGTTGAATCCATGGGGGTGACCATGGGATGCTCTGCATCATCTCCCCCATCCTCCTTGGAAAAGATTTGTCCTCGGATCGAGATCTTCATCACCATGGTACGGGGAGAGATCCTTGATGTTCAATGTGTCACTCACATTGTACTTGTCCGGAATGTCGATCTTGTAGGCATTGTCGTTGTAGCATCCCAACACCTTAAAAGGTCCATATGGCTCGAGGAAGTAGCTTTGACTTGCGCTCCTTTGGAAATCGATCCTTGCGAAGGTTGAGCTAGTCAAGATCACCAGTCTTGAACACCATGGGTGCTTCTTAATGTCCCACTTAGTGATGACTTGTTCCACTTGACTTCCTATCGTGCGCCTTGTGTCTTCATGCATCTAATTGATATATCTTTCCATTGCACCCGCGTCCATGTTCACATGCTCTTGAAGTGGTAGGCGAAGTATGTCCAATGAGGACAAAGGGTTGAAGCCATAGAACAACTCGAACGGAGAATTCCAGGTGGTGAAGTGACATGCACGATTGTAGGCGTAGTCGATGATGTAGAGATATTCTTCCCATTCCTTGAGATTCTTCTTGATAATCACGTGAAGAAGTGTTTATAGCGTCTTGTTGGTCACCTCCGTTTGCCCATCTATTTGTGGATGGTAGGTCGACGAGAATAGGAGTTTGATTCCAAGCTTGGCATATAGTGTCTTCCAAAATTAGCTAAGGAACTTGACATCGCGGACCGACACAATGGTCTTGGGAACTACATATAGTCGCAAAATGTCCCTACAAAAGATATTGGCAATATGTGAAGCATCGTCTATCTTGTGACATGGAATGAAATGAGCCATCTTGGAAAATGAACTACAACAACAAACATGAAATCATGACCATTTTTAGTTTTGGCAAACCAAGCACAAATTCTGTGATAATATCCTCCCAAGATTGAAAAGGTATAGGGAGTGGCATGTAAGACCATGGAATTGAGCTTTATTCTTAGCTTTGCGACATGTAGAGCATCAGTTGGTGAAGCATGCAACATCACGAAACATCTTTGGCCAAAAGTATTTGTTGGAGACTGTGATTGTTATGACCGGTTTAAATTATAACCGGAGAAGGCCCTGTTAAAGCAAGTTGGCCCACTTATGTTATAGTATTAGGGGCTTAGCCCAGTTCATTATATTTCCTAGCCTAGAGAGATTATATATACTTATGTAAGAGACACCTTTTGCGGTTAAGCAGAATCAATCTATTTGATCGGCTCCTAGCAGGAGCCGGCGCCCAAACCCTAGTCGCCCTATTCTCTCTCTCTCGCGCGCGACAACGGCGCCTCGCCGTCGGCAGCCGCGCCCATCGCCACACCAGCCACCCTTTCACCCATATAACATGCGATCTAGGTCTGGTAGGGATCCTATTCCTACCAACTTGGTATCAGCTAGCTCAGGATTGACCATGTCTGCACCTCCGCCCACTCTCAGCCTTCCGCCGCACACCACGACCACGCCACTGGCCACCTCTGTCGCCACGCCGGCCTTGACTGGGCCGCTTCCCGCGCCCACCCGGCCTCCGCCGATCTCGGCCGGCTTCGTCCTCACCACGGCGGAGATGACAGCCGCACTACTGAAGCTAGGGCACGCTGTTGCGGGCATCCTGTCGCTCCTTGAGGGGCCCTACGCGCCATCACAACCGGCCACTGCCTTCTTCCCCAAGGTGGCGCCACCTTCGCCCCTATTGGTGGCGCCGCACAAAGGGACAACCTTGACGCAAAGCGGACCGCCGCCGATTCCTGGCGCACCCATCGAGGAGGTGCGGTTCCCCTCGTCACCGTCACCACTGCCTGCTTGGCTCGCTGATCCGGTCTACAAGACAGGGTGGGGTCAGCCCTCTCTTCCGCCATCGGCCCGGCGCACCCGACCGGGCCGCTCGCCGGCCCCTCCTGGACTCCTGGTCCAAACGCCGGTGTGGACGGGCTCCTGTTCCACGGCGGTACACTACATCGCGCCTTCCCGGACCTGTCATCTACGCTGCTCTCCATCGATGAGACGCCGATGGCCATGGGCTACGGCCATCCCCGCCGCGTTTCTTCAAGCTGGAATTTGCCACCTATGATGTCTCCAGGGACCCCGTAAATTGGCTCAACCAGTGCGACCAATGCTTCAGGGGGCAACGCATGCTCGTGTCTGATCGCACGTGGATCGCCTCATACCACCTCTGGGGCGGTGCTCAGACGTCGTACTATGCCCTCGAACAGGACGAGGGCGGGATGCCACCATGGGAACGCTTCCGTGACCTATGTCTTCTATGGTTCGAGCCACCCATCTGCGGAAGCCGGCTGGCGGAACTCGGATGCCTTCGGTTCCTCTCCTCAGTACAGGGTTTTGCCGAGCGCTTCCAGGCGCTGGCCTGGCAGGCCCCGTCGTCTCAGCTCTCCAACGGGCCGAACTCTTTGTCGGTGGCCTCCTTGATGACATCGGCGTGGACGTCGAGATGCGAGGATCGCAACACCTCCAGACGGCCATGTACTACGGCTGTGTATACGAGCGTCGTGCGGTGGCCATGCAATAGGCGTTCCCGGCCTTGGCCCCTCACCCACCCCCTCGGGTGGCCGTGTCCGCGCCCAACCGATCGGCCCAGGAAGTGGCAGGGTCCCCCGCCATGGTCGCGACCCGATCGTCCCGTCGGTTGACCCCGGCCGAGCAACTCGAGCATCGCCGTCAAGGTCTCTGTTTCAAATGTGACGAGCCCTACGTGTCGGGGCACGTCTGCCCGCGCCCCTTCTACTTGGAGACGGATGACTACGTCGAGGAGGACACAACTACACCCGAGCTTGCTGAGTAGGCTGCCACTGCTTCAGCCACTGCCCTCGTGGACTCCCTCCAAGACCTTGTAGGTATACGAGCGGAGAAAACTATGCTATTGCCAGTGACAGTGAATGAGGATCGCCTCCTAGCTCTTCTAGACACGGGCTCTACACACAACTTCCTGCCTACGGCTACCATGCGTCATCTGGCACTCCAGCCGACGTGCGAAGAGAAACTCAGAGTTACCATGGCTAACAGTGACCGTCTTCACTCCCACGAGATTGCACGGCAGGTTCCCATTGTCATCCGCGATGAACATTTCACCATCACATGCGTGGGCATCGACTTGGGCTGCTTTGACTTCATCCTCGGCGTCGACTTCTTGCAGACCCTAGGTCCCATCCTTTGGGACTTTGACACCCTGACCATGACTTTCTGGCGTTAGGCCACGAAGTGCAGTGGAAGGGCGACGGCGGCGCTGCCCCAGCAGCTCCCCAACCACAGTTGTCGGCCGCCGTCACTGTCCCAGAGCCGCCCTTGTTGGCTCATCTCATTCAGCAGCACAATGACATTTTCAACGATCCCCAGGGTCTTCCGCCCCGCCCGGGTGCGCGACCATCGCATTCACCTACTCCCGGGTACAACATCCGTCGGCGTATGACCATATCATTACCCACAGCTACAGAAGGACGAGCTGGAACAATAGTGCACACTCATGCTGGCCTTGGGCATCATCCGTATTTCAACTTCGCCATTCTTGGCACTGGTGCTCCTTGTTCGCAAGTCCGACGGTTGCTGCTATTTCTACAACGACTACCATGCTCTGAACGCCAAGACATCGAAGGACAAATTTCCCATAGCTGTAGTGGAGGAGCTCCTGGACTAGCTTCACGTGGCATGGTTTTTCACTAAGCTTGATTTGTGTTCTGGCTATCACCAGGTTCGAATGCACCCAGACGACATCGCGAATACGGCCTTCCGCACCCATCATGCCCACTTTGAGTTTTTTGTGATGCCTTTCGGCCTCTCCAATGCACCAGCGACATTCCAGGACTTGATGAACGATGTCCTTCGGCCCTACTTACGGAGATTTGTGTTTGTTTTCTTCGATGATATTCTCATCTACAACTCCTCTTGGGCGGAGCACTTGCACCACGTCGCCATTATCTTCAACGAGCTTCGGGCGCATCGACTACACCTCAAGCGCCCGAAGTTCTCGTTTGGCACGACATCCGTTGCTTATCTCGGCCGCATCATTTCGACGGAGGGAGTTGCCATGGATGCCGACAAGTTCACAGCTGTCACGTCTTGACTAACGCCGCACTCGCCGCACGCCCTCCGCAGATTCTTAGGCCTAGCCGGTACGACTGGAACTTCATCCGGGAGTTCAGCCTTCTTGCCGCGCTGCTCACCCGACTATTGCGCCGCGATGCCTTCTCGTGGGATGATGAGGCAGGTGCCGCTTTCCAGTCACTTATGGAGGCTCTTACCACAGGACCGGTCCTCCAGATGCCTCATTTTGAGGAACAGTTCATGGTTGACTGCTATGCTTCGGGCATGGGCTTCAGCGCTGTACTCCACCAGGGCGCGGGGCCACTCGCCTTCTTCAGCCGACCAATCGCCACTCGTCACCACAAGCTCGCGGCCTACGAGCGGGAGCTCATCGGTTTGGTACAGGCTGTGCTACATTCGCGGCCGTATCTCTGGGGACGACACTTCCTGATTCGCACAGACCACTACAACCTTAAATTTTTGATGGATCAGCGCCTCTCCACCATTCCGCAACACCAGTGGATCAGCAAGCTCTTCGATTATGACTTCACGATTGAGTACCGGCCTGGCCGCCTCAACATCATGGTGGTCGCCTTGTCTTGCCGCGACGCCGACCACGACGAGGGCACCACAGACACCGAGGGCACTACCTTTGCATCCTTTCTAGGGCCTCGTTTGTTTTCTTCGATGACATTCGCCGGGACACTGTGACGGCCCTCGATGCTCAGCTTCTTCGGCAGCGACTCGAGGAGGGCAATTTTCCAACACCGGACGACTGGATGAGAGGTTACTTCTCCACGAGCGGGGACTCTTTGTGCCTGATCACGACAATCTCCATCATCAAGTTATTCTGTTGGCTCACTCAGCAGGCCACGAGGGGGTGCAGAAGACGCTCTATCGACTCCGTGCCGATTTCTATCTTACGGGGGACCATGCGTTGGTGCAAGACTGGGTGCGGTCTTGTGTAACATGCCAACGCATAAACATAGATACATTGCAGCCGTCCGGCCTGCTACAACCCCTTGAGGTGCCCTCACAGGTGTGGGCCGACATCTCCATGGATTTTATCGAGGGCCTTCCCAAGGTGGGCGGTAAGTTCGTCATCCTCACGGTGGTGGACCATTTCTCCAAATATGTGCACTTTATTGCTCTCGGCCATCCCTACACCGCCACCTCCATCGAGCGGGCCTTCTTCGACGGCTTCGTCTGCCTCCAGGGGTTTCCTTTTTCGATCATCAGCGACCGTAGACCGGTGTTCACCGGCCATATTTGGCGAGATATTTTTCGGCTGGCGGGTGTCAAGTTCCGCTTGAGCACGTCTTTTAATCCCCAAACTGATGGCCAATCAGAGGTTATAAACAAGGTGATTGCTATGCACTTACGTTGCGTTACAGGTGATCGACCACGAGCTTGGGTGGACTAGCTTTCGTGGGCGGAGTACTGCTACAACACCTCTTACCACTCCGCCATGCATGCCACCCCCTTTGAGGTGGTCTATTGTTGGCCTCCTCCACCTATCCTGCCGCTCCAACCAGGGATGGCCCGGACTGAGGGGGCGGGATCCCTTCTTCACGACCGCGATGTCATCCTTGCCGAGGTGCGGTAGCATCTTCTGCAGGGTCAGTAGCTGTCCAAGAATTACTGTGGCACTCACCACCGCGAGACCGAGTTTGTGGTGGGCGACCGGGTGTTGCTGCGGCTTCTCCATTGTACTACGTAGTCACTCGACCCTCGGGCCAAGATCAAGCTTGGTCCTCGCTATGCTGGACCCTTTCAGGTGTTGGAACGCATCGACAACGTCGCCTACCGCCTTCAGCTGCCACCGGGTGCCCGCATCCACGATGTTTTTCATGTGGGCTTGTTGAAGCCGTTCCATGGGGAGCTGCTGGCGACTGGACCAGACCTTCGTTTGACCTCTGATGGCCGTCTACTTCCAGATCCAACTAAGGTGTGGAAGGTCCAGCAAAGCCGTGGTGTGTGGCGCCTCTTGATCAAGTGGCACAGCCTTCCCGAGGAGGACGCTACTTGGGAGATCCTTGAGGAGTTCCACAAGCATTTTCCATACTTCCAGCTCGAGGACAAACTGTTTGCGCAGGTTGGGAGAGATGTTATGACCGGTTTACATTATAACTGGAGAAGGCGAGTTAAAGCAAGTTGGCCCAGTTATCTTATAGTACTAGGGGCTTAGTCCAATTTATTATATTTCCTATCATAGAGATATTATTTATACTCATGTAAGAGACACTATTTGAGGTTAAGCAGAGTCAATCTATTTGATTGGCTCCTAGCAGGAGCCGGCGCCCTAACCCTAGCCGCCCTATTCTCCCTCTCTCGCGTGCGTGACAACGGTGCCTCACCGCTAGACGCCGCGCCCATCGCCACACCAGCCACCCTTCCACCCATATAACCTGCGATCTAGGTCTGGCAGGGATCCTGTTTCTATCAGTGGCATATGTCTTGTCATGTCGAAAGTGATCCATGAGTTCTCCACCGTGAGCCTCTTGCAAGAGCAACAAAGGGAGAGAAGACTCAGGTACACAAAGCTTGTTAGCACAACAATGATAGCCATCTTTCATGTAATAGATTTCCAACAAGGTTTAACATGACACTTAGCGTATGGAGTATCAAAGGAAATATCATGCTCATACAAATCTTTGATATGCTCAAAACCAATGACATTCGATTTAAATTGAGCAACTAGCACACATTTGCCGGAAAGAGCATTCACCATAACATTTTCTTTACCCTTAATGTATTGATGACATATGGAAAAGACTCAATGAATTCATTCTATTTAGCATATCTTTTATTGAACTTGGTTTGACCCTTAAGATACTTGAGAGTTTCATGATCGGTATGAATGACAAATTCATGTGGACGTAGATAATGCTCCCAAACATGTAACACTCTCACCAAAGCATACAATTATTTGTCTTATATGGGGTAATTGAGTTGAGCTCGAGAAATTTTCTCACTAAAATATGCAATTGGGCATTTTTCTTGCATTAACACGCCACCTATGCCATTACCACTAGCGTCACAATGCACTTTAACAGTTTTATCAAAGTTGGGTAAGGCAAGCAATGGTGCATGAGTAAGCATATTTCTAATCTCATGGAATGCGGTTTTTGTGACGGTACCCACATAAAGGGTGCATTCTTATTGTTCAAAGCATGTAGATTAGGTGCAATCATGCTAAAATCCTTAGCAAAGCGATGGTAAAATCCGGCTAGGCCAAGGAAACCATGCACTTATTGCAAATTTGTAGGTGTGGGCCAAGTTTTAATGGAGTCAATTTTAGTTTCATTAACTTGAACACCCTTAGAAGATACCACAAATCCTAGAAAAACAACCTTATCAACAAAAAATTTCATTTCTTAAAGCTTGCAATACTTCCCTTACATGTTTAGCATGTTCCCAAGTTTTGCCAAAAACAAGAGTGTCATCACTTCTCAAATCAATTTTTGAAAATATAGCGGAACCACTAAGTTCATCTAGCATGTCATCAGGATAGGGATAGGATGTTGATATCTAACGGTTATAACATTGATAGGGTGGCAATCGGAACACATGCGCATGATAACATCTTACTTAGTCGCTAGCATTATTGGAACCGCACAACCACTTAAGCTCTCGTGTACATGCCCTTTATCTAGGAGATTTTTTACTTGCTTTTGTATCTCCTTAGTTTAATCAGGGTCGACACAGTATGATGCCTTGTTAGCATGTGGTGCACCAAGTTTGAGGTCGATCTGGTGTTTGATCTCTCCTTTTGGTGGTAGTCCCAAAGGTAGCTCATTCGGAAAAACGTCTTGGAATTCCTGCAATAAATGAGACAACACAAGAGGTAGATGTTATGAAGTATTAATCCATACGATCTCGTCTTTGCACAGAAGTACAAAGTGAAGAACACTCGATGGGCTCTCACTCACATCCCTCGAGTCTCTTTTGGTGGATAAAAGAATTAGATCTCTCTTGTCCCTCATCGTCGAGTCACTCAATTTTGCCTTGTGGTGCTCACTCTCTATTAGGGTGGATCACTCTTTCATTTCCCCCTTCATGATGGGATGATGCTTGCTTTTTGGTGGTTACTTGACTTGGAGACATTGGTCGAAGCGCGTATTCCTTCCCCTTCATCTTCAAGCTATAGTGGTTGGTACCTCCATTGTGTATGACGTCGCGGTCGAATTGCTATGTTCTCCCAAGTAGGATATGGCAAACAGACATGGGACCCACATCACACTCCAAAGTGTCTTCATATGCACCAATCTTGAAGGATACTTGCACGGTGTGGTCAACTTGGAGGGTGCGGCAATCACTATGCCATTGGACCTTGTAGGGGCGTGGATGCTTCTTCTTGATGAATTGTTACTTGGAACAAATGTTTTCGATTGCCAAATTGTGGCAATTTCCGCCATCAATGATGACTTTGACGGATTTTCCTTGGATGCCCGCTTTGGCATGGAAGATGTGGCAGTGTTGGTCCTTGTATTGTTGTTTATGAAGAGTCGAAATCTTGGAAACACCGAGAGCGGGGTTCGGATCACTGTCGCAATAGATTTGTGCATCTTCATCTTCATTCACTGTCGATGCATGGCGTTAGTGTACTAAATGACGGGTCCCTTAGTACCCTTACTCGCGCACAGACGGTAGCAGACTCCTCGCCCATAAACCCACTGCTGGAAGAAAACTCAAACCACAAGTGACAAGACAAGGCCCCTAACAAGCCACCTTGTTGGGAGGGAGAAGAACCGACATCCATCATGCTCGGCAAGTGTCGTCGACATTTTCGTCGCTCCAACTCATAGAGCTAATTGTGAGCATCAATGAGGTATCGAGTAGGCAGACATTTAGGTTGGTCTGGTCAGAGGCCTATGGCAATAGTTAGGGACATGCAACAACTTCAATGACACCCGTCCCACGACGTGTCAAGAGAATAAGAGGTAGCTGGATGGATGACATAGATGGAGAGACGATCCTTGATGGGATACATCGCCAACATGACACCTCACGGTGCATTTAATGCTCCTGTCCTAATCCATTAGAGTTAGGTATTTGCAACTATAGCCCCTGTCAGCAGTTTTGGCAGCTATAGAAGCCACTATTCACCCTTCCAAAAAGACCATTTTAGCCACTCTGGTAACCCCTTGCACTATAAAAGAAGGTCCATGTCTACCTTTACATAGCTCGACACTTTGTTCATTTGCACGCGTAGCTACACTCCTCGCGCTTCCTTGCCGTGTTGTTGTGGTCCTGTAATTTGGACTTCCACCCACATAATCCAGAAACACATGACATAGGGTATTGCACTTCCGGGCATCCCGAACCTGTCTAAAACCATGCATGCGCATGTGATCGATTATGCTCTGTGTGCATGTGCACCCACTTCCTGAACCACAAGGGACCTCATAGGTCCCATAGATCATCGTTCCCCCGACCTCTTTGGCGCGCCAGATAGGGGGTTGCGCTTGCGAAAATCTTCGTTGGTTCCTACACTTCTTCATCTGTGTCGGTGTAAAAACCGGCGGAAGTCGGGTAGGGGGTCCCGAGATGTGGACCTTGGATCGATGGTTGCAGGGGATGAAGGAGACATTGTTTACACAAATTTAGGCCCTCTTGAGGATGTAAAACCCTATGTCCTGTTGTATTATATTGATGTGTATGAGGATTACAGAGTTGATCTAGCTCGAGATCGTATAAGCTAAAACCCTAGATGAGTCAACCTGCCTATGCGGATGAAACCATCCGATTTATATAGACACAAGGGGTTCCTAGGGTTACATACAACTGGCCTCCAGCCAAGGACATATGCGCCGATCTAGCCTACTCAACTTAGACGACACGCGAGTCTCTGGAGCTTTCCTTCCTGAACACGAGCTCACCACGCAGTCCGGTCTTCAATAATACAACCCATTAGGTCGGCCTCTAAGATATGTGCCAACCATCCGAGGACCCCTTAGTCCCAACTTCCCTTAGTAGATCCCGAACTGGCCTTAAACACCGATGTATATGGTTTTCAGCACCTCCTCGTATCAAGAGTAACCGTCTTGCAAGGCGAGTTCCCTTCATGTTCGGCTGGCTTAAACTTGGTCGTTTGGTGATGCCATGCCTTTAAAACACACACTGTTCAATCAGAAGGCTTAAAAGCCCGACTGTGAGCAGATCCTCATCTGATAGCCTTTCTGACGGAAGGTCACGATAACCAGTTATGAGGAAATTCGATTTGCA
Source organism: Hordeum vulgare subsp. vulgare (assembly GCF_904849725.1). Taxonomy (NCBI): domain Eukaryota; kingdom Viridiplantae; phylum Streptophyta; class Magnoliopsida; order Poales; family Poaceae; genus Hordeum; species Hordeum vulgare. Next base: position 293,159,261 of record NC_058520.1, on the reverse strand, counting down.
GTTCGAGGCCGCTTTATCACATGCACATCTGGTCAATGAGGAGATTGTGCCCCGCATTAAAGGGATATGAGTAATGGTCTGGGTAATCCTTCACGCGTTCACCAGCGCGGTTGTTTTGGGAAGTGGTAGGGCATGTAGCGTAATAAACAAGAACCCTTAGCCTTGCGGCCCTCCATAAAAGGGAAAAATATCCTCAAAACCAGCACACGCATATTCTAGACTCGATCCCCGTTTCATTCTAGCTCCAAGCTCCCACATCCAATTCACTTTCCGTACTCTCCTAGCCGTCCTTCCCCAAGCTCAGCCATGGTTGGCTCAGGCTCACACAACATGTGGGAGATCTCATGCGTCTCCGACCAGGATATCTGGAGCTGAAGGACACCCGCTATCTCTCGCCGAACATTGCCCACCGTGCGCTGCAGGAAGTCCTCGTGGTTCCTACACCAAAGCCAGGCGAAAGGGTGGTGTTCATCCCTCACTTCATCTAAGGACTAGGCTGCCCGCTCCACCCCTTTGTCAGGGGCCTGATGTTCTACTCATTCATGAACAACTCTGCATTCATCGCTCTTTGTGAGGCCTTCCTCCGGGTTCAACCACACTTTGGATTATGGCTTAAAACTTTCAACATCAAGCCGAAATCAGTCTGCAGCAAACACACCGACTATGGCGGAGCCGTGATCAGCAAACTCCCTCGGGTCGAATGGCCGGAGGGTACTTTTATCGATACCATCAAAGCCTAGCAGAAGGAGTGGTTTTACATCACCCAACCTTGGGAAGCAAACTAGTCGGCACCTGCTGAGTTTAGACCCGGACCCCCGAGAGGCTAACCTCGTGGGTTTGAAGAGGTACTGACTGGGGATCATCCTCGGAGGTGAAAGCGCTGTAGAAGCGCATCATGCAGATGGTAGAGGCAAATATTGAGCTGATCGACGTGGTTCAGGTCATGCTCCGCTTCTGTGTCCTTCCTTGCCAGCGTCGGGACACTCCAATGTGGTCCTACAAGCTTGGCGACCCCGACAACATGAGCCAGTTCTACCACACTACCCACGAGAAATTGTGGAATATGTTGTTCAAACCTCAACAAGAATGGTCGGCCAAGGAAGAAGACGTCGACTTGGATGTCAATCACCCTCCCTTGGAGGTATTACCGGGGCTTTATTCTTATCTAAAGATTGTAATATTTAGCAAGGATCTTATCCTTTCCCTCATCCTCCCTGTAGGGCTAGCTGAAAAAGACTGAGAAAATAAATTGCCCAACCCCCCTACCCGAGGACCTGAGGTCGTCATCGCTGACGGCGATGCTAGTGGTGGCGCCATACACGATGCTAGAGAAAAAGAAGAAGATGAAAAGGGAGACCCGCGGGGGTATGCACTCGAGGGCTCCTCCAGATTCCAAGTTCATACACATTCATGCTTCCTCCGCCTATGATCAAGAGGATGCGGAGGATGGAGAGGAAAAAGATTCCCTCCAGACAAGAAAGAGGGCACTTCCGGAGGAGGCCAACGAGGGCTTGCCTCCTCAGGACCCGAAGAGACCCTGCAGGAGCAAGATCACCTTGCCCGATTATAGCCCGGATTCCGTTAAGGACTCCAGAGACTTTGAGAGGGTTCCCCGAAGGACCCCAGGATCAAGCCCCGACCCAAAGGTGTGTAATCTGAAATCTATTTAATGGAATCATACTGATATTCTATTAATAAACATATGCACTCCTTCCCTCATGCAACCTTGCCCGAAACCTCCCAACATACTAGGTCTTAGAGGGAGGTTCATCACCGGCCAAGCTAGCGGAGAGCGGGAATGCATCCGGTACTACTCTCCCTTAGGCATCATAGGAGGCTGCGGAGGTGATATTCCACCAATCCCCTCTGAACACGGGGGACAAGGTGGTGATGGTCGAGGTTCATACGTCAGACACTAAAGACCGAGAGATCCCAACCAAGGTTTATGCCTCAGTCACTGAAATCCAGGAGGTCAATCCCCTCCCGACAAGGGGAGAGGAGGGTCGTGATGCGTCCGAGCTTCCATCAGAGACAGCTCGAGGGAGTTCCAATCCTCTAGCGTCTTCAACGTTGCATCCGGTGCCGCCTGTGACAGAATGGGTTGTGGCTGAGTGGCCTGCAATGATGTAGGAGGCTCTATCCGGTTCATCCATTGCTTATGAACATCGCACCCTTATTGGTGCGATACTACAAAGCATCCAGTCCGTTGATAGTGGACTGAAGGGAGCCTTTAGCGGTTTTCTCGCAGGCTTCAAGGTAAAACAAGTAGTGTTAGATTTATTTATAAGGTTTTACATGCCTTATAGGTATAATATCCCGCGAGCCATGGGTGAGTTTGAAAAACTGACCCATGGCTCAAAAAAGAACTTATGGTCATGAACAAGAGCAATTCGGGGACCCTTGAACTATAACAACTCGGGGGGGGGGGGGTACTTCGACCGAATGTCCCAGTCCCATGAGCTCGGATGCTTATTAATCCCTAACTTTTCTCATAGGCCTCATCCTCGGCTGTGGCCTCCGACGCCCTTGAATTTGCCGACATGAATCAGAAACTCAAGGTTTCCGATGGGGAACTTAGCCATCTTAATAGTCGGCTCGATGAGAAGCAAGGTAAGCTTAATGTGGTATGGCTTTGGTATGTGACAACTTGATTTCGATTATGTCAGAAGGTATGGACGTGGAATTTGAGAAACTCAAGGCCGAATTGGAGAAGGCCAAGTAGGAGGCCGCCGCTCATAAGATGGTGAACGAGCAGACTGCCGCCGAGGTAAGCTCGCTGAAGGTTGAGAGCGACGGGCACACGGCTAGAGTGGCCGAGGTCCAGCAGGAGCTTTAGGATGTGAGTGCTAAGAGCAAGGCCTTGGAAAAAAGTCCAAAGAACAAGTGGCTGAGCTATCCAAGTTGTCCTCTGAGCTCAAATCAGAGCAAGTAGAGAGGCATTTCTTTGAAGAAGAAGTGACCCAAGCCAAGACGATTGTGGATGGTAAGCCATACTTACTGCAATGTGCCTTTGGTGGAAACAAGTTTGCCTTTCTTACATGGCTATGGAATACCCCACGCGCCTTTACGGACCTCCCGCGGAGTGCACTACATGCGGCCAAGCACTACGCGGCCCATGACGGGGACTCCGAGCAGAGGCTTTTCTCGACACAGTTTCAGACTCCCGATCCCAACCCCTTCTCTTCAATCAAATGAAACAGCTCATGGAGTTGCATAGGATGACGAAGCCAGTCGTGAGGGACCTCTACATCCGGCTGTGGCCTGCCGAGCCTCTTCCGAGCAGTTACTTCGGCTTAGTGCGGAAGTTGTACGACGCCATGCCACAACTCTAGGTCCTGACACGCTCTATTTGCATAGAGGGGGCTCGGATGGCTTTTGCGAGGACCATGATGCACTCGCGAGGGGTGAAGCCCCTTGCGATGGCAACCATACCTCCGCCTCCTAGAAAGGAGCACAAGCGTCAAGAGCTTTATTTCTCTGCCGCGACAATGGGTTCTCAGTAGATAGAAGCCTAGTGTTCCAAAGATGTAATTTATGAGTAGGGATATTGTAGTGTGCCTTGGAATAATTTATTGTTACGAAGCTTGTCTTAGTGTAATGCACTTTGTATTATTTTTGACTCCTCTTTGGCCGTTTAATCTAAAAGTTTCTAATCGTTGGCTTCAACCCCCATGTAGAGATTACATAGGGTGTTTCGACATCCGCATTGTGACCCTTAGCTAATATATCGGTGCCCGACGGCGATAGTGTGTGAAGGAAACGAGGCAATTGTACTATGTGGCTTTAGTGTTGTCACTTAGCCTTAGGGGCTTGAATTCGGGATCTGGTTACGAGCCCCCAATTTTTTGTGGTAGTTGGATAAACCGGATTTTGAAACGGTTACCAAAAGGTTTGCAAAGGTACAAACCCCTCCATATGACACAGAATAAAACCTCCATTGGTATTTAGTACTTATGCTCGGATTGCACACTAGTTCTCGCTTATTATGCCAATCAGTTTTCGACTTTCTCCATCGAGGTATTTTAGCCAGGCTAGCTGGGAATACAATTGCAGTGGTTCTACCTTGACCCCTTTAGCCGAACTAGCGGAACGTAAGGGGGTAAGCACAGGAGCCGGGCAACCCAACTATTGACCCAAGACATAATTCAGAACCAATGCATATAAAGAAATATAAGAGAAACGGAACACTTAAAAAGTAGTGACAGGGTAGTGCTCAAGGCGGTGTTTTCATCCAAGCCCCCGGTCTATAAACCGATCACACTTGTTATGTTTTTAACAAATTTACCCTTCGGCGCCAATGAGCTAGAAACATATATATGTAAAAATACTGTAAAAGAGTAAATGACTTTTTTGCTAGGAATTTTTATAGTTCATGGCGCCAAGGCAGCTGTTACAGGTAACTATTGTTTTGAACAACATATTTCAAAGCAACTTTTTCCTCCACGGCCTTCCATGGGTGACTTTACGTCCGCCCTGCTTCCAGCTGTGCAATTTCTCCTCTGTTTCTTAGAAGGGAGGGTTATCCTTTAATGGAGGTTGTTGCTGGTAGACGGACCTTGAATAAAGGGCCTTGAGAAGCTGTCGTGGTATGGGTGAGCTTGATGCTTGGAGATCCTTAACGGTATCTTCTTTTTGTTCGTGAAGACGTTTGTACCGTAGTTTGGTTGAACCGAACATTTGGCCCTTGGTAGTGGATCCCCACTGCCCATAGTATTTTGAGAAGGAAGTTGTGTCTATGAGGGACATACCTTACGGGTGACCGGGCCATGCCATGGGGAGCGTATACCTATTTGTTTTGAGCCGGAGATGTCTTCAAGGGATTCGATTGAGCGGAGGCTCGCTTTCCCGCCTGCCGCGCCTCGTTGGCTAGCTTGTGGCTTGATGTTTCGTTGTTGTGTTGGCATTAAGCTGCCAAGGCCGCCGTGTGCTCCTTAGTTTGGAGGGAGTGCTCTATATTGCCGTTGATGGTGATAACTCCACTTGGTCTGGGCATCTTGAGCTTTAGGTAGTACTGAGGCACAATGTTGAAGTGGGCGAATGTTGGGCGACCGAGTAGTGTGTGGTACTTGCTGCTGAAGGGGACGATGTCGAAGATTAAGTCTTCGTTGCGGAAGTTGTCAGGTGATCTGAACACGACCTCCAGCATTACGTGCTGGAGCAGCGGGCATCGAAGCCTGGGATCACTTGTTTGAAGGGAGTGTTGCTAGGTTTGATTCTTGGTGGGTCTTTGCCCATCTTTTTCACCTTATCTGTGTAAATCATGTTAAGGCTACTTCTTCCGTCCAAAAGGACTCTAGTGAGGTGATACCCATCTATGATGGGGTCTAGGACAAGGGTAGATGACCCTCCATGATGGATACTGGTCGGATGACCCCTACGGACGAAGGTGATCGGGTAGGCCAACCATGGGTTGCACTTCGGGGCTATGGGCTCTATGGCGTGTACCTCCCGAAGGGCTCGCTTCATCTCCTTCTTTGGTATGTGAGTAACGTATATCATATTCACGGTTTTCACCTCTGGGGGGAACTATTTCTAGCCCCCAATGTTTGGATCGTGGGGCTCTTCGTCGTCCTTGTTTTGTGGGCCCTTGCCTTGTTCCTCGGCTCCTAGTTTGTCGGCCTATTTAAACACCCAACAGTTATAGTTGGTGTGGGTGGCGGGCTAGTCTTGGGTGCCATGGATCTGGCAGGGCCTTTCCATGATTTTATCTAATGGAGTCGGTCCGTCACTGTCCCCTTTAAAGGGTTTCTTCTGCTGTCCGGATTTTGAGCCGCGGAAGCCAGCATTTACGACTGTGTCATTCGCGTCACCGTTACAGTGGTGGCCTTTGGTCTTGTTTCGCCTTTGCTTGCCATTTCCATCCCAAACTTCAGAGGTGTCGGCGTCGACCGTATTATGGCCGCGCCGAGCTAGACAATTTTCCTTGCCCGTGCAAAAGCGGGTCATGAGGGAAGTGAGAGCGGACATTGTTCTCGGCCTATCCTGGCCGAGCTGGCGAGCTAGTCATTTGTACAGAATATTGTGCCTAAAGGAGGCTATCGCCTCAGCATCTGGACAATCCATGATCCAGTTCTTCTTGGGTAGGAGCCTATTCTAGAATTCTCTGGCCATTTTGCCCGCCTTTTGGACGACGTTGCTTAGGTCGGAGGAGTCCAATGCTCGGACGTAGGTTCCCCGAAAATTAGATAGGAAGGCTTCTTCAAGCTATTCCCAAGTTCTGTTAGAATTTGCGCATAAGCTGTTAAGCAAGTGTCATGCTGGCCCTTTCAGCTTTAGGGGCAGGTACTTGATGTCATGTAGGTTATCTCCTCTGGCCACAAGGATTTGGAGAAGGAAATCTTCTATCCATATGGTAGGATCTGTAGTCCCGTCGTATTGTTCTATGTTCACAGGTTTAAACCCTTTCGGGAATTGGTGCTGCATGACCTCATATTTAAAGCACAGTGGGTGGGCGGCGCCTCTGACCCTGCCTATACTATGCCATAGATCGGCTGTTGGTTGTGCCCGGTATGATTCCCGATCTCTATTGCTCTGGGTAAACTGAGGTCGGTCTCCATTCCATCTAGTGGGAGAGTACCTTCTAGATCCATAGATGGGTCTGTTGCGTCCTGTTCTGTTGTCCAACTCGTGAAGTAGGTTGTGTCTGCCCCTGGGTTGCACATGTTCCTTTCCTTCCTGCGGGGAGGCTCGGGTCCATACTCGTCTTCTCCGACCGCTCTGTCGCGCCCTCGAGGTGGGCGATCAGGTGGATCGTACTGCGCGCGCCTCGGGACACGGGCTGTGGGGCCTCGTCATAGAACTGAGGTAGCAGGTGCCGGAGTGGGTAGCTTTTGCTTTGATCTGCAAGTACTTTCTTCCATCTATGGTTGATGGTATCTTCTTCGGCTTGGAGCCATTTTTGCTTTGCGTGGAGGCTACGGGCGATAGCTATGAGCTGCTGAATGAACCGTAACTGACCCTCAGTGTCCTCGGGAGCCGTGAAGTCTTCGGCCTCTAGACTATCTTTCGCATCGTCAGGCGGGAGGTAGTTGTCGTTGTCTGAATCGTCGGAGTTGTCGGGATCGGACTGGCCCTCGGGCTTGTTCGGGTCCTCCGGTGGCTGCTCGTGAGCTCCGAGGTTACGGGGGTCCTCTGCTGTTGTGTTCTCCTTGATGCCTTGTATGGTCCACCTTCCCTTGTTCGCCTTGGCTTGTTCACACTGCCTTAAGAGCTTTGATGGCTTGTCCCGAGACTTAACACTATTTTGTATGGGAATATGATCGTCATTTCCGTATGGTGTGTCCACCATGTAGATTTCGTAGGTGGAGGTGGTAGTCCACCGCCGGGTATTTACAGGGGCAGGGTCATCGGCCTCATAATCCATGTCTGCAGCCTCCTCGGAGGCGTAATCCAACATGTGGGTTAAGTCTTAGGTGGTGGCTACCAAGTGGGTGGTGGGCGGGCCGTAAAAGTTCTAATAATCCAACTCCGACAGGTCCGAATATAGGTCATGTTCGGGCCGTCCGTGATTTTCAGCGATTGGATCTGGTCGAGGGTCTCGTTTAACATCAAGATGTTGTCCTGATTGATCCCTCGATGGTTTTCGGAGTTGACATCTGTAGCTTTCGTGAGGGATGCGTGTTCGGCAATGGGCGTTTGTTGTTGCCCGAGCGCTGAGGTCGTATCTGGGATCAAAGCCAACTCTCCGACAAAGAGGGGACCGAGGTCATGGCCGGGCAAGAGACCGGAAGTCAAGGCTTCCATATTTTGGAGGTCATCGGACGAAACCGTGGTCTTGGTGGGTAAAAGATAGCCCCGGGAGTCGGTGGAGAACTCGAGATTCCCGAACCTTATGTCCTGACCGGTGATGAAGCCTCCGATCTGGACGAGGTGGCCGGTCGGCCCGGCACGCAGCATGAAGCTGCCAAACATGAGAACATGCCCAAGGACGAAGATGTCCCATTGCTGATTTGATCGCTTACGATTAAGCGGGCCATCAATCCTTCCGGTGTTCCAACAACATAACTCTCAATGAAAGCACCAATGTCGGTTTCAAAACTGGCGGATCTCGGGTAGGGGGTCCCAAGATGCGGACCTTGCAATTATGGGTTATAGGGGATGAAGGAGACATTGTTTACCTAGGTTCAGGCCCTCTTGAGGAGGTAAAACCCTATGTTCTGCTTGATTACATTGATGTGTATGAGGATTACAGAGTTGATCTACCTCAAGATCATAAAAGCTAAAACCCTAGATGAGTCAACCTGCCTATGCGTATGAAACCATCTGGTTTATATAGACACCACGGGTTCCTAGGTAACATACAACCGACCTCCAACCGAGGATAGATGCGCCGATCTAGCGTACTCAACTTAGATGACACACGAGTCTTTGGAGCTTTCCCTCTTGAACACGAGGTCGTCACGCAGTCCCTGTCTTGAATAATACGTCCCATTAGGTCAGCCTCTAACACATGGGCCGACCTTCCAGGGACCCATTAGTCACGGAATCCCTCAATCAGCTTCTTCATCTATGTCCATGTGAGAGATCGATAGAAGAGGTGTCTGGGGGGGGGGGTGAGTAGAGTACTTGCATAATTAAAATCCTAGCCTTTTCCCAATTTAATGGTTGATAGATTTTAGCGATTCTAACAAGTCTAGTGCACCCTACACATGGTAGCCAATAAATATGGTAGCGGAAAATAAAGACTTTGCACATGTAGTAAGGAGTAAGTTTAGGAAGATCAAATGCGAAGTAGTTGACATGGAGTGTTTTTGGCACGGTTCCGATAGGTGGCGCTATCGTACGTCCATGTTAGTGGAGACTTCAACCCACGGAGGGTAATGGCTCCGAGAGTCCACGGAGGGCTCCACCCACAAGGGGTCCACGAAGAATCGGCCTTGTCTATTCTACCACGGCTTCCATCCACATAGGACTAGCCTCACTCATGGTAGATCTTCACGAAGTAGGCGATCTCCTTGCCCTTACAAACATCTTGTTTCAACTCGACAACACGAAGTAGGAGGCTCCCAAGCGACACATAACCATTCTAGGAGGGACCACCCTCCAAAAGGTAATAGATGTGGTAGAACGATGAACTCCTTGCTCTTGTGCTTCTAAAGATAGTCTCCTCAACACTCAATAACTCTCTCGGATTTGGCAGGGGTAGAATATATTGATCTTGTGGAAAGCAACTTGGGGAGGCAAGAAATCAAGGTTCAAATGGTTGGTATGGAATCTCCTATGTTTAATCATACGCTTTGATTGGTTGATGCTACATTATTATCTTTTAGCTATCTGTGTGATGATCATTCACTTATCTTTTCGGTGCCATGTGCATTACTATTCATTCCTATCATGTATGCACACCACCTATGATCTTAATTGATTGCGCATTTGCATTCAAACGCAAACTATAAATAATGCACACATTTAGGGGGAGCTCTTTATTTTCACACACTTCTCAAAGCGTCGATGCTAATCATCGATTATATTTTTTGTCGAAGCTTTGATCTATATGTTGTCATTAATTACGAAATAGGGGGAGATCGAAAGCACAATTGCTCCCTACTATGGTTTTGATAATTGATCACAACATATGCATCATTGGACTAATATGTTTATCCAAGTATAATTGAGAAAAGTTCAAAAGATGCATTGGCTAAAGGCTTATGTGGAGATGCCCCTTGATTCAAGAAAGGAATAAGATTTGCCCAAGCTTCAAGCTAGAAGGCTCTTCATTTTATATTTGTGACAAATCACTTTTGAGTCCATAGGAAAGCCAATACTATTAAAAGGGGGTGAGGCGGTATTAAAATGAACTGGTTGCTCAAGTGCTCAGGGATAGCCACCAAAAATACCGAGTCATTTTCCCACATAACCATTATGTCGAGGGCCATATTCACAAAATCGGTGCCACCAAGTTTATCAATTCAGTCCTACCGATGTTCATCCTAGACAGAAACCTAGCCAAAGCCACCAAATCGGTGCAACCAAAACTGTGTCGGTGCTACTTAGTTTAGGTGACCAACTTTCTGTTGCCTCGATACAAAAAATCAGAATTTCCGAGTTTGGGTATCAGTGTCACCGAGTTGTGTCATCTCACCGTTAGCCACCTTTTCGGTGTCACCGAGTTATGTATATCGGTTCCACCGAGATTCAAAAGTTGTTGCCTTTAGTGCAAGTCGGTACCACCAAGTTCATGACTTCTGTGTCACAGAGTTGGTCACTATAGGTGTAACAGTTGGATTCTGGGGATTGCATATATGTACTGCTCCACCCATCTATCATTCGAGGGAGAAGCACTCAGAACACACACTTCATTGCCAAATCCATTTTTCTGAGAGAGATGCACCTACTCATGTGTTGAGATCAAGATATTCCAATCCAATCATTTGAACCTTAATTTCTAGCCTCCCCAAGCTGATTTCCACCAAATCAACACTCCTACCAATGCCTATTCTGTGAGAGAGTGCTTTTGTGTTGAGGAGACTATCTTTAGAAGCACAAGAGCAAGGAGTTCATCGTTCTACCACATCTATTACCTTTTGGAAGGTGGTGCCTCCTAGGTTGGTTAGGTGTCGATTCGGAGCCTCCTACTTCGTGTTGTGGAGTTGAACCAAGATGTTTGTAAGGGCAAGGAGATCGCCTACTTCATGAAGATTTATCGTGAGTGAGGCCAGTCCTTCGTGGATGGAAGCCATGGTGGAATAGACAATGTCGCTTCTTCGTGGAACCCTATTGGATGGAACCCTCCATGGACTCTCATAGTCATTACCCTCCGTGGGTTGAAGTCTCCACTAACATGTACGTATGATAGCACCACCTATTGGAAGCATGCCAAAAATCGCCGTGTCAACCTCATTCATTTCATCTCCCTACCTTACTCCTTTACTTTACACTTGCATGTTTTACATTACGCTGCTATACTCTTAGAACTTCATGTGTAGGGTGTACTTGACTTGCCATAATTGCGAAAACTGGCCCACAACTAAAATTGGGAAAAGGCTAAGTTTTTATCTTGTCAAGTAGTCTAATCACCCCCTCTAGACATACTTCCGATCCTACATTAATTGATGACAACATACAATCAAAGCTTGAAATAAAGATCGACGTTAGAGTATGACAGCTTTGAAAGAAACACGACTAGTACAAGCTCCCCGTAAATGTGTGCAATCCCTTTTAAAGGATGGTTGCTTTGGAATGCATGGGCACACATATGGTCTAAAGGACAAGACAAGTCATTTAGATCTTGGCTATATGCATCAGACATATGTGAATGTAGAACTGCCATGTTAATGACACATTGTTGCAAACAATATGTGCAAGAAACAAGAGATCATCATGAACAAGGGTATGATGGATATACTTACCTTGAGGTTCTTGAGCATCTTAGCACTAGTAGTACACTTGGGAAAAAAATGTTAGATAACACAAGAGTAATCCATTTTTGAGATGCAAAGAGCTTCAGAAGTATCAAGATATTGAAGACATGTTGAATAATAAGATTTGATGATAAATATGTCTCCAAGAAAATTAGAACTTTCTTCCCTAAGGATGAATATCCAAGATTACCTCTCCCCACGAATAATAGCATTCACATATCGGGAGTAGGTAGGGTAAGACAAGTTCAATCCAATAGCAATGATAGAAACAATTTTATCTCTCTCCCACTTAATATGTAAGGTTTGACACACTCCCCTTAGGTAGATTTCCCTTAGGAAAAAATATCGCCCCTACTAATATTTATCCCCCTTTTGTGTAAGCTTATTGATGATATTTCTCCCCTTCTATATAGGTTCATTGGAAGCTTTGATAATTCACTCCCTTTGGCATTAATTGCCAAAAAGGTCATACGATAAGGGCTCATAGAGAGAAAGGGATCCTTTATACTTCTCTATTTGATAAGGGTTCCTTGAACATAAAATACGAGTTCATTTAAATTTCTCCCCTTAGATGGTAGGTAAGGGTTCATTGAATATTATTCCCCTTTAATATGAATAAGAGTTCCTTGGACTATCCCCGCTGGGTTATGGATCCTAGATGATTCCCCCTCTTTATATTGTGGGATCATCGAGGTTTTCTCCCCCAAGATAAGTTTTCTCCCCATAGAAAATTATGCAAAAATGATTATTGTTTCCCAAAAATTTCAATAAGATCTTAGGAGGAAATGAAACTGGGATCATCGATAATCTTTCTCCACCTAAGGTTAAAGTCCAGAAAATATCTCAAAAAAGCAGTGATAAATTTCGGAATCACTGATAGAGGAGAAGTTGTCCCTGTCTTTCGATGAGATGGTGGTTTCATTTTGGTAGAGTCGACTTTGACGATCTGACTACGGATGTATGAGGACATCGCGCCTTAGCAATCGCTAAACCAACTCCGAGAGGTTATGGACCACGCCGGAGCACGATCAACCTGACCACGAAGGTCTATTTCCTACACGCAAACGAAGAACAAGCAAGAAACTAAGATTGCAATCAAGATATTGTGAATATAAGAGGAAAACTTTATTGATAAAGGTGGGGTTCTGTGACGCCTTTGTCTGGTCGTAGAACACAAACGAAGAATGCAAAGTTGTAGCTATGGCGAACTTGTAATCTGAACAAAACCCAAGTCTAAACGGTGCCCTATGGGTTGTATATATGAGGGAATAGAGAGGCAATTTCGTGACCCTTGGAGCAGGGGTCCGAAAACAGCCCTAAACCCGGTTTCCCCATACATACGGACTCTAAAAATAGCCTATATTATGGTATTTCGAAATTACATGGGTCTGGCCCAAAAATAAGGTGGCGCAACACCTATAAGAGCCTATGGACGAAATTTATAAAGTGGAGTCTTGAATATTTCCTCCAAGCCTTCATGCTCTCCTTATGGTGGCTTTAAAGTGCAAAAGTCACCAGTGGAAGCTCCTTTGTTCTTTCCCGCGTGTGCACCTTCTTCTCCGTGCTTGATCCCGCTCCAATGGATATCCTTCTTGTTAATGCTAGATCCTTCATTCATGAGCATAACAAAAGTATCTAACTTAGGCAGCATCATATGTTCATGAACATTAGAAGTATTTCCAAGAAACGAAAGTACGTGGTAATTCAATTGGTATGCGCAAGCTCTAGTAAGTGGACCAGTATGTATAGCAGTTGGGGCTGTGGGTGTAACAATGGTGTTGATGTCCTCATGAGCCTCCCCTTCCTGAACTGAAGTCATCCTCGACGGAAGCTCATCTTCCTCACCCAAATGTGGCTTCAAATCTGCAATGTTAAAAGTGGGACTAATCCCAAAATCTACAGGCAGCTCAAGTCTATATGCATTATCATTTATTTTCTGTATCACTTTGAAAGGACCATCAGCACACGCGGCATTAGATTTGACTTGCACAAACCAGGAAACCTATCCTTACGCAAATGCAACCAAACAAGATCTCCAGGTGCAAAGACAACATGTTTTCTACCCTTATCTCCAGCAAGTTTATATTTAACATTCATGCGCTCAATGGTTTCCTTAGTTAAATCATGGATATTTAATATCAAATCAACACGTTCTTTATCATCAAAATTAACCTTCTTCCGAAGATGGAAGAGGTATCAAATCAATAGGTGCACGAGGTAGGAAACCATGCACAACTTCGAAAGGACACATCTTAGTAGTAGAATGCAGCGAACGATTATAAGCAAATTCAATATGAGGCAAGCATTCTTCCCACAGTTTTAGGTTGTTCTTCAAAACATCCCTAAGTATAGTAGACAAAGATCTATTGACTACTTGAGTTTGTCCATCAGTTTGGGGGTGACATGTAGTACTAAAAATAAATTTTGTACCCAACTTAGCCCATAAGCATCGCCAAAAGTGGCTAAGAAATTTAGCATCACGGTCGGAAATGATCGTATTTGGCACACCATGCAAGCGAATAATTTCACGAAAGAACAAATCAGCTACATTAGCAGCATCATCACTTTTATGACATGGTATAAAGTGTGCCATTTTTGAAAATCTGTCCACGACAACAAATATGCTATCCCTCCCCTTCTTTGTTCGAGGTAAACCTAAAACAAAGTCCATAGATATATCCTCCCAAGGAACACTAGGTACATGCAAAGGCATATATAAACCATGAGGATTGAGTCGTGACTTAGCTTTTTGACATTTCATGCAGCGAGCAACAAAATGCTCAACATCCTGTCGCATCTTTGGCCAAAATAAATGCGTAGCAAGTACGTTATCTGTCTTCTTTATGCCAAAGTGTCCCATCAATCCTCCTCCATGCGCCTCCTGTAACAACAAAAGACGAACGGAGCTAGCTGGAATGCATAGCTTGTTAGCATGGAACACAAATCCATCATTAATGATGAACTTGTTCCATGTTCTCCGTTCTTTACAATTCTCCAACACATCTTTGGAATCAGCATCATGCACATATTGATCTTTGATGGTATCCATACCAAATATTTTAAAGTCAAGTTGTGAAAGCATAGTATAACAATGAGACAAAGCATCAACAATAACATTTTCTTTACCCTTCTTGTGTTTAATGACGTATGGGAAAGTCTCAATGAATTCAACCCATTTAGCATGTCTACGGTTCAGTTTTGCTTGACTTTTAGTATGTTTCAAAGATTCATGATCAGAATGTATGACAAATTCTTTGGGCCATAAATAATGTTGCCATGTTTCCAAAGTCCATACAAGAGCATACAATTCCTTATCATAAGTAGAATAATTTAGACTAGGCCCACTTAATTTTTCAGAAAAGTATGCAACAGGTTTACCATCTTGTAATAACACACCTCCTAACCCAATTCCACTAGCATCACATTCAAGTTCGAAAGTCTTATTAAAATCAAGAAGTTGTAGTAAAGGAGCATGTGTTAACTTATCTTTCAAAACTGTGAAGGCTTCTTCCTGTGCGGTACCCCAAGCATAAGGCACATCCTTCTTTGTAAGCTTATTGAGAGGTGCAGCAATAGTGCTGAAATCGCTCAAAAAACGCCTATATAACCCGGTGAGTCCAAGGAAACTGCTCACTTGTGTGACCGTTTTGGGTTGCGGCCAACTCTCAATAGCTTCAATCTTGGCTTTATCAATTTTAATTCCCTGTGGAGTAACAACATAGTCAAGAAAAGATACTCGGTCTGTGCAAAAGGTGCACTTTCCGAAGTTACCAAACAAACGTGCATCACGTAGAGCAATAAAAACAACACACAAATGATCCAAATGTTCCAACAAAGATCTACTATAAATTAGTATATCATCAAAGTAGACTACCACAAATCGTCGAATGAAAGCACGTACAATCTCATTTATTAATCTCATGAAAGTGCTAGGTGCATTAGTTAATCCGAAAGGCATAACTAACCACTCATATAATCCAAACTTAGTTTTAAATGTCGTTTTCCATTCATCTCCCATTTTCATGCAAATTTGATGGTATCCACTATGCAAATCAACTTTGGAGAAAATTGTAGAGCCACTTAATTCATCATGCATATCATCTAGCCTAGGAATAGGATGACGATAACGAATCGTAATAATATTAATGCCTCTACAATCAACACACATACGCGATGTACCATCCTTTTTTGGAACTAGAATAATAGGAACAACACAAGGACTAAGAGATTCGCATAAATAACCTTTGTCGAGCAGCTCCTGTAGTTGACGCATAATCTCCTTCGTCTCCGCTGGTTTGGTACGGTATGGTGCACGGTTGGGTAGCGATGCACCGGATATTAAGTCAATCTAATGCTCAATCCTCTAATAGGTGGTAATCCTGGTGGCACGTCTTGTGGAAAGACGTCAGCAAACTCTTGCAAAATGTTAATGACAGCAGGAGGCAAAGAGGGTGGCATGTCCTCGAATGAAAATAATACCTCTTTGCATACGAAAGCATAGCAAACAGATGTAGTAATATCCAAATCAGTAATATCAGATTTAGTGGCAAGTAAACAACCACTCCTCAGTTTGATTTCAGATGCAACACTAGATGATGATTTATTAGGCTTATTGTGTTGATCAAATTCCTTTGCTACAATCTAATTTTCACTCTTATGTAGGTCCTGTTTTGCTTTACTAGCTCTCGCAATGTCATCCTTCATAATATGTTCAGGAGACATAGGAAGCAAAGTTATGTTTTGATCCTTATGAATAAGAGTATACTTATTTGTTCTACCATGGTGTACATAATTTTTATCAAATTGCCATGGTCTACCAAGTAAAACGGAGCATGCTTGCATGGGTACCACATCACAATAAAAAAATCAAAATATGTAGCAATGCTAAAATGCACACTAACAGTACGTGTTACCTTAACCTTGCCACTTTTGTTGAACCACTGGATATAATAAGGATGAGGATGTGGTGTGGTGGTGAGAGACAACTTCTCCACCATCTCCATGCTAGCTAAGTTGTTGCAACTCCCTTCATCGATGATTACGCGAACAAAATGTTCCTTTACAACTCCCTTTGTATGGAACAAATTGGGCCTCTGATTTTTCTCAGCCTGTGTTACCTGCACACTTAAAACACGTTGAGCAACTAAGCTTTCATACCTGTCAGCGTAGTCAGCAGCCATGTAGTGTGTCTCTTGTTCAGTATCATCGACACCTCGTTTTTTACTTGCAATAAGAGCCAGAGTCTCCTCGTCATAGTCACTATCGGAGTCATATACACCATCCTCAGTAATAATCATCACACGCTTGGATGGACACTCTCTCGCATAATGACCTCCACCCTTGCAACAACGACAAATAACCTCATGTGTTTTCCCTGTGGATGCCATGGATGAAGAAGAGCTCTGTGCGGGCTCGAAAGGTGTGCTCTTGGTGAAGGGTGGGGTAGGGGCCTGTTTCTTGGTATCTCTGGTGGAATTGGTGGCTGAAGTAGGCGGTGCTGATGCAGGAGGACGTGTGGCAGTAGATGAGGTCCGTGGCGTCCATGAGGAAGTGCTACTTGCAGAAAAATTAGTTCTCGCCAATGCGTGTCGATCGTGCACTTCACGTTCAGCTTTGCAAGCAAGATGGAATAAACGAGTAATAGTGTGATAGTCCTTATATTCGAGAATAGTCCGAATATCTCTATTTAATCCACCCATAAAACGTGCAAGCATAGCTTCATTGTCCTCAACAATACCACATCTAATCATGCCAGTTTGTAATTCCTGATAATATTCTTCTACAGATTTTTTTCCTTGTCTTAAACGCTGCAAGTTTTGAAGTAATTCACTTTATAATATGGAGGAACCCAACGAGTACGCATAGCAGTTTTGAAAGTAGCCCAAGTAGTTGGAATCTTAGCATGATGTATTCGACAATGTTCAGACCACCAAACACAAGCAAAACTAGTGAAAGAACAAACAACAACAGCAACACATCTATCTCCAGGAAATTGCAAGCATGCAAATCATTGCTCTATTTCTAACTCCCAAGTAAGATATATATCAGGAACATATCAACCATCAAAAGTAGGAATATTCAATTTAAGTTTAGGGAGATGGTCATGATCCCATACCTGAGGGTGTGGTGCATCCCTACCATTGCAATTGTACCCGTGTGGACGACCGGCGGCTTGTAGTGGTGGATGTTGTTCCTGGTGCTGATCTGGAGCAACCTCTCCCTCATCATCGTAATCACCATCATAATCCTCATTCTGCTCAGCCACAAAAACCTCGATAGTAGCAGCAGGAGGAGCAGCAGCAGTAGGAGGAGCAACGACACCAAAATTCTGCACTTGGTCGATAGGCATACGTCGCGCTCGTAGGTGTTGTTGTTGTGGTTGAAGAGGGACAGAAGCTGCAGCTGGTGGTGGTAAACGGTCAAGCACCTCATTGAACTTGGCGTTCATCTTGGTGTCAAATTTCTTCTCCATACGTTCGAGCTTGTCCATGGCCTCTCCATAGGTGGTCACGAAATCCTGTACCTGGTCACACATCATTTGCTGAAATTTATCATGGAGCTCCCGGTTGGTCCGGTTCTCCCAGTCGATCTCCTCGTCGTGTGATCCTAGCATGGTTTGCAGCAATAGGAACACAGAAGAAAATGAACCTACAGACTACTAGGAAGTGGAGGTGGTGGTGTGTCACAAATCGATCAAGAAAATCTCAATTTCTTACCAATTCTTACCGAGTAGCAGGTGGCGATCGACAACCGGTGTAGTCAAAACTCTCAAAGCTTTGATAGAGCGATTGACAGGTGGTGTCAAACACACGATGTAGATGTATGTGGAGCTCGAAAGGCTTATAATATGGTAGCAAGAAGGGTCAGCAATAATCAGTTCAAAGATGCAAAGTTGAAAAGACACTCAACGACGGTACCTTGCTGGTCCTAGGCTAGACCGTACTAGAGACACGAGCCTAGAAGACCAACAAAGTCATGAAGACACGTAATCAAGGGAAGAGCCACTCTGATTTTTTTCTACTTTTTGCGCTCTTTTTTTGTGTGCTCTTTTTTCTAGAAAAATCACTATAATGGCGAGTGTCTCAAAACTCTTCCGAAGCACCATAAATAGGATACGCATGAAAAAATTGACATTTTTCTAGAGCAATTTGGGGCTGCGACGACCAAAAATTGCGACAAAAATCACTATGATGGCGAGTGTCTCAAAACTCTCTAAAAAGCCTAACAAAACGATAGGGAATTTTTTTCACCACTCGAAATTTTGGCCTAAAAAGTGTTTTGATAAGCGTGCAAGATTTTTTTTCGAAACCTACTCAGGTAAGGAAACACGAAACCGAAAGCATAAGGATGTCAAAATTAACCTAAGGCGGAAAGGACACA
This sequence comes from Hordeum vulgare subsp. vulgare, assembly GCF_904849725.1. Lineage (NCBI taxonomy): Eukaryota > Viridiplantae > Streptophyta > Magnoliopsida > Poales > Poaceae > Hordeum > Hordeum vulgare. The sequence goes on along the minus strand of NC_058520.1, from coordinate 293,140,521 downwards.
GACTAGGATTGTGGTGGATATATGGTGGTGGTATATGGCAGCAAGGATAATGGTGGCGTGGTGGTGGTATGTGGCAGCAATGATGATGGTAACATGGAGGTGGTATATGGCCGTGATGAAACACGGTGCGGTGGCGGTGTGACAACCTATGCACAGAACTTGAAACTCTAAAGGACTAGACACTAAGACCAGCAACTCGACACGACGATGTAACCACAATTTCAACAAAGCAAACTACTAAAAATACTATGCAATGGCTGAGATTGGTTCGGATATGATGATATAACCCTAATTTTTATGGATTTTTCGTGAACTATAGGTATGAAGAACAAATGCGATCTAACTACGAAAAACTGGTAAAATCTCACCGAGCAACCTGGAAATCTGATACCACTAGATAGAGGAGAAGTTGTCCCTGTCTTTCGATGAGATGGTGATTTATTTTTGGTAGTTTTGATACCACTTTGACAATGGATATCCTTCTTGTCCATGCTAGGTCCTTCATTCATGAGCACAAAAAAAGTATCTAACTTAGGCAGTATCATATGTTCTTGAACATTAGAAATATTTCCATGTTTGAGGCCGACGGCAAAGGGGGCACTCTGAGCGTGTTTCAGCGAGGCTGTGGAGCCTTTGCCCTCTGCTACAAGCCCTTTGCCGTCGGTGGGCGGACGACAAAGGCTCAAAACAACCCATGTTTATTTTATTTTCTATTATATCCAGCAATTTTCACAATAACCAGGATATATATATATATATATATATATATATATATATATATATATATATTTGACAGAAATAATTTTGTTTCCGTACTCATGACCATATTAAAATAACTTTCATCCATAATACATACATATTATGCAAGTTTCATCCGTAAAAAAACATATATTACAGCAGTTTCATCCATGCATACAAAGTTTCATATATATCCATATACTACAATAGTTTTAATCCAAGCTTCCGTGAAGCCATGGTAGAAGAAACCATATTAAAGCATTCCATCAATATAATCCAAGCTTCCCGTGAAGTTAATGTAATCTGCAAAATGGGAAATAAGAAAGTTAGAAGAAGAAGACTAGATGAAGAAGAGAAGTATAGGTTATTTCGGAGAGAACTTAGCTAAGTATAGGCCATTTAATAGCTAAGTTAGGTGGAATATGTCATCTTGGAGCTACATAGCCTTATTGTGTCATTTAGGAGAGAACTTAGCTAAGTATAGGTCATTCTAGAGCTAACTTGGATAAAATATGTCATTTTGTAGCCAACTATGATTATTAAGCTACGTATAAGAAGAAAGAGAAGAAACAAGAAGAGAAGAAGCAGGAAGAGAAGAAGAAGGAGAAGAAAAATAAGAAGAAGAAGGAGGAGGGGGAGGAGGAGGAGGAGATGGAGAAGGAGAAGGAAGAGGAGAAGAAGAAGAAAAGAAGGAGAAGAAGGAGAAGGAGGGGAAGAAGGAGAAGGAGGCTCCTTCTCCTTCTTCTTCCTCCTTCTCCTTCTTCTTCTCTTCTTCTTCTTCTCTTCTTCTTCTTCTTCTTCTTTCTTTTCATTTTTCCTCTTTCTTCTCCTTTTGTCCTCTTCTTCAAGATAAATTAGCTAATTATGCCTTTTTGGAGCTAATTATGTCATTTCGGAGGATAATTAGGTAAGCATAGGTCGTTTTTGATTAAATAGGCCATTTTTGGGCTAAGTAAGCTAATTATGTCATTTAGGTGGAAGCCAACCTAAGTATAGGCCATTCTAGAGCTAACTTGGGTAAAATATGTCATTTTGGAGCCAACTATGATTATTAAGGCATTTTCGAGCTAAATTGGCTATTTATCTCATTTAGGTGGAAGCCAAGCTAAGTATATAATATTCATGAGCTAACCAAGGTTCTTATGCCATTTTGAGCTTATTATTTCATTTTGGAGCTAAATTAGTCATTTAATGAGCTAACCAAGGTTCTTATGATGTATTTACCTAACTAAGCTAATTATGTCATTTTGGAGGGTAATTAGCTAAGTATGTCTTTGTTGGACGAGTCTAAGCTACGTAGAAGAAGAAAGAGAAGAAGCAAGAAGAGAAGAAGAAGGACAAGAAAAAGAAGAAGAAGAAGAAGGAGGAGGAGGAGGAGAAGGAGAAGGATAAGGAAGAGGAGAAGCACAAGAAAATAAGAAGGAGAAGAAGGAGGAGAAGAAGGAGTTGAAGAAGGAGAAGGAGCTTCTCTCCTCCTCCTTCTACTTCTTCTCCTTATTCTTCCTCCTTCTTCTTCTCCTTCTTCTTCTCTTCTTCTTCTCTAATTCTTCTTCTTCCTTCTTTTCATTTTTCCTCTTTCTTCTCCTCTTGTCCTCTTCTTCGAGCTAAATTAGCTAATTATGCCTTTTTGGAGCTAATTATGTCATTTTGGAGGATAATTAGGTAAGTATAGGTCATTTTTTATTAAATAGGCCATTTTCGAGCTAACTAAGCTAATTACGTCATTTAGGTTGAAGCCAAGCTAAGTATAGGCCATTCTAGAGCTAACTTGGGTAAAATATGTCATTTTGGAGCCAACTATGATTATTAAGGCATTTTCAAGCTAAATTGGCTAATTATGTCATTTAGGTGGAAGCCAAGCTAAGTATATAATATTCATGAGCTAACCAAGGTTCTTATGCCATTTTGAGCTTATTATTTCATTTTGGAGCTAAATTAGTCATTTTAATGAGCTAACGAAGGTTCGTATGATGTTTTTACCTAACTAAGCTAATTATGTCATTTTGGAGGATAATTAGCTAAGTATGTCTTTGTTGGATGAGTCTAACCTACGTAGAAGAAGAAAGAGAAGAAGCAAGAAGAGAAGAAGAAGGAGAAGAAAAAAGAAGAATAAGGAGGAGGCGCAGGAGGAGGAGGAGGAGGAGAAGGAGAAGGAAGAGGAGAAGAAGAAGAAAATAAGAAGGAGAAGAATAAGGAGAAGAAGGAGGAGAAGAAGGAGGAGAAGAAGGAGAAGGAGCTTCTCTCCTCCTTCTTCTCCTTCTTCTTCCTCCTCTTTCTCCTTCTCCTTCTTCTTCTCTTCTTCTTCTCTTCTTCTTCTTCTTCCTTGTTTTCATTTTTCCTCTTTCTTCTCCTCTTGTCCTCTTCTTCGAGCTAAATTAGCTAATTATGCCTTTTTGGAGCTAATTATGTCACTTTGGAGGATAATTAGCTAAGTATAGGTCATTTTTATTAAATAGGCCATTTTGGAGCTAACTAAGCTAATTATGTCATTTAGGTGGAAGCCAAGCTAAGTATAGGCCATTCTAGAGCTAACTTGGGTAAAATATGTCATTTTGGAGCCAACTATGATTATTAAGGCATTTTGGAGCTAAATTGGCTAATTATGCCATTTAGGTGGAAGCCATGCTAAGTATATAATATTCATGAGCTAACCAAGGTTCTTATGTCATTTTGAGCTTATTATTTCATTTTGGAGCTAAATTAGTCATTTTAATGAGCTAACCAAGGTTCTTATGATGTTTTTACCTAACTAAGCTAATTATGTCATTTTGGAGGATAATTAGCCAAGTATGTCTTTGTTGGATGAGTCTAAGCTACGTAGAAGAAGAAAGAGAAGAAGCAAGAAGAGAAGAAGAAGGAGAAGAAAAAGAAGAAGAAGAAGGAGGAGGATGAGGAGGAGAAGGAGAAGCAGAATGAGAAGGAGAAGGAGAAGGAAGAGGAGGAGAAGAAGAAAATAAGAAGGAGAAGAAGGAGGAGAAGAAGGAGAAGGAGCTTCTCTGCTCCTTCTGCTCCTTCTCCTTCTTCTTTCTCCTTCTCCTTCTCCTTCTTCTTCTCTTCTTCTTCTCTTCTTCTTCTTCTTCTTCTTCCTTCTTTTCATTTTTCCTCTTTCTTCTCCTCTTGTCCTCTTCTTCGAGCTAAATTTGCTAAGTATGACTTGTGAGTCCAGGCGTGTTCCGTATTATACCCTTTGAAGTATCCTGGACGCAAAGGATCAGGCTCGAGAGTGCTTAACTGATCAAGGGTCTGTTGGCCTGTCAGCGCAGCTGGTGCAGTATTTTTGACAACTCTACCTTTGATGAAATTCTTCTTGTCTTTCCTGAACTTATGGTCAGGATCAAGGAATTGTCTATGCATGTCGAAGCAAGAAATCTTGCGACCATCCTACAGCCAACGGAATTGAAGAGTTTCCTTGCATGTGGTGCACGGGAACCTTCCATGCACACACCAGCGAGCGAATAGCGCAAACGCCGGATAATCATGCGTCGAGTACATGTACCACACATGCATTTTGAAATTTGTTTTGGTAGTGACGTCATAGGTATTGATCCCATTATCCCAGGCTTCTTGCAACTCATCCTTAAGCGGCTGCATGTACACATTCATATTCTTCCCCGGATAGTTGGGCCCTGGAATTATCAATGTTAGGAAAATGTTCTTTCTTTTCATAATCTCTCCGGGTGGGAAATTGAGTGGAATGAAAAATACAGGCCAACAACTGTATTGTGCTGTCGTCATACCATACACATTGAACCCATCCGTGCTGATGGCAACTCTAGGATGCCTTGGATCTTCCGATTTATCCTTATGTAATGCATCGAAGTGCCTCCATGCAAAACCATCTGAAGTGTGTACCAGCATCTTGTTCCCATCCGCATCTAGTTCGGTTCTTTTGGCCAATTTGTGCCATGTCATCTATGTGGCCATCTCTTCGACCATGAAAAGACGTTGAAGTCTTGGTACGATTGGCAGACACCGAAGAACACTAATAGGGATTTTGGTCTGATTCTTCTCACCCATACCGTTGTCTACCACAATATACCTGGAAGAATTGCAAATGGGGCAATAGTTCAAGGCCGCATAGTCAAGCCTAAATAAGGCACATCCATTCTAACAGGCATGTATCTTCTCATAGGGCATCTTAAGTACACGGAGGATTTTCTGTGACTGGTACAGGTTTGCAGGCAGTACATGGCCTTTGGGTAGAAACGTCCAAATATCGTCATCATTGCGTCGTAGCATTCTCTGCCTAGGTTGAATTGAGCCTTCAGAGCCATTACTTGCGCGATGGCTTCCAGCTGACAAAGCTCAGTCTACTCGTGGAGAGGACGTTTTGAAGACTCCAACATTTCATAGAAGGCCTTTGCAGATTCCTCCATCTCATCGTCCGAACCCCGAGCATCATCAAAGTCTTCCACCATGTCTTCGATCCCGGTACCACGCTCGTCGGTGCGATGACGAATCACCTCAACTCTGGCACGTTGGTCAGACTCACCATGAAAAGTCCACACCGTATAATTAGGCGTAAAACCCCACTTCTGTAGGTGTTTACCCATTTCAAACTCTGTCTGCTTTTCCAGTTGTCGCAGTTGGGATAGGGGCACCATGTTTTTTTGCTGGCCATTTGCAAATGCGGCTCTGACAAACCCCCTGGTTTTTGTTAACCATCCATTGGTCATGTCTTTCTGACTAGGGTGACCAGTGTACATCCAAGCACGATAACTCATGTTGCCTAGCTACCTATGGGCGCATAAGAAATAAATATATAATTCATCATCTATATTCATCCGCTAATCAAGTTTGTCAGTTTTATTACGTCCATGCAACCTACACGCTAATAGGTAAAGATAGGTCCTAATCCCACCCGAGTATGTGTAGATTGGGTTTATTTTCCCATGCTCTGCTCCTGATGTGATGCAGAATTTTGGTAGCACCTCCCCGCTATTCTCCTGATACACGTCTCGGCAATAAGCAGAGAGGATCTGTACCCGGAGAACAGCAGAAAGGATGGCGGTTATAAATATGCAAAGACATGCATATTTATAGATGTCGCCCTTTCAAATGGGAGACGCATACTGGTCACGCATATTCATGATTTAAGAAACCTATAGCTAGCAAGTTTCATCGGCACGAAGACCGAAACATAGCAAATTAAGGGGGTAGGAGGAGAAGTCATTTGTGCTCACCAACAAACGCATGGGCGGAGCTCGTCCAGCGCAGGTGGAGGTCGTCGAACAACTGCACATTGAAATTCACCCGATCAACACAAATATGATGTTTTTATAATTAGCATAATCGGAAAATATGTGACCTAACTCATAATTTACAAAACTATGACCCCGTCAGCCTCGGGGGTTAGTGGCGTCGGTAGTCGGGTGTTGGTGTCGTCGGGGGTCGAGGGTCACTCGCGTCGGGAGTCAGGGGTCTTTTCGATCAACAAGAGGCCGAAGAGGTGTCGGGGGTCGGGGTTTGGGGGTCAGTGGCGTCAGGGGTCGGGGGTCGATGGTCGACGGTCAGTGGCGTCGGGGGTCGGAGGTCGAGGGTCAGTGGTGTCGAGGGTCGAGGGTCTGTGGCATCAGGGGTCGGGAGTCAGTGGCTTCGGGGGTCGGGAGTCGGGGGTCGAGGGTCAGGGGTCAGTGGTGTCGGTTGTAGGGGGTCGGGGGTCAGGAGGTGTGCCTGGGACGGTGGCCAGGAGGGAGGTGGGGCTGGGGCGGCGGCCGGGAGGGAGGTGGGAGGGGGGCGATGGCCGGAGGGAGCAGGTCGGAGGGGGGCGGCGGCTGGGAGGGTGGTGGGGCTGGGTAGGGGGCACACGGGGAGGGGGTCGCCGGTGCGATGGAGGTGGAGCTGGACGACGGCCGGGAGGGAGCAGGTGGGAGGGGGGCGGCGGCGCGGGTGGCTGGGGATGAGCAGCTTGGCGGCGGCGGGTGGGCAAGGAGGGGTTTGGGTACGGCGAGAGAGAGAGGGGGGGGGGGGTGGGCGGGCAGGGCGAGCCATTAGGGCATCATCCCCTTTGCCGTCTGCAAAGGATGGGTGGCAGACGACAAAGGGGTGGGGTGGGTGGGGGTGGGGTTTCGGCCGTTTGGGGGGGGGGGGGCTTTGCGATCTGCCCACCCTTTGTCATACGCCTAGGGGTCCTTTGCCGTCTGCCAGCACACGACACACAGGTGGCCGACGGCAAATAAAACCTTTGCCATCATTCACCTCTTTGCCGTCAGCATTGTCCGAGCTGACGGCAAAGAGTATCTTTGCCATGCGTCAGCAGACGGCAAAAGCAAGGCAGGCGGCAAATTTCTCAATTCCAGTAGTGATATATATATATATATATATATATATATATATATATATATATGAGAGTTGAATGGTTCCAATAAGGCATGCAAAGAAAAATGTGAACCATACAAGAATCTCCATCTAGATGTGGGGCGTTGAGTAAGTGACATATATTAGAGTATTTGACTTGAGGAGTCAAGCAAGAATGATTTGTCATAGGTCATACTCATTATTAAGCGCGAAATGGGGTTACCATTTTTTGATTAAGATTTTTAATGTCTTCTATCACTTGAGTTGCTTTACCTCATGACTTGGTGCAAAGCCTTATCAAGGATATGAGTACATACCTTTGAATGATGTTGATGACATGGCATGTAGGTGAACTTGTTGTGGATGCTCAAGGTTGATGATGATCATCTTGAGTTGGGAGCTATCCTTATCATTTTCTTTCACTTTTCACCTACAATGGTTAGTCATGCAATGAAGAACATAATATATCCAAATTACATGAGTGAATTTCATTATCATATAATTGTCACGTATATCATTTTGTTGTCTTCTTTCTCCATCTCCGAAGAAGGGGCTGTTGATACTTGGCCATGTCAACCATTTCTTTATGCTGATTTGGGTAATCTTAATCCCCGCTTGAGGGCACCGAATGCATACAGCTTCCCGAATGCACCAGCGTGGGGACCCGCTGGCTCTCCAACTAACTTCAGCATCCATACTCAGCTAGGAGGAAGGTGCCGGCCTAACCCGGGGGGTTAAGGTTCCTCTCGGAGACTGCCAGTCTACAAGAAGCTGGCAGAGCTTTAGCCATTGGACCACATCCATCCATCCTCCTACCTAAAGACGCCTTTTCTTGTTCGTTATTCGAATTATTTCTTTTGATGTGAGTTGATGGCAGTCTTGGGAAGTGTAGTTCTTCCAAGTACCTACAAAAGGTTAGATGCAATATAAGGGAGCGTAGTTTCCAAGATATAAGATAGTATCAAATCAATAGCATCAAGGAATAGACAATCTAGCTCATGTCCTTGCATGCAACCGAGTGAGTCTAGCTCTAGTTTGAAGCATCAATGATGTTCAACTCACTCCTAAAATGAAAAAAAATACTTTCTGTTCAAGTGCTTTTGTAAAGATATCAGCTAATTGTTTGTCGGTACGAACATGCTTAAAATCTATATCTCCTTTACCAACATGATCACAAATTAAATGATGTCGCACATGAATATGTTTTGTTCGATAATGTTGCGCATGATTATAGGAAATTTTAATAGCACTTCCATTGTCACCCAATAATGGAACATTCCTAAAATGAATACCATAATCCTTAAGAGTTTGAGTCATCCATAGTAATTGCGCACATCATGATCCGGCAGCTATATGTTCTGCTTCGGCAGTAGAGAAATATACCGAGTTTTATTTTCTTGGATGACCAAGAGACAAGAGATTTCCCAAGAAATTGACATGTACCCGAGGTGGATTTTCTATCAACCATGTCTTCGACATAGTCCGAGTGGGAATAAACAACAAGATTAAAAGAAGATCCCTTGGGATACCATATGCCAAAGTTTGGTGTATGTATTAGGTATCTCACGATTCTTTTAACATCCAATAGATGAAAATCTTGAGGTTTCCCTTGGTATCACGCAGACATGCAAACACTCAACATGATGTCAGGATGGGAGGCACATAGATATACCAATCAACCTATCATTGATCTATAAACTCTTTGTTAAAGCATTTGCACTCTTGCATATTGAACTTACTATAGCAATGTCCTCCTTAGTGAGGTCAATATGTCTACTAGTAGGCATGGAGGTTCTCATACCTTTGCACTCTTGCATATTGAACTTCCTGATTAAGTATTTGGTGTACTTGGTTTGAGAAATAAACGTACCTTCTCTCGATTGTTTGATTTGCAATCCATGGAAGAATTTCAGCTCGCACATCATCGACATCTCATACTTCTCTGACATCAACTTTCCAAACTTTTGAACTAAAATGTGGGTTAGCAGAACGAAAGATAATATCATCCACATATATTTGGCATACAAATAGTTCTCCATTAACTCTTTTAGTGAATAAATTTGCATCAATTTTACCAATCTCAAAACCCTTTTCTATAAGAAACTTCGTTAGGCATTTGTACCAAACTCTAGGGGCTTGTTTAATACCATATAAAGCTTTATGAAGTTTCTAAACATGATTAGCTTTTTTAGGGTTCACAAATCGGGGAGGTTATTTGACATAAACCTCCTCCTCAATTTCACCATTTAGAAAAGCACTTTTGATATCCATTTGGTAAAGAGTAATATCATGGCGATTGGCATAAGCGAGAAGAATGCGAATATATTCAAGTCTAGCAACAGGGACATAAGTCTCACCATAGTCCATATCTTCGACTTGCGTGTATACTTAGGCTACGATACGTGCCTTTTGTGTACAACTTGTCCATCTTCATCTTGCACGTTCCGAAACACCCATCTTGTACCAATGATGTTTTTCTCACCTTTGGGCTTTTCAACAAGTGTCCACACTTGATTCTTCTCGAAGTTGTGTAGCTTTTCATGCATGGCATTCACCCAATATGGGTCTTGAAGTGCTTCTCCTACCTTCAAAGTCTCAATGCTAGAGATGAAAGAATAATGCTCACAAACGTTAGCTAAACTAGATTTAGAGCGAGTGATTCTCCCGGTTTGTATGTCACTGAAGATTTGATTCAGCGGATGATCTTTGTCAACTCTTTCTCGAACTCGTGACAGCTTCTTCTTGTTGGATGGTGGAGCTTCATCATCATCATCATCTTGCACATTGTCGTTGACGGCGTCGACTCCTTGAGGTGGTTGTGAGGAAGGTTGAGGTGGATCATCATGATGTACTTCTTCTTCTTTTTCATCATGTCGCGTACCTCTTGTGGATGCCTCCATGTCGTTTTGTGGTCCGCCTTGATGTGAAGTAGGAGCTTACACTTGAATTTATGAAGTACTTTACTTCACCTCCATGGGACGAATCTTACCGATGGGTAGATCTTGGATGGCTTCCGTAGGTTCCTTATCTCCTACATCATTTGGCAATTCTTCGACTTGTGTACCATTAGATTCATCAAACTTCACATCTACCGTCTCTCCAACTAAGATGTTGCAGAAATGGTAAGTGTGAGAGTTTGATCCGTAACCAAGTAGGAAACATTCATGAGATTTAGGAGCAAATTTAGAGCGATGATGCTTATCAAGAATGTAGCACTTAGAGCCGAATAGTCGGAAGTATCCAACTTGGGGTTTGTTATCGGTGAGTAGATCGTATGCCATTTTACAGAGAATATTGTGTAAGCAGAGTCAATTTATGGCGTGACAAGCTGTTTCCATGGTTTCTGCCCAAAAGTGTCTTGGAATCTTGTATTCGTCAAGCCTCGTTTTGGCTATCTCTATGAGAGTTCGTCTCTTCCTCTAAACAACTCCATTTTCTTGATGTGTGTGCGTTGTCGAGAACTCATGTGAGATACCTTCTTCGTCAAGAGAAGTATCCACATTCGTGGTCTTGAACTCCGTTCCATTGTCGCACAGGACTTTATTGTTCTTGACTTCAAACTGATTTTGAGCTTTCCGAGTGAATTTCTTGAAGATCAATTTTACCTGCGACTTATCATCAAGAAAGAATACCCACGTAAATATGGAAAAATCATCAACAATGACTAGACCATAAGAATTTCCACCGAGGCTCTTGTAAGCATTTTGACCAAAAAGATCCATGTGAATCAACTCGAGTGACCTTCTTGTAGTCATGATGTTCTTCATGGGATGACTTCCACCAACTTGCTTTCCTGCTTGACAAGCACTACGAAGTCTATCTTTGTCAAAGATAACATCTCTACCACCAAGAATATGATCACCTTTGATAAGCTTGTCAAGGTTGTGCATACCTACATGTCCTAACTTTCTATGCCATAACCAACCTTTAGAAGATTTTGCAAGAATACATTTACGGGGTTTGGATTTTTTAGTGAATTTTTCAATGTATAGATCACCTTTGCGGAAACTAGTAAAGACCATGTTATAGTTGTCACTATGAAACACTTGGTAGTCAACTTTCATAAATAGCACATTGAAACCAAAGTCTACTAGTCTAGATACAGAAAGAAGATTGTAGCCAAGGGATTCAACAAGCATGAAATTTTGAATGGAACTATCATGAGATATGGCCACCTTACCAAGACCAAGTACCTTACCCTTGGAGGTGTCTCCGAAACTCACATACGTTCGAGGTCCATGGTTTGGTGTGATCTCATGGAACATGTCTTTATGTCCGATCATGTGATCAGTGCATCCACTGTCGAGAACCCAGTCCTTTCCACTGGCCATATAGTCTCTAAGGTTAGCCATAAGACTAAGGTTCCACATGGTCTTATCATACTCGGTGTCAAACCCTTCATCTTCATCATAGTAGCCATGCTCCGCATTGTCATCATCGTACGAAATATCCTCGTCATAAGAAACAAGAATTTCATCGAAATTTTGACTATGACAATGTTTATATTTATGCATTCGGATGGCTTCAACAATGACATTGTTAATGGTAATAACATCTCCTTTAGCACGCATGAGGTCACGAATCTCAAAAAGACATTTATCAGAATTAGGATCGGTTGGCTTCATTTTGTGAAGGGCAATGCATTTATGGAAAATGATCTCAAGGTTTTTCAGTGAATAGTCATGATGTCTTTTCTCTAAGTCTTTCCACAATGTGTGAGCACGCTCAAAAATTTGCAATTGATTAAGCACATTTTTCGGCAATCCTCTAATGATTAGATTAATAGTTTGAAGATTACCAAGCATATCAAGTTCTTCATCATGAGATGGATGCCAATGATCAATGGCAGCCTCATAGGAATATTCAACATACTTGCGCAAATAGAATTTATTAAATATATCAAGCATTTCATATTTCCATTGTCTAAAATATTCCCCATCAAGAATAGGAACTCTACAACTAATATTCCCCAGACTAGGCACATTCATCTTCCTCCAATGGTGTTTAAACTAAGGTTTTGGAGATCTTGGTGTGATACCAATTGAGAGACCGATGGAAGAGGTGTCTAGAGGGGGTGAATAGACTACTTGACTAATTAAAATCCTAGCCTTTTCCCATTTTAATGGTTGGCAGATTTTAGCGATTCTAACAAGTCTAGTGCACCCTACACATGCTAGTCAACAAATATGGCAGCACAAAATAAAGACTTTGCACATGTTGTAAGGAGTAGAGTTTAGGAAGATCAAACGCGAAGAATTTGACACAGCAGTTTTTGGCATGGCCCGATAGTTGGCGATATCGTACGTCCATGTTAGTGGAGACTTCAACCAATAGAGGGTAACGACTGCGAGGGTCCGTGAAGGGCTCCACGCACAAGGGGTTCACGAAGAAGCGATCTTGTCTATTCCACCAGGGATTCCGTCCAAAAAGGACTAGCCTAACTCAAGATAGATCTTCATGAAGTAGGTGATCTCCTTGCCCTTACAAACATCTTGGTTCAACTCCATAACACGAAGTAGGAGGCTCCCAAGCGACACTTAACCAATCTAGAAGGCACCACCCTCCAAAAGGTAATAGATGTGGTAGAACGTTGAACTCCTTACTCTTGTGCTTCTAAATATAGTCTCCTCAACACTCAATCACTCTCTGTCAGATTTGGCAGGGGTAGGAGAGATTGATCTTGTGGAAAGCAACTTGGGGAGGCTAGAAATCAAGGTTGAAATGGTTGGAATGGAATCTCTTGATCTCAACACATGAGTAGGTGGATCTCTCTCAAAAAAATGGATCTGGCAATGAAGTGTGTGTTCTGAGTGCTTCCTGTGCAGCGAGAGGTAGGTGGAGGGGTATATATAGACAGAACACAAAATCCAACCGTTAAACCATAATTGACCAACTCGGTGACACCGAAGTTACAAACTTGGTGGTACCGACTTGCTCAAAAGGTAGAAACTTTGGATCTCGGTGGAACCGATATACACAACTCGGTGGCACTGACAAGGTGACTAACGGTCAGATGACACAGCTCAGTGAAACCGATACTCAAACTCGGAAATTCCAATTTTGTGTACCGAGGCAACAGAAAGTTGGTCACCTAAACTCGGTAGCACCGATGCAGTTTTGGTTGCACCGAAGAGGTAGGGTTTGAGTGGGATCTGTCTAAGCCTAAAATCGGTAGGGCCGAGTGATAAATGTTGGTGGCATCGATTTTGGATATTTGGCTTAGGACAGATATATTTTGCAGAAGAGTGGTGAGTATTTTTGGTGGATATCTCTAAGCACTTGAGCAACCAATTCATCATAATACCTCATCCCCTTTTAATAGTATTGGCTTTCCTATGGACTCAAATGTGATTTATCACAAAGTGTAAAATGAAGAGTCTTCTTGCTTGAAGCTTGAACCAATCCTATCCTTCCTTCGTCAAGGGGCATCTCCACTCAATCCTATAGCCAAAGCTCTTTGTGGACCAAACCTGAAATGTAGTAGGTAAAAGTGTTGGTCTAAGAGACAATGTATGTTGTCATGAATTATCAAAACCACCAAGGGAGCATATGTGCTTTCACCATGGCTACCAAAAAAGCGAGGGGCACGTCAGCGGTCACCCCGTCTTTGTCCAAACCGCCATTGAAGGCAGCTACACGCAACGTCGACGGGGGCGACCATTGCGCTCACCGTGCTGGTGAACGGGGCCACAACACCATGCGGAGTTCTTCAACCTGTCACCCGGATCTCGTTGAAATGGCGGCACCAGTAGCGCCTGAGACAACCAAGAACAACATCGACACTGCAACAACGACGGTGGTGACTGGACCTCCTCCATGCCCCCCGCGAGACAAAGATGAATAGTGCCCACGGGTTAACGACAACCCCGAGGGACATACTCACAAGATCCCTACTCACCGATCCTAGGGCACACATGGCCAAGCTCGTCGTCAACTTTCATAGGAGGGCATGTAGTGTGCTGCCGGATGGGGGAGCGCTCCTCCCGGCCTGGTAGGGAGTAGAAGCGCTACCCGTGCCTCATGCCGCACCATGGCCATGAGTGCGGAGGAAGCCCTGGTGCAGGCTTAGTTACTCCTAAACTTCCTGCATGAGCGAGAGAGAATGGAGAAATGGAGGGCGACCATACAGAGCCTGCTGAGCATCACAACTCTAACAGGGCCAGCTTCTGGGCACCATGGTGGTAGGGCTCCCAGGGTGAAGTCGCCACCACAGCAACAACAGACGTCCTCGGTCCAACACACAAGACGAGATATCCTATGCCTCGACGGATCCGTGGCAGAAACAAGACCAATGTCAGGTTCAGAAGGACAATCGCAAGGAGGATGCATGCACCGCTATAGAGTGGCAGTGTGAGACGTTCCGGCAATCAAACACACGTGTAGACCCAGCCGTCGACGAGCCTACGCCTAGGGTACCCGACAGCCTGCCTTATGAGGTAGGGTGCCTGACATTCACCCACAAGATGTGGAAATTACGCTCGCCCTCTAGTTGTCCCTTCAAGCCTGAGTTGTCGGACAAATATGACAGCATGATAAGCCCATCAAAGTTCCTTGGCATCTACACGATCATTGTGCACGCTGCCGAAGGGTGAGATGACAAGGTTTTCGCCAATTATTTCTCGTTGGTGCTCAAGACCAACGTGCTTAGTTGGCTGATGAATCTTCCATAGAGAACCATGTCCTCTTGGGCGGACCTGTGCAATCATTTCGTTGGCGCATACCACAGAGGACACAAACTCCCAGGGCAGCCAAGCGATGTCCATGTACTTCCGAGAGGTATGGTGAAACCATGTGCAAGTATATCTAGAGATTCACGCGTGTGCGTCACAACATCCCTCACATCTATCTTGAAGCAGAGATTGCCGCGTTTCACACAAACATGCACAACCAACGGATGCGCAAAGAAATGAGTGTCAGCAAGGTGCGGGATGTTGCCGAGCTCTATGCCCTGGCTGACAAATGTGCGTGCGCTGAAGAAGGAAGAAGACTCCCCAGGGAGGATGCTGGCATGGGGGTCAACTCCAACAACGAAGACATCCCCGCCGCTAAGGGTAAAGGACGAAAGCGGAACGAAAAGCACAAAGGCAGGCCAGTCATGGTTGTAGAAGCATCCTTCAAGTCCAGTGCCGACAAGAAGGCTAAGTCTGAGGGGCGCGGAAATGAATCTGCCACACGCTCCGAAGACAACAAAGCCGCGACAAGGGAAAAGGCCTACACGACATACTGCAAAATCCACCACACTAAGGGCCACGATATCACCAAGTTCCGCCAAGTAGATGAACATGCCTAAAAGCATAAGCAAGAGTATGAAAGCCGCGACAATTTGAAGGGCCAGAGTGATGCAGGTGGTTCCAATAAGAAGAACGACAGTGGACGTACCGATCACTGCGGCAAGGCCAAGCAACCAAAGGAAAACCCTGCTATGGATTGACACAAGAAGTCTGATGATGGGGAAGACAAAGATGAAGAAGGATCAGATTTCTAGTAGTTCCAAATGGAAGTGACGCCATGTGTGTTGACGAATCAACATCTTTGCACACCTCCCACCGACAACTCAAACAGTTGTTCCGCGAGGTCAACACAGCGGAACCAGCCGAAAATCAAGAGAACCCCTCAAGTAATCAAACCTCCCATTGTTTTTGATACTCAGGATCACCCCGACCGCATCACTGATGTTGGGTGTGTGCCATTGTTGGTATCGCCAACAATTCATAAGCTCAGGGTCACGAAGATGTTAGTCGACGGTGGGGCTAGCTTTAACTTCATATTGCCTCACATGATCAAGCAGTTGCAGATCCCCGACTCAGATTTCAACCGAGGAAGATCCCAGCCCAAGGGGGACATCACTCTATCAGTGACATTCGATAGCAATATCAACTTCAGGACAGAGAGAGTTGTCTAAGACATCAGGAAGACGTCGGCGCCGTACAATGGAACCTTGGGCACACAAGCGCTGGCAAAAATTCATGGCGGTGTCCCAGCATGCCTACAACACACTGAAGATGCAAGGGCCGATGAGCATCATCATCATCCATGCCGATAACAAAGATGCAATGCTTTGCATCGACAAAATCTTTCGGGAGGCAGTAGTAGCATCTGCCGATAGGGCCCTTGATGATGACGACAAAGCTCCCGTGAGGAAGGATAAGAACAAGAAATGTGTCAAGGACTATGGAGAGGACTCCAGGAACTGCGCCTAGATTGTTGCATGCCCATCGATGACTTACCAGAGACCTTTGCTGCCAGGAGTAAGAAAAACAAGGTGACCGTCCGTGAGATGAAGCAAGTGGCTGCTCGGGACGATGACAAGGCGGCACTTTCACCATATTTGCCACTCTCGACGGGAAATAGGAAAGCACGCTTGTCGCCTTCCGGTGGGCGAATGTCGATGTGTTGGCCTGCCAACCATGTGACATCCCTGGTGTTCCCAGGGAGGTGATCAAGCACCACATTTCTATGTGTCCCCATGCATGCCCCATCAAGAAGAAGGCTCGGAAACAAGCCCTCATACGGTAGGAATTCATTACCGAGAAAATCTAAAAGTTGGAATTAGAAGGTCTAGTCAGAGGCATACTTCACCCCAGATGGCTAGCAAATCCAGTGGTGGTGAGGAAGGCCAGTGGGAAATGGAGACTTTGTATTGACTTCATGGATGTCAACAAAGCTTGTCCAAAGGATCATTTCCCCTTCCCACGCATCAAACAGATAGTAGACTCAACTGTTAGCTGCGACTAGATGTCGTTCCTTGATGCATACTCTGGCTATCACCATATCTTCTTGGCCAAGGAAGACAAAGAAAAAACCGCGTTCGTCACCCAATGTGGCACATACTGCTTCAATCCTATGCCTGTCGGGTTAAAGAGTGCTAGTTCAACATTTGCGAGGGATCAAAGGATCATTTCCCCTTGCCATGCATCAAACAAATAGTAGACTCAACTGTTGGCTGCGACTAGATGTCGTTCCTTGATGTCACACCCTGTTTTTGGCTTCCCTGACTAATTAACTTATTTCAAAATTTAGGACCAATTAAAATTTTTGTGAATGCTTGTGATGCTTGGAGTGACTATTGTCTGCCTCTTTGTTTAAATGCATGTGATTTATCCCCATTAATTCTTGCCATCCTCCTAATCACCTCCTCACTCCATGATCTCCTGCCTAATGATCATACCATGTGTTTAGAACAAATATCTATTTTTACCAAATATTATTTTCACCAAAAAGATTTTCTTTGAATTAAACTTTCAAACCCCTCAGATGAGGTTTTACTACAAGTCCTCAAATCAGGGAGTATCTATTGCACCAATTGTTTTATTTAAAACCATTATCAAAATGACTTTCAAAAACCACCATATTATTATTTTAAAGTTATTTTATTATTTTATTTAAAAGCCCTTCTGTGAGGCCAGAAATGGTCTCCTATGAAGGAACGTTATTTTTATTGCCGTCAAAATATTTCAGAAAATTTAGGGAAACTGAGTGGATATATTTATTCCATATTTCTGAGTTTAAACACATGGTCATGTTCAAAATATTGGGCAAACCCCTCCAAAACCATTCCTGCCTATTTCAAGCTTTTGGAATATTTCTATAAGAAATATTCTCAATAAATTCCAGTAAAATTCTAGCATGTCATGTATGATATTCTTGATGATCTTGCCAAGTTGATTTGACTCCCCTAATCACTCTAAAACCCTATCTGTCCAGAATCAAATTTGAGAAACTCTAGATTGTGAAGTGTCTCCAATTGTGCTCAAATTTGGTGGACATGTTCCAGTACTCCAATGAGGCATCCACACCAAGTGGTACACCAAGGAGAATAGAGGAACTTGTCCTAAGACTCTCAAAACCCTCTCTGTTGATTCCTGACTTTGGTAAACTTTACATTATAAAGTTTCTCCAATTATCCTCAAACTTTTTGTGCATGCCTTAATGCTTAAATAATGCCCCTACACCAAATATTGGATTTGTGGGAATTCATTTGAATAGGGTTCTAAGCAGAAACCCATTTCTGCCCATTTCTAGGGTTTTTCAAGTCTACATTGGAAAACTTCTCCAGAAAATCGCAAATTTGGTGTGCAAGCCTATTTTCCTCTATTATTTGACCCTGCTAAGTTTCATAGCCATTGGCATTCCTCTGATGGCCTAACCACAGATCAAACACCTTGTGTGCACTCACTAATTTGGCTTCTTTTGCCCCTTCCACCTTATTCCTTGAGCTCAACTTTCTACCACAGCCTCACATAGTCATATTTTACCTCCAGTAACTTCCCCATGGCCACTGGTCAATTATTGGAGAAGGACCCTTTGTAACTTCTCTCATTTTCACCCACAGAATCACTGTTTTTACCCTCTTGTTTCACTTCTGCTTAACCCAAGACCCCAATTCTTTCCAGAGCCTCCCTTGTGTGCCAAGGCTTCATTTAGAGCAAAGATATGGCCTGCTCATGTGGGAAAAATGAGCAGCACTTCTTCAAATGGATTTCTGGCTGAAAAGTAGCTTTGTACAACAAGTGCTAGCTACACTTCCTTTCTTGAGCTGAATGTTTGCAAGTGTGTAGTCCTTTAATACCACATGCTCCAGGACATGGTTTCACCTCCCCTCTCTGCCTGTGAAAACCATTTGTATCAGCCACTAGTTTCCTGCTGAAATGTTTACAACAGTCAAACCCCATTCAAACCTTCTTCACTTGGCTCCAAACTCCACCAGTGACCTCTGGCAAGCATGCCTTGCATGGGAGACAACGTTTCCAGGTCGAATGGACACCGTGGACACGCGTGGCCATGGTGACCACGCTGTCAGCCTGCACTAACGGTGCTCTGCACCATTTCCTCGTCTCCTAGCTCGTGTCCCGCAACTGCAGCACGCCCCAGAGCGCCAGAGCACTCCCCCATCCCTCCTTGACTTCCTCCACGACGTTAGCTAGCATCCAATGACCTCTGGGATGTGTGGCACCCATGCCCACGTGAGCTCCAGAGAGCTCTCGAGCTCTCTCGGCTCCTCCTCCCCCACTTAGAGCCTCCCGAGCACCTCTAGCTTCTCCAGAACCCTCTCCCTCTCTCCCGGGAACCCCTTAGCTCCCCTTTTCTCTCCTAAGCCTCCTCCCCTTCCCCATGGCCGCCATGGCCGAAGCTCCTAAAGAAATCTTCGGGCGTTTCCGCGCGAGCCTAGCCAACCCAGGGGGTTTCTCCTCGCCCCTGGGCTCTCCGGTGAACCTCTCCATTGCCGCGCAGCCCTCCCTCTGCGCCCCTCTCCCCTCTTGGCGTCGCGCGCCCGAGGCCATGGAAGCCATCGGCCTCCCTCGGGGCCACCCTACCGGCGTCCCTACCGCCTCCCCCCGCTAGCGCGTGGGCACTAGTCGGGCGCGGCTCGGCCGCCCGAGCCTGCCGGTGAGCTAGGCCTCATCGGGGGTGGCCACCGCACCGGGAGCCAGCGAGCTCTCGGGCTCCTGCAGCTCCTCCCTGCGCGAACAGGAGGTAGGGGAAGGAGCTGACGTGTGGGACCCCCTCGTTAGCTGCTCACCAGTTGGGCCCGCTCCTTTAAGTGGAAGCGCACCCCCAAGACTCCGCTTCCTCAAGGCCGAAGGCGCCCTTCCTCCACTACGCCATCAACGTGGCCACTTAGCTGGCCAGCTAGCGCAGCTGGGCCGGCCTGGAGGCCTACCAAGCGCCCAGTGCGCAGGATAGCCCCCCCAAAGCTGAGTCTTTTCCCTTTTTCATATTCAGTTAAAACTTCCAAAATCTCCCATAAATTCATACTAACTCGTATTTCATTGATTCAAATTTCTGCAGGATCCTAAAAATCAGGCCTATCCAAATAAGTGCTTTGCACATTTTTCCCTACCCACTTTCTGTGGCATTTCATTTAAAATCCAGATATGTCCATATTTGATTCCACTTTGGAAATTTCCCTAGGATGCAAATCAACTCCAAATGGAGTGATTCAAACTCCCAGAGCCTCATAAAATCAGTCTCTATTTTCGGGACTCTCGTCAACATTTTTGTGTGACTTAATTCTGTTGCAATAAATAAATAGCTCCTATTGCTATTTATTCCTCATTGTAAAATCTCTATAATATTCATACCATCTCCAAATCCAGTGAAACCACTTCCTAAATATTTCTAAAATCCTTCTCTGTTAAATGGGTGCCTCCACTCATTTTTAACAGAATGATTTCCGTTGGCTTCTTCAATGATTACCTATTGCTCCTTTCACCTATTCAAAAATCCTTGATGATTCAAATCTCCTGTGAGAAGCTTCAGGTATTTTTCTTATGACCAGAGAGGTCCAAGAAAAATAAAACTTCTATTTATAGAACACTTTTATTCTGCTTGCTATATGGCTTACTATAGTTGTTTCCGACGATAGTTGACGGTAGACGGAGTATTCGGAGTTGGAGCGGAAGACCTCGAAGACCCCGAGAACTTACGTGAGCAAGGCAAGCAGCCCTTTGACCATGACTTGAGCATATAAATTGATGCATGCTAGAATAGCAAGTACTTTTCCGTTGCATGTGATCACAGTGCCGGTTCATCATTGGTGTGATGGTACCGAAGGCTTCATCGAAGCACTTGCATGACAGTGATGTTATACATATGGCTCCTCGGAGCACAAGCATGATGAGCTTGACCCTACCATCTACGAGGATCATGCTACTATCATGTTGACTAGTAGAGTAAGATCATTCCATTGAGCTTGACCCTACCCCTTGAGGGTCATGTTAATACCATGTTGACAAATAAAGATAGAGAATATTATCATGAGCATGATGATCAGTTAAATAAAGAGTTTATGAAAACCCCGTCGGGTGCCACTAATGCCCGAGGGTGATGATGAGTTGGTGATCACTTTTGGTGAAGTGATGCACCAGTTTTTTTGTGTGAGTATGGTTTCGGAAAGGGGATTAGATTTATGATGTGTCGACCGTCCCAACCTTACCAGTATGACCACGATACCCCTTTATGGGACGGGGCTTTGTTGATTACTCTCGTCGGTACTAGCAAAGAGCCACATTACTAGTGGCGGGAGTGATTTTCGTCACTCTCGTGATGGGGTCATGCCAGGTAGGACGACTATGCCATTATTATGAGTTCCAGGCACACCGTTGGTCCCCGCATGGTTGATACTGTCCAGAGTCGGAGCTCGTAAGACGTACAACATGTGGGCTGGGTACCAATCAAGTGGACCTCTTTGTCTAGTATCGTCAGGGGAAAGATGATGATCGGGTACTTACCTCGGGTATACGTGATATACCGCGAGTCGTGGATGACATGGAAGTTTCCCGATTCTCGTGGGTCCAGCGTACTACCTCTACAGAGTGTAAACTATTCGAATAGCCGTGTCCACGGTCAAGGACAGTTGGGTAATCCTGCTTAAACTACGTCCTGATATTTCCGCATAAACCAAGTGTGAGTAAGTGTGTGTGTGTGTGGTGTTAAAAAGGTGTTGTTATGAGAGTAATAATATGACCAAGTTCGGTGACTTGGCATATAGGGTAAACCCGGATGGTTTAGCCCTCATTAATACATTGAGGTTATGACAAGTCCGATGACTTGGCATATAGGGTGAACCCGGATGGTTCAACCCTTAGCAGATATGTTGATATCTGTAACCTGTTCTTCAAAAGTAATTCTTTAGCTTAATGCATATACATGATCATTCCACCCAGATGTGTTACACTAAAGATGCATGATACTATTATCCTTCACTTTCATTGTTTGTATCATGGGATGTTTGCGAGTACATTCAAAGTACTCATTGGCTTGCCACTGGTTATTTCATTGACCAGGTGTGAAAGACAGGATATGGTGAAGATTAACTCGGTGACGTTCTTGCGAGCTAGGACGCTTCCCAGTCAGAATGCGTGTAGGTTAAGGCTGATGGCATGGGTTCACGCTTTCAACCAATAATTCCGCTATTGGTCTAGTTTGGTGCTTTGGCCTTTAAGGCCCTATGTATGTAAGACTCGACCAAAGTGGTCATTTATTGTATCAAATGGTATGTATGGATGTAAGACTCTATTATTCAGTATCTGTGTTCAGTGAGCATTGATCCTTGGGATCACTGGGCACGGCGATCTCGAATTACCAGTCGGGGTCCCCACATTGATGCATGCTCTGGCTATCACCAGATCTTCTTGGCCAAGGAAAACAAAGAAAAATCCACGTTCGTCACCCAATGTGGCACATACTGCTTCAAGCGTATGCCTGTCGGGTTGAAGAGCGCTAGTTCAACATTCGCGAGAGATGAACATATCAATACGAGTCTTTTCTGCGCACTTTGTCCTCACTCATGCGCACCCGGGACAACTTCCCGGTCGGCCGAGCACGCTTAACTTGGGAGTTCTATTTGAATGGGCTCCCGAAAAAGAAGGAATTCCTTATTGATATGAGTAGTCTATCATCCATAATAAGCCAGGCTATCACAACCGTACAGATTGGTTTTGGGCCACAACTACACAAAAATGTAGAAGCATACACGGACGACATTGTTGACAAAACCAAGGACAAGGCCACGCTGATCCAAGATCTAGATGAAACCATCACAAACTTGCAAAAATCAACTTGAAGCTCAACCCTGAGAAGTGCGTGTTCGGGGTCCCGTCCAGCAAGCTCTACGGGTTCTTTGTTTCACAATGCGAAATAGAAGCCAACCCCGCCAAGATCGAGGCAACCAAGCAAATAGAGGCACCAAAGTGCTTCAAGGACGTACGCCGCTTGGCGGCTGGCATAGCCGCCCTGAGTAGGTTCATTTCCAAGTGTGCGGAACATGCCCTACCATTTTTCAATATCTTAAAAAAGGTAGGTCCTATGAAATGGACTCCTCAGGTGGATGTTGTGCTGCAAGATTTGAAGAAATACCCATCGTGTGCACCAATAATGGTTGTGCCAAAACCACGAGCCCTTGCTGCTATATTTAGTAGCGACTAATCAAGTGGTTAGTGCCGCGTTGGTGGAAAAAGGGAAGCTGAGGGAGAGGAGGTGGGAACCCCCGAGCCGACATCCGGCAAGCTAGACTCGACTACAAAAGTGTAAGATACTAAGAATGTCTAGAGGGGGGGTCATTAGACTACTTGACCAAATAAAAACTTAGCCTTTTCCCAATTTTAGTTGTGGCCAAGTTTTATCTATTGTTGTAAGTCAAGCACACCCTGCACTTGCAAGTCTAAGATTATAGAAGTGGAAAATAAAGAAATGAACATGTAAATAGAGGGTAGGGATTGGAAGATCAAACACAAAGATTGGCACATCAATGTTTGGCGTGGTTCCGATAGGTGGTGCTATCATACGTCCACGTCGATGGAGACTTCAACTTGCAGAGGGTAACAACCGCGAGAGTCCATGGAGGGCAGAACCCACGAAGGGTCCATGGAGAAGCAACCTTGGCTATTCCATCATGGCTTACGTCCATAATGGACTAGCCACACTAGGGGTAGATCTTCAAGAAGTAGGCGATCTCCTTGCCCATACAAACTTATTGGATCAACTCCACAACACGAAGTAGGAGGATCCCAAGCTACACCTAACCAATCTAGGAGACACCACTCTCCAAAAGGTAATAGATGCGGTAGTACGATGAACTCCTTGCTCTTGTGCTTCAAAAGATAGTCTCCTCAACACTCAATCACTCTCTCGCAGATTTGGCTTGGGTAGAAGAGATTGATTAGGTGAAAAGCAACATGGGGAAGCTAGAAATAAAGATTCAAATGGTAGGATCGGAGTATCTTGATCTCAACACATGAGTAGGTGTCTCTCTCTTAGAAAAATGGATATGGCAAGTCTATGTGTCTTCTGAGTGCTTCCTCTACGAATGAGAGGTGGTGGATGGGTATATATAGGCATTTCTAAAAATCCAACCTTTACAACATTATTTCCCAAGTTGGTGAAACTGAATTAAAACTCGGTGGCGCTGACTAGTGCAAAATGTGGAAAAATTTATCTTTCGGTGAGACTGATATATAAATCTCGGTGGTACCGATATGGGTGTCCTAGGCAGTTACCCAATCTCGGTGAGACCAATTTCCAAAATTCGGCAATTCCGATTCTTGAAAATGGCAAACCACAAAGTTGATCACTGATTTTGATTGCACCTAATGTTGTTGGCACCAAGATGCTAGGGTTTTGCATGGAATCTGTCTGGTGGAAAACTCGGTAGGGCCGATGGAAAGTTGGTGGCACTGCATTTTTGGACATTGGGGATTTTGACACAATATTTTTGGGGGAGTTCCATGAGTATTTTTGATTGCTATTTTAAGCACTTGAGCTACTAGATCATCATAGTCATCTCATTCCTTTTTAATAGTATTGGCTTTCATATGGACTTAAATGTGATTTCTTAGAAAATATAAAATGTAGAGTCTTTAAGCTTATTGCCAATAGATGTTCCTTGCAGGTTCTCCTCACAATCCTTAAATAATGCATCTTTGAACTTTGCTGAATATACTAAACAGAATCACTAGTTCAATGACACATATGTTGTTATTAATTATAAAAACCACCTTAGGGAAAAGTTGTGCTTTCAATCTCCCCCTTTTTGGTAATTGATGACAACATATAGATCAAAGCTTCGACATAAGATATAATCCATGAATAGCATCAACCTTTGAGAAGTATGTGATAAGCAAGAGCTCGCCCTGAATTTTTGCATTATTATAAATTTGCGTTTGAATGCAAATGCACAATCGATTAGGAGCATGGGTCCCTCTTCCATGTCACATACATCTTGGTGATGCACACAAATGATATGAATGAATAGTAATGCATATAACACCAATGAAATGAGTGAATGATCATCATGTAGATAGCTCAAAGGTATGAAATTGCAGAATCAACAATCAAAGAATATGATCGAACATAATAAAGTTTAAGACATCCAAAAGACGAAATGTTTTAGAAAACCAAGAGAGCAATAAAAGCAACACTCTCTCTCTTGAAGCCCTATTTATCTATACACTTCTCCCCCTTTGGAAACAAGTTACCAAAAAGTTCAAAGGTCTAGAACTAAGCATCGCTCTGGCTTGATCTCCTCCCATAGCAGTTGATGGAGTCGACAGAAGAGCATCGACGTAGGCTTCAGCAAATGACCTCTGAGAAAGTGGTGTAGACACTGGAGGTGCAAGATTTGGTGGAGCTGATGGAGCTGATGCGTGGGATGATGAAGATGGTCTGGACTCTAGAACTGTCACTCCTATAGATCTGGTCTATGTCCTGAATTGAGTGGTAGTTGGGATAGATGTATCATCATCATCACCACAGTTGGAGCTAGGAGTGTGCACTGCATCAACTTCATTCTTCAACTGATTGACAATGGTTGTCAACTCTGACACCATGGTATACAGGTCATGAAATTTCATTTCCACGATCCTCTCGAGACTCTTTTAATTCAACAAGACGTGAGTAATGTTGTTCTCCATCCCTTGGATGGTACTGATAAGAAATGCCATCTTGTCCATTCTGGTCCTCAAAGTAGAGCCTTAGCTACTCTAGTTGCCTCTGCCACTCCATGTGCCTCTTCCTCTGCATGAGCTGTAGCTGAACTAGGATGGCTGGGTCCATCACAACTTCATTGCCTTTAAACTCTGGTTGTAGTGGTAGGTGTGGACGATCAAGCAAATATACATTATTACTAATCTTGGACTTGATAAACATTTGAATATACGGTGCATATCTGCACAATATCTTGTGATCAGTAGCAGTCCTTCTGATTGTCTCAACAATCAGGTATATCATCGTAATTTTGGTGTGGGTATCTATGTGATGCATCATATTAATAGAATACCAACTGACCATCTTACCATCACTTGACTTAGGCATCAAGGTGTATCTTATTGTGGTGTTCATGGTGGGTATTCCAGCTTGCAGGAAATAAAAAGACCCAAACTTGTGGTTCATCAAGTACTTTGAGGAACCTGGTTGTACATATTGTCCATAGAATTGTGGTTGATCTGAGCCTTAGTATAAACATCCAAGTCACTCTCTAGTGCCTTTTGGACACCTATGATTGTTTCCAGCTCCTCCACTCTTTAATGATACCTGTTGCCATCAGTCATCCATACAATCCTACCATCGGGGTAAAAGTGTGTTGTGGAGTAGAATCGCATGATCATCTCATCGTTTGAGGCAGTCATCTTCCTGCCAACAAAATCTTCAATCAGTGTATTTCAAGTTTTCTCTCACATGAGGGAAGTACTCCTCATTTTCCTTGATGTAGACCCAATCTAAATATCTCATATCGCTCACGGCTAGACTCTTGTCCAATAGCACTAACTCGTAGAAATCCTGCTACTCCTTTGGATGGAAGCAAGCATGAACGTCTCTACTCCTCAGGATATCTTAAGGATATGCTGCCCTCCACTTTCTGAGCCCATGGTCCTTCCTCTCTTTCATATTTTTTGCCATGGGGTGTTCATCGTTGTGTTATGGCAGGTGAGGTCTCAACTTCCTCAACAAAACAAAATCTTCCTCTTCTAGGACAACATATCTGGATGCAGAGCCCTTGTTCTCCTCTGCTGCAGGTATATCTCTTGTAGTCCTTTTGGGGTTAGGATCTACTGGCTTATTAGCCTTGGGAGCGGAAGTCTTAGCCTTAGTTACAGGTTTGCTGGGCATAACATCTCCCAACAGCTTCTTCTTCTTGGAAGGAGGTTGATTAGGAGGTACCTCTTCCTCTTCTTCCTCAGCAGCTTCTGCTGGATATTCATACATGGAGGTTAGCCTTCCAACAACATGCACAACCCTCTGCCTAACTCTCTTCTGTCCTGGCTTCTTGGCAAGCTTGGAGGTTTTAGCAGCCATTAGTGATGTAGCACCTCTAGCTGTCTCAGGAGCTCTCACTGTATCAGGATTTGCATACTTCTTTCTCATAGTTTTCTTGACTGTGACTTTCTCGTTCTCCTTGTTAGAAGTGCTTTCCTCAGGAATGAAATCGACATATTGTTCTTCTAAGTTTAGCCTCTTCCTGGACCTGGTAGGTGCCTTGGGTAGATCTGGTGAGCTGGGAGTTCCTCGATCAGAATCACTCCTCTCACGACTAGTGCCTGAGTCCACTTCCATGCCCTTCTCTCTGTAAGCATTCTGACTATCTTCAGACCCTGCCATGCTAAGAAGCCGACAAGCACACATTGTGAATAGTTATGGAAGAGTAGGAATGGATGAGCATCACAAAACACACATGTTTTAAAAAAATTGAAATAAAAATTTGGTATTAAGTATCAACTATGTCTGTTTCGATTCCATCGATTTAGAAAAATAAGAACCTCCGAGACTGACCATGTCGTTAATAGAAAATTGGTAACACTTTTTGGTCGTACAGAAAAGTGAAACTCGGTTCCACCGAGATGGTTCTCAGAAGACCTAATCCAGGAATCTGTCACACTGTTCCAAGTCTACTCGACGACTCCGAGATGCACAAAGCAGAGACCTAACCCTAATTTTTTTCGTTCGTCTACACTACGGGATTCGCTTTGTGGTTGGATCAATCTCAAAATGTGTGTGGATGAAGAACAAAACCTAATGCTCAAGAATTGGATGAGGGATCGCAAGAGGGGAGAGATCTTTACCCTAACTTGGTGAAGATCTCCTACGGCTGCGCGACAGGTGAGATTGCGGTCGACAGCGAGGACTCCTGTAGCGAGGTCGCACGGGAGATGAACGACGATGTCCTGGAAACACGAGCACACAAGTAGAGTTTTGCGGGAGGCGACGGTTGAAGTGAAATTTCAAAGGTCAGGTCCACTTGGTATATATCCCTATCCCTTGAGTGACACCGTTTCGGAAATTTCGGTGCCACCGAGTTTCCTAACTGCCTAGGGTAGAGAAATTCGGTGAGGCATGGATTACAAAATCGGTTGTACCGAGGTTAAAAAATCAGATCAAATCTAGTGCTTCGATGAGACCGAGATTTTGGAGTTGGTCACACCAAGTGGCACATGGGAGGTTTTGGAAGTTAGCTCTTTGTCGAAGCGGATCTTCGAATGCTCCTGACAGAGAGTGTCTGAAAAGTGCTTTCTCAAATTTCATGCTGAAGCATGAATATAACTTGAGACAAGAAAGCATAGATAACTAGAAGGGGTATGATACGTCTCCAACGTATCTATAATTTTTGATTGTTTCATGCTATTATATTATCTGTTTTGGATGTTTTATATGCATAGCCCCTAGTGCTAGTTTCTATTTTCCATGTTTTGAGTATTGCAGATAAGGAATATTAAACGGAGTCCAAACGGAACAAAATCTCCGGAAAGACTTTTCTTGGACCAGAAGAGACCCAGGAGACTTGGAGTAAGGGGCAGGGCATTTACCGGGAGGCCATAAGCCTGCAGGGCGCGCCTTAGGGGGTGGCCGTGCCCTTGGCTTGTGGGTCCCCTACATGTCTCCTAACCCTATTCTTTGGCCTATAAATCCCCAAATATTCCCGTATCACCAAAAATAGCCACAAAAATACTTTTACACCGTCAGGAGCCTCTTTTTTTTTTGAGATCCAATCTCGGGGCCTTTTTCGGTAATGTGTCGGAGAGGGAATTGATCATGGAGGGAATCTACATCAACTCCATTGCCCCTCCGATGATGTGTGAGTAGTTCACCCAGACCTATGGGTCCATAACTAGTAGCTAGATGGCTTCTTATCCCTCTTTGATCTTCAATACTATGTTCTTTATGATGTTCATGGAGATCTATCCAAGGTAATACTCTTTTGCGGTGTGTTTGTCGAGATCCGATGAATTGTGAGTTTATGTCCAGATTGTTTATGAATATTATTTGAGTCTCTTATGAATTCTTATGTGCATGATTTCATATCTTTGCAAGTCTCTTCGAATTATTTGTTTGGTTCGGCCACCTAGATTGGTAATTCTTGCAATGGGAGAAGTGCTTAGTTTTGGGTTCAATCTTGCGGTGTCCTCACCCACTGACATAGTAGGGGTAGTGAGGCATGTATTATATTGTTTCCATGGAGGATAAAAGGATGGGGTTTTCATCATATTTCTTGAGTTTATCCCTCTACATCATGTCAACTTACTTAATGCGTTACTCTTTTCTTCATGAACTTAATACTCTAGATGGAGGCAGGAGTCGGTCGATGTGTGGAGTAATAGTAGTAGATGCAGAATCGTTCCGGTCTACTTGACACGCACGTGATGCCTATATGCATAATCATTGCCGTAGATATCTTTATAATTATTCGCTTTTCTATCAATAGCTCGACAGTAATTTTTTCACCCACCCTATTATTTTCCTTTATGAGAGAAGCCTCTAGTGAAACCTGTGGCCCCTGGGTCTATTTTCCATATTATATTTTCAGATCTATAAACCAAAAATACCAAAAATACTTTGTTGCAATTTATTTACTTTTGTTTCTGCAATATTTTATATCTATCTCTACCAGATCTCATCCTTGCAAATTTGTGTGAAGGGTTGACAACCCCTTTATAGCTTTGGGTGCAAGTGTTTGATTGTTTGAGTAGGTACTACTATTGGGGCCTTGCTTGTTCCTTCTACTGGACTGACACCTTGGTTCTCAACAAACTGAGGGAAATACTTATCTAATTCGCTGCATCACACTTTCCTCTTCATGGGAAAACCAACGCAAGCTCAATAGGTAGCATGGTACTTAGGCATTCTTGTATATCCAATTGGCCAAAAAAATGAAAAGACAAATAACAACAATTGGATATCCTCGAATGAGAAACACTATGCATACCAGCATGCTCACTCAATAATATGTCAAATAAATCATGGAAAACATGCACAACCACTCTAGTATCTACCAAGAACTTTGGCGATGATGAAGTCATCTATATACGAGTATATTGACTCAAGAGACAAGCAAAAATACTTGATCATAGGTCATACTCATCGTTTAAGCACAAGTGAGGTTGCCACTTTTACATAAAGATTTCAATGTGTTCACACCTTAAGATATGCTTTAACTCAATACTTAGACTAAAGCTCCCCCTTGATGTGACATCCCCCCTAAGAGCGATAAACTAACCTTGGGTTTTGTTGTAGAAGACTTGATGTAGGTGTAGTAGTGGTGGATGCTCATTGTTGATGAAGATCATCTGGAGTTGGGAGCAATCCTTGTTGTTTCATACTCTTCTCACATACATGGGAAAGTCCCACACAAGAAACAAATATAATGATATCTATTGACATGGAGTGAAGTGCATATGAGATGATGTCCATTGATACATTAATTACCTTATCCCTTGCTTAACTTTGAGGGAATGTGTGACTCCTTGAACTAATGCATATGGTTGAAGTTGATTGCAAATAGTGCTTGCCAAAATGAATAAGAGTGAATTTCATTGGCAGAGTCACCCCTCAAGAACCTCTCTAGTTCTTCTTCTTAGGGGCCCACATCAACTTGATAGGGATCCTTGGATTTGAGGTAGCGCTTGTTGAAGTTGAGGTAGTGGTGGCCATGGGAATCCACTTGAACATGGCTTGGGATTCTTCTTCAAATGAGTCAATCTCCTCTTGAAGCTTGTCCTCGCCCTTGAGTTTGTGCTCTTGTGGTGGAAGGTCATCTTGAGCATTTGTTCCCTCCGGGAGAGTCGGATTATGCTTCTCCCTTTGGTGAACAAACTTCAGGTTGGGGTATTGACCTTCTTCCCATTCAAGTCCATTGGTATTGAAGTAACCAATGCCTTGTTTTTTCTGAGGTCCTCCTTGCTTGCGTACAATCTCCTTGAATTGCTTACTTCCAGCAAGACTCTTGAAGACACCTCTCTCTGTAATTATTTTCGATAAATCGTTTTCTTGCCCAATTATAACTTGTCTAAGAGAATCATTAGTGGAATCAAGAGAGCTACTAGCAACAACCATTAAATTTAGCATTAGTGCTCTTGTTACAAGATGAAGAAACTTTCTTGCCTTTGCTAATAATTTTCTTAGATTTAACTTCTGGAAACAAAAGTAGACAAGTGTAATCATTTGGCTAGATAACAAGAACTCTTCTTTAGAAGTTCATCATTTGATTGCTTTTAGAAACTCATGCCCTTGCTCTAAATTTAGCTTCTCGAAGCGTAGCTTCTCATGAATTCTTGAAAGCTCTCTATGATATTCTAGAGTAGATTCATGGGCTAACTTAAGAGTGTTTAATTCATTAGTTAGACGCTCAATCTCCTTCTTATCATCATCACACGACTTATCTTGACTAGCATGATTATCATCAAGTTCATTTTCATTGTTATCACTAGTTCTATCAAAGAACAAGTCATCATATCCAAGTAAGTCAGCCTCATCACTATTAAATTCAAAGTACTCAGGGTGTGATACCTTGGGGCCTTTAGCCATGAAGTAGTTTCCAATCACTTCATTTGGTGAATCAAATATATCATTGGAGTTGGAGGATGCGAGTGCAAGACCAACAACACCTTAATCTTGACTATAGTCCTAGTTGGAGTGGTAGGTTCTCTCAGATTGGTTGTTGGACTGGGAGTCGGATACCCATTTAGCAACATGAGCTTGATGTCTTCTTCTTGAGTGGATCTTGGTGTACTTGTCCTTGTTCTCTGATTCCTTGCTTCTCCAGGAGGGTCTTCGTTCATAACGATCGTCTCTCCTTCTTCTCTCTCTTCGAGGTGACTCATCTCTTGATCTTCGTCTTCTAGGTGACTCTTCTATTCTCTTGTGGGGGGCCGAGGACTCCTTGTAGTAGTGTCTGGGTCTTCTGCAATTGTAGGGGTTTGTGTCATGAATAGATGAACGCTTCTCTTCATATCTTGAGTTGGAGCTTCTTTCTTTGCCTCTATTCTTGTAGAACTTGTTGAATTTCTTGACCATGAGGCTCTTCATTCATGACAAGGTTGTCATTTCAAGTAGGAGGAGTGTCACTTGAAGCTTTGTAAGCACCGTTTGACTTGTTATGAAGTTCTTCTTTGTCCTTGAGTGACATTTCATGAGCAACAATCCTTCCAATGACTTCTGTTGGCTTGAGATCTTACCAGTTTGGTATCATTTGGATTAGTGTGGACACAGTGTCGTACTGTCCATCCAAGGCTCTAAGGATCTTCTCGATGATGAATTTGTTGGTCATCTCTTTGCTTCCTAAGCCGGCAATCTTGTTTGTGATAAGAGCAAGCCTAGATTACATCCTAGCGACTCCTTCACCATCCTTCACCTTGAACTTGTCATGCTAACTTTCTAGCATATCTAACTTAGATTCCCTGGTGGACTCCGTACCTTCTTGCATATCAACCAAAGTATCCCAAGTTTCCTTTGCATTTTCAAGACGACTAATCTTATTGAACTCTTCGGGGCATAGGCATTGGAACAGAATGTCGCATGCTTGAGCATTGTATTGCAACATCTTAAATTCTTTTGCGGTCGCATGAGGATCCGATTCCCTTCCATCACCAAAGAATTCACCTTGCAAACTAACACGAACAACAGCCTAAACGGCGGGGTTATGACCAAGAATATGCATTTTTCATCTTATGCTTCCAACTAGCAAAGTTTGTACCATAAAAGTAGGACCTCTACGGTGATAATTTCCCTCACTAGACGCCGTACACTCCTAGGTTGTGAAACCAACACAATGGAGACGAAAGCTTGGATACCACTTGTTGGATCTGAAGTATGTCTAGAGGGTGGGTGATTAGACTACTTGAACAAATAAAAACTTTGCCTTTTCCCAATTTTAGTTGTGGCAACGGAACGTAAAGACATGCACATTTAAATAGAGGGTAAGCATAGGAAGATCAAATGCATAGATTGAGATGTTGATTTTTGGTGTTGTTCCGATAGGTGGTCCTATCGTATGTCCACGTTCATGGAGACTTCAATCAACGGAGCATAACTTTTGAGAGAGTCCACGTAGGGCTCAACCCACGAAGGGTCCACGGAGAATCAAGCTTGTCTATTCCGTCATGGCTTACGTCCACGAAGTACTAGCCTCACTCAGGGTAGACCTCACGAAGTAGGAGATCTCCTTGCCCTTACACACTTCTTGGTTCAACTCAACAACACGAATTAGGAGGCTCCCAAGCGACACCTAACCAATCTAGGAGACACCACTCTCCAAAAGGTAATAGATGCGGTAGTACGATGAACTCCTTGCTCTTGTGCTTCAAGAGATATTATCTCCTCAACACTCAATCACTCTCTCATAGATTCACTTGGGTAAAAGAGATTGGTTGGGTGGAAAGAAACATGTGGAAGCTACAAATCTATATTCAAATGGTAGGATTGGAATATCTTGATCTCAACACATGGGTAGGAGGCTCTCTCTCTGAAAAATGGATATGGAAAGTGCATGTGTGGTCTGAGTGCTTCCTCTATGAATAAGAGTGATCTCAACACGAATATGTTGATCTCAACACATGGTCAAACCGAAGTAAAACTCGGTGGCACCGACTAGTGCGAAATGTGGCAACTTTTGTCTTTTCGGTGAGACCGATATGTAAATCTCGATGGTACTGATATGGATGTCCTAGGCAGTTACCAATTCTTGGGGAGACCGATTTTCGTAACTCAGAAATTCTGATTCTTGAAAATAGAAAACCAGAAAGTTGGTCACTAATTTTGATTGCACCGTACGGAATGCTGGTGGCACCAAGATGCTAGGGTTTGGCATGGAATCTGTCTAGTGGAAAATTCTGTAGGGCCGAGTGGAAAGTTGGTGGCACCAAATTTTTGGAGTTTGGGGAGTTTGACACAATATTTTTGGGAGCATTTCATCAGTATTTTGGGTGGCTATTGTAAGTGCATCTAGTGCCCTTAGTGATTTTGGTGGTTTGAAGACTTATAGGTTAAGAGACTAATGTGTTTGTAAGTGTACACAAGCTCTATAAGTCGCAGAGGAGTTTGAGTTATACGATGAATATCGACCCCTAAAAATGTATGTCTTCGGATGAAGACTTTGGTCTTACCTTGAAGACTTTGTTCACGAAGAAATTGCGATGAAATTGATATTCCTCATGAAGATATTGAAGATGAGGAATTCGGTGTGTCCTAAAGAAAAACAGTCTGAAGACTTTGAAGCGTGAAGTTTTACTCTTTCTGTTTGATTTTCTTTGCTCTTGAGTCATTGGAACACCATACTGTTAAAGGGGGTCAAGGTAATACTACGGAATGAATTTCCTCATGATGCTCAACCCAAGCCTGAACCTGCCAAAGCCTCAAAGTGAGGAATATGAGAGACATGAGGACTTTCACAATTGAAAGTTCTGACCGTTGCCGTGACACGCGCCACCTCACGGATCGTATCCACCCAACGGTCACATTATTTAAGGGCATTTATGTCAAATCATGTCGGGATGCTCCTAGGCTATAAATAGCCGCCCCCACAACCACTAGCTGGTTGGCTGCTCCGAGAAAACTAACACTTGTCATTTAGAGCAACCCGAATTCCTCAGAGTCTTTGAGAGCAAATCATCAAGTATGGAAATACCGCAAACACCAAACCCCAAACCAAGAACCAAGTGATTGAGCATCACTTAAGAATTTGTTCCTGTGTGGAACTGAAGCCTTTTACCTTTGAGGACTTTGCATCCTCCAGACGGTTAGGAATCATGGTCTAGAGCATCCAACAGTCAATTGTGGATCGTCGGGTGACCGAGTTTGTGAGGGTTTGGAAGTCTGCCCTGAAGACTTAACACGAGTGTTGGGCGAGGACTATGTGTCCTTAGCTCAAGAAGAATACAGTAGGCACTGTGTGTCCTTTGGTTTCAAAACCAAGCCGCTCCAAACCAGACGTACAACTATCACATCAGTTGGAACTGGGTCATCAAAAACCATCTTCATCGTGATACGGGTTCTATTTCTTCAACTCTTTCATTTCCTCAAATTGTATGTTGAAGACTTTGATATGCACTGTTGAATAATTTGTTTGAAGACTTTCTCTGATTTTGCTCAACCTCAAATTCTTCACTTAAGATAATCTTCACCTGCTTACTCTGTACTTGTGAATTGTGCAAACCGAATCTCATAATCTTCAACAAGTAATCTGCTATTGATGTTTTTGCACACCTGATCTTGTACTACTTCCGTTGCACTTAATTCATCATTGAGGACTTTCATCACAAGGAATTTCCTTAGTGATGAAATTCTAAAAATTGCCTATTCACCCCCCTCTAGTCGATATAACGCACTTTCAATTGGTATCAGAGCAAGGTACTCCCTTGTTCTGTGTGATTTTGGTTTAACCATCTGGAGCTTTAGTTATGTCGACCACATGTATGATCAAAGTTACTGCAGGATGTCCTACCTTTGAAGGAAAGGACTTTCCCTACTGGAATACCAAGATGCAGATGCATCTTCAAGCTATTGAGAATGATCTCTGGTATATTGTGGAAAATGGTATTCCTTCCATCACTGCTACTATCTCTGCCTCTGATGTGAAGAAATTCAAGCAACTTGACTCACAAGCGAAGAATATCATATGTGGCCATGTGAGCAAAGGTTTGTTTGGCAGAGTGAGTGCTTTGGGCACAACTAAGCTTATATGGGATAGGCTGTCCAAAGTCAATGAAAGAATCTCAACTCAGCGTGACTCTCGTGTTGATGTTCTTCGCACTCTCTTCAATCACTTCAAGAGGATTGACAATGAAAGATGCCAAGATACCTTTGACCGCCTCAGTGACATCTCAAATGAACTGCAAGCACTGGGAGCTCGAGACATCACTGGCCATGAAGTTGTGAGGAAACTGCTAAGATCTCTTGATCCATCATTTGATACAGTGGTTCTGATGATTCAGGAAAGAGGAGACTATAAGATGCTTGATCCCGCTGATATACTTGAAAGACTCAATACTCATGAATTCCAACAGGAAGAAAAGAGAGACCTGTATGGACCAAGCTACTCAAGACCTCGTGTGCTGAGGCTAAAGCAATTTCCTCATCTGAAGTAGAAGACTCAGATTGCAGCATTGGTGACCCTAAAGAACTTGGACAGGAGCTTGCAATGCTCGTGAGGAAATTCCAGAAGGTTACAAAGTGTGGTTAGTTTTGTAAATCTTCAAGAAGAGATATGAGGAAATCATAATCTTCATCTGAGGAATACAAGAAAAGAACCTGTCAGAAATGTAAGAAATCTGGTCACTACACAGCTGACTGTCCACGCTGGGTGAAAGAATCAAAGAAGAAGAAATACAAGGATGGAAGTTCTGATGACTCGAAGAAAAAGAAGAAATCTTCAAAATCCTCATCGCACAAGATGACCAGTTTTAGAAAGGCTTGGGCACTCATTGGCAAGGTAATGGATTCAGAGGAAGAATATGAGGAATGTGATGAAGATGAAGGTTCTGAAGAAGATTCAGAGACTGGTGTGGCAAGTCTGGCACTGGCTACCACATTCGTCAACAAGTCAAACTTCAACCTTGAAGAAAATGACAACGCTACCTACACTGATGAATATGCTGATGACTTCGCTCCAACCTATTGCTTCATGGCAAAAGGTTCAAAGGTACCAAAGGATACTTCCTCCTCTGACTCAAGTGACTGTGAACCTGATGATTATAAAAAACCTAGTTACAGTAAACTTGCCAACATTGCAGCTAAACAAGAAAGTGCCATTGAAAAGCTTCAAAAACTTCTAGACAGAAGCGATAATCTGTTGAATGATAAAATGAATCATACTCAAGTCCACACTGAAGATGTGAAAAGTCTTCAGTCTAGATTTGATAGACTTCAAGATCATTATGGCACACTCTTGGCTGATCATGAGAAACTTTCCTATGAATTTCTTCAAAGGAAACTTGATCTTGAGAAGTTGAAGATGTCTCATCATGATGTTCGAATGGAAAATGATTCATTGCTTGCTCAACAGATCATTGCGGCTCAGGTTGAATTCACTCCACCATGTCTCAAATGCATCGAGCGTGAAACTGCCAATTCTTCACCAGAATCATCAAATGCTTCTATCGCTACAAATACTTCATCTGTTCCTGTGGTATCAAATTCTTCACTTGAGGAAACCACAAATGCTACTGATGAAAATGTAGGGTTGAAGGAATTGTATGTGATAGGCATATACAAAAGTCTCAAAGGGCATCAAACCCTTTGCGATGTGTTCGAAAAGCATATTCTAAATAGGAATCCGAGGAAAGAAGGATTTGCCTTTGAGAGGAAAATAAATGTTGATGAATCATATTAGAAACCTGAGTAGTACCCCAAAACCTCATGGGTTGCTGCTAAAAGTCCTCCCATCGATCCATCCCCTCTAACAGGCTTTGCATGTGAAATATCCTATTCCTCAGATGAGTCATTTGACTCAAATTATAAATTGTTCAAAAATAAGTCTAGTGAAGTATTTGCTCAATATGTTGGAACTAACTGCATGAATGAACCACCCCTGAGGAAAATCTGGGTTCCCAAAAGTTTCTTGGAAAATCTTCAGGTGAATGTGCTCATGACACCACCAGTGAAGAACCTGAACCCCAGATCAAATTCCTCAGGTGGACCAAAGTCTTCAAGAGGATCAAAATCCTCAAATGGTCAATACTATGCTCGTACTTGTGCTAACGCTTCTGATATGCACGGGAATTACAAGGGATATGAATATGAGCATTATTCCTCAAATCAATATGTTCATAAATTCTCAAAGAACTTCTCTGCCTATTCATTTGAGTACTCTAATCCCCCTACTGTGAAAAGAAGTGCATTAGCTTCAATACCTCCATTATCATATGGTGCTCGCAGGATGATGAACTCTTTGCCACCCCTTCAGATGTGGGTGGTGAAGAAATTGAACTAATCACTTCAGCACGTCAGGTCTCCAGATGAAAGTCATCATCTGAAGAATTTGCTGGAGACCTGAAGAAATTGCTTGATTGAATGCAAGCCAAAATTGATGAAATGATAACATTTCACACGTCCTAAAATTTACTGTTCATGATGAAATAATTAACTGATGAAATTTATATAATATTCTTCAAGTTTGAAGCATATGAGATGGTAAGCTATACTAATTCATCTGCAGGATGACAAACCCAAGAATACAGAGTGGGTTCTTGACAATGGTTTCACAAATCACATGACTGGTGATAGAAGCTTGTTGATGAATATGCCACTGACTCCATCACCACTGAAGCAAATCACTTATGCTGATAAAGGTAAAAGAAAAGTATTGGGACTTGGCAAAGTGGCTATCTCCAAGGATAGGCACATGGACAAAGTCATGCTTGTCGAATCCCTTGGGTTGAACCTCATGTCAGTATCAATGCTTTGTGATCTTGATAACATAGATGCGTAGTCATCATGGAATTTGAAAAATCCAAAGTCTTCGAAGGCTTTAGGAGAGGAGATTTGTACATTGTTGATTTTTCCACAGGTCCTCAACCAGCTACTTGCTTACTAGCAAAAACCTGAGAAGGATGGTTGTGGCATCGAAGACTTGGTCATGCGGGCATGAGAAATTTACACACACTGGAAAACAAAAAGCATGTCATAGGCATCGAAGCCGTCAAATTCCTCAAGGACCATCTTTGCGGTGCTTGTGAGTCTGGAAAAATAACCAGATCCAAACACCCCTAGAAGACTATCATGACTACTACTCGTCCGTTTGAATTGCTTCACATGGATCTGTTTGGACCTACTCATTATGCCACTCTAACCAATGCAACATATTTATATGGCTTTGTCATCGTTGATGACTATTCTCGATATACTTGGGTACATATCATTCTTTATAACACTAAAGTGCAGGAAGTCTTCAAACGTTTTTCCTCAAGGGCCTAGACGAACTTCGGCGTCAAGATCAAACACATCATGAGTGATAATGGGACATAATTCAAAAACACTGGTCTTGATGATTATCTTGATGAACTTGGTATTACTCAAGAATTATTTACTCCTTATACTCCTCAACAGAATGGCGTCGTTGAATGCAAGAACATGACTCTGGTTGAAATGGCAGGGACTATGCTTGAAGAATATCAGACTCCTCGTCGCTTCTGGCCTGAAGCAATCAACACTGCTTGCCACATCATCAACCGGGTATATCTTCACAAATTCCTCAAGAAAACCTCATATGAACTCCTCACTGACAAGAAACCCAATGTAAGTTGTTTCAAAGTCTTCAGTGCAAGATGATGGATTAGAGATCCTGACCATAGCTCAAAGTTTGCACCTAAAGCACATCAGGGTTTTATGCTTGGTTACGGAAAGGACTTGCACACCTACAGAGTCTTCAACATCTATCACAATAAGGTTGTTGAAACTGTAGATGTGCAGTTCGATGAAACTAATGGCTCGCAAAGAGAGCAATTACCTTCTATGCTAGATAAATTACTGTCGGATTTCAGGATCCGCAAAACCCTAAGTATTCGAACACTAGGGTGTGTCTGTTGGTTCCTCCCTGCTTCACCTCGCCTAGACTCTACTCAATGGGAACGACGAAAAACTCACTGGAAGGTGAGGAGAACTCAGAACACATCAGTTTACCCAGGTTCGGGACGCAGTGAAGCGTAAAACCCTACTCCTTCTTTGGTGGATCGCCTCTCATGAGGTTGACGAACGAGATAGTACAGTGCTTTTGTGCCTCCGGAGGCCAAGTGGCTTGGTGTGTTGTTCTAGGGTTCTGATCCTCCGATCCTTTTCTCAGGCATCCCACCCTCTCTATTTATAGTGGAGGCCAGGGTCATCTTCCCTTATCGTAGGCGGGAAGGGATCCCACAATGGCCTGTTTCGGTAGGAGACAAGGGAACATGCCTTCCGTGTCAGAAGTGGTCTTCTCCTGCAAAGCCACTGCCAGCTCCGCAGAGGTGAACGCAGGGATGATGTCCGTCCTGCTGGCGGGCGACCAGGGTCTTGTTGCACAGGAAGGGAAACCTTTAGAAGATGCCTTTGGAGTCCTGATTCGCTCCCGCCTTCTTTGCACCAAAAGGGGAAGTTGTCTTGTCCTGCCACCTTCTGATCGTCGGCCCTTTCCTGGCGTCACCCTAGACTCCTGAGGCCTAGCTTTACCTCGGAATATCCGCCGCTCCGAAGGGGTATTGAGGAGGCCCCCCTGCGGGTCTTTAGGCTTCTCCTCCTCATGAGGCTTGGCTCCTCACGAGGGCCTTGTTCATGGTGGTAATGTTCTTTGCCGACCTTGTGTTGACGAAGTCCTCCAGCCCTGGGCCGCAGGCAGGCAGTTCCGGGTACCCCCGTTCCCAGAACGCCGATAGTAGCCCCTGGGCCCAAGGCTTGCCTGGGTTGGCTTCCTCGCGAAGCCTTGAAGATGGCCTGAAACATCGCGGGCCCCATTTGCCTGCGGTTCGGGCGACCCACGTGTCTCGAAGCCGCGCAGCGACGCCCTCGCTCCTCGAAGTCACGCATGCCATCATTTTTTCCATTGAATGCGACTGCACCCAATGGCCCTAGCGGATGTGACCGATCAATGGACAGGTGAGGCGACGTGAGTGGGAGCACTTCCGTCGGCCCATCTTGCAGCCTTCGCGAATCCTGCGACGCCCACGCTCCCGCGACAGTTGCTGGCTAGGGCTCGTCAATAAATACACCCAACCCCCTGCGTGGGGAGACACCGCAACCTTGAGCTCCTTCTCTGCTTCACCAATCCGCCGAGAGGAGACTGCCTCCCCTCCTTCGCTCTTCATCTTCATGGCATCCCCTGGAAATGGCTCTGGCCGGGGAAAGTGGGTGGCGCCTCCTGCACCTTCGTCCGCCACCGGGGGGAGTGGCGGAGGGCCTCCGGGATCTTCGCGCTTCCACTCCCGCTGGGTGATGGCTGATGAGTAAGTCCTTCGTTGCATTTCCTTTGTTTGTTGCTCCGTTTGCTGTCCTTGGGTTGATCTTCCTTCTTCTTCAGCACACCCTCCTCGAAGAGGCCGAAGTTCGGCGAGCTCCAGGAGGAGGTGGTAGAACTTCAGGCCCGGCTTGAGAGCGTCCAGGCCGCCCTCGACGCCGCTCGTCGAGGTGAGGCGGAGGCCAAGGAGGAGCTAGCATCGCTGCAGCAATAGGTCCGGGAGGCGGCGGACGCTGTGCAGGTTGCCCAGGATGAGGCTTCATACACCAGGTTGATATCATCCCTACGCGCCCTGCAGTTCGCCTGCATCGCCAACCGGGTGGTCACCGCGATGCGTTGGTTTGTGGGGAGGGCCCCGGTGCTACCCAACGTGAGGAGCGATGGGGCCTACCTCGTCTTCTTCCAGGAGGTCGTGGAGGCGCTGGAGGCCGACATCCATCGCGTGGAGGAGGATAGTGAGTCCAGCGTGCGCGAGCTTCTGGTCCTCGTCCAGACGCTCATCTTCACCAACTTGCGTCGCCTTGCCCCAGAGCTCGATCTCCGGCGTGTCGTCGAGCTGGCGCTCGCTCAGCCCTGCCGCCTTGTCCGGGTTGAGGTCTGCCCGTACGTCGACGCCCTAGTGGGGCGGTACGTCTAGGTGCCCGCCTCGAGCGAGGAGGGTGGTCCTAACGCTAGGCCGGCCGATGCCATGGGAGATGCCGGCAGCCCCTCCCCTTAGTGTCCCATGCTCCTTTGCTGCTCTCCTATAATGGTGAACCAAGAACTCTACCGTGCTAGGCATTAAGCTTTTGCTCTTATTACCATTGTTGCTCCCCTGTTCTCTTTTACTCTGGGGATGATGGTTTGCATGCTGATGGTAGCTGTAGCGGAGCCGCAAAGCTTAGGGGTCGTCGCCATAGCTGCCATAGCTTAGGGTGACGAAGGTGGCGTGACCTTCCAGGAGTTCTGCCCCCCTGAGGCACCCCTCGCGCCGCCGCGTGCTTGAGTGCTGGATTTGTTCCTTCCTGCCGCTGAATCCTTATGCCCTGCATCCTTCATTAGTGCACATATTTCGATTCATCGTTAGATTATCGTAAAGCGAGGGGGTCCAGGTCATGGCCTGTGAGGCGCTTAGCTTGAGGATTTGCGTCGGTCCCTCGCGTAGTTCCTCCGGTACTGCTCCTGCTTCGTAAGAGGGACGAGGTGAAGACCCTTTCGGCACTCTATGTCTGCAGGTCCCCATCCCGCATATTTGCTCGCCTTCATAAGGTCCAACCCGTTACCAAGGCTGTCCCTCACGGGGCAAGGCCCTGGCACCCTGGGGAGACGAGTGTCTTTGCGACCAGTAAGGCTCCTAAGGCACGCTGCTCAGAAGCCCCCCTTGACACTCGAGCCACTCTACGTCGTGAGGCCCCAACCTTAATGGCCGGTAAGGCTCCTGAGGCGCGCCCAGGAACCCCCTTTCTGGTGCCCGAGCGATTCCGCACCTTGTCCTTTGGGTCATTGCCCCGGAAGAGCCCTGAGGCCTCCCGAGACTCTCTGTGGTGGCCCGGAGTACTTGTGTCCTAATACGTCCTCCAGACGGGAGGTTTCAAAGCCAGTTAAATAAGAAACGCCAGAGAAAGTTTTTCCCCCCTTTTTATTTTTCAAACATCCAATCTTAAGAAATTAGACAGTTCAAACTCAGTGGAAAATAGTTCGGACCCAAGAGAAAGCAAGCAAGTGCCACATCCAACATTTAAGGCTGGCATAGTCATTGGCGGACTATATGGGTTTCCTTGCCAGCTACGAGCATGGTCATTTGCAGGCCATGTTGATTGCCTTTGTCATTGTACCCAGCGC
Source organism: Hordeum vulgare subsp. vulgare (assembly GCF_904849725.1). Classification (NCBI taxonomy): domain Eukaryota; kingdom Viridiplantae; phylum Streptophyta; class Magnoliopsida; order Poales; family Poaceae; genus Hordeum; species Hordeum vulgare. Next base: position 293,097,983 of record NC_058520.1, on the reverse strand, counting down.
AGAGCTAAGGTCTTCCACTAGGCGTGGGGTGGACCCCTTCCGCGTCCCCGGGGGGCCCTGGGCGTATACAGCCTCGGCTCGTTATTACGTGAGAGTGTCAGGGTGGGGTGTATATCGGAGGTCGCGAGGACGCTTTGGCCTCGCGAGTGTCCCTACCCCCGAGGCATTGGTGCCTGAGCTTCTACAGTCATTGGGGACTGTGTTGTACCCAGCGCGGAGTGATACGTCTCCAACGTATCTATAACTTTTGATGGTTTCATGCTATTATCTTGTCAAACTTTGGATGTTTTGCATGCCTTTTATTTATTTTCTGGGACTAACTTATTAACTCAGTGCCAAGTGCCAGTTCCTGTTTTTTCCATGTTTTTGACCCCTTTCAGAGGAGATTTTGAAACGGAATCCAAACGGAAGAAAATCCCCTAAAAGATTTTTTCTGGAACGGAAGAAGATCGAATGACTTGGGAGCCAAGCCAGAAGAGCCACACGGGCCCCACAAGCCCCCACCCCGCAGCCAGGGGGCACGCCATCCAGGCTTGTGGCCCCCCTGGAGGTCCCCTGACCTAGATCTTGCGCCTATATATTCCCAAAAAAATGAAGAGACGATCGCAATTACTTTTCCGCCACCGCAAGCTTCTGTCTCCGCAAGATCCCATCTGGGGCACGTCCTGGTGCCCTGCTGGAGGGCGGATTCAGATACGAAGGGCTTCTTCATCAACACCATGGCCTCTCCGATGATGCGTGAGTAGTTCACCATAGACCTACGGGTCGATAGCTAGTAACTAGATGGCTTCTTCTCTCTCTTGGATCTTCAATACAAAGTTCTCCATGATCTTCATGGAGATCTATCCGATGTAATCTTATTTTGCGGTGTGTTTGTCGAGATCCGATGAATTGTGGATTTATGATCAGATTATCTATGAATCTTATTTGAGTTTCTTCTGATCTCTCTTATGCATGATTTCATATCCTTGTAATTCTCTTCGAGTTGTGGGTTTTGTTTGGCCAACTAGATCTATGATTCTTGCAATGGGAGAAGTGCTTGGTTTTGGGTTCATACGGTGCAGTGACCTCACCCAGTGACAGAAGGGCTAGCGAGGCACATATCGTGTTGTTGCCATCAAGGGTAAAAAGATGGGGTTTTCATCATTGGTTTGAGATTATCCCTCTACATCATGTCATCTTGCTTAAAGCGTTACTCTGTTCGTCATGAACTCAATACACTAGATGCATGCTGGATAGCGGTCGATGTGTGGAGTAATAGTAGTAGATGCAGAAAGTATCGGTCTACTTGTCTTGGACGTGATGCCTATATGCTAGATCATTGCCTTAGATATCGTCATGACTTTGCGCGGTTCTATCAATTGTTCGACAGTTATTTGTTCACCCACCGTGATATTTGCTATTATGAGAGAAGCCTCTAGTGAACACTATGGCCCCCAGGGTCTACTCCACACCATATTTTCAGCCTTACACTTTTTACTTCGTTGCACTTTCCGCCTTCAGATCTCACTTTGCAAACAATCTTGAAGGGATTGGCAACCCCTTTGAAGCGTTGGGTGCAAGCTTGTTTGTGTTTGCGCAGGTACTTTGGACTTGACGAGGCCCTCCTTCTGGATCGATACCTTGGTTCTCAAACTAAGGGAAATACTTACTGCTCCTGTGCTGCATCACCCTTTCCTCTTCAAGGGAAAAACCGACGCAAACCAGAGAAGTAACAAGAAGAATTCCTACGCGCCAGGGAAGGACTTTTGTTGCCGCAGCATGGAGCTAAGGTCTTCCACTAGGCGTGGGGTGGACCCCTTCCGTGTCCTCAGGGCCCCCTGGGCGTATAGAGCCTCGGCTCTTATTTCGAGAGAGTGTCATAGGATGAAGTAGATTTCGGAAGGATTGAAGGACAATGCAGAGCTGCGACGGTTCGATGCGGGTCTTGTGTGCTTGCGCTCCTTCCGGGGAGGCCTAATATAGGGCTTTTTATGACTCTATGTTGACAGGTCCTAGTCCCGCACATATCCCCGCCGTCGTGAGACGCCTCATGAGGCAAGGCCCCGACACCCCCCGATGCCGAGCAAGACTGGGCGGCACCAGGGTGGTCAAGTGGCTTTGTGACCGGTAAGGCTCCTGCGCTGCAATGCTCAGGATCCCCCTTTAACGTTCGAGCGGCTCTACGTCGCTAAGACCGAGTCCCGCACATTTGCCAACCGTCGTTGCGTGTGACCGATTGAACGTATATAGCTACGTTGTCAAGCCCTGCAACCCCTGATAATGACCGAATGTCCATGGACGATATCAAGGGCGGCAGGTGGCCTTGTGACTAGTAAGGCCCCTGAGGCGCGATGCTCAGGAGCCCCTCTTTGACGCTCAAGCAACTCTACATCGCCAGGACCCGGCCCCGCACATTTCTCGACCGCCGTTGCGTGTGACCGATTGAACGAACGTAGCTACAAGGTCAAGCCCTGCCACCCCTGTTAATGACCGAATGTCCGTGGACGATATCAAGGGTGGCAGGTGGCCTTGTGACCCGTAAGGCTCCTAGAGCACCATGCTCCGGAGCCCCCTTGGACGCTCAAGTGACTCTAATTTTATCCTATTGACCGTGATCCCGAGGGGCTGCGGGGCTCACATGATGGGGCGGTGCGTTGTGGCCAGGCGGCTGCCGCGACGCAAGCAAAACAACGGGTCAGGTTGCCAAGTGGCTAGAACGAAAATTGTAAAGGGAGCGACTTGTAGGAGTATGCCCTTGGTAGTTGGAGCCCCTAGAGTAAGCAGGCAATCCTTAAGGCAGTAAATCCAAAATATTACCTCGCCGAATAGTTGAAGCCCCCTTGCGATTCAGGAACGCCCCACGGGGCCCGGTCCCCGATGCCCACGCCTGAATCTTGGTCGTCGTGGATGATCCATGTAGCTAGCGTCTCGTGGGGGTGTTCGATTCGCCCTCCCAAGCCCGTGAGTTCGGCCTCCCATAGTCCTCCCGCGGGGAAGATGGCAGGTGCCCCGCCCCGCGGCCTGAGGGTGCCCCCTAGCCGGGCCCCTTTTGGGCCCGGTCCAAGGTGGTGCCCCCTGACGCCCTTCACTCCTGAGGTGGGTAGGCGCCCCGAGGGGACGCCTGAAGCTCTTCCTCGTCGGGGGGATGAGGTAGTACCACATACCCTGGCACTTACGGCTCCATGTAGGCGCTCGCCTGTCCCCCGCGGCTGGTCAATAATGCGATGGTGGCGGTCCCCCTCGGTGGTGGAGGGGGATCCTCCGTGCCGCGCTGCTCGGAGATCTTCGTACGATAAGCCTCCGCGCGGAGTCGCTTCTTCCTGTTGCCGCCATGGGCTGGTCGTGTCGCCGCCCGACGTTGATTCCCTCCTTGGTGTGCCGTCGCGTCTCCGTTGTCGTAATTCGTCTGTGCCATCTCCTCCGCCCTCTGCAGGCTGCGTCGAAGGGAGAGTTCCTGTCTATCTGCCCGGGCTGTCGAGGGGCGAACGGGTCTTGGTGATGCATGCCAGCGTGCACGTCAGTTGTCTCGCCGTTAGCTTCTCGTCCCTGGTGATTGTCGGTGTGGTGCGCTTCAGGGCCGGTCGCTGTGGTCTGGAAGAGGTGGAGGGCAGCGTGGAGCGCGTCTCTCTCGGCCCCGCCAAGAGCGGGCAGGGCCCCAAAGCTTGCAGGTTTGGGGGCCGGCACGCGGTGCGAGCCCCCGGCGCCCGACGCCTGTGGCCTTGAAGATGTACCAGGCTGGATGGTGTTCTGGGCAATGGCGATTAGTTCCATAATGTGGTCCAACCAAGCATCAAAGCCCCCTCGAGTCGGTCGTTGGCGGAGCATCTCTCTTGAAATCCGCAACGCGTCATGTGCACTGAGGTCCCCCAAGTCGATGCGGCACACTGCGGATGCCCGGGCCGCCCCCAGCCCCCATGCGCCTGGGTGGCGCGGGTGGCCGTCACGGCGGAAACAATGTTGACGGCGTGGTATGAGCCGCCTGGTCCCGCGACGCTGGTATGAGAGCCTCCAGCCGCTGTGACATGGTGGTCGGAGATCAGCTCGTCGAGGCCCGGAGAAGCCGGTTTGTCGCCGGCCATCGGTGCAGCAATCTGGGACGGAAGAAGCTGCAAGAAAGCCTTCACACACCCCTACCTGGCGTGCCAAGTGTCGGATTTCGGGCTCCGCAAAACCATAAGGATTCGAACACTGGGGTGTGAGCGTAGGTTCTTCCCTACTTCACCTCGCCCAGACTCTACTCGATGGGAACGGCGAAAAACTCACTCGAAGGTGAGGAGAACTCAGAAGACATAAGTTTACCCAGGTTCGGGCCGTTGCAAAGCGTAAAACCCTACTCCTGCTTTGGTGGACTGCCTCTCACGGAGGTTGACGAACGAGATAGTATAGTGCTTTTGTGCCTCCAGAGGCCCAATGGCTTGGAGTGTTGTTCTAGGGTTCTGATCCTCCGATCCTTTTCTCAGGCATCCTACCCTCTCTATTTATAGTGGAGGCCAGGGTCCTCTTCCCTTATCGTAGGTGGGAAGGGATCCCACAACATCCAGTTTCGGTAGGAGACGAGGGAACATGCCTTCCCAGTCAAAAGTGGTCTTCTTCTGCAAAGCTGCGGCCAGCACCGCAGAGGTCAGCATAGGGATGACGTCCGTCCTGCCGGCGGGTGGGCGACTAATGTCTTGTTGCACAGGAAGGAAAACCTTTAGAAGATGCCTTTGGAGTCCTGATTTACTCCCGCCTTCTTTGCACCAAAAGGGGAAGCTGTCCTGTCCTGCCACCTTCTGATCGCTGGACCTTTCCTGGCGTCACCCTTGACTCCTGAGGCCCAACCTTACCTCAGAATATCCGCTGCTCCCGAGGGGTCTTGAGGAGGCCCCCCTGCGGGTCTTGACATTGCTCCTCCTCATGAGGCTTGGCCCCTCACCACGGCCTTGTTCAGGGTGGTAATGTTCTTTGCCGACCTTGTGTTGACGAAGTGGGCTAGGCCTGGGCGCATGCAGGCAGGTCTGGGTACCCCCGTTCCCAGAACACCGACAATTACTTCCTGAGGAAGCAATCAAGCTCAAAGCCACTACGGATATCATTCCTACTGAGGAAATTTCTGAAGAAATCATCCCCAACACTGATGAAATTCAAGTAGGTGCACCTGGGGAAATTGCTCTAGATCAAATTCCTCAGCCCAACCAAGGTCTTCAACTAGCCCATCCAAGGATGCAAATGAAGTGGAACTTGAAAAATCCTCGATGACATCAATGCGCTAGGTCCTATCACTCGCTCAAAAGCTTCACATTTAGTTAACTTTTGTGGGCATTCCTCTTTTGTGTCTATCACAGAACCCTCAAAAGTTGCTGAAGCCTTCATGGAACCTGCGTGGATTCAATCCATGCAAGATGAACTTCTTCATTTCAAGCTAAATGGCGTGTGCGAACTCTTCAAACAACGAGATCCTCGCAAGCCCAATGTCATCGTCATCGAGTGGATTTTCCGAAACAAGCAAGTTGAGGATGGTCAAGTGGTGAGGAATAAGGCATGGTTTGTAGCTGAAGGCTACACACAGGTTGAAGTAATTGATTTCGATGAAACTTTTGCACCTGTTGCTAGACTTGAAGCTATTCGAATACTACTTGCTCATGCTAATCATCGCAATATTACTCTATATCAAATGGATGTGAAAAGTGCATTACTCAATGGTAAGCTTGAGGAAGAAGAATATGTTGCTCAGCCCCTAGGTTTTGAAGATTCAAAGCATCCAGACAAAGTCTTCAGACTCAAAAAGGCACTCTATGGCCGCAAGCAAGGCCCTCGGGCGTGGTATGGTACATTGAAGGAATTCCTTATGAAGAAATGCTTCAAACCTGGTTCACTTGATCCAACTCTTTTCACAAAATCTTATGACAATGAGCTATTTGTGTGCCAAATATATGTCGACTACATTATCTTTGGTTATACTGACAAACGTTACAGTGATGAATTTGCTTACATGATGAGTGAAGAATATCAGATGTCTATGATGAGGGAGCTGAAATTCTTCTTAGGTCTTCAAATTCGTCAACAACGCAATGGCATCTTCATATCTCAGGAGAAATACCTCAAGGACGTTCTGAGGAAATTCAACTTGCATGAATGCAAAGGCGTCAAGATTCCTATGCCTACCAACGACCACCTCTGCACTGACGAAAATGGTAAAGATTTCGATCAGCAGGTATATCGCTCGATGATTGGCTCTTTATTGTATCTATGTGCATCTAGGCCAGATATAATGCTTAGTGTTTGCATGTGTGCTCGTTTTCAAGCAAAACTGAAGGAATCACACCATAAGGCGGTGAAACATATTCTTCAATACTTAGCTCACACACCAATACTAGGATTGTGGTATCCCAAGGGCTCAAATCTTCACCTCGTTGGATATTCTAATTCTGATTATGCTAGTGACCGTGTGGATCGCAAGTCAACATCAGGCACATGACATTTCCTCAGAAGATCATTAGTCTGCTGGTCCACAAAGAAGCAGACCTGCGTTTCTCTCTCCACTTCCGAAGCTGAGTACATTACTGCTGGATCTTGATGTGCTCAACTACTATGGATGAAGAAAATCCCCAGAGACTACGGCATCAACATGAAGAATGAGCCCCTCTACTGCGAAAATGAGAGTGCAATCAACATCGCCTACAACCCAGTACAACACTCGAAGACTAAGCACATCCAGATTCGTCATCATTTTCTTCGTGATCATGTCCTCAAGGGCAATATCATAATCGACCATGTGAAGACTGACGATCAACTAGAAGATATCTTCACAAAGCCCTTGGATGAGAGAAGGTTTTGCAAGTTGCGGTGTGAGCAAAATATCCTAGAATCTTCAAATGTTTTGTGAAAACATGCACACCTCCTAACACTTATGCAAAATTGATGACTTAGATGTGCAACACACAAAGAAACAATCTTCTTCAATCAATGAAGAACATCACTCGTAGTGTGAAGAAATTAATGAAGAATTTGTTTCTCAGGGCCCTACGACAATTGTACGCGGTGCTTGAAATCATCATTCTCATACGATGGGTCACGACACCACCCAAATTTTAAATTCTTTAAGCTGGTTTTCTTAAAAGTTGAAATTCATCAATCTGGCAATGTATCACAAAATCCTCAAATTTTCAAAATCTTCAGAATCTGCAAAAAGTTCGATGATTTTCATTTGAGCATATATATACACATAGAATGAGCTTTCAAAGTCCTCAACAACATTCATTTATAGCTGAGTCTTCTATTTGATATTTCATCTAAGTGAATGTGATCGGACCCGACTCCCCTCTATTCTAAGCTCAACCCAGTCTACTCTCAATTCTTCATATGCGTTCTATTTGATACTTGTTCAAAATCCTCACCGAGTCCTTGTTAGCCGAGGACTTTGCAACAAAATCCTCAAAATTCAAAAACTGTTTTTATAATGTTACACAATTACCGGACCTACTTCTCAAGGTCGAATAACCACGAACTCCACCGCTTCAGTCGTGGGCACCATGTGTCATGTGAAGATGAAGGGGAAAGGGCAGTTCGGTCCAAAAGTTTCAGCCCGAACAGTTTTTCAGGTGAGCTATAAATAGGCCATTACCCCCCCCCCCTTAGTCAAAAATCTTCGTCCTCTTGTCTTCCGCTCAAGCTCAACCCTAGCATCACCGCTAGCATCCTCGTCGCCGGTGAGGAAAAGCTTTGCTGCCTCGCCCTCACCGTCACCGGACTCACGCCGACCGCGGAAAATGGTCTTCTGCCGCCGCCGTAGCTGATTTTAGTTGCCAAGTTAGGACACTGAAGATCTGAACCGTGGAACTTCTCCCCTTTACTACTCCAGTTCTTCGTGTTCTTCACACATGGTAAATAAAATCCTATTTTACTGCCTCTGTTGATCTTTTAATTCTCTTTAAACTCGTGAAATCTGTTTTTCCTCAGCAAGTATGTCAGCCATACACTCATGCCTCAAACACTTGATGAATTTCACTAAGCCACTAAAATTCTTCATGAGATTCCTCAATTGTGTAAATTCTCGAATCTGCACAACTCTGGAACCCAAGATCAGAGTGCTTAGTCAAATTCCTCAACTCACTGGTCAAATTCCTTAAACTTTTAATTTTTTTCAATTTCTTCAAATCTGAGAACACATATGATCTCTCCAAATTCTTCGCACCTATACTCTGTTCACACGTATAAAAAAGTCAGCTGATGAATCTCTAGCTTCTCATCAACTTAACTCACTTGCAGCATTTCTCGAAGAAACTTTACCTATGTCTTCAGAATCATCAAGAGTTCAAATTCCTCAGCAAAAGCCTCAGTTGAAGAAAATGCAGGAAGACCGTCAACAGAAAGGTGGAAAGAGGCTGCAGCAGAAGACTACTTTTAAAATACCTGAAGAAATATAGGTTGAGGAGTGTACCCCTAATGAGGAAATACATGGTAAAGACCATGGCGAAGCGAAAAATAAGGCTTCAAAAGATTGAGCGCAGGTGGGCTAAAGAATGGAAGGAGTACAGATACGTGACTCCAAAATATGCAAAGAAGTTCGCCCTCAAGCCACCCAGCAAAAGGCCGCCACAGGGTGATCAACAAGAAGCTCATCCCTCAAGTGGAGCCACTATTGAGGACTACCTTGATGAGAAATAAAAATACTTGTCTAAATTGCTAAAAAAGGCAAAAGCAGTTGTGACGAAATTCAATGAAGAATGCGCCGTTGTAGCCACTGCACCCACTTCTTCAGCTGCTCAGGCCTCTGCAACAGCAGTTCCTCAGAAGAAGACTCTGTTGAAGAAATCCAAAGCTTCAACTACTGTTCCAAAAGAGCAATTGTCTCAGAAAGGTGTCATGGCTGCAAAATCCTCAACAGCACCACAATCTTCACCCCCACAACAAATGAAACTCAGTAAGTTTCAACCTGAACAATCAAGTTCCTGAGTGCCCTCTGCTACTGGATCTTCTTCGAAGTCTTCACCCATTCTGTTGAAGAATAAGATGACTGCTGGTAGAGGTACCAGGCCAAGTCCGAACAAAGTCATCAACGTTCCTTCTGCATCATAAGGAGGTGAAGAATTTGATGATAAACACTCCAAGCCATCATCAGAAATAAACAGGAATGTGTTACACAAGCATCTAGCAGTTCCATTCCTCTTGCTATGGATCCGAAGGTATTGCTGGACTTCATCGACCTTTGGTATGAAGATCCAAACACACCGATTGATGATTTGAAGCTTCCCCCTGGTGTCAGCCAAATGGTGGCTACTTTCATCAATGAAGCTAAATGGAAAGAGCAGCAAGCCAAGCAAGCCAGGGCTGCGAAAGTAAAAAAGGAGAAATTCCTCAACCAGAATCTCCTCAACTTGTCACCTGAAGTACTTGTATCAACTCAGGCTGAACTCAAAACCCTCACGGACAAATATACAAGTCTTCACTCTGATCATCAAGGTGTCAAAGTAAGATTCATCAAGGCTGCAACTGCCGCTGTTGATGATACAACAAGAGAACTGCCCCTCCAAAGCAGGAGACACCACCTCAGCCAAGCTATACTGTTCAGCTGACTAAGGTAGATGAAAATGAAGAACCAGAAGAAATTCCTCAGAATATTCCAGCTGAAGAATCTGCCATGCCTGACATTGAACCATTGCGTGATGAAATTGCCCCTTCATCACAACCCTCAAAGGTGAAGAAAGTGACTCCATCTACATCATACATGAAGAAAACCAAAGCGGCTGAGAAAGAAGCCAAAAAGAGAAAAGCTTCAATGGCCTCAGAATCCTCATAGGCCAAACGTTTGAAGATTACACAATCAGAATCTTCATCAGCCCTGGTGGATGCTACTCCTCTCAATGCAGCACCATCATACATGATCGTTCCCTTCGATGTGGACTATGTCATTCCAGAAGAAGATGAAGAAATGAATGACGCTGAAGTGGAAGAAGAAATGGATGAGGAAATACAAATTGATGATATTCCTCAGACCACCACACCTCCGAAAACCACTGAAGAACAGGAGGGTGATTATGAAATTGGATCCAGCACACGTGTAATCCATGATGAGTTCTCGGAAGAAACTCATCCATGCTCAACAAGGTTAGCTCAAATCCCTCCAACTCCTGCTGCAACTGAGATTCTCACCGGTTCTGATGGAAAGAGCATTCGTGAGGAATCTGCTCAATAATCAGCTGCATCAGCTGAAGAAAATGCAGCTTCAAATACTGCAACTGCCTACTCAAACAAGCAAATTCCTCAAACTAAGGAAAATGCTCAAACTGAAGAAAATGCTCCTGCTCCTCACACTGAAACCGCTATTGTCAAGGTGAACACTGAAACATCAATGGTAGTGGCTACTCCTCAAGAACAGCAACACAATCTTCAACCGAAGCCAAATCAGCCTTTCTTCAGAAAGAGGCATTCTATGAAGGACAAATGTACTTCACTGGAGAGAATCCATATGAAAAGTCTCGCATCAGACACAGGAAGTTTTGGACAAGAAATCAGCTCAACTACTATGCTTCTGTGCTCTGTGAAAGAAACAAGATATTTCAACATACCCATATTCCTCACTGTGATATGGAGGAAATACTTTGATTTTCTCCAGTCCTCAATGTTCTTCACGGAGTTGGGTTACTACCTTTCTGTACAGATATCGGTGATTTGAACACATATATAATTCTTCAATTTTATGCCACACTGCATAGCTCAGGCGACCCAAAGGATGTCAACACTTGGGTATTGGATTGGATGACTCAGTACACACACTACAAAGCTCCTGGCACTGGATTGCTTCGAGCTCTCCCAATTTCAATTCCCTCGGAGGATGCATTTATGATGTATGATGAACGAGGACTGCCCAACAAGCTCATGGAAGTCCTCATGAAGCCTTTGGCCAAGGATCAACCCCCAAGGACTAGATTTCTGGTACATGACTTGAAGTATGAGCCCAGAACAGTGAACATAATCTTGTCTTATGCCATTGCGCCTATTAAAGGGCATGATGATGAAGAAGATGTCGTAGGAATCATGAAGAATATCCTGTTCAATGTAATTGATGGCATACCTATGAATCTTCATGATTTATTCTTGAGGACTTTGGATGACAATGCTTTGTTGCCATATGAGTTGAAGATTTATGCGCCTTGGATCATGAGATTCATCAGAAATAGGTCAGGCATCAACTATCAAGCTGATTTTCAGAATCAGCTCGGATATGTGCCGCCAATCAAAGTCATCAAGAAATTGTTTGAACCTGTTGAAGGCAAAGGCAAGTTTGTGATAGATGAAGGAAATCGGCCCCTTGATGGCTAATTTCGCAAGGCTGATTCATACTCCTCATATGATGACACTGCTACTCAAGAGCCTCCAAGCCCAACTGCCCCAAAGTGATGACTAACAGAGAGCTACTCCTCAGTCTTCATCAAAAATTCGATCACAATCACAAGTGGGTGAAATGCCAGTTTGGTGCCATTGTGAAAACCCTCAACGAGACTTAGAATGCAGTGAAGAAAAATCACTATTATCTTCATGAGGTATTTGATTGCACTTGGGCCACCTTAGCTTATCTGAAGACTCCCGATGATCTTGAGGAATTGGAATTTAGTCAAGACTTTGACTGGTCGTGGCCTCCAAAGAAGAAATTCAAGCCAATTCCAGTTCCAGACTTGGAGGACAGTACATTTTCTTCATTTCGCACTGCTGAATCAGATGAAGAACCATAAGACACTGCAACTAGTCCAAGGAAGAAGACTGTCTCCAGGAATCCTCACGCCTCTACATCAACCGAGAAGTGAATTTCTTCAAGCGCGTTAGTCCTCAGTTTTGTCCCTTTTCATCACTTGATGACAAAGGGGGAGAAATCTGAGAGTTAGTCTTCAAGCGGGATATATTTTGGGGCTTATAGACTTTATTAAGTTACAAACTCTTGTCTCTTCTGAAGTGTTTGATGTAATGAGTTGTAACTTAAGCCCGTTGGTGCTCTGACTCTTTTGAATGTTTTTCTTCGCATGCTTATTCCTCAAAGTCTATTAATGCAGGCATGCTGAAATTCGTGAGACACCACGTTTCATCATGCATTTTCAATTCCTCATATTATATGTCAAATGTATGCATGATTTACAAGATACAGGAGGAGATCTCCATGATATAAATCATCAATGTGCATCTCCTGTGCAAAGAAAATTCCTCAAAATATGCACATCTTCAGGGGGAGTCTCTCGGTATCTTGATTTCAAATTCCTCAAACTCAGTACTTACATATCATAGTATTATCCCCGTTGAAAACTTAACCTAATTGTCATCAACCTCCAAAAAGGGGGAGATTGTAAGTGCATCTAGTGCCCATAGTGATTTTGGTGGTTTGAACACTTATAGGTTAAGAGACTAATGTGTTTGTAAGTGTACACAAGCTCTATAAGTCGCTGAGGAGTTTGAGTTATACGATGAATATCGACCCCTAAAAATTTATGTCTTCGGTTGAGACTTTGGTCTTACCTTGAAGACTTGGATAGCGAAGAAATTGCGATGAAATTGATATTCCTCTTGAAGTTATTGAAGATGAGCAATTCGGTGTGTCCTGTAGAAAAATAGTCTGAAGACTTTGAAGCATGAAGTTTTACTCTTTCCGTTTGATTTTCTTTACTCTTGAGTCATAGGAACACCGTACTGTTAAAGGGGGTCGAGGTAATACTACGAAATGAATTTCCTCATGGTGCTCAACCCAAGCGTGAACCTACCAAAGCCTCAAAGTGAGGAATATGAGAGACATGAGGACTTTCATAGTTGAAAGTTCCGATCGTTGCCGCGACACGCGCCACCTCAATGATGTTATCCACCCAACGATCACATTATTTAAGGGTATTTATGTCAAATCATGTCGGGGTGCTCCTAGGCTATAAATAGCTGCCCCCCACAACCACTAGCTGGTTGGCTGTTTCAAGAGAAATTGACACTTGTCATTTAGAGCAACCCAAATTCCTCAAAGTCTTCGAGAGAAAATCATCAAGTGAGGAAATAGCCCAAACACCGAACCCCAAACCAAAAAGCAAGTGATTGAGCATCACTGCAGAATTTGTTCCTGCGTGGAACTGAAGCCTGTTACCTTTGAGAATTGTGCATCCTCCAGACGGTTAGGCGTCATGGTCTAGAGCATCTAGCAGTCAATTGTGGATCGTTGGGTGACCGAGTTTGTGAGGGTCTGGAAGTCTGCCCTAAAGACTTACCACGAGTGTTGGCGAGGACTGTGTGCCCTTAGCTGAAGGAGAATACGGTAGGGATTGTGTGTCCTTTGGTTTCAATACCAAGACAGTCCAAACCAGACGTACAACTGTCACAACAGTTGGAACTGGGTCATCAACAACTGTCTTCATCGTGATATGGGTTCTATTTATTCAACTCTTTCATGTCCTCAAATTGTATGTTGAAGACTTTGATATGCAGTGTTGAAGAATTTGTTTGAAGACTTTCTCTGATTTTCCTCAACCTCAAATTCTTCACTTAAGATAATCTTCACCTGCTTACTCTGTACTTGCGAACTGTGCAAACCGAATCTCATAATCTTCAACAAGTAATCTGCTATTGATGTTTTTGCACACCTGATCATGTACCACTTTCGCTGCACTTAATTCATCATTGAGGACTTTCCTCACAAGGAATTTCCTCAGCGATGAAATTCTAAAAATTGCCTATTCACCCCCCTCTAGTCGATATAACGCACTTTCAGCTATCTCTAAGCACTTGAGCAATCAGATCATCATAGTCACCTCATCCCCTTTTCAAAGTATTGGCTTTCCTATGGACCCAAATGTGATTTCTCATAAAATATAGAATGTGGAGTCTTCAAGCTTGTTGTCAATAGATGTTCCTTACATCTAGAGGTTCTCCTCGCAATCCTTAGGCAATGCATCTTTGAACTTTTCTGAAATATACTTGATAGATTCATTTGTTCAATGAAACATATGTTTTTATTAATTACCAAAACCACCTTTGGGAGAAGTTGTGCTTTCAGGACGCCAAGGAGCCGGCAGCATAGATAAAGCGCAAGGGGCGGGAGAAGTTGTGCTTTCAGGACGCCAAGGAGCCGACTACCTTCTGACGGAGTTACCAACCACTTCCAACAAGGTTGCCGGGAATGAAAAAACGTGTGCCGGCGAGTTGCTAACTCCGAAAGATCCAATGGTCCTTCCCATTGAGGCTAGCTCTCCCACGGCACACGAAAATCCTTTAGTCCCTGTATTTGAGCCACAGGCTCCGGCATGGGCGCAACGAATAGTCCAGTAACTTTAGATAGGTGAACTTCTCGAAGAACAGGAAGAGGCTATAAGAGTAGCCCGAAAATTGAGCATGTACGAGTTCATGGACAACACTCTGTACAAGGGGGCACAAAATAGGGTAAAATTGAAGTGCATCCCTCGGGAAGAAGGACAACAGCTCCTGGCAGAGATACATGAAGGGATCTTGGGCTCCCACTTAGATCACGAGCCCTTGTCGGAAAGGCATTCCTACTGGGCTTCTATTAGCCGACAACCCTTCAAGATGCCTTGGTTTTGATGACTACGTGCGAGGCATGCTAGTTCCACGCCAAATAGATACAACAACCGACACAAGCCCTCCAAACCATATTACTCTCCTCGCCATTTGAGGTCTGGGGCCTTGACATTGTTGGCTCTCTCCCGCATGCTACCGAGGGCTTTAAATTCTTGTTCGTAGTAGTCAACAAATTTATAAATAGGACCAAAGTGGAACCAGTGAGGAAGGTAACGATGCAAGGAATAGTCAAGTTCATCAGAGGGATTGTGTGCCGTTTCAGAGTACCAATTGGATCATCACTGATAATGGCAGGCAATTCACCAGCATCACCTTCATGTAGTACTACCAGGACATCGGTGTCAAAAGCTTCTTTGCATCGGCTGCACACCCTAGGAGCAAGAGCCAAGTAGAAATTGCAAATGCTGAAGTGCTGCGGGGCCTCAAAACAAGGACTTTCCACAAGTTGCACAAGCATGGATGGTGCTGGATTGATGAGTTTCTCGCGGTTCTTTGGTCAATTAGAATGACACCGAGTCGAGCCACCGGCGAGATGCCCTTCTCCCTAGTGTATGATGCAGAAGCAATACTCCCCACGGAACTCACATCCGGGTCACCTCGAGTACATGCTTTCGATGAAGAACAAAAAGAGTAGCTGTGGCAAGACGATGCCACGCTCGTAGAGGAAGACCGACTCTAGGTTGCACTACGTGCTACACGGTACCAGTAGGCCATGTGGTTCTATCATAGCCACAGGGTGCGTGCTAGGGGTGTAGAGGAAGGTGACCTTGTACTTCAACGGATTCATCCCGTGAAGGGAACAAAAAAGTTGATGAAAAATTGGGAGGGCCCTTCCCATGGGGTACAAGTCACCACGCCTGCCGGAGTCCGTCTATAGATCGAAGATGGAACTCTGATGCTAAACTCATAGAATATCGAGTATCTTCACAATTCTACCCATGAGGTGCGGTTGCCGGGCTGCCCGTCAATCACTTTTTTACAAGTCGGCTCAACAAGGATTTTAATCCCTTGTAAAAAGCCAGGCGAAGACCCTATTCGTAGTCCATAAAGCTAAGTGTTCTACAGCTTTTTTGTCAAAGTACATATTTAATTTATGTACTATACATGAAATGTTGTGATCACTTTTTAGTTGCTTAAGGTTTTCTTTGGACCGCTAAGGTTCCTGGTCTCCTCTTTTTCTCTTCTTTCTTTTTCTGAAAAGGAAGAAGGATCCCTTGCATGAAGATCTTCCAGGAGGGGTGATGATATGAATGCTTACGGCGAGGATCAAAGACGACCATAATGCGATGGGGAGAAAGGTAATTTATAGTTCCATTTTCTTTATTGTAAGCTACTTTCTCTCTTGCCTCAAAACAATTCCACTTGTATGAGAAGACCTGCACATGAGGAACCCTTGTCAAATCTGTGTGCGCTCCTTATTATTTCGAGTCAACTCAACAACCTAAGTAGGTGCTATAGAAACGGCAAGGTGGTCTGCCGGCATCCTTTGCCGTTGACAAGCCGCTAAGGACCCGTTTCATAAAATGCTCGCAACAAGGATAGGCGGACCGACAGATGGTTTCAATAAGCATAGGGAAGATAAGCATACAAGTGTGAAATCGTACACAGGGAAGAGTGACCACCTAACAAGCATAATAAACACTTAAAAACTTGGCGGACAGTACCTTATAATTTTATTTGCATATGTTCACAGGATTACATAGGGTACTATTTAATCGCAAAAGGAGATCTGCCACAATGATGTGGAGTTTGATCCGAAAATGAGGCCTCGTGAATGGAGCGCCAAGTTCGGACCAGCCAAGCCAAGACACATCGGGGCCTTCCTAATCCCCCAATGGCGCCATCGCGCCTACTCAAAGTTGTCTCCCTCGATGTTGGTGTTGCGGGAGTTTTCGTTGTTCTTGGAGGTGTCAAGCTCGCTGCCGCTAGAGCTTTCATCGCAACACTCCATCTAGCTTCCGGAGCTCCTGAAGAACTTCACGGAGAGCATGGAATCTTTGTCGAACCTGAAGTGCAGAAGATGCTCCAAACCAAGGCCACGAGAGAGCACGACCAACGTCCAGCCCCGCTTCAGGAACATGGCACTGTCGGGGGAGAGGTCGACCGCCACCAAGATGGGTCCGTTGCAGCAACCATCTTCTCGGAGCCACACACCTACAGATGTGCTGCCTTGCATGGACGTGGCAAATGTATTGGGAAGCCACAACCAGCTACGGGGGTGTCGGTGCAGTGATGCTACAAACTCGTGCGCCGCACGCCTTGCAGGGGGTCCGCCTAGATTGGTGGGAGAGGAACGCCGTCGTGGCCGGCTCAATGCAAATCACCTTGTCCTTCGCTGTCGAGAGCCATGCTCATATCAAGGTAGCCGGCACTAGACGCCACTACTGTTACCACAATGCGCAGCTGGGGAGGGGTTCTCGAACCGGCTGCTGGTGCCCAGACTCGACCATGGCCTCTTCCCCTCGCCATTGCAACGGTGTCTCTTGGAGGTTAATGGATAAGACGAAGGAGAAGAACAACCATGGGTGGAAGTCTAGCAGGATGTGAGGTGAATGAGCAGCGCTCCCCGTAAACATCTTTTTATAGGAAGGAGGTGAGGGGGCTCTCTCTTCACCACCCCGAGGAGCAAGTGCACACTACCACAACGACAGCCAAGCTCCGCCAATACCAAGCCACGTCATAAAGGAAATAGTAATGTATGGGATGGCTCACTAATGGGCGCTAGGCCGGGGCGAGCAACACCCCTGCGGATTCCCCTTTTGTTATTTTCACTAGGGCAGAACACGTAGAGGCCACCCCTCCTCATTCAACGAGCCCGCGACTTCCCAAGACTCGCTTTGTGAGTACTATTTCGCTCCATCACTCCCATGACCCGCATTCAATTCGTGTCGTGGGAAAACAGTGAAAAACCATCATCATGATGGAAGCGAAGATCAACCACGGGTCTGTGGAGTGCTTTTGGACCTAGCCCAACAGGGTCATATACTTCAGTATTGCCCAGGCCCTGGGGGCTCATGTCGATGTAATAACGAACGGGTCCCTTAGTACCCTGACTCGTGCACAGATGGCAGCAACCTCCTCGCTCGGTAACCCTCTGTTGGAAAATGCTCAAACCACAAGGAACAATACAAGCCCTCGGCAAGCCACCTTGCCGTGAGGGAGAAGACCCGGCATCCATCACGCCCCGCAAGACTCCTCAACATTTTCACCACTCCACCTTATCAGGCTGATTGTGAGCATGAGTGAGGTGTCGAGCGGGCAGGTAGTTAGGTGGGTCTGGTCAGAGGCCTGTGGCAATAGTTATCAAAATGCAACAGCTTTAATGACACCCATCTCGCGACATGTCGGGCGAATAAGAGGTAGCTGCATGAAGGACACAAAAGGAGAGAAGATCGTTGCCTGGAGATGTCACCAGTGTTAACAGCAACCACTAGTCCACTGGGTGACTCGGTCGTACCCACGTACAGCTGCACGATCCTCACCCACTAGCGCACGTCGCTCCTGTAACCATGCGCTCCGGCGTCCCCCTGTTGTAACCTATATATACATGCAATAGAGAGGCACACCACGAGGTGCATTGCTTCCTCTCCTCTCTCGCCTACATGGTATCCGACGCCGACATCGTCCCGCGCCTGTAAAGCTTCTTCCGCTGCTTCCCTCACTCCTTCGGTGATGTCCATCCCTCCGCCTCCCCCACCACCACCTCCTCCTTCCCGCCATGCCCTCTCCGGCACCTTCGAAGCTGCAGCTTCCCCTCCCTCGGGTCGCTCTGCTCTCCTTGACGCGTCCGCGCTCGCCGCTGCCAATCGCGTTGGTGCGTTCGTCGCCCCTGCGACCGATCCCTCCACGATCGCGCCGCCGCCCGCTTCTCCGCTGGCCACGATCTACATCAACCAGCACCTCCCACTCGTCCTCCAACTGAACCCACCCAACTTCTCCCAGTGGAGGACCCTCTTCGAGGTCACGTTCAAAAAGAGCGGCGTGCTCGCCCACCTCTCCGGTCCGTCCCGCCCCGACGACCTCGCCTGGGTGCAAGACGACGCGTACGTCGTCTCATGGCTCTACACCCGCATGCGCCCTGAGATTTTCGGGTTGGTCCACCAACGCGGCGCCACCGCCGCCGAGCTCTGGGCGTCCATCACCTCGCTCTTCCTCGAGAACCGCGAACACCAGGCCGTCCTCCACACCACGGAGTTCCGGCGCCTCGAGCAGGGTTCCGGGCCCGTCATCTCCTTCTTCGCACGCCCGAAGGAGTGCGCAGATCGCCTCGCGGACCTCGGTGAGCCCATCTCCGACAGCGAACAAGTCATGAACATGTTCCGCGGCCTTCATCCACGCCTGCGCTACGCCATCCCTATTCTCACAATGCAGACGCCCTTCCCCTCCTTCCTTTGATGTCGTGCGTTCCTTCTGCTTGAAGAGAGCCGTCTGGCGCCTAAACCCTCGAGTGAGACGGCGATGTACGCTGCCCTTTCACCCCCCAACCCCAACTCCGGCGGGGCACCCCAGGGCAACGGTGGCAACGCCCGTCGCTCCGGTGGGGGTGGCCGCAACAAGGGCAAGGGCAAGGCCGTCGACCAGGGTGCTTCCTCGTCTCGCTCGCCGGTGCCGTCCGCTCCCGCCTCCGCTCCCTGGACTGGCATGGTGCATGCATGGCCCATGCCATGGCGCCAGCACACACCAGGGGCTGGTGTGCTTGGGCCGCAACCCAACTCTACACCACCTTTCGCCGGGGTCGCCTCGCACCATGCTGTGGCCCACACGGCGCCACACCCGATTCCCCATGGCGCCCCGCCCTTGGCCTGGACGCCAGGTGCCGTTCCTACGTACGGTGCGGCGCCCTCTCCGTACGGCGCGGCGCCCGCCGGGGCGTCGTCCCCTGCCGTAACTGCTTGGGATCAGGCCGCCCTGGTGCAGGCTCTGAACAACCTCGGCATGCAGCAGCAACAGCCGCCTGCCGGCGCCACCTGGATCCTGGACACGGGAGCGTTGTCCCACATGGCGTCATCCTTCGGTAGGTTGTCCTCGCCCCATCCCTGTACTTCTTCTCGCATTGTAGTTGGCAATGGATCATCGTTCGCAATCACGCACAAAGGTCATGCCTCCATCCCTACCTCTGCTTCCCCTCTCTCTCTACAAGACGTTCTCGTTTCTCCACACCTCGTCAAGAATCTCCTCTCTGTCAAGAAACTAGCTCGTGACAATCCAGTTAACGTTGAGTTTGACGATATTGGCTTCTCTGTCAAGGATCGAAGAACGAGGAAGGTGATCCTCTGCTGTGATGATGACGACGACCTGTACCCCGTCTCCATGCCGTCGCTGCACATCGCCCTCACCGCTGTCACCGCAAATCTCTGGCACGATTGCCTGGGCCACCCGCACAACGACGCCCTCCGTCTCGCTCTGCGGCAATCCTCCGAAGATGTGCCCGTCGTCTCCACTGCTCCTTGCTCCAGTTGTCAATTAGGCAAAAGCACTAGGTTACCTTTTCGTTCTTCAGAACACATGTCGTATTTTCCCTTTCAGTTAGTCCATTGTGATGTATGGACGTCACCTCTACCTAGCACTTCCGGTTTTCAGTACTACTTGGTTGTTCTTGATGATTATAGCCATTTTGCGTGGACTTTCCCCCTGCGGTACAAATTTGACGCTCTCCCTACTCTCAAACAGTTTGCCGTGTTTGTTCGAACCCAGTTTCATCTCCCCATTCTCACGTTGTAGTCCGACAACGGGCGCGAGTTTGATAACCACGCCTCGCGCGACTTCTTCTCCACCCATGGCACCGTGCTCCGCATGTTTGGCCCGTACACGTCGCCGCAAAACGGGCGTGCCGAGCGCGCACTACGTACTCTCTATGACATAGTCCGCACCCTCCTCATGCATGCCAGCATGCCGTTCGCATACTGGGCAGAGGCCTTGAACACGGCCACATTCTTGCTGAACCGCCGACCATGTCGGCCACACCATGGCAACACCCCGTTCTCTCTCCTCTATGGCGCCCACCCCGACTACTCCAGCATGCGGGTGTTCGGCTGCCTGTGCTACCCTAACATCTCTGCCATTACCCCCCACAAGATCGCGCCTCGCTCCACGCCATGCGTCTTCCTTGGGTACTCCCCTGACCACAAGGGATATCGGTGCCTTAACATGGACACTGGCCGTGTCCTCATATCACGCCATGTCACATTCGACGAGCACACCTTCCCCTTCCGGCCCGCCGCCTCTGTCGCTGCTCCCGACGACGCAGACGACACCGCTCCACCCTTCCTCTCGTGCGCTCCCCGACGCGCTCGCACTCCCAGCCCTCGCACGCTGCCTGGTTCCGCTGCCCTGGAAGCGCCCTCGCAACCATGCTACCATCCCACGCTGCTGCGGCAGCATCTCCCGCCAGTGCCCGTCCGCCCTCAGTGCCTTCCCTTGGTGGCGTCTCTGTCGCATCACCCGTGCCAGCGCTCTCAGCGCCCACCCCTCCTGCCGATGCAGCCACTGATGCCACCCCCGCGCCACCGTCCGTCCGCGCTCCCAAACCACCAACCGCTTCCACCCACCCCATGATCACGCGTGTGTAGCTCGGCAGGTTTCGCCCAGACCCGAAATATTCAGACAACAACACAACCACCACCATCTCTCCCGTTCCCCCAACCGTGCGTGCCGCGCTTCGTGATGCCAATTGGCAGGCTGCAATGCAGGATGAGTACAGGGCTCTCAGGGCGAACAGGACCTGGACTCTCGTGCCGCGCCCCGTCGGTGCCAACATCATCTCTGGCAAGTGGCTCTTCCGGCACAAGTACAAGGCGGATGGAACGCTGGAGCGCTACAAGGCCCGCTGGGTCGTCCGCGGCTTCTCGCAGTGCCCCGGCGTCGACTTCGACGAAACGTTCTCGCCTGTGGTCAAGTCTTCCACCATCCACGTCGTCCTCGCCCTTGTTGCGGCCCAGGACTGGCCGGTCCACCAAATGGATGTCAACAATGCGTTCCTGTAGGGCTTCCTCACCGAACGTGTCTACTGCCAATAGCCGCCCGGCTTCGTCGATGAGCACAAACCCGAGCACGTCTGCCTCCTCGACCGCTCTCTCTACGGCTTGAAGCAGGCGCCCCGGGCCTGGTTTGATTATTTCGCTGCTTTCCTCCGCCAGCTCGGGTTCGTGGCGGCTCGGTCAGACCCGTTCCTCTTCGTGCTCGAGCGCGCCTGCGGGTGCGCGTACCTCTTGCTCTACGTCGACGACATCATCATCAAGGCGTCGTCCTCGTCTCTCCTTCGCCAACTGCAGAACCAGCTCCTCGCCGAGTTCTCCATGAAAGACATCGGCCCCCTGCACTACTTCCTCGGCATTCGTGTCTCCCGCACCGACGCTGGCTTCTTCCTGTCACAGAGCAAGTATGCCGAAGAGCTGCTGGACCGCGCCAACATGCTGCAGTGCAAGCCGGTCACCACGCCCGTCGACACGCGCTGCAAGCTATCCGCTAATGCTGGGCCCCCAGTTGCTGACTCCTCGGACTACCGCAACATTGTGGGCGCGTTGCAGTACCTCACCATGACGCGGCCGGATCTCGCCTACGCGGTCCAACACGCATGCTTGTCGATTCACGACCCCCGCGAGCAGCACCTCGCGCTGGTGAAGCGCATACTGCGCTACGTGCGTGGCTCCCACATGCAAGGTCGGCACATCGCACACTCCTCCACGCTCGACCTGGTGCCTACTCCGATGCCGATTGGGCGGGCTGCCCCGACACCCGTTGATCAACGTTCGGCTACGCCGTCTTCCTGGGTGACTCATTGGTGTCGTGGTCATCCAAACGACAGCCCAAGTCTCGCGCTCGAGTGCCGAGGCGTAGTACCGCGCCGTTGCAAACGCCGGCGCCAAATGTTGTTGGCTCCGCCAGCTCCTCGGTCAGCTCCATGCGCCGCTCGCGACAGCCACAGTGGTCTACTGCGACAACATCTCGTCGGTCTACATGGCTGCCAACCCAGTTCATCACCGGCACACCAAGCATATAGAACTTGATATCCACTTTGTCCGCGAGAAGGTCGCTCTCGGTCACCTCCGTGTTCTGCATGTCTCCACCACACAGCAGTTCGCCGACGTCATGACGAAGGGCCTGCCTACTCCGGCGTTTCAGGAATTCCGTTCCAGCTTGTGCATCCGGCCTCCGGACGCTGCAGCTGCGGCGGGGTGTTAACAACAATGACTAATCCACTGGGTGACTCGGTCGTACCCACGTACAGCTTCGCGATCCTCACCCACTAGCGCACGTCGCTCCTGTAACCTTGCGCTCCGGTGCCCCCCTGTTGTAACCTATATATACATGCAATACAGAGGCACACCACCAGGTGCATTGCTTCCTCTCCTCTCTCGCTTACAACCAGCATGATAACTCATGGTGCACTTAATGCACCTGTCCTAATCTGTCAAGGTTAGGTATTTGCAACTATAGCTCCTCTCAGCTGTTTTGGCAACTATAGAAGCCACTATTCACCCTTTGATAAAGACCATTTTAGCCACTATGGTAACCCCTTGTACTATAAAAGGAGGTTCATGTCTACCTTTAGAAAGGTCGACACTTTGTCCATTTGCACGCATAACTGCACTCCTCGCGCTTCCTTGATAGGCTCTTGCGCTCCTATAATTTGGAGTTCCACCAACATAATCCACAGATACAGGACGTAGGGTACTACGCTTCAGAGCGGCCGAACCTGTCTAAAACCCCCGCGTGCGCATATGATCAATGATGATCTTTTTGGGTGTGTGCCCCCGTCCTGAACCACAAGGGGCCTCGTAGGTCTCACAAATCGTCGTCCCCCCAACACATGGCCAAGTGCTCCAAAGCTTTCATCTTGTCGTCACTCATAGAATTGTATTTGTCGTTGTCTTGAAGAATCATTGTGCGTCTTGTTGTTCATTTATATTTCTTGTGGGCACAGCCTTGACACGTGAAACACTTGATGGAGCTAGATTTAGCGATAGCATCCGGTGTTGGTGTAGAGGATGAAGCTCTTGGCTTGTAGTTGTGTGGTAGTAGTGCGGCTTGACGTAGTTGTCTTGTCCTTCTAACTTGACTTGTCACTGGTAGTTGTTGGAGTTTTCATAGTCGAAGGCGTCATAGTCGGATAATCTTGAGCACTTGAGCTCTAGGTCTTGGAAGAGCACTTGGAGTATTTGTAGCCATCTTGGACTTGGTGTTCCGCCTTTGATGCTGGATGGACTAGCTCGAGTAAGTTGGAGTAGGGTTGAAAGTCCCCGATTTTCATTACTTCGTAATTGATACCATTCAAGAAGCGCGCCATTCTTTGCTCATCATCTTCCTTAACATTGGCTCAAATCATGGCCATTTCGATCTCTTGGTAGTATTCTTCTACCGACTTGTGCCTTGCTTGAGAAGTTGTAGCTTCTTGAAGAGATCGTGGTTGTAGTGGGTCGACATGAAGTGAGCTCGCATGAGCTCCTCCAGTTGGGCCCAAGTGGTGATGGGAGGTTCACCCTTCTCTCTTCTTTTCTCAATCACTTGTTCCCGCCAAACAAGAATGTAGTGTTGGAACTTGAGAGAAGCCATTGCGATCTTCTTCTCTTCTTCAAAGTTGTGCAGATAGAAAATCTTGTCAACCTTGAGTCCCCATGAGAGATAGTCTTCAGGATCATTGCTTCTGAAAAACATAGGAGTGGTGAACTTGAGCTTGCTGAAGCGTTGTTCCTCATTGTGATTGTTTTGGCGATGCTCTTGTCTTGAAGGAAGTGCATCATTGTTGTTGTTGATTTGAAGTTGTTGCTACCTTCGGGATACCTCCTCATTGGGCTCGAGGTGATGTGCTTGAGGGCATTGGCGAGGTCCTCGCACCCGGTGTCATTGTTCTTGGTGCTCCTCTTGGTGTTCAGCTTCAACTTGGCGTTCACACTGGGGTGCTTCTTGTTCTTCGCATGCTTTGCTGTTGCATTCTTCCAAGGCACGGTTGTGTCATGAAGGTCACATTGTGCTTCAATTTCTTGCTATTCATGGTGACGATTGTCTTCACGGTGTTGTTGTTGTCGTTCTTGTTCCAAAGCTTCTTATTCTTGTCAGTGACATTGGTCTCGCTCACGAAGTCAATATTGAAATCCATTGCGATGGAAAGGATTGTCCGACTCGTGATTGTCGCGACGATCTTCACATTGGTGATCTCGAGCTCGAGGTTGACTTGCACGAGAAGACAACTCGGAGGTGTGGCGAGTTGAGAGGTACCACCTTGAAATAGTAGAGGTTGAGGATGTGCGGTTCACCATCAAGGAGCGGATGTCATCCATTTGGCTTGATAGCTTGTCGTCCAGGTAGTCGCTCGTGCACACCTCTGATTCGTGTAAGTCGGTGGCAAGTTGCTCAATGCGGTCATTCAAGAAATTTTGTGCTTGGCGCATTCCTTTTTGGACGCCAAAGAAGTGTAGTTTGGTGACGTAGTTGTTCTCGTTGTCGTATTTCTTCTCAAATGCCGGGTTTGACATGGTAGTCCTATCCATAACCCTCAAGTAGATATAAGTGGTAGAATGAGAAGGCAATGCCATAACCGTTCCAAAAGTTGAAAATGGATCAAAGATCACTCAACGTGCAAATATTGAAATAGTAGAATTGGTACCAAAGATAGTCCTTCTCACACCTACACAAATAAGGCTTGAGGAAAAGTTTGGTTAGGATGGTGGCAAAAGATTCAAGAAAATGTGAGTCATGATATTGATAATGATGAAAGTAATTCACAATTTCACTCTTAAACAATTAGATCAATAGCAGTGATTGAACACAAAAACACACACACGGATAGATAACTGGGGTCGTGCAACCAAGGAAGGAGCATAAAATTAGGAACCCATGGAAAGCTCGTGTTGCACAACAGTAGAGGGACGCTAGCACGATTGCTCAAATGGGTGTGATATGAACTTGTGCACAACCTATAGAAACAAAACGTGTAATAACTCTATCCCGACTTTCACTATGTATGTATGAGGCACGATATCTGTCACTTAAGTGATCAAAGATGATCAAGTATTGTATGCAATTTGGCGACGCTATTGCTCGTGCTCTTTTTCTTAAATGATTTTCTTTCTCTTTCTCTTGGTGATGATATATTTGTGCGGCCACACTGCGAGATGTGCACACCAAGATAGCCATTATGTATGCGGGTATTTTTGTAACACAAGAGATGATACTATAATTGATGCACACAATTGAAGCTCTGTGGAGTATGTATCACTAAAGTGCACAAGTAGCATAGCCCATAAATACTCAATGGCTAGTCCCAATAGGCAAGTGACGCAAAAATTCTCGTGGTAACAATGCAATGGAAAGGGTATAACTGGGAGTGTCATCATGGTTACCATCCTTGCTTACGGCTAGGTGACAATGAAGAGTTGGTCGGCGATGACTCGGGGCGATGATGAGTGGTGATGTCGGTGTAGAACCACTCTTATTTAGCCGAAACACCTTAGGAAGTGGCAATCTCGCGACTCAAAATCTGAGTGGCAATGTGTCAATCACGTTGTAACAAAAATGCGGCAGTGTGGGCAAAGGGGAGGTATTGCGGAAAGCGAAACGGTGGTGTAAATGGGAGAAAAATGAGACAAAAAAGTCTCTGACCAAGACATGCGCACGGGGTTTGATGGGGCCTTGTGCATAGGGGTCCCGTGTGCATGGGGTCTTTTGGGGCCGTGGTCACAGGGTCGCGTGACATCGGAAAATTAATACGATTTTCATATGGGAAGAAATTTTTTGGGCGAAAGGGAACATTGGTTGGATGAAACAAAGGGAGGGGTCAGCTCTACTTGCCAAAACACAAATTCATGGATCAAATCAATGAAATCTCACAACATCTAACAAATTGCAAAAAACTTGGTATGGCTATTTTTGTGGGAATTTTCTAAATTAGGTCAAAACAAACAAAAAATGGCTAGCAAATGGGGGGTTGTGACTCCAAGATGTGAATGAACGTGGCTCTTGATACCAGTATGATATGGGGAACCCCATGGGTGTCCATCTTTTTACACTTGGAGGGGGAAAAGGGAGAAACCAAAGAGAAAACACGAACTCGCAAGAACGATCTTCAGTCAAGATACATAGTTCCAAAGTCAACATGAAGATACACGTAATGGATAGTCTTCCACTCCGGAGGAGGGGCCTTTATATCCCATGGGATCTTCCCTATAGATGGGCCTTGACATCCATAGGATCTTATCACGTGAAGGTGTTCAACTCCATGGGAGAGGAAAATGGAAGGAGCTATGCTCAACATATCTCAAGTGCTATACATACAAAATGACTTAGGGACAAAATATATAGGTAGCTGGAGGTGGCAAACAAAGTGAGAGCAAAAGGGGCATTGCCCGTCGTATCGTCCTGTCAGGCCTGTTGCACGGCCTAAGTGAGCCCCATGCGCACGGGGGATCCTGTGGGTACGGTACGTGCCCATGTGCACGGGATGCTCAACAACTTTAGTAGAGGACCCATGTACACTGGGTCTTCTAGGCCTGTCCGCAGGAGGTAATCAGGGAGTTTCAGGATGCCTCGTGCGCACGGGGCCCTGGAAGGTCGTGCGCACGGAGTTGCCCGGGACATGGCTGTTTGCCCTCCTTCTTTCGTGCTTTCTTCTCGCTATTCCTATTGTACTTGGGGAGGTTTCATAGTCCATTGGTGGATGTCTTCATTGTACCTAATGATGCATTAGGTTTCAATGTGAGGTAGCATCCAAGTTCCGTTGATTTGCATGTCTATCTCGAAGAAGAGTGAGTTCACCTTAGTTCAAGGGCATGTGCACGAGTCTTTTCATGGGACCAGTCGGAGCTCGAGGTGAAGTTGATGGCTCCATGGGGTTACCATGGGATTCTCTGCACTAATACTATATTCTCACTAATCCATGAATTATACCCCCTGATATAATCCATAGCATCATCAAAACAAGCAAACTATTGAGGCCAAACCAAAATATTCTATAATGATTAGCAAAGACATCCTACTTATGTGTCCTTAGTCCCACGGGGGCCCTTAGTCCCCCTAACTTAGGCATGAGATATTGGCCCCGAGGCCGACAACTACTTGCTGGGATCATCACATAGCCCCAAGGAAAAAATGACCAATGCTAGGGTGGGGCGACAAGGCCCCCGCCGACCTCTACAACGTTCGCTCGTGGCACCCGGATAGCTTGCAGCCTGCCAAGCCTTCGCTCCACCTCACCAGGGGCTACTTGTCAACATCAGCCGAGGTGTCAAGCAGACAGGAGGACTGACAGGGCTGGCAGAGTCACGTGGTCAAGGAAACGGGCGCGTCTAAGTTGCGGTGACACCTGTCCCATGGTGCGGTAGCAAGATAGAGAGGCAGTTGGGCGGACGACACACACAGAGAGAGAGAGGCAATCCTTGCCGGGCTACGCCATCTGTGCACCACCTCATGGCGCATTTAATGCGCCTGTCCCAGTCCGTCAGAGTTAGGTATTTCCCACTACCAATCTGGCAGAGCAGTCCCCTCGCTACAGTTCACACTGTAGAACTAGTAAAACGACCATTCTAGCCTCTATGGTAACCTCTTTGTCCGATAAAAGGAGGTCCATGGCTACCACTATAAAGGTCGACACTCTGTTCAATCACACGCTTAGCTGAGCCCTTGAGTATCCTTGCCGGGCAACTACGCTCCTATGCCTATCTCCACCCAACTAATCTCCACCAATAGGATGTAGGGTATTATGGTCCTGAGCAGCCCAAACTTGTATAAATCCCCTCGTGCGAGGTCTTGCCGACCGATGCTCTGTGTGCACTGAAACCCCCTTTCTGAACGGTAAAAAAGGGCCTCCAGGGTCCCATAGATTGTTGTGGTGCCGTTCCCCCAACATTATGTAACTCCAAAAACTCTGAAATATTAGGACAACATGAGGGCTTTGTACAAAAATGTTGTGTAAAAATGTAGATCAAAAAGACATTCCAATAAATAAGAGAAATTATGCACTCGATGCAAATGTTTTTGTTTTGCACCGTATCAATTCTACTTATCATTCAAATCATCCAAAGGCTTTATTTGGCACATAAACCAATTTAAACATAAAAAATAATTACAGTAGAAATAATCCTGTTATATAACACAAACAAAAAGTAGAACAAGATAACTATTGGGTTGCCTCCCAACTAGTGTTATTGTTTTACACCCCTAGCTAGGCATAATGCATATGCTTCAAGTGCTCTCATCGTTGACACTCCACCCATAAGTAGCCCTCATGATAGATTCATAAGGTTGTTTAGTTCTCTTTCTAGGGAAGTGTTGTATCCCTTTATTTAATGGGAATTGGAACCTTATGTTTCCCTCTTCCATATAAATAATTGCACCTATAGTTCTATGGGGACCCCGACTAGCAAGTCGAGTTCGCCGTGCCCAGTGACCCCAAGGATCAACGTTCACTGAACACAGATACTGAATAATAGAGTCTTACGTCCAAGTACCTAAATTATTACATCAAACGACCAGAAGGTCGGGTTCAAGAGCGAGGCCTAAAGCCAAATTAAACAGATAGATCGAGTAGAGGAAACTCGTAAGGGCTAAGCGGTGCCCATGCCATCAAGCCTACACCGACAGGCATTCTGACTTGGAAGCATCCTAGATCGCAGGTTCGTCTCCGACGGCGTACTCATCGCCAAACTCCGGTCCTTCCATGTCTGGTCAATAATATAACCAGTGGCAAGCCAATGAGTACTTTGAATGTACTCGCAAACAGCCCATGATATGAACATTGATAGTGAAGAATAACAGTAACATGTATCTTTGGTGGAATGCAATTTGGTGGAATGATCAGGTATATGCAACAAGTTAAAGAACTACTCTTGAAGAACAGGTTACAGATATCAACATATCTGCTAAGGGTTGAACCATCCGGGTTCACCCTATATGGCAAGTCATCGGACTTGTCATAACCTCAATGTATTAATGAGGGCTAAACCATCCGGGTTTACCCTATATGCCAAGTCACCGAACTTGGTCATTTTATTACTCTCATAACAACACCTTTTTAACACCACACACACACACACTTGGTTTATGCGGAAACGCTGGACGTAGTTTAAGCAGCACCACCCAACTGTCCTTGACCGTGGACACGGCTATTCGAATAGTTTGACACTCTGCAGAGGTAGTATGCTGGACCAACGAGAAACAAGAAACTTCCGTGTCATCCACGACTCGCGGTATATCACGTATACCCGAGGTAAGTACCCGTTCATCATCTTTCCCCAGACGATACTAGACAAACAGGTCCACTCGATTGGTACACAGCCCACATGTTGTACGTCTTACGAGCACCGACTCTGGACTGTATCAACCATGGAGGGACCAACGGTGTGCCTGGAACTCATAATAATGGCATAGTCGTCCTACCTGGCACGGCCCCATCACGAGAGTGACACCGATCACTCCCGCCACTAGTAATGTGGCTCTTTGCTAGTACCGACCAGAGTAATCAACAAAGCCCCGTCCCATAAAGAGGTATCGTGGTCGTACTGGTAAGGTTGGGACGGTCGACACATCATAAATCTAATCCCATTTCCGAAACCACACATGCAAAATACCCGGTGCACCACTTCTCCAAAAGTGGCCACCAACTCATCATCACCCTCGGGCATTAGTGGCACCCGACGGGGTTTTCATAAACTCTTTATTTAACTCATCATCATGCTCATGATAATATGCTCTAGCTTTACTTGTCAACATGGTAATGACATGACCCTCAAGGGGTAGGGTCAAGCTCAGTGCAATGATCTTACTCTACTAGTCAGCATGACAGTAGCATGATCCTCATAGATGGTAGGGTCAAGCTCATCATGCTTGTGCTCCGAGGAGCCTTCGGTACCACCACCGCAATGATGAACCGGCATCGTGATCACATGCAACGGGAAAATAACAACTATACTAGCATGCAACAATGTTTATTATTAAGTCATGGTCAAAGGGCTGCTTGCCTTGGTCAGCTAGGTATCCAGGGTCTTTGAGGTCTTCCGCTCCGGATCCTCCGTCACTCGGTAACTCTACTGTCGAGAAGGGAATAAATAAATAATAGCTCACACCAAAACAGATCACAAGGTGCTTTTAAAAATGTTGCAAAGTTTGAATAAATTCAGTTTATTATTTTGGAAAATGTTTCCTATGGTTTTTATTAGCTAAGCATATTTATTTAAAAGCAAAGAGGAGAAAACAATTGCTTTTAATATCATTTTATTATACCAAAACAGATTCTGTTTTTGATAAATGTCAAACTCTACAGAATCAATTACTACACATTTTTAGAAAATTCTTGGTGGAAGAATCATATTTTTCTACTGGCTAAATATTTTTATAAAAATCATTTAAGCTGCAGGTTAAAAATAAAAGAAAAAGGCTAAGGGAGGGAGACCCAGTCGGCCCAGCCAGCAGACCGGCCACCAGGCGCGCGCCGCCTAGGTTCAAACCTGACCTGCGGGCCCCTGGGGTCAGCGTCAGCGGCTGCGCGCGCTGGCTGCCGCAGGACACCGACAGGTGGGCTCCATCTGTCGGATCCTTCTCCTACCTCCAGCCAGAGAGGTGGAGACGGACGCCGGCGAGGCTACCGTTGCCCTCAGGCCAATCTAGGAGCGGGAACGGGTCCCTCGTTCCTCCGCCTACCTGCTCGTGGTCGGGACGTCACCGGAGGTGGTCTGGGTCGCCGGCGACGAGGTGACCGTGGCAGAAAGGTTTCGGGGTGGCGTCGAGCTAGTGGCTAGGGGCACGGATTCGCTCGGGAAAGTTGGGGAAAATGATCCTGGTGTCAAGGGGAGTGCAATGGGAGGTCGGGCGGCGCAGGAGCCGGCGTGTAGCCGGAGATCGACCGGAGCTCCGAGGCGGAGGGGCCTCGGTCGATCTCGAGCACCAAGGCTCTGCGAGCTCGATTGGGCGGCTAGGGGGAGTCTAGTTTTTGTGCTGAAGCTGCCTGGGGGGTGTTGGGGTGCCGGGGGGACCTATTTATAGGCCAGGCGGCGGTGAGCTGACTCGGGCGCGCCGGTGACTCACCGTGGCGCGCGTGCGTGCACAGTGAGGTGCTGGCCGCGAAACCTTGGGTTCGGGACGTGGTTTAGGACCTCCTGGTGCATCGGCCGCAGAGGGAAAGCGAGTGGGGTCGAGCCGCAGCGACCGTGCATGCTCGGCTGCGTCGGGCGCGCGCGGGCATGCGTCGCCTGAGCTCTTGCGCGAGGAGAGGGGCCCCCTGATGGTAGCTTTGCACAGAGTGGGTGTCGGGGGAGCCTTTGGACATTACTGGGGGGGTTGGAACTGGCCCGGGTGATGTCCCCTTGCTGGAGGCTCTCTGTAGCGCGCCCAGAGCGCAGTTTTGGCATGCCACGGCATGCTGGCGCGCTCTGGGGCACTTGGGACGTGTCCTCCATGTCCCGAGTGTTGCTGGGAGTGTGCCTAGCCGTTGTGTGTTAGTGGGAGCACGAGCTGGTCAAAGGAGGCAAGGAACACCAGTGTTGCCAGTACTGGCCTGCGGCTCAAATTGAAGATCTTGTCACTAGTGCTTGGAGTTGGGGAGGGGCTGGTTGACTGGGTGCTCAGGGTGTTCTGGGGCTCTAATTCACCAAGTTTGGGGCTTTGCCATTGGGTAAAACAGTGGCTAGGAGGGTTTTTACCTTCCTGTCAGTAGGTGTTCGACAGTGATTTGGGGTGCTTCCACTCCACCACTAGAACTGAAACTTAACAGGTTTGGGTAAAAACATGGGGTTTCACCAAATTTGAGCTCCATTGAACAAGTTTAGCTTTGTAAACTTGAAAATGCCTCAAAATGACCAGTACTGTCCTTTACAAAGGAAGTGTGGCCAATCAGAGTCTCACAAATCCCATCTTTGGTGTGGAGTCCTCATTTGGGGTGTCAAACACCTCTACAAAGTTTCAGCTCCATTGGAGAAACTTTGCAATGTAGAGTTGTTCCAACTTTTCTCTGGACAGAGAGGGTTTTGGGCTTATTAGGTGCACTTCCCCACCTTGGAACAAGGTGAGATTTTATGTGAGCACCTAATATGTCTTGGGAGGGCTCCTGTAATTTTATGGGAATTTATTGAGATCATTTCCTTTGGAAATATCTCAAAAAGCTAAAAGAGACGGAAATGGTTTTCAGGGTTTCACTCAAATAATATTAATATAAAATAGGGTTGAAAATCTTATATATGGAAAATATATGTCCTTCTGAGCTTCCATGAATTTCCTCAGAATTTTCTAAGGCAGGAAAGCAATTTTCCTTGTGGGAATATCATTCTTGGCCTTAGAAACAAACATAAATATAAAATAGGAAAATTATATTTTAAATCACCAATTAATGTTTTTAATGAATGAAAATAATATTTGGATCAGATCACCAACTTTGATTGGAAGTGCCACTTGGCTTCATGAGCTAGTAGTGTATCCCAACATGATGAAGGTGATCTTGATATAAAGGAAAAAGGGTTTTTGAAGAGAGCAAAATAATAAGTTTTTCATGGGTTTGGGTCATCAAGCAAGCAAGCATTCACTCATACAAGGGCTGACAGTGCACTCACAACATTATTTGAAGAAGTTTTAACAAGCTCTGATTTTTGCAACATAAAATACTTGTGATGAAAAACAGGGTGTGACAAGTTCGTAGAAAAAGTCTCCCAATTATTATTGGACAAGATGGGTTGCATTCAATATCAAGAAATATTAAATCTACATGCGCATCATTTCTATTAGAAAGTATGAGAACGTCATGTATTCTTCCCAGATATTTCTTGATACTAGAGTCCTCAAGATGCAAGTTAAGGGAACACTCATGTATACTAGTGAGACTAAATATGTCACATAAAGAATTAGGTATAGTTGAAACACTAGGACCTAGGTCACACAAAGTGTCACATTTATATTATTTGATCTTAGTTTTAGTAGTAGGTTCCCACTCATCATGCAACTTTCTAGGAATAGAGACTTCTAGCTCACGTTTCTCATCATAGGCTTTTATCACTGCTTCTACTATATGTTTAGTAAACACTTTGTTTTGTTCATAAGCATTGCGTGAGATAATAATGGATTCCAGCAAGGAAATACATTCTACTAAAGAGCAACTTTCATAATTAAAGTCCTTGTGATCCCAGATATTGGCCTCATCACTATTTAAAGTTTTGACCTCTCCAAACCCACTTTTTTCAATTTTATCATTATAATCATCACCCTCCAAGTGATTGGGATGCCTTCTAGCTAAAGTCGACTCATCTCCACTTCCTTTATCATCTGTTTTCATATTATTAAACATAGATTCAATGGAATAATTATGAATCATTTTAATATCTTCATCATGATTACGATAGAAACTGTGCGGAAGAGCTTTTCCAAGAATTCTCCTTTGCCTGTCAACATCGCGGTCCTCTCCATAATCTCATTAATAGATATTTGAATGGAATTAGTGGACTCATTGACATCATGCTGTAATGGCAATTTTTTTAAGAGTTTCCACATCAAGAGTAATTATATCCATGTTCCTAACCAAATCATCAACTTTATGCAACTTTTCCTCTACCATAGTATTACAAATATTTTGAGAACTAATGAATTCATTAATTTTGTTCTGAATATGAGAGGATAGCCTATTATCATTTGTATAAGAATTTCCATAAGAATTACCATAATTGTGAGATGAATTACTGGGGTACGTTTTAGTGTTAAAGTTTCCTCTATAAGCATTCTTATTGAAATTCAAGAGATAAAATTCACATCAATGTCATTATCATTTTTCTCAGTCAAAGTAAACAAAGGCATATAGTTGGGATCAACACGAGAGTCCATTTTGACGCTCAAAGTAGCGATTTTCTCAATAGAATTTTCCTTCTTATCAGTTGGAGCTCTTCCGGTATGCCATTGAGAATAGTTTGTCATGATGTTGTCCAGAAGTTTGGTGGCCTATCCTAATGTCACCTCCATGAAGATACCACCTGCAACAGAATCTAGAGGATTTCTAGACACAAAGTTTAGTCCAGCATAGAAATTGTGGGTAATCACCCACAAGTTCAAATCATGAGTAGGGAAAAACTTTCATCATCAATTTCATCGTCTCCCAAGCTTGTGCAACATGTTATTAGCCAAGTTGCTCAAAATTAAGAATTTAATTTCTGACGGAGATTATCTTAGCAGGAGGAAAATACTTGGTAATAAAAGCATCTTTACATTTATACCAAGTTCCAGTACTATTATACGGTAAAGAGGAGAACCGAGATTTAGCTTTATCTTGTGCAGAAAAAGGAAATAAAATTAATGTGACCACATCATTATCCATGTTCTTTTTATTTTGCATATCACATAATTCAATAAACATATAAAGATGAGCAGCGGGATCCTCATTAGGACTTCTTAAAAATTGTTCTTTCATCACTAGATTCACCAAAGCAGCATTTATACCATAAAACTCCGCACTAGTGGAGGGTGGTATAGGAGTAATAATAAAATCATTGTTGTTAGTATTCTAGAAGTCACACAACTTAGCGTTGCCTTGAGACATGGTGACCAAGCAAGCAAAGTAACAAGTAGAACAATTAAACTAGAAAGTAAAGCAAGCAAACAAGTAAACTAGCAAAGGTAAATATTTTTATTTTTTTTATTTTTACAGCAAACAAAATATAACAACAACTAAGAAGTAGAACAAGCGAATGATAGTTTGTTAGAAGGTACTTGATAGTAAGTTGGTGATACTCCCCGGCAACGGCGCGAGGAATCGTACCTAATAATTGTGATATGCATTGTGTTTTCCCCCGAAGAGGAGGGGATGATGCAGCTTAGTATAGAAAATTATTTCCCTCAGTGAAAACCAAGGTTATCGAACCAATAGGAGGACCACAAAACACCCGTCTTCATCGCCTACAGACAAAAGAGAAAACACTTCACTTGCAAGCAGATAAGTAGTGTAGATGATAGTTGGATAAATATAAATTGCAAAGTAAATAAAAAGTAAATATAGGCAGCAAGAAAATAGTAGGATTTCTAAATTTATATGTGAATAGGTCCGGGGGCCATAATGTTCTCTGATGGCATCTCTCTCAAAGAAGGCATACGGTGGGTAAACAAATTATTGTTGGGCAATAGATAGAAAAGTGCATAGTTATGAAATATTTATTCACGACAATGACTATGTGTATATAGGCATCACCTCCATAAGCAAGTAGACCGAATCTTGCCTGCATCTACTACTATTATTCCACCCATCGACCGATATCTAGCATGAATCTAGAGTATTAAGTCAAATCGAGTAATGCTTGGAGAGCAATGACATCAGGTAGACAAAGAAAATCCAATTAATGTGAATCAATCCAATCGTTTTATCCTGAGTGGTAGCAATAATAATATGTGCCATCTCCCTTTTTGTCTCTGGGATTGAGCACCGCAAGATTGAACCCACTATAATGCACCCCTCTCACCGAAGATAGATCAATCTAGCTGTCCAAACCAAATAAATAGATCAGAGATATTTAAGAAACTATAATAATCATGCAAATAAGAATGAAATAGCAATTTAGAGAAGACTCAAAACTTTATCATGAACAATTTGAACATAAATCCACAATTCATCAGATCCCAAGAAATGCACTGCAGAAAGTGATAACATCGAATAGATCGTTGTGAAGATGCGACGAACTTTGTATTGAAGAACATAGAGAGAGAGAGCCATCTAGATACTAGCTATGGACCCATAGGTTTGTGGTAGACTACTCATAGATCACCATCAGGGTGGCAAGGTTGACGTAGAGGCCCTCGGTGATCAATCCCCTCTCCGGCAGCACACGAGAACATGGCTCAATATGGGCACTGATACTTGTGATCCACGTTGTATTTTTCAACAGACAGGAGCAGATTATGCAACACGGTATGTACAAGTGTTCCCTCAATTATAACCAAGGTTATAGAACCAATAGGAGGACCATGCAAGTCATGTCTTCAGCGCTTACGCACAAAAGAGCAAACCCATGCACCCAACGCGGGCAAGAGGGTTATCAAGCCCCTTGAACTCGTTTCTTGCAAGAAGATAAGATGTGTAGATAGATAGTTTAAATATATTGAAAATAAAAAGTAATTTAAAATAATAAAAGTAAGTGAGTCAATAATAGTGTTTGAAAATTTATATGTTAATAGACCGAGGGGCAATATTGTTCTCTAGTGACACCTCTCTCTCGAAGAAGGCATGCGGTGGGTAAACAAATTACTGTTCGTTAATTGATACAAAAGTGCATAGTTATCAAATATTTAATCATGAAATTATCATGTGTATATATGCATCACGACCATAAGCATGTACACCGACTCCTGCCTGCATCTACTATTATTACTTCACCCATCGAACGCTATCCAGCATGCATGTAGAATATTAAGTAAAACAGAGTAACGCTTGGAGAACATTGACATGATGTAGACAAAGTAAACTCAATTAATATGAATGAATCCCATAGTTTTATCCTTAGTGTAACCACTAAAAATATGTGTCATATCCCTTTCTATCACTCGGATTGAGCACCAGAGTATTGAACCCACTACAACACACACCTCCCACTGAAGATAGATCAATCTAGTTGGTCAAACCAAATCAATAGATCAGAGAAATTTACGAAGCTACAATAATCATGCAAATAAGGTTCATATAATTTAAATAATACTCAAATCTTTATCATTAATAATCTAAACATCAACCCAAAATTCATTGGATCCCAACAAACGCACCGCACAAAGTGATTTCGTCGAATATAACATTGCGAAGATGCAATGAACTTTGTATTAAAGAACATATATATTTATATATTTATGTATAGAGAGATAGATCTAGATACTAGCTATGGACTCATAGGTCTATGGTAGATAACTCACACATCACCGTGGGAACAACAAGGTTGATGTAGAGGCCCACCATGATCGATTCACCCTCCCATAGGGCACTAGAACGGGGCTCGAGATGGGCTCACGGTGGAACAGAGAATTGCGACGGCGAAAAAAGAGTATCGGGAGCTCCCCTAGGGTTTTCAGAATATATGAGAACTTATAAGCCAGAGAACAAGGGCGGGAGATGAGGGGGTGGCCCACAAGCTAATATGGCCCGCCCACCCCTTGGGTGCACCTTGTTGGCTTGTGGTGATCCCGTGTGTCCCCCAGCCTTCTTTCGAAGCTTCGAGGTCTTATTTTGGTCCAATAAATCATCCAAAATTTTCATGGTAATTGGACTCTTTTTGGTAGTGTAAACATAAAAAGCCAAAAACATGCAGAAAACAACAACTAACACTTGGCACTAGGTTAATAGGTTAGTTTTCAAGAATAACATGAGTCCACAAATAAATGCCCAAGAAGTATCCTAGAATGATAATGTTATAGTATGGAACAAACAAAAATTACAGATACATTGGAGACGTATCAGCATCTGCAAACTTAATTTCTACTCTTCCTCGAGTAGGTAAATGATAAAAACATAATTTTCTATGTGACATGCTATCCAACATATAATCAATTGCAGGTTTGATCACTGAGAAATGATGAATTAACAAACATTAACATAGTAATATCCATGAACATGAGTAACATGATCATTCAATGTTCAAAATATATGATCCTTAATGAATGTTTACACACCATTAATTTTCTCATATTAGTATGGCATGGCTCCATCTGCACAACATAAATACAAATGTTAAGCACCATGGTGTTAAGCGAGGAAACTTGATTTAACACACTTCATCTTTTTATTACTCACTCAATACATGAGCGTGAACCATGGACATAGCTTGTAGGTGGAATAGAATATGGTGGTAGGTTTCAAAGGGGTAAAAGTGAAGAAGAAAGTCTCACATCAACTCGGCTTATCAATGGGCTATGGAGATGCCCATCAATAGACTTCAATGCAGGAGTAGGGATTGAGATGCAACGGATGCACTAGAGCTATAAATATATGAAAGCTCGACTGAAGCTAAGTGGGTGTGCGTCCAACTTGCTTGCTCAAGAAGACATTGGGCATTTGAGGAAGCCCGTCATTGTAATATACAAGCCAAGTTCTATAACGAAAAATTCCCACTAACATATGAAAGTGACAAAACTAGAGACTCTCTACATAAAAACATGGTGCAACTTTGAGGCACAAGTGTGGAAAAGGAGGTAGTAGAACTGTCCCTTCTCTCTTTTCTCTCATATTTATTTATTTTCTATTTTTCTCTATTTTTCCTTTTTCCCTTTATTTTTATCTGGATTCTCATCGCAACTTGTTGGGGAATCATTGTTTGGGGAAACTGACTTATGAGTCGTGATCACCGAATGCATGTGTACAGTGGTCCCAGAGATCAATGCTCACCGAACACACGGAAGCTGAAATACAAGAGTCTTACATCCATAGATGCCAACAGATACAAATAAACACTGTTACGTTCAGACTTACATAGATAGAGCCTCGAAGGCCGACACAGCAAACATAACTAGTAGTAGAATTCTTGAATGAAAGTGTGAACCCATGCCATGTGCCTTAACCTAAAAGCATTCTGACTGGGAAGCGTCCTAATTCACATGTTCGTCACCGACGAATTCTTCTCCAAGGTCCTGATCTTCCATTCCTGGCCAATTAAATAACGAGTGGCAAACCAATGAGTACTTTGATTGTACCACAAACAACCCAATATGTGGAACAAGGCAGTAATGAAGCATTATATAACACTAGTAGGCAGTTTTGCGGAAAGTGGATTTTCCCTGGTGTAATAACAAGATCAACTTCTCGTACGGGCATGCATCATAAGGTATGTGATAACCATGTGAACAGGTTACATATATCAATATCAACTGAGGGTTGAACAACTCATGTTCTGCCAGCATGCCAAGTCGCCTGACTTAGTCCAGGCATCACATTACTCACGTAACCGCCTTCCTATCACATGCACACTGTTTGGTAAACATGGATGTAGCCCAACACGAGCCATCCAACTATCCTTGACCGTGGACACGACTATTAACATAGTTTTACACTCTGCAGAGGTTGGACACTTTACTCACAAGACTCGGGAAACTTCCATGTAAAAACACGACTCGCGGCATTTCTCATACCCGAGGTAAGTAACCAAACATCACCTTTTCCATGACGGTACTAGCAAGGAGACCACTTGTTGGTGGCAATCCCTCGTGATGTACATCACATGTATCATCCACGAGGGCACACAATGGTGAGCCCGATGTCTATGAAAACAACCCATGGTCACCCTTTTCGTGGCACGACCCTCTCTCGAGAATGACCATGTCACTCCCACCACTAGTAATGCAGGCTCTTTACTAGCACCAACCATAGTAATTAGCAAAGCCCCACACCATAAGAGGTATCGTGGTCATGCATGTAAGGTTGGAGTAACGGTCGCAACTTAAACCAGTCCGGTTTTGAAAACAACACAGTCACTAGCCTCGGTATACCACTTCTTTCTCAAGTGGCTACCTAGCACACACCATCTCCCTTGGCTATTAGTGGCACCCGGCATGGTCTTCGTAAAACCTTTGAAATCACTTTCCTTTAAGGTCACCATGCATGTTCCCAATCCCATGCGTAGCACTACTAGCAACCTAACTACATCCCCCCTGCATAACCCTCATAGGTCGGTAGGGTTATGTCAAGTGCAAGTATCAATGAGGATCTATCGGAAACAACTCAATGAGGTACTTACTGATTCAACATGATCTTATACATCAGAATGAAATTCTGAATATGACATGCATGAAAATAACTTCTTAGGAATGGTCAAGGGGCTGCTTGCCTTGCTCAACAAAGTCTCCGGGGTCTTCAAACTTTTCAGGTTCAAGTCCCTCATCTACAATGCAAATCGTGAAAATAATAGCGGGCAAAAATAAGCACTCAACTAAAAACAGAGAAAATAATCTACTAAGAAAAATCTCATGACGTTTTTGTAAAGTACTAGGGTGAGTATGGGTACTGCCAAAACTGTTGGGTTTATTTTGAGTGTAAAAAGTTGTAAAAATCATTTTAAAATAGTGTTATAATGCCCCAAACAAGGTTTTCAAATAAAATATTGCATGCAACTTACTTTAAAAATTACACAAGTGGCATCCTAAAATACTACATTGTATTACAAGATTTTAGGTGGAGGAATATTTGGATTTGGACAATACTTAACTCTCTGGAACTTTTGTGAAATAGAGTTAAAAATAAAAAGGAAATGGCTGCAGCACCCAGGAGAGAGGAGGCCAGCAACTAGGCCGGCCCACAGGCCAAGCAGCCGAGGGGAACCATGCAACAATGCCCCACTAGGTTCAAACCTGATGGGTAGGGCCCACAGGCCAGCAAGAGAGAGAGGGGCCCAGGGGCCAATGAGAGAGAGAGGGCCCCGAGGCTGATGGTTGGACTCCACGTGTCGGGTTCGTCGTCAACCTCTCGCCATAGGGTGGCGAGGCTCACCGGCGGCGATAGGGACCACGACAAGGCAAGCTGATGACGGAAATGGACTCAAGGGCGAGTCGTCGATCTAGTGGAGTTGGAAAGGGCCGCCGGAGCGCAGGGAATCGCCGGCGACGAGATCCCATAGCAGAGTAGCTTTGGTATGTGGTCATCAGGGTCGTTTGCTTCAGCAAAAAGGACGAGGAAGACGGGGAAATGCATCGGAAGTGCAGCGGGAAGCCGAAGGAGGAAGAAGGACGACCTGAGGGGCTTCCTACAGTGAGATCGACGGCAGGCCGAAGCGACAAAGCT
This sequence comes from Hordeum vulgare subsp. vulgare, assembly GCF_904849725.1. Lineage (NCBI taxonomy): Eukaryota > Viridiplantae > Streptophyta > Magnoliopsida > Poales > Poaceae > Hordeum > Hordeum vulgare. The sequence continues at coordinate 293,056,768 of NC_058520.1, read as the reverse complement.
CCGGCTCGATCTCGAGCTCAGAGAGCTTTGGGGGCAAACTTGGGGCACTCACGCACGATTGTGAGGGGAGAGGGATGAGACGGGAGAGATGGTCTTGGGGGAGCCTTATATAGGCGGGGCATGAGACCACTAGGGACCCGTGCGCCTGAGCTGGCTGCAACGACCACTGGTGTCGGGGGGAGGAGAGAGGGATGGCTCGGGGCCTTCCTGGGGGTCATCCAGGACGATGGGGGGGGGAGAGAGAGAGGAGATATGAGAGCGCACGCGAGCAAGCGCATGCATTGCCCAGTTTGGGCGGCATCGGGTGCGACTCGGGGAGCTGCTGTAGGGGGAGAGAGGAGAGGGCCCGCAGCTTGGCTTGTCATGGATGCCAAGGCGCCTCGATTGGCGCAATGAGGGAGGCTCGAGGTGGCCTGGGGGCACGCGCAGCCCTGACCCGTCCTCGGCCGTCACTGTAGCACGCTCTAGAGCATGACTTTGGCCAGCATGACTGCGCCTTTGTCGTGCTCTCGCATGTCATGCAGTGTCCAATGGTTGTGGGGGATAATAAAGAAAGGGGAGAGGCTTGGGATGCTTTTTTGGGAAAGCTAGGGGTGGAGGAGAGCAGAAAGAGAGGGAATAGGTGCCTGTCCAGGGGCTTGCATGTGGGTTTTCTCCCCTGCATTCATGGAGTTGGGCGCCATGAAGCTAACTGGAGAAGAATGGGGTCACCCTATAGTTGTGGTTAAAATTTGGGGTAAAGGGGACAAGTTTTGAATGCTCTAGGAGCTGATTTGGTTATCTAGCAGATGGTGTTTGATTGGGTTTTGGGCAAGACTTCTTTGCCTAAATGTTGTGGAACTTAATAGGATGATATGAGAGATAAAATAAATAGGGATCAAGAAGTTTGCGCTCATTTGAGAATAGTTGGCAATGTAAACATGGAAATCCTTAGAAGTGGACAAAATCAGACTCCGATGAACAAAAGTGATCAAATGAATTCCCACAAATGCACAACTTGGTGTAGCGTCCTTATTTAGGGGCTAGATCACACTCGTAAAGTTTGGGGCCAATTGGATAAACTTGGCATTGTAAAGTTTCTCAAATTTAACTATGGGCGGAGAGGGTTTTGGGGGTACTTTGGTGAATCAAACCAACTTGGATTGGTATGAAACTTTGCAGGATCACCACTTTTATCATCCGTGCCTTGCGAGAATTTTCTTGGAATTCATTGAGAATATTTCATATGGAAACATTTCAAAAGCTTGAAATAGGTAGAAAGGGTTTAGAGGGGTTTTGTACAATATTTTGAACATTACCATGTGTTGAAACTCTTATGTATGGAAAATATTTGTCCACTCGGGTTCCCTAAATTTTCTCAAATATTTTTAAGTGATAAAATAATGTTTCCCTATAAAATACCATTTTTGGCTTCAAAAAGATGTGTTTAAATGAAATAGAAAAATAACTTTCAATATTTTTTTTATAGTTTTGGGAAACCTTTTTGATAATAGGTTCCAAATAAAAACTTTCGGGTAAGGCATCTCTCCTAAATTGGGGACTTGTAGTGCAGATCTCAAATCAGGGGTTTGAGAAAGCTTAAATTGATAAATGCCTTTTACGGAAATAGTAATTTATAAAAAAATAGTTTTCTGGTTCTATTAACATGGCCTGATCATTGGGCAAGGGTTTGGGGTCAAGGATATAGATTATATAGAGGAAAATAACTATAGTGATTCAAAAGTCATCCAGTCACGCAAGCAAGAAGAAACGAAATCAACCATCACAAATATGCAAAAATTTATAATTGGCTCGAATTTTTATAAAAACATAATGTGGCAAAGTGGTACAAACACTTGGTGTGACAGACCTACCCCCTTACAAGAATCTTGTCCCTGAGATTCCTAGGCTAGGCGCTAAAAAGAGAAGGAAACTATGATGTGAGGTAGTCTTCACGCTCCCATGTTGCTTCTACTTTAGTGTGCTTGCTCCACTAGACCTTGAAGTACTTGATGGTGCAGCTTCTGTGCAACGCTTGGCTTCATCTAGGATGCGGATTGGTCTCTCACGATAAGTGAGGTCTGGCTGAAGATCGATGGCTTGGTGATCGTTATCCTTGTAGAGCTCCGGGCGGTTGGGAATTTGGAGGCACTTCTGGAGCTGCGATACGTGGAAGACTTTGTGCACATCCAAGAGCTCGGAAGATAGCTCTAGCTGATAAGCGACTACTCCTCACCTTTTGGTGATCTTGAAGGGGAGGATGTATCTTGGTGCAAGCTTTCCCTTGACCTGGAAGCGCTTTGTTCCCTTGAGAGGCGTAACTCGAAGATAGACATAGTCCCCAACACGGAAACTCATGTCTTAGCGATGAGAGTTGGTGTAGCTCTTTTGTCTTGACTTGGCGGCCCCTAGACATTCCTGGACGAGTTGAATTTTCTCTTCTACTTGAAGGAGGACATCTTGTCCAAAGACCAGCCCTTCTCCCATTTCTGTCCAGTTGAGGGGAGTGCGGCACTTGCACCCATACAACACCTCAAATGGTGCCATCTAAAGGCTGGGCTGATAGGTGTTGTTGTAGGAGAATTCGACAAAGGGCAAACAATCTTCCCCCTTGGCTATATATGCCAAGACACATGTATAGAGCATATCCTCGAGTATGCGGTTTACTCGTTTCGTCTGTCCGCCTGTCTAAGGGTGAAAAGCGGTGGTGAAGGATACCTTGGTCCCCAAGGCCCTGTGAAATCTGTTCCACAACCTCAAGCTAAACTAGGTTCCTCGATCTGAGTTTTTTCAACTCAGTCCTTGTGTAGGTCGTTTTGACAGGAATGAAGTGGGCCACCTTGGTCAGGTGATCGACAATAACCAAAATGGAATCATGTCCCTTGCTTGATCTGGGCACACCTGTGATGAAAAATATTTTGACCTTGTCCCACTTCCTTTCAGGCACATTGAGAGATTGTAGCAGTCCTGCGGGTCCCTCATGCTCAGCCTTGACCCTTTGGCATACGTCACACTTAGTGACATAAGAAGCTACCTCTCTTTTCATGCCATGCCATGAGAATCTTGCCTTGAGGTCTTGGTACATCTTGGTTCCTCTAGGATGGATGGAATAAAGAGTGTCATGGGCTTCTTGCAAGATCAGGGTCTTGAGCTCAACTTTGTTGGGTATGGAGATGCGGTTCCCAAACCATACAACTCCTTGTTCATCCACGGAGGATCCTCGGGCCTTGCCATTCTTGATCTTCTTCTTGATACCCTCGATGCTCTTGCGTCCCTTTTGAGCTTCCTTGATGTCATCCATCAGCATAGTCTACGCTTTGAGGTTGACCAGAAATCCTGCTGCGACTAGTTCCAATCCGAAGCTCTCAAGTTCCTCATACAAGGCATGCAGCCTTTCCTTGATCATAGCATTCAAGGAACAAGCCTTCCTACTCAACGCATCAACCACCACATTGGCCTTCCTGGGGTGGTTTTGAACACTGAGGGCATAATCTTTGATCAACTCCAACCATCTTAGTTGCCTCATGTTCAATTCCTCCTGAGTAAAAATATACTTTAGATTATTTTGGTCGGTGTATATCTCACATCGCTTTCCCAGAAGGTAATGCCGCCATGTCTTCAAGGCATGGACCACTAGCGCCAGCTCAAGATCATGAGTGGCATAGTTCTCTTAGTAAGGGCATAGCTGTCTGGATAGATATGCCACGACTCTCCCTTCTTGCATTAGGACACCACCGATCCCCGTCCTCGCTGCATCACACTATATCACAAACTCCTTGTGAATATGAGGGGTGGCCAAAATTTGGGCTGTTGTGAATCTCTTTTGAGCTCCTGGAAACTTTCCTCACACTTCGGCGTCCATTCAAACTTCTTTTCCTTCTTCAAGAGTTGAGTCATCGGACGGGCGATGCTTGAGAATCCTTCAACAAACTTGCGGTAGTATCTCGAGAGTCCAAAGAAGCTTCTGACTTCCTTCACATTGGTTGGCAATTGCCACTCCGTCACGGCTTCAATCTTGGCAGGATCAACTCACAATCCATCTAATGTCAACACATGTACCAAGAACCCAACTTCATGCAGCCAGAACTCACACTTGCTGAATTTGGCATAAAGCTGGTGCTCTCGAAGCTTTTCCAGCACCATCCTCAAGTTTTGTCATGTTCTTCTTGAGACTTGGAGAAGATGAGTATGTCGTCGATGAAGACAACGACAAACTTGTCCAAATACTCCATGAAGACATTGTTCATGAGGTACATGAAGTAGGCTGGGGCATGGTTAACCCAAATGACACGACCGTGTACTCATACATGCCATATCTAGTCACAAATGTTGTCTTCGGGATATCCTCAGGGTCTGAACTTCAACTGGTAGTACCCAGACCTGAGGTCGATCTTGGAGAGCACCTAGGCACCATTTAGCTGATAGAACATGTCTTCATTCTTGGGGAGTGGATACTTGTTCTTTATTGTGACTTCATTGAGAGAGTGGTAATCAATACAAAGCGTGATTGTTCCATCCCTCCTTGACACAAATAGAATAGGCGATCGCCAAGGAGAGGCACTAGGGCGAATGAATCCATTTCCAAGCTGCTCAGCCAATTTCTTCTTCAGTTCAGCCAACTCTTGGATCACATTCTATAGTGTTTCTTATATATATGCATCCTTCTCCCGGCATTAGCTCAATAATGAACTCAATGTCACAATCAGGAGGCATTCCGGGAAGCTCGTCGGGAAATACATCTGGGTATTCACATACCACTCACACTCAATCCAACTCAATCCCCGATAGATAATTAACCTGTGGGGCTTGATTTAAGGTAGGGTTGGGAACATACTTGACTTCGGCTCCTTGGCTATTGGTCATGGTAATAGTCCTCTTGGCACAATCCAATAAGCCTTGGTGCTTGGTTAACCAATACATGCCAAGGATCACATCCAATCCTTGCGACTACACGATGATGAGATTAGCTAAGAAGCCTACCCCGTTAATGTTAATCCCAACTCCTTTACACCCTATCTTGGTCCTCATCACTACACCCATGGTTTGTACCATCATGTGACTACCCAAAGGTGTAGGATCCATAGCACTCTCAAACACAAACTTTTTTGTAACAAAAGAATGTGAAGCACCACAATCAAACAGAACTGTTGCTGGGGTTGAGTTGACGAGGAACGTACCCAGTATGCCATCCGAGTCCTACTCAGCTTCCTCGATAGAGACGTGATTCCCATGACCTTTGCCATTCTTGGGCATGTTGCGGGGAGCTTGGTTCTTCGGTGGCGCTCCACGGCCTTGTCCCTGGTTTGGCACATTGGGGCGGGGTGCATCCGGCTTCTTGTTGGGCACTGCTTCAAGATGTGTCCAGGCTGACCACACCCAAAGCCTATGACTAGACTGAAGTTGTTGGTCTTGCCGCCAGTGCTATTACTAGGATTGTTGTATACTGGCCTGGGGTTGGCATACTGCTGAGGATGGTAGCTTGAACGAGGTGCAGGAGTCCTGGATTGTTGAGGCTGATAGTTTGGCTTTGCGGGGGCTGATTGCAGGGGCGAGTCTTCTGGTTTTTGGGACTGTCGATGTTGATAATCTTGCGTTTGCGTGTGTCTTCCATGGCACAATCCTTGTATTCAAGCATGGGAGCCTTGTTCACCATCTCAAAGAAGGTTCGGTAGTCACATGCAACAAGTTGATACTACAGAGATTGGTGAAGCCCTTCCATGAAGTGTTCTATCTTAGCTGCCTCAATGCTGACATCATTAGGCGCATATCTTGACAAGAGGTTCAACTTCTACACGTACTCCTTGATAGATCCATTTCCTTGATTCAGCGCTTGAAATTCCTTCTTCTTGATAGCCATAATCCCTGAAGGGATATGGGCAGTGCGAAATCCTTGCTTGAAATCATCCCAGGTGATCACACACTTGCCTTGCATGACCTTGAATCCATCCCACCAAGCTGTGGCAGTACCTCCAAGGCAGTTAGAGGCATAGAGAACTTTCTCACAGTCCTCATTGTAGTTGACCAATGCAAGGAGGTCCTCCATGGTGCAGATCTAGTCATCAGCATCCAAAGGTTTAGCTATCTCTGTGAAGGTCGGGGTGAACTCTTCATGAACTCTAACAGAGTGGAACATCCATTGTCATTCCCATCTTGCTGCTGCTTGTTCACGAGAACCTGAGCCATCTGCTGGATAGCGGCATTGTTGGCTTGGCATTCATCCCTAAGAACATGGAGAAACTAATCCATGGTCATGTTCTCTGGTGGAGGCAGTGGTGGGGGAAGATTGCCTGGTGGGTGCTCCTAGTGACCTCCAGCTTGAGCAGACCCACCGACTCCTGGATGCTGGCTAGAGTTGTCGGCGCTAGGGTTGCCAAAAGTACTGGTGCGAGTAGCAGTCACCATCTTGTTTGGAGTGGCCAAGTCAAACAACCGGAATAGATTAGAGAAATAGCAACAAGAAGAAAATGCTCCTAAGGGGTTAGTACAGTGCAATTGTGTCAAACAAGGATCGAAAGACTAAACACATAAAATTAAGATAAGATAGGCGATTTAGTTGCTCACATGTTGCCTAAAGCAAAACTACAACTTGCATCAAAATACAAACAGTAAAACAAAAAACTAGCACACATGGTTTCGTATGAACCATTACACGGACTCGACTTCGCATGAGGTATACATAGCTTATACTACCCTAGGGGTTCCCGGACTCAAGTAGTGGAGTGCTTGGTCTCGTACTCACACTGCTCTAGGTCTTTCGCCTGGTCATCATTCGTGCAGGTATCGTCTCCTCTCTAGGGGGTTGTAGAGCAGGCAGGTCCATCCCGGTGACACTTTGCCAGTAGATCGGTGAAGAGCTCATGATACTCCTTCGCACTCATGTTGTGACTACGTGTGGGTGCGCCTCTAACTGGGGGTACTCCTCCTCTATAAGCGACGGCGGGTCGTACCTTAGGGACTCCATCCTTCTTGATCTTGTCTTACTTCGTCTTTGCTTGTTGGAGTAGCTCACGAGTGTGATGAAGTTCCTGGCGGAGCTTCACAGACTCCTTTATTGGTTATGAGCTAGTCTGTTGGCGAAGAGGCTAAAGTAGGTCTGGAACCTGAGCGGTGTTCGGTTCTCCAGGGATGGAATCAACATCCAACTCTCGCCATCATCATCCTTCCCAAAAGGGAAGTGGCAAGTAGTCGGATCGTCATCCATTATTGGAAGGATGTCTCGAAGGTGGATGAGAGCCTTCCCCGCAGTTGTCTCGACTGCTAACACCAAAGTATCCATTTGTGGCTCTTTAAAGAACCAACTCGTCGGGGGAGTCATTTTCCTCTGCGACAACATCGACAGGGTACTCCTTCGTAGTGGCATCGACCCAGTGCTCGTGGTAGAGGAAAATAGGTAGTTGGCAGAACAGGCACTTCTCGAGGCTAACCTCGAGGAGTAGGGAAAAGCCGGATACTAGGAGATCTTCGGGTACGCGGCCCTATACATGGTTTAAGGGGAGGTATCTGTAAAGCTTTTTGAAAATAGAATGGAAGAGGCAAGAAGTGTGAAACTTCTAAGTATAGATGCTAGGTATAGTCTTTGGAAATAGGTTCATCCTAACTAATGTCCATTGCTAACTAAGGCTTCCTATAGTCAAGGTGGCATTTATACCAGCTCCATGGGGAACCCGACTCATGAGTCGTAATCACCGAATGCACGTGTACAGTGATCCCAGAGAGCAATGCTCACTGAACACACAGACGCTGAAATACAAGTCTTACATCCTTACATACAGTCTGATACAAATAAAGACCGTTACGGTCAAGTCTTCCATAGATAGGGCCTCAAAGGGCGACACACCAAACATAACTAGCAGCAGAATTCTTGAACGGAAGCGTGAACCCTTGGTATCTGCCTTAATCTACAAGCATTCTGACTGGGAAGCGTCCTAGTTTGCATGTTCGTCACTGATGAACTCTTCTCCAAGTCCCTTCTCTTCCATGCCTGGCCAATTAAATTACGAGTGGCAAGCCAATGAGTACTTCCAATGTACTCACAAGCAACCCAAGATGTGGATCAAGGCAATAATGAAGAATGATATAACACTAGTAGGAAATTTTGCAGAAAGCAGATTTTTCCCCGATGCAATAACATGATCAACTTCTTGTACGAGCATGCATGATAAGGTAAGTGATGACCATGTGAACAGGTTACATATATAAATATAAATTGAGATCTTAACAACCCATCTTCTCCAATCATGCCAACTCATCCGACTTAGCACATGTATCATATTACTCACATAACTACCTTTCTCTCACACGCACACTGTTTGGTAAACATGGACGTAGCCCAAGAGCGCTCATCCAACTGTCTTTGACCGTGGACATGTCTATTCGAATAGTTTTACACTCTGAAGATATTACACACTTTACCCACAAGACTCGGGAAACTTCCGTGTCAAGACATGACTCGCGGGACTTCTCATACCCGAGGTAAGTACCCGAACATCACCTTGTCCATGATGGTACTAGCAAGGAGTCCACTTGTTGGTGGCAATCCCTCATGATGTACATCGCACTTATCATCTATGAGGTCATGCAACAGTGTGCCTGGCGTTCGTGAAAAAACTCGTGGTCGCCCTTTTCTTGGCATGACCCTATTTGGAGAATGACCATCTCACTCCCTCCACCAATAATGCGAGCTCTTTACTAGCACCAACCATAGTAATCAGCAAAGCCCCGTCCCATAAGAGGTATCATGGTCGTGCATGTAAGGTTGGAGTAATGGTCGCAACTTAAACCAATCCGGTTTGAAAACCACACACTCACTAGCCTTGGTACACCACTTCTTTCTCAAGTGGCTACCTAGCTCACACCATCTCCCTCGGGCATTAGTGGCACCTGACGGGGTTTTCTTAAAATCTTTGAAATCACTTTCCTTTATCATCACCATGCATGTTCCCAATCCCATGCATAGCACTACTGGCAACCTAACTACATCCCACCCTCGTAACCCTAATAGGTATGTAGGGTTATTCTCAAGTGCAAGTGTCAACGAGGAGCAATCAGAAACAACTCACTGAGCTAGTTACCAATTCAACATGATCTTATGCATCGGAACGAAATGCTAGATATGACATCCATGAAAATAATTTCTTAGTCTTGGTCATGGGGCTGCTTGCCTTGCTCAACAAAGTCTGCGGGGTCTTCAATGTTTTCTGGTCCAAGTCCCTCATAAACAACAAAATCTACTGTCGAAATAATATCGAGCAAAAATAAGAAGTCAATTAAAAACAAAGAAAATAATTTACTCAGAAAAATGTCACACCGTTTTTGTAAAATTCTTAGGTGAGCACGGGTACTGCCAAAATTGTTGGGTTTATTTTTGGAGTGTAGAAAGTTGTAAAATTCATTTTCATAGTGTTAAAATGCCCTAAACGAGGTTCTAAAATAAAATAGTGCATGGAACTTACTGTAAAAATTACACAAGTGGCATCCTAAAATACTACATAATATTACAAGATTTTAGGTGGAGGAATATTTGGATTTGGAAAAATATTTAACTCTATGGAATTTTTGCCAAACTGAGTTAAAAATAAAAATAAAAATGCTGGAGCACCCCGGCCACAGTCGGACAACAACTAGACCTGCTGAGAGGCCAACTAGCCCAAGCGAGCCAAGCAACCGCGCCACGCCAGGTTCAAACCTGACGGGCGGGGGCCATGGGCCAGCGAGTGAGAGAGGGGCGAGGGAGAGGCGCGGGAGTTTGACGGTTGGACCCCACGTGTCGGGTCTATCATCAACCTCTCGCCAAAGGGCGGCGAGGCTCACTGGCGGTGATAGGGACCACAACGAGGCGAGTCGATGATGGAAATGTACTTAGAGACGAGTCGATGGTCTGGTGGAGGTGGAAATGGCCGCGTGAGCGTAGGGAGTCGCCGACAAAGAGATCCCACGACGAAGTAGCTTCAGGAGGTGGTCCCCGGGGTTGTTTCCTGCAGCAAAAAGGATGAGGAAGAGGGGAAAACGCATCATAAGTGCAGGGGGAAGCCAAAGGAGGAAGAAGGAGGGCTGGAGTGCCTTCCGACCGTGAGATCGACGGTAAGCCAAAGCGGCAGAGCTCCGGATCAATCTCGAGCTCATAGAGCTTTGGGGGCGAACTGGGGCACTAGAGCATGATTGGGAGGAGGGGAGAGGGACGAGAGGGGAGAGGGGGGGGGGTCTCGGGAGCCTTATATGGGCGGGGCAAGAGACCACCATGGACTCGTGCGTCGGAGCTAGTTGCAACGATCACTAGGGCCAGGGGAGGACACAGGGATGGCTCGGGGCCTTTCTCGGGGCCAGCCATGACCATGAGGGGGGGGGGGGGCAGAGAGAGGAGAGCGCGCGAGAGGGAGAGGGCCGATGGCTTGGCTTGTCGCGGATGCCTAGGCACCTCGACATGTGTGAGGGGGAGGCTCGAGGTGGCTTGGGGGCAGGCGCGGAGCTGACCTGTGCTCGGCCATCACTATAGCATGCTCTAGAGTGCACCTTTGGTCGGCATGATTGCCCTTTGTCGTGCTCTTGCGTGTCTCGTAGTGTCCAACGGTTGCGGGGGAGAATAAACAAAGGGGAGAGGCTTGGGATGCTCTCGAAAGCTAGGAGTGGAGGAGAGCAGAGAGAAGAGGGAATGAGTGCTTGTCCAGGGTCTTGCACATGGGGTTTCTCCACTTCATTCATGGATCTGGGCGCTAGGAATCTTACTGGAGAAGCTTGTGGTCACTTTGTAGTTGTGCTAAAAATTTGGGGTAAAGGGGAGAAGTTTTGAATGCTCTAGGAGTAGATTTTGTAATCTGGAAAAAAGGTGCTTGATTGGGTTTTGGGCAAGACTTTTTTGCCCAAATGTTGTTTAACTTAACATGGCTCACCAAGTTTGAGCTCATTTGAGCAAAGTTGGCAATGTAAACATGAAAGTTCTTAGTAATGGACATAATCAGATTCCTATGAACAAAAGTGATCAAATAAACTCCCAAAAATGCACGACTTGTTGTATTATCCTTATTTGGGGGCTAGATCATTCTGGTGGAGTTTGGGGATAATTGAATGAACTTGGCAATGTAAAGTTGCTCAAATTTATTTTTGGACACACAGGGTTTTGGGATACTTTGGTGAATCAAACCAACTTGGATTGGGATGAAACTTTGCAGGATAACCACATTTATCGTTTGTGCCTTGCTAGAATTTTCCTAGGATTTATTGAGAATATTTCACATGAAATAATTTCACAAGCTTTAAATTGGCAGAAAGGGTTTAGAGGCGTTTTGTCCAATATTTTGAATATTACCATGTGTTTAAACTCCTATGTATGGAAAATATATGTCCACTGAGTTTCCCTAAATTTTCTCAAATATTTTTGATGTGATAAAATAATTTTTCCCTATGAAATACCATCTCTCGCTTTAGAAAGATGTGTTTAAGTAAAATATGTAAATAACTTTTAGAATAATTATTTTATAGTTTTGTGAAACCTTTTTGATAATAGGTTCCAAATAAGAACTTTGGGGTAAGGCATCTATCCTAAATTGGGGACTTGCAGTGCAGATCTCAAATCTGGGGTTTTAGAAAGCCTAAAATAGATAAATGCCTTTTGTTGAAATAATAATTTAAGAAAAATAGTTTTCTGGTCCTATTCACATGGCGTGATCATTGGGAAAGGGTTTGGGGTCAGGGAGATGGATTATATAGAGGATAATAACAATAGTGATTCAAAACTCATTCGGTCACGCAAGGAAGAAGCAACCAAATCAACCATCAAAAATATGCAAAAAGTTTTAATTGGCTCCATTTTTTATAATAACATAATGTGGCAAAGTGGTACAAACACAGGGTGTGACACATTGTCTCCATCATCCTTTCCTCACTCGGACAGGGCCCTAAATAATGAATAGCATCACACGTCTATTTACTTACAACTCGTTATGAGAAACTACTAAACAATATGACTCTATATGAATGCCTTTGGCAATGTACCAGTATGTGCAATGATCTAGCATAACATGTATGATAATGATGAACAGTGGCTTTGCCACAAATATCACGCAAAGAATATGATAATGAAGGTACTAGTCATATGATGTGATGGTGGAAGTTGCATGGAAATATATCTCGGAATAGCTATGGAAATGTCATGATAGGTCCCAGGTTTGGGTGCACCGCCGAAGTTCGCACTGATCCTCGAGGTGAGAATGGGCGAAGCACAATACCAAAGAGCCTAGAAAATATGAGGTAGTGAGAGCGCGTACATCCATGGATTCATGTTAGTCATAAATAACTCACATACTTATTGCAAGGTTTTATTATCTCTCTAGAAGCAAAGTACTATTCGCATGCCCCTAGGGGGGAGGTTGGTAGGAGTTAACCATCGCTCGCCCCCAACCTAAGCACAACAAGATTTCAACGAGGAATAAGAATGCTCACACATCATCACCATGAGATAACCAATATTTAGATGAAAAACAAATTAACATCCTTTAACTATTGATATTTTTGCTAACCAATAATCATGCTCTCATACCCTTTGATATTACCACATCAATATCATTAACCCACAATTTCTCTTTAATGTGCTACATGTGGTTTTGATTATGCACTCCTTGAATACCTATTATTTTTGGACTAGTCTTATAACCCATACAAATTACCATCACTGTTTATTAACTCCCGAATAAAGTTAAGTGAAGAATGAGAGTGAACTTATTTCTATAAAATCTATATGCGAGTGTGCTCTAAAACGGATAAGTGAAGTACAGGAGCAACGACTTAGCTCAAAAGATATAAGCGAAGCACAAAGAGTATTCTAACAAATCATGGTGAACATGTATGTCTCTCAAGTCGATGTGTCCGACAAATAGTGATTGTGCAAAACTAAAAGTAAATAAAACTAAAGCAAATGACGCTCCAAGCAAAACTAATATCATGTGATGAATAAAAATATAGGTCCAAGTGACATACTAATGGATTGGGACAAAAGAGGGGATGCCTTCCAGGGCATCCCCAAGCTTAGATGCTTGAGTCCTCCTAGAATATTACCTTTGGGTTTCTTGGGAGTCCCTAATCTTAGGCTCTTGTCGCTCCTTAATCCTTCAGCCATCGTGATAGCACCCAAAACTTGAAACTTCACCACACAAAACTCAACAGAAAACTCGTGAGTCCATTAGTAGGATAGGCGAACCATAAACATTAGTTACTGTTATAAATTGATTCATAGTTTATTATTGCATAAGGTATTGTATTCTAACTTCTCCATGACTTATACCCCCGATATAATCCATAGTATCATCAAAACAATTAAACTAGACAAGCAAAAAAGGGAATCCGTCTAAAATAGAACAGTCTGTAGTGATCAGCAATGACACCGTACTTCTGTAACTCAGAAAAAACTAAAAATTAGGACAACCTGATAATTTGTATAAAAATAATGTGTAAAAAATTCAGATAGAAAAGATGTTCTAGTAAAATCACAGGTTCTGCACTGGACGCATAAGTTTCTATTTTTACATCGTATCAATTCTACTTATCATTCAAATCATCCCAAAGGTTTTACTTGGCACATACACTAATTTAAACATAAAATCACAATCATTCTAGTATAAATAATCATGTTATCACACACAAACACAAAGTATAACAAGAAAAATAAGATAACTATTGGGTTGCATCCCAACTAGCGCTATTGTTTTACGCCCCTAGCTAGGCATAATGCATTGCTCAAGTGTTGTAGTAATCATGAGAAAAATTCATAGAACTATAGTCATATTACCTTCTCTCAGCAGCAATATTTCTAATAGGTAAACAAACATAATTTAGGAAGCTAAAATTAACAACAATAGGGTCCGTGAGATCTATCTCGGGAGGAGGAGGACGCTTCTCCTTAGGCTTTTCATAAGTAATAGTCAATTCTTCATTGTATAGGTTTCGATAAAGGTACTTCCTCAATTATTTCTCAAGCACATGACCAAATCCAACATTTGGTTTGACAAATTGATCATTGTCTTCGGAAATTTTATCAACTAAGACATTAGGCGAGACCTTCTTTCTAAGGTTGTCATCATAAGCAACATAACCGTTGATCTGAGTTTCTTTATTTCTTCCAAATCATATAGAATTCCATCTATAGATGGGCACTGACCATTAACCCTATAATGAGCAAATACTTCTCTAGTTTTCCATAATGTGATTGAACTTACAAACGAGAGATATTTTTGCTAAACGTTTAGTGGGAGCATCCTGAATATTAGAGAATTCTAGAAACAACCATTCTATGAAGGGATGCATATGAATGAATTGTCTTTCCAATTCAACTATGAGAAAAGATATAACATCCGCATACCTAGTACTTCTAGCAAGAATAGATCTTTTTATCAAGGGAAATGAGCCAACACAAGTGATCAAGTCTTGAATTACACTTCTCCCAATAATATTACCACTACGTATGCGGAATTTCTTTGTTTGCATAATAGGTTCTCCTTTAGAAGGATCATCATCTGCAAGGTTATCATGTTGTTCTTTAGGAACTTTATCAAAATTTCTTTTAGCATTCTCATTACAAGGTGAAGTTGAGTATTCAAGAGCTTCCGCACTAGAGGTGGAAGCACCACTAATTTGAAACTCACACAACATAGCAACTTCAAACAAAGCAAGCAAATAAGAAAACTAGCAAAGGTAAATATTTTTGTGTTTTTGATTTCTAGAGCAAGCATAATATAACATCAAATAAAAATTATAAAAATGAATGATAATTTTCGAGAAGTTACTTGATAGTAATTTGGAGATACACCCCAGCAACGGTGCCAAAAATCCTCCCTGATAGTTGTGATGTGCATTAGGTTTTTCCACGAAGAGGAGCGGATGACACAGAACATTATACATAAGTATTTCCCACAGTGAGAACCAAGGTTATCAAACCAATAGGAGGACCACACAACTCCCATCATCACCGCCTACGCACAAAAGAGGAAACTCTTGCACCCAACGTGGGGAAGAGGGTTTTCAAGCCCCTTGAACTCGTTACTTGCAAAACGATAAGTAGTGTAGATAGATAGTATACATATATTAAAAATAAAACAGTAAATACAAATAATAAAAGTCAGGGAGGAAATAATAGCATTTGTAAATTTATATATGAATAGGTCCAGGGGCCATAGTGTTCTCTAGTGGCATCTCTCTCGAAGAATGCATATGGTGAGTAAACAAATTACTGTTGGGCATATGAATAGGCCCACGAGACTCCGGTTCCTCAGGCTACGTCCTAGGAGACTCCTGCCACACACGTTTCGGCCGACGTGAAGAGGTCCGGATGGGGTGCCTGGCCGGATCGCACTGAGATGCCGGATTGGACTGAGGTGCCGGATTGGACCGAGGGTCCGGGTGGCTGTTCTGTTGATGGCGGGGATGAGTTTACGGATAGTGAGGGTGGCGTGCAAGTGGACGGGGCCACTATGTACAAGCATGGTAGTACACGTCTCCCGGTCGTGCCGGCTACCCGTGAGCAGAGGCCGGTGATTAAGCCTGAATGGGATATGTAAGTACATTTACTCTTTTTTTAGCTTTTGCCTTCAAGTTTCTTCAAATATCTAATGCGTTGACCTTATCATACTGCAGGGTATGGGCACACCCTCGTGGAGTCCGCAAGCCGAACAGCGTCCTTGGTGTGCTTTGCCGGACAAATTTTTCGGGGTTTTTCACATTGCCTGGTGATCGTCAGGTTCCTACACTAGGATTTTCCTGGGAGCACTACCAGGCTGCGCAGGCCCCGCCGGAAGAAATTATAGATGGTGTATTGTGCCACACGAGGGCCGAGATGGTGATCAAGAGCTTTTGGGTAAATTTTCCTTTTACACAATCTAAAATTAATAATATAGCTAATTATTTTACTAATCGATGTTGTCTCGTTTGATTGCACACCTTCTATAGATGTGAGGAGGGATATGAGGAGGAGGCGGCCAAGGTTCTCGAGGCCGAGTGTAGGAGATTATTACAGAACTTACGCCACGAGGCTCGGCCGCAGGCTATTCAAGACTACTATGCCACGCGTGTTATTAAGAAGCAGAAGAAGGAGTGTCGTGGAAAGTATCTGAAGAAGGAGCAGTACATGAAGGTAATTACCTATTCTTTAGGCCTTCTACGTAGTTTTCTTGATTTGATTCATAAGTGTAGCACTCAAAATTCTTTCTAATAACTTATAGGTGCCCCCGAGATGGAGTGCGGATAAGATGGATTGTTGGGAGGCAATGGTGGATGAGTGGTGCACAGGGAACTGGCGAGCCATCCACGACAATGCGAAGGATCCGCGTAGCCAAATGGTTGGTGTGCCACATCATAAAGTCAACGCCAACTTACTTCAGTTCGGACGAAACTGGGTATGTGGTTTGCTTGATGATTCATGCAATTCCTTCTTCATGCTAGCTTGAGCCCCTTACTAATACTTTGTTCCTCTCTTTTAGGCGCATCACAATAAGACGGAGATGCCACACTTGTACGACCTTTATGGAATGGCCCATAGTGCCTCCTACAAGAAGGCGAAGACATTCTCTGAGTCTGACCTAGATGATCCAAATTACTTCACCAACTTAAATCCAACCAGAAGCTCATGACATACAGGGACACAGGGAAGGCTAGGAAAGGGAAGGACTTTAACCCGAGGCAGGAACCTTTGGATCCAGAGCTGCTGATGATATCTGGTGGTGGTTGGCCCCATGGCTCGATAGCCATTGGAGATGGGATAATAGGTTTTCCACTCACTCTCCCGGACATCAAGGTGCGCCAGTCGAGCTCCTGTCCTGAGATAATGCCTCGTCCACGGCCAGTCGATCTTGTCATCGAGGTTAGTTGTACAGACTCAGAAAACGTTCATCCATTTCATTATGTGTGTGACCATCAATCCTTACTGTGGTAACAAGGAATGGTGTTGCAGGCTGCTCTTGAGAAAGAGAGAGCGACAAACCATCCTGCTCTTGAGAAAGAGAGATTGGCAAGCCACACTGCTCTTGAGGAGAGGGACCGAACCACGTCACGATTGATTGAGGAGGAGAGGGCCCGGAATGACGCGGGTCAATGGGCCCTGTACGAGCTTTTTGTGGTAAGTTTTTTTCACATTAGCCAAATCATATGTGTAATGTATGTTTCATTACTAACTAATACGACCGACTCTTTAGAGTATGTGCGAGAAGAACGGTCAAGTGCCTCCACCGATGCCCATCTCCTCTATGATTGGCATGGTGAGTTTCATTTCAATGGTCATTATAAACTAGTATTAACAATGGAGTGTCATCATGCTAACTGAGACATTGCAAAATATCTTTTCTTCAGAATAACTCCCGACCGGCATCGCACGACCCTTCTCCAGGGAAACCTTCTCCAAACGAAGCTGCCGTGAGCAACCCTGGTGTTTCTCCTCCTTGATGACCACGACGGTAAGTTTTCTCTAGTTCATTTTTTACATAATTAGATAATTTAGCTCCAAGAAGAGGAGAAGAGGAGAAGAAATAGAAAAAATGGAAAGAAGGAAGAAGAAGAAGAAGAAGAGAAGAAGAAGGAGAACGTGGAGGAGGATATGAAGGAGAAGGAGGAGGAGGAGAAGAAGGAGAAGGAGGAGAAGGTCACCTTCTCCTCCTTCTCCTCCTTCTTCCTCTTCTTCTCATTCTTCTTGATTTCTTCTTCTTCTTCTCATCCTCCTCTTTCTTCTCCTATTTCTTATTCTCCTTACCTTATTTTCCCCAACAATGAGATAATTAGCCCATTTACCTCCAAAATGACATAATAAGCTCAAAATGGCATAAAAACCTTGGTTAGCTCATGAATATTATATTCTTAGCTTGTTTTCCTATAAAATGACATAATTAGCACATTTAGCTCCAAAATGATATAATTAGATAATTTAGCTCCATCAAGAGGAGAAGAGGAGAAGAAATAGGAAAATTGACAAGAAGGAAGAAGAATAAGAAGAAGAGAAGAAGAAGGAGAAGGAGGAGTAGGAGAAGAAGGAGGAGAAGGAGCCTTCGCCTTCTCCTCCTTCTCCTCCTTCTTCTTCTTCTTCTTCTTCTTCTTCTTCTTCTTCTCCTCCTTCTTCTTGATTTCTTCTTCTTCTTCTCCTTCTCATCTTTCTTCTCCTCTTTGTTATTCTTCTTACCTTATTTTCCCCAACAATGACATAATTAGCCCATTTAGCTCCAAAATGACATAATAAGCTCAAAATGGCATAAAAACCTTGGTTAGATCATGAATATTATATTCTTAGCTCGTTTTCCTCTAAAATGACATAATTAGCCCACATAGCTCCAAAAAGACATAATTAGATAATTTAGCTCCAAGAAGAGGAGAAGAGATAGGCAAAATGAAAAGAAGGAAGAAGAAGAAGAAGAGGAGAAGAAGGAGAAGGAGGAGGAGGAGATGAAGGAGAAGGAGGAGGAGGAGGAGAAGGAGGAGAAGATCACCTCCTCCTTCTCCTCCTTATCCTCCTTCTTCTTCTTCTCCTTCTTCTTCTTCTCCTCCTCCTCCTCTTTCTTATCCTCGTTTCCTTATTTTCCCCAACAATGAGATAATTAGCCCATTTAGCACCAAAATGACATAATAAGCTCAAAATGGCATAAAATCCTTGGTTAGCTCATGAATATTATATTCTTAGCTTGTTTTCCTCTAAAATGACATAATTAGCCCATATAGCTCCAAAAAGACATAATTAGATAATTTAGCTCCATCAATAGGAGAAGACGAGAAGAAATAGGAAAAATTAAAAGAAGGAAGAAAATGAAGAAGAAGAGAAGAAGAAGGAGAAGGAGGAGTAGGAGAAGAAGGAGGAGAAGAAGGAGAAGGAGGAGAAGACCTTCTCCTCCTTCTCCTTCTTCTTATTCTTCTCCTTATTCTTGATTTCTTTTTCTTCTTCTTCTCCTCCTCCTCTTTTGTCTCCTATTTCTAATTCTCCTTACCTTATTTTCCCCAACAATGACATAATTAGCCCATTTAGCTCCAAAATGACATAATAAGCTCAAAATGGCATAATAACCTTGGTTAGCTCATGAATATTATATTCTTAGCTTGTTTTCCTCTAAAATGACATAATTAGCCCATATAGCTCCAAAAAGACATAATTAGATAATTTAGCTCCAACAAGAGGAGAAGACGAGAAGAAATTGGAAAAATGAAAAGAAGGAAGAAGAAGAAGAAGAAGAAGAGAAGAAGAAGGAGAAGGAGGAGGAGGAGAAGAAGGATAAGAAGGCTCCTCCTTCTTATCCTTCTTCTCCTCCTCCTCCTTCTCCTTCTTCTTGATTTCTTCTTCTTCTTCTTCTTCTCCTCCTCTTTCTTCTCCTCTTTCATATTCTCCTTACCTTACTTTCCCCAACAATGACATAATTAGCCCATTTAGCTCCAAAATGACATAATAATCTCAAAATGGCATAAGAACCTTGGTTAGCTCATGAATATTATATACTTAGCTTGTTTTCCTCTAAAATGACATAATTAGCTCAGAAACATCATATGTTATTCTTGTTCTGACTTTCTTATTCACATTTTTGCAGATTGGATGTACTACATGCATGGAAGCTGGCATTCATGGAGTGCCTTATTAGTTCGAGTTTTCATTTTAGTTGATGAACAATGTCGAACTATATGTATATGTATATATGGATGAACAGTGTAAAACTTTGTATGTTGGTTCTTTTAATATATGGGATGTACATTGATGAACTTTATATGTATATCATATATGTGTGGTGAACTATATATATGTGTTGTGAAATATATATCATATATGTGATGTGAAATATATATATATATATATGTTGTGAAATAATAAAAATCAAACAAAACAAAAGCTATATGGGCTCTTTGCCGTCTGTGAGCTGATGGCAAAGCCCTTTGCCATCAGCTGGCTGACGGCAAAGGTGCCACATAGCACCTAGCTGTGCACCCTGGGGGGGCAGCAGCAGCTGCCCATATAGCTTTTTTGTCGTCTGCTGCCCGGGGAAGCAGACGACAAAGGGGATGAGGGAGGCAGACGGCAAAGGGGATGAGGGAGGCAGACGGCAGAGGGGTTGGGGAAAGCAGACGACAAATGGGATGAGGGAGGCAGACGATAAAGCCTCCGTTAGCCCTAACGGAGGCGTTGCCTGACGGCTGCCGTCTCAAATTATTTGCCAACTGCTCGGTGCGAGATACTCACGGCAAAGAGCTTTGCCGTCCGCTTAGGGTAGGCTGACGGCAAAGAAGCTACAATGTCGTCGTAAGCTGACGCAAAATCTTTGCCGACATGTGTTCTCTTTGCCGTTTGTGGATTAATCAATGCCGTCGGTGGAGTCCTCTTTGCCGTTTTTGTTATGGCGGACGACAAAGAAGCTAATTCCTGTAGTGTTATGCAATATTCATTCACAGAAATATTCATATGTATATATGCATCATGTCCATAAGCAAGTAGACTGACTCCTTCCTGCATCTACTACTATTACTCCATCCGTTGACCGCTATCCAGCATGCATCTAGAGTATTAAGTAAAATAGAGTAATGTTTGGAGAACAATGACATGATGTAGACAGAGTAAACTCAAATAATAAGTTTGGAGATATTTACGAATATAAAATAATGATGCAAATAAGAATCATATAATTCAGAAAAGACTCAAATATTTATCATGAATAATCTTAACGTAAAGCCACATTTCATTGGATCCCAACAAACGCACCGCACAAAGTGATTACAACGAATAGATCATCGTGAAGATGCAATGAACTTTGTATTGAAAAACATAAATATATATATATATAGATAGATAGATAGATAGAGCCATCTATATACTATCTATGGACCGGTAGGTCTGCGGTAGACTACTCACACATCACCATGGGAGCAACAAGGTTGATGTAGAGGCCCTCCATGGTCGACCCCACCCCCCTCTGGCATGACACAAGAATAGGGCAACAGATGGGCACACGGCGGAACACATACTTGTGGCAGTGGAGGAACTGTTTGGGGAGCCCCTAGGGTTTTCAAAATATATGAGAATTTATAAGCCAGAGAATGGGGTTAGTAGATGAGGGGGTAGCCCAGAAGCTAACAGGACATAGCCACCCCCATGGGCGCGCCTTGTTGGCTTGTGGGGCCCTCGTGTGCCCCTGGCCTTCTTCCAAGTCTTCCACGTCTTCTTTTGGTCAAGAAAAATCATCAAAACGTTTCGTGGTATTTTGACTCCGTTTGGTACTGTAAACCTGAAAAATAAAAAACATTTAGAAAACACCAACTCTCACTTGGCACTCGGTTAATAGGTTTGTGCTAAAAAATAATATGAATCATCAAATAAATACACAAAAATATCATAGAATGATATTATTATAGCATGGAACAATAAAAAATTATAGATACATTGGAGACATATCAGCGAGCTGGATATCTGTCATCGAATATACGAGCCATTAATAGCCCCAATCTTACATCAGACCACACATGACCCATGTGTAGCGCCGGTCATTAACGGGCCGAAAGGCACATTAGGCTACAAATGGTCCAACGTTACAATGTGTCGCTTATAAGCTGAAATGCAAATCTGGCAAAAAATGGCCCAATTCCTACACAAATCGTTTATTGGCTGAAAGTATCATTAGGTCGTATATGAGCCCAATGTCACACCTTGTTTTCACTTCACTTTTACTATAGTTCAAAAATTTAAAACTTTTCAAAAACCAATGTTGTGAGTGCCATGGTTGTCATTGTATGCTTGTATGCTTGATTGTGTAATATCAAAATCATATTTTTCATAACCTAAATATTCTCAAAATCATTTTCTTATTTCTGACTATTTCAAAACCCTGCTTTGGGTTGCGCTACAAGTCCTTGGCAACAAGGGAGTGTTTTCACCCAAAGATGGTGATCTGATTTTAAAAATATTTTAGCTCACCAAAACCATAAAATAATTATTTAATAAATTATTTTCCTATTTTATTTGCATGTCTATTTCTGAGGCGAGAAATGATATTCCTATATGGAAAAATACTTTTCTGTCTTAGAAAAATCTGACAAAATTTGGAGATACTCAGAGGACATATATTTTCCATACATAAGATTTTCATCCCCTATTTATATTCAAAATATTTGATTAAATCCTTGAAAACCTATTATGTCTGTTTTGATCTTTTGGAATATTTCCAATAAAATCCTATCAAATTCCAGCAACCTTCCCAAGCTATATTTAGTGGCCACACCAAGTTTCACGTCATTCCAAGGTGGTTTTGTTGAAACATCTCTACATTGCAAAGTTTATCCAGAACCAAGTTGAAACATCTCTACATTGCAAAGTTTATCCAAATTGGTTGAAACTTTGCAGGAGTGTTCAACACCCCAAATGAGGAGTCTCTACCAAAAATGGGATTTGTAGGAGGTAATCTACCCACAATCCCTTTGGAAGGGACATAACTGCCATTTGGGGGGAGATTTCTAGTTTGCATTGCCAAACTCATCCAATGAGGCTCAAATTTCGTTGAGTATCTTATTTTTGCACACAAGCTAATCCTATTAACTCTCGCCACCAGTGGTGAGGTATTGCTACTCCAAACACCCGTCGAACACCTACTTCCATTATAGCAAAACAACTCCTACCCCACTCCACACTTAAGCTCTTCCCTCCAAACCTTTTGACCAACTAGCCAACACCACTCCCCAACTGCATGAGAGTGGACCCTCTTTGAATCCAAGCAGAAGGCCCCAAAATCCTCATTCGAACTTCTCGTCTAGCACTGGTATCTCTTCTTTCCTCTCCTCCCATGGGCAACAGTGAACCCCTCGGCTCCCAAACCGCTAGGCATCTCCAAGCCAAGCCCAAGGACATCGCAGACAAGGCCAAAGTGCCCCAAAGCGTGCCACCATGCCGTGGCATGCCAAAACTGTGCTCTGGGCACTCTGTTGGGCACACCCGAAGCTAAGGTGGCCAGCCCGGCGGATTCAAGCCTCCCCTTGAAGCCATTTCGAGTCCCCGACCACCTCTCTGCATCAGGGCATCTCCAGGGCCCCTCCTCCCTTGCTCTGTTGGCCGGAGCGACGCATGCCCACGCGCTCTAGATCTACCAGAAGACCGTGGCCACGCGTGCACGCTCCTCCTCACTCTCTCTCCCTCTCAGTGGGTCACGCAGGTAATAAACTACATCCGCACACCGTGGTTTCGACCCCGAAGGCTCATTTCTCCTCCTGCGAGCTATGGTGAAACCACCGGCTCAGTACACCGTTGGGAGCCTATAAATGGGGCTTCCCCCTCGCTACAACGCCTCCATCGCACCTCTCCAAAGCCTGAATTCCACCCCTAGCCTCTCCCTTTGCGCATAACGAGCTCCTATGCTCGAGATCGGCCGAGGCCCCGCTGCTTCGGAGCTCCGTCGATCTCAGGCTACAGGACAGCTCTCGTGCTCCTTTCACCTCCTACGAGTTCCTTGCAACCTCAAGGAGCTTCCCCATCACCTCCCTGAGATTATCCACACCCGTAGCACCCAGTTCATTGACCTCCCGAAACTGCTCCGTCGTAGCCACCTCGTCGCGTGTGAAGCAGGGCCTCCCCGTCGACCTCTCGACCACCAGCTGGTAGGCGACGGTAGGCTAGTTCCATTTCTGCCCTTGGTTGGGCTCGAGGCCGTCGGTAGCATTACCGGCGAGCCTCCCCTCCTCTCTGTCCCAAGGTGGAAGACGACCCCGACAGGTGGGGCTCAGCTGTCGGTGGCTCCTGTCTCCCCCTCTCTCTCCTCTTTGCCGCAAGCCGCAGGGGTGTGCGCGTCAGGTTTGAACCTAGTCGCGCGTGCGCCTCGGCTCGCTGGCTGGCTAGCTGGGTCGGCCCAAGCCTCGGGCCAAGCCAGGCCTGAGCCTAGCCCCTTTTCATTTTTCTGTTAAATATGTTTTTGAAAGATTTTTATAAAAATAAATATTCAATATATTTTTATAATTCTCCTGCCATAATTGTTCTAAAAATGAGTAGTTTTTAACACAGCCTTTTGAACAATTTTTGAGACAACCTTTTTGCTTTATAATAATTAAAAAGGTATTTGGAATAGTTTTTCTTCTATTAAAATACTTTTAAAAATAATCCTTTCACTAAAACCAGAGACAAATATTTTTAAAATAACAATATGGATTTATCAGAATTAAACAACATTTTTAAACTGACTTTGTCATTTGTTTTAGAGTGAGCTACTTATTGCTTTTTATTTATTACGACGATAGAAACCACGTTTGACGAAGGAGTTGGACTTGAAGTCCCGGAAGACCCCGGATACTTAGCTGATCAAGGCAAGCAACCCTTTGACCTTGTTTGAGCATATGTTATATTGCATGCTAAGTAGAACAAATATTTTTGTTGCATATGATCTTAAGTATCGGTAAACCATTGAAGTGATGTTACCGATGGCTCCTCCGGAGCACTTGCATTGTGAGCATGATCCTACCACCTATGAGGGTCATGCTAATACCATGTTGATAAATAGAGTTAAGCATAGTAGAAGCATGAGCATGATGATGGTATAAATCAAATGTTTATAAAAACCACGTTGTTTGCCACTAATGCCCGAGGGTGATGATGACATAGGTGGCCACTTTTGGAGAAGTGGTGCACCGGGCATTTGATGTGAGTGGTTTCGGAAATGGGATTAGATTTACGATGTGTCGACCGTCACAACCTTACATGTGCGACCACGTTACCCCTTTATGGGACGGGGCTTTGTTGATTACTCTGGTCGGTGCTAGCAAAGAGCCACATTACTAGTGGCGGGACTCATGTGTGGACAGTATCGTGACGGGGTCGTGCCAGGTAGGGCGACTATGCCGTTTTTACATGTTCCGGGCACACCGTTGGTCCCCGCATGGATGATATTGTCTAGAGTCGGTGATCCTAAGACATACATCATGTGGGCTGGGTACCGATTGAGTGGACCTCTTCGTCTAGTATCGTCAAGGGAAAGGCATTGATCGGGTAGTTACCTCGGGTATGTTATATACCGCGAGTCATGGATGACACGGAAGTTCCCCGGATCTCGTGGGTACAGCATACAACCTCTGAGAGTGTAAAACTATTAGAATAGCCGTGTCCACGGTCAAGGAAAGTTGGCTAATCATGCTTAAACTACGTCCGGTCGTTTCCACATAAACCAAGTGTGTGTGTGTGTGTGTTTAATGGTGTTATCTGAGAAAGAGTGGATACGACCAAGTTTGGTGACTTGGCATATCGGGTGAACCCGGAGTGTTCAACCCATAACACATATATTGATATCTGTAACATGTTCTGTAACATCCTGTGTTTAGCCTTCCTGACTAATTAACTTATTTCAAAAATAAGGACCAATTAAAAAAATGTGAATGCTTGTGATGCTTGAAGTGACTATTGTTTGCTTGCTAGCTTGTATGCTCGTGATTGATTCTCAGCAATTTCTGTTACTCTCTAGACTAGCCCATAACTCGTGCCTAATGATCATGCCATGTGTTTAGGACCAGAACCAATTTTTACAAAATATTATTTTCACCAAAATGCATTTCTTTGAATTAAGCTTTCAAAACCCATGAAATGAGGTTTGTACTACAAGTCCTCAAATTAGGGAATTTATTTTGCACCAATTATTTTACTTAAAACCTATTATCAAAAAAACTTCCAAAAACCCCAATATTTTTATTTTAAAAGTTATTTTATTATTTTATTTAAATGCCTTCCTGTGAGGCCAGAAATGGTCTCTTATGAAGGAAAGTAGTTTTTTTTTGCTTTCAAAATATTTAAGAAAATTTAGGGAAACTCAGTGAGCATGTATATTACATATATATCAGTTTCAACACATGGTCATGTTCAAAATATTGGGAAAACCCCTCCAAAACCCTTCCTGCCTATTTCATTCTTTTGGAATATTTTATAAGAAATATTCTCAATAAATTCCAGTAAAATTCCAGCATGTCACCTATGATATGTTTGATGATCTTGCCAAGTTCCATTTCAATCCAAGTTGATTTGACTCCCCTAATTATTATAAAAGCCTATCTGTTCAGATCCAAATTTGAGGAGCTCTTCATTGTCAAGTATCTCCAATTGTGCTCAAATTTGGTGGGCATGTTCTTATAGTACAATAATGCATCCACACCAAGTGGTGCATCAAGGAGAATAGAAGAACTTGTCCGAAGCCCCTCAAAACCCTCTATGTTGATTTCTGACTTTGGGAAACTTCACATTATAAAGTTTCTCCAATTGACCCCAAACGTTTTGTGCATGCCTTAATGCTCAAATAATGCCCCCACACCAAATATTGGATTTGTGGGAATTGATTTGGATGGATTTGTAAGCAGAAAGCTATTTCTGCCCATTTCAAGGATTTTCCAAGTCTACATTGGAAACCTTGTCCATGAAATCCCAAATTTGGTGTCCAAGCTTATTTTCATCCATTATTTGATCCTGTTAAGTTTCATATCCATTGCAGTCCATCCGATTGCTCTACCACTCATCAAACACCTTGTGTGCATTCACTTTATTGGCTACTTTGGCCCCTTCCACTTTTACCCTTGAGCTCAACTTTC
Organism: Hordeum vulgare subsp. vulgare; assembly: GCF_904849725.1. Classification (NCBI taxonomy): domain Eukaryota; kingdom Viridiplantae; phylum Streptophyta; class Magnoliopsida; order Poales; family Poaceae; genus Hordeum; species Hordeum vulgare. The sequence continues at coordinate 293,030,260 of NC_058520.1, read as the reverse complement.
TACAACAACTTCATATAGTTACATCTTACCTCCAGTAACATTTCCATGACAACTGGACAATTATTGGAGAGAGGCTCCATGTAATTATTCCTCATTTTACCCTTGGAATCACCATCTTTACCCCTCTTGCCCCACTTCTGTGTAAGCCAAAGCCCCACGTCTTGCCACAGGGTCCCTAGCAACCCAAAGCATTGTTTAAAGCCAAGAGATGGCATGCTCATGTGGAGAAACTGAGCAGCACATCCTCAAGTTGAATTGTGGCTGAAACATAGCTTTGTACAACAAGTCGTATCTACCCTCCATTGCTTGAGCTGAAACTTTGCACAAATGAAGTCCTTCCATGCATAAGGCTGCTAGACATGCTTTCCCCCAATTATCTCTCCTGTTAGTGCCCTCATTAGTAGCCCTAAGTTTGCTGCTGCAAACTTAACACCAGTCAAAACCTGTTCAAAACAGCTCCACATGGGGCCAAACTTCACCAGTGCCTTGTGGCCTGCATGCCTTGCATGTTTGACACCTTGGCCTGGCAAAAGGGTGGCCCATGACACCAAGTGGGTTGGTGACCACCACCCTGGATTGCAGAAATGGTGCTCTGCACTTTGTCTCCTTCCTCCAGTCCATTTCTAGCTGGTCCAAGATGTCTCAGATGTCTCAGAGCTTTCTTTTGACCGTTCAAACCACTCCCCATCATCAGCAAGCTTCCAAGCTTCCTCAGGCATGCGTGGCATCCATGCAACAGGAAGCTCCAGAGAGCTCCTAAGCTCTTTTTCTCTTCTCCCTCTCTTATTCCTTCTTCCCGAGCCCCTCTCGGCTCCTCTAACCCTCTCTGGCTTCTTCCCCAACTCCTCCTCTCTCCCTGGAGCCTGCTAGCTCTTTCCCCCGTAGCGTGCAAGCCCCATGGCCGAGGCCCTCCTTTGGTCCTCGCTCCAACTCGGGCAAAGGCCGAGCCCTCCCTCGCTCTTGGATCCCTGTAACCCTCCTAGACCCTCCGGGACATTTTTTCCCCTACCTTGCTTCCATCCAGGTGGCCGGGGCGCCGCCCCACGGCTACCATCGCCACTCTCAACCGCGGCCAAGGCCCGCTCTCCTCGCGGTTCCCGTGCGGGAACGGAATCTCTAGGTCGACGCGACTCGATGCCCCGAGCAAGCTGGTGGCCGGAGCGCCGCGGGAGGTGGCCGGAGCGGCCAGATCGGTGCCGGCGCCGCGCGGCCCAGCCTCCCCTTCCCTCCTCTATGTCGAACGGGAGGAGGACGAAGGAGCTGACGGGTGGGCCCCTCAGTCAGCGGCTAAGACCCGGGGCCACTGGTTTAAGTGGCCCCCTCCGTAAGAAGCCGCCTCCTCGAGCGGAAGGCGTACTTCGCGCAATGCGGCCCATGCGTGGTCGCGGCTCCCAAGCCGAGCCAGTGGGCCGGCCCGAAGGCCTATCTAGCACCGTGGGCGCAAGATAACCCTGAGCTCCTTTTCTCATTTTCCTATTTTGTTTAAATTCAAAAATCCATCCAAAAATCATTCCAACTCCAAATTGTTTGATTCAAACTCCGGCAGATTCCTAAAATTCAGGGCTATCCAAATATGTGATTTGCACATTTTTCCAAGCAACATTTATGTGGTGTTACTATTGAAATCCAAATCTTAATATATTTGGCCCCACTTTGTGAAAATCCTATAGGGTTCAAATCATCTCCAAATGGAGTGATTCCAATTTCTAGAGCCTTCTAAAATCATGCCCTACTTTTAGAGCATTGCTTAACATTTTTATCAGGCTTTATTCTGTTGTATTAAATAAATAGCTTCCTATTGCTATTTATTCCATACTAGAAAATTCCTAGAATATTCATTTCAACTCCAAATCCAGTGAAACAACTTTCAAAATATTTCTAAAATTGTTCTCTGTTGAATGAGTGCCTCCACTCATTTTTATCATAGTATCTTCTATGGGCTTCATAAAGAATACCCTACTCCTCCTTTCCTCCTTTCAGAAATCCCTGATGATCCAAACCTCCTATGGCAAGCTTCAAGTATTTTTCTTGAAACCAGAGAGGTCCAAGAAATATATAACTTCTATTTTTGAAGCACTTTTATTTCTGCCTGCTGTGTGGCTTACCATGGTTGTTTCCGATGATAGTTGACGGGTAATCAGAGTACTCGGAGTTTGAGCGGAAGACCTCGAAGACCCCGAGGGCTTATGTGAGTAAAGGCAAGCAGACCTTTGACCATGAGTGAGCATACGTTATAATTGCATGTTAAGATAGCAAGTATTTTCGTGGCATATGATCATAAGTGCGGGTAAATCGCTAAGGTGATGTTACCTATGGCTCCTCCGGAGCACATGCATTGAGCTTGATCCTACACGTTTTGAGGATCATGCTATTATCATGTTGACATGTAATGATAGAGTAAATAGCGTGAGCATGTTGTTGGTATAAATCAAAGGCTTATGAAAACCCCGTCGGGTGCCACTAATGCCCGAGGGTGATGATGAGTTAGGTGGCCACTTTGGGTGAAGTGGTGCACCAGGTAGTTTGAGTGAGTATGGTTTCGGAAATGGGATTAGATTTATGATGTGTCGACCGTCCCCAACCTTAGTAGTACAACCACGTTACCCATTATGGGACGGGGCTATGTTAATTACTCTGGTCGGTGCTAGCAAAGAGCCACATTACTAGTGGCGGGAGTGATTTGTGGTCACTCTCGTGATGGGGTCGTGCCAGGTAGGACGGTTATGCTATTTTTATGAGTTCCATGCACACCATTGGTCCCCGTATGGTTGATACTATCCAGAGTCGATGATCGTAAGACGTACAACATGTGGGCTGGGTACCAGTCGAGTGGACCTCTTTGTCTACAATCATCCGGGGAAAGGCATTGATCGGGTACTTACCTTGGGTATGTTATATACCGCGAGTCATGGATGACATGGAAGTTTCCTGGATCTCGAGGGTCCACTGTACTATCTCTACAGAGTGTAAAACTATTCGAATAGCCGTATCCGCGGTCAAGGATAGTTGGGTGGTGCTGCTTAAACTACGTCCAGTCGTTTTCGCACAAACCAAGTGTGAGTGCGTTGTGTTGAAAAGGAGTTATTATGACAGTAATGATATGACCAAGTTTGGTGACTTGGCATATAGGGTGAACCTGGATGGTTCTTCCCTCAACTGATATATTGATATCTGTAACGTGTTCCTCAAAGGTAGTTCTCAACTTATGATGCATCCATGTGATCAAGTTTATTTACCACCAACAGATATCCACCAGAGATGCATGTCAATGTTATCCTTCACTTTCATTGTTCATATCATGGCTGTTTGCGAGTACAATCAAAAGTACTCATTGGCTTGCCACTGATTATTTCGTTGACCAGGTATGAAAGAACATGATATGATGAAGAGTAACTCGGCGACGTTCTTACGAGCTAAAACGCTTCCCAGTCAGAATGCAAGTAGGTTAAGGCTGATGGTATGGGTTCACGCTTTCGATCAATATTTCCGCTATTGGTCCAGTTTGGTGCCGTGGCCCCCAAGGCCCTATATATGTAAGATTGACCAAAATGGTCATTTGTTGTATCAAACGGTATGTATGGATGTAAGACTCTTATTATTTAGTATCTGTGTGTTCGGTGAGCATTGATCTCTGGGATCACTGAGCATGTTCATTCGGCGATCTCGACTCGTAAGTCGGGGTCCCCACAGAGCTGGTATCAGAGCCATCCTGATTGTAGGAAGCCTTAGTTAGCACGAACGTTAGTTAGGATAAAACCGCTTTCCATACTTTTCAAAGGTATTTACAAACCTGTATCTTTCTCACCTCTCCTAAATTTTCAAAGGAAGCAAAGTTTTGCCTTAGCATTTCCACTCTTATTTTCTTGACATCCCTCGTGTGCATCTTCAAAACTTGCAAATAGCCGCTAGCACCCTCATTCCTGACCATGGGATTACTTCAAAATTCTCTTGGGAAACTTGGAAGGAAACAACCCTTCCACACAATCACCCCTGTGCTGAAGGAGAAAGAAGACAACTCTACGACCAGACGACACTAACAGAAGTACTTCCAAGAGGAACAAGGACATCGAGGCTTAGAAGATGACAACACCCTCGGCACTGTTCCAGAGTGACGCCACTTCCACCTACGATGATCAGGACATAATATGTGCACGACCATTATCTGCATCTTTAATAGAGTGACCATGTCAACATTATGGTTGTGTCGACCACAACCGGTGGATGGCAACCTCGCCAACTGGTCCGCCTCACCTTAGTGAGAAGGAAAACGGTTCTCTTCATCCCCCACTCCAGGTGTCGATGATCAGAACTCGATCATGTCTTTTAAATATCAATGCATGAAGATGTCCACTTGAGACTCTCGAACTCTCAGAAGACAAGAAGACGAAGACAGGATCATGACGACAACAGAAGACCCTGTAAATGACAGCAATGAAGAACTACCTTCGTCACCAACTTCCCAGACGAAAAGTCATCAATGATTCTTTCAACTCAACCCAAGACGTTTGGCGAGCAACAACAAGAGAAGTGGCAACACCATGAGAAGGTCCAGAAGACTTAGGGACTCCTCCTCGAAGCACGAAGCAGGCACAACTATCGAGTCCGAGAACCCTAGGGTAGGATGAGTCGTAAATCCCCTATGCAAAGTTGAGTCCGTGAAATGGTTCGAATGGACCGTATTGTGTGTTGTTTGTTTTTGTTGTTTGTGCTTTGATATAAGTCACACTATTGTTTGAGAAACAAGCATGCAATTATATCACCTGTCTTATTTTGATGTTCGAAATGGTTTTGGCACTTGTTTGAGTTCACTTTCCAACGCTTGTTTGATTGCACTCGCATTTTAGCACCCCTTAGGCACTCCCCTGTGTGCTACACTCTCTCTCACCCCTCTCGACAACTGAAGACCAACAAGACATGATGCATCAGAAATCCACTTCGACGGACAACTGAGGCTGAAGACACTGATTATGCCATGATTAACCACACAACCCGTAGGAGTTATGCCTTTACTCCAAGATTGGAAAACCACTCTAGACCAGACTAACCTCCACAAGCCTTTCCGTCTCAAATTTTTTGGTCACGCGTCTACTACACAGACTTGCCAGAAACACCCGTTGAGCCCCGATTAAAACCCCGCTTAGCAACAGGTTCTTTAAGGAACAGGTGATCAAGGTGAACGAGCATTCATTATTCTCAAGCTAGCACCATAACCCTGATGCCATAAGAAGGACCGTTCTGTGATATAAGAGTATTATACTAAAGATTGTTGTGATGATGATAGGTGTCTTGAGGATATAGCCGGACTATCTTGGTGTACCGGAATACCCTTATAATGTAGGTGAATTTGCTGGAACAAGTTGATATAGTAGCATAACCTACATATTCCTGGAGTAAGGTTGGATTTAGTAGGACGATTATGATCGTGAACAATAAATTGTTGGTGGTATACATGACTTTAGAACGTAGTTGGCATGATTTGCTACTTTTACCAAAATGACTCAGAGTATCAAGAAAGAGTTCTTTATTGGACTTGAGATTGGATTTAAATAGGTAGACCGGAAGACTATTGATGATATATGAGGCCACATGGTTCGGAGTGAATTGGATTTAGCTTGATGATCTTAATCGTGATACCATGTTTCTCGATGTATATAAGTGCGTATACTTGGAGTTGTCAAATTTATTCATGAACCTATGTGAACTGGCCTTGGAGATTAGATGGCCATGATATTGGAAATTGGTGGATATACTATGACATAAACCTTACAGTAAATTGTGAATTATGAGGACTCGAAGAGATTATGTAGAACCCATAAATATTGGATTCGTAGGAGTGATAGGTCCAGTAATGATTGATCGGATTGATGGATCACTTGATCGGATTCATAGAAAGGAAACACGATATTGGATTGGTATACTATGTGTTCCCTTAATCTAGTAATGCAGTACCCTATCAATTGGATGATCTAGCTGGACATTTGGATTTGTGGTGTCTTAAATTCAAGCTTAGGAGCTTGTAGGCCTTCCCGAGGTTCTTGCATAAGAATGTATGTGCATCGTAGCTATGACGTACTTGTAGTGTTTGGGATTAGTTCTCCTCTCAACCCTGGAGTTGACTAGCATGAGTAGTGTGGAGATGACCCAAGTGAGATGGAATCTTTGCTGAAATAGGTTGATGTCGTCCCAAGTTAGAGGTCGAACTACTGGCATCTAAGGAGTGTGCTTAGAGATACAATGATAACTGTTCACCCACATCCTAAGTTCCTTGAGACCCTAAGCTTCACCGAGCCACAAGATGCATGGATTACGACCATAGAGGACGACTCTAAGTCGTTGGAATATGGCCAGTACCCGCCCATAGCAAGATCCCATTCCCCTCACCTGTCTCATGAGGACTGCACTTACGAGATGCTTGGGAAAGATATGTTGTTGTCCTCGCGAATGACATGCTCATTCACGAGTAAGAGGATGAATACCTCAGTCATGTTTAGACGAGCCACACACTCTGCAGACTGTAACCCTCGAGCAACCGAAGACAATTTCTTGCAGCATGATGAAGCGTCAACATGATCAAGCAGCCACGGCAACGGAGAGGGAACAACACATTTTATTGCAGCTCCAATGTCAACTACGCCGACTACGACATGCAAGACAATAAGACCAGCAAGGATAGATGCACCGGGAGCAACCTCCACCCGAACCACAACAGCGTTCAAAGCCGCACACACATCAACACCTAACCACTTGCCACAATGATGCACCTCGGTTCCTTCGTAAGAAGAAACCGCGCATGTATTTATTCACAGAGACACCACTAGCACACTAGCACCACACGTGCACTGAGCAGATGCCTAATCATCACGAACTCTGCTGCCGCAGAGAGCCGCCGTGTGGGCGACAATATCATGATGATCATCGTGGATGATCACCTAGTATAGCGTCGAGACCCCGACCAGCAACGCCACCATCCTGGACAGGAATATTATGAGCCACCCCGGGGTCTTGTCCGCCATTGGCATCCCTCCTCTAGCACCTCTAAGGAGAAGAAGAAGGAGGAAGAGGACCGGAGCAGGAGCAAGGAACTAGGCCGGGTGGGAAAAAGAGAAGGACTCCCTGGCCAATTTATAGCCAGGCTCGGAGAGCCACTCGCAAGGCCACCAACCCTGTTTCCCGCTCGACCATCGGTGCTCGCTAGGAATCCCAGAGCAGTGCCGACATGCACAGGCCCACGAGGTGAGTGCTCGTTGCGTCGGCAGTTGGCTCACCGCGCACCACCGCAGGGCGGCCCCGGACGCCCTACGCCCTAAGCACTGCAAGTGGAGGCAGCACATGGGACTCACTCAGGAAAGAAGCATCACAGGAAGAAGAAGAGGCTGACGGTGCCCCCTGGGCCCACCTGTCAGCCGGAGTAGGGGCCAAGCACCAGGTACGACTAGCAACCAGGTATTGCAAATTTTCCTTTCTCCGACATCTTCGTAGAACACAGATGCACCAATAAGTGGCACTCTTGAAGTGACCACGTCGGACCGAGTGTTTTAGATTATTGATACCGGTGAAACCAGCAACATAGCAGGAGTAGGCCCTTGTTTTCTCCTTAACAAATCTTGGGGACGAGATTTTCTTAAGGGGGTAATGTCTGTAACACCCTGTGTTTAGCTTTCCTTACTAATTAACTTATTTCAAAAATTAGGACCAATTAATTTTTTTTGTGAATACTTGTGATGCTTGAAGTGACTATTGTTTGCTTGCTTGCTTGTATGCTTGTGATTGATTCTCAGCAATTTCTGTTACTCTCCACACTCACCTCCCTAGCCCAAAATTCATACCTAATGATCATGCCATGTGTTTAGGACCAGAAACAATTTTTACCAAATATTATTTTCACCAAAATGCATTTCCTTGAATTAAGCTTTCAAACCCCCTCAAATGAGGTTTGTACTACAAGTCCTCAAATTAGGGAATTTATTTTGCATCAATTATTTTATTTAAAACCTATTATCAAAATGTCTTCGAGAAACCCTAATATTTTTGTTATAAAGTTATTTTATTATTTTATTTAAATGCCTTCCTGTGAGGTCAGAAATGGTCTCTTATGAAGGAAAGTTGTTTTTATTGCTTTCCAAATAATTAAGAAAATTTAGGGAAACTCAGTGAGTATGTATATTCCATATATATGAGTTTCAAGACATGGTCATGTTCAAAATATTGGGCAAACCCCCCCAAAACCCTTCTTGCCTATTTCAATCTTTTTGAATATTTCTATAAGAAATATTCTGAATAAATTCTAGTAAAATTCCAGCATGTCACCTATGATATGTTTGATGATCTTGCCAAGTTTCATCTCAATCCAAGTTGATTTGACTGCTCTAATTATTCTAAAACCCTATCTATTCAGATCTAAATTTGAGCAGCTCTTCGTTGTCAAGTATCTCCAATTGTGCTCAAATTTGGCGGGCATGTTCTAATACTCCAATAATGCATCCACACTAAGTGGTGCATCAAGGAGAATAGAAGAACTTGTTCGAAGCCCCTCAAAACCCTCTTTGTTGATTTCTGACTTTGGGAAACTTTACATTATAAAGTTTCTCCAATGGACCCCAAACTTTGTGTGCATGCCTTAAATCTCAAATAATGCCCCACACCAAATATTGGATTTGTGGGTATTGATTTGGATGGATTTGTAAGAAGAAAGTATTTCTGCCCATTTCAAGGGTTTTCCAAGTCTAGATTGGAAACCTTGTCCACCAAATCCCAAATTTGGTGTCCAAGCTTATTTTCTTCTATTATTTGATCCTATTTAGTTTCGTATCCATTGAAGTCCATTTGATTGCTCTGCCACTCATCAAACACCTTGTGTGCATTCACTTTATTAGCTACTTTGGCCCCTTCCACTTTTACCCTTGAGCTCAACTTTCTACAAGAGCTTCATATAGTTACATCTTACCTCCAGTAACATTTACATGACCACTGGTTAATCATTGGAGAGAGGATCCATGTAATTATTCCTCATTTTACACTTGGAATCACCATCTTTACCCCTCTTGCCCCACTTCTGTGTAAGCTAAAGCCCCACCTATTGCCAGAGGGTCCCTAGCAACCCAAAGCAATGTTTAAAGCCAAGAGTTGGCATGCTCATGTGGAGAAAATGAGCAGCACATCCTCAAGTTGAATTGTGGCTGAAACATAACTCTGTACAACAAGTAGTAGCTACCCTCCCTTGCTTGAGTTGAAACTTCGCAGAAATGAAGTCCTTCCATGCCTAAGGCTGTTAGACATGCTTTCCCCCCATTATCTCTCTTGTTAGTGCCTTCATTAGAAGCCCTAAGTTTGCTGCTGCAAACTTAGCACCAATCGAAACCTGTTCAGACCATCTCCACTTGGGGCCAAATTTCACCAGTGCCTTATGGCCTGCATGCCTTGCATGTTTGACACCTTGGCCTGGCCAAAGGGTGGCCCAGGACACCAAGTGGGGTGGTGACCACCACCCTAGAGTGCAGAAATGGTGTTGTGCACTTTGTTTCCTTCCTCCAGTCCATTTCAAGCTGGTCCAAGATGTCTCAGCATGTCTCAGAGCTTTCTTTTGACTGTTCAAACCACACCCCATCATCAGCAAGCTTCGAAGCTTCCTGAGGCACGCGTGGCATCCTTGCACTAGGAAGCTCTTGAGAGCTCCTAAGCTCTTTTTCGCTTCTCCCTCTCTTATTCCTTCTTCCCGAGCCCCTCTCGGCTCCTCTAACCCTCTCTAGCTTCTTCCCCAACTCCTGCTCTCTCCCTGGAGCCTGCTAGCTCTTTCCCCCGCGGCGTGTAAGCCCCATGGCCGAGGCCCTCCTCCGTTCCTCGCTCCAACTCGGGCAAAGGCCGAGCTCGCCCTCGCTCTTGGATCCCAGAGCGGCCAAATCGGTGCCGGCGCCGCACGGCCCAGCCTCCCCTTCCCTCCTCTCTGTCGAGCGGGAGGAGGACAAAGGAGCTGACGGGTGGGCCCCACAGTCAGCGTATAAGACCCGGGGCCACTGGTTTAAGTGGTTGTGCCTCCGTAAGAAGCCGCCTACTCACGGGAAGGCGTAGTTCGCGCAATGCGCCTCCTGCGTGGCCGCGGCTGGCCAAGCCGTGCCTGTGGGCGCAAGATAACGCCGAGGTTAAGCTCCTTTTCTCATTTTCCTATTTTGTATAACTTCAAAAATCCATCAAAAATCATTCTAACTCCAAATTGTTTGATTCAAACTCCTGCAGGTTCCTAAAATTCAGGGCTATCCAAATATGTGCTTTGAACATTTTTCCAAGCAACCTTTATTTGGTGTTATTATTTAAATCCAAATCTGAATATATTTGGCCCCACTTTGTGAATATCCTATAGGGTTCAAATTAGCTCCAAATGGAGTGATTCCAATTTCTAGAGCCTTCTAATATCATGCCATATTTCTAGAGCATTGGTTAACATTTTTATGAGGCTTTATTCTGTTGATTTAAATAAATAGCTTCCTATTGATATTTATTCCATACTAGAAAATTCCTAGAATATTCATTTCGACTCCAAATCTAGTGAAACAACTTCCTAAATATTTCTAAAATTGTTCGATGTTGAATGAGTGCCTCCACTTATTTTTATCATAATTTATTCTGTGGGCTTCATAAAGAATCCCCTAATCCCCCTTTCCTCCTTTCAGAAATCCCTGATGATCCAAACCTCCTATGACAAGCTTCACGTATTTTTTTAAGACCATAGGGGTCCAAGAAAAATATAACTTCTATTTTTGTAGCACTTTTATTTCTGCCTGCTGTGTGGCTTACCGTGGTTGATTCCGACGATAGTTGACGGGTAAACGGGGTACTCGGAGTTGGAGTGGAAGAGCTCGAAGACCCCGAGGGCTTATGTGAGCAAAGGCAAGCAGCCCTTTGACCATGACTGAGCATATGTTATAATTGCATGTTAAGATAGCAAGTATTTCCGTTGCATATTATCATAAGTGGTGGTAAATCACTAAGGTGATGTTACCGATGGCTCCTCCGGAGCACATGCATTAAGCTTGATCCTACCCCTTTTGAGGATCATGCTATCATCATGTTGACAAGTAATGATAGAGTAAATAGCATGAGCATGTTGTTGTTATAAATGAAAGGCTTATGAAAACCCCGTCGGGTGCCACTAATGCCCGGGGGTGATGATGAGTTAGGTGGCCACTTTTGGTGAAGTGGTGCACCGGGTATTTTGAGTGAGTATGGTTTCAGAAATGGGATTAGATTTATGATGTGTCAACCGTCCCAACCTTACCAGTACGACCACATTACCCTTATGGGACGGGGCTATGTTAATTACTCTGGTCGGTGCTAGCAAAGAACCACATTACTAGTGGCGGGAGTGACGTGTGGTCACTCTCGTGATGGGGTCGTGCTAGGTAGGACAACTATGCCATTTTTATGAGTTCCACGCATACCGTTGGTCGCCGCATGGTTGATACTGTCCAGAGTCGGTGCTCGTAAGACGTACAACATGTGGGATGGGTACCAATCAAGTGGACCTCTTTGTCTAGTGTCGTCGGGGGAAAGGCATTGATCGGGTACTTACCTCGAGTATGTTATGTACCGCGAGTCGTGCATGACATGGAAGTTTCCCGGATCTTGTGGGTCCAGCGTACTACCTCTGCAGAGTGTAAAACTATTCGACTAGCCATGTCCACGGTCAAGGACAGTTGGGTGGTGTTGCTTAAACAACGTCCAGTCATTTCCGCACAAACCAAGTGTGAGGTAGTTGTGTCGAAAAGGAGTTATTATGACATTAATGATATGACCATGTTTGGTGACTTGGCATATAGGGTGACCCTGGATGGTTCTTCCCTCAACAGATATATTGATATCTATAACGTGTTCCTCAAAGGTAGTTCTTAACTTATGATGCATCCCCGCGATCAAGTTTATTTACTACCAAGAGATATCCACCAGAGATGCATGTTAATGTTATCCTTCACTTTCATTGTTCATATCATGGCTGTTTGCGAGTACAATCAAAAGTAGTCATTATCTTGCCACTGGTTATTTCATTGACCACGTATGAAAGAACAGGATATGATGAAGAGTAACTCGGCGACGTTCTTACGAGCTAGGACGCTTCCTAGTCGGAATGCATGTAGGTTAAGGCTGATGGCATGGGTTCACGCTTTCGATCAATATTTCCGCTACTGGTCCAGTTTGGTGTGTTGGCCCCGAAGGCCCTATATATGTAAGATTGACCGAAATGGTCATTCGTTGTATCAAACGGTATGTATTTATGTAAGACTCTTATTATTCAGTATCTGTGTGTTCAATGAGCATTGATCTCTGGGATCACTGAGCACGTTCATTCGGCGATCTAGACTCGTAAGTCGGGGTCCCCACATGTTCTTCTTAATATCATCTAGCTTCTATCCACCAATACTGCATGTTACTCGTTATTCCATAAATTAATTTGTTCATATCATGGGCTGTTTGCGAGTACATTCAAAGTACTCATTGGCTTGCCACTGGTTATATTATTGACCAGACTTGGAAGGGCCGGAGTTTGGAGAAGAGTACGTCATCAGAGACGACCCTACGAACTAGGACGCGTGCTAGTCAGAATGCCTGTTGGTGTAGGCTCATGGCATGGTCACCCTCTTAGCCCTAAGATTTTCGCTACTAGTTGTATCATTGTTATTTGGCCTTATAGGGCCTACATTGTGAAGTTGACCTTATCGGTCATGTGTTGTAATATTTTGGTACTTGGATGTAAGACTCTTAATATTCAGCATCTGTGTGTTTTGTGAGCATTGATCTCTGGGTTCACTGAGCACGTTCATTCGGCGATCTTGACTCGTAAGTCGGGGTCCCCATAGAGCTAGTATCAGAGCCATCCTGATTGTAGGAAGCCTTAGGTAGCATGGACGATAGCCGAGACGATTAGTGCACTTAGCCCTTACACTTGAGATTTTCTGCACCCACCAATAAATTCTAACCCTCTCCTACAACTTGTAGATGGCTGCCGTACCTGAGATGCTTCTAGAGACGGGCTTTCCCCTACTTTTGGGAGATAGCCTCGAGAAGTGTCAAGTATGCCGCACGACCATCTTCCTCTACCACGAGCACTGGGTCAACGCCGACACCAAGGAGCATCACGTGGGCGTGATAGTGAAGGCTAACGACTCCCCAAGTAGTTCGTTCTTTGAAGGACCACATATGGAGAATCTGATGTTGCAGTAGAGACAGCCGGACGAGAGGCACTCGTGCGTCTCCGCGACATCCTTCCCGAGATGGCTAACGAGCTAGCTACTTGTCACCTGCCTTTTATTAAGGATGGGATTGACGGGAGTTGGACACTCTACCCATCTTCGGAGGACGGGACGCCACTAAGGTTTTAGACCTACTTCAGCCTCTCTGCCGACACCTTGACTCACCTTCTGATCAAGGAGTCGATGACGCTTCGCCAAGAGCAACACCAAGTCAAGGACCTACTTCGCCTGGAAAAGATGAAGACCTGGAAGGTCGAGAATGAAGGAGCACTCGGAGGGCAGTCAGCCATTGCCTTCCAAGGAGGAATACCACCGCTCCAGGCCACTCCTATTCAGAGTCACCGTCTAACCACGGAAGAGTATGCTGAGCTCCTCACAACTTCACCGACTAAGAGACGCCATGATGGACCACTTCCGTCTCATACACCTCTGAAGGAGGAAAGTACCGATGAGGATGAAGACGAAGACCCTGCAGAACATGCCTATGAGATCGAGCAGTCCGCCGCATAGAAGTATGACTTAGGCAATCAGGAGTCTTCCCCAAGCGTAGTGAGTCCATGTATCGGTTCATGTGAACCATGAGTGTTGTGTGAACATGTATGACGCAAGCCGCATTTCTGCCTTAGGCAGCTTGTAAGCGACTACATCACTTGTTCTAAATTTAATGCATTAGCTTTCCCCAAAAACCTTTATTTAAAAATCTCGCACTAGCATGACACCAAACCCCCTTATTAGAGCATCATCCCTTATGATTCTCGACCAATTCGGCATATTGACCTGTCTACTTCCCTGACAGGATAGTGATTTCAACTCGCACCAGCACCTTCAGCAACCACGGCTCTGCCTCCTCTCGCGAGCAGTAGGGAACCGGTGGCTACGCTCAAGCTGGAGATCACCACGAGCAGCAGCAGCAAGGCGATATTCCTCCGCCACCGCCTCGTCCAAAGAGCCTGACTGTGGCTCAGTTCCTGTAAGACCACCGATAGGAACGTCCAGCCAATAATGTTGCCATCCAACAACTGGCTCAAGTCTCGGTGAACAATCCGCCACAAAACAGAAATGGCAACGGTCGCTCTACTCTATCTGAATTTATGCAGACTACGCCTCCTATATTCACGGAGACGACTGAACCATTGGATGCCGATGACTAGATCCGCACTATCGAAGACCTCCTCGTGCTAGTCAAGTGCACCTATGATCCCGAGAAAGACCTTTATGCTTCTCACTGTCTCGGAGGCACGGCCAGAGATTGGTGGGACGGGTTCGAGATCGCGCAAGAAGGGCAAGCTATCACTTGGACATTGTTCAAGTAAGGATTCCGCGCTACTCATATTCCTCCCGGAATGATGACCATTAAGAAGCGGGAATTCCGAGAATTAAGGCAAGGTAGTGGAATCGTCAAGGAGTATCTGCAGAAGTTTAACCTCCTGTTGAGATATGCACCAAAGGACGTCAACACTGAGGCCACAAAAGTGGAACGTTTTATGGAAGGACAGAAGCAGTCACTCGAGTATCAACTGGTTATTTGTGAATGCCGGACCTTCTGCGATCTGGTTAACAAGTCCGTCATGTTGGAAGATAAGCATCGTGCAATGGACGACACCCATAACCGCAAGCTGATGGGTAGTGGAGGACCCAGTAACCCGAAACCACGCCCATGGCAATCAGCACCAGCAAGACCCAGTTATCAACAACAGCAGTACAAGGCGCCAACATTCCGCCAGAACTACCAGCCTCAGCAGCAAGTCAACACCAATCCAACATTCAACCCACCGAACAATAGTGGAGTTAAGACCAACATCCCGGGACAGATTACCTATTTTGGATGTGGACATGCTGGGCACTATTCCAGGCAGTGCCCCAACAAGAAGCCCGACGCACCGCGCCCCAATGCGCCAAATCAGGGACAAGGTCAAGGAGCACCAGGCAGGAACCAAGCTCCCTGCATCCAGTAGTATCACAGCAGGGGACGTATTAATCACATCTCCGCAAAAGAGGCACAGGAAGACCCGGACTGCATTCTAGGTACGTTCCTCGTCAACTCCACCCCAACAACAGTATTATTTGATTGTGGTGCTTCGCATTCTTTTGCTCACAAGTTTGTGGGAAAATGTTGTTTGAACGAGCAAATGGAAGTACATACCCCGGGAGCAGTGCTAAGGACCAACCTACGATGTAGAGGAGTCAGGATCAATATTAATGGGATTAGCTTCTCAGTAATCTCATCATCATTAAGTCGCAAAGCTTAGAAGTGATCCTTGGCATGGATTGGTTGGCCAAGCACCAGAGCATCTTGGACTGTGCCAACAGGACTATTACCATGAGAAGTGACCAAGGGGTCAAGTCAAGTATGTCCTTGAGCCTACGTTCCCTCAAATCCCGCACGTAAATTACCTATCGGGAGAAGAGCTGGACCAAGTGTCGATAGTCCGTTAATACCCGGACATCTTTTCTGATGAGCTACCAGGGATGCCTCCTGACCAAGACGTCTTGTTCATCATTGAGCTCATGCCCGGGTCAAGGCCTATCTATAAGAAGCCTTATAGGATGGGATCCGAAGAGCTAGCAGAGCTGAAGAAGTAGCTGGATGAGCAACTCAGGAAGGGTTTCATTCGTCTGAGTGCATCACCTTGGGGATCACCTATTCTGTTCGTGTCTAAGAAGGATGGGACTATCAGGCTCTGCGTCAACTACTGTTCTCTCAATGAAGTCACGATCAAGAACAAGTACCCACTCCCCAAGATTGAAGACTTGTTTGACCAGTTAAATGGAGCCAAGGTATTTTCCAAGATCGATCTCCGATTAGTATATTACCAACTGAAGATCCGACCTGAAGACATACCCAAGACTGCATTCATGGCCCGGTACGGTCTGTTCGAGTGCATTGTCATGTCATTTGGGTTGACGAATGCCCCAACATACTTCATGCACCTCATGAACAAGGTCTTCATGGAATACCTAGACAAGTCTGTTGTCGTTTTCATCGATGACATATTAATCTTCTCCAAATCCGAAGAAGAGCATGAGCAACACTTGAGATTAGTGCTGGAGAAGCTTCGAGAGCACCAACTTTGTGCCAAGTTCAGCAAATGCCAATTCTGGCTGGACGAAGTTGGATTCTTGGGTCATACCATGACGGCAAACGGATGGGCGGTCGATCCTTCCAAGATTATCACGGTAACCAACTGGGAGTCGCCAATCGATGTGAAGGAAGTCAGGAGCTTCCTCGGACTCGCGGGATTTTACTACAAGTTTGTAGAAGGATTCTCCTGCATCGCTGGACTGATGACTCAGCTCTTGAAGAAAGGAAAGAAGTTCGAATGGACGCGGGAGTAAGAAGCAAGCTTCCAGGAATTGAAGAAGGGATTGACTACTGCCCTAGTATTGGCTACTCTAGATATCAACAAGGAGTTTGTGATATATTGTGACGCCTCCAGAAACTGTATTGGTGGAGTCCTAATGCAAGACGGCCACTACATGAATTAGCTTCTTTGCCATCTGCCATCACAGACGGCAAAGCGTAATCCACCGACGGCAAATAGTAATACACAGACGGCAAAGAAAATCCGTGTCGGCAAAAATTCTGTGTCAGCCTACGATGACATTGTAGCTTATTTGCCGTCAGCCTCACCGAAGCGGACGTCAAATAGCTTTGCCGTCAGCTTTTCATAAGAGCAGTCAGCAAATATGTCGAGACGCCAGCCGACAGGCGTTGCCTCCGTTAGGGGCTAACGAAGGCTTTGTCGTCTGCCTCGCCCTCTTCATTGCCATTTGCCTCCACCTCCTCCCCCTCCACTCTTTGTCGTCTGCCTCCACCTCCACTCTTTGCCGTCTGGCTCCACCTCCTCCCCCCTCCATGCTTTGCCGTCTGCCTACCCCTCCCCCCCTCCTCTATGCCCTCTTCTTTGCCCTCTGCCCCCAGGAAGTAGACGACAAAGAGACTATATGGACCCCCAGGGAGCACAGCTGGGTGCCATGTGGCACCTTTGCCGTCTGTCAGCTGACGACAAAGGCCTTTGCTATCAGCTGGCAGATGGCAAAGAGCCTATATTGTCACACTTGTTTTCTATTTCACAACACATATATATAAAATTCATAGCACATATATGATAAATAGGTCACAACACATATATGATATACATATAAAGCTCATCAATGCCATTTGTTCATCAACGTACATCCCATATATCGAAAAAACCAACACATACAAAGTTTCATCCATATATACATACATATAGTTGCACATATATTGTTCATCCATATATACATATACATATAGTTCCACATTGTTCATCAACTCAAATAAAAACGAGAACTAAAGCACTCCAATGCCAGCTTCCATGCATGTAGTACATCCAATCTGCAAAATGGGAATAAGAAAGTCAGAAGAAGAAGAACAACAACATATATATGAAAAATAAGCTAAATTGAAGAAAAAAGAGAAGAAGCAAGAAGAGAAGAAGGAGAAGAAAAAACAAGAATAAGGAGGAGGAGGATGAGGAGAAGGAGAAGGAGAAGGAGGAGGAGAATAGGAGAAGAAGAAGGAGAAGAAGAGGAGAAGAAGGAGGGAAGAAGAAGGAGAATAAGGAGGGCTCGTTCTCCTCCTTCTCCTTCTTCACTTCTTCTTCTCCTCCTCCTTCTTCTCCTTCTCCTTCTCTTCTCTTTCTCTTCTTCTTTTTGTTCTTCCTTTTCATTTCTCCTCTTCTCCTCTTCTTCGAGCTAAATTAGCTAACTATATATTTTTGGAGCTAAATGGGCTAATTATGTCATTATAGAGGAAAACAAGCTAAGTATATAATATTCAAGAGCTAACCAAGGTTCTTATGCCATTTTGAGCTTATAATGTCTTTTTGGAGCTAAATGGGCTAATTATGTTATTGTTGGGGAAATTAAGCAAGGAGAATATGAAAAAGGAGAAGAAAGAGGAGGAGGAGGAGAAGAAGAAGAAATAAAGAATAAGGAGGAGAAGGAGGAGGAGGAGGATAAGGACTAGAAGGTCCTAGGCCTTCTCCTCCTTCTCCTCCTCCTCCTCCTCCTTCTCCTTCTTCTCTTCTTCTTCTTCTTCTTCTTCTTCTTCTTCTTCTTTCTTTGCATTTTTCCTATTTCTTCTCCTCTTCTCCTCTTCTTGGAGCTCAATTAGCTAACTATGTCTTTTTGGAGCTAAATGGGACAATTATCCCATTTTAGAGGAAAACAAGCTAAGTATATAATATTAATGAGCTAACCAATGTTCTTATGCCGTTTTGAGCTTATAATGTGTTTTTGGAGCTAAATGGGCTAATTATGTCATTGTTGGAGAAATTAAGGCAAGGAGAATATGAAAGAGGAGAAGAAAGAGGAGGAGGAGGAGGAGAAGAAGAAATAAAGAAGAAGGAGGAGGAGGAGGAGAAGGACTAGAAGGTCCTTGGCCTTCTCCGCCTTCTCCTCCTCCTCCTTCTCCTTCTTCTCTTCTTCTTCTTCCTTTTCATTTTTCCTATTTCTTCTCCTCTTCTCCTCTTCTTGGAGCTCAATTAGCTAACTATGTCCTATTGGAGCTAAATGGGCTAATTATCCCATTTTAGAGGAAAACAAACTAAGTATATAATATTAATGAGCTAACCAAGGTTCTTATGCCATTTTGAGCTTATCATGTCTTTTTGGAGCTAAATGGGCTAATTATGTCATTGTTGGGGAAATTAAGGCAAGGAGAATATTAAAGAGGAGAAGAAAGAGGAGGAGGAGGAGAAGAAGAAGAAATAAAGAAGAAGGAGGAGAAGGAGGAGGAGGAGGAGGAGGACTAGAAGGTCCTTGGCCTTCTCCTCCTTCTCCTCCTCCTCCTCCTTCTCCTCCTCCTCCTCCTCCTTCTCCTTCTCCTTCTTCTCTTCTTCTTCTTCTCCTTCTTCTTCTTTCTTTTCATTTTTCCTATTTCTTCTCCTCTTCTCCTCTTCTTGGAGCTAAAGTAGCTAACTATGTATTTTTGGAGCTATATGGGCTAATTATCCCATTTTAGAGGAAAACAAGCTAATTATATAATATTAATGAGCTAACCAAGGTTCTTATGCCATTTTGAGCTTATAATGTCTTTTTGGAGCTAAATGGGCTAATTATGTCATTGTTGGGGAAACTAAGGCAAGGAGAATATGAAAGAGGAGAAGAAAGAGGAGGAGGAGATGGAGGAGAAGGAGGAGGAGGAGGAGAAGGACTAGAAGGTCCTTGGCCTTCTCCTCCTCCTCCTCCTCCTTCTCCTTCTCTTCTTCTTCTGCTTCTTTCTTTTCATTTTTCCTATTTCTACTTCTCTTCTCCTCTTCTTGGAGCTCAATTATCTAACTATGTCTTTTTGGAGCTATATGGGCTAATTATCCCATTTTAGGGGAAAACAAGCTAAGTATATAATATTAATGAGCTAACCAAGGTTCTTATGCGATTTTGAGCTTATACTGTCTTTTTGGAGCTAAATGGGCTAATTATGTCATTGTTGGGGAAATTAAGGCAAGGAGAATATGAAAGGGGAGAAGAAACAGGAGGAGGAGGAGAAGAATAAGAAATAAAGAAGAAGGACGAGAAGGAGGAGGAGGAGGAGAAGGACTAGAAGGTCCTTGGCCTTCTCCTCATTCTCCTCCTCCTCCTCCTCCTCCTTCTTCTTCTCTTCTTCTTCTTCTTCTTCTTTCTTTTCATTTTTCCTATTTCTTCTCCTCTTCTTGGAGCTCAATTAGCTAACTATTTCTTTTTGCAGCTATATGGGCTAATTATCCCATTTTAGAGGAAAACAAGCTAAGTATATAATATTAATGTACTAACCAAGGTTCTTATGTCATTTTGAGCTTATAATGTCTTTTTGGAGCTAAATGGGCTAATTATGTCATTGTTGGGGAAATTAAGGCAAGGATAATATGAAATAGGAGAATAAAGAGGAGGAGGAGGAGAAGAAGATGAAATAAAGAAGAAGGAGGAGAAGGAGGAGGAGGAGGAGGTGAAGAACTAGAAGGTCCTTGGCCTTCTCCTCCTTCTCCTCCTCCTCCTCCTCCTTCTCCTTCTTCTCTTCTTCTTCTTCTTCTTCTTCTTTCTTTTTTATTTTTCCTATTTCTTCTCCTCTTCTCCTCTTCTTGGAGCACAATTAGCTAACTATGTCTTTTTGGAGCTATATGTGCTAATTATCCCATTTTAGAGGAAAACAAGCTAAGCATATAATATTAATGAGCTAACCAAGGTTCTTATGCCATTTTGAGCTTATAATGTCTTTTTGGAGCTAAATGGGCTAATTATGTCATTGTTGGGGAAATTAAGGCAAGGAGAATATGAAAGAGGAGAAGAAAGAGGAGGAGGAGAAGAATAAGAAGAAATAAAATAGAAGGAGGAGAAGGAGTAGGTGGAGGAGAAGGACTAGAAGGTCCTTAGCCTTCTCCTCCTCCTCCTCCTCCTCCTTCTCCTTCTTCTCTTCTTCTTCTTCTTCTTCTTCTTCTTCCTCTTCTTCTTCTTTCTTTTCATTTTTCCTATTTCTTCTCCTCTTCTCCTCTTCTTGGAGCTCAATTAGCTAACTATGTCTTTTTGGAGCTAAATGGGCTAATTATCCCATTTTAGAGGAAAACAAGCTAAGTATATAATGTTAATGAGCTAACCAAGGTTCTTATGTCATTTTGTGCTTATAATGTCTTTTTGGAGCTAAATGGGCTAACTATGTCATTGTTGCGGAAATTAAGGCAAGGATAATATGTAATAGGAGAAGAAAGAGGAGGAGGAGGAGACGAAGAAGAAATAAAGAAGAAGGAGGAGAAGGAGGAGGAGGAGGAGAAGGACTAGAAGGTCCTTGGCCTTCTCCTCCTTCTCCTCCTCCTCCTCCTCCTCCTTCTCCTTCTTCTCTTCTTCTTCTTCTTATTTCTTTTCATTTTTCCTATTTATTCTCCTCTTCTCCTCTTCTTGGAGCTCAGTTAGCTAACTATGTCTTTTTGGAGCTATATGTGCTAATTATCCCATTTTAGAGGAAAATAAGCTAAGCATATAATATTAATGAGCTAACCAAGGTTCTTATACCATTTTGAGCTTATAATGTCTTTTTGGAGCTAAATGGGCTAATTATGTCATTGTTGGGGAAATTAAGGACCGGAGAATATGAAAGAGGAGAAGAAAGAGGAGGAGGAGGAGAAGAAGAAGAAATAAAGAAGAAGCAGGAGAAGGAGGAGGAGGAGGAGAAGGACTAGAAGGTCCTTAGCCTTCTCCTCCTTCTCCTCCTCCTCCTCCTTCTCCTTCTTCTCTTCTTCTTCTTCTTCTTCTTCTTCTTTCTTTTCATTTTTCCTATTTCTTCTCCTTTTCTCCTCTTCTTGGAGCTTAGTTAGCTAACTATGTCTTTTTGGAGCTAAATGGGCTAATTATCTCATTTTAGAGGAAAACAAGCTAAGTATATAATATTAATGAGCTAACCAAGTTTCTTATGCCATTTTGAGGTTATTATGGCATTTTGGAGCTAAATGTGCTAATTATGTCATTGTTGGGGAAATTAAGGGAAGGAGAATATGAAAGAGGAGAAGAGAAACTTACCGTAGTGGTCATCAAGGAGGAGAAACACCTAGAGAAGGGTCGTGCGATGCCGCTCGGGAGTTATTCTATAGAAAAGATATTTTGCAGTGTCTCAGTTAGCATGATGACACTCAATTATTAATACTAGTTTATAATGAAACTCACCGTGCCAATCGAAGATAAGACGGGCATCAGCGGAGGGACTTGACCGCTCTTCTCGCACACACCCTGAAGAGTGGGTCGTATTAGTTAGTAATGAAACAGACATTACACACATGTTTTGGATAATGTGAAAAAAACTTACCACAAAAAGCTCGTACAGGGCCCGTTGACCCGCCTCATTCCGGGCCCTCTCCTCCTCAATCAATCGTGCCGTGGTCTGGTGCCTCTCATCAAGACCAGCCAGAAGAGCAGCTTGGCTTGCCAATCTCTCTTTCTCAAGAGCAGCCTGGTTTGCCGCTCTCTCTTTCTGAAGAGCAGCCTGAAACACCATTCCCCATTACCACGGTAATGATCTATGGTGACACACATAATGAAATGGATGAAAGTTTTCTTAGTCCGTACAACTAACCTCGATGGCAAGATCGACTGGCCGTGGACGACACGTTATCTCAGGACAGCTGCTCGACTGACGCGCCTTGATCTCCGGGAGAGTGAGTGGACAATGTATTATCCCATCTCCAATGGCTATCAAGACATGGGGCCTCCCGCCACCACATATCATCACCAGCTCTGGATCCAAAGGTTCCTGGCTCGGGTTAAAGTCATCCCCTTTCGTAGCCTTCCCCGTGTCCCTGTATGTCACGAGCTTGTGGTGGGATGATATGTTGGTGAAGTTATTTGGATCATCGAGGTCAGACTCAGAGAATGCCTTTGCCTTCTTGTACGAGGCAGTATGGGCGATGCCATAAAGGTCGTACAAGTGTGGCATCTCCGTCTTATTATGATTCGCCTAAAAGAGAGGAACAAAATATTAGCATGAAGAATGAATTACATGAATCATGAAGAAAATCACATACCCAGTTTCGTCTGAACTGAAGTAAGTTGGCGCTGCCTTGATGGTGTGGCACACCAACCATTTGGCTACGCCGATCCTTCGCATTGTCGTGAACGGCTCGCCAGCTGCCTGTGCACCACTCATCAACCAACGCCTCCCAACAATCCATCTTATCCGCACACCATCTCGGGGGCACCTGTAAGTTATTAGAAAGAATTTTGAGCGCTAAGCCTATGAATGAAATCAAGAAAACTACCTAGAAGGACTTAAGAATAGGTAATTACCTTCATGTATTGCTCCTTCTTCAGAAACTTTCCGCGGCAATCCTTCTTCTGCTTCTTAATACCACGCGTGGTGTAGTAGTCTCGAATAGCCTGCGGCCGAGCCTCGTGGCGTAAGTTCTGTAGAAACCGCCTACACCCAGCCTCGAGAACCTTGGTCGCCTCCTCCTCATATCCATCCTCACACCTATAGAAGGTCTGCAACCAAACGTGAAGACACAGATTTTTACAATAATTAGCTATATTGTTAATTTTAGATTGTGTAAAAGCATAATTTACCCAAAATCTCTTGATCACCATCTCGGCCCTCGTGTGGCACAAGACACCATCTATGATCTCCTACGGTGGGGCCTACGCAACCTGGTAGTCCTCCCAGGAAAATCCTAGTGTAGGAACCTGACCCTCACCAGGCAACGTGACAAACCCCGGGAAATTTGTCCGGCAAATCACACCAAGGATGGAGTTAGGCTTGCGGACTCCACGAGGGTGTGCCCATCCACTGCAGTATGATAAGGTCAATGCATTAGATATTTGAACAAACTTGAAGGCAAAAGCTAAAAAAAGAGTAAATGTACTTACCTATCTCCTTCAGGTTTAATCACCGGCCTTTGCTCGCAGGTAGCCGACACGACCGGGAGGCGTGTACTACCACGCTTGTACACGGTGGTCCCGTCCACCTGCACATTACCCTCACTATCTGTAAACTTATCCCCGCTATCCCGCCCCCTGAGCCACCCGGACCCTCGGTCCAATCCGGCAACTTGGTCCGATCCGGCCAGGCATCCCATCTGGGCTTCTCCGAGTCGGGTGAAGCCTCCGGAATCGTAGTCTCGTGGGCCGAATGCACCTCGACCCAAGGCTGATCCTGGACCGGAGTCTCATGGGACGAATGCCCGTCAACACCAGGCTCCTGGACTGGAGTCCCCATAGCCTCCTCCGCAAACGGGTCGACCATAGTAGTCCTATGCTCGGGTGAATGAGCTGGTGGTGGTGACGAGGACGGCTCAACAGTCCTCCTGGATCTTCCGCGACCACCACCTCTCCGTGTACCCTTCCCCTTCTTCCCTACCCGACCAACACCTCTCCCAGTGGGCAATGCCGCCGACGAAGAAGAACCCACGAGTGGTGTCGACAGACTGTCTACCAAGGCTCTATGGAGAGATAGGGGTGGAAGGGATGTACCACCCCTCGTGCGAGGCGCCTGGGAAGAACCGTCTAGCGATCTGGACCAGCGCCCACCATCTTTCAACACCTGGTGACCTGCCATGATAAAGACTAAAATAAATTAGTACAACATAAAAAAATTGAATAACTGACATGAATAATAATATGTACATGAATAATAAAGATTAAAATATATATAATCTAAGTTGTGAATCTTACAAACTAATAATCATCATCAATAAATGCATCATCATCATCACTATCACGCATGTCTTCATGAATGACGTGCTCGTCGGGTTCAACGGCGTGAAGTTGTGAAAAGCCTTTCTGTAATCGTTGAAGCATTGACAGGTCATCCGCATCAGTAACCTCTACGAGTTCCAGGTCTTCTGGTTCCGGCTCAGGGGTGGAGTCGGATTCATTGTCGCTGTTTACTTCCATGTTCTTGGGTGAAGCACGACGGTTCTTGAAACGTTTCTTGGAAAGATGTGTTTCTTGGAAGAATTCTCCATCATATGTGTCTGGGTTAATGTGAGGTTCATAATCCTGTTCATTTGGGAGAGGTGGTCTGACATGTGGAGGCACTTCATAAACAACATACCAACCTTCCAGATTCTTATCCGTTTGGCATGCCCACGGTAGATAGAAAACTTGGGTCACCTGCTGAGCCGTAATATAGACATCGGGAACATCTAAATGGGTGTTTGGATTGATTTCAACTAGTCCTATATGTTCATGAGTCCTTCTAGTCTCCTTCGACTGGAACCAATAACATTTGAAGACTACGACGTTGAGTGGGTTTTCACCATAGAATTGAAGTTCATAAATTGCTTCAACTCTTCCATAATACTCGATAACACCTTCACCGATAGCAGAGACACCACAATTTGTAGATTTCTGGTCGGGCATAGATAGCTCTTTGCCAAAGGTATGAAAGAGATACCCGTTGATGTTGTATTTCTCAAATGAACGAACCTTATAGTCAAAACCATTAGCGACTTGTCTCAATTCGACGTCCATAGACTCTGAATTAGCCTACAAGTTTAATAAGAAATGATTGTTGCATTAGCTGCAAGTTAGACCAAGAAATGAAATGGTCCATTATTGATAATTACAGTTTGTTTCAACCAAGAGATGAAACCGGGATAGCCGCCTACTGTCTTTGACAGAAGCTCATACTCTTCGACGGAATCAATTTTGATCACCGCTCCATCTGAGAATAGGCGACGTAACGGCTGTTTGAAATATCCAGGAATAAGAGCAGTTCAAATGAATTAGAAGTTACGGGAAAATGTGCCGAGAACTCACTTGATGTACGGCCGCACTTCTGTTAGGTTGTTGAAGATATACAACAAAATGTTCCGCCATTCTTCGACATCCAACGTTATTGATTTCGAAGCACCGACTAGTGCGAGCTTCCCTTTGAATAGGCTGAGGTTGGATCCACCTTTTTAAGGGTCTGCATCATTGTGCCGAGGATTCAGATTATGCAAATGACGATTTTTGGCTTCGTAGTGTGTTGTCACAAAGTTTTCCACCTCCTTAGTAATGAATTCCTCAGTCATCGATGCTTCAATTCTACGCTTATTTTTACATTTAGCTCGAAGGGTCTTCTGCATCCTCTCAGCTGCATAGCACCAACGATCTTGCACGGGCCCACCCAATCTTGCCTCGGTCAGTAGATGTAAAATCAAATGTTGCATTGGATTGAAGAAGCCCGATGGAAAGATCTTCTCTAACTTGCACAACAGCTCCGGTGCAAACTCCTCCATGTCTTCTACCACGCCAGGCGACAATTCTTTCGCACAAAGAACACGAAAGAAATAGCTCAGCTCCGCCAGTACTAGCCATTCATCCTCAGGAACAAAGCCACGTAACATCGCCGGCATTACCCGCTCTAGCCATTTGTGCCAATCATGACTCTTGAGACCAAAGATTTTTAATTTTTCAAGACTCGCTCCCCTCTTTAGATTCGCTGCATACCCATCGGGGAACATCAAGTGCATTTTGACCCACAAGATAATTTCCCTCATAGCTGGCCTTCCAAGATTGAACCAGGCCTTTGGCTTCGACCACTTCTGCTTTCCTTTGCCTTCTCGCATGTTTTGTAACGGTCTATGACATAGATTCTCTTGATCGACTCTAGCCTTAGTATTATCCTTTGTCTTTCCATCTATGTCAAACAATGTACCAAAAATAGCCTCTCCGATATTCTTTTCAGTGTGCATCATGTCGATATTGTGTGGAAGAAGGAGGTCTTTGAAGTAAGGCAGATCCGAGAAGCATGGCTTGTGAGTTCAAGCGTGTTTTGAATTATACCCCTTGAAATACCCTAGACGCTCTGGATCAGGCTCGAGGGCGTTTAACTGATCCAGGTCTGTTGGCCTGTCAACACAGGTGGTGCCAAGTTTTTGACAACTTTACCTTTGGTAAAGTTCTTCTTGTCTTTTCTGAATTGATGGTCAGGATCCAGGAACTGTCTATGCAAGTCAAAGCAAGAATACTTCCGACCTTCCTGCAACCAATGAAACTGAAGAGCTGCCTTGCATTGGGGGCACAAGAACCTTCCATGCACACACCATCCAGAGAATTGTGCATACGCCGACAAGTCATGCATTGAGTACATGTACCACACATGCATTTTGAAGTTTTGTTTTCTAGCGGCATCGTATGTCTTGACCCCATTATCCCAAGCTTCTTCCAATTCATCCTTGCTGCAGGTACACATTCATATTCTTCCCCGGGTAATTGGGCCCTGGAATTATCAACGTCAGAAATATGTTCTTTCTTTGCATAATCTGTCTGGGGGGGGCAGATTGAGTGGAATGACAAATGCAGGCCAACAACTATATTTGGTTGCCGTCATGCCAAAGGGATTAAAACCATCCGTGGCGATGCAGACTCGAGGATTTCTTGGATCTGCCGCTTTATCCTGATGCAATCCATCGAAATGTTGCCACGCTTCCCCATCCGATGGGTGTACCACCATCTTATTCTCATCCGCATCTAGTTTGGTTCTTTTGCCCAATTTGTGCCATGTCATCTGTCTGGCTGTCTCTTCGACCATGAAAATACGTTGAAGTCTTGGTACGATCGGCATATACTGAAGAACACTAACTGCGAGTTTGGTCTGCCTCTTCTCATCCATACCATTGTCTACCACAAGATACCTGCAAGACTCGCAATTGGGACAATAGTCCAAGTGTGCATACTCCTTCCTAAATAAGACGCATCCTTTCTCGCATGCATATATCTTCTCATAGGGCATCTTAAGTACACGAAGTATTTTGTCCGACTGGTACAGGTTTGCAGGCATGACATGGCCTTTGGGTAGGAAGCGTCCAAATAGTGTGATCATCGCGTCGTAGCATTCTCTTCCCAAGTTGAACTGAACCTTCAGAGCTATTACTTGTGCAATTCCATCGAGCTGACAGAGCTCAGTGTGCTCATGGAGAGGACGTTTTAAAGACTCCAACATTTCATAAAAGGCCTTTGCAGATTCCTCCATCTCATCTTCCGAATCCCGAGCATCATCAAAGTCTTGCACCATGTCTTCGATCCCGGTACCATGCTCGTCGGTGCGACGACGGACCACGTCAGCTCTTGTGCGTTGTATAGACTCACCATGAAATGTCCACACCGTATAATTAGGCTTAAGACCCCTCCTCTACAGGTGTTTAATCATTACAGCCTCTGTCGTATTTTTATAGTTGTCGCATCCAGGACAGGGGCAATAGTTTCTTTCCTGACCATTTGCGAATGCGACTTTCACAAATTCCTTTGTTTTTACAAACCATTCTTTCACCATCTCTTTCTGACTAGGGTGACCGGTATACATCCACACATGATCACTCATCTTGCCTAGCTACTAAAGACAGAAGAAATATATTTATATATAATTTAGCATTTATATTCATCCGTTAATCAGGTTCGCCATTTTTATTACGTGCAGGCAACCTACACGCCAATAGGTAAAGATAGGTCCTAATCCCACCCGAGTATGTGTAGATTGGGTTCGTTTTCCCATGCTCTGCTCCGGATCCAACACAAAATTTTGGCAGCACCTCCCCGTTGTTCTCGTGATACACGTCTCCACAATAAACAGAGAGGATGTGCATCCGGAGAACAACAAGGAGGCGCTGACGAAATTCCGCATCGGATCCAGAGCACAACATACGGGAAAACGAACCCAATCTACACATACTCGGGCTGTCCATGGATAATGTTGGACAATTCGAAAGGATGGCGGTTATAAATATGCAAAGACATGCATATTTATAGATGTCACCCTTTCGAACGGGAGACGCATACTGGTCACGCATACTGATAAATTAATTTAATTACTTAAATCTAGAAAGTTTCATCCGGAAACCTAGCCACAGTAAATGAAGGGGCGAGGAGGAGATGAAATTTGTACTGACCCACGAATGCAGGGTCGGAGCTCGTACAACGCACGGGGAGGTCTTCGCACAGCAGACCTAATAGCGACGAGACAACTATCACTTGAAAATCCACCCGATCAACACAAATATGCTAATTATGTCATTTTAGAGGAAAACAAGTTAAGAATATAATATTCATGTGCTAACCAAGGTTTTTATGCCATTTTGTAGTTAAATGGGCTAATTATCTCATTGTTGGGGAAAATAAGGTAAGGAGCATAAGAAAGAGGAGAAGGAGGAGAAGAAGAAGAAATCAAGAAGAAGGAGAAGGAGGAGGAGGAGAAGAAGGAGAAGGTATTTTTCTTCTCTTCTTCTTGTTCTTCTTTCTTTTCATTTTTCCTATTTCTTCTCCTCTTCTCCTCTTGTTGGAGCTAAATTATCTAATTATTTCTTTTTGGAGCTATATGGGCTAATTATGTCATTTTAGAGGAAAACAAGCTAAGAATATAATATTCATGAGCTAACCAAGGTTCTTATGCCATTTTGGACTTATTATGGCATTTTGGAGCTAAATGGGCTAATTATGTCTTCTTCTCTTCTTCTTCTCTTCTTCTCCTTCTTGTTTTTTTTCTTCTCTTCTTCTTCTTCTTCTTCTTCTTCTCCTCCTCCTCCTCCTCCTCCTCTCCTCTTCTCCTCCTCCTCTTCTTCTACTTCTTCCTCTTCTTTCTATTAAGCTAACTAACTAACTAACCTAACTAACCAAGCTAACTAAACCTATCGCCAAACCTATACAACACTAAGCAGCAAAAAAATAACAAAAACATAATCTACCACTAAGTAACTAAAAAAGAATCTAGCTACCACTAATTAACAAAACAGAATCTACCACTAAACTACCTACTAAATCTACTAATTAACTAACTAAATCTACCAACTAACTAAACTACCAACTAACTAAAGATAATCTACCAACTAACTAAACTACCACTAAATCTACTAATTAACTAACCTACCAACTAAACTATATATACCACTAAATCTATTAATTAGCAAAAAAAGGAAAAAATCACCTTGGTTAGTAGTTGGCAGCCCGGGCGGTAACGGTTGGGGCGGTGGGTGACCTGGCCGGAGCTGGTGGAGGAGGGGGTCGCGGGGAGGAGAGGGCACCAGGGCAAGGGGTGGTGCAATGGGGGATGAGAGGGGGCCACGGGGAGGAGGGCACCAGGGCGATGGTGGAGCAGGGGCACGGAGAGGAGGGGGCGGTGGTGGAGCCGGGGCACGGTGGTGGAGGAGGGGGTCACAGGGAGGAGGAGGGGCGAGCTCCGGCGGTGGGTCACGGGGAGAAGGGAAGACAAGCTCCAGCGGTAGCGTGGGGAGAGAAGACAAGCTCCAGCGGCAGCGCGGGGAGAGAGAAGGGGGCTGTGGTGAATCGTTATGGGGGAGAGAGAGGGGGTGGGGTGGGGGTTGACGACGTTAGGTCTAGTTGCCTCTTTGCTGTCTGCCCCCGACGGCAAAGTGGTAATAGGCTGACGGCAAAGTGTTGGACCGTTATGGGTTAGAGGGCGGTGTTGGGTGGGTTCTTTGTTGTCTGCCTGCATGTGCTTTGCCGTCATCTTGCAGACGGCAAAGAGTACACTTATGGCAAAGAGGATGTTTTCCATCAGCCTGCTCTTTGCCGTCAGGTTTTGGGTAGCTGATGGCAAAGAGTGTCTTTGCCATCAGCCAGCAGACGGCAAAGAAGCAGCTGATGGCAAATTCTATGATTCCAGTAGTGGGCAGGGTTGTGGCATATTTGTCACGACAACTACGCCCGCATGAGGAGAACTATGCCACCCATGATCTTGAGTTGGCAGCAGTAGTGCATGCCCTAAAGACATGGCGACATTACCTTCTGGGGAAGCGATGTGAAATATACACTGACCATAAAAGTCTGAAGTATATCTTTGCTCAAAGGGAATTGAATATGTGGCAGCGAAGATGGTTGGAGTTGATCAAATACTATGACCTCAACATTCAATACCACCCCGGTAAGGCCAATGTGGTGGCCGATGCCTTAAGCCGGAAGGCCAGCACCTTGAATGTTATGCTCAAGGAAAGGCTACTCGCCTTGTATGAAGGAATGGAAAGCTTCGGGTTGGAACTAGTTGAACCAGGATTCCTAGCCAACCTCGAATTCAAACCAATGCTGCCAGACGACATCAAGGAGGCCCAGAAGGGGCACAAGAGCATGGAAGGAATCAAGAAGAAGATCAAGGAAGATAAGGCCCCAGAATGCTCGGTGGATGAGCAAGGAGTAGTGTGGTTTGGGAAACGTTTATGCATACCCAACAAGGAAGAACTCAAGGGCTTGATCCTGCAGGAAGCTCATGACACACCCTACTCAATTCACCCCGGTGGCACCAAGATGAATCAGGACCTCCGAGAAAAATTATGGTGCCACGTCATGAAGAGGGAAATAGCGTGCTATGTTGCCAAGTGCGACGTGTGCCAGGGAGTCAAAGCTGAACACCAACGACCTGCTGGACTGCTACAACCTCTCCAGGTGCCCGAATGGAAGTGGGACCGGGTCTGCATGGATTTCATCACGGGCTTACCCAGGTCCAGCAGAGGCCATGACTCTATATGGGTCATCGTCGACCATCTGACCAAGGTGTCTCACTTCATTATGGTCAGTACCACCTATGGGGGCGACAAGCTAGCTAGCCTCTACATTGAGCGAATTGTAAGCCTTCATGGAGTCCCCAAGGAGATAATATCTGATCGAGGCACGCAATTCACCTCAAGATTCTGGAAGAAGTTCCAAGAAGCTCTCAGAACCAAGCTCACTTTGAGCACCGCCTTCCACCCGCAGACGGGCGGACAACGGAGAGAGTAAACCAGATACATGAAGATATGCTCCGTGCATGTGTCTTGTGACATGGTGCCAAATGGGAAGACTGTCTGTTGTTCGCTGAGTTCACATACAACAACAACTGTCAGTCCAGTCTCCAGATGGCCCCATTTGAAGTGTTGTATGGACGGAAATACTGCAACCCGCTAAACTGGTCCAAAACCGGCGAAGGATTGATTTTCGGGCCAGAAGTTCTGCAAGAGGCAGAATATAAGGTGCAACTTGTCCGAGAAAACCCGAAGGCAGCCAAGTCGCGACAAAAGAGCTATGCGGATTCTCACGGTAGAGAAGTGGAGTTCGTTCTCGGAGACCACGTGTACCTCCGCGACACACCTCTCAAAGGAACCAAGCATTTCCACATCAAAGGGAAACTCGCTCCAAGGTTCATTGGACCTTTTAAGATCACGACAAGGCGTGAAGAAGTTGCTTACTAGTTGGAGCTACCTCCAGAACTATTGGGTGTGCAGAACGTCTTCTTCGTGTCACAACTCCAGAAGTGTCAGTAAGCGCCGAACCGTCTAGATCTTTATAAGGACATTGACCATCAAGCCATTGACCTCCAACCAGATCTCACTTATCAAGAGAGGCCGATCCACATTTTTCATGAAGCAGAGCTTTGCACCAGAAGCCACACCATCAAGTATTTCAAGGTTCAGTGGAGCAACCACACCGAAGCAGAAGCAACATGGGAACGTGAAGACTATCTCGATCTGAATTTCTGTACCTTTTTAGGAACTAGCTTAGGATTCTTGGGGATGAGATTGTTGTAAGGGGGATATGTCTGTCACACCCTATTTTCACTTCACTTTTACTGTAGTTCAAAAATCCGAGTTTATTAAAACTTTTCAAAAACCAATACTGTGAGTGCCATGGTTGTCATTGTATGCTTGTATGCTTGATTGTGTAACATCAAAACCATATTTTCCATAACCTAAATATTCTCAAAATCCTTTTCTTATTTCTAACTATTTCAAAACCCTGCTTTGGGTTGCACTACAAGTCCTTGGCAGCAAGGGAGTGCTTTCACCCAAAGATGGTGATCTGGTTTTAAAACTATTTTAGCTCACCAAAACCATAAAATAATTATTTTATAAATTATTTTCCTATTTTATTTGCATGTCTATTTCTGAGGCCATAAATGATATTCCTATATGGAAAAATACTTTTCTGCCTTAGAAAAATCTGAGAAAATTTGGAGATACTCGGAGGACATATATTTTCCATACATAAGATTTTCAACCCCTATTTATATTCAAAATATTTGATTAAATCCTTGAAAACCTATTTTGTCTGTTTTGATCTTTTGGAATATTTCCAAAGGAAATATTCCCAATAAAAGCCCATAAAATTCCAGCAACCTTCCCAAGCTATATTTAGTGGCCACACCAAGTTTCACCTTTGTCCAAGGAATAATTCTAAAACCCTTTGTGTCCATAACCAAGTTGAAACATCTTTACATTGCAAAGTTTATCCAAATGGGTTGAAACTTTGCAGGAGTGTTCAACACCCCAAATGAGTAGTCTCTACCAAAAATGGGATTTGTAGGGGGCAATCTACCCACAATCCCTTTAGAAGGGACATAACTGCCATTTGGGGGAGATTTCTAGTTTGAATTGCCAAACCCATCCAACGAGGCTCAAATTTGGTGGAGTATCTTATTTTTGCACCCAAGCTAATCTTGTTAACTCTCACCACTAGTGGTGAAGTGTTGCTACTCCAAACACCCGTCGAACACCTACTGCCATAATAGAAAAATAGCTCCTACCCCACTCCACACTTGAGCTCTTCCCTCCAAACCTTTTGACCAAGTAGCCAGCACCACTCCAAAACTGCAGGAGAGTGGCCCCTCTTTGAATCGAAGCAGAAGGTCCCAAAATCATCATTCTAACTTCCGGTCTAGCACTGGCATCTCTTATTTCCTCTCATCCCATGGGCAACAGTGAACCCCTCTGCTCCCAAACGACTAGGCATCTCCAAGCCAAACCCCAGGACAGCCCAGACAAGGCCAAAGCGCCCAAAGTGTGCCAGCATGTCGTGGCATGCCAAAACTGCGCTTTGGGCACGCTGTTGGGCACACCCGAAGCTAAGGTGGCCAGCCCGGCCGGTTGAAGGCTCCCCCTTTTGCCATTTCGAGTCCCCGACCACCTCTCTGCATCAGCGCAGCTCCACGGCCCCTCCTCCCTCGCTCTCTTGACCAGAGCGGCGCGTGCCCACACCCGCCAGATCCTCCAGAAGACCGTGGCCATGCGTGCACGCTCCTCCTTGCTCTCTCTCCCTCTTAGTGGGTCATGCAGGTCCTAAACCACGTCCGCACACTGTGGTTTCGACCCCGAAGGCACACTGCTCCTCCTGCGAGCTACGGTGGAACCACTGGTGCCACCCTGCTCAGTACACCATCGGAAGCCTATAAATAGAGCTTCCCCCTCGCTCCAGCACCTCCATCCCACCTCTCCACAGCCTGAATTCCACCCCTAGTCTCGGGCCAAGCCAGACCCGAGCCTAGCCCCTTTACCTTTTTCTGTTAAATATGTTTTTGAAAGATTTTTATAAAAATAAATATTCAATATTTTTTTATTATTCTTCCACCATAATTCTTCTAAAAATGAGTAGTAGTTAAGAGAGACTTTTGAACAATTTTTGAGACAAACTTTCTGTTTTATAATAATTAAAAAGGCTATTTGGAATAGTTTTGCTTCTGTTAAAATACTTTAAAAAATAATCCTTTCACTAAAACGAGAGACAAATATTTTTAAAATAACAATATGGATTTATCAGAATTAAAAACATTTTGAAAGTGACTTTGTGATCTATTTTAGAGTGAACCACTTATTGCTTTTTTATTTATTACACCGATAGAAACCACGTTTGACGAAGGAGTTGGACTTGAAGACCCCGAAGACCCCGGATACTTAGCTGATCAAAGCAAGCCTTCCTTTGACCATGTTTGAGCATATGTTATATTGCATGCTAAGTAGAACAAATATTTCCGTTGCATATGATCATAAGTATCAGTAAATCATTGCATTGTGAGCATGATCCTACCACCTATGAGGGTCACGCTAATACCATGTTGACAACTAGAGCTAAGCATAGTAGAAGCATGAGCATGATGATGGTATAAATCAAAGGTTTATGAAAACCCCGTCGGATGCCACTAATGCCCGAGGGTGATGATAGATAGGTGGCCACTTTTGGAGAAGTGGTGCACCGGGTATTTGGTGTGAGTGGTTTCGGTAATGGGATGAGATTTATGATGTGTCAACAGTCCCAACCTTACATCTGCGACCATGTTACCCCTTTATGGGATGGGGATTTGTTGCTTACTCTAGCCCGTGCTAGCAAAGAGCCACATTAATAGTGGCGGGAGTGATGTGTGGTCAGTCTCGTGACGGGGTC
The DNA here is from genome assembly GCF_904849725.1 of Hordeum vulgare subsp. vulgare. NCBI lineage: Eukaryota > Viridiplantae > Streptophyta > Magnoliopsida > Poales > Poaceae > Hordeum > Hordeum vulgare. The sequence continues at coordinate 292,995,422 of NC_058520.1, read as the reverse complement.
GTTCCAGGTAGGGCGACTATGCCATTTTTACGTGTTTCGGGCACACCGTTGGTCCCCGCATGGATGATACTGTCCAGAGTCGGTGATCCTAAGACGTACATCATGTGGGCTGGGTACCGATCGAGTGGACCTCTTTGTCTAGTATCGTCAGGGGAAAGGCATTGATCGGGTACTTACCTCGGGTACGTTATATACCGCGAGTCGTGGATGACACGGAAGTTCCCCGGATCTCGTGGGTACAACGTATAACCTCTGCAGAGTGTAAAACTATTTGAATAGCCGTGTCCACGGTCAAGGACAGTTGGGTAATCCTACTTAAACTACGTCCAGTCGTTTCCACAAAAACCAAGTGTGTGTGTGTGTGTATTTAATGGTCTTATCTGAGAAAGAGTGGATATGACCAAGTTTGGTGACTTGGCATATCAGGTGAACCCGGAGTGTTCGGTCCTTAACAGATATATTGATATATGTAACCTGTTCTTCTAAATATCATCTAGCTTATGTTGCACATCCATGATAATGTTTATTTATAGAAGCTGCTATCCACCAATACTGCATGTTACTCGTTATTCCATAAATTGCATTGTTCATATCAGGGGCTGTTTGCAAGTACATTCAAAGTACTCATTGGCTTGACAGTGGTTATATTATTGACCAGACATGGAAGGACCGGAGTTGGGAGAAGAGTATGTCATCGGAGACGGCCCTATGAACTAGGACGCTTCCCAGTCAGAATGTCTGTTGGTGTAGGCTGATGGCATGGGCACCCGCTTAGCCCTAAGATTTCCTCTACTAGTTGTATCATTGTGATTTGGCCTTATAGGCCCTACATTGTGAACTTGACCTTATCGGTCATGTTTTGTAATATTTTGGTACTTGGATATAAGACTCTTAATATTCAACATCTATGTGTACGGTGAGCATTGATCTCTGGGATCACTGAGCAAGTTCATTCGGCGATCTCGACTCGTAAGTCGGGGTCCCCACACCCAAATATACTATGAACTTTCACATGTTGGATATTCACCGGGCATAATTGGCCCCAAATGAGATCTTAGTGGACCAGAAGCGACCATGAGCCGAAATGATGGAAAATGCACAACAAACCGATGACGGGCTACATTTGCAGTCTTTTAACAGCTCGTACGGACCGTGACTACAAATGGGCCATGTGCAAGAAGGCCGGCCCGCTAACTATGTCCTAAATCTTGTTGGCCTCTAACTGGGCTGGCCTTTTTACCTAAAGTCGGCCATTTTTGGGCCATGCCATGGGTCACATTTTCATTGGCTAATATCACATTCTCATTGCGTAATATCTTGTGTGTCCGTTGGCGAGTGAGAACTTGACACGTGGGAAATTGGCATTGATCGGGGCTGTTAACGGATATCTAATCCAAAATTGACACTCGATAGCTTAACAATGCCCCATTATGGTGGATGCCACATGTTGGTTAACCTAGACGAAAATACTTGCATGGCGCTCCATTTATCATCACGGAAGTGAAATTTTCTATGATGATAATGGAACATTGTCATGGAACTCTTTCCTGACAACACATGTATGACTATCTTGTTTTGTCATAGAATCATCACGGATGTACATACGTGACGGAAAACATTACCCATTGTGACAAACTTGCACCGGCATGGAAGTATTTTTTATAGTGTAATATGTCGAAGATTTCCTATGAGATAGGTTGCATTATTACATGGTTTCGAAAGAGCAAGATCATACCAAAATCTTATTAGATCTCCTCTAAAATCTTTCATTATTCTATTGGGGGGTCTTGTTTTATGTTTGCTATTGTAAGCGAGAGGCTTGTCATTTCCTTATCCATTCCAAGTTCAAGTTTTCTAGATTGAAGTTCTGTTGATCCACATTGTGACTATGATTGTTGTTGTTCATTAAGGATGTTTCATAGGAATATGCAAGACCTTGAGAGTTTTTGAAGGATAGATTGTTTAGCTTTATTAGTAATGGGTTTGTAAACTAAAGAAATCGGAGTCAACCTTGAACTTTAAGTTGTGCCCGTAATATCTACCTGCAAAGCAAGTGAGGATGTTCGAGTGCTAGATTCTATGTTTCACCTTTCCACGTATCGAGTTAATGGATTGCGGTAGTGTAGGAACACCTTATTGGATTACTATACTAGCAACGTTCCTGCAGGAGCAGACGTTGCCGCTAACATGACTAACTACCAGCAACGTCCTCTTAAAACATGAGTGGTGCATGTGTAGGCAATAGTGGTGTCCAACGATAGTGAATGATGCTAGTAGGCATATGCATGTATTCGTTGTGCCATAGATCACTAGAAGCGTGCAGTCGAGGTGCACGCCCCTAGTGTCATACGAAGTAGCAACATGTCTTTGTTACTGATCGCTGCTAATGGCATATCTCACCTCTTGTGTACTAACACATACGTGCGTCTTCCAAACAAGCAAAGTTTCCACCACATGGACGCTTGCAACTATTATGAATTAGCAGTGTTCGCTTTCTTTGCACGCAGCTAATCGTTGCATCCTATAATTGACCATTCCTTTTTCTATGCTTCTACTTCTCTCCCACCATCCCCACTTTGTTTCGATATTCCACCCCCACTCTCCATCTTCACTTTCTCTCCATAATCTATGTAGATCACTACTACATCTATCCGCCCAAACATTTTCATTAATAGATCTATCTCCCCTCGCTCGTCCCCTTGTACATTTCTTCTCTCAACATCAGGTACCCAGCATGAGTTCTTCAGTGAGACCAATAATTTCAGACGTATCCAACATATCATCACATCACAACAACACATCGTCTGTTGGATCTGGCTCCATTTCATACACCATTGACAATGAAGCTCATCCAAGTCCAAGCATCCCACATGTGCTATTTTGCGGCTGCAAATGCCACGTTCCAAAGAAAACCTCGCACACAAAATAAATCCAACTCGAGAATTTCTCATGTGTGCACACAAGGGAATGGAGGAACATACGACAAAACACATTTCCCTCTTAATTAATTAATTATACATTTTGCTTGTAACCCTAGTTTCACAGGGCATTAATTATGCACACACAGATGCATGACCCATTCTCTTGTCACACATGGATATTGGTTGGTTTCTTAATGGTTTACGTAAACCAGTTTCTCGAGTACCGTACTCGATCACCCAGAGTCTGATTTGATGATCCTTTGAAAGACGCACGTGAGAAGAAAGTGAAGACGGATGAGGATCAAGTTAAGATGCATGAGCAATGAATACCAACTGAAGTTATAGACACCCAAAGCAACAAGTTGTGAGCCAAGATAGAAAACCTTAAGAAGCTTCGATATGTGATCGTGATTGTTGTCATGATTTGTGTAACAGCCCAAGAGAAACACTCCATTCTTGTAACCATTTCCATGAGTCCAAGCTTGTATGAATTCCATGGTTTGACTTGAGTCATAAATTTTATCCTCATGACATCCATTATGCATTGTGCCATCATGGCATCCATTTCATTTTGTTGAATCATTCTATGTTTGGGGGAAAGTGTGTTGTGATCATGTGCCTTGCAACCTTGTGGCATGATCTTGTTTGAAATTACCTCAAACAAATTTCCCAACAAAAATCCTTTCCTCCCTATTCCTTATTATTTTGGCAAGTGTGCTCTTTCTTCCTTATTTAGATATCCACCCTTATTCTAAAACTCCTAACCCATGGTTAGAAGCCCGCCTCCAAATTTCAGTCGTTTCCAAATTGTTTTGGTTGGATTTTAAAATGCATCAAGTTTGAATCAAATTCAGGCTTGTTATATTTCTTGTCTCTAAATTTTCCCAAACCAATTTGTTAATTCGAGCATAAATCCCCGAGTCTCGAACATATCTTGTCTCACCCAAAAACCCTGTGATAGCCCACAAGTATAGGCGATCGCAACCGTCTTCGTGGGTAGTATTTCACCTTGATTTATTGATTTGACACATGGGAGCCAAAGAATATTTATGGCCTTAGTAGTTGAGTTGTCAATTCAACCACACCTAGGATATCTCTCTACAGCAAAGATTTAGTAGAAATGAAAAGTAATAGTTGTAGTAGTAATAGTGGCAGGAGCAATTTTGCACCAGTTGTGACCGTAGCAGTAGTAGTAGTAACTTTAGCAAGATTTGGTGTATGTAAAGCATAGGCACATGGATCTGCGATGGATATATATGGATGACATTCGTTATGTAACAGTTACACACTAGAGCGACACAGAACTAGCTCTAATTCATCAATATAATATAGGCATGTATTATGTATATATTCATGAGTGCTTGCGATAAGAACTTGCATGCCATATTTTATCCTACCCTCCCGTGGAAGCAGGGTCCATAAAGAAACTAAGGGATATTAAGGCCTCCTTTTAATAGAGAACCAGAACAAAGCATTAACATATGGTGAATACACGAACTCCTAAAACTACGACAATCACCAGAAAGAATCCCAATTATTGTCACCTTGGGGTATGCGGATCATAACACATAATAGGTGCATACAAGTTGCAACATAGGATATAAAAACTGTCATATTCAGAGAAAACATAATAGTTTCAGATATGAAATCATGGCACACAGGCCCTAGTGACAAGCATTAAGCATAGCAAAGTCATAGCAACATCAATCTCAGAACATAGTGGATAATATGGATCAAGCCCTATCAACTTAACTCGAATACATGATCAATCTCATCCAAAACCCATCACTGTATAGCAATCCTATAATGGAATTACTCAATTACGATGGTGAGAATTACAGAATTGTCAATGGAGAAGGGTTGGTGATGATGACGGGGACAAATCCCTCTCTTCGTAGCCGCAAATGGACTCCAAATCAGCCCCCCCCGAGTAAGAATAGGAGGTGGCAGCAGCTCCTTCTCGTAAATCACAATGCAATTTTCTCTTTGATTTTTTCTCCGAAGATGTGAATTTATAGGAATGGAATTAGGGTCGAGGGAGCCACGTGGGCATGATAAGCTAATAGGGCATGCCCAAGGGGGGGGGGGTGTGACAGCCCGAGACCGACGCTCCACAAGATTCCCCTTTTATTCCGTTTTCGTCATGTGATTATTTTTATTTGTCGCTTCATCATCGCATCATGTGCATCATCTGCATTGCATTGGCATCTACATTGCCGCCAGTTTTCAAAAGTAGCATCCGTTATTAGTTGTCGGTTCTCTGTGTTCGTCGTTGCCTGTGTTGAGCCCGACCACACACGCACGTGCCCGCGGCATCGTCAAATCCTTGTTTTTAAAAGTGTGTATAGAACTTTCCCTGACTGGGTTGGAAACTTGGTGTGCGGTGTTATTTTAATATAGATAGGCCGCCTGCCAATTTTCGTCGCAGTCGGGGTCCGTCTGGTACCTGAACGGTCGACCGTAGCGGCACCGTATCCCGTCTATCGTCGGACGTTTTTCGGTGATTTAAAAATCAAGTAGTCGGGTGCCCGTTTCCCTCTCATCTCCGGCTATCCTAATCTACACGGCCACTTAGCCCGTCCCGTGTTCGAGATCGTTCGATTCCGCTCACGCGTTTGAAACCGGGGCAAAAAACTGCTAAACATAGCCCCCCCATTCTTATAAATAGACCCCATGCCATTTTAGGCAGCAAACCCTCTCTCTCCCTCGTTTTCCGCGCCCACCTAACCCTAGCCGCCACCTCCACCTCCCTGTCTCCCTCCTCATCCACCGGGCCCGCCCCGGCCCGGATCCCCGTCGTCGCCGCTCTTCTATAGCCCCCAGCCGGCTCCCTCCTGCTACCTGAGCACCGCCCCGCCGCCCTCTTCGGTCCCCGCGCCGACCCTCGTCGTTGTCGTAGCCCGCCGGTCGGCCAGATCCGCGAGGCGCACCAGATCCGCCGCCGACCCGCACTCCAGCCGCCGTGGCCTGCGCCGGCGCCGGCCAGCCGAAGGTGCGCCGCCGCCATGCCTGGCTCGCGTCCTATTCGGGGACGGGGAGCCAGGTCCTACACGTCGCGCGCTGGCGCCAGGTGGGCCGCCGCCCAGAGCGACCGCACCGGCCCAGTGCCCAGTCGCCTCCTGGCCCAGGCCTCCTCCAACCCCCCGGCCAGGCCGCCCCTCGTCTCCACCGCCGACCGAAGTGGCCCGAGGTAAAAACCCCATGCCGCCTCTATTTTGTGCACTAGGCGCTAGGTAGTATCTTGCGCGTGCACAGTTTAGGCGGATAGTCGACATCCGGCCCGTTTAGTATTTTATTTAGGTCCTGCGATTTACTATTATTTCAAAAAATGCTAGTTTTTCAAACGCTCGTATCTTTTTACTCGTGCATCGGATCGGAATGTTTTAAATATGAAACTTGATTATTTTTTCGCGTAGATTCATAATTGGAAACTGGCATGCATGTTTGAAGTGATTTTACTTGCCATATGACTAGAAACGCGTGTTGGCCTAATAGGTTGATTGTCCCGTATTTATTTTCATGCGTGTCTGGATTGCTCGAACCCCGTAGTTTAAATGCTCATGTTTTTAGGGACCTTTTGCCAAGTATTTCAGAGTAGTTGTTTGCAATTTTGCATGTGGGTTCGATCGCTAGTTTGCTATATCACGTTTAGGACATATTCTCGCATATTCATGTGGCGATATTTTTATTTTGCAACCCCACATATTATATTTGATTCCGGGGTAGAATTTAATTGTGCAATTAGTTTTAGATTTTGAGCAAGTTAGTGCGCTAATATTTTGCCATGTTGCCCTTTTGTTTATTTTGTGGGATGTAATCCGTGCATGATATGAATGAGTTGTCAACTAGAGATATGCCCTTGGATGTGTGGGCTAGCCCCTGGTAATTTTGGTTGCAATAGAAATCCATGTTTAGGTGTTGTTTGCTTGCTCTCAACATGCTAGAAAATAATGCTGATTTGGAGATGCTGAAATATTTCAAAGTCTGAAATCTGATATATTTTGTTGCTGTCTTTCCATGAGTTTATCTGGTGATCTGTAGTTCTTTTGAGGTTGGTGCAATGGAGTTAGTTGTCGTCCTTAAGATTCTCTAGCATGATGTGAATTTTCATGTCATTTGGTTCCCTGTAGCATATATTTTTTCTGCTGTCAATATGCCTTCAGATCGAAAACTGCGCTGTCTAAAACTGACATTTTCACTAAGTCTAAAAGTGTGTGTGAGATGCCATTTTGTGAGTCCTTTTCCTTGTGATACATGCTTCCATGCTAGATGTTATTAGTAGTATGTTGTAGTGCATCTTGCCCTCTACTGTCTCATTCCTTGTTTGAGCATTTTGGATTTGTGTAGCTTGTAGTTCAAGGGTGTAGAAAATGCTACGTGGCTGTTTTTGGCAGATTGTAGTGATTTCTTGTTTAGCTTGTAGTTATTGAATCGTTGCTCCATTTTGATCGTGTCCTATATGAAACTTGCTTAAAATCTCGTGTAGTTTCATATTATCTTGCTGGTTGTATGTTTTGAAATGCTTGTGACTGTCGTTGCACACATATTGCATTCATGCCATCATATCTTGCGGTGTTTGTATCTTTTGATCCATAGCTCCGTTGGAGATATTCTCTATGTGTAAATTGATTGGAATGACGCGTAGAATCACGTGAAATTATTTATTTTTCAGTTTCACAAATATTTAAACATGGTAGTTCAGATCTTGACAGAATTATAAATTGACATGTGGGGTCATCTCGGAGATGCTATAAGTCGTTTCCGACCTCATTTAAAATGCCTAGATAGGTAAATTAATTACGCTTCACCTCTTGCCATGTTTAACCAACATTAGATATTGCTGTGTACCTAATTCGGATATAACTAAATAATTCGTATGCGGAGTTTCGTTAATATGCAACTCGTTCCATATTGAACTTCACTTAATGTGTAGTAGTTGATTGTTGTGAATTGACATGCCATGTCTTGCATATATCCAACCGTTCATGCATCTGTTATGACCGGTACAACGTACCAATGGAGGAGGCCCAATGGGCAGGGTTAGTTACGGGCTTAGCCCTAGTTATCTTAGGTATATTAGAGTCCAAGTTATATTAGAAGTCCAAGTTATATTAGAAGTCCAAGTTATATTAGAGTCCAAGTTATATTAGAGTCCAAGTTATCTAGGGTTTAGTGGAGGCTGTCCTCCTATATAAACACATGTACCCCTTCGATATTAAGCAGACAATAAACAATATTCTGTTGTCGTCTCCCTCATGAGACGGGAGCCGCAAACCCTAGCCAACTCTCTCTCTGTCTCTCTCACGCCGGGACGGCGCCCAACCGCCGGCGCCGGCATCCCCAACCTCGCAACCCGTACTTCCACCCCTACAACCTACGTCCGAGACCTGGTAGAACCCTAGCCTCTACCAATTTGGTATCAGGTAGCTTGGGTTCGATGAATTTGTTGGACCTTTCCACCACCACCGCAGCCGCCACCACCGCCTTCCCCTCCACCTCGCAGCAGCCGCCACCGCCGCTGGCCACCTCAGGTCCGGCCGCCTGTGGTACCGCGGCCCTGGTGGCCGAAGCCGCCCCCGTCCTCCCCCCGGCGGAGATGTCCTCGGCAATCCGCGACCTCACCCTAGCGGTCTTGAACCTCCAGACTTTCCTCCAAGCTCCGTACGCAACCCCGCCACCACCGCCTCCGCCGGCGGCGCCCTTCACGCCACCGCCCCCTGCCACCGTCGCGACCCAGGGCCTGCCGATCACCCAGGTCCGGTGGCCGCCGTCGCTGTCCCCGCTACCGATGTGGATCGACACGCCGACCTACACGACGGCGCCCCTACAGCCGACGGTATTGCATCCACCCGCCCCCACCTTCGGGGGGTTCGGCGGGTCCACTCACCCTTACGCCGGATGCTCCGTGGTTCGGCAACACTCTCCTTCTGCTGTGTTGGGTTGTCACAAGGGCGCCTAAGCGGGCTCGCCACACGTGCAATAGCCACCCCGCTTAACCAAGCTGGAGTTTGCCACCTACGACGACACCGTCGACCCTCTAAACTGGCTCAATCAGTGCGACCGGTTTTTCAGGGGGCAGCGGACCATGGCGTCCGACCGCACGTGGATCGCCTCCTTCCACCTTCGTGGCGCCACCCAAATGTGGTACTACGCCCTCGAGCAGGACGAGGGCGGGATGCCTCCGTGGGAGCGCTTTCGCGACCCGTGTCTCCTCCGGTTCGCCCCCCATACGTGAGAGCCGCCTGGCCGAGCTGAGTCGCCTTCCCTTCACCACCTCGGTGCAGGACTTTGCCGACCGCTTCCAGACGTTGGCCTGCCATGCGCCTGACGTCACGGCTCGCCAACGCGCCGAGCTCTTCGTCGGCGGCCTTCCCGACGACATCCGCATCGACGTCGAGATGCATGATCCCAAGACCTGCAGACGGCCATGTATTACGCACACGCGTATAAGCAGCGCACCAACGCCCTACAACAGGCATTCCCGGGCCGCGGCACGCGTCCCCTAACCCGCCCCGCCCCGACGGTCGCCACCCCGACACGCCCAACCCTGCCGGCCACTACTGCGACTGCCCCCGCGCCGACACGCACCTTCCGGCGCTTGACGTCGGTGAGCAGCTCGAGCGGCGCCGCAAGGGCCTGTGCCTCAACTGCGACGAGCCGTATACGTCGGGTCATACGTGCACCCGCCTGTTCTACTTGGAGACCGTCGACGACGCGGAGGTGGAGGCCCTCACCGCGGAGCTCGACGCCACCACACTCTCCGAGGGCGGCGTCACGACCTGCGGGCCAGTCGATGCGACCGCCTTCGTCGTCTCCCTTCATGCCATGGCTGGCATCAAGACGACAAAGACGATGGTGCTTCCGGTGACGATCAACGGGGAGCGTATCACCGCGCTCGTAGACACGGGTTTGATGCACAACTTCCTATCCGGGTACGCCATGCGCCGCCTCGCACTCCAACCGGCGGGCTCGGAGAAGTTCAGCATCACCGTCGCAAACCGGGACCGCCTTGCTTGCCACGGGGTGGCGCAGCAGGTTCCCGTCCTCATCGGCGACGAGCCTTTCTCGATCGACTGCGTCAGCATCGACCTTGGCTGCAATGACTTCATCCTCGGCATCGACTTCCTGTCCACTCTCGGCCCCATCCTTTGGGACCTCGATGTGTTGTCCCTCATCTTCTGGCGCGAGGGCAGCCGTCGCGTTCAGTGGACAGGCATCGGCGGCTCCGGCGCCGCGACTCCGCAGCTCCAGTTGATGGCGGCCGCACTAGAAGAGGCGCATCCCCTCCTGGCCGACCTCCTGCAGCAGCACAACGACATCTTTGACGAGCCACAGGGCCTCCCTCCCGCGCGGCCCGGTGACCACCACATCCACCTGCTGCCGGAAACGGCACCTGTCGCCATGCGCCCGTACCGGTACCCTCAGCTGCAGAAAGACGAGCTCGAGCGTCAGGTGGGGGTCATGCTCGCGCAGGGCATCATCCGGATTTCGACATCGCCGTTCTCCGCCCTGGTGCTCCTTGTGCGCAAGCCCGACGGCACATGGCACTTCTGCATCGACTACCGCGTCCTCAATGCCCTGGCGTCCAAGGACAAGTTACCCATTCCCGTCGTGGATGAGCTCTTGGAAGAGCTACACGGAGCGCGCTTCTTCACCAAGCTCGACCTTCGCTCGGGCTACCATCAGGTGCGCATGCACCCTGAAAACATCGAGAAGATGGCGTTCCGCACTCACCATGGCCACTTCGAGTTCCTGGTGATGCCGTTCGACCTCTCCAACGCGCCGCCGACCTTTCAGACCCTGATGAACGACGTGCTCAACCCATACTTGCGCCGCTTTGTGCTTGTTTTCTTTGATGATATTCTTATCTATAGTGCATATTGGGCGGAGCACCTACAGCACGTGGCCATCATCTTCAACGAGCTTCGAGCACATCGTCTTCACCTCAAGCGCTCAAAGTGCTCGTTCGGCACGACCTCCATCTTGTACCTGGGGCACGTCATCTCGGTGGACGGGGTAGCGATGGACGCGGACAAGGTCGCCATCGTCGCCGCGTGGCCGACCCCGCGGTCACCGCGGTCGTTCCGCGGTTTCTTGGGCCTCGCCGGCTACTACCGGAAGTACATCCGGGACTTCGGCCTCATTGCCGCGCCATTGACGCATCTCCTTCGACGCGACGCCTTCTCCTGGGACAAGGAGGCGACTACGAAATTTGAGGCTCTCCAGCGGGCGGTAACGACGGGACCCGTCCTCTAGATGCCGGACATTGATATGCCGTTCGTGGTGGACTGCGACACCTTTGGCATCGGCTTCGGCGCCGTCCTCCACCAGGACGATGGACCGCTCACTTTCTTCAGCCGCCCTTCGCCGCTCGCCATCACAAGCTCGCGGCCTACGGGCGCAAGCTTATTGGGCTGGTTCAGGCGGTGCGCAAGTGGCGGCCTTATCTTTGGGGTTGGTCATTCCGTGTGTGCAAAGACCACTACAGCCTCGAGTTCTTGCTGGACCAGCGCCTCTCCACCGTTCCGTAGCATCAGTGGATAAGGAAGCTCTTCGGCTTCGACTTCACCATCGAGTACCACCTCGGCCGTCTCAACACAATCGCCGACGCCTTGTCCCGCCGCGACACTGAGGATCTCGCGGACGACGTCGCCATGGCTCGCACTATCATATGCATCCGCTCCGGGCCATCTTTCGCCTTCATCGACGACATTCGCCGGGAAACTTCGACGGCTGCGGACGCGCAGGGCCTGCGCTAGCGCCTTGACATCGGAGAGCTGGACGCGCCCTGGCGCTTGGACGAGGGGCTGCTCCTACATGGCCGCCGCATATTCGTGCCCGGCCATGGCGACCTGCGCTACCAGGTCCTGACCTTGGCGGACTCTGCAGGGCACGAGGGCGTGCAGAAGACTCTCCATCATGTCCATGCTGATTTTTACATCCCCGGTGATGGCGCGATCGTTCGCGACTGGGTGCGGTCGTGTGTGACGTGATAGCGGAACAAGACGGAGAAACCACGACCTGCGGGTCTACTACAGCCGCTCGAAGTACCCTCCTAGGTATGGGCGGATATTTCCATGGACTTCGTCGAGGGTCTTCCCAAGGTGGGCGGCAAGTCCGTCATCCTCACGGTGGTTGACCACTTCTCCAAGTACGCGCACTTCATCACCCTGGGTCATCCATATACAGCCGCCTCCGTGGCGCGGGCCTTCTTCGACGGCATCGTCCGCCTCCACGGTTTTCCTTCGTCCATCGTCGACGATCGTGATCCCGTGTTCACGGGACATGTCTGGCGTGATCTCTTTCAACTGGCGGGCGTGAACTCTGCATGAGCACGGCGTTCCACCCTCAGACAGACGGCCAATCCGAGGTGGTCAACAAGGTGATCGCCATGTACCTTCCCTATGTTACTAGTGATCGTCCACGAGCTTGGGTGGACTGGTTGGTGTGGGCGGACTACTGCTACAACACCTCCTATCACTTTGCCCTTTGCACCGCGCCTTGCGAGGTGGTCTACGGGCGCCCACCTCCGGCGATGCTCCCTTACGAGCCTGGGACGGCTCGGTCCGAGACGACAGGAGACTTACTCCGCACCCGCGACGACATTCTGGCTGAGGCACGCTAGCATCTTCTCCAAGCACAGCAGCTAGGTCGGAAGCACTACGATGCTCTTCATCGCGAGGCGGAGTTCGCGGTGGGCAATTGGGTGTGGCTGCGCCTCCTCCACAGGACCACACAGTCTCGGGACCCGCGCTCCAAGCGCAAATTAGGACCTCGCTATGCCGGTCCCTTTCATGTTCTGGAGCGTGTCGGCACACTCGCATACCGCTTGGGGCTGCCAGCTGGTTCTCGCCTCCACGACATCTTCCATGTCGGCTTACTGAAGGCCTACCGCGGGGACCCTCCTGTAGCGACGCCGGCCCTTCCTCCTACTTCGGATGGCCGCCTCCTTCCTGCTTCCGCACAGGTGGCGAAGGTGCTGCAGGCACAGCAACGTCGCAGCGTGTGGCATGTCTTGGTACAGTGGACCGGACTGCCAGAGGAGGAAGCGACTTGGGAGAAGCTCGATGATTTCTGCGAGCAGTGTCCAGATGTTCAACTCGAGGACGAGCTGTTTGAGAAGGCGGGGAGAGATGTTTTGACCGGTACAACATACCAACGGAGGATGCCCAATGGGCAGGGTTAGTTACGGGCTTAGCCCTAGTTATCTTAGGTATATTAGAGTCCAAGTTATATTACAAGTCCAAGTTATATTAGAAGTCCAAGTTATACTAGAGTCCAAGTTATATTAGAGTCCAGGTTATCTAGGGTTTAGTGGAGGCTGTCCTCCTATATAAACACATGTACCCCTTCGATATTAAGCAGACAATAAACAGTATTCTGTTGTCGTCTCCCTCACGAGACGGGATCCCCAAACCCTAGCCGTCTCTCTCTCTCTCTCTCTCTCTCACGCCGCAACGGCGCCCAACCGCTTGCGCCGACGTCCCCAACCTCGCAGCCCGCACTTCCACCCCTACAACCTACGTCCAAGACCTGGTAGAACCCTAGCCTCTACCATCATCATATGTGTTGTGCATCGTGTAGTGTATATCGTGTGTTGATTCTTGTTCCTGGTTTGCTTCGTATCGATAGAGTTCCGCAAGCGTGTCGGAAAGTGAGGACTTGTTCGACTACATCGGTTCGTCTGCTTCACGAAGTCGTTCTTCTTCCAAGCGGGATCTGAGGCAAGATGACCTTTTCCCTACATACCGTTACTATAATTGACATGCTAATTTTATCGTTTCTGTCGCTATGTCTCATTGCCTACCACATGTTAAATATCAGCCTCTCAACATTGCCATGACAACCTTTAACATGTTCAAAACCTAGCAAACCACGGATTGGTTATGTTACCGCTTGCATAACTATGTGTTAGCGTTGCTAGTTACAGGTGCAGTTGCTTCCATGTGATAACATGGGTTCCTTCTTATATCACTATATTAATGCTATTTAATTTAATGCACCTATATACTTGGTAAAAGGTGGAAGGCTCGGCCTTTCAAGCCTGGTGTTTTGTTCCACCTTTGCCCCCTTAGTTTCGGCTACTGGTGTTATGTTCCATAATTGAGCACTCCTAACACGATCGGGGTTGTTATGGGGACCCCCTTGATAATTGTTTTTAGATTAAAGCTGGTCTAACAAGGCCCAACTTTGGTTTTACTTTTGCCTAATAACTAAATAATGCATAGGGACCCGCCGGCACCCGCGGAGTAATTAATCAGCCCCCGGGCCAGAGCTCCTCATGAGTGTTGGTCCAAAAAGGGCAGACTGTGGGGCCACCATGGGGCAACTCGAGGTTTGGTACATCTAGGATTTCCCATCCGGTCGTGTCCTGAGAACGAGATACGCGGCTCCTATCGGGTTCGTCGACACGTCGGGCGGCCTTGCTGGATCAGTTTTACCTTTTACGGAATATCTTGTGCATCGGGATTCCGGTGATGCTTTGGGTAATCTCAGAGTTGAAGTTTTCCACTAAGGAGTCTGACGAGATCGCGAGTTTGGTGATCGAGGATTTCTATGCGGCTTGTGGTAATTTGTGATGGACTAGTTGGAGCACCTCTGCAGGGTTAAATCTTTCGGAAAGCCGTGCCCGCGGTTATTTGGCAACGTGGAAACTTTGTTTAACACTGGTTCTAGATAACTTTTAGTTAACTTAATTAAAATATGCCAACCGAGTGCGTAACCGTGACTGTCTCTTTCGTGAGCTCCTTCTCCGGTCGAGGACACGGTGGGGTTATGTTTGACGTAAGTAGGTGTTCAGGATCATTCCTTTGATCATCATTAGTTCACGTAAACTGTGCGTAGATCATCCCCCTCTTTATTCTTGTACTCGTAAGTTAGCCACCAAATATATGCTTAGTCGCTTGCTGCAGCCTCACCACTTAACCACCCCTCACCTGTTAAGCTTTGCTAGTCTTGATACCTTTGGAAATGAGATTGTTGGGTCCCCTGTGGCTCACAGATTACTACAACACCAGTTGCAGCTATAGTTAAAGGTCACTTGACGCGAGCACGTTGATTGTTCATTTGGAGTTGCTTTTTCTACTTCATCATCATCGATCTAGGATGGGTTCCAGGCCGGCATCCTGGGATAACAAGGATGGACGTCGTTCTTTTATCGTTTGTTTTCGTCTGTAGTCGGACCCTGCTCTTCTTCATAATATTTATGTATTGTAATGATGTGACTCTGATGTAGCATGTGGCGAGTGTAAGCCAATTCCATATACTCTTCTCTTCAGTACATGTAACTGTAATGATATCCATTCTTGCGAAACAACGAGATGTGCTTCTATCTCTGACGAGGTCCTCGTGCCAAATTAAGGATAGGGCCATGTCTTGGGCGTTACAGTGGGAGCGCCCTGTTGGCTTGTGGTCCACAGGTAGCTCCCTTCGCTGGTTCGTCACTCCACAATTCTTCAGAGATTCCTAAAATAATTCACCAAAAGTTTCATCCAATTCTGAGAACTTCTATTTCTTCACAAAAATAACACCATGGTAGTTCTGCTAAAAACAACGCGAGTCCTATGTTAGTTTCATTCGAATCACACAAATTAGAGTCCAAAACCAGAGCAAAAGTGTTTGGAAAAGTAGATACATTTGAGACGTATCAACCCCTCCAAGCTTAACTCATTGCTTGTCATCAAGCAATTAAGTCGATAAAGTAAAAATGATAAAGAAAACATTTACAAACTCTTTCGTTCTCGTTGTTATACATACGCTTAGCTAGTATTCAGGTTTTTAGCATGGATAATAAATAAACATATCCGTGATAACAATTAAACATCATATTCACTCATGGTAGTACATAACCAACTAACAAGCAGTAATAGGATATCTCCCATGCAAACAATTTGTCAAAACAATCATGATATAGTATGATGGCATCGTATTTCACTAGACCTTTTTGAGAGTGCAAAACATAAATGTGTAGCACCTCTGAGATTCAAATACCAACTAAACATTATAATTCAGTGTAGGAATGATCCAGTCATGCTCAACTACAACATTAACTAGATTCAATGCGTATGAATGGTCATACTGCTCTAGATATGGTGATTTTAATAAGAAGATGATGGATCGAGAGTAAAAATAAAATAACATGAAAGTAAATAGAAATGCCCTTCAGAGAGGGCATCATTGATTTGCAGAGGCGCCAAAGCTCAGAGTTTAAATCGGAGATGAATTGTGATTTTGAGTGGTGTGCTTTTCCTGTCAATGTTACGATAGAGTTTGCGATATATTCCATGCTAACCAAATTATTGGTGGTTCCAAAAAAGAATTGTAAAGTTTACTCCTTTCTACCATCCATACACAAACCATGGCAGACCGAATCCACGGGTGCGTGCCAACATATCAACTATCCATGGAGTTATGTTTCATTAATTTTTGATTACACAGGACTGGGTATCCTTTTTACGAGCCGCTCTCATGAAATAACAAGCGAGTAAATGTCCTTCTTGAGAATAACCCACTTAGCATGCAAGATACCAACCTCCCCATCGCTCCATTAGCGGTACAGGGACATAAAACAGATGTTTATTGGAATATTCAAAGGTGGCAAATGCAAATTGACTTGGACCGGGGGGGGGGGTAATAACGCATATAGGTAGGTATGGTGGACTTATTTGGCATAACTTTGGTTTAGGATTTTGGATGCATGAGCAGTATTCCCTCTTAGTGCAGGTGAAGGATAGCAATAGATTGAGAAGCGACCAGCTAGAGAGGCAAAACGGTCATAATCATGCATTGCGAATAGTTAACATTGATCATTAGCATGAGTAGGATATAAAACACTCTGAATTTAAACGTCATGAAGGTTCCATTAGTTTTGAATCATCTACATGTTCGCACATGGTCCAATTCAGGATACTTGAATTACTTAGAGGGAAATACCTTATTACCATACCGCATCATAAACATTTTAATGCATGTTGACACATAAGGTAAATCATTACCCACTCGTAGCTATTTAAGCATGGCATGAAAAAAAAATCTCTAATTGTCATCATAAACATGTTCTCTCAGGATATATCAAATCAAGAACCAACAAGCTAAACATATTTACAAAAACGGAAAACAAGAAGATTCCATACCAGCTTCCTTTACCACGATCACTTCATCAAATATCGTCATTATTGCCTTTCACTTGCACAACCGAATGATTTGATGATAAATATAGGGTAGGTCTGCCTTGGACTAAGCTGGAACTTGTGAAACAATTTAGACAAAGGAGAATACGTGGTAATATGGGCTCTTTTGTTAAATCAACATTCATGCATATGAGAGCCACTCAGCATTTTCATCGTGCTCTTCTTCTTTCAATGACTCAAACGGAAGTAAAAGAAATTCCATGAAACGCACTAAATTATTTTAGACTTTTTTCTCAAAAAAAGCAAATAAACAAGGGAAAAACAAAAGCTCGAAAATTTTATTATTAACACATGAAAGCTACCAACATGAAAGTGAAATATTTTTGGATTTTATTTTAATACTACAAATAACTAAATAAGAAAGAAAATTTGATAACAAACGACAAATATTTATTGATTTTCAAAGTTTTTGAAACCCACAAGACGAAAGAAGAAAAATAAAAGCTAACATGGATATACAATGAAAGATGATGAGCACTAACAATTTATATGAAGTGTGTGAACATGAATGTAATGTAAGTGAGAAATATGTACTCCCACAGATTAGGCATTTTCCGAGCTTGGTGATCACCATCCGTGGTAGCCATTTGGTCCCGGAGCAAAGTAATTTGACTCAAGGACTTGAGCGTCCAACACGTGAGTTGCACCCTCCACCTCAGCCAACTCATTTCGGTAAGCAGTTATATCTGGTGGCATGATGATATGTCCGCTCCTGACATGAATGTTAATCAAAGAAGGTGCATGCAACACAATAAATCATGAGTGTCCTCGTTCTATACTAAGTTGTAATGAATGTGGTGTGGGTGCTTGGGTTCATCAATGAACTAGTGTTCTATCATAGATTGATGATTGAGATATAATTTAGGCAACAAGTGATTGGTGTGGAGTATATCGATGTTAAAACTTTTCACTAAACGGGTGGCACAATTCCACCCTGAACCTTGACCTTGGCTCGGTTTAGATGCGAGCAGTACGGGACAATAGATCCTAAATTGTAAGTGCTATCACCATATACGACACGATGCAATATAGCAAGGGTGGCGGAACTGAGACCACCAACCTGATTGATAGCAGTTAAACATTTCCGTACGAATAAAGCAAAGTAATGCACAGACGGGAAATGTTAACCGGTGGCCCTAGCCTTTGAGACACCTCTAGTATCTGCCACATTTAAGGTAAGGAGGAATTTGTCAGACTCCTCTGGTTTGGTATAACGCATTCCCCCATCACAAGGAAGCAATCATATTTCACAAATAACAAAGAGTGGTATTTCATAGTGCATTGCATATAAATCGAAACGTAGCATGGGAGCATCGGGCCTATTTGTGAACTAGAAATTTGCATGAAGGAATTTGTAAGGAAATAGTATAGATCATACTCATCTACGAGGAATTTGTTCATCCCGACATTTGCAATTAATTGCATGAACTCTTGATGGAAGCCTACTAGGCTCATGAAGGGGACGTGTGGCCATTCACACGGCCTAACTTCCACGTTGCAAAAGATGTTGATGTCCTAGTCGTCGGTCCTCCCAACAACTCCTTTGGTACTTTATCTTGAAGAACCCCTCCTAACTAAATTCATTTTCCTAAGCACAAATTTCTGAAATTTTTGGAGCAAAAATTTATATCAGTAAAACTTTGCAAGACAAGTAGCAACTACTTGTATAGTATAAACTAGAGGCCATATCAAGCATTCATACTACTTGGAACCGAAAGATCTCAACATGCAAGCTTATTTTCAGTAGCACTAAGTGCATCAAAATATAAACCACTAACGAAAAAAATATTTATAGGAATGGACGAGTCACATCTCAATGAGCAAGTCCCCAAAACAGTTTTGAAAATGAACCAAGCAAAGAGATCGAAATTTTCAGTTTCGGGAGAAAGAACACGAGAGAGAGAGATAGAGTATGAATTTGTGCTCGAGGTAAGGGATGGCATGAGCTGAAGAGATAAGGAAGGGGGTTGTGGGCCCCACAAGCGATGACAGTGTGCCTAGGGGGGTGTGCATGCCCTATTGGATTGTGGCCCACAGGTGCTCCTCTATAATGTGTTTTCATCACCAAAAGTTCTTAAATATTCCACAAAAAAGCATGTTAAAATTCATGTTAAAAATTCTTAAAAATTCTAGAATTTTATTTTTGTGTCATTTTTAATGCACTAGAAACTCAGGAAAATAGGTTAATCACGGTATTTTATTTAGTTTAACTAAGAATAACAAAGAGTAGGCTAATGGTACAAAAAGTTGTGCTTACTAAATTCATGAACTACATGTATTTCAGAAATGATCTATCGACAAGGTTGGTCAAGTCTTATTAATAACCATTTGAGGTTGAGATGAAACCGAAGAATTTTCGTATGACAGTAAGTTACCTCAATGGGGATTTGCATATCCCCAACAATAAGAATATCATATTTCTTATTGGTACTAGCAAGAAGAATTTTAAAACCTCCAATGATGATTATGGCACTAGGGTCAATTACATTAGTACTATTAACCATGATTTTCTTCTTTGGAAAATGTGTGGTATGTTGTTTCCATTGACATGAAAAGTGACCTTGCTTTTGCTGCAATCAATAACAACCCCTGCAGTGTTCAGAAAGGGTCTACCAAGGATGATCGACATGTTGTCATCCTCATGCATATCAAGAATAACAAAGTCTGTTAAGATAGTCACGATCGCAGTCACAACATGAACATCCTCACAAATTCCAGTAATTACAGTAGTGGATTTATTAACCATTTTAAAGATATCTCAGTGGGTGTAAGCTTATTAAAATCAACTCTTTCATATAAAGAGAAATGCATAATAGTAACACCGGCTCCTAGATCACATAAAGCAGTTTTTAACATAATTTCTTGAAAGAGTAACGAATCTCCCAACTTCTTAGGCACTCCACCATCAAAAGAATTATTAGCTAGCATGGTAGCAATTTCAGTTTCATGTATTTTCTTCTTTTGGTAATAATATCGTTCATATACTTAGCATATGGAGGCATTTTCAAAATAGTCAAGCGAGTGCGCAAAAAGACAGGTCTAATCATTTTAGCAAAGTGTTCAGACTCCTGCTCATCCTTACTCTTACAAGTCTTACGAGGGAATGGCATGGGTTTTTGAACCCATGGTTCTCTTTCCTTACCATGTTCTCTAGCAAGAAAGTCTATATTCTCATACCGCGTTTATTTTTGGGATGTGGGTTATCAAGATCTTCAGGAGGTTCTATTTCCACATAGTTATCATTTTCTTTATTATTATCTGGCTGAGCATCAACATGAATCTCATCATTATAGATATTATCATTCTTATTATCACTAGGTGCATGTTCACTACCACATTGTGTCTCAGCGTCAGAAATAGAAACATCATTATGTTTTCAGCAGGTTTTTCTAAAACAGGTTCATTAGAAGCATGCAGAGTCCTATTAATTTCCGTGTCTGTATTCTTATTACATGGACTGGGTGCATTATCATTCTCTCCCTGAGAATCTTGTTCAATAGTTTTAGGATGACCTTCAGGAAAAAGTGGTTCTTAAGTCATTTTCCCTCCTCTAGTCATTACTCTAAAGACATGATCATTCAAGACCATTAATTTCAGCAAGCAAGTCATTTTGTGACTTAGCAACTTGGTCTAGTTGGGTATGAACCATACAAGCATGTTTACCAAGACCCTTACCATCATTAGAAATTCTAAACATCAAGTCACTCAAGCGGTCTATCATCAGAGCATTACGTCTTAATTGATCTTTGATATAATTATTGAAATGCTCTTGCTTAAGAATGTAAATGTCAAATTCATCCTTCCATAGGATAGTAGTCTTAGTATAAACTTTATCACTTTCATTAAAGGTACGAATAGAATTAAACTCTACAACCTGTGTTGGGGTGTCAAGTCCATGTATTTCTTCAATAGGTGGTAAATTCTTGGCATCTTCATTTTTACTACCTTTCTCTTCCATAGATCTCTTGGATTCTTCCATATCTTTAGGACCAAGGAATAGAATACCTCACTTCTTTTGAATAGGATCACGCTGTGGTTCAGGAAGCGTCCAATCATCAACATTTGGAAATATGTTATTAAATAATTCTTCAGCTTGTCCAATAGTTCTCTCCGTGAAAACACAACGAGCACAGCTATCTAGGCAACTATATAAGAAATCCCAAGAAGCATATGCTAGTCCATTATAAAAGATATCAAGTATTTCATTTTTCTTACGAGGATGATTGGGCAAATCTCTAAGTAACTAGATAAGCCTCCCCCAAGCTTGAGGGATATTCTCTTCTTAAATTTGCACAAAGTTAAATATTTCATGTAAGGTAGCTTGTTTCTTATGAGCAGGAAAATATTTTTCAAACAAGTAATAAATCATATCATGGGGACTACGCACACAACCAGGAGCAAGAGCAAGGAACCATTCCTTAGGCTCACCTTTTAGCGAGAAAGGAAAAAAGCTTAAGGATATAATAGTAGTGCATCCCTTCCTCATGAGTAAACAAAGCGACAATATTATTCAATTTAGTGAGTTGTCCAACAACAATTTCATTTTCATAACCATGGAAAGGATCAGATTCTACTATAGGGATTCACTTAGGGTCCACAAATAATTCATAATCCTTATCATTAACGAATATAGGAGAAGTAGCAAATTTGGGACCATGTTTCATTTTCTCTATCATAGATATTTCTTTTAGTCTTGATGACCAACAAGTATAGGGGATCAATCGTAGTCCTTTCGATAAGTAAGAGTGTTGAACCCAACGAAGAGATGAAGGAAATGATAAGCAGTTTTCAGCACGGTATTCTTTGCACGTGCTATAAGTAATAGTGAAATATAGTTTTGTAGCAAGATAATTCATAACAAGTGATAAGAAATAAGAGTAGAAAGTGTAAAGCAAGGTAGCCCAATCATTTTTATAGCAAAGTACAGGCGTGAGAGTACTCTTATATAAAGACAACACCCCCGAGGACACATTGGAATTATTGCCTAGTCATGTTCATCATGTTGAGTTCATTCACGTTCGTTACTTTGATAAGTTGATATGTTGGTGGATCGGTGCTAAGGTGTTGTTCTTACTTGAAAAAGCAACCCACTTATGATTAACCTCTCTCGCAAGCATCCACAACTACGAAAGAAAAAATAAGATAAATCTAGCCATAGCATGAAACACATGGATCCAAATGAGCCCCGTACGAAGCAACACATAAACTCGGGTTTAAGCTTCTTTCACTCAAGCAACCCATCATCTACTTGTTACTCCACAATGCCTTCCCTTAGGCCCATAACATGGTGAAGTGTCGTGTAGTCGACGTTCATACGACACCACTAAGAGAAGCAAGAACATAGACATCTATCACATCCTGTGCTTGTACCACTTTTGGCACATGTTGTTTTTACGAAAATTGGGAACCAATGAAAACTTTTTGCATGTTTGTGATGATTGATTTTCGTTGCAACTTGCTTGTGTGACTTACTGAGTTCTTGAATCACTATATTTGCTATCTTCTCTAAAAGCTACCTCCTTGACCCCAAGCCCTTGCCAATGATCATGCCATGTGAATAGGACAAGAAAACCATTTTTATAAATTATTATTTTAACAAAAGGCATTTAATAATTTTTAAATTGTCCAAAACCCCTCATTTGAGATTTGCACTGCAAGTCCCTAATATAGAAGGGATGTTTTACACCAAAGACTTTATTTGAATCCTATTATTAAAAAGATTTCCCCAAACCACAAAATAATTATTTTCAATTTTATTTTTCTATTTTATTTAAATACCTTTTTCTAAGGCCCGATTTGGTATTTCATAGGGAAAAATTATTTTCTTGCTTAAAAAATATTTGAGAAAATTTAGGGAAACTCACTAAACATATATTTTCCATACATCAGAGTTTGAACACATGACCATGTTCAAAATATTGGACAAAACCCCTCAAAACTCTTTCTACCTATTTCAAGCTTTTGAAATATTTCCATAGGACATATTCTCAATAAATTTCAGAAAAAGTATAGCTAATCACACATGATAAATCTGGTGATCCTGCAAAGTTTCATATCAATCCAAATTTATTTGATCCACCTATTAATCCCAAAACACTTCTTGTCTAGAACCGAATTTGAGCAACTTTACATTGCCAAGTTTACCCAATTGATCCCAAACTATAAAGGATTGATCCAGCAACCAAATAAGGATGCCACACCAAGTTGTGCATTTGTGGGAGTTGATTTGATCACCTTGGTCCATAGAAAAGTTATTCTGCCCATTTGTAGAGTTTTTCATGTCTACATTGTCAACTTTGCTCAAATGATTTCAAACTTGGTGAATCCTATTGATTTTGCTCATAATATAATCATGTTAAATATCACTCCAAGGGGGTGAGGTTTATGTTGCTCAAACTAGCATCAAACACCTTCTCGTGATTTGGTAAAAATGCTACTTTCACCCCATACACTATTCGCCTTCCATCCAAATTTGTACCACAAGCCCATAGACTCACTCTTCACCTACAGTAGAAAGATCCAGCTCCGGTTCAACCATGGGGTTATACAAAAAAACCAATTACCCCTCTGGTCCACCCTTACAAAAGCCTTTTACCTCTCTTCCTTTGACCACAGTCTCCCCCTCAGCTCTAGAGCATCCCAGGAACATTCCCACATCCCGAGACACTAGAGGACAAGGTGGCACGTGCCAAAGCACGCCAGCATGTCGTGGCATGCCAAAGCTACACTCTGCATCCGCTAGAGTGTGCACTTGCACTGTGGGAGGCTGGCCCCGACCAACTTTGGACCCCTCATGTTGTCCCCCGACACCCCCTCACCGACAGGAACCCTACACCACGGCGTGCCTGTCCTTGCTCCCCTTATCCTCCCCCCTGCTACGCGTGCCCCCGACCGGCTGATTTGTTCATGGCACGCCAGGAGCCAGCTCCAGCTCCTCCTCGACCTCTTTCCAACCTGAGACCGTGTCCATGAAGACTGCAGACGCATCCCAAGTTCTCTCTCCCCCCCTCGCCATCGCCACGGCCTTGCCGCACATGATCTTTTGGTGAACCATGCCCCCTCTATTTGACACCACCCCAAGCCACCTACTTCCTCCACTCCACCTCCCGCTACACCATATCGCACTCCCAAGCCACCCACTCATCACCAGGAGCCCCCGAGCTCGAGATTGAACTCCAGATCCGCCGCATCGGGATTCCAGCAATCTCGGGTACAAGGCTGCTTCGATTCTCATTTCTCTTCCAATGGAACCGTAGCAGCTTATGGATGCTCCCCCTATCTCCCCTTTCCTTTTCCTATAGGATTCGGCCCCGACAACCACCCTCCCAAAGCGCCTCCACCAAAGAACCTCGTCGACAGCGACTCCCGGCACCATGGCTCCTCTCTACACAACTAGTCGAACGGCGACTCGCCCGTGGACATCAGCTCTCCCTCGCCACTCTCTCTGTCCCGAGGTTTAAGATGACTGGAGGGGCCCACATGTCATCCTCACCTCTCCCTCGCCTCCCATCGCTGCCACTGGTGGCTGGGCCCCTCCTGTCTAGTTTAAACCTTGGCGGGTGCGCGTTGCTGTCCCGCGTGCGCTGATTTCGTTGGTTGGGCCAATTCGGCCAGCAGCTTCTGGCTTAGTAACAATGGCCTTTTTATTTTTTCCTATTCTTTTCATTTTGTAAAAATCCAACAGGATTGAAAATTTATCAAATTAAAATATTCCTCCACCCCAAATCTTTTAATATTATGTAGTATTTTTGGGTGCCACTTGTGCAATTTTTGCAAAAGGTTACATGCATTCTATTATTTTAAACCCTGTTTTAGGCATTTTGACACTATGTTAAAATACTTTCTGCAAAATTTTGCAGTCCAAATAGAAAACACATTAATTTTTAAAAAACCTATACTCATCCTAGTATTTTACAAAAATGGCGTGACATTTTTCGAAGTAGGATATTGATGAGGACATGACTACCTTCTATATTATCACAATCATTGCATATGCGTATTTATTGAGGTGATTTCTGATAGAATTCATGCAATAATTTATTTATTTTATCACGAACAAAAATACTTCACCTGTTTTTATTTTATGCCTAAATGCAGAATGGTCGAACACGTGTATGAACCACGTGTGATGACAAGGGAAGAGTAAATGGTTGGATGCTATTCAAGAGGTCCTTCATGTCAAAGGAAATAATTAGTTGTTGTTCAAGAAGTTCTCTCATGTCACCTTTAGCCCCAAGAGAAGATAGTGTCCAAGTTATGGACTCCGATTCGGACTCCACAGACATGCTTGTACCAAAACACCAAGAACTTTTACATCCGGACTCCTAATTGGATGATTATTTTTGGGATCTAAAGTAGATTTTATGTGCTTTCCATCCCAATTGGAATCACCTTCGAATTCGTCCGGAGCATGGATATATAGACCAAACAATATGACATTGCACCAAAATCCGAGTTAAACAACAAGTCCAAAGGTGTTGCATCACCTCCACTTGGGCCAATATGCCTTGTACGACCTAGGGTTAGTTTTAGGCTACCTTAGGATGTCCTCCTACCTCCTTGGGCGCCACCATATAAGTAGATCAACCTAGTAGTTTTTTGCTTGGGATTTGTTTAGTTAAAAGTTAGCCATTGCAACTTTGTGTACTTCGTTTGTGTCCAATGACCAGACTAAGACCGCTTTCGGATCCCCACCCTTATTAATACTTCATCTATATTTGCAATATTTATATTGCAATATAATATTCGTGCTTGTTCTTCGATTGCTTGCAGAAATAGACCTTCATGGTCAGGTTGATCGTGCTCCGACGTGGTCAATAACCTCTTGGAGTTGGTTTAGTGATTGCTAAGGCACAACGTCATGCACGTTCGTAGTCGGATCGTCAAAGTTGTCTCCACCAAATCGATAGCCGCCATATAATCGAAAGATCGGGACAATCTCGCCTATCTCAGGTGCTTCCCCGTTTACCACCACTAGTTGCAGCTTCTGTCCCTCTTCAACCACATCCACAACGGCTACGAGCGCGGCGTGTGCCTGTCGGCCAAGTGCAGAATTTTGGTGTTGTTGCTACTACTGCTGCTGCTGCTCCTCCTGCTGCTACTACCGAGGTTTCTATGGATGAGGAGAATGACGATTATGATGATGACCTTCTCATCGAAAGATCGGGACATCCTCGCCTCTATCAAGAGTAAAATATAGTATCAGAGCCACTTGATAGAGGCGAGGATATCCCGATCTTTCGATGAGAAGGTGACTATCGATTTTGTGGAGATGACTTTGACGATCTGACTACAAACATGCATGACATTGCGCCTTAGCAATTGCTAAACCAATCTACAATAGGTTATTAACCACGCCGAAGCACGATCAACCTAACCACGAAGGTCTATTCCTGCAAGCAATCGAATAACAAGCAAGAATATGATATTGCAATCTGAATATTGCGAATATAGATGAAGTATTGATAAGGGTGGGGATCCAAAAGCGGTCTTAGTCTTGTCGTTGGACACAAACGAAGTACATGAAGTTGCAATGGCTAACTTTGAACTAAACAAATCCAAAGCAAAAAGGCTACTAGATTGATCTACTTATATGCTAGCGCCCAAGGAGGTGGGAGGACGTCCCAAGGCAGCCTAAAACTAACCCTAGGTCGTACAAGGCCTATGGGCCCAAGTGGAGATGATGCAACACCTTTGGACTTGTTGTTTGACTCGTATTCTGGTGCAACGTCATATTGTTTGGTCGATATCTCCATGCTCCGGACGAATTTGATGGTGATTCCAATTTGACTGGAAAGCACATAAAATCTACTTTGGAGCCCACAAAGAAGCACCCAATTACGAGTTTGGATGTAGAAGTTTTTGGCGTTTTCGTACACGCATGTCTGTGCAGTCCGAATCTGAGTCCATAACGTGAGAGACTTGGACTTTATCTTCTCTTGGGCTAAAAGTGACGTGAGAGACTTGGACTCTATCTTTCCTTGGACTAAAAGTGACGTGAGAGAATTTCTTGAACATCAACTAATTATTTCGTTTGACATGAGAGGACCTATTGAATAGCATCCAACCATTTATTCTTCCCGTGTCATCACACGTGGTTCATACAAGTGTTCGACCATTCTGTATTTAGGCATGAAATAAAAGAAGGTGAAGTATTTTTGTTTAGAATAACATAAATAAATTATTGCATGACTTTTATCAGAAATCACCTCAAATAAATACGCATATGCAATGATTATGATAATATCCAAGGTAGTCGTGTCCTCATCAGATATTTTCCCTGTTTTTGGTTGAGTGCTTATTTTTGACCATTTATATTGCGGCGATAAATTGCGCTGCTAACGAGGGGCTTGGACGAGAAGATCTCACAGACCCGGGAGACTTTGTTGAGCAAGGCAAGCAGACCTTTGACCATGTGTAAGAAACTACTTTCATGCATGTCAAATAGAACTTCGTTTCGATGCGTTGAATCATGTTTAATCGGTGACCACCTTGGTGGGTTGTTTCCGATAACTCCTCATTGATACTTCCTATGAGGGTTGTGCGGGTGGGAAGTAGTTAGGTTGCCGCTAGTGCTACGCATGGGATTGGGTACATGCATGGAGACGGTAAAAGGAGGTGATTTCAAATGTTATACAAAAACCCTGCCGGGTGCCACTAATGCCGGAGGGTGATGTGTTGAGCTGGGTAAGCACTTGATCAGGGAGTGGTATACCAAGGCTAGTTGTGTGAGTGGTTTAGAAAAACCATAATAGATTTAAGATTCTTCGACCATCCAAACCTTACATGTACGACCACAATACCCCTTATGGGACGGGGCTTTGCAGATTACTATGGTCGATACTAGTACAGAGCTTGCATTACTAGTGGTGGGAGTGACGAGGTGAGTCTTGAGATGAGGTCGGGCCAGGAAAAAGGTTGACCATGGGCTGTTTTTACAAACACCATGCACACCGTTGCATTCCCTCGTGGATGATACATGTGATGTACATCACGAGGGACTGTCATCAAAGAGTGGACTCTTTGCTAGTATCATCATGGGAAAGGTGATCTTTGGGTACTTCCCTCGGGTATGTTAAATACTGCGAGTTGTGTTCTCACACGGAAGTTTCCCGAGTCTTGCGGGTAAAGTGTGCAACCTGTGCAGAGTGTAAAAGTATTTGAATAGTCGTATCCACGATCAAGAACAGTTGGGTGGTGTTGCTTAAACTACGTCCAGCGGTTTTTGCATAAATGAAGTGTGTGTGTGTGTGTGTGTGTGTGGGCGGGTGGGGGGAATGGTGGCAGTACGAACAATGAGCTAGGCCAAATGACTTGGGAGGATTTATGAACATGGGTTGTTCAACCCTTAGTTGATATTGATATTTGTAACCTGTTCACGTGGGTACCACTTGCATATGATACATGTCGTACAAGAAGTTGATCATGTTAGTGCACCAGGGAAAAATCTTCTTTCCGCAAAGTAGTTTAACAATGTTATATCATACTTCATTATTGCCCTGATCCATATCATGGGCTGCTTGCGAGTACATTGGGAAGGCATGGAGGAGCAGGAATTCGGCGTATTACATGCGAACTAGGACGTTTCCCAGCGAGAATGCGTGTAGGTTAACGCAGATGTCATGGGTTCACGCTTTCAATCAAGTTATCTGCTATTAGTTATAATTCGTGTGGTAGCATTTGAGGCCCTATCTATGTAACGACTTGGCCTTAATGGTCCTTCTTTTTACCCGATTGTATGTATGGATGTAAAACTCTTGTTGTTCAGCTTCTGCGTGTTTAGTGAGCATTGATATCTGGGATCACTGTACATGTGCATTCGGCGATCTCGACTTACAAGTCGGGGTCCCCACAGAGCTACTATCAGATCCAACCTGAGTGTAGGAAGCCTTAGCTAGCATTCACATCAGATAGGACTAACCCGCTTTCAAAAACAATAACTAGCTTTTACACATAGGAGATTCTACATTTCTTCTCTCTTCCCCTCTATTTTCAAACCCCCCTTACTAACACATGTCCATAAACCTTGTAGATGGCCGTCGTACCCGAAATCCTCCTAGAATCTGGCTTTCCCCTACTCTTTGAGGACAGCGTGGAGAAGTGTCAGGTCCGCCGATCACCAGTTTTCCTCTACGACGAGCTCTGGGTCAATGCCACGACGAAGGAGTACCACGTTGATGTGGTCGTGAAGGAAAACGACTCACCGACGAGCTGGTTCTTTGAAGGACTACAAATGGATACTCTGGTGTTAGACATTGAGACAACGGCGCGGAAGGCACTCATCCAGGTTCGCAACATCCTTCCCGAGATGGCCGACGAACCAGATGCTCACCACTTCCCTTTCATGAAGGATGATGTTGGAGCAAGTTGGACGTTGACCCCATCCCCAAAAGTTGGGACACCGCTCAGATTCTAGGCCTACTTGAGCCTCTCCGCCGACAGTCTAGCTCACAACGTGATCAAGGATTCTGTGAAGCTCCGCCAAGAACTTCACCATACCAGTGAGCTGATCCATCAAGCTAAGACGAAGCCAGGCAAGATCAATAAGGATGGAGCCCCCGAGGGGCAACCCGCTGTCGCTTACAGAGGAGTACCCCCAGCAAGAGATACACCCACACAGCATCATCGCATGTGTGCGAAGGAGTATCGTGAGATCTTTACCGCTCCACCGACGAAGCATTGTCGGAATGGACTTCCCCGTTCCCCGACTCCCTTGACGGGGAGATGATTCCCATACACACGATGACTAGGAGGAAGGCCCAAAAGAGCGTGAGTATGAGACCGAGCACTCCACTACTTGAGTCCGAGAACCCCTTGGGTAGGACAAGCTATGAACCCTTCATCCGAAGTCGAGTCCGTGTAATGCTTCATATGAAACGATGTGTGCTTGTTGTTTGTTTTTCTGTTTGTGTTTTGATGCAAGTCGCGCATTTCCCATGGGCAGCATGTAAGCGCCTACATCGCTAATCTTATCTAAAGGTTATGCGATGGATCTTTCGACCATTTGTTTGACACACTTGCACTGTACCAACCCCCCTGAGGGAGTTCCGTATTTTGGGGTCCTCGGGCATATGGGTTGTACCTTATGGGCTGATCATATGGGTTGCCTTATTGAAGACCGTATTATTTGACAACTGCGTAATGAAGATGGAAAGCTCCGAAGACTAGGTGTGCACTCCAAGGCAGGAGGACTAGTTAGGCCCATCTACTCCTGTTCTAAGTCGCTAACATGTAACCTTAGGGGCCTTGGTGTCTATATAAACAAGGGTCTCTTATGCGTATAGGCAGGTAATCTCATCTTGGGTTTAGCTCGTACGATGTCGAGGTAGATCAACTCTATAACCATTGTTCCTCATCAATATAATCAAAGAAGGCGTAGGGTTTTACCTCCTCACGAGGGACCGAACCTGGGTAAACATTGTCTCTCCCTCTTTCCTGCAACCCGTCGATCTAAGATCCACAGTTCGGGACCCCCTACCCGAGATCTACCGATTTTGACGCCGACATTGGTGCTTTCATTGAGAGTTCTGCAGTTGGATTACTGAAAGGATCGATGGCTTGCTTGATCATCAATGACCGATTCTGCATCAGGGGCATCTTCGCCCCCGAAGGAGTCCCTGCATTCGGCAGCTTCACGCCGCGTGCGAACATAACCGGTCGTCCTGGCCAGATTGGAGGTGTTGTCCCCGGTGACCTAATAAGGTTCGGAGACTTTGAAGTCTCCACCGACTCACGAGGCGATATGTTCCCCACCAACGTCACGGTCTCGGCCGATGAAACCCAAAATCCCGAAGCGTTGACTTCAAGTCCCTTGTCTAGACACGGTCTCGGTCCCATCCTCGTCAGAAAGGAGGCCTTGAACTCGGAACCAAACATAGTGTCCGGACAACAGGAACGACCATTGTCGAACCGACTTTCCTACGGAAGTCACGAAGGTCAGCTCCAAAAATCTTGAATGAATCGGTCACGTCAGCCTCTCAATGTTAAATGAGACGCTCGACCACATCAAGTCGCTTCAAATATAACTCACCCTAAGTCCAAACTATTTGGAGATCGGCTCCGAGGTGGATTATGGGGACTTTTACGACCCACCCACCACCCACTTGATCTCCACCGTCGAAGATCTAAGCGACGTATTGGACTATGCCTCAGAAGAGATCGAGGATATAGACGAGGAGGCCTACTACCCCACCCCCATAAACACTGGGCATTGGACCGCAGCATCTATGTATGATGTTTACATGGTAGACACACCTCGAGCTACACATAACGTCACAACCAAGAAAAATGGCGATAAGCCCACGGAAGAGCCCTCAAAACGCTGAAAGTTGTGTAAGTGCTCCAAGGAAAATGAGGGAAGGGGCTCCGCACAAGCCACATGGGAGAACACGACCCCTGATGGGACGGCAACCCCGAGGCTCTCGAGCACCAATTAGAGGACTCGACCAATGACAATCCCGACGACCGCAACAATTCATATGAATACGACGATTACCTCCCCCCACATAAAGGACCTAGACGGACTTGAAGCCGAAGAATTAATAATTCCCGAAGACCCTATAGGCTAGGAGCAATTCTGACAGCGGCTTATAGCCACCACCCAAAGCTTAAAAGCAAAGCAGCAACAGCTCCAGGACGAACAGGATACCATCAATAATAGCTGGACCAAAATCCTAGCGGCCAAAAAAGGATACGACACAGAATGGCCGGATCAGAAGAAAACATACCCACGCCGACACGTGCTCCCAGGGTTCGACGATGAGGCCCCAAAACACGTGTCCCACTAATGCATCGACTATGACAAACCTAATCGCCCACCTCGAGGGTGCGACAGAACGACCGAAGAGAACGAGTATAGACCCGAACCTCGGCACCGAAAAGGCAAAGCGCATATGCACCGAGTGGATAGACCCGACCCACGATATGTCATTTCAGGTCGCGACAGATCCATCTATGGATCCAGGAGGAATTCTCCCACTTGATGAGATGACGAACAACCTCGGGTCGCTACAAGAGCACATGACGGGAAAACTACCGGGTTCAACCCGGAGCCGATCTCTAGCACAGCATATCCCGGATACGAGGTGCCGCTCACCCACTGTGTTTCATAGATGAGGTCATGCAACATCAGTTCCCGGAAGGGTTTAAACCCGTAAACATTCAAGAATATAATCGGACAACACACCCTGCCGTGTGGATAGAAGATTCCTTCTCCATATTCGTATGGCTAGAGGAGACAACCTCCATGCCATAAAATACTTGCCACTAAAACTCAAAGGACCGGCACTGCATTGGCTAAACAACCTACCTGAAGATTCCGTTGGAAGCCGGGAAGACCTCGAGGAGGCTTTCCTATCTAAATTTTAGGGAACATATGTTCGGCCAGCGGATTCATCCGACCTAAGAAACGTCATTCAAAAAGGAGGGAGAATCAGCCAGAGAACTCTGGAACAGGTTCCTCACTAACAAGAATCAAATCGTAGACTACCCGGATGCCGCAGAAATAGCTTCTTTTCGACACAACATCCGGGACGAATGGCTTGCCACACAGCTCGGCTAAGACACGCCGAGAACAATGTCTACCCTTACCTCCGTCATGACCCGCTTTTGCGCGGGTCAAGATAATTGGCTAGCTCGGCGCAGCCATAATGCGGACGACCCTGGAACCCTTGAAGTTTGGGATGGAAACGGAAAGCCAAGAAAAAACAAGTGTAAATGCTGCCACCGTAATGGTGATGCCGACGACACATCAGTAAATGTTGGATTCCGCAATACAAACCTGGACAGCAGAAGAAACCCTTCAAAGGGAACAAGGATGGATCAACTCCATTTGGACAAAATCATGGAACGACCATGCCAGATTCATGGTACCCAAGACAAGCCCGCCACCCGCACAAATCGTAATTGTTGGGTGTTCAAACAGGCCGACAATCTAGCCATTGATGAACAAAACAGGGGCCCACGAAGTGAAGATAACGAGGAGCCCCGTGGCCCAAACAATAGAGGCCAAAAGCAGTTCCCTGTTGAGGTCAAAACTGTGAACATGATCTATGTCACCCATATACCGAAAAAGGAGAGGAAACGTGCTCTTTGGTAGGTGTACACCGTAGGGACCGTAGCACCGAAATACAATCCATGGCCGGCTTTCCCGATCACCTTCAACCACAGGGATCATCCGACCAGTATCTGTCATGGAGGGTCGGGTGCCCTGGTCCTCTACCCCATCCTCGATGGTTTCCACCCCACTCGAGTCCTCATGGACAGAGGAAGTACCTTTAATCTAATTTATTCGGATACAGTGAAAAAGATGGGCATAGACCCGACACGAATCAAACAAAGCCACACTACCTTTAAAGGAGTGGTTCCACGCGTCGAAGCCCGCTGCTTGGGTATGATAACACCAGAAGTTATATTCGGTTCGCCTAACAACTTCGGACGGGTGGACTTGATCTTCAACATTGTCCCCTTCGATAGTGGATATCACGCCTTGCTCGGTCTCATAGCTTTCGTCCGCTTCAATGTTGTACCCCACTACCCCTACATGATGCTCAAAATGCCCAGACCCAAGGGAGTCATCACGATCAACGGTAATACAAAGCGTTCTCTCCAGACGGAGGAGCACATGGCCGCACTGGCAGCTGAGTGCCAACACAACAGCAACAGTTTAAGCCACATGCCAACAATAAATGCGTGGAGGGAAGGCAAGCGAGCCCAAGCTTAATCAGACAAGCCGGATACTTTTTTGGCACACAGTACATTGGGAACAACTCACACGGCATGGCCCGAAGACCTTTAAGGTACGTCCCTCATAACCACAATTTCATCCTTAAAATTGCATGGCCAACCGTGGGAGCAACCAGCCAGGAGGTTCAACCGAGCTATGGTCCAACACACCCAATGGACCAAAGATTTGGTATCATGAAGAACCCCAAGCATCAAGCTCCTTCGCCTCATCGGCAGCTTTTGAAGACCCTATACTCAAGATTCGCATGCTGACAACAACTTTCTATAAAAGGACAGTACGTCCACCACTAGAAAGGGTAATAGATATAGTACGACCCAAAAATGGGCGGATGTCAAGTCGCCCATGTAAGGTCAGTGGGAAAAGTTGCTTTAAAAACTTGGATCGATAGTTACCTGTAAAAGCTGCCTTGGAGCTACGAGTTATAAA
This sequence comes from Hordeum vulgare subsp. vulgare, assembly GCF_904849725.1. NCBI lineage: Eukaryota > Viridiplantae > Streptophyta > Magnoliopsida > Poales > Poaceae > Hordeum > Hordeum vulgare. Next base: position 292,961,142 of record NC_058520.1, on the reverse strand, counting down.
AAATTATCGCACACATTATTCCAAGTGCTTTTGTATACACCCATTTTATGCTTATCGGTGGTGACAGGTTAAAATTATATTTTACACACGCTAAAGTGCTATTGATGATAGACCACGGGCTTGGATGGTAACACCACCCCGATTACTATACCGTCACTGCTTCTTAAGTGTTCGGTCTCTCGGGTCTTGCGTTATATGCATCATTTCTAAATTATGTCTTGGGTCTAGAGTTGTGTTGCCATGCTCCTATGCTTACCTCCTTACGTTGCGCTCGTTCGGCTAAGGGGAAAGAGAGAACCACTGCAATTGAATTGCCCGCTAGTCTGGTTAAAATACCTTAGTGGACAAAGGCCAAAACTGATCGTCATAATAAGTGAGAACTAGTCTGCAAGCCCGATCTCAACAATAAAAAGCCTTTGGAGGTTATTCCATGTTACATGGAGGGTTTACATCTTTATGGACCCTATGGTAGCTATTTTGAAATTCGACTTACCCGAGTACCATCAAAGAACATGGGGGCTTCCGGTCAACCCCCTAATTTCAACTTCTAAGGCTAAGGGAAACCGATAATACCGCATGTCTGATTGCCTCGTTTCCTCCGCACACTACCACCTTCGGGCACCGACTCATGTGCTAAGGGTAACAATACGAACAATGAAACACCCTGAGTAGTATCTACCTGGGGCCTGAAGCCGGCGACTAGTAACTTCCAGATTAAACCAGCCAACTGATGGGAGTCAAAATAATACACAAAACAGAAATACTAAACATTATAAATATAAGTTGGTCTGGAGGCACACGACAATACAATTACTCGAAGATTACATCTTTCGAGCACTAGGTCTCTATAACCCAAGCACCCTCCATCGTGGAGGGAAAATACAGCTCGAGGCGTGTGTGATCCTTCGAGACCGGTCGCAATCGTTAGGGGCTTCATCCCTGGATAGTGCACCAGGGTCCTCGCAAAGACCATCCGAGCTCCTTCTATGCAGACGGGGAGCTTTAGGGCCTCAATCCAGGACATGGCATCAACCAACTTCTGCACTAAGCCGAAGTAACTGCATGGCAAAGGCTCACTGGGCCATAGCTAGATACAGAGATCCTTCATGGCCGGCTCCGCCATCCTATGCAGCTCCATCAGTTGTTTCATTTGATAACTGAGACTCGGGTTGAGATCAGAAGTCTGAAACTAAGCCCAGAAAAGCCTCCGCTCAGCATCCTTGTCATATGCCGAGTAGTGCTTGTTTGCTTCCGCCACACTCCTTGACATGTCCATGGAGGCGTCTGGGGAACACCACATCCGTGGAAGAAATGCATACCTGTTTCCACCAAAGGCACATTGCAATAAGTATTGCTTACTAGTTGCCATCTGCTTGGCCTGGCACACTTGTTATTCATAGAACCTCTATTCCATCAGCTCTAATTTCAGCTCGGTGGACAGCTTGGAAAGCTCAGTCACCTGCTCCCGAGACTTCTACTCCAAAGCTTCACATTTAGAGCTGGCTTCCTGGAGCTCCTATTGAACCTCGATCACCCTGGCCTCATGCTTGCTACTTTCCACCTTCACTGAGATCAGTTTGGCACCCGCTTGTTCGGTCACCACCTTGTGAGCAGCGGCCTCGTTCTTGGCCTGCTCCAGTTCGGCCTTATGTTTTTCAAACTCTTAATCCTATGCTGCTAACCAAATCGGCATAACGAGGTCATACATTATAAATGAGGAGAGGCCTTCTGTTCTTAAAGAGAGTAATGCTATTTATAGCAGTACTTGCAACTTACCCATCTTTTCATCAAACCGAACATGCACTTAGCTGAGCTCATCATCGGAAACCTTCAGTTTCGGGTTTAGCTCGGCTATCTCCAGCGTGTTGGCATTTGCAGTGGAGCATGAAGCCTGCATGACAAAATTACGAATTTTAACGACTATGAGTTATTGGCATACAAGGCATTTGACCGAAATTACTTCAATACTCCATTATAATTGGAAAATATCACGATTACTCTTCGTGCCTAGGAGTTATTCTGAGCCATGGATAAGCTTGTCAAACTTACCCCTATCTCGGGGGCTATTATACCCCTGAAGGCATATATAACTTTGTAAATAAAATCAACAAGATTACACGACTTACCTTAAAACCCTTCAGCAAGCCGTTGAAGGCTTCGTTCAGTCCGCTATTAATGGACTAAATACTTTTTAAGACCACACCCATAAGGGTGCGATGTTCTTCGACTATAGAGGAGCCTGACAAGGCGTCTTCCATTATGGTTGGCCACCCAGCCATAGCTTGTTCTGCTGTGAGCGACACTTGGGGGCACTGAAGACACTGGAGCATTACGTCCTCCGGAAGTTTTCTCCGGGTAATGCTCCAAAAGAATCTGGTTCTTTTATCCACTTGTGTAGAAGGAACCAGCCCCCTAGGTCCCAATGATCTTGCAAGTGTCCCGAAGGCTCCCACCTCATCATCGGAGTCAGGGTCACCACCGAGGAGGGCAACCTTGCTCTTACAAGTTTTCTTTGGAGCCCAAGGAGGTAGTCCCTCCTCGGCCCCTCTGGTTATGGTAATTAATCACAACATATGCATCGTTGAACTAATGAATTTATCCAAGTACATTTCAGAAAAGTTCAAAGATGCTTTGGCCATAGGATTGTGTGGATATGCCCCTTTGATGAGGGAAGGAATAGGATTGGCTAAAGCTTCAAGCAAGAAGCCTCTTCATTTTACACTTTGCGGGAAATAACATTTGAGTCCATAGGAAAGCCAATACTATTAAAAGGGGATGAGGTGTTATGATGAATTGGTTGCTCAAGTGCTTAGAGATAGCCACCAAAAATACTTAGCCACTCTTCCACAAAATATATCTACCCCAAGCCAAATATGGTAAATTGGTGCAACCAACATTTCTCACACTGCCATACTGATTATTTTACACTTAGACAGATCCTATGCCAAACCCACCATCTCAGTACAACCAGCATTCCTATCGGTACAACTGAGTTTGAGTGACCAACTTTCGGTTAAGCTAATTTTAAGTTTTCTAAATTCCGACTTTGAAGTGTGTCTCACAAAGTTTGGAAATCCAGTCTAGGTCATAGTATCGGTACCACCGAGATTCAAAAGGTGCTACCTTTTGAGCAAGTCGGTACCATCGAGTTTGTAACTTCGGTGTCATCGAGTTGGCCAATTATGGTGTAACGGTTAGATTTTCTGGGTAGCCTATATATACCCCTACACCTACCTCTCATTCGTAGAGGAAGCACTCAGAACGCACTTACACTTGCAAGATCCATTTTGCTAAGAGAGAGCCACCTACTGACGTGTTGAGATCAAAAGATTCCAATCCAACCATTTGCACCTTGATTTCTGGGTTCCCCAAGTTGCTTGCCACAAGATCAATCTCTCCTACCCCTGCCAAGTCTGAGAGAGAGTGATTGAGTGTTGAGATACTATTTTTAGTAGCACAAGAGCAAGGAGTTCATCGTTCTACCACATCTATTACCTTTTGGTGGGTGGTTCCTCCTAGATTGGTTAGGTGTCGCTTGGGAGCCTCCTACTTCATGTTGTGGAGTTGAACCATGATGTTTGTAAGGGCAAGGAGATCGCCTACTTCGTGAAGATATAACATGAATGAGGCTAGTCCTGTGTAGACAGAAGTTGTGGCTGAATAGACAAGTCCGCTTCTTCGTGGACCCCTAGTGGCTGGAGCCCTTCGTGGACTCTTGCAACCGTTACCCTCCATGGGTTGAAGTATCCACTAACATGGACGAATGATAGCACAACCTATCGGAACCATGCAAAAAATCTCCATGTCAACCTTTGCGTTTGATATCCCTACCTTAACATCTATGTACACTTGCACGTTTTACTTTCCGCTGAAATACTCTTAGATATGCATGTGTAGGGTGTACTTGACTAGTCATAGTTTCCAAAACGGGCCCACACTAAAAATTGGGAAAAGTCTAAGTTTTTATCTTGTCAAGTAGTCTAATCAAGCCCCCTCTAGACATAGTTTCGATCCTACACGTAGGTACAACCGGGCCCTTTTCCGGTGCTTGATGGGCGATGCCGGCAGCGATATAGCCACAACACTTCAGCTCCAGGAATTCCCCTTCGAAGACATAGGAGATCTCCCATTTGCCCTGAAAGCCCGAGCCGGCCATTGCAGAGCTAGGAACGAAGGGCGAGTAGAAAGGTTGGGAGATGGAATGAATCTGGGTGCTCGAGCTTGGAAGGAAAAGGAGCAAGGGTTTCGAATGCCTGTGATGGGATTTGGATCTTTTTCCCCATTTAAGGGAGGTCACGAAACCAAGGGTTTCCGCTTACTGTGCTACCAGCTCCTCCACTTCCTGAAACAACTGCACCGTTGAGACGTGCTTAGGTTGGCTTGGGTCATTAATTTGAATCCCCTTAAATGCGGGACATGATCTGTTTTGTTAATAAAATGTGCCCGGGGGAAAGTGTCCTCGAGCCGCAATTCGAGTTTTTCTCATTATTCGGTATCATGACTTTGCATCAGAAGAATTGTCAGATTGATGACTATTCACCTTTGGGCCTTTAAAAGCCTTTAGATTTAATGATGCCAGTTTTCGAGAATACGACGTCATTGGGGCGACTAAATCGGTAACAGCCAAATATGTGGGAGAATTCGACATGCAAGCCAATTTGTCTACATGTTTGGCTCCCGAAGACCATACACATTGGCGTTGAAGGCTAGTTCGGGGGCTACTGAGGGAGTTCGGGATGAAGGGGTCCTCATGCACACGGATTGTTCCTTACGGGCCGGTCGTATGGGCTGTGTCATTGAAGACCGGATTAGCTGACAACTGCGTAATGAATATGGAAAGCTCCGAAGACTAGGCGTGCACTCTAATGGAGGAGGACCAGTTCGGCCCATCTACCCCCGATCTAAGTCGGTAAGATATAACCCTAGGGGCCTTGGTGTCTATATAAGCCGGGGGCTCTTATGCATAGAGGCAGGTAATTTCATGTAGGGTTTAGCTCGTACGATCTCGAGGTAGATCAACTCTGTAAGCATTGTTACCCCTTAAATATAATCAAAGCAAGACGTAGGGTTTTACCTCCTCAAGAGGGCCCGAACCTTGGTAAACAGCGTCTCTCCCTCTTTCGTGCAAACCACCGATCTAAGCTCCATAGTTCGAGACCACCTACCCGAGATCTGCCGGTTTTGTCACCAACACCCCTCCCCCTTTTTATTTGTGTTTCCCTCTTATTGCTATCCTTTCGTCTATTTCAGTTAATTGATTTGCCAGATCCAAACAGGATGGTGTCTGTTACTCGCACCAGTACTTTTAGCAACCCCAGCACCGGCGCCTCTAGTGAGCAGCCAGAAGTCAGTGGGTCTGCTCAAGCTGTTGGTCACTAGGAGCAGCCACAAGGCGATATTCCCCCGCCACCACCTCCCCAGAGTGACTATGGCTTACTTTCTCCAAGCTCTCTGGGAGGAATCCCAGGCCAACACTCCCGCTATCTAACATACGGCTCAGGTTCTCGTGAACAACCTGCAGAAGGGCTGGAACGGCAACGGTAGTTCCACTCTGTTAGAGTTCATGAGGTCTTCGCCCCCCACCTTCACTGAAATAGCTGAACCTTTGGATGCTGATGAATCGATCCACACCATCGAGGACCTCCTTGCATTGGTCAACTGCGATGTGGACCGTGAGAAGGTTCTCTATGCCTCTCACTGCCTCGGAGGTACCGCCAGAGCATGGTGGGATGGATTCAAGGTCATGCAAGGTGAGTGTGTTATTACCTGGGATGATTTCAAGCAAGGATTCCGTACTGCTCGTATCCCTTCTATGATTATGGACATCAAGAAGCGGGAGTTTCGAGCACTTAAGCAAGGAAGTGGGTTTGTCAAGGAGTACCTATAGAAGTTAAACCTCTTATCGAGGTATGCACCTGATGATTTCAACACTGAGGCAGCCAAGATAGAACGCTTCATGGAAGAGCTTCAGCAATCGCTGCAGTCTCAACTTGTTGTCTATGAGTGTTGAACCTTCTTCGAGCTGGTGAACAAGGCCCTCATGCTTGAAGATAAGCATCGTGACATGGAAGACACACACAACCGCAAGCTGATCAACATCGGTGGTTCCAACAACCAGAAGACTCCCCCTGGCAATCAGCCCCAGCGAGGCCAAACTATCATCCTCAGCAACCCAGGACTCCTGCACATCGTTCGAGCTACCAGCCTCAGCCGTATGCCAACCCCAAGCCGAGTACAACCCTTGCAACAACAATGGCGGCAAGACTAACAACTTCGAGCAGGTTACTTGCTTTGGGTGTGTTAAGCCTAGGCACATCTCGAGGCAGTTCCCCAACAGGAAGCCAGATGCACCGCGCCCCAATGTGCTAAACCAGGGACAAGGCCATGGAGCTCCACCAAGGATCTAAGCTCCCCGCAACCTGCCCAACAATGGCTAGGGTTGTGGGAATCACGTCTGTGCGGAGGAAGCCTAGGAGGACCTGAATGTCATATGGGGTACATTCCTTGTCAACTTAACCCCAACAACAATTATGTTTGATTGTGGTGCTTTGCATTCTTTGGTTACCAAAAAGTTTGCGCTAGAGAGTGGCTTGGAGCCTACGCCCTTGAGTGGTCACATGACAGTACAAACCCTGGGTGCAGTATTGAGGACCAAGCTAGGGCGTAGAGGAGTTGGGATCAACATCAATGGGGTAGACTTCTTAGCAGATCTCATCGTCCTTAAATCGCAAGGCTTGGACGTGATCCCTGGCATGGATTAGATAGCCAAGTACCAAGTCTTGTGGGACTTCCCCAAGAGGGCTATTACGATGACCAATAGCCAAGGAGTCGAGGTGAAGTACGTTCCAAACCCGACCTCCTATTGATCCCCTTAGGTTAATTGCCTTTTGGGAGTTGGGATGGATCAAGTAGCACTGGTATGTGAATACCCAGTTATCTTGCCTAAAAAACTGCCCGGAATGCCACCTGATCAGGACATTGAGCTCATTATTGAGCTAATGCGCCAAGCAGTACCCATCTATAAGAAGCCCTATAGAATGGGATCCGAAGAGTTGGCTAAACTGAAGGAGCAACTCGCTGTGCAGCTCAGAAAAGGATTAAATCGCCCTAGCTCCTATCCTTGGGGATCACGTGTTATATTTGTGACAAATAAGGCTAGGGCCATCCGGCTCTTTGTTGATTACCGTTCTCTCAATGAGGTCACAATAAAGAACAAGTATCCGTCCCCAAGATTTAAGACCTGTTTGATCAGCTAAATGGTACCAAGGTGTTCTCCAGGATCGGTCTCAGGTCTGGGTATTACCAGTTGAAGATTAGACATGAGGATATCCCGAAGATGGTGTTTGCGACCATATATGGCGTGTATGAGTACACGGTCATGTCATGTGGTTTACCCAATGCCCCAGCCTACTTCATGTATCTCATGAAAAAAGTCTTCATGGAGTATCTAGAAAAGTTTGTCGTTGTCTTCATCAATGACATACTCGTCTTCTCGAAGTCTGAAGAAGAACATGAGCAACACTTGAGGATGGTATTGGAAAAGCTTTGAGAGCACCATCTTTATGCCAAGTTTAGCAAGTGTGAATTATGGCTGGATGAAGTTGGGTTCTTGGGCCATGTGTTGACAGCAGATGGGCTGTCAGTTGACCGTGGCAACATTCAAGCCGTGATGAAATGGAAGTCACCGATCAATGTGCAGGAAGTCAGAAGCTTCCTCGGACTCGCGGGGTAGTAACACAAGTTTGTCAAAGGATTCTCAAGCATCACCCGACCTATGACCCAAGTCTTGAAGAAGGACAAGAAGTTCGAATGTACTCCAAAGTTCGAGGAAATCTCTCAAGAGTTAAAGAAGAGGTTGACAACAACCCCAATTATGTCCACCCCTGATATCCACAAGGAGTTTGTGATATATTGTGATGCATCAAGGACCGGGCTTGGTGGTGTCCTAATGCGAGAGGGTAGAGTCATGGGATATTTGTCCCAACAGTTGTATCCTCGCGAAGGGAACTACACCACTCAAGATCTTGAGCTGGCAATAGTGGTTCATGCTTTGAAGACATGGCGACATTAGCTTCTGGGGAAGAGATGTGAGATATACACAGATCACAAGAGTTTGAAGTATATTTTCACTCAGAAGGAATTGAACATGAGGCAACAAAGATGGTTGGAGTTGATCAAAGATTACACCTCAGTATTCAATACCACCACAGAAAGGCCAATGTGGTAGGAGATGCCTTGAGTGGAAAGGCTTGCTCCTTGAATGTTGTGATCAAGGAAAGGCTACCCGCCTTGTATGAGGAGCTTGAGAGGTTCGGGGTGGAGCTAGTCGCACCAGGATTTCTGGCCAACCTTGAAGCAAAGCCTACATTGATGGACGATATCAAGGAAGCTCGAAAGGGACATAAGAGCATAGAAGGTATCAAGAAGAAGATCAAAGATGGCAAGGCCCCAGGATTCTCCGTGGATGAACAAGGAGTTGTATGGTTTGGGGACCACATTTGCGTACCCAACAAAGGTGAGCTCAATAACCTGATCTTGGAAGAGGCACATGACACTCCGTATTGCATTCACCCTGGAGGAACCAAGACGTACCAATACCTCAAGGCAAGATTCTGGTGGCATGGCATGAAGAGAGAGATAGCCTCTTTTGTCGCTAAATGTGACGTATGCCAGAGGGTCAAAGCTGAGAATCAGTGACCCGCTGGGCTGCTACAACCTCTCCAAAGGCCTGAATGGAAGTGGGATAAAGTCAGGATGGACTTCTTCACTGGTCTACCTAGATCAAGCAAAGGACATGATTCCATTTGGGTCATTGTCGACCACGTGACCAAGGTAACCCACTTCATTCCCGTAACTACCACCTATGGTGGGAGCGAGCTAGCTAACCTCTACATCAGTCGCATCGTGAGCCTTCATGGAGTTCCTAAGGAGATCGTGTCAGATCATGGCACCCAGTTCACCTCGAGGTTCTGATAGAAGTTTCATGAAGCTATGGGAACCAAGCTATCCTTCAGCACCGCTTTTCATACTCAAACCAGCGGCCAGACAGAGCAAGTAAATCAGATACTTGAGGTCATGCTCCATGCCTATGTCTTGGAACATGTAGCCAAGTGGGAGGATTGTTTGCCCTTGCCGATTTCTCCTACAACAACAACTATTACTCCAGCCTCTAGATGGTACCATTTGAGGTGTTGTAGGGTCACAACTGCCGCACTCCCCTCAACTGGTCAGAAACCGAAGAAGGGTTGGTCTTCGGACTAGATGTCCTTCGTCAAGAAAAAGAGCAAGTCCAACTGGTCAGGGAACTCCTAGAGGCTGACAAATCAAGACACAAGAGCTACGCCGATTCCCATCACTAGGACATGAGTTTCCATGTTGGTGACTACCTCTATCTCCAAGTCATGCCTCTCAAGGGAACAAAGTGCTTCCACGTCTAGGGGAAACTTTCACCAAGGTACATTGGCCCCTTCAAGGTCACCCCAAGACAGGGAGAAGACACCTACCACCTGGAGCTACCATCTAAACTTTAGGATTTGGACAATGTTTTCCAACTATCGCAACTCCAAAAGTGCCTCCAAGTTCCCAACCACCCTGAGCTCTACATCGATATTGATCATCGAGCCCTCAATCTTCAGGCAGACCTCACTTACGTGAGAGACCAATCCGCATCCTGGACGAAGTCGAGCGTTCCACCAGAAGCCGCACCATCAAGTACTTCAAGGTCCAGTGGAGCAACCACACTAAAGCAGAAGCGACATGGGAGCATGAAGACTGCCTTAGATCCAAGTTTCCTTCTCTTTTTAGCGCCTAGCCATAAAATCTAGGGGACGAGATTCTTGTAAGGGGATATGTTTGTAACACCCTGTGTTGTACAACTTTTGCCACCTGTTGTTTTTATGAAAATTTGGAACCAATTAAAACTTTTTGCATGTTTGTGATGATTGATTTCTGTTGCAACTTGCTTGTGTGACTGACTGAATTTTTCAATCACTATAGTTGTTCTCCTCTCTAAAACCTACCTCCTTGACCCCAAGCCCTTGACCAATGATAATGCCATGTGAATAGTACTAGAAAACCATTTATATAAATTATTATTTTAACAAAAGGCATTTAATCATTTTTAAATTCTCCAAAACCCCTAATTTGAGATTTGCACTACAAGTCCCTAAATTAGGAGGGATGTTTTACACCAAAGACTTTATTTGAATCCTATTATTCAAAAGACTTCCCAAAACCACAAAATAATTATTTTTAAAGTTATTTCCTATTTTATTTAAATAGATTTTTTTGAGGCAAGAAATGGTATTTCATAGGCAAAAAATATTTTGTTGCTTCAAAAATGTTTTAGAAAATTTAGGGAAACTTAGTGGACATATATTTTTCCGTACATAAGAGTTTCAACACATGGTCATGTTCAAAATATTGGACAAAACCCCTCAAAACTCTTTTCGACTATTTCAAGCTTTTGAAATATTTCCATAGGAAATATTCTCAATAAATTCTAGGAAAATTCTGGCAAGACACACATGATAAATGTGGTGATCCCGCAAAGTTTCATCTCAATCCAAGTTGATTTGATCCACCTATTAATCCCAAAACCATTTGTGTCCACAACCAAATTCGACAAACTTTACATTGCCAAGTTTACCCAATTGATCCCAAACTTTACAGGAGTGATCCAGCCCCCCAATAAGGATGCCATACCAAGTTGCGCATTTCTGGGAGTTGATTTGATTACCGTGTCCACAAAAATCTGATTGTGTCCATTTCTAGGGGTTTTATGTGTACATTATCACCTTTGCTCAAAAGAGCTCAAAATTGGTGAGTCCTATTGATTTTGCTCATAATTTAGTTCTGTTAAATATCATTTCAAGTGGTGAGGTTTATCTTGCTCAAACCAGCATCAAACACCTTCTGGTGATTTGGTAAAATTGTTACTTTCACCCCTTACACTATTCTCCTTCACTCCAAATTTTTACCACTAGCCCACACACTCACGCTTCTCCAGAAGTAGCAAGATTCAACTCTGGCTCAACTATGGGGTTAGACAAAAAAACCCAATTAACCCTGTAGTCCACCCTGGGAGAAGCCTTTTACCTCTCTTCCTTTGACCACGGTCTCCCCCCTTGAGCATCCCCACATCCCCCAGACACTAGAGGACAAGGTGGAACGGGCCAGAGTGCACCAGCATGCCGTGGCAGGCCAAAGCTGCGCTCTGGATATGCTAAAGTGCACACCCGCACTATGGGAGGCCGTCCCCGCCCGGCTTTGGAACCCTCCGGCTATCCCCCGAGGCTCCCTCGATAGTAGGAACCCTGCGCCACATTGTGTCCCTCCTCTCTCCCCTTCTCCTCCCCCTACGACGCGTGCCCCCACCCGTCAGATTCGGTTAGATGGCGCCCTCCACCACGTCAGACCAAGAGCCAGCTCCCTCTCCTCCCCGACCTTGCTCCAGCTCCAAACCGCATCCATGAAGACCGCAGACGCGTCCCCAAGTCCTCTCTCCTCCCCTGGCCATCGTCGCGGTCTTGTCGGTGCATGAACTTTCGGTGAACCATGCTCCCTGTATATAATGCCACCTCTGGCCTCCCTCCCCCTCCCTTCGACCCCCTGCTACACCTAATCGCACCCGTGAGCCACCCACTCATTGCCAGGAGCCCCCGAGCTCAAGATCAAGCTCCGGATCCGCTGCATCGGGATTCCGTCAATCCTCGGACCCAAGGCCACTTTGGCTCTCATTTCTCTTCCAATGGAACCGCAGCTGCTTGCTGATGCTCCCCCTTTCTCCCCTATTCTTTTGTTGCAGGATTCGGCCCTGACGACCACACTCCGGAGTGCCTCCGCCACAGGACCTCGTCGCCGGGGAATCATTGCACCCTAGCTCCTCTCTCAACCACTAGTCGAACGGCAGCTCGCCCATGGACCCATTTCCACCCCTAGATGCCCTCGTCGTGTCCTTTGCCATCCCTGCTGAGCTCACCGCCCTCTCTATCCCGAGGTTGAAGATAATAGGTGGGGGCCATGTGTCATCCTCACCTCTCCCTTGCCTCCCCTCGCTGCCAGTGACGGTTAGGCCCCGCGTGTCGGGTTTAAACCCTGGCGGATGCGCGCACTTGGCCTGTGTGGGCTGGATTTGCCGGCTGGGCCGATTCGGCCAACAGCTTCTGACCAAGGAACTATGGACCTTTTCTTTTTTCCTTTTAATTCTGTTTTTTACAAATTCCACAAGATTGAATATTTATTCAAATTCAAATATTCCTCCATCAGAAATCTTGTAATATTATGTAGTATTTTTGGGTGCCACTTGCCCAATTTTTGCAAAAGGTTGCATGCACTGTATAATTTTAAAACCGTGCTTTAGGCATTATAACACTATGTTAAAATGGTTTCTGCAACTTGTTGTAGTCCAAATAGAAAACCCATTAATTTTTACAGAACCTATACTAATCCTAGTATATTACAAAAATGGTGTGACATATTTCCGAGTAGGATATTTTCCCTATTTTTGGATGAGTGCTTATTTTTGCCCGTTTATCATGTGGTGATATATTGCGTTGCTGACGAGGGGCTTGGACCAGAAGACCTTGAAGACCCGAGAGACTTTGTTGAGCAAGGTAAGTAGACCTTTGACCATGTCTAACAAACTACTTATATGCATGTCAAGTAGAACTTCATTCTGATGCATTGAATCATGTTGAATCGGTTACCACCTTGGTGGGTTATTTCTGATAACTCCTTGTTGATACTTGCACTTGGGCATGACCCTATCTTCCTATGAGGGTTTTGCGGTTGCGAAGTACTTAGGTTACTGGTAGTGCTACGCATGGGATTGGGTACATGCATGGAGACGGTAAAAGGAAGTGATTTCAAATGTTTTACGAAAACCCCATCGGGTGCCACTAATGCCTGAGGGTGATGTGTTGAGCTAGGTAACCACATGACGAGGGAGTGGTATACCGAGGCTAGCTGTGTGAGTGGTTTCTAAAAACCATACTCGATTTAAGATTTGTCAACCGACCCAACCTAGCATGTACGACCCAATACTCCTTATGGTACGGGGCTTTGCTGATTACTATAGTCGGTGCTAGTAGATCCCACATAACTAGTGGCGGGGTGATGGGGTCACTCTCGAGACGATGATGTGCCAGGAAAAAGGGCAACCATGGGCTTTTTCTACAAACACCGGGCACACCGTTTACGTGCCCTCTTGGATGATACGTGTGATGTACATCACGAGGGACTGTCACCAACAAGTGTACTCTTTGCTAGTATCATCACAGGAAAGGTGATGTTTGGGTACTTACCTCGGGTATGATAAATACGGCGAGCCATGTTGTGACACGGAAGTTTCCCGAGTCTTCTGGGTAAAGTTTGCAACCTATGAAGAGTGTAAAACTTTTCAAATAGCCGTGTCCACGGTCAAGGACAGTTGGGTGGTGCTGCTTAAACTATGTCCAAGAGTATTCATGCAAACCAAGTGTGTATGTGGGAAGGATGGTGGCAGTACGAATGATGAGCTAAGTCAGATGAATTGGCACTACGAGTGAACATGGGCTGTTCAACCCTCGGTTGATATTTATATCTGTAACCCATTCGAGTGGTTACCACTTGCCATATGATGCATGCAGTTTGAGAAGTCAATCATGTTGGTGCACTAGGGAAAAATATGCTTTCCACAAAGTAGCTTACTAGTGTTATATCATACTTCATTATTGCCTTTTTACCATTTTATGGGTTGCTTGCGAGTACATTCAAAGTACTCACTGGCTTGCCACTGGTTATTTAAATGGTCAGGCATGGAGGAGCAGGAATTCAGAGAAGAGTTCGTCGGTGACGAACAAGCGAACTAATACGCTTCCGAGTCAGAATGCATGTAGGTTAAGACAGATAGCATGGGTGCTCGCTTTCAATCAATTTATCCGCTGTTGGTTGTGTTTGGTTTGGCGGCCTTTGAGGCCCTATCTATGTAATGACTTGGCCTTAACGGTCCTTATTTCTACCCGACCGTATGTATGGATGTCAGGCTCTTGTTATTCAGCTTCTACGTGTTCGGTGAGCATTGATCTGTGGGATCATTGTACACATGCATTCGGTGATCTTGACTTACATGTCGGGGTCCCCACAACATCATCATAATATCGAACGCATACCAACTTCACATGATTACTTATAACAAGGCTTCTCTCATGTCCTAAGGAACAATAGTAACTACTCACACCTCATCAACATGGTCAAGATCATAGGTATAATAATAGTAATTAAGGATCTGGACATAATATCTTCCACCAAGTAATCCAACAAGCATCAAGTATGAGATGTAATCAACACTACTAGTAACCCACATGTACCAATCTATGGTTTTGACGCAAAGATTGAATACAAGAGATGAACTAGGGTTTGGAGATGAGATGATTCTGGTGAAGACATTGATGAATATTGATCCTCCCACGAAGGAGGAAGCTTTGGTGATGACGATGGCTTAGATTTTCCCCTCCTGGAGAAGAATTCCCTCAATAGAATCTCTTTGTCGGAGAGCAAAAGGGCCTGTTCCCAGGTTTCCTCCTTGAGAGGGCGACGCTTCGTCCTTAAAGTATCCTTATTATTTTTTCTAGGTCAAAATACACCTTATGTGAGAACAGGGGGTTAGGAGGCCTGCTCGTGGACCACGAGACAACACATCCCTGGGCACACCCTCTTGGCTCGTGGCCCACAGGTGCCCCCTGCTTTAGTATATTTTTGGCCCAATAATTCTTATATATTCAATGAACACTCTCCATGAAATTTTAGGTCATTTGGAATCTAGTGAATTGTTACTCTTTTTCTTAGTTTATAAGTCCATAATTCCAGATTCTAGTAATTTCCTCTGTGTGGGTACCTTGCATCGTCACAGAGAAAAGGAATAATAATTGTATAATAATGAGTAATAGTGGACAAGAATATCATATATATCAATAATAATTCATGATGCATAATGGACGTATCAACTCGCCAAAGCTTTTGCCTCGTTTGTCCTCAAGCGAAAGCCGAGCTCGATAATAATGACCACATGATTTGAGAGAGAGGTGTTGATAAAAATAGAATACATACATGAGAGCATCTTGATTATTAACATAACAGCAAGTTTTTCATCATATAGCTTCTCATAAACAAGTCACAATCTATCCCCAATCATTGAAGTATGAAGCATAAACTTTGTTGGCAAACAACAAAACATGTTATTCATCACCGAAACAATCACAACTCATCATAATTCCAAGGAGAGTCTATGTAAGAGCTTTTCGCATGACACATACTCAACTATCATTTGGTCTTCTATGATTGCTGGCAGTTATTGCATATTTTTGGAGTTAATGTTTTCACCGGACACATAGGAAGATAGTGGCTTCATTGTTTTGCCACCCAACTTATTTACCTTAAGGATAAAGTTAACAGTAATGGTTCATGATCACCTACATTCAACTTTGTGCACCGATCACCTATATATATATATCCCCAACACATGATGCTTGGCAGCTAGACAATTAAGAGGTTGGAGAAGGGATAACTTTATTGACTCTTGCAAGAAAGTACACTCGTGAAGATACAAGATATCATGCAGTTTTATGTTGGATGTGCAAACTACTAATGCAAAGGAATGCCACTTTATATTGCCCCTTATGCTAGCAAACTTTATTATGCACTTTATTGCTTTTATTTCATTTCCATCACAAGATCGTATAAAGGTTATTTTTCCTTCAAATAAATGGTCATACATCTTTAGGAAAAAAAATTATAGCTTTGTGCACTGATGATAACTTACTTGAAGGATATTACACAATCCATAGGTAGGTATCATGGACTCTGATGGCAAGGAACTAGGTTTCACGGCTATGGCTCTACTAGTATATCTACTTGGTGCGTAACATTGTGGCTAGCAAAAGATCTAAAGCAAGCACCACAAGTTAAGGGATCGAAGACCATATAACTTCTAGTGAATGTAAACTATCATGATCGTTACATTGTCTTTCATGTTCAACATCAACACTTGATGATTATATAGTATTAGGCGGGGGTGTATAATAACAAAAGATGTCCAAGATAGTGTATTTATATGGGAGTCTCCTCTCCTCTCCCCGAGGGCGAAGAGGAAGAAGACGGGAGTCAGAAGGCGACTCCTGACGCACCACCGGCCCTCTCCAACAAGTCGCCGCCAACCGATGGTGAGGGCGAGGCTCGTGCGACGGCCTCCCAAGCCTTGATCGTCATGCCCCTAGAGCCCGCGAAGCGTCCTGAGGCGGTCGTGGCGACACCATTTCTGAGGGGCGTGCTATGGAGGGCCCTCAGCCCGCTGATCTACCAATGCTTGCAACCTCCGGGCAACCTTCAGAGCCCCCTACCCCCTAGCAATGATGCCTTCCTGACGATACTGCCTGGGGCAGCTCTAAAGGCTCCTCAGGAGGAGACCCAGTGGACTTCGGTATACACCTAGGGCATCCTGAACGGGGCCTTCCGCACTCTGGGCAAGGTCGCGATCGCGCTGGGAAACGGCTAGAAGGAGGCCAAGGCCGCCCGCGCCACGTCCGAGGAGGTGATGGAAGGAGCCGATGCGGCCACCAAACACTGCAAAGAGGCGAAGGCTCACCTGAAGGCCCTCCAAAAAGAACAAGCCAAGCTAGCCGAGTACCGTCGCCTGCGGGAGGAAGGACTCATGGTCCGTGAGGCCAAGCTCGCCGCCGGGGAAGAATAGTTGTCCCAGGAGGAGAATCGCCTGGTCGCCAAGTAGGCGCGCTTGGACGAGCAGGAGAAGGAGGTCGCCTCGAGGAAGGCCCTCCTCGATGCCAAGGGGGAAGCCCTCGCCACGGCCGAGAGGAAGACGGCCGCGGAGCTAGCCAGCTTCCGTGATGTCCAGCTCCGGCTTTGCACGGCACTCCGCTCCCTCTCACGGGATGGGTTCATCGAGCCTCTGGCCACCCCAGAGAGCGGCTTCACCGTGTTTGCGGCGAAGCTCGTCGTGGTATTGGAGAATGCCATCGTCCAGGCAGACAAGATCATGGACAGCATATGCTGCAACCTCTTCTTCGAGGCAGCGCCACGCGTCTTCAGCCACCTTCATCTTCGCAAGCCAGGATTCGACTTCTGCTTCGTGATTCTGCCAGTTGAAACGTCCATTTTGCATCATGCTTTTATGTTGATATTTATCGCTTTATGGGCTGTTATTACACTTCACGGTACAATACTTATGCATTTTCTCTCTTATTTTGCAAGGTTTACAATACTTATGCTTCGTGATTCTGCCAGTTGAAGAGGGAGAATGCCGGCAGCTGGAATTCTCGCCTGAAAAAGGAGCAAGTTTGAGATACCTATTCTGCACAACTCCAAAAGTCGTGAAAGTCAACGAGGAATTCTTTTGGAATTTATAAAAAATACTGGGCAGAAGAAGTACCAGAGGGGAGCCACGAGTAGGCCACAATCCTACTAGGCGTGACCTACTCCCTCGCCACGCCTAGGGGGCTTGTGGGCTCCCTGTTGGCCCTCTAGCTCCCCCCTTTTGCTATAAGGAGGGTTTTGTTCTAGAAAAAATCAGGAGGAGGCTTTCGGGAGAAATCGCCGCCGCCACGAGGCGGAACTTGAGCAGAACCAATCTAGACCTTCGGCAGGGTCATCGTGCCGGGGAAACTTCCCTCCCGGTGGGGGAAATCGTCGCCATGGTCATCACGAACACTCCTCTTATCGGAGGGGACTCATCACCATCAACATCTTCATCAGCACCATCTCATCTCCAAACCCTAGTTCAACTCTTGTAACCAATCTCCGTCTCGCGACTCCGATTGGTACTTGTAAGGTTGCTCGTAGTGTTAATTACTCTTTGTAGTTGATGCTAGTTGGATTACTCGGTGGAAGATTATATGCTCAGATCCTTGATGCTATCAATACATCTCTGGTCATGAATATTATCATGCTTTGTGAGTAGTCACTTTTGTTCCCGAGGACATGGGATAAGTCTTTCTATAAGTAGTCATGTGAATTTGGTATTCGTTCGATATTTTGATGCGTTGTATGTTGTTTTTCCTCTAGTGGTGTTATGTGAACGTCGACTTGGAGGAAGGCATTGGGAAGTAATAACACTTCACCATTATTTGGGCCTAGAGGAAGGCATTGGGAAGTAATAAGTAGATGATGGGTTGCTAGAGTGACAAAAGCTTAAACCCTAGTTTATGCGTTGCTTTGTAAGTGGTTGATTTGGATCCACTAGTTTAATGCTATGGTTAGACTTTGTCTTAATTCTTCTTTCGTAGTTGCGGATGCTTGCGAGAGAGATTAATCATAAGTGGGATGTTTGTCCAAGTAAGGGAAGCACCAAAGCACCAGTCCACCCACATATCAAACTATCAAAGTAGCGAACGTGAATCATATGAACATGATGAAAACTAGCTTGACAGAAATTCCCATGTGTCCTCGGGAGCGCTTTACCTCCTATAAGAGTTTGTCCAGGCATGTCCCTTGCTACAAAAGGGATTCGGCCATCTTGATGCACCTTTGTTACTCTTGTTACTTGCTACTTGCTACGAATCATCTTATCACACAACTATTTGTTACCTATAATTTTAGTGCTTGCAGAGAATACCTTGCTGAAAACAACTTGTCAGATCCTTCTGCTCCTCGTTGGGTCTGACACTCTTACTTATTGAAAGGAATACGATAGATCCCCTACACTTGTGGGTCATCACCGGTCCCCTCTGAGGCCCGCCACAGCGCTGCGAAGGATGTGAAGGGCCCCGTGGAGGCGTTGGTGAAGAGGTTCGCCGACGTCGCAACTCCTTCATCTCCGGATGCCGCTGAAGCTGATGGTGGAGAAGACGATGCTTCTGACACCAATGACGAGTCCCTGCAGACGGGGTGACCGGCGGCGGCAGATCTTCGTCACTACTCCCCATGTTTTTCCTACAATGCACATCGTGCCTCGTGGAGGCGTCAAACTTATTTGCGTTTTCAAGGACTTACTAAGGCTTCTAATACCTGGCTGAATGCTTGAATGTTTTCTTTGCCTCGTTCCTTTCATGTTTTCTATTCTACTCTGGGTTGGCAGGGCCTGCCCTGCGCATACCTTCGCCGCGGTTGGACCGACCGGAATTCCGGGACGACCCAAAAGGGGAAGGGGCTATGAGCGCAGTTAGGCCCCTGAGTCGCGATGCTCAGCGGTCCCCCTTGACACGCAAGGTGCCATCATGAGGGGAACGCAACAAGGATATTGAAACTCCAAAACACTTTCAGCACTCTCTGTCGGTAGGGCCCGCCCCGCGCGTACCTCCCCGCAATTGGACCAACCGGAAACCAAGGATGGCCCAAAGGGGGAAGGGGCTACGAGCGCTGTTTGGCCCCTGAGTCGCGATGCTCAGCGGTCCCCCTTGACACGCGAGCTGCCATCATGAGGGGAACGCAACAAGGATATTAAAACTCCAAAACACTTATAGCACTCTATGTCGGTAGGGCCCACCCCGCGCGTACCTCCCCGCAATTGGACCAACCAGAAACCAAGGATGACCCAAAGGGGAAAGGGGCTACGAGCGCAGTTTGGTCCCTGAGTCGCGATGCTCAGGAGTCCCCCTTGACATGCGAGCGACTCCATTGTCCCTCCTAAGAAGCTGACAATTTGAGACTCCCGAACTCCTTCGGCACTCTGCGTCGGCAGGGTCCGCCCTGCTCGTACCTCCGTCGCGATTGGACCGACCGGAAACCAAGGACGGCCCAAAAGGTGAAGGGGGTACATGTGCAGTTCAGGCTCGTGAGTCGCAATGCTCAGGAGTCCCCCTAGTGACTCCATCGTTTCCCTAAGAGATTTGAAGTGGCTTGTCGAGCGCACTATGCTCTGTGTCGACATGGCCTGCCCCGCGCGTACCTCCCCACGATTGAACCGACCGGAATCCTAAGATGGCCCAAAGGGGGAAGTGGCTACGGTCGCAGTTAAGTCCTTGAGTTGCGATGCTCAGGGGTCCCCCTTGACGTACGTGCGGCTCCGTACCTCCAATTGTCTGTCCCACGCACTGGGCGTGGGCATAGTCGCAGGTGGAGTGTGTTTATTTCCTTGCCAGCTGTGGGCGTAGCCATTGGCGGGCTATGTTCGAGCCAGCTGCGGGCCTAGTCATTGGCGGACCGTGTTGGTGCCAGCTGCGGGCATAGTCATTGGCGGACTGTGTTGGTGCTAGGTGCGAGCATAGTCATTGGTGGACTATGTTGATTGCTTTGTCTTCTCCCCGACGCGAAGCATAGGGCTGGCAATAGGCGTTGGATGGACCCCTCCGCGTTCTCGGGGCGCCCTGGGCGTATACAGCCTAAGCTCGTTATTACGTGAGAGTGTCACGGTGGGGGTGTGTCTGGGAGTTCGCGAGGAAGCTTTCGCCTCGCGAGTGTCCCTACCCTCGAGGCATTAGGCGCATGATTCCAAAAGTCATTGGTGGATTCCGGAAGATCCTTTCGGCACTTTATTTCTACGGGCCCTGGTCCCGCACCTCATGACCGGTGAGGCTCGTGAGGCTCGATGCTCAGGATCCCCCTTTGGCGCTCGAGCAATTGCTCTTCCCATTCCTTTAGTCATCGTCCCAGGACGCCCTGAGGCCTCTTGAGACTCTTTGTTGTGATACGTGCTTCGATCCAGACCCCCGAGCGGGGGTTGATATCCAAAAATGTTTGCCCTAGGATGGCAAGTCCTTGCTTTCGCTCCATGGCCCCTAGCCGTGGTGCGGAGTGTTTAGCTCCTCAGAAAATGTCATCTAGAAATAGAGGCTTCAAAACCGGCGAAAGGATAAAGCGCAAGATATAGTTCCACCCCGTTTTGTTTTTCTAACATCAACTTTTAATATTGATAGATTTATGTCCGACAGAAGATAGTTCGAAATCCAGGAAGAAACAAGTGAACGCCGCGTCCGGCACCTAGGCTCGCACAAACATTGGCGGACTGTGCTGATTTCTTTGCCAGTTGTGGGCATGGTTATTGCTGGACTGAGTTGATTGCCTCCGTCTTCTCCCCAGCGCGGAGAGTAGGGCTCCCACTAGGCATGGGATGGAGCCCTTCCGCGTCCTCGGGGGGCCTGGGCGTATACAGCCTCGGCTCGTTTTTACGTGAGAGTGTCACGGTGGGGGTGTATATGGGAGGTCGCGATTACGCTTTGGGCTCTCGAAGTACCCTACCCCCGAGTCATTGGTGGACTGAATAGATTGGCAAACCCGGCTTACTTCTTCTTCTTCGGGAGTCAGGCAGGGTATGTGTTGCCTCAGGAGGCCTGCAAGGATAAGCTTCGACTGGAGCCCCCAAGCGGGGGGCCTACCGCCTAAAAATACAAGCAAGGTAGAACTTTAGGGTTCAAATGGTGAGATAGAAACAACTGAAGGAGGCGTAAAGTGAAGTAGCGGCTCGGGAGTGCCCTGTGCTCCTGGAGGCTGCATGGCCCTGGGGGCGCCCTCAGACAGGATGAGCCAAAAAGTTACCTCGCAGCAACCAACAAAGGTCACCTGGCGGCCATGCTGCTGAAGTGCCGAAGGCGCTGTCGTTGCCCGATCTCCTACGTCCACCTTCGCGACCCTCACGGGTCCGCCGTCTCCTGAGGCTCGGGGCCCACGCTCGACCCGAGCATCTCCTCCTCTCCCTCGCCACGCACCAGCAGGCCAGGCATGAGCATTGCCCGCTGGAGCCGCTCGTAGGTGGCAGCCGCGTTCCCTAGCCTGAAGGGCATGAGGGCGCCGGTGCCCACGTACACCCACCGCTGGTTAGTTAGTGCAGGCTAGAACGGGCCTTGAGCTGCACTCTGTCGGCTACGAGCGCGTTGATGCAGATGCGGGGCCGGTCGACCGTGCCGGCGACTGTGACTGCGATTGGTGGTGTAGGGCAGTCCCCGCCTCGCATGGCCTGGGCCTCTCGAAGTTTTCTGATTTCGCTGATGACGGACTCACGGGAGCTGGGCGGACGCGTGCCAGAGCACGCCCTCGCGTTGTGCTCGAGCGCCACCCTCGCCTCAATGGTCACGCCGGGAGCTCCCCGGTGGGAGCCGCCAGCCCTGACCCAAGGGGGGCGCCGAGCACGCCTTCCTATGCGATGGGAGGCATGGCCCCGTCCAACGGCACGGAGCCCGAAGCCCGAGGGCGCTCCATGGGGAGGAGCTCCTTCTTCTTCTTTGTGTGGGTCCTTGCGAGGCGGCTCGTCTTCTTCGTCGTCTGAGCGTTCCACCGCGGCTGCGCGGTAGGCACGCTCGAGTGTACAGACGACATCCTTCTCATCGCAGGCGATGGTGATGACACCGCCGCTACCTGGCATCTTGAGCACGTTGTAGCCATGGTGGGTCACTGCCATGAACTTGGCAAGAGCCGGGTACCCAAGGATCGCGTTGTACGGTAAGTGGATGTGCGCGACGTTGGGGTGCTCGTTAGCCGGCTGGGATCATCGGCGCAACGGGGCATCGGGGCCCGTGGCGGCGTTCACCACTGGTGATGGTGACCGGCACGCGCCGGAACGACGCCTGTGGCACGGCGTTCGTTGCCAGCCCGTTGAGCGTCAGCCTTTGGAGTGGCGAAGCTTAGTGAAGGCGGAACTTGGAGGAGACCTTGACCCACAACCTACTTGGCAAGCCAAATGTCAGATTTCAGTCTCCGCAAAACCATAAAGTTTCGAACTGCGGAGCGTGTACTAAGATCTCTCATGGGCTCGCCTCACCTAGCTCGCTACTCGTCGGAGATGGCAAAGAACTCACTCGATGGTGAGGAAGACACTGAACACGACAGTTTACCCAGGTTCGGGCCGCTTGGAAGCGTAATACCCAACTCCTGCTTTGGTCGATTGCCTCTCTTGGAGGTGGGTGGATGAACTAGTACTGTGCTCGGGAGCCTCCAGAGGCTGGATGGCTTTGCGCGGTGCTAGTGGGTGAATGAAGGAATCATGGGGATCCTCCTCTACGAAGCAACCTATCCTTTATATATAGTGGCAGCCCCGGTCCTCTTCCCTGGCCATTTCGGCGGGAAGGCATCCCATAGTGGCCAATTTGAAGGGGACCAGGGGAACATGCTCCCCTTCCCAAAGGTGGTCTTCGCCTACAAAGTCGCTGCCCGCGCTGCAGCGACGGGCCCGGGGATGACGTCTGCCTTGCTGGCTGGCGGCGACGGCCTTGTTGCACCATAAAGGAAACCTTTGGAAGATGCCTTGGCAACCCCGATACGTGCTTGCCCCCTTTGCACTAAAGGGGAAACTGCACCGCCCTGTTGTGTGCTCCTTGCATGTCCTTCCTTTGTGTCATCCTTGACTCCTGAGGCCGAGCCTCGCCTCGGAATATCCGCCGCTCCGGAGGGGTCCTGAGGAGGCCCCTCTACGGTTCTTGACGCTGCTCCTCCTCGCGAGGCTTGGCCCCTCGCGAGTGCCTTGTCATCGATGGTGCCACACTCGGTTGTGTTCGCTTGACGAAGTGGACCAGCCCTGGGCCAGAGGCAGGCAGGTGTGGGCACCCCCATTCTCTGAAACCTGACAGTTATCATGGCAATCTAGATTTGTCAGAAAAGCAGCTCGAAACAAGAAAAAGGATAAACTCGTGATGCGGTGGTCAAAACATATGTGAGTATATATAATAATTTTTTCATGGTAAGAATACATGCCCAAGAAGAAAACAGAGTCCAGGAGGCACTCGAGGGCGTCATGGGGCAATAGGGCATGCCGAGTGTGGGTGGTCATGCCGTGTTGGCTAGTGTCCCCCTCGTGTCTCGCCCTGGCTTCTCTTTATTGTTGGATTTTTTCTAAAATAGGAAAACCAACAGAAAATATTTTTTGGAATTTTTGGAGTCGATTTACTTACCGTATCACATATCTGCCCTTTTTAGCATTCTTGGGTGTTCTGGAAGGCCCCTCTTATGTGTTCTTGGGAATCATAACTTGGACAATGTTATTTTCAACATTAAGGGGCATAACTGGGATATAGTGTTTTATTATTTGTCCATTTGCCACTCTCGGGTTTTTGCCTTCAAAGTTGTTAATCTTTATTGCACCGGAGCGGTAAAGCTCCTCAACGACATAAGGGCCCTCCCATTTGGAGAGAAGCTTACGTGCACAAATCTGAAACAATAATTGTACAAAAGAACTAGGTCTCCTACATTGAATTCTCGTTTTTGAATTGTCTTGTCATGCCATGTTTTAACTTTTTCTTTAAATAATTTGGCATTTTCATAATCTTGTGTCCTCCATTTGTGTAATGAACTAATATCAAATAGTCTCTTTTCACTAGCAAGTTTAAAATCATACGTAAGTTCCTATATTCCCAATAAGCTTTATGTTCTAACTCAAGAGGTAAATGAAAAGCTTTTCCAAAGACTATTTTATAGGGAGACATTCCCATTGGGGTTTCACAAGCAGTTCTATAAGCCCATAAAGCATCCTCCAATTTCTTAGACTAGTTCTTTCTAGATCTATTAACAGTCTATTGCAAAATTAATTTTATTTCTTGATTGCTCAATTCAACTAGGCCACCAGACTCATAAGGTGATGCAATTCTATGGTTAACATCATATTTAGCTAGTAGTTTACAAAAATATCCATGAATAAAATGTGAACCACCATCAGTCATTAAATATCTAGGGACTCCAAACCTCGGAAAGGTAATATTTTTAAGAATTTTAATAGAAATGTTACGATCAACACTACTAGTTTGAATAGCTTGTACCCATTTAGTAATGTAATCAAGAGCAACTAGAATATGAGTGTACCCATTAGAGGAAGGAAAAGGTCCCATATAACCAAAGCCTCAAACATCAAATGGTTCGATAGAAAGTGAATATTTCATAGGCATTTCCTGACGTCTACCAATGTTACCAATTCTTTCACGTTCATCACACGAAAGGACATACTTACGAGCATCTTTGAAAAGAGTGGGCCAATAAAAACGGGATTGTAATACGTTGTGTGCAGTTCTATCACCAACATGGTTTCCTCCGTAAGCTTTGGAGTGGCACTTTCGTAGGATCTGTCCATGTTCATGCTCAGCCACACAACCTCTAATAACACCATCCACTCCTTTATCAAGATGTGGGTCATCCAAAAGTAATGTCGCAAATAATAAAAGAGTTTTTCTTTTGTTCATAGGTGAAATTAGTGCTATATATTTAGCGAAAGTATGATTAGCATAATCGGGACACCAAGGATTACTATGTGAACTGTTTATAGCAGAAAGTTGCTCGTCAGGAAAACTATCATCACTGCAGGAATTAGCTTCTTTGTTGTCTGCCATCACAGACGGCAAAGAGTAAACCACCGACAGCAAAGAGTAATACATAGATGGCAAAGAATCCCACTGTCGGCAAAATTTCTGCGTCAGCCTACGATGGCATTGTAGCTTCTTTGTCGTCTGCCTCACTAAAGCGGACAGCAAAGAGCTTTGCCGTCAGCTTTTCAGAAGAGTAGTCGGCAAAGAGGTCGAGACGGCAGCCGACAGGCGTTGCCTCCGTTAGGGGCTAACGGAGGCTTTGCCGTCTGCCTCGCCCTCTTCTTTGTCGTATGCCTCCACCTCCACTCTTTGTCGTCTGCCTCCACCTCCCCCCACCACACTCCACTCTTTGCTGTCTGCCTACCCCTCCTCCCCCTCCTTTGTGCCCTCTTCTTTGTCGTCTACCCCCCAGGAAGCGGACGGCAAAGAGACTATATGGCCAGCTGCTGTTGCCCAGGTTGCACAGCTGGTAGACGGCAAAGAGCCTATATTGTCACGGTTTTGTTTTTTTGTTTATTTCACAGCACATATACATATACATAGCACATATATAGGTCACAACACATATACATATACATAGCACATATAATTCATAGCACATGTATAGGTCACAACACATATTCATAGCACAAAGTTTCATCCATATATATACATATACATATAGTTCCACATATACTCAAATGAAAACTAGAACTAAAGCACTCCATCAATGCCAGCTTCCATGCATGTAATACATCCAATCTGCAAAATGGGAATAAGAAAGTCAGAAAAAGAACAACAATAACATATATATGACAAATAAGCTAAATTGAAGAAGAAAGAGAAGAAGCAAGAAGAGAACAAGGAGAAGAAAAACAACAAGGAGGAGGAGGAGGAGGAGGAGGGGAAGGAGAAGGATAAGGAGGAGGAGAAGAAGAAAAAAGAAGAAGAGAAGAAGAAGGAGAAGAAGGAGGAGAAGAAGGAGGAGAGAAGAAGAAGGAGAAGAAGGAGGGCATCTTCTCCTTCTTCTCCTTCTTCTTCTCTTCTTCTCCTCCTCCTCCTTCTTCTTCTCCTTCTCCTTCTCATTCTCTTCTTCTTCTCTTCTTCTTCTTCTTCCTTCTTTTCATTTCTCCTCTTCTCCTCTTCTTGGAGCTAAATTAGCTAAATATGTCTTTTTGCAGCTAAATGGGCTAATTATGTCATTCTAGAGGAAAACAAGCTAAGTATATAATATTAATGAGCTTACCAAACTTCTTATGCCATTTTGAGCTTATTATGTCTTTTAGGAGCTTAATTAGTCATTTTATTGAGCTAACCAAGCTTCTTATGATGTTTTTACCTAACTAAGCTAATTATGTCATTTTGGATGATAATTGGCTAAGTATGTCTTTGTTGGGGAAAATAAGCTAAATTGAAGAAGAAGAGGAGAAGAAGGAGAATAAGGAGGGCTCCTTCTCCTCCTTCTCCTTCTTCTCTTCTTCTCCTCCTCCTCCTTCTTCTCCTTCTCCTTCTCTTCTCTTTCTCCTCTTCTTTTTGTTCTTCCTTTTAATTTCTCCTCTTCTTGGAGCTAAATTAGCTAACTATGTCTTTTTGGAGCTAAATGGACTAATTATGTCATTATAGAGGAAAACAAGATAAGTATATAATATTAATGAGCTAACCAAGGTTCTTATGCCATTTTGAGCTTATAATGTCTTTTTGGAGCTAAATTGGCTAATTATGTCATTGTTGGGGAAATTAAGGCAAGGAGAATATGAAAGAGGAGAAGAAAGAGGAGGAGGAGGAGAAGAAGAAGAAATAAAGAAGAAGGAGGAGAAGGAGGTGGAGGAGGAGAAGGACTAGAAGGTCCTTGGCCTTCTCCTCCTTCTCCTCCTCCTCCTCCTCCTCCTCCTTCTCCTTCTTCTCTTCCTCTTCTCCTCCTCCTTCTTCTCCTTCTCCTTCTCTTCTCTTTCTGTTCTTCTTTTTGTTCTTCCTTTTCATTTCTCCTCTTCTTGGAGCTAAATTAGCTAACTATGTCTTTTCGGAGCTAAATGGGCTAATTATCCCATTTTAGAGGAAAACAAGCTATGTATATAATATTAATGAGCTAACCAAGGTTCTTATACCATTTTGAGCTTATAATGTCTTTTTGGAGCTAAATGGGCTAATTATTTCATTGTTTGGGAAATTAAGACAAGGAGAATATGAAAGAGGAGAAGAAAGAGGAGGAGGAGGAGGAGAAGAAGAAGAAATAAATAAGAAGGAGGATAAGGAGGAGGAGGAGGAGAAGGAATAGAAGGTCCTTGGCCTTCTCCACCTTCTCCTCCTCCTCCTCCTTCTCCTTCTTCTTCTTCTTCTTCTTTCTTTTCATTTTTCCTATTTCTTCTCCTCTTCTCCTCTTCTTGGCGCTCAATTAGCTAACTATGTCTTTTTGGAGCTAAATGGGCTAATTATCCCATTTTAGAGGAAAACAAGCTAAGTATATAATATTAATGAGATAACCAAGGTTCTTATGCCATTTTGAGGTTATTATGGCATTTTGGAGCTAACTGGGCTAATTATGTCATTGTTGGAGAAATTAAGGCAAGGAGAATATGAAAGAGGATAAGAAAGAGGAGGAGGAGAAGAAGAAGAAGAAATCAAGAAGAAGGAGGAGGAGGAGGAGGAGGAGAAGGACTAGAAGGTCTTTGGCCTTCTCCTCCTTCTCCTCCTCCTCCTCCTCCTCCTTCTCCTTCTTCTCTTCTGCTTCTTCTTTCTTTTCATTTTTCCAATTTCTTCTCCTCTTCTCCTCTTCTTGGAGCTCAATTACCTAATTATGTCTTTTTGCAGCTATATGGGCTAATTATCCCATTTTAGAGGAAAACAAGCTAAGTATATAATATTAATGAGCTAACCAAGGTTCTTATGCCATTATGACGTTATTATGGCATTTTGGAGCTAAATGGGCTAATTATGTCATTGTTGGGGAAATTAAGGCAAGGAGAATATGAAAGAGGAGAAGAGAAACTTACCGTAGTGGTGATCAAGGAGGAGGAACACCTGGAGAAGGGTCGTGCGATGCCGCTCAGGAGTTATTCTGTAGAATAGATATTTTACAATGTCTCGCTTAGCATGATGACACTCAATTATTTATACTACTTTATAATGAAACTCACCGTGTCAATCGAAGAGAAGACGGCCATCGACGGAGGGACTTGACCGCTCTTCTCGCACAGACCTTGAAGAGTGGGTCATATTAGTTAGTAATGAAACAGACATTACAAACATGATTTGGCTAATTTGAAAAAAAAACTTACCACAAAAAGCTCGTACAGGGCCCGTTGACCCGCCTCATTTTGGGCCCTCTCCTCCTCAATCAATCGTGTCGTGGTATGGTCCCTCTCATCAAGAGCAGCCTGGCTTGCCAATCTCTCTTTCTCAAGAGCAGCCTGGTTTGCCGCTCTCTCGTTCTGAAGAGCAGCCTGAAACACCATTCCTCGGTACCACAGTAATGATCTATGGTGACACACATAATGAAATGGATGAATTTTTCTTAGTCCGTACAACTAACCTCGATGGCAAGATTGACTGGCCGTGGACGACGCGTTATCTCAGGACAGCTGCTCGACTAGCACGCCTTGATCTCCGGGAGAGTGAGTGGACAACGTATTATCCCATCTCCAATGGCTATCGAGCCATGGGGCCTCCCGCCACCAGATATCATCACCAGCTCTAGATCCAAAGGTTCCTGGCTAGGGTTGAAGTCATCCCCTTTGGTAGCCTTCCCCGTGTCCCTGTATGTCATGAGCTTGTGGTGGGTTCATATGTTGGTGAAGTTATTTGGATCATCCAGGTCAGACTCAGAGAATGCCTTCCCCTTCTTGTACGAGGCAGTATGGGCTGTGCCATAAAGGTCATACAAGTGTGGCATCTCCGTCTTATTGTGATGCGCCTAAAAGAGAGGAACAAAATATTAGCATGAAGAATGAATTGCATGAATCATGAAGCAAATCACATACCCAATTTCGTCTGAACTGAAGTAAGTTGGCGTTGCTTTGATGGTGTGGCACACCAACCATTTGGCTACGCCGATCCTTCGCATTCTCGTGGACGGCTCGCCAGCTGCCTGTGCACCACTCATCAACCAACGCCTCCCAACAATCCATCTTATCCGCACACCATATCGGGGGCACTTGTAAGTTATTAGAAAGAATTTTGAGCGCTACGCCTATGAATGAAATCAAGAAAACTACGTAGAAGGACTTAAGAATAGGTAATTACCTTCATGTATTGCTCCTTCTTCAGAAACTTTCCGCGGCAATCCTTCTTCTGCTTCTTAATACCACGCGTGGCGTAGTAGTCTCGAATAGCCTGCGGCCGAGCCTCGTGGCGTAAGTTATGTAGTAACCGCCTACACTCGGCGTCGAGAACCTTGGCCGCCTCCTCCTCATATCCAGCCTCACACCTATAGAAGGTCTGCAATCAAACGTGAAAACACCGATTAGTACAATAATTAGCTATATTGTTAATTTTAGATTGTGTAAAAGGATAATTTACCCAAAAGCTCTTGATCACCATCTCGGCCCTCGTGTGGCACAAGACACCATCTATAATCTCCTCCGGCGGGGCCTGCGCAGCCTGGTAGTGCTCCGAGGAAAATCCTAGTGTAGGAACCTGACCCTCACCACGCAACATGACAAACCCCAGGAAATTTGTCCGGCAAAGCACACCAAGGACGGAGTTCGGCCTGCGGACTCCACGAGGGTGTGCCCATCCCCTGCAGTATGATAAGGTCAACGCATTAGATATTTGAACAAACTTGAAGGCAAAAGCTAAAAAAAAAGAGTAAATGTACTTACCTATCTCCTTCAGGTTTAATCACCGGCCTCTGCACGCGGGTAGCCGGCATGACCGGGAGACGTGTACTACCACGCTTGTACACGGTGGCCCCGTCCACCTGCACATCGCCCTCACTATTCGTAAACTCATCCCCGCCATCCTCGCCCCCTGAGCCACCCGGACCCTCGGTCCAATCCGGAAACTCGGTCTCATTCGGCCAGGTATCCCATCCGGGCCTCTCCACGTCGGGTGAAGCCTCCGGAACCGTAGTATCGTGGGCCGAATGCACCTCGACCCGAGGCTGATCCTGGCCCGCAGTCTCATGGGACGAATGCCCGTGAACACCAGACTCCTGGACCGGAGTCCCCGTAGCCTCCTCCACAAACGGGTCGACCATAGTAGTCCTATGCTCGGGTGAATGAGCTGGTGGTGGTGGCGAGGACGGCTCA
This sequence comes from Hordeum vulgare subsp. vulgare, assembly GCF_904849725.1. Taxonomy (NCBI): domain Eukaryota; kingdom Viridiplantae; phylum Streptophyta; class Magnoliopsida; order Poales; family Poaceae; genus Hordeum; species Hordeum vulgare. The sequence goes on along the minus strand of NC_058520.1, from coordinate 292,930,709 downwards.
ACAGTCCTCCTGGATCTTCCGCGGCAACCACCTCTCCATGTACCCTTCCCCTTCTTCCCTACCCGACCAGCACCTCTCCAAGTGGGAAATGCCGCCAACGAAGAAGAACGCACGAGTGGTGTCGACAGACTGTCTGCCAAGTCTCTACGGAGAGATAGGGGTGGAAGGGAAGTACCACCCCTCGTGCGGGGCAGCTGGGAAGAACCCGTCGAGCGCTCTAGACCAACGCCCACCATCTTTCAACACCTGGTGACCTGCCATGATAAAGATTAAAAGAAATTAGTACAACATGCAAAAATTGAATAACTGACATGAAAAATAATATGTACATGAATAATAAAGATTCAAATATATATCATTTATCTTACAAACTAATAATCATCATCAGTAAATGCATCATCATCACTATCACGCATGTCTTCATGAATGACGTGCTCATCGGGTTCAACAACGTGAAGTTGTGAAAGGCCTTTCTTTAATCGTTGAAGCATTCACAGGTCATCGCATCAGTAACCTCTACGAGTTCCAGGTCTTCTGGTTCCGGCGAGGGGTGGAGTCGGATTCATTGTTGCTGTTTACTTCCATGTTCTTGGGTGAAGCACGTCGGTTCTTGAAATGTTTCTTGGAAAGACGTGTTTCCTGGAAGAATTCTCCATCATATGTGTCTGGGTTAATGTGTGCTTCATAATCCTGTTCATTTGGGAGAGGTGGTCTGACATGTGGCGGCACTTCATAAACAACATACCAACCTTCCAGATTCTTATCCGTTTGGCATGCCCATGGTAGATAGAAAACTTGGGTCGCCTATTGAGCCGTAATATAGACATTGGGAACATCTAAATGGGTGTTTGGATTGATTTCGACTAGCCCTATATGTTCATGAGTCCTTCTAGTCTCCTTCGGCTGGAACTAATAACATTTGAAGACTACGATGTTCGGTGGGTTTTCACCTTATAATTGAAGTTCATAAAATGCTTCCACTCTTCCATAATACTCGATAACACCTTCGCCGATAGCACAGACACCACAATTTTTAGATTTCCGGTCGGGCATAGATAGCTCTTTGCCAAAGGTACGAAAGAGATACCCGTTGACATTGTATTTCTCAAATGAACGGACCTTATAGTCAAAACCATTAGCGACCTGTCTCAATTCGGCGTCCATAGACTCTGAATTAGCCTACATGTTTAATACGAAATGATTGTTGCATTAGCCGCAAGTTAGACAAAGAAATGAAATGGTCCATTATTTATAATTACCGTTTGTTTGAACCAAGAGATGAAACAAAGATAGCTGCCTCCTGTCTTTGACAGAAGCTCATACTCTTCGACGGAATCATTTTCGATCACCGCTCCATCCAAGAATTGGCGACGTAACGGCCGTTTGAAATATCTGGGAATAAGAGCAGTTCAAAGGAATTAGAATTTATAGGAAAATGTGCCGAGAACTCACTCGATGTACCGCCGCATTTCTGTTAGGTTGTTGAAGATATACAATGAAATGTTCCGCCATTCTTGGACATCCAACGTTATTGGTTTCGAAGCACCGGGTAGTGCGAGCTTCCCTTTAAATAGGCTGAGGTTGGACCCACGTTTTTAGGGTCTGCATCATTGTGCCGAGGCTTCGGATTATGCAAATGATGATTTTTGGCTTCGTAGTGTGTTGTCACAAAGTTTGCCACCTCCTCAGTAATGAATGCCTCAGCCATCGATGCTTCAATTCTATGCTTATTTTTACATTTAGCTCGAAGGGTCTTGTGCATACTCTCAGTTGCATAGCACCAACGATCTTGCACGGGCCCACCCAATCTTGCCTCGGTCGGTAGATGTAAAATCAAATGCTGCATTGGATTAAAGAACCCCGGTGGAAAGATCTTCTCTAACTTGGACAAGAACTCCGGTGCAAACTCCTCCATGTCTTCTACCACGCCAGGTGACAATTCTTTCACACAAAGAACACGGAAGAAATAGCTCAGCTCCGCCAGTACTAGCCATTCATCCTCAGGAATAAAGCCACGTAACATCGCCGGCATTACGCGCTCTAGCCATATGTGCCAATCATGATTCTTGAGACCAAAGATTTTTAATTTTTCAAGACTCGCTCCCCTCTTTAGATTCGCGGCATACCTATCGGGCAACATCAAGTGCATTTTGACACACAAGATAATTTCCCTCATAGCTGGCCTTCCAAGATTGAACCAGGCCTTTGTCTTCGACCACTTCTGCTTTCCTTTGCCTTCTCGCATGTTTTGTAACGGTCTATGACATAGTGTATCTTGATCGACTCTAGCCTTAGTATTATCCTTTGTCTTCCCATCTATGTCGAACAATGTACCAGAAATAGCCTCTCCGATATTGTTTTCAGTGTGCATCATGTCGATATTGTGTGGAAGAAGGAGGTCTTTGAAGTAAGGCAGATCCCAGAAGCATGGCTTGTGAGTCTCGGCGTGTTTTGAATTATACCCCTTGAAATACCCTGGACGCTCTGGATCAGGCTCGAGGGCGCTTAACTGATCTAGGATCTGTTGGCCTGTCAACGCAGGTGGTGCCAAGTTTTTGACAACTTTACCTTTGGTAAAGTTCTTCTTGTCTTTTCTGAACTAATGGTGAGGATCCAGGAACTGTCTATGCAAGTCAAAGCAAGAATACTTCCGACCCGCTTGCAACCAATGAAACTTAAGAGGTGCCTTGCATTGGGGGCACGGGAACCTTCCATGCACACACCATCCAGAGAATAGTGTATACGCCGGCAAGTCATGCATGGAGTACATGTACCACACATGCATTTTGAAGTTTTGTTTTCTAGCGGCATCGTATGTCTTGACCCCATTATCCCAAGCGTCTTCCAATTCATCCTTAAGCGGCTGCAGGTACACATTCATATTCTTCCCTGGATAATTGGGCCCTGGAATTATCAACGTCACAAATACGTTCTTTCTTTGCATAATCTGTCCAGGGGGAGATTGAGTGGAATGACAAATACAAGCCAACAAATATATTTGGTTGCCGTCATGCCGAAGGGATTAAAACCATCTGTGGCGATGCAGACTCGAGGATTCCTTGGATCTGCCGCTTTATCCTGATGCAATCCATCGAAATGTTTCCATGTTTCCCCATCCGATGTGTGTACCACCATCTTATTCCCATCCGCATCTAGTTCGGTTCTTTTTCCTAAATAAGACACATCCTTTCTCACATGCATCTATCTTCTCATAGGGCATCTTAAGTACATGAAGTATTTTGTCCGACTGGTACAGGTTTGCAGGCATGACATGGCCTTTGGGTAGGAAGCGTCCAAATAGTGTAATCATCGCGACGTAGCATTCTCTTCCCAAGTTGAACTGAGCCTTTAGAACCATTACTTGTGCAATTGCATCCAGCTGACAGAGCTCAGTGTGCTCATGGAGAGGATGTTTTGAAGACTCCAACATTTCATAAAAGGCCTTTGCAGATTCCTCCATATCATCTTCTGAATCCCGAGCATCATCAAAGTCTTGCACCATGTCTTCGATCCCGGTACCATGCTTGTCGGTGCGACGACGGACCACCTTAGCTCTTGTGCATTGTATAGACTCACCATGAAATGTCCACACCGTATAATTAGGCTTAAAACCCCTCCTCTGCAGGTGTTTAATCATTACAGCCTCTATCGTCTTTTTATAGTTGTCGCATCCACGACAGGGGAAATAGTTTCTTTCCTGGCCATTTGTGAATGCGGCTTTCACAAATTCCTTTGTTTTTACAAACCATTCTTTTGTCATCTCTTTCTAACTAGGGTGACCGGTATACATCCATGCACGATCACTCATCTTGCCTAGATACTAAAGACAGAAGAAATATATTTATATATAATTTACCATTTATATTCATCGGTTAATCAGGTTCGCCATTTTTATTACGTCCAGGCAACCTACACGCTAATAGGTAAAGATAGGTCCTAATCCCACCCGAGTATGTGTAGATTGGGTTCGTTTTCCCATGCTCTGCTTTGGGTCCAACGCAAAATTTCGGCAGCACCTCCCCGCTGTTCTCCTGATACACGACTCCGCAATAAACAAAGAGGATGTGCATCCGGAGAACAACAGGGAGGCACTGACGAACTTCCGCATTGGATCCAGAGCACAGCATACAGGAAAACGAACCCAATCTACACATACTCGGGCTGTCCATGGATAATATTGGACAATTCGAAAGGATGGCGGTTATAAATATGCAAAGACATGCATATTTATAGATGTCGCCCTTTCGAACGGGAGACACATACTGGTCACGCATACTGATAAATTAATTTAATTACCTAAATCTAGAAAGTTTCATCCGAAAACCGAGCCACAGTAAATGAAGGGGCGAGGAGGAGATGAAATTTGCACAGACTCACGAATGCAGGGGCAGAGCTCGTACAACGCACGGGGAGCTCTTCGCACAGCAGACCTCACAGCGACGAGACAACTATCACATGTAAATCCACCCGGTCAACACAAATATTTTAATTATGTAATTTTTTAGTAAAACAAGCTAAGAATATAATATTCATGAGCTAACCAAGGTTTATAGCTTATTATGTCATTTTGGAGGATAATTAGCTAAACAAGCTAAAAAATAAGAAGGAGGAGAGAAGAAGGAGAAGAAGGAGGGCTCCTTCTCCTTCTTCTCTTCTTCTTCTTTTCATTTTTCCTCTTTCTTCTCCTCTTATCCTCCTCTTCTTCTTCTTCTTCCTCTTATTTCTATTTCTATTTTTCTTTATCCTCTTCTTCTACTTATTCTTTTTTTTCTCTTCTTCTCCTTCTTATTTTTTTTCTTCATCTCTTCTTCCCTTCTTCTCTTCTTATCTTCTTCCCTTCTTCTTCCTCTTCTTTCTATTAAGCTAACTAACTAGTGGCAGATGGTCTTTATATGAAAAGCTAAGAATATAGGGCTCATCAACCGGTACACCGACTACTTCAACAACTACAATAACAACAACAACTACTACTCCTAAAAAAACAACTACTACTACAATAACAACAACAACTACAACAACTACAATAACAAGAACAACAACTACAACAACTATAAAAAATCAACTTTGTAGTTATAATCTATTTCCAAAAAACTAAATACCAAACAATAAAAAATCAACTTCCCGTGCGGGGGGGGGGGGGGCTCACCGGGAGGGGCGACTGTGGCGTCGTGGGTGGCAGGGCCGGGGGTGTTGGTGTTGACGGAGCGGCGCCGGGGGCGCCAGGGGCGGCGACGCGACGTTGGTGGCTCAGGTGGGCATCGGGGAGAGGTGGGGCAGCGGTGCGAGGGGGCTGTGGGGCACCGGGGCGGCGACGAGGCCGGTGGGGCGGCGGCGGCGGGGCTGTGAGGCACCAGGGCAGCTCCGGGAGCGACAGGGGTGACGGCACGACGGTGGTGGTGGCGGTGGGCGTTGGGGAGAGGAGTGGGAGAGAGAGAGAGGGGCGGGGTGTGGAGCCGTTACAGTGGGAGAGAGATAGAGGGGCGGTGTGGAGCCGTTACACACGGAGTTAGCGCTTTTCCGTCTACCTCCGGACTCTTTGCCGTCCGCTAGCAGACGGCAAAGAGGGGACTCCAGTTTGACCTAACGTCCCCGCGGTCAGGTGGGCCCCATCTACATGTTTGCCGTCTGCTGTGCGACTCTTTGTCGTCTGCTAGCTGACGACAACGATGTGACTGATGGCAAAGACACTCTATGCCATCAGCCAGTTCTTTGTCGTCTGCTTTGTAGCAGCTTACGACAAAGACACTCTTTGCCATCAGCTAGCAGACGGCAATGATTTGGCATATGGCAAAAAATTGATTTCCAGTAGTGCATCAATATGTAGTGGGTCATCAAGAACATTTTCAATCCTAGACAAGTTATCTCCTAGAGGGTTTTCAGCTCCCTTCCTATCGATGATATGCAAGTCAAACTCTTGAAGTAAAACCACCCACCTAATAAGTCTTGGTTTAGCATCTTTCTTTTCCATAAGGTATTTTATGGCAGCATGTTTAGTGTGAATAGTAACTTTGGAATCAACAATGTAAGGTCTAAACTCATCACATGCAAACACGGCTACTCAAAATTCCTTCTCGGTGGTACCATAATTTCATTCAGAATTGTCTAATGCTTTACTAGCATAATGTATAACATTCAATTTCTTGTCAACACTTTTCCTTAGAATAGCACGTGTCGACGTTCTGGGAATGGGGGTACCTAGACCTGCCTACCTGTGGCCCAGGGCTGACCCACTCCCTCACGCAAACACAACCGACACTACAAGAAATATGTCAACTAACGACCTTTTGTCAGTGACACTCACAGTATTGGTCATAAATCTACGACCATTTGAGAACAATTGGTCGTAAGCTGTTCGGAGGGGTCCTAACACCAAAAACTAACGACCTTCTTCACCAGAAAGGTTGTAACTTCCTTACTGGAAAAGGTCACAAAGCAGATAGCCCTGTTTCACTGCCTAATTTGTAGCTAATTATGACCAATATAGATGGTCATAGCTATGACTAGGTGCGACATCATCAGTTTTTCCTACGGGTCATGTCCATGTGTTATTTTTTGCCTAGTTTGTGAAGCAACCTACTATTCTTTCATTCCAAAAATTCTTAAAAAATTCTCATAAATACTTTGGATCATATATTCCTCAAATGTGTGAAAACCCTTCCTTCCATAGTTCAAAAATAATTCAGCAATATTCATTTTCCTATTCCGTTCAGAATAGCACATTGTGAAGGAAGTGTCACTTTGGCATGTCCAAATGGTATAATTTTTTTACATTGCCTTCATATGCCCTAATTAACATCATACACAAAATTTCAGCTCAATCCATTGATTCATTTGATCCCAGCTTCACCATCCATATTTCTGCACAGTGTGGTACTTTGCAAAGCAAGTGTCACCTAGGTTCATCCATTTGAGCTAGAATTTTGGCAAGAGAGTCTCCTTAGTAGATGATCATCCTCAGCCAAAATTTAGGCCCATTGTCTATGTACATTACCCGCACCGCTAATCAAACACTTGGCTGTTAATTCATGTTTGAGCTTAGTTCGGTCTCCTCGTGAGATTATTCTATTGTATTATTCTTCCTGACACCTACCGAGGGAGTGTCTAATGCACCAGACATGCATATTCCACCCAGAATGTGTGGCAACGCAACGGTAATGCGGTGACCACGCGGCTCGCATGCAAGTTCACGTGCTCTGTAGTTGGGGCCCTCGACCACCATCCAAACCTCGGCGTCAAGTCGCCACACCATGTAATTATTATTAAATATATACTTATGTACCTATAAATGATTTTCGAGAAAAACAAATAGCAAATTATAATGCAGCTGCAGTTCAAATTTGACCCGCTTCGTGCTGAATCGGCGGCAATTTGTCTTTTTCACTAGAGGTGGATAAAAGCTTTTAACACCCAACCATTTTGTCAATTGTACATTAAATATGGCCTAGTATTTTAGAAAAATTGTTTGGTACAATTTTGAAACAAATATATGGTAGGTCCTTCACAAAAAAACTCATTTCCGGCACTTGAAAAATGGAAAATGAATTTTTCATACAAGGAAAATGAGAACTTCCTTAATCAACATAGTTTGCCATTCCAATATGCACCCTTGTGCATAATATTAGATCGTTTCAACAAACTATGCCATGAATCTGGCCACGAGATTGATCATTTGCCTCGAAAGCCATGAATCTTCACACATGATAGCTCATTTCTAAGAACACTCTTTAAAAATAATTACCGTATTACAAGTTTATTATTTTTCCTGGTAACTTGGTCACATATTATGACAAATGCGAAGGTTTTGCATTTTTTTGATTTTGTTTTAATTTGTTATGCCCGTTTCAAAATGCGGTCGAAACGACGGGCATTACCGTTCATAGCTAGGGGTCGAATCTTGCCAAATTTTTGTTGGATCTCTGATTAAATAGATACTTCTTTACCAAAAAATCATTTTTGGAAAAAATCATGAGAAAACTATGAGGCAGCTCTAGTTCAAATTTGACCCGCTTCTTGCTAAATCGACGGCAATTTATCTTTTTCACTAGAGGTGGATAAAAGTTTTTAGCACCCAACCATTTTGTCACTTTTACATTAAATATGGCTTAGTATTTTAGAAAAATGATTTGGTCCAATTTTGAAACAAATATATGGTAGGTCCTTCACAAAAAAACTCATTTTGTGCTCTTGGAAAATGGAAAATGAATTATTCATAGAAGGAAAATGAAAACTTCCTTAATCAACATTGTTTGCCATTCCAATATGCACCCTTGTGCATAATATTAGATCATTTGAACAAACTATGCCATGAATGTGGCCATAAGATTGGTCATTTTGCTTGAAAACCATGAATCTTCACACATGATAGCCCATTTCTGAGAACACTTTTTAAAAATAATTGCCATATTACAAGTTTATTATTTTTCCTGGTAAATTTGTCACATATAATGACACAATGCAAAGGTTTTCCATTTTTTTGATTTTTTTTTTGAATTTTTCATGGCCATTTCGAAATGCTGTCAAAAAGACGGGTATGATCCTTCCTAGCTAGTGGTTGAATCTTGGAAAACTCCTCCGCTGGGTCGCCGCAGCCTCCGCCCGGGGCCACGCTGTGCTCCCTCGTCGTTATGCCTGAGGTCCTCAACAAGGCGTTCGACCCCATCGTCCAGGGCGGAGCCGGCAGCAGCCGCCGCCCCCCTCTCGTGTCGCCGCCGTCCAGGTCTTGTCTATTCACCACGCTTGCTTCTTCCCCCACACGCGTCGGCTGGATCCTGATTCCGCCGCCCTGCCCTGCCCGCTCCTCCCGATCCCCGATCGAGGTAACGACCTCTAACCAACCTCTTGGCTTGGTTGCTCCGTGTCAGTGGTACTCTCTGCTACCATCCCTCGGGTCCATCGAGCCAGGTCCAGCCTTTTGTCTCCAATCCACACCCATTCGCTGGTCGATCGATCAGTTCGGAGGTTCCTCTTCCGTTCGATTCGTAGTTGTATCATGGGCGAGCATGCCATCTTCAGTTCTTCTTCTCTTCACACGACCATACCTCAATCAAACGTGTCCTGCATTCTGAATCTAATTTATGCACTGGTACTTGCTTATTCACATGCGTCGTTGTTAACTCGAGTAGGTATTAATATAACAAAAACGAATGGATTCTACTACAATTTGCGTAATCTCACTCCTCTTGGTTGACCATACGTTGTTTTTCGTAGTTTAGTTGGCTAGCATGGCTGCTGAATCTCGGACAGAGAGTGGCAACTGTAGTGCTTGGGCAGCAAAAGATCCTTCTTTACTACTCTCCCCACACACTTTCAACCGTAGGTAACAAATAAACTACCACATGCTAACAACACTCTCTTAGCTTTATCAAACGAGTGATCCTTGTGAAACTAGTAAATAAGAGTATGCACTTGACACAACCTCCCACAAAAAAAGCGCATAGATGTTGTGCATTATGCAACTGTGCTTTAAATAGGTTGTTTTTCTTTGATGTATGTCTGTCAAACACAATTGTCCCATGTTTTCTCCATGATACTGATGTTGAATAGAAACAAGACAGAACATATGCTTCAATCGTAAGGCAGAACAAACCCAACCCTTGTTTTTATCTTCTTACGTATGATTTTGTATGTGCCAAATTAAGCTAGCAACAACAACTAGATTTTCTGGTAGCACAAAACTGGGACAGTCTGTTGATGCCTTTACATTATAATATACTAAGTGACCCTTTGGATCAAAATTTTAATTTATTTACACTTGGTGGCACACTTTCTGGCCTTTCTATCTTTTTTTGTCCAAACGTTTTGACCGCCCTCCATATGGTTGTTTATGTAGACAGCTGTTCCTGCTATTCCTATCTTTCTCCTTGGCTGTTGAAGTGTTGCATTCATTTATGCAGGATGAATCCGAGCACAAGTAAGCGCCATTTATGTATTCTCATAGATGGCTCTGTTCAAATAATTTTTTTCTATGTTGGTTGTTGAACGTGTTTACCTTAGGAGGAAACAAAGGAGATCGGATGTGAAAAATCCAGTCACTGTAATGCATTATGTTGCATCGTACTAGTATGATAAGTATGTGTTGGCTCAGTCCATCATTGTGGGTAACTAAATTGTCTTCTGAGAGGAAACTGCTTAAAAAGAAAGATAATTGCATCTACAGTTTCTAGAAAAATATATTGACAGGACGAACCTTGTGATTTCTGAAGTAAACAACATGTGCTAGATTTGCATCTAAAGTTTCTAGAAATATAATTGCATCTACAGTTTTAGGGGCATGAAGCTACCATGCTTTGCATCTTGCAAAATATAATGCTGCAACTCTTCAATGTTACATCAATATATGCGCCAAACCTAGTGACTTACATGGCCAGATAATTTGTCTAAACTAAGTAAATTTAACGGCCGTACAATCTGGCCAAACATAATGAATTAAATGGCTAGATAATCTCACCAAACTTAGTGAATTAATTTGTCACGTAATCTCTCCTTGGTATACTATTTCGGGAGATTGTTGTGAAATTGTTGTTATATTGTTTAGCCCTGCCCCATCCTCCAAGATCCAATATGCATGTATCCATGTTGTATATTTTCTTTGCTAAACTGTTTGTTGTGGTTAATAGTGAGGCCGTGATATTTGGTATTCTGAACATTCGTTTGATATGTATGCCGCACTTTTCTAACTCATGTCATGTTTAATGTTTGATGATATATATTTGCAGATATTTTGCCTAACTTCAAGATGAGTGTTCTCCCTCTTATACAAGTGAAGCCATTCTGAAGATATTGAAAGAAGGGATAACATGTTTTTGCATAAAAAGTTATGTATTGATAGTTGGGTTATGTGCAAGATGTAAACTCTGGAATTTCATATATCTTCTCTCTCTTTCTGAATGAAATATTGTATATTTCTGAATTACAATTGTTCTGTTTTGTTTATAATAGTGATTATGTATGTGATTTGAAAATAAAATAGGCTGGAATTGTTTGACAAAATACAAAATTTATGGTGTCGATTCGAATTTTGAGATCAGGATGACATGTGGGACCAATCTGACTAGTGGGACCAGTACAAAAATAAAATGGCCAAACAACAAAATCAATAGAAAGTAAAAGGCCACAACCCAAAATAAAAAAGGCTAAAATGTTGCTAATTATTGGGCCAGGCCCATGCAGCTAAGCAAAATAAAGAGAAAAAAAATCATTAAATGGGCTGGATTAATGGGCTCGGCCCATTTAAAACACCGAATTGGACCGGGCTGATTCTATGCCACGTCAGCTTGCCATGTCAGATCGGACGTGGCGTGGGCTGATTTCTAGTGACCAAAATAATTTCAATGCTTTCGTTTGGTCGTCGAATCCTACAACCAATTCAGCAAAAAGGTCATTATAGTTCATTAGAGACCCTCAGCTTTTGACCGTTTGTTTTTGGTCGTAAAAAGGTCGCAAATGAAAATCAATGACAATTCGGTGACCAATATTGAAGGTCGTTAGTTGACATATTTCTTGTAGTGCGAGCGCGGCACAATCCAAGACAAGGCCCTCGCGAGGGGCCAAGCCACGCAAGGAGGAACAACATCAAGACCCATAGAGGGGCCTCCTAAGGACCCCTCCGGAGCGGCGGATATTCGGAGACAAAGCTTGGCCTCAGGAGTCAAGGATGACATGGAGGAAGGGCATGCGAGCAGCAGGAAGCAGGCGGTGTAGTTTCCCCTTTAGTGCAAAAGGGGCAAGGACGTATCGGGGTTCCCAAGGCATCTTCCAAGGGTTTCCTTTCTGGTGCAACAAGGCCGTCGCCGCCAGCTAGGAGGGCAGACGTCATCCCCGGGCCCGTCCCTACAATGCGGGCAGCGACTTTCGAGGAGAAGACCACCTTTGGGCAGGGGAGCATGTTCCCCTGGTCCCCTTCAAAATTGGCCACTATGGGATCCCTTCCCTTTGAAACGGTAAGGGAAGAAGACCGGGGCCGCCACTATAGAGAGAGGATAGGTTGCTTCGTAGAGGAGGATCACCAAGGATTCATTCATTCACCCACTAGTACCGCGCAAAGCCACCAGGCATCCGGAGGCCCTCAAGAACACTGTACTAGTTCATCCACCCACCTCCAAGAAAGGCAATCCACCAAAACAGGAGTACGGTATTACGCTTCTTAGCGGTCCGAACCTGGGCAAACTGTCGTGTTCTGTGTCTTCCTCACCATCGAGTGAGTTCCTTGCCTTGTCCATCGACTAGCGAGCTAGATGAGGCGAGCCAGTGAGAGATCTTCGTGCATGCCCCTGAGTTTGAATCTTTAGGGTTTTGTCGAGCCCGAAATCCAGCATTTGGCGTGCTAGGTAGGGGGCGTCTCGACGTTTCTTCCGAGCTTCACCTTCACCAAGCTACGCCGCTCCGATGGCTGACGCTCGCCGGGCTCGCACAGCCTGCGTCGCTCACACAGCGCCCGTAGGCCCCGCCGGCGCGCGCCGGTCACCATCTCCGATGTTGGACGCCGCCACGAGCCCTGATGCTTAAGAACAGTAGGGTTCCTCCCAGCCGGTTACCGAGCACCCCGACGGCCTCACCACCACCCGTCGCTCGTTCAGGCTTCCAGGGCAGCCTCGCACGCCCGGCCAGAGATGTCGCACGGCCGGCGCGCGCTTGCCATTGCCACCGAGCTGCTCGACTTCCGGCCCGCCCCTGACTCCGCAACGCTCACCTATTCGTTTCGGCCCCAACCGTCCCAAGCAAACGATGAGGAACAAGATGCACCGCCCCCACCACCACGGCGTGACGTGCCACCCGAGCCCAGACAGGAAGCGCGTCCCCGTGACCAACCTTGCGGGCCCAGGGCGAGGCCACGTGACGAACCGAGCTGCCAGATGGTCCCTCGACCGCGCGCCGGCGCGCGCGCACTTCCGGCGCTACATGTCCCGGACCGCTAGCACGCCTCGCCCGAAGCAGACTCGTTGGGGCAACAGGACCGAGTCGCCCCCGCACGCTCTACGCCCGTCGGACCGGTGGCCCTGCAAGTTCAAGCCCGACCTGCCCCCGCACTACGATGGCACCTTGGATCCGGCAGAGTTCCTGCAACTCTACACGCTGAGCATCAGGGCGGCAGGAGGAGGCGACAAGGTCACGGCGTGCTAGTTCCCCATGGCGCTCAAGGGTGACGCACTTTCTTGGCTCCTCAACCTCCCAAAGGCGTCCATCACCTCTTGGGATAGCCTACGCGAGCGCTTCATCGCCAACTTCCAGGGCACTCGCGACCGCGCCCCCACCGTGAACTACATGCGACGCATCAAGCAGCAGGAGGGGGAGACCCTCACAAGTTCATACAGCGCTTCACGGTCATGCGCGTCATGATCCCCAAGGCATCGGACAAGGCCGTCAACTCGCCCTTCTCCGACGGAGTCACCGACCTTAAGATGAAGTAGGAGCTTGCCATGAGTGATGAAATAAGCACCGCACTGGAGATGTTCAACCTGACAAACAATTGCGCCAGGGCTGAAGAAGGTCGCCTATCTCTCCTCGGGCATCAGGCGGCGGAACTAGAAGAGAAGAAGTCCAAGGCCAAGGAGGTGAAGCGCAGGGATCTTGCGGTTCTTGCAGCCGAGCCTGAGGCAAAGTACGGCCAAGGAGGAGAGCGTCCATCAGGAGGGGGGCCAATGTGCATCTTCCATGGCACAAGCGGCCATGATATCTCTGAGTGACAAGAGCTGCAACTCGCCTGTGCCGAGCACTTCAGCAGGCGCCCTAGACGGGGAGACAGAAGCGCCGCCCGTGGCGGAGGTCGTGGTGGGGGCCGCTGGGACGACCGAGAGCTGCGTCAGGGGTGGCGCGAACAGCCTCAGGAAGACCGTTGGCGCGGTGATACGTCTCGAACGTATCTATAATTTTTGATGGTTTCATGCTGTTATCTTCTCATCTTTGGATGTTTTATGTACCTTTTATATCTTTTTAGGACTAACTTATTAATTCAGTGCCAAGTGCTAGTTCCTGTTTTTTCTGTGTTTTTGGCTCATTTCAGATCTGATTTTGGAACGGAGTCCAAACGGAATAAAAACCCCAAAATGATTTTTTCCCGAACGGAAGAAGATCAGGGGGCCTCTAGGCCAAGCCAGGTGGGCTCCAGGGAGCCCACAAGCTCCCACTCCGCCAGCAGGGGGGAGGCGGCGGTGGCAGGGCTTGTGGCCTCCCTGGCCGCCCCCTGACCTAGATCCTTGGCCTATATATTCCCAGAAATTCAGAAAAAAATCAGGGGAGCCGCGAAAATACATTTCCGTCGCCGCAAGCTTCTGTTTCCGCGAGATCTCATCTGGAGACCCTTCCCGGCGCCCTGCCGGAGGGGATTCTGGAGTTGGAGGACTTCTTCATCATCATCATCGCCCCTCCAATGACTCGTGAGTAGTTCACTTTCGACCTACGGGTTCGTAGTTAGTAGCTAGATGGCTTCTTCTCTCTCTTGGATCTTTAATACAAAGTTCTCCATGATCTTCATCGAGATCTATCTGATGTAATGTTCTTTGGCAGTGTGTTTGTCGAGATCCGATGAATTGTGGATTTTTGATCAGATTATCTACGAGTCTTATTTGAGTTTCTTCTGAGCTCTTATATGCATGATTTCATATCCTTGTAATTCTCTTCGAGTTGTGGGTTTTGTTTGGCCAACTTGATCTATGATTCTTGCAATGGGAGAAGTGCTTGGTTTTGGGTTCATACCGTGCGGTGACCTCACCCAGTGACAGAAGGGGTAGCGAGGCACGCATCATTTTGTTGCAATCAAGGGTAAAAAGATGGGGTTTATATCTATTGCATGAATTTATCCATCTACATCAAGTCATCTTGCATAAGGCGTTACTCTGTTTGTCATGAACTCAATACACTAGATCCATGCTGGATACTGGTCGATGTGTGGAGTAATAGTAGTAGATGCAGAAAGTATCGGTCTACTTGTCTCGGACGTGATGCCTATATGTATGATCATTGCCTTAGATATCGCCATGACTTTCCGCGGTTCTATTAATTGCTCAACAATAATTCGTTCACCCACCGTCATATTTTCTATCATGAGAGAAGCCTCTAGTGAACACTATGGCCCCCTGGTCAATTTCACATCATATTTTCAGCTTTACACTTTTACTTTGTTGCACTTTCCGCCTTCAGATCTCATCTTGCAATCAATTGTGAAGGGATTGACAACCCCTTTCTAGCGTTGGGTGCAAGTTTTCTGTTTTTGCGTAGGTACGGTGGAGACTTGGCTTGATACTCCTACTGGATTGATACCTTGGTTCTCAAACTCAGGGAAATACTGACGGCTACTATGTTGCATCACCCTTTCCACTTCAAGGGAAAAAACCAACGCAAGCTCAAGAGGTAGCAAGAAGAATTTCTGGCGCCGTTGCCGGGGAGCATCAAGTGAAGCTTATCCAAGTAACCGTTGCAAACTCATCTCTTGCATTTACTTTTTTGCCTCTCATTTTCCTTTCCCCCACTTCTGAAAAACAAAAATTTACAAAAATATTAGCCTTTTTCGTTCGCCCTTTTCTTTCGCTTGCTTTGTATTCGCTTGTGTGCTTGTCTGCTTGCTGAAGTCACCATGACTGAAAACACCAAACTTTGTGACTTCTCGAATACTAATAGAAATGATCTTATTAGTACTCTCATTGCTCCCGCCACTAGTGCGGAATCATATGAAATCAATGCTGCTTTGCTGAATCTTGTTATGAAAGAGAAATTCTCCCGCCTTCCTACTGAAGATGTCGCATCCCATCTTAATACCTTCATTGAGTTATGCGATATGCAAAAGAAGAAATATGTGGATAATGATGTGATTAAATTGAAGCTATTTCCGTTCTCGTCGCAAGATCGAGCAAAAACTTGGTTTTCATCTTTGCCCAAAAATAGTATTGATTCTTGGAGAAAGTGCAAAGACTCTTATATATCCAAATATTTTCCGCCGGCTAAGATTATCTCTCTCCGTAATGATATCATGAGTTTTAAGCAACTTGATCATGAACATGTTGGGCAATCTTGGGAGAGAATGAAATTGATGATGAGAAATTGACCCGCTCATGAATTGAGTCTTTGGATGAATATACAAATCTTCTATGCTGGTTTGAATTTTGCTTCTAGAAACATCTTGGACTCCGCCTCCGGTGGATCCTTCATGGAAATAACATTAGGATAAGCCACAAAACTCCTAGACAATATCATGACAAACTATTCTCAGTGGCACACTGAAAGGTCACCTACTAGTAAAAAAGTACACACTATAGAAGAAATTAACTCGTTGAGTGCTAAGATGGATGAGTTAATGAAATCTTTTGCTAGTAAAGGTGCTCCTTTAGATCCAAATGATATGCACTTGTCTTCCTTGATTGAGAGTAGCAATGAAAGCTTGGATGTTAATTTTGTTTGTAGGAATAATTTTGGCAACAACAATGCTTTTAGAGGAAACTATATCCCTAGGCCTTTCCCTAGTAATCGCTCTAATAACTTTGGCTACTCCTACAACAATGCTCATGGAAATTACAATAAATTACCCTTTGATCTAGAGAGTAATATTAAAGAGTTTATCAACTCGCAAAAGATTTTCAATGCGTGCATAGAAGAAAAACTACTCAAAATTGATGATTTGGCTAGGAGCGTTGATAGAATGTCTCTTGATATTGATGCTTTGAAAGTTAGATGTGCTCCTCCCAAGATCAATATGGATGAAACTTTGAAAGCTATGCGTATTTCCATGAATGAGAGTAAAGAAAGAACCGCCCAAATTCGTGCTAGACATGAATGACTTAAAAAGGTGCGTTCTCGTGATGAGAATCACGAAGATCTTAAAGTACTTGGTGTTACTCCCATTGAATCCTTGTTTTCTAGTGTCAAACCTAATGATGATGGGGCTGGATATGAATCCACTTTGGTTGAAAAACGCCCCAATGATTCGGAGTCCATCTATCTTGATGCTAAAAGCATTAAAAGTGGAGTAGAGGATATCAAAACTTTGGGTAGTAATGAAACTACTACTTTGGATTTCAAGGAATTCAATTATGATAGTTGATCTTTGATTGAATCTATTTCCTTGATGCAATCCATGCTGAACTCTCCACACGCTTATAGCCAAAACAAGCCCTTTACTGATCATATCGTCGATGCTATGATGAAATCTCTTGAAGAGAAACTTGAATTGGAAGTTTCTATTCCTAGAAAACTTCATGATGAGTGGGAACCTACTATCAAAATCAAGATCAAAAACTATGAATGCAATGCTTAGTGTGATTTGGGTGCTAGTGTTTCCACGATTCCAAAGTCTTTATGTGATGTTCTAGGCTTCAATGAGATTGATGAGTGCTCTCTTAATTTACATCTTGTGGATTCTACTGTTCAGAAACCTATGTGAAGGATCAGTGATGTTCTTATTATTGCAAATAGGAACTATGTACCTGTAGATTTCATTGTTCTTGATATTGATTGCAATCCTACATGTCCTATCATTCTTGGTAGACCTTTCCTAAGGACTATTGGTGCTGTCATCGATATGAAGGAAAGGAATATTAGATTTCAATTTCCATTAAAGAAGGGCATGGAACATTTTCCTAGAAAGAAAATAAGATTGCCTTATGAATCCATGATGAGAGCTACTTATGGTTTGAGTACCAAATACGATGATACGTGATTCTTTCGCCTTATGCCTAACTAAGGGTGTTAAACAATAGCGCTTGTTGGGAGGCAACCCAATGAATTTATCTTTGCTTTTTGCTTTCTATTTTGTTGCGTCCACACCATCATAATTCTGTTATGATTGTGTTTTTTGTGTTTGCTTTTGTGTTTGAGCCAAGTAAAACCTTTATGACTAGTTTTGGTGATGGTTGTTTGATCATGCTAGAAAAAGACAGATACTTTTCGCTCACGAAATAATTTTTAATTTGTATCCAGAAAGAGATTTTGAGTTGATTCTTTTTGCTGCTGGTTTATATGCCAATTTTCCAAATTGTAGTAATATTTCAGAATTTTTGAGATACCATAAGTATACGAATTATACAGATTGCTACAGGCTGGTCTGTTTTTGACTAATTCTGTTTTTGTTGTGTTGATTGCTTATTTTGATGAAACTATGGATAGTATCGGGGGTACTACCCATTTAAAAGTGAGAATACAGTAATCTAACACCAATATAAATAGAAATAAAGTTTACTACAATACCTAAAGAGGTGGTAGTTTGTTTTCTTGTGCTAATGTTATCACGAGTTTCTGTTTTTTTGTGTTGTGAAGTTTTCAAGTTTTGGGTGATGTTCTCATGGACAAAGAGATAAAGAGTGGAAAGAGCTCAAGCTTGGGGATGCCCAAGTCATACCAAGCCAAATTCATGGACACCAAAATGCCTAAGCTTGGGGATACCCCGGGAAGGCATCCCCTCTTTCGTCTTCCATCCATCAGTAACATTACTTGGAGCTATATTTTTATTCACCATATGATATGTGTTTTGCTTGGTGCGTCGTGTATTATAGGAGTCTTTTCTTTTTGTTGTGCTACAATCATCCTTGCTGCACACCTTTTGAGAGAGACATGCACTCATCGTGAATTTGCTAGAATACTCATTGAGCTTCGCTTATATCTTTTGAGTTAGGCAATTTAGCTCACATGTGCTTCACTTATATCTTTTGAGCTAGATAACTTTGCTCTAAGTGCTTCACTTAGATCTTTTAGAGCACGGCGGTGTCATATTTCGGAGAAATAAGAACTCTCGATCTTAACTTATATCCTTTTGAGAGTGCTCTCTCTGAGTAATTTGGTAGTTGGCTTGTGCTATGAAAGTAGTCCTAAAGATTATAGGCGTCCAAAGAGGATACAATAAAACTTCCATATCCTTGTGCATTGATTAGAAAGAGAAGTTTGATTCCTCTCAATTAGTTTTGAGACATGGATTTGGTAATGTTAAGAGACATGTTAGTAGGGTGTTGTGAATCTAGAAATACTTGTGATGAAGTTAGTGATTCCCGTACCATGCACGTATGGTGAACCGATATGTTAGGAAGTCGGAGCATAATTGATTTATTGATTGTCATCCTTTGTATTGCGGTCGGGATCGCGCGATGGTTAACACCTACCAACCCTTCCCCCAGGAGTATGCGTTTAGCACTTTGTTTCGATTACTAATAAAAACTTTTGCAATAAGTATGTGAGTTCTTCATGACTAATGTGAGTCCATGGTATAGATGCACTTTCACCTTCCACCATTGCTAGCCTCTCTAGTGCCGCACAACTTTCGCCGGTGTTAAATAAACAAATAAAGAGGCCAAAGTTTCCACCAAAAAAATGAAAAAAAGAGGCCAAAGAGCCCAAACAAAAAAAAGAGAGAAAAAGAGAGAAGGGACAATGCTACTATCTTTTTCCACACTTGTGCTTCATAATAGCACGATGTTCTTTATGATTGAGAGTCTCTTGTTTTGTCATGACCATATACTAGTGGGAATCTTGATTATATAACTTGGCTAGTATATTCCAATGATGGGCTTCCTCAAAATTGCCCTAGGTCTTCGTGAGCAATCAAGTTGGATGCACACCCACTAGTTCTCCTTTTGAGCTTTCACACACTTATAGCTCTAAGTGCAACCATTGCATGGTAATCCCTACTCTTTCACATTGATATATATTGATGGGCATCTCCATAGCCCTTTGATACGCCGAGTCAATGTGACCATCTCCTTCTTTTTGCCTCACAACCTTCACCACACTCTATTCCACCTATAAGTGCTATATCCATGGCTCACGCTCATGTATTACATGATAGATGAAAAAGGTTTGAGAAAGTAAGAGTGCAAAAACAATTACTTGGCCAATACCGGGGTTGTGCATGATTTAAATTCGTTGTGTGGGGATGATGGAGCATAGCCAGACTATATGATTTTGTAGGGATAATTTTCTTTGGCCTTGTTATTTCGAAAGTTCATGGTTACGTTGCTAGTTTGCTTGAAGTATTATTGTTTACATGTCAATAGCAAACTATTGTTTTGAGTCTTACGGATCTGAACATTCATGTCACATGAAAGAAGTTACAAAGGAAAAATATCCTAGGTATCATTCCACATCAAAAATTCATTCTTTATCACTTCCTTACTCGATGACGTTCAGGAGTCAAGCTTGGGGATGCTTGATACCTCTCCAACGTATCTACAATTTTTTATGGTTCGATGCTATTATCTTGTCCAACTTTGGATGTTTTGTATGCCTTTTATACCTTTTTTGGGACTAATTTATTAGCTCAGTGCCAAGTGCAAGTTCCTGTTTTTCCGTGTTTTTGACCCTTTTTAGAGGAAAATATTAAACGGAGTCCAAACGGAATAAAACCTTTGAAAAGATTTTTTCGGAACAGAAGATATGCAAGGAGCTTGAGAACCAAGGTAGAGGGCACTAGGGGAGGCCACAAGCCCCCTAGCCGCGGCCTGGGGGGCCCGCGCCTAGCAGGCTTGTGGGCCCCCGGTGGCTCTTCTGCCCTACTTCTTCCGCCTATAAATCCCCGAAAAATCCAAAACCACGGGAGAGAGCCACGAAAATACTTTTCCGCCGCCGCAAGCTTCTGTCTCCGCAAGATCCCATCTGGGGCACGTTCTGGTGCCCTACTAGAGGGGGGATTCGGACCTAGAGGGCTTCTATATCAACACCATTGCCTCTCCGATGATGCGTGAGTAGTTCACCATAGACCATCGGGTCAATAACTAGTAGCTACATGGCTTCTTTTCTCTCTTGGATCTTCAATACAAAGTTCTCCATGATCTTCATGGAGATCTATCCGATGTAATCTTCTTTTGCGGTGTGTTTGTCAAGATCCGATGAATTCTGGATTTATGATCAGATTATCTATGAATCTTATTTCAGTTCCTTCCGATCTCTTATATGCATGATTTCATATCCTTGTAATTCTCTTCGAGTTGTGGGTTTTGTTTACCAAACTTGATCCATGATTATTGCAATGGGAGAAGTGCTTGGTTTTGGGTTCATACCGTGTAGTGACCTCACCCAGTGACAGAAGGGGTAGCGAGGCACGCATCATGTTGTTGCCATCAAGGGTAAAAAGAAGGGGCTTATAACTATTGCATGAATTTATCCCTCTACATCATGTCATCTTGCTTAAGGCCTTACTTTGTTTGTCATGAACTCAATACACTAGATGCATGCTGGATAGAGGTCGATGTGTGGAGTAATAGTAGTAGATGCAGAAAGTATCGGTCTACTTGTCTCGGACGTGATGCATATATGTATGATCATTGCCTTAGATATCGTCATGACTTTGCGCGGTTCTATCAATTGCTCGACAGTAATTCATTCACCCACCATAATATTTGCTATCATGAGAGAAGCCTCTAGTGAACACTATGGCCCGCGGGTCTATTTCACATCATATTTTCAGCCTTACACTTTTACTTTGTTGCGCTTTCCGCCTCCAGATCTCATCTTGCAATCAATCGTGAAGGGATTGACAACCCCTTTGTAGCGTTGGGTGCAAGTTTGTTGTTTTTGCGCAGGTACGGTGGAGACTTGGCTTGATACTCCTACTGGATTGATACCTTGGTTCTCAAACCGAGGGAAATACTTACTGCTACTGTGTTGCATCACCCTTTCCTCTTCAAGGGAAAAACCAACGCAAGCTCAAGAGGTAGCAGTGCCCTCCCTCTCTCCATCGGCTGGCACTTTGGGGGCACGGGGGCGCGATGATCAAGGCCTGGGAGGTCACCACGCGAGCCTCCCTCTCTCCATCGGCTGGCTGCGACGCGTTGGAGAGGGCTAGCGGTGCATCAGGAGTCACCTTCGGTTTGACGCTCGTCTTCTTCCTCTTCGCCCTCGGCGAGACGACGCCCGTGGACATCAGGAAAAATAGGGAATGAACCAAGTGACTCACTCTTCGGGCTCAATCCACCTCTTCCACTTCATCGCCCACGCGCCGGAGGGAGAAACAAGCCCCCCACGGCGGGGCCGAGCCCAGCACCTCAGGCTTTCCACTGGCGGAGGTGGGATGCACCAAGGATGACCCAGGCTCGCACTTCTACGGGGCGGGCACGCACGCGGACCGTGTAGCATTCGGGATCAACACGGGTCCCCTAGAGGTCCTGGCTGGGCACGAGGAAACCCCCGTGGAGACCTCACTGGCGGCATCATGATCTGCAAGCTCGCGCAGAAGGACGGCCTGTGACGGGAGAGGCGCGCTCGCCGGGCAGTCATCGACGGTCTTCTCCGAACCCCCCTCACCGGAGGTGTCGCCACATGACACCTCTACCGGACTGGAGCTCTCGTCTGGGAGAAGCCCCCACTCATCAAAGACAAGCAGCCTGGCGATCATGTCGGCCTGGTCGTCAAGATGGTACAGTGGACCCAGAGCCTCAGGCAGGTCACCAGGGTCACCGCCTAGCAAGATTGCCACGACCCTGCTCAGCTCCGCACAGGGGACGTCCTAGGACCAGAGCCTGAGCTCATCATCACCGGCACGGTAGTCCCATAGGGGCCTGGAGTGGGCCTGAAGGGGCGCCAGGCACTGCGCCAAGAATTCCTTCACTATCATCCCACCGGTCATCCTCTTGGCGCTGATGTTGCGGGAGAAGCGCTCCAGGACGGGCGCGGCCCTAGGGTTGGAGAGCTTTACCGAGCTCCACGCGGAAGTCTTCTCCGACAGGCCCTTCGGCTCATCCATCCAAGGGTTGGCGTCCTTGAGGGTCATGAGAACCCAATGTTGCCCGAAGTTTTCCACCTTCTTCCCGGCCTTTAGGAACAGATTGCCGCTCTGGGCCGCCACGAAGGAGACGCATGCCGACGAATGGGCACCGTCATGCAGGCGCAGGCTGAAGAAATGGCAGAAGAGGGCCACTGAAGGCCCCACGCCCACGAAGGCCTCACCGTAGAAAGCGAAGACGGACAGGATCAAGATAGAGTTGGGCTGGAGGTGAAGAACTTGGATCCCATAGTGGTACAGGATGGCGGTGAAGAACTAGGAGAAAGGCGGCACCAGCCCGGCGTGGACGCTGTGGAGGAAGAAGGAGTATACCGCCTTCGACGTGGGCCACTTCTCCATGGCGCCAGGCCAGATCGGGGTCTGCCCGTGCTCGTTGGAATCGGTCGCGGTCCATGGAAGCACGGGGACGAGATCCGCGTCCTTGGGAAGGGCGCACTCCAAGAGCGGAGGAGACGGGGTAGGACCTTGCGCCTCTGGCTTCTGTTTGCTGGCGGGCGCCATCGTTGGACTGGCAAGGGACTGGCGCGACGCTGGATCTGGGAGAAGCCGGTTGGAGTTGGAGACTAAGGAGGAAGAGCGAGTCTGGGGAAGGAAAGCAATAATGCATCGATGCAGTGAGCCGGGTTCCTAATAACTGGGCAGAGACAGAAGACAAGGGAGACCCAACATCAGCCGCGTGACTCGCACCGTCCTCGACCAAAGGAATTTTAGGGCCCGCGGCGCCTGAGGCTGCCCCCCGAGGCTTCACTCAGAAGCCAAACCGAGCACGTCGTGGGCCCGGGGGTACTGTCGGCATTCTCGGAATGGGGGTACCCAGACCTGCCTGCCTGTGGCCCAGGGCTGGCCAACTCCGTCAAGCGAACACAACCGAGCGTGGCACCACCCAAGACAAGGCCCTCGCGAGGGGCGAACCCTCGCGAGGAGGAACAACATGAAGACTCGTCGAGGCGCCTCCTCAGGACCCCTCTGGAGCGGTGGATATTCCGAGGGGAGGCTTGGCCTCAGGAGTCAAGAATGACGCGAAGGAAGGACAGCTGAGCAGCACACAGCAGGCGGTGCGGTTTGCCCTTTAGTGCAAAGGGGGCAAGGACATACCGGGGTTCCGAAGGCATCTTCCAAAGGTTTCCTTTCTGGTGAAACAAGTCCGTCGCCGCCCGCCAGCAGGGCAGACGTCATTCCCGGGCCCGTCTCTATAGCGTGCACACCAACTTTGCACGCGAAGACCACCTTTGGGCAGGGGAGTGTGTTCCCCTGTTCCCCTTCAAAATTTCCCACTATGGGATCCCTTCCCACCGAAACGATAAGGGAAGAGGACCCGGGCGCCACTATTTATAGAGGATAGGTTGCTCCATAGAAGGGGAACCCGATTCATTAGTTCACCCACTAGCTCCGCGCAAATCCACCAAGCCTTCGGTGGCCCTCAAGAGAGGCAATCCACCAAAGCAGGAGTAGGATATTACGCTTCTCAGCGGCCCGAACCTGGGTAAACTGCCGTGTTCTATGTCTTCCTCACCGTCGAGTGAGTTCCTTGCCTTGTCCATCGAGTAGCGAGCTAGGTGTGGTGAGCCAGTGAGAGATCTTCGTACACGCCCCTGAGTTCAAATCATTAGGGTTTTATGGAGCCCGAAATCCGACAGCACCAACGACATAATCACTAACATCACATGTCATTTCAAATGGTAGATTCCAATAAGATGGTAGTACAATAGGTGCAGAAATGAAGGATTTCTTAAGAATTTCAAAGGCTTCTAGTCAATCATCATAAAAAATAAAAGGAATATCTTTTGGAAGCAGACTAGTTTGTGGCCTAGAAATCTTTGAGAAATCTTTAATGAAATACCTATAAAAACAGCATGACCAAGGAAACATCTTATACCTTTGATATCCTTAGGACATGTCATTGTCTCTATTGCATCAAAGCTTTGTCTACCTAAATGTCTCGTTCAAAAAATTTATGCCTGAGTATTATAACTTCATTCACCATAAAGTGGCACTTCTCCCAATTCAAGACAGGACTAGTTTCTTCACATCTTTGTAAAACTCTATGAAGGGTGCTCAAGCAATCACCAAACAAAGTCCCATAAATGGGAGAATCATCCACGAAAACATCAACAATCTTTTCAAAAAAATCAAAGAATATAGCGGTCATGCATCTTTGAAAGGTAGTAGGTGCATTGCATAAACCAAAAGGCATACTTCTATAAGCATAGCTTCCAAAAGGACATGTGAAAGTAGGTTTCTTTGGTCCTCTTTTGACATGGGTACTTGAGCGAAACTAGAATATCCATCTAGAAAACAAAAGTGTGTGTGCTTAGATAATCTTTCTAACATTTGATCAATAAAAGGCAAGGGGTAATGACCTTTTCTAGTAGCTTTATTCAATTTCTTGAAATCAATTACCATACTATACCCAGTTACTATTCTTTGTGGAATGAGTTCATTTTTATCATTAGGAATAATAGTTATACCTCCTTTCTTAGGAACACAATGAATATGACTTACCCATCTATGATAAGCAATTAGATAAATTATACCTGCCTCCAGAAGCTTTAGTATTTCAGTTCTTACCACTTCCTTCATCTTACGATTTAAGCGGCCTTGATGATCAAGAACATGTTTGGCATCGAGTTCCATATTAATTTTGTGCCGACGAAAGTGGGGCTTATGCCCTTAAGATCATCAAGAGTATATCCAATAGCAGCAATGTGCTTCTTGAGAGTTTTGAGTAATCTCTTTTCTTCATGCTGTGAAAGATTAACAGTAATACTAACACGATATATCTTCTTTTCATCAAGATAGGCATATTTAAAAGTATCAGGCAATGTTTTTAACTCAAACACGGGGTCTCCTTTTAGTGGAGGAGGATACCGTAAGATATCAATAGGCAAGTTGTGTTTGAGGATAGGTGTGTGTCTAAGTAATATGGCATCTATCTCATTTCTTTCATTCGTATGTATATCATTCTCATGGTCTAGCAAATATTTTTCTAGAGGATATGTAGGAGGCACAACAATAGAAGCAAGATTAAATATTTCATTTTTACTTGATAACTATTTCTCATGTGGTTGTCTACCAAATTTAGAGAAAATAAATTTGTGAGATTCATTGCCAAAGGTTACTTTAAATTTCTCCGTGAGACTATTGATTTCAGCATTAATAGTGTTCAAGAAAGTTCAACCAAATGTAATGGAACAAAAGTTATCTTGTTTGGAGCTAAGTACTAGGAAGTTAGTGGGGTATTTGACTTTTCCACACAAGACTTCAATATCTCTAACAATCCCAAGTGGTGAGATAATATATCGGTTTGCAAGTTTGATAGTGACATCAATATCTTCAATATCAAACGGTGCTATATCGTTCATAATTTCTTTGTATAAATAGAAAGGTATAGAACTAACACTAGCAGCCATCTCAAATAAACCATTATAGCAATGATCTCCAATCTTAATAGAAAAAAACAAGCGTGCCGACAACATGTTTGTTTTTATCTAACTTGTCCTGCTCATTTCTAACAGGCTTTGCAATTCTACCAACTTTACTACAGAAGTAAATAACATGCCCATCAATATTATCAACCAAGAGATCTTTGACTACAACAATATTAGGCTCCACAATTATTGGTTCAGAAGGTTTGAATGTTCTAACATAACTTTATTAACCATAGTTGTAGCTTTAGCGTGTTCCCTAATACTAATAGGAAAAGGCGTTTTCTCGATATAAGGAGTAGGCACAACTAGATCAACGTGATAAACCATTTATTCCTCCTTCATTTTAATGGGTTCCTCTAATAATTTTTCAGTATGTGAATTAAATTTAAGCCACTCTCCTAAGGGAGATCAACATGAGTAGCAAATGATTCACACAAAATAGCTACTACCTCGGAGTCAAACCCATATTTATTGCTAAAGTTATGAAAAGAATCGGCTTCCATAAAAGACTTACCACAATAAAAATTAAGATTTATATCTGTCTCTTTACCTTTGTCAAATTCCCAGTCTTTAGAGTTGCATTTAATTCTTTCCAGAAGATCCCATTTGAATTCAATAGTGTTCTTCATATAATATCCAACAGAAGAAGAATAGAATTGTACTCGAACATCATGAGAAATCCGGGTATAAATTTTCTGTATAATCATTTCTCTCGAGAGCACCTGAATTGGGCAGAGATGCATCATAGATTTAAGAGTCTCCAAGCTTGAGCGATGATTTCTCCTTCATGAGGCCAGCAATTATAAATAAAATTCCGATCATGATGAACTAGATGCATAGGATAAAACTTCTGATGAAATTCCAGCTTCACACGTTTCAAAACCCATGATCCAAAATCATCCAATAACCTGTACCACATCAATGGTTTTCCCTCCGAATATAAAGGTAATACTTTCTTCTTCACTTTTTCTCCAAGTAAACCCAAAAGCTTAAATAATCCACGAACCTCATTGCCATATATCAACTGGTAATCACGATGGGTTGTACCATCATAAGGATTATCTATTTGTTTCTCTAGCATACCCAAAGGGATATCATAGTAAATATCTTCAGTAGGGTCAATAGGTTGAGGAACAACTTTTTCAACTACCGTTCAAGGCGAAGATTCCCCGAACAAGCCACTCAAAGGGAGACTGTCCATAGTAACAAGCAACAGTAAATTCAGCATGTACAGAAAATGTTTCCCTACCAATTTTCACTTACAAGAGGCGCTTCACTACCCAGCAATAGCGCCATAAAAGATTCTTGATGACCCACAAGTATAGGGGATCAATCGAAGTCCTTCCTATAATTAAGAGTGTCGAACCCAATGAGGAGCAGAAGGAAATGATGAAAAGTTTTGAGGAACATATTCTGTGCGAGTGCTATTAGTAATAGCAAGAGATAGTTTTGTAGCAACATATATAGTAACAAGTGACAAGTAACATTAGTAGAAAGTGTGCAGAAAGTTACCAAAATCCTTCTTATAGAAAAGGACAGGCTTGAGAGTACTCTTATATAAAGCTAATGCTCCTGAGGACACATGGGAATTACTGTCTAGTCATGTTCATCATATTGAGTTGATTCGCGTTCGTTATTTTGATAATTTGATATGTGGGTGTATCGGTGCTAAGGTGTTGTTCATACTTGAAAAAAGAACACTTATGATTACCCTCTCTCGTAGGCATCCAAACCTACAAAAGAAGAATAAAGATAAGTCTAACCATAGCATGAAACATATGGATCCAAATCAGACCCTTAGAAAGCAACACATAACCTGGGGTTTAAGCTACTGTCAGTCTAGCAACCCATCATCTACTTGTTACTCCACAATTCCTTCCCTTAGTCCCATATCATGGTGAAGTGTCATGTAGTCGACGTTCATACGGCACCACTAAGAGAAGCAACAACATACACATAATCAAAATATCAAACGAATACCAACTTCACATGATTACTTATTAACAAGGCTTCTCCCATGTCCTCAGGAACAAGAGTAACTACTCACACCTCATCAACATGTTCAAGATCAGAGGTATAATAATAGTAATTAAGGATCTGAACATAATATATTCCACTAAGTAATCTAACAAGCATCAACTACGAGATGTAACCAACACTACTAGTAACCCACAGTAACCAATCTGAGGTTTTGAGGCAAAGATGGAATACAAGAGATGAACTAGGGTTTGGATATGAGATGGTGCTAGTGAAGATGTTGATGAATATTGATCCTTCGACGAAGGAGGAAACATTTGTGATGATTATGGCTTTGATTTCCCCCGATGGAATCTCTCCGCCGGAGAGTAAAAGGGCCTATGCCCAGGTTTCCACCTTGAGATGGCGACGCTTCATCACGAAAGTATAATTATGGTATTTTCTAGGTCAAAACACACCATAAAGGAGAAGAGGGGGGGGGGGTGGGACACCTACTGGTGGACCACAAGGCATCAGGATGCGCCCTGTTGGCTTGAGGCCCACAGGTGCCCCCGTGTGGTATACCTTTCGCCCTATAATTATTATATATTCCATAAACATTATCAATGAAATTTCAGGTTGTGACACCCGGTTTTTTTTGCCTCTTTTCTTTTCTTTTCTTTGAGTTTTACTCGATATTTGGTTTCAATTTGAGTTTTTGAGTGAAATCATTTGGACTTTCACTTTGGAATTCTTATTGGCTTTCACCCCACTGACGCCTAGATCTCTCAAACCATCTTGTCACATAATCCCTCTCAAGATAAGGCCATAAAAATATTTTTCTTGAAGGCATAATATTCATTTTCTCCCTAAAAATCGATATTTTTCTCTTTTTCTCCAAAGTAACCCTATTTATCTTGCCATGAAAAATCTAAATAAATTCCCTAACATTCTTTAGGTCATGCCTCACCTTCCTATGCAAAAATATCTCTTAGTCATGTGAAGAATTTTGGCTCAAGAAAATCTTTTATCTTCTAGACAGAAAAGTCACTTTATGAAGGAAGTGCACTTTTGCCTTGCCAATTTGAGCTGAAATGTTTATAGCATGGATACCTTCCAACCTAAACCTTAGCCTCCAAGTTTCAGCTCTTATCTCCTTATAAATTTCTTGTAGATTGCTGCTACAGTTTGTGTCCATAAACTTGTCAGCTCTCTCCCATCTTGTGTGATAAGTCTCGCAATGAACCAGCGCCAAATATTGACTTGTCCTTGAAAGGACTTGAGCCTAGACATGGTCTAGCAGCCCTGGCACACTGCATAGCACTAGTGCATGCAGTGACCGTGTGCGAACAAGGTGTTCGATAGGCGCTTGACGCTCTCTGGGCGGCGGCCACCGATTTGTCTCGCCCGTGAGGCCATCCCGGGATGCCCCTACGTGTCTCTACCCTTCTGTTTCTCGGCCTTTTCCTCCCAACCTCTCTCTGTCGCTCCCTTATGCTTGTGGATGGCTCGACAGACATAGTCACGACTGCATAGAGTGCAGAACGAACTGCGTGAACGATCCGTCCCAGCCGCACGTCATTTGCTTGGCGCTGCATTCCCACTGTGCTTGGACGATCCTCCTTGACCTCTTGCAACCACCTGAGCTCCTCGCGTTGCCTCTCATTGCTCCAGAAGTATCGTCGGCGGCCGAGATCCTTCCCCAACCTCTCCCATAAATAGAGAATCTCCCGAGCCGTTCTAGCCACCTCAATCGACTCCTCTGGCCATAAGAACACTAGTGTAGCACCGCTGGAAGGTCAGGCGGGCCTCTAGCTGCCATCCATCGCTGGAGTTGGCCGCGGATACCCTTCTGCCATCCCCTCGCACCGGTGTTCTCCGACCTCCTTCATCTCCCTAGGTGTGTTCGTGAGCTTTTGTGGAGCGCGACGGTGCTGCTGGACCACCCAATCTCGCCGGAAACCCAAACTCCGAGGAGCTCCACCGCCAACCGTTTTTGGAGAAGCACCCCGCGACGCCATCTGTCCACCTCTACTCACATTGCTGGTATGTACGTGCTTGCCTTGATGAGTTGCATCTATCCCCAACCCCGTCAACGGCAGCCGTGTCCTCCTTGCGAGAGAACCATCACTGGTCGAGCCATCGTCTCTGTTTCCCTCTCTCCCTCTTATAAAACTGACAAGAGGGCCCCCTTGTTAGTCTCTCTTCTATCTCCTAAAGTGGTATAAGTGAAGATGTATTATGAGAATATGCCTTCGACGTGGCCCTTTGTGGGTTTTCTATATTTTGTTTAAATTCAAATAATTTGACCAAACTTTGACAATCCCTAATTCCTAAACCTTAAGTCCAAATGAGATGAATCTTTTTACAAAATTTTGTTATGAGCTCCTATTTCAGCATGCAAACATTGAGATTTTTCCTTGCTCTACATATTTTCTGCTGCATTAAAATGCTTTCTGTGACATTTTCCTTTTGATATTTGGATTATTTTTAGAAGGATTAACTTGTCTTGTAGAAGACCATGAGTTTTGTGATCCTCCTCTGAACTAAGGCAAGCCACCACATACATTTGCAAGGGACATTTTGCAATAACTATGATTTTACTTGAATTTAAATTCATAAATGGCATACAATTATTTAAATAGTGTCACGTGTGCTAGTTTCACTTTCATGCTATTCCTGTTATGCTTGCAGAAGTATGTTTGTTACTTGGTTAACGTTACGAAGTAGAGTTTGTATTATCATGATCATCCTTATGCTAGTACCGTCATTAGGTTAAATTTGTGCCTATGCATATCATGGTATTGTTCATGGCATACTATGGCTCGATTAAGTTTTATTTCAACCTAAAAATGATAATAATACAACTTTAACATGTTGTTGATCCTGTCATCGTGCCACCAAATCGAGCTTCCCAGTGGAACCAAATTTGCCTTTATGGGAAGGCCCTTAGTCGGTCTACTAACATGCCTCCCGCGAGTGTCTCCAATGAGGGAAGGTTATGTGCTTGCACTACCCTGGCCAAGTAGGTAGGTATAGCCTTGTGTGTCCATAGTTGTTTTGCTACCATTGTCACCGTTTGGGACCATTTTTCTTTTGCCACGACGGTGGATGGGTGATGTCTAGAGTGGCATCCGGGGCCACCCATGACTAAGCCAAAAGGGCAGTTGGTCGGACTAGCCGGGAGAATGTCATTCACTATATTGGTTTTGTCAAAACGTCATTGGTCAACCCGAATGGGAGCACAAGGCCATGGTTTCTGTGGTGTGGGTACAATGTACTAACCTTTGTAGAGCGTATATCTAATCTATCGATAGCGGCATCCTCGGTTATGGACACCGTTCGTAGTAGGTCACACCATGGATCATCAGAAAAGATTAACCTGCACACTGATGATATACTTATGCCACATGTTATATGATCTGTCGAGATCAACGAGATGGTTTCCTTTGTGATCCAGAGGTGATCACCCTAGTAATATGATGTATATGGTTACAAGGTAGACATAATTGTAAGAGGGACCCTATGTGGCTAGCACTTGCGCTTCATGAGTAGCATGTCATGTTCTTGCACATAACTTGCTTAAATATCATATCATTGTTTGTCATTGTTGTATTGTTTGTTGTGAGCTTCCGAGGACATTCAGAGTGCTGACCTGGCATGTCATGCCAATTTCGGGAGAAGCCTTACCAGGAGTCTGAGTTGCATCATCATAGTCTAGGCCATGTCCCAGCAGTGCCCCTGTGAGCTGGAGTCGTCCTACATTGTCCTTCCGCTGCCAAGTAGTTGTGTCGTGATCATCGAGGCTTCCATGCTTATCTACGAAATAATGTACATATGTGTAGCAGCACCGTGTGTGCCGCTTGGCCTCGTTACCCTATGTAATCTCAAACCTATGTATCTGCTAGATATCAATAAAGCAACTGTATTTCTATGCCAAGTTGTTGTGTATTGACACAAGACATGATCCATGTGCTGGTAGTGCACGGTAAACCGATTGCTGTGAGTTGGGGTGCCACAATGCTCTGTATCAGAGCCGCGCTGACTGTAGGATGCCATAGACTGTTGATGTGTTAGTTAAATGGTAGTTAGTAGTCTTGATTGTCGTGAGTGTGTTCATTTACTTGTTGCATTGCATGCATTTATATTATTTTGATTACTAAGAGGCTAATGGTTGTGAGTGTAGATGGCCCGAGTGTCGTACCCGTACAAGTCTGAGCCAGCACGTCTCACCTCTCCGCACCTTTTTTGGAATGTGTGGCGGCGACTCTACCCCCACGGAGACAACCGGGTGTACCAGGAGTACCGAGAACGACTAGCAGACTCGCTGTACGAGCACCACGTGGAGGTCACCATGCACAACAGTTCTCTGACCCACACCTACACCCATTCTTCTAGGAGTGGTATCATTTCTACCCCCGACCAGGCAGTTCAATTTGCTGGATTCAAGGCTCTCGTTGACCTGCATTACAACGAGGTCCGGATGCAGACGCACCCAGGTTTCTATTTCTACCCATCCATGTTTGATGATGGCCGTTTTTTATTCCCTTCCATTGATCTGGCGTGTGACCGTTCTTATAGCCACCTTTCTCGTTATATAACAACTAGTTACCTTTTGATTTTCAATCTGGCCCAGAAGCTGATCCATACTCATGTAGCTCTGTCCGCCGCTAGATTAGTTTCCATCCCACCCTCACTTGGCTTTACCCCACTTGTTTCCCTAGTAACCATTCGTCCACATATTCCGGTTACCTCTTAGACTAACTCGTACGCCTCGACAATGACTCCTCACGAGTCTCCTACCAAGTGGACTTTACTTCTTGCCACTCCCGCCGCACCTATGTTTTGGCCTCACCCAACACCTGCCCCAAAGGGAGAGACCTCGAGACAGCGACATTGTGTTTCCTTTACTCCAGAGGTTTCCATTCGTGTCGTCACCTCACAGTCTGAGTCCGAGTCTGAGTAGACCCCAGCAGGATGTGCAGAGCACTAGTGCAGTCACTTTCTTCAGGAATAGTCGAGGTTGTCATGATGCTTGGTTTTATGAGTGCAGCCGTACTTGCCATGGTGATTCCGCTAATGTATGAGTCTATGTATAATTATGTTGGAACTTTTATTCATTTTGGTCTTCGTCGCCTTTCTCTTACTTTGTCGCTTGCTTTTCCTCCCTATTTATGGATGTTGCTCATCTCGATACCTCATACTGGGAACCAAAATAGGATGACAAGATGAAGTAGCAACACTCATGGTGGTGACGATGTTCATGTTCGTCGCTCCGCCAGGCAAGGAGGACATACCCCCGAACGTTATAAACTACCACCTCCTCCACTGCATCCACCCACTACAGAATAGATTATGCGCATGTTTGAGGAAAGAAGGAACCAAGATTTCTTTGAACTTTTCAAGAGTGTGCAGGCTATGGTTGGGTAGAACCACACTCAGAATGGTCATCACTCCAAGGTGTCATATTTCCAGAGGACCAAGCCTCCCACTTTGAGTCAAGTGGTTGACCCCATAGATGCCGACAATTGGCTGAGAACTGGTCAAACAACGTGAGTTCCTTTCCCTTTTCCAAGGGAACCAGTTAGTGAATGAGTATTTGAACAAGTTCAATCATCTGGCTCGTTATTCCCTTCATGATGTGGCCACCAAAGAAAGGAAGATAGACCGATTCCTTGGAGGACTCAACCAGACCCTCCGATGCACGCTCAGCTTGCTAGACTTTCCAGACATCCAGACTTTGGTGAACAAGTCTCTCATTGCTGAGCGAGAGCACAAGCTTGTTCATGATAACAAGCGAGGTTATGAAGACCGCAAATGAAAGTTTGAGTTCAAGCCAACATGGCATCAGAATGCCAACAAGACCAAGAATCACGTCAAGAATATTGTGACCAACCCCGTAAGGGAGGACTGTCTGCGCAACAACGCATGCTTCATTTGTGGCCACACTGAGCACTATGCAAGGCAGTGTCCCAAGAATGGCAAGACTAATACAACACTCAAGCCACAAGTCAACAACATGGGATACTCTCAGAAACACATCTGAGGGCAAATGCATAATCTCTCCGCCGAAGAAGACCAAGAAAACCCCGAAATTGTCATTGGTATGTTTCCTGTTAATAACAAACCTCCAACAATTTTATTTGACTCTAGGGCATCCCATTATTTTATTTCACGGAGTTTTGTTGCCCAAAAAAACTTTTCTTGCTCTCTTCTTGAGAAATTCATGGTTGTTCAATCCCCAGGATTCATGTTCATAACCAATGTGGTATGCGGTGGCTTGGAGATAAACAGCTGGGGAGTTATTTTCCCTCTTAGTTTGGTGTCGATTGATTCTACAAAGTTAGATGTTATACTGGGAATGGATTGGCTGACAAGATGGCAAGTCTGTATCGATTGTGCAACCAGAGTAGTCACATTAAGAAATCCAATAGGACAAGTAGCACAGTTTGTGGCTCATAGAACCATGCCTAAAAGGGATATAGTTTTCATAGCTGTGACATCAAGCATGGAGTTAATCCGAGTAGTCAGCGAGTTTCCAGATGTATTCCCTCAAGAACTACCAGGAATACCAGCAGATCGGGAACTCAAGTTCGCTATTGATCTCGTACCCAAAATAACACCTATATACAAGAAATATTACATAATGCTTTCAACCGAGCTAGTTGAGTTGAAGAAACAACTAGATGAGATGCTCAAATGGGGTATATTTTCCCTAGCTCTTTACCATGGGGATCGCTAGCCATATTCGTGGACAAGAAGGATGGTATCCTTCGAATGTGTGTGGACTACCGTCAGCTTAATGATGTCACCATCAAGAAAAAATATCCTCTTTCAAGAATCGATGACTTGTTTGATCAACTGAATGGAGATCAAATATTCTCCAAGATCAATTTGAAGACTGGGTACCATCAACTCAAAATGAAGAAGGAATATATTCCTCAGACCGCATTCACCACTCGCTATGGACTGTATGAGTATGTTGTCATGTCCTTTGGCCTGACAGATGCCCCTTCATTTTTGATGCATATGATGA
This sequence comes from Hordeum vulgare subsp. vulgare, assembly GCF_904849725.1. Taxonomy (NCBI): domain Eukaryota; kingdom Viridiplantae; phylum Streptophyta; class Magnoliopsida; order Poales; family Poaceae; genus Hordeum; species Hordeum vulgare. The sequence goes on along the minus strand of NC_058520.1, from coordinate 292,895,599 downwards.
ACAAGGTGTTCATTGACTTCTCGGACAAGTTCAGGGTGGTCTTCATCGACGATATTCTCATTTATTCCTAGGGAGAAGAAGAGCATAAACAACTTCTCCAGGCAGTATTGCAAATGCTTCGTGATCACAAGTTGTATGCCAAATTCAACAAGTGTGAGCTTTGGCTCAATCAAGTAGGATTCTTGGGGCATATCCTGTTAGCTGGCGGAATAGCACTGGACACAAGTTAAGTCAAGGATGTGCTAAAATGGCAAGCACCCACGACTGTGATCGCGATACGGAGTTTTCTGAGGCTTGCTGGTTATTATCGTCAATTTGTTGAAGGTTTTTTCCAAGAATGCGAAACCTATGACAGAGCTACTCAAGAAGGATCATAAATTTGTATGGTGTGATGATTGTAAGAACAGCTTTGATGAACTAAAAACCCGATTAACCTCAGCACCCTTTTTGACGCTTCCTGATATTTATCGAAGCTTTGACGTATATTGTGACACATCCAGAAGAGCTATAGAGTACATACTCATGCAAGACATTAAGGTCATGGCTTATGCATCCAGAGATCTAATAATTCATTATGGAAACTACCCTACTCATGACTTGGAGTTAGCAGCAGTTGCACATACCTTCAAAATCTGGAGGCATTACCTCATGGGCAAGCGGTGCCAAATCTTCATCGATCACAATAGCCTCAAGTACATATTCACTGAATCGGATTTGAATCTGCATCAAATAAGATGCCTCGAGTTTGTCAAATATTATGATCTTGGTATCAATTACCATCTGGGTAAAGCTAATGTGGTTGCCGATGCCCTCAGCCGCATACGAGACATATTAAATTCATTAATGGGATCCTTGCCTCCCGAGCTACAAGAGGATATGGCCCAGCTCAACCTGACCATTGTTGAGGCTGACTGCACCGCTATGCTAGAGGTCACCCCCACTCTAGAAGGAGAGGTCCGCAAGGCCCAAGCGGAGGACCCGATATTGCAATAGCATGTCGCTCGAGTACAAGCCGGCAAAACTCAAGATTTCCTCGTAGATGATCAATGTACTCTGAGATTTCAGGATGAATTTGTATACCAAACACTCGAGATTTAAGGCAAAAGATAATAAAGGAGCACATGAATCGTCATACTCTATCCATCCCGGTGATACCAAAATGTACAAAGACCTGAGGCAGAAATTTTGGTGGGATGGCATGAAGCAGGACATTGCATGTTTTATCGCTTGCTGCGACATATGAAACAACGTAAAGGTCGAACATCAGAAACCCGCCAGACTGCTTCAACCCTGAACTGTTCGGCAGTGAAAATGGGATGATGTCAGCATGGATTTCTTCATGGGAATCCCCAAAACTTCTCAAGGAAATAATGTTGTATGGGTCGTGGTGGACATGCGAACTAAGGTGGCCCATTTCATTCCAATCAAGACCACGTACCGAGCAGATCAACTTGCTTAACTTTATGTGTCTAGAATCGCTAGCTTGAATGTGGTTTGAAGAACCATCACCACCGATCGAGGATCTCTTTTCACCTCGGAATTATGGTCACGCCTTCATCAAGCTTTGGGAACCTCCCTGAAGTACAGTACGGCTTATCATCCTCAGACATACGGTCAGACTGAACGAATGAATCACATACTAGAAGAGATGCTCCGAGCATGAGCACTCGCTCAAGGGCCTAAGTGGGAAGATAATTTTCCCTGTACGGAGTTTTCTTACAACAACAACTATCAGACTAGTCTAAAGATGTCACCATATGAAGCCTTGTATGGACGTAAGTGAGGCAATCTAAATTGGTCTCAGGCAGGAGATAGCCGCATCTTCAGGACTGATTTAATGATGGAAGGTGAGAAGAAAGTAAGAAAAATCAGGGACAAACTTCAGGTCGCCAAATCCCGACAAAAGAGTTACTATGATTCCAAACATCGGTAAATCATTTTTGAACCACGCGACTATGCCTATCTCGAGTCATACCCATGAAAGGAGTCAAAAGATTTCAGACTCGCGGGAAGCTTGCACCAAGGTATATTGGCCCGTTTCCCGTCATGTCCAAGGTTGGTATAGTGGCATACCAATTGGAAATTCCACCCGAGTTGTCCGACGTACACGATGTCTTTCACATGTCACAGTTACCAAAGTGTGTCTCACCGCCACAGAAACGGACAGATATGACAGAAATAGAGCTTGCTCAGGATCTGACTTATGAAGAGAGACCCTTCCGGATATTGGATGATATGGAAAGAGTCGCTCGTAGTAAGTTAGTCATGTTTTACAAAGTATAGTGGGAACACGATACGGAGGAAGAAACCGCCTGGGAAAGAGGAGACTTTCTAAGGACTGCACACCCTGAATTGTTTCCTAAGCAACCAAATCTCAAGGACGAGATTCATCCTAAGGGGGGAGGTTTGTGACACCCTGCTTTTTTCCTCTTTTCTTTTCTTTGAGTTTTATTGGATATTTGGTTTGAATTTGAGTTTTTGGATTAACTCATTTGGACTTGCACTAGGGAATTATTTTTGGCTTTCCCCCAATGACTCCTACATCTCTCAAACCATCTTGTGACATCATCCCTCTCAAGATAAGGCCATAAAAATATTTTTCTTAAACGCATAATATTCATTTTCTCCTTGAAAATGAGTATTTCCCTCTTCTGCTCCAAAGTAACCCTCATTTTTGTTGCCCAGAAAAATCTGAATGATTTTCCTCACATTCTTTAGGTCATGATTCACCTTCCTATGCAAAAATATATCTTGTTCATGTGAAGAATTTTGGCTCAAGAAAATATTTTCTCTTTTCGACAGAAAAGTCACTTTGTGAAGGAAGTGCACTTTTGCCTGGTCCATTTGAGCTAAATTTTTCATAGCAAGGCTACCTTCCAACCTGAACCTTAGCCTCGAAGTTTTAGCTCTTACGTCATTATAAATTTCTCGTAAATAGCTGCTACAGTTTTCGTCCAGAAACTTGTCAGCTCTCTCCCATATCGGCTGATCAGTCTACCGATGCACCAAGGCTACATATCGACCTATCCTTGAAAGGACTTGAGCCTAGGCATGGTCTCACACCCCTGGAGTACCGTGTAGCACCAGTGCACCCGGTGACCGCATGGGAATAAGGTGTTCGATAGCCGCTTCGCCTGCTCCATGTGTTGCCATCGATGTGTCTCGCTCGTAAGGCAACCCCGCGAGGCCAACGTGTCTCTACTCTCACGCTGCTTCAGCCTTTGCGTCCCAACCTCTCTGTATCACTCCCTGATGCCATTGGATTTCTTGGCGAACGCGGACACGATGGCAAAGAGCGCACAGTGAACTGCGTGAACGAGCTATCCCGCCCGCGTGTCATGTGCTTGGCTCCGCGTTTCCACTATACTTGATCGATCCTTACTAACCTCTCCCATCCACCTGAGCTCCTCTCGTCGTCTCTCGCCACTCTAGAAGCCTCGTTGGTGGACGAGAGCCCTGCCCCTACCTCTCCTGTAAATAGAGCACCTCTCGAGCCATTCTAGCCACCTCACTCAACTCCTGTGGCCACAAGAACACTAGTGTAGCACCGCGGCCTGGCCGGGCGGTCCTCTAGACACACATCATCCCCGGAGTTGGACGTGGATCCCCTTCTGCCGCCCGCTTGCTCTGGTGTTCTCTAACTTCCTTCATCTCCCTAGGCGTGTTTGTGAGATTCCCAAGAGCGGGACGGTGCTGCTGGACCACCCCAATCTTACCGGAAACCCTAACTCCGACAAGCTCTGTCGCTCGCTGTCTTTGGGAGAGAACTCTATGATGTCATCCGTCCACCTGTCCTCATGTTTCTAGTACATACGTGCTCGCCTTGATGAGCTGTGTCCATCCCAACCTCGCGGACGCGAGCCGTGTCCTCCTTGCCAGCGAACCATCATCACCGAGCCGCAGTCTGTGTTTCCCTCTCTCTCTCTAATAAAACTGACAAGAAGGCCCCACTGTTAGTCTCTCTTCTCTTTCCGAAAGCAGTATAAGTGAAGACATATTCTAAGAAGACGCCTTCGATGTGGCCCTCTTTGGGTTTTTCTATTTTCTGTTTAAATTCAAATGTTTTGACCTAGCTTTGACCATCCCTATTTCCTAAACCATAAGTCCAGATGAGATGATTCTTTTTGCGACAATTTTGTTATGAGCTCATCTTTAAGAATGCAAAAGTTGAGATTTTCCCTTGTTGTACATATTTTCTGGTGCATTAAAATGATTTATGTGACATTTTCCTTTTGATATTTGGATTATTTCCACAAGGTTCAACTTGTCTTGAAGAGGACCAGGAGTTTTGTGACCCTCCTCTGAACTAAGGCAAGCCACCACACACATTTGCAAGGGTGACATTGCAATGACTTTGATTTTACTTGAATTTAAATTCGTATATGGTATGGCATACAATTATTTAAATAGTGTCACGTGTGCTAGTTTCATTTTCATGCTATTCTTTCTATGCTTGGATAAGTATGTTGGTTACTTGTTTAAGGTTATGCAGTAGAATTTGTATTATCATTTTCATGTTAGTACTGTCATTAGGTTAAATTTGTGCATATGCATATCATGGCATTCTTCATTGCATACTATGGATCGAGTAAGTTTTATTTCAACTTAAGAATGATAATAATACAACTTGAACATGTTATTGATCGAGTCATGGTGTCACCGAATCGAGCTTCCCAGTGCAACAACATTTTCCTTTATGGGAAGGCCCTTACTCGTTATACTGACATGCCTCTCACCGGTGCCTCTAACGAGGGAAGGTTATGCGCTTGCACTACCCTAGCTTGGTAGGCACATGTAGCCTTGTGTGTCCATAGTTCTTTTGGTACCATTGTCCATGTTTGGGACCTTTTTTGTTTTGCCACGAGGGTGGTGGGGTGATGTCCAGACTGGCATCTGGGGACACCCATGATTTAGCCCAAAAGGGAGTTGGTCAGAATGACCGGGAGAGTGTCAGACACTAGATTGGTTTTGTCGGAACATTGTTAGTCTAGCTGAATGGGAGCACGAGGCCAAGGGTTATGTGGTGTGGGTATAATGTATTAACCTCTGCACAGGGTATATCTAATCTATCGATAGCCGCGTCCTCTATTATGGACAAAGTTCATATTTGATCACACCATGGATCAATAGAAAAGATTAACCTGCACACTAATGATATAATTATGGCACGTGTTATATGATCTGTCGAGATCAACGAGATGGTTTCCTTTGTGATACGAAGGTCATCATCAAAGCACAATATGCTCCCTTGGTGGTTTCGATAATGCATGACAACATACATTGTCTATTGGACTAACACTTTTACGTAGTATATTTCAGGTTTAGTCCACAGGGAGCTTTGGTTGTAGGTTTGTGAGGAGATGCCCATTTGATGAAGGACGGATAGGATTGGCTCAAGCTTCAAGCAAGAAGACTCTTCATTTTATATTTGTGAGAAATCACATTTGAGTCCATAGTAAAGCCAATACTATTAAAAGGGGATGACATATTAAGATGAATTGGTTGCTCAAGTGCTTAGAGTTAGCCACTGAAATACTCAGCCACTCTTCCACAAAATATATCTGTCCCAAGCCAAATATGGAAAATCGGTGTCACCAACTTTTCTCACTCAGCCCTACCGATTTTACACTTATACACATCCCGGCCAAACCCTACCTTTTCGGTACAACCGAATCTGCATCGGTGCTACCGAGTTCGGGTGACCAACCATATGTTGCTCGATACACAAAATCGGAATTTACTAGTTTCTGTATCAGTGCCACCGAGTTGTGCCATCTTACCGTTAGTCACCTTTTAGGTTCTACAGAGTTGTGTATATTGGTTCCACCGAGACTCAATGTTGCTACCTTTTCAGCAAGTTAGTACCATCGATATTGTAACTTCGGTGTCATAGAGTTGGTAAATTATGGTGTAATGGTAGGATTTTGGGGGTTGCTTATATATACCCCTCCACCTACCTTTCATTCATAGAGGAAGCACTCAGAGCACACTTACACTTGACAGATCCATTTTTCTAAGAGAGATCGACCTACTCATGTGTTGATATCAAGAGATTCCATTCCAACCATTTGAACCTTGATTTCTAGCCTCCCCAAGTTTCTTTCCACAAGATCAATCTATCCTACCCATGTCAAATCTGAGAGAGAGTGATTGAATGTTGAGGAGACTATCTTTGGAAGCATAAGAGCAAGGAGTTCATCATTCTACCACATCTATTACCTTTTAGAGGGTGGTGCCTCCTAGATTGGTTAGGTGTCGCTTGGGAGCCTCCTACTTTGTGTTGTGGAGGTGAACCAAGATGTTTTGTAAGGGCAAGATGATCGCCTACTTTGTGAAGATCTACCATGAGTGAGCATACTCCTGTGTGGACAGAAGCCATGGTGGAATAGACAAGGCCGCTTCTTCGTTTTCCCCTTGTGTGTGGACCCCTCCGTGGACCCTAGCAGCTATTACCCTCCTTTGGTTGAAGACTCCACTAAAATGGCGTATGATAGCACGACCTATCGGAACCATGCCAAAAATCGCCGTGTCAACTTCTTTGCGTTTGATCTTCCTAAACTCTACTCCTTACTACATGTGCAAAGTTGCAGGATTGAAAGTATGTCTAGAGGGGGTGATTAGAGTACTTGACAAGATAAAAACTTAGCTTGTACCCAATTTTTAGTGTGGGTCAGTTTTAGCAACTATGACTAGTCAAGTACACACTACACAGGCACATCTAGGAGTATATAGCAGCGTAAAGTAAAACATGCAAGTGTAAAGTAAGGAAGGGTACGGAGATCAAACACATGAGGTTGACACGACTATTTTTGGCATGGTTACGATAGGTGGACCTATCGTACGTCCATGTTAGTGGAGACTTCAACCCACGGAGGGTAATGAATACTGGAGTCCACGGAGGGCTCCAACCACAGGTGGTCCATGAAGAAGCGGCTTTGTCTATTCCACCAAAGCTTCCGTCCACACCTGACTAGCCTCACTCATGGTAGATCTTCAAGAAGTAGGCGATCTCCTTGCCCTTAAAAACATCTTGGTTCAACTGCACAACACGAAGTAGGAGGCTCCCAAGCGACACCTAACTAATCTAGGAGGTACCACCTCAAAAAGATAATAGAGGTGGTAGAATGATGAACTCCTTACTCCTGTGCTTCTAAAGATAATCTCATCAACACTGAATCACTTTCTCTCAGATTTGGCAGGGGTAGGAGAGATTAATCTTGTGGAAAGCAACATGGGGAGGTCAGGAATCATGGTTCAAATGGTAGGAATGGAATCTCTTGATTTCCACACATGAGTAGGTGGCTCTCTCTCAGAAAAATTAATCTCGCAATGAAGTGTTTGTTCTGAGTGCTTCCTCCACGAATGAGAGGTAGGTGGAGGGGGTATATATAGGGAGCACACAAAATCCAACCGTTACACCATGATTGACCATCTCGGTGACACTAAAGTTACAAACTCGATGTTACCAACTTGCTCAAAAGGCAGTAACTTTGCTCGGTGGAACCGATATACACAACTCGGTGGCACGGAAAAGGTGACCGGTGGTTAGATGACACAACTCGGTATAACCGATACTCAAACTCGGAAATCCCAATTTTTTGTACCGAGGCAACTAAAATTTGGTCACCTGAACTCAGTAGCACCGATGCAGTTTCGGTTGCACCGAAGTGGTAGAGTTTTGCTTGGATTTGTCTAGGTCTGAAATCGGTAGGGACGAGTGGAAATTATTGGTGGAGCCAATTTTGGATATTTGGCTTGCAACATATTTATTTTGTGGAAGAGTGGTTGAGTATTTTCAGTGGCTAACTCTAAGCACTTGAGAAACCAATTCATCATAACACCTCATCCCCTTTTTACAGTATTTGCTTTCCTATGGACTCAAATGTGATTTCTCACAAAGTGCAAAATGAAGAGTCTTCTTGGTTGAAGCTTTAGCTAATGTTATTCCTTCCTTCATCAAGGGGCATCTTGTCAGGACCCCGATCCTAAGCCATAGGAATCCAGCCTGTAACACATCGCATCTCTTTGCGGTCTCACGCACGGTTAACCCCATGGCTTCAGCCTTACCTTAGCAGAGACCGTTTGCGCCTTTTGACTCGCGTATGCAATTGCGTCGCTAGCAATCCAATGACAAAGAACCCGGTCGACATGTCTAGTCATAAACCAAAGTGGCAGTTCTGCACACGGACATGCATACATGACCCAGCAAAGCAGGTGTCGGTCACCAGCGAATGCAGACGAGTCGTAGCAAGCTACAAGGACTCCATTACATCGCGTGACATTTCCCCAAAGGGGACTGACACAGCAGCTAAGAAGGAGACACGCCGGTCAACCAATGTGTCCGGAGCAGTAGCGAGCTACCATGGCTCGTTGGATCACAAAGGGGCATTTCCCTGTTAGGAATGCTACTAAAGTCTACGGCTAGGTAATCGAACCCCATACATATCAAGTACGACACACGTGCGCATGGCATACCGATATGTATCGATACATCGATGGCATCACAACATAACCATAAACATAGAAGGTTTATTTAAGAGGCTCGGAAGAGCCACACACATAATATTACATAGTAAGGGTCTCACGACCCATCATAGCGGTCATTCAGTTACAAGCCAGCGGAAGTGTTTAAACTGTCTGAGTACAGACAGGTGAAACTAGAAGGCACATGGCCTGACTAGACTACAGACCCAACCTAGGGCCAGATCGTAGCTGGGGCACGAGCTACTCGTCGTCGTCGATGTCTAGGAAGAACCCTCCATTAGGGTCATTAACAACCTCTGCAACAATTATTAAGCAAACATGAGTACGGAGGTACTCAGCAAGACTTTAGGATAACTATCTACTCATGCAATGTATCAATAAGGAATTGTGGGGTTTCATGCGGAAAGCCAGCATTTGACTCGTGGCTAGACAACTTGCATTTTAAAATAATTTTGACAACTTGACTTCTCGCACACGAGTCCACTAACACCACAACAATACTCCATCGTGGAATCATTCCGTCTCCACACGGAAATGCCATCCACGACACTCACGCTTATCTTGACAATTTTATGAGTAGCCATTCAAGTTATCTATGAACAACATATGTCTCCAAGTAGTCCATATCCGCGGACGCGGCTATTCTAATAGATCATAACCCTGCAGGGTTGTACTTCTTCACACACGCTCTCGCCACTTATCGCCATGTGCACGTCATGCACCTCGGCAACCTTCAAGCGGAAGCCCAGCGAGGGAGTCGGCCACGACCGTTAACCACACTAATACTTAGTCCAGGTATATCGCCTATCTGAGGGTAACCCGCACGGAAGTCCGACCGAGGTTTCCGCCACGGCCCCAAATGACGTGCGCAGGGTTCCCAAGCCCACCATCCGGGTGCCACTTGGTACACCGTGCCACTGCCTACCGCATCACAGCCCACCTCTCAGGTCAGCGCTATGCACGGCCTCCAGCATGACTATAAACACGAGAAACTACTTGCAACTCCTGGAGCGAGTACTAAGCGATTAATAAGTCGAGAGGGTCAATTAAGTATCGCAACGTGTGGTAGTATCTAGTCTTGGATTACATACACGGAACTCAGGTCCTAAGGACGTTTCCAATGAAACAACCCGCCATGTACTCCTACATAGCCTTTCACCGGTACCTTTACCAAATCAGGTTCAACACACAACCTTTACTTACTGAACATATTCTCACAATTCTGTTCATCTCCCAGATGACAGACCATACACAACTCTAAGCATAGCATGCATAGCAGGATAAGGCACATCATGGCTCAAGCAACTACCAGGTATGCTAGGTTGCAAGGTTCAGCTATTTACTGTGACAATGACAGGTCATGCAAAGGAAGTGGGTTCAACTAACGTGGCAAAGGCATTTGAGCATTTGATCCTAATGCAATAAGTAAGTGCAGGAGCAAGAAGATGGGATTTATCAGGATGATCAAAATGGTTGCTTGCCTTGTTGCTCAGAGGAGGGACAATATCCGTCAGTCGGATATTCAGTGGAATCCGGAGGAGCGGAGCCTACCGAAAGAAATGACAACAATCAATAACAATCATATGCAACAAGATGATGCATGAGCATGGCATCCGGATGCAAGGTGGTATACTATTATAGCTAACCTTATTTAGGTTTGAAGTTGATTTGAATCAGATTCAAATATCACTTCAAACGAGGTATTCTCGAATACATTTTAATTGATTCGACCTGATGCTCAGATCAACTTGTTTTTAACATCATGGAAATGACATGTTAAATTGATGGTTTGTGGTTGAACAATGTTTGTTCATATCTTTTGAAGTGGAATTCAAATAATTTTCAAATTCCATCTCCGAAGTATTTATAAAAGTTAACTTATTCATTATTCTATATGTTTGGGTCCAGTAACATTTTCAAACATGTTTTAAAATGACATATTCAGATTCCTTATATTTTTCTAATACTTTTTCATATATAAATTATTTACATTGGAGTTACAGATTAATTTCTATGATTTTTAGAAGTTTTGGCATTTTTCTGGAATTCTTTTAAATCAGAAATCCACTTATTGCGTCATAACTACATCAGCAATGTGTGAGCAGGTCAACTGACCTGGTCAGGTCAAACCTGACAGGTGGCGGCCACTGGTCGGCCTCTGAGGAGCTAATCCCGCGCTGACCAACCCCTAAGTGGGTTTGACCCACCGCTAGGGCCCACTGTCAGTGGCTGCTTAGTGCTAATCCACCGGGGTTAGGCCGGCCACGTCGTCCCCCGCCGGAGACTGACCGGCGGCGACCAGATCCGCGGCGGATCTTCGCCGGAGATGCACCAAAACGCACTGTGGTGCTCGGAATCGAGTGCCGAGAGCACTGGGATGATCCCCAGGCTCGGCCTCATCCTCTACGGGCATCAGGAGGGGCTATGGGTGGCCGGAGCATGCCGGCTGCCGGAGCTCGGGTTCGTCGGTCCAGTGGGTAGGGGGCACGAATCCGAGGGGAAGAAGAGGGGAAATGATCGCAAGCTCACGGAGGAGGTGAAGCTGGGCTCAGACTGCTCGGGGAGGGGCTGTAGCCGGCGATGCACCGTCGACTTGCCGACGGCCGAAGGTTGAAGACGACGACACTGGAGGCGTTGCAGGGCTCAGGGAGGATGGTTTCATCGACGTGTGTGTCGGGCTCGACGTTGCGGAGAGGATAGAACACTCGGGGGGAGATCCTGTGGCTAGGGGCACGGCAGCTCGAGCTCGAGCTCTTGGCAATGGCGGCACGAGGAGGGAGGAGAGAACCCGAGAGGAGGGGGAGGAATGGTGCACGGGAACGGATAGGGACGTGCTCGGGGAGGATATCCCTGATGTCGCGCTGTCCTGGGGAGCACCCGAGCGTGCCACGGCGAAGGAGGAGGTGGAGGAGCCGCCGTGGGCGTTCGCTCCTCTGCCAGAAGGCAGGAGGAGGAAGACGCCCCTGCCCCTGGTGGGCTGGGCCTCCTCAAGCGACACGTTAGTTTTTCCATATTTTTTCTGTTTTTTTCTGCTTTACTAACTATTTGTTTTGCTATTTATTTCAGCTCCAAATAGTTTGCAAGAAAATATTTTGAACACACCCGAATATTTGTTGGAATATATCCAACCATTCCTGAATTTTTCAACATTTTTGAAAACTTAAAGTTTTTGAATTCAAATTTCAAACTTGAAACCAGTAGCCTTTGCCATTTGAGCTAGTTGAATTGAAGAAACAACTAGATGAGATGCTCAAATGGGGTATATTTGCCCTAGCTCTTTACCATGGGGATCGCTAGCCATATTCGTGGACAAGAAGGATGGTATCCTTCGAATGTGTGTGGACTACCGTCAGCTTAATGATGTCACCATCAAGAAAAAATATCCTCTTTCAAGAATCGATGACTTGTTTGATCAACTGAATGGAGATCAAATATTCTCCAAGATCAATTTGAAGACTGGGTACCATCAACTCAAAATGAAGAAGGAATATATTCCTCAGACCGCATTCACCACTCGCTATGGACTGTATGAGTATGTTGTCATGTCCTTTGGCCTGACAGATGCCCCTTCATTTTTGATGCATATGATGAACAAGGTGTTCATTGACTTCTCGGACAAGTTTAGGGTGGTCTTCATCGACGATATTCTCATTTATTCCTAGGGAGAAGAAGAGCATAAACAACTTCTCCAGGCAGTATTGCAAATGCTTCGTGATCACAAGTTGTATGCCAAATTCAACAAGTGTGATCTTTGGCTCAATCAAGTAGGATTCTTGGGGCATATCCTGTTAGCTGGCGGAATAGCACTGGACACAAGTTAAGTCAAGGATGTGCTAAAATTGCAAGCACCCACGACTGTGATCGCGATCCGGAGTTTTCTGAGGCTTGCTGGTTATTATCGTCAATTTGTTGAAGGTTTTTTCCAAGAATGTGAAACCTATGACAGAGCTACTCAAGAAGGATCATAAATTTGTATGGTGTGATGATTGTAAGAACAGCTTTGATGAACTAAAAAACCGATTAACCTCAGCACCTTTTTTGACGCTTCCTGATATTTATCGAAGCTTTGACGTATATTGTGACACATCCAGAAGAGCTATAGAGTACATACTCATGCAAGACATTAAGGTCATGGCTTATGCATCCAGAGATCTAATAATTCATTATGGAAACTACCCTACTCATGACTTGGAGTTAGCAGCAGTTGCACATACCTTCAAAATCTGGAGGCATTACCTCATGGGCAAGCGGTGCCAAATCTTCATCGATCACAATAGCCTCAAGTACATATTCACTCAATCGGATTTGAATCTGCATCAAATAAGATGCCTCTAGTTTGTCAAATATTATGATCTTGGTATCAATTACCATCTGGGTAAAGCTAATGTGGTTGCCGATGCCCTCAGCCGCATACGAGACATATTAAATTCATTAATGGGATCCTTGCCTCCCGAGCTACAAGAGGATATGGCCCAGCTCAACCTGACCATTGTTGAGGCTGAGTGCACCGCTATGCTAGAGGTCACCCCCACTCTAGAAGGAGAGGTCCGCAAGGCCCAAGCGGAGGACCCGATATTGCAATAGCATGTCGCTCGAGTACAAGTCGGCAAAACTCAAGATTTCCTGGTAGATGATCAATGTACTCTGAGATTTCAGGATGAATTTGTATACCAAACACTCGAGATTTAAGGCAAAAGATAATAAAGGAGCACATGAATCGTCATACTCTATCCATCCCGGTGATACCAAAATGTACAAAGACCTGAGGCAGAAATTTTGGTGGGATGGCATGAAGCAGGACATTGCATATTTTATCGCTTGCTGCGACATATGAAACAACGTAAAGGTCGAACATCAGAAACCCGCCAGACTGCTTCAACCCTTAACTGTTCCGCAGTGAAAATGGGATGATGTCAGCATGGATTTCTTCATGGGACTCCCCAAAACTTCTCAAGGAAATAATGTTGTATGGGTCGTGGTGGACATGCGAACTAAGGTGGCCCATTTCATTCCAATCAAGACCACGTACCGAGCAGATCAACTTGCTTACCTTTATGTGTCTAGAATCGCTAGCTTGAATGTGGTTTGAAGAACCATCACCTCCGATCGAGGATCTCTTTTCACCTCGGAATTATGGTCACGCCTTCATCAAGCTTTGGGAACCTCCCTGAAGTACAGTACGGCTTATCATCCTCAGACATACGGTCAGACTGAACGAATGAATCACATACTAGAAGAGATGCTCCGAGCATGAGCACTCGCTCAAGGGCCTAAGTGGGAAGATAATTTTCCCTATACGGAGTTTTCTTACAACAACAACTATCAGACTAGTCTAAAGATGTCACCATATGAAGCCTTGTATGGACGTAAGTGAGGCAATCTAAATTGGTCTCAGGCAGGAGATAGCCGCATCTTCAGGACTGATTTAATGATGGAAGGTGAGAAGAAAGTAAGAAAAATCAGGGACAAACTTCAGGTCGCCAAATCCCGACAAAAGAGTTACTATGATTCCAAACATCGGTAAATCATTTTTGAACCACGCGACTATGCCTATCTCGAGTCATACCCATGAAAGGAGTCAAAAGATTTCAGACTCGCGGGAAGCTTGCACCAAGGTATATTGGCCCGTTTCCCGTCATGTCCAAGGTTGGTATAGTGGCATACCAATTGGAAATTCCACCCGAGTTGTCCGACGTACACGATGTCTTTCACATGTCACAGTTACCAAAGTGTGTCTCACCGCCACAGAAACGGACAGATATGACAGAAATAGAGCTTGCTCAGGATCTGACTTATGAAGAGAGACCCTTCCGGATATTGGATGAGATGGAAAGAGTCGCTCGTAGTAAGTTAGTCATGTTTTACAAAGTATAGTGGGAACACGATATGGAGGAAGAAACCACCTGGGAAAGAGGAGACTTTCTAAGGACTGCACACCCTGAATTGTTTCCTAAGCAACCAAATCTCAAGGACGAGATTCATCCTAAGGGGGGAGGTTTGTGACACCCTGCTTTTTTCCTCTTTTCTTTTCTTTGAGTTTTATTGGATATTTGGTTTGAATTTGAGTTTTTGGATTAACTCATTTGGACTTGCACTAGGGAATTATTTTTGGCTTTCCCCCAATGACTCCTACATCTCTCAAACCATCTTGTGACATCATCCCTCTCAAGATAAGGCCATAAAAATATTTTTCTTAAACGCATAATATTCATTTTCTCCTTGAAAATGAGTATTTCCCTCTTCTGCTCCAAAGTAATCCTCATTTTTGTTGCCCAGAAAAATCTGAATGATTTTCCTCACATTCTTTAGGTCATGATTCACCTTCCTATGCAAAAATATATCTTGTTCATGTGAAGAATTTTGGCTCAAGAAAATATTTTCTCTTCTCGACAGAAAAGTCACTTTGTGAAGGAAGTGCACTTTTGCCTGGTCCATTTGAGCTAAATTTTTCATAGCAAGGCTACCTTCCAACCTGAACCTTAGCCTCAAAGTTTTAGCTCTTACGTCATTATAAATTTCTCGTAAATAGCTGCTACAGTTTTCGTCCAGAAACTTGTCAGCTCTCTCCCATATCGGCTGATCAGTCTACCGATGCACCAAGGCTACATATCGACCTATCCTTGAAAGGACTTGAGCCTAGGCATGGTCTCACACCCCTGGAGTACCGTGTAGCACCAGTGCACCCGGTGACCGCATGGGAATAAGGTGTTCGATAGCCGCTTCGCCTGCTCCATGTGTTGCCATCGATGTGTCTCGCTCGTAAGGCAACCCCGCGAGGCCAGCGTGTCTCTACTCTCACGCTGCTTCAGCCTTTGCGTCCCAACCTCTCTGTATCACTCCCTGATGCCATTGGATTTCTTGGCGAACGCGGACACGATGGCAAAGAGCGCACAGTGAACTGCGTGAACGAGCTATCCCGCCCGCGTGTCATGTGCTTGGCTCCGCGTTTCCACTATACTTGATCGATCCTTACTAACCTCTCCCATCCACCTGAGCTCCTCTCGTCGTCTCTCGCCACTCTAGAAGCCTCGTTGGTGGACGAGAGCCCTGCCCCTACCTCTCCTGTAAATAGAGCACCTCTCGAGCCATTCTAGCCACCTCACTCAACTCCTGTGGCCACAAGAACACTAGTGTAGCACCGCGGCCTGGCCGGGCGGTCCTCTAGACACACATCATCCCCGGAGTTGGACGTGGATCCCCTTCTGCCGCCCGCTTGCTCTGGTGTTCTCTAACTTCCTTCATCTCCCTAGGCGTGTTTGTGAGATTCCCAAGAGCGGGACGGTGCTGCTGGACCACCCTAATCTTACCGGAAACCCTAACTCCGACAAGCTCTGTCGCCCGCTGTCTTTGGGAGAGAACTCTATGATGTCATCCGTCCACCTGTCCTCATGTTTCTAGTACATACGTGCTCGCCTTGATGAGCTGTGTCCATCCCAACCTCGCGGACGCGAGCCGTGTCCTCCTTGCCAGCGAACCATCATCACCGAGCCGCAGTCTGTGTTTCCCTCTCTCTCTCTCTAATAAAACTGACAAGAAGGCCCCACTGTTAGTCTCTCTTCTCTTTCCGAAAGCAGTATAAGTGAAGACATATTCTAAGAAGACGCCTTCGATGTGGCCCTCTTTGGGTTTTTCTATTTTCTGTTTAAATTCAAATGTTTTGACCTAGCTTTGACCATCCCTATTTCCTAAACCATAAGTCCAGATGAGATGATTCTTTTTGCGACAATTTTGTTATGAGCTCATCTTTAAGAATGCAAAAGTTGAGATTTTCCCTTGTTGTACATATTTTCTGGTGCATTAAAATGCTTTATGTGACATTTTCCTTTTGATATTTGGATTATTTCCACAAGGTTCAACTTGTCTTGAAGAGGACCAGGAGTTTTGTGACCCTCCTCTGAACTAAGGCAAGCCACCACACACATTTGCAAGGGTGACATTGCAATGACTTTGATTTTACTTGAATTTAAATTCGTATATGGTATGGCATACAATTATTTAAATAGTGTCACGTGTGCTAGTTTCATTTTCATGCTATTCTTTCTATGCTTGGATAAGTGTGTTGGTTACTTGTTTAAGGTTATGCAGTAGAATTTGTATTATCATTTTCATGTTAGTACTGTCATTAGGTTAAATTTGTGCATATGCATATCATGGCATTCTTCATTGCATACTATGGATCGAGTAAGTTTTATTTCAACTTAAGAATGATAATAATACAACTTGAACATGTTATTGATCGAGTCATGGCGTCACCGAATCGAGCTTCCCAGTGCAACAACATTTTCCTTTATGGGAAGGCCCTTACTCGTTATACTGACATGCCTCTCACCGGTGCCTCTAACGAGGGAAGGTTATGCGCTTGCACTACCCTAGCTTGGTAGGCACATGTAGCCTTGTGTGACCATAGTTCTTTTGGTACCATTGTCCATGTTTGGGACCTTTTTTGTTTTGCCACGAGGGTGGTGGGGTGATGTCCAGACTGGCATCTGGGGACACCCATGATTTAGCCCAAAAGGGAGTTGGTCAGAATCACCGGGAGAGTGTCAGACACTAGATTGGTTTTGTCGGAACATTGTTAGTCTAGCTGAATGGGAGCACGAGGCCAAGGGTTATGTGGTGTGGGTATAATGTATTAACCTCTGCACAGGGTATATCTAATCTATCGATAGCCGCGTCCTCTATTATGGACAAAGTTCATATTTGATCACACCATGGATCAATAGAAAAGATTAACCTGCACACTAATGATATAATTATGGCACGTGTTATATGATCTGTCGAGATCAACGAGATGGTTTCCTTTGTGATACGAAGGTCATCATCAAAGCACAATATGCTCCCTTGGTGGTTTCGATAATGCATGACAACATACATTGTCTATTGGACTAACACTTTTACGTAGTATATTTCAGGTTTAGTCCACAGGGAGCTTTGGTTGTAGGTTTGTGAGGAGATGCCCATTTGATGAAGGAAGGATAGGATTGGCTCAAGCTTCAAGCAAGAAGACTCTTCATTTTATATTTGTGAGAAATCACATTTGAGTCCATAGTAAAGCCAATACTATTAAAAGGGGATGACATATTAAGATGAATTGGTTGCTCAAGTGCTTAGAGTTAGCCACTGAAATACTCAGCCACTCTTCCACAAAATATATCTGTCCCAAGCCAAATATGGAAAATCGGTGTCACCAACTTTTCTCACTCAGCCCTACCGATTTTACACTTATACACATCCCGGCCAAACCCTACCTTTTCGGTACAACCGAATCTGCATCGGTGCTACCGAGTTCGGGTGACCAACCATATGTTGCTCGATACACAAAATGGGAATTTACTAGTTTCTGTATCAGTGCCACCGAGTTGTGCCATCTTACCGTTAGTCACCTTTTAGGTTCTACAGAGTTGTGTATATTGGTTCCACCGAGACTCAATGTTGCTACCTTTTCAGCAAGTCAGTACCATCGATATTGTAACTTCGGTGTCATAGAGTTGGTAAATTATGGTGTAATGGTAGGATTTTGGGGGTTGCTTATATATACCCCTCCACCTACCTTTCATTCATACAGGAAGCACTCAGAGCACACTTACACTTGACAGATCCATTTTTCTAAGAGAGATCGACCTACTCATGTGTTGATATCAAGAGATTCCATTCCAACCATTTGAACCTTGATTTCTAGCCTCCCCAAGTTTCTTTCCACAAGATCAATCTATCCTACCCATGTCAAATCTGAGAGAGAGTGATTGAATGTTGAGGAGACTATCTTTGGAAGCATAAGAGCAAGGAGTTCATCATTCTACCACATCTATTACCTTTTAGAGGGTGGTGCCTCCTAGATTGGTTAGGTGTCGCTTGGGAGCCTCCTACTTTGTGTTGTGGAGGTGAACCAAGATGTTTTGTAAGGGCAAGATGATCGCCTACTTTGTGAAGATCTACCATGAGTGAGCATACTCCTGTGTGGACGGAAGCCATGGTGGAATAGACAAGGCCGCTTCTTCGTTTTCCCCTTGTGTGTGGACCCCTCCGTGGACTCTAGCAGCTATTACCCTCGTTTGGTTGAAGACTCCACTAACATGGCGTATGATAGCACGACCTATCGGAACCATGCCAAAAATCGCCGTGTCAACTTCTTTGCGTTTGATCTTCCTAAACTCTACTCCTTACTACATGTGCAAAGTTGCAGGATTGAAAGTATGTCTAGAGGGGGTGATTAGAGTACTTGACAAGATAAAAACTTAGCTTGTACCCAATTTTTAGTGTGCGCCAGTTTTAGCAACTATGACTAGTCAAGTACACACTACACAGGCACATCTAGGAGTATATAGCAGCGTAAAGTAAAACATGCAAGTGTAAAGTAAGGAAGGGTACGGAGATCAAACACATGAGGTTGACACGACTATTTTTGGCATGGTTACGGTAGGTGGACCTATCGTACGTCCATGTTAGTGGAGACTTCAACCCACGGAGGGTAATGACTACTGGAGTCCACGGAGGGCTCCAACCACAGGTGGTCCATGAAGAAGCGGCTTTGTCTATTCCACCAAAGCTTCCGTCCACACCTGACTAGCCTCACTCATGGTAGATCTTCAAGAAGTAGGCGATCTCCTTGCCCTTAAAAACATCTTGGTTCAACTGCACAACACGAAGTAGGAGGCTCCCAAGCGACACCTAACTAATCTAGGAGGTACCACCTCAAAAAGATAATAGAGGTGGTAGAATGATGAACTCCTTACTCCTGTGCTTCTAAAGATAATCTCATCAACACTGAATCACTTTCTCTCAGATTTGGCAGGGGTAGGAGAGATTAATCTTGTGGAAAGCAACATGGGGAGGTCAGGAATCATGGTTCAAATGGTAGGAATGGAATCTCTTGATTTCCACACATGAGTAGGTGGCTCTCTCTCAGAAAAATTAATCTCGCAATGAAGTGTTTGTTCTGAGTGCTTCCTCCACGAATGAGAGGTAGGTGGAGGGGGTATATATAGGGAGCACACAAAATCCAACCGTTACACCATGATTGACCATCTCGGTGACACTAAAGTTACAAACTCGATGTTACCAACTTGCTCAAAAGGCAGTAACTTTGCTCGGTGGAACCGATATACACAACTCGGTGGCACGAAAAAGGTGACCGATGGTTAGATGACACAACTCGGTATAACCGATACTCAAACTCGGAAATCCCAATTTTGTGTACCGAGGCAACTAAAAGTTGGTCACCTGAACTCGGTAGCACCGATGCAGTTTCGGTTGCACCGAAGTGGTAGAGTTTTGCTTGGATTTGTCTAGGTCTGAAATCGGTAGGGCCGAGTGGAAATTATTGGTGGAGCCAATTTTGGATATTTGGCTTGCAACATATTTATTTTGTGGAAGAGTGGTTGAGTATTTTCAGTGGCTAACTCTAAGCACTTGAGCAACCAATTCATCATAACACCTCATCCCCTTTTTACAGTATTTGCTTTCCTATGGACTCAAATGTGATTTCTCACAAAGTGCAAAATGAAGAGTCTTCTTGGTTGAAGCTTTAGCTAATGTTATTCCTTCCTTCATCAAGGGGCATCTTGTCAGGACCCCGATCCTAAGCCATAGGAATCCAGCCTGTAACACATCGCATCTCTTTGCGGTCTCACGCACGGTTAACCCCATGGCTTCAGCCTTACCTTAGCCGAGACCGTTTGCGCCTTTTGACTCGCGTATGCAATTGCGTCGCTACCAATCCAATGACAAAGAACCCGGATCGAAATGTCTAGTCATAAACCAAAGTGGCAGTTCTGCACAGGGACATGCATACATGACCCAGCAAAGCAGGTGTCGGTCACCAGCGAATGCAGACGAGTCGTAGCAAGCTACAAGGACTCCATTACATCGCGTGACATTTCCCCAATGGGGACAGACACAGCAGCTAAGAAGGAGACACGCCGGTCAACCAATGTGTCCGGAGCAGTAGCGAGCTACCATGGCTCGTTGGATCACAAAGGGGCATTTCCCTGTTAGGAATGCTACTAAAGTCTACGGCTAGGTAATCGAACCCCATACATATCAAGTACGACACACGTACGCATGGCATACCGATATGTATCGATACATCGATGGCATCACAACATAACCATAAACATAGAAGGTTTATTTAAGAGGCTCGGAAGAGCCACACACATAATATTACATAGTAAGGGTCTCACGACTCATCATAGCGGTCATTCAGTTACAAGCCAGCGGAAGTGTTTAAACTGTCTGAGTACAGACAGGTGAAACTAGAAGGCACATGGCCTGACTAGACTGCAGACCCAACCTAGGGCCAGATCGTAGCTGGGGCACGAGCTACTCGTCGTCGCCAATGTCTAGGAAGAACCCTCCATTAGGGTCATTAACAACCTCTGCAACAATTATTAAGCAAACATGAGTACGGAGGTACTCAGCAAGACTTTGGGATAACTATCTACTCATGCAATGTATCAATAAGGAATTGTGGGGTTTCATGCGGAAAGCCAGCATTTGACTCGTGGCTAGACAACTTGCATTTTAAAATAATTTTGACAACTTGACTTCTCGCACACGAGTCCACTAACACCACAACAATACTCCATCGTGGAATCATTCCGTCTCCACATGGAAATGCCATCCACGACACTCACGCTTGTCTTGACAATTTTATGAGTAGCCATTCAAGTTATCTATGAACAACATATGTCTCCAAGTAGTCCATATCCGCGGACGCGGCTATTCTAATAGATCATAACCCTGCAGGGTTGTACTTCTTCACACACGCTCTCGCCACTTATCGCCATGTGCACGTCATGCACCTCGGCAACCTTCAAGCGGAAGCCCAGCGAGGGAGTCGGCCACGACCGTTAACCACACTAATACTTAGTCCAGGTATATCGCCTATCTGAGGGTAACCCGCACGGAAGTCCGACCGAGGTTTCCGCCACGGCCCCAAATGACGTGCGCAGGGTTCCCAAGCCCACCATCCGGGTGCCACTTGGTACACCGTGCCACTGCCTACCGCATCACAGCCCACCTCTCAGGTCAGCGCTATGCACGGCCTCCAGCATGACTATAAACACGAGAAACTACTTGCAACTCCTGGAGCGAGTACTAAGCGATTAATAAGTCGAGAGGGTCAATTAAGTATCCCAACGTGTGGTAGTATCTAGTCTTGGATTACATACACGGAACTCAGGTCCTAAGGACGGTTCCAATGAAACAACCCGCCATGTACTCCTACATAGCCTTTCACCGGTACCTTTACCAAATCAGGTTCAACACACAACCTTTACTTACTGAACATATTCTCACAATTCTGTTCATCTCCCAGATGACAGACCATACACAACTCTAAGCATAGCATGCATAGCAGGATAAGGCACATCATGGCTCAAGCAACTACCAGGTATGCTAGGTTGCAAGGTTCAGCTATTTACTGTGACAATGACAGGTCATGCAAAGGAAGTGGGTTCAACTAACGTGGCAAAGGCATTTGAGCATTTGATCCTAATGCAATAAGTAAGTGCAGGAGCAAGAAGATGGGATTTATCAGGATGATCAAAATGGTTGCTTGCCTTGTTGCTCAGAGGAGGGACAATATCCGTCAGTCGGATATTCAGTGGAATCCGGAGGAGCGGAGCCTACCGAAAGAAATGACAACAATCAATAACAATCATATGCAACAAGATGATGCATGAGCATGGCATCCGGATGCAAGGTGGTATACTATTATAGCTAACCTTATTTAGGTTTGAAGTTGATTTGAATCAGATTCAAATATCACTTCAAACGAGGTATTCTCGAATACATTTTAATTGATTCGACCTGATGCTCAGATCAACTTGTTTTTAACATCATGGAAATGACATGTTAAATTGATGGTTTGTGGTTGAACAATGTTTGTTCATATCTTTTGAAGTGGAATTCAAATAATTTTCAAATTCCATCTCCGAAGTATTTATAAAAGTTAACTTATCCATTATTCTATATGTTTGGGTCCAGTAACATTTTCAAACATGTTTTAAAATGACATATTCAGATTCCTTATATTTTTCTAATACTTTTTCATATATAAATTATTTTCATTGGAGTTACAGATTAATTTCTATGATTTTTAGAAGTTTTGGCATTTTTCTGGAATTCTTTTAAATCAGAAATCCACTTATTGCGTCATAACTACATCAGCAATGCGTGAGCAGGTCAACTGACCTGGTCAGGTCAAACCTGACAGGTGGCGGCCACTGGTCGGCCTCTGAGGAGCTAATCCCGCGCTGACCAACCCCTAAGTGGGTTTGACCCACCGCTAGGGCCCACTGTCAGTGGCTGCTTAGTGCTAATCCACCGGGGTTAGGCCGGCCACGTCGTCCCCCGCCGGAGACTGACCGGCGGCGACCAGATCCGCGGCGGATCTTCGCCGGAGACGCACCAAAACGCACTGTGGTGCTCGGAATCGAGTGCCGAGAGCACTGGGATGATCCCCAGGCTCGGCCTCATCCTCTACGGGCATCAGGAGGGGCTATGGGTGGCCGGAGCATGCCGGCTGCCGGAGCTCGGGTTCGTCGGTCCAGTGTGTAGGGGGCACGAATCCGAGGGGAAGAAGAGGGGAAATGATCGCAAGCTCACGGAGGAGGTGAAGCTGGGCTCAGACTGCTCGGGGAGGGGTTGTAGCCGGCGATCCACCGTCGACTTGCCGGCGGCCGAAGGTTGAAGACGACGGCACTGGAGGCGTTGCAGGGCTCAGGGAGGATGGTTTCATCGACGTGTGTGTCGGGCTCGACGTTGCGAAGAGGATAGAACACTCGGGGGGAGATCCTGTGGCTAGGGGCACGGCAGCTCGAGCTCGAGCTCTTGGCAATGGTGGCACGAGGAGGGAGGAGAGAATCCGAGAGGAGGGGGAGGAATGGTGCACGGGAACGGATAGGGACGTGCTCGGGGAGGATATTCCTGATGTCGCGCTGTCCTGGGGAGCACCCGAGCGTGCCACGACGAAGGAGGAGGTGGAGGAGCCGCCGTGGGCGTTCGCTCCTCTGCCAGAAGGCAGGAGGAGGAAGACGCCCCTGCCCCTGGTGGGCCGGGCCTCCTCAGGCGACAGGTTAGTTTTTCCATATTTTTTCTGTTTTTTTTCTGCTTTACTAACTATTTGTTTTGCTATTTATTTCAGCTCCAAATAGTTTGCAAGAAAATATTTTGAACACACCCGAATATTTGTTGGAATATATCCAACCATTCCTGAATATTTCAACATTTTTGAAAACTTAAAGTTTTTGAATTCAAATTTCAAACTTGAAACCAGTAGCCTTTGCCATTTGAGCTAGTTGAGTTGAAGAAACAACTAGATGAGATGCTCAAATGGGGTATATTTTCCCTAGCTCTTTACCATGGGGATCGCTAGCCATATTCGTGGACAAGAAGGATGGTATCCTTCGAATGTGTGTGGACTACTGTCAGCTTAATGATGTTACCATCAAGCAAAAATATCCTCTTTCAAGAGTCGATGACTTGTTTGATCAACTGAATGGAGATCAAATATTCTCCAAGATCAATTTGAAGACTGGGTACCATCAACTCAAAATGAAGAACGAATATATTCCTCAGACCGCATTCACCACTCGCTATGGACTGTATGAGTATGTTGTCATGTCCTTTGGCCTGACAGATGCCCCTTCATTTTTGATGCATATGATGAACAAGGTGTTCATTGACTTCTCGGACAAGTTCAGGGTGGTCTTCATCGACGATATTCTCATTTATTCCTAGGGAGAAGAAGAGCATAAACAACTTCTCCAGGCAGTATTGCAAATGCTTCGTGATCACAAGTTGTATGCCAAATTCAACAAGTGTGAGCTTTGGCTCAATCAAGTAGGATTCTTGGGGCATATCCTGTTAGCTGGCGGAATAGCACTGGACACAAGTTAAGTCAAGGATGTGCTAAAATGGCAAGCACCCACGACTGTGATCGCGATCCGGAGTTTTCTCAGGCTTGCTGGTTATTATCGTCAATTTGTTGAAGGTTTTTTCCAAGAATGTGAAACCTATGACAGAGCTACTCAAGAAGGATCATAAAATTGTATGGTGTGATGATTGTAAGAACAGCTTTGATGAACTAAAAACCCGATTAACCTCAGCACCCTTTTTGACGCTTCCTGATATTTATCGAAGCTTTGACGTATATTGTGACACATCCAGAAGAGCTATAGAGTACATACTCATGCAAGACATTAAGGTCATGGCTTATGCATCCAGAGATCTAATAATTCATTATGGAAACTACCCTACTCATGACTTGGAGTTAGCAGCAGTTGCACATACCTTCAAAATCTGGAGGCATTACCTCATGGGCAAGCGGTGCGAAATCTTCATCGATCACAATAGCCTCAAGTACATATTCACTCAATCGGATTTGAATCTGCATCAAATAAGATGCCTCGAGTTTGTCAAATATTATGATCTTGGTATCAACTACCATCTGGGTAAAGCTAATGTGGTTGCCGATGCCCTCAGCCGCATACGAGACATATTAAATTCATTAATGGGATCCTTGCCTCCCGAGCTACAAGAGGATATGGCCCAGCTCAACTTGACCATTGTTGAGGCTGACTGCACCGCTATGCTAGAGGTCACCCCCACTCTAGAAGGAGAGGTCCACAAGGCCCAAGCGGAGGACCCGATATTGCAATAGCATGTCGCTCGAGTACAAGCCGGCAAAACTCAAGATTTCCTGGTAGATGATCAATGTACTCTGAGATTTCAGGATGAATTTGTATACCAAACACTCGAGATTTAAGGCAAAAGATAATAAAGGAGCACATGAATCGTCATACTCTATCCATCCCGGTGATACCAAAATGTACAAAGACCTGAGGCAGAAATTTTGGTGGGATGGCATGAAGCAGGACATTGCATATTTTATCGCTTGCTGCGACATATGAAACAACGTAAAGGTCAAACATCAGAAACCCGCCAGACTGCTTCAACCCTTAACTGTTCCGCAGTGAAAATGGGATGATGTCAGCATGGACTTCTTCATGGGACTCCCCAAAACTTCTCAAGGAAATAATGTTGTATGGGTCGTGGTGGACATGCGAACTAAGGTGGCCCATTTCATTCCAATCAAGACCACGTACCGAGCAGATCAACTTGCTTAACTTTATGTGTCTAGAATCGCTAGCTTGAATGTGGTTTGAAGAACCATCACCTCCGATCGAGGATCTCTTTTCACCTCGGAATTATGGTCACGCCTTCATCAAGCTTTGGGAACCTCCCTGAAGTACAGTACGGCTTATCATCCTCAGACATACGGTCAGACTGAACGAATGAATCACATACTAGAAGAGATGCTCCGAGCATGAGCACTCGCTCAAGGGCCTAAGTGGGAAGATAATTTTCCCTATACGGAGTTTTCTTACAACAACAACTATCAGACTAGTCTAAAGATGTCACCATATGAAGCCTTGTATGGACGTAAGTGAGGCAATCTAAATTGGTCTCAGGCAGGAGATAGCCGCATCTTCAGGACTGATTTAATGATGGAAGGTGAGAAGAAAGTAAGAAAAATCAGGGACAAACTTCAGGTCGCCAAATCCCGACAAAAGAGTTACTATGATTCCAAACATCAGTAAATCATTTTTGAACCACGCGACTATGCCTATCTCGAGTCATACCCATGAAAGGAGTCAAAAGATTTCAGACTCGCGGGAAGCTTGCACCAAGGTATATTGGCCCGTTTCCCGTCATGTCCAAGGTTGGTATAGTGGCATACCAATTGGAAATTCCACCCGAGTTGTCCGACGTACACGATGTCTTTCACATGTCACAGTTACCAAAGTGTGTCTCACCGCCACAGAAACGGACAGATATGACAGAAATAGAGCTTGCTCAGGATCTGACTTATGAAGAGAGACCCTTCCGGATATTGGATGAGATGGAAAGAGTCGCTCGTAGTAAGTTAGTCATGTTTTACAAAGTATAGTGGGAACACGATACGGAGGAAGAAACCACCTGGGAAAGAGGAGACTTTCTAAGGACTGCACACCCTGAATTGTTTCCTAAGCAACCAAATCTCAAGGACGAGATTCATCCTAAGGGGGGAGGTTTGTGACACCCTGCTTTTTTCCTCTTTTCTTTTCTTTGAGTTTTATTGGATATTTGGTTTGAATTTGAGTTTTTGGATTAACTCATTTGGACTTGCACTAGGGAATTATTTTTGGCTTTCCCCCAATGACTCCTACATCTCTCAAACCATCTTGTGACATCATCCCTCTCAAGATAAGGCCATAAAAATATTTTTCTTAAACGCATAATATTCATTTTCTCCTTGAAAATGAGTATTTCCCTCTTCTGCTCCAAAGTAACCCTCATTTTTGTTGCCCAGAAAAATCGGAATGATTTTCCTCACATTCTTTAGGTCATGATTCACCTTCCTATGCAAAAATATATCTTGTTCATGTGAAGAATTTTGGCTCAAGAAAATATTTTCTCTTCTCGACAGAAAAGTCACTTTGTGAAGGAAGTGCACTTTTGCCTGGTCCATTTGAGCTAAATTTTTCATAGAAAGGCTACCTTCCAACCTGAACCTTAGCCTCAAAGTTTTAGCTCTTACGTCATTATAAATTTCTCGTAAATAGCTGCTACAGTTTTCGTCCAGAAACTTGTCAGCTCTCTCCCATATCGGCTGATCAGTCTACCGATGCACCAAGGCTACATATCGACCTATCCTTGAAAGGACTTGAGCCTAGGCATGGTCTCACACCCCTGGAGTACCGTGTAGCACCAGTGCACCCGGTGACCGCATGGGAATAAGGTGTTCGATAGCCGCTTCGCCTGCTCCATGTGTTGCCATCGATGTGTCTCGCTCGTAAGGCAACCCCGCGAGGCCAGCGTGTCTCTACTCTCACGCTGCTTCAGCCTTTTCGTCCCAACCTCTCTGTATCACTCCCTGATGCCATTGGATTTCTTGGCGAACGCGGACACGATGGCAAAGAGCGCACAGTGAACTGCGTGAACGAGCTATCCCGCCCGCGTGTCATGTGCTTGGCTCCGCGTTTCCACTATACTTGATCGATCCTTACTAACCTCTCCCATCCACCTGAGCTCCTCTCGTCGTCTCTCGCCACTCTAGAAGCCTCGTTGGTGGACGAGAGCCCTGCCCCTACCTCTCCTGTAAATAGAGCACCTCTCGAGCCATTCTAGCCACCTCACTCAACTCTTGTGGCCACAAGAACACTAGTGTAGCACCGCGGCCTGGCCGGGCGGTCCTCTAGACACACATCATCCCCGGAGTTGGACGTGGATCCCCTTCTGCCGCCCGCTTGCTTTGGTGTTCTCTAACTTCCTTCATCTCCCTAGGCGTGTTTGTGAGATTCCCAAGAGCGGGACGGTGCTGCTGGACCACCCTAATCTTACCGGAAACCCTAACTCCGACAAGCTCTGTCGCCCGCTGTCTTTGGGAGAGAACTCTATGATGTCATCCGTCCACCTGTCCTCATGTTTCTAGTACATACGTGCTCGCCTTGATGAGCTGTGTCCATCCCAACCTCGCGGACGCGAGCCGTGTCCTCCTTGCCAGCGAACCATCATCACCGAGCCGCAGTCTGTGTTTCCCTCTCTCTCTCTCTAATAAAACTGACAAGAAGGCCCCACTGTTAGTCTCTCTTCTCTTTCCGAAAGCAGTATAAGTGAAGACATATTCTAAGAAGACGCCTTCGATGTGGCCCTCTTTGGGTTTTTCTATTTTCTGTTTAAATTCAAATGTTTTGACCTAGCTTTGACCATCCCTATTTCCTAAACCATAAGTCCAGATGAGATGATTCTTTTTGCGACAATTTTGTTATGAGCTCATCTTTAAGAATGCAAAAGTTGAGATTTTCCCTTGTTGTACATATTTTCTGGTGCATTAAAATGCTTTATGTGACATTTTCCTTTTGATATTTGGATTATTTCCACAAGGTTCAACTTGTCTTGAAGAGGACCAGGAGTTTTGTGACCCTCCTCTGAACTAAGGCAAGCCACCACACACATTTGCAAGGGTGACATTGCAATGACTTTGATTTTACTTGAATTTAAATTCGTATATGGTATGGCATACAATTATTTAAATAGTGTCACGTGTGCTAGTTTCATTTTCATGCTATTCTTTCTATGCTTGGATAAGTGTGTTGGTTACTTGTTTAAGGTTATGCAGTAGAATTTGTATTATCATTTTCATGTTAGTACTGTCATTAGGTTAAATTTGTGCATATGCATATCATGGCATTCTTCATTGCATACTATGGATCGAGTAAGTTTTATTTCAACTTAAGAATGATAATAATACAACTTGAACATGTTATTGATCGAGTCATGGCGTCACCGAATCGAGCTTCCCAGTGCAACAACATTTTCCTTTATGGGAAGGCCCTTACTCGTTATACTGACATGCCTCTCACCGGTGCCTCTAACGAGGGAAGGTTATGCGCTTGCACTACCCTAGCTTGGTAGGCACATGTAGCCTTGTGTGACCATAGTTCTTTTGGTACCATTGTCCATGTTTGGGACCTTTTTTGTTTTGCCACGAGGGTGGTGGGGTGATGTCCAGACTGGCATCTGGGGACACCCATGATTTAGCCCAAAAGGGAGTTGGTCAGAATCACCGGGAGAGTGTCAGACACTAGATTGGTTTTGTCGGAACATTGTTAGTCTAGCTGAATGGGAGCACGAGGCCAAGGGTTATGTGGTGTGGGTATAATGTATTAACCTCTGCACAGGGTATATCTAATCTATCGATAGCCGCGTCCTCTATTATGGACAAAGTTCATATTTGATCACACCATGGATCAATAGAAAAGATTAACCTGCACACTAATGATATAATTATGGCACGTGTTATATGATCTGTCGAGATCAACGAGATGGTTTCCTTTGTGATACGAAGGTCATCATCAAAGCACAATATGCTCCCTTGGTGGTTTCGATAATGCATGACAACATACATTGTCTATTGGACTAACACTTTTACGTAGTATATTTCAGGTTTAGTCCACACGGAGCTTTGGTTGTAGGTTTGTGAGGAGATGCCCATTTGATGAAGGAAGGATAGGATTGGCTCAAGCTTCAAGCAAGAAGACTCTTCATTTTATATTTGTGAGAAATCACATTTGAGTCCATAGTAAAGCCAATACTATTAAAAGGGGATGACATATTAAGATGAATTGGTTGCTCAAGTGCTTAGAGTTAGCCACTGAAATACTCAGCCACTCTTCCACAAAATATATCTGTCCCAAGCCAAATATGGAAAATCGGTGTCACCAACTTTTCTCACTCAGCCCTACCGATGTTACACTTATACACATCCCGGCCAAACCCTACCTTTCCGGTACAACCGAATCTGCATCGGTGCTACCGAGTTCGGGTGACCAACCATATGTTGCTCGATACACAAAATGGGAATTTACTAGTTTCTGTATCAGTGCCACCGAGTTGTGCCATCTTACCGTTAGTCACCTTTTAGGTTCTACAGAGTTGTGTATATGTATATTGGTTCCACCGAGACTCAATGTTGCTACCTTTTCAGCAAGTCAGTACCATCGATATTGTAACTTCGGTGTCATAGAGTTGGTAAATTATGGTGTAATGGTAGGATTTTGGGGGTTGCTTATATATACCCCTCCACCTACCTTTCATTCATAGAGGAAGCACTCAGAGCACACTTACACTTGACAGATCCATTTTTCTAAGAGAGATCGACCTACTCATGTGTTGATATCAAGAGATTCCATTCCAACCATTTGAACCTTGATTTCTAGCCTCCCCAAGTTTCTTTCCACAAGATCAATCTATCCTACCCATGTCAAATCTGAGAGAGAGTGATTGAATGTTGAGGAGACTATCTTTGGAAGCATAAGAGCAAGGAGTTCATCATTCTACCACATCTATTACCTTTTAGAGGGTGGTGCCTCCTAGATTGGTTAGGTGTCGCTTGGGAGCCTCCTACTTTGTGTTGTGGAGGTGAACCAAGATGTTTTGTAAGGGCAAGATGATCACCTACTTTGTGAAGATCTACCATGAGTGAGCATACTCCTGTGTGGACGGAAGCCATGGTGGAATAGACAAGGCCGCTTCTTCGTTGACCCCTTGTGTGTGGACCCCTCCGTGGACTCTAGCAGCTATTACCCTCCTTTGGTTGAAGACTCCACTAACATGGCGTATGATAGCACGACCTATCGGAACCATGCCAAAAATCGCCGTGTCAACTTCTTTGCGTTTGATCTTCCTAAACTCTACTCCTTACTACATGTGCAAAGTTGCAGGATTGAAAGTATGTCTAGAGGGGGTGATTAGAGTACTTGACAAGATAAAAACTTAGCTTGTACCCAATTTTTAGTGTGCGCCAGTTTTAGCAACTATGACTAGTCAAGTACACACTACACAGGCACATCTAGGAGTATATAGCAGCGTAAAGTAAAACATGCAAGTGTAAAGTAAGGAAGGGTACGGAGATCAAACACATGAGGTTGACACGACTATTTTTGGCATGGTTACGATAGGTGGACCTATCGTACGTCCATGTTAGTGGAGACTTCAACCCACGGAGGGTAATGACTACTGGAGTCCACGGAGGGCTCCAACCATAGGTGGTCCATGAAGAAGCGGCTTTGTCTATTCCACCAAAGCTTCCGTCCACACCTGACTAGCCTCACTCATGGTAGATCTTCAAGAAGTAGGCGATCTCCTTGCCTTTAAAAACATCTTGGTTCAACTGCACAACACGAAGTAGGAGGCTCCCAAGCGACACCTAACTAATCTAGGAGGTACCACCTCAAAAAGATAATAGAGGTGGTAGAATGATGAACTCCTTACTCCTGTGCTTCTAAAGATAATCTCATCAACACTGAATCACTTTCTCTCAGATTTGGCAGGGGTAGGAGAGATTAATCTTGTGGAAAGCAACATGGGGAGGTCAGGAATCATGGTTCAAATGGTAGGAATGGAATCTCTTGATTTCCACACATGAGTAGGTGGCTCTCTCTCAGAAAAATTAATCTCGCAATGAAGTGTTTGTTCTGAGTGCTTCCTCCACGAATGAGAGGTAGGTGGAGGGGGTATATATAGGGAGCACACAAAATCCAACCGTTACACCATGATTGACCATCTCGGTGACACTAAAGTTACAAACTCGATGTTACCAACTTGCTCAAAAGGCAGTAACTTTGCTCGGTGGAACCGATATACACAACTCGGTGGCACGAAAAAGGTGACCGATGGTTAGATGACACAACTCGGTATAACCGATACTCAAACTCGGAAATCCCAATTTTGTGTACCGAGGCAACTAAAAGTTGGTCACCTGAACTCGGTAGCACCGATGCAGTTTCGGTTGCACCGAAGTGGTAGAGTTTTGCTTGGATTTGTCTAGGTCTGAAATCGGTAGGGCCGAGTGGAAATTATTGGTGGAGCCAATTTTGGATATTTGGCTTGCAACATATTTATTTTGTGGAAGAGTGGTTGAGTATTTTCAGTGGCTAACTCTAAGCACTTGAGCAACCAATTCATCATAACACCTCATCCCCTTTTTACAGTATTTGCTTTCCTATGGACTCAAATGTGATTTCTCACAAAGTGCAAAATGAAGGGTCTTCTTGGTTGAAGCTTTAGCTAATGTTATTCCTTCCTTCATCAAGGGGCATCTTGTCAGGACCCCGATCCTAAGCCATAGGAATCCAGCCTGTAACACATCGCATCTCTTTGCGGTCTCACGCACGGTTAACCCCATGGCTTCAGCCTTACCTTAGCCGAGACCGTTTGCGCCTTTTGACTCGCGTATGCAATTGCGTCGCTAGCAATCCAATGACAAAGAACCCGGATCGACATGTCTAGTCATAAACCAAAGTGGCAGTTCTGCACAGGGACATGCATACATGACCCAGCAAAGCAGGTGTCGGTCACCGGCGAATGCAGACGAGTCGTAGCAAGCTACAAGGACTCCATTACATCGCGTGACATTTCTCCAAAGGGGACAGACACAGCAGCTAAGAAGGAGACACGCCGGTCAACCAATGTGTCCCGAGCAGTAGCGAGCTACCATGGCTCATTGGATCACAAAGGGGCATTTCCCTGTTAGGAATGCTACTAAAGTCTGCGGCTAGGTAATCGAACCCCATACATATCAAGTACGACACATGTACGCATGGCATACCGATATGTATCGATACATCGATGGCATCACAACATAACCATAAACATAGAAGGTTTATTTAAGAGGCTCGGAAGAGCCACACACATAATATTACATAGTAAGGGTCTCACGACCCATCATAGCGGTCATTCAGTTACAAGCCAGCGGAAGTGTTTAAACTGTCTGAGTACATACAGGTGAAACTAGAAGGCACATGGCCTGACTAGACTACAGACCCAACCTAGGGCCAGATCGTA
The DNA here is from genome assembly GCF_904849725.1 of Hordeum vulgare subsp. vulgare. NCBI lineage: Eukaryota > Viridiplantae > Streptophyta > Magnoliopsida > Poales > Poaceae > Hordeum > Hordeum vulgare. The sequence continues at coordinate 292,862,725 of NC_058520.1, read as the reverse complement.
GCTGGGGCACGAGCTACTCGTCGTCGTCGATGTCTAGGAAGAACCCTCCATTAGGGTCATTAACAACCTCTGCAACAATTATTAAGCAAACATGAGTACGGAGGTACTCAGCAAGACTTTAGGAGAACTATCTACTCATGCAATGTATCAATAAGGAATTGTGGGGTTTCATGCGAAAAGCCAGCATTTGACTCGTGGCTAGACAACTTGCATTTTAAAATAATTTTGACAACTTGACTTCTCGCACACGAGTCCACTAACACCACAACAATACTCCATCGTGGAATCATTCCGTCTCCATACGGAAATGCCGTCCACGACACTCACGCTTATCTTGACAATTTTATGAGTAGCCATTCAAGTTATCTATGAACAACATATGTCTCCAAGTAGTCCATATCCGCGGACGCGGCTATTCTAATAGATCATAACCCTGCAGGGTTGTACTTCTTCACACACGCTCTCGCCACTTATCGCCATGTGCACGTCATGCACCTCGGCAACCTTCAAGCGGAAGCCCAGCGAGGGAGTCGGCCACGACCGTTAACCACACTAATACTTAGTCCAGGTATATTGCCTATCTGAGGGTAACCCGCACGGAATTCCGACCGAGATTTCCGCCACGGCCCCAAATGACGTGCGCAGGGTTCCCAAGCCCACCATCCGGGTGCCACTTGGTACACCGTGCCACTGCCTACCGCATCACAGCCCACCTCTCAGGTCAGCGCTATGCACGGCCTCCAGCATGACTATAAACACGAGAAACTACTTGCAACTCCTGGAGCGAGTACTAAGCGATTAATAAGTCGAGAGGGTCAATTAAGTATCCCAACGTGTGGTAGTATCTAGTCTTGGATTACATACACGGAACTCAGGTCCTAAGGACGGTTCCAATGAAACAACCCGCCATGTACTCCTACATAGCCTTTCACCGGTACCTTTACCAAATCAGGTTCAACACACAACCTTTACTTACTGAACATATTCTCACAATTCTGTTCATCTCCCAGATGACAGACCATACACAACTCTAAGCATAGCATGCATAGCAGGATAAGGCACATCATGGCTCAAGCAACTACCAGGTATGCTAGGTTGCAAGGTTCAGCTATTTACTGTGACAATGACAGGTCATGCAAAGGAAGTGGGTTCAACTAACGTGGCAAAGGCATTTGAGCATTTGATCCTAATGCAATAAGTAAGTGCAGGAGCAAGAAGATGGGATTTATCAGGATGATCAAAATGGTTGCTTGCCTTGTTGCTCAGAGGAGGGACAATATCCGTCAGTCGGATATTCAGTGGAATCCGGAGGAGCGGAGCCTACCGAAAGAAATGACAACAATCAATAACAATCATATGCAACAAGATGATGCATGAGCATGGCATCCGGATGCAAGGTGGTATACTATTATAGCTAACCTTATTTAGGTTTGAAGTTGATTTGAATCAGATTCAAATATCACTTCAAACGAGGTATTCTCGAATACATTTTAATTGATTCTGCCTGATGCTCAGATCAACTTGTTTTTAACATCATGGAAATGACATGTTAAATTGATGGTTTGTGGTTGAACAATGTTTGTTCATATCTTTTGAAGTGGAATTCAAATAATTTTCAAATTCCATCTCCGAAGTATTTATAAAAGTTAACTTATTCATTATTCTATATGTTTGGGTCCAGTAACATTTTCAAACATGTTTTAAAATGACATATTCAGATTCCTTGTATTTTTCTAATACTTTTTCATATATAAATTATTTTCATTGGAGTTACACATTAATTTCTATGATTTTTAGAAGTTTTGGCATTTTTCTGGAATTCTTTTAAATCAGAAATCCACTTATTGTGTCATAACTACATCAGCAATGCGTGAGCAGGTCAACTGACCTGGTCAGGTCAAACCTGACAGGTGGCGGCCACTGGTCGGCGTCTCAGGAGCTAATCCCGCGCTGACCAACCCCTAAGTGGGTTTGACCCACCGCTAGGGCCCACTCTCAGTGGCTGCTTAGTGTTAATCCACCGGGGTTAGGCCGGCCACGTCGTCCCCCGCCGGAGACTGACCGGCGGCGACCAGATCCGCGGCGGATCTTCGCCGGAGACGCACCAAAACGCACTGTGGTGCTCGGAATCGAGTGCCGAGAGCACTGGGATGATCCCCAGGCTCGGCCTCATCCTCTACGGGCATCAGGAGGGGCTATGGGTGGCCGGAGCATGCCGGCGACGAGCCGAGGCGGCTGCCGGAGCTCGGGTTCGTCGGTCCAGTGGGTAGGGGGCACGAATCCGAGGGGAAGAAGAGGGGAAATGATCGCAAGCTCACGGAGGAGGTGAAGCTGGGCTCAGACTGCTCGGGGAGGGGCTGTAGCCGGCGATCCACCCTCGACTTGCCGGCGGCCGAAGGTTGAAGACGACGGCACTGGAGGCGTTGCAGGGCTCAGGGAGGATGGTTTCATCGACGTGTGTGTCGGGCTCGACGTTGCGGAGAGGATAGAAGACTCGGGGGGAGATCCTGTGGCTAGGGGCACGGCAGCTCGAGCTCGAGCTCTTGGCAATGGCGGCATGAGGAGGGAGGAGAGAACCCGAGAGGAGGGGGAGGAATGGTGCACGGGAACGGATAGGGACGTGCTCGGGGAGGATATCCCTGATGTCGCGCTGTCCTGGGGAGCACCCGAGCGTGCCACGGCGAAGGAAGAGGTGGAGGAGCCGCCGTGGGCGTTCGCTCCTCTGCCAGAAGGCAGGAGGAGGAAGACGCCCCTGCCCCTGGTGGGCTGGGCCTCCTCAGGCGACAGGTTAGTTTTTCCATATTTTTTCTGTTTTTTTTCTGCTTTACTAACTATTTGTTTTGCTATTTATTTCAGCTCCAAATAGTTTGCAAGAAAATATTTTGAACACACCCGAATATTTGTTGGAATATATCCAACCATTCCTGAATTTTTCAACATTTTTGAAAACTTAAAGTTTTTGAATTCAAATTTCAAACTTGAAACCAGTAGCCTTTTCCATTTATTTAAAATGCCAAATGTATTAAGAAAATGGTTTTCTTCATTGCTTATTTGTTTTCAAGAATTATCAGGAAAGTTGAACTTTTCTTGAGGCCATTTTAGGTTCATTGATTTGAACAAGTTTATAATTCCTTTGAATTTGAGAAGTGGCTAGGGTTTTTTTTTGAGTTTTTCTTCACCACTTGCTTTGTTCTTGTTGAAATTTTCTTAGATGCAATGCAAAGAAGATATGAGCACAATGCTAACTTGATTAGGGTTTCAGGGATGTCACACATCTCCACTCAACCCTATAGCCAAATCATCTTCTGAACTTTTCTGAAATATACTTGGAAAAACTCATTAGTCCAATCATGCATATGTTGTGATTAATTACCAAAACAACCTTAGGGAGCAATCATGCTTTCAATCTCCCCCTTTTTGGTAATTGATGACTACATATTGATCAAAGCTTCAACAAAAGATATAGTCAATGATTAGCATCGACGCTTTGAGAGGTATGTGAAAAACAAGAGCTCCCACTAAATTTGTGCATTATTTTGAATTTGTGTTTGAATGCAAATGCACAATCGATTGGGAATATGGGTTATTCTTACATGTCACATACAACTTGGTGGTGCGTTTAAAAGATAAGACTGAATAGCAGTGCACATATCACCAAAACCAAGTGAATTATCATGATACAAATAGCTCAAAGGTAATAACATAGTAGCATCAAACAATCAAAGTGTATGATCAAACACACATCTGAGAAGATAATGTCATCCAAAAATCCAAATAAAGTTTTCGAAACCAAACGAGAGCAAATAAAGTTAAAAGCTCTCCCTCTCTTGAAACCCTGTGATCTATACACTTCCCCTCTTTGGCAACAAGTACCAAAAAGTTCAAAGGTCTAAGCTAAGCATCTCTATAGGCATGATCTCCTCCGGTAGCAGATGTTGGAGCAGACAAGAGAGCATCCACGAAGGCTCAGTTGATGTCGCTCGAGAAGGAGCTAGAGGTGTCAACACTTGACGTGGTGGAGCAGGAGCTAAAGTTTGAGTTGATGACGACGGTCTATCTTCTAGTACTGGCACGACTACTAACCTGGTTTGGGTCAACAAACGTGTGGTAGAACGAAGAGGTGAATCGTCATCATCGTCATCATCATCATCATCGTCATCATCTGAGCGTGGAATCTACACTGAGTCAACTTCTTTTTAAAGATGTTTCACTATAGTGGTCAACTCCATAACCTTCACATCCAGGTCATGGAATATTCTTATCCATCGCTTGGATGGAGCTGACCAAGAATTACATTTGTTCGTCTCTAGTTTTGAGTTGTGGTGGTGGAGCTGGAGCATTCTTAGTGATCTTTGCAGCAGTTGTTGATGACCCACAAGTATAGGGGATCTATCTTAGTCCTTTCAATAAGTAAGAGTCTCGAACCCAACAAGGAGAAGAAGGAAATGACAAGCGGTTTTTAGTAAGGTATTCTCTGCAAGCACTGATATTATCGGTAAGAGATAGTTTTGTGATAAGGTAATTTGTAACGGGTAGCAAATGAAAATTGTAACAAAGGTGCAGATAGGTAGCCCAATTCTTTTTGTAGCAAAGTTCAAGCCTAGACAAACTCTTATCTAAAGCAAAGCGCTCCCGAGGACACATGGGAATTTGTGTCAAGCTAGTTTTCATCATGCTCATATGATTCGCGTTTGTTACTTTGATAATTTGATATGTAGGTGGAGTGGTGCTTGGGTGCTTCCCTTACTTGACAAACATCCCACTTATGATTAACCTCTCTCACAAGCATCCGCAAATACGAAAGAAGAATTCAGATAAATCTAACCATAGCATGAAACATATGGATCCAAATCAGCCCCTAGCGAAGCAACACATAAACTAGGGTTTAAGCTTCTGTCAATCTAGCAACCCATCATCTACTTATTACTTCCCAATGCATTCCCCTAGGCCCAAATAATGGTGAAGTGTCATGTAGTCAACGTTCACATGACACCACTAGAGGAGAGACAACATACATCTCATCAAAAATATCAAATGAATAGCAAATTCACATGATTACTTATAGCAAGACTTATCCCATGCCCTCGGGAATAAACATCTGGATATATTTGTCTAGATCATTCCCCAACACGTGACGCTTGCCAAAATAAAAAGGCGAAATAAAGGAAATAGTGAAGATCACCACGACTCTAACATAAAGGTAAGTACTAGAAAGTAAAGGTAATAAATAGGCCCTTTGCAGAGGGAAGCAGAGGTTGTCATGCGCTTTTATAGTTGGATGCGCAATCCCTTAACGCAAAAGAAAGTCACTTTGTATTGCCCCTTATGATAAAGAACTTTATTATGAAGTTTGTTGCTTTTATTTCTTCCATATCACAAGTTCTTATAAAGTTAATTTCCTCACACTAATAAATCGCACATATTTAGAGAGCAATTTTTATTGCTTTCACCAATAACAACTTACTTAAAGGATCCTACTCAATCCATAGGTAGGTATGGTGGACTCTCATGGCAAAACTGGGTTAAAGGTGTTTGGATGCACAAGTAGTATCTCTACTTGGTGCGGAAGTTTTTGGCTAATATGGGGTGGAAGCAAGCGACACATGTTGGAGGAGTTATAACCATATAACTTCTATTCAGAAATAAGCAAAAAACTCATTATGTTGTCTCCTTTGTCCAATATCAACCTCTTAACATATAATATTTTAATGAGTGATCACAATCACAAAACATATCTATGATAATATATTTATATGTGAACCTCTCTTTCTTTATTACTTCCTTTTATTTTTTTAACAATGACCAATAGCTTTGTTTGCCAACTCACAACAAATTTCAATCAACATACTTTTTATAAGTGAAGTCATCACTCCCCATAAGATCATTATATATACTCTTTGCTTTTATTCTATATTTCTTTCTATTTATATTTCTTAAGATCATAGCAAGCAAGCAAAGCCCTCAACTCAAAACTACTCTTTATTACATAACTATCGGACTTGCTTACATAGGGGGAACATAAAGCAAAACTCAAAACTAGATCACACTAAAACTTTATTCTAATAGAGCAAGATATTACCAAAAGGACCGAACGAAGAAAAACGAACAAAGTAAAAGGTGTGATGGTGATACGATACCGGGGCACCTCCCCCAAGCTTGGCACAAGCCAAGGGGAGTGCCCATACCCATGTGTTTATGTCTCTTTCTTTATAGGTGATGAGGTTATATTCTTGGCGATGATGCCCCTCAGAATGTGATTCTCCTCCTCAAGCTTACTATCTTTCTATCTGAGATCCATTATTTCCTTACAAAGTTTTCAAGTAATGGTTAGAGCTCCCATAACCCATGGATGTTTCATTGCTGCAGGGGAAGAAGCAACACTTTTTTTCATGTTTTCATAAGTAAGAAATTTAGCATTGGGATGGATAACCGAATTCGGAATTGCTCAGCTCTGAAGTTCTTCCAACATGGCTCCAGATTGTAGACGAGAGGTAACTTCTTGGTCTTCCTCCATGGCATCTATGCTTTTCAAGTCGACCTCCATCTCTCCCTCATTGGCCTGCCCAAAGTGGTTGGTTTTGCTGAATGCTCCAGACCCCGGTGTCAGTGAGAGGCACAGCTCTCCCCGACCGACTCTTGCAAAGACATCTTGCTTTAAATCTGCTCCAGAAACAACTCAAAACGAAAACATGAGATACTATCGTGATATGAACGTCAAAAACTTCCGGAGATTATATAATGAATTTTACCGACCAGAAAGAGTGTTCCACTAGAAAACGGAGTCCGGAGGGTACACGTGGTGGCCAGAAGCGAGCAGGGCGCGACCAGGGGTAGGTCGCGCCCCCTGGCTTGCCACCTCCTCGTGCTTTTTTCGGACTGCTTTAAATTTTCCTAATTTTTTAATGTTCCAAAACTGGTAAAAATTCCATTGGAAAACTTTTGGAGTCGGTTTGCTTACTGTAACACATACCTATTACTTTTCGGGGTCTGAAACGTTCTGATAGGTCTCCCTAATGTACTCCTCCGGAGTTATGGTATTGATAATATTGGTTTCAACATTTATGGGAGTACCTGAGATATAATGTTTGATTCTTTGCCCATTTTCCACCTTCGGATTTGTGTCTTCGACGTTGTTGATCTTGATGGCACCTGAATGATATACTTCCTCGATGATGTAAGGCCCTTCCCATTTAGAGAGAAGTTTTTTTGGAAAAAATCTTAAACAAGAGGTTTATAGCAAAACATGATCACCTACATTGAATTCACGCTTTTGTATCCTTTTATCATGCCATCTCTTAACCATTTCTTTAAACAACTTAGAGTTCTCATAGGCTTGGGTTCCCCATTCATCAAGAGAGCTATTGTCAAATAACCTCTTCTCAATAGCAAGTTTGAAATCATAGTTAAGCTCTTGAATTGCCCAATAAGCTTTATGTTCTAGCTCTAGAGTTAAATGACATGCTTTACAATAAACCATTCTATACGGAGACATACGCATAGGGTTTTTGTAAGCGGTTCTATAAGCCCATAATGCATCATCAAGTTTCTTAGACCATTTCTTTCTAGATCTGTTAACGGTCTTCTGCAAGATCAATTTAATTTTTCTATTGCTCAATTCTACTTGACCACTAGACTAAGGATGATAAGGAGATGCAATTATATGGTCAGCATCATACCTATCTAGCAATTTATAGAAAGCACCATGAATAAAGTGTGAACCACCACCAGTTATTAAATATCTAGGGACTCCAAATCTAGGGAAAATGACTTCTTTTAGAATTTTAATAGAAGTGTTATGATCGGCATTACTAGTTGGAATAGCTTCTAACCACTTAGTAACATAATCAACAACAACTAGAATATGAGTATACCAATTGGACTTTGGAAAAGGTCCCGTATAATCAAAACCCCAAACATCAAATGGTTCTATAACAAGAGAATAATTCATAGGCATTTCCTGATGTCTACTGATATTACCATTTTTTTGACATTCATAACAAGAAAAGACAAACTTACGAGCATCCTTGAAGAGAGTAGGCCAATAAAAACCAGATTGTAATACATTGTGTGCAGTTCTTTCTCCAGCATGGTGTCCTCCGTAGGCTTCGGAGTGACACTTGTGTAGGACCTATCCCTATTCATGCTTAGGTACACAACGTCTAATAATACCATCTACTCCTTCTTTATAAGGGTTTGGATCGTCCCAAAAGTAATGTCTTAAATCATAGAAGAATTTTTTGTTTTGTTGGTATGTGAAACTATGAGGTATAAATTTAGCAACAATGTACTTAACATAGTCAGCATACAAAGGAGCACTACGTGAAGCACTTATCATAGCTAATTGTTCATCAGGAAAGATATCATCAGTAGGTAGTGGGTCATCAAGAACATTCTCTAATCTAGACTAGTTATCTGCTATGGGGTTATCAGCACCCTTTCTATCAATAATATGGAGACCAATTTCTTGTAGCAGAAGAATCCATCTAATAAGTATAGCTTTAGCATCTTTCTTTTCCTTAAGGTATTTAATAGCAGCTTGATCAGTGTGAACAGTTGCCTTGGAATCAACAATATAAGGTCTAAACTTATCACAAGCAAACACAACTGCTAAAAATTCCTTTTTAGTGGTAGCGTAGTTTCTTTGAGCATTGTCTAGAGTTTTACTAGCACAATGGATAACATTTAATTTCTTATCAACTCTTTGTCCTAGAACAACACCAACAGCATAATCACTAGCATCACACGTAATTTTAAAGGGTAGGTTCCAATCAGGTGGTTGAACAACATGTGCAGTGATCAAGGCTCTCTTAAGAATTTCAAATGCTTCTACACAACCATCATAAAAAACAAGTGGAACATCCTTTTGCAAAAGATTTGTGAGAGGCTTAGAAATCTTAGAGAAGTCTTTAATAAATCTCCTATAGAAACCAGCATGACCAAGGAAACTTCTTATACCTTTGATATCTGTTGGACATGACATTTTTTCAATAGCATCAACTTTAGCTTTATCAACTTCAATACCTCTTTCGGAGATTTTGTGTCCCAAGACAATGCATTCATTAACCATAAAGTGTCACTACTCCCAATTCAGGACAAAATTAGTTTCTTCACATCTCTGGAAAAATAGATCAATGTTGCTCAAGCAATCATCAAAAGAAGTTGCATCAACTGAAAAATCATCCATGAAAACCTCCACAATCTTTTCACAAAAGTCAGAGAATATAGCCATCATACACCTTTGAAAGGTAGTAGGTGCATTGCATAAACCAAAGGGATACATCTGTAAGCAAAGGTACCGAAAGGGCAAGTAAAAGTGGTCTTCTCCTGATCCTCTTTTGACACAGGTATTTGAGAGAAACCAGAATAACCGTATAGAAAGCAAAATTGTGTATGTTTGAATAGTCTTTCTAGCATTTGATCAATAAAAGGTAGCGGGTAATGATATTTTCTAGTAGCTTTATTTAATTTCCTAGAATCAATTACCATTATATATCCTGTAACAATTCTTTTGCAGGATCAATTCTTTTGATCACTAGGAACAACGGTAATACCTCCCTTTTAAGGGACACAATGAACGGGACTAACCCATCATCTATCAACAATAGGATAAATTATACCTGCCTCCAGGAGCTTTAATATTTCGTTTATTACCACTTCCTTCATTTAGATTTAACTATCGTTGGTGACCAACAACTCGTTTAGCATCAGCCTCCATATTAATTTTGTGCTAACATAGAGTGGGACTAATACCCTTAAGATCATCAAGAGTATATCTAATAGCAGCACGGTGCTTCCTCAAAGTTTTCAATAATCTATTTCCTTCATGCTCTGAAATGTTAGCACTAATAATAACATGATATATCTCATTTTCATCTAGATAAGAATATTTCAGAGTATCATGTAATTTTTTAAGCTCAAACACAGGATCACCCTTGGGTGGAGGAGGATCCCCAAGTATTTCAATAGGCAGGTTGTATTTCAAAATAGGTTGCTGATCAAAGAAAATCTTATCTATTTCATTCCTTTCTTTCATATGCATATCATTTTCATGGTCTAGCAAATATTGTTCTAAGGGATCAGTAGGAGGCAGAGCGATAGAAGCGAGACCAATAATTTCATCTTTACTAGGCAATTCTTTGTCACGGGGTTGTCTACGAAATTTAGAGAAACTGAACTCATGAGACACATCCACAAAATGACAATAACCGTTTCTTTCTCACAATCAATCTTAGCACTAACATTATGAAAGAAGGGTCTACCAAATATAATGGGACAAAAATCATCTTGTGGGGAATCAAGAACAAGAAAATCAGCAGGATACTTTATTTTCCCACACAAGACTTCAACACCTCCAACAATCCCAATTGGTGCAATATTATCTCTCTTAGCAAGCTTGATTGTAACATCAATTTCTTCTAATTCAGCTGGTGCAATATCATTCCTAATTTGTTGGTATTAGGTAAAGGGAATTGCACTCACACTAGCACCCACGTCACATAAGCCAAGATAACAATGATCTCCTATTTTAACAGAAACAACAGGCATGCCAACAATAGGTCTATGCATACCTTTAGTATTAGGTCTACGATTCTAGCAGCTTCATCACAGAATTGAATGCCATGCCCATCAATATTATCAACCAAGAGATCTTTAACCATAGAAATATTAGGTTCAACTTTAATTTGTTCATGAGGTATAGGTGTTCTATTACAACTCTTACGAACCACAGTTGAAGCTTTAGCATGTTCCTTTATTCAAACAGGAAAGGGTGGTTTCTCAATATAAGCAGTAGGAGTAACAGGATCAGCATTATAAATAATAGTTTCTTCTTCAACCTTAATAGGTTCAACTACTTTAACTTCAGTGGGAGGATGCTATTTAAACCACTTCTCCTTGGGGAGATTAACATGAGTAGCAAAAGATTCACAGGATGATGCTACTACCTCAGAGTCAAGTCCATATTTAGTGCTAAGATCACGAAAAGCATCAGTGTCTATAAAGGATTTAACACAATCAAACATAAGGCTTATACCTAAATCATTACCTTCGTCGAGTTCCCAATCTTCAGAGTTGCGTTTAATTCTTTCCAGTAAGTCCCATTTGGATTCAATATCTTTCTTCATAAAGGAACCGGCACAAGTATCGAGCATGGATTGATCATTACGAGAGAGCCGAGCATAAAATTCTGAATAATAATTTCTCTCGGGAGCTGATGATTGGGGCATGAATATAACATTGACTTAAGCATCCCCCGAGCTTGAGCGATTATTTCTCCTTCACGAGGCCAAAAATTGTAGATATAATTCCGATCACGATGAACGAGATGCATAGGATAAAAGTTCTGATGAAATTCCAAATTCAATCGGTTGTAGTTCCACGATCCAATATCATCACATAGCCTATACCACGTCAACGCCTTCTACTCTAAAGATAAAGGAAATGTCTTATTCTTGACATCATCCTCGGGCATCCCTCCAAGCTTAAATAATCCACAAACTTTATCCACATAGATTAGATGCAAATCAGGATGTAGGGTTCCATCTCCTGCATAAGGATTAGCTAGCAGTTTTTCTATCATACCCGAAGGAATTTCATAATAAATGTTTTTAATAGGTGCAGCAGGTTGAGAAGAATATGTTCGTGCTTCCGGTCGGGGTGAAGATGCCCTGAACAAGCCTCTCAAAGGATTATTTTCCATAGTGACAAGTGACAGTAAATTTCAGCATAATATATAAAATTTTCCTTACGAAGTTCCACTCACCAAAGGAACTTCACTCCCCGGAAACGGCGCCAGAAAAGAGTCTTGATGACCCACAAGTATAGAGGATATATCGTAGTCCTTTCGGTAAGTACGGGTGTCGAACCCAGCAAGGAGCAGCAGGAAATGACAAGAGGTTTTCATTAAGGTATTCTTTGCAAGCACTGAAATTATCGGTAAGAGGGAGTTTTGTGATAAGGTAATATGTAACGGGTAGAAAGTACCAATTGTAACAAAGGTGCAGCAAGGTGTCCCAATCCTTTTCGTAGCAAAGAAAAAGCATGGAAAAACTCTTATATAAAAGAAAGCGCTCCCGAGGACACATGGAAATTTCTGTCAAGCTAGTTTTTATCATGTTTATATGATTCATGTTCATTACTTTGATATTTTGATATGTGGGTGGACCGGTGCATGTGTGCTGCCCTTACTTGGACAAACATCCCACTTATGATTAACCTCTCTTGCAAGCATCCGCAACTATGAAAGAATAATTAAGATAAATCTAACCTTATCATGAAACATATGGATCCAAATCAGCCCCTAACGAAGCAATGCATAAACTAGGGTTTAAGCTTCTGTCACTCTAGCAACCCATCATCTACTTATTACTTCCGAGTGACTTCCCCTAGGCCCAAATAATGGTGAGGTGTCATGTAGTCGATGTTCACATGACCCCACTAGAGGAGAAACAACATACATCTCATCAAAATATCGAACAAATACCAAATTCACATGATTACTTATAACAAGACCTATCCCATGTCCTCGGGAACAAATGTAATTACTCAAAAATCATATTCGTGTTAATAATGAGAGGAGTATTAATAATCATGAAGGATCTGATCATATGATCTTCCACCAAGTAAACCAATTAGCATCAACTACAAGGAGTAATCAATACTACTAGCAACCGCCACGTACCAATCTGAGGATTGAGACGAAGATCAGATACAAGAGATGAACTAGGGTTTGGAGAGTGGATGGAACTGATGAAGATGTTGATGGAGATTGACCCCTTCTCGATGAGAGGATCGTTGGTGATGACGATGGCTTTGCTTTCCCCCACCGGGAGGGAAGTTTTCGTGACAGAATAGCCCCGTCGGAACTCTAGATTGGTTCTGCCAAAGTTCGTCCTCAAGACGGCGGCTCTTTGTACCGAAAGCTATGATGTGATTTTTTCCACGTTAAAACCCTTCATATAGCAGAATATGGGCATCGGAGGCCTTCCAGGGGGCCCACAAGCCTGTAGGGCGCGGCTAGGGGGATAGGCCGCGCGACCATGGCTTGTGATCTCCTGGTGGGTCCCCTCTGGTATTTATTTCGCCCAATATTTTTTATAAATTCCAAAACAATTCTCCATAACTTTCAGGACTTTTGGAGTTGTGCAGAATAGGTTTCTCATAATTGCTCCTTTTCCAGTCCAGAATTCCAACTGCCGGCATTCTCCCTCTTCATGTGAACCTTGTAAAATAAGAGAGAAAAGGCATAAATATTGTACCATAATGTGTATTAACATCCCATAATGCAATAAATATCGATATAAAAGCATGATGGAAAATAGACGTATCAGCTGCCTCTCTAGCCTCTCTAGCTGTAGCTGGATCTGGATGAGTGTCATCCATCGCAACTTCATTATACTTGAACTCTGGTTGTAATGGCAAATGAGAACGATCAAGATGATATGCATGCTTGCCAATCTTGGCATTGATGAGCATCTGAATGTATGGTGCATAACCGCAAGATCTCTTCTGATCTGCAGAAGTTCTCCTGATAGTCTCAGCAATCCAATCCATTACTTTGTAGCGAGTGTGGGTGTCCAAATGAAGCAGCATGTTGATGGAATATCCTCTAATCATTTTGCATCACATGATTTGGGCATCAGGGTATGCCTCAAGATTGTGTTGGTAGTGGTTATTCCAGCTTGCAAGAAATAGACACACCCAAGCTTGTGAGATGGCAGGAATTTATTTGGCACCGTTTTGTACATATTTGCCACAGGATTGTGATTCTTCTTTGGTTTTGAGTACACATCCAAGTCCTTTGCTCGTGACTTCGGAGCACCAATGATGCCCATTTTTCAACTATGGCTTCATATCTATGGCCATCAGTCATCCACACAATTGTGCCATTGGAATAGAAATGCACTTTTGAATAGAATTACATAATCATTTCATTATTCCATGCAGTCATCTCTCTGCGAACAAACTCTTAAATGTCAACTAGAATGAAGTTCTCTCTCACATGAGGAAAGAAATCTTCATTGGCTTTGATGCAATTCAAGTCAACATATCTCATGTCACTAATTACTGGACATTTTTTATACAAAATTGTCTCATTAAGTCTTGTTGTTCTTTTGTATGAAACCTGGGATCAAGTGCAGTTCTTCTCCTCGCAACATAAGGATCAATAGTTCTCCACTTCCTCAGCATGACATCTCTTCTATTCTTCATGTCTTCATCTATTGGATGAGCCTCATTGTGAAGTGGCAAATGATGCCTTAACTTCATGAGAATTGGTGCATTCTCAACATCTTCCTGTGCAGCAAAGGCTCTGGAAGCAATGTCTTTTTGTTTAACAGCTGCAGGTATGTCCTTTATAGTCCTCTTGGGAGCTACGGGGTTCTTTTGAGCTAAAGGATTTGGAGCAGAAGGCTTCATAGCATCTGCCATAAGATTCTTTTTCTTTGCGGGAGGTGCCTTAGCTGGTACTTCCTCTTCCTTAGGAGCAGCAATTTCAGCTGGCTCTTCATATATGGAAGTTTGTCTACCAATGACATGAATGGTCCTTTTCCCGTCTCTTCCCACCAGCCTTCTTAGGAGGATTCTCAAGGGTAAGTGTCCCTTGCCTTAATGACTCTGGAGATCTCATGTAAGAAGGTTTATAGTACTCCTTCATGATAGTTTTCTTGACACGAGGCTTCTCTTTCTGCTTTTGGAGATCAGACTCAACAAGAACAAAGTTTGAGTCTTCTTCATTAGAATTTAGTTTCCTTCTTGTCCTTGTAGCAGCCTTGGGCAAGCCATTGGAACCGGGGGTACCTGGATAAGAAGGGGACCTCTCAGGACTTGTTCCTGAATCCATATCAACACTATCCTCTGTGAAGTTGTTTTGGCTATCATCAGATCCTAACATCTTGCAGACCAAGCACACAGGCAGACCAGCAAATCAGCAGACATGCAACCCTATGAAATAGATATAGAGGAGGAGAAGGGTTGAGCATCAGAAAACATATAATTTTTCAAAAATTGAATTCAGCAACTTTGGGTATGATCTACTGCAGAATGAATGTCGGTAGCACCATGTTGGGTTTTTCAGAGTCACCAAGACAGGCCACTTGACAAAAAGAAACTTGGGCAGTCTTTTCGGTGTAACCGACAAGAACTACTCAGTATCACCGAAGCGGTTCTCACAAACCCTAAAACATAAATTAGTGGAACAGATTTTTCTAACCCGGTATCACCGAGATGCATGCTGCGGGAAATCAGATCCAAGATTCCTTTATTCTCTAATCTATGGAGTATTCTTGTGGCATAGGAAGATTGCAAATTGTGTATTGTGGATGGGGAAAAATCTAATGGGCGATATTCAGATTAAGGAGAGCAAGAGGGTTTAGATTCATACCCAAATTCGGTGATGAACCTGCTAGACGACGAAGGCGGCAAGGATTCCATCGGCGGCGGCAAGTCCCAATGGCGGAGGCACTCGGGGATGCAAAGGCGATGACTAGGGGTCCTTGTGACGACAGCTTAGTGTTTGGGACAAAACTTATGAGGAGTAAATTTCAAAATACTGGATCCTCCATAATATATACCCCTGACTGTTGGTGTCACCGATTCTAAGATTTCAGTGCCACCGAATTCGCTGTTGTTAGTTGACACAGAAACTCGGTGAAGCCTAGATAGTGTTTCCATTGGTACCGAAATCAAAAACCCAGATCGATTTTGGAAATTTGGTTGAACCGAGATTGTGGGATTGGTTGCACCGAGATTCACAAAGAGATTTTGGAGTGCAGCCTTTGTCGATATGGTACTCTGAGTGGTCCTTCATACGGATGGTTCGAGAAGTTCTTGTTTAAGTTTTGTGCTGAAGCATGAATATAAATTGAGACGAGAAAGCATATATAGCTAGAGAAGGGTCCTACGTATTCTTGTCTATCCAATTGGCAAAAGATAAATCAAAAGCCAAATAGCAACAATTGGATATCCTCGAATGAGAAAACATATGTGTATTCTTGTCTATCCAATTGGCAAAAGATAAATCAAAAGCCAAATAGCAACAATTGGATATCCTCGAATGAGAAAACATATGTAGACCAACATGCTCACACAATAAGATGTCAAATATAATCATGATAAACATGCATAAACATCCTATCATTTATCAAGCACTTGGGCGATGACGAAGTCATCTATATATGAGTATATTGACTTAGGAGTCAAGTAAGAATACTTGATCATAGGTCATACTGATCGTTTAAGCAGAAGTGGGGTTACCAATTTTACATAAAGCATTAATGTGTTCATATCTTTAGGAGATGCTTATACTCAAGATTTAGAGAAAAGCTCCCCCTTGATATGACATCCCCCTATGAGGGACAAACTAACATTGGGTTTTGTCATAGAAGACTTCAAGTAGGTGAAGT
Organism: Hordeum vulgare subsp. vulgare; assembly: GCF_904849725.1. Classification (NCBI taxonomy): domain Eukaryota; kingdom Viridiplantae; phylum Streptophyta; class Magnoliopsida; order Poales; family Poaceae; genus Hordeum; species Hordeum vulgare. Next base: position 292,846,325 of record NC_058520.1, on the reverse strand, counting down.
AGTGGTGGATGCTCAATGTTGATGAAGATAATCTTGAGTTGGGAGCAATCCTTGTTGTTTCTTACTCTTATCACTTACATGGGTTAGTCGCAAAGCAAAAGGAACAGACACAAACATATCTATCGACATGGAGTGAAATACATGGGAGTTGATATCCAAAGATGCTTTAATTACCTTGTCGCTTGCTCACCTTTTAGGGAATGTGTGACACCTTGAGACAATGCATATGGTTGACGTTGATTTCATATAGTTCTTGCCAAAATTAATGGGAGTGAGTTTCATCGGTGGACTCACCACTCAAGAACATTCTAGTTCTTCCTCTTGGGGACCCACATCACTTTGACGGGAATCCTTCGAGTTGTGGTAGCACTGGATGAGGTAGTACTAGAAGTATCCTTGGGAACCCAGGCCACCATGGCTCGGGGCTCTTCTTCAAATGAATCATTTTCCTCTTGAAGCTTTCCCTCGCCCTTGTGGTCTTGTGGTAGAAGGCCATCTTGTGAGCTTGTTGCCTTGGGAGGAGTAGGATCATACTTCTCCTCTTGAGGAACAAACTTGGGAATGGGATATGGACCTTCTTCCCAAACATCTCCATTAATGTTGAAGTAGTCAACACCTTGCTTCTTCCGATGTCCTCCTTGCTTGCGCACAATTTCCTCAAATTTCTTAGTTCCGGCAAGACTCTTGAAGACATGTCTCTCTATAATGCCTTCCAATAAATTGTTTTCTTGCTCAAGTGTAACTTGGCTAAGAGAATCATTAGTAGAATCAAGAGAGCTACTAGCAACAATATCATTTGATTTATGTTTAGCATTGTTGTTGCTAGAAGAAGAAACTTTCTTGCCTTTGTCACTAGTGTTCTTAGGTTTAACTTGTGGAACCAAAGTAGTGAAGACTAATCGTTTGTCTAGATAAGAGGAACTCTTCTTTCGAAGATAATCAGTGATTGCTTCTAGGAACTCATGCCCTTGTTGTAAATTTAGCTTCTCGAAGCGTTCAATTTATCTCTTATCATCATCATTCGATTTCTCTTGAGTAGCATGAAAATTAGCAAACTCATGTTTAGCATTATCAGTAGTCTTATCAAGTAGCAAGTCATCTTCTCCTAACAATTCATCCTCATGACTATGAAAGTCAAAATACCCGGGGTGTGACACCTTGGGGCCTTTTGCGATGAAGCAGTTTCCAAGCCCTTCATTTGGTGAATCGAATATGTCGTAGGAGTTGGAGGAAACAAGTAAAATGTCGGCAACACCTTCATCTTTACTATAGTCAGAGTTGGAGTGGTAGCTTCTCTTGGATTGGTTGTCATATTCGTAGCCAGAAACCCGTTCACCAACATGAGCTTGATGTCTTTTTCTAGAGCTACTCTTGGTGTATTTGTCCTTCTTCCTCGATTCCTTGCCTCTCTGGGAGTGTCTTCGTTCATATTGATGTTCTCTATTCCTTCTCTCTCTGTGAGGTGACTCATCTCTTGAGCTTCGTCTTTGAGGTGACTCTCCTCTTCGTTTGTAGGGTGCCACACTCATTGCAGTAGTGTCCGGGCTTCCCATAGTTGTAGCAGTTTAGGTCACGATTGGACGAACGCTTCTCATCATGTCTTAAGCTTCAGCTTCTCTCTTTGCTTCTACTCTTGTAGAACTTGTTGAATTTCCTGACCATGAGGCTTATCTGTTCGTTGGTAAGAAGGTTGTCACTTGAAGTAGCGGGAGCATTGACTGAAGCTTTGTAAGCTCCGCTTCACTTGTAGTGCAACTCATCCTTGTCTTTGAGAGACATTTCATGAGCAAAAATCCTTCCAATGACTTCAGTAGGCTTGACTTGTAGTGCAGTTGAATATCATGTAATAATCTTCTGCATTGAATTGCAACATCTTCAATTCTTCCACTATCGCATCACGATCTGGTTCTCTCCCTTCTCCGAAGAAATCACCTTGCACACTAACACGAACAATACCCCATACGACAGGATTATAACCAAGAAGATGCATTTTCATCTTATGCTTCCAACTAGCAAAATTAGTTCCATCAAAGTATGGACCTCTATGGTGATAACTTCCCTCACTAAACACCATACTCTCCTAGGTTTTGAAACCAATGCAATGGCGACCAAAGCTCTGATACCACTTGTAGGATCGAAAGTATGTCTAGAGGGGGGTGATTAGGCTACTTGATAAGATAAAAACTTAGCCATTTCCCAATTTTTAGTGTGGGACAGTTTTAGCAACTACGACTAGTCAAGTACACCCTACACGTGCACATCTACGAGTATATTGCAGCGGAAAGTAAAACATACAAGTGTAATGTAAGGAAGGGTTGGGAGATCAAACGCACGAGGTTGACATGATGATTTTTCGCATGGTTCCGATAGGTGGCGCTATCGTAAGTGCATGTTAGTGGAGACTTCAACCCATGGAGGGTAACGACTGCGAGAGTCCACGGAGGGCTCCACGCACAAGGGGTCCATGAAGAAGCGGCCTTGTCTATTCCACCATGGATTCCGTCCACACAAGACTAGCCTCACTTGCGGTAGATCTTCACGAAATACCCAATCTCCTTGCCATTACAAACATCTTGATTCAACTCCACAAGACGAAGTAGGAGGCTCCCAAGAGACACCTAACCAATCTAGGAGGCACCACCCTTCAAATGGTAATAGATGTGGTAGAATGATGAACTCCTTTCTCTTGTGCTTCTAAAGATAGTTTCCTCAACACTCAATCATTCTCTCTCAGATTTGGCAGGGGTAGGAGAGATTGATCTTGTGGAAATCAAGTTGGGGAGGCTAGAAACAAAATCTCTTGATCACAACACATGAATAGGTGGCTGTCTCTCAGAAACATGAATCCGGCAATGAAGTGTGTGTTCTGGGTGCTTCCTCTATGAATGAGAGGTAGGTGGAGGGGTATATATAGGAAGCACACCAAATCCAATCTTTACAACATGATTGACCAACTCAGTGACACCGAAGTTACAAACTCAAAGGTATCGACTTGCTCAAAAGGCAGTAACTTTGAATCTTGGTGGAACTAATATACATAACTCGATGGCAGAGAAAAGGTGACTAACGGTCAGATTACACAAATCAGAATTTCCGATTTTGTATACTGAGGCAACAGAAAGTTTGTCACCTGAACTTGGTAGTACCGGTGTAGTTTCGGTTGCATCGAAGTGGTAGGGTTAGGCTGGGATCTGTCTAAGTCCGAAATCTGTAGAGCCGAGTGGAAATTGTTGGTGGCACCGATTTTGGATATTTGGCTTGGGACATATATATTCTGTGGAGGACTGGCTGATTCTTTTTGTTGGCTAACTGTAAGCACTTGAGCAACCAATTCATCATAACACCTCATCCCCTTTTAACAGTATTGCCTTTCCTATGGATTCAAATGTGATTTCTCATGAAGTGTAAAATGAAGATTCTTCTAGCTTGAAGCTCTAACCAATCTTGTTTATTCCTTCATCAAGGGGCATCTCCACTCAATCGTATAGACAAAGCATATTTTGAACTTTCCTCAAATATACTTGGAAAAACTCATTAGTCCAATGATGCATATGTTGTGATTAATTACCTAAACCACCTTAGGGAGCAAATGTGCTTTCAAAAGTGTTTATTTTCTGCTGCCATATTTGTTGACCAGCATGTGTAGGGTGCACTAGACTAGTTAGAATCACTAAAATCTTCCAACCATTAAATTGGGAAAAGGCTAGGATTTTAATTGTGGAAGGAGTCTATTCATCCCCCCTCTAGACACATCTTCTATCGATGTGTCAATTGGTATGTGAGCAAGGTCTCCAAAACTTTGGTTTAAACACCATTGGATGAATATGGATGTGCCTAGTTTGGGGGAATATTAGTTGTAGAGTACCTATTCTTGATGGTGAATATTTTAGACAATGGAAAGATGAAATGCTTGATATATTTGATAAATTCCATTTGCTCAAATATGTTAAATATCCCCATGAGCCTCCCATTCATCCTTTGCATCCTTCTCATGATCAAGAAATGTGCTTAATCAATATGCTTGGAAATCTTCAAATTGTTAATCTAATCATTAGAGGAGTGCCAAGAAATGTGCTTAATCAATTGAAAATTTTTGAGTGGGCTCACACTTTGTGGAAAGTCTTAGAGAAAAGATATCTCGGCTATTCACTGAAAAATCTTGAGATCATTTTCCATAAGTGTGTTGCCTTTCACAAAATGAAGCCAACCGAGCCTAATTTTGATAAATTCCATTTTGAGCTTTGTGACCTCATGCGTACTAAAGGAGATGTCATTACCATTAACAATGCCATTGTTGAAGCCATTTGCATCCATAAATATGAATATTGTCATAGTCAAAATTCTAATGAAACTCTTGTTTCTTATGACGAGGGTATTTTGTGTGCCGATGATAATGTGGAGCATGGCTACTACGATGAAGATGAAGAGTTTGACATCGAGTATGAGAATATTATGAGGAACCTTAGTCTTATGGCCAATATTAGAGACTACATGGCTGGTGGAAAGGAGTGGGTTCTCTGCAGTGGATGCACCGATCACATGAGTGCAGATAAAGACATGTATAGATCACCGATTTCACTAAATAATCCAAACCCCGTACATGTATTATTGAAGAATCTTCAAAAGGTTGGTTATTGTATAGAAGGTTATGACATGTAGGTATGCGTAACCTTGACAAGCTTATCAAAGGTGATCATATTCTTGGTGTTAGATATGTTATCTTTGATAAAGATAGACTTTGTAGTGTTTGTCAAGCAGGAAAGCAAGTTGGTGGAAGTCATCCCATGAAGATCATCATGACTACAAGAAGGCCACTCGCGATGCTTCACATGAATCTGTTTGGTCCCAATGCTTACAAGAGCCTCAGAGGAAATTGATATGGTTTAGTCATTATTGAATATTTTTCCAGATTTACGTGGGTATTCTTTCTGGATGATAAGTTGCACGTACAAATGATCTTCAAGAAGTTCACTCGGAAAGCTCAAAATCAGTTTGAAGGGAAGTTCAAGAAAGTTTGGAGCGATAATAGAACGGAGTTCAAGTAAAGTATTATGGATACTTTTCTTGATGAAGAAGGTATTTCACATGAATTCTCGGCGACGTACACACCTCAACAAAATGGAGTCGTTGAGAGGAAGAACCGGACTCTCATAGAGATGGATAGAACGATGCTTGATGAATACAAGACGCCAAGACACTTTTGGGAAGAAGCCGTGGAAACAACTTGCCATGCAATAAACCGACCCAACTTACACAAGCTTCTCGGTAAAACAGCATACGAGGTACTCACCGGTAACAAACCCCAAGTTGCATATTTTCGAGTATTCCGATCTATGTGCTACATTCTTGAATAGCATCATAACTCTAAATTTTCTCCTAAATCTCATGAAGGTTTCCTACTTGGTTACGGATCAAACTCTCACACTTACCACATCTACAACAGCTTCACTCAAAAATTTGAAGAGAGGGAAGATGTCAAGTTTGATGAATCTTATGGTTCGCAAGTCGAACAATTGCCAAATGATGTAGGAGATAAGGAAGATTCAGAAGCCATCCAAGATCTACCTATCGGCAAGATTCGTCCCATGGAGGTGAAGGAAAGTACTTCATCAATTCAAGTGGAAGCCCCTACCTCGCGTCAAGGCGAACCACAAGACGACATGGGGGCATCCACAAGCAGTACACGACACTATGAAAAAGAAGAAGAAGTACATCACCATGATCCACCTCAACCTTATTCACCACCACCTTAGGGAGTTGACACTATCAACGGCGATGTGCAAGATTATGACGATGAAGAAGCTCCACCATCCAACAAGAAGAAGCTATCATGAGTTCGAGGAAGAGTGGATAAAGATTATTTGCTGAATGAAATCTTCAGTGACATAAAAACCGGGAGAATCACTCGCTCTAAATCTTGTTTACCTAACTTCTGCGAGCATTATTCTTTCATCTCTAGGATTATTTCTTTGAAGGTATAAGCAGCCCTTCAAGAACCATATTGGGTGAATGCCATGCACGAGGAGCTACACAACTTCGAGAGGAATCAAGTGTGGACACTTGTTGCAAAGCCCGAAGGAGAGCAAAACATCATTGGTACAAGTTGGGTGTTTCGTAACAAGCAAGATGAAGATGGACAAGTTGTATGCGACAAGGCGCGTCTTGTAGCCCAAGGATACATGCAAGTCGAAGGTATGGACTATAATGAGACTTATGCCCCCGTTGCTAGACTTGAAGCCTTTCGCATTCTTATCGCTTATGCCAATCACCATGATATCACTCTTTACCAAATGGATATTAAAAGTGCTTTTCTACATGGTGAAACTGAGAATGAGGTTTATGTCAAACAACCTCTCGAATTGGTGAACCCTATGAAAGATAATCATGTTTACAAACATTGTAAAGCTTTATATGGTCTAAAACAAGCCCGTAGAGCTTGGTACAAATGACTAACGAAGTTTCTCATAGAAAACGGTTTTGATATAGGTAAATTGATGTGACCTTATTCACTAAAAGAGTTAACGGTGAACTATTTGTGTGCGAAATATATGTGGATGATATTATCTTTGTTTCTACTAACCCACATTTTAGTGAAAAGTTTGGAAAGTTGATGTCAGAGAAATATGAGATATCAATGTTGCGCAAACTTAAATTCTTCCTTGGGTTGGAAATCAAACAATCGAGAGAAGGTACGTTTATCTCTCTAACCAAGTACACCAAGGACTTAATCAGGAAGTTCAATATGCAAGTGTCCAAAGGTATGAGAACCCCCATGCCTACTAGTGGACATATTGACCTCACTAAGGAGGACAAACCAGTTGATCAAAGATTTTATCGATCAATGATTGGTTCATTGCTATATCTATGTGCCTCCCATCCTGATATCATGTTGAGTGTTTGCATGTTTGCCTGATAACAAGCAGCACCTAAATAGTGTCATCTATTGGCTGTTAAAAGAATCGTGAGGTACCTAATACATACACCAAACATTGGCATACGGTATCCCAAGGGATCTTCTTTTAATTTTATTGGGTATTCCAACATGGACTATGCCGACGACAAGGTTGATAGAAAATCCACCTCAAATACATGTCAATTTCTTGGGAGACCTCTTATGTCTTGGTCATCCAAGAAACAAAACTCGGTATCTTTATTGGTATCTTTCGTAACAAGCTAGGGTAGTGCTAGTTTCATTTTCATGCTATTCTTTCTATGCTTGGATAAGTGTGTTGGTTACTTGTTTAAGGTTATGCAGTAGAATTTGTATTATCATTTTCATGTTAGTACTGTCATTAGGTTAAATTTGTGCATATGCATATCATGGCATTCTTCATTGAATACTATGGATCGAGTAAGTTTTATTTCAACTTAAGAATGATAATAATACAACTTGAACATGTTATTGATCGAGTCATGGCGTCACCGAATCGAGCTTCCCAGTGCAACAACATTTTCCTTTATGGGAAGGCCCTTACTCTTTATACTGACATGCCTCTCACCGGTGCCTCTAACGAGGGAAGGTTATGCGCTTGCACTACCCTAGCTTGGTAGGCACATGTAGCCTTGTGTGTCCATAGTTCTTTTGGTACCATTGTCCATGTTTGGGACCTTTTTTGTTTTGCCACGAGGGTGGTGGGGTGATGTCCAGACTAGCATCTGGGGACACCCATGATTTAGCCCAAAAGGGAGTTGGTCAGAATGACCGGGAGAGTGTCAGACACTAGATTGGTTTTGTCGGAACATTGTTAGTCTAGCTGAATGGGAGCACGAGGCCAAGGGTTATGTGGTGTGGGTATAATGTATTAACCTCTGCACAGGGTATATCTAATCTATCGATAGCCGCGTCCTCTATTATGGACAAAGTTCATATTTGATCACACCATGGATCAATAGAAAAGATTAACCTGCACACTAATGATATAATTATGGCACGTGTTATATGATCTGTCGAGATCAACGAGATGGTTTCCTTTGTGATACGAAGGTCATCATCAAAGCACAATATGCTCCCTTGGTGGTTTCGATAATGCATGACAACATACATTGTCTATTGGACTAACACTTTTACGTAGTATATTTCAGGTTTAGTCCACAGGGAGCTTTGGTTGTAGGTTTGTGAGGAGATGCCCATTTGATGAAGGAAGGATAGGATTGGCTCAAGCTTCAAGCAAGAAGACTCTTCATTTTATATTTGTGAGAAATCACATTTGAGTCCATAGTAAAGCCAATACTATTAAAAGGGGATGACATATTAAGATGAATTGGTTGCTCAAGTGCTTAGAGTTAGCCACTGAAATACTCAGCCACTCTTCCACAAAATATATCTGTCCCAAGCCAAATATGCAAAATCGGTGTCACCAACTTTTCTCACTCAGCCCTACCGATTTTACACTTATACACATCCCGGCCAAACCCTACCTTTTCGGTACAACCGAATCTGCATCGGTGCTACCGAGTTCGGGTGACCAACCATATGTTGCTCGATACACAAAATGGGAATTTACTAGTTTCTGTATCAGTGCCACCGAGTTGTGCCATCTTACCGTTAGTCACCTTTTAGGTTCTACAGAGTTGTGTATATGTATATTGGTTCCACCGAGACTCAATGTTGCTACCTTTTCAGCAAGTCAGTACCATCGATATTGTAACTTCGGTGTCATAGAGTTGGTAAATTATGGTGTAATGGTAGGATTTTGGGGGTTGCTTATATATACCCCTCCACCTACCTTTCATTCATAGAGGAAGCACTCAGAGCACACTTACACTTGACAGATCCATTTTTCTAAGAGAGATCGACCTACTCATGTGTTGATATCAAGAGATTCCATTCCAACCATTTGAACCTTGATTTCTAGCCTCCCCAAGTTTCTTTCCACAAGATCAATCTATCCTACCCATGTCAAATCTGAGAGAGAGTGATTGAATGTTGAGGAGACTATCTTTGGAAGCATAAGAGCAAGGAGTTCATCATTCTACCACATCTATTACCTTTTAGAGGGTGGTGCCTCCTAGATTGGTTAGGTGTCGCTTGGGAGCCTCCTACTTTGTGTTGTGGAGGTGAACTAAGATGTTTTGTAAGGGCAAGATGATCGCCTACTTTGTGAAGATCTACCATGAGTGAGCATACTCCTGTGTGGACGGAAGCCATGGTGGAATAGACAAGGCCGCTTCTTCGTTGACCCCTTGTGTGTGGACCCCTCCGTGGACTCTAGCAGCTATTACCCTCCTTTGGTTGAAGACTCCACTAACATGGCGTATGATAGCACGACCTATCGGAACCATGCCAAAAATCGCCGTGTCAACTTCTTTGCGTTTGATCTTCCTAAACTCTACTCCTTACTACATGTGCAAAGTTGCAGGATTGAAAGTATGTCTAGAGGGGGTGATTAGAGTACTTGACAAGATAAAAACTTAGCTTGTACCCAATTTTTAGTGTGCGCCAGTTTTAGCAACTATGACTAGTCAAGTACACACTACACAGGCACATCTAGGAGTATATAGCAGCGTAAAGTAAAACATGCAAGTGTAAAGTAAGGAAGGGTACGGAGATCAAACACATGAGGTTGACACGACTATTTTTGGCATGGTTACGATAGGTGGACCTATCGTACGTCCATGTTAGTGGAGACTTCAACCCACGGAGGGTAATGACTACTGGAGTCCACGGAGGGCTCCAACCATAGGTGGTCCATGAAGAAGCGGCTTTGTCTATTCCACCAAAGCTTCCGTCCACACCTGACTAGCCTCACTCATGGTAGATCTTCAAGAAGTAGGCGATCTCCTTGCCTTTAAAAACATCTTGGTTCAACTGCACAACACGAAGTAGGAGGCTCCCAAGCGACACCTAACTAATCTAGGAGGTACCACCTCAAAAAGATAATAGAGGTGGTAGAATGATGAACTCCTTACTCCTGTGCTTCTAAAGATAATCTCATCAACACTGAATCACTTTCTCTCAGATTTGGCAGGGGTAGGAGAGATTAATCTTGTGGAAAGCAACATGGGGAGGTCAGGAATCATGGTTCAAATGGTAGGAATGGAATCTCTTGATTTCCACACATGAGTAGGTGGCTCTCTCTCAGAAAAATTAATCTCGCAATGAAGTGTTTGTTCTGAGTGCTTCCTCCACGAATGAGAGGTAGGTGGAGGGGGTATATATAGGGAGCACACAAAATCCAACCGTTACACCATGATTGACCATCTCGGTGACACTAAAGTTACAAACTCGATGTTACCAACTTGCTCAAAAGGCAGTAACTTTGCTCGGTGGAACCGATATACACAACTCGGTGGCACGAAAAAGGTGACCGATGGTTAGATGACACAACTCGGTATAACCGATACTCAAACTCGGAAATCCCAATTTTGTGTACCGAGGCAACTAAAAGTTGGTCACCTGAACTCGGTAGCACTGATGCAGTTTCGGTTGCACCGAAGTGGTAGAGTTTTGCTTCGATTTGTCTAGGTCTGAAATCGGTAGGGCCGAGTGGAAATTATTGGTGGAGCCAATTTTGGATATTTGGCTTGCAACATATTTATTTTGTGGAAGAGTGGTTGAGTATTTTCAGTGGCTAACTCTAAGCACTTGAGCAACCAATTCATCATAACACCTCATCCCCTTTTTACAGTATTTGCTTTCCTATGGACTCAAATGTGATTTCTCACAAAGTGCAAAATGAAGGGTCTTCTTGGTTGAAGCTTTAGCTAATGTTATTCCTTCCTTCATCAAGGGGCATCTTGTCAGGACCCCGATCCTAAGCCATAGGAATCCAGCCTGTAACACATCGCATCTCTTTGCGGTCTCACGCACGGTTAACCCCATGGCTTCAGCCTTACCTTAGCCGAGACCGTTTGCGCCTTTTGACTCGCGTATGCAATTGCGTCGCTAGCAATCCAATGACAAAGAACCCGGATCGACATGTCTAGTCATAAACCAAAGTGGCAGTTCTGCACAGGGACATGCATACATGACCCAGCAAAGCAGGTGTCGGTCACCAGCGAATGCAGACGAGTCGTAGCAAGCTACAAGGACTCCATTACATCGCGTGACATTTCCCCAAAGGGGACAGACACAGCAGCTAAGAAGGAGACACGCCGGTCAACCAATGTGTCCCGAGCAGTAGCGAGCTACCATGGCTCGTTGGATCACAAAGGGGCATTTCCCTGTTAGGAATGCTACTAAAGTCTACGGCTAGGTAATCGAACCCCATACATATCAAGTACGACACATGTACGCATGGCATACCGATATGTATCGATACATCGATGGCATCACAACATAACCATAAACATAGAAGGTTTATTTAAGAGGCTCGGAAGAGCCACACACATAATATTACATAGTAAGGGTCTCACGACCCATCATAGCGGTCATTCAGTTACAAGCCAGCGGAAGTGTTTAAACTGTCTGAGTACAGACAGGTGAAACTAGAAGGCACATGGCCTGACTAGACTACAGACCCAACCTAGGGCCAGATCGTAGCTGGGGCACGAGCTACTCGTCGTCGTCGATGTCTAGGAAGAACCCTCCATTAGGGTCATTAACAACCTCTGCAACAATTATTAAGCAAACATGAGTACGGAGGTACTCAGCAAGACTTTAGGATAACTATCTACTCATGCAATGTATCAATAAGGAATTGTGGGGTTTCATGCGGAAAGCCAGCATTTGACTCGTGGCTAGACAACTTGCATTTTAAAATAATTTTGACAACTTGACTTCTCGCACACGAGTCCACTAACACCACAACAATATTCCATCGTGGAATCATTCCGTCTCCATACGGAAATGCCGTCCACGACACTCACGCTTATCTTGACAATTTTATGAGTAGCCATTCAAGTTATCTATGAACAACATATGTCTCCAAGTAGTCCATATCCGCGGACGCGGCTATTCTAATAGATCATAACCCTGCAGGGTTGTACTTCTTCACACACGCTCTCGCCACTTATCGCCATGTGCACGTCATGCACCTCGGCAACCTTCAAGCGGAAGCCCAGCGAGGGAGTCGGCCACGACCGTTAACCACACTAATACTTAGTCCAGGTATATTGCCTATCTGAGGGTAACCCGCACGGAATTCCGACCGAGATTTCCGCCACGGCCCCAAATGACGTGCGCAGGGTTCCCAAGCCCACCATCCGGGTGCCACTTGGTACACCGTGCCACTGCCTACCGCATCACAGCCCACCTCTCAGGTCAGCGCTATGCACGGCCTCCAGCATGACTATAAACACGAGAAACTACTTGCAACTCCTGGAGCGAGTACTAAGCGATTAATAAGTCGAGAGGGTCAATTAAGTATCCCAACGTGTGGTAGTATCTAGTCTTGGATTACATACACGGAACTCAGGTCCTAAGGACGGTTCCAATGAAACAACGCGCCATGTACTCCTACATAGCCTTTCACCGGTACCTTTACCAAATCAGGTTCAACACACAACCTTTACTTACTGAACATATTCTCACAATTCTGTTCATCTCCCAGATGACAGACCATACACAACTCTAAGCATAGCATGCATAGCAGGATAAGGCACATCATGGCTCAAGCAACTACCAGGTATGCTAGGTTGCAAGGTTCAGCTATTTACTGTGACAATGACAGGTCATGCAAAGGAAGTGGGTTCAACTAACGTGGCAAAGGCATTTGAGCATTTGATCCTAATGCAATAAGTAAGTGCAGGAGCAAGAAGATGGGATTTATCAGGATGATCAAAATGGTTGCTTGCCTTGTTGCTCAGAGGAGGGACAATATCCGTCAGTCGGATATTCAGTGGAATCCGGAGGAGCGGAGCCTACCGAAAGAAATGACAACAATCAATAACAATCATATGCAACAAGATGATGCATGAGCATGGCATCCGGATGCAAGGTGGTATACTATTATAGCTAACCTTATTTAGGTTTGAAGTTGATTTGAATCAGATTCAAATATCACTTCAAACGAGGTATTCTCGAATACATTTTAATTGATTCTGCCTGATGCTCAGATCAACTTGTTTTTAACATCATGGAAATGACATGTTAAATTGATGGTTTGTGGTTGAACAATGTTTGTTCATATCTTTTGAAGTGGAATTCAAATAATTTTCAAATTCCATCTCCGAAGTATTTATAAAAGTTAACTTATCCATTATTCTATATGTTTGGGTCCAGTAACATTTTCAAACATGTTTTAAAATGACATATTCAGATTCCTTGTATTTTTCTAATACTTTTTCATATATAAATTATTTTCATTGGAGTTACACATTAATTTCTATGATTTTTAGAAGTTTTGGCATTTTTCTGGAATTCTTTTAAATCAGAAATCCACTTATTGCGTCATAACTACATCAGCAATGCGTGAGCAGGTCAGCTGACCTGGTCAGGTCAAACCTGACAGGTGGCGGCCACTGGTCGGCGTCTCAGGAGCTAATCCCGCGCTGACCAACCCCTAAGTGGGTTTGACCCACCGCTAGGGCCCACTCTCAGTGGCTGCTTAGTGTTAATCCACCGGGGTTAGGCCGGCCACGTCGTCCCCCGCCGGAGACTGACCGGCGGCGACCAGATCCGCGGCGGATCTTCGCCGGAGACGCACCAAAACGCACTGTGGTGCTCGGAATCGAGTGCCGAGAGCACTGGGATGATCCCCAGGCTCGGCCTCATCCTCTACGGGCATCAGGAGGGGCTATGGGTGGCCGGAGCATGCCGGCGACGAGCCGAGGCGGCTGCCGGAGCTCGGGTTCGTCGGTCCAGTGGGTAGGGGGCACGAATCCGAGGGGAAGAAGAGGGGAAATGATCGCAAGCTCACGGAGGAGGTGAAGCTGGGCTCAGACTGCTCGGGGAGGGGCTGTAGCCGGCGATCCACCCTCGACTTGCCGGCGGCCGAAGGTTGAAGACGACGGCACTGGAGGCGTTGCAGGGCTCAGGGAGGATGGTTTCATCGACGTGTGTGTCGGGCTCGACGTTGCGGAGAGGATAGAAGACTCGGGGGGAGATCCTGTGGCTAGGGGCACGGCAGCTCGAGCTCGAGCTCTTGGCAATGGCGGCACGAGGAGGGAGGAGAGAACCCGAGAGGAGGGGGAGGAATGGTGCACGGGAACGGATAGGGACGTGCTCGGGGAGGATATCCCTGATGTCGCGCTGTCCTGGGGAGCACCCGAGCGTGCCACGGCGAAGGAAGAGGTGGAGGAGCCACCGTGGGCGTTCGCTCCTCTGCCAGAAGGCAGGAGGAGGAAGACGCCCCTGCCCCTGGTGGGCTGGGCCTCCTCAGGCGACAGGTTAGTTTTTCCATATTTTTTCTGTTTTTTTCCTGCTTTACTAACTATTTGTTTTGCTATTTATTTCAGCTCCAAATAGTTTGCAAGAAAATATTTTGAACACACCCGAATATTTGTTGGAATATATCCAACCATTCCTGAATTTTTCAACATTTTTGAAAACTTAAAGTTTTTGAATTCAAATTTCAAACTTGAAACCAGTAGCCTTTTCCATTTATTTAAAATGCCAAATGTATTAAGAAAATGGTTTTCTTCATTGCTTATTTGTTTTCAAGAATTATCAGGAAAGTTGAACTTTTCTTGAGGCCATTTTAGGTTCATTGATTTGAACAAGTTTATAATTCCTTTGAATTTGAGAAGTGGCTAGGGTTTTTTTTTGAGTTTTTCTTCACCACTTGCTTTGTTCTTGTTGAAATTTTCTTAGATGCAATGCAAAGAAGATATGAGCACAATGCTAACTTGATTAGGGTTTCAGGGATGTCACACATCTCCACTCAACCCTATAGCCAAATCATCTTCTGAACTTTTCTGAAATATACTTGGAAAAACTCATTAGTCCAGTCATGCATATGTTGTGATTAATTACCAAAACAACCTTAGGGAGCAATCATGCTTTCAATCTCCCCCTTTTTGGTAATTGATGACTACATATTGATCAAAGCTTCAACAAAAGATATAGTCAATGATTAGCATCGACGCTTTGAGAGGTATGTGAAAAAAAAGAGCTCCCACTAAATTTGTGCATTATTTTGAATTTGTGTTTGAATGCAAATGCACAATCGATTGGGAATATGGGTTATTCTTACATGTCACATACAACTTGGTGGTGCGTTTAAAAGATAAGACTGAATAGCAGTGCACATATCACCAAAACCAAGTGAATTATCATGATACAAATAGCTCAAAGGTAATAACATAGTAGCATCAAACAATCAAAGTGTATGATCAAACACACATCTGAGAAGATAATGTCATCCAAAAATCCAAATAAAGTTTTCAAAACCAAACGAGAGCAAATAAAGTTAAAAGCTCTCCCTCTCTTGAAACCCTGTGATCTATACACTTCCCCTCTTTGGCAACAAGTACCAAAAAGTTCAAAGGTCTAAGCTAAGCATCTCTATAGGCATGATCTCCTCCGGTAGCAGATGTTGGAGCAGACAAGAGAGCATCCACGAAGGCTCAGTTGATGTCGCTCGAGAAGGAGCTAGAGGTGTCAACACTTGACGTGGTGGAGCAGGAGCTAAAGTTTGAGTTGATGACGACGGTCTATCTTCTAGTACTGGCACGACTACTAACCTGGTTTGGGTCAACAAACGTGTGGTAGAACGAAGAGGTGAATCGTCATCATCGTCATCATCATCATCATCGTCATCATGTGAGCGTGGAATCTACACTGAGTCAACTTCTTGTTAAAGATGTTTCACTATAGTGGTCAACTCCATAACCTTCACATCCAGGTCATGGAATATTCTTATCCATCGCTTGGATGGAGCTGACCAAGAATGACATTTGTTCGTCTCTAGTTTTGAGTTGTGGTGGTGGAGCTGGAGCATTCTTAGTGATCTTTGCAGCAGTTGTTGATGACCCACAAGTATAGGGGATCTATCTTAGTCCTTTCAATAAGTAAGAGTCTCGAACCCAACAAGGAGAAGAAGGAAATGACAAGCGGTTTTTAGTAAGGTATTCTCTGCAAGCACTGATATTATCGGTAAGAGATAGTTTTGTGATAAGGTAATTTGTAACGGGTAGCAAATGAAAATTGTAACAAAGGTGCAGATAGGTAGCCCAATTCTTTTTGTAGCAAAGTTCAAGCCTAGACAAACTCTTATCTAAAGCAAAGCGCTCCCGAGGACACATGGGAATTTGTGTCAAGCTAGTTTTCATCATGCTCATATGATTCGCGTTTGTTACTTTGATAATTTGATATGTAGGTGGAGTGGTGCTTGGGTGCTTCCCTTACTTGACAAACATCCCACTTATGATTAACCTCTCTCACAAGCATCCGCAAATACGAAAGAAGAATTCAGATAAATCTAACCATAGCATGAAACATATGGATCCAAATCAGCCCCTAGCGAAGCAACACATAAACTAGGGTTTAAGCTTCTGTCAATCTAGCAACCCATCATCTACTTATTACTTCCCAATGCCTTCCCCTAGGCCCAAATAATGGTGAAGTGTCATGTAGTCAACGTTCACATGACACCACTAGAGGAGAGACAACATACATCTCATCAAAAATATCAAATGAATAGCAAATTCACATGATTACTTATAGCAAGACTTATCCCATGCCCTCGGGAATAAACATCTGGATATATTTGTCTAGATCATTCCCCAACACGTGACGCTTGCCAAAATAAAAAGGCGAAATAAAGGAAATAGTGAAGATCACCACGACTATAACATAAAGGTAAGTACTAGAAAGTAGAGGTAATAAATAGGCCCTTTGCAGAGGGAAGCAGAGGTTGTCATGCGCTTTTATAGTTGGATGCGCAATCCCTTAACGCAAAAGAAAGTCACTTTGTATTGCCCCTTATGATAAAGAACTTTATTATGAAGTTTGTTGCTTTTATTTCTTCCATATCACAAGTTCTTATAAAGTTAATTTCCTCACACTAATAAATCGCACATATTTAGAGAGCAATTTTTATTGCTTTCACCAATAACAACTTACTTAAAGGATCCTACTCAATCCATAGGTAGGTATGGTGGACTCTCATGGCAAAACTGGGTTAAAGGTGTTTGGATGCACAAGTAGTATCTCTACTTGGTGCGGAAGTTTTTGGCTAATATGGGGTGGAAGCAAGCGACACATGTTGGAGGAGTTATAACCATATAACTTCTATTCAGAAATAAGCAAAAAACTCATTATGTTGTCTCCTTTGTCCAATATCAACCTCTTAACATATAATATTTTAATGAGTGATCACAATCACAAAACATATCAATGATAATATATTTATATGTGAACCTCTCTTTCTTTATTACTTCCTTTTATTTTTTTAACAATGACCAATAGCTTTGTTTGCCAACTCACAACAAATTTCAATCAACATACTTTTTATAAGTGAAGTCATCACTCCCCATAAGATCATTATATATACTCTTTGCTTTTATTCTATATTTCTTTCTATTTATATTTCTTAAGATCATAGCAAGCAAGCAAAGCCCTCAACTCAAAACTACTCTTTATTACATAACTATCGGACTTGCTTACATAGGGGGAACATAAAGCAAAACTCAAAACTAGATCACACTAAAACTTTATTCTAATAGAGCAAGATATTACCAAAAGGACCGAACGAAGAAAAACGAACAAAGTAAAAGGTGTGATGGTGATACGATACCGGGGCACCTCCCCCAAGCTTGGCACAAGCCAAGGGGAGTGCCCATACCCATGTGTTTATGTCTCTTTCTTTGTAGGTGATGAGGTTATATTCTTGGCGATGATGCCCCTCAGAATGTGATTCTCCTCCTCAAGCTTACTATCTTTCTATCTGAGATCCATTATTTCCTTACAAAGTTTTCAAGTAATGGTTAGAGCTCCCATAACCCATGGATGTTTCATTGCTGCAGGGGAAGAAGCAACACTTTTTTTCATGTTTTCATAAGTAAGAAATTTAGCATTGGGATGGATAACCGAATTCGGAATTGCTCAGCTCTGAAGTTCTTCCAACATGGCTCCAGATTGTAGACGAGAGGTAACTTCTTGGTCTTCCTCCATGGCATCTATGCTTTTCAAGTCGACCTCCATCTCTCCCTCATTGGCCTGCCCAAAGTGGTTGGTTTTGCTGAATGCTCCAGACCCCGGTGTCAGTGAGAGGCACAGCTCTCCCCGACCGACTCTTGCAAAGACATCTTGCTTTAAATCTGCTCCAGAAACAACTCAAAACGAAAACATGAGATACTATCGTGATATGAACGTCAAAAACTTCCGGAGATTATATAATGAATTTTACCGACCAGAAAGAGTGTTCCACTAGAAAACGGAATCCGGAGGGTACACGTGGTGGCCAGAAGCGAGCAGGGCGCGACCAGGGGTAGGTCGCGCCCCCTGGCTTGCCACCTCCTCGTGCTTTTTTTGGACTGCTTTAAATTTTCCTAATTTTTTAATGTTCCAAAACTGGTAAAAATTCCATTGGAAAACTTTTGGAGTCGGTTTGCTTACTGTAACACATACCTATTACTTTTCGGGGTCTGAAACGTTCTGATAGGTCTCCCTAATGTACTCCTCCGGAGTTATGGTATTGATAATATTGGTTTCAACATTTATGGGAGTACCTGAGATATAATGTTTGATTCTTTGCCCATTTTCCACCTTCGGATTTGTGTCTTCGACGTTGTTGATCTTGATGGCACCTGAATGATATACTTCCTCGATGATGTAAGGCCCTTCCCATTTAGAGAGAAGTTTTTTTGGAAAAAATCTTAAACAAGAGGTTTATAGCAAAACATGATCACCTACATTGAATTCACGCTTTTGTATCCTTTTATCATGCCATCTCTTAACCATTTCTTTAAACAACTTAGAGTTCTCATAGGCTTGGGTTCCCCATTCATCAAGAGAGCTATTGTCAAATAACCTCTTCTCAATAGCAAGTTTGAAATCATAGTTAAGCTCTTGACTTGCCCAATAAGCTTTATGTTCTAGCTCTAGAGTTAAATGACATGCTTTACAATAAACCATTCTATACGGAGACATACGCATAGGGTTTTTGTAAGCGGTTCTATAAGCCCATAATGCATCATCAAGTTTCTTAGACCATTTCTTTCTAGATCTGTTAACGGTCTTCTGCAAGATCAATTTAATTTTTCTATTGCTCAATTCTACTTGACCACTAGACTAAGGATGATAAGGAGATGCAATTATATGGTCAGCATCATACCTATCTAGCAATTTATAGAAAGCACCATGAATAAAGTGTGAACCACCACCAGTTATTAAATATCTAGGGACTCCAAATCTAGGGAAAATGACTTCTTTCAGAATTTTAATAGAAGTGTTATGATCGGCATTACTAGTTGGAATAGCTTCTAACCACTTAGTAACATAATCAACAACAACTAGAATATGAGTATACCAATTGGACTTTGGAAAAGGTCCCGTATAATCAAAACCCCAAACATCAAATGGTTCTATAACAAGAGAATAATTCATAGGCATTTCCTGATGTCTACTGATATTACCATTTTTTTGACATTCATAACAAGAAAAGACAAACTTACGAGCATCCTTGAAGAGAGTAGGCCAATAAAAACCAGATTGTAATACATTGTGTGCAGTTCTTTCTCCAGCATGGTGTCCTCCGTAGGCTTCGGAGTGACACTTGTGTAGGACCTATCCCTATTCATGCTTAGGTACACAACGTCTAATAATACCATCTACTCCTTCTTTATAAGGGTTTGGATCGTCCCAAAAGTAATGTCTTAAATCATAGAAGAATTTTTTGTTTTGTTGGTATGTGAAACTATGAGGTATAAATTTAGCAACAATGTACTTAACATAGTCAGCATACAAAGGAGCACTACGTGAAGCACTTATCATAGCTAATTGTTCATCAGGAAAGATATCATCAGTAGGTAGTGGGTCATCAAGAACATTCTCTAATCTAGACTAGTTATCTGCTATGGGGTTATCAGCACCCTTTCTATCAATAATATGGAGACCAATTTCTTGTAGCAGAAGAATCCATCTAATAAGTATAGCTTTAGCATCTTTCTTTTCCTTAAGGTATTTAATAGCAGCTTGATCAGTGTGAACAGTTGCCTTGGAATCAACAATATAAGGTCTATACTTATCACAAGCAAACACAACTGCTAAAAATTCCTTTTTAGTGGTAGCGTAGTTTCTTTGAGCATTGTCTAGAGTTTTACTAGCACAATGGATAACATTTAATTTCTTATCAACTCTTTGTCCTAGAACAACACCAACAGCATAATCACTAGCATCACACGTAATTTCAAAGGGTAGGTTCCAATCAGGTGGTTGAACAACATGTGCAGTGATCAAGGCTCTCTTAAGAATTTCAAATGCTTCTACACAACCATCATAAAAAACAAGTGGAACATCCTTTTGCAAAAGATTAGTGAGAGGCTTAGAAATCTTAGAGAAGTCTTTAATAAATCTCCTATAGAAACCAGCATGACCAAGGAAACTTCTTATACCTTTGATATCTGTTGGACATGACATTTTTTCAATAGCATCAACTTTAGCTTTATCAACTTCAATACCTCTTTTGGAGATTTTGTGTCCCAAGACAATGCATTCATTAACCATAAAGTGTCACTACTCCCAATTCAGGACAAAATTAGTTTCTTCACATCTCTGGAAAAATAGATCAATGTTGCTCAAGCAATCATCAAAAGAAGTTGCATCAACTGAAAAATCATCCATGAAAACCTCCACAATCTTTTCACAAAAGTCAGAGAATATAGCCATCATACACCTTTGAAAGGTAGTAGGTGCATTGCATAAACCAAAGGGATACATCTGTAAGCAAAGGTACCGAAAGGGCAAGTAAAAGTGGTCTTCTCCTGATCCTCTTTTGACACAGGTATTTGAGAGAAACCAGAATAACCGTATAGAAAGCAAAATTGTGTATGTTTGAATAGTCTTTCTAGCATTTGATCAATAAAAGGTAGCGGGTAATGATATTTTCTAGTAGCTTTATTTAATTTCCTAGAATCAATTACCATTCTATATCCTGTAACAATTCTTTTGCAGGATCAATTCTTTTGATCACTAGGAACAACGGTAATACCTCCCTTTTAAGGGCCACAATGAACGGGACTAACCCATCATCTATCAACAATAGGATAAATTATACCTGCCTCCAGGAGCTTTAATATTTCGTTTATTACCACTTCCTTCATTTAGGATTTAACTATCGTTGGTGACCAACAACTCGTTTAGCATCAGCCTCCATATTAATTTTGTGCTAACATAGAGTGGGACTAATACCCTTAAGATCATCAAGAGTATATCTAATAGCAGCACGGTGCTTCCTCAAAGTTTTCAATAATCTATTTCCTTCATGCTCTGAAATGTTAGCACTAATAATAACATGATATATCTCATTTTCATCTAGATAAGAATATTTCAGAGTATCATGTAATTTTTTAAGCTCAAACACAGGATCACCCTTGGGTGGAGGAGGATCCCCAAGTATTTCAATAGGCAGGTTGTATTTCAAAATAGGTTGCTGATCAAAGAAAATCTTATCTATTTCATTCCTTTCTTTCATATGCATATCATTTTCATGGTCTAGCAAATATTGTTCTAAGGGATCAGTAGGAGGCAGAGCGATAGAAGCGAGACCAATAATTTCATCTTTACTAGGCAATTCTTTGTCACGGGGTTGTCTACGAAATTTAGAGAAACTGAACTCATGAGACACATCCACAAAATGACAATAACCGTTTCTTTCTCACAATCAATCTTAGCACTAACATTATGAAAGAAGGGTCTACCAAATATAATGGGACAAAAATCATCTTGTGGGGAATCAAGAACAAGAAAATCAGCAGGATACTTTATTTTCCCACACAAGACTTCAACACCTCCAACAATCCCAATTGGTGCAATATTATCTCTCTTAGCAAGCTTGATTGTAACATCAATTTCTTCTAATTCAGCTGGTGCAATATCATTCCTAATTTGTTGGTATTAGGTAAAGGGAATTGCACTCACACTAGCACCCACGTCACATAAGCCAAGATAACAATGATCTCCTATTTTAACAGAAACAACAGGCATGCCAACAATAGGTCTATGCATACCTTTAGTATTAGGTCTACGATTCTAGCAGCTTCATCACAGAATTGAATGCCATGCCCATCAATATTATCAACCAAGAGATCTTTAACCATAGAAATATTAGGTTCAACTTTAATTTGTTCATGAGGTATAGGTGTTCTATTACAACTCTTACGAACCACAGTTGAAGCTTTAGCATGTTCCTTTATTCAAACAGGAAAGGGTGGTTTCTCAATATAAGCAGTAGGAGTAACAGGATCAGCATTATAAATAGTAGTTTCTTCTTCAACCTTAATAGGTTCAACTACTTTAACTTCAGTGGGAGGATGCTATTTAAACCACTTCTCCTTGGGGAGATTAACATGAGTAGCAAAAGATTCACAGGATGATGCTACTACCTCAGAGTCAAGTCCATATTTAGTGCTAAGATCACGAAAAGCATCAGTGTCTATAAAGGATTTAACACAATCAAACATAAGGCTTATACCTAAATCATTACCTTCGTCGAGTTCCCAATCTTCAGAGTTGCGTTTAATTCTTTCCAGTAAGTCCCATTTGGATTCAATATCTTTCTTCATAAAGGAACCGGCACAAGTATCGAGCATGGATTGATCATTACGAGAGAGCCGAGCATAAAATTCTGAATAATAATTTCTCTCGGGAGCTGATGATTGGGGCATGAATATAACATTGACTTAAGCATCCCCCGAGCTTGAGCGATTATTTCTCCTTCACGAGGCCAAAAATTGTAGATATAATTCCGATCACGATGAACGAGATGCATAGGATAAAAGTTCTGATGAAATTCCAATTTCAATCGGTTGTAGTTCCACGATCCAATATCATCACATAGCCTATACCACGTCAACGCCTTCTACTATAAAGATAAAGGAAATGTCTTATTCTTGACATCATCCTCGGGCATCCCTCCAAGCTTAAATAATCCACAAACTTTATCCACATAGATTAGATGCAAATCAGGATGTAGGGTTCCATCTCCTGCATAAGGATTAGCTAGCAGTTTTTCTATCATACCCGAAGGAATTTCATAATAAATGTTTTTAATAGGTGCAGCAGGTTGAGAAGAATATGTTCGTGCTTCCGGTCGGGGTGAAGATGCCCCGAACAAGCCTCTCAAAGGATTATTTTCCATAGTGACAAGTGACAGTAAATTTCAGCATAATATATAAAATTTTCCTTACGAAGTTCCACTCACCAAAGGAACTTCACTCCCCGGAAACGGCGCCAGAAAAGAGTCTTGATGACCCACAAGTATAGAGGATATATCGTAGTCCTTTCGGTAAGTACGGGTGTCGAACCCAGCAAGGAGCAGCAGGAAATGACAAGAGGTTTTCATTAAGGTATTCTTTGCAAGCACTGAAATTATCGGTAAGAGGGAGTTTTGTGATAAGGTAATATGTAACGGGTAGAAAGTACCAATTGTAACAAAGGTGCAGCAAGGTGTCCCAATCCTTTTCGTAGCAAAGAAAAAGCATGGAAAAACTCTTATATAAAAGAAAGCGCTCCCGAGGACACATGGAAATTTCTGTCAAGCTAGTTTTTATCATGTTTATATGATTCATGTTCATTACTTTGATATTTTGATATGTGGGTGGACCGGTGCATGTGTGCTGCCCTTACTTGGACAAACATCCCACTTATGATTAACCTCTCTTGCAAGCATCCGCAACTATGAAAGAATAATTAAGATAAATCTAACCTTATCATGAAACATATGGATCCAAATCAGCCCCTAACGAAGCAATGCATAAACTAGGGTTTAAGCTTCTGTCACTCTAGCAACCCATCACCTACTTATTACTTCCGAGTGACTTCCCCTAGGCCCAAATAATGGTGAGGTGTCATGTAGTCGATGTTCACATGACCCCACTAGAGGAGAAACAACATACATCTCATCAAAATATCGAACAAATACCAAATTCACATGATTACTTATAACAAGACCTATCCCATGTCCTCGGGAACAAATGTAATTACTCAAAAATCATATTCGTGTTAATAATGAGAGGAGTATTAATAATCATGAAGGATCTGATCATATGATCTTCCACCAAGTAAACCAATTAGCATCAACTACAAGGAGTAATCAATACTACTAGCAACCGCCACGTACCAATCTGAGGATTGAGACGAAGATCAGATACAAGAGATGAACTAGGGTTTGGAGAGTGGATGGAACTGATGAAGATGTTGATGGAGATTGACCCCTTCTTGATGAGAGGATCGTTGGTGATGACGATGGCTTTGCTTTCCCCCACCGGGAGGGAAGTTTTCGTGACAGAATAGCCCCGTCGGAACTCTAGATTGGTTCTGCCAAAGTTCGTCCTCAAGACGGCGGCTCTTTGTACCGAAAGCTATGATGTGATTTTTTCCACGTTAAAACCCTTCATATAGCAGAATATGGGCATCGGAGGCCTTCCAGGGGGCCCACAAGCCTGTAGGGCGCGGCTAGGGGGATAGGCCGCGCGACCATGGCTTGTGATCTCCTGGTGGGTCCCCTCTGGTATTTCTTTCGCCCAATATTTTTTATAAATTCCAAAACAATTCTCCATAACTTTCAGGACTTTTGGAGTTGTGCAGAATAGGTTTCTCATAATTGCTCCTTTTCCAGTCCAAAATTCCAACTGCCGGCATTCTCCCTCTTCATGTGAACCTTGTAAAATAAGAGAGAAAAGGCATAAATATTGTACCATAATGTGTATTAACATCCCATAATGCAATAAATATCGATATAAAAGCATGATGGAAAATAGACATATCAGCTGCCTCTCTAGCCTCTCTAGCTGTAGCTGGATCTGGATGAGTGTCATCCATCGCAACTTCATTATACTTGAACTCTGGTTGTAATGGCAAATGAGAACGATCAAGATGATATGCATGCTTGCCAATCTTGGCATTGATGAGCATCTGAATGTATGGTACATAACCGCAAGATCTCTTCTGATCTGCAGAAGTTCTCCTGATAGTCTCAGCAATCCAATCCATTACTTTGTAGCGAGTGTGGGTGTCCAAATGAAGCAGCATGTTGATGGAATATCCTCTAATCATTTTGCATCACGTGATTTGGGCATCAGGGTATGCCTCAAGATTGTGTTGGTAGTGGTTATTCCAGCTTGCAAGAAATAGACACACCCAAGCTTGTGAGATGGCAGGAATTTATTTGGCACCGTTTTGTACATATTTGCCACAGGATTGTGATTCTTCTTTGGTTTTGAGTACACATCCAAGTCCTTTGCTCGTGACTTCGGAGCACCAATGATGCCCATTTTTCAACTATGGCTTCATATCTATGGCCATCAGTCATCCACACAATTGTGCCATTGGAATAGAAATGCACTTTTGAATAGAATTACATAATCATTTCATTATTCCATGCAGTCATCTCTCTGCCAACAAACTCTTAAATGTCAACTAGAATGAAGTTCTCTCTCACATGAGGAAAGAAATCTTCATTGGCTTTGATGCAATTCAAGTCAACATATCTCATGTCACTAATTACTGGACATTTTTTATACAAAATTGTCTCATTAAGTCTTGTTGTTCTTTTGTATGAAACCTGGGATCAAGTGCAGTTCTTCTCCTCGCAACATAAGGATCAATAGTTCTCCACTTCCTCAGCATGACATCTCTTCTATTCTTCATGTCTTCATCTATTGGATGAGCCTCATTGTGAAGTGGAAAATGATGCCTTAACTTCATGAGAATTGGTGCATTCTCAACATCTTCCTGTGCAGCAAAGGCTCTGGAAGCAATGTCTTTTTGTTTAACAGCTGCAGGTATGTCCTTTATAGTCCTCTTGGGAGCTACGGGGTTCTTTTGAGCTAAAGGATTTGGAGCAGAAGGCTTCATAGCATCTGCCATAAGATTCTTTTTCTTTGCGGGAGGTGCCTTAGCTGGTACTTCCTCTTCCTTAGGAGCAGCAATTTCAGCTGGCTCTTCATATATGGAAGTTTGTCTACCAATGACATGAATGGTCCTTTTCCCGTCTCTTCCCACCAGCCTTCTTAGGAGGATTCTCAAGGGTAAGTGTCCCTTGCCTTAATGACTCTGGAGATCTCATGTAAGAAGGTTTATAGTACTCCTTCATGATAGTTTTCTTGACACGAGGCTTCTCTTTCTGCTTTTGGAGATCAGACTCAACAAGAACAAAGTTTGAGTCTTCTTCATTAGAATTTAGTTTCCTTCTTGTCCTTGTAGCAGCCTTGGGCAAGCCATTGGAACCGGGGGTACCTGGATAAGAAGGGGACCTCTCAGGACTTGTTCCTGAATCCATATCAACACTATCCTCTGTGAAGTTGTTTTGGCTATCATCAGATCCTAACATCTTGCAGACCAAGCACACAGGCAGACCAGCAAATCAGCAGACATGCAACCCTATGAAATAGATATAGAGGAGGAGAAGGGTTGAGCATCAGAAAACATATAATTTTTCAAAAATTGAATTCAGCAAATTTGGGTATGATCTACTGCAGAATGAATGTCGGTAGCACCATGTTGGGTTTTTCAGAGTCACCAAGACAGGCCACTTGACAAAAAGAAACTTGGGCAGTCTTTTCGGTGTAACCGACAAGAACTACTCAGTATCACCGAAGCGGTTCTCACAAACCCTAAAACATAAATTAGTGGAACAGATTTTTCTAACCCGGTATCACCGAGATGCATGCTGCGGGAAATCAGATCCAAGATTCCTTTATTCTCTAATCTATGGAGTATTCTTGTGGCATAGGAAGATTGCAAATTGTGTATTGTGGATGGGGAAAAATCTAATGGGCGATATTCAGATTAAGGAGAGCAAGAGGGTTTAGATTCATACCCAAATTCGGTGATGAACCTGCTAGACGACGAAGGCGGCAAGGATTCCATCGGCGGCGGCAAGTCCCAATGGCGGAGGCACTCGGGGATGCAAAGGCGATGACTAGGGGTCCTTGTGACGACAGCTTAGTGTTTGGGACAAAACTTATGAGGAGTAAATTTCAAAATACTGGATCCTCCATAATATATACCCCTGACTGTTGGTGTCACCGATTCTAAGATTTCAGTGCCACCGAATTCGCTGTTGTTAGTTGACACAGAAACTCGGTGAAGCCTAGATAGTGTTTCCATTGGTACCGAAATCGAAAACCCAGATCGATTTTGGACATTTGGTTGAACCGAGATTGTGGGATTGGTTGCACCGAGATTCACAAAGAGATTTTCGAGTGCAGCCTTTGTCGATATGGTACTCTGAGTGGTCCTTCATACGGATGGTTCGAGAAGTTCTTGTTTAAGTTTTGTGCTGAAGCATGAATATAAATTGAGACGAGAAAGCATATATAGCTAGAGAAGGGTCCTACGTATTCTTGTCTATCCAATTGGCAAAAGATAAATCAAAAGCCAAATAGCAACAATTGGATATCCTCGAATGAGAAAACATATGTGTATTCTTGTCTATCCAATTGGCAAAAGATAAATCAAAAGCCAAATAGCAACAATTGGATATCCTCGAATGAGAAAACATATGTAGACCAACATGCTCACACAATAAGATGTCAAATATAATCATGATAAACATGCATAAACATCCTATCATTTATCAAGCACTTGGGCGATGACGAAGTCATCTATATATGAGTATATTGACTTAGGAGTCAAGTAAGAATACTTGATCATAGGTCATACTGATCGTTTAAGCAGAAGTGGGGTTACCAATTTTACATAAAGCATTAATGTGTTCATATCTTTAGGAGATGCTTATACTCAAGATTTAGAGAAAAGCTCCCCCTTGATATGACATCCCCCTATGAGGGACAAACTAACATTGGGTTTTGTCATAGAAGACTTCAAGTAGGTGAAGTAGTGGTGGATGCTCAATGTTGATGAAGATAATCTTGAGTTGGGAGCAATCCTTGTTGTTTCTTACTCTTATCACTTACATGGGTTAGTCGCAAAGCAAAAGGAACAGACACAAACATATCTATCGACATGGAGTGAAATACATGGGAGTTGATATCCAAAGATGCTTTAATTACCTTGTCGCTTGCTCACCTTTTAGGGAATGTGTGACACCTTGAGACAATGCATATGGTTGACGTTGATTTCATATAGTTCTTGCCAAAATTAATGGGAGTGAGTTTCATCGGTGGACTCACCACTCAAGAACATTCTAGTTCTTCCTCTTGGGGACCCACATCACTTTGACGGGAATCCTTCGAGTTGTGGTAGCACTGGATGAGGTAGTACTAGAAGTATCCTTGGGAACCCAGGCCACCATGGCTCGGGGCTCTTCTTCAAATGAATCATTTTCCTCTTGAAACTTTCCCTCGCCCTTGTGGTCTTGTGGTAGAAGGCCATCTTGTGAGCTTGTTGCCTTGGGAGGAGTAGGATCATACTTCTCCTCTTGAGGAACAAACTTGGGAATGGGATATGGACCTTCTTCCCAAACATCTCCATTAATGTTGAAGTAGTCAACACCTTGCTTCTTCCGATGTCCTCCTTGCTTGCGCACAATTTCCTCAAATTTCTTAGTTCCGGCAAGACTCTTGAAGACATCTCTCTCTATAATGCCTTCCAATAAATTGTTTTCTTGCTCAAGTGTAACTTGGCTAAGAGAATCATTAGTAGAATCAAGAGAGCTACTAGCAACAATATCATTTGATTTATGTTTAGCATTGTTGTTGCTAGAAGAAGAAACTTTCTTGCCTTTGTCACTAGTGTTCTTAGGTTTAACTTGTGGAACCAAAGTAGTGAAGACTAATCGTTTGTCTAGATAAGAGGAACTCTTCTTTCGAAGATAATCAGTGATTGCTTCTAGGAACTCATGCCCTTGTTGTAAATTTAGCTTCTCGAAGCGTTCAATTTATCTCTTATCATCATCATTCGATTTCTCTTGAGTAGCATGAAAATTAGCAAACTCATGTTTAGCATTATCAGTAGTCTTATCAAGTAGCAAGTCATCTTCTCCTAACAATTCATCCTCATGACTATGAAAGTCAAAATACCCGGGGTGTGACACCTTGGGGCCTTTTGCGATGAAGCAGTTTCCAAGCCCTTCATTTGGTGAATCGAATATGTCGTAGGAGTTGGAGGAAACAAGTAAAATGTCGGCAACACCTTCATCTTTACTATAGTCAGAGTTGGAGTGGTAGCTTCTCTTGGATTGGTTGTCATATTCGTAGCCAGAAACCCGTTCACCAACATGAGCTTGATGTCTTTTTCTAGAGCTACTCTTGGTGTATTTGTCCTTCTTCCTCGATTCCTTGCCTCTCTGGGAGTGTCTTCGTTCATATTCATGTTCTCTATTCCTTCTCTCTCTGTGAGGTGACTCATCTCTTGAGCTTCGTCTTTGAGGTGACTCTCCTCTTCGTTTGTAGGGTGCCACACTCATTGCAGTAGTGTCCGGGCTTCCCATAGTTGTAGCAGTTTAGGTCACGATTGGACGAACGCTTCTCATCATGTCTTGAGCTTCAGCTTCTCTCTTTGCTTCTACTCTTGTAGAACTTGTTGAATTTCCTGACCATGAGGCTTATCTGTTCGTTGGTAACAAGGTTGTCACTTGAAGTAGCGGGAGCATTGACTGAAGCTTTGTAAGCTCCGCTTCACTTGTAGTGCAACTCATCCTTGTCTTTGAGAGACATTTCATGAGCAAAAATCCTTCCAATGACTTCAGTAGGCTTGACTTGTAGTGCAGTTGAATATCATGTAATAATCTTCTGCATTGAATTGCAACATCTTCAATTCTTCCACTATCGCATCACGATCTGGTTCTCTCCCTTCTCCGAAGAAATCACCTTGCACACTAACACGAACAATACCCCATACGACAGGATTATAACCAAGAAGATGCATTTTCATCTTATGCTTCCAACTAGCAAAATTAGTTCCATCAAAGTATGGACCTCTATGGTGATAACTTCCCTCACTAAACACCATACTCTCCTAGGTTTTGAAACCAACGCAATGGCGACCAAAGCTCTGATACCACTTGTAGGATCGAAAGTATGTCTAGAGGGGGGTGATTAGGCTACTTGATAAGATAAAAACTTAGCCATTTCCCAATTTTTAGTGTGGGACAGTTTTAGCAACTACGACTAGTCAAGTACACCCTACACGTGCACATCTACGAGTATATTGCAGCGGAAAGTAAAACATACAAGTGTAATGTAAGGAAGGGTTGGGAGATCAAACGCACGAGGTTGACATGATGATTTTTCGCATGGTTCCGATAGGTGGCGCTATCGTAAGTGCATGTTAGTGGAGACTTCAACCCATGGAGGGTAACGACTGCGAGAGTCCACGGAGGGCTCCACGCACAAGGGGTCCATGAAGAAGCGGCCTTGTCTATTCCACCATGGATTCCGTCCACACAAGACTAGCCTCACTTGCGGTAGATCTTCACGAAATACCCAATCTCCTTGCCATTACAAACATCTTGATTCAACTCCACAAGACGAAGTAGGAGGCTCCCAAGAGACACCTAACCAATCTAGGAGGCACCACCCTTCAAATGGTAATAGATGTGGTAGAATGATGAACTCCTTTCTCTTGTGCTTCTAAAGATAGTTTCCTCAACACTCAATCATTCTCTCTCAGATTTGGCAGGGGTAGGAGAGATTGATCTTGTGGAAATCAAGTTGGGGAGGCTAGAAACAAAATCTCTTGATCACAACACATGAATAGGTGGCTGTCTCTCAGAAACATGAATCCGGCAATGAAGTGTGTGTTCTGGGTGCTTCCTCTATGAATGAGAGGTAGGTGGAGGGGTATATATAGGAAGCACACCAAATCCAATCTTTACAACATGATTGACCAACTCAGTGACACCGAAGTTACAAACTCAAAGGTATCGACTTGCTCAAAAGGCAGTAACTTTGAATCTTGGTGGAACTAATATACATAACTCGATGGCAGAGAAAAGGTGACTAACGGTCAGATTACACAAATCAGAATTTCCGATTTTGTATACTGAGGCAACAGAAAGTTTGTCACCTGAACTTGGTAGTACCGGTGTAGTTTCGGTTGCATCGAAGTGGTAGGGTTAGGCTGGGATCTGTCTAAGTCCGAAATCTGTAGAGCCGAGTGGAAATTGTTGGTGGCACCGATTTTGGATATTTGGCTTGGGACATATATATTCTGTGGAGGACTGGCTGATTCTTTTTGTTGGCTAACTGTAAGCACTTGAGCAACCAATTCATCATAACACCTCATCCCCTTTTAACAGTATTGCCTTTCCTATGGATTCAAATGTGATTTCTCATGAAGTGTAAAATGAAGATTCTTCTAGCTTGAAGCTCTAACCAATCTTGTTTATTCCTTCATCAAGGGGCATCTCCACTCAATCGTATAGACAAAGCATATTTTGAACTTTCCTCAAATATACTTGGAAAAACTCATTAGTCCAATGATGCATATGTTGTGATTAATTACCTAAACCACCTTAGGGAGCAAATGTGCTTTCAAAAGTGTTTATTTTCTGCTGCCATATTTGTTGACCAGCATGTGTAGGGTGCACTAGACTAGTTAGAATCACTAAAATCTTCCAACCATTAAATTGGGAAAAGGCTAGGATTTTAATTGTGGAAGGAGTCTATTCATCCCCCCTCTAGACACATCTTCTATCGATGTGTCAATTGGTATGTGAGCAAGGTCTCCAAAACTTTGGTTTAAACACCATTGGATGAATATGGATGTGCCTAGTTTGGGGGAATATTAGTTGTAGAGTACCTATTCTTGATGGTGAATATTTTAGACAATGGAAAGATGAAATGCTTGATATATTTGATAAATTCCATTTGCTCAAATATGTTAAATATCCCCATGAGCCTCCCATTCATCCTTTGCATCCTTCTCATGATCAAGAAATGTGCTTAATCAATATGCTTGGAAATCTTCAAATTGTTAATCTAATCATTAGAGGAGTGCCAAGAAATGTGCTTAATCAATTGAAAATTTTTGAGTGGGCTCACACTTTGTGGAAAGTCTTAGAGAAAAGATATCTCGGCTATTCACTGAAAAATCTTGAGATCATTTTCCATAAGTGTGTTGCCTTTCACAAAATGAAGCCAACCGAGCCTAATTTTGATAAATTCCATTTTGAGCTTTGTGACCTCATGCGTACTAAAGGAGATGTCATTACCATTAACAATGCCATTGTTGAAGCCATTTGCATCCATAAATATGAATATTGTCATAGTCAAAATTCTAATGAAACTCTTGTTTCTTATGACGAGGGTATTTTGTGTGCCGATGATAATGTGGAGCATGGCTACTACGATGAAGATGAAGAGTTTGACATCGAGTATGAGAATATTATGAGGAACCTTAGTCTTATGGCCAATATTAGAGACTACATGGCTGGTGGAAAGGAGTGGGTTCTCTGCAGTGGATGCACCGATCACATGAGTGCAGATAAAGACATGTATAGATCACCGATTTCACTAAATAATCCAAACCCCGTACATGTATTATTGAAGAATCTTCAAAAGGTTGGTTATTGTATAGAAGGTTATGACATGTAGGTATGCGTAACCTTGACAAGCTTATCAAAGGTGATCATATTCTTGGTGTTAGATATGTTATCTTTGATAAAGATAGACTTTGTAGTGTTTGTCAAGCAGGAAAGCAAGTTGGTGGAAGTCATCCCATGAAGATCATCACGACTACAAGAAGGCCACTCGCGATGCTTCACATGAATCTGTTTGGTCCCAATGCTTACAAGAGCCTCAGAGGAAATTGATATGGTTTAGTCATTATTGAATATTTTTCCAGATTTACGTGGGTATTCTTTCTGGATGATAAGTTGCACGTACAAATGATCTTCAAGAAGTTCACTCGGAAAGCTCAAAATCAGTTTGAAGGGAAGTTCAAGAAAGTTTGGAGCGATAATAGAACGGAGTTCAAGTAAAGTATTATGGATACTTTTCTTGATGAAGAAGGTATTTCACATGAATTCTCGGCGACGTACACACCTCAACAAAATGGAGTCGTTGAGAGGAAGAACCGGACTCTCATAGAGATGGATAGAACGATGCTTGATGAATACAAGACGCCAAGACACTTTTGGGAAGAAGCCGTGGAAACAACTTGCCATGCAATAAACCGACCCAACTTACACAAGCTTCTCGGTAAAACAGCATACGAGGTACTCACCGGTAACAGACCCCAAGTTGCATATTTTCGAGTATTCCGATCTATGTGCTACATTCTTGAATAGCATCATAACTCTAAATTTTCTCCTAAATCTCATGAAGGTTTCCTACTTGGTTACGGATCAAACTCTCACACTTACCACATCTACAACAGCTTCACTCAAAAATTTGAAGAGAGGGAAGATGTCAAGTTTGATGAATCTTATGGTTCGCAAGTCGAACAATTGCCAAATGATGTAGGAGATAAGGAAGATTCAGAAGCCATCCAAGATCTACCTATCGGCAAGATTCGTCCCATGGAGGTGAAGGAAAGTACTTCATCAATTCAAGTGGAAGCCCCTACCTCGCGTCAAGGCGAACCACAAGACGACATGGGGGCATCCACAAGCAGTACACGACACTATGAAAAAGAAGAAGAAGTACATCACCATGATCCACCTCAACCTTATTCACCACCACCTTAGGGAGTTGACACTATCAACGGCGATGTGCAAGATTATGACGATGAAGAAGCTCCACCATCCAACAAGAAGAAGCTATCATGAGTTCGAGGAAGAGTGGATAAAGATTATTTGCTGAATGAAATCTTCAGTGACATAAAAACCGGGAGAATCACTCGCTCTAAATCTTGTTTACCTAACTTCTGCGAGCATTATTCTTTCATCTCTAGGATTATTTCTTTGAAGGTATAAGCAGCCCTTCAAGAACCATATTGGGTGAATGCCATGCACGAGGAGCTACACAACTTCGAGAGGAATCAAGTGTGGACACTTGTTGCAAAGCCCGAAGGAGAGCAAAACATCATTGGTACAAGTTGGGTGTTTCGTAACAAGCAAGATGAAGATGGACAAGTTGTATGCGACAAGGCGCGTCTTGTAGCCCAAGGATACATGCAAGTCGAAGGTATGGACTATAATGAGACTTATGCCCCCGTTGCTAGACTTGAAGCCTTTCGCATTCTTATCGCTTATGCCAATCACCATGATATCACTCTTTACCAAATGGATATTAAAAGTGCTTTTCTACATGGTGAAACTGAGAATGAGGTTTATGTCAAACAGCCTCCCGAATTGGTGAACCCTATGAAAGATAATCATGTTTACAAACATTGTAAAGCTTTATATGGTCTAAAACAAGCCCGTAGAGCTTGGTACAAATGACTAACGAAGTTTCTCATAGAAAACGGTTTTGATATAGGTAAATTGATGTGACCTTATTCACTAAAAGAGTTAACGGTGAACTATTTGTGTGCGAAATATATGTGGATGATATTATCTTTGTTTCTACTAACCCACATTTTAGTGAAAAGTTTGGAAAGTTGATGTCAGAGAAATATGAGATATCAATGTTGCGCAAACTTAAATTCTTCCTTGGGTTGGAAATCAAACAATCGAGAGAAGGTACGTTTATCTCTCTAACCAAGTACACCAAGGACTTAATCAGGAAGTTCAATATGCAAGTGTCCAAAGGTATGAGAACCCCCATGCCTACTAGTGGACATATTGACCTCACTAAGGAGGACAAACCAGTTGATCAAAGATTTTATCGATCAATGATTGGTTCATTGCTATATCTATGTGCCTCCCATCCTGATATCATGTTGAGTGTTTGCATGTTTGCCTGATAACAAGCAGCACCTAAATAGTGTCATCTATTGGCTGTTAAAAGAATCGTGAGGTACCTAATACATACACCAAACATTGGCATACGGTATCCCAAGGGATCTTCTTTTAATTTTATTGGGTATTCCAACATGGACTATGCCGACGACAAGGTTGATAGAAAATCCACCTCAAATACATGTCAATTTCTTGGGAGACCTCTTATGTCTTGGTCATCCAAGAAACAAAACTCGGTATCTTTATCTACCGCCGAAGCTGAATATATAGCTGTCGGATCATGCAGTGCGTAATTACTATGGATGACTCAAACTCTTAGCGATTATGGCATTCATGTTAGAAATGTTTCATTGTTGTGTGACAATGGAAGTGCTACTAAAATTTCCTACAATCATGTGCAACATTCTCGAAAAAAACATATTCAAGCGTGACATCATTTCATTCATTGTCATGTTCGTAAAGAAGATATAGATCTTAAGCATGTTCGTACCGATAAACAATTAGCTAATATGTTTTATGAACCACTTGATGAGAAAGTATTTTGTCATTTGAGGAGTGAGTTGAACATCATTGATGCTACAAACTTGAGCTAGACTCACTCGGATGCATGCAAGGGCATGAGCTTGATTGTCCATTCCATGATGCTATTGATTTGACACTATCTTATATCTGGGAAAACTATGCTCCCTTTTATTGCATCTAACCTTTTGTAGGTACTTGAAAGATATACACTCCACAAGATTGCCATCAACTCACATCAAAAGCAATCTTGTCATAGCCAAGTATCAATAACCCCTTCTTGGGAGGTGGAGGAAGAAGACACCAAAATCATCTCGGCAATTATATGATAATGAAATTCACTCGTGTCATTTGGATATATTATGTTCTTCCTTTCATGACTAACCATTGTAGGTCAAAAGTGAACCAAAACAACATAGATAGCTCCCAACTGAAGATGTTCTTCATCAATGTTGAGCATCCACAACAAGTTGACCTACATGCCACATCATCAACATCACTCAAAGGTATGTACTCATATCCTGGATAAAGCTTTGAACCAAGTCATGAGGTAAAGCAACTCAAGTGATATGAAGACACTAAAATTCTAAATCAAAAAATGCTAACCCCATTTATGTGCTTAACGATGAGTATGACCTATGATCAAGCATTCTTGCTTGACTCCTCAAGTCAAATACTCTAATATAGGTGACCTAGTCACCGCCCTACATTTAGATAGAGTTTTCTGTATGGTACACAATTTTCATTGCATACTTCCTTGAGCCATACAACTCTCATCTATATGTATGTACATTTTCGAAAAAACTTATTATTTGTTGTTATTTAATGTTTTATTTCACAATTGGAATATTATAATAATCTAAATATTGTTCTAACCAATCTGTTTAGATTTTTTTTGTCTACTTTTAGTTAAGGAGTTGATTTTCAATGCAACTCGGTTTCACCGTTGTGGGAAACTCGGTCCAATCGACTTCTCCCAGAGGCCTGTTAATCATTCACGGTTCTATCAAACCATATTGCCTGGGTGACTCCGAAACTTATCACTGCCTAAGTTGTTCAGATATTTTGTGGACTTTTACCTTAGGGGGAGAAAGATTTTCAATGATCCCAAGTTTCATTGCCACCTAAGATCTTATTGAAAGTTTTATGAAACAATATTAGTTTTAGCATAATCTTCTAGGGGGAGAATCCCTCAATGATCCCACAATATAAGAGGGAGAAACATCAAGGATCCCAAACATAGGGGGATATAGTTCAAGGAACTCTTATCCATATTAAGGGGGGAACGTTCAATGAACCCTTTCCTACTTCTTAAGGGGGAGGAAAGTCAAATTCAAGGAACCCTTATCAATGAGAGAAGAATCCAAGATCCGTTTCTCTCAATGAGCCCTTACCCTCTGACATTTTTGGCAATTAAAGCCAAAGTGGGAGAAATGTCAAAGCTAAAATGAACCTATATAAAGGAGAGAGATATCGCTAATAAGCTTACACAAATTAGGGAGAAATATCAATAGGGGGAGATATATGTTCCTAAGGGGAGATGTAACAAACCTTACCTATTAATGGGGAGAGAGATAAAATTGTTTCAGATATCAATGCTATTGGATTGAACTTCTCTTACCCTACCTACTCCCAATATCTACATGCTATGATTTAGGGAGAGGTAATTCTTACATATTCATCCTTAGGGGAGAAAGTTCTAGATTCTCTTGGAGACATATCTATCATCAAATCAGATTTTCCAATATGTCTTCAACATCTTGGTACTTTTGAAGCTCTTTGCATCTTTACAATAGAGTACTCTTGTTATCTAACATTTGTTTTCCCAAGTGTACTCCTACTACTAAGGCACTCAAGAACTTCAAGGTACGTATATGCATCATATCCTTGTTCTTCATGATTGTCGTGGTATTTCCGGGACAGATGCTAGGGGTGGCTTAGTTCGTGGTTTGGGGCCGACGAGCTCTGACGACATCTCGGAACGGGTGTAGGTGCAACACACATGATGGTGATCTACCTAGGTTCAGGGCCCTCCGGTGAGGTAAAATTCCTAGTCATGCCCGTGTTACTATATGGGAATCACAATACAAATGGTGCTCCTTGAGTTGTTCGTGAGGAGGGAGACTGAGCTCTAGCTGACGACCGCGTTGCCCCAGTGGTGTTCTACGTGTGGGGTTGGACGGGTCGAATATCTGTCAGGCCCTCTCTCGAGGGGTTGGTGTTTGGATTTATAGTCCAGCCGAGAGTGTATAGTAGTAAGGGTAGGAAAGAAGGTGGGGTCGGCTGCCAACCTCTCTAGCTAGCCACAGGGCCCGCCGGCTGTCGAGTCTTTATTGGCACGCGGCCTGCCGGCCATGTGCATGAGCGGCTGACACGCCGAGTCGTGAGGGCGCAAGCAAGAGGGAACGTGTCTACATGACCATCTCGCCCACTCAGTGTCGGTGGTGATGGGGACCCTGTAGCCTCGCTGACCCTTTCATCATCACGTCGCGGCCATGCCAAATATTTCAGCGCGTACTAGTGCCATGACAGCCTTTACATCATTTGTCTTGTCTCGCCTTCGTACGGAGGTACGGCCATATGGGATGGGAGTTGGCCGTTCGGCTGGAGACGGGCCAGCCGGCAGGCCAAATCCCTCCAATGGGCCTGACACGCGTTGGCCAGGTGTGCCGGCTATCGCCAGCTAGCCAGGAGCCCGTTGGTCAAGTGGGACGGCTATCGACAACGACCTGGGGGGCGAGGCAGACCCAAAATGTCTTTGAGACAGCTACTCTCCGTTCTTGGTATGCCCAGGGGTAATATCTTCATCAGTAGTCCTCGAGACAATTGGGGTCTGCAGGCCTCCAGACGAGGGGGCCCAACGGTTTTCCCCCTGCGCCCGAAAGAGTTGTCGAGGACGGACGACCGGCCAAGGCCGACATGCGGCGAGGTGTCTTCTAGTCAGCTGGAGCGGCAGCCGGCCAAGGCCACAGCCGATGGTGACCCAGCCGACCGTCGGGGCACCTCAGGTTCCGTAGCATCACTTTGATTCTTGCGCTGACTAGCGAGCGCCATGTGTGGATCAGTGGTGGGCGGTGGGCCCGCCACTACCCGCACGACGGGATGTCACTATAGGCCTGGCCTAACGTGCCTTGGCCCATGCATTGATTTACTGCGTTGTGGGCCGCCAGTCGGTGTTCCCCTACGCTTTATTGCGCGGGGATCATGGGTAAGTGGGGGTCGAGGGCACAACCGATCCCACTCCCCCATCTCCTGGGGGCTTCAAAAGGGGAAGGGGGAGGTCGGTTTTGCCATTGCCTCCCCTCCCTCCCGCAACCTTCGAGTTCTCTCGCCATGGCTCTCCGCCTCCTTCCTTCCTCCATGCGCCCGTAGCGCTTCACCACGGTCGATCCGTTGGGGGGGGGGCTTCTCGCTCTCCTTCTCTCGTTCAGCTCACCGCCGGCGGCCGAGGAGATGGCCTCGCTTCCCGTCGGCTTGTGGGAGGGATCTGTCATCACCAAGGGTAACATCGAGTACCTCCGGCGGACGCGGAAGCTTCCGTCCGAGGAACTCGTCGAGGCCCGCGCGCCCGGATTGGAGAGCATGATGAAGCCCCGCCCCATCGAGCGTGTTGTCTTCGGTACCCACTTTATTGTTGGCTTCGGTCTACCAAGGAGCTTCTTTCTTCTACAGTTCCTCGTGTTTTATGGGTTCCAGGTGCATCATCTGGGCCCTAACTCCATCTTGAATCTCGCGTGTTTCGCCACGCTATGCGAGGCGTACTTGGGCTTCTTGCCCTTTCCGTCCTTCTTCCTCCACCGTTTTCATTTCCGCGCCCAGATGCACCGCGACGTGTCGTACTCCTGCGGTGGTGTATTGACAGGGCGGCCGACCACTTTTGAAGATGAAGTGGAAGGAGTCCTCCAAGCAGTGGCAACATAGCTTCTTCTACGTCCGTAGCATAGGCCTGGGGCGCGATTGGGTAACCCTCCTGCCCCTCTCTGACGAGCTGCCGACTGGAGAGCACTCGAACCTTGATGTGCACTCCGACAAGCTGGCGGTGATTGCTAGCAGGATGCAGGAGCTCTAGACTTCGACGGGCCTGGTGGCCCCGGACCAACTGGCGGCCTTCGTCTCCTGCCGACTGTTGCCGCTGCAAGCGAGGCCGCACTGGATGTGCGACATGAGCGGCCGCAAGGACCCGAGCCATCTGTCAATGGTGGAGTTGCCGTTGGACAAGGTGGCCGCCCGGGTGAATAGCATCACCAACTTTCAGTTGGACGAGGAAGAGTGGAGCTTCGACCTGGAGCCGTTCCACCGCAACAACCGGGTACCGGCCGTAAGTCTTCGGCCACATGGAGTTGTTCCCCTTTTATTTCTTATTGGCAGCAATTAACGTGTGGCTATGATTCTCCGCAGCTTTTGGTTCAGTAGAGCACGCCAGACGGCCATAATCCATAGCACTTCGACCCAGACCAGGAGGAGTCCGATTCCGAGGACTTCGAGTCAGACGGGGATGGCTTCGAGGGCCCCGAAGGCTAGGGTGCGCCAGAGGCAGAGGAGGATGAGATGGACGAGGGTGACGAGGTGGACGAGCCGGCCGGCACCACAACTGGCGAGGCGGGGACATCGCGCCATCCTCCCAAAGGGTCCGTCAAGGACTGGGCGGACGATGACGACGACGAGCTACAAGTGTTGGAGGTGGCGCTAACTATGACAGGGCCGCGTTGGTGCCGGCGACGCGGAAGGAATGTGGAGCTGCCAGGTGGAGGCTGGCTGGCTGTCACCCAGCCGGCCCGTTGCCAGATAGCAGAAGAATGTCGTCGAGATAAGCGGAAGGTCGGCGGTTCGGTCGATGTCCTGGTCGCCAAGAAGACTCGATCGGCGGTCCTGCTGGAGGGCGCCCCTCTGCCTGCACGGAGGAGGCTCGGGCGGGGGCCCCGCGACATCCCCCTTGGCCCCAGGTAAGATCTCTCTCGAGGCTCGTGCCTCACTCTTTTCTTCATTGCCGCGGGGCGTTTGAGCTCGTGTTCGTTTACTTTGTGTCTGCATTGATGCCATTATGTTGCCAGCGGCGGAGGTGTCGGCCCTCGAGGCCGAGCAGGTTGCGTCACTC
Organism: Hordeum vulgare subsp. vulgare; assembly: GCF_904849725.1. Taxonomy (NCBI): domain Eukaryota; kingdom Viridiplantae; phylum Streptophyta; class Magnoliopsida; order Poales; family Poaceae; genus Hordeum; species Hordeum vulgare. The sequence continues at coordinate 292,805,921 of NC_058520.1, read as the reverse complement.
GCCGTGGAGCATGCGGCGACGGCGCGGCTCGAGCGGGAGCACCGTGCGAAGGGCAAGGCCATATCGGCTGCGGGAGCCGGCGTGGACGACCCCTTGGCCAAGGCGATAAGTGATGCCGCGGGGATGATGGGCCCTCAGGCTCGCGCCGGGGGGCCTCTCCTATGTTTCTGGAGGTTCACCTGGAGCCACCCACAGAGGTAATGGCACCACCGGATGGCGAGCCGTCGGTCCAGGAGGTGGCCCATTCCGCATCCGACCCAAGGAAGTGGATCGGGCCCGAGGCTGATGCTACTGCGCACCCACTCGGTGTTTTCCCTAAGATTCGGGTTGGCTGTGTGGCTTCACAGCAACGGGGCCAAATCTTATCTGCTTCATGTTGTTGTGGTCTTTACCCGGCTCCTTAGTTGATTTTTGTGCATCGGCGGCCATTCCCACGGCCGAGGTGGAGGTGCTGCGTCAGTCACTCTCTGTTGTCCAGGGCAAGCGCAATGAGATCGCTGGGGAGCTTGACCGGCTAGAGAAAGACCTGAGCGCCCAACGGGCGGGCACGGCGACACTGAGGGCGAAGGTGCAGCGACTTGCCGGTGCGATTTAGGCGGAGAAGGTGGCGAAGGAGGCGGCACGACATGCGTCAGTTACGAGTGATGAGGCGGCGGCCCTCCGGGCCGAGGTGGCTTGGCTATGTGAAGAGACGCGCCGAGCTATGGAGCTCAAGATGACAGCAGATCGGGAGGCGGCCGATACCCTCGGTCTTCTTCGTGGGTTGGAGGCACCTTTGCTGCTAAGCATCGTTGCCTTTGCTTCTTATGCTTTGCCAGCCTCCCCCTTTTTCTTATATTCTTCCTATGGGCCAGCTCGCTTCTCAGGGACGCAGGCGGGTCGAGCATGTTGTGGAGGCCCGCCGGGAAGAGCAGCGCCGAGCCGGCTACGAGCCAATTGAGGATGCCAGCTGATCGATGGAGGACATGCCGCATGCATGCAAGACCCGGGTGGACTACCTTAGAGCCCTTTGGGATTGGCTTGTGAGGGCGGGCCAGAGCGTTGTTCGGGCCCTTTGACCCGACCACGCAGAGGGGGTTCCTGAGAGCCGGGTCGCGACGTGGCTGGAGCATGATGTGGATCGTTTTGACGCGTGGAGGTCGTCGGCTGCGAGTTGTGGCGCCAGGACCGCCTTGACCTTCGCCCCCTCCTGGAACTCAGGCATCAACCTGGACCAGCTGAGCACCATGAGGGCAGCGTTGCAGGTGGAGCTGGTGCGGCGCGGGGAGGCCATCGGCTTTGAGCCCACGAGCTTGCCAGCTACGTGGCGCTGGATTCCTACTTCCCCAACCTAGGCAAGGACAATGTTCCCCTCCTGGAGCACGACTACGGCATTCCCATCACCACCGACGATGAAGAGGTGGCGTCCAGCTCGGAGGAGCCGGAAGGCGATGGTGGAGCCACCGAGACGGCTGCCGAGGGCGCGACTGAATCTTCCGCCCAAGGGACCCAGTCGCCTATCGGTGATGCCGAGGTGCCATCGACTCGGGACGGCGGAGTGGCGCCGACTGGCAACGTGGAGGTGTCACCGACTGGTGAGGTGGAGGCCAGCCAGGAAGCGCCATCGGCCCCCTACGCTTAGACGAGCTAGACGACCACGCCGGCTGGGACCGGGAGGCGGCGCCGTTGTTGCCGCATGTCATCTTTCATGCTTTCCTCAAAACTGCAAGTTTGTTATGGACAAGTCCACCCACTGGGGGTGTATGTTTTTATTGTAACGTACTCTTGGCCTTGTGCCACTATCCTTTTATTTAAGCACCACACTTTTAATTTTAATCAGTTGTCATCTGCCCTTTCGTTCGTTATCTTTCCTTGCTTTGGTCCTTTTTTTCCCATGTGCCCCGCTCCTTTGCCTTTTTTCTTGTCGGCCAGCCGGCTTGCAAACAGTGGCCATGCAAGGAGTGAGCTGCCGGAGGTGGGGTGTTGGTACTTTGGATTTTTGCAAGTTGGATTTTTGAACGGACTGGGCAGCACGGCTGAACCCGACCCGCCCCATTTCAATATTTCCCATAAACCCCGCCCCTTTAGTGTGTGCGCTCGCCGGCTGGCCAACCAAGTTGTGTTCTGCAGCCGGCTAGGGTTAAGCCGCACAGGGGGAGGAGTTATGGTACTTTACCGAGCTGGGGTGTGGATTGGGTGATCCGGCAGTCCCCGGGCCGGCTGGGCTAACTCGGGGGCAACCGACAAATAGGAAATACTTCGACCATATTTCGGATGGGAAAGGGAGTCCCCGAGTCTTGCTCAGAGGTGCCAGCTATTAATCGGTTGAAAGTAGGGCAGATACATAAATGCACTTTTCAGGTGTAAAACAGGCGGAAGAGTTCTGCATTCTACGACCGCTTTGTTTTGGAGCCGGAGGCGTCCTTCTTGTTCTTTCCTGCCTTATGAGCATTGACCAATAGTAGGCATTATTGCTGACAGCTTTGCTAATGATGAACGGGCCCTCCCATGAGGCGGAAAGCTTGTGCTGGCCGGCTGTCCGTTGGATCAGCTAGAGCACCAGGTCACCCTCTCAGAATGAGAGTGGCTTGACCCGTCGGCTATGGTAGCGGCATAGGGCCTGCTGGTAAATAGTTGTTCTGGACAGCGCCATCTCATGTGCCTCGTCGAGGAGGTCAACGCCGTCTTCTCTAGCCTGCTTGGTGTAGGGTAAGCCGAGGAGAATGGAACTCAACATCAGTAGGGATGACTGCCTCGGCCCCATACACCAAGAAGAATGGGCTCAAACTGGTCGACTAGTTGGGCGTGGTTTGCAGGCTCCATAGCATAGCCGACAGTTCCTCAACCCAGGCGCCGGCCGAGCCCTTGAGCGATTCGACCAGCCTGGGCTTAAGGTTGTCCAAGATGAGGCTGTTTGCCCGCTCCGCCTAGCTGTTTGACTATGGGTGGGCCACGCACGCGAGGTACAACCAGATTCCTTCCTGGATCCAGTAGCGGGCGAGCGCTCCCTTGGTGAAATTGGTGCCATTGTGTGTGATGATGTTTTTGGGGTGGCCGTAGCGTAAGACAATGTCCTTGATGAACGTGATAGCCGTCGGGCCGTCAAGCTTCTTGATTGGCCTGGCCTCGATACATTTTGTGAGTTTGTCAATGGCCACCAGGAGATGTGTCACCCCTCCACGGGCGGTTTTGAATGGACCCATCATGCCCACGCCCCGCACGGCAAATGGCCATGTGAGGGGGATAGTTTGCAGAGCCGTGGCCGGCTGGTGACTGCGCGCCTTGAAGAACTGGCAGTCGTTTCATTTATCGACCAGTTCCTTGGCGTCCTTTAGAGCAGACGACCTGTAGAACCCGTGGTGGAAGGCCTTGGCCACCAGGGAGCACGAAGCCGCGTGGGGGACGCACTCGCCCTAGTGGATGTCGAGGAGGATCTCGTAGCCTTTATCGGGCTCGACACAGCGCTGGAAAACTCCAGACACGCTGCACTTGACAAGATCATTGTTGATGATGGTGTAGGCGGCGGAACGCCTTTGGATCAGTTAGGCCTCGACCTCGTTGACAGTCAGAGTGCCGCTTTCGAGGTACTCGAGGAAAGGTTGCGCCCAGGATGGGGCTGTGACCACAGTGAGCATGGCCACCGTGGCTGAGTCTCTTGGCACGGGGGCAGCAAGTGGCTGGCCGGCTACCGCAGTCCCTGAGTAGGGTGGGAAGGACCCCGTGGGAGGGAAGGAAGCCACCGAGCCGGCTGGAGCAGGTGGCGGGCCGCTCGAGTCCCAGCCGGCGGGGTGTCGGCAGTCCTTGAGTCGGCGTCGGCAGCCCCCGGGGCCGGCAGTGCAGCCCTTGGGTCTGCCGGGACGAAGATTGACTCGGACTTTGGAGAAGGTGTGATGGAGGGCTTGGGTAGGTGCTCCAAGGACAAGTCTCCTGGCATGGGCTGCCTGGTGGAGCCGGACTTTGCCAGCATGTCGGCGGCCTTATTGCCGACTCGAAGGATGTGGTGGAACTCACAACCCTCGAAACCGTTGGTCAGCTCCTGGACCAGGAAGCGATAGCTAGCCATTTTCGCATTTGTAGCGTCCCATTCGCCAGTGACTTGCTGCACCACCAGGTCGGAGTCGCCGAAGCAAAGGATGCGTCGAACCGCGATTTCCCTGGCCATCAGGAGGCCGTGGGTGAGAGCTTTGTACTCCACCACGTTGCTCGACGCAGCGAAGTGGATCTGCAGGACGTATTGTAGCAGGTCCCCCTTGGGGTGGAAAGAATAATGCCGGCTCCGAGGGCGGTGCGCATCTTCGAGCCGTCAAAGTGCATGCACCAATGGGTGGAGTCGGGAGGCGGCGGCAGGTACTCCATTTCTGCCCACTCAACGAGGAAGTCCGCCAAGGCTTGCAACTTGACGACGGTGCGGGACTCGTACTTGATGTCATGTCGGCCAGCTGGAGGGCCCACATGGTGATGCCAGCTGCGTCCCGGTTGCCCATGATCTCCCCAAGGGGAGCGGTGCTTACTAACATGACCGGGTGTCCCTGGAAGTAGGGCTTGAGCTTCTGGGCCACCAGGAACACACCGTAAGACATCTTCTGGTAGTGCGGGTAGTTTTGCTTGGAGGGGGACAGGACCTCGCTGAGGTAGTACACCGGTTGCTGGACCGGCTGGGCTCGGCCTGGCTCCGAGTGCTCTACAGACATGACGATGCTGACGACGCGGCTGGTTGCCGTGATGCAGAGCAGCATCGGCACTTTGTCTACCGATGCGGCCAGCACCGGCACGGTGGTCAGCGCGCGCTTGAGGTCGCACATGGCCTCGTCACCTTCGTCGCTCCAAACGAAGCCGTATGCTTTCTTCAGTAAGCATTAGAGTGGTAGGGCCTTCTTTACCAGCCGGCTGATGAAGCGACTGAACGAGGAGAGGCACCCGATGACCTTGTGGACGCTGGCCAGGTGTGTTGGCCAGGCCATTCGCTCGATAGAGCGAATCTTCTCCGTGTTCGCCTTGATCCCTCGGTTGGAAACAAGGAAACCGAGGGCCTGGCCGGCTGGTACGCCGAATACACACTTTTCCAGGTTCAACCGGATCTCAAACTCACGCAGGCTCGCGAACGTCTCTTTGACATCGTCTAGGAGGGTGTGGATTTCTTTGGTCTTGACCACAACATCATCTACGTAGACGTGTACGTTGCAACCAAGCGGCGTGTAGAGGCATCGCTACATGTAGCGCTAGAATGTGGCGTCGGCGTTTTTCAACCCGAACGTTATCGTAATATAGCAAAACGCCCCGAAGGGTGTGATGAAAGCTATTTTGAGCCTATCGGCTGTATTTAGCTTGATCTGGTGGTAGCCTGAATAGGCGTCGACGAAGGACAATAGCTCTCAGTCGGCTGTCGAGTCGATCACTTGATCGATATTAGGCAGAGTAAATGGGTCCTTGGAGCATGCCTTGTTTAGGCTCGTGTAGTCGATACACATGCACCAAGTCTTATTTTTCTTCAGCACGAGGACGGATTTCGACAACCAGTCCGGGTGGAAGACTTCCATGATGAAGCCGGCTGCTAGTAGCTGGGCGACTTCTTCACCGATGGTTTTCCGCTTCTCCTCTGAGAAGCTGCGTAGGGGTTGCCTAACCGGTTTCGCGTCCGTCCGAACATGGAGAAAGTGCTCGGCGAACTTCCTCGGGACCCCTGGCATGTCCTTTGGGAACCATGCAATGATATCCCAATTCTCATGTAGGAAGTCGACGAGCTCGCTTTCCTATTTTTCGCTGAGGCCGCCCCCCACCAAGACGTACTTACCGCTGGGGTCAGCCGGGTCCACAGGGACCTTCTTGGTGTCGTTTCTGGTGGCTGGCTGTAACTGGGCTTCCGCAGCTGGATGGTTCAGCTTGGGCTCTGGCATGGCCACCGGCTCGCGGGCGAGGGACACGAGCCGGTCGATCTGTCGACGCTCCTCGGCAATGACGAGCAACTTGTCTGGCTTGGAACTGTCCAGAGCACACTCAGTTGACTTCTTGTAGTTGCCATCAACGATTATGATTCTGTGAGGGCTTGGCATCTTCATCTTCAGGAAGCCATAATGCGGGACCGCCATGAATTTACCCAGGCACGGCCAGCCCAAGATGGCCTGGTAGGAGCTGGTGAGGTTGACGACCTCGAACCAGCTCGGCTCATGGCGGAAGTTCTTCGACGAACCGAACAACACGTCCAGTCGGACCTTGCCAATCGGCAAGCAAGAGTGGCTGGGGACGATGTCGTGGAACACCGTCCGAGTCGGCTGGAGCTCGGACTCCAGAATGTCGAGCTTCTCCATGGTGTCGCGGTAGAGGATGTTGATGATGCTACCGCCGTCAACGAGCACCCGCGTGACGTGACACGTGTAGCATCGGGAGACAAAGGTGGGATCCAGAACCAGCGCGTAGCCGCCTGGCATCGGCATCACAGCCGGATGGTCCTCGCGGGCCCAGGTGACCGGCTTTTATGTCATCATGCTCGCTGGTGAAGATGACATAGGTTGCGTCCTGATGAGGATATTCGTTGCGGGCCCCGCCGGCTCCTAGAGCGGAAGGCGGCAGAGCCTCACCACGTGCGATCTTGGTTAATTAGCTGCACTAGCCGGCGGTGTGCGTCGCCATCTTGGCCCCACTTTGGAATTTGCAGGGGCCGTCGAGCATGGCCTCGAAGGTGTACTTGGCCTGCCATGGCTACTTGCCTTCGTTGGTATGATGGCTTCGACTGGAGCCTTGGCCGTCGGCCATGCGACCATCCTCGACGGCCACGACATGACGGGTACCCTAGCGAGCATCCGGCTGGTCGACCTTGCACTTGCCTTGATCTGGTTGGGATCGTGTGGCTGCAGTGGTGGTGGCCGGCTTGCCGGCCGCGTTGACGAGCACGGGGACCTTTATGGAAGACTCGTCCACGGTGTACTGGTCAACGACAGCCATCAGTTGCGCGAGGGTTGAGGGTTCCCGGGGCATGAGCTTGTTCTTGAGGAGGGTGCCCTCTCGGCAGCTATTGATAAAGTATTGGATCTCCTGCACCTCATGGACACCCTCGCAGGAGTTGCGGATCTCGGTGGACCACATGAGGTAGTCGCGCAGTGGCTCGGCCGGTCCCTATATGCACAGGGCAAGCTGCCGGGGCCAACCAGGTCGCTTGTACATGTCGGTGAAGTTGCGTACAAACACCTCGTGGAAGTCTAGCCAGCCGTTTATGCTGCCAGCCGAAAATCTGTTAAGCCAGGTCCGGGCCAAATCGAGAAGCATGAGGGGCGCATAGTGTACTGCTACACGCTTGTTTCTGCCGGCGATGTCGACGTCGGTGGTGTAGTCGGTCAACCAATCCTTAGGCTTGGTTTAACCATTCTACTTGGGGGTGTCGCGCGCCAAGGTGAAGCCCTTGGGGAAAGGATCCTTGAGGATGCGCGGCCCGAAACACGACGGGCCGGCAGTGCCTTCGTCCTCAACGGCGTGGAATTTAGCGAGACTCTCTAGGCGGAAACGCGCGTCCTGGTCATCAAGCTCGTGCACGCCGATTCGCTCGTACCCCGGCACGCAAGGCGCCGCTGACTGATCACGCTCCTCGCGCCGGTTGCTTCGTGCCGACTACTGGTCGGCTTGGCTAGCCCGCACCCGCTTGCGGCTGTCGACAACTGTCCGGCTATTGTCCCGTCGGCCGTGGCTGCCCGCCTGTCGGCTGCCGCGGCGGTGGTGGGTGTTGGCAGGTGAAGATGCCTAGTTCGTCTCCCTCCAGTCAGCTATGAGCTGGCCGGTGTCATCGTAGGTCCTTGAGCGGGATCCAGCCGAATCACGAGACGACTGGGTTGGCTGGGCCTGCTGTGCATTGGTGGACTCTATGAGGACGCGGATGCGCTCCTGCTGCGCATCGCGGGCCGGACACTCGAGCCCTTCCAGCTCGCTGATGGCAGCCTGCTCAGCTCGCATGTTCTTGATGGGGGTATCGTAGACGGGGCGCTCGCCGGCCAGCTCCTGGCGGACGGTTCGTCCGCTGCGTGCACGTACGATATCTGGCTAGGCCCGGGGGCAGCCGACGTGAGACCATGGGCCGCATTGAAGTTGCACCGAGTGGCCTCAAACTCACGCTGGGTCCCTCTAGTGCCTCCACCTTGCGGAGCAGCTACAGGAGGTAGGTGTAGAGCTCTTGGGTGGCGACCGTCGGGTCGGCCACCGCAGGGGTGGAGGTGCGGATCGTGTCCACCGTCGTGTGAATCGGGATTCGGTATTCGAACGCGCCGCCTAGCAAGGTGGAAGTGAGCACCTCCACATGGTCGCATAGATCGTCGATGCTACGGGAGAGGTCGATGTTGCCAGCTAGCGGCAGCTTGCCACAGCTGAGCACCTCAGTGGGGTAGCTGTCCATGATGACCGCAAAGGAGATGTGGTGCGAGCCAAATGGGTGATGGAGCTGTCAATGGGGAATGCCGCGTCCCCGGGAGGGCGGGCGTGGTCGTTGACACAGTTAAGCGCGCCGTAGCGCATGACCAAGCTGTTCGCCAAGCGCTAGCCAGAATAGGTGAAGGGTCCCGCTCGAAACATTACTCCGACCGACATCGTTGTCGGCCCCATGGTGGGCCCAAACTATCGTGGTATTTCCGGGACAAATGCCAGGGGGTGGCTTAGTTCGTGGTTTGGGGCCGATGGACGCCGATGGCATCTGGGAACGGGTGTAGGCGCAACACACATGACGCCAATCTACCCAGGTTCAGGGCCCTCCAGCGAGATAAAACCCCTAGTCCTGCATGTGTGACTATATGTGAATCACAGTAGATATGGTGCTCCTTGAGCTGTTCGCGAGGAGGGAGACAAAGCTCTAGTTGCCGATCTCGCTTCCCCATTGGTGTTCAATGTGGGGGGTTGGACGGGTCGAATATCTGCCAGCCCCTCTCTCGAGTGGCTGGGGTTTGACTTTATAGTCTAGCCAAGAGCGTATAGTAGTAAGGGTAGGACAGGAGGTGGGGTCCGGCTGCCAGCCTCTTTGGATGGCTGCGGGTCCCGCTGGCTGTCGACAATTCTCAAGCACGGGGCCCGCCGTCCGTGTGCATCAGTGGCTGACACGCTGAGTCGTCATGGCGTAGGCAAGGGGGGGGAATGTGGCTACATGGTCGTCTCGCCCGGTCAGTGTCGGCGGTCACGGGGGCCTTGTAGCCTCGCTGACCCTTTCATCATCACGTCGCGGCCACGCCGAGTATGTCAGCACTTACTGTTGTCGTGATAGCCTTTGCATCATTTGTCTTATCTCGCCTTTGTATGGAGGTACGGCTGGATGGGACGGGGGCTGGCCGGCTGGCTGGCGGTGGCCAGGCGGTAGGCCAAATCCCGCTAGTCGTCCCGATACACATTGCCCAGGTGGGTCAGCTATCGCTAGCCAGCCAGGCACGCGTTGGTCAAGTGGGCCGACAATCGCCAGCCGGCCTGGGGGGGGGGGCAGGCGGCCGCCAAATGTCTTGGAGACGAGTAATCTCCGCTCTCGGTATACCCAGGGGTAATATCCCCATCAATTGTCTCTTGTCTCTTGCACATATTGTTTACAAGAGTGAGTCTTGAACATGGAAGATCTTCATTCACATATGTTTGATGCATATAGCCAAGATTTATATAGCTTGTCTTGTCCTTCTACCTTGTGTGTGCCCATGCAGTCCAAAGCAACCATCCTTGAAAAGGGATTGCACACATTTAGCGGAGCCTGTACTAGTCTTGTATCCTTCAAAGTTGTCATGTTCTAATACCTATCTTTATTTGAAGCTTTGATTGTATGTTGTCATCAATTACCAAAAAGGGGGAGATTGAAAGCACAATATGCTCCCTTGGTGGTTTTGATAATTCATGACAACATACATTATCTCTTGGGCTAACACTTTTACCTAGTATATTTCAGCTTTAGTCCACAGAGAGCTTTGGCTATAGGTTTGTGAGGAGATGCCCCTTTGATGAAGGAAGGATAGGATTGGCTCAAGCTTCAAGCAAGTAGACTCTTCATTTTATATTTGTGAGAAGTCACATTCGAGACTATAGGAAAGCCAATACTATTAAAAGGGGATGAGGTATTTTGACAAATTGGTTGCTCAAGTGCTTAGACATAGCGACAAAAAATACTCATCCACTCTTCCACAAAATATATCTATCCCAAGCCAAATATGGAAAATCAGTGCCACCAACATTTGTCACTCGGCCCTACCAATTTTACACTTAGATAGATCCCAGCCAAACCCTGTATTTTTGGTAGAACCGAATCTGCATCGGTGCTACCAAGTTTGGGTGACCAACCTTCTATTGCTCGATACACAAAATCGGAATTTGTGGGTTTCTGTATAGGTTGCACTAAGTTGTGCCATGTGACCGTTAGTCACCTTTTCTGTTCTACCTATTTGTGTATATCGGTCCACCAATATTCATAGTTGCTACCAGCAAGTCGGTACCATCGAGTTTGTAACTTTCGTTTCACCGAGTTGGTCAATTATGGTGTAACAGTTGGATTTCTGAGGTTGCCTATATATACGCCTCCACCTACCTCTCATTCGTAGAGGAAGCACTCAGAACACAGTTACACTTGCTAGATCCATTTTTCTATGAGAGAGCCACCTACTCATGTGTTGAGATCAAGAGATTCCATTCCAACCATTTGAACCCTTATTTCTAGCCTCCCCAAGTTGTTTTCCAGAAGATAAATCTCTCCTACCCATGCCAAATATGAGAGAGAGTGATTGAGTGTTGAGGAGACTATCTTTAGAAGTACAAGATCAAGGAGTTCATCGTTCTACCACATATATTACCTTTTGGAGGGTGGTGCCTACTAGATTGGTTACGTGTCGCTTGGGAGCCTCCTACTTCGAGTTGTGGAGTTGAACCAAGATGTTTGTAAGGGCAAGGAGATCGCCTACTTCGTGAAGATATACCATGAGTGAGGCTAGTCCTGTGTGGACTGAAGCCATGGTGGAATAGACAAGGCCGCTTCTATTCGTGGACCCCTTATGGGTGGAGCCCTCCATGGACTCCCACAGCAGTTACCCTTCATGGGTTGAAGTGTCCACTAACATGGACGTATGATAGCGCCACCTATCAGAACCATGCCAAAATCGTCGTGTCAACTTCTTCGCGTTTGATCTTCCTAAACTCTACTCCTTACTACATGTGCAAAGTCTTTATTTTCCGCTGCCATATTTGTTGACTATCATGTGTAGGGTGCACTAGACTTGTTAGTATCACTAAAATCTACCAACCATTAACTTGGGAAAAGGCTAGGATTTTAATTATGCAAGTAGTCTATTCACACCCCCCCTCTAGACACCTCTTCTATCGATCTCTTAGATCACCTTAGTAAGCTAATGGATATGGTTACGAGGTAACAATGATGGTAAGAGGGACCTATGTGGCTAGCAGTTGCACTTCAGGAGTAGCATGTCATGTTCTTTCATATAACCTACTTATATATCATATTGTTCATTCTCATTGTTGTATTGTTTGTTGTCAGCTTGCAAGTGCATTCAAAGTACTCACCTGGCGTGTCATGCCAGTTTTAGGAGAAGCCTTACGAGGAGTCTGATTTGCATTATCGTAGTGTAGGCCGTGTCCTAGCAGTATCCCTATGCGATGGAGTCCTTCTACATTGTCCTTTCGCTGCCAAGTAGTTGTGTCATGAACATCGAGGCTCTCATGCTTGTCTACTAAATAATGTACATATCTTTAGCAGCTCCGTGTGGGCCGCTTGGCCTCGCTACCCTATGTAATATCAAACCTATGTATGCGATAGAGATCCATAAAGCGGTTGTATTTGTGTAACAAGTTGTTGTGTATTGCCAGAACAATTGATCCATGGGATGGCAGTGCAAGGTAAACTGATTGCTCTGAGCCAGGGTGCCACACAAGTCATTGGAATCGAGTGAATTTTCATCCTTTTTTTTAGTTTTTAGGTTCAGAATTCCAGTTTTAGGTAATTTCCCTCTCTTTGGTGTACCTTGCATATTCGGAGAGAAAAGCCATAAGAATTGTATAATAATGAGGAATAATGGACAAAAATATCATAGATATCAATAGAATTCATAATACATAATGGATGTATCACATAGTACTTTCTTAAAATCATCTCTATAATTACAAGAAACAAAGCCCCTAGCTAGCTCCCCATCCATAAGGTAACATTTAGGTACATAAGGAAATTCATACCTATTAGGACAACAAGTATAATAGGTGATTCAAAATCTTCATGAGTTTCAACATTTTGAAGTTCTCTAGCATTGGCAATAGGAGCATCAATTAATTCATTGAGTGGCACAGTTTCAATTTGATCAAGTGTACCAGTAGTAGTGTCATTAATTTTGGAAATAGCATCATCAAGTTCATGTGATATATTAGTACGAGCAAAAAGTGGTGGTGTTTTAATTTGAACCAAAATAATGGTGAATCAAAAGGAGAGCTAGATGGGAGTTCCTTACCTCCTCTCGTGCGAGAGGGAACAATCTTTGTTCAAGTATCTTTCACATTATTCATGTGAGCAATTGGATATCCTCAAGTTAATACAACAAATATAATTATGCTCCCCGGCAACGGCACCAGAAAAAGGTCTTGATAACCCACAAGAATAGGGGATTGCAACAGTCTTCGCGGGTAGTATTTCATCCTGATTTATTGATTCGATATAAGGGGAGACAAAGAATATTTATCGGCCTTAGCAGTTTAGTTGTCAATTCAACCACACGTGGCATATTTCTCTGCAGCAAAGATTTAGTAGCAAGGCAAAGTAATAGTAGTAATAGTAATAGTGACAACAGTTATTTTGTAGCAGTAGTAACTTTAGCAGGATTCAGTATTTGTAAAGCATAGGCACATCGATCAGTGATGGATAGATATGGATGCCGTTCATCATGTACTCTTACACTCTAGAGCGACATAGAACTAGATCCAATTCATGAAAGCAATGTAGGCATGTATTCCGTATATAGTCATACTTGCTTGTGATAAGAACTTGCATGACATCTTTTGTCCTACCCTCCCGTGGCAGCGGGGTCCATATGGAAACTAAGGGATATTAAGGCCTCCTTTTAATAGAGAACCTAACAAAGCATTAACACATGGTGAATACATGAACTCGTGAAACTACGACAATCACTCGAAAGAATCCCAATTGTTGTCACCTTCTGTTATGCAGATCATAACACGTAATAGGTGCATACCACTTGCAAGATAGTATCTAAACACTTTCATATTCAGAGAAAACATAATAGATTCAGATCTGAAATCATAGCACTCAGGCCCTAGTGACAACCATTAAACATAGCAAAGTCATAGCAACATGAATCTTAGAACATAGTGAATACTAGGGATCAAGCCAAAACCCATCTCCGTCCATCAAGCCTACAAAGGAACTACTCACTCTCAGTGGTGGGCATCATGGAATTGTCGATGGAGAAGGGTTGGTGATGACTACGACAATGGATCCCCCTCTGTGGAGCCCCAAACGGACTCTAGATTATCACTCACGAGGAATATTGGGAGGTGGTGGCAGCTCCATCTCATGAAACACAATGAAATCTTCTCTTTGATTTGTTTCTCCAAAGATGTGACTTTTATAGGACCGAAATTAGGGTGAGGGGAGCCACGTTGGCCCCACAAGCTAAGAGGGCGTGCTAGGGGTGGTGGTTTCGCCATGTAGCATTGTGGCCCACAGACAACCGCCTTCAGTGGTTCTTTGCTCCATAATTATTCATATATTCCAGAAGTTTTTCACAAAAAGATTTTTCTAATTCCGAGAATTTTTATTTCTGCACAAAAATAACACCATGGTAGTTCTGCTAAAAAGAACATTAGTCTTGGGTTAGTTTCATTCAAAATCATGCAAATTAGAGTCCAAAACAAACGCAAAAATATTTGGAAAGTAAATATGTTTGATATGGATCACCCATCTCAATTTTCTCTCAGATTTTCTACAAGTTTCTATTTCTTTTAAAATAACAAAGAGAAATCTTAGAGAGATAGAGGGGGGTCCCAGCAATGATTAAAACAATGCCTTTGTTGGTATTTTTCAATCCATTCCCAGAATAACAACTGGTCCGTTGTTCTCTATCACAATGAGATTTGCCCAAAATTGTAACCCTTCGATTTCAATGATCACACCTTGGCAGTAATAGTTGGTTATTTGATATACTACTAGGGACTATATAGTCAATGAATTTTCCGAAGGGAGAATCCAAAAATGATGCTTTTAGGAAAATCTTTTTGAAATGAACAAATGGGAAGCTCCAGAATCAAACAAACCCGTGGAAGGGCTTGTGTTGATAGGGAACATACCGAGTACATTGTTAGGTGCATTTTGAGCCTCTTCCCTGGACACATGGTTCATGTGGACCTTTCTTTGGTTGTTGTTGATGCTAAAGTTGTTGTGCTTCGAAGTTGAGTTTCTACTATGGTTGTTTGGCTATGGAGTCGTATTTCCCAGCTTTTGGAACTGTCTCGCATAAAGGCCTTCTTCTCCACAAGTGAAACGTGTAACGCGTGGGAGATAGGTGAACTCCATGTTCCTGGTGTGGTAATTATTATTTTGGCAAGGAGCTAAATTTGAGGCTCGTGGTGCTGTACATTTCTGTAAATCATTTTTTTTATCTTCTTGTGTGCGTGCGTGGAATTATTATGGCAGTGCTTATCGAGGGGATGAACCTAGCAATAGTACCGGGTGTACAACGAACTGCGAAGCCTAGCTACCGTCCAGTTTAAACTCTCGAATGTAAGACTTCAAGCCCCACTCGGGAGTGGTAAAGACCCTACATCTTGAGCTTCGGGGCTTAGTGTTGCTTATGGGGGGTGTGAATACACATAATTCTTAAACCTTATCTTGGAGCTCAAGGGAGGCTTATATAGAGTGTGCCTCGACCCACGGCCTCTACTTCAAGGGAGTTTAATTATAATAACTATGGAAGTTACCTAAAACTGCAACTCTAACTATAATGTTACTCGCAACGTATGGCTTCATGGTGTTTTATGTGAGAGATTAAGTCCTTGGTCATTGTAGTCCTTTTGTTGTCCGCGCCTTCTCTTAGTCCGCTTGTTAGGGAACATCCTACTCGTCGGAGATGGTCCGAGTGACTCTGTATGTCCAAGTGAGAGTTAGACTGCATCGGTAGCCATGGGATTTTAATGACTGTGTGGGGACCTAGTTAGGCCCTCGATAGCAGGTCTGTGGCCCTACCCTTAGTGGGCAACCCCATAAGTACCCCCCGAATCTGTTGAAGTTTGATTGGCTGAGTGAAAGACACTTTTTAGGATCCTCGATATCTCGGAGACACTGGGAAAGCAGCTCGGGGGCGTTCCACTCCGGTTCACAGTAAGCCACTACGGATTCATGAGTGAGATATTCTGAATGACCACACAAGTCTGCATGCCTCCATTCGACAGTGTTTGCTTATCTCTCGGGGAGATGAATTGATGGATCGGATGCACATAAGCCTAGAGCTTCGAGTGATCAGGGGGAGGTTAGGAGGGGTCCTATTCGTGCCCAGATGAGGCCAACCTGGCCATCTTTTTGCATATCCAAGTTACTAGAGTGTTGTAGAGGGAAGAGTCGTTTGGAAGACCAACCCATTTGGTTTTGAGCGAAAAGATGCAGGATCCATTCGAGATGAAAACGCGTTCGAATCATGGAAGCGTGCTCGAGGGATAGGAAATGGCGGCGTCGTGGGGACTGGAGAAAGTGGTGAGGCGCCTTGATCCCCACGCCTAGGATTTCACAATGTGTTGCATGTGCACTGTCAAAGGGATCTTGCGGATCTTCTCGTTCAAGGTTGACAGACGGTCGGCGATCCTCTGTGTAGTATACAAAAGGGTGGTCCGGTGTAGGAGAGCGACACACTCGCTGATCTGGTGTTTTCTTCCTCCTTTCTAACCCTGTTGCCCCATTCGAGAACCCCGCCACTCCGCCTCCAGCCACCACACGCATGTGTCGCCTCGGTGAGCGACATGAAAAAAACCACGACGATGAAGGCTGAGCGAGCTAACAAGAGCTTGCGTGGGTCCTTGTCAAGTGCCGGAGCACTATCGTTGGGCTCGATCCAGGGCGACTAGATGGCGCTCATGTCACTAGGAGCCGCCTGCTCTAGCTGAAGAGCGAGGGGCTCATGGCTCTAGGGAGGTGGCGTTTGTCGGAGGAGGGCCAGTAGGATCCTGCAACACGATGAGACGAGCGGGTGCTCCTCGTCACCCATGTGGAGTGAGGTTTCTCCATGCCCCCGCACCCCTTTTTCGTGTGTTTCTCGACTTTTATGGTGGACAGCTTCACCATGTTCCTCCCAATACTATTTTGCACTTGGCCATTTTTTTTGTCCTACTGTGAGATTTTTCTCGGCTGGCACCACCATTGGGGGTTGTTCAAGCATCTGTTCACCTGATGAGTTATGACGGTGAAGAAGTCTTCTCGGTCGGGGGGAGAGACGAACGAAGTGCAGCTTTGCGGGGGACTAGGTATTCAGCTCAGAGGGGAGATTAGCTTCCCTCAAATGTCTTTTCTTGATTTTGTCAACGGTTGGCAGGACTCCTGGTTCTATTGCCAGGACATCCCACTTGGGGAGGACCAGCCTGGTCTCCCGCCTTACTCAGTTGAGCCAGTTCAGTCGGTCCCTTCCTTGACTGTGCCAAAGAAGGAGGAGGTAGATGGAGACATCCTTGTGATTGCTCTGGTTGCACTAGTGCGGACGGGTGTCAATGGAATGGCCCTACTCTTCCAGCGGAGGATCTAGCCCCTCCAGGTCAGGGCCCGTCCCATGTGGATGTATGAAGGGCCGAATGACCCAACCCGTGTTCACCCAGAGGATCTTGGGGTGGAGGATCTATAGAAAAAGTTTAAAGCCATCACCGGAGTGCGCGACAAGCCTAGGGGCACAATGTTGGTACCCCCTTTCTCAAAGGAGAACACGCCGAATTAGGTAACTTCTTGTTTATTTTGTTCGAGTGACCTTTATTACTATAGTCTTGTGTTATTGCACATGCACTTGTTTTCTCCACTCGACAGGCCTTTACGGTGTTGATAAGCTTGGTGTCAGCGGTTGATCATACGCCAATTGATGTGGCGAGTAACACCGAGCATCCCGAAAGTTCAAGAGACGATGACGGTGATGACGATGAGGAGGATTCTGAAGAGAGTGACCACAACAACGAGCATGGGGATGAGTCAGAGTCTTCCCCGTGTGTCGGAGTTCTAGCTGAGGCTTGTTCCAAAGCGTGCGAGGACCCTAGAGACCATTCTGGCGACGCCAAGTCTCTCTCTGTTGCTAAGACGTCTATGTTGGCCATGCCGACCCGCAGTTCCAAACAGGGACGGAGTCATCCCGTGGTGTCGCAAGAGAAAGCCGTCAAACAACCCAAGACTATTACCTCCAAACCTTGGAAGGAGGTTATCAAGCGCATCAAGGTGGATGTGCCTTCGGCCTCAGCGTAAGTGTTTTCGCCGAATGATGTAATTTTATGAATGATGTTTTCTGATTGATAACCGAGTAACATTTGTTTCTGAACGTCTTTTGTAGATACGAGAGCTCAACCGCCTCGCTCGAATGCAAGGCTTCGGAGAAGGGTCAGGCCAACGCCAACATCGCATCCTCCAAAGGGAGCACCTGAACTCGTTCGTACTTCATTCTTGTGATTTTCCTTTGTAATTATTAGCCGAGTGCTTTTTGACGCTTGCAGGGTCGCATAACATGATTTAACTTGATCCTCTCAACACTCCGGTCGTCGAGGATTTGGTGATGCAGGACGCCACTCCTCGCTGAGTGACTAGGTCTTCCGCTATCAATGTTATGACCCCCGCGTGGGGTGCCACTTCGATTGGAGCACCACTCGGAACTGGTCCGACTTTCACACCGACAACTCCTCCAATGGCCAACATCTTCCAACTGCACCATATCCCAGGAGACCTTAGCCCAGCTGTAGATGATGACCGAACGAGTGAAGGAGGCGTATAACTCCAGCGAAGCCTTGGGGATGAACATTCGGGTAAGTAACCTTATGAGTGTCGACCTCTTAGTCCGGAGTTTTCCCTTTGCATTTTTTGTTTTTAATCCTAAGAGGGATTGCACGGAGAACACACACTGGGTATTCTCTTCCAGTGGAGGCACGCTGAGTGCACCCACTGGGTGCAGTCTTTGAGACTAGCATCGGTTGAAACTGTTGGCGGTAGTCTTAGTTCCTATTTTGACATGACATAGATCGATAGGGTAAAGGGATCTATGTCGAGCTCCTCATCCCTCCAGTGGGGGCGCGGTGAGGGCACCCTTTGGGTGTAGTCCCTGAAACTGTCGTTGGCTGAAGTAGTCGGCGGTAGTCTTAGAATTTCCATTGCTGAATTTTGAATAATTGTGTTTGTTCCTGGCAGGACGTCTATGGGATCGGGAGCCGCAACGATGCCATGGAGAAGGAGGTGCATGACCTGCGCCTCACCATTGACACCAAGAAAGCTAAGAGTGAGCTCCTGGAGCAGGAGAAACACTCACTCAAAGGTAAACATTTCCCATTCGACTGCCTTAAAGTTTGATCTCTCTCCCCGTCCGACTGAGGCTGTATTACCATATCAACTCGCTAACAGGCTGAAGACTTCTATTTCTCTAGTTACCATGAAGGAGGCCCTCGAGAAGAGGTATAACGAGCGGGCATTTGCCTGGAAGTTAGCCAACCAGAAGACCAAGGCGGTTGACGCTAAGCTCAAATCAGTCGAGAAGCTCAAGGGTAAGAAGCAAATCTTTGAGGTTGCCACAAAGAAGTCCGCCAAAGAACTTGCTGAGCTGAAGATGCGTTATGCAGAGTGGGATACCAAGCTAGAGCAGGTCACTACCAAGAAGATCGAATTGGAAGAGTTTGTCAAGGACTTTGGCAAGGAAATGACCGAAAAACATAAAGGTATGCCATGAAACTGAGTAATTATTTGCAATATCTTTGCAATTTCCTAGTGATATTTGATGTCATTTGTCATTTGCTCATGTTTAGAATTCTACCTCAACACCGATGACGAGACCAAGAGGATCGAAAAGAAGTTGAATCCATAGAGGGGGCTTTTCAGGGACAACACAACTCTGGGTCTTGTCCGACTAGAGGACTGCATCAACCATATGTTGGTGTGCTTCAAGTGGCTTGAATTGGTCATCTCGGAGATCGATCCGGAGGTTGCTCCTCGTGAGGAATTATCCAAGGATAAGAAATCCACAATTGATTGAGTGAACGAGGTACACAACCTAGTGGAGTCTTGGAAGAAATTAGCAGCCCATGCCGGAGCTGACATCGCCCTCTCACTTGTCCGCGTCCATTGCAAGGGAGTGGACAAATAAAAGTTTAAGAACCTCAAAGTCACCAACCGGAAGAGAACCAAGTTTGAGGACTTCATGGAGATGTTCATGGAGGCCGCCACTCGAATCACTGATGGGATCAACCACGACACATTCATAGAAGTTGTGGCTATGTCGTCCTCCGAGTGATGCTCGGATAAAAGACATTAAATTTGATTTGCCTCGGACTGAAGAGTGCATGATGTAACCCTTAAACTTTCAGTGAGCATTGAGTTCTAGCTGCTATTTGTACTCTTGGTTTGAACAGAATGAAGTTTCCATTTGGTTTATCTCCATTTGAATTTTGAGTCTTCGAGTGATTAGCGGGCTCCCGTAGGGGGTACCTAAATACTTAGACAATTTTTGATCGCAACCAAGTTCCCGAGTGTGACTAATCTTCTCACTCGGGGTTAATTTGGGCTTTCGGCAAAAGCAGTTTTGCAACTAAGCCCCGAGTATGGAGGATGTCCTCACTTGGGGTAGGGTTTAGCTTAGGGGAATTTAGGTTCACATCTAAGAAATGAAGGTAGTTCCTGCAAACAAATGATGGTCATGTCGATCTTGGCATCCGAGTGAGGGTCGTGCCCACATTCAGAACCATTTTTACTTGGGCGAAAGTAGGTTCGCACCTAAGCCCCCGAGCACGGAGGATAACCTCAGTCGGGGCAGGTTATAACTTAGGCGAGTTCAAGTTCGCATCTAAGAAATGAAGGTAGTTCGTGGAAATTAATGATGGTCATATCCATCTTGGCACTCGAGTGAGGGTCGTGACCTCATTCGGAACCGCTTTTACTTAGGGGAAAGGAGGTTTGTAGCTAAGCCGCCGAGCATGAAGGATGTCCTCACTCGGGGCAGGGTTTAACTTAGGAGAAATCAGGTTCGTAGCTAAGAAATAAATGTAGTTCCTGTAAACTAATAATGGTCCTTTCTATCTTGGTGTCAGAGTGAGGGTCGTACCCACATTCAGAACTGTTTTTACTTAGGCGAACATAGGTTCACAGCTAAGCTCCCGAGCGTGGAGGATGTCCTCACTTGGGGTAGGTTTTAACTTAGGCAAAGTCAGGTTCACAGCTAAGAAATGAAGGTAGTTCATGCAAACTAATGATAGTCCTATCCAACTTGGTGTCCGAGTGAGGGTCGTGGCCTCATTCGGAACCGTTTTTACTTAGGCGAAAGCATGTTCCCAGCTCAGCCCCGAGCATGGAGGATGTCGTCAGTCGGGGTAGGGTTTAACTTAGGCGAATTCAGGTTCACAACTAAGAAATGACGGTAGTTCATGTGAACTAATGATGGTCATGTCCATATTGGCATCTGAGTGAGGGTCGTGCCCTCATTCGGAACCTTTTTTACTTAGAAGAAATTAGGTTTGCAGCTAAGCCCCCGAGCATGGAGGATGTCCTCAATCGGGGCAGGTTTTAACTTAGGCAAATTCAGGTTCGCAGCTAAGAAATGACGGTAGTTCCTATGAACTAATGATGGTCATGTCCATCTTGGCGTCTGAGCATGGAGGATGTCCTCACTTGGGGCAGGGTTTAACTAAGGAGAATTCAGGTTCACGTCTAAGAAATGAAGCTAGTTCTTGCAAACTAATGATGGTCCTTCCCATCTTGGCGTTCGAGTGATGGTCATCCCTCATTTGGATCAAGTTTTACTTAGGCGGAAGGAGGTCATTAGCTAAGTCCCCGAACATGGAGGAGGTCCTCACTCAAGGCAGGTTTTAACTTAGGGGAATTCAGGTTCATAGGTATGAAATGAAGGTAGTTCTTGCGAACTAATGATTGTCTTGTCCATCTTGGTGTCCGAGTGAGGGTTGTGCCCTTATTCATAATAGGCTTTGCTTAGGCGAAAGAAGGTTTGCAGCTAAGCCCCCTAGCATGGAGGATTTCCACGCTGGGGGAAGGTTTTAACTTAGTCAAATTCTGGTTCGCAGCTTACAAATGAAGTTAGTTCTTGCAAACTAATGATAAGCATGTCCATCTCGCCATCCGAGTGAGGGTCGTGCCCTCATTCGGAACCGTTTTTACTTAGGCGAAAGGAGATTCGCAGCTAAGCCCCCAAGCATGGAGGATGACCTCAGCCAAGGGCATGTTTTAACTGTAACAGCCCAAGTGCATTCCCATGCCACCTTTCTAATATATTCCATGTATAACCTTCATGTTTCCCTCATGTATGTTGAGTTTAATAAAAAATTAATGCATGCCATTCTTTGTTGCATCATAGCATCATGCCATCATCCCATAATTTTGTGCATCATGCTTTGTTGAATGTGATGTTGTGTTAGTGGGTGTGTTGAGTGTAATTGCATGATGTCGTTTGTGGAGTTGATGACTTGTCTATTTTTCCTATAAACTTCATCCCCATTCCCCTTTAAATTCAGATTGTTGAATGTGTTGTTTTTCTTTCCCAAGTGCCTAAATAAAAATGTTCCATAGTTTTCAAATATTCTGGAGGTGTTTTTAAAAATAACACTTGGCTATGTGTGATATTTCTCCTTCTGTGGCTTTTGCAAACAACTCATATAGTAATTAATCAGGTCGTTTATTTTTTTTCTTGTCCGAAAAATGCCCAACCAATTTTTTATAAATTAAAGCTTATTTTTGTCGGTGCAAAACAATTTTTTGTTCTCTCTAGGTCTTCTTCAATCTGCCCTGGCATTAATTTTCTTTTGATGTTTATTTTAAATGGGAACTCCTTTGTTTTCACGGGAGTGAGAGAGATTGGCCCACCAGGGCCTTGCCTTCCTGCAAGCTTAGCAGCAGCGAGCCAGCACCAACGAGCGCAGCCCACCATCCCGACCCACGACCGCGTCTTCCTCCTCGGTACGGCAGGACATCAATATGATAGATCTTGTGGATCTTTTAGGCTAGATGGGTCACGGTAGTAGCCGAGGGTTTATTACCTTGTCCAGAACTTGATGAACCCCCGCCGGCCTCCATCGGTGTGGTGGTGACGGCGGTGGTGCCTGAGAACAGTGTGGCGTCGGTGGTCTTCCCATTGCTTCAGCGCCTCCCTCTAGATCAAACTAGGGTTAGGAGTGGGGAAACAGTGGTGGCGTCGAACCTCGTGTCGTGTGCCATGGTCCCCACCTCCTCTATATAGTACTGCGCGACAGGGGCCCACCAGCCTTGCTTGGGCTGGACGCCCCCGATCAGGGCGTGAGTCAAGGCTCCAATGGGTCGTTGGGCCTATTGGGGAAGAGATCAATCTAACATTCCATCCATTGGTATCATCATAAACTTTTAACTTTACTCGTTTCATAACAAATCAGTACATAGGGCATGTTTCATCGTCATAGCTCAATTGTCGATAGAATCAGACACCCACAACGTACCTCTGTGTTTTTGAAACAAATTCTTTAACATTGGGCCCTTTATTGTCCGGAAATCTTAGACTATACCATAAAACCCATGTCGACTGTGTGTTCTCCGAACACACTGGGCGGTAAGCCTTTAATAAGCAAATTTGCTAACACTTGTATGTTGCTTTTATGCTTCAAGCATTTCAACATAATTCCGGACTTTCTCCTTTACAACACATAACTTTGTGTCAGTGTGTTTGGCATCAACACTTGACTTGTTCTCATAGGAGCAAAAAACTTAAAATGGTTATCGCTGTTGTCAACCATTATCAATTCCGGGTACATGTCTCCTTAACCATTGTGTGTGTCCCTCAGCCTCATATCAAGCTATAACATATCTTTGCATCACATTGATGATAATTGTTTCATTCTTTGGAGCTTTTCCACACAAAAACTCCAAGTATGAAAGTTAGCGACAATTGTGGATTTTGCCATACATTTCACAAGTCATGTCTTTGTACTCACAACATTTTGAGAGCACCTATTTCTTTCGGCATGAGGCCAATATCTTTAACTCCATTCCATTGATCTATATATGGACTCGACATTGCCAAAACAACCCGGATATATACGTGAAATGTGTCAAGGTAATATACTGAGCTTCCAACAGCTGAGGCATATGGTACCATATCCGTTTACAATCTTTTCTCATCAACTTTTGGAACACCATAGTTTCCAATTCCATTACCCTTGACGATAAAGCAGGCGTAGGTTTTCTCGCATGCATACTTTAGAGACCTTTCTCAGCATGTTCATGTGACATTCCTAATACCCCCTCCTATTATTTTCTTGGTGAATCTCGATACTTATAACGAGAGACACTCTACCGAGAATATTCTTTTGAACTTTGAGGACAATATAAGTTTTTTTCTCCTCCTGAAGTAGATTGACATCACCACTAGCAAGTAGAACGTCATCCACATGCACAGGAATTTGGAAATGAATTTTCCATTCAATAACTTTGCATGAATACAATTGTCCTCTCATTTTCTTTAACCCAAAATAACGTATGATTCTTTTAACTTTAAATGCCACTGTCTAGAGACTTGCTCTAGTCCATAAAATACTTCTTGAAGCAGTATTCCTTGCGTTCTTTACTTTCATCTGATGTAACTCAGATCATGATGTCGGTCATGATGTGCCACTAACACTCATTGTAATCTATTCATTCTCTTTCCACAAAATCTTTTGATTTAAGTCATGCTTTACACCTTTACATATTTCCTTTGGAGTCACATTTGCCTTGTAGAGCCTTTAAATCCAACTGTTTTGGCTCCATTGGAAATTACTTATGAGTCCCAAACATCGTCGGGATTCACCAATTTTATTTCATCTCACATAGTCTCTTATCATTTAGACCAACAAACACTTCCCAAAGCTCGATTGAGTGCTTTAAATGAGGTGGAATCAACCTCCATTTGAATTTCACTAGCATAGTTTATAGTAATCAGAAGTATCTCATTTTCTCATTCTTTTAGACCATCATTGTCTCAGGTACTCGCACTTCTTTCATATGGGGCTATAGTTGCTCTGTCATTGCCAAGAGGCAAATTAATTCTATAATCTTTCATCTCCAAGAGGCAATTGGTTTTATAGGGACATGTATCACAAGATCCATGTTTACTCATTCATCCTTTATAGGTCATACAACATGCTCCCCCAGATTACTCCATCTTCACTAAAAAATGGCGTATCTTTAAACTTTATCATTTGGGTTTATTCTATTAAAACTTTCTTCTTTATGGCACTTTAAGCTCCATTTTTGTATTCCTTAGTCTGCTTTCGGAACTATAAAGGATCCATAAATACAACTATTTCTTTTCTTTAGGGGTATTATAACGACTGTCAAACTCCCCCTGGCAATCACATTCTTCATTAATGGATCACTTTAGATGCATAACGTGCATCACATTATCTAAAGTAGAGGGGAGTCATGAATACAATTTATTTCATATTTCTTTCTCTCCCACGAAATGTGGCAAGAACTTTTCTGCCACAATTTCAAAAACTATTCGTAACTCTTGTGAATTGAGGAAACTTCTATTATTTAGTTCATTCATCTTATTACTTCACGCGAAATGAAGTTATGTGTTAACTAGTATGGGAGTACTTTTTCCTCATTTCATTTCAGAAACTCAACAGAGTTCTTTATAATTGGTACTTTTGCAAATCACACTTTCATATCATTCTTGTCTTTAGGTTCGTCTTTAACTTTTATCCTCTTTGGATTTATTGAGTGCTTAATGACCACTACACATAAAGTGCACGATCGATACTAGGGAAGCATAATAGCTACTCCATGCTTTTATCCGAGAGGGGGACACATTGAACGCACATGAGTCATCATATCTTTCTCCTGTCATACAGGATAAGTCCTTTGCCAAACTTTCTCCTGCCATACAGGATTTTTTGACACAATACTATGTTAACTTTACCTAGTTACGCAGGTATTTTCGCAGACTTTTCCTCCCATGCGGGTTTTATCATAATCATCTTTTCCCGCTATGCGGGTAATTCCCTATAAGGGACATCAATGCCAGAATTGGATCTTTTGACTGCATACTGAATCATCAAATTCAGAAATAAATCCGAATGCTCTTTGACACACATGCTTCATCCGACGTTGGTCAAATTAAACACGCATGTTGCTTGTTTCATCTCAAATCATGTTGACTAAAAAATCTTCTTCATAGAGAGTACATGAAAGACATTCGTCAACCAAGACTCTCAATGATCTATCTGTTTTCTTTTCTTGAATTAATATCCAAGAGTTCTTTTCTTTTGAATCCATTCTTTAGAGAGAACATACTCCCTCACGTTAGGACCTTGCTTGGTCATCTTTCGGGTCACAAGTACCCAACAATTCGCTTTCACGAATGAAAGCATGGAAAACTTTTAGTCTGAGAAAACTTAGCTAATAATCAACAAGATGAGCATAAAAATAACCCTACGTTGGTCTGGATAAAGAATATGCACATTAAACTATTTTAAAACTTTCTTTTTATATTCTAAATCACCATTGTGGCATAATTAGAATAAAACATTATCCATCTACATTAAGTCCATATCACCGTTGGGCGGAAATGGACATAATGCATATAACTGATAAACAATGTGATGATGGTATTTCAATTGAATAACTTTGCTAAGAAATAATCATCATCGTTAACCATATTGCAGCAGGAAAAAGAAATATACATTTCTCTGTGTGTTCTCTGAAAATTGATCACTTTGATACAAAATTTATCAGAGATTTAAGCTTTGAACATAAGATGACTCATAGAATTATAGTATTGTTATCATCAATGTTGGTCACAAAACTATAATACCATATTTGAACTTTAAAACAAACATCTTTCCTTTTTCATAGCGGAAATTATTTGAATCTTATTTCACCCATGTGGCGCCGTCGAACCTCGTGTCATGTTCCATGGTCCCCACCTCCTGTATATAGCACTGCCCGACAGGGCCCCACCAGCCTTGCTTGGGCTGGATGCCCCTGATTAGGACGTGAGTCAAGGCTCCAATGGGCCGTTAGGCCCATTGGGGAAGAGATCAATATAACACAATACTATCCACGTTAGCGTTGTTGTTGATTAGACGGACGTGAGTTGGTCCTAGCCTCTATAAAGCCAGCCCAGCGTCCCTAACCCTAGTCTCTCCCCATTTGTGGGAGTTTTCTCCATAGGACCACATGCATATGATATATGATTTTGGGGTAGTACAATCCCCGAAATCCAGTGTTGCCATGAGTTTTGCCATTGGAGGAACTTTGTGAAATTTTTATTTTGTGTTAAGGAGCCTTTTTTGTTATTTTTGCATGAATTACTCCTTGCACTATTTGGCAAACTTGTCAACATGATTGTGGTACAGTTTCGAGGGTACTAGGCCCTGGTAATTGTCTTTGTCATGATAAACTTGTGGAATTATGGGTTTCTTGCTGTCAACGTGTTAAGATGATATTGTTGTTTTCATGTTCTCAAATATTTCCAAGTTTTCTTGCCATGTTGCCTTGATGATTCCCATGAATTTGTTGATCATTTGCGGTTGGTCCAGTGCCATGAATTATGATGCTTGTTGCCTTCTCTCAAATGGTGCCATCACGTTGTCAAATAGGTTTTGCATATTAGTTATTATTCCTATCAAATATGCTATGATGTTGTAAATTGTTGTGATTCCCATTGGTGAAATTTGACTAAGTGTGTGAATCTGATGTTGTTTTCATGCCATGTTTAGAGGATGCTACCAGGAATTATATGTAGTTTCAGCTCATGCTTACTGAGGGTGATTTCTAGTAGTTGTTGTCTTTATCTTCCTGTTAAATTTCATGCCATGAAATTTGCTATAGAGTAGTGTTTTATTGTTGTCCACTTGCCGTCAGGTTAAAAGCTGCTAGTGTAAAATTGGAATTTCCACTAAATCCCTAAAAACTGTTTCAACATGCCATCTTGTGAGCTCATTTTCCATTGAACCTTCATTCTATTCATGTTGTTGTAGTTGTATGAATTGTTGAGCATGATGTATACTCCATGTACATGCCTTCGTTCTGCTTCGAAGATTGCTATAGCTCTTCTTGTGTGTGTTGCAATATGGCAAGGTGCTGTTTTGGACACACTGTGTGTTCGATTGCTTTGTGACTTGTAGGAGCTATTCCCAATGGGTTTCATGATCTTTGCGCCTATTCTTGCTAGATTTTCATTTCCAATCCAATGGTATCCTTGGAATACCAAGGAATAGCCCATGTTCCTCTTCATCTTTATTTTTGTCTCCGTTACCGTGTGTACCTTGTCGTGAGTGTACCGTGAGTTCCGTTTGCAACATTCTACATCTGTATTTGCATAATTTTTATGAGGACCATTCATATTTTCCATGTCCATGCATGTTCAAATAACTAATCTTGAGGTTCTACCCAGAATACTAAAGGACTTAATAATTGCTTGAGAAACATGACTAGCTTAGGGTTGCCATGTTATTTACATCAATTTGATCATGCATCATCTTTGGTTGCGCATTGCACTTTGGTTGTATGTTTATTTGGTTTTGTTTCTCTTTGGGTAGACCCATGTGTCGAGCCTGAGTACGAGGATCCCTAAGATAACATATACGACGACCCAACTCTTTATCCCCCTGGAGACCTAACAGGCAAGATGACCGTGACCTTGATATCATTTCGAATTTTGTTGTGCTTAGATGACTTGTTTCCTTCGTTATTTATCGTTCCCTACCACCTGAATACATAGCCTCCAAACATTGCCATAAAAATCCTCTAACCCCTCCACCACCTAGCAACATTGATTCGCTATGATAGCGCTTTCTCTACCATCTTATATCATTGCTAGTTGCACGTGCGGTCTGATCCATGTGTTAACATGGGCTTTTTAATATCATCTTATTACAGCTATTTAATTTAATGTACCTATATACTTGGTAAAAGGCAGAAGGCTTGGCGTTTTGCTGGGTGTTTTGTTCCGTATTTGCCGCCTTAGTTTCGGTTACCGATGTTATGTTCCATATTGAGCGCTCCTAACACGCTTGGGGTTGTTATGGGTCCCCCGTGACAATTTGTTTTGAGATAAGATTCTTCCGGCAAGGCCGAACATTGGTACTACATTTGCTAAACAACTTAATAAAAATTCATAGGGAATAGTTACCCCGTGGATCTTAATCAACAACTCGGGCCACTGCTCCTCATGAGTGTTGGTCCAAACCGGGCTGCGTGCGGGGCAGCCTCGAGGCAACTAGAGGATTTGTTTTCCCTGTAGCTAGTCCCATCCGGTAGTGCCCTGAGACAGAGATACGCGTGACTCCTATTGGGATCTGGCCTGTCGGGCGGTCTTGCTACATTTGTCTTACTTTTAGTGAATGTCTAGTGCAATGGGATATCGGTGATACTTCGGGCTTTCTCGAGGTTGAGGTTTTCTCTCCAGAGAAGCTTGTGATAGTTTGTGATGGACTAGTTGGACCACCCCTGCAGGGTTAATATCTTTTGGAAAGCCATGCCCGTGGTTATGTGGCAACTTGTAAACTTTGGTTAACATACGGTTCTAGATAACTTGAAGTAAACTTAATTAAATATATGCCAACTATGTGTGTAAGCATGACTGTCTCTTTCATGAGCTCCTTCTGCGACTGAGGACATGGTGGGGTTATGACTGACGTAAGTAGGTGTCCAGGATCACTTAGTGATCATTATGTAGCTCACGACTCTCATGCGTAGACCACTCACTTTACATTATGTTCTCATAAGCCAGCCACCATATATGCTTAGTGTTGCTGCAATCTCAACACTTATCCTTCCGCCCCTAATAACTTGATTAGTTCCGGTATCACGGTCACAAGATTGCTGAGTCGAGTGGCTCACAAATTACTACAACACCACCGGTGTAGGTACCACAGATCCATAGAGTTGGATGAAGGCAGTGGGCGCATGTACATGACGTACCCCGATGATTAGAGTACCTTGGTCGTCTCCTAGGCTAGCGAGACAGAGTCATTGCATTTTGTCGTTTATCTTGTCTGTAGCCGGACCCTGTCTTATGGATGATTGAAATAATGTTATGTGGCTTGTAACTTCACTTGTGGCGATTGTAAGACAACCCATATACTAATATCTTAATAAATGTATGTGATGATTTCTGTACTTGCGAAATGCAAAGGTGCACCGCTATCCATATTAAGGCCTCGTTCCCAACTATGGATAGTGTCGCATCTTGGATGTTACATTAACATAGGCGAAGTCAGACTCGCATTGAAGGTTTTCACCCACTGGGGTAATAAGAAGGGGAATTTAACCGGAGTCGAAATTATGAAAAAATGTAAAGAAGGAGGA
This sequence comes from Hordeum vulgare subsp. vulgare, assembly GCF_904849725.1. Classification (NCBI taxonomy): domain Eukaryota; kingdom Viridiplantae; phylum Streptophyta; class Magnoliopsida; order Poales; family Poaceae; genus Hordeum; species Hordeum vulgare. The sequence goes on along the minus strand of NC_058520.1, from coordinate 292,776,451 downwards.
CATTTTATTAGTCAAATCATTTGGATTCACTACATGAATGAAGAGATATGTTATACGTGTAGAACATCTAGAGCAGGTCCGCTTTCTATGTTATGGGCTCTTCTACCCAATTTTGGAAGTTGTAAAGTCCATATGATTCGTTGTGCGGGACTTTGGAAATTGCATCAGGCCCTTTCCACGTAGGTGCCAGCTTGTGTGGCTTTTGCTGGTCCAGTTGGATGAATAGGTCACCTTCCTGGAAGGATCGCCCTCTGACTTGCTTGTCATGGTAGCACGTGAGATCATGTTTATATAGTGTAGATCGAATGAGGACTAGATCCCTCTCTTATTACAGGAGATCCAGACCGTCCTGATGCACTGCCTCGGCATCAGCTTCATTGTATTGTTCCACTCGAGGGGATTATGGGGTAACTCACTCGGCAAAATGTCTTCACACCCGTACACCATGAAGAAAGGGGTACGCTTGGTGGAGCGGTTAGGGGTTGTTCTCATGCCCCATGTAACAGATGGCAGTTCTTTGACCCAAGCTCTTGCCACGTATTTTAGGTCTCATTAGTCGGGGCTTCAGTCCTTGCAAAATCATACAATTCGCCTACATTGCCTGTCCATTCGACTGTGGGTGAGCCACAGAGGCATAGTTAACCCTAGTGCCCTAGGAGTAGCAGAATTCATGGAATTCGTCCGATTCGAAGTGGACCCTTTGTCAGTGATGATATCGGGTGGAACTCCGAATCTGAAGATAATTTGTCGAATGGAACAGATGGAAGTTGCTGAGTCTAGGCTTTTGATGGGATTCACTTCGACCCACATAGTGAACTTGTCCACTGCAACTAGCAGGTGGGCAAATCCACTCGACCTGGTCCGAAGAGGGCTAACCATGTCGAGGCCTGATACGTCTCCAACGTATCTATAATTTTTGATGGTTCCATGCTATTACTTGTCAAACTTTGGATGTTTTGTATGCCTTTTATATCTTTTTTGGGACTAACTTATTAACTCAGTGCCAAGTGCCAGTTCCTGTTTTTTCCGTGTTTTTGACCCTTTTCAGAGGAGAATATTAAACGGAATCCAAGCGAAATAAAACCTCCGAAAAGATTTTTCCCGAACAGAAGATACCCAGGGAGCTTGAGAACCAAGGCAGAGGGCACCGGGGGAGGCCACAAGCCCCCTAGCCGCGGCCTGGGGCCCACGCCTAGCAGGCTTGTGGGCCCCTGTGGCTCCTCTTCCCTACTTCTGCCGCCTATAAATCCCCAAAAAATCCAAAACCACGGGAGAGAGCCACGGAAATACTTTGCCGCCGCCGGAAGCTTCTGTCTCCGCAAGATCCCATCAGGGGCATGTTCTGGTGCCCCGCCAGAGGGGGATTCGGATACGGAGGTCTTCTTCATCAACACCATTGCCTCTCCGATGATGCGTGAGTAGTTCACCATAGACCTTCGGGTCCATAGCTAGTAGCTAGATGGCTTCTTCTCTCTCTTGGATCTTCAATACAAAGTTCTCCATGATCTGCATGGAGATCTATCCGATGTAATCTTCTTTTGCGGTGTGTTTGTCGAGATCCGATGAATTGTGGATTTATGATCAGATTATCTATGAATATTATTTGAGTTTCTTCTGATCTCTTATATGCATGATTTCATATCCTTGTAATTCTCTTCGAGTTGTGGGTTTCATTTGGCGAACTTGGTCTACAGTTCTTGCAATGGGAGAAGTGCTTGGTTTTGGGTTCATACCGTGCGGTGACCTCACCCAGTGACAAAAGGGGTAGCGAGGCACGCATCGTGTTGTTTCCATCAAGGGTAAAAAGATGGGGTTTATATCTATTGCATGAATTTATCCCTCTACATCATGTCATCTTGCTTAATGCGTTACTCTATTTTTCATGAACTCAATACACTAGATGCATGTTGGATAGCGGTTGATGTGTGGAGTAATAGTAGTAGATGGAGAAAGTATCGGTCTACTTGTCTCGGACGTGATGCCTATATGTACGATCATTGCCTTAGATAACGTCATGACTTTGCGCGGTTCTATCAATTGCTCGAAAGTAATTCGTTCACCCACCATAATATTTGCTATCATGAGAGAAGCCTCTAGCGAACACTATGGCCCCCGGGTCTACTTCACATCATATTTTCAGCCCTACACTTTTACTTTGTTGCACTTTCCGCCTTCAGATCTCACCTTGCAATCAATCGTGAAGGGATTGACAACCCCTTTGTACCGTTGGGTGCAAGTTTAATGTTTCTGCGCAGGTACGGTGGAGACTTGGCCTGATACTCCTACTGGATTGATACCTTGGTTCTCAAACTGAGGGAAATACTTACTGCTACTGTGCTACATCACCCTTTCCTCTTCAAGGGAAAAACCAACGCAAGCTCAAGAGGTAGCAAGAAGAATTTCTGGCACCGTTGCTGGGGAGGATCAAGTCAACAATAGTCTCCCGACAACATGCCAATTTCTGGCGCCGTTGCCGGGGAGCATCAAGTGAAGCTTATCCAAGTAACCGTTGCAAACTCATCTCTTGCATTTACTTTTTTTGCCTCTCATTTTCCTCTCCCCCACTTCTGAAAAACCAAAAAATTACAAAAATATTTGCCTTTTTCGTTTGCCCTTTTCTTTTGCTTGCTCTTTGTTCGCTTGTGCGCTTGTCTGCTTGCTGAAGTCACCATGACTGAAAACACCAAACTTTATGACTTCTCGAATACTAATAATAATGATTTTATTATTACTCCGATTGCTCCCGCCACTAGTGCGGAATCATACGAAATCAATGCTGCTTTCCTGAATCTTGTTATGAAAGAGCAATTTCCGGCCTTCCTAGTGAAGATGTCGCATCCCATCTTAATACCTTCATTGAGTTATGTGATATGCAAAAGAAGAAAGATGTGGATAATGATGAGATTAAATTGAATCTATTTCCGTTCTCGTTGTGAGATCGAGAAAAAACTTGGTTTTCATCTTTGCCCAAAAATAGTATTGATTTTGGAACAAGTGCAAAGATGCTTATATATCCAAGTATTTTCCATCGACTAACATTATCTCTCTCCGTAATGATATCATGAATTTTAAGCAACTAGATCATGAACATCTTGCACAATCTTGGGAGAGAATTAAATTGATGATTAGAAATTGTACCGCTAATGGCTTGAGTCTTAGGATGATTATACAAATCTTCTATGCTGGTTTGAATTTTGCTTCTAGAAATATCTTGGACTCTGCCTCCGGTGGAACTTTCATGGAAATCACATTAGGAGAAGCCACAAAACTCCTAGACAATATCATGAAAAACTACTCTCAGTGGCACACTGAAAGGTCACCTACTAGTAAAAAAGTACACGCTATAGAAGAAATTAACTCGTTGAGAGCTAAGATGGATGAGTTAATGAAATTGTTTGCTAGTAAAGGTGCTCCTTTAGATCCAAATGATATGCCCTTGTCTTCCTTGATTGAGAGTAGCAATGAAAGCTTGGATGTTAATTTTGTTGGTAGGAATAATTTTGGCAACAACAATGCTTTTAGAGGAAACTATATTCCTAGGCCTTTTCCTAGTAATCCCTCTAATAACTTTGGCAACTCCTACAACAATGCTCATGGAAATTACAATAAATTACCCTTTGATCTAGAGAGTAATATTAAAGAGTTTATCAACTCACAAAATATTTTCAATGCGTCCATAGAAGAAAAACTACTCAAAATTGATGATTTGGCTGGGAGCGTTGATAGAATGTCTATTGATATTGATGCTTTGAAAGTTAGATGTGCTCCTCCCAAGATAAATGTTGATAAAACTTTGAAAGCTATGTGTGTTTCCATGAATGAGAGTAAAGAAAGAACCGCCCAAATTCGTGCTAGACATGAATGGCTTAAAAGGTTGTCTTCTCGTGATGAGAATCACGAATATCTTAAAGTGCTTGGTGTGACTCCCATTGAATATTTGTTTTCTAGTGTCAAACCTAATGATGATGGGGCTGGATATGAATCCACTTTTGTTAAAAAACGCCCCAATGATTCGGAGTCCATCTATCTTGATGCTAAAAGCATTGAAAGTGGACTTTGGATTTCAAGGAATTCAATTATGATAGTTGCTCTTTGATTGAATGTATTTCCTTGATGCAATCCATGCTAAACTCTCCACACGCTTATAGCCAAAACATGGCCTTTACCGATCATATCGTCGATGCTATGATGAAGTCTCTTGAAGAGAAACTTGAATTGGAAGTTTCTATTCCTAGAATACTGCATGATGAGCGGGAACCTACTATCAAAATCAAGATAAAAAACTATGAATGCAATGCTTTGTTTGATTTGGGTGATAGTGTTTCCGCGATTCCAAAGTCTTTATGTGATGTTCTAGGCTTCAATGAGATTGATGAGTGCTCTCTTAATTTGCATCTTGCAGATTCTACTATTAAGAAACCTATGGGAAGTATCAATGATGTTCTTATTATTTAAAATAGAAACTATGTACCCATAGATTTCATTGTTCTTGATATTGATTGCAATCCTACATGTCCTATCATTCTTGGTAGTCCTTCCCTAAGAACTATTGGTGTTGTCATCGATATGAAGGAAGGGAATATTAGATTTCAATTTACATTAAAGAAAGGCATGGAACATTTTCCTAGAAATAAAATAAGATTGCCTTATGAATCCATGACGAGGGCTACTTATGGTTTGAGTACCAAGGACGACGATACGTGATTCTTTCGCCTTATGCCTAGCTAAGGGCGTTAAACAAAATCGCTTGTTGGGAGGCAACCCTGTGAATTTATCTTTGCTTTTTGCTTTGTGTTTTGTTGCGTCCACACCATCATAATTCTGTTATGATTGTGTTTTTTGTGTTTCTTTTTGTGTTTGATCCAAGTAAAACATTTATGACTAGTTTTGGTGATGGTTATTTGATCATGCTAGAAAAAGAAAGAAACTTTTCGCTCACGAAATTATTTTTCATTTTTAACCAGAAAGATATTTTGAGTTGATTCTTTTTGCTGCTGGTTGATATGGCAATTTACCAAATTGTCGTAATTATTCAGAATTGTTGAGATACCAGAAGTATACGAAGTATACAGATTGCTACAGACTGGTCTGTTTTTGACAGATTCTGTTTTTGTTGTGTTGATTTTTTATTTTGTTGAAACTATGGATAGTATCGGGGGGTACTAGCCATGGAAAAGTGATAATACAGTAATCTAACACCAATATAAATAGAAATCAAGTTTTCTACAGTACCTAAAGAGGTGGTAGTTTGTTTTCTTGTGCTAATGATATCACGAGTTTCTATTTAAGTTTTGTGTTGTGAAGTTTTCAAGTTTTGGGTGATGTTCTCATGGACAAAGGGATAAAGAGTGGAAAGAGATCAAGCTTGGGGATTCCCAAGGCATTCCAAGCCAAATTCAAGGACACCAAAAAGCCTAAGCTTGGGGATGACCCGGGAAGGCATCCCCTCTTTTGTCTTCAATCCATCGGTAACATTACTCGGAGGTATATTTTTATTCACGACATGATATGAGTTTTTCTTGGAGCATCGTGCATTATAGGAGTCTTTTATTTTTGTTGTGTCACAATCATACTTTCTACACACCTTTTGATAGAGACATGCACTCATCCTGAATTTGCTAGAATACTCATTGAGCTTCGCTTATATCTTTTGAGTTAGGCAATTTAGCTCACATGTGCTTCACTTATATCTTTTGAGATAGATAACTTTGCTCTAAGTGCTTCACTTAGATATTTTAGAGCACGGAGATGTCGTATTTTGGAGAAATAAGAACTCTCGATCTTCACTTATATCTTTTTGAGAGTGCTCTCTCTGAGTAACTTGGTAGTTGGCTTGTGCTATGAAAGTAGTCCTAAAGATGATAGGCATACAAAGAGGATACAATAAAACTTCCATTATTCTTCTGCATTGATTAGAAAGAGAAGTCTGATTCCTCTCAATTTGTTTTGAGACATGGATTTGGTAATATTAAGAGTCATGTTAGTAAGGTGTTGTGAATCTGGAAATACTTGTGTTGAAGTTAGTGATTCCCGTAACATGCACGAATGGTGAACCGCTATGTTAGGAAGTCGGAGCATAATTGATTTATTGATTGTCATCCTTTGTGTTGCTGTCGGGATCGCGCGATGGTTAACACCTACCAACCCTTCGCCTAGGAGTATGCATTTAACACTTTGTTTCGATTACTAATAAAAACTTTCGCAATAAGTATGTGAGTTCTTCATGACTAATGTGAGTCCATGGTATAGATGCACTTTCACCTTCCACCATTGCTAGCCTCTCTAGTGCCGCACAACTTTCACCGGTACACAAGACCACCATAGATCTTCCTCAAAACAGCCACCATACCTACCTATCATGGCCTTTTCATAGCCATTCCGAGATATATTGCCATGCAACTCCCACCGTTCCATCTCATGACTTGTGCCGTCACTTACAAATTGCCATTGCATCATCGTAAGATAGCTAGCGAGATGTTTCAACGTCATATGACAAGCTAGATCGTTGCACATCCCGGTACACTACATGAGGCATTTCCTATAGAGTCATCATCATTCAAAGCATTGAGTTGTGAGTAAATGAAAGTGTGATGATCATCATTATTAGAGCATTGTCCCATGTGAGGAAATAAAAAAAAGGCCAAAGTTTCCCACAAAAAGAGAGAGAGAGAGAGAGAGATGGAAAGAGGCCAAAGAGCGCAAAAAAAGAGAAAAATAGAGAAGGGACAATGCTACTATCTTTTTCCACACTTGTGCTTCATAATAGCACCATGTTCTACATGATTGAGAGTCTCTTGTTTTGTCACCACCATATACTAGTGGGAATCTTCATTACATAACTTGGCTTGTATATTCCAATGATGGGCTTCCTCAAAATTGCCCTAGGTCTTCGTGAGCAAGCAAGTTGGATGCACACCCACTAGTTCTCCTTTTGAGCTTTCACACACTTATAGCTCTAAGTGCATCCATTGCATGTTAATCCCTACTCTTTCACATTGATATCTATTAATGGGCATCTCCATAGCCCTTTGATATGCCGAGTGAATGTGACCATCTCCTCCTTTTTGCCTCACAACCTCCACCACACTCTATTTCACCTATAGTGCTATACCCATGGCTCACGCTCATGTATTGCGTGAGAGTTGAAAAAGGTTTGAGAAAGTAAGAGTGCGAAAACAATTACTTGGCCAATACCGGGATTGTGCATGATTTAAATTCGTTGTGTGGGGATGATGGAGCATAGCCAGACTATATGATTTTGTAGGGATAACTTTCTTCGGCCTTGTTACTTCGAAAGTTCACGATTACCTTGCTAGTTTGCTTGAAGTATTATTGTTTTCATGTCAATAGCAAACTATTGTTTTGAATCTTACGGATCTGAACATTCATGTCAAATGAAAGAAGTTACAAAGGAAAAATATGCTAGGTAGCATTCCACATAAAAAATTCATTCTTTATCACTTCCCTACTCGAGGACGAGCAGGAGTTAAGCTTGGGGATGCTTGATACGTCTCCAATGTATCTACAATTTTTGATGGTTCCATGCTATTATCTTGTCAAACTTTGGATGTTTTGTATGCCTTTTATATCTTTTTTGGGACTAACTTAGTAACTCAGTGCCAGTTCCTGTTTTTTCCGTGTTTTGACCCTTTTCAGAGGAGAATATTAAACGGAGTCCAAACGGAATAAAACCTTCGAAAAGATTTTTTCTGGAATAGAAGATACGCAGGGAGCTTGAGAACCAAGGCAGAGGGCACCAGGGGAGGCCACAAGCACCCTAGCCGCAACCTGGGTGCGCGCCTAGCAGGCTTGTGGGCCCCCTGTGGCTCCTCTGCCCTACTTCTTCCGCCTATAAATCCCCAAAAAATCCAAAACCACGGGAGATAGCCACGAAAATACTTTTCTACCGCCGCAAGCTTCTGTCTCCGCAACATCCCATGTCGGGCACGTTCTGGTGCCCTGCCGGAGAGGGCTTCTTCATCAATACCATTGCCTCTCCGATGATGCGTGAGTAGTTCACCATAGACCTTCGGGTCCATAGCTAGTAGCTAGATGGCTTCTTCTCTTTCTTGGATCTTCAATGCAAAGTTCTCCATGATCTTCATGGAGATATATCCGATGTAATCTTCTTTTGCGGTGTGTTTTTCGAGATCTGATGAATTGTGGATTTATGATCAGATTATCAATGAATCTTATTTGAGTTTCTTCTGATCTCTTATATGCATGATTTCATATCCTTGTAATTCTCTTCGACTTGTGGGTTTCGTTTGGCCAACATGATATACAGTTCTTGCAATGGGAGAAGTGCTTGGTTTAGGGTTCATACCATGCGGTGACCTCACCCAGTGACAAAAGGGGTAGCGAGGCACGCATCGTGTTATTGCCATCAAGGGTAAAAAGATGGGGTTTATATCTATTGCATGAATTTAATCGTCTACATCATGTCATCTTGCTTAAGGCGTTACTCTGTTTGTCATGAACTCAATACACTAGATGCATGCTGGATAGCAGTCGATTTGTGGAGTAATAGTAGTTGGAGTTTCAATCTACTTGTCTCGGATGTGATGCCTATATGTACGATCATTGCCTTAGATATTGTCATGACTTTGCGCGGTTCTATCAATTGCTGAACAGTAATTCGTTCACCCACCGTAATATTTGCTATCATGAGAGAAGCCTCTAGTGAACACTATGGCCCCCGGGCCTACTTCACATCATATTTTCAGCCCTACACTTTTACTTTGTTCCACTTTCCGCCTTCAGATCTCACCTTGCAATCAATCGTGAAGGGATTGACAACCCCTTTGTAGCGTTGGGTGCAAGTTTGCTGTTTTTGCGCAGGTACGGTGGAGACTTGGCTTGATACTCCTACTGGATTGATACCTTGGTTCTCAAACTGAGGGAAATACTTACTGCTACTGTGCTGCATCACCCTTTCCTCTTCAAGAGAAAAACCAACGCAAGCTCAAGACGTAGCAAGGCCCCATACTGAAAACGGCCAGGTGAGCGGAATGGTCTTTAGTGCAGATGCAGGCTTGTGCGATTGATTCTTGTAAAATTGGTATCCAACACATAGCTCAATTAGGTCTCTCGCTGCCTCATTGGCTTTGGGACCATAAAAACCCGCTTGGAAGGCATTAGCGACCACCGTCCTGGAGGACGCATGGTGGCCATAAGTTCCTGAGTGAATCTCATGTAAGACTTGTAGTCCTTCATGTGGGGAAATGCCTTTTTTGACTCATGTAGCACTTTTATTTTATAGATTTCCCCCAATACTTGAAAATCTTTAGATTGCCGAACGTTTTAGCGAGCTTTCTTAATCTTCTTGGAGATCTTGTCGGAGCAAGTATGCTAAATAAGGTTGAGCCCATTTGGGGGTGATTACCAACATCCCATGGACTATGTCGATCACTAGTGGGATGTCAACCTGAGTTGCATTTGAAGGACTAACTATTTGTGGGTGATCCTCTATGAAAGGATCTTCTTTAATTGAGGGGCGCGCTGATGTTCTACGAACACACCTTTTGGAATGGCTCGCCATGTGGATCAGATCTTAGCTAGGTTATCCGCTGCCTAATTCTCTGCTCGGGGCACATGGTGTCACTCCAAACCTTTGGAATTATTCTTGACCTTCCTGACTGTGTTGCGGTAACCAGTCATAGCCGGACTCTCAGTGTGCCACTCTTTCATCACCTGATTGACGACAAGGACGGAATCACCGTACACCATCAAACGGCGGATGCCGAGTGAGATGGCCATATGGAGTCCATACAGGAGGGCTTCGTACTCGGCCTCATTTTTAGATGAATCAAAGTGGATCTGGAGCACGCAGCTCAGTCGGTCTCCCCTGGGGGAGACGAGAACTACTCCAGCTCTGAGCCATGGAGCATCTTGGGTCCCTCGAAGAACATAGTACAATGCTCGGGGATGGTTGCTCTTGTTCTATCCATTCGGCCAAGAAATCTACCAAGGCTTGAGACTTAATTGCCTTCTTGGCTTCAAATTTGATCTCCAACGGGAGAAGCTCAATTTCCCATTTGGCTACTCAGCCAGTAGCATCTCTGTTATGCATAATTTCCGACAGGGGGGCATCACTGATAACTCTGGTCGAGTGATCTTGGAAGTAATGAACCATCTTCTTCGCTGTCAGCTAGATAGAATTTTTTTTGATAATGTGGATTCCTTTGTTTGGAGGGTGTCAAGACTTCTGAGATATAATAGATGGGTCTTTGAACCTTGTATGCTTTGCGTGCCTCCTCACGCTCCAAAGTGAGGATGGTGCTGACCACTTGGCTACTGGTTGCAATGTACACGAGCAGTGGCTCCCAGCTGCCCGGAGCGGCTAACACTGGTTGAGTGGAAAGCAAGGACTTGGGTTTATAGAATGTGATTTGCAATTCATGGGTCCACTCAAATCTATCCGATTTTTTCATCAGTCGGTAAAGAGGTAGTGCCTTCTCACCGAGTATTGAGATGAAGCGACATAGGGCCGAAAGGAAAGCGGTGAGCCTTTGCACATCATGTATGCTTTCGGACTGTCTCAATTGAACTACAACACCGATTTTTCGGGGTTAGCAATGATACCACATTCGGAAACAAGGAAACTGGGTAACTTGTCGGTTGGCACGCTGAATGTACACTTGGCCGGGTTGAGCTTGATCCTGTAGTGTCACAGGTTCATGAAAGTTTTTGTGAGATCAGTCAGGAGGTCAGAAGCTTTCATGGACTTGACCACAATATCATCCATGTACACCTCCACGTTCCAATTGATTTGCTTTTGCAAGCATTTCTAGATCATGTGTTGGAAAGTAGCTCTGGTGTTTTTGAGGACGAATGGCACAGTGATATAACAAAAACATCCGAATGGGGTGATGAAGGCCGTTTTTATTTCATCTGGCCCATACATTCAGATCCGGTGGTACCTAGAGTATGCATCCAGGAATGACATGTGTTCACATCCGACAGTAGAATCTATGATCTAATCTATGTGGCGTATGGGTAAATGATCTTTTGAGCATGCCCAGTTGAGGTGCTTGAAGTCAATACACATACGGAGTGAATTGTTCTTCTTGGGCACCATGACTACAGTCGCGAGCCGCTCGGTGTGGTAAACCTCGCAAATGAACTCAGTGGCTAGGAGTCGAGCGATCTCCTCGCCAATTGCATTATGCTTTTCCATGGAGGAACGATGCAAGTGTTATTTGGCGGGCTTGACCTTGGAGTCCACTTCGAGGCGGTGCTTAGCCAGCTCCCTCGGAACACTCGGCATGTCAAATGGCTTCCATGCAAAGATGTCCCAGTTCTCACAGAGGAACTGGATGAGCTTGGCTTCCTAATTTTTCTCCGAGTGACGTGGAGATGTTCTTAGCGGAGGCACTCGGATCATTGGGTTGAACGTGAACCTTCTTGGACTAATCGGCCGACTGAAAGGCGGACTCAATAGCCAGCTGCTTCGGCTTGAGCAAGTTGGCGGTGTCCTTCATCTTCTTGAACTAATCAAGCTCGACTACGGGGAATTGCTCATTGTCAATTTTGGAGACCTGCTGCAGGAACTCCGCGGCGATCTTCCGATTGTCAGGCACCATGATCATGCCTCTCGACCCTGGCATCTTAAGTTTAAGATACACGTAACATGGTATGGCAATGAAATACATGTAGGCGGGCCTACCCAGGATAGCGTGATAGGCACTACGGAAGTCCACCACCTCGAAGGTCAGTCCCTCCTTTCGGTAATTTTTCTCGCTGCCGAACATGACGTTTAGAGTGTCTGTCCAAGTGACTCGGCCTTCTTCCCAGGGATGACCCCGTGGAAGTTCATATCACTTTTGCTCAGTTGGGACAACGGAATGTCCATTGCCCTGAGTGTGTCGGCATAGATGATATTGAGGCTGATGCCTCCATCTATGAGGACCCTATGTAGTAGGACTCCGTTGACAGTTGGATCCACAACCAGCGCTTGCTGCCCAAGCGTGGCAATATGGGCAGAATGATCAGACTGATCAAACGTGATAATTGTCTTTTCCGAATCGAGGTATTTTGTGACAGTCGGAACTACCATGTTAACCTCCCAATTGCTCACCTTGGATCGGCTCTTGCTCTCAACGTCGGCAAATATTATGAGGACCTTTTCGACAATCGTATACCCGAAGGCATCCTCCCTGTCTTTGTTGTTGTCCTTTCCATGGAGGGTTCGCCGCCCATCTCCTGCCGGAGCAGGTAACAATCTCGAGCAGAATGCTTGGGATAGATGGGATTACCATCATCGTCCCTCTTGGTGTGGATCTAGCACGGCTGATCCAAGAGGTCGCTCTTAGGATCTAACTTCTTCTTGGCCGCCCACTTCTTCTTGGCCTTTCCAGGGACAACAGCGACTCCGTCCTTGCGTGATACATCTGCCTTTTGCTTCTGCTTCTTCCTTGTGTTGCTCCCTGAATGAGGGGTATCACCGGCTCAGCCCTTGCCGCTACAGAGGTGGTCTACTTCCTCACCATCCGCATATCAATTTGCGATCTCCATGACATGACTGAGGGATAGATCCCCCGCTCGGCCGAACTACAAAATGATCTCCCTGTACTAAGGGCCTGCCTTGAAGGTGCACATAGTTTTTTGCTTAGTGACGTTTTCCACGGTGTTGTGCAACATGGTCCACCACTGCATGTATGCGCGGAGAGTTTCATTGCTCTTTCGGGCGCAATATTGCAACTCCCTAAGATCGCTCGGGCACTAGTAAGTGTTGTCAAATATGTTGGCAAACACTCTAGTTAAGTCTTCGCAACTATGGATATTGCTCGCGGGCAGCTGATTGAGCTCGCGGGCAGCTGATTGAGCCACGCCCTCGCGGTCAATATATTTTGAGTGATAATGGACCTCGCATTGAGCAGGGGAGCGTGATGGCCATCGTTCCTATAGACCGTGTGTTGATTGGGGCCTGGCCTTCGGTCATAGGGTTGGTGTCCGATTGAACCACTCGTTAGAGGAGGTGTTCTACTGCGAATCTGATTGTTAGGCCTCTGATCCCCATATTGGGCTCTCGGAGGAGGAGGGGTTCTTCGGTGTCTCCAAGGTGCATGAGGGCTATGAGCCAACTACACCATGTCCGTCCGGATGGACTTGAAGTGAATACGGTACTGTGATTGGGATACCGCAGAATTCTGCTGCAGGGCAGTCTTCAACAGACCATGGATCTAACAAATGCCCTCCCAACCACGAAAAATCACTAGGGTGAATGGATTCCGCGATTCGAGTGGTCGCAGGCAAGTTCCGAAGAGGTGTACACATCTGCTGAATGTTACACTGGTGGTCGTTCGGGAACAACTGCCTATGATTGCGACTGGAGTTGGGCTGATCCCTAACTGCTCAGTCGTCGAGTGATTGTTGGAGCCGCTCGAGTTCCTCGCGCTTAGCCACAGTGGCTTGATGTGCACTCTTTAGGGCCATCTCCTCCAGGGTGTTCCCGGTGATGGGGGTGAGAAGGGAATGCTCATTCCTATGCCTGAGTTCCTCGCGTTGCTCCTCATTGAGCGGTTTGGGGACACAGAGGTCGAAGTCGGCATTGCGGTGATCACCTCCATCACGTGTGCAGGAGTTACCGATGGAAAAACAAGGAGCTCCTCCCCTCGTCGTGTCGGCCATCAGGATCTCTGCAGCGTCTCCGCTACTCTCGCAATCAGATTTAACGAATGAGTCGTCGCCCGAGGAAGGGAACTGGCTAAGAGTGGCCTTGTTTGAGTCGAGCATGGCCACCTATCCCGAAGTGGCTTGAAGAGCCACCGTATGCTGGATCCAGGGCCGCACTCGTGTGTGCCCGGAGCGCTTGCGACGAACTGCAGCGGGACAAGGGCGTCCAGATAAGTACGACACCGGCGGCTACCGAATAAGGACTCCGTGCGCCACCACGCTGAAGTGTGATGCATCACAGGTGGCCAACACATGAGTATCTAGCGATGCATCTTGCAGCCCTGCTAAATCATCGGTGGTGAAGCTGAGGGAACCGAATGGGATATCACCGCCGAGTGTCATTAGGATGACAAAACAGGATTGAAACTCCAACTCCTCTAGAATTTGCTAGACATGCAGCCCCATGATTGGCGCCAACTGTCGAGGGGATGAACCTAACAATAGAACGAGGGGTACGAATGAAGGGCGGAGCCTAGCTACAACACACTTGTAATACTCGGATGTATGAATTCAGTCCCCACTCGGGAGTGGTAAAGACACTACGTCTTGAGCGCGGTGGCTTAGTGTTGTTTATGGGGGTGTGATTATATAGAATTCTAAACCCCTATCTGTGAGCTCAAGGCAGGCTTATATAGAGTGCGTCTGGACCTACGGCCTCCATTTCAAGGGCATTGAATGATAATAACTATGAAAGTTACCAAAAACTACATCTCTAACTACAGCGTTACTGGTAACGTATGGCTTCATGGTGCTTTAAGTCCCTAGTCATTGCAGTCTTTTCGTTGTCTATGTATTCTCTTAGTCCGAGTGTTGGGGAACATCCGACTGATCAAAGATGGTCGAATGACTCTGTATGTTCGAGTGAGACTTAGACTGCATCGGTATCCTTCGGACATTAGTGACTATGTAGGGACCTAGGTGGGCCCTGGATAACAGGTCTTTGGCCCTACCCTTAGTGGGCAACCCCATCAGCGCTTACAGATGTCGTCCATGTTGCGGCGCTCGCTTTCAAGAATGATTGCCTTGTCCACGAGTGTCTTAAAATCAATAATTCTGTGGACAATAAGTTGACATTTTAATGCGGGCGCGAGGCCATCTAAGAACTTCATTTTCTTGCTTTCCGTCATGTACTCATGATTAGCATAGCAAGCTAACCGGTTGAACTGGTCAAGATATTCCATTAATGTTGACCTTCGCTGTTTGAGGTCTTCAAATTCCCTCTTCTTGATTTTCATGATGTCGGTAGTAATGTGCGCCCTAGAAAAACATTCTTTGAATTCCTCATAGGTAATATTGTTTTCATTAGGGTGCATGCGTAGGAAACTTTCCCACCATTAGGTTGTTGCTCCTGTTAAATAATGTGGTGCGTACAATACCTTCTCAAGATCCGAACATTGGGAAATAATCATTTTTCTCTCGATATCGTGTAGCCAGTTGTGTGCTTCCAGTGGTTTATCTGTGTGAGAGAAAACTGTGGAATGGGTTTTCTGCAGCTCGGATAATTTGGAGCGCGGTTGATGTGGTCCAAGGTGATTTTCCATATTTATTAGCTGATTCATCATCTCGTGAGGTTGCTGCTTACTTTGCTCATAGAGCCGACAAAATTTTGAGAAAGTTGAGTCGATGTCTTGCTTACTTGACTGACCCTACACAAAATTATTGCATGTCTGTGTGAAATGATTTCCTCTGGCGGACTGGGCACGGAGCAAGTCGTGGGACGATGCAGTTTTACTCTGGGGTGTTATTACAAAAACTAAAGGAGTAAAACCTGAGAAATGAAAGAAAAAATGTGCAAGATAAAATAAAATACTCCAAAGATTTGCCATAAAACATCGTTGCGTATGGAGAAGCATCGCATGATTCATATATTGCACGCAATCCATAATTATATAGTACATCACTCGGGTTGTGCGTACACATTCCTGACATGTTATTTAGGCTAGTGCACTTCTCCATTCCTACATGATGCAAACACAACTACTGTTCTCCACGCCTATATGCAAGCAGATATATCAAAACATATTTTACAAGTCATCATGACATATGGCTAAATTACGTACTAGGTCATGGTGGATGGAGTATCAGTCGGTGTGCCGAGGGTAAGTCCAAGACAAGGTTCGAGGGACTCACCCTCCTCCAGAATAGTCTCCACACGAGAGACACAGGGCTGAGCGGCTGACATAGTGCTACCAGGTAGTGCAACTCTAGCTGGGGTAGGAGCAATTACTTGGTTGAACTCTTCCATAGTAGGCAGTTGGCGGGTTGTGGACTATACGGACGGAGCATATGAAGCGAAGAATTAGTGATATGAGAGTGGTGGGACAGCAAGGAGACACTCATTCCTGTTAGGAGTACAGACCTGAGCAGAGTCCATGCATGCGGCTACATAGTCATCCACTAAGCCATCAAAACCTGCCTCCAGCGCCATGAGGTACTTCACGAGTGACTCTATGGATGCACCTCTCTCTCCCATGGTGCAAGCAAATGAGTAGTGACTCATGTAATTGCTCCTACCCCAACTAGAGTTGCACTACCTACTAGCACTATGCGAGCCGCTCAACCCTTTCTTTCTCGTGTGGGGACTATTCCGGAGGAGGGCGAGTCCCCAGCACCTTGTCTCGCACTGATCGGGAAACCTTTTGGAATCGTTTCGGGGATACTCTAGCTGGCCCAGTTCTCCTAACATGAAAGGAGGAATCCTCCTTGTTCGTGCCTGCTCGCACCACTGCTATGCCGCCTGTATGGCCAGCATCACCCACGTGAAAATGCAGGACAGTGGGACTCCTACCATAATGCCCTTGGAGAACCCGCCTCGCGAAGGCCTAGGGGGTGGCTCTGAGGTGCGCCACCGTAGTGTGCACCCCTGTGCAGCCCGTGACGATGATCCTCCAAAGCTTCCATCACGAGGCTTAGGCCCTCGTGAGGTTCGGTCTTGTGCGTGATTCCTCCTCGTTAAGCCTGCTGATGGACCGAACCGGGCTAGGGCTGCCATGTCGCGCCTAGGGCAGCAGGCCGACGGGCATGTGCACGCCCGGTTCGAGGGGCCCGACAGTATACTTCACGTGTGTGCCTCACGGAAACCACCTTAGGACAGCACCATATCAACACACAACTCATATCAATAACATCAGATCATAATTAACCCAGTGGACAAAATGGATCTACTAAAAAATCATAGGATATCCACATATCATTCGAAAGTAGTATGTAGTGTTGAGCACCATGTTTAAGTAGAGAGGTACACTGGGAAAAGATGTTTTACACCGTTGCATAGAGGAGGAGAGAGTTGGTGTTGACAGCGGTAATTTTTTTGATGTAGATCGCAGTCACACTCCTTGCTCCGGCGGCACTCCGGCACCACTGGGAGATAGGGAGAGAGCACCCTTCCTTCTTCTTCTTCCTTGGCCTCCCCTAGAGGAAAGGAGAGTTCCCCCTTTGGTACATGACCTCCATGGTGGCACAGGGACGGGAGCCCTTTCGAGATTGGATCTCCCTCTCTGTTCTCTTCGGTTTCACGTCCCTAGTTACTGGCCCTTTACCATTTCTAAAATTCCCAGAGATCCATAACTCCGATGGGTTGAAATATTTCATGATTTTTTTCCATAACTTATCTTTCTTGCGCGTGAAGAAGATCCCCAACCAAATCAAGGTGTGGCCACTAGAGGGCAGGGCGCTAGGGGGTATGGGTCACGCCCTGGTGGGTACTGGAGGTCATGGGACTCAATTTCGTTGATTCCACCTACCAAAAATCACATATATTCCAAAATAATTTTCCGTAAATTTTATCGCGTTTGGACTTTGTTAGATATGGCTATTCTGTGAAAGCAAAAACATGCAACAAATAGGAACTAGCACTTGGGACTGGATCAATATGTCAGTCCAATAAACCATATAAAATGTTGCCAAAAATATGTGAAAGTTGTATAATGTTGGCCTGGAACAATAAAAAAATATAGATATGACGGAGACGTATCAATAGCAGAAAAATATATAAACAATAAATGGCAACAAGGTATTGAAGGTTTTATCAATATTTTGTGAATAGAACGGGGGGCAATAATTTTGCCTAATGGCATCTCTCATGAAAAATAACACACGGTGGGTAAACAAATTAGTATTGGGCAATTGACAAAAAAGAGGAAAGTTAGGCGATATTCACGACAATGATCATGTGTATATATTCATCACGTCCATAAACAAATAGGCCGACTCCTGCCTGCACCTATTACTATTACTCGACTCATCGACCCCTACCCAGCATGCATCTAGAGTATTAAGTAAAATAGAGTAATGCATGGAGAAAATGTCATGATGTAGACAAATTAAACTCAAGCAATATGAATAAACCCCATCATTTTATTCTTAGTAGCAGCAACACAAAGATGCATCTTGTCCCCTTCTATCTCTAGGATATAGAAATTCGCCAGGTTGAACCTACCACAAAGCACCTCTCTCACCAAAGATATATCGATCTAGCTGGCCAAACTATTTCAATAGATCGGAGAGAATTATGCAGCTATCATAATCATGCACATAAGAATCATATAAGTATTCATACGAGACTCAAATATTTATGATGAATAATCTGAACATAAACCCACAATTCATCGGATCCCAACAAATGCACCGCACAAAAGGAATTACACCATATGGATCAAAGCTAAGATGCGATGAACATTGTATTTAAGATCAAAGAAAGAGATATTGCCATCTAGGTACTGGCAATTGAACGTAGGTCTCTGGTGAACTACTCACACATCATCGTGAGGTCAGCAAGCTTGATGAAGAGGCCCTTTGTGATAGATCCCCCTCCGGTAGGGTGCCAGAACGGAGCTCCAGATGGCCTCCCGTTGGAACAAAGACTTGCAGCAGTGTCAAAAGTGTTTTAGGACTCCCTCCTGTGTTTTTAGGGTAGATGAGAATTTATAAGCCAAGGAACAGAGTCAGGAGGGACACGAGGAAGGCACAAGCCATCAGGGTGCGTGCCGCCCAGGCTGCACCCTGTTGGCCTCTAGGCCACTCGTGGGGCCTCTAGCCCTCTTCCGATGCTCGTTGTTCTTCTCTTGGTCCATCAAAATCTAAAGTTACAGGGCAGTTGGATTTCGTTTGATATGGAAAACCTAAAGTGAAAACATGCAGAAAACAACAACTAGCACTGGGCACTTGGTCAATAGGTTAGTGCTCAAAAATAATAGAAATCAGTAAAGAAATATTAACAGTATTCAAAAATTATAGATTGGTTGGAGATGTGTCATCGCACCCGAACGTAGGGTCTTTACCACTCCCGAGTGGGGCCTGAAGTCATAGATTCAAGTGTTAATACCGCACCGTAGCTAGGCTTCACCCTTCGTTCGTACACCCGGTACTATTGTTAGGTTCATCCCCTCGACATGCGCCGCCAGAATAATTCCATGCACGCACACAACAACATACAAAGACTGATTTCCAAAAAAGTACAGCACCATGAGCCTCAACTTTAGCTCCTCACCAAACTAATAATTACGACACCAGGAACAAGGAGTTCACCTATCTCCCAGGCGTTACATGTTTCGCTTGTGGAGAAGAACGCCGTTATTCCAGAATGTTCCCAAAGCTGGGAAATACAACTCCATAGCCAAACAACCAGAGTAACAAACTCAACTCTGAGGCGCAACAACTTTAGCATAAAAACAACCACAGAAAGGTTCAGATGAACCATGTGTCCAGGGAAGAGGCTCATAATGCACCTAACATTGTACTCGATATCTTCCCTATCCAAACTTTCCCTGCCACTGGTTTGTTTGATGCTGGAGCTTCCCATTTCTTCATTTCAAAAAGATTTGCCTGGAAGCATCATTTTCGATTCTCCCTTTAGAAAATTCGATGACTATATAGTCCCGAGGAGTACATCAAATAACCCACTGTTACTGCCAAGTGGCGATCATTGAAATCGAAGGGTTACAATTTTGGGCAAATCTCATTGTGATAGAGAACAACGGACCGGTTGTCATTCTGGAATGGATTGAAATATACCAACAAAGGCTTTGTTTTAATCATTGTTGGGATCCCCCCTCTATCTCTCTAAGATTTCTCTTTTCTATTTTAAAAGAAATAGAAACATGTAGAAAATCCGAGAGAAAATTGAGATGGGTGATACATATCAAACATATCTACTTTCCAAACACTTTTGCTTTTGTTTTGGACTCTAATTTGCATGAGTTGAATGAAAGTAACCCAAGACTGATGTTCTATTCAGCAGAACTACCATGGTGTTATTTTGTGCAGAAATAAAAATTCTTGGAATTAGACAAAACTTTTTGTAAAATATTTCTGGAATATATGAAGAATTATGGAGCAAAGAAGCACTAGAGGCGATTGTCTGTGGGTCACAATGCAACACGGCGAAACCACCCCCTAGCGCAGCCTATTAGCTTGTGGGGCCCACGTGGCTCCCCTGACCCTAATTCCAGTCCTATAAAGTCACATCTTTCGAGAAACAAATCAAAGAGAAGATTTCATTGTGTTTCACAAGACGGAGCTGCCACCACCTCCCATTCTTCCTCGAGAGGGATGATCTAGAGTCCGTTTGGGTCTCCAGAGAGGGGGATTCATTGCCGCAGTGATCACCAACCCTTCTCCATCGACAATTCCATGATGCCCACCACTGTGAGTGAGTAGTTCCTTTGTAGGCTTGATTGACGGTAATGGGTTTTGGATGAGATTCATCATGCAATCGAGTTAAGTTGATAGGGCTTGATCCCTAGTATCCACTATGTTCTAAGATCCTTGTTGCTATGACTTTGCTATGCTTAATGCTTGTCACTAGGGCCCGAGTGCCATGATTTCTGATCTGAATCTATTATGTTTTCTCTGAATATGAAAGTGTTTAGGTAGTATCTTGCAAGTGGTATGCACCTATTATGTGTTATGATCTGCATAACACAAGGTGACACCAATTGGGATTCTTTCCAGTGATTGTCGTCGTTTGAGGACTTCATGTATTCACCATGTGTTAATGCTTTGTTCAGGTTCTTTACCAAAAGGAGGCCTTAATAACCCTTAGTTTCCTCCATTATCCTTTGATGTGGTGTTATAGCGTTCTTGATTCAAGAGGACTCTCAAAGAGAATTTGTTTCAAGAATGAGATATTTAAACCCACCAATTTTTTTATCATGAGATATTTTCAATCCATCTATTCTTCCATTGAGCTACCTTGGTTTAGATTTCACCTAAATATTTTCCCAAGGAATGTTGTTGTCATAATGCTTGTGATTAATCCAAGTTCTCAATGTATCCTCTTGGTGAGAGCAGGTTGCCTCTCTTGTTCCTCCCAAGCAATCTCTGTTTTTGTTAGTGGTCGGTTGTCACGTCATAATTTTGAGATGTTTTCCATAAGCCCACAACAAGATTGTTCTTTCGTTGTTGATTTGCAAAAACTCCATTCAATCCTCCTTTGTTAGGATGCTCTTCAATTCAATTGTGATGGACGTTGACTCTTTCTTCTTCTTCTTATTCTTCATCGATCTAGGATGAGTTCCACGCCGACAACTTGGGATAGAAAGGATGGACGTCATTCTTTTATCGTTTGATTTCATCTGTAGTCGGACCGTGCTCCTCCACATGCTGATTGAATGTATTGTTGTACTCAGATACTCGTGTTGTACCTTGCGGCGAGTGTAAGAAAATTACATATACTCATCTCTTCTATACATGTACTTATTGTGATATCCATTCTTACGAAACAAGGATATGTTCTTCTATCCCTGTCGAGGGCTTCGTGCCAAAAATTAGGATAGGATCGCATCTTGGGCGTTGCAAGCATCCCTTCATGCAGCAGCACAGTGCTGGCGATAGGCGGCGCGGCCGACGGTTTGTGGAGCCGCTCCTCAAAGAAGCCTGGTTGTTGGGACTCCTGGCGCGATGTCCGCTTGGCGATGTCGTCAGCCTCCTGATTGGCATCCTGAGGAATGTGCTACAATTCGAAACCAAGAAAACAATTCTCAAGCTTAGATACCTAATCCAGGTAGGCCGCCATGTGCTCGTCCTGGGGTTTGTACTTCTTGTTGGAGAAGTTGACTAGGAGCTGGGAGTATCCCTCCACAACAATACACTTGACACCAAGAGCCGAGGCAGCCTTGAGGCTGGTGATCAGGCCTTCATACTCAACGATATTGTTGGATAGTGATACGTCTCCAACGTATCTATAATTTTTTATGGTTCCATGTTATTATCTTGTCAAACTTTGGATGTTTTGTATGCATTTTATATCTTTTTTGGGACTAACTTATTAACTCAGTGCCAAGTGTCAGTTCCTGTTTTTCCATGTTTTTGACCTTTTTCACATGAGAATATCAAACGGAGTCCAAATGGAATGAAACCTACGAAAAGATTTTTTCTGGAATAGAAGATACGCACGGAGCTTGAGAATCAAGGCAAAGGGTCCCCGGGGAGGCCACAAGCCCCCTAGCCGCGGCCTGGGGAGCGCGCCTAGCAGGCTTGTGGGCCCCCCGTGGCTCCTTTTCCCTACTTCTTCCGCCTATAACTCCCCGAAAAATCTGAAACCACGAGAGAGAGCCAAGAAAGTACTTTTCCACCGCCGCAAGCTTCTGTGTCCGCAAGATCCCATCTGGGGCACATTCTGGTACCCTACCAGAGGGGGATTCAGACACGGAGGGCTTCTTCATCAACACCATTGCCTCTCCGATGATGCGTTAGTAGTTCACCACAGAACTTCGGGTCCATAGCTAGTAGCTAGATGGCTTCTTCTCTCTCTTGGATCTTCAATACGAAGTTCTCCATGATCTTCATGGAGATCTATCCGATGTAATCCTCTTTTGCGGTGTGTTTGTCGAGATTTGATGAATTGTGGATTTATGATCAGATTATCTATTAATCTTATTTGAGTTTCTTCTGATCTCTTATATGCATGATTTCATATCCTTGTAATTCTCTTCGAGTTGTGGTTTTCATTTGGCCAACTTGATCTACAGTTCTTGCAATGGGAGAAGTGTTTGGTTTTGGGTTCATACCGTGCGGTGTCCTCACCCAGTGATAGAAGGGGTAGCGAGGCACGCATCATGTTGTTGCCATCAAGGGTAAAAAGATAAGGTTTATATCAATTGCATGAATTTATCCATCTACATCATGTCATTTTGCTTAAGGCATTACTTTGTTTGTTATGGACTCAATGGGAGAAGTTGTTGTTTTCTGCATGTTTTTCACTTTCTAGGTTTTCCATACCAAACAAAATCCAATTGCCCTGTAATTTTTTGATGATTTTTTCTGGACCAAGAGAAGAACAACGAGCATTGGCACAGGGCTAGAGGCCCCACGAGGGGCCCACAGGCCAACAGGGTGCGTCCTGGGCGGGACGCACCCTGATGGCTTGTGCCTCCCTCGTGGCCCTCCCGACTCTATTCCTTGGCTTATAAATTCTCATCTACCCTAAAAACACAGGAGGGGGTCCCGAAACACTTTTGACACTCCTGTAAGTCTTTGTTCCAACAGGAGGCCATGTGGAGCTTCGTTATGACACTCTACCGGAGGGGGATCTGTCACAAAGGGCTTCTTCATCAACCTTGCTGACCTCACAATGATGTGTGAGTATTTCACCAGAGACCTACGGTTAATAGCTAGTACCTAGATGGCAATATCTCTTTCTTTGATCTTAAATACAATGCTCATCGCATCTTCGCTTTGATCCATATGATGTAATTCCTTTTGTGCGGTCCATTTGTTGGGATCCAATGAATAGTGGGTTTATGTTCAGATTATTCATGATAAATATTTGAGTCTCCTCTGAATACTTCTATCATTCTTATGTGCATGATTATGATAGCTTCATAATTCTCTCTGATCTATTGAAATAGTTTGACCAACTAGATCGATATTTCTTTAGTGAGAGAGGTGCTTTGTGGTACGTTCAACGTGGCGAATTTCTATATCCTAGTGATAGAAGAGGACAAGATGTGTCTTTGTGTTGCTGCTACTAAGAATAAAATGATCGGGTTTATTCATATTGCTTGAGTTTACTTTGTCTACACCATGTCATTCTTCTCCATGCATTACTCTATTTTACTTAATACTCTAGATGCATGCTGGATAGGGGTCGATGATTCGAGTAATAGTAATAGGTGCAGGCAGGAGTCAGCCTATTTGTTTATGGACGTGATGCCTATATACACATGATCATTCTCGTCAATATCGCATAGATTTCCTCTTTTTTGTCAATTTCCCAATAGTAATTTTTTTACCCACCGTATGTTATTTTTCATGAGAGATGCCATTAGGCAAAATTATGGCCCCCGGGTCTATTCACAACATATTGATAAAACCTTCAATACCTTGTTGCCATTTGTTGTTTTCATATTTTTTTGCTATTGATACGTCTCCGTCATATCTACAATTTTTATAGTTCCACGCCAATATTATACAACGTTCACATATTTTTGGCAACATTTTATATGGTTTATTGGACTAACATATTGATCCAGTGCCAAGTGCCAGTTCCTATTTGTTGCATTTTTTTCTTTCACACAATAGCCATATCTAACGAAGTCCAAACGCGATAAAATTTACGGAGAATTATTTTGGAATATATGTGATTTTTCATAGGTGGAATCAACGAAATTGAGGCCCACAACCTCCACTACCCACCAGGGCGTGACCCATACCTAGCGCCCTGCCCTCTAGTGGCCACACCTTTATTTGGTTGGGGATCTTCTTCACGCACAAGGAAGATAATTTATGGAAAAAAATCATGAAATATTTCAACTCGTCGGAGTTATGGATCTCCGGGAATTTAAGAATCGATGAAGGGCCAGAAACTTGGAACGTGAAATAGAAGAGAACAGAGAGGGAGATCCAATCTCAGAGGGGCTCCTGCCCCTCCGCCACCATGGAGGCCATGTATCAAAGGGGAGCTCTCCTCTCGTCTAGGTGGGAGGCCAATGAAGAAGAAGAAGGAGGGGGGCTCTCTCCCCTATCTCCCGGTGGCGCTGGAGTGCCGCCGGGGCAAGGAGTGTGATGGCGATCTGCATCAAAAAATTTGCCGCTGTCAACAACAACTCTCTTCTCCTCTATGCAGCGGTGTAAAACCTCTTTTCCCAGTGTACCTCTATACTTAAAAATGGTGCTCAACACTATATACTATTGCCGAATGATACGTTTATATCCTATGATTTTTCAATAGATCCATTTTGTCCACGGACGAGCCCGAACCTCGCGAGGGCTTGAGCCTCGCGACGGAAGCATCGGGGGATCATCGTCACGGGCTGCAGAGGGGTGCACACTACGGTGGCGCACCTTGGGGCCAGCCCCGAGGTCCTCGCTAGGCGGGTTCTCCAAGGGTGTTGTGGTAGGGGTCCCACTGTCCTGCATTTTCACGTGGGTGATGCTGGCCATACAGGCGGCGCAAGAGCGGTGCCAGAAGGCACGAACAAGGAGGATTCCCCCTTTCATGTTAGGAGAACTGGGCCAGGTGGTGTGCTCTCGAAGCGATTCCAAAAGGTTTCCCGATCAGTGCCCAAAGCTAAGGCTTGTGGCTAAGCAGGACGGAGGACAACCCTGAGCCCACCAGCGCGTCACGAAGAGAAACTTTTGCAAGCGAAGACCACCTTTGTCA
The DNA here is from genome assembly GCF_904849725.1 of Hordeum vulgare subsp. vulgare. Classification (NCBI taxonomy): domain Eukaryota; kingdom Viridiplantae; phylum Streptophyta; class Magnoliopsida; order Poales; family Poaceae; genus Hordeum; species Hordeum vulgare. The sequence continues at coordinate 292,751,172 of NC_058520.1, read as the reverse complement.
GGGCGGACTACAGTCTTGTCCCCTTTAAAAAACGGTCGTTGTGGCAACCCTTCCCGCCGATGTTTTCGGGGGAAGAGGACCGGGGCACGTACAAAAGAGAGGCCATGCCACCACAGTGGGGATCGAACCCCCATCGTCTCCACTAGGGAAAAACCCCACCTTTGTACTCATCTTCCACCTCAAGCAATCAGAAAACAAGGAGTAGGGTTTTTACACCGCAAGGTGGCCGAACCAGGGTATACTGTTGTGTGTCCCAATTTATTACCCTTTGTCCATTCCGCTGGGGAGTCGCTGTGAGGTTGAGAGACAAAATAGGGCTAGAGAGCGAGTGCATCCCAGAGTTCGAACCTTTCCTTAGGTCTGCGGAGCCCCGAACCTGACACTTGGCGTGTCAGGTAGGGGTGCGTAACCGCTCTCCGACTCTGATTTCAACCCAGGGTCCACAAACTTCATGGCACACACCCACCATCAGCGCGCCGAGCAGGCGGCCGATCAATACGCTAGCACCACCGCATTCGCACAGGCCCATGGACAGGAAGGTGCCCGCGCCTCGTGTGTAGGGGGCTCTCTCGTCCTCAGCTGGCAGGCGCGGGCCCCTCGTCGGGCAGGACCGACGTACCAAGCTCGCCACAATTCCCAGAGAGGCCGGGGCGCCTCCTCCACCGCCTTGCCCCCCGCTGGTGCATGTGGGAGGTACGGAGCACGGGTCCTGGAGCATCGGCCCGAGCATGCGTTGGCGCGACGTGCCCCTGGCCAATGGTGCCACCACGGCACGCCGGAGGTGGCGTGAGGTCACGTGCATCCTAGGCGGAGCCTAGGCACCAGGCGACGACCGACACTCGAAGCCATCCCTCCACAGGGCGAGCAAGGACCTCGACGGGCGTCGGAATGTGAGGCTCCCGGGGACCGCCCACGGTCCTGCTGGGGTACTGCATGGCATCACCTTTTGCGGGCAGGACGGCCTCGGATCCTTTGTGTCCTCGCGCGTTCTCCCCATGGTGTGCACCCCCATCATCGGCTGGGTTGTCGTCGCCAGGACCCACACCAACGCTGGCGCCAGGCTCAACATCTTCTCCGCCATGGTTTTCGAGGCGCTCTAGGTTCCTTACGACCAGCTGAAACCTATCAGGCATTTCTCTAGGGTAGTCAGCTAGTTTGTGTCCCCTCTCGGCCAAACCCGCCTCCCCATCATTTTTGGCACCCGCGCCAACTACCGCACCGAGCTCGTCGACTTCTACGAGGCACCCATCGTCCTGTCATACACCCCCATCCTGGGGTACACCGCGGTCGCCAGATTCATGGCGGCAATGCATCCGGGGGTACAACATTGTCAAGATCTCCAGCAGCAACGGCGTCCTGACTATCAGGTGCGACAAGAGGGACGCAGTGAGTTGCCTCAAGCAAGAGCACGAAGCCCGGGAGGCTGTGTGTGTAGCCGGAGGGGGAGAGGTGGTGCCTCCCGAGAGCCTATTCGACGCAGACCTGACAAGGAAGAAGATGCAGTTCACGCAAGACCGGACCAAGATTAAGAAGGTGTCGTTGATGCCGACCTCCCTCCTGAACAAGAAAGCGCGATCATCGCCTTCCTCAAGGTCAACACGGATGTGTTCGTGTGGAAGGCGACCGACCTAACTGGGGTGCCGAGGCACGTGATCCAGCATCACCTGGAGGTGTGCCCCAACGCGCTCCCCATCAAGGAGAGGGTGCGATGCGAAGCACCGGAAAAGCAACACTTCATCTTGTAGGAAGTGCAGAAGGTGCAACAGACCGAGTCATCCGCGAGGTACGCCACCCGGTGTGGCTCGCCAACCCCGTCATTGTCCCGAAGAGGGGCGACAAGGAGCGGACGTGTGTCGACTTCACCAACCGCAACAAGGCCTACCCATTGGACCCTTTCTCACTCCCACACATCGACCAGATCATGGACTCTACCGCCTGCTGCAATCTATTGTGCTTCTTGAACGACTTCTTGGGTTACCATCTATTCAAGATGGCAGGGAAAGATGTGGCAAAGATAGCCTTTGTCTCCACTTGTGGGGTGTATTGCTATGTGAGCATGCCCTTCAGCCTAAAGAGTACTGGTGCTACCTTCCAACGACTATTGCAGATATCGTTGGGCTGCAGCTCAGGAGGAATGCCAAAGCTTATGTCGATGACATCATGGTCAAGACGCATGAGGCGAGGACGCTCATCGAGGACATGGAGGAAACTTTCATTAACCTGCAAAAGGTCAACCTAAATCTCAACCCCAATAAGTGTGTCTTCAGGGTGCCCTTTGGCAAGCTCCTAGGGTTCCGCGTGTCGCATCGAGGGATAGAAGCAAACCCGGAGAATGTCAAGGCCATCGAGGAAATGCACCCTCCCCTAACACTCAAGGAAATGCAGAAGCTGGTGGGATGCCTAGCCTCCCTCGGGCGCTTCATATCCAAGTTCGGCGAGCGGACATTGTCATTCTTCAAGCTGATGAAGAGATTGGGCCCGTTCGCATGGACTACCTCAGGCGGTACCTCATGAGCCCTCCCATCATGGTCGTGTCGCAGCCTCGCGAGATCCTGCTCCTGTACCTAGCATCCATCCCTCAGACGGCCAACGCAACCCTTGTGGTAGAGAGGGAAGGTCCCGCTCGCCCCAAGAAGTAGTCGACATCCACCCACCAAGCACCGTAGGAGCTTGCAAGGGATCCATCGGTTCCCGTCACAGGCGACTCTCGTGAGGACGCCACCGCTCTAGGAGCGTCCTCTCTAAGGAGGCTAGCCCCCCTAAGATGCGCCTCATCTTAGGAGGCTGACTCACCACAGGGGGCTCCCGACACCAGTGGCTCCAAACCTTCGGAATTCCCCACAGCTGCATCCCACGAGCCCCTTGACGGATGTAACGATGACACCACGGTCTCAAGGCATGTGGAGCGTCCCTTGTACTACGTCAGTACAACGCTGAGGGATGCATGCGAGCATTATCCCATGAAACAGAAGCTCCTCCTTGCGCTCCTTGCCGCCTCCAGGAAGCTACATCACTACTTCCACGGGCACCCGATCAAGGTTATCTCTCCCTACCACTTGGAGGAGATCCTGCGCAGCCCCAATGCAACCGGCATGGTCACCGAGTGGAACATTGATATGCAGGCTTTGGAGTTGGAGTTCTACACCACCAGGGCCATCGAGGGTATGACTCTAGCAGACTTCATCGCGGAGTGGACGGACCCAAGCAAAGAGGAGCCTCGTGAGGGCGAATCCACCCTACCTGGGGATGAAGCGCCTAATGGATGGGTCATGTGCTTCGACGGCTCCTTCTCCATGCAGGGCGCGGGGCTGGCATGGTACTCACCTCGTTAAAGGGCGACAAGCTCTACTCTGCAGTCCAGTTCTGCTTCAAGCATAACATGAAGGTATCCAACAATATTGTTGAGTACGATGGCCTGATCACCGGCCTCAAGGCTGCCTCGGGTCTTGGTGTCAAGTGTCTCGTTGTGGAGGGAGACTCCTGGCTCCTAGTCAACTTCTCCAACAAGAAGAACACACCCCAGGACAAGAACATGGCGGCCTACCTAGAGTAGGTATATAAGCTTGAGAAATGTTTCCTTGGTTTCGAACTTCAGCACATTCCTCAGGATGCCAACCAAGAGGCTGACGACATTTCCAAGCGCATGTCGCACTAGGAGTCCCAACAACCTGACATCTTCGAGGAGTGGCTCCTCAAACCGTCGGTCGTGCCGCCTGTCGCCAGCACCATGTTGCTACATGAAGGGATGCTTGTAATGCCCAAGATGCGATCCTATCCTTATTTTTGGCACAAAGCCCTCGACGGGGATAGAAGAACATATCCTCGTTTTGTAAGAATGGATATCACAATAAGTACATGTAAAGAAGAGATGGGTATATGGAATTGGCTTACACTCGCCGCAAGGTACAACATGAATATCTGAGTACAACAGTACATTCAATCATCATGTGGAAGAGCAGCGTCCGACTACAGATGAAATCAAACTATAAAAGAATGACGTCCATCCTTGCTATCCCATGTTGCCGGCCTGGAACTCATCCTAGATCGACGAAGAAGAAGAAGAAGTAGAAAAAGTCAATATCCATCATAATTGAATTGAAGAGCATCCTGACAAAGGAGGATTGAATGGACTTGTTGCAAATCAACAACGAAAGAACAAGCTTGTTGTGGCCGTATGGAAAACTTCTCCAAATTATGAGGTGACAACCGACCATTAACAAAAACAGAGATTGCTTGGGAGGAACAAGAGAGGCAACCTTGTTTCACCAAGAGGATACATTGAGAACTTGGATTAATCACAAGCACTATGACAACAACATTCCTTAGGAAAATATTTAGGTGAAATCTAAACCAAGGTAGCTCAATGGTACAATAGATGGGTTGAAAATATCTCATGATCAAAGAATTGGTGGGTTTAAATATCTCATTCTTGAAACAAATTCTCTTTGAGAGTTCTCTTGGATCAAGAACGCTATAACACCACCTCAAAGGATACTGGAGGAAGAATTGCACTTTGAAATGCAAGATTAAGAATACTTGAGGAATTACCACAGAATCTTGAAGAACAATTTGAGAAACAATTACATCCTTAACGAACCACCATGTAGAACCCTCATAGGCAAAAGAATGATAAAACAAAATGAAGGTTAAAAAGAATAAGAATGAGGCCTTGCCATGATTTAGATGAAGCTTCGCGAAGAGATACTTGAGAAAAGCTTGGAACTCAGGAAATGAAAAGATAAGAACACATGGGATAACGAATTTGATATCATCAGCAACTCCAGAAAAGAATTGAAATCACCTTAATGAAACAAGAATAAGAATTATGTTATGCTCATCCTTCATCAAGTCAAATTGATGACAAGCAACGGATTTAGCATACTACTTATTCTTCTTCAAAACATTGAGGAGAGTTATGAGCGCAAAATTGAAGAAGTCTTGGAAGAAACACCGGTAAGAATTTGGAATGAAAGAGGATAATACGAATGAAATCGCTACATGAGGACAAGGAGAGCATGATTCGATTAGAGGATGTTTGAACAAGCCACCGGTAAGAATTTGACACGAATGGGGATACCAAGAGTGAATGCAGATACATGAGAACGAAGAGACCATGACTTATATTAATAGAAAACTTGAATGAGGCACCGGAGTAATTGAGATACGACCGAAGAGACAATAATTGAGAAGAATTTGAGAACGAAAGCTGAAAGCTGAGAATGATAAATCTTCTAAAATGATGGCTTTCGGAGGATCGAGAAAAGAAAACAAACCTTAAATGCATCGGATAGATATGGAAGGAATTACTCGTGATCAAAAACAATATGAGATAGAGCAAGAAGCTGGGATAACAACCTTGAAAATAATGGACAAGATTTAAGAGAAACACTTGTCCGGTCTTCAAGTTAAGAATGATGGTGAGAAACAACACCATGAATTACTGAGATAATCCGGAATAATGAATAAGGAAAATTTGAGCGAATGAAGAAGATAATTCAAAGCGAGCTAGAAGAAGGCATATGACTGATGTAATCCATACTTACGTCACACTTGAAAAAAATTAGATATCTCGAGAAAAGATTGGAAGAGTCACATAAGATCCTGGGAAAAGCTTGTCGGTTATGGACCCACTCAAAGAGAACATAGTTGAAACAATTTCTTAGAAAGAGAGATTGCATCGGTATAAATGAAGAACTTGATGAGATGAGAGTCTCAACATAATTGAAGGATTGGATGAAAACACAAATCTTCACAGATATCTTCAGCACTCCGGATGGAATAAACTGGGATGAATAAGAAGAAAGGCTTGAATGGGAATTTCTAACATGGAAAAGCATTGAACGAATGAATGGATATGATGAACACCAAAATCTTGAATTCAATCCACCTAAGAAGAAAACAAGAATGATGAATAATGAATTTATGAACTCGAAACTCCTGAGAATCTTCACAAAGAATCACTGGATAGAATATGGAGGAAAAGATATCGGAAGCATAATTGAAAAGAAAGGCATTTGGGTGAAAATTTAATAGTTGAACCAAAAAGGGCGAGGGTGGTGAAAACAAAGACAACTTGGGATAGATAAGATGAACTTCGGAAAGAAATAAGAGATTGACCTTGCAAATATTGAAGAAGATTGAATTATCTCGAAGAGAACCACTCTGGATTGAAATACAATTAATATGACAACTCCAGTTTGAAAAGAATTGATAAGACAATTTGATTGAGCAAAAGAGTTATACCCCCTAAGAAATATGAGAACACCACTTATAAAAGATATGAAATCACCACTTGACATCGAAGCAACTTGAATTACCATACTAGAACAAAACAAAGGATGAGGCTTACGATACAAGCCGGAAACAAATATATGACAGAGATTCCGTTTGATATTTTCGTGGTAAGGTCCGCACGGGCTCGATTGTACACTCGGTTGACATATTGAAATGATGCTCAAATATGCTCCCTAGGCTTAGCGAACTACAAGGACTCTTTAAGACACAACAAGAACCTCTATAAGAAAGAACGTGAACAGACGAATCCACTAGATGTCGAACTCCAACCTCACATCATGCATCTGCTAGAAGATAATCCTAGGTAACTTCTTGAATTCCCACCTAAGAACTTCTGAAATTTTCCAGTTATGCAATCGGGGCCATGGATACAAGGAGTAAAATCCATCACTCAACTCTTAGCAATAACAATACCCATCTAGTGTATCACATTCGTCAAGACATAACCAAAGATCTCGAAAACTCATCTACCTCAGACCCTCGTAATAACAACGATAGCAAGTATGGAAGTACATACGGATTCTCTCCGCAAGTACTGGGGATGCTAGACTCCTCCCGCCACAAAGAGTATTGAAGCGATTTTGAACATCCTCCGTCCTGAGATACTAAGGAAACTGAACGATAGCAATGTGTCAAGAATCCCGTGGATCTCAACTCCCTGATAATAGGAAGCACCAAGAACAAAATCCCGGTCACAACAACATTGTAGAGGTTCCAAAATATCCTTCTGATCCTAATTTTTTTAGGAAGAAGATGAGTAGAATTAAAATTCCTACATCAAGATTCCTCATCAGAGCATAGAAGAGTAGTAAAAATAATCCTATTCTCCTGTATATAACTACACTCAAAGTAGTTTTTCACTAGACTCGACTCGGCCAAGTTCGATCAATCAAGGGGGATCCTAGGCTGGTAAAGCTTTGATACCAGCTTGTAACGCCCAAGATGCGTGTTGGGTAACGTAGCATAAATTCAAAATTTTCCTACGCATATTCAAATCTTCCTATGGAGAGACCAGCAACGCGAGAGGGGTAAGAGCATATTCATACCTTTGAATATCGCTAAGCGGAAGCGTTTCTAGAACGCGGTTGATGGAGTCGTACTCGCAGCGATTCCGATCTAGTGCCGAACAACGGCACCTCCGCGTTCAACACACGTGCAGCCCGGTGACGTCTCCCCCACCTTGATCCAGCAAGGAGGAAGGAGAGGTTGGGGAAGAACTCCAGCAACACGACTGCGTGCTGTCAATGGAGAGACGAGGTCTCCCGGCAGGGCTTCGCTAAGCACCGGCGGAGAGGAGTAGGAAGAAGAGCAGGGTTGCGCCGAGAGAGAGGGAAAAACCGTGCGTCTCAATGGCCAAAAGTGCCCGATATATATAGCGGGAGGGTTGAGGGGGTGCCACCCCTAGGGTTCCCACCCTAGGGGGTGCGGCAGCCCCCCCAGATGGGAGGTGCGGCGGCCATAGGGGGGAGGAGGGGGTGGCGCACCATCTGGTGGGCCTTAGGCCCACCTGGCCTAGGATTTGCCCCCCCTTTTCTCTCCCTTGCGCTATGGGCTGAGTGGGGAGGCGCACCAGCCCACCTAGGGGCTGGTTCCCACCCCCACTTGGCCCACCTTATCTCCCGGGGTCGTTGCCCCCCTTCGGTGGTCCCCCGGGGCCACCTCCGATGGTCCCGGTGGTCCCGGTACGTTACTGGTGATGCCCGAAACACTTCTGGTATCCGAAACCATCCGTCCTATATATCAATCTTTACCTCCGGACCATTCTGGAGCTCCTCGTGACGTCCGGGATCTCATCTGGGACTCCGAACAACTTTCGGTAACCTCGTATAACAATTCCCTATAACCCTAGCGTCATCGAACCTTAAGTGTGTAGACCCTACGGGTTCGGGAGACAGGCAGACATGACCGAGACACCTCTCTGGCCAATAACCATCAGCGGGGCCTGCATACCCATGGTGGCTCCCACTTTCTCCACGATGATCTCATCGGATGAACCACGATGTCAAGGATTCAATCAATCCCGTACACGATTCCCTTTGTCTGTCGGTATAGAACTTGCCGGAGATTCGATCGTCGGTATACCTATACCTTGTTCAATCTCGTTACCGGTAAGTCTCTTTACTCGTTCCGTAGCACGTCATCGTGTGACCAACTCCTTAGTCACATTGAGCTCATGATGATGTTCTACCGAGTGGGCCCAGAGATACCTCTCCGTCACACGGAGTGACAAATCCCGATCTCGATTCGTACCAACCCAACAGACACTTTCGGAGGTACCCGTAGTGCACCTTTATAGTCACCCAGTTACGTTGTGACGTTTGATACACCCAAAGCACTCCTACGGTATCCAGGAGTTGCACAATCTCACGGTCGAAGGAAAAGATACTTGACATTAGAAAAGCTTTGGCATACGAACAATACGATCTAGTGCTATGCTTAGGATCTAGTGCTACGGTGTGCCAGGCGGCGTCAGTTGTGAAACGATTCCACACTTCCTTAGGTGTGTGCCAAACTCGTGACTCAAATATTCTCCTCCACGATTAGATGGTAGACATTTAATTTTTCTGTCACGTTGATTCTCAACCTCACTCTGAAATTCCTTGAAATTTTCAAACGTCTCAGATTTGTGCTTCATCAAGTAGATATACCCATACCTACTCAAATCATCGTTCAGAGTGAGAACATAACGATAACCACCGTGAGCTTCAACGTTCATTGGACCACACACATCAGTATGTATTATTTCCAATAAGTCGGTTGCTCTCTCCATTATTCCTGAGAATGGAGTCTTAGTCATCTTGCCCATGAGGCACGGTTCGCACGTGTCAAATGATTCAAAGTCAAGAGACTCTAATAGTCCATCAGTATGGAGCTTCTTCATGCGCTTAACGCCGATATGACCAAGGCGGTAGTGCCACAAGTATGTGGGACTATCATTATCAACTTTGCATCTTTTGGTACTCACACTATGAATGGGTGTAACATCACGATCGAGATTCATCAAGAATAAACCATTCACCAGCGGAGCATGACCATAAAACATATCACTCATATAAATAGAACAACCATTATTCTCTGACTTAAATGAGTAGCCGTCTCGCATTAAGCAAGACCCTGATACAATGTTCATGCTTAAAGCTGGTACTAAATAACAATTATTAAGGTTTAAAACTAATCCCGACGGTAGATGTAGAGGTAGCGTGCCGACGGCGATCACATCGACCTTTGAACCATTCCCGACGCGCATCGTCACCTCATCCTTGGCCAGTCTCCGCTTATTCCGCAGTTCCTGCTTTGAGTTGCAAATGTGAGCAACAACACCGGTATCAAATACCCAGGAGCTACTACGAGCGCTGGTAAGGTACACATCAATAACATGTATATCACATATACCTTTAACGTTGTCGGCCTTCTTGTCCGCTAAGTATTTGGGGCAGTTCCGCTTCCAGTGACCTGTTCCCTTGCAATAGAAGCACTCGGTCTCAGTCTTGGGTCTGTTCTTTTTCTTCTTCCCGGCATCTGGCTTACCGGGCGCGGCAACAACTTTGCCGTCTTTCTTGAAGTTCTTCTTACCCCTGCCTTTCTTGAAACTAGTGGTCTTGTTGACCATCAACACTTGATGCTCCTTCTTGATTTCTACTTCTGCAGACTTGAGCATCGAGTACAACTCGGGAATGGTCTTCTCCATCCCTTGCATGTTGTAGTTAAGCACAAAGCCTTTGTAGCTTGGTGGGAGAGACTGGAGGATTCTATCAATTATAACATCATCCAGAAGTTCGACTCCAAGTGAAGTCAGACGACCGTGTAACCCAGACATTTTGAGTATGTGCTCACTGACAGAACTGTTCTCCTCCATCTTACAGCTGAAGAACTTGTCGGAGACTTCATATCTCTCGACACGGGCATGAGCTTGAAAAACTATCTTCAGCTCCTGGAACATCACATATGCCCCGTGTTGCTCAAAACGCCTTTGGAGCCCCGTTTCTAAACTGTATAACATGCCACACCTGACCAGAGAGTAGTCATCACTCCGCGTTTGCCAGACGTTCAGAATGTCCTGGGCTTCTGCGGGAGCGGGAGGGTCACCTAGCGGCGCATTAAGGACATAAGCCTTTTTAGCTACTTCAAGGATGACCTTCAAGTTGCGAACCCAGTCCGCATAGTTGCTACCATCATCTTTCAGCTTGTTTTTCTCTAGGAATGCGTTGAAATTGAGGTTGACGTTGGACATCTACAATATTTGTAAAGACAACTTTTAGACTAAGTTCATGACAATTAAGTTCATTTAATCAAATTAAGTATGAACTCCCACTTAAATCGACATCCCTCTAGTCATCTAAGTGATACATGATCCATGTTGACTAACCCGTGTCCGATCATCATGTGAGACGGACTAGTCACCATGGTGAGCAACTTCATGCTGATCGTATTCAACCATACGACTCATGTTCGACCTTTCGGTCTCTTGTATTCGAGGTCATGTCTGTACATGCTAAGCTCGTCGAGTCAACCTAGGTGTTTCGCGTGTGTAAATCTGGCTTACACCCGTTGTATGCGAACGTTAGAATCTATCACACCCGATCATCACGTGGTGTTTCGAGACAACGAACCTTCGCAACGGTGCACACTTAGGGGAATACGTTCTCGAAATTTTAAGAGGGATCATCTTATTATGCTACCGTTGTTCTAAGCAATAAGATGTAAAACATGATAAACATCACAATGCAATCATATAGTGACATGATATGGCCATTATCATCTTTGCTCTTTCGATCTCCATCTTCAGGCATCGCATGATCATCATCGTCACCGGCGTGACACCATGATATCCATCATCATGATCTCCATCATCGTGTCTCCGTGAAGTCATCACGCCAACTACTACTATCACTACTACTATAGCTAACCGTTAGCAATGAAGTAAAAGTAGTAAGCACATGGCGTTGCATCTCAGACAATAAATTAAGACAACTCCTATGGCTCCTGCCGGTTGTCATACTCATCGACATGCAAGTCGTGAAACCTATTACAATAACATGATCATCTTATACATCATACATGCAACATCACAACTTTGGCCATATCACATCACATGTCAAACCCTGCAAAAACAAGTTAGACGTCCTCTAATTGTTGTTGCAAGTTTTACGTGGCTGATTTGGGTTTCTAGCAAGAACGCCTTCTTACCTACGTGACAGCCACAACGATGATATGCCAAAGCTATTTACCCTTCATAAGGACCCTTTTCATTAAATCCAATCCGACTAGAGTAGGAGAGACAGACACCCGCTAGCCACCTTTATGCACGGTGTGCATGTCTGTCGGTGGAACCAATCTCACGTAAGAGTACGTGTAAAGTTGGTCCGGGCCACTTCATCCCACAATACTGTCGGAAAAGAATAAGACTAGTAGCGGCAAGCAAATTGACAAATCATCGCCCATAACTTTTGTGTTCTACTCGTGCATAGAATCTATGCATAGAAAACCTGGCTCTGATACCACTGTTGGGGAACGTAGCATAAAATCAAATTTTTCCTACGCATATTCAGATCTTCCTATGGAGAGACCAGCAACGAGAGAGAGGTAAGAGCATCTTCATACCTTTGAAGATCGCTAAGCGGAAGCATTGCTAGAACGCGGTTGATGGAGTCGTACTCGCAGCGATTCCGATCTAGTGCCGAACAATGGCACCTCCGCGTTCAACACACGTGCAGCCCGGTGACGTCTCCCGCACCTTGATCCAGCAAGGAGGAGGGAGAGGTTGGGGAAGAACTCCAGCAGCACGACGGCGTGGTGTCGATGGAGAGACGAGGTCTCCCGACAGGGCTTCGCCAAGCACCGGCACAGAGGAGGAGGGAGAGGAGCGGGGTTGCGCCGAGAGAGAGGAAAAACCGTGTGTCTCAATGGCCAAAAGTGCCCGATATATATTGGGGAGGGGAGAGGGGGTGCCTCCCCTAGGGTTCCCACCCTAGGGGGTGCGGCAGCCCCCCCAGATGGGAGGTGCAGCGGCCAGAAGGGGGAGGAGGGGGTGGCGCACCATCTGGTGGGCCTTAGGCCCACCTGGCCTAGGGTTTGCCCCGCCTTTTCTCTCCCTTGCGCTATGGGCTGAGTGGGGAGGCGCACCAGCCCACCTAGGGGCTGGTTCCCACCCCCACTTGGCCCACCTTATATCCCGGGGTCGTTGCCCCCCTTCGGTGGTCCCCCGGGGCCACCTCCGGTGGTCCCGGTACGTTACCGGTGATGCCCGAAACACTTCCGGTATCCGAAACCATCCGCCCTATATATCAATCTTTACCTCCGGACCATTCCGGAGCTCCTCGTGACGTCCGGGATCTCATTCGGGACTCCGAAAAACTTTCGGTAACCTCATATAACAATTCCCTATAACCCTAGCGTCATCGAACCTTAAGTGTGTAGACCCTACGGGTTCGGGAGACAGGCAGACATGACCGAGACACCTCTCTGGCTAATAACTATCAGCAGGGTCTGGATACCCATGGTGGCTCCCACTTGCTCCATGATGATCTCATCGGATGAACCACGATGTCAAGGATTCAATCAATCCCGTATACGATTCCCTTTGTCTGTCGGTATAGAACTTGCCCGAGATTCGATCGTCGGTATACCTATACCTTGTTCAATCTCGTTACCGGTAAGTCTCTTTAGTCGTTGCGTAGCACGTCATCGTGTGACCAACTCCTTAGTCACATTGAGATCATGATGATGTTCTACCGAGTGGGCCCAGAGATACCTCTCCGCCACACGGAGTGACAAATCCCGATCTCGATTCGTATCAACCCAACAGATACTTTCGGAGGTACCCGTAGTGCACCTTTATAGTCACCCAGTTACGTTGTGACGTTTGATACACCCAAAGCACTCCTACGGTATCCGGGAGTTGCACAATCTCACGGTCGAAGGAAAAGATACTTGACATTAGAAAAGCTTTAGCATACGAACAATACGATCTAGTGCTATGCTTAGGATTGGGTCCTGTCCATCACATCATTCTCCCAATGATGTGATCCCGTTATCAATGACATCTAATTCCCATGATCAGGAAACCATGATCATCTATTGACTAACGAGCTAGCCAACTAGAGGCTTGCTAGGGACACATTTGATCTATTTATTCACACATGTATTACTGTTTCCCGTTAATACAATTATAGCATGAACAATAAACGATTATCATGAACAAGGAAATATGATAGTAACCATTTTATTATTGCCTCTAGGGCATATTTCCAACAGTCTCCCACTTGCACTAGAGTCAATAATCTAGTTACATTGTGATGTATCGAACACCCATAGCATTATGGTGTTGATCATGTTTTGCTCGTGGAAGAGGTTTAGTCAACGGGTCTGCAATATTCAGATCCGTGTGTACTTTACAAATATTTATCACTCCACTCTGGACATGGTCCTGGATGGAGTTGTAGCGGCGCTTGATGTGCTTCGTCTTCTGGTGAAACCTGGGCTCCTTGGCTATGGCAATGGCTCCAGTGTTATCACAGAAGAGTGTCATAGGACCCGACGCGCTTGGAACCACTCCAAGGTCGGTGATGAGCTCCTTCATCCAAATTCCTTCTTGAGCCGCTTCTGAAGCAGCTATGTACTCCGCTTCACATGTAGATGCTGCCACGACTTCTTGCTTGCTGCTGCACCAGCTCACTGCCCCACCATTCAACACATATACGTATCCGGTCTGTGACTTAGAGTCATCCAGATCTGTGTCGAAGCTAGCGTCGACGTAACCCTTTACGGCGAGCTCTTCGTCACCTCCATAAACGAGAAACATTTCCTTAGTCCTTTTCAGGTACTTAAGGATATTCCTGACCGCTGGCCAGTGTTCTGTACCGGGATTACTTTGGTACCTCCCTACCAAACTTAAGGAAATGTTTATATCAGGTCTAGTACACAGCATGGCATACATTAGAGAGCCCACGGCTGAAGCGTAGGGGACAGAACTCATCTTCTCTCTATCTGATACCGTGGTCGGCGACTGAGTCTTACTCAATCTCATACCTTGCAAAACTGGCAAGAACCCTTTCTTTGAGTTTTCCATATTGAACTTCTTCAATATCTTGTCAAGGTATGTACTTTGCGAAAGACCTATGAGGCGTCTCGATCTATCTCTATAGATCTTGATGCCTAATATGTATGCAGCTTCTCCAAGGTCCTTCATTGAAAAACTCTTGTTCAAATAGGCCTTTATGCTCTCCAACATCTCTATATTATTCCCCATCAATAATATGTCATCCACATATAGTATGAGGAAAGCTACAGAGCTCCCACTCACTTTCTTGTACAGACAGGCTTCTTCGTAAACCTGTATGAACCCAAACGCTTTAATCACCTCATTAAAGCGAATGTTCCAACTCCGAGATGCTTGCACCAGCCCATAGATGGAGCGCTGGAGCTTGCACACTTTGTTAGCAGCCTTAGGGTCGACAAAACCTTCTGGTTGCATCATATACAACTCTTCCTTAAGGTTCCCGTTAAGGAACGCTGTTTTGACGTCCATTTGCCAAATTTCATAATCATAAAAGGCGGCAATTGCTAACATGATTCGGACTGATTTCAGCTTCGCTACGGGAGAGAAAGTCTCTTCGTAGTCAACTCCTTGAATTTGTCGAAAACCCTTTGCGACAAGTCGAGCTTTGTAAACGGTTACATTACCGTTTGCATCAGTCTTCTTCTTGAAGATCCATTTATTTTCTATGGCTGGCCGGTCATCGGGCAAGTCCACCAAAGTCCATATTAGAACAATCTTGTGCCTCTAGGGTATATTTCCAACATTGTGGTGGCATCGTGGGGGAAGGGACATCGACTACTTGGTGGATGGGAACAATCTTGTGCAAGAACAGAGACACGGGAGCCTACACAAGGCAAGGGAGAGCAATGACGGGCCAACTGCGTGCGCAAGCTTTATGCCAGCTCAGAGTGGTTACCGATGCATCGTTGGAAGCACCAAGGGCATCCCAAAACTGGGCGAGCGCCATGTTGCGTCAGGCTCACAGGCAGTTGGGGCCCATGTCGCATCACCCCACCCGTCGGGAGGGGACATGCTTAACACGGGCCCGGGGGCTACTGTCAGGCCCGTGGGAGTGGGTGTGCCAAGGCCCATTGGCCGACGGCCCCAAGCGTGGCGCTACTGCCCCAGCCTGGTTCGGCCAATCGGCAGACTTAACGAGGAGGACCCACGCAAGGGCCCGAACCTCACGAGGGCCCAAGCATGGCGAGGGAAGAATCTAAGGATCGTCATGAGGGGCTGCAGAGGGGTGGACACTACGGGGGCGCACCTCGAGGCCACCCCCGGGGCCATAGCGAGGCGGGTTCGCCAAGGGCATCGTGGCAGGGTCCCATAGTCCTGCATTTTCACGTGGGTGATGCTGGTTGTACATGCGGTGCAGGAGCGGCCCTAGTAGGCACGAACAGGGAAGATTCCCCCTTTCATGTTAGGAGAGTCGGGCTAGCTGTCGTGCTCCCGAAGCAATTCCCAAAGGTTTCCTGATCGGTGCTAGAAGACTAAGGCTGGGGGCTCGGCGGGACAAAGGTCACCCCCAAGCCCACCACCGTCACGAAGAGAAGCTTTTGTAGGCAAGACCGCCTTTGTAAGGACGGACAGTAGTCGTGTCCCTTTTAGAAATGACCAATGTCCTTCCCACCAATGTTTTCGGGGGGAAGAGGACCGGGGAGAGTATAAAAGAGAGGCCCGGCCTCGGTAGTGGGCATCGAACCCCCATTGTCTCCACTAGGTCAAAACCCTACCTTTGTACTCATCTTCCACCCCAAGCAATCCAAAAACAAGCAGGAGTAGGGTTTTTACACCGCAAGGTGGCCTGAACCTGGGTAAACTATTGTGTGTCCCGATTCGTTTCCCTTGGTCCGTTTCTCCGGGGAGTCGCCGGGAGGGTGAGATATAGAACAAGACCAAAGAGAAAGAGCACCCCAGAGTTCAAACCTTTCTTTAGGACTACGGATCCCCAAATTCGATAGATACTCTCACACCCTCTTTTCACTACCACTTTTTCTGTAATTCAAAAATCTGAGTTTATTAAAACTTTTTCAAACTAATGTTGTGAGTGCCATGATTGTCATTTTATGCTTGTATGTTTGATCATGTGATGATAAAAACCATATTTCTCAAGATCAAGTTATTTTCAAAACCCTTTTCTTATTCCTCGTTAAAGTCAAAACCCTGCTTTGAGTTACACTACATGCCCTTGATGGCAAGGAATGTTCTCACCCAAAGTTGGTGATCTGATTCTAGCACCATTTTAGTGCACCAAAACCACAAAATAATTATTTTGTGAATTATTTTTCTAATTTATTTGCATGTCCATTTCTGAGGCCAGAAATGGTATTCCTATATGGAAAAATACTTTTCTACCTTAGAAAAATCTGATTAAATTTGGAGATGATTAGAAGGACATATATTTTCCATACATAAGATTTTTAACCCCTATTTATATTAATATTATTTGAGTAAAACCTTGAAAACCATTTCTTTCTCTTTTGACCTTTTGAATTATTTCCAAAGGAAATATTCTCAATAAATTCCTAGAAAATTCCACTGGTATCCCTAAGCCATATTTGGTGTCCACATAAAGTTTCACCTTGATCAAAGGTGATTAAGGACACCAAATAACTGCAAAATCCCTTTTGTCCAGATTGGAGTTAGAGCAACTCGACATAGCAAAGTTTGTCCAATGGAGTTGAAACTTTGCAAAAATGCCTAATACTTCAAATGAGGGTTCCACACCAAAAATGGGATTTGTGGGACTTAACTTTCCCACACTCTCTTCGGAAGGAACATATCTGGTCATTTGTTGAAGTTTTCAAGTTTACAAAGCTGAACTTGATGAAACCCCATGTTTTAGCACCAAACCCAATCCTGTTAAGTTGCAAAACGAGTAGTGGTGTGCAACCACCCCAAACCACTGTCGAGCACCTTCTTACAGATGGGTAAAAGCCCCTCTAACCTTAGCTAAACCCCAACCCTTTGCCCCAAACTCTGAGATTAGGTGGCCAATATCAATGCACAGCCCCAGTCAACTGGCCTCTCTCTGGTTCAAAGTAGAAATGACAAAATCCCCATTCTAAGCTTCAGCTCAAGGTTGACAACACATATTTCTCTTGTATCCCTTCACCAGGAGAACCTCCCACGGGACTTCAACGGCTAGCCTCATCCCAGCCAGTGCCCAGGACATGCTAGACATGTCCAAAGCACCCCAGAGCGCGCAAGCATGCACTGGCGTGCCAAAACTGCGCTCTGGGCATGCTACAGAGAACACCAAGGTTGGGGCGACGCTCTTTGCCAGTTCCAGCCTCCCCCAAGGTGTCCAACCTCTTCCCCAACAACCCCTGTGCACCAGGCGACCATTAGGGCCCCTCCTCTCGTGCGCTAAGAGCTAGTGCGACGCGTCCCGCGCACACCAGAACCGACCAGGGATGCGCGGCCACGGATGCTCGTCTCCCCTCTCTCTCCCTTCCCCGTAGTAGGTTCTGGCAGTCCAAAACCATGTCCTAAGACCGTGGTATCGACCCCAGCTCCTCTCTGCACCCCCTTGCGCGCCACGGTGAGTCACCGGCACACCCGAATCGGCTCACCGTCGCGGGCCTATATATAGCCCTCCCCCTCGCTCCTGCACCCCTCAGGCAGCATCGCAGCAACCTCTAGCAACTCCATAGCCACCCCAGAAGCTAGCAAAGCCCCGGTGCTCAAGATCGACCGAGGCCCCTTCGCCTCGGAGCTCCGGTCGATCTCCGTCTACACGTCAGCTCCTGTGTCCCTCTGCCCACCAAACCACTCCCCTTGACACAAGGGATATTTCCTCTATCTTTCCCAAGCTAATCCGTGTCCCTAGCTACCCCATCTACCTTCACCCGAAACTCCTCCAACGCGGCTTCCTCGTCGCCGGTGAACCTGAGCCTCTCCGTGTTGTCTCGACCACCATCAGGTAGGCGACGATGAGTCGGACTCATTTCCGTCTTCTTTGTGGCCCGAGGACGTCGGTAGCCACGCCGGCGTGCTCCTCCTCCTCTCTCGCGAGATGTAGGAGACGACCCCGACAGGTATGCCCCACCTGTCGGTGGCCCATCTCTCTCTCCCTCGCTGCCCACAGCTACGGACCGCAGGGGCCCGCGCGTCATGTTCAAACCTGATGGTGCACGCACTTGGGCAAGCTAGCTGGCTAGGCCCAGTCCCAGGCCAAGCCAGGACAGGGGCTATAGCCCTTTTTATTTTATTTATAAACTTGATTTTCAAAGATTTTTATAAAAGATTTCACCAGTGTAAATCTATGATTTTTCCACTATTATTCTTCTAAAAATGTGTAGTATTGAATAGAACTATTGGTTGGATTTTGCAGCAACTATTCTGTTTTATAATAATAAAAAGGATTAATTTGGAATAGTTTTGCTTCTGTTCAGTTGATTTTCAAAATATTCCTTCATTAGAAACAGAAGCAAATATTTTTTAAATAACAACCTAGATTTATCAGAAATAACCAACATTTTTAAAATGACTTTGTGATTTGTTTGACAGTGAGCTACTTATTATTTTATCTTTATACGACGATAGAAAACCCATGTGACAAAAGAATCGGAGCGGAAGACCTCGAAGACCCCGGATACCTAGCTGACCAAGGCAAGCAACCCTTTGACCATTTCTGAGCATATGTTATGAGGCATGCTAGTGTACCAAATATTTTCCTTGCATATTTTCCTTGCATTGATCATAAGTGCCGCTACCACCTATGAGGGTCATGCTAATATCATGTTGACAAGTAAAGTTAGAGTAATATTAGCATGAGCATGTTGTTGGCATAAATCAAAGGTTTATGAAAACCCCGTCGGGTGCCACTAATGCCCGAGGGTGATGATGAGTTAGGTGGCCACTTTTGGTGAAGTGGTGCATTGGGTATTTGTGTGAGTATGCTTTCAGAAATGGGAATAGATTTATGATGTGTTGACCGTCCCAACCTTACATGTACAACCACGTTACCCCTTTATGGGACGGGGCTGTGTTGATTACTCTGGTCGGTTCTAGCAAAGAGCCACATTACTAGTGGCGGGAGCGATGTGTGGTCACTCTCGTGATGGGGTCGTGCCAGTTACGGCGACTATGCCGTTTTTACGTGTTCCGGGCACACCGTTTGTCCCCTCATGGTTGATACTGTCTAGAGTTGGTGCTCGTAAGACGTACAGCGTGTGGGCTGGGTACCAATCCAGTGGAACTTTTTGTCTAGTATCATCAGGGAAAAGGCATTGATCGGGTACTTACCTCGGGTATGTTATATACCGCAAGTCGTGGATGACACGGAAGTTTCCTGGATCTCGTGGGTCCAGCGTACTACCTCTGAAGAGTGTAAAACTATTCGAATAGCCGTGTCCATGGACAAGGACAGTTGGGTAATCCTGCTTAGACTACGTCCAGTCGTTTCCGCATAAACCATGTGTGTGTGCGTATGTGTTATGGTGCTAATATGAAAGATTTGATATGACCAAGTTTGGTGACTTGACATATAGGGTGAACCCGGATGGTTCAGCCCTTGAGAGATATATTGATATTTGTAACATGTTCTTTAAAACTAGTTTACTTCCGATGCATACCTATGATCATGTTTATTTACCACCAAGTAGATATCCACCAAAGAAGCATGTTATTGTTATCCTTCACTTGCATTGTTCATATCATGGGCTATTTGCGAGTACATTCAAAAGTACTCATTGGCTTGCCAGTTGTTATATTATTGACCAGACATGGAAGGACGGAAGTTTGGAGATGAGTACGTCTTCGGAGACACCCCTACGAACTAGGACGCTTCCCAGTCAGAATGCCTGTTCGGGAAGGCTGATGGCATGGGCACTCGCTTAGCCCTAAGAATTCTGCTATTAGTTGTATCAGTGTGATTTGGCCTTATATGCCCTACCTTGTGAACTTGACCATTCGGTCACGTGATGTAATAATTTGGTACTTGGATGTAAGAATCTTCATATTCAGTATTTGTGTGTTCGGTGAGCATTGATCTCTGGGATCACTGAGCACGTTCATTCGGCAATTCGACTCGTAAGTCGGGGTCCCCACAAATACACGTTGGAGGGTTTGCAATATATTCATGATTCTCTTATAGTGGGTGGCGAGAGTGACAGAAACTTAAACCCGAGTAAGGGAGTTGTGCGCGTATGGGAGTAAAGAGGACTTGATGTTTAATGCTATGGTTAGGTTTACCTTAGTGCTAGAGGTCCAATCATAGGTGCATATGATCGAAGTACAGAAAGTATGTTAGCGTATGCCTCTCCCTCATTGGACATGATAAGTATCTATAATGTTATATTCAATTGCATATGGACAATATTTTTCTTGCGTTACACAAAAATCTTTCTACTAAAAAGCACCTAACTTTTATTTCCTTGTTCTCTGTTATCTTGAAACCTATCTATTACACCTACTAAGTACTTCTACTTTTATTCTTGTTTTAGGTAAAGGAAATGTTAAGTGTACGTAGATTTGTATCGGTGGTCGATAAAACTTGAGGGAATATTGGTTCTACCCTTAGCTCCTCGTTTGGTTCGACACTCTTATTTATCGAAAAGGGCTACAAACAATATATACTTGTGGGTTATCAATACCTTTTTCTGGAGCCGTTGTCAGGGAGCAATAGCGTGGGATGAATATTCTCGTGTGTGCTTGTTTGCTTTATCACTAAGTAGTTTTTTATTTTGGTCTTGTTTTCTATCTTTAGTTATGGGTAGGAAACGCAAAATACCAAAAAAATCGTTGTACCTACCGAACCAATGGTCGAAGAACTACCCGAAATCTATCATACTGCTGAAGATTTTTACTTGGATCATCTTTGATCCCTATGTGCTCCTGCTGAAAACCCAACTAGTTTAGTTGAGGGAAAATCATTAGCTGAGCATGATTATTATGTGCGACACCACTTACCTCAAAAAGGGAAACTTTTATGGCATCATATTAATACTTTACATTGCTATGCTTGCAATTTATGTGAAATATATGATTTTACTTGTTGTTGTGAAGGCCCTAAGAAACACCTTACATACCAATGTGAATTTAATATAATGGAATCTTATATTCTTATGTTAAAGTTTTTTATATTTATTATGATGTTGAACGAATTGAAGAATTTATTGCCTTTAAGGGTACTTATGAAATTGCTTCTTTGATTGAAAAGTATGGTGCTACTCTTTACAAATATGAAATTTTTGCCATACTTAAATATTGCTATGAGAAATATGCTTCTAATGATTATGTTAAACTATATATTAAGGACTAATCTAGTGTCCAAGAAGGGACTAATATTTTGCACGAGCCTATGGAAAAAGAAATTGATGAAACTGTGAGCTCATTGGGAGTGAAGAACAAAGGGAGTAAGAGTGGATTAGCTACCTGTGCCCATCTTCTAATGAGAGTAACTCTTAAACTCATACATTGTTTAATTTCCCTTCGTGCTTAGTGGAGGATGAATGCTATGATAACTGCTATGATCCCGTTGATTCTTTTGAAATATCCCTTTTTGAGGAAATTGATGCTTGCT
The DNA here is from genome assembly GCF_904849725.1 of Hordeum vulgare subsp. vulgare. NCBI lineage: Eukaryota > Viridiplantae > Streptophyta > Magnoliopsida > Poales > Poaceae > Hordeum > Hordeum vulgare. The sequence goes on along the minus strand of NC_058520.1, from coordinate 292,729,309 downwards.
ATGCTTGTGGCCAAGGTGCCAATATGAATTATGCTTGTGAAGATGAACTTGCTATAGTTCCTTATGTTAAGAATGAAGTTGTTGATATTGCACCCATAAGAATTATATTGATGGGTTGCGTTTTACCACTTCACATGATAATATGCATCTGCTTTCTGCTCCTACTTGCCATTATTATGAGAGGGGAACTACATCTCCACCTCTTTATGTTTCCAACACGATAAAATTGCAAGAAACTGATTACGCTATGCATTGTCCTTTACTTGATGTGCATGAATTGCTATTTTATGACATGCCGGTGCATAGGAATAGAGTTAGACTTCGTCATTGTGTGATATACGTTGCTTTGCTCACTACTGAAATACAAATCATTATTAATTAAAATTGGCTTTGATATACCTTGGGATCCGGGTGGATCCATTACTTGAGAACTTTATGCCTAGCTTAATGGATTTAAAGAAAGTGCTGCTAGGGAGATTGAAAGTGCAATCATGCCCTTAAAAATATTTTGATGTTGTTGACAACATACATATAGGAAACTAATCATCTTAATCGAGTATATCTTAGGTTTTGTTCCCATGAGAGTTTTTGTATTGATCGTGACTAATTTGTCCATGATGCTCAAGAACGAAGAAACAAGACGACGTGGACTATCATTCTATTTGTCTTTCTTGAGTACAGGGACCCCACACTATTAAGAGGGGATCACTGGGTCTCACAAGAAACTTGCTCAAAACTCTAGGCAATTCCTCTCTCTCTATCTTCTTGTTGTTGGTTCGCTCTTGTTCGGTCGTCCGGTGGTTCTCGGACGTCCAGATGCCAGATGGCCGACTTCCTTCGGAAATCCAGAGCCAGCCAACAGATTCAAACCCTCATACTTCCGCCTCCTCTGGTCATCCGAGGACCGAACGTCCGGATACGGTAGGAATTCTGTTGCCACCCAACATATTCAAAATGTCGGACTTGTGACCATTTCCGGATGACCGTGCCCCGGACGACCGATGCCTTTTGGACGTCCGTATGTTGGTCACCTTTTCACCAGGTGCTGTGCTAACCTAATACCTTCTGTATCTTCGGAAGTCCAATGTCTTCCGGACGTCCGTATGCTCATCACCTCTCCACTAAATACTGTGGTCAACTGATACTTTCCGCATCTATGGACTACCAACAAGGGACATCCGACCCCTCGTGGTTTTTCGGACAACCGTGAACTACCGGACATCCGCCAACAACACATCATAAGTGTCTCCAATGGCCACTTTTCTACCACCACTATATATAGTCTTCTCCCACCTCGAGTGGGAGTTGTCCGACACAGTGAAAAGATTCCAAGAACACCTTTCTCTCTCAGTCCCATTTGCCTACACGAATTCTTAGATCCCAAGTGCATATGTGAGTTCCCTTGAGTGTTGTTCCAATCAAAAGATAGACCATCTCCCTCTCCTCCTCTGAACCCAAGATATTTGTGATTTGAGCAAGTTTTGAGCAGTACGCGTGATCTTGTTACTCTTGGAGGTTGGAGACACCTAGGTGTTAGGAGTTCTTCGGAGAGGAATCAAACCGTTGTGATTTCCTCCGAAAAGTTTGTGAGGGTTTGGAGGCCACCTCAAAGGCTTACCACTAGTGGTTGAGAAACGCCTTCGTGGAGTTGTCTCATGGAGAGAATAGGGTGATCCTTCATGGCGTTGGTGTGCCTTCGTGGTAACACCCACCTCTCTAAATTGTGATGTAGCTTCCCTCCAAGGAAATGAACATCGGCATACATCCTTGTCTCTCCGAGTTGCGGTTATCCCTGACTCTAACTTCCTACTTGTTACTAGTCTTTGATTACTTACCTGTGCTTTATCATATCCTACTTGTTGACATGCTTGGTACACAAAGCCTAACAATCACCCTTGCAATTGTTAGGCTCATTTACATATTCCGCGTTATTGCCTAAAATTACTAAGTATCCGTTAAATTTGTAATTATACCTATTCACCCCCCTCTAGGTCTATCTCGATCCCTTTCAATTGGTATCAGAGCCTCGTTCTCTATTCTTGTGGCTTAACCGCCCTAGAGCGAGATGAACCCCGATGGGACTCCCTTTGTTGCGGAACCAAAGGAAAAGGGCGCGACTTCCATGGAAGTCAAGTCCTTCACTTCTGAGGATCTGGAACATGCTCTTGCTAAGCAAAAGGAGGAGCATGATGCTTCTCTTGAGGCCTTTGTCCAAATGAGATTGGCCACATTATCCACGATGATGGCATCACCTCCAAGTGATGGGGCCTCGAGGCCAAATGTGCCTATTTCTTCACTTAGCCAACAACCTCCTAGCAATAACCAAACTAGTGTTCCATGGCTTTATGCTATACCTCAAGTTGAGAAACCTAAGTATGTTCTTGGAGGAAAACCTCCTTTGCTTGATGACAGTTCCGATTTTGCCTTGTGGAGAGTTTGTATGCACGATCATCTTAGGTACGCCAATGATGAAATGTAGGACATTGTGGAGCATGGCTACCACCCTGTCGACCCAAAGAATCTCACTCCAGGAGAAACTTATGACAAGCATCTCAACGACACCGCAATCATGCGCATAAAAAAAGGAATGAATGATAAGCAACGGAGACCTTACATACTTATCACAAGTGCCAAGGAATTATGGGACAACACTATAAGGACCAAGACTAGTACCTATACCCTACGGCTTGCTCAGTATGAAATTGCCAAGGGGCAATTGCAAAACTTTTGTATGGAAAAAGGCGAATCCCCCAAGCAGCTTCTAGAGCGGCTCATGACTCTCACCGCCGACACTGAGTCCTGTGATTGTGATAAGACACAAAGATGGATTCAACTTGACCAAGATATTTGTCGTGGACAAGTTACTTCATGCCCTTGCTCCATATCATGACCAAATGGTGTGGGATATAAGACGACATCATGGGTTCAAGGAAATGACTCCGGATGGCATCATATCCACTTTCTAGCTATTCGGAGAGTCAAAGGAAAATGCTACCAAACATCTTGCCGTGCATGGTACCTCAACATCAAAGATCAATCTTGCTTTGAACGCCAAGCATGTATGTGAGGAAGAGCAAAGTGAAGAAGAAGAAGAAGATGATCATGATGAAGATGGTGATGAGATTGAATCTGATGAGAGCCCATCATATGAAGACATTGCTCTCTTTGTAAAGAAGTTTAGTGTAGGAAAATTCAAGGGAAGATTCGAGAAAAAGAAGGTGATAAAATGCTACAACTGTGAGGAAACCAACCACTTCTCGAACGTTTTTCCTTGTGAGAAAAGAGAAAATAAACCATGGTTTTCCAATACCTTTGCAAAGAAGAAGTTTCCAAACCCTATGAACTCCAAGCTCAAGAGGAGAGATGGGAATGCAATGGTTTCTCATGAAGAAACCGATACATAAGATGTTGGTGGGGTTGCCGGAGTAGCTCAAGATTCACAAAACACCTTGAGGTTAGTCAACAAGAGTGGTGATGTTGTCTCCTACAACTATATGAAAGACTACAAGGGAAACGCTCACAAGTGCTTGATGGCAAAGGCCTTCATAGAATATGGAGAGGACCAAAAATCTCCTAACAAGGTTAAGGTAACTCCACACTCAAATTCCCCCCTTTTATTGTCTACTCCTTGTGATGAGTATCTTGATGCGGAGGATAACTATGATGATGACGATATAGATGATCCTATGCTTGCTAAAATAAATAATTTCATGTTCTCCCTTAAAGAAAGAAGCTCACTATGTTTCGTATGCTTATAGAGATGGTGAGTAAACACACCAATACCATTAAGGAACTAGAAACCCTCGTCACCGAGGAAAAAGGAAAAGAATGTAATCCTTGAGCCAAAAGTCTAATATGAGGACGCACAAAATGATGAACTATGCTTAAAAGTTGATGCAAACATTGATAATCATGCTAACAATCTTGCCTCCTTGGAAAAGGCTAAGAACTCGTGCAAGGACTTGATGAATGATAAAAGTAAGCTTGTGAAATCTCATGCTCCTCTCTCTAAGGATTGTGAGCTTTTATCTGTGTCCCTCAAGCCTAAGGAAGAGGAGCTCACTCTTCTTACAAAGAGCTTTGAGACAGTCAAACTTACTTATCTTGAAACTCTAGCCAAGGTTTACTCCTCACCTATTATCAATGTTGATACTTGTACTAGTAACTCTAGTGGTGACCTAGCATCTATTCTTGAGGAAAACCGTTTTCTAAAGGCACAAATAGAGAGAGGACTCATGACATGTCCACAAGGACAAAAGAATCTTAATGAGATTTTGAGCCAACACAATGAGGTGTTTGCTAAGGAAGGGCTCGGGTTTGACCCAAGAACAAGCAATAAAAATATGTCTCCGCTCAAGTGCACCACCCCTCTCAAAGAAACATTTGTATGAGAAGGACATTATTAGAAAGGAAAGGTGGACAGTGGGAAGGCCACTAGGGCATACCCACTCTCAACAAGCCAAAAGAGTTCATGCCTCCATCCTATGTACTTTGCAAAACAAAGGATGGAGAGGTTTATGCTAAATTTGTTGACCCTCGTAATGCATTTCGGTTCTATGCTCTTTGGGTCCCTAAGACCCTTCTGACTAACTTGAGAGGTCCCATTGTAAAATGGGTGCCTCTAACCAAGTCATAAATTGTGTGTAGGCTGCCTTCTCTGGTGGAGTCAAATGGGAGATCGATAGTGGATGCACCAACCATATGACCGGAGATGGTAAATTGCTTTTTGATTTCGTGGAAGCAATTCTACCATTTATGAGCATTGTGTTCGGTGGAGGATCAAAAAGACATGTACTCGGGTTGGGCAAGGTGGATATCACAAACGTCATGTCCCTTGCAAATGTCATGCTTGTCCAATCCCTTAAATACCATTTGCTTTCTGTTCGCCAATTGGATTCCGTGGGTTATGATACGCTATTTGGACTAATGAATGTAAAAGTCTTTAAGAGAGACACTCTCTAAGTGGCTTTTGTTGGAGAGTTGGATGGCAACATTTACACGGTTGATTTCTCGAAAGAGAGCACTTTCCAAGAAACTTGTCTAGTGACAAGGCCTACAAGGGGTGGCTATGGCATCGCCGGCTAGCCCATGCCGGCATGAGAAATCTTGAAGATCTCTTAAAAGGTAATCACATCCTTGGACTAACCAATGCCTATTTTTTGAAAGATTGTGTGTGTAGTGCATGTATAGCCGGAAAACAAGATCAACCAAAGCACCCACCCAAGAATATTATATCTACTTCAAGGCCTTTGGAGCTCCTCCATGTGGATCTCTTTGGGCCTCCGTCATGGGATGGTCTTGGTGGAAAGAAGTATGGACTTGTCATTGTTGATGATTACTCAAGATATACATGGGTGTTTTTCCTCAAATCCAAGGATGAGACAAAGATCACTTTCATTGATTTTGCCAGGAAAGCCCAACGCAAGTTTGACAAAGAAACCTTGGCGATAAGACGTGATAACGGCTCCAAGTGCAAGAACTACACATTGAAAGAATTTCTTGGTGAGGAGGGGATTGAACATCAATATTCCACAACCTACACTCCTCAACAAAATGGTGTAGCCGAGAGGAAGAACCGTACACTTGTGGAAATAGCAAGGTCCATGTTGGATGGATACAAGTCACCACATAGTTTTTGGGCTGAGGCTGTCAACACAACATGCCATGCATCAAACCGACTCTTCCTCCACAAGATATTAGAGAAGACTCCATATGAGCTCCTAACCAAGAACAAACCAAATATCATGTACTTTTGTGTATTCGGGTGCAAGTGTTTCATCCTCAACAAAAGGGAACGGTTAGGAAAATTTCAATCCAAAACAATTGAGGTGATATTTTTTGGTTATGGATCAAACTCTCACACCTATAGAGTCTACAAAAAATCCAATGGATGTGTTGTAGAAACATGTGACGTGATGTTTGATGAATTTAACGGCTCCCATGGGGAGCAAGTTGATCTAAGTGATGCAGGTGAAGAAGATCCCTCCCAAGATATTTTGACCATGGGTGTTGGTGCCCTTCTTCCAATGGAATAAGAACCTCATGATGATGATGAAGAAGATGGAAGTTTATCTCATCCTAAAGTCGACTCAACACCCATACCTCCACAACACCCTAGTGCTCAAACCATGCCAGGTGTTCAGGATCAGGAAGGAGAACACGTCCCTCACCATGATCACATTCAAGAAAAAGATCATCATCAAGAGCTAGATCAAGAAAATGCTATCATTGATGATGATCCTCAAAAAATGCAACGTGAAGAATAATATCTTCCACCACACATTAATGATCCTTATGTTGAGGATGTAGATGATGGAAATGAAGTTGAACCTCGTGAAACCCTGACCTTCATCATGTCGCGTATGGCCGGTCGTGTCGATGTTGATAAAATTCTTACCGACATATTGGAAGGTAGAGTAACTCGTAAATAATTGACAAACTTTTGTGATCACTTTTCTTTTGTCTCTAGTGTTGTGCCACTCAAGGTACAAGATGCATTGTGGGACAATGATTGGCTCATTGCTATACAAGAAGAGTTGAACAGTTTTAAACGCAACAAAGTATGGTCATTAGTTGAAAGACAAACTGAGGAACACAATGTCATTGGAAAACATGGTTTTTAAGAACAACCAAGATAAGAATGGCATAGTCGTCCTATCGGTGCACTGGAGACTGGGTCCCTTGTGCCCGAGACTTGTGCACTGGCTTCGGCAACGCCCCCGACAGCAGCGTGCCGGGAAGAGCAGCAGGAAAACAACCCAAGGCAATCCAAGGCCTTGCCCTTCCCTCACCAAGTGGGGCGTGGGATACAAAGTCTCCAGATGGAAGGCCCCGGTAGGCCCTCCTTGCCGGGAAGATTCCCAAGGCCCCGGCAGGCACGCTTCAATGGGAAGACTACCCGAAGATTGGCAAGACCCCGACAAGCTTCCCTTATCGGGAAGACTCGCATAGATTGGCGAGGCCCTCGGCAAGCCCTCCTTGGCGGGAAAGTGTGCAAGGCCCCCGGCAAGCCTTCCTTGCCGGGAAGGTGACCAAGTCACCCGACGGAGACTCCAGGCCAGCAAGTTCCTGTTCGCTCGCCAGGTGTCCCCACAAGTTTCTACCGTAATCCGACCGCTCCGGCACACCCCTCGTGTGCGAGCGCAAGGCCCAAGTGTCGATTCACGTGGGTACGTGTCACAACCACCTTATGGCAGATCAGGGGTCACACAAGGCATTTACTTCCCCTGACACCACCGAAGAAGTAGAGCGGTGAACACTGTTCACTGTACCTCCTGTGAGCACACTGTTGGTGACCCCTTTGCCTATAAAAGGAGGCCCAAAGCTCATTCTTAGGGGTTGGACCTTTTGGGGATCAGAGACTCCCTAATCATCTACTAAGTTACTGTAGCAAAATCACCCTACAGTAAGCCAACAATACAAACTAAGCAGGACTAGGGTTTTACGCGCCAAGCGGCCCGAAACTGGGTAAAAAGAACCTTGCCGGTGTTGAGTGCTAGTTCCACTCTCGATGCCAAACGATCAAGGGACTCCTCGAGTTTCCCATATGTGTTGGTTTTTACAGACTTCTTCGGTACGCCGGGGAGGGGGACGGCTATGGTTGAGAGCTTCTTCGCGGATTCAAGCAAGTTCGCTTCAGATCTTGGTAGATTGAGCGCACCATTACGGTCCCTCGAAGCAGGGCGTCGGCAATGCTAGGTCGACACCTATGGGAATCAACATGAAACCCTTATGATCGTAGGGCGGGGAAAGGTGACGTCAAGAGCAGAGCTAACGATCAGCACCCGACAAGCCTTTTTACCCAGGTTCAGGCCGCTCACGCGTAAAACCCTATGTCCTGCTTGTCTGTTGTATTAAGTGTTTTGTTGTTGATTTTTACAGTGACTGTTGATAACCTTCTTCTGGGCCAATGTACAAAGAGTCTAACCCCTTGTGAATGAGCTAAGGGCCTCCTTTTACAGGCAAAGGGGTCACATACAGTGCTCGGTGGTAGGTTCACGAGAAGTTACAATGAACCTAGAACGGTACTTATCCATCTACCGTTGTCAGGTGCATTAAATGCACGTCTTGTCCTTCTCAGCAATTTGCTGGTGGAGACACGTATCCAGGTGTTTCGACACCTGGACGCTGCACTGGCGCATGCGGAATGCGCTGGAACTTGGGGGGGGGGGTTGCACTGTGGCAAGGGCGGTCACCCTACAATGCCTAGCCCCATCATCCCGGCAAGGGAGCTTGCTGTGGCCTTGGGTCTTCATCCCGACAAGGAAGCTTGCTGGGGGCTTCGGTCATCACCTCGGCAAGGGAGGCTTGCCGAGGTCTTGTACTTGATGAGCTCATTGCGCCCACCAAATGGGTGTGGCCTTGGTCATCTTCCCGGCAATGCAGGCTTGCCGAGGCCTTGATTGTCTTGGGGGATGCATCTTGTGTGGGTCCTGCCAGGCCCCGCCGACAAGGGCCCTTTGCGCCCGTGCACAAGTTTGGGGCACTAGGCCCCCCCGTCTTTAGTGCACTTATAGGAGCCCCCGGGCCTGGGCCACACACAAATGTGAAGCGTTGTTAGGCCAGGCCCAAAGAGGTGCACGGGCTTTCATGGCTGGATATGCTCGCAGTTGCATTTCCCCACGTCGCTCATTAAACGTGCGGAGTGGGGAGTAGTGCCTGCAGTGGGCCAGGTGACCGCTAGCGTGGGGAACCGTTGGTTGAGTAGGTAGAGGGTCTGCCCGCATCCCCATAAGAGGGGGAAACACGAGCTCTCCTAGCCCACTGTTCCCGGTCCTTTCCCAATCTCAAATGCCGCCTCCGTCGCCACCATCGGCTAGAGCTTCCCCACGCCTCCCATTCCTCCCTGAGGTTCTGCTTCGAGCGACAGTGTCCATCCTTCTGCCGTCATTATGCCGCCGAAGGCCTCCAGGGGAAAGGGCGCCACCTCAGGGAAGGAGTTGGCGAGGCTACGGAAGAAGTACGCCTACTTCCCCAAGTGTCTGGATATGGCCACTCTGAAGAGCCGCTACCAAATCATGTCGGTTGTCGAGACAAAGGCATATCCGACCACCCAGGTGCTCCCCGAGATCGGAAGTGGGGGGCCGGACCAGTTCCCCTTCTTTGCCGACTACTTCTTTTGTGGGGTTTTCCCGCCATTCTCAAAGTTCTTTGTCGACCTCATGCACACCTATGGCTTCCGCCTCCTCAACTTTATGCCGAACGCGGTGACGTGCATGTCCATCTTCGCGCAACTCTGCGAGAACTTCGTCGGGATCACGCCCAACACGGCTCTCTTCCGCCACTACTTCACTCCTCGCATCCAGGGCAGGGAGGCCCTTTCAGGCTCCATTGCCTGGGTCCCAAGGACTGGGTGCAAGGAGGCGTACCTGGGAGGTACCCTCCGCGAGAAGTGGGACGAGTGGCGGGGGAAATGGTTCTGGATTCGTCAGGAGGGGTACCTGCCCTGTTGTGAGCCCAGGACCTCCAGGATTGGGTCCCGGGGAGAGGGCTGGAGTGATTTGTTCCTTGATGATGATAAGCTGCCACCACCAGGATCCGACGCCTCAGGGCCACGGGGTTGACGATGGATATGGTGGCCGCCGATTTCATCCGTAAGTGCATCGCCCCCTCAAGTATAGGGGAGGGAGGCCGGCTTAGGCCTTTGTGAACGCGGCGGATGTCATGCGGCTGCGACAGGGAGTGGACAACAATCTGACGGCCATGGAACTTGGGTACTTCTGTCATAAGTTGTTCAACTCTGAGCTGAAGATCCGGCTGCCGCGGGGTCTTTCCATTGTGCAACGGTTCGGCCCTGAGAAGCCTCACGGTGATGATGCTGGATTGTGATGCTCACGGTGTGGTCACAACCTGGCTAGAGCCCGCGGCGAAGGTGGTATCGTCTTTCTTCGACGGATTGTCGGAGGTATCCATCCGGGACGAAACCGGCTCATCCGCAAGACCACCTCCGAGGAAGAAGCGCACATCACCCGCTGAGTGGAGGAGCATACCGTCGCTCTCGGGACTGGGGATGTGGGCCTGCACGGCGGGGAAGCGACTGGTGGAGAGGCGCCGCCGCAAGCGGAGTTCGCCTCGGGTGCTGGAAGCTCGGCTGATGGGGGTCGCCTATAGGAACGGGCGCATGCCACCGGGGCGCAAGAAGAGGAGGAGGAGAGGGAGGAGCACTTGGCTTGTCGGAAGCCCAAGCGAGTGCTCCGCCACATCGGCTCCAACATCCCGGTCCGCCAAGGCCCGCCTGCCGCACTCGCCCAACGTCCAACGGCGGTGTCCCCCTCGACAAGTGCGAGGGCGGAGGTGGATTATGATATCTCGACCCTGAGTTCGGAGGAGGAGGACGACGAGTAAGAGTTCGATCTCCCGTCTCCCTGCCCCCCGTCCTTACTTGCTTGGTGTTTCTACTAATTTGATGCCGTCGTCCACCCGCAGGGACACCCAGACGCTGGTCCAAAGGTTGGCGAAGAGGGCCAGGGTGTCAGCCTCCGGCGAGCTGTTGGCGAGGGCGAACACGTCGGCTGGTGGGGTGCCCCCGGCAAGCCCAGGCGGCCAGACGATGGCGATCCCTTGGTGGACGCTGATGCGATGGCCGGTGATGGGCCCCCGGCAGGCGCCGTGGAGCCGACCAGCGACAACCCCTTGGCGGACGTTCCGGAGGTTTCGCGTGTGCTTCCGGTCATTCCCGTGGCCAGCCCCGGCAAAGCCCCCAGCGCGCCACGCCGGAGCTTGTGGAGTTCGAGGACAAGCCCGCGGAAACGGACATTGTTGGGGAGGTGGCAACCTCCATCCGTCAGCATGAGGAAGGTAAGCATCTGTCAAGGAGCGTCCGCAAGTTGGGCCTTGATTTCTCTCCTTGATTAATTGGCATGACCTTGATTATTCCTCTTCTCTTCCTATCCCCCAGATCCTTCTCCCACACAGGAGATGGACGTCGATGCCGTTATCACCGAGGTTGCACGTGAAGCGGTAGCTGAGGCCGTCGACGCCATGGCGTGCGAGGCCACCCACGAGGAGCGGGATATCCAGGAGCCCGCAGAGGGGCACGTCGAGGGCCCGGAGGCTCGTCCCGATGACTCTTCGCTTTCCGGGGGTGAGGAGACTGCCAAGGGCAAGGAATACCAACCCCCGGAGGAGAGGCAGGTGGCGGTTAGCCTACCAGGCCCGAGGATATCCCGGGCACCGCGTATCTCCGCGTCGGCGAGGAGACGTTCGTCGTCTTGCCGGGGGCAGAGTGATCGAGGATCTTGGTGAAGGGGGAGAGTGTTGATGCGGAGGTTTCCACCGGCGTTGGTCCCGACGCCCCGGTAGGGCTGGAAGCCGGCGGCGGAAAGCTCAACGAGGAGCAGCTCTTCCTGTCCATGAGGGACCTTGTAACGCCCAAGATGCGATCCTATCCTTATTTTGGCATGAAGGCCTCGTCAGGGATAAAAACGCATCTCGTCGTTTTGCAAGAATGGATATTGTTACAAGTACATGTACTCAAAAGATGAGATATGTGGAATTGGCTTACACTCACCACATGCTACATCAGAGTCTCATCAGTACAATACATAAATATTACGAAGAAGAGCAGGGTCCGACTACGGACGAAAATAAATGAGAAAAGAACGACATCCATCCTTGCTATCCCAGGCTCCTGGCCTGGAACCCATCCTAGATCGACGAAGAGGAAGAAGAAGAAACTCCAAATGAACAATCATCGCGCTCACGTTGAAGTAACCTTTACAAGTACCTGCAACTGTTGTTGTAGTAATCTATGAGCCACAGGGGACTCAACAATCTCATTTCCAAAGGTATCTAGACTAGCAAAGATTAATGGGTGAGGTATGGTTAAGTGGTGAGGTTGCAGGAAGCGACTAAGCATATGTGAGGTGGCTAACTTACGAGTACAAGAAATAAGAGGGGGATGATCTATGCATAGCGGACGTGAACTACTGACGACCAAATGAATGATCTTGAACACCTACTTACGTCAAACGTAACCCCACCCTGTCCTCGATCGGAGAAGGAACTCGCGAAAGAGAAAATCACGGTTACGCACTCAGTTTGCAAGATTTAATTAAGTTAACTTCAAGTTATCTAGAACCGGATGTTAAACAAAGTTTCCACGTTGCCACATAACCGCGGGCACGACTTGTCGACGAACCCGATAGGATCCGCGTATCTCGTTCTCAGGACACGACCGGATGGAACTAGCTACGAGAACCAAACCTCGAGTTTCCCCGCGGTGGCCACGCACGTAGACCATTTGGAACCAACACCATTAGCACTAGCCCCCCTGTATTATGTAGAATTACTCCTCGGGTAGCGCTAACTTCCTATGCTTTTCAGTATTAACAGAATTATTATGTTGGGCAAATATAGTACTGCTACCTCTTGAGCTTGCGTTGGTTTTTCCATTGAACAGGAAAGGGTGATGCAGCAGAGTAGTAGTAAGTATTTCCCTCAGTTTTGAGAACCAAGGTATCATTCCAGTAGGAGAATCAAACGAAGTGTCTAGAGTACCTGCGCAAACACAAACAAGCTTGCACCCAACGATATAAAGGGGTTTTCAATCCCTTCAAGATTGATTGCAAAGCAAGATCAGAAGGCGGAAAGTTCAACGAAGTAAAAGTGTAAGGCTGAAAATATGGTGTGAAGTAGACCCGGGGGCCATAATGTTCACTAGAGGCTTCTCTCAAAATAGCAAATAATACGGTGGATGAACAAATTACTGTCGAGCAATTGATGGAACCGAGCAAAGTCATGACGATATCTAAGGCAATGATCATACATATAGGCATCACGTCTGAGACAAGTAGACCTATACTATCTGCATCTACTACTATTACTCCACACATCGACCGCTATCCAGCATGCATCTAGTGTATTTAGTTCACGACGAACAGAGTAACGCCTTAAGCAAGATGACATGATGTAGAGGGATAAACTCAGACCAATGATGTAAACCCCATCTTTTTACCCTTGATGGTAACAACATGATGCATGCCTCGCTACCCCTTCTGTCACTGGGTGAGGTCACCGCACGGTATGAACCCAAAACCAAGCACTTCTCCCATTGCAAGAATCATAGATCATGTTGGCCTAACAAAACCCACAACTCGAAGAGAATTACAAGGATATGAAATCATGCATATAAGAGATCAGAAGAAACTCAAATAAGATTCATAGATAATCTAATCATAAATCCACAATTCATCGGATCTCGACAAACACACCGCAAAAGAAGATTACATCGGATAGATCTCCATGAAGATCATGGAGAACTTTGTATTGAAGATCCAAGAGAGAGAAGAAGCCATCTAGCTACTAGCTATGGACCCGAAGGTCTATGATGAACTACTCACACATCATCGGAGAGGCCTTGGTGTTGATCAAGAAGCTATCCGTATCCGAATCCCCCTCCGACAGGGCACCATAATGTGCCCCAGATGGGATCTTGCGGAGAAAGAAGCTTGTGGTGGCGGAAAAGTATTTTCGTGGATCTCTCGCGCAGTTTTGAATTTTTCGGGAATTCATAGGCGTAAGAGGTAGGGCAGACGAGCCACAGGGGGCCCACAAGCCTGCTAGGCGCAGGCCCCCTGGACGCTCCTAGGTGGCTTGTGGCCTCCCCTGGTGGCCTCTGCCTTTGTTCTCACGTCCCCTACGTATCTTCTGTTCCGGAAAAATCTTTTTGGAATTTTTATTCCGTTTGGACACCGTTTAAAATTCTCCTTTGAAAAGGGTCAAAAACACGGAAAAAACAGGAACTGGCACTTGGCACTGAGTTAATAAGTTAGTCCCAAAAAAGATATAAAAGGAATACGAAACATCCAAAGTTTGACAAGATAATAGCATGGAACCATAAAAAATTGTAGATACGTTGGAGACGTATCAAGCATCCCCAAGCTTAACTCTTGCTCGTCCTCGAGTAGGGAAGTGATAAAGACTGAATTTTTGATGTGGAATACTTCCAAGCATAGTTGTCCTTTGTAACTTCTTTCATGTGACATGAATGTTCAGATCCGTAAGATTCAAAACAATAGTTTGCTATTGACATGAAAACAATAATACTTCAAGCAAATGAGGTACTGTAGCAATGTTGATTTCTATTTATATTGGTGTTAGATTAATGTATTCTCACTTTTCCATGGCTAGTACCCCCTGATACTATCCATACTTTCATCAAAACAAGCAATCAACACAACAAAAACCGAATCTGTCAAAAACAGACCAGTTTCTAGCAATCTGCATACTTCGTATACTTCTGGTACCTCAAAAACTGTGAAAAATTACGACAACCTGGGCAAAAGGCATATTAACCAGCAGCAAAAAGAATCAACTCAAAGTCTCTTTCTGGATAAAAATGAAAAATAATTTCGTGAGCGAAAAGTTTCTGTTTTTTTCCAGCAGGATCAAACAACCAACACCAAACTAGTCTTAAAGGTTTTTGCTTGGCTCAAACACAAAAAGAAACACCAAAGACACAATCATAACAGAATTATGATGGTGTGGAGCAACAAAACAGAAATAAAAAGATAAATTCATTGGGTTGCCTCCCAATAAGCGCTATAGTTTAACGCCCTTAGCTAGGCCTAAGGTGATGGAATCACGTATCGTCGTCTTTGGTACGCAAACCATAAGTAGCCCTCATCATGGATTCATAAGGCAATCTTATTTTCTTCATAGCATCGACTATATGATCGGTAAAGGCCTTGTTTTGGCTATAAGCGTGTGGAGAATTTAGCATGGATTGCATCAAGGAAATGCATTCAATCAAAGAGCAACTATCATAATTGAATTCCTTGAAATCCAAAGTAGTAGTTTCAGTACTACTCAAAGTTTTGATATCTTCTACTCCACTTTCAATGCTTTTAGAATCAAGATAGATGGACTCTGAATCATTGGGGCATTTTTCAACCAAAGTGGATTCATATCCAGCCCCATCATCATTAGGTTTGACACTAGAAAACAAGGATTCAATGGGAGTCACACCAAGCACTTTAAGATCTTCGTGATTCTTATCACGAGAACACGCCTTTTTAAGCCACTCTTGTCTAGCACGAATGGGGGCGGTTCTTTATTTTCTCTCATTCATGGAAACACGCATAGCTTTCAAAGTTTCATCCATATTGATCCTGGGAGGAGCACATCTAACTTTCAACGCATCAATATCAATAGACATTCTATCAACGCTCCTAGCCAAATCATCAATTTTGAGTAGTTTTTCCTCTATGGACGCATTGAATATCTTTTGCGAGTTGATAAAATCGATGATATTACTCTCTAGATCAGAGGGTAATTTATTGTAATTTCCCTGAGTATTGTTGTAGGAGTTGCCAAAGTTATTAGAGGGGTTACTAGGAAAAGGCCTAGGAACATAGTTTCCTCTAAAAGCATTGTTGTTGCCAAAATTATTCCTACCAACAAAATTAACGTCCAAGCTTGCATTGCTACTCTCAATCAAGGAAGACAAGGGCATATAATTAGGATCCAAAGGAGCACCTTTACTAGCAACCAATTTCATTAACTCATCCATCTTAGCACTCAATGAGTTAATTTCTTCTATAGCGTGTACCTTCTTACTAGTAGGTGAACTTTCAGTGCGCCACTGAGAGTAGTTTGTCATGATATTGTCTAGGAGTTTTGTGGCTTCTCCTAATGTGATTTCCATGAACGTTCCACCTGAGGCAGAGTCCATAATATTTCTAGAAGCGAAATTCAAACTAGCGTAGAAGATTTGTATAATCATCCAAAGACTCAAGACATGAGCGGGACAATTTCTAATCATCAATTTCATTCTCTCCCAAGATTGTGCAACATGTTCATGATCAAGTTGCTTAAAATTCATGATATCATTACGGAGAGAGATAATCTTAGCCGACGGAAAATACATGGATATATAATCATCTTTGCACTTGTTCCAAGAATCATAACCATTTTGGGCAAAGATGAAAACCAAGTTTTTGCTCGATCTCGCAACGAGAACGAAAAAAGCTTCAATTTAATCACATCATTATCCACATCTTTCTTATTTTGCATATCGCAAAGCTCAATGAAGGTATTAAGATGGGATGCGACATCTTCACTAGGAAGGCCAGAGAAATTCTCTTTCATAACAAGATTCAGCAAAGCAGCATTGATTTTGTATGATTCCGTAGTGGCGTGAGCAATCGGAGTCGTAATAAAATCATTATTATTAGTATTCGAGAAGTCACAAAGTTTGGTGTTTTCAGTCATGGTGACTTCAGCAAGTAAACAAGCATACAAGCGAATAGAAAGCAAGTGAGAGAAAATGGCGAACGAAAAAGGCAAATATTTTTGTAAATTTTTGTTTTTCACAAGTGGGGGAGAGGAAAACGAGAGGCAAAAAAAGTAAATGCAAGATATGAGTTTGCGACACTAACGACCCACAAGTATAGGGGATCAATCGTAGTCCTTTCGATAAGTAAGAGTGTCAAACCCAACGAGGAGCAGAAGGATCTGTCAAGTGGTTTTCAGCAAGGAAAAATCTGCAAGCACTGAAATTGTCAGTAACAAGTGATTGTGTGGTGAGATGATTCGTAGCAAGCAACAAGAAACAAAAGTAGCAACGGTGTAGCAAAGTGGCCCAATCCCTTTTGTAGCAAGGGACAAGCCTGGACAAAGTCTTATAGGAGGAAAAATGTTCCCGAGGACACACGGGAATTTCTGTCATGCTACTTTCATCATGTTCATATGATTTGCGTTCATTACTTTGATAGTTTGATATGTGGGTGGACCAGCGCTTGGGTACTGCCCTTACTTGGACAAGAATCCCACTTATGATTAACCCCCCTCGCAAGCATTCGCAACTACGAAAGAAGAATTAAGACAAAGTCTAACCATAGCATTAAACTACTGGATCCAAATCAGCCCCTTATGAAGCAACACATAAACTAGGGTTTAAGCTTTTGTCACTCTAGCAACCCATCGTCTCCTTACTACTTCCCAATGCCTTCCTCTATGCCCAAATAATGGTGAAGTGTTATGTAGTCGACGTTCACATAACACTACTAGAGTAAAAACAACATACAACATATCAAATTACCGAACAAATACCAAATTCACATGACTACTATTAGCTTGACTTATCCCATGTCCTCAAGAACAAAAGTAACTACTCACAAAGCATAATAGTATTCATGACCAGAGAGGTAATGAGTAGAATCAAGGATCTGAACATAAACTCTTCCACCAAATAATCCAACTAGCATCAACTACAAAGAGTAATCAACACTACTAGCAACCTTACAAGTACCAATCGGAGTCGCGAGACGGAGATTGGTTACAAGTGATGAACTAGGGTTTGGAGATGAGACGGTGCTGATGAAGATGTTGATGGTGACGAGTCCCCTCCGATGAGAGGAGTGTTGGTGATGACGATGGCGACGATTTCCCCCTCCGGGACGGAAGTTTCCCGGCAGGATCATCCTGCCGGAGCTCTAGATTGATTCTGCTCAAGTTCCGCCTCGTGGCGGCGGCGAAACGATGAAAAAGCTCCTGTGTGATTTTTTCCTGGACGAAACCCTCCATATAGCAAAAGAGGGGGGCCAGTGGGTCGGTGGGTTGCCCACAAGCCCCCATGGCGCGGCCTGGGGCGGGGGGGTGGCCGCGCCGTGCAGGCTTGTGGGCTCCCCCTGGTGCCCCTGTGGCACTTCTTAGGCCCAGTTTTTTTGATAAATTAGGAAAACAATCCCCGTTGATTTTCACGGCGTTTGGAGTTGCGCAGAATAGATATATCAACTTTGCTCAACTTTCAGACCACAATTCCAGTTGCCAGTATTCTCCCTCTTCATGTAAACCTTGCAATATAAGAGAGAAAAGACATAAGAATAGTACCGTGAAGTAAAATAACAGCCAAAGAAGCGATAAATATCAACATGAAAACATGATGCAAAATGGATGTATCAACTCCCCCAAGCTTAGACCTCGCTTGTCCTCAAGCGAAAGCCTAGCTCACTAAATATGTCCACATGTTTAGGGAGAGAGGTGTCGACAAAGCAAGATACGAACATGCATGCATCATGATCAAGATCAGAACAACAATACCAACATATAATCTCTCATGCTAAAGTGATAATTTCTTCACAAAGTAAAGCATGGATCAAGAACCTTACCGAGAAGTAACAACCGATAGCCCTTAGTAATTGAAGCAATTGCAATTTATCACAACATCAGAAAGAGGCAAGTAAGAGCTTGTAAAGGAAATCCACATACTCAATCGTTCTTTCGTTCTCTACAATTGCTACAACTCACGGGGTACTCATGACATCAAAGTTTCAGCTGCACACAGAGAAAGATAGGGGCTTATAGTTTTGCCTCCCAACTGCTTACCTCAGAGGTAATGTCAAAAATAATAATTCATGAATACTTACCTCCAAGTTGTCATATAAATATAGATCTTTCCCAAGCATGTGACGGTAGCCAAGACAAAGGCACAATAAGGAATTGGTGAAGATCACCATGACTCTTTTAGGGACAAAAAGTAAAGGTACAAGATAGGCCCTTCGCTGAGGGAAGCAGAGGTTGTCATGCGCTTTTGAGGTTTGGATGCGTGTCCTCTTAGTGCGGAGGAACGTCACTTTATATTGCCCCATGTGATAAAGAACTTTATTATGCAGTCTGTCGCTTTTATGTCTTCCTCATCGCAGGTTCGTATAAAGCTTATTTTCCACACACTAATAGATCATACATATTAGAGAGCAATTTTTATTGCTTGCACCGATGACAACTTACTTGAGGGATCTTATTCAATCCGTAGGTAGGTATGGTGGACACTCGTGGCAAAACTGGTTTGAAGGTTTATCGATGCCCAAGTAGTATCTCTACTTGGTGCGGGAGTTTTGGCTAAAGTGAGGTGGAAGCAATCGTCACATGCTAAGGGATCTCTAATCATATAACATTGTTCAGAGCCAAGCAAACACAATCCATTACATTGTCTTCCTTGTCCAACATCTACTTCTAGGCATGCAATAGTTTAGTGAGTGTTCACAATCATAGGTGGTGTCAGAGATGATATATTTATATGTGAACCTCTCCTTCTTTATCACTTGCTATTAATTGTAACAATGACCAAGGTCTACGTTTGTCTACCCTCAACAATTTTCAATCATCATCCCTTTTATATGTGAAGCTATCACTTCCCATAAGATCATTACATGATCTTTCATGCTTTTGTTCTATTCTCACTCTTTTGATCATGGCAAGAGGCAAAGCCCTTCAACTAAGACACTCTTTATTATAAGGCTCACGAGCAAGAATACATCGGGGGTGACACAAAGCAAAACTCAAGACTTAAAACACTAAGACTTTTAAACTATTAAAGAGAAAGAAAACTAAAAAGGGAAACTAAAACAAAGGTAAAGGAAAAAGATGTGATGGTGATACGATACGGGGGCAACTCCACCAAGCTTGGCACAAGCCAAGGGGATTGCCCATACCAATGCTCAGTTGTCTTCCTTTGGTGGTGATGGTGGACTTGTTGCAACACGAGTTTGATCCTCCGTATTCCAAGGCATAGGTGCTCCATCATGGAAAGATGAACGAGTCTCCGGAATCCTCAAATCTGCAGCCAACCTTATTGATTTAAATCTATACTCATACTCACAGTTTTGGTTCTGCAGGTCATAGATCTGGCCCTAGAGTTGATCAACCATGTCATAGAGCATGAAGAGATGCTTCCCAATATCATTGGCATCAATCCTGTGCTTGTTGGTGAACTCCGTGATCATCATGTGGTTGGCATTGAGTCCACGCTCCACCACACCTTGGCACTTGAAGACTTGTTGCTCCATTGCTTCGAACCACGTCTCCATGCTTTCGGTCTTCTTAGGCCCCTCAACATCATGGATGTGCAACATCCCCTCACGCATCTCGATAGATTGAGGGTGTTGCAGCACTTCCTTGAGGTAGGGATTGATGACCTTCTCGAAGATCTTGTCCTTAGGAGCTTTTGGGGAAGTCATGGTGATCTAGATCTGCAACAGAAACAGGCTCGAAACGAAAAACAGAGGAAATCTGCGTGATGCAAGGGTCAGACCAAATGTAAGTATATATAATGATTTTTTCCAGACTAGAAGGAGTCCCCTGCACGAAAACGGAGTCCGGGAGGTGCACGAAGTGGCCACAAGCCCTCATGGCGCGGCCAGGGGGTGGTCCCACACCGTGCAGGCTTGTCGCCTCCTCGCGCACTTTCTGGACTACTTCCATTGTTTGTATTTTTTCAAAAATTCCAAAACGGAGAAAAATTCCTATTGGGAAAGTTTTGGGCTCTGTTTTCTTACCGAATCACATGCCTCTTCGGTTTCGGAGTCTGAAATAGGCTGATAAACATCCCTTAGGTATTCCTCCGGAGTTATGGTATTGATGATATTGCTTTCAACATTTATGGGAGTCCCTGAGATATAATGCTTGATTCTCTGCCCATTTACAACTCTCGGACAATTACCTTCCGTGTTGTTGATCTTGATAGCACAGAAACGACATACTTCCTCAACAACATAGGGACCTTCCCATTTAAAGAGAACCTTGCCTGCAAAGAATCTTAAACAAGAGTTATATAGCAAGACATAATCACCTACATTGAACTAACGCTTTTGTATCCTCTTATCATGCCACCTCTTATCCTTCTCTTTGAAAAGCTTGGCATTCTCATATGCTTGAGTTCTCCACTCATCAAGCGAGCTAATGTCAAATAACCTCTTCTCCCCGGCAAGTTTGAAATCAAAGTTGACCTCTTTGATTGCCCAATAGGCTTTATGCTCTAGCTCAACAGGTAAATGACATGCTTTACCGTACACCATTTTGTACGGAGACATGCCCATGGGATTCTTATAGGCAGTTCTATAAGCCCACAGTGCATCATCGAGCTTCTTAGACGAATTCTTTCTAGACCTGTTGACAGTCTTTTGCAGAATCAGTTTAATCTCTCTATTACTTAGATCTACTTGACCACTGGACTGAGGGTGATAGGGAGATGTAATTCTATGGTTGACATCGTACTTAGCAAGTGTTTTACGGAAAGCACCATGAATGAAGTGTGAACCACCGTCGGTCATTATATATCTAGGGACTCCAAATCTAGGGAAGATAACTTCTTTCAGCATCTTGATAGAAGTGTTGTGATCAGCACTACTAGTGGGGATAGCTTCTACCCACTTAGTGACATAATCAACAGCAACTAGGATGTGAGTATACCCATTGGATTTCGGAAAAGGTCCCATATAATCAAAGCCCCAAACATCAAATGGTTCAATGACAAGTGAATAGTTCATAGGCATTTCCTGACGTTTGCTAATATTACCTATTCTCTGACATTCGTCACAAGACAAGACAAACTTACGGGCATCCTTGAAGAGAGTGGGCCAATAGAAACCTGATTGCAATACCTTGTGTGCAGTTCTATCTCCCGCATGGTGTCCTCCGTAGGCCTCGGAGTGACACTTCTGTAGGATCTGTTCCTGTTCATGTTCAGGTACACAACATCTAATAACACCATCTACTCCTTCCTTATAAAGGTGAGGATCATCCCAAAAGTAGTGTCTCAAGTCAAAGAAGAATTTCTTCTTTTGCTGGTACGTGAAACTAGGTGGTATATATTTGGCAACGATATAGTTCGCATAATCAACATACCATGGTGCACTACGTGAAGCATTGATGACATTCAATTGCTCGTCGGGAAAGCTATCATCAATAGGTTGTGGGTCATCAAGAACGTTCTCCAACCTAGACAAGTTATCTGCTACTGGGTTATCAGCACCCTTTCTGTCGACAACGTGCAAATCAAATTCTTGTAGCAAGAGAACCCATCTGATAAGTCTAGGTTTAGCGTCCTTCTTCTCCATGAGGTACTTAATAGCAGCATGATCAGTGTGAATAGCGACTTTGGAGTCAACTATGTAAGACCTGAACTTTTCACATGCAAACACGACTCCTAAGAATTCCTTCTTCGTGGTAGCATAGTTTCTCTAGGCACTGTCTAGAGTTTTACTAGCGTAGTGAATAACATTCAACTTCTTATCAACTCTTTGCCCTAGAACAACACCAACAACATAATCAGTAGCGTCACACATGATTTCAAAAGGCAAGTTTCAATCAGGTGGTTGACCAATAGGTGCACTTATCAAAGACCTCTTAAGTATTTCGAAGGCTTCCTCACAATCATCATCAACGACAAAAGGAATATCCTTTTGCAAGAGATTGGTAAGAGGCCTAGAAATCTTAGAGAAGTCCTTAATAAGCCTTCTATAGAAACCAGCATGACCAAGGAAACTTCTTATACCCTTGATATCTGTGGGGTATGGCATTTTCTCGATTGCATCAACCTTAGCCTTATCGACTTCAATACCTCTTTCAAAAATTTTATGTCCTAAGACGATGCCTTCATTAACCATGAAGTGGCACTTCTCCCAATTCAAGACAAGATTGGTGTCTTAACATCTCTGCAAGACTCGATCAAGGTTGCTGAGGCAATCATCAAAGGAAGACCCATAAACGGAGAAGTCATCCATGAAAACCTCGACAATCTTTTCAGAAAAGTCAGAGAATATAGCCATCATACATCTTTGAAAGGTGGTAGGTGCATTACATAAGCCAAAAAGGCATACGTCTATAAGTAAGGGTAACGAAAGGGCAGGTGAAAGTGGTTTTCTCCTGATCAGATTGTGCAACTGGTATTTGGGAGAAACCAGAATAACCATCTAGAAAGCAGAAGTGTGTGTGTTTGGATAGTCTTTCTAGCATTTTGTCGATAAAAGGCAGAGGGTAATGATCTTTCCTAGTCGCCTTATCCAACTTCCTAAAATCAATCACCATCCTATAGCCAGTAATTATCCTCTGTGGGGACAATCAAACAATACTGGAGAATGGCGACTCCCACCTCCCACCTCCCACCTCGGCGACTCCATGGCGATCTGGTGTTCTAGCCGGCATTTACTCCTTCCTCGCCACTCATCTGCTTAGGTGAACCCTCCCGACCCCCCCTCACGTGGTCGTAGATGGCTTGCATGGGTGGTTCCACGTTGGATCTGGACTTTTCTCATGGTTTGGCCTTCGCCGATGAGGTTTATAGTCATTCTGGTGTTCCGGTGCACCCTATGAAGCACCGCCGCCCTTTCATCATGGTGGTTTCTTTTGGTCGTCATGTTTTTCGTATCTCTGAGGATATTGTCGCTGCAATGCTGGAATCTGCGATTGGGGGCTCTACCATTGAGTTTCGCGTCTCTCAAATTACAGACTCGGTTTTCTCTTTCAAAGTGTCTTGCATGCAAGTTGGCTTTCATATTCTGGATTTACGTTCATATAAGTGCTCAAATTTTAAGTGCTTCTTCCATCTATGGGGTAATGGTGGTCCTAATTGGCGTCGGGAATTCTCTATATGGAAGAAACAATGTGATGCTGAATGGATTATTGTGAGTCCATCCAAGAGGAGAGCCTCACTAGGTCTGATGGCAATGCATTCCAGACCTCTAAAATCCTCTCTTAAATCTGGATCATCTGTTCATAAGAAGCTCACATTCGCATCCCTCCAGCAATATGAGGTTTGCAAGGGTTATAGATGTCCGGTTTCTCATGAGGAGCTTCTGACGCTTGAACAGGCTGGTTATGCAGTGCCTTCTCCTGAACGTGTCATCATCTCTGCGCCACCGTCGGCTGAACTCCGGTGGACGATGGCCACACCGCATATTACGTTTGGTACTGTTTCTCGATAGGAGTCATCCTCCGGATCTCCCGGGCCTGATTTTCGAATTACCAAGTGCAACGGAAATTCTTCCTTGCATGACGGAGCTGTAGCTGATCCCGCCGAGATTCATGGGGTTTTGAATTCTGAGAATCAAATTTCGGTGGAATGTTTGGATTCTGGGCCGACTTCTACGCTCATTAATGAGCCTTCCGAGGTTACTTCCTCACCTAGGCCCGAGTCCAATACTAGGATGGATATTCCCTCCTCACAGGAAGCCCATCTGGCCTTTGATGAGCTTACTAATGGCATGGTGGAAGAGATCTTCTCTTGCTCTATTTGCAACTCTCGGGGACATCTAGCTGCCAACTGCACGACTTCGCCTGGATACGCTGACAGAGACGTGGGCCACGCACGATCTAGAGGCGCCTACTTTATGCGTAATAATTGTCTTACTTGGAACTGCAAGAGACCCACCACCTCCCCTGTCGCTGATATCTCGGGAACTGCCGATGCTCTTGGAGAAACCGCAACGCCTGCAGCATAGTTCCTCCATGTCTCATCGCCATCACATCCTCGAACTCCCTCCGAGACACCGCCTTCCACGCCACCGCCTCCTCCCACAATGGTGAACTTTGAGCTTGATCCGGAGCGCTTCCTCCTGCCGGGCCACAACATCATCGACGCCGGTCCTGACCGGCTACCTCGGACCTACACCACGCCTGCTATCCCCATCACTAGGCGTCATGAGCTCTACGTCATCGCTGAGGTGCTCCCTGCACCCCCGGAAGATATCATGGTCCAGGTACGGCAAGAAGTGGTCGCTCTTCTTCATCATAGAGGGCTTCTTGTTCGATCAGCATAGCCATGGATCGAGGGCGTGGGGCTGTTTGAACTTCGGGATGCGGCAGAAAGTTTTGCTGCGGTACAGATGGTTCCACAGGCACTGGCTCACAACACTGTGGTTCGCTTCATGCGTCACAATGAAGGTGTTGGCTTCCGAGGCCAAGAGGGTTTTCGATAGGGGTGTATGATGCTCCTGAGAGTCCCTCTGGATTTCTGTAATACCGAAGACCTCCGGGATGTAGTCAACACTTTTGGAGAGTTCCATCATTGGGTCAGCGATGATCCCTAGTTGGTTCGCTCCATCGTGTTTGCATCTTTTCCTGATGATCGACTAGTACCTCGCAGTATCAACTTCTCAAAATATGTTGCTTGGGGTGGTGCGAAGGTGTCCTGGTATGCACCTGTCTACATCCTGGGGGCGGCGCCTGCTGAGCTGCTGCCCAACGATGAGGATCCTATGCCCCTCAATGGCAACCCCCATCCGCTTCCCGGCCACCTTGTCAATGACAATCTACTTTTTGCCCTGCCCCCATACCCTGCTTTGGGATGGAATGCTGTGGCACCCCCTGAACCCGAACCAATAGTACCTGCTGCTGCTGATGGAGGGGGTCGGGCGCAACCGGTTGCTGCTGCTGATGGAGGAGGATGGGAGCCCGAGGCGGCCCTAGAAGCACAAACTGCTGCTCCTGCACAAGACCAGGAATCCATGGTGATTGATCAGCCCAGTCCTTCTTCTTCAGACTCGGTTCATGAGCTTGTGGACTTAGACCCACAGCCCTAGGGTGACATCGAGGAGGCCGCCGCTGATCATGCTCCTCCTGCTCCCAATATGGATGCGATGGTGGCCGCTGACCCTACCGCCCCTGATGCTGAGGAGGCAGCTGTTGTCCGAGCTCACGCTGCTGGGCCGGAAGAAGAAGTGCAGGTGGAGGATGAGGCACAGGACAACAATCCCCTGGCGATCGTCCCGTACAAACCCCCGCAGGTTCAGTCTGAGAATCTTTTTGTTGGGGATGTCAGGGTTTTTTACGGGCCTCCTCTGCCGCCGGTACTCTCCTGGTCCCGATCTTTTGAAGATCTCATGGGAGCTGCCAGCACCATGCATGTCCCTCGCCAGCTGCAGATGCCAATGGTGATGCCCATTATGATCCCCAAGCGATCTTGGACGGTGGCCTTTGATAGCTATGACCCAGAGCTGCCGCGAACAGAGCCAGCATGCACCCCGCTTTCTTCGGTAGAGGTAATCCCCGTCAGCCCCTCTTCATCTGCTGAGGACTCATTCTCCTTCCAATCACCTGCTGTGACGAAGAAAGGGGCCCGTAAGAAGGACACGCCTGTTGTCGACTCCTCTGTTCGACGATGCACTCGAGGCTCCATCAAGCGGGATGGTTTCAAACCTGTGTTGCAGGAGTTGCCAGCGCATGTCCCTAAGAAGCGGAAGCCCAAGGCCAAGCCCATGCCTTCTCCGGTGTAGGAGTCTGCTGATCCACAAGAACAGATTCCCCCAGCCACTCCTATCCCGGTGATTCAGGCTGTCGATCAACAGCTTGGCATCGCCCGTGAGAAGCTACCGTGGATCGTCTTATGGAAGATCCAACTGATTCCAAGCCATCATCTGCAGATCTTTAGTCTACTTGTGTTAAATTGTTGCTGTACTGGCTCCATGTATCGTCAGACTACTGTTTGCTCTGTTTTATGGTTACCTGAACCTCGGTTGCAAGGGCTATTACATATCCCTGCTTTCGCTTTATATATATCTTCCAATGGATAGTCGTTCTACGAGAAGTTGGCGTGTGTTGTGTTGGAATGTGCATGGCCAAAATTCTGATCATAGGCCACGCGCGGTTTGTAACAAGATTGATGAGAGCCTGGCTGCTGTAGTGTGCTTGCAGGAAACCAAAATGCAGTCCATTGATTTCCGGACAGTCAAGTGTTTCTGTCCTAAACGTTTTGATCAATTTTCTTACTCCCCTTCCTGGGGAGCATCTGGGGGTCTTATAACACTCTGGAACTCATCCATTATTACTGGTCTGTTAGTGGAATGCACACCTTTTGGATTAATCATCTCATTCACCTCAAATCATACTAGAGAATTGTCACATCCCTCACACCTTAAGCAAGTTAGTCTTGTGCTCATGTCTTCTTTGCATTTGCATCTAAGAATTTTCAACAAGAACAAGAAAGTGGCAAAGGAAAAACTCAAAACCCTAGCCACTACTTTAAATAAAGAAAATCTCAAACTAGTTAAAATCAATGAACCCAAAATGGCCTCAAGAAATGTTCAAACTTGCTGATAAATCATGAAAGTAA
This sequence comes from Hordeum vulgare subsp. vulgare, assembly GCF_904849725.1. Taxonomy (NCBI): domain Eukaryota; kingdom Viridiplantae; phylum Streptophyta; class Magnoliopsida; order Poales; family Poaceae; genus Hordeum; species Hordeum vulgare. Next base: position 292,702,482 of record NC_058520.1, on the reverse strand, counting down.
ATGAGCATTGGAGAAAACTATTTTCTTGACACTTTAAGCATTTTAAATTAATGCAAAAAGGCACTGGTTTCAAATTTTAAATTTGAAATCAGAAACTTTAAACTTTCAAAAATGTTGAAAACTTTAGGAATGGTTGGAAATATTACAACAAATATTCTAGGGTGCTTAACATAGTTTTTGCAATATGTTTTGGAGCTGAAATAAATAGCAAAGTATTGAAATAGCTAAAACAGAAACAAAAATAGAAAAAAAAATGGGAAACTCTTACCTATCGCCTAGCCTGGCCCGGCCCATCTCCCTGAGTCGTCTCCTCCCTCGCGCTAGTAGGAGCAGGAGGTGGCCGCCGCCTTCTCCGGCGCGGCCACGCACCTGTGCGCCTGCCTGGCCGCTGCGTCGCACTGGCAAGGCCGGGGATAAGCTCCCCGAGGCCTCCTCTATCCATTCCCAGCGTCAGCGCTCTCCCTCCTCCCGGATCTCTCCTTCCCCTTCTGCCGCCATTGGAGCCGAGCAAAGCTCGAGCTGCCCGTGCCCCTAGCCTTAGCATCCTCTTGCTGAGCACGCCGTTAGCTTTGCCTCGTCGGTCTGGTCATCCCTGCAGAAGCCGAAGTCTCCCCGAGCTCTGCATCGCCCCAACGCCATCGTCTTCCACCTCCGGCCGCCGGACCTCTCCCGTCGATTCGCTCCCTCCGGCGCACCCCCGAGCCCTACAACAACACCATCGGAACCGCCTTGAGCTCGTCTTCGTTTCCCCTCTCACCCCACGCTCTTCCGTGCATCGTAGCCCCGTTCCCCACCAAGGCCGAGAGCTCCTCGCCGCCGGTCATGTCGTCGTCGTCGTCGCTGTGGTGTCTGTTCCACGCGCTCGAGCTAAGGATCGAGCTCCTGGAGCCTCCAGGAGTGTGATGAGCCCATTAGCTGTCCTCCCCGTGCCCTAGAGCCATCAACCTCGTAATTGCCCTCCCCTCAGTCACTGCCAGAGGGCCCCACGCCTCGTCAAACCCCAATTAGGGGCTGGTCAGTGCGGGGTTAGCCCCCGGGTCACTGACCAGTGGGTCCCCCCTGTCAGGTTTGACCTGAACAGGTCGGCTGACCTGCTGACGTCAGGCTGATGCAATAAAGAGAATTTCCAGTATAGAAATAATTCCAGGAAATTGCTAAAACTTGTAAAAATCATAGAAATTAATCTGTAACTCCAATGAAAATAATTTATATATGAAGAAGTATCAGAAAAATTCAAGGATTCGGAATGTGCTATTTTCAACCATGTTTGAAAAAGTTACAGGACCCTAACATGTAGAATAAGGAATAATTCAATTCTTATAATTACTTTTTAAATGGAATTTGGAAAATATTCAAATTTCATTATGAATGCCATGATCACACACTGTCATAATTACAAATCAGTACCTTAACATGACATCTCATGCATGCTAACATCAAGTTGATCTGAGCATCAGGTCGAATCAATTAAACCGGTATCCGAGACTACCTCGTTTGAATTGATATTCGAATGTGATTCAAATCAACTCTAAACCTAATACATATTGATTATAATAACTTATCACCTTGCATTCTCATGCCATGCTCATGCATCATTTTGATTGCATATGATTGTTATTGAATGTTGCCATTCATTTCGGTAGGCTCCGCACCCTCGGATTCCACCGAATATCCGTCTGATGGATATTGTCCCTCCTCTGAGCAACAAGGCAAGCAACCCTTTTGATCATCCCGATAAATCCCATGTTCTTGCTCCTGCACCTATTTATTGCATTAAGATCAAATGCTTCAACTGCTTTTGCCACGATAGTTGAACCCACTTCCTTTGCATGACCTAACCTTGTCAAAGTAAATAGCCGAACCTTGCAACCTAGCATACCTGGTAGTTGCTTGAGCTATGATGTGCCTTATCCTGCTATGCATGCTATGCTTAGAGTTGTGTATGGTCTGTCATCTGGGAGATGAACAGAATTGTGGGAATGTGTTCGGTGAGCAAAGGTTGTGTGTTGAACTTGATTTGGTAAAGGTACCGGTGAAAGGCTGTGTAGGAGTACATGGCGGGTTGTTTCATTGGAACCGTCCATAGGAACTGAGTTCCGTGTATGTAATCCAAGACTAGATAATACCACATGCTGGGCCCTGAAATATGACCCCGTTCGGCCTATTAATCGCGTAGTACTCGGTCCAGGAGTTGCAAGTAGTTTCTGGTGTTTATAGTAATGCTGGAGGCCGTGCATGGTGCTGACCTGAGAGGTGGGCCGTGATGCGGTAGGCAGTGGCACGGTGTACCAAGTGGCACCCGGATGGTGGGCTCGGGAACCCTGCGCACATCGTTTGAGGCCGTGACGGAAACCCCGGCCGGACTTCCGTACGGGTTACTCTCAGATAGGCGATAAACCTGGACTAGGTACTAGTGTGGTTAACGGTCGTGGCCGACTCCCTCGCTGGGATTCCGCTTGAAGGTTGCCGAGGTGCATGACGTGCACATGGCGATAAGTGGCGAGAGCGTGTGTGACGAAGTACACCCCTGCAGGGTTATGATCTATTCGAATAGCCGCGTCCGCGGATATGGACTACTTGGAGACATATGTTGTTCATAGATAACTTCAATGGCTACTCATAAAATTGCCAAGATAAGCGTGAGTGTCGTGGACGGCATTTCCGTACGGAGACGGAATGATTCCACGATAGTGTATTGTTGTGGTGTTAGTGGACTCGTGTGCGAGAAATCAAGTTGTCAAAATTATTTAAAAATGCAAGTTGTCTAGCCACGAGTCAAATGCTGGCTCTCCGCATGAAACCCCACAATACCTTTTGATACCTTGCATGAGTAGTTAGTTATCCTAAACTCTTGCTGAGTACCTTCGTACTCATGTTTGTTTAATAAATGTTGCAGAGGTTGCTAATGACCCTAATGGAGGGTTCTTCGTAGACATCGACGACGACGAGTAGCTGGTGTCCCAGCTACGATCTGGCCCTACGTTGGATCTGTAGTATAGTCAGGCCATGTGCCTTCTAGTTGCCCTATCTGTACTCAGACAGTTTAAACTCTTCCGCTGGCTTGTAACTGAATGACTGCTATTATGGGTCGTGAGACCCTTAATGTGTAATATTATATGTGTGGCTCTTCCGAGCCTTTTAAATAAAGCTTGTATGTTTATGGTTATGTTGTGATGCCATCGATGTATCTATACATATCGGTATGCCATGCGTACGTGTGTCTTACTTGATATGTATGGGGTTCGATTACTTAGTCGTGAACTTTAGTAGCACTCCTTACAAGGAAATGCCCCCTTGTGATCCAATGAGCCTTGGTAGTTCGCTACTGCTCCGGACACATTGGTTGACTGGCATGTGTCCTTCTTAGCTGCTGTGTCTGTCCCCTTTTGGGAAATGTCACGCGATGTAATGGAGTCCTTGTAGCATGCTACGACTCGTCTACATTCGTTGATGACCGACACCTGCTTTGTTGGGTCATGTATGCCTGTCCTTGTGCGGTACTGCCACTTTGGTTTATGACTAGACATGTCGATCCGGGTTCTTTGACATTGGATTGCTAGCGACACTATCGCATACGTGAGTCAGAAGACGCAAACGGTCCCGGCTAAGGTAAGGCTGCAGCCGTGGAGTTAACCGTGCGTGAGACCACAAAGGGATGCGATGTGTTACAGGCTGGATTCCTATGGCTTAGGATCGGGGTCCCGACAAGAATCCTGGACTTTAGTGAATGTCTATGGTCCTTGTCAGGGTGAAGCTAGAGATCTCTTTGTTAGCTAGGTGTATAATCTTCATATACCTGCTGATGCTAACCGGTTGCTTCTTGGAGACTTTAATTTCCTGAGATCACCTGATAACAGAAACCTCCCTGGGGATGATGTAAATGATATGTTCATCTTCAATGAAATCATTGGTCATCTGGGTCTACTGGAACTACCCATTAAGGGCAGATCATTCACTTGGTCCAATATGCAAGATTGCCCCCTTCTTGAGCAACTTGACTGGTTCTTCACATCTGCCAACTGGATCTCTTCATACCCTCTTACACAAGTGTCCCCCCTTGCAAAAACAGCTTCTGATCATGTTCCATGTGTGGTCACTGTCAACACTTCCATCCCTAAGTGCAACCTCTTTCGTTTTGAAAGCTACTGGGTTGAAATGGAGGGCTTCATTGACTGTGTCCAAAAGTCCTAGGTCATTCCTTCTAAGAAGGCTCATATTACTGTTGTCATTATGGATAAGATGAAACATCTCAGGCAGGCTCTGAAGAGATGGCAGACAAATTTATAACAACTGAAGATTTTCATCTCTCGATGCAATCAAGATGTGTTATGTTTGGATGAACTTGAGGAATTAAGACCCCTTTTCAGACCTGAAGCTAACTTCAGGAGCATTATTAAGTTGCACCTAGAGCACCTCTTGCATCTTCAGTTCCTGTACTAGAAAAAGAGAGCCACTATCAGATTTGTCAAAGTTGGTGAGGAAAACACCAAATTTTTCCATACTATGGCAACTGAGAGATATAGGAGGAACTCCATTGCCTCTCTCAAGTTAAATGATGGATCCATCATATCTGACAATGACCAAATTGCTGCATGTTTTTGGGCAACCTTTAAGGATAGAATGGGAACTTCCCTTGGAATTAACATGGCCTTTGATCTACAATCTCTGATCCAGAAGGTGGATGGTCTCGATGTTCTCACACAACCTTTTTCTAATTCTGAAATGGATAAAACTTTTCAGGAAATGCCAATTGACAAATCTCCTGGACCTGATGGCTTCAATGGCCTTTTCTTTAAGAAATGCTGGTCTATTATTTGTCCTAAGTTTTATCAACTTGCTGGTGCATTTCATGCTGGTACTGCTAAACTGGAGAACATGAATTCTTGTTATATTACTCTGATTCCCAAAAAGAGATCACCTGAGCTAGTGGGAGACTACAGACCTATCTACCTCACTAGGACGTGCCTTAAGTTTTTGTCTAAAATGATAGCCAACAGATTGCAGTTGCAGATCATGAAGTGTATTTACAAGAATCAGTATGGCTTCATCAAGTCTAGAACCATACAAGATTGTGTTGGCTGGACTCTGGAATACCTGCATCAATGTCATCAATCCAAAACACCTATAGTTATTCTCAAGATGGATTTTGAAAAGGCTTTTGATTCTGTGGAACAAGAGTTGATCTTTTAGATTCTGAAACACAAAGGATTCAATGATAAATGGATACTTTGGGTACAACATCTCCTAACTTCTGGCTCTTCCTCTGTCCTGGTCAATGGTGTGCCTCGAAGGAAATTCATGTGCAAGAAAGGGGTGAGGCACGGAGATCCCATGTCCCCACTGCTTTTTGCAATTGCTGCAGATTTTTTACAAACCTTGGTTAACAAGCTGTTGGTGGATGGAATGATTCAGCTACCCATCCCTTGCCATGATAAGGATTTTCCTGTAGTCCAATATGCTGATGATACCCTTATCATCCTCCCTGCTCATGAAACTCAGCTGTTGCAGTTCAAGAAAATGCTCTTGCTCTTCTCCCAATCCACTGGACTAAGTGAATTATCATAAATCTACCCTTCTGCATGTTAATATTTATCCAGAGCATCTCCAAGACCTAGCTGACTCCATTGGCTGCAAGGTAGGATCACTGCCCTTCAGATACCTTGGCCTTCCAGTTGGGACAACTAAACCAAGAATCATTGATCTCATGCCACTGGTTCATCTTTCCTGGCCCAGTGGGGAAGGTTACAGTATTTAAACTCAGCACTATCCTCTGTTCCTATTTTCTTTCTATGCAGTTTGGATATCCCACCAGGCATAGTGAAACAGCTTGAAAGAATTCAAAGACAATGCCTTTGGAGAAAAAATGGGCAAGATCATGCACCCTCTCTTGCTGCCTGGAATCTGGTGTGTAGACCCAAACATAAAGGGGGTTTAGGCATTATGAATCTGGCAATCCAGAATGAAGCCCTGCTGCTCTAGAATGTAGACAAATTCCTGAATCAAGCTGATATCCCATGGGTTCACTTTATCTGGAACACTTACTACCATAACACAGTCCCTCAGGGAACTACTCTTTGTGGTTCATTTTGGTGGAAGGATATCTGCAAAAGGCTTGACAAGTTCAGATCTGTTACATATGTTCAGCCTAACAAGGGAGACACTTTATTGTTTTGGTCTAACTCCTGGTTGGTTGGAAATTCTACTAGGCCTTTGGCTGCTAGATTCCAATGGCTATTCTCCTTTGTTACTGATCCTTTCTGCACAGGTGAGGAGGTTTTTAAAGACTTTCATGATGAAAGTATGCTCACCATGTTCCATTTACCACTCTCTGCTCAGGCTTACCAGGAGCTACTTTCTATCAACTCCCTGCTTCAAGACCTGGTGATCAATCCCCAGGCCTCTGATATATGGGTATGGGTAAGGATGCTAAGGCCTAGAGAGCCAAGAGATGCTATACTCATATCCACAGCACTATTAACCCAAACCCCCTGCTGAATTGGATCTGGAAGAGCTATTGTACAATGAAGATCAAGATGTTTGCCTGGATGCTCATCATGGATAGGCTCAACACCCAAGACATGCTTCAACGACGCCACTGGAATGTTTCAGACTCCAATCTCCGTGTTTTATGCCATGCCAGAGTTAAAGAAGACAGAGATCATCTATTCTTCAACTGTCTTTTCAGCACCAGGGTTTGGACCTACCTGCAGATCACATGGCAGGGTCAATCCATGTGGAGCTCTGCTTTGGCTACTAAGAGAGACTTCCGCAACCCCTTTTTTGCTGAGGTAGTGTTCACTGCATGTTGGAACATCTGGACTGTCAGAAATGCCAAGGTGTTTAACCAGGAGCAACCGAGGTTTAGAAAATGGAGATCCAGCTTTATTAATGACATTTCCCTGTTAGCTCATAGGATTGAGGCTAGTTTTAGGGATGATCTCCTTAAATGGATTTCCTTTCTGCCTCCTTGAGGTTTGTATTCATAGCTACCCAACCCCCTTGTACATTCTAACCTCTTCCTGTACATATAACTCTTGCATATGGGAATAAAACAAAAAGGTTGTGGGGTGTTTTCCCTACAGTAGCCGGTCAAAAAAATCCTCTGTGGGATCAACTCATCCTTATCATTAGGGACAATGGTAATGCCTCCCTTCTTAGGAACGCAATGCACCGGACTCACCCAATCGCTATGAGCAACAGGATAGATAATACCTGCTTCCAGGAGCTTTAGTATTTCTTTTCTCACTACTTCTTTCATCTTAGGATTCAATCTCCTTTGATGATCAGCAACTGGTTTGAAATTAGGATCAGTCTTAATCTTGTGCTGGCATAGAGTGGGACTAATGCCCTTAAGATCATCAAGAGTATATCCAATAGCAGCACGGTGCTTCCTCAGAATTTTTAGTAACTTCTTTTCTTCATGCTCTGAGAGGCTAGCACTAATAATAACAGGATATATCTTTTTTTCATCAAGATATGCATACTTAAGAGTATCAGGCAACTGTTTAAGCTCGAACACAGGATCATCCTTTGGTGGCGGTGGATCCCCAAGCAGTTCAACAGGCAAGTTATTCTTAAGGATAGGATATTGTTCTAAGACAACTCTATCTATCTCATCCCTTTCAGCCATATGCATATCATTTTCATGCTCAAGCAAGTATTGCTCTAAGGGATCAGTAGGAGGCACGTCAATAGAAGCTAAGGCAATAGTTTCATCCCTACTAGGCAACTCCTTTTCAATAGGTTGTCTAGCAAACTTGGAGAAATTGAACTCATGTGACACACCTTCAAAGCCAACAGTGACAGTTTGCTTCTCACAGTCAATATGAGCATTGACGGTATTCAGAAAAGGTCCACCAAATATGATGGGACAAAAGCTATCTTGTGCGGTAGCAAGAACGAGGAAATCAGCAGGATACTTCGTTTTACCACACAAGACTTAAACATCCCTAAAAATTCCCACAGGGCAGGTAGTATCTCTATTGGCAAGCTGAATAGTTACGTCAATAGGCTCTATCTCGACAGGTGCAATCTCATCTTTGATTTCATCGTATAAGGATTGAGGTATTGCACTAACACTAGCACCCACGTCACATAAACCATGGTAATAATGATCTCCTATCTTAACAGAAACCACAGGCATGCCAACAACAAGCCTATGTTTGTCTCTAGCGTGAGGTTTAGCATTCTAGCAGCATCTTCACAAAAGTGAATATTATGTCCCTCAACTTCTTCAGGCAGAAGATCTTTGATAATAGCAGTGCTAGGTTCAACTCTAATGTGCTCAGGGGGTGTAGGTGTTCTAATATAGCCTCTACGTATCACAGTTGAAGCTTTAGAATGATCCTTTATCCTAACACGGAAAGGTGGTTTCTCAATGTAAGCACTGGGAACCACAGGATCATTATAGACAATGACTTTCTCTTCAACTGGAGTGGGTTTAACTACATTGAGTTCTAAAGGAGGATGATATTTAAACCACTTCTCTTTGGGGAGATCAATATGAGCAGCAAAGGATTCACACAATGAAGCAACTATCTCAGAGTCAAGTCCATACTTAGCACTAAAGTCACAAAAAGTATTTGTCTCGACAAAGGATTTAACGCAATCAAAAGTGAAATTCATACCTGACTCCTTACCTTCTTCAAGCTCCCAATCTTCAGAGTTGCATTTAATTCTCTCCAATAAATTCCATTTGAAGTCAATGTCTCTCTTCATAAAAGAACCGGTACAAGAAGTGTCAAGGATGGTGCGATCATCATGAGAAAGCCGAGCATAGAAGTTCTGAATGATAATTTCTCTCAAGAGCTCATGATTGGGGCATGATTATAGCATTGATTTAAGCCTCCCCCAAGCTTGAGCGACGCTTTCTCTGTCACGAGGCCAAAAATTATAAATATAGTTTCGATCATGATGTACTAAATGCATAGGACAAAACTTTTGATGAAATTCCAATTTCAACCGATTGTAGTCCCATGATCCAGTATCATCACATAGCCTATACCATGTCAACGCCTTATCCTTCAAAGATAAAGGAAAGACCTTCTTCTTGACCTCATCCTTGGGCACACATGCAAGCTTAAATAAACCACAAACTTCATCTACATAGATCACATGCAAGTCTGGATGTGATGTTCCATCTCCTGTAAAAGGATTAGCCAGCAGTTTATCAAGCATACCCGAAGGAAGTTCAAAGAAAATATTTTTAGTAGGTGCAACAACTTGAGGAGCAACTCTTTTTGATTCCATTCAAGGTGAAGATACCCCGAACAAGCCCCTCAAAGGATTAGTATCCATAGTGACAAGTGACAATAAATTTCAGCACACTATATGAATGTTTCCTTACCAAGTTCCACTTACTAGAGGCGCTTCACTCCCCAGCAACGGCGCCAGAAAAGAGTCTTGATGACCCACAAGTATAGGTGATCAATCATAGTCCTTTCGATAAGTAAGAGTGTCGAACCCAACGAGCAGCAGAAGGATCTGACAAGTGGTTTTCAGCAAGGAAAAATGTGCAAGCACTGAAATTGTCGGTAACAAGTGATTGTGTGGTGAGAAGATTCATAGAAAGCAACAAGTAACAAAAGTAGCAACGGTGCAGAAAAGTGGCCCAATCCCTTTTGTAGCAAGGGACAAGCCTGGACAAAGTCTTATAGGAGCAAAAACGCTCCCGAGGACACACGAGAATTTCTGTCATGCTAGTTTCATCGTGTTCATATGATTCGCGTTCGTTACTATGATAGTTTGATATGTGGGTGGACCATTGCTCGGGTACTGCCCTTACTTGGACAAGCATCCCACTTATGATTAACCCCCCTCACAATCATCCTCAACTATGAAAGAAGAATTAAGACAAAGTCTTTCCATATGATTAAACTGGTGGATCCAAATCAGTCCCTTATGAAGCAACGCATAAACTAGGGTTTAAGCTTCTGTCACTCTAGTAACCCGTCATCTACTTACTACTTCCCAATGCCTTCCTCTATGCCCAAATAATGGTGAAGTGTTATGTAGTCGACGTTCACATAACACCACTAGAGGAAAACCGACATACAACATATCAAATTACCGAACGAATACCAAATTCACATGACTACTATTAGCATGACTTATCCCATGTCCTCAGGAACAAAAGTAACTACTCACAAAGCATATTCGTATTCATGACCAGAGAGGTAATGAGTAGCATCAAGGATATGAACATAAACTCTTCCACCAAATAATCCAACTAGCATCAACTACAAAGAGTAATCAACACTACTAGTAACCTTACAAGTACCAATCGGAGTCGCGAGACGGAGATTGGTTACAAGTGATGAACTAGGGTTTGGAGATCAGACGATGCTGATGAAGATGTTGATGGTGACGAGTCCCCTCTGATGAGAGGAGTGATGGTGATGACGATGGCGACGATTTCCCCTCCGGGAGGGAAGTTTCCCCGGCAGGATCGTCCTGCCCGAGCTCTAGATTGGTTATGCTCAAGTTCTGCCTCGTGGCGGCGACGAAACCACGAAAAAGCTCCTGTGTGATTTTTTCCTGGACGAAACCCTCCATATAGCAAAAGAGGGGGCTAGTGGGCCAGTGGGCTGCCCAGAAGCCCCCATGGCGCGGCCTGGGGGTGGCCGCGCCGTGCATGATTGTGGGCACCCCCTGGTGCCCCTCTGGCACTTCTTCGGCCATGTATTTTTGATAAATTGGGAAAAAATCCCCGTTGATTTTTACGAAGTTTGGAGTTGCGTAGAATAGGTATCTCAACTTTGCTCCACTTTTAGACCAGAATTCCAGTTGCCAGTATAATCCCTCTTCATGTAAACCTTGCAAAATAAGAGAGAAAATGCATAAGAATAGTACCATGAAGTGAAATAACAGCCAAAGAAGCGATAAATATCAACATGAAAATATGATGCAAATTGGATGTATCAGACACTTACATGGATGAGCTTCACCTAGAATAATCCCCGATGCCAGAAATTGACACGTTGACGGGAGACTATTCTTGACTTGATCCTCCCCGGCAACGGCACCAGAAATTGGCACGTTGAAGGGAGACTATTCTTGACTTGATCCACCCTGGCAACGGCGCCAGAAATCCTTCTTGTTACCTCTTGAGCTTGTGTTCGTTTTTCCCTTGAAGAGGAAAGGGTGATGCAGCATAGTAGCAGTAAGTATTTCCCTCAGTTTTGAGAATCAAGGTATCAATCCAGTAGGAGAATCAAGCCAAGTGTGAAGAGTCCTGCGCAAACACAAACAAGCTTGCACCCAACGCTATAAAGGGATTGTCAATCCCTTCAAGATTGATTGCAAAGTGAGATCTGAAGGCGGAAAGTGCAATGAAGTAAAAGTTTAAGGCTGAAAATATGGTGTGAAGTAGACCCGGGGGCCATAGTGTTCACTAGAGGCTTCTCTCAAAAGAGCAAATAATACGGTGGGTGAAAAAATTACTGTCGAGCAATTGATAGAACCGCGCAAAGCATGACGATATCTAAGGCAATGATCATACATATAGGCATCACGTCCGAGACAAGTAGACCGATACTGTCTGCATCTACCACTGTTACTCCGCACATCGACCGCTATCCATCATGCATCTAGTGTATTGAGTTCATGACGAAGAGAGTAACGCCTTAAGCAAGATGACATGATGTAGAGGGATAAACTCAAACCAATGATTTAAACCCCATCTTTTTACCCTTGATGGCAACAACACGATGCGTGCCTCGCTAGCCCTTCTATACTGGGTGAGGTCACCGCATGGTATGAACCCAAAACCAAGCACTTCTCCCATTGCAAGAATCATAGATTAGGTTGGCCAAACAAAACCCACAACTCGAAGAGAATTACAAGGATATGAAATCATGCATATAAGAGATCAGAAGAAACTCAAATAAGATTCATAGATAATGTGATCATAAATCCACAATTCATCAGATCTCGAAAAACACTCCGCAAAAGAAGGTTACATTGGATAGATCTCCATGAAGATGATGGAGAACTTTGTATTGAAGATCCAAGAGAGAGAAGAAGCCATCTAGCTACTAGCTATGGACCCGAAGGTCTATGATGAACTACTCACACGTCATCGGAGAGTCCATGGTGTTGATGAAGAAGCCCTCTGTATCCGAATCCCCCTCCGGCAGGGCACCAGAACCTGCCCCAGATGGGATCTTGCGGAGACAGAAGCTTGCGGTGGCGGAAATGTATTTTCATGGATCTCCCGCGCAGTTTTGGATTTTTCAGGAATTTATAGGCGGAAGAGGTAGGGCAGACGAGCCATACGGAAACCCACAAGCCTGCTAGGCGCGACCCCCCTGGCCACGCCTAGGGGGCTTGTGGCCTCCCCTGGTGGCCTCTGCCTTGGTTCTCACGTCCCCTGCGTATCTTCTGTTCTCAAAAAAATATTTTCGGAAGTTTTATTCCGTTTGGACAACGTTTAAAATTCTCCTCTGAAAAGGGTCAAAAACACAGAAAAAACTGGAACTGGCACTTGGCACTAAGTTAACAAGTTAGTCCCAAAAAAGATATAAAACACATACAAAACATCCAAAGTTTGACAAGATAATAGCATGGAACCATCAAAAATTATAGATACGTTGGAGACGTATCATGTACCCATTTTGGGCCTTGCCAGACGAGCTTTATCCTAAAACGAGAATCTAGGGGGTCCCCATAACAACCCCAAGCATGTTAGGAGCGCTCATTTATGGAACATAACATCGGTAGCCGAAACTAAGGGGGCAAAGGTGGAACAAAACACCAGGCTAGAAAGGCCGAGCCTTGCACCTTTTACCAAGTATATATGTGCATTAAATAAAGTAGAAGTTAATATGGTCATAAAAACAAGGAACCCATGTTATCACAGGGAGACCACTGTACCTGCAACTAGCAATGCTAACACATGGTTAAGATAGCGGTAACATAACCAATCAGTGGTTTTCTAGGTTGTGAACAGGTTGAAGGTTTTCGTGGCAATGTTGAGAGGCTGATATTTAACAGGTGGTAGGCAGCGAGGCATAACGGTAGAAACGATAAAACTAGCATGGAAATAATAGTAATGGTATATAGGCAAATGGTCATCTTGCCTGAGATCCCGCTTGGAAGAAGAATGTCTCCGTGAAGCAGACGAACCGATGTAGTCGAATGGGTCCTCACTTTCCGACACGCTTGCGAAACTCTATCGAGACGAAGCAAACCGGAAACAAGAATCAACATAAGATATTCACCATGGCACATGCACGACAAGATGCAATCCACATATGATGCATGCTCAGTTGTATATATGCAAGACATGGCATGGCAATTCACAACAACCAAACACTACACATTAAGTGAAGTTCAATATGCAACGAGTTGCATATTGACGAAACTCCACATATGAATTATTTAGTTCTATCCTGATTAGGTACACGACAGTATTAAATGTGGTTAAACTTGGAAAGAGGTGAAGCGTAATTAAACTACCTATCTAGGCATTTTAAATGAGGTCGGAAATGACATATAGCATCTCCGAGATGACCCACGCGTTACATTCTAATTCTGTCCAGATTTGTCCTAATCACCTTTTATGCTTGTCAAACAGCAAAACAAAGTGGTTCAAATGATTCTACTCGTTGTTCTAGTCCATTTACATATATGGAACATCTCCAACGGAGCTATGGTTTAATAACTAGGACCTGAACCGTTTCTATTATGTCGACACGCAAACCAATGCAAACAGCATGCTAAACAGTTTTAAATATGCATGAGAGTTAGCAAATATTATTCTACGTGAAATTCTAGCCAAGTAACATAGATAACTTGTCGCAATCCGACGCACGGATTAAAAGATACGGGCTTTTTAAAACATGCAATTTTTCTAAAATTAATAGAATCGCAGGTTAACAAAAATACGTATGGGCCGAATCGGTGCACCCGATTGCAGCTACTGGGAGCTTTCGGCCCACACGCTTGGGTGTATGGGCCGAATATGTGCACCCGGCTGCGGCCACAGGGAGCTTTCGGCCCACACGCTTGGGTGTGTGGCCGCGAAAAAAAATAGGATAATGAAACAATAGAGCTTTCGGCCCACACGCTTGGGTGTGTGGCCGCGAAAAAAAATAGGACAATGAAACAAAAGAATAGTTTGGAGCCCTAGGACGTGCAGTGCAGTCACAGGGATTCGATCCCAGAACCTCATCGGTGCTAGAGAGCTGGGATAACAAGTAGGCCATGCACGTGCTTGAGTTCAAAATGCATAGGGACATTTAGTGAAACATGTGAACAGGCGGATTCTACACAAAAGGAAGGAAATGGCGCGACCTTGCGGTGCTCAGGAAGGATCACAACAGAGTCCACTCGTGGCTCACCGGGCATGGTGCAACTCATGCGGGAGGAGCTCGTGGGCATGCACGCGGATGCGTGTCTGGATGGCTGGGCATGCACGTGTGCGTGCGGAAAAGCTGCAATGCACTGCATGTGCGCAGGGTGGCTCGAGCACGAGCTCCTCGGCCATGGCAGAATGCCACAAACTTGATCGGAACGACAGCTAAACGCATGGATGCAAACATGGAGAGCGAGGTTTGACGCGGCTCACCCAGGGAGGCCGATAATGAATTTAGAGCAGGATGGGGAAGAAGGTCGATGGCGTGGGGACGCGGCCGACGGCGGAGCTTGCTTTCTCAAGCGTCACAGAAGAGCTCCTAAGAGAGAAAAGATAGAGAGATACGAGGTAATTAGAGGAAGAAGGAAAGGAAATATGGAGAGAAAGAGAAAAATGGGAGGCGGCTTATCTGCTTGCGGGGGACAGCTGAACGGTGGCAGGGCAGGCGTAGAGCACAACCGGTTCTCGGGACGAGGAGGCATCTCGGGCAGAGGAAGAAAACCAAGGAGTCGACGGTCTGGAGGTGTTCTAGTGCCGCCAGCGACCAAAATCAGTCGAGGATGGAGACGGGGTGCGAGAGAACATGCTGGAGATGAGCTTGATGCCCCCTGGCCACGAGAACGACGACGGACGCCGACGGTTTTATTCTCTCGGGTGCAGTGTTCTTGAGGAAGCATAGAGACTGTGGCGGCGTTGGAGGGTGGAGGAGAAGCTAGGGTAGGGCTCAGACGTCGAGGGGGTCATATATAGGGCGGTAGGGAACTATATGGCAACCCATCTAGGGGTGCTATGGTGATCTCATGGCTGCTGTATGTACGTAGAGAGGTGATGTAGGTAGGAGAAGGAGGAGAGGTGGGCTTGGGGTTGATGGTTGTTCAACAGGTTAGTGGATGGGCGAGCTTCTACCTCTATCTCAAAATCTTATCTCTTTTCTATTTAAATAAAATATAAGCTTGGGAGAAAAAATAAAGGCACAGTTGGGAAAATAGAAGGAGATAAATATTTTCCTTGGAACCAGAAAAATGTGCAAAATTTCTAAAAATGGTTGCAGGAATTTTACAAACTATAAATTCAAACAAGTTTGAAATTAATTCAAACTCGTCTTCTTTTAAAACCCAACCAAACCAAATCCAAATGGCTTGCAATTTCAGAGGGTGACCCTACATAATACATATGATTTATGGGCACAATAGGAAGATTTATTTGGGTCAGATAATATTGGCAACTAAAAAAATAAAGAAAACGACTAGGAGGAAGTGGCATAGAGAATTTGGAAGGTAGGGCAAAGCATTGTGCATGAGATCAAAAGTGAAGTTGGTATGACACACGAGGATGCAATGGATTGAAATAAGTTGAGAATGGGAAAAAGGAAGGGTCAAGGAGTGGCTAGGAGTAGCAGAAGACGAAAAATAACATGAACACAATAAGGGAAGCAATCACAACAAAGATGATGGAGATGATGCATGATGCGTGATGAATGCGACAAACAAAATAAAACACATGACGACAACGGAATAAAAGGGAAATCTTCTGGAGCGTCGGTACCGGGCTGCCACAACTCTCCTACACTAACAAGAGATCTCGCCTCGAGATCTAAGAATGAAAAGGGGAAGAGGATGAGAAAGTAAGAGGTAAAACTTAGTCGCTTCTTTGACAAACGAGTGAAACCGACGATCCTTGAAGGTTGCAAAGAGATGAAGAATGATATGAGAAACAAACAAGAATTCACACAAAATTTCAGCAGCAGTTCGGTAGGAAACTGAGGACAAAAATTTAATAAGATGGAAAAGATATTGACAAGATTCACCACAATTGAATTGAAGAGCATCCTAAGAAGAAGAATTGATCGGAGTTGTTGGGAAACCAACAACGGAAAGAACAGGCTTGAAGTGGATATATGAAAACCATCTCAAATAATGAGTTTACAACCAGCCACTAACGAAAACAAGGATAGATTGGGAGAAACAAGATATGCACAACTTCTTACACCAAGAGGATACATTGAGAACTTGCATTAATGACAAGCACCATGATAGCAACAATCCATAGGAAAAGATTTAGGTGAAATCCAAACCAAGATAGCTCAATGAAGAAATCATGGGTTGAAAATATCTCATGATCAAGGAATGGTGGGTTTAATTATCTCATTCTTGAAACAAATTCTCTTCGAGACTCCTCCACTAACAAGAATGTTATAATACCACCCCAAAGGATAAAGGAGGGATAATTGCACTTGGAAATGCAAGAGAAAGAATACTTGAGGTTCTCCAACAAGAATCTTGAAGAACACATAGAGAAGGAATGAAATCTTGAAGAACCACCATGACGAACCTCCGTCTACAAAAGAATGATGGAAAGATATAAAGGATGAAAAGAATAAGATTCATGCCTTGCAAAGATTTAGATGAAGCATCGCAAAGAGATTCTTGAGAAAACTTGGAACTCCAGAAAAGAAAAGATAAGAACACTTCGAAAAGGAATTGATATCATGAGCCACTCCAGAAAAAGAATTGAAATCATTTTATGAAACAAGAATAAGAGTTATGTTATGCTTACCCTTCGTCAAGTTAAATTGATGACAAGCAACGGATTTAGCATACCACTTATTCTTCTTGAAAAGTTTGAAGAGACATAGATAGAGCACAAACTTGACAATTCTGGAAAGAAACACGGGTAAGAATTGCAAATGAATGGGAATACCAAGAATTAATGGAGATACATGAGAATGAAGAGATCATCATCCACCTGAGAAAAAACTAGAACAAGGCACCGGAAAAATTGAGAGATGAACGAAGAGACAACAATTTAGAAGAATTTGAGGATGAAAGCTGAAAGGTGAGAACGAAGAAATCTTCTGAAATTATGGCCTTCGGAGGATCGACAAATGAAACAACATTGAAATGCATCGGATAGATATGGAATGAATTCCCACGAAAAAACAATTGAAAGGATGGCACGAAGCTGAGATGACAATCTTCAAAAGAATGGGGGAAGTTTAAGAGAAGCACTCGTTCGAACTTGCAAGCTGAGAATGATGACGAGAAACAACACCAAGAATACTGAGACACTCCGGAATAATGAAGAATGAAAGGTTGAGTCAATGATGAAATAAATTCATATCAATCTTGAAGAAGGAATATGACTGATGGAATCCACACTTACGTCAGAGTTAAAAAGAATGAGAGATCTCCGGAAAAATATTAAAAGAGACAAATAAGATCCTGGGAAAAAACTGTGGGTTATGGGCCCACTCAAAGGAACCACCGTTGAAAAGATGGCTTAGAAGAGAGATATTGCACCGGTATAAAGAAACCTTGATGATGTTAGCACCTCAAAATAATTGAAAGAATTGAAAACAATAAACTTCTGAGATATCTTCAACACTCCGGATAGAAAAGAGAGGAATGAATAAACATGATAGGCTCATAAGAATTTCCAACATAGGAAAGAATTTAAAAGATGAAAAAGATATGATGACATGGATAACTGAATTGAATCCACCGGAGAAGAAAAACAAAAACAAGGACTGATGAACTAGAACTCCTGAAAATCTTCACAAAGAATCATCGGATACAAAACGGAAGAAGATAGGGAAAGCATCACTGAAGAGAAGGACACTTGGATGAAGATTGAATCATAGAAGAAAAGGGTAGGAGGGTGGGAAAAACAAAGACAACTTGGACAGATGAGACAACTCCAGAAAGAAAAGAGAGATTGATCTTGCAAATATTGGAGAGGATTGAATTCACTGAAGAGAAGCACACCGGTTGGAAAAGAATTGACAAGACAGCTTTGGTTGAAAGAATTGATAAGATAATTGATTGAGCAAAAGAGTTAACACTCTCATAAAAATATGAGAACACCTCTTGGAAAGATATGAATTCACCATTTGACATAGAAGCTACTCGAATTACCATACTCCAACAAAACAAAGGATGAGGCTTACGAAACAAGCCAGAACAAATTCATGACAGAGATTCCGTCAGATATTTTCGTGGATAGATTCGCACGGGCTCGATCCTTACAGTAACCATCATGTACAAGGTAGTGCCGACGATATACGAAGCGTCCCCGAGTCGTGGAAAGCTACAAGGACTCTTTAAGACACAACGAGAAATTCTGTAAGACGATCGTGAACAAACGAATCCACTAGATGTCGAACGCCAACCTAACATCATGCATTCGTTGGAATATTGTCATATAAGTAACTACTTGAATTCCCACCTAAGAACTCCCGAAATTTCAGGTCATGCAATCTGGTCCATGGATACAAGGAGTAGTATATCACTCAACTCCTCTACTAACCCGTCCAGTGTATCACATCCGTCAACATATAAGCAGAATCTCGGAACTTCATCTATCTTAGACACTCGTAATCACAACGATACTATGTATGGTGATACATCCGGAATTCTCTGCACTAGTACTAAGGAAGCCGGACTCCTCTCGCCACTACTAGTATTGAAGCAATTTCAAACATCCTTCGTCCTGAGATACTAAGAAATCTGAAAGATAACGATGTGCTCAAGAATCCCCTGGAGATCACATCATTACAATACATAAATATTACGAAGAAGAGCAGGGTCCGACTATGGATGAAAACAAACGAGAAAAGAACGACGTCCATCCTTGCTATCCCAGGCTGCCGGCCTGGAACCCATCCTATATCAACGAAGAGGAAGAAGAAGAAACTCCAAATGAACAATCATCGCGCTCACGTCGAAGTAACCTTTAACTGTACCTGCAGCTGGTGTTGTACTAATCTGTGAGCCACTGGGAACTCAGAAATATCGTTTCCAAAGGTATCAATACTATCAAAGATTAATGGGTGAGGTATGGTTAAGTGATGAGGTTGCAGCAAGCGACTAAGCATATGTGAGGTGGCTAACTTACGAGTACAAGAAATAAGAGGGGGATGATCTACGCATAGCAGACGTGAACTACTGATGATCAAATGAATGATCCTGACCACCTACTTACGTCAAACATAACCCCACCGTGTCCTTGATCGGAGAAGGAACTCACGAAAGAGACAATCACGGTTACGCACTCAGTTGGCAAGTTTAATTAAGTTAACTTCAAGTTATCTAGAATCGTATGTTAAACAAAGTTTCCACGTTGCCACATAACCGCTGGCACGGCTTTCCGAAAGATTTAACCCTGCAGGGGTGCTCCAACTAGTCCATCACAAATTACCACACGCTGCGACGGAATGACCTCGATCAGGGAAACCCGTGATCTCCTCAGATCCCTATTGGAAAACCACAACCTAGAGTTAGCTCAAAGCATCCTCGGAATCCCTTGCACAAGACGCTCGATGAAGGTAAAGCAATGTGATAGCCTGGCTTATTAGGGATGGTAGACTACTCATATCAATAAGGAATTCCTTCTTTTCCAGGAGCCCATTCGGACATAACTCCCAGGTTAAGCGTGCTTGGCTTGGAGTAGTTCTAGGATGGGTGACCGATCGGGAAGTTGTTCCCGGGTGCGCATGAGTGAGGACAAAGTGCGTAGAAAAGACTAGTATTGATATGTGGGGACAGTCTAGATGCCGCCAGGAGTAACGACCACCGGCGGGTGTGTCCGGGACGTTACAAGTTTGGTATCAGAGCCGAGCCTCGCGGTTACACAGATGTTTGTGGACAGGTGCGCAGTCATGTTTTTCATGACGTTTGTGACCCGTCGTGGCACACGACATGGCACATGTACTGGACAGGATGCACAGACGTTTGTGCCAAGAGGGAACGCTCTTGTGGCCCGACGAGGACGTCGGTTCCTCTGAGTGGTGGTGTATGTGATAGCCTCGCTTATTAGGCATGGTAGACTACTGATATCAATAAGGAATTTCTTCTTTTCTGGAAGCCCATTCGGACAGAACTCCCAGGTTAAGCGTGCTCAGCTTGGAGTTGTTCTAGGATGGGTGACCGACCGGGAAGTTGTTCCCGGGTGCGCATGAGTGAGGACAAAGTGCGCAGAAAAGACTAGTATTGATATGTGGGGACAGTCTAGATCCCGCCAGGAGTAACGACCGCCGACGGGTGTTTCCGGGGCGTTACAAGCAAGTCCAGCAAGGCCTCTCCGCATGTCGACGAACCCGATAGGAGCCGCGTCTCTCGTTCTCAGGACATGACCGGATGGAACTAGCTACGAGAACCAAACCTCGAGTTTCCCTATGGTGTCCCCACAGGTAGACCATTTGGGACCACCACAATCAGCACTACCCCCCCTGCATTATGTAGAATTACTCCTCGGGTAGCGCTAACTCCCTATGCTTTTCAGTATTAACAGAATTATTATGTTGGGCAAGTATAGTACCAATGTTGGGCCTTGCCAGACAAGCTTTATCCTAAAACGAGAATCTAGGGGGTCCCCATAAGAACCCCAAACATGTTAGGAGCGCTCATTTATGGAACATAACACCGGTATCCAAAACTAAGGGGGCAAAGGTGGCACAAAACATCAGGCTAGAAAGGCCGAGCCTTCCACCTTTTACCAACTATATATGTGCATTAAATTAAGTAGCAATTAATATGGTGATAAAAACAAGGAACCCATGTTATCACATGGAGAAAACTGCACCTGCAACTAGCAACGCTAACACATGGTTAAGCAAGCGGTAACATAGCCAATCAGTGGTTTGCTAGGTTGTGAATAGGTTGAAGGTTTTCATGGCAATGTTTAGAGGCTGATATTTAACAGGTGGTAGGCAGCGAGACATAACGGTAGAAACGATGAAACTAGCATGGCAATGATAGTAATGGTATCTAGGGAAGTGGTCATCTTGCCTGAGATCCCGCTTAGAAGAAGAATGTCTCCGTGAAGTAGACGAACCGATGTAGTCGAACGGGTCCTCACTTTCCGACACGCTTGTGGAACTCTATCGAGACGAACCAAACCGGAAACAAGAATCAACACACGATATTCACCACGGCACATGCACGACAAGATGCAATCCACATAAGATGCGTGATCAGTTGTATATATGGAAGACATGGCATGGCAATTCACAACAACCAAACACTACACATTAAGTGACATTCAATATGCAACGAGTTGCATATTGACGAAACTCCACATAGAAATTATTTAGTTCTATCCAATTAGGTACACGACCGTATTAAATGTGGTTAAACATGACAACAGGTGAAGCGTACTTAAACTACCTATCTAGGCATTACATTCTAATTCTGTCCAGATTTGTCCTAATCACATTTTATGTTTGTTAAGAAGCAAAGCAAAGTGGATCACATGATTCTACTCGTCGTTCTAGTCCATTGACATATATGGAACATCTCCAACGGAGCTACGGTTTAATAACTATGACCTAAACAGTTTCTATTACGTCGACACACAAAGCAATGCAAACAACATGCTAAACAGTTTTAAATATGCATGAGAGCTAGAAAATATTATTCTACGCAAAATTCTAGCCAAGTTACATATATAACTTGTTGCAATCCGACGCACGGATTAAAACATACGGGTTTTTTAAAACATGCAATTTTTATGAAATTAATAAAATCGCAGGTTAATAAAAATACGTATGGGCCGAATCTGTGCATTGGGATGTAGCCACTAGCAGCTTTCGGCCCATGCACTTGGGTGTGTGTCCGTGCAAAAAAAGGATAATGAAACCATAGAGTAGTTTGGAGCCCTGGGACGTGAAGTGCAGTCACATGGATTTGATCCCAAAACCTCATGCGTGCTAGAGAGCTGGGATAACCAGTAGGCCATGCACGTGCTTGACTTCAAAATGCATAGGGACATTTAGTGAAACATGTGAGCAGGCAGATTCTACATAAAAGGAAGGAAATGGTGTGGCCTTGAGGTGCTCACGAAGGATCACAGCAGAGTCCACCCGTGGCTCACCGGGCATGTTGCAACTCGTGCGGGAGGAGCTCGTGGGCATGCACGCGGATGCATGTCTGGAAGGCTGAGCATGCACGCGTGCATGCAGAGCAGCTGCAAGTCACTGCATGTGCGCGGGGTGGCTCGAGCACGAGCTCCTCGGCCATGGGAGCATGCCACAGACTTGATCAGAACGACAGCTAAACGCATGGATGCAAACATGGAGAGAGAGGTTCGACGCGGCTCACCCTGGGAGGTCGATGATGACTTTGGAGCAGGATGGGGAAGAAGCTCGACGGCATGGGGACGCGGCTGATGGTGGAGCTTGCTTCCTCAAGCGCCACAGAAGAGCTCCTGAGAGAGAAAAGACAGAGAGAGACGAGGTAATTAGAGGAAGAAGGAAAGGAAATATGGAGAGAAAGAGAAAAATGGGAGGCGGCTCATCTGCTCGCAAGCAACAGCTGAACAACGGCGGGGTAGGCGCAGAGCACAACCGGTGCTCGAGACGACGAGGCGGCTCGGGTAGAGGAAGAAAACCAAGGAGTCGACGGCCAGCGACCAAAATCGGTCAAGGATGGAGACGGGGTGCGAGAGAACATGCTGGAGACGAGCTTGACGCCCCCCGGCCATGAGAACAACAACGGACGCCGACAGTTTTATTCTCGCGGGTGCTCTGTTCTTGAGGAAGGATAGAGGTTGTGGCGGCGTTGGAGGGCTCAGACTTCGAGGGGTCATATATTGGGCGCTAGGGACCTGTATAGCAGCCCATATAGCGGTGCCATGGCAATCTGATGGCTGTTGTATGTACGTACAGAGGTGACATAGGTAGGAGATGGAGGAGAGGTGGGCTCGGGCTTGATGGTTGTTCAATAGATTAATGGCTGGGCAAGCTTCTACCTCTATCTCAAAATCTTCTCTCTTTTCTATTTAAATAAAATAGAAGTTTGAGAGAAAAAATAAAGGTACAGTTGGGAAAATAGATAGAGATAAATATTTTCCTTGGAACCATAAAAATGTGCAAAATTGTAAAAAATGGTTGTAGGAATTTTATAGACTATAAATTCGAATTTAATTCAAACTGGTCTAATTTTGAAACACAACCAAACCAAATCCAAATGGATTGCAATTTCAGAGGGTGACCCTACATAATACATATGATTTTTGGGCATAATAGGCACATTTATTTGGGTCAAATAATATTGGCAACTAAAAAATGAAGAAAACAACTAGGAGGAAGTGGCATAGAGAATTTGGGAGGTAGGGAAAAGCATTGTGCATGAGATCAAAAGTGAAGTTGGTATGACACACGAGGATGCAATGGATTGAAATAAGTTGAGAATGGGAAAAAGGAAGGGTCAAGGAGTGGCTAGGAGTAGCAGGAGAAGAAAAAAACATGAACACAATAAGGGAAGCAATTACGACAAAATGATGGAGATGATGCATGTTGCGTGATGAATGCGACAAACAAAATAAAACACACGAGGACAACAGAATAAAAGGGGAATCTTCTGGAGCATCGGTCCCGGGCTGCCACAGACCACGTCGGCGAGCTCCAAGCCTTGTATCGCGCCAGGAAGGAGAAGTTGGACTCTCGGGAGGCGGTCATCAAGGCGGAGGAGGAGGCGTTTGTGAAGCATTTCGAGGAAACGTGGGCTCACTTCGACGAGGCCTACAAGGCGCTGCAGAACAAGCGCGAGAAGCTGAAGGACGAGGACCAAGCGCTCAACCTTCGGTCGGATGACGTCCAGAAGAAGGAGGAGGAGTCTCGGCATCGAACTTCAGCCGAGGAAGCCCGCCTCACCAACATCCGGATCGGCCTAGAAGACCATGAGAAGGAGCTCGCTTCTCGCGAGCACGCACTCAGGGAGTGGCTCCGCTCCAAGGACGAGGAGGTCGAGAAATTGGTGGCGCAGCGCACTCAGGAGCTGGCAGACCGTATCAAGAGTGACCTCGATGCTCAAGCTTCGGAATATGCCGGCAAGCTCCAGGAGGTCACCGACCGAGCGTCCGCCGCACAATTCACCAAGGATGGGCTCACTGGGATGGCGAAAGAGCTCGAGGAAGAGCTTGATGGCCTCCGCGACAAGGTATCAATGCTTTCCTCCGCGAGGGACAAGGCCCTTGCCAGCTTGAAGGATGCTGAGGCTGCTACGGCTGACAATGCCGCCCTCTTTGTAGCGCCAATGCCTCCTAGGACGCCCTGCAGAACAAAGTGACTCCTATGGTGGAGGCACTCACGGAGGGTGTGCCCCGAGAGGAGGACTTGACTCGGACGCTCCAGGTCGTGGCGGAACAGCTCGATGCGGCCTCCGTCAGCCACAACAAGTACGTGAAGACCGTCAAGTTGTGGACGGAGCGCCTTGTTAACGCTGCGTCCGCCATCGCCGACCAGCTGGCCAGCATGGATCTCGAAGGTCCTGGCTATTCTCCTTCTCCAGGGGCTCCTCCGAGCATCAATTTGGCTTTGTTCTTCAAGAGTCTGACCGATGCCTTGAAGCGCCTTCAGACCGACGAGGCGACGCGGCTGGCGAGCGAGGCCTGACGGCTATGCCAAAACCTCCTCCTCAAGGTGCTCAACAAGGTAGAGTAAAGGAACGCCGATCTGAATCTCTCCATGCTACGCCTGTCGAAGGATGTGGACCCCAAGTCCTTTGAGGAGAAGGTCATGCCCATCGTCGACAGGGTAGACAAAGTTAAGAGGGTGCAAGGTTAACGTCGGGGCTAGCCCCCGTGCCCCCTTGTTACTATAATCTGTGCTTTGAACATAATTAGTATTATCAGTAGTATACTCAGTGCTCTGTTCATGAGAGCAGTGCTTCTCTTCCTCCACAGTCCCTTTCTCTCTTTTTTTATCGTGGTCTGCCTTTGCGTGTCTGCCGGGAATCGTTGGCACGATCGGCCTTGTCACGAGAACCTTGGGTGTGGGGTGATACCTCGCCGAAGTAGTCACTACCGGCAGGGTGTTCAGCTCCCTTCCGGGCCTTGCCATGGGTCACCGGGCACGCTTTTAACAAAAGAGGTATGCTGGAAAAGCCACCTCGGTTGTTGAGCGTGCTTCGAGATGATGTCTGGAAGGCTTGTGACAGTGATCCCTAGCGCACAGGTTTTTCCACGTGAGAGAATCAAGGACGTTTAGAGAGGGGAGGGACGTACTCACCCAATGACTTACTCAAAGTGTTTGCAACTCATCTATCAGGTGCGTTTACTTTTTTCGGCCTTGAGTGGATCATCTTGGCTCTTGCTACTGCTGTGGGCGTCCCCACTATCTCCCCCCCCGGCAAACCTGTGTGCGGGGTTGTACCTGTCTTTCAAAGGAAATAAGAAACGGAAAATATCTGCCGAGGCTATGGTCCCCTTGTTAGTTTATGCGTTTCACAAAATCATAGATGCATGCATGCTTTGTATCACGAGAATCTATATGATGATGCGGAACGCTATGCTTTATTTGACTACGCTCAAGGTCTTCGACTGGCTTTGGACAAAGGATTACATGCAACTTCGGCAGGACTTGTACAAAAGGTGGTCGGCGGTCAGCCCGGCAACCTCCCCCTATGGGTAGAACTTTCGAAGATAGTCAATGTTCCAGGAGTTGCTCACCGATAAGCCATCTTCGGTCTCCAGGTGGACAGCGCCAGGCTTGGTGACTCGCACTACCGGATATGGGCCTTCCCACTTTGGCGTCAACTTATTTGTATTCTTGGCCGACTGAACGTGCGGAAGAACAAGGTGCCTTCCTCAAAACTTCTGGCACGTACCTTGCGGCTGTGATAGCGGCGCAAGGCTTGCTGATAGCGAGAGGATCGCACAACCGCCTTAATCCGGGTCTCCTCCAGGAGCACTGCATCATCTGGACGCAATTGCTGTTGCTCAAGCTCATGATAAGAAATCACCCGAGGTGATCCATCAATGAGTTTCGTGGGAAGAACAGCTTCTGCCCCGTAGACCAGGGAGAAGGGTGTCTGGCCGGTGGCTCGATTTGGTGTCGTTCTGATCAACCAAAGAACCATCGGTAGTTCATCAATCCAGTGCTTTCCATGCTCATGCAGCTTTTCAAAAGTTCTGGTCTTGATCCCGCGCAGCACCTCGGCATTTGCTATTTCGGCTTGACCGTTGCTCCTTGGGTGAGCGATGGAAGCGAAGCATATTTTGCTGCTGAGGTCCTGGGCGTATTGCATGAAGATGCGACTCGTGAACTGGGTGCTGTTGTCGGTGATGACCCCGTTCGGGACGCCAAAGCGACAAACTACCCCCTTGAAGAACTTGACGGCTGATTGCGGTGTCACCTTTCTCCCTAGTTCCACTTCTGGCCACTTTGTGAACTTGTCAATTGCGACGTACAAGTACTCAAAGCCTCAGGTGGCGCGGGGGAAGGGCCCAAGAATATCGAGCCCCCAAACCGAGAATGGCCACGAGAGAGGGATCGTTTGGAGAACTTGTGCTGGTTGATGAAGCTTTCTTGAATGGAACTGGCACGCTTCACACTTGGTTACTAGTGCAGTTGCATCTTGGAGGGATGTGGGCCAGACGAAACCTTGCCGGAACGCCTTGCCGGCAAGGGCCCTTGACCCTATGTGGGATCCACATATTCCTCCATGTATTTCGACCAACAACTCCAGTCCTTCCTCCTGGGAATGCACTTCAGCTTCACGCCAATTAGTCATCGTATGTAGAGGGCATCATCCACAAATTGGTACATGCTTGACTGGTTGGTTACTTTTTCTGCTTCTTCGGGTTCTTCGGGCAATTTCCTAGTTTGGAGGTAGCGGACTAGTGATGCGCCCATGCCGGAGCGTGGGGCTTAACGGCGAGCACTAATGGCATGTCTTCTGCCGGGGTGGGACCCCCCGACAGGCCTTGCTTATGGTCCGAAACCTTTTTTCGTGGCAAGATTCTTGCCGGAGCTCCTTGGCAGGTTTGCCGGGAAGTACTTGTCGGAGTTCAGCTTCTTTCTTTTGTCTGGCTTGGTAGGTGGTGCCACGGAGGGTTGAGCCAGTCGTAGCACGAAAGTTCCTCGTTCCACAAGAAGTTTAAGTGTCGCACGCTTTGATAGGTCATCTACGATGGTGTTTTCGGCACGGGGCACGTGCTCTATCTGTAGACTGTCAAAGCGTTCCTCCAACTTTCTCACCTCCTCTATGTAGGCTTCCATCAACGGGCTCTAATAGTCTTTGTTGACTTGCCGGATGACCAGCTGGGAGTCACCTCTGATGATGAGCTTCTGAATCCCAAGATCTGTCGCGACCCTAAGTCCGGCAAGCAGCCCTTCATAGTGTGTGCTGTTGTTACTTGAATTCTCCTGGGGTAAATACATGTGGATCATATACTTGAGATGCTCCCCGGTAGGCGCAACTGGTAGTAGCCAGCCCTGGCTCCCTGGAGGGAGAACGCTCCATCAAAGTACAAGACCCATTCCTGATCCGATTCTTTGCCCGGGAGGGTTGATTCTAGTGTTTCTTCGTACGGCGTCGGCGTCCATTCTGCCATGAATTCCCCTAAGGCCCTGCTCTGTATGGTCGAGGTGCTCTTGAACTTGAGCCGAAGATGGACAACTCTAATGCCCGCTCCACTATCCTGCTAGTCGCATCGGGGTTTCGCAGAACCCTTTGCAGCGGGAAGCGAGTGATGATGATGATCTCATGTGCTTGAAAGTAGTGGCGCAACTTTATTGAGGCCATGAGGAGGCCAAAAAGTAGCTTCTGCACTCCGGAATATCTCGTCCTGGCCCCTTGCAGGAGGGAGCTGACGAAATAGACTGGGAGTTGCACCAACTTCTTCGTTTGCACACGCTCGCCGGTTGGCGAGGACTTCTCTTGGTTGCCCCTGATTTTGTAGGGGGCCCTTGTTCGCTGTAGTGCGCATCCTCATTGAGTGGCGTCACCTTTGCCAGGGCTTCATCGCCTTTGTCCCTATGCGCCACCAAGGCAGTACTGACCACCTGGTTGGTCCCTGCCAGATACAAGAGTAGTGGCTCTTGGGGTCTAGGGGGACCCAAGCACGAGTGCGGAGGAGAGGTACTTCTTTAAATCTTTGAGCGCCACTTCCGCCTCAGGAGTCCACTTCATCGGCCCCGCCTTCTTCAGGATTTTGAAGAAGGGCAGGGCGCGCTCAGCGGACTTGGAGATGAATCGGCTCACGGCAGCTACACAGCCGGCTAGGCGTCACACATCCTTGACGCGTTTCGGTGCCTCAATCTTTTCGATGCCTTGATCTTGTCGGGATTGTCTTCGATCCCACGTTGGGACACGAAGAACCCGAGAAGCTTGCCAGATGGGACACTGAAGACACATTTCTCGGGGTTGAGCTTGAGGTTGATTTTGCGCAGGTTGGCAAACGTTTCTTCCAGATCCTGCACAAGGGTCGACCCGTCCTTGGTTTTGACCACAATGTCATCCGTATAGGCTTCCATATTTCTATGGAGTTGGGGTTCAAAACCAATTTGGATCACCCTTGTGAAAGTCGAACCGGTGTTCTTTAACCCGAAAGGCATTCGCACAAAGCAGTACGTGCCACATGGGGTGATGAACGCGGTCTTTTCTTCATCTTCCTCGGCCATGTAGATCTGGTGATAACCGGAGTAGGCGTCGAGGAAGGACAGCAGGTCACAACCGGCAGTGGAGTCAACAATCTGGTCCATGCGTGGTAAGGGGAAGGGATCTTTGGGACATGCCTTATTGACGTCGATGAAGTCAATACAAAGGCGCCACTTCTCGTTTGCCTTGCGCACAACGACTGGATTAGCCAACCATGTGGGATGGATGACCACTCTGACTAGGCCTGCTACTTCTAGCTTCTTGATCTCCTCAGCAATAAACTCTTGTCGCTCCACATCCTGTTTCCTTACCTTCTGCTTCACCGACCGCGTGTGTGCACAGACATCAAGGTGGTGCTCAATCACCTTCGTGGGAACGCCGGGATATTTGATGGTGGCCAGGCAAACACATCAAGATTTTCGGCGATGAGCGCGCTTTCCTATTTGTTGTCGAGGGTGGAACTGATGGTGAAAGTTCCACCGAACCGTCTTCCTTGGCTGGCACCTTCTTGGTCTCAGGTGGAGCGTCCTTCGACTTTTTGCTTTGTGTGGTGGAGCTTTCAGGCACGTCCTTTCTGACAGGACAACACTCTAACGACGTGTGCTTGCCGAGGTTGACGCGGGAGGTCCTCTTGCCAGCCCTCTTTTCTCCTGGGATCTTCATGGCAGCGGAAGGGGCCCTGGCGGCGGGCGCCGCCACGGCTTCCCGATAGAGGCGGTCAGTGCACCGGAGCGCGGCCTTCTTGTCGGCGGGGATGACGATGACGCCGACCGGGCCAGGCATCTTCAAGGTACCGTCGGCGTAGTGCGAGGACTCATTGAATTTGGCCAACGCAGGGCGCCCCTGGATTCCATTTTATGCGAATGGGTTATCAGCGACGTTGAAGACGACCTTTTCCGTTCGGTAGTTATGATCGCTGCCGAAAGTTACTAGCAAAGTGATTGTTCCCTTAGGCTGGATCCTGCCAGGGTTGATCCCTTGGAATGAGTGTGTGTCCTCAAGGTACTCTTCGGGGATCTGCAGCTTTTGGATCACATCAGGGGAGATGAGATTCAGGCCGGCCCCTCCGTCTACCAACATTTTCTTCACTCTAAGGTTGCGGATCGTTGGTGATACCAACAACGGCAAGCACCCGACCGAAGTGACGCGGTCTTGGTGGTCCTCAGAGCCGAAAATGATAGGTGTCTACGACCATCTCAGGGGCTTGCGGACGCCGATGGAGGGCTCTGCTGCAATCACTTCACGCGCCCACTTCTTGACCTCGCGGTGGGAAGACTGCAGCGAGGCGCCTCCTTCAAGGCATATCATGTCCGTTGCCCTTTGGAATTCGTGGTCGCTCGAGTCGTCATCGGGACAGTCTTCATCATCATCCTCCTCCATCTTCTCCCGCGGTTGTGCGGGCCTTGCTTTCTTGCCTTTGAATTTGCCGGGGCGGCCCCCTTGTGCGCCCTTCTTCCCGACTGACCCTTCGCCACCTTGCTGGGCTTTCTCCTTGTCGCGCCTTTGGTATTCGGCTCTCTGCTTCTCGGCAAGCTGTTCAACTTGCCGACACTGCTAGAGGTCGTGGCCCTTGGTGCGGTGGATCTTGCAGTACCGGGTGCCGGAGCCATCCGGTTTGTCGGGCGCCACCGGAGCCAGACCCGAAAGCATCCTTTCCGGAGGACTCGACTTTTGCCTTCTTGGCGGAGTCGGCATCGCCAGTCGTCTCGACGGCAAACACGGTCTTGCCATTCTGCTTCTTGTTACGCCACTTTCCCTCTTGGTGGGGATGTCGACGTCTTCGTATTCGGAGTCGGCTTCAATTCCGGTGTTCTCGCCGGGAAGCCTCCTTCCTTCTTCTGCACGCGTGGATCTATCTGCCAGAGCGTAAATCTCAGCAACATCGCGGACTTTGTTCATCGCCAGCTCTTCGTGCATCTTTCGATTGCGCACGTTCTTGTGGAACGCATTGATGAGGGCAGCTGGGTGAACGTCCGGGATGTTGTGTTGGATGCGACTAAACCTCTGGATGTACTTGCGCAAGGATTCACCCTCCTTTTGGGGGATGATGTGGAAGTCGCTTTCCTGACCAGGAGCTCGGTGGCCGCCAGTGAAGGCGCCAACAAAGTTCTGGCACAATTCTTTCCAAGAGGAAATGGAGTTCTTGGGGAGGTGCACCAACCACGACCTGACATTGGGCTTAAGCAACAACGGGAAGTAGTTGGCTAATATCTTCTCGTCTAATCCCCCGGCAGCTCGGACCACGATGGTGTAGATGTTCAGGAACTCCGATGGGTGGGTCGTGCCATCGTACTTTTCCGGAATCTCTGGCTTGAAAGTACGGGAGCTGGGCCACTGGACTTGCCGTAATTCGCAAGTAAACGCTGGACAGCCCTCCTCGTAGGGTAGGTTGCCAGGGTACCTTGAAGGTGGCGTGCCAGCAGTGGTTCCGGTGCGCATATCCGATTGACCTCATCGAGTCATCTGGTCTTGCTGCACCCTTTGCTTTTCAGCATGAATTCAATCATGTTGTCATTCATCAGTTCTATGCAATTTACTTCTTTAGTCCGGATAACACCGTCAGTTGGATGACAGCCAACACCGAGCTCTCAGCTTCTTATGCTCAGTTTGTCACTACTCTTGGTTTTCTAGACACCGGCTTTAAGATCCATAAGAGTGAACCAAATCATGCACCTAGAGCCATTGAAGCATGTGGCTATATTTTAAAAATCCTTGATGAGCTTGATGAAGAGGAAAAGGTCAATGATCTCAATCAAGTTTATATTTGGAGATGTCCCTTCTTCATTATTTTTTAGTGCGTCATCCGCACCATCTATCCTAAGATGGGTGCCAGGGAAACCTGTAGCGGATATTACATTGATCTCATGACCCACCTTAATGAACATCCTAAAAGGAAGATCAATGTTCCTCACTTTTTATGGCATGAGATTCGCCTCGCTAGTTTTCAATACAAGCGAGCCTTTCCTCATGCTCCTTTTATTCAGGCTGTCATTGAACATGTGGCCCCCTTTCTATTTCTTGCACTCATGTGCATCAAAAATGGGTCATTCGCCCTCACATGGAGGATGATTGGGCTCCCAAGAAATACTCATCCGCTCTTGCTCGACGGGCTACTGCTTCGTCTAGGTATCTCTCATCCAGCTCTGCGTCCTTCGGTCGCTTTGCCAGTTTTCTTGGGGAAGCACACTCTACCATAATGAAGGCTTTCACCTTTCAGTGCTTACAAAACCACAATGTGGTCACTCGCATGATCTCTTCTAAGAATGCTCTCAAGGCTCGTCTGAGAGACTTGGGAGCAACTGATGTGAGTGAGGATGAGTATCTTCCCCCCGCTCCTCCTTTCTAGTTCGGTTTTCCAAGTGGCCCTGAGTGGGCGGATTTCCTTGACAAGGCACGTGGCAGTGGCATCCCATGGTGATGCTGATGATGGCCGTGGTCTCTGAGTTTGTGGTTGCATGTCCTCGTCCTTCCCTTTTCAGTACTTGATGTCAAAGGGGGAGGACATTATCTAGTATTGGACTTGTTACCCTTAATGTATGGATGATGAATTATGCCTTAATGTATGGATGATGAGTTATGTTGAACTATTATGACATATATGGATGATGTGTTATCATGCTATTTTATTGAATTATGCTAAACTATTATGACATATATGAATGATGTGTTATCATGCTACTTTATTGATCTACATGATATCTTGGATGCACTCATTAGTCATTGTCATAGTAAGGGGGAGCTCCCGACCATAATTATTTTACTATGCATATGATCAGGTGGAGCTCCATAACAAATCTCTCCTAAGCTATGTAAGCCTACTTTACTTTTAGAGCTATTTGTATGTTGTCATCAACTACCAAAAAGGGGGAGATTGAAAGTGCAATCATGCCCCTAATCGTATTTTGATGTTGTTGACAACATACATATAGGAAACTAATCATCTCAATCGAGTGTATCTCATGTTTTGTTCGCATAAGATTTTTTGTATGGATCGTAACTAATTTGTCCAGGATGCTCAAGAATGAAGAAACGAGACGAAGTGGTTTATCATTCTATTTGTCTTTCTTGAGTATAGGGACCCCGCACTACTAAGAGGGTATCACTCGGTCTCACAAGAAACTTGCTCAAAACTTTAGGCAATTCCCCTCTCTCTTTCTTCCTGTTGTTGATCTACTCTTGTTCGGTCGTCCAGCGGTTCTCGGATGTTCGTACGCCGGATAGCTGACGTCCTCCAGAAATTCGGAGCCACCCGACAGATTCAAACCCTCGGACTTCCGGCTCCTCCAGTAGTCCGAGGACCAGACGTCCAGATAAGGTAGGAATCCGTTGCCACTCAACAAATGCAAAATGTCGGACTTCTAACCATTTCCGGACGACCGTGCCGTGGATGGCCGATGCCTTTCAAACGTCTGTATGCTGCTCACATTTTCACCAGAAGTTGTGCTAACCTAATACCTTGTGTATCTTCGAATGGTCGACGTCTTCCGGATGTCCGTATGCTGATCACCTCTCCACCAAATACTGTGGCAACCTAATACTTTCTCCGTCTTCAGACGACCGACCACTAACGAACGTCCGAACCCTCGTGGTTGTCCGGACGACCATGAACTGCCGGCCGTCCAGCAACTGCACAACATAAGTGGCTCCAACGGCCACTTTTCTACCACCACTATATATAGTCTTCTCCCACCTCGAGTGGGAGTTGTCCAACAAAGTGTAAAGATTCCAAGAACACCTTTCTCTCTCACTCCCATTTGCCTACACCAAATCTTTTATCGCAAAGCATCTGTGAGTTCCCTTGAGTGTTGTTCGACCAAAGATAGATCGTCTCACTCTCCTCCTCTCAACCCAAGCTATTTGTGATTTGAGAAAGTCTTAAGGAATCCCCGTGATCTTGTTACTCTTGGAGGTTGGAGACTCCTAGGTGGTAGGAGTTCTTCGGAGAGGAATCAAACCGTTGTGATTTCCCCCGAAAAGTTTGTGAGGCTTTGGAGGCCACCTCAAAGGCTTACAGCTAGTGGTTGAGAAACGCCTTTGTGGTGTTTTCTCAAGGAGAGAATAGGGTGAGCCTTCGTGGCGTTGGTGTGCCTACGGTGACGTAGCTTCCCTACAAGGAAGTGAACATCGACATACAACCTTGTCTCTCGGAGTTGCGGTTATCCCTAACCCTAAATTCCTACTTGTTACTAGTCTTCCATTACCTACTTGTGCTTTATCATATCCTACTTGTTCTCGTGCTTGTTACACAAAGCCTAACCTTCACCCATGCAATTGTTAGGCTCATTTTCATATTCCGCATTATTGCCTAAAATAGCTAAGTAACCATTAGAATCTGTAATTGTACCTATTCACCCCCCGTCTAGGTACATCTCTATCCCATTCAAACATGAAAGTTTTAAAGAGTCATTTATTTCTGTTGAGTTCTTTTAAACGGTCTTAAAACAAAAAAATATAGAGGGTAACTTAAGACTTTTTCAAAAAGAGAAGCGATTGGAAGGTTATGCATTGGAGAACTGAGGGTTGACCTTGAACACTTGTGTTCATGATCATGGAAAAATGTAGAATTTTTCATGAGTTTCTCACAAGAAATATTTATCCGCTTGTACAAATCCATTGTATTATAGATATAATACGCCAAGATTTGCCTTTAGGATGATTAGATTGCTTGTTGGTATGAGCGATGCTAAAAAACAAACTTGGGTTGTAGTGCGTGAATTTACATTTTTTTACTGGAATGTTGAAAGTTTCTGAAATTTAAACAAAGTAATGATATGCAAATTTTTATTTAGTCCTAAAATTTCAGAATTTTTTATGTTACACAAGTATGGTCAATATAAATTGTCCTATTTTTGAGAGATTCACTTCTTGATGCATTGTTTTGCTCGTTTTGATGAAATTACTGATTGTATCGATGGTATAAGCCATGGAGAAGTTATGATACCGTAGCTATAATAAAAAAATGAATGGGTTTTCAATAGTACTTAAGGTAGTAATTTGCATTATTATACTAACGGATCTCACGAGTTTGCTATTAAGTTTTGTGTGGATGAAGTGTTCAAAGTTCGAGGAGGTCTCAATATGAGGAGGTGGAGGAGAGACAAGAGTTAAAGCTTGGGAATGCCCAAGGAACCCCAAGTAAATATACAAGGAGACTCAAACGTCTAAGCTTGGGGATGCCCCTGAAGGCATCCCATCTTTCTTAAACAAGTATTAGTACATTTTCGTCTTTGTTTCGTTCACGTGATGTGCGTAAATCTTGGAGCGTCTTTTGTGTTTAGTTTTCACTTTTATTTTATGCACCATGCTGGTATGAGACATTCTATGGTTGATTTATAGAATTCTCATTGCACTTCACTTATATATTTTGAGTATGGCTTTATAGAATGCTTCATGTGCTTCACTTATATCATTTGAAGTTTATACTGCTTGTTTCTCTACATATAGAAAACCCTTATTTGTAGAATGCTATTCTGCTACACTTACACTTATTAGAGTGTGGTATTTTGTCGAAAGAACTAAAATCTCATGCTTCACTTATACCAATTTAGAGAGTCAAAATGAATAGGTCATTTACATGGTTAGTCATAAATCCTACATAAAACCTATAGATCACTGAGTACGATATGTTTGATTCTGTGCAATAGTTTTGCGACATTAAGATAGTAAAATGTGGGCGCACTAGTTGAATATTGATGTTAAGGTTTGTGTTTCCTGAAGCATGTATGTAGAGTCTCCGGTTATGCAATGAAGTTGGAGCATAATTTATCCTTGATTGAAATCCTTTTTGCTGTTATAATTAGAGTCGTGCGATGGTCAACTCCTCCCAACCTTCTCCCTTGGGGCATGCGGGTAGTGTTATGCTTCCAGAGAGCTAATAAAATCTTGCAAGAAATATATGAGTTATTTATGATTAATGTGAGTCCATGGATATACACAGTCTCACTTCCACATATTTTCTAGCCTCTTCGGTACCGTGGATTGCCCATTCTCACCTCGAGGGTCGGTGCAAACTTGGTAGGTGCATGCAAACCCTGTGATATAATATGCTCTATCACACATAAGCCTTATTATATCTTCCTAAAAACAGCCACCATACCTACCTATTATGGCCTTTCCATAGCCATGTCGAGATATATTTCCATGCAACTTTCACCGCTTCCAATTTGATCATTCGAGCATTCATTGTCATATTGATTTGCATCATCTTAAGATAGCTACCATTATATTTCCATGGCTTGTCCATTTTTTGTTGCACGTGTTATGCTAGATAATTGCACATCCTGGTACATTGCCATAGGCATTCATATATGTCGGTCACATGGGACCGGGGGTACCAAGGCCCGTCGGCCTGAGGCCCCGGGCGCAATGCAGCAGGATGTGCCTAGTTCAGCCCCTCGGTGAGCGTATCAAGGAGGGTCCTCGTGAGGGCCATTACCTCACGAGGCCAGCGCTTGAACATCGACGTCAAGGTCCTTGGGAAGGCGTCCGTCGCAAGATCCTTTCCCCTAAGGCCCTAACAGTGTGAACCCGCCGAGGATGCCTAGGTAGGGTCCCATGACCTGGTTCCTTCACATGAACAAGGCAGGCTATGTATGTGGCCCACGAGAGGTGCCAGCAGGCACAGTTAGGGAGGCTTTCCACTTCTGTGCTAATTGAGGTGAGATAGTTGGCGTGCACCCCAAAGCAACTACCAAGGGTTTCCCATTTGGTGCAAGGTGACTATAGCTAGAGGCCACACAAGGTTGAGGTCATCCCTATGCCCACCAACGTGTCATGAAGAGAAGCTTCTGCACACGAAGACCAACTTTGGCAGGGCGGACTACAGTCTTGTCCCCTTTAGAAAATGGCCGTTGTGGCAACCCTTCCCGCCAATGTTTTCCTGGCAAGAGGACCAAGGCAAATATATAAGAGAGGCCCAACCTCCATAGTTGGGGATCCAACATCATCACCCCGCTAAGGAAAGAACCCACCATTGTACTTGTCTTAGACCTCAAGAAATCCCACGACAAGCAGGAGTAGGGTGTCACACCGCAGGTGATCCGAACCTAGGTAACTACCATGTGTTTCAGTTTGTCTCCCTAGCTCGTGCTATGTCAGAGCAGCCGTGAAGCCGTGAGGTAGAAGAGGATAGAAGAGTGAGCGCACCCCAGTGTTCGAACCTTTCCTTGGGTCCACGGAGCCCAGGTTCCGATATTTAGCGCGCCAGTTAGGGGTGCATATTCATTTTCCGGATGTGGTTTCAACTCGGGCTTCACCGGCTCCATGGAGCATACCCACCATCTGTGCGCCGAGCGAGCAACTACTCGACATGCTGGCACCGTCACCTCCGTCGAGCCAACCGCCCCCGGGAAGGAAGGTGCCCGCACCCCTGCCATACAAGGAGCTCTTCCACCCTTAGCAGGCAGGCGCGAGGCTCGCTGCTAAGCGGGGCTGGCGCACGAGGCTCGGTGTTGTCCCCAAAGGGGCGAGGGTGCTTCCGTCGTTGCCTCGTCCCACTGCTGCGAGCGGGGGTTACAGGGCACTCATCTTGGGACGTTGGCCCACTCTTGCATCGGCGCGGCGCGTCCTCGGTCCGCGATGACGCCCAGAGCGTAGTGGGCAAAGCAAGGTCGTGTGCATCCTGTGTGGAGCCCAAATATTGGGCGACGGCCGGCACTCCAAGCAATCCTTCGTAGAGCGGGCACTGCTCTTGAGAGGCGAAGAGGTGCGGGGCTCCCGAAGGCCATTCCCGGGCATGCGGGCCCGCCGCATGGCATCACCTTCGACGTATAGGATCGCCTCAGATATCTCGTGGCCTAGGGCGCCCTCCCCATGGTGTGCACCCCCACCATCAACGGGGCAGCCGTCACCAAGACCCTCATCGACGAGGGTGTTGGGCTCAACATCATCTCTCTCACGGTCTTCAAGGCGCTTCAGGTTCCCTACAACCAGCTGCAGACCATCAGACCTCTCTATGGGTTGGACGGCGAAGCTGTGGCCTGTCTCGACCACATCCGCCTCTTCATCACCTTCGGCACTAGTGGCAACTACTGCACCGAGTTCATTGACTTTGATGTGGCGCACATCAACCTCCCGTACAACGCTGTCCTCGGGTAATTCGCGCTCGCCAGGTTCATGGCAACGACTCATCCGGGGTACAACATTGTCAAGATCCCCGATAGCAATGGTGTCCTGACCATCGAGTGTGATGAGAGGGTTGTGGTGTGCCGCAAGCAAGTGCACGGAGCCGAGAACTCGACGACTATGTGTGCAGTAAGGAGGGGCGAGGCGATGCCTCCCAAGACCCTAATTGAGGCAGCCGTGACAAGGAAAAGGATTAGTTCGCGTAGGACCGGACCGAGATGAAGAAGGAGCCGCTAAATGATAGCGACTCGGGCCCCACTTTCACAATTGGTGCCGACCTGCCCGTGAACAAGAAAGCATGCTCATCACATTCTTCAGGGCCAACCGGGATGTGTTCACATGCAAGGTGACCGACCTAACCGGGGTACCAAGGCACACAATCGAGCATCACATGGAGGTGTTCCGCAACACGCGCCCCTTCAAGCAGAAGGTTCAACACCAAGCGCCAAAAACATCACTTCATTGTGGAGGAGGTGCAGAAGCTGCAAGAAGCCGGGGTCATCTATGATGTGTGCCACCTAGTGTGGCTTGATAACCCCGTCGTCGTCCCCAAGAATGGCAGCAAGGAACGAATGTGTGTCAACTTCACCAACCTCAACAAGGCCTGTCCGCTAGACCCCTTCCCGCTCCCACAGATCGACTAGATCATGAACTCCACCACCTGCTGCGATCGGTTATGCTTTCTGGACGCCTTCTCAGGCTACCAACAAATCAAGATGGCGGAGAAAGATATGGAGAAGACGGCCTTCGTCTCCCCTTGCGGGGTATACTGCTACGTGAGCATGCCTTTCGTCCTGAAGAGTGTTGGTGCCACCTTCTAATGGCGGATGAAGATTGCATTGGGGCCCCAGCCCAGGAGGAACACCGAGGCTTACATCAATGACATCGTGGTTAAGATGCGCGAGGCCGAAACCCTCGTCGAGGACCTGGAGGAGACTTTTTCCAACCTTCGAAGGGTCAACCTAAAGCTTAACCCCGAGAAATATGTGTTTGGGGTCCCCTCCGGCAAGCTCCTGGGTTTCCTCATGTCCCACCGAGGCATTGAGGAAAACCAAGAGAAGGTCACAGAAATCAAGCAAATGAACCCTCCCCGAACCCTCAAGGAAATGCAGAAGCTGATGTGATGCTTGGTCTCCCTAGGGCGCTTCATCTCTAAGTTAGGCGAGCGGGTGTTGCCTTTCTTCAAGCTGATGAAGAGGTTGGGCCCGTTCGCATGGACTCCAGAGGCTGAAGCCTCCTTCGCGGACCTGAAGTGGTACCTCAAGAGCCCTCCTGTCATGGGCGCGCTGCAGCCTCGCGAGCCCCTCCTACTATACCTAGCATCAACCCCACAGACGGCCAGCGCGGCCCTCTTCCTGGAGCGGGAGGCCCCATTCACCCCAAGAAGCAGCCATCGGTCGCCCGGTGGGCGTCGTAGGGGCCGGTGCAGGACCTGTCAGGCTCTAGGGTGGGCGACCCTCAGGAGGCCGCCGCTACCCTCGGGGGCGTCTCCTCTCCGGAGACCAGTCTCCCCTTGAAGGAAATCTCGCCTCGGGAGGCAGCCTCACCTCCGGGGGCTCCCAAGGCCTACGACCCCGCACCTTCAATGGTCTCTGCAGCCCCACCCTGCAATCCCTTCGATGAGTGCGACGATGACTCCACGGTCATGAGGCATGTGGAGCACCCCGTGTACTACGCCAGCACTGTGTTGAGGGATGCACACGATCGTTATCCCATGCAGCAGAAGCTCCTCCTTGCGCTCCTTGTCGCCTCCAGGAAGCTGCACCACTACTTCCAGGGGCATCTGATGTAGGTCATCACTGCCTACCCCTAGAAAAGATCTTGCGCAGCCCTAACACTGCTGGCAGGGTTGCCAAATGAAACATCGAGCTACAAGTCTTCCACTTTGAATTCTGCACCACTAGAGTCATCAAGGGTGCGGCCCTCACGGACTTCGTCGCGGAGTGTACAGACCTGAGTGAAGGAGAGCCTTGCGAGGGTGAGTCCACCTTGCGTGGGGACGAAGCACCTCGCGGTTGGGTCACGTAGTTCGACGGTGCCTTCTCTATACAGGGCGCGGGGGCTGGCATGGTGCTCACCTCATTGAAAGGTGACAAGCTGTATTACACGGTCCAGTTGTGCTTCAAGCACAACATGAAGGTCTCCAACAACATTGCTGAGTATGAAGGCCTGATCGCTGGCCTAAAGGCCGCCTCGGCCCTTGGCGTCAAGCACCTTGTGGTAAAGGGCGACTCGTAGCTCTTGGTCTACTTTTCCAACAAGAAGTATACACCCAAGGACGAGCACATGGCAGCCTACCTGGAGGAGGTATGTAAACTCGAGAAATGATTTGTCGGTTTACAATTACAACACGTCCCTCGCGATTCCAACTAGGAGGCCAACGACGTCGGGAAACGGGCATCGCATCGAGAGTCCCAGCAACCGGGTATCTTCGAGGAGCGGCTCCTCAAGCCGTCAGTTGTGTTGTGTGTTGACAACAATGTGTCGCTGCCCGAAGGACTGCCACCAGTGCCACCAACGGGTGCACCGAACTATGGTCCGCCTTCAAGGGATCTTGTGCTGGTGTCACTTCAGCCTCAAGAGGGCGATTGGACCACTGAGCTCAAAGCCTACCTGACCCGTGGTGACCTCCACATGGAGGACGAGGGTGCAGAGACTGCCTACATAACGGGGGGTTGTACCACAGGCTAACCAACGATGTCTCCTTGCGGTGCATCTCAGAGTAGCAGGGGTGCGAGCTACTGGCCGACATGCACGGAGGAGACTGCGGGCACCATTCCTCCCCGCGCACCGTCGTTGGCAAGGCGTTCCACAGTAGTTTCAACTAGCCCACTGCACTTCGCGGTGCCATTGAGCTGGTCCAGTCCTACGAGGCATGCCATTTCCTTGCCAAACAGATCCAGCAACCTGCGCAGGGGCTCCAAACCATTCTGCTCTCCTCGCCCGTTGCGTTGTGGGGGCTAGACATCCTGGGCCCCTTCCCCCGTGCGGCCGGCGGATACCGCTACCTCTACGTCGTCTTCGACAAGTTCACCAAGTGGACGGAAGTCGAAGCCGTTTGCACCATACCCGCCAGCTCGTCCATCAAGTTCATTAAGGGTCTCATGTGCCGCTTTGGCGTCCCCAACCACATCATCACCGACAAGGGGTCCCAATTCACGAGCTGTCATTTTAAATCATATTGTGCTAACCTTTGTACGCATATATGCTATACCTCCGTGGCGGACCCGTGCAACAACGGCCAAGCTGAGTGCGCTAACATCAAGGTCCTCAAGGGCCTCAAGACCATGATCTTCACGAAGAAGCTCAATGCTTTGCGGAAAGGGATTGCTTGACAAGCTACAGTCTGTGGTGTGGTCTATCTACACCACCGCGACCAAGCCCACAAGTGAGACTCCCTTCTTCCTTGTCTACCAGGGGAGGCCGTCCTCCCCGCGGATCTCAAGTACGGTTCCCCATGGGTGTTGGCATTTGATGAGGCACATCAAGATGACTCGCGGGAAGCCGACCTCCTTCTCATCGAGGAGGCCTGCCGATGGGCCGCCCTTTGCGTTGCAAGATACCAGCAAGCCCTACGACGCTACCACAGCCGTCACGTCCGCCTGACACCCTCAAAGTTGGACACCTTGTCTTGAGGCAGGTCCTCTCCTGGGAGGGCCTTGACAAGCTCTTGCCTATGTGGGAGGCCCCTATCAGGATTGCCTATTTCTCCAAGCCTGGCGTTGCGTGCCTAGAGGTGCCTGGAGACTGAGGGTGGGAGCACGATGGCCAACGCGTGGAACCTCCAGCATCACCGGAGGTTCTACCATGACTCTCGAATGTAATAATAATGAGCAGTAAATGCGTGAGCCTCCTATGCATAACTCCACGACGAGTCGCTTGTGGCCGCAGTGGAGGGCCCTCCCATGCCCAAGTGGAAGTGCCCATGCTCCGTGCTGGCGGAATGACTGTCAAACAACGACTATGGCTATGCCATAGTGGAAGCCCTTGCATGGTGTGTGGGATCAATCGAAGAAGACGTCTCGAGAGCCGTAGCTAACACTTAATTTAGGTTGACCCATCCTGAATACGGCAATCGCCCTTTCTTTCTAGGTTGACCCGTACTAAATAGGGCAACCGATTTTTCTTTTCCGCTTTTACTTGCAAGCAAGCTCACCAGGGTGACTTGTGCAGGACACGACAACCGCATCTCCCCTTTTGGTATTGTAAACGAGTATGCCCCTGGTTTTAAGAAAGATCCCCCTCTTCTCATTTTTGCAAAGTTATATTGGTTTTCACTTTTATGTCCACGTGTGCTCGCCACCTACCCTTTGAACGCCATGGGAGTGGGGGCTAGGGCACAGTGCCTACACCCGAGACACGAGCTCTGTTCACCGTCCTGTCATGCTCCGTATACGATCCTATTCCCATGCACACCACCTCACGAGGGTCGTAGAGCCTAGCTTACTCACGTGGTGCACAAAAGCGAGCTGGCAAGCGTACGTCATTCGGCACCTGGTGAAGGATGATCTATTTGTAACACCCCAAAAATCAGGCTATCAATTTTCGTGCTGTTATTCCTTCCTAGCTTTTCTCTCCCGGATTTTTCCTCTGGAATTTGGCAAATGACCAGGTGAACCCAGTTTATTCTCAACCTCTCAGTGCCTTCCCATGTCCCTACGCCACCTTGCCCTTGTTGAGTAAACCCCAAACCCCCTTTTGGAACCCTAGCTCCGAAGTATTGGAACTGAGAATCCTGCCTTTCTGTTTACAAAGTAGCTAGCATTTCCCTTGCTCTATTGATCCTCCAAGTCTTCCCAGAGATCATTCATCCCTCATGACCCTCATATATGCAAAAATATTGCCAAGTCATAGGCAATATTTCCCCTTTGGAATTAATTCCTGTTTCTGCCTTTCTCAGGAATTAAATCCAAGAAAATATCCATCCATCACAAGCACCTTGTTATTGAAACCTATTTCACTTTGGTATGGTCACATCATTGCTCCACAGTACTATCCTGATGCATAGATCAACTCAGAGCAGTGTGTAGATAGCCCTAGACATGTTTTGAGAACTTGTGGGGCAAGGCAATGCTTTGGCACCGTGGTGACCACGTGCACAGCGTGCGGAAACAGAGCTCTATGCGTTATAGTTGACGGGAGGTGGAATACAGTGGGTTCTATATTGTCTCAAGTTGTCGGCAAGATTCCCACAGCTCTCCCGCACACTCTAGAGCTCTCCCCCTCGATTCCTTGCCAAGGAAGACACTGCCATGGTCCCGAAGCTTCGGCCGTCGTCGTAAAGCTTCGGCCATCTCCGCGAATCTCCCTTCCGAGGGTATTTAAGCGTTCCCCGAGCCCCTTCTGTCGGCGAGCAAGCCCCAACCCCGTTTTCGTGAGTCCCGGAGCTCCCCACCTCTCTAATGGACGAAGGCTGCCGCTGGACCTCCATGCCGATTCCAACTCTGTGGCCCTCCCCCTCTCTTCTATCCACGAGCATAGCACCCCCAGGAGCTTGCCGGGTCGCCACCGTCCTCCTCTTGGTCGGGGAAGACCAGCCGGCGAGGTTCCCCTCCAGCTCCCCATCTGGCGCGGCCCTGTCAGTGGCGAGGGCGCTGCAGGCCGCCTCGCGCGAGCCGGCGGCAATCTTCGGGCGCGGCAGGAAGCGGCGGTGCCCCTGCGCCCTCCGGCCAGGTTCCCTCGGGCGATGAGGCGACAACAGCACCGGCGGACGAGCGCTCCAGCTCCTCCTCTGTCCTATATCGCGAGGTAGGAGAAGGAGCGACGAAAGAGAGAGAGAGAGCGAGAGAGAAGAAGGGGTAGGCCCCGCATGTAAGAGAGATGGAGGAGTTGATAAGGCGGGACCCGCCTGTAAGAGAGAGAAAGTCAACACCCCCCCGGCACCGCGTAGTTTAAGTGGAGACGCATTTTCGAAAAAATATGTTTTCCCTGTTGGGAAAACGTATTCTGACGAAAGGCGCCATCTACTTCAACGCTAGGGACCTTTTGGCAGTTATTCGTTTTACAGATTGGTCCATGGTACTCTAACAAGCGTATCTCCGCAACTGTAACTCCGATGGAGGTAAAACCAGCGCCCACGTCTTCGTCTCGTAGAGCCTGTTTCAATGATATCATTTTCATAATATTTTTGCATAGTAGAAATGACTGTTTTGCCTTGCCTTTGTTTGAGCCTTCCGAGAGGGAAACCCTCTCCGACAAATTTTTCCAGTGTTTTATTGCGCTTCTTCCTGGAGTATTCGTCGACCCCCAGGCAAGCAATCTCTTACCATGAGCTCCGGACATGTGTGATAACTTTGCTTGCACTCTGTGTGTTTATCTGTATCACCTTTTAACCCGCATTTATATATAATTGTGATAGTATTAGTAATAGTTACTAGTATTACTTTTCATCCAACATACGCTCTCAAATGTTGTTGTTACATATTAAATAAAAAATGCTTATATCCGAGTACATAGTGAGGTGCTGTGTGTGACGCTCACGAACCCTTGCTCACATTTCCTTCAATAATGGGACCATGCCTGAGTCTGTGTTGTTTCCGGCCGTCCGGGGTGGATGCCAATTTTATATTTATTTTGTGAGCAGTTGTCCCGTGTTCTGGGCTGCTTTTCGGCCGTCGCGGGCAACTATTGAAATTCTCTCCGTGGCGGTGACCCTATGCTCTGAGCTGTGCTTCGGCCGTCTTATGGAACTACTACTTTCTTCTTATCAACATTGCCTCATGCTCTGAGCTGCTTTCCAGCCGTCTTGAGTCGGAGTTGAGTTATTCCGGTAACGTCCTAGATCTTTGTGGTAAAGACCGTTCTGGTGGCGACCGATTTATTTGCTGATTTTATGCGAGGGTTCCGAAGGTCCAACTTATAGTTATAATCGGTAAAGTAATAGTTTGCTATTTATATTATAATGTTGAGATTACTATCTATGATTACTTTGTGTTTCATCCGACAGTTTATGAATATAGTTCAACAGTAGTGGCTTGATCTGATTATCGGATTACAGTGACATCGTAGCATCAGCCATGTCAATGGATATTCGGGATAAGATACCTAGTTGGTTGATCAGAGTCACCTGTCCGGGCCCATCAGTACAACCACATTTGCCGTTGTGGGACGGCCTTGA
Organism: Hordeum vulgare subsp. vulgare; assembly: GCF_904849725.1. Classification (NCBI taxonomy): domain Eukaryota; kingdom Viridiplantae; phylum Streptophyta; class Magnoliopsida; order Poales; family Poaceae; genus Hordeum; species Hordeum vulgare. The sequence goes on along the minus strand of NC_058520.1, from coordinate 292,657,508 downwards.
CTTGAGCTGATCGTGTGCTCTTTCACCGGTACCTCTAAGAGGGAGGGTTATGCACGTGTGCTACCCTGATCAGGTAGGCGGTGATAACCCTACGAGCCAGTTGAGTTGTCTGTGCCGGCGTCCCCGGATGGGACAATTTAGTTTGGCCACGATGGTGGCAGGTGTCTTGAGGACACAGGGCCACCCAAGGCAGGACTCCGGGGCGGGATGAATGCCAGTGGTACGATGAAAGAGTCACGGGTCAGGCAAGTTTCGTTGGAGTAACGCTGGTCCACCCGAATGGGATCACCAGGCTAGTGCTCCATAGTGTGGGTAAAGTGTGCAACCTCTGGAGAGTGTAAAACCTATTCGAATAGCCGAGTCCACGTTAATGGATAGCCAGACCAGACCTCAGTAGATGGTCAACCATAGCAGTGTCAGTAATGATTGAAGAACTCATCTTGTGTGAACATCAGAGGATGTTAATAACATAATGAGTTAGCCATGAGATGACTATATGATGACTGGTCAGAATACTGTATGAACGGGATTACGAGTACGTCAAGGGTTGTGGTACAACCCTGAGGAGAGTAAGTTGAGTTTCGGTGACAACAAGTTGGTTAAGCACTTGTTGTGATCTTTGTCATGCTAGTGAGGTAGGTTACAGGTTTAGTCCTTGACGTGATATGCTGGATTTATATTTGTTTGCTGTTAATTCCATGTCATCCTTATAAAACTATTGTGCTTGCTTTGTTATCTGCTTGTGCGGATGCCATGTATTTAGTTCTCTTGCGAGTACATTCCAAGTACTCATCTGGCCTTGCACGTGGCCAGTTGCAGGAGAAGACTTGTCGTGCTAGAGCGTAACCAAGCCAGTCCTGCGAGTTATGGAGCCTAGCCAGTGACGTTGTTGCCGCTAGATCAAGACCTTTGCTACCACTTAGTTAACCTTGGAGTTATCTAATATTGTTGTAAGCAACAATATTGTAATACTCCTTTAAATTAATAAAGCCACTTTTGCGTGGAATTTCTGTATCATGTCTTTGGCGTGCGTCCCGTCTTATCCTGGGGACGGATGTGCGTCGGCCCTCTATCGGGGTGCCACAAGACCTGGTATCAGAGCTAGGCTGGCTATAGGTTACCCTAGCACCCAGACCACCTTAGAATCGACCAGTAGTGAGCCCGATAGATTTGACACATCTCTGGCATCCGACATGGCCACTATTGACCAATAGATGTTGCTGTCGGAATGGACGTATCCCTTCCCAGTTGTCCACCCACCCAACCACTCTAGATCGGACCGTGCCCCTACCTAGTTGTCGGTCGTGCCAGCGTATCTCCTACCCGGCACAAGAAGGATCTACGCCATCTTGGTGTGTTCCAGCCCGACTGCCTATTTGAACCCTTCCCACTTTTGAGCCGTAGCTCTCCCCACCTAGTAAGTTAGAGCCTTGAAAGAGAACCCAGACGAGTATCCCCAAACCAGCAACCATGGCCAGTTCCTCCAAGACACCCACTTTCCACATCCAAACCCTAGCCAAATGTTATGCTGGCTTCCCGCCCATCCTTTCTAGTATGCTGTCCCAAGCCTTTGGCCTTAGTAAGCCCCCAGTGTATTTGGTGTTCCAGTCGGAACCCGTCACCCATATTTGCCGGTTCTATGCAAAGGTGCATATCAACCCAGGGCCAGCGGCTGATGGGAAACCCACGAATATTCGTGACCATCCCATGCCCACTCTTGAGTTAGCTGTCGAGATAGCCGTTGCGGAAGCTATCACCCGTCTCCGGCTTCAGTTTCCGCAAGTGGCGGAGATGCAGGAACATCGCTATTGTCCCCCTGCATCGGACACAGGCTGCAATTCCTCCGGCACAGTCAAAAATGCAGACCCAGCAATAGCTTGGCTGATCCAGTTTGCTCCTGCCCAGGGAATATTGCTCTTCGGCATTCTTAAAGAGCTCAAGGCCGTGGACCATGAGACCACGTGGGTTGTTGTGGAAGCATACCGTGCGGCCCGTGAAGTTGAGCCCCTTTCAACCCAGTGCCTATTGCCACGCTTAGTGCCACCTTCGCAGCTGGTACTGCCCTCGCAACCCGTGGACCCATATCAGCCCGCAGACATCCACTGTATCTCCATTTTGGGAGGGATCAGGCGACTTCGTGGTCAGGATGTGTTTCGTCAAGCCCCCTTTGCAGCTCCAGCAGTTGAGTCCCAACCCATAGAAGTGCCCGAAGACCAAGATAAGAGTTGGCTCAGCCTTCTTCCCCCAGGAGAGCCCGAGCAGGACTAAGCCCATTTGTGGCTTCGAAAGTGAGCGAAGCTAGGAGATGCTACCAGGAGGTGTGCTGCGAATACTGTTTTCTCGCCCGCGTCTAGGAGTAGGATGTTGTAGTTGGAGTAAGTTGTTAGTCGCCTAGTAGGGTTGTGTGTTGTTGTACTGATTACATTGTGTGTGTTTGTATGTTGTTGTAATATTATGTATGCTTATTCGCCCTATGCGCTTGGTTCGTCTGCCCCCCTCCTGTTAAGGAGAAATGTTTAACAGAGCTGGCATTGGATTTATTAACAAGATTTTGATCGGTAGAGCACTTACACCTAAAAACATCGGACTTGCCCAAAGTCCCTAATAAAATGTGAGCCGGTGTAGGTGTATGTATGCCAGGAGTACATACACCCACTGGCATTAAAACACCTTAGTGTAATTGGCTTGTTATGATTCTTTCTTTGCCTGCATTTTGCCATCATGTGCATTCTGCATCTGCTTGCATATTAGTCTAAATAGATTGCCTGCGCATCGTGTGAACAGTGTTGCAACCTCAGAGAAATTCTGGGAGATTTAATTGCAGCATAGACCGTTACAACCCTTCCAGACCAAGACCTAAAAACTAGATGTTACCCTAGTACCCACTAGTTATGGATGTGGTTCTGCCAGGAGCTACCAGCCGTGTGGTCTCCATACTGCTAGAACTCCGCTGACTGCAGCACACTAACCCCAGACCCAGCAGCGCCTCTGTCACCGTCTCGTTTGATGTTGACAGGACGCCTCTGCTGCCCCCGCCAGCGCTTAGTTCTCCAAGTTGAGACAACATAGTTGACCCTCAGCTATCTCTTTAGCCACGGCATCACAACGATCATCGAGGATCATCGGGCACAGTAGCACCGAGCCACCGACCAGCGCCGCTAGTAGACCAGCGAGGAGTATTGTGAGCAGCTCCGACCCAAGCACGCCATTAGCGCCTTGCCTCGTGCTCCAGCAATCAGGAAGAGAAGGGAAGGGGAGGAAGGATTGAGCCGGATGCGAGGTATAAGAGAGAGGAAACGAGGTCGCTTTTATAGCCCCGGTCCAGCGTATGGTGAGCGAGGTCCATGAGGCTGCACGATGCTCGATCACCGGCATCCAGGAGGGAATCCGAGAGTAGTGTCGACCGGCATTGGCCCGCGATGGGAGTGCTCTCTGCATCGGCCTCGTGCACACCATGCACTACCGTTGTAGAGTTCTTTACACCCTAGGAGCTAGGCGTGCGCAGTGCCTACCCGCACTCCGAGCGGCGCAGGAGAAAGAGAGAGAGAGTGAGAGCCGTTGGCTGGAGAAGAAGAAGAAGAAGAAGGCTGCCAGTGGACCCTGGTCCCATTCGCCAGCAAGAGGAGGCCACTGTTCATCAGGGTACCCCAAGCATTTTCGGAAAAAGGAACTTTTGCTTTTTCTAAAAATGATAGGGCTACCCAGTGACCCCCGTGTCTAGAGTAGATCCCGCGATGTTTGTGTTCCAAGCTGGATGTGCCAGTTTCGGTGTTCTTAACTCGGTTGTTTTCAACCACAGGGTTAAGACCGATCCCAGAAGTTTTTTTTCTAGGAGGCGTAGTAGCAATAGTTGTAGTGCTAAGCTAACCCTCGGAATCTCGAGGACGAGATTCTTCTAAGGGGGGAAGGTTTGTAACACCCCAAAAATCAGCTATCAATTTTTGTGCTGTTATTCCTTCCTAGCTTTTCTCTCCCGGATTTTTCCACTGGAATTTGGCAAAGGACCAGGTGAACAAAGTTTATTCTGAACCTCTCAGTGCTTTCCCATGTCCCTACGCCACCTTGCCCTTGCTGAGTAAACCCCGAATCCCCTTTTGGAACCCTAGCTCCGAAGTATTGGAATTGGGAATCCTGCCTTTGTGTTTACAAAGGAGCTAGCATTTCCCTTGCTCTGTTGATCCTCCAAGTCTTCCCAGAGATCATTCATCCCTCATGACTCTCAGATATGCAAAAATATTGCCAAGTCATAGGGAATATTTCCCCTTTGGAATTAATTCATGTTTCTGCCTTTCTGAGGAATTAAATCCAAGAAAATATCCATCCATCTCCAATGCTCATGAAAGCTTGTAGAAATGTTCTTTGAGATTCTATAAAGCTCTCATAAAATATTGGCCATCATAGAATAAAGGAAAATTGCATTTTCCTATTTTATGCCAATATAGCATTATGGGGCCTTTCCAAAGGAACAACAATTTTGGTAGCTGGGAAAAATCCAAAATAATTTGGGGAGCTTCTCATATCCATATAATCGTCATTTCCATCAAAAGATCAAGTTCCCCAGTTCCAAAATTGAGCACAATATCCCTTTGCAGATTCTGTCCAGATTTTTTGTTTGCAAAGGAAGTGCTTTATTCCTTGTTTTCCTTGAGCTAAAATTTTGTAGAGTGGTACATTATGTTAAATCATCTTTGTCCACCAAATTTAGCCCATTTCATCACCCCATTCTTCCTCAGTAAATTATTTAAGATCATGTCCAGATTGGAGCATTGTGAAGGAAGTACCATTTATATTTGTGCAAATGGTATGAAACTTTGCCAGTGCCTTCATATGCCTAAATCATGAGTCTCCTCCAAATTTCATCCATTTCCATTTAGCCATTTTCCCCCAGAATCATCTTCTTCATTTCTGGTCAGTATGCCAAGTTACAAACGAAGTACCCCTTAGGCTTATTGGATGGTGCTGAATTTTGGCCAGGATAGTGACCTTAGTGAGTAGTCCACCTCAGCAAAATAGCATGACGAGAGGTGCACTGTTGTGGTCACACCACATCACAAACACCTTGCTGTTGAAACCTATTTGACTTTGGTATGGTCACACCATTGCTCCACAGTACTATCATGATGCATAGGTCAACTCAGAGCATTGTGTAGATAACCCTAGACATGTTTTGAGAGATTGTGGGGCAAGGAAATGCCGTGGCACCATGGTGTCCATGTGCAGAGCGTGCGGAAACAGAGCTACGTGCGTTCGAGTTGACGGGAGCTCGACTACAGTGCGTTCTATCTTGTCTCAAGGTGTCGGCAAGATCCCCACAGCTGTCCCACACACTCTAGAGCTCTCCCCCCCTCGATTCCTTGCCAAGGAAATTGCTACCATGGTCCCGAAGCTTCGGCCGTTGTCGTAAAGCTTCGGCCATCTCCGCGAATCTCCCTTCCGAGGGTATTTAAGCGTGCCCCGAGCCCCTTCTGTCTGCGAGCAAGCCCCAACCCCCTTTTCCTGAGTCCCAGAGCTCCCCACCTCTCTAATGGCTGAAGGCCGCCGCCGGACCTACGCGGCGATTCCAGCTCTGTGGCCCTCCCCCTCTGTTCTATCCACGGGCAGAGTACCCCCAGGAGCTTGTCGGGTCGCCACCATCCTCCTCTTGGTCGGGGAAGCCCCGCCGGCGAGGTTCCCCTGCAGCTCCCCATCTGGCGTGGCCCTATGAGTGGCGATGGGCTGCATGCCACCTCAGGCGAGCCCGCGGCCATCCTCGGGCGCGGTAGGAAGGGGCGGTGCCCTTGCGCCCTCCGGCCAGGTCCCATAGGGCGGCGAGGCGACGGCAGCACCGACGGCCAAGCGCCCCAGGTCCTCCTCTGTCCTATATCGCGAGGTAGGAGAACGATCCACGGAAGAGAGAGAGAGAGAAGAAGGGGTAGGCCCCGCATGTAAGAGAGAGGGAGGAGTGGATATGGCGGGATCCACGTGTAAGAGAGAGAAAGTCAGCCACACCCCCCCGGTCCCGCGTAGTTTAAGGGGAGACGCATTTCCGAAAAACACGTTTTCCTTGTTGGGAAAACGTATTCTGACGAAAGGCGCCATCTACTTCAGCGCCAGGGACCTGTTTGCAGTTATTCTTTTTACAGATTGGTCCCTGGTGCTCTAACATGCGTATCTCTGCAACCGTAACTCCGATGCAGGTAAATCCAGCGCCCACGTCTTCGTCTCGTCAAACCATTTTCGATAGTATCATTTTCATAATATGTTTTGATAGTTTAAATGACCGTTTTGCCCTTGCGTTTGTTTGAGCCTTCCAAGAGGGAAACCCTCTACGGCAAATCTTTCCAGTTTTTTATTGCGCTTCTTCCCGGAGTATTCGTTGACCTCCAGGCAAGCAATCTCTTACCATGATCTCTGGACCTGCGTGATAACTTTGCGTGCACTCTGTGTGTTTATCTGTATCACCTTTTAACCCGCATTTATATATAACTCTGACAGTATTATTAATAGTTACTAGTATTACTTTTCATCCGACATACGCCCTCAGATGTTGCTCTTACATATTAAATTCAAAATGCTTATATCCAAGTACATAGTGAAGTGCTGTGTGTGACGCTGACGAACCCTTGCTCGCATTTCCTTCAATAATGGCACCATGTCTGAGTCTGTGCTGTTTTCGGCCGTCCGGGGTGGATGCCAATTTTATATTTATTTTGTGAACAGCTCTCCCGTGTTCTGTGCTGCTTTTTGACCGTCGCGGGCAACTGTTGAAATTCTCTCTGTGGCGGTGACCCTATACTCTGAGCTGTGCTTCGGCCGTCTTAGGGAACTACTACTTTTGTTCTTATTAACACCGCCTCATGCTCTGAGCTGGTTTCCAGCCGTCTTGAGTCGGAGTTGAGTTATTCCGGTAACGTCCCTGATCTGTTTTGTAAAGACTGTTCTCGTGGATACCGATTTATTTGCTGATTTTATGCGAGGGTTCCGAAGGTCCAAGTTATAGATATAATCGGTAAAGTAATAGTTTGCTATTTATATTATACTGTTGATATTACTGTCTATGATTACTTTGTTTTTCATTTGACAGTTTATGAATATAGTTCAACGGTAGTGGCTTGATCTGGTTATCGGATTATGGTGACATCGTAGCGTCAACCATGTCAAATAATATTCGAGATAAGATACCTAGTTGGTTGATCAGAGTCACATGTTCGGGCCCATCAGTACAACCATATTTGCCGTTGTGGGATGGCCTTGACTTGGGCTGATCGCATGCTCTTTCACCGGTACCTCCAAGAGGGAGGGTTATGCACGCGTGCTACCCTGATCAGGTAGGCGGTGATAACCCTGTGAGCCAGTTGAGTTGTTTGTGTCGGTGTCCCTGGATGGGACATTTTAGTTTGGCCAGGATGGTGGCAGGTATCATGAGGACACAGGTCCCCCCAAGGCAGGACTCCGGGGAAGGATGAATGCCGATGGTATGATGAAAGGGTCATGCGTCAGGCAAGTTTCGTTGGTGTAACGTTGGTCCACCCGAATGGGATCACGAGGCTAGTGTTCCATAGTGTGGGTAAAGTGTGCAACCTCTGTAGAGTGTAAAACCTATTCGAATAGCCAAGTCCACGGTAATGGACAGCTCGACCAGACCTCAGTAGATAGTCAACCATAGCAGTGTGTGTAATGATGGATGAACTCGTCACGTGTGAACATCAGAGGATGTTGGTAACATAATGAGTTAGCCATGAGATGGCTATATGATGACTGGTCAGATGACTGTATGAACGGGATTACGAGTACGTCAAGGGTTGTGGTACAACCCTGAGGAGAGGAAGTTGAGTTTTGGTGACAACAAGTTGGTTAAGCACTTGTTGTGATCTTTGTCATGCTAGCGAGGTAGGTTACAGGTTTAGTGCTTGACGTGATATGCTGGATTTATATTTGTTTCCTGTTAATTCCATGCCATGCTTAGAATAGCTATTATAAAACTATTGTGCTTGCATTGTTATCTGCTTGTGCGGATGCCATGTATTTGGTTATCTTGCGAGTACATTCAAAGTACTCATCTGGCCTTGCACGTGACCAGTTGCAGGAGAAGACTCGTCGTGCTAGATCGTAACCAAGCCAGTCCTGCGAGTTATGGAGCCTAGCCAAGGACGTCGTTGCCGCCAGATCAAGACCTCTGCTGCCACTTAGTTAGCCTTGGAGTTGTGTAATATTGTTGTAAGCAACATTATTGTAATACTCCCTTATATTAATAAAGCCACTTCTGCCAGGAATTTCTGTATCATGTCTTTGGCCTGCGTCCGGTCTTATCCTAGGGACGGATGTGCTTCGGCCCTCTATCGGGGTGCCACACTATGGGGCATACACCCCGGGAAGGCCCCCGCCTACCTCGGGTACTCCCACTACTTGACCCCACGCGGGCGATCGCAGCCTGGCCGCCATGTGGCACCGGCCCCGCTTAGAGGACACACGACGGGTGACACAAGGTACAAAACGGCAATAGAGGCAACATAATTCAAGCAAAACAAACATTCAGGACATGAATGGGAGGTTCAAGAAAAAGCTACCGGCTTCGCGGCCCCGTGGGGTTACAGGCTGACATTGTCACGAGACCAAAGAGGCCTAGAGAGACGCACAACTGATGTCTCAATCGTTGTCGACCTCATGCTCTGCGGACTCATCATCGTCTTTATGGACTATGGCCTCGGCACCCCACTGGTCGTCGAAGCCGTCGGGAGCAAACTGTGCACTTAGTGCATCAACATGGTCTCCAACCGGCTTCCCCGGGATGCCGTGGCTCGCCTCTAGAACATGTGCCGTCTCGGCCTCGAAATTGAAGTGGGGATCAGTGTGGAAGAGGATGCTGAAGACGCGCGTCAGCGCCTGGGACAGAAGGTCGCGGCTTTCCTCCACGATCAAGGCCCCCCACTTCCCGAGTGCCTGCCTCAAGCCGTTCCACGACCTTCGTAAAGAAATCAAGATAACCGGCTTCGTCGACCACGAGGGGTTGGATACGCTTCCCCTGCTGATGAAACCCAAGGCTCGATGGGGCCGTCAGTTGAGACCTCAGAACGTTTTCAAGCAGTGAAGCTGAAGCCCTTGGGCCTCCCTCGCCTCGTCAATCGCCCGCTCCACAAGGGAAGCGGCGACGCTCACTTGCCCCTGTAGCGACGCCATATCGGCCATGATGGGGGACTGAGCCTGAAGCGCGGATTCCTCCTAGTCTCCTGCAAGGGTAAGGTCCTCCTCTAGGCAGTCTATCTTGCGTTGCAACTCCGTGCGCTGAGTCGCGTAGTGACCCTCCTGTAGTTGCAAACTGCTTCCGTAAAACTTGCGTGCATGCACGACCCGCGTGTCAGCATCCCCTTGGATCTTTTTAACTTGTTCATGGTACGTAGCCTCGGCGCTAGCGACGTCCTGATCTAGCACTTCTAGTCGCTCACGATCCAAGGCCGGCTCCGACGATACCAAGGTGAGCCGCTGTTCGAGGGCCCGGAGGTCAGCCTCGCCAAAGTCGAGATCCTCCACCTCGGACCTCCGCCCCTGAAGCTATTGATCCAAAGTGGCATTCGAGGCTTGAAGTTCCTGCTCGCGCTCCTCGGCGGCCTCGCGGCGCTCGTACGCTTTGTCGGCCTCATGGATGATGCGTTCACACGCCTCCTTCGCCACGACGGCAGACGCTTAGATCTTCGCACACGCCTCCTTCGCCACAGTGGCTCACGTTGATAGCCACGTTGAGTTGATGCCAACCGCGAGCCAAGCGTAGGCGTTCCTCAGCAAAGCACGCTTCTAGCCCCAAGCTGCTTCACCATGCTTAGAGTGCCCCTGAGGACGTCATGGCGGACCGAGGCCCAGGAGGCCACGAGCTCCAGGGCCTAGTCTGCCTCAGGCCCGACAACCCTGGAAGCCGAGGCCTCTCTTGCTGGAGGTTGGGAGCTAGACGATGCCCACCCCGCCTCAACGGGGCCGGGCACCACGAGCTACAGGCTCGAGGTTCCATTCAGGGAGGTTAGCCCCACCGGGATCCTCCCCGACATATAGAGGGGCATCAGGGGCAACTGGGGGTTCTAGCCCCCCGGCACATCCTCACCAACAGGCCTCCCTGCAGGAACGCTAGGACACTTGTCCCCCTTTGCCCCGCGGCCTCGGCAAGCGAGGACAAGGCCCCGTCGCGACCGGCCGCGCCGCTCATGTGAAGATCCGACATGCCAGGTTCGCTCTCCCCAACCCTGGCCGGCATTGAGAAACCAGACGCCGGGACAAAGGGCAGGTCAGCCCTCATGCCTGTCGGAAGCCTGTGTGGGGGTGGGGGATCTGTTACACCTAAAGCAGAAGGCAAGGAAAATGGAGGGGTGGTGCTTAATCATCCTTGTCGATTCACCTCCTCCTCTTCTTCAGCGCCTTTGGAAGAGCCCCGATGTCTCCCTCGTGTCGGGCCTAAGGCATAGGCCCACCTCCTCCTGTCACAGCTTAGGGCTCTACGCCTACCCGGGCCCTCGGCTCGGCGGCCGCCAAGACAGGCGCGTCCCGAGGTCCCTCACGGCTTTCTGGAAGTAGCCGTCGCTTGTCAAAGGTGGGCATCGCTCGGGGAAAGTCTCCCCGGTTCTTGTACTTGTACACGGGGCGCCCCTGCGGGGGAGGCCACCAACACACCTGCCGAGCTGAACCTGGAGCACCACGTGAAGTGTGTCGCCCGCCACGCGTTGTTGGATTTCGGGCTCCGCAAAACCATAAAGATTCGAACTCAGGGGCATGTACGAAGATCTCTCACGGCCTAACCTCACCTTGCTTGCTACTCGATGGGAACGGCGAAGAACTCACTCGATGGTGAGGCAAACACACAACACAACAGTTTACCCAGGTTCGGGTCGCTGTGAAGCGTAAAACCCTACTCCTGCTTTCGTGGATTGCCTCTCGTGAGGGTTGGTGGATGAACTAGTACAATGTTCTTCGCCCTCCTGAGGCGGGGTGGCCTTAGTGGTGTGAAGATGGGTGAATGAATGGTTCGGGGGGGCTCTACGAAACAACCTATCCTCTATATATAGTGGCGACCCCGGTCCTCTTCCCTTATAGTTTCAGCGGGAAGGGATCCCACATCGGCCAATTTTGAAGGGGAACAAGGGAACAAGCTCCCCTGCCCAAAGGTAGTCTTCGCCTGCAAAGTGGTTGCCGACGCTGCAGGGACGGGCCCGGGGATGACGTTTGTCCTACTGGTGGGTAGCAACAGCCTTGTTGCACCAGAAGGGAAACCTTTGGAAGATGCCTTTGGAACCCTGGTATGTCCTTGCCCCCTTTGCAATAAAGGGGAAACTGCTCCGCTCTGCTGTCTGCTGCTCGCCTCTCCTTCCCTTGCTTCATCCTTGATTCCTGAGGCCGGGCCTCGCCTTGGAATATCTGCCACTCCGGAGGGGTCCTAAGGAGGCCCCATGCGGGTCTTGATGTCGATCCTCCTCGTGAGGCTTGTCCCCTCGCGAGAGCCTTGCCTTGAGTGGTGCCGAGCCCGTTGGTTCGCTTGATGAAGTGGGATGGCCCTGGGCTACATGCAGGCAGGTCTGGGTACCCCCACAACCAGAACACTGACTGTAGCTCCGGGGCCCATGGCGCGCTTGGGTTGGCTTATGGGCGAAGCCTCGGGGGTGACCTGATAGGCTGCGGGGCCTAGATGCATGTGGGCCAGGCCGGTGCGCGTCACACGGCTGGTGTTGAGTCTTCCTTGTCTTCTGTCTCTACCCGAGTTATTAGGATCCTTACTTGTTGCGTCGGTGCATTATTGCTTTCCTTCTCCCACACTCCCTCTTCCTCCTTGGTCTTCAATTCCAACCGGCATCCCCCAGATCCAGCGTCGTGCCGCTCCCTCGCTAGTCCAGTGATGGCTCCCGCCGGCAAGCAGAAGACGGAGGCGCAAGGTCCAGCCTTGGCTCCTCCGCTCTTGGAGTGCATCCTTTCCAAGGATGTGGATCTCGCCCCCATGCTTCCATGGACTGTGGCCGAGTCCAACGAGTACAGGCGGACCCCGATCTGGCCTGGCGCCATAGAGGAGCGGCCCGCATCGAAAGCGGTGTACCCCTTCTTCCTTCACAACATCTTCACCGGGCTGGTGTCGTCTTTCTCCTTGTTCTTCACCGCCATCTTGAACTACTACGGGATCTAGGCCCTTCACCTCCAGCCCAACTCTGTCTTGGTCATGTCCGTCTTTGCTTTCTACTATGAGGCTTTCGTAGGTGTGTAGCCTTCAGTGGCCCTATTTTGCCACTTCTTCAGCCTGCGCTCGCATGACGGCGCCCGTTTGTCGGCATGTGTCTCCTTCGTCGTGGCCTAGAGCGGCAACTTGCTCATGAAGGCGGGAAGAAGGTGGAAAACTTCAGGCAACGATGGGTTCTTATGAGCCTCAAGGACGCCAACCCTCAGCTGGAGGAGACGAAGGGGTTGCCGGAAAAGACTTCCACGTGGAGCTCGGCGAAGCTTTCCGACCCTTGGGCCGCGCCCTTCCTAGAGCGCTTCTCCCGCGACATTAGCGCCAAGAGGCAGACCGGTGGGATGATAGTGCAGGAGTTCTTGGCGCAGCGCCTGACGACCCTTCAGGACCACTCCATGCCCCTGTGGGACTATCGTGCTTGTGACGACGAGCTCAGGCTCTGGTCCCAGGACCTCCTGCTACTGCGACAACAAACCTTCCCTAGCAACGGCGCCAGGAATCCTGCTGCTATGGCTACGCCTATAGGGACTTCCTTGGCAAATATGCAAAGGATTTCCCCGCGGCCTTGGAGCCTGGTGTTGGTGTTCCCTTGAAGAGGAAAGGGTGATGTAGCACAGCGGCGGTAAGTATTTCCCTCAGTTTCAGAACCAAGGTATCAATCCAGTAGGAGTAGTGTTCACAAGTACCTGGACAAACACAAAGAGCTTGCACCCAAAGCTATGAAGGGGTTGTCAATCCCTTATAGATTGTTTGCAAAGTGAGAACTGAAAGCAAAGAGTAAACAAAGAAAAGTAGAAGTGAAAGTGGAAACGATAGTTGTGAATAGACCCGGGGGCCGTATTGTTCACTAGTGGCTTCTCTCATGAAAGCAAGTAGACGGTGGGTGAACGAATTACTGTCGAGCAATTGATAGAACCGCGCAAAGTTGTGACGTTATCTAAGGCAATGATTATATCTATAGGCATCACGTCAAAACAAGTAGACCGATACTTTCGGCATCTACTACTATTACTCCACATGTAGACCGCTATCCAACATGCATCTAGTGTATTAAGTCCAAAAGAACAGAGTAACGCCTTAAGCAAGATGACATGATGTAGATGGACAATCTCATATCTATGATAAAAGCCCATCTTGTTACCCTTGATGGCAACAACATGATGCGTGCCTAGCTGCCCCTTCTGTCATTGGGAAAGGTCACCACACGGTATGAGCCCAAAACCAAGCACTTCTCCCATTGCAAGAATCATAGATCTAGTTGGCCAAACAAAACCAAGACTCGGAGAGACTTAAAAGGATATAAAATCATGCATATAAGAAATCAGCAAAGACTCAAATATAATTCATAGATAATCTGATCACAAATCCACAATTCATCGGATCTCGACAAACACACCGCCAAAGAGAATTACATTGGATAGATCTCCATGAAGATCATGGAGAACTTTGTATTGACGATCCAAGAGAGAGAAGAAGCCATCTAGCTACTAACTACGGACCCGTAGGTCTGAAGTGGACTACTCACGAGTCATTGGAGAGGCGATGATGTTGATGTAGAAGCCCTCCAACTCCAAAGTCCCCTCCGGCAGGCCACTGGGATGGGTCTCCAGATGAGATCCCCTGGAAACGGAAGCTTGCGGCAGCGGAAAATTGTTTTCGTGGATGCCCTGATTTTTTCTGGATTTTTAGGGAATTTATAGGCCAAAGAGCTAGGGTAGGAGAGCGCCAGGGAGGCCACAAGCCTGGTTGCCGCGGGCCCCCCTCGCCGTGGCAACACGGCTTGTGGGCTCCCTGTGGGCCCCCTGCCTTGGCCCTCAAGCCTCCCGATCTTCTTCCGTTCTGGAAAAATTTATTTCGGGGATTTTATTCCGTTTGAACTCCATTCCAAAATCAGATCTGAAAAGAGTCAAAAACACACAAAAAACAGGAACTGACACTTGGCATTGAATTAATAAGTTAGTCCCAAAAAAGATATAAAAGGTAAACAAAACATCCAAAGTTGACAAGATAACAGCGTGAAACCATCAAAAATTATAGATACGTTTGAGACGTATCAAGCATCCCCAAGCTTAACTCCTGCTCGTCCTCGAGTAGGGAAGTGATAAAGAATGAATTTTTGATGCTTTAATGCTACCTAGCATAGATGTGCTTTGTAACTCCTCTTATGTGACGTGAATGTTCAGATCCATTTGATTCAAAACAATAGTTTTCTATTGACGTGGAGACAATAATAATTCAAGCAAACTAGCAAGGTAATCGTGAACTTTCAAAATAACAAGGCCAAAAGAAAGTTATCCCAACAAAATCATATAGTCTGGCTATGCTCTATCATCCTTGCACAAAGAATTTAAATCATGCACAACCTTGGTATTGGCCAAGTAATTGTTTTCACACCTTTACTTTCTCAAACTTTTTCAACTCTCACGCAATACATGAGAGTGAGCCATGTTTTTAGCACTATAAGTGGTGTGGAGTGTGGTGGAGGTTGCAAGGCAAACAAGGAGAAGATGGTCACATTGACTTGGCATATCAATGAGCTATGGAGATGCTCATCAATAGATATCAACGTGAATGAGTAGGGATTGCCATACAAATGATGCACTAGAGCTAAGAGTATGTGAAAGCTCTTAAAGAAAACTAGTGGGTGTGCATCCAACTTGCTTGCTCACGAAGACCTAAGGCAATTTTGAGGAAGCCTATCATTGGAATATACAAGCCAAGTTATATAATGAAAATTTCCCAGTAGCTATATGGTGGTGACAAAATGAGAGACTCTCAATCATGAAGATCATGGTGCTTAATATGCACAAGTGTGGAAAGGTGGTAGCATTGTCCCTTCTCTCTTTTTCTCTCATTTTTTTGGTGAGCTCTTTGGCCTCTTTTTTTTTGGTGGGCATATTTGGCCTCTTTTATTTCCTCACATTGGACAATGCTCCATCAACGCTGATCATCACACTTACAACTCAAAACTTAGAGCAAAGATGACTCTATATGGAATGCCTTCGGTAGTGTACCTTGACAATGATCTAGCATGGCATAGACATCAATGGAATCATCATGCTAGCTATCTTATGATCATGCAATGGCAATGTAGAAGTGGTGGCACATGTCATGGTGGTAGTCATATAGCAATATATCTTGGAATAGCTTTGAAAAAGCCATAGTAGGTAGGTATGGTGGCTGTTTTGAGGGAGGCTAAATGGGTGGTTTTGTGCACCGGTGAAAATTGCACAACACTAAAGAAGATAGTGATGGTGGAAGGTGAAAGTGCATCTAAACCATGGACTCAACATTCGTCATGAAGAACTCATATACTTGTTGCAAAAAATTTAGTAGTAATCGAAACAAAGCATTCAACGCATACTCCTAGGGGAATGGTTGGTAGGTATAAACCATCGCGCGATCCCGACCGCCACACAAAGGATGGTAATCAATAGACTAATCATGCTCAGACTTCATCACATAGCGGTTCACCATACGTGCATGCTACGGGAATCACTAACTTCAACACAAGTATTTCTAGATCCACAACACCTTACTAATATAACTTCAATATTACCACAACCAGAACTCAAAACTAATTGAGATGAATCAAACTTCTCTAACAATTCAGTGCACATGAAGGTGGAAATTTTCATATCCCTTTGGATAACTACCCCTTTCGAGACTACTTTCATAGCATAGATCAACTACCAAGCCACGCACCGCTGTGCTCTAAAAGATATAAGTGAAGCACATAGAGCAAAATCAACTAGCTCAAAAAATATAAGTGAAGCACATGTGAGCTGAATTGTCTAACCAAAGGATATAAGTGAAGCTCGACAAAATCACGGTGAGTGCATGTCTCTATCTACGTGTGCAGCAAGGATGATTGTAACACAACAAAAATAAAAGACTCCTACGATACAAGACGCTCCAAGCAAAACACATAACATGTGGTGAATAAAAATATAGCCCCAAGTAACGTAACCGATGGATAGAAGACGAAAGAGGGGATGCATTCCTAGGGAATCCCCAAGCTTAGGCTTTTACGGCATCCTTGAATCAACTTGGGGTGCCTTGGGCATCCCCAAGCTTGAGCTCTTGCCACTCTTTATCTTTTTGTCCATAAGAACTTCACCCAAATCTTGAAAACTTCACAACACGAAACTTAAACAGAAACTCGTGGTAACATTAGTATAAGAAAGCAAACCACCACTTCCTTAGGTACTGTAGCAAACTTAAATTCTACTTATGTTCGATGTTGGTTTACTGTATTTTCAATCTTCCATGGCTAATACCCCCGATACTATCCATAGTTTCATCAAAATAAGCAACCAACTCAACAAAAACAGAATCTGTTAACACGCGACCAGTCTATAGCAATATGTATACTTCGTATACTTCCGGTACTTCAAAAATTCTGAAAAATTACGACAGTCTGAAGAATTTGCGTAGCAATCAGCAGCAAAAAGAATCAACTCAAAAGCTCTTACTGAAAAAAAGAAAATCCTTTTCGTGAGCAGTAAGTTTCTATCTTTTCGAGCATGACCAAACGATCATCTCCAAGACTAATCATAACAGTTTTGCTTGGCACAAACGCAAAAAGAGACACAAAAAACACAATCATAACAGAATTATGAAAGTGTGGAAAACACAAAACAGAAAGAAAAAGGATAGATTCGTTGGGTTGCCTCCGAACAAGCGCTATTGTTTAACGCCCTTAGCTAGGCAAAAGGTGATGGAATCACGTATAGTCATCTTTGGTGCTCAAACCATAAGTAGCCCCATCATACATTCATAAGGCAATCTTATTTTCTTTCTAGGAAAATGCTCCATGCCCATCTTTAGGGGAAATTGAAATCTAATATTCCCTTCCTTCATATCGATGATAGCACCAATAGTCCTTAGGAAAGGTCTACCAAGAATAATGGGACATGAAGGATTGCAATCTATGTCAAGTACAATGAAATCCACGGGTACATAGTTCTTATTTGCAACAATAAGAACATCATCGATCCTTCCCATGGGTTTCTTGACAGTAGAATCTGCAAGATGCAAATTAAGAGAACACTCTTCAATCTCATGAAAACAAAGAATATCACATAAAGACTTTGGAATCGCGGAAACACTAGCACCCAAATCACACAAAGCATTGCATTCATGGTTTTTGATTTTGATTTTGATAGTAGGTTCCCACTCATCATGAAGTTTTCTAGGTATAGAGACTTCTAATTTGAGCTTCTCTTCAAGAGATTTCATCATATCATCTACGATATGTGCGGTGAAGGCTTTGCTTTGGCTATAAGCATGTGGAGAGTTTGCAATGGATTGCATCAAGGAAATGCATTCAAAAAAGAAGCAACTATCATAATTGAATTCCTTCAAATCCAAAGTTGGAGTTTCGTTACTACCCAAAATTTTGATTTCTTCTACTCCACTCTCCACACCTTTATCATCAAGATAGGTGGGCTCCGAATCATTGGGGCATTTTTCAACCAAAGTGGTTTCATATCCAGCCCTTTCATCAATATGTTTGACACGCTAAAACAAAGATTCAAGAGGAGTCACACCAAGCACTTTAAGATCTTCGTGATTTGCATCACTAGAACGCACCCTTTTAAACCATTCATGCCTAGCGCGAATTTGGGCGGTTCTTTCTTTGCTCTCATGCATGGAGACATGCATAGCTTTTAAAGTTTCATCCAAGCTGACCTTGGGAGGAGCACATCTAAATTTCAAAGCATCAATATCACAAGACATCCTATCAACACTCTTAGCCAAATAGTCTATTTTGAGTAGTTTTTCCTCTATGGATGTATTGAAAATCTTTTCAGAGTTGATGAACTCTTTGATATTACTCTCTAAATCGGAGGGTAATTTGTTGTGATTTCCATAAGTGTTGTTGTAGGAATTTCCATAATTGTTAGAGGAGTTACTAGGAAAAGGCCTAGGAACATAGTTTCCTCTAAAAGCATTGTTGTTGACAAAATTGTTCCTACCAACAAAATTAGCGTCCAAACTAGCGTTGCTACTCTCAATCAAGGAAGATATTGGCATGTCATTAGGATCTAAAGGAGCATTTCTACTAGCAACCAAATTCATCAACTAGTCCATCTTAGCACTAAGCGAGTTAATCTCTTCTATAGCGTGTACCTTTTTGCTAGCAGTTGACCTTTCCGTGTGCCATTGAGAGTAGTTGGTCATGATATTGTCTAGGAGTTTTGTAGCGTCTCCTAACGTGATTTCCATGAATGTTACACCTAAGGCGGAGTCCAAGATATTGCGAGAAGCAAAATTCAAACCAGCGTAAAAGATTTGTATAATCATCCACAAACTCAAGCCATGAGCGGGACAATTTCTAATCATTAACTTCATCCTCTCCCAAGATTGTGCAACGTGTTCATGATCAAGTTGCTTGAAATTCATGATATCGTTACGTAGGGAGATAATCTTAGCCGACGGAAAATACTTGGATATGTAAGCATCTTTGCACTTATCCCAAGAATTGATACTATATTTAGGCAAAGAAGAAAACCAAGTTTTTGCGGGATCTCGCAACGAGAAAGGAAAAAGCTTCAACTTAATCACGTCATTATCCAGATCTCTTTTCTTTTGCATATCGCAAAGCTCAATGAAGGTATTGAGATGGGATGCGCCATCTTCACTAGGAAGGCCAGAGAATTGATCTTTCATAACAAGATTCAGCAAAGCTGCGTTGATTTCATACGATTCCGCACTAGTGGCGGGAGCAACCGGAGAACTAATAAAATCACTATTATTCGTACTTGAGAAGTCGCAAAGTTTGGTGTTTTCAGCCATGATGACTTCAACAAACCAACAAGAACACAAACAAGCAAGAAAACCGGCGAAGGAAAAAGGCAAAGGGCAAAAGAAAACGGGAAAGGAAAACGGCAAAAAGGCAAAAGGCAAAAGGAAACGGCAAAGGAGAAAGGCAAATGAAAACGGCAAATGTCAAGTGGGGGAGAGGAAAACGAGAGGCAACTGGCAAAAAAGGTAAATGCAAGAGATGAGTTTGTGACACCTACTTGGATAGATATCCTCCCCGGCAACGGCGCCAGAAATCCTTCTGCTACTGTGACAACAGACCTTCGCTGGCAACGACGCCTGGAATCCTGCTGCTACGGCTATGCCTATAGGCACTTCCTTGGCAAATATGGAAAGGATTTCCCCGCGGCCTTGGAGCCTTGCATTGGTGTTCCTTTGAAGAGGAAAGGGTGATGTAGCACAGCGGCAGTAAGTATTTCCCTCAGTTTGAGAACCAAGGTATCAATCCAGTAGGAGGAGTGTTCACAAGTACCTGCACAAACACAAAGAGCTTGCACCCAACGCTATGAAGGGGTTGCCAATCCCTTATAGATTGTTTGCAAAGTGAGAAATGAAAGCAAAGAGTAAACAAAGCAAAGTAAAAGTGAAAGTGGAAACTATAGTTGTGAATAGACCCGGGGGCAGTAGTGTTCACTAGTGGCTTCTCTCATGAAAGCAAGTAGACGGTGGGTGAACGAATTATTGTCGAGCAATTGATAGAACCGCGCAAAGTTGTGACGTTATCTAAGGCAATGATTATATCTATAGGCATCACGTCCAAAACAAGTAGACCGATACTTTCTGCATCTACTACTATTACTCCAAACGTCGACCGCTATCCAGCATGCATCTAGTGTATTAAGTCCAAAAGAACATTGTAACACCTTAAGCAAGATGACATGATGTAGAGGGACAATCTCATATGTACGATAAAAGCCCATCTTGTGACCCTTGATGGAAACAACATGATGCATGCCTTGCTGCCCCTTCTGTCACTGGGAAAAGTCACCACACGGTATGAATCCAAAACCAAGCACTTCTCCCAATGCAAGAATCATAGATCTAGTTGGCCAAACAAAACCCAAGACTCGGAGAGACTTACAAGGATATCAAATCATGCATATAACAAATCAACAAAGACTCAAATATAATTCATAGATAATCTGATCACAAATCCACAATTCATTGGATCTCGACAAACACACCGCCAAAGAGGATTACATCGGATAGATCTCCATGAAGATCAGGGAGAACTTTGTACTGAAGATCCAAGAGAAAGAAGAAGCCATCTAGCTACTAACTACGGACCCGTAGGTCTAAAGTGGACTACTCACGAGTCATTGGAGAGGCAATGATGTTGATGTAGAAGCCCTCCAACTCTAAAGTCCCCTCCGGCAAGCCACCGGGAAGGGTCTCCAGATGAGATCTCGCGGAACGGAACCTTGCGGCGGCGGAAAAGTGTTTTCGTGGATGCCTTGAAGTTTTCTGGATTTTTAGGGAATTTATAGGCCAAAGAGCTAGGGCAGGGGAGCGCCAGGGAGGCCACAAGCCTGGTTGCCGCGGGCCCCCCTCGCTGCAGCAATAGGGCTTGTGGGCTCCTTGTGGGCCCTCTGCCTTGGCCCTCAAGCCTCCCGATCTTCTTCCGTTCTAGAAAAATTTATTTCGGGGATTTTATTCCGTTTGGACTCTGTTCCAAAATCAGATCTGAAAAGAGTCAAAAACCCAGAAAAAACAGGAACTGGCACTTGGCACTGAATTAATAAGTTAGTCCCAAAAAAGATATAAAAGGTAAACAAAACATCGAAAGTTGAAAAGATAATAGCGTGAAACCATCAAAAATTATCTATACATTTGAGACGTATCACCTCCCCACTGATGTGTTGAGCAGGGTCGTGGCGATCTTGCTGGGCGGCGACCCTGGTGACCTGTCTGAGGCTCTGGGCCCGTTGTACCGTCTTGACGACTGGGCCGACGTGATTGCCAGGCTGCCTGTCTTTTATGAGCGTGGGCTCCTCCTAGTCGCGGGCTCCGGTCCAGTAGAGGTGTCATCTGGCGATACCTCCGGTGAGGGGGATTCGAAGAAGACCGTCGATGACTGCCTGGCGAGCGCGCCCCTCCCGTCACAAGTCATCCTTTCGCGCGAGATCGCGGATGATGATGTCGTCGGTGAAGTCTCTGCGGGGATCCTGTCGCACCCGATCAGGACCTCCAGGGGACCCTCGTCCACCCCACGCGCTACACGGTGTGCGTGCGTGCCCACCTCCGAGAAGTGCAAGGTTGATTCCCTATTTTGCCTGATGTCCAGGGACGTCGTCTCGCCGAGGGCGAGGAGGAAGAAGTCAGGCGTCAAGCCGAAGGCGACTCCTCATGCACTGGCATATCTCTCCAACGCGTCGCCGCCAGCCGATGGAGAGGGGGAGGCTCGCAAGGCAACCTCCCTGTCCTCGATCATCGCGCCCCTCGAGCCACCGAAGCGCCCTGAGGCGACCGTGGTGACATCGCTACCCGAGGGGCAGGCTCTGTAGGGGCCTCAACCTGCTGATACACCAATGCCTGCAACCTCCAGGCAGCCTTCGGAGCCCCCTATTCCTCGTGAAGCTCCCTCCCTGACGGCATCGCCTGAGACAACATTGGAGGCTCTTCAGGAGGAGGTCCAAAAGACCTTAGTATTCACATAGGGTGTCCTGAACGTGGCCTTCACTGCCCTGGGCAATGTCGCAGTTGAGATGGGGAAGGGCGAGAGGGAGGCCAACGCCGCCCGTATTGTGCGTGAGGAGGCATTGAAGGAATCCAAGGCGGCTACAAAATGCTGCGAAGAGGTGGAGGCCTGCCTGCAGGCCCTCCAAGGAGAGAAGGCCAAGCTGGCCTAGCAGCGTCGCCTGCAGGAGGAGGGACTTGAGGCCTGCGAGGCCAAGCTTGCGGCCCGGGAGGGAGAGCTGTCCCAGGAGGCAAATCGCCTGGGCACGAAGCAGGCGCACTTGGAAGAGTAGGGGAAGGAGGTCGCCTCAAGGGAAGGCCCTCCTTCATGCACAGGGGGAAGCCCTCGCCGCGGCCGAGAAGAAGAAGGTCGTGGAGCTGGCTTGCTTCCCTGACGTTGAGCTCAAGTTTCGCATAGACTACGCTCCCTCTGTCGGGACGGGTTCGACGAGCCTCTGGCCACCCCGGAGGATGGATTTGCTGCCCTCGTGAAGGAGCTCGCCGTGGCGCTGGAGTACGCCGTCGGGCAGGTGGACAAGATCTTGGGCAGCGAATGCCGCGACCTCTTCTTCGCAGCTGCGACATGCGTCTTCAGTCACCTTCATCTTCGTGAGCCGGGATTTGACCGTGGTTTTGTGATCCTACGGGTCCCTGCCAAGGCCTGCGACCATGCCTTGGAGGAGGTGAAGGGCCCCGTGGAGGCGTTGGTGAGGAGGTTCGCCCGCGTCGCAACTCCTTCGTCTCCACGTGCCGCTGAAGCCGATGATGGGGAAGACGACGCTTCTGACATCGACGACCAACCCCCTGTGGAGGGGGCGACAAGCGGCGGCTCCTCCAGATTTCTTCTCCATGTCTTTTTCCTGCAATGCACATCGTGCCTAGTGGAGGCATCAAACTCATTTGCGTTTTCATGAACTTGTCAAGGCTTGTAATGACTGAATTCTTGAATGTTTTCTTCGCCTCGTTCCTGTCATGTTTGATGTGTTATTCGGTGTCGGCAGGGCCTGCCCCGCGCATACCTCCCTGCGATTGGACCGACTGGAAACCAAGGACGGCCCAAAGCGGGAAGGGGCTACGGGCATAGTTAGGCCCCTGAGTCATGATTCTCAGGAGCCCCCCTTGACGCGCGAGCTTCCCTCATGAGGAGAACGCGACGAGGATGGCAAAACTTTAGAACACATTCAGCACTCCGCGTCGGCAGGGCCCGCCCCACGTGTACCTCCCCGCGATTGGATTGATCGGAAACCAAGGACGGCCCAAAGGGGGAAGGGGCTATGAGCATAGTTCGACCATGAGTCGTGATCTTCAGGGCCCCCCCTTGATGTTCGAGCGCCTCCAATGTCCCTCCTAGGAAGCTGATAATTTTAGACTCCTGTACTCTTTCAGCACTCTGCGTCGGAGGGGCCCGCCCGGCACGTACCTCCCCGCGGCTGAAATGACCGGAAACCAAGGACGACCCAAAAGGGGAAGGCGCTACGGGCGTAGTTCAGGCTCCTGAGGTGCGATGCCCAGGAGTCCCCCTTGATGTACGAGTGACTCCAGCGCTCTTCCTAAGCGATCTGAGGTGTCTTGTTGAGCACAGTAGGCTCTGAGTCGGTAGGGCCCGCCCCGCGCGTACCTCCCCGCGATTGAACCGACCGGAAACCAAGGACGGCCCAAAGGGGGAAGTGGCTACACGCGCAGTTAGGTCCCTGAGTCGCGATGCTCACGTGTCCCCCTTGACGTACAAGCGGCCCCGTACCTCTAGTTGTCTATCCCATGCACTAGGCATGGGCGTAGCCGCTTGTGGATTGTGTTGATTTCCTTGCCAGCTGCGGGCGTAGCCATTCGCGGGTTATGTTGGTGCCACCTCCGGGCATAGTCATTGGCGGACTGTGTTGGTGCGAGCTGTGGGCATAGTCATTGTCAGAATGTGTTGATTGCTTCCATGTGTACCCAGCGCGGAGCATAGGTCTTCCACTAGGCGTGGGGTGGACCCCTCCGTGTCCTTGGGGGGCCCTGGGCCTATACAACCTTGGCTCGTTATTACGTGAGAGTGTCACGATGGGGGTGTATCTGGGAGGTCGCGAGGACGCTTTGGCCTCGCGGGTGTCCCTACCCCCGAGTCATTGCTAGAATGAGAATCTCCCCAGCGCGGAGCATAGGGCTGCTACTAGGCATGGGATGGAGCCCTCCGCATCCTCGGGGGCCCCTGGGCGTATACAGCCTCAGCTCGTTATTACGTGAGAGTGTCACGGTGGGGGTGTATCTGGGAGGTCGCGATGATGCTTTGTCCTCGTGAGTGTCCCTACCCCCGAATCATTGGTGGACTGAGCTTCTTTTGAGTCATTGGTAAACCCTGTTGATTTCTTCTTCTTTGGGAGTGAGATTGGGTGTTTGATGCCTCAGACGGCCTGGAAGGATAAGCTTTGACCGGAGCCCCCAAGCGGGGGTCGACCACCCAAAGACGCAAGCAAAGTTGATCATTAGGGTCCTAATCGGGTGAGGTGGAAACAACTGAAATATGCTTAAATGAAAGTAGCGTCTGGGAGTGCCCTGAGCTCCTGGCGGCCGCATGGCCCCGTGGGCGCCCTCGGACAAGGTGAGCCAAAGAGTTACCTAGCAGCAACCAACAAAAAGTCACCTGGCGGCCATGCCGCTGAAGTGCCGAAAACGCCGTCGTTGTCCGATCTCCAGCCTCCTGAGGCTCGGGGCCTTCGCTCAGCCCGAGCATCTCCTCCTCTTCCTTGTCACGCCCCGGCAGGCCGGGCATGAGCATGGCCCGCTGGAGCGGCTGATAGGTCTTAGCCGCATTCCCCAGCCCGAAGGGCATGTGGGCACTGACGCGCGGGTACACCCACCGGTGTTCACTTGGCGTAGGCTAGAAAGGGCCTTGGGGTGCGGCTGTGTCGATTGCGAGCCTGTTGAATCAGATGCGGGGCCGGTCGACCATGCCGACGACGACGGCGGCTACGATTGGCGGTGCAGGGTAGCCCCCGCCTCACATGGCTTGGGCCTCTCGAAGTTCTCGGATTGCTCTGATGATGGACTCACGAGAGCTGAGCAGACGCACGCCGAATCTCGCAAGCGTCCGCAGTGGCCGAGGAGGGAGGCCGGCGGTGGCGACCCGGTCACCACGCCCGCGGCTTCATTCAGCCAACACGGTGATGGAGTTCGTGATGTAGGTGGATTGGCCGGAAATCGCATGGTTCCAGCTCCCAAACTTCTTTGCTACGGTGCTGCCGGCTGGTGGGCTCCCAGGCCTCTGGTTGCAGGCAGACGGCTGCTATGGTGGGACGTCCTGGGTGGAGGTTGAGGTCACCCCACGGCTACGTGTACCTGAACCGCGGGTGGCAGACGTTCTCCCGCGCTCGAGGCTTGAAGGGGAGGCGCTACCTCCACTTCACGTATGACGGGGAGGCAATGCTCTTCCTCAAGATCTTTGGGGACAAGGGTGGTCGTCAGGTTGCTGCACGGAGGACGCCGGCCGCGGCGATCTTGTAGATGATCCCGCCTCCGGCGATGGGCGCCTCTCCTCCGGCAGTTGCGACACCCCCTCCAAAGGGATCCTGAGCGACAATAGCTACAGCGAGCCACCTCACTGCCGTGCCAGGACCATGAGGGGAGGCCCCCAACCGCAGTGCCGCTCGTCTTCTGCTGTGGCGCCCGTAAAGGAGCAGGAGAGCACGGACTAAGTGTCGGCGCACGGGCGTGAGACGCATGCGGAGGCAGCCCCCTTGGGACCTCCGTCGTTAGCTGTCTCCTCCTTACTTCCAACCATGCGTCCATGAAAACAAGTATAGGCGGTTTGGGCATGCAATGGATTTGGCCGACCGCCCCTTCTGTTAGTAATGTTGCTTCTAGTTGGTTTGGATACTTAGCTTAGTGTGCTTGCAGTGGACCTCTTTGGTTGTGAGGTGTGGTTATGTCATTTGAGGGGCTTGTTGCTCTGTTGGCTTCTCCTCGTTGCAGGTGAAGTGGGTCGATGCTCTATGTTAGTAGGCCCGAGTCTCGCACATTTCCCTACCATCATGAGGTCGGACCCGTTACCAATTTCGTTCCTCACGGGGAAAGGTCCTGACACCCCTAATACCGACCGAGT
Source organism: Hordeum vulgare subsp. vulgare (assembly GCF_904849725.1). Classification (NCBI taxonomy): domain Eukaryota; kingdom Viridiplantae; phylum Streptophyta; class Magnoliopsida; order Poales; family Poaceae; genus Hordeum; species Hordeum vulgare. The sequence goes on along the minus strand of NC_058520.1, from coordinate 292,631,748 downwards.
ATGCCTCGATGGAACCAGGGTGGCCAAGTGGCTTTGCGACCGGTAAGGCTCCTGAGGCACGATGCTCAGGAGCCCCCTTAGACATTCAAGCGGCTCTACGTCAACAGGTCCCAGTCCCGCACATTTCTCTGCCGTCGTGAGGCATGACCAGTTACCAAGGTCGTTCCTCACGGGGCAAGGCCTTGACACCCCCCGATACCGACCGAATGTGCATGGATGGCACCAGGGTGGCTAAGTGGCTTTGTTACCGGTAAGTCTCCTAGGGCGTGATGCTCAGGAGCCCCCTTAGATGTCCAAGAGGCCCTCGATGATTCTGCTTTCTGCTTTTGAAGGGTCCGGTTTTTGGTGATCCCTAGTCTGCATTCATGAAGCTCTGCATCTACAGGTCCAGGTCCTGCACATTCCCCTACCGTCATGAGGCGCGGCCCGTTACCAAGGTCGTTCCTCATAGGGTAAGGCCCGGACACCCCCGATGCCGATAGAATGTGACTGGACGGCACCAGGGTTGCGAAGTGGCTTTGTAATCGGTGAGGCTCGTGAGGCGCGATGCTCAGGAGCCCCCTTAGATGGTCAAGCTATCCCAAAAGAAATAGCTATTGTAAGAAAAAAATGAAATTTTGTTTTCTCTCCAGGATAGTGTGTCGAGTCGTAAATGGGACTCCTGAGCAAGTATTCGATGGCATGAGTCTACTGACTCGTCCGTCAGTGGCACGCAAGGGTCCGGGCGCCAAGGCCTTGGTGAGGTGTTGGCACTATGCCCCGAGCCCCCGCTCGCAGGGTACGAGTGGGGGGGGGGGCAGGCCAATGCTTGACTCGGAGGAAAATAATGCGCTATGAAGAATGGCCATGAAAATAGGTTTTCATAAAGACTTCATTTGGAAAAACCTCGAGTTTGATTTCCTAAATATCAGCAAATCCAAGTCAGAGAAAAGCAAATGAAAGCCGTGTCTGCCGCGTAATCTATTGTCCGCCTCCGCCCCCCCCCCCCAGCGTAGATCATAGGGCTTCCACTAGGCATGGAAGGGACCCCTCCGCGTCCTCGAGGGGCCCCGGGCGTATACATCATTGGCTCGTTATTACGTGAGAGTGTCACGAGGGGTGTATCTGGGAGGCCCCGAGGATGCTTTGGCCTCGCGAGTGTCCCTACCCCCGAGTCATAGGCATAGAGCATAGGTCATTGGTAAACCCTGCTGATTTCCTGGCTAGTTGCAGGCATAGTCATAGGCAAACTGAGTTGATTGCCTCCGCCTTCGCCCAGCGTGGAGCAAAGGTCATCCACTCGGCATGGGGTGAACCCCTTCCGCGCCGTCGGGGGGCCCTGGGCCTATACATCCTCGACTCGTTATTATGTGAGAGTGTCACTGGATGAAGTAGGTTCCGGAAGAATTGAAGGACGATGCAGAGGCGGTGCAGAGGCGTTACTAGTAGAACTTCCGGAGATGTTGGATGTTCCAGGTGTTTTGAATGGGGACTTCACCTTGAGTCTCCAGGCGCACGGCGCGAGGCCTCGAGACATGGGAGATGTTGAACGAGCCCTCCCACATGGGCGAGAGCTTGTGCAAGCCCTCCCTGGATTGAACCCGCCTCAGTATGAGGTTGCCGACTTCAAGGGTCCTAGAGCGGATGTTGCGGTAGTGATAGCGTCGTCTGGCCGGCTGGTACCTCGTGGCTCGGAGTGAGGCCCGGCAGTGCGCCTCCTCCCCGAGCACAAGGTCCGTCACCCGTGCGACCTCCTGACGCTCCTCATCGAACGCCATGACGCTTGGGGACCGATGCTTGATCTTGTGGGGAAGGACCGCCTCGGTTGTGTAGACGAGGAAGAACGGGGTTTCACCAGTGGGCTTAGTCGTGGTGGTGTGGACGGACCATAGCACCGATGGGAGCTCGTTGACCCAACCATGGTCGCAAACTTCGAGCTTCTTATTGAAGCTCCTCACCTTGAGGCCTCGCAGGACCTTTGCGTTGGCGCGCTCCGCCTGGCCCTTGCTCCGGTAGTGGGCCACTGATGTGTAGCACACCTGGATCCCTAGTTAGCACAGTAAACCTTGAAGAGCTGACTGGTGAACTGCAAACCATTGTCGGTGATGATGCCGTTGTGGATGTCGAAGCGGCTCACGAGGCCCTTGATGAATTTGATGGCCGACCCTACAGGGATGGTGCGCATGGCTCCACCTCTGCCCACTTGGTGAATTTCTCGATGGCGACGTAGAGGTAGCGGAAGCCGCCCGCTGCCCATGGGAGGGGCCCAGTATGTCCAGCCCCCAGATCGCGACGGGCCAGGAAAGTGGCATAGTTTGGAGGCCCTGCGCGGGCTGGTGGATCTGCTTGGCGTGGAACTAGGAGGCCTTGAAAGACCGGACCAACACGATGGCGTCGTCCAACGTTGCAGGGCAGTAGAAACCTGACCTAAACGCCTTACCTGTGAGCGTGCGCGAAGAGGAGTCATGCTCGCAGTCACCTCTGTGGATGTCGGCCAGTGTTCGCGCCCCTACTCCCTGGAAATGCACCGCAACGCAACGTCGTTCGGGCACCTGTGGTACAAGTCGTCGTCCCGTCAGCAGTAGGCTGAGGCTTGTCGTGCTACGCGCTCCGCGTCTTCGTCCTTCTCCGGCAATGTGTTGTGGACCAGGTACGCCCTGAGTTCCTGCATCCAATCATCGGGGCGCTCCTCCAGGGCTAGGAGAAGTCGAGCCCCCGAGGCCCGTCCTCAATCCGGAGCACCCGAGGTTGATAGAGGGGGGAGCTCCTCTCCACCTAGCGCCAGGCCCTCGGGTGACGGCGTCGCGGAAGTCTTGAAGAGTCGCTCCTCGAAGACGCCTGGCTCTTGAGACTCGCGACGTGAAGCTCTTTTGGCCATGTCGTCTGTCTCCTTGTTCTCGCCCCGTGGGACGTGCTGCAGCTCCAGGCCCTACAAACGTTTCTTAATCTTACGTACGTCTTGAAGATACGCTACCATATGCTCGTCCTTGGATGTGTACTATTTGTTGGAGAAGTTGACGAGAAGCTAGGAGTCGCCAGTCACGGCGAGGCGTCGGACCCCCAAGGTTGCTGCCTCTCTGAGGCCGGAGATGAAGCCGTCATACTCTGCTATGTTGTTGGAGACTTTCTCCCCATGCTGGATGCAGAGCTGCACGGCATAGCGGAGCTTTTCGGTCGCCGGGGAGGTGAGCACGAATCCAGCCCCTGCTCCTCTGCGTGTGAAGTCTCCATCGAAGTGCATGGTACATCCCTCGTGTGCCTCCATGCCGGAGGCAAGGGATTGGCTCCCTTCCAGGCCCCGGTTCGGTGCGTCCGTCCACTCCGCCATGAAGTCAGCCAAGGCCGCTCCCATGATGACTCTGGTTGTGCTGAATTCAATGTTGAAGGCCTAAAGTTTGATGTTCCATTCGGAAACCCTTACTACCGCGTTTGGGTTATGCGGGACCTTGTCCAAGGGGTAGGCGGAGACGACCTTGATTGGTTGCCCCCGAAAGTAGTGGTGCAGCTTGCGCGAACCAACGAGGAGCGCTAGAAGGAGTTTCTGCTCCATGGGATAACGCGAGCGCGCATCCCGAAACACTGTGCCGACGAAGTACATTGGGTGCTCGACGAGGATGCCCCCCCCCCCGGGGGGGGGCGTCATGCTCCTTGGCGAGCTCAAGAGGTTCGGGCGTCTCGCGATCCGAAGGAGGGGTCGAGGCCTCAGGGGGGGTGAGCATCTCATGGCCCGACCCCGCGTTCTGAGCCTTAGGTCCCTCTGCCCGCGGGGGGATCGGAGCTCGTGAGTCATGTGAGCCCCAGACTCTGTGGGTGGGGTCCCGCCGGGGTTTCCCGAAGTGGCACCCTTGCTGGTTCGCTCCTCCCTTACTGCCATAAACGCGGTGCTCGCGGAGTGGGGGTGGCAGCAAGGTATAGAAGGAGAGGCTCCCGTGGGCGAAGCGCCACCATGGCCGTCGGGCTCGTGAGGTATCGCTTGAGTTCGTCGAAGGCTGTGTCGGCCTCTTGGGTCCACTCAAAGGGCCCGTTTCTTTTCATGATCTTGAAGAAAGGCAGGGCCCGCTCGCCGAGCTTGGAGATTAAGCGACCCAAAGAGGTAACACACCCTGCTAACTTTTGCATCTCCTTAAGGGTTGTGGGCGCGCTCATCTTGTTTATGGCATTGACCTTCACCAGGTTTGCCTCGATCCCCCGGTGTGACACCGGGAAAACAAGCAGAATCCATGATCTACTCGATGCGTGGTAGCGGGAACGAGTCCTGAGGGCAAGCCTTGTTGAGGCTCGTGATGTCTACGCACATGCGCTCCTTCCCGCACTTCTTCGGGACGACCATTGGGTTGACCACCCATTTGGGGTAGCGCACCTCTCGAATGACCCCTGGCTCCTTCAGTTTGTGCACCTCCTAAGAAATGAACGCATGCTTTTCTGGGGCTTGCCTCCTTGCCTTCTGCTTCACCGGGCGCGCGTTCAAACACCATGAGGTGGTGCTCAATGACGTCCCTCAGAAACCCCACCAGGTAGGAGGCGCTCCAGGCAAGCGCGTCCTTGTTTGCCCTGAGGAAACCCACCAATGCCTTCTCTTGGTCTTGGGGGAGGTTCGTGATGATGGTGAAGGTGGCAGCCGAGCTTCCTTCATCCACCAGTACTTGCTTTGTTTTCGCCCGGTCCTGGGAGAACAACTACTTCTTCTTCACGGGCGCGACGTCGGGGACGTCCCCAGGGTCCTCTGCCGCATGCGCCGGGCCCTTGAGGTTGGCACGTGTCATAGCCGTGGCCTTATGGGTGAGCTCGAGTACCCGAGATGCATCCTTGACGTCTCCCACGACGGTGAGAACGCCGCCACTCCGAGGCATCTAGATGACGTTGTAGCCTGGGTGCATTGCCACCATGAACTATGTTAGGGCGGGGTAGTCGAGTATTCCGTTGTACGAAATGTGGATGCGGGCGACGTCGAAGTCGATCTTCTCGCTACGGAAGTTGGAGCAGGTGCCAAAAGTGACGGGGAGGAAAATCCATCCCAAGGGGGTGACCGATCCTGCCACCACCCCGGAGCCGCTCTCGGGTCAACTACAGCGCATCGAAGGCCTCTACTAAGATGACGTTGAGGCCCGCACCACCGTTGATGAGGGTCTTGGAGACGGCCACGCCACATATGGTCGGTGTGCACAACATAGGAAGTGTCCCGGCGGCCGTGGTGGCCTTGGGGTGGTCGTCGAAGCCGAAGGTGATGTTGACCTCCGGCCATACGCAGTGTTCCATAGGCTCGGGCCTTGGGCGAACCGACCCCTTGAGTTGTAGGAAACACTTGACGTGACGGCCGTAAGGTGGCGCATGCGATCCGCTGTGGATGCAAGCAAGTGCAGGGGAGGCCCTGCTCGCCCGGACGCCGTCCACCGCCGGGGACCGACAACCGTCGGTGGTCGTGCTTGCCATGGAGTCGCCGCGTAGGGGTCTGGCTCTTGCTGTTGGCGTGGAGGCTACGACAGACGCCCCCTACATGGCGTGCCGAATGTCGGATTTCGGGCACCGCAAAACCCTAAAGATTCGAACTCGGGGGCGTGTGTGGAGGCCACTTAGCACCTTTGGTTCGCCTGACTCGCTACTCGCTGGGGATGGGAGAGAACTCACTCGATGGTGAGGAAAACACAGAACACGACAGTTTACCCAGGTTCGGGCCGCTGAGAAGCGTAATACCCTACTACTACTTTGGTGGATTCCCCTCCTCGGGGTTGGTGGATGAACTAGTATAGTGTTCAAAGGCCTCCAGGGGATGGGCGGGCTTTGTGGGATGTCGGTGTGTGAATGAATGAATGAATGAATAGGATCCCCCTCAATGACGTAACCTACTCTCTATATATAGTGGCGGCCCGGGTCCTCTTCCCTTATCGTTTCGGCGGGAAGGGATCCCACAACGACCAGTTTTAAAGTGCGACAGGGGAACGTGCCTCCCGTGTCCAAAATTAGTATTCGCCTGCAAACTGGGTGTCAATGGAGCAGGGACAGGTCCAGGGGTGACGTCCGTCCTGCTGGTGGGCGGTGGTGGACTTGTTGCACCAGAATGGAAACCTTTGGGAGATGCTTTGGAGACGTGCGTGCGTCCTCGCCACCTTTGCACCAAAGGGGCACTGTACTGTCCTACTGTCTGTTGTTTGTCTGTCCTTCCCCCGTGTCATCCTACACTCCTGATGACGTGTCTCGCCTCGGAATGTCCGTCGCTCCGGAGGGGTCCTAAGGAGGCCCCCTGTGGGTCTTGATGTCATTCCTCCTCGGGAGGCTTGGCCCCTCGCGAGGGCGTTGACTTGAGTGATGTCGGGCCTATTGGTTTTTGGTTGATGAAGTTGGCCAGCCCTGGGCTCCGGCAGGCAGGTCTGGGTACCCCCATTCCCGTAACGCCAATAGAAAACTAAAAGGAAAGTAATGAGGGAGGCAAAAGAAAGAGAAAAAATTCCACCATGAAAAAACAAATAAATAAATAGAGAGAATAGAGAAGGGGCATGCTAATTACCACACTTTTGCCTCAAAGTCGCACCATGTTCTTCATATCGAGAGTCTCTTGTTTTGTCACATCCATATGCTAGTGGGAATTTTTTATTAAAGAACTAGGCTTGTATATTCCGATGATGGGCTTCCTCAAATGTCCGAGTTCTTCATGAGCAAGCAAGTTGAATGCACACCCACTTAGCTTCAGTCGAGGTTTAATACACTTATAGCTTAGTGCATCTGTTGCGTGACAATCCCTACTCCTCGCATTGATATGTATTGATGCGCATCTCCATAGCCCGTTGATTCGCCTAGTTGATGCGAGACTTTCTTCTTCACTTTTACCCCTTTGAAACCTACCACCATATTCTATTCCACCTTTATGCTATATCCATGGTTCACTTTCATGTATTGAGTGAGCCATAAAAAGCTTAAGTGAGTTAAAACTGTATGATCCAATTGCTTTATTTGACACCAGGGTGCTCATGATTTATACCTTATGTTCCATGCCAGTATTATACAACTTTCACATATTTTTGGCAACGTTTTACATGATTTATTGGACTAACATATTGATCCAGTGCCAAGGGCCAATTCCTCTTTGTTTCATGTTTTTTGTTTCGCAAAATATCCATATCAAACGAAGTCCAAATGCGGTAAAAACTTATGGAGTATTATTTTGGAATATATGTGATTTTTGGAGGTGGAATCAATGTAAACGGAGGCCCACGACCTCCACTACCCACCAGGGCATGACTCATAGCCCTTGGGTCACTCTTCCCTCTAGTGGACACACCTTGAGTCGGATGAGGCTCTTTTTAGGGTGGAAGAAAGATAATTTACGGAAAACAATCCTGTAAAAATTTCAGCCCGACCTGACTTACGGATCTCCAGGAATTTAAGAAGCGGTAACGGGCCAGAAATGAGGAAGGCGAAACAGAAGAAAACAGAGAGGGAGATCCAATCTCGGAGGGGCTCCTGCCCCTCCGCCGCCATAGAGGCCATGGACCACAGGGGGAACTCTCCTCCCATCTATGGGTGGAGTCCATGGAAGAAGAAGAAGGAGGGGGACTGTCTCCCCCTCTCTCACGGTGGCGCCAGAGTGCTGACAGGGCAAGGAGCGTGACGGTGATCTACATCAACAATCTTACCATCATCAACATTAACTCTCTCCCCTCTATGCAGCGATGTAACACCTCTTTTCCCATTGTAACTCTCTACTTAAACATGGTGCTCAACACTACATTATATTTCCCAACGATATGTGGCTATCCTATGATGTTTGAGTAGATCCGTTTTGTCCTACAGGTATGAGTTGTGTGTTGATATATTGATGTCCTAAGGTGCCTTCCATGAGGCGCACACGTGAAGGATACATGCTGGAGGGTTTGCAATATGTTCATGATTCACTTATAGTGGGTGGCAAGAGTGACATAAACTTACACCCGAGTAAGGGAGTTGTGTGCGTATGGGAGTAAAGAGGACTTGATTTTTAATGTTATGGTTGGGTTTACCTTAATGATTTCTAGTAGTTATGGATTCTTGCTAGACGTCCAATCATAAGTGCATATGATCCATGTACGGAAAGTTTGTTAGCGTATGCCTCTCCCTCATTGCACCTCATAAGTATCTATCATGTTATATTCAATCACCTATGGACAATATTTTTCTTGTGTTACACAAAAAGCTTTCTACTAAATAGCACCTAACTTTTATTTACTTGTTCTCCATTATCTTGCAAACCTATCTGTTACACCTACTAAGTACTTCTAGGTTTATTCTTGTTTTAGGTAAAGCAAACGTTAAGTGTGCATAGAGTTGTATCGGTGGTTGATAAAACTTGTGAGGATATTTGTTCTATCGTTAGATCCTCGTTGGATTTGACACTCTTATTTATCAAAAAAGGCAACAAATGATCCCCTATACTTTTGGGTTATTAGCTATTTACATTTATCTACACACCTCACTTTCTTGCAAATAACACGACAAGAGGATTGACAACCCTCTTGCCCGCGTTGGGTGCAAGTTGTTTGTTCTCTTGTGTGCAGCCGCTGAAGACGATTGTGTTTGATATTCCTATTGGTTTGATAAACCTTGGTTTTATATCTGAGGGAAATACTTACCCACATTGTGTTGGGATAACCAATTCCTCTTCATGGAAAACCCAACACACATCACAAGTCTCAGGATGGATTTCGGGCATTGTTGTGAGGGAATATCATCAACAACTATCAAGTAACTCCACAAAAATTTTCATTCACTTGTTCTCCTTTTTATTATATGGTATATTAAGTTTGTCTCTAAAACAAAAATATTTACCTTTGCTTGCTTAGCTTGTCACTAGTTTGCATGTTTGCTCTCTATTTTACTTGCCTCGCTATGCTATCTTTATCTTCGTAACACCAAAATAGAAAGTGAAATGCAAAAATAAAGATAAATGGATCTTCATCCATTAGGTAATCTTTTCAAAAGATCTGTTTATGTTGAAACAATTGCTAGTGAGAGTGCACTAGATTATCTTTATCACATCTTTCTTGAAAATTATGAATCTGGAATTGTGAAATTTACAAACTGATTCATGATAGTTCTTTGAATGAAAAGCATTATTGCTATATTGTTGAATTTGAATATGATCCTACAAGTAATCATAATGAGAGAGGGAAATATGGTTATAGAAATTTTCATGTTACTCACTTACCTCTCTTGATATTCAAATTGTTAATGCTTCATTCTTCATACTTGCTTATGCTAAACACTTCTTGTCTTGATAAATTGTCGGCTTAAAAAATGCCTTTGCATAGGAATTATGTAGGCTTAAATGTTCATGTAACATGTTTTATGATGCTCTCTTTGTGATTCAATTCTTGTCACTTATGTGAGCAACATTGAAATTTCAAGCCTATCTTAATGTCTATAAAGAAAGAGCTTGTTGGGAGACAACGTAATAGTTATGATCTATTTGTGTTAGTTTGCGATAACATGAATATTGCATGTGTAATGATTGTGTTTTGGCCTTCGAGATGATTTGCATAATGAGTACAATTGATGTGGTGCAAAACAGAAACTCTGACGTTCAGGGCAGAATTTGTCTACAAAATCCTCAGGTTGTCCTAATTTTTCAGAATTTTTGCTTGCTTAGGTTCATTACAGATTACTACCAACTGTTCTTTTCCAGTCAGATTCTGTTTTTGCTTACGTAGTTTGCTTGTTTTTATGATATTATGGATTGTATCGGGGGGTATAAGCCATGGAGGAGTTGGGATACAATACCCTATGCAAAAATAAAATAAAATATATGTGTATTTGATATGTTGCTTATACTAATGGATCTCATGAAGTTTTGTTGAGTTTTATGTGATTGAAGTTTTCAAGTTTTGGGTATTATCCCAATGGACAAAGGATTGAGGAGTAGCAAAATCCTTAGCTTGAGGATTCCCAAGGCACCCCAAGGTAATATTGTAGGAAGACTCAAACGTCTAAGCTTGGGGATGCCCAGAAAGGCATCTCCTCTTTAGTCTCAACCCATCAATATGTTACTTGGAGCTATATTCTTATTCATCACATGATATGAATTTTTCTTGGAGCGGTGTTCTCTTTTGTTTTCTTTTACTTTCAGTTTGCCAGAATCATTGTTTGCTGGACACACCTATTTGAGAGAGATACCACATCATCACAATTTGTTAGAAGACTCTATGTGCTTCACTTATAACTTTTGAGCTTAGCAATTGCTCTGGTACTTCACCTATTTCTTTTTGAGCATGGTGGCACATATATTTTATAGAAATATTATGCTCTCTTTCCGTGCTTACATTTGTTTGAGATTTGGGAAAATAGTGACGATAATTTGGATGGGTCATTAGGCTAGATTAAAAATAATGGGTATTCAATGAGTGACAATTAAAACCATCATGTAGCACGTATAGAGAAATTGTGGGTTAATAATATTGATGTGGTGACATGAAAAAAATGTGAGTGCATTATTATTAATACATATATGTGTCAATATTAAGATATGTTAAACTCCTTGTTCATCCAAAAAATTAAAAGGGCATGGTGATGATGATTGAGCATTTTTATTCCTCGTTGAAATCCTAGTGTTATTTTGAGTCGGAGTTGCGCGATGGTTAATTCCTACAAACCCCTCACTCGGGGCATGCGAGTGGTACTTTGATTTGTGATAAAACTAATAAAACTTTTCAATGGTACATGAGTTCTTCATGACTAATGTGACACCATGGATCGGTGTCGTGCCTCTTCGGTACCGTGCATCGCCCATTCTCACCTTGAGGATCGGTGCAAATTTCATCGGTGCAACCAAACCCCGTGACATGACACCCTGTGTTGCACATAAACCTATTTATATCACTCTCAAAACAGCCACCATACCTACCTATCATGGAACTTCCATAGCCTTCCCGATATATGTTCCCATGCAAATGCCATCGTTACTTCACATGACTAGTTCATTGATCATCATAATGATTTCCATTATTGATAATCCTCAAGTGCAAGGAATTATCGCAGCAATTTCCGAAGGTGGAAGTGCTAAGTATGGAGTGTCAAACCCACAAGGAGCTAAAGGTAAGAGAAATATTCTCTCAAGTCCTATCTGCCACTTATACAACTCTACGTACCCCGAATGTTTGCTTTGCATGACATCGTAGAACTAAAATAGAAAAATATGTGTTGTTATCATAAAGTTAGAATATATTACAATATATTACAAATAGTGAGTGTGGAATAATGATTGGCCAGTGTGCAGAATTGTCCTAGGCAATTGCTAAAAAGATCGGTAATCATTATTGTAATTTTATATGAGGGAGAGCCATAAGCTAACATACTTTCTTTACTTCGATCGTATGAACTTAGGATTGGAACTCTAGCAAGAATACACAACTACTAAAGACCATTAATGTAAAACCCAACCATAGAATTAAAGCATCAAGTCCCCTCTATCCCATACGCAACAAACAACCTACTCTGGTTTATGCTTCTGTCACTCAAGCAACCCACTATAAGAGAATCATGAACGTATTGCAACACCCTATAGCGGGAATCCCTCACAGTTGCACGACACGGAGACCGCCAATGTCGGGGAAAACGGCGCATATGGAAATCTCAAAGGGTCCCTTGATCCTTCCACGGGGGAGAGAGAGGTGGCGCCGAGAGCGAAACTAGCGATCAACACCGGGAAGGTCGTTTACCCAGGTTCGGGCCGCTTGGCGCGTAAACCATACTCCTTCTTAGTTTGTATTGGGGGCTTACTGTAGGGTGATTGGATACAGTAACTTAGCTGGTGATTAGGTAGTCTCAAATCCCAAAAAGTCTAACCCCTAGAGAATGAGCCTAGGGCCTCTTTTTATAGGCAAGGGTTCGCCAACAGTGTGCTCATTGGTTGCATAGTGAACAGGGTTCACCGCTTATCTTCTACAGTGGTGTCAGGGACAGTAAATTCCTTGTCTGACCGCTGACCTGCAGCGAGGTGGCCGCGATACGTACCCAGGTGGATCGACACCTGGGTCTTGCGCTGGCGCGTGTTGGATGCACTGGAGAGGTGGGACTGTGGTAGAAACACGGGAGGACACCTAGCGAGCGAAAGGGGCTTTCTAGCCTGGCGTCCCTGTAGGAGGGCTTGATTATCTTCCCGGCAAGGAGGGCTTGCCGAGGGCTTGAACGTCTTCCCGGCAAGGAGGGCTTGCCGGCGCATTGCCAGTCTTTGCGAGTCTTCCTCGCAAGGGGGGCTCGTCGGGGTCTTGCGAATCTTTGCGAGTCTTCCTGGCAAGGAGGGCTTGCCGGGGCCTTGCGAATCTTCGCGGAAAGGAGGGCTTGCCGGGGCCTTCTATCTGGAACTTTTGTACTCTACTGTAACGACTAAGATGCGATCTTTTCCGATTTGGGGAACGAGGCCCAGAATTGGAAAGAAGCGCATCTAAGCTTTTCGCAAACATGGTAACATAGCACATACATAATAATAGAGGAATGAGAATAAGGGATTCAACTGTCATCTCATAAATATATCAGAGTACATCACGCATCCAAACAAGGTAGTTCCGCTACGGACTACAAAACATGAGAAATGACTATGCTACCCTGCATGCTTGCCCATGATCACGACCACACCTCAGTCTTGTGGATAGTTCACGTACAGGCGGTCGTTCTCCTCATCATACTGCCACGCCAGCTGCGTGCCGTCGGGACCACCTATCTCGGGGGTACCTGAACCTGTTGGTGTTGTGAAGGAATCTTTGAGCCACGGGGACTCAGCAATCTATGACCTCGGTGCCAGAACTAGTCAAGTTATTAAGTTGGAAAGGTGGAGTATTTAGGTTGCAGCATCCTAAGCTTTATGTGGTGGCTAACTTACGTAGAACATATATGAAGGTGGTCTATTCTAGTGGTCGATGATTAAATGATCATTAAGTGATCTTGAACACCTACTTACGTCAATCATAACCCCACCGGGTTACCGATCAAACAGAGGTCTTCGAAGGGGACAATCACGGTTACGCACACAGTTGGCAATTTTATTAGTTTATGTTTAAGTTGTCTATTACCAGATGTTAACAAATATTCCAAGTTGCCACATAACCGCGGGCACGGCTTTCCGAAAGATTAAACCCTCCAGGGGTGCTCCAACTAGTCCATCACAAACATACACGGGCCACAAACTAATCCTCTACCATGAAAGTCGTGATCTCGTCGGATTCCTTAGGGGAAAACCTCAATTCTTGGGAGAACAAAAGCTTCACCGGGATTCCTATACGCAACATATATCGCTAAGGTAAGACAAGACTAGCAGGACCTCTGGACGTGTCGACGACCCTGATAAGAGTCGCGTATCTTAGTCTCAGGACACGCCGGATGAGCGATGGTTACCATGCCAAAACACCAAGTTGCCCCGGGGAGCATAATAAGCTGCTCTGGGTTGGACCAACATTCATGAGGAGCACTGGCCCGGGTTGTTTATTAAATTCCTCGGGTAGGCCATTCCCTATGCAGATTATTAAGTGATTAGCAAATTAACACCAATGTTGGGTCCTGCCGGACAAGTCTTAGCACTACGCGATTTATCGAGGGGGTCCCCATAACAACCCCGAACGTGTTAGGAGTGATCAATAAGGAATCAAACATCGGTAGCCGGTAACTATGGCCGCAATAACAGAACAAAACACCCGGCAAAAGGCTAGGCCTTCCGTTATTTACCAATTATATAGGTGCATTAATTAAATAACAAAATTAACATAATGATATCAAGCTCATGTTATGACAGGATACAAAGCACGTGCAACTAGCAACGCTATCATTAGAAGCTTAGCAAGCCTACTTAGCCATTCAAGATTTGCTAGGAAGGGATAAGTGTTTTCGGTTTCATGGCAATTCAGGAGGCAATTATTTTAGTGGTAGGCAGCGAGCATACGACAAAGGAAACGTAATCTAGCATAACAAGTCTAGAGATGGAATCGAGGTCATATCATCTTGCGTGTGATATCCTCAGCTTGGAACTGCTCCTGTTCGTCCTCCACGTACTCTCGCGAATCCATGTACTCGTTCTCCGATCCCGGTGCTACCCAACATAAAAATAACATCCAATGAACAACAGCACCTCAAGATGGAACAAGCACATGATGCATGAGATGAATATGAGCATGCACCTCTATTCTACTCACTAGCACAAGCATGAGAAGTAAATACAATTTCCTGGACATAACTGCACCCTAAGCTATCTTGAGATGCATGAGAATGACATAATCAGATGCGTCAAGTGAAAACGATGCAAAACAAAATAAAGAACATTACAAACGGAGCTACGGATCAACGGGAAACAACGATACTAGAAATGAAGTGCTACGTGACAAATTCATCACAACACACCCCAATGGCATAACTCTGGTATTTCCAGGTTGCCAAGACATAAAAGAAACCAACATGGATGGGGTGGTGCAAAGAATAACACCACACCATCAACTATGCACTCACAATCATCAAAATACCAAAACTACACAATCTGCCATAAACATCATCATAGCACTTTGAGAGATGCATGCAAAGCACCTACAGCCACCCAAACATGCCAAATAATATATGTGGTAGTAGCTATCCTAGATTACTACAAGCACAAGCAAAAAGATAATGCAAAGGAGTTTTACACAGAAAGTTACACAGCAGCTAACTTGCCCAAAAATATCAGATTTCAGGGACTTAGTGAAAATTCCAGATTCTCACTATCAGTTTATGCTTTGAAGCATTTTGACAGCACCCAAAATAATATCTACATGACTCCAAATGGAATGAAAATTTACAGGGTGCTAGACAAACATAAAATCTACAACTTCCCAGTTGAAAGCTTAGGCTGAATAAAAACACATGGACCTGCACAAGCTCATCAACAGGACAAGAAAATATAAACAGATTCTCAGACTTGGTGAAAATAACAGTTCTTCACTAATTTGGAATTTCAGACACATTCCTACTTTGATTGGGCACAACTTGCACATATGGGTTCCTAAGCATGAAAGAAAACTAACATGTGGTAGAGGGGGTCACCCTCTACTGCCACAACCAAGAATCAAACCCTTGGGCCCACCATATCTCATGGTACCAAGCTCCAAACATAGAACAAAACTGAAATAAGTCATCTCCAGAAAGTGATCCAATGGAAAAACTGACTTGACCAATGGATTCCTGGGATGATTCTACCCCAAAAACATATATAAAACCTATGCACTTTCTTGGAACAAATGAGCACAAACTAGAAAATAAATCTTGCATAGAATCACATATAGTGAATAGTGCATCATCACATGTGCAAATCACTAGAACAACTCCTACACAACACTTGCACATGACCACAACATCAATGGTGCACATGAGGGGTAGACCTCATGCCCATGTGCCTTGGCACACCACCACACCATCACATGAGACAAGCACAACAAGAGAGCACCTCACAAGATAAAAGAACACCCTATACCTACACATGCAAGCATGCTCATGAGCTCAACAAGGCTCTCCATGCTTTTTCATGTATGTGGACACACACACACCAGCACCTACACTCATAATACCAAAGCATCTACATAGGACACACACACTAGGTATGTGGGGAAACCCACACACACACATCACCAAACTTGCACTCACTAGTGCATCAACTCCTCCCCAAGAGGATGAGCTGCTCATACACACACAACTCTAGGCTAGTGCAAAGCCACAAGGTGCACACACACACCATCCACTCATGGGACAATACTAACATGTATGCCAAACAACCCCCACAAGCCTACACCAAAGTATTCACAAGCTAGCAAAATATCTATGCACCACATGCTGGTTTGAGAGGAGGAAAAATACCACATGTAGTAGAATATACCATAGCAACACATCTAGCAAACAAAAGAAAGAAAACAGAAAGTGAAAACAAAAGAAAATAAAAAGGTTTGGGAGGGGTTTCGAACCCTGCATCTCCTGTTTTCTACACACAACAGCAAGCCACTACGCCACTGCAATCGAGCTCGACAGAGGAGGATAGCTAAGCAGGAAATACTGCTCTGCTTCTGCTACCCACTGTACCACAAATAAAATGTCAAAAAGGTGGGTGCTCTCTCTGGGACTCAAACCCAACACCTGCACACAATACACACAACACCTGCGCCACTATGCTATGCACGGGAGTCTGACAGAAAAGAGGACTACTACAAGGAATACTTCCACGAGCACCAGGTGCCCTGCTCTGTACGCAGAGACGTCGGCGACATGGGAACATCACCGGAGCTAACTCCACTCTGCTACGTTGCGCCGCGAGGGAGAAGCCACCACGGCTACGAGGAAGAACCTCCCTCTGTTACTGCAGCTAACGAACACACCACACACAACATACAAGGCATGCAGCTGCCGTTTTCTTACCTGAACAGAGGAGCACAACGACCCACTCCAGTGGATCCAATCGAGGGAGGAGGGAGGAGGAGCGATATCTCACCTAGGGAAGGAAGAGGGGGCGCCGATCTGCTCGGAGAAGGAGCTTGGAGAGGATCGACACGATCTGACAAAGACGAAGCAGTCCTGGACGTAGAACCTTCGCAGGGGAAGCAGAACATCAGGACCGAGATGTTGGCGAGCTTCTGCCCATCGGTGAGGTTGCTCCTTGACCTCAGGGACGGCGGGAACGGAGCGCGGGGAGGATCCCCGAGCCCCTGGACATGGTGGCGGCGCTGGACATCGAAGGGAGCGGGGTAGACGCCGGCGAGGTCCTTCTCTCTCTGTGCACCTAGCTACAGAACCTACCTTGGGGGGAGAAAGAGAGATGGGGAAGGAGTGGCGGCGGCGGATGGGAAGAGGGAAACCCCAGGGAAAGAGAGGGGGCACGGATGCCCACATTATAAGAGGGGCCTCGACGTATGTGCCCTCACGGCGCTCGCTCTTTCTCGGCAAGTCTGATGGAAAGGAGGCGCGGGTTGAAGACGGCGTCACGAGGAGGAAGAGGGTCGTGGGAGCTGGGCTCTAGCGCTAGGAGAGGAAGAAAGATGGGCCGCCAGGGGGGAGGAAGCCCACCTGTGGCGCCACTTAAGAAGAAATAAAACCCTGGGCTGCATTCTAATAGAATTAAACCAGAGAAAAGAAATTGTCACACCCCAGTTTTTGGCCTTCCTGACTAATTAACTTATTTCAAAATTTAGGACCAATTAAATTTTTTTGTGAATGCTTGTGATGCTTGGAGTGACTATTGTCTGCCTGTTTGTTTTGCATGTGGTTGATCCCCATTAATTCTTGCCATTCTCTCCTAATCATCTTTTCATCCCATGATCTCGTGCCTAATGATCATGCCATGTGTTTAGGATAAATATCTATTTTTACCAAATATTATTTTCACCAAAAAGCTTTTCTTTGAATTAAACTTTCAAACCCCTGAGATGAGGTTTGTACTACAAGTCCTCAAATTAGGGAGTTTCTTTTTGCACCAATTGTTTTATTTAAAACCATTATCAAAATGACTTTCAAAAACCATCTTATTATTATTTGAAAAGTTATTTTATTATTTTATTTAAAAGCCCTTCTGTGAGGCCAGAAATGGTCTCCTATGAAGGAAAGTTATTTTTATTGCTTTCAAAATATTTCAGAAAATTTAGGGAAACTCAGTGGATATATTTATTCCATATTTATGAGTTTCAACACATGGTCATGTTCAAAATATTGGGCAAACCCCTTCAAAACCATTCCTGCCTATTTCAAGATTTTGGAATATTTCTATAAGAAATATTCTCAATAAATTCCAGTAAAATTCTAGCATGTCATCTATGATATTCTTGATGATCTTGCCAAGTTTCATTTCAACCCAAGCTGATTTGACTCCCCTAATCACTCTAAAACGTAGAATCAAATTTGAGCAACTCTACATTGTGAAGTGTCTCCAACTGTGCTCAAATTTGGTGGACATGTTCCAGTACTCCAATGAGGCATCCACACCAAGTGGTACACCAAGGAGAATAGAGGAACTTGTCCTAAAACCCTCAAAACCCTCTCTGTTGATTTCTGACTTTGACAAACTTTACATTATAAAGTTTGTCCAATTGTCCTCAAACTTTTTGTGCATGCCTTAATGCTCAAATAATGCCCCTTCTACTTTATTCCTTGAGCTCAACTTTCTACCACAGCCTCACATAATTACATTTTACCTCCAGTAACTTTCCCATGAACACTGGTCAATTATTGGGGAAGGTCCCTTTGTAACTCTCTCTCATTTTTACCCTTGGCAGCACTCCTTTACCCTTCTTTCCATTCTTCTGCTTAAGCTATCATCCCTAATTCTTTCCAGAGCCTCTCTAGTGTTTCAATGCATCATTTCAAATCTATTGATGGCATGCTCATGTAGGAAAAATGAGCAGCACTTCTTCAAATAGATTTCTGGCTGAATCATGGCTTTGAACAGCAAGTAGTAGCTATCCTCCTTTGTTTGATCTGAAACTTTGCAGTATTCAAGTCCTTCCATGCCTAGCACTGCCAGACATAATTTCTCTCCAAGGATCCCCACCTAAGACCCACTTTCATCAGCTCCATGTTTGCTGTTAGAAACTTTGCGGCAGTCAAGAGCCATTCAAATCACCTCCACTAGTCACCAAACTCCAGAGTCCCTTTCCAGATAGCATGCCCCACCTCCCAGACAAGATTGACTAGTCTTTGCAAACCTGTGGGCGTGGGTGGCCGTGGTGACCACCACCCTCGCGTGCAAACCAGGTGCTCTGCACCTAGTTTTGCCCCTCCCGACCGATTCTTGGCGAGGCAGGCTGTCCCAGAGTGTCTCAGAGGTTCCCCTTGACCGTTAAAGCGATTTCCATCCATTAGCTACCCTCCAAACCATTCTGGCATGCTTGTCTACCCCGTGCTCTCAGAGCTCCAGAGAGCTCCTGAGCTCTCTCCTCTTTCCCCTCTCCGTATGGCTTCCCCCCGTGCACCACAGCCTCAGATCCTCTCCTCCAAGTCCCTCCTCCCTCCTAGCCACCCTCGGAGCCTCCCCTTTGAGCTCCCTACTTGCCTCCTCCTCCCATGGCCGCGAGGCCACTGATTCGGATCGCCCGAATCCGAGCTACCCTCAGCTCCTCCTCTCCCTCTGGTTGGCGTGAAGCACCCCCCCCTCTTCCTACTTCATGCCCTTCCGACACGGTTTTCCCTCTAGGACACCGTGTGCACCGAGCCACAGTGGCCGACGGCTCTCCCTGTGGCCAGCCCTAGCCGACGTCGCTATAGCCCCTCCTCGCCGGCGCTTAGGGCACAGTTGGATGCGGCACGGTCGCCCGAGCCCGTCGGTGTGCCTGGCCTCACCGGAGATGGCCAGTGTCGCCGGAGCTAGCTCCGGGAGCGCTCAGCCATGGCTCCCCTTCCCTGCCCCGTGCGCGCCTCAGATCGAGCGAAGGAGGAAGAAATCCCGACAGGTGGGGCCCCGTGTCAGCCAGCCACGGGCCGGGCCCTCTCCTGTTAAGTGGAGACGCCCTGGCGTGTTGCGTCTCCCTCGCGCGGTGGCGCATTCCGAGGAGTGCGCGTTCCGCGTGGCCAGTTGCTCGCGGCTTGAGCTATGGGCCGACCCATTCGCCTAACTAGCACCCTGGGCACTAGTTAGTTGAAAGGATGAGTATCTTTCTACCTTTTCTTTTTCATTCCTAACTTCAAAAATCCATTCTAATATCAACCTAACTCCAAATCTGTTGATTCAAATTTCTGCAGGTCCCAAAAATCAAGGCCTATCCATATCTGTGCCTTGCACATTTTTCCAAGCACTTTTCCTGTTGCATTATTTTTCAAATGTCAATCTGGACATTGAAAACTCCATCTTTCAAAAATCCCATAGGCTTCATATCAACTCCAAATGGAGTAATTCAAACTTCCAGAGACTCCTAAGATCACTCTCCATTTTTAGAGACTTGGTCAACATTTTTATCAAGTTTCATTCTGTTGCAATAAATAAATAGCTCCTATTGCTATTTAATCCCCATTGTAAAATCTCCAGAATATTCATTTCAACTCCAAATCCAGTGAAACAACTTCCTAAATATTTCTAAAATCCTTCTCTGTTAAATGGGTGCCTCCACTCATTTTTAACAGAAATATTTCTGTTGGCTTATTCAATGGCCACCCATTGCTCCTTTCACCTATTCAAAAATTCTTGATGATTCAAATCTCCTGTGATAAGCTTCAGGTATTTTTCTTATGACCAGAGAGGTCCAAGAAAAATATAACTTCTATTTATAGAACACTTTTATTCTTCTGGATATATGGCTTACTATAGTTGTTTCCCACGATAATTGACGGTAGAAGGAGTATTCGGATACGGAGCGGAAGACCTCGAAGTCCCCGAGAACTTACGTGAGCAAGGCAAGCAGCCCTTTTGCCATGACTTAAGTATGTAAAATGATGCATGCTAGTATAGCAAGTATTTTCCGTTGCATGTGATCACGATGCCGGTTCATCATTGATGTGATGGTACCGAAGGCTTCTTCGAAGCACTTGCATTGATAGTAAAGATATTCACATGGCTCCTCGAAGCACAAACATGATGAGCTGACCCTACCATCTACGAGGAGCATGCTACTGTCATGTTGACTAGTAAACTAGAATCACTGCATTGAGCTTGACCCTACCCCGCGAGGGTCATGTTATTACCATGTTAACAAGCAAAGTTAGAGCATATTATCATGAGCATGATGATGAGTTAAATAAAGAATTTGTGAAAACCCCGTCGGGTGCCACTAATGCCCGAGGGTGATGATGAGTTGGTGATCACTTTTGGTGAAGTGATGCACCGGTGTTTTTGTGTGAGAATGGTTTCGGAAATGGGATTAGATTTATGATGTGTCGACCGTCCCAACCTTACCAGTACGACCATGATACCCCTTTATGGGACGGGGCGTTGTTGATTACTCTGGTCGGTACTAGCAAAGAGCCACATTACTAGTGGCGGGAGTGATCGGTGTCACTCTCGTGATGGGGTCGTGCCAGGTAGGACGACTATGCCATTATTATGAGTTCCAGGCACACCGTTGGTCCCTGCATGGTTGATACGGTCTAGAGTCGGTGCTCGTAAGACGTACAACATGTGGGCTGGGTACCAATCGAGTGGACCTCTTTGTCTAGTATCGTCATTGGAAAGATGATGATCGGGTACTTTCCTCGGGTATATGTGATATACCGTGAGTCGTGGATGACACGGAAGTTTCCTGTTTCTCGTGGGTCCAGCTTACTACCTCTGCAGATTGTAAACTATTCGAATAGCTGTGTCCACGGTCAAGGACAGTTGGGTGGTGCTGCTTAAACTACGTCATGTGTTTCCGCATAAACCAAAAGTGTGTGTGTGTGTGGTGTTAAAAAGGTGTTGTTATAATCATGATAATCACTATAATATGATCAAGTTCGGTGACTTGACATATCGGGTAAACCCCGATGGTTTTGCCCTCATTAGTACATTTTAGATTATGACAAGTCCAATGACTTGGCATATAGGGTGAACCCGGTGTGTTCAACCCTTGTCAGATATGTTGATATGTGTAACCTGTTATTAAGAGTAACCCTTTAACTTGTTGCATATACCTGATCATGCCACCGCATTACATTCCACTAAAGATGCATGATACTGTTATCCTTCACTCTCATTTGTTCGTATCATGGGCTGTTTGCGAGTACATTCAAAGTACTCATTGGCTTGCCACTGGTTATTTCATTGACCAGGTGTGAAAGATAGGATACGGTGAAGATTAACTCGGTGACGTTCTTGCGAGCTAGGACACTTCCCAGTCAGAATGCCTGTAGGTTAAGGCTGATGGCATGGGTTCACGCTTTCAACCAATAGTTCCGTTATTGGTCTAGTTGGTGTTTTTGGCCTTTAAGGCCTTGTGTATGTAAGACTCGACCGAAGAGGTCATTTATTGTATCGAACGGTATGTATGGATGTAAGACTCTATTATTCATTATTTGTGTTCAGTGAGCATTGATCCTTGGGATCACTGGGCACGGCGATCTCGACTTACTAGTCGGGGTCCCCACAGAGCTGGTATCAGAGCCATCCTGACTATAGGAAGCGCTTAGTTAGCATGGACGTTAGTTAGGATAAAAGTGCTTTCCAGATCCTTCAAAATACTTACAAACTAATATATTTTATCAACTCTCCTAAAACTTCAAAGAAATTGAAGGTTATGCTCTAGCCTTCCACTCTTATTTTCTTGACACTCCTCGTCTACTTTTTCAAAACTTGCAAATGGCCGCTAGTACCTTATGCCCTTCTGACCACGGGATAAATTGAAATCCTCGTGGGCAGCCCGGAAGGAAGTAACCTTTCCAGGCAAACACCTATGCTGAAGGGCGGAGAAGACAACTCTACGACTAGACGACACCAACATAAGTACCTCTAAGAGGAACGAGGACATCGAGGCTTAGAAGATGGTGAAACCCTAGGCACTGTTCCAGAGTGATGCCACTTTCGCCTACGATAATGTGGACATAATATATGCAAACCTTGATCTGCATCACTAGTAGAGCGACTCTGTCAGTTATAAGTAATTGTGTCGACCACCACTGGTGGGTGAGAACCTTGCCATTTGGTCCGCCTCACCTTAGTGAGCAGGAAAACGGTACTCTTCATCCCCCGCTCTAGGTGTCAATATCGCAATTAGTATGATTGACAGATCAGAACTCTATCATGTCTTGCAAATATCGGTGCATGAAGGTGTCCACTTGAGACCCTCGGAGCCTCTGAAGACAAGAAGACGATGACAAGATCACGAAGACAAGGAAGACCCTGTCAGTAACAGCTATGAAGAACCACCTTCGTCAGCAACTTTCCAGACGAGAAGACAACAAGAGTTCTCTACAACTCAAGCAAATTGCTTCAGCAAGCGACGACAAGAGGCGGGACAACACCCTGAGAAGGTCGAGAAGACTTAGCAGACTCCTCTCCGGAGCAAGAAGCAAGCACGACTGTCGAGTCCCAGAACCTAGGATAGGATGAGTCGTGAATCCCCTATGCGAAGTCGAGTCTGTGAAATGGTTCGGATGGACCATGTTGTGTGTTGTTAGTTTTTATTGTTTGTGCTTTGATATAAGTCGCACTTTTGCTTAGGCAACAAGCATGCGGTTATATCACTTGCCTTATTTTGATGATTCAAAATAATCTTAGCACTTGTTTGAGCTGATTTTTTTTCAACGCTTGTTTGATTGCACTAAGACCTTTAGACCTTCCCCTTGGTGCTCTCTCTCTTTCTCTCACCTCTCTCGACAACTGAAGACGGCAAGGCAAGATGCACGAAGGATCCACTTCGAAGGACGGCTGACGTTGAAGACACTGACTGTGCTACGCTTAACCACACGCAACCCGTAGGAGTGTGTTTCCCCTCGAGATTGGAAAACCACACTAGACTAGACTAACCTCCGCAAGCCTTTTTGGTTGAGATTTTCTGGTCACGTGTCTAGTACACGGACTTGCCAGAACTCGTGTAGGTCCCCGATAAACCCCACAAAGCACCAGGTTCTTAATGGAACGAGTGATCACAGCGAACAAGTATCCTTCCATCACAAGATAGCGTTGTAACCTTGATGCCATAAGAGGACCGATCTCCGATATGAGAGCTTTAGACTAAGATTATTGTAATGATAATAGTTGTCTTGAGGATATAGCTAGACTATTTTGGTGGATCGTGAGACCCTTATAAAGGTACGTGGATTTGGTGGAACGAGTTGATACAGTAGTATAACCTACATGATCTGGAGTAAGATTTGATTTAGTAGGATGATTATGATCATGAACTTTATTCTTGGTGGTATACATGACTTTAGCAAGTAGTTGGCATGGTTTGGAGATAATCACGATAATGACTTGGAGTATCAAATAGACTTATTATTGGATTTGAGTCTTGGATTTAAATGGGTAATCTTAATAGAGTATTGAGGATGACAAAGACCACATGGTTCGGAGTAAATTGGATTTAGCTCATTAATCTCGATCATGATACCATGTTTCTCGGTGGATATAGACTACGTATACTTGGAGTTGTCAAATAGATTTACAACCTGTGTAGTTTGGCCTTGGAGATTAGATGGCCATGATTATTGAAGTTGGTGGATATACTATGACGTAATTCTTGCAGTATTATGTGAATTATGAGGACCCTAAGAGTTTATGTGGAACCTCATCAATATTGGATTTGTAGGAGTGGTGAGTCTAGTCATGGTTGGTCGGATTGATGGACCACTTGATCGGATTCATAGGAAGGAAACAAAATATTGGATTGGTCTACTACGTGTTTCCTTAATATAGTAGTGTAGTACCCTATCCATTGGATGACTTAGGTGGACAATTGGATTTGTTGTGCCTTAGATTCAATCGTGGTAGCTGTATGTCTCCCCAAGGTTCTTGCATAGTAATGCATGTACAGTTGGGGGCTACGCCGTACTTGTAAGTGTTTGGGTTTAGTTCTTCCCTCAACCCGGAGTTGACTAGCTTGAGCGGTGTGGAGTTGACCCACGTAGGATGGTACCCTTGATGAGATGAGGTGATAACATCCCGAGATTTGAGGTCGAACTACCGGCATCTAAGGAATGTGCTTAGAGATAAGATGATAACTTTTCGCCCACATCCCAAGTTCCTTGAGACCCTAAAGCTTCGCTTAGCCACCAGATGGATGGGCTACGACCATAGAAGACGACTCTAAGTCGTTGAAATGTGGCTAGTACCCGCCCATAGCAAGTCCCGTTCTCCTCACCTGACTTTTGAGCATTGTGCTTATGTCGTGTTTGGGAAGGTAGGTTGTCATCCTCACCGATGACATACTTACTCACCCAGTAAGAGGAAGAACACCCTAGTCCTGTTTGGACGAACCCCAGGAACGCCGATTGTTATACCTCTGGAGGGTACCGTGATATCTCGAGAAGGTGGACTTCTCGAAGCAGTCCCAAGACGACGGAAGTCTATCCTACTCAAGTCAAGACGAAGAACCACCTTGACAAGGAAGCCACGACAACGACGATGAAGCAACAAAAGTCAACCACCGACCGCGCACCGACCACATCAACAACGTCAAGAAGCCTCGACGATTCAAGATGACTAAGCCCTTGGACAAGCGAAAGAATCATACGACCTCTCCTTGGTCCAAATCAAGGACAAGAGTACTAGTGAGTCGTGGTGGAAACCTGCTAAAGGTGATTCTCGCTTGCCGAGTCGCAGACATTGGGAATGGATGACTGGTCTATACTCTTGGGTAGCCAGCTTATCCAGAAACCCTCGCAACTCCCAAGATGGCAGGACCTGTTCGGGACCTGAGCCTCCGAGCTTAGACTCATAGGTGAGACCCAGCCCGGACCCTTCCACGAGAAGCCTTCGAAGACTATTGCGACTATAGCTTGACTGCTGAAAGGAAGTCAAGGACTTCCCCGTAAGCAGGAAGCCATGCGAAGACTTTGGTAGTGCGTCCTAACATGAGTCATCTTGATGTCACTAACCGGCATGCGAAACCCCAGGACCAGATCCCAAACACACCATCTTACCACGTATTCTGACTTTGGAATACACTTGCACGCCAGAACCTTGCACAGACTTAGCTCACCAAGCCCTTGAACTCGGTCAAGCCTAACTTATTGCCAGATTCTGCTCACGATCAGTCAAGGGCGTGTGAACAATCGAAGTTGTATCATCAAGCACCTCAAGACCACGACAACAACATGGGGACATGAAGACTACCTCCAACTCAAGATTCTGTATCTCACCAACCCCTAGCCCAGGAATCTCGGGGACGAGATTCTCTTAAGAGGGTAAGGTCTGTCACACCCCAGTTTTTGGCCTTCTTGACTAATTAACTTATTTCAAAATTTAGGACCAATTAATTTTTTTGTGAATGCTTGTGATGCTTGGAGTGACTATTGTCTGCCTGGTTGTTTTGCATGTGGTCGATCCCCATTAATTCTTGCCATTCTCTCCTAATCATCTTTTCATCCCATGATCTCCTGCCTAATGATCATGCCATGTGTTTAGGATAAATATCTATTTTTACCAAATATTATTTTTAACCAAAAAGATTTTCTTTGAATTAAACTTTCAAACCCCAGAGATGAGGTTTGTACTACAAGTCCTCAAATTAGGGAGTTTCTTTTTGCACCAATTGTTTTATTTAAAACCATTATCAAAATGACTTTCAAAAACCATCTTATTATTATTTGAAAAGTTATTTTATTATTTTATTTAAAAGCCCTTCGGTGAGGCCAGAAATGGTCTCCTATGAAGGAAAGTTATTTTTATTGCTTTCAAAATATTTGAGAAAATTTAGGGAAACTCAGTGGATATATTTATTCCATATTTATGAGTTTAAACACATGGTCATGTTCAAAATATTGGGCAAACCCCTTCAAAACCATTCCTGCCTATTTCAAGATTTTGGAATATTTCTATAAGAAATATTCTCAATAAATTCCAGTAAAATTCTAGCATGTCATCTATGATATTTTTGATGATCTTGCCAAGTTTCATTTCAATCCAAGTTGATTTGACTCCCCTAATCACTCTAAAACCCTATCTGTCCAGAATCAAATTTGAGCAACTCTACATTGTGAAGTGTCTCCAACTGTGCTCAAATTTGGTGGACATGTTCCAGTACTCCAATGAGGCATCCACACCAAGTGGTACACCAAGGAGAATAGAGTAACTTGTCCTAAAACCCTCAAAACCCTCTCTGTTGATTTCTGACTTTGACAAACTTTACATTATAAAGTTTGTCCAATTGTCCTCAAACTTTTTGTGCATGCCTTAATGCTCAAATAATGCCCCTGCACCAAATATTGGATTTGTGGGAATTTAGTTGATTAGGGTTCTAAGCAGAAACCCATTTCTGCCCCTTTCTAGGGTTTTTCAAATCTACATTGGAAAACTTCTCTAGAAAATCCCAAATTTGGTGTGCAAGCTTATTTTGATCTATTATTTGATCATGTTAAGTTTCATAGCCATTGGAATCCATCTAATAGCCTAACCACAGATCAAACACCTTGTGTGCACTCACTAATTTGGCTTCTATTGCCCCTTCTACTTTATTCCTTGAGCTCAACTTTCTACCACAGCCTCACATAATTACATTTTACCTCCAGTAACTTTCCCATGGCCACTGGTCAATTATTGGGGAAGGTCCCTTTGTAACTCTCTCTCATTTTTACCCTTGGCAGCACTGCTTTACCCTTCTTTCCATTCTTCTGCTTAAGCTATCATCCCTAATTCTTTCCAGAGCCTCTCTAGTGTTTCAATGCATCATTTCAAATCTATTGATGGCATGCTCATGTAGGAAAAATGAGCAGCACTTCTTCAAATAGATTTCTGGCTGAATCATGGCTTTGAACAGCAAGTAGTAGCTATCCTCCTTTGTTTGATCTGAAACTTTGCAGTATTCAAGTCCTTCCATGCCTAGCACTGCCAGACATAATTTCTCTCCAAGGATCCCCACCTAAGACCCACTTTCATCAGCTCCAAGTTTGCTGTTAGAAACTTTGCGGCAGTCAAGAGCCATTCAAATCACCTCCACTAGTCACCAAACTCCAGAGTCCCTTTCCAGATAGCATGCCCCACCTCCCAGACAAGATTGACTAGTCTTTGCAAACCTGTGGGCGTGGGTGGCCGTGGTGACCACCACCCTCGCGTGCAAACCAGGTGCTCTGCACCTAGTTTTGCCCCTCCCGACCGATTCTTGGCGAGGCAGGCTGTCCCAGAGTGTCTCAGAGGTTCCCCTTGACCGTCAAAGCGATTTCCATCCATTAGCTACCCTCCAAACCATTCTGGCATGCTTGTCTACCCCGTGCTCTCAGAGCTCCAGAGAGCTCCTGAGCTCTCTCCTCTTTCCCCTCTCCGTATGGCTTCCCCCCATGCACCAGAGCCTCAGATCCTCTCCCCCGAGTCCCTCCTCCCTCCTAGCCACCCTCGGAGCCTCCCCTTTGAGCTCCCTAGTTGCCTCCTCCTCCCATGGCCGCGAGGCCACTGATTCGGCTCGCCCGAATCCGAGCTTCCCCGAGCTCCTCCTCTCCCTCTAGTTGACGTGAAGCACCCCCCTCTTCCTTCTTCATGCTCTTCCGACACGGTTTTCCCTCTAGGACACCGTGTGCACCGAGCCACAGCGGCCGGCGACTCTCCCTGCGGCCAGCCCTAGCCGACGCCACTATAGCCCCTCCCCACCGGCGCTTAGGGCACAGTTGGATGCGGCACGGTCGCCCGAGCCCGTCGGTGTGCCTGGCCTCACCGGAGACGGCCAGTGTCGCCGGAGCTAGCTCCGGGAGCGCTCGGCCATGGCTCCCCTTCCCTGCCCCGTGCGCGCCTCAGATCGGGCGAAGGAGGAAGAAGACCCGACAAGTGGGGCCCCACATCAGCCAGCCACTGGCCGGGCCCTCTCCTGTTAAGTGGAGGCGCCCTGGCGTGTTGCGTCCCCCTCACGCGGTGGCGCATTCCCAGGAATGCGCGTTCCGCGTGGCCGGTTGCTCGCGGCTGGAGCTATGGGCCGGCCCATTCGCCTAACTAGCACCCTGGGCACTAGTTAGCTCAAAGGATGAGTATCTTTCTACCTTTTCTTTTTCATTCCTAACTTCAAAAATAAATTCTAAAATCATCCTAACTCCAAATCTATTGATTCAAATTTCTGCATGTCCCAAAAATCAAGGCCTATCCATATCTGTGCCTTGCACATTTTTCCAAGCAATTTTCCTGTTGCATTATTTTTCAAATGTCAATCTCGACATTGCAAACTCCATCTTTCAAAAATCCCATAGGCTTCATATCAACTCCAAATGGAGTGATTCAAACTTCCAGAGACTCCTAAGATCACTCTCCATTTTTAGAGACTTGGTCAACATTTTTATCAAGCTTCATTCTGTTGCAATAAATAAATAGCTCCTATTTCCATTTAATCCCCATTGTAAAATCTCCAAAATATTCATTTCAACTCCAAATCCAGTGAAACAACTTCCTAAATATTTCTAAAATCCTTCTCTATTAAATGGGTGCCTCCACTCATTTTTAACAGAAATATTTCTGTTGGCTTATTCAATGGCGACCCATTGCTCCTTTCACCTATTCAAAATCCTTGATGATTCAAATCTCCTGTGAGAAGCTTCAGGTATTTTTCTTATGACCAGAGAGGTCCACGAAAAATATAACTTCTATTTATAGAACACTTTTATTCTGGTGGATATATGGCTTACTATAGTTGTTTCCGACGATAGTTGACGGTAGACGGAGTATTCGGATACAGAGCGGAAGACCTCGAAGACCCCGAGGACTTACGGTAGCAAGGCAAGCAGCCCTTTTGCCATGACTTAAGTATATAAAATGATGCATGCTAGTATAGCAAGTATTTTCCGTTGCATGTGATCACGATGCCGGTTCATCATTGATATGATGGTACCGAAGGCTTCTTCGAAGCACTTGCATTGATAGTAATGATATTCACATGGCTCCTCGAAGCACAAACATGATGAGCTGATCCTACCATCTACGAGGAGCATGCTACTGTCATGTTGACTAGTAAAGTAGAATCACTGCATTGAGCTTGACCCTACCCCGCGAGGGTCATGTTATTACCATGTTAACAAGCAAAGTTAGAGCATATTATCATGAGCATGATGATGAGTTAAATAAAGAATTTATGAAAACCCCGTCGGGTGCCACTAATGCCCGAGGGTGATGATGAGTTGGTGATCACTTTTGGTGAAGTGATGCACCGGTGTTTTTGTGTGAGTATGGTTTCGGAAATGGGATTAGATTTATGATGTGTCGACCGTCCCAACCTTACCAGTACGACCACGATACCCCTTTATGGGACCGGGCTTTGTTGATTACTCTGGTCCGTACTAGCAAAGAGCCACATTACTAGTGGCGGGAGTGATTGGTGTCACTCTCGTGATGGGGTCGTGCCAGGTAGGATGACTATGCCATTATTATGAGTTCCAGGCACACCGTTGGTCCCTGCATGGTTGATACGGTCCAGAGTCGGTGCTCGTAAGACGTACAACATGTGGGTTGGGTACCAATCGAGTGGACCTCTTTGTCTAGTATCGTCAGGGGAAAGATGATGATCGGGTACTTACCTCGGGTATATGTGATATACCACGAGTCGTGGATGACACAGAAGTTTCCCGTTTCTCGTGGGTCCAGCGTACTACCTCTGCAGAGTGTAAATTATTCGAATAGTCGTGTCCACGGTCAAGGACAGTTGGGTGGTGCTGCTTAAAGTACGTCATGTGTTTCCGCATAAACCAAAAGGGTGTGTGTGTGTGTGTGTGGTGTTAAAAAGGTGTTGTTATAATCATGATAATCACTATAATATGATCAAGTTCGGTGACTTGACATATTGGGTAAACCCGGATGGTTTAGCCCTCATTAGTACATTGAGATTATGACAAGTCTGATGGCTTGGCATATAGGGTGAACCTGGTGTGTTCAACCCTTGTCAGATATGATGATATCTGTAACCTGTTATTAAGAGTAACCCTTTAACTTGTTGCATATACCTGATCATACCACCGCATTGCATTCCAATAAAGATGCATGATACTGTTATCCTTCACTCTCATTTGTTCGTATCATGGGCTGTTTGCGAGTGCATTCAAAGTACTCATTGGCTTGCCACTGGTTATTTCATTGACCAGGTGTGAAAGACAGGATACGGTAAAGATTAACTCAGTGACGTTCTTGCGAGCTAGGACACTTCCCAGTCAGAATGCCTGTAGGTTAAGGGTGATGGCATGGGTTCACGCTTTCAACCAATAATTCCGCTATTGGTCTAGTTGGTGTTTTTGGCCTTTAAGTTCCTGTGTATGTAAGACTCGACCGAAGAGGTCATTTATTGTATCAAACGGTA
This sequence comes from Hordeum vulgare subsp. vulgare, assembly GCF_904849725.1. NCBI lineage: Eukaryota > Viridiplantae > Streptophyta > Magnoliopsida > Poales > Poaceae > Hordeum > Hordeum vulgare. The sequence continues at coordinate 292,600,939 of NC_058520.1, read as the reverse complement.
TGTATGGATGTAGGACTCTATTATTCAGTATCTGTGTTCAGTGAGCATTGATCCTTGGGATCACTGGGCACGGCGATCTCGACTTCCGAGTCGGGGTCCCCATAGAAATAAAGCACAAGCTAAAAATATAAAGCTAAGAATAAAACAAAGGTACCCCTAGGCATAATAAATTATGCACTATTTAATAAAAATAGAAAAAGGATTTTAGGAGCAATTTAATATTTACAAAACATATTTATTGGAGTCTGTTTTGTATCTATTTGCACCACTTCTCACCTATTCAAAAGAGCAAAATCACATCACAAATTCACCACAAACAAAAGCTAAATCAGGGACATTTTTAAAACACAAAAGGATCAAGTGAAACTTGACCTTGAGATGAAATAGAGAGGGGGAAAAGATGGTTTTGAAACCTATGCAAATCACAAGGTTATTCCTACTATCCAACCACATCTATTCCACTCCAATAATCACACACATCATCACATGAGAACTCATCTCAACACAACCACATATGATCACAAGGCACAACCAAGACAAGGACATGAAATGATATGGCATGCATGCATGCAAAGGATGAGTAAACAAGTGACATCACATGAAATCATATGCATAGGATAGCTCTCATATCAATGACAAGGTGGACCCACATGGGAAGGTTCCAAATATGGTAAGCTACACACTTGGGGCAATACATCTACGCCCTCGGAGAGGCAGCGTGGCCTTGGTGGGTTTTTGTTTGTCTTCCTGCCGGTCTTCCTCGTGTGCTGCCGCTAGGAGTGTTGTCATTGCCCGTGCACAAGTTTGCGGCACAAGGGACCCCAGTCTCTAGTGCATCGACAGGAGCCCCCGGGCCTGGGCAACGCACGCGTGCGGGGCGTTGCTGGGCCAGGCCCAAAGTGTTGCACGGGCTTCCATGACAGGGTACTTTGTAGCTTTCGAGCCGTTGTGAGCCGCACTTACCCACGTCGCGCATCGAGCACGTGAGGTGCAGAAGTGTGCGCACAGTGGCGTCCACACCTCCCGAAGCATTACTGCCACGCGTGAGCCATGTGCAGTAACGGTCAAGCAAGTGGCGTTCGTGGCCTTAAAGGCTGCAGTCGTGGCAGGGCCCTCCCCTGCATGCATTGGTGCAGCAGGGCGGTTCCCTGTTCTCCCGTGATCATGGGTGATTGGGCGAGAGGGGCAGTGGTTTCTGGAGTGGGGAGAGCTAGCCCCCGCGCCTCACCCTATAAATTAGGAAGTTTGCGAGGGGGTTTTGCTCATCCATCCAACTCCCGAAACATTCATCATCCCCGGCTTGCGTCAGTGGAGTCTTCTTTAGTTCCTGGTGGCGCTCGCCCCTAACCATAGCTAGGGGACGAGGGCGGCCACCATCGTCCACCAGCACGCAAGAGGATCCCATTCAGATCGTGCCACAACTTTAGGGGCCGCAGCTGCGGAGGATGGCCCGAGCGCCCGAGGTGGCGGAGGGGCGAGGGGCCGCGGTCGCCGCAGAAGCCGTGGCCGGGGAAGGCGGAGTGCTACTCCAGCACCTCCGTCTTCTCCCCCAGCGCCAGCTTCTCCTTTGTGTGGCGGGCACTTGGACGGGACGACATTGGAGTTCGTCGTGGAATTGGACGGCGTCCCTCGGGGCCATCTGCACCTCCCTCGCCCTTTTCCTAGGGCGATGGAGGCTGCCAGGCCTCCCACGTGGAGTACCCCAAACGCCGCTCCATGTTGCTTGGGCGGGGATGGAAAGCCTTCGCCCGCGTCGACAGCCTCGAGGAGGGTCATGTCCTCCACTTCAAGCGAGCGGAGGATAAAATGCTATCCATCAAGTTTTATGGGCGATGAGGTGTGAGTCTCGGCTGTTGCGAAGAGAGCTCGAGCGGCGCCGAATGTCCCTCCCCGAGCATAGCAATGAGGAGGGCAGTGGCGGCAGTGGCGCCCTTAGCAGGTCAGGAACTTGGGGGGTCAGGTCGGAGTACAACTCCCCGAGCTCTGACTGACCGCCGGCCATGCTGTTGAGGCCCGCTCACGCTTCTCCCCCGCCCGGCGGGGTTACCTTGCTGGAGCCAGCATCAATGCCTAATCTTTGAGGAGGCGCGATTGCGGGTTCCGGCTTCTTGATCCCTTCCGGTCCCCCTGTCCTCTGCCCCCGTTCTCCTCTGTGCGGTGCTGGTCCAGTAGGAACCAACCTGGGTTGCGCCGGGGGCCGTCCTACTTTTTGTCTTCTTGAACTTTTGTCTGGCAAGCACGTCCCTCGCCAAAATACAGTGTCATAGGTTAGAGTAGTAAAAATCATCCATGTCATATGGCTGAGTTTGTCTCAAACAGATGAATGAAATGTTGTTTCCTTTGCATATGATCCTTCTCTTTGCATTTTCCGGCAGCTTGTCGACGTGAATGGTCCTGCCGCTAATGCTTTGAGGAACGGGTCCTTAGCAGTTCGTCGGAGGGGTCGTTACCGGCAAGGCTCCTTGCGGCACTCAGTGCAACCATTAGATCGTCGAGCACGGCTCAAGGCGAAATAAGGTGCTACGTAGCCGCTTGGTGTGTTGAATAGGTTCGAAACAGTGTGAAGGCACTATGTGGCCATTCAGATCGTTGAACGAGTTTGAAACAGAACCAAGGTGCACTGATCCTGACAAGGTTCCATCTACGCGCAAGTTTCTCAAACAAAGTTTGGGATCTCCGGAAAGGGAACAACCTATCTACTCCGAAATTTCATCTAGAATATCTATCACTTATGGTTGTGCCGCGACACTTCTTCCCGCAGTGTTTGGGTCTTTGCCGGGGCCTCAGATCCCCGACAAGGTGGAGGTTACACTCTCCCGGCAACTTCCCTTCCAACAAGGTTCTTGCCGATAGTCCTTGACTATCGTATAGAAAGGCAGTTACCGGAGTATAACTCCTTTTCCACTTTTTCCAGGCCGTGCTAGCGGAGCCACCGAGCGCATCTTCAACGGTGATGTGACGCTTCCAAGTGGAAAAGTGTTTCCGTTGGAGTGCGTGCCTGGGCTTCGGGACCTGTTGGCACGTCCTCGATGGCTATGCATCACTCCGTGGAGCTGCGTCGGCAGGAGTATGCGCTGGAGGCCTCGCCGAAGCCCCCAGGCACACCCTCAACAACAGCAAATTGTCCTGGAGTGGCGCATCAGCCTGACGCCCTTGATCTCGGGGTCTCCACCTCCCTGGCCCGCCCTCGCGCGGGAGTTAGGAGGCCATGGTGATGTAGAGCGACCACCATTGCGCCCCGCCTCGGGGAACCGCAGTGGTGCGCTCAAGCTCCCAAGATCTGGCGTGGAGCTTGCACGAATCCGCGAAAAAGTTCTCAACCACCTCCCCCTACCTGGCACGCCAAAGATATTGGGGAAATCGACACCTATGGGAAGCTCCAAGGGTCCCTTGATCGTTCAACGGGGGAGAGAGAGGTGGCGCCAAGAGCGGAACTAGCGATCAACACCGGCAAGGTCGTTTACCCAGGTTCGGGCCGCTTGGCGCGTAAAACCCTACTCCTGCTTAGTTTTTATTGGGGGCTTACTGTAGAGTGATTGGCTACAGTCACTTAGCTGGTGATTAGGGAATCTGAAATCCCAAAAAGCCTGACCCCTAGAGAATGAGCCTTAGGCCTCCTTCTATAGGCAAGGGGTCGCCAACAGTGTGCTCACGGGGTGCATAGTGAACAGGGTGCACCGCTTATCTTCTACGGTGGTGTCAGGCATAGTAAATGCCTTGTCTTACTCATGAATTGTAGTGAGGTGGTCGCGACACGTACCCAGGTGGATCGACACCTGGGTCTTGTGCTGGCGCATGTGGGATGCGCTGGAGCGGTGGTACTGTGGTAGAAACAGGGGAGGACACCTGGCGAGCGGAAGGGGCTTGCTCACCTAGTGTCCCTGTAGATGGGCTTGATTATCTTCCCGGCAAGGAGGGCTTGTTGGGGGATTGAACGTCTTCCCGGCAAGGAGGGCTTGCCTGGGCCTTGCCAGTCTTTGCGAGTCTTCCCGGCAAGGGGGGCTCGCCTGGGTCTTGCGAATCTTTGGGAGTCTTCCCACCAAGGAGGGCTTGTCGGGGCCTTGCGAATCTTCCTGGCAAGGAGGGCTTGTCGGGGCCTTGTATTTGGAGCTTTTGTATTCTACGCCCTCGGAGAGGCGGCGTGGCCTTGGTGGGTTTTGATTTGTCTTCCTACCGGTCTTCCTCGCGTGCTGCCACCACGGGCGTTGCCGGTGCCCGTGCACAACTTTGGGGCACAAGGGGCCCCAATCTCTAGTGCATCAACAACCAATAATAAAGCATGTAAGTCAAACCAATCTAGATCATCAGTCAACCCATAAAACAAAGGGAATCTACTCAAAACATCATAGGATGGCAACACATAATTGAATCATAATATGTGGCATAAAGCACCACGCTCAAGTAGGGGATTACAGCAGGTTGCGGGAGAGTGGACGTCTAAAACAAGATAACGATGGTGATTTAGAACGTGATGTTGATGAAGATGATCACCGAGGCGATGATTCCCCCGATGGCACTTCAGCACCACCGGGAGATAGGGAGAGATGCTTTTCCCCTTGTGCCTCCTCCTCCATTCCCCCAAGGTGAGGAGAGGTTCTTCGGGTGTATTATTTTAACTATAAATTGAAATAAGTTAGGAAGTGGAAAAGTCGGGCGGTAGGCCTCCCGAAAGTTCCAAAAGAAACTTAAATTCCCGGTGTTTGAAGTTTTGCCTCGAAAGGTGAACAGAAAATAAACTACCATAATCGTGCGTCGGAACGACACCACATAAAGGGCTTATAAGGAAAAAAAAACAGTGCATGCCTTAGTCGGGCGTTTGAGCGACACCGCATAAAGGCCATATACTGAAGATAATAATAACATGCATGCCACAGTCTGGCGTTAGGGCAAAACCGCATAAATGGCTTATATTGAAAATCATAGCATACATACCACAGTCGGGCGTCTGAGCGACACCGCATAAAGGGCTTATGGCGAAAATAATAATTACGCACGCCGCCATCTATCATCCAAGCGACACCATGGAGAGGGCTTATATTCAAGCATAAAGATATACGAGTATCAGGTGGTATGACCAACCGACGTGATACTCAATGCATCAATCAGTTTAAGATGTTAGTAAATAAGAACAACATTCATATCATCACACGTTTAATGTTGCCATGGAAATTATTTGTTCTCAAGAAACCGACACGAAGACCGATACTTGACCTGTCAACCAGCCATCCTTGACCGTCAACACCTCTACTCATATAGTTTTGACTCTATAGAGGTTATACTATTTACCCACAACGAACAGCTTTCGATAGCCAGAAAGACTAATTCCGCTTACCGTATTGTAGAAGTAAACACACATAACTAGTACACACCCATTTCACCTCATGAGACCCGGAATCACCCGAATCCACGCTCAAGAAAAACTATAAGACAGGGAGGCCGACAACCCGAATAGCATGGTATCAAATTTATACCGCACAACTAAGGGTTGCCCCCTCTCGCCCTCATCCGGAAATACCCATGCCCCCTGACAGGATGATTCGCACTATTCCAGGGCTATGGAACCTTCATCCGACCCCTTTATTTGGTGTGTACAAGGAAATAGGTTTGCGACATACTAAACCGTATTCCCTTCCAGGAAAACATGTGGCAGCATGAAAAAAATAAGGTGACACACTAACAAGACACGACATATGCCGATAGTGGAGTTACTTAGCTTGTTATGTTACTGGCATGCGCCAACATAACCAGGCCACGGCCTATTACGTCCCGCGTGACTTGGCCGTCAATTCATTACCAACAACTTTACAAGTTTTAAAATCATCCATGCATCAAATAATATAAACATGTCATTCTACCATATCTACATGCCACAACTTTATCAAACCAACGTGATGACAAACACCATATCAAAGGTTCAAACACGCTTGTCTCGATCAATGAAGTCAGAAGCGGACTCGATGAAGTTGGCAACAGTGTCTCCTCCCTCGGTTTCTTTGTCACACAAATATAGATATCTACGTAAATACCATGCTCGTATAAAAAGTTGTCCTGGATTTTTTTTGATAAATACTAAAAAACTAGAGTTAAAAAAAATGTTTTTAGAAAAAGAATTATTATCAAATCATTTTTGGTTTAAAATATATAAAGGAAATGAACCCAGGGACCTATCTATGATAAACAAAAAGTTATCTAGGGGCTACCCTGAGAAAACAGAAAGCGCTTCGGAGAAAATATATCAGCCGAGAGAAGAAAAAGGTTTTGGGCCAAATGTTCTATCAGAAAATGGTTCAAAACAGAAAAGATCCTCACGAGCACGGCCCCCTCGTCGGGTTTGAATGCTCACCATAGTCACAGAGCTACATGGTCACCGGTGAAGATCGGAGGCGAACCAGGGGAGAATAAGTGTGCAGGCACACTCACGGGACTCTTCCGCATCTCGAGATGGTGGAGATGGTCGTCGACGAGCACCACATCAACGACAACTCCCACTCTGGTGAATAACGGCTGCGGGGAGGATGAAGCTCACCGCACAGACCTGCAATCATCAAGTTGACACGTGGGTCAGAGAGATGGGTTCACTCGAAGACTATGGGGAGGTTTGCAGAGTGGGCACCCACTACCTTGGGCTAATTTTGCCTAGACCTCAGGCAAATAGGGCTGCCAAAGATCGAGATGAAGGCCTCCTTAGGGCCCCCTTATTGACTAGGCTGGCAATTAGGGGCTCTAGGGGTGGTGCTGGCTCGATGAGCAGCTCAGGGAGTCCTATCTGTAGGTTGCCGAGGCGGTTGCAACGGAGGGATTAGCGCCGACAAGGATCATGATGAGACAGTTGCTTGGGCAAAAGGTTACGATGGTGTTACAGGTAATGCAGCGATCCAGGGACTCCATTTGTCCTCCTAACCTTCCTTGTGATCGAGCTAATGCAACGGCGTGATGAAACTGCTCAGGGGCGCCATGGATGGCAGTCGTGGCGCTCTGTGCCGGCTGGGACACGACGACGCGGAGGCAGTACAGCAGGATGTGGATGCACATGTGGTGCTCTGATACTTGTGATCTGTGTTTGCTTTTCCACGAAGAGGAACGGGTTATCGCAACACTAGGTGGGTAAGTATTTCCCTCAGTTATGAAACCAAGGTTTATCGAACCAATAGGAATATCAACAACAACCGTCTTCAGCGGCTGCACACAAAATAACAAACAACTTGCACCAAATGCGGGCAACAGGGTTTTCAATCCCGTTATTTGCAAGCAAGTGAGATGTGTAGCTAATTGTAAATTTCAAAATAAAATGAAAACAAGTAAATGGAAGCAAGGTATTGGAAGTTTTGTAAATATATGGTAAATAGACCCCGGGGCCATAGTTTTCCCTAGTGGCATCTCCCATGAAAACAACAGACGATGGGTAAACAAATTACCATTGGGCAATTGATACAAAGCGGATAGTATGTGATATTCACGGCAATGATCATGTGTATATAGGCATCATGTCCATAAAAAAAGAGGCTGACTCCTGCCTATACCTATTACTATTACTCCACTCATTGACCACTATCCATCATGCATCTAGATTATTAAGTAAAACAGAGTAAGACATGGATAACAATGACATGATATAGACAAAGTAAACTCAAGCAATATGAATAAACACCTGATACGTCTCCACCGTATCTATAAATTTTGATGGTTCCATGCTATTATGTTATCAACTTTGGATCTTTTATATGCATGAATATGCTATTTTATATCATTTTGGGACTAACCTATTCACTCAGTGCCAAGTGCTAGTTTCTGTTTTTTCCGTGTTTTTGACCTTTTTCAGAAAAGAATATTAAACGGAGTCCAAACGGAATAAAACGTGCGGGATAATTTTTTCCATAACACAAGATACGCATGGGACTTGAGAACCAAGGCAGGAGACCTCGGGGGAGGTCACAAGCCCCCTAGGCGCGACCTAGGGGGGCGCGCCTGGCAGGCTTGTGGGCCCCACGTGGCTCCTTTGCCCTACCTCTTTCGCCTATAAATTCTCAAAAATCCCGAAACCAAAGAAGAAAGCCACCAAAATACTTTTTCGCCGTCGCAAGCTTCTGTCTCCGCAAGATCCCATCTGGGGACCATTCTGGTGCCCTGCCGGAGGGGGATTCGGACACGGAGGGCTTCTTCATCAACACCATTGCCTCTCTGATGATGCATGAGTAGTTCACCACAGACCTTCGGGTCCATAGCTAGTAGCTGGATGGCTTCTTCTCTCTCTTGGATCTTCAATACAAAGTTCTCCATGATCTTCATGGAGATCTATCCGATATAACTTTATTTTGCGTTGTGTTTGTCGAGATCCGATAAATTGTGGATTGATGATCAGATTATCAATGAATATTATTTGAGTCTCCTCTAATCTCTTATATGCATGATTTTGTATCCTTGTAATTCTCTAAGAGTTGTGGGTTTCATTTAGCCAACTTGATCTAAAATTCTTGCAATGGGAGAAGTGCTTGGTTTTGGTTTCATACCGTGCGGTGTCCTCACCTAGTGACAGAAAGGGTAGAGAGGCACGCATCGTGTTGTTGCCATCAAGGGTAAAAAGATGGGGTTTATGTCATATTGCATGAATTTATCCCTCTACATCATGGCATCTTGCTTAAGGCGTTACTCTGTTTGTTATGAACTCAATACACTAGATGCATGCTGGGTAGCGGTCGATGTGTGGCGTAATAGTAGTAGAAGCAGAAAGTATCGGTCTACATGTCTCGGACATGATGCCTATATGTATGATCATTGCCTTAGATATCGTCATGACTTTGCGCGATTCTATCAATTGCTCGACGGTAATTCGTTCACCCACCGTAATACTTGCTATCATGAGAGAAGCCTCTAGTGAACACTATGGCCCTCGGGTCTACTTCACATCATATATTCAGATCTACAAAATTACTTTGTTGTACTTTTCACCTTCAGATCTCACCTTGCAAATAACCGTGAAGGGATTGACTACCCCTTTATCGCGTTGGGTGCAAGTTTGTTTGTTTTTGCGTAGGTACATTGGTGCCTCATCTGGATACTCCTACTGGATTGATACCTTGGTTCTCAAACTGAGGGAAATACTTATCGCAACTTTGCTGCATCACCCTTTCCTCTTCAAGGGAAAAACCAATGCAAGCTCAAGAGGTAGCAAGAAGGATTTCTGGCGCCCTTGCCGGGGAGTATTCAAGTGAAGCATATCTACCAAGTACCTATCACAAACTCATCTCTTGCATTTACATTATTTGCCTTTTGCCTCTCGTTTTCCTCTCCCCACTTCTGAAAAAACAAAATTTACCAAAATATTTGCCTTTTTCGTTTGCCTTTCATTTGCTTGTGTGCTATGTGCCTTCAATATGCTTGCATCTTCGCTTGCTGAAAATCTATTGAGATGGATCCTCATCCACTTGATAATCTTTTCAAGAGATCCAATTATGTTGAACCAATTGCTAGTGAGTTTTGTGCACTAGATTATATTTATGAAGTTTTGCTTGAGATGCATGAATCCGAAAATTGTGATGAAGAAATTTATGAAGTGATTCACGAGGGCTCCTTGAATGAAAAGCATGATTGCAATGGTTTCACTATGAATTCTATTAATGTCAATCATGCTAAAAATATGCAAAACCCTAAGCTTGGGGATGCTAGTTTTGCTATGTCCACTATTGTTCCAATGATCATGATTGGGGTGATGACTTTTCTTATGATATTGAAAATTTGGTTAAGCCTCATAATGAATATGATATTTGCAATAATATTGATAGTGGGTTTGGAGAAGTCATGACTTTAGTTGATGATAATCCCACTATTTTTGAAGAGCGTCAACTTTGCATACATGTGGATCATGAAAAGAATATCCTATGTGATAGCTATATTGTTGAATTTGAATATGATCCCACATGTAATTATTATGAGAGAGGAAAATATTGTGGTAGAAACTTTCATGTTACTAATTTACCTCTCGTTATGTTGAGATTGATATTGTCTCTTTCTTCTACCTTGCATATGGTAGTTATCGCTTGTCTTGATAATTTGTTTTCCTATAAAATGCCTATGCATAGGAAGTATGTTAGACTTAGATGTGATTTTTACATGCTTTATGATGCTCTCATTGTGCTTCAATTCTTTTCTTTTGTGTGAGCGTCATTGAATTATCAATGCCTAGCTAAGGGCGTTAAACGATAGCGCTTGTTGGGAGGCAACCCAATGAATAAATTCTGTTAACATTGTGCTTCAATTCTTGTCTTTTTCTTTTTTACTTTCTGTTTTGTTGTGTCCACACCATCATAATTCTGTTAACATTGTGTTTTTTATTTTATTTTTGTGTTTGTGCCAAGTAGAACCTTTATGATTGGTTTTGGTGATAGTTGTTTAATCATGCTGAAAAAGACAGAAACTTTCTGCTCATGAAATTATTTTTAGTTCCTATACAGTAAGAGATTTTGAGTTTATTATTTTTTCTGCTGATTGATATGCAAATTTCCCTAAGTGTCAGAATTTTTAAGAATTTGTGGGATACCAGAGGTATACGAAATATACAGATTGCTACAAACTGTTCTATTTTTGACAGATTCTGTTTTTGTTGTGTTGATTGCTTATTTTGATGAAACTATGGTTAGTATCGGGGGTACTAGCCATGGAAAAGTGAGAATACAGTAATATAACATCAATCTAAATGTAAATCAAGTTTACTACAGTACCTAAAGAGTTGGTGGTTTGTTTTCTTATGCTAATGATATCACGAGTTTCTGTTTAAGTTTTGTGTTGTGATGTTTTCAAGTTCTGGGTGATGTTCTCATGGACAATGGAATAAAGAGTGGAAAGAGCTTAAGCTTGGGGATTCCCATGTCATCCCAAGACAAATTCAAGGACACCAAAAAGCCTAAGCTTGGGGATGCCCCGGGAAGGCATTCCCTCTTCCATCTTCAATCCATTTGTAACGTTACTTGGAGCTATATTTTTATTCACCACATGATATGTGTTTTCCTTGGAGCGTCATGTATTATAGGAGTCTTTGATTTTTATTTTGTCACAATCATCCTTGCTGCACACCTTTTTGAGAGGGATATGCACTCATCGTGAATTTGTTAGAATACTCAATGAGCTTCACTTATATCTTTTGAGTTAGGCAATTTAGCTCGCATGTGCTTCACTTTTATCTTTTGAGCTAGATAATTTTGCTCTAGTGCTTCACTTAATCTTTTTAGAGCATGGCGGCGTCAGATTTTGAAGAAATAAAAAACTCTCGATCTTCACTTATACCATTTTGAGAGTGCTCTTTCTAAGTAACTTGGTAATTGGCGTATGCTATGAAATTAGTCCTAAATATGATAGGCATGCAAAGAGGATATAATAAAAACTTCCATATTCAAGTGCATTGATTAGTAAGAGAAGTTTGATTCCTCACAATTAGTTTTGAGATATGAATATGGTAATATTAGAGTTATGTTAGTAGGGTGTTGTGAATCTAGAAATACTTGTGTTGAAGTTAGTGATTCCCGTAGCATGCACGTATGGTGAACCGCTATGTTAGAAAGTCGGGGCATAATTCATTTATTGATTGTCATCCTTTGTGTGGCGGTCCGGATCGCGCGATGGTTAACACCTACCAACCCTTCTCCTAGGAGTATGCGTTTAGCACTTTGTTTCAATTACTAATAAAACTCTTGCAATAAATATATGAGTTCTTCATGACTAATGTGAGTCCATGGCATAGATGCACTCTCACCCTTCCACCATTGCTAGACTCTCTAGTCCCGTGCAACTTTCGCCGGTGCACAAACCCACCATATACCTTCCTCAAAACAACCACCATACCTACCTATTATGGCATTTCCATAGCCATTCCGAGATATATTGCCATGCAACTCCCACCGTTCCATGACATGTGCCGTCACTTTCATATTGCCATTGCATGATCATAAGATAGCTTGCGAGATGTTTCAATGTCATATGCTAAGCTAGATCGTTGCACATCTCGGTACACTGCCGGAGGCATTTCATATAGAGTCATCATTGTTCTAAGTATTGAGATGTAAGTAAATAAAAGTGTGATGATCATCATTATTAGAGCATTTTCCCATGTGAGGAAATAAAAAAAGAGGCCAAAGTTGCCCACCAAAAAAATGAGAGAAAAAGAGAGAAGGGACAATGCTACTATCCTTTTCCACACTTGTGCTTCAAAATAGCACCTTGTTCTTCATGATAGAGATTCTCTTGTTTTGTCACTTCCATATACTAGTGGGAATTTTCATTTTATAACTTGGCTTGTATATTCCAATAATGGGCTTCCTCAAAATTTCCCTAGGTCTTCTTGAGCAAGCAAGTTGGGTGCACACCCACTAGTTTTCTTTTTGAGCTTCCATACACTTATAGCTCTAGTGTATCCGTTATATGGCAATCCCTACTCATGCACATTGATATCTATTGATGGGCATCTCCATAACTCATTGATACGCCGAGTCGATGTGACCATCTCCTCCTTTTTGCCTCACAACCTCCACCACACTCTATTCCACCTATAGTGCTATTTCCATGGCTTATGCTCATGTATTGCGTGAGAGTTGAATTTTTTTAAGAAAGTAAGAGTGCGAAAACAATTTCTTGGCCAATACCGGGGTTGTGCATGATTTAAATTCGTTGTGTGGGGATGATGGAGCATAGCCATACTATATGATTTTGTAGGGATAACTTTCTTTGGCCTTGTTATTTCAAAAGTTCATGATTACTTTGCTAGTATGCTTGAAGTATTATTGTTTTCATGTCAATAGTAAACTATTGTTTTGAATCTTACGAATCTGAACATTCACGCCACAAGAAAAAAATTACAAAGAAAAAAATATGTTAGGTAGCATTCCACATCAAAAATTCGGTCTTTATCACTTCCCTACTCGAGGACGAGCAGGAGTTAAGCTTGGGGATGCTTGATACGTCTCCAACGTATCTATAGTTTTTGATGGTTCCATGCTATTATGTTATCAACTTTGGATGTTTTATATGCATGAATATGCTATTTTATATATTTTTTGGGACTAACCTATTAACCCAGTGCCAAGTGTCAGTTTCTGTTTTTTCCGTGTTTTTGAACTTTTTCAGAAAATAATATTAAACAGAGTCCAAACGGAATAAAACCTGCGGGATGATTTTTTCCATAACAGAAGATACGCAGGGGACTTGAGAACCAAGGCAGGAGACCTCGGGGGAGGTCACAAGCCCCCTAGGCACGGCCTAGGGGGGCCACGCGTGGCAGGCTTGTGGGCCCCCTGTGGCTCCTTTGCCCTACCTCTTTCGCCTATAAATTCTCTAAAATCCCGAAGCCAAAGAAGAGATCCACGAAAATACTTTTCCGCCGCCGCAAGCTTCTGTCTCCGCAAGATCCCATTTGGGGACCGTTCTGGTGCCCTACTGGAGGGGGATTCGGACACGGAGGGCTTCTTCATCAACACCATTGCCTCTCCAATGATGCGTGAGTAGTTCACCACAGACCTTCGGGTCCACAGCTAGTAGCTAGATGGCTTCTTCTCTCTCTTGGATCTTCAATACAAAGTTATCCATGATCTTCATGGAGATCTATCCGATGTAACTTTATTTTGTGGTGTGTTTGTCGAGATCCTATGAATTGTGCATTTATGATTAGATTATCTATGAATATTATTTGAGTCTTCTCTGATCTCTTATATGCATGATTTCGTATCCTTGTAATTCTCTTCAAGTTGTGGGTTTTGTTTGGCCAACTTGATCTATAATTCTTGAAATGGGAGAAGTGCTTGGTTTTGGGTTCATACCGTGCGGTGTCCTCACCCAGTGACAGAAAGGGTAGCGAGCACGCATCATGTTGTTGCCATCATGGGTAAAAAGATGGGGTTTATATCATATCGTATGAATTTATCCCTCTACATCATGTCATCTTGCTTAAGGCGTTACTATGTTTGTTATGAACTCAATACACTAGATGCATGCTGGATAGCGGTCGATGTGTGGAGTAATAGTAGTACATGCAGAAAGTATCGGTCTACTTGTCTCGGACGTGATGCCTATATGTATGATCATTGCCTTAGATATCGTCATGACTTTGCGCGATTCTATCAATTGCTCGACAGTAATTCGTTCGCCCACCGTAATACTTGCTATCATGAGAGAAGCCTCTAGTGACCACTATGGCCCCCGGGTCTACTTCACATCATATATTCTGATCTACAAAATTACTTTGTTGCACTTTTCACCTTCAGATCTCACCTTGCAAATAATCATGAAGGGATTGACAACCCCTTTATCGCGTTGGGTGCAAGTTTGTTTGTTTTTGCGCAGGTACATTGGTGCCTCATCTTGATACTCCTGCTGGATTGATACCTTGGTTCTCAAACTGAGGGAAATACTTATCGCTACTTTGCTGCATCACCCTTTCCTCTTCAAGGGAAAAACCAACGCAAGCTGGAGAGGTAGAAACCACATAATGCTATCCTTAGTAGAAGCAACACAAAGGCCCATCTTGTCCCCTTCTATCACTCGGATATAGAAACTCGCCAGGTTGAACCTACTACAACGCACCTCTCTCAGCAAAGAAATATCAATCTAGTTGGCCAAACTGTTTCAATAGGTCGCAGAAAACTATGAAGCTATCATAATCATGCATATAAGAATCATATTAGAATTCGGAGAACACTCAAATATTTATCCTGAATAATCTTAACATAAACACATAATTCATCGGATCCCAACAAACGCACCGCACAAAAGGATTACATCATTTGGATCAAAGTGAAGATCCAATGATCATTGTATTGAAGTTCAGGAGAGAGAGAGAGAGAGAGAGAGAGAGAGAGAGATTGCCATCTAGGTACTATACATGGACCTATAGGTCTATGGTGAACTACTCAAATATCATCATGAGGGTAGCAAGATTGATGAAGAGGCCCTCCGTGATCGATCCCCTTCCGACAGGGTGCCGGAACGGAGCTCAAGATGGCCTCCTGTCAGAAAAGAGACTTGCGGCAGCGTAAAAAGTGTTTTGGGACAGTCTCTAGAGGTTTTGGGATATATGAGAATTTATCAAGCACAGAATGGAGTCGCGAGAGCCTCGAGAGGGCCAGAAAAGCCATCAGGACACCCCCAGGCCGGGCCATGTTGGCTTGTGGGGCCCTTTGGTGGCCTCCAGCCTTCTTTTGATACTCATTGGTCTTCTTTTTGTTTAGAAAAAACTCCAAAAAGTTTCAGGTCAACTGGACTTCGTTTGGTATTGAAAACCTAAAAATTGTGAAACATGCGGAAAAAAGCAACTCGCACCTGGCACTGGGTCAATAGGTTGATGTGGCATGCTACCCATTATGTAACCTTATACATGTATGCTGATTGAGAAGCGATGAATTAACAAACATTAGCATAGCAATACTTATAAGTATAAGGAACAAAATCATTAATCTTTCAAAGTATACGATCCTCAATGATTATTTTACCCACATTCATCTTATTATATTAGCAAGGCATGGCTCCATCTTCACAACATTAATACAAATGTCAAGTACGGTGGTGCCCAAGTCAGGCAGCTGGATCTTACTATTTCAATATGCATCAACTATTTATTCTTCACTAAATACATGAGCATGAACCATTGGACATAGCATATAGGTGGAATAGAATATGGTGATAGGTATCAAAAGGGGTAAAAGGTGGATAAGATAGTCTCACATCAACTAGGCGTACCAACAGGCTATGGAGATGCCCGTCGATAGATATCGATTCAAGGAGTAGGGATTCCATGCAAATGATGTACTAGAGCTATAAGTGTATGAAAGCTCAACTAAAGCTAAGTGTGGTGAGCATCCAATTTGCTTTCTCATGAAGACCTCAGGAATTTTAGGAAGCCCATCATCTGAATATGAAAGCAAAGTTTATGAAAAAGTGATTCCCACTAACATATGAATGGTATAACATGAGACTCTCTATACGAAGAAAAAGGTGCCACTTTGAGGCACTAGTGTAGTAAAGGATAGTAGCAAAGTCCCTTCTCTATTTCTCTCTCATTCAATTTTTTTGTTATGGTGGGATCATTTGGCCTCCCCATTTTTATTTCCTTAGTCGCACAATGCTCCAATAATGATGATCACCATACTTTTAGTTACTTACAACTCAATATGAAGACTAATAGGACTGTATGACTCTGTATGAATGCCTCTAGCAGTTTACCATGATTTGCAAATATCTAGCGTGACATGTATAAAAAATATGATGAATGGTGGATTTGCCACAAATACTATGTCAGCTCTATATGATCATGCAAAGCAATATATGATAAACAAACTAGTCATGTGAAATGATGATGGAATTTGCATGGCAATATATGTAGGAATGGCTATGGAAATGCCATGATAGGTAGGTATGGTGGATGTTTTGAGGAAGATATAATGTGGCTTATGTGCAACGGAGCATGTCATGTCACGGGGTTCGTATGCCCCGATGAGAGTTGCATCGATCCTTAAGGTGAGAATGGGCAATGCATGGTACCGAAGAGGCTAGAAAATATTAGGGGGTGAGATTGCGTATGTCCATGGTATCACATTAGTAATAATAAACTCATATACCTATTGCAAAGTTTTATTACTTTTATCACAAATCAAAGTAATACTCGCATGCCCCGAGGGAGGGGTTGGTAGGAGTTAACCACTGCGCGTCCCCGACCTGAAACAACACTAGGATTTCAACGAGGAATAGAAATGGTCACACATCATCACGATGCCTTTTTAATTTTTAGATTAACAAGAAGTTAACATCTCTTAATACCGACACCTATGTAAGTTAATAATAATGCATCACACCTTGTTCAGATCACCACATCAATATCATTAACCAATAATTTCTCTATATGTTCTAGATGCTGCTTTTAATTATCACTCATTGAACACATATTATTTTTTGTCTATTCCTACGACCCATGCAAATTACCATCAATTTAAATTTAAAACTCAAAAAATGTAAGGGAAGAACGTGAGACCAATATTTCTTTAGAATGTACATGCCAGAGTGCTCAAAAATATATATGTGAAGTACTAGAGAAACTACTAAGCAAAAAGATATAAGTGAAGCACATAGAGTATTCTAACAAATTATGACGATGGTGTTTCTCTCTCAAATAGGTGTGCCCAGCAAACGATGATTGTGGAAAACTGAAAGTAAAAGTAAACAAAAGAAGATGACGCTCCAAGCGAAACTCATATCATGCGATGAGTAAAAATGTGGCTTCAAGTGACATACCCATGGATTGAGACGAAAGAGGGGATGCCTTCCGGGGCATCCCCAAGCTTAGACGCTTGATTCTTCCTAGAATATTACCATGGGGTGCCTTGTGCATCCCCAAGCTTCGGTTTTTCAGCTACTCATTCCTTTATCCATCGGGATAATACCCAAAACTTGAAAACTTCAATCACATAAAACTCAACAAAACTTCGCGAGATCCGTTAGTATAAGCAACATATCAAATACTTTAGGTACTGTTATAATTTGATTGTTATTTTATTTAAGCATCAGTACTGCATTCTAACTTCTCCATGGCTTATACCCCCCGATACAATCCGCAGGATAATCAAAACAACCAAACTATGCAAGCAAAAAACAAAATCTAACTAAAACAAAACAGTCTGTAAATATACATTTAATTGCCATCAAGGTTGTCAGAATCGTGATTCTGAATCGGGTCGGAGCCCTGATGGTAGGATCGCAAATCGTAGAATCTTCACTACCAGAATCGTACAAACGTAGATTTTACTAGCCAGAATTGTAGAATCATATGACTTAATATGGATCATAAAGTCGTAGAATCGTACAACAGAATCGCGATTCTGACAACTTTGATTGACATACTTCTATAACTCAAACAATTCTAAACAATTATGAAGACATGAAGAATTTTTATATAATTACTATTTAAAAACATTAGTTTCAAAATACGTTCCAATAAAAGCAGAGAAATTCTGCACTAGACATCAAAGTTTCTGTTTTGCATCGTATTAATTCTACTCATCATACAAATTATCAAAAAGGCTTTACTTGTCACAAACACTAACTAAAACATAAAAACACAATCATTACTATATCAACAATCATGTTATCATAAACAACCAGAAAGTAAAAGAAAAAATAAAGAGAAGTATTGGGTTGCCTCCCAACAAGCGCTATTGTTTTACGCCCCTAGCTAGGCATATTGCATAGTTTCAAGTGTTGTCATCTTTGACACTCCACCCAAAAGTAACTCTCATGATTGATTCATAAGGTGGCATACTTCTCTTTTGAGGGAAGTGTTCCATTCCTTTTTTTAATGGGAATTGGAACCTTATTTTTTCCTCTTTCAGGTCAATGATTGCAACTATAGTTCGTAGGAAGGGTCTTCCAAGTATAATGGGACAAGTAGGACTGCAATCAATATCAAGCACAATGATATCTACATGCACACAAATTTTATTTTCAATGATGAGCACATCATAAATTATATCTAAGTGTTTCCTAATGGTAGAATCCGCAAGATGCAAGTTTAGGGAACACTCTTCAATATTTGTGAGACCAAGTAGATCACATAAACATTTAGGTATAGTTGAAACACTACCACCAAGGTCACACAAAGCATTGCATTCATATTTATTTATCTTAATTTTGATAGTAGGTTCCCACATATCATGCAACTTTGTAGGAATAGAAACTTCAAGCTCAGGTTTCTCATCATAAGATTTTACCATAACTTCTACAGTTGTTGAGTAAAAGCTTTGTTTTGTTCGTAATAATTGGGTGAGCTAATAAGGGATTGCAGAAATGAAATACATTACACTAAAGGTAAATTATAATAATTAAAGTCCTTGTAATCCAATATAGTGGGCACATTACTAGTTCTACTTTTTACCTCTCGGAACTCACTTTTTCATTTTTATCAACAAAATCATCACCCTCCAAGAAATCATGGCACTCCTTAACTAGAGTTCAGTCACCTCGAGTACCTTTATCATTAATATTTAGAGAAGTAAAAAAATAATCAATAGGATAAGTACCAATCATTTTAAGATCTTCATCATGATTCTGATAAAAACTGGGTGGAAGAGATTTTTCTAGGAATTCCCGCTTAGCTTTCAACTTAGGGTCCTCTCCTTACTTTCATTAACAAAAACTTGGATAGATTTAATAGTCTCATTAAGATCATGTTGCGGAGGCAAAGCTTTACATTTAAGAGTTTCTACATGAAGAGCAATCGTATCCATGCTTATAACCAAAGTGTCAACAACATGCAATTTTTCGTCTACCATAGCATTGAAAACCTTTTGAGAATTAATGAATTCCTTAGTAGTGTTCTCAAGATTAGAGTGTATCCTATTATAATTTGTAGAATAATTTCCATAATAATTTCATAGTTGTTAGAGGAATTACCGGGATACGGCCTAGAATTGAACTTACCTCTATAAGCATTGTTGTTGAAATTATTTCGCGAGACAATGTTCACATCAATAGCATCATTATTATTCTCAATCAAAGTAGACAAGGACATATAATTGGGATCATTATGAGTATTTTTATTAGCAACCAAATTCATAAGAGCATCCACTTTTTGACTCAAAGTAGCGATTTCCTCAACACAAATTACCTTCGTACTAATTGGAGCTCTCTCGATATGCGACTAAGAATAATTAGCGATGATGTTATCCAAAAATTTTGTGGCCTCTCCTAAGGTCATGTCCGTAAAGGTATAACCTGCAGCACAATCTAGAAGATTTCTAAATACAAAGTTTAGTCTAGCATAGAAGTTTTGGATAATCATCCACAAGTTTAACACATGAGTGGGGCAATTCCTTATCATCATTTAATTATTTCCCAAGCTTATGCAACCTGTTCTTAATCAAGTTGTTTCAAATTAATTATTTGATTTCTAATTGAGATGATCTTAGCAAGAGGAAAATACTTGGCAATAAAAGCATATGTACACTTGTCCCATGTTCCAATATTATTACGTGGTAAATATGAAAATCAAGCTTTAACTTTATCTCTTAGTGAAAGAGGAAACAATCTTATTTCACTATATCATTATACATATCCTTTTTCTTTTGCATATCACAAAATTCAACAAAGGTATTAAGATGTGAAGCGGGATCTTCATTAAGACTTCCCTAAAATTGATCTATCATGACCAGTTTCAGAAAAGCAGCATTAATATCAAAAGCCATTGCACTAGTCGCAGGTGGTATAGGAGTACTTATATAATCATTGTTGTTATTATTTGAGAAGTCACACAACTTAGTAGTATCTTGAGACATGGTGACCGAGCAAGAAAAGTGACAAGAAGGACAAGTAAACTAGAGAGTAAAGCAAGCAAATGAGTAAACTAGTGACAAGAAAATATAAATATTTTTTTCTATGAGACAAACTAAATATACTAGCAAATGAAAAGAAGAAGAATTGAATGAAAATTTGTATGGAGTTACTTGGTAGTTGGTGATGATATTTCCCGGCATGTTATAAGCTTTATTAAGTTACAAACTCTTGGTTCTTCTGAAGTTTTTGATGTA
This sequence comes from Hordeum vulgare subsp. vulgare, assembly GCF_904849725.1. Lineage (NCBI taxonomy): Eukaryota > Viridiplantae > Streptophyta > Magnoliopsida > Poales > Poaceae > Hordeum > Hordeum vulgare. The sequence continues at coordinate 292,580,390 of NC_058520.1, read as the reverse complement.
ATGAGTTGTAACTTAAGCCCGATGGCGTTCTGACTCTTTTGAACGTTTTTCCTCGCATGCTTATTCCTCAAAGTTTATTAATGGAGGCATGCTAAAATCCGTGAGACACAAGTTTTTATCATGCATTTATAATTCCTCATACTATATGTCAAATGCATGCATGAATTGCGAGATACATAGGGAGATCTCCATGATATAAATCATCAATGTGCATCTCCTGTACAAAGCTAATTCCTCAAAATATGCACATCTTGAGGGGGAGTTTCTCTATTTCTTAATTTCAGATTCCTCAAACTCTGTACTTATATTCCATATTATTATCCGCGTTGAAAACTTAACGTAATTGTCATCAACCACCAAAAAGGGAGAGATTGTAAGTGCATCTAGTGCCCCTTAGTGATTTTGGTGGTTTGAAGACTTATAGGTTAGGAGACTAATATGTTCTATAATTCGCTGAGGAGTTTGAGTTATCCGATGAATATGGACCCCTAAAAATGTATGTCTTCGGCTGAAGACTTTGATCACGGAGAAATTGTGATGAAATAGATATTCTCATGAACATATTGAAGACGAGGAATTCGGTGTGTCCTGAAGAAGACACTCTAAAGACTTTGAAGCGTGAAGATTTGTTCTTTATGTTTCATTTTCTTTACACTTGAGTCATAGGAACACCGTACTGTTAAAGGGGGTCGAGGTACAACTACGGAATGATTTTCTTCATGATGCTCAACCCACGCCTAAATTTACCAAACCCTCAAAGTGCGTACATCAGAGACATGAGGACTTCCACGGTTGAAATTTCCGACCGTTGCCACGCCACGCGCCACCTCACTGATCTTATCCACCCAACGACATATTATTTAAGGGCATTTATGTCAAATCACGTGGGGATGCTCCCAGGCTATAAATACCCCCCCCCCCACAACCACTTTGCTGGTTGGCTGCTCCGAGAGAAACTGACACTTGTCATTTATAGCAACCCAAATTCCTCAGACTCTTCGAGAGAAAATCATCAAGTGAGGAAATACCCCAAACACCAAACCCAAACTAAAAACCAAGTGATTAGGCATCACTGGAGAAGTTGTTCCTGTGTGGAACTGAAGCCTAATACCTTTGAGGACTGTGTATCCTCTAGACGGTTAGGCATCATGGTCCAGAGCATCCAATAGTCAATTATGGATAGCCAGTTGACCGAGTTTGTGATGGTTTGGAAGTCTGCCCTGAAGACTTACCACGAGTGTTGGGTGAGGACTGTGTGTCCTTAGCTCAAGGAGAATACGGTAGGGACTGTGTGTCCTGGGACTGTGTGTCCTTTTGGTTTCAAGACCAAGCCGCTCCGAACCAGACGTACAACTGTCACAACAGTTGGAACTGGGTCATAAACAATTCTCTTCATCAAGCTGCGGGTTCTATTTCTTCATTTCTTTAATTTCCTCAATTGCATGTTGAAGACTTTCATCTGTACTGTTTGAAGAATCTGTCTGAAGACTGTCTCTGAATTTCCTCAACCTCAAATTCTTCACTTGAGTTAATCTGCACCTGCTTACTCTGTACTTGCAAATTGTGCAAACTGAATCTCATTAATCTCATCGAGTACGTTGTTGTAGTAGTTTTTCACACCTGATCCTGTACTATTTCCGATGCACGCAGTTCATGGCTAAGGACTTTCCTCACAAGGCATTTCCTCAGTGATAAAATTCTGAAAATCGCCTATTCTCCCCCCTTTAGTTGACATAACGCACTTTCAGAACAGAGTATAGGTGCGAAGAATTTCGAGAGGTCATATGCGTTCTCGAAGTTGAGAATTTCAAAAATGACTCAAGTTGAAGAATTTGACCAATACTGTGTTGAGAAATTTGACCAATACTGTGTTGAATAATTTTGCTAAGCATTCTTGTCTTGGGTTCTAGAGTTGTGCAGATTCAAAAATTTAAACAGTTGAGAAATCTCGTGAAGAATTTAAAAACTTAGAGAAATTCATCCAGTGTTCTAGACATGGAAGTGATCATCTAAAGAATATTTTGAGGAATAAATGTTTTCACAGATCTAATGGAAATATGAAGATCAACAAGGCCAGTAAAATTAGATTTTAATTACCCCGTGTGAAGAACACGAAGAACTAAGAAGGGTGGAACTGAAGCTCGTCGTATCAGATCTTCACCGCCCTAACTTGGTGGCTGAAGACGGCTACGGGGGCAGCGGAGGAAGATGATCCACGGTCGGCGTTTGTCCGGCGATGGCGAGGTCGAGGCAGTGAACCTGTTCCCGACGACCAAAATTTCCAACGGCGACGCTAGGTTAGAGCTCAAGCGGGGGAAGATGATAACAAGAGGAAGAGATTTTACTAAAGGGGGTAGGGGGCTATTTATAGCTCACGTGAAAACGGTCCGAAGCAAAAGTTTTGGACAGTAGTACGCCTGACCCTTCCTCTCCGCTTGACACGCGTTACCCACATACGAAGTGGTGGATTTAGTGGAGATCGTGCTTATCCTATTGTCGGTAGTGGGTGAAGTTAGATCAGTAACGACCGAAAAAATTGAGTTTAATATTTTTTATGATCTTGTAGCAAAGTCTTCAGCTGATAAGGACTCAGTGAGAACTTTGAACAAGTGTCAAATAGAATTCATATGAAGAGTTGAGAATAGTTTAGGTTGAACTTAGCATATAGGGGAGACGGGTCAGATCACATTCACTTAGAACAAAACCAACTTGAAGACTTAGTAGTAAGTGAATGTTGTTGAGCACTTTCAAATCTCATAACTTCGTATATTTTTAATGAAGGACATCATAGAGAAGTTTTTGAAGAATTTGAACTTTTGAAGAATCTGCACTTTTGAGGATTTTGAAAATTCTAAAGACTTTGAAGATTTGAAGAATTTGCAAAAATTCTTAGTTTTGAAGAATTTCAAATTTGGTGGTGGCGTCACCCACCGTATAAGAATGATAATTTCAGGCACCACGTACAATTGTCGTAGGGCCCTGAGAATCAAATTCTTCATTAATTTCATCACACTTAGAGGTTATTCTTCATTGATTGAAGAAAAATGTTACTTTGTGTGTTGCACATCTAAGTCATCAGTTTTGCATAAGTGTTATGATGTGTGCCTTTTTCACAAAACATTCGAAGATTCTAGGATATTTAGCTCACACTGCAACTTGCAAAATCTCTTCTCATCCATGGGCTTAGTGAAGATATCCGCTAGCCCGCCTTCAGTGTTCACGTGGTCGATGACGATGTTGCCCTTGAGTACATGATTACAAAGAAAATGATGAATAATCTGGATGTGCTTGGTCTTCGAGTGTTGTACAGGGTTGTAAGCAATCTTCATTGCACTTTCATTGTCGCAGTAGAGTGGCACATTCTTCATGTTGATGTCGTAGTCCTTGAGAGTTTGCTTCATCCACAACAGTTGAGCACATCAAGAACCAGCAGCAATGTATTCAGCTTCACCAGTGGAGAGTGACACACAGTTCTCCTTTTTTAGGACCTACAGACTAAGGGTCGTCTGAGTAAATGATATGTGCCTGATGTTGACTTGCGATCCACACAGTCACCAGCATATTCAGAATTAGAATATCCAACGATGTAAAGATTTGAGCCCTTGGGGTACAATAATCCAAGTGTTGATGTGTGATCTAGATATCGAAGAATATGTTTCACACCCTTATGGTGTGATTCCTTCTGTTTTTCTTGGAAACGTGCACACATGCAAACACTAAGCAAAATGTCTGGCCTAGATGCACATAGGTATAATAAAGAGCCTATCATAGAGCGATATACCTGCTAATCGAAGTCTTTACCATTTTCGTTAGTGCAGAGGTGGCCCTTGGTAGGCATGGGAATCTTGACGCCTTTGCATTCATTCATGCCGAATTTCTTCAGGAGATCCTTGAGGTATTTCTCTTGAGAGATGAAGATGCCATTGCGTTGTTGACGAATTTGAAGCCCTAGGAAGAATTTCAGCTCCCCCATCATTGACATTTGATATTCTTCAACCATCATGTAGGCAAATTCGTCACTGTAACATTTTTCAGCACAACTAAAGATGATATCGTCCACATATATTTGGCATAAAAACAGTTCATTATCATAAGATTTTGTGAAAAGAGTGGGATCGAATGAACGGGGTGTGAAGCCTTTCTTCACTAGGAATTCCATCAATGTATCATACCACGCCCGAGGGGCTTCTTGAGGCCATAGAGTGTCTATTTGAGTATGAAGTCTTTGTTAGGATGCTTCGCGTCTTCACAACCTGGGGGTTGAGAAACATATACTTCTTCCTCAAGCTTACCACTAAGGAATGCATTTTCACATCCATTTGATACAGCTTAATATTGTGATGATTAGCATAAGCAAGCAATATACGAATAGATTCAAGTCTAGCAACAGGTGAAAAAGTTTCATCAAAGTCTATTCCTTCAACATGTGTCTAGCCTTGGGCTACAAGTCGTGCCTTCTTCCTCACTACCTGAACATCCTCATCTTGCTTGTTTCGGTAAATCCACTTCGTACCGCTGACATTGTGCCTGCAAGGATCAGTCTATTTGACGAGTTCCCAGACGTTGTTCAGCTTGAATTGATGAAGTTCATCTTGCATGGCTTGAATCCACTCAGGTTCCATGAAGGCTCCATCAACTTTTGAGGGTTCTGTGATAGACACAACGGATAAATGCCCACAAAACTTAGTTAAATGTGAAGCTTTTGAGCGTGTGAGGGGACCTGGCGCATTGGTGTCATCGAGGATTTTGTCAATTTCCACTTCATTTGCAATCCTCGGATACGTAGGTTGAAGACTTTGGTTGGGTTGAGGAATTTGATCTGGAGCAATTTCCTCAGATGCACCCGCTTGAGTTTCATCATTGTTGGGGATGACTTCTTCAACAGGAGGTTGTTACTCAGTAGGAATGATATCTTTAGTAGCCTTGTGCTTAATAGCTTCCCAGGAGTCAATTTATCTGGTACAACAGGTAGTTCCTCTCTTTGCGAGCCATTAGTTTCATCGAACCGCATATCTACAGTTTCAACAACCTTGTTGTGCTAGCTGTTGAAGACTTTGTAGGTGTGCGAGTCCTTTCCATAACCGAGCATAAAACCCTCATGTGCTTTCAGTACAAATTTAGAACTATGGTGAGGATCTCTAATCCATCATCTTGCACCGAAGACTTTGAAATAACTTACATTGGATTTCTTGTTAGTGAGGAGTTTGTATGAAGTCTTCTTGAGGAATTTGTGAAGATATACCCTATTGATGATGTGGCAGGCAGTGTTGATTGACTCATGCCTGAAGCGATGAGGAGTTTGATATTCTTCAAGCATAGTCCATGCCATTTCAACCAGAGTCTTGTTCTTTCGCTCGACGACGCCATTCTGTTGAGGAGTATAAGGAGCAGACAATTCATGAGTAATACCAAGTTCATCAAGATAATCATCAAGGCATGTATTCTTGAATTTTGTTCCATAGTCACTCCTGATGTGTTTGATCCTGACACCGAAGTTCGTCGAGGCCCTTGAGGAAAATCGTTTGAAGACTTCCTGCACTTCAGTTTTGTAAAGAATGGTATGCACCCAAGTATAACGAGAATAGTCATCAACGATGACAAAGCCATATAGAGATGTTGCATTGGTTAGAGTAGCATAATGTGTATGTCCAAAGAGATCCATGTGAAGAAATTCAAAAGGACAAGTAGTAGTGTCATGATAGTCTTCGAGGGGTGTTTGGATCTGGTCATCTTTCTAGATTCACAAACCCCGCGGAGATGGTTCTTTCAGGCATTTGACGGTTTCGATTCCAATGACATGCTTATTCTTTGCTAGTGTGTGCAAATTCCTCATGTCCGCATGACCAAATCTTTGATGCCATACCCAACCCTCTGAAGCTTTTGCTAGAAGACCCGTGGTCGGCTGAGGACCTGCAGAGAAATCAACAATATACAATTCTCCTCTCCTAAAGCCTTCGAAGAATTTGGATTTGTGAGATTCCAAGACAACTACATATCTATATTTTCCAAAGATGAGAATTATATCAAGGTCACAGAGCATTGAGACTGACATGAGTTTAACCAAAGGGATTCAACAAGCATGACTTTGTCCATGTGTCGGTCTTTAGAGATAGCCACTTTACCAAGTCCCAATGTCTTGCTTTTACCTTTGTTAGCGTACGTGATATGCTTTAGTGGTGATGGAGTCAGTGGCATATTCATCAATAGGCTTTTGTCACCAGTCATGTGATTTGTACACCCAGTGTCAAGAACCCACTATGTGGTCTTGGGTTGGTCATCCTGCAGATGAATTAGTGTTTCTTACCATCTCGTATGCTTTAGATTGAAGAATATGATATCAATTTCATGTGACTTGAATTTCATTACCTAAAATATATTTTGGACATAATGATGATGGGTGAAATGAAAGGTCATTTCATCAGGTTTTAGCTTGCGTACTATTAAGCAATTTCCTCAGGTCTCCAGCAAAATCTTCACATGATGACTTTCATCTCAAGACCTGTCCTGCATAAGTGATTAGTTCGATTTATTGACCACTCACATCTGAAGGGGTGGTAAAGAGTTTATCATCCTACGAGCACCATATCGGAATTGAGGCATTGAAGCTAATGCACTTCGCTTAACAGGAGGGGGGGGGGGTTAGAGTACTGAAATGAATATGCAGAGAAATTCTTTGAGGACTTATGAACATAGTGATTTGAGGAATAGTGCATATATTCATGTCCCTTGTAGTTTCCCTACGTATCAGAAGCATTAGTGCAAGTACGAGCATAGTTTTGACCATCTGAGGAATTGGATCCTCATGAAAACTTTGATCTACTTGAGGAATTTGATCTGGGGTTCCTGTTCTTCACCGGTGGTGTCATTAGGACATTAACGCGAAGACTTTCCAAGGTGCTTTTGGGAACCCAGATTTTCCTCAGGGGTGGTCCAATCCTGCAGTTATTTCCAACATACCTAGCAAATACTTCACCATCCATATTTTTGAAATTTTATAGTTAGAGTCAAATGACTCATCACAGTAATAAGACATTTCACATGCAAAGCCCGTTAGAGTGGATGGATCAACAGGAGGTCCTTTTGCAGCAACCCATGATGTTTTGGGATACTACTTAGGTATCTGCTATGACCCATCAACATTGAATTTCATCTCAAATGCAATACCTTCTTTCCTCGGGTGCCTGTTCGGAATCTGCTTGTTGAGCACATCACAAAGGGTTTCATGCCCTTTGAGACCTTTGTATATGCCTTTCACATAATATTCCTTCAACCCTGCATTTTCGTCAGTGACATTTGTGGTTTCCTTAGGTGAGGAATTAGTTACCACAACAAAAGTTGAAGAATTCGTAGTGATAGAAGCATTTGAAGTTTCAAGTGAAGAATTAGCAGTTTCACGTTCAATGCATCTCAAGCATGGTTGAATGAATTCCTCCTTAGAGGTACCGATCTGTTGAGCAAACAAAGAATCATTTTCGATTCGAAGATCATCATGAGACATTCTTAGATTCTCAAGATCTAGCTTACTTTTAAGAAATTCATAGGAAAGCTTCTCATGATCAGCCAAGAGTGAGTGTGCCATAACGTTCTTGAAGACTATCAAACCTAGAATGAAGACTTTGAACATCTTTAGTGAGGATTTGAGTCTGATTCATTTAATCACTCAACAGGTCATTGCTTTTGTCTAGTTGTTTATGAAGCTTTCGAGTAGTAGTTTGTTGCTTAGTGGCAATATTAGCAAGTTTATAGTAACTGGGTTTTTGATAATCATCAGGCTCACTATCACTAGAGTCAGAAGAGGAAGTGTGGCTTGGTGCCTTTGAACCTTTTGCCATGAAGCAATAGGTGGGAGCAAAGTTGTCATCATAGTCATCAGTGTAGTTGACGTTGTCATTTTCTTCAAGGTTGAAGTTGGACATGTTGACGAATGTGGAAGCAAGGGCTAGGTTTGCCACACCAGACTTTGACTCCACTTCAGAACCTTCCTCTTCATCACATTCCTCAGATTCTTATTCATAATCCATTTCCTTGCCGATAAGTTCCCGAGCCTTTCTGAAGTTGGTCTTCTTCTGCGATGAGGACTTTGAAGGCTTCTTGTTCTTATTTGAGTCATCAGAACTGTCATCCTTGTGGTACTTCTTCCTTGATTCCTTCACCCAACGAGGACAATCAGCAATGTAGTGACCAAATTTCTTGCATTTATGGCACGTTCTTTTATTGTAGTCCTCAGGTGAAGATTCCAGTTTCCTCATACCTCTCCTTAATAACTTTCCAAACTGGCCACACCTTGAGAACTTCTGGAATTTTCTCACAAGCATAGCAAGTTCCTCACCAAGTTCTTCAAGGTCACCAAGACTACAATCAGATTCTTCTTCTTCAGATGCGGAAACAACCTTTGCCTTCAGCGCATAAGATCTTGTATAGCTTGGTCCATAAAGGTCTCTCTTCTCTTCTTGTTGGAATTCATGAGTATTGAGTCTCTCAAGTATATCAGCATGATCAAGTAGCTTGTAGTCTCTTCATTCTTGAATCATCAGTACAGTGTGTCAAATGATGGATCAAGAGATCGTAGCAGTTTCTTCACAACTTCATGGTGTGTGATGTCTCCGGTTCCAAGAGCATGAACCTCATTGGAGAGTCAGTGAGGCGATCAAAGGTATCTTGGCAGCTTTCATTATCAAGTCTCTTGAAGTGGTTGACCAGATTGTGAAGAACATCAACTCGAGAGTCACGTTGTGTGAACACTCCTTCGTTGACTTTGGGAAGCCTTTCCCAGATAAGCTTCGCACAGGCCAAAGCACTCACTCTGCCATACTGACCTTTCCTCAGATGGCCACAGATATTCTCTTGAGAGTCGAGTTGCTTGAATCTCTTCACATCCGCGGTGGTGATAGTTGAAGTGACAGAGGGAACACCATTTTGCACAACATACCAAAGATCGTTGTCAATTGCTTCAATGTGCATGTGCATCTTGTTCTTCCAGTAGGGTAAATCCTTTCCTTCATTGGTAGGACAACCCGCATTAACGTTGATCATACCTGAGGTCGACATAACTAAAACTACAGACGGTTAAACCAAAATCACATAGAACAAGGGAGTACCTTGCTCTGATACCAATTGAAACCGCGTTATATTGACTAGAGGTTGGGTGTATAGGCGATTTTTACAAATTCATCACTGAGGAAATTCCTAGTGAGGAAAGTCCTCGGTCATGAACAAAGTGCAGTGGAATAAATACTAAAACTTAAGTGAAGAATTTGAGGTGAGAAAGGTACAAAAAATATTCAGTCAAATACTTCAAACACTACAAACCAAAGTCATCAACATGCAGTTGAGGAAATGATAGAGTTGAAGAAATAGAACACGTAGCTCGATGAAGACAATGGTTTGATGACCCAGTTCCAACTGATGTGACACTCATACGTCTGGTATGGAGCGGCTTGGTATTCAAACCAAAGGACACACACTACTGGAGTCTCCTTGCGCGAAGGACACACAGTCCTCGCCCAAGACTCGTGGTAAGTCTTCAGGGCAGACTTTTAAACCCTCAAAAAGTCACAAACTCGGTCACCCGGTGATCCACAATTGACTGTTGGATGCTCTAGACCATGACACCTAACCGTATGGAGGATGCACATTTCTCAAAGGTAAAAAGTGTCGGTTCCACACAGGAAAAATTTCTTCGCTGATGCTCAATCACTTAGGGTTTTGGGTTTTGGTTTGGGTGTTTGGGGTTTTTCCTCACTTGATGATTTTTGCTCATAGTCCTTTAGGATTGGGTTGCTCTACATGATAAATGTCAGGTTATCTAGGAGCAACCAACCAACTTGTGGTTGTGGGGGCGGCTATTTATAGCATGGGGGCATCCCACATGATATGACATTAATGCCCCCAATGATATGACCATTGGGTGGATAAGATCGGGGACAGGTGGCGGACGGTGCGGCAACGGTCGGGTCCTTCAACTACGTAAGTCCTCATGCCTCTCATGTTCCTCATTGATAGGAAGTTAGCTCTGGCGAAATCCCAACTCCTTGGTTAGTACAATTTCTTCAGCGACCAGAAGAACATCGTCTCTGTAACTGAAGACTTTGACTAAGATGTGAGATATTTTCAAAGGCTTCACTCGAAGGATTTGGTATGTGTAGGTTTTGAGTTGAGCATCATGAGGAAATCTTTCCTTAGTATTGCCTTGACCCCCATTTATAGTATGGTGTTGCTATGACTCAAGAAAGAAGAAAATTAAACAGAAATAGTAAATATTCAAGCTTCAAAGTCGTCAGAGCATTTTCTTTGGGATACACCAAATTCCTCATTTTCAGAGTCTTCATGAGGAATAGCAATTTCTTTGCTATCAAAGTCTTCAAGGAATGACCAAAGTCTTCACCCGACGACATACGTTTTTAGGGGTCGATATACTTCGAATAACTCAAATTCCTCAATGAAGCCTTTGGAAATCTTTTACAATTTTGTCAAATTCTTCGGCGACAGAGACGAAGATCTTCTGGTCTCTAAGGAATTTTTTCAAACAGAGGATTTATGTTTTTTTGCGAGTGTGAATAACCTACCAGTCAGGAACATGAGTGACATGAGGACTTCCAGAGTTGAAAGATTTTGGCCGTTGATGCGCTGCGCGACAGCTGTCCTCAACCTTATCCATATAAGGTCATATCATTGGGGGCATTTATGTCAAATCATGTTGGGATTGCTCCAAGGCTATAAATAGCCACCCCCCATAACCACTAGCTCGTTGGCTGCTCTACGAGATAAACTAAAACTTGTCATTTGAGAGCAACCCATTCCTTGAAGATTTTGCGAGAAAATCACTAGTAAGAAAAAAAAACACCCAAACCAAAACCCAAAAAAACAAAGTGATTGAGCGTCACTCAAGAGATTGTTCCTGTGTGGAACCAATGCTTGTTACCTTTCAGGACTGTGCATCCTCGAGACAGTTAGGCATCATGGTCTAGAGTATCCAGTACTCAATTGTGGATCGCGGGATGACCGAGTTTTTGATGGTTTGGATGTCTACCATGAAGACTTACCACGAGTGTTGGGCGAGTATTGTGTGTCCTTAGCTCATGGAGAATATGTAAGGACTATGTGTCCTCAAACTGTGTGTCTTTTGGTTTAAATACAAAGCTGCATCAAACCAGACGTACAACTGTCACAATAGATGGAATTGGGTCATCAACACCTGTCTGCATCGAGTACCTAGTTCTCTTTCGTGAACCCTTTCATTTCCTCAATTGTATGTTGATGAAATTGATCATTACTTTCTGAAGAATTTGAATGAAGACTTTCACAATTTCCTCACCCCAAATTCTTCACTTTACTTGTTCTTCACGTGCATATTCTGAACATTCTACTTTTGCAAACTGAATGCTTCATTTTGCTGAAGACTATGCTATTGCTGTTTTGCACACTTGCCTGAGTACTTAATCCGCTGCACGCAGTTTGTGACTGAGGAATATCTTCGTAAGGAATTTCCTCAGTGACGAATTCATAAAAAACGCCTATTCACCCCCACTAGCCGATATAACGCACTTTCAATTGGTATCAGAGCAACGTACTCCATTGTTCTGTGTGATTTTTGTTTAACCACCTGGATTTTTTGATATGTCGACCACAGGTATGATCAAGGTCACTCCAGGTTGTCCTACCTTTGAAGGGATGGACTACCCCTACTGGAAGAACAAGATGTGCATGCACCTTGATGAAATTGACAACAATCTCTCGTACATTGTGGCAAAAGGTGTTCCCAATGTGTCTGGAACTATCAATGCTGCTGATGTGAAGAGATTCAAGCAACTCGACTCCCAATCAAAGAATATCATCTGTGGCCATCTGAGAAATGTTCAATATGGCAGAGTGAGTGCTTTAGGAAAATCAAAGCTTATCTATGAAAGATTTTCCAAGTTCAATGAAGGAGTGTCTACTCAACGTGACTCTCGAGTTGATGTTCTTTGCAATCTCTTCAATCTCTACAAAAGACTCGATAGTGAAAGCTATCAGCAAACCTTCGATCACCTCACTGATATCTCCAATGAGCTATAGGCTCTTGGGGCCAATAACATCACCGACCATGAGGTGGTGAAGAAATTGCTGAGATCTCTTGATTCTTCATTCGATACACTAGTTTGGATGATGCAAGAAAAAAGAGACTACAAGTTACTAGATCCTGCTGATATTCTTGAGACTCAATACTCAAGAATTCCAACAAGTTGAGAAAAGAGACCTCTATGGACCAAGCTCGGGACGACCTCGTGCGCTGAAGGAAAATGATGTTCGCTCATCTGAAGAAGAAGACTCTGATTGCAATCTTGGTGATCTTGTAGAACTTGGTCAGGAACTTGCTATGATCGTGAGGAAACTCCAGATGTTCTCAAGTCGTGACCAGTTTGAAAAGTCTTCAAGAAGAGATATGAGGAAATCGGAATCCTCATCTAAGGACTACTAGAAAAGAACGTGCCATAATGCAAGAAATCTGGTAACTACATTGTTGATTGTCCTCGCAGAGAGAAGGAATCAAAGAAGAAGAAATACAATGATGACAGTTCTCATGACTCGAATTAAAATAAGAAATCCTCAAAGTCCTCATCTTCAAAGTCCTTGTTGCACAAGAAGAACAGTTTCAGAAAGGCTCGGGCTTTCATTGGCAAGGAAATGGATTCTAATGAAGAATTTGAAGAATGTGATGAAGAGGACGGATCTGAAGAGGAGTCAGAGTCTAGTGTGGCAAGCCTAGAACTTGCTATCACTTCCGTCGGGAAGTCCATCTTCATCCTCGAAGAAAATGACAACGTCAATAACACTGATGACTGTGACGACAACTTTGCTCCCACCTATTTCTTCATGGTAAAAGTTTCCAAGGTACACAACCACACTTCCTCTTCTAACTCAATTAACTATGAACCTAATGACTATCAAAAATCCAGTTACTACAAGCTTGCTAATATAGCCCCTAAGCAACAAGCTGCTCTTAAAAACCTTCAGAAACAGCTAGACAAAAGCAATGACCTATTGAATGAGGAAATGAATAAGACTTGAATCTTGACTCGTGACGTTAAAAGTCTTTTTTCCAGGTTTTATAGTCTTAAGGATCGTCATGGCACCCTCTTGGCTGATCATGTGAAGTTTTCTTATGAATTTCTTCATAGAAAGAAAGATCTTAAGAAACTAAGGGTGTCTCAAGATGGTCTTCGAAGTGGAAATGATTCATTGCTTTCTCAGCAGATCAGTACCATGCTTGAAATGTGGTTACAAATTCATTCCACCATGCTTGAAATGCATCAAACGCGAATCTGCTAATTATTCACGTGAAAGTTCAAATGCTTCTATTGCTACAAATTCGTCAGCAGTATATGTGGTTACAAATTCCTCACTTGAGGAAACCACAAATGTCACTCACGAAAATGCAGGGTTGAAGGAATTGTATGTGATAGGCATTTACAAAAGCCTCAAAGGTCATCAAACACTTTGCGATGTGCTCAAAAAGAAGATTTTGAACAGAAACCCTAGCAAAGAGGCTATTGCATTTGAGAGGAAATTGAATGTTGATGGATCATATTGGAAACCTGGGCTATATCCCAAAACCTCATGGGTTGCTGCAAAAGGACCTCCAGTTGATCCATTTACTTTATCAGGCTTTGCATGTGAAACTTCATATTGCTGTGATGAGTCACTCTTCTCCAACTACAAACTATTCAAAAATCAAAATGGTGAAGTATTTGCTCGATATGTTGGAACTATCTCAGGATGGACCACCCTCGAGAAAATCTGGGTTCCCAAAAGCAACTTAGAAAGTCTTCATGTGAATGTCCTTATGACTGTTGGGGAACGTCGCATGGGAAACAAAAAATTTCCTACGCGCACGAAGACCTATCATGGTGATGTCCATCTACGGGAGGGGATGAGTGATCTACATACCCTTGTAGATCGTACAGCAGAAGCGTTAGTGAACGCGGTTGATGTAGTGGAACGTCCTCACGTCCCTCGATCCGCCCCACGAACAATCCCGCGATCAGTCCCACGATCTAGTACCGAACGGACGACACCTCCGCGTTCAGCACACGTACAGCTCGACGATGATCTCGGCCTTCTTGATCCATCAAGAGAGACGGAGAGGTAGAAGAGTTCTCCGGCAGCGTGACGGCGCTCCGGAGGTTAGTGATGACGTTGTCTCAGCAGGGCTCCGCCTGAGCTCCGCAGAAACGCGATCTAGAGGAAAAACCGTGGAGGTATGTGGTCGGGCTGCCGTGAAAAAGTTGTCTCAAATCAGCCCTAAAACCTCCGTATATATAGGTGGGAGGGAGGGGACCTTGCCTTGGGGCTCAAGGAGCCCCAAGGGGGTCGGCGAGTCCAAGGGGGAAGGCTCCCCCCCCCCAAACCGAGTTGGACTTGGTTTGGTGGGTGGGAGTCCTTCCTTCCCTTCCCACCTCCTCTCTTTTTTCTTCTTTTCTCTTTGATTTTCTTTCCTAGGCGCATAGGGCCCTTTTGGGCTGTCCCACCAGCCCACTAAGGGCTGGTGTGCCACCCTCAAGGCATATGGGCTTCCCCGGGGTGGGTTGCCCCCCCGGTGAACTCCCGGAACCCATTCGTCATTCCCGGTACATTCCCGGTAACTCCGAAAACCTTCCGGTAATCAAATGAGGTCATCCTATATATCAATCTTCGTTTCCTGACCATTCTGGAAACCCTCGTGACGTCCGTGATCTCATCCGGGACTCAGAACAACATTCGGTAACCAACCATATAACTCAAATACACACAAAACAACGTCGAACCTTAAGTGTGCAGACCCTGCGGGTTCGAGAACTATGTAGACATGACCCGAGAGACTCCTTGGTCAATATCCAATAGCGGGACCTGGATGACCATATTGGATCCTACATATGCTACGAAGATCTTATCGTTTGAACCTCAGTGCCAAGGATTCATATAATCCCGTATGTCATTCCCTTTGTCCTTCGGTATGTTACTTGCCCGAGATTCGATCGTCAGTATCCGTATTCCTATTTCAATCTCGTTTACCGGCAAGTCTCTTTACTCGTTCCGTAATACAAGATCCCGCAACTTACACTAAGTTACATTGCTTGCAAGGCTTGTTTGTGATGTTGTATTACCGAGTGGGCCCCGAGATACCTCTCCGTCACACGGAGTGACAAATCCCAGTCTCGATCCATACTAACTCAACTAACACCTTCGGAGATACCTGTAGAGCATCTTTATAGTCACCCAGTTACGTTGCGACGTTTGATACACACAAAGTATTCCTTCGGTGTTAGTGAGTTATATGATCTCATGGTCATAGGAACGAATACTTGACACGCAGAAAACAGTAGCAACAAAATGACACGATCAACATGCTACGTCTATTAGTTTGGGTCTAGTCCATCACATGATTCTCCTAATGATGTGATCCCGTTATCAAGTGACAACACTTGCCTATGGCCAGGAAACCTTGACCATCTTTGATCAACGAGCTAGTCAACTAGAGGCTTACTACGGACAGCGTTTTGTCTATGTATCCACATAAGTATTGTGTTTCCAATCAATACAATTATAGCATGGATAATAAACGATTATCATGAACTAAGAAATATAATAATAACTAATTTATTATTGCCTCTAGGGCATATTCCCAACAGTCTCCCACTTGCACTAGAGTCAATAATCTAGTTCACATCACCATGTGATTCCAACGAATCCAACACCCATATAGTTATGGGGTCTGATCACGTCTTGCTCGTGAGAGAGGTTTTAGTCAACGGTTCTGAAACTTTCAGATTCGTGCGTTCTTTACAAATCTTTATGTCATCTTATAGATGCTGCTACTACGTGCTATTCGGAAATGCTCCAAATATCTACTCTACTATACGAATCCGTTTCACTACTCATATTTATCCGGATTAGTGTCAAAGCTTGCATTGACGTAACCCTTTACGACAAACTCTTTAACCACCTCCATAATCGAGAAAAATTCCTTAGTCCATTAGTTACTAAGGATAAATTTCGACCGCTGCTAGTGATTCAATCATGGATCACTCTCTGTACCTCTCAACATACTTTGAGTCAAGGCACACTTCAGGTGCGGTACACAGCATGGCATACTTTAGATTCTACGGCTAAGGCATAGAAGACGACCTTCGTCTATTCTCTTTATTCTGCCGTGGTCGGGTTTTGAGTCTTACTCAAATTCACACCTCACAACGCAACCAAGAACTCCTTCTTTGCTGGTCTATTTTGAACTCTTTCAAAAACTTGTCAAGGCATGCATCTTGTTGAAACTTCTATTAAGCGCTTTCGATCTATCTCCATAGATCTTTGATGCTCAACGTTCAAGTAGCGTAATCCAGGTACTCCTTTGAAAACTTCTTTCAAACAACCTTGTATGCTTTACAGAAATTCTACATTACTTCTGATCCACAATATGTCAACCACATATACCTATTAGAAATTCTATAGTGCTCCCACTCACTTCTTTGGAAATACAAGTTTCTCATAAACCTTGTACAAACCCAAAATCTTTGATCATCTCATCAAAGTGTATATTCCAACTCCGAGATGCTTGCACCAGTCCATTGAAGGATCACTGGAGCTTGCATACTTGCTAGTATCTTTAGGATCGACAAAACCTTCTGGTTGTATCACATACAATGTTTGCTCAAGGAAACCGTCGAGAAAACAATGTTTTGACATCCTACGTGCAATATTTCATAAATAATGCATCAACAACTAACATAATTCTAACAGACTTTTAGCATCGCTACGAGTGAGAAAGTCTCATCATAGTCAACTGTTTGATCTTATCGAAAACATCTTTGCGACAAGTCGAGCTTTTCTTAATAGTGACTTATCACCATCATCGTCTGTCTTCTTTTAAAGATCCATTTTTACTCAATAGTCCTATGACCATCAAGTAGTTCTACCAAAGTCTACACTTTGTTTTCACACATGGATCCTTTCTCGGATTTCATGGCTTCCAGCCATTTGTCGGAATCTGGGCCCACCATCGCTTTCTCCATAACTCGTAGGTTCACTGTTGCTCAACAACATGACCTCCAAGACAGGGTGACCGTACTACACTGTAGCAGTACGCGACCTTGTCGACCAACGAGGTTTGTAGTAACTTGATTCGAAGCTCAATGATCATCATCATCTGCTTCCACTTCAATTGGTGTAGGCGCCACATGAACAACTTCCTACGCCCTGCTACACACTGGTTGAAGTGATGGTTCAATAACCTCATCAAGTTCTACTACCCTCCCACTCAATTCTTTCGAGAGAAACCTTTCCTCGAGAAAGGATCCGTTTCTAGAAACAAACACTTTGCTTTCAGATCTTAGATAGGAGATGTACCCAACTATTTTGGATATCCTATGAAGATGCATTTATCCGTTTGGGTTCGAGCTTATCAGACTGAAACTTTTTCACATAAGTGTCGAAACCCCAAACTTTCAAGAAACGACAGTTTAGATTTCTCTAAACCTCAGTCTATACTGTGTGATCTCAACGGAAATACGCGGTGACCTATTTAAAGTGAGTGCGGTTGTCTCTAATGCATAACCCATAAACGATAGTGGTAATTCGATAAGAGACATCATAGTATGCACCATACCAAATAGTGCATGGCTATGACGTTCAGACATATCATCACACTATGATGTTCCAGGTGGCATGAACTGCGAAACAATTTCCACATTGTCTTAACTGTGTACCAAAACTCGTAACTCAGATATTCATTTCCATGATCATATCGTAGACAGTTTATCCTCTTGTTACGACGAACTTCACTCTGAAACGGAATTGAACTTTTCAACATTTTAGACTTGTGATTCATTAAGTAAATACTCCTGTATCTACTCAAATCGTTAATGAAGTAAGAACATAATGATATCCACTGCGTGCCTCAGCACCCATTGGACTGCATACATCAAAATGTATCACTTCCAACAAGTTACTATCTTATTTCATCTCAATGAAAACAAGGCCTTGCTCATGTGGTATGATTCGCATGTCACTAGTGATTCGAAATCAGGTGAGTACAAAGATCCATCAGCATGGAGCCTCTTCATGCAATTTATACTAACATGACTCAAGTGGCAGTGCCACAAGTAAGTGGTACTATCATCATCAACTCGTATCTTTTGGCACCAATATCATGAACATGTGTAACACTACGATCGAGATTCAATAAACCATTGAAGGTGATTATTCAAGAAAATAGAGTAACCATTATTCTCTTTAAATGAATAATCGTATTGCAATAAACACGATCCAATCATGTTCATGCTTAACGCAAGCACCAAATAACAATTATTTAGGTTTAACACCAATCCCGATGGTAGAGGGAGCGTGCGACGTTTGATCATATCAATCTTGGAAACACTTCCTACACGTATCGTCACCTCGCCTTTAGCTAGTCTCCGTTTGTGCCGTAGCTTTCATTTCGCGTCACTAATCACTTAGCAACCGAACCGGTATCCAATACCCTCGTGCTACTAGGAGTACTAGTAAAGTACACATCAACATCATGTATATCAAATACACTTCTTTCGACTTTTGCCAGCCTTCTTATCTACCAAGTATCTTGAGTTGCTCCACCTCAGTGATTGTTCCCCTCATTACAGAAGCACTTAGTCTCGGGTTTGGGTTTAATCTTGGGTCTCTTCATTAGTGCAGCAACTGTTTTGCCGTTTCACGAAGTATCCCTTCTAGCCCTTGCCTTTCTTGAAACTTAGTGGTTTTACAAACCATCAACTATTGATGCTCCTTCTTTATTTCTACTTTCGCAGTGTCAAACATCGCGAATCGCTCAAGGATCATTGTATGTATCCTTGATATGTTATAGTTCATCACGAAGCTCTCACAGCTTGGTGGCAGTGACTTTGGAGAACTATCACTATCTCATCTGGAAGATTAACTCCCACTTGATTCAAGCGATTGTCGTACTCAGACAATCTGAGCACATGCTCAACGATTGAGACTTTTCTCCTGTGCTTTGTGGACAAAGAATCTTGTCGGAGGTCTCGTACCTCTTAACAAGGGCACAAGCATGAAATCACAATTTCATCTCTTTAGAACATCACTTATGTTCCGTGACGTTTTACAACGTTTTCGGTGCCTTGCTTCTAAGCCATTAAGTATTTTTGTACTGAACTATCGTGTAATCATCAGAAACGTGTATGTCGGATGTTCACAGCATCCACAGACGACGCTCGAGGTGCAGCACACCGAGTGGTGCATTAAGGACATAAGCCTTCTGTGCAGCAACGAGGACAATCCTCGGTTTTACAGACTCAGTCTGCAAAGTTTGCTACTATCAACTTTCAACTAAATTTTCTCTAGGAACATATAAAACAGTAGAGCTATAGCGCAAGCTACATCGTAATTCGCAATGAACATTAGACTATGTTCATGACAATTAGTTCAATTAATCATATTACTTAAGTACTCCCACTCAAAAAGTACATCTCTCTAGTCATTTGAGTGGTACATGATCCAAATCTACTATCTCAAGTCCGATCATCACGTGAGTCGAGAATAGTTTCAGTGGTAAGCATCTCTACGCTAATCATATCAACTATACGATTCATGCTCGACCTTTCAGTCTCATGTGTTCCGAGGCCATGTCTGCACATGCTAGGCTCGTCAAGCTTAACCCGAGTGTTCGGCGTGCGCAACTGTTTTGCACCCGTTGTATGTGAACGTTGAGTCTATCACACCCGATCATCACGTGGTGTCTCGAAACGACGAACTGCAGCAATGGTGCACAGTCGGGGAGAACACAATTTCGTCTTGCAATTTTAGTGAGAGATCACCTCATAATGCTACCGTCGTTCTAAGCAAAATAAGGTGCATAAAAGGATTAACATCACATGCAATTTATAAGTGACATGATATGGCCATCATCACGTGCTTCTTGATCTCCATCACCAAACCACCGGCACGATCTTCTTGTCACCAGCGTCACACCATGATCTCCATCATCATGATCTCCATCAACGTGTCGCCATTGGGGTTGTCGTGCTACTCATGCTATTACTACTAAAGCTACGTCCTAGCAAAATAGTAAACGCATCTGCAAGCACAAACGTTAGTTATAAAGACAACCCTATGGCTCCTGCCGGTTGCCGTACCATCGACGTGCAAGTCGATATTATCTATTACAACATGATCATCTCATACATCCAATATATCACATCACATCGTTGGCCATATCACATCACAAGCATACCCTGCAAAAACAAGTTAGACGTCCTCTAATTTTGTTGTTGCATGTTTTACGTGGTGACCATGGGTATCTAGTAGGATCGCATCTTACTTACGCAAACACCACAACGGAGATATATGAGTTGCTATTTAACCTCATCCAAGGACCTCCTCGGTCAAATTCAATTCAACTAAAGTTGGAGAAACCGACACTTGCCAGTCATCTTTGAGCAACGGGGTTACTCGTAGCGATGAAACCAGTCTCTCGTAAGCGTACGAGTAATGTCGGTCCAAGCCGCTTCAATCCAACAATACCACGAAATCAAGAAAAGACTAAGGAGGGAAGCAAAACGCACATCACCGCCCACAAAAACTTTTGTGTTCTACTCGAGAAGACATCTACGCATGAACCTAGCTCATGATGCCACTGTTGGGGAACGTCGCATGGGAAACAAAAAAATTCCTACGCGCACGAAGACCTATCATGGTGATGTCCATCTACGAGAGGGGATGAGTGATCTACGTACCCTTGTAGATCATACAACCGAAGCGTTAGTGAACGCGGTTGATGTAGTGGAACGTCCTCACGTCCCTCGATCCTCCCCGCGAACAATCCCGCGATCAGTCCCACGATCTAGTACCGAACGGACGGCACCTCCGCGTTCAGCACACGTACAGCTCGACGATGATCTCGGCCTTCTTGATCCAGCAAGACATACGGAGAGGTAGAAGAGTTCTACGGCAGCGTGACGGCGCTCCGGAGGTTGGTGATGACTTTGTCTCAGCAGGGCTCCGCCCGAGTTCCGCAGAAACGCGATCTAGAGGAAAAACCGTGGAGGTATGTGGTCGGGCTGCCGTGAAAAAGTCGTCTCAAATCAGCCCTAAAACCTCCGTATATATAGGTGGGAGGGAGGGTACCTTGCCTTGGGGCTCAAGGAGCCCCAAGGGGGTCGGCCGAGTCCAAGGGGGAAGGCTCCCCCCCCCCCAAACCGAGTTGGACTTGGTTTGGTGGGTGGGAGTCCTTCCTTCCCTTCCCACCTCCTCTCTTTTTTTTTCTCTTTGATTTTCTTTCCTAGGCGCATAGGGCCCTTTTGGGCTGTCCCACCAGCCCACTAAGGGCTGGTGTGCCACCCTCAAGACCTATGGGCTTCCCCGGGGTGGGTTGCCCCCCCGGTGAACTCCCGGAACCCATTCGTCATTCCCGGTACATTCCCGGTAACTCCGAAAACCTTCCGGTAATCAAATGAGGTCATCCTATATATCAATCTTCGTTTCCGGACCATTCCGGAAACCCTCGTGACGTCCGTGATCTCATCCGGGACTCCGACCAACATTCGGTAACCAACCATATAACTCAAATACGCACAAAACAACGTCGAACCTTAAGTGTGCAGACCCTACGGGTTCGAGAACTATGTAGACATGACCCGAGAGACTCCTCGGTCAATATCCAATAGCGGGACCTGGATGCCCATATTGGATCCTACATATTCTATGAAGATCTTATCGTTTGAACCTCAGTGCCAAGGATCCATATAATCCCGTATGTCATTCCCTTTGTCCTTCGGTATGTTACTTGCCCGAGATTCAATCGTTAGTATCCGCATACCTATTTCAATCTCGTTTACCGGCAAGTCTCTTTACTCGTTCCGTAATACAAGATCCCGCAACTTACATTAAGTTACATTGCTTGCAAGGCTTGTGTGTGATGTTGTATTACCGAGTGGGCCCCGAGATAACTCTCCGTCACACAGAGTGACAAATCCCAGTCTCGATCTATACTAACTCAACGAACACCTTCGGAGATACCTGTAGAGCATCTTTATAGTCACCCAGTTACGTTGCGACGTTTGATACACACAAAGCATTCCTCCGGTGTCCGTGAGTTATATGATCTCATGGTCATAGGAACAAATACTTGACACGCAGAAAACAGTAGCAACAAAATGACACGATCAACATGCTACGTCTATTAGTTTGGGTCTAGTCCATCACATGATTCTCCTAATGATGTGATCCCGTTATCAAGTGACAACACTTGCCTATGGCCAGG
Source organism: Hordeum vulgare subsp. vulgare (assembly GCF_904849725.1). Lineage (NCBI taxonomy): Eukaryota > Viridiplantae > Streptophyta > Magnoliopsida > Poales > Poaceae > Hordeum > Hordeum vulgare. The sequence goes on along the minus strand of NC_058520.1, from coordinate 292,558,126 downwards.
AAACCTTGACCATCTTTGATCAACGAGCTAGTTAACTAGAGGCTTACTAGGGACAGTGTTTTGTCTATGTATCCACACAAGTATTGTGTTTCCAATCAATACAATTATAGCATGGATAATAAACGATTATCATGAACTAAGAAATATAATAATAACTAATTTATTATTGCCTCTAGGGCATATTTCCAACAATGACACCACAAGTGAAGAATGGGGACCCCAGATCAAATTCCTGAAGTGGACCAGAGTCTTCATGAGGATCAAATTCCACATATGGTCAAAATTCTGCTCGTACTCATGCTAATGCTTCTGGTATATAGGGAAACCACAAGGGACATGAATATGTGCACTATTTCTTAAATCACTATGTTCTTAATTCCTCGTAGAATTTCTGTGTGTATTCATTTGAGTACTCTAACCCCCTCGTGTGAAACAAAGTGCATTAGCTTCAATGCCAAAATTCTCTTATGGTGCTCGCAGGACGATGAACTCTTTGCCACCCCTTCAGATGTGGCTGGTGAAGAAATTGAACTAATCTCTTCTGCAGGTCAGGTCTCCAGATGAATATGATCATCTGAAGAATTTGCTGGAGACCTAAGGAAATTCTTGATAGGACGCAAGCTAATCTTGATGAAATGTTTATCATTTCACACGTCCTCATGTTGTTTTAACTCTATGTGATGAAATTCAAATCTGATGAATTGGATACCATATTCTTCACTCTGAAGCACATGAGATGGCCAGGAATACTAATTCATCTGCAGGATGATAGCGCAAAAACCACAGAGTGGGTTCTAGACAGTGGATGTACAAATCACATGACTGGTGACAATACTTTATTCATGAACATCCCAATGACTCCATCACCACTCAAGCATGTCACCTATGCAGACAAAGGAAGAAAGCAAGGTATCGGCCCTCGGTAAGGTGGCTATATCCAAGGACCGACACGTGGACAAAGTCATGCTTGTAAAATCCCTTGGGTTTAACCTCATGTCACTCTCAATGCTTTGTGATCTTGATATGATTTTCTATCTTTGGAAAATACCGATGTGTAGTCATCATGGAATCTGACAAATTGTAATCCCTTCGAAGGCTTTAGGAGAGGAGACTTGTACATTATCGATTTCTCTACACGTCCACAACTGGCCACACATCTACTTGCAAAAGGACCAGAGGGCTGGCTATGGCATCGACAACTTGGTCATGCAGGCATTAGGAATCTGCACACACTAGCAAAGAAGAAGCATGTCATTGGCATCGAAGGTGTCAAATTCCTCAAGGATCATCTGTGTGGGGCTTGTGAGTCAGGAAAGATGACCAGATGCAAGCACTCCTCGAAGACTATCATGACCACCACTCGTCCTTTTGAATTTCTTCACATGGACCTCTTTGGACCTACTCATTATGCTCCTCTAACCAATGCAACATTACTATATGGCATTGTCATTGTTAATGATTATTCTCATTACACTTGGGTGCATATTATCCTTTACAAAACTAAAGTGCAGGAAGTCGTCAAACAATTTTCCTCAAGGGCCTCGACGAACTTCAGCGTCAAGACCAAGCACATTAGGAGTGATAATGGGACAGAATTCAAGAACACTAGTCTTGATGACTATATTGATCAACTTGGTATTACTCGTGAGGTGTGTCTCCCTTATACTCTTCAATAGAAAGGCGTCATGGAGCGCAAGAACATGACTCTTGTTGAAATGGCTCGCACTATCCTTGAAGAACATCAAACTCCTCATTGCTTCTGGCCTAAGGCAATCAATACTGCCTACCACATCATCAACAAAGGTATATCTTCACAAATTCTTCTAGAAGACCTCATATGAACTCCTCACTCACAAGAAACCCAGTGTAATTTATTTCAAAGTCTTTGGTGCAAGATGTTGGATTCGCGATCCTCACCACAGTTCAAAATTTGCACCAAAAGCACATGAGGATTTTTTGCTTGGTTACGGAAAGGACTCGCACGCCTACGCAGTCTTTAACAACTACCACAACAAAGTTGTTGAAACTGTAGATGTGTGGTTCCATGAAACTAAAGGCTCGCAAAGAGAGCACCCGCCTCCTGTGCTAGATGAAATGCCACCTGAGGAATCTATTAGGTTCAAGGCTACTGAAGATATCATCCCCACTGAAGAACAACCGCATGTTGAAGAAGTCATCCCAAACAACATAGAAATTCGGGCTGGTGCACCTGAGGAAATTGTTGTGGATCAAAGTCCTCAACCCGATCAGAGTCTTCAATCCGTGCATCCAAGGATCGCAAAACAAAATCCTCGATGACATCAATGCACCAGTTCCCCTCGCTCGCTCAAAAGCTTCACATTGAGCTAACTTTTGTGGGCATTCTTCCTTCGTGTCTATCACTGAACCCTCAAAAGCTGATGAAACCTTCATGGAACCTGAGTGGATTCAAGCAATGCAAGACGAACTTCATCAATTCAAGCTTAACAATGTGTGGGAACTTTTGATGAAACTTTCCATCATGCATTTAAATTTCCTAATGATATATGTCAAATTCTTGCATGGATTACAAGATATAGGGGGAGATCTCCACGATATAAATCCTTAATGTACATTTGCAGTCCAAAGAAAAAACCTCAAATATGCACATCTTCAGGGGGAGTTTCTCTATATCTTGCAATCGAATTCCTCAAACACTTTACTTACACTTCATATTATTATCCCCGTTGAAAAATTAACCTGTTTGTCATCAATCACCAAAAAGTGGGAGATTGTAAGTGCATCTAGTGCCCCTTAGTGATTTCGGTGTATTGAAGACTTATAGGTTAAGAGACTAATATGTTTGTGAGTGTACACAGGATCTATAAGTTGCTGAGGAGTTTGAGTTATACAAAGAATATCGACCCCTAAAAATGTATGTCTTGAGTTTTAGGATTTGGTATTTCCTCAATGACTTTGAAAGTGAGGAATTTGGTGTGCCCGTGAAGAAACTGATATGAGGACTTTCAAGCATGAATACTTTTGTTTTCGTAGTTTCATTTCCTGTCTTCGAGTCATAGGACCACCATACTCTTAAAGTGGGTCAAGGTAAAACTAAGAAAACGTTTCCAAGTGATGCTCATCTCAAAGACTACACATACAAATCCTTTGATGAAGCCTTTGGAAATCTTTTACAATTTTGTCAAATTCTTCAGTGAAAAAGGCGAAGAGCTTCTGGTATCGGAGGAATTTTCTCTAACTGAGGAGTTAGGTTTTTCGCCGGTGTGAATTACCTACCAGTGAGGGACATGAGTGACATGAGTACTTTCATAGTTGAAAGGTTCCGACCGTTGCTACGCCACACGCGAGCTATCCCCAACCTTATCCACATAACGGTCTTATCATTGGGGCATTTATGTTAAATCATGTCGGGATTGCTCCCGGTCTATAAATAGTAGCCCCCCATAAATACTAGCTGGTTGGCTACTCTGCGAGAGAATAGACACTTGTCGTTTGAGAGAAACCCATTCCTCGAAGACTTTGAGAGAAAATCTTCAGTGAGGCAAAACCCCAAACACCTAAACCAAAACCCAAAATAACGCCAAGGTGATCGAGCATCACTCGAGAGATTGTTCCTGTGTGGGGTCGAAACTTGTTACCTTTGAGGACTGTGCATCCTCGAGACGGTTAGGCTTCATGGTTCAGAGCATCCAACAGTCAATTATGGATTGTGGGGTGACCGAGTTTTTGAGGGTTTGGAAGTCTTCCTTGAAGACATACCATGAGTGTTGGGCGAGGACTGTGTATCCTTAGCTCAAGGAGAATACAGTAAGGATTGTGTGTCTTGGGACTTTGTGTCCTTTGGTTTAAATACCAAGCTGCTCCAAACTAGACGTACAACTGTCACATCAGTTGGAACTGGGTCATCAACCACTGCCTTCATCGAGTACTTGGTTCTATTTCCTCAACCCTTTCATTTCCTAAGTTGTATGTTGATGAAACTGATTGTTACTATTTGAAGAATTTGACTAAAGACTTTCACAATTTACTCACCCCAAATTCTTCACTTTACTTGTTCTTCACCAGCATATCCTAAACATGCTACTTGTGCAAACCGAATGCTTCGTTTCACTTTAATACTATGCTATTGCTGCTTTCCAGACTTGCCTGAGTACTTAATCCGCTGCACGCATTTCATGAATGAGGAATTTCCTCAAAAGAAATTTCCTCAGTGACGAATTCATAAAAATCGCCTATTCAACCCCCCTCTAGTCGATATAAGACTATTTCAATTTTAGATCTAGTGGAAAACTTGGGATACAAAAAAATTCCCCTAGCCTCTCTCAAATTCTAATCTATCATTGTTTCCTTTTGTATATTGTCTTGAGTGTCCCGAGAGATCCGTAAGTCCAAATTTGGCGTTCTTTATATGCATTAGCATCGTTTCCATTTGTAGCATCCATTTTATTCATGGTCATGCATGCACAAATAATTAATCTTGAGGTTCCATCGAGAATGTAAATAACTAAATAACTTGCATGTAAATATGACTAGTGTAGGATTGCCATGCTAAATTCACCACATCATCATGCATCATAATTGTTTGTGCATTATACCATAGTTGTGTGTTTATTGGATGTTGTCATTTCCTTTGGGTAGCATCGAGTGCCGATAATGAGTATGAGGAACCTATAGAGAGCGCATTCGAAGAGCAAGCTTACTATTCCACCGAAGAAGCGCAAGGCAAGATGATCATTACCCTCGATATTGTTTCTAATTTTTCCATGATAGTTGTCTCATTTCTACCGCTATGTCTCGCTGCCTACCATTGTATGTCAAGCCTACCAACTTGCCATGATAAGCCTCTAACCCTCCACATTCTAGCAAACCATTGTTTGGCTAAGTTACCGCTTGCTCAGCCCTTCTTATAGTTGTAGGTGCATGTAGATCCATGTGATAACATGGATATCTTTAGGATATCACATTATTCTTGCTATTTGATTTAATGAACATATATACTTGGCAAGAGGTGGAAGTCTTGGCCTTTTTCTTGGTGTTTTGTTCCACCTTTGCTGCCATAGTTTCTGATTACCGGTGTTATGTTCCATATTGAGCGCTCCTGACATGCTTGGGGTTATTATGGGGACCCCCTTGAACATTCATCTTGGGATAAAAATCTTTCAGCAAGGCTCAACATTGGTACTACATTTGCTAATAACTAATTAAAACTGCATTGGGAGTAGCTACCCCATGGATAATTAATCAATCAAGTGGGCGAGTGCTTCTGATGAGTGATAGTCCAAAATAGAGCAACATATTAACGCCGTCCGGGGCAACTCCTTGATTGGCAGGGTAACCATAGCTCATCCGTCCTGTCCTGGGAACGAGATATGCGGCTCCTATCAGGATCGTCAACATGTTGAGAGGTTCTGTTGGATTTGTTTTACCTTTAATGAATGCCTTGTGCAACCAGACTTCGAGGATACTTTCGGCTATCTCGAGGTTGAGATTTTCTACCACACCTGGTGGCTAGTTTGTGATGGATGAGTTGGAGCACCACTGTAGGGTTGATTATTTTGAAAAGTCGTGCCCACGGTTATGTGGCAACCTAGAAAGTGTTTAACACTCGGTTACAGCAAACACGAAGTAAACTCAATTAAAATACACCAACCGTGTGCATAATCGTGACCATCTCTTTTCGAGGGAGATCGGGTAGAGAATATGGTAGGGTTATGTTTGAATCGTAAGTGGGTGTTCAGGATCACTTCTTGATCTCATCTCTCCTTTGTAAAATGATGAAGGTATTGTCAGACAGGTTTCATGTTCTGATCCACATTGAGGTGGTGCTCAGCGAGTTATCTTGGCACACCATGCATGTGAGAAGGTTTGCATGCAAATATGTCCTGATTCTCAAGTATGAACTCGATGAGTGCGCTTTCCTACTTGGGATCCATGCGTGTCCCAATGGTGAATTATTGGGACGAATCACCCGAAGTGAAATCAACTTGCTTCGTATCCTCGATGGCTTAAATTTGAGAAAAGGGTCATACTCCATGGTGGGCTTCTTGAGGGGGTCATGTGTGCCGGGTCAACATTAGTTGTGTATAATTTCAAGTCTTTTGTTGTGGAAGCTGATTCAGCACAGGCTACATCTCCTTCCTCACACTCCTAAGCAATTTTCCGACTTCCATCAACAGTAAGATTGTAGTTTGTCTCGTACTCACAGGGGGGTCAGTAGCAGGATTTTGTTGTCACATTGTAATGCCCAATATGCAGTCCTATCCTTGTAGAAACTTGAAAGTCTCAACTTGGATATAAGTGCATATCAGAGACACTTTAACAAGGTGGATATAGTCACAAATACTTGTACTGAATAGAAGAGAAGACAAGATATTGGCTTACACACGCCACAAGCTACAACATGAATATCTTAATACATCAATACATAGCAATCAACATCTAGAAGAGCAGGATTCGAGTACAGATGAAAACAAAAGAAAAAGAGATGACTTCTACCCTTCTAATTCTAAGCTACGAGCCTAGAACCCATCCTATGATCGTAGAAGAAGAAGAACTCCAAATAAAACAAGCATCTCTCTCACGTCAAAGCATCGCATTATCTTTCCATGCATCTATTGTTGTAGTAGTCTCTCTGCCACGGGGACACATCAGTCTCATTACCAAGGGTATCAAGACTAGAAAAGCTTAATGGGTGAGGAATGGTTAGGTGGTGAGGCAGCATCACACACTAAGCATTTCTCATCTGGCTAACTTACGAGTACAGGAATAAGAAGAGGGTTCTATGCATCAACGAATAAGTACTAGTATTGTGGAAGAAGTGATCTTCAACACCTACTTACGAGTCATTCATAACCCCATCGTGTTCTCTTGATGAACTGCCTTGAAAAGACACAATCATGGTTATGCACACTGTTGGTGTATTTTAATTAACTTTACTTCAATTTTTCTACATTTGGGTATAATAAATTTTCCAAGTTGCCACACAACAGCGGGCATAGATTACCGAAAGATTTAAACCTGCAGGGGTGCACCAACTCGTTCATCACAAATTAACCACAAGCTAAGGTGGAAGACCTCCACCTCGAGATAGCCCAAAGCATCCTTGGAATCCCTGTGCACAAGATATTTCGTCAAAGGCAAAAAAATCCAGCAAGGCCTCCAAACCTATCGACGATCATGATAGGAGTCGTGTATCTTGTTGTTAGGACACGACGGATATGCAAAGGCTACGATTAGTTGATACCCAAGTTTCCAAGGGATTGTCGCAGGCTGCTATGTAGGGAGTCCAACAGTCAAGAGAAGCACTCGGCGGTTTGTTGATTAATTATCCACGGGTGCCGGCAGGTCCCTATGCAAGTTTTATTAGGTTAGCGAATGGTAAAACCAATGTTGGGACTTGTTGGAATGATTTTTGTTGGAATCGGGGCTCCGCAGACCCAGAAAAGTAGGAAATCTGGGGTTTGCTCGCTATCCTACCTTGTTATACCTCCCAACTTCACTGCGACTCTCTGATGGCTCCAGCTAAGGAAAGCGAACAAAAACACACGAGCAGTTTACTCGAGTTTAGGCCACCTTGCAGTGTAAAACTCTACTCCTGCTCGTCTGGATTGCTTGAGGTGGAAGATGAGTACAAAGGCGGGTTCTTGCCCTAGTGGAGATTGTGGATCCTTGCTACGGAGGTCGGGCTTCTCTTTTATAATGGCATTGGTCGTCTTCCCCCCAAACCACTCGGCGGGAAGGGTTGCCACAACGGGCATTTCGAAAGGGGACACGATTGTAGTCCACCGTGACAAAAGTGGTATTCGTCTGCCAAAGCTCTTCGTCATGACGCACATGTGGGCTTGGGGGTGTCTCCATCCCATCGATCCCCCAGCCTTGGTCCTCTTGCACCAAATGGGGAACCTTTGGGGTCGCTTTGAGAGCCCGCCAGCTGTCCCCACTTCCTTAGCACGAAAGTGGAAAGCCCTCCTGTCCGTGCCCGCTGGCATCGTTCATGCGTTGCCTGCACAACTTGCATCACCCATGTGGAGACAGAGGGTCATGAGACCCTGCTAGGTCTCCCTTGATGAGCCCGCCCCGCGAGAGCCTCTGGGTGGCCTCAGGGTGCGTCCTTGCAGCAGGCGACCTCTCGTGGTCCTTGGCGATGATCCTAGTGAGGGTCTTCCATGTTGGGCTTGCCGATGGATCGAACCAGGCCTGTGTAGCGCGTTGCACCTAGGGTCGCAGGCCTACGGGCCTGGGTACCCCCGGTACCAGGGGTCCGACAGTAGCCCCGGGCATGCATCATCAATGACTCCGCCGGATGGAAGGGGCAAAGCAGCACGGGCCCCAATCACGTGTAGGTCAGGCTCGACGCGTAGCACGCGGAGGGTCGTTGGGATCTTCTCCTTACTGCAATGCTTTGGGAACCGCCCGGAGTTAGTTGACGTAAAGGCTGCGTGCAGGGCCAACCATCATTGCTCTCTTGATCAATGACACCCATGTGCGCCACCCTTCCCACGGAATATTGCTCCTTGGGCCGCGACACGAGTGGTCTGGCCTATTGGAGGAACGAGGCGACACGATCCATAATCATTCGAGGGTCAGGCCTGGCACGTGGCGCACGATGGAGCGCAAGTGGCCTCCACTTCCCGCAACGCCTCGAGGACTGCAGTCGCGGCTATAAAACCTCCACACTCGTGGGGAGGAGCTGCCACCACACTACTTCTTCCTTCTGCCTTCCTCCCGTGTTGCTCCGCCACTCTTGTGCGAAGGTCGCCTTATTCCTCTTTTCCCTCTTCCCATGGGGACCGGGAGGGGTTCCCAAGAGCTGAAGCGCTCGCGGGGCCCTCGGAGCCACGGCCGGCCCAAACGAGACGGCGCTAGGCTAGCGGCGACGTGTAAGTGCACAATTGTCGTTGCCTTTTCTTGCGTACTTTGCCAAGCTCGACAAATCTGATAAACAAATTGTTAGGGCGCCAATGCCCAAGAGGAGCCGGGATGTATTGTTGGGGCGTCCACGCGCGCGCCGCCTCCTGGTGAGGCCTCCACCTCTGTGCTCGGCTTGACGAGGCCCAAGGGCGTAGCCCCTTCGAGGCGATAACAAGGCCCCGGTGCAGCATGGCCCAGACCACCACATCAGCTTCTCCGAGCACCTGGCGCGAGGCGGATATGGACCTCACAGAGGTGGTTGTCATCGAGCGGGAAACGGACCTGGCCCTCCGTGAGCAAGAGGCCTCCTGGACCGCCTACGATCAGGAGGCGGAGCTCGAGCGTCTCGAGGCCCTGGAGAGCAACGTTCTCACGGACGAGGCCGCCCTTGCGGCGGTGCATGAGGAAGCCCTCACCAATGTGGAGGCGAGGGTGGCCCGAGAGAGTGCGGCCACCCTGTAGGTGTATCATGACGAGCTCACCCGACTGGAAAATCGGCTCCAACTCAAGTGTGACATGCTCTAGGAGGAGGTGGGTGCGCTCAGGGCCCAGCAGCAGGATGCCCAAGCCGATCTCCAGGCCGCCCTCAAGGAAGAGGAGGGCACTAAGGAGGAGCTGGCATCGCTTCAGGGCCAAGTTAGGGAAGCCGCCAATGCCGTGCAGGCAGCTAGGGACAACGCGGCGCATGCACGGCTAATGGAGGTGCAGCACACCAAGCAGTTCTTGGAGCTTGCCCATCACACGAATGGTGCACTCCGCCGCTTTGTCGAGGACGCCCCAGCGCTGCTGTGTGCGCATGGTGATGGGGGCTACCTCGACTTCTTCCTCAAGGTGGTGGAAGTGCTGGAATCGGGTGTCTCGAAGGTGGACGAAGACATCGAGTCCATCACACGTGACCTCCTGGACAGCACGCTGACGCACGTCTTCCCCACCTGTGCTACCAAGACCCCGCATTTGACCTCCCCTTCGTGATGGAGACGGTACCCGCGGAGCTCGAGAGCCCTCTCAGAGACGAGGTGCGCGAGCACATGGAATCCCTGCTCGAGCAGTTCATCCACGCGGCAACCGCTGAGGAGAGTGACAGCCTCGGCGTCGGGGCCTCCAGGGGCCACGACGAGGACAGTGCTTCCTCTGCTTAGGCTCTTCTATCCCTTTCGTGTTGCACCAAGAATCACTTGGCCTTGGGAGGGCGCCAGACATTATGTAACATAGTTTTGCCTAAAGTTGTAGTTGCTTTTTATGCTCGAGGTGCCTTTGTCCCTTCCACGAGGTCCGGTGTTTCCCTTCGTGTGTTTCCCGCGCTCTGGCTAGCGGGGTCCCATAGCTTGTAGCTCCCGAGGCCCTCACCCCTGACGCGTGATGAGGTCCTCGAGGCGACAGCCCTGAGTGCTTATTAGCACTTGCCCTTACCTGTATGGGTCGTTATCTCGCATTCCCTTGGCCATCCTACCCAACGAAGCCCTCGGGGGCGGCCTCTCGGAGTGGCCCCGTGGGGGTGCCATGAAGCCCCTAACGACGGTTGCTTGTGAGAGCCTCTCGAGGCTCGTGCCCTTGCGAGGGCCTTGTCCTCGCATCTTGGTGATGGACCAATCCTAAGCCATGGCATGCGCGGCGAGGTCGCGAACAGATGTTCGTGGGCTTCCCCCGGGCCCGCGGGCCGAGTAGAGTAGCCCGCGGACGTGCGATGGGCGCGCTTCAGCTAGCGAGAGGAAACAGGATCATGCGGGCACTCTTCATCTGAGAATCGAGAACGACATGTGGCACACGATGGGGCGCAGGGCACTCCCACTTCCCCATGATGCCTCGGCAATCGTCCGGTGCTGACATTAATCATGCATGAAACACGAGGCCATCATTGCTCCATTTACCTTCCGCCCGCTGAATGCGGGCAAGGTGGCGCGGGCTCAATACCCACTAGGGGGCTTCATATAAGGGCAGGGGGAAAGGGTCTCCTACCCCAACCTCCTCATCCTTGATCTTTGCTCTTGCTTGACGTCGCTGCAGCGATGGCACCAGTGAAGAGATCCTCTGCCACCGAGAAGGAGAAAGCAGTAAAGTGGTTAGCGGGTGCACCATGGTCGGCGACGGGAAGAGTCTTCCCTCGTGTACCCGCCATCGCGCTCGATGCACCTCTCAGGATATGTGGGCGCTCCCCGCCGGGGGCTCGTGCCGGCCTGAGTAGTCACATGAGGGGTTCTGTTCGTGCGCGTGGTAGACGAGACGGTCGTGGACGGGGTCGGCAGAGTGGCATACACACCCAACATCCCATGTTGCAAAGTACCTACACCGAAACGGCCCGTGAGTTCATCGTACGCGTGGAAGGCAGACCTCACAACTGGCTCCAGCTCCTGGACTCTTTCACGGAGGAGATGGAGGAGCACGCGCCCATGGGACTCTGGCTGTAGCCAGACGACTGCTACAACGGGCCTACTTGGGTGGTAAGGGAGTCAAACTACCTCTGCATCATGTTCCTAGGGCATGGGTGGAAGTCGTTCTCCCTTGCCCAAGGTTTACAGGAAGGGCACGTCCTCCACTTCAACTGTGATGGGGCCGCCATGCTCTTCATGAAGGCCTTCGGAAGCGCCGACGGTCGCTTGCACTTCTGCATGGAAGGCAATAGTAATGCTGGCAGCAGCCCCTCCGACACAGAAGACCACGGCAGGTCCTCCTTCAGGGGGAGTGAGGGTGATAGTGACTCTGATGGCTCCCCGGGTGCCCACGTCAAGGAGGAGGAGGACTCAGACTAAGCGCACATGACACCAGCATTGAGGTCCCCGATGGTGGTGCTTCGAGAGCCTCGTCTTCTTCCTTTTGCGTCCCCTTCCCTTTCTTGTAATGCAACATGCTAGCCCCGTGGGGCGTGTAAAAATGGGTTATGTCCTTCGTGCTTCAATGCTAATTTGGGTCAAAAATAAAGTTCTCCTTGGTACTCTTTGTTGAACTCGGACCCTCTCCAAGATTATCCCAATGCCTCGAGTTGCTGAGGCCCAGCCCCCGAGCATAAGTACGAGGGCTCCTGAGGCATGGCACTCAGGGCTCATCTTTAGCGGGTGAGCGGCTCGCGCGAGGGGTCGCTGCTTGCGGCGCCAGCCTCGCGAGGCCCTTGAGGGAAGTTCCATAGAGGAAACGCCTTGTCCCGATGGTACGCGCTTGCCCACTTGCATTTATGTGTTATGTGAGAAGTATAGGCCCCAAGGGCCTTGATGAGGTGACGTGCGCATGGGTGTGCCTGCGAGCCAGAACACAGTTCTCTAGGTTGCCAGCACCGCCGGGGTAGAGCCATGCAAAGGCACAACATCCATCCCCCGAAAGCGTGAGGCCCAAGGTAAAGCTAGCGTGCGTGTGTCGATTGGGGAAACCTACGGCTGCAGACCAAGGGCCTTCCACCCTAAGGTGGCGCGGCGCCCAGAGGCATTCTTCATTGTCTTTTCCCCAGCGAGATGCATGGGGCTTCCAATTGGTGTGGGCATGGTAATACGAGAGAAAACCAATAAAAAATCACGAAAACCAGAAGAACAAGACCTTCATTGAAACCCAAGGCGAACTTGTTTACGAGCCCAAAAATGGGAGGTGCGGCTGTCAAGTCCAACACGGGTCAGCCTGGTGAGCTCGTCCACAGGTTGAAGAAATATAGGAAGAGAAGCGGCGGCCGTATCTAGCACCGGTCAACCTTGAACGAAATGTGACTGCAGTATCCAGCACGGGTCAGCCTAAAACAAGTGTGATTGCCATTTCCAGCGTGGGTCAGCCTAGGTTAGTTGCATCCCGCGGGATGTCTTCTTCAATCATTCCCTAGGCACGATGTAAGGGGCTTCCACTAGGGCGTGGCCATAGTCGCGGTTCGACAGTCATTCCGCCAGCACGGAGCATAGGGACTTCCACTTGGGCATGGGCAGGAGCCCTCTATCGAGGCTCTAACACGGTTCGTCGTGGGCTTCCAATTAGGAGGCTCCAAGCGTATACAGCCCACTCATTCTTACGTGAGAATGTCACGGCTGACGATGATTGGGTGCACACCCCAGGACAAAGCTCGGGAGTGCCTAACCCGGTCTTCACGCGCTTTAGTGTGTTCCAGTGTAGGAGTGCGTATGTCGGCGCCGTGCTCCTCTGGCCCAAACATGGGCGCCATCGCGTACCACGTGTCGACAAGAGCGCGTCATTAGGCGAGTTGTTGCAGGACACAACAAGGCACCTGCCCCATGGCATCGCGAGCAGAGACGCATCCGCTCCATGTGCCCGCAATGGTTCTTCGGGAGGGTGTGACACTAAGGAACTTAGAGATATGACTAACACGGGTGGCCAGCCCGCAAGCGAGAGGTCATTCACTTAGATTTCCCGGTGCTGCGAGGACAAGTCCTGACACAGACGTTGTGTCTAACCCCCACAGCGGAACAATCACGAGGCGGTTGCAGGGGCACGCCAGCCCCCGGCAGTGAAGAGATACTAGAGTTTATTATTTAGACAACGACACCATCTCAAGTGAAGGTTAATCAAGTTCGTTACATATCCAGGAAACACCCGCTTGGGGCGATGCAAAATACAACAAATTTCTTGATTCGAACAACCCAAAAAGTCACCTGACGACCAGGCTCCCACGGGCGCGTCAGGCCGCTTGACGTTACCTATCGTGGGGGTCTACCCCTCTGGTGGGGGCGGCTGGCTCCTGAGACTTCATGAACCCGCGGGGTTCCGACACTTCATGAGGCGTGCATGGCCCACACTCTATAGCTTGTTGATCTCCTGAGCAGTGAACTCCTATGCCCTTGCCGCTTGGCGCCACACTCCCGGCTCGTGGGCGGGTGCATGGCAGGACCCGCCTCCATGGGCCCCCCAAGCACTCCCTCGTCACAACGACAAAGACAATCGTCTCCAGGTTGGAGCCCCCGAGCCCGGCCTCACGAGGGTGCCCGACGCGACCTCCTATGCCGGAGGGAGGCGCACCATCTTGGAGCATGAAGCCCATGATACCAGCGTTTGAGGCGACACCCTTCCCCAGGGGGCATGGCCCTGCTGGCATGACGGTGCCATCCTAGGGGTGCATGCCGCAAGGACACCCACGCCGAGCGTCTTCGTGAGGAGACTACTTCCACTGCCGCCGAGGGGTTGGTCGAATCGGTCCTGGTGAGGGTGGTCCCCAGGGTCGTCCTCCGCCGCTGCCGCAGTCACCTTCGTACTCGGGAACATGGCGATGTGGTTCCGACGCCAGATTGCGCGCTCACTACGAGAAGACCCGATCGCCCGGTAGTCCTCCGTGTTGTGGGTGCACGTGTTGTGGTGGGCTCAGAACATCTCGCTGACCCTTTCGAGCGCGCCGCCGCAAGGGCCCGGTGGTGGGCCAAAGCTAGTCACCAGGACCCAGAGGAGCAGGAGCATAGGGCGAGGCGGACCCTGCTTGGGTCCCTCAGACTAGGGATCGAGCGAACCATCTCGCAGCGGAGGAGGCGGTTCACTAGTCGAGCCCCCCGCTTCTAGCATCGATGCCCAAAGTGGGGCATAGGTTACCAGGGCCCTCCTGGCGAAGGTGACGAGCTCGGCGATGTGGTCTGCCCAGGCGTCGTATCCCCTGTCCGTCGGGCGATGGCGCAGCAGTTCGCTTGCCATGAGCAGCGCATGCTGCACGTTCAGGTCTCCCACGTGGACAAAGGTTGAGGCAGACATCGCGAGGGACGCCACGGGACAGCCTCCTTGCTGCACCAGGGGCCGCAAGGAGCCTAGTTGCTCGCGGGCAGCATGGGCGACGATGGTGGTCACTGCGACACTGGTGGGTCGGTGACGGTGCCCAACACCGAGCGCTCGGGGCACGCGCGACGAGCGTCAGCCATTGGGTCGGTGAAGATAGAGACAAAACTAGAGTACGAGGATGGTTGCGCACCCCTACGTGGCATGCCAAATGTCAGAATCGGGGCTCGCAGACCGAGAAAGGTTCGAACTCTGATGTGCGCTCGCTCCCCTACCCTGTTCTGCCTCCCAATTTAACTGCTACTCTCCGATAGCTTGAGCTAAGGAAAGTGAACAAGAACACACATATAATTTACCGAGTTTTAGACCACCTTGCGATGTAAAACCCTACTCCTGCTTCTCTAGATTGCTTGAGGTGAAACACGAGTACAAAAGCAGGTTCTTGCCCTAGTGGAGACGATGGATCCTTGCTACGGAGGTCGGGCCTCTCTTTTATACTCGCCTTGCTCCTCTTCCCTCCCCCCCCCAAAAACTCTCGGTGAGAAGGGTTGACACAACGACCATTTTGAAAGGGGACAAGACTGTAGTCCACCATGACAAAAGTGTTCTTTGCCTGCCAAAGCTCTTCGACGTGATGCACAGGTGGTCTCAAGAGTGACCTCCGTCACACCAAGCCCCCATCCTCGGTCCTCTTGCACCAAATGGGGAACCTTTGGGGGTTGCTTTGGGAGCCCGCCAGCTAGCCCCGCTTCCTTACCACAAAAGTGGAAAGCCCTCCTGTCCGTGCCCGTTGGCATCACTCTTGCGTCACATGCGTAGCCTGCATCACTCATGTGGAGGCACAGCGTCCCAATACCCTGTCAGGTCACCCTTGATGAGCCCGCACCCCGAGAGCCTCGGGGATGGCCTCAGGACGTGTCCTTGCAACAGGCGACCTCTCGTGGTCTTTGGCGGTGATCCTGTTGTAATGCCCCAAGAGTGTATATTTCCCTATTTGGAACCTTCTCTATGTGGGTCCAACTTGTAATTGATATGAGAGCTATTCTATGTGTTTTGATTTCATGAGTTACCTTGTTTTGTTTTTCCATTGCATGCATCCATTCCATTCATCCATGCCTATTGGTTTGTTGCCTTGTGATCATATGTGGTGATGTGTTGACATGAGTTGTGATGTGATGATAGTGTATGTGAGTGATGGAGTGGTGTAATTGCTAGTAGGAAACTATGTGGTTGGCATAGGCTTCAAAACCCTCTTCCTCTCTTTTATCTCAAGGTCAAGTTTCGCTTGCCCCATCCCTATTTGAAAAATGCCCATGTGTTAGCATTGTTTTGTGGTGTTTGTGAGGATGTGT
Organism: Hordeum vulgare subsp. vulgare; assembly: GCF_904849725.1. NCBI lineage: Eukaryota > Viridiplantae > Streptophyta > Magnoliopsida > Poales > Poaceae > Hordeum > Hordeum vulgare. Next base: position 292,542,206 of record NC_058520.1, on the reverse strand, counting down.
TTTGCTGATTTGAAAATAAGTTTTAAAGGTGCAAATATTCACAAAACAGGTCCAATAAATTCTATTTTGTTCATATCTAATTGCTCCAAATATTTCTTTTCCAATTTATTCAAATAGGTCATAAATCCTTATGACTAGGGGCATTTTTTTTGTTTTAAGTCTTAACAGATTTGCCCTTGCTTCATTTCCTTTCTCTGGTTATTTGTAATTGGAAAACCCCAGGGTTTTTATTTTCTGCTATCTGGCGCCAACTAGTGGGCCCCCTCCCACTAGCAGGCCCAGCTGCCTCCCTCTCGTGTGCGGACGTGCCGTGTAGACGTCGTGTCCCCCTTCCCCCTCCTCCGTCAGGTTTCTTCAGAAAAAGCAGAGAGAGAGCGGCGCTGCAGACGCCGTCACAAACGTCGAGGCGCGTCCCTCGCCTCTCCCCCTCCATAAAAGCCCCCCCTTGGCGTCCGTGCAATCTAGGGTTCCTCCCTTGGGCCGCCACCTCCATCCCATCTCCTTCTCCCTCTCTGTCGACGACACGAGGTAAGAGGATCGGCCTCCTCCGCCATGGCCGCGAGCTGAGGTGCTCCTAGCCATCGCGCTCGTACACCTGCGGCCTCCCCAACACCTCGGCGAGCACGCGGGATCCTCCAGGAGGCCATTCCCACGGCTACTTTGACGAGATCGGCACTGCTACATCTACCTCAACGACGGCGGCCTTCCTCCCCGACGATCTCCACCGAGCGGCTCCTTCCCCTTCTTCCTCTACTTCCTCTCAAGCCGACGCAACCACCTCGTCCAGTAGGTGAGGTAGATCCATCTCCCCTTCTCCCCTATCCCAGATCGAGAGTAGTAGGTCGTAGAGTTGACGCCGTTCCTTCTGTGTCGTCGGAGCCGCCGTGCCTCGTCGAGCCGATGATGTCTACTACGCAACCTTCTCCTTGTAGACGTTGTTGGGCCTCCAAGTGCAGAGGTTTGTAGGACAGTACCAATTTTTCCTCAAGTGGGTGACCTAAGGTTTATCAATCCGCAAGAGGCGTAGGATGAAGATGGTATCTCTCAAGCAACCCTGCAACCAAATAACAAAGAGTCTCTTGTGTCCCCACCACACCTAATACAATGGTAAGTTGTATAGGTGCACTAGTTCGGCGAAGATATGGTGATACACGTGCAATATGGATGGTAGATATAGGTTTTTGTAATATGAAATTACAAAAACAGCAAGGTAACAAGTAACAAAAGTGAGCACGAACGGTATTGCAATGAGTGGAAACAAGGCCTAGGGTTCATACTTTCATTAGCGAAGTTCCCTCAACAATGATAACATAATTGCAACAAAGAGTCACTCCAAAGTCACTAATAGTGGAGAACAAACAAAGAGATTATTGTCAGGTACGAAACCACCACAAAGTTATTCTTTCTGATCGATCTATTCAAGAGTCCGTAGTAAAATAACACGAAGCTATTCTTTCCGTTCGATCCATCATAGAGTTCGTACTAGAATAACACCTTAAGATACATATCAACCAAGACCCTAATGTCACCTAGATACTCCATTGTCACCTCAAGTATCCGTGGGTATGATTATATGATATGCATCACACAATCTCAGAATTATCTATTCAACCAACACATAGAACTTCAAAGAGTGCCCCAAAGTTTCTACCAGAGAGTCAAAACGTGTGCCAACCCCTGTGCATAGGTTCCCAATGTCACGAACCCGCAAGTTGATCACCAAAACATACATCAAGTACTCACATGAATCCACGTGTGCCAACCCATATGCATAGGTTGCCAATTGTCACAAACCCGCAAGTTGATCACAACAGATAGACACGTGTAAGCCATACATCAAGTGTTCTCAAACACTCAATCCGATAAGATAACCCCAAAGGGGAAACTCAATTCATTACAAGAAGGAGAGGGGGAAGAACATCATAAGATCCAACTATAGTAGCAAAGCCCATGGTACATCGAGATCAAGACATCTCAAGAACACGAGAGAGAGAGAGATCAAACACATAGCTACTGGTACATACCCTCAGCCCCGAGGGAGAACTACTCCCTCATCATCATGGAGATCGTCGGGATGATGAAGATGGCCACCGGAGATGGATTCCCCCTCCGGCAGGGTGCCAGAACGGGCTCTAGATTGGTTTTGGTGGCTACAGAGGCTTGCGGCGGCGGAACTCCCGATCTATGTTTCTTTCTAGGGGTTTCTGAATTTATAGGAATTTATGGTGGTGGAATTGCATCAGTTGGGCCGACGAGGAGGTCACAAGCCTGCGCGCCACCACCGGGGGGGGGGGGGTGGTGGCGGCGTGAGGGCTTGTGACTCCCTCGTGGCCCATCTGGCCTTCTCCCAAAGCTTCGGGGGTCTCTTTTGGTCCAAAAATAAATCATCGTAAAGTTTCATTCCATTTGGACTCCGTCTGAAAATGGGCCAAAAACACACAAAAAACAGAAACTCGCACTTGGCACTGAGTTAATAGGTTAGTCCCAAAAAAGATATAAAATAGCATATTCATGCATATAAAACATCCAAAGTTGACATCATAATAGCATGGAACCATTAAAAATTATAGATACGTTGGAGACGTATCAAGCATCCCCAAGCTTAACTCCTGCTCGTCCTCGAGTAGGGAACTGATAAAGAATGAATTTTTGATGTTGCATGCTACCTAACATAGTTGTCCTTTGTAACTTCTCTCACGTGACATGAATGTTCAGATCCGTTAGATTCAAAACAAGAGTTTGCTATTGATGTGGAAACAATAATAATTCAAGCAAACTAGCAAGGTAATCATGAACTTTCAAAATAACAAGGCCAAAAGAAAGTTATCCCTACAAAAGCATATAGTCTGGCTATGCTCTATCATCATTGCACAACAAATTTAAATCATGCACAACCCCGGTATTGGCCAAGTAATTGTTTCACACCTTTACTTTCTCAAACATTTTCAACTCTCACGCAATACATGAGCGTGAGCCATGGTTTTAGCACTATAGATGGTGTGGAGTGTGGTGGAGGTTGCAAGACAAAAAAGGAGAAGATAATCACATTAACTAGGCATATGAATGAGGTGTGGAGATGCTCATCAATAGATATCAATGTGAATGAGTAGGGATTGCCATACAAATGATGCACTAGAGCTAAGAGTATGTGAAAGCTCTTAAAGAAAACTAGTGGGTGTGCATCCAACTTACTTGCTCACGAAGACCTAAGGCAATTTTGAGGAAGCCTATCATTGGAATATACAAGCCAAGTTATATAATGAAAATTTCCCACTAGCTATATGGTGGTGACAAAATGAGAGACTCTCAATCATGAAGATCATGGTGCTTAATATGCACAAGTGTGGAAAGGTGGTAGCATTGTCCCTTCTCTCTTTTTCTCTCTTTTGTTTGGTGGGCTCTTTGGCCTCTCTTTTTTTGGTGGGCATCTTTGGCCTCTTTTATTTCCTCACATGGGACAATGCTCCATCAATGATGATCATCACACTTTCGACTCAAAACATTGAGCAACGATGACTCTATATGGAATGCCTTCGGTAGTGTACCGTGACAATGATCTAGCATGGCATAGACATTAATGGAAACATCATGCTAGCTATCTTACGATCATGCAATGGCAATGTAGGTAGGTATGGTGGCTGTTTTTAGGGAGGCTAATGGTGGGTTTTGTGCACCGGCGAAAGTTGCACGACACTAAGAAGATAGTGACGGTGGAAGGTGAAAGTGCATCTAAACCATGGACTCAACATTAGTCATGAAGAACTCATATACTTGTTGCAAAAAAAAATATTAGTAATCGAAACAAAGCATTCAACGCATACTCCTAGGGGAAGGGTTGGTAGGTATAAACCATCGCGCGATCCCGACTGCCACGCAAAGGATGACAATCAATAGACTAATAATGCTCAGATTTCGTCACATAGCGGTTCACCATACGTGCATGCTACGGGAATCACTAACTTCAACACAAGTATTTCTAGATCCACAACACCTTACTAATATAACTTCAATATTACCATAACCACAACTCAAAACTAATTGAGATGAATCAAACTTCTCTCACTATTCAATGCACATGAAGGTGGAAGTTTTCGTATCCCTTTGGGTAACTACCCCTTTTGAGACTACTTTCAAAGCATATATCAACTACCAAGACACACACCGGTGCGCTCTAAAAGATATAAGTGAAGCACATAGAGCAAAAGTATCTAGCTCAAAAGATATAAGTGAAGCACATGTGAGCTGAATTGTCTACCAAAGGATATAAGTGAAGCTCGACAAAATCACAGTGAGTGCATGTCTCTCTCTCTATGTGTGCAGCAAGGATGATTGTGACACAACAAAAATAAAAGACTCCTACGATACAAGACGCTCCAAGCAAAAACACATAACATGTGGTGAATAAAAATATAGCCCCAAGTAACGTTACCGGTGGATCGAAGACGAAAGAGGGGATGCCTTCCCGGGGCATCCCCAAGCTTAGGCTTTTACGGCATACTTGAATCTCTTGGGGTGCCTTGGGAATCCCCATGCTTGAGCTCTTGCCACTCTCTATCTCTGTGTCCATAACAACTTCACCCAAAGCTTGAAAACTTCACAACACGAAACTTAAACAGGAACTCCTGATAACATTAGTATGAGAAAGCAAACCACCACTTCCTTAGGTACTGTAGCAACTTAAATTCTACTTATGCTGATGTTGGGTTACTGTATTTTCAATCTTCCATGGCTAATACCCTCCGATACTATCCATAGTTTCATCAAAATACGCAACCAACTCAACAAAAACAGAATCTGTTAACAGCAGACCAGTCTGTAGCAATCTGTATACTTAGTATAGTTCTGGTACTTCAAAAGATCTGACAAATTACGACAGTCTGAAGAAATTTCATAGAAATCAGCAGCAAAAAGAATGAACTCAAAATCTCTTACATAATAAAAATGAAAATTCTTTTCGTGAGCAGAAAGTTTCTGTCTTTTCCAGCATGACCAAACGATCATCCCCAAGACTAATCATAACGGTTTTGCTTGGGACAAACGCAAAAAGAAACACAAAAAACACAATCATAACAGAATTATGAAAGTGTGGAAAACACAAAACACAAATAAAAAGGATAGATTCATTGGGTTGCCTCCCAACAAGCGCTATCGTTTAACGCCCTTAGCTAGGCATTTATTTCAATGATGCTCACATAAAAGGTAAGGATTGAAACACAACGAGACCATCATGGAGCAAATGTCTAGCACATTTAAGTCTAACCCACTTCTATGCATGGGGATTTTGTGATCAAACAATTTATTGGAGCAAGAATCAACTAGCATAGGAAGGCAAAACAAGCATAGCTTCAAAAATTTCAACATATGGAGAGGAAGCTTGATACTATTGTAATAAGTAGAAGCATATGATCCTCTCTCATAGTAATTTTCAGTAGCATCATGAATGAATTGAACAATATAACCAGCACCTAAGGATTTCTTTTCATGATCTACAAGCATATGAATTTTACAACTCTCCACATAAGGAAATCTATTCTCAAGAATAGTAGTGGGAGTATCATAAAAGACTTGAGCACTACAAATTGTGTCCACAATGAAAAAGCAAGGTTTAGCAAAAGGGTTCTCGAGAGTATGACAATTTTTATCACCCCTCTTCTTTAAAGTATAAGTATCCTCACAATAATCATCATATATAGGGGGCATGCTTTCATCAAAATGATTTTGATCATTCAAAGTGGAAGAACTAAAAAGATCATCTTTATCAACTATAGCATCCCAAAGCTTGTGGCTTTGCATATCATTAGCATCATGGGTATTCAAAGAATTCATGCTAAGAACATTGCACTCATGCTCATCATTCACATATTCTATGCCAAGCATTCTATGTAATTCTTCTTTCAGCACTTGAGCACAATTTTCCTTCCCATCATGCTCACGAAAGACATTGAAAAGGTGGAGCATATGAGGCATCCTCAATTCAATTTTTTTGTAGTTTTCTAGCAAAAGAACAAGAAACAAAAAGATTCTATTGCAAGATCTAAAGATATACCTTCAAGCGCTAACCTCCGTGGCAATGGCGCTAGAAAAGAGCTTCGTTGACGGGAGGTGAGTGTCACTTACCTAGCCTCCCCGGCAACGGCGCCAGAAAAGAGCTTCATGTCTACTACGCAACCTTCTCCTTGTAGACATTGTTGGGCCTCCAAGCGCAGAGGTTTGTAGGACAGTAGCAATTTTCCCTCAAGTGGGTGACCTAAGGTTTATCAATCCGCGAGAGGCATAGGATGAAGATGGTCTCTCTCAAGCAACCCTGCAACCAAATAACAAAGAGTCTCTTGTGTCCCCAACACACCTAATACAATGGTAAGTTGTATAGGTGCCCTAGTTCAGCGAAGAGATGGTGATACAAGTGCAATATGGATGGTAGATATAGGTTTTTGTAATATGAAATTACAAAAACAGCAAGGTAACAAGTAACAAAAGTGAGCACGAACGGTATTGCAATGCGTGGAAACAAGGCCTAGGGTTCATACTTTCACTAGCGAAGTTCTGTCAACAATGACAACATAATTGGATTATATAACTAGCCCTCAACATTCAACAAAGAGTCACTCCAAAGTCACTAATAGCGGAGAACAAACGAAGAGATTATTGTCGGGTACGAAACCACCACAAAGTTATTCTTTCTGATCGATCTATTCAAGAGTCTGTAGTAAAATAACACGAAGCTATTCTTTCCGTTTGATCCATCATAGAGTTCGTACTAGAATAACACCTTAAGATACATATCAACCAAGACCCTAATGTCACCTAGATACTCCATTGTCACCTCAAGTATCCATGGGTATGATTATATGATATGCATCACACAATCTCAGAATCATCTATTCAACCAACACATAGAACTTCAAAGAGTTCCCCAAAGTTTCTACCAGAGAGTCAAAACGTGTGCCAACCCCTGTGCATAGGTTCCCAATGTCATGAACCCGCATGTTGATCACCAAAACATACATCAAGTACTCACATGAATCCATGTGTGCCAACCCATATGCATATGTTCCCAATTGTCACAAACCTGCAAGTTGATCACAGCAGATAGACACGTGCAAGACATACATCAAGTGTTCTCAATGACTCAACCCGATAAGATAACTCCAAAGGGGAAAATCAATTCATTACAAGAAGGAGAGGGGGAAGAACATCATAAGATCCAACTATAGTAGCAAAGCCCATGGTACATCGATATCAAGACATCTCAAGAACACGAGAGAGAGAGAGATCAAACACATAGCTACTGGTACATACCCCAGCCCCGAGGGAGAACTACTCCCTCCTCGTCATGGAGATCGCCGGGATGATGAAGATGGCCACCGGAGATGGATTCCCCCTCCGGCAGGGTGCCAGAAAGGGCTCCAGATTGGTTTTGGTGGCTATAGAGGCTTGCGACGGCGGAACTCCCGATCAAGGTTTCTTTCTGGGGGTTTCTAAATTTATAGGAATTTATGATGGTGAAATTGCGTCAGTAGGGCCGACGAGGAGGTCACAAGCCTGCGGGCCACCACCGGGGGTGTGGTGGCGGCGTGAGGGCTTGTGACTCCCTCGTGGCCCATCTGGCCTTGTCCCAAAGCTTCGGGGGTCTCTTTTGGTCCCAAAAAAATCATCATAAAGTTTCATTCCATTTGGACTCCGTCTGAAAATGGGCCAAAAACACAAAAAAACAGAAAATGGCACTTGGCACTGAGTTAATAGGTTAGTCCCAAAAAAGATATAAAATAGCATATTCATGCATATAAAACATCCAAAGTTGACAAGATAATAGCATGGGACCATAAAAAATTATCGATACGTTGGAGACGTATCAGCCGACAGTGTAGGCCCTCTCGAGTAGTGCTAGTAGGTGAAATGGAACCGTGGGAGCAAGGGCTTCCTTCCATCGAGTAGCCGTACCTTGATTTAAAACGTATCGCCGGCGAGCACCGTCCCCTATTCCGGCTACCGTCGGGCATAGGAGATGTTGAGAGGGGTTTCTCAAAAGGGTTAACTCCCCTCCCCTGTTAAGATCCCAACGAGTAGCCGAGTGCTAGAGGTAGTTTTGGTGGAGTGGCAGGTCGGGGGTTCGATCCCTCAGCGCACCTTTTGGGTTTTTGTGGATTTAATTGGCACAGTGGCATAGGGAATACTTACCTTGGTTGCACCCCGTGTACTGTCGAGCAAGTGGCACATAGCAGGGTGGTGCTGGTTCAGTATTGGTAACCAGGGGGTCCTGGGTTCGAAACATACCCCTACCTTTAATTTTTCTTTTGCATTTTTGTGCTGTTTTCCTTTGGCTTGATGTAGTTGTTGCTCTGGTGTTCTTTACACCATGGGGGGTATTTTATCTCCCCTCAAACAGCATGGTGTTCATAGTGTTTTTGCTAGTATGTGAATAGTTGATGGTGTGGGCTTGTGAGCATGATTGTAGATATGAGCTACACCATGATGTGAGTGTGTAGCATGTGTATTTGCACAAGTATGTGTAGGTGCATTTCTGTAGGTTCAAGCTTCATGGTGAGTGTGTGTTAAGTGAACTAGATATCATGCATGTGTGTGTATTAGCTTGTGGTTTGCACTAGAATAGTTATGTATGTGAGTGTGTTTCTCTTGTGCTTGGTGTTGGGCTCTTGCACCATGTGGTGCTAGTGTGATTTATGTGTGTGTGTGTCTCACACATGTCAAGGCATGATGTGCATTGATGTGCACATGAACAAGCTAGGGTGTGTAGGTGTTGGAATCATGATGCGAGTGTAGTTAGTGTATGTTCTAACTAGCATGTGTAGGGCTTGCTATATGTTGTTCTTGATGTATGAGTGTGTGTGGTGGTGTGCTAAAGCACATGAACATGAGGTCCACCCCTCATGTGCACCATTGGACTTGTGAGAGTGTGCAAGTGCTTGTGTAGGTGTTGTTCTACTGAATAGCACATGTGATGATGCACTATTCACTATATGTGATTCCATGAAGATTTTCTTTTCTAGTTTGTGCCCAATTATTCTATGCAAGTACATAGGTATTATATATGTTTTTGGGGTATAATCATCCCAGGAATTCAATGGTGGGTTCAGTTTCCACTTTGGAACACTTTCCGGGAATGTCATATTTCAGTTTTGTTCCATGTTTAGAGCTTGGTTCCATGAGAATTGGTGAGCCCAAGAGGTTGATTCCTTGTTGTGGCATTAGAGGGTGACTCCCTCTATAGCATGTTGGTTTTGTTTCATGCTTAGTAGTTCTTATGTGCAAGTTGTGCCTAGTCAAAGTAGGCATGTGGTTGAAATTCCAGTTTAGTGAAAATCTGCGATTTTCACTAAGTCTGAGAATCTGCTTATATTTTCTTCTCCTGTTGTTGTGCTTGTAGAAGTCCATGGGTTGGGAATCAGCCTTTGCTATCAACTGGAAATTTGTAGCTTTTGTGTTTGTCCAGCTCTCTGTCAATTTTCATTCCATTTGGAATCCTTTAGATATTGTTTTGGGTGCTGTCAAAATGCTTCAGAGCATAAACAACTAGTGAGAATCTGGAATTTTTACTAAGTCCCTGAAAACTGATATTTTTGTCCAAGTTAGCAGTTGTGCAACTTTTTGTGTGTAACTCCTTTGCATTACATTTTTGCTTGTGCTAGTAGTACTCTTGGATAGCTTCTGCCACATATCCTATTTGGCATATTTGGGTGGTTGTAGGTGCTTTGCATGCAGCTCTCAAACTGTTATGATGCTGTTTATGGCAGATTGTGTAGTTTTGATGTTTTGATGCTTGTGAGTGCATAGATGATGTTGTGGTGATATTTCTTTGCACCACCCCATCCATTCATGTTGGTTTTATGTCTTGGCAACCTGGTAATACCAGAAGTATGCCATTGGAGTGTGTTGTGATGATTTTGAGATGTGGGACTTCATTTCTTGTTTCGTTGTTTCCCGTTGATCCGTAGCTCCGTTGATAATGTTCTTTATATGTTTTTTCATCGTTTTCGCGTGACTCATCTGTTCATGACATCCTCATGCATGTCAAGTTAGCTTAGAGTACAGTTCTATACAGGAACTTGTATTTACTTTTCATGCTTGTGCTAGTGACTAGAATAGAGATGCATGTTCATTTTCATCTCATGCATCATGTGCTTGTTGCATCTTGTGGTGCTCTTGTTCATTGGATGCTATTTTTATGTTGGGTAGCACCAGGATCGGAGAACGAGTACGTGGATCCGGGAGAGTACGTGTAGGACGAAGAAGGGCAGTTCCAAGCTGAGGACATCACAGGCAAGATGAAATGACCTTGATTCCATCTCTAGACTTGTTATGCTAGATTACGTTTCTTCGTCATATGCTCGCTGCCTACCACTGAAATAATTGCCCCCTGATATTGCCATGAAACCCAAACACTTATCCCTTCCTAGCAAATCTTGAATGTCTAAGTAGGCTTTGCTCAGCTACTAATGTTACTGTTGCTAGTTGCAGGTGCATTTGTCTCATGTGATAACATGAATTGATATCATTATCTTAATACTGTTATTTAATTAATGCACCTATATACTTGGTAAATAATGAAATGCCTAGCCTTTTTCCGGGTGTTTTGTTCCATTATTGCCGCCATAGTTACCGCTACCGGTGTTTGATTCCATAATGATCGCTCCTAACACGTTCGGGGTTATTATGGGGACCCCCTTGATAAATCGTGTAGTATTAAGACTTGTACGGCAGGACCTAACATTGGTTTTAATTTGCTAATAACTTAATAATAATCTGCATAGGGAATAGCTACCCCGAGGAATTTAATAAACAACTCGGGCGAGTGCTCCTCATGAGTATTGGTCCACCCACCTAGCAGTCGGCAATACCACCTCGGGGAAACTTGTGGTTTGGTCATTGTCCACTATGCATAAACGGTGTTATCCTGAGACTGTGATACGCGGCTCTTATCAGGGTCGTCGACACACTGGGAGGTCCTGCTAGTGTTGTCTTACCTTAGTGATATAACTTGCGTATAGGAATCCCGGTGAAGCTTTGGTTTTCCCCAGAGTTGAGGTTTTCCTCTAAGGAATCCGACGAGACCCCGAGATTCGTGATAGAGGATTACTTTGCGGCCCGTGACCGTTTGTGATGGACTAGTTGGAGCACCCCCTGCAAGGTTTAATCTTTAGGAAAGTTGTGCCCCCGGTTATGTGGCAACTTTGAATACTTGTTAACATCCGGTTATAGATAACTTGAACATAACTCTAATAAAATTGCTAAATGTGTGCGTAACCGTGATTGTCCCCTTCGAATACCTCTCTTCGATCGGGAACACGATGGTGTTATGATTGACGTAAGGAGGTGTTCAGGATCACTTAGTGATCAGCTAATCTTCGATCGCTAGTATAGACCACCTTGAATACATGTTCTACATAAGTTAGCCACCATATATGCTTAGGATGTTGTAATCTAAATACTCCACCTTCCTTACCTAATAACTTGACTAGTTCTGGCACCGAGGTCATACATTGTTGAGTCCCCGTGGCTCACAGATTCCTTCACAATACCAACAGGTTCAGGTACCCCTGAGACAGGTAATCCCGACGGCACGCAGCTGGCGTGGCAGTACGATGAGGAGAACGACCGCCTGTACGTGAACTATCCAGAAGACTGAGGCGTGGTCGTGATCGTGGGCAAGCATGTAGGGTAGCATAGTCATTTCTCATGTTTTGTAGTCCGTAGCGGAACTACCTTGTTTGGATGCGTGATGTACTTTGATATATTTATGAGATGGCAGTTGAATCCCTAATTGTCATTCTACTATTATTATGTATGTGCTATGTTACCGTGCTTGCGAAACGCTTAGATGCGCTTCTTTCCAATTCGGGGCCTCGTTCCGTAAATCGGAAAGAACCGCATCTTAGTCATTACACCTGTGGCGCTTGCCTCGTGAGGCGAGGGCCCTTGTGAGGGTTTTCCTTGTTGTGCTTATCGATGGGCCGAACTAGGCCTATATAGTGTGTCGCGCCTGGAGCCATAGGCCGAAGGGCCTAGGTACCCCTGTCCCAGGGGCCCGGTATTTTTTATCCAAAAACGAATTATCAAGGGGGTCCCCATAACAACACCGAGCATGTTAGGTGTGCTCAATATGGAAGATAACACTAGTAGTTGGAAACTAGGGCAGAAAGAGTGGAACAAAACAACAAGCAAAAGGTTGAGCCTTGCACCCTTTACCAAGTGTATAGATGCATTAATTAAATAAAGAAGGTTGTGTGATAGCCCATGATATCCTTGTCTCAACATGGAACAAACTCCACTCGCAACTAGCGACGCTATAAGAAGGGTTGAGGAAGTGGTAACATAGGGAAACAATGGTTTGCTAGGATGCTGGATGATTAGTGGCTTATCATGGCATTTTGGGAGGCTTGACAAACAAGTGGTAGGCAGGGACACATAGCAATAGAAACAATACAACTAGCATAGCAAAGATAGTAGTGATATCCAAGGTAATGATCATGTTACCTGAAATCCTGCTTGGAAGAAGATCAAATCCGTGAAGAAGACGAACCAACATAGTCGAACGAATCCTCACACTCTGAAATTCTTTCAGAACTGTAGCGAGGGGAAGCGAATCTGAAAACAATCAAAAACACACACGGTAAGCACCACAATATGTTCATGGCATGACGCACGACCAAATATGATGCATGTCCATTAATTATGCATGGCAAGGTAAATCACAATAATCAAATACTACACATTAAGTGATGCTCAATATGCAATGTGTTTCATATTGACAAAACCCCACACTTCAATTATTTAGACTAGTCTCGTTCATATACTCAAAAAATTCAATGTGGTTAAACATGGAAAGAGGTGAAACATAATAAACTACACTATCTAGGCATTTTAAGTAAGGTCGGAAACAACATATAGTATTTCTGAAACGACCCCATATGTAATTTTCAAATTTGGCCCAGATCTACCTAAAACATTTTTTTTTATAAAAAGGAAAACAAATTTCATCATGTGATTCTACTCACTATTCGAGGTGATTTATATAGAGAGATCATTTAAAATAGAGCTATAGCCTAAAAGATATGACCCACAGAAGTTTAGCATGTCATGAATGCAAAATTCATGCAAACAAGAAGAACAACAACACAAAACTAATCATGGATGAAAAAGCAGTATTATGAAACTACATGTATTTCTAGGCAAGTTCATATATGACATGTTCAAAATGGATCCACGGTTCAACAATAACAACGAACACAAGTTTTAGTTATAATATGTCCAAAACAGAGAGATGCCTACTTGATAGCAATAAATCATGATGCTACAAGTTGCTCACATGAATGAAAATTATATGAACTTAAAGTAGACATAGTAGGCTACAATTTCAATGAATATTCAGTCTCATTGGCTGCAAGGTTAATTTACTACGATTTTGCAAGATGCAACTTTCTATTGAGTTTTAGGTACTTGGTAAAGATCTCGAGTTTTGCAAAAACAGTTACATCATGATGCTGTCTTGGGATGCCCAAAATAGTAGCTTAAGAATTTCTTATCTTTATTAAATTGATATGTACATGAAATAGATGGGGCATACTTCAAGTTACTCCATTGGCACAAACTCATAGGATACATGGTTTGCTTAATATGATTTTTGCAAAATGGAACTTCTCATTAACAACAAAATAATTTGAACATAACTAACAAAAGGGCACGTGCGTTGCAACGGGAGAAAAAAACCATACACTCTTAATTTATAAAAAATGGTCAATAATTTGAGACTTAGTAGTTACGGCACAAACACATATGGTCTTACCCTACAATATTCAGTTCAAGATTCCACTGGTCTTCTATTTTTACACGGATTGCATGTAGATTTAATACATATAAAGAAACGGGCAAGTTACCTTCAATTTAATCTCCAATCCTTTTTTTACGTGTTCATCCCCAATCCGGATTAGTACCGGTATGAAAGAAATATGAATAACGAAGTATTTATTAAAATTACATCCTAGATAATTTTTATGTTTAACATGTAAAATAACATCATATTCAAATTCTACATATTTTTCTAATCAAATTCCATATATAACATGTTAAATTTAGAGTTACGATTTAGAAGATATGAGTATTTTAAAAAATATTTAATATGTATTGCCGGTTTAATGTTAGAAACATCAGGGTTTTAAAAAAATAGCAAGACGGACTAAGGATACCTATTTATTTTATTAGTAGGTATAGATGACCACTTAATAGCTATAAATGAACAAGCTAGTGATGTTTTCCATGAACAACAATGGCATGGCATGATAGAGCACATCACGGAGACCAAATTACATGAAGGAATCATATGCATAAGACTTATGGATTTGATGCAATCATCCTGACAAGTATGGACATTATAACATTTTCTGCAGTTATTTTCATAATGCACTTTTGCAACACAATTTATAGCATGTAGATGAAATCTAACGTGCATGCCAATGCAGCCATCATGTAGAGCATCAAACGTAGAGAAATTTTTATATATGGATCATATTCATCTCATGCACGGGTACAAATTACGGCCATTATAAAATGCATATGCACTATTTAAAATAGACAAAAAGGACTTATCTGAAAATACTAAGTATTAAACTAAGCGTGTTAAAGCTATACATCGTACATGCGGGGATTAGAGGCATCTCACCCTAGGACTTGGGACGAAAGCGGAGCGAACAAGGTCGGTCATGCAGCTAGGGCGGCGTAGAGCTGAAGCCCATGCGGTGCCGATGAGGCCTGGGCATCGTCTTCCCCTTGTGCTCACACATGAGAAGAGGGTGGCGGTGTCGGGGAGGTCCCTAGCCACCTCTGACGGTGAGGCGAGGTCGGATGAGGCGCGGGATGGGTGAGAACGGGCGAAGGTCGTCGGATCTGGCGGGAAATAGAGATTGGTGAAGGGGGCTTGGGGCAGTGGTCATGGCGCGGCACGGGTACGTCTAGGAGGCACTGCTGCACACTCAGAGGAGCTTGTGCAAAGTCGGCAAGGCGAGGAGGAGGCAATAGGGTAGAAGGGAGTCAAGCGCTGGCCTCGTGGCTCCGACAAGACACACCGCCGACGGCTGGAGCGTGGCGGATTGGGATGGAGGAGGCCTCGAACACCTCGGAGGTGCGCTCCAGAGGTGCGTTGCCAGGGGGCTGCTACTCTATGGTTGCTCGAACATTGTCCGGCAGCCGCGAACATTGTCTGACTTGGGAAGAAGACGAAATCTGAACCCAGATTTCTGAGCTGACGACGAGATTTGACTCGAGGTCTAGGGTTTGTGGATTAGGAGGAGGTGGAGACAATGAGGGGAATTTTTGGAAGGGGTGGCTGCAAGGCGTCAAGGGGAAACCCTAGAGAGTGAGAGGGCACTCTCCATGTGTGGTTTTTATATAGGAAAGGTTGTGATGGTGGAATGGGTCTCGTTCGTCCGATCGCGATTCAATGGCTCAAGACAAAGGGGTAGGCCAACTGGGTCTAGGTGGGCTGCGTAAGGGGTTTATGGGCTGAGATGAGAAGGAATGCGGCATCCCGACAACATGTTTAAGTACCAAAAATGTCTGACGTCTTACCAACTATATTATCGCTATAGGTTTATCCATTGGGGTATCAAACGACCTCCGAAGGCGCCACTATTTGGCAAGTGATCTACACAAAATTTCATAAAACTGCACGCCAACTTTAAACCCAATCTAGGAATGTTTAATATGTACTTAAATATTTAAACGATGTCGCGGGTGCGCGAGAGTGTGGTTGGTCTCGAAACGATCAACAATGATAATCGGGATAACCGGCAACTACGTATGGATACAAGTTTTGAAAAATACTAGAGACGGAGTGCCAATGCAATGCAAATGATGCGATGATGAATGCGACAAACAAATAAAACACATGGCGATAATGGAAAATATGGTAGGAATATGGTGCGTCGGTCTGGGATGTTACAACTCTTTCCCACTTACAATAGATCTCGACCCGAGATCTTAGAATGAGAAGAGGAAGAGAAAGTCGAAGAGGTAAAACTTAGTTGCTTCTTTGGCCAACGAGTTAAACCAACTCACCTTGGAAGTTGCATAAGATTAAGAATGGCATGAGGAACAAACAAGAATTTGAAACCACTCCGGTTGAAAAGAGATAGACAAGGAATGAGAAAGAAAGAATTTGAGAAGCACTTCGTTTTAAGCAAGAATCAAAAATTAATAATATGAAAAGACCTTGAAAAGAGGGCATAACTCTCCAATTAAATGGATAAGCAAGGAAACGAACATGATGTTGACAGAACAAGATGATAGTTCGAAGAGAACAACATGAAAATGCTACCTGAACAAGAATAGAAGCTAGACAGTTGGAAAGAAAATAACACAGAATAAAATGACATATTCTAACACAATTGAATTTGAAAACATCTCTACAAAGAATGATTGCATGAATTTGTTGGATAATCAACAAAGAAAAGAATAAGCTTGTTGTGGGCTTATGGAAACCATCCAAAACTATGAGATAAAAACCCGCCACTAACGAAAAACAGTTAGTTGGTTGACATGAACAAAGAGATGAAAACTCCTTTCTCCTAGAGGATAAAAGAACCAAAATATGCAACAAACTTAGGAAAAGCTTTAGGTAAAATCTAATCCACGATAGCACCAAGATTGAAAAGATGGCTTTGAATACCCCATTCTTGACACATTTCTTTGATACTCCTTATGACTCAAGAATGTTATAACACCATCAAAAGATAAGAGAGGATGAATTGCACTTTGAAATGCAACACAAAGAATACTTGAGATCCTCTTATAAGAATATTTAACAGTTCGGAAATGAAATAAATCATCAACAAAACACCATGAAGAACCTCCGTAAACAAAAGTATGATAAAAAATGAAGGTTGAAAAGAATAAGATTAAATCCTTGCAAAGATTTAGATGGGGCTTCATGATGAGATACTTGAGAATAATTTGAACTCCATAGAAGAAAAGAAGAAAAACTTAGAACTGAGAATTTAATATCATGAACAACTCTAGAAGAATTGCAATCACTTTGGTGAAACAAGAACAACAATTATGTTATGCTTATCCCTCATCAAGTTAAACTGATGACAAGCAGCGGAATTGGCATACTACTTATTTTTCTTGATAGATTGAAGAGAGAATAGAACGAACTTGAAGAACTCTGAACGACCTATAAGAATTGAGAATGAAAGAATATATTTCGAATGAATGGATATACATGAGAACGAAGAGATCATGATTCGTCTAGAGGAAAATTTGAATGAAGCACGGGAATAAAGAGAGACGAACAAAGAGACAAAAATTGAGAAGAATTGGAGAACGAACGCTGAAAGCTGAGAACAGATAAATCTTAACAAATAATGGACTCCGTAGGCTCGAAAAATTAAAACAACTCTGAAATGCTCCATATAGATAAGAAAATATTTATTGACGATCAGAAACAGTTTGAGAAGATAGCAACAAGCTGTAATTATGAATCTTCAAATGAATGGACCCAGATTTTAGAGAAACTCCTCTTCGGTCTTCAACGTGGAAAAGACGAGAAGGAACACCACCAAATTTTCTGAGATACTGTGGAACAATGAATGAATAAAGGTTGAAACAACATGAATAAAATTCAAAACGATCTTGGAGAAGGAACATGGCTTATGGAATTCGTTCTTACATCATCTTGAAAGAACTTGAGAACTCCGAAAAGGATTAGAAATTCCACGTAGGATCCAGGTGAAGAACCTGTGGGTTACAGGCCCACTCAAAACAAAACACGTTGAAACGATTTCTTATAATAGATATTGCAACAGTACAAATGAATCTTTGATGAGGTGAGACCCTAAACACAACTTAAGAGGAAGCACAAATCTTCTGAGATATCTTTGCCACTCAGGATAGAACAGAGAGAGATGACTAAACTAGACATGATTGAATAAGAATTTCAACATGGTAAAGCATTACCGGATGAATAGGATATGATGAACACCGAAAGGTTGAATTTAATCAACTAGGGAATAAAATGAGAATGAAGAATGATGAACTTGAAGCTCCTGAGCATCTTCATGTGGAGAACACCGGATGGAAACATTGAACAAAATGGATGAAAAGGCTTCATATGACTTGATAGACACTTGATTCAAGATGCATGGCTCTGTAAGAAAAAAGGGGGTGTGGGGGGAAACAAAGACAACTTGGGACGAATGAAATAAACTCCGGAATGAAATATGAGGATTGATCTTGCAAGTATTAGAAAAGATTGAACTATCTTGAAGAGAAGCACATCAGTTGAAAATAATTTGACATGACCATTTCATTGACAAAAGAATTAGCACGCCCATGGAAATATGAGAACGCCACTAAGAAAAGTCTTTAATCAACTCCTAACATCGAAGAAACTTGAATTACGACACCCCAACAAAACAAAGGATGAGGCCTGCAGATTAAGCCAGAAACAAACGCATGACAGAGATTTTGTTTGATATTTTTGTGGGAACGACCCAACGGTATGATCATACAATGGGTACTACGTCACCGAACAATAGCGAAGCTATAGGGGTTCTTTAAGACGCAATGAAGTCACAATATGAAAGACTGCTACCAAAGGAATACTAGATGTCGAACCCCAACTGCACATCACACATTTGTTGCAAAGATAGCCTAGGTAACTACTTGAATTCCCAAATGAGAATTCCCAAAATTTTCCAGTTATGCAATCTGGTCTAACAGATACAAGGAGCAAAACCTCACACAACTCCTAACATGATACTACGCTCCAAATGTATCACATCCATCAATACATGACCAGAGAACCCTTGGAAACTCATGTTCCTCAGATCTTCAAAAACAATGATACTAGACCTGGTAGATTATCTGATCTATCTCCACCAGTACTGGGAAAATTCATGGCAGTATTTGCCACCAAACGAAGTATTGAAGCGTTTTGATGTCAGCATCCTCTGGTATTCCGAAACTAGAGTGATAGAGAATAAGGCAGGAACCCCTCGGAACTCAACTCCATGGGTTCAACCGTACGAACGGGAGCCACCATAACAGAATTTTGGGCACACTGATATCACAACGATTCGAAAATACCTATGTGATCCTAAAAATATTGGATGAGAATAGGAGTAGAATTAAAACACCTACCTCACAATTCCTCACGATAGCGACGATGGCATGAGAAGTAAAGACGAATTCCTACTCTATGTATATAACTAGACTCAAAATTGTTTTTTTAGACTCGATAATGGCCATGTTCGATCAATCAAGGGGGATCCTAGGTCAGTACTTCTCTGATACAAACTTGTAATGTCAAATATGTGGACCTGTCCTCGCGGAAACTTGAAAGTCTCAACAAGGATAGAAGCGCATATCGGATATTCTTTAACAAGGTGGATATCGTCACAAATACATGTACATAATAGATGAGAATACAAGATATTGGCTTACACTCACCATAAGCTACAACATGAATATCTCAATACAACAATACATAGCAATCACCATGAAGAAGAGCAGGATTCGACTACGGACGAAAACAAACGAAAAAGAGGTGACGTCCATCCTGCTAATTCGGGGTTGCCAACCTAGAACCCATCCTATGATCTTAGAATAAGAACTCCAAATAAAACAAGCATCTCTCTCACGTTAAACCATTGCATTATCTTTATAGCATCTATTGTTGTAGTAATATGTGAGCCATGGGGACTCAAGAATCTCACTACCAAGCGTATCAAGAATAGCAAAGCTTAATGGGTGAGGAATGGTTAAGTGGTGAGGCTACAACAAGCACAAAGAATTTTTATCTCGCTAACTTACGAGTACAAGAATAATAAGAATGTTCAACACATAAATGGACGTGAACTAGTAATGATGAAAAGGTGATCTTGAATGCCTACTTACGAGTGATTCATAAACCAACTGTGTTATGTTCCTGAACTCCCTCGATAAGAGAAAATCATGGTTATGCACACGGTTGGTGTATTTAAATTGCGTTTACTACAAGTTTTGTACAATCGGGTATTACAAAGTGTCCAAGTTGCCACATAACCGCGGGCACAACTTTCTAGAAGATTTAACCCTGCAGGGGTGCTCCAACTCGTCCATCACAAATTAACCACAAGCTGCGATGGAAGACTTCCACCTCGACATAGCCCGAAGCGTCCTTGGAATCCTCATTCACAAGATATTTTGTCAAAAGGTGAAAGAAATCCAGTAAGGCCTCCCGATGTGTCGATGATACGGATAGGAACCGTGTATCTTGTTCTCGGGACAAAACGGATATGCAAAGGCTATGGTTGGTTGGTACTCAAGTTTCCAAGGGGGCGCCGCATGCTGCTAAGTAGGGGAGGAAACACTCATGAGGAGCACAAGCTCGGTTTGTTGATTAATTATCCATGTGTGCCGGTAGGTCCCTATGCAAGTTTTATTAGGTTGGTGAATGGTAAAACTAGTGTTGGGCCTTGTTGGAAGAGTTTTTATCCAAAAATGAATTATCAAGGGGGTCCCCATGACAACCCCGAGCATGTTAGGAGTGCTCAATATGGAACATAACACCGGCAATCAGAAATTAGGACGGCAAAAGTGGAACACAACACAAAGCAAAAGGTCGAGCCTTCCAACATTTACCAAGTCTATAGATGTACTAATTAAACAAACAAGATAGTTTGATATCCCATGAAACCCCACGCTTGAATTTTTTAGTTCACTCTAGTTTATGTACTCAAAAAATTTAAATGTGTATAAAGATGGAAAGAGGTGAAACATAATAAACTACACTATCTATGCATTTTAAATGAGGCTCGAAACAACATATAGTAATTCCAAAACAACCTCATAAGTAAACTTCAAATTTTACCCAGATCTGCCTACAACATATTTTATTTTAATTAGAAAGGAAAAAAATTCACCATGTGATTCTACTCATCATTCTAGACGACTTATGTATAGAGAACATTTAGAACTGAACTATGGCCTAAAAGATATGACCCACACAAGTTTACCATGTCATGAATGCAAAATGCATGTAGCCAATAATAACAAACATTTTAATCATTAATACAACATGATATTATAAAACTACATAAAATTCTAGGCAAGTTTCACTACTCAAAACAGAAAATTTTCCATGTGCCTAATCTTTGCCGTCAGCTAGCTGTCGGCAAAGAAGATCTTTGTCGTCAGCTTACAACTGGCACACGACAAAGAGAAGGCTGATGGCATAGAGATTGTTTGCCATCTGCCATTTATTTGCCATCTGCTGGCACATGCCAAAGAGACCAAAGGCAGACGGCAAAGAGGTGCTAGCTCTTTGCTGTCCGCTGGCGGACGACAAATAAAATTATGGCAGACGGCAAAGGGCTCCCCATGCGCTCCTAACGTCCGTTTTCCACCCCACCCCCCCCACCCCTTTGTCATTCGTCCCCGGACAGCAAAGGGCTCACCTCCCACCCGCTCCTAAGAGCCGAGCTCCTCCAATGCACCCCAACCCCCACTCCCGCTCCACCCCCTCTCTCTCTCACCCAGCCACCCGCGCCGCCGCCCCCCTCCCACCAGCTCCCTCCCGGCCGCCGCCCATCTACACCTCCCTCGCGCTGGCGACCCCCTCCCTATGTGGCCCCTGCCTAGCCCCACCTCCCTCGAGGCGCCGCCCCTCCCACCTGCTGCCTCCCGGCCGCCGCGCCCCTCCCACGTCCCTCCCCGCTGTTGCCCCAGCCCCACCTCCCTCCCGGCCGCCTCCCCAGCCCCACCTTCCTCCCGCCCACCACCCCAGCCCCACCTCCCTTGTGCCGGCAACCCCCTCCCCATGTGCCACCTCCCCTGCGCCGGCGACCCCCCCTCCCCGTGTGCCCCCTGCCCAGTGCCGGCAACCCCCCTCCACATGTGCCCCCTGCCCAGCGCCGGCGACCCCCTCCCCAGAACCTAGGCGCCCTCCTTCGCACCCTGCCGCCCTCGCAACCGGGCGCCTTCCGGTGAGTTGTTTTCTTCGTTTTTGTTTTCGTTTCTGTTTTTATTCTTCTTTTTTGTTGTTTAATTGTTGGATTAGATTATGTATGTAGTTTAGTGCTAGGTTTAGTGTTAGATTAGATTAGGTTAGTGCTAGATTAGTTTAGTGCTAGGAAGAATATGTAGTAGGAGGAAGAAGAAGATGAAGGAGAAGAAGAAGAAGAAGAAGAAGAAGAAGAAGAAGAAGAAGAGTAGAAGGAAGAAGAAGAAGGAGAACAAGAAGAGAAAGAAGAAGAGGAAAGAAAGAGAAGAGTAGAAGAAGAAGAGAAGAGGAGTAGGAGGAGGAGGAGGAGAAAAAAGAAGAAGAAGAAGAAGAAGAAGAAGAAGAAGAAGAAGAAGCAGAAGAAGAGGAGAAGGAGGAGGAGGAGAAGGAAGAGGAAGAGAAAAAAGAAGAAGAAGAAGAAGAAGAAGAAGAAGAAAAAGAGGAGAGAGCAGAAGAAGAAAGAAGAGCAAAAAGGAACCCCGGCACCCCAGCACTGACCGTCAACCCCCGACGCCCGACATAAATGACCCTCGACCACTGATGCCACTGACCCTCGACCCCGAGCCCCGATGCCATTGACCCCCGACCCCAGACCCCCGACGCCTGACGCCACTAACCCCCGACCCCCCTACGCCCGACACCACTGACCCTCGAACCCCAACGCCACTGACCCTCGACCCCCGACGCCACTGACCCCCGATCCCCGCCCTGTCCCCCGACCCCCTACGCCCGACGCCACCGACCCCCGACCCCCGACACCCGACGCCACTTACACCCGACCCCCTACAACCGACGCCACTGATCCCTGGCCCCCGACCACCGACTCCTGACCCCCGACGCCACTGACCCCCGACCCCCGACGCCACTCACCCTCGACCCCCGACGCTATTGACCCTCGACCCCCGACCCCGACGCCTCTAACACTCGACCCTCGACCCCCGACCCCCTACCCCCGACCCCCGATGCCACTGACCACCAACCCCCGACCCCCGACACCTCTTCAGCCTCTTGTTGACCGAAAAGACCCCGACCCCTGACACCACTGACCCTCGACACCCGACGACACTGACACCCGACTACCGACGCCACTAACCCCCGACCCCCGACGCCACCGACACCCGACACCACTGACTCCTGACACCACTAAGCCCCGACCCCCGACACCTCTTCTGCCTCCTGTTGAACGAGAAGGTGCTTTTCGGCCTTCTAGAGGCTGACGGGGTCATAGTTTTGTAAGTTATGAGTTAGGTCACATATTTTCCGATTATGTTAATTATAAAAACATCATATTTGTGTTGATCGGGTGAATTTCAATGTGCAATTGTTCGACGGCCTTCATATGCATTGGACGAGCCCCGCCCCTGCGTTTGTTGGTGAGCACAAATGGCTTCTCCTCCTACCCCCTTAATTTGCTCTGTTCCGGTCTTCGTGCCGATGAAACATGCTAGCTATAGGTTTCTTCAATCATGAGTATGGGTGACCAGTATGTGTCTCCCGTTCGAAAGGGCGTCATCTATAAATATGCATGTATTTGCATATTTATAACCGCCATCCTTTCGAATTGTCCAACGTTATCCATGGACAGCCCGAGTATGTGTAGATTTGGTTCGTTTTCCCATATGTTGTGCTCTGGATCCGATGTGGAATTTCGTCAGTGCCTCCCTGTTGTTCTCCGGGTACGCATCCTCTCTTCTTATTGCCGAGACGTGTATCAGGAGAACAGCGGGGAGGTGCTGCCGAAATTCTGCGTCGGATCTGGAGCAGAGCATGCAAAAACGAACCCAATCTACACATACTCGGGTGGGATTAGGACCTATCTTTACCTATTGGCGTGTAGGTTGCACGGACGTAATAAAACTAACAAACTTGATTTGCGGATGAATATAGATGATGAATTATATATTTATTTCTTGTGTGCCCATAGGTAGCTAGGCAAGATGAGTGATCGTGATTGGATGTACACTGGTCACCCTAGTAAGAAACACATGACCCATGAATGGTTAACAAAAACCAGGGGGTTTGTGAGAGCTGCATTTGCAAATGGCCAGCAAAAAACATGGTGCCCCTGTCCCAACTGCGACAACTAGAAAAAGCAGACAGAGTTTGAAATGGGTAAACACCTGCAGAAGTGGGGTTTTACGCCTAATTAACGGTGTGGACTTTTCATGGTGAGTCTGACCAACGTGCCACAGCTAAGGTGATTCATCGTCGCACCGACGAGCATGGTACTCGGATCGAAGACATGGTGCAATACATTGATGATGCTCGAGATTTGGACGATGAGATGGAGGAATCTGCAAAGGCCTTCTATGAAATGTTGGAGTCTTCAAAACATCCTCTCCACGAGAAGACTGAGCTTTGTCAGCTGGATGCCATCGCACAAGCAATAGCTTTGAAGGCTCAATTCAACCTAGGCAAAGAATGCTACGACGCGATGATGACGATATTTGGACGCTTTCTACCCAAAGGCCATGTACTGCCTGCAAATATGTACCAGTCAGAGAAAATTCTCTGTGTACTTAAGATGCCCTATGAAAAGATACATGCCTGTGAGAATGGATGTGCCTTCTTTAGGATTGAGTATGCGTCCTTGAACTATTGCCCCATTTGCAATTCTTCCAGTTATATTGTGGTAGACAACGGTATGGGTGAGAAGAATTGGACCAAAATCCCCATTAGTGTTCTTCGATATCTGCCAATCGTACCAAGACTTCAACGTCTTTTCATGGTCGAAGAGACGGCCAGACAGATGACATGGCACAAATTGGGCAGAAGAACCGAACTAGATGCGGATGGGAACAATATGCTGGTACACACTTCAGATGGTTTTGCGTGGAAGCACTTCGATGCATTACATAAGGATAAATCGGAAGATCCAAAGCATCCTAGGGTTCCCATAAACACGGATGGGTTCAATGTGTATGGTATGATGGCGGCACAATACAGTTGTTGGCCTGTATTTGCCATTCCACTCAATGTCCCACCCGGAGAAATTATGAAAAGAAAGAACATTTTCCTGACGTTGATAATTCCAGGGCCCAACTATTCGGGGAAGAATATGAATGTGTACATGCAGCCGCTTAAGGATGAGTTGCAAGAAGCCTGGGATAATGGGATCAAGCCCTACGACGCCGCTACCTAAAGACTACAAATTGTTCTGTCTCTGCTATCGGCGAAGGAGGCACCGAGTATTATGGAAGAGTTGAAGCAATTTATGAACTTCTATTCTATGGTGAAAACCCACCGACCGGCGTAGTCTTCAAATGTTATTGGTTTGACCCAAAGGAGACTAGAAGGACTCGAAATCAACCAAAACACACACTTAGATGTTCCCGATGTCTATATTACGGCTCAACAGGCGACACAAGTTTTCTATCTACCGTGGGCCTGCCAAACTAATCCAAATCTGAAAGGTTGGGATGTCGTTCATGAAGTGCCACCACATTTTAGACCACCTACCCTCAATGAAGAGGATTACGAACCTCACATTAACCCAGACAGATATAAAGGAGAATTCTTCCAAGAAACATGTATGTCCAAGAAACATTTCAAGAACCGCTCTACTTCACCTCAGAACATTGAAGTAGACAGCGACAGTGAATCCGTCTTAACCCTTGAGCCCGAACAGGAAGAGCCGAAAGAAGAAGAGGTTACTGTTGCGGATGACCTGTCACTTCTTGACCGGCTACATAATGCTCGCCTTCCACATGTTCTTCCTGATAGTGATGATGATGATGCATTTATTGATGATAGTGATGATCATGATGCATTTATTGACCCCGAAGTATATATAGACGAGCACGATTGTTATTAGTTCATGTCAGGTATTCAACTATTACTATATATAAATTTTGAGTTCATGTTAGTCATGTTTGTATTTATGATGATGATGAACTTAAATTATATACATTTTGTTAATCATGTTGGTATTCATGTTGTACTAATTTCATTTACTCTTTGTCATCATAGGTGTTGAAATATGGTGGGAAAGGGTCGAAAGCACTCCACAGCTCCTTCTTCATCGGCGGGTGGTGGGATGGGTACTTCCATTCATGCCTCGCCTCCTCGGAGAGTGTTGCTCTCTACTCTGCATGGAGTGGCCGCTTCTTCGACTGTCGCGGCCCCCGTGAGAGGAGGTCGACCCCCCACGAAGCCGAGAGGTATTAAAGGTACACGTGGCCACGAGAGAGATAGGGCGGTGGCTGCCATGCCTTCCTTGCCGCCACCCCAAGCT
Organism: Hordeum vulgare subsp. vulgare; assembly: GCF_904849725.1. Lineage (NCBI taxonomy): Eukaryota > Viridiplantae > Streptophyta > Magnoliopsida > Poales > Poaceae > Hordeum > Hordeum vulgare. The sequence continues at coordinate 292,515,978 of NC_058520.1, read as the reverse complement.
GATTCACGTGAGCACAAGACTGCTAGGGTAGATTCGTCTGAGGTGGAGGCTACACAGTCTCCGGTTCACGAGCCTCAGGTCGACGATCCTTCGGCCCACGAGACTCGTGTCCCAGAGGCTTCATTCCACGCGACTCCAGAGCAAAGGAGGGATGAGGGTAGGTCCCAAGAGACCCAGTGGGATACCTGGCCTGATTTGGGTCAGCCTAAGCCAAGTGGCCATGCTGATAGCGACGAGGAGCTGGGTGAGGGGGTCACCGTCTACCAGCATGGTAGTTCGGGGCTCCCGCTCGTGCCGGCGACCCGCGAGCAAACGTGGTCGATTAAGAGAAATGGGGACAAGTAAGTTAATTTACTCTTATTTAACCTTTTGCCTTCACGTTTTCTCAAATATCTAATGTTTTGGCTTTAATTTGTCATACTGCAGGGGTTGGATTGTTACCAAGGGTGTCCGCAAGCCCAACAACGTCCTTGGTGTGCTTTGCCGTCAAAACTTCCCGGGGTTTGTGACGTTGCCCGGTCGGGAGCGAGAGGTAGGAATGACCTGGGAGCACGACTTGGGTGCCCGGCCCCGCCGGAGGTGGAGATCGACGGTGTTTTGTGCCACACGAGGGCCGACATGGTGATCCGACAGTTCTGGGTAATTTCTCCTTTACACAATTATAAATCAACCATAGCTAGTTATTGTACTAATTGGTGTTGTCTCGTTTGCAGACCTACTACAGGTGTGAGGAGGGATACGAGGAGGACGCGACAAAGGTTATAGAAACCGAATGTCGCCACCTACTTCAAAACTTTCGGCACGAGGCTCGGGTGTAGGTTGTTCGAGACTACTATGCCTCGCGGCGTATTAGGAAGGACAAGGCGAAGTGCCACGATTCTAAGATGGAGAAGGAGCATTACATGAAGGTAATTACATATTATTAAGGCCTTGTAGTTAGTTTCCTTGATTTGATTCTTACGCGTTGCACTCAAATTTCTCTTTATTAACTTAGGTGGCCCGAGATGGTGTGTGGATAAGATGGATTGTTGGGAGGCCATGGTGGATCAGTGGTGCTCCGAAACATGGGATGCCAGCCACAACAACGCCAAGGAGAGGCGTGGCAAAATGGTTGGTGTGCCACACCATCAAGTGAGCGTCAACTAAATCCAATTTGGCGAGAACTGGGTATGTGGTTTGCTTCATGCCTCATGCAATTCATTCTTAATGATATCTTGAGCCCTTTACTAATAAATTTGTCCTATCTCTCTCTTTTAGGCGCGTCACAATAAGACGGATGTGCCACAGATGTACGACCTGTATGCGATGGCCCATACTGCCTCGTTCAAGAAGGTCAAGGCATTCTATGAGTCTGACCTCGTGCATCCAGAAAACTTCACCAACAGCTCCTCTCACCACAAGATCGTGAAGTACAGATATCACGGGAAGGCGAGGACACGGGAGGATTTTAACCCGAGCGAGGGGCCTATTGATCCAGAGCTGCTGATGATAGCTGGCAACGGGAGGCTCCATGGCTCGATCGCCATTGGAGACGGCCTTATACGTTGTTCTAGCACTCTCCGACAGATAAAGGCACCCCAAACGAGCTCCTTACCTAAGATAACACCTCGTCCATAGCCAGCCGAGCTCGCCATTGAGGTTAGTTTAATGGACTCCACTATCTTTCCGCACTATGTTGTGCATGTGAACCAATATGATTACAATGCTAACAATGAGTTGTATTGTAGGCTGCTATTCTGAAAGAGAGAGAGGCAATGCAGGCACTATTGGCGGAGAAGGATAAGGAGATGAAGGAGCTGGAGGAGACGACGGCTGCATTGGTGGAGGCGGAGAGGGCACGGAATGATGCGTCTAACAGAGCCATGTAGGAGCTCTTCGTGGTAAGTTTCTTCTTCATATTATTTCAAATCTTGCATTTTAATGTCCGTTTCATTAATAACTAAAAAGTTTGACTTGTCGAAACCAAATGTACAGTCTATATGCGAGAAGACTGGCCACGTCCCTCCGGCGATGCCAGTCATTAACATGGCGGGGACAGTGAGTTTCATTTCAATGTAGTGATCTCAAGAGTGTCATCATGCTAACGACACATTGCAAACGATGTTTGTTGCAGAATATCTCCTGAAACGCTTCGCACGACCCTTCTACAGTGGAGCCTTCTCCAGGGCAGCCTTCTCCAGGTGAAACAAGCCAGAGCCACCGTTCTTCACCGCGTGATGACGATAATGGTATGTTATTTCCAGTGTTTTGCTTAACAACCGCATACTGGTCCAATATGACTTAATAAGCATAGTTAGCTCCAAAATGACATATTTAACCCAAGTTAGCTCCAAAACGACATATAGTTATCTTGGCTTCCAATTAAATGACATAATTATCTTAGTTAGCTCCAAAATGACCTATTTAATAAAAAGAATGACCTATACTTATCTAAGTTCTCTCCTAAATGACATAATAAGGCTTACGTAGCTCCAAGATGACCTATTCCCCTAACTTAGCTATTAAATGGCCTATAATTAGCTTAGCTAGCTCCAAAATGGCTTAATAAGCATAGTTAGCTCCGAAATGACCTATTTTACCCAAGTTAGCTCCGAAATGACCTATAATTAGCTAGGCTTCCACCTAAATGACATAATTAGCTTAGTTAACTCCAAAATGGTCTATTTAATAAAAAATGACCTATACTTAGCTAATTATCATTGAAAATGACATAATTAGCTCCAAAGAGACATACTTCGCTAATTGAGCTCTAAGAAGAGGAGAAGAGGAGAAGAAAGAGGAAAAATGAAAAGAAGGAAGAAGAAGAAGAAGAGAAGAATAAGGAGAAGAAGAAGGAGAAGAAGGGGGAAGAAGGAGAAGAAGGAGAAGGAGCCCTCCTTCTTCTTCTTCTCCTTCTTCTCTCCTCCTTCTTCTCCTTCTTCTTCTCCTTCTTCTTCTCCTTCTTCTTCTCTTCTTCTTCTCCTCCTCCTTCTCCATCTCCTTCTCCTCCTTCTCCTCCTCCTTCTTTTACTTTTTCTTCTCCTTCTCCTCCTCCTCCTCCTCCTTCTTTTACTTTTTCTTCTCCTCCTTCTTCTCTTCTTGCTTCTTCTTTTTCTTCTTCCACGTAGCTTATTTTCCGCCAACAAATACATACTTAGCTAATTATCCTCCAAAATGACATAATTAGCTTAGTTAGCTCCAAAATGGTCTATTTAATGAAAATGACATATACTTAGAAAATTATCCTCCAAAATGACATAACTACCTCCAAAAAGGCATACTTAGCTAATTTAGCTAGAAGAAGAGGACAAGAGGAGAAGAAAGAGGAAAAATGAAAAGAAGGAAGAAGAAGAAGAGAATACGAAGAGAAGAAGAAGGAGAAGGAGATGGCGGAGAAGGAGCCCTCCTTCTTCTCCTTCTTCTTCTCCTTCTTCTTCTCTCCTCCTTCTTCTCCTTCTTCTTCTCCTTCTTCTTCTCTTCTTCTTTTCTTATTCTTCTCCTCCTCCTTCTGCTTCTCCTTCTCCTCCTCCTCCTCCTCCTTCTTCTTTTTCTTCTCCTTCTTATCTTCTTGCTTCTTCTCTTTCTTCTTCTACGTAGCTTATTTTCCCCCAACAAAGACATACTTAGCTAATTATCCTCCAAAATGACAAAATTAGCTTAGTTAGGTAAAAACATCATAAGAACCTTGGTTAGCTCATTAAAATGACTAATTTAGCTCCAAATGACATAATAAGCTCAGAATGGCATAAGAACCTTGGTTAGCTCATGCATATTATATACTTAGCTTGTTTTCTTCTAAAATGACATAATTAGCCCATTTAGCTCCAAAAAGACATACTTAGCTAATTTAGCTCCAAGAAGAGGAGAAGAGGAGAAATGAAAAGAAGAAGAAGAAGAAGAGAAGAAGAAGAGAAGGAGAAGGAGAAGGAGGAAAAGAAGGAAAAGGAGTCCTTCTTCTTCTTCTTCTCCTTCTTCTTCTTCTTCTTCTTCTTCTTCTTCTTCTTCTCTTCTTCTATTCTTCTTCTTCTTCCTTCTTTTCATTTCTCCTCTTATTGGAGCTAAAATAGCTAAGTATGTATTTTTGGAGCTAAATGGATATGAAACTTACTTATTTCTTCTCCTCTTCATCTAGTCTTCTTCTTCTAACTTACTTATTTCCCATTTTGCAGATTACATTCACTTCACGGAAGCTTGGATTATATTGATGGAGTGCTTCAATATGGTTTCTTCTAAAATGGCTTTACGGAAGCTTGGATTGAAACTATTGTAGTAAATGGATATGAAACTTTGTATGTATGGATGAAACTAGTGTAATATATGGTTTGGTACGGATGAAACTTGCCTAATATGTATGTATTATGGATGAAACTTGTTTTAATATGGTTATGAGTATGGGGCAATTTGTGTGAAATATATTATGTATTACGGATTATGGATGAAACTGTCAAATATATATTATGTATTATGGATGAAACTGTCAAATATATAAACTTCTTCTTCCTGATTTGTGTGAAAATTGCTGGATATTATTAAAAATAAAATAAACAGTGGCAGTTTGGACCCTTTGCCATGTGCCCACCGACGACAAAGGAGCTACAGCAGACGACAAAGGGCCCAAACTGGCCTTTTGAATCAAACTGGGTGCCCCTTTGCCGTCTGCCATGCTTGTGGGCAGACGTCAAAGGGGCAAACGATAGGGGCTTTGGTGGCACCTTTGCCGTTAGCCCACCAGCATGGCAAACGGCAAAGGGGTAAAGGGCAGATGGCAAACTATTTGTGGGCCCAGCATGCTGCCGTTAGCACTTGACGGAGGTGCCCGTAGATGTGTCGTCCCATCTTCTTTGTCGTCTGCGCCCTCACGGTAAAGATCCTTTGTCGTCAGCTGTCCCAATGCAGACGGTAAAGAGGCCCTTCATCGGATTTTTGTTTGTCGTCAAGTTTGTCGTCTGCTGAGGAACGGCAAAGGCCTTTGCCGTCCGGGGTGTCCCCCTTTGCCTTCTGTCATGGCAGACGACAAAGTATCTGATCCTTTAGTGTTTCATATGTGACATGTTCAAAATGGAGCCACGGTTCAACAATAACAACCAACACAAGTTTCGGTTATGATTTGTCCAAAACATTGAGAATTATGAAGTTAAAGTAGACATAATAGGCTACAATTTAATCGAAGGTTCGGGTTCATAGGCAGCAAGGTTAATTTACTATGATTTATGCAAAATGCAATTTTCTATTAAGTTTTAGGGAATTGGTGAAAATCAGGTGTTTGGCAAAAATAATTACATCGTGATGTTGTCTTGGGATGCACAAAAGTGTAGCTTCAGTATTTTTCATATTTATGGAATTGATAGTTACATGTAGTAGACATGGCATACTTCAAATTATGCCATTGACATAAATCCATAGGATGCATGGTTTGCTTAATATGATTTTTGCAAAATGGAACTTATCGTTTTCAGCAAAACTGTTTTAACATGATTACCAATTAAGAGCAAGAAATGGACAACCTACTGATAGTTTTGCATGAAAAACAATGGCATGGCATAATTGAGCACATTACAGAGACCAAATTACATGAAGGAATCATATGCATAAGACATGGACTTGATGCAACCATCCTCCTAAGTTTGGACATTATAACAAATTTTGTACTTAATTTATAATCCACTTTTGCAACACAACTTATAGGATGTAGATGAAACCAAATATGCATGCAAATTAAACCATCATGTATACCATGAAACGTAGAGAAAATTTGATATATGGATCATATTCATCCGATGCACACGTGCAAAATCATGGCCATCACAAAATGCACTTAAAATAGACGAAAATGACTTAGCCGGAAAACGACCAAGCGTGACACCCAGCGTGTTATATTTATACTTACCACGGGAAGGGATTAGAGCCCGCTCACCCTCGGCCTTGGGCCGAAAGCGGAGCAGGCAAGGCCGACCATGCAGCTGGGCCGGCGCAGAGCTACAGCTCATGTGGCTTTGGCGAGCCCTGGGCATCATCGTCCCCTCATGCTCATACACGAGCAGAGGGTGGCAGCGCTCGAGCAGTTCTTAGCCCCCTCTAGCAGCGATGGAAGGTCTAATTAGGCGTGGTACATGCGTGAACGGGCGAAGGTTGCCAGATCCAGCGAGATCCGACGGGCGATGGCGGTTGGCAAAGGGGGCTTGGGGAAGCGGGCATCGCACAACATGGGAAGGTCCAGCAGGCGTTGCCAAAGAGGCACGATGGTGTGCGTGAAGCGGGCGACGCGAGAAGGAGGCAACGGGGCAGAAGGGATTTGGGCGTTGGACTGGTGGCTCCGGCGAGGCTCGCCGGCGCCGGCTCGAGCGTAACGGGTTGGGAGGCAAGAGGCCTCAAGCGTTGCATAGGTGCGGTGTGAGGCCGGCAGCTGCTCTGTGGTCGCCCAAACATTGTCCGGCGACCTTGGACATTATCCAACCTGGGAAGAAGACGAAATGTGAGCCCTAGATTTCCAATCCGAGGGCTAGTTTTGGCTTCAAGGCTGTTTCGGGATTGGGATGAGGTGAAGGATATGAGGGTAATTTTTGAAGGGGTGGCTACAAATTAGCAAGGGGGAAACCCTAGAGAGTGAGAGGGCACAACCATGGATGGCCTATATAAATTAAAGGTAGTTATGGTGGAATGGATCTCATTCGTCCGATCGTGATCCGATGGTTTCAGACTGATGGGTAGGCTAGGTGGGTCGTGTAGGAGGTTTGTGGGCTAAGATGAGAAGGAACGCGACAACCCGACAACATGTTTAAAACCAAAAACATTTGACGCTTTATCGACTATATTACCGCTATAGGTTTATCCGCTGGGGTATCAAATGACCTCCGAATGCGATAAAATTTGGCAAGCGGACTAACAAAAATATAATTAAAGTGCACGCAATTTTCAACCCATTTTGAGAATTTTTTATTCGCACTTTTAGAAAAATATTTTGAACAATATCACAGGCACGTGCGAGTGTGGTTGGTCTTAAAACGGTCAACGATAACAACGGGGAGAACCAGCAACTATAAATGGATGCAAGTTTAGTGCCGATGAAGTACGAATGATGTGATGATGAATGCGACGAACGAATAAAACACACGACGATAACAAAATACATGGAAGGAATCTTTGCACTAATGATGTTTTCCCTTCGATACTAGCGAGAGTAGCAATGGCAGTTATGTACTGCTTTTAGTTCTTGAACTATTTCATCAAGTTCTTTCTTAATTAATGTGTATTATACATGTACTCAAGATATGTAAGTAGTACTATCATACATGTACGTCATGTTGTCGATCCTACAGGTAGCATAATTTCAACATGATAAACAAATACCTAGTTTTTGTTTTTTACATATCATTATTCATTTCCTACAATGTCAATATAATATTGTAAACTAGAAGTGTGTGGGTAGTGCCCAAGCGCTACTAATGTGTGTGCTAGCAGCGCATAATTCCCAGATTATGCTACTAGACCTATATTAAAATTAAATTCTCTAAAGATATGAATAAAAGAGCATGAATACCGAGAGTCGGGAAAAGCTATATGCCCAAAAAATGACGAGCATCAAGAGGAAGAATATATAGCCGAGCTAAGTTCTATTAACAATGACCTTCAAAGTCATAAGGCACTCAATCAAGAAAAAGAATATGACATCGTGTTGGGGAGACATCCAGAATTGGAGCAACATACTATTCAAGTCACATAACCAACATGCTCTCATAACATATTTAGGACATGCAGTCCGCCAGCTCCTTCAAATTCCAGGATCTGCAGAGCGTTTGTTTGCTCGCTCCAAAAAATAACTACATCTCTGTCCGCTCCTGAAGCGAGCCGTGGAGTGTAGGGATATTGTGGTGCTTTTATCAAGGCAGATGTCCTAGCGATAGGACTAAGTCTATGAGCCATCGCAACTAGGTGATTGCTTGGATGGGGTTGGTCGGGAATGAGGGACAAGGATTTACCTAGGTTCTGCCCCTCTAATGAAGGTAAAAGTCTATGACCTGCATTGTGTGTTATTGATGATGATCTCTATTACAAGGCTAAAGAATCGCTAACCTAGTTCTCAATGATTTCTTACTTGTCGCCTCTACCTCACGGGCTCTCCTTTATATGTAGGTAGAGGCCCCGAGATACAGAGTCCCAGTTACATTATGACACATGACCTAGTCTAACTCCTACTTATCTTGTCCCTCAAGTATGGAAAATCCTTACGACTTCCTTCCACGAGTCAGCCTACCAAATACTGCCCCATGAGCAGGCCTTCTTGACTAAGAAGCCTCCAGGGCCTTGAGCTTCAGGACTTCCATGGCTCGTGTGGTGACCACACTCATGAGCCGCCACCTTGACAGTCGGGTCATCCTTTTGGCAGGTCATCCTGTGGGGTATATCCCCAACGTTGGCCCCTAGTTTAGCTTGGGTTTACCAATGTTAAACTCCATCCTCAAAATGAAAGGAAAACCTTAACAAGTCAAAACTAGAGTTTTGTTCTTAAGCCGACATTTGTCTTCTCTTTGCTTTTTGAACTTCTTTTGGGTCAATACTAGCCGGATCATTTCTTTCTTCTGTGAGACATAGTATTTTTATGATGGGCACTATCATGACATCATCTTGCTGTCCCATGAAGTTGGTGTACAATCATGGATAATCTTTTAAACAAACCTTCAAATCCGGTCTGGCACGGGAATCTAGGCGTCTTCATAGCCACGAATTACTGTAACGCCCCATTTTTGACTGCGTCGTTTTGGGCTTCCCCTCCTTACAAATAGACCCCAAGGCCCTAGATTCACATTTTCACTTCATATTCTTCCTCTCACCTCTGAAACATCGCCCAAGTTTGCCGGAGTCCAAATCGCTCCCACACGCTCGACCACGTGACTGCCTTTGTCATAGTTCATTTGGATCGTCTCCCGCCATTGTAAGGGAGAAGGAAAACCTTGGCATCTCCATCATCTGGACTTCGGTAAGTCTCATTACCACCATTAGGGTTCAAGCAGTCTTTGTAGTTCATCGGGGGTTCGTCGGAGTTCATGCCAATGGTAGACATAGATCTAGCTTCCCACATGGCCTTCATTGATAACATGTATTTTTGCCTTCACGTTACTTTTGCGATGTCATAGATATGACTTAAACCTCTGATGAGTTCGTAGTAGTTTCATATTAGTGCCTCCGCCATAGTTACGATCCATTATTTTTCTTTTCTTCCGTATAATTAGATCCATTCGTTCTTCTGTCTTGCTAGAAAGTAGTTTATGTGCATGGAAAAATTCACCAAGTCTTTTTAGTCCCTGTGTCCACCTTTAGCCAGCTCATAGACACACACCAACGCATTTTATCATGTCAACCCATCCAAACTTGATGTGGCTTCTCAGGCTGTTTCCGCTTTGCTTTTGATTCTGGCAAGTTATACACCTATAAATGGCTCAACCATATGCCACCTCATTATTTTTAGTTTTAACTTTGTTGTTAATCTTGTGAAAGTCATAATGTCTCCCAATACTAGCAAAGCCTGTGGATGGGTCACATCACAAGAGTCGGTACTCATGCTAGAAAATCTCGTAGATTACGGTCTTTTGCCGGCTCAATCTAAAATCAGCTGGCCAACACCTGAAGAAGAGTTTTCTCCTCGACCTGATCAAGGGGAAGTTGTTCTTTTCACAAACCACTTGCATAGAGGCTTCCGACCGCATGGGTGAAAGTTCTTCAGATATCTTGTCAAAATTTTCAATCTTACGCCACAGGATATTGGCCCTAACTCAATGACCAATATCTGTCAATTCCAAGTCCTCTATGAAGTATTTCTTCAGATTGGGCCAACTGTCACTCTTTTTAGAGAGTTCTTTTACATCAACCATCAAACTAAAGTGAAGAATGGCCCAGTGTAGAACCTGACAGAATATCCATCCAAAAAAGGAAGAATAGGTCCTTTCCTGAATCAAAACTTGCAAGTCATCCCAAGGGTTGGAACAAGACTTAGTTTTATTGCAAGAACACTGCTCATGTAGACCAAAATCCCTTGTCTGGTTATATACTGGAACAACTTAATGCCTCTAGTGAATTTCCAGGTTGGTCAGGTGACGAAAGGAAACAATTGGCGCCTATTCTTCTGAAACAGAGAGCCTTAACTGCTCACAACCTCATCAGAATTGACTTGATATCGTGCTGGATAAGCTGGTGAATTCAAGCTCTTAGTTTAAGGGGCAACTTGATGGTCAACTACACGGACGAGCTGCCAGATGTTTAATGCTAGAGTGAACATAATTTGTCTGAAAATGACACCAACAAGGCCATGAAGACAAAATTTGGCGGCTCAAAGGAAAAAATGCAGCATGACCAAGTTGGCTCCATTTTTCTTGACCAACCCGGTTCCTCAAAAAAGTGTTCGCGAACTTGTTCCTTTTATTTTCTCTATCATGAGCTTCTCACTTATCATGCTCATTTTCTGGCTTGTAATATATCTACACGCACACTGTGATTGGTAGAAGGCCAGAGCCGAGAATCCTATTCCCCTTAATATGAGCAAGGTGATGACCTCGTAGATAGAGCCGCCATGGGAAAAGAATCTGAGGTAGAGCTTGACTCACTTGGCCGCCTCTTTACTGAACTTGCTGACGCTCCTTCTCCCCAGGATAAGACTAAGGCCAGTGAAGCCGGCATTGTTGAGGTGGTTCCAATCTCCTCCGACTCACCAGAATCGTATATCCCAAAGAGGACGAGGCAAGCAGTTAGAAAAGTTAAGTTTTCGCACCCACATGCTTACATAGATTTGAAATCAATTTTGAAGAAAAAATATCCTATCGGCCCATCAAAAGGCAAGACCTGGAGTAGCTCTCAGGAGTTATCTCTCGGCTTATCTCTTGAGCCATCCACCCATAAGCAGCGAGTTGAGGTGCCTCATAGTCCAACTATTTCTCATCCATGAGTCGGACTTTTTAAACAACCACTCAATCCTTTTAATTCAAATTACGAGGAATCACCGCCCTCTTCTGGCGACTTGACGATGACGCATCTTCCTGCTTTTACCACTAACCATGGTTAAGCTTTTGATAAGCCGGTTTTATTTCTTTTGCCATCACTTGTTATCTCCTTAACCCAATATTTGCTTTCATGATTGCAAAGACAAAGCTTTCTCGAGAAAAAAGGTGGGCAGGTCATCTTCTGACGTCGTGGGTCCCAATGTGAACCCACTAGTGAGTATAATCCAGACTTTGGGCCTAATCCGGTCTATGAAGAGGAAATGGTTCATACTGAAGAGCCGATCGTAACGGAAATCCTAGTTTAAGAATAGTAAAAGACCCGGCCTTAAATGTTGACCCGCCATGTCCTCCTTGCCCTTCAAGTTCTGCATGCAAGGCAGATAGTATGGTCCCATCAACCGCCATGGATGATACAGATATGACCATTATTACTGAAATCTTCAAGGCTCCTGAAACTTCAACTGTATTAGCCAAGGTCCTGACCAAAAATGAGTCGGAAATGTTGGAAAGAGGGAAAGCCAAGCTAGACCTTCCAGATTTTTCCAATCTTGATGTGGATGGCCATCATCAACAATATCAAACCCGACGATCTGAGAGCCAGAATGCTGAGATGAATTTGGTCAACACTCTCAAGCGAAAATATGAGGTAAAGAACTTATCATTTTCCATTTATCATATGTATTCTTGTAGCCCCCAAGTTCTAGCTCGGCGTGATAAGTAATGAGCTTTGTCTTGTTGTAACTTTTAGAACCAACCGTAGCCCCCATGGACCGGGTATTTATGAAAATAATGAGCTGGTGCTTTTGAGTTGCCTGAAATCATTAAGATAAAAGTGCCACATGTGGCCCCCAAGAGCCGGCTTATCTCTTTGTGATAGCCAGGTATTTTTGTATTGAAATACTTGTCATCTCCAAACTGTAAAATGGTACTCGTAGCCCCCGAGGGCCGGCTCATCTCTTTGAGATACCTGGGTCTTGTTATAGTTTAGAAAAGAAGTAACTTGCATTAGCCCCCAAGTGCCATATAGAGTGCGTGCAACTGCATGGTACTTGAAGAATAGATCATTTTTTGTGCTTTGTAGCCCCTAGGTGTCAGGTCATATGCTTGTGGCGGCTTGGGGCTTGTATACTTGCTCTCATGACATGTATGTTGTAGGATTTATTAAATGAGGCTGAGTGTACTGCAGTCGGCTTGCAGAGGAAGCCTAAAGAAAAGAAAAATCTTAAGACTGATGTAGAACTGTTGGCGGCTCATCTTCAAGATTCTTTGCGCCAAGCAAACAACAGCTTGGATCAAACTAAAGCCAATTTTGATGGGGAAAGAACCGCCCTACTGAAGCGTGCACAGGATGCCGAAAAAAGTCTTGGATCGGTGACTGGGAGCTGAAAACGCTGAAGCTTCATATCACAAATATGACGATGGCCATCTTGGGTATGCTTATATTGTTGATATGCTTATAACCCGGGTTATGCCATCTTTTGTTGTCTTGTTAATGTGACTCTCATGTAGGAACAAGAAGTGAGAATGTTATTCAAAAACCAATAGTCAAACTAAAACCCATATTCACATATGTGGAACAAATGTTCATAGGGTCTATTTCTGCCATAATGGCTATGAAGGATCTTAAGAAGCCTCCTCTCCATATAAGGGACATGCTTAATGAGATATAAGCAGTCCCTCAGTGGATTGAAGAGGCCTAGAAATTGGTGGCTCGAGTTAGAGCCAATATGGCACTTGCTCGTGCAAAGGGCTATGCGCGAGAGTTAGAGCTAGCAGCTATGGAAGGCGGCTTCAAGGAGTATAAGATTGATGGCTCAGATTTTTCAAAAGATGATTATCCTTTGTGCGTGAAGGAGACCCGGTCGTTGGCGACTCAACTTGCTAGCGAGTTATACTTGGACAAATGCCTTAACCCACCTAAAGATAAGCCCTTCGAGCTTGTTCCTCCATGTCGTAAGCAAACCTTTGCTCCTTATGTTCACCTGTCTCTTATCGTCCATGGCCACTCAACTTTAAAAGCTTTGACAACCATCTAGTGGACACGAAAGGACCTCCAAACCAATCATAATGAGCTGGCTCAGGTGGATCCATAAGCCACTCGTGCACATGGCTAGCAGAAGGAAATTGACCCGGAGGGTGCTCGATCTGGCTTACAAGAGTAGTCATTTGTCCTTGTAAAACCCTTTGATGATTTTGTGTCCCTAACATGGGATTGTAATAGGAGCAGAAAATTCGAATCGATTGTCGTGCCATCGTGCACATAATACTTTTGAATTGTTATCTTTCGTGGGTTGTGAATCTGTGACGATGCACCAATGGGTTTGCTTCGCATAGTTGTTCTTCATGTCTATTAAATTGTCCTTCTACTGCGTACCATGAGCTAGCAGAATGAGATTATGCTTAGATGTAGCAAAGTCCTTGATAATTTTACCAAGTAAAATAACTGGTCATCGTGTGATCCAGTGCCATAACCCCGATGTCTAGTGTTGACTCGGCAAAAATAAGAGAACAATTTTACCTACAAATCATGAGATATAAAAGAGAGAGAGATATAATTGCATAATTTATAAGCAGGCTCAAGTCTTGCTCCAATGAAGCTGGCGTGATAGCCCATGGTTTATCCCTGCTTTCTGTAAGCCGACTCTCACATGACTTAAGTTGGTGTATGAACCTCGATAAGTTCAGGGTCTATATGAATTGACTTATCCGTAGTACACCGGGTCACCTTTCCGGAGTAGCATCTTGGAAACATGTAGGTTTAACGAAGTTCATAGTGGCATTTAGCCGAGTCAAGTGGGATACTAACGGCTAACTCATTGAGTTGGCAGCCCCCAACTGAGTTATGTTGAAAGAATAAAGATCCCTGCACAATTTTTTGAGATGAAATGACAAAGACCCGAGTTTCGGAGGTATCGGCTTTATTATATCGAACATGAAAGTATATGCATATGTATGTACAATGAATTGGAGCTAGTGGCTATAAATATAATAAGGCCGAAGATGAGCAATATTGCAAGGAATGTTGCCCTCCTCTTGAGAGGTGTATGACTTCTTGTGTTCATGTGTGTCAAATCAGGAAATATGACCCATTGTTGAGGTTCTTGCGGATGACAAAAGGCCCTTTCCATGGTGGAGAAAGCTTATGCATGTTTGTTTGGTCTTGAACCAAACGCATCACTAAGTCACCATCTTGGAAAGTCCGGCTACGAACTCTAGAGCTATGATATTGACGTAGGTCTTGTTGGTAGATAGCTAATCTTGAGGCCGCGGGATCACGTTCCTCCTCCAAAGCATCAAAGGAGTCATGATGGGCTCGTTCATTGTCAGCCTTAACATAAGTGGTAACCATGGAGGAATCGTATCTGATGTCACTTCGCAAAACAGCTCCAGCTCCATAAACCAGAAAAAATGGCGTGTAGCATGTGGATCTGTTAGAGGCAGTCCATATGCTCCAAAGTACTATAGGAAGTTCCTCGACCAAACAGCCAAGAGTTCGCTTGAGGAGAACCATAAGACGGGGTTTGATTCCGTGTAGTATCTCCTAATTAGCTCGTTTGGCTTGTCTACTAGACTGTGGATGTGCCACCGGGGCTAAATCAAGCTGGGTGTGCTCTCGTTGACAGAATTGTCCCATTGCACCCTTGGATAAGTTGGTGCCAATATTTGTGATGACGCTATGTGGATACCCAAAACGGAAAATCAGCTTTTTAAAAAAATTCACCATTGTCTCGGCATCACAGTTATTGATCGGCTCTCCTTCAACCCACTTGGCAAACTAATCAACCGCCACCAAAAGGTGGGTCTTCTTATTTGATGATGGCTTGAATGGACCGACCATGTCATGCCGCCAACTACGAACGACCAAGTGATTGGAATCATCCAAAATTCTTGAGCCGGGACATGAGGTTGTCATGCAAATTTTTCACAACCATCAATCTTTCGCACAATGTCTCCGGCATCATCTTGGGCGGTAAACCAATAAAAACTATGTCGGAAAGCCTTGGCCACCAATGATCTTCAGCCGACCTGATGACCGCAATATCTGATGTGGATTTCATTAAGGATCTCGCAGACTTCTGTAGGGGAAACACAACATTGAAACATACTGATAATTCTTTGTCGGTGTAACTCGCCATTGACAATAGTCATAGATTTGCAACGCATGATAATCTATCGGGCGATGATTTCCTCATCTCGGAGCTCCCCATGGGTGATATAAACTAGGTAGGGGATAGTCCAGTTAGGGATAGCATGGAGAGCCACCACTGGATGTGCGTCCGAGTTATGAATAGCTACATCTTCTAACAGCAACTTGACTGAGGGGTTCTGAAGCACATCAAGGAACACATTGGGAGGAATCGGCTTACGTTGAGAGCCGAGTCGTGACAAAGCATTTGCAACCTTGTTAAGCTGGCGATCAATATGATCAACTTGATAACCCTGAGAATGACCTACGATGACTGTGACTGCACGCCCATAAGCCGCCATGATAGGGTCCTTTGAATCCCAAGTCCCTGATAATTGTTAAGCCACCAAATCTGAGTCGCCCAAACATCTGACTTGGCTTAAGTTCATTTCCTTAGACATGCGGAGCCCTTGGAGGAGAGCCTCGTACTCAGCTGCATTGTTAGTACAAGGGAACATGAGCAGTAAGACATACCAGAATTTGTCACCTCGTGGGGAAGATAGAATAACTCCCAGCCACCGAGCCCTCCAACTACATGGAGCCATCGAAGTTTATTAGCCAGTATGTGTTATCTAGCCTCCCCCAGGGACTTGTAGTTCATTCCAGTCATTAATGAAGTCCACCAATGCCTGAGATTTGTTGACCGTTCGAGGCACATACTTCATCTGGTGTCATCCAAGCTCGATCGCCCATTTAGCAATCCGACCAGTAGCCTCCCAATTTTGTATGGTACCTCCAAGAGGAGTTGAACTGACCATGGTGATTGGATGTTCCTGGAAATAATGCTTTAGCTTACGACAAGCCATGAAAACGCCAAATACTAGCTTTTGCCAATGTGGGTATCGCTGCTTCAATAAAGTCAGAACTTCGCTAACATAATAGGCATGTCCATGTAATGGGTACTCTTTCCATGCCTCCTTGCCCTCGACAACAACGGCTACACTCACTGCTTTGTTATTTGCAGCGATGTACATGAGCATAGGCTCTTTGTCAATCGGGGCGGGAAGGGTGGGTGGATCGACCAACTAATTCTTGAGAGCTTCGAAGGCATTGTTGGCAGCATTAGTCGACACAAAAATGTCAGCCTTTTTCAATAACTTGTACAACAGAATCGACTTCTCACCAAGACGCCTTATCAAGTGGCTTAAGGCTGCTATGCGACCCGCCATGCACTAAACGTCATTGATGTTGGCCAGCTTAGCAAGCAAGGCCTCAATACCACGCTCTAAACCAGGAACCCCAGGAAATTCCCGCAGGAACACCGAAGACATACTTGGCCGGGTTAAGCTTCATCATGTACACCCGAAGGTTTTCGAAAGTCTCCTTGAGGTCATCCAACAGGGTCTCCTTCTTCTGGGATTTGACCAAAATTTCATCGACATAAGCGTAAACATTGCGCCTAATTTGTTCGTGTAATCAGCTCTGAATACAACGTTGATATGTAGCTCCCGCGCTCTTAAACCTGAAACACATAGAAACATAGAAGAAAACTGTAAAGGGGTGATGAAAGACGTCTTCTCTTGATGCTCAACAACCATCTTAATCTGACGATAGCCAGAGTAAGCATCCAAGAAACACAAATGCTCACAACTAGCTATAGAGTCTATAATCTGGTTAATGCAAGGAAGAGCAAGCGGTTCCTTGGGACAAGCTTTGTTGAGATCTGTGTAATCAACACACATATGCCAAGTGTCGTTCTTCTTCAGGACAAGCGCTGGATTTTCCAACCACTATGGGTGGAAGACTTTAACGATGAACTCGGCAGCTAGGATTCGAGCCACCTCTTCGCCAATAGCCTCTCATCTCTCCTTTGTAAAATGATGAAGGTATTGTCAGACAGGTTTCATGTTCCGATCCACATTGAGGTGGTGCTCAGCGAGTTATCTTGGCACACCATGCATGTGAGAAGGTTTACATGCAAATATGTCCTGATTCTCAAGTATGAACTGGATGAGTGCGCTTTCCTACTTGGGATCCATGCGTGTCCCAATGGTGAATTATTGGGACGAATCACCTGAAGTGAAATCAACTTGCTTCGTATCCTCGGTGGCTTAAATTTGAGAAAAGGGTCATACTCCATGGTGGGCTTCTTGAGGGGGTCATGTGTGCCGGGTCAACATTAGTTGTGTATAATTTCAAGTCTTCTGTTGTGGAAGCTGATTCAGCACAGGCTACATCTCCTTCCTCACACTCCTAAGCAATTTTCCGACTTCCATCAACAGTAATGGTTCCGTTCGGCTTGGGAATCTTGAACTTGAGGTAAACATAGCAAGGTCGTGCCATGAATCATGCATAAGCAGGTCGTTTGAAGAGGCTCTTGATTTTGACCACCACAAATGATAGAGACTCGCGTCGGTAATTAAGTTCAATACCAAAAGCAGGTGTGATCCGCCTAATTGGATATGCTCACTTCCGAGGGACAATTCCATGGAAAACTATGGTAGAAGACTGCATTTTTTTCTCACGGAGATTCATCTATCGAGATATGCCATAGTACAAGATGTTGATACTGCTTCCCCCGTCAATGAGTACTTTCACAAGCGTATAACCACCAACTCAAGGCGTCACTACGAAAGCAAGAGTGCCAGGGTTGTCAACCTAGGGAGGATGATCTTCTCTGCTCCTAGTGATTGGGTGCTTAGACCAATTTCAACATGTGGGGACAGTCGGCTCGGCCATATTGATGGATCTATGCTAAACCTTGAGATCACGCGCGCAAGTGTTAGTGGTGAACACATGATATTGTCTACTTTTCAACAGCTTTTCCTTGCTCTAAAAACCGTTTTAATTGTTCTGTTGCTGATTGCCCTGCCTAGAGCATTGAGGCAAAACCCCAAACACCTAAACCAAAACCCAAAATAACGCCAAGGTGATCGAGCATCACTCGAGAGATTGTTCCTGTGTGGGGTCGAAACTTGTTACCTTTGAGGACTGTGCATCCTCGAGACGGTTAGGCTTCATGGTTCAGAGCATCCAACAGTCAATTATGGATTGTGGGGTGACCGAGTTTTTGAGGGTTTGGAAGTCTGCCTTGAAGACATACCATGAGTGTTGGGCGAGGACTGTGTATCCTTAGCTCAAGGAGAATACAGTAAGGATTGTGTGTCTTGGGACTTTGTGTCCTTTGGTTTAAATACCAAGCTGCTCCAAACTAGACGTACAACTGTCACATCAGTTGGAACTGGGTCATCAACCACTGCCTTCATCGAGTACTTGGTTCTATTTCCTCAACCCTTTCATTTCCTAAGTTGTATGTTGATGAAATTGATTGTTACTATTTGAAGAATTTGACTAAAGACTTTCACAATTTACTCACCCCAAATTCTTCACTTTACTTGTTCTTCACCAGCATATCCTAAACATGCTACTTGTGCAAACCGAATGCTTCGTTTCACTTTAATACTATGCTATTGCTGCTTTCCAGACTTGCCTGAGTACTTAATCCGCTGCACGCGTTTCATGAATGAGGAATTTCCTCAAAAGAAATTTCCTCGGTGACGAATTCATAAAAATCGCCTATTCAACCCCCCTCTAGTCGATATAAGACACTTTCAATTTTATATCTAGTGGAAAACTTGGGATACAAAAAAATTCCCCTAGCCTCTCTCAAATTCTAATCTATCATTGTTTCCTTTTGTATATTGTCTTGAGTGTCCCGAGAGATCCGTAAGTCCAAATTTGGCGTTCTTTATATGCATTAGCATCGTTTCCATTTGTAGCATCCATTTTATTCATGGTCATGCATGCACAAATAATTAATATTGAGGTTCCATCGAGAATGTAAATAACTAAATAACTTGCATGTAAATATGACTAGTGTAGGATTGCCATGCTAAATTCACCACATGATCATGCATCATAATTGTTTGTGCATTATACCATAGTTGTGTGTTTATTGGATGTTGTCATTTCCTTTGGGTAGCATCAAGTGCCCATAACGAGTATGAGGAAACTATAGAGAGCGCATTCGAAGAGCAAGCTTACTATTCCACCGAAGAAGCGCAAGGCAAGATGATCATTACCCTCGATATTGTTTCTAATTTTTCCATGATAGTTGTCTCATTTCTATCGCTATGTCTCGCTGCCTACCATTGTATGTCAAGCCTACCAACTTGCCATGATAAGCCTCTAACCCTCCACATTCTAGCAAACCATTGTTTGGCTAAGTTACCGCTTGCTCAGCCCTTCTTATAGTTGTAGGTGCATGTAGATCCATGTGATAACATGGATATCTTTAGGATATCACATTATTCTTGCTATTTGATTTAATGAACATATATACTTGGCAAGAGGTGGAAGTCTTGGCCTTTTTCTTGGTGTTGTGTTCCACCTTTGCTGCCATAGTTTCTGATTACCGGTGTTATGTTCCATATTGAGCGCTCCTGACATGCTTGGGGTTATTACGGGGACCCCCTTGAACATTCATCTTGGGATAAAAATCTTTCAGCAAGGCTCAACATTGGTACTACATTTGCTAATAACTAATTAAAACTGCATTGGGAGTAGCTACCCCATGGATAATTAATCAATCAAGTGGGCGAGTGCTTCTGATGAGTGATAGTCCAAAATAGAGCAACATATTAACGCCGTCCGGGGCAACTCCTTGATTGGCAGGGTAACCATAGCTCATCCGTCCTGTCCTGGGAACGAGATATGCGGCTCCTATCAGGATCGTCAACATGTTGAGAGGTTCTGTTGGATTTGTTTTACCTTTAATGAATGTCTTGTGCAACGAGACTTCGAGGATACTTTCGGCTATCTCGAGGTTGAGATTTTCCACCACACCTTGTGGCTAGTTTGTGATGGATGAGTTGGAGGACCACTGTAGGGTTGATTATTTTGAAAAGTCGTGCCCATGGTTATGTGGCAACCTAGAAAGTGTTTAACACTCGGTTACAGCAAACACGAAGTAAACTCAATTAAAATACACCAACCGTGTGCATAATCGTGACCATCTCTTTTCGAGGGAGATCGGGTAGAGAATATGGTAGGGTTATGTTTGAATCGTAAGTGGGTGTTCAGGATCACTTCTTGATCTCATCTCTCCTTTGTAAAATGATGAAGGTATTGTCAGACAGGTTTCATGTTCTGATCCACATTGAGGTGGTGCTCAGCGAGTTATCTTGGCACACCATGCATGTGAGAAGGTTTACATGCAAATATGTCCTGATTCTCAAGTATGAACTCGATGAGTGCGCTTTCCTACTTGGGATCCATGCGTGTCCCAATGGTGAATTATTGGGACGAATCACCCGAAGTGAAATCAACTTGCTTCGTATCCTCGGTGGCTTAAATTTGAGAAAAGGGTCATACTCCATGGTGGGCTTCTTGAGGGGGTCATGTGTGCCGGGTCAACATTAGTTGTGTATAATTTCAAGTCTTTTGTTGTGGAAGCTGATTCAGCACAGGCTACATCTCCTTCCTCACACTCCTAAGCAATTTTCCGACTTCCATCAACAGTAATGGTTCCGTTCGGCTTGGGAATCTTGAACTTGAGGTAAACATAGCAAGGTCGTGCCATGAATCATGCATAAGCGGGTCGTTTGAAGAGGCTCTTGATTTTGACCACCACAAATGATAGAGACTCGCGTCGGTAATTAAGTTCAATACCAAAAGCAGGTGCGATCCTCCTAATTGGATATGCTCACTTCCGAGGGACAATTCCATGGAAAACTATGGTTGAAGACTGCATTTTTTTCTCACGGAGATTCATCTATCGAGATATGCCATAGTACAAGATGTTGATACTGCTTCCCCCGTCAATGAGTACTTTCACAAGCGTATAACCACCAACTCAAGGCGTCACTACGAAAGCAAGAGTGCCAGGGTTGTCAACCCAGGGAGGATGATCTTCTCTGCTCCTAGTGATTGGGTGCTTAGACCAATTTCAACATGTGGAGACAGTCGGCTCGGCCATATTGATGGATCTATGCTAAACCTTGAGATCACGCGCGCAAGTGTTAGTGGTGAACACATGATATTGTCTACTTTTCAACAGCTTTGCCTTTCTCTAAAAACCGTTTTAATTGTTCTGTTGCTGATTGCCCTGCCTAGAGCATTGATGACCACTGCTATTGTCGCCGTGATTCTGAAAATCCAGCTCTTGAGCCGCCAGATCCATGAAATTCGGACCTGCAAAACCACCAGATGAGACGGCCCCATACCCACCAGCATTGAGATGACCTAGATTTGCACTACTTCCACCTCCGTGGTGACTCTGATATGCCTGGTTCTAGAATTCCTACATGATGTAACAATTCTCCCACAAATGAGTGGTTTTCTTATGTGGGAACCTATGTTTTGGACAAGGGGCTTTAAGTGCTTCTTTGTAGTTACGAGGCTTGTTCCAATTTTAAGCCTTTCAAGAATTGTTCCACCGTTGGTTCTTGAAGCCAGTATTGGTGTTAGCAACAAAGTCTAACCCGCCTTCAGGACACTTGTGTTTACCACCGCTACCTTGGTTGTTATTATTTCCGTTGTGCCCAGAGTGATGTTGTTGGTGACCCTTACCACTATCGTGTTTCTTGCCTTTGCTAGACTTATCATCGCCTGAACCATGATCTTTCATGAAGTCCGAATCAGCATACCTAGTAAGGACATCCATGAGATCTCACATGTCTTTAAACTTTTGCTTAAGGCACCCAAGCTTCTGATAAAGAGGCTGCAAGTGGCAATTCTTCTCCAAAATCAAAACAGTTGGGTAAGTGTTATGCTATCTGAAGAGTGAATAATCTGTGCAACCCAGCGAGTCCAGTGGTAGGCAAACTCATTTGTATGTTGAATACAGTATGTAAATCAACGATTGTCATTGGTCGCTTGCAGGTTCCTTTAAAGTTTTTGATGAAGCGTTCCTTCAGCTCTACCCGAGTATTGTTTGAACTAGGGGAGGTTTTTCAACCATGTGCGAGTCGGTCGGTACTTCGCACACATTACATCACTAATATCCAGCATGTACATGGCTATCTCATAGCTCTCTATCCATGCAGCCGGGTAGATATTAGCCGTATAATTTGGGGCCTTGCAAGGACCCTTTAAATCTTTCGGTGTATTCTCTTTCCATAGAGCCGGCGCAAGACAAGGTATTCCAATTGTCCTGCTGTTGTGACCTGCCCGCGAAGAAAAATGCTGGGAAGTGGAGGGCGGCACTTGATCCACCATTGTAGTTGTTTCTTCTCCCTCACTCAAGCCCTTAGCTGCATGACAATTGCATGCGCGTTTCATATTACAGGTCGTGTTGGATAATTCTAAGTCCGCTTCGTGCGTCCACTGCTAGAAACTACGGGGGACTCCGAATGTGGACTTTTGTTGCGGCTTGCATAAGGGGTAGAGTGAACCCGATCCCGACTATGTGCATATTGCGTGTGTTGGGTAATTGCGGTTTTCAAGATCTCAATGGCGTTCCTGGCTTCAACTTCAACCAGAGTATTTCCCGTGATCGGGAGTGCCTTGAGGTTACGAGTCGCCGCCAACATATTGTCCACTGGATTGGAGTAGTGACCCATCGGTGTCTGGAAACAACGAGGCGGTGATCGAGCCGGCGGTGGTTGGACCGATTGGCGTTGCTGAGCTAGTTGACGAAATTGATCCTCATGCGGTTGTCCGGCCCGTGGCAAGCACTATAGAGTATCAAACAAACGTGCCATCTCGAGATTAGGGGGCAAACGGCTCTCATGGCTCCTCGGATGAACTTCCTCCAAGGCATCTCGACAAAGACCTAGCTGCCAAGCTTCTGCCTTCAAGCATTCAACCTCATTGTGTATGTGAGCTTGTAAGTCCGCCATAGGAATATTCTCGGCGTCGATACCCTCCTGAATTTCAGTCATCTACACACAAAGTTTGGTCAACTATGTGTTATGTTCCTCCTAATTTTCCGTCGTTACTGACGTATCCAACAACTTCGTCATCTCTGCCATCAAGTCGGACATGGCATGAGCCAGCATCTTGCTTCACCCGACCACGTTTGGAGCTCTCGCCAAGCCACCAGAACTATTAGCCACCCCCAACCACTATGGAATTGAGAGGCTTCATGGTACCTGCCATGTAAACGGCGGCCTGTCAAGGTGGCTTAAGTAACTCGTAAGCAATCTCATCATTAGGATAGCCCCCAATCCTACCATCAAAAAGCGGGCAAATTGACTCGGTGTCTCCATCCGAGGACTCGCCATCAGAGTAGACGAGAGTGTCTCCACTAGCTACAGAGTTATGCGTGAGGTCGACACCCTAAGTGAAGCGAACAAAGACATGCCTCTGGTCAGCTTGGACCGTGTCGGGTCGAGTGCACCGAGCCGGCTCGACGATGTCGGTGCAGATGTACGGCTTAGGTCCTGACTCACCGATCTTGCCGATGAAAACGTTGATCTTGCCGAAGGGGACCATGTACTCGTATTCGATTGAGCAGGCCTCGAGACCGCAGCCTAAATTGCCAATTTAGAGCTTGCCACGACTGCTCTTGGTCATCTCGACGATCTCTTGTCCCTCGATCCCTTGGAGAGCTCCCTCCAAGAACTCAATACCACTATGGGCCCACCGCACGGTGCGCGCCAACTATCGTGGTTTTGTCACAGCAGATGTCCTAGCGATAGGACTAAGTCTAGGAGTCATTGCAACTAGGTGGTTACTTGGATGGGGTTGATCGGCAACAAGAGACAAGGATTTACCCAGGTTCGGCCCCTCCGATGGAGGTAAAAGCCTACGTCATGCTTTGTGTGTTATTGATGTTGATCTCAATTACAATGGTGTGGAATATGTAACCTAGCTCTCGAGGATTTCTTACTTGTCCTCTCTGCCTCATGGGCTCCCCTTTATATATAGGTCGAGGACATGAGATTACATCAGACTCTCTGTCCCATTACGACCCATGACCTAGTATAACTCCTCCTTATCTTGTATTTCAAGTATGGAAAATCCCTTACGACTTCCTTCCATCAGTCGGCCTATCAAGTATTAGCCCATGAGTCAGCCTTCTTGAACAAGCCGCCTCCTGGGCCTTGAGCTTCAGGGCTTCCGTGGCTCGTGTAGTGATCACACTCACGAGCTGCCACCTTGACAGCTGGGTCATCCTTCTGGCAGGTCATCCTTCCGGGTATATCCCCAATAGATACTGAACGCGCGCTTAGAGAGGTATGCCTAACAAGTAATTTACATATACTCAGATTTGGTCATAAATTTGTTGTTGATGCATCTATTAGCGAAATTCTCATAATCAATCTTGATATACAAACAAAGACATTCAACTTATTTATTAGCAACAATACGGTAGCAAATCATATCGGTCAACACATTATATTATTTAGATTGACTGATAGTGGCATTATTGCATCCAAAGTTTTCCTTGTTGTTTCATTTGAAGTTTATATCCAAATTGGTATCTTTGATTGATTCATAGTTGGCTTACATTTGGCATCAAATGATACATATATGTTATCAATATTTTGGTTTCAGAAATTTGAAGCCAAGATTAACTATGCTAGAATAATCTCTTATTCACATACACGACAGAGAAATTGTGAAACAAAAAGCATAAGAAAATGAGGGTGTCAACTACTATTCAAGAATTTGCTCAAGTAATCAGTTAGGGGGTCAATTAATCACTACTCGTCGGGTGGCCGGTTCAAATAGTACCTATTCACCGCGTTAACTTGTCAAGCCGATTAACTGGCCTCACTTGTAAGGACGATTAATCACTACTCGCCCATCAAATTGTTGGCAAGCAGAGCCAAAAAAAATTGGCATGTAACCTCTCCCATCCTCCTCTCACTCCTGAATAGCTATAATTCGATTAAAGAGTACCATGTTTTCATATATTAAATTGTTGAGACCATGAGAGTAGGGTATACTACATAAAAAAACTAGAATATTTTCGCTTGTTCCTATTTAATTTTTCTATTAATGATTGACTCACTAATCCATTTAATAGGATGATTCACCGATTAATTGCTACTCACAAGCTGACCCATCTGCTACGAGTTACTAATTTCTGTAACAATGGTATCGACTATGAAGCATTTGTGTGCATAGTGTTGTAACAAGAAGATCATCTAAAGAATGACAAGTATACCTTCAATTTGAGAGAAGTGTGATCATATCCTATATTAGAATTCTTGATCACCATGTCAAGTCATCAATCCAACAACAAATGTATTACAAGTTGCATGATTCATTTGAGCATAATTTTGGGGATGGCAACATGTTTCGTCAAATAACAAAAGTCGTCGATTGATAAAGGATGGTTGAAATTTTTTGAACACATGAGGATGATCGCTTTATTCCGACTGGTCTTGATAACCAAAGGCTATTGCATCGGCTACGTCAAGTCGGTAAAGTTAATGATGAGATGGTAAGAAATGAAAATGATGGGATCAAGATTTCGAGCAAATAAGATATTTAAGTGCACAATTATACAAATATTGAAGGCAAGAATTCTATCAAGGTTAGGATGAAGACGCCAAACACTAGGGGCCGCAAGCAAATCTTCAAATTAATGCATAAGACAAAGGATGGATTAAGCACAAGGGCAAGAAATCAGAAGTCACCTTTGCATAATTATTAGATAAATATCAAGAGTAGAGTGAAGCAAAATGTTCTCATTGACCAAGTAGTGTAAAAGCATCAAGATTACCCGAAGACACAAATTTGCAGACTCGTATTGACAAAGGGAGAAAGTCAAAACAATAGCTACATACCCTCCTTTTGGTACAACAATGTTGATATCAAGGATACCCCCTTGTGCAAAATTGCACCCATATTCATCACGGAACAAGTATTACACATGGGTATATTCTCCATCTTACTTTAGAATATCTCACCAAGATTATGCAACTCCAAACAATCAAAACTTGATGAACAATCACATGTCAAAGTTTGTTTCAATAGGAAAGAATTGGTCTAGAGCTGAAAGAACAAGAGATGGTCAAACAAGTTCATTGTCTTAAAATGGATAGTCATAATTGTGCTAAATCAGATTTGGTCATAAATAATAAATAGGGCAATGTGGATAAAGTGCACAACATTTAGGGTTGCACAATCTATACATCCTTAGCACACGAAACCCTTATTATGTGGTGTACTAACAGAATGAAATCATAAGAGGAAAGACATTTGCACCATCATCTTGCTAGGCATGTGGTAGCTATGGAATAGTGTTTGAAGGAGTGCTGTAGCAATGACGAGCCATACAAAAGATCCAGGGAGTGACAAAATTGGAAGGAAGTGGGACTACTAAGAGGAGAATAACCATTTATTTGGGGCCCTATCGAGGTGGGTAGGGATAAGTAGTAGTTGCAAAAGCCTAGGGTGGACTTGATGCGAAGCATACCATGGTCATTCACATGGATCCATCACCAAAACCCCAAGCTCCAATTGGTCCCATGACAAGAGCCCGTGCACGTGCCATTGAATCTGAGGTGATGTCTCTCCTTCTCGAGCTATCCATAACTTGCCATGAGACACGACCGCTACCTCAAGCAAAGGCACTGTGCATAATGACGTACCTCGACCACAATCGGATCTCGGAAGCGCAAGGATAATAATCGCATCAAGGAGAGGAGTCAAGCGCCAAGAAGAACTCCCACGACAGCCTATAACTTCTGACTAACCCGGAACCTCCGGCCCCGCAGTCGACCACGGGTAACTCCTGGTGTACCAACTCCCTAGGTAGCCCGGAACCATCCCGGAACTTTCGACACCTCGAACTTCTGACCTATGCTCAGTCCAGCTTCCACGACGTGTGTGTGGAAAGCCTGAAACCCGGCTAGAACCTGCCCAGAACTTGTGGCCTGCGTGCGCACAGCTACTCAGTCCGAGTCCCATGTAGCCAGTCGCCATCTTATTTCGACCTAGAATATAAGTACTCATTGCTAACCTCCAAATTAGGGTTAGAAATGTGTTGGCTTATAGTCTAGTTGAGCATTTCTCCTTCCATATCTTCTCCCTTGGAATTGAACAACTCCATGTGAGAAGATCCTATGGATGTCAAGGCCCCTCTTTAGGGAAGACCCCATTAGATATCAAGGCCCCTCCTTCGGAGTGGAAGACTATCTGTTACCTGTGTCCTTTTGTTGACTTTGGATCTACGTATCTCGTGTGTTTATGTGGATCTAGTGGATGTGTGATTGATGATCGTTCTTGAGAGTTCATACTTTCTCTTTGGTTTCTTCCTTTTCCCCTACAAATGTGAAAAGATCGACACGTGCAGGTTGCCCCATATCATATTGGCATCATGAACAAAGTTTAATTCACACTTTTGAGTCTCATCCTCCACTTTTATAGCCAAATTTGTTTTGATTTCACCTAATTTCGAGAACTTTTACAAAAATAGCCATATCAATATTTTTGGATTTGAGTACATTTTGTTGATTTGGATCAGTGGATTTCGTTGTGGACAAGTGGATCTAGCTTTTACTCAATCCAATTTCAAGCAATTTTTATTTTGCACACACAGACTTGGGTTTTCCTTCCCAATTTTCCATCCAAATATTTGATCTGAAATTTAGGGTTCATTTGTGTTTTCCCGACCCCGAGAACTTCCGGCCTCAACTGAAACTTCTGGCACCCGGACCTTATGGCTATCGGACCATTTGCCCACCACGGAACATCCGGCTAAAACAGAGTGTTTCATTTTGTTCTCCACCATTGTTGGATTTCAGGCTCCGCAACACCTCTAAGATTCGAACTCAGGGGCAGACGTGGAGGCCACTCAACAGATTCAGTTTACCAGGCTCGTCACTCGTTGGGCAAGACTAAGAACTCACGCGATGGTGAGGGAGACCAGGAACACGATGATTTACCCAGGTTCGGGCCACTGCAAATCATAAAAATCTATTCCTGCTTTGGTGGATTGCCTCTCACGGAGGTGGGGGATGAACTAGTACAATGCTCTCGAGCCTCCGAAGGCCAAGTGGCTAGGTGTGTTGTTCTATCATGTCAATGATCTCTCTCTCAAGTATCCTACGCTCTCTCTTTATAGCGGAGGCCCGGGTCCTCTTCCCTCATAGCTTCGGCGGGAAGGGATCCCAAAGCGGACAATTTTGAAGGGGAATAAGGCAACATGCTCCCCTGCCCAAAGGTGGTCTTCGCCTGCAAAGTAACTGTCCGCGCCATCAGAGATGGGCCCGAGTATGACGTTTTCCCTACTGGTAGGCGGTGTGGCTTCGTTGCACGAGAAGGGAAACCTTTGGAAGATGCCTTTAGAACCCCTTATACTCCCGCCTCCTTTGCACCAAAGGGGAAACTGCCCCGCTGTGCCATCTGCTGCTCGTGTGTCCTTTCCTGGCGTCACACTTGATTCCTAAGGCTAGGCCTTGCCTCAGAATGTACGCCACTTCAGTGGGGTCCCAAGGAGGCCACCTATGGGTCTTGATGTCGTTCCTCCTCGTGAGGCCTGGCCCCTCACGAGGGCCTTGTCGAGCCTGCCGATGCTTCGTCGATGGAGTGGGCCAGCCCTGGGCCGCAGACAAGCGAGTCTCGGTACCCCCATTCCCAGAACACCGATAGTAGCCCCCTGTCCCAAGGCGCGCTTGGCTAGCTTCCTCGCGAAGCCTTGGAGGCAGTCTGAAGCGTCGCAGGCCCTAAATGTGTGCGGGTCAGGCTTCACGCGCGCCACGCAGCTTGTTGGCAACACTCCAGTTCCCGAGGCACCCAGAGGCGCGCTTGGTCAAATTGATGTGATGCCTGGGTGCAGCACCGGCCATCATTGCTCCTTCGGGGCGACACCTGTGGGCCCGCAATGCAGGCGCGTTCCCTTGCGAATTGCACGGGCCCGGGGACGCGACGGGACGCCTGCCTGCTTTGGGCATCCTATTTAACCTGGCGAGGGCGATATGGCCTGCGTCGCCGAGTCTTTTTTGCCTCCCACCTTGAGCCCTTCTCCGATGGGGATATTCTCTGCTATCGACAAGGAGAAGGCCCTTGGCGAAGGTCATGCTGCTCCACCTGCCAAGAGGGGGCGAAGCCGCCCCCGAAAGTATGCGGCGGGGCCGCCAGCGGCCTCCGGTGGGCGGTAGTGGTTCCGCCTGCCCGGGGATCTCCATCAGCGGCAATGGTGTGGCGTCGACTGGAGCGGGTGCCCATAGAGGCCGTGGTGGGAGGTCGGTGATGGCCACCCGGCCACCTCGCTTGCGGCTCCACTCGAACGATACGGTGATGGAGTTCATGACGTGGGTGGGGAGGTCGGAAATCGCTTGGCTCCAGCTTCCGAACTTCTTCTCGAAAGCGCTGCCGGCGGGCGGGCCTCGGGGCCTCTCGTTGCAGGCCGACGGCTGTTGTGGCAGGGCATCCTGGGTGGTGGTTGAGGTCACCCGCGACGGTTACGTGTTTCTGAATCGTGGGTGGAAAACCTTCGCCCACTCCCGAGGCCTGAAGGGGAGGGGCGACCTCCTCTGCAAGTACGACGGGGAGGCGACGCTCTTCGTCAAGATCTTTGGGGTCGAGGGCGATCGTCTAGGTTGTTGCCCGAAGGACGCCTGCCGTGGCGGTCCGGTGGACAAGCCCGTCTCCGATGGCAGGCGTCGGTCCCCCAGCATTAGCGATTCCTCCTCCAGAAGGAGCCCCAGCGACAGCAGCTACGACGAGCCGCCTCGCTGCCGTGTCTGAGGCTCGGAGAGGAGCCCCCAAGCGCTGCGCCGCCCGTCTGCACCTGCTGCGCCTGTGAAGGAGGAGGAGGACACAAACTGAGTGTCGGCGTGCGGGTGCCGGGCGTCAGCGGCATCGACCTCCTCCGGGATCTCCATCGCTAGCTGTCTCCTCCTTGCTTTTGACCCTGCATTCATAGGAACGAGGATAGGCCCTTCGGGGCGTGTAATGGATTTGGGCGGCTGCCTCCTTTTGTTAGTGATGTTGCTTCTCTGCTGGTTTAGATACTTAGCTTGGTACAATTGCGGGGAACTCCTTTGTTGTGACGCATGACTGTGGTGCTCGGGGTGGGGGGCGTTGGTCGGTTGGTCTTTTCCTTGCTATAGGTGAAGTGGGTCAATGCTCTATGTCTGCTGGCCCCAGTCCCGCACACCTCCCTGCTGCCGTGGGGCGCGACCCGTTACCAAGGTCATTCCTCATGGGGCAAAGCCCTGCCACCGGGGTGCCAGGTGGCTTTGTGACCGGTAAGTCTCCTGAGGCACTGTGCTCAGGAGCCCCTTATACATTCAAGCGGCTCTACGTCGACAAGTCCCAGTCCCGCTCATTTCCCTGCCGCGAGGCGTGACTTGTCAAGGTCGCCCCTCGCGGGACAAGGCCCTGGCACCCGGGTACCAACTGGCTTTGCGACCGATAAGGTTCCAGAGGCGTGATGCTCAGGAGCCCCCTTAGATATTCAAGAGGCCCTAGTGAGTTTTGTTTTTGGAGGTCCCTAACCTGCATTTAGGAAGTTCTGCGTCGGCAGGCTCCAATCCCGCACATTTCCCCGCCGTCGTGAGGAGCAACCCATTACCAAGGTGGTTCCTCACGGGGCCAGGCCCTGGCACCGGGGTGCTAGGTGTCTTTGTGACCGGTAAGGCTCCCGAGGCGTTGTGCTCAAGAGCCCCCTTAGGCGCTTAAATTGTCCCATGATAAACAACTGTTGTGACGAAAGACCAAATGTTGTTCCCTCTCCAGGACGGTGCGCCGAGCCGTGAATAGACCTCTTGAGCAAGTACTAGTTGGCATGAGTCTGCCGACTCGTCAGTGAATACCACACGTGGATTCGGGCGCCAAGGCCTTGCCGAGGTGCCGACATCGTGCCCCCAGCCCCTGATCGCGGGGTACGAGCAGGTGAGTGCAGACGGATGCTCGACTCGGAGGAAAAGAACGTGCTGCGAAGAGTTGCAGGGAAAATGAGTTTTTGTAGAAAGCTTCATTTGGAAAGGCCCCGAGTTTTGATTTCATAAATATCAGTAAATCCAAGCCAGAAAAAGCAAATGCAAGCCATGTCCGGCACCTAATCTATTCTCCGCCTCCATCGCCCCCATCGCTGAGCATAGGGCTTCCACTAGGCGTGGGGTGGACCCTTTCCGCGTCCTCGGGTGGCCCTGGGCGTATACAGCCTCGGCTCGTTATTACGTGAGAGTGTCAGGGTGGGGGTGTATCTGGGAGGTCACGAGGACGCTTTGGCCTCACGAGTGTCCCTACCCCCGAGGCATTAGGTGTCGGATTCTGGAAGTCATTGGTGGACTGTATTGATTTCCTCCGTCTTCCCCACTAGGCGTGGGATGGACCCCTTCCGCTTCCTCGGGGGGACCTGGGTTTATACAACCCCGACTCGGAGGCAGTGCATGGGCGGTGTAGAGTCGTCATAGGTAGAACTTAGGGAGGTGCTGGATGTTCCAGGCATTCTGGATGGGAACTCCATCTTGAGTCTCCAGACGGACGGAGCTAGGCCTGGAGACATGGACGACGTTGAATGGGCCTTCCCACATGGGCGAAAGCTTATGCGAGCCTTCCTTGGATTGGACCCGCCTCAAGACGAGATCGCCGACTTCGAGGGTCTTGGAGCGGATGTTGCAGCAATGGTAGCGCCGCAAATGCCTGTTGGCACCTTGCGTCTCAGAGAGAGGCCCAGTGGCGCACCTCCTCTCCAAGTACGAGGTCGGTCCCCCGCGCAGCCTCCTGACGCTCGTCATCGAACGCCAAGACTCGCGGGGAGAGGTGCTTGATTTCGTGGGGAAGAATCGCCTCTGCTCCCTAGGCGAGGAAGAACGGGGTTTCGCCGGTGGGTGTTGTTGCAATGGTGGGGAGGGACCGCAGTACTGACAGGAGCTCATCGACCCAACCTCGGCCGCAAGTTTCGAGCTTCATCTTGAAACTCCTCACTTTGAGACCCTGCAGGACCTCTACATTGGCACGCTCCGCCTGGCCATTGCTCCGTGGATGGGCCACAAATGCGTAGCATATCTGTGTACCGAGGTTAGCACAGTAAATCTTGAAGAGCTTACTGGTGAACCGTGAACCATTATCAGTGATGATGCGGTTGGGGACGCCGAAACAACTCACGAGGCCCTTGATGAACTTGACGACAGACCCGGCTCGGATGGTGCGCATGGGCTCCACCTCCGCCCACTTGGTGAATTTGTTGATGGTGACGTAGAGGTAGCGGAAGCCCCATGCGGCTTGTGGGAAGGGCCCCAATATGTCCAGCCCCTATACCACAAAAGGCTAGGTGAGCGGGATGGTCTGGAGGCCATGCACAGGCTAGTGGATCTGCTTGTGGTGGAACTGGCAGGCCTCGCAAGACCTGACCAGCTCGGTGGCGTTGTCCAGAGCTGTGGGCCAATAAAAACCTGACCTGAACGCCTTACCTGCGAGCGTGCGCGAGGAGGAGTGATGTCCGCAGTCCCCTCCGTGAATGTCGGCCAGTAGCCGCGCCCCTCCTCCCTGGAGATGCATCGTAGCGCGACATTGTTCGGGCACATGTTGTACAAGGCGCCGTCTCGCACGCAGTAGGTTGAGGCTTGTCGTACTATGCATTCCACATCTTCTTCCTTCTCCGGCAATGTGCCGCGGAGCAGATATGCTCCGAGTTCTTGCATCCAATCATCATCTTGAGCCTCCATGACCAGGAGTAGACGAGCCCCCGAGGCCTCGCCGCAGTTCGGAGCCCCTGTGGGCGGTGCTGGGGGGAGCTCCTCTCTATGCGACACCGGGTCCTTAGGTGACAGCATCGTGGAAGGCTTGAAGAGTCGCTCCTCGAAAACGCTTAGCTCTTGAGCCTCGTGATGCGAAGCTCTTTTGGTGATGTCATCTGCCTCCTTGTTTTCGCCTTACAGGACGTGCTGCAACTCTAGGCCTTGAAAACGTATCTCGATCTTATGTACCTCCTGCAGATACACCTTCATATGCTCATCCTTGGGTGTGTACTCCTTGTTGGAGAAGTTGACGAGGAGCTGAGAGTCGCCCATCATGGTGAGGCGCTGGACCCCCAAGGCTGCCGCTGCCTTGAGGCCAACGATGAGGACCTCGTACTACGCTATGTTCTTGGAGACCTGCTCCCCCCGTTGGAAGTGGAGTTGCACGGCGTAGCAAAGCTTATCTCCAATCGGGGAAGTGAGCAGGACACCAGCCCCCGCTCCCATTCGCGCGAAGGATCCGTTGAAGTGCATTGTCCATCCCTCAGGCGCCTCTACTCCGGGGGCAAGCTATTGACTCCCTTCCAGCCCCCGGTCTGGTGTGTCCGTCCATTCCGCCATGAAGTTGGCCAGGGCAGCTCCCTTGACGACCCTGGTCGTGGTGAATTCGATGTTGAAGGCCTGAAGCTCGATGTTCCACTCAGCAACTCTTCCTGCTGCGTTTTGGTTGTGCGGGATCTTCTCCAAGGGGTAAGCGGAGACGACCTTGATTGGGTGTCCTTGGAAGTAGTGACGCGGTTTGAGCGAGGCGACGAGGAGCGCCACAAGGACTTTCTGCTGCATGGGGTAGCGCGAGCGCGCACCCCGCAGTACCGTGCTGATGAAGTACACGGACTGCTCGACGAGGACGCGACCGCCCGGGCGTCGTGCTCCTTGGTGGCTTCAGGAGGTTGGGATGCTTCTTCATCCAGAGGAAAAGCCAGGGCCTTGGGAGGACAAGGGCCTTCATGACATGATTCGCCAGGCTGGGCCTCAGATCCCTCCGCTCGCAGGGAAGTCAGAGCTAGTGAGTCGTGCGAGCCCTCAGGAGCATCGGGTGAGGGTCCGTCGGGGCTTCCCAAAGTAGCGCCCTTGCTGACTTGCTCCTCCCTTACTAGCACGAACGCGGCGCTGGCGGAGTGCTGGGTGGCGGCGAGGTACAGTAGCAGGGGCTCCCGAGGGCGAGGCGCCACCATGACCGGCGGGCTTGTGAGGTAACGCTTGAGCTCGTGGAAGGCAGCGTCGGCCTCTAAGGTCCATTCGAAGGGTCCCTTCCTTTTCATGATTTTGAAGAAGGGTAGGGCTCACTCGCCAAGCTTGGAGATGAAGCGACCCAGGGAGGTGACACACCCCGCCAGCTTCTGCATTTCCTTGAGGGTTGTGGGCGCACTCATCTTGTTTATGGCATTTACCTTTACTGGGTTAGCCGCGATCCCCCGGTGCGACACCAGGAAACTGAGTAGCTTGCACGATGGGACTCCGAAGACGCACTTCTCGGGGTTGAGCTTCAGGTTCACCTCCCGTAGGCTAGCGAAGGTCTCCTCCGGATCCTCCACCAAGGTCTTTGCTTGCCTTGACTTTACCATGATGTCGTCGACGTAGGCATCCACGTTCCTCCCGAGCTGCGGCCCCAAGGCAATATGCATCAACCGCTGGAAGGTTGCCCCGGCATTCTACAGCCCGAAAGGCATACACTCGTAGCAGTATACCCCGCACAGGGAGAGGAAGACTGTCTTCTCGACATCCTCCATTGCCATCTTGATATGGTGGTAGCCCAAGAATGCATCCAAGAACGACAGGAAGTCGCATTCCGCGGTGGAGTCCACAATCTGGTCGATGCGTGATAGCGGGAACGGGTCCTGAGGGCAAGTCTTGTTGAGGTTCGTGAAGTCGACGCACATGCACTCCTTCCCACACTTCTTCAAGACAACCACCGGGTTGGCCACCCATTCTAGGTAGCGCACCTCCCTTATGACCCCTGCATCCTTGAGCTTGCGCACCTCTTGAGCGATGAATGCCAGCTTCTCCAGGGCTTTCCTCCTTGCCTTCTGCTTCACCAGACGCACGTTTGGGTACACCATGATGAAGGCGCTCCAGGCGAATGCGCTCTTGTTCGCCCTGAGGAAATCCAGCAATGCCTGCTCCTCGTATGGGGGAGATTCGCGCCAATGGTGAAGGTGGGCCCAGGCTTCTTTTTTCCACCGACACCTGCTTCATTTCCGCCCGGTCCTAGGAAATCAACAGCTTCTTCTTCACGAGCGCGATGTCGTGGAAGTCTCATGGGTCCTCTTTGGTGCGCTCCTCACCCCTAGAGTCGGCACACGCTGCGGCCACGGCCTTATGGGATAGCCCGAGCATCCGCGACGTGTCCTTGATGTCTCCCACGATGGTAAGCATGCCGCCGCTCCCTGGCATCTTCACGACGTTGTAGCCCGGGTGTGTCGCCGCCATGAACTGTGCGAGGGCGGGGTAGCCGAGTATAGCATTGTACGGAAGGTGGATGTGAGCGACGTTGAAGTCGATCTACTCGGTGCGGAAGTTGGAGCGGGTATCGAACGTGACAGGGAGACGGATCCATCCGACGGCAACGACGGATCCTACCACAAACCCAGGACAGGGCTTCAAGGGCGCGAGCTACTCTCGGGGTAACAGCAGCACGTCGAAGGCCTCCATTGAGATGGTCTTGAGGCCTGCGCCGCCATTGATGAGGGTCTTGGAGAGAGCCACACTAGAGATGGTCGGATCCGTCTGACGACAATGACGGATCCTGCCACAACCAAAGAAAAGGGCTTCGAGGGTGCGAGTTCTCTCGGGGTAACCGCAGCACGTCGAAGGCCTCCATTGAGATGGCATTGAGACCTGCGCCACCATCAATGAGGGTCTTGGAGACAGCCACGCTAGAGATGGTCGTCGTGAACAGCATGGGAAGCGCCCAGGCAGCCGTCGTGGCTTTAGGGTGGTAATCGGGGGCGAAGGTGATGTTGACCTCTGGCCACACATGGCATTCCGGGGGCGTTCCTTAGTCTAGTCGTCCCCCCGTGCTGCAGGAAACGCATGACGTTGTGGCTGGAGGGTGGTGGGTGCGATCCTCCAAGAATACAAGCGATCGCAGGGACGATCCTACTTGCTCGGACGCCGTCCACCATCGCGGACCGGCGGTCGTCCGTGGTTGCACTTGCCATGGTGCTACCGAGTCGAGATCTGGTTCCTGCCGTTGGCATGAAAGCTCTGACACGCTCCCCTACCTTGCGGGCCAAATGTCGTATTTTGGGATACGCAAAACCTCTAGGATTCGAACTCAGGGGCGCACACGGAGGCCACTCAACAAATTCGGTTTACCAGGCTCGTCACTCGTTGGGAAAGACTAAGAACTCACGCGATGGTGAGTTAGACGAGGAACACGACGGTTTACCCAAGTTCGGGCAGCTGCGAAGCGTAAAACCTACTCCTGCTTTGGTGGATTTCCTCTCGCGGAGGTGGGGGATGAACTAGTATAGTGCTCTGGAGCCTACGAAGGCCAAGTGGCTAGGTGTGTTGTTCTGTCGTGTTAATGACCTCTCTCTCTCAAGTATCCTACCCTCTCTCTTTATAGCGGAGGCCCGGGTCCTCTTCCCTCATAGCTCCGGCTGGAAGGGATCCCACAACAACAAATTTTGAAGGGGAACAGGGGAACATGCTCCCCTCACCAAAGGTGGTCTTCGCCTGCAAAGTAATTGTCCGCTTCATCAGATATGGGCCCGAGGATGACGTTTGACCTACTGGCTGGCGCCGCCGTCTTTGTTGCACCATAAGGGAAACCTTTGGAAGATGCCTTTGGAACCCCTATACGCTCCCGCCTCCTTTGCACCAAAGGGGAAACTGCCCCACTCTGCCATCTGCTGCTCGCCTGTCCTTTCCTAGCATCACCCTTGACTCCTGAGGCTGGGCCTTGCCTGGAATGTCCGCCACTTCGGTGGGGTCTTGAGGAGGCCTCCTGTGGGTCTTGATGTTGTTCCTCCTCGTGAGGCCTAGCCCCTCATGAGGGCCTTGTCGAGCCTGCCAATGCTTGGTCGATGGAGTGGGCCAGCCGTGGGCCGTAGACAAGCGAGTATGGGTACCCTCGTTCCTAGAACGCCAACAACCATTCTTCTACAAACCTTTGCATTTGAGATTTTGAATTGCGAGCTTGACATTTCCTAGGGTGTTTCGGCTAATTAGGAGAGGTTCTACACTGACATCACCGCTCATCATCGCCCCAGATCATTGCCAACCAACTCTTCGTTGACACTTCACCGTAAGCAAGGACGGTAACCGCGATGACACTATTGACTTATACCCTTTCCATTTCATTGTTACCCTAAGCCTATTTATGTAACTTGCCTACTGACATTAGACATTTAGTATTGTCGGGCTATGCTATGTGTGAACTTTCGTGATACATACTCCGCACATCTTCAATTGCGTGCGTATATCATAGTATCATCTTTTGTGTTACAATAGTAACCACGTACATAATTGCTATCTTGGTGTGCATGGCCCGCCATACAAAATATCATTGCCAAAAGAAAGAGAAGCAAAGATTTTAAGAAAGAGCAAAAGTAATAGCTTTTCCAATTTGCATATCCTACTTGATCATCTTGGATCACTTGGGCGAGTGACATCGTGCCTCATACATACGTAGCAAAAGTAGAAAATAGCAAGACTACACATGTTTTTTTATTATAGGTTGTACACAAGTTCATTTCATGCCCATTTGATCAATCATGCTAGCGTCTCTCTAGTGTTGTGCAACACGAGATTTCTGTGGATTCCACATTTTGTGCTCATTCCTTGGTTGTACAATCCCACTTATCTAACTGTGTGTGTGTTTCCGTGTATGCACATTGCTATTGATATATTTTGTCTTACTTGCAAATTTGTGAATCTCTTCCACCATAATCGAATCTTATTCTCGAATTGCTTGAATTTTTTGCCACCATCCTAACCAAGCTACTTCATAAGCCTTATTTGTGTAGGTGTGAGAAGGACGATCTCCGATACCAATTCTACTATTTCCATATTTGCACATTGAGTGATCTTTGATCAATTTCAAATTTTGGAACGGTAATTGGTATTGTCTTATCATTCTTCCATTTATATCTACTTGAGAGCTATGGATATGACAACCATGTAAAACCCGTCTTTTGAGGAGCAAGACGACAACGAGAACAACTACGTCACCAAACTACAACTCTTCGGCTCCCAAAAAGGAATGTGCCAAGCACAAGATGTCTTGAATGACCGCATTGAGAAACTCGCCACCGGCTAGCGCGAGTCCGAGGTGCGGACGAGGGGCTACCTCAAAGACATTCTATCAAGCCAAATGGATGAGGTATGCACTCTAATGGTCAACCATGCATCCTCAACCTCTACTTCATCAAGGTGGCGCCACTCAAGTCGCCAATCCTTCGAGTACTCTTCCGACGCAAGTCCACCTCAGCTTGACATCACCAACGTGACGACCGTCGCCATCACCAAGAATTGGACAATCCTTTCCATGGAAACCGATTGCAAGATCGACTTCGCGAGCATGATCGACATCACCAACAAGAACAAGGAGCTTTGGAGCAAGAACGGGTACAACAACAACAACAACGTGAAGAAGAATGTCTCCGTGAGGGACAAGCGCTTGAAGTGCAATGTGCCCTCCGCTATGCAACACATGCTTTGCCAGAACGCAACCTCCAAGCGCACGAAGAACATGAAGCACTCCAGCGTGAACGTGAAGAGGAAGCCGAGCGTCAAGAGGAGCACCAAGAACAACGACACCGAGTGTGAGGACCTCGCCAATGTCCTCACACACATGACGTCGATCCCAATGATGACGAATCCCCAAGGCAACAACAACAATGTCAACTTGACAACAACAATGATGCATCTCCTCCAAGACAAGTGTAAGTGCATCTAGTGCCCCTGAGTAATTTTGGTGGTTAGAAAACTTATAGGTTAAGGTACTAATATGTTTGTGAGTGTACACAGGCTCTATAAGTCACTGAGGAGTTTGATTTATACAATGAATATCGACCCCTAAAAATGTATGTCTTCATCTAAAGACTTTGGTTCTTCTTTGCAGACTTTGATCGCGAACAAATTGCAAAGAAATTGATATTCCTCATGAAGATATTAAAGATGAGGAATTCAGTGTGTCCTGAAGAAAAACACCGAAGACTTTGAAGCGTGAAGATTTACTATTTCCGTTTCATTTTCTTTACTCTTGAGTCATAGGAACACCGTACTATTAAATGGGGTCGAGATAAAACTATGGAATGATTTTCCTCATGATGCTCAACCCAAGCCTAAACCTACCAAAGCCTCAGAGTGAGGAATATGAGAGACATGAGGACTTCCACACTTGAAAGTTCCGACCGTTGCCGCGACACGCGCCACCTCACTGATCTTATCCACCCAACGGTCACATTATTTAAGGGCATTTATGTCAAATCATGTCAGGCTGCTCCCATGCTATAAATAGCCGCCCCCACAACCACTTGCTGGTTGGCTGCTCCGAGAGAAACTGACACTTGTCATTTAGAGCAACCCAAATTCCTCAGAGTCTTTGAGAGAAAATCATCAAGTGAGGAAATACCGGAAACACCAAACCTCAAACCAAAAACCAAGTGATTGAGCATCAATGAAGAAGTTGTTCCTGTGTGGAAGTGAGGCATGTTACCTTTGAGGATTGTGCATCCTCCATACAGTTAGGCGTCATGGTCTAGAGCATCTAGCACTCAATTGTGGATCGTCGGGTGACCTAGTTTGTGAGGGTTTGGAAGTGTGCCCTGAAGACTTACCACGAGTGTTGGGCAAGGATTGTGTGTCCTTAGCTCAAGGATAATACGGTAGGGACTGTGTGTCCTTTTGGTTTCAATACCAAGCCGCTTCGAACCAGATGTACAACTATCATAGCAGTTGGAACTGGGTCATCAACAACTGTCTTCATTAAGCTGTGGGTTCTATTTATTCAACTCTGTCATTCCTCAAATTGTATGTTGAAGACATTCATCTGTGTTGCTTGAAGAATTTGTCTAAATACTTTCATTGAATTTCCTCAACCTCAAATTCTTCACTTAAGTTAATCTTCACCTTCGTACTCTGTACCTACGAACTGTGCAAACGGAAACTCATAAATTTCATCGTGTGTTCTGATGTAGTCATTTTTGCACTCCTGATCCCGCGCTATTTCCGCTGCACTTAATTCATCATTGAGGACTTTCCTCACAAGGAATTTCCTCAGTGATGAAATTCTAAGAATTGCCTATTCACCGTGTGTTCTGATGTGGTCGATATAACGCACTTTCAATTGGTATCAGAGCAAGGTAATCCCTTGTTCTCTGTGATCTTGGTTTAACCACTTGGAGTTTTAGTTATGTCGACTGCACATATGATCAAGGTTACTACAGGATGTCCTACCATCGAAGGAAAGGATTTTCCCTACTGGAATACCAAGATGCATATGCATCTTCAGGCTATTGACAATGATCTCTCGTATATTGTGGAAAATGGTATTCCCTCCATCGTTGCTACTGTCTGTGCCGCTAATGTGAAGAAGTTCAAGCAACTTGACTCACAAGGGAAGAATATCATATGTGGTCATCTGAGCAAAGGTCAGTATGGAAGAGTTAGTGCTTTGGGGACAACTAAGCTTATCTGGGATAGGTTGTCCAAAGTCAATGAGGGAGCCTCAACTCAACCTGACTCTCGTGTTGATGTTTTCCGCAATCTCTTCAATCGCTTCAAGAGGCTTGACAATGAAAGCTACCAAGATACCTTTGATCGCCTCACTGACATCTCAAATGAACTGCAAGCACTGGGAGCTAGAGACATTATTGACCATGAAGTTGTGAAGAAACTTCTAAAATCTTTTGATCCATCATTTGACACACTCGTTCTGGTGATTCAAGAATGAAGAGACTACAAAATGCTTGATCCCTCTGATATACTCAAGAGACTCAATACTCTTGAATTCCAAAAAGAAGAAAAGAGAGAGTTGTATGGACCAAGCTACTCAAGACCTCGTGCACAAAAGGCTAAGGCTATTCCCTCATCTGAAGAAGAAGACTCAGTTTGCAGCATTGGTGACCCTGAAGAACTGGGACAGGAACTTCTTATGCTCGTGAGGAAATTCTAGAAGTTCACAAAGCGTGGCCGGTTCGGTAAATCTTCAAGAGATATGATGAAATCATAATCTTCATCTGAGGATTACAAGAAAAGAACGTGCCACAAATGCAAGAAATCTGGTCACTGCATTTCCCACTGTCCTCGCTAGGTGAAGTAATCAAGGAAGAAGAAATACAAGGATGAAAGTTCTAATGACTCGAAGAAAAAGAAGAAATCTTAAAAGTCCTCATCCTCAAAGTCCTCATCACACAAGAAGACCAGTTTCAGAAAGGCTCGGGCACTCATTAGCAAGGAAATGGATTATGAAGAAGAATCTGAGGAAGGTTCTGAGGAGGATTCAGAGTCTGGTGTGGCAAGTCTTGCACTGGCTACCACATTCGTCAACAAGTCAATCTTCAACCTTGAAGAAAATGACAACACTATCTATAATGATGAATATGCTGATGACTTCGCTCCAACCTATTGCTTCATGGCATAAGGTTCAAATGTATCAAAACATACCGCCTCCTCTGATTCTAGTTACTGTGAACCTGATGATTATCAAAATTCCAGTTACTATAAACTTGCCAACATTGCAACTAAACAACAAAGTG
Source organism: Hordeum vulgare subsp. vulgare (assembly GCF_904849725.1). Taxonomy (NCBI): domain Eukaryota; kingdom Viridiplantae; phylum Streptophyta; class Magnoliopsida; order Poales; family Poaceae; genus Hordeum; species Hordeum vulgare. The sequence goes on along the minus strand of NC_058520.1, from coordinate 292,474,529 downwards.
CCATTGAAAAGCTTCAAAAACTGCTAGATAGAAGCGATGTTCTGTTGAATGATGAAATACATCATACTCATGTCCTCACCGAAGATGTGAAATGTCTTCAAGATTGTTATGGGACACTCTTGTCTGATCATGAGAAACTTTCCTATGAATTTCTTCAAAGGAAGCTTGATCTTTAGAAATTGAAATTTTCTCTTGATGATCTTCGAATGGAAAATGATTCATTGCTTGCTCAGCCGATCAATGCCGAACATGTTGAATTCATTCCACCATGTTTGAAATGCATAGAGCGTCAAACTACTAATTCTTCACCAGAATCATCAAATTCTTCTATCGTTAAAAATTCTTCAACGGTTCGTGTGGTATAAAATTCTTCACTTGAAGAAACCACAAATGCTACTAACAGAAATGCAGGGTTGAAGGAATTCTATGTGAAAAGCATATACAAAAGTCTCAAAGGGCATCAAACTCTTTGCGATGTGCTCAAAAAGCAGATTGTGAATAGGCACCCGAGGACAGAAGTGCAATGACTAAGATGCGATCCTTTCCTATTTAGGGGGCGATGCCCCAAAAGGGAAAGAAGCGCATCTAACCGTTTTGCAAGCTAGATAATCATAGCACATACATAATATAAGATTGACAAATAGGGCATTCATTTTCCATCTTACATAGATAATATCAGAGTTACAGCCACACATTTATTCAAACAAGGTACTTCCGCTACGGACTACATAAAACAAGGAAATACTATGACATCCCGCATGCTCGCCCACGATCGCGACCACGACCTCAGTCTTCTGGATAGTTCACGTACAGGCGGTCGTTCTCCTCATCGTACTGCCACGCCAGCTGCGCGCCATCTGGATCACCTGCGTCGGGGCGTACCTGTACCTGTTGGGGTGTTGTAGTAAACTGTGAGCCACGGGGACTCAACAATCGATGACCTTGGTATGCAAACTAGTCAAGTTATTAGGTGAGGAAGGTTCAATATTTAGGTTGCAGCATCCTAAGCATTTTTGGTGGCTAACTTACGTAGATTATAGTTATGATATGGTGGTCTACGTGATCGGTCGAATACTAGGTGATCACTAAGTGATCATGAACCCCTACTTATGTCAAACATAACCCCACCGTGTTCCCAATCGAAGAGAGGTCTTCGAAGGGGACAGTCACGGTTACGCACACAGTTGGCAGTTTTATTAGAGTTAGTTCAAGTTATCTAGAACCGGATGTTAACAAATTATCCATGTTGCCACATAACCGCAGGCACGGCTTTCCGAAAGATTAAACCCTGCAGGGGTGCTCCAACTAGTCCATCACAAACGGTCACAGGCCGCAAAGTAATCCTCTATCACGAATCTCGTGATCTCGTCGGATTCCTTAGAGGAAAACCTCAACTCTGGGGAGACCCAAAGTTTCACTGGGATTCCTATACGCAAGATATATTGCTAGATAAGACAAGACTAGCAGGACCCCCCATCGTGTCGACGACCCTGATAAGAGCCGCGTATCTCAGTCTCAGGACACGACGGATGGAACTAGCTACGAGAACCAAACTTCAAGTTTCCTTGTGGTGGCCCCGCAGGAAGACCAGTTTGGACCAACACTCATGAGGAGCACTGGCCCGGGTTGTTTATTAAATCCTCGGGGTAGCTATTCCCTATGCAAATTATTATTAAGTGATTAGCAAATTAAAACCAATGTTGGGTCCTCCCGGACAAGCCTTAACACTACACGATTTATCTAGGGGGTCCTCATAACAACCCTCACCGTGTTAGGAGCGATCAGTTATGGAATCAAACACCGGTAGCCGAAACTAAGGCGGCAATAACGGAACTAATCACCCGGCAAAAGGCTAGGCCGTCCATCACTTACCAAGTATATAGGTGCATTAATTAAATAGCAGTTTAAGCATAATGATATCAAAATACTCATGTTAGCGCATGAGACAGCTGGCACCTGCAACTAGCAAAGCTATCGTTAGAAGTTGAGCAAGCCTAGTTAGCCAGACAACATTAGCTAGGAGGGGAAGGTGTTTGGGTTTCATGGCATCAACAGGAGGAAATTATACCAGGTGGTAGGCAGCGATCATATATCGAAGGAAACTTGATTCTAAGCATAGCAAAGCTAGGTACGGTATCAAGGTCAAGGTCATCTTGCGTGTGATGTCTTCAGCTTGGAACTGCTCTTGTTCGTCCTGCACGTACTCTCCAGAATCCATGTACTCGCTCTCCGATCCCGGTGCTACCCAAGATAAAATAACAGCCAATGAACACCAACACAACATGATACAACAAACACATGATGCATGTGATGACAATGAATCATGCATCTCTATTCTAGTCACTTCCATATGCATGAGAAGAGAAGATAAACTTCTGGACAGAACTTTACACTAAGCTATCTTGACATGCATGAGGATGACATGAACGGGTGCATCAGAAGAAAATGATGCAAAAACATATAAAGAACGTAGAGAACGGAGCTACGGATCAACCGAAAACTACGAAACAAGATATGGAGTCCTACGGTTCAAATCCACCACAAGCACACTCCAATGCACTCTTCTGGTGTTCCCAGGTTGCCACATGATCAAACAACACAGATATATAGGTGGGGTGGTGCTTGGAATCACACCACACCATCAACTATGCACTCACAAGCTTCAAAACAACAAAACTATGCAATCTGTCCTAAATAGCATCATAGCAGTTTGTAAGCAACATGCAAAGTACCTATAGCCACCCAAATGTGCCAAACAAGATATGTGGCAAAAGCCATTCAAAAGATCTACAAGCCTGAGCAAGAAGATAATACAAAGTAGTCACACACAATAAGAACTACAGGCACTAACTTGGACAAAAATAACAGATTTCAGGGACTTAGTGAAAATATCAGATTTTCACCAGCTGCTTATGCTCTGAAGCATTTTGACAACCTCCAAAATGATATCTACATGAAGTGAAAGTGCATGAAATTTAACAGAGAGCTAGACAAATCCAAAAGCTCCAACTCTCTAGTTTATTGTCTGGGCTGATTCCCAACACATGAGCTTTTGCAACCACAACAAGGGAAGAAAATAACAGCAGTTTATCAGACTTAGTGAAAATCACAGATTTCACCAAGCTAACAATTTCAGCCACATGTCAACTTTGACAAGGCACAACTAGAACATACACACTCCTGTGAGCAAAACAAAACTACCATGGTGTAGAGGGGTTCACCCAATATTGCCACATCATGGAATCATCCTCATAGGCTCAGCACACCACATGGCACCAAGCTCTAAACATAACATCAAGATAGAAAACTGACAGTTTGTGAAGTTGCTCTAAAGTGAAACATGATTCCACCAGTGGATTCCTGGGATGATTCTACCCCAAATCCATATATAATACATAGGTACTTGCATGGAACAAATATGCACAAGGCTAGCTCGAAAAACTACATGAAATCAACATAAGCATATACAAGCATCATCACATGTGAAGAACACATACATGGCATCCCTATGTCTACCTATGAACAGACACAAGGTGCTTTACACCATCACAACAATATAAGGGCAGCATGAGAGGTGAGCCGTCATGCACAAGTGCTCAATTGCACTCATGCCCACACACACACACACACATGCAAGAGCACCTACACACCTACACATACACAAGAGGTGCAACAAGAGGGGTGACCTATTGCACATGTGCAAATGCCACCACAAGCAGACACACACCCTCTCACATAGGTGCACAAGTCACCCATGTGCACATACATATACACACACTACAACACACTCAACTACACATGCTACATCAACCACACACCCATGCAAGAGCTTGCCTACACCCTACTCACATGCATAAGAGGTGCCACAAGATACCTTGTTCATGTGTGTGTGTCACACACTCACACATGCACCACAATACACACACATACACAACATACTCCAACCTCACACATCAACACATGAGCACACTCACACTACACCAACATATAAGCAAAAATAAAGGAGATATCTACTGGTTTCTGTTCTTAGGCACAAACAAATTGCTGCCCAAGCAATGCATCAAACAAACCTACTTCAAACAGCAAAAGAAAAAAAGGGGGGCTTGGGATCGAACACAAGACCAACTGAACCACAACACACCACACCACCACTGCACTACTGCCCTCGGGCTCGACAGAGAGTGGAAGGGAAACAAGAAATGTTTTCGTGTTGAGCTACTGCCCACAAAACGCAACAATAAAAAGGGGGGCGCTTGTGGGTGTCGAACCCGCGACCAACTAGTGCGCCAAAACACCTCCTACCATTATGCTAGTCAATCGAAGCTTACTAGAGAAGGGGAGGTAACCCTCTTAGATAAGCTTATCTCCTACTTCTACAAAACACGGCGGGCGGAACAGGGGAAGATGGCCGGCGATGCTACGGCTCAAATTGAGCTACGGCCACTCGCAGGGAGGTAGAGGGGAACGAGACAAACCCATTTCACTCCTATGCGCACGAGATGGACACTTGCAACTACGGCAACAACGAGCATGGCGGCGCCGAATATAGAGAAGAACGACGGTGTGCTGCTACAGCCTAGGAGGGGTTCTACGCGTAGGAATCGGGAAGGAGATCGGGGCTAGCTCACCTAGGAACGTCGGGTAAGCGCTCGTGGACGAAGTAGCGGGAAGAAGAGGCGGGGCGGCATGACGACCCGCTCCGGCTTGACGGAGCCGCCGCGGAGGGCGCGCCAGAGAGGAGGATCCTCCCTGCTAACGCCGGGAACGGGAAGGAGGAAGGAGCCCCATGCCCGGGAACACCTTGGCCGCCACGGAGACGCTACCAGCGACGAGGAGGGACGCCGGCGACGATCTCTCTGACGAACTGAAGCAACACTTACCTTCTCTCTCTCTCTCTCTCTCAGATCTGATCGCAAGGGAAGAAGGTGAGGTGGCGGCGGTGAGGAGGAACCCTAGGGCAGGGCATGCACGCTGAGGGAATAAATAGGGGTCGATGGGGGTTGCCTCGACGTCCGTGAAGCCACGGCGTCGACCAACTCTCTCGCTCTCTCTCTGATACTCTGACGGAAAGCAGGACACGAGGAAGGAGACAGCGTCAACAGGAGAGGGACGAGGACAGGAGAGCGAGGGGAGAAAGCCCACTTGCGTGGTGCCAAAAGAGAGAAGGAAAAACCCTGTGGGTTTTTCCATTAAAACAAATCACAGCAAGAGTAAACTCCTAGGAAAATCTAGGCTTGCAAAAAAAATGCCCCTGGTCATAAGGGAATTATGACCTATCAGAATAAAATGAAAAGAGGATTTTTGGGGCAAAGAAATATTTACAAAACAGAATTGTTGTAATCTGTTTTGTGAATAAATACCCCTCTTAAGATAAGTTTTAAAACACCCTAGTCATAGCACCACATCCACAAGCAAATACTCTAAAAGATCTACATTTTTCAAACAGGGTTAAAGCAAGTAAAACTTGAACTTAAGAAAATAAAGAAGAAGAGGTTTCGTTGAAACCTAGATTTTGGATAAATAAGAAAAGTTGGAACCCAAGCTTTGCACATCACTTCACACACCACATGAACTCATCACACCACACAAGGATCAACACAAGAATGCATGAACGCTATGGATGCATGAATGCAAAGGGGAAGACAAGGCATGACCACATGAAATAACACATGAAATGATAACTCCACAGAATGACATCATGGATCCAAACATGGCAAGGTTCCAAATATGGCAATGTTACACTTGGGGCATTACAAACTCTCCCACACAACAAGAATATCTCGTCCCGGGATCTAGGACTGAAAGAACTGTGGAAATTCAGAAGGGAGGTGATCCTCTCGCTCCCAAGTGGCTTATTTATCGGAATGATGTGACCACTGCACCTTGAGAAACTTGAATGACTTGTTGCAGGTCTTGCACTCAGTCGTCTCGAGAACTGCAACTGGATGCTTGCGGTAGGATAGGTCGGGTTGGAGGTCGATATCTTGAAGATCAACTGTGCGCTCGGGAGTCTTGAAGCATCTCCGGAGCTGGGAGACATGGAACACGTCATGCACATTTGCGAAGTTTGAAGGGAGCTCAAGTTGATAATCAAGGTCGCCTCTCTTGCCAACAACTCTGAAAGGACCAACGAAACGAGGAGCAAGCTTGCCTTTGATGCCAAAACGTTGAGTGCCCTTCATAGGAGACACTTTGAGATAGACGAAGTCATCGAGCTCATAACACATGTCACGATGCTTGCTATCATAGTAGCTCTTCTGATGGGACTGCGCTGCTCTGAGATTATCCCGAAAGACCCGACACATTTCTTCGCATGAGATGAGAATGAAGCATGCATCTCTATTCTAGTCACTTGCATATGCTTGAGAACAGAAGATAAAATTCTGGACAGAACTTACAACTAAGATATATTGACATGTATGAGGATGACATGAACAGGTGCATCACGAGAAAACGATGCAAAAACATATAAAGAACGTAGAGAACAGAGCTACGGATCAACCGGAAACTACGAAACAAGATATGGAGTCCTACGGTTCAAATCCACCACAAGCACACTCCAATGGACTCTTCTGGTGTTCCCAGGTTGCCACATGATCAAACAACACATATATAGGTCGGGTGGTGCTTGGAATCACACCACACCATCAACTATGCACTCACAAGGTTCAAAACAACAAAACTATGCAATCTGTCCTAAACAGCATCATGGGAGTTTGTAAGCAACATGCAAAGTACCTACAGCTACCCAAATGTGCCAACCAAGATATGTGGCAAAAGCCATTCAAAAGCTCTACAAGCCCGAGCAAGAAGATAATACAAAGGAGTCACACACAAGAAGAACCACATGCACTAACTTGGACAAAAATAACAGATTTCAGGGACTTAGTGAAAATCTCAGATTTTCACCAACTGTTTATGCTCTGAAGCATTTTGACAGCCTCCAAAATGATATCTACAGGAAGTGAAAGTGCATGAAATTTAACACAGAGCTACACAAACCCAAAATCTCCAACTCTCTAGTTGATTGCTTAGGATGATTCCCAACACATGAGATTTTGCAACCACAACAACAAGGGAAGAAAATAACAACAATTTCTCAAACTTTGTGAAAATCACAGATTTCACCAAGTTGACAATTTCAGCCACATGTCAACTTTGACAACGCACAACTAGCACATACAAACTCCTATGAGCAAAACAAAACTACCAGGTTGTAGAGGAGTTCACCCACTATTGCCACATCAAGGAATCATCCTCATAGGCTCAGCACACCACATGGCACCAAGCTCTAAACATAGCATCAAGACAGAAAAATGACAGTTTATGAAGTTCCTCTAAAGTGAAATCTGATTCCACCAGTGGATTCCTGGGATGATTCTACCCCAAATTCATATGTAATACACGGGTACTTGCATGGAACAAATAGGCACAAGGCTAGCTCGAAAAACTACATGAAATCAATATAAGCATATACAAGCATCATGACATGTGAAGAACACATACATGGCATCCCTATGTCTACCTATGCACACACACAAGGTGCTTTACACCATCACAACAATATAAGGGCATCATGAGAGGTGAGCCCTCATGCACAAGTGCTCAATTGCACTCATGCCCCCACACACACACATGCAAGAGCACCTACACACCTACACATACACAAGAGGTGCAACAAGGGGGGTGACCTCTTGCACATGTGCAAATGCCACCACAAGCACACACACACCCCCTCACATAGGTTCACAAGTCACCCATGTGCACATACATATACACACACTACAACACACTCAACTACACATGCTAGATCAACCACACATCCATGCAAGATCTTGCCTACACCCTACTCACATGCACAAGAGGAGCCACAAGATACCTTGTTCATGTGTGTGTGTTACACACTCACACATGCACCACAATACACACACATACACAACATACTCCAACCTCACACGTCAACACATGTGCACACTCACACTACACCAACGTATAAGCAAAAATAAAGGAGATATCTACTGGTTTGTGTTCTTAGGCACAAAGAAATTGCTGCCCAAGCGATGCATCAAGCAAACCTACTTCAAACAGCAAAAGAAGAAATAAAAAATAAAAGGGGGGGGCTTGGGATCGAACCCAAGACCAACTGAACCACAACACACCACACCACCACTTCACTACTGCCCTCGGGCTCGACACAGACTGGAAGGGAAACATGAAATGTTTCCCTATCGAGGTATTGCCCACAAAATGCAACAATAAAAGGGGGGCGCTTGTGGGTCTCGAACCCGTGACCAACTACTGCGCCAAAACACCTCCTACCACCATGCTAGTCGATCGAACCTTACTAGAGAAGGGAAGGTAACCCTCTTAGGTAAGCTTCTCTGCTACTTCTACAGAACACGGTGGCCGGAATAGGGGAAGATGGTCGGCGATGTTACGGCTCAAATTGAGCTGCGGACACTCGTGGGGAGGAAGAGGGGAACGAGACGAACCCATTTCACTCCTATGCACATGAGAGGGACACCTGCAACTACGACAACAACGAGCACGGCGGCGCCGGCTACAGAGAACAACGACGCGCACTGCTATGGCCTAGGAGGGGTTCTACGCACAGGAATCAGGAAGGAGATCGCGGCTAGCTCACCTAGGAACGTCGGGGAAGCGCTCGTCGACGAATTAGCAGGAAGAAGAGGCGGGGCGGCACGACGACCCGCTCCGGCTTGACGGAGCCGCCACAGAGGGCGCGCCAGAGAGGAGGATCCTCCCTGCTAATGCCGGGAACGGGAATGAGGAAGGAGCCCCATGCCCGTGAACACCTTGGCCGCCACGGAGACGCTCGCGGCGATGAGGAGGGAGGCCGGCGACGATCTCTTTGACGAACTGAAGTAGCACTTACCTGCTCTCTCTCTCTCTCAGATCTGATCGCAGGGGAAGAAGGAGAGGTGGCGGCGGCGAGGAGGAGCCCCTAGGGAAGGGCACACCCGCCAAGGGAATGAATAGGGGTCGAGGGGGGTCGCCTCGACGTACGTGAAGCCACGGCATCGACCCTCTCTCTCGCTCTCTCGCTGATACTCTGACGGAAAGCAGGACACGAGGAAGGAGACGGCGTCAACAGGAGAGGGACGGGGGCAGTGGGCTACCGTGTGAGGGGAAAAGGAGCTGGGCCAACGAGGGGAGAAAGCCCACTGGGGTGGCGCCAAAAGAGAGAAGGAAAAACCCTCTGGGTTTTTCTATTAAAACAAATCACAGCAAGAATAAACTCCTAGAAAAATCTAGGCTTGCAAAAAAAATAAAAAATGCCCCTCGTCATAAGGGAATTATGACCTATTAGAAGAAAATGAAAAGAGGATTTTTGGAGCAAAGAAATATTTACAAAACACAATTATTGTAATTTGTTTTGCTAATAAACACCCCTCTTAAGATAAGTTTTAAAACACCCTAGTCATGGCACAACATCCACAAGCAAATACTCTAAAAAATCTACATTTTTAAAAGAGGGTTAAAGCAAGTAAAACTAGAACTTAAGAAAATAAAGAAGAAGAGGTTTAGTTGAAACCTAGCTTTTGGATAAATAAGCAAAGTTGGAACCCAAGCTTTGCACATCACTTCACACACCACATGCACTCATCATACCACACAAGGATCAACACAAGAATGCATGAATGCTATGGATGCATGAATGCAAAGGGGAAGACAAGGCATCACCACATGAAATAACACAAGAAATGATAACTCCATAGAATGACATAATGGATCCAAACATGGCAAGGTTCCAAATATGGCAATGTGACACTTGGGGCATTACAAGAAGGCATTGCCTTTGAGAGGAAATTGAATGCCGACGGATCATACTGGAAACCTGAGCAGTACCCCAAAACCTCATGGGTTTCTACTAAAGGTCCTCCCGTTGATCCATCCTCTCTAACAGGTTTTGCATGTGATTTATCCTATTCCTCAGATGAGTCATTTGAGTCCAACTATAAATTGTTCCAAAATCAATCTAGTGAAGTATTTGCTCGATATGTTGGAACTAACTGCAGGAATGGACCACCCCTGAGGAAAATCTGGGTTCCCAAAAGTTGCTTGGAAAATCTTCAAGTGAATGTCCTCATGACACCACCTGTGAATAACCTGAACCCTAGATCAAATATCTCACGTGGACCAAAGTCTTCACGAAGATCAAAATCGTCAAATGGTCAATACTATGCCCGTACTCGTGCAAATGCTTATGATATACAGGGAAACTACAAGGGACATGAATGTTAGCATTATTCCTCAAACCATTATGTTCATAAGTCCTCAAAGAATTTCTCTGCCTATTCATTTGAGTACTCTAACGCCCTTACTGTGAAAAGAAGTGCATTAGCTTCAACGCCTCCTTTCTCATATCGTGCTCACAGGATGGTGAACTCTTTGCCACCCCTTCAGATGTGTGTGGTGAAGAAATTGAACTAATCACTTCTGCAAGTCAGGTCTCTAGATGAAAATCAACATTTGAAGAAGTCGTTGAAGACCTGAGGAAATTGCTTGATTGGACGCAAGCTAAAAATTGATGAAATGCTAACGTTTCACATGTCTTCAAATTTACTGTGTATGATGAAATTCTTATCTGAGGAAATTGATATTATATTCTTGAAGTCTGAAGCATATGATATGGTAAGCTATACTAATTCATCTGTAGGATGACAAACCCAAGAATAGAGAATGGGTTCTTGACAGTGGCTGCACAAATCACATGACTCGTGATCCAAGCTTGTTGATGAATATTCCACTAACTCCATCACCACTGAAGCAAATCACTTATACTGATAAAGGTAAAACCAAGGTACTGGGACTTGGCAAAGTCGTTATCTCCAAGGACAGGCACATGGACAAAGTCATGCTTGTCGAATCCCTTGGGTTTAACCTATGTCAGTCTCAATGTTGTGTGATCTTGATATGGTTGTCATCTTTGGAAAATATAGATGTGTAGTCATCATGGAATCTGACAAATCAAAAGTCCTCGAAGGCTTTAGGAGAGAAGATTTGTACGTTGTTGATTTTTCCACAGATCTTCAGCCAGCCACATGCTTACTAGCAAAAACATCAGAAGGCTGGCTATGGCATCAAATTCTTGGCCATACAGGCATGAGGAATTTGCACACTCTGGCGAAGAAGAACCATGTCATTGGCATCAAATCCGTCAAATTCCTCAAGGACCATCTCTACGGTGCATGTGAATTTGGAAAAATAACCAGATCCAAACACCCTTCAAAGACTATCATGACTACTACTCGTCCGTTTGAATTACTTCATATGGATCTGTTCGGAATTGCCCATTATGCTACTCCAACCAATGTAGCATCCTTATATGTCTTTGTCATCGTTGATGACTATTCTCGCTATACTTGGGTACATATCATTCTGTACAAAACTGAAGTGCAGGAAGTCTTCAAGCGATTTTCCTCAAGGGCCTCGACGAACTTCGGTGTGAAGATCAAACACATCAGGACTGATAATGGGACAGAATTCAAAAACACTAGTCTTGATGATTATCTTGATGAACTAGGTATTACGCACGAATTATCTGCTCCTTATACCCCTCAATAGAATGACGTCGTTGAACGCAAGAACATGACTCTGGTTGAAACAACACGGACTATGCTTGAAGAATATCAGACTCCTCGTCGATTCTGGCCTGAAGCAATCAACACTGCTTGCCACATCATCAACAGGGTATATCTTCACAAATTCCTCAACAAAACCTCATATGAACTCCTCACTGGCAACAAACCAAATGTAAGTTATTTCAAAGTCTTCGATGCAAAGTGCTAGATTAGAGATCCTCACTATAGCTCGAAGTTTCACCTAAAACACATGAGATTTTTTTGATTGGTTACGGAAAGGACTCGCACACCTACGGAGTCTTCAACACCTATCACAACAAGGTTTTTGAAACTGTAGATGTTCGGTTCGATGAAACTAATGGCTCGCAAAGAGAAAAACTTCCTCCTGTGCGACATAAATTACCTCCTGAGGAAGCCATCAAGCTCAAGGAAACTAAGGATATCATTCCTACTGAGGAACAACCCCTTGTTGAAGAAGTCGTCCCCAAAACTAAGGAAATTCAAACTGGTGGACCTGAGGAAAATGCTACAGATCAAATTCCTCAATTCAATCAAATTTATCAACCAGCTCATCTGAGGATTGCAAATGAAGTAGAACTTGACAAAATCCTTGATGACATCAATGCGCCAGGTCCTCTCACCCGTTCAAAAGCTTCACATTTAGTTAACTTTTGTGGGCATTCCTCGTTTGTGTCTATCCGAGGACCCTCAAAAGTTGATGAAGCCTTCGTGGAATCTGAGTGGATTCAAGCCACGCAAGGTGAACTTCTTCAGTTCAAGCTAAATGACGTGTGGGAACTCGTCAAACAACGAGATCCTCGCAAGCACCATATCATTGGCACCAAGTGGATCTACCTAAACAAGCAAGATAAGGATGGTTAGGTCATGAGGAATAATGCATGGCTTGTAGCCCAAGGCTACAAATGGGTTGAAGTAATTGACTTCGATGAAACTTTTGCACCTGTTGCTAGACTTGAGCTATTTGAATATTACTTGCTTATGCTAATCATCAAAATATTACTCTATATCAAATGGATGTGAAAAGTTCATTCCTGAATGGTAAGCTTGAGGAAGAAGTATATGTTGCTCAACCCCCAGGTTTTGAAGATCCGAAGCATCCAGACAAAGTCTTCAGACTCAAAATGGCACTCTATGGCCTCAAGCAAGCCCCTCGGGTGTGGTCTGATACATTGAAGGAATTCGTCATTAAGAAAGGCTTCAAACCTGGTTCACTTGATCCTACTCTTTTCACAAAATCCTATGACAATAACTATTTGTGTGCCAAATATATGTCGCCGACGTTATTTTTGGTTGTACTGACAAACGTTACACTGATGAATTTGCCTACATGATGAGTGAAGAATATAAAATATCTTTGATGGGGGGAGCTGAAATTCTTCTTAGGTATGCAAATTCGTCAACAACTCAATGACAACTTCATATCTCAAGATAAATGCCTCAAGGACGTTCTGAGGAAATTCAACAAGCATGAACGCAAAGGCGTCAAGATACCTATGCCTACCAACTGCCACCTCTACACTGACGAAAATGGTAAAGATTTCGACCAGCACATATATCGCTCTATGATTGGCTCTTTATTGTACCTAGATGCATCTAGGCCGGATATTATGTTTAGTGTTTGCATGTGTGCTCGTTTTCAAGCAAAACCGAAGGAATCACACCATAAGGCTGTGAAACATATTCTTCGATACTTAGTTCACACACCAACACTAGGATTATGGGACCCCAAGGGCTCAAATCTTCACCTCGTTGGATATTCTGATTCTGATTATGTTGGTGACCATATGGATGGCAAGTCAACATCTGGCACATGCCATTTCCTCGAAAGATCATTAGTTTGTTGGTCCTCAAAGAAACAGAACTGTGTATCACTCTCCACTGCTGAAGTTGGGTACATTGCTACTAGATTTTGTTGTGCTCAACTACTATGGATGAAGCAAACCCTCAGAGACTACGACATCAACATGAAGAATGTGCCCCTATACTGCGACAATGAGAGTGCAATCAAGATCGCCTACAACCCAGTACAACACTCGAAGACCAAGCACATCCAGATTCATCATCATTTTCTTCGTGACCATGTCCTCAAGGGAAATATCATCATCGACCATGTGAAGACTGATGATCAACTAGCTCATATCTTCACAAAGCCCTTGGATGAGAGAAGGTTTTGCAAGTTGCCGTGTGAGCTAAATATCCTAGAATCTTCGAATGCCTTGTAAACTTGCACACAAATTATGCAAAATAGACGACTTAGATGTGCAACACACAAAGTAACAATTTTCCTCAACCAATGAAGAAAATCACTCTTAAGTGTGAAGAAATCAATGAAGAATTTGGTTCTTAGGGCCCTACGACAATTGTACATGGTGCCTAAAATCATCATTCTTATACGGTGGGTCGCACCACCACCCAACTTTGAAATTCTTCAAGCTAGTTTTTCTTCAAAGTTGAAATTCTTCAATCTGAGACTTTATCACAAAATCCTCAAATTTTCAAAATCTTCAAAATCTTCAAATTCTTCAAAATGTTTGATGATTTTCATTTGAGTATATATATATATATATAATGAGCTTTCAATGTCCTCAACAACATTCACTTATAGCTCATTCTTCAATTTGATATTTCATCTAAGTGAATGTGATCGGACCCGACTCCCCTCTATGCTAAGCTCAATCCAGTCTATTCTTAATTCTTCATATGCGTTCTATTTGACACTTGTTCAAAATCTGAACTGAATCCTTGTTAGCTGAGGACTTTGTAACAGAATCCCAAAATTCAAATTTTTAACCGTTGCAACAGTAACCGCACCCACTACTCACGTTCAGATAACCACGATCTCCACCGCTTCAATCATGGGAACCACGTGTCAAGCGGAGACAAAGGGGCAAGGGCAGTTCGGTCTGAAAGTTTCGGCCCGAACAATTTTTCACCTGAGCCTATAAATACCCCCTTACCCCCTCAGTCAAAATCTTCTTTCCCTCTCGTCTTCTCCTCTCGATCTCGAACCCTAGCGCTGCCGCTAATATCTTCGCCGCCGGTGAGGAAGAGCTTCACTGCCTCGCCTTCGTCGTCGTCGGACTCACGCCGGCAGCGGAATATCCTCCTCCTCCGCCGCCATAGCTGTTTTCAGTCGCCAAGTTAGGGCACTGAAGATCTGAACCAAAGAACTTCTCCTTTTTACTAGCTCAGTTCATCGTGTTCTTCGCACAGGGTAAATAAAAGCTTATTTTACAGACCCTGTTGATCTTTTATTTCACTTTAGATTCGAAAAATCATTTTTTTTCTTAGAAATTTCCTCAGTTGTGCACACTCATGCCTACAACACTTGATGAATTTCACTAAGTTACTAAAATTCTTCAGGAGATTCCTCAATTGTATAAATTTTCGAATCTGCACAACTCTGGAACCCAAGATCAGAATGCTTAGTCAAATTCCTCAACTCACTGGTCAAATTCCTCAACTTCTTAAAAAATTCAACTTCCTCAAATGTGAGAGCGCATATGACCTCTCCAAATTCTTCGCACCTATAGTCTGTTCACATGTACAAAATGTCATGTGATGAATCTCTAGGTTCTCATCAACTTAACTCATTTGCAGCATTTCTCCAAGAAACCTACCTGTGTCCTCAGAATCATCAACAGTTCAAATTCCTCAGCAAAAACCTCGGCTGAAGAAAATGGAAGAAGACCGGAAACAGAAAGGTGGAAATAAGCTGGAATATAATGCAGTCTTTGAAATCCCTGAAGAAATATATGCTGATTATTGTACACCTGATGAGGAAATACATGGTAAAGACACCATGGCGAAGCGCAAAATAAGGCTTCAAAAGATTGAGCGCAGGTGGGCTAAAGAGTGCAAGGAGTACAGATATGTGACTCCGAAATATTCAAAGAAGTTCGCCCTCAAGCCACCCTGCAAAAGGCCGCCACAGGGTGATCAACAAGTAGCTCATCCCTCAAGTGTATCCACTATTGATGACTATCCTGATGAGAGAGACAAATACTTGTCTAAATTGCTGAAAAAGGCAAAAGCAGATGTGACAAAATTCAATGAGGACTCTGCTGCTGTAGCCACTGCTGCCACTCCTTTAGCTGTTGAGGCCTCTGCTACTGCAATTCCTCAGAAGAAGACTCTGCTGAAGAAACTAGAAGCTTCAACTACTGTGTCAAAATAGCAATTACGTGAGAAAGTTGCACCGACTGCAAAATCCTCAACAGCAAAACAGTCTGCACCTCCTCCGCAAAAGCAGCTCAGTAAAATTCAATCTGAACAACCTAGTTCCTCTATGCCATCTACTACTGGCTCCACCTCAAAGTCTTAACCAAGTCTTTTGAAGACAAAGATGACTGCCGGTAGAGGTACCAGGCCAAGTCCAAAAAAAATCATCAATGCTCCTTCCGCATCAGAAGGAAGTGAAGAATTTGATGATGAAACACTCCAATTAGCCATTATCAGAAACAAACAGGAACGTGTTGCACAAGCCTCTGGCAGTTCAATTCCTCTTCATATGGACTCGAAGGTATTGTTGGACTTCATTGACCTCTGGTATGAAGATCCAGACAAACCGATTTATGATTTGAAGCATCCCCTTGTGTCAGCCATATGGTTGCTACTTTCATCAATGAAGCTAAACGGAAAGACCAGCAAGCCAGGGTTGCCAAAGTCAAAAAAGAGAAATTCCCCAAGCAGAATCTCCTCAACTTGACGCCTGAAGTAGTCGTTTCAACTCAGGCTAAACTCAAAACCCTCACGGACAAGTATACAAGTCTTCATGCTAATCGTCAAGGGGTCAAAGTGAAATTCATCAAAGTTAAAACTGCTGCTGTTGATGAATACATAGCAGAGCTGGCGCTCCAAAGGAGCAGACAAACCCTCAGCCAAGCTATACCGTTCAGCTCACTTAGGAAGATGAAACTGAAGAACCAGCTACTGAACAAACTCCTCAAAATATTCCAGTTGAAGAAACTGCTAGGCCTAACACTGGTGAACTAGTGCCTGATGAAATTGCTCCTTCAGCAAAATCCTCAAAGGTGAAGAAAGTGACTCCGTCTGCATCACATGAAAAGAAAACCAAAGTGGCTGAAAAAGAAGCTAAAAAGAGAAAAGCTTCAATGGCTTCAGAATCCTCAAAAGCCAAACGTCTGAAGATCATGCCTTCAGAATCTTCATCAGCCCTGGTCGATGCTACTCCTCTCGATGTAGCACCATCGTATATGATTGTTCCTTTCGGTGAGGACTATGTCATTCCCGAAGAGGATGAAGAAATGGATGACATTGAAGAGGATGAACAAATGGATGCGGAAATACAAATTGATGATATTCCTCAAATCACCACTCCTCTGATGACCACTGAAGAAAAGGAGGGTGATGAAGAAATGGATGCAGCACTCCTGTGATCCATGATGAGTTATGGGAACAGACTCATACTCACTCACCACAAACAGTCCAAGTTCCTCCAACTCCTGCTGATACTGAAATTCTGACTCGCTCTAATGAGAAGAGGATACATGAGGAATCAGCACAAGACAGTGAATCAGTTGCATTAGCTGAAGAAAATGCAGCATCGAAAACTGCAACTGCGTGCCCAAGTCAGCAAATTCCTCATGCTGAAGAAAATCCTCAAACTGATGAAAATGCTTCTGCCCCAAATGCTGAAACTGCACTTGTTGTGGTGAATCCTGAAACTGCCATTGTAGTGGCCACAACTCCTCAAGATGCACAACATCACAATCTTCGGCCGAAGCCAAATCAACCCTTCTCCAAGAGGCCAAAGTTTTAGAAGGAAGCTTTCTTTAATGAACGTCATTACTTCACACAAGAGAATCTGTATGACAAGCTTCACATCATACACATGAAATTCTAGACAAGAAATCAGCTCAACTACTATGCCTCCATGCTCTGTGGAAGAAAGAAGATATGTGTTCACACTCACATTCCTCACTGTGATTTGGAAGAAATACCTTGCTTCGTACTAGTCCTCAATGTTCTTCATGAAGCTGGATTATTGCATTTCTGCATAGATATCAGTGATTGGAACACAGACATAATTCTTCAATTTTATGCCACATTGCATATCTCAGGCGACCCAAAAGACGTCACCACATGGGTATTGGATTGGATGACTCAGCATACGCATTACAAAGCTCCAGCTACTGAATTGCTTTGAGCTCTCCCATTATCAATTCCCTCAGAGGACGGAACCAAAATGTATGATGAACGAGAATTGCCGAACAAGCTCATGGAAGTTCTCATGAAGCCTTTGGCCAAGGGCCAACCTCCAAGGACTCGATTTCTGGTGCAAGATTTGAAGTATGAGCCCATAACCGTGTACAAAATATTGTCCTATGCCATTGACCTATCAAAGGGCATGACAATGAAGAAGACGTCGTAGGCATCATGAAGAGTATCTTGTTCAACATCATTCATGGCATCCCTAAGGATCTTCATGATTTCTTCTTGAGGACTTTGGCTGACAATGCTTTGTCACCATATGAGTTGAAGATTTGTGCGCCTTGGATCATCAGATTCATCAGGAACGAATGAGGCATCGGCTATCAAGCTGATTTTCAGAATCACCTCACATATCTGCCACCGAACAAAGTCATCAAGTCATCTTTTGAACGTGTTGAAGGCAAAGGCAAGTCTGTGATTGATGAAACAAATCGGCCCATTGATGGTGAATTTCGCAAGGTTGATTCATATTCCTCATATGATGGCACTGCTACTCAAGACCCTCCAAGCACAACTGCTCCAAGGATGATGACTAATAGAGAGGTTCTTCTCAGTCTTCATCAAAAATTCGATCGCAATCACAAGTCGGTGAAACGCCAGTTTGGTGCCTTTGTGGAAACCCTCAATGAGACTCAAAATGCAGTGAAGAAAAATATCTATTATCTTCATGAGGTATTTGATCGCACTTGGGCCACCTTGGCTCATCTGAAGACTCTAGAGGAACTTGAGGAATTGGAATTTACTCTAGACTTTGACTGGTCGTGGCCTCCAAACAAGAAATTTAAGCCAATTACAATTCCTGACTTGGAGGACAGTTCATTTTCTTCATTTCGCACTGCTGAATCAGATGAAGAACCAGAAGACACTGCAACTGGTCCAAGAAAAAAGCCTATCTCCAAGGATGCTCACGCCACTACATCATCCAAGAAGTGAATTTCTTCAAGGGCGCTAGTCCTCAGCTTTGTCCCTTTTTGTCACTTGATGATAAAGGGGGAGAAATCTGAGAGTTAGTCCTCAAGCAGGATACTTTATGGGGCTTATAAACTTTATTAAGTTGCAAATCTTGGTTCTTTTGAAGTTTTTCATGTAATGAGTTGTAAGTTAAACCCGATGGTGCTGTGACTCTTCTGAACATTTTTCCTCGCATGCTTATTCCTCAAGTTTATTAATGCAGGCATGATGAAATTTGTCAGACACCATTTTTCATCATGCATTTCTTATTCCTCATACTATATGTCAAATGCATGCATGAATTATAAGATACACGGGGATATATCCATGATATAAATCATCAATGTGCATCTGCTGTTTAAAGAAATTTCCTCAAAATATGCACATCAGGGGGAGTTTCTGTGTCTCTTAATTTCATATTCCTCAAACTCAGTACTTACATTCCATATTATTATCCCCGTTGAAAACTTAACCTAATTGTCATCAACCACCAAAAAGGGGGAGATTGTATGTGCAACTAGTACCCCTCAGTGATTTTGGTGGTTTGAAGACTTATAGGTTAAGTGACTAATATGTTTGTGAGAGTACACAGGCTCTATAAGTCGCTGAGGAGTTTGAGTTATACGTTGAATATCGACCCCTAAAAATGTATGTCTTCGGCTGAAGACTTTGGTTCTTCCTTGAAGACTTTGATCGCGACGAAATTGATATTCCTCATGAAGATATTGAAGATGAGGAATTTGGTGTGTCCTAAAGAAAAACACTCTGAAGACTTTGAAGTGTGAAGATTTACTCTTTCCATTTCATTTTCTTTACTCTTGAGTCATAGGAACACCATACTGTTAAATGGGGTTAAGGTAAAACTAAGGAATGATTTTCCTCATGATGCTCAACCCAAGCCTAAACCTACCAAAGACTCAAAGTGAGGCATATGAGAGACACGAGGACTTTCACAGTTGAAAGTTCCGACCGTTGCCACGACACGCGCCACGTCACTGATCTATCCACCCAACGGTCACATTATTTAAGGGCATTTATGCCAAATCATGTCGAGATACTGCCAGGCTATAAATAACCTCCCCCAAAACCACTTGCTCGTTGGCTGCTTTGAAAGAAATTGACACTTGTCATTTAGAGCAGCCCAAATTCCTCAGAGTCTTCGATAGAAAATCATCAAGTGAGGAAATACCCCAAACACCAAACCCCAAACCAAAAACCAAGTGATTGAGCATCACTGAAGAAGTTGTGCCTATGTGGAACTGAGGCATGTTACCTTTAAGGGATGTGCATCCTACAGACGGTTGGGCGTCATGGTCTAGAGCATCTAGCAGTCAATTGTGAATCACCGGGTGACCTAGTTTGTGAGGGTTTGGAAGTCTGCCCTGAAGACTTACCAGGAGTGTTGGGCGAGGAATGGGTGTCCTTAGCTCAAGGAGAATACGGTAGGGACTGTGTGTCCCGAAACTGTGTGTCATTTTGGTTTCAATACCAAGCCGCTCCGAACCAGATGTACAACTATCATAGCAGTTGGAACTCGGTCATCAACAACTGCCTTCATCAAGCTATGGGTTCTGTTTCTTCAACTCTGTCATTTCCTTAAATTGTATGTTGAAGACTTTCATCTGTGTTGTTTGAAGAATTTGTCTGAAGACTTCCCCTGAATTTCCTCAACCTCAAATTCTTTACTTAAGTTAATCTTCACCTTCGTACTATGTCCCTGCGAACTGTGTTTTGTTGTAGTCATGTTTGCACTCTTCATCCTGCGCTATGTCCGCTGGACTTAATTCATCATTGAGGACTTCCTCACAAGGAATTTCCTCAGCGATGAAATTCTAAAAATCGCCTATTCACCCCCCCCTCAAGTCGATATAATGCACTTTCAACAAGGGCATTGCCAAAACAATCACAATGAAGAACAAAGCTTCAGCAAGCTCAAGTTCACCATGCCTAAATTCTTCGAAAGCAACAATGCCGAAGACTACCTCTCATGGGCACTCAAGGTTGACAAGATCTTCCATCTTCACAACTTTGAATAAGAAAAGAAAGTTACCATGGCTTCACTTGAGATCTAATAATACATTCTCATTTGGTGGGAACAAGTGATTGCGTGAAGAAGAGAAAAGGGTGAACCTCACATCACCACTTGGGCCCAAATGAAGGACCCCATGCGAGCTCGCTTCGTGCCGACCCACTACAAATGTGATCTCTTCAAGCAGCTACAAATCCTCAAGCAAGGCACCAAGTCGGTAGAAGAAGAATACCAAGAGATGGATAGCCATGATCCGAGCCAATGTCAAGGAAGATTACATTGAAAACAATGGTGCTCTTCTTGAATGGTCTCAATTACCAAGTCAAGAAGATTGCGGATTTCCAACCCTACTCCAACTTACTAGAGCTAGTCCGTCAAGCAACCAAGGCGGGACGCCAAGTGCGAGATGACCACAAGTACTCCAAGTTATCTTCCAAGACCTATGGATCAAGTTCACAAGCTTCTTCGACTACGAAGCCTTCGACTAAGAAAACTCCAACGACTAAAGATGACAAGTCAAGTTATAAGGACAAGATGACTTCGTCAAGCCGCCCTCCTACTTCAAGGAACTACAAGCAACGAGCTTCATCCTCTACACCAACACCGGATGCTACCGCTAAATTAAGCTCCATCAAGTGTTTCACGTGGAAAGGCCATGGCCACAAGACATTCGAATGCCCAACAAGATGCACAATGATCCCTCGAGGCAATGGCACCTATGACTCTATGAGAGACTATGAGATGGAAGCTTTGGAATACGTGGCCATGCACCGACAAGTCAATGAAGATGAAGATTCACAAATCTTTTGTGACAACAATCTGGGCCCTGCTCGCGTTGTTTCCAAGGTTTTGACTCTTCAAAAACAACAAGACGAGGACCAACGTTGCCACATCCTCCATATAAAGGCGGGCATCCAAGGAAAATACGTCAAGGTCATCATCGATGGTGGAAGTTGCCACACTTTGGCAAGTGAGGACCTTTGCTCTATGCTCCAATTAGTCAATAAGAAGCATCCTCGCCCTTACAAGGTCCAATGGCTTAGTGATTCGGGCACAATCCAAGTTGACCACACCGTGCAAGTATCCTTCAAGATGGACGCATATGAAGACACTCTAGAGTGTGATGTGGTTCCCATGTCCATTTGCCATCTCCTCCTTGGAAGATCTTGGAAATATAACTGTGGCGTCATCCACAATGGCCAGACAAATCACTACAGATTCAAGATAAAGGGCAAGGAGTTTGTACTTTGACCAATGTCTCCAAGTCAAATGACCGCCGATAAGCAAGTCTCATTCCATCATGTAGATAAAAGTGAGAGAGTGATCCACCTAAAATAGAGTGAGTGTCAGAAGCCAAATTTGAGTGACTCCACGATGAGGGACAAGAAATATTTAGTTCTTTTAGCGACAAAAAGAGAACTGGGGGATGTGAGTGAGACCCCATCGAGCATTCTTCACTTTGTGCTTGTGTGCAAAGATGAAGTTGTATGGACTAATACTTCACAACATCTACCTATTGTGTTCTCTCATTTGTTGTAGGAATTCCAAGATGATTTTCCCAATGAGCTTCCTCTGAGACTACCACCAAAACGAGGGATCGAAAACTGCATCGACCTCATACCTGGCGCACCACTTCCTAACAAGGCACCATACCACGTCAACCCCGATGAAACTAAGGAGATACAAAGGCAAGTGCAAAAACTCTTAGTCAAAGGGCATGTACGCGAGAGCTTAAGTCCTTGTGCAGTTCTGGTGATACTAGTACCTAAGAAAGACGGTACTGTGTGCATGTGTTCAGATTGTAGACCTATGAATGCTACAACCGTTAGATATCTCCACCCTATTCATCGCCTAGATGATATGCTAGATGAACTTAGTGGTGCCACTATATTTTATAAAATTGATTTCAAGAATGGTTACTACCAAATACACATGCAAGAGGGCAATGAATGGAAAACGACATTCAAAACTAAGTTTGATCTCTATTAATGGCTAGTTATGCCAATGTGTTTATCCCAAGCACCAGCGATTCATACACTATGACTTACTTATCTCACTGGATATTGCGGTGTGGTATACTTTCATGACATTCTTGATTTTAGCGAAACTCTAGAGGAGCATGCTAAACATGTTAGGGAAGTATTACAAGTTCTTAGGAACAAAAAACTTTATGCAAACATAGACAAATGCACTTTTGGTGTTGACAAGGTTGTTTTCGTAGGATTTGCGGTATCTTCTAAGGATGTCCAAGTTGATGAAACTAAAATTGATGCTATTACAACTTGGCCTATCCCTACAAATTTGCGTCAAGTGCGTAGTTTCCTTGTAGTAGACGTATTTTACCGTTGTTTTGTTAAGGATTTTAGCACCATTGCATCTCCCCACATGCTTTGAGCAAGAAGAATGCACCTATTGTGTGGGGACCATCGCAAGACACCGCATTCCATGAGATTAAAAACTTGCTTACTCATGCACCATTGCTTGCCACACCAAACTTTGACAAAACTTTTGAAGTGCATTGTGATGCTAGTGGTAATGGCATAGGTGGCGTGTTAATGCAAGAGAAACGCCCAACTAGATACTTTAGTGAGAAACTTTCCGGAGCACAACTCAATTACCCCATATATGATAAAGAATTGTATGCTTTGATGAGAGTCTTACATGTTTGGGAGCATTATCTCCGCCACCATGAATTTTCCATTCATAACGATCATGAAACACTCAAGAATCTTAAGGATCAAACCAAGTTGAACAAGTGGCATGCTAAATGGAGTGAATTCATTGAGTTTTTTCCTTATGTCATCAAACACATTAAGGGTAAAGAAAATGTTGTGGAGGATATTCTTTCCCGCAAAAGCATGCTAGTTACTAAACTTGAATTGAATGACATTGGATTTGAGCATAGCAATGATTTATATGAGCATGATATTTCATTTGGGACTCCATATGCTAAGTGTCATGTTAAACCTTGTTGGGAAAATTACTACATGAAAAATGGCTATCTTATGCATGCTAACAAACTTTGTATACCCGAGTCTTCTCTTCGTTTGTTGCTTTTGCACGAGGCTCGTGGTGGAGGACTCATGGATCATTTTGGACGCGACAAGACATATGCCACACTCTCCAACAAGTAATTTTTGCCAAATATGTTTCATGATGTTGCACGCTTCACCAACCAATGCTCTACTTGTCGCAAAGCTAAGTATAACGCTCAATCCCATGGCCTTTACATGCGTGTTCCTATACCTTTTCAACCTTGGGAAGATATTAGTATGGAATTTGTGCTTGGTTTGCCAAGAACTAAAAATGGTCATGATTCTATGTTTGTTTTTGTGGATCGTTTCTCCAAGATGGCTCATTTCATTCCATGTCACGAGATACACGATGCTTCACATGTTGCAAATCTCTTTTGTAGGGACATCTTGAGACTACATGGAGTTACCAAGAACACTGTGTCGGATCGCGACATCAAGTTCCTTAGCTACTTTTGGAAGACTCTGTGCGCCAAGATCGGAGTCAAGCACCTATTCTCACTGGCCTACCATCCACAAATCGATGGCCAAATAGATGTGACAAACCGAACACTCTAAACTCTTCTCCGCCTTTTGATCAAGAAGAATCTCAAGGAATGGGAAGAATGTCTCCCCATCGCCGAGTATGCCTACAATCTCAGATGCCACTTTACCTCCGACAAGTATCCATTCGAAGTGGTCAATGGGTTCAACCCTTTGTCCCCATTGGACATCCTTCCTCTACCTTTCCAAGAGCGCGTGAACATGGACGCAATTGCAAGGGCAAGCTATATCAAGAAGATGCATGAACATACAAGGCACACAATCGAACGTCAAGTGGAACGAGTCATCGCCAAGCGCAAGATCGACAAGCACCCCATGGTGTTCAAGCCCAGTGATCTTGTGTGGCTACACCTCTGGAAGGATCACTTCCTCGTCGAGCGCAAGTCCAAGTTGCTTCCTCAAGCCGATAGACCTTTCAAGGTGATGGCACGCTACAACAACAATGCATGCAAGATCGACATTCCATGCGGCAAGTACAACATGCGTGCCACATTGAACGTCACGGACCTATCCCCTTATCATGGTGATGAAGATCTTGATCCAAGGACGGATCTTCCCCAAGTGGGGGAGATGATGCAGAGCATCCCATGGTCATTTCCATGGATCCATAACCAACACCTCAAACTCCAATTGGTCCCATGAGAAAGCACGTGCACGTACCATCGAATACGAGGTGATGTCTCTCCTTCTCCATCTATCCATAACTCGCCATTAGACACGACCGCTACCTCAAGCAAAGAGAGTGTGCATAATGAGGTACCTAGACCACCACCGGAGCTCAGAAGCGCAAGGAGAAGAACTGCATAAAGAAGAGGATGCAAGCGCAAAGAAGAACTCCCAGGACAACCCGAAACTTCTGGACAGCCCGAAACCTCCGGTCACCAGTCGACCAGGGCCAACTCCTGGTGTACCAACTCTTTGGGTAGCCCGGAACAAGCCCAGACCCTGGCCCGGAACTTGCGGCCTCTACTCAGTCCAGCCGCCATGATGTGTGCCAACTCTGTGGAAAGCCTGGAACCCGGCCAGAACCTTCGTGGAACTTCCAACACCCAGAACTTTCGGTGTGACACGAACTTCTGGCCTGCGTGCGCGTACCTACTTGACCTAAGGCACATGTACTGATTCACCCTTCTATTTCGACCTAGACTATAAATACTCATCTCCTACCTTCGAATTAGGGTTAGCAATGTGTTGGCTCATAGACTAGTTGAGCATTGCACCTTCCATATCCTTCTCCCTTGGACTTGAAAACCTCCACATGAGAAGATCTTATGGATGCCAAGGCCCCTCTTTAGGGAAGATCCCACGGGATATCAAGGCCCCTCCTCCGGAGTGGAATACTATCTGTTACTTGTGTCCTTTTTTTGACTTTGGATCTATGTATCTTGTGTGTTTATGTGGATCTAGTGGATGTGTGATTGGGTATCGTTCTTGATAGTCTGTGTTTTCTCTTTGGTTTCTCGCTTTCCCCCTCCAAGTGTGAAAAGATCGACACCCGTAGGTTTGCCCCGTATCAGGATGCAACCGAGGTGTTGCATTGTAGGGTAAGCATAAAACACCAAACACCGAAAACCACACTGAATAAACCAATACCAAACCCGATTTCACCGAAACCGAGTACCCATGGCAATCGAGGGACCAAAGTTTGTTTGGTGATTTCAGTTGTATGGGAGTTGTACCCAAAGTCCCATAGTACACCGAAGTACTCTAATTATTTGGAGAAATACAAGGACAAAGAGGCCCAACTGCAGGTAAACCTTTGCAGCCCTCTTTTGCTATGTTATTTTGGGGAGGTCTAACTCACCCCCACGGCATGCGCCCTAATTGGCCCGGCCCATGCTCAGGGCGGGACCCCCCCCTTCATTTTCATTTTTTACTTTTACTTTTAATTTTTCTATTTTGTTTTATTCGATGCTAAAACAATTCGGGATTACAAAAAGGTTCTAAAGTTTTCAAAAAATGACAACTCTCAAAAATAGTTCTTGAATTGAAAAATGTTCACCATTTTATAAGAAAGAACATTTTTTGAATTTTTAATAAATATTTATTCAATTTCATGAAAAAGAAAATGATGAGAATTTTTTAATAATAATAATAATAAACATTTTTTATTTGGTGAACACATTTCGAATTCTACTGACATTTTTGGAACTTCATGAACAAAAAATTGTATTCAAGAACATATTTTCTTTGAAAAATGGTGAACAAATTTTGAATTCAATAAAAAATGAATTTGATGAACATTATTTTAAAATGATGAACGAATTTCATATTTGATGATCATTTTTTAATTCGATGAAAAAACTTGAATTTTATGAATGTTTTATAGATCCGATGAACAAAAAATTAGAATTCAATGAACATTGTTTGAATGGCTAAACACTTTTTACATTGACGAACATTTTATGAATTCGATGAACAATTAAATGTTCTGAATTTGGAAAAAGAAAGGTCAAAAAAGTGAAAAGTAAATAGAAAAAGGAAAAAGGAAAACAGAAATATATAAAAAGGAAAAAAACAGTAGATGGGCCAACCCATACGAACACCAATGCGCGAGGGGGTTGTGCGCGAGGTTGCTCGTGTGCAATCAACGCGCCGAATAGGAAACCCCATTATTTTGACCCCAAGTAGTGCACTACGATTTTAATAAGAAAAAGATAGTCCACTAGGATAAAACAATCATCCATATCACTACCGTCGAAATCACTAGTTAGGGAGTACACCTCGCAACAATTACGCGGGGTGTACTCCGCACACGACAAGTGTCACGTTGTGGGCGCGCTGGAGACCTTTCAACGGTGCTCTACGCGTGACACTTGTCACGCAGAGAAGAGTCCCGTTATTTCTGGTTTCCTACTTCTTTTTACTGGCTTCCTCTTTTGCAATTAATTCCCTCAACAATTTTGGTTTTCTAGTAATGCTCCGATCTATTTGTTCAGATTTTTTTCATCCCATCCCGTGGCCATTGTCGTCCTGTAGGGTGCCGTCATCCGCTACTATCGTCCATCCCACTATGGTCGTCCTGCCTCGTCCACCCCATTGTGGTTGTCCTTTCCATCATCCGTCCCGCTGTCGTCGTCCTTCCGTCGTGGCCCCGCTGTCGTCGCCTCGTTGTGGTTGTCCCTCGGAAATCGTCCCGCGGTTTCCTGTTTCGTGTTTTCATTTTTTCCATTATATTTCTAGGAAATCGAGATTTTAGGGGAAATTACGGGTGGGGTTTTTCAACATAATCAAATTTCAACTTTCAATTAGGTTGTCGAATCAGTTCTTATTGGTCACCGTTTCTTTACAGGTAATGGCGTGCCCCTTTTGCCGAGCTCCAGGTGGCCCTTGTTCTTCCTTTGATTCTTGTGCATCTGTGTTCACTGTGGTGTTGGATCGTTGCTGTTCAAGGTGTGTTGTAAGAATCTACTTCTTGCTTATATAATTGTGGCATATGGTTGATGTTGTTTTGGTTGGAATGTATTCTAGTGCCTTTGTTTATATGATTATGATGTTTGCTTCAGTTCTTTTTGTACTATGTTCCGTGTAGTGTTAGATCACATCTTTCTTGGTACATTGAGGAGTGCACAACTTTAGCTATTCGGAGAGGTGACAAAGATATTGATCTTGCTCTTCGCCGTAGTGAGAGTTACTTACATATGTCCTGTTTAGACATGGCCGTATGAGTAGTAAATTCCATGGTCCTTCCTGGAAGGAACTTGTGAATGATTATGGTCTCCGTCATTGTTACATGATGACTGTTAGGCTTGAGCACTATGGAACTATGATTGGTGTTAATTTTCATTGGGATGGTGTTATGTTGTTCCCTTTACCCTGTGTTGGTAAGGTTTGTTTTTTGAGTGGCTTTAAATTTTGTTTCACCTTACACGTTTTGTTGTTTTACTAAACTTGTGAAATTATTTATTTGAAGCTCTTGAGGATTTGAGTGAATCTGAGAGGGAACTTGTCAATAGTTGTTTTTATAGTCGTGGTGTCAGTCTGAATCATCAGCAATTGTTTTTCATCTCGCGGCAGCTCTTTGATGACAAGTAACTATTATGTTCTCCTTTTATTCATAGAATTATTTCCATGAATGTCAATGGTCAACACATGGTGAGCTTTGTTTTTGGTTAATGTTTCTCTATTTGCTATTTATGTATGTAGAGCTTTCGATTCTAGTTTTTTAAATTTGTAAGTTGAACATCATATACTTGATGTTTTTTGTCAGGTTATTCCGAGCATGGTTGTGAGTAGTTTAAAGGATGTTTTGTCAATTCCTCGGACTAGTTCTTTAACTCTTGAAATTACTTTGGATTCTAAAGATGATGATATATATGTGAGCATTCCTTGTTCCTACTTTATTGGCTTGTGCAGTAGAATGGTGTTCAAGAAGGAAGGTTTCAGTAATTTCTTCAGGCGTCGTCTATTGAAGTAAACAATTTGGTGCTCATAACATTCAAAGAGCATGATCAGGAGCTTGATGTTATTTTCAGCCCTTTGCTGTAGTGATCCTACTTATAGGCTGTGAAGTAAAACATTTATGTAGCATGTAGTTGGATGTAGATGTTTTGAATAAAATATATGGTACAAAATATTGTTATTCAGAATTATAGATATTCAGATATATAAAACTTATATGTATATATATGGATTGTGCTTCTTGTCTCCCAGGGAGACATGCGTCTCTCACATTGTACATGCGTGCACCTTCCTAATATAAAATCGTGTTGTAGTTTTACATCACAGACCTTGTTTTCTTGTCTCACTATCAGGCGTGCCTCTCACACATAAAGCATAGTGCATGTTCCTAATATAAACAAGTGCTTTGTCTTACATATGGCCCGTGCCTCCCGTAGACGCACCGTCGTGGATCAACTGTTATACAGATACGGTGGATCTTCCTAATATAAAACAGTGCTCTATATTAGATATGGGCCGTGCCTCCCGTACACACACCGCCGTGGATCTTCTGTTTACAGATACGGTGGATCTTCCTAATATCAAACAGTGCTCTATATTACATATGAGTAGTGCCTCTCTTACCCGCACTACTCTCAATCAACTGCGTGCACATACAGTGCATTTTCCTAATATAAGTCCCTTCTTCTGTTTTACATCATAGATATTGTGTCTAAAACCGTGCTTCGTTTCTCCCCATCACTCGTGCCTTGCGCATGCACCACCGTCGATGTGTTATGTAGAGTTACAGTGATGTGTACATATATAGGGCGCAACAACCTTTGGTTCGTTCTCCATGCCAGCCGTGTCTCTCGCAAACAAAGCACAGTGTATAGCCAATCTAGCCATTCGTGCATCTTCCTTAGATGAATCTGTGCTTTGTTTTTGCATCCCGAGTGTTCCTACTTATTACTGTGCTTTCTGTCTTCATGACAACCGTTCATCTCGTATACGCACCACTGTGTATCTGCCGTGTACACATACAATGGATCTTCCTGATATAAATCTGTGCTTTTGACTTACATGATGGAAATCGCGTGTAGAATTGTTCTTTGTGATTCCTTCCTCTATTTATTAGGTCCTCCATGCATGTCGCTCACGCACCACCCTGACATAGGAGTTAAAGTGTATTTTTTCGGTCAAGAGTTAAAATGTTTATAATGGCACTTTGAGAAGGTGAGGTGGAAGAAGCCTAGTTATACATACACTAGTGGAACTGAAGCACGACAATATCGAAGCATAAGGATTTTATCATGGGTACGACAGTGAAGCTAGGAGAGGCATCGAAATCTTTTATTGAGAGTTATGGTAGTGCATGATTGTCCCAAATGTTTGGTCTGAGACGTTTCCCCAAAGAAGCATGGTTCTATGTTATGAGGAGTAACGGACCAAACGTTTGTTCTGAGATGTTTCCCTAGAAAAGCAGGATTCTATGTTATGAGGAGTCACGGACCAGACGTTTGTTCTGAGACATTTCCCCAGAGAAGCACGGTTCTATATTATGAGGAGTCACGGACCAAATGTTTGTTCTGAGACGTTTCCCCAGAGAAGCGCGGTTCTATGTTATGAGGAGTCACGGACCTATTATAGGAAATAGTCACGATCTTGTTTCTCTTTGCCAAAATTTCACCACCTTATTCTAAAAGTACAGTAGGATTTTAAGTACGGCAAACATAGTTTTGACACAATAGATGTGTGGTGTAGATATAAATGTATATTGAATCACTATTCTTGCAAGAGCACCAGGCAAAATAGGTAAATCCTTCTTGTTCTGACAACTAGGTGTTAGACTAGTGGACTTCAAAGGTTTGGTCTGAGACGTTTCCCTAGATAAGCATGGTTCTATTCATGATGAGTCATGGACCAAAATTTTGTTCTGAGACGTTTCCCCAGAGAAGCACTGTTCTATGTTATGAGGAGTCACGAACCTATTATTGGAAATAGTCATAGTCTTGTTTCTCTTTGCCAAAATTTTAATACCTTATTCTAGAAGTACATTAGGATTTGAAGTACGGCAAACATAGTTTTGACATGAAAGATGTCTGGCATAGATATAAATGTATATTGAATCATTGTTCTTGCAAGAGCACCAGAAAAAATTGGTGAATCCTTCTTGTTCTGACAACTAGGTGTTACAATTGTGGACTTCAAAGGTTTGGTCTGAGACGTTTCCCCAGAGAAGCACGGTTCTATGTTATGAGAAGTCACGGACCAAACGTTTGTTCTTAGACGTTTCCCAGAGAAGCACGGCTCTATGTTATGAGGAGTAACGGACCAAATGTTTGTTCTAAGACGTTTCCCCAAAGAAGCACGGTTCTATGTTATGACGAGTCACGGGCCAAATGTTTGTTCTAAGACGTTTGCCCAGAGAAGCACGGTTCTATGTTATGAGGAGTCACGAACCTATTATAGGAAGTAGTAACGGTCTTGTTTCTCTTTGTCAAAATTTCACCAACTTATTCTAAAAGTATAGTAGGATTTTAAGTACGACCAACATAGTTTTGATACGACAGATATCTGGTATAGATATAAATGTACATGTAATCATTGTTCTTGCAAGAGCACCAGGCAAAATAGGTGAATACTTCTTGTTCTCACAACTAGGTGTTAGAATAGTGGACTTCAAAGGTTTGGTCTTCTATGTTGTATGTTGTGTTGGTTGAAGACATTTTGCAATTCTTCGAATATTTTGCCCTTGTTGTAGCCAGATGTCATCATTTTGTAAGTTAGTTTTTCTTGCAACTGCTTCACATAGATCTGCAAGCAAAGAAGTGATAAATTTAAGAAAAAATATTCTACAACTCAATGGTACATGTCGCTTGGTTCAACATTATATATTGTAACATCTTGTGATTTGACACAAATCAAACTTACTTCGTTGATAAAAAAGGATGACCTCGTATCAATGAGTGGCATCAAGTGCATTATGTATATACCGATGTCATCCCTGTCAAATGAGAGTAGTATATTGGTAATTATAGGATGAATAACACATATGGATTATGTATTGCACGATGAGAAACACATATTGATGTACAGGTACAGTAATAAGAGACTCACTGTCTTTCGGAGTTAGTTATACATGTCACATGGTGTACACTGAAATCGTTTATTCTGTGAGGATGAGTATTGTAAGCTGAATGGTACGCTCTCTTGAAGTTTCCAATTACAGTGTCTCAATGTTCCTTTATATCGTCGCAATTGATATAAGGGCACTGGATCTCGAAGCATTTCTTCTCGAAACTAACGATTATCATGTAGATAAAGTGGTTTTGGCTCACAGGAATTAACAACTAAAACAGTAAGAAGGAATATTTGTGAGGGGAAAGAATAGAAAAAACTGGATAAACAAAGACCAACATAGTAAAGCGAAGTTAGCAAGATCAACTCACAAAGTTGCAAATGTTTGACATCATGTATCCAATTGTTTTTTCTACAATGTATTGCTTTAGAAGTTCAATGCTTACATCTTTGACCTGATATTTATCCTACAAAAGATAAATGCTTGCTAACTCTTATTTGGTACATTTTTTTATTAATATTTAAAAAGGTAGATGAATTAAATTAGAACTTAGTGAAGCTTCGATATACATTATGCTCTTGTGTAAGTTGTGTTTACTATAAAATTGTTCTTTCAGCAACAACTCTGAGTAAGCATCCATCACAAATTCATTCATATAACCATACACCTTCGTCGATAGACCAAAGGTTCGACGGTCAGCCCAACGTCGATTGATGGCAAATATCCTCTTGCTGCCAAAAAAGGCCCATTAAATTTTATTAATTACTTATTTTAACATTTAAATTGATGAGAGGCGACGAGTGTTCAGAATGCAAATATAGCCCTAATTTAAAGTGAAAATAAGAACAAACAGCGTGATCAAACTACAAGGACAGTTACATTGAAACATGGCATAATCGAAACACTATTTCAAAGTAAACACAGAACGCGAACCACTTGAATGTATTAGCTCCAAGTTTCCAATCATTATTGCACGCTTTCAAACAGTCTGAGGTGTGAGCTTCAGTAGCAGTAACTTTGCTTGATTGCGCTGGTTCTGTCATTACTTGTTTGCGTTCTGTGGAAGCTATGGAGATGTTGCCTGCAATGGTGCAGTGTACTCGGATGAATTTTTTCCAGTTAGTATCATTACTGTGTTCTCGTCCAACAACTCAGATGTTGACACGAAATGTTCATGAACAGGTATCCCATCAAGGAAGCTATTATAGAAGTGTCTCAACTTTATCAGATGTGACCTAGTATTGGCATCCAAGTCATTGTTGTTGAGGTCTATCTCAATTATTTCCGAGCACATTTTAAGCTCAGTTGATGTTCGACATTGTAAGGATAGCTGGGTATGGAATTGTTCCTTATCATACTGGTTTTGGGAAGGTGACAGAGGAGTACCGCAACAACAATTTATATTATCCATCGAGTATGATGAGGCACGTGCAAAATTGCTTGAGCCACTGCTGCATGATCTTCCAGGATTTTCTTTGAGGTAATTAGGAAGTGATGAAAAGGTTTCTTCTCCGTTGAATTCATATTTCTGGAAGTTACAATATACGTCGCGGTCAGATCGTTTGACTTCTTGCACACCAAATTCCCTACCAAGAGAAAGAATATTTTCCAGTTTCTACTCCATGACAGGTTGAATCACAAAGAACAGTTATGTGTACATCTCGTTAATGGTTTTGGAAATATCTTTTTTAGCCTACAAACAAGGCATACAAAATAGCATCTGACATCGATATTACGCTAAATGAATAATAACATGCAAAATATCTGTATGAAATGTTGCACTGCTGGAAGCATAGTTAGACTACTGCTAACTGAGCCATTGGGTAACCGAGATAGCCTACTATATGAAGCACAACTAATTTAGCATGTGAGGAAGGGCTATAACCATCATAGAACCAGAAACTATCTACTGTTGGTTCTCTTGCACCACAACAAACCTACTTCGGGTAGGAGGCACATGTAATATAAACGAAGCCTCTTTCCTATATATGCTGACTTATATGTTGAATCACTTTGAAAACTTACAGGGTGTACACTTATTCACAATTTGAAGCAAAAAAATGGGCCATGGGCTCGAAATGACTCACCGAAGATAATTTGCATTCTCGCACAAAGTGTTCTAGGTAGGCTTCTAGTTTGGTACCCATTCGAAAAAATGACCCTTCAGAGCCATTTGGTGGGTAGAAAGGTGTGCACCTTATATCCTTTAGCTGTGATGATGGGAAAGAAAACAATAAGTACAGGTAAAATTAAATTAAGGTATGTCAGCTACATCATTATGCTGAGGTAAGAGTCTAGAGAGTAACAAAGAATGAACTACACTCACAGGGTGTTTGCCAAAATTTCCTTCCTCTGATGATAGTCTATCTAGGTTAGCATATTTCTCAATAGCGTCTGTATCCCACATAGGTAGCCTTGATGGCAAATCATTTTTCATACGCATCACCTTGATATCTCGGTACTCAAAATAGCTTATCTGCCGGGGATAAAAAAGGATAAAAATGGATCAGATGCTTAGCACTTACGAGGAAAGAGAATTCAAATAAAAAGGTAGTGAACCAACAACGGGTATAAGGAGGCAGCCACACAATGCGCTGCTGAATTCCTTTTCCTTGAATGTCTAGAATGATGTCACCAACTTCTCTAGTGTAGCTCCGGACCAATCATATGATGGGATATATGATGCAGGTCCTTCAAGAGCTGGCTAGGTAAACTGGGCTTACACATTCATATGTTGTCGGGCATAGAAATAATGCAGTTGCAAACATCACAAAAACCCGCTGAAATAATTGTCTTGTCAGTTCTGGGGTCATGAGACCAATCAGTTCTCTGATGCTTGGAGTGTGCGTGACACAATTTGTCTCAGACTTAACCTGACATCTGAAATTTCTGAGCACCTTTTAGCAATCATTTTGCCTCCTAGTGGAATTCCCAATATGCGGTGCATGGCATAAGAGTTGATAAGGAATGTGAATCCACTAGGCCATATGAAAGAACTGGAGTTGTTGTCAAAGTAACAGATAAGCCATCGAACGAGACATCTCAGGAGCTCTTGGCAGGACAAGTCTAGTAGGTTTCCAAAGCCAATGTCTGTGACAGGATTCTTATCGTCGTCTGTCAGCTTGTCACAAACAGATATGAACTTCTCAAGGCTCAGTTTTGTACTGAAATCTTCTTCATACTCGGCCATTCTAACAGCCCTACGAACGAAATTAAGAATTGAATTTGAAGAAATGTATTGATTAAACATATTTGACTATTGCAACTTTATTTTGTAAGGGAGGCTTCAATATAAATGTTTTGCGAATAAGAAACACATATGAGACGAGAATTACTCATTTTTGAAAGCACATGCAACAACAGACATGGTAATCATTGAAAAAAAGAACCTACTGTGAGCTTGATATTTGCTTCTTCCTTCTGTACTCTTGAACGAGCTTTTCGTGCGATGTATGTTTGGACTCGGTCCTTATCCTTTCCTTTTCTAGTTGGCCAGGGACCATGAAAACTTGTGTGACGAACTCTGTGACATCCACAGACTAAGACTGGGTATCTGAGAGCTGTGGAGTGGAGTCCATCCCATCCATTGCTACATAACAAGCCATGAGACATGATGATTACTACCTCCACTAGCAGATTCATTTAGAAAGATGTTAACTCCGAGTTAACTAACATAACTACTACTACATATATTCATTGAGCTCTCTGACTATTACAAGGATCAAATGTGTTTGTAACACTATGGATAGTCGGATCGAAATTAAAATCAACATGCAGCTGACAGGTTGGGGTTGTGGAACAATCGAGTGAAACCTCGGTCGAAACCCCCATCAACGTTTTCCACTGGAGCAATTCCCCGACTCCCCGACCAGCGACCCTGACCCCTGGGATTTCAAAAAATATTTTGATGAATTGAATTCGCGCCCCATCCCTCTCGTGTTGTGTTCCTCATCCAACGTGAATTTAGGTGGTCTTGCCGAAAAAAATTCATTTAAAAAATTGAAACAACACGGGAAGCGATGCGAGGAGGAAGTAGCAGGTACAAGGTGTAATGTGTTAGCTCAACAAGAGGCACACGACGTGGAGGAAGAGGATGGACGATTTATCATGGGAAGAGGGAGTTGTAGAGAGAAATTATACGACCAATTAGCAGGAATTCCTCGGGAGAGCTAGGATATCCACCACCAAATTGTGTTCACCGATGCCAGACGGGGAGTGAATGAACTTAGATCTGGAATTCATTGAGGCCGACCTCACTGGTCAGTAAGAGAAACCACTGTAGAGCATGCATGTCAGTACAACTCGACTGCATCTAGGACATTCCCTGTTGTTGCCCGAAAAGTGAACCCACTAGCCTGTCAAATAAACCTTTGGAGGGCCCATGTGTCAGTACGACGGCTCAGGTCGAGCTCCAGACTTTTCCTACACGCAAAGAGAGAAGGATGCTCTCTTTATTTGTTCGCGTCTCTCTCCCTTTTCATGTCTCTCGTTCAAATTCAAAATCATCCTCGGAGATTTGAGAGTTGCCTTGATCAGGAAATTAGATCGCGCACAAAGTTGAAGTTGATCCGAGCCCAAACACTAGAAATAAGATTCAGCAAACAAAGGTTAGCTAAAAATGATCAAGTCATTCCGTGATGTTTCGTGACGCACGAGGTAGATTGATTTTTTGCCGCTCGGCGTTTTTAATCCTTCCTGATGAACTAGCACGCTCACCGCAATATATGTATGTTTTGGTCATGCCTCTTCGATTTTTTCGTTAGTTTTTCGTATTCTTATTTTTTAAGCATGGTTTAAGTTTGCTCGTAGCAGAAGGTAGCGTGAGCCATAATTCAAATTTGATTGCTTCTTATATAATTGACAATCCAACCGCCTTAGTTGGTCTTCACGGGGATGCATAAAGAAGTTTCAGGCCGTAATTTTTGTGTCACGGTTGTTGATTTCACTAGCGATGTGGTGCGTGAGGAATAAAAGTGCTCTATTCTGTGTTAGCTTTTGAGCATTGATACTTTGCAAGAACAGGATGTTTTTTACCATATTTCATCGAGATCTCTTGTTAGATTATGACCTAGTGCCAGATTAGCACAAGTATCTTACTTGCGTTTGGGATGTCATGTAGTATGTGAAATAAAAAATATTCTATACATCAATTCTATTTAACTAAAAATATATGTCAATTCTATTGTAGTAAACACAAGTTATTTAGATATCAACTAAAAACGAGTGTGTTCAAACAGCACTGTATAACACTTGTTAGCTCTTTGTATAACTTTTTTCCGTGCAGATGCTCACGATCGCACCAGCTGATCAGGGCAGCAAGGTTGGCGTATCACTAAATGATATTGCAAAGGCATATGAAAAGAAGGTAACAGCAACAAGTGAATCACACTAGAGTAATTTGCGGCGAAATAAATTGAAGCTTAGATTTTGGATGCTATCTTGTCTTTCTTTCTCTGCATTATATACTCTCAAGGCATAATGTATCACCATTGAATAATGTAATGTTTAGGCCCATTGGCATCAATAACACATAGAAAAAATCATGAATATTTCTTGGTTGAGTGCGGTAACGCGTTAGTGTTCCATCTATGTGCTCTGCAGTTAAAGATCGATAAATGGAGGAAAAAAGAAAATGTACAAATGGAGAACAAAAAAAGAGTGCAGATGATGTTCAACATGCACATGCCATGCGGGTTGGGGTAAATGTAGTCAAGGTCGATAAACAAGTGCTCGGTAAGTGTGCTAGCCAGGAACAAGTTGTGCATGAGACACATGCTAAAAGAAGCATTCTAAGGAGGAGAGAAAATTTTCCTGCAATGTCCCCGACTCTGGCGTGTAATCCAAAGTTGCAACACAGAAACCGTACCAACGAGTCACTCCGCGTAACGATAAAAAACTTGAAAACTCATACTTGTTTTACAAATCTAGACACACAAGAACACTTCATATGTTTTATTTGTTCAATTGCTAATGCTTCATAATACACACATGTGCATCTAATTGCTAATGCTTCAAGGTCGTGTAGAGCAGTCGTTCTGATGGAGTATTGTTTTTCTGATGGTCCTGGTGAAGAGGTAAATGGTAACACAAGAATGGTTGATGTCGGTACATTGAATGTTGCCAATAAAAGCACAAAACAGGAATCATCAAGCATGATTCACGGAAGCAGTATCCCAGCAATTGGAGGAAGAATCTATACTGATCTGCAGCACTAATAGATAGGAGAGGTGATAGCAACGTCGAACAACCAAGCAATATGTCAAACACTTGTGTTACTTTAATTTAATCATGAAAATTTCTTTATCTTTTTGCGTGCGATAGGCCTGCGAGCAAAGTAACATGCATCACGCTAGTCCACGTCAGGAACAAAGGCTCCAACGAATCAGATATACTCGTGACAATTTAAAGATGACGAGGCAAGGTCCTTTCAAAGGATCGCCATTGGCGTTCAGCATGAGAGGTCCTTCCATAGGATCTCCGATGGCATTCAAGATTGTCAAGAAATGTCGAATGCACGGAGGATGTCGCCAAGATGTGCTCAGGAGGGGAGACATGAGGAAAGAAAGGTGATGACACAACTATGTTCTTTATATGTAAGACCTGCTTTAGATTATAGAGTGCAAGCGGAAGCATGGTCGTGCCTCTCTGATTGTAAAGTGCAAAAAAAGCACGATCGTGCCTTCGGCATACCCACCCACGTGGATTTGGTGCGTACAAAACCGTGCATCTTACCTGATATAAATCCGTGCTTCTGGTTTACATCACGGATGTTCCTGTCAAAAACCTATAGCGAAATCGTGCTAGATGATTCTACAACAACGGAGTGGAACAAATGATGGACCAGACAAACATCTGTTTTAAAACTTTCTATACAAGAATATAAGATGCATATGTCTCGGGTGCCTCTGATGTCTAATTTCTAGCAACCTTCATGTGCAGGACTTCACATGGAGCATGACAGATGAGTCAAATAACTGCAAGATTCATTTACCCACCATGAAAACAACCTGGAGAGAAGCAAGTAGTATACAGAGACGGCTATGGCGACGACACAAATGTTGTGGTGGAAGCAGTGCAGGTACTTGGGTTTACGGGTACTAGAGGAACAGAGAACATCATTCGTGAAGATGACGGAAAAGAAGGAGGCAACAACATTCGTGAAGTACTCATGGACTAGACCTCAAGCAGTGATGGCGCCCTCGCATCCGACAAACAATCGAGTTGCAATAGCTTTGTCACAAACGAGCTAAGTCCTGGTCATGAAAGTAATGATATCTCAAGAGACACGTTAGACAACATTGATATGCGGAAGGCAATGCAAGAAGAGAAAGATATGGACGAAATGTTCAAAGGAAGCGCATTCCAGTCGATTGAGGAAGTGACGCAAGCACGTGAACCAGAGGATGGCTTGCATTTCTAAACAAGGGATGATGCCTTCTTTTTCTTCTGCACATATGCAAGAAAGGTTGGTTTTTTGATGAATCGATCAACCACTAGAAGAGCAGGTCCCGAGTATCAGATTCACAAGCAATTGTTCTGGTGCACAAAGGAAGGTGCGAATAAAACAACCGAGAGACTTGTGAAGCACAGAAGGAGCAATTGCTTGATTAGGACAAGTTGTCCCGTTGAGATAACATCAAAAAGAGATACAAAGAGAGGAATATGGTACTTGAGGAATGTACGCCTGGAGCACAACCATGTGCTACACCCGTCTGTCTGGATGGTGAAATTTATGAGATGCTATAAGAACATGAGACCCGAGGAGATTTTTTTTATCCAGAACCTGTAGAAGGCAAGGCTAGAGCCAAGGAAAGTCATGCAAATCTTCACGGCTATGGGTATACCGAGGCGAGAAATTATGTCCGACATGATTGACATAAGCAACATTGCATGCTGGGACAAGGCTGGAGAAAGGAACACAGATATCGAGGACACCATGAAGCTCTTTGCAGAAAAGCAGAGGAAGATGGCAGGGTTTCACCATGTGGAAGATACCGATGGAAACAATGTGGTGCGAAGCCTGTTCTGGACAGACTCTTTGTGCAAGATGAATTATGGCCTGTACGGAGATTTCGTGTCTTTTGACACAACATTTT
Organism: Hordeum vulgare subsp. vulgare; assembly: GCF_904849725.1. Lineage (NCBI taxonomy): Eukaryota > Viridiplantae > Streptophyta > Magnoliopsida > Poales > Poaceae > Hordeum > Hordeum vulgare. The sequence goes on along the minus strand of NC_058520.1, from coordinate 292,434,555 downwards.
CTACGAATATCTATGGCTTGCCGTTTGCACCAATCATAAGGGTTGACAACCACGGGTCAACCGTCCTGTTTGGAATAGGCCTCTTAAAGGATGAGACCATAGGGTCATTCAAATGGCTCCTAAGTACATTTGTTGAGGCAATGGGAGGAAAGGAACCGAAGTACATAATAACAGACCAGGACAAGGCAATGAAGGCCGCAATAGAGGAAGTACTTCCGAGGACCACACACAGGTTCTGCTTGTGGCATATACGGAAGAACATGAAGGAGAACAACGCAACAGTGTTTGTGCAACACCCAAGGATGTCTGATTAGTTATTTCTAATTATCAAAAACTCACTAAATCCAGATGAGTTTGAAGGTTCATGGAAAAGAGCGATTTCAAAATACATTGCAGAAGGAAACACGCATCTGAATACGTTGTGGGAACTACGTACATTTTGGGTGCCATCCTACTTCAAGGACTACTTTTATCCATTCTCATCGACAACCACACATAGTGAGAGCACAAACTCAATGTGGAAAAATTATGTGAACCACGAGGATACCATAACGAGGTTTGTTGGTGCGTACAACGTCATTCAGCAAAATTGCCTTGCCACGCTTGGCAAGAAAAGGCACTGAATAGAAGAGAAGATACCATCACGAGAGACAGGTTTTCCAACTGAAACAGAAGAAAGCAAAATATACACTAATGAAATTTTCAGGAAATTTAAGCTAGAGCTACGCAACCGCACATACTATAAGTGCCATGACCTGGCAAAGGTAGGCAATACCTTTTAAAAAGGATCTCATCAAAAGAAAAATACAGGAAACCGTACCCAGGTGAGGAATTTGATAGGTGTGAATTTATAGTAGATGTGGATGAGCATAAGGAAATATACACGTGCATCTAGAAGAAGATGACTAGGGATGGTATTCAGTGCTTCCATGTACTTAAGGTTATGGACCAGACATGCATGGTTGAACACCTTCCAAAATCTTTTATCATCCTGAGATGGACCAGGAATTGGTCAGATAGCCTGAGACTACTGGCTACAAGTCAAGGTGACAGCATGACCGCACAAGAAGATGAAACTATTTGATTCGGTCTCACGTACGCAGAGTTGTCCGATATATGTTCACATGTTTGTAGAAAGGACAAAGCATACAATGTGCTACTGGACTGTATGCAAGAAATTAAAATGAAAGTCATGACTGCACTTGTTGATGAAACAGACACGGGAAAAAATCCATGTGAAGCAAGTCTCGAAAACCCTCCCATGAGTGGCTCGAAGGGAACGAAAAAAGGAGACCGAATCAAAGCTGGTTCTGAGAAGATAGGAAAAATAAGCAAACCCATTTGCGGCCGTTGTAGTACAAAAGGTCATACGAAAACACATTTTCCAACTAACCCGGAAGTGATTGAAAAAATGAGGATTCAAGAGGAGAAGATGAAAGCACGAGAGGAGGAGAAGGCAAGATCAATGAAATGGCCCACAACACCAATGATAGCATCAAGAATATCAAACGGGGAAGGATAATGCACTGCAAGCCGAGGACCAAGATGGTTAACACCTGCATCAACACCAACAACCCCACTGACAATGCCAACAAACACACTGACAACAGAGCATCAAAAGCAAAGTCCTCCAACCACACCGAAAGCTAGTATCACACAAGGGAGACACACAGAATGTCCGCAAGCGAACTTGGTTGAAGCAATAAAATGTGCGCAGCCTACCTTGAGAAGAGAAAGAACAGAATGGAGACTATTTTGTATTGGCTAACAATATGAGTGAAGAATTAAAAGCTAAAAAGAGAGCCTAAAAAGAAATAATACAATGTTCACTATCTAGAAACCGTATAATATTGCTAGGACTTCAAGAAATATACCCATGACGAATTATTCTAATTTTTGTTTTTTCCATTTATTGTTTTTAATAGGAGAACGGTGAGGAAGTATGGAAAGTATGCATAGATTTTGAGGAAGAAGAATGGATATGTGAATATTCAAACAATCGGTGTCATTCGTTGTAGTAAAGTCGCTTTTAAGTTTTCTTGTGTTTGTAGGACAGAAAGAGACAGCAAGACTTATTTTTTTGTGGCGTTTGTAATAAAAAATGACTTGTAAATTCTGTTTTATGGTACCATAGAAGCGACATACAGGACCAATAGATTTACTTCTATATTTACCCGGTGGTTGCTCTATCTGTCCGCATTGAGCCATCACAACTTGTCCTAAAATCAATCCAGCTTTTGTCATTTTCTCTCGACGTTTTAAAGAGTCTCTAGTCTCGTGGAAACGATGTGATGAATGTGTGCTTTGTTAATGTAGACCTAGATGAGGGCCGAACACATAGGCACGGTATTGTGTTACTGGCATGTCCCCCATGTCCTCATGGTCGTAGAACCATGTCTCACATGACCTCATTAGCAATGAATGTGCCGCCTGCAACATTTTGCAAGGCAGATAATGAGCGCCTTGCATGTCCTCATTTCAATGCACTCGACACAACTGTCCTGAGGTCATTGCACTCTATTTGAGCTATACTGGTGACAGACAACCTTTGTGGTATTGAGGCACAACCGTGCACATGTAAAATGGTTCCTCTTGTGGCCTACCAACCGTGCCTCTGATAATTAACGTCTAAACACATGGCCGTGCATGTGAGAATATGCTTCTTTTATCCTGATGGTGTGGCACCTCTGACAATTATGTTCCGTTACTGTTTTTGAATAGGCGGAGCGACCGAAAACATTTTGAACACACGGTCACGGACGTGCATTTTTGCAGGTATACACGTTCCTCTAATGATCGGACGCCCTACTCCTGTGATGTTTCACATGGAGTTCCTCTCCACTAGAATCACAGTTGTGCCACTACAAGCGACGTGTCAGACATGACATTTTATAACCCAGAAGCAGGACCGTGTTTTTGCTAGATCAACACTCGTGCTACCGTGATACGGTCTTTTGAGCCGTCGGATTCTCATATCAGACGAAATCTAGGAGTTATTGGATCTGCATGACCTATGCGCAATTTTTGAACTCATAGAGAACTTTTTTGTAAATGTTGCAGAGTTGATGGGAGCCGTTGGTTGCATGTGCATAACATTGTCTGTTGTCTTTCTTGTTCCATGTTTTTTTCTAAATGAATTAAAGGCAATACTTGTAAAGAAAAAAGGTTTTTGTGCCTTAGGGTTTATGAGAGGTAGGGCCAACAGATGTGTTACACGTCATAGACATAGAGGCAGTGAAGACCCAATCGTGTTTCCAGATCCACCGCGCACATCGCTATCGTACCCTGGCAATGGAGATGGAGATGTGTCGTGCCCCTAGTACCAAGATGGAAAGGCTCGCTCCACTGGCGACGCCGTCCTCTAGGTGTGCGGTGGTGGTCGAAGGTGCAAGAGGCGGCGATGGCCGCCCCCTTGACCAGACGAACACAAAGAGGAATCTGGTATGGACATCATCATCAGCCTCCCGGACGCTGCCCTAGGTGAGATCGTATCCTGTCTCCCCACCAAGGATGGCGTCCGCATGCAAGTTCTCGCATCGCGGTGGCGGCCCCTATGGAGCACCGCTCCTCTGAATCTTGACTGCCGTGAGATCCCTGCTGCTCGTCTTTTTAACCATTTAGAAACAGTTCATATAGAGACGACCTCTAGTACCTCCCTCTATAGCAAGGAGCTCGTGCTCAAAAGTCACTCCGGAACTTGGTTTAGTGGAGAACCTATAGCTGATGATAGGAGCCTTCATGAATCCATCATGTCAGGTCATGAGGGCGTAGTTCGTCGATTATGCATCTCGGCATGCTACCTCCAGTGCGGACCATCTACCGTCGACGCGTGGATTCGATCACCAAAACTCGACAATATTATTCAGGTGCTCGAGTTCTACTACTTGATCCTGCAATTCGTGAATCGAGGGGTCACATTACTATACGCATGCCCTTCATCTACGCCTTCAGCAGTAATGTCCATCTTCCGGTTTTCCTTTTCTTTGCACACCACCACCTTTGCTCTTTGCCAGATAGCTGACAACTACGTACAAATTCTTGAACTACAGTTGCTCAAGAGGCTTTCCCTTGTGCTGGTTGATATATCAGACGCCTCTCTGCACAGCATAATCCACTCTAGTTGTCCTTCACTTGAGTGCTCGATGCTTGTTTTGAAAAAAGAAAACCATTGCATCCAATTAAACTCAGCTAAGTTTGTAAGCATTGGCATCCTGTGTGGGGAATTTGAACTCATTATCCAGGATTCCCTGCACTCAACGGTTGATTAATGATTTGAATAGCAGACGTCTATAGTTAACCATTGTCTCTGCACCTAAATTGGAGAATTTGGGTGAATTCATTAATGTGGGTGACTCCAAGTCTCTCGGGGTACTGAATTTCTATAATACTTTCACCTTGTTTCATTGGAGGAAACAAGTTTGATGTTATCCAACCTTTTATTTTATTAACTTTGTTATATGTTTCCTGAAGGGTTCGGTGGCTGTCGGGCTAACAACAATACGGCGATCCGTCAAGACTTTTTTTATGTTGCGAAGTTATAAAGTTGACCTTGCTATTCAATTGTTGGAATTGTTTCCAAACCTAGAGAACTTGTTTGTTGATGTAATGGTTTTCACAAACATTTCATAGTGTAGAACTCATACCTCCGTGTCAAAAATCTTTTCTTACATTTTTCTGGATTGGTACACCCGTGTATACAAAAGCTTTACTGATAGATAAATCCAGATCTAGAAAAATATATGACAAGCTTTCGGGGATGGACATAATATAATTAATCGTTCATTTGCTTTCTCCACTAATGTTAAGTATTTTCAACCTACTCGCATGTTTTAGGTAGGATTTGAACGTGTTGGTAAAAAAATTGGCGCCGTAGGTTCCACCTATTTCTCAAAGAGCATCTCATTCGTCTGAAGATAGTAACAATGGAAGATTACGAAAGCTAACAGGAACACATTGAATTTGCGACGTTCTTCATTCTGAATGCAAGTGAGTTGGAGACCATCAAGATTAAGTTTCACAAACCCCCAGAATTCACGTCCGCAATAACCAAGTTTTTTTATGCACATCAACAAAAAAGGCTTCAGTGGACAAGAAGGCTTCTAAATGCACTCGCATTAAATTTTCATCAATTTGCAAACATACCGGCCTGGATTTAACAAACAAACGTGTTGAATACCTGGACTTGACGAATCCATTCAGCTGTGAATGCTGAAAACAACTCTCTGCGCGGAAACTTACAGAGTTACATGTTGGCGCGCCTCGATTTACCAGATCAATTCAACTGTGGTTACTAATAACACTACTCAGGCTGGTAGAGTTAGGTGTTGTTACGCCCTTTCTAGTCTCGGTTTTATCTAAACATGTCTTTTGAACATCATCACATTGTCTGTAATGTTGTGATGACACTGTTATGCCTGCATATTTATGTGTTATGACATTGTTATGCCTGCATGTTTATGTGTTTTTGACTTCATGTTAATCCTGTGGAAAAGCGCATAATTACGCATTTGATACAACACAAATTCAGACACACAGATATGGATGTTGTCTTACATGACAGAGCTAGCTTTTAGTTGCAATGGATTTGGTTCTCATGTGCTCTCATGAGTTAAACATGTGGCTTTGTGGGAATTAAAGTGTGACTGGCCAGGCCTTCCCTGCATACGCTGCTCGTTACATCGTGACCGTACCTCTGTCGTAGTAGCACGTCTTTTTCTCTGTTTGTGAGGCGTTTTGGCGGGAAAACTGTGCTTCGTGTTTCCCTCTAACATACCACGGTCATAGAACCTCCTTCCTGTGTCACTTCCTTCGAAGGCCTCTGCCGTAGCAACATGTCTTTTCCTCTGTTTGTGAGAAGTTTCAACGAAAACACTTTGAACACTAAGCCACGACAGTGGCTCTCCTTAATGTAAAACCGTGCATCTCTTGTATGCAAGACAGTGCAACACTTGGTGACCTCTCGGACCGTAGGGGCTTCACTCCCATGCCTGTAGAGGCTTCAATCCCATGGCTATAGGGCTGCACACCCGTGCCTTTAAAGGCTTCAATCTCGTGGCTATAGGGGCTTCACAATCGTGCCTGTAGGGGCCTCACTCCCGTGTATATAGAGCTTCCCTCCCGTGCATGTACAGACTTTTAAACTCTCTAACTGAGTATCCCAACGCATGCCACCGCTATCACACTTTTGTGTATGCACAGGGTGTTGATACTAGGGCCTCGAGAACCCTACGTGTCTGCCTATAGAGTTTTCACTTCCATGGCTATAGAGGCTTCCTTCCCGTGCCTATAGGGGCTTCAATATCGTGGCTCTCGAGGCTTCACATATGTGCCTCTAGAGGCTTCAATCACGTGGTTGTGGAGGCTTCCGTCTCATGTGTGTAGGGGCTTCAATACCGTGGCTGAGAAGGCTCCACTCCCGTGCCTGTAGAGTTTTATGTTTCCTTAATTTTATTTAGGGTTTCCTTAATTTTAAGTTTTTTCCTTGTTTTTGATTGATGATGTTAAATTAGCTAATTTTCCACACACATTCTTAAATAGCCGCCTACATACAAATAAAGCTAAACATACATTTTCAAGTAGTCGTGTACATACAAATATTTTTATACAACCATGTACACAAACAGACACACGAAACAAAAACTTCTAGTTGGAGTGTGAATTACTCCAACTACCCGTCGCCCAACTACGCATTACACAAAGAGACTGTTAACCTACTCAAACGTGGAACCCGACTACCCCTCCACGCACCCCACTACCACACTACCGCCGGTTCAGTTTCCCAAACATTTATATAGGCGCCACCCCAGTCATAGAGTCCCTTGTAATTCGAATTGTTTCTCCTTTCCTAGGTTTCTCCTCTCGTCCATTCCCCACCTTTTTCTTCGGAATTTTCTCTCATCCTCTTCCTCGGAAACTCTGATATTTCGACGGGATCTGGTCCCATTTTATTCTTCATTGGGTTGTTTTGTTGAGGCACTTCACTGAGGTCTGCGGTGGTTCCATCTTCCTTTCTATTTCTTGTTATTTATTCAGATATTTTTCACGAAAGGTTTCCTGTGTCACTCGTGTAAATCTTAGGTTTCTAAATCATTAATATGATTCTCTGTGTGATAAATTGCATGTGCCTATTCATTTGTTGTACACTAGTTTGATTTTTCTCACCGAAACCCTCAAGCAACCATTTGTTCAGGGTTTCTCTTTTTTCTATCTTCGTGTGTAGATGGTATGGCTTCAACTAGAGCAAACATTGGTTTAGCTCCTGATAGTTTTTTAGATCTGGTTTGTTCGAACAGTTATCAATCAAATAGACATTCTTATTCTTTTGTATCTGATTTATTTGGGTTCTCATTTTTTGTAGATGGAGACATTTGCTTCTGGATCTCCAAAGAGAAAAGGAGAGGTGGCTAACGTTACAAAGTTTCTCTATAATTCCTGTAGTAGTATGCTTATGTTTTTTCTGCTATGTTTTCGTATTGTTATTTACATGTTAATCTTTCTATCGTAGGCCAAAAGGCCCAACGTGGATTGTGATGAAGTTCATGATGACACTTGTCATGTAAGCTGATTTTTTTGCCATTCAAGTTTGTAATAGCTTTCATACTATTTATATGTTTAAAAGTTACAAACTATTAATTACTACTGTTTTTGTTCATCTTTTATACTTTTTATGTGTTTAAAATGCTTGTTTAGTTGTCTTGTTCATTATCTATTTGTCAAGTTATTAATATCTTCATTCTTTTTTTTCTTTTTTGTAGTTGTATGATCGAGTACCACGGGTCCTACAGATTGTCATTTCCATGAAGGAGCAGCTAGGCCTCCATTACAGTCTGGTTAACAATGTTGTTGTCTTCTCAGTGTCATGCAACTTGTTCCCAGCATCATTCCGTGTTGCTTATGCACTTCACGACTATCTTGGCGATTGGTCATTTAAGGTAGCAGACCATTTCATCAAAGATGAGGGTGTTGTCAACTTTGACAACTTGTTCTCTATGAATGTTGTCCATGGAAAGAATTTCAAGCAAGGTGCAAGCACTAACAATTATGCAGGTATGATGGATACCAAAGTTGTGGAGCTGAAGCCTTGCAAGCCTGATTGGTTTGGTCTTACAAAGAATCAAATCACTCGACCTATCACTTCTTCTGACAGTGTCTCTACTATCGATGCTGGTGCTGCTGAAGCTCCCAAAACTGATGCGAGTGGTTCTTCTTGAGGAAATGCATAAGGTGCTGGTGTTGCTGAAGCTCTAAAAGACATCAATTTATCTGTTTTATGTCTAATACTCTATCTAATGTATGAATATATATTAGTGAACTACCAGCTATCTCTTCTTTTTAGTTGTTAAATGTAATGTCGCAGGTTCTGAACCTTGTTTGAATGGAATATGTGGAAGCTATGATTTTATCAACATGGTCTTTGAAGTTTGTAATGTTCCTATTTTCTTTCTTATTTTTGTTAATTTTTTCAAACCTGAAACACATGTGTGTTCTTATTTTTGTAATAACAGTTGTGGAAATAATTTTTCTTGCGCAAGAGAAATAAAATATTACTTGCAACAAAGGATAGATGAGTGAGTTAAACTTACAAAGAACACAAGCAATAAATAATACCTATGTTTTTTCAAGTGAGTTGTCTAATGTGCTTCGTGGACCTAAGTAGGTGGACCTACCACGTACGCACCCGTGACCTACAATGTACGGACCCGTGGACCTACAGAGTACGCACCCGTGTGTCTACCTGGCGTACATCAGTGGTTTCTGTTTTACATCACCGAAGTTCCTAGCAAAAACTCAAACTTTCGTGTTTCCCTCTAGCACACGCACACCCTGGACTTACCGCGTATGCACCCCATGCGTCTATGTGGCGTACATCCATGGTTTTTGTTTTACATCACCGAATTACCTCGCAAAAAACCCAAACTTTCGTGTTTCCGTCCAGCACACGCACACCCGTGGACCTACCGCGTACGCACCCGTGCATATACCTAGGGTACATCCGTGGTTTTCGTTTAACATAACCGAAGTTCTTGGCAAAAAAACCCAAACCTTCGTGTTTCCCTCCAGCACACGCACACCCGTGGACCTACCACATACGCACCTGTGGACCTGGCAAAAACCATCCCAAATTAACACCACTTCATCTCATGCTTAGATTCTCACATCCATACAAAAGCATGCAAAATTTAAGAAAAAGTGCGTACTATGTAGCTACTCCTCATCGGACATGTGAACTATCTCCGTGACCTCCGACGAGTACATATGTGTTAGTTGCAGCTCGCCCCCTCTGGCACTTCCTCCTGCTCCACTTCGGCCTCCTCTGCCGTCATGTACGTGTCAAGTTTGTCGAAGAGAGCGTCCGCCTCCGCCTAATTCTGCCAGATAACTTGTTGGTTGGCCTCCACCTCGGCCTCATCCTGGATGGACACAGTGATGGCCTATTCCTCCACCATCATATCGACTAGGGCGACGAAAAAGTATGTGTCTGACTCCTCCATGTTGACCATCAGAGAAGGCTGCTCCGCTTCGTCCTACTCCTGAACCGCCACCTCCATTAGCTCCAGAAGTTGCCCTCCTTCCTCGTCTTCTGTTTGCTCCTTCTCATCATCCTCCTGCTCCGGCGAGTCCGGAGGCAAGCCAGCAGCGACGCGGGCGGTGCGCCTACCTTGGATCTCCGCCTCAATCTGCATCAGGCGCTCAGGAGTGAGTGTCGCGTAGGTGGTGATCTTACGGCGGACCATGACAACGTCGGGAACTTGCAAGATCAGTGTGTAGAGGAAACAGAAGGGTTCGGGTGGCGGCGCAAAGAGGAAACAAGTGTGTGTGTGATAGGACTTGGGACTGTCGTCCGGCTTAAATATCCGGACTTGGTGTCAGACGGCGAGCTAGAGGGGTGACACGTGGCGTTCACACCAAGGCGACGGAAAAGACGTCCATCTGTTTTCTGAGAGTGAAAATGTCGACGGGGGAGTCGGTGCTTGATCCCATAGTCCGAGCGACGTGTCCCTAGCCCCTATGTGCAGGATTCACTCCCGTGCATGTAGAGGCTTCCATCCCGTGGCTATAGGTGCTGGACACCCGTGCATGTTGGGCCACACTGCCGTGGCTATTGAGGCTTCACTCCCATGCGTGTAGGGGCTTCACTCCCGTGCCTGTAGAGGCTTTAGTACTGAGGCTATAGGGGCAGCACATCCCTTCTTGTACGAGCCTCACTCCCTTATCTATAGAGGCTTCCCTACCTTGCATCTAAGGTCATCACTCCCGTGCTTGTAAAGGCTTCAAAACTGCGGCTATAGGGGCAGCACACCCGTGCTTGTAGGGGCCTTACTGTCGTGCATGTACCGGCTTCAATCCCGTGGCTATAGGGGCTTCACGTACGTGCTTGTAGAGGCTTCAATCCCGTGGCTATAGGGGCTGCACACCTGTGCCTTTAGGGGCCACACTCCCATGTCTACAGAGGCTTCACTCGTGTAGCTGTAGGGGCTTCACTCCCATGCCTGTACAGACTATAAAATTCCCTAACTGGGTATTCCAACGCATGCCACTACTACCACACGTTTGTGTATGCAGAGTTTATTGATATCAGTGCCTGGAGAACCCCACGTGCATGCATGTAGAGGCCTCACTCCAATGGATATAGGGGCTTCCCTCTCGTGCCTATAGGGGCTCAATGCCGTGGCTCTCCGTTCCTCTAAAGGCTTAAATCCAGCGCTAGTAGGGCCTCACTCCCGTGCATGTAGGGGGTTCACTCCCATGCATGTAGAGGCTTCAATACCGAGGCTATACGGGTTGCACATCCGTGTCTGTTGTGGCCTTACTCCCGTAGCTATCGGAGCTTCACTCCCGTGCATATAGGGGCTTCACTCCCGTGCTTGTAGAGGCTTCAATACCATGGCTCTAGGGCTGCACATCCGTGCCTGTAAGGGCCTCACTCCCGTGCATATACATGCTTCAATCATGTGCATATAGGGGCTTCACATACGTGCTTGTAGAGGCTTCAATCTCGTGTCCATAGGGGTTGCACACTCCTGCATGTAGGGGCCACACTCCCGTGTCTATAGAGGCTTCACTGGCATGTTTGTAGGGGCTTCACTCCCATGCGTGTACAGACTTTAAAACTCTCTAACTAGGTATTCTGACGCATGCACTCCTACCACGCGTTTGTGTATGTAGAGGGTGTTGATAACATTGGCTCGAGAACCCCATGTGCATGCATGTAGAGGCTTCACTCCCGTGGCTATAGAGGCTACACTCCCGTGCCGTAGTGGCTAAATACCGTGGCTCTGGAGGCTTCACACTCGTGCCTCTAGAGGCTTCACTCCCGTGGCTGTGGAGGCTTTCCTCCCGTGCATGTAGGGGCTTCAGTATCATGGATGTGAAGGCTTCACTCCCATGCATGTAGGGGCCTCACTCCCGTGGTTGTGCAGGCTTTCCTCTCGTGCCTATAGGGTCTTCAATATCGTGGTTGTGAAGTCTTCACTCCCGTGCCTGTAGAGGCTTCACTCCCATGGCTATAGGGGATGCACTCCTGTGCCTGTATGGCCTCTCTCCCGTGCCTATAGAGGCTTCAATGTCGTGGCTATAGGGGCTTCACATACATGCCTATAGAGGATGCAATCACGTGGCTATAAGGGTTGTATACCCGTGCCTGTATGAGCCTCACTCCTATGTGAGCCTCACTCCCGTGTCTATAGAGGCTTCAGTTTTGTGCTTGTACGGGCTTCACTCCCGTGTCTGTAGTGGCTTCACTCCCATGCCTCTTAGGGGCTTGAGTCACGTGGCTATAGGGGCCGCACTCCCGTGGCTCTAGAGATTTTAAAACTATCTAACTGGTTATTCGGAAGCATGCCACTGCTACCACACTTTTGTGTATGCAGAGGATGTGGAGGCTTCAATCCCGTGTCTATAGGGGCTCCACACCCATGCCTGTAGAGGCTGCAATCTCATGGCTATAGGGGCTGCACAAACGTGCCTATAGGGGCCTCACTCCCGTGTCTATAGAGGCTTCCCTCCCGTGCCTGTAGGGGCTGCACACCCGTGCTTGTACAGACTTTAAAACTCTCTAACTGGATATTCTGACGCATACCACTGCTACCAAACTTTTGTATGCAGAGGGTGTTCATACCAATGCCTCAAGAACCCCACGTGCATGTGTTGGATTTCGGGCTCCGCAAAACCCTAAAGATTCGAACACAGGGGCGTGTACGTCGATCTCTCCTGGCTCGACCTTATCTAGCCTTCTACTCGATGGAAATGACGAAGGACTCAGTCGATGGTGAGGGGAACACAGAACACAACAGTTTACCCAGGTTCGGGCCGCTGCGAAGCGTAAAACCCTGCTCTTGATTTTGGTGGATTGCCTCTCACGGAGGTTGGTGGATGAACTAGTACAGAGCTCTCGAGCCTCCAGAGGCCGAGTGGCTAGGCGTGTTGCCCTGGGGTCTCAATCAATCGATCCCCTCGCCAAGTGTTCTACCCTTTCTATTTATAGTGGAGGCTCGGGTCCTCTTCCCTCATAGCTTTTGTGGGAAGGGATCCAACAATGGCCAGTTTTGGTCGGGGACAAGGGAACATACTTCCCCTGTCAAAAGTGGCCTTCGCTTGCAAAGTAGCTGCCAACGCTGCACAGGTGGGCGCAGGGATGAGGCTCCTCCTGTTGGCAGGCGGATGTGGTCTTGTTGCACCGGAAGGGTAACCTTTGGAAGATGTATTTGGAGCCCTGGTACGCTCCCACTTCTTGCACTAAAGGGGAACTTTCCCTCCCTGCCATCTACTGCTCGCCTGTCCTTCCCTGGCGTCACCCTTGACTCCTAAGGCCCGACCTTGCCTCGAAATATCTGCCACTCCGGAGGGGTCCTGAGGAGGCCCCCTGCGGGTCTTGATGTCGCTCGTCCTCGCGAGGCTTGGCCACTCGCGAGGGCCTTGTCCTAGGTGGTGTTGTTCCAGTAAATCTTGAGTTGATGAAGTGGGCCAACCCTGGGCCGCACGCAGGCAGGTCTGGGTACCCCCATTCCCAGAATGCTGACAGTGTGCCTGTAGAGGCTTCACTCTTGTGCATGTAGAGGATTCACACCGATGGCTATAGAGGCTTCAATACTGTGGCTCTGGAGGCTTCACATACGTCCCTCTAGAGGCTTCACTCCCGTGGCTGTGGTGGCTTCCCTCCCGTGCTTGTAGGGGCTCGAATACCGTGGCTGGAAAGGCTTCACTCCCGTGCGTGTAGAGTTTTAAGTTTCCTTAATTTTATTTAGGTTTTCCTTAATTTTAAGTTTTTTTCCTTGTTTTTGATTGATGTTGTTAAATAAGCTAATTTTCCACAGACAATCTTAAACAGTCGTGTACATACAAATAAAGCTACACATACGTTTTCAAGCACTCGTGTACATAGAGACATTTTTAAACAGTTGTGTACATAGACAGACTCACGAAACAAAAAACTTCTAGTTGGAGTGTAAATTACTCCAACTAGTTAGGACCCCAACTACCTATTATATAGAGAGACTGTTAACCTACTCAAACGTTGCACCCCACTACCCCTCCACACACCCCACTACCACACTACCGCCGGTTCAGTTTCCCAAACATTTATATAGGTGCCACCCAATCATAGAGTCCCTAGTAATTCGAATTGTTTCTCCTTTCCTCGATTTCTCCTATCCTCCATTCCCCACCTCCTTCTTTGACGTTTCCTCTCATCTTGTTCCTTGGAAACTCTGATATTTCGACGGGATCAGATCCCTTTTTATTCTTCATTGGGTTGTTTTGTTCACGCCCTTCATTGAGGCGTGTGGTGGTTCCATCTTCCTTTCAATTTCTTGTTATTTATTCAGATATTTTTAGGAAAGGTTTCTTGTGTCAGTGTTGCAAATCTTAGGTTTCTAAATCATTAATATGATTCTTTGTGCAATACATTTCATGTGCTTATTCATTTCTTGTACACTAGTTTGATCTTTTTGACTGAAACCCTGAAGCAACCATTTGTTCAGGGTTTCTCTTTTTTTGCTGTTTTCTTGGGTAGATGTTATGCCTTAAACTAGAGCAAACATTCGTTGAGTTCCTGATAGTTTTTTAGGTCTGGTTTGTAGGAACAGTTATCAATCAAATAGACATTCTTATACTTCTATATCTTATTTATCTGGCTTCTCAATTTTTGTAGATGGACACATTTTCTTTTGCATCATCAAATAGAAAAGGAGAGGTGGCTAAGGTTACAAAGTTTCTCTATAATTACTTAGTAGTATGCTTATGTTTTTTGTGTTATGTTTTCATATTTTTATTTACATGTTAATCTTTGTGTCGTAGGCCAAAAGGCCTAGAGTGGATTGTGATGAAGTTGATGATCACACTTGTCATGTAAGTTGATTTTTTTGCCACTCAAGTTTGTAAAATCTTTCTTAATCTTTATATGTTTAAAAGTTACAAACTATTAAATACTATTGTTTTTGAACATTTTTTTACTGTTCATGTATTTAAAATGCTTGTTTAGTTGTCTTGTTCATTATCTATTTGTCAAGTTATTAATTTCTTCATTCTTTTTTATTTTTTCTAGTTGTATGATCGAGCACCACAGGTCCTAGAGATTGCCATTTCCACAAAGGAGCGGCTAGGCCTCCATTACGGTCTGGTTCACAATGTTGTTGTCTTCTTAGTGTCACGCAACTTGTTTCGAGCATCATTCTGTGTTGCTTATGCACTTCACGACTATCTTGGTGGTTGGTCATTTAAGGTAGCAGACCATTTCATCAAAGACGAGGTTGTTGTCAACTTTGACAACCTATTCTTTGTGAATGTGTCCATGGAAAGAATTTCAAGCAAGGTGTAAGAACTAACAATTATGCAGTTATGATGGCTACCAAAGTTGTGGAGCTGAAGCCTTGCAAGCCTGATTGGTTTGGTCTTACAAAGACTCAAATCATTCGACCTGTCACTTCTTGAGACAGTGTCTCTACTTTCAATGTTGGTGTTGTTGAAGGTCCCAAACCTGTTGTGAGTGGTTCTTCTTGAGGAAATGCATAAGGTGTTGGTGTTGTTGAAGCTCTGAAAGACAACAATTTATCTGTTTTATGTCTAATAATCTATCTATTGTATGAATATATATTAGTGAACTACATGCTACCTCTTCTTTTTTAGTTGTTAAATATAATGTCTCACATTCTCAACCTTGTTTGAATGGAATTGTGGAAACTATGTTTTTATCAACATGGTCTTTGAAGTTTGTAATGTTCCTGTTTTATTTCTTATTTTTGTTAAAAAAATAAACCTGAAACACATGTGTGTTTCTAGGACTTGTGAAGTAGATTTTTTTTCTAATAAGAGTTGTAGAACTAATTTTTCTTCCACAAGAGAAATAAAATATTACTTGCAACAAAGAATAGGTGAGTGAGTTAAACTTACAAAGTACACAAGCAAGAAATAATACTTCTGTTTTTTGAAGTGAGTTATCTAATATGCTTCGTGGACCTAAGTACTTGGACTTACCACGTACGCACCTGTGGACCTACCGCGTACTCACCCGTGTACCTACAACGTACGCACATGTGGACCTACAACGTACGCACCCGTGCGTCTACCAGGTGTACATCCGTGGTTTAAGGTTTTACATCGCCGATTTTCCTGGTGAAAAACCCAAACTTTCGTGTTTCCCTCTAGCACATGCACATCCGTGGACCTACCATGTACGCACCCGTGCATCTACCTGGCGTACATCTATGGTTTTCGTTTTACATCACCTAAGTACCTAGTAAAAAACCCAAACTTTCGTGTTTCCCTTTAGCACACGCACACCAGTGGACCTATCGCGTACGCACCAGTGTGTCTTCCTTGGTTACATCTATGGTTTTCATTTTACATCACCAAAGTACTTGGAAAAACACCCAAACTTTCGTGTTTCCCTCCAGCACACGCACACCCGTGGACCTACCGCGTACGCATCCGTGTGTCTACCTAGGGTACATCAATGGTTTTCATTTTACATCACCGAAGTTCCTCGCAAAAAACCCAAACCTTCGTGGTTCCCTCCAGCACACATACACCCATGGACCTACCGCGTACGCACCCATGGACCTGGCAAAAAAATTATCTCTATTAACTTGAACACGCCCGCGCGGAGTGATCCCAAATTAACACCACTTCATGTCATGCTTAGATTCTTACATCCATACAAAAGCATGCAAAATAGAAAAAAGTACGTACTACGTAGCTACTCCTCATCGGAGATGTGAACTATCTACGTGACCTCCGACGGGTACATACGTGTGAGTTGCAGCTTGCACCCCTTAGGCACTTCCTCTTGCTCCGCTTCGGCCTCCTCTGCTGCCATCTCCGTGTCAAATTCGTCGAGGAGAGCGTCCACCTCAACCTGCTTCTGTCGGATAACTTACCGGTTGGCCTCGGCCTCATCCTGGATGGACTCCATGATGGCATGTTGCTCCACCATCATCTCGACTAGGGCGATGGAAAAGTATGTGTCCGACTCCTCCATGTTGAGGACCGGAGCAGGCTACTCCGCTTCGTCCTCCTCCTGAACCGCCACATCCATTAGTTGCGGTAGCTGCTCTCCTTCCTCGTCTTATGTTTGCTCCTTCTCATCATCTTCCTGCTCCGACGAGTCTGGAGGCAAGCCGGCAGCGACGCGGGTGGCGCGCCTACCTTGGATCTCCGCCTCAATCTGCATTCGACTCTCTGGTGTGAGCATCGCGTAGGTGGTGATCTTATGGCAGACCATGACGACATCGGTTAGCCTGCGAGATCGGTGTGCAGAGGAAACGGAAGGGCTAGGGTGGCGGCGCGGAGAGGAAATGGGTGGGTGTCATAGGTCTTGGGAACGTCGGCCGGCTTAAATAGCCATACTTGGTGTCGAACGGCGAGCCAGAGGGGTAACACGCAGCATTCACACCATGGCAACGGAAGAGGCATCCGTCTGTATTGTGAGAGTGAAAATGCTGACAGACGAGTCGGTGCTTAACCCCATAGTCCAGGCGACGTGGCCCTATCCCCTCTATGCATGCTTCACTCCCGTGCCTGTAGGTGCTTGACTCCCGTATGTGTAGAGGCTTCAATCCTGTGGCTATAGGTGTTGCACACCCGTGCCTCTTGGGACCTCACTCTCGTGGCTATTGGGGCTTCACTCCCGTGCCTGTAGGGGCTTCACTACCGTGCATGTAGAGGCTTCAATACCGTGCCCATATGGGCTGCACACCAGTGCCTGTTGGGGACTCACTCCCGTGGCTATTGGGGCTTCACTCCCGTGCCTGTAGGGGCTTCACTCACATGCTTGTAGAGGCTTCAAAACCGTGGCTATAGGGGCTACACATCTGTGCCTGTAGGGGCCTCACTCCCTTGCCTGTACAGGCTTCAATCCCATGGCTATAGGGGTTTCGCATACGTGCGTGTAGAGGCTTCAATCCCGTGGCTATAGGGGCTGAACACCCGTGCCTGTAGGGGCCACATTTCTCGTGTTTATAGAGGCTTCACTGGCGTGTCCGTAGGGGCTTCGCTCTCGTGCCTGTACAGACTTTGAAACTCTCTAACTGTGTATTCTGACACATGCCACTGCTACCACACATTTGTGTATGCATAGGGTGTTGATACCAGTGCCTCGAGAACCCCACGTGCGTGCCTCTAGAGGCTTCACTCTCGTGGCTATAGAGGTTGCACTCCTGTGCATGTAGTGGCTCAATACCATGGCTCTGGACGCTTCACACCAGTGCCTCTTTGAGGCTTCACTCCCGTGGCTATGGAGGCTTTCCTCTCGTGCCTGTAGGGGCTTCAATACCGTTGCTGTGAAGGCTGCACTCCCGCGCCTGTAGGGGGCTCACTCTTGTGGCTGTGGAGGCTTTCCTCCCGTGCCTATGGGGGCTTCAATACCGTGGCTATGAAGGCTTCACTCTCCTGCATGTAGGGGCTTCACTCCCGTGGCTATAGGGGATGCACACCCGTGCCTATATGGGCCTTCCTCCCGTGCCTGTAGATGCTTAAATGCCATGGCTATAGGGGCTTCACATACGTGCCTATAGAGAGTGCAATCCCATGCCTATAAGGGTTTTACACCCGTGCCTGTAGGGGCCTCACTCTCGTGTCTATAGAGGCTTCAGTTCCATGGCTATACGGGCTTCACTCCCTTCTCTGTAGTGGCTTCACTCCTGTGCCTGTTAGGGGCTTCAGCCATCTGGCTATAGAGGCTGCACTCCCGTGGCTATAGAGATTTTAAAATTATATAACTGGGTATTTGGCCGCCTGCCACTGCTACCACACTTTCTTGTACGCAGAGGGTCTGGATACCAGTGCCTCGAGAACCCCACGTGCGTGACTGTAGAGGCCTCATTCCCGTGCCTATGGAGGCTTCAATCCCCCGGCAATAGGGTCTGCACAAACATGTCTGTAGGGGCCTCTCTCCCGTGTCTATAGAGGATTCCCTCCCATGCTTGTAGGGGCTGCACACCCGTGCATGTACAGACTTTAAAACTCTCTAACTGAGTATTCCGGTGGATGCCACTGCTACCACACTTTTGTGTATGCAAAGGGTGTTGATACCAGTGCCTCGAGAGCCCCACGTGCGAGATTGTAGAGGCCTCACTCCCGTGTCTGTAGAGGATTCACACTCCTGGCTGTAGAGGCTTCAATACCGAGCATGTATAGGCTTCACTGTGTAAATTGCCTAGACGTACAGTGTATGAGTCGACAGAGGCTTGTGTGTGAATTTTCTAGACACATGATTCATGATTCTCTCGAGGCATGTGTGTGAATCTTCAAAAGGAAGATTCTTGCGGAGGCATGGGATCAAGCCGTCGACAGAGCCACGTGTGTGAATTTTCTAGACAAACAATCACGAGTCTTCGTTTACATATACAGATAGAGATGGACTTCGTTTACATGCTTTCAATTACATATTTACATGTTTATTAGGAAAATAGCTAAGGTGACATCCAATCACTCGTGAAGGACGATGACGAACTCAAGGTAAGTTAACAATAGAACAATTTTATTTATTTTCAGCATCATAGTTTCCATGAAAGTAATAAGAATTCAGATATCATGACTGCAGCATAGTAAGATGACAGTTTCACCGCATCGTTTGACAAGTATTACTCTTCATCCTTGTTTAAGATCTTTCGAATGTGGTGACCCATCGCATGAGGTTTGAATTCATTTTCTTCAGTGAGTAGTAGCATGTATAGTGCTTCCGTCTTCCAGATTTCTAGTTCATCCTACAAAAATTCACCAAGAATAATTAAATAATATGTAATCTTGGCACTAGTGCATAAGTAAAAGTTATTCCATTTTTTATATGCTCCTAGCACAGTGTATAGTGTGGGGGAAAACTTACGTCGAAATGATTTATTTCTTCAACGAATTTTATGTCATTGCACAAGACTGCAAGCTTTAGAGCTGCATATGTTGATTAACCCTTGTCAACCCAGTGCAATGTCTTCTACGAACTTTACTTTCCAATTACCCTTCTGCTTGGTTTCCATATCTCTGTGATGTACCACGTCGAAAACTGGTTTAAACCTAGGTACCTACAAGTATTGTTTCTTTTCTTTTGGTTTGAAGAAATCAGCAAGTGGAATTTTTTGAATTGGATATTTTTGTATTTAGGATACTTACAACTTTCAATTTTTTGTTGTGCTAGGCATCAGAGTCTCTTTCCCTTTTCTTCCTTCTTGCACAAAAAATGTCAAGCGGCTTACTTCCTTCCTCATTGGTGAAATTGTTAAAGGTTGGATCACTTTCTTCGTGTATTTCCTTGCAAGATACTTTGTGAGGATCAATGATGTGGACTTTGTTCGTGTATTTGTCCAGCATATATACGGTGTAATGGCTTTGCTTCTCCATTATTAATAATGTGTGCGAACACGGAACTTTTCTTGTTATTTAACAGTATATGAAGGAATTTGCTGAAACACATATTTTGATTACGTCTTGGAGAGAGGGCTTTTACCATATTTGTTGTTGAGAGCTTCTTCTGTTGATGTTCGTTGAGGTACAAGAATCAATTATTTCTTCTCTTTATCCATTTCATCTTTAAACTTGCTAACGCCTAGAGTGTGATTCTGTATTTTCAGTATATACTGCACCAAAAATAAATAAACTCTTATCGACATGAAACGTGCACATTTTTAAGGATGTGCGTGCTTTATTAAAATTTACCTCTACAAAGGAAGGGCATGATATTATTCTGTCTTAATCACTTTCTTTAGAAGGTTTTCTACTTTCCCAGATATGTGCTATTTCGTTGAGCACACTCTTTTCAATGTGAGCTTTGTTCAGTCCTGGTGTTGGTCCAAATGACGCCTAAAGTTGCCACTCCAGTTAAATTTGATTATGCGGAGTCTCCATGCCTCCGCTTATATAGATATTTGCTCTGAGAGAAAAAAAGAATTATTGTTGTGGGGTGGACTATAAGAAGTAGCTTGAGGTATTTTTCTGCGTGCATGAGTAAACAAGTCACCTTTTGAATTCATTCTATGAGCTGTTGTTCATGATTATTTGCAGGAGCTTGACTCTGTCGTTCGTGTGCTTGAAGCGTGGTGCTTCATGTTTTGGATATGTCACGTTGCTTTCTTGTTTCCCCTTGTTTTTTGCTACTTGTCTCTCTCAAGGCACGTAAAAATTAATGGTCATTGTTTCATTGCTAGAGAATATATGTCAAACCGTCTGGTCATAGCTTGTCCGCGTGTCTCGTTCCAGAAAAGTCATCTTACCTTCCTTGGCTGAAATTTTTTTGAATCCGTTGGTTTGAATTCTTGTATCCGTGCATGCAGTCGGTCCCACTTTAGCTTGTTGCTTTTACCAAATATCACTGTGAATAGGAACTCTAGTTTCCATTCATCATCCACCTTACTATGATGCAGTCATGATATCCGAATACTTATTACTTTCATGGAAACTATGATGCTGAAAATAAATAAAATTGTTCTATTGTTAACTTACATGGAGTTCGTCATCGTCCTCCACCAGTGATTGGCCATTCCAGTATTTTGCAAATTGGACCATGAATAGTCCGCATTGCGTATCCCTATGTTTTGGTGTGGAAACTCTTTTAGGCCTAGCTGCTAATTGTCTCCAATTTGGTTCGTCATGGGCTTTTATTGTTGCTTCCCCGTAATGCCTCCTCGACAGTACATACATCCTTTCAATCTGTGATTTCATTTTGGTTTTGTTGTTAAGAAAATTAATCATACCGTGTTATCAGCGGAGAGATAACAAGGATTAAGACCCACATACTAGTTCTTTATGGCTTCTATGGTGATCTATCCATGTCATCTTACTATAAAACTTGTAATTTAGCGAGTTCAGAATGTCAATTCTATTCTCTTACTTTATGAGGTATCATGATCTGCATTGGGTCATAGAAAGCGTCAAATGTCATGTGAACATGCAGGCTTAAGAAGGAGAATAAATGATGTGAAATGATCTTACCAGCTTCTTCTCTAGAAGGTTTTTTCCTTTCACAATTGTTTCGAGCTGTTGTAGTGATTCATCCTTGTTGAACTCTTCTAGTCCTCCCTCTGCATATTCTAGGCCGAGTACAAGCTGCAATAAATAAGGAGTGTTCGTTTAGCCAAACATTTTTCGATCGTTTATGTGATGGAAGTGCCCTCGTGGAAGAGGGTTCTACAGACATTTGGGAATTCTGATGTGAGTATAGCTTTATCGCTTGTGTTCTATTGTTTCTGTCTGTCCATTCATCAAACAACACGTTACACATGGTGGCCTCCATTTATCCCTTTGTTCCTTTCTAGAGCTGGTCCAGCATGAGTTCTACAGTAGGGGGCGGGGGCGCTGCGGCCCGAGCGCGACGCAACAGTAGGCACTTGCTCGATCGGAGGAGGGGTGCGCTCTACTCGGGACAGTCTTCACGGGACCTGTAGAGGTGCAAGCAACCGATGGGCCAGGTCGGTCGCATGGCATAGATGAGGCAGATCGCACACGTGCGGGTGATCAATCCGACCGTGCGCGATGTCGGGGATGTCGCTCGGTGGAGGCGGGGTGGCGGCGTCCGAGATGAAGCTGGTGACGACGGTCACAGCCGGCCTGGCGCGAACGATGAGGCAGTCGGCCCGATGCCGCGGCCGGAGCAGGCAGCCGGTACGAGATGGCCGACGATGCACGCGACATGATACAGCCGATCCACGGCAGGCAGCGAGGTCGACGGAGCCGACAACGCACGCGGCATGAGGCAGCAAGCGAGGCCGACACAGCTGCTAGCGAGAAAGCGGCCCGCAACAGTCGGCGAGGTCGATGCGGTAGGAGCCGAGAGCCGGTCCAACGCAGCCGAGCCAAGGCAACTCGTGGGTGACCGTACAAGGTGATGGTGAAGGCGGTGATGATGAAGTAGTCCCGGTCGGAGAAGGGCGACGACGGCCGATGCAGGGTTCCGGGTCGGCTAACGTGCAGTGGGCGGTCGGAGGGGCTGCCTCATCACGCGAGGTCGTCGGGTCGGTGTAGAGGCCAGATCGCGCCAATGTCGAAGTAGAGGCATGATGGTCGACGGCACCGGTGGGCGACACAAACCGATCTTAGATCGGAAAACCAAAAAGGAAGAGTGTCGATCAAGACACCGGCATGAGAGAGAAAACCCTGATCAAGAGATCGGGAAAAAGAATCTCTAGGGCACCCGATCAATAGGACCAGCAGACGAACCCTAGGTACGGGTGGCGCGGCCCCCATCGATGGTCATGGAGGCCGACCACCCAGGGGCGGCGCGCGGGGCGGAAACGGTGGCGGCGGCTAGGTCAAGAAACTTGCAGCAGATACCATGTTATAAGGGAGAGAAGGATTGGTGGAATAGTTCATGTATTGCTTGAGCCTCATGGGCATATATATAGGAGTACATGATCAACTTGGAGTACAAGACAAGCCATAATAATTCCTAGTCTATCCCATGTTTCCTAACTAATCACAATACTCAACAGGTTGTTTTCCGCCAGTCTCTTCCACTCGTGGTATATGTGTGAATTTTTATTTATATAAACACTAACATCAAAGGATATATATTACTTTGTCTTTTCTCATTAGATTGAGTATATAACACTGATGCATAGTCTTTTAATTATATCTTGGCATAAATGGTTACACACGTTGCCCTAGATCTATATAATCTTTTTATGATCTGATGCATCTCAGTCTTATATATTGTTTTATATTCGCAGACAGCGATGAACTGCGATGTTTGGTGGAACCTCGGTTGTCATGTGGGTGAATCCGTTGTTGACCGCTCTTTCTTGATTGTCCCTTTGCCTCGTTGTTATGAGTCGTACCTAGTAAATTCTAGGTACTGGTAACAAGAACATTTGTTTTGTGCCTTTCCTTCTACCGTTCTTACATAAGGAATAATATTAATTGAGCAATATAAGAGATATAAATAATGACACATAATCATTCTTGTTAGTAGCTTTTTGGCATGGTTGTTTTGATTTATGAATCATACTTAATTTTTCTTCTTATTTGGC
The DNA here is from genome assembly GCF_904849725.1 of Hordeum vulgare subsp. vulgare. Taxonomy (NCBI): domain Eukaryota; kingdom Viridiplantae; phylum Streptophyta; class Magnoliopsida; order Poales; family Poaceae; genus Hordeum; species Hordeum vulgare. The sequence continues at coordinate 292,411,108 of NC_058520.1, read as the reverse complement.
AGTATGTCCCTTGCTATTACCAGAAGCAGGTCCTCTCTTTGATTTCTTTATGGAAAGAAGAAGCTTTAGATGATGGTTTTGAAGAACATGGTTTGAACCTTGTGTTTGGCACCGACAAGGAGTTGTCACACCATATTAAGTTTACCGATTTCGCTAAGAGGTCCAAGTTTCGTGGTCCTCGTGGGAAAAGATGATACACGACTATGATCTTTGTTACGATAATATTATTACATTGGATTTGCAAGGCGAAGATTTCTTCTTTCACATTGAAATGAAGTTGAATGAAGCTCGAGGGAGTCACAAAGCCGTTCCCAAACCTATTATTGGTATGTTACACTCGCCTATCAAAAGACCATGTGATCTGAATCTCGACGAAGATCGTCGGACTAAATATTTGTTTTTACCATGTAGTGTGAGATTTGTCCTTTATAGTGACCTTGTAGTCAATATTTCTAAGCATGTCGTATTTAACTTTTCAATTCATTCTGACATATTGATTTACCATGCAGCCACCATTTTTTGCATCACACATGTTGACTTATAGATGATTTTATTGTTCAGCTCCTGAAGATATCAGTATATCCCACAGAAGGTACATATACAAGAATGTCTACACCCGAGGCATAAAACTTTCATATACTAAAATGGTGTGCGTGACCAACCTTGTTATAAGTGCTAAGGACATCCTTGTGATTGCCTTCGTGCACTGTCTAAATTTTAGCAATGTTCAGAAAGGCCGTTTGGTTAGTCATTTTTATTTACAAGCCAAGCTCCACATGTCCTTCCCCTTGATGCAATGGCACAACTTACGATGATTTGTTTTTGTACGGAAAATACCTAATGTTGATACCGATGCTTTCAGGATGAAGCTTGGATATTTTCCTCTAAAGGGAAGCATCAGATTTGCTGAACTTTCTAGTTCCGTCGATTTGCCTGGCACATACTGCTTGCACAAAGATGGAAGGTTGGCAATATCCGGGTTTTCTGCTTTGACAAATGCAGCTAGGTTAACAATAAACTTGGTTGTGCTCTTCACAATCCTCAAGGGAGTTGTGGACGATAAGGAGTTGCTCTCACTTGTAATTGATGGTCTTTACAAGAAAAATGTTTGAAGTGTGGTGCTTGCAGTAGGGCTTGGTTGCACAACCAATCGTTCAACTTTTGTGTCGTTTGTTCGCCTGATACACAACTACAGGTGGGACTAAGAAACCGTGGCTCTTCTGTATGTAAACATGTGTGTATTTCTCGATGAAAAGATTTGCTTATGTTGGTCGTGCGGCCGTGATTCTCAGAGTGAAAGTGTGAGCGCAATTTTCCATGGTAAGACATTACCCAGGGAGGACCGTCCAAGGGTGTACAATTTAGCGGAAATTCTTGCAAGGTGTGGAGCCATACCTTTGACAACGAAGGTGTGGCTGGAAACATTCGCAATACTTGAATTAAAAATGACATATTAACTCTTATACGTTTACACTAGTTTATATATGTTGTACCATAGAACTGCAATAAACTTGTTTACTCCATAAGCAAATGCATGATTAGAACGGAAACTACAATGCCAAGCAAACCTATGTTTAGAAAATGCAAACAACCTACTTGATGTAATGTAAAGCAAATTTGATCAGGAATCTAAGATGACTAGAGAGCAATCCATTATTTTCATGTCCGACACCATCCAAATCTTCACCAGTCGTAGTCTCCCTAGGTCCTGGCGCGCTTCTTGGACTTCTTCATCTTTACGCAGCAAAGTCCTTCCTGAGTGAAAGTGATGCGACTCCATATCTCATATGTGGTGTAAGTGTCCTTTGTTGCGTACTCGACGTGCTTCATGGACAGGGGCATGCAATCCCAGCGAGTGTGATCTGTGCTGGTCAGCTTCTGCTTCATGGTCATGTAGTAGTCATGAATGAGCATGTTGGAGACGTCACCAAGCGAGTACATATACTTGGTGCTTTCGGGCACCCTCCATTCTTTCTGAATGTCGATGAGGAGCGTGATCTGCAGGCCCACACGGTCTAGCTTCTCGGTATCCTGATCGATGGAGAAGCTAGCAAAAGTGTACCTTGAGTCGAGGAGAAAGTTGTCGAACACCGTGCACCTGTCTTCCATAATGCTCAGTTGGAATACTAGCACCGGCTGGGTCTTGCCGACAGAGAGCTGGATGAGGGCGGCCTTCTGCTTGTACTGATTAACTCCGACGACCTATATGTGTTGTATCTGGAGGTGCTGCTCGTACTGATTGACAATGGCCTCCACCATCTGCAAGTCATTGGTGTGGATGACATGCAGCTTGGTAGTGTCGTGAGCCGGAAGCTCCTTGAGTTCCCTGATGAACCACATGGCCTGCAGAACGGTTTTTGTGGAGAACGATCAGCAGGGCACACTAGCGATGTCGATTGTATGTGGAGGAGGATGCATGTGCGAAGGCCTAAATTTATGGCATCGCATGGCGGCATCCGATCAGTGCATGATCTCTCTGCCTATGCGTTCGTACAGATCGTCGGTTTGGGACGCAACCGCTCGGAGTGGTAATCGTGGGTTGACGAGCGCTTGGAATGGTAATCGTTGCGAGGTGTACTCCCTAACTAGTGATTTTGGGTAATCATGAGATTTTTTATCGATGCACATTTATTCATTGTAAAATTTCCACCCCAATTTTACATCACGAGCGAGACTTTGTTTTATATATGAAACAACTGTGGCCCAACCGTGGAAGTGCCACGTACACATCCGTGCTTCTACCTAATAATAATTTCGTGCTCCTGTTTTTCATCATGGATGTTCCTACCTAAATCCCATGATTTCATATTTTTCCCGTATAAATCCATGCTTCGTGTTGCTGAACCAGTCATGCCTGTCGCACGCTCACCCGTGGATCTGCTATGTACACACCCGTGCATGTCCGTAGTATAAAACCGTGCTTTGCATTTCCTTATACCACACGCTCACCCCGTGTATTTACTGCATACACACCCGTGCATCTGACCCCTCACCCCCCCTCCCCACTTAAGCCTTTCATGATTTTTTTGCATTCGTGCAGTGAATACGTAACCGTCTTTCCAAATCTACCTCACAGAGCTCTGCTCAGACCTCGGAGTCAGCGCCACACCCCGACAAATGGAAATGGAGATAGATATGAATATGGAGATGTAGATGAAGAGGAGGATAAAAATGGGGATGGAGTTTGTTGCCTTTAGCAGCAACACGACGCCATCCTTTATGGTTTCGGCGGTGGTCCAAGGGGCGAGAAACGGAGATGCCCCTCCATCCAAGGAAGAAGAAGATGAATCTTGTTCGGACATCATCGGTGTCATCCCGGACGCAATCCTAAGTGAGGTCGTCTCCCGTTGCTCAAAAGACTTCATGTATTGAGAGTTGGAATATCCAATAGTGCAATGACCTACATGATCCACCACTGCTGCCCTGCACTAGAGTGGTTGTTGTTTGAACCCTTTGACAATCACATGTAAGTACGAATAAACTCAAAAACCCTTTCAACATAATGCATTCCTCATAGAAAAAGAGGTGAGCTTATCATTGAGACGACCATGAAACTAGTTGGTCGTTATCCTCTACAAGATCACTCGGCAAAGAGTAAAATGTTTTCTCTTACTACACATTGCTAGAGAGTATAAAATGTTGTTGCACCAAGAAAAAAGGAGACTAAGTAGTTTGGTTTTGGCAGTTGCGAGCTCCATCGTGGGTGCACAGCACAATAACAATGTTGTTAACAAGGTTACAGATTGAGCATAGGCATTGTTTTAGCACAATAACAATGTTGTTAACAAAGTTACAGATTCAACAAAAGGTACAAGCAATGTTTCACCACCCTTACGTAAAACCCAGACAGAAAAGTGGCGGCAACATCTAGCCCCAAGACTGTTTTCAGCACTCACAAGTGAATGTATCCACTAAATCCAGGTGCTCAATGCGTGCGTCTCTTACATCCAAGTGCTTGTGGTCGCAACTTGCCGACAACCTAAGGCGAGTATATTTAGAAGCCATTTTGTCCCACTGAAGCACCTCTCGTTGTTGTTTGTAAAATCCTTTCGTGAAGTATTCCTGAGAAAGAAACTTAATCCTCATAGTCTCCAGCTGTCTTGCATTGAGGATAAAGAATGTTGCAACTTGAATGCTTCTCTCGCGTTGTATATAGCCTAAAAGCATCACTGACTTCAAACAAACGCCGTAATGGTGCTTACAAGAACAATCATTCGTAACACTTTCCTCATTAGAGACTCCTCCCTAAATAGGCACAAATATTTAAAATGCTTAAGGTCTATAAAGAAAAATTCTATTGAAACAACAAGTGAATCATTAATTCTAATTACCTCCGCTCTGATAAAAGTTTTTTTAACTCTTTGGCTAGACACAGATGTGTCTAATACATACATATTTGTCCATGACATACAAATCTAAGACAAGCCTTTTTAGATGAATGGAGTAGTACACCATGCATGGTATGTGTTTTCATTGTGTGTGAGAATGATCACCTCGATATACAAGTTTCCAAGCTTCTGAAGCATTGCACCAAGGCAACGATTATGGATGTGTTGACTGCCGGCAAACACTTCATGAAGAATAAAACATAATATTAATATAGAATAAAGACCGGATAACATGGAACTTGCTTTTGTTCGATGAATGCAACTGAAAATATTGTGGAAAGTCAGTACCTGAATAACTATACGGTGTTGTGCGATGCTAGATTCATCAAAAATATCGGATAATTTGCCCAAGACATCCACTTTAGGTGCAGAGATGATAACTATCTACAAGTTCTCTCTATGATCATCAAAAATCAACCGTTGAAGTGAGGAGGCATCCTGTGTAAAAACTTTGCCATGGTGACCACAAATGCCAATGCTTATAAGGATAGGTGAGTTTATTCTCATGCAATGGATCTTGAGTGTCCAAAAAAGCATTAGGCATTTGAGTGCAGGGCAACTCCTAAAGTCGATTATGCTTTGTAATGAGACTTAGGATATATCAACATCCACAAGCAAGAGTCTCTTGAGCAGTGGTAGTTTAAGCGCCCGTACATAATTTTCTCGTAACTTGCAAAGAGCAAAGGCGATGGTGTGGAGAGAAGAGGAAATCTGAGGGTTGAATGCCGGTGGTGATGGCATAAGCGAAGGGCATGATAATGGTAGTATGTCACGTTGTCTCATAAATCATGGGAACATATATTAAAACTCAAGCACCTGGAGATTGTTCAATCTAGGGGATTTGAGCCTGCATCGACGGTCGAGGGTCTGCACTGGAGGTAGAACGCCGGTATGCATAGGCTGTGAACTGCACCCTCATGGCCGGAGAAGATGGCCTATGGAATGTTTGAATCAACATCACCGACAGATTCTCCACTAAAAAAAGTTCCAGTGTACGTTATGCGGATGAGCTCCCCCGTTATGGCAGAGTAAGCGGAAATCAACTCGAAATCTACTTTTGACACGGTTAAAAACTTGAGCAAGAGGGATGTCACGGCAGTCCAGATTCAGAGGAGCGGTGCGCCAAAGAGGGCGCCAGCGGTTGAGAGGATTTGAGTGTGGATGCCCTCCTTAGTGGAGAGACGGGAGATGATATAACTGAGGATGGCGTGCGGGATGTAACGACCGATATGCGACACTTTCCTTATTTGGGGGCGAGGCCTCAAAAGGGGAAAAGGTTGTGTTTAAGCGTATTGCAAGTAGGATAACATTGCCAATACATAAACAGATAGATGAGTATAAGATTCAGCTTAGACTCGCCACATGCTAGATTACAATCCACGCAAAGCATTCATTATTCATACATAAGACAGGATCCGACTATGGACAAGATAAACGGCAAAACATGCTATCCCATCTTGATAGTCCCACAATCACGACCATGCGCCTCTAGTCCTCAGGATACGTCACATACAGCTTGCCACTGTCTTCGTCGAACTCCCACCTGAGCTGGGTATCCTCTGGAAGACCTGCATCTGGGGTGCCTGCACCTGTGGGTGTTTGTAGTAAACTAAGAGCCATGAGGACTCAGCAATCTCATGACCTTGGTATCGAGTCTAACCAAGTTAAATGGCTGAGGTAGCTTAAGTGTTTGAGTTTGCAGCAACCTAAGCATATATGGTGGCTTTCTTATGAAGAACAGAATTAACATGTGGTGGTCTATGTAAGACGGTCGAAGACTAGAATGATCACTAAGTGATCTTGATCACCTACTTACGTCATTCATAACCCCCATCGTGTTCTCGATCAGAGAAGGAGCTCTGAAAGAAACAGTCATGGTTACGCACTCAGTTGGCAAGTTTTATTTGAATTACTTTAAGTTGTATATAACCGGATGTTAACAAATATCCTTGTTTGTCACATAACTGCGAGCATGGCTTTCCAAAAGATTAAACCATGCAGGGGTGCTCCAACTAGTCCATCACAAATTACCACAGGCCGCATAGTAATCCTCTACCACGAAACTCGTGATCTCGTCGGATTCCTTAGAGGAAAACCTCAACTCTGAGAAGACCCGAAATCTCACCAAAATCCCAATGTCAAGGTATATTGCTAAGGTAAGACAAGTCCGGCAAGACCTCCCGACGTGTCGGCGATCCCGATAGGAGTCGCGTATCTCGTTCTCAGGACACGACGGATGAGCACTACGTACAGTGGCGAGATAGACATCCCCCGAGTTGCCCCGGATGGCCACACAAGTGGCTCTGGTTTGGACCAACGCTCATGAGGAGCACTGGCCCGGGGGTTGATTAGATTCCTTGGGGTAGCTATTCCCTATGCTTTTTTATTATTAAGTTATTAGAAAATTAACACCAAAGTTGGGTCCTGCCAGACAAGTCTTAACACTAAACGATTTATCGAGGGGGTCCCCATAACAACCCTGGACGTGTTAGGAGCGCTCAGTTATGGAATAAAACACCGGTAGACGAAACTAAGGCGTCAACAATGAAACAAATCACCCGGCAAAAGGCTAGGCCTTTCTTTATTTACCAAGTACATAGGTGTATTAATTACATAGCAATTAAATATTATGATATCAAATGCCCATGTTATCACATGGACGAGCTGGCACCTCCAACTAGCAACGCTAACAATTAGTGGTTGAGCAAGCCTAACTTAGCCAGACAACATTTGCTAGGAGGGGAGGTGTTTGAGGTTTCATGGCAATGTTTGATGGCCTATATATCATGTGGTAGGCAGCAGAGATGTAACGAAGGAAACGTAACACTAAGCAAAACAAAGCTAGAAACGGTGTCAAGGTCACGATCATCTTGCCTATGATTTCTTCAGAGTGGAACTGATCCTGATCCTCCTGCACGAACTCACTGGACTCTTCGAACTCATTTCTGCATATTCCTATTTAACACAAACAAATAAAAAATAACAGGAAATTTATGATAAGGAGGGGGGCCCACCTGGCAGTGGCCAGGGCACCCAACACCTCTAGCAAAAACACACATACCACTACCACTGCGCTACACTAGTATAGCTTCTCTAAAAGGGGTCGAAGGCCTCCTGTACTGAGCCATCACACTGCTACACTATGGCGTAAAACGAAAATAAATAGAGGACCAGGGGGATTCGAACACACGACCTCCCTGCTGGGGCGCGGTGCTCACACCACGGTGCTAGGATGGGTAGGTCTGAACCCAAACAGGTTCGGCCTCAATTATGCTTAGGCCACGAGCCTTCTCCTACCTCCAGACTGAATCGCAGATGAGTAAGGAGTTGACACCGGTGATCGGAGAGGTGTTTACGGCGGCGAGGATCTACCGGAGGGGGTGCAGGAACCCTCGGGGGTTCCATTCCCGAGGCTACGAGACCCTAAGGAGCAGGGCACACCGGAGGTTACGAGCTCGAGCAGAGCTCATCCTGGCCGGCGACGTGGACGCTACGGCCGCTACGGCGAGGCTATGTGCAGGGGCACACGTGCGAGAAGGGTAGCCGAAGGCGGTCAGAGAGTACATCGGGCGTGGAGAAGAAGCGGTTCGATGTTGCGGCTACGTGCAGGTTCCCTTCTGCGTCCGACGGGGCCGAGCACGGGCTCGTCGGGGTGATGGCCCTCCAACCACCCTACCGGCGAGAATGGGTCGAGGGAGGCTCTGGCAACTTCGCGGCTATCTGGAACTCCCCGGAGGAGCTACCTGCGACGAGGGAGACGGCGGGTACGTGGCAAGCAACTCTGTTTCTCTGAACTTACTGAAGCTCCACCTCTCTGAACTTACTTAGCAGAGGGAGAAGAAGGAGGGAAGTGGAGATGGCGGCAGTGAGGAGGAAGATCACGCAACCCTATGCCACAGGGGCTCCTAAATAGCACCATCCACATGCTCCTCGCCGTTTGATGCTGGGTGGAGAGCATGAGTGGTGGAGGAGTTGAGTAATGGAGCAATCACCACACATTATATTCCATCCCTCGAGGGGTATATATAAAGTTACATGAGAGGGAGGGAATCATGTGGAGAGAGATCGTGAGCTACAACGGTCGTGAGTCGTGCATGCAACGCATGTGATTGTGAAGGAGGAGGACTCGGTCCGGGCCGTTAGCCACGACGTGGGGCTCCTCGTGACGCGTTCCAACACCCCCCGGCAGTCCGAACGTGAGGTTCGAGAACGTTGAGACTAGAGCTGAACTCGTCGAAGACGGATGTTGGGAGCCCTTTGGTAAAGATGTCTGCAAATTGAGAGCTCGTGGGAACGTGCTGGACACGAACTTCTCCCAGTGCCACGCGCTCACCAACAAAGTGCAAGTCGATCTCCACGTGCTTTGTCCGCTCATGCTGCACCGGATTGCGAGACATGTACATGGTGCTCACGTTGTCGCAGTAGACGACGGTGACGCATGCAGGTGGCTGATGAAGCTCGCCGAGGAGTTGACGGAGCCAGGCGGACTCAGCAACAGCGTTGGCCACAGCGCGGTACTCGGCTTCGGCGCTGGAGCGAGACACCGTGTTCTGCCGCTTCGAGGACTAGGTGAGCAGGTTGAGTCCGAGGAAGATGCAATGCCCTGACGTGGATTTCCTGGTGTCCGGGCAGCCCGCCCAGTCGGCATCCGAGTAGGCGATGAGCTCGGATGCGGCGGAGCGGTGGATCAGCAGGCCGAGACGGGTGGTGCCACGAAGTTAGCGCAGGATGCGCTTGACGAGTTGGAAGTGGGCGTCGCGGGGCGCATGCATGAACAAACAACACTGCTGGACGGCGTAGGAGAGGTCCGGCCGCGTGAGGCTGATGTACTGGAGAGCACCTGCCAGGCTGCGGTAGAGCGTCGGGTCGTGGAAGAGCGGGTCGGAGTCGACGGAGAGCTTGGCGAGCGTGTCGACCAGCGTGCCGATGGGCTTGTAGTTGAGCATGCCCGCTCGATCAAGGATCTCAAGAGCGTACTGCTCCTGAGAGAGAAAGAGCCCAGCCGACGTGGTCGTGACGTTGATGCCGAGGAAGTGGTGCAGGACGCCGAGATCTTTCATGGAGAACTCCGTGTGAAGCGACGGGATGATGCGTTGGAGAAGGGCGTCGGAGCTCGCGGTGAGGATGATGTTGTCCATGTACAACAGCAAGTAGGCGAGGTGGTGTCCCCGCCGAAGAATGAACAACGAGGAGTCCGAGCGCGATGCCGTGAAGCCGAGGGCAAGCAGGTAGCTGGTGAAGAGCGAGAACCAGGCCCGTGGCGCCTGCTTGAGGCCGTACAGGGAGCGGTTGAGGCGGCACACGCGTGAAGGGTTGACGGAGTCGGCGAAGCCGGAGGGCTGCTGGCTCTAGACGGTCTCTGCGAGGTGGCTGTGAAGAAAGGCGTTCTTCACGTCCAACTGGTGGATGGGACACGACTGGCCGGCGGCGATGCTCAAGACGGTCCGGACCGTGGCCGGCTTGACGACAGGGCTGAAGGTTTCCTCGTAGTCCACACCGGCTTGTTGCGTGAAGCCGCGAAGGACCCACCACGCCTTGTAGCGAGATAGCGTGCCATCGGTGTTGAACTTGTGCCGGAAGATCCCTTTCCGTGTAACCACATTAGCACCTGCAGGACGGGACACCAAACACCACGTATCATTCCGCATTAGTGCATCATACTCCTCGCGCATGGCGTTGTACCAGTTGGGATCTTTGAGGGCCACGCGATAAGAGGAGGGGATGGGGCTGACGGTGGAGGAAGTGGTGTGGAGAGAGACGGGCTGTTTCGGTTGGGCGAACCCCGACTTGGCCCTGGTGCGCATGGTGTGGGTGTTGGACGGCGGAGCAACCGGGACAACACGAGAAGGGAGCGGGGGCGCGGATGGAGAAGGGCGACGTGCGTGCGGGGCTGCATGGGGGTGCAGCAGCAGGACCCGCGGAGGAGCGTGGATTGGGTGGTGGTGTTGGGATTAGGGTGTCGGGCCCGACATGTGAGCGGGATGGAGGGAGGCGACACGGTGTGGGGACACGCGGAGCGGGCGGGCTGGTCGTCGCAGAGGGAGTGGGGGACCGAGCAGCGCAGGGAGAATCTGCAGCAGATCCGAGCTGCGCGGATCCCGGAGGAGATGCGGACGAGGTAAGTGGGGCGCGGCGTTCGGGAAGGATATCTGGCCCGGGAATTTCTGCGGCTAAGGGAGTACGTGCGGGAGGTGGGGTAGAAAAATAGGGAAAGACTATTTCGTCGAACATGACGTGGCGGGAGACGATGACGAGTCGTTTGGCAAGGTCGAGGCAGCGATAGCCCTTATGTTCGAGGGTGTATCCGAGGAAAACACAACGAACGGCATGGGGGCAAGTTTGTGAGGGCTGGTGGCGTATGTGTTTGGAAAACAGAGGCATCCGAAGACTCGAAGGTTGTCGTAGGTGGGATGGCGGCCGAGTAGGCGAAAATAAGGTGTTTGTCGCTGGATGGCGGACGAGGGACGATGATTGAGGACATGGGTGGCAGCGTGGCGAGCCTCAACCCAGAACTCGGGGGGAGATGAGCATGGATGAGTAAGACCCGAAGAATGTCATTTGTCGTACGAATGAGGTGTTCTGCCTTCCCGTTCTGTGGTGATGTATGTGGGCAAGAGAGGCGGAAGGAGGCGCCATGTGTGGAGAAAAGGGAACATAAGGCCGTGGTGAAGAACTCACCCCCATTGTCACATTGCATGCACTGAATAGTGATGTGGAATTGTGTTTGTACGTAGGCGAAGAAACGAGTGAGGATGTTGGAGGTGTCGGATTTTTGTCGTAGGGGAAATGTCCACGAGTTGTGGGAGAAATCGTCAAGGATCACAAGGTAATATTGAAAACCGGAAAAACTACACACGGGAGAGGTCCACAAATCACAATGAACTAATTGAAATGGTGCTGTGGTGACAGAGTGTGAAGAAGAAAAGGGCAGCCGTGGCTGCTTGCCTAATTGGCACGAACTACAAACACGAGGGTTGGACGTGCCATTATTACATGATGGTAAGAAATCTTTAGCTAAAATGGAAATGGAGGCATTGCTAGGGTGGCCTAGGCGGAGGTGCCACAAGTTGTTGACGACGGAAAGAGCATGTTGGACGCCGGAGTTGCCGAAGAATGGTACAGGTCGCCATGGCTATTGGACCTCATCATGACGCGCCCCGTCGCTAGGTCCTTCACAGTGAAACCATAGGGGTCAAACTCAATTGTACAGAAGTTGTCAATGGTAAAACGGCAAACAGAAATAAGATTGCAAATGATAGATGGTGTGACGAGGACGTCATTGAGTGTGAAGGAGGAGAGTTTGGCGCGGCCGGCAGCTGTGATGGGGAAACGAGACCCATCCCCAACGGTGATGCCCTGGGAGTGGTGCACTAAGGGGGAAGAATAAGAGGTGAGGGTGGACGTCTTACCAGCTACGTGGGAGGAGGCCCCGGTGTCAAGGATCCAGTCGGGGGCGGCGCCGGCGTGCTGCTGCTGTTGCATCGATATGTTGTGGAGCGCCGCGTTGAGCTGGTGGTACTGCTCCCAGGAGGGGCCACCCATGGTAGGTAGCGCGGCGACGGGGTACGCCTGGTGTGGCAGAGGTGGACGGGGCCCGAGGACGCCGGCGGCGTTCGGCGCGGACCACGGCGCACGGAGCTGGTGCGGCTGGGGAGGGAACAGAGTGTCCCATGGGGCGAAGTAGCCCAGCCACGGTCGGGCTTGCGCGGTTGGAGCGGGAGATGGCGTGCCACGGCCGCCCGTGTTGGAGGCGCCCGAAGAGGTGGAGCCGGAGGAGCCGTGGCCACGCCCATGGCCACGGGGTTGCCTGTCACCGGGGGGCGAGGGAGCCGGGGCCTTGCCCTTGTCGTTGGCGGGGTTGCCGGTGCGGTCGCTGCTGGCGTCAGGGGCGCGGCCGACGGTCAGCGCGGTCAGGGAGCCCGTGCCCTGCCCGTCCATGCGTGCCCGCTCGTTGGCAGAGATCTCCTCCATGAGGAGCCGGGAGCGGGCCTGAGTGAAGGACGGGAAGGGTTCCTGCATCGGGAGAAGAGTAGCCATGACCTGGAAACGACGGCCGAGCCCGCGAATGAGCTGGAGGGTGAGGGTGTGGTCGGAGATGGGGCGCCGACCTCGCCGAGCGCGTCGGCAAGCGCCTTAAGGCGCCGGCTGTACTCGGCGATGGAGAGGTCGCACTGCATCATGTTGCGGAACTCGGCCTCGAGGATGATGGCGCGCCACGGTTGGTTGCCGCGGAAGAGCAGGTGGAGTTGGACCCAGACGTCGCGGGCGGTGCTCTCGGGGGACATCACGACGTCCTGGAGGTCTTCAGCGATCACCTCATACATCCAGAGTACGATGGTGATGTCGTTGGTGCGCCACATGACGCTTTTGTGGAGCGGTGCCGCGGCGACGTCGAGGTGGTGCTGGATGTTGTGGCGGCAACAGATGAAGTAGAACAGTTAGCGCCACTTGGAGTAGTTGCCGGTCTCCAGCTTGAGTTTGCGGTGGAAGTGGTGGGTGATGGAGGCAGGGAGGCTGTTGGTGGTGGAGGGGGCATCATCGGGTGTGGTAGCGCCCGAGGCGCCGAGGGTGAGGTGCGGGATCAGCTCGCTATCGGCGGTGCGCAGGGCCACCGGGGGAGGAACGAGCTCGCTGCCGGCGGTGCACAGGGCCACCGCGGGAGGACGAAAGAGGGCGGCGCTAGGGGCGACGGCCGGCCCGGGGGTTGAGGAAGAGGGCTCGGCAAGAGTCTGCTTGCCCTGATCGGTGGTGGGAGGAGCGCAAGCGGGGATGGGGGCTGGAGGTGTGGCGAGGCCAGCCGAGCGGGTGGAAGCGGGAGGTGTGTGAAGATCAGCCGAGCGGGTGCGGCGCAGGAGATGATTCATGGCGGAAGCGGAGGATCAAAGATTCTGATACCAAGTTGAATAATGGAACAATCACCACGCATTGTATTCCATCCCTCGAGGGGTATATATACAGTTACATGAGAGGGAGGGAATCATGGGGAGAGAGATCGTGAGCTACAACGGTCGTGAGCCGTGCATGCAACGCATGCGGTCATGGAGGAGAAGCACTCGGTCCGGGCCATTAGCCACGACGTGGGGCTCCTCGTGACGCGTTCCAACAGAGAGGATCGTACAGAAGGTGACATGCGCGAGGAGGAAGACGGTCGTGGTGTGGGCTGCTCGAAGGGGAACTGGGCCCTGGGCCTCTCTCTCTCAAAGAAATAACACTGGATTGAACCTTTTAAATAAAAGCCACCAGTTTTGTATTAAAGACCAGGGTAGGAAAAATAGAAAAAGAATGAAGACAAAAATAAAAATAAGCCTCTAAAATATTTCTCCTATTTATAAAAATAGGTGGGGCATTTTAGAGTAAAGAAGAATAACATGTTTAATTTGAATGTGGCCCTGTTTTAAAATAAAACAAAAGAAAAATAAATTCAAATAAGTGTGTGTTGCCACCCACAATTATTTTAAAGGGTTTTCAAATATGTTGAACATTTTTTTAAAATACCAAAACAGAAACTTCAAATTTTCCTAAAGCATTTGAAAAGAAAGGGGTTTTTGGTCCATGGTGCAAGTAGGGTTTTTGAAGGGCTCTTGTTGCACCCACACCACATTTTGCAAGATCACCCCAACACATATGCAATCACACACACCACCAAGTTGGCACCACCACACAAGATCAAACAAGAAACAAAAGGAATAAGACATCCATGATGCATGATGCACATGAAATGACAACATCACCAAGTCTCTCATCCATTCACATTGCATCACAAGGTTGCCAAACATGGAAAGGAGTACAAAGGGGGAGGAAAAGCATTAGGGCTGTCACAACACTCCCACACTACAAGAGGATCTCGACCTGAGATCTATGACTGGAAGAACTCCGGGTACTCGAAACGGAGGTGGTCCTCGCGCTCCCAAGTGGCTTCTTTGTCTGAATGGTGTGACCCTTGCACTTTGAGTAACTTGATTGACTTATTGCGGGTCTTGCGCTCAATCTCTTCAAGTATTGCTATCGGATGCTCATGGTAGGATAGGTCAGGCTGGAGGTCGATATCCTGGAGATCAACTATGCGCTTGGGAGTCTTGAAGCATCTCTGGAGTTGAGAGACGTGAAACACATCATGCACATTGGAGAAGTTGGATGGAAGCTCTAACAAATATGCAAGATCACCTCTCTTGCCAACAATTCTGAAAGGACAAACAAGGCGAGGAGCGAGCTTTTCTTTGATGCCGAAGCGTTGAGTGCCCTTCATGGGAGACACTTTTAGATACAGAAAATCATCGAGCTCAAAAGTCATGTCACGATGCTTGCTATCGTAGTAGCTCTTATGACGGGACTGAGCTGCTTTGAGATTATCCCGAATGACACGGCACATTTCTTGTGCTTCAGCAATCATGTCATTCCGAAGAATCTGATGCTCACCAGTCTCTGACCAATTGAGCGGGGTACGACACTCCCTGTTATATAGAATCTCGAATGGAGCCTTGACTGAGCTTGCTTGAAAGCTGTTGTTGTATGAGAACTCGGCAAATGGTAGGCAATCTTCCCACTTCATTCCAAAAGAACTCATGCACGCTTTGAGCATATCTTCAAGGATCTGATTGACTCTCTCAACTTGCCCACTAGTTTGAGGATGGAAAGTTGTACTAAAACGGATCTTAGTCCCATCGCAGACTGAAAGGAATCCCACAACTTGGAAGTAAAGATGCTTCCACGATCTGAAGAAATGAGCATAGGAACACCGTGCAACGAGACTATCCTTGATGTATACAACTCTGCCAGCTGAGCTCCCGAGATAGACTCTTTGACCGGTAGGAAATGAGCAACTTTGGTCAACTTGTCAATGACGACAAACATGGCATCGTTGCCTTTCTTTGACTTTGGAAACCCTGTGACAAAATCCATCTCCACATGATCGAATTTCCACTCGGTTATAGGCAAGGGATGCAGCAGACCTGTTGGACGTTGATGCTCTGCCTTCACTCTGCGACACACATCACACTCATTCACAAACTGAGCAATCTCACGTTTCATGCGAGTCCACCAGAAGGTCTGCTTCAGATCCTGATACATTTTGGAGCTTCCTGGATGTATCGAGAGAAGGGAATTATGGGCTTCATCCATGATAACTTTCCTAGGCTCTCCTTTCGGAATGACAAGGCGGTCCTCGAAGAACAAGGTATATTTGTCATCAACACGGAAGCACTTATATTACGGAATGCTCTTTGCCAAGCCAATCTTAACTTTCTTCGCCATCACATCAAGAAGTTGAGCTTGTCGGACTTGGTCTTCCAAGGTAGGAGAAATCTGGAGATTAGCAAGAAATCCCTGAGGTACTAACTGAAGGTTGAGCTTCGTGAAAGATTCACAAAGATCAGGCTGGAGAGGCTTCAGAATGAGACTATTGCAGTAAGCCTTTCTGCTCAAAGCATCTGCAATGACAGTTGCTTTGCCTGAGTGTAGTCAACGCTCGGATTATAATCTTGGATCATTTCCACCCAACGAGTTTGCCGAATATTGGGACTAGGCTGGGTGAAGATGTATTTGAGACTCTTGTGATCAGTGTAGACCTCAACATGTGTGCCCAATAAGAGATGTCTCCAAGTCATCAGAGCATGTACCACTGTCGCCAACTCAAGATCATGAGTGGGGTAACTCTTCTCACTTGGCTTCAACTGCCTCGAGGTATAAGCTACCACTTTCTTCTCTTGCATCAGAACTGTGCCAAGACCTTGAAGAGAGGCATCACAGAACACTTGATAAGGCTTGGAATCATCAGGCGGAGTCAAGACTAGAGTAGAAGTGAGCTTCTCTTTGAGTGTGTCGAAGGCCAACTGACACTCTAGAGACCAGACAAACTTCACACTCTTCTAAAGAAGGCTGGACAGAGGCTTAGCAATCTGGGAGAAGTTCCCCATGAACCTTCTGCAATAGTTTGCATGCCCGAGAAAGCTTCGAAGCCGTTTCACATTATGAGGAGGTTCCCACTCGACAATGGCATGCACCTTTGACGGATCAACTTTGATGCCCTCGGCACAAATGATGTGCCCAAGATACACAACTTCCTTCAACCAGAACTCACATTTAGAAAACTTGGCATAGAACTTATGCTCTCTTAGGTTATCAAGCACAAGCCAGAGATGTTCTTCATGCTCTTCCTCAGTTTCAAAAAAGACCAGAATGTCATCAAGATACAGCAAGACAAATTCATTCTTGAATGGGGAGAAGATATAATTCATCATCCGACAAAAGGTCGGTGGAGCATTGGCAAGACCACAAGACATCACTGTGTACTCATAAGAGCCAAAGCTTGTCCTGAAAGCAGTCTTGGGAATGTCTTCTTCATGAATGTGAATCTGATGAAAGCCCATCCGGAGATCAAGCTCACAGAAAATCTTTGCCCCTTTCAATTGCGCCAACAATTCATTGATGTTGGGAAGTGGATACTTGTTTCTGATCGTCTTCTTTTCAATGGACGGTAATCGACACGGAGTCGGTTCGTTCCATCCTTCCTCTTGATAAAGATAATTCCACAACCCCAAGGAGATGAGCTTGGTCTGATCAGACCCAGACGCTCCTGCTCATACAGCTGCTTCTTCAACTCTTTCAGCTCTTCTGGACCTAGTTTATATGGTCGCTTGCGTACTGGTTCAGTTCTCGGTTCAATCTCAATTACAAACTCAACTTCCGAGTGTGGAGGCATTCTAGGAAATTCTTTCAGAAAGACATCTTCATACTCACATACCACTGGGACTTGAGAAATTGGAGAGATCTCACCCTTCTCATTCAAGGAAAACAGACGGATCGTGTCATCACGCGCAACAAAGAGAATCACGTCCTCCGAAGGATGAGTTAGCTTGACTTTCTTTTGCTTCACAATCAATATACGCCTTGTTCATCACTAGTCAATCCATACCAAGGATCAGATCAATATCGGACTTGCCAAGGACAACTGGAGAAGCCAAAAACGAATAGGTGCCATCTTGACAGAGAGATCACGAACAAACCCATTCGAAGTCATTTGCATGGCCGGAGAAATGATTTTAAACGTCCTAAGATCATGCTTTGCAAAAAAAGGCCTCGAAATGAATGAATACGATGCACCAGAATCAAATAAAACCTTTGCAGAAAAATCATTAACCAATAGATTACACATGATCACATATGAGGAGTTCTCTGCTTCTGCTGCATTCACCATATTAAGTCTCACAAACTTGGGATTGAACTTCACCATTGCATTGCGTGGAGGCTTGACTGGAGGAGGATGAGCAAGACGCTGCTGAGTGGTGCACTTGTTAGAGTAATGACCCTTCTGTCCACACTTGTGACAAGTCACCTCTAACAGCGGATGGAATTGCACTTGAGGATTCCCTTCCTTATACTATTGAAACCTCTGCTGGAAAGCTGGGTAGGGTGGGTGGGAAGAACCACGACCACCTGACTGCTTGAACTGCTGAATCTGCCGAGGAGGAGGAGACACCTAATATTTCTGCTGCTTCTGAAGCACCTGAGTTGAGGACGAGGAACTGGAATCTCGGAAGCGCTTCCTTGAATTCTCCACTTTGAGCAAAGCCGCTTCAGCCCTGAGAGCCAAGTTGTAGAACTTATCGAACTCATCGGGATCGTGCAAGGCAAGGGCCAACTGCAAGTCTTCCTTCAGACCACCTCTACACTGATAAATCTTGCTCTTTCGATCTGGGATGTCCTATTTAGCATACCGAGCCAGCTCCTGGAACTCGACATTGTACTTGTACACAGATGATCCTCCTTTCTTCAAGCATCTGAACTTCTCACGCATCTCTTCCACGAAGCTAGCTAGAATATAGTGAGCCCTGAAATCCCTACATAAATCATCCCAGCTGATCAATCTGTCGCCTATGGAATCCTTCAATTGTTGCCACCATTGTGCTGCCTGACCCTTGAGCTGAAAAGTTGCAAACTTGACGAAGTCCTCTGGTCGCACATTACTGCACTCGAAGTGCTTGTTCATGTCACGAATCCAATCATCAGCATCGAATGGCTAGTCACAAGAAGTGAAGGACTTTGGCTGGTTCACCAGGAATTGATTCAGAGTTGCAAACTGATGTCCACCATAGTTGAAATTGCCCTGTTGGTGATTGTTCCTCTCTTGCAACAACTGAAGTAACATCTGAGTGGTTGCATTGGTTGCAGCCATCACCGCTTGCCATGCCTCTGGAGGAGGAGGCGGTGGCGGTGGAGGCAGAGGAGGGGGTGGTGGAGCATCAGCACTCTCATGACCTGGATTCTGGCAAGTTGGTGGAGCCATCCTGGAGACGGACAACAACGTTAGCCCAGATCAAAATTGAAAGACTAAGCTAAATCAACACATAGAAATATCTAAACAAGAATACTTAGCAATTGCAGTCGAACTGTAATTAGTAAGGATGCTTCCTCAAAGTAACTGACAACAACATCTGATTCAAAGCCACTCGAAAACCAAGTATGTGCTAGGATTGCTCGAAACAAATGTATAACAAAGATTCCATCCGATATCGTCGTTGATATGATCGCACGGGCTCGATCCTACAGTAGCCATCATGTGCAAGGCAGTGCACACGACATATGAAGCATCCTCGAGTTGTAGCAAGCTACAAGGACTCTTTAAGACACAACGAGAACCGCTGTAAGATGACCGTGAACAAACGAATCCACTGAATGTCGAATCCCAACCTCACATCATGCATCTGTTGGAAGATTGTCCTATAAGTAACTACCTGAGTTCCCACCTAAGAACTCCCAAATTTCTGGTCATGCAATCTGGTCCACGGATACAAGGAGTAATATATCACTCAACTCATATACTAACCCGTCCAGTGTATCACATCCGTCAACACATAACCAGAATCTCGGAAACTCATCTATCTCAGATCCTCATAATCACAATGATACTAAGTATGGTGATACATCCGGACCTATCTGCACCAGTACAAGGTAAGCGAGACTCCTCTCGCCACTACTAGTATTGAAGCAATTTCGAACATCCTTCGTCCTGAGATACTAAGAAATCTAAATGATAATGATGTGCTCAAGAATTCCCAGGATCTCAATTCCCCGGAATAAAATCAACACAACAGGAGGCACCAAGACAGAACTCCGTCACATCGATATCATATAGATTCCAAAATATCCGTGTGATCCTAAAACATTTTGATCGAAAATAAGAGTACAATTAAAATTTCCTAAGTCGTGAACCTGACCACAGCATAGAAGAGGAGAAAAAAGAAACCTACTCTCCGATATAACTAAGACTCAAAATAGTTTTTGCTAGACTCGACTCGGCCAAGTTCGATCACACAAAGGCTCCTATGGTCGTAAGGGTCTGATTACCAACTTGTAACGACCAATATACGACACTTTCCTTATTTGGGGACGAGGCCTTGATCTCGCAATCTCTGGCGTTAGCTAGACGAATGCTTATGACAACAACCCTTCCCCTGCAACGCACCAGAAGAATGCTGAAAGCACTCCCCAGTAATGAGACTAGAAGAATGTTGTTGATGGCCCACCAGCGCGTGGGTTCGCAGCAGTTTTCGAGGGTAGAGTATTCGACCCAATTTTTTGATAAGCCTCAGGACGTGAGAGTATACTCTCAAGTATTAGAAGCTGAATTTGTCAGATTCAACCACACCTGAAAGATTAGTATCTGCAAGCACAGTAGTAACAGCAAAGTAGTATGATAACAACGGTGTCAGAAACGATCTGTTGACGGCAGACTATTCCTAACAATTGTATCAATGGTGCCTTCGTTGCCGCGTCGACGAAAGTTGTCAATTCCCATCAACGGTAGGTGAACCAACAGTGTAGCAGGTAGCAGCAGTGTAACGAGCAATAGCAGTGGCAAGGAACAACAGTAGTGACAGCAGTAGCAAGTAGCAACAGTAGCAAGCGACAGTAGCAACAGGAGGAGAGCAAGACAAGTAACAGTAGTAGCAAAAGTAGTAGCAGCAGCAACAGAGCAAAACAAGTAATAGCAGCAGTAGGACAAACTCGTAGGCAATGGGTCGGTGATTTGTTTGGATGATATTCATCATGCAACAGCTATAACACGGAGAGATAAGTGGCTAGCTCCCGTTCGTCAATGTGATGTAGGCATGCATTCCGTGTGTCGTCATACGTGCTTAGGGAAAAGAACTTGCATGACATCTATTGTCCATCCCTCCCGTGGTAGCGGGGTCCAAAAGGAAACTACGGGATATTAAGGTTCTCCTTTTAATAAAGAACCGGACCAATGCATTAGCACTTGGTGAACACATGAACTCCTCAAACTATGGTCATCACCGGGAGCGGTTCCGATTATTGTCACTCCGGGGTTGCCGGATCATAACACATAGTAGGTAACTACAACTTGCAAGATCAGATCTAAAACACACATATATTGGTGACAACATAATAATTTCATATCTGAAATCATGGCACTCGGGCCCTAGTGACAAGCATTAAGCATGGCAAAGTAGTAGCAACATCAATCCCAGAACATAGTGGATACTAGGGATCAATCCCCATCAAAACTAACTCGATTACATGATAGATCTCATCCTACTCATCACCGCCCAGCGAGCCTACGAATAGATTACTCACGAACGACGAAGAGCTTCATGGAATTGGAGAGGGAAGAAGGTTGATGATGATGGCGACGATTTCCCCTCTCCGGAGGCCAAGACGGACCCCAGATCTGCCCTCCAGATGAAGAACAGGAGGTGGCGGCGCCTCTGTATCAAAAACACAACGAAAACTTCTCTTTTTATTTTTTCTGGGACGAAAGGCAACTTATAGAGCTGGAGTTGGGGGCGGAAGGTGCCTGTGGGCCCCACAAGCCTGCCCACCGCCACCAGGGGGTGGTGGCGGGGTAGGGGCTTGTGGCCCACTGGCCCACCCCTAAGGTGGAACTTGGCGCAGATATTTTTGATATTTTCCAAAACTTCTCCTCGTAAATTTTCAGGACGTTTGGAGAACTTTGATTTCCGCACAAAAATAACACCAAGGCAATTCTGCTGAAAACAGCGTCAGTCCAGGTTAGTTCCATTCAAATCATGCAAATTAGAGTCCAAAACAAGGGCAAAAGAGTTTGGAAAAATAGATATGATGGAGACGTATCAACTCCCCCAAGCTTAAAACCTTGCTTGTCCTCAAGCAACTCAGTTGACAAACTGATAGAGAAAGAAAAACTTTGATAAACTCTGTTTGATCTTGTTGTTGCAACTATGTCAAACTCATAACGAGAATTTCAGCATGATCACAAGTTAACCACATAAGCAAATGACACAAAGGTCTCACGGTAAACTAATATCAATGGCATAATCAGCTAACGAGCTAATAATAATGAGTTTCAAATACCAACACTTCAATCAAAACAATCATGAAGCAATATGAATAGGTGGTATCTCGCTAGCTCTTTCTGAGACCGCAAAACATAAATGCAGAGCACTTTCAAAGATCAAGGGCTGACTAAACATTGTAATTCATAGCAACGAAGATCCAGTCATAGTCATACTCAATATCAATCAAAGGCAAAGCATAAAAATGACAGAGGTGCTCTCTAATTGGTGCTTATATAAGAGGAGGATGACCCGGCAGGAAAATGAATAGACAGGCCCTTTGTAGAGGGAAGCATTGATTTGCAGAGGTGCCAGAGCTCAAGCTTTGAAAACAGAGATAATAATTTTGGGTGGCATGCTTTCATTGTCAACGCAATGACCAAGAGTTCTCAATATCTTCCATGCTACTCATGCTATAGGCGGTTCCCAAACAGAAAAGTAAAGTTTTAACTCCCCCATCACCAATCAATCACACTCCACGGCTAGCCGAATCCCCGGGTACCATCCATACTAACATCAATCCGGGGGGAGTCTTGCTTTACAGTTATGTTTTCGATTTAAGTGTGGAACTGGGCATCCCAAATACCGACCCCTTTCTCATGAATGACTGTGAATAAACACATGTCGAGGATAACATGCCTAACATGGAAGATACCAATAGCCCTCTGTCACCACATGAGCGGTTCGGGCATGCAAAACAGATTATTTCTTGAAGGTTTAGAGAGTGGCACATGCAAATTTACTTGGAACGGCAGGTAGATACCGCAAATAGGTAGGTATGGTGGACTCTCATGGAAAAACTTTTAGGTTTATGGAAGTGGATGCACAAGCAGTATTCCCGCTTAGTACAAGTGAAGGCTAGCAAAAGACTGGGAAGCGACCAACTAGAGAGCGACAATAGTCATCAAGATGCAATGAGTTTGACTAACATTGAATGCAAGCATGAACAGGATATAAATCACCATGAATACGAACATCATAGAGGCTATGTTGATTTTGTTTCAACTACATGCATGAACATGCGCCAAGTCAAGCCACTTGAAACATTCAAAGGAGAATACCATCCTATCATACTACATCATAGTCATATCAAAATCTATATTGGCATTCAAGACAAACCATTATAAGCTCTCAGCTAAATAAGCATGGCATCAGAAACTATGATCTCTAAGTTGTCATTGCAAACATGGTTCTCTCACAACAAAGCTAAATCTGGGTCGACAAGCTAGTCATATTTACAAAAACAAAATAGATAGAGTTCATACCAGCTTTTCAGTCTCACTCACTTCATCATATATCATCATTGTTGCCTTTCATTTGCACGATCGGACGATGAAAACGATAATAAGCGCATTGGACTAAGCTGAATCTGCAGGCAAACACAAAGGAGAAGACAAAATAATATGGCTCTTTGAAAGCTAAACATGTAAGCATGCAAGAACCAATAAACATTGTAACCAATATCTTCTACCTTGACACAAAGAAAAAGAAAACTATTTACACGGGAAAGCTCCCAAGAAGCAAAAGAAGAAAGAAAAATCTTTTTGGGTTTTCTCAAAAGGACACAAAACAAGAAAACAAGAAAATGGAAAGAAACTAGCATGGATAATACAGTGGCGGAGTGTAAACACCGGCTAACAAAGTGAAAGCATAAGCATGAATGTAAAGTCGGTGAGAACACATACTCCCCCAAGCTTAGGCTTTTGGCCTAGCTTGGTCTACTCCCATGGATGATCCTGGCGAAACCCAAAGTCATAATGGGTGTTATACGGGAGTGCTGTAGCCACTGCCTGAATAGCCACTGCCTGAATGGAGCAAGGTATAGTGGGCACTCCGGGATCACCAAGTTTCTTAGGAGTTCTACCTTTGAAAGTGTAGTTGGCAAGCATGGTGGAGATCTCAAGATCTGGTATCTTCCATTTATTAGTCACGATATCTTTCATGTACTTGGCATACAGAGACATCTTGAGCATATCAGTTAACCGCATCTGCAAAAAGACGGGTCTTATCATCTCAACGAAGCGCTCAAAATCCTCATCATCCTTTTTCTTGGATGGCTTAGGAGGAAAGGGCATAGGTCTCTAAACCCATGGCTCTCTTTCTTTACCATACTTCCTAGCAGAGAAGTCATTCTTGTCATATCTCTTAGGTTGTGGATTATCAGGATTAACCGTAGGTTCAATCTCCACATCCTCATCATTGCTAGGTTGAGCATTATTATGAAAATCACTGTCCATATTGTCACCAGGTTCATGTTCATCTCCTGATTGTGTTTCTGCATCAGACGCAGAAATATCATTAGGTTCTTCAGGTGTGACAGTATTTGGTGAACTGGCGTGCAGGTTCCTATTGTCCTTCTTCTTATCCTTAGGATGACTAGGTGTATCAACATTGATTCCTTGAGAATCTCGATCAATTCTCTTAGGATGACCTTCAGGATACAAAGGTTCCTGAGTCATTTTGCCTCCTCTAGTAATGACTTTGACAGAGTTGTCATTTAATTCATTGAGCAGGTCATTCTGAGCTTTAAGTACTTATTCTACCTGAGTAGTAATCATAGAGGCATGTTTACTCAGAAGCTTCAGATCGTTGACATTTCTGTCTATGCAAGCACTTAAAGGGCTAAGCATACGAGTACTTTGTTCCAAATGTCTGCTAACATAATCATTGAAACTCTGTTGTTTGGCAACAAAGTTGTCAAATTCATCAAAGCATAGGGTAGCAGGTTTATCAAAAGGAATATCACTCTCGTCAAACCTACGCAGAGAATTCACTTCCACTACCTGTATCGGGTTATCGAGACCGTGGATCTCTTCGATAAGTGGTAGATTTTTGACATCTTCAGATCTAATGCCTTTCTCTTGCATATATTTCTTGGCTTCTTGCATATCTTCGGGACTGAGGAATAGAATACCTATTTTCTTAGGAGTTGGCTTAGGAGGTGGTTCGGGAATAGCCCAAGCATTATCGTTGATCAAGAGATTATTCAAGAGGGTCTCAGCTTGTTCTACAGTTCGTTCCCTAAAAACACAACCGGCACAACTATCTAGGTGGTCTCTAGAGGCATCGGTAAGTCCGTTATAGAGGATATAAAGTATCTCGTTCTTCTTAAGAGGGTGATCAGGCAAAGCATTTTGTAGCTGGATGAGCCTCCCCCAAGCTTGTGGAAGACTCACTTCTTGGAGTTGAGCAAAGTTGTATATTTCCTGCAAGGCAGCTTGCTTCTTATGGGCAGGGAAATATTTCTCACAAAAGTAATAGACCATCTCCTGGGGACTACGCACACATCCAGGAGCAAGAGAGGTGAACCAGGCTTTAGCATCATCCTTTAGAGAGAAAGGAAACAACTTAAGGATATAGTAGTGGCGGATCTTCTCCTCATTAGTGAAAAGGTTGGGTATTTCGGATAGTTTGGCAAGATGGGCTATGACCGTCTCAGACTCATAACCGTGAAAAGGATCAGATTCGACTAGAGAGATTATCTCAGGGCCGACAGAGAATTTATAATCCTTATCGGTGACAAAGATAGGCGAAGTGGCAAACTTCTGGTCATTTTTCATCCTAGCTTCCTGAGATTTTTTCCTTCCACTTGAGAAGTAATTTCTCAACGTCATAGGCATCCTTACATGCAAGAAAATCCTCAGCTATCTCTCCCTCCATAACGTAACCCTTAGGTATAACAGGCAAGTCATATCTAGGAGAGCTAGATCTAGCAGGAGCAAAAGCAGGTTCTATCTCAATAGTAACGGTAGTTTCAGATGCATCACGAGCATTGGCAGTAACTCTAGCAATATGAGCATGAAGGAACACTCCTAGTGGAACATCAGGCAAAGGAGTATCTCTAGCAGTATCAAGCATAACATCATCAGGCAAAATAGCATCTCTAGCATCATCAGGCAAAGCAGTATCAAGCATAGCATCTCTAGCAGTATCAAGCATAGCATCTCTAGCAGTATCAAGCATAGCATCATCAGGCATAGTATCAAGCATAGCATCTCTAGCAGTAGTATCACAAGCATCATCAAGCACAGGCGACATATCAAGATTTCTAGCAGGAGGTGATGTCGCAAACTTACTCATAACTGAAGGTGAATCAAGTGCAGAGCTAGATGGCAATTCCTTACCTCCCCTCATAGTTGAGGGCAAGAATTTGGTCTTCAGATCCTTCAGATTCTTCATAGTATTCAGCAAATATAAATCCCAAGTTACTCAGAGAATATAGCAATACCTCCCCGGCAACGGCGCTAGAAAAATGTTGATCCCGCAATCTCTGACGTTAGCTAGACGAATGCTTATGACAACAACCCTTCCCCAGCAACAGCACCAGAAGAATGCTGAAAGCACTCCCCAGTAATGAGACTAGAAGAATGTTGTTGATGGCCTACCAGCGCGTGGGTTCGTAGCAGTTTTCAAGGGTAGAGTATTCGACCCAATTTGTTGATAAGCCTTAGGAGGTGAGAGTATACTCTCAAGTATTAGCAGCTGAATTTGTCAGATTCAACCACACCTGAAAGATTAGTATCTGCAAGCACAGTAGTAACAGCAAAGTAGTATGATAACAACGGTGTCAGAAACGATCTGTTGACGGCAGACTATTCCTAACAATTGTATCAATGGCGCCTTCGTTGCCGCGTCGACGGAAGTTGTCAATTCCCATCAACGGTAGGTGAACCAACAGTGTAGCAGGTAGCAGCAGTGTAACGAGCCATAGCAGTGGCAAGGAATAGCAGTAGTGACAGCAGTAGCAAGTAGCAACAGTAGCAAGCGATAGTAGTAGCAACAGTAGTAGTAGCAGCAGCAGGGCAAGACAAGTAACAGCAGTAGCAACAGTAGTAGCAGCAGCAGCAGTGCAAAACAAGTAACAGCAGCAGTAGGACAAACTCGTAGGCAATGGGTCGGTGATTTGTTCGGATGATATTCATCATGCAACAGCTATAACACGGAGAGATAAGTGGCTAGCTCCCGTTCGTCAATGTGATGTAGGCATGCATTCCGTGTGTCGTCATACGTGCTTAGGGAAAAGAACTTGCATGACATATATTGTACATCCCTCCCGTGGTAGCGGGGTCCAAAAGGAAACTGCGGGATATTAAGGTTCTCCTTTTGATAAAGAACCGGACAAACGCATTAGCACTTGGTGAACGCATGAACTCCTCAAACTATGGTCATCACCGGGAGTGGTTCCGGTTATTGTCACTCCGGGGTTGCAGGATCATAACACATAGTAGGTAACTACAACTTGCAAGATCGGATCTAAAACACACATATATTGGTGACAACATAATAATTTCAGATCTGAAATCATGGCACTCGGGCCCTAGTGACAAGCATTAAGCATGGCAAAGTAGTAGCAACATCAATCTCAGAACATAGTGGATACTAGGGATCAATCCCCATCAAAACTAACTCGATTACATGATAGATCTCATCCTACTCATCACCGCCCAGCGAGCCTACGAATACATTACTCACGAACGACGAAGAGCTTCATGGAATTGGAGAGGGAAGAAGGTTGATGATGACGATGGCGACGATTTCCCCTCTCTGGAGCCCAAGACAGACTCTAGATCTGCCCTCCAGATGAAGAACAGGAGGAGGCGGCGCCTCCGTATCGAAAACGCGACAAAAACTTCTCTTTTTATTTTTTCTGGGACGAAAGGCAACTTATAGAGCTGGAGTTGGGGGCGGCAGGTGGGTGTGGGCCCCACAATCCTGCCCACCGCCAACAGGGGGTGGTGGCGGGGCAGGGGCTTGTGGCCCACCCCTGAGGTGGAACTTGGCGCAGATATTTTTGATATTTTCCAAAACTGCTCCCTGTAAATTTTCAGGACGTTTCGAGAACTTTGATTTCTGCACAAAAATAAAACCAAGGCAATTCTGCTGAAAACAGCGTCAGTCCAGGTTAGTTCCATTCAAATCATGCAAATTAGAGTCCAAACAAGGGCAAAAGAGTTCGGAAAAGTATATACGATGGAGACGTATCAGGCCTCAAAAGGGGAAAGGGTCGCATCTAAGCATATCGCAAGTAGGATAACATTGCCAATACATAAACAGAGACATGAGTATAAGATTCGGCTTACACTCGCCACATGCTAGATTACAATCCACGCAAAGCATTCATTATTCATACATAAGACAGGGTCCGACTACAGACAAGATAAACGGCAAAACATGCTATCCCATCTTGCTAGTCCCATGATCACGACCATGTGCCTCTAGTCCTTGGTATACGTCACATACAGCATGCCACTGTCTTCGTCGAACTCCCACCTCAGCTGGGTATCCTCTGGAATACCTGCATCTGGGGTACCTCTACCTGTGGGTGTTTGTAGTAAACCGTAAGCCACGAGGACTCAGCAATCTCATGACCTTGGTATCGAGTCTAACCAATTTAAATGGGTGAGGTAGGTTAAGTGTTTGAGTTTGCAGCAAACTAAGCATACATGGTGGCTATCATACGAACAACAGAATAAACATGTGGTGGTCTACGTAAGACGGTCGAAGACTAGAATGATCACTAAGTGATACTGAATACCTACCTACGTCATTCATAACCCCACCGTGTTCTCGATCAGAGAAGGATCTCTGAAAGAAATAGTCACGGTTACGCACTCAGTTTGCAAGTTTTATTTGAATTACTTTAAGTTGTCTAGAGCCGAATATTAATAAATATTCATGTTTGCCACATAACCGGGGGCACGGCTTTCCGAAAGATTAAACCCTGCAGGGGTGCTCCAACTAGTCCATCACAAATTACCACAGGCCGCATAGTAATCCTCTACCACGAAACTCGTGATCTAGTCGGATTCCTTAGAGGAAAACCTCAACTCTGAGAAGACCCAAAGTCTCACCAGAATCCTAATGCACAAGATATATCGCTAGCGTAAGACAAGTTCGGCAAGACCTCCCAACGTGTTGGCGATCCCGATAGGAGCCGTGTATCTCGTTCTCGGGACACGACGGATGAGCACTACGTACACTGGCCAGATAGACATCCCCGAGTTGCCCGGGTGGCCCCGCAAGTGGCTCTGGTTTGGACCAACGCTCATGAGCAGCACTAGCCCGGGGGTTGATTAGATTCCTCGGGGTAGCTATTCCCTATATTTTTTATTATTCAGTTAGTAGCAAATGAGCACCAAAGTTTTGTCCTACCACACAAGTCTTAACGCTAAACGATTTATCGAGGGGGTCCCCATTACAACCCCGAACATGTTAGGAGCGCTCAGTTATGGAACAAAACACCGGTAGCCGAAACTAAGGTGGCAACAACGGAACAAATCACCAGGCAAAAGGCTAGGCCTTCCGTTATTACCAAGTATATAGGTGCATTAATTACATAGAAATTAAATATGATGATAACAAATGCCCATGTTATCACATGGAACAGCTGTCACCTGCAACTAGCAAAGCTAACAATCAGCGGTTGAGTAAGCATAACTTAGCCAAAAAAAACATTTGCTAGAAGCGGAGGTGTTTGAGGTTTCATGGCAATGTTTGATGGCCTATATATCATGTGGTAGGCAGCGGAGATGAAACGAAGAAAGCGTAACACTAAGCAAAACAAAGCTAGAAGCGGTGTCAAGGTCATGATCATCTTGCGTGTGATTTCTTCAGAGTGGAACTGATCCTGATCCTCCTGCACGAACTCACCGGACTCTTCGAACTCGTTTCCGGTCCCAATAGCTACCCAAAATAAAACAAGCAGGAAATAAATACCAACAAGAAGATGATGCCACGGACATAATGATGCAAGCATGCACTACCTCTAACCATGCACATGAACCACCCTACACCGATAAAACTATTGCTACCTCACCACAAGGGTACTTTCTATAAAAATGCTCAAAACAAAAAACCGGTACCACCATTGGATTCCTTGGGATTTTCTACCCCAAATCCATATATCATACTACCCATGTTGCATTCAGAAAAACATCACAAACAATGAAAGAAAAATTAGCACAGATCAAACTACAACATATTGAGAACAGGGTTGTTCGTGGGCCTGCCCAATTTGGCAAGTCCATATGTGGACATTTCTAGAAATGGAAATATTCCTATTTAACACAAAGAGTTACACAACCAATAAAAAAATAACAGGAAATATATGATAAGTTGGGGGACCCACCTGGAAGTGGCCTGGGGCCCATCACTGGATGACATGTGCGCCCCTATAGCCCACTGTCAGCCACACACTCACACACAACACTCAACACAACACACTCACACTGGAAATACCTCAACAAAAATAGGTGCAGGGGGGATTTGAACCCTGCATCTCTAGCCAAAACACACATACCACTACCATTGCGCTACACTAGTATAGCTTCTCTAGAAGGGGCCGAAGGCCTCATGTACTGAGCCATGCCACTGCTACACTATGGCATAAAACGAAAATAAAAAGGGGCAAGGGGGATTCAAACCCATGACCCCCTGGTGCGGCGCGGTGCTCACAACACTGAGCTAGGAGGGGGAGGTCTGAAATCAAATAGGTTCGTCTCCCCTTATGCTCAGGCCACGAGCCTTCTCCTACCTCCACACCGAACCGCAGAGGAGGAAGGAGTTGACGCCGGCGAAAGGTGAGGCGTCTACGGTGGCGAGGATCTACCGGCGGGGGTGAGGAAACCCTCGGGGGTTCCATTCCTGGGGCTACGAGACCCTAAGGAGCAGGGCACACTGGAGGCTACAAGCTCGAGCAGAGCTTGTCTTGGCAGGCGATGCGGACATTACGGTGGCTACGGCGAGGCTATGCTCAGGGGAACACATGCGGGAAGGGTAGGTGCTCACCGAGGTGGGTCGAAGAGGACATCGAGCATGGAGAAGAAGCGGTTCGACGCTGCAGCTATGTGCAGGTTCCCTTCTGTGTCCGACGGGGCCGAGCACGGACTCCTCGGGGTGATGGCCCTCCGGCCACCCTACCGGCGGGAACGGGTCGAGGGAGGCTCCGGCAACTTCGCGGCCATTTGGAACTCCCCAAAGGAGCTACCGCAACGAGGGAGACGGTGGGGACGTGACAAGCAAGTCTGTTTCTCTGAACTTACTTAAGCTCCCCCTCTCTGAACTTACTTACCAGAGGGAGAAGAAGGAGGGAAGAGAAGATGGCGGCAGCAAGGCGGAAGAGCATGCAACCCTAGTCCATAGGGGCTCCTAAATAGCCCCATCCCCACGCTTCTGGCTGTATGATGTTGGCTGGGGAGCATTAGTGGTGGGGGAGAGGATCGTACAGAGGGTGTCGGCATTCTCGAAATGGGGGTACCCACACATGCATGCTTGCGGCCGAGGGCTGGCCCACTTCATCAACACAAAATCGATTGGAACGGCACCAACCGGGACAAGGCCCTCGCGAGGGGCTGAGCCTCGCGAGGAAGAGCGACATCAAGACCCACCGGGGGCCTCCTCATGACCCCTCCGGAGCTGCGGATATTCCGAGGCAAGGTCGGGCCTCAGGAGTCAAGGGTGACGCCAGGGAAGAACGGGCGGGCAGCAGATGGCAGGACTGGACAGTTTCCCCTTTAGTGCAAAGGAGATGGGAGCATACCAGGGCCCCAATGGCATCTTCGAAAGGTTTCCTTCCGGTGCAACAATACCACGGCCGCCCGCCGGCAGGACGGGCGTCATCCCTACGCCCACCTCTATAGCGCTGGCAGCTACTTTGCAGGCGAAGACCACGGCCGCCCGCCGGCAGGACGGGCGTCATCCCTGCGCCCACCTTTACAGCGTTGGCAGCTACTTTGCAGGCGAAGACCACTTTTGACAGGGGAAGCATGTTCCCTTGTCCCCCATCGAAACTGGCCGTTTTGGGATCCTTTCCCGCCAACGATAAGGGAAGAGGACTCGGGCCTCCACTATAAATAGAGAGGGTAGGCTACTTGAGAGAGGGATCAGACTGGACGAGGAGAGTTCATTCCAACCATAGGGCAACACACCTAGCCACTTGGCCTCCGGAGGCTCGCGAGCATTGTACTAGTTCATCCACCAACCTCTGCGAGAGACAATCCACCAAAAGCAGGAGTAGGGTTTTACGCTTCGCATCGGCATGAACTTGGGTAAACTATTGCGTTCTGTGTTCCCCACCCCATCGAGTGAGTCCTTTGCCGTTTCCATCGAGTAGCGGGCTAGGTAAGGTCGAGCCGGGAGCGATCGCCGTACACGCGCCTGTGCTTGAATCCTTAGGGTTTTGCGGAGCCCGAAATCCGACAAAAGCCACTAGTTTTGGATTAAAGGCGAGGGTAGGAAAAATAGAAAAAGAATGAAGACAAAAATAAAAATAAGCCTCTAAAATGTTCCTCCTATTTGTAAAAATAGGTGGGGGCATTTTAGCGTAAAGAAGAATAACATGTTTAATTTTAATGTGGCCCTATTTTAAAATAAAACAAAAGGAAAAATGCGTTGAACATTTTTTTAAAGGCCAAAACAGAAACTTCAAATCTGCCTAAGGTATTTGAAAAGAAAGGGGTTTTTGGTCCATGGTGCAAGAAGTTTTTTTGAAGGGCTCTTGTTGCACCCACACCACATTTTGCAAGATCACCCGAACACATATGCAATCACACACACCACCAAGTTGGCACCACCACACAAGATCAAACAAGAAACAAAAGGAATAAGACATGCATGATGGATGATGCACATGAAATGACAACATCACCAAGTCTCTCATCCGTTCATATTGCATCACAAGGTTGCAAAAGATGGAAAGGAGTACAAAGAGGGAAGGAAAAGCATTGGGGCTATCACACGGGAGGTCGCTGATGCGGTCCGGACCAGACTCCTCTTCCTGATCCTCGGTTCCAGCGAGGGCACCCACGCCGCTTCCAACCGCTACCGCAAAACCCCAGAGGAGCGTGTCGCCGGTGGCGCGAGCCTCGCCATCTTGGTGCTCGGGGCACTGGGCTGAATCTCCATCTCCGTCTCCATTGCTTGGTTCGCGTCACCTACGAGAAGCGCTCTGTACGGTGTGGATCTGGACAGATGGTTAGGTCTTCACTACGGCAGATCCGGACAGCTAAAAGTTATATAACTATGCTTTTTTAATGTTTGGATTGACACATTTTCGTGCCCTTGTGTGATGGAGATTCTTGAGCTGCAGAGGCATGGTTCCATTTGTAGTAAAGTCATGGTCGTGCACTAGAATTTTAGAAGTGGCTGTGCACGGGCTTGTAGCCACTGCGTGCACAATTTTGCAAGCATTATCACAATAATAGGTTTTACCTTCTTATCTTAGGTGAGAGGCGGCATTCGTGGCTCTCCCATGGTGCACGTCTTTCATCGGTGAAACTCAACGGGGGCATTGATCTTCAGACCTCTCGGGCACGCTTCTTCAATG
Organism: Hordeum vulgare subsp. vulgare; assembly: GCF_904849725.1. Classification (NCBI taxonomy): domain Eukaryota; kingdom Viridiplantae; phylum Streptophyta; class Magnoliopsida; order Poales; family Poaceae; genus Hordeum; species Hordeum vulgare. The sequence goes on along the minus strand of NC_058520.1, from coordinate 292,378,067 downwards.
GGAAGGGTGTTGGATATCATTGTGATGTGACACTGTTTCCATGCGTGCGTTGGCTGTACAGGCACGGTTCCGTGTGTACCAAAGCCACGGCCGTTTACTACAATACTAACAGTGATTGTGCACGGGCATAGGAGAAGAACAATGAGCACTGCTTTGTCTTTGCGCAGAAGCATTGTCATTCAACATAGTGACAATAGCACTTATGAGTTTAGTTGTGAGATCAAATTGTCGACATAATTTTTGTAATAGAGTCATGAGATGGTGCCGAAGCATCACTCAAATGTGCAGAAAACAACTGAAATGAACATTTGTAATTCAACACGGTTATATCTACTAAAGTGATGAACATAAACATTAGACCATTTTTAACTCTGAATTTAAACCACTGTCTAGCTGGACATGATAATATATTTAGTATATATTACCACCTCCTATCATAATTATATAGTAAAACGCATCGTGCAGTCTGCTGGGTAGGACACTACCAGGACACTATTCAGGAGAGATCATTGATTATAAGGCGCGGTAAGCTCATATATCGCATTCTTGGCTAGTGCTTTTCAATCGTGATCAGGACAACTGAGCCAACCCTCAGTTGAGATTCTTCTACAAAATCCGAAAACCCTGTTACTTTCATTCTTCCATCAGCTTGTATCGAGTAAGTCGTCTTAACATCGATTTCATCATTGATCTGTACAAGGCTTACAGCACTTCTTGGCGCAAGGTAGAGAATCTTGGCCTTCATTGTTTTTACAATAGGTGATGGAATTCTGTGCAGATTGTTATGATGGAGAAGCAGCATTTTTTTAGCACACACACAAAACAACTTAATTACTAGTGAAAATTAGAAGTAGGTCAAAACAAATAAAAATGACTTACTAGCCCGCCAGTTGTGATATTTGTGACGTTGAGACGATGGACAAATGGTATTGTTGGGAAGTCGTGGACGTTGAAGAGAAAGTAAATAAGGTCTCCCATTTGTCTATATGACAGTTCTAACCCTGGTGTATGGACTATCATGTTGATGTATTCTTTCTCCCAGGCATTAAGTTCATCTAGATCTAAATAAATAAAAACTTGTTATGCCAATTTGCTTAAAGTAATAATGGCGTGGAAAAGTACAAGAAGTTATACCGAGAGAGAATCTTTGGATTCAGTTAGTGCAGTTAAAGGCATAGGTGATAGTATTGCTAATGTTTTATTTAAAATCACAAGTAGCTTTGAATAGTTGTCTGAATAGTTTTGTGTATATGAAATTTAAACAAAGGGGTAGGAGCATTAATATTAATTGAAACAAGGTACATTGCCAAAATAAAAATCATATCGTAGATCAGAAGTTGTTGTAGGGGTAGATGAAAACCATACCAACTGATGGTTTTGGTTGTGCTCTGTGACCTCCTCGACATTCACTGAGTCTCAGATCAATTCGAATAGAGAGACCTTTGCCATCTAAGTTTATGATGATGATATCTTGTTGGCGAAGGTCATAATCACTCATTAACTTTGTCCAGCGAGGTCCATGAATTTTAGACTTGACAATTTCATTAGTGATGTTTACTTCATATGAGAGATTTTCATTTGTCAAAATCACGGGGTTCTTAATTTTTCTTTCTTCTTCTAGAGCTCGTTGCTTCCATTGGTTCACTAAGGAAACCATGTGCTACCTACATTAGCATGGTATGTACTGCAAAAAAATTAAAATACTTCAATCAGTAAGAAGGAATTCTTCAATCAGCTAAAATGTAGGGTTTTCTGATTCATAAAAAATGCTTCACGCAGTAATCTAGGGTTTGGTAAAAGATGTGCATTGAAAAATGCAATCATTTCGTCGATTTTGCACATCTGCTTGTAATGGAATCAGAGACACTTCTAGTTCGTCCCGTGAGAAACGTAACATGGTAGTAATTTATATGCATGTCGGGCCAAAATTTTCTACTTACACTGCATGTCTCGTAACACAGCGGCAAGTGAAATGCTATTATAGTACATCGAACGCCTGTTTCTAATCCAGGGCAGTTGACATTATTTCAGGTTTTGCAAGTCATAATTATCCTACAAAATATATAGCAAATGTATAAGAAGTTACATGTGAATTTTGATATGCACGAAATTATCAACACAAGCATGTTAGAGTAAAGAGATGTTTAGATGCAAAGTCCTAAAAATACATGTGCAATGACTTGATTTATGAGAGCTCACTTCGTGCAGCAGTTATAACAGGAAACTAGTGTTTACATTGTTGCTAATGCAAAGATGTATGCCCAGCTAGTTATGGAAGTACCATTGCGAAATATATTTTTCAGGAAAACTTATCTAAGTAATTATGTATGGTATTAGCTAGTTGCATTGTATTACACACATCTGTATCTAATAATACATCAGTTTTGCATCAAGAGGCTCGGATCTCCTTTCTAATTCTAGAACCTTCCTGAACCAATGATCTATCAGTGTCATCCACGCCCCCAGGGCCACTCTCACCACACAGTTGTCGGTAAGATATACCGCGCAACACCTCCTCCACTTTCCCCTTTCACCTCCGCCCACACCGTTTCTAGTGACAGAGCTAGTAGGTTTTCTCTAACTTTCACCTTTAACATCCGCCCACAATGTTGGAGTTTATTTGTCTCCTACATCTGGGACGTCGTACCTCGTTGCCGGTTGTAGAACTTTCTCCTACTCCGACAAGGTCGTTGATGTCGGATATTGACGGCGTACAAAGCTTTGTCCTGGCATTCAGCGGGTCTGTATGAGATCACCACAAAATTTTAATCGTAATAGCACAGATCTATCAATTTACAACACGAAGAAACAAAAATCTCCTTGATGGAACAGATCATACAAAAAATTGATGCGGAAATGGAGAGATAAGGTACGAATCGTAGAGTGAGTTTGAGGACCGAAAGAGAAGAGAGGGCGAGAGAGGAATAGAGAGTGTTGTACAGTGGGTTAGTCAGATATTGTTTTTACAGTAACGAGGGGGTTGTACTTGGGGCCACCAAAGCGAATCGTGAGGTTTTAGATTTGCATGTAGAAAGCTTCAGTTGCCTCACGAATCACGGTCGTGCCTTTGTGCTTCGATATTCTGGTTGAACATTCACTTACATGGTCACGGTTTTACAAACTAAGGGGGCACATCTGTGCGAATCAGTTGCAAATGTTTTAATTGACTGGTGGAGTATCAGAGGGTCTGTTGACGCCCTAGTTGAGGCATGAGACTGCATGAAGCACACGCATGGTGTTCCGTTTGTTTCCTTAAATCTTTCCCGTGACGAAGGATTCAGTGAGAGAGACAGGAGCACGGATCTGACTTTGGGTAAAGCACGTTCGTGCGCCTGTGAATGAGATATTTTGTCTAACGGCAAGTTTAATGAGAGGAGGCATGGACTACAGAGGCACGGTATTGTGTCTTTGTTCACTCTATCCATTCACTCTAGTTTGAGTGTCGTAGGCATAGGCTTGAAGCCACGAGAGATGCGGAGGCAAGAATAACATCATATTCCCCCACATGCGGCAGCGCGTCAAAATTAGATGCTAAATCACTGATAATAAGAAGATAAGAAACTAGGTTTGTTTTTTAGCATGCTCAACCCTTTTTTTGTTAAGCCCTCCATGGTTAAACGAACACATAGTGAACATTACAAGAAAAAGCACAGTATTGATGTCATAATTATTGATGCTACTAAACACAAACTATTAGTCTGACAAGTTTTACACAAGACCTCTATGCTTTACTCAGTAATTAGAAGATGACAACTGCATCTCCCAGGCCATGATTTCAGCATTTGCAAATTAATGGATTTGACAATTCCAAACACTCGAGGTGTGTGTTTGCTAAATCCATATGCATATGATCGCAAGTTGTTGTTAGTTCAAGACTAGCACACTTAGAAGCCCTTTTGTGCATCTGAAGCACCTTTGCTTGTTGTTTGTTGAATTTAACCGTGAAATATTTGTGCAAGCAGAACTTGAGCTTGATGGTTTGTAGTATGCTTGCATTCTGAATAAAGAATGTCATAAACTCAATGTTTGCCCTTGTGTCTTCATATTCTTCAAGTGTTATTGTCTTCAAGTAAATCCCATGACTATTCATAAACAGCTGGTGCTTTTGGCGCTATTCATTTGTTAAACCTATCTGATCCCATCCAGTTGCCTAGATATACAGGGGAACTGAAAAACAGTTAATGTCTGGAAAGCACCTAAAATGCCGCCAAGAATGTTCACTGGTTGTAAAAAGACTAAATTATATATATATATATATATATATATATATATATATATATATATATATAAAGAGCAACTAAAACTGTTATTGTGTTACTTCAATGTATGGGGAAACCGATGGGATACCATGCATATGAAAGCCATAGAATACTATGTATGCTACTATGGTATGGTTTCTCATTGTGTGTTCGATGATCACCTCGACAAATAGGTTCTACAGGCATCTGAAGCATCACAACAATCCAACAACCTCATCCAGTTTAAAACATGTCTGCGAGATATATAAGGTCTTGACGGAATCCATCACTCCTGGTATGTTGAGTATGGACAGACCCTTCATTGATCATAGTAGATTATGTTATTAATTTGTGTTTATGAAAGTGAATGCAGCACAATGTATTGTGGAATACCAGTACCTGAATAACTGTAGAACCCAATACGATCTTCGATTCATTAGATAAATCTGAAATTTTCCCCAAGGTGCCCAGTTTAGGCGCAGAAATAATAGTTATTTACAACCATGTATCTACGGAATCATGGAACAATATTTGAAGTGAATGTGCATCCTCGATGTTGAGCTTCCCTCTGTCACAACGAATGGCGATGTTGATAAAATTAGGTGAGTTTATTCGTAGGCAGCGGAATTCCTTGTTGCAAACAAGCAGCAGGTATTGTATGGTAGGGCAACAGGAGTGGATCATGTTGTGTAATGAGACCTCCGATATGTAAACTTCCACTAGTGAAAGTCTCTTGAGTACTGGGAGACGAATATTTTCTACTAGATTGTCTGCTAATTTTCACAGGGTGAACGTGACCGTGTGGAGGGAGGAGTAGAATCTCAAGATGGACATCGGTGTTCAGGGCATATATGAAGGGCATCGGTGTGGTTGGCTAACGGCCCGATGGACGAATTTTGGGAAGAGATGGTAGAACTCAATCACTTAGATTTTGTCCAGTTTTGCGGATTGGAGAAACTCAACGACGGCACTGGGTTGGGATTGGAGGTAGCTCATCGGGATGCAGAGGAGATGAATGGACCCCTCGTGGCCCGAGAGAATGGCTCTAAGAAGGATAATATCATCAGCGGCAAATTCTAAACGGTAGTCTATGCCGAGAGATTGGAATTGAGTTTCGACGTGAGTGGACTGTGCTACCTCCTTGGTGGGTAGAATGCAGATAATTTCACACATGATTGTTTCCAGACTGTTAAAGACACGAGTGATCGGGATATCAATGCAGTCGAGGTTCAGCAGAGCGGTGCGCCATAGATTTCGCCACCGAAAGGCCACGTCTTGGGTGCGGATGCCATCCTTGAGAGGCACACGGTAGATGATCTCCCCAAGGATGGCATCTGGGAGGTCGCTGATGCGGTCCTTAGAAAATCCACCTTCTTGTTGCTCAGATCCACCTTCTTATTGCTATGATCCACCTGTGCACTCGACCCACCTGTCCATGCTCCTAGGGAGCGTACACTCTCGCCTCCTGTCCTTGCATCTAGTTGAAGGACACTCTGCCCTCCTCTTCGGCAGATGTACAACCGACCTCCATGGTGGTGCGAACCTTGTCTTCTTGCTGCTGGAGGCAGCCGATTCCATGTCCGTTGCGGTGTTCGCGACGCCTCCACTGAAGCTCTGTGTGTGGTGGATCTATAAAGAGTGTTAGGGTTTTATGATATCGCCCTTTTCTTTTCGAAGTACCGTATGTATACATAAAACTATTAATGAGACTAGTTTCGACGCAATGGACTGACGGCTGGACGAGACATGCTTGCAATGAAGCAGAGGCACGTCATCAGCGGGCAATAAGCTTTTTTTAGATGTATCGAGAGCGTGTTGATAACAGTGCCGGGACAACCCCACGGTTGTGCCCGTAAAGGCTTCCCTCTGGTGCCCATACGGGATTCAGACCCGTGCCGGTATAGGTTCACTCTTGTGCTTGTAGGGGCTTCTAACCCATGGCTATAGACGCTTCCCCGCCATCCCTGTAGGGGCTTCAATCTGGTGGGTGTAGAGGCCTCACTCCCATGTCTGTAGTGGCTTCACTCCCATGCATGTACATGCTTCACTCAGTGCCTGTAGAGGCTGAATCCCGTGGTTATAGTGGTTGCACACCTGTGCATATAGGGGCTTCACTCCCGTGTCTACGGAGGCTTCCCTCCCGTGCATGTAAGGGCTTCCCTCCTGTGGTTGTAGGGGCTTCACTCCTGTGCCTGTTAGGGGCTTCACTCACATGGCTATAGAGGATGCACTCCCGTGGCTATATAGACTTTAAAACCTGCTAATTGGGTATTCGGACACATGCCACTGCTACCACACTTTTGTGTATGTAGAGGGTGTTGATACCAGTGCCTCGAGAACCCCAAAAGCATGACTATACAGGCTTCCCTCCCGTGCCTTCAATCCCGTGCCTCTAGAGGCTTAAATCCAGCGCCAGTAGGGGCCTCACTCTCATGCCTGTAGGGGCTTTCACTCCCGTGTCTGTAGAGGCTTCAATCCCGTGGTATAGGGCTTGCACACCCGTGCCTGTTGGGGCCTCACTCTCGTGCCTATAAGGGGCTTCACTTCCGTGCATGTAGAGGCTTCCATCCCATGGCTACAAGGGGTTGCACATCCGTGGTTATTGGGGCCTCACTCCCGTGGCTATTGGGGCTTCACTACCATGCCTGTAGGGGCTTCACTCCCATGCCTATAGAGGCTTCAATACTGTGGCTATAGGGGTTGCACACCCGTGCCTATAGGGGCCTCACTCCCGTGTCTATAGAGGCTTCCCTCTCGTTCCTCTAAGGGTTTGACTCTCGTGCCTATAAAGGCTTCAATACCGTGGCTATAGGGGCTGCACACCCATGCCTGTAGGGGCCTTACTCCCGTGCGTGTACAGGCTTCAATACCGTGGCTATAGGGGATTCACATACATGCCTTTACATGCTTCAATCCCGTGGCTATAGGGCTGCACACCCGTGCCTATAGGGGCCACACTCCCGCATCTATAGAGGCTTCACTGGCGTGCATGTACGGGCTTCACTCCCTGTCGGGGAAATCGACACCTATTGGAAGCTCGAAGGGTCCCTTGATCGTTCGGCGGAGGGAGAGAGGTGGCGCCGAGAATGAAGCTAGCGATCAACACCGACAAGGTTGTTTACCCATGTTCAAGCCGCTTGGCGCGTAAAACCCTACTCATGCTTAGTTTGTATTGGGGGCTTACTATCGGGTGATTTTCTACAGTAACTTAGCTGGTGATTAGGGAGTCCCAAATCCAAAAAAGTCTAACCCCTAGAGAATGAGCCTTGGGCCTCCTTTTATAGGCAACGGGTCACCAACAGTGTGCTCACGAGTTGCATAGTGAACAGGATTCACCGCTTATCTTCTACGGTGGTGTCAGGGGTAGTAAATGCCTTGTCTGACCCCTGACCTGCAGCGAGGTGGCCGCGACACGTACCCAGGTGAATCGACACCTGGGTCTTACGTTGGCACATGTGGGATGCGCTGGAGCGGTGGGACTATGGTAGAAACAGGGGAGGACACCTGGCGAGCGAAAGGAGCTTGCTGGCCTGGCGTCCTTGTCAGAGGACTTGATCATCTTCCCGGTAAGGAGGGCTTGGCGAGGGCTTGAACGTCTTCCCGTCAAGGAGGGATTTTCGGGGCCTTGCCAGTCTTCCCGACAAGGAAGGCATGTCGGGGTCTTGCGGATCTTTGGGAGTCATCCCGGCAAGGAGGGCTTGTCGGGGCCTTGCGAATCTTCCCGACAAGGAGGGCTTGTCGGGGCCTTGTATCTGGAGCTTTTGTACTGAGGCCCTCAGAGAGGGGGCGTAGCCTCGGTGGGTCTTGGTTTGTCTTCCTGCCAGTCTTCCTCATGTGTTGCCATCACGGGCGTTGTCGGCGCCCGTGCACAAGTCTGGGGCACAAGGGACCCCAGTCTCTAGTGCACCGACAGGAGCCCTTAGGCCTGGGCCACGCACGCGTGCGAGGCGTTGTTGGGCCAGGCCCAAGGTGGTGCATGGGCTTCCATGACAGGGTACTCTCTTGCTTTGGAGCCGTTGTGAGCAGACTTTCCCCACGTCGCGCATTGAACGCGCGAAGTGGAGAGGCGTGCGCACAGTGGCCAAGGTGGCCAGCGCGCGCTGATCCGTTGGTTGGAAACGCAAGGGTCAGATTGTGCGTCCACCCCCCTCCACGTAAGAGGGGAAACGCAAGCGCGCAAGCCCTCATCCCTTCCCAGCTCTTTTCAATCTCGAAACCGTCGTCGTCTCCCTCTTCGAGCTGAAGCTTTCTCCCCCTCCCCCACCTTCACTTCCGAAGTCGCGCTCCGGGCGGCCGCAATTTCCGTCGTCATTATGGCGCCTAAGGGAGCCAAAGGCAAGAAGGGGAAACTTGTTGTTGCAGAGAAGGAGTTGGCAAAGATGCGGAAGGAGTCCGCCTATTTTTCCCCGGGGCCCGACGCATTCTTCCTGAAGCAGCGCTATTAGTACATGTGGGCGGCCAAGACGAAGGCGCATCCGGCCACTTGTGTGACCCCGGGAGAAGCTATCCATGCTCCAGACAAGTATCCCTTCTTTGCTAATTACTTTTATTACGGGCTCTGCCCGCTCTTTTCTGAGTTCTTCATCGACATCATGTACACCTACGGCTTCCATCTTCTGGATTTCACGCCGAATGCGGTGACATGCATGTCTATATTCGCGCATATGTGCAAGAATTTCATCGGGATCACCCCCAACACCGCCCTCTTCCGCCACTACTTCATCCCTCGCATCCAGGGAGGGGATGCTATTTCGGGCTCCATCACTTAGATTCCGAGGTCCGGGTGCAAGGAGATGTATCCGGATGGGGCCCTTCGGGACAAGTGGGAAGAATGGCGCGGGAAGTGGTGTTGGATCCACGAAGAGAAGTATCTGCCCTTTTGGGAGCCCAGGACCGCCAAGATCGATTCCCGCAACAAGCATTGGAGCGATCTCGACCCGGATGATAAGAAGGTGACTGTCGCCGTCAACAGGATCCTGTGTCTCAGGACCGCAGGGTTGACGATGGAGATGGTGGGTGTCGGCTTCATCCGCAGGCGCATTGCTTCCCTCCAGAATAGTGTAGGAAGGTTAGCCTCAGCCTTCGTGAATGTTGCGGAGATCATGCGGCTGCAGACTAGCTTGAACAATAATCTGACGACGATGGAGCATGCCTTCATATTTCAGAAGTTGTTTAAGTCAGATACGAGGCCTCGGTTGCCGCATAGTGTCGTACCCTTGTGCTACAATTCAGCCATGACCGCACTCACAGCAATAATGCCAGAGTATAACGCTCACGGTGTGGTCGAAACTTGGATCGAGCCCAGCGAGGAGGATGTTTTGTCCTTCTTTGACTGCTTGTCGGAGAAACCCATTAGGGAAGGGACTGGCCTCGTCCGTGAGACCACCAATCAGGTGGTGGCATACATTGCCAGCCGTGTCGAGGAGCGGGCCCTTGCTGAAGCGGCGGGGAGCGTCGGCTTCTACGACGAGGGAGCGTCCAATGAAGAGGCACTGCAGGAGGAGGAGCTCGCCGGAGTGCCCAACAGCTCAGCAACCGGGGGCCCTTCGGAGGAACGGGCGCCCGGCACAGAGGAGGAGGAGGAAGAGGAGGAGCCTCTAGCCCACTGAAGGTCCAAGCGAGTGCTTCGGCACGCTGGCTCCAATCTCCCCGTCCGGCAAGCTCCCCTCGTCGTGCCCATCAAGCGTCCCAGGGCCGCGTCTCCTCCGACGGATGTTGAGGGGGGTGTAGATTTTGATTTCTTGGCTTTTAGCTCGGGGAGGAGGGAGAGTACGCGCCTGACTCCTTACCCTCTTCAAACCCCTTGCCTTGTGTTCTTACTCATCGGGTACTGGTTCTTCTTCTCAGGGACACGAAGACGTTGGCCCAGAGGACGGAGAAGAGGGCCAAGGTGACGGCAGGCGGCGGTCCTTCGGCGAGTGCCTGAGAGGCGCCGCCGGCAGCTTCCACCGCCCCGGTGCCGAGCCCCCGGGAGAGCCCCTAGCGGGAGTCGCCGAGGCGTGCGACTCCTGAGGACGAGCCACCGGCAACCGATGTTGTCGGAGAGGGGACGGCTACCCCTCATCAGCTTGACGAGGGTGAGCATCCCCGCAAAGGACGTCTTTCTATTTTCTTGGATGCCCATCTCGTTCTGACCATCTTCTTCTTTGTCTTGTACCTCAGGCCTCTCCCCTGCGGTGGAGATGAATGTCGACTCCGTCATCGAGGAGACCGCGTAGGACGCGGCTGCTGAGGCCGATAAGGTTGCCGCGAGCGAGTCTACTACGGAGGCACGAGAAAGGGCCACCCGAGAACCGGCGGAGGAGCCCGCCGGGGGACCCGGAGCATGCGTCGGTGATTCTCCTGCTGTCGAGGCTGAGGGGGCAGTACTAGACGAGGACCCCCCCCTCTTGCCGGCGAGGATACTAGTGGCGACCATCCTCCCATGTATGGGCCTCCGCCAGCCAGTGAGCATGTTGGTGGCGAACAACCTCGTATGTCTGGCCCCCCGCCAGCCAGCGAGTACGTTCACACCGGCAAGGGTCGGTTCATCAACCCGCCAGGGGTGTGCCGCACCAGGATAGCCATGGAAGGGGAGAGCTTTGATGCTGAAGTCTCCGCCAGTGCTGGGCTCGAGATCATGGGGGTCGGAGGCCCGCGGCGGGAAGCTCAACGAAGATCAGCTCTTCCAATCCATGAGGGACAATGTCAGCTAGCTCCAGGCCCTTTATCAGGCCCGAAAGGAGAAGCTAGACTCCTGGTTGGCGTTTGTCGAGGCAACAGAGGAGGCCTTCGAGAAGCGCTTCGAGGAGACGCGGACCCACTTCGTCAAGGCTCGCGAGGAGTTGAAGGTTGATCGCGAAAAGCTGAGGGCCGAGTAGGACGAGCTTCTTCTGAAGTCGTCCGATATCCGAAAGGAGGAGGAAGAGGCCCAACGACGTATTTCCGACGAAGACACCCGCCTCAATGCGCTTCGGATTGGTCTCGAATCCCATATGGAGGAACTTACCGATCGCGAGAAGGCGCTCAACGGTAGGCTCCACGCCAAGGACAAAGAAGTTGTGAAACTTGTGGCGCAGCGTACCCAAGATCTCATGGATCAGCATAAGGATGCCCTTGCCGCCCAGGCTTTGGAGCATGCCGGCAAGTTGCAGGAGGTCGCCGACAAGGCTGCCAGCATCGAGGCTGGCAGGGAGGAGCTTGCCAGCAAGTTGAATAAGCTGGAAGAGGATCTTGAAGGCTTCAGCAAGGAGATCTCCACCCTCACAGTTGAGAAAGAGCAGGCTCTCTCCAACTTGACGAAGACCCAAGCTGCCGTTTCCGACAAGAGTGCTCAACTCTGCTCCGCCAACGCCTCCCTTGCCGCCTTGCAGGGCAAACTGGCTCCTCTGAAGCGGGCCCTTGAAGAAAGCAAGGCCCGCGAGGAGGTCTTGGCTCAAAAACTCCTTGGCGTTACAAATCATATCGAGGCCACCTCCGCCGCCCGCGAGGGCTATACACGTGGCGTGGAGTTGTGGACTGAACATCTTGTCAACGTCGCGGAAGGGATCGCCATGCAGATGTCTTCTATGGATCTCCAAGGCTTCGGTTATTCTCCAGACCCGGAGGTGTCTCCAAGTGCCAAGCTGACCCTGTTCTTCGAAAGTGTGATTGATGCATTGAAGCAGATTCGAGCCAGCAAGGTGGCGCCTGGCGAACGAGTCTCGAAGATTGTGCCGGGGCGCCCTTCTCAAGGTCCTCACCAAGTTAGCGTCCAAGAATCCCGACATCAACCTCACCCTGGGGCATGTGCCAAAAGAGGCAAACCTCAAGGAACTTGAGAACCTGGTCATGCCCATTGTCGACAAGGTGGATGAGATCAAGAGGGTGCAAGGTCCACGCCGGGATTAATTCTTCTCATTCTCCTGCTTTTGTATCTTGTTTATGACTGTTAGTATTGTGATATACTAGATGTTCTTGATAAGCAATACCTTCCTCCCTTGCTCTTTTTGCATGGTTTTTTCCTTGTGTCTCGCTGAGGGTCTGCCGGCTCAATTGGCTTTGCCGCAAGCGCTTCTGACGGGTGGCTCTTGTCGGAGTCGTCACTTCTAGCAAGGTGCCTTGCCTCCCTCTGGGTTTTCCCATAGGTTGTTGAGCGCGCTCTTTAAGCAGAAGGGCACGCTAGGTGGGTCGCTTAAGTTATCGAGCACGCTCTGAGACAACGTTTAGGAGGCTTGCGGTGGAGTTCCCTCGCCCACAGGTTTTCCATACAAATGTGCCAGTGACACATAAAGGGGAGGGTTGTATCTGCCCAAAGACTTACTTGAATTTTTTGCAACTTATCTTTAGGTTGCGATTCTTCTTTCTGTCTTGGGTAGATCATCCTTGTCCTTTTCGATGCCGTGGGCGTCCCCACTATCTCCCCACCCCCTGCAAACTTGTGCGCGGGGTTGCATCTGTCTTTTAATAAAAATAAATAAGAAAAAATGCGTGTTGGGACCTTGGCAGTCCATTAGCTCAGGTGTTTCACAAAATTTTAGATTATGCATGCATATGACCTAACATGGAAATCTAAATGATGATGTGGAATGCATGCTTTACTTAACTGCGCACACGGTCTTTTCCTGGCTTTGTACAAAGGATTACATGCAAATTCGGCAAGACTTGTACAAAAGGTGGCCGCCGGGAGGCCCGACAACCTCTCCCTACGGGTAGAACTTTCGAAGATGTTCAATGTTCCAGGAATTGCTCATCGGTGTGCCATCTTCGATCTCCAGGCAGACAGCGCCGGGCCTGGTGACTCGTACTACCCGATATGGGCCTTCCCACTTCGGCGTCAACTTGTTTGAATTCTTGGCCGACTGAACGTGTCGAAGAACAAGGTCGCCTTCCTCAAGACTTCTGGCTCAGACCTTGCGGATACGATAGCGACGTGAAGCTTGCTAATAGCGAGTGGCTCGCACAGCTGCTTGAATCCGGGTATCCTCGAGGAGCACTGCATTGTCCCGATGCAATTGCTCTTGCTCAAGCTCATCATAAGAGAGCACTCGGGGTGACCCATAAATGAGTTCTGTGGGAAGAACTGCTTCCGCCCCATAGATCAGGGAGAAATGTGTCTGGCCAGTGGCTTGATTTAGCGTCGTTCTGATCGACCAAAGAACCGTCAGCAATTCATCAATCCAGTGCTTTCCATGCCTTTGCAGCTTGTCAAAAGTACTTGTCTTGAGCCCTCGGAGTACTTTGGTGTTTGCTCTTTCAGCTTTACCATTGCTCCTTGGATGGGCAAAGAAGCGAAGCACATTTTGTTGCCGACGTCTTGGGCGTACTACATGAAGGCACGGCTCGTGAACTGGGTGCCATTGTTCGTGATGACCCTATTTGGGACCCCAAAACGGCAGACAATTCCTTTTGAAGAACTTGACGGCTGATTGGGCGGTCACCTTCCTCACTAGTTCCACCTCTGGCCACTTTGTGAACTTGTCAATTTTGACGTACAAGTACTCAAAGCCCCCGACAACGCGAGGGAAATGGGCGAGAATATCGAGCCCCCAAACCGAGAATGGCCAGGAGAGAGGGATCGTTTGGAGAGCTTGAGCTGACTGATGAAGCTTCCTTGAATGGAACTAGCACGCTTCACACTTGGTTACTAGTGCAGACGCATCCTGGAGGGCTGTGGGCCAGAAGAAGCCTTGCCAGATCGCCATGACGACAAGGGCTCTTGACCCTATGTGTGAGCCACATATCCCTCCATGTATCTCGGCCAACAGCTTCGGTCCTTCCTCTTGGGGGATGCACTTCAGTTTCACGTCGTTCAGACGCCTTCTGTATAGGGCATTATCCACGAATTGGTACATGCTAGACTGACGGGCTACTCTTTCCGCTTTTTCCTGCTCTTCGGGCAGGTCCCCAGTTTTGAGGTACCGGATTATGTGTTGCGCCCATGACGGAGCCTGAGGTTCGACGGCAAGGAGTAAATGCATATCCTCTGTCGGGATGGTGTCTCTCCCGGCAGGCTATGTATCTCCCCCGACAGCTTCCTTTCCTGCAAGATCCTTGCCGGGGCTCCTTGGCAGGTCCGCCGAAAAGTACTTGCCGGAGCTTAGCTTCCTACTCTTTTCCGGCTTGGTGGATGGTGTCACGTAAGGTTGAGTCAGTCGTAGCACAAAAGTTCCCGGTTCCACGGATAACTTAAGGGTTGTGCGCTTCGACAGGTCGTCGGCGACGGTATTTTCGGCACGGGAGACGTGCTCTGTCTGTAGACCATCGAAGCTCTCTTCCAACTTCCTCACTTCCTCTGGTAGTCCTTGTTGACCTACGGGACTACTAGCTGTGAGTCTCCTCTGACGATGAGCTTTCTGATCCCCAGATCTGCCGCGATCCTAAGGCCGGCAAGCAGCCCTTCGTACTCGGCAGTGTTGTTGGTGGACTTCTCCCAGGGAAAGTACATCTGGATTACGTACTTGAGGTGTTCTCCAGTAGGTGCAACCAGCAGCACGCCGGCTGCAACACCTTGTAGTGAGAACGCTCCATCAAAGTACATGATCCATTCTTGGTTGGACTCCTTGCCCACAAGGGTTGATTCTGGTATTTCCTCGTCTGGCATCGGGGTCCATTCGGCAATGAATTCCGCCAAAGCCCTGCTTTGGATGGTTGATGTGCTTTCGAACTTGAGACAGAAAATGGACAACTCCAACGCCCACTCCACGATCCTGCCAGTTGCATCGAGGTTACACAAAACCCTTTGTAGCAGAAAGAGGGTGATGACGGTGATCTCGTGTGCTTGGAAGTACTAGCGTAGCTTCCTTGAGGCCATGTGGAGGCCGAAAATCAGTTTCTGCACCCCGGAGTACCTCGATCTGGCCCCCTGCAAGAGGGAACTGACGAACTAGACCGGACGCTGCACCATCTTCTTCTTCTGCACTAACCCGCCTGTCGGCGAGGGTTCCTCTTGATCGCCCCTGGACTCTGTCGGGGGTCCCTGGTTGCCGGTGTGCGCTTACTCATCTGATGGTGTTGCCTTTTCCGGTGTATCTCCGTCGTCTTCCCTCTACGCCACCAGGGGCACTAACCACTTGCTTGGTTGCCGCTAGGTACAGGAGTAGTGGCTCTTGTGGTTTGGGCTCTACCAGGATTGGTGCGGAGGAAAGGTAACACTTTAGGTCTTGTAGCACCGTTTCTGCCTCGGCGGTCCACTCCATCGGTCCCGCTTTCTTCAGGAAGTTGAAAAATGGCACGGCGCGTTCGGCAGACTTGGAGATGAACCTGCTCAGGGCGGCTACACAGCCGGCTAGGCATCGCACATCCTTGACGCACTTCGGTGCCTTGATTTGTTCGATGGCCTTAATCTTGTTGGGCTTAGCTTCGATCCCGCATTGGGACACGAAGAACCCGAGGAGCTTGCCAATGGGACACTGAAGATGCACTTTTTGGGGTTGAGCTTTAGGTTGATCTTGCACAGGTTGGCAAATGTCTCTTCCAGATCTTGCACGACTGTTGACTTGTCTTGGTTTTGACCACTATATCATCCATGTAGGCTTCCAGATTCTTGTGGAGTTGGGGCTCAAAACCAATCTAGATCACTCTTGCAAAGGTGGAGCTGGCATTCTTCAACCCGAAGGGCATTCGTACAAAGCAATACGTTCCACAGGGGGTGATGAAGGTGGTTTCCTCTCCATCTTCATCGGCTATGTAAATTTGGTGATACCCTGAGTAGGCATCAAGGAAGGACAGCAGGTCACAGCCAGCGGTGGAATCGACAATCTGGTCGATGCGCGGCAAGGGAAAAGGGTCTTTAGGGCAAGCATTATTGACATCGGTAAAGTCGATACAGAGCCGCCACTTCCCATTTGCCTTGCGCACTACAACCGGATTGGCCAACCATGTGGGATGGATGACTCCTCTGACTAGTCCCGCTGTGTCTAACTTCTTGATTTCCTCGGCAATGAACTCCTGTCGCTCCAGGGCTTGCTTCCTCACCTTCTGCTTGACCGGCCGCGCGTGGGGGCAGATAGCGAGGTGGTGCTCAATCACCTTCCTGGGAACACCGGGGATATCCGATGGTTGCCATGCAAAAACATCGAGATTCACCCGCAGGAAGGCGATGAGCGCGCTTTCCTATTATTGTCAAGGGCAGAACTTATAGTGAAAGTTCCACCCGTGCCGTCCTCTCGGGCGGGTACCTTCTTGGTCTCTGTTCTTGTTCTGGGCAGTGGAGCTTTCCGGTACGTCCTCGGCGGCAGCAAAGTACTCTGGAGAAGTGTGCTTGCCGGGATCAGCGTGGGAAGCCCTCTTGTCGGGATTCTTCTCTCCGGGGGCGGTGCCTTGGCAGCAGGCGCCCCCAATGCCTCCTGGTAGAGGCGGTTGGTGCACACGAGTGTGTCCTTCTTCTCGGCGTTGATGACGATAACGCCGACCGGCCCGGGTATCTTTAGGGTGTCGTAGGCATAGTGCGAAGCCGCCATGAACTTGGCCAGTGCAGGGCGCCCGAGGATCCCGTTGTATGCGAATGGATTGTCAGCAACGTCAACGACGACCTTCTCCGTCTGGTAGTTCTGGTCGCTGTTGAAGGTCACCGGCAGTGTGATCTTCCCCTTTGGTTGAATCTTCCCTGGGTTGATCACTTGGAAAGCTCCTGTTTCCTCGAGATCCTCGTCGGGAATCTGCAACCCCCGGATCACGTCGGGGGAGATATGGTTTGACCCGACCCGCCATCCACCAACATCTTCGCCTTCTTGAGGTTGCGAATCGTTGGGGAGACCAACAACAGCAAACATCCGACCACTGTAACGCGGTCTGGATGATGCTCAGAATCGAAGATGATCGGTGTGTGTGACCACTTCAAGGGCCTATGAGTGCCGATGGAGGGCTCCGCCGTGCTCACCTCACGCGCCCACTTCTTCAGTTGGTGGTGGGAAGAGTGAAGCAATGCTCCTCCGTCGAGGCACATCATATTTGTTGCCTTCTGAAACTCGTGGTAGCTGGACTGGTCGTCGAGGAAGTCTTCATCCTCATCCTCATCCTTTCTTTCCCGCATCGGCACGGGCTTCACCCTCTTGTTCTTGACCTTTCTGGGGGGGCCTTGGCCATCCTTCTTCCTTCCTGATCCTTCGCCACCGTCTCGGACCTTTTCCTTGTCGCATCTCCGGTACTCCGCCCTCTGCTTCTCGGCAAGTTGTTCAACCTGTCGGCAGTGCTGGAGGTCGTGACCCTTGGTGCGGTGGATCTTGCAGTACTGGGCGTCGGAGCCCTCCGGCTTGTCGACGGCCGCCAAGGCTTCGCAAGAGCCGCACCCGGCAGCCTCTTTGCCGGAAGCCTCAACCTTCACCTTCTTAGAGGTGTCGCCGCTGCCGGATGTCTTGACGGCAAACACGGCTTTGCCCTTCCGCTTCTTGTTGCGTCGCTTCCCCTTTTTCGTGGGGACATCGACGTCTTCGTCTTCGAAGTCTGCCTATGCACCGGCATCTTCGCCGGGAAGCCTCCTCCCTTCTTCAGCTCGTGCACACTTGTCCGCCAGGGCATAAAGCTCGGCGACATCGCGGACCTTGTTCATCGCAAGATCCTCGCGCATCTTCTGATTTCGCACGTTCTGATGGAACACGCTGATGACTGCGGCTGGGTGAACATGCGGGAAGTTATGTTGTATGCGGCTGAATCTCTGGATGTACTTGCGCAGAGTCTCACCCTCCTTCTGGGGATGGTGTGCAAGTCGCTCTCCTAGCCAGGGGCCCGGTGGCCGCTCGTGGAGGCGCCAACGAAGTCCTGGCACAACTCCTTCCAGGAGGAAATGGAGTTCTTGGGAAGGTACATCAACCACGACCTGACGTTGGGCTTGAGCACCAACGGGAAGTAGTTGGCTAGTATCTTGTTGTCTTGGACCCCAGTAACTTGCACCACAATGGTGTAGATGCTTACGAACTCAGACGAGTGGGTCTTGCCGTCGTACTTCTCCAGGATTTTCTACTTGAAGGTACGGGAGCTGGGCCATTGGACCTGCCGCAACTCGTGGGTAAATGCCGGATAGCCCACCACATAAGCTAGGTCGCCAGGGTGCCCCGATGCAGGAGTGTCTGCAGCGACTCCAGTGCGTATGTCTGATTCATGGTGCATTTCTCGTTGTCGCTCGATGAGAGTACGCACATCCTCCTTGCGCCACTCGTAAAGAACGTCACGTTGATCGCGGCGGGTTCGTGGGTCGGAAGACCCGGTCGAATCATCAGAGACGACGACCCTTTGTCGCCGCCATGGAGGAGAGTGCACCGTGGCGGTGGCAGCTCCAATCTTCTCGGTACGGTCGTGGGCACGTTTGCTGGAGGGTCATCTCAACGTCCCCGCCTGCTGGGGCACATCCCCATTGGTGAGGACGAGGAGGCTCTGGATGGTAGCCCTCCACTCCTTGAGACTGTCCGTTCTAACTATGTTAAAAGGAGCGCCCCCTTGGTCCCGCGGTGGTGCGCCACCCTCGCCGGTCACAAAGCGTGTGGGTCGGCTCTGCGAGTCATGGTAACGAGGCCCCGGGGTCCTTCATGGGAGCAGCGAATCGCCACCGCTTTAGCGTGGTCCACCACACGCGCCCTGGGAAGGCCGGGGCAGGTATGTCCATGTCGTCGTCTTGGAGGATGTCCTCACATCCTTCGAAGTGGCGGCGCCACTCGTGTGCTGCGCAGCTGCATCCTCCAACGGCCCGGCGCGTGGATGGTCATCGCGGTCATGGACGATACCACTTGCCCGGGTCAGCTCTCCAGAGTGTTGCAGAAGTTCGGGCCCTCCGCCTTCTTGTCCTGCGCCCGCACCCTCGCTTGCCCGCCCCGGGGAAGGAGCATTGGGTGCGGGTATGTCGGTCGCCGCGGCATCCCTCCTCTTGGGGGCCATGGCGATGAAGAGGAACTGGTGCGCTGATGACTAGGTCAGATCAACGCGACCTCGACCCCCTACCTGGCATGCCAAAGATGTCGGGGAAATCGACGCCTACGGGAAGCTCGGAGGGTCCCTTGATCGTTCGAGGGACGGAGAGAGGTGGCACCGAGAGCAGAGCTAGCGATCAACACCGACAAGGTCATTTACCCAGGTTCGGGCCGCTTGGCGCGTAAAACCCTACTCCTGCTTAGTTTGTATTGGGGGCTTACTGTAGGGTGATTTGCTATTGTAACTTAGCTGATGATTAGGGAGTCTCAAATCCCAAAAAGTCTAACCCCTAGAGAATGAGCCTTGGGCCTCCTTTTATAGGCAAGGGGTCACCAACAGTGTGCTCACAGGTTGCATAGTGAACAAGGTTCATCGCTTATCTTCTACGGTGGTGTCAGGGGCAGTAAATGCCTTGTCTGACCCCTGACCAGCAACGAGGTGGCCGCGACACGTACCCATGTGGATTGACACCTGGGTCTTGTGTTGGCGCATGTGGGATAAGCTGGAGCGGTGGAATTGTGGTAGAAATAGGGGAGGACACCTGGCAAGCGAATGGATCTTGCTGGCATGGCGTCCTTGTCGAAGGACTTGATCATCTTCCCGGTAAGGAGGGCTTGCCGGGGGCTTGAACGTCTTCCCGTCAAGGAGGGCTTGCCAGGGCCTTGCCAGTCTTTGCGAGTCTTCCCGGCAAGGAGGGCATGTCGGGGTCTTGCGAATCTTTGGGAGTGTTCCCCGCAAGGAGGGCTTGCTGGGGCCTTGCGAATCTTCCCGGCAAGGAGGGCTTGTTGTGGCCTTGTATCTGGAGCTTTTGTACTCTACGCCCTCGAAGAGGGGGCGTGGCCTCGGTGGGTCTTGGTTTGTCTTCCTGCCAGTCTTCCTCGTGTGTTGCCGCCAGGGACGTTGTCGGTGCCCGTGCACAAGTCTGGGGCACAAGGGACCCCACTCTCTAGTGCATCGACACTCCTGTGCATGTACAGACTTTAAAACTCTCTAACTGGGTATTCCGATGCATGCCACTGCTACTACACATTTGCGTATGCAGAGGGTGTTGATACCATTACCTCAAGAACCCCACGTGCGTGCTTGTCTCCCCCCCCCCCCCCCGTGCCTGTAGGGGCTCAATACCGTGGTTGTGGAGGCTTCACACCCGTGCCTCTAGAGGCTTCACTCCCATGGATGTGGAGGCTTTCCTCCCGTTCCTGTAGGGGCTTCAATACCGTGGTTGTGAAGGCTTCACTCCCATGCCTGTAGAGGCTTCACTCTCGCAGATGTGGAAGCTTCCGTCCCGTGCCTGTAGGGGCTTCAATACCGTGGTTGTGAAGGCTTCACTCGCGTGCCTGTAGAGGCTTCACTCCCATGGCTATAGGGGTTGCATTCCCGTGCCTATATGGTCCTCCCTCCCGTGCCTATAGAGGCTTCAATCACGTCGCTATAGGGGCTTCACATACGTGCCTATAGAGGCTGCAATCCTATGGCTATAGGGGTTGTACACCCGTGCCTCTAGGGGGCTCACTCCCGCGTCTAGAGAGGCTTCAGTTCTGTGGCTGTACGGGTATCACTCACGTGTCTGTAGTGGCTTCAGCCATGCGTGTAGAGGCTGCAATCTGGTGGCTATAGGGATTGCACAAACGTGTGTGTAGGGGCCTCACTCCCGTGTATATAGAGGCTTCCCTCCCGTGCATGTAGGGGCTGCACACCCACGCATGTACAGACTTTAAAAATTTCTAACTAAGTATTCTGACGCATGCCACTGCTACCACACTTTTGTGTATGCAGAGGGTGTTGATACTGGTGCCTCGAGAACCCCACGTGTGTGATTGTAGAGTCCTCACTCCTGTGCGTGTAGAGGATTCACACCCATGGTTGTAGAGGCTTCAATATCGTGCATGTATAGGCTTCGCTGTGTAGAGCACGGGTGTGTTGGTCGTGTAGCGGTGCAATCGCCTAGACATACAGTGTATGAGTCGAGAGAGGCATGTGTGTGAATTTTCCAGACACATGATTCATGAGTCTCTGGAGTCATGTGTGTGAATCTTCCAAAGGCATATTCTTGCAGAGGCATGGGATCAAGCCGTTCACACAGCCACGTGCGTGAATTTTCTAGATAAACGATTCACGAGTCTTCTTTTACATATACAAATGAAGATGGACTTTGTTTACATGCTTTCAATTACATATTTACATGTTTACATTGGGAAACGCCTAAGGTGAAAGTTTCACTGTGTCGTTTGACAAGTATTACTCTTCATGCTTGTTTAAGATCTTTCGAAACTGTTGACCCATCGCATCAGGTTTGACTTCATTTTCTTCACTGAGTAGTAGCATGTATATTGCTTCCGCCTTCCAGATTTCTAGTTCATCCGATGAAAATTCACCAAGAATAAATAAATAATATGTAATCTTGGCACTAGTGCATAAGTAAAAATTATTCCAGTTTTTTTATATGCTCCTAGCACAGTGTACAGTGTGAGGGAAAACTTACGTCAAAATGATCAATGTCTTCAACGAATTTTATGCCATTCTACAAGAATGCAAGCTTCAGAGCAGCATATGCTGATTCACCCTTGACAACCATTGGAATGTCTTCTACGAACTTTACTTTCCAATTACCCTTCTCCTTGGTTTCCATATCTCTATGATGTACCACGTCAAAAATTGCTTTAAACCTAGGTACCTGCAAGTATAGTTTTTTTTTTGGTTTGAAGAAATCAACAAGTGGAATTTTTTGAATTGGATATTTTTGTATTTAGGATACTTACAACTTTCAATTTGTGGTTGTGGTAGGTATCAGAGTCTCTTTCCCTTTTCTTGTTTCTTGCATAAAAATGTCAAGCAACTTATTTGCTTCCTCATCGGTCAAATTGTTAAAGTTTGGATCACTTTCTTCCTGTATTTCCTTGCAAGATACTTCGTGAGGATCGATGACGTGGACTTTGTTCGTGTCTTTGTCCAGCATATGTGCGGCATAATGGCTTTGCTTCTCCGTTATTAAGAATATATGTGAACACTAAACTTTTTTTGTTATTTAATGCTATATGAAGGAATTTTCTTAAACACATATTTTGATTACGTCTTGGAGAGAGGGCTTTTACCATATTTGTTGTTGAGAGCTTCTTCTATTGATGTTCGTTGAGGTACACGGGAATCAATTGTTTCTTCTCTTTATCCAATTCAGCTTTAAACTTGCTAATGCCTAGAGTGTGATTCTTTATTTTCAGTATATGCTCCACCAAAAATAAATAAACTCTTATCGACATGAAACGTGCAAATTTAGAAGGATGTGCGTTCTTTATTGAAATTTACCTCTACAAAGTAAGGGCCTAATATTATTTTGGCTTCATCACTTTCTTGTGAAGGTTTTCTACTTCCCAGATGTGTGCTATTTCATTGAGCACCCTCTTTTCAATGCAGGCTTTGTTCTGTCCTGGTGTTGGTCCAAATGTTGCCTTCAGTTGCGCTCCAGTTAAAATTGATTCTGCGAAGTCTCCATGCCTCCGCTTATATAGATTTTTGCTGTGGGAGAAAAAAATATTGTTGTGGGGCGGTCTATAAAAAGTATCTTGAGGTATTTTTCTGCGTGCATGAGTAAACAAGTAAATTTTTGAATTTATTCTACCAATTGTTGTTCATGATTATTTGCAGCAGCTTTACTGCATCGTTTGTGTGCTCGAAGCGTTGTGCTTCATGTTCCGGATATGTCACGCTGCTTCGTTGTTTGCCCTTGTTTTTTCTACTTGTCTCTCTCGAAGTAGGTAAAAATTAATGGTCATTGTTTCTATGCTAAAAAATATATGCCAAACCATCTGGTCATAGCTTGTCTGCGTGTGTCTTTCCAGAAAATTCATCTTACCTTCCTTGGTTGAAAAAAGTTTGAATCCGTTGGTCTGAAATCTTGTATTCGTGCAGGCAGTTGGTCCCACTTTAGCTTGTTGCTTTTACTGAATATCATTGTGAATAGGAACTATAGTTTCCATTCGTCATCCACCTTACTATGATGCAGTCATGATATCCGAATACTTATTACTTTCATGGAAACTATGATGCTGAAAATAAATAAAATTGTTCTATTGTTAACTTACATGGAGTTCGTCATCGTCCTTCACCAGTGATTGGCCGTTCCAGTATTTTCCAAATTGGACCATGAATTATCGCATTGCGTATCCCTTTGTTTTGGTGTGGAAACTCTTTTAGGCATGGCTGCTAATTGTCCCCAATTTGGTTCGTCATGGGCTTTTAGTGCTGCTTCCCCGAAATGCCTCCTCAGTAGTACATACATCCTTTCAATCTGTGATTTCATTTTGTTTTGTTGTTAAGCAAAATAGTCTTACCGTCTTATCAGCAGACAGTTAACAAGGTTTAAGACCCACATACCAGTTCTTTATGGCTTCTTTGGTGATGTCTCCATGTCATCTTACTATACAACTTGTCATTTAGCGAGTCCAGATTGTCAAGTCTATTCTCATACTTGTTCAGGACATACAACGTGTGGCGTGAAGCGGTGTTATGAGGTATCATGATCTGCATTGGGTGACACAGAGACTCAAATGTCATGTGAACATGCGGGCTTAAGAAGGAGAATAACTGATGTGAAGTGATCTTACCAGCTTCCTATCTAGAAGGTTTTTTTCTTTCACGATTGTTTTGAATTGTTGTAGTAATTCATCCTTGTTGAACTCTTTTAGTCCTCCATCTTCATATTCGAGGTCGAGTATAAGCTGCAATAAATAAGGAGTGTTCATTTAGCCAAACATTTTTCGATCGATTATGTGATGGAAGTAACTTCGTGGAAGAGGGTTCTATAGACATTTGCGAATTCTAATATGAGTATAGATGTTTCGCTTGTGTTGTACTATTTTTGTTCTGTCCATTCTTCGAACAATGAGTTACACATGGTGGCCTCCATTTGTCCCTTTGTTCCTTTCTGGAGCTGGTCCAGCATGAGTTCTCCGGTAATACAATCTTCACGGTTTGCGCTTTTATACAGGGCTGCTCTGCGAAGCAAAAAGGTTTACACACAAAAAAGTCACTCGTTAGGTAGCTTCACTTCTCTTTCTTTTTTCAGGGCCGAGAGGCTACTTACTTTCTATATTCCTCCAGCCCTTCATTGGTCATTAGATAGTCATAAAGGGTTTTGGCTTTGTCCATGTAAATGAAGTGTTGATGCTCAAATGTTGGAATGTTAGTTATGCCGTAGAGCCCGGTTGACCGTTTTATCAGCCTCTTGATAGATATTATATTTGCCGGTGTGATCTCGGATGACTGACGTGTTGAGGTATCTGGGGAATCCGACTACAACCTTGACAGGCACTCCTTATGTTCCTTGTTAAATTTATCCTCATTTTCCATGGTTTACGTTGTTTTCAAATCTTGAAAATTCATTTCTCCTCAAACTACAAGTTCATCGTAACTTTCTAGTTGAGTAGGTCTAAGGCCATTAAGAAAGTGTGTCAGTTCTTCTTCGGGGTCTAGCGTTTTGGAAGTAAGAAGCCCAAAGACTAGCATGTGCATGATGTGCTGCTTACTGCTGTTTTTTTCAATTTTCTCTTGACACCTTTGTTTGCTTCTTTAGAAACAGACATGGCAGCATCGTGTTTCCGTTGTTCAATCATCCTCCCTTCAGATATCTTTATCTTCTCATTGACATTTTCTTTTTGAGCCATCTCCTCGGTTTGGACGGAGGGTCGATCTGATTTTATTTGAGGATCCTTGCGTTCATGCTCCCTCTGCAAATCAGCACCTTGTTGCTCATGTTGCTCTGTGTAAGTTTCCTTGTTGTATTGCTTAAGTCCTTTCTCTTGACTGCAAGTATTGTTGTGTTGTTTGTCTTCTTTGTCTTCACTGTCCACCACTTCAATAACTTGTGTCTCTCAAGTGCATATCTCAATTTCCTTGGGAGATTGAGGAGTTTCTTCTTCAGTCATGCCGCATTCGACTTGTTTCATTTCTGTGTCTTTGATTACAACTTTATGTTTGAGCATATCTATCCGACCAAAACAAACAGGTAATAAGCATGAGGCTTTGCTTGTAAAAACTACCTCTCAGTAGAGAATTAGTTTTTTGTTTTTTTTTGAAAGACGAACATGTCGTACAGTTTAGCAATACTAGGTTTGTATTGCCCATTTGTTCGCTCATTAAATGATACAGAATTCTCTTCCTCAACTCACGGACTTGCTCTTCTGTCAGTGAGATGATTGTTCCTTCTTGGGAGTAGTGCTTGAGGTTCATGTACATGTAGAACGCACAGTCTAGTCTGCGAGTTGGGAAAATGATTCGTTAATATTGCTGGCCCGTTGGTATGAAAATACTTTCTATGTTTTTCATGTTAAACTGTCACGACGAGCTATTTTTAGGTTTGGAAGAAATAAATGTTAACAAGGATGTTAGAAGTGTTTACGTGTTTGGTCCCTCAAGTGGCACGTCCACGTTGAATTTCTTGAAATGGTCAATGTTACTTGGTGAAAGTTGAACCTTTGAGCTTAGTTGTTTCCAGATCCTCTTTAAATTTCTTGCTACAACGTTGAAGCGTTGTTTTTTCATATTGAGTGCTATGGTCATGTAGTGACCGATAGTTTTATCTTTCGTGAACCCCCCTATGGCAGTTGGCAGAAGAAACTACAAAAAGGACAATAATGAAACATAAACATTTGTAACATAAATGTAAACATTTGTAGTCGTTCTTAGATTTGGTAGTTTGTTCTGTTTACCATGTCATAATCTTGCAAATGTTCTCCTTCTTTAATATCGAAAAACTTCCTAAGCTTTCAAAGCAGAATTTTTTGTTTTATCTTTTTGTCATTGTAGTCTCTAAGTTCAATGGATCTTTGCTATTGGCTTAGTGTATTGCATGCTGCTTGTTTTGATATGCGTACATACAAAAAAAATTGTCAGTCCACATGTACACAGGTTGATATTCATTTACATAAAACATGAAATTGTGTCGTGATTTTGACTTACATTGTTGTTTAGTGTTAGGATCTTCCCCCGTGTGCCCTGGAATTCATTTTGTAGGAGCAGTAACATGGGCTCGATGATTGTACTGTTGACCGCATTACCATCTCCGAAGCTTCTGGCAGCATCTCCGATGTTGGTAATCACATTAGCCATTATTATGAAATCACCATATCTGAGGCTACTATTTCTCTTTGAGGTAAAAGTGGTTCCACGAGCATGTCATCAACTACCATATCTGAGGCTTGTATCTCCGTATCTGGAGCAACTTCATCTTGAGTGTAGCTTTGATGTGACTTAGATGCATCATGTGATCCAAGTTCGACCTGGGTTGCATGTTATCTTTCCTACTCTTGTAGTAACTGGAGATGAAAGATGGTGAGTTTAGAGGTTCATTTTTCTTTGGAAGTGATGTGACTACAGTATGTGTACAACATCGATAATCTCCTTTGTTCTTATGCATGTTGAAGCTAAAAACTAATTATTAGGGATTGTATTTCTTTCCTAGCTACCATTTTTTCGAAAAATTGATGTGTTTGTTGAAGCAAAAAAGTATGTAACGATAAAACTTCATTTGGAACGTGCGATCTCTTATAACTCAAGTCCAACTTTACCTCTATAGTCATTGGTACCTATGGGATATCTCGTAGTTTTTGTGTGTCAAGCGAAGGTTGTTCTTCTGTTACAGCAATTGATTTTGTTGTACTGACAAGCTCCCTTGAATTTTTGGTTTCCACCTGTTCTGTTTCAGGTCATTCTTTCGCAGCAGTGGTCTCATTCGTTTCCTGCATCCATTCAGATAAAAAATGTTACTATAATAAACCGGATCCCAGGATAAATCTCTGTGATAGGATTTTTCTTGTCATTTGATTTTACCTATCCGTCGGTCGTTGTGGTGTTTGTCTCTGTGTCCACTTCTATTTCTTTTTGAGAAAAAAATAGTTTCGAGATTGTCATCAAGTGCCATCTCTGAGGCTTCGACCTCTGTATCAAGAGAAACTTCGTCTTGACTGTGGCTTTGCACAGCATGCACTAGTATTTCCTATTCTTGTAATACGTGGGTATGAAACATGGTGAGTTTTGTGGTACATTTTGTTTAGACCTGTTGTATGTGTGTAAGTTGGTTATGGAAGGTCACCTCATTATTGTTTTCTTCTTGTTGTTTGTGTTCATCTTGTGACCTGCTTGAGCCCATCTGTGTTTGACTTGTTTGTTGTTTCTTGTCCAGCCGAGTCTACATTTTGTTACAGGTTTCTTAGCTTGTAAGCTAGATACGTACAACGTTGGTACAACGTCTTATTGTTGCTTGCTTACGTGTACAACGTCGGTATTATCCTTTGTTTCATGCTGCTGTTCAAACTAAAAAGAAATTATTAGGGACTCTATTTCTTCTTTGACCACCAGTTATTTTTTAAATGTTGTAGAAACAGTAATTGTTGGTTGGTTGTGTTGACCTCTTCAGTGTTTGTGAGCTAAGTTGTGCCTTGTACTCTTGCTTCTTATTCCTCGTCTACTGAAGTTCCTGGGTCTGTTTTTTCCAAGTCCTGTTCTTGGTCTCCGGTGACACCAGTGTCTTGTTGTTCTATGCTAATGCTTTCGTTCGTTTCTTTTTCTTGTTTGATGAACCAAAAATGTAAACAATGATGGAACTTCATGTCGAATGTGCGATCTCTTATAGTTGTTGTCCAACTTTACCTCTTTAGTCATTAGTGCGTGTGGGATCTCTCCTAGTTTTTGTGTGTCAAGTGAAGATTGCTCTTCGCTTACAACACTTGGTTCTATTGTATTGACAAGTTCAACTGATTTTTTGGTTTCCTCCTGGTGTGTTTCTTGTTGTTCTTCTGTAGCATACACTACTGGAAAACAGTTTTTTGCCATCTCCCTGGTCTTTGTCGTGTGCTAGCTGATGGCAAAGAGTGTCTTTGCCGTCAGCTTCAACAAAGCAGACGGCAAAGCACTGGTTGATGGCATAGAGTGTTTTTGCCATCAGGGACATCTTTGTCGTCAGCTAGCAGACGGCAAAGAGTCTCACAGCGGACGACAAAGATGTAGATGGGCCCACCTGACCGAGGGGTGGTTAGGTCAAACTAGAGTCCCTTCTTTGCCGTGTGCTAGCGGACGGCAAAGAGTCCAAAGGCAGACGGCAAAGAGCTAACTCCGTTAACGGCTCCTTCCCCCCCCCCCCACCCCGCCCCTCTCTCTCTCTTTAACGGCTCACCCCGCGCGCCCCTCTCTCTCTCCCAATCCCCGACGCCCACCGGCCACCGCCACCACCGTCGCACCGCCGCCCCTGTCGCCCCCGCCGCCGCCCCTGTCGCCCCCACCGCCACCGTCGCGCCACCACCACCATCCCGCCGCTGCGCCACCTCAGCCCCGCTGCCGCTGCCCCACCACCGTCGCGCCGCCGCCCCGCCACCCCCAACAGCCCCGGCCCCGCCACAGCCGCCCCTCCCGATGAGCCACCACACCCCACCCACCCACCCACCCCCCCCCCCCGCACCCGCATTATTTTTGTTAATTAGTAGGTAGTTTAGTGGTAGATTTTGTTTTTTTAATTAGTGGTAGCTTGTTAAATTAGTTAGGTTAGTTAGTTAACTTGGTTAGTTAGGTGGAGGAGGAGAAGAGGAGGAGGAGGAGGACGAGAAGAGGAAAAGAAGAAGAGGAGTAGGAGGAGGATAAGAAAAAGAAAAAGAAGAAGAAGAAGAAGAAGAAGAAGAGAAGAAAAAAATAAGAAGGAGAAGAAGAAGAAGAAGAAGAAGAAGAAGAGAAGAAAAAAATAAGAAGGAGAAGAAGTAAAGAAGAAGAGAAGAGAATAAGAAAAAAATAAGAATGAGAAGAAGAGAAAAAAGAAGAAGAAGTTGATTTTTTATTGTTTGGTATTTAGTGGTAGCTAGATTTTTTTTAGTTACTTAGTGGTAGATTCTGTTTTTATTATCTTTTTGCTGTTTAGTGCTATCTAGGTTTAGCGATAGGTTTAGTTAGCTTGGTTAGTTAGGTTAGTTAGTTAGTTAGCTTAATAGAAAGAATAGGAAGAAGAAGAAGAGGAGGAGGAGGAGAAGAGGAGGAGGAGAAGAAGAAGAAGAAGAGGAGGAGGATGAGAAGACAAAAATAAGAAGGAGAAGAAGAACAGAAGAAGAACAGAAGAAGAGAAGAATAATACCTTCTCCTCCTCCTTCTTCTCCTCCTCCTCCTCCTCCTCTTCTCCTCCTCGTGCATTGTACGAGCTCCGCCCCTGCATTCGTGGGTCAATACAAATTTCATCTCCTCCCACCCCTTCATTTACTGTGGCTCGGTTTCCGCATGAAACTTTCTAGATTTAGGTAATTAAATTAATTTATCAGTATGCGTGACCAATATGCATCTCCCGTTCGAAAGGGAGACATCTATAAATATGCATGTCTTTGCATATTTATAACCACCATCCTTTCAAATTGTCCAACATTATCCATGGACAGCCCGAGTATGTGTAGATTGGGTTCGTTTTCCCATATGTTGTGCTCTGGATCCGATGCGGAATTTCGTCAGTGACCCCTGTTGTTCTCCGGATGCACATCCTCTCTGTTTATTGCGGAGACGTGTATCAGGAGAACAGCGGGGAGGTGTTGCTGAAATTTTGTGTTGGATCCGGAGCAGAGCATGGGAAAACGAACCCAATCTACACATACTCGGGTGGGATTAGGACATATCTTTACCTATTAGCGTGTAGGTTGCCTGGACGTAATAAAAATGGCGAACCTGGTTAATCGATGAATATAAATGCTAAATTATATATAAATATATTTCTTTTGTCTTTAGTAGCTAGGAAAGATGAGTGATCGTGCGTGGATGTATACCGGTCACCCTAGTCAGAAAGAGATGACGAAAGAATGGTTTGTAAAAACAAAGGAATTTGTGAAAGCCGCATTCGCAAATGGCCAGGAAAGAAACTGTTGCCCCTGTCCTGGATGCGACAACTATAAAAAGACGACAGAGGCTGTAATGATTAAACACCTACAGAGGAGGGGTTTTAAGCCTAATTATACAGTGTGGACATTTCATGGTGAGTCTATACAACGCACAAGAGCTGAGGTGGTCCGTCGTCGCACGGACGAGCATGGTACCGGGATCGAAGACATGGTGCAAGACTTTGATGATGCTCGGGATTCGGAAGATGAGATGGAGGAATCTGCAAAGGCCTTTTATGAAATGTTGGAGTCTTCAAAACGTCCTCTCCATGAGCACACTGAGCTCTGTCAGCTGGATGCAATTGCACAAGTAATGGCTCTGAAGGCTCAGTTCAACTTGGGAAGAGAATGCTACGACGCGATGATGACACTATTTGGACGCTTCCTACCCAAAGGCCATGTCATGCCTGCAAACCTGTACCGGTCGGACAAAATACTTCGTGTACTTAAGATGCCCTATGAGAAGATAGATGCATGTGAGAAAGGATGTGTCTTATTTAGGAAGGAGTATGCACACTTGGACTATTGTCCCAATTGCGAGTCTTGCGGGTATCTTGTGGTAGACAACGGTATGGGTGAGAAGAGGCAGACCAAAATCGCAGTTAGTGTTCTTCGATATATGCCAATCGTACCAAGACTTCAACGTCTTTTCATGGTCGAAGAGACAGCCAGACAGATGACACGGCACAAATTAGGCAAAAGAACCGAACTAGATGCGGATGGGAATAAGATGGTGGTCCACACATCGGATGGGGAAGCGTGGAAACATTTCGATGGATTGCATCAGGATAAAGCGACAGATCCAAGGAATCCTCGAGTCTACGCCGCCACGGATAGTTTTAATCCCTTCGGCATGACGGCAACCCAATTCAGTTGTTGGCCTGTATTTGTCATTCCACTCAATCCCCCCCCCCCCCGGGCAGATTATGCAAAGAAAGAACATATTTATGACGTTGATAATTCCAGGGCCCAATTATCCGGGGAAGAATATGAATGTGTACCTGCAACCGCTTAAGGATGAATTGGAAGAAGCTTGGGATAATGGGGTCAAGACATACGATGCCGCTAGAAAAGAAAACTTCAAAATGCATGTGTGGTACATGTACTCTATGCATGACTTGCAAGCGTATGCGCTATTCTCTGGATGGTCTGTGCATGGAAGGTTCCCGTGCCCCCAATGCAAGGAAGCTCTTCAGTTTCATTGGTTGCAGGAGGGTCGGAAGTATTCTTGCTTTGACTTGCATAGACAGTTCCTGGATCCTGACCATCAGTTCAGAAAAGACAAGAAGAACTTTATCAAAGGTAAAGTTGTCAAAAACTTGGCACCACCTGCGTTGACAGGCCAACAGATACTGGATAAGTTAAACGCCCTCGAGCCTGATCCAGAGCGTCCAGGGTATTTCAAGGGGTATAATTCAAAACACGCCTGGACTCACAAGCCATGCTTCTGGGATCTGCCTTACTTCAAAGACCTCCTTCTTCCACACAATATCGACATGATGCACACTGAAAAGAATATCGGAGAGGCTATTTTTGGTACATTGTTCGACATAGATGGGAAGACAAAGGATAATACTAAGGCTAGAGTCGATAAAGAGACACTATGTCATAGACCGTTACAAAACATGCAAGAAGGCAAAGGAAAGCAGAAGTGGTCGAAGCCAAAGGCCTGCTTCAATCTTGGAAGGCCAGCTATGAGGGAAATTATCTTGTGGGTCAAAATGCACTTGATGTTCCCCGATGGGTATGCAGCGAATCTAAAGAGGGGAGCGAGTCTTTAAAAAATAAAAATCTTTGGTCTCAAGAGTCATGATTGGCACATATGGCTAGAGCGGGTAATGTCGGTGATGTTACGTGGCTTTATTCCTGAGGATGAATGGCTAGTACTGGCGGAGCTGAGCTATTTCTTCTGTGTTCTTTGTGTGAAAGAATTGTCGCCTAGCGTGGTAGAAGACATGGAGGAGTTTGCACCGGAGTTGTTGTGCAAGTTAGAGAAGATCTTTCCACCGGGCTTCTTTAATCCAATGCAGCATTTGATTTTACATCTACCGACCGAGGCAAGGTTGGGTGGGCCCATGGAAGATCGTTGGTGCTATGCAACTCAGAGGATGCAGAAGACCCTTCGAGCTAAATGTAAAAAATAAGCGTAGAATTGAAGCATCGATGGCTGAGGCATTCATTACTAAGGAGGTGGCAAACTTTGTGACAGCACACTACGAAGCCAAAAATCATCATTTGCATAATCCGAAGCCTCGGCACAATGATGCAGACCCTAAAAAAGGTGGGTCCAACCTCAGCCTATTCAAAGGGAAGCTCACACCAGCCGGTACTTCGAAACCAATAATGTTGGATGTCAAAGAATGGCGGAACATTTCGTTGTATATTTTCAACAACCTAACAAAAGTGCGGCCGTACATCGAGTGAGTTCTCGGCACATTTTCCCGTAACTTCTAATTCATTTGAACTACTCTTATTCCCGGATATTTCAAACACTCGTTACGTCGCCAAATTCTCGGATGGAGCGGTGATCGAAAATGATTCAGTCGAAGAGTATGAGCTTCTGTCAAAGACAGGAGGCGGCTATCCCGGTTTCATCTCTTGGTTCAAACAAACGGTAATTATCAATAATGGACCATTTCATTTCTTGGTCTAACATGCGACTAATGCAACAATCGTTTCGTATTAAACTTGTAGGCTAATTCAGAGTCTATGGACGCCGAATTGAGACAAGTCGCTAATGGTTTTGACTATAAGGTCCGTTCATTTGAGAAATACAACATCAACGGGTATCTCTTTCGTACCTTTGGCAAAGAGCTATCTATGCCCGACCGGAAATCTACAAATTGTGGTGTCTCTGCTATCGGCGAAGGTGTTATCGAGTATTATGGAAGAGTTGAAGCGATTTATGAACTTCAATTCTATGGTGAAAACCCACCGAACGTCGTAGTCTTCAAATGTTATTGGTTCTGCTGAAGGAGACTAGAAGGACTCATGAATATATAGGACTAGTCGAAATCAATCCAAACACCCATTTAGATGTTCCCGATGTCTATATTACGGCTCAATAGGCGACCCAAGTTTTCTATCTACCATGGGCATGCCAAACGGATAAGAATCTGGAAGGTTGGTACGTTGTTTATGAAGTGCCGCCACATGTCAGACCACCTCTTCCAAATGAACAGGATTATGAACCTCACATTAACCCAGACACATATGATGGAGAATTCCTCCAAGAAACGTTTCAAGAACCGCCGTGCTTCACCCAAGAACATGGAAGTAGACTGCGACAATGAATCCGACTCCACCCCTGAGCCGGAACCAGAAGACCTGGAACTCGTAGAGGTTACTGATGCGGATGACCTGTCAATGCTTCAACGATTAAAGAAAGGCTTTTCACAACTTCACGCCGTTGAACCCGACGACCACGTCATTCATGAAGACATGCGTGATAGTGATGATGATGATGCATTTATTGATGATGATTATTAGTTTGTAACATTCACAACTTAAATTATATATATTAATCTTTATTATTCATGTACATATTATTATTCATGTCAGTTATTCAATTTTTTATGTTGTACTAATTTCTTTTAATCTTTATCATGGAAGGTCACCAAGTGTTGAAAGATGGTGGGCTCTGGTCCAGAGCGCTCGACGGGTTCTTCTCAGCCGCCCCGCACGAGGGGTGGTACTTCCCTTCCACCCCTATGTCTCCGTAGAGCCTTGGCAAACAGTCTGTTCACACCACCCGTGGGTTCTTCTTCGTCGGCGGCATTTCCCACTGGGAGAGGTGTTGGTCGGGTAGGGAAGAAGGGGAAGGGTACAGGGAGAGGTGGTGGCTGTGGAAGATCCAGGAGGACTGTTGAGCCGTCCTCGCCACCACCACCAGCTCATTCACCCGAGCATAGGACTACTATGGTCGACCCGTTTGCGGAGGAGGCTACGGGGACTCTGGTCCAGGAGCCTGGTGTTGACGGGCATTCGTCCCATGAGACTCCGGTCCAGGATCAGCCTCGGGTCGAGGTACATTCGGCCCACGAGACTACGGTTCCGGAGGCTTCACCCGACGTGTAGAGGCCCGGATGGGAGACCTGGCCGGATTGGACCGAGTTGCCGGATTGGACCGAGGGTCCGGGTGGCTCAGGGGGCGGGGATGGCGGGGATGAGCTTACGGATAGTGAGGGCGATGTGCATGTGGACGGGGCCACCGTCTACAAGCGTGGTAGTACACGTCTCCCGGTCGTGCCGGCTACCCGCGAGCAGAGGCCGGTGATTAAACTTGAAGGAGATAGGTAAGTACATTTACCCTTTTTTTAGCTTTTGCCTTCAAGTTTGTTCAAATATCTAGTGCATTGACCTTATCATACTGCTGGGGATGGGTACACCCTCTTGGAGTCTGCAGGGCGAACTCCGTCCTTGGTGTGCTTTGCCAGACAAATTTCCCGGGGTTTGTCACGTTGCGTGGTGAGGATCAGGTTCCTACACTAGGATTTTCCTAGGAGCACTACCAGGCTGTGCAGGCCCCGTCGGAGGAGATTATAGATGGTGCCTTGTGCCACACGAGGGCCGAGATGGTGATCAAGAGCTTTTGGGTAAATTATCCTTTTACACAATCTAAAATTAACAATATAGCTAATTATTGTACTAATCGGTGTTTTCACGTTTGATTGCAGACCTTCTATAGGTGTGAGGATGGATATGAGGAGGAGGCGGCCAGGGTTCTCGAGGCCGAGTGTAGGCGGTTACTACAGAACTTACGCCACGAGGCTCGGCCACAGGCTATTCGAGACTACTACGCCACGCGTGGTATTAAGAAGCACAAGAAGGATTGCCGCGGAAAGTTTCTGAAGAAGGAGCAATACATGAAGGTAATTACCTATTCTTAAGTCCTTCTACGTAGTTTTCTTGATTTCATTCATAGGCGTAGCGCTCAAAATTCTTTCTAATAACTTACAGGTGCCCCCGAGATGGTGTGCGGATAAGATGGATTGTTGGGAGGCGTTGGTTGATGAGTGGTGCACAGGCAGCTGGTGAGCCGTCCACGAGAATGCGAAGGATCGGCGTAGCCAAATGGTTGGTGTGCCACACCATCAAGGCAGCGCCAACTTACTTTAGTTCGGGCGAAACTGGGTATGTGATTTGCTTCATGATTCATGCAATTCATTCTTCATTCTAATATTTTGTTCCTCTCTTTTAGGGCATCACAATAACACGGAGATGCCACACTTGTATGACCTTTATGGCATGTCCCATACTGCCT
The DNA here is from genome assembly GCF_904849725.1 of Hordeum vulgare subsp. vulgare. Classification (NCBI taxonomy): domain Eukaryota; kingdom Viridiplantae; phylum Streptophyta; class Magnoliopsida; order Poales; family Poaceae; genus Hordeum; species Hordeum vulgare. The sequence goes on along the minus strand of NC_058520.1, from coordinate 292,342,815 downwards.
CATACAAGAAGGCGAAGGCCTTCTCTGAGTCTGACCTGGATGATCCCAATAACTTCACCAACATATCATCCCACCACAAGCTCGTGGCATACAGGGACACGGGGAAGGCTACGAAAGGGGATGACTTTAACCCTAGCGAGGAACCTTTGCATCCAGAGCTGGTGATGATATCTGGTGGCGGGAGGCCCCATGGCTCGATAGCCATTGGAGATGAGATAATACGTTGTCCACTCACTCTCCCGGAGATCAAGGCGCGCCAGTCGAGCAGCTGTCCTGAGATAACACGTCGTCCACAGCCAGTCGATCTTGCCATCGAGGTTAGTTGTACGGACTAAGAACACTTTCATCCATTTCATTATGTGTGTCACCATAGATCATTACTGTGGTAACGAGGAATGGTGTTTCAGGCTGCTCTTCAGAAAGAGAGATTGACAAACCAGGCTGCTCTTGAGAAAGAGAGATTGGCAAGCCAGGCTGCTCTTCAGAAAGAGAGATTGGCAAGTCAGGCTGCTCTTGATGAGAGGGACCAGACCACGACACGATTGATTGAGGAGGAGAGATCCCGGAATGAGGCGGGTCAACGGGCCCTATACGAGCTTTTTGTGGTAAGTTTTTTTTCACATTAGCCAAATCATGTGTGTAATGTATGTTTCATCACTAACTAATACGACCCACTCTTCAGGGTCTGTGCGAGAAGAGCGGTCAAGTCCCTCCGTTGAAGCCCGTCTTCTCTTCCATTGGCACGATGAGTTTCATTATAAACTAGTATTAATAATTGAGTGTCATCATGCTAACTGAGACATTGCAAAATATCTATTCTGCAGAATAACTCCCGAGCGGCATCGCACGACCCTTCTCCAGGTGTTTCTCCTCCTTGATGACCACTACGGTAAGTTTCTCTTCTCCTCTTTCATATTCTCCTTGCCTTAATTTCCCCAACAATGACATAATTAGCCCATTTAGCTCCAAAAAGACATAGTTAGCTAATTTAGCTGCAAGAAGAGGAGAAGAGGAGAAGAAATAGGAAAAATGAAAAGAAAGAAGAAGAAGAAGAAGAGAAGAAGGAGGAGGAGGAGGAGGAGGAGGAGGAGAAGGAGAAGGCCAAGGACCTTCTAGTCCTTCTCCTCCTCCTCCTCCTTCTCCTCCTTCTTCTTTATTTCTTCTTCTTCTCCTCCTCCTCCTCTTTCTTCTCCTCTTTCATATTCTCCTCGCCTTAATTTCCCCAACAATGACATAATTAGCCCATTTAGCTCCAAAATGCCATAATAAGCTCAAAATGGCATAAGAACCTTGGTTAGCTCATTAATATTATATACTTAGCTTGTTTTCCTCTAAAATGGGATAATTAGCCCATTTAGCTCCAAAAACACATAGTTAGCTAATTTAGCTCCAAGAAGAGGATAAGAAATGGAAAAAATGAAAATAAAGAAGAAGAAGAAGAAGAGAAGAAGGAGAAGGAGGAGAAGGAGGAGAAGGACAAGGACCTTCTAGTCCTTCTCCTCCTACTCCTCCTTCTTCTCCTTTTTCTTTATTTCTTCTTCTTATTCTCCTCCTCCTCTTTCTTCTCCTCTTTCATATTCTCCTTGCCTTAATTTCCCCAACAATGACATAATTAGCCCATTTAGCTCCAAAATGCCATAATAAGCTCAAAATGGCATAAGAACCTTGGTTAGCTCATTAATATTATATACTTAGCTTGTTTTCCTATAAAATGGGATAATTAGCCCATTTAGCTCCAAAAAGACATAGTTAGCTAATTTAGCTCCAAGAAGAGGAGAAGAGGAGAAGAAATAGGAAAAATGAAAATAAATAAGAAGAAGAAGAAGAAGAAGAATAAGAAGAAGAAAAGAAGGAGAAGGAGGAGGAGGAGGACGAGAAGGCCAAGGACCTTCTAGTCCTTCTCCTCCTCCTCCTCGTTCTCCTCCTTCTTCTTTATTTATTCTTCTCCTCCTCCTCCTCCTCCTCTTTCTTCTCCTCTTTCATATTCTCCTTGCCTTAATTTCACCAACAATGACATAATTAGCCCATTTAGATCCAAAATGCCATAATAAGCTCAAAATGGCATAAGAACCTTGGTTAGCTCATTAATATTATATACTTAGCTTGTTTTCCTCTAAAATGGGATAATTAGCCCATTTAGCTCCAAAAATACATAGTTAGCTAATTTAGCTCCAAGAAGAGGAGAAGAGGAGAAGAAATAGGAAAATGAAAAGAAAGAAGAAGAAGAAGAAGAGAAGAAGAAGGAGGAGGAGGAGGAGAAGGCCAAGGACCTTCTAGTCCTTCTCCTCCTCCTCCTCCTTCTCCTCCTTCTTCTTTATTTCTTCTTCTTCTCCTCCTCCTCCTCTTTCTTCTCCTCTTTCATATTCTCCTTGCCTTAATTTCCCCAACAATGACATAATTAGCCCATTTAGCTCCAAAATGCCATAATAAGCTCAAAATGGCATAAGAACCTTGGTTAGTTCATTAATATTATATACTTAGCTTGTTTTCCTCTAAAATGGGATAATTAGCCCATTTAGCTCCAAAAATACATAGTTAGCTAATTTAACTCCAAGAAGAGGAGAAGAGGAGAAGAAATAGGAAAATGAAAAGAAAGAAGAAGAAGAAGAAGAGAAGAAGAAGGAGGAGGAGGAGGAGAAGGCCAAGGACCTTCTAGTCCTTCTCCTCCTCCTCCTCCTTCTCCTCCTTCTTCTTTATTTCTTCTTCTTCTCCTCCTCCTCCTCTTTCTTCTCCTCTTTCATATTCTCCTTGCCTTAATTTCCCCAACAATGACATAATTAGCCCATTTAGCTCCAAAATGCCATAATAAGCTCAAAATGGCATAAGAACCTTGGTTAGTTCATTAATATTATATACTTAGCTTGTTTTCCTCTAAAATGGGATAATTAGCCCATTTAGCTCCACAAAGACATAGTTAACTAATTTATCTCCAAGAAGAGGAGAAGAGGAGAAATGAAAAGGAAGAACAAAAAAGAAGAAGATAAAGAGAAGAGAAGGAGAAGGAGAAGAAGGAGAAGGAGGAGGAGGAGAAGGCCAAGGACCTTCTAGTCCTTCTCCTCCTCCTCCTCCTTCTCCTCCTTCTTCTTTATTTCTTCTTCTTCTCCTCCTCCTCCTCTTTCTCCTTCTCCTCCTTCTTCTCCTCCTTCTCCTCCTCCTTCTTCTCCTCCTTCTTCTCCTCCTTCTTCTCCTTCTTCTTCTCTTCTTCTTTTTTCTTCTTCTCCTCCTCCTTCCCCTCCTCCTCCTCCTCCTCCTTCTTTTTTTTGTTCTCCTTGTTCTCTTCTTGCTTCTTATCTTTCTTCTTCAATTTAGCTTATTTGTCATATATATGTTCTTCTTCTTCTTCTTCTGACTTTCTTATTCCCATTTTGCAGATTGGATGTACTACATGCATGGAAGCTGGCATTGGAGTGCTTTAGTTTCCGTTTTTATTTGAGTTGATGAACAATGTGGAACTATATGTATATGCATATATGGATGAACAATATATGTGCAACTATATGTATGTATATATGGATGAAACTTTCTATGTGTTGGTTCTTTTGATATATGGGATGTACGTTGATGAACAAATGGCATTGATGAGCTTTATATGTATATCATATATGTGTTGTGACCTATTTATCATATATGTGCTATGAATTATATGTATATGTGTTGTGAAATAGAAAAAATAACAAAAATGTGACAATATAGGCTCTTTGCCGTCTGCCAGCTCATGGCAAAGACCTTTGCCATCAGCTGACCGACGGCAAAGGTGCCACGTGGCGCCCAGCTGTGCAACCTGGGCAGTAGCAACTGGCCATATAGTATATTTGTCGTCTTCTTCCAGGGGGGCAAACGGCAAAGAAGAGGGCACAAAGGAGGGGGAGGGGGTGGAGGCTGACGGCAAAGAAGAGGGGGAGGCAGACGACACAGAAGAGGGGGGAGGCAGACGACACAGAAGAGGGGGGAGGCAGACGACACAGAAGAGGGGGGAGGCAGACGACAAAGAAGGGGGGAGGCAGACGACACAGAGGAGGGGGGAGGAGGAGGGGGAGGCAGACGGCAAAGAAGAGAGGGGAGGCAGACGGCACAGAAGAGGGGAGGCAGACGGCAAAGCCTCTGTTAGCCCCTAACGGAGGCAACGCGTGTCGGCTGCCGTCTCGACCACTTTGCCGACTGCTCTTATGAAAAGCTGACGGCAAAGCTCTTTGCCGTCCGTTTCGGTGAGACAGACGGCAAAGAAGCTACAATGTCGTCGTAGGCTGACGCAGAAATTTTGCCGACACTGAGATTCTTTGTCGTCTGTGATATTATCTTTGCCGTCCGTGATATACTCTTTGCCGTCTGTGATGGCAGACGGCAAAGAAGCTAATTCCTGTAGTGATAGGTGTCGTTTGTTTCATGTGTCCATTCATATAAAAATGTTACTGTAATTAACCGGATCCGAGGATAAATCTCCGAGATAGGTTTTTTCTTGTCGTTTCATTTCACCTGTCCGTCGATCGTTGTGGCGTTTGTGTGTGTCTGCACTACTATTTCTTTTGGAGGTAAAAGAGGTTCCAGGAGCTTGTCATCAACTACCATCTATGAGGCTTGTATCTCCGTATCTGGAGCAACTTCATCTTGAGTGTAGCTTTGATGTGACTTAGATTCATCATGTGATCCGGGTTCGACCTGGGTTGACTGTTATCTTTCCTGCTCTTGTAGTACCTGGAGATGAAAGACGGTGAGTTTAGAGGTTCATTTTTCTTTAGAAGTGATGTGACAATAGTATGTATACAACATCGGTAATCTACTTTGTTTCTTATGGTTGTTGAAGCTAAATACTAATTATTAGGGATTGTATTCCTTTCCTGGCTACCTTTTTTTAGAAAAATTGATGTGTTTGTTGAAGCAAAAAAGTAAGTAACGATAAAACTCCATTTGGAATGTGCAATCTCTTATAACTCTTGTCCAACTTTACCTCTATAGTCATTGGTGCCTGTGGGATATCTCGTAGTTTTTGTGTGTCAAGCGAAGGATGTTCTTCTATTATAGCAATAGATTCTATTGTACTCACAAGCTCCCCTGAATTTTTTGGTTTCCACCTTTCTGTTTCTTGTTGTTCTTTCGCAGCAATGGCCTCAGTCATTTCCTGCGTCCATTCAGATAAAAAATGTTACTATAATAAACCGGATCCCGGGATAAATCTCCAAGATAGGATTTTTCTTATCGTTTGATTTTACCTGCCCATCGGTCGTTGTGGTGTTTGTCTCTCTGTCCACTTCTATTTCTTTTTGAGAAAAAAATAGTTTTGAGCTTGTCATCAACTGCCATCTCTGAGGCTTCGACCTCTGTATCAGGAGCAACTTCGTCTTGACTGTGGCTTTGCACAACATGCTCTAGTATTTCCTATTCTTGTAATACCCGGGTATGAAACATGGTGAGTTTTGTGGTACATTTTGTTTACACCTGTTGTATGTGGGTAAGTTGGTTATGGAAGGTCACCTCATTACTGTTTTCTTCTTGTTGTTTGTGTTCATTTTGTGACTTGCTTGAGCCCATCTCTGTTGGACTTGTTTGTTGTTTCTTGTACAGCCGAATCTACATTTCACTACAGGTTTGTCAGCTTGTAAGCTAGATACATACAACGTCGGTACAACGTCTTATGGTTGCTTGCTTACGTGTACAACGCCGGTACTATCCTTTGTTTCATGCTGTCGTTCAAACTAAAAAGAAATTATTAGGGACTGTATTTCTTCTTTGACCACCAATTATTTTTTAAATGTTGTAGAAATAGTAATTGTTGGTTGGTTGTATTGACCTCTTCAGTGTTTGTGAGCTGAGTTGTGCCTTGCACTCTTGCTTCTTCTTCCTCGTCTACTGAAGTTTCTGGGTCTGTTTTTTTCAGGTCTTGTTCTTGGCCTCTGGTGACACCACTGTCTTGCTATTCTATGCCAATGCTTTCGTTCGTTTCTTTTTCCTGTTTGATGAACCAAAAATGTAAATAACGATGGAACTTCATTTCGAATGTGCGATCTCTTATAGTTCTTGTCCACTTTACCTCTTTAGTCATTAGTGCATGTGGGATCTCTCCTAGTTTTTGTGTGCCAAGTGAAGTTTGCTCTTCGGTTACAACACTTGGTTCTATTGTATTGACAAGTTCCACTGATTTTTTTTTGGTTTCTTCTTGTTCTTCTGCAATGGTGTCGTTTGTTTCCTGCGCCCATTCAGATAAAAATGTTAGTGTAATTAACCGGATCCCAGGATAAATCTCCGAGATAGGTTTTTTCCTGTCGTTTTACTTTACCTGTCTGTCGGTTGTTGTGGCGTTTGTCTTTGTCTACACTACTATTTCTTTTTTAGGTAAAAGAGGTTCCAGGAAATTGTCATCAACTACCATCTCTGAGGCTTGTATCTCTGTATCTGGAGCAACTTCATCTTGAGTGTAGCTTTGATGTGACTTAGATTCATCATATGATCCGGGTTCGACCTGGGTTGACTGTTATCTTTCATGCTCTTGTAGTACGTGGAGATGAAAGATGGTGAGTTTAGAGGTTCATTTTTCTTTGGAATTGATGTGACTACAGTATGTGTACAACATCGGTAATCTCCTTTGTTTCTTATGGCTATTGAAGCTAAAAACTAATTATTAGGGATTGTATTTCTTTCTTGGATGCCAATTGTTTTAGAAAAATTGATCTGTTTGTTGAAGCAAAAAAGTAAGTTACGATAAAACTTCATTTGGAATGTGCGATCTCTTATAACTCTTGTCCAACTTTACCTCTATAATCATTGGTGCCTCTCGGATATCTCGTAGTTTTTGTGTTGCAAGCGAAGGCTGTTTTTGTGTTACAGCAATTGATTATGTTGTACTTAGAAGCTCCCCTAAATTTTTGGTTTCCACCTATTCTTTTTCTTGTCGTTCTTTCGCAGCAGTGGTCTCATTCGTTTCGTGCGTCCTTTCAGATAAAAAATGTTACTATAATAAACCGGATCCGAGGATAAATCTCCCAGATAGGATTTTTCTTGTGGTTTGTTTTTTCCTGTCCATCGATCGTTGTGGTGTTTGTCTCTGTGTCCACTTCTATTTCTTTTTGAGAAAAAAAATAGTTTCGAGCTTGTCATCAACTGTCATCTTTGAGGCTTCGACCTCTGTATCAGGAGCAACTTCTTCTTGACTGTGGCTTTGCACAGCATGCTCTAGTATTTCCTATTCTTGTAATACGTGGGTATGAAAGATGGTGAGTTTTGTGGTACATTTTGTTTAGACCTGTTGTATGTGGGTAAGTTGGTTATGGAAGGTCACCTCATTAATGTTTTCTTCTTGTTGTTTGTGTTCATCTTGTGACCTGCTTGAGCCCATCTCTGTTGGACTTGTTTGTTGTTTCTTTTTCAGTCAAGTCTACATTTCGTTACAGGTTTGTTAGCTTGTAAGCTAGAAATGTACAACGTCGGTACAACGTCTTATGGTTGCTTGCTTACGTGTACAGCGTCGGTACTATCCTTTGTTTCATGCCGCTGTTGAAACTAAAAGGAAATTATTAAGGACTGTATTTCTTCTTTGACCACCAATTATTCTTTAAATGTTGTAGAAATAGTAACTGTTGGTTGGTTGTGTTGACCTCTTCAGTGTTTGTCAGCTGAGTTGTGCCTTGTACTCTTGCTTCTTCTTCCTCGTCTACTGAAGTTCCTGGGTCTGTTTTTTCGAAGTCTTGTTCTTGGTCTCCGGTGACACCACTGTCTTGTTGTTCTATGTCGATGCTTCCGTTTGTTTCGTTTTCCTGTTTGATGAACCAAAATGTTAATAACGATGGAACTTCATTTCGAATGTGCAATCTCTTATAGTTGTTGTCCAACTTTCCCTCTTTAGTCATTAGTGTGTGTGGGATCTCTCCTAGTCTTTGTGTGTCAAGTGAAGATTGCTTTTCGGTTACAACACTTGGTTCTATTGTATTGACAAGTTCCACTGATTTTTTGGTTTCCTCCTATCGTCTTTCTTGGTGTTGTTCTACAGCAATGGTGCCGTTTGTTTCCTGCATCCTTTCAGATAAAAATGTTACTGTAGTTAACCGGATCCAAGGATAAATCTCCGAGATAGGTTTTTTCTTATCATTTCAAGTGAAGATTGCTCTTCGGTTACAACACTTGGTTCTATTGTATTTGACAAGTTCCACTGATTTTTTGGTTTCCTCCTATTGTCTTTCTTGGTGTTGTCCTACAGCAGTGGTGACGTTTGTTTCCTGCGTCCATTCAGATAAAAATGTTACTGTAATTAACCGGATCCGAGGATAAATCTGTGAGATAGGTTTTTTCTTATCATTTTATTTTACCTGTCTGTCGCTCGTTATGGCACCACTGTTCAGGATATTTGTCACTCTCTACACCACTGTTCAGGATATCGCTTATCGTTATTGTCTCGATTGCCTACAACGGCGAGCGTTGCGATGGAGCGTCGACCACGCCGTTGTTCGCGCTGCAATGAAGCGTCATCGACGGTGAAGCATGGCTGCGTTGTGGCGAGATGGTGCGACTCCTGCTGCAACAAAGACGTTCTTGCTTCCAACACACTTCGGTTGCTCCCGCTGCGGTGAGAGGAAAAGGACAATCCCGCGAGTGACAGGCACCGGATCTGGTGGCCCAGGATCAGTTGGTTGGTGGCCCAGGATCAGTTGGTTGATCAGTAGCAGGCGCCTAACTATTGTTGTAATCCTCACCACCCCATCTCGCCGCCAAGAGTGAGGTGGTCAGGACGGTGAAGCATGGCTGCGTTGTGGCAAGATGGTACGGCTCCTGCTGCAACAAAGGCGTCCTTGCTTCCAACACACTTCGGTTGCTCCCGCTGCGATGAGAGGAAAAGGACAATCCCACGAGTGGCAGGCACCGGATCTGATGGCCCAGGATCAGTTGGTTGATCCGTAGCAGGCGCCTAACTATTGTTGTAATCCTCACCACCCCATCTCGCCGTCAAGAGTGAGGTGGTCAGAACTCATCAAGGAGCATGCTGAGGTTGCAGGCAACGTCTATGGTGGCGGTGGCGACTGGAGAGGGCAATGGGAATTAACGACTTCAAGGAGGGCACAAAGCATCAAATTTATAATTGCTTTCTTGCAGATGAGTTCTGCTTGGTCTTAACCGAGGACCGAACCAAACTTCCGATGGACCCAAGTCTTGGTTGTTGCTTTTGGAGGAAACCAGTCTACAATTTCAATAAATCGAATTTCTAAATTACCCAAAGCACCGAACTGATCGGTTCAGGGGAACCGAATGCCCAGCCCTAATTGACATATGTAACATTTTGATGTGGATGGGTTCTTCACCGTCTCTCCTTCAATATATGGTACGCACTTGCATATTCAAAAAAAGAATGCTGCAAGAATCTGGTTTTTGACAATTCTTTACCACAGTACCAAGTTTAGAACCATCTTTTCACCATTTTGTACACAACTGCAACTTCAGCAGGTCATTCCTATGATAGTCCAGCTAATCCGATGTGATCATCATCTTCAGCATTGGATCCATGGTGTGCTACAGTGCCCCGATTTCGAGCTGGATGTGAAATAAAGCAATTTTTGTCAATGCATGCCAGAAAAAACTTTCAAAATCGGCTCTAGATTTACTTCCTCCGTTCCTAAATACTCCCTCCGTCCGGAAATACTTGTCCTAGAAATGAATAAAATGGATGCATCTATAACTAAAATAAGTCGAGATATATGCATTTCTAGGACAAGTATTTCCGGACGGAGGGAGTATAAGTCTTTTAGATATTTCACTACGGACTACATAAGGATGTATATAGACATATTTTAGTGCATAGATTCAATCATTTTGCTTCGTATGTAGTCCGTAATGGAATCTCTAGAAAGACTTATATTTAGGAACGGAGGTAGTATTTCACAACGCAACGAAGCATCACAAGCAAATCTAGTAGGCGAAAAAATGCTTAGTGTAAATGGAAGAACGAAAAAGCAAGTCACGGAAATATTGAACAGAAAAGAGTTCAATTAAAGCAACTCTCAATAACAAGACTAAAAAACTACTAAAGTGAAAAGAAAATGTGCTGTTTTTTCAATATGTACTGATAAAAATAATTGACTCATCAAATATTATGCAATAAAAATGAAAACCATGTGAATTTGTTTGCTCACTTGTAACATTGGTGATAATATTAGTGGTCTTTTGAGAAGCAAGAGCTTTTAGTTTGTTCCCTGTAGCTAGCAGAAGTAAGCTTCGCATATGTTGCTTCTGCTCTTTTGGACTAGCAGTTTTGCTCAAAGAATCATCAAAAGCCAGCAAATCTTCCTGCTTCATGTCTGAGAGGGATAGAAGAACCTACATGCAAGTACTTATTATTAGTCTGAATGCTCAACAGTCACAAGATTAAAATGCTCTAAGCAATGAAAGAAAAAGTAGTACCAATCGAGGCACAAGAACATGCCAAATTCAGCATATTTTCACTTACACTGTACCGGAGTCTGTTTCGACATAATCAACCTCTAATAAGGTTTAACTTGTGTCACGGCAAGGTCTACAAACACAACTCTCGCAGCTTACTCACAATAGTATTTATTATTTCAAGAACCTCAAAAGTGCAAGGTAGTTCCTGTATTTCATAAAGACCCACGAATGTCCCCATTTATAAGAAAGAGATAAATACACCACGGGTGCCTTAACTTGTTCGAAGCGATCACTTTGGTTCCTAAACTTGTAAAATACATGAAACTAGTGCCGTAACTTGTCCGAACGTTCAAATACGGTGCCTCCGTCCGTATCAAGGCACAGAAACTGCCCACGTGACGTGCCAACGTTGCGTTGGCCCAGTATCAAGGCACAGAAACTGCCCACATGACGTGCCAGCGTTGCGTTGGCCCACATGCCGGTAGGCCAACATGCCGGTAGCTGCGAGATGACTGTGATGGTTGTTTTTCAAAAAACTCTCTATACTTCAAATAAATTTTGAAAAAGGCCCTCACATTTTTTCTAAATTTGCCAAACTGCATTGGTCCCACATGCCATGTCTGGGTCCCGCATGTCAGCATGTGGGATGAAATATTAATAAGAAAAAAATGATGGCAGGATTCGAACCTAGTAAATGGACGCACAATCTGCACGCATGTTATAACCACTACGACAAGAATAGTTGTTCCGAGTAGATATTAAAAAAATATTAAGAAATTCTCACGTTTGAAAAAGAGAGAGCTATTCAACATATTACCTGGCATAAACTTTAAAACTGTTAGTGCATTTTAAAAAATCAACCCGGAAAACTCTCCCGTGTATTAACAAATTGTAAACGTGTTTCCAAAAAGTGTTTGTAATGCATTCCAAAAATTACAACGTCTATTTCATGCAATGTTCAGCATGTATTAAAATTTATTGTGTAAAACTATTATTATATTTCTACAAATATGTTTTAACGGATTTATATAATATATTATTTGTACACAATAATTTTTAATACACATTGAACAGTTTCCAGAATACAATGTTGTTGGTTTTTAATAATTATGTATTCTAAAAATACAATTAAGATACACAATAATTGTGCGTGCTTGTGGTCCTGTATGAAGATACAAAAAATATTAAACAATATTTTATAAAATACATTGAACTATTTAAATCCACATAACTCTTCGAACTAAACCAATAATAAATATAGAAAAACGATCTAAATGGACAATAATGGCATATCGATAATTATTGTATTTATATACCAGAAGATTTACATGTAATAAAAAAACAAACAGTAACTTAGAAAAAACAGAATGGAAATTGTAGAGCGATATGTTTGTTAGAGTTATAATATAAGTCATGTACCCTTTTGTATTTATCCCGATATATAAGGGGTTTCCTGCATATAGTCCATCACCTATACATGTATATATACTGGCCTATGGCCTCATGGGAATACAAGTTGCTTATTCCTAACAATGTTGACTACTCCCTCCGTCCCAAAATTCGTATCTTAGGTTTGTCTAGAAATGGATGTATCTAAATACTAAAATGTGACTAGATACATTCATATCTAGACAAATCTAAGACAAGAATTTTGGGACGAAGGGAGTATGTAAGTGTTATGACCGGTTTACATTACAACCGGAGAAGGCCCCGTTAATAGAGCTGGCCCAGTTATCTTATAGTATTAGGGGCTTAGCCCAGTTTATTATATTTGCTAGACTAGAAAAATTATATATACTCATGTAAAGGACACCTTTTGGAATTAAGCAAGATCAATCTATTTTGATCGGCTCCTTCTAGGAGACAATGCCCTAACCCTAGCCGCCCCTACTCTCTCTCACGTGCGCGACAACGGCACCTCGCCACTGGCAGCCACGCCCATCGCCACACAGCCACCCATCCACCCATATGACCTGCGATCTAGGTCTGGTAGGTATCATATTCCTACCAATTTGGTATCAGCTAGACCAGGATCGACCATATTGACACCACCACCCAACCCAAGCCTTCCGCCGGCCACCAACCCCCTGCCGCCGGCCTCCTCGGTCTAGCTGGCCCCCGCCGATCTCGGTCGGCCTCGTCCTCTCACCCGCGGAGATGACATCCACGCTTCTGGAGCTCGGCCACGCTATCGCAGGTATCCGATCGGTCCTCGCGGGGCCTTACGCGCAGCAGCCGGCTGTTGCGTTCTTCCCTACCGTGGCGCCGCCTCCGTTCCTCTCGGCCGCAACGCACCATTGGACCACCTTATTCGGGAGTTCCGCCTTCTCGCCGCGCCACTCACACGGCTGCTGCGCCGCGACGCCTTCTCCTGGGATGACGAGGCAGCTACCGCCTTCCAGTCGCTCAAGGCGGCTCTTACCACAGGGTCGGTCCTTCAAATGCCGGATTTTGAGCAGCAGTTCATGGTTGACTATGATGCATCAGGCGTGGGCTTCGGCGCGGTTCTCCACCAGGGCGCGGGGCCGCTCGCTTTCTTCAGCCGACCCTTCGTCGCACGTCATCACAAGCTCGTGGCCTACGAGCGAGAGCTCATCGGTTTGGTACAAGTTGTACGACACCGGCGATCATATCTTTGGGGACGGCACTTCCTGATTCGCACTGATCACTACAGCCTCAAATTGTTGTTGGATCAGCGCCTCTCACCATTCCGCGGCATCAATGGATCAGCAGTTGTTTGGCTACGACTTCACCATTGAGTATCGGCCAGGCCGCCTCAACATCGTGGCGGATGCCTTGTCACGCTGCGGCACCGACCCTGACGATGGCGCCTCAAACACCGAGGGCACTGCCATTTGCATCCGCTCCGGGCCTTCATTCGTCTTCATCGATGACATTCGCCGAGCCACTGCGACGGTCGCGGATGCTCAACTTCTTCGGCAGCGACTTGCAGAGGGAGATTTACCGGCGCCATGGCGACTGGATGATGGGTTACTCCTCCACGGTCGACGCCTCTTTGTGCTCAAGCATGACGATCTCCGTCACCAGGCTCTTCGTTTGGCTCACTCAGTCGGCCATGAGGGGGCACAGAAAACTCTCCACCGCCTCCATGCCGACTTCTATCTGCCCGGGGACCAAGCATTGGTGCGTGACTGGGTGCGGTCTTGTGTGATGTGCCAACGCAACAAGACGCGGACGTTGCAGCCAGCCGGCCTCTTACAGCCCCTTGAGGTGCCTTCGCAGGTGTGGGCCGACATCTCCATGGATTTTATCGAGGGCCTTCCTAAGGTGGGTGGCAAGTCCGTCATCCTTACGATGGTGGACTGTTTCTCCTAGTATGCACACTTTATCGCACTGGGCCATCCCTACACCGCCACTTCTGTAGCGCGGGCTTTCTTCGACGGCATCGTCCGCCTCCATGGGTTTCCTTCTTCGATCGTCAGCGACCGTGATCCGGTCTTCACTGGCCATGTTTGGCGGGATCTTTTCCGGTTGGCAGGCGTCAAGTTGCGCTTGAGCACGGCTTTTCATCCGCAGGCAGACGGACAATCAGAGGTCGTCAATAAGGTGACTGCTATGTACTTACGCTGCATTACAGGTGATCGACCACGAACTTAGGTGGACTGGCTCTCGTGGGAGGAGTACTGCTACAACACTTCGTACCACTCCGCCTTGCATGCCACCCCCTTTGAGGTCGTCTACGGTCAGCCTCCTCCAGCCATCCTGCCTCTCCAGCCAGGGACGGCGCAGACTGAGGCGGCGAAGTACTTCTTCGCGACCGCGATGTCATCCCTGTTGAGGTGCGGCAGCGTCTTCTTCAGGCCCAGCAGTTATCCAAGAAGTACTATGAGCATCGCTCACCACCGCGAGGCTGAGTTTGCGTTGGGTGATTGGGTGTGGCTGTGTCTTCTCCACCGTTCTACGCGGTCATTTGACCCTCGCGCCAAGCGCAAGCTAGGCCCTCGCTATGCGGGACCCTTTCAGGTGTTGGAACGCATAGGCAGCGTCGCCTACCGCCTTCAGCTGCCCCCTAGTGCTCGTCTCCACGATGTCTTTCATGTGGGCTTATTGAAGCCTTTCCATGAGGAGCCGCCGGCAGCCGAACCAGATCTTCCACCGACCTTAGACGGAAGCTTACTTCCTGATCCAGCTCAGGTGTTGAAGGTTCAACAAAGTCGTGATGTGTGGTGTCTTTTGATCCAGTGGCACGGTCTTCCAGAAGAGAATGCTACTTGGGAGACCCTTCAGGAGTTGAGCATACATTTTCCAGACTTCCAGCTCGAGGACGAGTTGTTTGCGCAGGCAGGGAGAGATGTTATGACCGGTTTACATTACAACCGGAGAAGGCCCGGTTAATAGAGCTAGTCTTGTGTGACGTGCCAAGATTACAGGAAGCTGAACTCTCCTGTGTTGCTAGTCATAAAGAAAGATGGATCTTGGAGATTGTGCACAGATTACAGGAAGCTGAACTCTATTACCATCAAGAACAAGTACCCAATTCCAGTCACAGAAGATTTATTGGACCAACTGAAGGGTGCTAAGTATTTCTCTAAAATTGATCTCAGAAATGGGTACCACCAGATCAGAATGGCAGAAGAGGACATTTACAAAACAGCCTTTGTTACTCATATGGGCTTGTTTGAGTATCTGGTCATGTCTTTTTGTCTTACAAATGGCCCTCCTAGCTTTCAGGCCCTGATGAATTTTCTCTTTGGCATGCTGAAATTTGTAGTAACATTCTTCGATGATATCCTGGTTTTCAGCACCTCTCTGGAAGAACATGAGCAGCATCTGACTCAAGTGTTTGATATACTGCAAGAGAACAAGTTATATGCAAGATTGGAAAAGTGTTCCTTTGGTCAAACTGAAGTTGAGTATTTGGGCCACATTATTAACCAAGAGGGAGTGGCTATTGATCCATCTAAGATCAAGGCAATCCAGGACTGGCCAGCTCCTACCAACATTACTGAACTGAGGAGTTTCTTGGGTCTGAGTGGCTACTACAGAAGATTCATTCAGGGTTATGGCTTACTACAGAAGATTCATTCAGTGTTATGGCTTAATATGCAGGCCCCTGTTTGACTGCTTAAAGAAAGATGCTTTCCATTGGGGCAATGATCAGGACAGGGCCTTTGCTGAAGTAAAGGACAGGCTCACTCACTCTCCAGTCCTGGCCTTACCTGATTTCTCCAAACCATTTATTTTAGAGGTTGATGCATGTGGATATGGTTTGGGAGATGTATTGATGCAAGAAGGAAGACCCATTTCTCATTTCGGTAAAACAATTGGGCCTAGAGTTGCTGCCTTGTCCACCTATGATAAAGAAAATATGGCAATCATTGAGGTTGTAAAGAAATGGAAGCATTATTTCCTAGCCACGGCTCTAATTATCAAAACAGACCAAGAAAGCCTAAAGTACATACAGGAGCAGAAACTCCCTTAGGGGATTCAGCACAAGTTGCTACTCAAATTGCTGGGATACAATTTCACTATTGAATACAAGAAGGGCAAAGAGAACAAAGCAGCACTACTCCCACCTGGGTAATAGAAGTGGTTTAAAGTTATAGTCAAGATGGAAAGATCAAAGAGTTGATTGCTCAATGCACTCTGAACAAGGATAACACTACTTCCTACTCCTATAGGAATGGTATCCTCAGGTTCAAGAACAAGGTGGTAGTGGGGAATGCAACTGCTCTAAGAAAGACCTACTGAAAACCTTCCATAGCTCTGAATTAGGAGGTCATACTGGGGAAAGAGCTACTTATCAAAGGGTAAAGTTGGTGTTTCATTGGCCATGGTTAAAACAGGATGTTATTGCATTTGTCAAGGCTTGCCTAGTATGTCAAATTGATAAGGCTGAGCATTGCCCTTATCCAGGCCTGCTGGAACCACTTCCTGTGCCTGACTTTGCTTGGGCTCATGTTAGTATGGATTTTGTGGAAGGTCTACCTCTGTCTGAGAACAAGGATTTAATCTTGGTAGTTGTGGACAGATTTACAAAGTATGCTCACTTCATTGCCATGAAACATCCTATCACAGTGGAATCAGTGGCAAGGGCTTTCTCTGAAACAGTCTTCAAGTTGCATGGTATGCCAGTAGTATTTGTCGCTGATAGAGACAGAATCTTTACTAGCAACTTATGGCCGCAACTGTTTAAGTCCCTGAAGATTAAGCTGCACATGAGTACTAGTTATCATCCCCAATCTGATGGGCAGACTGAAAGGGTGAATCAATGCCTCGATAACTGTTGGAATTATGCCCTAGAGGCAATGATAAATATAATTATTATTATAATTCCTGTATCAAGATAATCGTTTATTATCCATGCTATAATTGTATTGAATGAAGACTCATTTACATGTGTGGATACATAGACAAAACACTGTCCCTAGCAAGCCTCTAGTTGGCTAGCCAGTTGATCAAAGATAGTCAGTGTCTTCTGATTATGAACAAGGTGTTGTTGCTTGATAACTGGATCACGTCATTAAGAGAATCACGTGATGGACTAGACTCAAACTAATAGACGTAGCATGTTGATCGTGTCATTTTGTTGCTACTGTTTTCTTCGTGTCAAGTATTTATTCCTATGACCATGAGATCATATAACTCACTAACACCGGAGGAATACTTTGTGTGTATCAAACGTCGCAACGTAACTGGGTGACTATAAAGATGCTCTACAGGTATCTCCGAAGGTGTTAGTTGAGTTAGTATGGATCGAGACTGGGATTTGTCACTCCGTGTGACGGAGAGGTATCTCGGGGCCCACTCGGTAATACAACATCACACACAAGCCTTGCAAGCAATGTAACTTAGTGTAAGTTGCGGGATCTTGTATTACGGAACGAGTAAAGAGACTTGCCGGTAAACGAGATTGAAATAGGTATACGGATACTGACGATCGAATCTCGGGCAAGTAACATACCGAAGGACAAAGGGAATGACATATGGAATTATATGAATCCTTGGCACTGAGGTTCAAACGATAAGATCTTCGTAGAATATGTAGGATCCAATATGGGCATCCAGGTCCCGCTATTGGATATTGACCGAGGAGTCTCTCGGGTCATGTCTACATAGTTCTCGAACCCGCAGGGTCTGCACACTTAAGGTTCGACGTTGTTTTATGCGTATTTGAGTTATATGGTTGGTTACCGAATGTTGTTCGGAGTCCCGGATGAGATCACGGACTTCACGAGGGTTTCCGGAATGGTCCGGAAACGAAGATTGATATATAGGATGACCTCATTTGATTACCGGAAGGTTTTCGGAGTTACCGGGAATGTACCGGGAATGACCAATGGGTTCCGGGAGTTCACCGGGGGGGGGGGGAACCCACCCCGGGGAAGCCCATAGGCCATATCATGGTGTGGCGCCCGGATCAAGATGTGGCGCCGGTGAAAAGAAGATCGTGCCGGTGCTTTGGTGATGGAGATCAAGAAGCACATGATGATGGCCATATCATGTCACTTATGAATTGCATGTGATGTTAATCCTTTTATGCACCTTATTTTGCTTAGAACGTCGGTAGCATTATGAGGTGATCTCTCCCTAAAATTTCAAGACGAAATTGTGTTCTCCCCGACTGTGCACCGTTGCTACAGTTCGTCGTTTCGAGACACCACGTGATGATCGGGTGTGATAGACTCAACGTTCACATACAACGAATGCAAAACAGTTGCGCACGCGGAACACTCAGGTTAAGCTTGACGAGCCTAGCATGTGCAGACATGGCCTCGGAACACATGAGACCGAAAGGTCGATCATGAATCATATAGATGATATGATTAGCATAGGGATGCTTACCACTGAAACTATACTCAACTCACGTGATGATCGGACTTGAGCTAGTGTAAGTGGATCATGAACCACTCAAATGACTAGAGAGATGTACTTTTTGAGTGGGAGTTTAACGAATAATTTGATTAAGTTAAACTCTAATTATCTTGAACATAGTCTAAGTCCACTTTGAATATATTTGTGTTGTAGATCATGGCTCACGCGACAGTCATCCTGAATTTTAATACGTTCCTAGAGAAAGCTAAGTTGAAAGATGATGAAAGCAACTTTGTAGACTGGGCTCGTAATCTTAAGCTAATCTTACAAGCTGGGAAAAAGGGTTATGTCCTTAATGCTGCGTTAGGAGATGAACCACCCGCTACGGCTGATCAGGATGTTAAGAACGCTTGGTTAGCACGTAAGGAGGACTACTCAATAGTTCAATGTGCAGTCTTGTATGGCTTAGAACCGGGACTTCAACGTCGCTTTGAGCGTCATTGAGCATTTGAGATGTTCCAGGAGTTGGAGTTTATCTTTCAGAAGAACGCCCGGATCAAGATGTATGAGACCTCCGATAAATTCTATGTTTGCAAGATGGAGGAAAACTCATCTGTCAGTGAACATGTGCTCAAAATGTCTGGGTACTCAAACCGTCTAGCTGAGCTGGGGATTTAACTCCCGTAAGAAGCTATCATTGACAGAATCCTTCAGTCGCTGCCGCCAAGCTATAAAGGCTTTGTATTGAACTACAACATGCAAGGGATGAACAAGTCTCCCGGCGAGTTGTTTGCGATGCTGAAAGTCGCAGAGTCTGAACTCCGTAAAGAGCATCAAGTGTTGATGGTGAATAAGACCACTAGTTTCAAGAGAAACGGCAAAGGCAAGAAGGGCAATTCGAAGAAGATCGGCAAGCCTGTTGCCAATCCGACGAAGAAACCCAAAGCTGGACCTAAGCCGGAAACGGAGTGTTACTATTGCAAGGGTATGGGTCACTGGAAGCGCAATTGCCCCAAGTATCTGGCAGATAAGAAGGCGGGCAAAGAAAAATCAGGTATATTTGATATACATGTTATTGATGTGTACTTAACCGGCTCTCGTAGTAGTGTATGGGTATTCGATACCGGTTCTGTTGCTCATATTTGCAACTCGAAACAGGAATTGCGGAATAGGCGAAGGCTGGCGAAAGATGAAGTGACGATGCGCGTAGGAAATGGTTCCAAGGTTAATGCAATCGCCATCGGCACAGTGTCACTTCAGTTACCATCAGGATTAGTGATGAACTTAAATCATTGTTATTTAGTGCCTGCGTTGAGCATGAACATTATATCTGGATCTTGTTTATTGCGAGACGGTTACTCTTTTAAGTCAGAGAATAATGGTTGTTCTATTTCTATGAGTAACATCTTTTATGGTCATGCACCGAATGTGAGGATTGTTCATATTGAATCTTGATAGCGATACGCATATACATAACATTGAGATCAAAAGAGTTAGAGTTAACAATGATAGCGCCATATTTTTATGGCACTGCCGCTTAGGTCATATTGGTGTAAAGCGCATGAAGAAACTCCATGCTGATGGACTTTTGGAGTCACTTGACTTTGATTCACTTGACACGTGCGAACCATGCCTCATGGGCAAGATGACTAAGACTCCGTTCTCAGGAACAATGGAGCGTGCTAGTGACTTGTTGGAAATCATACATACCGATGTGTGTGGTCCGATGAGCGTGGAGGCACGCGACGGATATCGTTATTTTCTCACCTTCACTGACGATTTAAGTAGATATGGGTATGTCTACTTGATGAAGTACAAGTCTGAAACATTTGAAAAGTTTAAGAAATTTCAGAGTGAATTGAAAAATCATCGTAACAAGAAGATCAAGTTCCTACGATCTGATCGTGGGGGTGAATATCTGAGTTTCGAGTTTGGTGCTCACTTAAGACAATGTGGAATTGTTTTACAGTTAACACCGTCTGGAACACCACAGCGTAATGGTGTGTCTGAACGTCGTAATCGTACTTTATTAGAGATGGTGCGATATATGATGTCTCTTACTGATTTGCCGTTATCATTTTGGGGCTATGTATTAGAAACAGCTGCATTCACTTTAAATAGGGCACCATCAAAATCCGTTGAGACGACACCATACGAACTGTGGTATGGCAAAAGGCCAAAGTTGTCGTTTCTTAAAGTTTGGGGATGTGATGCTTATGTCAAAAAGCTTCAGCCTGAAAAGCTGGAACCCAAAGCGGAAAGGTGCGTCTTCATAGGTTACCCAAAAGAGACAGTTGGGTACACCTTCTATCTCAAGTCCGAGGGCAAAGTGTTTGTTGCTAAAAACGGAGCTTCTCTCAAGAAGGAGTTTCTCTCGAGAGAATTGAGTGGGAGGAAGATAGAACTTGACGAGGTTGTCGAACCTCTCATCCCTCTGGATGGTGGCGCAGGGCAAGGGGAAACCTCTGTCATTGCGACGCCGGTTGAGGAGGAAGTTAATGATGATAATCATGAAACTCCAGTTCAAGTTTCTGTCGAACCACGCAGGTCGACGAGACCACGTACTGCTCCAGAGTGGTACGGTAATCCCGTCTTATCAATCATGTTGTTAGACAACAATGAACCTGCGAATTATGAAGAAGCAATGGTGGGCCCAGATTCCAACAAATGGCTGAAAGCCATAAAGTCCGAGATAAGATCCATGTATGAGAACAAAGTGTGGACTTTGGAGGTACTGCCTGAGGGCCGCAAGACCATTCAGAACAAATGGATCTTTAAGAGGAAGACGGACGCTGACGGTAATGTGACCATTTATAAAGCTCGACTTGTGGCAAAGGGTTTTTCACAAGTTTAAGAAGTTGACTACGATGAGACTTTCTCACCCGTAGCGATGCTTAAGTCCGTCAGAATCATGTTAGCAATAGCTGCATTTTTCGATTATGAAATCTGGCAGATGGATGTCAAAACGGCGCTCCTTAACGGTTTCCTTAAGGAAGAGTTGTATATGATACAACCCGAAGGTTTTGTCGATCCTAAGAATGCTAACAAGGTGTGCAAGCTCCAGCGATCCATTTATGGACCCCGGGGAAGCCCATAGGCCTTGAGGGTGGCACACCAGCCCTTAGTGGGCTGGTGGGACAGCCCAAAAGGGCTCTATGCGCCAAGAAGAAAAAAAATCAAGAGAAAAAAAAAAGAGGAAGTGGGAAAGAAGGGGGACTCCCTCCCACCAAACCAAGTCCAACTCGGTTTGGGGGGGAGACCTCCCCCCTTGGACTCGGCCGACCCCCTTGGGGCTCCTTGAGCCCCAAGGCAAGGTCCCCTCCCTCCCACCTATATATACGGAGGTTTTAGGGCTGATTTGAGACGATTTTTCCACGACAGCCCGACCACATACCTCCACGGTTTTTCCTCTAGATCGCGTTTCTGCGGAGCTCGGGCGGAGCCCTGCTGAGACAAGGTCATCACCAACCTCCGGAGCGCCGTCACGCTGCCGGAGAACTCTTCTACCTCTCCGTCTCTCTTGCTGGATCAAGAAGGCCGAGATCATCGTCGAGTTGTACGTGTGCTGAACGCGGAGGTGCCGTCCGTTCGGTACTAGATCGTGGGACTGATCGCGGGATTGTTCGCGGGGCGGATCGAGGGACGTGAGGACGTTCCACTACATCAACCGCGTTTACTAACGCTTCTGTTGTACGATCTACAAGGGTACGTAGATCACTCATCCCTCTCGTAGATGGACATCACCATGATAGGTCTTCGTGCGCGTAGGAAATTTTTTGTTTCCCATGCGACGTTCCCCAACAAGAACTACCTGAGATGTATGTGCTTTCAGCAGCCAAAGAAGTGGCACGGATGGTTGGCTTTAGCTGAGTGGTGGTACAACACTAGCTTCCATACTTCCTTGCAGATGACACCTTTTCAAGCTCTCTATGGTTTTCCTCCTCCCATGGTAGCTGAGTCTGCATTGCCTAATACTATTTCTGTGGATTCTGACAATTTACTCCAAAACAAAGAATTAGCTTTGGAAGTGATTAAGCAAAACCTTATCAAGGCCCAAGCGAGGATGAAGTGGTTTGCTAACAAGAAGAGAAAGGAAAGAGAATATGTGGTGGGGGATATGATTTATTTGAAGCTGCAACCTTACAGGCACACTTCTCTCAGTCTCCACAAGCATTTGAAGTTACACTCCAAATTCTATGGGCCCTTCAGAGTTCTTCAGAGAATTGGCCTTCATGCTTACAAGTTACTACTGCCTGAGGATTGCAAGTTACACCATACTTTTCATGTGAGTCAGTTGAAGAAGCACATTGGGCCATCAGTAGTGCCTTCCAAGAACCTTCCTTTAGTGGGTCCAGATGGGTTGATCAAGATGGAACCTGAAGCCATATTGAAGAGGAAACTAATTCCCAGAGTGCAGGGGGACATCAGTGTTCCTGTGGTGAGATGGTTGATCAAGTGGGTGAATATGCCAGTGGAGGAAACCACCTAGGAAGATTCAGTTTTTATCCAAAAAGTTATTCTTTCTTTTGCAGCTTGAGGGCAAGCTGCCGCTTAAAGGGGGGAATTGTCAGGAACAGAGAAGCTCCCCTGTTCCAGCATGCCGGAAGTATCCTGGAGGGTAGATCATCCATCCAACGGCTAAGGGAAGAAGGTACCGATTCGGTGAAGAGGGAGTCGTCGTCCGTCGATCCTGCATCCGACGGCCCAGCTAAGCTCCCGAGTCGCTGTTGGCTTTCTGACAAGGCGCACTACCAGCTGTTTGCTCGCTTTAGCTACTTTATTGCGTACTGGCTTATAAATGCCTCACTTTCCAGTCCATTTGGGCATGTAATAGATGTGTAAGCCGCCGGTAGCGTGCTCTAGCTACTTTCCCCAAATTGAGAGCAATATAATCCCTCTGTTAGCTGATTTCGATCTCTGAATTTGGCTCAAAAGAGCATTTCTTCTTCAGTCAGTTAGCTAGATCCTGACAGGTTGCATGCTGGATGGTATCTGTTTCACCATATCTATCGCTAGGATGGTGGAGGACAACACAACTGCAGCAGCAATATGGGAGACACTGGAAACCATGTACTCTTGGAGCTTGGTGTGATGATGATGGTGGAGGTCCAGAGCGAGGCGGAGGCACTAAGGCAGGAAGAGAAAGTTGTCCTGTAGTACCCAGGGCGCAACCACAGCCGCTGAACACTTTGATAAGCCAACTATGCCCAGGCGAGTGAAGGTACTTAGGCTTAGGCTCTTGCTTCCACATATATACAGCCACATGTAGACTGGATTATAGATTCAGAAGCTTCTAAGCATGTTACAGGTTCCCTTGATGCTTATTAAACATATATCCCACTTACTCGGAAACAATTCAGATGGCCGATAGAACATATCAAGTGTTAAATATATGCCCTAGAGGCGATCATAGAAGATTATATTTCAGTGTAAACATGGTTTATTGAATGTTCATTGAATAATATTACTAGTATCCACGGTTTATTAGATGTTCCTTGAATAATATCAGTTGATAGATCTATGCCCTAGAGGCGATCATAGTTGTTTGTGAAACCCTATGCTTGAGTGATTATTCTAAACTTTAATAGGCGATCATAGTTGTTTGTGAAACCCTATGCTTGAGTGATTATTCTAAACTAGTCCCCAGCCAAATTCATGTGAGGACACATGACTATTAGACTAGCACATGTATAAGTTGATGATCATGTTACACGTCATGGAACAAATAATGTCGAACAAATAATGCTAACATGTGTTAAGGAACATGAGGTTCCACTGAAGGAATATGCACCCCCAGTCTAATAGTTGCAATGCTCTTCGTCCCAGGATAAAAACATCCGGCTTATACAAAAGAAACACAATAAGCCGACCCTTGCGCAATTGGGTATATTTTAACAGGGACATCATGGGCGCCTACTGGAAAAAACGAAGAGCCGCGATGCCTTTTATAGTAATGCGGAGTGATATAATCAATGATTGTCCTCGCCCCTCAGATAGCTGAGAGTGAACCACGGTAAAACGTATTGCATGCAAACTAGACGTGGAGCGAAATCAGGTATATTAAGCAAAGATGGAAGCCTTGGGATGTCATCGCAGCCACAACGGTCCACTCGCGTTCCTCATGGAACATGGACCACCAAAACATAAATCTCCTTTGCGCCTTACACTCAGATGGCCCGGGGGCTAGGAGGAAGCACTAGATAGACGCTCATGCGTCAACAAGAATCCCAAGATAAAACTTAAACTCTATTAATCTAATAAAAATACGTGTGTATTAGGCTAGCAGGACTTGGCGGTCCTTGGGGAGGAAATGAAATAGCTAGACACCACGAACGCTCCTTCTACACGAAGGATGACCCATCGGACGATGCCCCTGCGCCATGATTCATAGCCGAGGAGGGGCATGCTAGCTCAAGTTGGAAAGGCTGATGGTCCAATGGGCCTCCGAGATATAGCGGCACAGGGGTGCAAGCAAGGAGTGCTCTAATCGATGCACGTCGCTCAAGTTCCTGGAGTCCCATAGGGGCTCCACCTAGAGACCAAAGCGAGACAAGAAGGTGATGCATTGAGAAGTCCAAGGCCACTACCCAAGCCATGATACCTTGCACGGCCAGCTTTCACGGGTCTACAAGCAAGGTTTTGAACTCCCATTGATGAAAGCCGACGATCGCCTTCAAGAATCTCCACTAGGGGACTCGAATAAACTCGTTTACTAGTGATCGGCCCTTGCGATAGTAGAACCACTATGATCGACGTGAAGACGCTATTGGCAAGCCTCCAACGTCACCAGCCAGAGTCAATGCCACGTACCCCCAACACAACACCTCACATCGTGACAGGCCACCCTGTCGGATCAGGACACCACAACCAAACCAAGCACCAACGACACCCTCTACCACGCGAGCCACTTCCCATACAAAGCCTACACCACCTCCATATATGGAGCAAGCCGAGCGACTCTGTCGCCTACAGCACCAACCAGCCAACCACCCCACAACCTACGACATCCAAACACATCATAGCCCTACCTCCTATTAGCTTGGTGCATGAGTGAGCCCCACAAGGAACAGCCACGCACCGCCATGAACGCGAGCCACATTCAAACACCAACAACAACAACATCAAGATGGAGGTCAGAGTGTGAGTGTGAGTTTTCACGATTTGAGGAGGGTTTTTTCTCTCTATTGTAACAAGCATTACCCACGTAGAGAGGAATATGTGTGTGTTGTATATAAATAAAGGACTTTCGATTTGGAAACACTCTTTAATGTCACTTTCGTTTTAGCTGGTCATGACCAAGAAACCATTGGCTTTGCTTGGTGGTAAATTTGCGGCTTCAATTCCTGCTGGATGCACGCGAAATGAGTTTGAACTCATGTTTAAACAAGGAAATGTACAATCTATCTTCTTATCCCGGGTTGAGATAAGGAGCCAATGGAGTTCGAGGTACCAATCGAATTTAATTGATTATATCACTCCGCATTACTATAAAAGGCAGCAGCTTACTTAGTAGCTCAACATATGAACTCTTGACCTCCTTATGCATTCATAGCATAAGACTTCACTACTCAATCTGCTTTATATACTCAACATCGATAACTCCAGCATTGTATACGTCATTAGTCTGATTCTTCGTAAGAACTACTCGTAATAACAAGCTTAAGTTTTTACTGGCAACTACATACAAGAATTTGCATCTTGGATAGGGTCAAACCTGCGCAGCATAAAAAACTTCTATAGAAAAGGAAAAAAGGACCTCTTACTAACAACAGCTCTTGGCATTACCGGGAGGACGTCTACCGGGTCAGCTGAAGGATAGTTGGTCAGTGGTAATTTTCCACCAGATACCACCCTGATTGATACGGGGCAACAATTGTGTATGCTTTATCGAGTGAACTAGGTCGGTGGGCACTTTCAGCATTCAGCCAAGGATGCTTTAGCAAGTGAACTAGGTTGGTGGGCACTTTCACCATTCAACCATGGATGCTTTACCGAGTGAACTATAGGCTGGCCGACGCTTTCACTTTCAGCCATGCATGCAACTTTTTGAAGAATTTTGCCTTTCCAAGTTGGTGGGCAATTTCACCATTCAGCCATGGATGCTTTAGCGAGTGAACTAGGTTTTATTTGACAGAGAAGTAGGTTTTTAGCAGTATTCCTTCTCAAGTTTCTATTTCTTCGGTTAAGATAGATCTGGAAAAGATGGAATACGAAGAACCGGAGAACAGCATGCATGGGAGAAGATTTAGGGAAAGGTGCCCACCTTTTAACGGGAGAAAGGACAAGTCATTAGAGCAAGCATACTTTACTGGGCGCAGACAATGTGAGTCACCGGTACAGATACAAGATACTATCATTACAGCCTGGACAATTAGACAGTCAACCCATAACTGCAACAGCCCAATTCAAATCTCCGCTTTCGCAATTAAAATAAATTAAAAAAGTCCTCTTTATGCCCACGTTTAGGCCTTATCGAGTCACACGTGGGGGGAGTGTTAAATTATTTGTGGATTGCCCAACCTTCCCCGTCCGTTCGATCTTTTGGTTATACTGGTTGGTGCATCAGATTTAAATAGCAAAGTCATCCAAAATAAGAGCAACAGTTATACTCCCTCCGTCCCAAAATTGTTGTCTTAGATTTATCTAGATATGAATGTATCTAGTCACATTTTAGTATTTAGATACTTTCATTTCTAGACAAATCTAAGACAAGAATTTTGGGACGGAGGGAGTATATACCATGGTTATTTACACCACGTAATTAGCTATAGCTTTGGTAGCACTCTGTTATGTATAGCATAAGAATCACTTCCAGGGTCTAAATACCTCTTGGAGAGGTAGGGACAGTTATCTAAGATATGATTCTCAAATAACATATTTTCATCAAGTAAATACTCTGTCATGATCTCAGAAAAAATACCTGTTTAGGTGCAGGATCTTTGTCTGATAGATAAAGATATATTTCTCGACAAAGTCCAATAAGCTCTGCACTCACAACGGCATTCAATTCAACAGATAAGCCCTGTATTATAGAAGAAAATAGATCCTTTCCAACAAACTGCCTCAGCTCAGCCCGGTTTGTTGCAACAGCAAGGTGAATCAATGCACCACAAAAGGGTATTACTTTAGTCACTGCTTCACTATCTGGCCAACTGAACACTTCAACAGTTATTCTCAAAGCAGGCAGGGCAGTGCCAGCATTAAGCATAAGAAATCTGTGAATGATTAGTACCAGTCAGTCTTTGTTCATTTGTTGAGATGTTACTCGATGAAATTTAAGAACTAAGGTAAACACATATATGAGGCAGGAAAATTTTCCAGTACCCAGTAAGAGAGCTGGAAGCAAATGACTCCAGACTTTTAAGAGAAAAATCAATCCGGTTGACAGGTCCAAGTTGTTCCAAAGATGGAAGTCCACTATTCAAACCAGGTAATGCTAACACCCAAAGCACAGAACAAATTTCACGAGTCAAGTCCCGTAACAGCTTCTCTTCCATCACCTCAACCTTAAGTTCTGACCCAGAAAGATTACCGAAGTTATCAGGAACCTTAGCTCGGCCCTCACGTAGAAGACTTGACCATGAATAATCAAGAGCTTGCTGACAGTGAACGAATATTGGTTGCAGAAGGTTCACTGTCCATATCTGCCATAGTTCAGCAGGGCAATATTTAACCAAAGGAACAACAGCAAGGTGCATGAGTTGGCGCAAATGACGAAACTCCATAACTTGCACATTCTCCATAAGAGCAAGGATGACAGAGGAACCATCTATGCATCGGAAAAATGCTTCACCAAGAGTAGCTGCTAATCCTATAAGATTGTACCTGTAGTATGGTATTCTCACTTGGGTCAAACATAGATTACAGGAGCAATGACTACTTAACATGCAAGATGAAAATTTCTGCAAAGTGTAGCTCAACCGTTCTTGAGTCATCAAGGATTATCAGAATATCAAATTGATGAACAATATAGGTGGTACCAATAATGCTCTTTGAGATTGAACGAGGATTCAACAGAACTTCAAAAATACTAAGTGAATATTTGCGGTACTCCAATTAAGAATCCTTACCCACTGTCACGGACGCCTCGTAACCAGTTTCTTATGTTATTTTCCTTAGACTCTCCCTCCCTTTGAAGATCCAGTAATCCATCAGCAGGTGCAACCTGGCCCTTGGTGAGTTTACTTGTCTCTCCCAGTAGACTGGCCTGCTCCGAGATAGTCATGCTTTTGGCCGCTTTGATTTCTCCTGTCAGCGACTGAGCAAATGGCTCGGCCCAAAGTGCATGTATACATCTCAGCAGCTGAAGATTGTGCAACAAAAGGGAAACAGAAAGTATCAGATTAGCCTATGTATAATGGCTAAAGAGAAGTTAATGAAAATCAGGCGAAAAGCATGTATAGTCAGCCATCACCATACTGAAGATCATCCAACAAAAGAGGCAAATAAAAACCGAGTCCAAACTATAGTCTGTCATCAGATTACTCAGTTCATAATAGCTACAGAAGAATTAAAAAAGGATCCTGATTATCAAACTTCCATCCTTGATGCCTTGTCCTTATTATCTAAGCTGATAAAAACAATGTGTCAAATTACCCTTAAGAGAGGCGGCAGAATCCATGATAGATGTGAAGACATCGGATGCAGATAACCAGTTGCTGTTGTTGTGGTGGTGGCTGCTTGTGGAGCTGTTGTAGACCTTTTGGTACCGCTCCGCTTGAGTGCCTTCTCAAAGAATGTAACCGTGTGATAAATTGACCACATAAATTGGGTGTCAGCAAACATGTCTGTCAAACCAGATGGGTCAGACAAGTATGCAGTTTGCCATTCCACTTGGGTCCATGTTTTGTTAAGAGGTTCAAGTAACCAGGCCAGGACTTCCTGTTGCTGTTGAATCCTACAAAGATGTTAAAATATATGAAATTATGGTGGAAGCAACATCATGTTATCATAGTTGCGAAAATATATGTGAAAAAGGTGTCACAGCGAAATACCCAGAGGAGGAGGCCATAATAAGAAACGCTTCACATAAGTGATCATGCTCAGCACGTAGTAAGCGGCCCTCTCCTTGAAGGTATGCCATGGTATCGGCAATGTTCTGCATCATTGGCAAAGCACTCTTAGCAACCAAATTTCTGGAAGTAAGCAGATGTGACCGTGAACTGCATTCTGTAAAGCAAATATACATGATGCATGCCGAAATAGGTTAGAAAGCGAGCCTAGATCATTCTAATCCAGTTCATGTACTTTTTTCTACCTAGTTGAAGGCTGGCTACAATGTTCACTGACTTATAAATGTTCTGTATGCTTGTAGAGTGCACCAAAGCAGCCACATTTCAATTGCTGCCAGACGGCCAGCAAGACGTACAACACACAAGACATGCGGTGATGTCATGTCCAAGGAGTAAAGAGACTCAAGGAAAGAGTCAGCCAGAGGAGAGTCCAGGAGGTGGACGAACTGAATCAGGAACATGAGTTAAGAGACAGAATTAGGAAAGATGACTTGGGAAGAGTTCAGGAAGCATGCATCAAATACATGTTTCAGGAGGTTTCCTGATTATAATACAGCAGGTCAAATTAGGATGTGGTAGTGTCAGCTGTGTAACATTTGAGGGAATCAAGCAAGAAGAATCAATCTACTCTTCAATCATACCGTATGTATACCTCCCCTTGCAGCCACAAGGTAAGGTTCGCACCACTATAATTTAATGGTGTATCTTTACAAATCGACTGAACTATACCAAATTGAGCGGCCATCAACAGAAATCGCCAGAAATCACCTACACGACGAGCATGTTTTCCTCATTTATACTTTAATCCAAACAACACAAGTGCAATTAACAACTTCAAGATGGTACTGTAAGTAGCCCGTCGTAGATTCGCAAATAGATATAATCTGCCATAGCCTCACAAACATGTTATAGAGTAGCTGTGAGTAGAATGGTGACTCCTAAAAAATGTTTTCCAGAGTGTTCCAGCTATAAGTAGAAGTATGTGAAGGCTTCACAAAGCCCTATAAATAGAGGTCCTCACCTCTAGTTTGGGACCAGACTATGTACCCACTATCTATAATAGAACTTGTTGTTCCTATCTAAAGATCTTGGACTAGATCTTGTGTTCTAGGAGTATTGGATTGAACTCCTGTCGGCATATCAGCCCTATCTCTGTCTTTAGAGTGATATCAAGCGCAGCACGTTGAAGTAGTTCCTTCAACACTTGTGTTGTGCACATTGTAGCAGCAAGGTGAAGTTGCTCCTCCACAACCTTGTGCTGCTTCAGGTGGTACCAGAGCCCCGTTGATCGATACAAGTTCTTGTTGTTCTCTTTGAGAGCAAGCTGCCGCAAGCAATGGAGCAATTGGAGAAGAGGATGGATGCTGCAGAACAACAAATCAAAGAGCTGCGTGATGATCTTAATCGGAGATTTGACCAGCTGGTTGAGATGATAAGGGTGTCCCCCGTGCTGCCAATGAAGAAGATTCATCTAAAAAAGAAGATGTTCAACGACGAAGAGGGGGTGGGGGTAATCTTGGAGCAAGACCACCATGACAACGTGCAGTTCAGCGTACTTCAAGAAGGCCTATTGAGTACCCACTCTACATATGCAAGGGATACATACAAGGTGAAAGCTGAGATCCCAACTTTTAATGAAAATATTGATATTGAATGGTGCCTTGATTGGTTATACGAAGTGGAGACTTTCTTTGAGGTCATGGAGGTTCCGGAAGATCGTAGAGTTCCTTTGGTCGCGTACAAGCTGAAAGGAGGAGCCGCTGCATGGTGGCATCGCGTTTTCAAGAAGAACGCAGGCTGAGAGGAGAACCTCGTATGAGAACTTGGCAGCAAATGAAAAGTCTTTTGGAAGAGAGATTCCCGTTGATTATGACCAGATCCTGTTTATCCAATTCCAAAATTGTGCTCAAGGAAATAGGACTGTTTCAGATTACACGGAGGAATTTCTAAGGCTACAAGTGAGGTGCAACCTTGCCGAAGCTGAAGATCAACAAGTTGCAAGGTACATCAGTGGTCTCAATGATGCTATTCAAGATCGATCAATGATGCAACAAATCTGGTCCACTGATCAAGCACAAGCTCTAGCCCGAGATGTTTGTGAGGATGAGAAAGAAAACTAAGACTCCATACCCTCCATATCTCCATACCGAAGGCTCGTCTAGGAGCCAGCCTAACAGAGTGGAAGAAAAGACCGCTCCACCAAAGGCAAAACGACCCATCCAGAAGCAAACTAGAGGGTAAATCCAATGAAGGCCCAAAATGCCATAAATGTGGTGAAGAGGGACAAATATCCAGCGGTTGCCCATGAAGGAAATTTGTTAACACAACTATCCATGATGGTGAAGACAATGAGGAAGAATATGAATCTGAAGATGTAGAGGGACAAGAGGTTTGTCAAGAAGAAGGTGAAGAGGTGGTATGTGTGATTCAGCGTCTCCTATGTTCGACACCACAACCTGACGACAGATAACGGAAGAAAATATTTGAGAGCAAGTGCACGGTGAATGGCAAGGTATGTAAATTAGTGATAGATAGTTGCAGCTGTAAGAATCTTATCTCCCAAAAGTTAGTGAGCCATTTAAAGCTTGAGACTCATGATCATCCAAACCCCTACACTATTGGGTGGATCAAGAAAGGAGTGAATATGAGGATCACCAAACAAAGCAACCTGCCACTTTCTTTGGGCAAGCACTACCGGTCAAATTTGTTGTGTGACGTAGTTGATATGGTTGCCAGCCATGTTCTTCTTGGGAGACCTTGGCAATTTGATGTGGATACTGCACACAAGGAGAAGGAAAATTCTTACTCTTTCATTTGGAACAAGAGAAGGATCAGTATTCTACCAAATAAAACTGATGGTAATATCTCTAAGGAGGGGAAAAGTATGTTAACTATCTCCCACACCTCTAATGAGTTTATGGAAGACTTGAAGGAGACAAAGTTGTGTGCTACACTTACTGTAAAAGGAGAAGAGCATCCGGTTGTTGATGTTGCAGTATATGTGGACTGCGCTAGCCCTTTCCATCAGTTCGGACTTTTGGTTGCGTTGGCTAATGCATGAAGCTTAAGCTTAACATGGTATCGGAGCTAAGGTCTTGAGTTCAAGTTCTGGCTTTCGCAATTTATTTAAAAAATTGCTGGTAATCCCCCTGTGTGTCCACGTAGAGGCCTCTTGAGTCATACGTGAGTTTCGCGCGCCGTCGCTCTCTTCCGGTTGCAAATGTTGACTTGTCTTCCCCGTCACACGTGAGAGGGGGTGTTACAGTATATGTGGATTGCACTAGCCCTTTCCATCAGTTCGATCTTTTGGTTGCGTTGGCTAGTGCATGAAGTTTAACAGTTGAAATTCCAGCAAAGGTACGTAGCTTATTAGCATAATTTCATAACATACTTGGAGAGCCACAAGGCCTGCCACCGACGAGAGGAACTCAACATAGAATTGACTTAATTCCAGGAGCAAGCCTTCCTAATCTTGGAGGATTTGCTACAAAAGGTGCACATTCGACAAAGTATTAGCCCATGTGTTGTACCAGCCCTGCTCGCGCCAAAGAAAGATGGATCTTGGCGCATGTGTACGGGCAGTAGAGCCATTAACAAGATCACTGTAAGGTATAGATTCCCTATTCCCCGTCTCGATGATACGTTGGATCAGCTTAGTGGAGCAAGAGTGTTCACAAAGCTAGATTTAAAAAGTGGATATCATCAAATCCATATCAGACCCGGGGATGAATGGAAAACAGCCTTCAAGACAAAGAAAGGGTTGTTTAAATGGTTAGTCATGCCATTTGGACTCTCAAATGTGCCAAGTACCTTTATGCACTTGATGAATCAAGTCCTTCGAATCCCACTTTGTTGTTGTCTTTTTCGATGGCATCTTGTTCTATAGTAAGCATGAGGATGAACACTTTGACCCATTGTTCCAAATATCGGCCAGTTAATCGGTATCTCGGTAAGTTAATAGCTACTCAGTGGGTCAGTGAATAGCTGATTAACTGATTTATCTGTCGAATAACTGATTTATCGTCCGATTAACTGGAAAATTCGCCTATTTATCCCTATTCAGCACCCGACCGACATGGTACCAATTACCGATATCCTGAACATTGCTTTGACCACATTCAGAAGGTGCTAGAAGTACTTAGGGAAAATGAGCTCTACGTCAACTTGAAGAAATGTGTTTTCCTGCAAACACAACTTCTTTTCCTAGGATTCATCGTAACCTGTGACGGTATTCGCGTTTATGATTGTAAGGTTGAAGCAATCCGAGAATGGCCAACTCCGAAGACCATTTCCGAGGTAAGAAGTTTTCATGACCTTGCAACTTTCTATAGGCGATTTATAAAGAATTTCAGCACTATCATGGCACCAATTACCACCAGAAGAAAGGAAAGTTCCAATAGACAGAAGCGGTTGAAGCTAGTTTTAATGAGATCAAGCAAAATCTCACAAGTTATTGTCTTGGTGCTACCTGATTTCAACAAGACTTTTGAGTTGTAGTGTGACGCAAGTGGAGTAGGCATTGAGCTGTCCTATCTCAAGAAAGGAAACCCATTGCTTTCTTTAGTGAGAAGTTAAGCAAAGCTAGATAGAAATGGAGTACTTATCAGCAAGAACTGTATGCTGTTTTAGAGCTTTGAAAACTTGGGAAGTCAATCGCATGCTAGCCAGTTCAGCGCTGAGGAGATCCTGGGAGGCTGTCAAGCGCCTCCCTGCACACAAGGCGCCTTGGCCAGACAGGTTCACGGCCGAATTCCTTCGCGCCTACTGGGGCATTGTGAGACAGGACTTCATTGATGTTGGAACTGTTTGAATTACGTGGAAGGGGATTCTACAAGCTCAACCAAGTGTTGCTGACTTTGCTTCCGAAGCATGCCGCTGCCAATGGTCTACGCGACTACAGGCCGATTTGCCTCATTCACATTGTGGCAAAAATATTCACCAAAATGCTATCGCTTCGCCTGGGCGCCAAGCTGGACCGCCTGGTCAGCCGCAACCAAAATTCCTTCATCGTAAGACGTAGCTTGCATGACAACTACATCCTCGTCAAGCAGTCGCTCAAGATGCTGCATCAGCTGGGACAGCCAAGGGTCATGCTTAAGCTCGACCTCACACGTGCCTTTGATTCCCTATCTTGGCCATTCTTCTTCGAGGTTTTGCGTTTTGCGTCAATACGGATTTGGGAACCGCTTCCTGGAGTGGATCGCCATCCTCTTATCATCCTCCAACACGCGTATCATGATGAACGGCGAGCCGGGACCGCCCATTTGGCACCGACAGGGACTCCGCCAGGGTATCTACATGTCCCCGCAGTTGTTCGTGCTTGCCGTCGACACGCTTGGTCGGCTCCTCCGACGCGCCCACAGCTCGGGCATGCTGCAGCATATGCATCCACGGCGACACATCCCGACGATCTCGCTATACGCCGACGATGTCATGATCTTCTACCATGCCACGACTGACGACGTCATAGCGGTCGAAGAGATCCTCGCCCAATTTGGCAGGGCCTCCGGGTGAACTTCGCCAAGAGCTCCGCCACTGTCTTGCACGGCGACCAGACGGCCACGGAGACGATTGCGCACCTCGGTTGCCAGGTGGTGAAACTGGCTATCACCTACCTCGGCATCCCCCTGTCTACACGTCGACCGTCGGCCGCCCAGCTACAGCACGTGGTCGACTCTGTTGCCGCGGGGCTCCCAACTTGGCAGGCCTGGCTGATGTCAAGAACCGGGCGCCTGGCCCTGGTAAAATCGGTCCTAGGCGCCATACCGGTGCACCAGCTGCTTGCATTCGCACCCCCCAAAAAGACCATCAAGCAGCTTGAGAAGATCCAGCGCGGATTCCTATGGGCCAGGCGCGCTGCAGCCAACGATGGGCGCTGCCACGTGAACTAGAACCGTGTTTGCCGCCCCATCGAGCTTGGGGGCCTGGGCGTACACGATCTCGGACGTGCCGGACTCGCACTGCGGCTTCGCTGGTTATGGTTCCCAAGAACTGATCCCGAGCGTACATGGCAAGGACTTGACCTCCAGTTCTCGCATGTGGAGCATGCGCTGTTCTGGGCATCCTCCTACATGGTCATCGGGAACGGTACGACCGCCTTGCTCTGGGAGGACCGGTGGATCAACGGTCGCTCCGTCCGCGAGCTCATGCCTCACCTGTATGACTGCATACCCAAGCGTCGACGCACGACCAGATCTGTAGCGGACGGACACAACGGCAACTCATGAGCACGCGACATCCATGGAACATTAGGCCTTTACGAGATCGGTCGGTACCTGCAGCTCTGGCAGATCATGCAACACATCGAGTTCTCGGCTGGCCCAGACCAGTTGATATGGAAATGGACAGCGAGCGGCATCTACTTGACGAAGTCATGCTACTTAGCCACATTCCATGGATCTACGGCTTGCTACTCATGGAAGCTCATATGGAAAAGTTGGGCGCCGCCGCGGGTCAAATTCTTCCATTGGTTGGCCAGCCAGGATTGCTGCTGGACTGCCGAGAGGTTGGCCCGCCATGGACTGCAGCACCATCCTCGCTGCCTCCTATGCGATCAAGAGCCCGAAACCTTACGACCCTGGCCTCGCTCCGCATCCCAGCTGTGAGCTATCACTCATGGACTGGTGGATGCACGCCAAGGAAAACACGCCACGGATCCACCAGAAGGCCCTGAAATCAGCCTGCCCTAGATGGTTTGGAAGCACAGAAACAGTTGCGTCTTCAACAGTGCAACACCATCCATGTATACGCTTCTACATAGGATCAAGGACGAGGCCCGTTCTTGGGCGGCCGCCGGGGCACCTGGCCTCCGCATGGTGATTCCACAAACCTGGGATGTGCACTGATCGTAATGTAATTCATGTCCTAGGATGATTGTACCCGAACTCCTTTTCAATGAAACGAAACGCAAATGCTTTTTGCGTTTTCTCGAAAAAAATTGCATGCTAGCAAGATGGGCATCAATCCTTGAAGCATTTTAAAAATCAAAAACATGTTGATCGCATGCTAGCAAGATGGGCAGCATATTTGGGGAGGTTTAACTATCTCATCGTGCATAAATCTAGAACGAGTAACCGAGTGGCCGATGCTTTGAGTCGTCGTGCATGCCTCTTGACGTCTTTTGAGGCTGGACTTCTAGGCATGGATCAAATAAAGGAGTTGTATGAGGATGACGAAGACTTTGCCCATGTTTGGGTAAAGCATACTAGGGGCCGGCCGTTAGGTGATGACTATTTGATGCAAGATGGCTATCTCTTCAAAAATGATCGTTTGTGCATTTCAAGAAATTCTCTACATGACAAACTGGTTAGAGAGCTCCATTCAAGTGGTCTTAGTGGGTCATGTTGGATGCGCCAATTAAAGAGAGATGTTGGAAAGTTTGTTCGGCGGTGCCCCATATGTTAAACCTACAAAGGCCAAGTTCAGAACACATGGTTATACATGCCTTTGCCTGTTCATGTTGCTCCATGGGAGGACATCTCTATGGACTTCATCTTGGGTTTGCCAAGAACAAGACGAGTGAGTGATGTTGTGTTTGTGGTTGTGAACAGATTCTCAAAGATGGCTCATTTCATCCCATGCCGCAAGACAACGAATGTTCATCATGTAGCAAACCTATTCTTTTGAGAAGTGGTAAGACTTCATGGAGTTCCAAGGTCCATCGTCTCGGACCGTGCGTGGTAGCAAGTTTCTTGCTACATTTTGGCTCACTTTGTGGGAGCAATTCAACACTGAATTGAAATTTTCTAGCACAGCCCATCCACAAACAGATGGACAAATGGAAGTAGTGAACAAGTTTTTGGGTAATCTGATTTGTTGCATTTGTGGAGAAAGAAAGGGACTGTGGGATTTGGCTTTATTTCTTGGAGAGTTCTCCTACAATAACTCCAAGCATAGATCCACATAAAGGAGTCCTTCCATTGTCTACACTAAAGTTCCAACACATGTGGTGGACCTAGTGAAGCTACCATCAAGGGGAAGCTCATAATCAGCATTGTGCTTTGTTGATAATTACATTGAACTATTTGAAGAGATTCGTGGTGTTTTGGAAGCACAAAATCAGAAATATAAATAACTTACTGATTGCAAAAGGAGGCCAAGATGATTCCAAGTTGGTGATAAGGTGAATGGTCTACCTCCGAAAAGAGAGGCTGCTTTTAGGTGTTAAAGGGAAGCTTAGGCAGCAAAAGTATGGGCCCTTCTCTATCATGAGGAAGATAAATAAAATGCTTATGTTATAGACCTTCCAAGCGACATGGGTATATCCAACACTTTCAATGTTGCGGACTTGACCCTCTACCATCCAGAAGAAGCGCTCTATGAAGATAACTCCAGGGTGAGTGCCAAACAACCAGGGGAGAATGATGAGGAACAATAGATGAAGAAAAAGAAGAAGAAAATCACATGCCAGGTCTGTTTGGCTACTTCTAGATACTTCAACTCTAGTGTAGTACTCCCTCCGTCCGGAAATACTTGTCCTAGAAATGGATGTATCTAGACTTATTTTAGTTATAGATGCATCCATTATATTCATTTTTAGGACAAGTATTTCCGAATGGAGGGAGTATTTCTTTTCTTTTCTTTGCCCTACCTATTGTTTCTAGAGTTCTCTAGTTGTAAGTACTTGTAAGTAGAATGGTGACTCCTAAAAAATGTTTTCTAGAGTGTCCCAGCTATAAGTAGTGTTAGGAAAGCAACTTGTCTATATTGAAGGCCCAAGGGGCATATATATATTACACATGACTTGAGGTGCAAGGAAAGTAAATATAGATTAATAAGGACTCCTAGACTAATAGACTAATAAGGACTCCTAGACTAATACTAATACTTCCTAACACCCCCCCTCAAATGCAAAGCGTATGCAATAGCATTGCATTTGAAGAAGTGTAATACTAAAAAAAATGATAATCCAAATCCGCGTCTTGAGAGTGTCATCGTAACATGAAGAGTCTTCAAAACTTGTCGAGTCGCCGAAGGAGTGAACGAAGAGATGGCACATCAGAGGTAGACACCGCATCACTTGAACATACAAGATAAGTATCAAGAGAAGATGGGTTGTCAAAAGAAGATAGCACATCAAGAGGAAGACACCGAAGAGATGGCACATCAGAGGAAGACACTGCATCACTTGAAGATACAACATAAGTACCAAGAGAAGATGGGTTGTCAAAAGAAGATGGCACATCAAGAGAATAAAGCATTGTGCAGAAAATCATAGTCCACGACAACCGTCGGCGAAAGAAGCTCGGCGGATAAGGCACGATGGACGTAGATCGACAATGCAAAAGAAGTCCAAAAAATCCTATAGAAAACAACAAGGGCAAGTAGGCCACAAAAGTTGCATAGAAAGGATCAGGACCGGAAAAAGGCTGACGGACTAAGGTATGGTGGACTCGCATGGCATGAGAAAACACAAAATATCAACGGATTTGGTGGACGCAGCGGAAAACAAAGAAAACTAGAAAACACACATTAGATTAGGGATGATGGCAGCGGAAGAGAAAAAATAAGATCATGGCGGCGAAGGCCAATTCCAACCAGAGTGTGCGTGAGACGGTCCTGACTGTGTAGGAGGTAGTTGCTGTGCGTGAGACGGTCCTGACCGTGGCCTGGTGCTTTGAAGACCACGAGATGAGTGCATCCCCAAGGTAGACGCAGTACCCAGAGGCAACCCGCCA
Organism: Hordeum vulgare subsp. vulgare; assembly: GCF_904849725.1. Lineage (NCBI taxonomy): Eukaryota > Viridiplantae > Streptophyta > Magnoliopsida > Poales > Poaceae > Hordeum > Hordeum vulgare. The sequence continues at coordinate 292,303,991 of NC_058520.1, read as the reverse complement.
AGTCGGCATCGGTGTAGGCTCGTAGGTCCAACGTCGAAGAGGCGCGGAGATGGAGGCCAAGAGCGGTGGAGCCACAGACATACCTCAAAACACGCTTGGTCGACCTGAGATGTGACTCACGGGGATCGTGCATGTGAAGACATAGTTACTGCACGGCGTAGGCGAGCTCGGGACGAGTGATCGTCAGGTACTGTAGTGCCCCGGCAAGGCTGCAATAGGCCATCGGATCAGCGACTAGGAACTACCGTCGGTCGGCAACTTGCCCTTGGTGTCCATGGGCATCGGAGAGCTTTTGCAGTTGTCCATGGTGGCCCGCTCAAGTACGTCCTCGACGTGCTGCTCTTGCAAGTGGAAGAAGCCAGCGCTGGTGCGTCACGCGCACGCCGAGGAAGTAATGCAGTGGTCTGAGGTCCTTCATGGCGTACTCGCCAGTGAGCTTGGGGATGATGCGATGGAGGAGCCCGACGCTGGATTCGGTGAGGACGATGCCATCCACGTACAATAAGAGGAAGGCAGCATCAGCATCGTGGATGAATGTGAAGAGTGAGCTATCGGAGCGGGTGGGCGCGAACCCAATGGTGGTGAGGAAGCCGACGAACCGAAAGAACCACACCTGCAATACATGCTTCAAGCCATACAAGGACTTGGAAAGGTGGTAGACGTGGTCGGGGTGCGTCACGTCGACGAAGCCGACGGGTTGGAGATAAAACACTTCCTCCTCAAGCGTGTCGTGGAGGAATGCATTCATGACATCCAACTGGTGCACTGGCCATGCGCGGGGCGCGGCGAGCGTGAGGACGACGCAAATCGTGGCGAACTTCACAACCAGAGAGTCATGAGGAAGTTCACTGTAGCCAACGCCGGCCCGTTGACGGAAGTCGCGGACGACCCATCAGGCTTTGTAGCGTTCTAGTGAGCCGTCGGAGCGGGTCTTGTGGCGGAAGACCCACTTCCCAGAGATGATGTTGGCGCACGGCGGGCGAGGCACAAGCTCCCAAGTGCGGTTGCTGACGAGAGCCGCGAACTCCTCACGCATGGCGACAAGCTAGTTAGGGTCACGGACGGCGGCGTGCATCGAGTGAGGCAGCGGCGAGATGGCCGCGGAGGGTGCTGTAGACGCGGCTTGCACGTAGTCGTCGTCATAACGTTTGCTAGGGCATAACACACCAGCGCGCACGCGCGTGACGACCTGGTGAGTAGAACGACATGTTGTCGAAGATGAGGAGCAAGAGCCACATGTTGTCGAAGATGAGGAGCAAGAGCCCTCAGAGGCAACAGCAACGGACGAGCTTGAAGCAGCACAGCGCACCAAGTCGGTGGAGAGCGTGGAGCCGCGTCATGAGGAAGCAACGGCACCACTGGAAAGTCGGGAGCGCGCGCTCGAGGAAGTTAAAGTAGAACCATCCGATGGTGATCCAGCAGTCGACATTTTACCATGCTCGATGACGCGTCGAGGTGACCAGTCGGGGCCGCCCGAGTCGCCCGATGGCACCAACGGTGGACCAGCGCTGGGAACATCACCACCTGAAGGTGTACAGACCTGCATAGGAGCGGGAACAAGCCAAGGCATAGGCGGAGCGGCGGGGTTAGGAGGGTGGTGAGCTGCGAACGAAAATATGTCCTCATCAAAACAAACATGACGCGAGGTGACGACGCTGCGAGAGGAAAAGTCGTAGCAGCGATAGCCACGGTGGTCAGGCGGGTAGCCAAGAAACACACACTCGAAAGAGCGATGATCAAGCTTATAACGAGAGGTGGAGGTGGTGTTAGGAAAACACCGACGGACAAACACGCGGAGAAGAGTGTAATCTGGTACGACGCCGAGGAGGCGCTCATGAGGGGTGCACGGCGACCTGGCATGGCATGGTTTGTAGTTCATGAGGAGCGTGGTGACACTCACGGGCTCGGCCCAGAAGCAAGGTGGCATGGAGGAGGCGTGGAAGAGGAGCGCACGCATGTTGTCGTTGAGCGTGCAGAGAGTGCGCTCGGTGTCCCATTTTGTTGGCTGGTGTAGGGGCACAAGAGGCAAAGCACAGTGACGTGGGTGGTGAGGAGGGAGCGAACAGCAAGTTTGCCGAACTCGCAGTCGTTGTAGGTCTGAAGGGCAAGGATGGGGCGCTCAAACTGTGTTTGTACGTAGGCATAAAACGCAACAAGTGTAGGAAGAACATCAAATTTATGACGCAAAGGAAGGTCCAGATATAGTGAGTACAATCATCGATGAGCACTAGATAGAACTGAAAACCAAATACGCTTACAAGGGTGAGGTCCAAACATCTAAGTGGAGTAACTGAAAGGGGAAAAAGCTATGATGATGTGATGCTTGAAATGGAAGCCGCGTGTGTTTGCCGAGGCGACACACGGTACAAGTATGTGGGGCGGACAACTGACAGGTGAAGGGAAGAAGCTCCATGGCCTGACGAAGCGCAGCATGTCCGGGGTGACTCAAGTGTTGATGCCAGAGATCAACGAAGGCCACGCCGGCGAAGTGTTGCGGGAAGAACGTGCACGAGTCAAGAGTCACGCTGTACAGATCGCCGTCCAAGTTACATCGGAGAATCACCAGGCGTGTGCGGAGGTCTTTCACATAGAAGCCAAACATGTCAAATTCAACAGAAACAGAGTTGTCACGAGTAAGCTGACGAACAGATATTAAACTTGTTATAAGTTTGGGAGAGATAAGGACATTGTGAAGTTGGAGGGGAGAAGATGTGGTGACGAGCGACCCATGGCCCCTGTGTGGGTGATCGGAAGGCAAGAACCATCGCCCACCACGATATGAGAGGAGGAGAGGGAAAAACAGCACGAAGGTTACCACAGTTCGACATCATGTGGGCGGTGGCGCCAGAGTCAAGGTACCAATCAGAGGTACCGGTCGGCGCGCCGGACGTGGCGGAGGCGCTCTGGAGGGCAGTGTGCAGCAGCACCACGCCCCACAGCTGTGGTGGAGCGGTCGCAGTGCTGGAGCTGGCGCTCGGAGAGACGTAGTAGAACCCAGGCGAGGGTGCGGTGTAGCCGTACGGGGCGTACGCAGCTTGCTGTTGGGCTAGCAAAGCCTGCTACGGAGGAGTGCCAGGCCGCGGGCCGAGGACGCCCGCACCAGGGGCAGGCCAGGCTTGCACCATGCCGGCTCAAGAGTTGGCGCCTGGTGCAGGGGCGGTGAACATCGGCGGGCGGGGAGCCGGAGGCTAGCTCAAGGAAGACTGCGTTGGGGCCTTGCCAGCGCGGCAGCGCTTGCGGCCACGGCCTCGACCCGTGAGAGACGACACGTCGGTGCCCGGGGCAGCAACCGGTGCAAGCGTTGGAACGTGCAATGGCGAACATGCGGCAACAAGCGCATGAGCAGTGTGCTGGCGAGCCGCCTGCTCCGCACGATGTTCTTCAAGGAGCAAGAAGGAACGGGCTTGCAGAAAAGTGGGCAATGGAGTACGAGAGGTGATGTGAGGTATAGCACCGCGGTACTGTCGCCCAAGACCACGCAACATGTTGAACAACTACTGGGTCTCGGTAACAGGCTGCCCGAGATCGCTTAGCTGATCGGCGATGGACTTGAGGCGCGTGCACTATTGCATGATCGTAAGATCGCCTTGGACGAGAGTGTGGTACTCAACATCGATGTAGATGTCGCTAAACAGCTGGTTGTCGTGGAAGATGGTGGTAACTGCGGCCCAAAACCGTCGCGGCGGTGTCCTCCGGCTGCATGACGGCGTCGAGCAGCTCCACGGAGACGGTGGCGTAGAGCCAGTGCACGACGCAGTTGTCGATCATCGTCCAATCCGAGTCGCGGGAAGGCCTAGCAGCCTCGGCGGTGAGGTGACAGCGGACGCCAAACATGCCGACGACGGTGAGGAAGAAACGCCGCCACTGGGAGAAGTTGCCGGCATGGAAGTCGAGGACGACCGGAACATGATGACAAATGTCAATCGTCTGCAGCACCGAGGCAGGGAAGGCACGGATCGGGGCCGCCGCAGCGACCGCGCGGATGGGTGCAGCAGAGAGAAGCCCGGTGCCAAGGACGCCGGCGGCTGCAGGAGCAGCAGGAAGATCTCCGTCGGCAGCCGCGTCGCCATCATGGGAGGAGGTGGGAGAGAGGACGGGGTTGGAGTCCATGGGAGCGAAAGCGAATGGGTTGTGCATGAACTGGTCTGGTCGTCTCATACGATGAAAGCAGAGAAGAGGATCCAACACAGCTTTTCCATAATATAGAGGTTACAAAGGGCACACACGATCATCAGGACATGCGCTAGACCACATACTACATGTACATGAGGTGATGATCGTATGTGTTGACCCTAAGAGCACACACGCACGCACACTCATGTTAAACTAACTACTGATGCATTCCCTAGTCTAATATAATGAATGTTCTATTTGCTATATGTTGATGCATTTTTCTATATGCTTGGTCAAACATAAATAAGTTTGACTTATGACAAAAGTACAACTCCAATTAATTTCGAACGGAGGGAGTAATAGAAATCAATTGTGAACAGAGCCTAACCTTCATATGAGGCAGAAGTGCTTTATCAGCAGCTCTTGATATGCGAATGAATGATGAGCAAATCTGTAACCTAGCTTGCCGGGAATTATTCGATGCGCCCTGTTGCTACAACAAATGACACAAAACTGGAATTAAAACATAGAGTTGTAAAAACAATTTAAATAGGGTGAACAGAAGGGAGATAAAATGCATGAAATGGTCGCACGTGGAGATAATTGTTGAGCTCAATATCGCATCAGCATATTAGGATTGAACTGAGTGAAGGATTTACATCCAGCATAACAGCCTCACCGAATAACAACATCAGGGTAGTTCATTTTATTTCACTGCCAGGACCAAAATGACAAAGTACCTGAATTGTAATCGGGAGAGATGTCAATAGTTCAAAAAGCTTGTTCACAACACTAGCAACTGCATCTGGATAATGTCTCAAGTACAGACCCAGAGAATCCAAATAATGACCATGAATAACTGAGAGGCTAGGTTCTGTCCACTTCAAAGAAAGAAGCTGCTGAAGTAAGCCTGGTTCACAAGCAGAAGAAAGTAAGAGTGCTGTAGAACCAACAATAAATCAACCATAAAACACAGATCAAACCTTCAAAAGTCCTGTGAATTTGGAATTTTGCCTCCTGGTCAGTCTTAGCATAATCACCTGAGCCATCAAATATGGCACTAACAACTGTTTCAAGCCCCAGCTGGGCACCTACCATAGCGTCAAGATCCTGAAACAGATAATTAGATAAAAACATTAAGTAGAAGGTTACTTTCTTTGACATAAAGTGGCGAAAGACAAATCATTGAGTTGAAATGGTAAATGTATGCAGGTATTCGACCTGGGGGGATTTTGTTGTTTGATTAGCATCCCCAGAAACAACATTTATTCTCTGTACAATGTTTGCTGCAGCAATAACAGGCCTTTGAGAAGCAATGACTCTCATGAGATCCAGCTGCAAGAAGAATCAAAATACTTGTTTAGTAAAAAGCATCATATGCAGGTTTTATCAGAACATACAGTAAGTAGACTTCTTGTGGCAAATATATTGCTGCTACCACAAATTACAAGACTAAGCTGAAAGGATGAAGAACGATAACAAGGCAGTAGGCAAATGAATATGATATGCTCGAAGGTAAATGATTACAACTAGCATGCCTTGGCATATGTACAAGGTATAGCTGATAACTATTAATAACCATGTCTTTTTAATAGGCATCCTATGGAACCCATGACCTTATGTTAAGTGTCTCGATGAGAAGACACTAACATGCCACCCGTCATTCATTTTATGAAAAATAAATTCTGATTCCTGAGCTCCATCTTTAACATGGAAGGAATTTGCTCATTCATAATAAACAGATCAATTTGCAACTGTAGAAATTCTGCACTTCTAACGTAAAGGAAAATGGAATTGATTTCATCCAGATAATTGTTTTACTTTGAACTCAAGCAAATCAACTATAAATTGCAGTAATTCAGCATTTAACTGAAATAATGACTTTTAGGTTACGAAATTTTCAATTCAAAATTCAGCTCTCAAACAGAAAACTTCGGTTTCGCCTGGTAATTTGTTTAGCTTCGAATAGCCCACAAAAGGGCAGAGGTCAAAAATTATGTTGCAACAGATTAAAGGGAGGATATGGCAGGTGGGCAGTTGCACCTAGGGTTTGGAAAGAAATCAGATAAAGGAAATAGGAAAGGGGGTGCACCTTGGAAACATGGGGGCGGACGAGCCAGCAGTTGAGCAAGTAGGAGGAGAAGGCGGAGAAGAAGAAGAAAACACAACGTACGAGCAACAGTACTGGACATCCACGAGGCCATGGCATCCTCTACCCAGAGGACTGAAGTCATGTGTGGACATTGATGGTCTGAGCACGGGAGCATCTATTGGAAGGTGATACACCACAGTGCAACAGAGCAAGGGGGCATGTAGGGGGATTAACGGCACCAGGGAAGAAGCAAGGCAGTTCCGCTACAGTCGAGCATGAGTTGCATCTAGGGTTTGGAAAGAAATCAGATAAAGGAAACAGGAAGGTGGTGTATCATGGCTTGGCTGGTGGCAATATGGTGGCAGATGAGCCAGTGGTTGAGCGGGTAGAGGGAGAGAATGGCAGGTGGAGAAGAAGAGGAGAAAACGACGTGCGAGCAACAGTACTGGACACCCATGAGGCCAGGACATCCTCTACCCAGAGGATAGATGTTACAATCACAAACTTATCTACTGGTGGTGGTACCATGGACTCCACAATATCCTCCATTGGGGTTAATGGACATACATAAGTGTAAACCAAGTGAATATGTTTCAGTACACAGTGATATTAACAATTGACACAGAAAAAAAAACTTCTATCAGATTTTAACTAATTGTCCCAACAAATACGGCGAAGGTAATGCTGAAAATCGTTGACGGCAAGGGGCAAGGGCCATATAGATGCCAAGAGAAAACAAGACATACCAATTTGGTACGATAGTTGCTGAAGTCACTCTTCCCCTCAAGCTCTTCATTCCATAGTTCTAACAGACTTGAAGATGAATTCGCACTTTTCTTAAGCATTCTTTTGAAAGAAACGTCCAATAGTGTACTGTATATTTCATCGGTAATAAATAACGACACCCCTTTTTTCTCCTTTTCAGTTGCACTGACACCAACAGAAGACAAATTTCCAGCATGTGAGGTGTCACCAGAAACACGAGCAACAGACTTAGCTTTCGATGGTTCCCTCAATGCCACCTATATAAAGTTTGTGTTAACTTCTTCAGAGTTACAGAACAACCTGGCACGCGTTTGAACTACACAAGAGACCAGGTGTATACCAGCCAAAACAACAAAGATTGGAAATGGAGTGCAATCCTGTAATGTTGGTAATATTCCAGCATCTGTTTGGAACCAAAACAAATTAAACACAAGAAAGTGAACAGTGATAACCAACTGGTAACATGTGGAGATCTTCGTGTTGATGAGTATTGAAGACATGCACAAATTCAATACAAATTCCAACTAGTCATCTGGTGACAAGCCTGCTAGCACTTGGACAAAATTTGAAGGTAAGATGCTACGCAGAACTAATCATTTGAAGAGGTGAATTTGGAAATGCTCACTTGTTGTAGGAAGTGTGAAGTTCTAGCTCCATCAACCAGTATGCACTGCATGTTAGAAGAGCCTAGAGCAACTACTGTCTCGCAAATACAAACTCCAAACTCGTATTCACTTTCATCAATAGCAGTGGGCTGCATCCTAGATTTGGTTAAAAATTCTTGGGAGATGTTCATCAACACCTGGAAAATGTTGCTCATTGCTGCATCATACTCGCAAACTGCGACATCTGCAGGTCGTTTTCTGAGCTAGGTTGCATTGCACGAGCAAAGAATATGTCACAAAAGGCACCCATAGAACGAACTTGTACTTATGAATGCATCGGTGTTACTATACCTCTGACAAACTATTTTAAAGAACTCACAGGCAAGGAGGCGAAAATCACTGTAAGAAAGTAAGGACCCACATCTGCAAAATAGGAAGGCAATTGAGATAAATGAGATAGAATGTAATGAAACCTTGAGAACCAGATATTCAAGCCAACAGACCCATGAATTAAACCATATTTGGCAAGATCTGTTACAGGAGCCCATTCAGCATATGCATTGATAGCATTTAGAACAGCTGTTACTGTCCCTACATGATGTTTAGCCAACTCCATTTGCTGCTTCGTGTGCTCGCTTAAAGCGGCTACAAAATGTTTCTCAACTAGCTACAAAAGAGAAATCAGAAGATGCTTAAGTTAGCATGCCCTGTAACATGGTGCACCAAGTTTGCTAGACAAAGTGAAGACAAACTTACAGAATATAACAGAGGTAGAATTTGTGGCAGTGCCTCAGTAAGGCCACGCAACAGTGCTCGTCGTTTATCACCTGTTGGATGTAAGTGGCAATTTATAAGAAGTAAAATGAGCATGTTTGTTTGGTTTTTAGTATATATGCTAATTTATCATTCTAAATATGTTCATATATTACATCTTTCAAAGCAAGTTATACAAAAAATTTGCATGTGTTGAATCAGAAGGCCTCTTGTCTGGTAGCACGCACGAGTTCTCCTGTCTCGTGTGTGTGTGTGGCGGCTCTCATGGGAACGGGAGGACTGGATGCCCCTTCTAGGTCAGCACCTCCACATGGGATTGAGCCCTAAGTGACAGAGCATGATGGGCTTGGGCCCTAGTGATTGAGCCCTAAGTGACAAAGCTTGATGGGCTTGGGCCCATACCGGTTCAACACTCTCCCTCAAGATGGGTGGTAGATATCTATCATTCCCATCTTGTCACATGCCAAGTTACAATCCTTTGTTCCCAGTCCCTTTGTCAAGCAATCTGCAAACTGTTGCCTAGAGCTGACATGAGCGAGTAAGGCTAATGATCCAAGCATCAAGTTTCTCCTTAATGAAGAAGCGGTCGATTTCCATGTGCTTTGTCCTATCATGTTGAACTGGGTTATTAGGAATAGCTATAGCTGACTGATTGTCACACCACACCTTCAGGGGTCCCTTTCTCAGAAGTTTCAACTCACTCAGTAGGTACTTCACCCAGAGCATCTCACACAACCCTTGAGATAATGCTTTATACTCAGCTTCTGCTGTTGATCTAGACACAACCGTCTGTTTCTTTCTTCTCCACGACACCAAATTTCCACCCACAAACACACAGTAGCCAGAAGTTGATCTTCTATCATCTTGACAACTGGCCCAATCAGAGTCGCTATAGCCATCTTGACAACTGGCCCAATCAGAGTCGTTATAGCCATCCACCTCAAGATGTCCACTCTTCGCAAACCACAACCCTTTACCCGGAGTCCCCTTCAAGTATCTCAGAATTCTGTGCACAATATCAAGATGCCCACTCCTTGGTTCATGCATGTATGTGCACACCACATCCACGACATACGTAATGTCAAGCCTGGTATGACACAAGTTATCTCCCAACCAGTTTCTGATAATCTTCCTTATTCACCAGCTCTCCTGATTGTATTGTCACTTGATGATTTTGTTCAATCGGAGTAGGGTATGCACGACATCCCATCATGCCCATGTCACTCAAGAGATCTAAGGTGTATATCCGTTGGCACAAAGATATTCCCTTCTTTGTCCTAGCCACTTCAATATACGTTGGCTGCCGTAACTGCTTCCCTCCACAAAAACTACGGCACATTCATGGTAGATATCAACGACCGAGCAACCTCAAGAATATGTTGATTTTTCCTTTTTGTCACTCCATTCTGAGGGGGTGTCCGAACAAGAAGTTTGATGAAGAATCCCTTGGTCAGACAAGAAGGCACCAAAGGTGTTGCTCACATACTTTGTGCCATTTTCAGTTCTGATCACCTGCACATGCACCTTAAACTGGTTCTTTACCAAGGCATGGAAATCCTGAAAACAGTTGAACACCTCATCCTTATGACACATCAAATAAATCCAAGTCATGCGAGTATAGCAGTCAATAAAGGTAACAAAGTACTTCATTCCATTCACTAACACAACTAGGATCTTCCATACATCCGAATGAATGAGCAGAAAAGGAGATATGCTCCTAAGCCCCTTACTAACATATGTAGCTCTTGTGTGTTTTGCATATTCGCAAGCATCACATGTCAGCTTGCCCTTGCCTATTCCACACATAACATCCGGAAATATTCTACTCATCTTATCAAACGAGACATGTCCCATCCTACAGTGATGGATCATCGCCTGCTTCTTCTTGTCCTCCATGGTCGCAGCACAAACCAAGGCTGGCTGCACCCCTGGTTCATGTACCAGAGCACCCTACGCCTGGTGCCAGTCCCAACCGTCTGCCTTGTCTCTCGCTCCTGAATCTCACAACTAAATTTGTCAAGGATCACATCACACAACAGTCTATTTGATCAATGAGAGCACAGAAAGAGACCAAATTGATAGGAAAAGTTGGCACATGTAAAACTGAGGACAGGGAGATGGTCGGAGTACACTTTACTGTACCAACCCCAATGACAGGTTGTTTCATGCCATCAGCAGTTTGTATAGTGCCCGTGTGAGGAGGATGCTTATTGTAAGACTCGAACACGCAGGATTTGTCCGCAACATGCTTAGATGCTCCAGAGTCTAGAACCCATTCTGGAGCATTCTCATTAGCAACAAGAGATGCCTTTTCCTGATTATCTTCATCAGTGGAGGTCCAGTGAGCACAGTCTCCAAAGCAAGCATTCAAGCCTGCGGTTTGGAGCTGTGATATGAAAGCGTGAAGCTCCTCCAACTCAGCCCTGAACTTAACGGTCTGAGCATCCTTCTCACGCCCCCTCGGTTGTTTCCTTGCCAGCCTGGATTTCCTCCACCTTCGTCTTGAGGCTTTCCAATTCCTTCATGAGCCTCTCAACCTCTGCTACAGTCATGTTGTATTCCTTCCCTGACCCTGCACTGGCCTTCTCTGCATTGTCCTCACCACTCTTCTCTGGCTCCACATCACCCCTTCTCATGTCATCATTCCCTAGATACTCCTTGACTGCATGGTGAGCACCAGCCCCAGCTATGGTATCACCCATCTCCAGAACAACAGCATTCTTGGCGCTGCCAGCAGCACCATCGCCCCCTACAAAACGTGCCTCGATGGTCACAAGACGGCATCCCCTGCCGACCTCCTGCTCCATCAGGAAGAGCCTCCCCTTGAGCATGAGGCTCTCCCCCTCAAGCCCTTCTCTACAATCAGCAGCAGCACCTCCAACACACAACACCTCGTCCACTTTCAGCAGCAGTAAAACCAGCAACTCAGATGCCCGGCAGCAGCTCCAGCCGCAACATCACACAGCAGCAGTCAAGTGCAAGCAGCAACAACAGCCTTTTCCTCCTTCCTCTGCAAACAGCAGCAGTGAGCACAGCAGACCAGTACCAGCCACCACCCCACAGCCACACCCTTCTCCAGCAGAACAACAGCAGTTTGTCACCTCTCCTTCCTTTACCAATCTGCAGCAACCAATCTGCAGCAATCAGCAACCGAGAGGGGAAAGCAGAGTCAGCAGCAGCAGCCCTCAGCAACCGCAGCCAGCCGCACCTCCTCTGCTTCCTCCCGCCCAGCAACAGCAGCTTGTCTGCTTCCTCCCGCTCAGCAACAGCAGCTCGTCTGCTTCCTCCCGCGCACCAACAGCAGCTCGCGCAGCCGCACTGGTCTTCCCGCGCCAGTCAGGACTCCTCCTAGCCTTGTCATCGCCAGCCACCACGTCCAGCACGCTGTAGCCAGCCACAGCTCGTCTGCTTCCTCCCGCGCACCAACAGCAGCTCGCGCAGCCGCACTGGTCTTCCCGCGCCAGTCGGGACTCCTCCTAGCCTTGTCATCGCCAGCCACCACGTCCCGCACGCCGTAGCCAGCCACCAGGTCCCGCACGCGTACACAGGTCATCGCCCCTCTCGCCAGACCTCGCCACCAGCCGGCGACCTAGCCTCTGATACCATGTTGAATCGGGAGGGGGAGAGAGGAGTACCTCCAGACGGGACAAGGCCTCTTGTCGGGTAGCTCGCGCGAGTTCTCATGTCTTGTGTGTGTGTGGCCCCTCTCATGGGAACGGGAGGACTGATGCCCCTTCTAGGTCAGCACCTCCACATGGGCTTGGGCCCTAAGTGACAAAGCTTGATGGGCTTGGGCCCATACCGCTTCAACAGTATGTGAGTCCATAGTTTTTTGTATATTTTGAAGATACCTTCATATTTGTACGTATAAAATAATCTACTAAAAACATAGTACATACTACCTAGAAAGTAGGATATATGTTACCCAAATATTCTTATATACTAGATACTACATGTACATACTCTCGGTTTTGACAGATTCTTATACACTAGATACTACATGTACATACTCTCGGTTTTGACAGATACTACATACAACATACAAAACTCACGTGAGGGTAACTATCATTGGTGGTAGGAAACATTTGTCCTATATATAATATATATAACAATGACGGCAGAGAAACCAAATACATATATTCATATTCAAACAAGGACGGCAGAGAAACCAAAAAAGACAAAACTGACCTTCTAAATCCTCGTTGTGAACAGTGATATCCTCTGGAAGCCACCTTAGAATCATAGAACATAGCTCAGCCTACCAGTTATAGACAATACAGTTACAAGATCCAAATTTAAAAATGGGGTGGTCAAAGCACAAATCTTTTGCTGCAGTACTGTTGAGAAACATACCTCAACAGGGCCGGTGTTAGACAGAGAAACAACAGAGGGAAGTAATGTATTTAACAAAGTAACCCCCTCTCTTCTAACTACCTACAGATATAAGATAATTGCTAAGATATAGTAACTGAAGTACAACAAAGGTAGAAGAGAAAAGAACACATGAAAAACCTCAGCTACTAATGCAGCTGTTTGACTCTTCAAAGCCCACTCCTCATGAGGACCAATAACCTCTGACAACAAATTGATGGTCAAGTTAGCAAATTCATTTCGTTCTGCAACACTGAGTTCCTCCCATCTCAATCTCACCAAGTGCTGTACACATCAACGAGATAACCATCAGACAAGAATAGCTGCAAGAGACAAACAGCTTCCTATGTAAAAAAACTGCAGTGGAAACTGTCCCTAATTCAATCATTGCAATGGAAATGACTGATGAGGTTAGGCAAAACTTGTAGTGGGCCTGTTTGAGTCATATTTAGAGTAATATTTACTCTGTATCACTAAGAAGATCATACACGCGGTTTTCCCCTACAAAAAAGCTCCTAGCCTGACACCATAACTAAGATAAGATAAAGTTGTGAGTTGGGACAACAGCTTATTGCCATGCCCCACAGATGCAACAAATGTGCTCACAGTACATATGTGCAGGGAAAAAAATGACGTTCATATTTTATATAGGTATAAATCTTTAACATATACCAGTTCATTATCCTAGAAAAGCCCCAGACTGAAAAGTTCCCTAGTTTGAGCTTACAGCTACATAAAAAATATCATTTAGGGCCAGTGTAACTGGACTATAAAATTATATAGGCTAGGCACACAGCTTCTGGTTACCTCACTCTCCTAGACCATATCAAACTCACCAATACATACATGGTTAGATCTTTGGATTTCATCCTAATTGTTTCCAATACATGTCCACCGTGAGATCTCAAAGCGTTCACATTTGACCTGACATGGTTTCTGTTAAAAGTTGCCTCATCAATAATCTAAAGCAAGGCACCAATAGCCAATAGGAACGAGTAGCTACGACCTTCCTCATGACTCGTGCGTGCACACACAAAAGCAAAGAGAAGGAAACTATAGACACCAACTTGTATACAAGTGTTACTACCTCCATCCGGATTTATTGGGCCCCCTCGTTTTTGACACACACTTTGACCATCTACATAAAGTATCTACTACCCCTATAAAAGCACGAAAGGGCGGATCCAAATCACTATCTCAGCCGGCTAACCATGAAATCTAATGGTTCAAAGCTGCCCAATGTTGAGCGCCTCTAACAATAATTACTCACCGCTGCCGTCGATTATAACTAGAACCAATTCCTATCGGTGGCGCGCGTGTGCAGAAGACACGCGTGACACCATGGACGAGAAAATGTCCCCCGATGATTCGAGACTAGGGGCGCGAAGGTGAGAATCTATGCTGCTACAATGGATGAGTCTGACATGATCATTTACCCAGGTTTGGCCCGCACGGATGCGTAATACCCTACTCCTGCTTTGTGTGTGTGTTTACCTCAGTTGGAATGTAGGCTACAAGTCCTTCCTAGGAATGGGAAGTGCAATGGGATCCTATTGGTCTTCTACCAAGTGTCCAACCTTCTTCCTTCTCTGTTTTCCTCCTTCCTCCCCCCCAAGCCCAGTCCTCCTTTTATATCTCAAGGAGTACCACAATGGCTTAGAGGCTAAGGAAGCAACATGGGTTGATCCAGGTAGGTGAATGCATTAAATGCTTGGGTGAAGTGTCGATGCCTTCTATCTTCCGGGAACGGACGCATGTCCCATCACCACCGACCATGGTGACACATGCACAAGGCGCGACACGTCTTGGCACAGGTGTGCACCATGCAACAGCCGGGTGAGTGATTCATCCCTCATGTCTTGTCCAACATTCATTCCGCCTGCTCGCCGGCCGCATGGGCCAAAAGCTATGCGAGCACAAAACGGGTGCGCCACGCGTGGGTGGAATGATAGCTTTCTGTCGAAGGCTTGTTGAGCGCGGGCCACAGGGGGTGGTTGTTGCTCGGTGAGGTCATTCTCGGGTCTTGGCCGGCGGGAGGCGTTGTCAGGCTCTTTGATCTTGGTTCTTCCTTAACTTAAGAGGGTTCGTCAGGCGGGCATGGATCTTCCTTAACAAAAATCTGCATGCCACCACTGAGCCTAAGCTTCTCTTGGTGTGTCTTGTTTGTCATGATCTTCACGAAGATCTGCATACCACCACGGGTCTAGAGAGGAGAACCAGTGATGTGCAACTCTCTGCTTTTCCTGGGTTTCGTCCAGAGCGACCATGGTATGTGCAAAGTTGGGTCCGTGAACCCAGCTGTCACGGTACCGACATTAGCCCCTGGGCCTATGCCGGAAGCATGCCGCATACGCCATCAGGGTCAGGCCCTTCCAACACACGGGGCCCTAGCGCCTGGTCAAATCAAACCTGCAAGGGAAGGTGCGCGTGGCATCAACAGCCTAGAAGGCACACGGGCGGATATCTGCAACAAGCGGCCCCTGTTAGCCTTGTGTTCCCCCACGCTTGCACAGTTGTGTGACTTGACCGAGGTGTCCTTCTGACACACGGCGCTCAGCTCCTACCAAGTCAGGGGGGTGATGCTTTGACTGCTGGTCTTGTGGGACTAGCGTGCGCAGGTGAATGATCAGTCGTCAAGTCCCCTCGCTTCTTGCATTGACAGGAGGGGTAAAGATAGTGCTTTCCCATTAGTAGATGTGACGCGCCGTCTGGGCTCGTCTTGGGAACCCAACGGAGCATTGGGGAGGCCAAAGATTGTCGCGGCCAAGAGGTCAATCCATCTTGCCTCCTAGGCTATAAATGTCGAGGAGGGGCAAGGGATTCTTTATGCTGTCCCCTCTCTGCATCTTCCTCCAGCCCCTTTCCTCCTCAAATGGCGGCGCCGGCAATGAGTTTGAGGCGAAGCAGCTTGCTGAGGAGGTCCGAGCCGATAGGAGAGAGCTCCGGGCCAAGGAGCTGGCATCGCTCAAGGAGAGGACGCAGGCGAAGCTCCGAACAGTCGACGGGGAGGTTATGGCCCGGGAGGCGGAGCTTGAAGACCTCAGGCGGAGGACGAACGATGAGCTCCGCGGTCTCCGTTAGGAGAACGCGATGCTCAAGAGGGAGTTCAAGTCCTCCATTGAGAGGTTCGAGAAGGCGGAGGCCGCCTTGCAGAAGGCAGCAGAGGACCTCCACTAAGAGGTCACCTCCATGTTGCAGCGTCTAGATCGGGAGCGTGCCAGGCGGGACGCGGTCGAGGATCACCTGGGCAAGGAGCTGTTGAACGTAGGTCCGCAGGTGGAGCGCTTGCGCCACGCCAGCCATCAGGCCAGCATGGTCATGCCCGCCCTTGGCATGAACTCCTTTGATCGTTGCGTTGACTTCGACGAGCGACGGTTGTCCGACCTGGCGTCCTTCTTCTCCTTCCTCGCGGAAGACCTGGTGCGCCTTCGTGCCATCGTGAAGAACGTGATGCACTGGGAGGGGATTCAGGCCGTTATTGCAATAGCGTCCTGAATCCTCTCCAATCTTCATTATAGGGATCCATTCCTCCCGACGACCGACATCTTGGATGACTTGGCACCTGCGATGAGGACACGGGAGTTGAGGGCGGTGTACCCACTGGTGGAGGCAGTGGTGCGCTTGGAGGAGAGGGACTTTGCCCCCATATAGGCGCACCGGCGTAGTACTCACTCCTTTTGTCCTACTGAGCAAGAGCAAACAACAGGGAACTAGGGGGGCCTAAGTGAAATTAGAGCGGAAGAATAGATATGTAATTGTCGTTCCCTTTTGATTAATGTAAATGGTAGTCCCAGCACAACCAAATACACTTGAAGGCGAGCCACATTGAAAAACCACGACAAAGTGAAGAAGAAAGGAGTATAGGGAGCCCTTCCTAGCCAGTTGTGAAGTGTTGTCTTTAGGCACTGCTAGTGGGGATTGCGCCCTCCGGAACACATGTGCCCCCGGTGTTATTGTACCCATGCCGCGGACGTTGTGCGTACTACATACTCCGGGAAGACCCTATTCAGCTCGCGACACATGCCAGACACATGCCACACGTGAAGCGTTTCCAGGACGGGAATAAGGCGGGAGTCGCTTGTTTTCGTTTGCGTCACTTTCCTCCTGAAACCTTCAAGTGGCCAACTCGTTGATTTCCGGTCCCCCCGGGTTCCGAGCATGGGATTGAATATGATATTTGCTGCTCGAAACGGATCCGGTCAGCGCTCTCAGGTGAAATTCTTGCAGAGATAGTGTTCTGCCAAACCCCTTGATATTTGCTTCTCGGAACGGATCCGGTTAGCCCTCTTGGGTGAAATTCTATGGTGTTTTGCCAAACCCCCAATGCCTTATTGGGGGCGTGCGAATTCGCTACTTTTGGTTGGCCATTGACCCGACGATCGATCTAGTGCCGGAAGCTACCCTGGAAGAGCCTTCCTGTATCGGTGACGCCTCATTGTTTTCCTTCCGGACGAATTCAGGCGAAGGACGGGACCACCTCCCCCCCCCCCAAATCCGCAAAAACATGCGAAGCAAGTAGGCATGTCATGTTAGGCATGGTTGCACGTGCACGGGGAACAATCCGAGAACGATCCCGTTAAAGGAAGTTAGCATCGTCGTGTTCACTTCTGCTCGGGCGCGATATAGCATTGGGCGAATACCTTAAGGAAGGACCATACGTAGGCTCGACAGGGGTTACCTCTGCTGCTCCACAGGAGGAAGCAAGGAGGGTATTTTCCTGCTGCTCATCTGGGTATCATTTCGAGGAACCCTGGAGCAACAGGCCCTTCATCAGATCGGCGCCTACCGTGTATTTGAGAGAGAAGTCACTCGGGGGTTGGGCACTCTTCTAGGTTTTGGCACTATTGTGTGAACCAGAAGTGACTCAGCCCCCTACGGAACTTGATTGCAAACCGACGGTGGCTTTCATGACAGGCCCCAACCCTTGGTCACTACAGGCAATCGGCATTTCTCTGAGGCCTGAAGCCCCCGATAGCACGGGGTATTTGACCAAGGTGGCCTAGACCATGCTTGGCGACGAGGGCTGGGATTGCAACGGGGCCTGCGCCGACTAATAGCATTCTTGGGGGGAACTAATACGACGCTTGTTCCCCCAGGCTTTCTTCGGGTGGTGGTCTCATCGGGCCTTTTTTCATAAGAAGAAAGCTCCATCAATAGCCATCTTTGACCCGTCAAAAAACCCTTCTTGCGTATCTTCTGGCGTTCTCCACCGAGAAGACGCACATAGGTGTAGCTTTAGTATCATTCCATCGTTACCTTCGAACTGCTGAGACACCCATCTTGTGAGGGTTATGGCATATGTTCGGTCGAACGGCTATCCCGGGCTTCCTAGGCAACGAGCTTCCAATTCTCTTGGAAGTACCAAAAAGTTGGGTTGCTCGAGGCGTAATCCCGTGATTCAACAACAATGCTTCCAGAGCTAGCTGAATGGTCCTTCATCCCTGAGATCGCACAAAGGCGAAGACCTCAAGGACAAAATTGTGTTGCAATTGGCGAAGTCGGGAGCACTAGATCCCGGGATTACGACGAGCGCACCATGTTTTGAGGATACCTCCCACCTCTTCGAAAACGTGCGGTGTCACGTGTCTTGAGGGGGAGTTTTGCAGTAGAGTTGTTCCCATAGGACCCATGCCATGAAGCATGATTCGACAACAAGGGTAACGAAGGTGCTACTGGTCACGTTACGTCGCCCGGATCCACGCTCGATGCTTTGAAAGAGGAGGAACACAACGTTTAGATGTGATGCTTTTGAGGTTGTAAACAGGCTTATGCAGAAGTGGACGGCCCTTTCAGTAATCATTACCCGAGGTAAAGAGAGGGGACACATCAAGTTAAACTATAAACAGAAAAGAAAAAGTATCCAACTGAAACGGGAGTGTTGAGGATGTGCACCCCACTTAAGCCGCGGATCTATGTGGTATTTTGGAAAACCAAAAATACAACAACCATACTAATTCTTCGGACTCGTGGTTTAACAGGATGGTCACACTCCAAACACGGGGACGAGCGTTCTAGGCACGTACTAGCATGAGGTAATGGCT
Source organism: Hordeum vulgare subsp. vulgare (assembly GCF_904849725.1). Lineage (NCBI taxonomy): Eukaryota > Viridiplantae > Streptophyta > Magnoliopsida > Poales > Poaceae > Hordeum > Hordeum vulgare. The sequence continues at coordinate 292,285,230 of NC_058520.1, read as the reverse complement.
TTTTAACAGAAGTACTTAGCTTATTCAACACACATGGCATCGGTCTTGGCCCAACAAGGTGCTTCGGTGCTTGCTGATCAGACGCCGGACAAGTCAGGTCCACACTAACCATGTGAGACCCATCTCCTTTCCGACCAATCTTGATGACAAAGCAGCTCTTCGGGTAAGCCGGCCTTCCAACCAATCCGGGCCCCATGAACATCTGCGGCAGTGCTATCTCGGGTCTTGAAAAGGCGAGCCAACATCCACCAACCCCCCAAAGGTTGTTGGCTTCCGCTGCTCGGGCACACATGGTCATAGAGCTCTACCACGGTGTGCACCAAGTGACCTGCCATTGCTTCGTGCACCCGAGCGTTTCGGGCGTTCAAGTAGAAAGCCGTTATGATGGACGTGGCAGGCAAACCATGGATTGCACCTTCCATCCAACGATAACGTCGAGTGTACTCTTGATACTCTCAAAGCGGCTCGCCCGGCTTTTGCTTGAGGTAGCAAAACGAGATGTATGTGGACTGAGCCACCGCGAGACCATTTCTTTGGAGCCGAAGCTTAGCGGACACCGCGAGTGATGTCCCACCTTGCCTATTGTGGGGGCGAACCGCACAGTCCGGGAACGGCCAGACAAGCTATCCTTTTGAAGGCGAGGCAGGGCACCCTCCTTTCACCAACAGGGCAAAGCTTCCGCGGAGGCCCAAGGCGTTGGGCTGCAGCCTTAGGCAGTCGGACCCTAGCCATCCTTGGTTGGTGAAGGGAGGAGCTGGCGATGATGGCAATAAATCACGCGTCCCTAAGGACGTCGACGGCTTGCTCAATGTAGATCCGCACAAACGCCCCCCTACCTGGCACGCCAAATGTCGGCAGCGCGTGATACCGTGGACAAGAAAATGTCCCCTGATGATTCGAAGCTGGGGGCGCAAAGGTGAGAATCTACGCTACTACAATGGATGAGTCTGACACGATGGTTTACCCAGGTTCCGGCCGCATGGATGCGTAATACTCTACTCCTGCTTTGTGTGTGTTAATCTCTGGTGGATTGTAGGCTACAAGTCCTTCCTGGGAAGGGGAAGTGCAATGTAATCTTATTGGTCTTCTACCAACTGTCCAACCTTCTTCTCTTTTTTCCTCCTTCCTCCCCCCAAGCCCGGTCCTCCTTTTATATCTCAAGGGGTACCACAATGGCTTCAAGGCTAAGGAAGCAGCACGGATTGATCTAGGCAGGTGAGTGCATTAAATGCTTGGGTTAAGTGTCGATGCCTTCTGTCTTCTAGGAACGAACGCCTGTCCAATCACCACCTACAATGGTGACACCTGCACAAGGCGCGACACGTCTTCGCACAGGTGTGCGCCATGTAGCGAGGGTGGGTGATTCATCCCTCATGTCTTGTCCAACATCCGGTCCGCCTGCTCAACGTTCGCGTGGCCCAAAACCTTTGCGAGCGCAAAACGGATGCGTCGCGCGTGGGTGAACCGATAGCTTGTTGTCGAAGACTTGCTGAGCGCGGGCCGGAGTAGGTGGTTGTTGCCGGGTAAGGCCATTCTCGAGTCTTAGCCGGCGGGAGGTGTTGTCGGGCTCTTTGATCTTGGTTCTTCCTTGACTTAAGCGGGCTCATCAGGCAGGCGAGCGTGGAGACCTTAACAAAGATCTGCATGCCACCGTTGAGCCTAGGCTTTTCTTGGTGTGTCTTGTTTGTCATGATCTTCCCGAAGATCTGCATACCACCACGGGTCCAGATTGGAGAACCAGTGATGTGCGGCTCCCTGCGTTTCCTGGACCAGTTTGGTCCAGAGGCAACCGTGGTATGTGCATAGTTGGGTCCGTGAACCCAATCGTCACGGTACCGACATTAGCCCCCGGGCCTGGGCCAGAAGCATGCCACATACGTTGTCAGGTCAGGCCCTTTCAACACATGGGGCTCACGCGTCACTAGCAATGAGTCTAAATTTTATGCCCTTTATTACACATTCGTCCATTTTGAGTCTAAATTAACATGCTATTCGAGCCATTAGCTGTTAGGTCCAATTAATTTGTCTGACAAGCCGATTTATCAGCTGTCAGGCTGAATTATCGGATGGGCCAATTAACTGCTAGGCACTTTTTTAGCCCAAAACTGGCGTGAGAATGCCGCCAGTCGGATTCGAACCGAGATGCTTGAGCACTGCTTCCTAAGAGCAGCGTGTCTACCAATTTCACCATGGCGGCTAACTTCAAATAATAGGTAACTTGTTCCCTCCCTGCTTTTCAATGTGCAGGTTTATTGCCTTCCAGATCAGCTACAACATCATCAGAACATCAAGGCAACAATTTTCCTTGTTGCTATGTAGCCTAGGATTGCATATCTAGACACTTAGTATGCAGCATATTGCTATATAGACTAGGGCATATAGATATGGCCCTAGTTAACCTCCCGATAAATGGGTTACCAATAAATTAAGTTAAATGGCCGATTCACCGATTAATCCCTACTCAGCACCCGACCGGTATGGTACCAGTTACCGATATCCTGAACATTGGTTACGATGCATGCCAGCAAGCACAGAAATATAAAATAATATCTGGAAGTAAACTATTGAGTCAAGTTCTTTCCTTGATTATAATCAAAGAAATTCTGATGTCTCAAATCAATACACAGCTTCTAAGGCAGCATACACACTAACAGAACACCGATTCTTAAAACGTCAAATGCTACATTGCTTTTTCCACTTGGTTATTTTGACTATCAGAACAGAACACACTCAAAGCAACACCATTTCCAGATTATTGCATTACAGTGATAAATCCACAAATTTAGTCATACCTTATTGGCTCATTGTGCAAACATTTGAATATTTGCCACTAAAAACTGTTACCAAGTAAATATTTACCGAACCAGGTGTTTACAGCACCACCATCAGAAAACATCAGAGGGTAGTAAAAGCTGCACGAATTCACATTTACAACTTACAATAGTCCTGCATTTAAATAGTTTACGCACAACTTCTTGTACCCAAGAATGGTATTCCATTATTCTATATTTTCAAGATAGTTCTTCGATTTCATGACATACTCTGCAGATATTTTCCTATTTTGCCTTGTCGGCATTATATGAGATCACTAGTCACTTAGCCAAATCTGCATCACACTATTCCTCTTACACCTACTACATCAATCACTTGCAACAAATCTACTCACATACGCAAGAATAATATAGATAGAAAGGGTTTACAACTTTTTAATAGATTAACATGTTTCTATGGTATATTAATGTGTGTTTTCCAAGTCTGCATATACACTATTTCTAACTTCTGCAATAGGAATGCAATTGCCCCCGTTACGTAAAAGTGCATGCTGACTGATGAACAGTGCATGGAAGCAAAAAAAAAATGGTCGAATAGTTTGGGTTTCTAAAGCAGTCAGGACAAGATCAATCACTAAGATCGCGATTTATATGATGCAGAGTTCACCTGCAACATTTTAAACCCATGCAGCCGGATCTCTGAAGCCTGATGCTTCCGAACCAATAGAAAAGATGTGCCCGCCAACGCTCGGACATCTCCACTTTTTACCTGCAATTGGCAGGTCTCATTGTCATGCCATTGGCCCCGAACAGCATTACATTTTTAGCAATGGAGCACTACAGTACCAAGTTTTTTCTTGGTATTACGGAAGATTAGAAAGGGTACTAAAAGTTTTTTCCTTAGTAATAACAGAAGAAATGTGCATTGGCAGCACCACCAACGTCACCACAGACACGGAAGCAACAACAAGCAGACATGTGCGCGAAACAGGGATTAGGAGGAGGACGGGGCTAAGCACGGACCGATTCGAGATAGGCGAAGGCGGCGTTACGGGCGTCGGGAGAGGATCGCCAGTCCATCACAGCGGAGATCGCCGTCGCCACGCAGGCCGCGGCAGAGTCCGCGGCCATCTCTGGATGAGGTATTCCTTCTGGAATGGAGGGGGGACTAGCGGGAGGTCGATGGCATTACCGTGCGGAGCCGGGGAGTGGTAGGGCAACGCCACGGCGCGGGGAGAGGGGGGAGGCTAGGGTTTTCGGTGTTCGTCGCGATGCGTTGCGTGGGGTTTTATGTGTGTGTGCGCAGCAGGACAGCAGCACTCGAGGGTCGCGGCGGTCGTGTGGCGCGTTTGCCTCGGATGCGTCGTTCGCTGGATGCGTGTCTTCTGGCCGGTGCGTGTTCTCTCGTTTAGGCCTCGTTTGCTACCCAGGTATTTGCACCTTATCTAGAGTATTTTACATGCTCGGTAAAAAAATCTCTGAAATTCTTCATAGCCCGTTTGTTACTGGTATTAGACCGGCCTATCCCTAAATTTACAAGTCTGAAATCCTCAATACCCGTGTAAGAGCAGACGCGAAGGGCAGCTCGCGAATTTCCTCCCTCCGTGACGGCGCCGCCTGCCCCCTCCGTCGTCGCCCCTTCGCTCCTCTCCACCGTTGCCCCTTCGCCCCTCTCCGTCGTCCGCCCTCCGTTCTCCGTCGTCCGCCCTCCACCCTCCGTCCGTCGTTCGTCGGCTTCGTCCAGGCCTCCTCAACCCTGTCCGTCGGTCCTGCCTCCTCAGCCCCTGCCGCCTCCGACGCCAGAACTCATTGCTCCGGTAACCTGGCATCTTCGCCGGTAAGGATTGGTTCCATCTCATCCCTCCCCTCTCCTCCCCCTTTTCTAGGGTTTCACTCGTTGGCATGCTAGCATTCTTGCTATTGTAGGCATGGTAGTATGAACCTCGAAAGGGATTGAATTTGTAATTCAGGTGAAGCTTTGAACGTTGGAACCCATGATATGACTGAGTAATTCAGGGTTGAGAACAGTTAATCTGCAGCGGTTTTTATCCCTTTTTGTTGGAAGCTGAAGCACGTTCGTGTGGCTCTTGGGAAGCTGGAGCAGGATCCCTGAAATGTGTGTGAAAGCTGAAGCAGGTTCATTTTGAACGCGTCGAAGTTTAAGCTGGGTGTACATACCGAAGCATGGGTTACAAGATCCTCCACTTGTTAGCCATGGAAATACCAACAACAGCTTTTTTTAAAATGTTGGAGTTGAAGGAGGAGGACAAGTTCACATGCATTACAGTGCAAAATGACTCGAGTCTGTACTGCCAGGGTCACCCTCTTTCTTTGATTATTGTAGAGTGGGTGCAAGGTGGCTCTAGTACTTGTGTTTGTAGGTGATGATTTCTCCAAATACATACATCGAATAAAAACCAAAGCCAAGTTGAGACTTGTGTTGCCAGGGTCACCCTCTTTCTTTTAGTCAGAGAAGATGCTATATATTTACATGTCGACACATGCTTTCTCAATTATGTTGATGTTAATAGCCAAGCAACTAGTGATGCAAATTTAGTCCCATGGACAAGATGTTGTTGTTAATAGCCAAGCTGCAACACAGCAATTTAGTTGGACTCTTAGGAAGGAAAATGTAGAGAAGTTCTGTGCAATTTGATAATGATGTTTTGTCATCAAATAAAAGGAAGGAAAATGTAGAGATGTTCTGTTTTATTCTGAATTAACATTCTCCAATTTGTAGTTGTCCTTGGATAGTTGTACTTGGATTATCTAAACCTTAGACCAGTTGTTTTGGGTTTTTATAGGTACCCGAGCCTTGGTTTATAGTGGGAGTGGACGAGCCGCCACCTTCGTGGGATCCCGTTAAGACGTCAAAGTTTGGTATGCCTTGTATTTACTAGGGCTTGTTAGCTCTCTAATTCTTGTTAGCTTTCTAATTCTTGTCATTGTTTCTTGATTGCTTCGGTATTAGTTTTGAAATGAAGTCACGGGGTCTAGATCATATTAGGAAGAGAAGAGAGGAAGATGATGATGAGATGGTCCTTTTCATCTTATTTCTTGGTTGTTTCCATTCCACTGATTCACTGGTAGCATTTTTGTTGTATTCATAACTCTTAACAACAATTAATCTCCATGATGATTCATATGTCTAAAAGGAATGTCGCAGGTTGATTTTGGTGTAAACATGCATTTCCTCCCCTTCCAGCAGATCTCATTATTTTTCTGTCCCATTCTGTGATTTCTCATTTGGACTTAAAACCGGTCACAAACATTTTTCTAAAGTCGTTGTAGTGCAATTTTTTATGTTATAAACATTTTTTCTAAGCCTGGAAACTGCAGTTGCTTGTCTTTTGTTTGGTTTCGCAGTCGCGTCCAAGAGGGTCCTTGTTTGGCGTGCTAGCTTTGTTGCTGTTGTAAAAGTGTTGTTGTGTATAACCCATGAGTAGCTGAATTTGATAGGTGTACTAGTTGAAATTCAGACAACAAACATATGTTTGAGGGTAGAAATTTCTAAGTGACTTTGGAGGATGAATGCCACTCCGATTTGGAACCTGTGCTCCTCGTGCTTCCAAACGGGTCATGTACGCCAGCCCTAGCATAGTGGAGCACTAGAGAAACAACACTTGCAATTTTAAACTGACAGATTCAAGGACCTGAATCCTCGGAATAGTCTTCTCTGCCTGAGCTAGTGCTAGTGATCAGTGTCGAAACATTCTTACCCGTCTTGGAATATGTATGTATACAAATGTGTTATTATTATTAAGCTTGGAACATGGCCTCGCAGCCACTGAGTCCAAACTGGCTTATTCAAAAAACACAGACATGCATTACTTCTGATCAACAGTCTGTTTTCGATTGTTTAAGATAGTTAGATCAGGAAATAAGTAAAGCCCTTGAAAAGAGCACCAGGATGGAGAACATATTACCTGTGTTAATTGTAAGTATGATGTCATAAGTTAAGTATAGAACCCGAACTTGTGGCTAAAGTTGTCTCTTTTCTATTGCGTTGATTTTACACGTGTCCTTGTCTAACTCGGTAGAGTCACAGCTTGCATAAGTTTCTAAGGTTGGACCTACCTTGCGCTTTAGACCTTGATGCTAAGTCTTATCTTGACATCTCTGCCTTGCAGGAGGATGCCAAGGATTGGGACGTTGATGTGCTCACTGATGCATTTACTAGAGCGGAAGAGAGTGCTAAGCTTAAATGATTTAGAAGAAAAACACTTTGAAGTTTTGTTTAGAGCAAACAATGTGGGGTTCTTCCATAATGATTGCATTATCACTTTTGCAAAATTGTGCCATGACTGTGAGGCTATTGTTGCTATGATGAGATAGTGATTCTAAGTCATGCAAAATTAAGTTGTTGATGTGATGATCCGCAAAGATCACTTTTTTATTTTGATTATCCAATTATACTTGTGGTTGTTGTGTCGTTTTGATATGTGCATTGTTGTTGTCGTTGGCACAGCTGACCGGATTGCTAAAAGTTTTGATTTTTATTTTTCATCTTATCAGAATGTAGGACATCTATTGCAACTTGTGCTATGTTGTTGTACCAACACAGAAAACTAGAAAACTCTAGTACCAAACAAGGCATGGGGTGGGGATTACTCGGGAATTGAGGGGATTTGGTGGAGGGGAGGGGATCACCAAATCCCCTCCGATCCCCAAGCCTATTGGGTGTGAAAAAACACCAGCACCGAACAAGGCCTTAACGATGGAAATGGGGTTTTTCTTTTAGGATACAATGGAAATGGTTGGCAGGGCGTGTTTGGCAGACCGTTCTCGTGCAAGCTGGGCTCACCAGAGGCGGGCTGGCTGAGGGAATGTATGTCAAAAATTAACATCTTTGTGTTGTTTGGTGATACGTCTCCATCGTATCTACTTTTCCAAACTCTTTTGCCCTTGTTTTGGACTCTAATTTGCATGATTTGAATGGAACTAACCTGGACTGACGTTGTTTTCAGCACAATTGCCTTGGTGTTATTTTTGTGCAGAAATCAAAGTTCTCCAAACGTCCTAAAAATTTACGGGGAGCTTTTTTGGAAAATATGAAAAATACCTGCACCAAGTTCCACCCGAGGGGGTGGGCCAGTGGGCCACAAGCCCTGCCTCCCCCACCCCTTGGTGGCGGTGGGCAAGCTTGTGGGGCCCACACGGCTCTGGCGCCCCCAACCTCAGGTCTATAAGTTCACTTTCGTCCCAGAAAAAATAAAAAGAGAAGATTCCGTCGCGTTTGCGATACGGAGGCGCCGCCACAACCTGTTCTTCATATCGAGGGCAGATCTGGAGTCCGTTTTGGGCTCCGAAGAGGGGAAATCATCGCCATCGTCATCATCAACCTTCTTCCCTCTCCAATTCCATGAAGCTCTTCGTCATTCGTGAGTAATCTATTCGTAGGCTCGCTGGACGGTGATGAGTAGGATGAGATCTATCATGTAATCGAGTTAGTTTTGATGGGGATTGATCCCTAGTATCCACTATGTTCTGAGATTGATGTTGCTACTTACTTTGCCATGTTTAATGCTTGTCACTAGGGCCCGAGTGCCATGATTTCAGATCTGAAATTATTATGTTGTCACCAATATATGTGTGTTTTAGATCCGATCTTGCAAGTTGTAGTTACCTACTATGTGTTATGATCCGGCAACCCCGGAGTGACAATAACCGGAACCACTCCCGGTGATGACCATAGTTTGAGGAGTTCATGTGTTCACCAAGTGCTAATGCATTGGTCTGGTTCTTTATTAAAAGGAGAACCTTAATATCCCGTAGTTTCCTTTTGGACCCCGCTGCCACGGGATGGATGGACAATAGATGTCATGCAAGTTCTTTTCCCTAAGCACGTATGACGACGCACGAATGCATGCCTACATCACATTGATGAACGGGAGCTTGCCACATATCTCTCCGTGTTATAACTGTTGCATGATGAATACCATCCAAACAAATCACCGGCCCATTGCCTACGAGTTTGTCCTACTGCTGCTGTTACTTGTCTTGCTCAGCTGCTGTTACTACCGTTGCTACTCATGTTACTTGTCTTGCTCTACTGCTACTGTTGCTACTACCGTCGCTTGCTACTGTTGCTACTTGCTACTGCTATCACTACTGATGTTCCTTGACGCTGCTATTACTCGTTACACTGCTGCTACCTGCTACAATTTTGGTTCGCTGGTCGTTGACGGGAACTGACAATTTCCGTCAACGAGGCAACTTGGCGCCATTGATACAATCGTTAGAAATAGTCTGCCCTATCAACAGATTGTTTCTGACACCGTTGTTATCATACTACTTTGCTACTGATACTTTGCTTGCAGATACTAATCTTTCAAGTGTGGTTGAATCTGACATATTCAGCTGCTAATACTTGGGAGTATCCTCTCACCTCCTATAGGCGTACCAACAAATTTGGGTTGAATACTCTACCCTCGAAAACTGCTACGATCCCACACGCTGGTGGGCCGTCAACAACATTCTTCTAGTTTCAATTGTCGGAGAGTGCTAGCAGCATTCTTCTGGTGCCGTTGCAAGGGAAGGTCTGCTGTTACGGAGTGAGCATTTTTCTGGCGCCGTTGCCGGGGAGGTATTGCTATATTCTCTGAGTTACTTGGGATTTACATCTTCTGATCACTATGAAGAATCTGAAGGATCCAAAAACCAAATTCTTGCCCTCAACTACGAGGGGAGGTAAGGAATTGCCATCTAGCTCTGCACTTGATTCACCTTCAGTTATGAGTAAGTTTGCGATATCACCTCCTGCTAGAAATCTTGATATGTCGCATGTGCTTGATGATGCTTATGATGCTATGCTTGATACTATGCCTGATACTGCTAGAGATGATATGCTTCATACTGCTAGAGATGCTATGCTTGATACTGCTTTGCCTGATGATGCTAGAGATGCTATTTTGCCTGATGATGTTATGCCTGATACTGCTTTGCCTGACGTTCCACTGGGGGTATTCCTTGATGCTCATATTGCTAGAGTTACTGCCAATGCTCGTGATGCTTCTGAAACTGCCGATACTATTGAGATAGAACCTGCTTTTGCTCCTGCTAGATCTAGCTCTCCTAGATATGAATTGCCTGATATACGTGAGGGTTACGTTATGGAGGGAGAGATAGCTGAGGATTTTCTTGCGTGTAAGGATGCCTATGACGCTGAGAAATTACTTATCAAGTGGAAGGAAAAATCTCTGAAAGCTAGGATGAAATATGACCCGAAGTTTGCCACTTCACCTATCTTTATCACCAATAAGGATTATGAATTCTCTGTCGACCATGAGATAATCTCTCTAGTCGAATCTGATCCTTTTCACGGTTATGAGTCTGAGGCGGTCGTAGCCCATCTTGCCAAACTACACGATATAGCCACCCTTTTCACTAATGAGGAGAAGATCCACCACTACTATATCCTTAAGATGTTTCCTTTCTCTCTAAAGGATGACGCTAAAGCCTGGTTCACCACTCTTGCTCGTGGATGTGTGAGTAGTCCCCAGGATATGGTCTATTACTTCTGTGAGAAATATTTCCCTGCCCATAAGAAGCAAGCTGCCTTGCAGGAAATATACAACTTTGCTCAACTCCAAGAAGAGAGTCTCCCACAAGCTTGGGGGAGGCTCATCCAGCTACAAAATGCTTTGCTTGATCACCCTATTAAGAAGAACGAGATACTTTATATCCTCTATAATGGACTTACCGATGCCTCTAGAGACCACCTAGATAGTTGTGTCGGTTGTGTTTTTAGGGAACGAACTGTAGAACAAGCTGAGACCCTGCTGAATAATATCTTGATCAACGATAATGCTTGGACTATTCCCGAACCACCTCCTAAGCCAACTCCTAAGAAAAGAGGTATTCTATTCCTTAGTCCCGAAGATATGCAAGAAGCCAAGAAATCTATGCAAGAGAAAGGCATTAGATCTGAAGATGTCAAAAATCTACCACCTATCGAAGAGATCCATGGTCTTGATAACCCGATACAAGTAGTAGAAGTGAATTCTCTGCGTAGGTTTGATGAGAGAGATATTCCGTTTGACAAACCTGCGAGCCTATGCTTTGATGAATTTGACAACTTTGTTGCCAAACAACAGAGTTTCAATGATTATGTTAGCAGACATTTGGAACAAAGTACTCGTATGCTTAGCCATTTAAGTGCTTGTGTAGACAGAAATGTCAATGATCTGAAGCTTCTGAGTAAACATGCCTCTATGATTACTACTCAGGTAGAACAAGTACTTAGAGCTCAGAATGACCTGCTCAATGAATTAAATGACAAATCTGTCAGAGTCATTACTAGAGGAGGCAAAATGACTCAGGAACCTTTGTATCCTGAAGGTCATCCTATGAGAATTGATCAAGATTGTCAAGGAATCAATGCTGATACACCTAGTCATCCTAAGGAGAAGAAGAAGGATGATAGAAGCATGCATGTTAGTTCACCAAATACTGTCACACCTGAAGAACCTAATGATATTTCTGCGTCTGATGCAGAAACACAATCTGGTGATGAACATGAACCTGGTGACAATATGGACAGTGATGTTCATAATAATGCTCAACCTAGCAATGATGAGGATGTGGAGATTGAACCTACGGTTAATCCTGATAACCCACAACCTAAGAAATATGATAAGAATGACTTCAATGCTAGGAAGCATGGTAAAGAAAGGGAACCATGGGTTCAGAGATCTATGCCCTTTCCTCCTAAGCCATCCAAGAAAAAGGATGATGAGGATTTTGAGCGTTTTGTTGAGATGATAAGACCCATCTTTCTGCAGACGCGGTTAACTAATATGCTCAAGATGTCTCTGTATGCCAAGTACATGAAAGATATCCTGACTAATAAACGGAAGATACCAGATCTTGAGATCTCCACCATGCTTGCCAACTACACTTTTAAAGGTGGAACTCCTAAGAAACTTGGTGATCCCGGAGTGCCCACTATACCTTGCTCCATTAAAGGAAACTACGTAAGAACTGCCTTATGTGACCTTGGAGCCGGTGTTAGTGTTATGCTGCTCTCTCTTTATCGTAGACTTGAATTGGATAAGTTGACACCCACTGAAATTTCTCTGCAAATGGCCGACAAATCAACTGCTTTCCCTATCGGCATTTGCAAGGATGTGCCTGTTGTGGTTGCTAACACCACTATCTTAACAGACTTTGTTATCTTGGATATTCCCGAGGACGATGCCATGGCTGTCATCCTCATAAGACCCTTTTTAAACACTGCAGGGGCTGTTATAGATTGCAACAAAGGCAATGTCACTTTCCATGTCAACGGTAATGAGCACACAGTGCACTTTCCGAAGAAACGATATCAAGTACATTGCATCAATGCTATCGAAAAGACTTCATCAATTCTTATTGGGAGCTTTGAATGCCCTATTCCTCGTGTCAAGATGAAGTATGATTTGCTTGTTGGGGAGATACATATCCCCATTGAGGTGACTTAGTGGCTATTTGAAAATTCTCCGTTCTCTCTTGCGATTCGAGAAGGTTTTTTCATGAGCACTTGATCAACCCCATTGACGGATTTCTTTCGATGACCATGAAACGGATGAATCAAAGAGTCACATACCTCTGTTTTGAGCTTTCATTTTCTGTTGCTTAGAAGAAAAATGATAGAATTAGTTTAGTTTTTCCTGTTTTCTGTTTTAGCGTCCCGGAGAAAAATACCTCGAAAATAAAAGTTCTCCGATGGTCCTGAAAATTTAGTATGATTTTTGCTGGAATTTTTGAAAATTACTGGGCCTGAGAGCTGGCCTGGGGGCCAAACCAGTGGGCCACAAGCCCTGCCACCGCCACCCCTCCCGGTGGCGGAGGGCAAGCTTGTGGGGCCCACAGGGACCCCCTCCACTCATTCCAGCTCCCAGCCTCTTCTTCCACCTCCAGAAAAAATTGCTTCGCAGCTCAAACCTGTGGTCTTGCTCATTTGGCTGTGATTTTCGATCTCCTTGCTCAAAGCACCATTCTCCGAACCGTTTTGGAGAAATTACTCCTTGGTAAGTGACTCCTCCATTGGTCCAATTAGTTTTTGCTCTAGTGCTTTATCCTTCGCGTATTCTTGCTACCTTGGTAACCCTGTTCTTGAGCTAGAAAGGTTGATTTTAGCTGGTCCCAAGTAGTTTTAGTGCGTGATACGGTATCTAGGCACTAGTAGGAGTAGTTGCTACAAGTTGGGTTAATCTTTATTCACTTTTCTTTCGAAGTCTCTACAAATTTTAGAATTTTTCAGAGCTAGAGAAAGGAAAAGATGAGGAGGTTCTTGAGAGGCTCTTCAAGCCGTAACCCCAAGGAGGATGAGAAGAACCACCCCAAGTACGTAGTCCCTCGAGTCACAGAAGTTCGAGCGTGCGAGTGGCCAAGTGATGAATTTTGCGCGCCGCCGGACTTTATGAAGACTTTTAGTACTTGGTGGAGAATGCAGGTCTTACTGCGTTCGTTGCAGATAAGTGCTCACAATACCTTCTCCTCACCAATATTTTCATTCAAATCTTCAACTTTTATCTGAGGAAGAATCCTCCCATGGTTGAGTTCATGATATACGATGTTCCCCGGTGCATGACACTACAGGATTTTTGCAATGTATGCAAATTACCTTATGTTGGGGATATCCGTGACCCTCGTCCACGGGACTTGGAGGATTCCATTGGTACTATTGCTGTTGGAGAGGAGAGAGGAGTGTCTCGCGCTAGAATTGCTAGCATACATTTTCTTGTGCTTCGGTACTTCTCACTATTTGTGGGAAAATGTTTGATTGGCCATGGGGAGGCTGGATCACTTAGTTCTCCAGACCTTGCGGTTTTGCGCGAAGGCGTTTATAATGATAAGACTTACAACCTAGGTGCTATAGTGGCCCAGCGGTTGAACATCATCCGTTCCAAGGGTGTCGCCTATGGAGGTATCTACGCTGCCCGTCTTGCCAGACACTTTGAGATACCCATTAGACTGGGAGAGGAAGGAGAGATGCTTCTCCCTGAGAAATATCTGGATTATGGCAGCATGGTTCGCCATGATTGTCTGGATAGAGATGCTAGTAGACGGATGATTTATAACCTGGTATTTAGTCAGGGTACTCGAGAGACTATTACTTTGCCTGCTCCTTCTTTGTTCGATCTTCATGCAGGCAGGTACACTATTATGCCCTCGGACATCCACGCATATTGGGGTTGTCCCAACCACAGGCGCCCGTGCCTGAGCCGCGAGTTGAGTACCAGACACCAGTTTATCAGTGGGAGCCATAGGAGCTCACACAACAGTGGCATCCACAGTCTGCTCCGGAGTATCCTGGAGCTGGTGATTTCCCACCATGGGAGTAGACGAAGCTAGGCCAAAAGCCTAAGCTTGGGGGAGTACGTGTTCTCACCGACTTTACATTCATGCTTATTGAAAGGACGTGGATGTCGCCTAGAGGGGGGTGAATAGGCGCTTTAAAATAATTACGGTTTAGGCTTGAACAAATGCGGAATAAAACTAACGTTTAATTTGTCAAGCACAAAACCTACAACAACTAGGCTCACCTATGTGCGCCAACAACTTATGCTAAGCAAGATAAACAACTAAGTGATAGCAAGATATATGACAATAAACAATATGGCTATCACAAAGTAAATTGAATAAGTAAAGGGTTCGGGTAAGAAATAACCGAGGCACGCTGAGACGATGATGTATCCCGAAGTTCACACCCTTGCGGATGCTAATCTCCGTTCGAGCGGTATGGAGGCACAATGCTCCCCAAGATGCCACTAAGGCCACCGTAATCTCCTCACGCTCTTGCACAATGCAAGATGTCGTGATTCCACTAAGGGACCCTTGAGGGTGGTCACCGAACCCGTACAAATGGCAAACCTTGGGGGCGGTCACCGATACCCGTAAAAATTGCTCGGGGCAATCTCCACAACCAAATTGGAGAGCCCGGCGCTTGCCCGGAGCTTTACACCACAATGATTGAGCTCCGAGACACCACCAAGCTTCTAGGACGCCAAAACATCCATGAAGAACAATATCTAGGGTACTAAGTACCAAAGGTAATAAGCTTCTCGAACTTCACTTCCACGTATCACCGTGGAGAACTCAAATGATGCAACTAATGCAATGGAAAGGGCACACGGAGTTCCCAAGTCCTTCTCTCCCAAATCCCACCAAAGTAACTAATGCTAGGGAGGAAAATGAGAGGAAGAACGAAGAAGAACACGAAGAACTCCAAGATCTATACCCAAGGGGTTCCCCTCACTTAGAGGAGAAAGTGATTGGTGGAAATGTGGATCTAGATCTCCTCTCTCTTTTCCCTCAAGAACTAGCAAGAATCATTGGAGGGATTGAGAGTTAGCAAGCTCGAAGAAGGTCAACAATGGGGGAAGAACACGAGCTAAAGAGATAAGGTTCAATGGGGAAGAAGACCCCCTTTTATAGGTGAGGAAAATCCAACCGTTATGCTTCACAGCCCGCACAGAGCGGTACTACCGCTCATGGGAGCGGTACTACCGCTCGGTAGGTTCACCAGGCCAAAAAGGATGCCAAAAAACAGTCCGACGGAGCGGTACTACCGCCCCTGGAGCCCTAGCGGTAGTAAAAAATTACTACCGCTCCCGGGGAGGTACTACCGCTCCGGGGGCGGTACTACCGCTACAGGAGCGGTACTACCGCTCGCACCAGGAGCGGTACTACCTCTGGATACTGAAACTGCTCTAACTTTCACATACGGACTCTGAATGCAACGAAACCAAGTTTTTTGGAAAGCTAACGACATGGGCTAACACAATATTGATAGAAATATCAATAAGAAGCAAGTGAGAAAATTCCCATAAGAAAATGGTGAGAACCCTTCTTCGAATAAGACCGGTAAAAACTCCCAACATCGAAAACATCATAGAAGATGCATATGGACTCCGTTTTTTATGAACTCAAGCTTGTCATGAAGATGACCATAAGCTCTAAAACTCACAAAGAGAAACACCAAACAAGAACCAAGAAGTATGATGCAAGGATGCAAATGGTTTGAGCTCTCAACGAACGATACGATCAAGCTACTCACTTGAGAGCCCCCCTTGACAGTACGACAATCTATCCTCAAACAGAAAACCTATCAAGGGCAAACCTATACCTTGCACCTCGTCCTCTTGAGCTAGATGACGATGATCTTGGCTTCCTCAAGATGGACCACCTTTCTTGATTGTGTTGGCTTGATGAATACTAGTTGATTGCTCCCCCATACACACTATGGGTGAGCCGCTCTT
The DNA here is from genome assembly GCF_904849725.1 of Hordeum vulgare subsp. vulgare. Classification (NCBI taxonomy): domain Eukaryota; kingdom Viridiplantae; phylum Streptophyta; class Magnoliopsida; order Poales; family Poaceae; genus Hordeum; species Hordeum vulgare. The sequence goes on along the minus strand of NC_058520.1, from coordinate 292,269,215 downwards.
CAGCATATCTTCACAAGTTCATTGCCACCATCCTCCACCACTTGACGTCATCCTCCATGGGTTGTATGAGATCTTCCTCTTGACGCAAGCCCATGGAAACACACCTAACCCCACATAGAACTCTCACGAAGACCATGGGTTAGTACACAAATACGTAATGGACAATGCTTACCATACCATGGGATCACTTGATCCCTCTCGGTACATCTTGTACGCTTTGTGTGTTGATCATCTTGATTTACTCTTTGTCTGACGATATTGATCAACCTTGTGTCTCTATGACCATTATTTGGATAATACCTTGAATATCACCTTGGTCATCATATAAACTCCTTGAACCCAACAGATGGACTTCAAGAAGTGCATGTGGACAAATCCTATAAATATAACTTAAGGCAATCATTAGTCCATAGGAATTGTCATCAACTACCAAAACCACATATGGATATATATGCTCTAACACTTATGCTTTCACTTTGTTAGCCGGTGTTCACACTTTGCCAGTGTATCATCCATGCTAGTTTATTTTTGTTTTCTTGTTTTCTTGTTTTGTGTCCTTTTGAGAAACCCCAAAAAGATTTTTCTTTCTTCTTTTGCTTGTTGGGAGCTTTCCCGTGTAAATAGTTTTCTTTTTCTTTGGGTCAAGGTAGAAGATATTGGTTTCAATGTTTAGTGGTTCTTGCATGCTTACCTGTTTAGCTTTCAAAAGAGCCATATTACTTTGTCTTCTCCTTTGTGTTTGCCTGCAGATTCAGCTTAGTCCAATGCACGAGCACTCTTATTATTGTTCACATCGTTCGATCGTGCAAGTGAAAGCCAGTAATGATGATATATGATGAAGTGACTGAGACTGAAAAGCTGGTATGAACTCTATCTATTTTGTTTTTGTAAATATGACTAGCTTGTCGACCCAGATTTAGCTTTGTTGTGAGAGAACCATGTTTGCAATGACAACTTAGAGATCATAGTTTCCGATGCCATGCTTAACTAGCTCAGAGCTTATAATGGTTTGTCTTGAATGCCAACATAGATTTTGAAATGACTATGATGTAGTATGATAGGATGGTATTCTCCTTTGAATGTTTCAAGTGGCTTGACTTGGCGCATGTTCATGCATGTAGTTGAAACAAAATCAACATAGCCTATATGATGTTCGTGTTCATGGTTATTTATATCTTGTTCATGATTGCATTCAATGTTAGTCCAACTCATTGCATCTTGATGACTGTTGTCGCTCTGTAGTTGGTCGCTTCCCAGTCTTTTGCTAGCCTTCACTTGTACTAAGCGGAATACTGCTTGTGCATCCACTTCCATAAACCCAAAAGTTTTTCCATGAGAGTCCACCATACTTACCTATTTGCGGTATCTACCTGCCGTTCCAAGTAAATTTGCATGTGCCACTCTCTAAACCTTCAAGAAATAATCTGTTTTGCTTGCCCGAACCGCTCATGTGGTGACATGGGGCTATTGGTATCTTCCATGCTAGGAGTGTTATCCTCGACATGTGTTTATTCACTGTCATTCACGAGAAAGGGACCGGTAATTGGAATGCCCAATTCCACGCTTAAATCGAAAACATAACTATAAAACAAGACTCCCCCCGGATTGATGTTAGTATGGACGGTACCCGAGGATTCGGCTAGCCGTGGAGTGTGATTGATTGGTGGTGGGGGAGTTAAAACTTTACTTTTCTGTTTGGGAACCGCCTATAGCATGAGTAGCATGGAAGATATTGAGAACTCTTGGTCATTGTGTTGACAATGAAAGCATGTCACCCAAAATTATTATCTTTGTTTTCAAAGCTTGAGCTCTGGCACCTCTGCAAATCAATGCTTCCCTCTGCGAAGGGCTTGTCTATTTATTTTCCTGTTGAGTCATCCTCTTCTTATATAAGCACCAATTAGAGAGCACCTCTGTCATTTTTATGCTTTGCTTTTGATTGATATTGAGTATGCCTATGACTGGATCTTCGTTGCTATGAATTACAATGTTTAGTCAGCCCTTGATCTTTGAAAGTGCTCTGCATTTATGTTTTGCAGTCTCAGAAAGAGCTAGCGAGATATCACTTATTCATATTGCTTCATGCTTGTTTTGATTGAAGTGTTGGTATTTGAAACTCATTATTATTTGCTCGTTAGCTGATTATGCCATTGATATTAGTTTACCGTGAGACTTTTCTGTCATTTGCTTATGTGGTTAACTTGTGATCTTGCTGAAATTCTGGTTATGAGTTAGACATAGTTGCAACAACAAGATCAAACAGAGCTTGTCAAAGTTTTTCTTTCTCTGTCAGTTTGTCAACTCAGTTGCTTGAGGACAAGCAAGGTTTTAAGCTTGGGGGAGTTGATACGTCTCCATTGTATCTACTTTTCCAAACTCTTTTGCCCTTGTTTTGGACTCGAATTTGCATGATTTGAATGGAACTAACCTGGACTGACGTTGTTTTCAGCAGAATTGCCTTGATGTTATTTTTGTGCACAAATCAAAGTTCCCCAAACGTCCTGAAAATTTACGGGGAGCTTTTTTGGAAAATATGAAAAATACCTGCACCAAGTTCCACCCGAGGGGGTGGGCCAGTGGGCCACAAGCCCTGCCTCCGTCACCCCCTGGTGGCGGTGGGCAAGTTTGTGGGGCCCACACGTCTCTGTCGCCCCCAACCTGAGGTCTATAAGTTCACTTTCATCCCAGAAAAAATAAAAAGAGAAGATTTCGTCGCGTTTGCGATACAGAGGCACCATCACAACCTGTTCTTCATCTGGAGGGCAGATCTGGAGTCCGTTTTGGGCTCCGGAGAGGTGAAATCGTCGCCATCGTCATCATCAACCTTCTTCCCTCTCCAATTCCATGAACTCTTCGTCGTTCGTGAGTAATCTATTCGTAGGCTCGCTGGGCGGTGATGAGTAGGATGAGATCTATCATGTAATCGAGTTAGTTTTGATGAGGATTGATCCCTAGTATCCACTATGTTCTGAGATTGATGTTGCTACTACTTTGCCATGCTTAATGCTTGTCACTAGGGCCCGGGTGCCATGATTTCAGATCTGAAATTATTATGTTGTCACCAATGTATGTGTGTTTTAGATCCGATCTTGCAAGTTGTAGTTACCTACTATGTGTTATGATCCGGCAACCCCGGAGTGACAATAACCGGAACCACTCCCGGTGATGACCATAGTTTGAGGAGTTCATGTGTTCACCAAGTGCTAATGCGTTGGTCCGGTTCTTTATTAAAAGGAGAACCTTAATATCCCGTAGTTTCCTTTTGGACCCCGCTGCCACGGGAGGGATGGACAATAGATGTCATGCAAGTTCTTTTCCCTAAGCACGTATGACGACACACGGAATGCATGCCTACATCACATTGACGAACGAGAGCAAGCCACATATCTCTCCGTGTTATAACTGTTGCATGATGAATATCATCCAAACAAATCACCGACCCATTGCCTACGAGTTTGTCCTACTGCTGCTGTTACTTGTCTTGCTCTGCTGCTGTTACTACTGTTGCTACTCCTGTTACTTGTCTTGCTCTGCTACTACTGTCGCTTGCTACTGTTGCTACTGCTGTCACTATTGTTGTTCCTTGCCGCTGCTATTACTCGTTACACTTCTGCTATGTGCTACAATTTTGGTTCACTAGTCGTTGACGAGAACTGACAATTTTCGTCAACGAGGCAACTTGGCGCCATTGATACAATCGTTAGAAATAGTCTGCCCTGTCAACAGATCGTTTCTGACACCGTTGTTATCATACTACTTTGGTACTGATACTTTGCTTGCAGATACTAATCTTTCAGGTGTGGTTGAATCTGACATATTCGGCTGCTAATACTTGAGAGTACCCTCTCACCTCCTATAGGCGTACCAACAAATTTGGGTTGAATACTCTACCCTCGAAAACTGCTACGATCCCATGCGCTGGTGGGCCGCCAACAACATTCTTCTAGTTTCGATTGCCGGAGAGTGCTAGCAGCATTCTTCTGGTGCCGTTGCAAGGGAAGGTCTACTGTTACAGAGTCATTTGGTTGTCCGTAGGAGATCAATTTTAGCATAGTGTTTGGTTGTCTGCATTGGTTTGGTTCATGCAACTACACGGTGTTTTGTTTGCATACGCGGGATATGATTAAGAGCTAACACGTGTACTTAATACATAGAGTTACACAGTGCCTCGCAACTATGGTGGACGGTGACTGCGGCGCCGTGACTGACACTATGAGCACGGAGTCCCGGACGAGCGTTCCAACTGGCGACATGACGAACTAGTTGCTAGCGTTGCGGCCACACAGAAAGTCCATGCGGAGGAGTGTTGAGACAGAGGACAGAGGAGGAGAAATGCGGTGTGTCGGACCATGGCGAGTGTGATGGATGGTGACCGCGGCGTCGCGTCCGCCATGACGAGCATGAGTCTTGGACGAGCGTTTCTCTTAGCGCCGCGGTGAACTAGTTTATAGCGTCACCACCACACAGAAATTCATGCGGATGAGTCTGATGCACAGGACGGGGGAGGAGAAACGCAATGTGTGTTGGGCCATGGCGATTGCGGTTGAGAGGTGGTCGTGGCGCCACATCCAACACGACATGCACGGAGCCATGCGCGAGCGACCCTGTCGACGACGCTGCGAACTAGTTGCTACCCTCGTCGTCGCACAGATAGTCCGTACAAATAAAGTGGACATAGGCGGACAAAGGTAGTGCTTGCATCATGGCAGCGTCACTGCAATAGGACGAGAGAGAGTCTGCCAAAATGACCGACGTCGGAGACGACTCCGGAGTAGTAGGATGCGGCCAAGAATGTCAAGAGAAACGATGTCGGTATCGAAAGGGACGAGAACGAGGGCTGTTGTAACGACTAAGATGCGGTCCTTTCCGATCAGGGGATCGAGGCCCCGAATTGGAAAGGAGTGCATCTAAGCGTTTCGCAAACATGGTAACATAGCACATACATAATATCAACAGAATGACAATAAGGGATTCAATTGCCATCTCATAAATATATCAAAGTACATCATGCATACAATCAAGGTAGTTCTGCTACGGACTACAAAACATGGGAAATGACTATGCTACCCTGCGTGCTGGCCCACGATCACGACCACGCCTCAATCTTCTGGATAGTTCACGTACAGGCGGTCGTTCTCCTCATCGTACTGCCACGCCAGCTGCGTGCCGTCGGGATCACCTATCTCGGGGGTACCTGAACCTGTTGGTGTTGTGAAGGAATCTGTGAGCCACGTGGACTCAACAATATATGAGCTCGGTGCTAGAACTAGTCAAGTTATTAGGTTGGAAAGGTGGAGTATTTAGGTTGCAGCATCCTAAGCTTTATATGGTGGCTAGCTTACGTAGAACTTGTATGAAGGTGGTCTATACTAGCGGTCGATGATAGATGATCACTAAGTGATCCTGAACACCTACCTACGTCAATCATAACCCCATCGTGTTCCTGATCGAAGAGAGATATTCGAAGGGGACAGTCATGGTTACGCACACAGTTGGAAATTTTATTAACTTATGTTTAGGTTATCTATTACCGGATGTTAACAAAATATTCTAGGTTGCCACATAACCGGAGGCACGGCTTTCCGAAAGATTAAACCCTGCAGGGGTGCTCCAACTAGTCCATCACAAACGTACATGGGCCGCAAAGTAATCCTCTATAAGAGCCGCGTATCTCAGCCTCAGGACACACAGAGGAGTCACACTACAGGGATACCAAACCTCAGGTTGCCCTGTGGTGGCCCCATAGTCTGCCCAGTTTGGACCAACACTCATGAGGAGCACTGGCCCGGGTTGTTGATTAATTCCTCGGGGTAGCTATTCCCTATGCAAATTATTATTAAGTGATTAGCAAATTAACACCAATGTTGGGTCCTGCCGGACAAGTCTTTACACTACGCGATTTATCGAGGGGGTCCCCATAACAACCCCGAATGTGTTAGGAGCGATCAATATGGAATCAAACACCGGTAGCCGGTAACTATGGCGGCGATAACGGGACAAAACACCTGGCAAAAGGCTAGGCCTTCCATTATTTACCAAGTAGATAGGTGCATTAATTAAATAACAGATTTAGCATAATGATATCAAACTGATGTTATCACATGAGACAAGCACCTCCAACTAGCAACGCTAACATTAGTAGCTGAGCAAGCCTACTTAGCCATTCAAGATTTGCTAGGAAGGGATAAGTGTTTGGTTTCATGGCATATCAGGAGGCAATGTATTTCAGTGGTAGGAAGCGAGCATATTACAAAGGAAACGTAATCTAGCATAACAAGTCTAGAGATGGAATCATGGTCATATCATCTTGCCTGTGATATCCTCAGCTTGGAACTGTTCTTGTTCGTCCTGCACGTACTCTCCCGAATCCATGTACTCGTTCTCTGATCCCGGTACTACCCAACATAAGAATAACATCCAATGAACAACAACACCTCAAGATGCAACAAGCACACGATGCATGAGATGAATATGAACATGCATCACTATTTCTATCACTAGCACAAGCATGAGACGTATATACATGTTCCTGGACAGAAATGCATCCTAAGTTATCTTGACATGCATTAGAATGACGTGATCAGATGCATCTCGTGAAAACAATGCAAAAGCATATAAAGAACATTACAAACGGAGCTACGGATCAACGGGAATCAACGAAACAAGATATGAAGCCCTACGTGTCAAATTCATCACCACACACTCCAATGGCTCAATTCTGGTATTTCCAGGTATCCAAGACATAAAACAAACCAACATGGATGGGGTGGATCAAAGAAGAACACCACATCATCAACTAAGCACTCACAATCATCAAAATGCCAAAACTACACAATCTGCCATAAACTGCATCATAGCACTTTGTGAGCTACATGCAAAGCACTTACAGCCACCTAAACATGCCAAATAAGATATGTGGCTGTAGCTATACAAGAGTACTACAAGCACAAGCAAGAATCTCTCAGAAAGTATTTTAACACAGAAAGTTACAAAGCTGCAAACTTGTCCAAAAATATCAGATTTCACGGACTTCGTGAAAATTCCAGATTCTCACTATCTGTTTATGCTCTGAAGCATTTTGACAGCAGCGAAAACAATATCAACAGGACTCAAAATGGAATGAAAATTTACACGGAGCTAGAAAAATATATAAGTTTCAACTTTCCAGTTGAAAGCTAAGGCTAAATCACAACACATTGACCTGCACAACCTCATCAACACGAGAAGAAAATATAAACAGATTCTCATACTTAGTGAAAATCTCACTTTTTCACTAATCTGGAATTTCAGCCACATGCCTACTTTGATTGGGCACAACTTGCACATATGGATTCCTAAACATTAAATGAAACCAACATGTGGTAGAGGGGGTCACCCTCTACTACCACAACCAAGAAACAAACCCTTGGGCTCACCACATCACATGGAACCAAGCTCTAAACATGGAACAAATCTGAAATAAGTCATCTCCAGAAAATGTTCCAATGGCAAAAATGGTTTCACCATTGGATTCCTGGGATGATTCTACCCCAAAAACATATATAAACATATGCACTTGCTTGGAACAAGTGAGCACAAATTAGGAAAGAAAAACTACATAGAATCTTATATTGTGAATAGTGCATCATCACATGTGAAAACCACTAGAACAACTCCTACCCAAGCTAGTGCACACTCTCACAAGGCCAATGGTGACATTAGGGTTTATACCCCATGCATGTGTGCCATAGCACATCACCATTCCCACACAAACAACACTAGCACATGCAAAACTACACTTACACAAGCTAGATAGAATTAAGTCCTACATAGCTCTCACACAAGCACTTGCACTACACATGATATCTTACACATGTGCTCCCCAAGTCATATCTTGCCATGACATGGGTGGGACACACACACATGATCACATTCACACACACAAACATACACACTAGATATGACTCACTCACACACATGATATGTGGTGAGGGGGGGAACCCTTCCACACACATACACATGCTTGCACAAGGCCTCCACCACATGACACCTATATCAAGCACTCTTCCAATGTGTGATACCACACACATATCTACCATCACCATCACACTCCCACACCACAAAACACAACCTGCACCATCAACTACTTGCACCACTAGCTACAAGGAATAGGCAACAACAAAGAATGACTTGGAGCAAAAGGAATAGGAGCCACATGCTATTGATAGCTGCAAAAATAAATGGCACAAATCAACTAGTGCAACCTGCATCTACACATCCAAGGAAAAACAACAAAGGAAGAAAAATGCACAGCAACAATATAAATGGGGGGAGAGGATCGAACCCTGTACCCCCTGGTATACCACAGTACACTCTACCACTCTGCTAGGAACCATGCACTCGACAGAGGAGGGCCTCCACACAGGAAAATATGCTCTGCCTCGCTACTATGCTACCGTAAGTAAAATCAAGAAAAAAAGGGGGGAGGGATCCCCTGGGAATCGAACCCACAACCTCTCGAGAACAAAGACTTGCTGTTACCACTGCGCTACGATGCGAACGACTGACATAACAGGGAACTGAAGCAAGGAAAACTAGCATGAGCTCTGCTCTGCCTACAAAGGCTTGCCAGCGACAGGGGGGCCGGCGGGCATCCTGTGCTGCTGCTGCTACGCCGCGCTAGGAAGGCGATTCCCTACTGCTACTACTATGCCTCACTAGCCTACAGGCTGCCTCACTACTACCGAGCACGCACCCAAGCACACACCCAAACATGCACCAAGCACGAACTACTGCACTAACGTTGCGCTGCACCGTGTTCTCTGCAACAGAACAGAGAACCTCGTCGATGGATCGGGGCCATGCCGCGCTAGAGAGGGAAGAGAGGGGTCTACGCACTTCTCACGAAGGGGGAAGGAGAGGGGAGGACGACAACGTTGTAGGAAGCAGAGGCGTCGTCGATCCGATGCAGGAAGAAGCTGCCGGAGTCGAAGAAGACGGCGTTCATCGTGGACGTCGAGGAGGAAGCCCCTGCTACGGCTCCGCGCGAAAATGGAACCCCTCCTGGGTCCTCTTTCTCATGCAGCTACGGGGAGGAGACGAGGTCGAGCTACGCCGGCGTCGAGCTCAACCCGAAGCTACCCATGGCGATTGGGACGTTGAGGAGGCTTCTGGAGGTGCTGGAAGGAGAAGAGGAGGGGGAGGAGGAACCCTAGATGCAGGGGGAGACGAGGTGCAGCTTATATCACCCTTGGGGGAAGCGCTGGAGCCGCAAGATCGAGGTAAGGGAGATCGGGAGGCTGAGGGTGGTTCGTACAGGGTGACGTCGTCGGGAGGAAGAAGAGGGACATCTACCGGGCTCCTGTGCGCGAGAGAGGAGATAGATGGACCGGCCATGTGGGAGGGAGCCCACAGGGTGGCGGCAGATAGATGGAAAGCACTCCTTGGCATTTTCCAATTACAGAAAAGACAGGAAAGAAAAGAAAAGCACAAAGAAATCTACAAGTGCTAAAAATAACACTAGCACATCCCCAGACATGAAAAATCAAGATCTATTTAATAAAAATAGAAACAAGAGTTTAGGAGCAAGTAAATATTTTACAAAACAACATTAGCTTGATCTGTTTTGTAATTATATGCACATTTAAAACATGTTTTAAAAATAGCAAACACACCACTCCATATCCAACACAAAACCTGCTAAACCATGGGCATTTTTTAAAAGAGGAAAGGGAGGAGTGAATCTTGACATTGAGAAGAAATAGAGAGGGAGGGAGGATGGTTTGAAACCTAAGCAAATTACTATCACATGCATCACTCCACACAAGCTACACATCACCAGCATATCATCACAAGTCATCACACCAACTCCTAAGAACACAATGCAACATCACAAGACATGGGCATGATATGATATGATATGTATGCATGCAAGGAAGAAATACAAGGGACATCACATGAAATCACATGCATTGATAGCTCTCTTGTCATTGACAAGGTGGACCCACATAAGAAGGTTCCAAAAGGGGAAGGTTACACAGTTGGGGCATTACAAACTCTCCCACACTACAAAAAGATCTCGCCCCGAGATCTACGCCTGAAAGAACTCCGGAAATTCAGAACGGAGGTGATCCTCGCGTTCCCAAGTAGCCTCTTTATCGGAATGGTGTGACCATTGCACTTTCAGAAATTTGACGGTCTTGTTGTAGGTCTTGCGCTCAGTCGCCTCGAGAACCGCAACTGGATGCTCACGATAAGATAGGTGAGGCTGAAGGTCGATGTCTTGAAGATGAACAGTGCGCTCGGGGGTCTTGAAGCACCTCCGAAGCTGAGAAACATGGAACACATCATGGACATTTGCAAAGTTTGACGGAAGCTCGAGCTGGTACGCAAGGTCGCCTCTCTTGCCAACCACTCTGAACGGACCAACGAAACGAGGCGCAAGCTTGCCTTTGATGCCAAAGCGTTGCATACCCTTCCTAGGCGACACCTTGAGATAAACGAAGTCATCAAGCTCATAAGACATGTCACGGTGCTTGCTATCATAGTAGCTCTTCTGATGGGACTGAGCTGCTCTGAGGTTGTCGCGAATGACTCGACACATCTCCTCAACTTCTTCTATCAAATCATTCCTAAGGATCTGATGCTCGCCGGTCTCGGAGCAGTTGAGCGGGGTACGACACTTCCTGCCATAGAGAATTTCAAACGGAGCCTTGCCAGAACTAGCTTGATAATTGTTGTTATACGAGAACTCCGCAAAAGGCAGACAATCCTCCCACTTCATGCCAAAAGAGATAACAGAGGCTCTCAGCATATCCTCAAGAACTTGATTGACTCGCTCCACTTGACCACTAGTCTGAGGATGGAACGCTGTGCTGAAGCGGATCTTCGTGCCCATAGCAGACTGAAAAGAGTCCCAGAACTTGGAAGTGAAGATACTTCCGCGATCCGAAGAGATCATCATAGGCACACCATGCAAGGACACAATCCTGGAGGTGTACAACTCTGCAAGCTGAGCTGCTGAAATGGATTCCTTGACTGGAAGTAAATGAGCCACTTTACTCAACTTGTCGATGACGACGAAGATGGCATCATTACCCTTCTTGGACTTCGGAAACCCGGTGACAAAATCCATCTCAATGTGATCGAACTTACACTCGGGAATGGGCAATGGATGAAAAATACTTGCTGGACGTTGATGCTCTGCTTTCATCCTTCGACATACATCACATTCATTTACGAACTGAGAAATCTCACGCTTCATACAAGTCCACCAGAAGGTCTGTTTCAAGTCGTGGTACATCTTGGAGCTTCCAGGATGAATAGAGAGCACATAGTTATGAGCTTCCTCCATGATTACCTTTCTGAGATCACCTTTCGGGACGACAAGGCGATCCTCGAAGAACAATGTGTCTCTGGCATCAACAGTGAAGCACTTATACTTGGGAAGACCCTTTGCCACGCCAATCTTGACTTTCTTCACCATTGCATCAAGAAGCTGTGCTGCTCGGACCTGATCTTCCAAGGTAGGAGAGATCTGAAGGTTTGCAAGAAATCCCTGAGGTACTAGCTGAAGGTTGAGCTTCCTGAAAGACTCACAAAGACCGGGCTGGAGAGGTTGCAGAATCAGACTGTTGCAGTACGCCTTCTTGCTCAAGGCATCTGCCACGACATTAGCTTTGCCTGGCGTGTACTCAACACTCGGATTAAAATCCTAGAGCATTTCCACCCAACGTGTTTGCCAAAGATTCAAGTTAGGCTGAGTGAAGATGTACTTGAGACTCTTGTGATCGGTGAAAACTTCAACCTTACGTTCCAACAAGAGGTGTCTCCAAGTCATCAGAGCGTGTACCACACCTGCTAGCTCAAGATCATGCACATGATAGTTCTTCTCCGCTGGCTTCAACTGCGTGGAGGTATAAGTAACCACCTTCTTGTCTTGCATCAGGACTACACCAAGACCCTTGAGAGAAGCGTCGCAGAAGACCTGGTAAGGCTTGGAATCATCCGGAGGAACCAAGACTCAAGTGGAGGTGAGCTTCTCTTTGAGTGTGTCGAAGGCCAACTGACACTCTCGAGACCAAGCATATTTCACACCTTTCTGAAGAAGACTTGAGAGCGGCTTGGCGATCTTGGAGAAGTTCTCAACGAACCTTCTGCAATAGCCTGCAATCCCGAGAAAACTTCGAAGTTGCTTCACGTTCTGCGGAGGCTCCCATTCAACAATGGCCTGCACCTTGGACGGATCAACTTTAATCCCTCGGCAGAGATAATGTGGCCAAGATAGACGACTTCTTTCAGCCAGAACTCACACTTGGAAAACTTGGCATGCAACCTGTACTCTCTCAGCTTATCAAGCACCAATCTGATGTTCTTCATGTTCTTCCTTAGTTTCAGCAAAGACCAGAATGTCGTCGAGATAGAGCAAGACAAAGTCATTCTTGAACGGAGAGAATATGTAGTTCATCAATCGGCAGAATGTCGAAGGAGCATTTGCCAGACCAAAAGACATGACCGTATACTCATATGAGCCAAAACTAGTCCTGAAGGCAGTCTTCGAAATATCTTCTTCGCGAATGCGAATTTGATGATAGCCCATTCTGAGATCAAGCTTGGAGAAGACCTTAGCACCTTTCAACTGTTCGAACAACTCAGTTATGTTCGGAAGTGGATATTTGTTCCTGATTATCTTCTTGTTAAATGGACGGTAATCGACACACAACCGGTCCGTGCCATCCTTCTTCTTGACAAACAGAACACCACAACCCCACGGAGACGAGCTCGGTCTGATCAAACCCAAACGCTCCTGCTCATCGAGTTGCCTCTTAAGTTCCTTCAACTCTTCTGGACCCAATTTGTATGGCCGTTTGCGCACCGGCTCGGTGTCTGGCTCAAGCTCAATCACAAACTCAACTTCTCTGTGCGGAGGCATGCCTGGCAGCTCTTCAGGAAAAACATCTTCATATTCGCAGACCACTGGGACTTGCGAAATAGGATTAATCTCACCCTTTTCATTCAAAGAGAACAGATGGATTGTATCATCGCGTGCCGCGAATATAATCACGTCATCCGAAGAGTGGGCAAGCTTCACTTCTTTAGCTTCACAACCAATCGATGCCTTGTTCATGGCGAGCTAGTCCATACCAAGGATCAAGTCGATGTCGGAATTGCCCAAGACAATAGGAGATGCCAGAAAAGCATAAGCACCCATCTTGACAGAAACATCCGGAACAACCCAACGAGAACTCATAAGCATACCCGGAGAAACAATGCCCAAAGACCTAGCCAACTCTTGAAGATGGAAATCATGCTTTGCCGCAAAAGGATATGACAAGAAAGAACGCGATGCACCAAAATCGAATAACACTTCAGCAGGAATATCATTGACGAGGAGGTTACCCATGATCACATCTGACGAGTTTTCTGCCTCAGCTGCATTCACCATGTTGACTCGAGCTGATCTGGGGTTGAACTTGACAAGAGCATTGCTTGGAGGTTTGCCTGGAGGACGAGGCGGCAGTCGGAGCTGAGAAGTACACTTGTTGGCATAATGACCCTTCTGACCACACTTGTGACAAGTAACCTCTGCTGGCTGCCGGTACTGAGTCTGAGGAGGCCCTTGCTTCTGATGCTGGAATCTCTGCTGAAAGACAGGGTTGGGTGGGTGGGAAGAACCACGACCACCAGAGTGCTTGAGCTACTGCGAGTGCCGAGGAGGAGGAGGAGACACCCAAAACTTCTGTTGCTTCTGAACCACCTGAGTAGAGGAAGAGTTGGAATCTCTTAAGCGCCTCTTAGAATTCTCCACCCCGAGCAAGGCTGCCTCTGCCCTGAGAGCTAAGTTGTAGAACTTGTCGAACTCCTCAGGATCGTGCAAAGCAAGAGCTAACTGCAAATCTTCTTTCAAGCCAGCTCTGAACTGATAAATCTTGCTCTTTTGATCAGGGATATCATGCAAGGCGTATCGGGCTAGCTCATGGAACTCAACGTTGTACTTGTACACGGAATTGCCACCCTGCTTCAAACGCCTGAACTTCTCACGCATCTCCTCCACAAAGCTGGAAGGAATGTAGTGGGACCTGAAGTCACGGCAGAACTCATCCCAAGTGATCACTCTAGCGCCTCTAGAATCCTTCAACTGTTTCCACCAGATAGAAGCTTGCCCTTCAACTGGAATGTTGCAAATTTGAAAAAATCCTCAGGACGAACATTGCTACACTCGAAATGCTTGTTCATATCATGGATCCAATCCTCTGCATCAAATGGCTGGTCACAGGAAGTGAAAGTCTTTAGTTGATTCGACAGGAACTGACTCAGACTAGCAAATTGATTGCCACCATGCTGGACATTGCCTTGTTGCTGGTTAGCCCTCTCTTGCAACAACTGTAGCAGCATCTGGGTGTTTCCATTAGTAGCAGCCATCACCGCTTGCCAGGCCTCTACAGGAGGAGGAGGCGGCGGAGGAGGATTCTCCGGAGGAGGAGGTGGCGGCGGCACATCCTCACGCCCTGGGTTCTGACGAGTTGGTGGAGCCATCCTGAAGACGGACAACACATTAGCCCACATAATAAATTGAAGATATTGCTGAATCAAAAAGACAGGAATTTCCGAACAGGAATAAAGAAATTGCACTCGAACAAAATATTAAGAATGCTTCCTCAAAGTGAAGGTCGACAAAATTCTGATTAAGACCACTGCAAACAAGTATGAGCTAGAACTGCTCGGAACAAACATATGATCGAGATTTCATCTGATATCTTCGTGGATAAGATCGCACGGGCTCGAATTTACAGTGGCCATCCTGTGCAAGGTAGTGCACACGACATACGAAGTATCCCCGAGTCGTAGCGAGCTACAAGGACTCTTTAAGACACAACGAGAACCATTGTAAGACGACCGTGAACAAACACACCCACTGAACATCGAATCCCAACCTCCATCATGCATCTGTAGGAAGATAGTCCTATAAGATACTACTTGATATCCCACCTATGAATTCTGGAAATCACTGGTCATGCAATCTGGTACACGGATACAAGGAGTAATATCACACAACTCCTATACTAACCCGTCACCTGTATCACATCCGTCAACACACAACCAGCATCTCGGACCTTCATCTACAACATACCCTCGTGATCACAACGATACCAAGTATGGCAGTACTCCGAACAATCTGCACCAGTACTGGGGACATCGGGGTTATCTCGCCACTACTAGTATTGAAGCAATTACGAACATCCTTCGTTCTTAGATACTCAGAAATCTGAATGATGGCGATGTGTGCAAGAATCCCCTGGAGTTCAACTCCCCGGAAGAAACCAAGGCAGGCAGGAGGCACCAAGACAGAACTCCGTCACATTGAAATCATATAGATTTCACAAATACCCGCGTGATCCTAAAAAAATTTTGAGCGAGAAAAGGAGTAGAATTAAGATTTCCTAAGTCGGGAACCTCACCAGAGCATGGAAGAGGAGAAAAAATAATCCTACTCTCCGATATAACTAAGACTAAAAACATTTAACTAGACTCGACTCGGCCAAGTACGATCACACAAAGGCTCCTATGGTCGTAAGGCTCTGATTACCAACTTGTAACGACTAAGATGCGGTCCTTTCCGATCTGGGGATCGAGGCCCCGAATTGGAAAGGAGCGCATCTAAGCATTTCGCAAACATGGTAACATAGCACATACATAATATCAACAGAATGACAATAAGGGATTCAATTGCCATCTCATAAATATATCAGAGTACATCACGCATACAATCAAGGTAGTTCCGCTACGGACTACAAAACATGGGAAATGACTATGCTACCATGCCTGCTAGCCCACAATCACGACCACGCCTCAATCTTCTGGATAGTTCACGTACACGCGGTCATTCTCCTCATCGTACTGCCACGCCAGCTGCGTGCCGTCGAGATCACCTGTCTCGGGGGTACCTGAACCTGTTGGTGTTGTGAAGGAATCTGTGAGCCACGTGGAATCAACAATCTATGACCTCGGTGCCAGAACTAGTCAAGTTATGAGGTTGGGAAGGTGGAGTATTTAGGTTGCAACATCCTAAGCTTTATATGGTGGCTAGCTTACGTAGAACTTGTATGAAGGTGGTCTATACTAGCGGTCGATGATAGATGATCACTAAGTGATCCTGAACGCCTACCTACGTCAATCATAACCCCACCGTGTTCCCGATCGAAGAGAGATCATCGAAGGGGACACTCATGGTTACACACACAGTTGGCAATTTTATTAGCATATGTTTAAGTTATCTATTACCGGATGTTAACAAAATATTCCAGGTTGCCACATAACCGCGGGCACGGCTTTCCGAAAGATTAAACCCTGCAGGGGTGCTCCAACTAGTCCATCACAAACATACACGGGCCGCAAAGTAATCCTCTATCACGAATCTCGTGATCTCGTCGGATTCCTTAGAGGAAAACCTCAACCCTGGGGAGAACCAAAGCTTCACCAGGATTCCTATACGCAAGATATATCGCTAAGGTAAGACAAGACTAGTAGGACCTCCCGTCGTGTCGACGACCCTGATAAGAGCCGCGTATCTCAGTCTCAGGACACGACGAATGAGTCACACTATAGGTATACCAACCTCAGGTTGCCCTGTGGTGGCCCCATAGTCTGCCCAGTTTGGACCAACACTCATGAGGAGCACTGGCCCGGGTTGTTGATTAATTCCTCGGGGTAGCTATTCCCTATGCAAATTATTATTAAGTGATTAGCAAATTAACACCAATGTTGGGTCCTGCCGGACAAGTCTTAACACTACGCGCTTTATCGAGTGGGTCCCCATAACAACCCCGAACGTGTTAGGAGCGATCAATATGGAATCAAACACCGGTAGCCGGTAACTATAGCGGCGATAACGGAACAAAGCACCCGGCAAAAGGCTAGGCCTTCCGTTATTTACCAAGTATATAGGTGCATTAATTAAATAACAGATTTAGCATAATGATATCAAACTCATGTTATCACATGAGACAAGCACCTCCAACTAGCAACGCTAACATTAGTAGCTGAGCAAGCCTACTTAGCCATTCAAGATTTGCTAGGAAGGGATAAGTGTTTGGTTTCATGGCATATCAGGAGGCAATGTATTTTAGTTGTAGGCAATGAGCATATTACAAAGGAAACATAATCTAGCATAACAAGTCTAGAGATGGAATCATGGTCATATCATCTTGCCTGTGATATCCTCAGCTTGGAACTGTTCTTGTTCGTCCTGCACGTACTCTCCCGAATCCACGTACTCGTTCTCTGATCCCGGTACTACCCAACATAAGAATAACATCCAATGAACAACAGCACCTCAAGATGCAACAAGCACACGATGCATGAGATGAATATGAACATGCATCACTATTTCTATCACTAGCACAAGCATGAGACGTATATACATGTTCCTGGACAGAAATGCATCCTAAGTTATCTTGACATGCATTAGAATGACGTGATCAGATGCATCTCGTGAAAACAATGCAAAAGCATATAAAGAACATTACAAACGGAGCTACGGATCAACGGGAATCAACGAAACAAGATATGAAGCCCTACGTGTCAAATTCATCACCACACACTCCAATGGCTCAATTCTGGTATTTCCAGGTAGCCAAGACATAAAACAAACCAACATGGATGGGGTGGAGCAAATAATAACACCACATCATCAACTAAGCACTCACAATCATCAAAATGCCAAAACTACACAATCTGCCATAAACTGCATCATAGCACTTTGTGAGCGACATGCAAAGCACCTACATCACCTAAACATGCCAAATAAGATATGTGGCTGTAGCTATCCAAGAGTACTACAAGCATAAGCAAGAATCTCCCACAAAGGAGTTTAACACAGAAAGTTACAGAGCTGCAAACTTGCCCAAAAATATCAGATTTTAGGGACTTAGTGAAAATTCCAGATTCTCACTATCTGTTTATGCTCTGAAGCATTTTGACAGCAGCCAAAACAATATCTACAGGACTCCAAATGGAATGAAAATTTACAGGGAGCTAGAAAAATATATAAGTTTTAACTTTCCAGTTGAAAGCTAAGACTAAATCACAACACATTGACCTGCACAACCTCATCAAAAGGAGAAGAAAATATAAACAAATTATCAGACTTTGTGAAAATCTCAGATTTTCACTAATCTGGAATTTCAGCCACATGCCTACGTTGATTGGGCACAACTTGCACATATGGATTCCTAAACATGAAATGAAACCAACATATGGTAGAGGGGGTCACCCTTTACTACCACAACCAAGAAACAAACCCTTGGGCTCACCACATCACATGGAACCAAGCTCTAAACATGGAACAAATCTGAAATAAGTCATCTCCAGAAAATGTTCCAATGGCAAAAATGATTTCACCAATGGATTCAGGGGATGATTCTACCCCAAAAACATATATAAAACATATGCACTTGCTTGGAACAAGTGAGCACAAATTAGAAAGAAAAACTACATAGAATCCTATATAGTGAATAGTGCATCATCGCATGTGAAAACCACTAGAACAACTCCTACCCAAGCTAGTGCACTATCTCACAAGGCCAATGGTGACATGAGGGTTTATACCCATGCATGTGTGCCATAGCACATCACCATTCCCACACAAACAACACTAGCACATGCAAAACTACACTTAGACAAGCTAGATAGAATTAACTCCTACATAGCTCTCACACAAGCACTTGCACTACACAAGATATCTTGCACATGTGCTCCCCAAGTCATATCTTGCCATGACATGGGTGAGATACACACACATGATCACAGTCACACACACAAACATAGACACTAGATAGGACTCACTCACACACATGATATGTGGTGAGGGGGGAACCCTTCCACACACATACGCATGCTTGCACAAGGCCTCCACCACATTACACCTATATCAAGCACTCTTCCAATGTGTTCTACCACACACATATCTACCATCACCATCACACTCCCACACCACAAAACACAACTTGCACCATCAACTACTTACACCACTAGTTACAAGGAATAGGCAACAACAAAGAATGACTTGGAGCAAAAGGAATAGGAGCCACATGCTATTGATAGATGCAAAAATAAATGGCACAAATCAACTAGTGCAACCTCCAGCTACACATCCAAGGAAAAACAACAAAGGAACAAAATGCACAGCAACAATAAAAATGGGGGGGGGGGAGGATTCGAACCCTGTACCCCCTGGTATACCACAGTACACTCTACCACTCTGCTAGGAACCATGCACTCGACAAAGGAGGGCCTCCACACAGGAAAATATGCTCTGCTTCGCTACTATGCTACCGTAAGTAAAATCAAGAAAAAAAGGGGGGAGGGATCCCCTGGGAATCGAACCCACAACCTCTCGAGAACAAACACTTGTTGTTACCACTGCGCTACGATGCGAACGACTAACATAACAGGGAACTGAAGCAAGGAAAACTAGCATGAGCTCCGCTCTGCCTACACAGGATTGCCAGCGATAGGGAGGCCGCCGGGCATCCTGTGCTGCTGCTGCTACGCCGAGCTAGGAAGGCGATTCCCTACTGCTACTACTATGCCTCACTAGCCTACAGGCTGCCTCACTACTACCGAGCACGCACCCAAGCACACACCCAAACATGCACCAAGCACGAACTACTGCACTAACGTTGCGCTGCACCGTGTTCTTTGCAACAGAACAGAGAACCTCGTCGATGGATCGGGGCCATGCCGCGCTAGAGAGGGAAAAGAAGGGTCTACGCGCTGCTCACCGAGGGGGAAGGAGAGGGGAGGACGACGACGTTGTAGGAAGCAGAGGCGTCGTTGATCCGCTGCAGGAAGAAGCTGCCGGAGTCGAAGAAGACGATGTTCATCGTGGACGTCGAGGAGGAAGCCCGTGCTATGGCTCCGCGCGAAAATGGAACCCCTCGTGGGTCCTCTTGCTCGCGCAGCTACGGGGAGGAGACGAGGTTGACGCTACGCCGGTGTCGAGCTCGACCCGAAGCTACCCATGGCGATGGGGACATTGAGGAGGCTTCTGGCGGCGCTGGAAGGAGAAGAGGAGGGGGAGGAGGAACCCTAGCTGCAGGGGGAGATGAGTTGCAGCTTATATCAACCTTGGGGGAAGCGCTGGAGCCGCAAGATCGAGGTAAGGGAGATCGGGAGGCTGAGGGTGGTTTGTACAGGGTGACGTCGCCGGGAGGAAGAAGAGGGACGTTTACCGGGCTCCTGTGCACGAGAGAGGAGATAGATGGGCTGGCCATGTGGGAGGGAGCCCACAGGGTGGCGGCAGATAGTTGGAAAGCACTCCCTGGCATTTTCCAATTACAGAAAAGACAGGAAAGAAAAGAAAAGCACAAAGAAATCTACAAGTGCTAAAAATAACACTAGCACATCCGTGGACATGAAAAATCAAGATCTATTTAATGAAAATAGAAACAAGAGTTTAGGAGCAAGTAAATATTTCACAAAACAACATTAGCTTGATCTGTTTTGTAATTATATGCACCTTTAAAACATGTTTTAAAAATAGCAAACACACCACTCCATATCCAACACAAAACCTGCTAAACCATGGGCATTTTATAAAACAGGAAAGGGAGGAGTGAATCTTGACATTGAGAAGAAATAGAGAGGGAGTGAGGATGGTTTGAAACCTAATCAAATTACTATCACATGCATCACTCCACACAAGCTACTCATCACCAGCACATCATCACAAGTCATCACACCAACTCCTAAGAACACAATGCAACATCACAAGACATGGGCATGATATGATATGATATGTATGCATGCAAGGAAGAAATACAAGGGACATCACATGAAATCACATGCATTGATAGCTCTCTTGTCATTGACAAGGTGGACCCACATAAAAAGGTTCCAAAAGGGGAAGGTTACACACTTGGGGCATTACAGCTGTGAGACAGATGATAGAGAAAAAATATAGTGTGTGCATAATTGCGTCGACGATGGAGTACGATCGTTGTAACAGAAAACTTGCAACACAAATGTTGTGTGGAACTGCGTGATGAAGATGACGGTCAAAGAAAATTTCAAACGGTCAACCATACGCGATAAATTTGACAAAATTTGTCTAAAACAACTTCTAACATGAACGTCAAATTAACCATTTACGATCGACAGAACTATGAACCGATCGCAAAAATGGAACCACAACATCGATGTGCATCTTTTTTGTGTAGAGCTTATCTCGAATTGAAGCTACGAAGATCACTATCCGCCATGTTATCTTCAACACACGGTCCAACACAAAAAAAACCTCATGACACATTCTTTCCTTTTCCTGCCACACCATCGCCTTCTCTCTCTGTTTCTCACTATAGCACGACACTTCTCACTTGATCCATTTCCTTTGAAACCGGATGACTCCCACTTCACTTTCGCCATGGTGCACTCTCTCCTTCACACCGTACTTTCCCACGAACCGCCAAGGAGGACTCCCCCGCCTCTCCAACCCACTCTTTGCACTGATCCTGTTCTCATGTGTTCGTGTTGATCCACCACTACCATCAAGGGGGGGGGGGGCATGCACCGGTTCCCCCACCACAAGTGCAAAGGATCGTGCAATTTAAGACACGGGGGCAAACAATGTCGACACCTTCTCGCTTCATTTTTGTCGCCATCACATCCCTTCAATTTTTTCCTTCATTCCAAGTGCCTCCTCAAATGCACAACCCTCCAAGGATTTGTATTTGTCCTCTCAAGTTCACGTTCTTCTTACATCTCAAATTGTTTATGGCTCCAAGTCCAAGTGCCTCCTCGGTTGCACAAGACATTGTATTTGTCCTCCCATGTTCTCGTTATTCTTACCTCTTTAGTTATCTCGAGTACACAAAGTGTGTTCGCAGTTGCAATCACTTTCACAGGATGACCTTGTACTATGTGCATCCCTTTAACATGGATAGTGAACTTTATTCACTACTCATTTTGCAGCAGTGACCATGGTGAGTCAAAGATGAATCATTTCCCACTTAAAGGTGGCTGAAAACTCAATAAAACTTACATTTTGAAAGATGCGGTTAGGTTCGGCACAATTCACTACGAGGGCACAATTCACAATGTATTAAGCATCTCACCTTAATATGGATAGCGTAGGGTGGAACATGCGTGGATTCCAGCAATCCTCACTACTAGGGCATACATATTGCTCGTATGTTGCCACGAGGGCATACATATACTGATGGTTCCACATCAATTGTGCCATATAACATACATATGCACATTATATGGTACTATCTACTTATTTTTTACCGTTAAAGCTTCTTCTTCTTCTTCTTTATTGTGTATCGAAACCAAAGTTAAAAAAGAGCTTGATAACTGATGATGGAACTAAGATTCCCCCACAAGTCGGGATGAGACTCTGGACGAAAAATGAAAAAATGAGGGAGGCAAATGAGCCCACCAAGAAAATAAAAAGTAACAAAGGAAAAAAAGATGAAAAAAGAAAAGAGAAAAAAGGAAAAAGGAGAAAAAAATGAATGAGAGAAAAAGAGAGAAAAATGTTACTATCCTTTTACCTCACTTGTGCTTCAAAGTAGCGCAATATTCTTCATATAGGGAGTCTCATGAGTTGTCACTTTCATAACTAGTGGGAAATTTTCATTATGTAACTTGGCTTGTATATTCCGATGACGGGCTTCCTCAAATGTCTGAGGCCTTCATGAGCAAGCAAGTTGGATGCACATCGACTTAGTTTTATTTGAGCTTTCATACACGTATAGCTCTTAGTGCATCTGTTGCATGGTAATCCATACTCCTCCAATTGATGGGCATCTCCATAGCCCATTAGTACGCCTAGTTGATGTGTGACTTTCTTTCCACTTTGACTCCTTTTGATCTCTACCGTCATACTCTATTCCACTGATATGTTATATCCATGGTTCACACTCATAGTGAAGTTGAAAATGCTGAAGCGTGTTAGAAGTATGAATCAATTGATTGGTTTGAAACCAGGGTGCTCATTATTTAGACTTTATGCTAGAAAGACCAAGCATGACAGACTATATGATATTATAGGTATAACGTTCTTTAGCATTGTTATTTTGAAAGACATGATTGTTTGTTGGTATGCCTTAGTATTAATGTCTTTATATCAAATGATAGACTTCGAGTATTAATGTCTTTATATTGAACGATAGACTTCAAGTATTTGGAAAAGACATGATTGATTGTTGGTATGCCTGAGTATTAATGTCTTTATAACACTTGTATCTTAATACTAGATCACCGATGACGCGCGTTGCTGCGCCCGTCCATTGCCACAAATGTGTAAACTAAGGCTTCGCCATAACATTGTCACACACATAAGTATAGACAAATCGGCACAAAATATAAAGATATGATATGATGGGAAAAATAGGTGGCATGACATGTTGTATCTTATCACTTGTTATGGATAAACCATGAAAGTCGTATTATTGTAAATTTGTAACATATGAATTCTCCTAAGCTTCTTATTTAGGATCACCATTCAACTTAAGAATATGCTTGTGGGGATATGTATGAACATAGCCTCACATACCACATACATGAGCATGCATGATGAATTGAGATTTTCTAAAGAAAAATGTTGAGCTTCTTACCACAAGAATGTTTCTTGACAATATTGCATTGTATGTATTTATAACTCCTAAACTTGCAATGTGTATGAGCAAAGTCCTTCATACAGAAGTATGCATGATCTGGGTCGCCGTCCAACTTTTTCACAAAAAGAGTAAAAGGAACCAAAAACGTATAAGACAATTACACAACTCACGAGCCCAATCCTTGCATATTTCATTCATCTAGTTACATTATTTTTTTAAACAAAATCGACAAAGCACTCACTTCTTGTTTCTGAACAGGCACACATTACGAAAAAATAATAACCCCGTCATCTTTTCTCCTCTAGAAGCCAAGCCACTCTCATGTCAAGTTCCACCAACAACTTTTGGCTTTGGCCTTACCTACAAAAAGTGACAATGTTGGCCTGCTAAACATAGAGCATTAACACACCAAATCTCACTAACTGGACATCATATGGTACAATGTTACAAGAATAAGCATAGGTCGCTTGGAAGAAAATATGGAAGACAAAACTATTATTTATAAAAGAATCGTAATACCGAATGGTAGCTGCACGAACCAAAAACAGAAGTCCATTGAGCACCTCCATAGGACAATCAGACCGTCTCTCGGATAGATGTTTGAAAGCCCCTCACATTGTTCGTGTGCTATTATGTAATCTATATAATAACTGGCACATATGGATTATTGTTACTATAGTGTGCATAACTATCGACATAAAAAGCACAATAAACTATACATTGGAACCAAATTTAAATATTTATCTTTACTCTGTAGCACAAAATAACAAATGCATATACATGGCATATACAAATGCATATACAGGGCACAAAATAACATTGTACTATTGTGTGTAGCAGAGCTAGTTGAACGTAATGGGGAATCAAACATTGAGAAACTTCTAGGCATCTTAGCTCTCACTCTATTGCTCAAATTAAACTGACAATCAACAAAGGAAATATCCATTGGCTAGCTCAGAATGAGTTAATTTAAAGCCGCATGTGAATTTATTACCAAATTAACATGTATGCCAAAAAAACGAAGCATGTCGTAAATTAAAATGTCTATTTTATGCAAGCAAGTGGTGACTACGTATTCACTTCTTGTAGATTTTAAACAAATTGACCAGTAACCGTTTTCCCAGATAAGAAGGAATACAACTGTGAGTTCTCACCATGGCAACTATAAATTTGGATTGGAACTTGTGAGCTTACATTATTTGCATACTAGAAAAGGCCGAATCAACTGCAAGAAACTACCACATTTGTGGCTAGGTTTGCAGAAAACCACCAAGCTGCTAATCCCTTGCGAAAAACACTAGAATTTCTCTAATGTTGTTGCAAAAAAGCATTGGTGAGATGATTTGGACCATTTGATCGCTTTGTGACAAGTGGAGCCTCATTGTACGAAGATGACTTTAGCAAAACAAAATACACACACACCATTGAATCTAAAAACAAAAAGCAATGAACTCCTGCCCGATCCAATCGAGACGAGGAAACCGCCACCCGCCCTTGCGCCCGACCACACGCACCAGCTCCCATCGCCGCCGTCTACCCCTACGCCCGGGCTGCTCGCCTGCTTCAATCGTTGCTGCCACCTGCCCCTATACCCGTGCTGCACACACCGGCTCCCGTCGTCGCCGCCTGCCCCTGCATCTCCGCCGCCCCCACCGGCTCCCTGTCGTCTGCCCATGCATGCATGTCGCCCCACTAGCTCCCGTGGCTGCCACCTGCCCCTGCTTGCGTGTCGCCCCACTGATACGTCTCAAACGTATCTATAATTTTTGATGGTTTCACGCTGTTATCTTGTCAACTATGGATGTTTTGTTTACCTTTTATATCTTTTTTGGGACTAACTTATTAATTCAGTTCCAAGTGCCAGTTCCTGTTTTTCTGTGTTTTTGACTCTTTTCAGATCTGATTTTGGAACAGAGTCCAAACGGAATAAAATCCCCGAAATAAAAATTTTCAGAACGGAAGAAGATCAGGAGGCTTGAGGGCCAAGGCAGGGGGCCCACAGGGAGCCCACAAGCCCTGTTGCCGCAGCCAGGGGGCCCGCGGCAACCAGGCTTGTGGCCTCCCTGACGCTCCCCTGCCCTAGCTCTTTGGCCTATAAATTCCCTAAAAATCCAGAAAAAATCAGGGCATCCACGAAAACACTTTTCCGCCGTCGCAAGCTTTCGTTTCCGCAAGATCTCATCTGGAGACCCTTCCCGGTGCCCTGCCGGAGGGGACTTTGGAGTTGGAGGGCTTCTACATCAACATCATCGCCTCTCCAATGACTCGTGAGTAGTTCACTTCAGACCTACGGGTCCGTAGTGAGTAGCTAGATGGCTTCTTCTCTCTCTTGGATCTTCAATACAAAGTTCTCCATGATCTTCATGGAGATCTATCCAATGTAATCCTCTTTGGCGGTGTGTTTGTCGAGATCCGATGAATTTTGGATTTGTGATCAGATTATCTATGAATTATATTCGAGTCTTTGCTGATTTCTTATATGCATGATTTGATATCCTTGTAAGTCTCTTCGAGTCTTGGGTTTTGTTTGGCCAACTAGATCTATGATTCTTGCAATGGGAGAAGTGCTTGGTTTTGGGTTCATACCGTGTGGTGACCTTTCCTAGTGAGAGAAGGGGCAGCAAGGCACGCATAATGTTGGTGCCATCAAGGGTAACAAGATGGGCTTTTATCGTAGATATGAGATTGTCCATCTTCATCATGTCATCTTGCTTAAGGCGTTACTCTGTTCTTTTGGACTTAATACACTAGATGCATGGTGGATAGCGGTCGACGTGTGGAGTAATAGTAGTAGATGCAGAAAGTATCGGTCTACTTGTTTTGGACGTGATGCCTATAGATATAATCATTGCCTTAGATAACGTCACAACTTTGCGCAGTTCTATCAATTTCTCGACAGTAATTCGTTCACCCACCGTCTACTTGCTTTCATGAGAGAAGCCACTAGTGAACACTACGGCCCCCGGGTCTATTCACAACTATTGTTTCCACTTTCACTTTTACTTTGCTTTGTTTACTCTTTGCTTTCAGTTCTCACTTTGCAAACAATCTATAAGGGATTGACAACCCCTTCGTAGCGTTGGGTGCAAGCTGTTTGTGTTTGTGCACGTACTTGTGAACACTCCTCCTACTGGATTGATACCTTGGTTCTCAAACTGAGGGAAATACTTACCGCCGCTGTGCTACATCACCCTTTCCTCTTCAAGGGAACACCAACGCAAGGCTTCAAGGATCAACAGTTCATTTCTATGTATGGCGAGAAGTCCAACTGTCAAGCATGGCACGATTCCAGAATCATCGCTTGGCTGCTGGCAAGGATTTGCTGTAGATTAAGATGTCATCAACAAAAACAAGTACACAAACCCTAGTCAGCTCAGCCAGAATTGTGTTCATAGCACTCTGGAGGGTGGGTGGTGCATTTGTGAGCCCAAATAGCCGCCGCGGGGAAATACTTTGCATATTTGCCAAGGAAGTCCCTATAGGCGTCGCCGTAGCAGCAGGATTCCTAGCGCCGTTGCCAGGGAAGGTCTATTGTCGCAGTAGCACCCACCGACTACTGTCGCCGCCGCCTGCCCCTACACCCACGCCACACACACCGTCTCCCGTCGCCCCCATCGGCTCCCCTCGTCGTCGCCGCCATGGTGACAGCAAGAGAGACAATCGAGCAGCAACCGATGACGGGGGTGACAAGGACATAGAGGTGCGGCTCCGCTATGAGGATGACAAGAGCAGCTTCGGCGAGGGCCTTCTCTTGCTAGTGTCATTCGGTAGGCCAGCTCCAACTCTGCCACTTCTGCTTAGTCGTGAGCGGCCATCTTGCAACCTTGACCAACTTAGTGACCATGCCGTCGGGAAGGGGGGTGATTGCGTTTTTTATTTGGTTCAAGGGTGTGTATGTTAAGTTTTTTGCTAAGTCATCTTATAATGAGGTCCCGTTCGAAAAAGATCAAACAACCCAAATCATCCGATCAGTGTTTTTTGCAACAAGATTAAAGAAATTGCGGTGTTTTTTCAACGGATTAGCGACTTGGTGGTTTTGTGCAAACCTAACCTAACCACAAATGTGGTAGTTTCTTGCAATTGACTCGAAAAGGCACAAGTGGAGGAACATGCAATGGCATAACAAGGATCTATAGAGTTAAGACTATGGAGTTTATTTAAGTGGTGCGAAATAAGAAAAACTAACTACTAATAGAAATGTTGAATTAAACAATAAAATTAGAACTCTGATTGTGATAAGTTATGGTCATAAAACATGACTCTACAGAAATGGACCGTGCAACCCTACTTTTAGAAGCGTGCATAGAAATCCAATATGAATTGGGGTAATGCTAATAAATGAATAAAACCAAAATAATATTTCTGAAGATGCTAAGAAAATTTTCTAATGAAGATACATGATTTTTCGTATCAGGGGGACCACCAGGTATTGAAAGACTTTTCAGTGAGCAGAAATGAGGTTAATTAATAATCAGAATTTAGGACGAGACAAGATAATGTCTCCTGCAAACAATTAGCATAGTGAAGGGCACCTGGCCTCTAGGATTTTATTATAGCGCTCCAACTTCTGGATAATTGGGGTATAATCCACACCGAATATATGTCGTGCACTGTCCTAAATGAAGTTGATCTCATATGCATGTAGTCGCACGAATGAAAGGACCTAATGTGTAAGTCAGCGCCAAAGTGAACACAAACAACTTACCACACCAAAGAAATGTGCAATAAGTACTTCCCAACCATTTTCGTGCAGTGAAGGAAGCAAGTACTCGATAACACAATTGTCTATCTGATACATTTAACTTGAGGGGCAGTTCCATGGAAATTATATGGAAGGGAAAAAATAGCTCATCGCACAGCAAGGACAAAATGATATTCCATACTTCCCATAATGTTAGGCGTATTACTTTTCAGCTCGAAAATTAGCCCGCGCTGATCCTTACTTCAGTCATTGTATAGAGAGAGGCATCCATGACTTAAGAAAAGACAAAGAGGGAGGCATCCACGATGTCCTTTCAGAAAAATAGGGATAGTTAGTTATGGATGTAACCGGGAGATGAAGGCATGTTGAAAGGACGTGGATGTCACGTAGAGGAAGGGTGAATATGCGCTTTAAAATAATTACGGGTTAGGCTAATGCGGAATAAAACTAACGTTTAATTATTCAAGCACAAAACCTAAAACAACTAGGCACACCTATGTGCACCACCAACTTATGCTAAGAAAGATAAACAACTAAGTGATAGCAAGATATATAACAAGAAATAGTATGGCTATCACAAAGTAAAGTGCATAAGTAAAGGGTTCGGGTAAGAGATAGTAGAGGCACGCGGAGACGACGATGTATCACGAAGTTCACGCCCTTGCGGATGTTAATCTCCGTTTAGAGCGGTGTAGAGGCACAATGCTCCCCAAGAAGCCACTAAGGCCACTGTAATCTCCTCACGTCCTCGCACTGCAAGATGCCGTGATTCCACTAAGGGACCCTTGAGGGTGGTCACTGAACCCGTACAAAAAAGGTTGGGGCAATCTCCACGAGTTAATTGGAGGCTCCCAACAACACCACAAAACTTCACCACAATGGATTATGGCTCCGAGATGACCTCAAATGCTCGGGGCAATTTCCACAACCTAATTGGAGACCCCAACACTTGCCCGGAGCTTTAAACCACAATGATTGAGCTCCAAGGCACCACCAAGCTTCTAGGATGCCAAAGCACCCAAGAAGAACAAGCTCTAGGGTACCAAGCACCCAAGAGTAATAAGCTTCTCAACTTCACTTCCACGTATCACCATGGAGAACTCAAACTTATGCACCAAATGCAATGTCAAGGGCACATGGAGTGCCCAAGTCCTTCTCTCCCAAATCCCTCCACAACAACTAATGCTATGGAAGAAAATAAGAGAAAGAACGAAGAAGAACATGAAGAACTCCAAGATCTAGATCCAAGGGGTTTCCCTCACATAGAGGAGAAAGTGATTGGTGGAAATGTGGATCTAAATCTCCTCTCTCTTTTCCCTCGACAACTAGCAAGAATCATTGGAGGGATTGAGAGTTAGCAAGCTCTAAGAGGGTCAACAATGGGGGGAAAATATGAGCTCAAAGGATAGGGTTCAATGGGGGAGAAGAACCCCTTTTATAGGAAGGAAAAATCCAAATGTTACCCCCTCAGCCCGCACATGAGTGGTGCTACCTCTCCACGGAGCGGTACTACCGCTGGGGCAGAGGGCGACTGTAAGGGCATTCTCCAGCTTAAGAGTTCTGGTGATGATGACAACTCACTTTGTTATCTAACTGGGTGTCAAGCATGCACGTATCATATGTAAAACACAAGACGGTTAGGTATTCCCTCCAAACAGAAAATATCGAAGACGTGTTCCCTACGTGTTTATTATCTTTGCTCATAGGGATCCCGTACTATTAAGAGAGAATCCACATTGGAAGTCTATTGATGAATCAATTATTCTCTCACACTTTGCACCAATCTCGTTCCATCACATCATTGAGAGAGAGGCCCCTGATTTCTAACTGACCGGTTGTATGATAACCCACAAGTATAGGGGATCGCAGTAGTTTTCGAGGGTAGAGTATTCAACCCAAATTTATTGATTCGACTCAAGGGGAAGCGAAAGAACATTCTCAAGTATTAGCAGTTGAGATGTCAATTCAACCACACCTGAAAGATTTAGTATCTGCAGCAAGGTATCAGTAGCAAAGTAGTATGATAGCAGCAGTAGCAACAGAGTAACAGTAGCAACAGTGACAGCAGTAGCGGCAAAGTAACAGTAGCAGCAATAACAACAGTAGTGGCAAAGTAACGTAGCAAGGACCAGTAGGAAAAACTCGTAGGCGTTGGATCGATGATGGATGATTATGCCGGATGCTATTCATCATGTAACAGTTATAACACACAGAGATAAGTAACTAGCTCCAGTTCCTCAATCTAATGTAGGCATGTATTCCGTATGTAGTCATACGTGCTTAGGGAAAAGAACTTGCATGACATCTATTGTCCACTCCTCCCGTGGCATCGGGGTCCTAATGGAAACTACGGGATATTAAGGTTCTCCTTTTAATAAAGAACCGGACCAACGCATTAACACTTGGTGAATACATAAACTCCTCATACTATGGTCATCTCCGGGAGTGATTCCGGCTATTGTCACTCCGGGGTTGCCGGGTCATAACACATAGTAGGTGACTACAACTTGCAAGATAGGATCAAAAACACACATATATTGGCGACAACATAATAGGTTCAGATCTGAAATCATGGCAGTCGGGCCCTAGTGACAAGCATTAAGCATGGCAAAGTAGTAGCAACATCAATCTCAGAACATAGTGGATACTAGGGATCAATCCCCGTCAAAACTAACTCGATTACATGATAGATCTCATCCAACCCATCACCGTCCAACAAGCCTACGATGAGATTACTCATGAACAGTGAAGAGCATCATGGAATTGGCGATGAAGGAAGGTTGATGATGACGATGGCGACGATCTCCCCTCTCCGGAGCCCAGAACGGACTCCAGATCTATCCTCCAGACGAAGAACAGGAGGTGGCGGCGCCTTCGTATCGTAAAACGCGATGAACTCTTCTCCTTGTTTTTTTTCCGGGCAAGACGGACTAAATAGAGCTGAGATTGGAGGCGGTGGAGCATTGTGGGCCCCACAAGCCTGCCAGGCGCGGCCAGGGGGGGGGGCGTGCCTGGTGGGCTTGTGGACTCACAGCTCCATTTCCTCCGCTGATTCTTGCGCCAGTATTTTTCATAAATTCCAGAAAAATTCTCCGTAAATTTCCAGGTCATTCCGAGAACTTTTATTTCTGCGCAAAAACAACACCATGGCAATTCTGCTGAAAACAACTTTAGTCCAGGTTAGTTCCATTCAAATCATGCAAATTAGAGTCCAAAACAAGGGCAAAAGAGTTCGGAGAAGTAGATACGTTGGGGACGTATAAACTCCCCCAAGCTTAAAGCCTTGCTTGTCCTCAAGCAATTCAGTTGACAAACTGAAAGAGACAAAAGAAAAACTTTGACGAACTCTGTTTGATCTTGTTGTTGCAACTATGTCTAACTCATAACCAGAATTTCAGCAAGATCACAAGCAAACCACATAAGCAAATGACATCTAGGTCTCACAATAAACTCATATCAATGGCATAATAAACTAGCGAGTAGATAATAATAAGTCTCAAACGTCAACACTTCAATCAAAACAATCATGAAGCAGTACGAACAGATGGTATCTCGCTAGCTCTTTCTGAGACCGCAAAACATAAATGGAGAGAACCTTCAAAGACCAAGGGCTGACTGAACATTGTAATTCATGGCAAAGAAGATCCAGTCACAGTTATACTCAACACAGTTAAAAGCAAAGCATACAAATGACAGAGGTGCTCTCTAATTGGTGCTTTTATAAGAGGAGGATGACTCAACACGAACATAAATAGATAGGCCCTTCGCAGAGGGAAGCATTGATTTGAAGTGGTGCCAGAGCTCAAGCTTTGAAAACAGAGATAATAATTTTGGGTGGCATGCTTCCATTGTCAACGCAATGACTAAGAGTTGTCACTATCTTCCACGCTACACATGCTATAGGCGGTTCCCAAAAAGAAAAGTAAAGTTTTGACTCCCCCACCACCAATCAATCACACTCCACGACTAGCCGAATAGTCGGGTGCCGTCCATACCAACATCAATCCAGGGGGAGTTTTGTTTGCAATTATCTTTTCGATTTGAGCATGGAACTGGGCATTCCAATTACCGGCCCCTTTCTCGTGAATGATAGTGAATAAACACATATCGAGGATAACACACCTAGCAGGGAAGATACTGATAGCCCCCTATCACCACATGAGCGGTTCGGGCATGCAAAACAGATTATTTCTTGAAGGTTTAGAGAGTGGCACATGCAAATTTACTTGGAATGACAGGTAGATACCGCGTATAGGTAGGTATGGTGGACTCATATGGAACAACTTTGGGTTTATGGAGGTGGATGCACAAGCAGTATTCCCGCTTAGTACAAGTGAAGGCTAGCAAAAGACTGGGAAGCGACCAACTAGTGAGCGACAACAGTCATCAAAATGCATTGAGATTAACTAACATTGAGTGCAAGCATGAGTAGGACATGAATCACCATGAACATGAATATCATAGAGGCTATGTTGATTTTGTTTCAACTACATGCGTGAACATGCGCCAAGTCAAGCCACTTGAATCATTCAAAGGAGGATACCATCCTATCATACTACATCATAGTCATCTCAACATTCAGGTTGGCATCCAAGACAAACCATTATAAGCTCCTAGCTAAGTAAGCATGGCATCAGGAACTATGATCTCTAAGTTGTCATTGCAAACATGTTTCTCTCACAACAAAGCTAAACTAGGAACGATGAGCTAGTCATATTTACAAAAACAAAATAGATCGAGTTCATACCAGCTTTTCCAGGCTCAGTCACTTCATAATATATCGTCATTATTGCCTTTCACTTGCATGACCGAACGATGTGAACAATAATAAGAGTGCTCGTGCATTGGACTAAAGCTGGAATCTGCACACAAACACAAAGGAGAAGACAAAGTAATATGACTCTTTAATAGATAAACAGATATGCATGTGAGAGCCACTAAACATTGTAACCATGGTCTTCTACCTTGACCCAAAGAAAAAGAAAATTATTTACACGGGAAAGCTCCCAACAAACAAAAGAAGAACAAGAAAATATTTTTGGGTTTTCTCAAACTAGACAGACATACGAAAAGAAAATGAGAAGAAGAAATAAACTAGTATGGATGATACAGTGGCAAAATGTGAACATCGACAAACAAAGTGAAAGCATAAGCAAGCATATAAAGTCGGTGAGAAACACATATTCCCCCAAGCTTAGGCTTTTGGCCTAAGTTGGTCTACTCCCAAGGATGGTCCGGGCGACACCCAAAATCATAATGGGGGTTATATGGGAGCGCTGCAGCCACTTCCTGAATAGCTGCCTCACGGAGATGAGCAGCCTTTGCCTCCCTCTCATACTCCTCTGCCTCTCCTTTGGTTATGTAATATCTTTGTTTTACCTGAAAGTCAAAGAAGGCAGGAGCAGGAAGGGTAATATGGAAAACACGCTGCCGGTTAAATATTAAACGGTATAGGAGGGATTCATCATCCCTCTCAAGGAACTGGTAGCGTGTCAAAGCGACGCTGTCAAGGAAAGCTGTATGGAGCGGGGGATCTCCTTCGCGGATGGGTACTCCAAGAAAATTTGCTATGCGAATGGCATAAATCCCACCAAAGAAATCCCCTTCATTAGCATTATTATTCAGCCTCCTTGTTATTATAGCTCCCATGTTAAAACTTCTATCACCCGTTACTGCGCTCTTAAGAATACTAAGGTCGGGTGCGCAGAGGTGACAATGCTCAATCTTGCCATTAATGCATCTGCCTATGAAGAGGCAAAGTAATGCAAGGCAGGAAAATGAATACTCCCCATGGTAGCCTGTGTAATATCTCTGGTTTCTCCAACAGTTATACCAGAGAAAAAAAATCTCTAACCGAAGATTTAGGAGGATCATTGAGACTACCCCAAATAGGTATCTTGAAAATTCTATTGAAATCCTCTAATCCATGGTATACGATTTGTCATAGAGATCAAACAGTATAGATGTGTCACAGCCAACTGAAAATTTGAATCTACGAACAAAAGAGGCAGTGAGAGCAACATACTGTTCACATTTATCGGAGATGAATTCTTCGAGTCCGACGTTGTGAACAAGTGCATCAAACTCGTCTTTGAAACCTGCCTCAATCATGAATTGATTAGAAGGCCATTCACATGGTTGTACCTGTGCGTCCCTTGGTTAGTAAGGATCGGGCTCCCGAATCGCGAGACGGGGACCTCTCTTGCTTGAGGAACCACCATGATAGTTTCTCTTGAACATCTTCCTTTTCTGAATTTTGCAGTGACACTAAGGAAAAGTGAACAAGGCTCAACTAAACTTGTAGAAACTACTCCCACAAGTGCCTAGAGGCCATATTACGCATCAAAACTACTTGGGACCAGCTAAAATTAGCATGAAAAGCTCAAGAACATGGCCACCAAGGCAGCAAAAATACGCGAAGTATTAGGCACTAGAGCAAAAACTAATTGGACCATTGGAGGAGTCACTTACCAAGGAGTAATTTCCGCAAAACAGTTCGGAGAATGGTGTTTTGAGCAAGGAGATCAAAAATCCCAGCAAGAAGAGCAAGAACACGGGTTTGAGCCGCGAAACGATTTTTTCTGGAGGTAGGTGTGACATCCTCGACTTTTGCAACAGGAATTATTGTAATTAAGCTACAGTGATCACCCGCTAATGGTGCCACGTCATCGAATTCCCATCTCAGACCCGCGTTGATTCAAGTCTATCCGGATTCAAAATTTGAAAAGAAAAGAAAAGTACTTTATAAGTTCATTACAAATATTAAAAGAATATATATAAAAAGGAAAGTATTAAAAATAATAATGAAAAATAAAGAAAGAAAGAAATAATAGAAGAGGAAAAAGAAAAATAAAACAAAACAAAACAAAACAACAAAAAAAAGGGAAAAGCAACCCCGCACCCCCTGGCCGAGCTGGGCCAAGAGGCCCAACTGGCCAGCCCACTCGAACCCTAGCGCCCCCCCTGGCGAGGGAGCTCCCTCTGCCTCGCTCCCTCCCTCCCCTTAGCGCCACCACCCCCCCACGCTCCCCCTCTCGGTCCCATCCCTCCCACCGACAGCTCCCCACGAGGGGCTCTCTCTCTCTCTCGTGATCCTCTCCCACCCCACGACAGACCCCCACGAACCTCCTCTCCCCAGCCCCCCCACGGCCTCCTCCTCCCTGGCCGGCGAGCTCCCCCACCGGCCCTCCTCTCCACCCCTCACCCCCGGCCGGCGAGCCCCTTCCCTGCTCCTCCAACCGCCGACACCACCCCCCCGTTGGCCGGACCTCCAGCGACCTCCGGCGGTCGAGGCCCTCCCGGGTTCCTCCTGGCCGGCCGACCCAGGCCAGGGGCCTCCCCCCCGTCGCACCCCTTCCTCCCGCTCGGTCCAGGAGGGACCGGGCAGGGAGACCGGCCCCCTCGGCCCCTTCACCTCGCCGGCGAGCCCCTCCCCCACCGGGCCTCCCCTACACCTCTTCCTCGCCGGAACCACGCCGTCACCGTCCCCTTCACCACCGGAACAGCGCCGTCACCGTCACCGCCTCGTCCTCCTCCTCGCCGTCACCTCCGCTTCCCGCGAACTCCGGCTTCATCGGGCCGTCCCGTCAACGTTGGTGAGCCCCTCCTCGGGCTCCTCCCACCGTCGCGTTTCCCTCACCGTCCCGGTTCCGTTCCGGCAAACGGGACCCCGATCCGTCGGCGGTAGTGACCGGTAGGAGGGATTGAAGTTTATGTTCTTCTATGTTGAAGGAGTTAGCAAAGAGACTCTCTGTTATATTTGTTAACAGAGAGAGGGAGATGAGAGTTTTGAGAGAAAATAAAATAAATGATGTAATAGACGCGTATGTATGTATGTATGTATGTACGAGATGCGATGTATGTATTTGCGTATATGGATATTTAGAGGAATACGATATTTGCACGGTTAGGTATCTATAATAAAATGAGTAAATAGCCTTAGGCCACTTACCGGTGGGGCCAACGCACCCGCTGTCTGTGACAGGGAGGCCCCACACGATAGTTAATATCGGTAATAAAAATATATGTTTTTATTAAATAAATAAATAAATAGATATAATAATTAATTAATGAGTTAATGAATTAGTTAAATAGATATATTAGTCAAATTATTAATTAGAATAATTAGAGTATGACACGGGGGTCCCCCACTAAATTAATCTGATTAATTAATATTTAATCTTACATAAAACTTGTGCCTATGACGTTCGGGACCCGCAGGTCAGTTGACCAGTCAAATGTTGATGTCAGCATGACTTCGCGATGATGTCATAATAGGATTTTATTTAAATAATTAAATCTGATTTTAATTCCTAATTGTTGAATAAAACTTTAAAAATTAATATTAAATAATCCGTAAGTGAGATCGAAATAATTTCAACATGAAAGTTGATCAGCAGAACGAGACGAACCCGGATACACGGTCCATTCGTATGTCACGCGTCCCTAGCATGGCAAACATGGAACATTTCCATCGTTTCCAGTATAACCGGTAGTAGCCCGAGACCCGGAAAAATATCGTCAGATATTCTTCCGACCCGTCTATGACGGATGTTGCTGCGTTAGCTCATGTCTAGCCTGCATCTTGCCATGTCATGCTTTGTGTTGCATCGGTGCTATTATTTATTGTTTCTTCCCCCTCTTCTTACCGGTAGACCCCGAGACTGACGCTGCTGCCAGGTACATCTACGACCCTGCCGATCAGTCCTTTGCCGCAGAGCAGCAAGGCAAGCAAACCCCCCTTGATCATTCCTATATCGCCTATGTCTTTCTTCCTACTGCTTGCATTAGTATTTTGCTACTGTTGTAGTTAGCTCCTATATCTGATGCATAGCCTATTTTTGATGAACTGCTACTTTCAGTC
Source organism: Hordeum vulgare subsp. vulgare (assembly GCF_904849725.1). Lineage (NCBI taxonomy): Eukaryota > Viridiplantae > Streptophyta > Magnoliopsida > Poales > Poaceae > Hordeum > Hordeum vulgare. The sequence goes on along the minus strand of NC_058520.1, from coordinate 292,232,050 downwards.
CTGTACCTTTAACCTGCTTAGTATAGGTGGAGCAGTCATCCCCTCTGACCCCGTAGTTCAGTTGCCCCGCTTGTTTTCAAATATCGATCTCTGATCGACGAGCCAGACCCCGTTGTACGACGCTACAGAGATACTATCGGGTACCGAGGGTGACACCTCGCTAAGTACTCTTGATGATATCTCTGTAGTATAGCTAGTCGGTCGTGGTTATCGAGGGTGATTCCTCTTTCACCATTCCCGATGACGCCTCTGTCGTGCAACCCCTCAAGTGTGGGACCCCCGAGGGTGATTCCTCCAAGCCCACCTTGACGGGTACATCGTTCGGAGTCCAACGAGGGTGATACCTCGGATTCCGCCCCGATGTTACGACCACACAGTTACTCGACCATGTTACTGGGATCATTGGTGATTAGTTGTAAGACGGGTGGATTCCCGTGAGACTGTGTTGATGGCCTAATTAAAATGTTAATGGGTTTGGGTATTTGATCTGGGTTGGTCGGAGACCTTTTCGCACTAACCGGCTACGGGGGAAGAATTATGGGTACTCGGCGCCGCGGTATCAGCCGAAGCTTTTCAGATGCCAACAATGTAGCGGCGCGCGCCCGAGTGGTCCCGAGATGCATCGCGCTTGTGATTAAGGGATGCTAGGACTGACGTCGGCCGCCCACGCCACGTGCAGGAGCGTGAAGGGGAACTGGGCCCACAAACCCTTTGTGCTTAGGATTTAGACCGGCGGGCTGGCCTCTCTGATTAGTCTTAGGTGGGGCTGCGACGTGTCGATATTCCGAGGCCGGGCAGGACCCAGAAAAGTATGTCCGGCCAGAGTGTTATCGAGCGTGACGGGACATGTGGTGCACCCCTGCAGGGATGAAAATTAACTATTCGGATAGCCGTGTCCACGGTTACAGGACGACTTGGAGTTGTACCCTGATCTTTTACAACCACAATTGTTACTTAACTGGAATTAGTTTGCCTCGGGATTGCTCCCTCGCAGGGAGTCGAGGGAGGATCTTTAGGCCTGACCTCACTTTAATATTGCTGCAACAATATGACTATTAATGTTTTACCCCCCTGTTCTACTCTTGTCTATTGCTGCAAGACCCTGAAGATGCTAGTCTTCGATAGGACTAGGCCTTCTCTCTCTATTCTCGCATTGCTGCAGTCAGTCCACATATAACCCCCCCTTCTTTGATACTGATGCATAATTAGAATAGGTCTGATGTAAGACTTGCGAGTACTTTGGATGAGTACTCACCGCTGCTTTGCTCCCCCCTTGTTCCCTTGATCCGTTGCTGCGACCAGATGATGGAGCCCAGGAGATGGAGGTCCCCGCCGCCGACGACTGCTACCCCGACGGTGCCTACTACTACGTGGAGGCCGCTGATGATCAGGAGTAGTTAGGAGGTTCCCAGGCAGGAGGCCTCGCCTCGTTCGATCGTTGTATCTTTTGTGCTAGCCTTCTCTAAGGCACCCCTTGTTTTATGTCTGTACTCAGATATTTGTTGCTTCCGCTGACTCGTGTGTTTATCGAGCTTTCGTATTCTAGCCCTCGAGGCCCCTGGCTTGTAATATGAAGCTGATGTTATTTTATTTGTGTCTAGAGTTGTGTTGTGATATCTTCCCGTGAGTCCTTGGGTTTGATCGTACGCATTTGCGTGTATGGTTAGCGTACGATTAAGCCGAGGGCGTCACAGTAGGAGAACCAGATGGGAGCTAGAATAAGTGGAGGGGGTGCACGTGGGCCCCACAAGCCTGGTAGGCGCGGCCAGGGGGTGCCCGCGCCTCGAGGGCTTGTGGCCCACTTGTGCAGCCCCCAGACTAGCTCTTCATCTCAGTATTTTTCAAAAATTCTAGAAAAATTCAAACTTGATTTTCAGGACGTTCCGAGAACTTCTATTTTCGGGGTACTTTTCTACGGGACACTAAAAGCAAAAAACAGGAAAACTAAACTAAATCTATCATTTTTGTTCTAAGCAACCGAAGGTGAAAGCTTGGAACACAGGTTTGTGACTCCTCGATTCATCCATCTCATGGTCATCGAAAGAAATCCGTCAATGAGGTTGATCAAGTCTCCTTGACAAACTTTTTCGAATCACAAAAGGAAACGGAGAATTTCGAATAGTCACTAGGTCACCTCAGTGGGGATGTGTATCTCCCCAACAAGCAAATCATACTTCATCTTAACAGGAGGTATAGGGCATTCAAAGCTCCCAATAAGAATCGATGAAGTCTTTTCGATAGCATTGATGCAATGTACTCGATATTGTTTCTTCGGAAAGTGCACCATATGCTCATTACCGTTGACATGGAAAGTGACATTGCCTTTGTTGCAATCTATAATAGCCCCTGCAGTGTTTAAAAAGGGTCTTCCAAGGATGACCGCCATGGCATCGTCCTCGGGAATATCTAGAATAACAAAGTCTGTTAAGATAGTGATGTTCGCAACCACAACATGCACATCCTCGCAAATGCCGATAGGGAAAGCAGTTGATTTGTCGGCCATTTGCAGAGAGATTTCAGTAGGTATCAACTTATCCAGTTCAAGCCTACGATAAAGAGAGAGAGGCATAACACTAACACCGGCTCCAAGGTCGCATAAAGCAGTTCTAACGTAGTTTCCTTTAATGGAGCAAGGTATAGTGGGCACTCCGGGATCACCTAGTTTCTTAGGAGTTCCACCCTTGAAGGTATAGTTAGCGAGCATGGTGGAAATCTCAACCTCAGGTATCCTTCTCTTTTTAGTAACAATATCTTTCATGTACTTAGCATACAGAGACTGTTGGAATTATGCCCTAGAGGCAATGATAAATAAGTTATTATTATAATTCCTGTATCAAGATAATCGTTTATTATCCATGCTATAATTGTGTTGAATGAAGACTTAGATACATGTGTGGATACATAGACAAAACACTATCCCTAGCAATCCTCTAGTTGGCTAGCTAGTTGATCAAGAATAGTCAAGGTCTTCTGACTATGTACAAGGTGTTGTTGCTTGATAACGGGATCACATCATTGAGTGAATCATGTAATGGACTAGACCCAAACTAATGAACGTAACATGTTGATCGTGTCATTTTGTTGCTACTGTTTTCTGCGTGTCAAGTATTTATTCCTATGACCATGAGATCATATAACTCACTGGCACCGGAGGAATGCCTTGTGTGTATCAAACGTCACAACATAACTGGGTGGCTATAAGATGCTCTACAGGTATCTCCGAAGGTGTCCGTTGAGTTAGTATGGATCAAGACTGGGATTTGTCACTCCGTGTGACGGAGAGGTATCTCGGGGCCCACTCGGTAATACAACATGACACACAAGCCTTGCAAGCAATGTGACTTAGTGTAAGTCACGGGATCTTGTCTTACAGAACGAGTAAAGAGACTTGCCGGTAAACGAGATTGAAATAGGTATGCGGATAGTGACGATCGAATCTCGGGCAAGTAACATACCGAAGGACAAAGGGAATGACATACGGGATTATATGAATCCTTGGCACTAAGGTTCAATCGATAAGATCTTCGTAGAATATGTAGGATCCAATATGGGCATCCAGGTCCCACTATTGGATATTGGCCGAGGAGTCCCTCGGGTCATGTCTACATAGTTCTCGAACCCGCAGGGTGTGCACACTTAAGGTTCGACGATGTTTTATGTGTATTTGAGTTATATGGTTGGTTACCGAATGTTGTTCGGAGTCCTGGATGAAATCACAAATGTCACGAGGGTTTCCGGAATGGTCCAGAGACGAAGATTGATATATAGGATGACCTCATTTGATTACCGAAAGTTTTCGGGCATTACCGGTAATGTACCGGGAGTGACGAATGGGTTCCAGATGTTCACTAGAGGGGGGGGGGGAAGCCCACCCGGTGGAAGCCCATAGGCCTTAGGGGTGCCGCACCAGCCCTTAGTGGGCTGGTGGGACAACCCAAGAGGCCCTATGCGCAGGAATCAAAGGAAAAAAAGGGGAAGTGGGAAGGTGGAGAAGGACTCCACCTTCCAATCCTAGTTGGACTAGGATTGGAGGAGGAGGACTCCTCCCCCTAGTTCGGCCGACCCCTTGGGGCTCCCTTGAGCCTCAAGGCAAGGCCCTCCCCCTCCCTCCTATATATACTGAGGTATTAGGGCTGATTTGAGACAACTTTGCCACGGCAGGCCGACCACATACCTCCACGGTTTTTCCTCTAGATCGTATTTCTGCGGAGCTCGGGTGGAGCCTTGCTGCGATAGATCACCACCAACCTCCGGAGCGCTGTCACGCTGCCGGAGAAATCATCTACCTCTCCGTCTCTCTTGCTGGATCGAGAAGGCCGAGATCATCGTCGAGCTGTACGTGTGCTGAACGCGGAGGTGCCGTCCGTTCGGCACTAGATCGGAGCGGATCGTGGGACGGATTGCGGGACGGTTTGTGGGACGGTTCGCGGGGCGGATCGAGGGACGTGAGGACGTTCCACTACATCAACCGCGTTTCTTAACGCTTCCTGTTGTGTGATCTACAAGGGTACGTAGATCCAAATCTCCTCTCGTAGATGGACATCACCATGATAGGTCTTCGTGCACGTAGGAATTTTTTTGTTTCCCATGCGACGTTCCCCAACAGTGGCATCATGAGCTAGGTTAATGCGTAGATGTCATCTCGAGTAGAACACAAAAGTTTTTGTGGGCGGTGATGTGCGATTTGCTGCCCTCCTTAGTCTTTTCTTGATTCCGCGGTATTGTTGGATCGAAGCGGCTCGGACTGACATTACTCGTATGCTTACGAGAGACTGGTTTCATCACTATGAGCAACCCCGTTGCTCAAAGATGACTGGCGAGTGTCGGATTCTCCAACTTTAGTTGAATCGGATTTGACCGAGGGGGTCCTTGGAGAGAGGTTAAATAGCAATTCATACATCCCCGTTGTGGTGTCTGCGTAAGTAAGATGCGATCCTACTAGATACCCATGGCCACCACGTAAAACATGCAACAACAATCATGTAAAACATGCAACAACAATTAGAGGACGTCTAACTTGTTTTTGCAGGGTATGCTTGTGATGTGATATGGCCGATGATGTGATGTGATATATTGGATGTATGAGATGATCATGTTGTAATTGTTAATATCGACTTGCACGTCGATGCTACTGCAACCGGCAGGAGCCATAGGGTTGTCTTTAAACTAACGTTTGTGTTTTTAGATGCGTTTACTATATTGCTAGGACGTAGCTTTAGTAGTAATAGCATATCATACACGACAACCTCGATGGCGGCACGATGATGGAGATCATGATGACGGGGATCATGGTGTGGCGCCGGTGACAAGAAGATCATACCGGTGCTTTGGTGATGAAGATCAAGGAGCACTTGATGATGGCCATATCATGTCACTTATGAATTGCATGTGATGTTAATCCTTTTATGCACCTTATTTTGCTTAGTATGACGGTAGAATTATGAGGTGATCTCTCACTAAAATTTCAAGATGAAATTGTGGTCTCCCCGACCGTGCACCGTTGCTACAGTTCGTCGTTTCTAGACACCACGTGATGATCGGGTGTGATAGACTCAACGTTCACATACAACGGGTGCAAAACAGTTGCACACGCGGAACACTCGGGTTAAGCTTGACGAGCCTAGCATGTGTAGACATGGCCTCGGAACACATGAGACCGAAAGTTCGACCGTGAATCATATAGTTGATATGATTGGCATAGGGATGCTTACCACTGAAACTATCCTCAACTCACGTGATGATCGTACTTGAGCTAGTGGAATTGGATCATGAACCACTCAAATGACTAGAGAGATGTACTTTTTGAGTGGGAATTTAGCAAGTAATTTGATTAGTTAAACTCTAATTATCTTGAACATAGTCTTAGTCCACCTTGAAAATATTTGTGTTGTAGATCAATGGCTCACGTGACAGTCACCCTAAATTTTAATACGTTCCTAGAGAAAGCTAAGTTGAAAGATGATGGAAGCAACTTTGTAGATTGGGCTCATAATCTTAAGTTGCTCCTGCAAGCTGGGAAGAAGGATTATGTCCTTAATGCTGCGCTAGGAGATGAACCACCCTCCGCGGCTGACCAAGATGCTAAGAACGCCTGGCTAGCACGCAACGAGGACTACTCAGTAGTTCAATGTGCAGTCTTGTATGGCTTAGAGCCGGGACTTCAACGTCGCTTTGAGCATCATGGAGCGTATGAGATGTTCCAGGAGTTGAAGTTTATCTTTCAGAAGAACGCCCGGATCGAGAGGTATGAGACATACAATATATTCTATGCTTGCAAGATGGAGGAGAATTCGTCTGTCAATGAACATGTGCTCAAAATGTCTGGGTACTCAAACCGTCTAGCTGAGCTGGGGATTGAACTCCCGCAAGAGGCTATCACTGACAGAATTCTTCAATCACTGCCACCAAGCTATAAGGGCTTTGTGTTGAACTATAACATGCAAGGGATGAACAAGTCACCCGACGAGTTATTCGCGATGCTGAAAGTCGCAGAGTCAGAACTCCGTAAAGAGCATCAAGTGTTGATGGTGAATAAGACCACTAGTTTCAAGATAAATGGCAAAGGAAAGAAGGGTAACTCGAAGAAGAGCGGCAAGCCTGTTGCCAATCCGACGAAGAAACCCAAAGCTGGACCTAAGCCTGAAACGGAGTGCTATTATTGCAAGGGTATGGGTCACTGGAAGCGCAACTGCCCCAAGTATCTGGCTGATAAGAAGGCGGCCAAGGAAAAATCAGGTAAATTCGATATACATGTTATTGATGTGTACTTAACCAACTCTCGTAGTAGTGCATGGGTATTCGATACCGGTTCTGTTGCTCATATTTGCAACTCGAAACAGGAACTGCGGAATAAGCGAAGGCTGGCGAAGGATGAAGTGATGATGCGCGTGGGAAATGGTTCCAAAGTTGATGCAATTGTCGTCGGCACAGTTTCACTTCAGTTACCATCAGGATTAGTTATGAACTTCAATAAATGTTATTTAGTGCCTGTGTTAAGCATGAACATTATATATGGATCTTGTTTATTGCGAGACGGTTACTCGTTTAAGTCAGACAATAATGGTTGTTCTATTTCTATGAGTAATATCTTTTATGGTCATGCACCCAATGTGAGAGGATTGTTCATATTGAACCTTGATAGTGATAATACACATATACATAACATTGAGACCAAAAGAGTTAGAGTTAACAATGATAGCGCCATGTTTTTATGGCACTGCCGCTTAGGTCATATTGGTGTAAAGCGCATGGAGAAACTCCATACCGATGGACTTTTGGAATCACTTGACTTCGATTCACTTGACACGTGCGAAACATGCCTCATGGGCAAGATGACTAAAACTCCGTTCTCCGGAACAACGGAGCATGCAAGTGACTTGTTGGAAATAATACATACCGATGTGTGTGGTCCGATGAGTGTGGAGGCACACGGCGGATATCGTTATTTTCTCACCTTCACTGACGATTTGAGTAGATACGGTTATGTCTACTTGATGAAGCACAAGTCTGAAACATTTGAAAAGTTCAAACAATTTCAGAGTGAAGTTGAAAATCATCGTAACAAGAAGATCAAGTTCCTACGGTCTGATCGTGGGGGTGAATATCCGAGTTTTGAGTTTGGTGCTCACTTAAGACAATGTGGAATTGTTTCATAGTTGACACCGTCTGGAACACCACAGCGTAATGGTGTGTCTGAACGTCGTAATCGTACTCTATTAGAGATGGTGCGATCTATGATGTCTCTTACCGATTTGCCGTTATCGTTTTGGGGTTATGCATTAGAAACAACTGCATTCACTTTAAATAGGGCACCATCGAAATCCGTTGAGACGACACCATATCAGCTGTGGTATGGCAAAAGACCAAAGTTGTCGTTTCTTAAAGTTTGGGGATGTGATGCTTATGTCTAAAAGCTTCAGCCTGAAAAGCTAGTACCCAAAGCAGAAAAGTGTGTCTTCATAGGTTACCCAAAAGAGACAGTTGGGTATACCTTCTATCTCAAATCCGAGGGCAAAGTGTTTGTTGCTAAGAATGGAGCTTTTCTCGAGAAGGAGTTTCTCTTGAGAGAATTGAGTGGGATGAAGATAGAACTTGATGAGGTTGTCGAACCTCTCATCCCTCTGGATAGTGGCGCAGGGCAAGGGGAAACCCGTGTCGTTGTGACGCCGGTTGAGGAGGCAGTTAATGATGATGATCATGAAACTCCGGATCAAGTTCCTGTCGAACCTCGCAGGTCGACGAGACCATGTACTGCTCCAAAGTGGTACAGTAATCCCGTCTTATCAATTATGTTGTTGGACAACAATGAGCCTGCGAATTATGAAGAAGCAATGGTGGGTCCGGATTCCAACAAATGGCTGGAGGCCATGAAATCCGAGATAGGATCTATGTATGAAAACAAAGTGTGGACTTTGGAAGTACTACCTGAAGGCCGCAAGGCTATTCAGAACAAATGGATCTTTAAGAAGAAGACGAACGCTGACGGTAATGTGACCGTTTATAAAGCTCGACTTGTGGCAAAGGTATTTTCACAAGTTCAAGGAATTGACTACGATGAGACATTCTCACCCGTAGCGATGCTTAAGTCCGTCCGAATCATGTTAGCGATAGCTGCATTTTTCGATTATGAAATCTGCCAGATGGATGTCAAAACGGCGTTTCTTAACGGTTTCCTTAAGGAAGAGTTATATATGATGCAACCCGAAGGTTTTGTCGATCCTAAAAATGCTAACAAAGTGTGCAAGCTCCAGCGATCCATTTATGGACTCGTGCAAGCATCTCGGAGTTGGAATAAACGCTTTGATGAGGTGATCAAAGCAGTTGGCTTTATACAAGTGGTTGGAGAATCTTGTATTTACAAGAAAGTGAGTGGGAGCTCTGTGGCGTTTCTAATATTATATGTGGATGACATATTGCTGATTGGAAACAACGTGGAGCTTTTGGAGAGCATAAAAGGTTACTTGAATATAAGTTTCTTTATGAAGGACCTAGGAGAAGCTACTAACATTCTAGGCATTAAGATTTATATGGATAGATCGAAACGCCTGCTAGGACTTTCACAAAGCACATACCTTGATAATGTTTTGAAGAAGTTCAAAATGGATCAGTCCAAGAAAGGGTTCTTGCCAGTATTACAAGGTATGGAATGGAGTAAGACTCAGTGCCCATCAACTGAGGAAGATATAAAGACAATGAGTTCCGTCCCCTACGCTTCAGCCGTAGGTTCTATCATGTATGCAATGCTGTGCACTGGACCGGACGTTAGCCTGGCCATAAGTATGGCAGGCAGGTTCCAGAGTAATCCAGGAGTGGATTACTGGACGGCGGTCAAGAATATCCTGAAGTACCTGAAAAGGACTAAGGAGATGTTTCTCGTATATGGAGGTGACAAAGAGCTCGCCGTAAAAGGTTACGTCGATGCAAGCTTTGACACAGATCCAGACGACTCTAAGTCGCAGACAAGATACGTATTTATTCTTAATGGGGGTGCGGTAAGCTGGTGCAGTTCCAAGCAAAGCGTCGTAGCTGATTCTACATGTGAAGCGAAGTACATGGCTGCCTCGGAGGCACCTAAGGAGAGCGTCTGGATGAAGCAGTTCATGACGGATATTGGAGTGGTGCCGAGCGCACTGAATCCAATAACCTTGTTTTGTGACAACACGGGTGCCATTGCCTTAGCAAAGGAACCACGGTTTCACAAGAAGACCAGACACATCAAACGAGGCTTCAACCTCATCCGCGACTACGTCGAGGACGAGGACGTGAATATCTGCAAAGTGCACACGGATCTGAATGTGGCAGACCCGCTAACTAAACCTCTTCCACGGGCAAAGCATGATCAACACAAGAACTGTATGGGTGTTAGATTTATTACAATGTAATTCACATGACGATGTGAGGACTAGATTATTGACTCTAGTGCAAGTGGGAGACTGTTGGAATTATGCCCTAGAGGCAATGATAAATAAGTTATTATTATAATTCCTGTATCAAGATAATCGTTTATTATCCATGCTATAATTGTGTTGAATGAAGACTTAGATACATGTGTGGATACATAGACAAAACACTGTCCCTAGCGAGCCTCTAGTTGGCTAGCCAGTTGATCAAGGATAGTCAAGGTCTTCTGACTTTGTACAAGGTGTTGTTGCTTGATAACTGGATCACATCATTGAGTGAATCATGTGATGGACTAGACCCAAACTAATGAACGTAGCATGTTGATCGTGTCATTTTGTTGCTACTGTTTTCTGCGTGTCAAGTATTTATTCCTATGACCATGAGATCATATAACTCACTGGCACCAGAGGAATGCCTTGTGTGTATCAAACGTCACAACGTAACTGGGTGGCTATAAAGATGCTCTATAGGTATCTCCGAAGGTGTCCGTTGAGTTAGTATGGATCAAGACTGGGATTTGTCACTTCGTGTGAAAGAGAGGTATCTCGGGGCCCACTCGGTAATACAACATCACACACAAGCCTTGCAAGCAATGTGACTTAGTGTAAGTCACGAGATCTTGTATTACGAAACGAGCAAAGAGACTTGCCGGTAAATGAGATTGAAACAGGTATGCGGATACCGACGATCGAATCTCGGGCAAGTAACATACCGAAGGACAAAGGGAATGACATACGAGATTATATGAATCCTTGGCAGTGAGGTTCAATCGATAAGATCTTCATAGAATATGTAGGATCCATTATGGGCATCTAGGTCCCGCTATTGTATATTGACCGAGGAGTCCCTCGGGTCATGTCTACATAGTTCTCGAACCCGCAGGGTCTGCACACTTAAGGTCCGGCGATGTTTTATGCGTATTTGAGTTATATGGTTGGTTACCGAATGTTGTTCGGAGTCCCGTATGAGATCACAGACGTCACGAGGGTTTCCGGAATGGTCCGGAGACGAAAATTGATATATAGGATGACCTCATTTGATTATCGGAAAGTTTTCGGGCATTACCGGGAATGTACCGGGAGTGACGAATGGGTTCCGGATGTTAACCGGGGGGGGGGGGGGCAGCCCACCTGGGGGATGCCCATAGGCCTTAGGGGTGCCGCACCAGCCCTTAGTGGGCTGGTGGGACAGCCCAAGACGCCCTATGCGGAGGAATCAAAGGAAAACGAAAAAAGGGGAAGTGGGAATGTGGAGAAGGACTCCACCTTCCAATCCTAGTTGGACTAGGATTGGAGGAGGAGGACTCCTCCCCCTAGTTCGGCCGACCCCTTGGGGCTCCCTTGAGCCTCAAGGCAACGCCCTCCCCCTCCCTCCTATATATACTAAGGTATTAGGGATGATTTGAGACAACTTTGCCACGGCAGCCCGACCACATACCTCCACGGTTTTTCCTCTAGATCGTATTTCAGCGAAGCTCGGGCGGAGCCCTGGTGAGATAGATCACCACCAACCTCCGGAGCGCCGTCATGCTGCCGGAGAACTCATCTACCTCTCCATCTCTCTTGCTGGATCAAGAAGGCCGAGATCATCGTCGAGCTGTACGTGTGCTGAACGCGGAGGTGTCGTCCGTTCGACACTAGATCGGAGCGGATCGTGGGACGGATCGCGGGACGGTTCGTGGAACGGTTCTCGGGGCGGATCGAGGGACGTGAGGATGCTCCACTACATCAACCACGTTTCTTAATGCTTCCTGCTGTGCGATCTACAAGGGTACGTAGATCCAGATCTCCTCTTGTAGATGGACATCACCATGATAGGTCCGCGTGCGCGTAGGAAAATGTTTGTTTCCCATGCGACGTTCCCCAACAAAGACATCTTGAGCATATCTGTCAAACGCATTTGCGGAAAGATAGGTCTAATCATTTCAACAAACCGCTCAAAATCCTCATCATCCTTTTTCTTGGATGGTTTGGGAGGAAAGGGCATGGGTTTCTGAACCCGTGGTTCCCTTTCTTTACCATGCTTCCTAGCAGCGAAGTCATTCTTATCGTATCTCCTAGCCTTAGGCTGTGGGTTATCAAGATCAATAGGTTCAATCTCCACATCCTTATCATTGCTAGGTTGAGCATCTTCATGAACATCACTATTGATATTATCATTAGGCCCATGTTCATCACCAGATTGTGTTTCAGCATCAGAAACAGAGACATCGTTTGGATTCTCAGGGGTAGCAGCATCTGGGTTGCTAGCGTGCAAGTTCCTATCATCTTTATTCTTCTTTCTAGGATGACTAGGTGCATCAGTGCTAACTCCTTGAGAATCTTGTTCAATTCTCTTAGGATGACCCTCAGGATACAAAGGTTTCTGAGTCATTCTACCGCCTCTAGTGACGACTCTAACATAATTGTCATTCAACTCATTGAGCAAGTCATTCTGAGCTTTAAGTACTTGTTCTACTTGAGTAGTAACCATAGAGGCATGTTTACTCAGAAGCTTAAAATCATTGACATTTCTGTCCACACAAGCACTTAAATGACTAAGCATACGAGCATTCTGTTCCAATTGTGTGCTAACATAATCATTGAAACTCTGTTGTTTGGCAACAAAGTTATCAAATTCATCCAGGCATAGGCTAGCAGGTTTATCAAAAGGAATATCGCTCTCATCAAACCTACGCAGAGAATTTACTTCTACTAATTGTATCGGGTTATCAAGACCATGGATCTCTTTGATAGGTGGTAGATTTTTGACATCTTCAGATTTAAAGCCTTTCTCTCGCATAGATTTCTTAGCTTCTTGCATATCTTCAGGACTGAGGAATAGAATACGTCTTTTCTTCGGAGTTGGCTTTGGAGGTGGTTCGGGAATAGCCCAAGCATTCTCATTGCACAAGATATTATTCAATAAGATCTCAGCTTGTTCTACAGTTCGTTCCCTAAAAACACAACCAGCACAACTATCTAGGTGGTCTCTAGAAGCATCGGTAAGTCCATTATAGAAGATATCAAGTATTTCATTCTTCTCAAGAGGGTGATCAGGCAAACCATTCAGTAGCTGGATGAGCCTCCCCCAAGCTTGTGGGAGACTCTCTTCTTCAGCTTGAGCAAAGTTGTATATTTCCTGCAAGGCAGCTTGCTTCTTATGGGCAGGGAAATATTTTTCAGGGAAGTAGTAGACCATATCCTGGGGGCTACGCACACAACCAGGAGCAAGAGAAGTGAACCAAGTCTTAGCATCATCCTTAAGCGAGAAAGGAAATAGCTTGAGGATAGTAGTGGCGGATCTTTTCCTCACTCGTGAATTGGGTGGCTATATAGTGCAATTTGGTAAGATGGGCTACAACCGTTTCAGACTCATAACCGTGAAAAGGATCAGCTTCGACCAGAGTGATTAACTCGGGGTCGACAGAGAATTCATAATCCTTATTGGTCACAAATATATGCGAAGTGGCAAACTTCGGGTCGTATTTCATCCTAGCGTTCAAAGATTTTTCTTTCCACTTGAGCTATAATTTCTCAACATCATAGCTATCCTTACATGCGAGAAAGTCCTCAGCTATGTCTCCCTCCATAACATAACGCTCAGGCATATCAGGCAATTCATTTCTAGGAGAGCTAGTTCTAGCAGGCAAAATAGCAGGTTCTACTTCAATAGTATCAACAGTTTCAGAAGTATCATCACATCTAGCAGCAACTCTAGCAATTTGTGCATCAAGGAATGCACCTAGTGCCAAAGCAGTATCAAGCATAGCATCATCAGGCAAAGCAGTATCAAGCATAGCATCATCAGGCAAAGCAGTATCAAGCATAGCATCATCATAAGCATCATGGGCAGCAGAAGTAGCATCATCAAGCATATGCGACATATCAAGATTTCTAGAAGGAGGTGGTGTCGCAAACTTACTCATAACTGAAGGTGAATCAAGTGCAGAGCTAGATGGCAGTTCCTTACCTGTCCTCGTAGTGGAGGGCAAGACTTTAGTTCTTGGATCTATCGGATTCCTCATAGTGACCAGCAGACATAAATCCCAAGTAACTCAGAGAATATAGCTGTGCTTCCCCAGCAACGGCGCCAGAAAAAGGTCTTGATAACCCACAAGTATAGGGGATCGCAACAGTTTTCGAGGGTAGAGTATTCAACCCAAATTTATTGACTCGACTCAAGGGGAAGCGAAAGAATATTCTCAAGTATTAGCAGTTGAGTTGTCAATTCAACCACACCTGAAAGATTTAGTATCTGCAGCAAGGTATGAGTAGCAAAGTAGTATGATAGCAAGAGTAGCAACAGAGTAACAGTAGCGACAGTCACAGCAGTAGCGGCAAAGTAACAGTAGGAGCAGTAACAACAGTAGCGGCAAAGTAACATAGCAAGGACCAGTAGGAAAAACTCGTAGGCATTGGATCGGTGATGGATGATTATGCTGGATGCTATTCATCATGTAACAGTTATAACACGGAGAGATAAGTAACTAGCTCCAGTTCGACAATCTAATGTAGGCATGTATACCGTATGTAGTCATACGTTCTTAGGGAAAAGAACTTGCATGACATCTAATGTCCATCCCTCCCGTGGCAGCGGGGTCCTAATGGAAACTACGAGATATTAAGGTTCTCCTTTTAATAAAGAACCGGACCAATGCATTAACACTTGGTGAATACATGAACTCCTCATACTATGGTCATCTCCGGGAGTGGTTTCGGCTATTGTCACTCCGGGGTTGCCGGGTCATAACACATAGTAGGTGACTACAACTTGCAAGATAGGATCAAGAACACACATATCTTGGCGACAACATAATAGGTTCAGATCTGAAATCATGGCACTCGGGCCCTAGTGACAAGCATTAAGCATGGCAAAGTAGTAGCAACATCAATCTCAGAACATAGTGGATACTAGGGATCAATCCCCGTCAAAACTAACTCGATTACATGATAGATCTCATCCAACCCATCACCATCCACCAAGCCTACGATGAGATTACTAACGAACTGTGAAGAGCATCATGGAATTGGTGATGAAGGAAGGTTGATGATGACGATGGCGACGATCTCCCCTCTCCGGAGTCCAGAACGGACTCTAGATCTGTCCTCCAGGTGAAGAACAGGAGGTGGAGGCGCCTCCGTATGGTAAAACGCGATGAACTCTTCTCCTTGATTTTTTTCGGGCGAGACGGACTAAATAGAGCTGAAATTGGAGGCGGTAGAGCGTTGTGGGCCCCACAAGCCTGCCAGGCGCGGCCAGGGGGGCGCCTGGTGGGCTTGTGGGCTCACAACTCCACTTCCTCCGCTGATTCTTGCGCTAGTATTTTTCATAAATTCCAGCAAAGTTCTCCGTAAATTTTCAGGTCATTCCGAGAACTTTTATTTCTTTGCAAAAACAACACCATGGCAATTCTGCTAAAAACAACGTTAGTCCGGGTTGGTTCCATTCAAATCATGCAAATTAGAGTCCAAAACAAGGTCAAAAGAGTTCGGAAAAGTAGATACGACAGAGACGTATCATTGTACCGCTGCCATGGGCGGTTGTACCAGCCCGACACCGGTCACGGCTCTGTTTGAGTGCGATTGTTGGGCGGTGGTGGCCCAGTTGTACTGCTATATTAAATATAGTCGGTACTACCGGTGTTCCAAGGAGTTGTACCGCTTGGGACTTACCCACGCCCATCGACCGTGGTTGGTGGAACCTCACGGCCAAGTCTCTGTTTTGGTCCGTTTGTTGGGCGGTGGCTGGCCAATTGTTCCGCTAATTTAGGAATACTGGTTGTACCTCCCTCGCAACCGGTTGTACCGTCGAGTGTAAAAAGTGGATGTAACAGTTAGAGATTGGGGGGCGGGGGCCATATAAGGAGGGGTTTCTTCCTCCTCTCTCTCTCCACCATTAATGCACTCAAGCTTTCTTGCTCGATCTCTCTCCCTAGCCAGGCAAACTTGTTGTCTTGCTAGGGATTGAAGGAGGAGACCTAGACCAACACTTCCAACAAAATAAAATTGATCCCCCCAAGTTCTTGTGTGGATTGTTACTCTTGGGTGTTTGAGCACCCTAGACGGAAGTGGTCACCTCGCAGCCACATTCCATTCTGGTGAAGCTCTGTGGTTTTTTTGGGAGCCTCCAATTGAGTTGTGGAGAGAGCCCCAACCTTGTTGTAAAGGTCTGGTTGCCACCTTCAAGGGCACCACTTAGTGGAATCACGTCACTTCGCATTATGTGAGGGCATGAGGAGAATACGGTGGCCTTAGTGGCATCTTGGGGAGCATTGTGCCTCCACACCGCTCCAATGGAGATGTACTTCCCCTCAAAGGGAAGGAACTTCGGGAATACATCCTCGTCTTCATCGGTTCCACTTGTGGTTATTTCTTACGTTTACTTGTATTTACTTACTGCTTATTATTGTTGTTGTTAGAATCATATAGGTTGCTCACCTAGTTGCATATCTGGACAACATATTTGTTGCTAAACCTAATTTGTTTAAAGAAAAGCTTAATTTTTGTTAGTTGCATGTTCACCCCCTTCTAGTCAACCATATCGATCCTTTCAATTAGTATCAGAGCTAGGTTTATTTATAAAGGGTTTCACCACCCAAAGAGTATGGTTGACGATGGGGAATGAGTTGAGGAGGTGCCTGAGGGAGCTGCTACAAACTCGATCACGTGAGAGGAATTAAATGAGGTCATGTCCACGTTTAAATCCTCAGTGGCGATCGAAGTCAAAAACATGCTTAAGGATTTCCTTGATATTTACAAACCGCCTACCGACCAATTGTTGGTGGCTAATCCCACAACTTTAGATTCGGGGGGCAATTCCGAAAAGGAAAATGCTAGTAGTGAAAAGGATAAAACACCTCAAGGAACAAGTGGGGCAAATGCCTTTGCCTTTGTTCCTCCTCCCAAGGTCTACGAAGGATCGGTCCACCAACTACATATTATTAATATAGGTCCTCCACCAAAGCTTGTTAAGAATGATTTTGCTAACTATTTTTTTGCATCAGATCTCATTTGAACCACAGCTCAACAAAGCCCTCGAGACTCATTGAGCAGGGATACTACCCACATGATCCAAGAAACCTCACACCAAGAGAAGAGGCCGACAATTAGCTCAATCACTCTGCCTTGTTCATTCATCAAGCAACAGTACTTGTCGAAGACCTTCCTCACCTGCGTCCCTTCACTTGTACCAAAGATTGTTGGGAGCACATCATCTCCATGTACAAGGGAAGCTCTAGCATTCAACGATGCAACTATGAAGTGGTTCTGGATGAGGCCTATGAATTTGCCATGATCAAAGATGAGGACCCTCGTGAACTATATCGAAGAGTTACAACTCTTGTTGTTGCTCTTCAGGATCATGGAAGCAAATGTGTGGATGACACTTGGATTAAGCATAAGTTTCTCAAGGCCATCATGCCTTTCAACAACTCCATGTCCTCCGTCATCCGTCAAAGGTCGGACGTTCATTCCTTGTCTTAAAGTGATGTGTTGGATGAATTTATTGCCATGAACATTTTGAACAAGACTATTGACAATGCTCTTGCATGAGTTAAATGGTCAAGAAAATACTCCCACAACCTTGCTTTGAAGGCCAAGTCTGATTTGGAGGAAGATTAGGAATACAAAGAAGAAACTTGTCGTGAAGACACCAAGTATGCTTACCACGAGCACATGGCTCTTGCATCAAGACAGTTTTGGGGCAACAAGAAAAACTCAAGGCCCAACTTCTCCAAGAACAACTCAAATGGGTCCAAGGGAAAGCAACACATGAGAACTTGCTACAGTTGTGGCAATGTGAGTCGCTTTATGCCAGATTGTACTTATGAGCAGAGGGAAGACAATGGTGTCAACTCATTCGCAAAGACAAGACCAAGTATTTCCCAAACAAGAACAACTTCCCTAGGAAGATGCCCCCTAAGGTGTTGGTGGCTCAAGAAGAGTACATCTCCGATGAGGATGATGACAATGAGACAAGTGGTGAAGCAATGCAAATGGCCATGGTGGCAATTGCATTCTCTTCTCCAAGCAAGGTGTCTCTCTTCAAGGCCCCCAACAAGAACCGCATTGCCAAGTGCCTGATGGCCAAGGCATCCAACAAGGTAACATCTATCGCTCATACTACCAACATCAAAGCTACCATTTCCGCTACCATGGATAGCGGATATGAAAAGGAAGAGGTAGAGGAGGAGGAAAAGTCCTTTGGTAAATTCATCAGAAAACTCAAGGGTAAATCCAAGAAGCATTTTGTTGCTCTCTTGGAACAACTCGGTGAGGCTAATGACCTCACTGAACCTCATGAAGAAACTATCTCTACATTAGAAGGTCATAGTCGTGACTATGCCAATGGGATTGCAGATGTTTCTATTGCTCTTGAAAAAGAGCAAGGACTTCGTTTGATTCTTGAGGATTCATCTGACGATGACCTTGCTGAGTTAAAGAAAGATCTTGATCATACTCTTGTTCTTACCCGTGTGCTTCAATCCAAAATGAGTGCACTTGGGCTTGATCATGTTAGACTCAAGAAAGAGCTTGCAACACTTGACAAGGCTCACAAGGCCTTGAAGAGTGCTCATGTCTTTTTAAAAGAGTCTCATGCTCGGCTCCAAGTAAAATTCACTAAGTATATAGCCACTTTCTCTCCATTTGTTTAGTTTGATAATGTCCATGCTACTAACCCGTGTTGTGAGCATGCACATCTTGTGGAGGAGAACTCCAAATTAAAAGAGCAGCTTGAGAAAGGCCTTGTGACATGCATCCAAGGTGAAAAGAATCTTAATGACCTTTTGAGTAGTCAAAAGAAGTGGTTGCAAAGGAAGGAGTTGGATTTGCACCCAAGTCCAAGAAGAACAAGAAGAAGATGACCAAGCAACCCCCCGAGCTTATGGAAACCTTTGTTAAATCTGGGGAGGGTACTCATGAGAAGAAAAAGGACCAAGCTAAGGGTTGTAATGCCATGGAGATCAATACCCCTCTACCCAAAACAGCCGACGACTTTAACCCCTCTTATGTTTTGTGTCGTGCTAGTGATGGGAATGTTTTTTCTAAGTTTGTTGGTTCTTATGATGAGTACAGTGAATGGTTTATTTGGGTCCCTAAGACCCTTGTTACTAACATGAGAGGACCCATTAAAGAATGGGTACCGAAATCCAAGCATTGATCTTATGCAGGAGTTTGCTTCCGGTGGGGTGTCATGGTTCCTTGATAGTGGATCAACAAATCATATGACCGGAAGCAAGGACTTGGTGGTGGACTTTCATCCCGACCCATCCATTGCCACCCAAGTCTCCTTTGGTGATGACGCGATTACAAAGGTATTGGGTCTCGACAAGGTGGTAATTTCTTGGGACTTACCATTGAAAAGGTTATGCTTGTTGAGACCCTCGCATACAATTTACTTTCCGTTCATCAACTTGCACTTATGGGATTTAGTACTTTCTATGGAATTGAATTTGTGGCCCTTGTGTAGCAAGACTCTTAAAGTAGCCTTTGTTGGGCATGTCGAGAATGGTCTCTACGTGGTTAACTTTTCAGAGCGACCCACTAAGACCGCGACTTGCCTAAGGGATAAAGTTGACGTGGGATGGCTTTGGCAAAGCCAGCTAGCCCATGTCAATATGAGATCTTTGCAAAGTCTCCTCAAAGGGGATCACGTTCTCGGACTAACAAATGTGAGTTTCTCCAGAGATCGTGCTTGCAATGCGTGTATTGAAAGAAAGATTCATGAGACAACTCACTGCCCCACGACTATCATCTAGACGAAAAGGACCTTGGAGCTCCTCCACATGGATATCTTTGGTCCTCCATCCTATGATAGTCTTGGGGGAAGAAAGTATTGCTTGGTGATAGTGGATGGTTACTCAAGATATACCTGGGTATACTTTTTCAAGCGAAAGAGTGAGACTCAACAAACCGTCATCGACTTTGCTAATGAAGCTCAATGCCAACATAATGCAAAGATATTGATGATCAGAAGTGACAATGGATCCGAGTTCAAGAACTACACCCTAAATGAATTTCCGAGTGATGAAGTAATCAAGCATCAATACTATGCTCCTTACACTCAACAAAATGGTGTGGCAGAAAGGAAGAACCAGACGTTGATGGATGCGACAAGAACCATGATGGCGGAGTTTAAATCTCTGTATAACTTTTGGGCTGAAGCCATCAATACTGCATGTCGTGCAACCAATCGGCTCTACCTTCACAAAGGCTTGAACAAGGCTCCATATGAAATTCTTACCGGCAACAAGCTCAACCTCAAGTACTTCCGGGTGTTTGGCTGTAAGTGTTTCATTCTTAAGAAAGGTGCTTGTTTGTCTAAATTTGAACCTAGAGCTTGATACGTCTCCAACGTATCTATAATTTTTGATGGTTCCATGCTATTATGTTATCAACTTTGGATGTTTTATATGCATGAATATGCTATTTTATATCATTTTTGGGACTAACCTATTAACTCAGTGCCAAGTGCCAGTTTCTGTTTTTCCGTGTTTTTGACCTTTTTCAGAAAAGAATATTAAATAGAGTCCAAACGGAATAAAACCTGCGGGATGCTTTTTTCCATAACAGAAGATACGCGGGGGACTTGAGAACCAAGGCAAGAGACCTCGTGGGAGGTCACAAGCCCCCTAGGCGCGCCCTGGGGGGGTGCGTGGCAGGCTTGTGGGCCCCAAGTGGCTCCTTTGCCCTACCTCTTTCACCTATAAATTCTCTAAAATCCTGAAACCAAAGAAGAGAGCCACGAAAATACTTTTCCGCCGCCGCAAGCTTCTGTCTCCGCAAGATCCCATCTGGGGACCGTTCTGGTGCTCTGCCGGAGGGGGATTCAGACACGGATGGCTTCTTCATCAACACCATTTCCTCTCCGATGATGCGTGATTGGTTCACCACAGACCTTCGGGTCCATAGCTAGTAGCTAGATGGCTTCTTCTCTCACTTGGATCTTCAATGCAAAGTTCTCCATGATCTTCATGGAGATCTATCCGATGTAACTTTCTTTTGCAGTGTGTTTGTCGAGATCCGATGAATTGTGCATTTATGATCAGATTATCTACGAATACTATTTGAGTCTCCTCTGATCTCTTATATGCATGATTTCGTCTCCTTGTAATTCTCTTCAAGTTATGGGTTTCGTTTGGCCAACTTGATGTATAATTCTTGCACTAGGAGAAGTGCTTGGTTTTGGGTTCATACCGTGCGGTGTCCTCACCCAGTGACAGAAGGGGTAGCGAGGCACACATCGTGTTGTTGCCGTCAAGGGTAAAAAGATGGGGTTTATATCATATTGCATGAATTTATCCCTCTACATCATGTCATCTTGCTTAAGGCGTTACTCCGTTTGTTATGAACTTAATGCACTAGATGCATGCCGGATAGCGGTCGATGTGTGGAGTAATAGTAGTAGATGCAGAAAGTATCGGTCTACTTGTCTCGGGCGTGATGCCTATATGTATGATCATTGCCTTAGATATCGTCATGACTTTGTGCGATTCTATCGATTGCTCGACAGTAATTCATTCACCCATCGTAATACTTTCTATCATGAGAGAAGCCTCTAGTGAACACTATGGCCCCCGGGTCTACTTCACATCCTATATTCAGATCTACAAAAATACCAAAAATACTTTGTTGCACTTTTCACCTTCAGATCTCACCTTGCAAATAATCGTGAAGGGATTGACAACCCCTTTTTCGCGTTGGGTGCATGTTTGTTTGTTTTTGCGCAGATTCATTGGTGCCTCATCTTGATACTCCTACTGGATTGATACCTTGGTTCTCAAATTGAGGGAAATACTTATCTCTACTTTGCTGCATCACCATTTCCTCTTCAAGGGAAAACCAATGCAAGCTCAAGAGGTAGCAGAGCTCAAGAGGGCATATTTGGTTGTTATGCTTCAAACTCTCGCGCTTACGTGTCCTCAACATGTCCTCAAGACTCATTGAGGAGACGTGTAACGTGGAGTTTGATGAAAAAAGGAGGAGATAGTCTCACATCAACTAGGCGTATCAACGGGCTATGGAGATGCCCATCAATAGATATCAATGTGAGTGAGTAGGGATTGCCACGCAACGGATGCACTAGAGCTTATAAGTGTATGAAAGCTCACAAAAGAAACTAGTGGGTGTGCACCCAACTTGCTTGCTCACGAAGACCTAGGGCAATTTTGAGGAAGCCCATCATTGGAATATACAAGCCAATTTATATAATGAAAATTTCCCACTAGTATATGGAAGTGACAACATAGGAGACTCTCTGTCATGAAGATCATAGTGTTATTTGAAGCACAAGTGTGGAAAGAGCATAGTAGCAATTGTCCCTTCTCTCTTTTCTCCCATTTTTGTGGGATCTTTGGCCTCTTTATATATATATATATATATATATATATATATATATTTGGTGGGCATCTTTGGCCTCTTTTTTGTAAATGGGCTTCGCTGGCCTCTTTTATTTCCTCACATGGGACAATGCTCTATGAATAATGATCATCACACTTACAACTCAATACTTAGAGCAATATGAAATGCCTTCGGTAGTGTACCGTG
This sequence comes from Hordeum vulgare subsp. vulgare, assembly GCF_904849725.1. Taxonomy (NCBI): domain Eukaryota; kingdom Viridiplantae; phylum Streptophyta; class Magnoliopsida; order Poales; family Poaceae; genus Hordeum; species Hordeum vulgare. Next base: position 292,209,623 of record NC_058520.1, on the reverse strand, counting down.
GCAATGATCTAGCATAGCAATGACATCAAAAAACGGACAAGCCATGGAAACATCATGCTAGCTATCTTACGATCATGCAATGGCAATATGGAAGTGGTGGCATATGTCATGAGACGGAACGGTGGTAGTTGCATGGCAATATATCTCGGCATGGCTATGAAAATGCCATAATAGGTAGGTATGGTGGCTGTTTTGAGGAAGGCTATATGGTGGGTGTAATGCACCGGCGAAAGTTGCGCGGTACTAGAGAGGCTAGCAATGGTGGAAGGTGAGAGTGCGTATAATCCATGGACTCAACATTAGTCATAAAGAACTCACATACTTATTGCAAAAGTCTATTAGTCATCGAAACAAGGTACTACATGCATGCTCCTAGGGGAAAGGTTGGTAGGAGTTAACCATCGCGCGATCCCGACCTCCACACAAAGGATGACAATCAATAAATAAATCATGGTCCGACTTCATCACATAACGGTTCACCATACGTGCATGCTACGGGAATCACAAACCTTAACACAAGTATTTCTAAAAATACACAATTACTCACTAGCATGACTCTAATATCACATATTCATGTCGCAAAACTATTACAAGGAATCAAACATATCATATTCAGTGATCTACAAGTTTTATGTAGGATTTTATGACTGACCATGTGAATGACCAACTCCTGTTAACTCTCTAAATAGGTATAAGTGAAGCATGAGAGTTTAATTCTTTCTACAAAAGATATGCCCCGCTCTAACAAATATAAGTGAAGCAAAAGAGCATTCTACAAATGGCGGTTTTCTATGTGTAGGGAAACAGGCAATCCAAACTTCAAAAGATATAAGTGAAGCACAAGAAGCATTCTATAAAGCCAACCAAGGACTATCTCATACCAACATGGTGCATAAAATAAAAAGGAAAAATAAACACAAAAGATGCTCCAAGCATTTGCACATATCATGTGACGAATTAAAATATAGCTCCGAGTAAAATTACCGATAGATTGTAGACGAAAGAGGGGATGCCTTCCGGGGCACCCCCAAGCTTAGACGCTTGAGTCTTCCTTGAATATTACCTTGGGATGCCTCGGGCATCCCCAATCTTAGGCTCTTGCCTCTCCTTATTCCTTCATCCATCGTTCTCTCACCCAAAACTTGAAAACTTCAATCACACAAAACTCAACAAAACTTCGTGAGATCCATTAGTATAATAAAATAAATCACCACATCAAGTACTGTTGTGAACTCATTCTAAATTCACATTAGCATTATATCTACTCTAATGCAACTTCACCATGGTTCATAACCCCCGATACTACCCATAGATTCATCAAAATAAGAGAACAATGCATAGAAAACAGAATCTGTCAAAACAGAACAGTCTATAGCAATCTGTATATTCCGTATACTTCTGATATCTCAAAAAATCTGAAAACTTACGAACGTTTGATAAATTTGCATATCAATCAACAGCAAAAAGAATCAACACAAAATCTCTTCCAGAATAAAAACGAAAGTTAATTTCGTGAGCAGAAAGTTTCTGTCTTTTCTCAGCGTGATCAAACAACTATCACCCAAACTAATCGTAAAGGCTTTACTTGGCACATTATTTTTAAAAACACAAAGAAATTGTACAAGGGGATAATTATTTTTGTGAGAAACTTCTATGAAAAATTCTACATTGTTTCCATGAGCATGAACACAAGTGTTCAAGGTCGACCCTCACTTCCGCAATGCATCACCTTTCAATCGCTTCTCTTTTTGAAAAAGTTTTAAGTTCCACTCTATTTTTTTTTGTTTTTAAACTAAATAAAAGCACTCAACAGAAATAAATGACTCTCTAAAACTTCCGGGTTGTCTCCCAGGCAGCGCTTTCTTTAAAGCCATTAAGCTAGGCATAAAGTGCTCAAGTAATGGATCCACCCGGATCCCAAGGTATATCAAAGCCAATTTTAATTAGCAATGATTTGAAATTTAGTAGTGAGCACAAGGTAACATATATCATGCAATGACGAAGTCAAACTCTCTTCCTATGCATTGGCATGTCATAAAAGAATAATTCATGCACATCAAGTAAAGGCCAATACATAGCATAAGCAGTTTCTTGCAATTTTATCGTATTGGAAACATAGAGAGGTGGAGATGTAGTTCCTCTCTCATAATAACTGCAAGTAGGAGCAGCAAGCACATGCATATTATATTCATCAAAATCATCATGTTTAACATAAGGAACTATAGCTAGCTCATCTTCATAAGCATCATTCACATTGGCATCATGGCCACAAGCATAGCAAGCATCAAGTTCATAAAAAAGGGATATCTCAAATGAATCCAAGGGATCATAGCATTCATCCTTCGATAAGAATGAAGGGAAATTAAATAATGTATCAGTAGAAGAGTTACTCTCATTAGAAGGTGGAGACGGGTAGCTAGTGCGCTCTTCCTCCTTTTGTTCTTCTCTCTCCTCTTCATCTTTTTCATCTAATGAGCTCACAATTTCAGCATTTTCTTCTTCCATAGTTTCCTGCAAAATAATAGTCTCTTCTTGGGCAGCATAGGATTTATCCTTAAATCTTTCAATATGGACATTATATTCATAATTAGTATAACAATAACGAAACATAGCCAAATTTTCAGATCGGTAAGGAGCATCATCATTATCATCACACCTTTTAAACATAGCCTCAATTTCATAAGCACCCATAAAAGCAACAAACTCTTCTATTTGATCCACATCATAGTAATCATATATACCATTAGCATAAGAAGCCAAGGTTCTATGATCATTAAACTCACAAGAAAAGGGAAGGTGTGGAGCCTTCATCCTAGAGCAACAAGTAACACCATATCTCTTGCATAGTTCCCAAGCATACCATTTCAACAAATGGATTTGATCCCATAAAAGTTTCCCTTTTTGAGTCAAGCGATAATCCCTAAAGTATTCACGTTGATCTAACATGTATCCCATTATATAATTGAATGGGCTTTCTCAAGATTATTAAAGAAGTGCATAATGTTTTCCACATAACGAGCCTCGAGGGTTTTAGGAGGTTCCCCATCTCCATGAGTAGCAAGTACACCTAATTTTTTTGGTATTTCCTGTTCCATATCCATAACTAAAGATATAAAACAACTTAGAATAGCAAATAAATCTACTTAGTGATAAAGCAAACAAGCACACACGAGGATATTCACCCCACGCTCTTGCTCCCCGGCAACGGCGCCAGAAAAAGGTCTTGATAACCCACAAGTATAGGGGATCAATTGTAGCCTTTCTCGATAAGTAAGAGTGTCGAACCCAACGAGGAGCTAAAGGTAGGACAAATATTCCCTCAAGTTCTATAAACCACCGATACAACTCTACGCACACTTTACGTTCGCTTTACCTAGAACAAGTATGAAACTAGAAGTACTTTGTAGGAGTGATAGGATAGGCTTGCAAGAAAGTAAAGAACACGCAAATAAAACTAGGGGCTGGTTAGATAAAGAAACAACTACGAGTGTCTAAAGAGTGTGGAAAAGTGGTGGTAGGAGTTGCGGAATTGTCCCTAAGCAATTGACTACGTTACTAGATCGATAGCAAGTATCATGTGGGAGAGGCCTCTGCTAGCATGTCATCCCTTACTTGGAATTCTATGAACTTATGATTGGAACTATTAGCAAGCATCCGCGACTACTAACATTCATTAAGGTAAAACCCAACCATAGCAATAAGATATATTGGCCCCCCTTCAATCCCATATGCATCAATTTCTATGCTAGGTTTGAAGCTTCTGTCACTCTAGCCTGCCAATACATAGGACTATCAATATACAACTAACCGTATGGTGTGATCCACGCGCGCGATCATATGATGGGCACCAAAGGACATCAACATAACCACAAGCAAATTAAACCAATCATAGCAATTCATCAATCACCGATAGGACAACGATAATCTACTCAGACATCATAGGATAGCAACACATCATTGGATAATAATATGTAGCATAAAGCACCATGTTCAAGTAGAGGGTACAGCGGGTTGAGGGAGAGTGAACCGCTAAATATAGATGGGGGAAGATGATGGAGATGTTGGTGAAGATGAGTGAGGTGTTGGTGTAGATCGCCGTTACACGATGATGTCCCAGGCGGCGTTTCGGCGCCGTCGGGAGAGAGGGGGAGAGAGCCCCCCTCCTTCTTCATCTGCCTTGACCTCCTCCCTAGATGGGAGAAGGGTTTCCCCTCTGGTCCATGGTCTCCATGGCGGCGGAGGGGCGAGAGCCCCTCCGAGATTGGATCTATCTCTCTGTGTCCTTCTGTTTCTACGCTCCCAGATTCTTGCGTTTCATCGTTTCTTAAATTCCCGGAGATCCATAACACCGATTGGGCTAAAAGTTGAACACGATTTTCTTCCGGATATTATCTTTCTTGGGGCGAAAGAAGGGCTCTAACGGCCTTAAGGAGTGGCCACAAGCCCCCCTGCCACGGGCCCACCCCCTAGCCATGGCGACAGGGCTTGTGGGCACTCCGTGCATCGCCTCACGTTGATTCTTCTTCCCAAAAATCATAAATATTCCAAAAAAAATCCACGTAAGTTTTTATTACGTTTGGACTTTGTTTGGTATGGATATTCCGCGAAACAAAAAATATGCAACAAACAGGAGCTGGCACTGGGCACTCGATCAATATGTTAGTCCCAAAAATAGTATAAAAAGTTGCCAAAAGTATATGAAAGTTGTAGAATATTGGCATGCAACAATCAAAAATTATAGATACGACGGAGACGTATCAGCATCCAAGACAAACCATTATAAGCTCCTAGCTAAGTAAGCATGGCATAAGCAACTATGATCTCTAAGTTGTCATTGCAAACGTGTTTCTCTCACAACAAAGCTGAGCTAGGAACAGTGAGCTAGTCATATTTACGAAAACAAAATAGACCGAGTTCATACCAGCTTTTCCAGGCTCACTCACTTCATCATATATCGTCATTATTGCCTTTCACTTGCACGACCGAATGATGTGAACAATAATAAGCGTGCTCGTGCATTGGACTACGCTGGAATCTGCAGGCAAACACAAAGGAGAATAGAAGGTAATATGGATCTTTGAAAGCTAAACAGGTATGCATGCAAGAGCCACTAAACATTGTAACCAATATCTTCTACCTTGACCCAAAGAAAAAGAAAACTATCAACACGGGAAGGCTCCCAACAAGCAAAAGAAGAAAAGAAAATATTTTTGGTTTTTCTCAAACTAGACAGACACACGAAAAGAAAATGAGAAAAATAAAATAAACTAGCATGGATGATACAGTGGCAAAGTGTAAACACCGGCTAACAAAGTGAAATCATAAGCAAGAATGTAAAGTCGGTGAGAACACGTACTCCCCCAAGCTTAGGATTTTGGCCTAAGTTGGTCTACTCCCAAGGAGGGAAATAACCAGCTCCGGGGTACTTTTCCACGGGACGCTAAAACAGAAAACAGGGAAAACTAAACTAAATCTATCATTTTTCTTATAAGCAACCTAAAGTTAAAGCTTGGAACAGAGGTTTGTGACTCCTCGATTCATCCATCTCATGGTTATCGAAAGAAATCCGTCAATGAGGTTGATCAAGTCTCCTCGACAAACTTTTTGAATTGCAAAAGAAGACGTAGAATTTCCGAATAGTCACTAGGTCACCTCAATGGAGATGTGTATCTCCCGAACAAGCAAATCATACTTCATCTTGACACGAGGAATAGGGCATTCAAAGCTCCCAATAAGAATCGATGAATTTTTTTCGATAGCATTGATGCAATGTACTCGATATTGTTTCTTCGGAAAGTGCACCGTATGCTCATTACCGTTGACATGGAAGGTGACATTGCCTTTGTTGCAATCTATAACAGCCCCTGCAGTGTTTAAAAAGGGTCTTCTGAGGATGACCGCCATGGCATCATCCTCGGGAATATCCAAGATAACAAAGTCTGTTAAGATAGTGACGTTAGCAACCACAATAGGCACATCCTCGTAAATGCTAATAAGGAAAGCAGTTGATTTGTCGGCCATTTGCAGAGAGATTTCAACGTGTGTCAACTTATCCAGTTCAAGTCTACGGTAAAGAGAGAGAGAGGCATAACACTAACACCGGCTCCAAGGTCGCATAAAGCAGTTCTAACGTAGTTGCCTTCAATGGAGCAAGGTATAGTGGGCACGACGGGATCACCTAGTTTCTTAGGAGTTCCACCCTTGAAGGTATAACTAGCAAGCATTGTGGAAATCTCAACCTCACGTACCCTCCTCTTATTAGTCACAATATATTTCATGTACTTAGCATACAGAGACATTTTGAGCATATCTGTCAAATGCATTTACAGAAAGACATGTCTGATCATCTCAATGAATCGCTCAAAATCCTCATCATCCTTTTTCTTGGATGGTTTGGGAGGAAAGGGAATAGGTTTCTAAACCCATGGTTCCCTTTATTTACCATGCTTCCTAGCAGCGAAGTCATTCTTATCATATCTCTTAGTCTTAGGCTGTGGGTTATCAAGATCAACAGGTTCAATCTCCACATCCTTATCATTGCTAGGTTGAGCATCTTCATGAACATCCTATTGATATCATCATTAGGCTCATGTTCATCACCAGATTGTGTTTCAGCATCAGAAACAGAGGCATCGTTTGGACTCTTAGGTGTAGCAGCAACACGGTTGCTAGCGTGCAAGTTCCTATCATCTTTCTTCTTCTTCCTAGGATGACTAGGTGCATCAGTGCTAACTCCTTGAGAATCTTGTTCATTTCTCTTCGGATGACCCTCAGGATACAAAGGTTCCTGGGTCATTCTACCGCCTCTAGTAACGACTCTAACGGAATTGTCATTCAACTCATTGAGCAAGTCATTCTGAGCTTTAAGTACTTGTTCTACCTGAGTAGTAACCATAGAGGCATGCTTACTCAGAAGCTTAAGATCATTGACATTTCTGTCCACACAAGCACTTAAATGACTAAGCATACGAGCATTCTTTTCCAATTGTCTGCTAACATAATCATTGAAACTTTGTTGTTTAGCAACGAAGTTATCAAATTCATCCATGCATAAGCTAGCAGGTTTATCAAAAGGAATATCACTCTCATCAAACCTACGCAGATAATTTACTTCTACTACCTGTATTGGTTTATCGAGACCATGGATCTCTTCGATAGGTGGTAGATTTTTGACATCTCCAGATTTAATGCCTTTCTCTCGCATAGATTTCTTGGCTTCTTGCATATCTTCAGGACTGAGGAATAGAATACCTCTTTTCTTCGGAGTTGGCTTAGGAGGTGGTTCGGGAATAATCCAAGCATTCTCATTGCACAAGATGTTATTCAATAGAATCTCAGCTTGTTCTATGGTTCGTTCCCTAAAAACACTAGCGACACAACTATCTAGGTGGTCTTTAGAAGTATCGGTAAGTCCATTATAGAAGATATCAAGTATTTCATTCTTCTCAAGAGGGTGATCAGGCAAAGCATTCAGTAGCTGGACGAGCCTCCGCCAAGCTTGTGGGAGACTCTCTTCTTCAGCTTGAGCAAAGTTGTATATTTCCTGCAAGGTAGCTTGCTTCTTATGGGCAGGGAAATATTTTTCAGAGAAGTAGTAGACCATATCCTGGGGGCTACGCACACAACCAGGAGCAAGAGAAGTGAACCAAGTCTTAGCATTATCCTTTAGCAAGAAAGGAAACAACTTGAGCATATAGTAATGGCAGATCTTTTCCTCACTAGTGAATAGGGTGGCTATATCATGCAATTTGGTAAGATGGGCTACAACCGTTTCAGACTCATAACCGTGAAAAGGATCAGATTCGACCAGAGTGATTAACTCAGGGTCGACAAAGAATTCATAATCCTTATCGGTCACAAAGATAGGCGAAGTAGGAAACTCTGGGTCATATTTCATCCTAGCGTTCAGAGATTTTTCTTTCCACTTGCGCATAAGTTTCTCAACATCATAGCTGTCCTTACACGCAAGAAAATCCCCAGCTATCTCTCCCTCCATAACATAGCGCGTATCACGCATAACAGGCAATTCAGGCATAGTAGCAGATTCTACTTCAATAGTATCAACAGTTTCAGAAGTATCATCACATCTAGCAGCAACTCTAGAAATATGTGCATCAAGGAATGCACCAAGTGACAAAGCAGTATCAGGCATAGTATCAAGCATAGCATCATCAAGCATAGTATCAAGCATAGCATCATCAAGCATAGTATCAAGCATAGCATCATCAAGCACAGTATCAAGCATAGCATCATCGGGCATAGTATCAAGCATAGCATCACCAGGCATAGTATCAAGCATAGCATCATGGGCAGCAGAAGTATCATCATCAAAAACAGGCGACACATCAAGATTTCTAGCAGGAGACAAAGATGCAAACTTACTCATAACTGAAGGTGAATCAAGTGCAGAGCTAGATGGCAGTTCCTTACCTCTCCTCGTAGTGGAAGGCAAGATTTTAGTTCTTGGATCTTTCAGATTCCTCATAGTGATCAGCAGATGTAAATCCCAAGTGAATCAGAGAATATAGTTGTGCTTCCCCGGCAACGGCGCCAGAAAAAGGTCTTGATAACCCACCAGTAGAGGGGATCGCAACAGTTTTTGAGGGTAGAGTATTCAACCCAAATTTGTTGGTTCGCCAGAGGGGAAGCGAAAGAATATTCTCAAGTATTAGAAACTGAGTTTGTTAGATTCAATCACACCTGAAAGATTAGTGTCTGCAAGCAAAGTATCAGTAGCAAAGTAGTATGATAGCAACGGTGCCAGAAATAGATTTGTTGATGGCAGACTATTCCTAACTGTTGTATCAATGGCGCCAGTAGTTTGCACGTGGGCGAGTAACTATTCTTCCCTGACAACAGTGTCGGAAAAGATCTTTCAACAAGTAACAGTGAAGTAGCAAGGAACAACGGTAGCAGCAGCAGCAGAGTAACAACAGTAGCAATAGTAGTAGCAGCAAAGTGGCCCAATCCCTTTTGTAGAAAGGGACAGCCCTAGACAAAGTAACGTAGCAAGGACCAGTAGTAAAAGACTCGTAGGCAGTGGATCGGTGATGGATGAGTATTACGGATGTGATTCATCATGTAACAACTATAACACGGAGAGATATGTAACTAGCTCCCGTTCGTCAATCTAATGTAGGCATGTATTCCGTATGTAGTCATACGTGGTTAGGGAAAAGAACTTGCATGACATCTATTGTCCATCCCTCCCGTGACAGCGGGGTCCTAATGGAAACTATGGGATATTAAGTTTCTCCTTTTAATAAAGAACCGGACCAACGCATTAACACTTGGTGAATACATGAACTCCTCATACTATGGTCATCTCTGGGAGTGGTTCCGGCTATTGTCACTCCTGGGTTGCCGGGTCATAACACATAGTAGGTGACTACAACTTGCAAGATAGGATCTAAAACACACATATATTGGCAATAACATAATAGGTTCAGATCTGAAATCATGGCACTCGGGCCCTAGTGACAAGCATTAAGCATAGCCAAGTAGTAGCAACATCAATCTATAACATAGTGGATACTGGGATCAATTCCCGTCAAAACTAACTCGATTACATGATAGATCTCATCCAACTCATCACCGTCCAGCAAGCCTACGATGAGATTACTCACGAACGATGAAGAGCATCATGGAATTGTCGATGGAGGAAGGTTGATGATGACGATGGCAACGATTTCCCCTCTTCGGAGCCCAAAACGGACTCCAGATCTGCCCTCCAGATGAAGAACAGGAGGTGGCGGTGCCTCCTTATCATAAAACGCGATGAATCCTTCTCTCTGATTTTTTCCGGGCGAGACGGAATAAATAGAGCTGAATTTGGGGGCGGTGGTGCCACGTGGGCCCCACAAGCCCTCACGGCGCGGCCTAGGGGGGTGGCCACGACCTGTGGGCTTGTGGCCCACTGGCACGCCCCCTCCGGTGGATCTTTGCGCAGGTATTTTTATTTTATTCTAGAAAAATCTCCGTAAATTTTTAGGACATTCCGAGAAATTTTATTTCTGCACAAAAACAACACCATGGCAATTCTGCTGAAAACAGCGTTAGTCCGGGTTAGTTCCATTAAAATCATGCAAAATAGAGTCCAAAACAAGGGCAAAAGAGTTCGGAAAAGTAGATACGACGGACACGTATCACTTCCCTCCAAGGAAGTGAACATCGTCATACATTCTCGTCTCTTGGAGTTGCAGTTATCCCTAACCCTAACTCTCTACTTGTGGTTATTTGTCTTGTTTATATTTCTTATTGTACTTGTATTACTTGTTCTTAACTCTATAATTAATTGTTGTCTTGCTTAGTACGCATAGCACGACTACCATCTTTGCAATTGTTAAGACTCACCTTCATATTCTGCATTATTGCCTAAAATAGCTAAGAAACAATTAAAATTTGTAATTGTACCTATTCACCCCCCTCTAGGTCCATCTCGATCCTTTCAATTGGTATCAGAGCCTCGTGCTCTAATTTAGTGGCTTAACCGCCCTAGAGCGAGATGGATAAGCATGGAACCCGTTGCCTGCTCCTCCTCTTGAAGGAGGAGCTTCATCCATGGACGAAGGGAGATCTTTCACTTCAGAAGATCTTGAATAGGTCCTCGCTAAGAAGAAAGAGCAGCATGATGCTTATATTGAGGCTTTGGTGAAAATGAGGTTGGAAGCACTTGGTGTGAAAATTAGACCATCGGAAAACCCAACCGGTGAGTTAAAACAATCAACTGCATCCATTCCTAATTCTGGCCAACAACCTCCATCTTACAACAACACCGGTGTTCCGTGGCTATATGCTAAACCTAGAGTGGAGAAATCTATGTATAATGTTGGGGGAAATCCTCCTTTACTTGATGACACTGTCGATTTTTATTTGTGGAGCTTTTATGCAGGATCATCTTAGGTTTGGCAACGATGAGATGCTAGAGATCTTGGAGAAAGGTTACAACCCCATGAACCCCAAGGGTCTCACACCGGGTGAAGTATATGACAAACACCTCAATGACACCGCGATCATGCTCATAAGAAAAGGCATGTCTTACAAGCAGAAAATGCCATACATTCACTTATCAAATGCAAAAGAACTCTGGGATATCATTGTGATGACCAAGACATGAACATCCTATCTTCGTCTTGCACAATATGAGATTGCAAAAGGAGCATTGCAATACTTCTGCATGGAGAAAGTAGAGAACCCCAAGCATCTTCTTGAAAGATTGATGACACTTGCCGCCGACATAAAATCGTATGATTGTGACAAGAGTCAAGATGGATTCGATCCGAGGAACGGTTTCTCGTGGATAAACTTCTAAATGCTCTTGCCCCAGACCACCATCAAATGGTATGGGACATAAGGAGAGAACATGGTTTTTAGGACATGTCTCCTGATGATGTTATCTCTACCTTCCAACTATTCAAAGAATCAAAGGCCAATTCTACAAGGCATCTTGCCATGCATGGCTCCTCATCACCCAAGTCAAATATTGCCTTGAAGGCCAAACATGTGAAGGATGATGATGATGTCACTCAAGAAGAAGAGGAGGATGAAGAGGAAGGCTGTGAAGATGAATCAGATGACGGGCTCTCATATGAAGACATGGCTCTCTTTGTCAAGAAGTTTAGTGCTAGGAAATTCAAGGGAAGGTTCCAAAATAATAAAGTAAGGACTTGTTACTATTGTGAAGAAACCAACCAATTCTCAAATGAGTGTCCCCATGAGAAAAGAGAAGACAAACCAAGATTTACGAAGACCTTGGTGAAGAAGAAGTTTCCTAACCCATTAAACTCCAAGTTCAGAAAAAGAGATGGGAAGGCAATGGTTGCTCAAGATGAATCCGACCCCGATGATGTTGGGGGTGTTGCACGCGTAGCAAAAGACACCCAAAACACATTAAGACTGGTCAACAAAGTTGGAGATGTTGTGACACACAACTACATGAAAGACTACAAAGGTAATGCACACAAATGCCTCATAGCTCAAGATGTGATGGAAGATGATGAGGGTCAGGCATCTTCAGACAAGGTGAAGGTAACTCCACGACCTAATTTTTTTCTATTTTCCTCCAACACATCTAGTGATGAATATCTTGATGCTGGGGATCATGATCATGAAACTAAAATGAGTGATGGTATGTTTGCTCCGGGTGCTATGCGAGCGCGGGTGGAAGGAGTGGAAACCCCGAGCTCCGCATCACCCGGCCGACACACCTCCTTGGAACGCCGCGCTACTGTCGAGGGCGTGATATGGGGATTCGGCCAGGCCTCCGAGGATTACTCCGACCAACGCACATCTCCGGAGTGCTGCATGGTCGTCGAGGACACGTCCGAGGCCCCGAACCGCCACTTCACGCACTACTGGAATCTGCTGGTTTGCCGACAGCCAGAGCTGACGGCAAATGACAGTTTAACTGATGGCAAAGGCTTTGCCGTCAGTGTGCTGTCGGCAAATGTACCGACCAAGATTTTATCGGCAATCACCTTCTTTGCCGTCAGCTGAAGGTCGACCGACGGCAAAGACTTTTCCATCAACTTTGTGGCACGGGCTGACGGCAAAGAGCAGTGGCGGCAACGGCGCAGGCTGAGCCCCATTAGAAGGTTAACGGCAGGCTTTGCCCACAGCCGTAGCAAAGCTGACGGCAAAGCCAAAACCCCTGGGTCCCCTAGGCCCCCTCTTTGCCCACAGCCGTAGCAAAGCTGACGGCAAAGCCGAAACCCCTGGGTCCCCTTGGTCGCCTCTTTGCCGACAGCTGGAGCACAGCTGACGGCAAAGCCGAAAATCTAGGAAAATTTGGTATTCCCAGAGTTGTCAGGATACACAGGCTGCCGCCACGTGTCTTCTTTGCCGTCAGTCCACCGACGGCAAAGCCGTTGCCGTCAGTAAGCTGTAGGCAAAGACCCTCTCTGCTTTTTTTCATATTTGTTTTCTATTAATTCCCTGCATTTGCAAAACATAGATACAAACAACAACATATATATATTTGCCCAGCCCCTAAACAACACCACAAGTGCATCACAAAGTGCAAACAGCACAACACAAGTGCAAACAACACGAATATATGTAATTAAAGTGCAAACAAGATCACAAAGTATTACAAAGCATCACAAGTGCATCCACAAATACAATTGCATTACAAAGTTCATCTAAGACTACACAAGTGCATTACAAAGTCCCTCGAGCATCCATCCATATGCCATGCTGCTTTATCAAAATCTGCATAATGAGAAATAAGTTAGAAGAAGAATACAATAAGAAAGAAGTTATCTAAATTAAGCTAAGCAATTAGAAGAAGAAGTGGAAGAAGAATAAGAAGAAGAACAAGAAGAAGAAGTGGAAGAAGTGGAAGAAGAAGAAGAAGAAGATAGAGAAAAAGAAAGAAGAGAAGTTATCTTTTTCTCCTCTTTCTTCTTCTCTTATTTCTTCATCTCTTGTTTGTTCTTCTCTTCTGGTTTCTTTTAAAACTTTCTAAACTAATTATGTCATTTTTGAGCTCTAATATCAACTAGAATTTACTAAGCTAACTAAACCATGGCTAATATCAACTAGAATTTACTAAGCTAACTAAAGCATGGCATAATCTAAGTTGATCTAAACAATAAGAAGAATAAGAAGGAGAGGAATAACTTAACGAATGCCAAGAAACAGAGGAGAAGCTCCATCTCCGTTGGTCGCTGGGTTGCTAGGGCTCTCACCAGGAGAAGTAAAGGGATCGTGGGATTCAACTCTGGAATGATGCTGCAACAAGGCAAGAGTTAAAATATGTGGTTAGCACGGCGACAGACAATGGTATAAGACCGTGCAAGGTTGGTCATTGAAAGGGAACTCACCATTCCCACCGGAGAAGGCATCGGCGGAGGGGGCGACAAACCTTGCTTCTCACACATAGCCTGCAAATTAGTTTTCGAGGAGTCAAAGAAATAGCCTTGTTGCGTCTCACACATAGCCTTGCTTCTCACACAGCTGACTTACCGCAACGAAGTCGTGCATGGCCTTCGCATGGGCATTATTGAGTGTCCTCTCCTCCTCAAGCAACCTCTGCGTATTCCGGTCCCTCTCCTCCAACAAGAGCCTGATGGCCTCCCTCTCCTTCATAAGTGCGGCCTGCAACCACTCCTCAAAAGGAATTTTCATCATCCATCCAGGGACAAAAGAACGAAAGAAATAATGAAGAAAACTAACCTCGATGGCAAGATCAACTGGCCTCGCGCGTTGCCGTATTACAGGAGCGGAGCTCGTTTGCCTCGACTTGATCTGAGATAGAGTCTTAGTGATAGGGACAAAGCCATCACACATGGCCAGCGTGCCATGACTCTTACCGCCACCAGAGATCATTAACGCCTCTGGATCGATAGTATTCTAGATCGGGTCAAAGTCAGGCCCGCGCAGCTATTTGACCACCTCAGAATAAGACGTCATCTTGTTGTAGGCGGACAGGCTTGTGTACGCCGACGGCCCGTCCCCCTCAAAATATGCCTTCGCCGTCTTGTACGAGCCCTTATGGGCCATGGTAAACGCGGCGTATCCCTCAGGCTCGGGCTGGTTATTGTGTTTGGCCTACACGAAAAGACAAAGAATTAGTACAACAAAAATCATGAACGAACGAATTATTGATGAAACAAAACAAGGCACACATACCCATTTTTTGGCGTATTGCTTGATGTTGGCATTGCCTTGGTGGTGTGGCACACCAACCAATTGGGCACGACGGTCCTTGGCCATAGTGTGCGTGCTCAACCAAGCCTCTGTGCACCACCTGTCCACTATCATCTCCCAACAATCCACTTATCGGCCAACCATCTCGGGGGCACCTATGAATGTAAGTTAATGAAGAATGAAACTAAGTATTATAACTAAATAGACCTAACTAGCCCTAAGAATTGATCTTTGGAATGTACATACCTCCATGTACTCGGTCTTATCAAGGAAAATCTTTCAACATTCAGTCTTTGTATTCGGCTCCCCTTGCTTGGCGTACCAATCTCGAACAGCCTGAACACGCAGCTCGTGCCTCGTGTTTTCAATAAACTCTTGCACTCTTTCACGAGGTTCTTCTTGGCCGCCTCCTCCGTCCCCTCCTCGACCCTAAAGTAACTCTGCAATTATGCCAAATAAATGCACAGATGAATAGTGAAATGATTGGGAAGGAAATAACAATATATAACATTGTATACTTTTTATTGGGTAAAATAATAGTTACCCAAAAATCAGCCAACACCTTGTCGGCCATGCTCACGCAAACAACACCATTGACATGTGTGTTTTCCGGGAGCAGAGCGGCTTGGTAGTGCTCCCACTTGAGTCCTGGCTTGGGAACCATACCCTCACCGGCCAACTGCACTATCCCGGGGAAGTGCTCCCTAAGTAAAGCACCAAGGGGGCAGTTTGGATTCCGGGTATTCTGCGGGTAATCCCACCCCCTACATAATGATAAGGCTAAGACATTAGCTAATTGGTGAAATATAATGATATAAGGTACACAATATATATCAACTTACTTCTCGCCATCTGGCTTAATGAACGCCCTGTGCTGCAACTCCAATCGGTCTGGAACTCGTGTCATACCACGTTGGTAGACCGACTTGCTGGCAGCCCTCTCAGCTATTTAGCCACATTAGAAAACGCCATTTCCACAAATTCATAGGTTTTGCTCAACCATTCATCGGTCATATCTCTCTGACTATGGTGACCGGTGTACATCCATTCATGATCAGTCATTCTGGCAAGCTAGCTACATAGTATCCACATATAAAACAATATAAATTATCAATTCATCAAGTATGTTAAATTAATTATGGCCATTTTTTAATCATGGTTAATACATTGGGATGCACGGCATGCACACCTACCAGCTACTAGGTAAAGATGGGTCCTAATCCCACCCGAGTATGTGTAGATTGGGTCATTTCCCCATGCTCTGCTCCCGACCCAACACAAAATTTCGGCAGCACCTCCCCGCTGTTCTCCTGATACATGTCTCGGCAACTAACCTAGAGGATGTGTACCCGGAGAACAACAAGGAGGAGCTGTCGAAACTCTGCATGGGATCCAGAGAAAGCGTGGGAAATGACCCAATCTACACATACCCGGGTTGTCCATGGATAACGTTGGACAATTCGAAAAAATCACCGTTATAAATATGCAAATGCATGCATATTTATGACAGGAACCCTTTCGAACGGGAGACGCATATTGGTTACGCAACACCTTTGCATTTTAATACTAAAAATACCTAGCTAGATAGTTTCATCAGCACGAAGGCCGGAATAGAGAAAAATAAAGGGGGTGGAGGAGGAGTTAACAAATGTGCTCACTTTCGAATGCAGGGGAGGTCGTCGAAAACGAATGTAGGGGAGAAGCTACTGCACATTTAAATGCACTCAATCAACACAAATACGCACTTGCGGTAATTAAGCTAACTTATACTAACATCTATTATTAATAATTTATTATTCAAGTTTTGTTACTCTTCTCTTCTTCTATTTCTTTTCTTCTTATTATTTTCTTTCTATTGCTAACAGCTAGCTAACCAATACTAACAGCTAGCTGACTAATACTAACAGCAAGCTAACTAATACTTACATGTACTAACGTCTATTGCTAACTAAATCTAACTAAAAATCTACCACTAAGTAATTGCTAACTAAATTTAACTAAAAATCCACTACTAACAGATCTAACTAAGGCCTCCTTTGATTTGAAGGATTTTTCATAGGAAAAACGCAGGAATGCAAATTCCATAGGATCTAACTAAAGCCTCCATTTCAAACGTTTCATTTGTTTCATATTCATGTACTTTTCCTCTGTTTTTCAATCCTCAGTTTTACACATGCATCTTCTATTCTTAAATAGTTGCAACCCACAAAGTATTTTTCCTAAGCATGCAATGCTTCCACACCAACAAACCATGCATGTATGCGACATAATTAATCTACAACCCCACTAAATATATTTTCTATGCATGCAACCCTTTTCTATTCTTAAATACTTGCAACCCACAAAGTATTTTCCTAAGCATGCAAGGACTTCCACACCAACAAAACATGTATTTTCCTAAGCATGCAACGACTGCCAAATCACTAGTTCCGATAGTTTTCCTACATTTTTCCTATTCCCATGTTTTTGCGATCCTGTAAATCTAAGAGGCCCTAACATAGAAAAAATAAACTAAAAAAAGAAAAAAAAAGGGGGAGGAGGAGCTCACCGGCGAGTCGGGGCGGGGCTGGCACGGGGCAGAGGCGAGTAGGGGCGGGCGCGGGGCAGAGGCGGGTAGGGGCGGGCGCGGGGCAGAGGCGAGTAGGGGCGGCGCGGAGCGGCGCCGGCGAGTACGGGTGGGCGCGAGGCGACGCGGGGGCCGATGCCTTGGGGCGGGGCGATGGCGGGGCTGGCGTGGGGCGGCGCCGGCGAGTAGGGGCGGCGCGGGGCGGCGCAGGGCGAGTAGGGTCGAGGACGGCGGCGGGTCAGGAGAGCAGGGTGGGAGAGGTGAGAGAGAAGAGGGGTTAGGTCGTGGCACGGGGGGGGGGATAACCACCCGACTATGCCGTCAGCTGGCTGTCGGCAAAGACATCCGTTAGGCTTTGCCGTCAGCTGGCTGTAGGCATAGACGGCTAACGTTAAGCCGTGGTCGAACGTGGGACCGAGAACCTCCCTATGCCGTTAGCCGCCCTTTGCCGTCAGTCTTTTGCTCCTTTGCTGTCAGCTGGCTGACGGCTTAGATAGAGCGGACGACATAGAGTTTCTATGCCGTCAGCCGCGCCTATGTCGTCAGCATTATTTTCGGCTGAGGGTAAAGCCTCTATGCCGTCAGCCCCGTGAAAATGCTGACGGCAAAGCCAAAAGCTGTTGGCAAATTAGGTTTTTCCAGTAGTGACGCGCCCTCCGCCTCGCATTTCTCCTTGGAGATGCGCTCGGAGGCTCCGCCAGCAAATCTCTTGCAAAAGAGATAAGAAAGCGTTACGCCCCAGCATGCCTCTTTCCTCCAGAGTGGCCAAAGGCCACCGGCGAAAACCTCGTCGACAAGGAGGGCGCTAGAGGCGACATCATCTTGCTGGGGGTACGGATACTCCTCCCCGGCAATGCCTTTAGACGCTGCGGCTAGGAATTCCGCGACGCGCCAGATAAGTATAGATGCAGACTTCTTGCCAGACTCTTTGTAGATTAGTTGTATCCTTTTGAAGCACCAACCTTTGTATGAGAATCCCGCACGCAGATGGACCTTGCTAAGATCAGTGCACTCCAACTCCGTTTCGAGCCTGTTCAACGACTTGAGTGGCCACAGAGCACCCTTATCTCATTTCGAACTCGCTCAATGTTTTGTACGGCTACGTAGCACCTTATTTTGCCTCGAGCCGCGCTCGACGATTTAGATGGTTGCACTGAGTGCGGCAAGGAACCTTGCCGGTGACGACCTCCTCTGTTAAGTTTTCTGAGGATCCACTCCTCTACGTACTGATGACCCACAAGTATAGGGGATCTATCGTAGTCCTTTCGATAAGTAAGAGTGTCGAACCCAACGAGGAGCAGAAGTATCTGACAAGTGGTTTTCAGCAAGGTAAAATCTGCAGACACTGAAATTAACGGTAACAAGTAGTTGTGTGGTGAAATGATTCGTAGCAAGCAACAAGTAACAAAAGTAGCAACGGTGCAGCAAAGTGGCCCAATCCCTTTTGTAGCAAGGGACAAGCCTGGACAAAGTCTTATAGGAGGAAAAACGCTCCCGAGGACACACGGGAATTTCTGTCATGCTAGTTTTCATCATGTTCATATGATTCACGTTCGTTACTTTGATACTTTGATATGTGGGTGGACCGGCGCTTGGGTACTGCCCTTACTTGGACAAGCATCCCACATATGATTAACCCCTCTCGCAAGCATCCGCAACTACAAAAGAAGAATTAAGACAAAGTCTAAGCATAGCATTAAACTAGTGGATCCAAATCAGCCCCTTATGAAGCAACACATAAACTAGGATTTAAGCTTCTTTCACTCTAGCAACCCATCATCTACTTACTACTTCCCAATGCCTTCCTCTAGGCCCAAATAATGGTGAAGTGTTATGTAGTCGACGTTCACATAACACCACTAGAGGAAAAACAACATACAACACATCAAATTACCGAACGAATACCAAATTCACCTGACTACTATTAGCATGACTTATCCCATGTCCTCAGGAACAAAAGTAACTACTCACAAAGCATAATCATATTCATGACCATAGAGGTAATGAGTAGCATCAAGGATCTGAACATAAACTCTTCCACCAAGTAATCCAAATAGCATCAACTACAAAGAGTAATTAACACTACTAGCAACCTTACAAGTACCAATCGGAGTCGCGAGACAGAGATTGGTTACAAGAGATGAACTAGGGTTTGGAGATGAGATGGTGCTGATGAAGATGTTGATGATGATGAGTCCCCTCTGATGAGAGGAGTGTTGGTGATGACGATGGCGACGATTTCCCCCTCTGAGAGGGAAGTTTCCCCGGCAGGATCGTCCTGTCGGAGCTCTAGATTGGCTCTGCTCAAGTTCCGCCTCGTAGCGGCGGCGAATCCTCCGAAAAGCCTCCTCCTGATTTTTTCCGAACGAAACCCTTCATATAGCAGAAGAGGGGATCCAGTGGGCCATCAGGGAGCCCACAAGCCCCCTAGGCGCGGCCAAGGGGGGTGGCCGCGCCTACCAGGCTTGTGGCCCCCTGGTTGCGGTCCTCTGGCACTTCTTCGGCCCAGTATTTTTTATATATTCCCAAGAAAATCCACGCTGATTTTCACGGCTTTTGGAGTTGCGCAGAATAGGCATCTCAAACTTGCTCCTTTTTCAGGCCAGAATTCCAGCTGCCGGCATTCTCCCTCTTCATGTAAACCTTGCAAAATAAGAGAGAAAAGACATAAGTATTTTACCATGAAGTGAAATAACAGCCCAAAAAATCGATAAATATCAACATAAAAGCATGATGCAAAATGGACGTATCAACTCCCCCAAGCTAAGACCTCGCTTGTCCTCAAGCGAAAGCCTAGATCAATAAACATGCCCACATGTTTAGGGAGAGAGGTGTCGACAAAACAAAATACGAACATGCATGCATCCTGATCATGATCAGAACAGCAATACCAACATATAATCTCTCATGCTAAAGTGACAATTCCTTCACAGAGTAAAGCATGGATCAAGAACCTTACTGAAAAGTAACAACCGATAGCCTTTAGTTATTGAAGCAATTGCAATTTATCGCAACATCAGAAAGACTCAAATAAGAGCTTGTAAAGAAAATCCACATACTCAATCATCTTTTCGTTCTCTACAATTGCTACAACTCACGTGGTACTCATGAGATCAAAGTTTGGACAAAGAGAAAGATAGGGGCTTATAGTTTCGCCTCCCAACCATTTACCTCAAGGGTAATGTCAACAATAATAATTCATGAATACTTACTTCCAAGTTGACATATGAATATATATCTTTCCCAAGCATATGACGTTAGCCAAGATAAAGGCGAAACAAGGAATTGGTGAAGATCACCATGACTCTTTCAAGGGCAAAAAGTAAAGATACAAGATAGGCCCTTCGCAGAGGGAAGCAGAGGTTGTCATGCGCTTTTGAGGTTTGGATGCGTGTGCTCTTAGTGCGGAGGAACGTCACTTTATATTGCCTCGTGTGATAAGGAACTTTATTATGCAGTCTGTCGCTTTTATGTCTTCCTCATCACAGGTTCGTACAAAGCTTATTTTCCACACACTAATAGATCATACATATTAGGGAGCAATTTTTATTGCTTGCACCGATGACAACTTACTTGAGGGATCTTATTCATTCCATAGGTAGGTATGGTGGACACTCATGGCAAAACTGGGTTGAAGGTTTATGGATGCACAAGTAGTATCTCTACTTGGTGCGGGAGTTTTGGCTAATATGAGGTGGAAGCAATCGTCACATGCTAAGGGATCTCTAATCATACAACATTCTTCGGAACCAAGCAAACACAATTCATTATGTTGTCTTCCTTGTCCAACATCTACTTCTAAGCATGTAATAGTTTAGTGAGTGCTCACAATCATAGATGGTGTCAAAGATGATATATTTATATGTGAACCTCTCCTTCTTTATCACTTCCTATTAATTGCAACAATGACCAAGGTCTACGTTTGTCTACCCTCAACAAGTTTCAATCAACATTCTTTTTATATGTGAAGCCATCACTTCCCATAAGATCATTACATGATCTTTCATGCTTTTTGTTCTTTTCTCACTCTTTTGATCATGGCAAGAGGCAAAGCCCTTCAACTAAGACACTCTTTATTATATGGCTCACGAGCTCGAATACATGGGGGGTGACACAAAGCAAAACTCAAGACTAAAACACTAATACTTTTATTCTACTAGAGAAAAAGAAAACTGAAAAGGAACAAACTAAAACAAAGGTAAAGGTAAAATATGTGATGGTGATATGATACTAGGGCAACTCCCCCAAGCTTGGCACAAGCCAAGGGGATTGCCCATACCCATGCTTAGTTGTCTTTCTTTGGAGCCGATGGTGATGGAGCAGTTATGTCCCTTGATTCCAAGAGGGCCATCAATCTTTGATTTATACCTTGGAGATCTGTGATATGTTCCTCCAGCAAAATAACTTCACGAGTGAGATAAGTATTGCGAGCACGAGTTGTTTCACAAAACCTTAAGAGTTCAATCAAGGATGGAGACAGTAGGTGGAGATAGGGTTGGAGGAAATCCACTTCTTCAACTTCTTCCTTGTTGAACACAGATTGTACTTCGTCCCACGCCTGATTCTTCTCCTCAGCTTTGCCCTTGGTTTCTTTAGGTAGCCTTTCCTTGGCCTCCATGACCTCCATTCTTTTCAGATCAGCATTTACTTCTCCATAGACTTGAGGGAGATTGTTCTCCCCCACAGATTCCTGAGACGACATCTTGCTCTAAATCTGCAGTAGAAAACAGGCTCAAAACGAAAACAAAGGAAATTTGCGTGATACGAGGGTCAGACCTTACGGGAGAATATATAATGATTTTTTTCGACCAGAAGGAGTACTCTACACGAAAATGGAGTCCGGGAGGCACACGAGGTGGCCACAAGCCCCCCCAGGCATGGCCAGCGGTTGGGCCCGCGCCTGGCAGGCCTGTCGCCTCCTCGCGCGCTTTCCGTACTACTTCCAATTTTTCTATTTTTTCAAATATTCCAAAATGGAGAAAAATTCCTACTGGAAAAGTTTTGGAGTCTGTTTTCTTACCAAATCACATACCTCTTCGTTTTTGGAGTCTGAAACAGGCTGATAAATATCCCTTAGGTATTCTTTGGGAGTTATGGTATTGATAATATTGCTTTCAACATTTATGGGAGTACGTGAGATATAATGCTTGATTCTCTGTCCATTTACAAATCTCGGACAATTACCTTCCGTGTTGTTGATCTTGATAGCACCGGAACGATATACTTCCTCAACAATATAGGGACCTTCCCATTTAGAGAGAAGCTTGCCTGCAAAAAATCTTAAACGAGAATTGTATAGTAAGACATAATCACCTACATTGAACTCATGCTTTTGTATCCTCTTATCATGCCACCTCTTGACCTTTTCTTTGAACAACTTGGCATTATCTTATGCCTAAGTTCTCCATTCATCAAGCGAGATAATATCAAATAACCTCTTCTCACCGGCAAGTTTGAAATCAAAGTTGAGCTCTTTGATTGCCCAATAAGCTTTATGCTCTAGCTCAAGAGGTAAATGACATGCTTTACCGTATACCATTTTGTACTGGGACATGCCCATGGGATTCTTATAGGTAGTTCTATAAGCCCACAGTGCATCATCGAGCTTCTTAGACCAATTCTTTCTAGACCTGTTGACAGTCTTTTGCAGAATCAGTTTAATCTCTCTATTGCTTAGCTCTACTTGACCACTGGACTGAGGGTGATAGGGAGACGCAATTCTATGGTTGACATCGTACTTAGCAAGCGTTTTACGAAAAGCACCATGAATGAAATGTGAACCACCATTGGTCATTAGATATCCAGGGACTCCAAATCTAGGGAAAATAACTTCTTTAAGCATCCTGATAGAGGTGTTGTGATCAGCACTACTAGTGGGGATAGCTTCTACCCACTTTGTGACGTAATCAACAACAACTAGGATAGGAGTATACCCGTTGGATTTTGGAAAAGGTCCCATATAATCAAAGCCCCAGACAGCAAGGTTCAATGACAAGTGAATAGTTCATAGGCATTTCCTGACGTTTACCGATATTACCTATTCTTTGACATTTGTCACAAGACAAGACAAACTTACGAGCATCCTTGAAGAGAGTGGGCCAATAGAAACCTGATTGCAATACCTTGTGTGCAGTTCTATCTCCCGCATGGTGTCCTCCGTAGGCCTCGGAGTGACACTTCTGTAGGATCTGTCCCTGTTCATGTTCAGGTACACAACGTCTAATAACACCATCTACTCCTTCCTTATAAAGGTGAGGATCATCCCAAAAGTAATGTCTCAAGTCAAAGAAGAATTTCTTCTTTTGCTGGTATGTGAAACTAGGTGGTATATATTTGGCAACGATATAGTTTCCATAATCAGCATACCACGGTGCACAACATGAAGCATTGATGACATTCAGTTGCTCATCGGGAAAGCTATCATCAATAGGTTGTGGGTCATCAAGAACGTTCTCCAACCTAGACAAGTTATCTGCTACGGGGTTATCAACACCCTTCCTCTCGACAACGTGAAAATCAAATTCTTGTAGCAAGAGAACCCATTAAATAAGTCTAGGTTTAGTGTCTTTCTTCTCCATGAGGTACTTAGTAGCAGCGTGACCAGTGTGAATAGTGACTTTGGAATCAATTATGTAAGACCTGGACTTTTCACATGCAAACACGACTACTAAAAATTCCTTCTCCGTAGTAGCATAGTTTCTTTGGGCACTGTCTAGAGTTTTACTAGCATAGTGAATAACATTCAACTTCTTATGAACTCTTTGTCCTAGGACAACACCAACAGCATAATCACTAGCATAACACATGATTTCAAAAGGTAAGTTCCAATCAGGTGGTTGAACAATAGGTGCAGTTATCAAAGCCTTCTTAAGTATTTCGAAGGCTTCCTCACAATCATCATCAAAAACAAAAGGAATATCCTTTTGTAAGAGATTGGTAAGAGGCCTAGAAATCTTAGAGAAGTATTTAATGATCCTTCTATAGAAACCAGCATGACCAAGGAAACTTCTTATACCTTTGATATCTGTGGGGTATGGCATTTTCTCGATTGCATCAACCTTAGCCTTATCGACTTCAATACCCCTTTCAGAAATTTTATGTCCTAAGACGATGCCTTCATTAACCATAAAGTGGCACTTCTCCCAATTCAAGACAAGATTGGTGTCTTTACATCTCTATAAGACTCGATCAAGGTTGCTGAGGCAATCATCAAAGGAAGACCGGTAAATGGAGAAGTCATCCATGAAAACCTCGACAATCTTTTCACAAAAGTCAGAGAATATAGCCATCATACATCTTTGAAAGGTGGCAGGTGCATTACATAAGCCAAAAGGCATACGTCTATAAGCAAAGGTACCGAAAGGGCATGTGAAAGTGGTTTTCTCCTGATCAGCTTGTGCAACTAGTATTTGGGAGAAACTAGAATAACCGTCTAGAAAGCAGAAGTGTCTGTGTTTAGACAGTCTTTCTAGCATTTGGTCGATAAAAGGAAAAGGGTAATGATCTTTCCTAGTGGCTTTATTCAATTTCCTAAAATCGATCACCATCCTATAGCGAGTAATAATCCTCTGTGGGAACAATTCATCCTTATCATTGGGGACAACGGTAATACCTCCCTTCTTAGGGATGCAATGCACCGGACTCACCCAATCACTATGAGCAACAAGATAGATAATACCTGCTTCTAGGAGATTTAGTATTTATTTTCTTACTACCTCTTTCATCTTAGGATTTAATCTCCTTTGATGATCAGCAACTGGTTTGGAATCAGGATCAATTTTAATCTTGTGGTGGCATAGAGTGGGACTAATGCCCTTAAGATCATCAAGAGTATATCCAATAGCAGCACGGTGCTTCCTCGGAGTTTTTAGTTACTTCTTTTCTTCATGCTCTGAGAGGCTAGCACTAATTATGACATGATATATCACTTTTTCATCAAGATAAGCATTCTTAAGAGTATCAAGATAAGCTTGAACACAGGATCACCCTTTGGTGGGGGTGGATCCCCAAGTAGTTCAACATGCAAGTTATTCTTAAGGATAGGATATTGTTGCAGGACAACTCTATCTATCTCATCCATTTCATCCATATGAATATCATTTTCATGCTCAAGCAAGTATTGCTCTAAGGGATCAGTAGGAGGCATGGCAATAGAAGCTAAGGCAATAGTTTCATCCTTACTAGGCAATTCTTTTTCATGAGGTTGTCTACCTAACTTGGAGAAATTGAACTCATCTGACACGCCTTCAAAGACAACAGTGACAATTTGCTTCTCACAGTCAATATGAGCATTGACGGTATTAAGAAAAGGTCTGCCAAATATGATGGGACAAAAGCTATCTTGGGTGGTAGCAAGAACGAGGAAATCAGTAGGATACTTCGTTTTACCACACAAGACTTCAGCATCCCTAACAATTCCCACAGGGGAGATAGTATCTCTATTGGCAAGCTGAATAGTGACATCAATAGGCTCTATCCTAATAGGTGCAATCTCGTCTTTGATTTTATCATATAAGGATTGAGGTATTGCACTAACACTAGCACCCACGTCACATAAACCATGATAACAATGATCTGCTACCTTAACAGAAACAATAGGCGTGCCAACAACAGGCCTATGGTTGTCTCTAGCGTGAGGTTTAGCAATTCTAGCAGCATCTTCACAGAAGTGAATATTATGTCCCTCAACATCGTCGAACAGGAGATCTTTGATAATAGCAATGCTAGGTTCAACTCTAATTTGCTCAGGGGGTGTAGGTGTTCTAATGTAGCCTCTACGTATCATAGTTGAAGCTTTAGAATGATCCTTTATCCTAACAGGGAAAGGTGGTTTTTCAATGTAAGCATTGGGAACAATAGGATCATTATAGGCAATGACTCTCTCTTCAACTGGATTGGGTTTAACTACATTGACTTCTAAGGGAGGATGATATTTAAACCACTTCTCTTTGGGGAGATCAATATGAGCAGCAAATGATTCACATAGTGAAGGTACTATGTCAGAGTCAAGTCCATACTTAGTGCTAAAATCACAAAAAGTATTTGTTTCAAAAAGGATTTAACGCAATCAAACTTGAAATTCATACCTGACTCCTTACCTTCTTCAAGCTCCCAATCTTCAGAGTTGCATTTAATTCTCTCCAATAAATCCCATCTGAAGTCAATATCTCTCTTCATAAAAGAACCGGTACAAGAAGTGTGAAGCATGGTGCGATCATCATGAGAAAGCCAAGCATAGAAGTTCTGAATGATAATTTCTCTCGAGAGCTCATGGTTGGGGAATCAATATAACATTGATTTAAGCCTCCCCCAAGCTTGAGCGATGCTTTCTCTGTCACGAGGCCAAAAATTATAAATATAATTCCGACCACGATGTACTAAATGCATAGGATAAAACTTTTGATGAAATTCCATATTCAACCGATTGTAGTTCCATGATCCAGTATCATCACATAGCCTATACCATGTTAACGCATTATCCTACAAAGATAAAGGAAAGAGTTTCTTCTTGACCTCATCCTCGGGCAAACCTGCAAGCTTAAATAAACCACAAACTTCATCTACATAGATTAGATGCAAGTCTCGATGTGATGTTCCATCTCGTGTAAAAGGATTAGCGAGCAGTGTCTCAAGCATACCCGAAGGAAATTCAAAGCAAATTTTTTCAGTAGGTGTAGAAGGTTGAGGAGCAACTCTTTGTGCTTCCGTTCGAGGTGAAGATACCCCGAACAAGCCCCTCAAAGGATTAGTATCCATAGTGACAAGTGACAATAAATTTCAGCACACTCTATGAATGTTTCCTTAGCAAGTTCCACTTACCAAAGGCGCTTCACTCCCCGACAACGACGCCAGAAAAGAGTCTTGATGAGCCACAAGTATAAGGGATCTATCATAGTCCTTTCGATAAGTAAGAGTGTCGAACCCAACGAGGAGCGGAAGGATCTGACAAGTGGTTTTCAGCAAGGTAAAATCTGCAGGCACTGACATTAACGGTAACAAGTAGTTGTGTGGTGAGATGATTCGTAGCAAGCAACAAGTAAAAAAAGTAGCAACGGTGCAGAAAAGTGGCCCAATCCCTTTTGTAGAAAGGGACAAGCCTGGATAAAGTCTTATAGGAGGAAAAACGCTCCCGAGAACACACGGGAATTTCTGTCATGCTAGTTTTCGTCATGTTCATATGATTCGCGTTCGTTACTTTGATAGTTTGATATGTTGGTGGACTGGCGCTTGGGTACTGCCCTTACTTGGACAAGCATCCCACTTATGATTAACCTCTCTCGCAAGCATCCGCAACTACGAAAGAAGAATTAAGACAAAGTCTAAGCATAGCATTAAACTATTGGATCCAAATCAGCCCCTTACGAAGCAACGCATAAACTAGGGTTTAAGCTTCTGTCACTCTAGCAACCCATCATCTACTTACTAATTCCCAATGCCTTCCTGTAGGCCCAAATAATGGTGAAGTGTTATGTAGTCGACGTTCACATAACACCACTAGAGGAAAAACAACATACAACACATCAAATTACCGAACGAATACCAAATTCACATGACTACTATTAGCATGACTTATCCATGTCCTCAGGAACAAAAGTAACTACTCACAAAGCATAATCATATTCATGACCATGGAGGTAATGAGTAGCATCAAGGATCTGAACATAAACTCTTCGAGCAAGTAATCCAAATAGCATCAACTACAAAGAGTAATTAACACTACTAGCAACCTTACAAGTACCAATCAGAGTCGCGAGACGGAGATTGGTTACAAGAGATGAACTAGGGTTTGGAGATGAGATGGTGCCGATGAAGATGTTGATGGTGATGAGTCCCATCCGATGAGAGGAGTGTTGGTGATGACGATGGCGACGATTTCCCCCTCCGGGAGGGAAGTTTCCCCGACAGTATCGTCCTGCCGGAGCTCTAGATTGGTTCTGCTCAAGTTCCTCCTCGTGGCGGTGGTGAATCCTCCGAAAAGGCTCCTCCTGATTTTTTTCGGAACGAAACCCTTCGTATAGCAGAAGAGGGGAGCCAGTGGGCCAGTAGGGAGCCCACAAGCCCCCCAGGCGCGGCCAGGGGGTGGCCGCGCCTACCAGGCTTGTGGCCCCCTGGTTGCGCTGCTCTGGCACTTCTTTTTCCAAGTATTTTTTTATATATTCCCAAAAAAATCCACGTTGATTTTCACGGCTTTTGGAGTTGCGCAGAATAGGAATGTCAAACTTGCTCCTTTTTCAGGCCAGAATTCCAGCTGCCGGCATTCTCCCTCTTCATGTAAAACTTGCAAAATAAGAGAGAAAAGGCATAAGTATTGTACCGTGAAGTGAAATAACAGCCCAAGAAGCGATAAATATCAACATAAAAGCATGATGCGAAATGGACGTATCACGTACTCGCGGCAGGATAAGTCATGTCGGCAAGCGTCCAGAAAGTGCAAAGGAATAATCATACAAAATGAGAGTCGAATAAAGGATGCAACTATTCATTCATTTGTGTGGATACATTTGATTCCACTTACGAAACATTGTTGTCCAAACCTAAAGACTATGTCTTTTGACGAGGAATGACCTATGCGGAGGAGTGAAGTTCAAGAAGACAAAAAGGCGGAGCCCGCGGCGCGGCCAGGGCTGGCTCCCCAGGACCATCACTATGCCGACGAGAACGGGGCTAGGAGGGAATACGGAGCCGAGCTCCAGAAGCTGCCGAGAAGACGAGGCAGCGTCGGTTCTTCCGGTGCACAGGTCTTGGCTCAAGGCAAGGTGGGCCACGAGCTGACGGTGATGGTGCAACTGGCGGTCAATCCGAGGTCAGATCTTCATACACAAGCTTAACCAGCCAAGGATCTGACCTGTCCCTGCTGTCGCTGCCATCCGAACCTTCCTCGTCACCCCCAGATGAGGAAGTGATGTAAGTCTCACTCGAGCTCTCTTCGCAGCAGCCGAGATGCGCACCTGAGCTCCCATATACCTTGACGGAGAGCAGGTTGTCTGCCGTCATCTTGAAGCGGAGAACATGCCCACCCCAGAGATTGTGGGCACGAGCGAAACTCTTCCACACACAGCCAAGGAACAATAGCCGGGGCCCCGGATGCTGTACGGCCACCGGTACGGCACCATTGCCGCAGCCGTGTACCCATAGGCATAGCATCGGGGGCTTCTCTTCCTCCATCGCCTTGGCAAGGCGCTGGGAAGGTGTAGTCGGGTCCTGATGCATCCTCGCAGTTGGACAAGGAACTCCAATGGGTCCTTTCGACGTGACTTCCCACCGGAACGAGCCCAGGAGAAGGCGGAGACGCTAGAGTAGCACTCCGCCTCCCTCGGCCACGACCCCGACGTCCTCGGCCCCTTGAGCCTCTCCCACCACAGTCGACGGGGCTGCCGCTGGCTGCGGCCCCTGAAGCTGTGGCATGATTCGAGTGGGATCCCCTTGTCGCCCTGGTGGCCGATGGAGGCCGGCCCTGTCCCCTAACCATGATTAGGGGTGGGTGCGACTGGCAAGGCTGAAAAAAACAAGAGAAGGCAAGGCGACAGGCGTTGAAAGCTTCGAGAGTGAGATGGATGGACAAAACCTCCGTGCAAACACCCTAATTTATAGGGCAAAGCTCAGAGGCCACCCTCCTCGCTCCAGAAGCCACCGCCCCTCTCGCCCAATCGCCCTCAAGTCATGAGCGGAACATGGAACCGCCCTGATGCACCAATGCATGCAGGGGCGGGCTCATCCACGCCCACGAATTTTGAGGCCACGATCGCCACTTGCCCGACCGCCACTTCACATGTCCTACACGTGGCAGAGGCGTTTTCAGGGAATAAAGAGGCCATCATGCGCATGCCGTGCACCCTCCCACTTCACGCGTTCAATGCGCAACATGGGGAAAGAAAGCTTGTAACGGCTCGATTCCGATACGCACGGCGCCCGCGAGTCCGCACACCGCTTTGGGCCTGGCCTAACAACGCCTCGCATGCGTGCGTGGCCCAGGCCCGAGGGCTCCTGTCGGTGCACTAAAGACTGGGGTCTCCAGTGCCCCGGACTAGTGTGCGGACACCGACAGCCCCTCCGCAGCGGCAAGTCGCGTCGCTGGGGGCTTAGGGCGAAAGCAATACTCAGAAGCCACCAAGTACTGATTGCAAACCCCAACAAGCACTCGCTTGCTGGGAAGGAAGAAGTGACCCCGATAGGAGCTCCCTGCTGGGGAGATAGACAATGCCACAGCGAGATTCTCCCGCAGAGGGACAAGGATTGAGCCCCAGCAAGCCACCCCTGCCGGGAAGGATGACAAGGCCTCGGCAGGCCATCGCCTCCCTGACGAGAGGAACAAGCAGAGCCCTAGCGAGGTAACCCTGCTGAGAAGGAAGAGAAAGCCCGAGGAGAGGCGCGGGCCCAAGGTGTCCTCGCGACCTGCGAACGCCTCCACCGACGAGCACGCCACTCATGATGCATGAGCCACGCGTCGCCCGCACGCCAGCGCAACACCCTGGAGTTGCCACGTGTGGGTACGTGTAAAACCCCCCTGACGAGGTCTGGGAAGTTTGTCAAATCATTTAATGCACCTCTGACAAGTCAGTAACACTGTAACTGTTGATCGGCACCGTTTCACTCGTGAACCCACCGTTCACCCACTGAGCCACTGTGGTGACCCCTTCGCCTATAAAAGGAGGCCCGAGGCTCAATAGTAGGGGCTTTTGGCTTTTGGACCAATCAAAAGACTGTAAAGAGGGACAGATCTACAGTAACCCAAAACGAATAATTAACGCATGTAGGAGTAGAGTTTTACGCACCACGCGGCCCGAACCTGGGTAAAAAGATCTTGCCGGGCCTTGACTGTTGGTTCTGCTCTTGCCGCGACCCCTCTCCCGCCAAACCAACAAAAAGGGGACCGTTGAGGCCCCCATAGGTGTCGATCCTTCACCGACAAAGTACAAGAACAAGATCAAGTTCATCATCAAGTACAAGACCAAGAACATGCATATGTCGACATTGATGAAACTGTTGATGATGATGAACCTCAACAAATGATGCATGAAGATCTTCCTTCACACATTCACATTCTGGATCCTTATGTTGAGATGTTGATGATGAGAACGAAGTTGAATCTCAGAAAACCTTAACCTTCATCATGCCTCGTGTGGTTGGTCGCATTGACGTCGACCAAATTCTCACCAAGATGTCGGAAGGTAGAGTCACTCGTAAACAATTGACAAAATTTTGTGCTCACTTTTCCTTTGTCTCTAGTGTTGTGCCTCTTAAGGCACAAGATGCGTTGATGGATCATGACTGACTTGTCGCTATGCAAGAAGAGTTGAACAACTTCGAGCGCAACCAAGTGTGGTCTTTAGTCGACACACCAACTAAAGAGAACAATGTCATTGGAACAAAGTGGATCTTCAAGAACAAACAAGATAAAAATGGTGTTATCATCATAAACAAGGCAAGGTTAGTGGCACAAGGGTTCTCACAGGTTGAAGGTTTGGACTTTGATGAGATCTTTGCCCCCGTTGCCTGTCTTGAATCAATTCACATTTTACTTGCTTATGTTGCCTTCAATGGTTTTACTTTACACCAAATGGATGTCAAGAGTGCCTTTCTTAATGGCCCTATACAAGAATAAGTACATTTTGCACAACCACCTGGGTATATTGACCCTGATCACAAAGACTATATGTAAATTTTTTACAAGGCCTTGTATGGCCTCAAACAAGCACCTCGTGCTTGGTATGATTATCTTAAGAAGTTTCTACCCGATGATGGTTTTGTGAGAGGGGTGATTGACCCTACTCTCTTCACTAAGAGGGGAAAAGTGATGGAAAATGCCCTAGAGGCAATAATAATCTGGTTATTATTATATATCCTTGTTCATGATAATTGTTTATTATCCGTGCTAGAATTGTATTGATGGGAAACTCAAATACATGTGTGGATGCATAGACAACACACTATCCCTAGTGAACCTCTAGTTGACTAGCTCGTTGATCAAAGGTGGTCAAGGTTTCCTGGCCATAGACAAGTGTTGTCACTTGATAACGGGATCACATCATTAGGAGAATGATGTGATGGACAAGACCCAAACCATGAACATAGCATATGATCGTGTCACTTTATTCCTACTGTTTTCTGCATGTCAATGTATATGTTCCTATGACCATGAGATCCTGCAACTCCCAGACACCGGAGGAATACCTTGTGTGTATCAAACGTCGCAATGTAACTGGGTGACTATAAAGGTGCTCTACACGTATCTTCGAAGGTGTCTGTTGGGTTGGCGTGAATCAAGACTCGGATTTGTCACTCCGTGTGACAGAGAGGTATCTGAGGGCCCACTCGGTAATACAACATCACAACAAGATCTTCGTAGAATATGTAGGATCCAATATGGGCATCTAGGTACCGCTATTGGTTATTGACGGGAGAGTGTCTCAGGTCATGCCTGCATAGTTCTCGAACCCGCAAGGTCTGCACACTTAAGGTTCGGTGACGTTTCGGTATTATTGAGTTATGTGTGTTTGGTAACCGAAACTTGTTCGGAGTCCCAGATGAGATCCCGGATGTCATGAGGAGCTCTGGAATGGTTTGGAGGTAAGGATTGATACATAGGAAAGCTCTATTTGGCTTCCGGAAAGTTTTCGGGCATTACCAGTAAAGTACTCGGAGTGACGAATGGGTTCCTGGGTTTTACCGGGAGGGGCCACCCACCCGGGGGAGAACCTAATAGGCCTAAAGGTAGTGCACCAACTCTTCACTTCGGCCTCCTCCCCTCCCTCCCTCCTATATATACTAGAGGTGGAATCCTCCACCTCCTCTTCACTTCGGCCAAACCCTTAGGGATTTATGTGGCTGCCTCCTCCCCTCCCTCCCTCCTATATATACTAGAGGATTTTGAGGGCAGCCCCAGCATTATAAGCTACAGCTGCCCTCTCTCTCTAGATCATTTTCTCCTCTAGATTAGTTCCGCAGAGCTTGGTGAAGCCCTGCTCGATTAGTTCACCACCACCACCACCACCACACCGTCATGCTGGAGAACTCATCTACCTCTCTGCCCCTCTTGTTGGATCAAGAAGGCGGTGATCGTCATCGAGCTATACGTGTGCTGAACGCGGAGGTGCCGTCCGTTCGGCACTAGATCAGGATGGATCTTGATGAGATCGCGGGACGGATCGTGATGAGATCGCATGACGGGCTGCGATTTGGATCGCAAAGATGTTCCACTACATCAACCGTGTTATATAATCTTCCGCTTAGCAATCTACAAGGGCATATAGATACGCTCTCCCCACTCGTAAATGATCATCACCATGGATAGGTATTGTGTGTACGTAGGTTTTTTTTGTTTCCCATGCAATGTTCCCCAATAGTGGGATCATGAGCTAGGTTCATGCGTAGATGATATCTCAAGTAGAACACAAAAGAGTTTGTGGGCATTGATGTTCAATTTGCTGCCCTCCTTAGTCTTTTCTTGATTCGACGGTATTGTTGGATTGAAGCGGCCTGGACCAACATCACTCGTACGCTTACGAGGGACCGGTTTAATCGACTAACATGCAACTTCTTGCATAAAGATAACTGGCGGGTGTTTGTTTCTTCAACTTTAGTTGAATCAGATTTGACCGAGGCGGTCCTTGGAGAAGGTTAAATAGCAACTTGCATATCAACATTGTGGTTTTGCGTAAGTAAGATGTGATCATACTAGATACCCATAGTAGCCACGTAAAACATGCAACAACAAATTATAGGACATCTAACTTATTTTTGCAGGGTATGTTGTGATGTGATATGGCCAAATACATGATATAATATATTGGATGTATGAGATGATCATGTTGTAATAGTTAAATATCAACTTGCACGTCGATGCTACGACAACTGGAAGGAGCCATAGGGTTGTCTTTAACTATTTTGCGCTTGGAGATGCTTTGCTTTATCGCTAGTAGTAGCTTTAGTAGTAATAACATAGTTGGCGCGACAACCTCGATGGCAGCACAATGTTGGAGATCATCGTGTGGCGCCGGTGATGATGGAGATCATGCCGGTGCTTTGGTGATGGAGATCAAGAAGCACAAGTTCATGGCCATATCATGTCACTTATGATTTGCATGTGATGTTAATCTTTTTATGCACCTTGTTTTGCTTAGGACGAGGGTAGCATTATAAGGTGATCCCTCACTAAAATTTGAAGATAAAATTGTGTTCTTCCTGACTGTGCATCATTGCAATAGTTCGTCGTTTCGAGACACCACGTGATGATCGGGTGTGATAGACTCCAGGTTCACATAGAACAGGTGCAAAACAGTTGCACACGCGGAACACTCGGGTTAAACTTGGTGAGCCTAGCATGTACAGACATGGCCTCGGAACACAAGAGACGGAAAGGTCGATCATGAGTCATATAGTGGATATGATCAACATGGAGATGTTCACAATTGAAGCTAAACTCAACTCACGTGATGATCGGACTTGAGTTAGTGAATTTGGATCATGTGTCACTCGAATGACTAGAGGGATGTCAATTTGAGTGGGAGTTGTTAAGTAATATGATATAGTGAACTTATTATCATGAACATAGTCAATATGACTTCGCAAATTATGTTGTAGCTTGCATTGTATCTCTACTATTTTTGATATGCTCCTAGAGAAAACTTAGTTGAAAGATAAAAGTAGCAATTATGCAGACTTTGTCCGTAAACTGGGGATTCTCCTCATTGCTGTGCAGAAGGCTTATTTCCTTAATGCACCGTGGTGCTGAACCCCGAGTGTCATTTGTGGATGTTGCGAGCATCTAACATACACGTTTTTGATGACTACATGATAGCTCAGTGCGTAATGCTTAACGGCTTAGAATTGAGGCGCCGAAGACGTTTTGAACGTCACGGAACATATGAGATGTTCCAAGATTCGAAATTGGGATTTCAGGCTCGTGCCCGCTTTGAGAGGTATGAGACCTCCGACAAGATTCTTTGTCTACAAAGTAAGAGAGAAAAGCTCAATCGTTGAGCACGTGCTCAAATTGTCTGGGTACTACAATAGCTTGGATCAAGTGGGAGTTGATCTTCCACATAAGATAGTGATTGGCATAGTTCTCCAAACTCACTGCCACCAATATATTGAGCTTCATGATGAACTATAACATGTCAGGGATAGAGATGATGATCCCTGAGTTATTCGTGATGTTTGACACCGCGAATGTAGAAATCAAGTAGGAGCATCAATTGTTGATGGTTAGTGAAACCACTAGTTTCGAGAAGGGCAAGGGCAAAAAGGGATACTTCATGAATGGTAAACCAGTTGCCACTCTAGTAAAGAAACCCAAGGTTGAAACCCAAACCCGAGACTAAGTGCTTCTCACATGAGGGGAACAGTCACTCAAGCAGCACTACCCTTGATACTTGGTAGATGAGAAGGCTGGCAAAGTCGCCGAAAGTATATTGGATATACATGATATTGATGTGTACCTTACTAGTACTCCTAGTAGCACCAGGGTATTATATACCGGTTCGGTTGCTAAGTGTTAGTAACTCGAAATAAAAGCTATGAAATAAACGGAGACTAGCTAAAGGTGAGGTGACGATGTGTGTTGGAAATGTTTCCAAGGTTGATGTGATCACCATCGCACGATCCCTCGACTTTCGTACTAGTGTTGAACCTAAATGTTGTTTGGTGTTTGCGTTGAGCATGAACATGATTGGATTGTGTTGCAATGCGGTTAT
The DNA here is from genome assembly GCF_904849725.1 of Hordeum vulgare subsp. vulgare. Taxonomy (NCBI): domain Eukaryota; kingdom Viridiplantae; phylum Streptophyta; class Magnoliopsida; order Poales; family Poaceae; genus Hordeum; species Hordeum vulgare. Next base: position 292,173,716 of record NC_058520.1, on the reverse strand, counting down.
TCATTTAAAGAAATTAATGGTTATCCTGTTTACTTGAATAATACCTTCAATGGTCATGCACCTAATATGAATGGTTTATTGAAACTTGATCGTAGTATTTCACATGTTCATAATATTTGATGCCAAAAAATACAAAGTAGTAATGATAGTACCACTTACTTGTGGCACTGCTGCTTGAGTCATATTGGTATAAAACGCATGAAGAAGCTCCATACTGATGGATCTATGGACTCACTCGTTTTTGAAACATTTGAGACATGCGAACCATGTCTATTGGTGTAAACATTTGAGACATGAAGAAACTCCATGCAGATGGATCGTTTGGACTCATTTGATTTTGAATCACTTGAGATATGCAAATCATGCCACATGGGCAAGATGACTGAAGGCCAAGTTTTCCATTGAGATGGAGGAAGAAAGTAACTTATTGGAAATAATACATTTTGATGTATGCAGTCCAATGAGTGATGAGGCACGCAATGGATATCGTTATGTTCTTACTTCACAGATGATGGATATCGTTATGTTCTTACTTCACAGATGATTTGAGTAGATACTCATATATTTACCTAATGAAACACAAGTTTGAATTATCGAAAGGTTCAAGTAATTTCAGAGTGAAGCTGAAGATCGTCGTGACAACAAGATGAAATGTCTACGATATGATCGTAGAGATAAATATCCGAGTTGTGAGTTTGGTACACATTTCAGACAATGTGGAAATTGTTTCACAACTAATTCCACCTAGAACCCCATCGTGTGATGGTGTGTTCGAACATCAAAAGCGCGCCCTATTGGATATGGTGCATACTATGATGTCTCTTATCGAATTACCACTATCGTTTTTGGGTTAGGCATTAGAGACAACCACATTCACTATAAATAGGGCACCACATAATTCTGTTTAGATGACACCTATGGTTTGGAGAAACCTAAGCCGTCGTTTTTTAAAAGTTTCGGGCTGCAACGCTTACGTATAAAAGTTACAGCCTGATAAGGTCGAACACAAAGCGGATAAATGCATCTTCATAGGATACCCCAAAACAGTTGGGAATACCTCCTATCTTAGATCCGAAAGCAAAGTGTTTATTTCCAGAAAAGGGTCATTTCTCGAGAAAAGGTTTCTCTCGAAATAATTGAGTGCGAGGTTGGTGGAAACTTGATGAGGTTATTGAACCGTCACTTCAGCCACTGAGTAGGAGGGCGCAGAAAGATGTTCCTGTGGTGCCTACAGTAGTTGAAGTGGAAAGCTGATGATGGTGATCATGAAGCTTTGGATCAAGTTACTACCAAACCTCGTAGGTCAACAAGGAAACGTACCGCTCTAGAGTAGTACGATAATCGTGTCTTGGAGGTCATGTTGCTGGTCAACAATGAACCTATGAGCTGTGGAGAAGCGATGGTGGGCCTGGGTTCCGATGAATGGCTGCACGCCATGAAATCCGAGGTAGGATCCATGTATGAAAACAAAGTGTAGACTTTGGAATAACTACTTGATGGCCATAAGGCTATTAAGTAGAAGTGGATCTTCAAAAGGAAGGCGGACGATGATGGTAAATGTCACCATTAAGAAAGCTCGACTGATCGCAAAAAGGTTTCTGACAAGTTCAAGGGGTTGACTATGATGAGACTTTCTCACCCGTAGTGATGCTAAAGTCTGTTGGAATTAAGTTAGTAGATGTTGCATTATTTATTATGAAATCTTGTAGATAGGATATCAAAACATTGTTTCCTCGATGGTTTCTTGAGGAAAGGTTGTATGTGATACAACCAGAAGGTTTTCTTGATCCTAAGGATGCTAAAAAGTATGCAAGCTCCAATGATCCTTCTAGGACTGGAGCAAGCATCCCGAAGTTGGAATATACACTTTGATAAGATGATCAAAGTTTTTGGGTTTATACATAGTTTATGAGAAACTTGTATTTCCAAGAAAGTGAGTGGGAGCACTATAGAATTTCTGATAAGTGTACGTGGTTGACATATTGTTGATCGGAAATATTGTAGAATTTCACGAAAGCATAAAGGGTTGTTTGGAAGGATTTTTTCAAAGGAAAACCTAGATTGAGCTACTTGAACATTGAGCATCAAGATCTATAGATATAGATGAAAATGCTTAATAGAACTTTCAAATGAATACATATCGTGACAAGATTTTCAAGGAGTTCAAAATAGATCAGTGATGACGCACAAGTGTAGGGGATCTATCATAGTCCTTTCGATAAGTAAGAGTGTCGAACCCAACGAGGAGCATAAGGATCTAACAAGTGGTTTTCAGCAAGGTATTCTCTGCAAGCACTGAAATTATCGGTAACAAATAGTTGTGTGGTAAGATGATTCGTAGCAAGTAGCAAGTAACAATAGTAACGAAGGTGGAGCAAGAAGGACCAATCCCTTTTGTAGCAAGGGACAAGCCTGGAAAACTCTTATAGGAGGTAAAGCGCTGCCGAGGACACATGTGAATTTCTGTCAAACTAGTTTTCATCATGTTCATATGATTCGCGTTCGCTACTTTGATAGTTCGATATGTGGGTGGACCGGTGCTTGGGTGCTTCCCTTACTTGTACAAACCTCCCACTTATGATTAACCCCTCTCGCAAGCATCCGCAACTACGAAAGAAGAATTAAGACAAAGTCTAACCATAGCATTAAACTAGTGGATCCAAATCAGCCCCTTACGAAGCAACGCATAAACTAGGGTTTAAGCTTCTGTCACTCTAGCAACCCATCATTTACTTACTACTTCCCAATGCTTTCCTCTAGGCCCAAATAATGGTGAAGTGTTATGTAGTCGACGTTCACATAACACCACTAGAGGAAAAACAACATACAACGCATCAAAATATCGAACGATACCAAATTCACATGACTACTTATAGCATGACTTATCCCATGTCCTTAGGAACAAAAGTGACTACTCACAAAGCATAATAATATTCTTGACCAGAGAGGTATTGAATAGCATCAAGGATCTGAACATATAATCTTCCACCAAGTAATCCAACTAGCATCAACTACAAAGAGTAATTAACACTACTAGCAACCTTACAAGTACCAATCGGAGTTGCGAGACCGAGATTGGTTATAAGAGATGAACTAGGCTTTGGAGATGAGATGGTGCTGATGAAGATGTTCATGGTGATGAGTCCCCTCCGATGAGAGGAGTGTTGGTGATGACGATGGCGATGATTTCCCCCTCCGGGAGGGAAGTTTCCCCGACAGGACGACCATGCTGGAGCTCTAGATTGGTTCTGCTCAAGTTCCGCCTCGTGGTGGCGGCGATTCCTCCCGAAAGACTCCTCTTGATTTTTTCTGGAGTGAAACCCTCGTTATAGCAAAAGAGGGGAACCATAGGGCCAACAGGGAGCCCACAAGCCCCCTAGGCGCAGCCAGGGGGTAGGCCGCGCCTAGCAGGCTTGTGGCCTCCTGGTGGCTCCCCTGTGGTACTTCTTTTGCCCAGTATTTTTTATAAATTCCAAAATAATTCCTCGTTGATTTTCACGGCTTTTGGAGTTGCGAAGAATATGTATCTCAAACTTGTTCCTTTTTCAGGCAAGAATTCCACCTGCCGGCATTCTCCCTCTTCATGCAAACCTTGTAAAATAAGAGTGAAAAGGCATAAGTATTGTACCGTGAAGTGTAATAACAGCCCATAAAGCGATAAATATCAGCATAAAATCATGATGCAAAATGGACGTATCAACTCCCCCAAGCTTAGACTTCGTTTGTCCTCAAGTGGAAACCGAGATCGATAAATATGCCCACATGTTTAGAGAGAGAGAGGTGTCGACAAAAGAAAATACGGACATGCATGCATCATGATCATAATTAGAACAACAATATCATCATATAATATCTTATGCTAAAGTGATAATTGCTTCATAAAGTAAAGTATGGATCAAGAACCTTATTGAGAATTAACAACCAATAGCCTTTAGTCATTGAAGCAATTGCAATTTATCATAACATTGGAAAGAGTCTAATAGGATCTTGTAAAGCAAATCCACATACTCAATCATCCTTTCGTCTTCTACAATTGCTACAACTCACGTGGTACTCATGAGATCAAAGTTTTAGTCGGACATAGAGAAAGATAGGGGCTTATAGTTGCGCCTCCCAGCTAGTTACCTCAAGGGTAATGTCAACAATAATAATTCATGAATACTTACTTCCAAGTTGACATATGAATATAGATCTTTCCCTAGCATATGACGTTAGCCAAGATAAAGGCGAAATAAGGAATTGGTGTAGATCACCATGACTCTTTCAAGGGCGAAAAGTAAAGGTACAAGATAGGCCCTTCACAGAGGGAAGCAGAGGTTGTCATGCGCTTTTGAGGTTTGGATGTGTGTCCTCTTAGTGTGAAGAAGTGTCACTTTATATTGCATCGTGTGATAAAGAACTTTATTATGCAGTCTATCGCTTTTATGTCTTCCTCATCACAGGTTCGTACAAAGCTTATTTTCCACACACTAATAGATCATGCATACTTAGGGAGCAATTTTTATTGCTTGCACCGATGACAACTTACTTGAGGGATCTTATTCAATCCATAGGTAGGTATGGTGGACTCTCATGGTAAAACTGGGTTGAAGGTTCATGGATGCACAAGTAGTATCTCTACTTGGTGAGGAAGTTTTGGCTGATATGAGGTGGAAGCAAGCGTCACATGCTAAGGGATCTCTAGTCATATAATAATTGTTCGGAACCAAGCAAACATAATTCATTATGTTGTCTTCCTTGTCCAACATCTACTTCTATGCTTGCAATAGTTTAGTGAGTGTTCACAATCATAGATGGTTTCCAAGATGATATATTTATATGTGAACCTCTCTTTCTTTATTACTTCCTATTAATTGCAGCAATGACCAAGGTCTACGTTTGTCCACCCACAACAAGTTCAATCAACATTCTTTTCATATGTGAAGCCATCACTTCCCATAAGATCATTACATGATCTTTCATGCTTTTGTTCTTTTATCATTCTTTTCTTTAGATCATGGCATGAAGCAAAACTCTCTTTATTATATGACTCACGAACTCGAATACATCAGGGGTGACACAAAGCAAAACTCAAGCCTAAAACACTAAGAACTTTATTCTACTAGAGAAAGATAAAACCAAAAAGGATTGAACTAAGAAAAGGTAAAGGCAAAAGATGTGATGGTGATACGATACCGGGGCAACTCCCCCAAGCTTGGCACAAGCCAAGGGGATTGCCCATACCCGTGCTTAGTTGTCTTCCTTTGGAGGTGATGGTGGTGGAGTTGTCTTGTCTTTTGATTCCAAGAGGGCCATCAATCTTTGACTTATACCTTGGAGCTCTGTGATATGTTTCTCCATCAAAATAACTTCACGAGTGAGATAAGTATTACAAACAAGAGTTATTTCACATAACCTCAAGAGCTCGATCAAGGATGGAGGTAGAAGGTGGAGGTAGGGTTGAAGAAAATCTTCTTCCTCAGCTTCTTCCTTCTTGAGCATCGATTGCCCTTCATCCAACGCCGGCTTCTTCTCCTTACTTTTGCCCTTAGTTTCTTCAGGTAGCCTTTCCTTGGCCTCCATGACCTCCATTCTTTTCAGATCATCATTTACTTCTGCATAGACTTGAGGGGGATCGTCCTCCCCTAGAGATTCCTCACATGACATCTTGCTCTAAATCTGCGGCAGAAACGGGCTCGAAACTAAAACAGAGGAAATTTGCATGATATGAGGGTCAGACCTTTCGGGAGAATATATAATGATTTTTTCCCGACCAGAAGGAGTACTCCGCAAGAAAACGGAGTCCGGGAGGCACACGAGGTGGTCACAAGCCCCCCAGGCGCGGCCAGGGGGTGGCCCGCGCCTGGGAGGCTTGTCGCGTCCTCGTGCGCTTTCCGGACTACTTTAAAATTTTCTATTTTTCTAAAAATTCCAAAACGGAGAAAAATGCTTACTGGAAATTTTTTGGAGTCGGTTTACTTACTAAATCACATACTTCTTCGTTTTCAGAGTCTAAAACAGGCTGATAAATATCCCTTATGTACTCCTGTGGAGTTATGGTATTGATAATATTGCTTTCAACATTTATGGGAGTACGTGGGATATAATGCTTGATTCTTTGCCCATTTGCCACTCTCGGAAAATTACCTTCCGTGTTGTTGATCTTGATGGCACCGGAACGATATACTTCCTCAACAATGTAAAGACCTTCCCATTTAGAGAGAAGCTTGCCTGCAGAAAATCTTAAACGAGAATTATATAGCAAGACATAATCACCTACATTGAACTCACGTTTTTGTACCCTTTTATCATGCCACCTCTTAACCTTTTCTTTAAACAACTTGGCATTTTCATATGCCTGAGCTCTCCATTTATCAAGCGAGCTAATATCAAATAACCTCTTCTCACCAGCAAGTTTTAAATCAAAGTTGAGCTCTTTGATTGCCCAATAAGCCTTATGCTCTAGCTCAAGAGGTAAATGACATGCTTTACCGTAAACCATTTTGTACGGAGACATGCCCATGGGATTCTTATAAGTAGTTCTATAAGCCCACAATGCATCATCGAGCTTCTTAGACCAATTCTTTCTAGACCTATTAACAATCTTTTGCAGAATTAGTTTAATCTCTCTATTACTTAGCTCTACTTGACCACTGGACTGAGGGTGATAGGGAGATGCAATTCAACGGTTGACATCATACTTAGCAAGCGTTTTACGGAGAGCAACATGAATAAAATGTGAACCACCATCAGTCATTAGATATCTAGGGACTCCAAATCTAGGGAAAATAACTTCTTTAAGCATCCTGATAGAGGTGTTGTGATCAACACTACTAGTTGGGATAGCTTCTACCCACTTAGTAACTAAGCAACAACAACTAGGATTTGAGCATACCCGTTGGAATATGGAAAAGGTCCCATATAATCAAAGCCCCAAACATCAAATGGTTCAATGACAAGTGAATAATTCATAGGCATTTCCTGAAGTTTACTCATATTACCTATTCTTTGACTTCCGTCACAAGACAAGACAAACTTACGGGCATCCTTGAAGAGAGTGGGCCAATAGAAACCTGATTACAATACCTTATGTGCAGTTCTGTCTCCCGCACGGTGTCCTCCATAAGCCTCGGAGTGACACTTCTGTAGGATCTGTCCCTGTTCATGTTCAGGTACACAACGTCTAATAACACCATCTACGCCTTCCTTATAAAGGTGAGGATCATCCCAAAAGTAATGTCTCAAATCAAAGAAGAATTTCTTCTTTTGCTGGTATGTGAAACTAGGTGGTATATATTTGGCAACAATATAATTTTCATAATCAGCATACCACGGTGTACTACGTGAAGCATTGATGACATTCAATTGCTCATCAGGAAAGCTATCATCAATAGGTTGTGGGTCATCAAGAACATTCTCCAACCTAGACAAGTTATCTGCTACGGGGTTCTCAGTACCCTTCCTATCAACAACATGCAAATCAAATTCTTGTAGCAAGAGAACCCATCTGATAAGTCTAGGTTTAGCGTCTTTCTTTTCCGTGAGGTACTTAATAGAGGCGCGATCAATGTGAATAGTGACTTTGGAATCAACTATGTAAGATCTGAACTTTTCACATGCAAACACGCTGCTAAAAATTCCTTTTCAGTAGTAGCATAGTTTCTTTGGGCACTATCTAGAGTTTTACTAGAATAGTGAATAACATTCAACTTCTTATCAACTCTTTGTCCTAGAACAGCGCCAACAACATAATCACTAGCATCACACATGATTTCAAAAGGTAAGTTCCAATCAGGTGGTTGAACAATAGGCGCAGTTATCAAGGCCTTGTTAAGTACTTCGAAGGCTTCCTCACAATCATCATCAAAAACAAAAGGAATATCCTTTTGCAAGAGATTGGTAAGAGGCCTAGAAATCTTAGAAAAGTCCTTAATGAACCTTCTATTGAAACCAGCATGACCAAGGAAACTTCTTATACCTTTGATATTTGTAGGGCATGGCATTTTTTCGATCGCATCAACCTTAGCCTTATCGACTTCAATACCTCTTTCAGAAATTTTATGTCCTAAGATGATGCCTTCATTAACCATAAAGTGGCACTTCTCCCAATTCAAGACAAGGTTGGTATCTTTACATCTCTGCAAGACTCGATCAAGGTTGCTGAGGCAATCATCAAAAGAAGACCCGTAAACAGAGAAGTCATCCATGAAAACCTCAACAATCTTTTCACAAAAGTCAGAGAATATAGCCATCATACATCTTTGAAAGGTAGCAGGTGCATTACATAAGCCAAAAGGCATATGTCTGTAAGCAAAGGTACCAAAAGGGCAGGTGAAAGTGGTTTTCTCCTGATCAGATTGTGCAACATGTATTTGGGAGAAATCAGAATAACCATCTAGACAACAAAAGTGTGTGTGTTTAGACAGTCTTTCTATCTTTTGGTCGTTAAAAGGCACAGGGTAATGATCTTTCCTAGTGGCTTTATTCAATTTTCTAAAATCAATCACCATCCTATAGCCAGTGATAATCCTCTGTGGGATCAATTCATCTTTATCATTAGGGACAACAGTAATACCTCCCTTCTTAGGGACGCAATGCACCGGACTTACCCAATCACTATGAGCATTAGGATAGATAATACCTGCTTCCAGGAGCTTTATTATTTCTTTTCTTACTACCTCTTTCATCTTAGGATTTAATCTCCATTGATGATCGGCAACTGGTTTGGAATCAGGACCGGTTATAATTTTGTGCCGGCATAGAGTGGGACTAATGCCCTTAAGATCATCAAGAGTATATCCAATAGCAGCACGGTGCCTCCTCAGAGTTTTTAGTAACTTCTTTTCTTCATGCTCTGAGAGGCTAGCACTAATAATAACATGATATATCTCTCTTTCATCGAGATAAGCATACTTAAGAGTATCAGGTAACTGCTTAAGTTCAAACACAGGATCACCCTTTTGTGGGGGTGGATCTCCAAGCAGTTCAACATGCAAATTATTCTTAAGGATAAGATGTTCAAAGATAACTCTACCTATCTCATTCCTTTCATCCATATGCATATCATTTTCATGCTGAAGCAAGTATTGCTCTAAGGGATTAGTAGGAGGCACAACAATAGAAGCTAAGGCAATAATTTCATCCTTACTAGGCAACTCTTTTTCATGAGGTTGTCTACCAAACTTGGAGAAATTGAACTCATGTGACACACCTTCAAAGCCAACAGTGATAGTTTGCTTCTCACAGTCAATGTGAGCATTGACAGTATTGAGAAAAGGTCTGCCAAATATGATGGGACAAAAGCTATCTTGTGTGGTATCAAGAACGAGAAAATCAGCAGGATACTTTGTTTTACCACACAAAACTTCAACATCTCTAACAATTCCCAAAGGGCAGATAGTATCTTTATTGGCAAGCTGAATAGTGACATCAATAGGTTCCATCTCAACGGGTGCAATCTCGTCTTTAATTTCATAATATAAAGATTGAGGTATTACACTAACACTAGCACCCACGTCACATAAACCATGATAACAATGATCTCCTATCTTTAATGAAACAACAGGCGTGCCAACAACAGGCCTATGCTTGTCTCTAGCATGAGGTTTAGCAATTCTAGCAGCATCTTCACAGAAGTTATCATGGCCATCAACATTGTCGGACAGGAGATCTTTGATAATAGCAATGCTAGGTTCAACTCTAATTTTCTCAGGGGGTGTAGGTGTTCTAATGTAGCCCCTACGTATCACAGTTGAAACTTTAGAATGATCCTTTATCCTAACAGGGAAAGGTGGTTTCTCAATGTAAGCACTGGGAACAATAGGATCATTATAAGCGATGACTTTCTCTTCAACTGGATTGGGTTTAACTACATTGACTTCTAAGGGAGGATGATATTTAAACCACTTCTCTTTAGGGAGATCAATATGAGCAGCAAATGATTCACACAATGAAGCTACTGTCTCAGAGTCAAGTCCAAATTTATCGCTAAAACCACAAAAAGTATTTGTTTCAACAAAGGATTTACCGCAATCAAACTTGAGATTCATACCTGACTCCTTACCTTCATCAAACTCCCAATCTTCAGAGTTGCGTTTAGTTCTCTCCAATAAATTCCATTTGAATTCAATATTTATCTTCATAAAAGAACCGGTACAAGAAGTGTCAAGCATGGTGCGATTATCATGAGAAAGTTGAGCATAGAAGTTCTGAATGATAATTTCTCTCGAGAGCTCATGGTTGGGGCATGAATATAACATTGATTTAAGCCTCCCCCAAGCTTGAGCTATACTTTCCCTGTCACGAGGCCAAAAATTATAAATATAATTCCGATCACGATGTACCAAATGCATAGGATAAAACCTTTGATGATATTCCAGTTTCAATCGGTTGTAGTTCCATGATCCAGTATCATCACATAGCCTATACCATGTCAATGCTCTATCCCTCAAAGATAAGAGAAAGACCTTCTTCTTGATGTCATCCTCGGGCAAACCTGCAAGCTTGAATAAACCACAAACTTCATGTACATAGATTAGATGCAAGTCGGATGTGATGTTCCATCTCCTATAAAAGGATTAGCCAGCAATTTCTCAAGCATACCCGAAGGAAATTCATAGCAAATATTTTCAGTAGGTGCAGAAGGTTGAGGAGCAACTCCTTGTGCTTCTGTTCGAGGCGAAGATACCCCGAACAAGCCCCTCAAAGGATTAGTATCCATAGTGACAAGTGACAATAAATTTCAGCACACTATATGAATGTTTCCTTACCAAGTTCCACTTACCAAAGGCGCTTCACTCCCCGGCAATGGCGCCAGAAAAGAGTCTCGATGACCCACAAGTGTAGGGGATCTATCATAGTCCTTTCGATAAGTAAGAGTGTCAAACCCAACGAGGAGCAGAAGGATCTGACAAGTGGTTTTCAGCAAGGTATTCTGTGCAAGCACTGAAATTATTGGTAATAGATAGTTGTGTGGTAAGATGATTCGTAGCAAGTAGCAAGTAACAATAGTAACGAAGGTGCAGCAAGATGGCCCAATCCCTTTTGTAGCAAGGGACAAGCCTGGACAAACTCTTATAGGAGGTAAAGCGCTCCCGAGGACACATGGGAATTTCTGTCAAGCTAGTTTTCATCATGTTCATATGATCCGCGTTCGCTACTTTGATAGTTTGATATGTGGGTGGACCGGTGCTTGGGTGCTGCCCTTACTTGGACAAACCTCCCACTTATGATTAACCCCTCTCGAAAGCATCCGCAACTACGAAAGAAGAATTAAGACAAAGTCTAATCATAGCATTAAACTAGTGGATCCAAATAAGACCCTTACGAAGCAACACATAAACTAGGGTTTAAGCTTCTGTCACTCTAGCAACCCATTGATACGTCTCCATCATATCTATAATTTTTGATTGTTTCATGCCAATATTCTACAACTTTCATATACTTTTGGCAAATTTTTATACTATTTTTGGGACTAACATATTGATCCAGTGCCCAGTGCCAGTTCCTGTTTGCTGCATGTTTTTTTCTGCAGGATATCCATACCAAACGAATTCCAAACGCAGTAAAAAACCTACGGTGATTTTTTATGGAATATTTATGATTTTTGGGAAGAAGAATCAACGCGAAATGATGCTGAGGGGGTTAGAAGCCGAGGAGGCGCGACCCCCCCTAGGGCGCGGCTGGCAGGTTTGTGACCAATCCCTAAGGCGGTTGGGCCCTTCTTTTGCTGCAACAAAGCTAATATCCGGAAAAAAATCGTGTTAAAATTCAGCCCAATCGGAGTTACGGATCTCCGGAAATTTAAGAAACGTTGAAAGGCAGAATCTGGGAGCGCAGAAACAGAAGGACAGAGAGAGAGAGAGATCCAATCTCGATGGGGCTCTCGCCCCTCCTCCGCCATGGAGACCATGGAACAGAGGGGACACCCTTCTCCCATCTAGGGAGGAGGTCAAGGAAGAAGAAGAAGAAGGTGAGCTCTCTCCCCCTCTCTCCCGGCGGTACCGGAACGCCGCCCGAGACATCATCGTGTGACGGCGATCTACACCAACACCTCCGTCATCTTCACCAACACCTCCATCACCTTCCCCCATCTATATTCAGCGGTCCACTCTCCCGCAACCCGCTGTACCCTCTACTTGAACATGGTGCTTTATGATTCATATTATTATCCAATGATGTGTTGCCATCCTATGATGTCTGAGTAGATTTTCGTTGTCCTATCGGTGACTGATGTATTGCTATGATTGGTTTAATTTGCTTGTGGTTATGTTGCTGTCCTTTGGTGCCCATCATATGAGCGCGCATGTGGGTCACACCATAGGGTTAGTAGTATGTTGGTAGGACTATGTATTGGAGGGCAAGGGTGAAAGAAGCTTGAGCCTAGCATAGAAATTGATGCATACGGGATTGAAGGGGGAACAATATATCTTATTGCTATGGTTGGGTTTTACCTTAATGTACGTTAGTAGTTGCGGATGCTTGCTAATAGTTCCAATCATAAGTGCATAGAATTCCAAGTAAGGGATGACATGCTAGCATTGGCCTCTCCCAGATAAAACTTGCTATCGGTCTAGTAACGTAGCCAATTGCTTAGGGACAATTCCGCAACTCCTACCACCACTTTTCCACACTTGTTAAACTAACGTAATTGTTTCTTTATCTAACCAGCCCCTAGTTTTTATTTACGTGTTCTTTCTTTTATTGCAAACCTATCCTATCACACCTACAAAGTACTTCTTGTTTCATACTTGTTCTAGGTAAAGCGAACGTAAAGTGTGCATAGAGTTGTATCGATGGTCGATAGAACTTGAGGGAATATTTTTCCTACCTTGAGCTCCACGTTGGGTTCGACACTCTCACTTATCGAGAAAGGCTACAATTGATCCGCTATACTTGTGGGTTGTCAAGACCTTTTTCTGGCGCCGTTTCCGGGGAGCAATGGCGTGGGGTGAATATTCTCGTGTGTGCTTGTTTGCTTTATCACTAAGTAGATTTGTTTGTTGTTCTAAGTTGTTCTCTATCTTTAGTTATGGATATGGAACACGAAATACCAAAAAAATTAGGTGTACATGCTACTCATGGAGATGGGGAACCTCCTAAAACCCTCGATGCTCGTTATGTGGAAAATATTATGCACTTCTTTAATAATCCTGAGAAAACCCCATTAAATTATATAATGGGATACACGTTGGATCAACGTGAATACTTTAGGGATTATCACTTGACTCAAAAAGGGAAACTATTATGGGATCAAATTCATATGTTGAAATGGTATGCTTGGGAGCTATGCTCGAGATATAATATTACTTGTTGCTCTAGGATGAAGGCTAAACACTTTCCTGTTTCTTGTAAATTTAATGCTAATGAAACCTTGGCTTCTTATGCTAATGGTATATATGATTACTATGATGTGGAACAAATAGAAGAGTTTGTTGCTTTTATGGGTGCTTATGAAATTGAAGCTCTGTTTAAAAGGTGTGATGATAATGATGATGCTGCTTATCGATCTGAAAATTTGGTTATGCTTCGTTATTGTTATACTAATTATGAATATAATGCCCATATTGATCGATTTATGGAGAATTGCTACGCTGCCCAAGAAGAGACTAATATTTTGCATGAAACTGTGGAAGAAGAAAATGCTGAAACTGTGAGCTCATTAGATGAAAAAATGACGAGGAGAGCGAAGAACAAAAGGAGGAAGAGCGGACTAGCTACCCGTGCCCACCTTCTAATGAGAGTAACTCTTCAACTCATACATTTTTTAATTCCCCTCCATTCTTACCGAAGGATGAATGCTATGTTGATTGCTATGATCCCTTGGATTCGTTTGAAATATCCCTTTTTGATGAACTTGATGCTTGCTATGATTTTGGCCATGATGCTAATATGAATGATGCTTATGAAGATGAACTTGCTATAGTGCCTTATGTTAAACATGAAATTTTTACTATCGCACCCACTTATGATAGTCCTATTATCTTTTTGAACTCTCCCAACTACACTATATCGGAGAAGTTTGCTGTTATTAGGGATTACATAGATGGGTTGACTTCTACTATTACACATGATGATTTTGGTGAATATAATATGCATGTACTTGCTGCTCCTACTTTCAATTATTATGAGAGAGGAACTACATCTCCACATCTCTATGTTTCGAATACGATAAAATTGCAAGAAACTGCTTATGCTATGTATTGGCCTTTACTTGATGTGCATGAATTGTTCTTTTATGACATGCCAATGCATAGGAAGAGAGTTAGACTTCATCATTGCATGATATATGTTACATTGTGCTCACTACTAAATTACAAATCATTGTTAATTAAATTTGGCTTTGATATACCTTGGGATCCGAGTGGATCCATTACTTGAGCACTTTATGCCTAGCTTAATGGCTTTAAAGAAAGCGCTGCCTAGGAGACAACCCGGAAGTTTTAGAGAGTCAATTATTTCAGTTGAGTGCTTTTATATAGTTTAAAAACAAAAAATATAGAGGGGAACTTAAAACTTTTTCAAAAAGAGAAGCGATTGAAAGGTGATGCATTGCGTAAGTGAGGGTCGACCTTGAACACTTGTGTTCATGCTCATGGAAACAATGTAGAATTTTTCATGGAAGTTTCTTGCAAAAATAATTATCCCCTTGTACAATTACATTGTATTATAAAAATAACGTGCCAAGTAAAGCCTTTATGATTAGTTTGGGCGATAGTTGTTTTATCATGCTGAAAAAGACAGAAACTTTGTGCTCACGAAATTATTTTTAATTCCTATCCAGAAAAAGCTTTTGAGTTGATTATTTTTGCTGCCGATTGATATGCAAATTTACCTAATTTTCATAATGTTTTAGAATTTTTGGAGTATCAGAAGTATGGTATCTGTTCAGATTACTACAGACTATTCTGTTTTTGACAGATTCTGTTTTCTATGCATTGTTCTCTTATTTTGATGAATCTATGGGTAGTATCGGGGGATATGAACCATGATGAAGTTGGATTACAATAGATATAATGCTAATATGAATTTGGAATGATTTCACAATAGTACTTAAAGTGGTGATTTACTTTACTATACTAACGGATCTCACGAAGGTTTTGTTGAGTTCTGTATGATTGAAGTTTTCAAGTTTTGGGTGAGACCACGATGGATGAAGGAATAAGGAGAGGCAAGAGCCTAATATTGGGGATGACCAAGGCACCCCAAGGTAATATTCAAGGAATACTCAAGCGTCTAAGCTTGGGGATGCCCCAGAAGGCATCCCCTTATTCGTCTACAATCTATCGGTAATTTTAGTCGGAGCTATATTTTTATTCGTCACATGATATGTGCAAATGCTTGGAGCGTCTTTTGTGTTTATTTTTCCTTTTTATTTTATGCACCATGCTGGTATGAGATAGTCCTTGGTTGTTTTATAGAATGCTCTTTGCACTTCACTTATATCTTTTGAGTATGGCTTTATAGAATGCTTCATGTGCTTCACTTATATCATTTGAAGTTTGGATTGCCTCTTTCCCTACACATAGAAAACCGCCATTTGTAGAATGCTCTTTTGCTTCACTTATATTTGTTAGAGTGGGGCATATATTTTGTAGAAATAATTAAACTCTCATGCTTCACTTATACCTATTTAGAGAGTTAACAGGAGTTGGTCATTCACATGGTTAGTCATACAATCCTACATAAAACTTGTAGATCACTGAATATGATATGTTTGATTCCTTGAAATAGTTTTGCGACGTGAAGATGTGATATTAAGTCATGCTAGTGAGTAATTGTGTATTCGTAGAAATACTTGTGTTAAGGTTTGTGATTCCCATAGCATGCACGTATGATGAACCGTTATGTGACGAAGTCGGAGCATGATTTATTTATTGATTGACATCCTTTGTGCGGAAGTCGGGATCGCGCGATGGTTAACTCCTACCAACCCTTCCCTTAGGAGCATGCGTGTAGTACCTTGTTTCGATGACTAATAGACTTTTGCAATAAGTATGTGAGTTCTTAATGACTAATGTTGAGTCCATGGATTATACGCACTCTCATCCTTCCACCATTGCTAGCCTGTCTAGTATCGCGCAACTTTCGCCGGTAGCTTACACCCACCATATACCCTTTCTCAAAACAGCCACCATACCTACCTATTATGGCATTTCCATAGCCATTCCGAGTTATGTTGCCATGCAACTTCCATCGTTCCGTTTATTATGACACGCACCATCATTGTCATATTGCTTTGCATGATCGTAAGATAGCTAGCATGATGTTTTCATGGCTTGCCCGTTTTTTTGATGTCATTGCTACGCTAGATCATTGCACATCCCGGTACACCACCGAAGGCATTCATATAGAGTCATATTTTGTTCTAAATATCGAGTTGTAAGTAAATAAAAGTGTGATGATCATCATTATTAGAGCATTGTCCCATGTGAGGAAGTAATAAAAGAGGCCAATGAAGCCCAAATAAAAAAAAGAGGCCAAAGAAGCCCACCAAAAAAAGAGAGAAAAGAGAGAAGGGACAATGCTACTATCCTTTACCACACTTGTGCTTCAAAGTAGCACCATTATCTTCATGATAGAGAGTCTCCTATGTTGTCACTTTCATATACTAGTGGGAAATTTTCATTATAGAACTTGGCTTGTATATTCCAATGATGGGCTTCCTCAAATTTCCCTAGGTCTTTGTGAGGAAGCGAGTTGGATGCACACCCACTAGTTTCTGTTTGAACTTTCATACACTTATAGCTCTTGTGCATCTGTTGCATGGCAATCCCTACTCACTCACATTGATATCTATTGATGGGCATCTCCATAGCCCGTTGATACGCCTAGTTGATGTTAGACTATCTCCTCCTTTTTGTATTCTCCACAACCACCATATTCTACTCCACCTATAGTGCTATGTCCATGGCTCAGGCTCATGTATTGCGTGAAAGTTGAAAAGGTTTGAGAACACTAAAGTACGAAACAATTGCTTGGCTAAAACCGGGGTTGTGCATGATTTAAATACGTTGTGTGGGGAAGATGGAGCATAGCCAGACTATATGATTTTGTAGGGATAACTTTCTTTGGCCATGATATTTTGAGAAGACATTATTGCTTTGTTAGTATGCTTGAAATATTATTGTCTTTATGTCAAATGGTAGACTATTGCTTCAAATGGTAGACTAGGTAGCATTCCACATCAAAAATTATCCTTTTTATCATTTACCTACTCGAGGAAGAGCAGGAATTAAGCTTGGGGATGCTGATACGTCTCCATCGTATCTATAATTTTTGATTGTTTCATGCCAATATTCTACAACTTTCATATACTTTTGGCAACTTTTTATACTATTTTTGGGACTAACATATTGATCCAGTGCCCAGTGCCAGTTCTTGTTTGTTGCATGTTTTTTGTTTTGCAGAATATCCATACCAAACGAAGTCCAAACGTAATAAAAAACCTACGGTGATTTTTTATGGAATATTTATGATTTTTGGGAAGAAGAATCAACGCGAAACGATGCCCGAGGGGGTTAGAGCCGAGGAGGCGCGACCCCCCTAGGGCGCGGCTGGCAGGCTTGTGACCAATCCCTAAGTCGGTTGGGGCCCTTCTTTCTCCGCAAGAAAGCTAATATCTGGAAGAAAATTGTGTTAAAATTTCAGCCCAATCGGAGTTACGGATCTCAGGAAATTAAAGAAACGGTGAAAGGCAGAATCTCGGAGCGCAGAAACAGAAGGACACAGAGAGAGAGATCCAATCTCGGAGGGGCTCTCGCCCCTCCGCCGCCATGGAGACCATGGACCAGAGGGGAAACCCTTCTCCCATCTAGGGAGGAGGTCAAGGAAGAATAAGAATAAGGGGGGCTCTCTCCCCTCTCTCCCGGCGGCGCCGGAACGCCGCCCGGGACATCATCGTGTGACGGCGATCTACACCTACACCTCCGTCATCTTCACCAACACCTCCATCACCTTCCCCCATCTATATTCAGCGGTCCACTCTCCCGCAACCCGCTGTACCCTCTACTTGAACATGGTTCTTTATGCTTCATATTATTATCCAATGATGTGTTGCCATCCTATGATGTCCGAGTAGATTTTCGTTGTCCTATTGGTGACTGATGAATTGCTATGATTGGTTTAATTTGCTTGTAGTTATGTTGGTGTCCTTTGGTGCCCATCATATGAGCGTGTGCGTGGATCACACCATAGGGTTAGTAGTATGTTGATAGGACTATGTATTGGAGGGCAAGGGTGACAGAAGCTTGAGCCTAGCATAGAAATTGATGCATACGGGATTGAAGGGGGACCAATATATCTTATTGTTGTGGTTGGGTTTTACCTTAATGTACGTTAGTAGTTGCGGATGCTTGCTAATAGTTCCAATCATAAGTGCATAGAATTCCAAGTAAGGGATGACATGCTAGCAGTGGCCTCTCCCACATAAAACTTGCTATCGGTCTAGTAACGTAGTCAATTGGTTAGGGACAATTCCGCAACTCCTACCACCACTTTTCCACACTCGTTAAACTAACGGAATTATTTCTTTATCTAAACAGCCCCTAGTTTTAATTTAGGTGTTCCTTCTTTTCTTGCAAACCTATCCTATCACACCTACAAAGTACTTCTAGTTTCATATTTGTTCTAGGTAAAGCGAACGTAAATTGTGCATAGAGTTGTATCGGTGGTCGATAGAACTTGAGGGAATATTTTTCCTACCTTTAGCTCCTAGTTGGGTTCGACACTCTTACTTATCGAGAAAGGCTACAATTGATCCCCTATACTTGTGGGTTATCACCCATCATCTACTTACTACTTCCCAATGCCTTCCTCTAGGCCCAAATAATGGTGAAGTATTATGTAGTCGATGTTCACATAACACCACTAGAGGAAAAACAACATACAACACATCAAAATATCGAACGAATACCAAATTCACATGCCTAGTTATAGTATGACTTATACCATGTCCTCACGAACAAAAGTGAGTACTCACAAAGCATAATAATATTCATGACCAGAGAGGTATTGAATAGCATCAAGGATCTGAACATATAATCTTCCACCGAGTAATCCAACTAGCATCAACTACAAAGAGTAATTAACACTACTGACAACCTTACAAGTACCAATCGTAGTCGCAAGACGGAGATTGGTTACAAGAGTGAACTAGGGTTTGGATATGAGATGGTGCTGATGAAGATGTTGATGGTGATGAGTCCCCTCCGATGATAGGAGTGTTGGTGATGACGATGGCGACGATTTCCCCCTCCGGGAGGGAAGTTTCCCCGGCAGGACGACCCTGCCGGAGCTCTAGATTGGTTCTGCTCAAGTTCCGCCTCGTGACGGTGGCGATTCCTCCCAAAAGCCTCCTCTTGATTTTTTCTGGAATGAAACCCTCCATATAGCAAAAGAGGGGAGCCATAGGGCCAACAGGGAGCCCACAAGCCCCCTAGGCATGGCGAGGGGGTAGGCCGCGCCTAGCAGGCTTGTGGCCTCCTGGTGGCTCCCTTGTGGTACTTCTGTCGCCCAGTATTTTTTATAAATTCCAAAATAATTCCTCGTTGATTTTCATGACTTTTGGAGTTGTGCAAAATAGGTATCTCAAACTTGCTCCTTTTTCAGGCCAGAATTCCAGCTGCCGGCATTCTCCCGCTTCATGCAAACCTTGTAAAATAAGAGAGAAAAGTCATAAGTATTGTACCGTGAAGTGTAATAACAACCCATAAAGCGATAAATATCAACATAAAAGCTTGATACAAAATGGACGTATCGATCAGTCAAAGAAAGAGTTCTTGGCTGTGTTACAAGGTGTGAGTATTGAGTAAGACTCACAATCCGACCACGACAGAAGAAAGAGAAAGGACGAAGGTCGCACCCTATGCATTAGCCATAGGCTCTATAGTATGATATGTTGTGTATCGCACCTGACGTGTGCCTTGCCATGAAACTATCAAGGGGTACAAAAGTAATCCAGGAATGGATTACTGGATATCGGTCAAAAGTTATCCTTAGTAACTAGTGGACTAAGGAATTTTTATCGATTATGGAGGTGATAAAAGAGTTCGTCGTAAAGGGTTACGTCGATGCAAGCTTGACACTAATCCAAATAACGCCGAGTAGTAAACCGGATTCGTATAGTGGATCAGTCATTTGGAAGAGCTCCAAATGGCGTGTGGTAGTAACATCTACAGGATGACATAGAGATTTGTAAAGCACACACGGATCTGAAAGATTCAGACCCGTTGACTAAAACCCTCTCTCACAAGCAAGATATGATGAAACCCCAGAGCTGTATGGGTGTTAGATTCATTACAATCACATAGTGATGTGAACAAGATTATTGACTCTAGTGCAAGTGGGAGACTGTTGGAAATATGCCCTAGAGGCAATAATAAATTGGTTATTATTATATTTCCTTGTTCATGATATTTTTTTTATTATCCATGCTAGAATTGTATTGATTGGAAACTCAAATACATGTGTGGATATATAGACAACACACTGTGCCTAGTGAGCCTCTAGTTGACTAGCTCGTTAATCAAAGATGGTCAAGGTTTCCTGGCCATAGACAAGTGTTGTCACTTGATAATGGGATCACGTCATTAGGAGAATGATGTGATGGACAAGACCCAAACTATGAACCTAGCATATGATCATGTGAGTTTATTGCTACTTTTTGTGCAAGTCAGTGTATCTGTTCCTATGACCATGAGATCATGCAACTCCTGGACACCGGGTGAATACCTTATGTGTATCAAATGTCGCAACGTAACTCGGTGACTATAAAGGTACTGTACATGTATCTTCAAAGGTGTTTGTTGGGTTGGCGTGAATCAGGATTGGGATTTGTCGCTGTGTGAGACGGAGAGGTAACTCACGACCCACTCGATAATACAACATCACAACAAGCCTTGCAAGCAATGTGACTAAGGAGTTAGTCAGAGGATTTTGTATTACGGAACGAGTAAATAGACTTGCCGGTAATGAGATTGAACTAGGTATGGAGATACCGACGATCGAATCTCGGGCAAGTATCATACCGAAGGACAAAGGGAACAACATACGGGATTAACTAAATCCTTGACATAGAGGTTCAACCGATAAATATCTTCATATAAGTTATAGGAGCCAATATGGGCATCCAGGTTCCGCTATTGGTTATTGACCGGAGAGTGTCTCACGTCATGTCTACATAGTTCTCGAACCCGTAGGGTCAGCACACTTAAGGTTCGGTGATGTTTCGGTATTGTTGAGTTATGTGTGTTTGGTAACCGAAAGTTGTTCGGAGTCCCGGATGAGACCCCGGACATCACGAGGAACTCCAGAATGGTCCGGAGGTAAAGATTGATATATAGGAAAGTTGCATTTGGCTTCCGGAAAGTTTTCGGGCATTACCAGTAAAGTACGGGGGTGACGAATGGGTTCCGGGGTTTTACCGAGAGGGGCCACCCACCCGGGAGAGAAACTAATAGGCCTAAAGGTGATGCATGATACGTCTCCATCGTATCTACTTTTCCAAACTCTTTTGCCCTTGTTTGGACTCTAATTTGCATGATTTGAATGGAACTAACCCGGACTGACGCTGTTTTCAGCAGAATTGCCATGGTGTTGTTTTTGCGCAGAAATATAAGTTCTCGGAATGACCTGGAAATTTACGAATATTTTTTGTGGAATATATTAAAAATACTAGCGCAAGAATTACATGGAGGGACAGAGCCAGGAGCCCACAAGCCCAGGAGGCGCGCCCCCTGGCCATGCCTCACAGGCTTGTGAGGCCCTCGTGGCTCCGCCGCCTCCAACTCCAGCTCTATTTAGTCTCTCTCGCCCAGAAAAAATTAAGAGAGAAGAGTTCATCGCATTTTACGACACGGAGCCGCCACCACCACCTGTTCTTCCTCTGGAGGGCAGATCTGGAGTCCGTTCTAGGTTCCGGAGAGGGGAAATCGTCGCCGTCGTCATCACCAACCATCCTTCATCGCCAATTCCATGATGCTCTTCACCGTTCGTGAGTAATCTCATCGTAGGCTTGCTGGACGGTGATGGGTTGGATGAGATCTATCATGTAATCGAGTTAGTTTTGATGGGGTTTGATCCGTAGTACCCACTATGTTCTGAGATTGATGTTGCTACTACTTTGCTATGCTTAATGCTTGTCACTAGGGCCCGAGTGCCTTGATTTCAGATCTGAACCTATTATGCTTACATCAATATATGTGTGTTCTTGATGCTATCTTGCAAGTTGTAGTCGCCTACTATGTGTTATGACCCGGCAACCCGAGAGTGACAATAGCCGGAACCACTCCCGGAGAAGACCATAGTATGAGGAGTTCATGTATTCACTAAGTGCTAATGCTTTGTTCCGGTTCTATATTAAAAGGAGACCTTCATATCCCTTAGTTTCCATTAGGACCCCGCTGCCACGGGAGGGATGGACAATAGATGTCATGCAAGTTCTTTTCCATGAGCACGTATGACTATATACGGAATACATGCCTACATTACATTGACGAACTCGAGCTAGTTACTAATCACCCCATGTTATAACTGTTACATGATGAATGTCATCCGACATAATTAACCGTCACCGATCCAATGCCTACGAGTTTTTCCTACTGGTCCTTGCTACGTTACTTTACCGCTACTGCTGTCACTGCTGCTACTGTTACTGCTACTGCTGTCACTGCTGCTACTGTTACCGCTACTGTTGTCACTACTGCTACTATTACCGTTGCTACCATTACTATCACACTACTTTGCTACTGAAACTTTGTTGTAGATACTAAGTCTTTCAGGTGTGGTTGAATTGACAACTCAACTGCTAATACTCGAGAATATTCTTTGGCTTCCCCTTGTGTCGAATCAACAAATTTGGGTTGAATACTCTACCCTCGAAAACTGTTGCGATCCCCTATACTTGTGGGTTATCAAGACTATTTTCTAGCGCCGTTGCCGGGGAGGCCTAGCTCTATACTCTGAGTCACTTGGGATTTACGTCTGTTGATCACTATGAGGAATCCGAGAGATCTAAAAACTAAAGTCTTCCCCTCAACTACGAGGACAGGTAAGGAACTGCCATCTAGCTCTGCACTTGATTCACCTTCAGTTATGAGTAAGTTTGCGACACCACCACCTACTAGAAACTCTGATGTGTCCCCTGTGCTTGATGATGCTAATTCTGCTATCCATGATGCTTATGATGATGCTTTGCTTGATACTGCTTTGCCACTGGGTGCATTCCTTGATGCACAAATTGCTAGAGTTGCTGCCGAATGTGATGATACTTCTGAAACTGCTGAAATTATTGAAGTAGAACCTCCTGTTTCACCTGTTAGAACTAGCTCTCCTAGATATGAATTGCCTAATATACCTGAGGTTTATGTTATGGAGGGAGAGGTAGCTGAGGACTTTCTTGCTTGTAAGGATAGCTATGATCTTGAGAATTTATTGCGGAAGTGGAAAGAAAAATCTCTGAATGCTAGAATGAAATACGATCCTAAGTTTGCTACTTCACCCATCTTTGTGACTGATAAGGATTATGAATTCTGTATTGATCCTGAGTTAATCACTTTGGTCGAATCTCATCCTTTTCATGTTATGAGGCCGAAACGGTTGTAGCACATCTTACTAAGCTGAATGATATAACCACCCTATTCACGAATGAGGAAAGGATTCACCATTACTATATCCTTAAGTTGTTTCCTTTCTCGCTAAAGGGTGATGCTGAGACTTGGTTTACTTCTCTTGCTCCTGGTTGTGTGCGTAGTCCCCAGGTTATGATCTACTACTTCTCTGAGAAATATTTTCCTACCCATAAGAAACAAGCTGCCTTGCAGGATACATATAACTTTGTGCAAGTTGAAGAAGAGAGTCTCCCACAAGCTTGGGGGAGGCTTGTCTAGTTACTGAATGCTTTGCCTGATCACCCTCTTGAGAAAAATGAAATACTTGATATCTTTTATAATGGACTAACCGATGCCTCTAGGGACCACCTAGATAGTTGTGCTGGTAGTGTTTTCAGGGAACGAACCATGGAAGAAGCTGACATTCTATTGAATAATATTTTGAGCAATGATAATGCTTGGACTATTCTCGAACCACCTCCGAATCCAACTCCGAAGAAAAGAGGTATTCTATTCCTCAGTCCTGAAGATATGCAAGAAGCCAAGAAATCTATGCAAGAGAAAGGTATTAAATCTGAAGATGTTAAGAATCTACCACCTATCGTAGAGATCCATGGTGTTGATAAGGCGACATAGGTAGTAGAGTTAAATTCTCTTCGTAGATTCAATGAGAGTGATATTTCTTATGATAAACCTGCTAGCTTATGCTTAGATGAATTTGATAACTTCGTTGCCAAACAACAAAGTTTCAACGATTATGTTAGCAGACAATTGGAACAAAATGCTCGTATGCTTAGTCATTTAAGTGCTTGTGTGGATAGAAATGTCAATGATCGTAAGCTTTTGAGTAAACATGCCTCTATGGTCACTACTCAAGTAGAACAGGTACTTAAGGCTCAAAATGACTTGCTCAATGAATTGAATGACAATTCTGTTAAAGTCGTCACTAGAGGTGGTAGAATGACTCAGGAACCTTTGTATCCTGAGGGCCTTCCTAAGAGAATTGAACAAGATTCTCAAGGAGTTAGCACTGAGGCACCTAGTCATCCTAGTAATGGGAAGAAAAAGAAAGATGATAGGAACTTGCATGCTAGCAAACCTGCTTCTATTACACCTGAGAATCCAAATGATATCTCTGTTTCTGATGCCGAAACACAATCTGGTGATGAACATGAGCCTAGTGATCATATCGATAGTGGTGTTCATGATGATGCTCAACCTAGTAATGATAAGGATGTGGAGAATGAACCTGTTGTTGATCTTGATAACCCACAACCTAAGAACAGGAGATATGATCAGAACGACTTTATTGCTAGGAAGCATGGTAAAGAAAGAGAACCATGGGTTTAGAAACCCATACCCTTTCCTCCCAAACTATCCAAGAAAAAGGATGATGAGGACTTTGAGCGCTTTGTTGAAATGATTAGACCTGTCTTTCTGCAAATGCATTTGACAGATATGCTCAAAATGTCTCCTTATGCTAAGTACATGAAAGATATTGTGACTAACAAAAGGAAGATACCTGAGGTTGAGATTTCCACCATGCTTGCTAATTACACCTTCAAGGGTGGAACTCCTAAGAAACTAGGTGATCCCGGAGTGCCCACTATACCTTGCTCCATTAAAGGAAATTATGTTAGAACCGCTTTATGCGATATTGGAGCTGGTGTTAGTGTTATGCCTCTCTCTCTTTATCGTAGACTTGAATTGGATAAGTTGACGCCTACTGAAATGTGTTTGCAAATGGCCGACAAATCAACTTCTTTTCCTATTGGCATTTGCGAGGATGTGCCTGTTGTGGTTGCTAACGTTACTATCTTAACGGACTTTGTTATTCTGGATATTCCCGAGGATGATGCCATGGCTTTCATCCTTGGAAGACCCTTTTTAAACACTGTAGGGGCTGTTATTGATTGCAACAAAGGCAATGTCATTTTCCATGTTAATGGTAATGAGCATACGGTGTACTTTCCAAAGAAACAATATCGAGTACATTGCATCAATGCTATTGAAAGAACTTCATCAATTCTTATTGGGAGCTTTGAATGCCCTATACCTACTGTCAAGATGAAGTATGATTTACTTGTTGGGGATATGCACATCCCCGTTGAGGTAACCTAGTGATTATTCGAAAGTTCTCCGGTTTTATGTGATTCGAAAAAAGTTTGTCAAGGAGACTTGATCAACCTCATTGACGGATTTCTTTTGATGACCATGAGATGGATGAATCTAGGAGTCACAACCTTCTGTTCCAAACTTTTACTTTCCGTTGTTTAGAAGAATGATAGATTTAGCTTTATTTTCCTGTTTTCTGCTTTTTGCGTCCCTTAGAAAAGTGTCCCAAAAATAAAAGTTCTTCAAATGCCCTGAAATTCAAGTATGATTTTTTCTGGAATTTTTGAAAAAATCTGAGATAGAGAGCTAGTCAGGGGGATGCACCAGTGGGCCACAAGCCCAGGAGGTGCAGGCACCCCCCTCGCCGCGCCTGGCAGGCATGTGGGTCCCACGAGGCCCCCCTCCACTTATTCCAACTCCCATCTCCTTCTCCTACCTCCAGAAAAAATCAATCCACAGCTCAAACCCGTGTTCTTGCTCTTCTTGCTCCATTTTTCGATCTTCTTGTGCAAAGCCCCATTCACCAAACTGTTTTGGGGGAATTGTTCCTTGGTATGTGACTCCTCCATTGGTCCAATTAGTTTTTGCTCGAGTGCTTTATTCATTGCATTTTTTTGTTGCCTTGCTGACCCTGTTCTTGAGCTTTGCATGTTAATTTTAGTTGGTGCCAAGTAGTTTTGATGCATGATATGGCCTCTAGGCACTTGAAGGAGTAATTACTATGAGTTTTGTTGAGCCTTGTTCACTTCTCTTTTGAGTCACTAAAAATTTCAGAAATTTTCAGAGAAAGAAAAAGGAAAAGATGAGGATGTTCCTAAGAGGCTCTTCAAGCCGTGACCCCAATGAAGATGAAAATGAGAAGAAGAAACCCAAGTATCCGGTCCCCCGAGTTGAAGAAGTTCGAGCGTGCAAGTGGCCAAGCGATGTGTTCTTACAGGCCGCCGGTCTTTATGAGGATTTTTATTACCTGGTGGAGAAAGCAGGCCTTACCGCATTTGTTGAAGATAAGTGTCCACAATACCTCCTCCTCACTAATATTTTCGTGCAAAGCTTTAGTTTCTATCCAAGGAAGAGTCCTCCTATGGTTGAGTTCAAGTTATATGATATCCCCCAGCGCATGTCACTTCAGGATTTTTGCAATGTTTGCAAATTACCTTATGTTGGGGATATTCATGAACCTCGTCCACGGGACTTGGAGGCTTTCATTGATACTATTTCTGTAGGAGAGGAGAGAGGAGTCTCTTGCGCTGGAGTTGCTAGTGTACATTTTCCCGTGCTTCGGTATCTCTCATTATTTGTGGGAAAATGTTTGATTGGCCGTGTGAAAGCTGGGGCTCTTAGCTCCCCAGTTCTTGCGGTTTTGCATGAAGCTCTTTATAATGATAAAACTTATAGCTTGGGCGCTATAGTGGCTCAACGGTTGAACACGAACCGTACTAAAGGCGCTATTTATGGAGGTATCTATGCTACCCATCTTGCTAAACATTTTGAGATACCTATTAGACTCTACGAGGAAGAAGAGATGCTTAGTCCTGAGAGATATCTAGATTATGATAGCATGGTTCGCCATGACTTTCTTGATAAAGATATAAATAAGAGGATGATTTATAACTTGGTATTTAGTCAGGGTACTCGTGAGACTATTACTTTGCCTGCTCCTTCTTTGTTCAATCTTCATCTAGGTAGGTACATTATTATGCCCTCGGACATCTACGCATATTGGGGCATAGCGCAACCACACGCTCCCGTGCCCGAGCTACTAGTCGAGTACCAGACGCTAGTTTATTAGTGGGAGCCAGAGGAGCTCACCCAACAGTGGCACCCTCAGCACACTCCGGAGTACCCCGGAGACGGTTACTTCCCTCCTTGGGAGTAGGCCAACTTAGGCCAAAACCCTAAGCTTGGGGGAGTACGTGTTTCTCACCGACTTTATATTCATGCTCACACATTCACTTTGATAGTCGGTGTTCACACCTTGCCACTGTATCATCCATGCTAGTTTATTTATTTTTCTTGCTTTCTTCTCGTGTGTTTGTTTAGATTGAGAAAAACAAAAAAAAGTAGTTGTAAGTTTACTTTCCAGCTTGCTTAGTGGTGTTCAAAAAAGAAAACCCAAAAATATTTCCCTTTCTTCTTTTGCTTGTTGGGAGCTTTCCCGTGTAAATAGTTTTCTTTTTCTTTGGGTCAAGGTAGAAGACCATGGTTAAAATGTTTAGTGGCTCTCTCATGCATATCTGTTTATCCGTCAAAGAGCCATATTACTTTGTCTTCTCCTCTGTGTTTGCTTACAGATTCCAGCTTAGTCCAATGCACAAACACTCTCATTATTATTCACTTCATTTGGTCGTGCAAGTGAAAGGCAATAATGACGATATATGATGAAGTGACTGAGGCTGGAAAAGCTGGTATGAACTCGACCTATTTTGTTTTTGTAAATATGACTAGCTCATCGTTCCTAATTTAGCTTTGTTATGAGAGAAACATGTTTGCAATGAGAACTTAGAGATCATAGTTTTTGATGCCATGCTTAATTAGCTAGGAGCTTATAATGGGTTGTCTTGGATGCCAACATAAATTCAAGATGATTATGATGTAGTATGATAGGATGGTATCCTCCTTTGAATGATTCAAGTCGCTTGACTTGGCGCATGTTTACACATGTAGTTGAAACAAAATCAACATAGCCTCTATGATATTCATGTTTATGGTGATTTATGTCCTACTCATGCCTGCACTCAATGTTGGTTAATTTCAATGGATATTGATGACTGTTGTCGCTCTCTAGTTGTTCGCTTCCCAGTCTTTTGCTAGCCTTCACTTGTACTAAGCGGGAATACTGCTTGTGCATCCACTTTCATAAACCCGAAGTTGTTCCATATGAGTCCACCATACCTACCTATATGCGGTATCTACCTGCCGTTCCAAGTAAATTTGCATGTGCCACTCTCTAAATCTTCAAGTAATAATCTGTTTTGCATGCCCGAACCGCTCATGTGGTGACAAGGGGAGGTCAGTATCTTCCATGCTAGGCGTGTTATCCTCGATACGTGTTTATTCACTATCACTCACGAGAAAGGGGCTAGTAATTGGAATGCCCAGTTCCATGCTCAAATCGAAAAGATAATTGCAAACAAAACTCCCCCTGGATTGTTGTTGGTATGGACGGCACCCGAGGATTCGGCTAGTCGTGGAGTGTGATTGATCGGTGGTGGGGAGTCAAAATTTACTTTTCTGTTTGGGAACCGCCTATAATATGTGTAACATGGAAGATGGTGAAAACTCTTGGTCATCGCGTTGACAATGAAAGCAGGCCACCCAAAATAATTTATCTCTGAAAGCTTGAGCTCTAGCACCTCTGCAAATCAATGCTTCGCTCTGCGAAGGGCCTATCTATTTATGTTTCTGTTGAGTCATCCTCTTCTTATAAAAGGCACCAATTAGAGAGCACCTCCGTCATTTTTATGCTTTGCTTTTAATTGTTATTGAGTATGACTCTGACTGGATCTTCTTTGCCATAAATTACAATGTTCAGTGAGCCCTTGGTCTTTGAAGGTGCTATGCATTTATGTTTTGCGGTTTCAGAAAGAGCTAGCGAGATACCATCTGTTCATATTGCTTCATGATTGCTTTGATGGAAGTGCTGGCATTTGAAACTTACTATTATTGCTCGCTAGTTGATTATGCCATTGATATGAGTACATCATGAGACCTAAATGTCATTGCTTTTGTGGTTAGCTTATGATCTTGCTTAAAATCTGAATATGAGTTAGACATAATTACAACAACAAGATCGAACAGAGTTCGTAAAAGTTTTTCTTTTGTCTCTTTCAGTTCGTCAACTGAATTGCTTGAGGACAAGCAAGGCTTTAAGCTTGGGGGAGTTGATACGTCTCCATCGTATCAACTTTTCCAAACTCTTTTGCCCTTGTTCTGGACTCTAATTTGCATGATTTTAATGGAACTAACCCGGACTAACGCTGTTTTCAACAGAATTGCCATGGTGTTGTTTTTGCGCAGAAATAAAAGTTTTCGGAATGACCTAGAAATTTACGAGGATTTTTTGTGGAATATATCAAAAAATACTGGCGTAAGAATTACCTAGAGGGACGGAGCCAGGAGCCGACAAGCCTAGGAGGCGCGGGCCCCCCTGGCCGCGCCTGACAGGCTTGTGAGGCCCTCGTGGCTCCGCCTCCTCCAACTCCACCTCTATTTAGTCTCTCTCGCCCAGAAAAAATTAAGAGAGAAGAGCTCATCGCGTTTTATGAAACGGGGCCGCCGCCACCACCTGTTCTTCCTGTGGAGGGCAGACCTGGAGTCCGTTCTCGACTCCGGAGAGGGGAAATCGTCGCCGTTGTCATCACCAACCATCCTTCATCGCCAATTCCATGTTGCTCTTCACCGTTCGTGAGTAATCTCATCATAGGCTTGCTGGACGGTGATGGGTTGGATGAGATCTATCATGTAATCGAGTTAGTTTTCATGGGGTTTGATCCCTAGTATCCACTATGTTCTGAGATTGATGTTGCTACTACTTTGCTATGCTTAATGCTTGTCACTAGGGCCCGAGTGCCATGATTTCAGATCTGAACCTATTATGTTTTCATCAATATATGTGTGTTCTTGATCCTATCTTGCAAGTTGTAGTCACCTACAATGTGTTATGACCCGGCAACCCCGGAGTGACAATAGCCGGAACCACTCCCGGAGATGACCACAGTATGAGGAGTTCATGTATTCACTAAGTGCTAATGCTTTGTTCCGGTTATCTATTAAAGGGAGACCTTAATATCCCTTCGTTTCCATTAGGACCCCGCTGCCACGGGAGGGATGGACAATAGATGTCATGCAAGTTCTTTTCCATAAGCACGTATCACTATATACGGAATACATGCCTACATTACATTGACGAACTGGAGCTAGCTACAAATCACCCCATGTTATAACTGTTACATGATGAATGTCATCTGACATAATTATCCATCACCGATCCAATGCCTACGAGTTTTTCCTACTGGTCCTTGCTACGTTACTTTACCGCTACTGCTGTCACTGCTGCTACTGTTACCGCTACTCATGTCACTGCTGCTACTGTTACCACTACTGCTGTCATTACTGCTACTGTTACCGTTGCTACCATTACTATCACACTACTTTGCTACTGAAACTTTGGTGCAGATACTAAGTCTTTCAGGTGTGGTTGAATTGAAAACTCAACTGCTAATACTCGAGAATATTCTTTGGCTTCCCCTTGTGTCGAATCAACAAATTTGGATTGAATACTCTACCCTCGAAAACTATTGCAACCCCCTATACTTGTGGGTAATCAATGCACCAACCCTTAGTGGGATGGTGCGGCCAGCCCAATAAGGCTATTTCGGACATGGAGCAAAAGAAGGGAAAATGGGGAAAAGGGAAGGAGGAGACAAGATGGAATCCTACTAGGAGTAGGATTGAAGGTGGACTCATCCACCTCCTCTCCACTTCGGCCGAACCCTTAGGGGTTTTTGTGGCTGCCTCCTTCCCTCCCTCCCTGCTATATACATTAGAGATTTTTTAGGGCAGCCCCAACCCTAATAAGCCACGGCTGCCCTCTCTCTCTAGATCGTTTTCTCCTTTAGATTAGTTTCGCAGAGCTTGGCGAAGCCCTGCTAGATTAGTTCACCACCACCACCACGCCATCATGCTGGTGAACTCATCTACCTCTCCGCCCTCTTGTTGGATCAAGAAGGCGGTGATCATCATCGAGCTGTACGTGTGCTAAATGCGGAGGTGTCGTCCATTAGGCACTAGATCGGGATGGATCGTGATGGGATCGCGGGACGGATCTTGATGAGATCGTGGGACGGGCTGCAATTTGGATCGCAAAGATGTTCCACTACATCAACCGTGTTATATACGCTTCCACTTAGCAATCTACAAGGGTATGTAGATACACTCTCCCCTCTCGTAGATGATCATCACCATGGATAGGTATTGCGTGTGCGTAGGATTTTTTTTGTTTCCCATGCAACGTTCCCGAATAAAAAGTTGATTTAATCTTGTGTCAAATTTACATAGATGATATCATTTTTGGTTCTCCTAACATCCATTTATGCAAGATATTTGCCGACTCCATGAGAAAGAACTTTGAAATGTCGGTGAACACGGATTTGAAATTCTTTCTCGGTTTCCAAATCCAACAATGTCAAGAAGGAATTTTTCTATCTAAAACAAAGTACTTAAAGGAAATTCTTGCAAAGTTTTGCATGACAAACACTAGTCCATGCAAGGTACCCATGCCAACCACAACTGCTCTTAATGAGGACACAAACGGTATTCCATTTGACCCATCTATTTATCGCTCTATGATTGGTTCCTTGCTTTACCTTTGTGGATCTAGACTAGACATCACGTTAAGTGTAGGTATTTGTGCTAGATTTCAAACTTCCCCTAAGGAAAGCCATCATAAGGAGGTTAAGCATATTCTTAGATACCTTGTTCACACCCCAAGGTTGGGTCTATGGTACCCCAAGGATGCCAAGTTTGATCTCATGGGGTACACATATGCAGATTGGGCAGGAGACAAAGTGGGAAGAAAATCCACCTCTGGGGCATGTCAATTTCTTGGACGCTCATTGACATGTGACTTTACTATGCGACAATGAAAGTGCCATCAAAATTTCTGAGAACCCTAGTGATCACTCTCGCACCAAGCACATTGACATTCAGTATCACTTCTCAAGAGACCATGTGCAAAAGGGTGATATTGACATTGCGCATGTTGGCACGGATATGCAACTTGCTGATATTTTGACCAAGCCACTGGATGAACGTAGGTTCTGTCAACTCAGACGTGAACTTGGTATCTTAGAACTTGACAACATTATGTGTAATCTTGCACTCATGCATACAGTTATGTCATGTCCTGTCTAGATGTAGGCATGTGTTTAGGTGGGACACTCAATTCAAGAGTTATCTAACCCTATATGATGCATAAACAATCCGAACACTCTCAAAGTTACTATTTCTCACTTGTGTGACCTCGTGGTTTAAATGATGGAGTTGTGATGTTGGACTCAAGGTTAAAATCTTCGCACTGCAAAGTCACATATGCTCAAACATGGTGGACCCATTCATCTCCCTCTCTTTCTCTCTGAGAGGTTGGAATTTTTTGTGTGGCTATTACTCTTTGATCTATTTTCTATTTTCTGCATTGTGAGTGTAGTCGATATATATGACCCTAGATCAGGCCCTACCTAAGCCTCTCTCATTACGAGTGTAGTCACAAGCTTCTTCCATCCTCTTAAAAAATGTGTTGGGATTGTGGCAGTCTTGGTAGACCTAGGCATCACCTCTCGAGTTCTCGGGTTTTAGAGAGTCTATATTCTCTCTGGTTAACCCGGACCTTCCAGCCGTCGGAACTTCCGTCTTGACCGGAACTTCCGGGCATCATGGTTAGGAGCTATTAGATGCGAGCAGGTGTTACCAAAGGGGTTATTCCCCATTTGCCTCCCCTCTACCCCTCACCTCCTCTCCTCTTCCTGCGGAGACCCCTCTCCCATCGACGGCTTCCGGGTGTGCCGCCGGCTCTCGTAGAGCCTCTCCTTTCATTGGGCTCGGAGGGCCTCTCGCCTGCTCTTCATCGTCCTCATGGATCAAGGTAACCCAAGCTCCCTTTTGTGCCTTCCCTCTCGATTCGATCCTAGGGATTGGAGACTTGCTTACGGGTTGAGGATAAACACCTCCCTCTATGTTTTCCCGTACTACCACCACCACAGCCCTGCAGTGTACTCTTCATTCCCATCCATCGCATGATTAGGCCGCCCTCACCTTCAATTTGGAAGGAGCCCTGCGACTGACCGGTGCCCCAGAACTTCCGGGCTAAGCAAAGTTCTGGAATTTTCCTCCTACAATGCGGTTTCTTTTTCTCTTTGAAGCTTGTGCACTTACTCTATCCCCTCACTATTTCTATCACCTCCCTTCAGGAGGTGGCTCTCGCTCGGGTGCTCGACCATCCAAGGTTTATGAACGGAAATCCAGAGAAGGGGTCAAGAATAAAAAAGCTGTTGTGTTAGGTCCCGAGAACTTGTTTGACTACTATCCTGAGCCCGATGCTGAGTTGGAAGGTCATGACTCACCTTCTCCTGCACCTACTCAGTCAAAGAAATGGAAGACTGTTTCCAAAAAGGGCAGTTCCACAAAGGGCAAGCCAAGTCTTGCACATCCTCCTCCTCCCGTGACCATCTCCATGAAAGAGTTGTCGGCACCGAAGTGGGTTGCTAAGCGTCGGATCAATACCTTTAACGAAGAGCGTGAACATGTGGCAAACTACAAGTTCTGGACCTTATTTCAACAATGCACCTATGATGAAATCTTCAGTCAGTTTGTCAACAAGTTTATCATTCAAAAGAGTATCAACGTCGCCCATTTTGACAAGACCCCCACCAACACTGCATATTTTGTAGGGGTTCAGAATATGTGTGTCAAGCTCAACCTTGTTCCTCTCATGAACTTTCAGCCTGAGGTGTCCCCACCTCCTGTGGCTCAGTTTTATGCCATGGTGCACTTTGGGACTGATTCACGATGCACTCTCACATGGATG
The DNA here is from genome assembly GCF_904849725.1 of Hordeum vulgare subsp. vulgare. NCBI lineage: Eukaryota > Viridiplantae > Streptophyta > Magnoliopsida > Poales > Poaceae > Hordeum > Hordeum vulgare. The sequence continues at coordinate 292,139,435 of NC_058520.1, read as the reverse complement.
TCTAGTGATGAGAAGGTCTCTGCCCCGTTCTCTATGTTGGCTCGTCTCTTGGTATATGAGTTCACTGACACTACTACTGATCGCGGGTACAAGATCCATGACAAAGGGGTCTATCAGGTTCATCACATGGCTGCCTTGTACCCAGCTGGTGGACATGTCGGCTCTGTTGGTGACCTTCTCCTCTCATATGATATCATGCACCGGATTTTTCGCGAAGTGCATGCTGCCAAGGTTGGTGACCAAAAAAGATTTTTGGTCATCTCATCAACCTTCTTCATTTCACTTGTCACAACTCTGGCCCTGTTGATGTGATAGATTTCATATGGAATGAAATGTACAGTGTGGTGATGAACCGCAAGGTCCCAATTTATGCTCCCTACATCACAACCTTGATAGTTGAGTGTGCTCCTGATGCGCTTGCTGGCCGGCGTCTGACTGCTCATGCCAGCGTTAACTTGTTGGTCAAAAAGGGCAAGGACACCATTAATGAGGGTGATAATGACGAGGAAGAGGATTTTCATGCTGCAGATTCACAACACTTCGAACCTCACTCTCACTCTCATTCTTATCATCATGGGGAACCTAGTGACTCCGGGTCAAGGAAGAGCAACAAACTCTCGTGGCTTCTGAAGAACATATTGTGTGTGCAGAAAGATATGCACAAGAAGTAGTGGGACGAGCACAAGTCTAGGAAGGAGGGCATGAAGTCCCTTAAGGATGGGATGCGTGCATCTGGCATGACCCTTGCTCATGGTTCCGAGTCTGGTGTGACTCCGTTTGATCAATACCAGTCCATGTTTTCTCGGTTTGATGTTGAAGCTGGAGATGAAGCCACTTCTCATCACCCTCACGGCCCAGTGTCCTCTAAAGATTCCTCCAACGGATCACCTGATTCGCTCAACTAGAGGCTGTAGTAGTGCATCCTTCGTCTTCTTCCTTTTTGCCATCTTGATGACAAAGGGGGAGATGTTGGATTGCTTGATAGGGGTCATCGTTATGGGTCATCATTATCATTTGCCTATTCTCTTATTTGCTATCCTTGCTTTATTTGCCACCTTTGCTTTATTTCCTACTATTTGAACCTTACCGTTGTGTTTTCGTTAAAAACTATCTATCCATGTGTGTGCACTTTATGGGTTACATGTACTGCAAGGCATCTTCCATATTCGCATCTCATACTGTGAAGTGATATTCCCATATATGTGTCGTCACACACAAAAATCAAGGTTATTAAATCATTTCGTGTTGTTATGTCCTACTTATATTGGTAGCACAATGTGAGGGGGAGCTACTTCCAATTGTGTGTTTAACATTCAAAAACAAACCTAAAACAAGGCATAAGCTGTGGGGGAGTTATTTCCTTTCATCAAAACTGCTCTATAACATACATACCTTGTGTGTCTACCCTCTCAAGCATTATTGCCATCTATGTCAAAAAGGGGGAGATTGAAAGTGCATCATTGCCCTTAATTGTTTTTGACATATATGACAATTTCATTTGTATTTCTAACCACATGCTCTAGTGTAAACAACTCCTACAAAAGTAAAAAAGAAGCATGGATGGTTATTTTCCCTCTACTCGGAAAAAGGAAAAAGACGGAGTGCCATGAAAGTTTTTCTTTGTTTCTTGAGTCCTTAGGGAAACCGCACTATTAAGAGGGGATGCATCGTGAAAATTATTCGGGAATCAACTCTGCATAATAATAAGTTCTGGAAAACCACTTCTCAAATCTTTCAAAATTGATAGTGCTGACTCTGTGTCCAGGTCCGAACTTCGGGGGACCGGAAGGTCCGGGGAGCTTCCGGGCCAACAAGAGAAACTACCAGCTCTATGCAATGTTTCTGTTTAGACCGGAACCTTGCCGGACCCTGGCCAAAACTTCTGGGGCGACCGGAACTTCCGAGCTCTGGATCTTCCCTCCCCGTAGTGGCTGCTTCCGAGGGACTCCAACCAGTGCAACCATTCTATTTACGCAAGAAGTTCCCCGGAACCTGGGCGAAACTTCAGGGGCTCGGAACCTCCGGCCCACCCAGAACTTCCGGGATTGGTAGAAATATGGCCTCCATCAGCTGGATTTCTACCCCACCTATAAATACCTTTCTTCTTCCCTGAGACGAGTAGCAACTCCATTTTTCTCTCTCCACCATCATCAGACCTCTATTTCTTGGAGTTCTCCCTCCTTAGGCAACCAATTCTCTTTATCTTTTGAGGAGTGAAGGAGGAGTGTCTGATCTACACATTCACCAAAGCAAAAGTCGATTCCCCCTTGTTTTCGCAGTGCATCTTCTTACTCTTAGAGGTTGGAGATTCCTAGGCGGTAGGAGTACTCCGACGAGGAATCATTCATTGTGATTACCCCTGGAAAGTTTGTGAGGGTTTGGAGACCACCCCAAGGTCTACCACTAGTGGTTGAGAATCGCCTTCGTGGTGTTGTCTCAAAGAGAGAATAAGGTAAGCCTTCGTGGCGTTGGTGTGCCTTCATGGTAATATACACCTCTCTAAATGTGACGTAGCTTCCCTCCAAGGAAGTGAACATGAGCATACATCCTCATCTCTCGGAGTTGTGGTCATCCCTAACCCTAACTCTCTACTAGTGGTTATTTGTCTTTGTGATATTTCTTATTGTACTTGTATTACTTGTGCTTAACTCTTTAATTAATTGTTGTCTTGCTTAGTACGCATAGCACGACTACCATCTTTGCAATTGTTAGGCTCACCTTCATATTCTGCATTATTGCCTAAAATTGCTAAGAAACAATTAAAAATTGTAATTGTACATATTCACCCCCTAGGTCCATCTTGATCCTTTCAGGAACCCCTTGTGGCTGAAGGAGAAGGTCAATGTTCCATTCATGTGGAACCATCACCGACACAAGACCCACACGCTTCCGTAGAACGCTCTGAAGGCCCTCATCCCCGTGATCCCGATCAAGGAGAAGATCAACCTCAAGATGGTCCTGCACCAAATGATGTCCTTGATCCTGCTCACCCCTCTGAGGATTCTCAAGATCAAGAGCTAGCTCATGATCAAGACCAAGTCCGAGATGTAGAGCAAGAGCAAGAATAAAATCAAGCTCAAGATCAAGGGCAAACTTGAAAAGGCAGAAAAGGTCTCAAACATGCTAAAAAATTATTCAAGAAAGATGTGCTGCCAAGACTGCCAAAACGCTCAAAAATTATTGTCATGTGCTGGAGAATGTCTACTGCAGCTTAGAGAGAGGGGTAACCACACGTCGTCAATTATCAAACTTTAGTGCCCATCATGCATTTGTTTCTTGCATTGAACCACTAAAGGTACAAGAGGCTCTCAAAGACATGGATTGGGTTGGAGACATGCATGAAGAACTCAACAACTTAGAGCGCAACAAAGTGTGGCGACTAGGGTTTCAAGGTGAGGAGAGCTTGGGACAGAAATCAGACATTGGAGTATGGTGGGTAAGCTCCAAGGTGAACGAAAAGAAACACAAAAATGCAAACCTTGAAGAATACCCACACCTAAGACTTAAGCAAGCAAGAAGCGCAAATAAGGACCAAAAAGATGCAACATCCAAAAACATTAAAGGCAAGCACCTCACTAGGAGGGGGCGGTGGCCGAGGCCACCAATGTTTGAGTGGACTGGTGTGACACCGTGAAGATTTTAACCTTGGGCCCTTGACCAAAACTCGTCTTTGAGACACAAGTACCATAAAAAAGGTGAATGTGAAAGACTTGATTGTTTTATGCATAATAGGAGGAGGGATAGTTCATTGAGAGAACTACACTCCCCCTAAATTCATGCCTACATCTAAACAGAATATAATGATGAGAGTGGTGGGATCTGCCTAATTCGTTGTACATTGCTCAAATCAATGATATTTAGTTCACGCCTTAAGTCGCAAAATCTTGCTTCATTCAAAGGATTCGTGAATATATCTGCAAGTTGGTCATTAATGTTCAGATAAATGAGATCAATTTCCCCATGTTTGATATGCTCCCAGATGAAATGGTGGCGAATACTGATATGCTTTATCTTGCAATGCTGAACAAGGTTGTTGGATATTGAGATAGCACTAATATTATCACAATAAAGAGGCACTTTTTCACAACTGACACCGTAATCCTTCAAAGTTTGCCTCATCCAGAGCACCTGAGCACAACAACTAGAAGCAGCTACATATTCGGCCTCGATGGATGAGAGAGAAACACAATTTTGTTTCTTCAAAGACCAACTTACCAGAGAGCGACCAAGGAATTGGCAACCTCCGGAAATTGACTTCCTATCCACACGGTCTCCCACCCAATCCGAGTCTGAATATCCTATGAGATCAAATGAAGCACCTTTGGGATACCATAAGCCAAAGTTTGAGTTATGAGCCAAATATCAAAAGATTCGCTTGACAAGCACATAGTGGCTTTCCTTAGGTGCAGATTGAAATCGTGCACAAATTATCACGCTGAACATAATATCTGGTCTAGATGCACAAAGGTAAAGCAGAGATACGATCATAGAGAGATATACCTTTTGATCCATAGCTTTACCATTGGGATCGAGGTCAAGGTGTGAGTTGAGAGACATGGGAATGTTAGCCTTGGCATGTTTTAGATCATCCATATTGAACCTTTTGAGCATGTCTTGAGTATATTTTGCTTGATTGATGAAGGTTCCTTGACTTCGTTGCTGACCTTATTAGTAAAATGAGTGGGGTCAGTTTTCCCAACTTCAAATCTGTGGTCATGTAACATCTCTGTAAGGTGATCATACCACACACGTGGGGCTTGTTTAAGGCCATATAGTGACTTATGGAGAACATACACATGATTAGGGAACTTGGGATCCTCGAACCCTTGGGGTTGCTTGACATAAACCAATTCCATAGGAGGACCATTAAGAAATGCACTTTTCACATCCATTTGTTATAATTTGAAGTTATGATGAGAAGCAAATGCATGCAACATGCGAATAGACTCAAGGCCAGAGACAGGAGAAAAGGTTTCACCATAGTCGATGCCCTCGACTTGGGAGTAGCCTTGTGCTACTAATGTTTCCTTGTTCTGAGTGACGACACCATTCGCATCTTGCCTGTTCTTAAAGATCCACTTTGTCCCAATGACATTGTGGTTCTCCTTTGGTCTTGGCACCCATATCCAATTGTACGCATTGAATCTCTTGTGGTGGTCACTGTGAGGGCGGTACAGACGGTGGGAACAACGGTACAACCGCTAATTGCGAGTTGTCTCGCCCGAGTGGTACAACCAGTCCTCGTTTGCGGTTCTACCACTAATTCCCAGGTTCTTTCGAGCGGTACAACCGGCTGCGGCGACTTGCCACTGTTTTGTATGCTTTTAGTAAATTCCCTGTATTTTAAAAATACACATATGATATATATAATTTCTAACACCCACATATAATTTCAAACATCATATAAGCAGCATAGGCGTTGTGTCGAACATCATATAAGAGCAAGACTACAAATAGGCTAGCTTCTTATACATACACATAGTTTCAATCATCATTTTGGAGAAGATGATTACAATACTTATCTTATCTAAATACATACACAAAGTTTCACACTATTCATCAATACAAATCAAAACAAAAAGTAAACTGTAGCAGTCCATCAATGTTGACTTCCATGAATGTCAGCCTCCATGAAGTGAATCAAATCTGCAAAATGAGAATAAGAAAGTTAGAAGAAGAAGAAGAAGGAGAAGAAGAAGACTAGAAGAATAAGAAAAAGAAGGAGAAGAAGAAAGAGGAGAATAAAGAGGAGGAGAAGAAGAAGACTAGAGGGTTAAGAAGAAGGAGAAGGAGAAAGAGGAGAAGAAGAAGCATGAGACGAAGAGGAAGAAGAAGAAGAAGAAGAAGGAGAAGAAGAAGAAGGAGGAGGAGGAGAAGGAGGATAAGAAGAAGGAGGAGAAGAATAAGAAGAATATGGATAAGAAGAAGGAGGAGGAGAAGAAGGAGAATATGATTATGATACTTATCTTATTTTGAGCTTATTATGTCATTTTGGAGGACGATACACTAAGTTATGAGCTAACCAAGGTTCTTGTGCTAATGTTTTGACCTAATTAAGCTAATTATGTCATAAATGAACTAAATAATCTAATTATGTCATTTTGGAGGATACTTAGATAAGTATGTATTTCTTGGGGAAAATAAGCTAAGTATGCCGCAGAACACTAGAGAAAACTTACCGTCGTCGTCATCAAGGATGTTAATCGTGGGGGTTGCTAGGGGCGGGTTTGCTTGGAGAAGGTTTCCCTGGAGAAGCATTGTGCGATGCGACTCGGGAGTTATTGTGCACCAAAGATATTTTTCAAATCTATGGTCATGTAACATCTTGGTAAGGTGATCATACCACGCACGTGGGGCTTGTTTAAGCCCATAGAGTGCCTTATGGAGAACATACACATGATTAGGGAACTTGGGATCCTTGAACCCTCGGGGTTGCTTGACATAAAACAATTCCTTAAGAGGACCATTAAGAAATGCACTTTTCACATCCATTTGGTATAATTTGAAATTATGATGAGAAGCAAATGCATGCAACATGCGAATAGACTCAAGGCCAGCGACATGAGCGAAGGTTACACCATAGTCGATGCCCTCGACTTGGGAGTAGGCTTGTGCTACCAATGTTGCCTTGTTCTGAGTGACGACACCATTCGCATCTTGCCTGTTCTTAAAGATCCACTTTGTCCCAATGACATTGTGGTTCTCCTTTGGTCTTGGCACCCATATCTAATTGTACGCATTGAACCTCTTGTGGTGGTGATTGTGGTAGGGCGGTACAACCGGTGGGAACAGCAGTACAACTGCTAATCGCCAGTTGTCTTGCCTGGGTGGTACAACCGGTCCGAGTTTGCGGTTCTACCACTAATTCCCAGGTTCTTTCGGGCCGGTACAACTGCTCTTTGTAGTGGTACAACCGGCTGCGGCAACCGGCGCCTAAAAGGAGGGCCAGGCCGAAGGGGTACTAAGTTTCCCCTTCGTGCCCAACTCCTCTCTCGGTGCCCTAGTCGCCAGTCGTCATCACCACCACGCCGGAGTGCCTCTGGCGCCCCAGATCTAGAGCCTCCCTTCGGATTCGCTCCGTGGAGGCCCTTCCTCCCCTGACCTCCTCCAATGGACACTGGTAATGCCCTCTTCCCTTCTTGTTCTTGGATCCGTTTTTTCGTAGGGCATTGCTAGGATCCCGTGTTTTTGGACAAACTATCGATAGGAGGAGGTCCTATATGTGCTTCCTATCAGTTATGCTATGTAGTACCTAGAATCATTGGCATAGGTCTCAGATCCGGATGTACCGGCCTCCCCAAAGGAGCGGTACAACCACTTGTTGGGGAACATTGCATGCGAGACAAAAAATTTCCTACGCACACGAAGACCTATCATGGTGATGTCCATCTACGAGTGGAGATTTGGATCTATGTACCCTTGTAGATCACACAAGAGGAGCCGTTAAGAAACGCGGTTGATGTAGTGGAATGTCTTCACGTCCCTCGATCCATCCCACGAACCGTCCCGCGATCCGTCCCACGATCCGTTCCGATCTAGTGCCGAACGGACGACACATCCGCGTTCAGCACACGTATAGTTCGACGATGATCTCGGCCTTCTTGATCCAGCAAGCAAGACGAAGAAGTAGATGAGTTCTCCGGCAGCGTGTCGGCGCTCCGGTGGTGGTGATGATCTTCTCGTGCAGGGGTCCACCCGAGCTCCGCAGAAATCCGATCTAGAGTTAGAACTATGTGGTCTAGGGTTGAGTTGCACGTGGTAAAAGTTCTCTCAAATCAGCCCTAAATCACCACTATATATAGGAGGGAGGGAGGGGAGGAGGCAGCCTCAAACCCTCAAGGTTTGGCCTAAATTGGAGGCGCACGAGTCCTACTCCAATCCTACTAGGAGTAGGATTCCTCCTTTCCACTTGGAAACCCTTTCCACCTTTTCCACCTTTGGGTTTTTGCCTCACAAACCTCATGGGCCTTAGTGGGAGCTTATGTCAGCCCACTAGGGGCTGGTTTGTATCCTCCTACAGCCCATAAGGCCCCTCGGGGCGTGAGACCCCTTCCGATGGTCCCTGGTACCCTCTCGGCACTCCCGATACATTACCGATGAGCCCAAAACTTTTCTGGTGACCAAAAAAGGACTTCCTCTATATCAGTCTTTACCTCCGGACCATTCTGAAGCTCCTCGTGACGTCCGGGATCTCATCCGGGACTCCGAACAACTTTCGGTTACCACACATATAACTCAACTATACTAAAACATCATCGAACCTTAAGTGTGCATACCCAGCGGGTTCGAGAACTATGTAGACATGCCCCAAGGCACTCCTCGGTCAATATCCAATAGTGAGACCTGGATGCCCATATTGGATCCTACATATTCTCCGAAGATCTTATCGGTTGAACCTCAGTATCAAGGATCCATATAATCCTGTATGTCATTCCCTTTGTCCTTCGGTATGTGACTTGCCCGAGATCCGATCGTCGGTATCCGCATACCTATTTCAATCTCGTTACCGGCAAGTCTCTTTACTCGTTCCGTAATACAAGATACCATGACTTACACTTAGTCGCATTGCTTCCAAGGCTTGCGTGTGATGTTGTATTACCGAGTGGGCCCCGAGATACCTCTCTATCACACGGAGTGACAAATCCCAGTCTTGATCCATACTAACTCAACGAATACCTTCGGAGGTACCTGTAGAGCACCTTTATAGTCACCCAGTTATGTTGCGACATTTGATGCACACAAGGTATTCCTACGGTGCCAGTGATTTATATGATCTGATGGTCATAGGAATAAATATTTGACACGCAAAAAAATAGCAATAAAACGACACGATCAATATGCTACGTTCATAGTTTGGGTCTTGTCCATCACATGATTCTCCTAATGATGTGATCCCGTTATCAAGTGACAACACTTGTCCATGGTTAGGAAACCTTGACTATCTTTGATCAACGAGGTAGTCAACTAGAGGCTTACTAGGGGCAGTGTTTTGTCTATGTATCCACACATGTATTTGAGTTTCCAATCAATACAATTATAGCATGGATAATAAACGATTATCACGAACAAATAAATATAATAATAACTAATTTATTATTGCCTCTAGGGCATATTTCCAACACCACTTGCATCTGCGGTACAACCGCTCGGGTGACTGGTACAACCGGCCTGCATGGTTCCTATGCCACAACTTCTTTCTTGTGCTCTACATACCCAATCTATTCCTGTATTGCGTATAATACTCTCATCTTTTCTGGGTTTCTTTCTATGTGCTTCTCTGGTGTGTGTTTGCAGGTGGCTCTGGTTCTCGTTCTGCTCCTCAAAAGAACACCAAGAAACGTGCTCGCAGGTGTAGGCTCATGGATGACTGTGAGCACGAGGAAGTTGCGATCCCTACCAATCCCTCTCGCCGTGCAAAAGCCTTGGACACCAAGCAGAAATCTGCCAAGCCAGTGCACTCATGGAAGCAAACTGATTGGGAGCGGGTTCGTGTTCAGAATCCTTATGAGGTACCCATTTCTCCCACCTGGACCACCCCTCAGTTCCGGAATGCGCTTCAGATGCGAATTGTGCATGAGCTCTATGACCATCACAATAACAAGTTTTCCAAGCAATGGACTATTGACATTGAGCACTCGAAGAACAACATGGACTACTTTGGAGAAGGATATACTCTATGTGACAAATTTGAATTGCTCAAGCTCATGAATCTCAACTGTCCCTTTGATGCGCAGCTCATTCACCGGTTCTATGCCACTGTTCACTTTGGCAATGATGACACTCGCACCCTTACCTTCGCGTGTCATGATGATCTTTTCATGGTCCCGTGGTGTGACTTTTGCAACCGTAATCCTTTAAAGTTTGCCTCATCTAGAGCACCTAAGCACAACAACTGGAAGCAGCTACATATTCGGCCTCGATGGACGAGAGAGAAACACAATTTTGTTTGTTTGAAGACCAACTTACCATGGAGCGACCAAGGAATTGGCAACCTCCGGAAGTTTACTTCCAATCCACACGGTCTCCCGCCCAATCCGAGTCCGAATATCCAATGGGATCAAATGATGCACCTTTGGGATACCATAACCCAAAGTTTGAGTTATGAGCCAAATATCAAAAGATTCGCTTGACTGCCACATAGGGGCTTTCCTTAGGAGCAGATTGAAATCGTGCACCAATTATCATGCTCAACATAATATCTGGTCTAGATGCACAAAGTTAAAGCAGAGAACCGATAATAGAGCGATATACCTTTTGATCCATAGCTTTACCATTGGTATCGAGATCAAGGTGTAAGTTGAGAGGCATGGGAGTGTTAGCCTTGGCAAGTTTTAGATCATCCACCTTGAACCTTTTGAGGATTTCTTGAGTATATTTTGCTTGATTGATGAAGGTTCCTTGACTTCGTTGCTTGACTTCGAATCCAAGGAAAAACTTCAACTCTCCCATCATGGACATCTCAAACTCTTTAGTCATTAGTGTCGCAAATTCTTCATTAAAAGCTTTCTTAGGAGAACCAAAGATAATATCATCAACATATAATTGACATATGAACAAGCTACCCTTAACCTTCTTAGTAAAAAGAGTGGGGCCAATTTTCCCAACTTCAAATCTGAAGTCATGTAACATCTCGATAAGGTGATCATACCATGCACATGGGGCTTGTTTAAGGCCATAGAGTGCCTTATGGAGAACATACACATGATTAGGGAACTTGGGATCCTCGCACCCTCGGGGTTGCTTGACATAAACCAACTCCTTAAGAGCACCATTAAGAAATGCACTTTTCACATCCATTTGGTATAATTTGAAGTTATGATGAGAAGCAAATGCATGCAACATGCGAATAGACTCAAGGCCAGCGATAGGAGCAAAGGTTTCACCATAGTCGATGCCCTCAACTTGGGAGTAGCCTTGTGCTACCAATGTTGCCCTGTTCTGAGTGACGACACCATTTGCATCTTGCCTGTTCTTAAAGATCCACTTTGTCCCAATGACATTGTGGTTCTCCTTTGGTCTTGGAACCCATATCCAATTGTACGCATTGAATGTCTTGTGGTGGTGGTTGTGATAGGGCGGTACAACCGGTAGGAACAATGGCACAACCGCTAATCACGAGTTGTCTCGCCCGAGTGGTACAACCGGTCCTAGTTTGCGGTTCTACCACTAATTCCCAGGTTCTTTCGGGCCGGTACAACCGCTCTTTGGAGCGGTACAACCGGCTGCGGCGACTTGTCACTGTTTTGTTTGCTTTTAGTTATTTCCCTGTATTTTAAAAATACACATATGATATATATAATTTCTAACACCCACATATATAAGCAGCGTAGGCCATGTGTCGAACATCGTATAAGAGCAAGACAACAAATAGGCTGGCTTCCTATACATACAGAGAGTTTCAATCATCATTTCGGATAAGATGATTACAATACTTATCTTATCTCCATACATACACAAAGTTTCACACTATTCATCAATACAAATCAAAACAAAAAGTAAACTCTAGCAGTCCATCAATGCTGGCTTCCATGAATGTCAGCTTCCATTAAGTGAATCAAATCTACAAAATGAAAATAAGAAAGTTAGAAGAAGAAGAAGAAGGAGAAGAAGAAGAATAAGGCTAGAAGAAGAAGAAGAAGAAGAAGAAGAAGGAGAAGAAGAAAGAGGAGAAGAAAGAGGAGAAGAATAATAAGACTAGAGGAATAAGAAGAAGGAGAAGAACAAAGAGGAGAAGAAGAAGCAGGAGACGAAGAAGAAGAAGAAGAATAAGGAGGAGAAGAAGGATAAGAAGAAGGAGGAGAAGGATAAGAAGAATGAGGATAAGAAGAAGGAGGACGAGAAGAAGAAGGAGAAGGTGATTATGACACTTATCTTATTTTGAGCTTATTATGTCATTTTGGAGGAAGATACACTAAGTTATGAGCTAACCAAGGTTCTTGTTTTAATGTTTTGACCTAATTAAGCTAATTATGTCATAAATGAACTAAATAATCTAATTATGTCATAAATGAACTAAATAATCTAATTATGTCATTTTGGAGGATAATTAGCTAAGTATGTCTTTCTTGGGGAAAATAAGCTACAACCACTTGCATCTGCGGTACAACCGCTCGGGTGACTGGTACAACCGGCCTGCATGGTTCCTATGCCATAGTGAAAGTGCGTTATATCGACTAGAGGGGGGGGGTGAATAGGAGATTTTTAGAATTTCATCACCGAGGAAATTCCTTTTGAGGAAATTCCTCACTGATGACTAACTTACAGCGGAAACAGTTAAGGATCAGTCGTGCAAACGTTTACCACAGTAGTATTACAGAGTGAAGATTATGAGAACATATTGCACAGTAAGCAGGCACGCAGAATACAGATGATGATTAACTCAAGTGAAGAATTTAGGGTTGAGGAAATTCAGAGAAAGTCTTCAGCAAATTCTTCAAACAGTCACAGTGGAAGTCATCAACACATAATACAGAGAATGTAAAGAGTTGAGGAATTAGAACCCGATTCTTGGTGAAGACTGTTGTTGATGACCCAGTTCCAACTGCTGTGACAGTTGTACATCTGGTTTGGAGCGGCTTGGTATTGAAACCAAAGGACACCCAGTCCCGGGACACACAGTCCCTACCGTATTCTCCTTGAGCTAAGGACACACAGTCCTCGCCCAACACTCGTGGTAAGTCTTCAGGGCAGACTTCCAAACCCTCACAAACTCGGTCACCCGGCGATCCACAATTGACTGCTGGATTGCTCTAGACCATGACACCTAACCGTCTGGAGGATGCACAGTCCTCAAAGGTAAAAGGCTTCAGCCCCACACAGGAACAACTTCTTCAGTGATGCTCAATCACTAGGTTTGGTTTGTGGTTTCGGTGAGTGGTGTATTTCCTCACTGATGATTTACTCTCGAAGGCTCTGAGGAATTGGGTTGCTCTTATGGCAAGTGTCAGTTTCTAACGGAGCAGCCAACTAGCTAGTGGTTGTGGGGGGCGGCTATTTATAGCCTGGGAGCATCCCGACATGATTTGACACTAATGCCCTTAAATAATATGACCGTTGGAGTGGATAAGACCAGTGACTTGGCGTGGCTATCGAAACGGTCGGGACCCTCAACTGTGAGAGTCCTCATGTCACTCATATTCCTCACTTGAGGCTTTTGGTAGGATTTGGCTTGGGTTGAGCATCATGAGGAAATTCATTCCGTAGTGTTACTTTGACCCCCTTTAACAGTACGGTGTTCCTATTCATCAAATGCGAAGAAAGTAAAACAGAAAACGTAAATCTTCACGCTTCAATTTCTTCAAAATGATTTTCTTCAGGAACCACCGATCTTCTCAATATCAATATCTTCATGAGGAATATCAATTTCATCGCAGATTCCTCGTGATTCATTTCTTCAGCTTCAGACCAATTTCTTCAACTGAAGACATATTTTTTAGGGGTCGATATTCTTCAAATATCTCAAACTCCTCAATGACTTATAGATCCTGTGTACACTTATAAACACATTAGGTACTTAACCTATAAGTCTTCAAACCACCAAAATCACTAAGGGGCACTAGATGCACTTACAATCTCCCCCTTTTTGGTGGTTGATGACAATTAGGTTAAGTCTTCAACAGGGATCAAAAATATGAAGTGTAAATACTCAGTTGAGGAATTTGAAAACAAGATTCACAGAGACTCCCCCTGAAGATGTGCATACCTTGAGGATTCTGCTTTTATAGCAGATGCACATTGATGATTTATATCATGGAGATCTCCCACTGAATCTTGTAAATCATGCATACATATAACATATCATATGAAGAAAATGAAGATGCATGATGGCAAATGGTATCGGACGAATTTCAGCATGCGTGCATTAAAACTTGAGGAATAAGCATGCGAAGAAAAACGTTCAAAAGCGTCAGAGTACCATCGGGCTTAAGTTACAACTCATTACATAAAAACTTCAGAAGAGCCAAGAGTTTGTAACTTAAATATAGTTCATAAGCCCCAAAAATAAATCCCGTTTGAAGACTAACTCTCAAGTTTCTCCCCCTTTGTCATCAAGTGACAAAAAGGACAAACTGAGGACTAACGCCCGTGAAGACTTCATTTCTTTGCGGTTGATGAAGATCCTTGGCGCTTCTTGGGTGTAGTCTTCTTCCTTGGGCCTGTTGCGGTGTCGAGTTGTTCCTCATCAGATTCGGCGGTGCAGAATGACGAGAAGGAGCTGTCTTCAAGATCTGGCAATGGAATGGGCCTGAACTTCTTCTTGGGAGGCCATGACCACTCAAAGTCTTGCTCAAAGTTCATTTCTTCAAGCTCAGTCTGGGTCTTCAGATGTGCAAGGGTAGCCCACGTGCGATCGAAAACCTCATGCAGATAGTGATGATTAAGTTTCACAGAGTTCTGTGTCTCAGTGAGGGTTTTCACAATGGCACCAAACTGGCGTTTGACCCATTTGTGGTTGTGATCTACCTTCTGATGAAGACTGAGAAGAAGCTCTCTGGTGTTTAGCACGCGAGGAGGAACAGGGCTGGGTGGACTAGTCTCAGTATCGTCCCATGAAGAATATGCGTCTGGCTCTTTAAACTGACCATCAAGAGGCCTGCTGCCTTCATCAATCACATACTTTCCTTTTCCCTCAGTGGGCTCGAAAGTCTTCTTGTTGACCCGGATAGGAGGCATATAACCAACATGGTTCTGGAAATCTGTGTGGAAGTTGATGCCTGTCCTTGTCCTGAGGAATCTCATGATCCATGGTGCATAAATTTTGTGATCATAGGGGCACATAGCATTGTCAGCCAAAGTCCTCAAGAAGAAGTCATGGATATTCATGGGGATACCGTGAATGATGTTGAAGAGGATATTCTTCATGAGGCCGACGACATCTTCTTCATCGTCATTGCCTTTGATTGGCGCGAGCACACTGCAGAGAATGCGGTAGACAGACCGGGGTGTGTACTTGAGCTCATGGACGAGGAATGTGGTTCTTGAGGGTTTTCCTGCAGCCAATGGCTTCATGAGGACTTCCATCATTCCATTTGGCAGCTCACGCTCACCATAAAGCTTCACTGCCCCTTCTGAAGGAATTGGTACGGGTTGTTCTCTGAGGAGTTCAGACGCTGGAGCCTTGTAGTGAGTGTTTTGGGTCATCCAGTCGAACACCCAAGTGTTGATGTCATCAGCATTGCCAGAGATGTGCAGAGTGGCATAGAATTGAAGAATAAGCTCACTATTCCAATCTGATATGTCTGAGCACATAGGGAGCAAACCTGCATCATGGAGTACACTGAGGACTGGTTCCATGCAGGGAATTTCTTCAAGTTCATCATGAGGAATGTGCCTGTGCTGGAATATCTTGTTGCGTCCACAGAGCACAGAAGCATAATAGGTCATCTGAGTCCTGGTCCAAAACTTCAGATGCCTCATTTGAGGCTTGTCATAGGGATTCTCTCCGATGAAATACATGCGTTCCTCAAAGAAATTTTCTTTCTGAAACTTTGGCCGCTTCGAGAATGGCTGGCGCTGAACTGGCTTGATATTGTGCTGAGGAATGGGAGGGGAAACAACCATGGCAGTCTCTGGGTTGAGCACAATGAATTCATTGTCAGGGGCGGGAACATTTTCTTCAGCAGTTTCCTCAGGTTGAGGAATTTCATCAGCTGGTATTTCTTGCTCTGGCTGAGCTTCAGGCTGAGGAATTTCTTCTTCCTTCTTAGCTTGAGGAGTTTGGTCAGCCTGTTCAGTGGGAGGAGCCTGCTCAGACTGGACA
This sequence comes from Hordeum vulgare subsp. vulgare, assembly GCF_904849725.1. Classification (NCBI taxonomy): domain Eukaryota; kingdom Viridiplantae; phylum Streptophyta; class Magnoliopsida; order Poales; family Poaceae; genus Hordeum; species Hordeum vulgare. The sequence goes on along the minus strand of NC_058520.1, from coordinate 292,123,675 downwards.
TTTTCTTCAGCTTGGTTTTCATCAGCTGACTTTGTGGCAGAAGCAGATTCATCAGCTGCTGCAGCTGAAGCTTGAGTAGTCTCTGTCTGAGGAACATGAGGTTGAGGACTTTCATCAATCTGGATTTCCTCATCAGTATGCTCCTCAGAGGCAACATCCTTCATTTCCTCATCTGCCCTTGTAGTTTGGTCACCAATGACGACCATTTCATATGAAGGTGCAACATTTAGAGGCACCGGGTCCAGAGGGGGCAGATTCTTCAGTTTCCTTGAGGCGTTTTGCCTCAATCTTTTCTTCTGCTGAGGAAGCTTTTCTCTTCTTCGCTTCCTTCTCAGCAACTCTTGTCTTTTTCACGTCTGATGCAGACGGGATTACCTTCTTCACCTTTGAAGCTTTTGGTGAAGGTGTTTTCTCTACAGATTCTTCAGCTGGTAGTGAGGAACCAGCTGGAAGAGAGTCATCAGCCTACTTTGGTGAAGCAGCTGGATCAGGAGCAGTTGCATCAGGGGTTGCAGTTTCATCAGGAGCGGTCTCGGTGATTATTTCTTCAATGGCCGGCTCATCAGCACGGCGCTCTTGGTGTTGTTCCTCACCCTGAGGAATTTCCTCCTCATTAGGAGATGCATCTTCTGGCTGCTCAACCAGGGGCTGAGGAGTTGGTGCTGGTTGTGGGTGTCGCTTGTTGTAGTCATCAACAACACTAGTGGCTAGTTTTATGAAATTGCGTTTGATGCTTTTGCGGTCTGACAGTTTGTCACACTTGTCAGTCAAGACCTGCAGTTCTGCCTGGGTTGACACCAGTGCTTCAGGCGTTAGCTTGAGGAGATTTTGCTTGAGGAGATTTTGCTTGAGGAATTTCTCCTTTCTGGCCTTTGCAATCTTTGCCTGCTTGGCCTTCTGTTCCTTCCACTTGGCTTCGTTTATGAAGGTGGCTACCATGTGATTGACACCAGGAGGAAGTTTCAAATCATCAATGGGTGTGTTTGGATCTTCATACCATACATTGATGAAGTCGAGGAGGACCTTGGGGTCCATGGCCAGAGGAATAGCAGTGCCTGATGCTTGTTCTACCCGTTCTTGCTTGTTCCTGATGATTGGTTCCAGGGATTCATCATCATAATCATCACTTCCCTCTGATGCAGACGGGACTGCGATGATTTTGCTGGGGCTGGGCGGAGGTGCAGGTTCAGTAGTTGCCAAAGTCTTCACAAGGGGTGTTGAAGACTTTGTCTCCGAGCTAGTTGCAGCTGGGAGTGAGGAGCTGGAGCTGGCAGTCGTAGGCTTCAGGACTTTCTTCTGTACTGGTTTTGGAGGTGGAGCTGAGGACTTTTGTGTAGATGAGATGGGTGCTGAGGGTTTTGGCGCTGATGGTTTTGGAACCGAGGGTTTTGGAGTTGAGGGTTTTGTGACAGAAGCCTGTCCAGACTTCTCTTGAGGCTTTGGAGCCTTTGGCTTTGATGGCGCAGACTGCTTTTGAGGAATCTCTGAGCCTGAAGTTTCTGCTGCTGAGGAATGAGCAGCACCGGAGACATCAGCTGAGGATTCATTAAATTTCTTCACTGCTGTTTCGGCTTGCTTCTTGAGCTTGGCCAGATGCCTTTCTTTTTCATCTGGGTAGTCATCAAGTGTCATAAGACTTGAGGGATGAGCTACTTGATGATCCTCAAGTGGAGCCCTTCTGCCAGGAGGCTTCAAAGCGAATTTCTTCGCATATTTTGGGGTCACAAACCTGTACTCCTTCCACTCCTTTGCCCATCTGCGTTCAATTTTCTGCAGCCTAATCTTTCTTTTAGCCATTGTCTCAGGTTCTTCATCAGGCGTGCAATAGTCCATGTATATGTCATCAGGAATATCAACAGCTGTGTTCTGCTCCAGTTTCTTTCCTCCCTTCTGTTTCCTTTCTTCCTCCATTTTCTTCAGACGAGGAATTTGCTGATGATTTTGAACTCTTGAAGATTCTGATGAGCCTTGAAGAGTTTCTTCCAGAAATGCTGCAAATGAGTTAATGTGATGAGAACCGAGAGATTCAACAGCTGACATGTGTGTACCTGTGAACAGAGTATAGTTGCGAGGAATTTGGAGAGGTCATATGTGTTCTCAGATTTGAACAAAATGAAAAAGTTTGACAGTTTGAGGAATATAACCAGTGGTTGCGGAATTTGCTTAAGCATACTGTTCTTGGGTTCCAGAGTTGTACAGATCCGAAAATTCGCACAATTGAGGAATCTCGTGAAAATCTTAGATGCTTAGCTAGTTCATCAATGATTGTGGTGATGGATAGTGTTTGAGGAATCATGTGCGCATCGTATCTTGAGGAAAAACAGATTTCACATGGGAGAGGTAAAATTTCAGATCTAATCTGTTGTAAAAATGGGATATATTTACCGTGGAAGGTGCGAACGAAGAACACAAAAGGTGGTGTTGGAGAGGCTCTTCGGTCAAGTGTCCAATGCACCCTAACTTGGCAGCAGTGGACATCTACGGCGGCGGCGGACGTAGATGTTCCGACTCCGGCGTGATCCTGGCGGCGAAAAGGTTGAGGCAGTGAAGCTCTTCCTTGCCGGCGACAAGACAACCAGCGGTGGCACTAGGGTTCGATGGAGAGTGTGATGGCAGGAGAGCGATGAGGCGAAGAAGAATATACCGAGGGGGATAAGGACCTATTTATAGCCCGAAAGTTACTATTTGGCGCGAAAGTTTCGGACCGAATAGCCCTTGCCTCTACGTCTCCGCAGGACACGTGTAGCTCCCGTACGATGCGGTGGAGATAGTGGAGATCGTGGTTATCCGATCGTGGGAAGTGGGGGTTTAGTTACTGTTCCTTTGAAGAAAACAATTTTTGAAGATTTGACGATTTTTGTTACATAATCATCAGCTGACAAGGATGCAGTGAGGATTTTGAACAAAGTTTCAAGTAGAACGCATATGAAGAATTGAATAGACTAGATAAGTATAGCATAGAGGGAAAGTAGGGTCCGATCACATTCACTTAGCAGAAACATCAACTTGAAGAAATAACAATAAGTGAATGCTGTTGAGGACTAGAAATCACAGTCTACCTAGGCAAATGAAACTCATCAAGTGTTTTTGAAGATTTTGCAATAGATCATCACAATGAAGAACAGCTGTTTTGAAGAAAAATGCATTGTGAGGAAATTGATCATTCGAAGAAAATCAACTTGAGGAATTTCACATTTGGCGGTGGCGTTACCCACCATATAAGAATGTTGATTACAGACGCCGCGTACAATTGTCGTAGGGCCGTGAGAATCAATTTCTTCGTTAATTTCTTCACATTCAGAGTGACTTTCTTCATTGGGTGAAGAAAATCGTTTCATCATGTGTTGCACATCTAAGTCATCAACTTTGCATAAGTGTTAGGATGTGTGCATGTTTTTCCAAAACATTTGAAGACTCTAAGATATTTAGCTCACACCGCAACTTGCAAAACCTTTTCTCATCCAAGAGCTTAGTGAAGATATCAGCCAGTTGATCATCAGTCTTCACATGGTCGATGAGGATATTGCCCTTGAGGACATGGTCCCGAAGAAAATGATGATGAATCTGGATGTGCTTGGTCTTCGAGTGCTGCACTGGGTTGTAGGCAATCTTGATAGCACTCTCATTGTCACAGTAGAGAGGCACATTCTTCATGTTGATGCCGTAGTCCTTGAGGGTTTGCTTCATCCATAGCAATTGAGCACAGCAAGAACCAGCAGCAATGTACTCAGCTTTGGCAGTGGAGAGTGATACGCAGTTCTGCTTCTTTGATGACCAGCAAACTAGAGATCTTCCGAGGAAATGGCATGTGCCAGACGTTGACTTGCGATCCACACGGTCACCAGCATAGTCTGAATCAGAATACCCTACCAGATGAAGATTGGAGCCCTTGGGATACCACAATCCTAGTGTTGGTGTGTGAGCTAAGTATCGAAGAATATGTTTCACAGCCTTATGGTGTGATTCCTTCGGTTTTGCTTGAAAACGTGCACACATGCAAACACTAAGCATTATATCTGGCCTAGATGCACATAGATACAATAAAGAGCCAATCATAGAACGGTATACCTGTTGATCGAAATCTTTACCATTTTCATCAGTGCCGAGGTGACCGTTGGTAGGCATTGGAGTCTTGGCACCTTTGCATTCATGCATGTCGAATTTCCTCAGAACATCCTTGAGGTATTTCTCCTGTGATATGAAGATTCCATTGTTTTGTTGACGAATTTGAAGACCTAAGAAGAATTTCAGCTCCCCCATCATGGACATCTGATATTCTTCACTCATCATATAGGCAAATTCATCACTGTATCTTTTGTCAGTACAACCAATTATGATGTCATCAACATATATTTGACATACAAACAGCTCATTATCATAAGATTTTGTGAAAAGAGTTGGATCGAGTGAACCAGGTTTGAAGCCTTTCTTCATGAGGAATTCCTTCAATGTATCATACCATGCCCGAGGTGCTTGCTTGAGGCCATACAGAGCCTTTTTGAGTCTGAAGACTTTGTCTGGATTCTTTGGATCCTCAAAACCCGGGGGCTGAGCAACATATACTTCTTCCTCAAGCTTACCATTGAGGAATGCACTTTTCACATCCATTTGATATAAGATGATGTTATGATGATTAGCATAAGCTGGTAGAATTCGAATAGCTTCAAGTCTAGCAACAGGTGCAAAAGTTTCATCGAAATCTATTCCTTCAACCTGGGTGTAGCCTTGGGCTACAAGTCGTGTCTTGTTCCTCACCACTCGACCGTCCTCATCTTGCTTGTTTTGGAAAATCCACTTGGTGTCGATGATGTTATGCTTGCGAGGATCTGGTCGTTTGACAAGCTCCCATACGTCATTCAGCTTGAATTGAAGAAGTTCGTCTTGCATGGCTTGGATCCACTCCGGTTCCAGAAAAGCCTCAGCTACTTTTGAGGGTTCTGTGATGGATACAAAGGAAAAATGCCCACAAAAGTTAACTAAGTGTGAAGCTTTTGAGCGAGTGAGAGGACCTGGCGCGTTGATGTCGTTGAGGATTTTGTCAAGTTCTACTTCATTTGTAATCCTCGGATGAGCTGGTTGAGGATTTTGTCTGGGCTGAGGAAGTGGTGCTGTTGCAATTTCCTCAGTAGCATCTTCTTGGCTTTCATCAGCGATGGGGATCGTTTCTTCGTCAATTTCCTCAGTGGGGACAATGTCTTCAGTAGGCTTAAGCTTTATAGCTTCTTCAGGAGACAGCTTATCTGGATCAGAAGGCAATTGCTCTCTTTGCGAGCCATTAGTTTCATCGAACCGCACATCTACAGTCTCAACAACTTTGTTGTGATAGTTGTTGAAGACTCTGTAGGTGTGCGAGTCCTTTCCATAACTGAGCATAAAACCTTCATGTGCCTTAGGTGCAAATTTTGAGCTATGATGAGGATCTCTAATCCAGCATTTTGCACCGAAGACTTTGAAATAACTTACATTGGGTTTCTTGTCAGTGAGGAGTTCATATGAGGTTTTCTTGAGGAATTTGTGAAGATATACCCTGTTGATGATATGGCATGCAGTATTGATTGCTTTAGGCCAGAAGCGACGAGGAGTCTGATATTCTTCAAGCATAGTTCTTGCCATCTCAACCAGAGTCCTATTCTTTCTTTCGACGACACCATTCTGCTGAGGAGTATAAGGAGCAGACAATTCGTGAGTAATACCAAGTTCATCAAGATAATCATCAAGACCAGTGTTTTTGAACTCGCTTCCATTAATACTCCTGATATGTTTGATCTTGATGCCGAAGTTCATCGAGGCCCTTGAAGAGAATCGTTTGAAGATTTCCTGCACTTCAGTTTTATACACTATAATATGCACCCAAGTGTATCTGGAATAATCATCAACTATGACAAAGCCATATAGAGATGCTGCATTGGTTAGTGTTGCATAGTGTGTAGGTCCAAATAAATCCATATGAAGCAATTCAAATGGATGTGTAGTGGTCATGATGGTTTTGGAGGGATGCTTAGATCTGGTCATTTTCCCAGATTCACAAGCACCGCAGAGATGATCCTTGAGGAATTTGACTGATTCGATGCCAATGACATGCTTCTTCTTTGCAAGTGTGTGCAAATTCCTCATGCCTGCATGACCCAGTCTTCGGTGCCACAGCCATCCTTCTGAGGTTTTTGCGAGTAAGCAAGTGGTTGGTTGAGGACCTGTAGAGAAGTCAACAATGTACAAATCCCCTCTTCTTACACCTTCGAAGACTTTGGATCTGTCAGACTCCATGATGACTACACATCTATATCTACCAAAGATAACAATCATATCAAGATCACAAAGCACCGAGACTGACATGAGGTTAAAACCAAGAGATTCAACAAGCATCACTTTGTCCATATGCCTATCCTTGGAAATAGCTACTTTGCCAAGTCCCAATACCTTGCTTTTACCTTTATCAGCATATGTGATTTGCGTCAGAGGTGATGGAGTTAGTGGCATATTCATCAGTAGGCTTTTATCACCAGTCATGTGATGTGTGCAGCCACTATCGAGAACCCACTCAGTATTGTTGGGTTTGTCATCCTGCAGATGAATTAGTACAGCTTACCATCTCATATGCTTCAGATTTGAAGAATATGATACTAATTTCATCAGTTCAGTGATTTCATCATAATAGAAATATAAGGACGTGTGAAATATTTCTATTTCATCAATCATTAGCTTGCGTCCTATCAAGCATTTCCTCAGGTCTCCACCAAATTCATCAGATGATGATTTTTATCTGGAGACCTGACCTGCAGATGTGATTAGTTTGATTTCTTCACCACCCACATCTGAAGGGGTGGCAAAGCGTTCATCATCCTGCGAGCACCATATGAGAAAGGTGGCATTGAAGCTAATGCACTTCTCTTAACAGTAGGGGGGTTAAAGTACTCATATGAGTATGCAGAGAACTGGTTTGAGGATTTATGAACATAATGATTTGAGGAGTAGCGCTCATAATCATATTCCTTGTAGTTTCCTTGCATGTTAGATGCATAAGCACGGGTACGAGCATAGTTTTGACCAGTTGAGGATTTTGATCTTCTTGAAAACTTTGGTCCTCCTGAGGAATTTGATCTGGGGTTCAGATTCTTCAGAGGTGATGTCATGAGAACATTCACTTGAAGATTTTCAAGACAACTTTTGGGAACCCAGATTTTCCTCAGAGGAGGGCCATTCCTGCAGTTAGTTCCAACATATCGAGCAAATACTTCACCAGATTGATTTTTAATCAGTTTATAGTTCGAATCAAATGACTCATCCGAGGAATAGGATAATTCACATGAGAAGCCAGTTAGATTAGATGGATCAAAAGGAGGCCCGGTAGCAGCAACCCATGAGGTTTTGGGATACTGCTCAGGTTTCCAATAAGATCCATCAGCATTCAATTTCCTCTCAAAGGCAATTCCTTCTTTCCTCGGGTTCCTATTCAAGATCTGCGTTTTGAGCACATCACAAAGGGTTTGGTGTCCTTTGAGGCTTTTGTACATGCCTGTCACGTACAATTCCTTCAACCCTGCATTTTCATCAGTAACATTTATGTTTTCCTCAAGTGGGGAAATAGACACAGCAGGTGCAGTTGAAGAATTTGTAGCATTTGATGTTTCTGGTGAGGAATTAGCAGTTTCACGTTCAATGCATTTAAGACATGGAGGAATAAATTCAACTTGACTAGCGCTAATCTGTTGAGCTAGTAATGAATCATTTTCCATACGAAGATCATCATGAGACATCCTCAGCTTCTCAAGATCAAGCTTTCTTTGAAGGAATTTGTAGGAAAGCTTCTCATGATCAGTGAGGAGTGTATCATGACTATCCTGAAGATTATCAAATCTAGACTGAAGATTTTTCATGTCATCAGCGAGGATTTGATTAAGATTCATTTCATCATTCAACAGATCATCACTTTTGTCTAGCAGTTTTTGAAGCTTTTCCAGAGCAGTTTGTTGTTTAGTGGCAATGATGGCAAGTTTACTGTAACTGGGTTTTTTGTAATCATCATGTCCACAGTCACTTGAATCATAGGAGGAGGCATTATTTGATACCTTTGAACCTTTTGCCATGAAGCAATATGTTGGAGCGAAGTCATCAGCATAGTCATCAGTATGGATGGTGCACTCATTTTCTTCAAGATTGAAGATTGACTTGCTGACGAAATTGGTTGCTAGTGCAAGCCTAGCCTGTCCGGATTCTGAGTCTTCTCCAGAGCCTTCTTCTTCATCACATTCCTCTGATTCTGCCTCGGAATCCATTTCCTTGCCAATAAGTGCCCGAGCCTTTCTGAAGCTAGTCTTCTTGTGTGAGGAGGACTTTGAAGATGAGGATTTTGAAGCTTTCTTCTTCTTCTTTGAGTCATCAGAACTGTCATCCTTGTATTTCTTATTCTTTGATTCTTTTCCCCAGCAAGGACAATCAGCAATGTAATGACCTGATTTCTTGCACTTATGACAGGTCCGTTTCTTGTAGTCCTCAGATGCGGATTCTGATTTCCTCATGTCTCTTCTTGATGATTTGCCGAACTGGCCTCGTCGTGTAAATCTCTGGAATTTCCTCACAAGCATTGCAAGTTCCTGACCAAATTCTTCAGGGTCACAACTGCTGTCATCTGTGTCTTCTTCTTCAGATGAGGAAATTGCTCTTGCCTTTAGTGCACGTGGTCTGGAATAGCTTTGTCCATATAGATCTCTCTTTTCTTCTAGCTGGAATTCATGAGTATTTAGCCTTTCGAGGATGTCAGCAGGATCTAGCATCTTGTAGTCTGGTCTTTCTTGAATCATCAGAACTAAAGTGTCAAATGAAGAATCCAAAGATCTCAGCAGTTTCTTCACAACTTCGTGATCAGTGATGTCTCGAGCTCCCAGTGCTTGCAGTTCATTTGATATGTCAGTGAGGCGATCAAAGGTGTCTTGGCAGCTTTCATTGTCACGTCTCTTGAAGCGATTGAAGAGATTGCGAAGAATATCAACACGAGAGTCACGTTGGGTTGATACTCCTTCATTTACCTTGCACAGTCTCTCCCAGATCAGTGTTGCAGAGCCTAAGGCACTTACTCTTCCAAACTGGCTAGGGCTCAGATGACCACAGATAATGTTCTTCGCTTGAGAATCGAGTTGCTTGAATTTCTTCACATCAGCTGCAGTGACACTAGCAGAAATGATGGGGACACCATTTTCCACAATATACCAGAGATCATTGTCTATAGCTTGTAGATGCATTTGCATTTTGTTCTTCCAGAAGGGAAAGTTCTTTCCCTCGTAGGTAGGACATGCTGCAGTCACCTTAAACATGCCTGCAGTCGACATAACTAAAACTCCAGGTGGTTAAACCAAAATCACACAGAACAAGGGAGTACCTTGCTCTGATACCAATTGAAAGTGCGTTATATCGACTAGAGGGGGGTGAATAGGAGATTTTTAGAATTTCATCACTGAGGAAATTCCTTTTGAGGAAATTCCTCACTGATGACTAACTTACAGAGGAAACAGTTAAGGATCAGTCGTGCAAACGTTTACCACAGCAGTATTACAGAGTGAAGATTATGAGAACAGATTGCACAGTAAGCAGGCACGCAGAATACAGATGATGATTAACTCAAGTGAAGAATTTAGGGTTGAGGAAATTCAGAGAAAGTCTTCAGCAAATTCTTCAAACAGTCACAGTGAAAGTCATCAACACATAATACAGAGAATGTAAAGAGTTGAGGAATTAGAACCCGATTCTTGGTGAAGACTGTTGTTGATGACCCAGTTCCAACTGCTGTGACAGTTGTACATCTGGTTTGGAGCGGCTTGGTATTGAAACCAAAGGACACCCAGTCCCGGGACACACAGTCCCTACCGTATTCTCCTTGAGCTAAGGACACACAGTCCTCGCCCAACACTCGTGGTAAGTCTTCAGGGCAGACTTCCAAACCCTCACAAACTCGGTCACCCGACGATCCACAATTGACTGCTGGATTGCTCTAGACCATGACGCCTAACCGTCTGGAGGATGCACAGTCCTCAAAGGTAAAAGGCTTCAGTCCCACACATGAACAACTTCTTCAGTGATGCTCAATCACTAGGTTTGGTTTGTGGTTTCGGTGGGTGGTGTATTTCCTCACTGATGATTTACTCTCGAAGGCTCTGAGGAATTGGGTTGCTCTTATGACAAGTGTCAGTTTCTAACGGAGCAGCCAACCAGCTAGTGGTTGTGGGGGGCGGCTATTTATAGCCTGGGAGCATCCCGACATGATTTGACACTAATGCCCTTAAATAATATGACCGTTGGAGTGGATAAGACCAGTGACTTGGCGTGGCTATCGAAACGGTCGGGACCCTCAACTGTGAGAGTCCCCATGTCACTCATATTCCTCACTTGAGGCTTTTGGTAGGATTTGGCTTGGGTTGAGCATCATGAGGAAATTCATTCCATAGCGTTACTTTGAACCCCTTTAACAGTACGGTGTTCATATTCATCAAATATGAAGAAAGTAAAACAGAAAACGTAAATCTTCACGCTTCAATTTCTTCAAAATGATTTTCTTCAGGAACCACCGATCTTCTCAATATCAATATCTTCATGAGGAATATCAATTTCATCGCAGATTCCTCGTGATTCATTTCTTCAGCTTCAGACCAATTTCTTCAACTGAAGACATATATTTTTAGGGGTCGATATTCTTCAAATATCTCAAACTCCTCAATGACTTATAGATCCTGTGTACACTTATAAACACATTAGATACTTAACCTATAAGTCCTCAAACCACCAAAATCACTAAGGGGCACTAGATGCACTTACACATAGCTTCTTTCTTGTTCTGTGCATACCCGATCTATTCCTCTTTTCCGTATAATACTCTCATCTTTTCAGGGTTTCTTTCTATGTGCTTCTCTGGTGTGTGTCTGTAGGTGGCTCCGGTTCTCGTTCTGCTCCTCGAAAGAACACCAAGAAACGTGCTTGCAGGTGTAGGCTCATGGATGACTGTGAGCACGAGGAAGTTGTGATCCCTACCAATCCCTCTCGCCGTGCAAAAGCCTTGGCCACCAAGTAGAAATCTGCCTAGCGAGTGCACTCATGGAAGCAAACTGATTGGGAGCGGGTTCGTTTCCAGAATCTTTATGAGGTACCCATTTCTCCCACCTGGACCACCCCTCAGTTCTGGAATGCGCTTCAGATGTGAATTGTGCATGAGCTTTATGACCATCACAAGAACAAGTTTGCCAAGCAATGGACTATTGACATTGAGCACTCAAAGAACAACATGGACTACTTCGGAGAAGCATATACTCCGTGTGACGAATTTGAATTGCTCAAGCTCATGACTCTCAACTGTCCCTTTGATGCACATCTCATTCACCGGTTCTATGCCACTGTTCACTTTGGCAATGATGACACTCGCACCCTTACCTTCATGTGTCATGATGAGCTTTTCACGGTCCCGTGGTGTGCCTTCTACAATGCTCTTGGGTATGATGATACCGGTCTCACTCGGAATGGCGGCATTCGTCCTCATGATCAGGCTCATTCTATGGATAAGGTGAAGCTTGCCCCCTTGTACATTCTCGGGCATGGAATTCCTGTCTCTTCTAAGGACCAGCTGTCAGTATATGATATTCTGCACTCTGTTTTCCAGAATGTTCTCCTTCCCAAGGTTGGCAATCAAGATGAGATTCATGGTACTTCGTTGATCTGCTTGTCGCCATGCGGGATGAGGCTGGCACTGAGGCTACATTTGATGCTTCCAAATGGTTATGGGAGGAGCTCTACTCCATGATCTTCTAAAAGTTGGTCCCCAAGTATGCTCCATTCATTATGTGCTTCCTCAACTCCGTGTCATCAGTTTCTAGGCCTAGCGAGCCTCTCTTCTCCTGAGAATCTTGCTGAGCATGAGGTCAAGCAAATTTGGAAGAAGAAGCATTGTACTCAAGGCTTCCCCGAGGACGCACCCGAGGATGCTTTTGCTACTTCCAGTGAAAGTGACTTTGAGCTTCCCGCGGCTGCCAAGCCATCTTGGGTCTCCAAGTTCTTAGATAAGTTAAAGAAGACCTTCTGCCTCCAAGCTCTCAGAATAAGCTCTATGAAGCCCATGTCAATGAGAAGCTTCTAGGCGCTGACAGATTCAGATTATCCGGGCTCTCAAGCTTGAGGCAGCCAACAGTTGAGAGAAATCCATCACCCGTGAGGAGAAGTGTATCTATGGTCATAACACTTGGACTAATGATGAGATCTTGGGTCAGCCTGCTACCTCCTCTCCTACTGCTACTCAGGATGTGTCTGATAGTGATGATGGTGATGGTGATGATGAGTCTCCTAGCGGTGATTCCGAGGAGTCTAACGGATCTGACGAGCTCTACTGAGCACACGGGCGATATCATCGCTCTTTTACTTTTTGGGGTCCTGATGCTAAAGGGGGAGAGAGCTATATTATGATGGGATTTGCATGAGGGGCTTTGGATGTCGTTTCTTCGTATCATTCATTTTGCTTTCGAGTTGAACTCTTATTTGCTTGTTAGTCGGTCTTGAACCTATCTTGTGGAGACTATTTGAGTTTCAGTGGAGACTATGTTTATTATTACCAGTGTCATCTAAGCTCTACTCTTTATCTCGTACATATGCTCCTTAATGTTAAGTACTCTATGTACCCTGTGGATGGTCTCTAAAACCAAGGGGGAGCTCCAAGTCATGTTCCTGTCTCATTTGGGGCACACACCAAGGGGGAGCTCCGATTTTCATTTAGAGACAATCTATGCAAATCGTGTTGTTGTCATCATCCACCAAAAAGGGGCAGATTGTAAGGGCATTCTCTAACTTAAGTGTTGTGGTGATGATGAAAATTCACTATGTTATCTAACCAAGTGTCAAGTATGCATGTATCATATGTAAAACACAAGACGGTTAGGTATTCCCTCCAAACAAAAAGATCGAATATGTGTTCCCTACGTGTTTATTCTCTTTGATCGTAGGGATTCCGTACTATTAAGAGGGAATCCACATTGGAAGTCTATGGGTGAATCAATTCTTCTCACACACTTTTGCACCCATCTCGTTTCATCGCATCATTGAGAGAGAGGCCCCTATTTTCTAACTGACCGATTGTACCGCTGCCATGGGCGGTTGTACCGCTTAACCCCTCGGTGGCTGTACCGGCCCAACACCGGTCCAAAACCAGTCACGACTCTGTTGCACTACTGTTGTTGGGCGATGGTGGCCCGATTATACCTCTATATTAAATATAGCGAGTACTATCGGTGTTCCAAGCGGTTGTATCGCTTGGGACTTAGCCACACCCAACAGCCGTAGCTGGTGGAACCTCAGGGCCAAGTCTCTGTTTTGGCCCAATTGTTGGGCGGTGGCTGGCTGGTTGTTCCGCTAATTTAGGAAGACCGGTTGTACAACCCTGGTAACCAGTTGTACCGCTTAGTGTAAAAAGTGGATGTATCAGTTAGAAATGGGGGGGGGGGTATACAAGGAGGGGTTTGTTCTTCCTCCGTCTTATCTCTTACCTCTCTCACTCTCCACCATTGATGCACTCAAGCTTTCTTGCCCGATCTCTCTCCCTAGCCACCCAAACTTGTTGTCTTGCTAGGGATTGAAGGAGGGGACCTAGATCTACACTTCCACCAAAGGAAAATTGATTCCCTCAAGTTCTTGTGTGGATTTTGTTACTCTTGGGTGTTTGAGCACCCTAGACGGAAGAGGTCACCTCGAAGCCACATTCCATTGTGGTGAAGCTCCGTGGTTTTGTTGGGAGCCTCCAATTGAGTTGTGGAGAGAGCCCCAACCTTGTTGTAAAGGTCCGGTTGCCACCTTCAAGGTTACCACTTAGTGGGATCACAACACTTCACATTGTGTGAGGGCGTGAGGAGAATAAAGTGGCCTTAGTGGCATATTGTGGAGCATTGTGCGTCCACACCACTCCAATGGAGACGTACTTCCCCTCAAAGGGAAGGAACTTCGGTAACACATCCTCGTCTTCATCGGTTCCACCCGTGGTTATTTCTTACCTTTACTTGTATTCTCTTATTGATTATTATTGTGGTTGTTAGCATCATATATGTTGCTCACCTAGTTGCATATCTAGACAAACTATTTGTTGCTAAACCTAATTTGTTCAAGGAAAATCTTAAATTTGTTAGTTGCCTATTCACGCCCCTGTAGTCAACCATATCGATCCTTTGAGCAGCACTCAAGGAGGGAGGCAGAGGCCAGTAGTACAGCGGGAGCGGTACTACTGCTTCATGGAGCGGTACTACTGATCATAAGAGGTAGTACTGCCTCCTATATCCGCTCATGGCGTGCTGCACACATATCTAGAAATACCAAGGGGTTATGGCACGGTAGTAACAAGCGGTACTACCGCTTGCTGGGCGGTACTACCGCCCTGCACTACTGCATGAGAAATTGCTCAGTCCAACACGAAAAGTGTCGAGACCACGAGCAGCGGTACTACACAGCGGGACTGGCCAGAGTACTTCCGCCCGAGAGCGGTACTACCGCAGCCAGGGAGGTGGTACCGCTTAGATCTTTCCAGGTAGACCACATGCAACACATGAAAAGCATGAGTACCAGAAGTGCCATAACTTTTGCATACGAGCTCCGAATTGAGCAAACTCAAGCTTGTTGGATTCACGACAACAAGAGCTATTCAACATCAAAAGGAACATATTAAGAATAGGGAGTATAAAATGCCAATGATATAGATATTTGAAACCTCTATGAGTGAAGAATTGGTAAAAACTCCAACATCCAAAACATCATAGAAGATGCATATGGACTCCATTTTCGGTGAACTCGAGATTGTTATAAATATGACCATAAGCTCTAAAATTGAGAAAGAGGAACACCTAACAAGAACCAACAAAGATGATGCAAAGATGTAAATGGTTTGAGCTCTCAACGGGCGATATGATCAAGCTACTCACTTGAGAGCCCCCCTTGACAGTACGACAATCTATCCTATAACCTAGTCTCCGAGCTACCACTGTGAAACCAGTAAAATGGAAAACATATCGAGGACAAACCTATACCTTGCACATAGTACACTTGAGCTAGATGATGATGATAAACAAGTGGCAGCATTTTGTCGTCTGCCACGCGCGCCCTTTGTCGTCTTACAGGCGCAGCCCTTTGCAGTCTGCCAGGCACGTCCCTTTACCGTCTACCGTGGCCTGTAGCAGACGGCAATGTGACCTTATGTGTCAGCCCGCTGCCCCAGGTTGAACAGGTGGGTGCGAGGTGGCGCCTTTGCCGTCGGCTGGCCAACGACAAAGACCTTTATCGTCCACTCGCAGACGGCAAGACGTCTGTATTGTCACTGTTTTGTTTGCTTTTAGTTATTTCCCTGTATTTTAAAAATACACATATGATATATATAATTTCTAACACCCACATATAATTTCAAACATCATATAAGCAGCATAGGCCATGTGTCGAACATCATATAAGAGCAAGACAACAATATGCTAGCTTCCTATACATACACAGAGTTTCAATCATCATTTTGGAGAAGATGATTACAATACTTATCTTATCTCCATACATACACAAAGTTTCACACTATTCATCAATACAAATCAAAACAAAAAGTAAACGGTAGCAGTCCATCAATGCTAGCTTGCATGAATGTCAGCTTCCATGAAGTGAATCAAATCTGCAAAATGAGAATAAGAAAGTTAGAAGAAGAAGAAAAATAAAACTAGAAGAAGAAGGAGGAGGAGGAGAATAAGAAGCTTAGAAGAAGAAGAAGAAGAAGAAGGAGAAGAAGAAACAGGAGAAGAAAGAGGAGAACAAGAAGAAGACTAGAGGAAGAAGAAGAAGGAGAAGAAGAAAGAGGAGAAGAAGAAGCAGGAGACGAAGAAGAAGAAGAAGAAGAAGAAGAAGAAGGAGAAGAACAACAAGAAGAAGGAGGAGTAGAAGAAGGATAAGAAGAATGAGGAGAAGGATAAGAAGAATGGGGATAAGTAGAAGGAGGAGGAGAAGAAGAAGGAGAAGATGATTATGATACTTATCTTATTTTGAGCTTATTGTGTCATTTTGGAGGATGATACGCTAAGTTATGAGCTAACCAAGGTTCTTGTGCTAATTTTTTGACCTAATTAAGATAATTATGCCATAAATGAACTAAATAATCTAATTATTTCATTTTGGAGGATAATTATCTAAGTTTTTATTTCTTGGGGAAAATAAGCTAAGTACGCCGCAAAACACTAGAGAAAACTTACCGTCGTCATCATCAAGGATGTCAATCGTGGGGGTTGCTAGGGGCGGGTTCACTTGGAGAAGGTTGCCCTGGAGAAGCATTGTGTGATGCGGCTTGGGAGTTATTGTGCACCAACGATATTTTTCAATATCTCGTTAGAATGGTGACACTCAAATGTTAATACTAGTAACTAATGTCCATTGAAAAGAAACTCACCATTCCAACCCGAGTAATGCGAGTCATCGGCGGGGGGTCTGACCGTTCTGGAGGCACATAGACTGCAAATTTGGTTTTGAAGAGTCAGTCATATCAGTTAGTAATGAAATATGCATTACATGTTGTAGGATCAAAAGTATGTCTAGAGGGGGGGGGGTGATTAGACTACTTGACAAGATATTTTTTTGCCTTTTCCCAATTTTACTTTAGAGGCAGCTACGGAAGTTATAATAGGTGAAGTACACCCTACACATGCAGTTCTAATAGTATTGCAGTGGGAAGTAAACCATGCAAGTGTAAATTAGAGGAGTAAGGTAGGGAGATCAAACGCATGAGGTTGACACGGCGATTATTGGCATGGTTCCGATAGGTGGCGCTATCGTACGTCCATGTTAGTGGAGACTTCAACCCACGGGTAACGACTTCGAGAGTCCACGAAGGGCTCCACCCACAGAGGGTTCACAAAGAAGCGGCCTTGTTATAATGCCCCAAGTGTGTAATTGCCATATTTGGAACATATTGCATGTGGGTCCACCTTGTCATGGAAATAATGTTGTCATTTTGTGCCATGATAGCATGTGTCTCATATATTTTGTTGTGTCCCTTGCATGCATGCATAACATAATGTGTCTCATGCCATGTGTTCTTGTTGTTGCAAAGTGGTCATGTGTTTCCATGTGGTGTTTGAGGTCTTGAGATGAATGTGACCTTGTGATTACATGTGTTGATGCATAAGTGAAGTTGTGGGGTGATATAGTGGAGTGTGGTGGTTGGCGTTGTTTTTCAAACACCCTTGTTAGTTTCAAACCTTTCTCTCTTTAATTATCAAGTTCAAAACCTATTTGCTCCTATGTTGTTTTAAAAATGTTACACCTTTAGCCCATTTTATTTGGAGTGTGGGCATGTAGGAGAGGGGTTTTTAAAACCTCTTTTGCTTGAGGTTTTTCTTTATTTCAGATTTATTTATATCTGTTTGGCAATTATTTTTAGTTGCCGAATTAGCCATTTTGGTATTTTATTTATTTGGGGCATAATTCCCTTATGCCTAGGGATATTTCACCTCTAATTTTATGCCCTTAGTTTTCCTAGGAGTTTTAGTTGCATGTGATGATGTATTTTAATTAGAGAGGGCCTCAGGTTTCCTCTCCCTCTCTTCCTGGCAGCGATAGCCCAACTCATCGCTGGCCCAACTTCTGTCCCTCTCTCGCTGAAGCCCAGGAGACGTCGTCTCCTTCCTCCCGACGTCATGCTTGTACGATCGTTCCTCAGCCTCCCGATCAACGTGACCTCGATCTTGCGGCTCCAGCTCGCCCCCCTAGGGCCATATAAGCTCTCCTCTCCCTCCCCCAGGCGGCTAGGGTTCCTCCTCTCCCTCGTCTTCTCCCCCCAGCGCCGCCAGGGCATCACCTCGTCGTCTCCAACGCCATGGCCGGCTACTGGTGAGCTCGACTCCGGCGGACCATTCTCCTCCTCCTGCTCCAACCAGTGCAAGAGGGTACGGTGGTCAAGGGAGGCCCATTACCGTGAAGAGCAAGCAACGGGAGCGATGACATCGTCGGCCTCGTTGTCCTCCTCTTCCTCCTCTACGGTGGCCGTTCCTACTGCACCTCGTCGCCGTTCCTTCTTCTTCCACGACGCGTCGCCCTCCTCCCTCGTCTCCCCCTCGGTGAGCAGCCGTAGATCAGTTCCTTCCTCTCCTACGCACGCATGGGCTCGAGCTCGTCGTGGGTTCGCTTGGGCGTAGTAGCAGGCAACAACGCTGGCGAAGGCAACAACTTCTGCTCGTTGTTGGTAGTGGTACTGGGGTGGTCTCGAGGCAGGAATGGATCCCCTGCGTATCCTACTTCCTTCTTCGCAGCATAGATCAGCCGTTGGAGTTCGTGTTAGTCGCCACCGTCCCCTCCGTTTCGTTCGCCGGCGAGCTGTACTGTAGTACAGAGGTGCATCGTGTTGTTGTGTGTGCGTGGGGTGCAATGTTGTGGTGCAGTGGGTTGCTGAGCACCAGGGGCACATGGGATCGAATCCCAGTGTGCCCCCTTTTATTTTATCTTTCTCCCTTCTTGCTAAATGTTTTATTTCCTCTTTGCTATTGTAGATTCTGTTGCAACCATAGGTGGCCATGGCATCTTGTTTCTATTATTTTTCTTTGTTCTTATAACTAGGGTAGGTGATGTAGTGTGTGTGGATGGCTTGTGAGAGGTACATGTGTGTGTGAGGCCATACAAATATGGTGATAGCTTTACATGTTGTGTGTGCATGTTGGTGCTTCCTAGTAGTTTATCCTAGGTGAAGCTAGCAAGTGAAGTGGTAGCTTGTGTAGGCTCTTCTTTGTTGTAGGTTCTATCATTTGTTGATGCACTAGGTAGTGTGTTTGTATATGGAGTTGACCTTGTTCTAGTTGGTTGCTAAGATAATATGTGTGAGTGTGTGGTGATGATCTTGAGCATGTTGTGCTTGTGGGTGATGTGGTCTAGGTGTGTGTGTGAGTAACATCCCACCTTGGCAAGCAAGCCTTGCACCTCCACATGTCCATATGTGAGAGGGCATGGCATGATATTTCTGTGAGAAGCTTAATAGTAGGGGTTGTGAAGTTGATGTGCATGACAAAAACATGGGGTTCAAACCCACATGTCACTTTGTCATTGTGCACATGAGCTCAAACTTTGTAGTTGATGTTTTAGTAGGAACTACATGAAATGATGCCCATTCCCTAGGCATGATTTGGAGTAGTTCTCTCTCCCTTAATTTGTGGTCACTTGTTCCAAGTAGATGCCCACATTTTATATATTATATTAGGGCATAAACTCCCAAGGAATCCAGTGGTGAAGTTAGTTTTGTCATTGGGATACTTTATGGAGTGGACATATTCAGATTTGTTGCAAGTTTGATCTTGGTTTCCATGGAATAGGTGGAGCCCAAGGGCATGCGTTTTTGTGTGATAGAAGTAGGGGTTTTGCTCTACACCATAGTGGTGTCACTTATCACTTGGTGATATTTGCATGCAAACTATGCCTAGAGAAAGTGGGCATGTGGCTGAAAAAGTCCAGCTTAGTGAAATCTGGAATTTCACTAAGTCTGGGAATTCTGGAAACATTTTCTTCTCCTATAGATGAGGATGTGCTGTTCATTGTGTTGAGAACTAGCCTTAGTTCAGTGCTAGGATTTTGTACCTGATATGTTTGTGAATCTTCCTGTCAAATTTCATATCATTTGGAGTCCAGTAGGTTGTGTTTTGATTGATGTAAAAAATCTTCAGAACAAAGACAGAAATTCAGGTGCAGGAATTTTCACCAAGTCCCTCAGATCTGTTGGTTTTGGGAAATTTTGTGGCCTTATATCTTCTAGAGTTTAATTACTTTTGCTGTAATTCTTGCTGGTGCTTGTAGTGTTCTTGGTTGGCTACAGCCACATATATCATTTGTCATATTTGGAGGGCTGTAGCTATGTTGCATGTAGCTCACAATGAGCTAGGATGCAGATTATGGCAGATTGAGTAGTATAGTCTTTTTGATCATTGTGTGTGCTTAGTTGATGTTGTGGTGTTATTTCTTGCTCCAATCCATTCATGTTGGGTTGTTACATGTCTTGGCAACCTGGGAATACCAGATTTGTGCCAATTGTGGGTGTGATGTTGATTCTTCCACGTAGAGCTTCATATCTTGTTTCGTGGATTCCCGTTGATCCGTAGCTCCGTTTGCAATGTACTTTATATGGTTTGGCATCGTTTTCACGAGCCGCATCTGTTCATTCCATCCTCATGCATGTCAAAATAGCTTAGTGTAAAGTTCTGTCCAGAAACTTGCAGTAGTTTATTTTGCTTGTCCTAGTGATAGAAATAGTGGTGCATGCTCAATTTTCATCTGATGCAGCATGTGATTGTTGCATCTTGTGGTGCTGCTGTTCATTGGCTGTTATTCTTATGGTGGGTAGCACCGGGATCGGAGAACGAATACGTGGAGTCAGGAGAGTACATGCAGGACGAACCAGAACCATTCCAAGCTGAGGGTATCACAGGCAAGATGATATGACCTTGATTCCATTTCTAGACTTGTTATGCTAGTTTCGTTTCCATGTTTTATTGCTCGCTGCCTACCACTGAATTAAATTTCCTCTTGATATGCCATGAGCCCAAACACCATTCCCCTTCCTAGCAAAACTTGTATTTCTAAGTAGGCTTTGCTCAGCTACTAATGTTAGTACTGCTAGTTGCAGGTGCTTTGACTCATGTGATAACATGAGCTTGATATCATTATCTTAAATACTGTTATTTAATTAATTTACCTATATACTTGGTAAATGACGGGAGGCCTAGACTTTTGTCGGGTGCTTTGTTCCGTTATTGCCGCCTTAGTTACCGGTTACCGGTGTTTGATTCCATAATGATCGCTCCTAACACGTTCGGGGTTGTTATGGGGACCCCCTCGATAAATCGCGTGGTGCTAAGGCTTGTCCGGCAGGACCCAACATTGATGTTAATTTGCTAATCACTTAATAATAATCTGTATAGGGAATGATCATCCCGAGGATCTTTAATCAACAACCCGGGCCAGTGCTCCTCATGACTGTTGGTCCAACATGGAAAGACTGCGGGGGGCACCACGGGGAAACTTGGGGTTTGGCTCCTGTAGGCTTTTCCATCCGTCGTGTCCTAAGACTGAGATACGTGGCTCTTATCGGGGTCGTCGACACGACGAGAGGTCCTGCTAGACTTGTCTTACCTTAGCGGTATATCTTGCGTATAGGAATCCCAGTGAAGCTTTGGTTTACCCCAGAGTTGAGGTTTTCCTCTAAGGAATCCGACGAGATCACGAGATTCGTGATAGAGGATGCCTTTGCGGCCTGTGTACGTTTGTGATGGACTAGTTGGAGCACCCCTGCAGGGTTTAATGTTTCGGAAAGCCATGCCCGCGGTTATGTGGCAACTTGGAATATTTTGTTAACATCCGGTATTAGAGAACTTAAACATAAGCTAATAAAATTGCCAACTGTGTGCGTAACCGTGACTGTCCCCTCGAGGATCTCTCTTTGACCGGGAACACGGTGGGGTTATGAATGCCGTAGGTAGGTGTACAGGATCACATAGTGATCAAGTAATCCCGACCGCTAGTGTAGACCACCTTCACAATTACTTTACGAAGTTAGCCACTTAAACAAGCTTAGGATGCTGCAGCCTTATACACTTCACCATTACCCTTCCTAATAACATGGCTAGTCCTGGCTCCAAGGTCTTAGATTGCTGAGTCCCCGTGACTCACGGATTCCTCCGAAACTCCCAACAGGTACAGGTACCCCAGAGACAGATGATCCCGACGGCACCCAGCTGGCGTGACAGTACGACGAGGAGACATACCACCTCTACGTGAACTATCCAGAGGACTGAGGCGTGGTCGTGATCGTGGGTCTGTAGGCCGGGTAGCATAGCATTTTCATGTTTTGTAGTCCGTAGCGGAACTACCTTGATTGTATCTGTGATGTATTCTGAGTTATTAATGAGAAGACAGTTGAATCCCGAATTGTCTACTTTTTCTATTATTATTTGTGCTATGTGACTCGCTTGCGAAACGCTTAGATGCGCTTCTTTCCTATTCGGGGGCCTCGACGCCCAGATCGGAAAGGACCGCATCTTGGTCGTTACAAGTTGGTAATCAGAGCCTTACGACCATAGGAGCCTTTGTGTGATCGTATTTGGCCGAGTCGAGTCTAGAAAATGTTTTGAGTCTTAGTTATATCGGAGAGTAGGATTCTTTTTTCTCCTCTTCTATGCTCCGGTGAGGTACCCGTCTTAGGAAATCTTTAACTCTACTCCTTTTCTCGCTCAAATTTTTTTTAGGATCACGCTGGTATTTGTGAAATCTATATGATTTCGATGTGACGGAATCCTGTCCTAGTGCCTCCTATCTGCTCTAAGTATCAGGGGAGTTGAGCTCCAGGGATTATCGCGCACATCGCCATCATTCAGATTTCTGAGTATCTAAGAACGAAGGGTGTTTGTTATTGCTCCAATACGGGTAGTGGTGAGATAACCCCGATGTCCCCATTACTGGTGTAGATTGTTCGGGGGTACTACCACACTTGGTATCGTTCTGATCACGAGGATCTGTTGTAGATGAAGGTCCGAGGTGCTGGTTGTGTGTTGAAGGATGTGATACAGGTGACGGGTTAGTTTAGGAGTTGTGTGAAATACTCCTTGTATCCGTGTACCTGATTGCATGACCAGTTATTTCGGGAATTCATAGGTGGGATATCGAGTAGTATCTTATAGGACTATCTTCCTACAGACGCTTGATTGAGGTTTGGGAAAGCTCGATCATATGTTTGTTCCGAGCAGTTCTAGCTCACACTTGTTTGAAGTGGTCCTTATCGGAATTTTGTCGTCCGTCACTTTGAGGATGCACTCTTGCTATGTTGTTCGAGTGCAATGCTAAATTCTGTTCAGATATTCTGTCTTTTGATTCAGCAATATCTTCAATTATTCTGTGGACTAATATGCTGTCCGTCTTCAGGATGGCTCCACCGACTCGTCAGACCCCAGCGCGTGAGGATATGCCGCCTCCACCTCCTCCTCCGCCGCTGCCGCCGCCTCCTCCTGCAGAGGCCTGGCAGACGATGATGGCAGCTACTAATGCAAACACTCAGATGCTGTTGCAGTTGATCGAGGAGAGAGCCAATCATCAGCAGGGCAATTTCCAGCAGGGTGGCAATCACTTCGCCAATCTGAGTCAGTTCCTGTCAAACCAGCCTAAGACGTTCACTTCTTGCAACCAGCCTTTTGATGCAGAGGATTGGATCTATGATATGAACAAGCATTTCGAGTGTAGCAATGTGCGTCCGGAGGACTATGTCAAGTTTGCAAAGTTTTAGTTGAAGGGGCAGGCTTCTATTTGGTGGCAGCAGCTTAAGGACTCTAGAGGTGACAGGGTGATGTCTTGGGACGAGTTTTGTTGTGACTTTAGGTCCCACTACATCCCTTCCAGTTTGGTTGAGGAGATGCGCGAGAAGTTCAGGCGTTTGAAGCAGGGCAGCAATTCTGTGTACAAGTACAATGTCGAGTTCCACGAGCTGGCCCGTTACGCGCTGCAGGATGTCCCGGATCAGAAGAGCAAGATCTACCAGTTCAGGGGTGGCTTAAAGGAGGATTTGCAGTTAGCGCTTGCTTTGCACGATCCTGAGGAGTTTGACAAGTTCTACAACTTAGTTCTCAAGGAAGAGCCAACCTTGCTCAGGGTGGAAAACTCCAAGAAGTGCTTCAGAGACTCCAGCTCTTCCTCGACTCAGGTGGTTCAGAAGCAACAGAGGTTTTGGGTTTCTCGTCCTCCTCCTCGGCAGTCACAGCAGCTGAAGCACTCAGGTGGACATGGTTCTTCCCACCCACCCAACCCTGGCTTCCAGCAGAGATACCAGCATCAGAAGCAAGGGCCTCCTCAGACTCAGTTCCGACAGCCAGCAGATGTCACTTGTCACAAATGTGGGCAGAAGGGTCACTATGCCAACAAATGCACTTCTCAGCTCCGTCTGCCGCCTCCTCCTCCAGGCAAACCTCCAAGCAACGCTCTTGTCAAATTCAACCCCAGATCAGCTCGAGTCAACATGGTGAATGCAGCTGAAGCAGACAACTCCCCTGATGTGATCATGGGTAACCTCCTCGTCAATGATATTCCTGCTAAAGTGTTATTTGATTCTGGTGCTTCGCATTGCTTTGTGTCATATCCTTTTGCATCCAAGCATAACCTGCATCAGGAGCAGTTGCCTAAGCCATTGGTAGTCGTTTCTCCTGCAAAGCATTTGAGTTCTAGTTTGTTCGTTCCAGAGCTTTCTGTTAAGATGGGTGCATATGCTTTTCTGGTGTCTCCTATTGTCTTGGGTAATTCCGACATCGACTTGATTCTTGGTATGGACTGGTTGGCCATGAACAAGGCGTCAATTGATTGTGAAGCTAAAGAAGTCAAGCTTACCCACTCTTCGGAGGATGAGATTATATTCGCGGCGCGCGATGATACAATCCGTCTGTTCTCCTTGAATGAAAAGGGTGAGATCAATCCTATTGAGCAACTTCCAGTAGTCTGCGAATATCAAGATGTGTTTCCTGAAGAGCTGCCAGGCATGCCTTCGCACCGTGAAGTTGAGTTTGTCATTGAGCTTGAGCCAGGCACAGAGCCAATGTGCAAACGGCCGTACAAGCTGGGTCCAGAAGAATTGAAGGAACTCAAGAGGCAACTCGATGAGCGGGAGCGTTTGGGTTTGATCAGACCAAGCTCGTCTCCGTGGGAATGTGGTGTTCTATTTTTCAAGAAGAAGGATGGTTCGGACCGGCTATGTGTCGATTACCGTCCATTGAACAAGAAGACAATCAAGAACAGATATCCGCTTCCTAACATAACTGAGTTGTTCGAACAGTTGAAAGGTGCTAAAGTATTCTCCAAGCTTGATCTCAGAATGGGCTATCATTAGATTCGCATTCGCGAGGAAGACATTCCGAAGACGGCATTCAGGACTAGTTTTGGCTCGTATGAGTATACGGTCATGTCTTTTGGTCTGGCTAATGCTCCTCCGACATTTTGCCGATTGATGAACTATCTTTTCTCCCCATACAGGAATGAATTTGTCTTGCTCTATCTCGACGACATTCTGGTCTTTTCTGAGAATGAGGAAGAACATGAAAGACATCTCAGGTTGGTGCTTGATAAATTGAGAGAGTACAAGATGTATGCCAAGTTTTCCAAGTGCGAGTTCTGGCTGAAAGAAGTGGTTTATCTTGGGCATATTATCTCTGCCGAGGGCATTAAGGTTGACTCGTCCAAGGTTCAAGCCATTGTTGAATGGGAACCTCCGCAGAATGTCAAGCAGCTTCAAAGCTTTCTCGGGCTTGCCGGATATTGCACAAGATTCGTTGAGAACTTCTCCAAAATCGCCAAGCCGCTCTCTAGTCTTCTTCAGAAGGGTGTCAAGTATGTTTGGTCCCCAGAGTGTCAACTGGCTTTCGATACACTCAAAGAGAAGCTTATCTCCACTCCGGTCTTGGCCTCTCCGGATGATTCCAAGCCGTACCAGGTCTTTTGCGATGCTTCTCTCCAGGGTCTCGGTGCAGCCTTGATGCAAGATAGGAAGGTGGTTGCTTATACCTCCAGGCAGTTGAAGCCTGCGGAGAAGAACTATCATGTGCACGATCTCGAGCTAGCAGCTGTTGTGCACGCCTTGATGACTTGGAGACATCTCTTGTTGGAACGTAAGGTTGAAGTTTTCACTGATCACAAGAGTCTCAAGCATATCTTCACTCAGCCTAACTTGAATCTTCGGCAAACACGTTGGGTGGAAATGCTCCAGGATTTTAATCTGAGTGTTGAGTACACGCCAGGCAAGGCAAATGTTGTGGCAGATGCATTGAGCAGGAAGGCATATTGCAACAGTCTGATTCTGCAACCTCTCCAGCCGGGTCTTTCTGAGTCTTTCAGGAAGCTTAATCTTCAGCTAGTACCTCAGGGTTTTCTTGCGAACCTTCAGATCTCTCCTACCTTGGAAGATCAGGTCAGAGCAGCTCAGCTACTTGACGCTATGGTGAAGAAGGTCAAGATTGGCGTGGGAAAGAGTCTCCCCAAGTATAAGTGTTTCACTATTGATGCCAGGGACACATTGTTTTTCGAGGATCGCCTTGTCGTCTCGAAAGGTGATCTCAGGAAGGTGATTATGGAAGAAGCTCATAACTCTCTGCTCTCTATTAATCCTGGAAGCTCCAAAATGTACCATGACTGGAAGTAGACTTTCTGGTGGACTCGTATGAAACGTGAAATTGCACAGTTTGTAAACGAGTTTGATGTATGTCGAAGGGTGAAAGAAGAACATCAAAGACCAGCAGGCCTCTTGCAGCCTTTGGCGATTCCCGAGTGGAAGTTTGATCACATTGAGATGGATTTCGTCACCGGGTTTCCGAAGTCCAAGAAGGGCAATGATGCTATCTTCGTCGTCATCGAAAAAATGAGTAAAGTGGCTCATTTCCTTCTAGTCAAGGAGTCCATTTCAGCAGCTCAGCTGGCAGAGTTGTACACCTCCAGGATTGTCTCTTTGCACGGCGTGCCGATGATGATCTCTTCAGATCGCGGAAGTATCTTCACTTCCAAGTTCTGGGACTCCTTTCAGTCTGCTATGGGCACGAAGATCCGCTTTAGCACAGCGTTCCACCCTCAGACTAGTGGTCAAGTGGAGATAGTGAATCAAGTTCTTGAGGACATGCTGAGAGCCCGTGTTATCTCTTTTGGCATGAATTGGGAGGATTGTCTGCCTTTCGCGGAGTTCTCGTATAACAATAGTTACCAAGCTAGTTCTGGCAAGGCTCCGTTTGAAATTCTCTATGGCAGGAAGTGCCGTACTCCGCTCAACTAGTCCCAGACAGGCGAGCGTCAGATCCTTGGCAATGATATGATCGAAGAAGCTGAGGAGATGTGTCGGATACTTCGCGACAACCTCAAAGCGGCTCAGTCCTGTCAGAAGAGCTATTACGATAGCAAGCACCGTGACATGTCGTATGAGCTTGATGACTTTGTCTATCTCAAGGTGTCACCTATGAAGGGCATGCAGCGCTTTGGCATCAAAGGCAAGCTTGTGCCTCGTTTCATTGGTCCATTCAGAGTGGTTGGCAAGAGGGGCGACCTTGCGTACCAGCTCGAGCTTCCGTCAACCTTTGCAAATGTCCGTGATGTGTTCCATGTTTCTCAGCTTCGGAGGTGTTTCAAGACCCCCGAGCGCACTGTGCATCTTCAAGATATCGACCTTCAGCCTGACCTTTCTTATCGTGAGCATCCAGTTGCGGTTCTCGAGGCGACTGAGCGCAAGACCCGTAAAAAGACTGTCAAATTTCTCAAAGTGCAGTGGCCTCACCATTCCGATAAAGAGGCTACGTGGGAACGTGAGGATCACCTCCGTTCCGAATTTCCCGATTTCTTTCAGTCTTAGATCTTGAGGGCGAGATCTTCTTTGTAGCATGGGAGAGTTTGTAATGCCACAAGTGTGTAATTGCCATATTTGGAAGATATTGCATGTGGGTCCACCTTGTCAGGGAAATAATGTTGTCATTTTGTGCCATGATATCATGTGTCTCCTATTTTGTTGTGTCCCTTGCATGCATGCATAACATAATGTGTCTCATGCCATGTGTTCTTGTTGTTGCAAAGTGGTCATGTGTTTCCATGTGGTGTTTGAGGTCTTGAGATGAATGTGACCTTGTGATTACATGTGTTGATGCATAAGTGAAGTTGTGGGGTGATATAGTGGAGTGTGGTGTTTGGCGTTGTTTTTCAAACACCCTTGTTAGTTTTAAACCTTTCTCTCTTTAATTCTCAAGTTCAAAACCTATTTGCTCCTATGCTATTTTAAAAATGTTACACCTTTAGCCCATTTTATTTGGAGTGTGGGCATGTAGGAGAGGGGTTTTTAAAACCTCTTTTGCTTGAGGTTTTTCTTTATTTCAGATTTATTTATATCTGTTTGGCAATTATTTTTAGTTGCCGAATTAGCCATTTTGGTATTTTATTTATTTGGGGCATAATTCCCTTATGCCCAGGGATATTTCACCTCTAATTTTATGCCCTTAGTTTTCCCTAGGAATTTTAGTTGCATGTGATGACGTATTTTAATTAGAGAGGGCCTCAGGTTTCCTCTCCCTCTCTTCCTCGCAGCGACAGCCCAACTCATCGCTGGCCCAACTTCTGTCCCTCTCTCGCTAAAGCCCAGGAGACGTTCGTCTCCTTCCTCCCGACGTCACGCCTGTACGATCATTCCTCAGCCTCCCGATCAACGTGACCTCGATCTTGCGGCTCCATCTCGCCCCCCTAGGGCCATATAAGCTCTCCTCTCCCTCCGCAGGCGGCTAGGGTTCCTCCTCTCCCTCGTCTTCTCCCCCCAGCGCCGCCAGGGCATCACCTCGTCGTCTCCAACGCCATGGCCGGCTACTAGTGAGCTCGACGCCGGCGGACCGTTGCTCCTCCTCCTGCTCCAACCAGTGCAAGAGGGTGCGGTGGTCAAGGGAGGCCCATTCCCGTCAAGAGCAAGCAATGGGAGTGACCACATCATCGGCCTCGTCGTCCTCCTCTTCCTCCTCTACGGTGGTCGTTCCTGCTGCACCTCGTCGCCGTTCCTTCTTCTTCCACGACGCGTCGCCCTCCTCCCTCGTCTCCCCCTCGGTGAGCAGCCGTAGATCAGTTCCTTCCTCTCCTACGCATGCATGGGCTCGAGCTCGTCGTGGGTTCGCTCGGGCGCAGTAGCAGGCAACAACGCTGGCGAAGGCAACAACTTCTGCTCGTTGTTGGTAGTGGTACTGGGCTGGTCTCGAGGCAGGAATGGATCCCCTGCATATCCTACTTCCTTCTCCGCAGCGTAGATCAGCCGTTGGAGTTCATGGTAGTCGCCGCCGTCCCCTCTGTTTCGTTCGCCGGCGAGCTGTACTGTAGCAGAGAGGTGCATCGTGTTGTTGTGTGTGCGTGGGGTGCAGTGTTGTGGTGCAGTGGGTTGCTGAGCACCACGGGCACATGGGATCGAATCCCAGTGTGCCCCCTTTTTTTCTGCCTTCTTGCTAAATGTTTTATTTCCTCTTTGCTATTGTAGATTCTGTTGCAACCATAGGTGGCCATGGCATCTTGTTTCTATTATTTTTCTTTGTTGTTATAACTAGGCTAGGTGATGTAGTGTGTGTGGATGGCTTGTGAGAGGTACATGTGTGTGTGAGGCCATACAAATATGGTGATAGCTTTAGATGTTGTGTGTGCATGTTGGTGCTTCCTAGTAGTTTATCCTAGGTGAAGCTAGCAAGTGAAGTGGTAGCTTGTGTAGGCTCTTCTTTGTTGTAGGTTCTATCATTTGTTGATGCACTAGATAGTGTGTTTGTATATGGAGTTGACCTTGTTCTAGTTGGTTGCTAAGATAATATGTGTGAGTGTGTGGTGATGATCTTGAGCATGTTGTTCTTGTGGGTGATGTGGTCTAGGTGTGTGTGTGAGTAACATCCCACCTTGGCAAGCAAGCCTTGCACCTCCACATGTCCATATGTGAGAGGGCATGGCATGATATTTCTGTGAGAAGCTTAATAGTAGGGGTTGTGAAGTTGATGTGCATGACACAAACATGGGTTTCAAACCCCCATGTCACTTTGTCATTGTGCACATGAGCTCAATCTTTGTAGTTGATGTTTTAGTAGGAACTACATGAAATGATGCCCATTCCCTAGGCATGATTTGGAGTAGTTCTCTCTCCCTTAATTTGTGGTCACTTGTTCCAAGTAGATGACCACATTTTATATATGATATTAGGGTAGAATCTCCCAAGGAATCCAGTGGTGAAGTTAGTTTT
This sequence comes from Hordeum vulgare subsp. vulgare, assembly GCF_904849725.1. Taxonomy (NCBI): domain Eukaryota; kingdom Viridiplantae; phylum Streptophyta; class Magnoliopsida; order Poales; family Poaceae; genus Hordeum; species Hordeum vulgare. Next base: position 292,093,923 of record NC_058520.1, on the reverse strand, counting down.
TTCATTGGGATACTTTATGGAGTGGACATATTCAGATTTGTTGCAAGTTTGATCTTGGTTTCCATGGAATAGGTGGAGCCCAAGGGCATGCGTTTTTGTGTGATAGAAGTAGGGGTTTTGCTCTACACCATAGTGGTGTCACTTATCACTTGGTGATATTTGCATGCAAACTATGCCTAGACAAAGTGGGCATGTGGCTGAAAAAGTCCAGCTTAGTGACATCTGGAATTTCACTAAGTCTGGGAATTCTGGAAACATTTTCTTCTCCTATAGATGAGGATGTGCTGGTCATTGTGTTGAGAACTAGCCTTAGTTCAATGCTATGATTTTGTAACTCATATGTTTTTGAAGCTCCCTTTCAAATTTCATATCATTTGGAGTCCAGTAGGTTGTGTTTTGATTGCTGTCAAAAAGCTTCAGAACAAAGACAGAAATTCAGGTGCAGGAATTTTCACTAAGTCCCTGAGATCTGTTGGTTTTGGGAAAGTTTGTGGCCTTGTATCTTCTAGAGTTTAATTCCTTTTGCTATGATTCTTGCTGGTGCTTGTAGTATTTGGAGGGCTGTAGCTATGTTGCATGTAGCTCACAAAGAGCTAAGATACAGATTATGGGAGATTGAGTAGTATAGTCTTTTTGATCCGTAGCTCCGTTTGCAATGTTCTTTATATGGTTTTGCATCGTTTTCACGAGCCGCATCTGTTCATGCCATCCTCATGCATGTCAAAATAGCTTAGTGTATAGTTCTGTCCAGAAACTTGCAGTAGTTTATTTTGCTTGTCCTAGTGATAGAAATAGTGGTGCATGCTCAATTTTCATCTCATGCAGCATGTGATTGTTGCATCTTGTGGTGTTGCTGTTCATTGGCTGTTATGCTTATGTTGGGTAGCACCGTGATCGGAGAACGAATACGTGGAGTCAGGAGAGTACATGCAGGACGAACCAGAACCATTCCAAGCTGAGGATATCAAAGGCAAGATGATATGACCTTGATTCCATTTCTAGAATTGTTATGCTAGTTTTGTTTCCATGTCTTATTGCTCGCTGCCTACCACTGAATTAAATTTCCTCTTGATATGCCATGAGCCCAAAAACCGTTCCCCTTCCTAGCAAAACTTGTATGGCTAAGTAGGCTTTGCTCAGCTACTAATGTTAGTATTGCTAGTTGCAGGTGCTTTGACTCATGTGATAACATGAGCTTGATATCATATCTTAAATTCTGTTATTTAATTAATGCACCTATATACTTGGTAAATGACGGGAGGCCTTGCCTTTTGTCGGGTGCTTTGTTCTGTTATTGCCGCCTTAGTTACCGGTTACCGGTGTTTGATTCCATAATGATCGCTCCTAACACGTTCGGGGTTGTTATGGGGACCCCCTCGATAAATCGCGTGGTGCTAAGGCTTGTTCGGCAGGACCCAACATTGGTGTTAATTTGCTAATCACTTAATAATATTCTGCATAGGGAATGATCACCCCGAGGATCTTTAATCAACAACCCGGGCCAGTGCTCCTCATGAGTGTTGGTCCAACATGGACAGACTGCGGGGGCCACCACAGGGAAACTTGGGGTTTGGCTCCTGTAGGCTTTTCCATCCGTCGTATCCTGAGACTGAGATACGCGGCTCTTATCGGGGTCGTCGACAAGACGGGAGGTCCTGCTAACCTTGTCTTTCCTTAGCGGTATATCTTGCGTATAGGAATCCCAGTGAAGCTTTGGTTTACCTCAGAGTTGAGGTTTTCCTCCAAGGAATCCGACGAGATCACGAGATTCGTGATAGAGGATAACTTTGCCGCCTGTGTACGTTTGTGATGGGCTAGTTGGAGCACCCCTGCAGGGTTTAATCTTTCGGAAAGCCGTGCCCGCGGTTATGTGGCAACTTGGAATATTTTGTTAACATCCGGTATTAGAGAACTTAAACATAAGCTAATAAAATTGCCAACTGTGTGCGTAACCGTGACTGTCCCCTCGAGGATCTCTCTTCGACCGGGAACACGGTGGGGTTATGAATGCCGTAGGTAGGTGTACAGGATCACATAGTGATCAAGTAATCCCGACGGCTAGTGTAGACCACATTCACAATTACTTTACGTAAGTTAGCCACTTAAACAAGCTTAGGATGTTACAGCCTTATATACTTCACCATTACCCTTCCTAATAACATGGCTAGTCCTGGCACCAAGGTCTTAGATTGCTGAGTCCCCGTGACTCACAGATTCCTCCGAAACTCCCAACAGGTACAGGTACCCTAGAGACAGATGATCCCGACGGCACCCAGCTGGCGTGGCAGTACGACGAGGAGACAGACCGCCTCTACGTGAACTATCCAGAGGACTGAGGCGTGGTCGTGATCGTGGGCCTGTAGGCCGGGTAGCATAGCATTTCCATGTTTTGTAGTCTGTAGCGGAACTACCTTGATTGTATCTGTGATGTATTCTGAGTTATTAATGAGAAGACAGTTGAATCCCGAATTGTCTACTTTTTTATTATTATTTGTGCTATGTGACTCGCTTGCGAAACGCTTAGATGCGCTTCTTTCCTATTCGGGGGCCTCGACCCCTCGATTGGAAAGGACCGCATCTTGGTCGTTACACTTGTCTATCCCACCACGGCTTCCGTCCATGGAGTACTAGGCTTACTCACGGTAGAACTTCACGAAGTAGGCGATTTCCTTGCCCTTACAAACATAATGGTTCAACTCCACAACACAAAGTAGGAGGCTCCCAAGCGACACCTAACCAATCTAGGAGGCACCATGCTCCAAAAGGTAATAGATGGGGTAGATCAATGAACTCCTTGCTCTTGTTCTTCTAAAGATAGTCTCCTCAACACAAATCTCTCTCACACAGAATATGCATGGGTAGGAGAGGTTGATTTGATGGAAAGCAGTTTGGGGAGGCTAGAGATCAAGTTTCAAATGATTGGATTGGAATATCTTTGTCTCAACACATGAGTAGGTGGTTCTCTCTCATAAAATGGATCTGCAAATGAAGTGTGTGTTCTGAGTGCTTCTCCCACGAATGAGAGGTGGGTGAGGGGGTATATATAGGCAACAACCAAAATCCAACCGTTACACACAAAAGTGCAAAATCGGTGACACCGAAGTGGACAACTCAGTGGTACCGAGTAGTACTAAAAGTGTGAACTTTGAATCTCGGTGAGACTGATATATAGAACTCGGTGGCACCGAAAAGGTGACTAACAGTCAGATGGCCAAACTCGGGGTCACCAATACTCAAACTCGAAAATTCGATTTGTGTATCTTGGCAACACAATCTTGCTCACACTGAACTCGGTAGCACCGATGCAGTTTTGGTTGCACCGATTTGGTGGGAATGGCTAGGGTTTTGTCTTTGATTCAAACTCAGTGGGTCCGATGTGGCAATGTTGGTGACACCGAATTTGTGTATGTGGAACTTGACAGAGTGGACATGTGGGAAAAATGACTGAGTGTTTCGGTGGCTAACTTTGAGCATTTGAGCAATCAGTTCATTTTACTACCTCACCTCCTTTTAATAGTATTGGCTTTCCTATCGACTCAAACGTGATTTCTCACAAATATAAAATGAAGAGTCTTCTTGCTTGAAGCTTGACCTAATATTTTTTCCTTTGTTGCATCCAGGGGCATCTCCACATAAACCTTAAGCCATAGCATCTTTTGGACTTTCCGGAAATATACTTGGAAAACACATTAGTCCAATGATGGATATGTTGTGATCACTTATCAAAACCACCCTAGGGAGAAATTGTGCTTTCAATCTCTCCCTTCTTGGTAATTGATGACAACATATAAATCAAATCTTTGACAAAAAATTTAATCAATGATTAGCATCGACGCTTTGAGAAGTATGTGAAAAGAAAGAGCTCCCCCTAAATTTGTGCATTATTTTAAAATTTGCGTTCGAATGCAAATGCACAATCGATTAGGATCATGGGTTACTCTTCCATGTCACCTACATCTTGATGGTGCATAAAAATAATAGCAATGCACATGAAACCAACAAGATAAGTGAATGACCATCACATGGATAGCTAAAAGATAATATCGTAGCATCACACACGATAAAGCGATCATACACAAATAGGATAAATTAATCCAACAAACAAAGTTTTTAAAACCAAACGAGATCAAATAAAGTAAAATGCTCTTTCTCACACGAAGTCTATGATCTATACATTTCTCCCCCCTTTGGCAACAATTTACCAAAAAGTTCAAAAGTATAGAAGTACTCGTCTCTCTGGGCAATTGATGATGGAGTCGAGAAAACAACATCGACGAAGGCTTGTGGTGACGTCCTTGGAGCTGGAGGAGTTGATACTAAAGGAGCTTGAGCTAGAGCTGGTGCTGAAGATGTCTGTCTTGTCTCTGGAGCAGGAACAACAACTTATCGGGGCCTTTTGCTGAACTGTGTAGTAGTGGGAGGAGGAGACTCATCCTCTTCATCATCATCTTCATCTTCATCTTCTGAGCATGGAATCTCCACAGAGTCAACTTCATGTTGAAGCTGTCTGACAATGGTGGTCAACTTAGTTACCTTCATATCCATGTTGTGGAATTTAGTCTCCACAACTCTCTCAAGGATCTTCTAATTTTGCATAATCTCCTGAATGTTCTTCTCCATACCTTGGACAATGCCCACTAGAAATGCCATTTGCTCAGCTTGATTTCTGAGCTGTGGAACTCGAGGTGGCATGTTTCTAGCAGCTTCAGCCTCTCCTGCCTCTGCTACCATTCTTGCTAAGCTGATTTGGGATCATTGTCATCCATCACAACCTCATTATCTTCAAATTTAGGCTGAAGAGGTAGATGGGGATGGTCAAGTTGATATGCATGCTTTCCTAGCTTGGCATTGATAAGCATCTAAATGTAAGGTGCATATGCACATGTTCTCTTTTGATCCGCAACAGTCCTTCGGATAGTCTCATCTATCAAGTCCATCACTCTAAATCACGTATGTTTATCAAGTAGGTGCAGCACGTTGATTGAATATCCTCTCATCATCTTCTCATCTCCTGACTTAGGCATGAGAGTGTATCACAGTATAGTGTTTGTCATGGGAATACCATCTTGCAAAAAATATACCGAGCCAAGCTTGTGACTGATGTGGAATGGTCTTGTACATGTTGGCCATGGAGTTGTCATTCTGCTTAGCATCTGCATACACATCTACATCTACTTTTCCTGCTTGGGAACACGAATGATAGCAGCCATTCAACAATTGTAGCGTCGTACCTGTGTCCATCGGTCATCCAGACTAGAGAGTCTTCATAGAAATGAACTGTTGCATAGAATTGCATGATCATATCGTCATTCCATGGGGTCATCTCCTTCCCAACAAAAGCTTCTATGTCAACTAGCTTGAAGTTCCCTTGAACACGTGGAAAGAAATTCTCATTCTCCTTGATGTATGCCCAGTCGACATACCTCATATCACTAACAGCAGGACTCTTGTCATAGAAGACAGTCTCATAAAAATCTTGTTGTTCCTTGGTGTGAAACCTTGGATCAAGAGCAGTTCTTCTTCTGGCAGCATATGGATCAGCAGCTCTCCACTTTCTTAATCCGGCATCCTTCCTCTTTTTCATGTCTTGTGCTACAGAATGAGCATCATTGTGGAGTGGTATGTATGGTCTGAGCTTCCTGAGAACTAGAACATTCTCATCTTCTTCCTCTTCTGCAGCAGGGCACTAGATGCACGACCATTGCTCTTAGCAGCTGCAGGTACATATCTCGTGGTCATCCTGGAAGCTACAACCTTCTTTGCTTCAACAACATGCTTTGGAGTAGACTTCATTGTATCACCCATCAGCTTGTTCTTCTTGGGAGAAACTGGGATCTCCTCATGAGCTTCTTACTCAACTTCTTCTGGGTCTTCAAACATAGAAGTCTTTCTGCCAACGAGATGGATAGTTATCTTCCTGGGCCTCTTTACACCAGCTTTCTTTGCAGGTGCATCCTTGATTATGATACTTATCTTATTTTGAGCTTCTTATGTCATTTTGGAGGAAGATACGCTAAGTTATGAGATAACCAAGGTTCTTATGCTCATTTTTTGACCTAATTAAGCTAATTATGTCATAAATGAACTAAATAATCTAATTATGTCATTTTGGAGGATAATTAGCTAAGTATGTCTTTCTTGGGGAAAATAAGCTAAGTATGCCGCAGAACACTAGAGAAAACTTACCGTCATCGTCATCAAGGATGTGAATCGTGGGGGTTGCTAGGGGCGGGTTCACTTGGAGAAGGTTGCCCTAGAGAAGCATTGTGCGATGCGGCTCGGGAGTTATTGTGCACCAAAGATATTTTCCAATGTCTCGTTAGAATGGTGACACTCGAATGTTAATACTAGTAACTAATGGCCATTGAAAAGAAACTCACCATTCCAACCAAAGTAATGTCAGGCATCGGTGGGGGGTCTGACCGTTCTGGAGGCAGATAGACTGCACATTAGTTAGTAAGGAAACATGCATTACATGATGTAGGGTCGAAAGTATGTCTAGAGGGGGGGGGGGTGATTAGACTACTTGACAAGATAAATTTTTCCCTTTTCCCAATTTTACTTGAGAGGCAGCTACGGAAGTTATAACGGGTGAAGTACACCCTACACATGCAGTTCTAATAGTATTGCAGCGGAAAGTAAACCATGCAAGTGTAAAGTAGAGGAGTAAAGTAGGGAGATCAAACGCATGAGGTTGACACGACGATTTTTGGCATGGTTCCGATAGCTGGCGCTATCGTACGTCCATGTTAGTGGAGACTTAAACCGATGGAGGGTCATGGTTGCGAGAGTCCACGGAGGGTCCACAATGAAGCAACCTTGTCTATCCCACCACGACTTCCGTCCATGGAGGAATAGCCTTACACACAGTAGATCTTCATGAAGTAGGCGATCTCCTTGCCCTTACAAACATCTTGGTTGAACTCCACAACACGAAGTAGGAGGCTCCCAAGCGACACCTAACCAATGTAGGAGGCACCACCCTCCAAAAGGTAATAGAAGGGGTAGATCAACGAACTCCTTGTTCTTGTGCTTCTAAAGATAGTCTCCTCAACACAAATCTTTCTCTCACAGAATATGCATAGGTAGGAGAGGTTGATTTGGTGGAAAGCAGTTTGGGGAGGCGAGAGATCAAGTTTCAAATGATTGGATTGGAATTTCTTGGTCTCAACACATGAGTAGGTGGTTCTCTCTCAGAAAAAGGATCTGCAAATGAAGTGTGTGTTCTAAGTGCTTCTCCAAGGAATGAGAGGTATGTGAAGTGGTATATATAGACAACGGCCAAAATCCAACCGTTACACACAAAAGTGTAAACTCGGTGACACCGAAGTGGACAACTTGGTGGTACCAACTAGTACTAAAAGTGTGACCTTTGAATCTCGGTGAGACCGATATATAGAACTTGGTGGCACCGAAAATGTGACTAACGGTCAGATGGCCAAACTCGGTGGCACCGATACTCAAAAAACGGAAATTCTGATTTTGTGTATCTTGGCAACACAATGTTGGCCACACTGAACTCGCTAGCACCGTGGAGTTTCGGTTGCACCAATTTGGTGGGAATGGCTAGGGTTCTATCTTAGGTTCAAACTCAGTGGGTCCAATTTGGCAATGTTGGTGATATCGAATTTGTGTATGTGGAACTTGACATAGTGGATATCTGGGGAAAATGATTGAGTGTTTTGGTGGCTAACTTTGAGCATTTGAGCAATAAGTTCATTTTACTACCTCACCCCTTTTAGTAGTATTGGCTTTCCTATGGACTCAAAATTGTTTCTCACAAATATAAAATGACGAGTCTTATAGCATGAAGTTTGAGCCAATATTATTCCTTTCTTGCATCCAGGGGCATCTCCACATAAACCTTAAGCCATAGCATCTTTTGAACTTTTGTGAAATATACTTGGAAAACACATTACTCCAATGATGCCTATGTTGTGATCAATTATCAAAACCACCCTAGGGAGAAATTGTGCTTTCACATGCATACTTTGGCTAATTGGAAAAAGAGCCTTACCACAAGGAGATCGTACATGGCCCGGTTTGTCGCCTCATTCCGTGCCCTCTCCTCCTCCAACAATCAAGTCGTCTTCTACTTCGCGGCCCGGTCCCTCACCTCTAGAAGCTCCTGAATATCAGCGTGGGTTGTCGCTCTCTCTTTCTGAAGAGCAGCCTGGAACACCACTCCCCGTTAGCATTGTAATCATCGATAGCCACACACACAATGTAATGGATGAAATTTTTCTCAGTCCGTATAACTAACCTCGATGGCGAGATCGACTGGCCATGGACGAGGCCTTATCTCATGAAAGGAGCTCGTCTAACGCGCCTTGATCTCCGGGAGAGTGAGAGGACAACATATCAACCAATCTCCAATGGCTATGGGGCCATGAGGCCTCCTGCCACCAGATATCATCACCAGCTCTGGATCCAAAGGTTCCTGGCTTGGCTTAAAGTCCTCCCCTCTCCTTCCCTTCCCCTCCTCCTTGTATCTCACGAGCTTGTTGTAGGAGGAGATGTTGGTAAACTTCTCTGGATGATTGAGGTCAGACTCATAGAATGCGTTGGCCTTCTTGTAGGAGGCAGTATGGGCTATGCCATAGAGGTCGTACAACTCTGGCACCTCCGTCTTATTGTGATACGCCTTATAGAGTGGAACAAAGTATTAGTAAAGGGCTCAAGCTATCATGAAGAATGAATTGCATGAATCATGAACAAAACCACACACCCAGTTTCGTCCGAACTCAAATAAGTTGGCGCTGCCTTGATGCTGCAGCACACCAACCATTTGGGCATGCCGGGCCTTCACATTGTCGTGGAAGGCTCGCCATTGGCCTATGCACCACTCATCCACCAATGCCTCCCAACAATCCATCTGATCTGCACACCATCTCGGGGCACCTATAAGTTAGTAAGGAGAAATTTGAGCGCTATGCCTACGAATCAAATCAAGAAAACCATGTAGAAGGCCTTAAGAATAGGTAATTACCTTCATGTACTGCTCCTTCTTCAGATACTTTCCATGACACGATTTCCTGTCCTTCTTAATACCATGAATGGCATAATAGTCTCGAACAGCCTATGGCCGAGCCTCGTGGCGTAAGTTCTGTAATAGCCGCTTGCACTCGGACTCGATAACATTGGCTGCCACCTCCTCATATCCCTCCTCACACCTATAGAAGGTCTGCAATCAAACGAGAAAAACACTTATTAGTACAATAACTAGCTATATTGATAATTTTAGATAGCGTAAAAGGAGAAATTACCCAAAAAAATTGATCACCATCTCGGCCCTCGTGTGGCACAAGACACCACCAATAATCTCCTCCAGCGGGGCCTAGGAAGCATGGTAGTGCTCCGAGGTAAATCCTAGTGTAGGAACCTCACCCTCACCAGGAAATGTGAAAAATCCCGAGAAAGTTTGCTGACAAAGCACACCAAGGACGGTGTTCGGCTTGAAGACTCCAAGGGGTGATTCCAAACCCTGCAGTATGACAAGGTCAACACATTAGATATTTGAAGAAACTTGAAGGGAAAAGGTACAAAAATAGTAAATGCACTTACTTCTCCCCTTCAGGCCTAATCACCAGCCTCTCCTCGCGGGTTGCTGGCACGAATGGGAGACGTGTACTACCACGCTGGTACACGGTGAGCCCCTCAACCAACTCGCTCTCACTATCAGTAAACTCATCCCCGCCACCATTATAATGGCCACCCTACCCCTCGGTCCGATCTGGCCAGGTATCCCATCCAGACGTCTCCACGTTGGCCGAAGCCTCTCGGGCGGGAGTCTCTTGGGACGTAGCCCCTAGTACAGGAGTCTCGCGAGTCAAAGCCTCAGGAACTGGAGTCTCATGGGTCGAATGCCCGTCGACCCGAGGCTCCTGGACCGGAGTCCCCATAGCCTCCACCTCAAATGGGTCCACCATAGTAGTCCTATGCTCTGGTGAATTTGCGAGGGGTGGAGGCCAGAACGGCGTAGCAGTCTGCCTACCTCTCATGCGGCCACGTCGTGCACCCTTTGCCTTCTTCCCTTCCCGACCTCCTCTCCCGATGGGCAACGATGCCAACAAAGAAGCACCCGTGGGTGTCCCAAGACTATCTTGCAACGCTCTCTGGAGAGATAGGCATGGAATGGAAGTACCCCTCGCGCGAGCCGCCAATGAAGAAGTACCGGTCAGGCGTTCTGGACCCGTGCCGACCATGTTTCAACACCTGCCATGATAAAGAGTAAAATAAATTAGTACAACATTAAAAAATTGAATACCTGACATGAATAGTAATATGTACATATATAATTTAAGTTGGGATGCGTACAAACTAATAATAGTCTCGATCATTAAATGCATCATCATCATCATCCCTATCACGCGTGCCTTCATGAATGACGTGCTCATAGGGTTCATTGGCATCAACTTGTGGAAGGCCTTTCTGTAATCGGTCAAGCATTAACATGTGATCCTCGATAGTAACCTCTTCTATTTCCGGCTCTACTCGTTCCGGCTCAGGGGTGAAGTCGGATTCACTTTCGTTATCTACTTCCATGTTCTAGGGTGAATTACAATGGTTCTTGAAATGTTTCTTCAAAAGACGTGTTTCTTGGAAGAATTCTCCATCATATGCGTGTGGTTTATGTGAGGTTCATAATCCACTTCATTTGGGGAGGTGGTCTAGCATGTGGCGGCACTTCATAAACACCATCCCAACCATTGAGATTCTTATTAGTTTGGCACGCCCACGGTAGATAGAAAACTTGGGTCGCCTGTTGAACCGTAGTATAGACATCGAGAACATCTAAATGGGTGCTTTGATTGATTTCGACCAGCCCTATATGTTCATGAGTCCTTCTAGTCGCCTTAGGCTAGAACCAATAACATTTAAAGAGTACGACGTTCGGTGGGTTTTCACCAAAGAATTGAAGTTCATAAATTGCTTCAAATCTTCCATAATACTCGGTACCTCCTTCGCCGATAGCAGAGACTCCGCAATTTGTAGATTTCCAGTCGGGCATAGATAGCTCTTTGCCAAAGGTACGAAAGCGATACCCGTTGATGTTGTATTTCTCAAATGAATGAACCTTATAGTCAAAACCATTAGGGACTTGTCTCAGTTCGGCGTCCATAGACTTTGAATTGGCCTACAAGTTTAATACAAAATTATTGTTGCATTAGCCGCAAATTAGACCAAGAAATGAAATGCTCTATTATTGATTATTACCATTTGTTTGAACCAGGAGATGAAACCGGGATAGCCACCTTCATGCTTTGCCAAAAGCTCATACTTTTTGACAGAATCAATTTGGATCACCTCTCCATCCGAGATTTTGGCAACGTATCGACTGTGTCAAATATCCGGGAATAAGAGAAGTTCAAAGGAATCAGAAGTTGCGAAAAAATGTACCAAGAACTTACTCGATGTACGGCCATACTTCTGTTAGGCTGTTGAAGATATACAAGGAAATGGTCTGCTATTCTTCGACATCCAACGTTATTGGTTTTGAAGCACTAGCTGGTGTGAGCTTCTTTTGAATAGGCTGAGGTTGGATCCACCATTTTGGTGTGGCTACGGATTATGTAAATGACGAATTTTGGCTTCATAGTGTGCAGTCACAAAGTTTGCCATCTCCTCAGAAATGAGTGCCTCGGCCATCAATGCTTCAATTCTACATTTATTTTTACATTTAGCTCGAAGCGTCTTCTGCATCCTCTCAGTTGCAAAGCACTAACGATTTTGCACGGGCCCACCCAATCTTGCCTCGGTTGATAGATGTAAATTCAAATGCTTCATTGGATTAAAGAAGCCCGATGGAAAGATATTCTCTAACTTGTAGAGCAACTCCGACGCCAACTCCTCCATGTCATCTACCACACCAGGCGACAGTTTTTTTGCACAAGGAACACGGAAGAAATAGCCCAGTTGTGCCAGTACTAGCCATTCATCCTCAGGTATATTGCCACGTAACATCACCAATATTACCCGCTCAAGCCATATGTGCCAATCATGACTCTTGAGACCAAATATTTTCAATTTTTAAGACTCGCTGCCCTCTTTAGATTTGCTGGATACCCATCGAGAATATCAAGTGCATTTTGACCCACAAGATAATTTCCCTCATAACTTATCTTCCAAGATAGAACCAGGCCTTTGGCTTCAACCATTTCAGCTTTCGTTTCGATTGTCGTATGTTTTGTAATGGTCCATGACATAGAGTCTCTTGATCGAGTCTAGCCTTAGGATTATCCTTTGACTTCCCCTCCATGCCAAACAATGTACCAAAAATGGCCTCTCTGATATTATTTTCAGTGTGCATCATGTCGATGTTGTGTGGAAGAGGGAGGTCTTTGAAGTAAGGCAGATCCCACAAGCATGGCTTGTGAGTTCAGGCGTGTTCTGAATTATACCCCTTGAAATACCCTGGGTGTTTTGGATTAGGCTCGAGAGTGTTTAACTGATCCAGGATTTGTTGGCCTGTAAGTGCAGGTGGTGCCGAGGTTTTGACAACTTTCCCTTTGGTAAAGTTCTTCTTGTCTTTTCTGAACTGATGGTGAGGATCCAGGAACTGTCTATGCAAGTCAAAGTAAGAATACTTCCGACCCTCCTGCGACCAATGAGACTAAAGGGCTGCGTTGCATGTGGGCACGGTAACCTTCCATGCACACACCAGCCAGAGAATAGCGCATACGCTGGCAAGTCATGCATCTTGTACATGTATGAGACATGCATTTTGAAGTTTTATTTTCTAGCAGCGTCATATGTATTGAATCCATTATCCCAAGCTTCTTGCAATTCATCCTTAATTGACTGCATGTACACATTCATATTCTTCCCTAGATAGTTGGGCCCTGGAATTATCAATGTCAGGAATATGTTCTTTCTTAGCATAATCTGCTAGGAGGGAGAATGAGTGGAATGACAAATAGAGGCCAACAATTGTATTGGGTTGGCGTCATACCAAAGGGATTGAACCCATCCGTGGTGACGCAGACTCGAGGATGCATTGGATCTGCCTCTTTATCCGGATGTAATGCATCGAAGTCCTTCCACGCTTCCCCATCCGATGTGTGTACCGCCATCTTATTCCCATTTGCTTGTAGTTTGGTTCTTTTGCCCAATTTGTGCCATCACATCTGTCTGGCCGTCTCTTCGGCCATGAAAACACGTTGAAGCCTTGGTATGATTGGCATATACTGAAGAACATTAACTAGGATTTGGGTCTAGCTCTTCTCACCCATACCGTTGTCTACGACAACATACCTCGAAGACCTGCAAATGGGATAATAGTTCAAGTCTGCATACTCAAGCCTAAATAAGCACATCCTTTCTCACAGGCATGTATCTTCTCATAGGGCATCTTAACTACATGAAGTATTTTGTCCGACTGGTAGATGTTTGCTGGCATGAAATGTCCTTTGGGTACAAAGCGTCCAAATAGTGTCATCATTGCGTCGTAGCATTCCCTTCCCAAGTTGAACTGACCCTTCACAGCCATTACTTGTGCAATGGCATCCAACTCACAAAGCTAAGTGTGTTCATGGAGAGGACTTTTTGATGACTCCAACATTTGATAGAAGGCCTTTGCAGATTCCTCCATCTCATCATCTGAATCCCGACCATCATCAAAGTCTTGCACCATGTCTTCAATTCCGGTACCATGCTCGTTGGTGCAACGATGAACCACCTCGGCTATCATGCGTTGTAAGTACATTCTCCATGCAACCTAATCCCACCCGATGTATATTTATCAGTTAATCTATTTTGTCAATTTTATTACGTCCATGCAACCTACACGCTAATAGGTAAATATAGGTCCTAATCCCACCCGAGTATGTGCAGAGTGAGTACATTCTCCATGCTCTACCCCATTCTGAGACAAAATTTCGACAACACCTCCCCGCCGTTCTCCAAATACATGTCTCGGCAAAAAGCTGAGAGAATGTGCATGCAGATAACAACGGGGAGGCGCTGCTGAAATTTTGTCTTGAAATGGGGCAGAGCATGGAGAACGTACCCAATCTACACATCCTCGGGCTGCCCATGGAAATCATTGACAATCCGAATGAGTTATGGTGATATCTATGCAACTGAATGCATATTTATCAATGCAACCCTTCTGAACGGGAGACGCCTAGGTTATACAACTTAGAATGAAAATGAAATTTACTGACATGATTAAAAGAGTGTAGGAGGTGAAGGTGGATTCGTAGCTCACCCTCGACTGTAGAGGAAGTAGTCGAACAATAGCGGGATCACAGACCATAACCTTCGACGATGATGACTCCAAGGAGATGAAATAACACAAAGCCTATAAATTTTACCGAGTGAAAACAATTTAGGACATCACATCACAAAAAGCATTGACAATCCAAACTATGAAAAAATCACAATGCTAATGGCATCTGCTCTTCTCCTCCTCCTCCTCTTCTTCTTCTTCTTCTTCTTCTGATTCTTCTTCTTCTTCTTCTTCTTCTTCTTCTTCTTCTTCTTCTTCTTCTTCTTCTTTCCTTCTCCTCCTGTTCTTCTTCTTCTACTACTTCTTCTTCTTTCCTTCTCTTCTTCTTCTTCTTCTTCTTCTTCTTCTCCTTTTTCCTATTCTTTCTTCTCCTTTTCTTCTCCTCCTCTTCTTCTCCTCCTCCTCCCCCTCCCATTCTTCTTCTTCTTCCTTCTTCTACTTATTCTTCCTTTCCTCTTCATATTTTTTCATATTTTTTTCTACTTATTTTAATTATGACTAAATAACTAAAACCTGTCACTAATCTAATTTAATTTAATCTAATATAACCTAACACTCAACTAAAACCTATCACTAATCTAGCATTAAACAGCAAAAAAAGAACAAAAACAGAAAAAAAAACCTATGACTAAACCTAGCACTAAACTAAAACCTATCACTAATCTAGCATTAATCATAAAAAAGATCAGAAACAGAAAAAAACTATCATTAAACCTAGCACTAAACTAAAACCTATCACTAAACTAAAACCTAGCATCAACCTATCACTAAACCTAGCACTAAACTAAAACCTATCACTAATCTAGCATTAAACAACAAAAAAAGAAAAAAACATAAAAAAATCTCACCTTGGTTGGTGCGGTCTAGCGCCGGACTGGCAAGGTGTGGAGGCCAGGGCGTTGGGACGCCAGGCCGGTAGGGTGCAGGGGCGCCGGAGCGGCACGGGCGATGATGGCACCGGGGCCAGTGCGGTGGTGCCAGGCGGGGCAGGGGCGCCGGTTGTGGGGAGGGGTGACCATGGGGAGAGGTGTCTGCGGGGAGGATGTCCGACACAGGGAGGAAGTCCGGCGAGAGGTGGCCGGCGCGGGGATCTGTGGTGGGGCAGGGCGATGCTCGGGGGCTGGGGGGAAAGAGCGAGACAGAGATAAAGAGAGAGAGAGAGAGAGAGAGAGAGGGTGGGGTGGGTATGGGGTGAATCGACCATTATGGGGCCATCCCCATTGCCATCTGCTAGCACATGACAAAGAGGTGGCGGCTGACGGCAAAGAGGGGGGTGGGGGTGGCGTCGGTCGTTATGGCCATCCACTTTGCCATCTGCTAGCAGTTTCTTTGCCGTCTGCTCGCATATGACAAAGTGGGGGGGGGGGCGTCTAGGCTCTTTGCCGTCTACATGCAACTTCTTTGCCGTCTGCTGGCAGACAACAAAGAATTGGCTGATGGCAAACACCGTCTTTGCGATCAGCCTCCTCTTTGCCGCATGTTTGCTAGCAGCTGACGACAAAGAGGCTCTTTGCTATCAGCGAGCAGACGACAAAGAATTGACTGATGGCAAATTCCGTGATTCCACTAGTGTTGTCAAGTAGAGTTGAGTAACCAAGAAATAAAATTGATCATATATCTAGAAAGAATTGGTATAAGAAACTTGACGATCTTTTATGGGCTTATATAACTGCTTATAAAATTCCTACGGGAATGTCCCCATATAAAACGGTCTATGGAAAACCATGTCATGTACCTCTTGAGTTGGAACATAAACCTTATTGGGAAATTAAATAATTTAAATATCATTTCAAACTTGCCGGTGAAAAGAGGTTATTTGATATAACTCTTTAGATGAATGGAGGACACAAGCTTATGAAAAATGCCAAGTTGTTTAAAGAAAAGGGTAAAAGATGTCATGACAAGAAAATGAATTCAATGGGAAGGACCTTATATCGTCGAAGAGGTTTATCACTCATGTGCTATTAAGATCAATATTGCCAAAGGCAACAATCCGAAAGTGGTAAATGGGCAAAGAATTAAACATTACATTGCATGTACGCCCATTAATGATGAAATTGACTTTATTCAAGTGATGACACCAGAAGAACACATAAGAGAGACCTTCTGGAACACTCCAAAAACCTGAAAAAGGAGTAGGTATGTAATAAGATAAGTAAACCGACTTCGAAAATTCCATAAAAATATTTTCTGTTAGTTTTGGTATTAAAAAAATAGAAAAATAAAAACTAGCCAGGGGCACCCACGAGGGAGTCCCAAGCCAAGAGGGCGTGGCCACACCCCACGCGCGACCTGATGGCTTGGGAGTACCTCGTGTGCCTCTCAGACTCCTTTTCTTCGTGGACACATATTCTTACCTAGAAAAATTCATTATATATACTCCCGTACGTTTGGACCACCGCATTGAAAGTTCCTCCTCTGTTCTTGTTTCGGTATTTTTCTGACACATCTAAATCAACATGATGCCGTAAAGCTTCCCGAAGGACAAGTTCTATGAGAAGATCATCAAACCCTACCTTCTGGAGGTGATTAAACACCCTTGGACCATTGAGATGCATGAGGGGGTGCTTCACATGCGGGACGTTCAAGGACCAAAGAAGGAGGGAAGCAATAATGCTAGGCTTGCAATAGTGGAACATGAGATCTTCAAGTGCCAAGGGATTATGGAGCGTGGACTCAGCGCCAATCACTCTATGATCATGGATTTTATTCATGAACATAAGATGGACAACGCGGAGATTGTGGAGATGATTCTCAAGCTCTACGATAAGTTCCAAGATCTCCAGGCTCAAATCTTTGACCTTCAAAACCAAAACCATGAGTATGAATTTCATTTCAAGAGCATGAGTATAGCTGCAAGTTTCAGTATCCCATAGACAAGCTCTTCCTTCTTGAACGGGGAACTTATGCCACCGAAGAAGGAGGATAAACCTACAACACCATCACCACCATCACCGAAGAAGGACACCTAAGTACATGGGTATGGGCACCACCCTTAGCTTGTTCCAAGCTTGGGGGAGGTGCTCCGGTATCTTATCACCATCACTTTTACCATTATCGTCTATCTTAGTTCCATCATTAGTTATTTCATGATTGAGAGAAATAAATTTTAAATATTGATTTGCTTAGAGTGTTTGCTTTGTGATCAACCTTTCTTTGTAATCGAGTGTGAGGGTTATATAATAAAGATTAGTTTGAGTTTGCTTGTTTTACTCTCATGCATCAATGATAATAATGAAATTAAAGAAATAGAAAAATCATATGCTAATCCCAGAGGGTGTAATGACTTCGTAGAGAACAAGTATGATTGATAAAACTTGTTGGGAGTTAACAAACATAGCATTAGCATTGATATAGTCCATGCAAAATTATGGCAGAGGAGAGGAGATTCACGTACAAATATACTATCTAGACATCTTTTATGATTGTGAGACCCCATCAAATATTATATACTGATCGAATTGTTGATGTTTGATGTCTACTATGCAACTTTATTCTTGTAGACGATGTTAGTCCTCCAAGAGGAGAGTTTTGCAGGACTACAACAAATTTCCGACCTAAGGTTTTATCAATCCGTGGGAAGTGTAGGACGAAGATGGTCTCTGTGAAACAACCATGCAATTAAATACAAGAAATTCCCCTTGTCCCCAACACACACGATACAATGGCAAATTGTATAGGTGAACTAGTTTGGCAAAGAGATGGTGATACAAGTGTAGTATGGATAGTAGAAATAGATTTTTATAACCTGAATAAATAAGAACAATGAGGTAACAAGTAGTAGAGAGCGAGCAAAACATTGTATAAATGCTTATAAACAAGGCATATGGTTCATATTTTCACTAGTGCAACCTCTCAGCAATGCTAACATAGTAGAATCATGTGGTCATCCCTTAACATGCAACAAAGAATCACTCAAAAGTTCCTATTATCGGAGAACATAATAAGAAGTTGTTTTAGGCATAGAACCACCTCAAAGTTATTCTTTTCTATCAATCTTTTGGGCTATTCCTATGCGTGGCACAAACAACCCTAGAGTTCATACTAGAATAACACCTATGATACATATCAATCAACCCTAATGTCACATAGATACTGCAATGTCACCTCAAGTATCCGTGGGTTAATTATTTGACATGCATCAAACAATTTCAGATTCATCATATTCAATCCAACACAAAGAAGTTCAAAGATTACCCCGAGATTTCTATCTGAGAAAGTAGGAAAATGACATGTATCAACCACTATGCATAGACTACCCCAATGTCACCTTGGGAATTTGCAAGTTGAGTACCAAAAGATATATCAAGTGAATCAATAAAACACCCCATTATCACCATGGGTATCCACATGCAAGAGATACGTCAAGTGATGTCAAATCCAATATTCAATCCAACATAAGGAGATCTCAAAGGAAAAGATTCAATTCATCACAACAAGATAGCAAGTGAAGAACACCATATGATCCAACTATATTAACACAACTTGTGATACATCAAGATCGTGCCATCTCAAGAATGCAAGAGAGAGAGAGAGAGATTAAACACATAGCTACTGGTACATACCCTCAGCCTTGAGAGTGAACTACTCCCTCCTCGTCACGGCATGTGCCGGGATGATGAAGATGGTCACGTGAGATGATTTCCTCCTCCGATAGGGTACTAGAAAGTCTCCACATGGCTTTTTCTTTGATACAGAGAGTTGCAGCGATGGAGCGTAAATTCTCTCCTAATTTCTAAGGGTTTTGGTATATATAGGATTTTTCAGCGTTGAAATCATGCCAGTCGGAGCCACATAGGCCCCACGACACATCGGGGTGTGCGGGGGGGGGGGGGGGGGTGGCGTTTCCTGTTGCCTTGTCGCCCACAGGTGGCCCACTATGGTGGTTCTTCTCTCCGATATTTCTTATTTTCCCCGAAAAAATCATAAAAAAGTTTCAGGCATTTATGAGAACTTTCATTTTCTGCACAAAAACAACACCACGGTAATTCTGCTGAAAATAGCTTCGGTCCGGGTTAGTTCTAAATAAATTACATAAAGTGCATCAAAAGTATATAAAAGTATTGTAAACATAGGCAAAAATGACATGAATACTTCATAAATTATCGATACATTGGATACGTATCAGCATCCCCAAGCTTTATTCCTACTCGTCCTCGAGTACGTAAATGATAAAGGAAGTAATTTATGAAGTGTGGATGCTATTATGGTGAATGGTTTTGGCCATTGGTAATTTTAGTAACTTTTCTAGCATCATAACCACAAACTTTTTTCTCATAAAAATTATCATGATAGAGTAGCAATCAATTCACATGTCATGGTTCAAACAATGCATTCTCTTGAAACTTAACAACGTATGTTCTTAGTCGTCAATCCAATTCAATACATCTAAGTAAGATCTCCACATACGCAATTACCATATAATATTCTATGATTGCTAATACTCAAAGCATATTTTTAGAACAAACAACATCCATCAAACACATAGAAAGATAAGGGATTAATTTTTCGCCTCCCAACATACTTATATGAAGATAATTATCAACAATAATGAATCATGATCAAATATATTTGACTCGATATATATATTTGGATATTTCCCCACCACATGGTGATTGCCAACTAATAGATTGAGGTTGGAATAAGAGGTTGACTCAACATGAAAAGTAAATAACATGAAAGTAAATATATTGTCCCTTCACATAAGGAAGCATGGACTTGCAGAGGTGCCACACCTCATTCTTTAAAACATGGATGAATATATTTTGCGTGGTGTGTCTTTCCTGTCAATGGTACAACAAGGGTTTTCAATATCTTCCATGCTAATCACATTATTGGTAGTTCCGAGACAATATTAAATTTTTTCTGCCCCTCAACCATTCAAATACATTCCATTGCTAGATGTATCCACGATTGCCCTCCAAACAATCAACTTTTTAGGAGGAGTTCTTGTTTATTTATTTTTTTGTGATGCAGGACTGGGAATCCTTTTTTCCAGCCTCTCTCGTGCAATAACAAGTGAATAAACACTCATCATGAGAATATCTGCTTAGCACGGAAGATATTGATCACCCCGGTAGCTCCATGAGTGGTACAGGCACACAAAACGGATGTTATTTGAAGGATTTAGAGGTGGCACATGCAAATTTACTTGGAATTGCAGTGAAATGACATATATAGGTAGGTATGGTGGACTCTCATGGTAGAAACTTTTCTCAAGGATGTGGATGCACAAGTAGTATATCTACTTAGTACAAAGTTTTGGGTAGCAAAAAGTTATAAACAAGCACCACATGTCGGAGGATCCATAACAATATAACTTCTATGCAAATATACCCAAACATAACCATTATGTTGTCTTCCTTGTCCAACTTCAGCAATTTGATCAAGGTTGAGAATAATTAATGGGTATGCACAATCATAAAAGATGTCCAAGATAATATATTTGTGTGTCAAAGTTCTGTTTCTTATACTAATCGTTCATGAATTGCTTGTATGACCAACATTGTGATTGTGAAACTTCAATAGATTTGAATTTCTAAACCAAATGTGAAACTACTACTAAGCACAAAGCACATTGATGATTTCAGATTTATGATATTTCATTAATTCACAATTCACTCTTAGGATATAAGTGAAGCGCATGAGTAAACATCAAACTACTCTTGAAAGATGTAAGTTAGATCAATGAGTAGTCAAAAAAATAAGTAGCTATGTGAGGACTCTCTCTCAATAAATATTGTCAGATTCGAGAATTTTATTTAAACAAAAAACTAAAAAAATGCACTCCAAGAATAGCACATATCATGTGGACAAATAAAAATTTGGGTTCAACATAGGATAATCGATATTTGTTTGATGAAGAGAGGAGCGATGTGTAGCATCCCCAAGCTTAGATGCTTCAGACTTCTTGAACTATTTACTTGGGGTGCCTTGGGCATCCCCAAGCTTGAGCTTTTGTATCTCGTTCAATCCTCTCATATCCTGGTTTCACCTAAGTCTCAAAAACTTCATCCACAAAAACTCGCAAAGAACTCGTGAGATAGGTTAGTACACATAAGAATAAATCAAGATGTCACGTACTGCCAAGACAAGTTGCATAATAATAGTAAAACATTAGGTACTGTATACTACGATTTCCCCTGTTTGAGGACTAAGGGGTCCCCAGGCCGCTTATCTGTTCTCATGGGCGGGACTCTTCGTCCGTTCGATCATCATTGGTGGTGCTAGGATAAAGATAGTCTCTTCCGAAGACTTGGCGTACAATCCAAGCGACTAGTGATCGGCATATTCCTTCCTTGTTGTAACCGACTTTTGTGTAACCCTAGCATCCCTCGTATCTATATAAACCAGGGGCATAGTACGTAGTACACATTCAGCTCATTACGGTTAGGGTTTTAGACCACAATAGTCGATCTGGAGGTAGATCAACATTGCACTTCGTACTACTTCATCAATACAAGAAGAGTAGGATGTAGGGTTTTACCTCTATAAAGCGGGCCCGAGCATGGGTAAACATCATATCCTTCATCCCTTGTTATCCATCAACCCAAGATCAACAGTTCGTACCCCCTACTTGAGATCAGCCGGTTTTGACATCGACACTTTTATTATTAGTGCTAACCTTTCAAAGCATGAATAATAGAGATTATTTAAAATTCTAAAGAAGCACACGACTGCTATTGGATACGCCCTTGATGATCTTTAGGGCATAATCCCCACTCCATGTCAACACAAGATTAGTATGTAACCAGATGCTAAACGTGTCATTGATCATCAACGCCGTCTCATTCCTAATATGAAGGAAGTGGTAAGGAGTGAGATACTAAAACTTCTAGAGGTAGGTATAATTTATCCCACTGCTGATAGTAGATGAGTAAGTCCTGTTCATTGTGTTCCTAAGAAAGGAGGTATAACTTTTGTTTCTAATGATAAAAATGAACTTATTCCACAAAGAATAGTAGCTGGTTATCGGATTGTAATTGATTTAAGGAAATCTAATAAAGCTACTAGGGAAGATCATTACCCCTTGCCTTTTATTGATCAAATAATAGAAAGATTATCCAAGGACTCCCACTTTTGCTTTCTCAATGGATACTCTTGGTTTTCTCAAATACTATTGTCAAAAGAGGACCAAGAGAAAACTACCTTTACTTACCCTTTTGGAACTTATGCTTATAGGCGTATGCCTTTTGGTCTATGCAATGCACTTGATACCTTTCATATTTGTATGAGTGCTATATTCTTTGACTTCTATGAAAAGATTGTTGAGGTTTTCATGGACGATTTTTCCGTTTATGGGACTTCTTTTGATGATTGCTTTAGCAACCTTGATCGAGTTTTGCAGAGATATGAAGAAACTAATCTTGTCTTGAATTGGGACAAGTGCCACTTAATGGTAAGTGAAGGTATAGTACTTGGGCATAAAATTTCCGAACGAGCCATTAGGGTGGATACATCCAAATTCATACAATAGAGAAAATGCCACGCCCAAAAGATATGGAAGGTATAAGAAGTTTCCTTCGTCATGCTGGTTTCTATAGGCGTTTCATTAAATATTTCCCAAAGATGTTTGTGCCATTATCTTGATTAAAATAAGATATATCCTGTTTGAGGGAGTCTGGAACTAAGGGGTCCTCGGCCCGCTTATCTATTCTCATGGGTCAGACTCTTGGACCGTTCGATCATCATTGGTGGTGTTGGGATCAAGATGGACTCTTCCGAAGACCTGGCGTACAATCCAAGGCAATGTAGTGATCGACATGTTCCTTCCTTATTGTAACCAACTTTTGTGTAACCCTAGCATCCGTGGTATCTATATAAACGAGGGGGCCATAGTCCGTAGGAAAAATTAAGCTCATTACGATTAGGGTTTTACACCATAACAGACGATCTCAAGGTAGATCAATATTATACTTTGTACAACTTCATCAATACAACAAGAGAAGGACATAGGGTTTTACCTCTATCAAGAGGGCCCGAACATGGGTAAACACTATCTCGTTCATCCCTTCTTACCCATAGACCCAAGATCCACAGTTCAGACCCCCTAATCAAGATCAACCGGTTCTGACACCGACATTGGTGCTTTCATTGAGAGCTCCGATGTAGGATCGTCAAAAGGATCGACGGGTCTCTTGGTCACCAGCAAAAAAATCAAGGCCGGGGATATCTTCATCTATGACCAATCCCGTGCTTTCGGCAGTACCACCCCGTGCGTCAAGGCGATTCATCACCAGATCAACGGGTTCACCCGAGGTTAGGGATTCAAGTTTGGCAACTTGGAGTACGTCGCTGACGCCCAAGGAGATTTGATCCTCTCTGAGGTCTCGGCTTTGGCTGAAGAGCTCGAAAACTCCGAAGCTTTAACTTTGGGTCTTCTCCCCAACCTCGAGTCCGGGTTAGAGTCTACTCTTGATCCGGCCTCGAGCCCGGATCTAACCATGATGTTTGGAAGCTCGAGGGTAACCTTGCCCGAATACACTTCCTATACTGACGCACCGGAGGTCAACTCCGCCGAAGCTCTAAGGACTAGTCCGGTAAATCTATTGTTGTGAAACGACATGATGACCCGAACCCAAGCCATGTATATTTCGGATGGTTCAGTCCCGATCTAGGATTATTCCGGCTCTACGACTAGGTGCGGGGAACTTTATTTCCCACCCACCACCCACTTCATAGATATTATGGAAGATCTAACCGATCTATTAGACTTCTCCTCAGAAGAAGCCAAAGATATTGACACAACAATCAGATCACCTAGTCCTGTTGTAACACGACGCTGGATTGCCACCTCCACGTATGAGGCCTACATGGTGGACACCCCTAGGTACAAGGGCGCCAAGGGGAAAGGCAATGATGACACTTTGGTAAAAAAAACAGTGGCGATGAACCGGTCAAGTGTCGTCGCCAGCGCAAAAAGGCTAAAGCTCGTAAGGGTAAGGAAAGCAATGCGTGAACCTGAGATAACCTCAACTCCGAGGATATGAAAAATCCCGCCGAATCACCAGAACGTGCTGATCCCGAATACGAGCCCGACCTACCAAGTTACATGGATCTAGACAAGCCTGAGGATCTCAGCGATTTAGAAGACAACAACTACAACCCTCCGCTCGAGGAGGAGGACAGCTTGGGAGATGAAGATTTCATCGTCCTCGAAAACCCACTAGATCAAGAAGTATACAAGAGGCAACTCATAGCCACTGCTCGGAGCCTTAAGCTAAAGTAGATGTAGCTTAAATTTGAACATGACTCCATCACCGAGAGATGGACAAAAGTCCTGGACGCCGAATAGGGGTACAAACAGGAACGACAGGGACAAACTAAAAGCTACCCATGTCGCTGCCTCTTGCCAGAATTCGAAGATGAGGCCTTGGAGCCCGCACCACCCAGATTCACACAAGACAATCAGCCAGACCACCCTCCTCGAGGACGGGAGAGGAGAAATAAAGCGGCTCAACTCGGAGACCCATTTGACCTACGACAGAACATTAAGTCCAGAACAGGACAATCAAGATCTATTTATGGATCTAGAAGTCACACTCCTGTTAGACAGGACAAGCACCAAGCTCGGCCCAATCAGAATGATGGAGTTCGGGATCAGCAGCACGGTAGGATCTTGTCCGATCTCCACCATGATACAGCTCGGATAAGGGGCACCACCCACCCAATGTGCTTCACAGATGAGGTGATGCGGCATCAGTTCCCGAAAGGTTTTAAACCCGTAAATATCGAGCAGTATGACGGGACAACATACCCGACCGTATGAATTGAAGATTTCCTTCTCTACATTCACATGGCTCGCGAAAATGACCTCCACGCCATCAAATACTTACCACTAAATCTCAAAGGGCCAGCGAGGCAGTGGTTTAACAGCCTCCTGAAAAACTGCAATGGGAGTTGGGAGGATCTTGAAGATGCCTTTCGAGACAACTTTCACGACACTTATGTCCGACCACCTCGGTCCGATGACTTGAGCCACATCATCAAGCAACTTGACGAGTCATCTCAGCAATTCTGGACCAGATTCCCCACCAAGAAAAATAAGACTGTTGATTGTCCGGACGCCGAGGCATTAACTTCCTTCCGCAACAACATATGAGAGGAGTGGCTACCCTGGACACTCGTACATGAGAGGTCGAGGATAATGGCCACCCTTACCTCTCTCATGCCCCACCATTGAGCGGATGAGGATATTTTTCTAGCCTGTCAAAACAACCCTCCCTCAAACCCCGACATTTCCAGAGTCTAGGATAGCAACGAAAAGCCAAGACGCAACAAGAACAAGCATCAACACACTAATGGTGTAGCCAATGACATGGCAGTGAATGCCGAATTCAGCAACTCCAGGTCCAAACCTAGAAAGAAACCTTCTAAAGGAAATCAGGACGGACCAACCTTGCCGGAAAAAATACTAAGGAGGCCTTGTTAGATACATGACACTCAGAACAAACCCGCTACTCACACCAACTGTAACTGTTGGGTGATAAAAGGCGGCGAGCAAAAGTGTGTCCACCAAGGATCTGAACATAAACTCTTCCACCAAGTAATCCAACTAGCATCAACTACAAAGAGTAATCAACACTACTAGTAACCTTACAAGTACCAATCGGAGTTGTGAGACAAAGATTGGTTACAAGAGATGAACTAGGGATTGGAGAGGAGATGGTGTTGATGAAGATGTTGATGAAGATTCCTCCCCTCCGACGAGAGGAGTGTTGGTGATGACGATGGCGATGACTTCCCCCTCCGGGAGGGAAGTTTCCCTGGTAGGATCGTCCTGCCGGAGCTCTAGATTAGATCTGCTCAAGTTCCGCCTCGTGGCGTCGACGAAACCACGAAAAAGCTCCTGTATGATTTTTTATGGACCAAAACCCTTCATATAGCAAAAGACGGGGGCTAGTGGGCCGTCAAGGAGCCCACAAGCCCCCACTCCGCCACCAGGGGGTGGCGGTGGCAGGGCTTGTGGCGCCCTGGCAGCCCCCCTCCGGTAATTCTTTCGCCCAGTATGTTTTATATAATCCCAAAAAAATCCACATAACTTTTCAAGGCATTTGGAGATGTGGAGAATAGTGGACTAAGATTTTCTCCTTTTCCAGTCCAGAATTCCAGCTCCCTGGATTCTCCCTCTTCAAATAAACCTTGCAAAATAAGAGAGAAAAGGCATAAATATGGTACCACAAAGTAATATAACAGCCCATAAAGCAATAAATATCAACATGAAAGCATGATGCAAAATGGGTGTATCAGTCATTACAGTCAATGGTAACACGGATCTATCCCTGTGAACGGAGGAACACAATGCGGCTTTGGCAGCCAAAGTATAGGCCGGAGATGCGGCTCTAAAGTCATAGCTAACCGTCAAGGAGCACAAACAAGCTCACACCCCGCCGCAGTTATCTATCACTCTATCTAAATAGGGATACACTCCACATACCAGCACCTCACCTCCAGCAAAATATGTGCCTTGAAGGAACAATTTTGCGCTTAAGATACCATGGGCAACTATAGGGATTAATCACATCCAGCCTACTGTTCGGGTAAACCGAATTATGGTTAGTATAGTCCTCTGACACATATAGGTACTGTTAAGGACCAATTCCGCGTTAAGCAAACCCATACATCAACCACTTATCAAGATCACCATTGTTTAAGAACTGTTCATTGAAGTTATCCCCTTTCAAGGAATATTTCTCGAAGAGTGAAGGCCAAACGTGCAGCAGGGCATTTAAGGAAAATCAAGCCACCTATACCAAACCCTGTGTAAACCTTTACTCCATAACCTCTCTTCTTTTTATATATATGTATATAAATAGTCGCTTGCTGAGTTTGAATTATGGTTACAAGTTTATCGAAAATAAGGAACACTCTTTGTGGTTCATGAGCTTTGCAATGTCTTTTGCCTCCTCATTTTTTAGAGCTGTTTTTTGAACACCAACACAAGCCTATTTTATGGACATCTTAGATATTGGCTAAATTGACGGGGGGCTTGGCTGTCATGACCTCCCTTCGAACCATTACAATACTATTTAGCATTCACGTGTGCGAAGTCCCGATTCTCGTTATATTCATCGGTTCTGAATTATGTCTTGGGTCAAAAGTTGGGTTGCCCCGCTCCTTTTCTTACCCCTTTATGTTCCACCAGTTCGGCTATAAGGGTAAAGGGAGAACCATTGCGATTGTACTTCCAGCTAGTGTGTTAAGTACCTTAGTGGAGAAAGCCGAAAAATCGACTGTCGTAATAAGCGAGAACTGGTCTGCGATCCGAAGACAAGTGCTAAACTAAAGAGTCGCTAGGGGTTCATCGCATTATGAAAATGGTTCGAAACCTTTCAAACCAAGTGATAGTAGGTTTTTACACCATGGTATATCCAAATATCACACTTTACAAGGGGGCTCCAATTGCCCCCCGCAGTCAAGCTCCTATGGTTAAGTGAAATACTTAAAGCCACATAGTCTGATTGCCTAGTTTTCTCCCGCATTGCCGCCTTTGGGTACTAAGACGTTGGCTAAGGGTAACAATGTGAAGCTGAAAATACCCCTCGTAGTATCTTTCAGGGGGCTGGAGCCGACGACTAGAAACTTTCAGTATTAAAATATCCACACATGAGTTGAAAATAAAAAGACATGGTATACCATGCAAAAGTAAAACGACATTGTGTCATACAACCACTTTTACAAGATAAGATTTTCAATCAAAGATTAAGTCTTTGGATAATTGTGCTTCTATAGCCCGAGCACCTTCCATGGTAGTGGAGAAGTACAACTCCGAGCGTCTATGCTCCTTTCCAGGCAGCAGAGGTGCGATGGCCATCTTGAAGGGCTCCACCTTTGGCCAGTGCATCATCATCCTTGCAAAGGCCATCCGAGCACCCTCGATGTAGAGAGAGCGCTTCATGATATCAATCTGGGGCACAACGACAATCAACTTTTGCACCAGGCCTAGCTACTGGACAGCGGCTCTATTGGCCATATCCCGATGCAAAGATCTTTCATGGCCAGTTTTGTCATCTTATGTAGCTCCATTAGTTGTTTCAACTAATTAGAGACAAGCAGGGATTGCTCGGGGGCTTGAAATTGCACCCAAAAAATCCTTTGCTGGACCTCGCCCTCCTGGGATGTGTAGTGCTCCACAGCTTCTGCCACACTCTACGAGAGATCCGCAATTGCACCTGAAGAACTCCACACTTGAGTAAGCAATGCAAATGTTTTTCCACCAAATATACACTGTAGTAAATTTCTCTTACTATGGAAAATTTGCTTGATCTGATGGATCTTCTTCTGATGATCGTGTGCCTATTTCCAAGTTTCTTGGAGTGCGGCAGTTACCGAGGCCAGCTCGAAAGATTTTTCTTTATTCTTCTCCTCAAGTGCCTTATTTTTTGTGATGGATTCCTTGAGCTCTTGTTGCACCTCACTGATCCTGGCCTTGGACCTCTCATTAGCAGACTTGTCATGTTACGCCATCGTTCTTTGTTCGGGAGCCTCCTGCTTGGCCTTGTCCAGTTCGGCTTTAAGTCGCTCGACATCAGTAGTGACATCTATGATGATCATTCAAATAAATTACACTTAGGGACAAAAATATCAAACACCTCATTTTAAGAGAAAACCAAGGTTCAAACACTAACCTTGTGCGTCATCAAACTACTTGTTGATGTGGTCCAACACTTCTTCATAAACCTTCAGTTTTCAGTTCATTTCCGCCAACTCCACAGAGTTGGGGGCTCTAGCCGAAGTGAATCCTGGACATAAGCATTTTTAGACTTTCACAGTTATCAAAATTTTCAAAATCATGTGCTAGGGTGTTTCTAATCATCCTACCAGAGTCTTGGGGGCTACATGCAGCTTTTTTCTTAACTATTGTGACCCCGTGTGAGTTTTTTCTAGTCATACAGGGCTCGGGGGCTACTGAGCATAAGATTTCTTACAAATAATACAAAAAACAGAATTACTTTGTAAAGGAAAAAGAGTGTGCGGATTACCTTGATGCCTACCAGCAACACATTGAAAGTCTCTTTCAGACTGCTCTCAATGGACTTGATGCTTTTCAATACCGCACTCAGATGAGACACTCTTGAGGAATGGAAGAGTCATTGAGACCCTCCTCCCTCATGGCCGGCCACCCAGTTCGGTGTTGCTCCGTTGTGAATGGCTCTAGGTGTGGCATAGGAGTATCCCTTCATGGAGAAACAACTACTGATGGCGCCGAAGAAGGAGGGGCCTCCGAAGTTCTCTTCGGAGGAGACCTAGAAGGTTCGTACCCTACTTCCTTTCTAACAAGGAGGGATTCACCCCCTTGTCCTTTGTGGCTGAGGTGTAAGCCTCGGCCATGATATCATCACCCCCTACCTTGGTTGGCTGCTCAGGGGGGACTTCTCGAGATACCACCTCCTCGATCTCCTCGGTGGCAAGGGGAGGTGAGTTGGGCAAGCCAGTCCCACTTTTAGCCAGATTGGCTAGCAAAGAATCCCTCTCCGAAATTTGATCGCTGGGGAAGTCACGCTGCAGGCTGTGATGCGGAAAACGAGCCTAGTTATTAGAGCCACAACATTTAAAAAATGGAGTGTTCGGATTTTTGATATGTACCTTCATGCTCGAGGTTTCACCCTGAGGGTCCTCCAGGGAATCAGTGCTTCATCCTCGGACTCCTTGTATGAGTCTAGAACATCTTCAAATAGGGTCATGGGGGCCCTACGTTGCTTCTTCGGAGCAACAGGAGCTGGATCTCCCTCGACGCCTTTGGACGTAGTTATCTTCCTCGTATGGGAGGAGTCACTGACCTCCTCCTCATCATTTTCTTCCTCTCCCTCTAGATTGGAGGGAACTAGTGTCTCCTCAGACCTAGTGTCCGATGGACCCTTGGACCGAAGACCCTCTCGGATCTTTTTCTTCCCTTTCTTATGCTCCTCCTCCCTTGGAGTCGTGTACGGTTTCTCGACCAGCATGGCCGCCAACAGTGGCATCATATTGTCCTCGGGCAAAGGCGTTGGACAATTGATCTGCTTGGACTTTTTCAGCTAGACCTACAAGCACGGGAGAAGGCATAAGTGAGTATGTTGTTAAAAGGAAGGGATGAAAACTAAGGACGTGCTAAAAACCTTACCACCCCGGAAGGGTTAAGAATGGAAAGGCCTACGTCTTCCTCCTCGATGGGCCAAGCCTTTTGCAGCTTGAAAAACGCCTTCCCCAACTTCTCACGGGTAATGCGGAAAAAGTTCCGCACATTGCATGCTGCATTGTCTAGATCTTCCGAAATGTGCTCCCACATCGGGATGGAACGATGTTGGCAGGGGAGAAGGCTGTGATGCAACATTACCCGGATTACGTTGGTAAGCTCGGTCTTCTTCTGTAGTAGATTGGAGATCTTCTTTGTGATCTCCTTCACCTCTACAACCTCTCCCCAATCCACAAACTTTTCTGTCTAGGACACAAGATGGGTGGGAGGACCAGATCTGAATGCTGGAGGAGCTGCCTCTCCCATGCTGCGTGGCTCGGTGACGTAGAACCACTCTTTCTGCCATGCCTTAATGGTGTTTATAAATGTGCCCTCTGGCCATTTGGTCCCAGCAAGCCTGCTGATGATCGCTCCCTGGCAGTCAGCCTGCTCGCCATTGACAACTTTGGGCTTGACGTTGAGAACTTTAAGCCATAGGATGAAGTGGGGTTGGACCCATAAAAATGCTTCGCACACTATGATGAAGGCTGAGAGGTGTGCAATGGAGTTTGGAGGAAGATCATGAAAATCAAGCCCGTAGTAAAACATGATGCCCCGAACAAAGGGGTGAAGGGGAAAACCCAAACCTCGAATAAAATGAGGAATAAAAACCGCTCTCTCCCCATCTTTTGGTTTGGGGATAACCTGGCCCTTCTCTGGAGCGCGGTGGGCTATATTCTCCGGCAGGTTGCCGAAGTTCTTCAGCTCGACGATGTCCTTCTCGGTGACACAAGAGACCTCCTGCTTGCCCTTGGAGCCTGAGGTAGCCATCTCGTATTAGGGGAGGAGTTTTAGCGGACGAGAGGATAAAGAAGGCTTGAGCACTGGAGCTTTGGAGGCAGGGAATGTCAACATCGTTGCAAGATCTAGAGTGCGTGAGGGGGCTATGGTGGTCATTTTACCTTTTATGGCTAGCTAAAATACCAAAAGCCCAACCATTGCACCGTGAACTTCACCATTTCGTGATAAAATC
Organism: Hordeum vulgare subsp. vulgare; assembly: GCF_904849725.1. NCBI lineage: Eukaryota > Viridiplantae > Streptophyta > Magnoliopsida > Poales > Poaceae > Hordeum > Hordeum vulgare. Next base: position 292,062,507 of record NC_058520.1, on the reverse strand, counting down.
GTGTGGTTATGGGCGCGTAGGATAACCCAAGCCATAAACCATATCTATGAAAAAGAGGGACACAATCTCCATGATGGAACGTGACAGTAAAAACGGTCTCGAACTGTTCTTTCATAAAGGTTGTAGACCTTGACCAGCCGTGACCATTCGAGTAGAGGAGTAAAAACACTATTCAAGTTTGAATGGTCGGCCTGGAAAATGAAATATATGTTTCAAGGAAGCAAGCTCATCGACAACCAAACTATCATCGATTAAAGGAAGAGGAGAACTCGCCTCGCAAGTCGAAGACTCTATGAAGCAGCCAGAGGTTGAAGGTTTCAGCATTGCAGGCCAGTTAGGGGGCTAATATGGGAGTATGGGACTAAGGGGTCCTCAGGCCACTTATCTGTTCTCATGGGTCAGACTCCTTGACCGTTCGATCATCATTGGTGGTGTTGGGTTCAAGATGGACTCTTCCTAAGACTAGGCATACATCCAAGGCGACGTAGTGATCGGCATATTCCTTCCTTATTGTAACTGACTTTTGTGTAACCCTGGTGTCTATATAAACCAGGGGGCATAGTCCGCAGTACACACTAAGCTCATTACGATTAGGGTTTTAGACCACAATAGTCGATCTGGAGGTAGATCAACATTGTACTTCATACTATTTCATCAATACAACAAGAACAAGATGTAGGGTTTTACCTTTATAAAGAGGGCACGAGCCTGGGTAAACATCATCTCCTTCATCCCTTGTTACCATCGACCCAAGATCCACAGTTCATACCCCCTACTCGAGATCAGACAGTTTTGACATGGACACTGTTATTATTAGTGCTAATCTTTCAAAGCATGAAGAAAAGAGATTATTTAAAATTCTAAAGAAGCACACGCCTGCTATTGGATACGCCCTTGATGATCTTTAGGGCATAATCCCCACTCCATGTCAGCATAAGATTGTTATGTAACCAGATGCTAAACGTGTCATTGATCATCAACGCCGTCTCAATCCTAAGATGAAGGAAGTGGTAAGGACTGAGATACTAAAACTTGTAGAGGTAGGTATAATTTATCATAATGCTGATAGTAGATGAGTAAGTCCTATTCCTTGTGTTCCTAAGAAAGAAGGTATAACTTTTGTTCCTAATGATAAAAATGAACTTATTCCACAAAGAATAGTAGCTGGTTATAGGATTGTAATTGCTTTAAGGAAATCGAATAAAGCTACTAGGAAAGATCATTACCCCTTGCCTTTTATTGATCAAATATGACAAAGATTATCCAAGCACCCCCACTTTTGCTTTCTCAATGGATACTCTAGGTTTTCTCAAATGCTATTGTCAAAAGAGGACCAAGACAAAACTACCTTTACTTGCCCTTTTGGAACTTATGCTTATAGGCATATGCCTTTTGGTCTATGCAATGCACCTTCTACCTTTCATAGATGTATGAGTGCTATATTCTTTGACTTCTATGAAAATATTGTTGAGGTTTTCATGGACGAGTTTTCTGTTTATGGGACTTCTTTTGCTGATTGCTTAAGCAACCTTGATCGAGTTTTGCAGAGATGTGAAGAAACTAATATTGTCTTGAATTGGGAGAAGTGCCACTTTATGACGAATGAAGGTATAGTACTTGGGCATAAAATTTCCAAGCGAGCCATTAAGGTGGATAAAAACCAATGTTGATGTAAAAGAGAAAACGACATGCCCAAAGATATGAAAAGTATAATAAGTTTCCTCGGTCATGCTGGTTTCTATAGGGGTTTCATTAAATATTTCTCAAAGATTTGTAGGCCATTAACTAATCTTCGTGAAAAAGATATTCCTTTTGTTTTGATGATGATTGTGTAGAAGCCTTTGAAATACTTAAGAAAGCCTTAATTTTTGCACCTATTGTTTAACCACCTGATTGGAACTTACCATTTGAAATCATTTGTGATGCTAGTGATTATGCTATTGGTGTTGTTCCAGGGAAAAGTGTAGAGAAGAAATTGAATGTTATTCATTATCCTAGTAAGCCTAGATATCGCCCAAAGAAAATATGCTACCACTGAAAAAGAGTTTTATTAGTCGTGTTTGCATGTGATAAGTTTAGACCTTACATTGTTGATTATAAAATAACTATTCACACTGATCATGCTTCTATTAAATACCTTATGGAAAACAAATATGCTAAACCTAGAATTATTAGGTGGGTTCTTTTATTGCAAGAATTTGACTTGCATGTCATTGATAGGAAGGGAGATGAATACGTTGTAGCAGATAACTTGTCTAGGATGGAAAATGTTCTTGATGACCTAGTACCTATTGATGATAATTTTCTTGATGAGCAACTTGATGTTATAAATACTTCACGCAATACTCCTTGGTATGCGGATTATGCTAATAACATTGTTGCTAAATATATTCCGCTAGCTTCACCTATCAATAAATTAAAATAATTCTTTTATGATTTACGACATTACTTTTGGGATGACCCACATCTTTATAATGAAGGAGTAGTTGGTGTTATTAGGTGTTGTGTAGCTGAGCATGAACATGAACATATCCCAAGGAAGTGTCACTCCGAGGCCTACGGAGGACACCATGCTAGTGACAGAACTACACACAAGGTATTACAATCCGGGTTCTATTGGCCTACTCTTTTTAAAGATGCTCGTAAGTATGTCCTTTCTTCCAGTGAATGTCAAAGAGTTGGTAACATTGGTAGACATCAGGAAATGCCCATGAATTATTCACTTGCTATTGAACCATTTGATGTTTGAGGCTTTGATTTTATGGGACCTTTTCATTCCTCTAATGGGTATACTCATATTTTAGGTGATGTTGATTACGTTAGTAAGTGGGTAGAAGCTATTCCAACTAGTAGTGTTGATCACAACAACTCTATTAAAATGCTTAAGGACATCATTTACCCGAGGTTTGGAGTCCCTAGATATTTAATGACTAATGGCGGTTCACATTTTATTCATGTCACTTTCCGTAAACTTCTAGCTAAATATGATGTTGACCATAAAATTGCACCACCTTATCATCCTTAGTCTAGTGGCCAAGTTGAGTTGGGGAACCAAGAGATAAAATTAATTTTGCAAAATAATGTTAATAGGTCTAGAAAGAATTGGTCTAGAAAACTTGATGATGCTTTATGGGCTTATAGAACTACTTATGAAAATCCCATGAGGATGTACCCATATAAAATGGTCTATACAAAAGCTTGTCATTTACCTCTTGAGTTAAAACATAAACTTATTGGACAATTAAACAATTTAACTATGTCTTTAAACTTCCTGGTGAAAAGAGGTTATTTGATATTAGCTCATTAGATGAATGGAGGACACAAGCCTATGAAAATGCCAAGTTATTTAAATAAAAAGTTTGACAAGAGGATCCAAAAGAAGAGTTCAATGTAGGAGACCTACTGCTTTCGTACAATTCTCATTTCAGATTCTTTGCACGTAAACTTCTCTCCAAATGGGAAGGACCATATGTTGTCGAGGTGGTCTATCGCTCCAGTGCTATAAAGATCAATAACTTCGACGGCAAAAATCCTAGAGTGGTAAATGGGCAATGAATTAAGCATTACATTTGAGGTACGTCCCATTTACGTGGAAACTAATATTAGCCAAGTGATAACACCATAAGAGCACATAAGAGAAACCTCCCAGAACACACGAGAAACGTGAAAAACGAGTAGGTACGTGCTACAGTAAGAAAACTGACTCGAGAAATTCCAAAAAATATGTTATGTTGGTTTTGGTAGTTTAGAAAAATTCTAAGAATAAAAAGGAGTCACGGGGACCCACGAGGGAGGCACAAACCAACAACACACGTCCACCCCCCGTGGGCGCACCCTCATGGCTTGGGGGGCCCTCGTGTGCCCTTCGAACTCCATTTTCTTCCCGAGCTCGTATTCTAACCTACAAAAATTCTTTATATATTCTCATCTATGTTTTTACCACTGCATCGCGAGTTTTTCCTCTGTTCTTGTCTCGTGTTATTTTTCTGGCACATGTGAAAGTATGTCATCCCAGGATTCAGATGGAGAGAGCTATGTTTCCCACTATGTTGAGGATCCAAAGATCTTTAGGCATATTTATCCCTACCTATGAGCCACAAATGAGGAGGAAGACGCCGACTTGGAGGAGACAAAGAATGCCAGCTCAGATGAAGATGAAGTTCCACTACCTCAGCCTGGAGATGTGCACGTGGAGTTCAAGAAGTAAAGTCTCCCAAATGGAGTAAAGAAATCTAAGATCCAATTTATCGTGTCCCGTTTTCTACAGTAAAGCAAGGAGGCAGTATGCAAAAAGATATTGAAGATTGAGCAAGAAAACAATGGCTTAAGGGAGGAAACTTTTATCCTTAAATGTAGGTTGGAGAAGAAGAATGCCACCACATCATCACGAGCATCGCCAAAGAAGGACCCTTGACTACATGGGTGTGGGCACCACCCTTAGCTTGTTCCAAGCTTGGGGGAGGTGCCCGGTGTCATGGTTTTTGACATGATAGATGTCTTCATGAAAAGACCTAGGTGTGGAGCCACCGTAGCTATGTGGCGGCTTGACAGGGGTTGGTCGGAATCGAGAGACGCGAGTTTACCCAGGTTCGGCACCTCCGACGGAGGTAAAAGCCTATGTCCTGCTTGTGTTTCATTGATGAAGATGATGATCTCAACTAACAGGTTGCGGAATTGCTACCTCTAGTCTTGATGGTTTCTAATCTGTCTATCTAATGATTTCTCTTGTCTAGACCTAATCTGACTTGTCCCTCTAGGGGTGCCCGACCCTTCCTTATATAGGTTGAAGGGGTAGGCTTAATTAGAGTTGTACTAGGACTTGCACTAGCTTCTCTCGGAAGGAATTCCTCCTCTTCTTGGGCCTTCTTTGTGAGTCGCCTTTCAGGCCTCTCCATGAACCGCCTTATGCCGGCTTGCGTAGTGGGCCTTGGGCCTCGTCGTCCATGCCAACCCGACGAGTGGGGTGTCCCAGAGCCGCTAGCTAATGGGCCAAGTCATCTCATGGCCGGGTCATACCTCCTCATCGGGTCAAACCATGAGCTATATCCTCGACATTATCCCCCAGGTTATCTTGAATTTACTCATGGTTAGCTCGTGAAATATAAATAATAAATATGTTAAGGGACCGGATTCCTCCTTGGACGACTTATTTCAAAGAAGCGGCTCCTTGAAAATCCTGATTTCTTCGAACCATCTTCACAATCATCTTGCTGGTCAAGGTCCTTTGAAATATTGGAAATAAAACACCCATATGTCGTTGAGTCGGGCTCCGATGCATTAGCCTTATGAAAGTATTGAAGATAAGAAAACCATATGAAGTTGAGCCGACTTCCATTGCTTCAGTTTTGAACAAAAATATTGGGAATAAAAATTCGTCCATTGCTAAACCACATCCAACTTGTGAAGTCGGGTTACTTGTGTTGGAAATATGCCCTAGTGGCAATGATAAAATAGTTATTATTATATTTCCTGTATCAAGATAATCGTTTATTATCCATGCTATAATTGTATCGAATGAAAACATAAATACATGTGTGGATATATAGGCAAAACAATGTCCCTAGTAAGCCTCTAGTTGCCTAGCCAGTTGATCAAGGATTGTTAAGGTTTTCTGACCATATGCAAGTGTTGTCACTTGGTCACTGGATCACATCATTGGGAGAATGATGTGATGGACAAGACCCAAACTATAAACGTAGCATGTGATCGTGTCATTTTGTTGCTATTGTTTTCTGTGTGTCAAGTATTCATTCCTATGACCATGAGATCATGTAACTCACTGACACCGGAGGAATACCTTATGTGTATCAAACGTCGCAACGTTACAGGGTGACTATAAAGGTGCTCTACAGGTATCTCCGAAGGTGTCGTTGAGTTAACATAGTTCAAGACTGGGATTTGTCACTCCGTGTGATGGAGAGGTATCTCGGGGCCCACTCGGTAATGCAACATCACATATAAGCCTTGCAAGAAATGTGGCTAATGTGTTAGTCACGGAATCTTGTATTACAGAACGAGTAAAGAGACTTGCCGGTAACGAGATTGAAATAGGTATAGGGATACCGACGATCAAATCTTGGACAAGTAACGTACCAAAGGACAAAGGGAATGGTATACGGGATTATATGAATCCTTGGCACAAAGGTTCAACCGATAAGTTCTTCATAGAATATGTAGGATCCCATATGGACATCCAGGTCCTGCGGTTGGATATTGACCGGGGAGTGTCTCAGGTCATGTTTGCATAGTTCTCGAACCCGCAGGGTGTGCACACTTAAGGTTCGGTGACGTTTCTGTATAGTTGAGTTATAGGTGTTGGTGACCGAAGGTTTGTTCGGACTCCAGGATGACATCACGGACGTCCCGAGGGTTTCCGGAATGGTCCGCAAACGAATATTGATATATAGGATTGTTTCATTTGGCCTCCGGAAAGATTTCGGGAATTGCCGACAGTGTACCGGGAGTGGCGAATGGGTTCCAGGTTTTCATCAGGAGGGGGCCACCCGCCCGGGAAAGAACCTAATAGCCCATGGGTGGCGCACCATCCCTTAGTGGGCTGGTGAGGCCAGCCGAAGTAGTCTATTTCGGTTAAGGGAAAAAAATCAAGGAGAAAAGAATTAAAGAGGGAGCTGGGAAGGAAGGAAGGGACCCCTCCTTCCCAAACCGAATTGGAGTTCGAGTCCCTCCTCTACCACTTCGGTCGACGCCCTATGGACTCCGTTGTGCCCCAAGGCTAGCCCCTCCCCTCCTCCTATATATACTAGAGGTTTTAGGGTTTTTGAGACACAACTTTGCCATGTGCAACCCTAAACCTCTACTTCGTAGTTCTTCCTCTAGATGGGTTTTCTACGGAGCTCGGGCGGAGCCGTGCAGGAATAGATCATCACCATCACCGGCGCGCCGTCACGCTGTCGGAGAGCTCATCTACTTCTCCATGTCTCTTGCTGGATCAACACGGCGGAGATCGTCATCGAGTTGTACGTGTGTTGAACGCGGAGGTGCCGTCCGTTCGGTGCTAGATCGGGACGGATCGTGGGACGACGGTGATCTGAATCACGAAGTTGTTCCACTACATCAACCTTGTTTCTTAACACTTCCCTTTATTGGGAATTATTGGGAATAAAGAAATTCATGTGATACTGAGCCGGTCTTTCAATGCTTTTGCTAGATAGAAATATGTCGACCCAGTCTTTCAATGCTCCAGCTCCACTTTAAAATTGATTGCTTGAGGTTGTTCTTCCTCTCTCTTTTTTATTTCCACATTACCTGCAGCCCCCAAGCTTCGAGTTTATCAGTTCATGATGACTTGGTGCTTCGGGTAGAAAAATATCTTGGTTGTGTAGACCCCAAGTGTCGAGTTGTCTTGCATGCAGCAACCTCAGACTTGGAATTGTCTTGTACTCATATAAAGCTTCAGCTGGTGTAGGCCCCAAGGGCTGGGTTGTTTTTGCTTGTAACAACCTACGACTTTTGAACTTGGTTTTGAATGTTGTAGATAGATAGCTTTGGAGAAATCCGGGTTATCATCTGAGTCTCTAGATATGAGTCGAATGTCTTGAATTTCACATGTGTAGTCCCCAAGCCTCGGGTCACTTTGAATTTTTCATAGGAGCAATTGGTATCCACCAAGGGCAGTCTCATCATTATGTGATGGGTTGGATCTTTAAAGAGACTAGTCAAAAATGACTTATGCATTAGCCCCCAAGTGCCATGGTGCATGATTGCAGTGACAAGGGACTTTCATACTTGATGTAATCTTGATTTGAATAATGAAGCCCCCAAGTGCCGAGTCATATGCCTGCAACGACTTGGGACTCTGTGAGAATAATATAACCCATCATAATGCACTTCAAAAGTTCTATGGAACTGATTTTAATCTAATTTGAATGAATCAATGTTCGTAGTTGTAATATAACCCGATATTGTAAAAATCCTAGAATAATGCCATTGTCCTTGAGATGAAATCCCTGCTCGTGGTTTGCGGTGCAACCCAACAAATATTTGCTTGAAAAATCCATAAGTGTTGTAGTTTACTACGGTGCACATGATGAGGTAATCCAAGAGACGATCAATTAGATGACCTGGTATTATAAGTGATGGGCCAACTCAACAATATGTAATATACCATCTCAACAATATGTGAGAACCTGGCTTTTGAAGAATATTTATTTATCTTGAGCTGATTTGAAAAACCCCAATCATTTAACACTAGTTATGATAAACCATGATGAAAATCCATCAAGTTTTGGCTCACAAACACTTATTTGCTCTTACAAAAGACCGATGTGATATGTATGTATGATGCATGATGCAATGGAGGATGATGTATGTGTATGACAACATATAGTAATAATAATAATAAAGTACTGATAATAAGCCGGCTCAGTGAGACACGGTAAAAAGAGACTCGCTTTCAAGGTCAAGTCTTGCTTCAATGAAGTGGGTATGATAACCCATGGTTTGTCCTACTGCAGTATGCCATCTCTCACATGACAAATCAATGTTTTAACCTTGCTGAGTGGGGGACCATAATGGATTAAATAGCCAACAGTACACGGAGTCACCTAATCAGAGTGGCATCAAACATACAGGAAGGTCTAACCATTTTCTGGCATCTTTGCCGGATCAAGAGGGTGAGAAAGCTAAACTCGATGAGTTTCAAGGCCCCAAGTGACCTGTGATCAATAGAAAAGCCCAACATAGGATTGCGGAAGACAATGCTATTACTGCCAAACAATCTGGAGTTTAGATAAGCAGGCTTGATTCCATTGACAATGATGATAATATGATGATCCAATAAAGGAGTATACGTGTGTTTGAACATCGCATCATGGCGGCTGGTCATCTTTGACAATCTTTACTTTTTCACCATAAGGCAGGGCATCCATGTTTGAATTGTGCATTGTGGCACAAGTTCTTTTTAGCAACATTTACCTTTTCACCAATACGACAACAACCCCTGGTCTGTGTTGTCTTCCCTGCAATGATCCGGAGTTCTTGAATTCTTTGGAAACAACCAAATTTGCTGAGTCATGTGTGTGTAGCCCCCGAGTCTTAAGTCGACTCGTGGAGGTGGCTTGAGAGTCTTCATACTTTTTCGTGGCATAAGCTGGTATAAGGTTGATGACTGAATAATGGGATTTACTGAAACTTGAGATGATTTGGCGAGTTTATGATCTTCGTGATGCTCATCGTATATGTTTTGTCAAACGTCGTGGCCCAATTGATTTCATATGCCTCGTGACCCATGTGTTGTTATTATCATGTAGTTCGGATCTCATAGCTCCTCCAGGGCCCTTTTTTCTTCGCCGTTGGCCATGAATTACTGACTCAATGTTGGCCGACTCAAATTGTAGCTTCTCCAAGGATATTTCCTTCATGGCAAGCTCTTCTGTTTCTTTTGCTATGTTGAAGTAGAACGTATCACTAGGATAACAAGTCAATGTGTCTATCCATTGAGCAACCTGGTGCGAGTGGAGGTTGGCGCGTATTTTAGTGATGCTGCATAAAACATGATTCCAAATGCCGCTTTTGCTTTTGCTTCAATGTTGTTGATGGAGACAGGCCGCGGGGACAGCTTGCATGCGTCCGTAGGGCGGCTTGAGAAAGTAGGCGCGGCTCCAGTGTATTGATGTTGAGTGGACCGCGGGGGCAGTGGCTTGAGCGCATCTATTGAATGGTTCATACGAGCATATGTGGTTGTGTCGTGTTGATGTAGACGTGTAAGTCTTCTGTGGCGTTTGAAAACCAGCATTGATAGTGAGTTGACCATGGTGTTGTAAGCCAGCGCGGATGACGAGTCGACCGCGTCATTTGTAAGCCGGTGTGGACAGCGGGTCGGCCGCATCATTTTGTAAACCAGGATCAGACGTTGATTCGACCGAGTCGAGTTGATGTAAATCGTACCACGGTTGCGGCGGCTTGCACGCGTCCAATGAAAGATGTGGCGTGGACGGATGCCGGCACATGATTATATTGGTGCGAGTTCTAGATCCGCAATATTATATCAATTTTGTAATGAACACTTGTCCTACGCAGGAAATTATTGCAGACAAAGTAAATGTTCAAAAAAATTATATTCATAAAATAAATGAGGTGGATATCACGTGGTATTTTTCACTGATGAACGTTAGAAAGGTTCTAACATATTTGATATAGACTATGCCACGAGGACGGCGGTTCCCACGTATCCATTGGACGGCTCGAACGAGTCGATACGACACCGGCGTGATGATGTAGACCGAACCACAAGGGTGATTTGAGGTGGAGCAGGCTCTAGGGGGGGCCGTCTAAGGAGAGGCCACGCAACGTAGTGGGCGGGTCGAGCTGGAGGTGAGTAGGCGAGGCCGTCCGGGACGCAACACAGTGGGTGGGTCGAGGTGGAGGTGAGTAGGCGAGGCCAGGCCACGACGGAGCGTCGACTCATCTTGGCTGCCAAGGCAGAGGGATGTTGGCTTTTGAACTGTAGACCAATTCACCCAAAGCAACCACGTACGTGCAAAAAACTAACCACCAAGCTAGCAGGCGGCTGGATGGATTATAGCACATGTAATGCAACTCTTGTACGTAGAGCTGGCTTGGGCTGGCAATGAATCGATCGAGCTGATCGTCTCTTGACGTCGTCGGCAGAACACTTCGTAACATGGTGACACAGATCGATAGACTTATTTGATCTTGGATTCTTGAACATGTGGTGCTTGCTTTAGACCTTTTGCTAGCCAAAATGTTCTGCACTAAGTAGAGATACTACTTGTGCATCCATAACCCCTTAAATCCAGTTTCTTTCCATGAGAGTCCACCATAACTACCTATGGATTGAATAAGATCCTTCAAGTAAGTTTTCATCGGTGCACCAAGCAATACAAATTGCACTTAAATATGTATGATCTTGTACTGCAAGGGAAAATAAGATTTATACAATCTTGTGATGGCAAAGAAATAAAAGCGCCAGAGTGCATAACAAAGTTTGCTCTCATAAGGGGCAATATAAAGTGAAGTTCCTTTGCATTAAGAGTTTGCACATCTAAAAACTTAAAAGTACATGACAACCCGTGCTTCCCTGTTCGAAGGGCCTTTCTTTTCCTTTTTTGTATTCACTCCCGTGCAAAAGTCAAAAAGTTTATTCCTCTTCCTACCTATTAACTCTATACTGGCAAGCATCATGTGTTGAGGAAAGATTCATAGTTAGATATGCAGGTGGATGTAGATGATCACGATTTATTATTATTGACATTATACTTGAGGTAAATGAGTTGGGTAACAAACCATTTAAGCCCCTATCTTCCTATGTGTCCCATGGAAACGTGAGCTCCAAAAAAATGTCTTGAGCGGGAGCAATCATAGAAGATTAAATGATAGTTGAGTATGTTAACTTGCCAATAAGAAAGCTCTTACATAGACTCTCCTCTGAAATATGATGAATTATGATTGCCCCAGTGACTTATAACATAGTTTGTTGATTGTCAATAAGGTTTTTGCTTCATTGTCCAATACTTGTGAATGTATTTTGACTTGTTTATGAGGAGATATATGATAAAATACTTGCTGCTATGCTAATATTTATGATTCTCTCTTGTTTGTATTTTTTTATCGACTTCTCTCTCTCGCAAATCACGTGGCCATTATTTTCAAGATTGCGTTCTCTTGAGGACAAGCAAGGTCTATGCTTGGGGGAGTTGATACGTCCATTTTGCATCATGATTCCTTATTGATATTTGTGTTATTCTTGTCCATTATTACTTATTATCATACAATTTTTATGCCCTTTCTCTTTGAATATGCAAGATACATCGCAAAGAGGGAAATATCTGGAAACTGGAATTCTAGACCGGGTAACCAAGAAAAAAGCAGAAAAATCACCAGAATCAAAATGACCTAAAATGTCATGGAGAATTGTTATGTAATATTTAAGAATTATTGGGCCAAAAATATACTAGAAGGGGGCCACCAGCTGGCCATAACCCAACAGGGTACGCCCACCCCCATGGGCGGCCCTTGATGGCTTGTGGGGCCCCTGCAGGTCTCCCACCCTCTCTTCTCCTATATGGTGTGCTTTTACCTAGAAAAAATATAAGCGACCTTTCGGGACAAAAGCACCGCCGTCTCGAGGCGGAAACATGTGCAGAGGCTCTTTTGCTCTCCGACAGAGAGATTCCGTCAGGGTAACTTTCCTCCATGAAGGGGAAATCGAAGCCATCGTCATCACCAACGCTCCCTCCTTCTTGGGAGGACCAATCTTCATCTTCATCTTCACCAACACCATCTCATCCCCAACCCTAGTTCATCTCTTGTATTCAATCTTTGTCTGAAAACCTCAGATTGGTACATGTGGGTTCTTAGTTGTGTTCATTACATCTTCTAGTTCATGCTTGTTGGATTACTTGGTCGAGTATATTACATTGAGATCCTTAATCATTATTATTATATCTCTGATATTGAATATGTTGATGAGGCATGAGTAGTTACTATTGTCCCTGAGGAGAGGAGAGAAGTCTTGTTACAAGTAATCATGTAAAGTTGCTATTCGTTTGATATTTTGATGATATGTATGTTGTTACTTCTCTTAGTGGTGTCATGTGAACATCAACTACATGTCACTTCATCATGTTATGGGCCTAAGGGAAGCCATTGTGGAGTAACAAATAGATGATGGGTTGCGGGAGTGACAAAATCTTAAATCCTAGTTTATGCGTTGCTTCATGAGGGGCTGGTTTGGATCCACACGTTTAATGCTATGGTCGGATTTATCCTAATTCTTATTTCGTAGTTCCGCATGCTTACGGGAGAGGGTAATCATAAGTTGGTTGTTTGTCCAAGTAAGAACAACACCTTATCACCGGTCCACCCACATATCAAATTATCAAAGTAGCGAATACGAATCAACTCAACATGATGAACATGACTAGACACAAATTCCCATGTGTCCTCGAGAGCGCTTGCTTGATATAAGAGTACTTTCATGCCTATCCTTTGCCCCAAAAAGGATTGGGCTACCATGCTGCACCTTTGTTACTATTGTTACTTGTCATGTGTTACAAATTATCTTGCTAAAAAACTATCTACCACTATTACTTACAACACTTGAAGAGAATACCTTGCTGAAAACCGCTTGTCATTTCCTCATCCTCCTTGTTGGGTTCGACACTCTTACTTATCTAAAGGACTACCATTGATCCCCTATAGTTGTGGGTCATCATGTATCTCGATTTTTGTTTTTAAAAATTTAGGACATGATAAATAATTTGTATGAAATTATTGTGTAAAAAGTTTAGAAACTTTCCATGTTCGAACATAATCTGATAATTCAAATACTTCAAAAAAAGTTTTTTTAGTACAACACACATCACACATGAAATTCAAGCATTCTAAAGGCAATTATTGGAAATTTTTATTGAAAAACAAGATTATAAATAATATCTAACAGAGAAAAACAAAATAAAGTGACGCTAAAAAACACATATGATGTGATGAATAAAAATATAGATCCAAGTAAGATATAATGATAGTAGTGAAGACGAAAGAGGGGATGCCTTTCGAGGGATCCCCAAGCTTATACACTTGAGTCTTCTTTGGATATTACCTTGGGGATGCCTTGGGTGGTCGCGCCATGTTGGCTTGTGGCCCATAGCTGCCCCCTTCCAATGGTTCTTCACTCTAGTATTTCTTATTTTTTGGAGAAAAAATCATAAAAAATTTGTGGGCGATTCCGAGAACTTTCATTTTCTACACAAAAACAACACCCATGGTAATTCCGCTGAAAATAATGTCAGTCCGAGTTAGTTCTAATAAACTATATAAAGTGCATCAAAACCATATAAAAGTATTTTAAACATAGGCAAATATGGCATGAATACTTCATAAATTATTGATACATTGGATACGTATCAATGTTGGACAAGGAAGACAACGTAATGAGTTATGTTTGTTTACATTCATGTAGAAGTTATATTGTCATGGATCCTCTAACATGTGGTGCTTGTTTAGGACCTTTTGCTAGCCAAAAAATTCTGATTAAGTAGAGATGCTACTTGTGCATCCATAATCCTAAAACCCAGTTTCTTGCCATGAGAGTCCAGCGTACTTACCTATGGATTGAATAATGTCATTCAAGTAAGTTGTCATCGGTGCATAAAGCAATAAAATACTGCTCCTATATATGTATGATCCCTTATTGGAAGGGAAAATAAGCTTTGTACGATCTTGTGATGGCAAAGAAATAAAAGTGACAGACTCCATAATAAAGGTTGCTATCATAAGGGGCAATATAGACTGATGTTCCTTTACATTAAGAGTTCGCACATCCTAAACTAAAAAGGGCATGACAAGTTGTGCTTCCCTGTGCGAAGGGCCTATCTTTTACTTTCATGTATTTCCTTTTATGCAAGAGTCAATAATGTTTATCTCTATTCCTTCCTATTATTTATTTAGTTGGCAAGCATCATGTGTTGGGGAAAGATCCACACATATATATCTAGTTAGATGTAGGTGATCATGAGTCGTTATTGTTGACTTTATCCTTGAGGTAAATAAGTTGGGTGGTGAAAATCATAAAGCCCCTATCTTCCTATGTGTCCTATCGAAATATTAACTCTAAAAATATGTGTTGAGCGTCAGCAATGATAGGAGACTAAACGATAGTTGAGTATGTGAACTTCCTAAAATGAAAGCTCTTATATAGGCCCTTCTCTGAAATACGATGAACTCTAATTGTCTCAATGACTAAGAACATAATTTGTTGATTGTCAATAAAGTTTATGCTTCATACTTCAATAATTATGGATAGATTGTTACTTGTTTATGAGAAGTCATATGATGAAAAAAATTGCTACTATGTTAATATTTATGATGCTCTCATGTTTGTATTCTGTTTTTATCAACACCTCTCTCTCAAATTATGTGGTCATTATTATTGAGTTCGGCTTTCACTTGAGGACAAGCGAAGTCTAAGCTTGGGGGAGTTGATACGTCCATTTTGCATCATAATTTCTTATTAGTATTTATATGATTTTTGATCATTATTCCACTTTATGATACAATTCTTAAGCCCTTTCTCTCTGAATTTACAAGGTAGATCACAAAGAGGGAAATTGCTTGAAACTGGATTATGGACCGGAAAACCAAGAAAAAGGCGGAAAATTCATTGGACTCCTAATGATCTGAAAATTCACGAGGAATTTTTGTGGAATATATGTGAATTTATGGAGCAAAAATATAGTCGAGGGGGCAACTGTTGGTGCCAAGCGAAGAGGGGGCGCCCACCGCCCTAGGCACACCCTCATTGCTTGGGGCACCCTCCTAGGTGCCCCGACCTCCCTCTTCTATTATAAGTTGTGTTTTGACCTAAAAAGAAGAAGATAATTTCAGGGCCAAGTGCCGCCGTCTCGGGGCGTAAACCTGGGCAGAGGCCCATTAGCTCTCCGGCATAGCGATTCTGCTTGGGAAACTTCCCCTGGGAGGGGGGAATAGAAGCCATTGTCGTCACCAACTCTTCCTCATTCGTGGGTGAACCAATCTTCAGCAACATATTCACCACCACCATCTCATCTGAAATCCTAGTTCCTCTCTTGTATTCAATCTTTGTCTCAAAACCTCAGATTATTACGTGTGTGTTACTAGTAGTGTTTATTACATCTTGTCATCGATGCTTGTTAGTTTACTTGGTGGAAGATAATATGTTTAGATCTTTATTCATAATTATTGAACCTTTGATCATGAACATTTTGATGATTTATGAGTAGTTACTTTTGTTCCGGAGGATATGGGAGAAGTCTTCTTAAAAGTAATCACGTGAAGTTGTTATTCACTCGATATTTTGATGATATGGATGTTGTTGCTTCTCTTAGTCGTGTCGTGTGAACGTCGACTACACGACACTTGGCCATATTATGGGCCTAAGGGAAGGCATGGTACGTCTCAAACATGTTACTTTTCCAAACACTTTTGCTCTTGTTTTGGACTCTAATTTGCATGATCTGAATGGACCTAACCCGGTCTGACTCTATTTTTAGCAGAACTACCGTGGTGTTATTTTTGTGCAGCAATAGAAGTTCTCGGAATCAAACGAATGTTTTTGTGAATTGTTTCTAGAATATATGAAGTATTATGGAGCAAAGACCTATTGGAGGGGACTAGTTGTGGGCCACAAGCCAAGAGGGCGCGCCCTCTTAGCTTTCGGGGCCCACATGACTCCCTCGACCCTAAATCTAGTCCTATAAATTTACATCTTCGAAGAAAAAGAGGACAAAAGATTTCATCGGATTTTAGAGATGGAGCCTCCGCCACCTCCTATTCTTCCTCGAGAGGGCTGATCTAGAGTGCGTTTGGGGCTCCGGAGAGGGGGATTCGACGTTTTCATCATCACCAACTCTTGTTCATCAACACCACCATGATGCTCACCACCAGGAGTGAGTAATTCCTTTGTAGGCTTGCTGGACGGTGATGGGATTGGATGAGATTAATCATGTAGTCAAGTTATTTTGATTGGGCTTGATCCCTAGTATCCGCTATGTTCTCAGACTGATGTTGCTATGACTTTGTTATGCTTAACACTTGTCACTAGGCCCAAGTGCCATGATTTCAGATATGAACCTATTAAGTTTTCTTTGAATATGAAAGTGTTAAGATCCAATCTTGCAAGTCGTATGCACCCATTATGTGTTATGCTCCGCATCCCCAAGGTGACAATAATTGGGATTCTTTCCGGTGATTCGCCGTAGTTTGAGGAGTTCATGTATTCACCATGTTGAAAGGATCGATATGGTTGACTAGAGGGGGGGGGGTGAATAGGCAACTACCAATTTTTTGTTTTTCTTAACAAGTTAGGATTAGCAACATAAAGGTTCTCTAAAATAATAGCTAGGTGAGCAACCTATATAATGCTTCCTACTATGACCACTAAAGCAAGTAAGAAATACTCTACAGCAATAGCATACAAAATGTAAAGGTAAGAAATAACCACAAGTGGAACCGATGAAGACAAGGATGTGTTACCGAAGTTCCTTCCCTTTGACAGGAAGTACGTCTCCGTTGGAGCGGTGTGGAGGCACAATGCTCCCCAAGAAGCCACTAGGGCCACCGTATTCTCCTCACGCCCTCACACAATGCGAGGTGTCGTGATTCCACTATAGGTGCCCTTGAAGGCGGCGACCGAACCTTTAAAAACAAGGTTGGGGCTATCTCCACACAAAGCTTGGAGGCTCCCAACAAGACCACGGAGCGTCACCAAAATGGAATGTGGCTCCGATATGACCTCAACCATCTAGGGTGCTCAAACACCCAAGAGTAACAAGATCCGCAAGGGATTAGTGGGGGCAATCAATTTTCTCTTGGTGGAAGTGTAGATCTTGGCCTTCTCAACTAATCCCTAGGAAATCAACAAGTTTGATTGTCTAGGGAGAGAGATCGGGCACATATGAGCTTAGGGAGCAACAATGGAGTCTTGGAGGGTCAAAGGTAGGGTTCGTGAGGTAGGTGAACCCTTTATATAGTGGGGGAACAAGTCCAACCGTTACCCCCACTGTCAGCATGCCCCTGGCGGTACTACCGCCTGGGAGAACCGGTACTACCGATGTCCCTAGCGGTACTACCGCAAGCCCCAGTGTGGGGACCCCGACTTACGAGTCGAGACCGCCGTGCTCAGTGATCCCAGAGATCAATGCTCACAGAACACAGATACCGAATAAAAGAGTCTTACATCCATACATACCGTTTGATACAATAAATGACCACCTCGGTCGGGTCTTACACATATAGGGCCTTATAGGCCAACACACCAAACTAGACCAATAGCGGAATTATTGGTTGAAAGCGTGAACCCATGCCATCAGCCTTAACCTACAGGCATTCTGACTGGGAAACAGCCTAGCTCGCATGAACGTCACCGAGTTAATCTTCACCATATCCTGTCTTCCACACCTGGTCAATAAAATAATCAGTGGCAAGCCAATGAGTACTTTGAATGTACTCGCAAACAACCCATGATATGAAAAACTAAAGTGAAGGATATCAATATCATGCATCTCTAGTATAACTCATCGAGGTGGAATGATCATGTATATGCATCAATTTAAAGAATTACTCTTGAAGAACAGGTTACAGATATCAACATATCTATTGAGGGTTGAACCATCCGGGTTCACCCTATATGCCTTGTCACCAAACTTGGTCATAGCATTGCTATCATAGCAACACTTTTCTTATCACCACACACACACTCACACTTACGCACACTTGGTTTATGCGGAAATATCAGGACGTAGTTTAAGCAGGATTACCCAACTGTCCTTGGCCGTGGACACGACTATTCGAACAGTTTACACTAGGCAGAGGTAGTACGCTAGACCCACGAGATCTGGGAAACTTCCGTGTCATCCACGACTCGCAGTATATCACATACCCGAGGTAAGTACCCGATCAATGCCTTTCCCCTGACGATACTAGACAAAGAGGTCCACTCGATTGGTACCTAGCCCACATATCGTACGTCTTACGAGCACCAACTCTGGACAGTACCGACCATGCGGGGACCAACGGTGTGACTGGAACTCATAAAAATGGCATAGTCGTCCTACCCGACACGACCCCATCATGAGAGTGACCACATATCACTCCCGCCACTAGTAATGTGGCTCTTTGCTAGCACCGATCGGAGTAATTAACATAGCCCCGTCCCATAAGGGGTAACGTGGTCGTACTGGTAAGGTTGGGACGGTCGATACATCATAAATCTAATCCCATTTCCGAAACCATACTCACACAAATACCGGGTGCATCACTTCACCAAAAGTGACCACCTAACTCATCATCACCCTCAGGCATTAGTGGCACCCGACGGGGTTTTCATAAACTCTTGCTTTATGACAACATCATGCTCAAGATTGAACTACTGCTACTTTTACTTGTCAACATGGTGTTAGCATGACCCTAAGGGTAGAGTCTAGCTCAATGCATGTGCTCCGGGGGAGCCTTCGGTAAATTCATATCAAATGATTACCGGCACTTATGATCATATGCAACGGGAATACTTGCTATTATAACATGCAAAGTAACATATGCTCAGTCATGGTCAAAGGGCTACTTGCCTTGCTCATGTAAGTCTTGGGGGTCTTCGAGGTCTTCTACTCCAACTCCGAATACTCCGTCTACCATCAATTATCGTCGGAAACAACCATAGTAAGCCACACCTCAAGCGGAAATAGATGTGTTCTATAAGTAGAAGTTTTATTTTTCTTGGACCTCGCTGGTCATAAGAAAAATACCTGAAGCTTTGCCAAGGGGTTTTGGATCATCAGGGGTGTCTGAATGGAAGGAAATGAGGAATAGGTGATCATTGAAGAAACCAATAGAATCATTCTATTAAAAATGAGTGGAGGCACCCATTTAATAGAGAATGATTTTAGAAATATTTAGGACATGGTTTCAATGGATTTGGAGTTGGTATGAATATTCTAGAGATTTTACAATGTAGAATAAATAGCAAAGGGGGCTATTTATTTGATGCAACAGAAATATGTCAAGCAAAAATATTTAATAAAGTTAGACATTTAGAGCAATATTCTAGGAGTCTTTGGAATTTGGAATCACTCCAATTGGAGTTGATTTGAAGCCTATGGGATTTTTGAAAGGGGAGCTAGAAGCATCCCAAATCTGTATTTAAATATAAATACATTATGAAAGTTGTTTGGAAAAATGTGCAAAACACATGTGTGGATAGATCTTGAAATTAGAAACCTGCAGAAATTTGAATCATGCAATTTGGAGTTAGTATGAATTTATGATGGATTTTTGAAACTTGCAAGTAACTGAAAAAGGGAAATTGGCCTCCAGATTTGGCTATCCTGCGCACTGGACGCTAGGTAGGCCTTTGGGCCGGCCCGGTTGCGCAGACCGCCCGGAATCCTGGTGGCGCCGAAGGCGCACTCCCTCGAATACGTCTCCATGCGCGGGAGACGTCAACTCCAGGGGCGTGGCCACTTAACGCTGGGGGCCCGGCCGGTGAGTGGCTGATGCTGGGGCCCGGCTGTCAGCTCCTTCTCCCACCTCCCGCTCAAGCTGGGAGCGGCAGGAGGCAGATCAGGGCGCTGCCGGTGCTCGCCCCTAGTGGCTTCGGCCACCACTGACGACGCCGCCGGCACCAGCACCCTCGGGGAGTCCTCCCGCACCCACCTGGGCAGGTCTATGGCGCTGGGGAGGCCGACACAAGCGTGCCCGCCGCCGAGGTGGAGAGCGGCGATGGCGGCCGCGGGGAGGGGCACTCCGGCCACCTGAAGGGGAGACAAAGATGGTGCAATCTGCTCTGGTCTGGGATGCCCCTGGGGGTAGCAAGTTGGGAAGGGGAAGCTGCGCAAGCTCGGACGCGAGCTTGGCCGCATCGGCCATGACACCCATGGAAGAAGAGGAGGGAAGGAGAACTGGAGGGGATATGGAGCTCTAGGATGGTTCCAGGGAGAGAGGGAGAGGGTTTGGAGGTCGAGGGCGCTCGGGGAAAGCAACAATGGAGAGAGGGATAGGAGAAAATCTCGGATGCTCCCTCGTGCTAGCTGGGCATGGCGGCCACGCGTGCCTGAGCCACCTTGGCTGCATCCTGGGGTCGGAGAAGAGCTTGGACTAGTCAAAGGAGGTGCTCTGGTGCTCTGAGACACGATGAAACGGCTAGATACGCCCTGGAGAAATAAGAGAACATGCAGAGCACCGTTTCTATAGGCCAGGGGGTGGTCACTGATGTCAGCTGTGCTTCCCTGGCTACGGCGCCAAGAATAGTCGTGTCGACGGCACCAGGAATCCTTCTGCTGCGGCTACGCCTTAAGGGACTTCCTTGGAAAATATGCAAAGGATTTCCCCCGTCGCCTTGGAGCCTTGCGTTGGCGTTCCCTCGAAGCGGAAAGGGTGATGTAGCACAGCGGTGCTAAGTATTTCCCTCAGTTTGAGAACCAAGGTATCAATCCAGTGGAGGAGTATCACAAGATCCTGCACAAACACAAAAGCTTGCTCCCAACGCTATGAAGGGGTTTTCAATCCCTTATAGATTGTTCGCCAAATGAGAACTGAAAGCAACAAAGTAACAAAGCAAAGTAAAAGCGGAGGTGTAAACGATGGATGTGAATAGACCCGGGGGCCGTAGTGTTTACTAGTGGCTTCTCTCTTGAAAGCAAGTAGACGGTCGGTGAAAAAATTACTGTCGAGCAATTGATAGAACCGGTCAAAGTCGTGACGATATATATAGCAATGATTATACCTATAGGCATCACGTCCAAAACAAGTAGAGCGATACTTTCTGCATCTACTACTATTACTCCACACGTCGACCGCTATCCATCATGCATCTAGTGTATTAAGTCCAAAAGAACAGAGTAACGCCTTAAGCAAGATGACATGATGTAGACGGACAATCTCATATCAACGACAGAGCCCATCTTTTTACCCTTGATGGCAACTACTTAATGTGTGCCTTGCTGCCCCTACTGTCACTGGGAAAGGTCACCACATGGTCGACCCAAAACCAAGCACTTCTCCCATTGCAAGAATCATAGATCTAGTTGGCCAAACAAAACCCAAGACTCGGAGAGACTTACAAGGATTTCAAATCATGCATATAAGAAATCAGCAAAGACTCGAATATATATCATAGATAATCTGATCACAAATCCACAATTCATCGGATCTCGACAAACACACCGCCAAAGAAGATTGCATCCGATAGATCTCCATGGAGATCATGGAGCACTCTGTATTGACGATCCAAGAGAGAGAAGAAGGCATCTAGATACTAACTACGGACCCGTAGGTCTGAAGTGAACTACTCACGAGTCATTGGAGGGGCGATGATGATGATGAATAAGCCCTCCAACTCCAAACTCCCCTCCAGCAGGGCGCCGGGAAGGGTCTCCAGATGAGATCTCGCGGAAACGGAAGCTTGCGGCGACGGAAAAGTATTTTCGAGGCTCCCCTGATTTTTTGCTGTATTTTAGGGAATATATAGGCCAAGGATCTAGGTCAGGGGGCGGCCAGGGAGGCCACAAGCCCTGACACTGCTGCCTCCCCACTGGTGGTGGAGTGGGAGCTTGTGGGCTCCCTGGAGCCCACCTGGCTTGGCCCACAGGCCCCCTGATCTTCTTCCGTTCGGGAAAAATCATTTCGGGGACTTTATTCCGTTTCGACTCCGTTCCAAAATCAGATCTAAAAAGAGCCAAAAACACAGAAAAAAAACAGGAACTGGCACTTGGCACTGAATTAATAAGTTAGTCCCAAAAAAGATATAAAAGGTAGATAAAACATCCAAAGATGACAAGATAACAGCGTGAAACCATCAAAAATTATAGATACGTTTGAGACGTATCAGTCACCATGGCCACTCACGTCCACATGGCACACAAGACCAGTCAAACATGTCTGGCACGTAGGGCACCCATGTAGGAGGGAGACTCTAGAGTTTGGAAGCATCTAAGGCTGGTTAGGGATGAGTTTGACTGTTGTTAAGTTTGCAAAAACAAACTTAAGGTGGGCAGACAGGGCACTAACTTTAGAGATACTCGAAGAAAAGCATGTCTAGTAGTCTTAGGCATCGAAGGACTTTATTACCACAAAGTCTCAGCTCAAACAAGGGAGGGTAGCTACTACTTGCTATTCAAAGCCATGAGTCAGCCAGAAATCCATTTGTAGAAGTGCTTCTCATTTTCTCCACATGAGCATGCCATATCTTGGTTCTAAATGAAGCCTTGGCATATAGTAGATGCTCTGGAAAGAGTTGGGGGCCTTGGGTTAAGCAGAAGAATGGGAAGAAGGGTAAAACAGTGCTGCCAAGGGTGAAAATGAGAGAAAGTTACAAAGGGTCCTGCTCCAATAATTGACCAGTGGCCATGGGATTCTTACTGGAGGTGAAATGTAACTATGTGAGGCTGTGGTAGAAAGTTGGGCTCAAGGGTAAAAGTGGAAGGGGCAAAAGAAGCCAATTTAGTGAGTGCACACAAGGTGTTTGCTCTGTGGTTAGGCTACCAGATGGATTCCAATGGCTATGAAACTTAAGAGGGTCAAATAATAGATGAAAATAGGCTTGAAAAACTCCAAAAATGGGCACAAATGGGTTTCTGCTTAGAACCCTATTCAAATAAATTCCCACAAATCCAATATTTGGTGTAGGGGCATTATTTGAGCATTAAGGCATGCACAAAAAGTTTGAGGTCAATTGAAGAAACTTTATAATGTAAAGTTTACCAAAGTCAGAAATCCACAGAGAGGGTTTTGAGGGTCTTAGGACAAGTTCATCTATTCTCCTTGGTGTACCACTTGGTGTGGATGCCTTATTGGAGTATTAGAACATGTCCACCAAATTTGAGCACAATTGGAGACACTTCACAATGTAGAGTTGCTCAAATTTGATTCTGGATAGATATGATTTTAGAGTGATTAGGGGAGCCAAATCAACTTGGATTGAAATGAAACTTGGCAAGGTCATCAACAGTAACATAGATGACATGCTAGAATTTTACTGGAATTTATTGAGAATATTTCTTACAGAAATATTTCAAAAGCTTGAAATAGGCAGGAATGGTTTTGGAGGGATTTGCCCAATATTTTGAACATGACCATGTGTTAAAACTCACAAATATGGAATAATATATCCACTGAGTCTCCCTAAATTTTCTTAAATATTTCGAAAGCAATAAAAATAACTTTCCTTCATAGGAGACCATTTCTGGCCTCACAAAAAGGCTTTTAAATAAAATAATAAAATAACTTTTTAAAATAATAATATGGTGGTTTTTGGAAGACATTTTGATAATAGGTTTTAAATAAAGTAATTGGTGCAAAAGAAATTCCCTAAATTGAGGACTTGTAGTACAAACCTCATTTCAGGGGTTTGAAAGTTTAATTCAAAGAAATGCTTTCTAGTGAAAATAATATTTGGTGAAAATAGATATTTGTCCTAAACACATGGCATGATCATTAGGCAGGAGATCATGGGATGAGAAGTTGATTTGGGGGATGGCAAGAATTAATGGGGAGCAATCACATGCATCCAAGCAAACAGGCAAATAATAGTCACTTCAAGCATCACAAGCATTCACATAAAATTTTAATTGGTACTGAACTTTGAAATAAGTTAATTAGTTAGGAAAGCCAAAAAACAGGGTGTTACAGACCTTACCCCCTTAAGAAAATCTCGTCCTCGAGATTTCTAGGCTAGGGGTTGGTGAGATACAAAATCTTGAGTCGGAGGTAGTCTTCATGTCCCCATGTTGTTGTCGTGGTCTTGAGGTGCTTGTTGACACAACTTCGAATGTTTCACACGTCCATACTTGATCATGGGTGGGGTCTGGCAATAAGTTATGCTTGACCGAGGTCAAGGGCTTGGTGAGCTAAGTCTGTGCAAAGTTTTGGCTTGCCAGTGTATTCCACACTCAGAATACGTGGCAAGATGTTGTGCGTGGGATCTAGTCGTGGGGCTTCGCATGCCGGTTAGTGACATAAAGATGTCTTGTGTTAGAACTCATTGCCAAAGTCTTCGTATAGCTTCCTGCTTACGGAAAAGTCCTTGACTTCCTTTCGACAGTCAAGCTAGGGTCACAAATGGTCTCCGAAGGCTTCTCGTGAAAGGGTCCGGGTTGGGTCCCACCCATGAGTGTAAGCTCGGAGGCTCAGAGTCCAGAATGGTCCTGCTATCTGGGAGGATTGCGAGGGTTCCTGGATGAGCTGGCTACCCAGCAGTATAGACCAGTCATCCATTCCCAAGGTCTGCGACTCGGCAAGCGTGAATCACCATTGGCAGGTCTTCACCACGACTTACTAGTACTCTCGTCCTTGATTTGGACCAAGAAAGGTCGTCTAATTCTTTTGCTTGTCCAAAGGCTTCGTCATCTTGAATCGTCGAGGCTTCTTGACGTCGTTGATGTGGTCAGTGCGTGGTCGGTGGTTGACTCTTGTTGCTTCATCATCATTGTCGTGGCTTCCTTGCCACGGCGGTTCTTCGTCTTGACTTGAGCAAGATAGACTTCCGTCGTCTTGAGATTGCTTCAAGAAGTCCACCTTCTCGAGATATCACCGTACCCTCGAGAGGCATAACAATTGGCGTTCCTAGGCACGTCCAAACAGGACTAAGGTGTGTTCTTCCTCTTACTGGGTGAGTAAGTACGTCATCAGTGAGGATGACTATATACCTTCCCAAACACGACATAAACACAGTGCTCAAGAGTCAGGAGAGGAGAACGGGACTTTCTATGGGCGAGTACTGGCCACCTTTTTACGACTTAGAGTTGTCTTCTATGGTCGTAATCCGTCAATCTTGTGGCTCAGCGGAGCTTTTAGGGTCTCTAGGAACTTGGGATGTGGGCGAACAGTTATCATCTTAATTCTAAGCACAATCCTTATATGCCAATAGTTCGACCTCAAATCTCGGGACGATGTCACATCTCTCATCAAGATACCATCCCACACGAGTCAACTCCACACCGCTCATGCTAGTCAACTCCGGTTTGAGGGAAGAACCAACCCAAACACCACAAGCATAGTGTAGTTATGATGCACATGCATTCCTATGCAATAACCTCGGAAGGCATACGAGCTCCTATGATTGAATTTAAGACACAACAATCCAAATGTCCATCTAAGTCATCCAATGGATAGGGTACTACATTACTATATTAAGGAAACACATAGTATACCAATCCAATATCTTGTTTCCTTCCAATGAATCCGATCAAGTGATCCATCAATCCGATCAATCATCACTGGACCTATCATTCCTATGAATCCAATATTAATGGGGTTCTACATAATCTCTTAGAGTGCTCATAATTCACATATTACTGCAAGAATTACGTCATAGTATATCCACCAACTTCAATAATCATGGCCGTCTAATCTCCAAGGGAAAACCACATAGGTTGTGAATCAATTGACAACTCCAAGTACACGCACTCTATATCCATCGAGAAACATGGTATCATGATCGAGTTTAACGGGCTATGTCCAATTTACTCCGAACCATGTGGTCACTGCCATGCTCGATACTCTATTAAGATTACCTATTTAAATCCAAGACTCAAATCCAATAAGAAGTCTACTTGATACTCCAAACCATTATGGTAAAGGCATCAAATCATGCCAACTACTTGCTAAAGTCATGTATACCACCAAGAATAATGTTCGCAAACATAATCGTCCTACTAAATCCAATCCCACTCCAGATTATGTAGGTTATGCTACTATACCAACTTGTTCCACCAAATTCACCTACCTTCATTAGGGTCTCAAGATCCACCAAGATAGTCTAGCTATATCCTCAGGACACATATCATCAAGACAATATTTAGTCTAATACTCTATATCTGAGAACGATCCTCTTATGGCATCAAGGTTACTATGCTAGCTTAAGATTGAGGGATACTTGTTCACTGCGATCACTCGTTCCATACGGAACCCGGTGCTAAGCGGGTTTTATCGGGGACATACAGGTGTTCTGGCAAGTCCATGCACTAGACACGTGACCAGAAAATTTGAGTCGGAAAGGCTTGTGGAGGTTAGTCTGGTCTATTGTGCTTTTCCAATCTTGAGGGAAAATCCCACTCCTATGGTCTGTGTGTGGTTAAGAATAACAAAGTCAGTGTCTTTAATGTCAGTCGTCCTTCAAATTGGATCCTTGGTGCATCTTGTCTTGTTGTCTTCAGTTGTCGGAAGGGGTGAGAGAGAGATAGCACAGGGGGGTGTCTCAGGGTTTTAGCGCAATCAACAAGCATTGAAAAGTCAACTCAAACAAGTGCCAAAATCATTTTGAACATAAAAAAAAGACGAGTGGTATAACCGCATGCTCGTTGCCTAAGAAAAAGTGCGGCTTATATCAAAGCACAAAGAACAAAAACAGACAACACATAACATGGTCCATCCGAACCTTTTCACGGACTCGACTTCGCATAAAGGAGTTTACGACTCATCCTATCCTAGGTTCTGGGATCCGATAGTCGTGCTTGCTTCATGCTTCGGAGAGGAGTTCGCAAAGCCTTCTGGACCTTCTCATGGTGTTGCCCCGCCTCTTGTTGTCGCTTGCCGAAGCAATTCACTTGAGTTGTAAAGAAGTCTTGTTGTCTTCTCGTCTGGGAAGTTGCTGACGAAGGTGGTTCTTCATAGCTGTCATTCACAAGGTCTTCTGTTGTCTTCAAGATCCTGCCATCGCTTCTCGCCTTCTAAGGCTTCGAGAGTCTCAAGTGGACATCTTCAAGCACCGGTATTTGCAAGACATGATAGAGTTCTGATCTATCAATCATACTGATTGTGATACCCACACCTAGAGCGGGGGATGAATAGAACCGTTTTCCTGCTCACTATGGTGAGGCGGACCAAATGGCGAGGTTCTCATCCACCGGTGGTGGTCTACACAATTCCTTATAACTGACAGGGTCGCTCTATTAGTGATGCAGATCAAGGTTTGCATATATTTTGTCCAGGTTATGGTAGGCGAAAGTGGCATCACTCTGGAACAGTTCCCAGGGTTTCACCATCTTGTAAGCCTCGATGTCCCTATTCCTCATGGAGGTACTTCTGTTGGTGTCGTCTGGTCGCAGAGTTGTCTTCTCTGTCCTTCAGCACCGGTGTTTGCCGGGAAAGGTTACTTCCTTCCGGCTGCCCACGAGGACTTCAATTTATCCCGTGGTTAGAGGGCATAAGGTAGTAGTGAACACTTGCAAGATTTTTTTAAAAAATAGGTGAGGAGTGTCAAGAAAATAAGAGTGGAAGGCTAGAGCATAACCTTCAATTTCTTTGAACATTTAGGGGAGTCGAGAAAATACATAGGTTTTATAAGTACTTTTGAAGAATCTGAAAAGTAGTTTTATCCTATCTAACGTCCGTGCTAATTAAGGGCTTCCTACAGTCAGGATGGCTCTAATACCAGCTCTGTGGGGACCCCGACTTACAAGTCTAGACCACGTGCTCAGTGATCCCAGAGATCATTTCTCATCGAACACATATACCGAATAAAAGAGTCTTACATCCATACATACCGTTTGATACAATAAATGACCACCTCGGTCGGGTCATACACATATAGGGCCTTATAGGCCAATACATCAAACTGGACCAATAGCGGAATTATTGGTTGAAAGTGTGAACCCATGCCATCAGCCTTAACCTACAGGCATTCTGACTGGGAAACAGCGTAGCTCGCATGAACGTCACCGAGTTAATCTTCACGATATCCTGTCTTTCACACCTGGTCAATGAAATAACCCGTGGCAAGCCAATGAGTACTTTGAATGTACTCGCAAACAGCCCATGATATGAACAACGAAAGTGAAGGATAACAATATCATGCATCTCTAGTATAACTCATCGGGGTGGAATGATCATGTATATGCATCAATTTAAAGAATTACTCTTGAAGAACAGGTTACAGATATCAACATATCTGTTGCGGACTGAACCATCCGGGTTCACCCTATATGCCAAGTCACCAAACTTGGTCATAGCATTGCTATCATAGCAACACTTTTCTTATCACCACACACACACTCACACTTACTCACACTTGGTTTGTGCGGAAATATCAGGACGTAGTTTAAGCAGGATTATCCAACTGTCCTTGACCATGGACACGACTATTCGAATAGTTTACACTCTTCAGAGGTAGTACGCTGGACCCACGAGATCCGCGAAACTTTCGTGTCATCCACGACTCGCGGTATATCACATACCCGAGGTAAGTACCCGATCAATGCCTTTCCGCCGATGATACTAGACAAAGAGGTCCACTCGATTGGTACCCAGCCCACATGTCGTACGTCTTACGAGCACCAACTCTGGAAGTACCGACCATGCGGGGACCAACGGTGTGAATGGAAATCATAAAAATGGCATAGTCGTCCTACCCGGCACGACCCCATCACGAGAGCGACCACATATCACTCCCACCACTAGTAAGGTGGCTCTTTGCTAGCACCGACCAGAGTAATTAACATAGCCCCGTCCCATAAGGGGTAACGTGGTCGTACAGGTATGGTTGGGACGGTCGACACATCATAAATCTAATCCCATTTCCTTAACCTTACTCACACAAATACTTGGTGCATCACTTCACCAAAAGTGACCACCTAACTCATCATCACCCTCGGGCATTAGTGGCACCCGACGGGGTTTTCATAAACTCTTGCTTTATGACAACATCATGCTCATGATTGAACTACTGCTACTTTTACTTGTCAACATGGTGTTACCATGACCCTAAGGGTAGAGTCAAGCTGAATGCATGTGCTTCGGGGGAGCATTCGGTAAATTCATATCAAATGATTGCCGGCACTTATGATCATATGCAACGGGAATACTTGCTATTATAACATGCAAAGTAACATATGCTCAGTCATGGTCAAAGGGTTGCTTGCCTTGCTCATGTAAGTCCTCGGGGTCTTCGAGGTCTTCTACTCCAACTCCGAATACTCCGTCTACCATCAACTATCGTCGGAAACAACCATAGTAAGCCACACCTCAAGCGGAAATAGAAGTGTTCTATAAATAGAAGTTTTATTTTTCTTGGACCTCTATAGTCATTAGAATAATACGTGAAGCTTTGCCGAGGGGTTTTGGATCATCAGGGGTGTCTGAATGGAAGGAAAGGAGGAATAGGTGATCATTGAAGAAGCCAATAGAATCATTCTATTAAAAATGAGTGGAGGCACCCATTTAATAGAGAATGATTTTAGAAATATTTAGGACATGGTTTCAATGGATTTGGAGTTGGTATGAATAGTCTAGAGATTTTACAATGTAGAATAAATAGCAAAGGGGGCTATTTATTTGATGCAACAGAAATATTTCAAAAAATATATTTAATAAAGTTAGACATTTAGAGCAATATTCTAGGAGTCTCTGGAATTTGGAATCACTCCAATTGGAGTTGATTTGAAGCCTATGGGATTTTTGAAAGGGGAGCTAGAAGCATCCCAAATCTGTATTTAAATATAAATACATTATGAAAGTTGTTTGGAAAAATGTGCAAAGCACATGTGTGGATAGATCTTGAAATTAGGAACCTGTAGAAATTTGAGTCATGCAATTTGGAGTTAGTATGAATTTATGATGGATTTTTGAAACTTGGAGGTAACTGAAAAAAGTGAAATTGGCCTCCAGATTTGGCTATCATGCGCACTGTTGCGCAGACCGCACGGAATCCTGGTGATGCCGAAGGCGCACTCCCTCGAATACGTCTCCATGCGCGGGAGACGTCAACTCCAGGGGCGTGGCCACTTAACGCTGGGGGCCCGGCCGGTGAGTGGCTGACGCTGGGGCCCGGCTGTCAGCTCCTTCTCCCACCTCCCGCTCAAGGTGGGAGCGGCGAGAGGCAGATGAGGGCGCTGCCGGTGCTCGCCTCTAGTGGCTCCGGACACCGCTAACGATGCCGCTGGCACCAGCACCCTTGGGGAGTCCTCCCGCATCCACCTGGGCAGGTCTATGGCGCTGGGGAGGCCGGCACAAGCGTGCCCGCGACCGAGGTGGAGAGTGGCGATGGCGGACGCGGGGAGGGGCGCTCATGTCACACCTTGTTTTTCACCACCAATGTTTTGAGTTGCAAAAATCAGGGCTTGTTAAAACTTTTTGAAATGATGTTGTGAATGCCATGAATGCCTTGTACGATTGTATGCATGTTGCTTGTTGAACCAAACCCATGGCTAAATCATTTATTTATTTAAAATGAATTTCCAAAACTCCTTTCTTTGACATCAGATCACCTCTACCTTGCTTGGGTTACACTACTAGCTCATGATGTCTAGTTGTACTCCCAACCAAAGTTGGTGATCTGGACTCAAATACTATTATGTTTTGCCAAAAACATTATTTAATGATTTAAAACATTATTTTTCTATTTTAAATACATGTCTGTTTCTAAGGCCAGAAATGATATTCCCACAAGGAAAAATGCTTCTCTGCCTTAGAAAATTCTGAGTAAATTCACGGAAAATCAGAAGAACATATATTTTCCAGACATAACATTTTCAACCCTATTTTATATTATAATTATTTGAGTAAAACCCTGAAAACCATTTCTGTCTGTTTTAACCTTTTGAGATATTTCCAAAGGAAATATTCTCAATAAAATCCCATTAAACTACAGGAGCCTCCCCAAGCCATATTTGGTGCCCACATAAATTCTCACCTTGATCCAAGGTGGGGAAGGTCACCAAATGAGCCTAAAACCCTCTCTGTCCAAAATAGAGTTGGAACAACTCTACATAGAAAAGTTTGTCCAATGGGGCTGAAACTTTGCAGGAGTGTTTTGCACCGCAAACGAGGACTCCACACCAAAAATGAGATTTGCTAGACTCTGTTTAGTCACACTCCCTTTGGAGAAGACAGATCTGGCCATTTTCATGCATTTTCAAGTTTACAAAGCTAAACTTGTGCAATGGAGCTCAACATTGGTGGAAGACTCTACTTTAACCCCAAGACCAAACCTGTTAAGTGGCAGTTCCAGTGGTGGAGTGGAAGCACCCCAAACCACTGTCGAACACCTTCTGACAGCAAGGTAAAAACCCACCTAGCCACTGTCTTACCCCATGTCAGAGCCTCAAACTTGTTGTATTAGTGCATCAGACCAACCTAAACATCCAGTCAACTGGCCCCTCCCCAGTTCAAAGCACAAGTGACAAAAACTCCACTTTGTGCCACAGATCAAGACTGGCAGCACTGGTAAACAATGTCCCCCTTGACCAGCCGGTGCTCTCACTAGCACACAACGGCTAGATAGACTCCCACCAACACCCAGGACATGAGGGACATGGCTGACATGCCCTAGAGCGCGCCAGCATGCCGTGGCATGCCAAAACTGTGCTCTAGACGCGCTACAGGGAGCAACCGAGAAGGGGACGACGCTCCCGGCCGGTTCCAACCTCCCCCGAAGTGTCCCAGACCTCCCCCGACAACCCCTCAGTGTAAAGCAGCCGCCAAGGACCCTCCTCCCCCGTGCTAGAGCTCGGGCGACAAGTGCCCACGTGCACCCGACTCGGCCGGGCATGCACAGACGCTGCAGGTCCACCCCACGCTCTCTCCCTCTATGGCCGATGCTTCAGAGCGTCCTAAACCACGTCCGGAGACCGTGGTTTCGCAGCCAGCTCCTCACTTTGCACACACGCGTGCCACGGTGAGTCACCGGCGCACTGAGTTCGGCTCACCGTCGCTAGCCTATAAATAGCCCCCCCCCACGGCACCTCAGCACCCCTCCAACAGCCTCTACACGAACACTAGCTCCCCCCTAGCCACCCAATCGAGCTCGTAGAGCCCCGGTACTCGAGATCGACCGAGGCCCCTCTGCCTCGGAGCTCCGGTCGATCTCCGGTTATGCGCCAGCCCCTGTGACACTCGACCCACCAGAACACTCCCCTCGACACCAGGAACCTTTTCCCCAACAGCCCCGAGCTTTTCCATGCCCCTAGCTATCTGTTCAACCACCTCCTGAAACTCCTCCGCAACGGCCACCTCGTCGCCGGCGACTCCAAGCCTCTCCGGCGCTGTCCCGACCACCTACAGGTACGCGGAGGCATGCTGAACCCATTCCTGCCCTTAGCTAGGCCCATGGACGACGGTAGCATCGCCGGTGTTCGTCTCCTCCTCTCTGGCTAGAGGTAGGGGAAGAACCTGACAGGTGGGCTCCACCTATCGGTGTCCTGGAGCTGCCCCGCGTGCAGCCATTGCAGCTGACTCCATGGGCCCGCACGTCAAGTTCAAACCTGGCGCGCGCGCGCCTGGCAGCCTGCTGGCTGGCTGGGCCGGCCTACTTCCCAGGCCAGGCTTTGGCCTTTTCTTTTATTTTCAAAACCTGAGACTACATGATTTTTGTAAAAATAACTATCCAGTGGAAAAATATGATTCTTCCACTGATATTTTTCTAAAAATGAGTAGTCTTTGATTCTGCCGTTGTTGATATTTTTCAAAAGCAGAATCTATTTTATAACAATATAAAGGCATTAAAAGCAATAATTTGCTTCTGTTTTGTAATTATTAAAATTGCTTTGCTAGTAAAAAAAGAGAAGATATTTTTCAAAGTAACAACCTGATTTTTACCAAGACTTGAAACATTTTAAAAAGTGGTTTGTGATCTGTTTTTGTGTGAGCTATTTCTTATTTATTCTATTCTCGATGATAGAATTACCGAGTGACGGAGGATTCGGAGCGGAAGACCTCGAAGACCTAGGATACTTAGCTGACCAAGGCAAGCATCCCTTTGACCATGACTTAAGCATAAGAATTGATGCATGCTAGAATAGCAAGTACTTTACTGTTGCATGTGATCAAAATGCCGGTTCATCATTGGTGTGATGCATGCTAGAATAGCAAGCACTTGCATGACGGTGATGTTATACGCATGCTCCTCGGAGCACAAACATGATGAGCTTGACCCGGCCATCTATGAGGATCATGCTACTGTCATGTTGACTAGTAGAGTTATAGGATCATTGCATTGAACTTGACCCTACCCCTTGAGGGTCATGTTAATACCATGTTGACAAGTAAAGATAGAGCATATTATCATGAGCATGATGATGAGTTAAATCAAGAGTTTATGAAAACCCCGTCGGGTGCCACTAATGCCCGAGGGTGATGATGAGTTGGTGATCACTTTTGGTGAAGTGATGCACCGGTGTTTTTGTGTAAATATGGTTTCGGAAAGGGGATTAGATTTATGATGTGTCGACCGTCCAAACCTTACCAGCATGACCACGATACCCCTTTATGGGACGGAGCTTTGTTGATTACTCTGGTCGGTACTAGCAAAGAGCCACATTACTAGTGGCGGGAGTGATTGTCGTCACTCTCGTGATGGGGTCATGCCAGGTAGGACGACTATGCCATTATTATGAGTTCCAGGCACACCGTTGGCACCGCATGGTTGATACTGTCCAGAGTCGATGCTCGTAAGACGTACAACATGTGGATTGGGTACCAATCGAGTGGACGTCTTTGTCTAGTATCGTTAGGGGAAAGATGATCATTGGGTACTTACCTCGGGTATATGTGATATACCGCGAGTCGTGGATGACACGGAAGTTTCCCGTTTCTCGTTGGTCCAGCGTACTACCTCTACAGAGTGTAAACTATTCGAATAGCCATGTCCATGGTCAAGGACAGTTGGGTAATCCTGCTTAAACTACGTCCTGATATTTCCGCATAAACCAAGTGTGAGTGAGTGTGTGTGTGTTGTTAAAAAGTGTTGTTACAATAATAATATGACAAAGTTCGATGACTTGGCATATAGGGTAAACCCGGATGGTTCAGCCCTCAGTTGATACATTGAGGTTATGACAAGTCCGATGACTTGGTATATAGGGTGAGCCGGATGGTTCAACCCTTAGCAGATATGTTGATATCTGTAACCTGTTCTTCAAAAGTAATTCTTAAAACTTGATGCATAATCATGATCATTCCACCCAGATGAATTATACTAGAAATGCATATTATTGTTATCCTTCTTTTTCATTGTTCATTTCATGGGTTGTTTGCGAGTACATTCAAAAGTACTCATTGGCTTGCCACTGGTTATAATATTGACCAGACAAGGAAGGACCGGAGTTTGGCGACGAGTGCGTCTTCGGAGAAGGACCTGTGATCTAGGACGCTTCCAAGTCAGAATGCCTGTCGGTGTAGGCTTGATGGCATGGGCACCCGCTTAGCCCTTATGAGTTTCCGCTACCCGTTGTACCCGCTTTATTTGGCCTTAGGCCCTGTTTGTGAACCTGACCCTTTGGTCATGTGATGTAATATTCAGTATTTGGATGTAAGACTCTATTATTCAGCATCTGTGTTCAGTGACCATTGATCCTTGGGATCACTTGGCACGGCGATCTCGACTCACCAGTCGGGTCCCCACAGCTCCGGCCACCTGAAGGGCAGACGAAGGAGGGGCAATCTGCTGCGGTCTGGGATGCCCCTGGGGGTAGCTAGTTGGGAAGGGGAAGCTGCGCAAGCTCAGACGCGAGCTTGGCCGCATAGGCCACGACAACCATGGAAGAAGAGGAGGGAAGTAGAACTGGAGGGGAGATGGAGCTCTAGGGTGGTTCCAGGGAGAGAGGGAGAGGGTTTGGAGGCCCAGGGCGCTCGGGGAAAGCCACAATGGAGAGAGGGAGAGGAGAAAGTCTCGGATGCTCCTTGGAGCTCTCTGGGCATGGCGGCCACACGTGCCTGAGCCACCTTGGTTGCATCCTCGCGTCGGGGAAGAGCTTGTACTATTCAAAGGAGGTGCTCTGGTGCTCTGAGACACGATGAAACGGCTAGATACGCCCTGGAGAAAGAAGACAAGGTGCAGAGCACCGTTTCTGCAGGCCAGGGGGTGGTCACCATGGCCACTCACGTCCACATGGCACACAAGACCAGTCAAACATGTCTGGGACGTAGGGCACCCATGCAGGAGGGAGACTCTTGAGTTTGGAAGCATCTGAGGCTGGTTAGGGATGAGTTTGACTGATGTTAAGTTTGCAACAACAAACTTAAGGTGGGCAGATAGGGCACTAACTTGAGAGATACTGGAAGAAAAGCATGTCTAGCGGTCTTAGGCATGGAAGGACTTCATTACTGCAAAGTTTCAACTCAAACAAGGGAGGTAGCTACTACTTGCTGTTCAAAGCCATGATTCAGCCAGAAATCCATTTGTAGAAGTGCTGCTCATTTTGTCCACATGAGCATGCCATATCTTGGTTCTAAATGAAGCCTTGGCATATAGTAGATGCTCTGGAAAGAGTTGGGGGCCTTGGGTTAAGGAGAAGAATGGGAAGAAGGGTAAAACAATGCTGTCAAGGGTGAAAATGAGAGAAAGTTACAAAGGGTCCCTCTCCAATAGTTGACCAGTGGCCATGGGAATGTTACTCGAGGTGAAATGTAACTATGTGAGGCTGTAGTAGAAAGTTGGTCTCAAGGGTAAAAGTGGAAGGGGAAAAGAAGCCAATTTAATGAGTGCACACAAGGTGTTTGCTCTGTGGTTAGGCTACCAGATGGTTTCCAATGGCTATGAAACTTAACAGGGTCAAATAATAGATGAAAATAGGCTTGCACACCAAATTGGGGATTTGCTGGAGAAGTTTTCCAATGTAGACTTGAAAAACCCCAAAAATGGGCAAAAATGGGTTTCTGCTTAGAACCCTATTCAAATAAATTCCCACAAATCCAATATTTGGTGTACGGACATTATTTGAGCATTAAGGCATGCACAAAAGCTTTGAGGCCAATTGGAGAAACTTTATAATGTAAAGTTTACCAAAATCAGAAATCAACACAGAGGGTTTTGAGGGTCTTAGGACAAGTTCATTTATTCTCCTTGGTGTACCACTTTGTGTGGATGCCTTATTGGAGTATTAGAACATGTCCACAAAATTTGAGCACAATTGGAGACACTTCACAATGTAGAGTTGCTCAAATTTGATTCTGGACAGATAGTGTTTTAGAGTGATTAGGGGAGCCAAATCAACTTGGATTGAAATGAAACTTGGCAAGATCATCGAAAATATCATAGATGACATGCTAGAATTTTACTGGAATTTATTGAGAATATTTCTTATAGAAATATTTCAAAAGCTTGAAATAGGCAGGAATGGTTTTGGAGGGATTTGCCCAATATTTTGAACATGACCATGTGTTAAAACTCATAAATATGGAATAATATATCCACTGAGTTTCCCTAAATTTTCTTAAATATTTTGAAAGCAATAAAAATAACTTTCCTTCATAGGAGACCATTTCTGGCCTCACAGAAAGGCTTTTAAATAAAATAATAAAATAGCTTTTTAAAATAATAATATGGTGGTTTTTGGAAGAAATTTTGATAATAGGTTTTAAATAAAGTAATTGGTGCAAAAGAAATTCCCTAAATTGAGGACTCGTAGTACAAACCTCATCTCATGGGTTTGAAAGGTTAATTCAAAGAAATGCTTTTTAGTGAAAATAATATTTGGTGAAAATAAATATTTGTCCTAAACACATGGCATGATCATTAGGCAGGAGATCATGGGATTAGAAGTTGATTTGGGGGATGGCAAGAATTAGTGGGGAGCAATCAAATGCTTCCAAGGAAACAGGCAAACAATAGTCACTTCAAGCATCACAAGCATTCACAAAAAAAATTAATTGGTCCTGAATTTTGAAATAAGTTTATTAGTCAGGAAAGACAAAAAATAGGGTGTTACACCCAGCGGTACTACCGCCAAGCTTGAGCGGTACTACCGCTAGGCTGAGACAAAGATACGGTAGTAGAAATACTACTACCGAGCCTACCACCGCTGGAAATGTATTCGCAAAAAGTCCGACGAAGTACAACCGCTCAGAGAGGGAGGTACTACCATCCCCAAGCGGTATTAATGCTCAACTGGAATGGTACTACCGCTCAGCTAGCGGTACTACCTCTCATCTGGAGTGGTACTACTGCTAGCGAGCGGTACTACCGCTGGACCCTTTGCAAATGCTGGGAAAGACCGAGCGGGTGCTCCATTACCGCAAAGAGAAGGTGGTGGAAAGAAAATGTGCAAGCGTGTGAGTTGATTCCACCCAAACTTTTCCGACGCGGACCCCCTCCTAGTAGTACGACATTCCTACTACTCAACACTACCAAAGAGAACCGTAGGAAACACCGTGCTCCAACAACACCGAGGGGCGACGAATCATCTTGTGCCCCATGATGTATTATCTGAAATGCTCAATGCACACGATTAGTCCGCAGAGGTGTTGTCATCAATCACCAAAACTACTTAGAACAAAATATGCCCTAAAAATCTCCCCCTTTTTGGTGGATTGATGAAAACACCGTATTTGCACAAAAACATATTAATGAAAACATAGACATGTGAGCATAAAGATAAAGGCACAAGATAAATGTTCTCACAGGCTAAGTACATAGAGAGACTATAGAGATAATAGAAGGATATCATATGTCCCACACCATATGACGAAGAGTCTTCACACACATAATAAGATATCCAACAGACTAAAACCAACCAAGTTCAGAAAAGAAAGACTCAAACACGAACGGAAAAACCAAAGGCAAACCTCTAACACTCTCTCCCCCTTTGGCATCAGTACACCAAAAAGGTAGAGAGGACGCGAACACAGGTGGTGGCTCATTCATCCTCAGCAGACACATCCATAGCGTCCTCATCGTCCTCATCATCCTCATGTTGCTCCTCGTGATCAGACCCCGCTACATCTTCTTAGTCAGACACCTCCTGATCAGACCCATCCCACTTGTAGTCTCTAGCCTGCATCCAGGCAGCCTCTAGAGTGATGACATCCTCAGAACCACTAGAGACGTGCACATCAAGCATCCTCAAGAGGTGCTTATCCCGCTGACGGTTGTAATTCTGAGCCACATGAGTTAGATACTGTCCTTTTGCCTGCATGCAAAACAAGGTCCTCATCTGGTCCTTCAGGGACCCCAACTGTTCCTTTAGCTTCTTGGCCCAAGATGGCTCAGCAGAAGAACGGGTCCGTGAAGCAGGGCCGCGACAGCCCCAGCAGCAGCAGGCTCCTCCTCAGTCTCCATATGAGCAGTAGAACATGAAGTGGAGGTGTTGGCCCATTTGTCTTTCTGGCACAGTTTGATGGGATCATGGCTGAAGAACTCTATGTGTGCAGGAAAGGCCCTGCCAGGAAAGGTCTCAACCCATTTAGTCTTGATGTAGTAAAACAAGTAAGACCCATAGATGGGAACCCTACGGTTGTATATGGCCATCTAAAGCTCGCAAAACATCACATTGGGGATATCGAGTGGTCCATTGGACTGTGTTCGTCCTGCCTCACACATCAGGAGCATGTCCGCCAGATAGGAGTGAGTCTTTGTTACCAAGCCGAGGGAGCAGAGTGTTGCGAAATACCCGATGCATGATATCCAAGAAGGGAATGAGCACACCCTTCCTGACATAGAAAGGCATCAGCTTGTTCTTGGGGGTGGTATCAGGGTTGCGATGAGGGCGCAGGCCAACAAGGTTATCCAGCCGAGCGAAATTGATCCTCAAAAGCTTCATGAACTCAACCCAAGAGCCAGTCATCTTCTCGCCATGAGTCATCCAGGTCAAAGAGAGATTCTCATCATTATGGAAGAAGACAGAGACATAGAATTGATCCACTACCTCTGGGTCAAAGTCACAGTGAGAAGTGATGATATCCTCAATACCCAGCAGCTCAATCATACTCAAGGCCTCTCCAAAATATGCATTATCCTTCGGGAGATGATTGAGATCAATCCACTGCACTGGAACAAATTTGTTCTTCTTAGTCAGGACGACATCTTGATAGATCATGAGTTGTTGCTTGGTCCAGAACATCTCACTGCCCGTGAACATCTCCCTCTCATTGACATAAGGATTTTGCTTTCGGCACCGCGCAAACTCCTTGATAGGCGTAGTGTCATAGTCAATGGTGGACTCCTTGTCCTTTGATACCGTCTTCTTGAAGTTACACTTCACCGGATTGGAACCTTCCGGTTCTTCAGTGTTGTGGTACCTCTTGGACTCGGTGTTGCGAACTGGGTTGGAACGACGGGAGCCACCACCTGAGACACGCAACAAAAACACGCGAAAACGATAAGAGAAGTCATGGCAACATCCAGAACATAGGAGAAAACACAAATGAAACCAAGTATGAGAGAGCATAGGAAGCAAAGCATGCGCGAGCGGTAGTACCGCTCGGTCAGGGCGGTAGTACCGTGTGCTAGCGGTAGTACTGCACGAGGCAGGGCGGTAGTACCGCGTGGTTACAGATCTGGAGGAACAAGACATGGATCTAACCACAAAGCTGCAGATTTAAAATCATAAGTGATCAAAACTATGCAGATCCTATGCAACAACGCAAATAAAGGCACTTCCCACTATCTCTCCTCCTATCCATGAGCGAGACAAATCATGCCACAATAATGAAGCCAATACATCTAGCCCCTAACCCTAGAACCAAGAACATCAACACAACAAAAGGTGGATAGGGGCAGTACCAGAGTCCATGGCACACGGAGGAGGAACGGGGAGGAGGGGCAATCCCTCCAACTTGAACGGGAGGAGAAGCACCGCGGAGGAAGATAAAATCTAAGGGAACTCAAGGTAGAGAGGGAGAGATCCACGAAGAAGAAACAAATGGGGCAAAGAAAAACTGACCACTCTCTTTATATACCCCGAGGGCACGGGTAGGGAGGTAGTACCGCTCGGGCCAAGCGGTAGTATCGCTTGACACGTTAGTACCGTTCATGCCCTAGCGGTAGTACCGCTTGAGTCGTAGTGGTAGTACCGCTCGGGTCATGGCGGTAGTACCGCTCGAGGCGGCAGTACCGCTCCCCAGAGGCGATACAAACCCTAGCCCTTAGTCAGCGGTAGTATCGCCAGGGTCATTGCGGTATTACCGCTCGGATCATCGCGGTAATACCGCTCCCCCTGGCGGTAGTACCGATCCCCCTAGCGGTAGTACCGTTTCCCCCGAGTGGTAGTACCGCTCCAGAACATACATAAAAATTCCAAAAATTGCCAAACCAGCGAGAAAACACCACGGACACATACCAGTGAGTACCGGAGAAAAGACACAAGCAAAATATACTGACTGGCAATATTATAACCCTCCTTTACCAGGAGGGAGGGGGCAGTGTCTCATACGTCCATTTTGCATCAAGCTTTCATGTTGATATTTATTGCTTTTTGGGCTGTTATATTACTTTGTGGTACCATATTTATGCCTTTTCTCTC
The DNA here is from genome assembly GCF_904849725.1 of Hordeum vulgare subsp. vulgare. Lineage (NCBI taxonomy): Eukaryota > Viridiplantae > Streptophyta > Magnoliopsida > Poales > Poaceae > Hordeum > Hordeum vulgare. The sequence continues at coordinate 292,021,831 of NC_058520.1, read as the reverse complement.
TTATTTTGCAAGGTTTATTTGAAGAGTGAGAATTCAGGCAGCTGGAATTCTGGACTGAAAAAGGAGCAAATCTTAGTCCACTATTCTGCACATCTCCAAATGCCCTAAAAATTTACGTGGAATTTTTTGGGATTATATAAAAAATACTGGGCTAAAAAGTACCAGAGGGGGGCTACCAGGGCGCCACAAGCCCTGTCACCGCCACCCTCCCCCTGGTGGGCTCCCTGACGGCCCACTGGCCCCCCTCTTTTGCTATATGAAGGGTTTCGTTCCATAAAAAATCACTCGGGAGCTTTTTCGTGGTTTTGCCGCCGCCACGAGGCGATATTTGAGCAGATCCAATCTAGAGCTCCGACAGGATGATCCTGCCGGGGAAACTTCCCTCCCGGAGGGGGAAATCGTCGCCATCGTCATCACCAACACTCCTCTTGTCGGAGGGGAGGCATCTTCATCAACATCTTCATCAGCACCATCTCCTCTCCAATCCCTAGTTCATCTCTTGTAACCAATCTTCGTCTCGCGACTCCGATTGGTACTTGTAAGGTTGCTAGTAGTGTTGATTACTCTTTGTAGTTGATGCTAGTTGGATTACTTGGTGGAAGAGTTTATGTTCAGATCCTTGATGCTATTCATTACACCTCTGATCATGATTATGATTATGCTTTGTGAGTAGTTACTTTTGTTCCCGAGGACATGGGATAAGTCATGCTGATAATAGTCATGTGAATTTGATATTCGTTCGGTATTTTGATATGTTCTATGTTCTTTTTCCTCTAGTGGTGTTATGTGAACGTCGACTACATAACACTTCACCATAATTGGGCCTAGAGGAAGGCATTGGGGAGTAGTAAGTAGATGATGGGTTGCTGGAGTGACAGAAGCTTAAACACCAGTCTATGCGTTGCTTCGTGAGGGACTGATTTGGATCCACTAGTTTAATGCTATGGTTAGACTTTGTCTTAATTCTTCTTTTGTAGTTGCGGATGCTTGCGAGAGAGGTTAATCTTAAGTGGGATGCTTGTACAAGTAAGGGCAGTACCCAAGCGCCAGTCCACCCACATATCAAACTATCAAAGTATCGAACGCGAATCATATGAACATGATGAAACTAGCATGACAGAAATTCCCGTGTGTCCTCGAGAGCATTTTTCCTCCTGTAAGACTTTGTTCAGGCTTATCCCTTGCTACAAAAGGGATTGGGCCACTTGCTGGACCGTTGCTACTACTTGTTACTTGTTACTTTTCGCTTGCTACGTTTCACCTCACTACACCATCACTTGTTACCGCTACTTTCAGTGCTTGCAGTTATTACCTTGCTGAAAACTATTTATCAGAGCCTTCTGCTCCTCGTTGGGTTCGACACTCTTACTTATCGAAAGGACTACGATTGAGCCCCTATACTTGTGGGTCATCAAAACTCTTTTCTGGCGCCGTTGCCGGGGAGTGAAGCGCCTTTGGTAAGTGGAAATTGGTAAGAAAACATTTATATACTGTGCTGAAATTTATTGTCACTTGTCACTATGGAAACTGTTCCTTTGAGGAGTTTGTTCAGGGTTTCTTCACCACGAACGGAAGCACGAGGAGTTGTTCCTCAACCTGAGGTACCTACTGAAAATATCTTTGATGAAATTCCTTCGGGTATACTTGAGAAACTGCTAGCTAATCCTTCCACAGGAGATGGATCTTCACATCTAGACTTGCATGTGATCTATGTAGATGAAATTTGCGGTTTATTTAAGCTTGCAGGTTTGCCCGAGGATGAGGTAAGGAAGAAATTCTTTCCTTTATCTTTGAAGGATAAGGCGTTGACATGGTATAGGCTATGTGATGATACTAGATCATGGGGCTACAATCGGTTGAAATTGGAATTTCATCAAAAGTTTTATCCTATGCATTTAGTACATCGTGATCGGAACTTTATTTATAACTTTTGGCCTCGTGACAGGGAAAGCATAGCACAAGCTTGGGGGAGGCTTAAATCAATGCTATATTCATGCCCCAATCATGAGCACTCGAGGGAAATCATCACTCCAAACTTTTATGCTCGGCTTTCTCATGAAGACCGTACCATGCTTGTCACTTCTTGTACCGGTTATTTTATGAAGAAGGATATTGACCACAAGTGGAATTTATTGGAAAGAATCAAACGCAACTCTGAAGATTGGGAGTTGGAGGAAGGTAAGGAGTCAGGTATGAATTGCTAAACCTCACGTGAAAGACAAGCACGGACCTATAGTTGGCCTGCCCGTTGTTTCTGTTAAGATAGGAGATCATTGTTACCATGGTTTATGTGATATGGGAGCTAGTGTTAGTGCAATACCCCGTTCTCTATATGATGAAATCAAAGATGAGATTGCACCTGCTGAGTTAGAACCCATCGATGTCACTATTACACTAGCTAATAGAGACACTATCTGCCCTCTGGGAATTGTGAGAGACGTAGAAGTCCTGTGTGGTAAGACGAAGTATCCTACTGATTTCCTCGTCCTTGGTACTGCACAAGATAGCTTTTCTCCCATCATATTTGGTAGACCCTTTCTCAACACTGTCGATGCTCACATTGATTGCATTAAGCAGACTGTCACAGTTATTTTCGAGGGTGTGTCTCATGAATTTAACTTCTCCAAGTTTGGAAGACGACCCCATGAAAAAGAGTCATCTGGAAGGGATGAAATTATTGCTCTTGCCTCTATTGTCGTACCTCCTACGGATCCTTTAGAGCAATATCTGCTTGAGCATGAAAATGATATGCATATGGAGGAGAGAGATGAGATAGATAAAATTGTCTTAGAACAATATCCTATTCTCAAGAATAATATGCCTGTTGAACTGCTTGGGGATCCTCCCCCACCAAAGAGTGATCCTGTGTTCGAGCTTAAATAGTTGCCTGATACTCTTAAGTATGCCTATCTTGATGAGAAGGAGATATATCCTGTTATTATTAGTATGCCTATCTTGATGAGAAGGAGATATATCCTGTTATTATTAGTACTCTCCTCTCAGAGCATGAAGAGAAGAACTTACTAAGAACTCTGAGGAAGAACCGTGCTGCTATTGGATTTACTCTTGATGATCTTAAGGGTATTAGTCCTACTCTATGCCAACACAAGATTAAAACTGATCCTGACTTCAAACCTGTTGTTGATCATCAAAGGAGATTGAATCCTAAGATGAAAGAGGTCGTTAGAAAAGAAATATTAAATCTTCTGGAAGAAGGAATCATTTATCCTGTTACTCATAGTGATTGGGTAAGTCCAGTACATTGCGTACCTAAGAAGGGAGGTATCACCGTCGTTCCTAATGATAAGGATGAACTAATCCCACAAAGGATTATTACTGGCTATAGGATGTTGATAGACTTCCGGAAACTGAACAAGGCAACCAGGAAAGATCATTATCCTTTGCCGTTTATCGACCAAATGCTAGAAAGGCTATCCAAACACACACACTTCTGCTTCCTAGACGATTTTTCAGGTTTCTCGCAAATACCTGTTGCACAATCTGATCAGGAGAAAACCACTTTCACCTTCCCCTTCGGTACCTTTGCTTATAAACGTATGCCTTTTGGCTTATGGAATGCACCTTCCACTTTTCAAAGATGTATGATGGCTATATTCTCTAACTTTTGTGAACAGATTGTTGAGGTTTTCATGGATGACTTCTCCGTTTACGGGTCTTCCTTTGATGATTGCCTCAGCAACCTTGATCGAGTCTTGCAGAGATGCGAAGATACCAACCTCGTCTTGAATTGGGAGAAGTGCCACTTTATGGTTAATGAAGGCATCGTCTTAGGACACAAAATCTCTGAAAGAGGCATTGAAGTTGATAAGGCTAAGGTTGATGCAATTGAGAAAAAGCCTTGCCCCACAGATATCAGAGGTATACGAAGTTTCCTAGGTCATGCTGGTTTCTATAGAAGGTTCATTAAAGACTTCTCTAAGATTTCTAGGCCTCTTACCAACCTCTTGCAGAAGGATGTTCCTTTTGTTTTTGATGAGGATTGTGAGGAAGCTTTCGAAATACTTAAGAAGGCTTTGATAACCGCACCTATTGTTCAACCACCTGACTGGAACTTGCCCTTTGAAGTCATGTGCGATGCTAGTGATTATGCTGTTGGTGTTGTTCTAGGACAAAGAGTTGACAAGAAGTTGAATGTCATTCACTACGCTAGTAAAACTCTAGACAGTGCCCAAAGAAACGATGCCACTATGGAGAAGGAATTTTTAGCAGTCGTGTTTGCATGTGAAAAGTTCAGATCTTATATAGTTGACTCCAAAGTCACTATTCACTCTGATCATGCAGCTATTAAGTACCTTATGGAGAAGAAGGACGCTAAGCCTAGGCTGATCAGATGGGTTCTCCTGCTACAGGAATTTGATTTGCACGTCATTGATCGAAAGGGTTCTGATAACCCTGTAGCAGATAACTTGTCTAGGCTAGAGAATGTCCTTGATGACCCACTACCTATTGATGACAGCTTTCCTGATGATCAATTAAATGTCACTCGCACTTCACATAGTGCATCGTGGTATGTTGATTACGCAAACTATATCGTAGACAAATACATACCACCCAGTCTCACCCATCAGCAAAAGAAGAAATTCTTCTTTGATTTGAGACACTACTTTTGGGATGATCCTCACCTTTATAAGGAAGGAGTAGATGGTGTTATTAGATGTTGTGTACCTGAACATGAATAGGTATAGATCTTGCAGAAGTGTCATTCCGAAGCCTACGGAGGACACCACGCTGGAGATAGAACTGCCCATAAGGTATTGCAATTAGGTTTCTATTGGCCCACTATCTTCAAGGATGCCCGTAAGTTTGTCTTGTCTTGTAACGAATGCCAAAGAATAGGGAATATCAGTAAGCGTCAGGAAATGCCTATGACTATTCACTTGTCATTGAACCATTTGATGTCTGGGGCTTTGATTATATGGGACCCTTCCCGAGTTCCAATGGGTACACTCACATCTTAGTTGCTGTGGATTACGTCACTAAGTGGGTAGAGGCTATCCCCACTAAAAATGCTGATCACCACACCTCTATTAAGATGCTTAAAGAAGTCATTTTCCCAAGATTTGGAGTCCCTAGATATCTGATGATTGATGGCGGTTCACACTTCATTCATGGTGTTTTCCGCAAGATGCTCGCTAAGTATGATGTCAACCATAGAGTTGCATCTCCTTATCATCCTCAGTCTAGTGGTCAAGTGGAGTTGAGTAATAGGGAGATCAAATTGATCCTACAAAAGACCGTCAATAGATCTCGAAAGAATTGGTCTAGCAAACTTGACGAGGCACTATGGGCTTATAGGACTGCTTATAAGAATCACATGGGCATGTCACCGTATAAAATGGTTTACGGTAAGGCCTGTCATTTACCTCTTGAGCTGGAACACAAAGCTTATTGGGCAATCAAAGAGCTCAACTTTGATTTCAAACTTGCCAGTGAGAAGCGGTTGTTTGATATCAGCTCGTTAAATGAATGGAGGGCCTGGGCATATGAGAATGCCAAGTTGTTCAAGGAAAAGGTTAAGAGATGGCACGATAAACGAATACAAAAACGAGAGTGCAATGTAGGTGATTATGTCGTGCTATAAAATTCTCGTTTTAGATTCTTCGCAGGCAAGCTTCTCTCTAAATGGGAAGGTCCTTACGTTATCGAGGAAGTATATCGTTCCGGTGCCATCAAAATCAATAACACGGAACGAAATTTTCCTAGAGTGGTAAATGGGCAAAGAATCAAGCATTAGATCTCTGGTACTCCAATAAATGTTGAGACCAATATCTTCAATGTCATAACTCCAGAGGAGTACATAAGGGATGTTTATCAGCCTGTTTCAGACCCTGAAAACAAAGAGGTATCTGTTTCGGTAAGAAATTGGACTCGCATGCTTTTCCAATAGGAAATTTACTCCGTTTTGGATTTTTTGGAAAATTAGAAAAATAAAAAGCAGTCCGGAGAGCGCACGAGGCGGCCACAAGCTTGGCCACCGCCACCTACCCCCCTGATGGCGGAGGGAGGGCTTGTGGGCACCTCGTGTGCCTCCCGGACTTCGTTTTCTTGCGGAGAACTCCTTCTCGTCCAGAAAAAATCAATACATATTCGCGTGAAGGTTTTGATCTCCGTATCGCGTAGTCTTCCTCTGTTTCCGTTTCGAGCATGTTTCTGTGGCAGATCTAGATCATCATGACTTCCCCAAACGCTCCTAAGGACCAGATCTTCGAGAAGGTCATCAATCCCTACCTCATGGAAGTGCTGAAACACCCTTAATCTATCAAGATGAGTGAGGGGATGTTGCACATCTGTGATGTTGAGGGGCCTAAGAAGACCGGAAGCATGGAGATGAGGCTCGAAGCAATGGAGCAACAAGTCTTCAAGTGCCAAGGGATGGTGGAGCGTGGACTCAACGCCAACCACATGATTATCACGGAGTTCACCAGCAATCACAAGATGGATGCCATTGACATTGGGAAACACCTCTCCAGGCTCTATGACAGGGTTGATCGACTTGAGGGCCAGATCTATGACCTGCAGAACCAAAACTGTGAGTATGAGTATAGATTTAAATCAATAAGGTTGGCTGCAGATTTGAGGATTCCTGCGACTCGTTCATCCTACCATGATGGAGCACCTACGCCTTGGAAGACGGAGGATCAGACTGCTTCAACAACTCCACCACCATCACCACCAAAGGAAGACAATTAAGCATTGGTATGGGCAATCCCCTTGGTTTCTGCCAAGCTTGGGGGATTTGCCCTGGTATCGTATCACCTTTATATCTTTTGCTTTTACCTTTGCTTTAGTTCTTTCCTTTTCAGTTTTTATTTCTTCTCTTAGAGGAATAAGTCTTTACTGTTTAGTTTGAGTCTTTTGCTTTTGTCTCTCCCCCGATGTATTCGAGCTCACGAGCTATATAATAAAGAGTATCTTAGTCGAGGGCTTTGCTTTGTGCCATGATCAAAAGTATGAAAAGAACGATAGCATGAAAGATCATGAGACGATCTTATGGAAAGTGATAACTTCACATATGACACGTATGATGATTGAAACTCGTTGAGAATTAATCAACATAGACCTCAGTCATTGTTGCAATTAATAAGAAGTAATAAGGAAAGAGAGGTTCACATATAAATATATCATCTTAGACACTTTTTACAATTGTGAGCACTCACCAAACTATTACATGCTTAGAAGTAGATGTTGGACAAGGAAGACAACATAATGAATTGTGTTTGCTTGATTCCAAACAATGTTATATGATTAGAGATCCCTTAGCATGTGACGATTGCTTCCACCTCATATTAGCCAAAACTCCCGCACCAAGTAGAGATGCTACTTGTGCATCCATAAACCTTCAACCCAGTTTTGCCATGAGAGTCCACCATACCTACCTATGGATTGAATAAGATCCTTTAAGTAAGTTGTCATCGGTGCAAGCAATAAAAATTGCTCTATAATATGTATGATCTATTAGCATGTGGAAAATAAGCTTTGTACGAACCTGTGATGAGGAAGACATAAAAGCAACAGACTGCATAATAAAGTTCTTTATCACAGGAGGCAATATAAAGTGATGTTCCTCCGCACTAAGAGGACACTCATTCAAACCTCAAAAGCGCATGACAACCTCTGCTTCCCACTGCGAAGGGCCTATCTTGTACCTTTACGTTTTCCCCTTCTAAGAGTCATGGTGATCTTCACCAATTCCCTATTTTTGCCTTTGTCTTGGCTACCGTCACATGCTTGGGAGAGATCTATATTCTTATATCAACTTGGAGTTGAGTACTTCTACTTTATTATTGTTGACTTTACCATTGAGGTAAACCGTTGGGAGGCAAAACTATAAGCCCCTATCTTCCTCTATGTCCAGCTGAAACTTTGACACCAAGAGTACCACGTGAGTTGTAACAATTGTGGAAAATAAAAGAGTTGATTTAGTATGTGGGTTTGCCTTACAAGCTCTTATTTGACTCTTTCTGATGTTGTGATAAATTGCAATTTCTTCAATGACTTTGGACAGTTGTTGGTTACTTCTCGGTAAGGTTTTTGCTTCATGCTTTGCTTTGTGAAGGAATTGTTACTTTACCTTAAGAATCTTTACGATGTATTACTGTCCTATGTGTGATCATGATGCCCTCATGTCCGTATTATGTTTTATCGACACCTTCGTCCCTCAACATGTGGACATGTTTATGGAACTTGGTTTTCGCTTGAGGACAAGCAAGGTCTAAGCTTGGGGGAGTTGATACGTCCATTTTGCATCACGCTTTCATGTTGATATTTATTGCTTTTTGGGCTGTTATATTACTTTGTGGTACCATATTTATGCCTTCTCTCTCTTATTTTGCAAGGTTTATTTGAAGAGGGAGAATTCAGGCAGCTGGAATTCTGGACTGAAAAAGGAGCAAATATTAGTCCACTATTCTGCACATCTCCAAATGCCCTGAAAAGTTACGTGGAATTTTTTGGGATTATATAAAAAATACTGGGCTAAAAAGTACCAGAGGGGGGCTACCAGGGCGCCACAAGCCCTGCCACCGCCACCCCCCTGGTGGCGGAGGGCAAGCTTGTGGGCTCCCTGACGGCCCACTGGCCCCCCTCTTCTGCTATATGAAGGGTTTCGTTCCAGAAAAAAATCAATCGGGAGCTTTTTCGTGGTTTCGCCGCCGCCACAAGGCGGAACTTGAGCAGATCCAATCTAGAGCTCCGGCAGGATGATCTTCTCGGTGAAACTTCCCTCCCAGAGGGGGAAATCGTCACCATCGTCATCACCAACACTCCTCTCGTCGGAGGGGAGGCATCTTCATCAACATCTTCATCAACACCATCTCCTCTCCAATCCCTAGTTCATCTCTTGTAACCAATCTTCGTCTCGCGACTCCGATTGGTACTTGTAAGGTTGCTAGTAGTGTTGATTACACTTTGTAGTTGATGCTAGTTGGATTACTTGGTGGAAGAGTTTATGTTCAGATCCTTGATGCTATTCATTACACCTCTGATCATGATTATGATTATGCTTTGTGCGTAGTTAGTTTTGTTCCTGAGGCATACTTGGGCCTAGAGGAAGGCATTAGGGAGTAGTAAGTAGATGATGGGTTGCTGGAGTGACAGAAGCTTAAACCCCAGTCTATGCGTTGCTTCGTGAGGGGCTGATTTGGATCCACTAGTTTAATGCTATGGTTAGACTTTGTCTTAATTCTTCTTTTCTAGTTGCGGATGCTTGCGAGAGAGGTTAATCTTAAGTGGGATGCTTGTCCAAGTAAGGGCAGTACCCAAGCGTCGGTCCACCCACATATCAAACTATCAAAGTAACGAACGTGAATCATATGAACATGATGAAACTAGCATGACAGAAATTCCCGTGTGTCCTCGGGAGCGTTTTTCCTCCTGTAATACTTTGTTCACGCTTGTCCCTTGCTACAAAAGGGATTGGTCCACTTGCTGCACCGTTTCTACTACTTGTTACTTGTTACTTTTCACTTGCTACGTTTCACCTCACTACACCATCACTTGTTACCGCTACTTTCAGTGCTTGCAGTTATTACCTTGCTAAAAACCGTTTATCAGAGCCTTCTGCTCCTCGTTGGGTTTGACACTCTTACTTATCGAAAGGACTACGACTGATCCCCTATACTTGTGGGTCATCAGTGTCCGGAGCCACCTATGTTTGAGACAAAAGGTATGACACCGCGAAGAATTATCCTTGGGTTCATGACCAATGTTCATCCTTGAAGCACAACTGCCATCAATAATGGACAATGTGAAATATTTGATCGATTTATGCATAATGGGGGTAGGGAAAGTTCATTGAGAGAACAACACTCCCCCTATGTCCATGCCTACACCTAGAACGAGATATAATGCAGAATGAGGTGCAGAGTGCCTAGTTTCAATCCACATTACTTGAATAAATGACATTTAGCTCATGACTTAACTCCCGGAACCTTGCTTCATCTAGGGGCTTATTGAAAATATCTACAAGTTGCTCTTCAGTGTTGATGAAGTGAACCTCAATATCACCACGCTTGATATGGTCACAAATGAAGTGATGACAAATATCAATGTGCTTGGTCTTGCTATGTTGCACCGGATTGAGGGAAATCTTGATAGCACTTTGATTGTCACATAGAAGAGGCACTTTGTCACAAGTGACATCGTAATCCTTTAAAGTTTGCCTCATCCATAGCAACTATGCACAACAACTCGCAGCTGCAACATACTCAGCTTCGGTGGAAGACAATGAGACAAAGTTCTGCTTCTTTGAAGACCAACTTACCAGCGAACGAGCAAGAAATTGACATCCTCCAGAAGTTGACTTCCTCTCCACACAGTCTCCTGCCCAATCTGAGTGAGAATAGCCCACTAGGTTGAAGCTTGCTCCTTTGGGATACCATAGGCCAAAGTTTGGGGTATGAGCCAAATATCGAAAGATTCGTTTGACAGCCATTAAATGGCTTTCCTTTGGTGCAGATTGAAACCATGCACAAATCCCTACACTCAACATGATATCTGGTCTAGATGCACAAAGGTAAAGAAGGGATCCAATCATGCAGCAATATAACTTTTGATCCACTACTTTACCATTGGAATCACTGTCAAGTTTGCATCTGGTTGGCATGGGAAACTTGACCGGCTTGACGTCCTATAGATCGAACCTCTTGAGCATGTATTGGGTGTACTTGGCTTGTTTGATGAAGGTTCCTTCTAAACCTTGTTTAATCTCGAACCCGAGGAAGAACTTCAACTCACCCATCATTGACATCTCAAATTTCTCGGTCATTAGTGCAACAAAATCTTCATTGAAAGATTCGTTAGGGGAACCAAAAATAATATCATCAACATATATTTGGCATATGAACAAATCCCCTATGAGCTTCTTGGTAAAGAGAGTGGGATCAATCTTCCCAATTTCAAACCCACGATCTTGTAACAACTCGGTAAGGTACTCCTACCACGCACGTGGGGCTTGTTTAAGGCCATAGAGTGCCTTATTAAGTTTATATACATGATTGGGGAGCTTGGGATGTTCGAATCCCGGGGGTTGTTTGACATATACCAACTCATTTACAGGACCATCAAGAAAAGCACTTTTCTCATCCATTTGTTGTAATTTCAAATCATGATGAGATGCAAATGCAAGCATCATGCGAATAGATTTTAGACGAGCAACAGGGGCAAAGGTTTCACCGTAGTCGATACCCTCGACTTGGGAGTAGCCTTGAGCGACCAATCTCGCCTTGTTTCGAACCACAATCCCATTGGCATCTTGCTTGTTTCTGAAGATCCATTTGGTCTGAATGACATTATGTTCCTCCTTTGGTCTTGGCACTAATTTCCAGACTTCATTACGCTCGAAGTTGTTTAGTTCTTCATGCATGGCCATAAGCCAATCCTCATCATCGAGCGCTTCCTGTACCTATTGAGGTTCACAATATGAAACAAACACGTGATGCCCATAAAAATTTTCAATTTGTTGACTAGTGGATACTCTCCTTTCTAAGCTTCCAACCATGTTCTTCATAAGATGTGGTTTGACTCTCAGCTTGGATGCTATCTTGGTTGTGCGACGCTCCAAGAGTTCCGCGCTTGTTAATTGGGGAGCATCAACTTGATCATGTTGCTTGGCTTTGAGTTTTGATCCTGCCTTGGCACCGCGACCCCTCTTAGGTGTTGCAGTAGGAAATTGAGAAGCAGTATCCTGATTAACTTGATTTTCGTCTTGAGCAGGCTCACTGGTTTGTTCTTGATCTTGTGGGTGCTCTTGATCTTGATCTTGTGGTTCCACTTGATCTTGATCTTGAGCAGATTCAGAACCTTCTGTAAGCACTTGGACATCATGTGGTGCATCACCATCTTCGAGTGGTTGATCTTGCCCTTGATCCTGTTCAGCTGGTTGAGGGTCTTCTCTTTGTTCATCGGAAGCGTGTGGGGCTAGCAAGGGTGACTGCTCCACTTGAGTAGATCATTGTCCTTCTCCTTCGGGCACAAGGGGTTCCTCAATGGGGAGTATTTGACCAATCCCCATTCTTCTTATGGCTTGGGGAGGAATTTCATCACTTACATCACAAAGACCACTTTGCTCCACTTGGGAGCCATTATTTTCATCAAACTCCATGTTACATGTCTCCTCGATGAGCCCGGTTGACTGGTTGAGGACACGGTAATCATGAGAGTTTGTGGCATACCCAACAAAAATGCCCTCTTGTGCTCTAGAATAAAATTTAGATAAACGTGCACCTTTCTTGACAATGAAACACTTACAACCGAATACCCTGAAGTACTTGAGGTTGGGTTTGTTTCCAGTGAGAATCTCATATGGGGTCTTGTTCAAGCCTTTGAGGATATAGAGCCGATTGGATGCATGACATGATGTGTTGATGGCTTTGGCCCAAAAGTTATACAGAGATTTCAATTCCGCCATCATTGTTCTTGTCGCGTCCATCAACGTCCGGTTATTCTTCTCCACCAAACCATTTTGTTTAGGGGTGTATGGTGCTGAATATTGATGCTTGATTCCCTCATTGCTAAGAAACTCATCCAAGGTGTAGTTCTTGAACTCGGTGTCGTTGTCACTTCTAATCATCAAAATCTTTGCTTCATGTTGACGTTGTGCTTCATTAGCAAAGTTGATGATAGTTTGTTGAGTCTCACTCTTCCTCTTGAAAAAATATAACCAAGTGTATCTCGAGTAATCATCAACAATCACCAAGCAGTACTTTCTGTCCCCAAGACTATCAAAAGATGGAGGGCCAGAGAGATCCATATGAAGGAGATCCAACGACCACTTAGTGTAAATGAGAGTCGTGGGACGATAAGCAGTCTCGTGAATCTTCCCTTCAATACAAGCACTGCAAGCACGATCTCTGGCAAAACTCACATTCGTTAGTCCACGAACATGGTCCCCTTTGAGGAGACTTTGCAAAGATCTCATATTGACATGGGCTAGTCGGTGATGCCAAAGCCAACCCACATCAACTTTAGCCATTAGACAAGTTGCAGTCTTAGTGGGTCGCTGTGAAAAGTTCACGACATAAAGACCATTTTCGACATATCCAACATAGGCTACTTTAAGAGTCTTGCTCCACAAAAGGATCACAGTATCAAGATTAAGGAATGTGGAAAAACCCATAATTACAAGTTGACGAATAGAAAGTAAATTGTAAGCAAGGGACTCAACAAGCATGATCTTCTCACTAGATAAATCTTGAGAGATGACCACCTTACCAAATCCCAATACCTTGGACGTTGAAGCATCAGCAAATTGGACATGGGTGCACATAGATGGGGTAGGATGGACGTCCACCACTAAGTCCTTGCTTCCGGTCATATGATTTGTTGCTCCACTATCGAGCAACCATGAGACCCCACCGGAAGCAAACTCCTGCTATAGATCAAGGCTTGGTTTTAGGTACCAGTTTTTGAATGGGTCCTTTGATGTTAGAAACAAGGGTCTTGGGAACCCAAATAGCCCATTCAATGAACTCATAATAAGAACCAACAATTGTGGCATAAACATGCCTATCACCAGCACGACATAAAACATAAGAGGGATCAAATTTGTCGTCTCTGTTGGTAGGGATGGTTTTGCCCTTCTTGACAATACCATCATCTACGTTGTTCATGTTCTCCTTTTGAGTCCCTTCGCCCTCTTTGACAAAGATGTTTATGAGGGTAAGAGAATGCTTATTCCTATTCTTCCTTTTATTTTTCGGCTTGGATGTAAATCAAAAGGTTGTTTAGGTTCTTCTCACCTTGGATGCATGACACAAGGCCCTTCTCAAGTTGATCCTTCAACATAGCATTTTCCTCCACAAGATGTACATGCTCACAACAAGGGTTAGTTGCACAAGCATTATCAATTAGAACAAAGGGGCGACAGGTATAGGTCTCCTTGGTAAGTTTTTCTTGGAGTTGATCATGAGACTCTTTCTGGGAGAAAAGAGCACCTTTCAAGACCTTGTGGGCCTTGTCAAGTGTATCAAACTCCTCCTTGAGTCTTTCATGCCCAACCCCAAGTGCAGCCTTTTTAGACTTAAGCACACGTGTAAGGACAATAGCATGATTTAGATCCTTTTGTAATTTAGCACAATCATCGTTGTGTGACTCCTCAAGAGCCAAACAAAGACTCCGCTCTTCTTCTAGAGCAATAGATAATTCAACAATCCCATCGGCATAGTCACGACTATGTCCTTGCATCTCGGAGATAGTCTCCTCATGAGACTCGATGAGGTCACTAGCCTCACCCAATTGTTCCAAAAGAGCAACAAAGTGCTTCTTGGATTCTCCTTTGATTTGACACAGAAATTTGTCAAAATCATGCTCATTAAGTTCCCAACATCACTAACATCAACATGGTTTAACAAAGAAGGAGCAGTAGTGATGGTGGTCTTAATGCTTGGCGTTACCTCATCGATACCTTTGGCCATAAGGCACTTGGCGATGTGGTTATCGTTGGGAGCACCGAAGAAAGACACCTTGGGAGAGGAGGTGGCAATGGCTACAGTAGCCGTTGCCAGTGTATCATCATAGTCATCATCATCGGAGGTGTACTCTTCAAGTGCCACTATACCCTTTGGATGGGGTTTCTAGACAAAGTTGTTCTTGTTTGTGAAAGACTTGGCTTTGTCTTTGCGAATGAGCTTGCCACCGTTGTCTTCCCTCTTCTCATAGGGACACTCTGCCACAAAGTGACTCACATTGCCACAGTTATAGGATGTCCCCAGACGCTGCTTGGTCTTGAACCCACTTGAGTTATTCTTGGAGAAATTGGGCCTTGAGTTTCTCTTGTTGCCCTAGAATTGCCTTGATGTAAGAGCCATGTGCTGGTGATAGGCATACTTCATGTCTTCATGGCAGCCGTCCTCTTCCTCTTCCTCCTCTTCTTCTTCAGAAGCAGCCTTGGCTTTTAAGGCAAGGTTGGGTGAACATGTCTTTGACCGAACGCGAGAAAGAGCATTATGAGAAGTCTTGTTCATGATAGTCATCGCAATGAACTCATCCAACACCTCACTGGAGGACAAGGAGTGGAAATCTGGCCGTTGGCGAATGACGGAGGACATGGTTTTGTTGAATGGCATGATGACCTTGAGAAACTTATGCTTGATCCATGTGTCATCGACATCCTTGCTTCCATGATCCTTGAGGGAAACAACAATATCAGTCACCCTTCGATGGAGATCTCGAGGGTCCTCATCTTCCTTCATCACAAACTCATCGGCCTCATCAAGAACCACTTCATAGTTGGACTGTTGAATGCTTGAGCTTCCCGTGTACAGCACCATGATGTCCTCCCAACAGTCCTTAGCCTAAGTGAAGGGGCGCAAGTGAGGAAGATCTTCAGGAGGCACTGCGGACTGGAGAATGAATAATGCAGAGTGATTATATTGATTGTCCGCTTCTTCTCTTGGAGTGAGGTTGCTCGGGTCATGCAGATAGTAGCGTTGCTCAATGATTCTCCATAAGTTTGTTGACCTGTGATTCAAATGAGACTTAATGGAAAACACCTAGTTAGCAAACTCACGCTTAACAAGCTTAGGAGGAGGACCGAGATAATTGATACGTGGTGTAGGAACCGGTCCTCCATAGACCAGGGGAGGTGGAACCGAGGCATAGGTTCCAGTCCCATTATTGTCGAGAGGGGAAGAAGGTTGCATACCTTTAGCCCCTTGGAGCAATTGGCCTCCGATTCCGTGTTGGCAGGTTTACCAACCAACGCGGGTTTGGGAGAACTTTTAATCCCCTGAAGCAACTCTTTAAACATGGTCTTGACTTCGTTCGTCCAGGACGTCCTAAGGTTGGCCATAGCCGCATTCCAGTCGTCCCTTGTGACCGAAGTCAAGACCACGGCCTCGGGTAGTCCATGGAGTCCCCCCTCATCGTCATCCATACTCTTCGGGTGGTGAAACCCTTAATAAAGAGACGTGGCTCTGATACCAATTGAAAGGATCCATATGGTTGATTAAGGGGGGGGGTGAATAGGCGACTACCAATTTTAATCTTTTCCTAACAAGTTAGGGTTATCAACATAAAAGTTCTCTAAAATAATTACTAGGTGAGCAACCTATATGATGCTTCCTACTATGACCACTAAAGCAAGTAAGAAATACTCTACACCAATAGCATACACAATGTAAAGGTAAGAAATAACCACAAGTGGAACTGATGAAGACGAGGATGTGTTACCGAAGTTCCTTCCCTTTGATAGGAAGTATGTCTTTGTTGGAGCGGTGTGGAGGCACAATGCTCCCCAAGAATCCACTAGGGCCACCGTATTCTCCTCACGCCCTCATACAATGCGAGGTACCGTGATTCCATTATAGGTGCCCTTGAAGGCGGCGACCGAACCTTTACAAACAAGGTTGGGGCTATCTCCACACAAAGCTTGGAGGCTCCCAACAAGACCATGGAGCGTCACCACAATGGAATGTGGCTCCAAGGTGACCTCAACCGTCTAGGGTGCTCAAACACCCAAGAGTAACAAGATCCGCAAGGGATTAGTGCAGGGAATCAATTTTCTCTTGGTGGAAGTGTAGATCTTGGCCTTCTCAACCAATCCCTAGGAAATCAACAAGTTTGATTGGCTAGGGAGAGAGATCGAGCACATGTGAGCTTAGGGAGCAACAATGGAATCTTGGAGGGTCAAAGGTAGGGTTTGTGAGGTAGGTGAACCCTTTATATAGTGGGGGAACAAGTCCAACCGTTACCCCCACTGTCAGCACGCCCCTGACGGTACTACCACTGTCCCTAGCAGTACTACCGCGTGGAGGGAGCGGTACTACTGCAGGCCCCAGCGGTACTACCACCAGGCCTGAGCGGTACTGCCACTAGGCTGACACAAAGCCATGGTAGTAGAAATACTACTACCGAGCCTACCACCGCTGGAAAAGTATTCGCAAAAAGTCCGACGAAGTACAACCGCTCAGAGAGGAAGGTACTACCGTCCCCAAGCGGTACTACCGCTCAACTGGAACGGTATTACCTCTTAGCTTGAGCGGTACTACTGCTGGACCCTTTGCAAATGCTGGGAAAGACCGAGCGTGTGCTCCATTGCCGCAAAGAGAAGGTGGTGGAAAGAAAATGTGCGCATGTGTGAGTTGATTCCACCCAAACCTTTCCGACGCGAACCCCCTCTTAATAGTACGGCTTTCCTACTACTCAACACTACCAAAGAGAACCGTAGGAAACACCGTGCTCCAACAACACCGAGGGGTGACGAATCATCTTGTCCACACGATTAGTACGCAGAGGTGCTGTAATCAATCAGCAAAACTACTTGGAACAAAACATGCCCTAACACATGTGTTAATTCTTTGTTCTGGTTCTCTATTCAAAGGAAGCCTTAATATGCCTTAGTTTCCTTACGGACCCCGCTGCCACGAGAGGGTAGGACAAAAGGTATCATACAAGTTCTTATCGCAAGCACGTATGACTAATACATGCCTACATTATATTGATGAATTGGAGCTAGTTCTGTATCGCTCTAGTGTGTAACTATTACATGATTGATATCATCTAAATATTATCCATCACCGGTCCACGTGCCTACATTTTTCATATATTGAATCTTCCTAAGTTATTATTACTACACCTACTATCACACCTACTACAAAACTGCTGCTGTCACTACTACTCTTACTACTACTACTTCTCTGTGCTACTAAAACATGTGCTGCAGAGACGTATCCCAAGTGTGGCAGAATTGACAACTAAACTTCTAAATTTTTTGACTATTTTTTGGCTCCCCTTGTGTCTAATCAATAAATCATGGTGTAATACTACACACGAAGACTATTGTGATCCCCTATACTTGTGGGTTATCAAGACTATTTGGTGGCATCGTTGCCGGGGACCATAACTATATTTATTGTGTTCACATGACGATATCCAATTGCTACTATGAAGAATTTGAATGATACCCGAACGAGGATCATACCCTCTCATACAAGAGGAGGTAAGGAACTGCCATCTAGCTTCAATTTTGATTCATCTACTACTTTGAATCAGCTTATAACAACACTGCCTTTTGCTCGTTCTGACACGTTGCACGAACTTTATGATGCTACTTCTGAAATTAATGATGATACTACTACTACACTTGATGAAACTGAAATTGTGCCACTCAATGAATTCCTTGATGCTCATATTGCTAAAGCTAAAGAACTTGAAAATGCTGAAGTTGGTGAAGATTTTGAATCACCTGCTACACCTCGCTCTCCTAATAGATACAAATTGTCTAATGTACCTGAGGGTTATGTTATGGATGATGGGACAACTAGGGACTTTCTTGCTTGTAATGATATAGATTATTTCAAGAAACTACTATGCAAACTGAAATAAAAATCTATGATGGAGAAAATGACATATGATCCTAAATTTACTACTTCTCCTCAGTTTCTTACTGATAAGGATTATGAATTCTCTGTAGATCATGTGTTAATCTCTATAGTAGAATTTGATCCTTTCCATGGTTATGAAACTGAAACTGTTGTTGGTCCTCTTACTAAACTAAATGATATTGCCACTTTGTTTACTCATGAGGAAAGTATGCTCTACTATTACATCCTTAAGCTTTTTTCCTTTTTTGCTAAAATCCGACGCTAAGGAATTGGTCCTCACTCTTGCTACTTGTTGTGTGCATAGCCCCCAGGATACGATATATTACTTCTCCGAAAAATATTTTCCTGCTCATATGAAACAAGCTACTTTACATGAAATATTTAAATTTGAGAAATTAAAGAAGAGAATCTCCCTCAAGCTTGGGGGAGGCTTCTTCAGCTACTAAGAGATTTGCCCGATCATGCTCTTAAGAAAATGGAATACTTGATATCTTTATAATGGAATAAGCGATGCTTCTAGGGACTACCTAGATAGTTGTGTTGGTTGTGTTTTCAGGGAATGAACTGTTGGACAAGCTGAGGTATTATTGAATAATATATTTCAAATGTTGATAACTGGACACTTCTTGAACCACCACCGGAACCTATTGAAAACAAGAGAGGTATTCTATTCCTCAGTTCAAAAGATATGCAAGAAGCCAAAAGATCTATGAAAGAAAAAGGTATTAAACCTGAAGATGTCAAGAATTACCACCTATCAAAGAAATGCATGGACTTGACACCCTGATAAAGGTAGTAGAGGTAAATTCTCTCTGTCCCATTAATGAACGGGATATACCTTATACTAAGGCTCCTAGTCAATGAATGGATGAAT
The DNA here is from genome assembly GCF_904849725.1 of Hordeum vulgare subsp. vulgare. Taxonomy (NCBI): domain Eukaryota; kingdom Viridiplantae; phylum Streptophyta; class Magnoliopsida; order Poales; family Poaceae; genus Hordeum; species Hordeum vulgare. Next base: position 292,002,616 of record NC_058520.1, on the reverse strand, counting down.
TTGATAACTACATTCTCAACGAGGAGCACTTTAATAATTATGTTAAAGATCAACTACAATGTAATGCTATGACGATAGATCGTTTGAGTGCTTTATCTTTAGAATTGCTAATGATATTAAAGGCCTGGATAAACATGCTTACATGGTTTATACTCAACTAGACCAAGTTGCTAAGTCACAAAATGATTTGCTTGCTGAAATAAATAAGAATATGAATGACCATGCTATGATAGTACTAACTAGAGGACGAAGAATGACTTTGGAACCCCTTTTCCGTGAAGGTCATCCTCAAAGAATAGGAAAAGATTCTCAGAGAATTAATGAAGATGCACCTACAAAGACAAATGATACCACTATAGGAAGAAAAAGACAAAGAAAAATGATAGGACTCTACATTCTTATAGTGAACCTGTTATAGAACAATCTACTGAGAATCATAATGATACCACTATAGGAATCAGCTTCTTTGCCATGTGCCATAGCGGACGACAAAGGGCCACTGCACAGACGGTAATTTCTACGACTGCTTGCGTCAGTAAAGGGCCTTCTTTGCCATCTGCCGGTAGGCAGCGGATGACAAAGGGCTTTGCCATCTGTCTGCCATAGCAAGCAGACTGCAAAGTATTTAGACGACAACCGACACACACCTACTCTATTAGGTACCTAACAGAGTATTTGCCGTCTGCCAAGGCCCTCCTTTTGACGTCTGCGAGAGCCGTCCTTTTGCCATTTTCCAGGGCCCTCCCTTTGCTATCTGCCGGGGCACTCCCTTTGCCGTCTGCCGGGGCCCTCCCTTTGCCCTCTGCCAGGACCCTCCCTTTGTCGTCTGCCGGGGACGGTAGCATACAACAAAGTGCCATATGGGCCAGCCGGCTACCCCAGGTTGCACACGTGGGTGAAACGTGGCCCCTTTGTTGTCCGCTGGCCGACAGAAAGCCCTTTGTTGTCCGCTGGCAGACGGCAAAACGCCTCCATTCCCACTGTTTTATTTGCTTTTAGTGATTTCCCTTCATTTTAAAAATACACATATGATATATATAATTTCTAACACCCACATATATTTTCAAAATACATATATCATATAAGCAACATATAGGCCATGTATCGAACATCATATAAGACCAAGACAACAAATAGGCTAGCTTCCAATACATATACATAATTTCAATCATCATACATACACATACTTTGGTTATCTCCATACATACACATATTTTCACACAGTTTATCAATACAAATCGAAACAGAAAGCAAATAGTAGCAGTCCATCAATGCTCGCTTCCATGAATGACAACATCCATGAAGTGAATCAAATCTGTAGAATGAAAATAAGAAAGTTAGAAGAAGAAGAAGAATAAAACTAGAAGAAGAAGAAGACGAAGAATAAGAAAACTAGAAGAAGAAGTAGAAGAAAACTAAAAGAAGAAGAAGGAGGGGAAGAAGAAGGAGAAAAAGAAGAAGGAGAATAAGATAGAGAAGATGATTACTCATCTTATTTTGAGCTTATGATGTCATTTTGGAGGAAGATACGCCAAGTTATGAGCTAACCAATGTTCTTGTGCTATTTTTGACCTAACTAAGCTAATTATGTCATAAATGAATTAAATAAGCTAATTATCTCATTTTGGCGGATAATTAGCTAAGTATGTCATTTTGGAGAATAAAACTAGAAGAAGAAGAAGGAGAAGAAGAAGACTAGAAGAAGAAGAAGAAGAAGAAGAAGAAGAAGAAGTAGAAGAAGGAGAAGGAGGAGAAGAAGGAGAAAAAGAAGAAGGAGAAGAAGAATAAGGAGAAGATGACTACTTGTCTTATTTTTAGTTTATTATGTCATTTTGGAGGAAGATACAGTAAGTTATAAACTAACCAAGGTTCTTTTGCTATTTTTGACCTAACTAAGCTAATTATCTCAAAAATGAACTGAATAATTTAATTATCTCATTTTAGAGGATAATAAGCTAAGCATGTCATTTTGGAGAATAAAACTAGAAGAAGAATAAGAAGGAGGAGAAGAAGACTAGAAGAAGAAGGAGACATAGAAGAAGAAGGAGAAGATGACTACTTATCTTATTTTGAGCTTATTATGTCATTTTAGAGCAACATATGCTAAGTTATGAGCTAACCAAGGTTCTTGTGCTATTTTGACCTAACTAAGGTAATTATGTCATAAATGAACTAAATAAGATAATTATGTCATTTTGGAGGATAATTAGTTAAGTATGTCATTTTGGAGAATAAAACTAGAAGAAGAAGAAGGAGAAGAAGAAAAAGACTAGAAGAAGAATGAGAAAAAGAAGAATATGGTGAAGACGATTACTTATGTTATTTTGAGCTTATTATGTCATTTTAGAGGAAGATATGCTAAGTTATGAGCTAACCAAGGTTCTTGTGCTATTTTCGACCTAACTAAGCTAATTATGTCATAAATGAACTAAATAAGATAATTATGTCACTTTAGAGGATAATTAGCTAAGTATGTCTTTTGGAGAATAAAACTAGAAGAAGAAGAAGAAGAAGGAGAAAAAGAAGGAGGAGAAGAAGGAGAAGATGATTTATCTTAATTTGAGCTTATTATGTCATTTTGGTGGAAGATATGCTAAGTTATGAGCTAACCAAGGTTCTTGTGCTATTTTTGACCTAAGTAAGCTAATTATGTCATAAATGAACTAAATAAGCTAATTATGTCATTTCCGAGGATAATTAGCTAAGTATGTTATTTTGGATAATAAAACTAGAAGAAGGAGGAGGAGGAGAAGAAGAAGACTAGAAGAAGGAGAAGAAGAAGAAGAAGAAGAAGGTGAAGATGGTTACTTATCTTATTTTGAGCTTATGATGTCATTTTGGAGGAAGATACGCCAAGTTATGAGCTAACCAAGGTTCTTGTGCTATTTTTGACCTAACTAAGCTAATTATGTAATAACAGAACTAAATAAGCTAATTATCTCATTTTGGCGGATAATTAGCTAAGTATGTCATTTTGGAGAATCAAACTAGAAGAAGAAGAAGGAGAAGAAGAAGACTAGAAGAAGAAGAAGAAGAAGAAGGAGAAGGAGGAGAAGAAGGAGAATAAGAAGGAGGAGAAAAAGAAGAAGGAGAAGATGACTACTTGTCTTATTTTGAGCTTATTATGTCATTTTGGAGGAAGATACACTAAGTTATGAACTAACCAAGGTTCTTGTGCTATTTTTGACCTAGCTAAGCTAATTATCTCATAAATGAAGTGAATAATTTAATTATCTCATTTTGGAGGATAATCAGCTAAGCATGTCATATTGGAGAATAAAACTAGAAGAAGAATAAGCAGGAGGATAAGAAGACTAGAAGAAGAAGGACAAAATGAAGAAGAAGGAGAAGATGATTACATATCTTATTTTGAGCTTATTATGTGATTTTTGAGGAATATACGCTAAGTTATGAGCTAACCAAGGTTCTTGTGCTATTTTTTACCTAACTAAGCTAATTATGTCATAAATGAAATGAATAAGCTAATTATGTCATTTTGGAGGATAATTAGCTAAGTATGTCATTATGGAGAATAAAACTAGAAGAAGAAGAAGAAGAAGACTAGAAGAGGAAGGAGAAAAAGAAGAAGAAGGAGAAAAAGAAGAAGAATGTGAAGATGATTACTTATGTTATTTTGAGCTTATTATGTCATTTTGGAGGAAGATTCGCTAAGTTATGAGCTAACCAAGGTTCTTGTGCTATTTTCGACCTAACTAAGCTAATTATGTCATAAATGAACTAAATAAGATAATTATGTCATTTTGGAGGATAATTAGCTAAGTATGTCCTTTTGGAGAATTAAACTAGAAGAAGAAGAAGAAGGAGAAAAAGAAGAAGGAGGAGAAGAAGGAGAAGATGATTACTTATCTTAATTTGAGCTTATTATGTCATTTTGGTGGAAGATATGCTAAGTAATGAGCTAACCAAGGTTCTTGTGATATATTTGACCTAACTAAGCTAATTATGTCATAAATGAACTAAATAAGCTAATTATGTCATTTTCGAGGATAATTAGCGAAGTATGTTATTCTGGAGAATAAAACTAGAAGAAGAAGGAGGAGGAGAAGAAGAAGAAGACTAGAAGAGGGAGAAGAAGAAGAAGAAGGTGAAGATGATTACTTATCTTATTTTGAGCTTATTATGTCATTTTGGAGGAATATACGCTAAGTTATGAGCTAACCAAGGTTCTTGTGCTATTATTGACCTAACTATGCTAATTATGTCCTAAATGAACTAAATAAGCAAATTTTGTCATTTTGGAGGATAATTAGCTAAGTATGTCATTTTGGAGAATAAAACTAGAAGAAGAAGAAGAAGGAGAAAAGGAAGAAGAAGGAGAAAAATAAGAAGAAGGAGAACATGTTTACTTATCTTATTTTGAGCTTATTATGTCATTTTGGAGGAGGATACACTAAGTTATGAGCTAACCAAGGTTTTGGTGCTATATTTGACCTAACTAAGCTCATTATGTTATAAATGAAATAAATAAGCTAATTATGTCATTTTGGAGGATAATTAGCTAAGTATGTCATTTTTGAGAAAATAAACTAACTATGTCGCACAACACTAGGGAAAACTTACCTCGTCATCATCAAGGCTGTAAATCATGGGGGTTGATAGGGGCGTGTTCACTTGGAGAAGGTTGCCGTGGAGAAGGGTTGTGCGATGAGGCCCGGGAGTTATTCTGCACCAAATATATTTTGCAATGTCTCGTTAGCATGATGCCACTCAAATGTTAATACTAGTAACTAATGACCATTGAGATGAAATTCACCATTCCAACCCCAGAAATGTTTGTCAACGACGGAAGAGTCTGGACGTTCTGGAGACACATAGACTGCACATTTGGTTTTGAAGGGTCAGTTATATCAGTTAGTAATGAAACGGACATTACATGCATGATTTGGCTAATGTGAAAAAGAAACTTACCACAAGGAGATCGTACATGGCCCGGTTAGTTGCCTCATTCCGTGCCCTCTCCTCCTCCAAGAACCCAGTCCTGTTCTCCACCACGGCCCGGTCCCACTCCTACAAAAGCGCCTAGGTTGCCGTTCTCTCTTTCTGAAAAGCATCTTGCAACACCACTCCTCCTTAGAATTGTAATTATCAATGGCCACACACACAATGTAATGGATGGAAGTTTTTTGAGTCCGTATAACTAACCTCAATGGCGAGATCGACTAGCCATGGACGAGGCCTTATTTTAGGACAAGAGCTCGTCTGGCGCGCCTTGATTTCCGGGAGAGTGAGAGGACAACATATCAGCCCATCTCCAATGGTATCGAGCCATGGGGCCTCCCTCCACCAGATATCATCACCAGCTCTGGATCCAAAGGTTCCTGGCTCGGGTTAAAGTCCTCCTCTCTCCTCCTCTTCACCTCGTCCTTGTATCTCACGATATTTTTGTGGGAGGATATGTTGGTGAACTTCTCTGGATGATTGAGGTCAAACTCAGAGAATGCCTTGGCCTTCTTGTAGGAGCCAGTATGGGCCATGCCATATAGGTCGTACAACTCTGGCAGCTCCGTCTTATTGTGATGCACCTAAAAGAGAGGAACAAAGTATTAGTAAAGGGCTCAAGCTAGCATGAAGAATGAATTGCATTAATCATGAACAAAACGAAATAAGTTGGCGCTGCCTTGATGGTGTGGCACACCAACCATTTGGGCACGACAGGCATTCACATTGTCGTGGACGGATCGCCATTGGCATGTGCACCACTCATCCACCAACGCCTCCCAACAATCCATATGATCTGCACACCATCTCGAGGGCACCTATAAGTTAGTAAGGAGAATTTTGAGTGCTACGCCTACGAATCAAATCAAGAGAACTACATACAAGGCCTTAAGAATAGGTAATTACCTTCATGTACTGCTCCTTCTTCACATACTTTCTGCGACATGACTTCTTGTCCTTCTTAATACCATGCATGGTGTAGTAGTTTCGAACAGCTTGCGGTCGAGCCTCGTGGTGTAAGTTCTGTAATAGCAGCTTGCACTCGGCCTCGATAACATTGGCCGCCCCCTCCTCATATCCCTCCTCACACGTGTAGAAGGTATCCAGTAAAACGAGACAACACTAATTAGTACAATAACTAGCTATATTGTTAATTTTAGATTGTGTAAAAGGAGAAATTACCCAAAATCTGTTGATTACCATCTCGGCCCTCGTGTGGCACAAGAGACCATTGATAATCTCCTCGGCAGGGCCTGGAGAGCCTCGTAGTGCTCCTAGGTAAATCCTAGTGTAGGAAGCTCACCCTCATTGGGAAACGTGACAATGTTGGAAATATGCCCTAGAGGCAATAATAATTAGTCATTATTATATTTCTTTGTTCATGATAATCGTTTATTATCCATGTTATAATTGTATTGATTGGAAACACAATACTTGTGTGGATACATAGACAAAACACTGTCCCTAGTAAGCCTCTAGTTGACTAGCTCGTTATTCAAAGATGGTCAAGGTTTCCTGGCCATAGGCAAGTGTTGTTACTTGATAACGGGATCACATCATTAGGAGAATCATGTGATGGACTAGACCCAAACTAATAGACGTAGCATGTTGATCGTGTCATTTTGTTGCTACTGTTTTCTGCGTGTCAAGTATTTGTTCCTATGACCATGAGATCATATAACTCACTGACACCGGAGGAATGCTTTGTGTGTATAAAACGTCGCAACGTAACTAGGTGACTATAAAGATGCTCTACAGGTATCTCCGAAGGTGTTCGTTGAGTTAGTATGGATCAAGACTGGGATTTGTCACTCCGTATGACGGAGAGGTATCTCGGGGCCCACTCGGTAATACAACATCATACACAAGCCTTGCAAGCAATGTGACATAGTGTAAGTTGCGGGATCTTGTATTACGGAACGAGTAAAGAGACTTGCCGGTAAACGAGATTGAAATAGGTATGCGGATAGTGACGATCGAATCTCAGGCAAGTAACATACCGAAGGACAAAGGGAATGACATACGAGATTATATGAATCCTTGGCACTGAGGTTCAAACAATAAGATCTTCGTAGAATATGTAGGATCCAATATGGGCATCCAGGTCCCGCTATTGAATATTGACCGAGGAGTCTCTCGGGTCATGTCTACATAGTTCTCGAACCCGCAGGGTCTACACACTTAAGGTTCGACGTTGTTTTATGCGTATTTGAGTTATATGGTTGGTTACCAAATGTTGTTCGGAGTCCCGGATGAGATCACGGACGTCACGAGGGTTTCCGGAATGGTCCGGAAACGAAGTTTGATATATAGGATGACCTCATTTGGTTACCGGAAGGTTTTCGTGCATTACCGAAAAAGTTTCGGGCTCATCGGTAGTGTACTGGGAGTGCCGGGAGGGGTGCCGGGGACAATCAGGAGGGGTATCACGCCCCAAGGGGTCTCATGGGCTATGGGAAGAGATAAACCAGCCCCTAGTGGGCTGGAATAAGTTCCCACTAAGGCCCATAAGGTTTGAGAAGGAAAAAACACAAGGTGGAAAGAGTTTCCAAGTGGGAAGGTGGAATCCTACTCCAAGTAGGATTGGAGTAGGAATCCTCCACCTCCTTTTTCGGCCAAACCTTTAGGTTTTGAGGCTGCCTCCTCCCCTCCCTCCCTCCTATATATGTGGGGTTTTAGGGATGATTTGAGACAACTTTTGCCACGGCAGCCCGACCACATACCTCCACGGTTTTTCCTCTAGATCGCGTTTCTGCGGAGCTCGGGCGGAGCCCTGCTCAGATTAGATCACCACCAACCTCCGGAGCGCCGTCACGCTACCCGAGAACTCATCTACCTCTCTGTCTCTCTTGCTGGATCAAGAAGGCCGAGATCATCGTCGAGCTGTACGTGTGCTGAACGCGGAGGTGCCGTCCATTCGGCACTAGATCGGAGCGGATCGTGGGACGGATCGCGAGACGGTTCGTGGGACGGTTCGCGGGGCGGATCAAGGGACGTGAGGACGTTCCACTACATCAACCGTGTTTCTTAATGCTTTTTCTGTGCAATCTAGAAGGGTGCGTAGATCGGAAATCCCCTCTCGTAGATGGACATCACCATGATAGGTCTTCGTGCGCGTAGGAAATTTTTTGTTTCCCATGCGACGTTCTCCAACAGTGGCATCATGAGCTAGGTTCATGCGTAGATGTCTTCTCGAGTAGAACACAAAAATTTTTGTGGGCGGTGATGTGCGTTTTGCTGCCCTCCTTAGTCTTTTCTTGATTCTGCGGTATTGTTGGATCGAAGCGGCTCGGACCGACATTACTCGTACGCTTACGAGAGACTGGTTTCATCGCTACGAGTAACTCCGTTGCTCAAAGGTGACAGGCGAGTGTCGGTTTCTCCAACTTTAGTTGAATCGGATTTGACCAAGGAGGTCCTTGGATGAGGTTAAATAGCAATTCATATATCTCCGTTGTGGTGTTTGCATAAGTAAGATGCGATCCTACTAGATACCCATGGTCACCACGTAAAACATGCAACAACAATTAGAGGACGTCTAACTTGTTTTTGCAAGGTATGCTTGTGATGTGATATGGCCAACGATGTGATGTGATATATTGGATGTATGAGATGATCATGTTGTAATAGTTAATATCGACTTGCACGTCGATGGTACAGCAACCGGCAGGAGCCATAGGGTTGTCTTTAAACTAACGTTTGTGCTTGCAGATGCGTTTACTATATTGCTAGGACGTAGCTTTAGTAGTAATAGCATGAGTAGCACGACAACCCCGATGGCGACACGTTGATGGAGATCATGATGATGGAGATCATGGTGTGACGCCGGTGACAAGAAGATCGTGCCGGTGCTTTGGTGATGGAGATCAAGAAGCACATGATGATGGCCATATCATGTCACTTATGAATTGCATGTGATGTTAATCCTTTATGCACCTTATCTTGCTTAGAACGACAGTAGCATTATGAGGTGATCTCTCACTAAAATTTCAAGACTAAATTGTGTTCTCCCTGACTGTGCACCGTTGCGACAGTTCTTCGTTTCGAGACACCACGTGATGATCGGGTGTGATAGACTCAACGTTCACATACAATGGGTGCAAAACAGTTGCACACGCGGAACACTCGGGTTAAGCTTGACGAGCCTAGCATGTGCAGACATGGCCTCGGAACACAAGAGACCGAAAGGTCGAGCATGAATCGTATAGTTGATATGATTAGCATAGAGATGCTTACCACTGAAACTATTCTCGACTCACGTGATGATCGGACTTGAGATAGTGGATTTGGATCATGTACCACTCAAATGACTAGAGAGATGTACTTTTTGAGTGGGAGTTCTTAAGTAATATGATTAATTGAACTAATTGTCATGAACATAGTCTAATGGTCTTTGCGAATTACGATGTAGCTTGCGCTATAGCTCTACTATTTTTAATATGTTTCTAGAGAAAATATTAGTTGAAAGTTGATAGTAGCAAACTTTGCGGACTGAGTCTGTAAAACCGAGGATTGTCCTCATTGCTGCGCAGAAGGCTTATGTCCTTAATTCACCACTCGGTGTGCTGCACCTCGAGCGTCGTCTGTAGATGTTGTGAACATCCGACATACACGTTTCTGATGACTACACGATAGTTCAGTACAAAATATTTAATGGCTTAGAAGTGTGGCGTCGAAGATGTTTTGAAACGTCACGGAACATGAGTGATGTTCTAAAGAGATGAAATTGTGATTTCATGCTTGTGCCCTTGTTAAGAGGTATGAGACCTCCGACAAGATTCTTTGTCCACGAAGTAAAGGAGAAGAGCTCAATCGTTGAGCGTGTGCTCAGATTATCTGAGTACGACAATCGCTTGAATCAAGTGGGAGTTGATCTTCCAGATAAGATAGTGATGGTTCTCCAAAGTCACTGCCACGAATCTGTGAGAGCTTCGTGACGAACTATAACATATCAAGGATAGATACAATGATACTTGAGAGATTCGTGATGTATGACACTGTGAAAGTAGAAATCAAGAAGGAGCATCAATGGTTGATGGTTAGTAAAACCACTAAGTTTCATGAAAGGCAAGGGCTAGAAGGGATACTTCGTGAAACAGCAAAACAGTTGCTGCACTAATGAAGAGACCCAAGTATAAACCCAAACCCCGAGACTAAGTGCTTTTGTTATAAGGGGAACGGTCACTGAGGCGGAGCTACCCTAGATGCTTGGTAGATAAGTAGGCTGGCAAAGTCGAAAGTAGTATATTTGATATACATGATGTTGATGTGTGCTTTACTAGTACTCCTAGTAGCGCGAGGGTATTAGATACCGGTTCAGTTGCTAAGTGATTGGTAACACTAAATGAAAGCTACGGAATAAACAGACACTAGCTAAAGGCGAGGTGACGATACGTGTCGGAATTGTTTCCAAGGTTGATATGATCAAACGTCGCACACTCCCTCTATCATCGGGATTGGTGGTGAAACCCAAATAATTGTTATTTGGTGTTTGCGTTGAGCATGAACATGATTGGATCGTGTTTGTTGCAATACGATTATTCATTTAAAAGAATAATAGTTATTCTATTTGCTTGAATAATTACCCTCAATGGTTTATTTAATCTCGATCTTAGTGTTACACATGTTCATAATATTACTGCCAAAAGATAAAAAGTAATAATGATAGTACCACTTAGTTGTGGCACTGCCACTTGAGTCATGTTGGTGTAAAATGCATGAAGAAGCTCCATGCTGATGGATCGTTTGGACTCACTTGATTTTGAATCACTTGAGACATGCAAAACATGCCACATGAAACAAGTAGAGTAACTTGTTGGGAGTAATGCATTTTTGATGTGTGCAGTCCAATAAGTGCTAAGGCACGCGGTGGATATCATTATGTTCTTACTTCACTCACGATTTGAGTAGATACAGGAGTATTTACTTGATGAATCACAAGTCTGAAATGTTGAATAGTTCAAAGCTATTTTAGAGTGAAGATCATCGTGACAAGAGGACAAACAGTCTACGATATGATCATAGAGATGAATATCTGAGTTACGAGTTTTGGTACGCAGTTAAGACAATGTGGAAATTGTTTCGCAGTTCATGCCACCTGGAACACCATAGTGTGATGATGTGTCTGAACGTCTTAGCCACGCCCTATTTGATATGGTGCATACTATGATGACTCTTATCGAATTACCACTATCGTTTATGGGTTATGCATTAGAGACAACCGCATTCACTTTAAATAGGGCACCGCGTATTTCCGTTGAGATGACACAGTATAGATTAAGGTTTACAGAAATCTAACGCTGTCGTTTCTTGAAAGTTTGGAGCTACGATGCTTATGTGAAAAAGTTTCAGTCTGATAAGCTCGACCCAAAGCGGATAAATGCATCTTCATAGGATATCCAAAACAGTTGGGTACATCTCCTATCTCAGATCCGAAAGCAAAGTGTTTGTTTCTAGAAACGGATCCTTTCTTGAGGAAAGGTTTCTCTCGAAAGAATTGAGTGGGAGGGTGATAGAACTTGATGAGGTTATTGAACCATCACTTAGACTAGTGTGTAGGAGGGCACAGGAAGTTGTTCCTGTGGCGCCTACACCAATTGAAGTGGAAGCTGATGATGGTGATCATTGAGCTTCGGATCAAGTTACTACAAACCTCATAGGTCGACAAGGTCGCGTACTACTACAGAGTGGTATGGTAACCCTGTCTTGGAGGTCATGTTGTTGAACAATAATGAACCTACGAGCTGTGGAGAAGCGATGGTGGGCCCGGATGCCGACAAATGGCTGGAGGCCATGAAATCCGAGAGAGGATCCATGTATGAAAACAAAGTGTAGACTTTGGAAGAACTACTTGATGGTCGTAGGACTATTGAGTAAAGATGGATCTTTAAAAGGAAGACAGACGACGATGGTGATAAGTCACTATTAAGAAAAGCTCGACTTGTCGCAAAGATGTTTCCGACATGACCAAACAGTTGACTATGGTGAGACTTTCTCACTCGTAGCGATGCTAAAAGTCTGTTAGAATTATGTTAGTAGGTGTTGCATTATTTTTGAAATATTGCACATAGGATGTCAAAACATTGTTTCCTCGACGGTTTCCTTGAGCAAACATTGTATGTGATACAACCAGAAGGTTTTGTCGATCCTAAAGATACTAGCAAGTATGCAAGCTCCAGCGATCCTTCAATGGACTGGTGCAAGCATCTCGGACTTGGAATATACACTTTGATGAGATGATCAAAGATTTTGGGTTTGTACAAGGTTTATGAGAAACTTGTATTTCCAAAGAAATGAGTGGGAGCACTATAGAATTTCTGATAAGTATATGTGGTTGAAATATTGTTGATCAGAAGTAATGTAGAATTTCTGTGAAGCATAAAAGGTTGTTTGAAAGGAGTTTTTCAAAGGAATACCTGGATTGAGCTACTTGAATGTTGAGCATCAAGATCTATGGAGATAGATCAAAACGCTTAATAGAAGTTTCAACAAGATGCATGCCTTGACAAGTTTTTGAAGGAATTCGAAATAGATCAACAAAGAAGGAGTTCTTGACTGTGTTGTAAGGTGTGAATTTGAGTAAGACTCAAATCCCGACCATGGAAGAATAAAGAGAATAGACGAAGGTCGTCTTCTATGCCTTAGCCGTAGACTCTAATGTATGCCATGCTGAGTACCGCACCTGATGTGTGCCTTGCAGCAAATCTATTAAGAGGTACACAGAGTGATCCATGATTGAATCACTGATCAGCGGTCAAAGTTATCCTTAGTAACTAAATAGACTAAGGAATTTTTCTCGATTATGGAGGTGGTTAAAGAGTTCGTCGTAAAGGGTTACGTCGATGCAAGCTTTGACACTAATCCGAATAAATATGAGTAGTGAAACGGATTCGTATAGTAGAGTAGATATTTGGAGCATTTCCGAATAGCACGTAGTAGCAGCATCTATAAGATGACATAAAGATTTGTAAAGAACGCACGGATCTGAAAGTTTCAGAACCGTTGACTAAAACCTCTCTCACGAGCAACACGTGATCAGACCCCAGAACTATATGGGTGTTGGATTCGTTGGAATCACATGGTGATGTGAACTAGATTATTGACTCTAGTGCAAGTGGGAGACTGTTGGAAATATGCCCTAGAGGCAATAATAATTAGTCGTTATTATATTTCTTTGTTCATGATAATCGTTTATTATCCATGCTATAATTGTATTGATTGGAAACACAATACTTGTGTGGATACATAGACAAAACACTGTCCCTAGTAAGCCTCTAGTTGACTACCTCATTGATCAAAGATGGTCAAGGTTTCCTGGCCATAGGCAAGTGTTGTTAGTTGATAACGGGATCACATCATTAGGAGAATCATGTGATGGACTAGACCCAAACTAATAGACGTAGCATGTTGATCGTGTCATTTTGTTGCTACTGTTTTCTGCGTGTCAAGTATTTGTTCCTATGACCATGAGATCATATAACTCACTGACACCGGAGGAATGCTTTTTGTGTATAAAACGTCGCAACGTAACTGGGTGACTATAAAGATGCTCTACAGGTATCTCCGAAGGTGTTCGTTGAGTTAGTATGGATCAAGACTGGGATTTGTCACTCCGTATGACGGAGAGGTATCTCGGGGCCCACTCGGTAATACAACATCATACACAAGCCTTGCAAGCAATGTGACTTAGTGTAAGTTGCGGGATCTTGTATTACGGAACGAGTAAAGAGACTTGCCGGTAAACGAGATTGAAATAGGTATGCGGATAGTGACGATCGAATCTCAGGCAAGTAACATACCAAGGATAAAGGGAATGACATACGAGATTATATGAATCCTTGGCACTGAGGTTCAAACGATAAGATCTTCGTAGAATATGTAGAATCCAATATGGGCATCCAGGTCCCGCTATTGGATATTGACCGAGGAGTCTCTCGGGTCATGTCTACATAGTTCTCGAACCCGCAGGGTCTGCACACTTAAGGTTCGACGTTGTTTTATGCGTATTTGAGTTATATGGTTGGTTACCAAACGTTGTTCGGAGTCCCAGATGAGATCATGGACGTCACGAGGGTTTCCGGAATGGTCCGGAAACGAAGATTGATATATAGGATGACCTCATTTGGTTACCGGAAGGTTTTCGTGCATTACCGAAAAAGTTTCACGCTCATCGGTAGTGTACTAGGAGTGCCGGGAGGGGTGCCGGGGACCATCAGGAGGGGTATCACGCCCCAAGGGGTCTCATGGGCTATGAGAAGAGATAAACCAGCCCCTAGTGGGCTGGAATAAGTTCCCACTAAGGCCCATAAGGTTTGAGAAGGAAAAAACACAAGGTGGAAAGAGTTTCCAAGTGGGATGGTGGAATCCTACTCCAAGTAGGATTGGAGTAGGACTCCTCCACCTCCAATTTCGGCCAAACCTTTAGGTTTTGAGGCTGCCTCCTCCCTCCCTCCCTCCTATATATAGTGGGGTTTTAGGGCTGATTTGAGACAACTTTTGCCACGGCAGCCCGACCACATACCTCCACGGTTTTTCCTCTAGATCGCGTTTCTGCGGAGCTCGGGCGGAGCCCTGCTGAGATTAGATCACCACCAACCTCCGGAGCGCCGTCACGCTGCCGGAGAACTCATCTACCTCTCTATCTCTCTTGCTGGATCAAGAAGGCCGAGATCATCGTCGAGCTGTACGTGTGCTGAACGCGGAGGTGTCGTCCGTTCGACACTAGATCGGAGCGGATCGTGGGATGGATCGCGGGACGGTTCGTGGGACGGTTCGCGGGGCGGATCGAGGGACGTGAGGACGTTCCACTACATCAAACGCGTTTCTTAACGCTTCTGCTATGCGATCTACAAGGGTACGTAGATCGGAAATCCCCTCTCGTAGATGGACATCACCATGATAGGTCTTCGTGCGCGTAGGAAAAATTTTGTTTCCCATGCGACGTTCCCCAACAGACAAGCCTCGGGAAATTTCTCCGGCAAACCACACCAAGGACGGTGTTCGTCTTGCGGACTTCAAGGGGGTGATTCCAACCCTTGCATTATGACAACGTCAACACATTAGATATTTGAATAAACTTGAAGGCAAAAGGTAGAAAAAGAGTAAATGTACTTACTTCCCCCCTTCAGGACTAATCACCGGCCTCTGCTCCTGGGTCGCCGACACAACCCGAAGACATGTGCTACCATGCTGGTACACGGTGACCCCCTCAACCACCTCGCCCTCACCATCAGTAAACTCATCACCGGCCTCCCCGACCCTCATAATGGCCACCCGACCCCTTGGTCTGATCTGGCAAGGTATCCCATCCGGACGTCATCCAATTGTCCGAAGCCTCTGGGGTTGGACTCTCCTGGGACTGGAGTCTCCTGGGACATAGCCTCTGGTACAGGAGTCTCATGTGCCAAAGCCTCAAGAACCGAGGTCTCAGGAATCGAATGCCCCGTCGACCCGAGGCTCCTGGACCGGAGTCACTGTAGCCTCCACCTCAAACGGGTCCACCATAGTAGTCGTGTGCTCAAGGTGAATCAACCGGGGGTGGTGACAAGGACGGCGTAGCAGTCTGCCTACCTCTCCCGCAGCCACGTCCTGTACCCTTCATGTTCTTCCCTTCCCGACCTCCTCTCCCGATGGGAAACGACGCCGATGAAGAAGCACCCGCGGGTGTCCCCATACTGTCTGCCAAGACTCTACAAAGAGAATGGGGTGGAATGGAAGTACCCCTCGCGCGGGTCGCTGATCGATTTGGACCCGCGCCCACCATCTTTCAACACCTGCCATGATAAAGAGTAAATGAAATTACTACAACATAAAAAATGGAATACCTGACTTGAATAGTAATATGTACATATATAATTTAAGTTGGGATGCATACAAATTAATAATATTCTGGATCAATAAATGCATCATCATCATCACCATCACGCGTGTCTTCACGAATGACGTGCTCATCGGGTTCACTGACATCAACTTGTGGAAGGCCTTTTTATAATCGGTCAAGCATTGACAGGACATCTGCAATAGTAACCTCTTCTAGTTCCAGCTCTGCTTGTTTCGGCTCTGGGGTGAAGTTAGATTCAGTGTCGTTGTCTACTTCCATGTTCTGAGGTGAAGTACAACGATTCTTGAAACATTTCTTTGGAAAACGTGTTTCTTGGAACAATTCTCTGTCATATGTGTCTGGGTTAACGTGAGGTTCATAATCCTCTTCAACTGGGGGAGGTAGTCTAGCATGTGGCGACACTTCGTAAACAACATCCGAGCCATTCAGATTCTTACTAGTTTGGCAAGCCCATGGTAGATAGAAAACTTGGGTCGCGTGCTGAACCGTAATATAGACATCGAGAACATCTAAATGGGTGCTTTGATTGATTTCGACTAGACCTATATGGTCATGAGTCCTTCTAGTCTCCTTCGGTTGGAACCAATAACATTTGAAGACTACGATGTTCGGTGGTTTTCACCATAGAATTAAAGTTCATAAATTGCTTCAACTCTTCCATAATACTTGGTACCTCGGAGACACCACAGTTTGTAGATTTCCTACTACCTCCTTCACCGATAGCAGAGACACCACAGTTTGTAGATTTCCGGTCGGGCATAGATAGCTCTTTTCCAAAGGTATGAAAGCGATACCCGTTGACGTTGTATTTCTCAAATGAACGGACCTTATAGTCAAAACCATTAGCAACTTGTCTCAATTCGGCATCCATACGAAATGATTGTTGCATTATCCGCAAATTAGACCAAGAAATGAAATGGTCCATTAGTGATAATTACCGTTTGTTTGAACCAAGAGATCAAACCGGGATAGACGCCTCCGTGCTTTGCGAGAAGCTCATAATCTTTGACGGAATCAATTTGGATGGCCTTTCCATCTGAGAATTTGGCAACGTATCAACTGTATCAAATATCCGGGAATAAGAGCTGTTCAAATGAATTAGAAGTTGTGGAAAAATGTACCGAGAACTTACTCGTTGTACGACCACACTTCTGTTAGCTTGTTGAAGATATACAATGAAATGGTTCGCCATTCTTCGACATCCAATGTTATTAGTTTCGAAGCACCGGCTGGTGCGACCTTCCCTTTGGATAGGCTGAGGTTGGATCCACCTTTTTTAGGGTCGCCATCATTTGTACTAAGGCTTCAGATTATGCAAATGACGACTTTTGGTTTTGTAGCATGCTGTCACGAAGTTTTCTACCACGTGAGTAATGAATGCCTCGGCCATAGATGCTTCAATTCTATGTTTATTTTTTATATTCAGCTCGAAGCATCTTCTTCATCCTCTTAGTTGCAAATCACCAACGATTTTGCATGGGCCCACCAAATCTTGCCTCGGTCGGGAGATGTAAAATCAAATGGTGCATTGGATTGAAGAAGCCCGGTGGGAAGATCTTCTCTAACATTTTAGAGAAACTCCAGCGCGAACTCCTCCATGTCATCTACCACGCCAGGCGACAGTTGTTTCACACAAAGAACACAAAAGAATTAGCTGAGCTCTATCAGTACTAGCCATTCATCCTCAATTTTAAAGCCACGTAACATCATCGGCATTACCCGCTCAAGCCATATGTGCCAATCATGACTCTTGAGACCAAATATTTTCAATTTTTCAAGACTCGCTCCCCTCTTTAGATTCGCTGCATACCCATCGGGGATCATCAAGTGCATTTTGACCCACAAGATAATTTCCCTCATAATTGGTCTTCCAAGATTGAACTAGACCTTTGGGTTCGACCAGTTCTGCTTTTCTTTTGATTGTCACATGTTTTGTAATGGTCTTTGACATAGAGTCTCTTGATCGACTCTAGCCTTAGGATTAACCTTTAACTTCCCCTCCATGTCGAACAATGTACCAAAAATGGCCTCTCCGATATTCTTATCAGTGTGCATCATGTTGATGTTGTGTGGAAGAAGGAGGTCTTTGAAGTAAGGCAGATCCCACAAGCATGGCTTATGAGTCCAGGCGTGTTCTGAGTTATACCCCTTGAAATACCCTGGTGCTTTGGATTAGGCTCGGGAGCGTTTAACTGATCCAGGATTTGTTGGCCTGTCAACATAGGTGGTGCCGAGGTTTAGACAACTTTACCTTTGGTAAAGTTCTTCTTGTCTTTTCTGAACTGATGGTGAGCATCCAATAACTGTCTATGCAAGTCAAAGCAAGAATACTTCCGACCCCCGTGCAACCAATGAAACTAAAGAGCTGCCTTGCATGTGGGGCACGGGAACCTTCCATGCACACACCAGCCTGGGAATAGCACATACACCAACAAGTCATGCATCGAGTACATGTACCAGACATGCATTTTGAAGTTTTCTTTTCTAGCGGCGTCGTATGTCTTCAACCCATTATCCCAAGCTTCTTGCAATTCTTCCTTAAGTGGTTGCATGTACACATTCATATTCTTCCACGAATAGTTGGGCCATGGAATTATCAACGTCAGGAATATGTTCTTTCTTTGCATAATCTGTCCGAGGGGAGAATGAGTGGAATGACAAATACAGGCCAACAACTGTATTGGGTTACCATCATACCAAAGGGATCGAAACGCCATCTTATTCCCATCTGCATCTAGTTTGGTTCTTTTTCCCAATTTGTGCCATCTCATTTGTCTGGTCGTCTCTTTGACCGTGAAAAGATGTTGAAGCCTTGGTATGATTGGCATATACCGAAGAACATTAACTGGAATTTGGCTTTGGCTCTTCTCATCCATACCTTTATCTACCACAACATACGTGGAAGACTTGTAAATGGGACAACAGTTCAAGTCTACATACTGAAGCCTAAATAAGGCACATCCTTTCTCACACGCATGTATCTTCTCATAGGGCATATTAAGTACACGAAGTATTTTGTCCGACTGGTACAAGTTTGCAGGCATGACATGGCCTTTGGGTAGAAAGCGTCCAAATAGTATCATCATCACATTGTAGCATTCCCTTCCCAAGTTGAACTGAGCCTTCAGAGCCATTACTTGTGCAATGGCATCCAGCCAACAAAGTTAAGTGTGCTCGTGGAGAGGACGTTTTTAAGCCTCCAACATTTCATAGAAGGCCTTTGCAGATTCCTCCATCTCATCATCCGAATCCCGAGCATCATCAAAGTCTTGCAGCATGCCTTCGTTCTCGGTACCATGATCGTCGGTGCAACGACGAACCACCTCAGCTCTGGTACGTTGTCTAGACTCACCATGAAATGTCTACACCGTATAATTAGGCTTAAAACCCCTCCTCTGTCCTCTTTTTATAGTTGTCGTACCCAGGAGAGGGCCACCAGTTTGTTTCCTGGCCATTTGCAAATGCGGCTTTCACAAACTCCTCGGTTTTTATAAACCATTCTTTGGTCATCTCTTTCTGACTAGTGTGACCGGTGTACATCCACGCACGATCACTCATCTTGCTTATCTGCTAAAGACACCATATATATATATATATATATATATATATATATAATTCAGCATGCATATTCATCAGTTAATCTAGTTTTTCAATTTTATTACGTCCATGCAACGTACACGCTAATAGGTAAAGATAGGTCCTAATCCCACCCGAGTATGTGTAGAGCGAGTATGTTCTCCATGCTCTACCCCATTCCGAGACAAAATTTCGGTAGCACCTCCCCACTGTTCTCCAAATACACATCTCGGCGAAACGCCGTGAGAATGTGCATCCGGAGAACAACGGGGAGGCGCTGCCAATTTTTCTTGGAATGGGGTAGATCACGGAGAACGTACCTAATCTACATATCCTTGGGCTGTCTGTGGAAATCGTTGCACAATCCTAATGAGTGATGATGATAAAGATGCAACTGAATGCATATTTATCAATGCTACCCTTTCAGACGAGAGACGCCTAGATTACGCGACTTAGCATGAAAATTAAATCTACTGACATGATTAAAAGAGCATAGGAGGTGAAGATGGATTTGTAGCTCACCCTCAGCTATAGAGGAAGTAGTCGAACAACGGCGGGATCACGGACCAAACATGTAATGCCCCAAGTGTAACATTGCCATATTTGGAATCCTTGCCATGTTTTGATCCATGATGTCATGCTAGGGTGTTATCATTTAATGTGATCATGGGGTTTACTTTCATGTCTTCTCTCATGCATCATTTCATTCAATACATCATGTCTTCCCCTTGTGTGGTTGTTCTTGGTGTTGGTGTGATGAGTGCATGTGTTATGTGATGATGATGTGGTGTTTGCAAGCTTGAGTTCGAAACTATGTTAGCTTCAAACTAGATTTAAAAGGCCCTCATCTCTATTCTTTTGAGCTCGGATTTACTTCCTCTAAACCTGATTTTTAAATGTAGGTCACTTAGAGTATTTTCTTGTGGATGTGGTGCTATGACTAGGGTGTTTTAAAACTTTGCTTAAGTGGGGTTTTTATTCACAAAACATATTACAATAATTCTATTTTGTAAATATTTCTTTGCTCCAAAAATCATCTTGCTATTTTATTTGTTTGGGTCATAATTCCCTTATGACCAGGGTCATTTTTATTTTATTTTTGGAGTCATAGATTTCCCTAGGGTTTTTTATTTTGTTGTGGCTTGTTTAAATGGAAAAAACCCAGAGGGTTTTTCCTTTCTTCTATCTGGCGCCACCCGACTGGGCTTCCTCCCCTCGCAGGCCCAGCTCTCTCTTCTCTCCTTGCAGCGCAGCCCAGTCGACGTCCCTCTTCTCCTTCATCCGTCGTCATCATCTGTACGATTGTAGCTCAGCCAGAGATCATTTTTTCCCCTTGATCTTGAGGCTCTTAGCTCTCCTCCCGAGGCGATATAAGGAGTCCGATGCCACCTTCCAACCCTCGGGCCCCTGTTTTCCCCTTCTCCTCCCCCTCGCGCCGTCAAGGCAGGGCCTTGACGCCGACGCCATGAGAGGTGCTCGGTGAGCTTGCAGCAGCAGCAGTCGCAGACTCCACCACCCCTTCAGCGGTACCAGGAGGACGTGGTGGCCGAGGCAATCCCATTCCCGCAGCAACCCGATGGCTTCTTCCTCGACGTCCACGACGTCCTCTTCCTCCCCTGCTGCCGCCGACCTCCTCTGCTTCGGATCGACGCCCTCCTTCCTCTCCTGCTCCGGTTCGCATCTAGGTTCTAAGTGAGAGTTCCCCGCTCCTTCCCCCTCTTTGTAAGCATGTGTAGGTGATCGCAGCGTCGACCTGCCGGAGTAGCGCGTAGGAGCTCGAGCAGCAGCACCACCGTAGTTAGGTGGTCGTAGATCTGGCGAAGCAGTGCTTCTCTCGGTGAGTTTAGGCCGGGAATGGATCCCTAGTGGACCCCTCTTCCTCCCCGTAACGCGTAGCAGTCGGCTGGTAGCGTAGAGTCGTCGTAGCAACGCCGGTGAGGTTCCCCTGTTCCGGCCGTTGTAGCTCTCTGGCAGTATCAGAGGGGATGCTCAAATGAGATCCTTCCTCCTCCCTATCGAGTCTCTGTTCATAGCCCGTCTGGTCAGTGTGTGCGTGTGGTTGCCACACGTCGTGGGTTCGAGACCCCAAGACCCCCCTTTTTGTTATTTCTGCTTCGTAGCAGATGTGGCTTGGCAGAAAGGTTTAACCTGCAAGCTTCCCCCTCTCTGTCGAGCCCGAGGGCAGTAGCGCAGTGGTGGTGTGGTGTGCTGTGGTTCAATGAGGTCTTGGGTTTGATCCCAAGCCCCCCCCTATTATTTTTTCTTTTTCTTCTTTTGCTGTTTTAAGTGGTGTTCATTGCTTGGGCAGCAAGCTAGTGCCCCCTTTTAGCTAGTGCATGTGTGTGTGTGTGTGTTTAAACATCCATGTGTGCATGTGTGGGCAAGTTCTTGGTGGTGTGTGTGTGTAGTTGAAGCATGTGTAGGTGGGTGCTTGTGTGTGTATTTGTGTGTGCACCTTTGTAAGAGTGCACTTGTAGTTGTGTGTGTGAGGGCACATGCACTAGTTTGTGCAGGTGTGTATGTGTGTGTGGGTTACCTCCTCCCCCCCCCACATACTTGTGATAGTTGCACAGCCTCATGGACCTTGTGTGTGTGTAGCTTGTGGTGTGTGCACTTGGGAAGAGGTGAATACATGTTTGAGGGTGTGTGTGTGCACATGGTTGCACATCCATATGTGCAAGAGAGCATCCCCTCTTGATGCACCCCTTGGTGGTGTGTGTGTGTGAGTATATGTTTGGGTGTGTGGTCATGCATGTATGTGTGTGGGCATGGGTGCACCTATGCACTTGAGCATGAGGGGTTATGTATGTGTGTGGGCATGGGTGCACCTATGCACTTGAGCATGAGGACTAACCCCCCATGCTTTCCCTTGGGTTAGTGTGGTGGTGTATGACCTTGTGTGTGTCCATAGGTTGGTATAGATGTGCCATGTATGTGTTCTTCAGATGAGATAATGCCCTTATGTGCTTATGTTGATTTCCATGTAGTTCTTCGAGCTAGCTTTGTGCCTACTTGTTCCATGCAAGTACCCATGTATTATATATGCTTTTGGGGTAGAATCATCCCAGGAATCCAAAGGTGGAATCAGATTTCACTTTGGAGCAACTTCATAAACTGTCATTTTTCTATCTTGATGCTATGTTTAGAGCTTGGTGCCATGTGGTGTGATGGGCCTATGAGGATGAATCCTTGATGTGGCAGTAGTGGGTGAACCCCTCTACAACATGGAGTTTTTTTTTATGCATAGGAGTTTGTATGTGCTAGTTCTGCCTTGTCAAAGTTGACATGTGGCTGAAATTGTCAGCTTTGTGAAAATTTGTAATTTCCACTAAGTCTGAGAAACTGCTGTTATTTTCTTCCCTTGTTGTTGTGGTTGCAAAAGCTCATGTGTTGGGAATCAGCCCATGCAACCAACTAATATTTGTGAGCTTTTGGGTTTGTCTAGCTCTCTGTTAAAATTCATGCATTTTCACTTCCTGTAGATACCATTTTGGAGGCTGTCAAAATGCTTCAGAGCATAAGCAGCTGGTGAAAATCTGAGATTTTCACTAAGTCCCAGAAATCTATTGTTTTTGTCCAAGTTTGTGTCCATAGATCTTCCCATGTGTGATGCCTATGCAGTAGCTTCTTGCTCAGGCTTGTAGAGCTTTTGAATGGCTTTTGCCATATATCTTGTTTGCCTCATTTGGGTGGTTGTAGGTACTTTGAATGTTGTAGACAAACTACCATGATGCTGTTAAAAACAGATTGCATAGTTTTGTTGTTTTGAAGCTTGTGAGTGCATAGTTGATGGTGTGGTGAGTTTCCTTGCACCACCCTACCTATATGTGTTTTATTGATCATGTGGCAACCTGGTTACACCAGAAGAGTGCCATTGGAGTGTGTTGGTGGTGGATTTGATCCGTAGCTCCGATCTCTATGTTCTTTATATGTTTTTTGCATCGTTTTCTCGTGATGCACATGTTCATGCCATCTTCATGCATGTCAAGATAGCCTAGTGTGAAGTATTGTCCAAAACTTTGTCTTCTCTTCTCATGCATATGCAATGGACTAGAATAGTGATGCATGCTTCATTCTCATCTAATGCATCATGTTGATTGTTGCATCATGTTGTGTTGGTGTTCATTGGCTGTAATTTTTATCTTGGGTAGCACCGGGATCGGAGAGCGTGTATATGGATTCTAGAGAGTACGTGCAGAACGATCAAGAGCAGTTCCAAGCTGAAGACATCACATGCAAGATGACCGTGACCTTGATACCGTATCTAGCTTTGTTATGCTTAGAATCACGTTTCCTTCGATATATGCTCGATGCCTACCACTTGATAAAATGCCTCCTGTTAATGCCATGGAATCCAAACACCTCCCCCTCCTAGCTAATGTTGTTTGGCTAAGTAGGCTTGCTCAGCTTCTAATGATAGCTTTGCTATTTGAAGGTGCCAGCTGTCTCATGTGATAACATGAGTACTTGATATCATTATGATTAAACTGTTATTTAATTAATGCACCTATATACTTGGCAAAGGACGGAAGGCCTAGCCTTTTGCGGGGTGATTTGTTCTGTTATTGTCGCCTTAGTTTCGGCTACCGGTGTTTGATTCCATAACTGATCGCTCCTAACACGTTCGGGGTTGTTATGGGGACCCCGTTACTAAATCGTGTAGTGTTAAGGCTTGTCCGGTAGGACCCAGCATTCGTTTTAATTTGCTAATCACCTAATATTAATTTGCATAGGGAATAGCTACCCCGAGGATTTAATCAACAACCCGGGCCAGTGCTCCTCATGAGTGTTGGTCCAACCCAGAGCAGCTTATTACGCTCCCCGGGGCAACTCGGTGTTTTGGCGTGGTAACCATCGCTCATCGGTCGTGTCCTGAGACTGAGATACGCGGCTCTTATCGGGGTCGTCGACACAACGGGAGGTCCTTCTAGATTTGTCTTACCATAGCGATATATCTTGCGTATAGGAATCCCGGTGAAACTTTGGGTCTCCTCAAAGTTGAGGTTTCCTCTAAGGAATCCGACGAGATCACGAGATTTGTGATAGAGGATTACTTTGTGGCCCGTGACCGTTTGTGATGGACTAGTTGGAGCAGCCCTGCAGGGTTTAATCTTTCGGAAAGCCGTGCCCATGGTTATGTGGCTACATGGATAATTTGTTAACATCCGATTATAGATAACTCGAATTAACTATAATAAAACTGCCAACGGTGTGCGTAACCGTGACTGTCTCCCTCGAAGACCTCTCTTCGATCGGGAACATGGTGAGGTTATGTTTGACGTAAGTAGGTGTTCAGGATCACTAAGTGATCACCTAGTCTTCGACCGCTCGCGTAGACCACCATATCATAACTCTGAACTTCGTAAGTTAGCCACCATATATGCTTAGGATGCTGCAACCTAAAGACTGAACCTTCCTCACCTAATAACTTGACTAGATTCGGTACCAAGGTCATCGATTACTGAGTCCCTGTGGATCATAGTTTATTACAACACCCCCAACAGGTACAGGTATGCCCGATGCAGGAGATCTAGATGGCACGCAGCTGGCGTGGCAATACGATGAGGAGAATGACCGCCTGTACGTGAACTATCCAGAAGACTGAGGCCGTGGTCGTGATCGTGGGCGAGCATGCGGGATATCATAGTCTTTTCCTTGTTTCATGTAGCCCGTAGCGGGACTATCATGTCTAAATAATTGTGTGGATGTCACTCTGATATTATACTATGTGAGATGGCAAATGAATGCCCTATTTGTCAATCTTAATTTATGTATGTGCTATAATTATCTCGCTTGCGAAATGCTTAGATGCGCCTCTGTCCCTTTTGGGGCATCGCCCCCTAAATAGGAAAGGGCAGCATCTTAGTCGTTACAAAACACTTCAACGACGATGACTCCAAGGAGATAAAATAGTACAAAGCATGTAAATTTTACCCTTTTCCTATTATTTCTCCTCCTCTTCTTATTTTCCTTCTTCTTCTCCTCCTCATCCTCCACCTCCTCTTCTCCTCTTCCACTCTTCTTCATCTCCTCCTCCTCCTCCTCCTCCTCTTCTGCTTCTTCTTCTTCTTCTTCTTCTTCTCCTCCTCCTCCTCCTCCTTCTTCTCCCCCTTCTTCTTCTTCTTCTTCTTCTTCTTATTCTTCTTCTTCTTCTTCTCCTTATTCTTCTTCTTCTTTCCTTCTCCTCCTCCTCCTCTTCTTCTTCTTCTTCTTCTTCTTCTTCTTCTTCTTGGTCTTCTTCCTCCTTTTCCTTTTTCCTCTTCGTTCTTCTCCTCTTCTTGTCCTCTTATTCTTCTCCTCCTCCTCCTCCTCTTCTACTACTTATTCTTCTTTTCTTCTTCATCTTTTTTCATCTTTTTTGTACTTCTTTTAATTATGACTAATTAACTAAAACATATGACTAATCTAATATAACCTAGCACTAAAACATAAAAAATCAAACCTAATATAACCTAGCACTAAATCTAATATAACCTAATAATCAAACAACAAAAAGAACAAAAATAGAAGAAGAAACTCACCAGGGCGATGTGGGGCCGGGGCGGTGGGGTGCCGGGCCGGCAGAGCGTGGTGGCGTCCGGGCGGGGCAGAGTGCCAGGGTGCCGGCGAGGTAGAGCACTTGGGCGCCTCGGAGGTGGCGGGACATGAGGTACGGTGAGGGGTGGTGGTGGAGGAGAAGGGGATCGGAGGTAGTGAGGGAGAGGCTGCACGTGGTGTGTGGGTGGACAAAGAGAGAGAGAGAAGGAGAGAGGGGGGAGAGAGGGGAGAGATAGAGGGGTGTGGGGCCGGGGGAAACAACTGTTAAAGGAACTGCCAAAGGGTGCCTTCTTCTTTACCGTGTGCTGCCCTGTTCTTGGCCGTCAGCTGGCAGACGACAAAGAGCGAGCTGATGGTAAATAATATCTTAGCCATCAGGCACCTCTTTGGTGTCAGCCTTTCTTGTCTTTGTCGTCAGCTGGCAGATGGCAAAGACCTGGCCGATAGAAAAGATAAACTTTGCCATCAGCCATTTCTTTGTCGTCTCATTTGTGGAAGCTAATGGCAAAGATCATCTTTGCCATCAGCTGGCAGACGACAAAGAATTGGCTAATGTTAAATCCGCTAATTCCAGTAGTGGATGATTCTATTTCTGATGCTGAGACAGAATCTGGTAGTGAATATTCACCTAGTGATAATGAGAATAATGATAAGGACGATGTTCACGTAGATGCTCAACCAGATAATAACAAAGAACCTGATAATGATCTGGAAATAGAACCTGCTAAAGATCTTGATAACCCACATCCTAAAAATAAACGTTATGAGAAGAAATAATTTGTTGCTAGAAACTATGGTAAGGAAAGAGAGCCATGGGTTCAAAAAACTATGTTGTTCCCTCGTAAGCCTTCCAATAGTAAGGACGAGGAGGAGTTTGAACACTTTGCTGAAATGATTAGACCCGTCTTTCTGTGCACTTGCTTGACTGATATTCTGAAGATGCCTTTGTATGCTAAGTATACGAAAGACATCATTACCAACAAAAGAAAAATACCTGAAATTGAAACTGCTACCATGCTTTCTATTTAGTCTTTTGATCTCGAGTGCCTTAGAAGTTGGGAGATCCCGGTTTACCCACAATACCATGCTCCATTAAACAAAGTTATGTTAAAAATGCTTCATGTGAGTTAGGAGTCGGTGTTAGTGTTATGCATTTCTCTCTATAAAAGACTTGATTTGACTATTCTTATACCTACTAATATATCTTTGCAAATGGCTGATAAGTCTACTGCTTTACCTATTGGGATTTGTGATGAGGTTCCTGTTATGGTCGTAAATGTTACTGTCCTAGCAGACTTTGTTATTCTTGATATGCTCGAGGACGATAACATGCTGATTATCCTTGGTAGACTCTTTTTGAATACTGCAAGGGCTGTCATTGCTTGCAACAAAAGCAAGGTTACTTTTTATGTCAATGGCAAACAACATAAGGTGAATTTTCCAAACAAACTAGCTTAAGTAAATAATATTATTGTCATTGAGGCAATTGCCACAATGACTATTGGAGGCTTCAAAATTCCTCTTCCTACCGCCAAGAACAAATATGATATTCTTATTGTTGGGGATATGTAAATCCCCATTGAGGTTACTTCGTGTTATAAGAGACTTCTTCTATTTCATGTCAATTTAAAGCAGTTATTAATAAGACTTGATTAACCTTATTAATGGATCCTTTTTGACAGACACATGATTGATGAATTTAGTAAGCAGAACCTTGTGTATCATTAGTTTACTCTTTGTTCATTCTTAGCTAAGTAAAATAGAGTGCCATGATTATCCTATTTTTTCGTTTCCCATGCAATAAAAATGACCCAAAAAATAAAAAGTATCACATTACCACAAGATTTTAACATGGATTGTTTTGGAACATTTAAGAATTTTTGGTGCTGAAAACACATCAGTGAGGTGCACCAGTGCGCCACAAGCCAACAGGGCGCGCCCACCCCCCATGGGCGCGCCTTGATAGCTTGTGGGGCCCATAGGCCCCCTGCCTTATCCCTTCAGCCCATGTCATTTCTTACCTCTAGTAAAACTTCATACACACACACTCTCCTGTGTTCTTGCTCCTCAACTTGAGATTTTCGACCTCTTTGCTCAGAACTCCGTTTCCAAAACTGTTTTGATGGATTGTTCCTTGAAATTTGTTCATAGGGAAATGAATTTCTTTAGGAGAGGCTCTTCAAGCCAAAGTCCCAAAGGAGTTGTTAGGATAAACCAGGACCAGGACATCAACATATTTCGCACGTGGAAGTTAGGCCGTGTGAATGGCCACATGTCCCTTTCTGAGTGAAGCAAGTTTCCACCAAGAGGTCATGCAATTCATTGCAAATGTCTGGCTGACCAACTTACTCGTAGATGAGTGTCATTAATTTTATATCCTTACAAATTCCTGTGTGCAAAATTTCTATTTCACAAATAGGCCCCGTGCTCCCATGGTATGCGTTGATTTATATTCAATACATTATGAAATACCACTCTCTGAATTTCTTGAAATATGCTTGCTTCCTTTTGATAGAGGAACGTGTGATCCTAAACCAGAGGAGTTCAAGGAATTTCTCCTTACCTTAACCATGGAAAAAACTAGGGGCGTATCAAATGCTAGGGCCACCAGTTGGAATTTTCCTTTTGTGCATTACTTTGCTTTATTCAAAGGGAAATGTTTAACTACCATGAGCTAAGGTGGTGGTCTTAGTGCCCCCACCCTCGCTATTTTGCGTCCCGCACTAAATGGTGATAACACTTACAACTTAGGATCTATTATCGCACAACGCTTGCATCTAAACCGAACCAAGGGAAAGGTTCATGGTGGTATTTATGCCATGAGCTTAGCAAAATGTTTTAATGTTTCCATATGCCCCACTGATTACTAGTTTCCTAAGGTTTTTCATGATCACCAATCCATGATAGTTCACTAGTTCATTGATGAACCTCGTCCCTCGTAGCACATCCGTTTTAACTTAGTATATAGCGAGGATACTCGTGATGTTATTGTGTTGCCCACACCTTCTTTGTTTAACTATCATGCGAGGAACGTGAAAACACAATTGCTCCGTAAGGTGGTTTTGAAAATTAATAATAACATAAATGTCATTGAACTAATGATTCAAAGATTCACTCGCTAAACGATTGTGAGGAGAAGCCCCTTGATGCAAGGAAAGGAATATAATTGGCCAAACTTCAATCAAGAGGACTTTACATTTTATATTTGCGAGAAATCAATTTTAATTCCATAGGAAAGCTAATACTATTAAAAAGGGGTGAGGTATCTATTATGAATTGGTTGCTCAAGTGCTTAGAGATAGACACCAAATATATTCATTCATTCTCCCACAATATTCTCTCTCCAAAGCCTAAACATCAAAATCGGTGCCACCAACAATTCCCACTCGGCCCTACCGATTTTTCGAGAGACAGATCTATGCCAAACCATAGAATCTCGGTACCACCAACTTGCACTCTAGTGCCAGTAAAATTGAGTGACCAACTTTTTGGTGTGTCAATTTCAAGAATCGGAATTTTTCTTAGTTTTGAAATTGGTCTCACCAATATTTGGAAACTTCTCTAGATCACCATATCAGTACCATCGAGATTCCTATATTGGTCTCACCGAGAATTTGAAAGTTTCCACGTTTAGTGCAACTCGGTACCACCGAGATTCATGTGGGTGTCACCGTGTTGGTTAATAATGCTGTAAGAGTTGGATTTTTGGAGATGGCTATATATACCCCTCCGCCACCTCTCATTCGGAGAGGAAGCACTCAGAACACACACACACACACACACACTTGCCATATCCATATTTTGGGAGAGAGCCACCTACTCATGTGTTGAGATAAAGATATTCCAATCCATCCATTATAAACTTGATATCTAGCCTCCCCAAGCTGCTATCAACCCAGTGAATCTCTTATACCCATGCTAAATCTGTGAGAGAGTGATTGTGTGTTGAGGAGACTATCTTTTGAAGCACAAGAGCAGGGAGTTCATCGGTCTACCGCATCTATTACCTTTTGGAGGGTGGTTCCTCTTAGATTGGTTAGGTGCCATTTGGGAGCCTCCTACTTCGTTTGTGGAGCTGAAACAAGAAGTTTGTAAGGGCAAGAAGATTGCCTAATTCATGAATATCTACCCCGAGTATGGCTAGTCCTGCATGGACATAAGCCAAGGTGGAATAGAGAAGGCCGCTTCTTTGTGGACCCCTTGTGGGCCGAGCCCTCCATGGACTCTCACAACCGTTACCCTCTATGGGTTGAAGTCTCCACTAACATGGATGTACGATATCACCGCCTATAGGAACCATGCCCAAAATCTCCATGTCAACCTTTCCGTTTGATCTTCCTATCCCTTCCCTCTACTCACATTTGCATGTATTTACTTTCCGCCGCAATACTCTTAGATATGTATGTGTAATGTGTGCTTGACTTGTTACAACTGCTAAAACTGGCCCACAACTATAATTGGGAAAAGACTAAGTTTTTATTTGGTCAAGTAGTCTAATCACCCCCTCTAGACATACTTTGAATCCTATAGAACGAATATACCATCATGCCACCAGATATAATTGCTTACCGAAACGAGTTGGCTGAAGTAGAGGTCACAACTTAGGTGTGGGATGCTCAAGTACCTCAACCCAACTACTTCCCCCGGAACCAGATGGTTACTACGGATGGTGATCACCAAGCTAGGCAAAATCCTAAGCTTGGGGGAGTACGTATTTCTCACTAACATTACATTCATGTTCACACACTTCATATAAATTGTCAGTGTTCATCCTATTTCATTGTATAACCATATTAGTTTTTATTTTTTGTGCTTTTTTCTTGTGTGTTTTACAAACTTTGAAAATCCAAAAATATTTCTGGATTGTTTTTAAGTTTTCTTTCTAGTTTAGTTAGTTCGTAATATTAAAAGAAAGCCCCAAAAGATTTCTTTTACATGTTGGGAGCTTTCCCGTGTAAATATTTTTCTCGTTCTTGTTTTTCCTTGTTTATTTGCTTCCTTCTTAAAAACCAAAAACTATAAAAATATTTCAGTGTGTCTCTATCAATTTCTTTTATTTTCAATGAGTCACTACAAGGAGAAGACCACAATGAAAATGTTGAGTGGCTCTCATATGCGTTAATGTTAATCCAACAGAAGAGCCAAAATTACCTTCTCTTCTCCTTTTAATGAACTACTTTGTAGATTCCAGCTTAGTTGAGGGCACTCTTGGGCTATTATTATTATCATATCATTTTGTCATCCAAGTGAAAGGCAATAATGACAATATTCAATAAATTGGCCGTGCCAAAGGAAGCTGGTCTGAACTCGCCTTGTTTTTCGTTCTTGTAAATATGTTTATCTCGTTCGATTTTGATTCAGTATATCATGAGTAAACATGTTTATGATGACAATTAGAGATTATAGTTTCTCATGCCATGCTTAAATAGCTAGGAGTGGATAATGATTTATCTTATGAGTCAACATGCATTAAAATGGTTATTGTTTGGTATGATAGTATGGTATTTCCCTTTGATTAATTCGAGCGACATGACTTTGCCCAAGTGCAAACATGTAGTTTATTTAAAATAAATGCATCCTTCATGATGTTTAACCTTAGAGTGTCTATATCCTACTCACGCTAACGATCAGTGATAATTATTCGCAATGCATGATTATGACCGTTTTCACTCTCTAGCTGGTCGCTTCTCAATCTATTTCTAGTCGTCACATGTACTAAGTGGGAGTGCTGCTTGCGCATCCAAACTCTTAAACCCAAGTTGTTCCACATGAGTCCACCATACCTACACATATGCAGTATTACCCTGCAGTTCCAAGTAAATTTGCACGTGCCACCTCTAAATATTCCAATAAACATCCATTTTGTGTGCTCATACCGCTCATGGAGCAATGTGGCGATCAATATCTTCCATGCTAAGCGGTGATGTCTACTACACAACTTGTTCTTGTAGACTCGTGATGGCCCCCCAAGCGCACAGTTTTGTAGGAGAACATAAAATTTCCCTCAAGTGGATGACCTAAGGTTTATCAATCTGTGGGAGGCATAGGATGAAGATGGTCTCTCTCAAACAACCATGCAACCAAATAATAAAAAGTCTCTTGTGTCCCCAACACACCCAATACAATGGTTATTTGTATAGGTGCACTAGTTCGGCAAAGAGATGGTGATACAAGTGTAGTAATGATAGTAGATATAGTTTTTTTAATATGAAAATATAAAAACAACAAGGTAGAAAGTAACAAAAGTGAGCATAAACGGTATTGCAATGCTTGACAATGAGGCCTAGGGTCCGTACTTTCGCTAGTGCAATCTCTCAAAAATGCTAATATAATTGGATCACATAACGATCCCTCAACGTGATATAAATCACTCCAAAATTCCTATCTAGCCGAGAACATAAGAAGAATTTGTTTGTAGGGTACAAAACCACATTAAAGTTATTCTTTCTGATCAATCTTTCCAAGAGTTCGTACTAAGATAAGAAGTTATCCTTTCTGATTGATCTATCAAGAGGTCATACTAAAATAACACCATAATAAATTAAGATTCATAATACTCAATCCAACACAAAGAACTGCAAGGAGGACACCAAGATTTCTACGGGAGGACATAGTATGAAAACGTCCAATCAACCCCTATGCCTAGGTTACCCCATTGTCACCTCGGGAATTCTCGAGTTGATGCCACAACATATATCATGTGAATCACTTGCATACCCCAATGTCACTACGGGTATGTGCATGCAAGACATATATTATGTTCTCTCAAACCTGAATATTCAATCCAACATAATGAGATCTTAAAGTGAAAGACTCAATTCATCACAACAATAGCATGGGACAAACACCATATGATCCAACTATATTAACAAGGCCCGTGATATATCAAGACCATGATATCTCAAGAACACGAGAGAGAGAGAGAGAGAGAGAGAGAGAGATTAAGGACATAGCTACTAGTACAACCCCTCAGCCCCGATGGTGGACTACTCCCTCCTCATCATGGTGGCTGCGGGATGATGAAGATGGCCACCGGAGATGATTTCCCCGCTCCGACAGGGTAGTGGAACATCTTCAGATTGGGTTTTCATGGATATAGAGGCATGCGGCGGCAGGACTTCTCGTATAGGGTTATTTCTGTAGGTATCTATATTTATAGGATTTTTGGGCATTGGAATCACTAAAAAAGTTTCTTCCAATTCCGCGAACATTTATTTCTGCACAAAAAAACAACAACAGCATGATAGTTTTGTTGAAAAGAGTGTGAGTCTGGGTTAGTTCTAAATAAATCATAAAGTGCAGCAAAACCATATAAAAGTATTGTAAACATAGGCAAACATGGCATGAATACTTTATATATTATCGATACGTTGGAGACATATAATCATCCCCAAGCTTAATTCCTACTCGCTCTCGAGTAGGTAAATGATAAAATAAATCATTTATGAAGTGTGAATTCTACAATAGTGCATAAGTTTGATCAATGATAATTTCAATCACTTTTCCTAGCATCATAACAACAACTCTTTCTCATAAAACTCATCATGGTTCAAAGCATCATATTATTTAAATAAGCAATTGAAAACGGAACTTTTGATGTGGAATGCTACCTATCATAATCATCATATTATTTTCTTTATAGCATGGAGATATGGACTTGTAGATGATTCATAGCAATAGCCTATAATTTGACATGAAAACTTTAATACTCAAGCATATCAACAAGAAACCAAGTCTTCCAAAATATCAATGCTAAAGAATGCTATCCCTAGACCATCATGCTCAATCGTTAATCCATTCATGAACACACCCAAATATTAGCTACACCCAATGCTCAAGTATGATAATAGTGTTCCTTAGTTGGTGCTTTATAAAAGAAGATGGTGACTCAAATTCAAAATTAAAATTGCATAAAGTAAATAGATAGACCCTTTGCAAAGGGAAGCAGGGATTTGTAGAGGTGCGAGAGCTCAAAGCTTAAATTGAGAGATAAAATTATTTTGGGTGGCATGCTTTTCCTGTCAACGAAATAGACTAAGAGTTTCCATTATTTCCCATGCTAAACAAATCATAGGCGGTTCCCAAACTTTCACATTCCATGGCTAGTCACATGCACATGTACAGTCCATACGGACACTTTCCAAGGAATTTATTTTTTGACAACATAAAATAATTTTCTTTGCATTTTGGGACTGGGCATCCCTATTACTGCCATACTATCGTGCAATGACAAGTGAATAAACACTCATGTTGAGACTAACCTATTTAACATGGAAGATACCGACCACCCCTCGCCGCTTCATGAGCGGTACGGGCACACAAAACAGAAGTTTATTTTGAACATTAGAGTTGGCACATAAAAATTTACTTGGAACGACACTGAAATACCGTATATAGGTAGGTATGGTGGACTCATTTGGCACAATTTGAGTTTAGGATTTGGATGCACAAGAAGCATTCCCGCTTAGTGCAAGTGAAGGCTAGCAAATAGACTGAGAAGCGCCCAACCAAGGAACGAAAACTATCATAAGCCAACATTAAACATAACTAACACCGAATAATGCGACACAAGTATGATGCAATCTCATAGCATAATTATTGACTTCATATGCATTTATAAGGAATCACAAACCTTAAAACCAATATTCCTACTAAAGCATGATTACTCATCAACATAACTCACATATCACTATATTCATATCGCAAAACTATTGCAAAAAATCAAATTTAACATCCTATGATCTCCATGAAAGTTTTTATTATATCTCCCCTCGAATTCTATCACTTTGGGACTGAACTTTCATTTAAAGCAAATTGCCATTACAAATAACAAGCTCCTAAACAAATATAAGTGAAGAAGGGAGAGCACAAGTTCCTTTAAAATTTTAAACTCTAAAAATAATATAAGTGAATCAAGAGAGGATTTCTTCAAAATAACAACACCACCGTGCTAAAAAAGATATAAGTGAAGTACTAGAGCAAACAATCAAACCACTATCAAAAGATATAAGTGAAGATCGGTGAATAGTCAAACAATTAAGTAGCTATGTGAGGACTCTCTCAAGAAAGATTTTCAGATCTGATATTTTATTTCAAACAACAAATAAAACAAAATACACTCCAAGAATAGCACATATCATGTGGACACTTAAAAAATTAGGCTGAACATAGGCTAACCGATAGTTGTTGATGAAGAAAGGTGTTATGCGTAGCATCTCCAAGCTTAGATGCTTGAGACTTATTGAAATATTTACTTTGGTGCCCTGGGGATCCCCAAGCTTGAGCTTTTGTATCTCGTTCAATCCTCTCATATCCTTGTTTTCACATAAGTCTCAAAAACTTCATCCATACAAAACTTGAAAAGAATTCGTGAGATAGGTTAGTACACGTAAAAGTAAATCAACACTTCATGTACTGCCAATACAAGTTGCATAATAATTTTCAAACATTATCTACTATTTACTATCATTTCTACAACTTATATCTACCAATATAAGCCATGAAAACTCTAGGATAAGTAGATAACAAAACTATGGCAGCAATTTATCCAAACACAACAGTTTGTAGCAATTTATTTAAAAAGTGTACTTATGTATGTTCAAAACTTCTGAGATTTAGGAAATGATAATTATTTGTATGACAGTACAGTGTAAAAATTTTAGAAACTTTCCACATACCAGTAAAATATGATAACTGAAATACTACATCATAAGTTTATGTTTTTTGTACATCAGACATCACACATGCAATTCAAGCATTCTAAAGGCAATTCTTGGAGCTTTTATTTGAAAAACAAGATTATAAATAACATATAACAGAGAAAAACAAAATAAAACGACGCTCCAAGCAAAACACATATCATGTGATGAATAAAAATATAGCTCCAAGTAAGATATACCGATAATGTTGGAGATGAAAGAGGGGATTCCTACCGGGGCATCCCCAAGCTTAAACACTTGAGTATTCCTTGGACATTACCTTGGGGGTGCCTTGGGAATGCCCAAGCTTAGGTTCTTGCTGCTCCCTATTCTCCTCATATTGGCATCTCACCCAAAACTTGAAAACTTCAATCACACAAAACTTCATGGAATTTCGTGAGATGGATTAGATTGATAAATATAGATCATTCACTTAGGTACAGTCAAGACAAGATTCATAATTGTTCTCGCATAATCACAACTGTATTATATAATTCCCACAATTTATATCACTCAATATAAGTTATAGAAACACTAAAACAAGCAAACTATGCACGCAAAACAAGATCTTTCAAAAATAGATTAGTCTTTAAAAACAAGCAAACCATGACTCTAAAAATGCTAAAAACTTAGAAAACATAGAGAATTTGCATTTAAAAACAATGTAATAATTTCAGATTTCTTTGACGCTCGAGTAAATTCAGAGAAATTTTGCACTGGACGTAAAAGTTTACGTTTTTGCACAGAATGAAACAAAAAAGTATCCACACTATCTCAAAGGCTTTACTTGGCACTTTATTTAAATAGAAGTTATAAAATATGATTACCACGGTAGCGTAATCATGTGGAGACTCAAAAACATAAAGGATAAATGTTGGGTTGTCTCCCAACTAGCGCTTTTCTTTAATGCCTTTTAGCTAGGCATGATGATTTTATTGATGCTCACGTAAAAAGTAGTATTTGAAACATGCAAGAAGCATCATGAAGCACTTGACAAGGACATTTAAGTCTAACCCACTTCTTATGCATAAGGATTCGGAAATAAATAAAAATTATTGTAGCAAGAATCAACTTACATAGAAAGGCTAAACAAGCATGACTTCAAAACTTTGAACACATAGGGAGGAAACTTGATATTATTGCAATTCCTACAAGCATATGTTACTCCCTCATAATAATTTTCAATAGCATCATGAAGGAATTCAACAATATAACTATCAGATACATAATTCTTTTCATGATGCACATGCATATAATTTTTACTACTCTCCACATAAGCAAATTTCTTCCCATTCATAGTAGCGGGAGCGAACTCAACAAAATAACTATCACGAGATACTTGATTGATATAATCCATGTGAAAATTAAAATCATGATGACAAGTTTTATGGTTTTTAATACTCTTTATAACATACATGTCATCACCATAATCAACATATATAGTAACATTGTTGTCATAGTCAATTGAAACCTCTTCCAAGATAGTGGACTCATGACTAAATAAGGTCATGACCTATCCAATTCCGCTTTTTAACATTATGAAAAAATTCAACACCCTACAAAGTAGTGGATCATTAGTACCTAGAGTTTACACTCTTCCAAACCCACTTTCATCAATATAATCATCATAAATAGGAGGCATGCTTTCATCATAATAAATTCCTCATCAAAACTTTGGGGGACTAAAAATAGCATCTTCATCAAACATATCATCCCCAAGCTTGTGGTTTTGCATATCATTAGCATCATGGATATTCAGAGAATTCATACTAACAATATTGCTATCATGCTCATCATTCAAGGATTTCACATTAAGCATTTTCATACATTCTTCCTCTAGCAATTGAGCACAATTTTCCTTTCCATCATTTTCAAGAAAGACATGATAGAGATGAACAATATGAGACCACCTCAATACCATTTTATTTGTAATTTTCTATTTAGACCAAACTACCATTCAAAAAGAAACTAAAAGATTTAGTTGCAAGATCTAAAGATATACCTTCAAGCACTCACCTCCCCAGCAACAGCGCTAGAAAAGAGCTTGATGTCTACTAAACAACTTGTTCTTGTTGACTCGTGTTGGGCCTCCAAGCGTAGAGTTTTTAGGATAGTAGAAAATTTACCTCAAGTGGATGACCTAAGGTTTATCAATCTGTGGGAGGCGTAGGATGAAGATGGTCTCTCTCAAACAAACCTGCTACCAAATAATAAAAAGTCCCTTGTGTCCCCAGCACACCCAATACAATGGTAATTTGTATAGGTGCACTAATTCGACAAAGAGATGGTGATACAAGTGTTGTAATGATAGTATATATAGTTTTTTGTAATTTGAAAATATAAAAATAGCAAGGGATAAAGTAACAAAAGTGAGCATAAACGGTGAAATGGTTGAAAATGAGGTCTAGGGTCCGTACTTTTGTTAGTGCAATCTATCAACAATTCTAATATAATTGGATCACATAACAATCCCTCAACGTGAGATGAAGAATCAATCCAAAGTTCCTATCGAGCGGAGAACATAAGAAAAAAATTGTAGGGTATGTAACCACCTCAAAGTTATTCTTTCCGATCAATCTTCCTAAGAGTTCATACTAAGATAATAAGTTATCCTTTCCGATCGATCTATCAAGAGCTCGTACTAAAATAACACCATAAAAAAATCAGATTCATAATACTCAATCCAACACAAATAACTTCAAGGAGCACATCAAGATTTATACAGGAGAACATAGTATGAAAACATGCAATCAACCTCTATGCCTAGAGTACCCCATTGTCACCTTGGGAATCTGCGAGTTGACGCCACAACATATATCAAGTGAATCACTTGAATACCCCAATGTCACTATGGGTATCCGCATGCAAGACATATAGTATGTTCTTTCAAACCTGAATATTCAATCCAACATAACGACATCTTAAAGTTAAAGACTCAATTTATCAGAACAATAGCATGGGACAAACACCATATGATCCAACAATATTAACATGGCCCGTGATATATCACGATCATGACATCTAAAACGCACGAGAGAGATTAAGCGCATAGCTACTGGTACAAACCTTCATCCCGGAGGGCGTACTACTCCCTCCTCATAATGGTGGCCGCCGGGATGATGAAGATGGCCACCGAAGATTATTTCCCCTCTTTGGTAGGGTACTGGAACGTCTCCAGATTGTTTTTTGTGGATACAGAGGCCTGCGGCGGCAAAACTTCTCGTCTAGGGTTATTTATGGAGGTTTCTATATTTATAAGATTTTTGAGCATTCGAATCGCGCCAAGATGGGCCACAAGGTGCCCACTAGATACCAGGCCGCGCCAGGGGGCTGGTGCGCCCTGGTGTCTAGTGGGCACCAGCCCCCTTCTGGTGGTTCTTTGCTCCAATATTTCTCTTTTCCTCCAAAAAAATCATCAAAAAGGTTCGTCCAATTTCTAGAACATTTATTTCTGCACAGAAAAACAACACCACAGTAGTTTTGCTGAAAAGAGCGCCAGTCGAGGTTAATTCTAAATAAATCATATAAAGTGAAGCAAAACCATAGAAAAATATTATAAACATAGACAAACATGATATGAAGACTTCATAAATTATCGATACGTTGGAGACGTATCAAGCGGGTTATTCTAAAGACGAGCATTCATTTGCGTGTCATTGCACGAGAGAGGCTCGTAAAAAGAATACCCAATCATGTATAATCAAAAATAATTAAACTAAAATCCCGTGATAGTTGATATGCTGGCAGGAACCCGTGGATTCGGTTAGCCATGGTTTGTGAATGGATGGTGGAAAGGAGTAAACTTTACACTTTCGTTTGGAAACCGCTATTAATGTGTTTAGCATGGAAGATATCAATAACTCTATCGTAACATTGACAGGAAGAGCACACCACCGAAAATTACAATTCATCTCTGCTTTAAATTTTGAGCTCTAACACCTCTACAATTCAACGTTTCCCTCTTCGAAGGGCCTTTCTATTTACTTTCATGTTATTATACTTCTAGTCTTGAGTCACCACCTTCTTATTAAAGAACCACACATGAGAGCACTATTGTCATTCTTATGCATTGAATATAGTTGATGTTGGATGTGAGCATGACTAGATCTTGTTTACCCTGAATTATAATGTTCAGTCGCTGCTTGAACCTGAGTGGTACTCTGTTTGCAGTCTCAGAAAGGGCTAGATAAATACCATTTCATCATATTATATCATGATTCTTTTGACAAATTGATGGCATGTGAGATATTTTATTATTGCTCGCTAGTTGGTTATGTATTGCCATGAGTGAATATGATGTTTAATTGTTATCATGGATATGATTATTTATGATTTATGCTAAAAACCAGAGCACTAGCTAAGCATATGTATAACAACGAGAACAAAAGGGTTTGTAAAAGTTTTCTTTATCAATTGCAGTTTATCAACTAAATTGCTTGAGGACAAGCGATGAGTTAAGCTTGGGGGAGATGATACGTCCCAAAAGTATCTACTTTTCCAAACACTTTTCCTCTGATTTTGGACTCTAATTTGCATGATTTGAATGGAATAAATCCGAGCTACTGTTGTTTTTTAGAAGAAGTACCGTGGTGTTATTTTTATGCAGAAATAGAAGTTCTTGAAATCAGACGAAACTTTTTGTGAATTATTTCTGAAACATATGAAAAATTATGGAGCGAAGACCTGCCAAAGGGGTTACCAATGGGCCACAAGACAACAGTACGTGCCCACCCCCTCGTGTGTGGCGCACCGTGTTAGCTTGTGGTGCCCACATGGCTCCCTGACCCTAATTCGAGTCCTATAAATTCACATCTTCAAAGAAAAAAATAGGAGAGAAGATTTCATCACGTTTTACGAGACAGAGCCGCCCCATCTCCCGTTCTTCCTCGGGAGTCCGTATGGGGGTGCACAGAGGGGGATTCGTCATCACCAACTCTTGTTCATCAACACCACCATGATGCTCACCACCGGGAGTGAGTAATTCCCTTGTAGGCTTGCTAGATGGTGATGGGATTGGATGAGATTCATCATGTAACCGAGTTATTTTGATAGGGCTTGATCCCTAGTATCGAATATGTTGTGATATTGATGTTGCTATCACTTTGCTATGCTTAATGCTTGTCACTAGGGCCCGAGTGCCATGATTTCAGATCTGAACCTATTATGTTTTCTCTGAATATGAATGTTTTAGATCCTATCTTGCAAGTTGTGTGCACCTATTATGTGTTATGATCCACATCCTCCAGGTGACAATAATTGGGATTCAGTGATTGTCGTAGTTTGAGGACTTCATGTATTCACCATGTGTTAGTGATTTGTTCCGGCTCTCTATTAAAAGGAGGCCTTAATATCCCTTAGTTTCCTTATGGACCCCGCTGCCACGAGAGGGTAGGAGAAAAGATGTTAGACAAGTTCTTATCGCAAGCACATATGACTATATATAGAATACATGCCTACATTATATTGATGAATTTAAGCTAGTTCCATGTCGCTCTAGTGTGTAACTATTACATGATTGATGTTATCTAAATCATTATCCATCATCGGTCCACGTGACTACGTTTTACATATAATGAATCTTGCTAAGTTACTATTGTTGTTGCTACTGTCACGACTACTACAAAACTGCTGTTGTCACTACTACCGTTACTAACACTAAGTTTCCATGCTACTAAAATATTTTTGCAAAGAGATATCTCAGGTGTGGTTGAATTGGCAACTTAACTGCTAAGGCCGATAAATATTCTTTAGCTCCCCTTGTGTCGAATCAATAAATCAGGGTGTCGAATCAATAAATGGGGGTGTGGATCCACCTTGCGTTTGTGCATGTGTTCTGTCCCTGTGTGTGTCCTTGTGTTCTTGAGAGAAACCACAAGAGAGTTGTATGAGGCAGTTCGAGGAGGAAGAAGAAGAAGCGGCACTGCAAGGAGGCGGCACCAACAATTGGTATTCAGAGCCTTGTGGATCTGATGCGGTGGTGGCTGGACGGACTTCATGTGAGGTGGAGGACGTCGGCGCGAGGTGGAGTGGACGGTTGCGATGCGACGCCACGAGATGGAGATGACGGTGCGGAGCTTCCACACATGAAGACAACGGTGTGACGCCATTGCCAGGTAGGACGGTGCGAAGCCGTCATGAGGATCGGCGTGAAGCTGGTGGGCGGTGGTATCCAGGTTGGTGTGATGC
The DNA here is from genome assembly GCF_904849725.1 of Hordeum vulgare subsp. vulgare. Classification (NCBI taxonomy): domain Eukaryota; kingdom Viridiplantae; phylum Streptophyta; class Magnoliopsida; order Poales; family Poaceae; genus Hordeum; species Hordeum vulgare. The sequence goes on along the minus strand of NC_058520.1, from coordinate 291,960,820 downwards.
CACCCGTGCGATGGGCTGCTGTGACAACGTGGCGATCGGTGCTGCGAAGGCGTTGTCCACGTCAAGAGGAGGCCGCTGCGTGCGGGACAACTCCGTGGTGGCCGACGCTGCGATGGCGTCATCCACGGCAAGATGGTCAATGGCGGGTGGTTAGCGCTACGACGACGTCGTCCACGACAAGGAGCTGTTTGGCGGTGTGATGCCGCACGAACATGTGGCTGCGGTGCGATGCTGCAAGAGAAGACAATGTTGTGATCCCGCGCCACGACGACGGTGTGAGGCCGTTACAAGGAGATGAGGTGCGATGCCGCAATGAAGATGGACGATGGTGTGATGCCGTCGCTCGGGTCGCTGCGATGGCGTCATGAAGTGGCTACGGGTGATCCGCGTTGAAAATTGGAGAATTAAGATTAGAGGGTGCATGTTAGCTTTAATCTTGATTTCATGTATTTGCATGTTTGCATTCTGCATGTACTCTAGTTTAGGGTTTTCGTTTGTCCGGTGAAGCTTCAGTGGAGATGTGCACAGGGTGCGAGATGCAAGGCTACCATGCGAGACAGCAAGCACGGGGAGATGACGGCGTGAAGCCGTGGTGCTATGCAAGACGGCAAGTCCGTGTGATGCGGAAGCAAGGTAAGATGCCAGAGGTAGTCGTGGCATGCGACTTAGATGTCGAGATGCTGAGTACCGTGTGAAGTGGGCACAACCATGCGTGATACCGGCGTTGGATGCTAGCCAAGTGACTTGGTTGTTTGTTATCCCGCATGACCAGGCTGGGTGGCCATTAAGAGCCTGATTGAAGTGCTGGACGTACTTGCATGTAGATAGATATTGTATTACTTATCGTCTGCATGATCGTGGAAGTGATTGCTGGAGTTGTTAGTACGTGGATCGGTCATGCTGTTAGTGGTTAGTGAAGGCATGGCGTGAGTTTCGCACGACAGGAGTGCCGACCTTCTGTATAAATGTGTTGCTTTGAGTAACGAAGAAGAGAGAGGCTGTGAGGGCCAACAGAAACATGTAGTGCATATGTTCTCACTGGGAGCAAGAGGCGAAGCATTTTCTCCTTGGTGAAGTGTGTGTGTGTTTTGTCCCTGTGTGTGTCCTTGTGTTCTTGAGATAAACCACAAGAGAGTTGTATGAGGCAGTTCCAGGAAGAAGAAGAAGCGGCACTGCAAGGAGGCGGCGCTTATTGTAATTAACCAGGTTGTAGTAACGGAAAAGAGTTCTAGATAGTTTTCTTGCTAAGCTTGTTTAGATGTTGTTTAGGAAAAGGACTACGTCAGGTAAACCATACTTGTCTCGTATACGAGTCGGGGTCGCGTCGTGTTGGTCGCCGATTTGGTAACGTGTTGGACGTGATTGTATCTCTCTATATACGCAAGAGAAATTCTGTAAAGGTGCAAGTTTAGACACCACCAAATTCAGTTTTTCATCAACCTGTTTTGTTCGCTATAGCACGAGACGTTTTGTCCAGAGTATTCGTCGAGTTTGATTCATCGAGTGCAGATGAGCTAGCTTGTATCAGGTTACGTACGTACGTGTACTTCCATGCAAGATCCATCAAGCTGCTAGCTTGCTTGTTTGCTTTGCACACGTCGTAGCTGGGAGTTTTTATCTAGCGATTCAAAGCCAACAATTGGTATCTAGAGCCTCGACGATCTATGATCTATGATGACGGACAGCGACGCTGAGTCGGTCAAATCCGGCAAGGGCGGTGCCAAGACGAACAAGAACGGTGACAAGGTGAAGAAGGGCGTCAAGTCAGCAACCAGTGGTGGAGGAACGAGCGGCGCCAATGTCCAGACGCATCGCAACATCCCCATCCAGTACCTGATGCTCACCGATGCCAACTACGGTGTGTGGGCGGTGAAGATGAAGATTATTCTTCGATCCCTTCGAGTGTAGGAGGCCATCACGGACGACGACGTTGACGAGGAGCGCGACGAAGGTGCCATGGCCGCCATAGCCCAGTCTATGCCGGATTCCGTGCTGATGACATTGACGGAGTTCGAGACGGCAAGAGAGGCGTGGAACGCACTCAAGGAGATGAGGATCGGAGAAGATCGCGTCACTAAGGCACGGGCACAAGTGCTGAAGCGTCAATTTCACAAGTTGCAGATGAAGGAAACTGAATCGGTGAATGACTACGCCATGCGTCTTACTACTCTGGTGGGAGAGATCCGCGCGCTTGGTTCAAAGCTCGAGGAGACCGAGATCGTGGAGAAGTTTTTCAGTTCAGTGACTGATAAATTCACGTACATCATCGGCACGCTCGAGCAGCTTTACGACATCGACGACATGACCATAACGGAGGCGATCGGACGCTTGCGGACATGGGAAGACAATGCTCGTGGCTGTCGGAAAGGCAAAGGAGGAGGTAGTGACCAAGTCATGAACTCGCACGCGGATTGGGAGGCCCCAAGTAGCAAAGGAAGGTGTGACGGTGGTGAAGGCTCAAGCAACACGAAGGGCGATGGACAAACCGGAAAAGGCAAAGGAAAAGGCTAGCCACAAGGTCGTGGTAAGGAAGACCGATATAAAGGGCGGAAGCAACGAAAATTGTATATGTCCGAGGTCAAGTGCTATAACTGCAACGAGATGGGTCACTTTACAAAGGATTGTCCGAAGCCTAACAAGTAGGAGATCAAGGAAAATTTGGCAAAGCAAGAAGACGAAGGTCCAGGTCTTCTAATGGCCGAAGTTTGTGATCTCGCTGAAACAGTGATTGTGAAACCAAGCCGAAAGGTGCTACTTCATGAGAAGAATGTGACACCTAAGTTATCCGGGGATCACAACGTATCGTGGTATCTCGACACGGGTGCCAGTAACCACATGACGGGATGCAAGGAGAAATTCCTCGAGCTGGAATACGATGTTGAAGGCTCGGTCAAGTTCGGTGATGGTTCAGGGGTGGAGATTTGCGGGCAAGGATCTATCCTATTCGAGGGTCTCACAGGCGAACATCGCCAACATCATCTCTATTGGAAAGCTTGACGAGAATGGACGCAAGGTGAATATCGAGAACGGAGTGATGACGATCTTCGACAACCTCCGAAACGTGCTAGCTCGTGTTAATCGCTCACGGAATAGGCTCTATATCCTCAACCTTGATCAATCTCAACCGGAGTGTTGGCTCGCCAAGAGTGATGATGATTCGTGGTTATGGCATGCTAGATTTGGACACATTAACTTCTACGCCTTGAAGAAGATGTCAAAGATGAAGATGGTATCCGGGATGCGAGTTATCGACCATGTTGATCGAGTATGTGACGGGTGCTTGGTTGGAAAACAGCACCGCAGGCCATTCCCTACTCAGTCTACCTATCGTGCAAGTGATGCACTCGAGCTGCTCCATGGTGATCTATGTGGCCCTATCACCCCGGCAACTCACGCTGGAAAGAAGTATTTCTTCCTTGTGGTAGACGACTACTCGAGATATATGTGGGTCATTCTCCTACGATCTAAAGATGAGGCGTTTGAAGCGTTCAAGAAGCTGAAGGCTGCAACGGAGATGGAACACAAGTTGAAGGTTCGCGCTCTACGAATAGATCGCGGTAGAGAGTTTACGTCGAATGAGTGCAACGACTACTACGAGAATATTGGCATAAAGAGGTTCCTCACGGCACCTTACATGCCGCAGCAGAACGGGGTCGTTGAAAGGCGCAATCGAACCGTCGTTGACATGGCAAGGAGTTTACTCAAGAGCAAGAACCTTCCTAGGATTTTTTGGGGAGAAGCTATCTCGACGGCAGTCTATCTTCTCAACTGGGCTCCAACGAAGGCGGTGATCGACAAGACTCCGTATGAAGCAATTTACGGATGTAAGCCGAATGTGTATCATCTACGGACATTCAGGTGCGTGGCACATGTGAAGACGGCGGAGCCGCACCTCTCAAAGCTTGTCGATCGTAGCACCAAGATGGTGTTCATCGAATACGAGAGGAGTTCCGGCACCAAGGCATACCGCTTCTATGATCTACAAACCAAGCGTCTACGGATTTCACGCGACGTCGTGTTTGAAGAAAAAAAAAAGCCTGGAATTGGAATGCAGCAGCCGACGGTGCTCCAAACAGTAACATATTCTCGGTTGAATTTCCAACTGATGATCATGCAGGGGAGGATGTCCAGGTGGTTGGCAAGATGCCCAACCAAGGTGACCACAATGGTAGTGATCATCATGGTGCCGACACCGACGACGACACACATAGGTCGCAAGGAGATAGCGACAACGCCGCGCACGACACAGGTGGAGATCTCGACGACAACATCGACAACGAGGCGCATAGTGACGACGACAATCAACACGGTCACGACGACTACGCCGACGATGTGGATGTCGATGACACACCAGGGTCTCAGCCGTCTTCCTCAAGTGCATCAACACCGACACAATTTGTGTCGCCTCCTTGGCAAGCCACAACGGACTCCTCAGGGCCTCATCGCTACAAGACCCTCAAGAAAGTCTACAAGTACACAAAGTCAGTTATGCTCGAGTACTCCGGACTATGTCTGTTCGAAGTTGAGGAGCCGGCGAACTTCGTAGAGGTGAGAAAAAGTCCTAGCTGGACGCACGCCATGGATGAGGAGATGAAGGCGATTGAGAGCAATGGCATGTGGACTTTGGTAACCCGACCTCCAAACCAAAAGACGATAAGTTTGAAGTGGGTTCACAAGTTAAAGAAGGACACGGAAGGTGCCATTGTGAAGTAGAAGGCAAGACTCGTTGCAAAGGGCTACGTACAACGTCAAGGAGTTGACTATGATGAGGTGTTTGCACCGGTTGCTCGAATCGAGACGGTGAGAGTGCTCCTAGCTTTGGCAGCACAAGAGGATTGGAAGGTTCATCATATGGATGTTAAATCCGCTTTCCTCAACGGCGATCTCACAAAAGAAGTGTACGTGGAACAACCCCTCGGCTACGAAAAGAAAGGCGAAGAAGGGAAAGTTTACAAGCTCAAGAAGGCAATTTACGGGTTGAAGGAAGCGCCAAGAGCTTGGAACTCAAAGTTAGACCGAAGTCTGGTCTCGCTCGAGTTCAAGAGATGTCCCCTCGAGCACGCAGTCTATACAAAGAACTCCAAAGGTTCAAACCTGCTAGTTGGAGTTTATGTCGATGATCTGATTATCACCGGAGATAGCGTACAAGAAATTGAACGTTTCAAGGCGCAAATGAAGAACAAGTATAGCATGAGTGATCTGGGATTACTCAGCTATTACTTGGGCATCGAAGTGAAGCAAAGCTCCGGAGAGATTTCCCTATGTCAATCAGCCTACACGGTCAAGTTATTGGACAAGTGTGGTATGTCACATTGCTACGAGACACAAGTTCCAATGGACCAACCTCACAAGTTGAGCAAGCTTAGCTCAAATCCGTCGGTGGACACCACAATGTATCGAAGCGTTGTGGGCATCCTAAGATACTTGGTGCATACCCGGCCTGACTTGGCTTACTCAGTCGGGATCGTGAGTCGTTTCATGGAGAATCTGACAACCGAGCACATGGGTGCGGTCAATCAAATCTTGCGCTATGTGAAAGGCACCATTAATCTTGGTTGCACGTACACAAAGGGAAAGGAAGGATTGATCCTTCGTGCATATTCAGATAGTGACATGGCAGGTGATGTTGATGACCGAAAGAGCACAACGGGCATGGTTTTCTACCTTGGCCCGAATCCGATTAGCTGGAATTCTCAGAAGCAAAAGGTGGTGGGACTGTCTTCATGCGAGGCAGAATACATAGCGGCAAGCACGGCGGCTTGTCAAGCAGTGTGGCTGAGAAGACTCCTAGCTATTCTTGCAAAGAGGGAGGTGCAGAAGGTGTCATTGAAGATTGACAACCAAGCTGCAATATCATTGTGCAAAAATCCGGTTCATCACGACAGGAGCAAGCACATAGATACCCGGTTCCACCATATCCGGGAGTGCACTGAGGAAGGGAAGATCGAAGTTGTGCACGTGAATACGAAGGATCCGCTTGCCAATATTTTCATCAAATCCCTCGGTCGACAAAAGTTCATCGAGATGAGGAAGAAAGTAGGAGTGCAAGCAATGGAGACAAAGTAACCAGGTTAAGGAGGTGAATGTTGTAATTAACCAGGTTGTGGTAACGAAGAAGAGTTCTAGATAGTTTTCTTGCTAAGCTTGTTTAGGTGTTGTTTAGGAAAAGGACTATGTCAGGTAAACCGGACTTGTCTCGTATACGAGTCGGGGTCGTGTCGTGTTGGTCCCCGATTCGGTAACGTGTTGGACGTGATTGTATCCCTTTATATACGCAAGAGAAAATCTGTAAAGGTGCAAGTTTAGACACCACCAAATTCAGTTTTCCATGAACCTGTTTCGTTCGCTACAGCACGAGACGTTTTGTCCGGAGTTTCCGTCGAGTTTGATTCATCGAGTGCAGACGAGCTAGCTTCTATCAGGTTACGTACATACGTGTACTTGCATGCAAGATCCATCAAGCTGCTAGCTTGCTTGCTTGTTTGCTTTGCACAAGTCGTAGCTGAGAGTTTTTAGCTAGTGATTCAAAGCGAACAGCTCCAACAGATTGGTGAGGCTCGCGCCAAGTAGGTCCCTGGCCACCGCATCATAGGCGCCGCCTCGCTCTCCACTGTGTCGCCCCGCGTCGCCTCACTCCGCTCGAGTGGCCTCTCGTACATGCAGTGGATGAGAACGAAGCTTAGCAACATGAATAGAAGGGAAGCTGCGCTGAGCAACGATTTTTAGAAAGCGCGGCTCCTTCTGGTGTAAGTCTCGTGGTAGGATCGTAGGAGCAGGGTTGGGCTGGCTGAAAAGGCCCATTTAACCAGAGCGCTTATATTTGGTCTATGGAGCAGCTGCGCTTTCGAACATTTGGCCGAGTAAATAAAACATGCAGTCTAGGCCAGAAGAAACACCAGATTTGACGGCTGGGATCCCTGAAATCAGGCAAACTGACTACCAGAAATGTAAGTCATGAGAGAGCTAGGATTTGGCTTAGTTTTACTGTCTTAAATGATCCAAGTCCAGAAAATGTGTTATCATATGCTTCTCTCTCTTTGCATATGATAAGTATCTATAATGTTATATTTAATTGCCTATGGACAATCTTTATTTTATGTTAAAAAAGCTCTCTACTAAACTATTAACTTTCATCATTTTGCAAATTACTCATAGTTTTATTCTAGCTAAGTACTCCTAGTTTTATTCTAGCGAACTTATCCTTTTACACCTACAAAGTAGTTTCATACATGTTCTAGGTAAAGTAAACATTAAGTATGCATAGAGTTGTATTGGTGGTCGATAGAACTTGAAAGGAATACTACTTCTACCTTTAGATCCTCGTTGGGTTTGACACTCTTACTTATCGAAAAAGGCTATAATTGATCCCCTGTACTTGTGGATTATCAAGAATACCTTTTGACATAGCACGCCCAGTGCCTTGCTCAGGTAGGCGATGGGGTGGCCATATTAGACAACCACCGCACCCATATTTATGTTACATGCATCAATCTCGATGGTGAATGGGCACACGAAATCATGGAGCACAAGCACTAGTGTGCACACCATGCCTTGCGTGAGCATCTCGAACATTTCTTGAGCCTTGTCATTCCACTAGAACCCTTTCTTTGTAAAGAGTTGTGTGAGGGATTTGGTGATGATGCCATAATGCAACACAAATTTGTGGTAGTAGCTGGTGAAGCCGAGAAATCCGCGTAGCTCCGTGAGCATAGTGGGCACAAGACACATGTTCATTGCACTGATCTTGCTTGCATTTGTGGTGACACCCTCCTTGGAGATCATGTGTCGTGAGTACTTCATGTTGGTCTATGTGAAGAAGCACTTGCTGGCCTAGCTGAACAACTAGTGTTCGCGGAGAAGGTTCATCATGATGTGTAGGTCTTCTTCATGCTCCTTCGGGCCAATGCTACAAACAAGAATGCCATCGAGAAAGACAATGAAAAACCTGGTTATGAACACCATGTTCATCAAACAGTCGGACATGGCTGGCGCATTGGTCATGCCGAACATTATCCCGCGAAAATGATAGTGGCCGTTTTTTTTGAAAAGGAGGATGACCCCCGGCCTCTGCATCTGGGAGATGCATGCGACCATTTTATTGATTATTCTTGAGGACCTTACAAAGCAAGACAACAATATGCCTGAATCCGCCATCTTGACAATATCTGCCGCTATTTGTATCCATATGATGAAGGGGTGCAAGGATAGTGGCCGTTGTGTGTCTTGAAATCCATCTACTTGTCATCCTCCGCATGCATCCGGATTTATGGTAACCTGCATCCAGATCGATCTTGGAGAACTAGGCAGCTCCCACGAGCTTGTTGAGCACCTCGTCAACCACTTACAAGGGAAAAAAATTTTATGGTGATTAAATTCAGGCGTCAGTAGTCGATGCAGAAACGCCAGCTCATGTCCTTCTTCTTTATGACCACCACACACATGGCATAGCGGTTAAGGTTATGTATGACCATGCGGATGCAAATCATTTCATGGAATTGGCGCTCAATCTCACCTTCTATAAGGGTGAGTATGTGTAGGGCCTAGTGTTGATGAGGGTAGCATCAGTTGCAGCGACAAGGCATGGTCGTATTGCCTCCGGGGAGGAAGGGTAGTCGGCTCAGCGAAGACATCGAAGTAGTCTTGCAGCATAGCGTAGATCGCATGTGGCGTAAGCTTGATGGTAGTGTCCTTGGCATGGATGAAATGGTGACTAACACAGACTCCCAAATGGTGTTGGCCTCGTCCATCTATTGCACAACATGGGTATCAAGCTCTGTGAGCATCGAGGCCTCATCAGGGAAAATGCCTTAAAGGCGCACTAACAGCTTGTTGGCAATGAAGGCAATCGTCTTTTCTTGCCATTGACACATCATAGGATTGTGCACTGACAACTAGTCCATGCTAAGGACACTGTCATAGATGCTGAGATCCAAGACACAAAGGTTGCTGGCTTTTAGTCACTCGATCAAATAACACAAAGCAAATACACATACGTGCAAAGCTAGCTATGCAAGCAAGCAATCAGATGCTTGATTGATGAGTAGTAGTGCACGTATGTATATGTCTAGGCTGGGCTGGCTAGCTTCTACTAATCGTATCGATCACGACGGAATCCCCGCGTCAACTTGCCAACGGAAGAAATTGATCAGAAGACTTATTTGATGGCTATACAAGGGTGTGTCGCTCCTCGGCTTTCTTATTGCTCTTTCGATCTTTCTGGTTGGTGTTTACATGGGGCCATACATGGCTATATATAACAACCAGAACTTAGTATGAGCTACCCTACTCGGTTAGAAGTTAGAGTAGGACTCGGACAGCACTGCACGTCCATGTTTAAATCTAACATTCACCCCTAAACATGACATGCTCTTCAATTTTGACCAGGATCCCAAATGCAACTACTTGTAAGTTTTACCCCGGGCATTGCCTTTGTCGTTCCTCGTGGAATCTCAGTCTCCGACTTTGTTATTGTGGGTTCTTCCGTAGCTTGACGCCAACACTCCTCCTTGGTCGCGTCTCCAATCTCCACATGTCCTTCGGTGCTTCATAGACTATCTATGTCTATCGTATTCTTGAGAGGACATCTTTTGAACTCTATCGAGACCAAACTTTGGTCCAACTTTGAGTTCCAAGCTCTTGGCGATTGCTTCATCCCAGAAAGTGCCTTCTTGAGCTTGTAAACTTTCTCTTCTTCGCCTTTCTTCTTGTAGCCGAGGGGTTGTTCCACGTACACTTCTTCTGTGAGATCACCAATGAGGAAAGCAGATTTAACATCCATATGATGAACCTTCCAATCCTCCCGCCTGGTGAGATCACCGTGGTACTCCTCCAGGGGAGCTACCCACTGACGAGCCACCCTCGCGTTTGTGCCGGCCAAGACCTCCTCGCGCGTCGCCTCAAGGGCGGCCTCGCCGTCAAGGATGCGCCTCTCCAAGGCCTCAAGGTGCTCGCACTCTGCCTCCTGGTTACCGGTGATCAGATTGGCCTCCCGCTCGCGACTGGACACGATCGCCTCCCGCTAGATGATAGTGGTCTCACTGAGGGTTAGGTCCACCCCTCGCCCGATGGTTGAAGGCTGAGCGTGGTGCTCACAACTGCCCTCTCGCAAGGTTCCGCTGCTGCTTTGGTTGGGATCAGGGGTCCCTCGAGCCTCGTCGGCCCGGGCCGAGGAAGAAGCTTCGCCGACCGGCAACACATCGAGAAGCGCCCCCGACATGGTGCTCTTGGGCCTCTTGGGCACAGGCGCCCTAGAAAGCGCGGGAATCATGGTCGTTAGATCAAGAAAGGTGTGAGGGGTAGGCCTAGTGACCTGGTGCCCGCGCACCAGGGCTGATCTGGAGGACCGGACCTCGCCGCATCCCAACGGCGACATCCATGATGAGGGCTCTGCCCGTGCTTCGGCGCTCGTGGTGTCTCCATTGGACGCCATGGAGAAAGTGGAGGCCAAGTTCGCTCGAGGACGGAGAAGGAGCAGAAGAAGAAGGCGGCCGAAGAACGGAGTGGTGGTAGATCCGGCCCTGGGGCGCGGAGGTTTCTTATAAACACGGCCACGACCCCCGAGGTGCCTCGGGAGTAAAGGCAATAAATGCCCCCTTGAGCGCCGCACACCAGGCCTGGCCCACGGACAACAAGCGCTCGTGGGACACATGGCATGGATGAGAAGCGTCGGACAAGGGAGCAATAAGGACCGATGTTGAACACTAGGCAGCGTGACAGCTCGCTTGGAGCGGTTCTTGAGGCGTCACGAAAGGATAGATCCCAGATCGCGTCAGCTGCGGTGCGTCGGATCAGGCCCGCAGGCGGTTTGGGCCCATGTCGCCTCCCCCCCCCCCCCGCCCCGATGGGAGGATCATACTCAATGCGGGCCCGGGGGCTATTGTCGGGCCCGTGGGACCGGGAGTACCCAGGGCCATCGGCCTGCGACCTCGGATGCGACACGGTGGGGCAAGCCTGGCTCGGCACATCGGCAAGCCCGATAAGGAGAACCCTTGAGAGGGCCCATGCCTCGCGAGGTGAGGACTTGAAGATTGTTGCCAAGGGCCTCGGGAGGGCGTCAGTCGTGAGGTTCTCCGGTGAGGCCCCTGTGAAGCGGGGCCATTGAGGATGCCTGGGTAGGGTCCAATGACCCAGCCCCTTCTCGTGAGTACGGCAGGCCTCGCAGACTCCCAAAGCGTCCCCCGAGGGTTTCCCGTTCGGTGCAAGGAGACTAAAGCAGGAGGGCCCGCGGGATGGAGGTCATACCCGAGCCCACCAACGCGTCATGAAGAGAAGCTTTTGCAAACGAAGACTACCTTTGTCAGGGTAGATTGCAGTCTTGTCCCCTTCAAAAATGGCTGTTGTGGCAACCCTTTCCGCCCATGGTTTTGGGGGAAGAGGACCAAGGTCGTATATAATAGAAGCCCAGCCTCCGTAGAAAGGGATCTATCCTCATTCCCGGGTCTAGGGCAAGAACCCACCTTTGTACCTGTCTTCCACCTCAAGCAATCCCAACACAAGCAGGAGTAGGGTTTTACACCGCGAGGTGGCCCAAACCTAGGTAACGGTCGAGTGTTTTCAGTTCGTCTCCCTAACTCGCGCTACCACAGAACCGTCATAGAGTCGCCATGAGGCTAAGAGGTTGAACAAGTTAGGAGAGTGGAGCTCACCCGAGTGTTCAAACCTTTCTTTGGGTCCACGGAGCCCCGATTCCGATAGAGACGCTCCTTCTCGTGTTGCAAGGAGTAAGAGCGCAACCGACGCCTCACATTGTTCCATGCCCAAAACCAAGGGGGAAGCCATGGTGTAGGCCTAGCTACTGCTAAATTTCCCACCTGCGCGAGAGAACATGCAAGACGAGAGGGCGACCATACAGATCCCGCTGAGCTTCACAAATCGCGACAAGCCGGATGTAGCAGGGTCTTCGTGCGTGCCATGCCACTCCGACGAGGCCCATCGCCGGACGTGACGTATGCAGAGCACCTACAGTATAGTCGCGCCCACAACAACAACAACCTTCCTGCGGGACTGATGCACAAGACGAGGTGTCCTACACCTCATGGACCCATGGAAAAAGAGAGATCAATACCAAGTCTTGAAGTACATGCACAAGGGGGACGCACACACCACCATCAAGAGGCGATGGGAGGCCCGTCGTCAATCAGATGGTCGTGCGTATCTAACATTTGACAACCCAGCACCATGAGCCCCCGACAGCCTACCTTACAAAGTTGATTTCTCCGTGTTCAGTTGCGAGCTATGGCAAGTCTACTGGCCTTCTAGCATTGCCTTCAAGCCGGAGCTGTCGGACAAATATGACGACAATGTTAGCCTATCAAAGTTCCTTGGCATCTACACCATAGCAGCGCAGGCTGCCAGGAGACGCGATGAGAAAGTGCTCATCAACTACTTCCCATCGAAGCTCAAGCCTAACGTGCGGAGTTGGCTGATGAACTTGCTGGAGGGGTCTATTTCCTCCTGGGCGAATCTATGCAACCAATTCATTGGCGCATACCACAGGGGCCACAAACTCCTGGGGTAGCCCATTGATTTGCATGTGATCCCTTAGAGAGACAACGGGACCCTCAACAAGTACATCCAGAGGCTCACCCATGTGCATCACAACATTCCTGACATCCACCCTACTGTGGCGATTGCCGTGTTTCATATGAACGTACACAATCGCCAGATGTGCGAGGAGATGAGCATAAACAAGGTGCAGGATGTTGCCAAGATCTACGCTCTGGCTGACAGATATGCAAGGGCTGAAGAAGGAAGAAGTCTCCCCGGAGAGGATGCCGGCGTGGAAGTCGACTGAAATGATGACGATAACGCGCCCGCCTCCAAGGGGAAAGGCCGGAAGTGAAACAGGAAGCACAAAGGCAAGGTAGATGTCGGGGTTGGGAGATCCACGCCGATCTATGGGACCTATGGGGCCCCTTTATAGTTTTGCAGGGGCTCCGAGTGCACAGAGAGCATCGATAAATCAGACTGCATGTGGGATTTATACATGTTCGGGCCGCTCGGGGGCATAAGACCCCACGTCCCATCTGTGTTTGGTTGATTATGCAAGTTCAAATACAGAAGTGCAACAACCTGTCAAGGATGCTCGAGAGGTGCATCTACGTGTGCAATTGAACACGGTGGCGACCCCCTAAAAGGTAGCCCCTGGCCTCCTTTTATAGTTCAAGGCATCACCACAATGGCTTTAATGGTCTTTTCCTGGGTGTAGAGAGTGTACTGCGGCTACGAAGACTGCTTGTCAAGATAGGTAGTGGGAAATACCTAACTCTGATGGACTAAGACACGCGCATTGAATGTGCCATGAGGTGGCGCACTGGCAACTTTCCCCGGCAAGGATTGCCTCTCCTTCTGTGTCATCCGCCCAGATACCTCCTATTGTTCAAACATGCCGCGAGATGGCTGTCACTCAAGATGCAGAAGGCCCACCGCTATGCCCACGTGCCCTTGCCAGCCTCACATGTCCGCCTGCTTGCCTGACACCTAAGCTGATGTAGACACTCAGCCCCCTGGTGAGGTGGAGCGGTGGCTTGGTAGGCTTGAATCTTGCCAGGCGTTGCTTCTAGGCGGTCTTTATTAACTCGTGAGAGTCTTGCCCCCTCGCTTCGGTCTTGGCTTTGGCTTGCTTCGGGGGTTAGTGTGAGCTCGGCAAGGAGTTGCCGGCCTCAGGGCCGCGGTTGCCCGTGCCTTAGTCTAGGTGCTAAGGACCCCATTTCTTAGTACACCGACAGTATCGTTGTTGGGCTAGTCCCAAAACAGTGCACGGGCATGCATGCCCGCTTTCCCTGCATTTATGATGACTTCTGTTGACCTTTCCGAGGATGCGCAGTCCCGCGAGGGATGACACTAGTGGAAAGGGGTGGCTGCCCAAGAAAAACACTTGGCAGCGAGAGGTCGCGTCGATACACATGCGGCCAACCCCATGGCCTTCCTCACGGTAAGTAGTGAGGAAATGATGCAACGCCCGCCTGCCTTTCACCATTAAATGGCATCGTCCCCCCTTCCTTCTTGATTGTGCCTTGGGTGACGCGTGTTGCACGCATTATTTTCTATTGGTTGAGGAGGGCGGCCATTGGGGCCGCGCACGCGCACTGTCGTGGTTTTGTCATCACAGATATCCTCATGAAAGGACTTAATGATGAGGCCATCACAACTATGTGGCGACTCAAAGGGGTTGATTGGGAGACAGAGATGATTTTACCCAGGTTCGGCCCCTCTGATCGAGGTAAAAGCCTACGTCCTTCTCTATGTATATTGATGTGGAAATCGATTACAAGGGTGCGGATTCTTGTGACCTAGCTCTCGATTGGTGATAACTTAAGTCTACCAACCCTAGAGACTCGCCTTTATATACAGGTCGAGGCCCTAGAGTTATAAGAGTCTGAGTCACGTTATGATTCTGACCTGACATGTCTCTAACTCGCCTTGCTTATATCGCAAGGAAACTCCTCGTGACCCTTCTCCCATATGGGCCATGAGTTGCCTCTTCGTGTCTTGGTCTATAGCCAGCTCTTGCTGGCTTTGCCTTGTACCTTCTGCTTCTTAAGTCATGGCCCATCTTGAACATGAATGTTGAGCCGCCATCATCTTGACCCAGCCTCTTGGGGCGGGTCTCATGGCTGGATAATATCCCCAACATTAGGCCCCAGATTGACTTGAATTTGGTCATGTCAATAAACCTTTCGTAATCTTGGTGGCTCACACACAACCGAAGTTTTGTCCTCCAATGGTAGAAACGCCGGGCTGAATGTCCTTTTGAACTTCTGCTCCGTTTCTTAATGAAGTCAGCCACCCCAAGATTTTAGGGATCTTTATGATGTCATTTCAATGGCTCTTTTAACTTTTCCGTTCAACCCGACAATCGAGGCGCCATCAACTCCCAAATTTATTGCGCTTCCTAGATTCCCGCGCCTGCCGTTCCCATTTATGTTCCGACCTTTAAATATCGACAGGGATACCTCTTTTACTTTTACCTTGCTGCTCTGCTTCGTCTTCTACCTCGAGCTTGAACCTGCATCGCGCCGCCGCTGCGTGTCCCATCATCAAGCGCTCCGGTATGAGGGCTCCGCCGTCGTGCCCCTTCTACTCCGAAGCACGAGCCTTCTCCGCCGCCATCAACACTTCAGGTGAGATTTTTGTTTCTTGTCCTAGATCTGCTTAGGTTGTCCACTGTAGTTCAATGGAGTTCATAGGGTTCGTCTTGTTTTCATCGCCATTATAGATATGTTTGATTCTTCGATAAAAACCTTCTCCAGTGATAAGTTGCGGTAAATGTAGGGATCTGATTCTCATATAAACCTCCCTGGATGCTCCGTGAGAACCTTATGATAACTAGTCGTAGCTACCCCATATTTACTGTCATCTAGGACTATAATATTCCCTTTTCATGTACCATTGGTGCATCCATTTTTCCACACACTTTGGTAGATAACTGTTTGTCCAGTACTTAGTGGAATTTTTCATAATGGTTCCTTCGTAAGTCGTTTTCACCCTCACACCGGCTTCTTTGACATTTTGTAACTCACCATCTTGGTGAACCGCCCTTACATGAAGGCGACTCAAATATTTGCAAACTTCTTTATTATTTGTTTCTTGAACCCCTTCGCTTCTTCAAGCAATTTTTGTTCATCGAGATAACCCGCCAGTGTAATCATGCAGCCCGTTTCCTCCCTTAATCTGTCGGTATGTCGAAACCATCGAAATGTGATTGGCTGCCATCAGAAATTAGTGATACCACCCTCCAGCGATGCATATCAGTAGGAGTCTTGTCTTCTAAGGAGATGATTGAATGGAGGGCCGCCGTTGGAGAAGTACGACCTCAACCCGCCGAAGGAGAGGTTGTGGTCTTCACCGATCACTTAGAACGAGGCTTTTCTCCTCCTAGTTCAAAATTATTTCGAGGCGCTATGAACTTCTACAACCTTCACCCTCAAGACCTGGGTCCCAACTCAGTTATTAATTTATTTCAGTTCCAAGTTTTCCGCGAAGTGTACCTAGGGATAGAACCCACTGTTCCCTTGTTTAGGGAATTCTTCTACTTAAACCACCACACGAAATGGGCTGATGGTCCTAGCTTAGAGCCCAATGGAGTTACAATCCAGAGGCGGCACGACTATGGTTTGCTTGTTGTCACCCTGCCTAGTCACCCCAAGGGTTGGGGAAAAACTTGGTTTTATTGCAAGAATATCGCACCAGCTGAACAAAATCCTATGCCGGGGTTCAGAGAAGAGCGCCTTCCAATGGATTTCCAACTCCCCGGTGCGTTGACCTCGCAAGAACAAGACGCCCATACTTTTGTCTAGTCAAAACTTAGAACCTTGAACGCCAATGGCTTGACCAGAATTGACCTTATCCGATACTGGGTGGAGTGGCGTATTATGCCCTTAAGCCGCCGAGATGGACTGATGTGCCAACATGATAGCGACTTAAACAACGCTCAATGCTTCACAAATGTTATGCTTGACTCTGAAGAAGTCAATAACTTGGTAAAGAAGCTATGTGGCAAGTCCAGAGAAGTGTGTTCAAAACTGGTTTGAAACCATTCTGCGTCTAGAATCCGGATCTTGAGGTGAATATCCTTAGCCATCACCCGCCTTACTTGGTATTTCCTTTATTCCTTGGAGAACTAACTCCCTCTTTTTTTACTACTGTAGAAGAACTCGCCCTTCTGGAAGCGTAGACCAACGAAGCCACCCGTCAAAAAGGTCAAAACCGACGGAAGAAGAAAATAAGACCAAAACACCTGCGGGCGAGTCATCTTTTGTAGACGAGTCATGGAACATTGAAGAACTATCTGAGGTAAATGTCCAGTCTATCCCCTTAATGTGACGGTGTTGTTCTAACCATTCAGATTAATCTCAGGGGTATAACGTCGAAAGTGATGCTGAGGATGCGGAGGTAATTTCAATATCTTCTGACTCAAATACTTCCTTGGAAAGGCCTCCAAGGCGGGTTTTTAGGAAAGTTCCTATGACTCATCTAGATGCTTATTTGGATCCTAACTTCCTTTTGAAGAAGGCTTTGTATACCCCAAAGCGCCACACCCTTAGCTCCTCACGTGATCTTATGGCGGGTCTAACTGAGAAATCCTCCGGTCGTAAATGCCACATTGAGGTGCCTCTTCTTTCTTTATCAAATGTATCATGTTTTGTTGACTACTCAAACTCACAAGATTTTCACCTTAATAGGTGTCTCCTCCTTCATTTGGCAATTTGGCGTCTTCAAAATTGCCACCTCCTGTTCGTCTCCCAGGGTACATCATTAGTTTTCTATCTAGCACTTGCTTCAGTACTTTATATTTCATTATATATACCTCAACCATTTGTTTTTTAGGGATCAAGCAAAGAAAAGAAAAACCGACGGGTCAGTCCCAAATAGTGAAGCACCTGAAGAGGGGAAGCAGATGTTTCTATCCCTTATGCTCCAGTTGAACTAGGTGAAACTCATGCTGAACTTCCCGAGAGCAATGTTATGGATGATTTCTCTGATGTTCAAGTTGACCTGGCACAAATTGACAATACGGCCATGGAAGTGAGTCAGAGAGAAAATCTCAACCCATTAAGCCCTCCGAAGACAACCAAAGATGCTATGCTCGAAGAAGAAACTATCGTCGTTACTGGGACGGGTCATACGGCGCCCATCTTCAATGTGCTAGCTAAACATACAACCAAGGATATCTCACCCGAAATAGAAAAAGGGAAAGCTAAACTTGAGCTTCCCAATATTGAGAAACTAAACTTTGAAAAACTGCACGCAGGATATTTAAACCGTGTCGCCATGAGCTGGGACATGGAAACCAGCCTGGTAAATATGATGAAAAAGAGATACGAGGTATGGTGTTGTGTAATAAATTACACCATATATCCCTCTGTAGCCCCAAGAGTCCGGTCATCTTCTTGAAGATGAGTCGGGTCTTGTTAATAACTTGAAAATTTCAACCTATAGCCCCCAAGGGCCGGGTCATCTTCTTGAAGATGAGCCGGATCTTGTTAATAACTTGAAAACTTCAACCTGTTTCCCCCAAGGGTCGGGTCATCTTCTTGAAGATGGGTCGGGTCTTGTTAATAACTTGAAAACTTCAACCTGCAGCCCCCAAGGGCCGGGTCATCATCTTGAAGATGAGCCCATCTTGTTAATAACTTGAAAACTTCAACCCGTAGCCCCAAGGGCTGGATCATCTTCCTGAAGATGAGCCAGGTCTTGTTAATCACTTGAAAACTTCAACATTTAGCCCCCAAGGACCGGGTCATCTTCTTGAAGATGAGCCGGCTCTTGTTATTAACTAGAAAACTAAAGTGCATTTGCCCCCAAGTGTCAAGTATATTTCTTGCAATCTGCTTGAGACATGATACCAAATGATCACTCCGTACGGGCGGCTTGGTTTCGAGCTAAATTATCCGTTTTGCTTGATTATATAGGAATCTATAAGCCAGGCTGACTGATGACCCACAAGTATAGGGGATCAATCGTAGTCCTTTTGATAAGTAAGAGTGTCGAACCCAACGAGGAGCAGAAGGCTCTGATAAACGGCTTTCAGCAAGGTAATAACTGCAAGCACTGAAAGTAGCGGTAACAAGTGATTGTGTAGCGAGGTGAAACGCAGCAAGCAAAGAGTAACAAGTAACAAGTAGTAGCAATGGTGCAGAAAGTGGCCCAATCCCTTTTGTAGCAAGGGACAAGCCTGAACAAAGTCTTATAGGAGGAAAAACGCTCCCGAGGACACATGGGAATTTCTGTCATGCTAGTTTCATCATGTTCATATGATTCGCGTTCGTTACTTTGATAGTTTGATATGTGGGTAGACCAGCACTTGGGTACTGCCCTTACTTGGACAAGCATCCCACTTAAGATTAACCTCTCTCGCAAGCTCTAGATTGGATCTGCTCAAGTTCCGCCTCGTGGCAGCGGCGAAACCACGAAAAAGCTCTCGATTGATTTTTTTTTCAAACCAGGACGCTTCATATAGCAAAAGAGGGGGGCTAGTGGGCCTTCAGGCAGCCCACAAGCCTGCCCTGCGCCACCAGGGGGGTGGTGGCGGTGGGCAAGCTTGTGGGGCCCTGGTGGCCCCCCTCCGGTAGTTCTTTTGCCCAGTATTTTTAATATATTCCAGAAAAAATCCACGTAAATTTTCAGGGCATTTGGAGATGTGCAGAATAATGGACTAGGATTTTCTCCTTTTCCAGTCGAGAATTCCAGACGCTTGGATTCTCCCTCTTCAAATAATCCTTGCAAAATAAGAGATAAAAGGCATAAATATGGTACCACAAGTAATATAACAACCCAAAAAGCAATAAATATCAACATGAAAGCATGATGAAAAATGGACGTATCAACTCCCGCAAGCTTAGACCTCGCTTGTCCTCAAGCAAAAACCAAGTTCCATAAACATGTCCACATGTTGAGGGACGAAGGTGTCGATAAAACATAATACGGACATGACGGCATCATGATCACACATAGAACAACAATATATCATAAATATTCTTATGGGAAAGTGACAATTCCTTCACAAAGCAAATTATGAAGCAAAAACCTTACCGAGAAGTAACCAACAATAGTCCATAGTCATTGAAGCAGTTGCAATTTATCACAACATCAGAAAGAGTCAAATAAGAGCTTGTAAGAAAAACCCACATACTCAATCATCTCTTTCATTTTCCACAATTGTTACAACTCACGTGGTACTCATGGTGTCAAAGTTTCAGCTGGACACAGAGGAAGATAGGGGCTTATAGTTTTGCCTCCCACAGTTTACCTCAAGGGTAAAGTCAACAACAATAAATCATAAGTACTCAACTCCAAGTTGATATATGAATATAGATCTTTCCCAAGCATGTGACGGTAGCCAAGACAAAGGAAAAAAGGGAATTTGTGATGATCACCATGACTCTTACAAGGGTAAAAGTAAAGGTACAAGATAGGCCCTTCGCAGAGGGAAGCAGAGGTTTTCATGCGCTTTTGAGGTTTGAATGCGTGTCCTATTAGTGCGGAGGAATGTCACTTTATATTGCCTCCTGTGACAAAGAACTTTATTATGCAGTCTATCGCTTTTATGTCTTCCTCATCACAGGTTCGTACAAAGCTTATTTTCCACACACTAATAGATCATACATATTAGAGAGCAATTTTTATTGCTTGCACCGATGACAACTTACTTGAAGGATCTTATTCAATCCATAGGTAGGTATGGTGGAATCTCATGGCAAAACTGGGTTGGAGGTTTATGGATGCACAAGTAGTATCTCTACTTGGTGCGGGAGTTTTGGCTAATATGAGGTGGAAGCAATCGTCACATGCTAAGGGATCTCTAATCATATAACATTGTTTGGAGCCAAGCAAACAGAATTCATTATGTTGTCTTCCTTGTCCAACATCTACACCTAGGCATGTAATAGTTTGGTGAGTGCTCTCAATTGCAAAAAGTGTCTAAGATGATATATTTATATGTGGACCTCTCTTTCCTTATTACTTCTTATTAATTGCAACAATGACTGAGGTCTATGTTGATTTATTCTCAACAAGTTTCAATCATCATACGTGTCATGAGTGAAGTTATCACTTTCCATAGGATCGTCTCATGATCTTTCATGCTATCGTTCTTTTCATACTTTTGATCATGGCACAAGGCAAAGCCCTTAACTAAGACACTCTTTATTATATAGCTCGTAAGCTTGAATACATCGGGGGAGAGAGAAAAGCAAAAGACTCAAACTAAAAACTAAAGACTTATTCCTCTAAAACAAGAAATAAAAACTGGAAAGGAAAGAACTAAAACAAAGGTAAAAGCAAAAGATATAAAGGTGAACCATACTAGGGCAACTCCCCCAAGCTTGGCAGAAGCCAAGGGGATTGCCCATACCAATGCTTAGTTGTCTTCCTTTGGTGGTGATGGTGGTGTTGTTGGGGTAGTCTGATCCTCCGTCTTCCAAGGCATAGGTGCTCCATCATGGCAGGATGAACGAGTCAACGGAATCCTCAAATCTGCAGCCAACCTTATTGATTTAAATCTGTACTCATACTTACAGTTTTGATTCTACAGGTCATAGATCTGGCCCTGAAGTTGGTCAACCCTATCGTAGAGCCTGGAGAGGTGTTTCCCAATATCAATGGCATCCATCTTCTGATTGCTAGTGAACTCTGTGATCATCGTGTGGTTGGCGTTGAGTCCACGCTCCACCATCCCTTGGCACTTGAAGACTTGTTGCTCCATTGCTTCGAGCCTCGTCTCCACACTTCCGGTCTTCTTAGGCCCCTCAACATCACGGATGTGCAACATCCCCTCGCTCATCTTGATAGATTGAGGGTGTTTCAGCACTTCCGTGAGCTGGGATTGATGACCTTCTCGAAGATCTTGTCCTTAGGAGCGTTTGGGGAAGTCATGATGATCTAGATCTGCGGCAGAAACAAGCTTGAAACGAAAATAGAGGAAAACTACGCGATACGGAGATCAAAAACTTCGGGCAACTATATATTGATTTTTTCTGGGCCAGAAGGAGTCTTCCGCAAGAAAACGGAGTCTGGGAGGCACACGAGGTGCCCACAAGCTTGCCCACCGCCACCAGGGGGGTGTTGGCAGAGTGGGCCCTTGTGGCTTCCTCGTTTGCTCTCCGGACTGCTTTTTATTTTTCTAATTTTCCAAAAATTCCAAAACTGAGGAAATTTCCTATTGGAAAAGTATCGGAGTCCAATTTCTTGACGAAACAGATACATCTTCGTTTTCAAGGTCTGAAACAGGCTGATAAACATCCCTTATGTACTCCTCTGGAGTTATGACATTGATGATATTGGTCTCAACATTTATGGGAGTACCACAGATGTAATGCTTGATTTTTTGACCATTTACCACTCTAGGAAAATTTCCTTCCGCGTTATTGATTTTGATGGCACCGGAACGATATACTTCCTCGACAACATAGGGACCTTCCCATTTCGAGAGAAGCTTGCCTGCAAAGAATCTCAAACGAGAATTTTATAGCAAGACATAATCACCTACATTGAACACTCGTTTTTGTATTCGTTTGTCGTGCCATCTCTTAACCTTTTCCTTAAACAACCTGGCATTCTCATATGCCTGGGCTCTCCATTCATCTAACGAGCTGATATCAAACAACCGCTTCTCATCGGCAAGTTTGAAATCAAAGTTGAGCTCTTTGATTGCCCAATAAGCTTTGTGTTCCAGCTCAAGAGGTAGATGACAGGCCTTACCATAAACCATTTTATACGATGACATGCCCATGTGATTCTTATAAGCAGTCCTATAAGCCCATAGTGCATCATCAAGTTTGCTAGACCAGTTCTTTCGAGATCTATTGACGATCTTTTGTAAGATCAACTTGATGTCCCTATTAAACAAATCCACTTGACTACTAGACTGAGGATGATAAGGAGATGCAACTCTCTGGTTGACCTCATACTTAGCTAATATCTTGCAAAAAACACCATGAATGAAGTGTGAACCGCCATCAGTCATCAAGTATCTAGGGACTCCAAATCTTGGGAATATGACTTCTTTAAGCATCTTAATAGAGGTGTGGTGATTAGCATTTTTAGTGGAGATAGCTTCTACCCACTTAGAAACGTAATCCACAACAACTAAGATGTGAGTGTACCCATTGGAACTCGGGAAGGGTCCCATATAATCAAACCCCCAGACATCAAATGGTTCAATGACAAGTGAATAGTTCATAGGCATTTCTTGACGCTTACTGATGTTCCCTATCCTTTCGCATTTGTCGCAAGACAATACAAACTTACGAGCATCCTTGAAGAGAGTGGGCCAATAGAAACCTGATTGCAATACCTTATGGGCAGTCCTATCTCCAGCATGGTGTCCTCCGTAGGCTTCGGAATGACACTTCTGCAGGATCTGTACCTGTTCATGTTCAGGCACACAACGTCTAATAACACCATCTACTCCTTCCTTATAAAGGTGAGGATCATCCCAAAAGTAGTGTCTCAAATCAAAGAAGAATTTCTTCTTTTGTTGATAGGTGAAACTGGGTGGTATGTATTTGGCTACGATATAGTTTGCATAATCGGCATACCACGATGCACTAGGTGAAGTGCGGATGACATTTAATTGCTCATCAGGAAAGTTGTCATCAATTGGTAGTGGGCCATCAAGGACATTCTCTAGCCTTGACAAGTTATCTGCTACAGGGTTGTCAGCACCTTTTCGGTCAACGACGTGCAAATCAAATTCCTGTAGCAGGAGAACCCATCTGATCAGCCTAGGCTTAGCATCCTTCTTCTGCATAAGGTACTCAATAGAAGCATGATCAAAGTGAATAGTGACTTTGGAGTCAACTATGTAAGATCTAAACTTTTCACATGCAAACACGACTGCTAAAAAATTCCTTCTCCGTAGTGGCATAGTTTCTTTGGACACTGTCTAGAGTTTTACTAGCATAGTGAATGACATTGAACTTCTTGTCAACTCTTTGTCCTAGAACATCACCAACAACATAATCACTAGCGTCGCACATGATTTCAAAGGGCATGTTCCAGTCAGGTGGTTGAACGATAGGTGCGGTTATCAAAGCCTACTTAAGTATTTCAAAGGCTTCCTCACAATCCTCATCAAAAACAAAAGGAACATCCTTCTGCAAGAGGTTGGTAAGAGGCCTAGAAATCTTATAGATGTCTTTAGTGAACCTTCTATAGAAACCAGCATGGACTAAGAAACTTCGTATACCTCGGATATCTGTGGGGCAAGGCATTTTCTCAGTTGCATCAACCTTAGAATTATCAACTTCAATGCCTCTTTCAGAGATTTTGTGTCCTAAGACGATACCTTCATTAACCATAAAGTGTCACTTCTCCCAATTCAAGATGAGGTTGGTTTCTTCGCATCTCTGTAAGACTCGAACAAGGTTGATGAGGCAATCATCAAAGGAAGACCCGTAAACGGAGAAGTCATCCATGAAAACCTCGACAATCTTTTCACAAAAGTCAGAGAATATAGCCATCATACATCTTTGGAAGGTGGCAGGTGCATTACATAATCCAAAAGGCATACGTCTATAGGCAAAGGTACCGAAAGGGTAGGTGAAAGTGGTTTTCTCTTGATCGTATTTTTCAACAGGTATTTGCGAGAAACCTGAATAACCGTCTAGAAAGCAGAAGTGTGTGTGTTTTGATAGCCTTTCTAGCATTTGGTTGATGAACGACAAAGGATAATGATCTTTCCTGGTTGCCTTGTTCAGTTTCCGGAAGTCTATCACCATTCTATAGCCAGTAATAATCCTTTGTGGGATTAGTTCATCCTTATCATTAGGAACGACGGTGATACCTCCCTTCTTGGGTACGCAATGTACTGGACTTACCCAATCACTATGAGCAACAGGATAAATGATTCCTGCTTCTAGAAGCTTTAATATTTCTTTACTAACGACCTCTTTCATCTTAGGATTTAATCTCCTTTGATGATCAGCAACTGGTTTAAAGTCAGGATCAGTTTTAATCTTGTGCTGACATAGAGTAGGACTAATACCCTTAAGATCATCAAGAGTATATCCAGTAGCAGCGCGGTGCTTCCTCAGAGTGTTTAGTAACTTCTTCTCTCCGCGCTCTGAGAGGAGAGCACTAATAATGACAGGATATATCTCCTTCTCATCAAGATAGGCATACTTAAGAGTATCAGGCAATTGTTTAACCTCGAACACAGGATCACCCTTTGGGGGGGAAGGATCCCCAAGCAGTTCAACAGGTAGATTATTCTTGAGAATAGGATGTTGTTCCAAGACAATTCTATCTATCTCATCTCTCGCCTCCATATGCATATCATTTTCATGCTCAAGCAGATATTGCTCTAAAGGATCCGTAGGAGGTACGGCAATAGAGGCAAGAGCAATGGTTTCATACCTACCGGACGACTCTCTTTCATGGGGTTGTCTTCCAAACTTGGAGAAGTTAAATTCATGAGACACACCCTCGAAACTTACTGTGACAGTCTGATTAATGCAATCAATGTGAGCATTGACAGTGTTGAGAAAGGGTCTACCGAATATGATGGGAGAAAAGCTATCTTGTGCAGTACCAAGGACGAGGAAATCAGTAGGATACTTCGTCTTACCACACAGAACTTCTAAGTCTCTCACAATTCCCAGAGGGCAGATAGTGTCTCTATTAGCTAGTGTAATAGTGACATCGATGGGTTCTAACTCAGCAGGTGCAATCTCATCTTTGATTTCATCATATAGAGAACGGGGTATTGCACTAACACTAGCTCCCATATCACATAAACCATGGTAACAGTGATCTCCTATCTTAACAGAAACAACGGGCAGGCCAACTATAGGTCCGTGCTTGTCTTTCACGTGAGGTTTAGCAATTCTAGCGAAGTCCTCACAGAATTTGATAACATGCCCATCTATGTCTTCGGCTAAGAGATCTTTGATAATAGCAACACTAGGTTCAACTCTAATCTCTTCAGGGGGTGCAAGTGGTATAATGTAACCCCTACGTATCACAGTTGGAGCTTTAAAATAATCCTTCATCCTAGCAGGGTATGGTGGTTTCTCAGTGTAAGCACAAGGAACAACAGGATCACTAAAAGCTATGATTTTCACCTCAACTAGATTGGTTTTGGCTATGTTGCTTTCTACAGGAGGACGATATTTAAAC
Source organism: Hordeum vulgare subsp. vulgare (assembly GCF_904849725.1). NCBI lineage: Eukaryota > Viridiplantae > Streptophyta > Magnoliopsida > Poales > Poaceae > Hordeum > Hordeum vulgare. The sequence continues at coordinate 291,935,200 of NC_058520.1, read as the reverse complement.
CACTTATCTTTGGGAAGATCAACATGAGCAGCAAAAGATTCACATAGTGAAGCTACTATCTCAGAGTCAAGTCCATACTTAGCGCTAAAATCTCTAGAAGTGTTTGTCTCAACAAAAGATTTAACGCAATCAAACTGGAAATTCATACCTGACTCCTTACATTCCTCCTGTTCCCAATCTTCCGAGTTGCGTTTGATTCTCTCCAATAAATTCCACTTGTGATCAATATCCTTCTTCATAAAGGAACCGGCACAAGAAGTGTCAAGCATGGTACGATCTTCATGAGAAAGCCAAGCATAAAAATTTGGAGTGATGATTTCTCTCGAGAGCTCATGATTGGGGCATGAATATAGCATTGATTTAAGCCTCCCCCAAGCTTGAGCTATGCTTTCCCTGTCACGAGGCCAAAAGTTATAAATAAAGTTCCCATCACGATGTACTAAATGCATAGGATAGAACTTTTGATGAAATTCCAATTTCAACCGATTGTAGCCCCATGATCCAGCATCATCACATAGCCTATACCATGTCAACGCCTTATCCTTCAAAGATAAAGGAAAGATTTTCTTCTTTACCTCATCCTCGGGCAAACCTGCAAGCTTAAATAAACCACAAACTTCATCTACATAGATTAGATGAAAGTCTGGATGTGAAGATCCATCTCTTGTGTAAGGATTAGCCAGCAGTTTCTCAAGCATACCCAAAGGAATTTCATAAAAGATATTTTCAGGAGGTACCTCAGGTTGAGGATCAACTCCTCGTGCTTCCGTTTTTGGTGAAGATACCCCGAACAAACTCCTCAAAGGAAGAGTTTCCATAGTGACAAGTGACAATAAATTTCAGCACAATATATAAATGTTTCCTTACCAATTTCCACTTACCAAAGGCGCTTCACTCCCCGGCAACGGCGCCAAAAAAGAGTCTTGATGACCCACAAGTATAGGGGATCAATCGTAGTCCTTTTGATAAGTATGAGTGTCGAAGCCAATGAGGAGCAGAAGGCTGTGATAAACGGATTTCAGCAAGGTAATAACTACAAGCACTGAAAGTAGCGGTAACAAGTGATTGTGTAGCGAGGTGAAACGTAGCAAGCAAAGAGTAACAAGTAACAAGTAGTAGCAATGGTTAAGCAAGTGGTCCAATCCCTTTTGTAGCAAGGGACAGGCCTGAACAATGTCTTATAGGAGGAAAAACGCTCCCGAGGACACACGGGAATTTCTGTCATGCTAGTTTCATCATGTTCATATGATTCACGTTCGTTACTTTGATAGTTTGATATGTGGGTGGACCAGCGCTTGGGTACTGCCCTTACTTGGACAAGCATCACACTTATGATTAACCTCTCTCGCAAGCATCCGCAACTATAAAAGAAGAATTAAGACAAAGTCTAACCATAGCATTAAACTAGTGGATCCAAACCAGCCCCTCATGAAGCAACACATAGACTGGGGTTTAAGCTTCTGTCACTCCAGCAACCCATCATCTACTTACTACTTCGCAATGCCTTCCTCTAGGCCCAAATATGGTGAAGTGTTATGTAGTCGACGTTCACATAACACCACTAGAGGAAAAACAACATACAACATATCAAAATACCGAACGAATATCAAATTCACATGATTATTATCAGCATGACTTATCCCATGTCCTTAGGAACAAAAGTAACTACTCACAAGACATAATCATAATCATGACCAGATATGTAATGAATAGCATCAAGGATCTGAACATAAACTCTTCCACCAAATAATCCAACTAGCATCAACTACAAAGAGTAATCAACACTACTAGCAACCTTACAAGTACCAATCGGAGTCACGAGACGAAGATTGATTACAAGAGATGAACTAGGGATTGGAGAGGAGATGGTGCTGATGAAGATGTTGATGAAGATGCCTCCCCTCCGACGAGAGGAGTATTGGTGATGACGATGGCGATGATTTCCCCCTCCGGGAGGGAAGTTTCCCTGGCAGGATCGTCCTGCCGGAGCTCTTGATTGGATCTGCTCAAGTTTCGCCTCGTGGCGGCGGTGAAACCACGAAAAAGCTCCCGATTGATTTTTTCCAGACCAAGACACTTCATATAGCAAAGGAGGGGGGCTAGTGGGCCTTCAGGCAGCCCACAAGCCAGCCCTGTGCCACCAGACACTACTGGAATCAGAGATTTTGCCGTCTACCTATTCTTTGTCGTCTGCTAGCTGACGGCAAAGACACTCTTTGCCATCAGCTTCAGGAAAACTGACGACAAAGAACTCGCTGATGGCAAAGAAGGTCTTTGGCAGCAGTCAGCTCTTTGCCGTCCGCGGCAGACGGCAAAGAAGGCGCCAGCAGACGGCAAAGAAGCTCATCTGGCCGGGGGAACCTTAGGTCAACCTACTCCCTTCTTTGTCGTCTGCTGGCTGACGACAAAGATGCCAGAGGCAGACGGCAAAGAGTATAGACCCCTTTGCCGTGTGCCAGCAGACGGCAAAGATCTCGAATCTAGTAACGGCTGTCCCGCCCCCACCGCGGCCCTCTCTCTCTCTCAAACGGCCCCTCCCTCTCTCTCTCCTCCCCCGACGCCCAACGCCGCCACCACAGTCGCCCGGACACCCCCGGCGCCTCCCCGGTGCCCCTGGTGCCGCCCCGAAGCCCCACAACCCCCCCGGCGCCCCCTGGTGCCGCCCCTCAAGCCCCACCGCCGGCGCCCCGTGGTGCCCCTGGTGCGCCCCCGCTGCCCCACCCCCGGTGCCGCCCCCGCAGCCCCACTGCCGGTAAGCCCATCCACCCCCGCCCCCTTGATTTTTTATTTTTGGTATTTAGTTCTTTGGAATTAGATTATAACTACCGGCACGATTTTTTATTGTTGTTGTAGTAGTTGTTCTTGTTATTGTAGTTGTTGTTGTTATTGTAGTTGTTGTGGCATATATAGTTTAGTTGGTAGGTTAGTTAATTAGTAGTTTTAGTGGTAGTTTAGTTAGTTGGTCGATTTAGTTAGTTAATTAGTAGATTTAGTTGGTAGTTTAGTGGTAGATTTTGTTTTGTTATTTAGTGGTAGCTAGATTATTTTTTAGTTACTTAGTGGTAGATTCTGTTTTTATTATTTTTTTGCTATTTAGTGCTATCTAGGTTTAGCGATAGGTTTAGTTAGCTTGGTTAGTTAGGTTAGTTAGTTAGCTTACTAGAAAGAATAGGAAGAAGAAGAAGAGGAGGAGGAGGAGAAGAGGAGAAGAGGAGGAGGAGGAGGAGGAGGAGAAGAAGAAGAATAGGAGGAGGAGAAGAAGAGGAGAAGGAGGAGGAGAAGAGGAGAAGAAGAATAGGAAGAAGAAGAAGAGGAGGAGGAGAAGAGGAGGAGGAGGAGGAGGAGGAGGAGAAGAAGAAGAAGAAGAATAGGAGGAGGAGAAGACAAAAAGAAGATCACATGTTTGGTATTTAGTTTTTTGGAATTAATTAGCCCATTTAGCTCCAAAATACCATAATAAGCTCAAAATGGCACAAGAACCTCGGTTAGCTCATGAATATTATATACTTAGCTTGTTTTCCTCTAAAATGACATAATTGGAATATTTGTGTTGATCAAAGGATTTACATGTGATAGTTGTCTCGTCGCTGTGAGGTCTGCTGTGCGAAGACCTGCCCGTGGGTTGTACGAGCTCCGCCCCTGCATTCGTGGGTCAGTACAAATTTCATCTCCTCCCCGCCCCCCTTCATTTACTGTGGCTCGGTTTCCGGATGAAACTTTCTAGACTTAGGTAATTCAATTAATTTATCAGTATGCGTGACCAGTATGTGTCTCCCGTTCGAAAGGGCGACATCTATAAATATGCATGTCTTTGCATATTTATAACCGCCATCCTTTCGAATTGTCCAACATTATCCATGGATAGCCCGAGTATGTGTAGATTGGGTTCGTTTTCCCGTATGCTGTGCTCTGGATCCGATGCGGAATTTCGTCAGTGCCTCCCTGTTGTTCTCCGGATGCATATCCTCTCTGTTTATTGCGGAGACGTGTATCAGGAGAACAGCGGGGAGGTGCTGCCGAAATTTTGCGTTGGATCCGGAGCAGAGCATGGGAAAACGAACCCAATCTACACATACTCGGGTGGGATTAGGACCTATCTTTACCTATTAGCGTGTAGGTTGCCTGGACGTAATAAAAATGGCAAACCTGATTAACCGATGAATATAAATGCTAAATTGTATATAAATATATTTCTTCTGTCTTTAGTAGCTACGCAAGATGAGTGATCGTGCGTGGATGTATACCAGTCACCCTAGTCAGAAAGAGATGACGAAAGAATGGTTTTTAAAAACAAAGGAATTTGTGAAAGCCGCATTCGCAAATGGCCAGGAAAGAAACTATTGCCCCTGTCCTAGATGCGACAACTATAAAAAGACGACAGAGGCTGTAATGATTAAGCACCTGCAGAGGAGGGGTTTTAAGCCTAATTATACGGTGTGGACATTTCATGGTGAGTCTATACAACGCACAAGAGCTGAGGTGGTTCGTCGTCGCACGGACGAGCATGGTACTGGGATCGAAGACATGGTGCAAGACTTTGATGATGCTCGGGATTCGGAAGATGAGATGGAGGAATCTGCAAAGGCCTTTTATGAAATGTTGGAGTCTTCAAAACGTCCTCTCCATGATCACACTGAGCTTTGTCAGCTGGATGCAATTGCACAAGTAATGGCTCTGAAGGCTCAGTTCAACTTGGGAAGAGAATGCTACGACGCGATGATGACACTATTTGGACGTTTCCTACCCAAAGGCCATGTCATGCCTGCAAACCTGTACCAGTCGGACAAAATACTTCGTGTACTTAAGATGCCCTATGAGAAGATAGATGCATGTGAGAAAGGATGTGTCTTATTTAGGAAGGAGTATGCACACTTGGACTATTGTCCCAATTGCGAGTCTTGCAGGTATCTTCTGGTAGACAACGGTATGGATGAGAAGAGGCAGACCAAAATCGCAGTTAGTGTTCTTCGGTATATGCCAATCGTACCAAGACTTCAACGTCTTTTCATGGTCGAAGAGACAGCCAGACAGATGACATGGCACAAATTGGGCAAAAGAACCGAACTAGATGCGGATGGGAATAAGATGGTGGTACACACATCAGATGGGGAAGCGAGGAAACATTTCGATGGATTGCATCGGGATAAAGCGGCAGATCCAAGGAATCCTCGAGTCTGCGCCGCCACAGATGGTTTTAATCCCTTCGGCATGACGGCAACTCAATACAGTTGTTGGCCTGTATTTGTCATTCCACTCAATCTCCCCCCCGGGCAGATTATGCAAAGAAAGAACATATTTCTGACGTTGATAATTCCAGGGCCCAATTATCCGGGGAAGAATATGAATGTGTACCTGCAACCGCTTAAGGATGAATTGGAAGAAGCTTGGGAAAATGGGGTCAAGACATACGATGCCGCTAGAAAAGAAAACTTCAAAATGCATGTGTGGTACATGTACTCTATGCATGACTTGCTAGCGTATGCACTATTCTCTGGATGGTGTGTGCATGGAAGGTTCCCGTGCCCCCAATGCAAGGCAGCTCTTCAGTTTCATTGGTTGCAGGAGGGTCGGAAGTATTCTTGCTTTGACTTACATAGACAGTTCCTGGATCCTGACCATCAGTTCACAAAAGACAAGAAGAACTTTACCAAAGGTAAAGTTGTCAAAAACTTGGCACCACCTGCGTTCACAGGCCAACTGATCCTGGATCAGTTAAACGCCCTCGAGCCTGATCGAGAGCGTCCAGGGTATTTCAAGGGGTATAATTCAAAACATGCCTGGACTCACAAGCCATGCTTGTGGGATCTGCCTTACTTCAAAGACCTCCTTCTTCCACACAATAACGACATGATGCACACTGAAAAGAATATCGGAGAGGCTAGTTTTGGTACATTGTTCGACATAGATGGGAATACAAAGGATAATATTAAGGCTAGAGCCAATCAAGAGACACTATGTCATAGACCGTTACAAAACATGCGATAAGGCAAAGGAAAGCAGAAGTGGTCGAAGCCAAAGGCCTGGTTCAATCTTGGAAGGCCAGCTATGAGGGAAATTATCTTGTGGGTCAAAATGCACTTGATGTTCCCCGATGGGTATGCAGCGAATCTAAAGAGGGGAGCGAGTCTTGAAAAATTAAAAATCTTTGGTCTCAAGAGTCATGATTGGCACATATGGCTAGAGCGGGTAATGCCAGTGATGTTACGTGGCTTTATTCCTGAGGATGAATGGCTAGTACTGGCGGAGCTGAGCTATTTCTTCCATGTTCTTTATGCGAAAGAATTGTCGCCTGGCGTGGTAGAAGACATGGAGGAGTTTGCACCGGAGTTGTTGTGCAAGTTAGAGAAGATCTTTCCACGGGGCTTCTTTAATCCAATGCAGCATTTGATTTTACATCTACCGACCGAGGCAAGATTGGGTGGGCCCATGCAAGATCGTTGGTGCTATGCAACTGAGAGGATGCAGAAGACCCTTCGAGCTAAATGTAAAAATAAGTGTAGAATTGAAGCATCGATGGCTGAGGCATTCATTACTGAGGAGGTGGCAAACTTTGTGACAGCACACTACGAAGCCAAAAATCATCATTTCCATAATCCGAAGCCTCGGCACAATGATGGAGACCCTAAAAAAGGTGGGTCCAACCTCAGCCTATTCAAAGGGAAGCTCGCACCAGCCGGTGCTTCGAAACCAATAACGTTGGATATCGAAGAATGGCGGAACATTTCGTTGTATATCTTCAACAACCTAACAGAAGTGCGGCCGTACATCGAGTGAGTTCTCGACACATTTTCCCGTAACTTCTAATTCATTTGAACTGCTCTTATTCCCGGATATTTCAAACAGCCGTTACGTCGTCAAATTCTCGGATGGAGCGGTGATCGAAAATGATTCTGTCGAAGAGTATGAGCTTCTGTCAAAGACAGGAGGCGGCTATCCCGGTTTCATCTCTTGGTTCAAACAAACAGTAATTATCAATAATGGACCATTTCATTCTTGGTCTAACTTGCGGCTAATGCAACAACCGTTTCATATTAAACTTGTAGGCTAATTCAGAGTCTATGGACGCCGAATTGAGACAAGCCGCTAATGGTTTTGACTATAAGGTCCGTTCATTTGAGAAATACAACATCAACGGGTATCTCTTTCGTACCTTTGGCAAAGAGCTATCTATGCCCGACCGGAAATCTACAAATTGTGGTGTCTCTGCTATCGGCGAAGGTGTTATCGAGTATTATGGAAGAGTTGAAGCAATTTATGAACTTCAATTCTATGGTGAAAACCCACCGAACGTCGTAGTCTTCAAATGTTATTGGTTCCAGCCGAAGAAGACTAGAAGGACTCATGAACATATAGGACTAGTTGGAATCAATCCAAACACCCATTTAGATGTTCCCGATGTCTATATTACGGCTCAACAGGCGACCCAAGTTTTCTATCTACCGTGGGCATGCCAAACGGATAAGAATCTGGAAGGTTGGTATGTTGTTTATGAAGTGCCGCCACATGTCAGACCACCTCTCCCAAATGAACAGGATTATGAACCTCACATTAACCCAGACACATATGATGGAGCATTCTTCCAAGAAGCACGTCTTTCCAAGAAACTTTTCAAGAACCGCCATGCTTCATCCAAGAACATGGAAGTAGACAACGACAATGAATCCGACTCCAGCCCTAAGCCGGAACCAGAAGACCTGGAACTCGTAGAGGTTACTGATGCGGATGACCTGTCAATGCTTCAACGATTAAAGGAAGGCCTTTCACAACTTCACGCCGTTGAACCCGATGAGCACGTCATTCATGAAGACATGCGTGATAGTGATAATGATGATGCATTTATTGGTGATGATTATTAGTTTGTAAGATTCACAACTTAAATTATATATATTTTAATCTTTATTATTCATGTACATATTATTATTCATGTCAGTCATTCAATTTTTTTATGTTGTACTAATTTCTTTTAATCTTTATCATGGCAGGTGTTGAAAGATGGTGGGCGCGGGTCTAGAGCGCTCGACGGGTTCTTTCCAGGCGCCCCGCACGAGGGGTGGTACTTCCATTCCACCCTTATCTCTCCGTAGAGCCTTGGCAGACAGTCTTTCTACACTAGCCGGGGGTTCTTCTTCGTCGGCGGCATTGCCCACTGGGAGAGGTGCTGGTCGGGTAGGGAGGAAGGGGAAGGGTACAGGGAGAGGTGGTGGCCGCGGAAGATCCAGGAGGACTGTTGAGCCGTCCTCGCCACCACCACCAGCTCATTCACCCGAGCATAGGACTAGTATGGTCGACCCGTTTGCGGAGGAGGCTACGGGGACTCCGGTCTAGGAGCCTGGTGTTCACGGGCATTCGTCCCATGAGACTCCGGTCCAGGAGCAGCCTCGGGTCGAGGTGCATTCGGCCCAGGACCAGCCGGAGGAGACTACGGTTCCGGAGGCTTCACCCGACGTGGAGAGGGCCGGATGGGAGCCTTGGCCGGATCGTACCGAGTTGCCGGATTGGACTGCGGGTCCGGGTGGCTCAGGGGGCGGGGATGAGCTTACGGATAGTGAGGGCGATGTGCAGGTGGACGGGGCCACCGTGTACAAGCGTGGTAGTACATGTCTCCCGGTCGCCCCGGCTACCCGCAAGCAGAGGCCGGTGATTAAACCTGAAGGAGATAGGTAAGTACATTTACCCTTTTTTTAGCTTTTGCCTTCAAGTTTGTTCAAATATCTAATGCGCTGACCTTATCATACTGCGGGGGATGGGTACACCCTCTTGGAGTCCGCAGGCCGAACTCCGTCCTTGGTGTGCTTTGCCGGACAAATTTCCCGGGGTTTGTCACGTTGCCTGGTGAGGGTCAGGTTCCTACACTAGGATTTACCTGGGAGCACTACCAGGCTGCGCAGGCCCCGCTGGAGGAGATTATAGATGGTGTCTTGTGCCACACGAGGGCCGAGATGGTGATCAGGAGCTTTTGGGTAAATTATCCTTTTACAGAATCTAAAATTAACAATATACCTAATTATTGTACTAATCGGTATTTTCACGTTTGATTGCAGACCTTCTATAGGTGTGAGGATGGATATGAGGAGGAGGCGGCTAGGGTTCTCGAGGTCGAGTGTAGGCGGTTACTACAGAACTTGCGCCACGAGGCTCGGCCACAGGCTATTCGAGATTACTACGCCACGCGTGGTATTAAGAAGGAGAAGAAGGATCGCCGCGGAAAGTTTGTGAAGAAGGAGCAATACATGAAGGTAATTACCTATTCTTAAGTCCTTCTACGTAGTTTTCTTGATTTCATTCATAGGTGTAGCGCTGAAAATTCTTTCTAATAACTTACAGGTGCCCCCGAGATGGTGTGCGGATAAGATGGATTGTTGGGAGGCGTTGGTTGATGAGTGGTGCACACGCAGCTGGCAAGCCGTCCACGAGAATGCGAAGGATCGGCGTAGCCAAATGGTTGGTGTGCCACACCATCAAGGCAGCGCCAACTTACTTCAGTTTGGACGAAATTGGGTATGTGATTTGCTTCATGATTCATGCAATTCATTCTTGATGCTAATATTTTGTTCCTCTCTTTTAGGCACATCACAATAAGACTGAGATGCCACACTTGTACAACCTTTATGGCATGGCCCATACTGCCTCGTACAAGAAGGCGAAGGCATTCTCTGAGTCTGACCTGGATGATCCCAGTAACTTCACCAACATATCATCCCACCAGAAGCTCGTGGCATACAGGGACGCGGGGAAGGCTACGAAAGGGGATGACTTTAACCCTAGCTAGGAACCTTTGGATCTAGAGCTGGTGATGATATCTGGTGGCGGGAGGCCCCATGGCTCGATAGCCATTGGAGATGGGATAATACGTTGTCCACTCACTCTTCCGGAGATCAAGGCGCGCCAGTCAAGCAGATGTCCTGAGATAACGCCTCGTCCACGGCCAGTCGAACTTGCCATCGAGGTTAGTTGTACGGACTAAGAACACTTTCATCCATTTCATTATGTGTGTCACCATAGATCATTACTGTGGTAACGAGGAATGGTTTTTCAGGCTGCTCTTCAGAAAGAGAGAGCGGCAAACCAGGCTGCTCTTGAGAAAGAGAGATTAGCAAGCCAGGCTGCTCTTCAGGCTGCTCTTGATGAGAGGGACCAGACCATGGCACGATTGCTTGAGGAGGAGAGGGCCCGGAATGAGGCGGGTCAACGGGCCCTATACGAGCTTTTTGTGGTATGTCTTTTTTTCACATTAGCCAAATCATCTGTGTAATGTCTGTTTCAATACTAACTAATACGACCCACTCTTCAGGGTCTGTGCGAGAAGAGCGGTCAAGTCCCTCCGCCGATGCCCGTCTTCTCTTCGATTGGCACGGTGAGAATTATTATAAACTAGTATTAATAATTGAGTGTCATCATGCTAACTGAGACATTGCAAAATATCTTTTCTGCAGAATAACTCCCGAGCGGCATCGCACGACCCTTCTCCAGGGCAACCGTCTCCAAACGAAGCCGGCGCGAGCAACCGTGGTGTTTCTCCTCCTTGATGACCACTACGGCAAGTTTCTCCCCCAAACTTAGCTTGTTTTCCTCTAAAATGAGATAATTAGCCCACTTAGCTCGAAGAAGACATAATTAGGTAATTTAGCTCCAATAAGAGGAGAAGAAATAGGAAAAATGAAAAGAAAGAAGAAGAAGAAGAAGAAGAAGAAGAAGGAGGAGGAGGAGGAGGAGAAGGCCAGAAGGTCCTTGGCCTTCTCCTCCTCCTCCTCCTCCTTCTTCTTGATTTCTTCTTCTTCTCCTCCTCCTCCTCTTTCTTCTCCTCTTTCATATTATCCTTGCTTTAATTAACCCAACAATGACATAATTAGACCATTTAGCTCCAAAATACCATAATAAGCTCAAAATGGCACAAGAACCTTGGTTAGCTCATGAATATTATATACTTAGCTTGTTTTCCTCTAGAATGACATAATTGGAACATTTAGCTCAAAAAAGACATAATTAGGTAATTTAGCTCCAACAAGAGGAGAAGAAATAGGCAAAATGAAAAGATAGAAGAAGAAGAAGAAGAGAAGAAGAAGAAGAGAAGAAGGAGGAGGAGGAGGAGGAGGAGAAGGCCAAGGACCTTCTAGTCCTTCTCCTCCTCCTCCTTCTCCTCCTCCTCCTCCTTGATTTCTTCTTCTTCTCCTCCTCCTCCTCTTTCTTCTCCTCTTTCATATTATCCTTGCAATTGCTTTCATTTCCCCAACAATGACATAATTAGTCCATTTAGCTTCAAAATACCATAATAAGCTCAAAATGGCATAAGAACCTTGGTTAGCTCATTAATATTATATACTTAGCTTGTTTTCCTCTAAAATGGGATAATGAGCCCATTTAGCTCAAAAAAGACATAATTAGGTAACTTAGCTCCAACAAGAGGAGAAGAGGAGAAGAAATAGGAAAAATGAAAAGAAAGAAGAAGAAGAAGAAGAAGAAGAAGAAGAGAAGAAGGAGAAGGAGGAGGAGGAGGAGAAGGCCAAGGACCTTCTATCCTTCTCCTCCTCCTCCTTCTCCTCCTCCTCCTCCTTCTTCTTGATTTCTTCTTCTTCTCCTCCTCCTCCTCCTCTTACTTCTCCTCTTTCATATTATCCTTGCTTTAATTAACCCAACAATGACATAATTAGCCCATTTAGCTCCAAAATACCATAATAAGCTCAAAATGGCACAAGAACCTTGGTTAGCTCATGAATATTATATACTTAGCTTGGTTTCCTCTAAAATGACATAATTGGAACATTTAGCTCAAAAAAGACATAATTAGGTAATTTAGCTCCAACAAGAGGAGAAGAGGAGAAGAAATAGGCAAAATGAAAAGATAGAAGAAGAAGAGATGAAGAAGAAGGAGGAGGAGGAGGAGGAGGAGGAGGAGGCCAAGGACCTTCTATCCTTCTCCTCCTCCTCCTTCTCCTCCTCCTCCTTATTGATTTCTTCTTCCTCTCCTCCTCCTCCTCTTTCTTATCCTCTTTCATATTATCCTTGCTTTAATTAACCCAACAATGACATAATTAGCCCATTTAGCTCCAAAATACCCTAATAAGCTCAAAATGGCATAAGAACCTTGGTTAGCTCATGAATATTATATACTTAGCTTGTTTTCCTCTAAAATGACATAATTGGAATATTTAGCTCAAAAAGAAGGAGAAAGAAGAAGAAGAAGAAGAAGAAGAAGAAGAAGAAGAGAAGAAGAAGAGAAGGAGAAGGAGAAGAAGAAGAAGGAGGAGGAGAAGAAGAGAAGAAGAAGGAGAAGGAGGAGAAGAAGAAGGAGAAGGAGCCCTCCTTCTTCTCCTTCTTCTTCTCTCCTTCTTCTCCTCCTTCTTCTCCTTCTTCTTCTCTTCTTTTTTCTTCTTCTCCTCCTCCTTCTCCTTCTCCTTCCCCTTCCCCCCTCCTCCTCCTCCTTCTTGTTTTTCTTCTCCTTGTTCTCTTCTTGCTTCTTCTCTTTCTTCTTCAATTTAGCTTATTTGTCATATATATGTTGTTGTTCTTCTTCTTCTGACTTTCTTATTCCCATTTTGCAGATTGGATGTACTACATGCATGGAAGCTGGCGTTGGAGTGCTTTAGTTTCCGTTTTTATTTCAGTTGATGAACAATGTGTTGGTTCTTTGTATGTGTTGATGAACAATATATGTGCAACTATATGTATGTATATATGGATGAAACTTTGTATGTGTTGGTTCTTTTGATATATGGGATGTACGTTGATGAACAAATGGCATTGATGAGCTTTATATGTATATCATATATGTGTTGTGATCTATTTATGATATATGTGCTATGAATTATATGTATATGTGCTGTGAAATAGAAAAAATAAATAAAAATGTGACAATATAGGCTCTTTGCCGTCTGCCAGCTGATGGCAAAGGCCTTTGCCGTCAGCCAGCCGACGGCAAAGGCCTTTGCCGTCAGCCAGCCGACGGCAAAGGCGCCATGTGGCGCCCAGCTGTGCAACCTGGGCAGTAGCAGCTGGCCATATAGTCTCTTTGCCGTCCACTTCCTGGGGGGCAGACGGCAAAGAAGAGGGCACAGAGGAGGAGGCAGACGGCAAAAAGTGGAGAGAGGGGGAGGGGAGGACCGGGCAGACGGCAAAGATGGTCTTGGAGGCAGACGACAAAGATGGAGGGGAGGGGAGGGGAGGAGAAGGCAGACGGCAAAGATTGACGGGGAGGCAGACGGCAAAGATTCACAGGGAGGCAGACGGCAAAGGCTCCATTAACCCCTAACGGAGGCAACGCCTGTCGGCTGCCGTCTCAAACGCTTTGCCGACTGCTCCTAAGGAAAGCTGACGGCAAAGCTCCTTGACGTCCGCTTTGGGGGGGCAGACGGCAAAGAAGGTCCTATGCCGTCGTAGGCTCACGCAGAAATTTTGCCGGCCGTGACGATCTTTGCCGTCTGTGGTATTGTCTTTGCCGTCCGGGATATTGTCTTTGCCGTCTGTGATGGCAGACGGCAAAGAAGGTGATTCCTGTAGTGAGGGGGGTGGTGCCTGTGGGCAAGCTTGTGGGGCCCTGGTGGCCCCCCTCCGGTAGTTCTTTCGCCCAGTATTTTTAATATATTCCATAAAAAAATCCACGTAAATTTTCAGGGAATTTGGAGATGTGCAGAATAGTGGACTAGGATTTGCTCCTTTTCCTGTCCAGAATTCCAGTTGCCTGAATTCTCCCTCTTCAAATAATCCTTGCAAAATAAGAGAGAAAAGGCATAAATATGGTACCACAAGTAATATAATAGCCCAAAAAGCAATAAATATCAACATGAAAGCATGATGCAAAATGGACGTATCACTGACTAATCCTTAAGTGGCATGAAGAAAAGTTTGGCACGTCAACAAGACGCCAGGGCTGTAGTTGAGGAAAAACTTCATGTCTCTTTGGCAGAACTTGAAAAAACCAAGGGTGAGAAAATATTATACAGAGAGTCGGTCGAAGCTGACAAAGACGCTCTGTTGAAACGTGCTTAAAGCGCCAAGGATCAGCACAAATTAGTTACAGAAGAATTGACTGGTCTACATTGACACATTTCCAAGATGACTAGTGCTATCATTGGTAAGTATTTTGTATATTATCCATATCAACCATTGTAAAGAACACAAAGCGCCAAGCGACTTATGTTTCACTTTCTCCGTGCAGGCCCTCGATCCGCCAATCTTGAAGATGACGGTGTGTTAAAGCTGAAAGCGCTATATACCCTGACGGAGCAACTCTATGCTGGCGGCTTATTCATTATCAAGGTTGTGTGCGGTGACAAAGAGCTGGTAAAGTTTATGAGTGATATGTTGAGGCGGCTCTCGACCATACCCATGCATATAGGAGAAATAAAGAAATTAGCTGCACGAAAAGGGCTAATCACTGCAATGAGCCGGTCTTTGGCCTATGCTCCAGAACTCAACGGGACGAAATAGCAGGCAGGTTTCCTAAGTATAAAGATGATGGCTCAAAATTTACTCATGGGGATTACCCCCAATGCGTAAGGCAGGTTCATCCTGCAGTGAGCCGGCTTCCCGAGGGTCTTGATCTGAAAAAGTATCAGGGGGATTATGATGACAACCATAAGCGTGTGCCACCTCCCAGTTTGCACCAATGGACCTTACTCCTCAGCACCATAATAACTTTTTTGCCTCTAATGCTGATCCCTTGACCATCTTGATTGAGGAAGCTGAATTTTATGCTTTAATCAATTGCACCTGGGATTTGGACAACTTCCAGATCTAAGACCCTGAAAGCTCGGCACAGGTTGACCCGAAGGCGGCTTAAACAAGGCGACTACCGAAGCTTCAACCCGGAGACAAAACTGAACCTGGAGGAAGCTTGCCACTAGGTTAATATGGAAAAACTTTGGCCTTTGTGATCCATGTAATATTTTAAGTGTAACAAACTGCTATATATTTGCGCTAGTATGGATGCTGAAACTTTCTGGCGTTACCTTTTAATACAAGTCGCCTTTTTGAGTCGTCCTTGTATTGTAAATGTGTTTTCTTCCCCTATTTGAGAAGAAGAACTTTAGAGTCACCAAGCTTTGGATGAGTCAGTAAGACTATTGGATCTCTCCCTGAAAAAGATGACACCATATAAGGTGATAAATAAGAGAGCTCAGTGAGTCACGGCTGGTAGACGGGCTTGCAAGGCTCTAGTCGTACCCTAAGAGGTTTTTGCAAAAACCTTTATGTTTTTACAGTGGTGGATCAGGCTCAACTCAAGCTTCAGTGAAGCAGGTTCAATGAACCCATGGTTTGTCTATTTTCCATATGTCGGCTCTCCCTGACACCTCAATGTTTTAACCTTGGTAAGTTCAGGGTCCAAAATGGATTGACTCGCCAAGAGTACACGGGGTCAATAAGGGGAGTTGCTTCGAACATACAATCCAGTATAACAATTGTAATGCGTTATTTTTTTGCTATACAAGAGGGTATTAAGGCGGAAATCTATGAGTTAGAAGCCCCCAAGTGATCTATGATCAAGGAAAAACGGGCATAGGATTGCAGAATACAATCTATTACTACTAAACAACCTGGGGACTAGTAGCCCCAAGTAAGCCGGTTTTTATCTTTCATGATCATAAATTGGCGCCTATGTTTGAACCATGCGTCATGGCACTTGGTCCTCTTTGGCTTATTAGTATCTATGTTTGAACGATCGCAATGGCGCGGCTCGTCTTCTTTGATACTAATAGCGTCCATGTTTGAATGACCTCCTTGGCGGCGGCTCATCCTCTTGGGCGGCTTATGTAAACAATAAAGACTCGTGCTCAATACATAGGCTGAAACGGCAAAGACCCCGAAATTCATGGGCGTCGACTTTATTGTTGTGATATAAAGAGTACAAAATACTAAACTATGTACATGAATAAGGAGCCGCTATATCTAGGTGTTGTAAGGCCACAAGTGAGCAATGATCCACGAGCGAGTCGTCTCTTCCTCCGAGGTTGGCCTATCAGGGCGAAGATCGATTAAGTAGTAAGATCCGCTGCGAACGCTTTTGCTTATGATGAAAGGTCCTTCCCATGGACGCGATAGCTTGTGCATGCCTGTGTGATCCTGAATCATTCGAAGCACTAAGTCGCCCTCCTAGAAAATCCGGCTCTTGACCCGTCGACTCTGATAGAAACGCATGTCTTGTTGGTAGATAGCCGATCGCGCTGCAGCCAAATCACACTCTTCTTATAGAGCATCCAAGGAATCCTCACGCACTTGTTCATTATCTGCTTCTACATATGCGGCGACTCTGGGAGAATCATGCCTTATATCGCTTGGAAGAACAGCCTCGGCCGCATAGACGAGAAAAAAGGGAGTGTAACTGGTGGATCTGTTCGGTGTTATTCTGATGCTCCAAAGTACCGAGGGAAGTTCTTCGACCCAACAACACGGAGTGAGCTGCAAAGGAACCATGAGCCGGGGCTTGATCCCATGCAAGATTTCCTGGTTAGCCCTCTCAGCTTGACGATTGGACTGTGGATGGGCCACCGTGGATACTTCAACTCGGATGTGCTCCCACTGACAAAAGTCCTTCATTGCCCCCTTAGACAAATTAGTACCATTATCAGTAATGATGTTATGGGGATAACCGAAACGAAAAATTAGCTTCTTGAGGAACTTGACAGTTGTTTATGCCTCACAATTGCTGACCGGCTCTGCTTCAACCCACTTGGTAAATTTGTCAACCGCCACCAACAGATGAGTCTTTTTGTCAGAAGACATTTTGAACGGGCCGACCATATCAAGCCCCTAGACCGCGAAAGGCCATGTGATTGGGATCATGCGCAATTCCTAAGACGGCAAGTGCACTTGGCAGCCTAACTTTTGACACCCATCGCACCGCCGTACTATATCTTGTGCATCGGCATGAGCCGTCAACCAGTAAAAACCATGACGAAGAGCCTTTGGCACTAAGGATCGTGACCCGACATGATGCCCACAATCGCCATCATGTATCTCATTGAGGATATCTCGCCCTTCCTCCGGGGAAATACAACGCTGAAAAACTCCACATGTGCTACGTTTGTGTAACTCGCCCTTATGGATAACCATGGACTTGCACCGTCGTACGATCTGTCGAGCGAAAATTTCATCAGTTGGCAACTCGCCTCGGGCCAGATACGCCATGTAAGGAACTGTCCAATCAGGAATCGCCCGGAGACCCGCCACCAGTTGAGATTCTGGGTTAGGAACTGATATGTCCTCTTCAGAAAAGAACTTCAGAGAAGGGTTATGCAAAACATCCAAAAACACATTGGGGTAACAGGCTTGCGTTGTGATCCAAGTCATGATAAAGCATCAGCCGCCTTGTTCTGTCGACTATCAATATGATCTACCTGGTAGCCATTAAAATGACCTGCCACCTCGGTCGCCGCACGCCTATAAGCCGGCATCAATGGGTCTTTTAAATCCAAGTTCAAGATACTTGTTGAGCTACCAAATCAGAATTGCCCAAGCACCTGACCCGATTGAGGTTCATCTCCCTAGCTATCATGAGCCCATGGAGCAACGCCTCATACTCAGCTGCGTTATTGGTGCAAGGAAACATGACACGCAAAACATACCAAAATTTGTTGCCTCGTGGGGAAGATAGCACCACTCCAGCTCCTGAGCCCTCCAACTACCTAGAACCATCAAAATGAATAGTCTAGTATGTGTTATCAGGCCTATCTTTCGGAATCTGCAACTCGGTCCAATCGTTGATGAAATCCACGAGAGCCTGAGACTTCATGGTCGTGCGAGGCATATACTTAACAAGGTGGGGACCAAGCTCAATCGCCCATTTAGCAATTCGCCCAATGGCCTCATGGTTCTGTATAATGTCCCCAATTGGCGCGGAACTGACCACGGTGATTGGATGCTCCTGGAAGTAGTGCTTCAACTTCTGGCTTGCCATAAAAATCCCAAAGACCAGCTTCTGCCAATGTGGATATCGTTGCTTGGACAAGGTCAGTACCTCACTTACAAAATACACTGGCCGATGAACTGGATACTCCTTTCCTTTTTCCTTGCATTCAACAACCACCGCCACGCTTACTGCTTTGGAGTTAGCAGCAATGTATAAGAGCGTTGGTTCCTTATAAGTTGGGGCAGCTAACACGGGCGTCTCATCAAGTTGCTTCTTACGGGCTTCAAAAGCCTCGTTAGCCATATCGGTCCAAACAAAATGATCCGTTTTCTTGAGCAAACTGGTAGAGGGGGGTGGCCTTCTCACCAAGGCGACTTATGAAACAACTCAGTGCCGCAATTTGACCCGCCATGCACTGGACATGATTGATGTTAGTTGGCTTACCAAGCGAGGTTATCCCTTGATTTTGTCCGGGTTAGCTTCGATACCAAGTTCTGACTCTAGGAAACCCAATAACTTTCCTGCAAGAACCCCAAAACGCACTTGGTCGGGTTAAGCTTCATTTGATACACCCGAAGGTTGTCGAATGTCTCCTTGAGATCGCGTAAAAGTGTCTCCTTCTTCAGCGACTTTACCACGATAACATTGACGTAAGCATGAACATTACGCCCAATCTGACTGTGCAAATAGTTCTGAATACAATGTTGATAAGTCGCCCCCGCACTCTTAAGCCCAAAGGGCATATAAACATAGAAAAAAGTACCAAAGGGAGTTATAAAGGCCGCCTTATCCCGATCCACCTTGGCCATCTTGATCTGGTGATAAACAGAGTAGGCACCCAGAAAACACAAAAGCTCACAACCCGCCATAGAGTCAATGATTTGATCGATACGGGGTAGGGCAAATGGATCTTCCGGGCAAACTTTATTGAGGTTTGTATAGTCGATGCACATGCAAAAAGTGTCGTTCTTCTTGAGAACTAAGACCAGGTTAGCCACCCATTCAGGATGAAAAACCTCGACGATGAACCCAGCGGCCAAAAGCCGGGCGACTTCTACCCCAATTGCTTTACGCCTCTCCTCATTGAAACGACAGAGGTACTGTCGAACCGGCTTCATCTTGGGATCTACATTGAGATGGTGCTCAGCGAATTCTCTCGGTACTCCTTGCATGTCAGAAGGTTTCCATCAAAAGATGTCCCGATTCTCACAGATGAATTCGATGAGCGCCCTTTCTATTTGGGATCCCAATTGGTCCCAATAGTAAACTACTTAGAAGACTCGCGTGGGCTGAAATCAACTTGTTTGGTGTCATCTATCGGCTTGAACTTAAGGGGTGGCTCAGAATCAATTGTTTGTTTTTTGAGCAGGCTCATATCGACCGGGTCCGCATTGGCCTTATGGAACTTCAACTCTTCAACAGTGCATGCCGACTCAGCATATGCAGCGTCCCCTTCGCATTCTTGCGCTATCTTCCGGTTCCCATTGACTGTGATGGTGCCTTTAAGATCGGGTATCTTAAGCTTGATGTACACATAGCAAGGTCTGGCCATGAAGCGGGCATAAGCCGGCCGCCCAAACAAAGCATGATAAGGACTCCTAATTTTGACCACATCAAACATCAGTGCCTCACTCGTGTAATTGGATTCATCACCAAAAGCCACATTCAACTTGATCCGCCCAACTGGATATGCCGACTTACCCTGTACAATGCCATGAAAAACCATGGTTGAAGGCATCAAGTCTTTGTCCGTAAATTTCATCCGTCGGAAGGTGTCGTGGTATAGGATGTTGATGCTGCTACCTCCATCCATGAGGACCTTAGAGAGGGTGTATCCCCCAACCTGAGGCGCCACCACCAATGCTAAGTCGCCAGGGTTATCGATCTGGGTGGATGATTAGCTCTACTCCACGTGGCATGCTGTTAAGACCAATTAAGGTACCTAGGAACCGCTAGTTCAGCCATGTTGATCGCCCTCAGTTTGATTTTCTTATCCCTTTTGCACGTGTTAGTGGTGAAAACATGGTATTCACCACCGTTCAACTGCTTAGGATTGCTGTGAAAGCCGCCCTGGTTGTTTGGTTGCTGAAAACTGCCTTGGTCATTATACTACTGATCACCCTGGCCAGACGGCTGTCCACCATTGTTATGTGAGCCGCCTCACCGCTGAGGACCTGAATTAGGAAAATCGCAAACGAGCCACCTCGTGACTCGCCCGGACCAAAATGACGCAGATGGCCACCACTGTTTCCTCCTTGGTGATCTCTGGATGCTTGAAGACAGAATTCCTGCATTATAAAACAATTTTCCCAAGAATGGTTGGACGGGCATCCGGGGTACTATGCTTAGGTCAAGGTCCCTTAAGTAGCTCTTCATAATTGCGTGGTTTTCTCGGACTAAAGCCCCGATCTTGAACAGTGTTCCGACGCTGGTTTCTTGGCCCGGCGCTGGCGTTGGCAACGAAATCAGACGCGCCATCATGCTGCCTCCTCTTTCCTTGGCCTCCTTGGTTGTCATTGCGCCCATGAGCCTGGAAGTTACTCTTAGCTTCGTCTCCCTTTTTAACTTCACTCGCCTTCTCTTCATAGGAACCTGCATCCTTCATGCCATCTGACTCGACGTACCTGGTTAGGGTGTCGATCAACTCGCCCATATCCTGCACCTTTCGCTTAAGACGACGAGCTTCAGCACTAGAGGATGCAAATGGCAGTTCTTCTCCAAGATTAACATGGCCTAAGCCGCCTTGATGTCATCCGGCGAATGAACAATTTCCGTGACCCACCTTGTCCAATGGTGGGCTGACTCATCAGCCCACTGAACACACTGTTTTAAATCTACAATCATTATTGGACATTTGCAAGTTCCACTGAAGTTCTTAATGAACCGCTCCTTCAATTCTGCTCAAGTGTTAATGGAGTTGGCTGGTAAATTTTTCAACCACGTGAGAGATGGACCCTCTAACATCATGGGGAAATACTTGGTGCAGACATCATCACTTGCGTCAAGCATGTCAATAGCCAGCTCGTAACTCTCAACCCATGACCCAGATCAAGATCGGGTGTATAATTAGGCATCTTACGAGGGCCCTTGAAGTCCCGGGGCATGCGCTCGTTGCGAAGAGCAAATGATAGGAAAGGGACACCTACATTCCTTCCTCCCGATCCACTTATGGAGGGGCCGGTAGGGCATAAGTTGGAACCACACGGCCCGCCAGTGCTGCCGCCACCTCCGCTTCTGCCTATCGGGTGGCTCGTGCAGCGTTGACAAGCGCCTGAGCGTTTGATGTTTGCAGCTCGGGTGGGTTGACCTGAGGTTGTTATCGACAACCACTGCTGGAAACTGCCAGGGGATCATCTGGGCGGCTCTTCGTATGGCTTGCCTGCGGCGTGGAGTGCAGTCGATCACGACTGTATGAAAAATGTGCCTGCTCGACCACCGCCGTCTTCAGCATCTCAATGGCATTCCTTGCTTCCACCTCAAGCGCGGTGTTCTATATGAATAGGAAGAGACTCCAAGTGACGGGTTGCAGCCAACACGTTATCCACCGGGTTGGAGAAGTGGCCTTGGGGTGTTTGGAAGTGCTGAGCCACAAGCTGGATCAGTGGGGGTTGAGTTGGTTGCTGGACGACCTCGACATACAGATTGGCCAGGATGCGACTCGGATGCCTCGTCTGGTGCACCGCATCGACCTTCTGACTCTCAAGTCGCCACGCCTCCATCTTCGAGCGTTCCACATCTTCATTAATCTCAGCCTGCTTATCCCCCATCTGGATTTTCTCAGCATCAATCTCAAGTTGTATCTGAGTCATTTCCTCTTGTAGTTTGGCCAGTTCTGCATTGACTTCCTCCTAGTTATCACCCGTCACAACGACTGCCATGAGTTTTCACATCTCAACCATTAGATCTGTCATGGCCTGGGCCGGCGTTTTTCCAAACCCGCTAGCTCCATTGGCGGTTGCTGCATCTGGCTGATTTTGAGCCGTCGTTGCTCCCGCCATGTAGATGGAGACTTGGCTTGGTGGTTCCTGTGGCCCTTCGGAGATTGCTGCCTCAGGAAAGCCCCCAAGCCTTCCCTCGTAAAGAGGACAAATTCAATCTGTATCTCCCATGGATGACTCGCCGTCTGAGTTGACATGGATATCTCCACCAGTTACCGGCTCATCCGGGAGACCAACCCCCTGGGTAAAGCCGACGAAGACGTGGCACCGCCCAATCCGAGGCTTGGCGGGTTGGGCGAACCGAGCCGGATCAACGATGTCGATGTAGATGTCTGGCTCGGGGACCAGTGCTCCGATCTTGCCAATGAAAACATGAATCTTGCCGAAGGGGACCCGATAGCCTGATTCGATTGAACCGACCTCGGGACCCCAGCTTGAATTGTCAACGTAGTGTCTTCCACGGTGGCTCTTGGTTATGAGAGCAACCGCATAGCTCCCGAACCCTGGAAGGGCTCCCTTTGAGAACTCAAATCCAACGTGGGAAGGCCCCATGGTGGGCGCAAACTGTCGTGGATTTTGTCATAGCAGAAGTTCTCATGAAAGGACTTAATGATGAGGCCATAACAACTATGTGGCGACTCAAAGGGGTTAACTGGGAGCAAGAGACGATTTTACCCAAGTTCGGCACCTCTGATCAAGGTAAAAGCCTACGTCCTGCTTTGTGTATATTGACGTGGAAATCGATTACAAGGGTGCGGGTTCGCCTGACCTAGCTCTCGATTGGTGATAACTTAAGTCTACCATCCCTAGAGCCTCGCCTTTATATACAGGTCGAGGCCCTAGGGTTACATGAGTCCGGGTCACGTTATGATTTGTGACCTGACATGTCTCGAACTCGCCTTGCTTCGATTGCAAGGAAACTCCTCGCGACCCTTCTCCCATATGGGCCATGAGTCGCCATCTTCGTGTCTTGGGCTACAGCCGGCTCTTGTTGGCTCCGCCTTGTACCTTCGACTTGTTAAGTCATGGCCCATCTTGAACATGAATGTTGAGCCGCCATCATCTTGACCCGGCCTGTTGGGGCGGGTCTCATGTCGCGATAATATCCCCAACACGCACCAATGCGCACCCTCTTGGACCGTGAGGAACCAACCCCCTCTTGTTCTCCTTGCGCTCGAGCCCTATAAAGAGGGAAGGATCGAAGTGGGGCGCAACTCATCCTTGGTCTATTTCTCCTCTCTGATGCTCACTACCTCCATTCAGTTGTCTGCCACTTCTTCCAGCACCCCCTCTGCGATGCCGTGGGGTCGCGGGCGCGCTCGAGGTTCGAGGGTCACCGGGAGGGGCATCCCCGAGTGCCCGATGCACATTGTGTTAACTGCGGCGGGAGCCGTCTCTAGCTCTTACGGAAGGACGACGTCCAGAGGTCGCATGGGGGCGGCCTCGTCAGACCGCCATGATCGTGGCAACGTTCCTCTACGGTAGCCCCATGCGGGGATCCATGCGGGGGAAGAGGTGTAGGAATTCGTCGGTGTGGCCACGTGCTCCTACCAGCCCCGAATGTACACTTCCGCTCGATACCTCGGCTCGTGTAGATAATCAACCCCCTAGTGAGGTGCTTGGCGGGCTGGAATCTTGCCGGGCGTTGTTTGTGAGAGGTCTTTATTGACTGGTGAGAGTCTGGCCACCTTACTTCGGTCTTGGCTTTGGCTTTCTTTGGGGGTTGGTGTGAGCTTCGCATGGAGTTGCCGGCCAGAGGTCCGCGTTTGCCTGTGCCTAAATCTAGCTGCTAAGGACCCCATTTCTTAGTACACCGACAACATTTATGGCCGTCGAAGGCATGAACAATAGCACTGCCGGCTAGAAGGCAAAGTCCGAGGGATCCGGCAAGGATGTTGCTGCCTGCTCCAAGGAAAACAAGGCCGCGGTAGGAGAGAAGACTGACAGGACATACTGCAAGATTCACCTCACCAAACGCCATGATATCATTTAGTGTCTCCAAGTAGAATAGCTTGCTGAGAAGCAAAAGCAAGAGTATGTAAGGTGCGACAAGGAAAAGGGCCAAGACAGTGCACGGTGGATCCAGCAAGAAGAACTGATGCAACCACCACGGAAATGCCAAGCGGCAGAAAGAGAAACTTGCTCGAACCCGAGACAAGAAATTGGACGATGAAGAAGTAGATGACAATGAGGACAAAGAAGGGCGTGATGGCTAGGAGTTCGAAATGGCTATTGATTCTATGTGTGTTGACGGAGGCGGATCTTCGAACTCCTCCGATAAACAACTCAAGTAGTGGGTGATGTTAGCTCTGCTTCCCTGGCTACGGCGCCAAGAATAGTCATGTAGACGGCACCAGGAATCCTTCTGCTGCGGCTACGCCTAAAGGGCAAATATGCAAAGGATTTCCCCGTTGGCCTTGGAGCCTTGCGTTGGTGTTCCCTCGAAGCGGAAAGGGTGATGAAGCACAGCGGTGGTAAGTATTTCCCTCAGTTTGAGAACCAAGGTATCAATCCAGTGGAGGAGTATCACAAGATCCTACACAAACACAAAAGCTTGCTCCCAACGCTATGAAGGGGTTGTCAATCCCTTATAGATTGTTCGCCAAGTGAGAACCGAAAGCAACAAAGTAACAAAGCAAAGTAAAAGTGGAGGTGCAAATGATGGATGTGAATAGACCCGGGGGCCGTAGTGTTTACTAGTGGATTCTCTCATGAAAGCAAGTAGACGGTGGGTGAACAAATTACTGTCGAGCAATTGATAGAACCACGGAAAGTCGTGACGATATCTATGGCAATGATTATATCTATAGGCATCACATACAAAACAAGTAGGCTGATACTTTCTGCATCTACTACTATTACTCCACACGTCGACCGCTATCCAGCATGCATGTAGTGTATTAAGTCCAAAAGAATAGAGTAACGCCTTAAGCAAGATGACATGATGTAGACGGACAATCTCATATCAACGACAGAGCCCATCTTTTTACCCTTGATAGCAACTACTTAATGTGTGCCTTGCTTCCCCTACTGTCACTGGGAAAGGTCACCACATGGTAGAACCCAAAACCAAGCACTTCTCCCATTGCAAGAATCATAGATCTAGTTGGCCAACTAAAACCCAAGACTCGGAGAGACTTACAAGGATATCAAATCATGCATATGAGAAATCAGCAAAGACTCAAATATATATCATAGATAATCTGATCACAAATCCACAATTCATCGGATCTCGACAAACACATCGCCAAAGAAGATTACATCGGATAGATCTCCATGAAGAACATGGAGAACTTTGTATTGAAGATCCAAGAGAGAGAAGAAGCTATCTAGCTACTAACTATGGACCCGTAGGTCTGAAGTGAACTACTCACAAGTCCTTGGAGGGGCGATGATGATGATGAAGAAGCCCTCCAACTCCAAAGTCCCATCTGGCAGGGCGCCGGGAAGGGTCTCCAGATGAGATCTCGCGGAAACGGAAGCTTGCAGCGGCGGAAAATTATTTTCGAGGCTCCCCTGATTTTTTGCTGTATTTTAGGGAATATATAGGCCAAGGATGTAGGTCAGGGGGCGTCCAGGGAGGCCACAAGCCCTAATACCACCGCCTCCCCCTCGTGGCGGAGTGGGAGCTTGTGGGCTCCTTGGAGCCCGCCTGGCTTGGCCCACAAGCCCCCCTGATCTTCTTCCGTTCGGGAAAAATAATTTTGGGGATTTTATTCCGTTTGGACTCCGTTCCAAAATCAGATCTGAAAAGAGCCAAAAACACACAAAAAACAGGAACTCGCACTTGGCACTGAATTAATAAGTTAGTCCTAAAAAAGATATAAAAGGTACATAAAACATCCAAAGATGACAAGATAACAACGTGAAACCATCAAAAATTATAGATACGTTTGAGACGTATCAAGCATCCCCAAGCTTAACTCCTGCTCGTCCTCGAGTAGGGAAGTGATAAATAATGAATTTTTGATGCTTTCATGCTACCTAGGATAGATGTCCTTTGTAACTCCTCTTATGTGACGTGAATGTTCAAATCCATTAGATTCAAAACAATAGTTTTCTATTGACGTGGAAACAATAATAATTCAAGCAAACTAGCAAGGTAATCATGAACTTTCAAAATAACATGGCCAAAAGAAATTTATCCCTACAAAAGCATGTAGTCTGGCTATGCTCTATCATCATTGCACAACGAATTTAAATCATGCACAACCCCGGTATTGGCCAAGTAATTGTTTCACACCTTTACTTTCTCAAACCTTTTCAACTCTCACGCAATACATGAGCGTGAGCCATGGTTATAGCACTATAGATGGTGTGGAATGTGGTGCAGGTTGCAAGACAAAAAAGGAGAAGATAGTCACATTAACTAGGCATATAAATGAGCTGTGGAGATGCTCATCAATAGATATCAATGTGAATGAGTAGGGATTGCCATACAAATGATGCACTAGAGCTACGAGTATGTGAAAGCTCTTAAAGAAAACTAGTGGGTGTGCATCCAACTTGCTTGCTCACGAAGACCTAAGGAAATTTTGAGGAAGCCTATCATTGGAATATACAATCCAAGTTATATAATGAAAATTTCCTACTAGCTATATGGTGTGACAAAACGAGAGACTCTCAACCATGAAGATCATGGTGCTTAATATGCACAAGTGTGGAAAAAGTGGTAGCATTGTCCCTTCTCTCTTTTTCTCTCATTTTTTTAATTTTTTTGGTGGGCTCTTTGGCCTCTTTTTTTTGTGGGCTTCTTTGGCCTATTTTATTTCCTCACATGGGACAATGCTCCATTAATAATGATCATCACACTTTCAACTCAAAACTTAGAGCAACTATGACTCTATATGGAATGCCTTCGGTAGTGTACCGTGGCAATGATCTAGCATGGCATAGACATCAATGGAAACATCATGCTAGCTATCTTACGGTCATGCAATAGCAATGTAGCCGTGGTGGCACATGTCATGGTGGTATTTGCATGGCAATATATCTCGGAATGACTTTGAAAAAGCCATAGTAGGTAGGTATGGTGGCTGTTTTGAGGGAGGCTAATGGTGGGTTTTGTGCACCGGCGAAAGTTGCACGACACTAAGAAGATAGTGATGGTGGAAGGTGAAAGTGCATCTAAACCTTGGACTCAACATTAGTCATGAAGAACTCATATACTTGTTGCAAAAGTTTTATTAGTAATCAAAACAAAGCATTCAACACATACTCCTAGGGGAAGGGTTGGTAGGTATAAACCATCGCGTGATCCCGACCGCCACGCAAAGGATGACGATCAATAGACTAATCATGCTCAGATTTCATCACATAGCGGTTCACCATACGTGATGCTACGGGAATCACTAACTTGAACACAAGTATTTCTAGATCCACAACACCTTACTAGCATAACTTCAATATTACCATAACCACAACTCAAAACTAATTGAGATGAATCAAACTTCTCTAACTATTCAATGCACATGAAGGTGGAAGTTTTCGTATCCCTTTGGATAACTACCCCTTTGAGACTACTTTCAAAGCATAGATCAACTACCAACCCACGCACCGCTGCGCTCTAAAAGATATAAGTAAAGCACATAGAGAAAAAGTATCTAGCTCAAAAGATATAAGTGAAGCACATGTGAGCTGAAATGTCTACCAAAAGATATAAGTGAAGCTCGACAAAATCACGGTGAGTGCATGTCTCTCTCTCTCTCTAGGTGTGCAGCAAGGATGATTGTGACACAAAAAAATAAAATACTCCTACGATACAATATGCTCCAAGCAAAAACACATAAGATGTGGTGAATAAAAATATAGCCCCAAGTAACGTTACCGATGGATTGAAGACGAGAGAGGGGATGCCTACCCGGGGCATCCCCAAGCTTAGGCTTTTACGACATCCTTGAATCTCTTGGGGTGCCTTGGGCATCCCCAAGCTTGAGCTCTTACCACTCTTTATCCTTTTGTCCATAAGAACTTCACCAAAAACTTGAAAACTTCACAACACGAAACTTAAACAGAAACTCATGATAACATTAGTATGAGAAAGCAAACCACAATTTCCTTAGGTACTGTAGCAACCTTAAATTCTACTTCTGCTGATGTTGGGTTACTGTATTTTCAATCTTCCATGGATAATACCCCCCCCCCCCCCCGATACTATCCATAGTTTCATCAAAATAAGCAACCAACACAACAAAAACATAATCTATTAACAGCAGACCAGTCTGTAGCAATCTGTATATTTCGTATACCTCTGGTTCTTCAACAATTCTGAAAAGTTACGACAGTCTGTAGAATTTGTGTAGAAATCTTAAGAAAAAAGAATCAACTCAAAAGCTCTCACAGAAAAAAAATGAAAATTCTCTTATTGAGCAGAAAGTTTCTGTCTTTTCCAGGATGACCAAACGATCATCCCCAAGACTAATCATAACGGTTTTGCTTGGCACAAACGCAAAAAGAAACACACAAAAAAAACACAATCATAACAGAATTATGAAAGTGTGGAAAACACAAAACAGAAAAAAAAAGGATAGATTTGTTGGTTTGCCTCCCAACAAGCGCTTTTGTTTAACGCCCTTAGCTAGGCATTCAATGATGCTCTCACAAAAGACAAGAATTGAAGCACAACGAGAGCATCCTAAAGCATGTGAAAATCACATCTAAGTCTAACATACTTCCTATGCATAGGAATTTTATAGGGAAACAAATTGGCAAGATAACCAATAGTTGCCCTATGGAAGGAAGAAGAAAGAGACAAGAGCAATCTCAACATAACGAGAGGTGATTTGGTAACATGAAAGTTTCTACCAAAATATTTGCCTCTCTCATAGAAATTACATGTGGGATCATATTCAAATTCAAAAATATAGCTATATCATCGGATATTCTTTTCATGATGCACATGCATGCAAAGTTGACGCTCTTAAAAAATAGTGGAATCATCATCAACTAAAGTCATGACTTCTCCTAACCCACTTTCAATATTATTGCAAATATCATCTTCATCATGAGGTTTGAACCAATTTTCAAGATCATAAGAAAGATCATCACCCCCAATCATGATTATTGCAACAAGTAGTGGACATAGCAAAACCAGAATCCCCAAGCTTAGGGTTTCGCATATCTTTAGCATGATTGTCACTAATATAATTTATAGTGAAACCATTGCAATCATGCTTTTCATTCAAGGAGCCCTCGTGAATCACTTCATAAGTTTCTTCATCACGATTTTCAGATTCTCGCATCTCAAGAAAAACTCCATAAAGATAGTCAAGTGCTCTCAACTCACTAGCAATTAGTTCCAGATAAGTGGGTCTCTTAAAGAGATTAGCTAGTGGATGAGGATCCATATCACTAGATTTTCAGCAAGCGAAGATGCAAGCATAATCAAGGCACATGGCATACAAGCGAACAGAAAGCAAGCGAGAGAAAAGGGCGAACGAAAAAGGAAAATGAAAACGGCAAATGTGAAGTGGGGGAGAGGAAAACGCGAGGCAACTGGCAACAAAAGTAAATGCAAGAGATGAGTTTGTGAGACCTACTTGGATAGATCTTGATCTCTCCTCCGTGGCAACGGCGCCAGAAATACATCTGATGTCAGTTGTGCTTTCCTGGCTACGACGCCAAGAATAGTCGTGTCGACGGCACCAGGAATCCTTCTGTTGCAGCTACGCCTTAAGGGACTTCCTAGGCAAATATGCAAAGGATTTCCCCCGTGGCCTTGGAGCCTTGCGTTGGTGTTCCCTCGAAGCGGAAAGGGTGATGTAGCACAGCGGTGGTAAGTATTTCCCTCAGTTTGAGAACCAAGGTATCAATTCAGTGGAGGAGTATCACAAGATCATGCACAAACACAAAAGCTTGCTCCCAACGCTATGAAGGGGTTGTCAATCCCTTATAGATTGTTCGCCAAGTGAGAACTGAAAGCAACAAAGTAACAATGCAAAGTAAAATCGGAGGTGTAAATGATGGATGTGAATAGACCCGGGGGCTGTAGTGTTTACTAGTGGCTTCTCGCATGAAAGCAAGTAGACGGTGGGTGAACAAATTACTGTCGAGAAATTGATAGAACCACGCAAAGTCGTGACTATATCTATGGCAATGATTATATCTATAGGCATCACGTCCAAAACAAGTAGACCGATACTTTCTGCATCTACTACTATTAATCCACACGTCGACCACTATCCAGCATGCATCTAGTGTATTATGTCCAAAAGAACAAAGTAACGCCTTAAGAAAGATGACATGATGTAGACGGACAATCTCATATCAATGACAGAGCCCATCTTTTTACCCTTGATGGCAACTACTTAATGTGTGCCTTGCTGCCCCTACTGTCACTGGGAAAGGTCACCACATGGTAGAACCCAAAACCAACCACTTCTCCCATTGCAAGAATCATAGATCTAGTTGACCAAACAAAACCCAAGACTCGGAGAGACTCACAAGGATATAAAATCATGCATATCAGAAATCAACAAAGACTCAAATATATATCATAGATATTCTGATCAAAAATCCACAATTCATTGGATCTCGACAAACACACCGCCAAAGAAGATTACATCGGATAGATCTCCATGAAGATCATGGAGAACTTTGTATTGAAGATCCAAGAGAGAGAAGAAGCCATCTAGCTACTAACTACGGACCCATAGGTCTGAAGTGAACTACTCACGAGTCATTGGAGGGGCAATGATGATGATGAAGAAGCCCTCCAACTCCAAAGTCCCCTCCGGCAGGGCGCCGGGAAGGGTCTCCACATGAGATCTCACGGAAACAGAAGCTTGCGGCGGCGGAAAAGTATTTTCGAGGCTCCCCTGATTTTTTGCTGTATTTTAGGGAATATATAGGCCAAGGATCTAGGTCAGGGGGCGGCCAGGGAGGCCACAAGCCCTGACACCGCCGCCTCCCCCCTGGTGGCGGAGTGGGATCTTGTGGGCTCCCTGGCTTGGCCCACAGGCCCCTTGATCTTCTTCCATTCGGGAAAAAATCATTTCGGGGATTTTATTCCGTTTGGACTCCGTTCCAAAATCAGATATGAAAAGAGCCAAAAAACACAGAAAAAACAGGAACTGGCACTTGGCACTGAATTAATAAGTTAGTCCTAAAAAAGATATAAAAGATACATGAAACATCCAAAGATGACAAGATAACAGCATGAAACCATCAAAAATTATAGATACGTTTGAGACGTATCAGTGGGCTCGTGAAGTCAATGCGACAAAACGAGCGACACAGGCAAGGAAACCCCTCAAATGGCCCAACACTCTAATCATCTTTGACACAGAGGATCAACCCGACCGCACCACCACCGTCGGTTGTGTGCCATTGTCGGTTTCACTGACAATCCACAACCTTAGGGTCACAAAGATGTTGGTCGATAGTGGGGCTGGTTTGATTTTGATCTCGCCTTAGGTGATCAAGCGGCTGTAGATTCCCGATACAGATCTCAAGCTGACGGGGTCCCTCCAGGGGGTCAACCCAAGGAAATTGCAGCCCAAGGGGAAGATAACTCTATCGGTGATGCTAGACAACAAGCTCAACTTTAGGACGGAAAGGGTCACCTTCAACATCACCAAGATGTCCCTGTCATACAATGGGATCTGGGGCCGACCGGCGGTGGCCGAGTTCATGGCGGCATCCCATCTCGCCTATAACACGCTCAAGATGGCTGGGCTGATGAGCATCATCACCATCCATGCTGACAACAAGGACGCGGTCCTCCGTGTCGACAAGCTATACCGGGAGGCAGTTGTAGCGTCTGCCGACAAGGCACTTGCTCCTGCTGGGAAAACTCCCGGGGGGAAGAAGAACAAGAACAAGACCTCTGGTAAAGCTCGTCGAAACTTTGTAACACCCTTCAGAGAACGACACACCCGTCGAGGACTCACCTGAGACTACCACTACCAGGAGCAAGAAAAGCAAAGTGGACACCCCCAAAATGAAGAAAGTGGATACACGGGAAGGTGATGAGGGTGACACTTTCACCATAAATGTCACCCTCGAGAGAAAATAGAAACGCGCGCTCATCTCCTTCCCAAGGGCAAATGTTGATGTGTTTGCCCGGCAACCATCTGATGTTCCCGGTATTCCCAGGGAGTTGATCGAGCACCACCTGGACGTCTATCCCCACGCGCGCCCCATCAAGCAGAAGGTCCAAAAGCAAGAAGTAGAACGAGGAGAGTTCATTGCCAAAGAGATCAATAAACTAGAATCAGCACACCTGGTCGGAGGTGTCCTTCACCCAACATGGTTGGCAAATCCTGTGGTGTCGCGCAAGGCGCAAGGCAATTTCATCGATGTCAATAAGGCTTGTCCAAAGCATTCTTACCCCTTGTCACACATCGGCCAGATAGTGGACTTGACCGTCGGCTGCGATCGTTTGTCCTTCCTTGACGCCTACACTGGTTATCACGAGATTTTCATGGCCAAGGAAGATGAAGAGAAAACATCATTCATCACTCCTTGTGGCACGTAATATTTTAAGCGCATGCCATTTGGACCTAAGAGTGTTGGATCAACGTTCATGAGTGCTATCCAAATTCGTCTCGGTCCACAAATACACAGGAATTTGGAAGCCTATATGGGTAACATCATGGTCAAGACCAAGAATGAGGCCACGCTGGTTCAAGACCTTGAAGAAACCTTTGCAAATTTGTGCAAGATCAACTTGAAGCTCAACCTCGAGAAGTGCGTGTTTGGAGTCCCTTCTGGCAAGCTCCTTGGGTTCTCTGTGTCACATCATGGGATAGAAGCCAATCCCAGCAAGATTGAAGCAATTGAACAGTTGGAACCTCTGAAGCGTGTCAAAGACGTATGCCGCTTGGCCGGCTGCATCACCGCCCTCAACAGGTTTATTTCCAATTTCGCGGAGCGCACCTTGCCGTTCTTCAAGATCATGAAGAAGGCAGGTCCCATGACGTGGACCCCTGAAGCAGAGGCGACACTGCGAGATTGGAAGGGATACATGTCCTCTCCGCCAATCTTAGTCGAACCTAAACAAAGGAGGTATTGCTACTATACCTGACGGTGACAAACCAAAGTGGTTAGCGCTTTACTAGTGGTGGACAGGGAAGAGGAGGAAGATGAGTTAGCAGCCCCTATGCCAGTGAACAACGAACCATTGACATCTTTGGCAAGCCAAGAAGCTAACGACAAGGATGCGACATAAGAGTCAAGGCGACAGGTTGTGCAAAGAAATAAGGTGGTGCTACAACCAGTATACTTTGTCATCTCTCTCGTGCATGGGGTTAGATCAAGGTACTCTGGGATACAAAAACCACTTTTCAGCCTTCTCATGGCCTCCTGGAAGCGGTGCCACTACTTCCAGGCTCACCACATCACTCTCATCACTTGCCTCCTTCTACAGGGTATCCTTAGGAACCCGGAGGGAACCGGCAGAATTGTTGAATAGGCTCTAGAAGTGGCTAGATTTGATCTAAGTTTTGAAAGCACATCAACCATACAGAGCAGAGCCGTGCAGAGTTCATTGCCGAATGGACGCCAACACCAAATGAAGAAATCCCGGAAACAACCCTTCACGACAAGGAGTCACTTCAAGAGTGGATCATGTACTTTCATGGGTCTTTTTCGTTGCGAGGTGCCGGTCCCGGAGTGCTGCTTGTCACACCCACTTGAGAGCACGTCAAGTACATGATCTAGATGCACTTTCCACGAGAGATATCAACCAACAACACAACTCAGTATAAAGGATTGCTTGTTGGACTATGGATAGAAGACGACCTTGGCATTAGGAAACTGATAGTCACGGGGGATTCTAGCTGGTTGTGCACGAAGTGAACAAGGATTATCAGAGTCCTCTGATAGAAGCGTAGGTCAATGAAGTGAGGAAGTTAGAGGAACGTTTTGATGGTTTGCGAATGGAGCACATCCCTCGTGCGGAGAACGACAATGCCGATGACATGTCAAAACAGGCAACTCAAATTTTGATTGTGGAACTTGGCACTTTTGTACTCGGACTCACTCTGCCATCTGTCACGCCACTAGATCGACGAGCCAAGAGAAGGATGGTCAACTCCTGTGACTATTTCTCGACAGAGCCACCAGTAGCTTCCAAGAAAGTTGTCAAGGACGACAAAATACCCACCGATGAGCGACAAGCTCTGGTGGGCCCAGTGGCCCTTGCCATAGAAGCCAACGCCCCGACATAAAAAAACTCCTTGAGTCCTTATCATTGAGCCATAATATCTGTGATAGGCACACCAGATTGTCCAATTGCTTGAGACAGGAGACCTCCCCAAAAGATCAAGAGCAAGCCGAGAGAGTATCCCAAAAGTCAAATATGTACCAGTTCATGGACATCGTCCTGTAAAGAAGGAGACCGAATAGGGTGAAATTGAGGTGTATTGGCAGGGAGGAAGGGCAATAGCTGTTAGCAGAGATACATGAAGGGATTTGTGGCTCCCACTATGGGTGGCACCCGCTGGGTTTGGGTACGGGTGGAGCGACCCCATACCCTTACCTGTCGTCTCAAACCTTACCCCATCACCCATACCCATACCCGCCATGGGTACAATTTTTTTCCCATACCATTACCTGTCACTATAAATGGGTTCCCGCGGGTAAGATTACCCAGATTTTCAACATCGGGTCGTGTCCCTTGTGAGAAAGGCATTCCGGCAAGATTTCTATTGGCCGACCGCCCTTTTAGGATCGATATAAGATGTGTCTAGAGGGGGGCTGAATGAACTACTTGTCTAGTTAAAAATCCTAGCCTAACCCAATTTCAAGGAAGGCATATTCTAGCAGTTTTAACAAGTCTAGTACACCCTACACATGCTAGTCAACATATATGTCAGCAGAAAAGTGAAGACTTTGCACATGTAAAGGAGTAGAGTTTAGGAGATCAAACGCAAAGAGGTTGACACAACGATTTTTGGAATGGTCCTGATAGGTGGCGCTATCGTACGTCCATGTTAGTGGAGACTTCAACCCATAGAGGGTAACGACTGCGGGAGTCCACAGAGGGCTCCACCCAAAGGGGTCCATGAAGAAGGAGCCTTGTATATTCCACCACGGCTTCCGCCCACGAAGTACTAGCCTTACTCACGATATATCTTCACGAAGTAGGAGATCTCCTTGCCCTTACATACATCTCGGTTCAACTCCACAACATTAAGTAGCAGGCTCCCAAGCAACACCTAACCAATCTAGGACGCACCACCCTCCAAAAGGTAATAGATGTGGTGGAACGATGAACTCCTTGTTGTTGTGCTTCTAAACATAGTCTCCTCAACACAAAATCACTCTCTCATAGAATAGGCATTGGTAGGAGAGATTGACGGGTCGGCCATTTCGGGGAGGATGTCACGAACGTGGATGAGCGCCTTCTGTGCCGTTGTCTCAACTGCTAATACCAAAGTCTTCATCTGTGGCCCTTCAAAGAACCAAGTAGTCGGAGACTCATTTGCCTTCACGACCACATCAACGTGGTACTCCTTCATGGTGGCATTGATACAGTGCTCGTGGAAGAGGAAAACTGGTGACCAGCGTACTCGACACTTGTGCAGGCTGTCCTCCAGGAGTAGGGGAAAGCTGGACTCTAGGAGGTTCTCTGGTACAACGACCATCTACAAGGTTTAGGGAGAGGTGTCAGTAAAAATGGGGTTTGTATGGTATAGGGGAAGAGGTGAGGGGTGTTTAAAACCCCAAGTGTAAAGGCTAGGTGTAGTTTCGTCTCATCTGACGTCCATGCTACCTAAGGGTTCCTACAGTCAGGATGCGTGTGATACCAGCTCTGAGGGGACCCTGACTTGTAGGTCGAGACCGCCGATTGAACGTGTACAGTGATCCCAGAGATCAATGCTCACTGAACACACATATACTGAATAACAAGAGTCTTACATCCATACATAATGTGAGAATACAGATAGGGCCATTAAGGCAGAGTCATTACATAAATACGGCCTCGAAGGCCGACACACCATCGTACTAATGAATGCGGATAACTTGGAGGATAACGTGAACCCATGCCATCGGCCTTAACCTACATGCATTCTGAGTGGGAAGCGTCCTAGATCGCATGTCCGTCCCCGACGAATTCTTCTTCGAACTCCGGTTCCTCCATGCCTGGCCAATTAGATAACCAGAGGTAAGCCAATGAGTACTTTGAATGTACTCGCAAGCAACCCATGATATGGAACAAGGCAATAATGAAGTATGACATAATACTAGCATGCTGGCTTTTTGCGGAAAGCTGGTTTTTCCTAATGCAACAACATGGTCAAATCCTTGGGCGACAAGAACCACAAGGCATAGTGGAAACCACATGAACAGGTTACATATATCAATATCAACTGAGGGTCGGACGTTCCTTGTACACCCACGTGCCAAGTCACCTGACTTAGCTCAAACATCATCTTTCCCATGTCTCATCTTTTACTCATGTTACCCCACACACGCACACTTGGTTTATGCGGAAACCACTAGACGTAATTTGAGCAGCAGCACCCAACTGTCCTTGACCCTGGACACGGCTATTCGAATAGTTTTACACTATGCAGAGGTTGCGTGCTGTAACCACGAGACTCAGGGTACTTCCATGACATCCATGACTCACGGTATATAACATACCCGAGGTAAGCACCCGAACAATTCCCTTCCCATGGAAACACTAAACAAAGAGTCCACTCGTTTGGTACATAGCCCACATGATGTACATCTTACGAGTCTCACTCTAGATTGTATCATCCATGCAGGGACCAACGGTCAGCCCAGAACCTATAAAAACAACATAGTCGTTCTACCTGGCACAACCCCGTCCCGTGAGTGACCACTTCACTCCTGTCACTAGTAATGCAAGCTCTGTGCTAGTATCGACCAAAGTAATCAACAAAACTGTGTCCCATAAGGGGTATCATGGTCGCCCAAGTAAGGTTGGGACGGTCTTCACATCTTAAATCTAATCTCATTTCTGAAACCACACACACAAAATCATTATTGGTACACCACTTCTTTCTCAAGTGGTCATCCATCTCACACCATCACCCACGGACATTAGTGACACCCAACGGGATTTTGGAAAATCTTTTGTATCACACCCTTCATCATCATCATGCATATACCCATCCCCTTCTTGCGTAGCAACTGCGATGAGATAATTACATCCCACATGCACAACCTTCATAGATGGTAGGGTCATGCCCAAATGCAAGTTTCAACGCGGTGTTCCTCGGGGACAACCCAAGAAAAAGGGGGTCTCTGATCCAACAGGAATATATGCATAAGTAAGGCATCATATGACATGCAAGTAAAAGTTTCTTAGGCATGGTCAAAGGGCTGCTTGCCTTGGTCAGCAAATTCTTCACGGTCTTCGAAGTCTTCGAGTCCAACTCCTTCGTCAACCACGTGATCTATCGTTGCGATAGTATAGCAATAATAAGAACCAGAACAAAAAGAGAGCAAAAACTCACTTTTAAAATGTTACCTTATTCTGTAAAATACTAACTTCACACCAAAAAATATTTGTTTCTCGCTTTGGTGTGAAAAATATTTTTAAATTTATTTTAATAGAGGCTAAATATAGTGAAAACTAGGTTTTAATATAAAACTATGTATAAATTGTTTTGTAAGAAATACACAAATAATGTTATTAAATTCTAGATATTTTTACAATATTTATGGTGGAAGAATAGTTAGATTTGGGGGAATATTTGTCCCTGTGGAGTTTTTGCACAAGCCAACAAATAGAAAAAGGAAAAGGGCCTAATACCCTCGGCCACACACGACGAGCAGCTCGGTCGGCCCAGCTAGCCAGCCAGCCAAGGCGCGTTTGCGCCGTCAGGTTTGAACCTGACACTCGGGGCCTAGTGGCTAGTGAATGCAAGAGGGAGGGAGCGAGAGAGACTGACGCCGACAGGTGGGGCCACCCTGTCGGGGTCGTCTTCAACCTCGCGACAGAAGAAGGAGGAGCTCACTGGCGTCAGCTCCGTCAATGGCGAGGGGAGATGAGCGCAGGAATGGACCTCTCATGCTCCCGCCGTTTAGGTGAGGCTTGAGGGGATGGCTAAAGTGGCCAACATCGCCAGTGACGAGAAGGCCGCGGTGGAGGTTGTCGGGAGGTGGTTGGTGCCGACGTCCACCGATGGGCAATGAGTGGGGAAGTGGCGGAGGTGAAGCTAGAGCTTTCTATGGGCATGATGGAGGTGGAATGGAGGTTGGAGTGGGTCTGTGTCCCGAGATCGACGGGTCCGCGACGCAGTGGCACCTCGGTCGATCTCGAGCACTAGTGCTCGGGTAGCTCGAGTGGAGTGAAGGGGTCATCGATTCAACTTGGGAGAGGGGGAGAGAGGGGGAGAGAGATGCCAGGGTGGCCTCTATATTGTCGGGGCGCAATCTACCGAAGGGTGATGCATCGGCTAGGTCTTAACAACCGCTAGAGGAGGGGAAACGGCTCGGCAATGAGGATATAGCTTTTGTGGGTAAGGTTACGCCTAGATGGACGTTTGAGGAGGAGCGGGGCTGGCTTTGTGGCACGTCGCGGTGGCAAGCACCACCTGACTGCTTTGAGCTCACACTGGCACACGTCGCCAAGAGTAGCAAAAAGGGAGGGAGGAGGGGCCCGACACGACGTTGGCTCGGGTCGTCCAGGCAGTCAAAGCCATACAACCTGTGAGGGCGAGGCCTAGCTGGGGCTAGCTGCGGCGTTCTGGGATTGGGGGTACCCAGAGCCACGTGCCTGTGGCCTAGGGCGGGCCCTCCTCACCAAAGCAAACCAACGGGCCCTACACCGTTCAAGGAAGGTCCCTAGTGAGGGACCAAGCCTCCGGAGCGGCGGATATTACGAGGCAAGGAGTAGCGTCAACACCCGCAGGGGCCCTCCTCAGGACCCCTCCGGAGCGGCGGATATTCTGAGGCAAGGTCGGGCCTCATGAGTCAAGGGTAACGCCAGGAAAGGACAGACGAGCAGCAGATGACAAGACGGGACGGTTTCCCCTTTGGTGCAAAGGAGGCGGGAGCGTACAAGGGTTCCAAAGGCATCTCCCAAAGGTTTCCCTTCTGGTGCAACAAAGCCGCCGCCGCCCGCCAATAGGGAAAATGTCACCCACGGGCCCGTCCCTGCAGCACGGACAGTAACTTTGCACACGAAGACTACCATTGGGCAGGGGAGCATGTTCCCCTGTTCCCCTTCAAAATTGGCCGTTGTGGGATCCCTTCCCGCGGAAGCTATAAGGGAAGAGGGCCCGGGCCTCCGCTATAAATAGAGAGGATAGGATACTTGAGAGAGGAGGTTCATTCGAATGGTAGAACAACACACCAAGTCACTCGCCCTCCGGAGGCGCAAGAACACTATACTAATTCATCCACCACCTCCATGAGAGGAAATCCACCAAGAGCAGGAGTAGGGTTTTACGCTTCGCAGCAGCCCAAACCTGGGTAAACTATTGTGTTTTGTGTTCCCCTCGCCATCAAGTGAGTCATTCATTGTTTCCATCGAGTAGTGGGTTAGGTGAGGCGAAGCAGGGAGAGACCTTGGTACACGCCCCTGTGTTCGAATCTTTAGGGTTTTGCGGAGCCCGAAATCCGACGGTTGGCGAGCTAGGTAGGGGCATGTCGAGGTTTACTCCAAGCTCTCCCCTCACCAAGGTCTACGGCTCCAATGGCTAACGCTCGCTAGGTTCGTGCAGAACGAAGCGCCACCCGCATCGCCTAGACTGCGCCCGTCGATGCCGCCAGCGCGCGCTGGTCGCCGTCACCCATGGTGAACGCTGCCACCGGCCCCGAAGCTCAAGCACAATAGGGCTCCTTCCAGCCGGCGACTAAGCCGGTCGATGGCCACACCGCCACGCCGTCGCTCGCCACGCATACGGGATCGGCATCGCGTGCTCGGCCAGAGATGCCCCACGCCCGCCGCGCGCTTGCCATGGCCACCGAGCTGCTCCGTTACCGGCCCACTCCAGACCGCCACGACGACTGGGTCCACCGCATCGAGGAGCTCATCACCGCCGCTGGTTACTCAGCAGTGCTCTCCTGATC
This sequence comes from Hordeum vulgare subsp. vulgare, assembly GCF_904849725.1. Lineage (NCBI taxonomy): Eukaryota > Viridiplantae > Streptophyta > Magnoliopsida > Poales > Poaceae > Hordeum > Hordeum vulgare. Next base: position 291,895,426 of record NC_058520.1, on the reverse strand, counting down.
GCTCCGACCCCAGCCGTCCTTGGCGAACAATGAGGAACAAGACGCGCCGCCCCCACCCCCGCGGCGTGTCGCGGACCCCGAGATCGTGCATGAAGCGCGACCCCGCGCCCGGCCTCATGAACCCAGGATGGGGCCCGGGGATGAAGCGAGCTGCCAGATGATTCACCGGCCCCGCGCCAAGACGTGCGTGCCCCTGGCGTTGCAGATTCCGCGTCAGGAGCACGCCCTGCTCGAAGCAGACCCTGTGGAGAAACAAGACCCGGCAGCCCACGCGCGTGCCGTGCCTGTTGGACTGATGGGGTGATTCTCCATCGCTCCCGATCTCTACCCCGTCGCGTGGCCCTGGTAGTTCAAGCCCGACCTGCCCCCATGTTACGGTGGCACCCAAGACCCAGCTAAGTTCCTGCAACTCTACACGATGAGCATCAGGGCGGCAGGAGGAGGCGACAAGATCATGTTGTGCTGGTTCCCAATGGCACTCAAGGGCGGCGCACTCTCGTGGCTCCTCAACCTCCCGAAGGCGTCCATCACCTCCTGGGACGGCCTGTGCGAGCGCTTCATCACCAACTTCCAGGGCACCCGAGACCGTGCTACCACCGTGAACGACCTGTGGCGCGTCAAGGAGCAGGAGGGAGAGACCCTTCACAAGTTCATACAACGTTTCATGGTCATGCACCTCAATATCCCCAAGGCGTCGGACGAAGCCGTCATCTCGGCTTTCTACGACGGAGTCACCGGCCTCAAGATGAAGGAAGAGCTCACCATGAACCATGAAATGAGAACCGCTCTGGAGATGTTAAACTTGGCAAGCAAATGCACCAAGGCGGAAGAAGGACGCCTGTCGCTCCTCGGGCCCGTGGCGGTGGACCCAGAAGAGAAGAAAGCCAAAGCCAAGGAGGTGAAGCGCAAGGCCCCGGCGGTGCTCGCCGCCGAGCCTGAGGTGAAGTATACACGAGGGGAGAGCGCCCGCCCGTTTCCTTCGTGGTGGCCCAGGGCGGTAACGTGCTTCTGAAGGCGGGGAAGAAGGTGAAGAACTTTAGGCACAGTTGGGTCCTCATGTGTCTCAAGGGTGCCAACCCCCGGCTGCAAGAGCCGAAGGGGTTGTCGGAGAAGACCTACGCATGGAGCTCGGTGAAGCTCTCCGACCCTCGTGATGTGCCCGTGCTGGAGCGCTTTTCCCGTGACATCGGCGTCAAGAACCTAACGGGGGAACGATAGTGAAGGAGTTCTTGGCGCAGCACTTGGTGCCCCTCCACGCACATTCCAGGCCCCTGTGGGAGTACCGTGCTGGCAACGACGAACCCCGGCTTCGGTCCCGGGACCTTCATGAGGAGGATCTGAGCACGGTCTTGGCGATTCTGCTGGGCGGCGACCCTGGCGAACTTCCCGAGGCCCTGGGTCCGCTATGTCGTCGCGACGACCGGGCCAAACTGGTTGCCGCGATGCCCATCTTCAACGAGCAGGGGCTCCTTCCGGCTAAAGGCTCTGGCCCAGTGGAGGTGTCATCGGGCGACACTTCCGGGGAGGGGGGCTCGGAGAAGACCGTTGACGACCACGTGGTGAGCGTGCTCCTCCCATCACAGTCCGTCCTCCTGCGCGAGCTCAAAGATGATGGCGCCACTGACGATACCTCTGCCGTGAGCCCCTCGCACCTGGCCAGGGACTCCAGAGGGCCTGTGTCGACTCTGCGCGCTACGCAGTTAGCATGCGTGCATGCCTCCCAGAAGCTCAGGGCCGGGCCGTCCTCGACGCACCTAGCCTCTGCCAACGGGGGGTTCAAGGTGTCGAGCTCGCCACCGTCTGTGGGGGGGCCTATTTCCTCTTTTGGCGCCGGGCGGAGAGGAGGAAGAGGTGGCGCGACGTGAAAGAGTAAGTCACCTCCTTGGGCGTGCTTTGAGCATCTATGTCCGTGCTTGGCTGATTTATCCCCTTTGCTTGACGTTAGGGATGTCGTCTCGCTGGGGCCAAAGAAGAAGAAGAAGATGGTTTCCAAGCCGAAGGTGTCTCTCGATGCCTCGCATGACCTTGTCGACACGTTGCCGTCTGCGGGTGAGGAGGAGGAGGAGGAGGCTTGGGGGCGGCCTCCCTGCCCTTGGTCGTTAAGCCCCCCGAGCCCCCGAAGCGTCCTAGGGTGAGTGTGGGGATGCCGCTGCCTCGATAACAGGCCTCCAAGGATCCCGAGACTCCAGAGGTGCTGACGCCCGCAGTTGTTGAGAAGCCTTCGGGGCCTCTTGTTCTTCACGGCGCTGCTCCTTCAGTAGTTCCGCCTACGCCAATGTTGGAGTCTCCTCAAGAGGGTGTCCAGAAGGCCTCGGGGCTCCCCCGGGGCATAATGCACGCGACCTTCACCACCCTGAATGGTGTCGCAGTCGAGATGAGGAAGGTTAAGGAAGAGGCCATGGCCGCCCGCACCATGTGTGAGGGGGTGTTGAAGGAGGCCAAGGCGGCCATCGAGCGCTGCGAAGAGGTGGAATCCCGCCTGAGCGCCCTCCAAGGGGAACATGCCAAGCTGGTCGAGCAACACCGCTCGCAGGAGGAGGAACACAAGGCCCGCGAGGCCAAGCTTGCCGCCCGGGAGGGGGAGCTGTCTCGGGAAGCGAACCGCCTGGGCGCAGAGCAGGAGCACTTGGTTGAGTCGGAGAAGGATGCCACCATGAAGAAGGCTCTCTTTGAGGCCCGGGAGAAAGCCCTCGCCGCGTCCGAGAAAAAGAAGGCCTCCGAGCTGGCTTGTTTCCATCACGTCGAGCTTGGGCTTTGCAAGGCGCTCCGTCCCCTCTCTCGGGGCAGGTTTGATGAGCCTCTGGCCACCCCGGAGGAAGGCTTCGCCGTGCTCGAGAATGGGCTCGTCGCGGCGCTCGAGGCTGCCGTCACGCAGATGGACAAGATCTTGGAGAGCAAGTGCCACAACCTCTTCTTCGTGGTTGCAACTCGTGTCTTCATTCACCTTTATATTCGCAACCCCGGGTTCAATCTGAGCTCCGTGATCGTGCCGGTCCCTCCTGGGGCCCGCAACCACTCTGCGGTGGCGGTGAAGGCTTCTACGGAGGCACTGGTGAGGAGGTTTGCCGGCGTCGCGCCCCCTTGTCTCTAGGTACCGCTAGAGGCGACGACGGGGAAGACGATGCCTCCGATGTCGACGACCAGCCCCCTGCGGAGGGGGTGACTGGCGGCGGCTCCTCTTGATCTACTGAACGTGTTATTTTCCTGCAATGCACATAGTGCCTGGTGTAGGCATTAAACTTATTTTCGTTTTTATGAACTGGGTCATGGCCTATAATAATTGAATGAGTGAGTGTTTTCCTTGCTTTGTTCCTATCATGTTTGCGGTGTTACTCTATGTCGGTAGGGCCCGTCCCACGCGTACCTTCCCGCGATTAAACCCACCGGAAACCAAGGACGGCCCAAAGGGGGAGGGGGCTATGAGCGCAGTTAGGTTCGTGAGTCGCGATGCTCAGGAGTCCCCCTTGACGCGCGAGCTGCCCTCATGATGAGAACGTGGCGAAGATTCTGAAACTTAGAACACATTCATCACTCCGCATCGGCAGGGCCCACCCCACGCATACCTCCCTGTGATTGAACCAACCGGAAACCAAGGACGGCCCAAAGGGGGAGGGGCTAAGAGCGCATTTAGGCCCCTGAGTCGCGATGCTCAGGGATCCCCCTTGACGTGCGAGCGACTCCGATGCTCCTCCTAAGAAACCGATGGCATACGACTCTCGAACTCCTTCAACACTTGCATGTGCAAGGCCCGCCCCACGCGTACCTCCACGTGGTTGGACCGACCAAAAAGGGACGGTTCAAAAGGGAAAGGGGCTACGGGCGCAGTTCAGCCTCCTGAGTTGCGATGCTTAGTAGTCCCCGTTGACGTATGAGTGACTCCAACAATCTTCCTAAAGGATCCAAAGCGATTTGCCTAGTGCACTAGGCTCTGTGTTGGCAGGGCCCGCCCCGCGTGTACCTACACACGATTGAACCTTCCAAGGACGGCCCAAAGGGGGAAGGGGCTACATGCACAGTTAGGCCCCTGAGTCGCGATGCTCAGGGGTCCCCCTTGACATGCGAGCGGCTCCGTACCTTCAGCTGTTTACCCATACACTGGGTGTGGGCGAAGTCGCGGATGGACTGCACGGATCTCCTTCATGGCCGAGGGTGTAGCCATTGGCGGGCTGTGTTGATGCCAGGTGAGGGTGTAGTCATTGGCGGACTATATTGGTGCCAGCTGGGGGCATAGTCAGTGGCGGACTATATTGGTTCCCCATGTTTGTATCCAGCACGGAGCATAGTTCTTCTACTAGGCGTAGGGTGGACCCCTCCGCATCCTCGGGGGCCCTGGGCGTATACAGCCTCGGCTCGTTATTACATGAGAGTGTCACGGTGGGGTGTATATGGGAAGTTGCGACGACGCTATGGCCTCGCGAGTGTCCCTACCCCCGAGGCATTGGGGCCTCATCTTCTCTCCAGCGCGGAGCATAGTGCTGCCACTAGGTGTGGGATGGACCCCTCCATGTCCTCGAGGGCCCCTTGGCGTATACAGCCTCAGCTCGTTATTACGTGAGAGTGTCACAGTAGGGGTGTATATGGGAGGTCGCATGGACGCTATGGCCTCGCGAGTGTCCCTACCCCCGAGTCATTGGTGTACTGAATTGACTTGGTTTGGGTCATTGGCAAACCTTGCTGACTTCTTCTTCTTTCGCAGCGAGGCTGCGCACCTGCATGAACAAACTTTGACCGGAGCCCACAAGCGGGGGGGGGGGGGGGGTGATTGCCCGACAATATAACCAAGGCGGAACATTAGGATGCCAAGCAGGTGCAATTGAACAACCAAACGATGCATAAACGAAAGTAGTAGCCGGGAAAAGTCGAGAGCTGGGGGAGGCCGAATGGCCCTAGGGTTACCTATGGACTGTGTGAACCGAAAGGTTACCTCACACCGGCCAACAAAAACTCACCTGGCGGCCGAGCTCCTGAAGTGTCGGATGCTCCTTAATCGCTTGATTTCTCACCTCCGCGGTCGCAACCCACACTGGTTCGCCGCATCCCGAGGCTAGGGGATTTCTCTTGGCCCAAGCATCTTCTCCTCCTCCTCGTGGCGCCCCAGCAGGCGGGGTACGAGCATGGCCTCCTAGAGCTTCTGGTAAGTGGCAGCCGCGTTCCTCAGCCCGAAGGGCATGACGGCGCGGGTGCCCGGGTACTCTCAACGGTAGCCAGTCTGCGTAGGCCAGAAGGGGCCATGTCACGCGGCTGTGTTGGATGCGGACGCATTGATGCAGATGCGGGGTCGGTTAACCGTGCTGACGACAGTGAATGCGATAGGTGGTGCAGGGCAGTCACTGTGTCGCATGGTCTGGGCCTCGCGAAGTTCATGGATTGTTGTGGTGACGGACTCGCGAGATATGGTCGGACGTGCTCTAGAGTGCCCCCTCGGGATTTAATCGGACGCCGCCTCCGCCTCACTGACCAGGCTAGGGGCCTCCCTGGTGGGAGCCCCCAGTCCTGACCCAAGAGGGGCGCCGAGTGTGCATCCCTATGCGATGGGGGGCAGGGCTCCGTCCCCAGGCACGGAACCCGAATCCCCAGTGCTCTCTATGGGCAGGAGCTCCATCTTCTTCTTGCGTGGGTCCTCGCGAGGCAGCTCGTCATCTTCATCATGACAGGAGATGGTGATGACGCCGCCGCTCCCCGGCATCTTCATTACATTGTATGCATGGTGGACCACTCCCATGAACTTGGCAAGTGTTGGGTACCCAAGGATGGCATTGTATGGCAGGTGGATGTGCGCGACATCGAAGACGATGACCTCAATATGGTAGTTCTGGCGCTCGCCAAAGGTGACGGCTGGATGCACTTTCCCAATGGGTATGATTCGCCTCAGGCTCAGCGGCAAGCACCACCGGGGCCTTGCGCTTCACCTCCTTGGCTTTGGCTTTCTTCTCTTCTGGGTCCGCCGCGTGGGGCCCGATGAGCGACAGGCGTCCTTCTTCTGCTTGGCGCACTTGCTTGCCAAGTTGAACATCTCCAGTGTGGTGCTCATTTCGTCGTTCACGGGGAGCTCTTCCTTCATCTCGAGGTCGGTGACTCCTTCGGAGAAAGCCGAGATGACGGCCTCATCTGATGCCTTGGGGATCTTGAGGCGCATGATAGTGAAATGTTGTATGAACTTGTCCACGGTCTCTCCCTCCTGCTGGTTGACGCTCTCTCCCTCCTGCTGGTTGACGCGCCGCAGGTCGTTCACCGTGGTGGCGCGGTCGTGGGTGCCCTGGAAGTTGGCGATGAAGCGCTCGCGTAGGCTGTCCCAGGAGGTGATGGATGGCTTCATGAGGTTGAGGAGCCACGAGAGCGCGCTGTCCTTGAGTGCCATTAGGAACCAACGCGCCATAATCTTGTCGCCTCCTCCTGCCGCCTTGATGCTCAGCGTGTAGAGTTGCAGGAACTCAGCCGGGTCTTGGGTGCTATCGTAATGTATGGGTAGGTCGTGCTTCAACATGCAGGGACACATGATGCGGTAGAGCTCAGGGGCGATGGTGAAGCATGCCACCGGTCCAATGGGGACGGTACGCGCGGGGGCTGCAGGGTCTTGTTGCTCCACAGGGTGTGCCTCGAGTGGGGTGCGCTCCGGGCCCACATATGCAATGTCGGGGGCACGCACGCGTTGCCGCGGGGCCGGGGCATCATCTGGCAGCTTGCTTCATCCCCGGGCCCTACCCTGGGTTCACGAGGTCGAGCGCGGGCTCGTGCTTCCTGCCCGGGCTCGGGGTCCACGACACGGCACGGAGGCGGGGGCGCCGCGTCTTGTTGTTCGTTATTCATCAGGGACAGCTGGGGCTGGAGCGAGCAGGAGAGCACCGCTGAGTCATCGACGGTAGCGATCAGCTCCTCGATGTGATGGATCCAGTCATTGTGGTGGTCGGGAGCGGGCCGGTAACGAAGCAGCTCCGTGGCCATGGCAAGCGCGCGGCGGCCGTGGGGCATTTTTGGCGAGCGTTAGCCATCGGAGCCGTGGAGCTTGGTGAGGACGGATCTTGGAGGGAACCTCGATACACCAGTACCTGGCGCGCCAAATCTCAGATTTCAGGCTCCGCAAAACACTAAGGATGCGAACACAGGGGCGTGTACGAAGATCTTCCTTGCTTCACCTCGCCTAACTCACTACTCGATGGATACGATGAAGGACTCACTCGATGGCGAGGGGAGCACACAACACAAGAGTTTACCCAGGTTCGGGCCACTGCAAAGCGTAAAACCCTACTACTGATTCTGGGGGATTGCCTCTCACGGAGGTAGTGGATGAGTTAGTATAGTGTTCTTCGTCCTCTGGAGGCTGAGCAACTAAGTGTCTTGTACTATTGTCCTCATGAACTCCCCTCTCAAGTACTCTGCCTTCTCTATTTATAGCGGAGGCCTCGGTCCTCTTCCCTCATAGCCTGGGCAGTAAGGGATCCCACAGCGGCCAATTTTGAAGGGGAACAGGGGAACATGCTCCCCTGCCCAAAGGTGGTCTTCGCCTGCAAAGCAACTGTCCACGACGCAAAGACATGTACGTGGATGACGTTTGCCCTACTGGTGGGGGCTTGCGGCTTTGTTGCACCAGAAGGGAAACCTTTGGAAGATGCCTTTGGAAAACATGTACGCTCCCGCCTCTTTTGCACCAAAGCGGGGACTGTCCCGTTCTGCCATCTGCTGCTCGCGTGTCCTTCCCTAGTGTCACCCTTGACTCCCGAGGTCCGACCCTACCTCGGAATATCTCCTGCTCAGGAGGGGACCTGAGGAGGCCCCCTGCGGGTCTTGACGCTGTCCCTTCTCGTGAGGCTTGGCCCCTCACGAGGGCATTTCCTTGAGATCTGTTAGGCCCGTTGGTTTGCTCTGGTGAGTGGGTCCGCCCAGGCCACACGCAGGCAGGTCTTGGTAACCCCAATCCCAGAACACTGACAGGGCAGTCGCCCCCCCCCCCCCCCGCTTGGGGGCTCCGATCGGAGTTTGTTCATGCAGATACGCAGCCTCGCACCCAAAGAAGAAGAAGTCAGCACGGTCTGCCAATAACCTAAACAAAATCAGCTCAGTCCACCAATGACTCTAGAAGCTCAGGCCCCAATGCCTCAAGGGTAGGGACACTCGCGAGGCCATAGCGTCCTCGCGACCTCCCATATACACCCCCGCTGTGGAACTCTCACGTAATAACGAGCCAAGGATGTATACGCCCAACGCCCCCGAGGACGCGGTGGGGTCCATCCCACGCCTAGTGGGAGCCCTTTGCTCCACGTTGGGGAGAAGATGAGGCCCCAATGCCTCGGGGGTAGGGACACTCGCGAGTCCAAAGCATCCTCGCGACCTCCTAGATACACCCCCGCCGTGACACTCTCACGTAATAACGAGCTGAGGCTGTATACGCCCAGGGCCCCTCGAGGATTTGAAGGGGTCCATCCTACGCCTAGTAGAAGACCTATGCTCCGCGCTGGTACAGATAGGGCCAACCAATATAGTCTGCCAATGACTACGCCCTCAGCCGACACAAATGACTACGCCCCCAGCTGGCACCAACACAGCCCGCCAATGGCTACACCTTCGGCCATCAAGGAGATTAGCACAATCCATCCGCAACTTCGCCCATACCCAGCGTGTGGGGCAAACAGCTGAAGGTACGGAGCCGCTCGCACATCAATGGGGACCGATGAGCATCGCGACTCAGGGTCCTAACTGTGTCCGTAGCCCCTTCCCCCTTTGGGCCATCCATGGACGGTTCAACCACGGGATGGTACGCGCGGGGCTGGCCCTGCAGACACAGAGCCCAGTGCGCTCGACAAACCACTTTGGATCCCCAGGGAAGTACACCGGATTCACTTGTACGTGAAGGGGGACTCGTGAGTATCGCGACTCAGGAGCCTGAACTGCGCCCGTAGCCCCTTTCCCTTTTGAGCCGCTGATGTCCCACAAGTGTATGGGATCGCAGCAGTTTTAGAGGGTAGAGTATTCAACCCAAATTTTTTGATTCGCTAACAAGGGGAAGCTAAAGGATATTCTCAATTATTAGCAGCTAAGTTGTCAATTCAACCACACCTGAAAGATTAGTGTCTGCAAGCAAAGTATCAGTAGCAAGGTAGTATGATAGCAACGACACCAGAAAAAGCTTTGACAATCCCTGGGAACGGCGCTAGAAAAAGCCTTGTTGACGGGATGTTAGCACCAACGAAGTCTTGCAACAAGTAACAGCGGGTTAGCAAGGAACAGTAGTAGCAGCAGCAAAGTAACAAGTAACAGCAGTAGCAGCAGCAGCAATGTAACAGCAGCAGTGACAGCAGCAAAGTGACCCAATCCCTCTTGTAGCAAGGGACAAGCCTAGGCAAAGAAACGTAGCGAGGACCAGTAGTCAAAGACTCGTAGGCAGTGGATCGGTGATAGATGAGTGTGATGGATGTGATTGATCATGTGACAACTATAACACGGAGAGATATGTGGCTAGCTCCCGTTCATCAATCTAATGTAGGCATGTATTCCTTATGTAGTCATGCGTGCTTAGGGAAAAGAACTTGCATGACATCTATTGTCCATCCCTCCCGTGGCAGCGGGGTGCTAGTGGAAACTACGAGATATTAAGGTTCTCCTTTTCATAAAGAACCGGACCAACGCATTGACACGCGGTGAATACATGAACTCCTCATACTATGGTCATCTCCGGAGTGGTTCCGGCTATTGTCACTTCGGGGTTGCCGGGTCATAACACATAGTAGGTGACTACAACTTGCAAGATAGGATTTAAAACCTTCATATATTGGCGACAACATAATAGGTTCAGATCTGAAATCATGGCACTCGGGCCCTAGTGACAAGCATTAAGCATAGCCAAGTAGTAGCAACATCAATCTAGAACATAGTGGATACTAGGGATCAATCCCCGTCAAGCACTAACTCGATTACATGATAGATCTCATCCAACTCATCACCGTCCAGCAAGCCTACGATGAGATTACTCACGAACGGTGAAGAGCATCATGGAATTGTCGATGGAGAAAGGTTGATGATGACGATGGCGACGATTTCCCCTCTCCGGAGCCCGAAACGGACTCCAGATCTGCCCTCCAGATGAAGAACAGGATGTGGCGGCGCTCTCCGTATCGCAAAACGGGATGAAACCTTCTCTCTGATTTTTTTCTAGGCGAAACGGAAGATATAGGACTGAGATTGGGGGCGGTGGTGCCACGTGGGCCCCACAAGCCCTCATGGCGCTTCCATAGGGGGTGGCCGCGGCCCACGGGCTTGTGGCCCACTAGCACGCCCCCTCACGTGGATCTTTGCGCAGGTATTTTTCTTTTATTCCAGAAAAAATCTCCGTAAATTTTCAGGACGTTCCGAGAACTTCCATTTCTGCACACAAACAACACCATGGCAATTCTGCTGAAAACAGCGCCAGTCCGGGTTAGTTCCATTCAAATCATGCAAATTAGAGTCCAAAACAAGGGAAAAAGAGTTTGGAAAAGTAGATACGACGGAGATGTATCAACTCCCCCAAGCTTAAAGCCTTGCTTTTCCTCAAGCAACTCAATTGACAAACTGAGAGAGACAAAACAAAAACTTTGACGAACTCTGTTTGATCTTGTTGTTGCAACTATGTCTAACTCACAACCAGAATTTCAACAACATCACAATCAAACCACATAAGCAAATGACATCTAGGTCTCACGGTAAACTCATATCAATGGCATAATCAACTAGCGTGCAAATAATAATAAGCCTCAAGTGTAAACACTTCAATCAAAACAACATGAAGCAGTACAAATAGATGGTATCTCGCTAGCTCTTTCTGAGACCGAAAAACATAAATGTAGAGCACCTTAAAATACCAAGGGCTGACTAAACATTGTAATTCATGGCAATGAAGATCCAGTCATAGTCATACTCAACATAGTTAAAAGCAAAGCATAAAAATGACAGAGGTGCTCTCTAATTGGTGCTTTTGTAAGAGGAGGATGACTCAACAGGAACATAAATAGACAGGCCCTTCACAGAGGGAAGCATTGATTTGCAGAGGTGCCAGAGCTCAAGCTTTGAAAACAGAGATAATAATTTTGGGTGGCATGCTTTCATTGTCAACGCAATGACTAAGAGTTCTCAATATCTTCCATGCTACACATGCTGTAGGCGGTTCCCAAACAGAAAAGTAAAGTTTTGACTCCCCCACCACCAATCAATCACACTCCATGGCTAGCCGAATCCTCGGGTACCGTCCAAACCAACATCAATCCTGGAGGAGTTTTGTTTGCAATCACCTTTTCGATTTGAGCATGGAACTCGGAATTCCAATTACCGGCCCCTTTTTCGTGAATGATAGTGAATAAACACATATCGAGGATAACAAACCTAGCATGGAAGATACCAGTAGCCCCTGTCACCACATGGTCGGTTCAGGCATGCAAAACAGATTATTTCTTGAAGATTTAGAGTGTGGCCCATGCAAATTTACTTGGAACGGCAGGTAGATACCGCACATAGGTAGGTATGGGGACTCATATGGCACAACTTTGAGTTTATGGAGGTGGATGCACAAGCAGTATTCCCGCTTAGTACAAGTGAAGGCTAGCAAATGACTGGGAAGCGACCAACTAGAGAGCGATAACACTCATCAAAATGCATTGAGAGTAACTAACATTGAGTGCAAGCATGAGTAGGACATAAATCACCATGAAAATGATTATCATAGAGGCTATGTTGATTTTGTTTCAACTAAATGCATGAACATGCGCCAAGTCAAGCCACTTGAAACGTTCAAAGGAGGATACCATCCTATCATACTACATCATAGTCATCTCAACATTCATGTTGGCAACCAAGACAAACCATTATAAGCTCCTAGCTAAATAAGCATGGCATAAGCAACTATGATCTCTAAGTTGTCATTGCAAACATGTTCATCTCACAACAAAGCTAAATCAGGCATGATGAGCTAGTCATATTTACAAAAACAAAATAGATCGAGTTCATACCAACTTTTCCAGGCTCAGTCACTTCATCATATATCGTCATTATTGCCTTACACTTGCACGACCGAACGATGTGAAGAATAATAAGCGTGCTCGTGCATTGGACTACACTAGAATCTGCAGGCAAACATAAAGTAGAAGACAAAGTAATATGGCTCTTTGAAAGCTAAACATGTATGCATGCAAGAGCCACTAAACACTCTAACCAATATCTTCTACCTTGACCCAAAGAAAAAAGAAAACTATTTACAAGGGAAAGCTCCCAACAAGCAAAAGAAGAAAATAATTTTTTTGGTTTTCTCAAACTAGACAGACACACGAAAAAAACGAGAAAAAGAACATAAACTAGCATGGATGATACAGTGGCAAAGTGTGAACACCGGCTAACAAAGTGAAAGCATAATCAAGAATGTAAAGTCGGTGAGAACACGTACTCCCCCAAGCTTAGGCTTTTGGCCTAACTTGGTCTACTCCCAAGGATGGTCCTTGCGAAACCCAAAATAATAATCGAGGTTATACGGGAGTGCTGCAGCCACTGCCTGAATATCTGCCTCACGGAGACGAGCAACCGTCGCCTCCCTCTCATACTCCTCAGCCTCTCCTCTGGTTATGTAATATCTCTGTTTTACCTGAAAGTCAAAGAAGGCAGGAGCAGGAAGGGTAATATGGAAAACACGCTGCCGGTTAAATATCAATCGGTATAGGAGGGATTCATCATCCCTCTCAAGGAACTGGTAGCGTGTCATAGCGACGTGGTCAAGGAAAGTTGTATAGAGTGGGGGATCTCCTGCGCGGATGGGTACTCCAAGAAAATTTGCGATACGGGTGGCATAGATCCCACCAAAGAAATCCCCATCAATAGCATTCTTATTCAGCCTCCTTGCTATAATAGCTCCCATGTTGAAGCTTTTGTCACCCGTCACTGCGCTCTTAAGGATACTAAGGTCGGGAGTGCAGAGGTGACAATGCTCAATCTTGCCATTAATGCATCTGCCTATGAAGAGGGCAAAATAATGCAAGGCAGGAAAATGAATACTCCCCATGGTAGCTTGCGTAATGTCTCTAGTTTCTCCAACCGTAATACCAGCGCAAAAATCCCTAAATGAAGATTTAGGAGGATCATTGAGGTTACCCCAAATAGGTATTTTGCAAATTCTACTGAAATCCTCTAAATCCATGGTATACGATTTATCATAGAGATCAAACAGTACCGATGGCTCACGGCCAGCTGAAAACTTGAATCTACGAACAAAAGAGGCAGTGAGAGCAACATACTGTTCACATTTATCGGAGATGAATTCTTCGAGTCTGACGTTGTGAACAAATGCATCAAACTCATCTTTGAAGCCTGCCTCAGTCATAAATTCATCAGAAGGCCATTCACATGGTTTTACTTGCGCGTCCCTAGGTTGGTAAGGATCAGGCTCCCGAATCGCAAGACGGGGACCTCTCTTGCTTGAGGAACCACCATGATAGTTTCTCTTGAACATCTTCCTTTTCTGAAATTTTCAGTGACCCAAAGGAAAGGTGAACAAGGCTCAACTATACTTGTAGCAACTACTCCCACAAGTGCCTAGAGACCATATTACGCATCAAAACTACTTGGGACCAGCTAGAATCAGCATTCAAAGCTCAAGAACATGGTCACCAAGGCAGCAAAAATACGCGGAGTATAAGACACTAGAGCAAAAACTAATTGGACCAATGGAGGAGTCACTTACCAAGGAGTAATTTCCCCAAAACAGTTCGGAGAACGGTGATTTGAGCAAAGAGATGAAAATCCCAGCAAGAGGAGCAACAATACGGGTTTGAGCTGCGAAATGTTTTTTCTGGAGGTAGGAGAAGGAGATGGGAGCAAGAATGAGTGGAGGGCGTGCCTGTGGGCCCCACAAGCCTGGGTGGCGCGGCCAGGGGGGTGCCCGCGCCCCTAGGGCTTGTGGCCCACTGGTGTGGCCCCCATACAGACTCTTTGTCCCAGTATTTTTCAAATATTCCAGAAAAAATCATACAAGATTTTCACAGCGTTCAGAGAACTTTTATTTTCGGGGTAGTTTTCTACCGGACACTAAAACAGAAAACAGGGAAAACTAAACTAAACCTATCATTTTTCTTCTAAGCAACCTAAAGTGAAAGCTCGGAACAGAGGCTTGTGACTCCTTGATTCATCCATCTCATAGTCATCGAAAGAAATCCGTCAATGGGGTTGATCCGTCAATGGGGTTGATCAAATCCCCTCGACAAAACTTTCTCGAATCGCAAAAGAGAATGGAGAATTTTCGAATAGTCACTAAGTCACCTCAATGGGGATGTGTATCTCCCCAACAAGCAAGTCATACTTCATCTTGACACGAGGAATAGGGCATTCAAAGCTCCCAGTGAGAATCGATGAAGTTTTTTCGATAGCATTGATGCAATGTACTCGATATTATTTCTTCAGAAAGTGCACCGTATGCTCATTACCGTTGACATGGAAAGGAAATTGCCTTTGTTGCAATCTATAACAGCCCCTGCGGTGTTTAAAAAGGGTCTTCTGAGGATGACCGCCATGGCATCATCCTCGGGAATATCCAAGATAACAAAGTCTGTTAAGATAGTGGTGTTAGCAACCACAACAGTCACATCCTCGCTAATGCCGATAGCGAAAGCAGTTGATTTGTCGGCCATTTGCAGAGAGGTTTCAGTGGGTGTCAACTTATCGAGTTCAAGTCTACGATAAAGAGAGAGAGGCATAACACTAACCCCGGCTCCAAGGTCGCATAACGCAGTTCTAACGTAGTTGCCTTTAATGGAGCAAGGTATAGTGGGCACACCAGGATCACCTAGTTTCTTCGAAGTTCCACCCTTGAAAGTGTAATTAGCAAACATGGCGGAGATCTCAAGATCAGGTACCCTCCTCTTATTAGTCGCAATATCTTTCATGTACTTAGCATACGGAGACATCTTGAGCATATCCGTCAAACGCATTTGCAGAAACACATGTCTAATCATTTCAACGAAGCGCTCAAAATTCTCATCATCCTTTTTCTTGGATGGTTTGGGAGGAAAGGGAATAGGTTTCTGAACCCATGGTTCCCTTTCTTTACCATGCTTCCTAGTAGCAAAGTCATTCTTATCGTATCTCCTAGTCTTAGGATGTGGGTTATCAAGATCAACACTAGGTTCAATCTCCACATCCTTTTCATTGCTAGGCTGAGCATATTCATGAACATTAGTATTGATATCATCATTAGGCTCAGGTTCATCACCAGATTGTGTTTCGGCATCAGAGATAGAGGCATCGTTTGGACTCTCAGGGGTAGCAGCAGCAGGGTTCTAGCGTGCAGGTTCCTATCATCTTTCTTCTTCTTTCTAGGATGACTAGGTGCATCAGTAGTAACTCCTTGAGAATCTTTTTCAATTATCTTTGGATGACCCTCAGGATACAGAGGTTCCTGGGTCATTCTACCGCCTCTAGTGACGACTCTGACAGAATTGTCATTCAACTCATTGAGCAAGTCATTTTGAGCTTTAAGTACTTGTTCTACCTGAGTAGTAACCATAGAAGCATGTTTACTCGGAAGTTTAAGATCATTGACGTTTCTGTCCACACAAGCACTTAAATGACTAAGCATACGAGCATTCTTTTCCAATTGTCTGCTAACATAATCATTGAAACTCTGTTGTTTGGCAACGAAGTTATCAAATTCATCCATGCATAAGCTAGCAGGTTTATCAAAAGGAATATCACTCTCATCAAACCTACACAGAGAAATTAGTTCTAATACATGTATCGAGTTATCGAGACCATGGATCTCTTTCATAGGTGGTAGATTTTTGACATCTTCATATTTAATGCCTTTCTCTCGCATAGATTTCTTGTCTTCTTGCATATCTTCAGGACTGAGGAATAGAATACCTCTTTTCTTTGGAGTTGGCTTAGGAGGTGGTTCGGGAATAGTCCAAGCATTCTCATTGCACAAGATGTTATTCAATAGAATCTCAGCTTGTTCTACGGTTCGTTCCCTAAAAACACTACCGACACAATTATCTAAGTGTTCTTTGGAAGCATCAGTAAGTCCATTATAGAAGATATCAAGTATCTCATTCTTCTCAAGAGGGTGATCAGGCAAAGCATTCAGTAGCTGGATAAGCCTCCCCCAAGCTTGTGGGAGACTCTCTTCTTCAGCTTGAGCAAAGTTGTATATTTCCTGCAAGGCGGCTTGCTTCTTATGGGCAAGGAAATATTTTTTAGAGCGGTAGTAAACTATATCCTGGGGGCTACGCACACGACCTGGAGCAAGAGAAGTGAACCAGGTCTTAGCATCAACCTTTAGCGAGAAAGGAAACAGCTTGAGCATATAGTAGTGGCGGATATTTTCCTCACTAGTGAATAGGGTGGCTATATCGTGCAGTTTAGTAAGATGGGCTACCAACATTTCAGACTCATAACCGTGAAAAGGATCAGATTCGACCAGAGTGATTAACTCAGGGTCGATAGAGAATTCATAATCCTTATCGGTCACAAAGATAGGCGAAGTGGCAAACTTCGGGTCGTATTTCATCATAGCGTTCAGTGATTTTTCTTTGCACTTGCGGAGAAGTTTCTCAACATCATAACTATCCTTACATGCAAGAAAATCCTCAGCTATCTCTCCCTCCATAACATAGCGTGTATCAGGCATAGCAGGCAATTCAGGCATAGTAGCAGGTTCTACTTCAATAGTATCAGCAGTTTCAGAAGTATCATCACATCTAGCAGCAACTCTAGCAATATGTGCATCAAGGGCACCAAGTGGCAAAGCAGTATCAAGCATAGCAGGCATAGTATCAAGCATAGCATCATCAGGCATAGTATCAAGCATAGCATCATGGGCAGCAGAAGTAGAATCATCAAGCACAGGCGACATATCAAGATTTCTGGCAGGAGGTGATGTCGCAAACTTACTCATAACTGGAGGTGAATCAAGTGCAGAGCTAAATGGCAATTCCTTACCTAACCTCGTAGTGGAAGGCAAGATTTTAGTTCTTGGATCTTTCTGATTCCTCATAGTGATCAGCAGACGTCAATCCCAAGTGACTCAGAGAATATAGTTGTGCCTTCCCGGCAACGGCGCCAGAAAAAGCCTTGATGTTCCACAAGCATATGGGATCGCAGCAGTTTTCGAGGGTAGAGTATTCAACCCAAATTTATTGATTCTCTCACAAGGGGAACCTAAAGGATATTCCCAAGTATTAGCAGCTGAGTTGTCAATTCAACCACACCTGAAAGATTAGTGTCTGCAAGCAAAGTATCAATAGCAAGGTAGTATGATAGCAAAGACACCAGAAAAACCTTTGACAATCCCTAGCAATGGCGCTAGAAAAAGCCTTGTTGACGGGATGTTAGCGCCAACGAAGTCTTGCAACAAGTAATAGCGGAGTAGCAAGGAACAGTAGTAGTAGCAGCAGCAAAGTAATAAGTAACAACAGTAGTAGCAGCAGCAAAGTAACAACAGTAGTGACAGTAGCAAAGTGGCCCAATCCCTCTAGTAGCAAGGGACAAGCCTAGGCAAAGTAACGTAGCGAGGACCAGTAATAAAAGACTCGTAGGCAGTGGATCGGTGATGGATGAGTGTGACGGATGTGATTCATCATGTAACAGCTATAACATGGAGAGATATGTGGCTAGCTCCCGTTCATCAATCTAATGTAGGCATGTATTCGTATGTAGTCATGCGTGCTTAGGGAAAAGAACTTGCATGACATCTATTGTCCATCCCTCCCGTGGCAGCGGGGTCCTAATGGAAACTCCGGGATATTAAGGTTCTCCTTTTAATAAAGAACCGGACGAACGCATTAACACGTGGTGAATACATGAACTCCTCATACTATGGTCATCTCCGGGAGTGGTTCCGGCTATTGTCACTCCGGGGTTGCTGGGTCATAACACAGAGTAGGTGACAACAACTTGCAAGATAGGATCTAAAACACATATATTGGCGACAACATAATAGGTTCAGATCTGAAATCATGGCAATCGGGCCCTAGTGACAAGCATTAAGCATAGCCAAGTAGTAGCAACATCAATCTAGAACATAGTGGATACTAGGATCAATCCCCGTCAAGAACTAACTCGATTACATGATACATATCATCCAACTCATCACCGTCCAGCAAGCCTATGATGAGATTACTCAAGAACGGTGAAGAGCATCATGGAATTGTCGATGGAGAAAGGTTGATGATGACGATGGCGACGATTTCCCCTCTCCGGAGCCCGAAACGGACTCCAGATCTGCCCTCCACATGAAGAACAGGATGTGGCGGCGCCTCCGTATCGCAAAATGCGATGAAACCTTCTCTCTGGTTTTTTTCTTTTATTCCAGAAAAAAATCTCCGTAAATTTTCAGGACGTTCCGAGAACTTTCATTTCTGCACAAAAACAACACCATGGAAATTCTGCTGAAAAGAGCGTTAGTCCGGCTTAGTTCCATTCAAATCATGCAAATTAGAGTCCAAAACAAGGGCAAAAGAGTTCGGAAAAGTAGATACGATGGAGACGTATCAGCCGCCCTTCCCGGTCGGTTCAACCGTGGGGAGGTATGCGCGGGGCGGGCCCTACAGACGCAGAGTGCTGAAGGAGTTCGAGTGTTTCATAGCATTAGTTCCTTAGGAGGAGCATCGGAGCCGCTTGCACGTCAAGGGGGACCCCTAAGCATCGCGACTCAGGGGCATAACTACGCTCGTAGCTCCTCCCTCCTTTGGGCCGTCCTTGGTTTCCTGTCGGTTCAATCGCGGGGAGGTACGCGCGGAGCGAGCCGTGCCGACGCGGAGTGTTGAAGGTGTTCCAAGTTTCGAAATCTTCGGCGCGTTCTCCTCATGAGGGCAGCTCGCGCGTCAAGGGGGACTCCTGAGCATCGCGACTCAGGAGCCTAACTCCGCTCGTAGCCCCTTCCCCCTTTGGGTCGTCCTGGGTTTCCGGTAGGTTCAATCGCGAGAAGGTACGCGCGAGGCGGGCCCTGCCGACGCAGAGCAACATAGCAAACATGAAAGCAGGAAAACATTCAAGCATTCAATTATTACAGGCCATGACCCAGTTCGTAAAAACGCAAATAAGTTTGACACCTCCACGAGGCACGGTGTGCATTGCAGGAAGATAACACGGGTAAGGAATCAGGAGGAGCCGCCGTCGGTCACTCCCTCCGCACGGGGCTGGTCGTGAACGCCAGAGGCATCGTCTTCCCCATCATCGGCTCTAGCGGTACCTGGAGACAAAGGGGCCACGATGCGGAAAAACCTCCTCACCAACGCCTCCACGAGACCCTTCACCGCCTCCGTAGCGTGGTTGCGGGCCTCGGCACGGACCAACACGATCATGGAACTCAGATTGAACCCGGGGTCGCGAAGATGAAGGTGATTGAAGACGCGAGTTGCACTCGCAAAGAAGAGGTGGCGACACTCGCTGTCCAAGATCTTGTCCATCTATGTGCCGGCAACCTCCAGTGCCGCAATGAGACCCTTCGAGAGCACGGTGAAGCCGTCCTCCGGGGTGGCCAGAGGAGCATCGAACTCGTCCCAGCAAAGGGAGCGGAGCGCCTTGCGAAGCCTGAGTTTGACGTCGAGGAAACAAGCCAGCTCAGCGGCCTTCCTCTCCTCTGCCATGGTAAGGGCTTTCTCCTGGACCTCAAGGAGAGCCGCCTTCACGGTGACATCCTTCACCCGCTCCTCCAAGCGCGCCCACTCAGTGCCTCGGTGACTCATCTCCCGGGACAGTTCTTCCTCTCGGGTGGCGAACTTGGCCTCGCGGACCTTAAGCTCCTCCTCCTGCGAGCGATGCTGCTCGACCAGCTCGACATGTCCCCCTAGGGGGCCTTCAGGCGGTCTTCCACCTCTTCGCAGCGCTCAACAGCCGCCCTGGCCTCCTTCAGCAGCTTCTCAAGCGCGGTGCGGGCGGTCTTGGCCTCTCCCTCGACCTTCCTCATCTCGGCTGCGATGTTGCCCACGGCGGTGAAGGCCACACCCATGACGACTTGGGTGGTATCAAGGTCTTTTGGGCCATCTCCTGAAGAGCCTCAGGCGCTGGCGCGGGTGGTGCTGCTAGAGGAGCAACGCCTCGAATAACAAGGGGTCCCGAAGACTGCTCGGCAGTTGCCGGCATCAACGCCTCAGGAGCCTGAGGACCCTCGCAGGCGTGCCCCCAATGCAGTGGCATCCCCACGGTCACTTCAGGAGGCTTCGGGGGCTTGGGGCACTCGACGACCAAGGCCGATGAGGGTGCCCCACGAGCCCCCTCCTCCTCCCTACCCGCAGGCGGCGAAACAACAACAAGAGCAGGCGGGGCGTCGGGAGTCGCCTTCGGCTTGATGACCATCTTCTTATTCTTCACCCCCGGTGAGATGACATCCTTGGATGTCAAGAAAAAGGAGTAAATAAACCAAGCACGGACACTAGACGCACAAGGCGCCCAAGCAGGTGACTTACTCTTCGACATCGTGCCATCTCTTCCTCCTCTCCGCCCCGACGCCAGCAGAGGAAACGGGCCCCCCACGGAAGGAGGTGAGCTCGGCGCCTTTGATCTCCCGCTGGCAGAGGCGGAGTGCAACGGAGACGGCTCGGCCCCGAGCTTCCGGGTAGTGTGCATGCATGCAGACCGTGTGGCGCGCGGGGTCGGCACATGCCCTCTGAAGGCCCTCGCCAGGCACGAGGGGGGTCCCGGTGGAGGTATCACCAGTGGCGCCATCATCCTCAAGCTCGCGCAGGAGGATGGATTGCGACGGGAGGGGCACGATCGCTGCATGGTCGTCAACGATCTTCTGTGAGCCCCCTTCACCGGTGGTGACGCCGGAGGACACCTCCATCAGACCGCAGCCATCGGCTGGGAGGAGCCCCCGCTCGTTGAATATAGGCAATGCGGCGACCAGATCGGCTCGGTCGTCACAACGGTATAACGGACCCAGGGCCTCGGGAAGGTCGCCAAGTTCGTTGCCCAGAAAAATTGCGAAGACCCTGCTCAGGTCCTCCGTAGGAAGGTCCCAGGACCGAAGTCGGAGCTCGTCGTCGCCAGCCCGGTACTCCCACAAGGGCCTGCAAAGTGCGTGGATGGGCGCCAAGTGTTGCGCAAGGAACTCCTTCACCATCATTCCCCCGGTTAGCCTCTTGGCGTTGATGTCGCGAGAAAAGCGCTCCAGCACGGGCACTGCCCGAGGGTCGGAGAGCTTCACCAAGCTTCATGTGGAGGTCTTCTTCGGTAACCCCTTCGACTCTTCCAGCCAGGGGTTGGCATCCTTGATACACATGATGACCCAGCGGTGCCTGAAGTTCTTCCCATATTTCAAGAGCATGTTGCCGCTTTGGGCCACCACGAAGGAAATGGACGCCGACAAGTGAGCGCCGTCGTGCGGACGCAGACTGAAGAAGTGGCGGAGGAGGGCAACCAAATTCTGCACGCCAACGAAAGCCTCATAGTAGAAGGTGAAGATCCGCGTCCTTGGAGAGGGCGCGGTCTAGGAGCGGAGAAGCCGGGGCCGGACCATGCCCCACTGGCTTGTGCTTGCCAACGGGCGCCATTGCTGTACTGGCAAGGAACTATGCGGCGCTGGATCTGGGTGCGCCAGTTGGGGACGAAGACCTAAGAAGAAAGGAGAGTGCGGAAGAAGGAAAGCAATAAGGCACCAAAGCTACAAGCAGGGCACCTAATAATGGGGGTAGATATAAAGGACAAGGAGGAACAGACACCAGCCGCCGCGCGCCGGCGTGGCCCACACGCATTTGAGGGCCAATTGCATCTCATGCTGCCTCCTGAGGCTCCGCCCTGAAGCCAACCCGAGCACGTCGCGGGCCCGGGGGCTACTGTCAGCGTTCTGGCATTGGGGGTACCCAGACCCGCCTGCTTGTGGCCCAGGGCGAGCCCGCCTCACCAGAGCAAACCAATGAGCTCGACATCGTCAAGGAAATGCCCTCGTGAGGGGCCAAGCCTCTCGAGGCCGCCCACGAGGGCGAAGTGGAGGCCAAGGCTGAGCTGACGTCGCTGCAATAGCAAGTCTAGGAGGCGACCGACACCGTCTTGTCCGCCAAGGACGAGGCATCCTTCGCCCGGATGATGGCATCCCAGCGGGCCAAGCAGTTTGCGGGCATCAACGGCCGGGCGACTGATGCGACGCGTTGATTTACGGGAGGCCCCGGCGCTGCCAAATGTGAGGAGCGACGGGGGTACCTCGCCTTCTTCGAGAAGGTGGTGGAGGCGCTGGAGGCCGGCGTCTCCCAGGTGGTGGAGTAGAGCGCGTCCGACGCGCGCGAGCTTCTGGGCCTTGCCTTGATGCTTCTCTTGTCCAACCTGCGCCGCCTTGTCCCAGAGCTCGATCTCCAGCGTGTCGTTGAGCCTTGTCCGGGATGAAGTGCGCCCGCACATGGATGCTGTGGTGGAGAAGTACGTCCGGGCGCCTGTCTGCAGCGAGGAGGAGGCCTCCAACGCCGAGCCCACAAGCGCCATGGGCGGCGTTGGCAGCCTTTCCCCCTTGGTTGTTCCCACCTTCCATTTCCTTCCCCTGTAACGTCAGACCAAGAACTCTCCTTTGTTGGGCATTAAACTTTTGTTCGTTACCTTCATCGTTTTCTGTTTTCCCTTTCGCTCGTGGGTTGATTGCTCGCTTGCCGGTAGTCGTTGCAGCTTGGCTTCTTTGCATAGGGCTCGTCGCTGCCTCAAGAGGTCCCGTCCTCCCAAGGTACAGCCTGTGTTGCCGCACGCTTGGTTGATGAGCTCCTTCCTCGCCGCAACTGAATCCTTAGGCTTTGCATCCCTTCGTTAGTGCGCATATTTGTAGTTCATTGTTTGTCTGATGTGAAACCAGATGGTGTCGATCCGGGCCTGCGGGGTACTTAGCTTGTGGGTTTGCGCCGGTCTCTTGCGTAGCCCCTCATGTGTAGCTCCTGTTTTGTAGATGGGACAGGGTGAAGACCCTTTCGGCACTCTATGTCTGCAGGTCCCGGTCCCCCACATTTCCCTGCCTCCGCGAGGAGCAACCTGTTACCAAGGTTGTTCCTCATGGGGCAAAGCTCCGGCACCCCAGATGCCGATGTGGTCAATACAAGGGTGGCCGAGTGGCCTTGCAACCAGTAAGGCTTCTGAGGCATGCTGCTCAGGATCCCCCTTTGACACTCAAGCCTCTCTAAGTCGACAGGCCCCGGACCCACACATCCCCCCCTGCTGTTAGGTTCGCACTTCACAGGGCGAGGCTCCGCCACTCCTAACGCCGACCGGAGCTCCGGGACGGCGCTAGCTGTGGCAAGTGGAATTATGACCGGTAAGACTCCTGAGGCGGTGCCCAGGAGCCCCCCTTTTTGGCGCTCAAGCGATTCCGCACTCCGTTCCTTTGGTCATTGCCCCGGGGGGCCCTGAGGCCTCCGGAGAGTCTTTGAGGTGGTATCAAATTTCGGTCCGGACCCCCAAACGAGGGTTGACTACTGAAAAGTGTTTGCCCCTGGGGCGGCAAGTCCTTTATTTCGTGCTCCTTAACTCCTAGGGGCGGTCGAGAGTGTTCATCTCCAAAAATGTCATCCGGGAAAGGAGGCTTTGAAGCCGGCGAAATGAGAAAGCGCAAGAGAAATCCCCCCTTTTCGTTTTCAAACGTCGGGTACTAAGAGATAAAAAACCAATTTTTGAAATTGGCAAGTTTAAGTTCAGCGGACGATAGTTCAGCGTCTGGCACCTAAGCTGGCACATTCATTGGTGGCATGAGTTGGTTCCTTTGCCAGCTGGGGGCATAGTCATTGGTGGACTGGATTGGGTGCCCCCATCCCCAACGCTGAGCATAGGGCTTCCACTAGGCGTGGGGTGGACTCCTTGCGTGTCCTCGGGGGCCCCTGGGCGTATATAGCCTCGTCTCATTAGTACGTGAGAGTGTCACGGTTGGGGTGTATATGGGAGGTCGCGAGGACGCTTTGGCCTCGCGAGTGTCCCTACCCCAGGAGGCATTAGGCTCCTGATTCCGGAAGTCATTGGTGGACTGTGTTGATTATCACCGTCTTCTCCCCAGCGCTGAGCATAGGTCTACCAGTAGGCGTGGGGTGGACCCCTTCCGCATCCTCAGGGGGGGGGGCTGGGCGTATACAGCCTCGGCTCGTTATTACGTGAGAGTGTCATGGGATGAAGTAGGTTCCAGAAGGATTGAAGGATGATGCAGAGTTTTCGTAGGTTGGTGCAGGTCCCATGCACTCATTCTCCTAAGTCCGGTTGAGGGCATTTCTATTGATCTACGTTGGCAGGATCCAATCTTGCACATTTCCCTGCCACCGAGAGGCGCCTCACAGGGCAAGGCCCTGACCCGGGGGTCAAGTGGCTTTGTGACCGGTAAGGCTCCTGAGGCGTAATGCTCAGAAGCCCCCTTTGACGTTCGAGCGGCTCTGCGTTTCTAAGATCCAATCCCGCACATTTCTCGACCACCGTTGCATGGGACCGAATTAACGGATGTAGCCATGGGGTCAAGCCATGCCACCCCTGATAACGACCGAATGTCCCTGGACGATATCAAGGGTGGCAGGTGGCCTTATGACCGGTAAGGCCTTGAAGCGCGGTGCTCAGGAGCCCCCTTTTGATGCTCAAGCGGCCCCCATCTTGTCCTGTTGATTGTGGCCCTGGGGGAGCCGCAAGGACTCCCCAGGTCCCGTGACGGGGCGTCGTGCACCGGTTAGAGCCCCCGAGTGGGGGGTGGGGGTAGATCGCCCAAAGATGCAAGCAAGGCAAGATGTCAGGTCACCGAGTGGATGCAACAAAAAATTTGGAAGCTTGCGCAAACGATACGATGGGTAGAAGCAAGCCCTAAATATTTGAAGTCCATGCGGTCAGCAGACGCTTCCTAAGGCACTAAATTGAAAAAAATACCTCGAATAGCTTCCTTGCGCATGAGGAGCGCCTCGCGAGGCATAGCCCTTGGCGCTCATGCTTGCATCGCGGTTGTCGCGGGCGGCCCGTGCCACAAGTGTTTCGTCGTTGCATCTGACTCGTCCTCCTAAGACCTGGGGTTTGGCCCTTCATAGTTCCCCGGCGGGGGAGGCGGCTCGAGCCACGCCCCGCAGCTTTGGGGCGCCTCCGTGCCCGCGCCTCTTGGGCCCGGCTCAAGGAGGGGCCCCGAAGCGTTCCTCGCTCTCGAGGAAGATAGGTGCCTGGGGGACCCTTAAGGCTCTTCCTCGTAGGGGGGTGGGTCAGGTGATGCCGCATACTCCGCTACGTACGGCTCCATGTAGGCGCTCGACCTTTCTCCGAAGCCGTTCAGCAGCGCGATGGTGGCGGTCCTTCTCAGCGGTGGAGGGGGTTCCCCCCGACCGTGCTGCTCGATGATCTTCCTACGATAAGCCTCCACTTGAAGTCGCTTGTTCCTGTTGCTGCCATTGGTTGGTCCCAGCGCCGCTCGGTGCTAACTCCACCCTTGGTGCCCCTGTGTCTCAGTTTTTATAGTTCGCCTGCGCCGACGCCTCCGCCTTCTGCTGGCTGTGCCAGAGGGAGCGCTCCTGGCTGGCCGCCCCGAACTATCGCGGGCCGACCTGGTCTTGGTGATGCGCACCGGTGTGTGCATCGAGCATTCGACCATTCTCTTCGTGCCCCTCATGGTTGTCAGCGTGATGCGCCTCGGGGCCGACCGTCGGGACCTGGAGGAGGATGAGGGGTGCATGAGGCTCTTCTCCCTCGGCCCCACCTAGTATAGGAGGGGCCCCATTGCTTGCAGACCCGGGGGCCTGCATGAGGTGCGAGCCCCCAGCGCCCGACGCTTGCCGCCTTGAAGAAGAGTTGGGTTGGATGGCCTTCTGGGCAATGCCGATCAGCTCCATGATGTGGTCCACCCATGCGTCGAAGCCCCCATGCGTCGGTCGTTGGAGGAGCATCTCGCTCGCTATCTGCAACGCGTCATGCGTGCCGAGGTCCCCCAAGTTGATGCGGCACGTCGTGGATGCCCGGGACGCCGCCCAGCCGCCGTGCGCCTGGGTGGCACGGGTGGTTGCGTCGGTGGAGACGATGTTGACGACCTGGTATGAGCCGCCTGGTACCACAACGCCGGTATGCATGCTTCCGGCTGTTGTGATGTAGCGGTTGAAGGCCAACTCGACGAGGCTCGAAGATATTGGTTGGGCATCGGCCATCGGAGCAGCAGGCCTAGGGAAGATGAAGCTCGGAGAAGAACTTAACACGCCCCCTACCTGGCGCGCCAAATGTCGGACTTCGGGCTCTGCAAAACCATAAAGATTTGAACTCAGGGCATGTACGAAGATCTCTCACGGCCTAACCTCGCCTAGCTCAATACTCGATGGGAACGGCGGAGAACTCACTCGATGGTGAGGGGAACACATAGCACAACAGCTTACCCAGGTTCGGGCTGCTGCGAAGCATAAAACCCTACTCCTGCTTTGGTGGATTGCCTCTCGTGGAGGTTGGTGGATGAACTAGTACACTGTTCTTCGGCCTCCTGAGGCTAGGTGGCCTTAGTGGTGAAGATGGCTTAATGAATGGTTCGGGGTCAGATCTATGAAGCAACCTATCATCTATTTAGAGTGGCGGCCCCGGTCCTCTTCCCTTATCGTTTTGGCAGGAAGGGATCCCACAATGGCCAATTTCAAAGGGGGGCAAGGGAACATGCTTCCCCTGCCCAAAACTGGTCTTCGCCTGCAAAGTAGTAGCCAGCACTACAGGGCCTGGCTCAGGGATGACGTCCGTCCTGCCGGCGGGCGTCCAGGGTCTTGTTGCACCATAATGGAAACCTTTAGAAGATGCCTTGGGAACCCGCATTCGTCCTTGCCCCCTGTGCACCAAAGGGGAAACTGCTCCGTCCCGCTGTCTGTTGCCCTCCTGTCCTTCCTCTGCGTCATCCTTGACTCGTAAGGCTGGGCCTTGCCTTGGAATATCCGCCGCTCCCGAGGGGTCCTGAGGAAGCCCCCTGCGGGTCTTGATGTCGTTCCTCCTCGTGAGGCTTGGCCCCTCACGAGGGCCTTGCCTTGAATGATGTCAGGCCCGTTGGTTTGCTTGATGAAGTGGGCGAGCCCTGGGCCGTAGGCAGGCATGTCTGGGTACCCCCATTCCCAGAACGCCGACATACACATATGATATATGTGATGATCTTGCCAAGTTTCATCATAATCCAAGTTGATTTGATTCCCCTAATTATTCTAAAACCCTATCTGTCCAGATCCAAATTTGAGCAACTCTACACTGCCATGTGTCTCCAATTGTGTGCAAATTTGGTGGACATGTTCTGATACTCCAATAATGCATCCACAGCAAGTGGTGCATCAAGGAGAATAGAAGAACTTGTCCCAAGCCCCTCAAAACCCTCTTTGTTGATTTGTAACTTTGGGAAACATTACATTATAAAGTTTCTCCAATTGACCCCAAACTTTTTGGGCATGTTTCAATGCTCAAATAATGCCCCCACACCAAATATTGGATTTGTGGGAGTTGATTTGAATAGTTTTGTAAGCATAAGGCCATTTATGCCCATTTCATTGGTTTTCCAAGCATAATCCCAAATTTGGTTTCCAAGCTTATTTTCATCTATTATTTGATCCTGTTAAGTTTCATCTCAATTGAATTCCAGCTGGTAGCCCTGACACTCATCAAACATCTTGTGTGCACTCACCAAAGTGGCTACTTTGTCCCCTTCCACTATTACCCTTGAGCTAAAAAATTTACCACGACTTCCCCTAGTTATATTTTACCTCCAGTAGCTTTGCCATGGACAATGGTGAATTATTGGAGGGAGACTCCTTGTAGCTACCCTTCATTTTCACCATGGCAGCACAATTTTTACACCTTTTCCTATACTTCTGCTTAATCCAACGCCCCCACATTCTTCTAGGGCATCTCTAATATGTCAATGCATCATTTGAAACCAAGAGATGGTATGCTCATGTAAGAAAAATGAGCAGCACATCTACAAGTTGATTTCTGGGTGAATTGTAGCTTTGTACAACAAGTACTAGCTACCCTCCTTCGCTTGAGCTCAAACTTGGCAGCGTTGTAATCCTAGCATATCTAACACTTCCTGACATTGATTTTACCCAAGACTCCCCATTTGAGACCCACTTTTCTTAGCTCTAAGTTTGTTGTTGCACACTTAACCTCAGTCAAACCCCATTCAAACCAGCTTCACTAGAGACCAAACTCCTCAATTTTCATCCTGCATGTATGCCTTACGTGTTGGACATGTTTGACTGGTCATGAGTGCCCTGTAGACATGAGTAGACACGGTGACCATGCTGGCAGCATGCAATAATGGTGCTCTACGCCTTGTTCTCTTGCTGCATCTGGTTTTAGGCTGTTGCTTCGTGTCTAAAAGGGCCAGGGCATCCCCTTGACTGGTCCAAGCGCTTCCCGACGCCTAGAAGCAGCCAAGTTTTCCTAGGGACGCGTGTCTACCCCCACGCGAGAGAGCACCCAGAGCTTCCAAGCTTCCCTCGGCTCCCCCCCTCCATTTTATCCTCTCCCTTGAGCCAGTGATGCCTCCTGCATCTATCCCTCTCTCCCTGGAGCACCCGAGAGCTCCCTCTAGCCCTCTGCCTTCATGCATGCACAGCAATGGATGAAGCCCCATCGGTGGCCCCGCTCGAGCACTTGCCCCTCTGGGCCTCCCTCCACTCTGGCCAATGCAGGGCTCCCCTCAGCTTCGCAAGCTCCTCATGACCCTCTTCCTTCCCTAGGTGGCCAGGATATCGCCCCCACCGCAGCGGCCATCGCTAGCCTCCGCCATGGGCGAGGCCTTCTCCCCAGCATCCCCCTCTCGAAATGGGTCCTCAGGGTGGTGATAGTTTCCCCTCGAGCCTTCGGTGGCCGGAGTGCCGCCGGGGCGGTGGCCGGAACGACGCGGGTGGGCGCCTGCTCCGTTCGGTTCTGCCTTCCCTAGCTCCTCCTGTTCGAACGGGAGGAAGAAGATGGACCTGGCGGGTGGGCCCCGCGTGTAAGTGGCTACGGTCCCGGCCCCCCCTGGGTTAAGTGGCCCCTAGGCGTCTACTAGCGCTTGCGAGCTGCTGTGCCAGCCCACTTCCCTCTCCAGCGCCAAGGCGTAATATACTCTGTGGTTCAGCCCCCTCATCTTTTCTTTTTATCACAAACTTCATAATTCCATCAGAAATTCATCTTAACTCCAAAAATGTTGATTCAAATTTCTGCAGGTCCCTAAAATCAAGACATATCCATATATGTGCATTGCACATTTTTTCAGAAGACTTTATGTGGAATTAATATTCAAATGCCCATTTGATCATTTTAAACCCCACTTTATAACTTCCTATAGCATTCAAATCAACTCCAAATGGAGTGGTTCCAATTTGCAGAGACTTATTATATCATGCCCTATTTTTGGAGGCATAGTCAACATTTTATCTTGCATCTTTCTGTTGCACTAAATAAATAGCTCCCTTTTGCTATTTATTCCATGTTATAAACACCCTAGAAAATTCATACCAACTCCAAATCCAGTAAAACAACTTCCTAAATATTTCTAAATTAATGTTCTATCAAACGAGTGCCTCCACTCAGTTTTATCATAATATTTTCTGTAGGCTTCTTTAAGTATCACCTATTCCTCCTTTCACCCATTCAAAAATCCCTGATGGTCCAAATCTCCTATAGCTAGTTTTAGGTATTTTTCTTATGACCATAGAGGTCCAAGAAAAATAAAACCCCAATTTATGTAGCACTTTTGTTCTGCTTGTTCTGTGGGTGACTGTGATTGGTTTCGACGATAGTTGACGGGTAGATGGAGTACTCGGAGTTGCACCAGAAGACCTCGAAGACCCCGAGGACTTGTGTGAGCAAAGGCAAGCAACCATTTGACCATGTTTGAGCAAATATTACATTTCATGCTAGTAGAGCAATTATTACCGTTGCATATGATCATGAGTATTCGGTAAATCATCGATATGATGTTTCCGATGGCTCCTCCAGAGCAGTTGCATTTGAGCATAATCCTACCACCTATCAGGGTCACGCTAATATCATGTTGACAAGTAGATGCTAAGAATAGTAGAAGAATGAGCATGATGATGGTAAATATCAAAGGTTTATGAAAACCCCGTCGGGTGCCACTAAAGCCCGAGGGTGATGATGAGTGAGGTGGCTACTTGTGAAGAAGTGGTACACCGGGTATCTTTGTTGTGAGTGGTTTCGGAAATGGGAATAGATTTATGATGTGTCGACTGTCCTAACCTTATATGTGCGACCACGTTAACCCTCTATGGGATGGGGCATTGTTGATTACTTTGGTCGGTGCTAGCAAAGAGGCCACATTACAAGTGGCGGGAGTGATATGTGGTCACTTTTGTGACGGGGTCGTACTAGGTAGGTGGATTATGCCGTTTTTACATGTTCCGGGCACACCGCTGGCCCCCGCATGGATGATAATGTCCAGAGTTGGTGCTCGTAAGACGTACATCATGTGGGCTGGGTACCAATTGAGTGGAACTCTTTGTCTAGTATCGTCCGGGGAAAGGCATTGATCGGGTACTTACCTCGGGTATGTTATATACCACGAGTCGTGGATGACATGGAAGTTTCCTGGATCTCGTGGTTATACGTACAACCTCTACATAGTGTAAAACTATTCGAATAACCGTGTCCACAGTCAAGGACAGTTGGGTGGTGCTGCTTAAACTATGTCCAGTCATTTTCGCATAAACCAAGTCTAAGAGTGTGTGTGTTTAAAGCTGTTATCTGAAAGAGTTGATATGACCAAATTTGGTGACTTGGCATATTGGGTGAACCGAAGTGTTCAGCCCTCAGCAGATATGTTGATATCTGTAACCGGTCCTTCTGAATAATATCTAGCTTATGATGCATATCCATGTCCGTCTATGATCTTGTTTATTTACATTCAAAGCTTCCTTTCCGCAAATGTTGCATATCACTTATTACCATACCAACCGCATTATCCACATCATGGGATGTTTGCGAGTACATTCAAAGTACTCATTGGATTGCCACTGGTTATTTCATTGACCAAGTACGAGAGAACATGAAATGATGAAGAGCACCTTGGTGACCTTCGTGCGAGCTAGGATGCTTCCCAGTCAGAATGCCTGTAGGTTAAGGCTGATGGCATGGGTTCACGCTTTCGACCAATATTTCCGCTATTGGTCCAGTTCGATGTGCTGTCCTTCAAGGCCCTACATATGTAAGACTTGAGAGCAATGGTCATTTATTGTATCAAACGGTATGTAGGATGTAAGACTCTTGTTATTCAGTTTATGTGTGCTCGATGAGCATTGATCTCTAGGATCACTGAGCACGTACATTCAGCGATCTCGACTCGTAAGTAGGGGTCACCATAGAGGTCTTATTAGAGCCAACCTGACTGTAGGAAGCCCTTAGTTAGCATAGACGTTAGTTAGGAAAAATTGTTTTATAGACCTTTCAAAAGTACCTACAAAACAGGTAATTGTCTCACCTCTCCTAAATTTTTCAAAGAAGCAAAGGTTCTTGCCTTAACACTTTCAACCATATTCTCTGACACTCCTCGTCTACTTTTTGAAAACTTACAAACGGTCACTAGCACCCTTATGACCTCTGACCGCGGGATTACTTAAAATTCTCTTAGGTAACTTAGAAGGAAGCAATCTTTCCAAGCGACCACCCATGTATTGACGGACAAGGATGACAACGCTACGACCCGACCACACCAACAGAAGCACCTCCATGAGGGACAAGGACATCGAGACCCACAAGATGGCGACACCCCCGACATTGTTCCAGAGTGATGCCTCCTTAACCTACGATGAGCAGGACATAATACATGTAAGGCCATGATCTGCATCGCTAATAGGGTGACCCTGCCAATGTCAAGGTTGTGTCGACCACCACCGGTGGATGAGAACCTCGCCATTTGGTCGACCTCACCTTAGTGAGGAGGAAAATGGTTCTCTTCATCCCCCGCTCTAGGTGTCGATATCGTGATCAGCATGACTGACGGGTCGGAACTCTATCATGCCTTGGTGATGTCATCACATAATGGCCGTCCACCTTAAACTCTTGAAGCCTCAGAGGACAAGAAGACAATGAAACGATTATGAAGACAACAGAAGAACCTGTAAGGACATCCATGAGGAGCCACCTTCGTAAGTAACTCCCAAGACAAGAAGACATCAAGAGCTCTTTTCAACTCAACCCGAGTCGTTTTGGCAAGCAACAACAAGAGACGTGGCAACACCCTGAGAAGGTCCAGAAGACTTAGCGGACTCCTCTCCGGAGCACGAAGCAAGCACGACTGTCGAGTCCGAGAACCCTAGGGTAGGATGAGTCATAAATCCCTTATGCGAAGTCGAGTCCGTGAAATGGTTCGGATGGAACCATGTTATGTGTTGCTTGTTTTTTTGTTTGTGCTTTGATATAAGTCGCACTTTTGCTCTAGGCAACAAGCATGCGGTTATATCACCTGCCTCATCTTCATGTTTGAGTTGAGTTTTCCAAAACTTTTTTGTTTACACTTGCACTATAGCACCCCTTAGGCACTGCCCTCCATGCTACTACTCTCTCTCTCTCTCTCTCTCTCTCTCTCTCGTCTCGTCAACTGAAGACCAACAAGACAAGGTGCACTGGGATCCACTTCGACGGACAACCGACACTGAAGACGCTGGCTACACCATGCCCAACGAGACATAACCCGTAGGAGTTATGCTCTCCTTCAAGATGTGGAAACCCTCCCTAGACCAGCCTAACCTCCACAAGCCTTTCCGACTCAAATTTCTGGTTACGTGTCTAATACACGATTTGCTCGAACACCCGTCGAGCCTCGATAAACCCCCGCTTTGCATCGGTTTTTTATGGAACGAGTGATCTCAGTGAACGAGTATCCTTCATTCTTAAGCTAGCACCATAGCCCTGATGCCATAAGTAGGACCATTCTCGGATTTAAGAATATTAGACTAAGGTTGTTGTGATAATGATAGATGTCTTGAGGATATAGCTAGACTATCTTGGTGTACCGTAATACCCTTATAAAGGTAGGTGGACTTGGTGGAACAAGTTTATATAGTAGCATAACCTACATGTTCCTGGAGTAAGTTTGGGTTCAGTAGGACGATTATGATCACGAGCAATAATTCTTGGTGGTATAACTGATTTTATCCAAGTAGTTGACATGGTTTGATGCTTTTACCATAATAACTTGGAGTAGCAAGTAAAAGATCTTGTTGGATTGAGTTTCAGATTTAAATAGGTAACCTTAATGTAGTATTAATTATGGACAAGGCCACATGGTTCGGAGTAAATTGGATTTAGCCGACGATATTGATCATGATACCATGTTTCTCGGTGGATAACACGTAGTAGTAATTGGAGTTGTAGAAATGAATTATGAACTTGGATAAGCATGGCCTTAGAGATTAGTTAACCATGATATTGGAAGTTGGGGAATATACTGTGATGTAGTCCTGGCGATAATATGTGAAATTATGAGGACTATAAGTGATTATATAAAACCCCTTCGGTATCGGAGTCATAGGAGTGATGGGTCCACTGATGGTCGAACGGATTCATGAACCACTTGATCGTATTCGTAGAAAGGAAACAAGACCTTGGATTGCTATACTACGTGTTTCCTTAATGTAGGGATGCAGTACCCTGGCCCTTGGGTAATCTAGTTGAGCACTTGGATTTGTAGCATCTCAGTTCAAGCTTACCAGCATGTATGCTTCCCCGAGGCTCTTGCATAGGAATGCATGCACAAGGTAACTACACCATACTTGTGGTGTTTGGGTTTAGTCCATCCCTTAACTCCGGAGTTGACTAGCATACGCGGTGTGGAGTTGACCTATGTGAGATGGTATCTTTGATGAAATAGGATGATTTGTCTAGAGTAAGGGGTCAGACTACTCGCATCTAAGGAATGTGCTTAAGATAAGATGATAGATGTTCACTCGCGTCCTAAGTTCCTTGAGACCCAAAGCTTCACCGAGCCATAAGGTGATCGGATTATGACCATAGGAAACGGCTCTAAGTCGTCAGAGTATAGCCAGTACCCCGCATGACCACCCCCTCGTGTCTATACCAAACATGGGCATGAGGTACCAGGTCATACTGGACCACAAACAACTCGGCTAGTGATCACTCATAGTGAGTCCCCGCTCTCCTCACCTGTCTCATAAGCACTATGCTTATGTGTAGGTGTTCTGGGAATGGGGGTACCTAGACCTGCCTGCCTGCGGCCCAAGGATGACCCACTTCATCGACATAGGATCGTCTGACACAACACCACCCAGTACAAGGCCCTCGCGAGGGGCCAAGCCTTGCGAGGAGGGGCAACATCAAGACAGGCAGGGGGGCCTCATCAGGAGCCCTCCGGAGCGGCGGATATTTCGAGGCGAGGCCCAGCCTCAGGAGTCAAGGCTCACATAGAGGAAGGACGGCGGGCAACAAACATCAGGTGATGCAGTTTCCCCTTTGGTGCAAAGAGAGCAAAGGCGAATGTTGTTTCCAAAGGCATCTTCCAAAGGTTTCCCTTCTGGTGCAACAATACCAGGGACGCCCGCCGGCAAGACGGACGTCATCCCTGCGCTCCCCCTCCAGCACTGGCAGCTACTTTGCAGGCGAATACCGCTTTTGACAGGGGAAGCATGTTCCCGTGTCCCTCTTCGAAGTTAGCCGGTGTGGGATCCCTTCCCGCCGAAACGATGAGGGAAGAGGACCCGAGCCTCCACTATAAATAGATAGGGTAGGATACTTCGTAGGGGAGGAGTTCATTCTCACCCTTGAGCAACACACAAAGCCACATAGCCTCCGGAGGCTCGAGAGCATTGTACTAGTTCATCCACCAACCTCCGCGAGAGGCAATCCACCAAAAGCAAGAGTAGGGTCTTACGCTTCGCAGCGGCCCAAACCTGGGTAAACTGTTGTGTTCTGTGTTCCCCTAACCATCGAGTGAGTCCTTTGTCCTTTCCATTGAGTAGCGAGCTAGGTGAGGCTGAGCGGGGAGAGGTCTTCGTACACGCCCCTGTGTTCGAATCCTTAGGGTTTTGCGGATCTCGAAATCCGACATTTGGCGCGCCAGGTAGGGTGTGTGTGAAGGTCTTCTCCGAGCTTCCTCCTGCCCAGGCCCGCTGCTCCGATGGCCGGTGACCAACCAGCTTCCTCAAGCCTCGTCGAGCTGGTCTCCGACTGCCACATCACCGCGGCTGGAAACGTGATAGCCTATATCATAGTACCAGGTGACTCGTACCAGGTCGTCAACATCGTTTCCACCGTGGCAGCCACTCGTGCCACCCAGATGCACGGCGACTGGGCAGTGACCCATGCACCCGCAGCGCACCGCATCAACTTGGGGGACCTCGGCGCACACAACACGTTGCAGATGACAAGACAGATGCTCCGCCAACGACCAATGCCAGGGGGCTTTGACGCCTGGGCGGACCACATCATGGAGCTGATCATCGTCGCCCAGGAGACCATCCAACCTGGTGCTTCTTTGAGTCCACATGCATCAGACGCAAGGGGCTCGCACCGCGTGCCGGACCCCGGGCCTGCAAGCATCGGGGCCCTACTCGCGCCGGGCGGGGCCCAGAGAGACGCGCTTCGTGTTGCCCTCCTCCTTCTCCAGACCCCAGCGACCGGCCCCGAGGCGCACCGCACCGACAACCACCAGGGGCGCGAGAAGAACGGCAGGATGACCGATGCACACACTAATGCGAATCACCAAGACCAGGTCGCCCCTCGACAATCCGGGGCGGCTAGACAGGAGCGCTCCCTCCGTCGCAGCCAGCAGAGCGAGAAGGCGATGGCGTAGGCGGACTACAACAAAAGAGTCATGTCGGGGAACCAAGGAGGGAATCAACACCGAGCGGTGATGGGACCGACCAACGGCGGCAATAGTAACAAGCTACTTCACGCGGAGGCCTTTCGCAGGAAGAACTCCAAAAAATACTGCCGGGGAGATCCCCCTCCTCCACCAACGGGGACCGCCACCGCCGCCCTGCTGAGCGGCTTCGGAGGACGGACTAGCGCCTACATGGACCAATACGTGCCAGAGTATGCGGCATCACCGGACCCTCCCTGACGAGGAAGAGCTATAGACGTCTCCGCCCCCGCCCCGGGCGTATATCCTCCTCAGGAGTAAGGAACGCTTCGGGCCCCTCCTTGAGCAGGGCCCAAGAGGCGCGGGCAGGGAGGCGCCCTGGAGTCATGGGACGTGGTGCCAGCCGCCTTCCCCGCGGAAGAACTACGTAGGGACAAATTCCATGCCACAGGAAGACGAGTCGAGTGCAGTGAAGAACGAGACGCAAGTAGCAAAAATCGCCCGCGGCAACAACGATGCAAGCATGGGCGCCGAGGGCCAGGCCTCGCGAGGCGCTCTTCAGGTGCACGGGAGCCATTCGAGGTAATTTTTTGGATTTACTGCCTTAGGAAGTGTCTGCTGACTGCAGGGACTTCGAGTACTCACGGCATGCTTCTGCCCGTCGTATCGTTTGCGCAATCTTTCATAGTTTCTGCTGCATCTTTTGGCGACATGACACACTGCCTTGCTTGCATCTTTTGGCGATCTACCTCCCTCACTCGGGGGCTCTGGCCGGTACGCGTCACCCAACGCGGGGACTGGACAAGCCCCGCGGCTCCCCAGGACTACAATCAACAGGATAAAATCAGAGTCGCTTGAGCGTCAAAGGGGGCTCCTGAACATCGCGCCTGAGGGGCCTTACCGGTCACAAGGCCACCTGCCGCCCTTGGCAGCGTCCTCGGTTATCCGGTCGTTGTCACGGGTGGCAGGGCCTGAGCCCGTAGCTACATCAGTTCACTCGATCCCACGCGACCGCAGTTAGGAAATGTGCGAGACTGGATCCTAGCGACGCAGATTCGCTTGAACGTCGAAAGGGGGCTCCTGAGCATCGCGCCTCAGGGGCCTTACCGGTCACAAGGCCACATGCCCCCCTTGATATCGTCCTCGGTGATCCGGTCGTTACCAGGGGTGGCAGGGCCTAACCCCGTAGCTACATCCGTTCACTCAGTCCCACACGAAGACAGTTATTAAATGTGCGTGACTCGATCCTAGCGACATAGAGCCGTTCGAATGTTAAAGGTGGCTCCTAAGCATCACACCTCAGGAGGCTTACTGGTCACATAGCCACTTGACCACCCTGGTGCCGCTCAGGCTTGGTTGGTATTAGGGGATATCGGGGCCTTGCCTCGTGAGGTGCCTCACGACGGCCGGGAAATGTGCGGGACTCGGACCTGTCAACGTAGAGCCATAAAAGCCCTTAACTTGCCTCCGAGGAAGGAGCACGCATGACCTGCATCAACCCATCGCACCTCTGCATCGTCTTTCTATACTTCCGAAACCTACTTCATCCCGTGACACTCTTACGTAATAACGAGCTGAGGCTGTATACGCCCAGGGCCCCCAGAGGACGTGGAAGGGGTCCACCCCATGCCTAGTGGAAGACCTATGCTCTGTGTTGGGTACAGATGGAGGAGATCAACACAGTGCACCAATGACTTCCGGAATCAGGCGCCTATGCCTCGGGGGTAGGGACACTCCCGAGGCCAAAGCGTCCTCACGACTTCCCATATACACCCCACCGTGACACTCTCACGTAATAACGAGCTGAGGCTGTATACGCCCAGGCCCCCCCCCCCGAGGACGTGGAAGGGGTCCATCCCACGCCTAATGGCAGCCCTACGCTCCGCGCTGGGGAGAAGACGAAGGCAATCAGCATGCTCCACCAATGACCATGCTCGCAGCTGGCAAGGAAACCAATATAGTCTGCCAATGACTATGCCAGCCTGAGTGCCGGACGCGGCGTTTCCTTGCTGTTCTTGGATTTTGAACTATCTTCTGCTGAGTTGAAAGTGTCCGGTTTCAAAAGTTGGTTTTTCCAATCTCAATGCCCGACGCTTGAAAAACAAAAAAGGGGGGAAAACTTTCTCTAGCGTTTCTTATTTCACTGGCTTTGAAACCTCCCATCCGGAGGACGTGTTTGGAGATAACCGCTCCGCACCGCCCCTAGGAGTAAAGGAGCATTAAAGAAAGGACTTGCCTCCTCAGGGGCAAACATTTTTCATTAGTCAACCCTCATTCGGGGGTCCGGACCGAAACTTGATACCATCACAAACAGTCTCGGGAGGCCTCACGCCCCTGGGGCGATGACCAAAGGAACGAAGTGCAGAATTTCTCGGGCGCCAGAAAGGGGACTCCTGGGCACGCCTCAGGAGCGTTATCGGCAGAAATGCCACTCGCCACTGTTGGCGCCGTTCGGGAGCCTCGGACGGCGTCAGGAGTGGGCCCCCCACTTGTGAAGCGCGAGCCTAACAGCGGTGGGGAGATGAGCGGGGCCGGGGCCTGACGATGCAGAGCGGCTTGATTGTCAAGGGGGGCTCCTGAGCAGCACGTCTCAGGAGCCTTACTGGTTGCAAAGCCACTCGGCCCCCAGGGCACCGGGGTTTTGCCCTGTGTGGAGCAACTTTGATAACGGGTTG
Organism: Hordeum vulgare subsp. vulgare; assembly: GCF_904849725.1. Classification (NCBI taxonomy): domain Eukaryota; kingdom Viridiplantae; phylum Streptophyta; class Magnoliopsida; order Poales; family Poaceae; genus Hordeum; species Hordeum vulgare. The sequence continues at coordinate 291,857,062 of NC_058520.1, read as the reverse complement.
CGCCTCACAGTGGCAGGGAAATGTGCGGGACTGGGACCTGCAGACATAGAGTTCCGAAAGGGTCTTTACCTCATCCTACCTACGAAACAGGAGCTGCACAGGAGGGTCTACACAAGGGACAGACACAAACCCACGAGCTAAGTGCCCAGACCAGGACCCTCTCGTTTTACGACAAACTAACAGTGAATTAAAAACATGCACACTAACGAAGGGATGCATGGCCTAATGATTCGACTGCAGCGAAGAGCGAGGCCATCGGCCAAGCACGCGTGGACACGAGAGGTGCCTCGAGAGGGCAGGACCTCCTGAGGGTCCCATGCCCCCCGTCGTCCCGAGTCGCGGCTGGTGCAGTGACGGACCCTAAGCTTTGCAGCCCGGCCGCAACGACCACCTGCATGCAGGCCATCAACTCAGGAGCAAAGGGAAAAAAGGAGAACGATAGAGGTAATAAGAGAAAAAGCTTAACGCCCGGCAGGGCAGAGTTCTTGATCCACTGCCACAGGAGCAGGTAAATGGAAGCTAGTGACACCTAAGGGGAGGGGCTGTCGACGTCTCCCATGGCGCCTCCTGGCTCAGCGTCGGGACCCCCCTCCTCGCTCGAGGCGGGCACTTGGACGTACTGCTCCACCAGGGCATCCACATGTAGGCAGACTTCGTCCCGGAAAAGACGGCGGGACTCAGCAGGAGCCAGTTCGATGATGCGCCGAAGGTCGAGCTTCGGAGTGAGGCGGCACAGGTTGGAGAAGACTAGCGCGCTGTCCTCCTCCATGCGGGAGACGCCAGCCTCCAGCACCTCCACGACCCTCTCGAAGAAGGCGAGGTAGCCCCCGTTGCTCCTCACGTTAGGCAGCGTTGGGGTCTCCACTACTAGGAAAAGGGCTATAGATGATACAGACACTAATGGCGCACCAGACAAGAAGTGCGCCACTACAATATAGTAGTGGCGCACCATGTGAGGTGTGCCATTAGTGTGATGGACACTAATGGCGCACCACACACTCGGTGCGTCACTACTATATATTTATTTTTTGCAAAACTACTAATGGCGCACCACAAGCTGGTGTGCCATTAGTAACCAGGGTTACTAATGGCGCATCTTTAGGTGGTCCGCCACTACTATAATTTTTTTTTGCAAAACTACTAATGGCGCACCACCAGCTGGTGCGCCATTAGTAACCAGGGTTACTAATGGCGCATTTGTAGGTGGTGCGCCATTAGTAACCGGGGACCAGCTAGATATTTTGGACAGCCACCTACCACATTCACTTTCCCCACTTTCCTTCTCTCCACCTCCTCCTCCAAGCTTATCTCGGGTGCCTCCTCCTCCTCACCTCATTTGCATCATAGTGTCCCAATAGTGTCCCCCCGCACCCTCCCCCGCTCCACCGCCGTCGAGCACCCACCGCACCCTCCCCTGCTCCACCGTCGCCGACGACCCCCCGCACCCTCCCCGGCCCGATCCACCGCCATCGACGACCCCCCGCACCCTCCCCCGTTCCACCGCCGTCGCCGACCCCCCGCACCCTCCCCCGCTCCATCGCCGCCGACGACCCCCCGCACCCTCCCCGGCCAGCTCCACCGCCACCGACGACCCCCCGCAGGCTCCCCCGCTCCACCGCCACCGACGACCCCCCGCACCCTCCCCCGCTCCACCGCCGCCGCCGACCCCCCGCACCCTCCCCGCTCCACCGCCGCCGCCGACCCCTCGCACCCTCCCCTGCTCCACCGCCGCTGCCGACCCCCCGCACCCTCCCGTGTCTCCTTGCTCGGTTCCCCCGAATGGAATCGGCAGAGCGCACCACCCACCCCCTCCCTCCCACACGAGCGCCATTGCTATCTTAAAAAAATTACTAATGGCGCACCTCTCTGGGGTGCGCCATTGCTATCCAATAAAAGGATTACTAATGGCGCACCTCTCTGGGATGCGCCATTACTATATAAAAAAATTACTAATGACGCACTCCATGAGGATGCGCCACTGCTATAAAAAAACATTCTAATGGCGCACCGCTCGGGGTGCGCCATTCCTAACCCCTATGCCCTCTCCTCTCCTGTGCCCTCGCCCTCATCCACTGAGACGCCGCCCACCCCTGCCCCACCCTCGTCCACGGAGACACCGCCCACGGAGACGCCGCCGCCGCCGCCCTCCCCCTCCCCCACCCTCGTCCACGGACATGCCGCCCACTCCCTCCCCCACCCTCGCCTATCCTCTGCCCTTGCCCTCGTTCACGGAGACGACGCTCCTCCTCGTCGCCGCCTGCGCCGCCGCCTCCGCGCTCGATGCTTTCCACGTGCCCTCCGTCGAGGCCCAAGCCCACGTACGTATGTCGTCCGCCCCTCCCCTCTCCTGGCCTCTCTCTAGAGCGGTCTTCTGCAGTTGAGCCCTCTGAACCGCGAGCGCTCGCCTGAATTTGTCACGCGATTCGTGGAGGTGGTGTCGCCAGTAGTAACGCCGGAATTTCGCGATCCTGTGAGGAGCCCAGTAGTAGGGCTCGGGGCTCGACGTCGCTGGTGGGGGTGAGCTTTTGGGGATTTGGCCCGTTCTCTGTCCGTGAATTCGCCGATCTGCCCGGATGCATCTTGGCAGGGCAGGTTCATTGTGTTGGAAATATGCCCTAGAGGCAATAATAAAATGGTTATTATCATATTTCCTTGTTCATGATAATCGTCTATTGTTCATGCTATAATTGTATTAACAGGAAACAGTAATACATGTGTGAATAAATAGATCAAATGCGTCCCTAGCAAGCCTCTAGTTGGCTAGCTCGTTAGTCAATAGATGATCATGGTTTCCTGATCATGGGCATTAGATGTCATTGATAACGGGATCACATCATTGGGAGAATGATGTGATGGACAAGACCCAATCCTAAGCATAGCACTAGATCGTATTGTTCGTATGCTAAAGATTTTCTAATGTCAAGTATCTTTTCCTTCGACCGTGAGATTGTGCAACTCCCGGATACCGTAGGAGTGCTTTGGGTGTATCAAACGCCACAACGTAACTGGGTGACTATAAAGGTGCACTACGGGTACCTCCGAAAGTGTCTGTTGGGTTGGTACGAATCGAGATCGGGATTTGTCACCCCGTGTGACGGAGAGGTATCTCTGGGCCCACTCGGTAGAACATCATCATGAGCTCAATGTGACTAAGGAGTTGGTCACACGATGACGTGCTACGGAACGAGTAAAGAGACTTACCGGTAACGAGATTGAGCAATGATGGCCTCCGCGACTCTTGGGGATTGTACCATCGTGGCGTGGAGCAACCCGGGCGCCTCGAGGAGCGAGAGCGCCACCGCACGGCTGCCAGACACGTGGGTCGTTTGGCCCGTAGGCAAATGGGGCCTGCGAAGCTTCGGGCCGCCCTCAAGGCTTCGCCGAGAAGCCAACCCAGGCGCACCTTGGGCCCGGGGGCAATTTTCAGCGTTCTAGGAATGGGGGCACCCAAACCTGTCTGCCTGCGGCCCAAGGCTGGCCCACTTCATCGACATAGGATCAACTGACATGACACCACTCAGGACAAGGCCCTCATGAGGGGCCAAGCCTCGCGAGGAGGGGCGACATCAAGACCCACAGGGGGGCCTCCTCAAGACCCCTACGGAGCGGCGGATATTTCGAGGCAAGGCCCAGCCTCAGGAGTCAAGGGTGACGTAGAGGAAGAATGGGCCAGCAGCAGACAACGGGCGGTGCAGTTTCCCCTTTTGTACAAAGAGAGCAAAGGCGAACTCTTTTTCCAAAGGCATCTTCCAAAGGATTCCCTTCTGGTGCAACAAGAACATGGCCGTCCACCGGTAGGACGGACGTCATCCCTGCGCCCACCCCTGCAGCTCTAGTAGCTACTTTGTAGGTGAAGACCGCTTTTGACACGGGAAGCATGTTCCCCTGTCCCCCTTCGAAATTGGCCATTGTGGGAGACCTTCTCGACGAAACGATGAGGGAAGAGGGCCCGGGCCTCCACTATAAATAGATAGGGTAGGATACTTCGTAGGGGAGGAGTTCATTCTCACCCTTGAGCAACACACAAAGCCAGATAGCCTCCGGAGGCTCGAGAGCACTGTACTAGTTCATCCACCAACCTCCGCAAGAGGCAATCCACCAAAAGTAGGAGTAGGGTTTTATGCTTCGCAGCGGCCCGAACCTGGGTAAACTGTTGTGTTATGTGTTCCCTTCACCATCGAGTGAGTCCTTCGTCGTTTCCATCGAGTAGCGAGCTAGGCGAGGCTGAGCGGGGAGAGATCTTCGTACACGCCCCTGTGTTCGTATCCTTAGGGTTTTGCGGAGCCCGAAATCCGACATTATGTGATGCTTGGGAACGTAAGTTGTTATCCTCATGAATGACATACTTAATTATCGAATAAGAGGAAGAACATCTTAGTCATGTTTGGACGGACCCCAGGAACGCAGATCGCTATGGCCGTCGAGAGTAAGGTGTTATCTCAAGAAGGTGGGATTCTTGAAGCAACCTCAAGGCAGCAAAATTCTATCCTAACCAAGACAAGACAAAGTACCGCCATGGTTGGGAAACCACAGCAACGAAGAAGAAGCAGAAGAAGTCAACCACCGATTCGGTCCCAACTACAACAACATTGTCAAGAAGCCTCGACGATTCAAGACGATCAAACCTTTGGACACCGAGGGAAAAAAGAGAGCCTCTTATTGGTCCAAACCAAGGACGAGAGTCCTAATTCGATCATGGTACAAACCTGCTAAAGGTGATTCACCAACTTGCCGAGCCGCGGACCTTGGGAGTGGATGACTAGTCTATACTCTTGGGTAGCCAGCTCATCTAGAACCCCTCGCGAACCTTCTGAGACGGTAGAACCTGTTCTAGACTCTGAGTCTCCGAGCATAGACTCATGGGCTAGACTGAACCTAGACCCTTTCGCGAGAAGCTTACGAAGACAACTGCAACACCTCGAGGATAAAGACCACCTGCGACCATAACTTGCCTGTCTTAAGGGAGTCAAGGACTTCCCTGTGAGAAGGGAGCTATGCGAAGGCCTTGACCCTTACATTCTGACGCGGGACATCTAGATGTCACTAACCGGCTTGAGCTGCCCCACGACCAGAACCCAGACAAACTATCTTGCCACGTATTCCGACTTTGGAATGCACTTGCAAGCCAAAACCTTGCACGAACTTAGTTCACCAAGCCCTCGATCCTCGGTCAATCCTAACTTATTGCCAAAACCACGCTCACGGTCAAACAAGGACGTGCAGGCCATTCAAAGTTGTATCAACAAGCACCCGAGGACCCACAGAAGTAACATGGGGACATGAAGACTACCTCGCACTACTAGGAAAAGGGCTATAGATGATATAGACACTAATGGCGCACCAGACATGTAGTGTGCCACTACTATATAGCAGTGGCGCACTATGTGCAGGTGTGCCATTAGTGTGATGGACACTAATGGTGCACCACACACTCGGTGCGCCACTACTATTTTTTTGCAAAACTACTAATGGCGCACCGTGGCAGAGTGCGCCATTACTAGTTTAACTAGTAATGGCGCCAAGTGCGCCAATACTATAATTTTTTTTTGCAAAACTACTAATGGCGCACCATCAGCTGGTGCGCCATTAGTAACCAGGGTTACTAATGGCGCATTTGTAGGTGGTGCGCCACTACTATAATTTTTTTATTTTGCAAAATCACTAATGACGCACCCCTCGAGATGCGCCATTGCTATCACCCATTCCGGAGTCCGTCTCCTCCTCCTCTGGTGTCCGCCTCTCGTCTCACCTTATCCCTTTCTCCTCCCCCTTCCCCACTCGACCCACCCACGGCCACCGCCGATGATGTCCATCACCTCCACCGCCGGGACCCCGCTCTGCCCGCCGCCCGTCTCCAGGACGGACGGCACGGAGGCAGGTGCGCCGTCCGAGCCCAAGGTAACACTTTCTTCTCTCAACCAAACCCCCCAAATCCAAATCCAATTCCCAATCCCAATCCCAAACCAAACCATCTGAATCTGAAAAAATCGGTTCTTGTCGGGTTTTGCAGCGGCCGGAGACGGGGGAGCGGCGGATTCGTCCGAGCAGAAGTCTGTGGAGATAATGCGCCAGTTCTCGGAGCAGTACGCCCGCCGCTCCAGCACCTTCTTCTGCTCCGACAAGTCCGTCACCGCCGTCGTCATCAAGGTCCGACCCTTCCCCTTATCCTTATCCTTTCACTGCTGCTGGTCATTAGCTGCAGCCTGGACTCCATCTTCTTCATCTACCAGCTGCTGCAAATGCCAGCTAATTAAGGTCAAATAGTGTGGTTCATGATAGTGGTACTGGTACAAACCAAAATAGTTCCTTCACATACCTGCTGCTGCTGTACTGATGTGTTGTGCCTTGTTGATTGATTGATTGATTCAAATTAAGCTCTAACAGAGTTCATGTTCACGCCCATGATGTGTCTGTCCCTCTCCTTTGATGATTAATTCATTGATTTTGTTATCTAGAAGAAAAAACCTATTTTTTGCATGGGCTTGCTAACCACAAGGATGAACTTGGAGCTCCTCTCTGCCCCTGCAGGTAGTATTCAATCATCTCATGCCTTGTTAGGAACGCATCGTCTGTTTTTGTTTCCGACACACAGACATGTGCTGTTACTTACTTACATGCCTACCTGAACCTATTGCTTTTGGAATCGAATAAAACCAGGCATTACGACGACAAGGCCGCCGAGGCGGCCCAAGGCTTCTGGAACTACCCGTGCGTCCTGCGAGAAAGGTGAGGGCAAAATCCTGTTGCCATCGCTGTTGACAGGTTGTGTGTTGTTTTCGTTGAAGCTAATCTTGTCTGAATCGTCCCTCTTGTGTAGGTGTTTATGAAGCTCTGGAACTGAGGGATGGTGGGTCTGACTACTTGGGCAAGGGGATTTCCAAGGCTTGCATCCATTCCACTTAACATTATCGTCACATTATTTAAATCTATGTCACATTTCCAAGGTTTGCATCCATTTTGAGCGAATTTTATCTTAACATGCTTTAAATCTGTGTCATGGTTCTTTGTGATTTGATATGACTGCTTGTTATGTTTTGTGGCCTTAACTCTACGCTCCTGTTACATTAGCAATACTGTCATCAGCTTTCACATTAACTACCTTCTTAGCATGATAACTTGTCCTCCCATACTTATTATGTGTACCAAACAAGTGATAGTGTAGCTTCTGAATTATCCTGTTTTGGCACGATATGTTATTGTGCCATGCTGGTTTCTGCATTGCATTTCTTTTAATATACCCTACCATTGATCTGTTTTTTCATCACCTATTATTTCCTTAATAATACACCGAATTGCTGAAGACTACCATAAAACGAGCAGCTGATGATCATTTAGTGGACGTTTTGTTAACTGCATACTAAACCTGATGTTTAACTAAATAGTAAATATTCCGGTGATTACTATTGTAGGTGGCACTTAACTGTATATTCCCATTTGCATCTACAGTTTAGTTCTTCTAATATTCACATGTTTTTGTTGTTCTGCTGCACGCTGTTAGCAATGTGAACTCCATTATTGCACCCGCTTTGATCGGCAAGGTTAGTATTGTCCTCCCCCCCTCTTTCTCTTTTCATGAGATTTGAGTGCATAATTTATTCAGTGATGTTTTTTCCTTTTACAGGTCCCTACCGCTCAAACTGATCTCGACAACTTTATGGTTCAGCAGCTTCCTCTCCTAACCCTCACTGCCGCCTCGTCCTCCTTCCCTCCCTCTTCTTCTATTCCTCTTCGGCGGCGGCTTCAGACAGACCTCGCTAGCTAGGGTTTCGGGCGGCGGAAGGAAGGAAGTCGGAAGGAAGATGAGCCGCAGCCTGGGTATCCCGGTGAAGCTGCTGCACGGGGCGGCGGGGCATGTGGTGACGGTGGAGCTCAAGACCGGCGAGGTCTACCGGGGCTCCATGATTGAGTGCGAGGACAACTGGAACTGCCAGATCGAGAACATCACATTCACAGCAAAGGTACCAATCCCTCTCTTCATCTCCTCCTCCCCCTCATCTCCATCTCGTGGATGCCTAGCAAGGTGTCGCAGCTGGAGCACGTCTTCATCATGGGCAGCAGGGTCCGGTTCATGATCATCTCCGACATGCTCAAGAACGCGCCCATGGTCAAGCTCCTAGAGGCCAGGATAAGGGTGCGTCTCTGCCACTCTATCCTCTTATTTCACTTTATTTGTTTGTTTTTAGCGTTAATTCATACTCGTATATTGCTGCTTAGTGACTGCTCAACTCTATTTCCCTCAGGGCAAGGGGTCGGCCATCGGTGTAGGGCGCGGCCGCGCTCTCGCCATGCGTGCCATGGTAAGCAGCTTTCTCAGCGATTAATTTACACTTTGCAGTTGACCCCATACAGCACCCAAACATGAATTACGAGGGACTGATATCTGCAATTAATTGTCTTGGGGTTCCTGTGACACATACTGTGTTTTGGACAGATAGTTGGCCAAATTGTAGCATGTTCATGCCCATGCAACCTGCTACTAGGGGTTGGTGTTCTTAGTTTTCTACTGGTAATAGGTGGGTGCTATTTAAAACGCCAACAACATCAAATCTTCTCCTAGCTACTTGCATTTTTTTCTTTTTGTCTAGGTGAGTGGACAGTGATACCCTATTAAGTTTTTTGTTTTCTTACATGTGGATTCGTACTATGAAAAGACAAAACTGTGAGCCCGTGTTGAACATTATACCCTATGTTTTCATTGTTTCCTGTCACTTCATCCACGGTTTTTTGTTTGCATGACTTGCACAGCTTCTTTGCGATGGCATTTACGTCAACCCTTCATCAACATATTGGTTCAGCTTTCACTTCAACCAAGTAGTAGTAATTTGGAGCCTCTTTGTTTAACATTGTACTTCATGATCCCTTTCATAAATGCTGATATGATTTGCTGCACTCTATTTGGCGCTAGGAATTTTTCGTGTTTCGTTTCACGGTTGCTAGTTGACCAGTTCTACTAGAGTTATATATATTCCACGGTGGTTGTAACCTATGGCTCATTTATTTGCTCATTATTTGTAGTATTATTCGTTTTCTCCTACATCTAGTTGTTTGATTTGTCCAGCTGCTCTGCGTAAGCATTTACGTCAACCCCTTTACCAACATGTTGGTTCAGCTTTCAACTTACACCTGAACCAAGTATATTAATCTAGAGTCGCTCTATTTAATACTTCACCACGCCTTCCATGAATCATGATGTGCTACCCCTTATTTGCAATCTTAAAAAATAATTGTGCACCTAGCCATTAGCAGGCACTTCCTGCAAACTTTCAGTAAAGCTATGTTTACTAAAAAATCAAATAGCTCCTATCTGATTTTGCTGATGTTTTCTTCTACATGTGAATGGTTTCCAGAGTGTGCTGATTGAGCCAACCAGTGGCAACACAGACATTGGGCTGGCCTTCATGGCTGCTGCCAAGGGTTACAGACTTGTACTCACGATGCCCGCCTCCATGAGTATGGAGAGGAGAATCATCCTGAAGGCTTTTGGTGCTGAGCTAATCCTCACAGACCCACTTTTGGGAATGAAAGGAGCTATATCATTCAAAAGTTGTATTGAGCAGTTTTTACAATGTACACCACCCTAATTAATATTTCTCCGGGTGAAGGCATGCACTTTTACATTCAATCCCCTGTTCAATTCGCGCATCTATTTAGTTGTGCAACTAAATGATGATTTTATACATTCCAATTGATATTTGTGTGTTCACAAAAGCTAGTTCCAGTGAACATTTTGAATCCAGTGCAGTTTCTCATGATGAGAATGATGAAATCATGCTTCTTCTTTTTTGGATACATACAATTGGTTTCTGATATGGAAATGCTCATTATGCTAGTGCTAGGGTGGATGAAGATGAAGACGCATTTCAAACTGTGATAGAGTTCCATGACCCGCTAGACAGAACTCACTAGTTAACTAATGCTCTATTGGTAGATGGCTGCTAGTGCTAGGGTGGATGAAGATGCGTTTCAAACTGTGCAAGGAATACTCGTGTTGTCAGTATGGTAACTTTGATGAGGTAAAACTTTCGTTACATCATTAACCTGCTCACTTTTTACCACTGGTCAATGACTGAAAAACAAGGATCTTCTTCTTAGTTGCTGATTTATTTTTGAAAATTGGTTTCAACTATAGTTCTTTCACTATTAGCATGTACACTTGTCCTTACTGGTGCTCTGCCTCAATAGTCATTTTATTCAAGAGTGCTCTAAATCCATTGCGCATATGAGATTTTAACAACTTGATCTGGTTCCACTTTCTTGACAAATTTGTGCAAAATGTTTTCAGGTACTCAACATATTGATGCACATGGACATGATGACTCTCTAGCGTTTATGGACCAACCAACCTGTAATCATGGACCTTATTGTCTTGTAGATCATTTGGTGTTTCGAGTGTTTTGGAGCTTGCACTTTGTGCATGTAGATACAAACTTGTGTGTTCTGGACCATTTGAAGTCTTTCATAGTAACCAATAGTCCTTATCTTTTTGTGACTTGTGTGTTCTAGATGATTGTTAAGATGGTCAAAACTATGCTTCCTCTAGGTTAGTTTGTTTGTCAACTTGCGTTCAATGTATGTGCATGTTTATAAACATATTTTCATTGTGGTGTAATATGTGTTTATCTTGAACCTTCTTGTGGGTGTGAGGATAATAATTGAATATTTTTAGAGCGGGTAGTATAACCTGTGGCGCACCATGAGCTATACTAATGACACACCTGGGAGGCATACTAATGGCGCACCTGGGAGGCATACTAATGGCGCACCTGGAAGGCATACTAATGGCGCACCTGGGGGGCATACTAATGGCGCACCTGGGAGGCATACTAATGACGCACCTCGGAGGCATACTAATGGCGCACCTGGGAGGCATACTAATGGCGCACTGCCTGGTGCGCCATTAGTATACCAGATACTAATGGTGCACCTGTGGTGCGCCATTAGTAAAAAATTCTAATGGCGTGATGCTAGTGGCACACCTATAGTGCACCATTAGTAGCCAAAACAGGTGCGCCACTAGCAGGACTTTTCCTAGTAGTGTCGTACTCAAGATTTTGTATCTCTCTAGCACCTAGCCTAGAAATCTCGGGGACGAGACTTTCTTAAGGGGGTAAGGTCTGTAACACCCTATTTTTAACTCTCCTGACTGGTTTGACTTTTCTCAAAAATTAGGGCCAATTAAATTTTTTATGAGTGTTTGTCATGCTTGAAGTGACTATTGCTTGCTTGCTTGCTTGCTTGTATGCGTGTGTTTGATTCTCAATAATTCCTGTTACTCTCCAGACTCACCTCCTTAGCCCAAGACTCGTGCCTAATGATCCTGCCATGTGTTTAGGACCAGAAACTATTTTTTACCAAACCTTATTTTCACCCTGAGTTGGGATTTATTCTACAAGTCCTCAAATTAGGGAATTTATTTTGCACCAATTATTTTATTTCAAACCCATTATCAAAATGGCTTCCCAAAACCACAATGTTATTATTATAAAATTTATGTTACTATTTTATTTAAATGCCTTCATGTGAGGTTGGAAATGATCCCTTGTGAAGCAAAGTTATTTTCATTGCTTTAAAAATATTTAAGAAAATTTAGGGAAACTCAGTGGACATATATATTCCATATATATGAGTATCAACACATGGTCATGTTTAAAATATTGGGCAAACCCCTAAAAAAACCCTTCTGCCTATTTCAAGCTTTTGGAATATTTCTATAAGAAATACTCTCAATAAATTCATGTAAGATTCTAGCATGTCACATATGATATATGTGGTGATCTTACCAAGTTTCATCATAATCAAAGTTGATTTGATTCCCCTAACTATTCTAAAACCCTATCTGTTCAGATCCAAATTTGAGAACCTCTACATTGCCAAGTGTCTCCAATTGTGCTCAAATTTGGTGGACATGTTCCGATACTCCAATAAAGCATCCACACCAAGTGGTGCATCAAGGAGAATAGAAGAACTTGTCCCAAGCCCCTTAATACCCTCTGTGTTAATTTATGACTTTGGGAAACTTTACATTATAAAGTTTCTCCAATTGACTCCCAACTTTTTGGGCATGTTTCATTGCTAAGTAATGCCCCCACACCAAATATTAGATTTGTGGGAATTGATTTGAATAGTTTTGTAAGCAGAAGGTCATTTCTGCCCATTTCATGGGTTTTCCAAGTCTACATTGGAAAGCTTCTCCACCAAATTTCAAATTTGGTGTCCAAGATTATTGTCATCTATTATTTGATCCTCTTAAGTTTCATCTCAATTGAAGTCTAGCTGGTAGCCCTGACACTCATCAAACACCTTGTGTGCACTCACCAAAGTGGCTACTTTGGCCCCTTCCACTATTACCCTTGAGCTTAAAATTTTACCATAGCTTCCCCTAGTTATATTTTACCTCCAGTAGCTTTGTGATGGCCTCTTGTGAATTATTGGAGGGAGACTCCTTGTAGCTACCCTTCATTTTCACCATGGCTGCACCATTTTTACCCCTCTTACTATACTTCTGCTTAATCCAAAGCCCCCACATTCTTCCAGGGCATCTCTAATATCTCAATGCATCATTTATAACCAAGATATGGCATGCTCATGTAGGAAAAATGAGCAGCACATCTACAAGTTGATTTCTGGTTGAATTGTCACTTTGTACAACAAGTACTAGCTACCCTCCTATGCTTGAGCTCAAACTTGGCAGTATTGTAATCCTTGCATATCTAACACTGCCAGACATTGATTTTCCCCAAGACTCCCCTTTGAGACCCACTTTTCATAACTCTAAGTTTGTTGTTGCAAACTTAACCTCAGTAAAACCCCATTCAAACCAGCTCCACTAGAGACCAAACTCCTCATCTCCTTCCTGCATGTGTGCCTTACGTGTTGGACATGTTTGACTGGTCATGAGTGCCCTGTAGACATGAGTGCCCACGGTGACCACGCTGGCAGCATGAAATAATGGTACTCTACCCCTTGTTCTCTTGGTACAACTCATTTCCGGACGTTGCGGCGTGTCTCAGAGCACTAGGGCATCCCCCTTGACTGGTCCAAGCCCTTCCTAACGCCTTGAAGCAGCCAAGTTTCCCGAGGTACGCATGTCTACCCCCATGCCAGAGAGCATCGAGAGCTTCCAAGCTTCCCTCGGCTGCCCCCTCCATTTTATCCTCTTCCCTGAGCCACTACTCTCTCCTGCATTTCTCCCTCTCTCCCTAGAGCACCATAGAGCTCCCTCTAGCCCTCTGCATCCATGCATGCGTGGCAATGGTCGAAGCCCCATCGACGACCCCGCTCGAGCTCGTGCCCCTATGGGCCTCCCTCCACTTTGGCCAGCGTAGAGCTCCCCCCAGCTCCCCAAGCTCCCGATGCCCCTCTTCCTTCCCTAGGTGGCCGGGACGTCGCCCCCACCACAGCGGCCATCGCTGGCCTCCGCCATGGCGGAGGCCTTCTCCCTGGCACCCCCTCCCGAAATGGGTCCTCAGGGTGGCGACAGTTTCCAGTCGTTTCCGCATAAACCAAGTGTGATTGTGTATGTTTAAGGTGTTATCTCAAAGAGTTGATATGACCAAGTTTGGTGACTTGGCATATTGGGTGAACCGAAGTGTTCAGCCCACAGCAGATATGTTGATATCTGTAACCTGTCCTTCTCAATACTATCCAGCTTATGATGCATAGCCATGCCCGTCTATGATCATGTTTATTTACATTCAAAGCTTGATTTCCACAAATGATACATATCACTTATTACCATACCAACCGCATTATCCACATCATTGGCTATTTGTGAGTACATTCAAAGTACTCATTGGCTTGCCACTGGTTATTACATTGACCAGGTATGAGAGAACAGGAAATGGTGAAGAACACCTTGGTGACGTTCCTGCGAACTAGGACGCTTCCTAGTCAGAATGCATGTAGGTTAAGGATGATTGCATGGGTTCACGCTTTCGACCAATATTTACGCTATTGGTCCAGTTCGGTGTGCTGGCCTTCAAGGCCCTACATATGTAAGACTTGACCGCAATGGTCATTTATTGTATCAAACGGTATGTACGGATGTAAGACTCTTGTTATTCAGTTTCTGTGTGTTCGGTGAGCATTGATCTCTGGGATCACTAGGCAAGTACATTTGGAGAAAAACTCGTAAGTCGGGGTCCCCAAATATCTTAATAATAGAATGAAAAGAAAATCTTTGGAGAAAAACATTTCCCCTAAATTAGGGACTTGTAGTGTAAATCCCAATTGAGGGGTTTTGAAGCTTTAAAACAAATGCAGGGTTTTTTGTTAAAATAATATTTTTGTAAAAAAATAGTTTCTGGTCCTGTACACATGGTGTGATCATTGGGCAAAGGTTTTGGTCAAAGGTAAAAGATTACAAAAATTTCTTTTGGTGAGCTAAAACAGAACTAAGCACACAAGCAAGTTGCAACCAATTCAGTCATCTCAATCACTCAATTTTTTTTAATTGGTTCCAAATTTTGTAAAACAGGAAGTGACAAAGTGGTACGAACACACGGTGTGACAGATGGGATTTGAGTGCTTGCATGAACACATTTCTTTTCTTTTCACAAATTCAGTGCACACATTTTTATAAATATTATGCCAAGTTTCACTTGTTCAAAAATGGCTTTTTAGTTACTTTAAGGACCTCTTTTGCACTGCAACCCTTTGATAAGTTAATTTAAAAATTACACAAAAATTTGGAGATGTCAAGGGATGCATGAGACTCACTTTTATACAAAAACCCAACTATGTGTTTTGGAAAGATTCGGCGAGACAACCCCTTTTCTATTCTAGTCCAGTTTGACGTTTTGAACTACAACCCCATTTTTAATTGCCCCAAAGCCCTTGGGATTTTTACTACTGGTAGTCTATTCTTCCAAACCCTTAAGTCCAAGATTATAGATCCATTGGATTAATTTAGATGCATGAAAGAATAGGCTCAACTTGCCAAGAAAAATTGTTTTCTCAAAAACTTTGCATTAGCAAGTTTTGCTTTTTGCCAATCTAACCCCACCATCCTTTTTAGTGTCTAAAGAGACATCACTCTGGAAAGTTTGGATGCCAAAAAATCCTTTTAGATGCCTATGGCATTTCAACAAACACCTAGACTACAGGTCTAGATGTGGCATGGTTTGTCTTTGCATGGTTGAGTTGCTCCCCTTACCCTAAAACCTTGTCCAACATCTTGGCCTTAACCCATAGCATAACCCTAGTGAGTTTGAGTAGCATTAGAGCCGTTTTTAGCATGTTGACATTTTGTCGAGCACCTGGTGGGCGTGCCGAGAGCATGCCCACAGCCCACCAACTAATGCCAGTGCACCGAGCGGCCGCGTCCCACCTCCCGCGTCCCTGCCCATGTGTTCGCCCGCACAGCAGCGTCAAAACCCCGACAGGTTTTCCCCGCCTTGCTGCCCCCTTGCTGCAACCCGTGTCGCGCCTGAGCTCTACCGCCGCTGGAAAAGCTAATGTGGTCGGTGCTCGCTTCGACTCTTCCGTGGCCAGCACCGCCCACGCCATCTCCGCCCGCCAACTGCCCTCTCGAGCAGTACCAGATCGTCCTCTAGCTGATGGCACATCCCCGAAGCCCGCCACGTCGCCCCCAGCAACTATGGCAGCAAACTGCCAAAGCCTCTGCCGTTCTTATCTTCGGAGACGACGAAACCGACCTTCTTAGCCTTTATAAACCCTCCTCCGAGCTTGTTTGGGTCATCGACCACCTCCCTTTCTTCTTTTAGGAGCCGTCCCAAGGGGCAGAATGGTCGGACGAGGTCATCTTCCTCATCCATAGCCGCAATGCCCGCCGTGGCCTCCCGGACAAATCCGAGCCAACCGAGTCCTATCACCCGACGCATCCATCGCTAGTGATCCCCTGTTGACCACACGAAGCCAATCCCAATACCAATTTCACGAGAGACTCTCCAGGAGCAAGGGCCCCTTTTCACGCGACGCTCTCGTCTGCCATGGGAAATGCCTTGCTTGAATCCGGGTTCTACAGCGACCCCCTTTCCACCCAGAGATGCGACCCGTTCCTATGAACATAGATGTGTGTCGGGCACTAGAGACAGGGATCCCTAGCACCGCTAACCATCACCGGAGTCCTGCCTCTATGTTTCTGTAAGCGCGAGGTAGAGGACGAACCTGACACGTGGACTCCACTTGTCGGTGAAGCAACTGACACCCCAGGCGACGCACTTCCAGCAGTACTCCTTGTCGTCAGGAAAGCGTATCTACTCGAGTATATTTTCTCTTTCTGTAAATGTATTCTCTTTGAGGCATTTCTTTTTTCTGATTTATTTAAAAACAGAAGTTTGATTGATCTTTGACTTCTTATAACTTTTAAACCCCAACTTCAAATCAATTGATTCTTTTTCTGTTGTCACTCAAATTTCCTCTATTTTTTTACAAATTTATTTTATAAATTTCCAAATAACTTTTATGTGTTGTTTTGGACTTGTGTGTTAATTTAAATATTTACAAAAATAGGAATTGGCAAAGAAGAAAATTATTTCAAGATCATTGGAGTGCACACCACCCTTCTTCACTACAAAGGCAAGCATCTTGAACTCTGATTTGTATTAAGTTGTGTGATGTTTGTTGTGGTGCATTGAATGCGTAAATTTTGTTATGTTGATAAAATCTCCCATATAAAATTATACCTTACATGAGTGGACGCGATGGGTATTTTTCTGTTGTTGAATACATGTGATGCAGATGGCGAGTGTGTACTTGTTGGAAATATGCCCTAGAGGCAATAATAAAAAGTTATTATTATATTTCCTGTATCAAGATAATCGTTTATCATCCGTGCTATAATTGTATTGAATGGAAACATAAATACATGTGTGGATACATAGACAAAATACTGTCCCTAGTAAGCCTCTAGTTGACTAGCTCGTTGATCAAAGATGGTTAAGGTTTCCTAGCCATAGACAAAGTGTTGTCACTTGATAATAGGATCACATCACTAGGAGAATGATGTGATGGACAAGATCCCAACTATAAACGTAGCATGTGATCATGTTATTTTGTTGCTATTGTTTTCTGCATGTCAAGTATACATTCCTATGACCATGAGATCATATAACTCACTGACGCTGGAGGAATGCCTTGTGTATCAAATGTCGCAACGTTATTGGGTGACTATAAAGGTGCTCTACAGGTATCTCCGAAGGTGTCCATTGAGTTAGCATGGATCAAGACTGGGATTTGTCACTCCGTATGTATCTCGGGGCCCACTTAGTAATACAACATCAGAAACAAGCCTTGCAAGCAACATGACTAAAGAGTTAGCCACGGGATCTTGTATTACGGAACAAGTAAAGAGACTTGCTAGTAAAGATTGAAATAGGTATGGCGATACAGGCGATAGTATCTCGGGCAAGTAGCATACCAAAGGACAAAGGGAATGATATACGAAATTAAATGAATCCTTGACATAGAGGTTCAACCGATAAGATCTTTGTAGAATATGTAGGATCCAATATGGTCATCCACGTCCCGCTATTGGATATTAACCGGAGATTGTGTCGGCCATGTCTACATAGTTCTTGAACCCGCAGGCTCAGCACACTTTAGGTTCGGTGAAGTTTCGGTATAGTTGAATTACTGATGTTGGTAATCGAATGTTGTTCGGAGTCCCGGATGAGATCCCGGAAGTCACGAGTGTCTCCGGAATGGTCCAAAAATGAAGGTTGATATATATGATTGTTTCATTTGGTTTTCGGAAAGATTTCGGGCATTACCGGTAAAGTACCGAGAGTAACGAATGGGTTCCGGGGTTTTACCGGGAGGGGCCACCCACCCGGGAGAGGAACTAATAGGCCCATGGGTGGCGCAACAACCCTTAGTGGGCTGTTGAGGCTAGCCCAATAAGCCTATTTCAGCTTAATAAGGAAAAAGAAAAAGAAAAGGAAGGAGGTGGACAAGATGGGAAGGAGTCCTCCACCAAACCGAATTGGAGGATGACTCCTCCCTCTTGAGCTCGGTTGAACCCTCCTACTTGGAGTAGCAGGCAAGCCACCCTCCCTCTTGTTCCTCCTATATATAGTGGAGGTTTGAGAGGCTTTTTGCACCCCAAGCCTTTGTGCATCCCTCTCTCCCTCCACTACTTCGCGACAACCCGTAGCTAGTTAAGTATGACACGACGAAGCTCTGCCACAGTAGCTCCACCACCATCACCGCCACTCTGTCGTGATACCGGAGAATTCAGCTACCTCTGCTTCTCTCTTGCTGGATCGAGAAGGCAGAGATCGTCATCGAGCTATACGTGTGCTGAACAAGGAGGTGCCATCTGTTCGGTTCTAGATCGGGATGAAGTTCGTGGGACGGATTGTGATCGGGTCACGAAGACGTTTGACTACATCAACCACATTTCTTAACACTTACCGCTTAGTGACCTACAAGGGTATGCGGATCCATCTCCCCTCTCGTAGATGATCACCACCATGATAGGTCTTTCGTGTGCATACGATTTTTTTGTTTCCCATGCAATGTTCACCAACAGTGGCATCATGAGATGGGCTGCACTCGCTCTCCAACCCTGTTCAACCTCTCAACCGCATGGCAACTCTAAGATGGTGAGAGCTATGAAGATGAGGTGAAACACATGGCAATTGATACGGTTCATGCCACCTCGTGGTGTATAACCCTACTCCTACTTGTGGTGGGATTGCTTGAGGTGCAAGACAAGTAAAAAAGATGGGTTCTTGCCCTAGTTCATGGAGAAAATTAGATCCCCTCTATGGAGGTCGGGCCTCTCCTATATACTGGCCTTGGTCCTCGTCCCGTGAAAACAATGGCGGGAAGAGTTGCCACAACGGCTGTTTTAGAAAGAGGACAAGACTGGAGTCTGCCCCGACAAAGGAGGTCTTTGCGTGCAAAAGCTTCTCTTCATGACACGCAGGTGGGCATGGGGGTGACCTTTGTCCTGCTGAGCCCCAACTTTAGCCCCTCGCAACGAATGGGAAACCTTTGAGGCTGCTTCGGGAGAAAGTTAGCATGCTCGGCCTATTTAGCAAGTTAGCATATTGGCCCTATCCATGCCCACTCGCACCACTCCTGTGCCTCTTGCATAGCCTGCCTTGCCCATGTGGAGGAGCTTGGTCCTGGGCCCCTACCAAGTCGACATCGGTGTGCCCGCTCCGCGAGGGCCTCAAGGAATCAAACACCCTCCCGAGGCCCTTGGCGATGATCCTCAAGTGTTCCCCTTGCGAGGTGAGGGCCCTCGCGTAGGTCTTCCTTGGAAAATTCGTCGATGGGCTGAACTATGTTTATTCAGCCATTTCACGCCCGCGGCCGCAGGCCGACGAGCCTGGGTACCCCTGGTCCCAGGGGCCCGACACATGGGCCCAACAAGGCATCAGGGCACGACCAGGTGGGTGGGCACACCATGTTGCCTTGCAGGCCACGGGTAGCCCTCTCTGGTGGGTTTTCGCTCCAAAAATCCTTATTTATTCCAGACATAATTCACAAAAAGATTCGTTCAATTCTGAGAACTTCTATTTTTGCAGAAAAATAACACCAAGGTAGTTCTACTGAAAAAAACGTTAGTCCGGGTTAGTTCCATTCAAATCATGCAAATTAGAGCGCAAAACCAGAGCCGAAGTGTTTGAAAAAGTTGATACGTTGGAGACATATCAACTCCCCCAAGCTTAATTCATTGCTTGTCCTCAAGCAATTCAGTTGATAAAGTGAAAGTTATAATGAAAACTTTTACAAACCATTTTTTTCTTGTTGTTGTATACATGCTTAGCTAGTGTTCAAGTTTTATACATAGATCCTAAGTAACCACATCCATGATAACAATTAAGCATCATATTCAATCATGGCAATACATAGACAACTCGCGAGCAATAATAATATATCTCACATACCAACAATTTGTCAAAACAATCATGATATAATATGGTGATATGGTATCTCGATAGCCCTTTCTGAGACAAAAAATGCACAGTACCGCCAAGGTTCAATCAGCGACTAAACATTATTATTTAGGATAGAAAAGATCTAGTTCATGCTCACATCAACCATTAACAAGACTCAATGCATAAGAATGACAATAGTGCTCTCTGGTGTGGTGCTTTTAGTAAGAGGATGCTGACTCAACATAGAAGTAAATAGATAGGCCCTTGGGAAGCATTGATTTACAGAGGTGTCAGAGCTCAAGTTTTGAAAGGAGGATTGAAAATATGGTTTTTGAGTGGTGTTCTTTACTATCAATGTTACGACAAAGGTTTTCAATATCTCCCATGCTAAACTCATTATTGGTGGTTCCCAAACAAAATTGTAAAGTTCCACTCCTATCCATCATTCATACACAACCATGGCTAGCCGAATTCATGGGTTCCCTCCAACATATAAACTTTCACATGGGGTTTTGTTTAATTAAGTTATGACTATGCAGGAATGTCCATCCTTTTTACTGACCTCCCCCATGCAATGACAACGAATAAACGCCCGTCTTGAGAATAACTTAGCATGGAAGATACTGATTTCCCGGTCGCTCCATGAGCGGTACAAGTGCCAAAAAATAGATGTTTGATTGAATATTTAGAGGTGGCACATGCAAATTTACATGGAACGGCAGGGTAATACTACACATAGGTAGGTATAGTGAACTCATGTGGAATAACTAGGTTTAGGATTTTGGACGCACAAGCAGCATTCCCGCTTAGTACATGTGAATGCTATAAATAGATTGGGAAGCGACCAGCTAGAGAGCAACAACGGCCATGAACATGCATTGCGAATAATTAACATTGGATATTAGCATGAATAGTATACGAGCACTCTGAATTTAAACATCATGAAGGTTGCATTGTTTTTGAGTCAACTACATGTTTGCACATGGGACAAGTCAAGTTGCTCGAACTATTCAGAGGGAAACACCATAGCACATCATAACTATTTTAATGCATGTTGACACACAAGATAAATCTCTACCTAATAATAAACAACTGATAGCTTCTGGTCATCCGTCGTGATGTTTTAGCAAAAACAGACCCTAATGTTTTCTGTATTTAACCCACAGTCCTTAGTTTAGTGGATTTTGAGAAAACGTTTCACTTTTTTTGTAATAAATACACCATAACCTGCTCGAGCCCGAATCAGACCGCACCCCCCCCCCCCCGCGCAACTCCCCCCTGCACGAGCTCCCCTCGTGCTCGCAAGCCGCCTCGTCGGTGACCCCACACGTCCACCCCGCCCCGCCGGACCTCTGGCCGCTCTACCGCCTTGCCCCTCTCCCTTCTCCTCCTTCCTCTTGATCTCCTCAATGTAATTATCAAATTCATCCATGCATTGACTATGAGTGTTAGTGTAAGGTATACCACTTTCATTAAAGGAATGGAGAGAATTTACCTCTACTACTTATGTCAGGATATCAAGTCCATGGATTTCTTCAATGGATGGCAAATACTTAACTTCTTCAATTTTAATACCTTTCTCTTTCATAGATATTTTTGCTTCTTGCATATCTTGAGGGCTGAGGAATAGAATACCTCTCTTCTTTTGAATGGGTTCTTGAGGTGGTTCAGGGAAAGTCCAATCATCCGCATTTTGTAATATGTTATTCAATAAGTTTTCAGCTTGTCCAACAATTATTTCTCTGAAATCACAACCAGCACAACTATCTAGGAAGTCCCTAGAAGCATCGGTTAGCCCATTATAATATATATAAAGGATTTCATTTTTAAAGCACAACTATAGAGGATGATCATGCAAAGCTCTTAGTAACTGGAGAAGCCACCCCAAGCTTGAGAGAGATTCTCTTCTTTAATTTGCACAAAGTTAAATATTTCCTGTAAGGCAGCTTGTTTCTTATGAGCAGGATTTTTTTCCAGGAAAGTAGTGAAGCATATCCTGGGGACTACGCATACACGAGGAACCAGAGAAAGGAACCATTTCTTGGCCTCGCCTTTCAACAAGAAATGAAAAATCTTAAGGATATAATATTAGTGTATGTTTTCATCATTAGTAAACAGAGCAAAAATATTGTTCAGCTTCATGAGATGTTCAACAACAGTTTCATTTTTATAACCATGGAAAGGATCAGACTCAACTATAAGAATCAGTTTAGGGTCTATTGTAACGTCCAAGATGCAGCTCTTTCCTTATTTGGAAATGATGCCTCAAAAGGGGAATGGAGCGCATCTAAGCGTTTCGCAAGAATGGTAAACATTGCAATACATGCAAGAGGGATGAGTAATAAGATTTGGCTTACACTCGCCACAAATTTAAGTACAAGATTCACACAACATTTATTAAAATCATTCAGAACGCAAGGTCCGACTACGAACGAGATAAACAACAAAAGCAATGTTCCCGCTCCGCTAGGCCCACGATCACGACCAAGGACCCCTAGTCATTGGGGTACGTCACGTACATCCGACCACTGTCCTCGATAAACTCCCACTTCACCTGGGTATCCTTAAGCATATGTATCTGCGATACCTGTACCTGTGGGTGGTTGTAGTAATCTGTGAGGCACAAGGACTCAGTAATCTCATGACCTTTGTATCGAATCTAACTAAGTTGTTGGATAAGGATGGGGTATGTGTTTGAGTTTGTAGCAACACTAAGCATTTATGGTGGCTATCTTACGAAGAACAAGGAGTAATTTACTGGTCTACGCATGACGTTTGTGACTAAGAATAATCACTAAGTGATCTTGAACCCATACTTACGTCGGTTAAAACCCCACCGCGTTCTCGATCAGATAAGGAACTCTGAAGGAAACAATCACAGTTATGCACATAGTTAGTAGGTTTTAATTAAGTCATTTCAAGTTATCTAGAACCGGATGTTAACAAAGTTTCCATGTTTGCCACATAACCGCAGGCATGACTTTCCGAAAGATTTAACCCTACACCGGTTCTCACACTAGTCCATCACAAACTACCACAATATGCATAGAATACCTTGATCATGAAACTCATGATCTTGTCAGATTCCTTAATGGAAAACGCCAACTCTGTGAAAAACCCAAAGTATCACCGGAATCCCAATGAACATGATATATCTCTAAGGTAAGACAAGTCTAGCAAGACCACCCGACGTGGTGACGACCCCGATAAAAGTCGCCTATCTCAGTCTCAGGACACGTCGGATAAGCTACGCACGGGGGCCTGATAGAAATCACCCAATTTGCCATGGGTTGGCCCCGCACAATACTCTAGTTTGGACCAACACTCATGAGGAGCACTGGCCCGGGGGTTGATTTAGTTTCCTCAGGGTAGCTCTTCCCTATGCTTTTATTATTAGGTTATTAGCAAATGTAACACCAAAGTTGGGTCTTGCCAAACAAGCCTTAGACTAAACGATTTACCAAGGAGGTCCCCATAACAACCCCGAACGTGTTAGGAGCGCTCGGTTCTGGAATAAAACACCGATAGCCGAAACTAAGGTAACAAAAGCGGACCAAACAACCTAGCAAAAGGCCAGGCCTTCCCCCTTTTACCAAGTATATAGATGCATTACTTAAATAGCATTTAAATAAGATGATATTCAAATTTCCCATGTTATCACATGGACTAGCTTGCACCTGCAACTAGCAAAGCTATAAGATGGTTGAGCAAGCACTAACTTAGCCAATCAATGTTTGCTAGGAGTTGAAGGGTTAGAGGTTTCATGGTCATGTTTGGAGGCTTATTTAACAGGTGGTAGGCAGCGGTAAGTAACGATGGAAACGATTCAACTAGGCATAGCAAAGCTAGTAACGGTGTCAGGGTCACGATCATCTTGCATGTCAGATCCTCACACTTGAACTGCTCTTGATCTTCCTGAACATACTAAATGGAATCCTCTAACTCATTATCAGCATCCGATGATATCCAAAAGAAATAATAAGCCAATAAACACCAGTAAGTGACAATGCTACAAGCAATATGATGCATATGTGGCATGCAAGGAAGCTTGTCATTTCTATACTAGTCATCTTTCATGCATTACTTGAGTTATTAATATTACGGACAGAACCTCAAGCTAACTTATTTAGACATGCATTATCTTGAAAGTAATGGATGCATCACTAGAAAATGGTGCAAAAAACATATAAAGAACGTTGCTAACCGAGTTACGGAACTCCCGGAAACTACGAAACAAGATACGGAAGCCTGCGGAGACAAAACAACAATATACCAGATGCTATGGCCATCCACATGGAGTCCCAAGGTTGCCTCTGGAATAAGCACAAAATTCCAGGTGTAATAGAGCTAGAGAACATGCAAATCCATCAAGCACGACTCACACAAAGGCCAAAACAATATTGCACACAATCTGTCCACCTAGCATCTTACCACTTTGCACACAAGAAATAACTAGCTACTGCGAGCAAATGGCTTCAATCAAGACATGAAATCAAATATATCAAACAGTAATACAACACCCAACAAATATGTAATACACTAGGTACAAGAATCAATGGCTACCAAATTAACGTGAAGCATTTTGACATCAACAAAATAAGTAGCTACAGAGAACTTCATGGCATGAATTTTTACAGATATGTAGAGGAACACAAATACAAACATTCGCTGGTGTATAGCTTGGGCTAAAACCACACACAAAACTTACTAGCATCAAATCAACAGGGCATGAAAATAATAGCAGAATCTCAGACTTGGTGAAAATCACAGATTTTCACTTGCTGCCATTTTCAACAGAATAGAAACTTTGACAAGGGAATAAACTATGATGCAAATTCCTATGAACAAACTTGTGGCACCAAGTTGTAGAGGGATTCAACCACTACAATTCCTGCCATTGGTGCAACCACCAAAGATAAACACATTCATGGGAACCATGCTAACAAAAGGGAGAGAAAATAACAGTATCAACATTTCGAAATATTTCTCTTTTTTGTTTTGTGTTGATTTGCTGTTGCTCGATCTACAGACATCTAAGCAGAGATCTAGAGTAGTTACTACAATGTTGTGTTGCTGCTACTTGTGCTATGACATATGCAACTACGACAATCGAAGAGGTGTCACACCCTGTTTTTGCTATCACTTGTCTTCATTGTAAAATTCTGAGCTTGTTAAATTTTTTTAAAAACTAATGTTGTGAGTGCCATGATTGACATTGTATGCTTGTATGCTTGATCATGTGAGGTTTTAAAACCCTAAATTCCTTGGGTTTTTTAGTGATTTCCAAAAACCTTTGATAACCATAGTAAAACCACCTTGAGTTGCAGTGCATGTCTTTGATAGCAAGCAGCGCTACTACTCATATTTGGTAATTTGATTTTTACCTATATTTATATTTCAAAACCACAAAAGTAATTATTTTTGTGAGTATTTTCCTAATTTAATAACCTGTCCATTTCTAAGGTGAGAATTGGTATTCCATCATGGAAAAATACTTTTCTGCGTTGGAAAAATCTGATTAAATTTAGAGATGATCAGAAGGACATATATTTTCCATACATAGGATTTTAAACCCCATTTTGTATTATATTTATTGATTAAAACTATAAAAGCTATTTCTGTCTATTTTGGCATTTTGAGATATTTCCAAAGGAAATATTCTCAATAAATTCCTAGAAATTTCCAGTGATGTCCCTAAGCCTTGTTTGGTGTCCACATAAAGTTTCACCTTGATCAAAGGTGGATAAGTACCCCAAATAACCCAAAAACCCTGTCTGTCCAGAATCAAGTTAGAGCAACTCTACATAGCAAAGTTTTTCCAATGAGACTAAAACTTTGCAGGAGTTCCTAATACCTCAAATGAGGGTTCTACACAAAAAATGGGATTTTTGGGACTTAATTTGCCCACACTCCCTTTGGAAGGAACAGATCTGGTCATATTGGAGTGATTTCAAGTTTACAAAGCTAAACTTGTCCATTGGAGCTCAAATTTGGTGGAACTCCATGGTTTTTCACCAACACCAAACCTGTTAAGTCTCAGCACCAGTGGTGGGGTGCAACCCCCTGTGACCACTTCGAACACCTTCTGACAGATAGGAAAAAGCCACCTTAGCCACAGCTAAACCAAACTACTTTGCTTCAAACTCTTAGATTAAGCAGCCAACACCTGTATCTAACCCCAGTCAACTAGCCCCTCAGTGGTTCAAAGTGGAAAGGCCAAAAACCCCAATTTAGACCTCAGTTCATGACTGACAACACCAGTATTTCTTGCCTCCTTTGACCAGCCGAAGCTCCCACTAAAACCAAACGGCTAGCCACACCCCCAGCAAGTGCCAGGACATGCTAGACACGTCCAAAGTGCCTCAGAGCGCACCAGCATGCCTTGGCATGCCAAAACTGCGCTCTGGGCGCGCTACAGGGAGTCACCGAGGTGGGGGCGACGCCCTCGGCCAGTTCCACCCTCCCCCGAGATGTCCAACCTCCTCCCCGATAGCCCCTCTGCGTCGGGCAAGCCCAGGGCCCCTCCTCTCTCGCGCTAGAGCTCACACGACACATGCCCGCGCGCTCCAGATTCGGCCAAGCTTGAGCGGCCACGAATGCACGGCTCTCCTCTCTCTCTCTCTGCAGCAGACGGTCCGGGTAGTCCAATACCACGTCCTGAGACCGTGGTTTCAACCCCAACGTCTCTCTACACCCCCATGCGTGCCACGGTGAGTCACCAGCGCTCCCGAGTCTGCTGACCGCCGCGGGCCTATAAATAGCCCTCCCGCTCGCTCCAGCGCCCCTCAGATAGCTTCGCCGCATCCACTAGCACCTCCCTAGCCACCCCAACAACCCAGTAGAGCCCCGGTGCTCGAGATCGACCAAGGCCCCTCCACCTCGGAGCTCCGGTCGATCTCCGGCTACACAACGGCTCCTACGCCCCTCGACCCACCAAACTGACCCCCTTGACCCAGGAAGCTTTCCCCTAACTCGCCCGAGCTTTTCCGTGTGTCTAGCCACCCCCTCGACCACTTCCCGAAACCCCTCCGCCACGGCCTCCTTATCGCCGGCGAACCCCTGCCTCCCCGTCATTGTTTCGACCACCAGCAGGTAGGCGACGATCAGGCGAACCCATTCCCGTGTTCATTGGAGCTTGAGCACGTCGGCAACCTCGTCGGCGTCCTCCTCCTCTCTGGCTGGAGGTAGGGAACGACCCCGACAGGTGTGACCCACCTGTCGGTGGCCCAACCTACTCCCCCGCGCTAGCCTGGGCCACTGACCGAGGGCCCCACGCGTCAGGTTGAAACCTGACGGTGCGCGCGTCTGGGCAGGCCGTCGTCTGGCCATGGGCCAGCCCAGCTCTGGGCCGAGCCAAGCCAGGAGCTGGCCTGTTTTTCTTTTATTTTTAAACCTGGATTTCTAAGATTTTTGTAAAAACATTTAACCAGTATAAAAATATAATTCTTCCACTGTTATTCTTCTAAAAATGTGTAGTATTTAATGATATCCTTAGATGAATTTTTCGAGCAACTAATCTATTTTACAATATTAAAAAGGGCTAAAATGGAAAAGTTTTGCTTCTGCTTGGTTGTTTTCAAAAATATTCCTTCAAGGAAAATTAAGGCAAGTATTTTTAAAATGATATCTTAGATTTATCAGTAATAGGGAACATTTTTTAAATGACTTTGTGGACTATTTCTGTGTGAGCTATTCCTTATTATTGTTTTATCCATGATAGAAAACCTTTGTGACGAGGGAATCGGAGCGGAAGACCTCGAAGACCCCTGATACTTAGCTAACCAAGGCAAGAAGCCCTTTGACCATGACCGAGCATATGTTACTTTGCATGTTATAATAGCAAGTATTCCCGTTGCATATGATCATAAGTGTCGGTAATCATTTGATATGATTTTACTGAAGGCTCCTCCGGAGCACATCCATTGAGCATGACTCTACCCTCAGGGTCATGCTCACGTCATGTTGACAAGTAAAAGTAGCAGTAGTTCAATCATGAGCATGATGTTGTCATAAAGCAAGAGTTTATGAAAACCCCGTCGGGTGCCACTAATGCCCGAGGGTGATGATGAGTTAGGTGGTCACTTTTGGTGAAGTGATGCACCCGGTATTTGTGTGAGTAAGGTTTCGGAAATGGGATTAGATTTATGATGTGTCGACCGTCCCAACCTTACCAGTGCGACCACATTACCCCTTATGGGATGGGGCTATGTTAATTACTCTGGTCGGTGCTAGCAAAGAGCCACATTACTAGTGGCGGGAGTGATATGTGGTCACTCTCGTGATGGGGTCGTGCCGGGTAGGATGACTATGCCATTTTTATGAGTTCCAGTCACACCGTTGGTCCCCGCATGGTCGGTACTGTCCAGAGTTGGTGCTCGTAAGTCCTACGACATGTGGGCTGGGTACCAATCGAGTGGACCTCTTTGTCTAGTATCGTCAGGGGAAAGGCATTGGTCGGGTACTTACCTCGGGTATGTGATATACCGCGAGTCGTGGATGACACGGAAGTTTCCCAGATCTCGTCGGTCCAGCCTACTACCTCTATAGAGTGTAAACTATTCGAATAGTCGTGTCCACGGTCAAGGACAGTTGGGTAATCCTGCTTAAACTATGTCTTGATATTTCCGCATAAACCAAGTGTGTGTAGCGTGAGTATGTGTGTGTGGTGATGAGAAAGGTGTTGCTATGATAGCAATGATATGACCAAGTTCGGAGACTTGGCATATAGGGTGAACCTCGATGGTTCAGCCCTCAACCTATTTGTTGATATCTGTAACCTGTTCTTCAAGAGTAATTCTTTAAATTGATGCATCAACAATGATCATTCCACCTCGATGAGTTATACTAGAAATGCATGATATTGTTATCCTTCAGTTTCATTGTTCATATCATGGGTTGTTTGCGAGTACATTCCAAGTACTCATTGGCTTGCCACTGGTTATGTTATTGACCAGACACGGAAGGACCGGAGTTTGGAGATGAGTACGTCTTCGGCGACACCCCTGCGAACTAGGACGCTTCCGAGTCAGAATGCCTGTCGGTATAGGCTTGATGGCATGGCACCCGCTTAGCCCCTTTGTTTTCCGCTATTAGAGTATTTGTGTGATTTGGCCTTAGGCCCTGTGTTGTGAACTTGACGCTTCGGTCAGATGATGTAATAATCGGTACTTGGATGTAAGACTCTTTATTCAGTATCTGTGTTCGGTGAGCATTGATCTCTGGGATCACTGAGCACGGCGATTCTCGACTAGTAAGTCGGGGTCCCCATAGAGCTGGTATCAGAGCCATCCTGACTATAGGAAGCCTTAGGTAGCATGGGCGATAGCCAGACAATTAGTGCACCTAGATTGACCCGAGAACCACACCCACTATATATTTCTAACCCTCTCCTCTACACCTTGTAGATGGCCGCCGTACCAGAGACGCTTCTGGAAACGGGCTTTCCTCTCCTTTTGAGTGATAGCCTCGAGAAGTGTCAAGTGCGTCGCACGCCCATCTTTCTCTACCACGAACACTGGGTCAACGCCGACACCAAGGAGTATCACGTGGACGTGATAGTGAAGGCTAATGACTCCGCAACTAGCTGGTTCTTTGAAGGGCCACAAATGGAGGATCTGATGTTGGCTGTGGAGACTGCAGCACGAGAGGCACTCATGCGACTCCGCGACATCCTTCCTGAGATGGCGAACGAACCCGCTACTCGTCACTTACCTTTTGTTCAGGATAAGATAGACGGAAGCTGGACACTCAACCCCTCATCTGAGGACATGATGCCATTAAGTTTTCAGACCTACTTCAGCCTCTCCTCAGACACCTTGACGAATCTTTTGATCAAGGAGTCAACTAGGATTCGCCAAGAGCTGCACCAAGTTAAGGACCTACTTCGTATGGAGAAGATGAAGAACAACAAGGTGAAGAAAGAAGGAGCACCTGTGATATCACCTGGCTTTGCTTTCCGAGGAGGAATACCCCCGCTTCAGGCGGTTCCTCTTCAGAGTCGACGCATAACCGCAGAAGAGTACACCGAGCTTTTCGCTACCTCACCAACCAAGAGACCTCGAGATTGTCTACTTCCTTCCCCTACCCCTTTGAGGAAGGGAAGCACTAATGAAGATGAAGACAGAGATGAAGATGAAGACGAAGATCCCACACAGCCGGCTTATGAGACCGCGTAGCAGCGTAGGATGTACCGAACGTAGGAGTTCTTGTATCAGGATTTTATGACCCGGATGTTGTATGAACCTGTTGAATGCAAGTCGCATTCTGCCTTGAGCAGCTTGTGAGCGACTGCATCGCTTGCTTTTAAATTTATGCAGTAGTTCTTTCAAAAACCTTTGTCATAAAACCTTGCACACTAGCACACACCAAACCCCCCTCTTTACTAGAACGTCATCCCTTTCGAGTGCAACCGGTTCAGCAGAATTTGACCTGTCTACTCCCCTAACAGGATGGTGAATGCAACTCGCAACAACACTTTCGGCAACCCCGGCTGTGCCTCTTCGGGACAGCAGCAGGGAACCGGAGGGGAAGCTCAAGCTGGAGATCACCATGTGCAGCAAGACGATGTTCCTCCGCCGCCGCATCCACCTGAAAGCTTGACAATGGCTCAGTTCCTTCAAGCTCTTCGGGAGGAGTGTCAAGCCAACAATGCTGCTACCCGGCAGCTGGCTCAAACTTTGGTGAACCACCCGCCGCAGAACGGGAATGGCAACGGTCGCTCAACTCTCTCTGAGTTTATGCGGACTACGCCGCCCATATTCACGGAGACGACTGAGCCCTTGGATGCCGATGATTGGATCCGCACTATCGAAGACCTTCTCGCGTTGGTCAAGTGCACTGACGACAACGAGAAAGTTCTCTATGCAACCCACTGTCTCGGAGGCACAGCCAGAGCTTGGTGGGATGGATTCAGATCATGCGAGCCGGGCAAGTCATCACTTGGGCCGTGTTCAAGGATGGATTCTGCGCCGCTCACATTCCTCCGGGGATGATGACCTTTAATAAGCGGGAATTCTGAGCCTTAAGGCAAGGCAGTGGATCAGTCAAGGAATATTTGCAGAAGTTCAACCTTCTATCAAGGTATGCACCTAAAGATGTCAGCACTAAGGCTGCCAAAGTGGAGCGCTTTATGGAAGGACTGCAGCAGTCACTCCAGTATCAACTGGTTGTTTGTGAATGTTGGACCTTCAGTGACCTGGTTAATAAGGCTCTTATGTTGGAAGACAAGCGTCGTGCAATGGACGATACCCGTAAGCGCAAGCTAATAAGTAGTGGAGGACCGATCAACTCGAAACCACGACCATGGCAGTTAGCCCCGGCAAGACCCAACTATCAGCAGCAGCAGTACAAGCACCCAACATTTCGCCAGAATTACCAACCTCAGCAAGTCAGCGTCAAGCCAGCAAGCACTCCGCCAAACAACGGTGGGAGCAAGACCAATCTTCTAGTGCAAGTTACCTGTTTCGGGTGTGGACAACCAGGGCACTATTCCAGGCAGTGCCCCATTAAGAAACCCGATGTTCCGCGCCCCAATGCGCCAAATCCAAGCCAAGGAGCACCAGGCAGGAACCAGGCTCCCCGCAATCAGTAGTATCACAGCAAGGGGCGGATTAATCATATTTCTGCGGAAGAGGCACAAGAATATCCGAACTGCATTCTGGGTACGTTCCTCGTCAACTCTACCCCAGCAACAGTATTGTTTGATTATGGTGCTTCACATTACTTTGTTACGCAAAAGTTTGCGGAAAAGTGTGGTCTAGAACCTACCTTGCTTGGTGGGCATATGGCAATTCAAACCCAGGAGCAGTTTTGAGAACCAACCTAGGGTGTAGAAAGGTTGGGGTAGTTATCAATGGGACTAGCTTCTCAGCGGATCTCATTGTGCTTAAGTCGCAAGGCCTAGAAGTAATCCTCGGTATGGACTGGTTGGCCAAGCATCAGAGTATCTTGGACTGTGCTAAGAGGGCCATTACCATGACAAGTGACCAAGGGGTCAAAGTCAAGTATTTCTCTGAGACAATACCCACTCGAGTGCCGCCAGTTAACAGTCTACCAGAGGAAGGACTCGACCGAGTCCCAATAGTCTGTGAGTACCCGGATGTCTTTCCTGATGAGCTACCAGGGATGCCTCCTGACCGAGACATCGAGTTCATCATCGAACTCATGCCTGGATCAAGGCCTATCTATAAGAAGCCTTACATGATGGGATCCGTAGAGCTAGCGGATTTGAAGAAGCAACTGGATGAGCAACTCAGGAAAGCGTTTATTCATCCTAGTGCGTCACCTTGGGGATCACCTGTTCTCTTCGTGTCCAATAAGGATGGGACAATCCGACTTTGCGTCGATTACCGTTCACTCAATGAGGTCACGATCAAGAACAAGTTCCACTCCCCAAGATTGAAGACTTGTTCGACCAGCTTAATGGAGCAAAGGTATTCTCCAAGATCGACCTCCGATCTGGATATTACCAACTAAAGATTCGACCTGAAGACATTCCGAAGACGACATTTGTGACCCGGTACGGTCTGTACGAATGCACTGTCATGTCCTTCAGATTGACAAATGCCCCAGCTTACTTCATGTACCTCATGAATAAGGTCTTCATGGAATATTTGGACAAGTTTGTCGTCGTATTCATTGACGAAATATTATTCTTTTCCAAGTCTGGAGAAGAGCATGAGCAACATTTGAGGTTAGTACTGGAAAAGCTTCGAGAGCACCAACTGTACGCCAAGTTCAGCAAATGCCAGTTTTGGCTGAACGAAGTTGGATTCCTAGGTCATACCATGACAGCAAGTGGATTGGCAGTTGATCCCTCTAAGATTACCACGGTAACCAACTGGGAATCGCCAATCGACGTGAAGGAAGTCAGGAGCTTCCTCGGACTCACAGGGTACTACCGCAAGTTCGTAGAAGGATTCTCCCGCATCGCGCGACCTATGACTCAGCTCTTGAATAAAGGTAAGAAGTTCGAATGGACGCCAAAATGTGAGGCAAGCTTCCAAGAGTTTAAGAAGAGGCTAACCACCACCCCGGTATTGGCCACTCCAGATATCAGCAAGGAGTTCGTGATATATTGCGATGCCTCAAGGACCGGGCTAGGTGGGGTTCTAATGCAGGATGGCAGGGTTGTGGCATACTTGTCGCGGCAACTGTGCCCGCATGAGGAGAATTATGCCACCCATGATCTCGAGTTGGCAGCAGTAGTGCATGCCCTGAAGATATGGCGACATTACCTTCTGGGGAAGCGATGTGAAATATACACCGACCACAAGAGTATGACGTATATTTTCACCCAAAGGGAATTGAATATGAGGCAACAGAGATGGTTGGAGTTAATCAAAGACTAGGACCTCAACATTCAATATCACCCCGGTAAGGCAAATGTGGTGGCCGATGTCTTAAGTTGGAAGACCACCACCTTAAACGTCATGCTTAAGGAAAGGCAGCTCGCCTTATACGAAGAATTGGAGAACTTCGGATTGGAACTAGTGGAACCAGGATTCCTAGATAATCTCGAACTCAAACCAACGCTGGAAGACGACATCAAGGAGGCCCAGAAGGGTCACAAGAGTATCGAAGGTATCAAGAAGAAGATTCCAGAAGGCAAGGCCCCAGGATTCTTGGAGGATGATCAAGGAGTGGTTTGGTTTGGGAAACATTTATGCGTACCCAACAAGGCCAAACTCAAGGAACTCATCCTACGGGAAGCTCATGATACACCCTACTCCATTCACCCCGGTGGTACCAAGATGTATCAAGATCTCCGAGAAAGATTCTCGTGGCACGGCATGAAGAGGTAAATCGCGTCGTATGTGGCCAAGTGTGATGTGTGTCAGGACTGCTACAACCTCTCCAGGTGCCGAAATGGAAGTGGGACAAGGTAGGGATGGATTTCGTTACCGGTCTACGAAGGTCTAGCAAGGGCCGTAACTCGATATGGGTTATTGTCGACCATCGGACCAAGGTGGACCATTTCATCCCTGTCAACACCACATATGACGGGAACAAGTTGGCTAGTCTCTATATCAAGCACATAGTAAGCCTTCATGGAGTTCCCAAGGAGATTGTATCTGACTGAGGCACGCAGTTCACCTCGAGGTTTTGGAGGAAACTTCAGGAAGCCCTCGGTACCATGCTCTCTTTCAGCACCGCCTTCCACCCGCAGACGGGAGGACAGACGGAAAGGGTGAATGAGTTGCTCAAAGATATGGTCCGCGCATGTGTCCTAGCGCATGGAGCCAAATGGGAAGATTGTCTGAAGTTCGCTGAGTTTTCATACAAGAACAGCTACCAGTCTAGTCTCAAGATGGCCCCGTTCGAAGTGTTGAACGGACGGAAATGCCGCACCCCGCTCAACTGGTCAGAAATCGGAGACGGGCTGATTTTCGGACCAAAAGTTTTGCACCAGGCAGAAGAGAAGGTGCAACTAGTCCAAGAAAATCTAAAGGCAGCCAAGTCGCGACAAAAGAGTTATGCGGACTCTCGCCGCAGGAATGTGGAGTTCATTCCCGGAGATCTGGTGTACCTCCAAGTCACACCTCTTAAGGGAACCAAGCGTTCCCATGTTATGGGGAAGCTCGCTCCAAGGTTCATTGGGCCATTCAAGATCATGGCAAGGCGTGGAGAGGTTGCTTATCAACTGGAATTACCTCCGGAACTTTCGGGTGTGCACAACGTTTTCCACGTGTCACAGCTTCGGAAGTGTCTCCAGACGCCAAGTCGTTCCGATCCTTATAAGGACATTGATCGTCAGGCCATTGACCTTCAGTCTGATCTCACCTATCGTGAGAGGCCAATCCGCATTCTGGATGAAGTAAAGCGATGCACTCGAAGCCGCATGATACGTCTCAAACGTATCTATAATTTTTGGATGTTTTATGAACCTTTTATATCTTTTTTGGGACTAACTTATTAATTCAGTGCCAAGTGCCAGTTCCTGTTTTTTCTGTGTTTTTGGCTCTTTTTAGATCTGATTTTGGAATGAGGTCCAAACAGAAAAAAATCCCCAAAATGATTTTTTCCCGAACGGAAGAAGATCACGGGGCTTGTGGGCCAAGCGAGGAGGGCTGCAGGGAGCCCACAAGCCCCCACTCCGCCACCAGGGGAGACGGCGGTGGGCAGGCTTGTTGCCTCCCTGGCGCCCCCCTGACCTAGATATTGCGCCTATATAATCCCTAAAAATCAGAAAAAAATTAGGGGAGCCATGAAAATACTTTTCCGCCGCCGCAAGCTTCCGTTTCCGCGAGATCTCATCTGGAGACCCTTCCCGGCGCCCTGCCGGAGGGGGCTTTGGAGTTGGAGGGCTTCTTCATCATCATCATCGCCCCTCCAATGACTCGTGAGTAGTCCACTTCGGACCTACGGGTTCGTAGTTAGTAGCTAGATGGCTTCTTCTCTCTCTTGGATCTTCAATACAAAGTTCTCCATGATCTTCATGGAGATCTATCCGATGTAATCTTCTTTGGCGGTGTGTTTGTCGAGATCTGATGAATTGTGGATTTGTGATCAGATTATCTATGATATATATTAGAGTCTTTGCTGATTTCTTATATGCATGATTTGATATCCTTGTAAGTCTCTCCGAGTCTTTGGTTTTGTTTGGCCAACTAGATCTATGATTCTTGCAATGCGAGAAGTGCCTGGTTTTGGGTTCTTACCATGTGGTGACCTTTCCCAGTGATAGTAGGGGCAGCAAGGCACACATTGAGTAGTTTCCATCAAGGGTAACAAGGTGGGCTCTCTCGTTGATATGAGATTGTCCATCTACATCATGTCATCTTGCTTAAGGTGTTACTATGTTCTTTTGGACTTAATACACTAGATGCATGCTGGATAGCGATCGACGTGTGGAGTAATAGTAGTAGATGCAGAAAGTATCGGTCTACTTGTTTTGGACGTGATGCCTATAGATATAATCATTGCCATAGATGACGTCACGACTTTGCTCGGTTCTATCAATTGCTCGACAGTAATTTGTTCACCCACCGTCTACTTGCTTTCATGAGAGAAGCCACTAGTAAACACTACGGCCCCCGGGTCTATTCACATCTATCATTTACACCTCCGCTTTTACTTTGCTTTGTTACTTTGTTGCTTTCAGTTCTCACTTGGCGAACAATCTATAAGGGATTGACAACCCCTTCATAGCGTTGGGAGCAAGTTCTTTGTTTTTGTGCAGGCACTTGTGATACTCCTTCACTGGATCGATACCTTGGTTCTCAAAACTAAGGGAAATACTTACCACCGCTGCGCTACATCACCCTTTCCGCTTCGAGGGAACACCAACGCAAGGCTCCAAGGCCACGGGGAAATCCTTTGCATATTGGCCTAGGAAGTCCCTAAAGGTGTAGCCGTAGCAGAAGGATTCCGGGTGCCGTTGCTGAGGAGAATCAAGACAAGAACAGTCTCCTGTCAGCATGTGTTTCTGGCGCCGTTGGAAGGTCTTTTGTTGCAGTAGCAGAAGTATTTCTGGCGCCGTTGCCGGGGAGGAGAGATCTATCCAAGTAGGTCTCAGAAACTCATCTCCTGCATTTACTTTTTTGCAGTTGCCTCTCGTTTTCCTCTCCCCCACTTCACATTTGCCGTTTTCGTTTGCCTTTCTCCTTTGCCGTTTTCTTTTGCCCATTGCACTCTCTCTTCTTGCTCGTTTTTGTGTGAGATAGTCTATCAATGTCTAGACCCACCACTCCAAACGACACCCCTGAGAATGAAGTTCTCAATTTCAGGCGGAATGAGGAAGAAAATTTAAAGGACGCTTGGTACAGGATTTGCAATGCTCAAAGTAGATCTACTCGTAAGCAATCCACTACCGTTCTTCTTCGCAGTTTCTATGTTGGGATTTCTCCTTGGAATAGGTATATCCTTGACACCATTGTAGGCGGGAATTTTCTGGGGAGCCATACTGTTGACTCCAATAAAGCTATCATGAATTTGGTAGGCCCACCCCCGCTCGTGGTTAATGGAACCACCTTGACCTTGGAACACGTGATGCAAAGGCTTGACGCTATTGAAAACAAAATTGCCACAGTTGAACTTATTGAGGGTTTGGATAGAAAGATCCACAATCAAATTACTCAGTACGGATCCAAAGTGGGAATTTTTTTGAAAAATTTAAGGGAGAAGGAACTCATAGTTAATGATTCTTCTAGAATTGGCAAATTAGAAGATGTCATA
Organism: Hordeum vulgare subsp. vulgare; assembly: GCF_904849725.1. NCBI lineage: Eukaryota > Viridiplantae > Streptophyta > Magnoliopsida > Poales > Poaceae > Hordeum > Hordeum vulgare. The sequence continues at coordinate 291,820,034 of NC_058520.1, read as the reverse complement.
ACCAACTTGGGTTCTGCTTTTGCCGTTGTGCAAAATACTCCACATCTCACTCTCAAAAAGACCGTCAAGCCTGTTTTTGTTCCTAAAGCTAGTGGTGAGTCATCCAATAAAGATGAAGATCTTAAGATGATAAATGATCACACTACTTATGGTTTGAGCACCAAAGATGACTATACGTGATCCCATCACCTTTCGCCTAGCTAAGGGCGTTAAACAAAAGCGCTTGTTGGGAGGCAATCCAACGAATCTATCCTTTTTCTTTCTGTTTTGTGTTTTTCACACTTTCATAATTCTGTTATGATTGTGTTTTTTGTGTTTCTTTTTGCGTTTGTGCCAAGCAAAACCGTTATGATTAGTCTTGGGGATGATCGTTTGGTCATGCTAGAAAAGACAGAAACCTTCTGCTCACGAAAAGAATTTTCATTTTTTTCTGTAGGAGCTTTTTAGTTGATTCTTTTTTTTCTGATTGCTACGCAAATTCTTTAGACTGTCGTAATTTGTAAGAATTTTTGAAGTACCAGAGGTATAAGAAATATACAGATTGCTACAGACTGGTCTGCTGTTAACAGATTATGTTTTTGTTGTGTTGGTTGCTTATTTTGATGAAACTATGGATAGTCTCGGGGGGTATTAGCCATGGAAGATTGAAAATACAGTAACTCAGCATCAGCACAAGTAGAATTTAAGTTTTCTACAGTACCTAAGGAAGTGGTGGTTTGCATTCTCATACTAATGTTATTACGAGTTTCTGTTTAAGTTTCGTGTTGTGAAGTTTTCAAGTTTTGGGTGAAGTTCTTTTGGACAAAGAGATAAAGAATGGCAAGAGCTCAAGCTTGTGGATGCCCAAGGCACCCTGATATGTCTCAAATGTATCTATAATTTTTGATGGTTTCACGCTGTTATCTTGTCTTCTTTGTATGTTTTATGTACCTTTTTATATCTTTTTAGGGACTAACTTATTGACCGTCAAGCCTGTTTTTGTTCCTAAAGCTAGTGGTGAGTCATCCAATAAAGATGAAGATCTTAAGATGATAAATGATCACACTACTTATGGTTTGAGCACCAAAGATGACTATACGTGATTCCATCACCTTTCGCCTAGCTAAGGGCGTTAAACAAAAGCGCTTGTTGGGAGGCAATCCAACGACTCTATCCTTTTTCTTTCTGTTTTGTGTTTTCCACACTTTCATAATTCTGTTATGATTGTGTTTTTTGTGTTTCTTTTTGCGTTTGTGCCAAGCAAAACCGTTATGATTAGTCTTGGGGATGATCGTTTGGTCATGCTAGAAAAGACAGAAACCTTCTGCTCACGAAAAGAATTTTCATTTTTTCTGTAAGAGCTTTTTAGTTGATTCTTTTTTTGCTGATTGCTACGCAAATTCTTCAGACTGTCGTAATTTGTAAGAATTTTTGAAGTACCATAGGTATAAGAAATACATATATTGCTATAGACTGGTCTGCTGTTAACAGATTATGTTTTTGTTGCGTGGGTTGCTTATTTTGATGAAACTATGGATAGTCTCGGGGGGTATTAGCCATGGAAGATTGAAAATACAGTAACTCAACATCAGCACAAGTAGAATTTAAGTTTTCTATAGTACCTAAGGAAGTGGTGGTTTTCTTTCTCATACTAATATTATTACGAGTTTCTGTTTAAGTTTCGTGTTGTGAAGTTTTCAAGTTTTGGGTGAAGTTCTTTTGGACAAAGAGATAAAGAGTGGCAAGAGCTCAAGCTTGGGGATGCCCAAGGCACCCTGATATGTCTCAAACGTATCTATAATTTTTGATGGTTTCACGTTGTTATCTTGTCTTCTTTGTATGTTTTATGTACCTTTTTATATATTTTTAGGGACTAACTTATTGATTCAGTGCCAAGTGCCAGTTCCTGTTTTTCCGTGTTTTTGATTCTTTTCAGATCTGATTTTGGAACGGAGTCCAAACGGAAGAAATACCCCGAAATGATTTTTTCCCGAACGGAAGAAGTCCACGGAACCTTTGGGCCAAGCCAGGTGGGCCCCAGGGAGCCCACAAGCTCCCACCCCGCCACTATGGGGGGAGGCGGCAGTGCGCAAGCTTGTGGCTTCCCTGGCCGCCTCCTGACCTAGTTCTTGCGCCTATATATTCCCAAATATTCCGCAAAAAAATCAGGGGAGCCTCGAAAATACTTTTCTGCCGCCGCAAGCTTCCGTTTCCGCGAGATCTCATCTGGAGACCCTTCCCGGCGTCGTGCCGAAGGGGACTTTGGAGGTGGAGGGCTTCTTCATCATCATCATCGCCCCTCCAATGACTCGTAAGTAGTTCACTTCAGACCTACGGGTCCGTAGTTAGTAGCTAGATGGCTTCTTCTCTCTATTGGATCTTCAATACAAAGTTCTCCATGATCTTCATGGAGATCTATCCGATGTAATCTTCTTTGGCGGTGTGTTTGTCAAGATCCGATGAATTGTGGACTTGTGATCAGATTATCTATGATATATATTTGAGTCTTTGTTGATTTCTTTTATGCATGATTTGATATCCTTGTAAGTCTCTCCGAGTCTTGGGTTTTGTTTGGCCAACTAGATCTATGATTCTTGCAATGAGATAAGTGCTTGGTTTCGGGTTCTGCAATGTGGTGACCTTTCCAAGTGACAGTAGGGGCAGCAAGGCACACATCAAGTAGTTGCCATCAAGGGTAAAAATATGGGGTTTTTATCATTGGTTTGATATTATCCCTCTACATCATGTCATCTTGCTTAAGGCGTTACTCTGTTCTTATGGACTTAATACACTAGATGCATGCTGGATAGCGGTCGACGTGTGGAGTAATGGTAGTAGATGCAGACAGTGTCGGTCTACTTGTTTCGGACGTGATGCCTATAGAAATAATCATTGCATATATATCATCACGACTCTGCACAGTTCTATCAATTGCTCGACAGTAATTTGTTCACCCACCGTCTACTTGCTTTCATGAGAGAAGCCACTAGTAAACACTACGGCCCCCGGGTCTATTCACATCCATCATTTACAACTCCGCTTTTACTTTGCTTTGTTACTTTTTTACTTTCAGTTCTCACTTGGCAAACAATCTATAAGGGATTGACAACCCCTTCATAGCGTTGGGTGCAAGCTTTTGCGTTTGTGCAGGATCTTGAGATACTCTTCCGCCGGATTGATACCTTGGTTCTCAAACTGAGGGAAATACTTACCACCGCTACGCTACATCACCCTTTCCGCTTCGAGGGAACACCAACGCAAGGCTCCAAGGCCACAGGGGAAATCCTTCGCATACTTGCCTAGGAAGTCCCTTAAGGCATAGCCGCAGCAGAAAGATCAAGCCAAGTATTCTCCCGTCGACGTGCATATTTCTGGTGCCATTGCTAGGGATACCCAGCAAACGTCAGAAGTATTTATGGCGCCATTGGAAGGTATTTTGTTGCAGTAGCAGAAGTATTTCTGGCGCCGTTGCCGGGGAGGAGAAATCAAGATCTATCCAAGTAGGTCTCACAAACTCTTCTCTTGCATTTACTTTTGTTGCCAGTTGCTTCTCGTTTTCCTCTCCCCCACTTCACATTTGTCGTTTTCATTCGCCCTTCTCCTTTGCTGTTTTCTTTTGCCTCTTTTCATTCGCCCTTTTCTCTCGCTTGCTTTCTGTTCGCTTGTGTGCCATGTGCCCTCAATATGCTTGCATCTTCGCTTGCTTAAAATCTAGTGCTATGGATCCTCATCCACTTGCTAGTCTCTTTAAGAGACCCACTCGTGTGGAACAAATTGCTATTGAGTTGAGGGAAATTGCCTATTTCTTTGGAGTTTTGCGTAAGATGCGTGAATCTGAAAATTGTGAGGAATAAATTCATGAATTGATTCACGAGGGCTCCTTCGATGAAAAGCATGATTGCAATGATTTCACTACAAATCTATTAGTGAAAATCATGCTAAAATTATGCAAAACCCTAAGCTTGGGGATGCTAGTTTTGCTTTGCCCACTACTTGTTGCAATAATCATGATTGGGGTGATGATCTTTCTTATGATCTTGAAAATGTGTTCAAACCTCACGATGAATATGATATTTGCAACAATACTGAAAGTGGGATTGGAGAAGTCATGACTTTATTTGATGATAATCCCACTATTTTTGAAGAGCGTCAACTTTGCATGCATGTGGATCATGAAAAGAATATCTTATGGGATAGCTATATTGTTGAATTTGAATATGATCCCACATGTAATTGCTATGAGAGAGGAAAATATTTTGGTAGAAACTTTCATGTTACCAAATTACCTCTCGTTATGTTGAGATTGCTATTGTCTTTTCTTCTTCCTTGCATATGACAACTACTGGTTGTCTTGACAATCTATTTTCCTATAAAATGCCTATGCATAGGAAGTATGTTAGACTTAGATGTGATTTTCACATGCTTTGCGATGCTCTCGTTGTGCTTCAATTCTTGTCTTTTGTGAGAGCATCAATGAATGCCTAGCTAAGGGCGTTAAATAAAAGCGCTTGTTGGGAGGCAACCCAACGAATCTATCCTTTTTCTTTCTGTTTTCTGTTTTCCACACTTTCATAATTCAGTTATGATTGTGTTTTTTGTGTTTCTTTTTGCGTTTGTGCCAAGCAAAACCGTTATGATTAGTCTTGAGGATGATCATTTGGTCATGCTGGGAATGACAGAAACTTTCTGCTCACGAATAGAATTTTCATTTTTTTTCTGTAAGATATTTTGAGTTGATTCTTTTTGCTGCTGATTTCTACGCAAATGCTTCAGATTTTAGTAAATTTTCAGAACTTTTGAAGTAACACAGGTATACTAAACATACAGATTGCTACAGACTGGTCTGTTGTTAACAGATTCTGTTTTTGTTGTGTTGATTGCTTATTTTGATGAAACTGTGGATAGTATCGGGGGGTATTAGCCATGGAAGATTGAAAGTACAGTAACCCAACATCAGCACAAGTAGAATATGAGTTTGCTACAGTACCTAAGGAAGTGGTGGTTTGCTTTCCCGTACTAATGTTATCACGAGTTTTTGTTTAAGTTTCGTGTTGTGAAGTTTTCAAGTTTTGGGTGAAGTTCTTACGGACAAAGAGATAAAGAGTGGCAAGAGCCCAAGCTTGGGTATTCCCAAGGCACCCCAAGATATTCAAGAATATCGTAAAAGCCTAAGCTTGGGGATGCCCCGGGAAGGCATCCCCTCTCTCGTCTTCAATCCATCGGTAACGTTACTTGGGGCTATATTTTTATTCACCACATGTTATGTGTTTTTGCTTGGAGCGTCTTGTATCGTAGGAGTATTTTATTTTTGTTGTGTCACAATCATCCTTGCTGAACACCTAGAGAGAGAGACATGCACACACCGTTATTTTGTCGAGCTTCACTTATATCTTTTGGTAGACAATTCAGCTCACATGTGCTTCACTTATATCTTTTTAGCTAGATACTTTTGCTCTATGTGCTTCACTTATACCTTTTAGAGCGCAGCGGTGCGTGGCTTGGTAGTTGATCTATGCTTTGAAAGTAGTCTCAAAAGGGGTAGTTATCCAAAGGGATACGAAAACTTCCACCTTCATGTGCATTGAATAGTTAGAGAAGTTTGATTCATCTCAATAAGTTTTGAGTTGTGGTTATGGTAATATTGAAGTCATGCTAGTAAGGTGTTGTGGATCTAGAAATACTTGTGTTGAAGTTAGTGATTCCCGTAGCATGCACGTATGGTGAACCGCTATGTGATGAAGTCTGAGCATGATTAGTATATTGATTGTCATCCTTTGCATGGCAGTCGGGGTCGCGCGATGGTTTATACCTACCAACCCTTCCCCTAGGAGTATGCGTTGAATGCTTTGTTTCGATTACTAATAAAACTTTTACAACAAGTATATGAGTTCTTCATGACTAATGTTGAGTCCATGGTTTAGATGCACTTTCACCTTCCACCATCATTATCTTCTTAGTGCTGTGCAACTTTCGCCGGTGCACAAAACCCACCATTAGCCTCCCTCAAAACAGCTACCATACCTACCTTTTATGGCTTTTTCAAAGTCATTCCGAGATATATTGCCATGAAACTACCACCATGATATGTGCCACCACGTCTACATTGCCTTTGCACGATCGTAAGATAGCTAGCATGATGTTTCCATTGATGTCTATGCCATGCTAGATCATTGCCACGGTACACTGCCGAAGGCAGTCCATATAGAATCATAATTGCTCTAAGTTTTGAGTTGAAAGTGTGATGATCATCATTATTGGAGCATTGTCCCATGTGAGGAAATAAAATAGGCCAAAGAAGCCCATAAAAAATAGGCCAAAAAGCCCACCAAAATAAAAAAAAATGAGAGAAAAAGTGAGAAGGGACAATGCTACCACTTTTCCACACTTGTGCATATTAAGCACCATGATCTTCATGATTGAGACTCTCTTGTTTTGTCACCACCATATAGCTAGTGGGAAATTTTCATTATATAACTTGGCTTGTATATTCCAATGACAGGCTTCCTCAAAATTGGCTTAGGTCTTCGTGAGAAAGCAAGTTGGATGCACACCCACTAGTTTTCTTTAAGAGCTTTCACATACTCGTAGCTCTAGTGCATCATTTGTATGGAAATCCCTACTCATTCACATTGATATCTATTGATGAGCATCTCCATAGCTCATTGATATGCCTAGTTAATGTGACTATCTTCTCCTTGTTTTGTCTTGCAACCATCAATAGTGCTATAACCATGGCTCACGCTCATGTATTGCGTGAGAGTTGAAAAGGTTTGAGGAAGTAAAGGTGTGAAACAATTACTTGGCCAATACCGGGGTTGTGCATGATTTAAATTCATTGTGCAATGATGATAGAGCATAGCCAGACTATATGCTTTTGTATGGATAACTTTCTTTTGGCCTTGTTATTTTGAAAGTTCATGATTACCCTGCTAGTTTGCTTGAATTATTATTGTTCCCACGTCAATAGCAAACTATTGTTTTGAATCTAATGGATCTGAACATTCACGTCACATAAGAGGAGTTACAAAGGACATCTATGCTAGGTAGCATGAAAGCATCAAAAATTCATTCTTTATCACTTCCCTACTCGAGGACGAACAGGAGTTAAGCTTGGGGATGCTTGATACGTCTCAAACGTATCTATAATTTTTGATGGTTTCATGGTGTTATCTTGTCATGTTTGGATGTTTTATGTAGCTTTTATATCTTTTTTGGGACTAACTTATTAATTCAGTGCCAAGTGCCAGTTCCTGTTTTTTCTGTGTTTTTGCCTCTTTTCAGATCTGATTTTGGAACGGAGTCCAAACGGAATAAAATCCCCGAAATGATTTTTTCCCAAACGAAAGAAGATCAGGGGGCCTCTGGGCCAAGCCAGGAGGGCTGCAGGGAGCCCACAAGCCCCCACTCCGCCACCAGGGGGGAGGCGGCGGTAGGCAGGCTTGTGGCCTCCCTGGCGCCCCCCTGACCTAGATCTTGCGCCTATATATTCAATAAAAATCAGAAACAAATCAGGGGATCCTCGGAAAAACTTTTCCGCCGCCGCAAGCTTCCGTTTCCACGAGATCTCATTTGGAGACCCTTCCCGGCACCCTGCCGGAGGGGACTTTGGAGTTGGAGGGCTTCTTCATCATCATCATCGCCCCTCCAATGACCCGTGAGTAGTTCACTTCACACCTACGGGTCCGTAGTTAGTAGCTAGATGGCTTCTTCTCTCTCTTGAATCTTCAATACAAAGTTCTCCATGATCTTCATGGAGAACTATCCGATGTAATCTTCTTTGGCGGTGTGTTTGTCGAGATCCGATGAATTCTGGATTTGTGATCAGATTATCTATGATATATATTTGAGTCTTTGCTGATTTCTTATAAGCATGATTTGATATCCTCATAAGTCTCTCCGAGTCTTGGGTTTTGTTTGGCCAACTAGATCTATGATTCTTGCAATGGGAGAAGTGCTTGGTTTTGGGTTCTTACCATGTGGTGACCTTTCCCGGTGACAGTAGGGTCAGCAAGGCAGACATTGAGTAGTTGCCATCAAGGGTAACAGGGTGGGCTCTGTCGTTGATATGAGATTGTCCATCTACATTATGTCATCTTGCTTAAGGCGTTACTCTGTTCTTTTGGACTTAATACATTAGATGCATGCTGGATAGCGGTCGACGTGTGGAGTAATAGTAGTAGATGCAGAAAGTATCAGTCTACTTGTTTTGGATGTGATGCCTATAGATATAATCATTGCCATAGTTGACGTCACGACTTTGCGCGGTTCTATCAATTGCTCGACAGTAATTTGTTCACCCACCGTCTACTTGCTTTCATGAGAGAAGCCACTAGTAAACACTACGGCCCCTGGGTCTATTCACATCTATCATTTACACCTTCGCTTTTACTTTGCTTTGTTACTTTGTTGCTTTCAGTTCTCACTTGGCAAACAATCTATAAGGGATCGACAACCCCTTCATAGCGTTTGGAGCAGGTTCTTTGTGTTTGTGCAGGCACTTGTGATACTCCTTCACTGGATTGATACCTTGGTTCTCAAAACTGAGGGAAATACTTACCACCGCTACGCTACATCACCCTTTCCCCTTCGATGGAACACCAATGCAAGTCTCCAAGGCCACGGCGAAATCCTTTGCCTATTTGCCTAGGAAGTCCCTAAAGGCGTAGCCATAGCAGAAGGATTCCTGGTGCCGTTGCTGAGGAGAATCAAGACAAGAACAGTCTCCCGTCAGCACGTGTTTCTGGCGTCGTTGGAAGGTCTTTTGTTGCAGTAGCACCACACCATAAAGTATTTCAAGGTTCAGTGGAGCAACCACACCGAAACTGAAGCTACATGGGAGCGTGAAGACTATCTCCGATCTGAGTTTCCAGACCTTTTTAGCACCTAGCTTAGGAATCTCGGGGACGAGATTCTTGTAAGGGGGATAGGTCTGTCACACCCGGTTTTTTCTATCACTTGTCTTTATTGTAAAATTCTGAGCTTGTTAAAACTTTTTCAAAACTAATGTTGTGAGTGCCATGATTGACATTGTATGCATGTATGCTTGATCGTGTGAGGTTTTGAAACCCTAAATTGCTTTGGTGTTTTATTGATTTCCAAAAACCTTTGATAACCATAGTAAACCACCTTGAGTTGCACTACATGTCTTTCATAGCAAGTAGTGCTACTACTCATATTTGGTAATCTGATTTTTACCTCACTTTATATTTAAAAACCACAAAAATAATAATTTTCGTGAGTATTTTCCTAATTAAATAACATGTCCATTTCTAAGGTCAGAATTGGTATTCCAACATGGAAAAATACTTTTCTGCGTCGGAAAAATCTGATTAAATTTAGAGATGATCAGAAGGACATATATTTTCCATACATAGGATTTTAAACCCCATTTTATATTATATTTATTGACTAAAACTATAAAAGCTATTTCTGTCTGTTTTGGCATTTTGAGATATTTCCAAAGGAAATATTCTCAATAAATTCCTAGAAAATTCCAGTGATGTCCCTAAGCCTTGTTTCGTGTCCACATAAAGTTTCATCTTGATCAAAGGTGGATAAGGACCCCAAATAACCAAAAACCTTGTCTGTCCACAATCAAGTTAGAGCAACTCTACATAGCAAAGTTTGTCCAATGAGGCTAAAACTTTGCAGGAGTTCCTAATACCTCAAATGAGGGTTCTACACCAAAAATGGGATTTGTGGGACTTAGTTTGCCCACACTCCCTTTGGAAGGAACAGATCTGGTCATATTGGAGTGATTTCAAGTTTACAAAGCTAAACTTGTCCATTGGAGCTCAAATTTGGTGGAACTCCATGGTTTATCACCAAAACCAAACCTGTTAAGTCTCAGCACCAGCGGTGGGGTGCAACCCCCTGTGACCACTGTCGAATGCCTTCTGACAGATAGGAAAAAGCCACCTTAGCCATAGCTAAACCAAACTCCTTTGCTTCAAACTCTAAGATTAAGCAGCCAGCACCTGTATCTAACCCCAGTCAACTGGCCCCTCACTGGTTCAAAGTGGAAAGGCCAAAAACCCCAATTTAGACCTCACTTCATGACTGACAGCACCAGTATTTCTTGCCTCCTTTGACCAGCCGAAGCTCCCACTAAAACCAAACGGCTAGCCACACCCCCAGCATGCCGTGGCATGCCAAAACTGCGCTCTGGGCGCGCTACAAGGTGTCACCGAGGTGGGGGCGACGCCCTCGGCCAGTTCCAGCCTCCCCCGAGATGTCCAACCTCCTCCCCGACAGCCCCTATGCGTCGGGCAAGCCCCAGGGCCCCTCCTCTTTCGCGCTAGAGCTCACGCGACACGTGCCTGCGCGCTCCAGATTCGGCCAAACTTGCGTGGCCACGAATGCACGGCTCTTCTCTCTCTCTCTCTCTGCAGCAGACGGTTCGGGCAGTCCAATACCACGTCCTGAGACCGTGGTTTCAACCCCAACGTCTCTCTGCACCCCCATGCACGCCACGTTGAGTCACCGGCGCTCCCGAGTCTGCTCACCGTCGCTGGCCTATAAATAGCCCTCCCCCTCACTCCAGCACCCCTCAGATAGCTTCGCCACATCCACTAGCACCTCCCTAGCCACCCCAGCAACCCAGCAGAGCCCCGGTGCTCGAGATCGACCGAGGCCCCTCCGCCTCGGATCTCTGGTCGATCTCCGGCTACACGACGGCTCCTGCACCCCTCGACCCACCAAACTGACCCCCTTTACCCCAGGAAGCTTTCCCCTAACTCGCCCGAGCTTTTGCGTGTCTCTAGCCACCCCTCGACCACTTCCCTAAACCCCTCCGCCACGGCATCCTCGTCGCCGGCGAACCCCTGCCTCCCCGTTGTTGTTTCGACCACCAGCAGGTAGGCGACGGTCAGGCGAACCCATTCCCGTGTTCATTGGAGCTTGAGCATGTTGGCAACCTCATCGGCGTCCTCCTCCTCCTCTCTAGCTGGAGGTAGGAGACGACCCCGACAGGTGTGCCCCACCTGTCGGTGGCCCAGCCTCCTCCCCCGCACTGGCCTGGGCCACTGACCGCAGGGCCCCGCGCGTCAGGTTCAAACCTGACGGCGCGCGCGCCTCGGCAGGCCGTCGGCTGGCCATGGGCCAGCCCAGCTCTGGGCCGAGCCAGGCTAGGAGCTGGCCTATTATTCTTTTATTTTTAAACCTGGATTTCTAAGATTTTTATAAAAACATTTAACCAGTATAAAAATATAATTCTACCACTGTTATTCTTCTAAAAATGTGTAGTATTTAATGATATGCTTAGATGAATTTTTCCAGCAACTAATCTATTTTACAATATTAAAAAGGGCTAAAATGGAATAGTTTAGCTTCCGCTTGGTTGTTTTCAAAAATATTCCTTCAAGGAAAATTAAGGCAAGTATTTTTAAAATGATATCTTAGATTTTTCAGTAATAGGGAACATTTTTAAAATGACTTTGTTGACTGTTTATGTGTGAGCTATTCCTTATTATTGTTTTATCAACGATAGAAAACCCATGTGACGAGGGAATCGGAGCGGAAGACCTCGAAGACCCCGGATACTTAGCTGACCAAGGCAAGGAGCCCTTTGACCATGACTGAGCATATGTTACTTTGCATGTTATAATAGCAAGTATTCCCGTTGCATATGATCATAAGTGTCGGTAATCATTTGATATGATTTTACCGAAGGCTCCCCCGGAGTACATGCATTGAGCTTGACTCTACCCTCAGGGTCATGCTAACGCCATGTTGACAAGTAAAAGTAGCAGTAGTTCAATCATGAGCATGATGTTGTCATAAAGCAAGAGTTTATGAAAACCCCGTCGGGTGCCACTAATGCCCGAGGGTGATGATGAGTTAGGTGGTCACTTTTGGTGAAGTGATGCACCCGGTATTTGTGTGAGTAAGGTTTCGAAAATGGGATTAGATTTATGATGTGTCAACCGTCCCAACCTTACTAGTACGACCACGTTACCCCTTATGGGACGGGGCTATGTAAATTACTCTGGTCGGTGCTAGCAATGAGCCACATTACTAGTGGTGGGAGTGATATGTGGGTAGGACGACTATGCCATTTTGATAAGTTCCAGTCACACCGTTGGTCCCCGCATGGTCGGTACTGTCCAGAGTTTGTGCTCGTAAGACGTACGACATGTGGGCTGGGTACCAATCGAGTGGACCTCTTTGTCTAGTATCGTTAGGGGAAAGGCATTGGTCGGGTACTTACCTCGGGTATGTGATATACCGCGAGTCGTGGATGACACGGAAGTTTCTCGGATCTCGTGGGTCCTGCGTACTACCTCTGCAGAGTGTAAAATATTCGAATAGCCGTGTTCACGGTCAAGGACAGTTGGGTAATCCTGCTTAAACTACGTCCTGATGTTTCCGCATAAACCAAGTGTGTGTAGCGTGAGTATGTGTGTGTGGTGATGAGAAAGGTGTTGCTATGATAGGAATGATATGACCAAGTTCGAAGACTTGGCATATAGGGTGAACCCGGATGGTTCAACCCTCAACAAATTTGTTGATATCTGTAACCTGTTTTTCAAGAGTAATTCTTTAAATTGATGCATCAACAATGATCATTCCACCCCAATGAGTTATACTAGAAATGCATGATATTGCTATTCTTCACTTTCATTGTTCATATCACGGGCTGTTTGCGAGTACATTCAAAGTACTCATTGGCTTGCCACTGGTTATGTTATTGACTAGACATGGAAGGACCAGAGTTTGGAGATGAGTACGTCTTCGGAGACACCCTTGTGAACTAGGATGCTTCCGAGTCAGAATGCCTGTCAGTGTAGGCTTGATGGCATGGGCACCCGCTTAGCCCCTTTGTTTTCCGCTATTAGTGTATTCGTGTGATTTGGCCTTAGGCCCTGTCTTGTGAACTTGACCCTTCGGTCACATGATGTAATAATCGGTACTTGGATGTAAGACTCTTTATTCAATATCTGTGTTCGGTGAGCATTGATCTCTGGGATCACTGAGCACGGCAATTCTCGACTAGTAAGTAGGCGTCCCCACAAGAGGACACGAGCAACGAGGCACGACGCGGTGGCCCTATAGCTATGCAGAGGCGAGATAGAGGGGCGGAGAGGATCGACTGCTCACCGGGAGGCGTGACACTCCTGGATCAGAGGCTGGAGAGGATAGAGTCGACGCGCGCAGGTGAACAAACTTCGGCTTGCCGGAGGGGAAGAAGAAGCGGGCAACGACGCCAGCTTGATGTAGGGGTTCCCGGCGCGCCTCTACGCGGGAATGGATCCGCTTGGTCTTGGCGCAGCTGCTGGTGCCTGAGGCATCGACGGTGGAGTACCCTAGCGCGGCGGTAACGGCGAGCTCCTCTTGGCCATGGCGCTTGATCAGATCAGAACACACGAGGAAGGAGGGAGAAGAGGTGGCTGGCGGCGCTGGAGGAACCCTAGCGAGGGGGGTGCGGACGCTGATACTTTATAGCCCGGGGCGATGCTTCCCTCTACCAACCGTGGGCATGGCGGGGGCCTCGCCCTCTCTGTGAGGAGGAGATGGAAAGCGGCGAGGAAGAAGATGGGGAGGATAGGATGATAGGTGGGACCGAGCCTCTCCACCCTGGAAAGGAGGCGGGAGCGAGCGAGTTGTGGTCTGCGTTGGAGCTAGGTGGGCCGCGCAAGGAGAAGGGAGAGGAGGCCCAGGTGGGCTTCCACAACTGCTGTTGGAACTCCAAAACCCAGAGGGTTTTTCTCCTTTTTAAATGAAAACAGAAACAAATAAATACTAAGCCCCCTGTTTGAAAAGAGTTTTGAGAAAAAAATATATCTTTCAGCTTACAAAATGGGCCTCAATTTTATATAATATGTTTGGGGCTTTTTAGAGCAAATAAAATAAATGGATAAAATTACCAAAAGGCACTATTTTAAATAAAACCAACAGGATTAAGCCCCACATAAACTAAGTAGAACTTGCACAAAATCAACCAAAATATTTAGGAGAGATCCAACATTTTTAAAAGAGCAAAACAAATTCTTTTATCACAGCTCCAATTAATTGGAAAGAAAAAGCGGTTTGCAATATATGGTGTAAGTGGGTTTGATAGGAAGAACTTGTTGGATCCCAACACACATATCAACCACATCCCCAAGTCACTTGCACTTCACACATTCCAACCAAGCAGGATGCAACAGAGAACACAGATGAAATGATATGACGCCATGATGCCATGATGCAACAAGTGATGAACCCAAACGTGAACTCTTACTCAACTCATCAAGCCAAACTTGGAAGGTGCCATACAAGGAAATATTACAAAAAGGGAAGGTGGTGCACTGGGGCTGTTACATCTATTGAGAATTCATAGTCCTTATGAGTGACAAATATAGGATAAGTGGCAAATTTACAATCACGTTTCATTTGCTCCATCATAGATTTTCTTTTAGTTCGCATAGTAGTTTATTCAAATAATTCCTATCCTCACAAGAAAGAAAATCCCTAGCTACTTCCCCCTCCATAACATAACCTTCAGGTACATAAGGCAATTCATATCTATTAGGAGAGCAAGGAGTAGTAGGTGATTAAAATCTTCATTGGTTTTAGCATTTGAAGTTCTTTGGCTTTAGCAAGATGATCATCAAGTAATTCATTCAGTGGAACAGTTTAAGTTGCATCAGATATAGCAATAGTATCATCATTAATTTTGGAAGTATCATCATCAAGTTCACGTGACATATCAAGACGAGCAAGAGATGGTGGTGTAACAAGCTGATTCAAAATATTAGGTGAATCAAAAGCAGAGCTAGATGGCAGTTCCTTACATCCTCTCGTGCGAGAGGGGACGATCTAAGTTCGAGTATCTTTCAGTTTCTACATAGTAGCAATTGGATATCCTCAAGTTAACATAATAAATATAGCTATGCTGCCTAGCAATGACGCCGGAAAAAGATCTTTATAACCCACAAGTATAGGGGATCTGTAGGACCGAATGTATGTCTAGAGGGGGGTGATTAGACTACTTGCCAAGATAATAACTTAACCTTTTCCCAATTTTTAGTGTGGGCCAATTTAAGAAACTATAACTAGTTAAGTACACCATACACATGCACATCCAAGAGTATATAGTAGCGCAAAGTAAAATATGCAAGGGTAAACTAAGGATGGGTACGGAGATCAAACACATGAGGTTGACACGATGATTCTTAGCATGGTTCCGATAGGTGGCGCTATCGTACGTCCATGTTAGTGGAGACTTCAACCCACAAAGGATAACGGCTGCGAGAGTCCACTGAGGGCTCCACCCACAACGGATACATGAAGAAGTGTCCTTGTCTATTCCACTATGGATTCCATCCACACAGGACTATCCTCACTCACGGTAGATCTTCGCGAAGTAGGCCATCTCCTTGCCCTTACAAACATCTTGGTTCAACTCCACAACACGAAGTAGGAGGCTCCCAAGTGACACCAAACCAATCTAGGAGGCACCACCCTCGAAAAGGTAATACATGTGGTAGAAAGATGAACTCCTTGCTCTTGTGCTTCTAAAGATAGTCTCCACAACACTCAATCACTCTCTCTCAGATTTGGCAGGGGTAGGAGAGATTGGTCTTGTGGGAAGCAACTTCGGGAGGCTAGAAACAAGGTTCAAATGGTTGGAATGGAATCTCTAGATCTCAACACATGAGTAGGTGGCTCTCTCTCAGAAAAAATGAATCTGGCAATGAAGTGTGTGTTCTGAGTGCTTCCTCTACGAATGAGAGGTAGGTGGAGGGGTATATAAAGGCAACACACAAAATCCAAATGTTAATCCATGATTGACCAAGTCGGTGACACCGAAGTTACAATATGGTATCGACTTGCTCAAAAGGCATTAACTTTGAATCTTGGTGAAACCGATATACACAACTCGGTGGCACCGAAAAGGTAACAAACGGTTAGATGACAAAACTCAGTGACACCGATAATCAAACTCAGAAATTCTTATTTTGTGTACCAAGGCAACAGAAAGTTGGTCAGCTGAACTCGGTAGCACTGATGCAGTATCTGTTGCCCCGAAATGGTAGGATTTGGCTGTGATCCGTCTAAGTCTGAATTCGGTAGGGTCGCGTGGAAATTATTTGTGGCACCGATTTTGGATATTTGGCTTGGACAGATATATTTTGTGTAAGAGGGTCTAAGTATTTTTGGTGGCTAACTCTAAGCACTTGAGCAACCAATTCATCATAACACCTCATCCCCTTTTATTAGTATTGGCTTTCCTATGGACTCAAATGTGATTTCTCACAAAGTGTAAAACAAAGAGTCTTCTTGCTTGAAGCTGTAGCCAACCTTATTCCTTCCTTCATCAAGGGGAATCTCCAGTCAATCCTATAGCCGAAGCATCATTTTAACTTTTATGAAATATACTTGGAAAAACTCATTAGTCCAAATATGCATATGTTGTTATTAATTACCAAAACCATCTTAGGGAGCAATTGTGTTTTCAATCTCCCCCTTTTTGGTAATTGATGACAACATATATATCAATGCTTCGAAAAAAGATATAATGAATGATTAACACTGACGCTTTGAGAGATATGTGAAAAAGAAGAGCTCCCCCTAAATTTGTGCATTATTTTAAATTTTCGTTTGAATGCAAATGCAGAATCGACTAGGAATATGGGTTACTCTTCCATGTCACATACAAATTTGTGGTGCGCATAAAAGATAAGGATGAATAGCAATGCACATAGAACCAAAAACAAGTGAATGATCATGATATAGATAGCTCAAAGGTAATAACGTAGTAGCATCAAACAATCAAAGCGTATGATCAAACACACATCTAAGCAGATAATGTCATCCAAAAGACCAAATAAAGTTTTGAAAACCAAACGAGAGAAAGTAAGGTCAAAAGCTCTCCCTCTCTCGAAGCTTTATGATCTATACACTTCTCCCCCTTTGGCAACAAGTACCAAAAATTTCAAAGGCTAATCTAAGCGACTCTCTGGGCATGATATCCTCCAGTAGCAGATGTTAGAGTACACAATAGAGCATCGACGAAGGCTTCGATTGATGTCATTGGATCAGGAGCTGGAGGTGGTGGAGAAAGAGCTGAATCTTGAGATGATGAAGATGATCTATCTTCTGGTAATGGCACGACTATTGACCTGGTCTTGGTTGAAAAACATGTGGTAGTACGAAGAGGTGAATCATCATCTTCATCGTCATCATAATCATCATATTCATCATCCGAGCGTGGAATGTGCATTGAGTCGACTTCATGTTGAAGTTGTTTGACTGTAGTGGTCAACTTTGTAACCTTCACTTCCAGGTCATGGAACTTTTCTTCCACGTTCGTCTCTAGGCTCTTCTCATTCAGGATGATCTCATAAATATTCTTCTACATCCCTTGGATGGTGCTGACCAAGAACAACATATGTTCCTCTCTGGTTTTGAGCTATGGTGGTGGAGCCGAAGCATTCTTAGCGATCTCTGCAGTAGCTTCCTGTGTAGCCTCTCTAGCTGTAGCAGAATTTGGATGAGTGTCATCCATCACAACTTCATTATCCTTGAACTCTGGCTATAGTGGCAAATGAGGACAATCAAGCTGATATGTATGCTTGCCAATCCTGGCATTGATGAGCATCTGAATATATGGTGCATATGTGCAAGATCTCTTCTGATATGCAGAAGTTCTCCTGATAGTCTCAACAATCAAATCCATGACTTTGAAGCGAGTGTGGGCATCTAAATGAATTAGCATATTGATGGAATAGCCTCTAATCATTTTGTCATCACCTGATTTGGGCATCAAGGTATGCCTCAAGATAGTGTTGGTAGTGGTTATTCTAGCTTGCTAGAAATAGCCAAACCCAAGCTTGTGAGACGGGAGAAAGTCATTTGGCACTATTTTGTACATATTTGCCATGGAGTTGTGATTCTTCTTTGATTCTCAATAAACATCAAAGTCCTCTGCTCTTGACTTTGGAGCACCAATGATATTAGCCCATTCTTCAATTGTGGCTTCATATCTATGGCCATCAGTCATTCAGACAATTGTGCCATCAAAATAGAAATGAACTATTGAATAGAATTGCATAATCATTTCATCATACCATGCAGTCATCTCTCTACAAAAAAACTCTTCAGTGTCAACAAGATTGATGTTCTCTCTCACATGAGGAAAGAAATCTTCATTGGCTTTGATGTAATTCCAGTTAACATATCTCATGTCACTAACCGTTGGACAATTTTCATACAAAACTGTCTCATAATATTATTGTTGTTCTTTTTTATGAAACCTGGGATCAACTGCAGTTCTTCTCCACACAACATAAGGATGAATAGCTCTCCACTTCCTCACCCCGGCATCTATTCTCTTCTTCATGTCTTCAGCTATTGAATGAGCGTCATTGTGAAGTGGAAAATGAGGCCTTAACTTCATGAGAATTGTTGCATTCTCAACATCTTCCTCTGCAGCAAAGTCTTTGGATGCAGTGCCTTTCTCTTTAGCAGTTGCGGGTATGTCCCTTGTAGTACTCTTGGGAGCTACATGCTTCTTTGGGGTTGAAGGCTTTAGAGAAGAAGGATTCATGACATCTTCCATAAGTTTCTTTTTCTTCTTTGCTGGAGGGGGCTTAGCTGAAACTTCCTCTTCCTCAGCAGCAACATTTTTAGCTGGGTCTTCATACATGGACGTTTGTCTACCAATGACATGAATGGTCCTTTTCTTGACTCTCTTCCCACCAGCCTTCTTAGGAGGATTCTCATGGGTAAGTGTCCCTTGCCTTGCAGACTCTGGAGCTCTCATGTCACAAGGTTTAGAGTACTCCTTCCTAAAAGTTTTCTTGATAACAGGCTTCTCTTTCTGCTTTTGGAGAGAAGACTCAATAGGAACAAAGTCTGAGTCTTCTTCATTAGAATTTTGTTTCCTTCTTGTCCTTGTAGCAGCTTTGGGCAAGCTATTGGAACTGGGGGTGCGTGGATCAGAAGGGGACCTCTCAGGACTAGTGCTTGAATCCATCTCAACACTATCCTCAGTGAAGTTGTTTTGGTTATCATCAGATTCTGGCATCTTGCAGACCAAGCAGATAGGCAGACCAACAAATGAGCACACAAGCAACCTTGTGAAATTTTACCTATAAAGGTCGCTAGGCTACCCGCCGTTCTAGCACACCTGCATCTGCCGCTTGATCCGGCTCGCACGACCCATTGGGCTGTAAAGTTTTTAGTCCTTTTCTACTTTGTGTCAAACATCTGGCCATTGATTTTACTTCACCTCATAAGTTTAAGTTTTAGTGGATGACGGATGGGCCATCCTTCCTCGTGGGACCAGCCTTCCAGTGTGCGTGGCGTGTGTGATTTCGGGACAGAAAGGATGGGCTGAGGTCAAAAAAGGGGTGGACAAACGCAAAAATATCTCTCCCTCGCGAGCCTCTCTCTCCAGCGTCTCTTCTCAGGGCATCTCCAATGGTTGTATGATCATCGTTGGTAAAATTGCCACATAGATGATTTTGATGACATGGCGCATAATAAAAGAAGAGAGAGAATGAAATCGTATGAACTTGAAGCAACGGTTCACGCACAAGCTCCGAGGCAAGCATGGTTATTTCTTTCATGTTTAGTGGACCCGCTTAGTTATTTTACATACGATTAACATACACTTCATTGAAAAGCTTGTATGATGTGCTGTTGGTTGTTGATGTGGACACTTATACCAACGATTGAACATACGGACTGTTGGAGATGCTCTTATCTCTTTCATCTTCTCCATGCGCCACAACCCCTTCTCGGCCGCCTCGTACCCACTGCCTTCACCCCTCCTCGGATGCCCTGCGCTCATCGGACGATAGAGGCTTCCTCACCCCATGTCCCCAATATAAAGCCGGAGGGACGGACACGACCATAGGTGCCAGCGCTGCCAGGGAGGCCTCTTCATCGTCGACAACGGCATCAGGGGAGCAGAAGCCGCGGCACACGATGGTTCTGCCGAACACGAGCAGCAGCCGCAAATAGGTCGCCGTGTTGATGAAGGGATGGTCCACGGTGCCGGCGCAAAGGAAATTTGAACCTCTTACGTTATCTAGGAAGTTCGCCAACCATGAAAGATGTAGAAGGAAAATCTAAGTAGGTTCCTCTAATTTTATTCCGTAGTTTTTTCTACCCTCAATAGTGTCAGGAAGGTGAGCCCTTTCTTCCTCTCTTGGCCTTATTTTGATTTCTCAATTTATGGTTTTCCTATGCACATGTGTGTAGATATGAGAAACAAGAGGAGCAAGAATGTTGAGGTTTTTGTAGACATGTGTACATATCTGAGAAAGAACACAAGAGGAAGAATCTTTAGGAAGAGTTTGGTGAAGAATAAGATGATCTCTCTCTCTCTCACACACACACAAGAGTCACGTTTGTTCCTGCATTTTGATGTTTGATTGTATGCCAACGTTTTGATTTTGATGGAATTCTTATGTGGCTTGTATTCATTTTCAGGTTCTACTCCAATTAGAAGAGGGATGCTTGTGATAAGTTTGTTACCTTCCTCTGTAGGAGATGCTTGTGATGCTTGTTTCTCTTTGTGTTAGGTGCCTTTCATAAACCCATTTATTCTGCGGGAGGCTATATTATTTTGATGTGCAAAATAGTCTTGCAGGCAGACAGGTACATCTCAAGTTTCGTCATTCTATGTTGTTTTGATATGCATGATGGTTGTTTCCCTTTGATATATATCTATACATGCTCCTGCTAGGTGGTTGTTGTTAGAATCAATAATTAATTTTAGAGCAGTGAGAACTCTGGAGTTGTGCTCTCTCTTGGATGATTTGGTTTCTTCAATATTTCTGATATCTATTTTTGTTATATAAATTTATATTTTCTATCGTAATTCAGAAGCGCCATTTCATGATGTTATTTCTCTAGGGTTGTTGCTTCCACTATAGTTTTTCTCATTTGAAAATGAATTTGAATAAGTTCACTTTAGTATCAAGGTAAACCAACTTCTTTCCAACTGTTATTGCAGACATTATTTAGTTCCATCTTTATTGCCTAACTCGGTTTTTTTGAGTGCAGGAAGTTGAGCAGGCCTGCCTTATGATCAAACCTAAAAGTGTGGAGCATGGTCTCGTATGCACTTCTTCAGTACTGTCCAGTTATCACTACTGTTCTTTGCTAGAAAAAATTGATTGCTTCTCTCCTGCTTAGTGAAATATGTGTTGGATCTTTCATATTAGGATTAGCAATTTCATTAGGGGCGGTCTATTTTAACTCTAGATTTCTAAACTGAACTGAACAAACCCATTTGAATTTCTGTACTTCAGAATTTATGTTTCTGTTATGTCTTGCCTTCTATTTTTGTTGCACATTAGTAATAGGAAGACTAGGCAACGTGCTTCTTTATGTGGGTGGCGTCAGCATGACCCGATTAACGATTCAATCTAAGGTGAAAATACTGCTCTCTCTTTATCTCTCAATTGGTTGAGATCTGATTTTGTTCAGATTTTGTGTGGATAAGCACATTAGAGATGCTTCTTTCTCTATGGGATCTTTCAAAAACAGAATTGTGTGAGTTCCGATTTTATTCGGAATTTCTGTGGAGCTTGAAGCATATCAACAAGAAATTAGAGATGCTTCTGTCTCCATGTGATCTGATTTTGTTTGCTTGTTTGGAAATCCCAACGAGACTTTTGCTTGCATTATATTATACTACAATTTTATAAACCATATAAATGAATTACTTGAGGAATGTAAGACCTCTTATCAGATTATATCCTTTGGAGTTAACTGATATTACTTTATTTTACTTGCATGCTTGCAATAGATCTTCACACATCATTATATCTATTACTTTGATCACCGAAACAATTGCATTGAAAAACTGTATTTTGTCATTTTCCATGGTTTGTTCGCTCTTTCTCTACATATATGTGTGACTGTTTATGAAGGAGTCTATCCCGATGGTAGTTATAGGATCGAGTTTAAACCTCTCTTACCTTTTGGTTGTAACTAGGTTGATCTATCTCTACTTCCCTTGATCTCCAAGGTGTAACTTAAACGATGTATGCGCTATCCAGCGTTCTGCGCCCCTGCCTATAACATGCAATGAGTGGCCTTACAATGACGTAAGACATTTTCCGCCAACGCACATGGTAATCAGAGCCTTCCTACTTCCTATCTAGCCATCTTCGATTCCAATCATGCCAGATTCATGTCTTCCTCCTCCAGCACCTCTCACCCTAGACTCAGTGGGCAGGTCATTGAGAAACTCTCCCGCACGAACACCGTGCTATGGCGCACACAGATTACACCACAGTTGCGTGGCGCTGGTGTCTTTGGCTCTGTCGACGGCACCACGCCGGAGCCGGCCAAGCTTCTCGCCATCAAGGACAAAGATGGCAAAGAGAGCTTCGAGCCCAACCCTCTCCACCCAATCTGGGTCAGGGAGGATCAGCACGTGCTTGGCTACCTGCTGAGCAACCTCTCCAAGGAGGTGCTCGTCACGATGACCACGGTCACCATGGTGCAGTCACTCTGGATGACACTGGCGAGCATGTACTCATCGCAGTCGCTGAGCCATGTCAACAACATCCGTACCTCCCTCATGAACGCGCAGAAGGGTACCCTGTCCTCGCCACCTACTTTGCCTCCATGCGAGGCCTTGGTGACAAGCTGGTTGCGGCGGGAAAAACCATCTAGGATGACAAACTCATCTCGTACATCCTTCACGGGCTCGACCTAGATTATCAACCCATGGTCTCGGACCTCGACGCCCGTGTTAGCCCCGCCTCCCTCTATGAGATCTTCTCCATGCTCATCAACTTCGACCAATGCATGGCGCAGTTCCACGGCGCGAGCGACAACATTCGCGGTGGTAGCCTTCGCTCTTGAGGAGCTGCCCGTGACAGGAGGCGATCCAGTGGCCGCTCCGGTAACAAGGGTCGCCGTGGTGGTGCATCTGGGAAATCGCGCCCCGACATGCCACGATGTCAAATCTGCGGTAAGCCGGGCCATACATCAAAAGATTGTTGGTACTACTACGATGAAGACGAGGACAATTCCCAAGATGATGACAAGGTTGCTGCTGCGGTCGACGGCTCCTATAGCATCGACACCAACTGGTATGTCGATAGCGGTGCAACTAATCACATCCCCAACGAACTTGAGAACGTAACCATGAAGGAAAGGTACCATCGAAAAGATCAAATCCAAACGACCAGTGGAGAAGGTGTCGATAACTCACATTGGTCATTCAATTTTTAGTACCCCTCGTCGTAAACTCTACCTCATGAAAATTTTGCATGTTCCTCATGCTGACAAAAATCTTCTTTCTGTCCATCGTATTCCTATTGACAATCATGTAGTCCTCGAATTTCATCCTTTTTTCTTTTTGATCAAGGATCAGGCAACGAAGAGAATCCTGTATCGAGGTAGATGTGTTCGAGGGCTTTACCCGTTGATTCCGGTTCATAGAAGATTCAATAAACAAGCCCATGGCGTTGTCAAGCTTTCGTCAACACTTTGGCATGATGGGCTAGGACATGCTTCTTTTTCTTTAGTTGAAAGATATCTTAGGAAAAATAAGCTCCCGTTTGTTGGTGAGCATAATGAAACTATTTATGATTCCTGCCAAAGAGCTAAGAGTCATCAGTTACCATACCCAATATCTACGAGTGTTTCTACCAAACCACTAGAACTTATTTTTTTGATGTTTGGGGTTCGGCTCCTAACTCGGTTGGTAGACACACCTACTATGTTAGTTTCATTGATAACTTCAGTAAGTTCACTTGGATCTATCTTCTTAAAAAAAGATCCCATGTGTTTCAAGTTTCCAAAAACTTTCAAGCTCTTGTTGAATGCAAATTTGACAGCAAGATCATTGTTGTACAATCCGATTGGGGAGGAGAGTATGAGAAATTAAATTCCTTCTTCCAAACCCTTGGCATCTCACATCATGTGTCATGCCCTCGCGCACACCAACAAAACGGGTCTGCTGAACGCAAGCATCAGCACATCATTGAGGTTGGCCTTGACCTTCTTGCTGGTGCCTCTATGCCTCTCATATTCTGGGATGAAGCTTTTCTCACAGCTGTTCATATTATCAATATGCTTCCGAGTCGTGCCGTCAATAATCAAACTCCACTAGAAAAACTTCTACATGAAAAACCAGATTACAAGTCCCTTCGTGTTTTTAGACGTGCCTCTGGCCTAATCTTCGTCCCTACAATCCTCGCAAACTCATGTTTCGCTGGACCCAATGCGTTTTCCTTAGTATAGTGCCCAACACAAGGGTGTCAAGTTCCTAGATGTCTCTTCTGGTCACATCTACATATCTCGGGATGTTGTTTTTGACGAGACAAAGTTTCCATTTGCTGATCTTCGCCCCAATACTAGTGCACTCTTTCGCAAAGAAATTCTTCTTTTATCTTCACATCTCACCGGTCTCACTCAAGGGGGAATCAATATTGATGATCCATTGTTGATTAATCCTGCTAATACCCTGCATGAGTTTTGTGTTGATGAAATAGGGACTCCCAGTGAAGAAAAGTCAGAAGAAAACGCTGGAACTGCAGACAACAACGCCAAAGTTGGGAGTTATTTCATGTGTCCCGACATGGGAGACAAATCCTCATTGGGAGCGATGCACCACCAGCAGATCGGATCCTCCTCGGGATCTGTTGCCCCCGCCGATGACACGAGTTCGTCCCCTGCTAGCCTCACCAGGACTCATGCACCGCACCAATCGCCATCTTCCACACGACATCCTATGGCTGCTTCAGGAGATGGTCGGTATCGTGGCCAACCAGTTCACTACAAGCGGCGAGTGCCCGACTACTCTAACATCTCCGATCCTGGCACCATGACCGGTGTAGATCTTCCATCATTAGCAAATGATGAACCGATCCAGAGGCGAGGATCCTCTACGACCGCCACAAACGTTGTTGTCCTGCCCGATGCCATTGGAGATCCGGGCGGTGCTGTTCCTGCCGATGCTTCCGCACAGCCTGGTGGATCTTCTATGGCCACACGCGCAGCCACACCGTCACCATGTTGCACGTGTTTGCAAAAGGGAGTGACAAATCCTTTAGATTACAAACGTATAACCAAATATGGTATGATTTGTTCTACAAGTGAACCAGATGATCCAACAACAGTTGAAGAGGCACTTGTAGAAGAAAATGGAAGAAAGCTATGCTTGAAGAATACATGGCACTTTAGAAAAAAACATGGCTCTTGGTTCCTCCACAACAAGGTAAAAATTTGATTGATTGGAAGTGGGTATTCAGAATTAAAAGAAAGTCCGATGGAACCACTAATTGTTACAAGGCTAGACTTGTTGCAAAAGGTTTTAAACAAAGATATGGCATAGATTATGAGGACACTTTTAGTCTAGTTGTGAAAACAGCTACTATTCGCCTTGTTTTGTCCATTGTTGTTTCCAGATGTTGGAGTCTTAGGCGGCTAGATATATAGAATGCGTTTCTTCATGGTGTTCTAGAAGAGGAAGTATACATGAAGCAACCTCTTGAGTTCAAAAGTAAAAGTAATCCATCTTTTGTGTGCAAACTTGATAAAGCACTATATGGGTTGAAGCAGGCTCCAAGAGCATGGTATTCTCGCCTCTGTCATAAATTACAGACACTTGGCTTTTTCCCTTCTAAATCTGACACCTCCTTGTTCATCTATAACAAGTCCAACACATGCATATTAGTTCTCATATATGTTGATGACATCATTGTGACAAGCTCATCAAATGTAGCAATCACTGGACTCCTAAAGGATTTAAGTGCAAATTTTGCTTTGAAGGATCTTGGAGACTTGCATTTCTTCCTTGGAATTGAGGTAAAGAAAGACAACGGTGGACTTCATCTCTCCCAAGAAAAGTATGCAACTGATTTGGTAAGAAAGGATGGTTTAGAAGGTTGTAAACCGTCACCTACTACATTATCCAGCTCATTAAAACCGTCTCTCATAGAAGGGACACTCTTGAATAAAGAGGATAGCACAAAATACAGAAGTTTAGTGGGAGCATTGCAATATCTCACCATTACTAGACTTGATATTTCTTTTAATGTCTCAACAAAGTCTATTAGTTTCTTCATGCACATACAACTATTCACTTGACTGCTGCAAAATGTATAGTCAGATATGTCAAAATCACCTTGAGCATTGGTCTGAATTTCAGTAAATCATCCTATACTCTTGTTAGTGCCTTCTCTGAATCAGATTGGGCAGGATGATTGGATGACAGAAGGTCAACTGGTGGTTTTGTTGTATTCTTTGGACCTAATTTTATATCATGGTGTGCAAGAAAATAGGCTACTGTCTCAAGATCAAGTACAGAGGCAGAGTACAAAGCGTTGGCAAATGCTACAGCTGAGATAATATGGGTTCAGTCCATGTTAAAGGAACTTGGTGTGCGAACTACACAAGCTCCTTGTATATGGTGTGATAATCTTGGTGCCACCTATCTTTCTGCAAATCTATTTTTTCAAGCGAGAACAAAGCATATAGAAATCGATTGTCACTTTCTCAGAGAAAGAGTCGCTCAAAAGAAGCTTGACATTCGCTTTATGCATTCAAGAGATCAAATTGCGGATGGATTCACAAAAGCCTTGCCTGTACTTAGCTTTGAAAACATCAAACATAATCTCAACTTGACCAAGTTGTGATTACGGGAGGGTGTTGAACACGCAAGATATAGCGATATAGCAGCATGGCTTGTTTCTCAAGGAGTCTATCCTGATGGTAGTTATAGGATCTAGTTTAAACCTCTCTTATCTTTCAGATGTAACTGGGTTGATCTATCTCTACTTTCCCTGATCTCCAAGGTGTAACTTAAACCATGTATGCGCAATCCAGGGTTCTACGCCCCGGTCTATAACATGCAATGCGTCGCCTCACAACGAGGTAAGACATTTTCCGCCAACACACAATGACTACATTTTTCCTTCCTTTGATGCCTATCATAATTTGGTATTGATTACTATTTCTTTCGTACCTTCAACTCTTTCTCTACATATATGTGTGACTACATTTTTCCTTCCTTTGACGCCCTCCCACTCTACAGCTTGGGTTTATGTTGCCTGTCATAAAAGGCATTGTACTACATACAAGTTGTCGCTAAACAGAGTTTTAAAGATAGTGTTGCTTGGAGAGAGCAACAATCTTATTGTTTCATGGTTCAGTAGAGGTCTCATAGTGTGAGCAGTAGCACTAGGTTGCAGTATAATACCAACTGATGGGAACATCCTCAGTTATTTTATCTAAGTTTTCATCAAAAATATTGTAGTTCCCTTTGTTCTTTGATGCGCACACACACACTCACGCGCGTGCACACGCGCACGAGCACACACACACAAATCGAAAGAAATTTTAGGTCATATCTTGGAGTTTGAATTTCCAATTTTGTGTGCTTTAGCTTTGATTTTGAAGTATCTAAATTAAAAAAAGGTTTTCCTATCTGTACCTTCTCCAAGTATAGGCAAATCTATGAGCCTCACACTATAATATAGCTACCGAACTTAAACAGAAGTTCGCCCACATATTCATGCCCATATTCCAAATTTTAAATTTGTGCCATTTAACCGTAGCAATGTTTCATTCATTAAGAGAAATAAATAAAATATGAAATAAAGAACTGAAGTGAGCCTAACCCCGGGAGTATTTGTATGTGTGTGCACTTGTTTTTATTTATCGTTTTAGTTTACACAGCTCTCCGAAATCTTTCTATCCAGATATGTTATAGTATAAGTAAGCTTTGTAATCTTTCTATTCAGATATATTATAGTATAAGTAAGAATTGAAGTGGTTCATCTTGGCGTTGAAGCGAGCTCTGTAATTTTAAAAAGAACTAAAGTGATGTTGGCTACCTGCAGAAAAAACTAATAGAAATCTTTGTGACCAAAAAAATCCTAGGACTCATTAGTTGGTTGCTTGATCAAGATGTACTTTTGGATGCATTTATCTTTTTTTCCCTCAACAACAATGTTCAGTCCTTTTTTGTAAGTGCTCTGTTTTATTTTTTTAGAATTATTTTATTTTTCTTGGAGTTAGTGGTGCGCAAATGGATGGGCGCAAGAGGCGGCATGGTCTAGGATGTTGAGGTGGCAAGGTTCCCCGCATCGATGCCCAGTCACAGGGAGTCGTCGCCACGTGCTCTTTCCGTGCCACCGGAGATAATGCTCTAAGAGCATGGTTAATAGTATAGCCAACTGCTGCCTATAAGCACTCTTATAATCCATCTTATAGCTAGCTTGTACAATAGATAACTATAAAAGAGTACTACTTTTATCATATATGGTCCACCTTTCATTCTCACAAAGCACCTAGGAGCACGTGCTAGAGCTGGCTCTTCACGAAGAGTCCGCTTCCCTTCTCTCTCCTCTTCTTTCTTATCCAACTCAACAAAAATATAGTATTTTAATCCTTATAGCCTGCTGACTGTACCTTATTGTAATTGCTCTAAGCTCAACCAGTTCATGGTGAGGATTCACATGCACCTATATCTTTCTCTCCGTGTCTCCTTATGTTGGAACTTGGTGGGCTGGTGGCTGCCTGTGATTAATCAAGGGATTTTGTTTAGCTTAGTTTCACTACCGGAAAGCCTAAGAGCTTCATTCTTTATTGCATGGTTAAATTAATAAGGGGATTTGAAATACCGGTTCAATTGATCTGTATGTACCTATTTCGTGTGCTTGCAATCAGATATGGTTTTGACCATGTTGCTGCTGCGAAGCTTCCTTCTATTGTGCCAATATTCTATGCTTCTCTTACTGACTGCTGATTTTGCTTGTTGATCAGGGGATTTAACGCTGCATCGCATTAATCTTGGCTACCAACAGATAATAGGATGAAATGGCATTGATTACAAAAGAAATAAAAAAACATGTATTTATTGTTATGGTTGGTAGCACTGTATAGGACGGATTGGCTGATGTATAGGTATATTGATTGAACTTATCAACTTTGACGTGTTCCATGTTCCATCTCCTATCTTCAGATTGTTAGCAGTGAGGCAAACTGGAGCGTGCCCTCCGGAGTGCAACGGAAGAGTGGTGCAAATGATTAAGCCGAGGGGCGAAAGAGTACCGCGTAAATAGGTGGGTGGGAGCAAGAAGCAGAGTAGGCAATGTGCCCCTATTTACATTTGGCGTTGGCATGTCCAGATAGACGGGACAAAGCTCCTGCTGAGCTCATCCTCCACTCGATTTCTTCCTTCATGCCTGCACAACCCTGTCTAAATTTCTATAATATAAAATGTTCTGATACAGTGTGCTACCATTGCTATTATTGAACTATGTTACTCTCTTTCTTTTCCAAAGTAGGAAACACGATGTTGTGTTCGATCGTCAACCATTTCTTTACTATGAAACCCAGGTTAGGATTGTATAAATGTCCAGAAGCGCAATTGTACTACTAAATGTAGTTACATGCTTCATTAGTGAAATGGTTGTCTTTTATCATCATATCTGTGATACAAGACCATGTTATTCTACGATCTATATTAGTGTGATCCATACCTGAAATGGTGAAGGAATTCTACTACTTTAATAGTTTAGGTTATAATCTATAGTTTATACTTAATTTTTTCATGGGGATCTAGAGTTCAGACTTGATTAATCTTTATAGTAGTTTGTTCATGAGAAAATTATGATGGATAGAAACTAGATGTTACTCCGTATTATATATAATATCCGGATATGCCCATGTATGTATGCACACAGAATTCGGGTTACAGTGTAATTAGGAAACAAATGATACCTCATTGTGTTCTCTTGGTCTGAGAAGAGGGGATATGCTTGATGAATATATATCACTGCACTTCTGCAAATATAAATGCACATGAGCCTTTTGTGAAATACAACTGCACTTTACGATCCAACACCCACCGGACCATTAATTTCAGATAAAAGGACATACACTTGAGTAGCAAAAAAATGATTGTCATGTACTATCAGTAATGTTAAGAATTTATTTGCTAATATCTCCTCATCTGAATTTTTATTTTGTGCCATTTGCCATTTTAACTATATGGACATCTCGAGATGGTCCAAAAACCGAGATATGCGAGAGATAATAACTATACGGGCTGCTTCAGATGGACTGAGAATCGAACCATCTCCTAGGCCTACATGCTAATATTGTACACCAATCAATGCTTCGGTTATTTATACCTAATAAGCTTTGTAATATTAAGCACAATTTTAGCTTTTGTACCCATCTTCATGGTTGAAATATTTTTCTACCATCTGTGACACATCTTCTTTGTTTCCATATGTCTTGCTTCATGGTATCAACATTGTTAATCGTCTATCTTTATCTTTCTTTCCTTTACAACCTATTTGAGTGTATATCATTCATGACACATCATTGCTTATGCATTAGGTCCTCAAGGTGGGTGTTGTTTATTTCTATGATTCCACATTACTCAAAACGGTTCATGTCATACTGGATGTTATTATCTTCTGAGTGGCTTCGAACAATAAGGCGTAAACATATTTGTTTCTTTGGCCAATAATGAAATGATCTTTCTGCATAAAAAAATGGTTATCGGTACCATAATTAATTCTTGGTTTTAATTATCTTCTTGTGTTAGCCGATTTAAATCATTCTACTATCTCTAATACCACCCATATTGCATCATCTTTCCATCTGTGTCTCTACTTATTCACTACTAACATCACTTTCTAATTGGCTTCTTGTGCCATCGGTGCAACCATGTCATCTAGTAGATTTTTAGGAGCAGAAGGGTTGAGCATCACAACACACATTTTTTTTCAAAATTTGAATTCAGAAACTTTGGGTATGATCTACTACAGAATGAATGTTGGTTGCATTGGGTCGGGTTTTTCGGAGTCACCGAGACTGATCACTTGCTAAACAGAAACTTGGGCAGTATTTTCAGTATAACCGAAAAGAGCTACTCGGTGTCACCGAAGCGGTTCTCAAAATTGGTGGAACTGCTTTTTCCAACTAGGTATCACCGAGATGCATGCTACGGGAAATCAGATCCAAGGTTCCTTCATTCTCTAATCTATGGAGTTTTCTTCCGGAACAGGAAGATTGCAAACTATGTATTGTGGATGGGGAAAAACCTAATGCGCGGCAATCATCTTAAGGAGTGCAAGAGGGTTCGGGATTCATACCCTAATTCGTTGATGAACCCAGAAGTCAACGGTGATGAGGATTCCGTCAGCGGTGGCGAATCCCAATGGTGGAGGCGCTCGGGGATGCAAAGGAGATGGCCAGGGGTCCTTGTGAAGGCAGCTTAGGGTTGGGGATAAAATGTTTGAGGAGTAAATTTCAAAACGTTGGATACGCCAAAATATATACCCGTCACTGTTGTCAGTTGACATGGAAACTCGGTGAAGACGAGATAGTGGTTTCGGTGGTCCCGAGACCTGGCTTCACCAAGATTGAAAATCCAGATCAACTTTGGGAATTCGGTGGAACCGACATTGTGGGGTTGGTTACACCGAGATTCACGAAGAGGTTTTGGAGTGAAACCTTTGTCGATACGGAACTCCGAGTGCTCCTTCACATAGAGTGATCGAGAAGTGCTTGTTCAAGTTTGGTGATGAAGCATGAATAGAACTTGAGACAAGAAATCATATATAGTTAGATAAGGGTCCTAGGCATTCTTGTCTATCCAGTTGACAAAAGATAAATCAAAATCCAAATAGCAACAATTGGATATCCTTGAATGAGAAAATATATGCTCACCAACATGCTCACACAATAGGATATGAAATATAATCATGATGAACATGCACAAACATCCTATCATTTATCAAGCACTTGGGCGATGATGAAGTGATCGATATATGAGTATATTGACTTGGGAGTCAAGTAAGAATACTTGATCATAGGTCATACTCATCGTTTAAGCACAAGTGGGGTTAGCACTTCTACATAAAGCATTAATGTGTTCATATCTTTTGGAGATTCTTATACTCAAGATTTCGAGTGAAGCTCCGCCTTGATATAACATCCCCCCCTAAGAGGGACCAACTAACCTTTGTTTTGTCACAGAAGACTTCAAGTAGGTGAAGTAGTGGTGGATGCTCAATGTTGATGAAGATCATCTTGAGTTGGCAGCAATCATTGTTGTTTCTTACACTTCTCACGTACATGGGTTAGTCCCAAAGCAAAAGGAACAAACATAAAGATATCTATGGACATGGAGTGAAATACATGGGAGTTGATGTCCAAATATGCTTTAATTACCTTGTCCCATGCTCATCTCTGAGGGAATGTGTGACTTCTTGAACCAATGCATATGTTTGAGGTTGATTGCATATAGTTCTTGCCAAAATGAATGGGAGTGAATTTTAGTGGCCGATTCACCCCTCAAGAACTTTCTAGTTCTCCCTCTTGGGGACCCACATCACTTTAATGGGAATCCTTGAAGTTGTGGTAGCACTAGATGAGGTAGTCCTAGAAGTACCTTGGGAACCCACTCAACCTTGGCTTGGGGCTCTTCTTCAGATGAGTCAATGTCCTCCTCTTGAAGATTTCCCTTGCCCTTGTGGTCTTGTGGTAGAACACCATCTTGTGAGAGTGTTCCCTTGGGAGGAGTAGGATCTTACTTCTCCTCTTGAGGAACAAACTTGGGAATGGGATATGGACCTACTTCCCAAACATCTCTGTTGACGTTGAAGTAGCTAGCCCCTTGCTTCTTCCGATGTCCTCCTTGCTTGCACACAATTTCCTCAAATAGCTTATTTTCGTCAAGACTCTTGAAGACACCCCTCTCTATAATCCCATTCAATAAATTGTTTTCTTGCTCAAGTGTAACTTGGCTAAGAGAATCATTAGTGGAATTAAGAGAGCTACTAGCAATGATATCATTTGATTTAGCTTTAGCATTTTTGTTACTTGAAGAAGAAACTTTCTCGCCTTTGTTGCTAGTGTGATTAGGTTTAACTTGTGGAACAGAAGTAGACAAGAGTAATCGTTTGGCTAGATAAGAGGAACTCTGCTTTCGAAGATCATCATTGATTGCTTTCACGAACTCATGCTCTTCCTCTAAATTTAGCTTCTTGAAGTGTAGCTTCTCATGAGTTCTTGCAAGCTCTCTATGATCTTCTAGATTAGTTTCATGACCTAACTTAAGAGTGTTTAATTCTTTAGTTAGTTGTTCAATTTCTCTCTTATCATTATCATTTGATTTATCTTGACTAGCATGAAAATTCACAAGTTCATTTTCAGCATTATCAGTAGTCTTATCAAGAAGCAAGTCATCTTCTCCTAACAAGTCATCCTCATCACTATCAAAGTCCAAATACTCAGGGTGTGATACCTTAGGGCCTTTTGCCATGAAGCAGTTTCCAATCCCTTCATTTGGTGAATCAAATATGTCGTAGGAGTTGGATTAAACAAGTGCAATGCCGACAACACTGTCATCTTGACTATAGTCAGAGTTGGAGTGGTATCTTCTCTCGGATTGGTTGTCAGACTCTGAGCCAGAAACCCATTCACCAACATGAGCTTGATGTCTTCTTCTAGAGCTGCTTTTGGTGTATTTGTCCTTCTTCTCCGATTCCTTGCCTCTCTGAGAGAGTCTTCGTTCATAATGATCTTCTCTACTCCTTCTCTCTCACAACGAGGTGGCTCATCTCTCGAGCTTCATCTTCAAGGTGACTCTTATATTTGTTTGTAGGGAGCCGAGCACTCATTGGAGTAGTGTCCGGGCTTCCCACAGTTGTAGAAGTTTCGGTCTTGACTAGACGAACGCTTCTCATCATGTCTTAAGCTTGAGATTCTCTCTTTGCTTCTACTCTTGTAGAACTTGTTGAATTTTCTAACCATGAGGCTTATCTCTTCATTGGTAACAAGGTTGTCACTTGAAGTAGCAGGAGCATTGACTGAAGCTTTGTAAGCACCGCTTGACTTGTTGTGCAACTCATGTTGGTCTTTCAGAGACATTTCATGAGCAACACTCGTTCCAATGACTTCAGTAGGCTTGAGATCTTTGAAGTTGGGCATCATTTCGATTAATGTGCACACGGTGTCATATCTTCATCCAAAGCTCTAAGTATCTTCTTAATGATGAATGTTTCGGTCATCTCTTCTCTTCCTAAGCCACCAATCTCATTTGTGATGAGAGCTAGCCTAGAGTACATTTCAACGACTCCTTCACCATCCTTCATCTTGAACATGTCAAGCCGACTTTGAAGCACATCCAACTTAGCTTCTCTAACACAATCAGTACCTTCGTGCATATCAATCAATGCATCCCAAATTTCATTTGCATTCTCAAGGCGGCTGATTTTGTTGAATTATTCGGGGCATAGGCAGTTTAATATGATGTCAAAATCTTGTGTATTGAATTGTAGCATCTTCAATTCTTCCGCTGTTGCATCAGCTTGCACACCAACACGAACAATGCACCATACGGGAGAATTATAACCAAGAAGATGCATTTTCATCTTATGCTTCCAACTAGCAAAATTAGTACAATCAAAGTATGGACCTCTACGGAGATAACTACCCTCACTAGATACCATACTCTCCTAGGTTGTGAAACCAATGCAATGGAGACCAAAGCTCCGATACCACTTGTAGGATCGAAATTATGTCTAGAGGGGGGTGATTGGACTACTTGAAAAGATTAAAAGTTAGCCTTTTCCCAATTTTTAGTGTAGGCCACTTTTAGCAACTATGACTAGTCAAGTACACCCTACACATGCACATCTAGGAGTATAAAGCAGCGGAAAGTAAAACATGCAAGTGTAAAGTAAGGATGGGTAGG
This sequence comes from Hordeum vulgare subsp. vulgare, assembly GCF_904849725.1. Lineage (NCBI taxonomy): Eukaryota > Viridiplantae > Streptophyta > Magnoliopsida > Poales > Poaceae > Hordeum > Hordeum vulgare. The sequence goes on along the minus strand of NC_058520.1, from coordinate 291,785,374 downwards.
GAGATCAAAAGCATGAGGTTAACACGATGACTTTTGTCATGGTTCCGATAGGTGGCACTATTGTATGTCCATGTTAGTGGATACTTCAACCCATGGAGGCTAACGGATGTGAGACTCCACGGAGGGCTCCACCCATAAGGGGTCCATGAAGAAGCAGCCTTGTCTATTCCACCATGGCTTCTATCCACACAATACTAGCCTCACTCACGATAGATCTTCCCGAAATATGCGATCTCGTTGCCCTTACAAATATCTAGGTTCAACTCCACAACACGAAGTAGGAGGCTCCCGAGCGACACCTAACCAATCTAGGAGGCACCAGCCTCCAAAAGGTAATAGATGTGGTAGAACGATGAACTCCTTGCTCTTGTGCTTCTAAAGATAGTCTCCTCCACACTCAATCACTCTCTCTCAAATTTGGGACGGGTAGGAGAGACTAATCTTGTGGAAAGCAACTTGGGGAGGCTAGAAATGAAGGTTCAAATGGTTGGAATGGAATCTCTTGATCTCAACACATGAGTAGGTGGCTCTCTCTCAGAAAAATGAATCTGCCAAAAAGTGTGTGTTCTGAGTGCTTCCTCTACAAATGAAAGGTAGGTAGAGGGGTATATATAGGCAGCATACAAAATCCAACCGTTACACCATGATTGACCAACTCGGTGACACCGAAGTTACAAACTCGATGGTACCGACTTGCTCAAAAGGTAGTAACTTTGAATCTCGGTGGAACCGATATACACAACTCGGTGGCACCGAAAAGGTGACTAACGGTTAGATGACACGACTCGGTGACACCGATACTCAAACTCATAAATTCTGATTTTGTGTACTGAGGGAACATAAAGTTGGTCACCTGAACTCGGTAGGACCGATGTCGTTTCGGTTGCACTGAAGTGGTAGGGTTTGGCTAGGATCTGTGTAAGTTTGAAGTCGGTAGGGCCGAGTGGAAATTGTTGGTGGCATTGATTTTGGATATTTGGCTTGGGACAAATATATTTTGTGGAGGAGTGGCTGAGTATGTTTGGTGCCTAACTCTAAGAACTTGAGCAACCAATTCATCATAACACCTCATCCTCTTTTAATAGTATTTGATTTCCTATGGACTCAAATGTGATTTCTCACAAAGTGTAAAATGAAGAGTCTTCTTGCTTGAAGCTTTAGCCAATCTTATTGCTTCCTTAGTCAAGGGGCATATCCACTCAATCCTATAGCCTAAGCATCTTTTGAACTTTTTTGAAATATACTTGGAAAAACTCATTAGTCCAATGATGCATATGTTGTGATTAATTACCAAAACCACCTTAGGGAGCAATTGTGCTTTCAGGATCGCGAAAGTCTTCATTGCTAGTATTTCATCCTAATTTATTGATTCTACACAAGGGGAGCCAAAGAATATTAACAGGCCTTGACAGTTGAGCTCTCAATTCAACCACACCAGGGATAGCTCCCTGTAGCAAAAGATTTAGTAGCACGACAAATAATAGTAGTGGTGGTAGCAATGATAGCAGTAACTTTGGTAACAACAGGAATAGTACCAATTGAGTAGAAGGTGTCACAATAACATTTGCAACTGTAACTTAGCAAGATTCAGTATTTGTAAAGCATATTCACATGGATCAGCGATGGAAGGATATGGATGACATCAATCATATAACAGTTACATACTAGAGAAACATAGAACTAGCTCCAATTCATCAAGATAATATAGGCATGTATTCCGTATATAATCATACATGCTTGCGATATGAACTTGCATGACATCTTTTGTCCTACCCTCCCGTGGCAGCAGGGTCCTATTGGAAACATAGGGACATTAAGGCCTCCTTTTAATATATATAACCAAAACAAATATTAAGCATAGCAAAGTCATAGCAACATTAATCTCAGAACATAGTAGATACTAGGGATCAAGCCCTATCAAACTTAACTCGATTACATGATCAATCTCATCCTATCCTCATCACCATCCATCAGGCCTTCTAAGGAATTACTCACACCCCGTGGTGAGCATCATGGAATTGTTGATGGAGAAGGGTCGATGATGATGATGACGATGAATCCCCCTCCATGGAGCCCCAAACGGACTCCAGATAACCCTCCTGAGGAAGAACAGGAGGTGGCGGCGGCTCCATCTCGTAAAGCATGATGAAATATTCTCTCCAATTCTTTTCTCCGAGGATGTGAATTTATAGGAGTGGAATTAGGGTCGGGGGAGCCACATGGGACCCAAAAGGCACAAGGGTGCGGCCAGGGGGTGTCCATGCTCTGTTTTCTTGTGGAACACATGCAGGCCCTCTGGTGGTTCTTTGCTCTAAAAATACTTATTTATTCTAGAAATAATACACAATTTTTTTGCATAAAAATAACACAAAGGTAGTTCTGCTGAAAACAACGTGAGTCCAAGTTAGATCCATTCAAATCATGCAAATTAGAGTACAAAACCAGAGCAAAAGTGTTTGGAAAAGTAGATACGTTGGAGACGTATCACACCCCGATGCAGAGCTTGTGGAATATCGAGCATATTTGCAAGTTCTACCCATAAGGCGCGGTTGTCGGGCCACCCGGTAACCACTTTTGTACAATTCTCATGACAAGGCGTGTAATCCTTTGTACAAAGCAAGCTGTTGACCGTGTGGGTAGTAAATAAAGCGAAGTATTCCAAAACCTTTCATCAAAGTACATATTTATGTTATGTATTCTTGCGTAAATTGTTGTGGTCGCTCATCACTTGTGTAAGGTCGTTACTTGACCGCCATGGTTCCCAGCCGCCTATATTTTCTCTTCTTTCTTTTTCTCAAAAGGGAGAAGAAGCCCCCGCATGCAATACTTCTGGGGGGAATGATGGAACGGACACCTAAAGATGTGGCCACTACAACCTTGCGGCAAGGGAAGCAGTGAGAAAAAAATCTAAGTGAAAATTGCTCAAAAATTTCCCGCAAACAAGTTAGCGCTAGTGTAAAAAAATCCGCACGCGGGGGGCCTATGTTGAAATTGTTGGGTTCTACCATAGGCGCATCACACGCGGAATAATAATTTTCTACAGGAAGAACAACGATGAACATGCTACGGAGATGGATCACACATTGTTACCACTAGACGTGTAGTGTCGTGCAGTGGAAGTAGATGTTGCTTTGCGTCTGCATGGTCTATGAACTTATCGTCCGATCTCCCTCCAACAACCAATCGTCGGATCCCTCTCCCATGAACAGTCGGTAGCCAGATCCCACATACAGGTTCGCTGGAGCGGCGCACGTGCACCGCTTCTAATGGTAGCTGCCGTGGACTGCTAGGTCTGGATCACACAGTTGGCGGTGGCGAGTGGAGGTGGCCAGGTGCAACACATGCACAACCCTAATGATGGCACCGAAGCGATCAACTCATTAAGTGTGCCAAACCTCTACTATATATAGGCGTCCGGTGTAGGCTCAACTCTTGGGCCTCTCACGGACCCTAAAGCCCACGTGTTCCTTCCCTTAAGAGCACGACCCCTTAGGTTCGTTCACTTGGTCGCGAGTCACACCACGCCCGACTCGACTAGTCGATAGCGGCCTCTAGCATGACGTACCAACTACAAGTGTCCGATGAAGTCGGTTAGGCAAACCTATACTTCATATTTGTGTTCCCTTTGCCACACGATATATGTTGTCGTGCTCAAGGACACATGGTCATCCTTGTTGCCACACAACCTCTTTCTTGTTCTTATGAATCTGACCAACCTTCGGATTCTCTCATAATCCTCATCGTATGGCCATGCTTATCCAGGTCAGATCACGCAAGGGGTTGAGCGTATATATCTCCTGATCGAAGGGGAAAATCCCATCTTGCTCGGCCACGTCTCTTGGCGTGGGACTTGACAATCCCGAAAACAACCTTTGTAACTACCTAGTCACGGAGTAGCATTTGGTTGGCCCAAAGCAATTGTGTGACCAACCCGACTACATGCGCCAACTCAGCTCTTAGGACATAGAACGTATGTTGTACTAGAGACTCACAAATGACCTATCGCTATGTCGCATAGTTGGGTCTTATCGGCGTTCTGGGAATGGGGGTACCCAGACTTTCCTGCCTGTGGCCCAGGGCTAGCCCACTTCATCAAGCAAGCAAAATCGGGTGTGGCACCACTCAAGGCAAGGTCCTCGCGAGGGGCCAAGCCTCGCGAGGAGAAACAACATCAAGACCCGCAGGGGACATCATCAGGACCCCTCCGGAGCGGAGGATATTCCAAGGCGAGACCCGGCCTCACGACTTAGGGATGACGCGGAGGAAGGACAGGCGAGCAGCACACAGCAGGACGAAGCAGTTTCCCCTTTAGTGCAAAGGGGCAAGGACAAACCGGGGTTCCCAAGGAATCTTCCAAAGGTTTCCTTTCTGTTGCAATAAGGCCATCACCGGCCGCCAGCAGGGCACACGTCATCCTTGGACCCGTCCCTGCAGTGCTGGCATCCACGTTGCAGGCAAAGACTACTTGTGGATAGGGGAGCATGTTCCCCTATTCCCCTTCAAAATTGGTCGTTGTGGGATCCCTTCCCGCCGAAAAGATAAGGGAAGAGGACCGGGGCCGCCACTATATAGAGAGAGTAGGTTACTTCATAGGAGGCGATCCATTCATTCGCCCACTGACACCACACAAAGGCCACCCAGCCTCTACAGGCCCTTGAACACTATACTAGTTCATCTACCAACTTCCAGGAGAGGCAATGCACCAAAGCAGGAGTAGGGTATTACGCTTCTCAGCGGCCCGAACCTGGGTAAACTGTCGTGTTCTGTGTATTCCTTACCATTGAGTGAGTTCTCTGCCAGCTCCAGCGAGTAGCAAGTTAGAAGGGGCAAGCCCGCGAGAGATCTTCGTACACGCCCCTGAGTTCGAATCTTTAGGGTTTTGTGGAGCCCGAAATCCGACATTTGGCACGCCACGTAGGGGCGTGTCGAGGTTTCCTCCAAGCTCCGCCTTCACCAAACTTCGTCCCTTCGATGGCTGACGCTCGACGGGCTCGTGCCGAGTGCCACGCCACCCGCGTTGCTCAGACGGCACCCGTGGGCTCTGCTGGTATGAGCCGATCACCATCGCCCATGTTGAACGCCGCCATGGGCCCGATGCTCAAGAACAACAAGGTTCCTCCCAGCCAGCGACCGAGCAGCCCGATGGCCGCACCGCTATGTCGTCGCTCGTCCGGGCTTCTAGGTCGGCCTCACGCGCCCAACCCGAGATGCCGCATGGGCGACGCACGCTTGCCATGGCCGCCGAGCTGCTCCGCTACCGGCCCGCCGCTGACCGCCACAACGACTGGCTCTTGCGCATCGAGGAGCTTGTCGCCGCTACCGGTGATCCCGTGGTGCTCCCCTGCTCGTTTCGACCCCAACCGTACCTGGCGAACGACGAGGAGCAAGACACGCCACCCCCACCTCCGTGACATGCCACGCGCCTCGAGCCCAGGCAGGAAGCGCGTCCCCGCGACCGGCATCGCGAACCCAGGGCAAGGCTAGGAGATGAAGCAAGTTGTCACGTGGTTCCTCGGCCACGCGCCGACGTGCGCGCTCCCGGCACTTCAAAATCTCGTGCTGCGAGTGTGCCCCCCTCGAAGCAGACCCATTGGAGCAATAGGACCAGGCCTCCCTCGCGCGCGCTGCACCCATCGGGCCGGTGGGGTGCCTCGCCCTTGAGATCTACCCAACTGCGTGGCCCTGCTAGTTCAAGCCCGACCTACCCCCGTGCTACGATGGCACCCTGGACCCGGCCTTGTTCCTGCAACTCTACACGCTAAGTATCAGGGCGACAAGAGGGGGTGACAAGGTCATGGTGTGCTGGTTCCACATGGCGCTCAAGAGCGGCGCGCTCTCTTGGCTCCTCAACCTCCGAAGGGCGTCCATCACCTCCTGTGATGATTTACGTGAACGCTTCATCGCCAACTTCCAGGGCACCCGCGACCGTGCTCCCACCATGAACGACCTGCGGCACATCAAACAGCAGGAGGGGGAGACCTTGCACAAGTTCATACAGCGCTTCACGACCATGCGCCTCAAGATCCCCAAGGCGTCGGATGAGGCCGTCATCTCGATCTTCTCCTATGGAGTCACCGACCTCAAGATCAAGGAGGATCTCGCCATGAGTGATGAAATGATCACTGCACTGGAGATGTTCAACCTGGCAAAGAAGTGCGCCAGGGCTGAAGAAGGTTGCATGTCGCTCCTCGGGCCTGAGGCGGCGGAACCAGAAGAGTAGAAGACCAAGGCCAAGGAGATGAAGCGCAAGGCTCCAGCGGTGCTCGCAGCCGAGCCTGAGGCGAAGCACAACCGAGCAGGAGAGCGTCCGTCAGGAGGGGGCCAACGTGCATCTTCCACGGCACCATCGACCATGATACCTTCGAGTGCCACGAGCTCAGACAAGTCCGTGTCGAGCACTTCAGCAAGCGCCCCGGACGGGACACAGAGGCCCCACGTGCGGCGGTGGTCGTAGTGGAGGCCACTAGGATGACCGGGAGTCATGTGAATGGTGGCATGAACAACCTCATGAAGACCGTTGGCGTGGCCAGCCTCAGGAGGACCGCTAGCGCGACCAGGCTCGGGACGTCCGCTGGCGCAATGACCTTCCGGAGGGGCAACGACGCGGTTAGCCTCGTGAGGCTGGGCTGCCTCCTCTGCCTCCGCCACCCAGAAGGAGGGATGAAGATAGGCGTAATGATGGGGCTGGGGGCTTCCAGGAGATCAGGGCGGTGGCCTCCATCCTGGGGGGCGCCCAGACCCCAGCCTCGAACCGCGCCTTCAAGTAGTTCCCCTGGGAGGTGAATGTCGCTCTCCCGAAGCCTGAAGCGATGCGGCTCCTCTACTGGTCCCACACCACCATCACCTTCGACCAAAGTGATCAGGTTAGGTGATCGTTCATGGCCGGCAAGCTCCCCATAATGTGCACCCGACCATCAGCAACGTCCTCGTTAGCAAGATTATCGATAGTGGAGCGGGGCTTAACATCCTCTTAGTCGACACCTTCGAGACACTCCAGCTGCCATACGAACAACTCATGCCGACCAATCCCTTCTCAAGAGTCACGGAAGGGCCTACCGTGCCCATCAGGCAGGTGAGTCTGCCAGTTACCTTCGGCGAGTGCAAGAACTACCACACTGCAATCATCGTCTTCGATGTCGCGCACATCCACCTACCGTACAACGCGATCCTTGGGTACCCGGCTCTCGCCAAGTTCATGGCAGTGACCCACCATGCCTACAACGTCCTCAAGATGCCAGGGAGCGGCGGAGTCATCACCATCGCCTGTGACGAGAAGGATGCCGTCTGTACACTCGAGCGTGCCTACCGCGCCGTGCCGGCAGAACTCTCGGACGACGAATAAGATGAGCCACCTCGCGAGGACCCACGCAAGAAGAAGCAGATCCTCCCCACGGAGCGCCCTGGGACTTCGGGCTCAGTGCCCGGGGACGGGGTCATGCCTCCCATCGCATAGGAAGGCGCGCTCAGTGACCCCCTTGGGTTAGGCCTGGGGGCTCCCACCGGGAAGGTTCCCGACCTGACCAGTGAGGCGAGGGTGGCGCTCGAGCACAACCCTGGGGCTCACTCAGGCACGCGTTCGCCCAGATCCCGTGAGTCCGTCATCAGAGCAATCCTAGAACTTCAATAGGCCCAGGCCGTGCGAGGCGGGGACTGCCCTACATCACCAATCGCAGTCCCTGTCGTCGGCACGGTCGACCAGCCCCGCATATGCATCAACACGCTCTCAATCGATAGAGTCGCGGCTCAAGGCCCCTTCTGGCCCCCGCTTACTGACCCTCGGTGAGTGTGCCTAGGTGCTGGCACCCTCATGCCCTTCGGGTTGGGGAACGCGGCTGCTACCTACCGGCGGCTCTAGCAGGCCATGCTCATGCCTTGTATGCTGGGGCGTGGGGATTAAGAGGAGGAGATGCTCGGGCCAAAAGAAGGTCCCAAGCCTCGAGAGACGGTGGACCCGTGAGGGTCACGATCATGGAAGAAGGAGATCGGGCGACGACGGCGCCCTCGGCCCTTCAGCGGCATGGCCGCCAGGAGAGTTTTGTTGGCTGCTGTCAGGTAACTTTTTGGATGACTCTGTCCGAGGGCGCCCACACGGCCATGTGGCCTCCAGGAGTTCAGGGCACTCCCCAGCTGCCGCTTTTATTTACGCATCCTTGCCTCTTTGGGAGGTCGGCCCCCCGTTTGGGGGCTCCGGACGAAGCTTATCCTTGCAGGCGTCCTGAGTCAGCACACACCCTGCCTCACTCCTGAAGAAGAAGAAGTCAACAGGGTTTACCAATGACCCAAAAGTAATCAGGCGCCTATGCCTCGGGGGTAGGGACACTCGTGAGGCCAAAGCGTCCTCGCGACCTCCCAGATACACCCCCCGTGACACTCTCACATAATAACGAGCTGTGGCTATATACGCCCGGGGCTCCCCGAGGACGCGGAGGGGTTCCTCCCACGCCTAGTGGCAGCCCTATGCTCCGCGCTAGGGAGAAGACCGTGACACTCTCACGTAATAACGAGTTGCGGCTATATATGCAAGGGACCCCCCCCCCCCCCGAGGACACGGAGGGGTCCCTCCCAAGCCTAGTGGCAGCCCTACGCTCCGTGCTGGGGAGAATACATATGCAATCAACTCAGTCCGCAGCTGGCAAGGAAATCAACACAATCCAACAGTGCCTATGCCCGCAGCTGGGAAGAAAATCAACACAGACCACCAATGACTATGCCCACAGCTGCCCAGGAAGTTAACCCAGTCCACCTACGACTACGCCCACGCCCAGTGCATGGGACAGACAACTGGAGGTACGAAGCCGCTCATACGTAAATGATGACACAGAGGAAGGACATGTGAGCAGCACACAACAGAACGGAGCAGCTTCCCTTTAGTGCAAAGGGGGCAAGTACGAACTCGGGTTCCCAAGGCATCTTCCAAAGGTTTACTTTCTGGTGAAACAACGCCATCGCCGCCCGCCAGCAGGACAGACGTCATCCCTGGACCCGTCCCTGCAGCGCTGGCAGCCACTTTGCACGCAAAGACTACTTTTGGACAGGGGAGCATGTTCCCCTATTCCCCTTCAAAATTTGTCGTTGTGGGATCCCTTCGCGCCGAAACGACAAGGGAAGATGACCGGGGCCGCCACTATATATAGAGAGAGTAGGTTATTTCATGGGGGGCGATCCATTCATTCGCCCACACGCACAACACAAAGGCCACCCAGCCTCCGGAGGCCCTCGAACATTGTACTAGTTCATCCACCAACCTCCACGAGAGGCAATCCACCAAAGGAGGAGTAGGGTATTACGCTTCTCAACAGCCCGAACCTGGGTAAACTGCCGTGTTCTGTGTCTTCCTCACCATCGAGTGAGTTCTCTGCCATCCCCAGCAAGTAACGAGTTAGGTAAGGCGAGCCCGCGAGAGATCTTCATACGCGCCCCTGAGTTTGATTCTTTAGGGTTCTGCAGAGCCCAAAATCCGACAGGTCTGTCCAACTCAGACCTTATCTCGACTAGATCCAACTACGTCGAATCCGACCAGATCTTTCAGAGTCAATATTATCCGGCTAGCATCCAATGCTACATGGTCTGTGAGACCTCACCATCTACCGTATAATATGCTAGTCTAGTTGGTTGTGCATCCACACAACTCTTTCAACAAGGGACCATTTAGGACAGTCATCATACAATGTATAGTCTCACTAACAAGTCACGTACTTGTTAATATATATCATTGATAATGTCCAAGGACTATATTTATTCATAAACACATATGGCATATCTCCAACAGAAATTGTTGCGCTCCTCAACACCCCGAGTAGCCGCGGCAAGGACGACGAAGTGGTCTTTCCGGTAGCAGCATCATCGTCGGGGTGCAACCACGGTGAAAACGTGCGCACTAGCAAGCGACACATAAGGCCCTTGACGAAATTGTGGCACACTTCGATGTCTTAGCTAAACACTCCAAGAAGACACAACAAGGATGGCAAGATAATCCTACCAATAGCATGCTGACAAGCATTCCTAAAAATCGTAGGAAATAAAGATGCGCGAGTGCTGGTTTACACCAGAAAAAATGAGTGAGAGAATGGATTTTCATCAAAAAACGACACAGCCTTAAACATTCAACAGGTCAGTACCCTATGATTTTCTTTGCATATCACTCGAAGGGTTACATAGGGTGCTATTAGGCGCGGAAGGAGATCTACCACTACAACATGGTGATGATCCGAAAATGAGGCCTCGTGAATGAATTAGCAAATTCGGACCAGCCAAGCCAAGATGCAGCGGCGCCTTCCGAATCCCGCTATGGCGTCATCATGCCTATTTGGAGTCCTCATTTTCAAGCTTGGCATTCGGGGGACTGTCGTCATCATTGCAGTTGCTGGAGGTGTCAAGCCCGCTATCGCTCGAGCTTTCCGCACAATAGTGTAGCCTGGTGTCAGAGCTCCCGAAGAACCTCATGCAGAGCGTGTTTTCTCTGTCAAAACTGAAGTGAAGAAGATGCTCCATACCAAGGCCATGGGAGTGTGCAAACGACTTCCACCCCCGCATCAGGAACATGTCACTGCTTGGGGACAAGTCGACCGCCACACATGCGGGTCCATTGCAGCATCCATGTCACAGCCCTAGTCCTACTTCTCAAACAACAGCGCCAGAAATTGACACGTTGACGGAGACTTGCTTGCGTTGGCTTTTCCCTTGAAGATGAAAGGGCGATGCAGCATAGGAGCAGTAAGTATTTCCCTCAGTTTGAGAAACAAGGTATCAATCCAGTAGGAGAATCTCGTCAAGTCCAGAGTACCTGCGCAAACAGAAAAGAGCTTGCACCCAACGCTATAAAGGGGTTGTCAAGCCCTTCAAGATTGTTTGCAAAGTGAGATCTGAAGGTGGAAAGTGCAAAAAAGTAAAAAGTGTAAGGCTGAAAATATGGTGTGGAGTAGACCCTGGGTGGCATAGTGTTCACTAGAGGCTTCTCTCGAAATAGCAAGTATTACGGTGGATGAACAAATTACTTTCGAGCAATTGATAGAACCGCGCAAAGTCATGACGATATCTAAGGCAATGATCATACATATAGGCATCACGTCTGAGACAAGTAGACCGATACTTTCTGCATCTACTACTATTACTCCACACATCGACCGCTATCTAGCATGCATCTAGTGTATTGAGTTCATGACGAACAGAGTAACGCCTTAAGCAAGATGACATGATGTAGAGGGATAATCTCAAACCAATAATGAAAACCCCATCTTTTTACCCTTGATGGCAACAACACGATACGTGCCTCGCTACCCTTTCTGTCACTGGGTGAGGTCACCGCACGGTATGAACCCAAAACCAAGCACTTCTCCCATTGCAAGAATCATAGATCTAGTTGGCCAGGCAAAATCCACAACTCGAAGAGAATTACAAGAATATGAAATCATGCATAAGACAGATCAGAAGAAACTCAAATAAGATTCATAGATAATTTGATAATAAATCCACAATTCATCGGATCTCGAGAAACACACCGCAAAAGAAGATTACATCGGATAGATCTCCATGAAGATCATGGAGAACTTTGTATTGAAGATCCAAGAGAGAGAAGAAGCCATCTACTTACTAGCTATCGACCTGTAGGTCTATGGTGAACTACTCACACATCATCAGAGAGTTCATGGTGTTGATCAAGAAGCCCTCCGTATCCGAATCCCCCCTCCGGCAGGGCACCAGAACGTGCCCCAGATGGGATCTTGCGGAGACAAAAGCTTGCGGCGGCGGAAAAGTACTTTCGATGGTCTCCGGATTTTTTGGGGATTTTTAGGGAATATATAGGCGCAACCCCTAGGGCAAAGGAGGTCCAGGGGCCCACAAGCCTGTGGGCCGAGGCCTCCACCCTAGCCGCGGGGTGAGGGCTTGTGGGGCCCCTGGGGCCCCTCTGCCTTGGCTCTCAAGTCTCCTGATCTTCTTCCGTTACGGAAAAAATCTTTTCATGGATTTTATTCCGTTTGGACCCCGTTTCAAAATCTCCTCTAAAAGGGGTTAAAAACATGGAAAAAACAGGAACTGGCACTTGGCACTGAATTAATAAGTTAGTCCCAAAAAATATATAAAAGTCATGCAAAACATCCAAAGTTTTACAAGATAATAGCATGAAACCATGAAAAATTATAGATACGTTGGAGACGTATCAAGCATCCCCAAGCTTAACTCCTGCTCGTCCTCGAGTAGGGAAGTGATAAAGAATGAATTTTTGATGTGGAATTCTACCTAGCATAGTTGTCCTTTGCAACTTCTTTCACGTGACATGAATGTTCAGATCCGTAAGATTTGAAATATAGTTTGCTATTGACATGAAAACAATAATACTTCAAGCAAACTAGTAGAGTAATCATGAACTTTCAAAATAACAAGGCCAAAGGAAGTTATCCCTACAAAATCATATAGTCTGGCTTTGCTCCATCATCCTCACACAACTAATGTAAATCATGCACAACCCCGGTATTGGCCAAGTAATTGTGTTCGCACTCTTACTTTCTCAAACTTTTTATAACTATCACGTAATACATGAGCGCGAGTCATGGATATAGCACTATAGGTGGAATAGTGTGTGGTGGTGGTTGTGAGACAAAAAGGAGGACTTGGTCACATTGACTCTGCGTATCAAAAGTATTTGGAGATGCCCATTGATAGATATCAATGTGAATGAGTAGGGATTTCCATACAATGGATGCACTAGAGCTATAAGTATGTGAAAGCTCAAAAGGAAAACTAGTGGGTGTGCATCCAACTTGCTTGCTCACGAAGACCTTGGGCAATTTTGAGGAAGGCCATCATTGGAATATACAAGCGAAGTTATATAATGAAGACTCCCACTAGCATATGGTAGTGACAAAGCAAGAAGCTCTCATTCATGAAGAACATGGTGCTATTATGAAGCACACGTGTGGAAAAAGATAGTAGCATTTTCCCTTCTCTGTTTTTCTCCCTTTTCTTTTTTTCAATTGGGCACTTAGGCCTCTCTTTTTTTCTCCCTTTTTTTTATTTGGGCACTTTGGCCTCTTTCTTTTTATTTCCTCACATGGGACAATGTTCTAATAATGATGATCATCACACTTTTATTTACTCACAGCTCAAAGCTCAAAATGATGATGACTCTATAGGAAATGCCTCCGGCAGTGTACCGGGATGTGCAACAATCTAGCATGGCGTATGACATTGAAACATCTCGCTAGCTATCTTATGATCATGCAATGGCAATATGAGAATGACGACACAAGTCATGAGACGGAACAGTTGGAGTTGCATGGCAATATATCTCGGAATGGCTATGAAAATGCCATAGTAGGTAGGTATGGTGGCTGTTTTGAGGAAGGCATATGGTGGGTTTTTGCACCGGCGAGAATTGTGCGGCACTAGAGAGGCTAGAAATGGTGGAAGGTGAAAGTGCATATATACCATGGACTCACATTAGTCATGAAGAACTCACATACTTGTTGCGAAAGTTTTTATTAGTGATCGAAACAAAGTGCTACGCATATTCCGAGGGGAAGGGTTGGTAGGTGTTAACCATCCCGCGATCCCGACCTCAACACAAAGGATGACAATCAATAGATCAATTATCCTCCGACTTCCTAACATAGCGGTTCACCATACGTGCATGCTACGGGAATCACTAACTTCAACACAAGTATTTCTAGATTCACAAAACCTTACTAATATAACTCTTAATATTACCGAATCCACGTCTCAAAACTAATTGAGAGGAATCAAGGCTCCTCTTTCTACTCAATGCATATGAAGATGGAGGTTTTTTGCTTCCTCTTTGGGTACCTATCACATTTGGGACTACTTTCATAGCAAAAGCCAACTACCAAGTCACGCACCTCCGTGCTCAAAAAGATATAAGTGAAGCACATAGAGCAAAAGTATCTAGCTGAAACGATATAAGTGAAGCACTATGAGCATTCTAGCAAAAATCACGATGAGTGCATGTCTCTCTCTCTCAAAAAGGTGTGCAGAAAAGATGATTGTGACACAACAAAAAGAAAAGACTCCTAAGATACAAGACGCTCCAAGCAAAACACATATCATGTGGTGAATAAAAATATAGCTCCAAGTAATGTTACCGATGGGTTGAAGACGAAAGAGGGGATGCCTTCCCGGGCATCCCCAAGCTTAGGCTTTTTGGTGTCCTTTAATTTGGCTTGGGATGCCTTGGGCATCCCCAAGCTTGAGCTCTTTGCACTCCTTATCTCTTTGTCCATGAGAACATCACCCAAAACTTGAAAACTTCACAACACAAAACTTAAACAGAAACTCGTGATAACATTAGCACAAGAAAACAAACTACCACTTCTTTTGGTACTGTAGAAAACTTGAATTCTATCTATATTGGTGTTGGGCTACTATATTCTCACCTTTCCATGGCTTGTACCCCCCGATACTAACCATGGTTTCATCAAAACAAGCAACCAACTCAACAAAAACAGAATCTGTCAAAAACAGACCTGTCTGTAGGAATATGTATACTTCGTATACTTCTGATACCTCAAAAAATCTGAAAAATTACTAAGGCCTGGGGAAAAGGCATATAAACGAGAAGCAAAAAGAATCAACTCAAAAGCTCTTTCTTAATAAAAAATTAAAAATCATCTCGTAAGCGAAAAGTTTCTGTCTTTTTCCAGCAAGATCAAACAACCATTACCAAGACTAGTCATAAAGGTTTTGCTTGGCTCAAACACAAAAAGAAACACAAAAAACACAAGCACAACATAATTGTGATGGTGTGGACGCAACAAAACAGAAGGGAAAAAGAAAACTTCATTGGGTTGCCTCCCAACAAGCGTCATTGTTTAATGCCCTTAGCTTGGCATAAAAGCGATAGAATCACGTATCGTCGTCTTTGGTGCTCAAACCATAAGTGGCCCTCATCATGGATTCATAAGGCAATCTTATTTTCTTTCTAGGAAAGTGTTCCATGCCATTACTTAAAGGAAATTGAAATCTAATAGTCCCTTCCTTCATATCAATGATAGCACCCATAGTCCTTAGGAAAGGTCTACCAAGAATAATAGGGCATGTAGGATTGCAATCAATGTCAAGCACTATGAAATCCATGAGTACATAGTTCCTATTTGCAATAATAAGAACATAATTGATCCTTCCCATGGGTTTCTTGACAGTAGAATCAGCAAGATGCAAATTAATAGAACACTCTTCAATCTCATTAAAACCCAGAACATCACAAGAAGACTTTGGAATCGCGGAACACTAGGACCCAAATCACACAAAGGATTGCATTCATAGTTTTTGATTTTTATTTTGATGGTAGGTTCCCACTCATCATGAAGCTTTCTAGGGATAGATACTTCCAATTCAAGTTTGATTTTATCATAGCTTCGATGATATGATCGGTAAAGGCCTTGTTTTGGCTATAAGCGTGTGGAGAGTTTAACATGGATTGCATCAAATAAATACATTCAATCAAGGAGCAACTATCATAACTGAATTCCTTGAAATCCACGGTAGTAATTTCATTACAACTCAAAGTTTTAACATCTTCTACTCCACTTTCAATGCTTTTAGCATCAAGATAGATGGACTCCGAATCATTGGGGCACTTTTCAACCAAAGTGGATTCATATCCAGCCCCATAGTCATTAGGTTTGACACAAGAAAACAAAGATTCAATGGGAGTCACACCAAGCACTTTAAGATCTTCGTGATTCGCATCACGAGAACACGCCTTGTTAAGCCATTCATGTCTAGCACGAATTTGGGCGGTTCTTTCTTGGCTCTCAATCATGGAAACACGCATAGCTTTCAAAGTTTCATCCATGTTGATATTGGGAGCAGCACATCTAACTTTCAAAGCATCGACATCACTAGACATTCTATCAACGCTCTTAGCCAAATTGTCAATTTTGAGTAGTTTTTCCTCTATGGACGCATTGAAAATCTTTTGACAGTTGATGAACTCTTTGATATTACTCTCTAAATCAGAGGGTTATCTATTGTAATTTCCATGAGTATTGTTGTAGGAGTTGCCAAAGTTATTAGAGGAGTTACTAGGAAAAGGCCTAGGAACATAGTTTCCTCTAAAAGCATTATTGTTGCCAAAGTTATTCATACCAACAAAATTAACGTCCAAGCTAGCGTTGCTACTCTCAGTCAAAGAAGACAAGGGCATATCAATAGGATCTAAAGGAGCACTTCTACTAGCAACCAAATTCATTAACTCATCCATCTTAGCACTCAACGAGTTAATTTCTTCTATAGCGTGTACCTTCTTACTAGTAGGTGACCTTTCAGTGTGCCACAGAGAGTAGTTCGTCATGATATTGTCTAGGAGATTCGTGGCCTCCCCTAACGTGCTTTCCATGAACGTTCCACCTGAGGCAGAGTCCAAGATATTTCTAGAAGCGAAATTCAAACCAACGTAAAAGATTTGTATAATCCAAAGACTCAAACCATGAGCGGGACAATTTCTAATCATTAATTTCATTCTCTCCCAAGATTGTGCAACATGTTCATGATCAAGTTGCTTGAAATTCATGATATCATTACGGAGAGAGATGATCTTAGTTGGCGGAAAATACTTGGATATATAAGCATCTTTGCACTTATCCCAAGAATCGATACTATTTTTGGGCAAAGAAGAAAACCAAGTTTTCACGCGATCTCGCAACGAGAAAGGAAAAAGCTTCAATTTAATCACGTCATTATCCACATCTCTCTTCTTTTGCATATCGTAACTCTCAATGTAGGTATTGAGATGGGATGCGACATCTTCAATAGGAAGACCAGAGAATTGCTCTTTCATAACAAGATTCAGCAAAGCGACATTGATCTCGTATGACTCCGCACAAGTGGCAGGAGAAATCGGAGTACTAATAAAATCATTATTATTAGTATTCGAGAAGTCACAAAGTTTGGTGTTTTCATTCATGGTGACTTTAGCAAGCAAGCGAGCACACAAGCGAACAAAGAGCAAGCGAGAAAAAGGGCGAACAAAAAGGCAAACGAAAAAAGCAAGCGAAAAAGGTAAACTAGTGAAGTGGGGGAGAGGAAAACGAGGGGCAACTAGCAAACAAAGTAAATGCAAGAGATAAGTTTGCAACACTTACTTGGATGAGTTCTTGACTTGATCCTCCCCGGCAACGGCGCCAGAAATCCTTCTGCTACTTCTCAAACAACAGCGCCAGAAATTGACACGTTGACGGAGACTTGCTTGCGTTGGCTTTTCCCTTGAAGAGGAAAGGGTGATGCAGCACAGGAGCAGTAAGTATTTCCCTCAGTTTGAGAACCAAGGTATCAATCCAGTAGGAGAATCTCGTCAAGTCCAGAGTACCTGCGCAAACACAAAAGAGCTTGCACCCAACGCTATAAAGGGGTTGTCAATCCCTTGAAGATTGTTTGCAAAGTGAGATCTGAAGGGGAAAGTGCAACGAAGTAAAAAGTGTAAGGCTGAAAATATGGTGTGGAGTAGACCCTGAGGTACATAGTGTTCACTAGAGGCTTCTCTCAAAATAGAAAGTATTACGGTGGGTGAACAAATTACTGTCGAGCAATTGATAGAACCGCACAAAGTCATGACGATATCTAAGGCAATGATCATACATATAGACATCACGTCTGAGACAAGTAGACCGATACTTTCTGCATCTACTACTATTACTCCACACATCGACCGCTATCTAGCATGCATCTAGTGTATTGAGTTCATGACGAACAGAGTAACGCCTTAAGCAAGATGACATGATGTAGAGGGATAATCTCAAACCAATGATGAAAACCCCATCTTTTTACCCTTGATGGCAACAACACGATACGTGCCTCGCTACCCTTTCTGTCACTGGGTGAGGTCACCGCATGGTATGAACCCAAAACCAAGCACTTCTCCCATTGCAAGAATCATAGATCTAGTTGGCCAGGCAAAACCCACAACTCGAAGAGAATTACAAGAATATGAAATCATGCATAAGACAGATGAGAAGAAACTCAAATAAGATTTATAGATAATTTGATCATAAATCCACAATTCATCGGATCTCGAGAAACACACCGCAAAAGAAGATTACATCGGATAGATCTTCATGAAGATCATGGAGAACTTTGTATTGAAGATCCAAGAGAGAGAAGAAGCCATCTAGTTACTAGCTATGGACCCATATATCTATGGTGAACTACTCACGCATCATCGGAGAGGTCATGTTGTTGATGAAGAAGCCCTCCGTATCCGAATCCCCCTCCGGCAGGGCACCAGAACGTGCCCCAGATGAGATCTTGCGGAGATAGAAGATTGCGGCGGCGGAAAAGTACTTTCGATGATCTCGTGATTTTTTTGGGATTTTTAGGGAATATATAGGCGCCACCCCTAGGGCAAAGGAGGTCCAGGGGCCCACAAGCCCGTGGGCCGCCGCCTCCCTCTGGCCGCGGGGTGAGGGCTTATGGGGCCCCTGGGCTCCTCCTGCCTTGGCTCTCAAGTCTCCTGACCTTCTTCCGTTACGGAAAAAATCTTTTCGGGGATTTTATTCTGTTTGGACTCTGTTTCAAAATCTCCTCTGAAAGGGGTAAAAAACATGGAAAAAACAGGAACCGGCACTTGGCACTGAGTTAATAAGTTAGTCCCAAAAAATATATAAACGGCATGCAAAACATCCAAAGTTTGACAAGATAATAGCATGAAACCATCAAAAATTATAGATATGTCGGAGACGTATCAGCTAGCTTAGTCATTGCTTGACATGGCATTATGCATCACGTCATCATGTAAATTTTCCATGAATTCGAAATAGGGATGATCATACCCTAGAACTTCATTTGATTATACCAATTTTAATAATTGTGATTTTAATAAACCAAAGTGGCCTTTAAAAGTGTTCACCCTCTCTGATAAATCTTGGAAACAACATACTAGGGGTGATCTACTTTTTATCAACCTTTTTAGAATTTTAAGTAAACCATCAAAGTTGGTGAAAAATGATAAATAACAAATTATAAATATTTTAGTTATTTAAAAAATGATGAAACTTTTTATGGGACTTTAAAATTTTCATAGTATAATCAATATATAATTTTAGGGTTTTTGGATTTATGATTTTTGCCCAAACAAAATAAAATAAATGACATTTATGAGAAAACATAAGCAAAATAGAGAAAAACAAAAAGTAAGAAACTCACCTAAGGCCCAGGAGCATGCCGGCCCACCCGACCCGTGCGGGTCGTCTCCTACCTCTCCTAGTAGGCACGGGCGAAGGAAGATACGGCAAGCACAACCAGCATGCCACACTGATAACCCACAAGTATAGGGGATCAATTGTAGCCTTTCTCGATAAGTAAGAGTGTCGAACCCAACGAGGAGCTAAAGGTAGGACAAATATTCCCTCAAGTTCTATCGACCACCGATACAACTCTACGCACACTTTAAGTTCGCTTTACCTAGAACAAGTATGAAACTAGAAGTACTTTGTAGGAGTGATAGGATAGGCTTGCAAGAAAGTAAAGAACACGTCAATAAAACTAGGGGCTGGTTAGATAAAGAAACAACTACGAGTGTGTAATGAGTGGGGAAAAGTGGTGGTAGGAGTTGCGGAATTGTCCCAAAGCAATTGACTACGTTACTAGATCGATAGCAAGTATCATGTGGGGAGGCCTCTGCTAGCATGTCATCCCTTACTTGGAATTCTATGCACTTATGATTGGAACTATTAGCAAGCGTCCGCAACTACTAACGTTCATTAAGGTAAAACCCAACCATAGCAATAAGATATATTGGTCCCCCTTCAATCCCATATGCATCAATTTCTATGCTAGGTTTGAAGCTTCTGTCACTCTAGCCTGCCAATACATAGTCCTATCAACATACAACTAACCCTATGGTATGATCGACGCGCGCGATCATATGATGGGCACCAAAGGACAGCAACATAACCACAAGCAAATTAAACCAATCATAGCAATTAATCAATCACCGATAGGACAACGATAATCTACTCAGACATCATAGGATAGCAACACATCATTGGATAATAATATGTAGCATAAAGCACCATGTTCAAGTATAGGGTACAGCGGGTTGTGGGAGAGTGAACCGCTGAATATAGATGGGGGAAGATGATGGAGATGTTGGTGAAGATGACAGAGGTGTTGGTGTAGATCGTCGTCACACGATGATGTCCCGGGCGGCGTTCCGGCACCGCTGGGAGAGAGGGGGAGAGAACCCCCCACCTTCTTCTTCTTCCTTGACCTCCTCCCTAGATGGGAGAAGGGTTTCCCCTCTGGTCCATGGTCTCCATGGCGGCAGAGGGGTGAGAGCCCCTCCGAGATTGGATCTGTCTCTCTCTGTCCTTCTGTTTCTGCACTCCTAGATTATGCGTTTCACCGTTTCTTAAATTCCCGGAGATCCGTAACTCCGATTGGGCTGAAAATTTAACACGATTTTCTTCTGGATATTATGTTTCTTTCGGCAAAAGAAGGGATCTAGCCGGCTTAAGTAGTGGCCACAAGAATGCCTGCCGCGGGCCCACCCACTGGCCGCGGCGACAAAGCTTGTGGGCACTCCGTGCATCGCCTCGCGTTGATTCTTCCTCCCAAAAATCATAAATATTCGAAAAAAAATCCCCATAAGTTTTTATTACGTTTGGACTTCGTTTGTTATGGATATTCTGTGAAACAAAAAGCATGCAACAAACAGGAACTCGCACTGGGCACTAGATCAATATGTTAGTCCCAAAAATAGTATAAAAAGTTACCAAAAGTATATGAAAGTTGTAGAATATTGGCATGAAACAATCAAAAATTATAGATACTACGGAGACGTATCAGCATCCCCAAGCTTAATTCCTGCTCTTCCTCGAGTAGGTAAATGATAAAAAAGATAATTTTTGATGTGGAATGCTACCTAGCATAATCTTGATCATATAATCTAATCATGGCATGAATACTAAAACACGAGTGATTCGAAGCAATAGTCTATCATTTGACATAAAGACAATAATATTTCAAGCATACTAACAAAGCAATCATGTCTTCTCAAAATATCATGGCCAAAGAAAGTTATCCCTACGAAATCATATAGTCTGACTATGCTCCATCTTCCACACACAACGTATTTAAATCATGCACAACCCCGGTTTTAGCCAAGCAATTGTTTCGTACTTTAGTGTTCTCAAACCTTTTCAACTTTCACGCAATACATGAGCGTGAGCCATGGACAAAGTACTATAGGTGGAATAGAATATGGTGGTCGTGGAGAAGACCAAAAAGGAGGAGATAGTCTCACATCAACTAGGCGTATCAACGTGCTATGGAGATGCCCATCAACAGATATCAATGTGAGTGAGTAGGGATTGCCACACAACGGATGCACTAGAGCTTATAAGTGTATGAAAGCTCACAAAAGAAACTAGTGGGTGTGCACCCAACTTGCTTGCTCACGAAGACCTAGGGCAATTTTGAGGAAGCCCATCATTGGAATATACAAGCCAAGTTATATAATGAAAATTTTCCACTAGTATATGGAAGTGACAACATAGGAGACTCTCTGTCACGAAGATCATAGTTCTATTTGAAGCACAAGTGTGGAAAGATGATAGTAGAAATTGTCCCTTCTCTCTTTTCTATCATTTTTGTGGGCGCTTTGGCCTCTTTTTTTTGGTGGGCATCTTTGGCCTCTTTTTTGTAAATGGGCTTCGCTGGCCTCTTTTATTTCCTCACATGGGACAATGCTCTATTAATAATGATCATCACACTTACAACTCAATACTGAGAGCAATGATGACTCTATATGAAATGCCTTCGGTAGTGTACCGTGACAATGATCTAGCATAGCAATGACATCAAAAAACGGACAAGACATGGAAACATCATGCTAGCTATCTTACGATCATGCAATGTCAATATGGAAGTGGTGGCACATGTCATGAGACGGAATGGTGGTAGTTGCATGGCAATATATCTCGGAATGGCTATGAAAATGCCATAATAGGTAGGTATGGTGGCTATTTTGAGGGAGGCTATATGGTGGGTGTAACGCACCAGCGAAAGTTGCGCGGTACTAGAGAGGCTAGCAATGTTGGAAGGGTGAGAGTGCGTATAATCCATGGAATCAACATAAGTCATAAAGAACTCACATACTTATTGCAAAAGTCTATTAGTCATCGAAACAAGGTACTACACGCATGCTCCTAGGGGAAAGGTTGGTAGGAGTTAACCATCGCGCGATCCCGACCTCCACACAAAGGATGACAATCCGTAAATAAATCATGCTCCGACTTCATCACATAACGGTTAATCATAGGTGCATGCTACGGGAATCACAAACCTTAACACAAGTATTTCTATGAATACACAGTTACTCACTAGCATGATTCTAATATCGCATCTTCATGTCGCAAAACTATTGCAAGGAATCAAACATATTATATTCAGTGATCTACAAGTTTTATGCAGGATTTTATGACTAACCATGTGAATGACCAACTCCTGTTAACTTTATAAATAGGTATAAGTGAAGCATGAGAGTTTAATTCTTTCTACAAAAGATATGCCCCGCTCTAACAACTATAAGTGAAGCAAAAGAGCATTCTACAGATGGCGGTTTTCTATGTGTAGGGAAACAAGCAATCCAAACTTCAAAAGATATAAGTGAAGCACAAGAAGCATTTTATAAAGCCAACCAAGGACTATCTCATACCAGCATGGTCCATAAAACAAAAAGGAAAAATAAACACAAAAGACGCTCCAAGCATTTGCACATATCATGTGACGAATTAAAATATAGCTCCGAGTAAGTTTACCGATAGATTGTAGACGAAAGAGGGGATGCCTTCCGGGGCATCCCCAAGCTTAGATGCTTGAGTCTTCCTTGAATATTACCTTGGGGTCCCTCAGGAATCCCCAAGCTTAGGCTCTTGCCTCTCCTTATTCCTTCATCCATCGTGCTCTCACCCAAAACTTGAAAACTTCAATCACACAAAACTCAACAAAACTTCGTGAGATCCGTTAGTATAATAAAATAAATCACCACTTCAAGTACTGTTGTGAACTCATTATAAATTCATATTAGCATTATATCTACTGTAATCCAGCTTCACCATGGTTCATACCCCCCGATACTACCCATAGGTTCATCAAAATAAGAGAACAATGCATAGAAAACAGAATCTGTCAAAGCAGAACAGTCTGTAGCAATCTGTATATTCCGTATACTTATGATATCTCAAAAACTCTGAAAAATTATGGAAGTCTGGAAAATTTGCATATCAATCAGCAGCAAAAATAATCAACTCAAAATATTTTCCAGAATGAAAATTAAAATTAATTTCGTGAGCAGAAATTTTCTGTCTTTTCTCAGCGTGATCAAACAACTATCACCCAAACTAATCGTAAAGGCTTTACTTGGCACATTATTTTTAAAAACACAAAGCAATTGTACAAGGGGATAATTATTTTTGTGAGAAACTTCCATGAAAAATTCTACATTGTTTCCATGAGCATGAACACAAGTGTTCAAGGTCGACCCTCACTTCCGCAATGCATCACCTTTCAATCGCTTCTCTTTTTGAAAAAGTTTTAAGTTCCCCTCTATATTTTTTTTGTTTTTAAACTAAATAAAAGCACTCAACATAAATAAATGACTCTCTAAAACTTCCAGGTTGTCTCCCAGGCAGCGCTTTCTTTAAATCCATTAAGCTAGGCATAAAGTGCTCAAGTAATGGATCCACCCGGATCCCAAGGTATATCAAAGCCAATTTTAATTAGCAATGATTTGAAATTTAGTAGTGAGCACAAGCTAACATATAGCAAGCAATGACGAAGTCTAACTCTCTTCCTATGCATTGGCATGTCATAAAAGAACAATTCATGCACACCAAGTAAAGGCCAATACATAGCATAAGCAGTTTCTTGCAATTTTATCGTATTGGAAACATAGAGAGGTGGAGATGTAGTTCCTCTCTCATAATAACTGCAAGTAGGTGCAGCAAGCACATGCATATTATATTCATCAAAATCATCATGTTTAACATAAGGGACTATAGCTAGCTCATCTTCATAAGCATCATTCATATTGGCAACATGGCCACAAGCATAGCATGCATCAAGTTCATCAAAAAGGGATATTTCAAACGAATCCAAGGGATCATAGCATTCATCCTTCGGTAAGAACGAAGGGAAATTAAATAATGTATGAGTAGAAGAGTTACCCTCATTAGAAGGTGGACACGGGTAGCTAGTCCGCTCTTCCTCCTTTTGTTCTTCGCTCTCCTCTTCATCTTTTTCATCTAATGAGCTCACAATTTCTGCATTTTCTTCTTCCATAGTTTCCTGCAAAATAATAGTCTCTTCTTGGGCAGCATAGAATTTCTCCTTAAATCATTCAATATGGGCATTATATTCATAATTAGTATAACAATAACGAAGCATAGCCAAATTTTCAGATTGGTAATGAGCATCATCATTATCATCACACCCTTTAAACGCAGCCTCAATTTCATAAGCACCCATAAAAGCAACAAACTCTTCTATTTGCTCCACATCATAGTAATCATATATACCATTAGCATAAGAAGCCAAGGTTCTATGATCATTAAATTCACGAGAAAAGGGAAGGTGTGGAGCCTTCATCCTAGAGTAACAACTAACACCATATGTCTTGCATAGTTCCCAAGCATACCATTTCAACAAATGGATTTGATCGCATAAAAGTTTCCCTTTTTGGGTCAAGCGATAATCCCTAAAGTATTCACATTGATCCAACGTGTATCCCATTATATAATTGAATGGGGCTTTCTCAGGATTATTAAAGAAGTGCATAATATTTTCCACATAACGAGCCTCGAGGGTTTTAGGAGGTTCCCCATCTCCATGAGTAGCAAGTACACCTAATTTTTTTGGTATTTCGTGTTCCATATCCATAACTAAAGATGGAGAACAACTTAGAACTGCAAATAAATCTACTTAGTGATAAAGCAAACAAGCACACACGAGGATATTCACCCCACGCTATTGCTCCCCAGCAGCGGCGCCGGAAAAAGGTCTTGATAACCCACAAGTATAGGGGATCAATTGTAGCCTTTCTCAATAAGTAAGAGTGTCGAACCCAGCGAGGAGCTAAAGGTAGGACAAATATTCCCTCAAGTTCTATCGACCACCGATACAACTCTACGCACACTTTACGTTCGCTTTACCTAGACCAAGTATGAAACTAGAAGTACTTTGTAGGAGTGATAGGATAGGCTTGCAAGAAAGTAAAGAACACGTAAATAAAACTAGGGACTGGTTAGATAAATAAACAACTATGATTGTCTAACGAGTGTGGAAAAGTGGTGGTAGGAGTTGCGGAATTGTCCCTAAGCAATTGACTACGTTACTAGATCGATAGCAAGTATCATGTGGGAGAGGCCTCTGCTAGCATGTCATCCCTTACTTGGAATTCTATGCACTTATGATTGGAACTATTAGCAAGCGTCCGCAACTACTAGCGTTCATTAAGGTAAAACCCAACCATAGCAATAAGACATATTGGTCCCCATTCAATTCCATATGCATCAATTTCTATGCTGGGTTTGAAGCTTATGTCACTCTATCCTGCCAATACATAGTCCTATAAACATACAACTAACCCTATGGTGTAATCCACGCGCGCGATCATATGATGGGCACCAAAGGACAGCAACATAACCACAAGCAAATTAAACCAATCATAGCAATACATCAATCACCGATAGGACAACGATAATCTACTCAGACATCATAGGATAGCAACACATCATTGGATAATAATATGTAGCATATAGCACCATGTTCAAGTAGAGGGTACAACAGGTTGCGGGAGAGTGAACGGCTGAATATAGATGGGGGAAGATGATGGAGATGTTGGTGAAGATGACGGAGGTGTTGGTGTAGATCGCCGTCACACGATGATGTCCAGGGCGGCGTTCTGGCGCCGCCGGGAGAGAGTGGGAGAGAGCCCCCCTCCTTCTTCTTCTTCCTTGACCTCCTCCCTAGATGGGAGAAGGGTTTCCCCTCTGGTCCATGGTCTCCATGGCAGCGGAGGGGCGAGAGCCCCTCCAAGATTGGATCTCTCTCTCTCTCTCTCTCTCCGTCCTTCTGTTTTTGCGCTCCCAGATTCTGTGTTTCACTATTTCTTAAATTTCGAGAGATACGTAACTCCGATTGGGCTGAAATTTTAACACGATTTTCTTCCAGATATTATTTTCTTGCGGAGAAAGAAGGGCTCCAACCACCTTAAGTAGTGGCCACAAGCCTGCGTGCCGCGGGCCCAACCCCTAGCCGCGGCGACATGGCTTGTGGGCACTCCGTGCATCGCCTCGCGTTGATTCTTCTTCCCAAAAATCATAAAT
The DNA here is from genome assembly GCF_904849725.1 of Hordeum vulgare subsp. vulgare. NCBI lineage: Eukaryota > Viridiplantae > Streptophyta > Magnoliopsida > Poales > Poaceae > Hordeum > Hordeum vulgare. The sequence continues at coordinate 291,759,038 of NC_058520.1, read as the reverse complement.
ATTCCAAAAGAAATCCCGTTAAGATTTTATTACATTTGGACTTCGTTTGGTATGCATATTCTGCGAAACCAAAAACATGCAACAAACAAGAACTGACACTGGGCACTGGACAAATTTGTTAGTCCCAAAAATAGTATAAAAAGTTGCCAAAAGTATATGAAAGTTGTAGAATATTGGCATGAAACAATTAAAAATTATAGATACGACGGAGACGTATCACACACCTCCTACCTGACTGGCCCTCCCCACGCCAGCGCGATGAGGGGATTGACCTCCCGCTGCCGCCCCGATGTGGAGGACCCCTCCTTTTCCTCCCCTCCATCCCATATCGCCTTCTCCTTGCCATGGATGGAGCGCTCGTGCGGCATATCTGCAGCCGCAGCCACTGCACCGCTCTCGGCATCTCATGTTGTCTAGAAGCCCTCCATGCTTCTCCCCATATCCTCCTTGAAAGAATCGAGGTGTGAGGTCCCCTACCATCGCCATCAATGTCATCTTATACACATCCAGCCGCTGGATGCCGTCGTCACTTCGCCGTCGCAGGACCCTCCCCGAGCCGTCTGAGCATCCCTGCACCCCCTATGTGAGCCTCTGCTTCTTTCCCTCTCTTGGTTCTCCGAAAAACAACCCCTAGCTAGCTGCACCACCATATCCGAGAGATCCTCGACGCCTACCATGTCACCGTTGTTGCATGAGCCCACGTAAGTCCCATCCGAGCACCTGGTAGATCTCTTGGACACCTAAGGAAGTCGTAGGGCCCATTTTCTCGCTCGCTTGTGCCCACAACCCCACGACCTACGAAGCTGGAGCCTCCACCGCCACTCACCTTGTCGTCGGCATTGATTTTGGTGACCATTTGGTCCAACTCCACCACCACTAGACGCAGCGCATCGCCAACTCGCTGAAGAGCCTAGCCGCGCATCCAACCGCTCCCGGAGCAACGTTTCTGGCGAACTTACGCCGTTAGATAGGTCACCACCGGTGGAGCTCCGACGAGAATGACGTGGCAATGTCATTAGTCTAACTACCCACCCAGACAGTGATACTAGGCCCCATTGTCATTAATTTAAACCCTATTAACTAGGTGTGACACTAACGTGTGGACCCTTCATGTCAGTTTGACTTTGACCAGGTTAGTTGACGTGCTACCCTTGTTGGGGAACGTTGCATGGGAAACAAAAATTTCCCTACACACACGCAATACATATCCATGGTGATGATTATCTACGAGAAGGAAGAGTGAATTACATACCCTTGTAGATCGCTAAGCGGAAGCGTATATAACGCGGTTGATGTAGAGGAACATCTTTGCGATCCAAATTGCAGCCCGTCACGCGAACTAATCACGATCCATCCTGATCTAGTGCCGAACGAACAACACCTCCGCGTTCAGCACACGTACAGCTCGATGACGATCTCCCCCTTCTTGATCCAACAAGAGAGGAGGAGAGGTAGATGAGTTCTCCAGTACGGCGGTGTGGTGTTGCTGGTGAACTAATCCAGCAGGGCTTCGCCTAAGCACCGCCGAACTAAACTAGAGGAGAAATAGATCTACAAAAAACCCTCAATACCTCTATTATATATAGGAGGAGGGGAGAGGAGCTAGCCTTGGCCCCTACTCGAAGGAGAAGGGGTCGGCCGAACCCTACAAGGAAGAGTCCACCTTCCCACAAGAGAGGTGGACTACTTTGGGAGGACTCCTCCCTCCTTTCCTTTATAGGACTTTTGCCTTCTATCTCCACTCCTTGATACATGGGGTTTTGAGAGAGGCTTCGGCCAGCCCACCAGGGGCTAGTCCACCTCCTCTAACAACCCATAAAGCACTTGCATCGTCACACCCCTCCCCGTGGTCCCTCGGTACCCTCCCGACACTCCCGTTACACTGCCGATGAGACCAAGACCTTTCCTGTGACCAAGACATGACTTCCTATATATCAATCTTTACTAAAATGTCACTAAACCTTAAGTGTGCAGGCCCTGCGGGTTCGAGAACTATGCAGTCATGACCTGAGATACTCCCCGGTCAATAACCACTAGCGGGACCTGGATGCCAATATTGGCTTCTACATATTCTACGAAGATCTATATCGGTCAAACCCCTATGTCAAGGATTCAATTAATCTCGTATGATGTTCCCTTTGTCCTTCGGTATGTTACTTGCCCGAGATTAGATCGTCGGTATCTCCATACCTAGTTCAATCTCATTACCGGCAAGTCTCTTTATTCGTTCTGTCATACGAGATCCTGTGACTAACTCCTTAGTTATGTTGCTTGCAAGGCTTGTTGTGATGTTGTATTGCCGAGTGGGCCCCGAGAGACCTCTCTGTCACACGGAGTGACAAATCCCAGTCTTGATCCATGCCAACCCAACAGAAACCTTTGGAGATACCTGTAGAACACCTTTATAGTTACCCAGTTACGTTGTGACGTTTCATACACACAAGGTATTCCACCAGTGTCCGGGAGTTGCATGATCTCATGGTCATATGATAAGATACATTGACATGCATAAACAATAGCAATAAACTCACACGATCATATTCTACATTCATAGTTTGGGTCTTGTCCATCACATCATTCTCCTAATGATGTGATCCCATTATCAAGTGACAACACTTCTATGGCGAGGAAACCTTGACCATGTTTAATCAACGAGCTAGTCAACTAGAGGCTCACTAGGAATAGTGTGTTGTCTATGTATCCACACATGTATTTGAGTTTGCAATCAATACAATTCTAGCATGGATAATAAACGATTATCATGAACAAGGAAATATAATAATAACCAATTTATTATTGCCCCTAGGACATATTTCCAACAATCTCCCACTTGCACTAGAGTCAATAATCTAGTTCACATAAGTATGTGATTGTAATGATTCTAACACCCATAAAGTTCTCGGGCTCGACCATGTCTTGCTTGTGAGAGAGATTTTAGTCAACAGGTCTGAACCTTTTAGATCCGTGTGTGCTTTACAAATCTCTATTTCATCCTATAGATGCTGCAACCACGCACCATTTGGAACTATTCCAAATGGCTGCTCCACTATACGAATCCGGTTTACTACTCAGAGTTATCCGGATTAGTGTCAAAGCTTGCATCGACTTAACCCTTTACGACGAACTCTCTTATCACCTCCATAATCGAGAAAAAATCCGTAGTCCACTAGTTTCTAAGGATAACTTTTGACCGCTATCCAGTAATCCATTCCTGGATCACTTTTGTACCCCTTGACAGATTCATGGCAAGGCACACATCAGGTGCGGTACACAACATAGCATACTAGAGAGCCTACGGCTGATGCATGGGGAACGACCTTCGTCCTTTCTCTTTCTTCTGTAATGGTCGGGTTTTGACTCTTACTGAATACTCACACCTTATAACACAGTCAATAACTCTTTCTTTGACTGATCTATTTTGAACTCCTTCGAAAACTTGTCAAGGCATGCATTTCGTTGAAAGTTCTATTAAGCGTTTTGATCTATCTCTATAGATCTTGATGCACAATATTCAAGTAGCTCAATCCAGGTTTTCCTTTGAGAAAATCCTTTCAAACCACCCCTTTATGTTTTCCAGAAATTCTACATTATTTACAATCAACAATATGTCAACCATATATACTTATCAGAAATTCTATAGTGCTCCCACTCACCTTTTGGAAATACAAGTTTATCATAAACTATGTATGAACCCAAAAACTTTGATCATCTTATCAAAGCGTATATTCCAACTCTGAGATGCTTGCTCCAGTCCATAGAAGGATCGCTAGAGCTTGCATACTTGTTAGAATCCTTAGGATCGACAAAACCTTCTGGTTGTATCACATACAACCTTTCCTCAAGGAAATGGTCGTGGAAACAATGTTCTGACATCCATCTGCAAGATTTCATAATAAATAATGCAGGAACTACCACCATATTTCCATTAGACTTCAGCATCGCTACGAGTGAGAAAGTCTCATCGTGGTCAACTCTTTGAACTTGTCGGAAACATCTTTGCGACAAGTCAAGCTCTCTTAATGGTGACACTTACCGTCATCGTCTGTCTTCCATTTAGAATCCATCTATACCCAACAGCCTTACGACCATCAAGTAGTTCTTCCAAAGTCTGCACTTTGTTTTCACACATGGATCTTCTCTCGGATTTCATGACCTTGGGCCATTCGTCGGAATCCAAGCCAACCATCGCTTCTTCATAGCTCGTAGGTTCATTATTGTCCAGCAACATGACCTCCATGGGAGGATTACCGTACCAATCTGGAGCAGTACGTTTCCTTGTCGACCTATGAGGTTTGATAGTAAGTTGATCAAAAGCTTCATGATCACCATCATCAGCTTTCCACTTTAACTAGTGTAGGTGCCACAGGAACATCTTCCTATGCCCCGCTACTCATTGATAAAGGTGACGGTTCATTAACCTAATCTAGTTTCTACCATCCTCCCACTCAATTCTTTCGAGAGAAACTTTTTCTCGAGGAGACCCATTTATCAAAACTAACACTTTGATTCCGAATCTGAGATAGGAGGTATACCCAACTGGTTTGGGTGTCCTATGAAGATGCATTTATCCGCTTTGGGTTTGAAATTATCACGCTAAAACTTTTTCACATAAGCGTCGCAGCCCCAAACTTTTCAGAAACGACAACTTAGGTTTCTCCAAACCATAGTTCATACGGTGTCATCTCAATGGAATTACGTGGTGCCCTATTTAAAGTGAATGTGGTTGTCTCTAATGCTTAACCCAAAACGATAGTGGTAATTCAATAAGAGACATCATAGTATGCACCATATCAAATAGGGAGCGGCTATGACGTTTGGACACACCATCACACCATGGTGTTCCAGGTGGCATTAGTTGTGTAACAATTTCCACATTGTCTTAAATGTGTACCAAACTCACAACTTAGATATTCATCTCTACGATCATATCATAGACATTTTATCCTCTTGTCATGACGATCTTAAACTTCACTATGAAACTACTTGAACCTTTCAATAATTCAGACGTGTGTTTCATCAAGCAAATATACTAGTATCTACTCAAGTCATCTATGAAGTAAGAACATAAAGATATCCACATCATGCCTCATCACTCATTGGGCTGCATACATCAAAATGTATTACTTCCAATAAGTTACTTTCTTGTTCCATCTCACTAGAAAACGAGGCCTTCAGTCATCTTGCCCATGATTTGCATGTCTCAAATGATTCAAAATCAAGTGAGTCCAAACTATCCATTTGCATGGAATTTCTTCATGCTTTTACACCAATAGGCATCGTTCGCATGTCTCAAACGATTCAAAAACAAGTGAGCCCAAAGATCCATCAGCATGGAGCTTCTTCATGCGTTTTTTACCAATGTGACTCAAGCAGCCGTGCCACAAATAAATGGTCTTATCATTACTACTTTGTATCTTTTGGCACAAATACTATTAACATGTGTATTACTAAGATCAAGATTCAATAAACCATTCTTATTAGGTGCATGACCATTGAAGGTATTATTCAAGTAAACAGAATAACCATTATTCTCTTTAAATGGATAATTGTATTGCAATAAACACAATCCAATCATGTTCATGCTTAATGCAAACACCAAAAAACATTTAGGTTCAACACTAATCTTGAAAGTAGAAGGAGCGTGCGATGGTGATCACGTCAACCTTGGAAACACTTCCAACACCTATCGTCACCTTGCCTTTACGTAGTCTCCGTTTATTCCGTAGCTTTTATTTCGAGTTACTAACACTTAGCAACCGAACCTGTATCTAATACCCTAGTGCTACTAGGAGTACTAGTAAAGTACACATCAATATCATGTACATCCAATATACTTTTGTCGACTTTGCCAGCCTTCTCATCTACCAAGTATCTAGGGTAGTTCCCCTTATTACAGAAGCACTTAGTCTCGGGTTTGGGTTCAACCTTGGGTTTCTTCACTAGAGCAGTAACTAGTTTGTTGTTTCATGAAGTATCCTTTCTTGCCCTTGCCCTTCTTGAAACTAGTGGTTTTACTAACCATCAACAATTGATGCTCCTTTTTGATTTCTACTTTCGTGGAGTCAAACATCGCAAATTGCTCAAGGATCATCATATCTATCCTTGATATGTTATAGTTCATCATGAAGCTCAAGTATCTTGGTGGCACTGACTTTAGAGAACCATCACTATGTCATCTGGAAGATTAACTCCCACTCGATTCAAGCGATTGTAGCACTCAGACAATCTGAGCACATGCTCAACGATTGAGCTTTTCTCCTTAATTTGTAGACAAAGAATCTTGTCGAAGGTCTCATACCTCTCAACAAGGGCACGATCTAGAAATACCAATTTCATCCTTTGGAACATCTCTATGTCCCGCGACGTTTGAAACGTCTTCAACGCCTCAATTCTAAGCCGTTTAAGAAGTATGCACTAAACTATCATGTAGTCATCAAAAACATGTATGTCATATGTTCGCAACATCTACAGACGACGTTCGGGATTTAGCACACTGAGCAGTGCATTAAGCCTTCTATGCAGCAATGAGGACAATCCTCAGTTTACAGATCTAGTCCGCATAATTTCTACTATCATCTTTCAACTAAATTTTCTCTAGGAACATATAAAAAACAATAGAGCTACAACACAAGATACAAAATAATTTGCAAAGACCTTTTGACTATGTTCATGATAATGAGTTTAATTATTCATATTACTTCAGAACTCCCACTCAAATTGACATCCCTCTAGTCATTCGAGTGTCGCATGATCCAAATTCACTAACTTAAGTCCGATCATCATGTGAGTTGAGTTCAGCTTCAATGGTGAACATATCCATGTTGATCATATCAACTATACGATTCATGCTCGACCTTTCGGTCTCTTGTGTTCCTTGGCCATGTATATACATGCTAGGCTCGTCAAGTTTAACCCGAGTATTCCACATGTGCAACTATTTTGCACCTATTGTATGTGAACGTTGAGTCTATCACACCCAATCATCACGTGGTGTCTCAAAACGATGAACTGTCGCAACGATGCACAGCCGGGGAGAACTCAATTTTGTCTTGAAGTTTTAGTACTATCGTCCTAAGAAAAACAAGGTGCATAAAAGGATTAAAATCACATGCAAATTATAAGTGACATGATATGGCCATGAACTTGTGCTTCTTGATCTCCGTCATCAAAGCACCAGCATGATCTCCATCATCACCAGCGCCACACCATGATCTCCATCATTGTGCTGCCATCGAAGTTGTCGCGCTAACTAGGTTGTTACTACTAAAGCTACTACTAGCGATGAAGCAAAGCATCTCCAAGCGCAAAAATAATTAAAGACAACCCTATGGCTCTTGCCGGTTGCCGTAGCATCGACGTGCAAGTCGATATTTAACAATTACAACATGATCATCTCATACATCCAATATATCATATCATGTATTTGGCCATATCACATCACATGCATACCCTGCAAAAACAAGTTAGACGTCCTCTAATTTGTTGTTGCATGTTTTACGTGGATACTATGTGTATCTAGTATGATCGCATCTTACTTACACAAAACCACAACGGTGATATGCAAGTTGCTATTTAACCTTGTCCAAGGACCGCCTCAGTCAAATCCGATTCAAGTAAAGTTGAAGAAACAGGCACCCGCCAGTCATCTTTATGCAACAAATTGCATGTTACTCGATGAAACCGGTCTCTCGTAAGCGTACACAAATCCAACAATACCGTTGAATCAAGAAAAGACTCAGGAGGGCAGCAAACTGAATATCAACGCCCACAAACTCTTTTGTGTTCTACTCGAGAAATCATCTACGCATGAACCTAGCTCATGATGCTACTATTGGGGAACGTTGCATGGGAAACAAAAAATTTCCTACGCACACGCAATACCTATCCATGGTGATGATCATCTACGAGAGGGGAGAGTGAATCTAAATACCCTTGTAGATCACTAAGCGGAAGCGTATATAACACGATTGATGTAGTGGAACATTTTTGCAATCCAAATCGCAGCTCGTCCTGCGATATGATCATGATCCGTCCCGCGATCCCATCACGATCCATCCCGATCTAGTGCCCAACAGTCGGCACCTCCGCGTTCAGCACACGTACAACTCGATGATGATCTTCTCCTTCTTGATCTAGCAAGAGGGGGAGAGAGGTAGATGAGTTCTCCAGCACGGCGGTGTGGTGGTGGTGGTGGTGAACTAATCTAGCAGGGCTTCGCCTAAGCACCGCCAAACTAGACTAGAGGAGAAACAGATCTAGAGGGAGAGAGAGGAAGCCGTGGCTGATTTCTGCGTCTCCAAAAACCCTCAATATATCTATTATATATAGGAGGAGGGGAGAGGAGGCAGCCTTGGCCCCTACTCCAAGGAGAAGGGGGCGGCCTAACCCTACAAGGAAGAGTCCACCTTCCCACAAGAGACGTGGACTACTTTGGGAGGACTCCTCCTTCCTTTCCTTTTAAAGGACTTTTGCCTTCTATCTCCACTCCTAGATACATGGGTTTTTGAGAGAGGCTTCGTACAGCCAACCAGGGGCTGGTCCACCTCCTCTAACAACCCATGAAGCACTTGGGTCGTCACACCCCTCCCCGTGGTCCCTCGGTACCCTCCCAACACTCCCGGTACACTACCGATGAGCCCCAAACCTTTCCTGTGACCAAAACAGGACTTCCTATATATCAATATTTACCTCTAGAGCTCTACGTGACCTCCATGATCTCCTCCGGGACTCCGGACAACCTTCGGTCACCAACACCTATAACTCAGCTATACCGAAACGTGGAGACCCTGCGGGTTCGAGAACAACCAATAGCGGGACCTGGATACCCATATTGGCTCCTACATATTCTACAAAATCTCTATCGGTTGAACCTCTATGTCAAGGATTCAATAAATCTCATATGTTGTTCCCTTTGTCCTTGGGTATGTTACTAGCCCGAGATTCATTCGTCGGTATCTCCATACCTAGTTCAATCTCGTTACCGGCAAGTCTCTTTATTCGTTCCGTAATACAAGATCCAGTGACTAACTCCTTAGTCATATTGCTTGCAAGGCTTGTTTTGATGTTGTATTACCGAGTGGGCCTCGAGATACCTCTCCTTCACACGGAGTGACAAATCCAAGTCTTGATCCACGCCAACCCAACAAACACCTTCGGAGATACCTGTAGAGCACCTTTATAGTCACCCAGTTACATTGTCACGTTTGATACACACAAGTATTCCTCCGTGTCCGGGAGTTGCATGATCTCATGGTCATAAGAGCACATGCATTAACATGTAGAAAACAATTGCAATAAACTGACACGATCGTATGTTATGTTCATAGTTTGGGTCTTGTCCATCACATCATTCTCCTAATGATGTGATCCCGTTATCAAGTGACAACACCTGTCTATGGCGAGGAAACCTTGGCCATCTTTGATCAACGAGCTAGTCAACTAGAGGCTCATTAGGGACAGTGTGTTGTCTATTTATCCACACATGTATTTGAGTTTCCAATGAATACAATTCTAGCATGGATAATAAACGATTATCATGAACAAGGAAATATAATAATAAACAATTTATTATTTCCTCTAGGGCACATTTCCAACAGCTCTCACCGAGACGTCGTGCTCACGTTATAAATTCTTGTGGAATTAAAATAAATCAAAAAATGATTTACGAATTTCAGAAAATATTCAGAACTTCAAAAATAATAGAAATTCAACCGTAACTTCAATGAAAATAATTGATATATGAAAATTATCAGAAAAATGCAAGGAATCTATTTATGGAATTTTTACACATATTAGAACAACTTATGTCCTCTGTTTTGGATATATCAAATAAATGCTATTTAAATGACCACCTATGGAGTTTGAATTTGAACCTTGGTCCCAACCAACTTCATTTAATGTTGTTGCTAGATGCATTAGCTTAATCAACATAATATTGCCATGTCATGATCATGCATCATAGTGTTCCATTTATGTGAAGTAAATGTTATTGTTTTTCTGTTTGCCGTTGTTGTTCCCTCTTGGTACATGATGGTTCCGACGTTGTGTTTGTTGAGATTAATGAAAGCCCATGGTTATCTTCAGAACTGTGAGGCAAGCAACACCCCTTGAGCATTCTGATACACTCCCACTCTCTCACTACCTCTTTTTTTAAATGCATTAGGACAACAACGATTAAACCATTACTTGTTCTAGGTAGTTGAACCCATTCTTTTGCATGACCTGTCCTTGTCACCGTAAATAGTTGAAACCACTTAGCATGAGTAGCAACTACTTGAGCCTTGTTGTGCTTACTCATCCATGCTTCCCTACTGTGCCTGCTATGCTTAGAGTCCTGTCGTGTCTGATCCATCTGGGTGATGATTCGGAATGGTTGAGAACAAGTCATGTTGTGTGACAGCTAAGTATGTGAATCCAATTTGGTAAATGTAGTAATGAGAGGCCATGTAGGAGTACATGGTGGGTTGTCTCATTGGGACCATCCTTAAGAATTAAGTTATATGTATGTTATCCAAGACAAGATACTACCACACATTAGGATCCTTAATTGACTCTCTCGGCTTATTAATCGCCTTGATATCTGTCCAGGAGTTGCAAGTAATTTCTGGTGTTCGTAGGATGTGCTGGCGGCCGTGCATAGCGCTGACCGGAGGGGTAGGTTATGGCACGGTATATGCACCATTGGCCGGGTGTACCAAGTGTAGAACCATCCGCCGAGGTGGGCTTGAGAACCTTGTACACATCGTTTGGGGCCGTAATGGAAACTTCGGCCAGACTTCCTTGCTGGTTGAGTCTCAAATAGGCAATAAACCTGGACTAGGGTCTTGTGTGGTTAACGACCGTGGCCGACGCCCACTCCATTGCTTACGCTTGAAGGTTGCCGAGATGCATGACATGCATATGGTGGTAAGTGGTGAGAGCATGTGTGAAGAAGTATACCCGTGCAGGGTGAATTAATCTGTTTGAATAGCCGCATCCTCGGATATGCACTACTTGGATATTTACATGGTACATAGACAACTTGAAATGGATACACTAAAATACACTAGATAAGTATGAGTGCTATGGACGGCCTCCTCGTAGGGATACGGGAGTGGATCCATAGTGGTATATTGATATGGTGAATATGTTGACTCATGTGCCTTGTCCCACCTCAAAGAAAGGACTTGTATTCGTAGTACAGGTTAGACAAGAGTCAAAGCTGGCTTGTTGCAATAAACTCCACAACCCCCTTGTTGATAATAATGCATATGTATATAGTTCTGATGTAAGTCTTGGTGAGTACCTTCGTACTCACGGTTTCTTAATTTATGTTTTTTGCAAAGGAGACATTAGTCTCACTATTGGTTCTATGCGATGTGTTCGATGTTTATCGAAATAGCTTGGAAATCCCAGATAGAGGTCTAGCTCCTTTGGTAGGGTTATTGTAGGTTTTTACGATCCTCCAACCACTTTTAGTAGATATCTGTACTCAGACATGTTATGCCTCTACTTGGTGCTTGTATGACTTGAGTTTTGGGTCATGTGACCCCTGTTTGTAATACCACACTATGTTGACTCGTATGAGTCCTTAATAAATGCTTGAGTCATAGAGTTGTGTTGGGATGGCATGTCGTATCTACACATATTGTGCATATTGTGTGTAAGCTTTGAAATGCATTGTATGTGTGGGATTGACACCTAGTTAAATGCCTTTAGTAGCCTTATTTACGGGGAATTGCCTCTTTGTGCCCACTGAGCCTTGGTAGCTTGCTACTGCTCCGGACACATTGATTGACCGACATGTATCCTCGTTTTCTGGTGTGTCTGTCCTCACAGGGAAATGCCACGTGGTGTAATGGAGTCCATGTAGCTTGCTATGACTCGTCTACACATGCCGATGACCAACACCTGCATTGCTGGGTTACGTATGCATGCCCTTGTATAGATGCGCCACTAGGGTCTAAAACTAGTCATGTCGACCCGGGTTGTTTGACATATGAATGCTAGCGACATAATCATATACGTGAGCCAAAAAGCGCAAATGGTCCGGACAAGGTAAGGTGGCAGCCATTGTGTATTGTGCATGAGGCCGCAAAGCTATATGATGTGATACATGCTAGATCTGTATGGCTTAGGATCGGGGTCCCGACAGCGTTGGTATTAGAGCTTGACTGCTTGTACGATAACCAAGCCAAACTGGTCGATGTTGAGTCTAGCAACTCTTTAGTTATAAGGGAGTTGCTTGTGGAAGGGAACGTTAGGCTCTTTTGACTCCTTTCCTTGTGTAATTCTAACTATGAGTCACCATCTTCTTTATTCTGCGGTGATTAAGAAACTATGTTTCTCATCTATCTATTAGGATGACGAGTTACTAAGCTGGAGACTTATAGGAAAGTTTTTGTCTCTCTCGATCAGTGTCTCTAAAAGAATTCTGTGTTTTGTTATCAGTTTTCATCCAGGTTGTCGCATATTTCATGTGTGTACATCTGTTATGCTGTCCGAGTTGTCCAAAGTTTCTAATAATCTGATACAATTGCAAATTCCTTCCTTCTGTTCCGATGTCTTTTGGGCAAGACAAAGCACACCAATTGTTGTGTTGAGGTACTTTATTACCTTGATGTATCTGTTGAAGGTGTTAGGAAACCATGTTGTCTGAAAGAACCATCCAATAGTCTAGTTGTGCATTGTGTTTCTAGTGTGATAGTTCTGGCCATCACTTTTGAAAATATCCCGTGATGTTACATAGTAGTAGGTACTCTTTCTTTGGGTTCTTAAACCCAAGGATCATTCTGCTCACTCATGTTGATAGTGTTTGCTCGTTCCTTTAGGATGGTTAGTAACTTTGTAATAGCCTTCAAGATCCATGGTATATCACTCTTCCAATACCATGAACCATCCGCGGAAGGAGTTTTTGTGAACAAAATATCACAACAAGAGTGTTGGATGAGTTCTCCATTCTAATTGTGACTCTGCCAATCCAACTTTTCTGCATGCGCTATCAGGAATAATTATGTTGAACTCGTTCGACATGCTAATCTATGCATCTACAACTCGGAAAAATTATGTGCTCTTTGAGTTGTCTCTCCTCAATTGTATTCGGACCTTTATTTTTCAGTGGATAGTCAAGAATAGATGTGCATTCGTGTTCACCAATGCATATTATCCTTGTGGTCCCTCGAGCCATTCTATTCCAGAATGACTAGGAGAAGCAAACTCCAGTGCCTCATCCATTTCAAGGATTGGGTCAAAGCAGTTGTATTACGCAGATTAAAATGCCAATCTCGCTTTTGCTTTGTTCTTTCTTGAAGTATTACCCTCTTCATGTCAAGATTGTCATGAGAATTGCACCCCTTCTTATGAACTTCTGATGTAGTGATGCTCCTCACCAGCATTATTCATTTGTCGGTCTCTATGTTGGTTGTAACCGGAATACCGACAAGTGAACCATGATGTGTGAAATAAATACTCCTAGCAGCCTTGTTGCCTTGGAAGTTAATGGACAATAATTTCATTCTTAACATGTATGTTATTGAATCAACATTCTAAAGGTTGATATTGCTACCTACTCCATTTTTCCTGGTGCACTTTTCGATCAATGACTTAGGATTGTGTCAATCCCTCACTCTTTTGTACCATCATCTTGCCCCGAAAGCAAGATTGTTCTCGAGCTTAATAACCTAACGGTGGTTCGTGATTTTTTGAATATATTCTCGGATGTATTACCAGGTTGTGGCCTCACCATTATGTTGAGTTCATGATCAAGTTGGTTCCTTGTAAACCATTCTTCTCCAAGAATCTGTGTTGGATACCCGTGGGCCAGTTGGTTAAGCTAAACAACAATTTGGAAAGTGGGAAGATAAAAGCTTCGTCTGACTTAGGTAATTCCAAAGTGATGTGTTTGTCTATGTGTGAGTGTTGAATAAAGATGATATTCTCATCGGATGATCGGTGTGATCAATTCTTGCATATATTATCTTGTCCAATTTTTTATTTGAGTATGGGCTATCATCAAATCAAACTCAGAACCAAAGATTTTTGTAATGGTGTCTTACTCGTGGATTTCCTTGAGCATACATCATTATATTCTTTGATCTGACCAATGCTACCATCTTGCTCACATGAGATGTGGAATTCCATCTATATGGATATTTTCATGAACTATTGTTGAGCCCATTAACAACACCTTTGTCTTTGCCATAACTTATGTTGGACATTAAGCTAGTGCTGAAAACTTTGTAGACATTGTCTTCGTGTCAGTACATGAGGTACGTGTTGGTGTAAGAAGTGACTGCCTCTAAATTCATGTGCATTTCATGCAAGTTGCCACCGTGAATTCGAGAAATGTTTGTTTTGTTCCTCCAGAATCATCCCAAGTCAACCATGCCCGTGCGAAGTATTCTATGGTTTGATAGGTCACTAGATCCATTCTATATGAATTTCCTAGCACACCAAGCCACTAATTGACTTGATCAAGGTAAAGAGGTTCCTTCGTAAGAGCTAATCCAGGCTTATTTAAGGACTACGTTATCCTCCAATGATGGTTCCACCCACAACGCGGTAGTGTTTTGTTGTAAGTTTTCCATATGAACATATTTGTCTTGGACGGTGTGTTCACGTGGGTCTTGCAATCCAGCTCATGTTTTGGAGCTGGCTTCCGAAGTTCATTTCCCGAGAATCTCGCAATGTTATCTCGTCGATTTTTGTTGCCAACTTTCTTATCAGACATGCTGAGTCTGAGACATCATGTCTCCAATCAGATCTGAATCTCACATAGATATGATGGTTGGAACGTTTCCCAAGGACTATAATATTGGTCTCTATGTAACCGGTAAAGTGATGTCGTGGCTAACACAGCTGGCACGAAAACCTATTATTATACTAGCTTGTGTGTGCAAAATTAGACACTTCCCCATGAGGCCCGTGTAAGACTTATTTTAGAAGTTGTTCCTCATGGACCCCCCCATTGAGCCCCCGAAGTCCGACCTTCTATTGATGATCTAGCTATCAAACGTTGTTTATAATTTGGTTACACTAGTACATCTAGGAGAATATTAGAAGCGGAGTGCCAAATATCTCTCGATCAATCATCTAGATTTCGTTTCCTTGGCATAGCTAAGTGAAATCTGAGAAAGTGGTGTCTTCCTTTGCATGTGCATCCTCCATCAGTATTCATCATGATAGTATGGTGTGTTGCTAGGATCCTTGGCATGGATGTTGGTAAAACCCTGATGAATACGTAAATGCTCAAGTTCTTAAGAGCACACTCAGACTTTGGGTTTTATCCTCGATATCAATTGGAATGTGTCTTCCGTTTGCCAAGTTGTCTTATAGCTCTGGTTCCTTTTCCAAGCTGAGTATGTCATTTCATCCAACTCCTTCAAAAAATTATTTGTGAATTGCCTTACCCTGGTATGAAGAGTTTCAATGATCTATGTATCAAAAGTAATTATTTTTCTCACTTAAGGGAATAACTGTATGAGTCACCTTCCTAAGGTGCCCCATTATAGTATCAAGGGCAATTTCGTTCCTCGCTACTTTGAAACCTTGTCACCATATGTTCTAGCATGGAATTGTTATCTACCAAATTGAACCTCCGTCATCTACCTCATCCTTGCATTGTAGATGTATGTTTTGTGTCTCATCTCGAGAGATGTTATCACATCTCATTCCATGAGTTGATCGTGAGTTGCCCGATCTTTGTGAAGATTGATTCTTGTAGAGTTTCCCATTCCCTTTGTCATGGTGTTTTGTGGATATATCAAAGGCAAATACATCAATATCAACATAATGCAACGAATCAACATCTTCAAGAAGGGCAATTGGATCATTGAGTTGTGATAGTTTAGTGTCCCCTCTGTCCTCTTACCCTACGCGTGAATCTCGGGATGAAATTCTTGTTTAGTGGGTGTGACTTGTCATAGACCTAGCTTAGTCATTGCTTATCATGGCATTATGCAACATGTCATCATGTTAATTTTAAATTTTAAATGGGGATGATCAAACCCTAGCATTTCATTTGATTAAACCAATTTTAATAATTGTTATTTCAATAAACCAAAGTGTCCTTTAAAAATGTTCACCCTCTTTGATAAATGTTGAAAACAACATACAAGGGGTGATCTACTTTTTATCAACCTTTTTTTGAATTTTAAATAAACCAACAAAGTTGGTAAAAATGATAAATAATAGATTATAAATATTTTTGTTCTTCAAAAATGCTGAAACTTTTATGGGACTTTGGAATTTTGAGGGTGTAACCTATAAATTATTTCAGGGTTTTTGGACTTCTGATTTTTGCCCAAACAGAAAAACGAAGGGCATTTATTAGAAAACAAAAGCAAAACAGAACCAACGAAAGTTAAGAAACTCACCTCAGGCCAAGGAGCAGGCCGGCCCACCCGGCCCGTGCGAGTCGTCTCCTACCTCTGCGAGTAGGCACAGGTGAAGGAAGCCACGGAAAGTACGGCCAGGGCGCCACGCCTCCTGCCTCCCTGGCCCTCCCCAGGCTAGAGCACGAGGGGATTGACCTCCCCGCTGCTGCCCCGATCTAGAGGACCCCTCCTTTTCCTTCCATATTTCCTGCATTGCCTTCTCCTCGCCATAACTGCAGCGCCCGCGAGCTCGGCGTCTCTGCAGCCGCAGCCATGTCACGACCGGTTTCCAAATAAATGATTTAATTGGAAATCAGCCATTCGCGTCCATAGTGACGAAAATATTTCCCACTGACAGACTCAACTTGATGCAGAAAACCAGTAGTACTCAATATTATACAAGTAGAGCGAGGGTCGCTCTACAAATTATTACAACATATCCAAGTCTTAGGATAGATGGAAATGTTAAAGTGGTCTTAGGGTGACTCTACTGCTCGCGAAAATAAAAGGGGCACGTCACATCAGAGTAATGTGACATGACGAGTACTACTACGCGTTAAGCCTTAGAGTGAAGCTCAACAATTTTTTTCGAGGTGGCGGAAGCGGTGGAATAAAACAGCGACGGACTCCAGGATCGCAAGGCTGACTGAGACTCCTCTAGACATCGGACTCGCTATCGAACTCCTCATCCATGAGGTCTCCTTCATCCATATCTGGCCACAACAACAAGCCAGTGAGTACTCCGAGAAGTACTCGCAAACAGTTTGCACAAAAGATGAGATGCATGCAGTTGATTTTATTAGGCATGGTTAGGGTCAAGTTATATTCACAATATAAGTGCAGGAAGTAAATAAGTTAGAGGATAAATCAGGCGATAGTCCTCCCGAGATATCTGTAATAGAAAATAAAACAAAAGAAACCACCGTCGGGCGTCTGAGCGACACCATACACATGGCATAACATAAGTGAAATAAGAAATAAGCCGCGAACGGGCGTCTCTGCGACACCATAGTAAGGGCATGGATAAAATAAAATAACGTGCCACATTTGGGCGTCTCAGCGACACCACATAAAGGGGTAATAAGAGAAATAAAACAATGCCACAGTCGGGCGTCTCAGCGACACCACATAAAGGGCTTATAAGAGGAATAAACAATGCCACAGTCGGGCGTCTCGGTGACACCACATAAAAGGCTTATAAGATAAATAATCAATGCCACAGCCGGGCATCTCAGCGACACCACATAAAGGGCTTATAAGAATAAAATATTGGATACCCAGGAGGTAGAACCGTCCTAAGGATATCCAACAAGTAGAATCATAAGGGTTAGTCCATAGTAATAATACATGATATGATAATGTCCGGCATCATCATATGGTTCACCACATCCATTATTATTAATATTACTTATACTCCAAAGACCGACTTTAGGACCGACACTTGACTCGTCAAACAACGTCCTTGACCGGGGACACGGCTACTCGAATAGTTTTGACTCTGAGAGGGTGTACTCTTTACCCATAGCCCACGGTTTTCAATAGTCATTATGACTAATTCTGCATACGACATTTTAGAAGTGGACACTCAGAATCAGCACACACGCACTTTACCTCTGCGGAGCCCGGGTTCACCCGGACTACGCTGCCAAGGTAAAACCATAAGACGGGGAGGCTCCCAGCTCGAATAGCATGGGATCAACAATATTTATATCGCGCGCTCATAGGGGAGTGCCCTCCCTTCCGGTCCCAGAACGGAAACACCCATGCCCCTGAACGGATGACTGGATTTATTCCACGGCCATAGATGCCTTCATACCGGCCCCTCTACATGGTGTA
The DNA here is from genome assembly GCF_904849725.1 of Hordeum vulgare subsp. vulgare. Lineage (NCBI taxonomy): Eukaryota > Viridiplantae > Streptophyta > Magnoliopsida > Poales > Poaceae > Hordeum > Hordeum vulgare. The sequence goes on along the minus strand of NC_058520.1, from coordinate 291,740,850 downwards.
TGACTGATAATAGGTGTAAATTAACTATACTAAACCCATTATCCAGGGAACTGTGGTAGCACGATAAGAAGTATGACACGGACAAGACTCAATCTAGGTCGATACTGGAGTTTACCAAATTTATACGAGCATCATTGTGCTCAAGCCATGACAAGGCCATAACCTATCAAGTTCCGCGTGACTAGGCCATTCCACAACTTTTCATATCTATCACTTGTCATCATCATATTTTTAGCATGGTTGAATATATATAGCAGGTATGAAATATACAAGGTGATGAGTAGTAAATATTAGTTAAGTTAGCAAACAACACAACAAAAGTAACAAACATGCTTGCTTGGTTCCACGTAGTTGGGATCAAACTCGATGCAGTTGACGTCGGGAATCTCGGTGTCGGAATCTACGGTATAGATCAAACAAGGGTATAAGTGGTACTGCCTAGCTACTGGTATTAAAATATTTTTAGAAAAATCTTAAAATAAACTAGGCATTACCAGGAACAATTTGCAAAAAGAATCATAGCCAAAACATTTTCAGGGACTATTCTGTAATTAGTTTTAATAGAAACAGGGGCTAGGCTGAGACTTAGTCAAAACGCCCGAAGGGAAAGACGTTTCCCCGAAAGGAAAACGGCTACTGGCCGAATACGTTTCCATCGAAACGTTTCGGAGGGAGAGAGAGACACTGACAGAGGGGGTCCCCCTGTCAGGTTCGAATGCTCCACCGGCACCAGAAGCTTCGGACGATCACCGGCGACGCTAGGAGGGAGAGGAGAGCCAGCTGGGGGTGTGGGTGAACTCACCGTTGACTCGCCTGACTGATGGAGAGGGATTGGACAGCGGGGGAGGCCTCACGTCGACGGCAGCAGATCTCCGGCGGCAGCAACTCCGGTGACGCGAGGAGATCAACGACAGAGAGCCTGTGCGATGCAATTGAGCAAGGGGTAAGAAGGGGAGGAGCCCTTGGATGCAAACGAAGGCCTTAGGGGGTCCTACCTCTACTTGCTGTGCATGGTAGTGGCCGGATCCTGAAGCAGATCGAGGCGGCCGGAGCTGGGGAAGAAGGCCCCTCGAGGACCCCTTCTTGGATCGGCTGGTTCCTAGAGGTGGAGATGAAGGATGGGGAAGAGCTGGGTGAGGTCAGAAGCACTGGAGGAGAGCTCTATTTATAGGCGCCGCGAGACGAGCTATGACATTAACTCCGGCGAGCGATTCCGCCGATGTAGGAGCTTGGGCACGTGGTTAGCTGGCTAGGATCGAACCTAATCGCTAGTGGGGTTCCATTTTTGACCATAGAGCAGTTGGTCATCTACCGTGGCTATGCGGCGACAACGCGGCCATTGTTGTGCACTGCAGCTGCAGAACACTTGCTGTGAGCTGCACGGTGCATGGCGACGGCCTTCACAGAGCGCATTGTCGAGGAGGGGCACGCAGCGGCAGTAGGAGCAAGGGGCGGTGCCGGGCGGCGCGGGAACGAAGCAGGGAGCTGCTGCGACTACTGCAGAGCCACTGCCAAAGCTTTGGCCGGCTGTGTCGATGAGCTACCGACGAGAGGAAGAGGCCAAGCTGCGGGCAATGTTACGGATAGGATCCAAGCACAGGAGCAACGACAATTGCGCTACTACTAGCGAGATTGACGAAGGGGGGAGGGAGTTGCGCTCTGTCTGAAGTTTGGTCTGAATTTAATTCAGACAACTTCAGTCATGGTGCAGGAGAGGTGCTCGAGAGAAAGAAAAGCATAGCTAGAAAAAGAATTTGATGCTGAATTTTTTAGGGGAGCACTCTCATTGGAAGAAATGATGCTGCAAAAAATTCAGAATTTTTGGTGGAGTTTAAGGCAGGTTTGAATCAAAAATAAGTTTCTTGGGTCAAACTTCAGTCAAACCAAATTTGAATTTTTCAAACTGGAGGACCTAAAGTTTTTGCCGGAATAGATTGAGGATACTAAGGACTACAAACTGCGAGGGTTCGGGGTCAAGATTCCAAAGGAAAAAGGAGGTTCCTTTGAAAAATTCTTGGAGCTCAAACTGATTACAGAAATTCCCATTTTAATGATAAAAATAATTGGGGTGATCCATCCCTTCTAATTCTTTGGAAAAGCATTCAAAACAAGCTTAGGGCTAGGAGAGGAGTAAAAATATATTTAAAAACAAAATGGTGATTAATTCATTTTGAAGAATTAATAAATAGGCTTATGGAAAAATCCAAATTAAGAATAAAATGAAATCCAATTTAAGAATAAAAGAAATATTCTTTTTACCATTTCATTTATGAGAAAGGGCCAAGAGGATATTACTGAATTTGCTTGGTGGAGAAGAAGCTCAAAAGTTTTCTCTCATGGAGATTAGCAAGAAAACTTCAAAGTTCTTGTCAAGTCAAAAATTTAAAATTCCAAGCAAATCAATGAAATAAAAGTTGGAAAAATCTTGGGTGTTACAAGCCACCGCACCCCTCTCACCGTCTCCTGCTATCCAGAAGCCCCGACGTGCTCCTCCCCATCTCCTTGTAGAAATAATTGAGGCCGAAGGCCCCAACTGTCGCCATCGTCGCCGTCTTCTCCTCCTCCGACAGCTGGATGCCTTTGTCAACTCCCCGTCGCAGGAGCCTCCCCGAGCCGTCTGAGCATCCCTACACCCCCTACGTGAGCTCCCGCTTCATTCCTCTCTCCTGGTTCTCCTGAACGCGGGCCCTAGCAAGCTGCCCCGCCGGTGCCGAGAGCTCCTCGACACCGGCCATGTGGCCCTTGTTGGTTGAGCCCACGTTAACCCACCCAAGCAGCTGGTTGTGCTCCTGGATGCCTAAGGAAGCTGTAGGGCCCTTTTCGTCACTCGCCTGTGCCCCGCAACCCCACGCTTGATGAAGCCCGAGCCGCCGCTGCTGCTCACCTCGTCACTAGAATTGATAACGGCGACCATTTTGTCCAACTCCACCACCACTAGGCGCGGCACATCACCAACTCCCCGTAGAGACTAGCCGCGCGTCCAACTGCTGCTAGGGCACCGTTTCCGGCGTACTTCCGGTGGAGCTCCGACGAAAATGATGTGGCAACATCATTAGGGACTAATGACTCCACTAACTACCCCCCCCACACACACACTAACAATGTGCTCCAACGCATGTTAATTAGGAATTAGGATTAATTTAAACCCTGTTAACTAGGTGTGATAGTGACATGTGGACCCCTCACGTCAGTTTGACTTTGACCAGGTCACTTAACTTGCTGATCTCGCCCTCGCGTCATGCTGACTTTATAAATTCTTCTGAAATTCAAATAAATCAGAAAATGATTTATGAATTTAGGAAAATATTCAAAACTTCTTAATATCTTAGAAATTCAACCGTAACTCCAATGAAAATAATTTATATATGGAAAATTATCAAAAAAATACAAGGAATCGGTATATGGAATTTTCATGCATGTTAGAAAAACTTATGACCTATATTTTGGAAAAATCAAATAAATGTCACTTAAATAACCACATATGAAGTTTGAATTTGAATCTTGGTTCAAACCAACTTCATTGAATGTTGTTCCTAGATGCATTAGCTAAATCAATGTAACATCCCAAATTTTCAATTTCGAATGCTATACATTAGATCATCACTACATATCATATTTTTATTTGCATTCTTGGTTGATCCTAGAAATTCATAGTTGGGGATTTCGTTATTTTCATATCTGAGTTTTCTCAAAATTTGAAAAGAGGATCATTTGGTTTTAATTATTTTCTCTTCCAATATTTCTTATATGAAATAAAAGAGAGGGGATAAAACGACTTCCCCAAAATAAATAAATATTGAAGGAAAAATATTAAAATCAAATAAGAATTTTATTCGGAGTTTTATTGCTATTTTATTTGAATTAAGAAAAAAATGCATTTTTCAAAATTGCATTAGAGGCCCAAATAAATGTTCACTTTGTGTGGCATATTTTTAGAGGACGGCGAAAATTTATTTCGCGATTTTTGGAGTCCGTTTGATATTTCTTTTTTTTTTCTACCGCGTCGGTTTTTTTTTTCAAAAGTCAACCGCCTCGATTTCCATGCCCCGACCTGGACTCCGGCCACCAGGCCTTTAAATAGCGAGCCCAGGCCCCCACCTACGCCTCGATTTCCATGCCGCCACCGCCAACATGCACGCTGCCCGAGGTACCGTCTAGATCTGAGTTAATATATATATATATATTTCTTTTCTGTTCGTCGGATTTTTCTTTTTCTAAGGATTTTCCGCGATTTATTTCCGATCGTGATTCCTCGTCTAATTTTTGTTTAAGTTTATCTTTTCGCTTGTTTATCGGAATCTGATGATTCAAACGCTCAGATCTTCGTCTCGAAACCCTCTTTGTGTTTAACCAACTTGCACAAGATTTTTCGTACAGTCAAAATTTACTCTAGTCCAGATTAGTAAACGAATCTCGTTTCTTTCGCAGTTTGAGTTTCGTTGCTTCGTTTGTTTTGATTCTTTTTGCAAACCGGAGTTCTTCAGTTGAACTTTCTGGTTAGATCTCTTATTTGAGTTTTACCCGTGCATCAATATTGAGTGCTTATGGGTGTTATTGATTGTTTACGATAAAGTACCCGGAGTGTGAAGCGTGCTACTACGAGTCTCTAGGTTTGGCGGATCATCAGCAAGGCAAGTAACACTTTGATCATACCCCTTTACTAGCTAGTTTTTATTGCATTAGATCAACCCTCACACATTGCATGCTTAGGATCTGATTAACATGTGGGTATTGGGAAGTAGATGATGTGGTAGAACCTATTGTCCTGTTTATTATCAAACCTTTGGGAGTTACTTCTACGTTATGCTATTATTGCTATGCTATGCTCGTAGACGTGGATTGGGTGAGTGTATCCATGCCATATGTGAGTATTGTTAATTAATGGTTCACTTAAGGTGGCAACTTAAATACACATTTGGGTGGATTGCTTGTCAGGGCACCTCTAGAAGTCTAGTGTTGTCCTCGGATATCCCGGAGGAACCGTGTGACCATCGTACCGTCGGCCACCCAGGCTCAAAGGGATCATAAGATTATTCATGCTAGAAACTCTCATGTGCAGCCACAAGCCATTATGGGCTCTGGCATAGTTGAGTAAGTTGCGTGAAGCTCTTGAAGCGGTAGACTAGCAGTTGTAGAGGGTTAGGTGGTACGGTCTACCCAGAGTAAAGAGTTAATGCTTCAGAAATACTGTGTCGAATCTGTGACCATGGATGTATTTCGAGTCTTGTGGGAAAAGTGCACAAACCTCTGCAGAGTGTGCAAACTAATCATGGTTAGCCGTGTCCCCGGTTATGGACATTTTGAGTATCTGGTTCTTCGATTATCATGTTGATCTCATCATTCTAAATTAATTTGTTGGGTTTAATGATGAAACTTAATTGGGATTGAGTTGGAGGAACCTTCTCAATGTTTAACAACAACCATGATAGTTAAATAAAACTTATTCCTTTGTTGTAGGGAAAAGATTGGTGTTATGCAAAACTATTAACCATAGAGCTTTCCACCAGCCATATATGCATGTAGAGATAGCATTTATTCTGTCATTACTCTATGTGTTACATTGCCAGCATATTCCATGTGCTGGCCCATTTCGGGCTGCAACATTTCATGTTGCACACATTTCACACGTCGAGTTAGGTTCCATAGGTCGTTGTCTTTCACTCAGCTATGCCATTGGAGTTGATGGACTCACTTTATCTTCCAAGCCTTCCGCTGTTATCATTTCTAGATGGCCTTAAGCCATATTATTGTAATAAGTTCTTTTTTGAGACATTCGATGTAATATGTGTGTGACTGAAACTCTGTTATAAATCCTCAAGTACTGTGCGTGTCAGCATTACCGATCCAGGGATGACACAGATGCATAGAGACTAGACTGTTTAAGGTCTGGTCGCTACAAGATGGTATCAGAGCACACGCTGACTGTAGGACACAACCACTAAGCTAAAACCGTAGGTCACTCTTCTCTTCCCATTTCTGAATCCTCTCCCCTTTCTACTCTATAGGATGGCAGATGCAAGGAACAAGTTCACGCAACCGGATGAAGATACACCTTTTGGAAGACACTTGAAGGAAGCTACTAGGTACCTGAATATTAGGATACCAAGCTTCACCGGGACCTACATTGCCACCTTACACGAAAAGGAGCGTTGGAAGATTCGAGTTCAAGTTCCAGGAAGGACGTTCATGCCAGTCACCCAACCCATAGAGTTTGACTTTGATGCACCAACCTGGAGTCTTGGAAAGAGCATGGCAGCCCACGTCACCACGGGACGCATTGGAGAAGTTTACCACCAGGATCTCAAGGATACTATCTACCAGATTTGTGGGCGCCGAGACGAGCAATGGGAGATGATCAACACCAGGAGGGACAGATCCATTGCAGCTCTCATCCAGGAGAACCAGATGTGCGCAAGCATGAATGATCTGAAGAAAGCAATGAACAGGATCACGGAGCTGGAAGAAGAAATCAAGTCTACACGCGATGGATACGAGGAGGAGATGACGATACTCATGGAGAAGAATGACAATTTGACAAAGAAGCTAGAAGTATTCATGGTAGACCCCGCGCCAGGAGGAGATGATGACGATTCCACTTGTCCAGAGAACTACATCATCATAGACGACACCGACTCAGACCCTGACGATAGCGATGATGACTATGTTGACGAAGCTGGAGCAGATATCATGGAGTCTTCCACCGATCAAAAGTTCTAGTCGACCACCATATCAGTAGTAGTTTTTCCCCATGTATATAGTATAGTCCGAGCACTTTTGTAACGATAGTTATATCGTTTGTATGCCCTTGTTAGAATTGATTGAGTGATATGATTGTGTTTGTCTCATGAACATATGGGTAGTGTTTTCTCTTTAGACCTCATTCTATTCTGTTTTCTCACCTTTTCTAAACCCATCAGATGCCTCCGAGACGTGACCCCGGATTTGCTTTCCTGCTGGAGCTCACTCAGTTGATCCAACCGCAGAATACCCTGATGCAACTACTAGTCCAGAATCAGAACTAGGGGAACAACAACAACCCACCACCACCATCACCACCTGTTGATCACTTAGCCCGTTTCTTAAGGCTAAATCCGCCGGTGTTCTCCAGTAGCACCGAGCCGATTGTTGCAGATGATTGGCTCCGCAAGATTGGAAGGGAGTTGACCACTGCATGATGCACAGATGCGGAGAAAGTGCTTTTTGCCGCACATTAGCTAGATGGACCCGCAGCATCATGGTGGGAGAATTTTACAGTCACTTACCCCATCGACACTGTCACATGGGATCAGTTTCAGGAGGCTTTTCACACCGCCCATGTTTCAGCAAGAGCTATGGACATGAAGAAGCGTGAGTTTCGCAACTTGCGCCAAGGAGGACGCACAGTGGGCCAGTATGTGGAGGATTTTAGTAAGTTAGCACATTATGCCCCTGATGACGCCGCTACAGATGCCGCTAACCAGGAGAAGTTCCTGGAAGGACTGAACGATGAGCTGAGCATGCAGTTGATGGTGGCAACTATCAACAACCACCAAGAGTTGGTAGATAGAGCTCTCATGATTGAAGGGAAGCAGTAGCAGATTGAGTACCGCAAGAGGAAGTATGGACAAAGGGAAGTACAACTCAGGACCTGAGCAGAGGCCCTGTTTCAGCCCGAACTTGGGAGGACACATTCACCATAACCATGGAGGCCATCATTCCAATGGAGGGATTTCACATAATCATAGTGGCCCCAAGAATGTGAATGGGAATGGAGGAAGCAACGGACAGAACCGTTCCAACCCAGCAACGCCCGCCAAGAAGGATCTAAATCACATTACTTGTTTCAAGTGCGGGAAGAATGGACATTATGCCACAGAGTGTCCTGAAGCAAAGAATGGAAATGGCAATGGAAGATCTGGGAACAAGCCCAACCCTTTCAACAGGGGACAAGTGAACCACATTAGCGTGGAGGAGGTTGAAGTGCAACCCGATGCAGTAATAGGTAAGTTTTTGGTTAAGTCATTTACTGCAATCGTTCTTTTCGATACTGGTGCATCACATTCATACATATCAAGGGGATTTGTGGATAAGTACAACCAGACAACCCAAGCCCTTAGGTCACCCATGTTAGTAACCTCGCTAGGAGCAGAGTATATGGCTAGCCTATGGTGTGATCGGTTACTATTAAGGATTGATAACTACATGTTCCCCTCAGACCTAATAGTACTGGATTCACAAGGACTAGATGTAATATTAGGCATGGATTGGTTATCAAAGTATGGAGGAAACATTGAATGCGCCAGTAAGTCGATTTTGCTCACCACCCCAGAAGGAAGAAAGATTAAGTATGTATCTCGGCATGTGTCGAAGAGAACTCAAGTAAATTCCTCATCAGGAGTTGTACAGGAGGAAGTACCAGTGGTGAAGGATTTCCCTGATGTATTCCCAGAGGAGTTGTCAGGCATGCCACCGGATAGAGACATTGAGTTTTTGATTGAGATTTTGCCAGGCATAGGGCCAATATCTACTAGACCGTATCGGATGCTTGCAAAGGATTTGGAAGAAATTAAGAAGCATATTAAGGAGTTACTGGATAAAGGTTATATTCGCCCAAGTTCGTCACCTTGGGGATCACTAGTGCTTCTAGTGGAGAACAAGGATGGATCATTGAGAATTGTTGTTGATTATCGAGGATTGAATGTAGTGACAATCAAGAACAAGTATCCACTACCGATGATCAATGATTTGTTTGACCAGTTGCAAGGAGCTAAAGTATTTTCCAAGATCGATCTGCGATCAGGATACCACCAATTGAAGACTCGAGAGCAGGATATACCTAAGACAGCTTTTACCACAAGGTATGGGCTATATGAGTATAACGTTATGTCATTTGGTCTGACTAACGCACCTGCCTATTTCATGAACATGATGAACAAAGTGTTTATGGAGTTTTTGAATAAGTTCGTCATGGTGTTCATTGATGATATTATGGTCTACTCGAAGAATGAAGAGGAGCATAAGGAGCATTTGCGTTTGGTACTTGAGAAGCTCAGAGAACATCAGTTATATGCCAAGTTCAGCAAGTGTGAGTTTTGGTTGAAGGAAGTTGGTTTCCTTGGACATGTTAAATCCAGAGAAGGAATAGCAGTAGACCCCACCAAAGTTGTCAAAGTGATTAATTGGGAATCACCCACATCAGTTGGAGAGATCCGGAGTTTTCTTGGACTCGCATGATACTACCGGAGGTTCATTGAGAATTTCTCTAAGATTGCAAAGCCCATGACGGAGTTGTTGAAGAAAGACACCAAGTTCAAATGGACTAAGGAATGTGAAGCCAGTTTTCAGGAGTTGAAGAAACACTAGGTTACAGCCCCAGTGTTGATTCTCCCCGATCAACGCAAGGATTATCGAGTGTATTGCGACGCTTCTCGTCGAGGACTTGGAGCAGTGCTGATGCAGGAGGGAAGAGTTGTTTCGTATGCCTCACGACAGGTTAAACCCCATGAGTTGAACTATGCTACCCACGATTTGGAGTTAGCAGCCGTAGTGCATGTGTTGAAGACATAGAGACATTTTCTCGTCGGAAACCACTGTGAGGTGTACACGGATCACAAGAGTTTGAAATATATTTTCACATAAAAGGAGTTGAATCTGAGACAACGGAGATGGTTGGAGCTCATCAAGGATTATGATATGAGGTTGTATCATCCCGGAAAGGCTAATGTAGTAGCTGATGCGTTGAGTCGCAAGAGTCATGTCAATACACTCATGACCAGAGGATTACCCGAAGAGTTAGCAGAAGATCTTCGTGAGCTATGTTTGGAAATAGTTCCGAGAGGTTATGTAGCAGCATTAGAGATTCAGTCTACCTTGATGGATAAGATCAGAGAAGCTCATAAGACCGACAAAGAGATTGTCGAGATAAAGGAACGCATGAGCAAAGGAAAGGCTAAAGGATTTCGTGAGGATGAGCACAATACCTTATGGTTTGAGGATCACGTTTATGTGCCTATTGATCCCGAGATCAGGAAGTTGATTCTGCAGGAGGCCCATGATTCGCCGAATTTGATTCACCCAGGAAATACCAAGATGTATTTGGATTTGAAGGACAGTTTCTGGTGGACCGGAAAGAAGAAGGATATTGCAGAGTATGTAGCAGTTTGTGATGTATGTCAGATAGTGAAGGTAGAGCATCAGAAGCCATCAGGATTGCTATAGCCATTGCCAATACCCGAATGGAAGTGGGACAAGCTAGGCATGGATTTTATCACGGGATTACCCAGGACTCGTTCAGGCTATGACTCGATTTGGGTTGTAGTAGATCGTTTGCCGAAGGTAGCTCATTTCATTCCAGTAAAGACAACTTACACAAGTGCTAAGTTGGCAAATATATACATGACCAGGATTGTATGTCTGCATGGAGTTCCGAGGACCATTGTATCAGATAGAGGAACCCAATTTACCTCAAAGTTCTGGAATCAATTGCATGAAACTTTAGGTACCAGGCTAGAGTTTAGCACAACCTTTCATCCACAGACAGATGGACAAACCGAGAGAGTCAATCAGATTCTGAGGACATGTTGAGAGCTTGTGTGCTAGATTATGGATCTAGTTGGGACGACAATTTGCCGTATAAAGAGTTCTCTTGCAACAACAGTTATCAAGCCAGTTTGAAGACGACCCCTTTCAAAGCTTTGTACGGAAGGAGGTGCAGGACACCGTTGTTATGGGATGAAGCTGGAGACCTGTAGTGCCCCAAGTGTGTAACCTTCCCTTCTTGGAACCTATCCGTGTGGGTCCAATTTGTCATTGTCTTGAGAGCTATCAATGCATGTGAATTCATGTGATGTCCCTTGTATTTTCTTCATTGCATGCATGCATGCCATATCATATCTTCCATGTATCATTGTGACTTTGTGATTGCAAGTGTGGTGGTGATGGTGTGGTGTCTTGTGATTTCATGTGATGTAGGTGCATATGTGTTGTGGTGAGTAGTAGTAGTGTTTGTGGTGGTTGTTAGTTTGCAAAACCCTTTGGTTGCAAAACCCATCTCTCTCTTTATTCCCTAGTTCAAATATTTACTTGCTCCTAAGCGGATTTAAAAATGTCTTTTATTTAGGGGATATTGTGGGTGTTAAGTTGTGCAAGTTTGGTGATTTCAAAATTGTTTAAAACAGGTTCAATAAATACAAAACAAAGTCATCTAATTCTGTTTTGTGAAATATCACTTGCTCCTAAAAATCTTGTTGTTGTTTTATTTAAATAGGTCATATTTTTCTATGACCAGGGGGTATTTTCTTTTGATTTACCCCTAGTAGTTTTTGCCTTGTTTTATTTTTTCTTTCTGGCCTTTCCTTGAAATAGAAGAAGCCACATGGCTCTCTTTTCTCCTTAAGAGGCGCCACAGTGGACTTGCCTCTCTTCCCTGGTGGCCCATCTCTCTCCCTCCCTCGCGCGCTGAGGCCCGTGTGCCTTTCGTCCCCCTCCTGACGCCGTTGCCTCCCCGCGTCTCCTTTCCATCAGGTTCAGAGAGGAAACTCGACCGACGCCGTGAGTCGCAGCAACGTCGAGGCCCCCCTTAAATTGCCTTGGAGTCCGTGCCTCCCCTCGTCTACGGTTCCTCTTCCCCTCAGCCGCCACCGCCACCTCTCCCCATCCCCATATCCATCTCTTCTTCTTCTTCCCTGGTAAGTCTGTAGGTTAGCAGCAAAGAGAGAGAGGAAGAAGCTCGCCGCGTCTACCCAGTCTTCGTCGCCGTCCGGCGAGTCCGCCATGTCTAGGAGCTCGGGGTTCGACCCCGCGTTCCATTCCCGTCGTCGGTAGGGTCGGGGAGCGACCACACCGACGGGGCCGAGCTCGTCTTCTCCGTGGCCACGGTGCCCTCCTTCCTCTACATTAGCAGCAACAGATCTTCCTCCGTTCGTTCTTCTTCCTCTTCATCGCCTCGTTGCCGTGGGTTCCCCTCCTTCCTTCTCCCTTCTCAAGGTGAGCATCGCCCCCTTGCTTCCTCCTCCTTCGTTTGGCCTAGATCTGAGGAAGGGCTCGTCGTTTCCTCTCTGTTGTCGTTCATCAGAGAGTAGCGAGGTGATGCGTGTGCGTAGCATGGTGCGACATGCGTGGTGGCATTGCTTGGTAGCAGTAGGAGCAGGAGCTCGCCTCCATCCAGCGCGTCGAAGCTGCTGCGGCAGTAGGGCGTGCCTCCTCTCTCCCTGTCGCCATGTTCCTGTCAAGCAGGGTGTACCAGGGCAGCAGGAGTTGTGTGCGTGTGTATCTTCTCTATCAGGGCGACATGTAGGCATGTAGCAGTAGCAGTGGATCTCCCCCTTCGTGTTGCTTCGTCGTGGTGGAGGGTTCCTTCGGTAGCGCATAACAGTAGCCACGGCGAGGTCAGCCCCACGACCTCTGTGTCGCCGGTGCTGTTCTGTAGGCAGAGCAGGATCTCGTTTTCGCTTACCTTGTTCCAGTTCCCATCTCTGCCAGACTTCGAGGTGTAGTGTAGTGGTAGCGCGATATGGTTGACAGTAGCAGGTGGTAGGTTCGAATCCCCCCTCGACACCTTTTTATTTGGTTGTTTTCGGCACAGTAAGCAACAGGGAAACCAGGGGTACTGGGGTTCGAATCCCAAGGAGACCCCTTTTATTTTTTCCTTCTTTCTATTTTTCTCCCTTTTTCCTTTGTTTGCTATACTTGTGCCTAATTCCATAGGTAACAAGGTGGCATTGTATTTTTCCTTTTGCCTGCTAGAGTAGTGGCAGAATGTATGTGTGTGTATGTGTGTTCATGTGTGAGGTGTAGGTGTGTGTGTGTGTGTGTGTGTGCATACAGATGATGATGCTCACATATGTAGTGTATGTATGTAGTGTGTGTGTGATGCTTCCCCTTGTAGATGATGTATGTGTAGGTGGCTTGTTTCATTTTTCTTATGTGGCTAGTTATATGGCAGTAGGTGTGTGCATGTGTGTGTATGTGTTGCACACACATGTGGTGATGCTAGTGTATGCATGTATGTGTGTGTTTGAGTCATATGCATGTGTTAGTAATATTTTGCTTTTCTAGCATGTGTAGGAGGTTTGGTGGCTACTAAATGGTTTGCACATGAGTAGGTGTGTGTGTGTTGAGATGATGTGTGTGTAGGTGATGCACACACATGGGGTTCCTAGTAAGTGCATGTTAGTGATGCTTCCATATTACTTGCATGGTAGTTTTCCCCCTCATGTTGTTCTTGGGGTCTTAGGGCTTGTGATGAGGTGGTGGTGATGATGACACGTGTGTGGTGAAAACAGCCCCATTTGCAACTTGTGCACCTCCTCATGTTAAATATGAGAGAGGGCATGTTGTGTGTGTGTGTGTGGGTGATATAGTGAGAGAAGTGTATGTGTTGCTGATGTGCTTGACACCAACATGGGGTCCAAACCCTCATGTCCATATTGTCTTTGTGCACATGAGCATAGCTATGTGATAGTTGTTCTAGTGAGAGTTGCATGAAATGTTGCACTATTCATTATATTGGATTCTATGTAGTTTTTCCTTCCTAGTTTGAGCTCACTTGCTCCAAGAAAGTGCATATGTTTTATATATGGTTTTGGGGTAGAAAGATCCCAGGAATCCAATGGTGAAATCTTTTTTGCCATTGGAGCAATTTCTAGAGATGTCATATTTACATTTTCGTCTATGTTTAGAGCTTGGTTCCATGAGTTGTGATGTGCTCATGTATTTGTTTCTTGGTTGTGGTAGTAGAGGGTGACCCCCTCTAACACATGTTGATTTAAATTCATGATTTGGAATCCATGTGTGAAAGTTGTGCCCATCCAAAGTAGGCATGTGGCTGAAATTCGAGATTAGTGAAAAATCTGAGAATCTGTTTATATTTTCTTCTCCTATAGATGAGGTTGTGCTGGTCATTGTGTTGTGATCTAGCCCTAGCTTTCAACTAGAGAGTTGGACCTAATATGTTTGTATGGATCCCTGTAAACTTTCATGTCATTTGGAGCCCTGTAGGTATTGTTTTGGCTGCTGTCAAAAGGCTTCAGAGCAAAGACAGAAAGTTAGGTGCAGGAATTTTCACTAAGTCCCTGTGATCTGATGGTTTTGGGCAAGTTTGAAGCCTTGTATCTTCCCGTGTCTAATTCCTTTTTGTGTGATTCTTGCTTGTGCTGGTAGTATTCTTGGCTAGATACAGCCACATATATTATTTGTCATAGCTGGGTGCTGTAGGTGCTTTGCATGTAGCTCACAAAGTGTTATGATGCAATTTATGGCAGATTGTGTAGTTTTGTCATTTTGATGGTTGTGAGTGCTTAGTTGATGTTGTAGTGTTCTTCTTTGCTCCAACCCATCCATGATGGTTTGTTTTATGTCTTGACAACCTGGGAATATCAGATTTGTGCCATTTGAGTGTGTGGTGATGATTTTGACACGTAGGGCTTCATATCTTGTTTCGTTGATTCCCGTTGATCCGTAGCTCCGATTGTATTGTTCTTTATATGGTTTTGCATCGTTTTCACGAGACACATCTGATCATGTCATTCTCATGCATGTCAAAATAGGTTAGCATGCAGTTCTGTCCAGGAACTTGTTTTAACTTCTTAAGCTTGTGTTAGTGATAGAAATAGTGATGCATGCTCATTTTCATCTCATGCATCATGTGCTTGTTGCATATTGAGGTGCTGTTGTTCATTGGATGTTATTCTTATGTTGGGTAGCACCGGGATCGGAGAACGAATACGTGGAGTCAGGAGAGTACGTGCAGGACGTTCAAGAACCATTCCAAGCTGAGGATATCACAGGCAAGATGATATGACCTTGATTCCATCTCTAGACTTGTTATGCTAGATTACGTTTCCTTTGTCATATGCTCGCTGCCTACCATTGAAATATTTGCCTCTTGATATGCCATGAACCCAAACACTGATCCCTTCCTAGCAAACTTGAATGGCTAAGTAGGCTTTGCTCAGCTACTAATGTTAGCGTTGCTAGATGCAGGTGATTTGCCTCATGTGATAACATGAGCTTGATATCATGATTTAAATTCTGTTATTTAATTAATGCACCTATATACTTGGTAAATAACGGAAGGCCTAGCCTTTTGACGGGTGCTTTCTTCCATTATTGCCGCCATAGTTACCGGCTACCGGTGTTTGATTCCATATTGATCGCTCCTAACACGTTCGGGGTTGTTATGGGGACCCCCTCGATAAATCGCGTAGTGTTAAGGCTTGTCTGGTAGGACCCAACATTGGTGTTAATTTGCTAATCACTTAATAATAATCTGCATAGGGAATAGCTACCCCGAGGAACTTAATCAACAACCCGGGCCAGTGCTCCTCATGAGTGTTGGTCCAAACTAGAGTCATGTGCGGGGCCAACCCGGGGCAACTCGGGAGATGTCTATCAGGCCACTGTATGCTGTTCTCATCCGGCGTGTCCTGAGACTGAGATACGCGGCTCTTATCAGGGTCGTGGACACGTCGGGAGGTCCTGCTAGCCTTGCCTTACCTTAGCGATATATCTTGCGTATAGGAATCCCGGTGAAGCTTTGGTTCTCCCTAGAGTTGAGGTTTTCCTCTAAGGAATCCGACGAGATCATGAGATTCGTGATAGAGGATTACTTTGCGGCCTGTGTGCGTTTGTGATGGACTAGTTGGAGCACCCCTGTAGGGTTTAATCTTTCGGAAAGCCGTGCCCGCGGTTATGAGGCAACTTGGAATATTTTGTTAACATCTGGTACTAGACAACTTAAACGTAATCTAATAAAATTGTCAACCGTGTGCGTAATCGTGACTGTCCCCTCGAAGATCTCTCTTCGATCGGGAACATGGTGGGGTTATGATTGACGTAGGTAGGTCTTTAGGATCGCTTAGTGATCAAGTACTCACGACCGCTAGTATATTCCACCTTCATAAATGCTCCACATAAGTTAGCTACTATTTCAAGCTTAGGAGGCTGCAACCTTAAACACTTCACCCTATCCTACCTAATAACTTGACTAGTTCTGGCACCGAGGTCATAGATTGCCGAGTCCCTGTGGCTCAAGGATTCCTCCACAATACCAACAGGTTCAGGTACCCCAGAGACAGATGATCCCGACGGCACGCAGCTGGCATGGCAGTACGATGAGGAGACAGACCGCCTGTACGTGAACTATCCAGAAGATTGAGGCGTGGTCGTGATCGTGGGCCTACAGGCAGGGTAGCATAGCCTATTCTCTGTTTTGTAGTCCGTAGAGGAACTACTTTGGTTGTATGCGTGATGTACTCTAATATATTTATGAGAAGGCAATTGAACCCCTGACTGTCTATCTTTTATTGTTATGTATGTGCTGTGTTACCTATTTGCGAGACGCTTAGATGCGCTCCTTTCCAATTCGGGACCTCGATCCCCAGATTGGAAAGGACCGCATCTTGGTCGTTACAAGACCATGAGTTGTTCGGAATAGATTTGATTAAAGAGTCTATAGAGAAGGTTAAGTTGATTCGCGATAGACTCAAGGTAGCCGAGTCCACGCAGAAGAGCTATGTGGATTCAAAATGCAAGGAGACAATTTACGAAGTCGGAGACAGATTTTATCTTCGTGTGTCCCCACTTCGAGGAGTTAAGCGTTTTGGAGTTAAGGGAAAGTATCACCATGTTTTGTGAGACCATACAAAGTTTTGGAACGTATGGGAGAAGTTGCTTACAGGTTGGAATTGCCAGAAGGATTGTCAGGAGTCCATGATGTGTTCCACGTTTCCCAGTTGAAAAAGTGCCACGCCGAGATGGCCGATATTCCTCTGAGAGATACAGTGCCACTCGAAGCAATTCAGTTGAATAGCGATTTGACTTACGAGGAGAAACCAGTGAAGACTCTCGAGTTAGCCAGCCGAGTCACACGCAACAAGGTTATCAAGTTCTGCAAAGTTCAATGGAGCCACCATACCGAGGATGAAGCCACCTGGGAACGAGAAGAAGACCTACGGAAGGATCACCCGCACCTATTCTCTAGCGAACCCGAATCTCAAGGGCGAGATTCATCTTAAAGGGGGTAGGTTTGTAACATCCCAAATTTTCAATTTGGAATGTTATACATTAGATCATCACCGCGTATTATATTTTTATTTGCATTCTTGGTTGATCCTAGAAATTCTACGCAACTCAAGGACCCACGGAGAGAGTTGGGGATTTCGATATTTTCATATTCGAGTTTTCTCAAAATGTGAAAAGAGGATCATTTGGTTTTAATTATTTTCTCTTCAAATATTCCTTATATGAAGTAAAAGAGAGGGGATAAATTGACTTCTCCAAAATAAAGAAGTATTAAAGGAAAAAAAATTAAAATCAAATAAGAATTTTATTCGGAGTTTTATTGCTATTTTATTTGAATTAAGAAAACAAATCATTTTTCAAAATTGCATTAGAGGCCCAAATAAATGTTCACTTTGTGTGGCATATTTTAAGAGGACGGGGAAATTTTATTTCGCGATTTTTGGAGTTCGTTTGATATTTCCTTTAATTTTTTTTCTATCACGTCGGATTAAAAAAAAATTCAACCGCCTCGATTTCCATGCCCGACCTGGACTCCGACCACGAGGCCTTTAAATAGCGAGCCGAGGCCCCCACCTACGCCTTGATTTCCGTGCCACCGCCGCCTCAATTTCCGTGCTGCTGCCTCGATTTCCACGCACCCGCCGCCGACCTACACGCTGCCCGAGGTACCGGCGAGATCTATCTATATATTATTTATATTTTTTTTATTTTCTGTTCGTCAGATTTTTATTTTTCTAAGAATTTTCCGCTATTTATTTCCGATCGCGATTCCTGATCTGATTTTCGTTTTAGTTTATCTTTTCGCTCGTTTATCGAAATCTGATGATTCAAATTCTTAGATCTTCGCCTCGAAACCATCTTTCTTTTTAACCAACTTGCACAAGACTTTTTGTATAGTAAAAATTGACTCTAGTACAGATTAGTAAACGAAACTCGTTTCTTTCGCAGTTTGAGTTTCGTTGCTTCGTCTGTTTTGATTCTTTTTGCAAACCGGAGTTCTTCAGTTGAACTTTGTGGTTAGATCTATTATTTGAGCTTTACCCATGCATCAAGATTGAGTGCTTATGTGTGTTATTGATTGTTTACGATAGAGTACCCGGAGTGCGAAGCGTGCTACTACGAGTCTCTAGGTTTGGTGGATCATCAGCAAGGCAAGTAACACTTTGATCATACCCCTTTACTACCCTGTTTTTATTGCATTAGATCAACCCTCACACATTGCATGGTTAGGATCTGATTAACATGTGGGTATTGGAAAGTAGATGATGAGGTAGAACCTATTGTCATGTTTATTACGAAACCTTTGGGAGTTACTTCTACGTTATGCTATTGTTGCTATGCTATGCTCGTAGACGTGGATTGGGTGAGTGTATCCAGGACAGATGTGAGTATTGTTAATTAATGGTTCACTTAAGTGGCAACTTAAATACACATGTGGGTGGATTGCTTGTCAGGGCACCTGGAGAAGTCCAGTGTTGTCCTCGGATATCCCGGAGGAACCGTGTGATCATCCTACGGTCCGCTACCCAGGCTCAAAGGGATCATAAGATTATTCATGCTAGAAACTTTCGTGTGCAGCCACAAGCCATTATGGGCTCTGGCATAGTTGAGTAAGTTGCGCGAAGCTCTTGAAGTGGTAGACTAGCAGTTGTAGAGGGTTAGGTGGTACGGTCTACCCAGAGTAGAGAGTTAATGCTTCAGAAAGACTGTGTCTTGAATCTCCGACCATGGATGTATTTCAAGTCTTGTGGGAAAATTGCACAAACCTCTTCAAAGTGTAGAAACTAATCATGGTTAGCCGTGTCCCCGGTTATGGACATTTTGAGTATCTGGTTCTTGGATTATCATGTTGATCTCATCACTCTAAGTTAATTTGTTGGGTTTAATGATGAAACTTAATTTGTATTGAGTTGGACGAACCTTCTCAATGTTTAACAACAACCATGATAGTTAAATAAAACTTATTCCTGTGTTGTAGGGAAAAGATTGGGTTTATGCAAAACTATTAACCATAAAGCTTTCCACCAGCCATATATGCATGTAGAGATAGCATTTATTCTGTTCATTACTCTAGGTGTTACATTGCCAGAATATTCCATGTCCTCACCCGTTTCAGGCTGCAACATTTCATGTTGTAGACTTTTCAGACGTCGAGTAAGGTGCCATAGGTTGTTGTCTTTCACTCAGCAATGCCGTTGGAGTTGATGGACTCACTTTATCTTCCAAGCCTTCCGCTGTTATCATTTTTAAATGGCCTTAAGCCATATTATTGTAATAAGTTCTCTTTTGAGACATTCGATGTAATAAGTGTGTGATTGAAACTCTGTTACAAATCCTCAAGTACTGTGCGTGTCAGCATTATCGATCCAGGGATGAAACAGATGCATAGAGACTAGACTGTTAAAGGTCTGGTTGCTACAATCAACAACATATTGCCATGTCATGAACATGCATCATAGTGTTGCATTTCTGCGAAGTAAATGTTATTATTTTTCTGTTTGCTGGTGCTGTTACCTCTCGATATACGATGGTTCCGATGTTATGATCATTGACACTAATGAAGAGCCATGGTTATCTTCAGAACTGTCAGGCAAGCTACCCCCCTTGAGCATCCCGATACAATCCCACTCTCTTGCTCGTGCTCTTTTTTTAAATGAATTAGGACAACAATGATTCAAATGTTTCTTGTTCTCGGTAGTTGAACCCATTCCTCTGCATGACTTGTCCTTGTCACAGTAAATAGTTGAAACCACTTAGCATGAGTAGCAATTGTTGAGCCTTGTTGAGCGATGAGAGGCCATGTAGGAGTACATGATGGTTTCTCGCATTGGGACTATCCTTAAGAACCGAGTTATGTCTATCTTATTCAAGAAAAGATACTACCACACATTGGGATCCTTAATTGACTCTCTCAGCTTATTAATCGCCTTGATATCTGTCGAGGAGTTGCAACTATTTTCTGGTGTTTGTAGGATGTTTTGGTGGTCGTGCATTGCGCTGACCAGAGGGGTAGGCTATGGCGTAGAATATGCACCAGTGTGCAGGTGTACCAAGCGTGGAACCATCCATCGAGGTGGGCTTGGGAACCTTGTACACATCTTTTCGGGCCATAATTTAAACTTTGGCAGGATTTCCTTGCGGGTTCAGTCTCAAATTGGCGATAAACCTGGACTACGGTCTTGTGTGGTTAACGGTCGTGGCTGATGCCCACGCTAGTGTTTGCGGATGAAGGTTGCTGAGATGCATGACGTGAATATGGTGGTAAGTAGTGAGAGCATGTATGAATAAGTATGCCCCTACAGGGTGAATTAATCTATATACTTGTGTGGAACATAGACAACTTGAAATGGATACTCTAAAATATGCAAGATAAGTGTGAGTGCTATGGATGGCCTCCTCGGAGGGAGACGAGAGTGGATCCATAGTGGTGTATTGATATGGTGAATACGTAGACTCATGTGCGTTGACCCACCTTAAAAAGTACTTGTAGTCGTAGTACATGTTAGCCAAGAGTCAAAGATGGCTTGCTGCAATAAACTCCACAAAGCCCTTGTTGATAATGATGCATATGTAGATAGTTCTGATGTAAGTTTTGGTGAGTACCTTTGTACTCACAGTTTCTTAATTTATGTTTTTGCAGAGGAGACATTAGTCTCTCTACTGGTTCTACGACATGTGTTCGATGTTGACCGGAATAGCTTGGGAATCCCAGACAGAGGTGTGGCTCCTTTGGTAGGGTCGATGTAGGTTTTCAGGCTCCTCCAACCACTTTTAGTAGATGTCTATACGCATACATGTTGAGCTTCTGCTTGGTGCTTGTATGACTGGAGTGTTGGGACATGTGACCCCTGTTTGTAATATCACACTATGTTGACTTGTATGAGTCCTTAATAAATGTTTGACTCGTAAATTTGTGTTGTTATACCATGTTGTATCTACACATATCGTACATATTGTGTGTATGCTTTGAAATGCATTGTATGTGTGGGATTCGACACCTAGTTGTATGCCGTTAGTAGCCTTGTTTATGGGGAAATGACTCTTCGTGCCCACTGAGCCTTGGTAGCTTGCTACTGCTCTGGACACATTGATTAACCGGCATGTATCCTTCTTTGTTGTTGGGTCTGTCCCCACTAGGAAATGTCATGCGGTGTAATGGAGTCCATATAGCATGCCACGACCCGTCTACACACGCCGATGACCGACACCTGCATTGCTGGGTTACGTATGCCTGGCCACTTGGGTCTAAAACTAGTCATGTCGACCCGGGTTGTTTGACATATGAATGCTAGCAACATAATCATATGCGTGATCCAAAAGGCGCAAATGGTTCGGCCAAGGTAAGGTGGCAGCAGTTGTGTACCGTGCGTGAGGCCGCAAAGCTATATGATGTGTTACATGCTAGATCTAAATGGCTTAGGATCAGGGTCGTGACAATCCATCTACCCAGAGCTACATGCCCGCTTTCATGGCCGTGGTGAAAGGATCGGGAAGCCGCAACCAGCTGCGGGGCCACTGGTGAAGCGAGGCCATTAACTCATGCACCGCATCTCTTGCAGGGGATCTACCCATGTTGGGGGGAGGGACGCCACATGGCTGCCATGGCACAGAGCACCCCATCCTCCATGATCCAGAGCCACACTCCTACCACGGGAACCGACACGGAACACCACTACTATCACCACAATGCGCGAGTGCGGAGAGGTCCGCGAGCCAAACGCTGGAGCCCGAGCTGGAGCACGACCTCTTCCCTTGCCATTGCCATGGTAGCTCTTGGGAACCAAAGAGGAAGATGGAGGATATGAAAGGTGGTGGCTAAGAAACTAGGAAGAGGTGAGGTGAATGAGCAAAGTTTCCCTCAATGCCCCTTTTTATAAGGCAAAGGCGAGGGGAAGCTCTCTCTTCGCCACTCCGGGGAACAATTGCACACCACCACAGTGACCGCCCAGCTCCACTAATACCTGTAGAATCCGAAGTATGTCTAGACGGGGGTGACTTGAATACTTGACCAAATAAAAACATAGCATTTTCCCAATTTTAGTTGTGGGCCATTTTTAGCAATTTGTGACTAGTCAAATACACCCTACACATGCATGTCTAAGGGAAACAAAGAGGGTAGGGAAGGAAGATCAAACGCAAAGGTTGTCACGGTGATTTTGGGCGTGGTTCCGATAGGTGGTTCTATCGTATGTCCACGTTAGTTCAAACTTCAACCTACGGAGAGTAATGGATGCGAGATTCCACAAAGGGTTCCACCTACAAGGGGTCCAGGAAGAAGCAGCCTTGTCTATTCCACCGTGGCTTATGTCAACACACGCCTAACCTCACTCAGGGTAGATCTTCAGGAAGTAGGCGATCTCCTTGCCCTTACAAACTTCTTGGTTCAACTCCACAACATGAAGTAGGAGGCTCCCAAGCGACACCTAACCACTCTAGGAGTCACCACCCTCCAAAATTTAATAGATGCGGTAGAAGGACGAACTCCTTTCCCTTGTGCTTCTAAAGATAGTCTCATCAATAGTCAATCAATCTATCACAGATTTGGCATGGGTAGGAGAGATTGATTTGGTAGAAAGCAACTTGGGGAGGCTAGAGATCTAGTTTCTAATGGATGTATTGGAATCTCTTGATCTCAACACATGAGTAGGTGGCTCTCTCTCTGAAAAATGGATATGGCAATTGTGTGTGTTCCGAGTGATTTCTCTATGAATGAGAGGTGTTGGAGGGTTATATATAGGCATATCCCAAAATCCAACCGTTACAACATTATTGCCCAACTCGGTGACACCAAAATTAATATTTTTTGTACTAAGTTGCACAAAATGTGGCAACTTTTGAATTCTGGGTGAGACCGATATTAGAATCTCGGTGGTACCGATTTTGCGTCCTAGGGCATTTTCCAAAACTCGATGAGACAAATTTCAAAACTCCAAAAATGCAATTCTTGAAATCGACATACGAGAAAGTTGGTCACTAACTTTCGGTGGCAACGATATGGAAGTTGGTGGTACCGAGATATTAGGGTTTGGCAAAGGTTCTATCACTCGAAAAATTGGTAGGGCCGAAATAGAATTCTTGGTGGTGCCGATTTTGATGTGTAGGCTGTGGAGAGAGATTTTTGTGAGAGAAATGTTGAGTATTCTTGGTGGCTATCTATAAGAACTTGAGCAACCAATTCATCATAAGTACGTCACCCCCTTTTATTAGTATTGGCTTTCCTATGGACTCAAATATGATTTCTCATAAATATAAAATGTAGAGTCCTCTTGCTTGAAGCTTGGACAATCCTATTCCACTCCTTGCATCAAGCGGTTTCTCCTCACATTCCTTTAGCCAATTCATCTTTGAACTTTTCCAAAATATATTGTGATAGAATCATTAGTTCAATGATACATAAGTTTTTATTAATTACCAAAAACACCTTAGGGAGCAATTGTGCTCTTAGTCTCCCCCTTTTTGGCAATTGATGACAACATATAGATCAAACTTCAATAAAGGATATAATCAAGGATTAACATCATCACTTCGATAAGTATGTGAAAATCAAGAGCTCCTCCTAAATTTATGCGTCATTTTAAATTTTTGTTTGAATGCAAATGCGTAATCGATTAGTATCATGGGTCACTCTTCCATGTCACATACATCTTGGTGGTGCACGTAAATGATATG
Source organism: Hordeum vulgare subsp. vulgare (assembly GCF_904849725.1). Classification (NCBI taxonomy): domain Eukaryota; kingdom Viridiplantae; phylum Streptophyta; class Magnoliopsida; order Poales; family Poaceae; genus Hordeum; species Hordeum vulgare. The sequence continues at coordinate 291,717,180 of NC_058520.1, read as the reverse complement.
AATGAATAGTAATGCACATTACACCAAACAGAAGAGTGGTTGATCATCATGTGGATAGCTTAAAGGTATAACGTAATAGCATCAACAATCAAACTGTATGATCAAGCACAACGAAGAACGAAGTTTAAGACATCCAAAAGGACAAATGTTTTGTCAAACCAAATGAGAGCAAATAAAAAGCAAAGCTCTCCCTCTCAAAGCCGTAAATGATCTATACACTTCTCCCATTTGGCAACAAGTTACCAAAAAGTTGAGAGGTCCAGAACTAAGTGTCGCTCTGATCTCGATCTCCTCCGATGGAAGATGATGGAGTTGACTGAAGAGTGTTGATGAAGGCTTCACCAGATGTCCCTGGAGGTGGAGGCATAGACACTGGAGGTCGAGGTGCTAGAGCTGGAGATGAAGGCGCTAATGCTTGAGCTGATGAAGTTTGTCTTGCTTTCGTCACTCACACAGCTGCACAGCTAGACTGGGTCTTGATCTGAGCAGTCGTGGGAAGATACGAATCTTCATCATCACTGCTGGAATGGGATATATCCGCTCCATCAACCTCATGCTGGAGGTCCTCAACAGTTGTAGCCAACTCTATCACTTTAACATCCAGGTCATGGAATTTAGTCTCCATGAGGCTCTCAAGGTTGTCCTGGTTTAGCAAGATCTCTTAAATATTCTACTCCATTCCTTGGAGCGTGCTCACAAGAAATGACATATGATCCTCTCAAGATCTCAGCTATGGTGCTGGAGCATTTCTGTCTGCCTCTGCCTCTCCTTCATCTACATGTTGATGCGCTGTAGCTGAGGTGGGATGGCGGGGGTCCTTTACAACTTCATTGTCCATGAAATCTGGCTAAAGAGGTAGGTGTGGACGATCAAGTTGATATGCATGCTTGCCAATCTTGGCATGGATGATCATCTCAATATATGGTGCATACGCAAAAGATCTCTTCTGATACGCACCAGTCCTCATGACAGTCTCAACTATGAGATCTATCACTCTGATCCTGGTGTGGTTGTCTAAGTAATGCAGCATGTTGATGGAACACTCTCTTATCATCCTATCATCTCCTGGGGCATCACGCTGTACCTCAAAATGGTGTTCGTTCTTGGTATTCCTGCTTGCAGAAAATGGACAGAGCCAAACTTATGTGTCTTACTATACTTATGAGGCAATGGATTGTACATGTTTTCCATTGTGTTATGATTCATCTTGGACTCGGAATACACATCCAAATCACCCTGTTGAGTCTCAGGGGTACCAATGATAGTGGCCCACTCCTCTACGGTAAACTCATACATGTGACCTTCCGTCATCCACACTATCCTTCCATCTAGATATAAATGAGCAATTGAGTAGAATTGCATAGTTATCTCATCATTCCAATCTCTCATCTCTTTGCAAAAAAATATCTTCAATGTCAATCAGCATGAAGTTCTCTCTCACATGAGAGAAGAAGTCCTCATGTTTCTTGATGTAGTCCTAGTCAACATATCTCATGTCACTGAGTGCAGGACTCTTGTCCACAATCACTGTCTCATAAAACTCTTGTTGCTCCTTAGTGTGAAAACGAGGATAAAAACAGTTCTCCTCCTAATAGCATATGCATCTATAAACCTCCACTATCTCAGACGTTGATCCATTATCTTCTTCATATCTTTAGCAATAAGTTGAGAACCATTGTGCAATGGAAAGTGTGCTCTCAATTTTCTCAGCACAGATGCATATTCTTCCTCCTCTGCAGCACCCTCTATGGATACAGAGCTCTTGTTCTTCTCTGATGCAGGTATGTCCCTAGTAGTGTTCTTGGGAGCTACTAGTTTCTTGGGCACAGATTTTTGTGAGGGAAATGTTGAGTATTTTTGGTGGCTATCTCTAAGCACTTGAGGAACCAATTCATCACACGTTCCTCATCCACTTTTAATTGTATTGGATTTCCTATGGACTCAAAAATGTTTTCACACAAATATAAAATGTAGAGTCCTCTTCCTTGAAGATTGGCCAATCCTATTCCTCTCCTTGCATCAAGGGGTTCCTCCTCACAATCCTTTAGCCAATGCATCTTTAAAAGTTTCTGAAATATACTTGGATACAATCATAGTTCAATGATACATAAGTTGTTATTAATAACCAAAACCACCTTAGCAAGCAATTGTGCTTTCAGTCTCCCCCTTTTTGGTAATTGATGCCAACATATAGACCAAAGCTTTGACAAAGGATATAATTAATGATTAGCATCGTCGCTCTGAGAAGTATGTTAAAAGCAAGAGCCCCCCCTAAACTTGTGCATTATTTTAAATTTGCATTTGAATGCAAATGCACAATCAATTAGTATCATGGGTCACTTTTCCATGCCACATACATCTTGGTGGTGTGCATAACTGATATGAATGCATAGTAATGCACATTACACCAAACAGAAGAGTGGATGGTCATCATGTGGATAGCTCAACGGTATAATGTAGTATCATCAAGAGTCAAAGTGTATGATCAAACACAATGAAGAACGAAGTTTAAGACATCCAAAAGGGACAAATGTTTTGTAAAGCCAAACGAGATCAAATAAAACAGGAAAGCTCTCTCTGTCAAAGCCCTAAATGATCTATACACTTCTCCCCTTTGGCAACAAGTTACTAAAAAGTTCAAAGGTCTAAAACTAAGTGTCACTCTGATCTCGATCTCCTCTGGTGGCAGTTGATCGAGTCGATAGACGAGCGTCGACGAAGGCTTCAGCGGATGTCCCTAGAGGTGGAGGCGTAGACACTGGAGGTGCAGGAGCTGGAGCTGGAGCTAAAGGCGCTAATTTTTTAGCTGATCAAGTATGTCTTGCTTCTGTCACTAGCACAACTACAAACCTTTACTGCGTCTTCAACTGAGTAGTCATGGGAAGAGGCAAATCTTCATCATCATTGCTGGAATGGGATATATGCACTACATCAACCTCATCGTGGAGCTGCTCAAAAGTTGTAGCCAACTCTTTGACTTTAACATCCAGGTCATGGAATTTACTCTCCACGATCCTCTCAAGGCTCTCGTGGTTCAGCAAGATCTCTCAAATACTCTTCTCCATTCCTTGGATGGTGCTGACAAGAAACGACATCTGCTCCTCTCTAGATCCTAGCCATGGTGCTAGAGCATCTTTGGCTGCCTCTGCCTCTCGTGCCTGTGCCTGCTACCGCACTGTAGCTGAGCTGTGATGGCAGGTCCATTACAAGTTCATTCTCCTCGAAGTCTGGCTGAAGTGACAGGTGTGGAAGATCAAGTTGATATGCATGCTTGCCAATCTAGGAATTGATGAATATGTGAATATATGGTGCATACCCACAAGAGCTCTTCTGATCTACAATAGTTCTCCTGGCAAACTTAACTATGAGATCCAACACTTTGATCGTGGTGTAGTTGTCTAAGTGATGCATCATGTTGATGGAATACCCTCTAATCGTCTCCTGATTTGGGCATCAGGGTTTACCTCATAATGATGTTCGTTGTTGGTATTCCTGCTTGCAGAAAATAGACACAACCCAACTTATGTGTCTTCCGATACTGATGGGGCACTGGATTGTACATGTTTTCCATTGTGTTATGATTCATCCTGGACTCTGAGTACACATCCAAATCACCCTCTTGAGTCTCAGGGGCACCAATGATAGTGGCCCACTCCTCTACGGTAGACTCATACGTGTGACCTTCCGTCATCCACACTATCCTTCCATCTGGATTGAAATTAGTAGTTGAGTAGAATTGCATGATCATCTCATCATTCCAAGCTGTCATCTCTCTGCCAACAAAATCTTCAATTTCAATCATCCTGAAGTTTTCTCTCACATGAGGGAAGGATTCCTCATGTTTCTTGATGTAGTACCAGTCAAGATATCTCATGTCAGTGAGTGCAGCACTCTTGTCCAACATCACTATCCCATAAAAATTATGTTGCTCCTTAGTGTGAAAACGAGGATCAACAACAGTTCTCCTCCTAATAGCATATGGATCAATAGACCTCCACTGACTTAGACCTTCATCCCTTCTCTTCTTCATATCTTCAGCAATAGGATGATGACGATTGTGCAATGGAAAGTGTGCTCTCAGTTTTCTCAACACATATTCCTTCTCTACAACAGCCTCTATGGATGCAGATCTCTTTTTTCTTTGCTGTAGGTATGTCCCTAGTAGTATTCTTGGGTGCTATTGGTTTCTGGGCTTAGGCATTGAAGGTTTAGGTGCAGACCTTCTGGGCATAACATCTTCCATATGTTTCTACTTCTTAGATGGAGGTGCATTTGCATCAACCTATTCTTCCTCTTCCTCAGCAGGTTGTACTTGATTTTCATACGTGGATGTTGGCGTTCCAACAACATGCACCACTCTCTTCTTAGCTCTTTTCTTCCCTCACTTCTTAGCCCGAGTCTTGTCCTTCCAGTCTCACTGCGTTGCCTAGACAATTGAGACAACCCTCTCTTTGCTTCAATAGACTCTGAGACCTTTCTAACTGTGACTCTGTCCTTTTGCTTCTCGGGATGCTCTCCCCAAGGATAAAATGAGCATCCTCCTCACTAGAATTAAGCTTCTTCCTAGACCTTGTAGCCACCTCTGGCAAACCATGGGAATGAGGAGTACCTGGGTTAGAAGTAGTCGTCTCAGGACTAGTGCCTGAGTCCATCTCAACACTGGGCTTTCTGAAGTCATACTGACTATCAACTGAACCTGACATGCTGACAATCAACAAAGCAAACAAGCTGACCGTGTGAATAGAGGTAGAAGAGTAGGAGTGGATGAGCATCACAAAACTTCAAAAGTTTTTGCAAGTTTGAACTGTGAAAATCTTAAGTTTATCTTTCCGCAAAAAGGGATATCGGTTCCATCGAGACAAAAAATTCAAAGCCACCGAGACTAACAATCTCTTTAACAGAAACTTGGCACACTTTTCGGTTCCACCGAAAATTGTAACTTGGTTTCACCGAGATTGTTCTCAATAGCCCAAAATCAAAACCGGAATGACCGATTTTTCTCACTTGGTTACACCGAGATTCGGTTTTGCGGACAGTTAACCCTAAAATTTCCTTTGTTCTCTAGTCTACACGAAAATTCTTATGGATGGGAAGATATCAATCATGGACAGAAGATGGGAAAAACTAATTGCGCAAGACTTAGATTTTGGATCACTAGAAGGGGCCGAAACCTTACCCTAATACGGTGAAGGTATCACTACGGCAACAATGACGACGAGATTCACGTCGGTAGCGAGGACTCCTGTGGCGAGGGCATGCCGGAGACAATGTGGATATCCCCGGGACGCGGGCTTGGAAGCAAGGAGGTGCGGGGAGGCAAAGTTTGAGGGGTTATTTCAAACGTCAGATCCGCGACGAATATATACCTCCTAGCTGTCGGTGACACCGAGCTGGATTTTTCGGTGCCACCAAGTTCCAACTATCAGGTAAAAGTAAAACTCGGTGAAGGCGAAAACTTCCTATCGCTGTACCAAGCTGATAAAAACCAATCAACCTTAGGCATCAGTGGGACCTAGTTTTTGAGATTCGTCACACTGAGATGCACTTGGGAGGTTTTGGAAGTGAGCCCTTGTCGGGATGGATCCGCAAGTGCTCCTCACAAAGAGTTTCCCTAAAGTTCTTTCTCAATTTTTTTGATGTAGCATGAGTAGAATTTGAGACAAGAAAGCATAGATAGCTGGAGAGAGGTATTTAGGCATTCTTGTATATCCAATTAGCCAAAAATACAAAGCCAAATAACAACAATTGGATATCCTGGAATGAGCAAAGATATGTGTACCGACATGCGCACACAATAAGATGTCAAATAAAACATGGTGAAACACGCACAAACACTCTAGAATCTACCAAGCACTTTGGCGATGAAGAAGTCATCTATATATGAGTATATTGACATCGGAGCCAAACATGAATACTTGATCATAGGTCATACTCATAGTTTAAGCACAAGTGCGGTTACCACTTCTACATAAAAGCTTTTAATGTGTTCACATCTTAAGAGAGCTTATACTCAAGTCTTAGAGTAAAGCTCCCCTTTGATGTGACATCCCCCCCTAAGAGGGATAAACTAACTTTCGGTTTTGTCATAGAAGACTACATGAAGGTGTAGTAGTGGTGGATGATCATTGTTGATGAATATCATCATGAGATGGGAGCAATCCTGGTTGTTTCTTACTATTCTCACCTACATGGGTTACTCCCAAACACAAGGACCATATACAAGGATATCTACGGACATGAAGTGAAGTGGATGTGACATGATGTCCAATGATACGTTAATTAACTTGTCCCTTGCTTACCTTTGAGGGAATGTGTGACTCCTTGAACTAATGCGCACGGTAGGAGTTGATTGCATATAGTTCTTGCCAAAATGAATAAGAGTGAAGTTCATTGACGGGGTCACCCCTCAAGAACTTCTCTAGTTCTTGTTCTTGGGGACCCACATCAGTTTGATGGGGATCCTTGGAGTTGTGGTAGCACTAGTTGAAGTAGAGCTAGTAGTGTCCTTGGGAATCCACTCGACCTTGACTTGGGGTTCTTCCTCAAATGAGTCAATCTCCTCTTGAAGCTTGCCCTTTCCCTTGTGGTCTTGTGGTGGAAGGTCATATTGAGAGCTTTATCCCTTGGGAGAGTAGGATCATACTTCTCCTTTTGGGGAACAAACTTAGAATGGGGTATTGACCTTCTTCCAATTAAACTCCGTTGGTATTGAAGTAGCCAACATCTTGCTTATTTCGATGGCCTCCTTGCTTGCATACAATTTCCTCGAATTGCTTACTTCCGGTATGACTCTTGAAGACACCTCTCTATATAATTCCTTTCAATATATTGTTTTCTTGCTCAAGTGTAACTTGGCTAAGAGAATCATTAGTGGAACCAAGAGAGCTAGTAGCAACAACATCATTTGATTCAACATCAGAATTGTTGTTAGTAGATGAACAAACTTTCTTGCCTTTGTTTCTAGTGTTCTTTGGTTTAACTTGTGGAACAAAATTAGACAAGAGTAATCATTTGGCTAAATAAGAAGAACTCTTCTTTCGAAGATCATCACTGATTTATTTTACAAACTCATGCTCTTGCTCTAAATTTAGCTTCTTGAAGTGTAGCTTCTCATGAGTTCTTGCAAGCTCTCTATGATCTTATAGAGTAGTTTCATGAGCTAACTTAAGAGTGTTTAATTCTTTAGTTAGTTGTTCAATCTCTTTCTTATCATCATCATTTGATTTCTCTTGACTAACATGATTATTATCAAGTTCCTTTTATTATTGTCACTAGTTTTATCAAAGAGAAAGTCATCTTGTCCTAACAAGTCATCCTCATCACTATCAAAGTCAAAGTACTTGGGGTGTGATTCCTTGGGGCCTTTTGCCATGAAGAAGCTTCCAATACCTTCATTTGGTGAATCAAATATGTCGTAGGAGTTGGAGGATACGAGTGCAATACGGGCAACACCTTCATCTCGACTATAATTGGTGTTGGAGTGGTAGCTTCTCTCGGATTGGTTTTCGGACTCGGAGACCTACACCCATTCACCAAATGAGCTTGATGTCTTCTTATTGAGTGGATCTTGGTATACTTGGACTTCTTCTCTGATTTCTTGCTTCTCCGGTAGTGTCTTGGTTCATAGAGATCTTCTCTACTCCTTCTCTCTCTGCAAGGTTACTCTTCTCTTGAGATTCATCTTCTAGGTGACTCTTCTCTTCGTTTGTGGGGAGCCTAGCGCTCATTGGAAGAGTGTCCGGACTTTCCACAACTATAGCAGTTTTTGTGACGACTAGATGAACGCTTCTCTTCATATCTTAAGATAGATCTTTTCTCTTTGCCCCTACTCTTGTTTAACTTGTTAAGTTTCCTGACCATGAGGCTTATCACTTCATTGGTAACAAGGTTGTCATTTGAGGTAGCACGAGTATCACTTGAATCTTTGTAAGCACTGCTTGACTTGTTGTGCATATCATCTTTGTCCTTGAGTGACATTTGATGAGTGGCAATCCTTCCAATTACTTCTATTGGCTTGAGATCCTTGTAGATTGGCATCATTTGGATCAATGTGCCCACAGTGTCGTAGCTTCCATCCAAGGCTCTAAGTATCCTATTGATGATGAATTTGTCCGTCATCTCTTTGCTTCCTAAGCCGACATTCTCATTTGTGATGAGAGCTAGCCTAGAGTACATCCCAGTGACTCCTTCACCATCCTTCATCTTGAACTTGTGAAGCTCACTTTGTAGCACATCCAACTTAGATTCCCCGAAAGATTACGTACCTTCACGCATATCAACCAAAGTATCCCAAATTTCCTTTGCACTCTCAAGGTGGCTGATTTTGTTGATTTCTTCGGGGCACATGCAAATGAACAGAATGTCACGGGCTTGAGCACTGTATCACAACATCTTCAATTGTCTCGTTCTCGCATTGCGATCCGGTTCCCTTCCATCACCGAAGAAATCAACATGCACACTCATGACCCACAAGTATAGGGGGTCAATCAAAGTCCATTCGGTAAGTAAGAGTGTCGAACCCAACAAGGAGCGGAAGGAAATGACCAGCGGTTTTCAGCAAGGTAATTTATGCATGCACTGAAATAGCGGTAACAAGTTGTTTGATAGCAAGATAACTGCAACAAGTGACAAGTAGCAATAGTAACACTAGGTCCAGCAAGGTAGCCCAATCCTTTTGTGGCAAAGGACAGGCGAGAACATTTTCTTATAATAGGCGAAGCATTCTTGAGGGCACACGGGAATGTCATCTAGTCACTTTCGTCATGTTGGGTTAATTCGCATTTAGTATTTTTATAATTTGATATGTGGGTGGACCAGTGCTTGTGTGATGTTCGTACTTGAAAAAACCTCCCACTTATGATTAATACTCCCGCAAGCATTTGCAAGCACGAGAAAATTATTAAGAACAACTTCTAACCACGACATTAAACATAGGGATCCAAATCAGCCCCTTACGAAGTAGTGCATAGCATGGGGTTTAAGCTTCTATCACTCTCGCAATCCACGCTCTAATTACTACTCCACAGTGCGTTTCCTTAGGCCCAAAATATGGTGAAGTGTTATGTAGTCGACTTTCACATAACACCACTAAGGGAATAAATAATTCATATCATCAAAATATCAAACGAATATCAACTTCACATGACCACTTGTAACATGATTTATCTCATGGCCTCAAGAGGTATCATATAGCATAATGAATCTGAACATATGATCTTCCACCAAATAAACCATAAAGCGTCAACTACAATATGTACTCAACACTACTAGACACACCCCAGGTACCAATCCGAGGTTCCGGTACATGATTGAATACAAGAGATGAACTAGAGTTTTGAGAGGACATGGTGCTGATGAAGATGTTGATGAAGATTGGCCTCCCCAAGATGAGAGGGTTGTTGGTGATGACGATGGCCTCGATTTCCACCTCCGGAAGGGAAGTTGCTCCGGCGGAATCTCTCCGCCGGAAGGCAAAAGTACTCCTTCCCAAGTTCCGCCTCGAGACGGTGACGCTTAGTCCTGAAAGTCCTCTGCTTCAATTTTTAGGTCAAAGGAGAATTTATACCAGAAGATGGGCACGAGAGGTGGGTCAGGTGGCCCACTAGACATCAGGCCGCGTCAGGGGTGCCTAGAATGACCTAGTGTCTATTGTCTGCCTCTTGGCCCCCCTCTAACACTTCTTCATTCTAGTATTTTTCTATTAATTATAAAATAAATCTCCATAAATTTTCAGCCCTATTGGAGATGTGCATAATAGATATCTCTGACGCTGCTTTTTCAGGTACAAAATTCCATGTGCACGCATTCTCCCACTTGATGTAAACCTTGCATATTATGAGAGAAAAGGCATTATAATTACTCCACCAATTGTGAAAATGCATACAAACACTATAAATAATAGTAACAAAACATGATGCAAAATGGACATATCAACTCCCCAAGCTTAGACCTCGCTTGTCCTCAAGCGAAAGCCGATAGTGAAAATCATGACCACATGCTTTGAGAGAGAGGTGCCGATAAAAACAAAATACGAACATAGCAGCATCATGCTCATTATTAAAAAAGAAAATAAAACTTTATAAAATACCTCATCCCAACATTCTCATCATATAACTTTTATCATAAAGGCTTCTTATAAACAAGTAGCAATTCATCACAACATTGAAGTATGAAGCATAAACTCCATTGAAAACTAACAAACTATGTTCTGAGTCAACTTTGCAACACAATTCATCATATTTTCTGGAAGGGTCACATGTCGGAGCCCTTAAGAAAGTCTACATACTCAACCATCATTTAGTCTTCTATGAGTGCTAACACTCACCGCATACATACGAACAAAAGGTTTAAACCGGACACATAGAAAGATAGGGGCTTATAGTGTTGCCTCCAACGTATTCACCTCAAGGGTGATGTCAGCAATAATAATTCATGGCCACCCACATTCAGCTGGATATATATGTTTAGATCTTTCCCCACCACATCATGCATGCCAAAGAGAAGAGAAAGGGAATAGAGGAAAATACTTTGACTCTGGTACAAAAGTAAATACATAAATGTATAAGATAGGCCCTTGACAAAGATAAGCACATGCTGTCATGCGCTTTTTGGTTGTATGCTAAATCTCTTAGTGCAAAGGAATGTTACGAGATATTTCCCCTTGTGATGGCAACCTTTATTATGCAGTCCGTCACTTTTATTGTCGCCATCACAAGTTTGTACAACGCTTAAATTCCCTTACTCTAAATGATCAAACATGTTTAGAAGAAATTTTTATTGATTTGTGCACCGATGACAACTTACTTGAAGGATCTTACTCAATCCATACGTAGGTATGGTGGACCGTTGAAACATGGGTTTGGGGTTCAGGTTTTGGATGCACAAGTAGTATCTCTAATTAGTGCGGAGTTTTTGACTAGCAAAGGTATTAGTCAAGCACCACATGTTTGAGAATCTATAACAATATAATTTCTGTGTGAATGTGAACAAGCATAAATCATTATGTTGTCTTCCTTGTCCAATGTCAACAGTTTTGACATATTATAATTAATGGGGGCTCACAATCATAAAAGATGTCAAGGATAGTGTATTTGCATGTAAATATTCTCCCCCTTATTAATTCTTTCAAGTGTTGCATCAAGGACCAATGTTATGTTTGTCAATCTTCAACAAATTTTGCCACGTATACTTTTTGTTATGTGATGTCACTACTTACTATAAGATAGGTATGTGATCTTTTTCATTATTTTCATTTAGTTGGTTTGCAGCAATAAAGTAAAAAAGAAAAACTCAAACTAAACTTTATTATAAAACTCTCACTCGATTACATAGATAGATAGATAGATCATGAAACTAGCACTCGAAAGAAAAATATTGAACTAAACTTGTATTTGACTAGATTCCAGAATAGCTAAAGATCAACCTAGGATGGATAAAGATAAAGAAAGGTGATGGTGATATGATACCAGGGTGCCTCCCCCAATCTTGGCACAAGCCAAGGGGAGTGCCCATACCTGTGTACTCAAGTCTCCTTTGTTGGTGAAGATGGAGGTGGTGGTGTAGATGATGAGGTCACGTCAAACTTGTCCTCCCGCTTCCATGGCAGTGGCTCACAATTATAAGAAGAGGAACGAGTCTCCATAGTCCTGCAGCTGGTAGCTAAACTCATACGTTTAAACCTTGCTTCATACTCAAAGATTTGGTTTTGAAGATTGAAGACTTGGCCTTGCAGAAAATTGATTTGACCGTCGAGGGTGAAGACGGTATCCTCCAAGGGCCTGCCATCCACCTTTAGATCATGGGTGAATTCCATGATCATGGTGTGGTTCGCACTGAGTCCACGCTCCACCATGCCTTGGCACCTGAAGACCTCCTGCTCCATTAGCTCGAGCCTAGCTTCCAAGGTTTCCATCTTCTTCGGCCCTTGAACATCCCGGATGTGAAGCACCCCATCACGCATCTTAGTGGCTTGAGGGTGCTTCATCACCTCCGGTAAGTAGGGGTTGATGACCTTCTCAAATAACTAGTCCTTGGAGGATCTTGATGAGGCCATGGTGATCTAGATCTGTCAGAAAAACAGCACGAAACAAGAACAAAGGATTTCTCCGTGGTACTGGGGTCAAATCACCAGTAGATATTTATAGAGATTTTTTATACAAGGGAATACATGTTCCACAACAAAATGGAGCCAGGATGGTACTCGAGGGGTCCACTAGACATGAAGCCTGCCAAGGGGGGCTTAGGGGGCTCTGTTGTCTTATGGACACTTGGATTGCCTTCCCTTATGTTTCTCAGTTTCCCAAATTTTCTAAAATTCCTAAACTACGAGAAAATATTTTTGGCAGATTTTTCTGAACCCACTTACTTACTGTATCACATGCCTCTTCCTTTTAATGGTTCTGGAGTGTTCTGGAAGGTCACCCTAATGTGCTCCTCTGGTGTCATGGTTTGGATAATATATGTTTCAACATTAATTGGTGTACTTGAAATATAGTGCTTTATTCTTCGTCCATTGACCACCTTCAGATTAGTACCTTCGGGATTATTGATCTTAGTAGCTCTAGACCGATTAACTTATTCGATGATATATGGTCCTTCCCATTTGGATAGATGTTTTCCTGCAAAGAATCTAAGATGAGAATTGTACAATAGAACATATTCACCAACTTTGAGTTCCTGCTGTTGGATTCTCTTGTCATGCCATCTTCTAACTTTTTCTTTGAATAGTTTGGCATTTTCATAAGCATGGGTTCTCCATTCACCTAATGAGATAATATCAAATAACATCTTTTCACTAGCAAGTTTGAAATCATAGTTGAGTTCTTTAATTGTCCAATAAGCTTTATGTTCTAACTCACAAGGTAAATGACATGCTTTCCCATAGGATTTTTATAAGCTGTTCTATAGGCCAACAATAAATCATCTAATGTCTTAGACCAATTCTTTCGATATCTATTGATAGTCTTTTGCAATATTAATTTTATTTCTCTACTGGTTAATACTACTTGACCACTAGACTGAGGATGATAGGGAGATGCAATTCTATGGTTAACATCATATCAAGCAAGCAGCTTACGAAAGGCACCACGAATAAAATGTGAACCACCATTAGTCAATAAGTATCCAGGGACTCCAAAACGTGGGAAAATAACTTCCTTGAGCATCTTAATGGAGGTGTTATCATCAACACTATTGGTTGGAATAGCTTCTACCCATTTAGTGATATAATCAACAACAACCAAAATATGTGTATACCCATTGGAGGAAGGAAAAGGTCCCATATAATCAAATCCCCAAACATCAAATGGCTCAATAACAAGTGAATAATACATAGTAATTTCCTGACGTCTACTAATATTACCAATTCTTTGACATTCATCACAAGAGAGGACAAACTTATGAGCATCTTTGAAAAGAGTAGGCCAATAAAATCCACACTGTAATACCTTGTGTGCAGTTCTATCTCCCGCATGGTGTCCTCCATAAGCCTCAGAGTGACACTTCCGAAGGATTTGTTCCTGTTCATGCTCAGGTATACAATGTCTAATAATACCATCCACTCCCTCTTTATAAAGAAGTGGGTCATCCCAAAACTAATGTCTTAAATCAAAGAAGATTTTTTTCTTTGTTGTTAGGTGAAACTAGGTGGTACGTATTTAGAAACAATGTATTATGAGAATCATTGACTACAACTAGTTGTTCACGAGGAAAGTTGTCATCAATAGGCAGTGGGAAATCAAGAACATTTTCTAACCTAGAAAAGTTACGAGCTACGGGGTTCTCACCTCTGTTCCTATCAATGATATGTAAATCAAATTCTTGTAGCAAGAGAACCCACCTAATAAGTCTAGGCATAGCATCTTTCTTTCCATAAGATATCCAATAGCAGCATAATCACTGTGAACAATTACTTTAGAGTAAAAAATGTAAGATCTAAATTTATCACAAGCAGATACAACTGCTAAGAATTGTTTTTTAGTGGTACATAATTTCTTTTGGCACTGTCTAGAGTTTTAGTAGCATAATGAATGATATTTAGTTTCTTATCAACTCGTTGTCCTAGAACAGCACCAACAGCATAATTACTAGCATCACACGTAATTTCAAAAGGCAAGTTCCAATCAGGTGGTTGAACAATAGGTGCAGAAGTTAAGGCTTTCTAAAGTGTTTTGAAGGCTTCTACACAATCATCATCAAGAATGAACGGAACATCCTTTTATAATAAACTAGTAAGAGGCCTAGAATTTTTAGAGAAGTCTTTAATAAACCTCATATAGAAACTAGCATGACCAAGGAAACTACTGATACCTTTAATATCTTTGGGGCATGGCATCTTCTCAATTGCATCAACTTTAGCCTTATCCACCTCACTACCCCATTCGGAAATTTGATGGCCCAAAACAATACCTTCATTTACCATAAGGTAGCGCTTCTCCTAATTCAAGACAAGGGTAGTTTTCTCACATCTCTGCAAAAATCGATCAAGGTTGCTTAAGCAATCATCAAAATAAGTTCCGTAAATGAAACCATCATCCATGAATACCTCAACAATCTTTTCACAAAAATAGAGAATATAGCAGTCATACATCTTTGAAAGGTAGGAGGTGCATTGCATAAACCAAAAGGCATACATCTATGAGCATACGTTCCAAAAGGACAAGTAAAAGTGGTTTTCTCTTGATCAGGTTGTGAAACATGTATTTGAGAGAAACCAAAATAACCATCTAGAAAGAAAAAATGTGTGTGCTTCGATAATCTTTGTAGCACTTGGTCTATGAATGGTAAAGGATAATGACATTTTCTAGTAGATTTCTTTAGTTTTCTAAAATAAATTACCATTCTATAGACACTCACAATTCTTTGTGGAACGATTTCATTTTGATCATTAGGAACAACAGTATACCACGTTTCTTAGGGACACAATGAACGAGACTTACCCATATACTATCAGCTATGTGATAAATTATACCTGCTTCTAGAAGCTTTAATATTTCATTTCTCACCACCTCTTTCATTTTGGGATTCAGTCTTCGTTGGTGATCAACAACGAGTTTAGCATCTGGTTCCATATTTATCTTGTGCTGACTAAGAGTGGGACTAATGCCCCTAAGATCATCAAGAGTATACCCAATAGCAGCTCAGTGCTTCCTTAAAGTTTTTTATAATCTTTTTTCTTCATGCTCCGTAAGGTTAGCATTGATAATAACAGGATATATATTCTTTCATAAAGATAACCATATTTCAAAGTGTTAGGTAATTGCTTTAATTCAAACACAGGATCACCCTTTGGGTGGAGGAGGACCTCCTAGAGTTTTAGCATGCAAGTTGTCTTTAAGGTTAGGTTTTTGCTCAAAGAACATATTATATATTTCATTTCTTTCATGCATATGCATATCATTTGCATGGTCTAGCAAATATTGTTCTAATGGATCTGTAGGAGGAATGGCAATAGAAACAAGAGAAATTACATCATCTTTACTAGGCAATTCTTTGACATGGGGTTGTTTACTAAACTTGGAGTAATGAAACTCATAAGATGTACCACCACAATTAACACTTAGAGTTTCCTTTTTCTAATCTATTTGAGAATTGACAGTGTTCAAGAAGGGTCTACCTAATATTATGGGACAAAAATTATCTTGTGGTGAGCCAAGTAGTAGAAAATCAGTAGGGTATTTTACTTTTCCACACATGTCTTCAACATCTCCAAGAATCCCAAGTGGTGTGATGGTGTCTCTTTTAGCAAGTTTAATAGTAACATCTATGTCTTCTATCTCAGCGGGTTCTATCTCATGCATAATTTCTTGATATAAGGTAAAAGGGATAACACTAACACTAGCACCCATATCACATAAAACCATGATAACAATGATCTCGTATTTTGACTGAAATGACATGCATGCCAACAACAAGTCTATTCTTGTCATTAGTATCAGGTTTGGCAATTTTAGCAGCTTCATTATAGAAATAAATAACATGCACATCAATATTTTCTACCAAGAGATCTTTAACAATAGTGGTACCAGGTTCTACCTTGATTTACTCAGAGGGTTTGGTTGTTTCAACATAATTTTTATTAAGCACAATTGAAGCTTTAACATGTTGCTTTATCCTAAAAGGGAAAGGTGGTTTCTCAATGTAAATAGTAGGCACAACCGGGTCAACATTGTAAATAGTAGTTTCAGCATCAACTTTAATTGGTTATTCAATTTTTAATTTAATACGAGGATGATATTTAAACCGTTTCTCCCTAGGGAGATCACATGAGCAGCAAAGTTTTCACAAAATGAGGCTACTATCTCAGAGTCAAATCCGTACTTAGTGCGAAAATCATTGAAATCATCGGTATTCATAAAATATTTAACACAATCAAACATAGGTTTTATACCTAACTCTTTACATTCGTTGAGCTCCCAATATTCAGAGTTGCCTCTAATTCTTTCCAAAACATACCACCTGAATTCAATAGTTTTCTTCATAGAAGAACCAGAGCAAGAAGTATCGAGCACGGTACGATCATTACGAGGAAGCCAAGCATAAAATTCTGAACAATAATTTCTCTCGAGATATCATGATTGGGGTCATGAATATAAGTTTGAATTCATCCTCCCCCAAGATAGAGCGATACTTTCTCCTTCACGAGGAAAAAAATATAGATAAAATTCTGATCACGATGAACAAGATGCATAGGATAATTTTTTTGGTGAAACTCCAATTGCAATCGATTCTAGTTCCATGATCCTGTATCATCACATAGCCTATACCATGGCAATGATTCCCCCCAAAGATAAAGGGAAAATATTCTTCTTGACTTCATCTCCGGATAAACGTGCAAGCTTAAATAATCCACAAACTTCATCCACATAGATTATATGCATATCGGGATGTTTTGTTCCATCTCCTCCATAAGGATTAGCTAGCAATTTCTCTATCATACCCGAAGGAATTTAACAGTAACATTTTCAGTAGGTTCTGCAGGTTGAGGGGAACTCTTGGTGTTTCCGGTCGAGGTGAAGATACCATGAACAAGCCCCTCAAAGGATTACTTTCCATAGTGACAAGTAAGAGTAACTTTTAGCACGTAATATAAATTTACCCTTACCAAAGGCGCTTCACTCCCCGGCAACGGTGCCAGAAAAGAGTCTTGATGACCCACAAGTATAGGGGGTTAATTTTAGTCCTTTTGATAAGTAAGAGTGTCAAACCCAACGAGGAGCGGAAGGAAATGACAAGCGGTTTTCAGCAAGGTAATTTCTGCAAGCATTGAAATAGCGGTAACAAGTTGTTAAAAAGCAAGATAATTACAACAATTTAGAAGTAGCAATAGTAACAATAGCTTCGGCAAGGTAGTCCAATCCTTTTGTGGCAAAGGACAAGCTAGAACAATTTCTAATAAAAGGTACAACGTTCTTGAGGTAACACGGGAATTTCATCTAGTCACTTTCGTCATGTTGGGTTAATTCGCGTTCGGTATTTTGATAATCTGATATGTGGGTAGCCAAGTGCTTGGGTGTTGTTCTTACCTAAGCGAACTTCCCACTTATGATTAAACCGCCCGCAAGCCACCACAACCACAAGAAAAGTATTAAGAATAAATTCTAACCATAGCATTAAACATAGGGATCCAAATCAGCCCCTTACAAAGTAGTGCATAGACTGGGGTTTAAGTTTCTGTCACTCTCGCAACCCACCCTCTAATTACTACTCCACAATGCATTCCCTTAGGCCCAAAATATGTTGAAGTGTTATGTAGTCGACGTTCACATAACACCACTAAGGGAATAAAATAATTCATATCATCAAAATATCAAACGAATATCAACTTCACATGACTACTTGTAAAATGATTTATCCCATGGCCTCAAGAGGTATTATATAGCATAATGAATCCAAACATATGATCTTCAACCAAATAAACCATAAAGCGTCAACTAAAAGATGTAATCAACACTACTAGACACACCCCAGGTACCAATCGAGGTTCCGGTACAAGATTGAGTACAGGAGATGAGCTACGGTTTTGAGTGGAGATGGTGCTGATGAAGATCTTAATGAAGATTGGCCTCCCCAAGATGAGAGGGTTGTTTGTGATGACGATGGCCTTGATTTCCCCCTCATGGAGGGAAGTTCCTGCAGCAGAATCGCTTCGCCAGAGGGCAAAAGTGCTGCTACCCAGGTTCCGCCTCGAGACGGCGGTGCTTCGTCCCGAAAGTCCTCTCCTTAATTTTTTAGGGCGAAGGAGAAATTATACGAGAAGATGGGCACCATAGGTGGGCCAAGTGGCCCACTAGACATGAGGTTGCGCCATGGGTGCCTGTCGCACCCTAGTGTCTAGTAGCCGCCTGGTGGCCCCCTCCAGCACTTCTTCATTCCAGTATCTTTTATATATTATAAAATGTATCTTCGTAAAAGTTTCAGCCAAGTTGGATATGTACATAATAGGTATCCTTGACGTAGCTTTTTCAGGACCAGTGTTCCATCTGCCGACATTTCCCACATGATGTAAACCTTGTATATTATGAGGGAAAAGGCATTAGAATTACTCCACCAAGTGAAAAAATGCATAAAAACACTGTAAATAACAGTTAGAAAACATGATGCAAAACGGACGTATCACATACCAACTCGAACAATAACCGAAAGTCTGATACCACTTATACGATCCGAAGTATGTCTAGAGAGGGAGGGTGATTAGACTACTAGACCAAATAGAAAATAGCCTTTTCCCAATTTTAGTTGCGGGCTAGTTATAACAATTTTTGACTAGTCAAGTAAACCCTACACATCCATGTCTAAGAGTATAGTAGCGGAAATTAAAGACATGCAAATGTAAGTAGATGGTAGGGAAGGAAGATCAAACACAAAGGTTGACACGAAAATAATGGTATGGTTCCAATAGGTGGTGTTATCGTACGTCCACCTTAGTGGAGACTTAAAATCATGGAGGGTAACGACCTCGAGTGTCCATGGAGGGATCCACCCACAAGGGGTCTGTCGGTGTTCTGGGATGGGGGTATTCAGACCTCACTGCCTGTGGCCTAGGGAGAGCCCGCCTCACCGGGACAAGGAAAGGCCCTCGTGAGGGGCCAAGCCTCACGAGGAGGAGCAGCATCAAGACCCGTAGGTGGCTTCCTCGGGACCCCTCCGGAGCAGCGGATATTTCGAGGCAAGGCCGGGCCTCAGGAGTCAAGGGTGACGCCAGGAAAGGACGGGCAAGCAACAGATGGCAGGACAGGACGGTTTCCCCTTTGGTGCAAAGGAGGCAGGAGCGTACATGGGTTCCAAAGGCATCTTCGAAAGGTTTTCCTTCTGGTGCAACAAAGCCCCAGCCTCCCATTGATGACCCACAAGCGTATGGGATCGCAACAGTTTTCGAGGGTAGAGTATTCAACCCAAATTTGTTGGTTCACACAAGGGAAGCGAAAAAATATTCTCAAGTATTAGCACCTGAATTCGTCAGATTGAACCACACCTGAAAGATTAGTGTGTGCAAGCAAAGTATTAGTAGCAAAGTAGTATGATAGCAATGGTGTCAGAAAAAGATCTGTTGACGGCAGACTATTCCTAACTGTTGTATCAATGGTGCTAGAAAAAAGCACGTTGACGAGGGACTATTCTTCCCAGGCAACGTCTCCAGAAAAGGTCTTGCAACAAGTAGCAGCGGAGTAAGAAGGAACAACAGTAGGAGTAGCAGCAGAGTAACAGTAGTAGCAATAGTAGTAGCAAAGTGACAGTAGCAGCAACAGTAGCAGCAAAGTGGCCCAATCCCTTTTGTAGCAAGGGACAAGCCTAGACAAAGTAACGTAGCGAGGACCAGTAGTAAAAGACTCGTAGGAAGTGGATCGGTGATGGATGAGTATGATGGATGTGATTCATCAAGTAACAGCAATAACACGGAGAGATATGTAACTAGCTCCCGTTTGTCAATCTAATGTAGGCATGTATTCCGTATGTAGTCATACGTTCTTAGGGAAAAGAACTTGCATGACATTTATTGTCCATCCCTCCCGTGGCAGCGGGGTCCTAATGGAAACTACGGGATATTAAGGTTCTCCTTTTAATAAAGAACCGGACCAACGCATTAACACTTGGTGAATACATGAACTCCTCATACTATGGTCATCTCCGGGAGTGGTTCCGGCTATTGTCACTCCGGGGTTGCCGGGTCATAACACATAGTAGGTGACTACAACTTGCAAGATAGGATCTAAAACACACATATATTGGCGGCAACATAATAGGTTCAGATCTGAAATCATGGCACTCGAGCCCTAGTGACAAGCATTAAGCATAGCCAAGTACTAGCAACATCAATCTAGAACATAGTGGATAATAGGGATCAATCCCCGTCAAGAACTAACTCGATTACATGATGGATCTCATCCAACTCATCACCTTCCAGCTAGCCTACGATGAGATTACTCACGAACGATGAAGAGCATCATGGAATTGTTGATGGAGAAAGATTGATGATGACAATGGCAACGATATCCCCTCTCCGGAGCCCGAAATGGACTCCAGATATGCCCTCCAGATGAAGAACAGGATGTGGCAGCGCCTCCGTATCGCAAAACGCGATGAAACCTTCTCTCTGATTTTTTTTCGGGCGAGACGGAAGATATCGAGCTGAGTGTGGGGGCGGTGGTGCCACGTGGGCCCCACAAGCCTGCACGGTGCGGCCTAGGGGGTGGCCGCGGCCTATGGGCTTGTGGCCCAATGGCACGCCCCCTCCGGTGGATCTTTGCGCAGGTATTTTTCTTTTATTCCAGAAAAAATCTCCGTAAATTTTCAGGATATTCCGGGAACTTTTATTTCTGCACAAAAACAACACTATGGCAATTCTGCTGAAAACAACGCCAGTCCGGGTTAGTTCCATTCAAATCATGCAAATTAGAGTCCAAAACAAGGGCAAAAGAGTTCGGAAAAGTAGATACGACGGAGACGTATCAACTCCACCGAGCTTAAAGCCTTGCTTGTCCTCAAGCAATTCAGTTGACAAACTGAGAGAGACAAAATAAAAACTTTGACGAACTCTGTTTGATCTTGGTGTTGCAACTATGTTTAACTCATAACCAGAATTTTAGCAAGATCACAATCAAACCACATAAGCAAATGACATCTAGGTCTCACGGTAAACTCATATCAATGGCATAATCAACTAGCGAGCAAATAATAATAAGCCTCAAATGTCAACACTTCAATCAAAAGAACATGAAGCAGTACGAATAGATGGTATCTCGCTAGCTCTTTCTGAGACCACAAAACATAAATGCAGAGCACCTTCAAAGAACAAGGGCTGACTAAACATTGTAACTCAAGGCAATGAAGATCAAGTCACAGTCATAGTCAACACAGTTAAAAGCAAAGCATAAAAATGACACAGGTGCTCTCCAATTGGTGCTTTTGTATGAGGAGGATGACTCAACAGGAACATAAATAGACCTGCCCTTCGCAGAGGGAAGCATTGATTTGCAGAGGTGCCGGAGCTCAAGCTTTGAAAACAGAGATAATAATTTTGGGTGGCATGCTTTCATTGTCAACGCAATGACTAAGAGTTATCAACATCTTCCACGCTACACATGCTATAGGCGGTTCCCAAACAGAAAAGTAAAGTTTTGACTCCCCCACCACCAATCAATCACACTACGGCTAGCCCAATCCTCGGGTACCGTCCTTACCAACATCAATCCTGGGGGAGTTTTGTTTGCAATTATCTTTTCGATTTGAGCATGGAACTGGGAATTCCAACTACCGGCCACTTTCTCGTAAATGATAGTGAATAAACACATATCGAGGATAACACGCCTAGCATGGAAGATACCAATAGCCCCTTGTCACCACATGAGCGGTTCGGGCATGCAAAACAGATTATTTCTTGAAGATTTAGAGAGTGGCACATGCAAATTTACTTGGAATGGCAGGTAGATACTGCACATAGGTAGGTATGGTGGACTCATATGGCACAACTTTGGGTTTATGGAGGTGGATGCACAAGCACTATTCCCGCGTAGTACAAGTGAAGGCTAGCAAAAGACTGGGAATCAACCAACTAGAGAGCGACAACAGTCATCAAAATGCATCGAGATTAACTAACATTGAGTGCAAGCATGAGTAGGACATAAATCACCATGAACATGAACATCATAGAGGCTATGTTGATTTTGTTTCAACTACATGCGTGAACATGCACCAAGTCAAGCCACTTGAAACATTCAAAGGAGGATACCATCCTATCATACTACATTATAGTCATCTCAACATTCATGTTGGCAATCAAGGCAAACCATTATAAGCTCCTAGCTAAGTAAGCATGGCATAAGCAACTATGATCTCTAAGTTGTCATTGCAAACATGTTTCTCTCACAATAAAGCTGAATCAGGCATGATGAGCTAGTCATATTTACAAAAACAAAATAGATCGAGTTCATACCAGCTTTTCCAGGCTCAGTCACTTCATCATATATCATCATTATTGCCTTTCACTTGCACGACCAAACGATGTGAACAATAATAAGAGTGCTCATGCATTGGACTAAAGCTGGAATCTGCAGGCAAACACAATGGAGAAGACAAAGTAATATGGCTCTTTGAAAGCTAAACAGGTATGCATGCAAGAGCCACTAAACATTGTAACCAATATCTTCTACCTTGACCCAAACAAAAACAAAACTAATTACACGGGAAAGCTCCCAACAAGCAAAAGAAGAAAAATAAAATCTTTTTGGGTTTTCTCAAACTAGACAGACACACGAAAAGGAAACTAGAAAAAAAAATAAACTAGCATGGATGATACAGTGGCAAAGTGTGAACACCGGCTAACAAAGTGAAAGCATAAGCAAGAATGTAAAGTCGGTGAGAACACGTACTCCTCCAAGCTTAGGCTTTTGCCCTAAGTTGGTCTACTCCCAAGGAGGGAAATAACCAGCTCCGTGATACTCCGGAGTCGACTGAGGATGCCACTGCTGTGTGAGCTCCTCTGGCTCGCACTGATAAACTGGCGGCTCGGGAACGGGCACCTGTGGTTGGGCCAAGCCCCAACATGCGTAGATGTCCGAGGGTATAATAGTGTACCTGCCTGCATGAAGATTAAACAAAGAAGGATCAGGCAAAGTAATAGTCTCACGAGTACCCTGACTAAATACCAGGTTATAAATCATCCTTCTATCCAGAAAGTCATGGCGAACCATGCTATCGTAATCTAGATATCTCTCGGGAAGAAGAACCTCTTCTTCCTCCTCGAGTCTAATGGGTATCTCAAAGTGTCTGGCAAGCCGGGTAGCATGGATACCTCCATAGACAACACCTTCAGAACGGTTCAGGTTCAACCGTTGAGCTACTATAGGCCCAAGCTATAAGTTTTATCGTTATAAAGGGCTTCATGCAAGACCGCAAGATCTGGGGAACTAAGTGACCCAGCTTTTCCACGGGCAATCAAACATTTTCCCACAAATAGTGAGAAGTACCGAAGCACGGGAAAATGAATGCTAGCAGCTCTAGCGCAAGACACTCCTCTCTCCTCTCCTACAACAATTGTACTGATGAAAGCTTCCAAGTCCCGTGGACGAGGTTCATGAATATCACCAACGTAAGGTAATTTGCAAACATTGCAAAAATCTTGGAGTGACATGCGCTGGGGGATATCATAAAGTTTGAACTCAACCATAGGAGGATTCTTCCTCGGATAGAAGTTAAAGCTTTATACGAAGATATTAGTGAGGAGGAGGTATTGCTGACACTTATCTTCAACGAAGGTGGTGAGGCCTGCGTTTTCCACCAAGTGATAAAAGTCCTTATAAATTCCAGCGGCGCCTAAGAACACGTCGCTTGGCCACTCGCAAGCTCAAACTTCTGCGACTTGAGGGACCAAATAATTGGGCTTCTTCTAACTCCCATCATCCTTGGGGTCAGGCTTGACGAGCCTCTTAAGAACCTCCTCATCTTTCCCCTTTTCTATCTCTGAAATTTTCTGAAATTTTTAGTGATTCTCAGGAAAAGTGAATAAGGGTCAACGAAACTTGTAGCAACTACTCCAACAAGTTCCTAGAGACCATATTACGCATCAAAACTACTTGGGACCAGCTAGAATCAGCAAGCAAAGCTCCAGAACATGGTCACCAAGGCAGCAAAAATACGCGGAGTATAAGGCACTAGAGCAAAAACTAATTGGACCAATGGAGGAGTCACTTACCAAGGATTAATTTCCCCAAAACAGTTCGAAGAATGGTGATTTGAGCAAAGAGATCGAAAATCCCACCAAGAGGAGCAAGAACACGGATTTGAGCTGCGAAACAATTTTTTCTGGAGGTAGGAGAAGCGGATGAGAGCAAGAATGAGTGGAGGGGGTGCCTGTGGGCCCCACAAGCCTGGGTGGCGTGACCAGGGGGTACCCGCGCTCGAAGGGCTTGTGGCCCACTGGTGTGGCCCCCAGACATGCTCTTTGTCCCAGTATTTTTCAAAAAATCCAGAAAAAATCATACTTGATTTTCACAGTGTTCGGAGAACTTTATTTTTGCTGTACTTTTCCACCGGACGCTAAAACAGAAAACAGGGAAAACTAAACTAAATCCATCAATTTTCTTCTAAGCAACCTAAAGTGAAAGCTTGGAACAGAGGTTTGTGACTCCTTGATTCATCCATCTTATGGTCATCGGAAGAAATCCGTGAATGGGGTTGATCAAATCCCCTCGACAAAACTTTCTCGAATCGCAAAAAGAGAACGGAGAACTTTTTTGAATAGTCACTAGGTCAACTCAATGGGGATGTGTATCTCCCCAACAAGAAAATCATACTTCATCTTGACACGAGGAATAGGGCATTCAAAGCTCCCAATAAGAATCGATGAAGTCTTTTCGATAGTGTAAGTGCATCTAGTGCCCCTTAGTGATTTTGGTGGTTTAAAGACTTATAGGTTAAGTATCTAATGTGTTGATGAGTGTACACAGGATCTATAATTCAATGAGGAGTTTGAGATATTTGATGAATATCGACCCCTAAAAATGTATATCTTCGGTTGAAGAAATTGGTCTGAAGCTGAAGAATTGAATCGCGAAGAATCTGCGATGAAATTGATATTCCCCTTGAAGATACTGAAATTGAGGAATTCGGTGTGTTCTGAAGAAAATCATTTTGAAGACTTTGAAGCATGAAGATTTACTCTTTCTGTTTTATTTTCTTCACACTTGAGTAGTAGGAACACCGTACTGTTGAAGGGGGTCGAAGTTACACTTTGGAATGAATTTCTTCATGATGCTCAACCCAAGCCTAATCCTACCAAAAGCCTCAAGCGAGGAATACCAGTGACATGAGGACTCTCACAGTTGAGGGTTCCGACTGTTTCGATAGCCACGCCAAGTCATTGGTCTTATCCACACCAACGGTCATATTATTTAAGGGTATTAGTGTCAAATCTTGTAGGGATGCTCCCAGGCTGTAAATAGCCGCCCCCCGCAACCATTAGCTGGTTGGCTGCTCCGTTAGGAACTGACACTTGTCATAAGAGCAACCCAAATTCCTCAGAGTCTTCAAGAGTAATTCATCAGTGAGGAAATACCCCATACACCGAAACCACAAACCAAACCTAGTGATTGAGCATCACTGAGGAAGTTGTTCCTGTGTGGGACTGAAGCCTTTTACCTTTGAGGACTGTGCATCCTCCAGATGGTTAGGCGTCATGGTTTAGAGCTTTCCAGCAGTCAATTGTGGATCCCCAGGTGACCAAGTTTGCGAGGGTTTGGAAGTCTGCCCTGAAGACTTACCACGAGTGTTGGGCGAGGACTGTGTGTTCTTAGCCCAAGGAGAACACGGTAGGGACTGTGTGTCCCGGGACTGTGTGTCCTTTGGTTTCAATACCAAGCCGCTCCAAACCAGATGTACGACTGTCACAACAGTTGGAACTGGGTCATCAACTATTGTCTTCGCTGTGAAACGGGTTCTAATTCCTCAACTCCTTACATTCCTCAGATTATGTGTTGATGACTTTCACTACTACTGTTTGAAGAATTTGCTGAAGATTTTCTCTGAAATTCCTCAACCCCAAATTCTTCACGCTAGTTAACCCTCATCTGTTTTCTGCGTGCCTACTCACTGTGCAATCTGTTTTCACATTCCTCACTCTGAAAAACTGCTGTTGTGAAACTTTGCACTTCTTATCCTTTACTGTTTCCTCCGTAAGTTAGTCATCAGTGAGGAATTTCCTCAAAAGGAATTTCCTCGGTGATGAAATTCTAAAAATATCCTATTCACCCCCCTCTAGTCGATATAACGCACTTTCAGATAGCATTGATGCAATGTACTAGATATTGTTTCTTCCGAAAGTGCACCGTATGCTCATTACCGTTGACATGGAAAGTGACATTGCCTGTGTTGCAATCTATAACAGCCCCTGCAGTCTTTAAAAAGGGTCTTCCGAGGATGACAGCCATGGCATCGTCCTCAGGAATATCCAAGATAACAAAGTCTGTTAAGATGGTGGTGTTAGCAACCACAACAGGCACATCCTCGCAAATGATGATAGGGAAAGCAGTTGATTTGTCGGCCATTTGCAGAGAGATTTCAGTGGGTGTCAACTTATCCAGTTCAAGCCTACGATAAAGAGAAAGAGTCATAACACTAAGACCGGCTCCAAGGTCGCACAACGCAGTTCTAACGTAGTGGCCTTTAATGGAGCAAGGTATAGTGGGCACATCGGGATCACGTAGTTTCTTAGGAGTTCCACCCTTGAAAGTGTAATTGGCAAGCATGGCGGAGATCTCAAGATCTGGTATCCTCCTCTTATTAGTCACAATATCTTTCATGTACTTGCATACGGAGACATCTTGAGCATATCCGTCAAACGCATTTGCAGAAAGACATGTCTGATCATTTCAACGAATCGCTCAAAATCCTCATCATCCTTTTTCTTGGATGGTTAGGGAGGAAAGGGCATAGGTTTCAGAACCCATGGTTCCCTTTCTTTACCATGCTTCCTAGCAGTGAACTCATTCTTATCGTATCTCTTAGTCTTAGGTTGTGGGTTATCAAGATCAACACTAGGTTCAATCTCCACATCCTTTTCATTGCTAGGTTGAGCATCTTCATGAACATCACTATTGATATTATCATTAGGCTCATGTTCATCACGAGATTGTGTCTCAGCATCAGAGACAGAGGCATCGTTTGGACTCTCAGGTGTAGCAGCAACAGGGTTGCTAGCGTACAGGTTCCTATCATCTTTGTTCTTCTTTCTAGGATGACTAGGTGCGTTAGTGCTAACTCCTTGAGAATCTTGTTCAATTCTCTTCGGATGACCCTCGGGATACAAAGGTTCCTGGGTCAGTCTATCGCCCCTAGTGATGACTCTGATGGAATTGTCATTGAACTCGTTAAGCAAGTCATTCTGAGCCTTAAGTACTTGTTCTACCTGAGTAGTAACCATAGAGGCATGCTTACTCAGAAGCTTAAGATCATTGACATTTCTGTCCACACAAGCACTTAAATGACTAAGCATACGAGCATTCTTTTCCAATTGTCTGCTAACATAATCATTGAAACTGTGTTGTTTAGCAACAAAGTTATCAAATTCATCCATGCATAAGCTAGCAGGTTTATCAAAAGGAATATCACTCTCATCAAACCTACGCGGAGAATTTACTTCCACTACCTGTATCGGGTTATTGAGACCATGGATCTCTTTGATAGGTGGTAGATTTTTGACATCTTCAGATTTAATGCCTTTCTCTCACATAGATTTCTTGGCTTCTCGCATATCTTCAGGACTGAGGAATAGAATACCTCTTTTCGTCGGAGTTGGCTTAGGAGGTGGTTCGGGAATAGTCCAAGCATTCTCATTGCACAAGATGTTATTCAGTAGAATCCTAACTTGTTCTACAGTTTGTTCCCTAAAACACAACCGGCACAACTATCTAGGTGGTCTTTGGAAGCATCGGTAAGTCCATTATAGAAGATATCAAGTATTTCATTCTTCTCAAGAGGGTGATCAGGCAAAGCATTCAGTAGCTGGATAAGCCTCCCCCAAGCTTGTGGGAGACTCTCTTCTTCAGCTTGAGCAAAGTTGTATATTTCCTGCAAGGCAACTTGCTTCTTATGGGCAGGGAAATATTTATCAGAGAAGTAGTAGACCATATCCTCAGGGCTACGCACGCAACCAGGAGCAAGAGAAGTGAACCAGGTCTTAGCATCATCCTTTAACGAGAAAGGAAACAGCTTGAGCATGTAGTAGCCGCGGATCTTTTCCATACAAGTGAATATAGTGGCTATATCGTGCAGTTTGGTAAGATGGGCTACAACCGTTTCAGACTCATAATCGTGAAAAGGATCAAATTCGACCAGAGTGATTAACTCAGGGTCGACAGAGAATTCATAATCCTTATCGGTCACAAAGATAGGCGAAGTGGCAAACTTCGGGTCTTAATTGATCCTAGCGTTCAGAGATTTTTCTTTCCACTTGCGCAGTAATTTCTCAACATCATAGCTATCCTTACACGCAAGAAAATCCTCAACTATCTCTCCCTCCATAACATAGCGCGTATCAGGCATAATAGGCAATTCAGGCATAGTAGCAGGTTCTACTTTAAGAGTATCAGCAGTTTCAGAAATATCATCACGTCTAGCAGCAACTCTAGCAATATGTGCATCAAGGGCACCTAGTGGCAAAGCAGTATCAAGCATAGCAACATCAAGCATAGTATCAAGCATAGCATCATCAGGCATATTATCTAGCATAGCATCATCAGGCATAGTATCAAGCATAGCATTATCATAAGCATCATGGGCAACAAAAGTAGCATCATCAAGCACAGGCGACATATCAAGATTTCTAGCAGGAGGCGAAGTCGCAAACTTACTCATAATTGAAGGTGAATCAAGTGCAGAGCTAGATGATAGTTCCTTACCTCTCCTCGTAGTGGAAGGTAGGATTTTAGTTCTTGGATCTTTCGCATTCCTCATAGTGATCAGCAGACGTCAATCCCAAGTGACTGAGAGAATATAGTTGTGCTTCCCCGACAACGGCGCTAGAAAAAGCCTTTGATGACCCACAAGCATATGGGATCGCAGCAGTTTTCGAGGGTAGAGTATTCAACCCAAATTTATTGGTTCATACAAGGGAAACGAAAGAATATTCTGAAGTATTAGCAGCTGAATTCGTCAGATTCAACCACACCTGAAAGATTAGTGTCTGCAAGCAAAGTATCAATAGCAAAGTAGTATTATAGCAACGGTGTCAGAAAAAGATCTGTTGACGGCAGACTGTTCCTAACTGTTGTATCAATGGCGCCAGTAAAAAGCACGTTGACGGGGGACTATTCTTGCCAGGCAACGGCTCCAGAAAAGGTCTTGCAACAAGTAGCAGCGGAGTAGCAAGGAACAACAGTAGCAATAGCAGTAGAGTAACAGCAGTAGCAATAGTAGTAGCAAAGTGACAGCAGTAGCAACAGTAGCAGCAAAGTGGCCCAGTCCCTTTTGTAGCAAGGGACAAGCCTAGACAAAATAACGTAGCGAGGACCAGTAGTAAAAGACTCGTAGGCATTGGATCGATGATGGATGAGTATGACGGATGTGATTCATCATGTAACAACTATAACACAGACAGATATGTAACTAGCTCCCGTTCGTCAATCTAATGTAGGCATGTATTCCGTATGTAGTCATACGTGCTCAGGGAAAAGAACTTGCATGATATCTGTTGTCCATCCCTCCCGTGGCTGCGGGGTCCTAATGGAAACTACGGGATATTAAGGTTCTCCTTTTAATAAAGAACCAGACCAACGCATTAACACTAGGTGAATACATGAACTCCTCATACTATGGTCATCTCCGGGAGTGGTTCCGGCTATTGTCACTCCGGGGTTCCCTGGTCATAACACATAGTAGGTGACTACAACTTGCAAGATAGGATCTAAAACACACATATGTTGGCGACAACATAATAGGTTCAGATCTGAAATCATGGCACTCGGGCCCTAGTGACAAGCATTAAGCATAGCCAAGTAGTAGCAACATCAATCTAGAACATAGTGGATACTAGGGATCAATCCCCGTCAAGAACTAACTCGATTACATGATAGATCTCATCCAACTCATCACTGTCCAGCAAGCCTACGATGAGATTACTCACGAACGATGAAGAGCATCATGGAATTGTCGATGGAGAAAGGTTGATGATGACGATTTCCCCTCTCCGGAGCCCGAAACGGACTCCAGATCTGCCCTCCAGATGAAGAACAGGATGTGGCAGCGCCTCCGTATCGCAAAACGCGATGAAACCTTTGCTCGGATTTTTTTCCGGGCGAGACGGAAGATATAGAGCTGAGCTTGGGGGCGGTGGTGCCACGTGGGCCCCACAAGCCTGCACGGCACGGCCTAGGGGGGTGGCCACGGCCTGTGGGCTTGTGGCCCACTAGCACGCCACCTCAAGTGGATCTTTGCGCAGGTATTTTTCATTTATTCCAGAAAAAATCTCCGTAAATTTTCAGGACATTCCAAGAACTTCTATTTCTGCACAAAAACAACACCATGGCAATTCTACTGAAAACAACGTCAGTCTGGGATAGTTCCATTCAAATCATGCAAATTAGAGTCCAAAACAACGGAAAAAGAGTTCGGAAAAGTAGATACGACGGAGACCTATTACCCGCCAGTAGGAAAAACGTCACCCATGGGCCCGTCCCTGCAGCGAGGACATTTACTTTGCAAGCGAAGACCACGTTTGGGCATGGTAGCATGTTCCCCTGTTCCCATTCAAAATTGGCCGTTGTGGGATCCCTTCCCGCGGAAGTTATGTGGGAAGAGGACCCGGTCCTCCGCCATAGATAGAGAGGGTAGGATACTAGAGAGGGGGGGGGTTCATTCGGACGGTAAAACAAGACACCTAGTCGCTCGGCCTTCGGAGGCCGAAGAACACTGTACTAATTCATCTACCACCTCCGTGAGAGGCAATCCACCAAGAGAAGGAGTAGAGTTTTATGCTTCGCGGTGGCCCGAACCTGGGTAAACTGTTGTGTTTTGTGTTCCTCTTGCCATCCAGTGAGTCGTTCATCGTTTCCATCGAGTAGTGGGTTAGGCGAGGCAAAGCAGGGAGAGACCTTCATACACGCCCCAGTGTTTGAATCCCTACGGTTTTGCGGAGCCCGAAATCCGACATTTGGCGCGCCAGGTAGGGGCGTGTCAAGGTTTCCTCCAAGCTCCGCTCTCACCAAGCTCCACGGCTCCGATTGCTGACACTCGTTGGTTTCACGCAGAACGCCGCCCCACCCACATTGCCCAGACCGCGCCTGTCGGTGCCACCGGCGCGCGCCGGTTGCCGTCACCCATGGTGAACCCTGCCACCGGCCCTGAAGTTCAAGAGCAACAGGGCTCCTCCCAGCTGGTGACCATGCGAGTCGACGGCCGCACCACCATGTCGTCGCTCGCCAGGCCTTCGGGGTCGTCATCGTGCGCTCGGCTAGAGATGCCCCACGACCGTCGCGCGACCGCAATGGCCACCGAGCTGCTCCGTTGTCGGCCCGCTCCAGACCGCCACGGCGACTTCCTCCATCGCATTGAGGAGCTCATAGCGGCCGCCGGTGACTCAACGGCGCTCTCCTGCTCGCTCCGACCCCAGCCATCCCTGGTGAACAACGAGGAACAAGACGCGCCGCCCCCACCCCCATGGTGTGTCGCGGACCCCGAGCCCGAGCAGGAAGCGTGACCCCGCGCCCGGCCTCGTGAACCCAGGGCGGGGCCCGGGGATGAAGTGAGCTGCCAGATGATCCCCCGGCCTTGCGCCAATGCGTGTGCGCCGCCGGCGTTGCAGATTCTGTGTTAGGAGCGTGCCCTGCTCGAAGCAGACCCTATGGAGCAACAAGACCCAGCGCTCCCCGTGCGTACCGTGCCCGTTGGACCTGTAGGGTGCTTCGTTATAGCCCCCGAGCAATACCCCGCTGCGTGGCCCATCAAGTTCAAGCCCGACTTGCCCCCATGTTACGTTGGAACCCAAGACCCGGCTTAGTTCCTGCAACTCTACACGCTGAGCATCACGGAGACACGAGGAGGTGACCAGATCATGGCGTGCTACCAATGGCGCTAAAGGGCGGCACACTCTCGTGGCTCCTCAACCTCCCGAAGGCGTCCATCACCTCCTGGGACGGCTTGCGCGAGCGCTTCATCGCCAACTTCTAGGGCACCCGTGACCGTGCTCCCATCGTGAACAACCTGCGGCGCGTCAAGCAGTAGGAGGGAGAGACCCTGCACAAGTTCATACAGCGCTTCGCGATCATGCATCTCAAGATCCCCAAGGCGTCGGACAAAGCCGTCATCTTGGATTTCTCCAACGGAGTTACCGACCTCAAGATGAAGGAAGAGCTCGCCATGAACAATGAAATGAGCACCGCACTGGAGATGTTAAACTTGGCAAGCAAATGTGCCAAGGCGGAAGAAGGACACCTGTCGCTCCTTGGGCCCCAGGCGGCGGACTGAGAAGAGAAGTAAGCCAAAGCCAAGGAGGTGAAGCGCAAGGCCCCGGTGGTGCTCGCCGCCGAGCCTGAGGCGAAGCATACCCGAGGGAAGAGCACCCGTCCGGAGGGGGGTGACGTGCATCTTCCATGGCACCAACGGCCATGACACCTCAGAATGTCAAGAACTCTATTTGGTTCGTGCCGAGCACTTCAACACGCGCCCCGGACGGTTCGACACGAGCCCCGCGCGCGGAGCAGGCCGCAATGGGATCCGCTGGGATGACCGTGAGCCGCTTCAGGGGTGGCGTGAACAACCTCAGGAGGACCCCTGGCGTGGCCAACCTCGGGAGGACCGCTGGCGTGATAATCCTCAGGAGGGGCAGCGATGCGTCCAACCTTGAGAGGCTCGCCCTCGGGAGGTCGGGCTTCCCACATTGCCCCTGCAGCCCAGGGGGAGGTATGAGGACAGGCAGGAAGACGGGGCTAGGGGGTTCGAGGAGTCCAGGGCGGTGGCCTCCATCCTGGGCGGCACCCAGACCCCATCCTCCAACCGCGTCTTCAAGCAGTTTGCCCGGGAGGTGAATGCCGCCCTCCCGAGGCCAGAAGCAATGCATCCCCTGAACTGGTCCCATACCACCATTGCCTTTGACCCAAGGGGCCAGCTTAGGTGCTCGTTCATGTCCGGCAAGATCCCAATGATGCGCACCCCGACCATCAGCAACATGCTCGTCACCAAGACCCTCATTAAGAGTGGAGCAGGGCTCAACGTCCTCTCAGTCGAGACATTCGAGAAACTCCAGCTACCGTTTGAGAAAATTATGCCGACCAAGCCCTTCTCAGGAGTAACAGAGGGGTCCACCGTGCCCATTGGGCAAGTGCATCCGCCCGTCACCTTCGGCGCGCGCCAGAACTACCACACTGAGATCATTGGCTTCGATGTCGCGCACATTCACCTTCCATACAACGCAATCCTCGGGTACCCGGCGCTTGCCAAGTTCATGGCAGTGGTCCACCATGGTTACAATGTCCTCAAGATGCCAGGGAGCAGTAGCATCATCACCATTCCCTATCACGATAAGGATATCGTCTGTGCACTAGAGCGAGCGTACCATGCGGCGGCGGCGGAACTCTCGGCCGATGAAGAAGACGAGCTTCCTCGCGAGGACCCACACAAGAAGAAGAAGGAGCTCCTCACCACGGAGTGCCTCGGGGCATCGGGCTCCGTGCCCGGGGATGGAGCCCTATGCCCCATCACATAGGGATGCACGCTCGGTGCCCCTCTTGGGTCAGAGCTGGGGGCTCCCACCGGGGAGGCCCCTAGTCTGATGAGTGAGGTGGAGGCGGCGTTCGACCACATCCCAAGAACGCGCACCAAAGCACGTCTGACCAGCTCTCGCGAGTCCGTCATCAGAGCAATCCGAGAACTTCGTGAGGCCGAGGCCATGCGACGCGGTGACTGCCCCGCACCACCAATCATAGTCGCTGTCATCGGCGCGGTTGACCGACCCCGCATCTACATCAATGCGTCCGCAACCAACATAGCCGCGGCACACGGCCCGTTCGGGCATGCGCTGTCTGGCTATCGGTGGGAGTACCCGGGCGCCAACGCCTTCATGCCCTTCGGGCTGGGGAACGCGGTTGCCACTTACCGGAGGCTCCAGCAGGCCATGCTCATACCCACGTGCTAGGGTGCCACGAGGAGGAGGAGGAGATGCTCGGGCCAGCGAAGGCCCCGAGCCACGGGAGGAGGCGGACTCATGAGGATGGCGACCGCAGAGACAAGAGATCAAGCGACAATGGAGCCTTTTTCTTGGCCGCCAGGTGACTTTTTCTTGGCCGCTGCCAGGTGACTTTTTCTTGGCTGCTGCCAGGTAACTTTTTGGTTCACCCCGTCTGAGGACATCCTCGGGGCCATGCGGCCTTCCCCAGCTCCTGACATTCCTCCGGCTACTACTTTCATTTATCCATCATTTGGTTGTTCAATTTCCCATGTTTGTCATCCTAACATTCTCCCTTGGTTAGATTGTCAGGCGGTCAGCCCCCCACTTGGGGGCTCCGGCCGAAGTTTGTCCATGTAGATACGCAGCCTTGCTCCCAAAGAAGAAGAAGAAGTCAGCAGGGTTTTCTAATGATCCAAACAAAATCAACTCAGTCCACCAATGACTCGGGGGTAGGGACACTTGCTAGGCCATAGCAACCTCGCGACCTCCCATATACACTCCCACCGTGACACTTTCACATAATAACGAGCCGAGGCTGTATACGCCCAGGGCCCCCCGAGGACGCTGAGGGGTCCATCCCACGCATAGTGGCAGCCCTACGCTCCGCGTTGGTGAGAAGATGAGGCCCCAATGCCTCGGGGGTAGGGACACTCGCGAGCCCAAAGCGTCCTCGCGACCTCCCAGATACACCCCCACCGGGATACTCTCACGTAATAAGAAGGGGTATACCACCCCCAGCGAGGGCCGCTCCTCTATGGCGCCAGGCTAAATCAGGGTTCGCCTGTGCTCGCTAGACTCGGCCGCGGTCCATGGAAGCACTGGGACGAGATCCGCGTCCTTGGAGAGGGCAAAGTCCAGGAGCGGAGAAGCCGAGGCCAGACCATGCCCCTCTGGCTTCTGCTTGCTGGCGGGCACCATTGTTGGACTGGCAAGGAACTATGCGGCGCTGGATCTCAGAGGCGCCGGTTGGAGTCAAATACCTAAGAATAAAGACGAGTACGGAAGAAAGAAAGCAAGAAGGCACCGAAGCTACAAGCAGGGAACCTAATAAAGGGGGGCAGAGATAGAGGACAAGGAGGACCAGACACCAGCCGCGTGACGCGCGTCGGCCTGGCCCACAAGCATTTGAGGGGCCTCAATGTCTCATGCTGCCTCCCGAGGCTTCGCCCTGAAGCCAACCCGATCACTCCACAGGCCCGGGGGCTACTGTCGGTGTTCTGGGAAATGGGGTACCCAGACCTGCCTGCGTGTGGCCCAGGGCGAGCCCGCCTCACCGGAACAAACCAACGCCCCCGACACCGTTCAAGAAAAAGCCCTCGTGAGGGGCCAAGGCTCACGAGGAGGAGTAGCGTCAAGACCCGCACGTGGCTTCCTCAGGAGCCCTCTGGAGCGGCAGATATTTCGAGGCAAGGCCGGGCCTTAGGAGTCAAGGTTGACGCTAGGAAATGACGTGCAAGCAGCAGATGGCAGGACGGGACGGTTTCCCCTTTGGTGCAAAGGAGGCGGGAGCATACAGGGGTTCCACAGGCATCTTCCAAAGGTTTCCCTTGTGGTGCAACAAAGCCCCATCCGCCCGCTAGTAGGGCAAATGTCACCCACGGGCCCGTCCCTACAGTGAGGACAATTACTTTGCAGGCGAAGACCACCTTTGGGCAGGGGAGAATGTTCCCGTGTTCCCCTTCAAAATTGAACGTTGTGGGATCCCTTCCCGCCGAAGTTATGAGGGAAGAGGACCCGGGCCTCCTCTATAAATAGAGAGGGTAGGATACTTGAGAGGGGGGTTCATTCAGACGGTAGAACAAGACACCTAGTCGCTCGGCCTCCGGAGGCCCAAGAACACTGTACTTATTGATCCACCACCTCCGTGAGAGGCAATCCACCGAGAGCAGGAGTAGGGTTTTACACTTCGCGGTGGCCCGAACCCGGGTAAACTGTTGTGTTTTGTGTTCCTCTCGCCATCGAGTGAGTCCTTCATCGTTTCCATCGAGTAGTGGGTTAGGCAAGGCAAAGCAGGGAGAGACCTTCGTACATGCCCCAGTGTTCGAATCCTTAGGATTTTGCGGAGCCAGAAATCCGAAAGGATCCACGAAGAAGCGGCCTTGTCTATTCCACCATGGCTTACATCCACACATGACTAACCTAACTCTCGACAAATCTCCAGGAAGTACGCGATCTCCTTGCCCTTAAAACTTATTGGTTCAACTCCACAACACGAAGTAGGAGGCTCCGAAGCGATACATAACCAATCTAGGAGGCACCACCCTCCAAAAGGTAATCGCATTTAAAAATTCTCAAATAGAATCAATTAAGGATTAATTCAAATTCATAAAATAAAAGAATAAGGAAACCCTACCTCACCCCTATTTATAACCATTTTGGCCACTACCACCAAAACAAACCCTAACCCTAGTTTGAGGATTGGACTATGGTATGGTTTCTCTAAACCCAGTATGGCAGGCCTTGTCACTCTCTTGCCGAACTTATGCAAAGTAAAAATTCATTGAATTCGATTAGACTAGAAAACCTAAGTATTTTATTGATCAGTCGGCTCCCAGATTTGAATCGGGGAAAAATATTTTTAGTCCCCTGCCTTACCGCTTGGCATGCCACCAAAAACTCTGATCAAAAATCTAGAAAACAGCAAGTATTCATCCATGTTTTCTTATGAAAATCCCCTTTCTTTTATTTTGAATATAATTCAACTTACTTTTTTCCAATCTTTTTCAAAAAATATATTCTTTCTTTTTGATCCAGTTTCGATTGTACTCCTTGATAGATTCTAGATTCTATCTTAAAACATACATTGCTAACACAATAAAACTTCCGATTTCTTTCTATTGAGATGAAAAACGTAGTAGAACAATGAACTCCTTGCTCTTGTGCTTCAAAAGATAGTCTCCTCAACACTCAATTACTCTCTCACAGATTTGGCATCTGTAGGAGAGATTGATTTTGTGGAAAGCAACTTGGGGGGCTATAGATCAAATTTATAATGGATGGATTGGAATCTCTTGATCTCAACACATGAGTAGGTGGCTCTCTCTCAGAAAAATGGATATGGAAAGTGTGTATGTGTTCTGAGTGCTTTGTTTGTCAATGAGAGGTGGTGGAGGGGTATATGTAGGCATCTCCCAAAAATCCAACCGTTACAACATTATTGCCCAACTCGATGACACCGAAAGGAATCTCAGTGGTACTCGCAACTTTTGAATTCTCGGTGAGACTGACATATGAATCTCGGTGTTACAGATTTAGTGCCCTAGGGAAATTTCAAAAACTCGGTGAGACCAATTTTGAAACTCAGAAATTCCGATTCTTGAAATCAACATACGAGGAAGTTGCCCACCGACTTTAAGTGGCACTGATATGAAATTTGGTTGTACCGAGAGATTAGGGTTTGGCAAAGTATGTGTCACTCGAAAAGTCGGTAGGGCCAAAATGGAATTCTTGGTAGCACCGATTTTCATGTGTAGGATTTGGCATAGATTTTTGTGAGAGAAATGTTGAGTATTTTTGGTGGCTATATCTAAGCACTTGAGCAACCAATTCATCATATATACCTCACCCCCTTTTAATATTATTGCCTTTCCAATGGACTCAAAATAAATGATTTCTTACAAATATAAAATGTAGAGTCCTCTTTCTTGAAGCTTGGCCAATCCTATTCCTCTCCTTGCATGAAATGGTTTCTCCTCACAATCCTTTAGCCAATGCATTTTTGAACTTTTCTGAAATATACTCAGATAGAGTCATTAGTTCAATGATACATATGTTGTTATTAATTACCAAAACCACCTTAGGGAGCAATTGTGCTTCCAATACCACGCCCTGCGTGCAACACACGCCATAAAGGGAATAGCAACGGACGAGATGCCTCACATGGAGCCAGGCCGGCGAAAGATGTAGATGCTGCCCCTCCTTGTTCAACGGGCCCCGTCTTCCCAATAAGATATGTGTAGGCGCCGCATCGTTCCACCACTCCCACAACCCGTAGTCAATGCATATTATGGGAAAAAAGTAAAAACCATTATAACCAGAGGGAATTGCGCCCGCACGTGCGTGCGCACTCTTTTGGGCCTAGCCCAACAACGTCATGCACGCAAGTGTGGCCTAGGCCCAGGGCTACTATCGGTGTACTAAGAAAAGGGCCCTTAGTACTCAGACTTGTACACAAGCAACAACGACCCTCGTGGCCGGCAAGATCTTGCCGGACAACACCAACCAGTAAGAAAAGCAACAAGACCAAGCCCCGAGAAGCAACCTTGTGAGGAACGAGAAGACTCAGCAGTTATCGCACCCGACATGACACCTGCATATCTCCGCCACTCCAGCTCATCAAACTACTTTTCAATATCATTGAGTTGTCGAGCGGGCAGGCGGTTAGGTGGGTTTGGTGTGAGGCCGATGACAACAGTCAGAGACATGTAGCAGCTTTAATGACACCAATCCCATGACGTGTCAATAGAATAAGAGGTAGCTGGGCAAACAACACACAAGGAGAGGTAATCCTTGTCGGGGAACGTTGTTAGCGCGCCACCTCATGGCGCATTTAATGCGCCTAACCTAGTTCATCAGAGTTAGGTATTTCCCACTATAGCTCATGTCAGTAGTTTTGGCAGCTATCGTCCGGACTATTTTAGCCACGGTGGTAACCCCTTTGACTATAAAAGGAGGTCCATGGTACCTTTAGAAAGTTCGATTCTCTGTTCATTCTACATGCATAGCTACTTCCCTCGAGCATCCTTGCCGGGCGAGTGCACCTGTACTGTGAACACATAACTAATCCACCTAAACCTAGGACGTAGGGTTTTATTCTTTCGAGCGTCCCTAACCTATCTAAACCACCATGCATGCAACTATCAGTGATGCTCTTTGTGCACCCATAGTCCCTGCTGAATGGTAGAAAGGGGCCTTGCCGGTCCAATAGATGGTCTAAACCCCCGAAAATGGGTGATTGTGTTGGATGTGTGCAGCTGAATCGTGTCGTGAAGCTTGTCATCCACGGACAACAGATCATACATATAGGTTTCAGATTGTTGATGATATGCGTGCATCGTGCCTGTTTGGTGCAACTGAAATAATTTTTGCATGTAAATTTCAAACACCTCAGGTCTGAAGTCCTCCTTCACGACAACAAAAAACAAGGGCTAGGTGAGCACTTGATATGCCTGACGAGATGCGTGAAGCCACATCTTGGGCATGCCCTCAAGATAAAATGCATTCGTCACCACCCAGAGGTGCTCATGAACGTGGTAGACTTCAAAGTAAGTGGTGATGAAATCCAACTAGATGAAGTGTGGCTCCCCATCAAATCGAGGGATGTTGTGCTTGGGGAATTTAGTGAAGTGATTATGATCATCGAGAGGTGTTTCCACCAGCATCAATAGCAGCAGCAACCTGTGGTTAAAGAGGCGGTGAATAACAACTTGATTGTACCCTCCATGAACAATGGCATTGGTCAAGCGGCACAGGTGGTGGTGGAGGTGTCCCGGCGAGGTTTATCATGGATCATTGATATCTCTCCAAGGTATCTAATTTTCCAACTCTGTCGCCCTTATTTTGGACTCTAATTTGCATGATTTGAATGGAACTAACCCGGACTGATGTTGTTTTCAGCAAAATTGCCTTGGTGTTATTTTTGTGCAGAAATAAAAGTTCTCGGGTTGACATAAAAATTTACGGAGATCATTTTTTGATTTAATAAAAAATACTGGCGAAAGAATCTACCAGGGAGGGGCCACCCCCAGACCACAAGCCTCGAGGGCGCGCCCCCCCCCTAGGTCGCGCCCCCTGGCTTGTGGGGTCCCTGAGGCTCCACCGACCTTGTTTCCACTTCTATATACTCCTATTCATAGAGAGAGAAAATCAGAGAG
The DNA here is from genome assembly GCF_904849725.1 of Hordeum vulgare subsp. vulgare. NCBI lineage: Eukaryota > Viridiplantae > Streptophyta > Magnoliopsida > Poales > Poaceae > Hordeum > Hordeum vulgare. The sequence goes on along the minus strand of NC_058520.1, from coordinate 291,677,157 downwards.
AAGAGTTCATCGCGTTTTACGACACAAAGCCACCACCAGCTCCTGTTCTTCCTCGAGAGGGTAGATCCGGAGTCTCATTTGGGCTCCGAAGAGGGAAAATCGACGCCGTCGTCATCACCAACCATCTTCATCACCAATTTCATGAAGCTCAACATCGTTCGTGAGTAATTCCATCGTAGGCTTGTTGGACGGTGATTGCTTGGATTAGATTTATCATGTAATCCAATTAGTTTTGTTAGGGTTTGATCCCTAGTATCCATTATGTTGTGAGATTGATGTTGCTATGACTTTGCTATGCTTAATGCTTGTCACTAGGGCGTGATACGTCTCCAACGTATCTATAATTTTTGATGGTTCCATGCTATTATCTTGTCAACTTTGGATGTTTTGTATGCATTTTATATCTTTTTTGGGACTAACCTATTAACTCAGTGTCAAGTGCCAGTTTCTCTTTTTTTCCGTGTTTTTGACCTTTTTCGGAGGAGAATGTTAAACGGAGTCCAAACGGAATAAAATCTTCGGAATGATTTTTCCTAACAGAAGATACGCGTGGAACTTGAGAACTAAGGCAAAGGATCCCGTGGGAGGCCACAAGCCCCCTTGCCGCGGGCTGGGGGCGCCTACCAGGCTTCTGGGCTCCCCGTGGCTCCTTTTCCCTACTTCTTCCGCCTATAAATTCCCTAATAATCCAAAACTGCTAGAGAGAGCCACGAAAATACTTTTCCGCCGCCGCAAGCTTCTGTCTCTGCAACATCCCATTTGGGGCACGTTCTGGTGCCCTGCCGGAGGGGGGATTCGTACACGGAGGGCTTCTTCATCAACACCATTGCATCTGCGATGATGCGTGAGTAGTTCACCACAGACCTTCGGGTCCATAGCTAGTAGCTAGATGGCTTCTTCTCTCTCTTGGATCTTCAATACAAAGTTCTCCATGATCTTCATGGAGATCTATCCGATGTAATCTTCTTTTGCGGTGTGTTTTTTGAGATCCAATGAATTGTGGATTTATGATCAAATTATCTATGATTATTATTTGAGTTTCCTTTGATCTATTATATGCATGATTTCGTATCCTTGTAATTCTCTTCGAGTTGTGGGTTTTGTTTGGCCAACTTGATCTATAATTCTTGCAATGGGAGAAGTGCTTGGTATTGGGTTCATACCGTGCGATGTCCTCACCCAGTGACAGAAGGGGTAGAGAGGCACGCATCGTGTTGTTGCCATCAGGGGTAAAAAGATGGGGTTTATATCTATTGCATGAATTTATCCCTCTACATCATGTCATCTTGCTTAATGCGTTACTCTATTTGTTATGAACTCAATACACTAGATGCATGCTGGATAGTAGTCGATGTGTGGAGTAATAGTAGTAGATGCAGAAAGTATCGGTCTACTTTGTCTCGGACATGATGCCTATATGTATGATCATTGCCTTAGATATCATCATGACTTTGTGTGATTCTATCAATTGCTCGACAGTTATTCGTTCACCCACCGTAATATTTGCTTTCATGAGAGAAGCCTCTAGTGAACACTATGGCCCTCGGGTCTACTTCACATCATATTTTCAGCTCTACACTTTTACTTTGTTGCACTTTCCACCTTCAGATCTCACCTTGAAATTAATCATGAAGGGATTGAGAATCCCTTTATAGCGTTGGGTGCAAGTTTGTTTGTCTTTGCGCAGGTACATTGGTGACTTGCCTTGATACTCCTACTGGATTGATACCTTGGTTCTCAAACTGAGGGAAATACTTACTGCAACTGTACTGCATCACCCTTTCCTGTTCAAGGGAAAAACCAATGCAAGCTCAAGAGGTAGCAAGAAGAAATCTGGCACCGTTGTCGGGGAGTATCAAGTCAAGAATAGTCTCCCTTCAACGTGTCAATTTTTGGTGCCGGGGACTATTCAAAGTGAAGCATATCCAAGTAACTACCGCAAACTCATCTCTTGCATTTACCTTTTTTGCCTTTTGCCTCTCGTTTTCCTCTCCCCCACTACTAGAAAAACAAAAATTTACAAAAATATTTGCCTTTTTCATTTGCCTTTCCTTTCCTTGTGTACTATGTGCCTTCAATATGCTTGCATCTTCGCTTGCTGAAAGTCTATTGATATGGATCCTCATCCACTTGTTAATCTCTTTAAGAGATCCAATTATGTTGAACCAATTGCTAGTGAGTTGAGTGCACTTGACTATCTCTATGGAGTTTTGCTTGAGATGCGTGAATCTGAAAATCGTGATGTAGAAATTTATGAAGTGATTCACGAGGGCTCCTTGAATGAAAAGCATGATTGCAATGGTTTCACTATAAATCCTATTAGTGTCAATCGTGCTAAAAATATGCAAAACCCTAAGCTTGGGGATGCTAGTTTTGCTATGTCCAATAATTGTTGCAATGATCATGATTTGGGTAATGATTTTTCTTATGATCTTGAAAATTTGTTTGAGCCTCATGATGAATATGATATTTGCAATAATATTGAAAGTGGGTTTGGAGAAGTCATGACTTTAGTTGATGATAATCCCACTATTTTTGAAGAGCGTCAACTTTGCATGCATGTGGATCATGAAAAGAATATCCTACGTGATAGCTATATTATTGAATATGATTATGAGAGAGGAAAATATTGTGGTAGAAACTTACATGTTACTAAATTACCTCTCGTTATGTTGAGATTGATATTGTCTCTTTCTTCTTCCTTGCATATGGTAACTATTGGTTGTCTTGACAATCTGTTTTTCTATAAAATGCCTATGCATTGGAAGTATGTTCGACTTAGATGTGATTTTCACATGCTTTATTATGCTCTCGTTGTGCTTCAATTCTTGTCTTTTGTGTGAGCATCATTGAATTATCAATGCCTAGCTAAGGGCGTTAAACAATAGCGCTTGTTTGGAGGCAACCCAATGAATTTATCTTTGCTTTTTGCTTTCTGTTTTGTTGTGTCCACACCATCATAATTCTGTTATGATTGTTATTTTTTGTGTTTCTTTTTGTGTTTGAGCCAAGTAAAACCTTTATGACTAGTTTTGGTGATGGTTGTTTGATCTTGCTGAAAAAGACAGAAACTTTGCGCTCACAAAATTATTTTTAATTCCTATCCAGAATTTTTTTTAGTTTATTCTTTTTTCTGCTGGTTGATATGCCAATTGCCCTAATTTTCATAATGTTTCAGAACTTTTGAGATACCAGAAGTATACGAAGTATACAGATTGCTACACACTGGTCTGTTTTTGACAGATTCTGTTTTTGTTGTGTTGATTGCTTATTTTGATGAAACTATGGATAGTATCGGGGGGTAGTAGCCATTGAATAGTGAGAATACAGTAATCTAACATCAATCTAAATAGAAATCAAGTTTACTACAGTACCTAAAGAGTTGGTAGTTTGTTTTCTTGTGCTAATGATATCACGAGTTTCTGTTTATGTTTTGTGTTGTGGAGTTTTCAAGTTTTGGGTGATGTTCTCATGGAAAATGGGATAAAGAGTGGAAAGAGCTCAAGCTTGGGGATGCCCAAGGCATACCAAGCCAAATTCAAGGACTCCAAAAAGCCTAAGCTTGGGATGCCCCCGGAAGGCATCCCCTCTTTCGTCTTCAATCCGTCGGTAACGTTACTTGGAGCTATATTTTTATTCACCACATGATATATGTTTTGCTTGGTGCGTCGTGTATTATAGGAGTCTTTTCTTTTTGTTGTGTCACAATCATCCTTGCTGCACACCTTTTTGAGAGAGACATGCACTCATCGTGAATTTGCTAAGAATACTCATTGAGCTTCGCTTATATCTTTTGAGTTAGGCAATTTAGCTCACATGTGCCTCACTTATATATTTTGAGCTACATAACTTTGCTCTAGTGCTTCACTCAGATCTTTATAGAACACGGCGGTGTCATATTTTGGAGAAATAAGAACTCTCGATCTTCACTTATACCTTTTTGAGAGTGCTCTCTCTGAGTGACTTGGTAATTGGCTTGTGCTATGAAAGTAGTCCTAAAGATGATAGGTATCCAAAGAGGATATAATAAAAACTTCCATATTCAAGTGCATCGATTAGTAAAGAGAAGTTTGATTCCTCTCAATTAGTTTTGAGACATGGATTTGGTAATACTAGAGTTATTTTAGTAGGGTTTTGTGAATCTAGAAATACTTGTGTTGAAGTTAGTGATTCACGTAGCATGCACGTATGGTGAACCGCTATGTTAGGAAGTCGGAGCATAATTGATTTATTGATTGTCATCCTTTGTGTGGCGGTCGGGATCGCGTGATGGTTAACACCTACCAACCCTTCCCCTAGGAGTATGCGTTTAGCACTTTGCTTTGACTACTAATAAAACTTTCGCAATAAGTATATGAGTTCTTCATGACTAATGTGAGTCCATGGTATAGATGCACTTTCACCTTCCACCATTGCTAGCCTCTCTAGTGCCGTGCAGCTTCCGCCGGTGCACAAACCCACCATATACCTTGCTCAAAATAGCCACCATACCTACCTATTATGGAATTTTCATAGCCATTCCGAGATATATTGCCATGCAAATCCCACCGTTCTGTCTCATGACTTGTGTCGTCACTTACATATTGCCATTGCATGATCGTAAGATAGCTAGCGAGATGTTTCAACGCCATACGCCAAGCTAGATCGTTGCACATCCCGGTACACTACCGGAGGCATTTCCTATAGAGTCATCATTGTTCTAAGCATTGAGCTATGAGTAAATAAAAGTGTGATGATCATCATTATTAGAGCATTGTCCCATGTGAGGAAACAAAAAAAGGCCAAATATGCCCACCAAAAGAAATTGAAAAGAGGCCAAAGAGCCCAAACAAAAAAACAGAGAAAAAGAGAGAAGGGACAATGCTACCATCTTTTTCCACACTTGTGCTTCACAATAGCACCATGTTCTTCATGATAGAGAGGCTCTCGTTTGATACTTCCATATACTTGTGGGAATTTTCGTTATATAACTTGGCTTGTATATTCCAATGATGGGCTTCCTCAAAATTGCCCTAGGTCTTCGTGAGAAAGCAAGTTGGGTGCACACCCACTAGTTCTCCTCTTGAGCTTTCACACACTTATAGCTCTAAGTGCATCCGTTGCATGGTAATCCCAACTCATTCACATTGATATCTATTGATGGGCATCTCCATAGCCCTTTGATACGCCGAGTCGATGTGACCATCTCCTCGTTTTTGCCTCACAACCTCCACCACACTCTGTTCCACCTATAGTGCTATATCCATGGCTCACGCTCATGTATTGCGTGAGAGTTGAAAAAGTTTGAGAAAGTAAGAGTGCGAAAATAATTACTTGTCCAATACCGGGGTTGTGCATGATTTAAATTTGTTGTGTGGGGATGATGGAGCGTAGCCAGACTATATGATTTTGTAGGGATAACTTTCTTTGGCCTTGTTATTTCAAAAGTTCATGATCACTTTGCTAGTTTTCTTGAAGTATTATTGTTTTCATGTAAATTGTAAACTATTGTTTTAAATCTTACAGACCTAAACATTCATGTCTCAAGAAACAAGTTACCAAGGAAAAATATGTTAGGTAGCATTCCACATCAAAAATTCAGTCTTTATCACTTCCCGACTCGAGGACGAGGAGTTAAGCTTGGGGATGCTTGATACGTCGCCAACGTATCTATAATTTTTTATGGTTCCATGCTATTATCTTGTCAACTTTGGATGTTTTGTATGCATTTCATATCTTTTTTGGGACTAACCTATTAACTCAGTGCCAAGTGCCAGTTTCTATTTTTTCCGAGTTTTTGACCTTTTTGAGAGGAGAATATTGAACGGAGTCCAAACGGAATAAAATCTTCGGAACGATTTTTTCTGTAACAGAAGATACGCGGGGAACTTGAGAACCAAGGCAAAGGATCCCGGGGGAGGCCACAAGCCCCCTAGCCACGGCTTGGGGGGTCGCGCCTACCAGGCTTGTGGGCCCCCTGTGGCTCCTTTGCCCTACATCTTCCGCCTACAAATTCCCTAAAAATCCAAAAGTGCCAGAGAGAGCCACGAAAATACTTTTCCGCCGCCGCAAGCTTCTGTCTCCGCAAGATCCCATCTGGGGCACGTTCTGGTGCCATGCCGGAGGGGGGATTCGGACACGGAGGGCTTCTTCATCAACACCATTGCCTCTCCGATGATGCGTGAGTAGTTCACCACAGACCTTTGGGTCCATAGCTAGTAGCTAGATGGCTTCTTTTCTCTCTTGGATCTTCAATGCAAAGTTGTGCATGATCTTCATGGAGATCTATCCGATGTAATCTTCTTTTGCGGTGTGTTTGTCGAGATCCAATGAATTGTGGAATTATGATCAGATTATCTATGATTATTATTTGAGTTTCCTCTGATCTCTTATATACATGATTTCGTATCCTTGTAATTCTCTTCGAGTTGTGGTTTACGTTTGGCCAACTTGATCTATAATTCTTGCAATGGGAGAACTGCTTGGTTTTGGGTTCATACCGTGCGTTGTCCTCACCCAGTGACAGAATGGGTAGCGAGGCACGCATCGTGTTGTTGCCATCAAGGGTAAAAAGATGGGGTTTATATCTATTGCATGAATTTATCCCTCTACATCATGTCATCTTGCTTAAGGCGTTACTCTGTTTGTTATGAACTCAATAATTTAGATGCATGCTGGATAGCGGTCGATGTGTGGAGTAATAGTAGTAGATGCAGAAAGTATCAGTCTACTTGTCTCGGACGTGATGCCTATATGTATGATCATTAGCTTAGATATCAGTATGACGTTGCGCGATTCTATGAATTGCTCGATAGTAATTCGTTCACCCACCATAATACTTGCTTTCATGAGAGAAGACTCTAGTGAACACTATGGCCCCCGGGTCTACTTCACATCATATTTTTAGCTCTACACTTTTACTTTGTTGCACTTTCCACCTTCAGATCTCACCTAGCAATTAATCGTGAAGGGATTGACAACCCCTTTATAGCGTTGGGTGCAAGTTTGTTTGTTTTTGCATAGGTACATTGGTGACTTGCCTTGATACTCCTACTGTATTGATACCTTGGTTCTCAAACAAAGGGAAATACTTACTGCTACTATGTTGCATCATGCTTTCCTCTTCAAGCGAAAAACCAACGCAAGCTCAAGAGGTAGAAGGGCCCGAGTGCCATGATGTCAGATGTGAACCTATTATGTTTTCATGAATATATATGTGTTCTTGATCCTCTCTTGCAAGTTATAGACTCCTATTACGAGTTATGATCCGCATCCCCCAGGGTGACAATAACTAGGATTCTTTCCGGTGATTACCGTAGTTTAAGGAGTTCATGTATTCACTAACTGCGAATGCTTTGGTCCGGTACTTTATTAAAAGGAGGCCGTAATATCCCTTAGTTTCCATTAGGACCCCGCTGCCATGGAAGGGTAGGACAAAAGATTCCATGCAAGTTCTTTTCCATAAACACGTATCACTATATATGGAATACATGCCTACATTACATTGATGAATTGGAGCTAGTTTTGTATCACCCTATGTTATGACTGTTGCATGATGAATGCCATCCAACATGATAATCCATCACTTTTCCATAGCCTACGAGCTTTCCACATATTGGTCTTTGCTAAGTTACTTTTCCATTGCTATTGTTATAATCACTACAAAGTTGCTACTGTCACGTTTGCCACCGTTACTGTTACTTCCATACTACTTTGCTACTAAATACTTTGCTGCACATATTATGTATTTCAAGTGTGGCTGAATTGACAAATCAGCTGGTAATACCCGAGAATATTCTTTGGCTCCCCTTGTGTCGAATCAATAAGTTTGGGTTGAATACTCTACCCTCGAAAACTGTTGCGATCCCCTATACTTGTGGGTTATGAAGACCTTTTTCTGGCGCCGTTGGTGGGAGCATAGATTTATTCTACGAGTCACTTGGAATTTATATTTGTTGATCACTATGAAGAATTTGAAAGATGCTAATATCAAGATCTACCGCTCAACTACGAGGGCAGTTATGGAACTGCCATCTAGCTCCGCACTTCATTCACCGTCTGTTATGAGTAAATTTGCGACACCACCACCTGCTACTGAATCTGATATGTTGCAAGTAATTCATGATGCTACTTCTGCTATGCATGATTCTTATGATAATACTTTGCTTGATACTATTGTGCCACTTGGTGAATTTCTTGATGAACAAATTGCTAGAGTGAATGCTGAAACTGATAATATTGCTGAATCTGATGAAATTGAACACTATGATTCACCTGCTAGACCTAGATCTCCTAGATATGAATTGCCTAATATACCTAAAGGTTATGTTATGGAAGGAGAAGTGGCTAGGGACTTTCTTGCTTGTAAGGATAGAGATGATCTTAAGAAATTGCTATGCAAGTGGAAAGAAAAATCTTTGAATGCTAGAATGCAATATGATGCCAAGTTTGCTACTTCACCTATTTGTGTTATTGATAAGGATTATGAATTATCTGTCATTCCTGAGTTACTTACTTTGGTAGAATCTGATCCTTTTCATGGTTATGGATCTAAAACTGTTGTGGCACACCTTACTAAATTGAATGATATAGCCACCCTATTTACTCATGAGGAAAAAATTGTTATTACTATGTTCTTAAGTTGTTTCCGTTCTGATTAAAGGGTGATGCTAAGATATGGTTTAATTATCTTGCTCCTGGTTGTGTGTGTAGTCCCCAGGATATGATTTACTACTTCTTCGAAAAATATTTCCGTGCCCATAAGAAACAAGCTGCCTCGCATGACATATTTAATTTTGTGTAGATTGAAGAAGAGAGTCCCCCACAAGCTTGGGGGAGGCTTCTCCGATTAATTAATACTTCACGTGATCACCCTCTTAAGAAAAATAAAATACTCGATATCTTTTATAATGGACTAACTGATGCTTCTAGGGACCACCTACATAGTTGTGCTGGTTGTGTTTTCAGGGAACGAACTATTGAACAAGCTGAAGTGCTATTGAATAATATATTGAGCAATAATAATGATTGGACTATTCCCGAACCACCTCCAAAACCTACTCTGAATAAGAGAGGTATTCTATTCCTCATCGTGAAGATATGCAAGAAGAAAAGAAATCTATGAAAGAAAAAGGTATTAAAGCTAAATATGTTACAAATCTACAACCTATTGAAGAAATACATGGTCTTGATAACCCGACACAAGTAGTAGAGGTAAATTCTCTTTGTAGATTTGATCAAGGTGACACTGCTGGCCAATGCTTGGATGAATTTGATAACTTTGTTGTTAAACAAGAAAATTTCAATGCTTATGTTAGTAGACAATTGAAGCATAATGCTTACATGCTTGATCTCTTGGGTGATTATATGAATAGAACTATTAATGACCTTAGGCTTATTAGTAAAGATGCTTCCCTGGTAACTACTCAAGTAGAACAGGTACTTAAGGCACCAAATGATTTGCTCAATGAGATGACTAGTAAGAACCATGATCATTCTGTTAGAGTTGTGACTAGAGGTGCTAGATTGACTCAGGAACCTTTGTATCCTGAGGGCCATCCTGAGAGAGTTGAGCAAGATTCTGAGAGAGTTAATATTGATGTACCTGGTCCTTCTAATAAAAACAAAAAGAATGATGAGAGGACTTTGCATGCTGCTAGTGAAGCTGTTATAGAGTCACATGAAAACCCAAATGATATAACTATTTCTTATGCTGAGACGCAATCTAGTAATGAACATGAACCAAGCGATAATATTAATGATGATGTTCATGTTGATGCTCAACCTAGTAATGACAATGATGTGGAGATTGAGCCTGTTGTTGATCTTGATAACCCACAACCTAGGAATAAGAGATATTATAAAAGAGATTTCGTTGCTAGGAAGCACGGTAGACAAAGAGAACCATGGGTTCAGAATGTTGGAAATATGCCCTAGAGGCAATAATAAATTTATTATTATTTTATTTCCTTTTTCATAATAATTGTTTATTATCCATGCTAGAATTGTATTGAATGGGAACTCAAATACATGTGTGGATACATAGACAACACACTGTCCCTAGTGAGCCTCTAGTTGACTAGCTTGTTGATCAAAGATGTTCAAGGTTTCCTGGCCATAGACAAGTGTTGTCACTTGATAATGAGATCACATCATTAGGATAATGATGTGATGGACAAGACCCAAACTATAAACGTAGCATATGATTGTGTGAGTTTATTTCTACTATTTTCTACATGTCAATTTATCTGTTTCTATGACCATGAGATCATGCAACTCCGGGACACCGGAGGAATACCTTGTGTGTATCAAACATCACAACGTTACTCGGTGAATATAAAGGTACTCTACACGTATCTCTGAAGGTGTTTGTTGGGTTGGCATGGATCAAGACTGGGATTTGTCACTCCGCATGACGGAGAGGTATCTCGGGGCCCACTCGGTAATATAACATCACAACAAGCCTTGCAAGCAATGTGACTAAGGAGTTAGACACGGGATCTTGTATTACGAAACGATTAAAGAGACTTGCCAGTAACGAGATTAAACTAGGTATGGAGATATCGACGATCGAATCTCGGGCAAGTAACATACCGAAGAACAAAGGGATAAAAACGAGGGATTAACTGAATCCTTGACATAGAGGTTCAACCGATAGAGATCTTCATAGAATATGTAGGATTCAGTATGGACATATAGGTCCCGCTATTGGTTATTGACCACAGAGTGTCTCAGGTCATATCTACATAGTTCTCGAACCCACAGGGTATGCACACTTTAGGTTCGGTGATGTTTCGGTATAGTTGAGTTATAGGTGCTGGTGACTGAAGGTTGTTTAGAGTCCCAGATGAGAACCTAGACGTCACGAGGAGCTCCGAAATGGTCCGGAGGTAATGATTGATATATAGGAAATCCTGTTTTGGTCACCGGAGAAGTTTCGGGCTCACGGGTAGTGTACGGGGAGGGACGTGACGGTACCAGGGGACCATCGGGAGGGGTGTGACGAACCAAAGGATATATGGGCTGTGAGAGGAGGTAGACTAGCCCCTAGTGGTCTGGCCAAAGCCTACCCTAATGGCCCATGCGACTAGGGGAAGAGACAAAATGCAAAAGTCCTTTAAAAGGAAGGGAAGGAGGAGTCTTACCAAAGTAGTCCACCTTCCCACAAGGGAAGGTGGACTCTTCCTTAGGGTTCGGCAGAACCTCTCCTTGGAGGAGCGGCCAAGGTAGTCTCCTCTACTCTCCTCCTACTAGATGTTTTTGAGGGTTTTGGACACGACAATTGCCACGTGCTCCCTCTACTTCTCTCTAGATCTGTTTCTCCTCTAGTCTACTTTGGCAGTGCTTAGAAGAAACCTTTTTGGATTAGTTCACCACCACCACCACCTCGTCGTTGTGCTGGAGAACTCATATGTCTCTCCAACCCTCTTGCTGGATCAAGAAGGCGGTGATCATCGTCGAGCCGTGTGTGTGCTAAACGCGGAGGTGCCATCCATTTGGCACTAGATCGGGATGGATCGTGATGGATCGCGGGACGGATCATGATGAGATCATGGGACGGGCTGCGACTTGGATCGCAAAGATGTACCACTACATCAACCGCGTTATATATGCTTCCACTTAACGATCTACAAGGGTATGTAGATTCACTCTCCCCTCTCGTAGATGATCATCACCATGGATAGGTCTTGTGTGTGCGTAGGAAATTTTCTGTTTCCCATGCAACGTTCCTCAAAGTGGCATCATGAGCTAGGTTCATGCGTAGATGACACCTCGAGTAGAACACATAAGAGTTTGTGGGCTTTGATGTTCAATTTGCTGCCCCTCTTAGTCTTTTCTTGATTCAGCGGTATTGTTGGATTGAAGCGGCCCAGACCAACTTTACTCGTACGCTTACGAGAGACCGGTTTCATTGACTGACATGCAACTTCTTGCATAAAGATGACTGGCGAGTGTCTATTTCTTCAACTTTAGTTAAATCAGATTTGACCGAGGCGGTCCTTGGAGAAGGTTAAATAGCAATTTGGATATCACCGTTGTGGCTTTGCGTAAATAAGATGCGATCATATTAGATACCCATAGAAGCCACGTAAAAATTTGCAACAAAAAATTAGAGGACGTCTAACTTTTTTTTGCAGGGTATGCATGTGATGTGATATGGACAAAGTCATGATATGATATATTGTATGTATGACATGATCATGTTGTAATAGCTAAATATCGACTTGAACGTCGATGCTACGGCAACCGGCAGGAGCCATAGGATTGTCGTTAATTATTTTGTGCTTGGTGATGCTTATCTTTATCGCTAGTTGTAGCTTTAGTAGTAACAACATCGTTAGTGCGACAACCTCGACGGCAGCATAATGATGGAGATCATGGTGTGGTGTCGGTGACGATGGAGATCATGTCAGTGCTTTGGTGATGGAGATGTAGAAGCACAAGTTCATGGCCATATCATGTCACTTATGATTTGCATGTGATCTTAATCCTTTCATGCACCTTATTTTTCTTAGGATGACGGTAGCATTATAAGGTGATCCCTCACTAAAAATTCAAGATAAAATTGTGTTCTCGCCGACTGTTCACCGTTGCGACAGTTCGTCGTTTCGTGACACCATGTGATGATCGGGTGTGATAGACTTGACAGTCACATACAACGGGTGCAAAACAGTTGTACATGCAGAACACTCGGGTTAAACTTGACGAGCCTAGCATGTACATACATGGCCTCGGAACACAAGAGATCAAAAGTTCAAGCATGAGTCATATAGTTGATATGATCAACATAGGGATGATCACCATTGAAGCTAAACTCAACTCACGTGTTGATCGGACTTGAGTTAGTGAATTTGGATCATGCGACACACGAATGACTCGAGGGATGTCAATTTGAGTGGGTGTTCTGAAGTAATATGATTAATTGAACTCATTATCATGAACATAGTCAAAAGGTCTTTACAAATTATGTTGTAGCTTGCGCTGTAGCTCTACTGTTTTTGAAATATGATAGTAGCCATTACGCGGACTGGGTCCGTAAACTGAGGATTGTCCTCATTGCTGGATAGAAAGCTTATGTCCTTAATGCACCGCTCGGTGTGCTGAACCCCGAACGTCATCTGTGGATGTTGTGAACATCTGACATACACGTTTTTGATGACTACACGATAGTGCAGTGCATAATGCTTAAACGGCTTAGAATTGAGGGATTGAAGACGTTCCAAACATCGCGGGACATACGAGATATTCCAATAGATGAAATTGGGATTTCAGGATCGTGCCCTTGTTGAGAGGTATGAGACCTCTAACAAGATTCTTTGTCTACAAAATAAGGGAGGAAAGCTCAATCATTGGGCATGTACTAAGATTGTCTTAGTGCTACAATCGGTTGAATCGAGTGGGAGTTAATCTTTGAGATGAGATAGTGATGGTTCTCTATAAGTCACTGCCACCAAGCTACCGGAGCTTCATGATGAACTATAGCATATCGGCGATGAACATGATGATCCCCGAGTTATTCGCGATGTTTGACATCGTGAAGGTAGAAATCAAGTAGGAGCATCAAGTGTTGATGGTTAGTAAAACCACTAGTTTGGAGAAGGGCAAGGGAAAGAAGGGATACTTCATGAAAAGGCAAACCAGTTTCCGCTCTAGTGAAGAGACCCAAGGTTGAACCCAAACCCGAGAACAAGTGCTTCTTTAATGAGGGGAATAGTCACTGAAGAGGAACTACCCTAGATACTTGGTAGATAAGAAGGCTGGCAAAATCGACAAAAGTATATTGGATATACATGATATTGATCTATACTTTACTAGTACTCCTAGTAGCACCAGGGTATTAGATACCGGTTCAGTTGCTAAGTGTTAGTAACTCGAAAAAATGATACGGAATTACCGGAGACTAGCTAAAGGCGAGCTGACGATATATGTTGGAAGTGTTTCCAAGGTTGATATGATGAAACATCACACGCTCCCTCTACCATCGGGATTAGTGTTAAACCTAAATAATATTTAATTGGTGTTTGCGTTGAGAATAGACATTATTAGATTGTGTTTATCGCAATACGGTTATTCATTTAAAGAGAATAATAGTTACATTGTTTATTAGAATAATACCTTCAATGGTCTTGCACCTAAAATGAATGGTTTATTGAATCTCGGTCGTACTGATACACATGTTCATAATATTGATGCAAAAAGATATAAAGTAGTAATGATAGTACCACTTACTTGTGGCACTTCCATTTGAGTCATATTGGTATGAAAACACATGAAGAAGCTCCATGCCGATGGATCTTTGGACTCAATCGTTTTTGAGAAGTTTGAGACATGCGAACCATGTCTATTGGTATAAACGCATGAAGAAAATCCATGCAGATGGATCGTTTGGACTCACGTGATTTTGAATCAATTGAGACATGCAAATCATACCAAATGGGCAAGATGACTCAAGGCCTCGTTTTCCACTTGAGATGGAACAAGAAAGTAGCTAAATCGACGTAATACATTTTGATGTGTGCAGTCCAATGAGTGGTGAGGCACGTAGTGGATATCGTTATGTTCTTACTTCACAGATGATTTGAGTAGATACTAGTGTATTTACTTGATGAAACACATGTCTGAATTATTGAAAGGTCCAGGTAATTTCGGAGTGAAGTTGAAGATCGTCGTGACAAGAGGATAAAATGTCTACGATATGACCATAGCTATGAATATCTGAGTTACGAGTTTGGTACACAATTAAGACATTGTGGAAATTGTTTCACAAATAAAGCCACTTGGAACATCATAGTGTGATGGTGTGGCCGAACGTCATAGCCGCATCCTATTGGATATGGTGCATACTATGATGTCTCTTATCCAATTATCACTATCATTTTTGGGTTAGGCATTAGAGACAACCACATTAAATTTAAATAGGGCACCATGTAATTCCGTTGAGATGACACCGTATGAACTATGGTTTGGAGAAACTTAAGCTGTCGGTTCTTAAAAGTTTGGGGTTGCGATGCTTATATGAAAAAGTTTCAGTGTGATCATCTCCAATCCAAAGCAGATAAATGCATCTTCATATGATACCCAAACAGTTGGGTATATCTCCTATCTCAGATCCGAAAGCAAAGTGTTTGTCTCTGGAAACGGGTCCTTTCTCGAGAAAAAGTTTCTCTCGAAAGAATTGAGTGCGAGGATGGTGGAAACTTGATGAGGTTATTGAACCGTCACTTCAACCAGTGTGTAGTAGGGTGCCGAAAGTTGTTCCTGTGGCACCTACACCAATTTAAGTGGAATCTCATGATACTGATCATGAAGCTTCGTATCAAGCTACTACCAAACCTCCTAGGTCGACAAGGAAGTGTACTGCTCGAGAGTAGTACGGTAATCCTGTCTTGGAGGTCATGTTGCTGGTCAACAATGAACCCGCGAGCTATCGAGAAGCAATGGTGGGCCCGGATTCCGACAAATGTCTGGAGGCCGTGAAATACGAGAGAGGATCCATGTATGAAAACAAAGTGTAGACTTTGGAAGAACTACTTGATGGTCGTAAGATGGTTAAGTACAGATGGATCATTAAAAGGAAGACAGACGATGCTGGTGAAAAGTCACCATTAAGAAAGCTCGACTTGTCGCAAAGATGTTTCCAAAAAGTTCAAAGAGTTGACTATGATGAGACTTTCTCACTCGCAGCGATGCTAAAAGTCTGTTGGAATGATATTAGCAGTTTCTGCATTATTTATGAAATCTCGCAGATAGGATGTCAAAACATTGTTTCCTCGACGGATTCCTTGAGGAAAGGTTGTATATGATACAACCAGAAGTTTTTGTCGATCCTAAGGATGCTAACAAGTATGCAAGCTCCGGTGATCCTTCAATGGACTATAGCAAGCATCTCGGAGTTGGAATATGTACTTTGATGAGTGATCAAAGCTTTTGGTTTTATACAAATTTTATGAGAAACTTGTATTTCCAAGTAAGTGAGCGAGAGCACTATAGAATTTCTGATGAGTATATGTGGTTGACATATTGTTGATCGGAAATAATGAAGAATTTCTGGAATGTATAAAGGGTTGTTTGAATGTAGTTTTCAAAGGAAAACCTAGATTAAGATGCTTGATAAAACATTCAATGAAATGCATGCCTTGAGAAGTTTTTCAAGGAGTCCAAAACAGATCAGCAAAGAAGGAGTTCTTGGCTATGTTGTAAGGTGTTAATTTGAGTAAGACTCATAGCCCGACCACGGCAGAAGAAAGATAAAGGATGAAGGTTGTCCCCTATGCATTAGCCGTAGGCTCTATAGTATGTTATGATGTGTACCGCACCTGATGTGTGCCTTGCCATGAATTTGTCAAGGGGTACAAAAGTGATCCAGGAATGGATTACTGGACATTGTTCAAAACTTATCCTTAGTAACTAGTGGACTAAGGAATTTTTCTCGATTATGGAGGTGATAAAAGAGTTCGTCGTAAAGGGTTACATCGATGCAAGCTTTGGAACTAATCCGTATAACTCTTAGTAGTAAACTGGATTTGTATAGTGGAGTAGTCATTTGGAATAGTTCCAAATGGCGCGTGGTAACAACATATATAGGATGAAATAGAGATTTGTAAAGCACACACGGATCTGAAAGATTCAGACTCGTCAACTAAAAACCTCTCTCAGAAGCAAGACATGATCGAACCCGAGAACTGTATGGGTGTTAGATTCATTGCAATCACATAGTGATGTGAACTAGATTATTGAATCTAGTGCAAGTGGGAGACTGTTGGAAATATGCCCTGGAGGCAATAATAAATTGATTATTATTATATATCCTTGTTCATAATAATCGTTTATTATCCATGCTAGAATGGTATTGAATGGGAATTCAAATACATGTGTGGATACATATACAACACATTGTCCCTAGTGAGCCTCTAGTTGACTAGCTCGTTGATCAAAGATGGTCAAGGTTTCCTGGCCATAGACAAGTGTTGTCACTTGCTAACGGGATCACATCATTATGAGAATGATGTGAAGGACAAGACCCAAACTATAAACGTAGCATATGATCGTGTCAGTTTATTGCTAATGTTTTCTGCATGTCGATGTATATGTTTCTATGACCATGAGATCATGGAACTCCCGAACACCTGAGGAATATCTTGTGTGTATCAATCGTCGCAACGTTACTGGGTGACTATAAAGGTGCTCTACAGGTATCTCCGAAGGTGTCTGTTGGATTTGCATGGATCAAGACTCGGATTTGTCACTCCGTATGACGGAGAGGTATCTCGAGGCCCACTCGGTAATACAACATCACAACAAGCCTTGCAAGCTATGTGAATAAGGAGTTAGCCACGGGATCTTGTATTACAGAATGAGTAAAGAGACTTGCCGGTAACGAGATTGCACTAGGTATGGAGATACCGACGATCGAATCTCGGGCAAGTAACATACTGAATGACAAAGGGAATAACATACGGGATTAACTATATCTTTGACATAGAGGTTCAACCGATAGAGATCTTCGTAGAATATATAGGAGCCAATATGGACTTCTAGGTCCCGATATTGGTTATTGACCAAAGAGTGTCTCAGGTCATGTCTGCATAGTTCTCGAACCCGCGGGGTCTGCAGACTTACGGTTGGGTGACGTTTCGGTATAGTTGAGTTATAGGTGCTGGTGATTGTAGGTTGTTCGGAGTCCTGGATGAGACCCTGGACATCACGAGGATCTCCGAAATGGTCCGGAGGTAAATGTTGATATATAGGAAGTCCTGTTTTGGTCACCGGAGAAGTTTCGAGCTCATCGGTAGTGTACCGGGAGTGCCGGGAGGGTACACAGGGACCACCGGGAGGGGTGTGACGACCCAAAGGGTTCATGGGCTCTGAGAGGAGGTATACCAGCCCCTAGTGGGCTGGACAAAGCCTCCCTAAGGTCCCATGCGACTAGGAGAAGAGATAAAAGGCAAAAGTCCTTTAAAAGGAAGGGAAGGAGGAGTCCTCCCAAAGTAGTCCACTTGCCCACAAGGGAAGGTGGACTCTTCCTTATGGTTCAGCCGAACCTCTCCTTCGAGGAGAGGCCAAGGCATCCTCCTCTCCCCTCGTTCTATATATACTAGAGGTTTTTGAGTGTTTTGGACACAACACTCGCCACGTGCTCCCTCTACTTCTCTCTAGATCTGTTTCTCCTCTAGTCTAGTTTGGCAGTGCTTAGGCGAAGCCCTGCTGGATAAGTTCACCACCACCACCACCACCACGCCGTCTTGGATAACTCATCTGTCTCTCTATCCCTCTTTTTGGATCAAGAAGGCGGTGATCGTCATCGAGCTGTACGTGTGCTGAACGCGGAGGTGCCGTCCGTTCGGCAATAGATCAAGATGGACCGTGATGGATCGCGGGACGGATCATGATGAGATCGCGGGATGGGCTGCGACTTCGATCGTAAAGATGTTCCACTACATTAACCGTGTTATATATGCTTCCTCTTAGCGATCTACAAGGGTATGTAGATTCACTCTCCCCTCTCGTAGATGATCATCACCAAGGATAGGTCCTGCGTGTGCGTAAGAAATTTTTTGTTTCCCATGCAACGCTCCCGAACACAGAAACCCATGCCCATTCCTCCTAAACCATCTAATTAAGAAGAAGGATGATGAGGATTTTGAGCGCTTTGCCGAAATGCTGAGACTTGTCTTTTTACTTATGCGCTTAACCCATATTCTGAAAATGTATCCTTATGCTACATACATGAAAGATATTGTTACAAATAAAAGAAAGATACCTGAAGTTGAGATTTCCACTATGCTTGCTAATTATACTTGTAAGGGTGGAATACCAAAGAAACTAGGAGATTCCATAGTACCAACTATACCATGCTCTATTAAAGGAAATTATGTTAAAACTGCTTTATGTGACCTTGGAGCTGGTGTTAGTGTTATGCCTTTCTCTTAATATCGTAGACTTGACTTGAATAAGTTGACACCTACTGAAATCTCTCTTCAAATGGCTGATAAATCAACTGTTTTACCTATCGGTATTTGTGAGGATGTGCCTGTTGTGGTTGCAAACTTTACTATCTTAACAGACTTTGTTATTCTTGATATTCCCGAGGACGACAGTTTGTCGATCATCCTTGCTAGACCCTTTCTGAATACTGCAGGGGCTGTTATTGATTGCAACAAAGGCAATGTCACTTTTCATGTTAATGGTAATGAGCATACGATGCACTTTATGAAGAAATAATCTCAAGTTCATGGCATCAACTCCATTGAAAAAAATCCAATGTTTACTATTGGAGGCTTTGAATTCCCTCTTCCTACTGCCAAGAAGAAATATGATATACTTATTGTTGGGGACATGCATATCCCCACTGAGGTAACCTAGTGTTATTTGAAAGTTCTTTGGTTCCATGTCGTTCGAAAAAAGTTTGTCAATAAGACATGATAAACATTATTGCTGGATTCTTTTTGACGGGCATGATATGGATCAATTTAGAAAGCACAACCTTGTGTACCCAACCTTTATTTATGTTCTTTAGTTTCATTTTAGTAAAAAGGGTTAACATTTCTCAGTTTTTCCGTTTTACCCGTGCAATAGAAAAATGACCTGAAAATAGAAGCTCTCAGAACACCTTGGAAATTTAGTATGATTTTTCCTGGAATATTTAAGAATTTCTGGCACTAAGAATACATCAAGGGACTGCACTAGTGGGACACAAGCCTACAGGGCGTGGCCACCCCCGTGGCGCCCGCGCTGGCTTATGGGTCCCACGTGGGGCCTGTTCACTTATTCCAGTACCCATCCACTCCTTCTTCCTCCAGAAAGAATCCCACCATTGCTCAAACCCGTGTTTTAGCTCACCTTGGTGCCATTTTTGATCTCCTTTCTCAAAGCTTCATTTGCAAAACTATTTTAGTGGATTGTTCATCGGTATGTGACTCCTCCAATGATCCAGTATTGCAAAAACTTGCTACTGTGGAGACCTTGTTCTTAAGCTCGAATGTAAAATTTGTAGGGCCCCAAGTAGTTTTGATGCATGATATAGCTTCTATGCACTTGTGGCAGTAGTTGATATAAGCTTTAATTGAGTTTTGCTCTTTTTTTGTGGAGTCACTAAGGATTTCAGATTTATTTTTCAGAAAAAGGAAAATGTTAAGGAACCTTGAACACCCAAGGGAAGCTCAAGTGCGGCCTTGTGAATGGCCATCGTTATTATTCATGGTCCACGCTAGATTCAAGGAAAACATTTACGCATATATACGAAATATTGGCCTTGAAGATTTTGTTTCAGACCAACGCAAGCAATATTGTCAACTCCCTAATTCCTTCATGCGGAGGTTTGAATTTTCATCCACGCGTAATACGCATTCCGTTCTATTTAATATTTATGATGAATCTTATACTATGGACCTAGAAGACTTTAACCATGCATGCAAAATTCCACAATGGGGTAGCATTAGTGATCCTCACAAAGCCGATTATAATGACTTTCTTTCTAGCATCACCGTGCGAGCAACTAGAAATATTACACAGGCTACCTTGGGGAGCATTCACTTTCCTGCCATACATTATCTTGCTCTCTTCATAGGTAGATGTATTAACACAGGCTACACAAATATGCTAAGGACGGAGATTCCTTTGGTGAAATTTATGCCACCCATGTAGCCAATTATCTTAGGATACCTATAGAGAAGAATTATATTGAGCTACCACCTGCTTTTCTTGATTATGAGGCTATGGTGCGCTACCAGTTCCTCAAGAGAAATGATCAACACCTCCTTTATCGACTATTTTTTTATAGACAACATGTTGTCCATATTACCCTTCCTGCTCCTACCTTATTTAACTTTCAAGAAAAACAAAGGTACTTTGTAACCCGAGAGAAGGCAGACGAGTACGAGAGAGGTGAAAGCCGCTCGCCTCCACGCTGAAGCCGTTCAGGAGGCAACTGCCACAGCTCTGTACAACCCCAACTATGACTTTGGATATTATCCGGGACAGCCGTGGCCTTAGACCAACTTAGGACAAAAGCCTAAGCTTGGGGAAGTATGTATTTCTCACCGACATTACATTCATGTTAACACACTCATTCCAATTGTCGGTGTTCATACATTTTCCTTGTATCATCCATGGTAGTTTATTTATTCCTTTTGTTTTCTTCTTGTGTGTTTCATTAACCTTGAGAAAACCCAAAAAAAATTAGTTCTAGCTTTACCTTCTAGTTTGTTTAGTTGTAGTGTTAAAAGAAAACCCAAAAAGGTTTTTCGTTCTTCTTTTGCTCGTTGCAGGCTTTCCCGTGTAAGTAGTTTTTCTTTCTTCTTTGGGTCGTAAGGAGAAGACCACGATGACATGCCGAGTGGCTCTCATATTCATTATCATTTATCTATCAGAGAGTCCATACTACCTTGTCTTCTCCTTTGAGTTATTGTTTGCAGATTCCATCTTAGTCCAATGCATGTGCACTTTTATTATTATTTTTCACATCGTTCGGTCGTGCAAGTGAAAGGCAATAATGACGATATATGATGAAGTGACGGAGATGGAGAAAAGTTGGTATGAACTTGATCTATTTTGTTTTTGTAAATATGATTAGCTCATCGTTCTGGATTCAGCTCGTTATGGATTGAACATGTTTACAATGAAAACTAGAGATCATAGTTACTTATGCCATGCTTAATTATCTAGGAGTGAATAATGGTTTGTCTTGATTGCCAACAAGCATATTAAAATGGTTGTGGTGTAGTATGATAGAATGGTATCCTCCTCTGAATGATTCGAGTGGCTTGACTTGGCACATGTTCACGCATGTAGTTGAAACAAAACCAACATAGCCTCTATGATGTTTATGTTCATGGTGATTTATATCCTACTCATGCTTGCAATCAATGTTAGTTAGTCTCAAAGCATGTTTATGACTGTTGTCGCTCTCTAGTTGGTCACTTCCCAGTCTCATGCTAGCTTCCACTTGTACTAAGCAGGAATACTGCTTGTGCATCCATTTCCACAAACCCAAAGTTGTTCCATATGAGTCCACCATACCTACCTATATGCGGTATTTACCTGCCGTCCCAAGTAAATTTGCATGTGCCATACTCTAAACCTTTAAATAAATATATTTTTTCTGTGCCTGAATCGCTCATGTAGTGACTAGGGGTTGTTAGTATCTTCCATGCTAGGTGGGTTATTCTCAAGATATGTGTTGATTCACTATCATTCACGAGAAAGTGGTTGCTAATCAGGATGCCCAGTTCCGTGCTCAAAAGTCAAATCAAAATATAATGAAAAAAACTCCCCCATGATTGTTGTTTGTTTGGACGGTACCCGTGGATTCGGTCCGCCGTGGAGTGTGATCGATTGGTGGAGTGGAGTAAAAGCTTTACTATTCTATTTGGGAACCGCCTATAATGTATTTAGCATGGAATATATTGAGATCTCTTAGTTGTTATGTTGACAATGAAAGCATACCACCCAAAATTTTGATTCATCCATGTTTTAAAAGCTCGAGCTCTAGCACCTCTGCAAATCAATGCTTCCCTCTGCGAAGGTCCTATCTATTTTACTTTACTGTTGAGTCATCCTCTTCTTATAAAAAGGCGCCAGTTAGAGAGGACCCCCGTCATCTGTATGCTTTTTTCTTAATTTATGTTGAGTATGAGTATGACTGGATCTCTTTTATCATGAATTACAATGTATTGTCATTCCTTGTTCTTTGGAAGTGCTCTGCATTTATGTTTTGCGGTCTCAGAAAGGGCTAGCGAGATACCAGTTTATCATATTGTATTATGATTGTTTTGATTAAATTTTTATCAACAGAGACTTATTATTATTGCTTGCTAGTTGATTATGCCATTGATATAAGCAAATATGAGACCTAAATATTATTGTGAATATGGTTAGTCTCTAATCTGAGCTGAAAATCTAAACATAAGTTAGACATAGTTACAACAACAAGATCAAACAGAGTTTGTAAAAGTTTTTCATTATCACTTTCAATTCCTCAACTAAATTGCTTGAGGGAAAGGAAAGGTTTAAGCTTGGAGGATTGAGATACGTCTCCAACGTATCTACTTTTCCAAACTCTTTTGCCCTTGTGTTGGACTCTAATTTGCATGATTTGAATGGAACTAACCCGGACTGATGTTGTTTCCAACACAATTGCCTTGGTGTTATTTTTGTGCAGAAATAAAAATCCTCGTATTGGCCTGAAAATTTAAGGAGATATTTTTGGATTAAATAAGAAATACTGGCGAAAGAATCTACCGGAGGGGGCCACCCCCAAGCCACAAGCTTGCGGGATGCCCCCCTAGGCTGCATCCCCATGACTTGTGGGATCCCTGAGGCTCCACCGACCTTGTTCCCACTTCTATATATTCCTATCCATGGAGAAAAAATTAGAGAGAATAGTTCATCTCGTTTTACGATACGGAGCCGCCGCCGCCTGTTGTTCTTGCTCGGGAGGGTAGATCTGGAGTCTCATTTGGGCTCCGGAGAGGGGAAATCGACGCCGTCATCATCACCAACCATCCTTCATCACCAATTTCATGTTCCTCTCCATCGTTCGTGAGTAATTCCATCATAGTCTTGCTGGACGGTGATGGGTTGGATGGGATCTATCATGTAATCAAGTTAGTTTTGTTAGGGTTTGATCCCTAGTATCCATTATGTTCTGAGATTGATGTTGCTATAACTTTGCTATGCTTAATGCTTGTCAATAGGGCCCGAGTGCCATGATTTCAGATCTGAACCTATTATGTTTTCTTGAATATATGTGTTCTTGATCCTATCTTGCAAGTTATAGACACCTACTATGAGTTATGATCTGCATCCCCAGGGTGACAATAATTGGGATTCTTTCCGGTGATTACCGTAGTTAGAGGAGTTCATGTATTCACTAAGTGCTAATCCTTTGGTCTAGTACTCTATTAAAAGTAGGCCTTAATATCCCTTAGTTTCCATTAGGACCCCGCTGCCACTTGAGGGTAGGACAAAAGATGGCATGCAAGTTCTTTTTCATAAGCACGTATGACTATATATCGAATACATGCCTATATTACATTGATGAATTGGATCTAGTTCTGTATCACCCCATGTTATTACTGTTGCATGATGAATGCCATCCGACATAATTATCCATCACTGATCCATTGCTTACGATCTTTCCACATATTGGTCTTTGCTAAGTTACTTTTCCATTTCTATTGTTACAATCACTACAAAACTGCTACTGTCACATTTGCCACCATTATCGTTACTTCCATACTACTTTGGTACTAAATACTTTGCTACGGATATTAAGTCTTTTAGGTGTGATTGAATTGAAAACTCAGCTGCTGATACTCGAGAATATTCTTTGGCTCCCCTTGTGTTGAATCAATAAATTTGGGTTGAATACTCTACCCTTGAAAACTTTTGCGATCCCCTATACTTGTGGGTTATCAATCATCCTAAGGAGGCGGTTGTGAGGGAGGAAGTGGCGTTACCCGAGGTAGCGGATGGGAGGTGGCCTCGTGTGCCTTGTTGACATATGCCTACTTGTAGGTCGATTTGATTGGACAGGGCATGTACTTCCTGTGTGATCTGCTTTTTGTAGGCGAGTTGCGCCTCGAGTTTCTTGTTGGAGGTGGTATGCTCCTCATCGAGGTGGCATGCGTCTGTCTCGATGAGCGATGTAACTTGGGCGTCGTTCTACTCCATTCCAGTGAGAACGGGGCATGCGTATGTCTCGATGAGCGATGGAGGTGTCATCGCTCGCTCTAAACGAATCAAACTCGGTGTATGATTTTATGAAATAAATCTAGATGAATTCCACCTAGCATAATGGATGTTACCGATGTGTTAGGAGAGTGTGATTCAGCGGGGATCAACGCGGAGGGGATGTTTTTACAATGAATACCAGATTATAATGGCTCGACCCAAAGGATATGGGATCACACAAGAAAGGGAGTAGGTTAGGAAGAACAAAGAGGAGAACATATGGAAGGAAGTTATAAAGAGAGGAGTGGTTCACACAATTCTATTTTCTTGTATTCCCCCGATTGCACAAACGCTTACCATATACAACCACCCAACGGGCTAGCAGACATGCAAAGTACAAGGACATGACCCATTTAATGGTGTTGCAAGGTTCAGAGTTCTAAACTTGCACTTTTTAATTCGTTGTACATTTGGAGTTCTGATATGCAGGTGTGGAACATCCGTGGATGTGCCCGGGCATGACACCGAACAACATTTGACATCCTCTCAAATATCCCACGAAACAACCATGATCCTTATATCAAATCCCTAGTTTCATGCAAATCCATGCAAGTAAATCATATTGCAAAAAATCATCATAATTAAAAAATTCAACAAAACAAAAAACTACAATTCAACAATCCAGACTTTCCAAAATGAAATTTAGTGTCCGCGTCAAGGCTGGCCAATGTGACAAATCACCCATCAGATGCCATTTGTGCCTCATGCGTTGCGGCAGCCGCCATCCGTGTCGCATGTGATACTTTGACAATCAATGTTGTTGCCTCGTACTCTGTACACATGTTGATCTGCTTCTTCTTATTTCCCTCAAGATACTTCCTTCCTTCTGCATCCAAGAGGCTTGCGTCCACCAACATTATCTTCAAATCCTCTATGCCTCAAGCAAGTTGCAAACTCTCCTTCTTAAGCTCTATTGATCCAAAAGTACGGGCATTCTCGAGCTCCCATTTGACACATGTCTATTTCTTTTCCAACTATATGTTCTCCCTCTTAATTTGCAACTTCTGGTTTACCCTCTCCCACTCCCGATCCATTTTCTCTTTGTACGCATCCACATGATGTTGTGTAGGAATAAAGTATATTGACCAAAGAGGGGTGAATCAGATATTTTAAATTTCCTTCGAAACTTAAATTCTCTCAACAATGCACAAGAAAAAGAAACTCTCGGAAGCGGTACAACTTGAAGACAAACTAATGACAAGAAATAACTTAGATGGAAAACTAAGTAACTACTGCAAGATATCCATCAGAGCTAGCGACTTAAGAATAAGACAGTAGGCGTAAATGAATATCAGACGAACAAATAAACAAACATTCCTATGCATGACGAGATATAATATGGAAGAGAACATTATATGAATATAGATAGAAATGCATGAGATGAAATATCATAAAGAGTCACTGGTGAACAACCACACGAGAGTTAACTCAACGAAAAGAAAATTACTAAAAGTAATTCGATATTGAGAACTAACTAGTGGTGCTCGACGGTGATAAAGTATTTGGTAGTCCACTTCATAGTTTGCAAAAGAGTTGCGTCTAGTTGGATGGACTTGTGTTTGCGTAGACGAGCAAATCTCAGTCCGTCCCACTCTTTTCAACTGAAATTCCTGAAACATCAGTTGATTTTTCTCGTGGTAGATTCTTCTGGGCAATGTCAAAACCTTCAACAAAATTCATCATTGGTGATTGTCGGTGCCTAGGAACCATACATTGAGTTGTCGGCTACAACTCTTTGATAAGTTTGCCAGGGACTGAATGCGTCACATTTCCTAAGTCATCGATCGCGAGTCTGAGAGGAGCAGAAAAGAAAGCACACTCAATTTACCCATGTTCAGGCCACCGTCGAGGTGTACTTCATATAATTTTTGGGAAGTAACCTATTAATCGAGTGCCTAGTGATAGTTGATGTTTTATGTGTGTTTTTGGCTTTTGGGAAAATTTGTACCAAATGGAATCCAAATGCGACAAAACATGTTGGCGACTGTTTTTGGAACATAAGTGATCCCCAAAGCTTTGTGGGAGGACTAGAAGACTAAAGAGGTGGTCACAAGGGTGCACGGCGTTCCCTGGATAGTAGGTGGGGCCCTCCGCTCTTGTGTGTCCCTCATAACTCCTTTTGGCATGATTCCAATGCTGAAAATTCCTATAAAACCAAAAAACTTGAAAGCTAACCTAGAAATTCGACTCCACTCCCGCAAGCCTTTGTTCTAAAGCAATCTCATCAGAGCCCTTTTTCGGGACCCTGTCGGAGTGGGGATCGCCATAGGCCATCTTCATCATCCCAACGGTCTCCAGAAAGAGGTGGGAGTAGTTCACCCTCGGGGCGGAGGGTTTGTATGAGTAGCTATATGTTTGATTTCTTTCCCTTAATCTTGATAGGGAACGATCTTGATGTACCATGAACTTTGTTAATGTAGTGGAATCATATGGTGTTCTTCCTTTTGTTATGATGAATTAAGACTCGCCCTTTGAGGTTTCATTATTATTGGATTGAATATATGAGGATTTGGGATTACTAGATGTATCTCGTGCATGTGGACACGTGTAGTGACACTAGGGTATTCTATTGAGTCACTTGATGTATGTTTTGGTAATCAACTTCTTGATTTCCGAGGTGACATTAGGGTAATCTAGGCACATAGGTTGATACACCTTTCATCCTACTTTATCCGATAGAACCTTTGGGATAATACTTCAAGTTCTTTGTGTTGGATTTAATATTACGAATTCATTATCTCATACATATCGAATAATTGACCCACATATACTCTTGGTGACATTGGAGTATCTAGGTGACATTAGAGTTGATTGATCCGTATCATATGGTGTTCTTGTAGTACGACCTCTAGGGCTATTTGTGGCAGTTAAATGGATGGCCAATATATTGATTGGAATCACTGATAGAGGCAAAGTTGTCTGTGTCTTCCAGATTAGATGGTGGCTATCGTTTTGGTGGAGTAGACTTCGACGATGCGACTACGAACGTGTGAGAACGCCGCGCCTTAGAAATTGCCAAACCAACTTCGAGAGGTTATTGACCATGCCGGAGCACGATCAACTGTCACACCCTATTTTTACCCTACTTCAATTGTAATCTCTTCAAAAACCTGAGTTCATTAAAAAATTTTAAGCAAGTCCTATGAGTGCCATGATTGCCATTGTTTGTGTGTGTGCTTGAATAAGTGGATCCAAAAACAATGTTTTTATAAACATGATATTTCCAAAAAGACCTTTTTCTTATTTTTGACTATTTGAAAACCTTGCTTTGGGTTTGCACTACAAGACCCTGATTCCAAGGGAGTGCCCTCACCCAAAGAGTGTATTCTGATTTTGGCACTATTATAACTCTCCAAAATCATGAAATAATTATTTTATAAAATATTTTTCTATTTTATTTGCATGTCCTTTTCTAAGGCCAGAAATGATGTTTGTGAATGGAAAATTATTTTTAACCTTAGAAAAATCTGACAAAATTTGGAGATACTTAGAGGACATATATTTTCCATACATAAGATTTTCAACCCCTATTTATGTTCAATATATTTGAGAAAATCCTTGAAAACTATTTTGCCTGTTTTGACCTTTTGAAATATTTCGAAAGGAAATATTTTCAATAAATTCCCAGAAAATTCTAGCATGCTTCCGAAGCTATATTTGGTGGTCATGCCAAGTTTGACCTCATTTAAAGGTGGTTTGGTTCACCAAATAATCCTAAAACTTTCCCTGTCCAGAGTCAAGTTGAAGCAACTCTACATAGCAAAGTTTGTCGAAATGGCCTGAAACTTTGTAGGAGTGCTAAACACCCCAAATGAGGAGACCCTGCCAGAAATTGGATTTGTGGGGATTAGTTTACCCACATTCTCTTTTGAATGTACAGAACTGCCCATTTGGGGGTGATTTCAAGTTTGCAGTGTCAAACTTGTCCAATGCAGCTCAAATTTGGTGGAGCATCCTACTTTTGCATCAAAACCAATCATGTTAACTTTCAACATAAATGGTGAAGGTTAGCTACCCCAAACACCTGTCGAAAACCTTCTGCCATCATGATGAAACAACACTTAACACCCTCTACACCCACTCGCTTTCCACTAAACTCTTAGAGCAAGCTACCAGCACCACTCGTCAACTGCAGACGAGTGACCCCTCTCTGGTTCCAAGCAAGTAAGCCAAAATCTTCCTTTTAGTTTCTGAACCAAGGCTGATAGCTCCTCTCCAAGCTCTTCCTTTGACCAGCAGTGAGACCCTTGATGACCCACAAGTATAGGGGATCAATCGTAGTCTTTTCGATAAGTAAGAGTGTTGAACCCAACAAGGAGCAGAAGGCTCTGATAAGCGTTTTTCAGCAAGGTAATAACTGCAAGCACCGAAAGTAGCTGTAACAAGTGATGGTGTAGCGAGGTGAAGCGTAGCAAGCAAAAATTAACAAGTAACAAGTAGTAGAAACGGTGCAACAAGTGGCCCAATCCCTATTGTAGCAAGGGTAAAAGCCTGAACAATGCCTTATAGGAGGAAAAACGCTCCCGAGGACACACGAGAATTTTTGTCATGCTAGTTTCATCATGTTCCTATGATTCGCGTTTGTTAATTTGATAGTTTGATATGTGGGTGGACTGGCGCTTGGGTACTTCCCTTACTTGGACAAGCATCCCACTTACGATTAACCTCTCTCGCAAGCATCCTCAACTACAAAAGAAGAACTAAGACAACGTCTAACCATAGCATTAAACTAGTGGATCCAAATCAGCCCCTTACGAAGCAACGCATAGACTGGGGTTTAAGCTTCTGTCACTCCATCAACCCATCATCTACTTACTACTCCCCAATGCCTTCCTCTAGGCCCAAGTATGGTGAAGTGTTATGTAGTTGACGTTCACAGAACACCACTAGAGGAAAAGACAACATACATCATATCAAAATACCGAACGAATATCAAATTCACATGACTATTATTAACATGACTTATCCCATGTCCTCAGGAACAAAAGTAACTACTCACAAAACATAATCATAATCATGATCAGAGGTGTAATGAATAGCATCAAGGGTCTGAACATAAACTCTTCCACCAAGTAATCCAACTAGCATCAACTACAAAGAGTAATCAACACTACTAGTAACCTTACAAGTACCAATCGGAGTCGTGAGACGGAGATTGGTTACAAGAGATGAACTAGGGATTGGAGAGGAGATGGTGCTGATGAAGATGTTGATGAAGATGCCTCCCCTCCGACGAGAGGAGTGTTGGTGATGACGATGGCGACGATTTCCCCCTCCGGGAGGGAAGTTTCCCCGACAGGATCGTCCTGCCGGAGCTCTGGATTGGATCTGCTCAAGTTCTGCCTCGTGGTGGCGGCAAAACCACGAAAAAGCTCCCGAATGATTTTTTTCTGGAACAAAACCCTTCATATAGCAAAAGAGGGGGCTAGTGGGCCGTCAGGGAGCCCACAAGCCCCTACTCCGCCACCAGGGGGTGGCGGTGGCAGGGCTTGTGGTGCCCTGGCAGCCCCCCTCCGGTACTTCTTTTGCCCAGTATTTTTTATATAATCCCAAAAAAATCCAGGTAACTTTTCAGGGCATTTGGAGATGTGCAGAATAGTGGACTAAGATTTGCTCTTTTTCCAGTCTAGAATTCCAGCTGCCTGAATTCTCCCTCTTCAAATAAACCTTGCAAAATAAGAGACAAAAATGCATAAATATGGTACCACAAAGTAATAAAACAGCCCATAAAGCAATAAATATCAACATCAAAGCATGATGCAAAATGGACGTATCAACTCCCCCAAGCTTAGACCTCGCTTGTCCTCAAGCGAAAACCAAGTTCCATAAACATGTCCACATGTTTAGGGACGAAGGTGTCGATAAAACATAATACGGACATGAGGGCATCTTGATCACACATAGAACAGCAATACATCATAAAGATTCTTATGGGAAAGTAACAATTCCTTCATAGAGCAAAGCATGAAGCAAAAAACCTTACCAAGAAGTAACCAACAACAGTCCAAAGTCATTGAAGCAATTGCAATTTATCACAACATCAGAAAGAGTCAAATAAGAGGTTGTAAGGCTAACCCACATATTCAATCATCTCTTTTGTTTTCCACAATTGTTACAACTCACGTGGTACTCATGGTGTCAAAGTTTCAGCTGGACACAAAGGAAGATAGGGGCTTATAGTTTTGCCTCCCAACGATTTACCTCAAGGGTAAAGTCAACAATAATAAAGCATAAGTACTCAACTCCAAATTGATATATGAATATAGATCTTTCCCAAGCATGTGACGGTAGCCAAGAAAAAGGAAAAATAGGGAATTGGTGAAGATCACCATGACTCTTACAAGGGCAAAAAGTAAAGGTACAAGATAGGCCCTTCGCATAGGGAAGCAGAGGTTGTCATGCGCTTTTGAGGTTTGAATGCGTGTCCTCTTAGTGCGGAGGAACGTCACTTTATATTGCCTCCTGTGATAAAGAACTTTATTATGCAGTCTGACGCTTTTATGTCTTCCTCATCATAGGTTCGTACAAAGCTTATTTTCCACACACTAATAGATCATACATATTATAGAGCAATTTTTATTACTTGCACCGATGACAACTTACTTGAAGGATCTTATTCAATCCATAGGTAGGTATGGTGGACTCTCGTGGCAAAACTGGGTTGAAGGTTTATCGATGCACACGTAGTATCTCTACTTGGTGCGGGAGTTTTGGCTGATATGAGGTGGATGCAATCATCACATGCTAAGGGATCTCTAATCATATAACATTGTTTGGAACCAAGAAACACAATTCATTATGTTGTCTTCCTTGTCCAACATCTACTCCTAAGCATGTAATAGTTTGGTGAGTGCTCACAGTTGTAAAAAGTGTCTAAGATGATATATTTATATGTGAACCTCTCTTTCCTTATTACTTCTTATTAATTGCAAGTTCCAATTATCATACGTGTCATAAGTGAAGCTATCACTTTCCATAAGTCGTCTCGTGATCTTTCATGTTATCGTTCTTTTCATACTTTTGATCATGGCACAAAGCAAAGCCCTTGACTAAGATACTCTTTATTATATAACTCATAAGCTCGAATACATCGGGGGAGAGACAAAAGCAAAAGACTCAAACTAAACACTAAAGACTTATTCCTCTAACAGTAGAAATAAAAACTAAAAAGGAAAGAACTAAAACAAAGGTAAAAGCAAAATATATAAAGGTGATACGATACCAGGGCAACTCCCCCAAGCTTGGCAGAAGCCAAGGGGATTGCCCATACCAATGCTTAGTTGTCCTCCTTTGGTGGTGATGGTGGTGGAGTTGTTGGAGTAGTCTGATCCTCCGTCTTCCAAGGCATAGGTGCTCCATCATGGCAGGATGAACGAGTCGCCAGAATCCTCAAATCTGCAGCCAACCTAATTGATTTAAATATGTACTCATACTCACAGTTTTGGTTCTGCAGGTCATAGATCTGGCCCTGAAGTTGATCAACCCTGTCATAGAGCCTGGAGAGGTGTTTCCCAATGTCAATGGCATCCATCTTGTGATTGCTAGTGAACTCCGTGATCATCATGTGGTTGGCATTCAGTCCATACTCCACCATCCCCTCGCACTTGAAGACTTGTTGCTCCATTGCCTCGAGCCTCGTCTCCATGCTTCCGGTCTTCTTAGGCCCCTCAACATCACAGATGTGCAACATACCCTTGCTCATCTTGATAGATTGAGGGTGTTTCAGCGCTTTCGTGAGGTAGGGATTGATGACCTTCTCGAAGATCTTGTCCTTAGGAGCGTTTGGGGAAGTCATGATGATCTAGATCTGTCACAGAAACAGGCTCGAAACAAAAACAGAGGAAAACCACGCGATACGGAGATCAAAACCTTCGGGCAAGTATAAATTGATTTTTTCTGGACCAGAAGGAGTGCTCCGCAAGAAAACAGAGTCCGGGAGGCACACTAGGTGCCCAGAAGCCCTTCCTCCGCCACCAGGGGGGTAGGGGCGGTGTCCAAGCTTGTGGCCGCCTCGTGCGCTCTCCGGACTGCTTTTTATTTTTCTAATTTTCCAAAAAATCCAAAACGGAGGAAATTTCCTATTGGAAAAGCATCGGAGTCCAATTTCTTACCGAAACACATACCTCTTCGTTTTCAGGGTCAGAAACAGGCTGATAAACATCCCTTATGTACTCCTCTGGAGTTATGACATTGATGATATTGGTCTCAACTTTTATGGGAGTACCAGATATGTAATGCTTGATTCTTTGCCCATTTAACACTCTAGGAAAACTTCCTTCCGTGTTATTGATTTTGATGGCACCAGAACGATATACTTCCTCGATAACATAAGGACCTTCCCATTTAGAGAGAAGCTTGCCTGCAAAGAATCTCAAACGAGAATTGTAGAGCAAGACATAATCACCTACATTGAACTCTTGTTTCTGTATTCGTTTGTCGTGCCATCTCTTAACCTTTTCCTTGAACAACTTGACATTCTCATATGCGTGTGCCCTCCATTCATCTAACGAGATGATATCAAACAACAGCTTCTCACCGGCAAGTTTGAAATCAACGTTGAGCTCTTTGATTGCCCAATAAGCTTTTTGTTCCAGCTCAAGAGGTAAATGACATGCTTTACCGTAAACCTTTTTATACGGCGACATGCCCATGGGATTCTTATAGGCAGTCCTATAAGCCCATAATGCATCGTCAAGTTTGCTAGACCAATTCTTTCGAGGTTTATTGACGGTCTTTTGTAGGATCAACTTGATCTCCCTATTACTCAACTCCACTTGACCACTAGACTGAGGATGATAAGGAGATGCAACTCTATGGTTGACATCATATTTAGCGAGCATCTTGCGGAAAACACCATGAATGAAGTGTGAACCGCCATCAGTCATCAAATATCTAGGGACTCCAAATCTTGGGAAAATGACTTCTTTAAGCATCTTAATAGAGGTGTGGTGATCACCATTTTTAGTGGGGATATCCTCTACCCACTTAGTGACGTAATCCACAGCAACTAAGATGTGTGTGTACCCATTGGAACTCGGGAAGGGTCCCATATAATCAAAGCCCCAGACATCAAATGGTTCAATGACAAGTGAATAGTTCATAGGCATTTCCTGACGCTTACTGATGTTCCCTATTCTTTGGCATTCGTCACAAGACAAGACAAACTTACGGGCATCCTTGAAGAGAGTGGGCCAATAGAAACCTGATTGCAATACCTTATGGACAGTTCTATCTCCAGCGTGGTGTCCTCCATAGGCTTCGAAATAAAACTTCTGCAGGATCTGTCCCTATTCATGTTCAGGCACACAACGTCAAATAACACCATCTACTGCTTCCTTATAAAGGTGAGGATCATCCCAAAAGTAGTGTCTCAAATCAAAGAAGAATTTCTTCTTTTGCTGATAGGTGAAACTGGGTGGTATGTATTTGGCTACAATATAGTTTGCATAATCAGCATACCATGGTGCACTATGTGAAGTGCGGATGACATTTAATTGCTCATCAGGAAAACTGTCATCAATAGGTAGTGGGTCATCAAGGACATTCTCTAGCCTAGACAAGTTATCTACTACAGGGTTATCGTCCTTCTTCTATGGAGAAGAAGCACCCTTTCGGTCAACGACGAGCAAATCAAATTCCTGTAGCAGGAGAACCCATCTGATCAGTATAGCCTTAGCGTCCTTCTTCTCCATAAGGTACTTAATAGCAGCATGATCACAGTGAATAGTGACTTTGGAGTCAACTATATAAGATCTAAACTTTTCACATGCAAACACGACTGCTAAAAATTCCTTCTCCGTAGTGGCATAGTTTCTTTGGGCACTGTCTAGAGTTTTACTAGCGTAGTGAATAACATTCAACTTCTTGTCAACTCTTTGTCCTAGAATAGAACCAACAGCATAATCACTTGCGTCACACATGATTTCAAAGGGCAAGTTCCAGTCAGGTGGTTGAACAATAGGTGCGGTTATCAAAGCCTTCTTAAGTATTTCGAAAGCTTCCTCACAATCCTAATCAAAAACAAAAGGAACATCCTTCTGCAAGAGGTTGGTAAGAGGCCTAGAAATCTTAGAGAAGTCTTTAATATACCTTCTATAGAAACCAGCATGACCTAGGAAACTTCGTATACCTCTGATATCTGTGGGGCAAGGCATTTTCTCAATTGCATCAACCATAGCCTTATCAACTTCAGTGCCTCTTTCATAAAATTTTGTGTCCTAAGACGATGCCTTCATTAACCTTTAAGTGGCACTTCTCCCAATTCAAGACGAGGTTGGTATCTTCGCATCTCTGTAAGACTCGATCAAGGTTGCTGAGGCAATCATCAAAGGAAGACCCGTAAACGGAGAAGTCATCCATGAAAACCTCGACAATCTTTTCATAAAAGTCAGAGAATATAGTCATCATACATCTTTGGAAGGTGGCAGGTGCATTGCATAAGCCAAAAGGCATACGTCTATAGGCAAACGTACCAATGGGGCAGGTGAAAGTGGTTTTCTCTTGATCAGATTGTGCAACAGGTATTTGCGAGAAACCTGAATAACCGTCTAGAAAGCAGAAGTGTGTGTGCTTTGATAGCCTTTCTAGCATTTGGTCGATAAACGACAAAGGATAATGATCTTTCCTGGTTGCCTTGTTCGGTTTCCGGAAGTCTATCACCATCCTATAGCCAGTAATAATCCTTTGTGGGATTAGTTCATCCTTATCATTAGGAACGACGGTGATACCTCCCTTCTTAGGTACGCAATGTACTTGACTTACCCAATCACTATGAGCAACAGGATAAATGATCCCTGCTTCCAGAAGCTTTAATATTTCTTTTCTCACGGCCTCTTTCATCTTAGGATTTAATCTCCTTTGATGATCAGCAACTGGTTTAAAGTCAGGATCAGTTTTAATCTTGTGTTGACATATAGTGGGAATAATACCCTTAAGATCATCAAGAGTATATCCAATAGCAGCACGGTGCTTCCTCAGAGTTCTTAGTAACTTCTTCTCTTCGTGCTCTGAGAGGAGGGCACTAATAATGATAGGTATATCTCCTTCTAATCAAGATAGGCATACTTAAGAGTATCAGACAACTGTTTAAGCTCGAACACAGGATCACCCTTTGGTGGGGGAGGATCCCCAAGCAGTTCAACACGCAGATTATTCTTGAGAATAGGATATTGTTCTAAGACAATTTTATCTATCTCATCTCTTTCCTCCATATGCATATCATTTTCATGCTCAAGCAGATATTCCTCTAAAGGATCCGTAGGAGTTACGGCAATAGAGGCAAGAGCAATGATTTCATCCCTACCAGACGACTCTCTTTCATGGGGTTGTCTTCCAAACTTTGAGAAGTTAAATTCATGAGACACACCCTCGAAACTAACAGTGACGGTCTTCTTAATGCAATAAATGTGAGCATTGACAGTGTTGAGAAAGGGTCTACCGAATATGATGGGACAAAAGCTATCTTGTGTAGTACCAAGGACAAGGCAATCACTAGGATACTTCATCTTACCACACAGGACTTCTACGTCTCTCACAATTCCCACAGGGCAGATAGTGTCTCTATTAGCTAGCGTAATAGTGACATCAATGGGTTCTAACTCAGCAGGTGCAATCTCATCTTTGATTTCATCATATAGAGAACGGGGTATGGCACTAACACTAGCTCCCATATCACATAAACCATGGTAACAATGATCTCCTATCTTGACAGAAACAACGGGCAGGCCAACTACAGGTCCGTATTTGTCTTTCAGGTGAGGTTTAGCAATTCTAGCGAAGTCCTCACATAATTTGATAACATGCCCGTCTACGTCTTCAGCTAAGAGATCTTTGATAATAGCAACACTAGGTTCAACTCTAATTTCCTCAGGGGGTGCAAGTGGTCTAATGTAACCCCTAAGTATCACAGTTGGAGCTTTAGAATAATCCTTTATCCTAGCAGGGTATGGTCGTTTCTCAGTGTAAGCACAAGGAACAACAGGATCACTAAAAGCAATGACTTTCTCCTCAACTAGATTGGTTTTGGCTATGTTGCTTTCTATAGGAGGATGATATTTAAACCACTTCTCTTTGGGAAGATCAACATGAGCAGCAAAAGATTCACATAGAGAAGCTACTATCTCAGAGTCAAGTCCATACTTAGCGCTAAAATCTCTAAAAGTGTTTGTCTCAACAAAAGATATAATGCAATCAAACTGGAAATTCATACCTGACTCCTTACCTTCCTCCAGCTCCCAATCTTCAGAGTTGCGTTTGATTCTTTCCAATAAATTCCACTTGTGATCAATATCCTTCTTCATAAAAGAACCGGTACAAGAAGTGTCAAGCATGGTACGATCTTCATGAGAAAGCTGAGCATAAAAGTTTTGAGTGATGATTTCTCGCGAGAGCTCATGATTGGGGCATGAATATAGCATTGTTTTAAGCCTCCCCCAATCTTGAGGTATGCTTTCCATGTCACGAGGCCAAAAGTTATAAATAAAGTTCCGATCACGATGTACTAAATGCATAGGATAGAACTTATGATGAAATTCCAATTTCAACCGATTATAGCCCCATGATCCAGTATCATCACATAGCCTATACCATGTCAACGCCTTATCCTTCAAAGATAAAGGAAAGACTTTCTTCCTTACCTCATCCTCGAGCAAACCTGCAAGCTTAAATAAACCACAAACTTCATCTACATAGATTAGATGCAAGTCTGGATGTGAAGATCCATCTCCTGTAAAAGGATTAGCCAGCAGTTTCTCAAGCATACTCGAAGGAATTTCATGAAAGATATTTTCAGTAGGTACCTCAGGTCGAGGAACAACTCCTCATGCTTCCGTTCGTGGTGAAGATACCCCGAACAAACTCCTCAAAGGAACAGTCTCCATAGTTACAAGTGACAATAAATTTCAGCACAGTATATAAATGTTTCCTTACCAATTTCCACTTACCAAAGGCACTTCACTCCCTGGCAACGGCGCCAGAAAAGAGTCTTGATGACCCACAAGTATAGGGGATCAATCGTAATCCTTTCGATAAGTAAGAGTGTCGAACCCAACGAGGAGCAGAAGGCTCTGATAAGCGGTTTTCAGCAAGGTAATAACTGCAAGCACTGAAAGTAGCGGTAACAAGTGATGGTGTAGTGAGGTGAAACATATCAAGCAAAAAGTAAC
The DNA here is from genome assembly GCF_904849725.1 of Hordeum vulgare subsp. vulgare. Taxonomy (NCBI): domain Eukaryota; kingdom Viridiplantae; phylum Streptophyta; class Magnoliopsida; order Poales; family Poaceae; genus Hordeum; species Hordeum vulgare. The sequence goes on along the minus strand of NC_058520.1, from coordinate 291,639,283 downwards.
AAGTAACAAGTAGTAACAACAGTGCAGCAAGTGTCCCAATCCCTTTTGTATCAAGGGACAAGCCTGAACAAAGCCTTATAGGAGGAACAACGCTCCCGAGGACACAAGGGAATTTCTGTCATGCTAGTTTCATCATGTTCATATGATTCGCGTTCGTTACTTTGATAGTTTGATATGTGGGTGGACCGGCGCTTGGGTACTGCCCTTACTTGGACAAGAATCCCACTTATGATTAACCTCTCTCGCAAGCATCCGCAACTACAAAAGAAGAATTAAGAAAACGTCTAACCATAGCATTAAACTAGTGGATCCAAATCAGTCCCTTACGAAGCAACACATAGACTGGGGTTTAAGCTTTTGTCACTCCAGCAACCCATCTTCGACTTACTAATCCCCAATGCCTTCCTCTAGGCCCAAATGGTGAAGTGTTATATAGTCGACGTTCACATAATACCACTAGAGGAAAAGACAACATACAACATATCAAAATACCAAACGAATATCAAGTTCACATGACTATTATTAACATGACTTATCCCATGTCCTCAGGAACAAAAGTAACTACTCACAAAACATAATCATAATCATGATCAGAGGTGTAATGAATAGCATCAAGGATATAAACATAAACTCTTCCACCAAGTAATCCAACTAGCATCAACTACAAAGAGTAATCAACACTACTAGTAACCTTACAAGTACCAACCGGAGTCGTGAGACGGAGATTGGTTACAAGAGATGAACTAGGGATTGGAGAGGAGATGGTGCTGATGAAGATGTTGATGAAGATGCCTCCCCTCCGATGAGACGAGTGTTGGTGATGACGATGGCGATGATTTCCCCCTCCAGGAGGGAAGTTTCCCCGGCAGGATCGTCCTGCCGGAGCTCTAGATTGGATCTGCTCAAGTTCCGCCTCGTGGCGGAGGAGAAACCACAAAAAAGCTCTCGAATGATTTTTTGTGGAACGAAACCCTTCATATAGCAAAAGAGGGGGCTAGTGGGCCATCAGGGAGCCCACAAGCCCCCACTCCGCCACCAGGGGGTGGCGGTGGCAGGGCTTGTGGCGCCCTCGCAGCCCCCCTCCGGTAGTTCTTTCACCCAGTATTTTTTATATAATACCAAAAAAATCCACGTAACTTTTCAGGGCATCTGGAGATGTGCAGAATAGTGGATCTAGATTTGCTCCTTTTCCAGTCCAGAATTCCAGCTGCCTGAATTCTCCCTCTTCAAATAAACCTTGCAAAATAAGAGAGAAAAGGCATAAATATGGTACCACAAAGTAATAAAACAGCCCATAAAGCAATAAATATCAACATGAAAGCATGATGCAAAATGGACGTATCAACCCTCAGCTCCCAAACGGCTAAGGGGCATCTAAGACAACCCCCGGATACGCCATACAGGGCCAAAGCGCGCCAGCATGCTGTGGCATGCCAAATCTGCACTCTAGGCACGGTACAGGTTGCACCCAAGGCAAAGGAGGCCATCCCCAGCCAGTTGTCACCTCCCCTCAGTCTCTCTTCGCATCTCCGACAAACCTCCTGAATCAGGGCATGCAGCCTCAGGGCCCCTTCTCCCCCTCTCTGCTGACGAGAGTGACGCATGCCCGCGCGTGTGAGGTTCAGCCAGAAGAGCATGGGAATGCAGCATGCGTGCACTGAGCCTCCTCTCTCTCTCGTTGAGTCACTCGGGTCCTAAACCACGTCCGCAAAACCATGGTATCGACCCCGAGCCCTCTCTCCCTCTCTTGCAGCCGCGGTGAAACCAAACGCGCTCACCCGCTCGGTGCATCGTTGCTAGCCTATAAATAGACCCTCCCCCTTCACTCCAGCACCTCACACCACTCCTCGAGACCCTCAATTGAGGCCCTAGCCACCCCATTCGAGCATAGAGAGCTTCGGTGCTCAAGATCGACCGAGGCCCCGCCGTTTCGGAGCTCCGTCGATCTCGGTCTACAGGTAAGCTCTCGCGCTCCTCTCACCTCCTTCATGACCGTAGTGAGCTCACGGAGCTTCTCCACCTCCTCCCCGAACATTTCCCTACCTATAGCACCCATCTCCTCCACCACCCGAAACACCTCCGCCGCAGCCACCTCGTCATCGGTAACCCAGAGCCTCCCCATCGTTCTTTCGTCCACCAGCAGGTAGGCGACGACGCCACGGTGCCATTCCTATCGTCACCTGGCCTCGAGGGCGTCGGTTTCGCCACCGGCGTGCCTCCCCTTCCCTCTATCCAGAGGAGGAAGACGACCCCGACAGGCATGCCCTACCTGTCGGTGTCTAGTCTCTCCCCCTCTCTCTTCTCTCTGCCACTGACCATAGGGGCCCGCGCATCAAGTTTAAACCTGCCGGCGCGCGCGCACCTAGGCTGTTGGGTGGCTAGCTGGCCGGTTGGCCAGTTGGCCCGACCCAGCCACTAGCCGAGCCAGGCCAGGGGTGAGGCCCTTTTTCTTTTTCTTTTGTTTCTGATTCGAAAATAACTTTTGTATAATTAAATAATTATTAAAAATTAAATATTTTTCCACCACAATTCTTATAAAAAGGTATAGAATTTATTAGTGTTGTTGCACCAATTTTTGTAAAGACTTTTACACATAGCTTTGTTTAAAATGCCTAGTTTAAATATTTTAGCCTTTGTTATTTAGGTTTTAAAAATACCTTTTTGCATAAAAACCAGAGATAATTTTTTTTTAATTATGATATAGATTTATCAGAATAGGATAACATTTTTAAAGTGAGTTTGTGCTCTGTTTTTGAGTGAGCTTCTTAGTTTTTTTACTATTATTACGACGATAGATTCCGCGTTCGATGAAGGAGTTGGACTCGAAGACCCCGAAGACCCCGGATACCTAGCTGATCAAGGCAAGAAGCCCTTTGACCATGTCTGAGAAAATGTTTTATGCATGACATGTAGATTATTTTATCCCGATGCATATAGTTAAGATTTATCGGTGCACCCTAGCTTGGTGTTTCCGATAGCTCTTCTGGAGCACTTGCATTGAGCATGACCCTATCATCTATGAGAGTCGCGCTGATGATATGTTGACAAGTAGACAGTAGTGATACGCATAGTAAGAGCATGTGCATAATGATGGTAACACAGGATAAATATCAAATGCTTTATGAAAACCCCGTCGGGTGCCACTAATGCCCGAGGGTGATGATGTTGAGTTGGGTGACCACTTCTGAAGAGTGCTGCACTGGGAATATTTTATGTGAGTGGTTTCAGAAATGGGATTAGATTTATGATGTGTTGACCGTCCCAACCTTAGATGTGCGACCGTGATACCCCTTTATGGGATGGGGCTTTGCTGATTACTTTGGTCGGTGCTAGCAAAGAGGCCACATTACTAGTGGCAGGAGCGATATGTGGTCACTCTCGTGATGGGGTCATACCAATTAGGTCAACTATGTTGTTTTTACGTGTTACGGGTACACCGTTGGTCCCCGCATGGATGATATGGTCCAGAGTTGGTGCTTGTAAGACGTACATCATGTGTGTTTGGTACCAACCGAGTGGAACTCTTTGTCTAGTGTCGTTAGGGGAAAGGCATTGATCGGGTACTTACCTCGGGTATATTGTGTGCATGACACGGAAGTTTCTCGGATCTCGTGGGTACAGCGTACAACCTCTACAGAGTGTAAAACTATTCGAATAGTCGTGTCCATGGTCAAGGACAGTTGGGTAATCCTGCTTAAACTACGTCCGGTTGTTTCCGCATAAACCAAGTGTGTGTGTGCGTGTGTGTTTAAAGGTGTTATCTGAGAAAGATGATAGGACAAGTTTGGTGACTTGGCATATCGGGTGAACCCGAAGTCTTCATCCCAAGGAGGTATGTTGGTATCTGTAACCTGTTCCTATGATTACCATTTAGTTTATGATGCATATCCATACCAGTAATTGACCATGCATATTCTTAAGTAGAGCTTGTTTTCCACAAAGTCTGCATATACTTTATTATCGCACCAACTGCATTATCCATATCATGGGATGTTTGTGAGTACATTCAAAGTACTCACTGGCTTGCCACTGCTTATTTTATTGACCAGACATGGAAGAACCTTAGTTTGGAGAAGAATTCGTCATCAGAGACGGACACGCGAACTAGGACGCTTCCCAGTCAGAATGTCTATTGGTGAAGGCTGATGGCATGGTCTCCCGTTTATTACCAAGATTTCCGCTAGTAAATGTATCAGTGTCATTGGCCTTATAGGCCCTATCAATGTGAGACTTGACCATGATGGTCATTTGTTGTATCAAACAGTATGTTGGATGTAAGACTCTTAATATTCAGTATCTGTGTGTTTGGTGAGCATTGATCTCTGGGATCACTGAGCATGTTCATTCGACGATCTCGACTCGTAAGTCAGGGTCTCCACATCAACCTGACCACAAGGTATGTTTCCTGCATACAAATGAGGAACAAATAAGAAACAAAAACTCCAATCTGGATATTGCAAATATAAGAGGAAAATTTATTGATGAAGTGGGGTTCTAGGACGTGTTGGTCTGGTCGTAGAACACAAACACAGAACACGAAGTTGCAGCTATGCCGAATTGGTAATCTAAACAAAACCCAAGTCTAAACGGTGACTTGAGGGCTATATATATGGGAGAATAGAGAGGATTTTCTTGACCCCTTGGAGGAGGGTTCCTAAAACAACCCCAACTTGGTTTCCCCACACATACGGACTCTAAAAACAACCTATAATGTAGTATTTCGAAATTACATGGGTGTGGCCCAAAAATAATGTGATTCAACACCTATAATAGCCTATGGACAAAATTTATGAAGTGGCATCTTGTATATTTTGTCCAACCTTCATCCTCTCCTTATGGTGGCTTCAAAGTGTGAACATCACCAGTAGAAACCCCGTTGTTCTTTACCTCGTGCACACCTTCTTCGCCATGCTTGATTCCTCTCTAATGGCCATCCTTCTTGTCCATGCGATATCCTTCATTCATAAGTAAAATAAAAGTATCTAATTTAAGAAGCATCATATGTTCATGAACATTAGATGGTTTTTCTAGAAACAAAATTACATGGTAATTCAACTAGCGTGTGAGAGCTCTAGTATTGGTCTAGGATGTATAGGAGCAGGGGCCATGGGTGTAATAATGGTATTGATGCCCTCATCATCCTCCCCTTCTTGAATGGAAGTCGTCCTCGACGGAAGCTCATCTTCCTCACCCAAATAAGGCTTCAAATCTGCAATGTTAAAAGTTGGAATAACCCCAAACTCTGTAGGCAGCTCAAGTTTATATGCATTATCATTTATTTTCTCTAACACCTTAAAAGTACCATCAACACGTGGCATTAGCTCTCACTTGCACAAATCAAGAAATGTATCCTTACGAAAATGCAACCAAACAAGATCTCCAGGTGCAAAGACAACATGTTTTCTACCCTTATCTCTAGAAAGTTTGTATTTAACATTCATACGCTCAATATTTTCCTTAGTTACCTCATGCATTTTTAATATCAATTCAACTAGTGGTTTAGCATCAAAATTAACCTTTTCTGAAGATGGCAGAGGCAACAAATCAATAGGTGCACAAGGTATGCAACTGTACACAATTTCAAAAGGGCACATCTTAGAAGTAGAATGCAATGAACGATTATAAAAGAATTCAATACGAGTCAGCCATTCTTCCCAAATTTTCAAATTAGTCTCCAAAATAGCCCTGAGCATAGTAGACAATGATCTATTGACTACTTCAGTTTGTCCATGAGTTTCAGGGTGACATGTAGTACTAAAAAGCAGTTTAGTCCCCAACTCTCCAAAAGTGGCTAAGAAATTTAGCATCACAATCTGAAACAATTTCAAGTTATAAAGTGTGCCATTTTTTAAAATCTATCCATGATAAAAAATATGCTACCCCTCTCCTTATTTGTTTGAGGTAAACCTAAAACAAAGTCCATACATATATCCTCCCAAGGAACACTAGGTACACTCAAAGGTATATATAAACCATGAGGACTGAGTCGTGACTTAGCTTTTTGACATTTAGTGAGTGAGCAACAAAACGCTCAACATCCTATCTCATCTTCGGCCAAAAGAAATGTGTAGCAAGTACGTCCTCCATCTTCTACACACCAAAGTGTCCCATCAATCCTCCTCCATGCGCCTCCTACAACAACAAAAGACAAATGGAGCTAGCTGGAATGCATAGCTTGTTAGCATGAAACACAAATCCATTATTAATGACAAACTTGTCCATGTTCTCCCTTGTTTACAATTCTGCAACACGTCTTTAAATTCAACATCATGCACATATTGATCTTTGATGGTCTCCAAACCAAATATTTTAAATTCAAGTTGTGAAAGCATAGTATAACACCGAGACAATGCATTAGCAGTAACATTATATTTACCCTTCTTGTGTTTAATAACATAAGAAAAATTCTCAATTAATTCAACCCATTTAGCATGTTTATAGTTCAGTTTTGCTTGACATTTAATATGTTTTAAAGATTCATGATTAGAATGAATAACAAATTCTTTGGGCCATAAATAATGTTGCCATGTTTCCAAAGTTCAAACAAGAGCATATAATTCGGTATCATAAGTAGAATACTTCAGACTAGGCCCACTCAATTTTTCAGAAAAGTATGCAACAAGTTTACCATTTTGTAATAACACACCTCCTAATCCAATTCTACTAGCATCGCATTCAATCTTGAAACTCTTGTTAAAATCAGGAAGTTGGTGTAAAGAAGCATTTGTTAACTTATCTTTCAATGACGTGAAGGCTTCTTCCTCTACGGTACTTCAAGAAAAAGGCACATCCTTGTTGGTAGCTCATTGAGAGGTGCAGCAATGGTGCTGAAATCTCTCACAAAATGCATATAGAAACCAGCAAGGCCAAGAAAACTCCTCACTTGTGTGACTGTTTTGGGCTCTCGCCAACTCTCAATAGCTTCAATCATGGCTTTATCAACTTCAGTTCCCTGTGGACTAACAACATAGCCAAGAAAAGATACTCTTCGGTGCCAAACGTGTACTTCCCAATGTTATCAAACAAACGTGCATCACGTAGAGGGATAAAAACAACACGTAAATTGTTGGGACCGGTTTTCCGGGATATATATTCCCAGCAACGGGCCCTTGTTCACAAGCCCCAAGATTATTGTTAGTTAGTGGACACTCACTTAACACATAAATTCCAAGCAAATTACAAAATAGAGGGTACAACACGAAAAGGTCCATGGGGTATAACAAAATGTCTAGACGCTGACGGCGGAAGCGACTCATAGATTCTCCAGCGCCCATGGGACTCCATTCCCACAAGAACAGTTAACCTGGATAACTCCTATCTCACAAGGCTGCTATCCTTGAGGCTTAGGTTCTGGGGTTGTCGACATCGTGCTCCTCTCCAAACACACAATATGTCCAAGACACCTGACATCATGAGTACTTTGAATGTACTCGCAAACATCATGAAAGCAGATAAGTTAAAAGAGGTTAAATGCATGCACTAGAATTTTAATTACACCTGACATGCCACAAGATTTAATTTATGGATGGAATTATGTAGATAAATCATTCCTACTAATGATATATAAGCAATCAAAGGAAGAGAGTAACAATAAAACAAATGTGTCGATCGGGCGTATGAAGCGACACCTTGAAGGGACACGCAATATAAGCCATAGTCGGGTGTCTAAGCGACGCCACATAAAGGGACTGATATTTGAACAATAATAGTAATGCCTCAGTCGGGCGTCTCGAGCAACGCTGCGTAGACTTATAAGAAAATGGTAAGCGGAGAACCGCAGTCGGGCGTGTGAGAGACACCACATAAAGGGCTTATATGAAGGTAATAAGAGTTGCCATAGTTAGGCGTCTGGGGCGATGACACATAAGAGGGTCAAAAAAACAACAATGACATGCGTGCCACAGTCGGGCATTTGAGTGATGCCACATAAAGGGCTTATATGATAATAATAACCATGAGTATCCAGGAAGTAGAATCTTCCGAGGGACACTCAAAAAATTATATACAAGAAACGGTTAGTCCATAGCAAAATTCATAATAATTATGATCATCCATCGCGGTTCATGATCATCACCATGTTCCAATTAATTCCTCTGAAGACTGACACTCAGACCGACACCTGACCTATCCCAGACCGTAGTCCTTACGTGAGGGCACGACTACTCAAATAGATATTTACTCTGCAGCGGGTGTACTCTTTATCTACGAGTAACATATTTCTTTAGTCATCCGAGACATTGCGTAATTCCACCTACGGTCTTTGAGTTGAGAACACAACTGACCCACACACACTAGCCTAACTTACCGATGCGAGGAATCACCCAAAGATATCGTGCGGCAAAACTCTAAGTGGAGCGACCACAATCGTGATTAACATGGGATCAACATATTTTTACTGCGTGCAAAAAAGGGCGTTACCCCCTCATTCCAATCGGAACACCCATGCCCCTGGACCAAGTGATAGTCCTATGAGTTATTAGTGGTTTATTTCACCATGGACTCTATGTACGGTGTTTGCAAAGAAAGGGGTTGACGACTTACTATACCATACCCTACCCATGTCAGGGACACGTGGTAGCACAAATCAAGTATGGGGGTTACTGGTACAAGACTAGATGTACGGTCGACTCAAGAGGTTTAAGTTTCCTGCAATGCTTGGCATCACAAAATTTCTAAATGATATGCGACAGTGTTACCACCATCATAACCCGATAAGCCCTCACTAATCACTCTCGTCACAACGAGATATAAGTTTCAAGGCCAGACTTTTACCCATGACAAACTTTCCTCCAAGGTTGTCCGGACTAGCATAGCCATACATGAAATGAGGCAATACCCGCTATCATCTGTATTTTATGCTCAACAGCAAATAAATACCCATTGCATGCATTCATGCATAAGTATTATTTCATATATGGAAGTTCTTATCTAACTAACATAATCATACATTATTTCATTGCAACAAGCAATCACTCAACTTATGACAAATCAATGCTCAAGATGCTTACCATGGGTATGCAAAAGAGCTGGCTCCACTCTAATATCTTTGAAAGAATTCTCCCTCCATCTTTCCTATTTTTGAAAATACCGGAATCAACACACATTTTCAGAATAGTATATAAAAGTTCTTTCAATTTTTTTTGAAATAAATATGAAAATAAACTAGATGGAATTTGAGGAATAAAAGAAAAAAAACCAACTTATTTGGAGTTGCATTTTAAAAGTTATAAGAATTCAAAGTTAGGTGAAATTCTGTTTTAAAAATAAACTAAGAAAAGAAAACATTGCAAGGAAGAATGTGTTTACCGAAGGGGGGAGGCGCACTTAACAGGCTCCGCTTTCTGGCGGAGAAAATGCACTAAAGGGTTTGCACCATCGGGGCAAGGGTTGGCCCACCCACACGTGGGGACTGAGGAAGTGCGGGACAAAGGGGTCCTCATATCGTATGTTTGTTCTCATGGGCCAGACTGTCGGGCATGTTCGGTCATCATTGGAAGTATAAGAATCAAGATGGACTCTTCCGAAGACTTTGTGTACTATCCAAGGGAACATAGTAATCAACGTATTCCTTTTTTGTTGTAACTGACCTTGTGTAACCCTAGCACCCCTGTTATCTATATGAGCTTTGGGGACATAGTTCGTAGGATACATTAAGCTCATTACAGTGAGGGCATAGACCACAACATCCATTCTCGAAGTAGATCAACTTTGTACTTTGTGATAGTCCATCAACACCAACAATAGCATGACGTAGGGTTTTACCTCCATCAAGTGGGCCCGAACCTAGGTAAAACTCCGTCTTCTTCGTCTCTTGTTACCCATCGACCCTCGATCCACAATTCGGACCCCCTACTCGAGATCAGCCAGTTTTGACACCGACATTGGTGCTTTCATTGAGAGCTTCGTTGTAGGGTCACAAGAAGGATCAATGGTTCGCCTCATCATTGACGACAACATCCACACCGGGGACGTCTTCGTCCCTCGGCAGATCTTCGTGTTCGGCGGCTTGGTGCTGCATGCCGATCCGACCGGTCGCTTGGACCGGGTCGGAAGCCTCGCCCCCGATCAAGAGATCAGGTTTGGGTACTTAGAGTTCACCATGATCCCCGAGGAGACCTTATTATGATAACACCCCTCACTTTTGATGCATCCGCTTTAGTGCGTGTGGATATCGTCCTCGAGACGGCTCCTCGCCAAGCTCCGGTCTCGAATCCTGAGGCGGGCACATTGTGTGAATCACCAGCATGTGACCGCAACTCGGGAATGGATCTGAATATTCCAAAGACGGCAAAGCCTTCGGTTGATCCCATAGACTCCGGACATATGGACGCCATGAATGTTAACCAATTAGACGAGCTGCTTGGCCGAATTCAGGCGATCGGAGTATCCCATGACCGGATGACAGGGAAATCTATGTCCCACCTATTACTCAGCTGATCGCCATGTTTGAAGAACTAGCGAGAGATTCGCCCTCCCGAATTTCGAACTCAGAACCATCTGTGTCCCGGTATGTGGTTACCCAGATTCTCCAGCGATCGAGTTATGCCCCGAACTTAATTCAGAACTCAAGCAGTCATGTCTGGCCGGCCGTATGGGCTTTGAACTTAACATTCTGAATTTCCCAATGGTACCGGATACTATTAGCGATACCAAAGGCATGTGTTCTGTCGAAACACCAAAATTTTCCCCAACCACCTCCCAGTCCAGGAGTCATATGAACATCACAGAAAGGCCTAGCATACGAGACCTCCACCGTGTCCGGCAGGAGCCAGGGGAATCAGTCCAACACTTTTGGGCTATATTCCTGCTGACCATAAACCAGATACCAAATTACAATGGCCCAGATATTACAAACATATTTTGGCATAACTGCCATGAGGAGGAAATCTTAAATTCACTCACTCGTCACCACATACAAAGACTTACCGAGCTTTCTGCATGGATATATAAATACTGCGCCATGGAAAGTGCCTGGCAGTCACAGCAACTGCATGTGGAACCAATCCATACTGAGCAGCCCAGAGAAGCTCTGAGGAAGCACATGCTCTAACAGCAACTAATCGAGTGCGGGCCTTTGAAGAAAAATAACAAGCCCCTTGACGGATTCCAAACCGTACTTGACAAGCTACTAGAAAGCCCAGGTCCCATAGACTCCCCATTACCCAACACTGTTTCGACCGAGATGCTTCGAGCCTGTTCGGTCGTCAGGCAAATGGCTAAAAGCGGAGAGGCTATCCTTGGGACCCAACCACCGCAAGGGCGTTCATTCAAAATGCCCCACAACAGTGTCGACATACTCACAATTTATGAGACTTTATCCGGAAATAATCAAAGGAAAAGGGCTCTTAGAGAAACCGACCATGTATTCATGGTGTCAGCAATGAATATGTGGACAAGTGCACATATAACCATTACGGGGGAAGACCAGCATGGAATACGTTCTAACCAAACACCCGTCGCATTAGTCCTTATTTCCATTATAGATGGTTTCAAACTATCCAAGGTGCCAATGGATGGCGGTAGTGGATTAAACCTCATTTTTGATACCCTGGATAAAATGCAGTTCGATAGATCCTGCATTGAACACAACAGTACAACCTTTCGAGGAATCATCACCAGAAGAGAAGCGCGATGCACATGACGAGTCTCCCTGGATGTAGTATTCGACACCTACGAGAATTACAGGTCTGAAGAACTCACCTTCCATATTGTACCCTTCAAACTCACCTTCCACGCTCTTCTGTTACAGTAGAGGCCTTCACGAGATTCCAGGCCATACCACATTATGCATACATGAAACTCAAAATGCATAGACCTAAGAGGATAATTACCCTCATAAGCCACCCGGATAGGGCTCCAAGGGCTGAAAATAAAACCGCGATGCTCACCCTCATGACACTTTCAGAGGCCCATGCGGCTGATCGACTCACCGAACTAATACCGGTGGTCGACACGGATGATGTAATTCTTAGCAAGAGACCCAAGTACACATCCTTCAAGCCCGTCGGTGAAATAGTAAAATTCCAAGTGCACCCAATGGACCCCGCTAATACAACGTCCACTAGAGCACAACTCGATCATGTGGTCGATGAAGCATTGTGCACATTCTTGCAAGAAAACTGGGATATATTTACCTCGCACCCTTCGGACATGCGAGGAATCCCACAAAAATTGGCCAAGCACAGCTTGAACATAATTGATGGATTCAAACTCGTCAAACAGATAGTACATCGATTCTCCAAACCCAAGCGTCAAGCCATGAGCACCGAACTAGCAAAGTTTCTCAAAGCCACATTCATTCAGTATATCAAACATCCCAAGTGGCTAGCAAATCTGGTTATGGTCCAAATAAAGGACAAATCTTGGCGATTATCCGTCGATTTCAAAGACCTCAATAAAGCCTGCCCTAAGGAACCATTCCCGTTACCTCGCATAGAAAATATTATTGATGCCAACTCAGGACACAACACACTATGTTTGCTCGATGCTTACTCTAGATACCATCAAATAAAGATGAAGGAATTCGATCAAGCCGCAACAACTTTCATCACTCCTTACGGGCCATTATGCTTTAGCACAATGCCGTTTGGGTTAGAGAACGCATGCTCTAGTGTAACAACCCAGAACCGATGCTCAAGAAGATTCCTGCTTTTTTTTCGTTATCGCCATGTGATTTAACTGGTTGTCGCATTCATCACCGCATAATTCGCGTCATCCGCATTGCATCGGCACTCTCTTCCCGTAAGTTTTTTCAAAACTTGCATCCGTTATTAGTTGCCGATTCTCTTTGTTTTTGTCATTGACCGTTTCGGGACCAACAACACATGCGCGCGCCCGCGACATCGCTTAAATATAGTTTCTAAAAGTGCACATAAAACTTGTCAAATTTCGGGAACACGATGGTTTACCCAGGTTCGGGCCACTGCAAAGCGTAAAACGCTACTCCTGCTTTGGTGGATTGCCTCTCGCAGAGGTGTGGGATGAACTAGTACGGTGCTCTCGAACCTCCGGAGGCCAAGTGATTAGGTGTGTTGTTCTATCGTGCCAATGACCCCCGCCTCTCAAGTATCCCACCCTCTCTATTTATAGAAAAGGCCCGGGTCCTCTTCCCTCAGAGCTTCGGCGGGAAGGTATCCCACAACGACCAATTTTGAAGGTGGACTGGGGAATATGCTCCCCTACCCAAAGGTGGTCTTCGCCTGCAAAGCAACTGTCCGCGCCATGAGAGACGGGCCCGAGGATGACGTTTGCCCTACTGGCGGGCGGCGGCAGCTTCGTTGCACCAGAAGGGAAACCTTTGGAAGATGCCTTTGTAGCCCGTATACTCTCCCGCCTGCTTTTCACCAAAAGGAAAACTTCCCCGCTCTGCCATCTACTGCTTGCATGTCCTTTCCTGGCGTCACCCTCGACTCCTCAGGCTGGGCCTTGCCTCAGAATGTCTGTAACTTTGGTGGGATACTGAGGAGGCCTCCTTCGGCTCTTGATGTGGTTCATACTCGTGAGGCTTGGCCCTCACGAGGGCCTTGTCGAGCCTACCGATGCTTGGTCGATGGAGTGGGCCAGCCCTGGGCCGCAGATAGGCAAGTCTGGGTGCCCCCGTTCCCAGAACGCACATAGTAGCCCCGGGGCCCAAGGCATTCCGGGATGGTTTCCTAGCGAAGCCTTGGAGGCAGTCCGAAGCGTCGCGGTCCCTAAATGTCTGTGGGCCAGCCTTCAGCATGCCACGCAGCCTGGTGGCAACACTCTAGTTCCCGAGGCGCCCACAGGCGCGTCTGGTCAAATTGATGTAACGACTGGGTGCAGCACTGGCCATCGTTGCTCCTTGGGGGCGACGCCCGTGCGCCCGCCACACAGGCGCGTCCCATTGAGAATTGCGTGGGCCTGGGGATGCGAAGGGACATGAGCCTCCTTTGGGCTGCCTATTTAACCTAGCGAGGGCGATAAGGCTTGCGTCGCCCAGTCTTCTTTGCCTCCCACCTTGAGCCATTCGTTCCCTCAGCACAGTGCCGATGAGGAGATTCTCTGCTACCGTCAAGGGGAAGGCCCTTGGATAAGCTCCTCTTGCACCACCTGGCAAGAGGGGGCGAGGTTGGTTCTACTGCGACAACAGACCTTCCCTGACAACGACGCCAGGAATCCTGCTGCTACGGCTACGCCTATAGGGACTTCCTTGGCAAATATGCAAAGGATTTCCCCGCGGCCTTGGAGCCTTGCGTTGGTGTTCCCTTGAAGAGGAAAGGGTGATGTAGCACAGCGGCGGTAAGTATTTCCCTCAGTTTGAGAACCAAGGTATCAATCCAGTAGGAGGAGCGTTCACAAGTACCTGCACAAACACAAAGAGCTTGCACCCAACGCTATGAAGGGGTTGTCAATCCCTTATAGATTGTTTGCGAAGTGAGAACTGAAAGCAAAGAGTAAACAAAGCAAAGTAAAAGTGAAAGTGGAAACGATAGTTGTGAATAGACTCGGGGGCCGTAGTGTTCACTAGTGGCTTCACTCATGAAAGCAAGTAGACGGTGGGTGAACGAATTACTGTCGAGCAATTGATAGAACCGGGCAAAGTCGTGACGTTATCTAAGGCAATGATTATATCTATAGGCATCACGTCGAAAACAAGTAGACCGATACTTTCTGCATCTACTACTATTACTCCACACGTCGACCGCTATCCAGCATGCATCTAGTGTATTAAGTCCAAAAGAACAGAGTAACGCCTTAAGCAAGATGACATGATGTAGATGGACAATCTCATATCTACGATAAAATCCCATCTTGTTACCCTTGATGGCAACAACACGATGCGCGCCTTGCTGCCCCTTCTGTCACCCGGAAAGGTCACCACAGGGTATCAACCCAAAACCAAGCACTTCTTTGCAAGAATCATAGATCTAGTTGGCCAAACAAAACCCAAGTCTGGGAGAGACTTACAAGGATATCAAATCATGCATATAAGAAATCAGCAAACACTCAAATATAAATCATAGATAATCTGATTACAAATCCAGAATTCATCGGATCTCGACAAACACACCGCCAAAGAGGATTACATCAGATAGATCTCCACGAAGATCATGGAGAACTTTGTATTGAAGATCCAAGAGAGAGAAGAAGCCATCTAGCTACTAACTACGTACCCGTAGGTCTGAAGTGGACTACTCATGAGTCATTGGAGAGGCGATGATGTTGATGTAGAAGCCCTCCAACTCCAAAGTCCCCCCCCCCCCGGGCAGGGCACCGGGAAGGGTCTCCAGATGAGATCTCGCGGAAACGGAAGCTTGCGGCGGAGGAAAAGTGTTTTCGTGGATGCCCTCATTTTTTCCGGATTTTTAGGGAATTTATAGGCCAAAGAGCTAGGGCAGGGGAGCGTCAGGGAGGCAACAAGCCTGGTTGCCGCTTGGCCCTCAAGCCTCCCGATCTTCTTCTGTTCTGGAAAATTTATTTCGGGGATTTTATTCCGTTTGGACTACGTTCCAAAATCAGATCTGAAAAGAGTCAAAAACACAGAAAAAACAGGAACTGGCACTTGGCACTGAATTAATTAGTTAGTCCCAAAAAAGATATAAAAGGTAAACAAAACATCCAAAGTTGACAAGATAACAGCGTGAAACCATCAAAAATTATAGATACGTTTGAGACGTATCAGCTGCCCTTGAAAGTATGTGGTGGGGCCGTGAGCGGCCTCTGGCACGCGTGGCCGTGGTTCCTCCCACCTAGGGATCTCCATCGGTGGAAATCGCGTGGCGTCGACTAGAGCGGATGCCCGCAGCGACCGGAGTGGGAGGTCAGTGATGGCCACCCGGCCGCCTCGCCCGCGGCTCCACTCGACCGATATAGTGATGGAGTTCATGACGTGGGTGGAGAGGTCGGAATTCGCTTGGCTCCCGCTTCTGAACTTCTTCGCGAAGGCGCTGCCGGCCGGCGAGCCTCGGTGCCTCTGGTTGTAAGCCGACGGCTTCTGCGGCGGGGCATCCTGGGTGGAGGTTGAGGTCACCCCGGACAGTTATGTGTATCTGAACCATGGGTGTCAGACCTTCGGTCGCGCGTGAGGCCAGAAAGGGAGGCGCTACCTCCTCTTCAAGTACAACGGGGAGGCGATGCTTTTGTCAAGATCTTCGGGGTCGAGGGAGATCGCCTGGATTGCTACCCGGAGGACGCCGGTCGTGGCGGTACGGTGGACGAGCCCGTCTCTGATGGTGGGCGCCGGTCCCCCAGCGTTGGCGATACCTCCTCCCGAAGGAGCCCGAGCGATAACAGCGAGAACAGCTACGATGAGCCACCTTGCCGCTGTGTCCGAGCCTCGGGGAGGATCCCCCAAGCGATGCGCCGCCCGTCTGCAGCTGCGGCGCTTGTGAAGGAGGAGGAGGACACGGATTGAGTGTCGGCGTGCGGGTGCCGGGCATCAGCTGCGGCGATCCTCCTCCAGGATCTTCATCGCTAGCTCTCTCCTCCTCACTTTTGACCCTGCATTAATAGGAACGAGGATAGGCCCTTCGGGCGTGTAATGGATTTGGGCAGTCGCCTCCTTTTATTAGTGATGTTGCTCCTCTGCTGGTTTAGATACTTAGCTTGGTACGCTTGCGGGGAACTCCCTTGTTGTGACACATGAATGTGGTGCTCAAGGGGGGTGTTGGTCGGTTGGTCTTTTCCTTGCTGCAGGTGAAGTGGGACGATGGTCTATGTCTGCTGGCTCCGGTCCCGCACATCTCCCTACCGCCATGGGGCACGACCCATTACCAAGGTGGTTCCTCATGGGGCAATGCTGGCACCGGGGTGCCAGATGGCTTTGTGACTGGTAAGGCTCCAGAGGCGCTATGCTCAGGAGCCCCCTTAGACATTCAAGCGGCTCTACGTTGGCAGGTCCCAGTCCTGCTCATTTCCCTGCCGCTAAGCGCGATTTGTCAGGGTATCCCCTCGCGGACAAGGCCCTGGCACCCGAGTACCAGGTGGCTTTGTGACCGGTAAGGTTCCTGAGGCATGATGCTCAAGAGCGCCCTTAACGTTCAAGAGGCCCTTGTGAGTTACGTTTTTGGAGGTCCCTAATCTGCATTCAGGAAGTTCTGCGTCGGCAGGCCCCAGTCCCACACATTTCCCCGCCGTCGCGAGGCACAACCCGTTACCAAGGTAGTTCCTCATGGGGCCAGACCGCGGCACCGGGGTGCCAGGTGGCTTTGTGATCGGTAAGGCTCCTGAGGCGTTGTGCTCAAGTGCCCCCTTAGGCGCTCAAACTGTCCCAAGATAAACAGCTATTGTGAGGAAAGACCAAATGTTGTTCCCTCTCCAGGACGGTGCATCGAGCCGAGAATAGACCTCTTGAGCGATTACTAGGTGGCATGAGTTTGCCGATTCATCACTGAGTACCACGCGTGGATTGGGGCGCCAAGGCCTTGGCGAGGTGCCGGCACCGTGCCCCCAGCCCCTGCTCGTGGGGTACGTGCAGACGGATGCTCGACTCAGAGGAAAATAGTGTGCTATTAAGAGTTGCGGGGAAAATGAGTTTTTGTAGAAACCTTCATTTGGAAAGGCCCCGAGTTTTGATTTCATAAATATCAGTAAATCCAAGACAGAAAAAGCAAATGCAAGCCGCTCCGGCACATGATCTATTATCCGCCTCCATCGCCCCCTAGCGCTGAGCATAGGGCTTCCACTAGGCGTGGGTTGGACCCCCCCCCTCCGCGTCCTCGGGGGCCCTGGGCAAATATAGCCTCGGCTCGTTATTACGTGAGAGTGTTACGGTGGGGGTGTACCTGGGAGGTTGTGAGGATGATGTGGCCTCGCGAGTGTCCCTACCCCCGAGGCATTAGGCTCCTGATTCCGAAAGTCATTGGTGGACTATGTTGATTTCCTCCGTCTTCCCCCCTTAGGCGTGGGATGGACCCCTTCCGCGTCCTCGAGAGGGGCCCTGGGCATATACAGCCTCGGCTCGTTATTACGTGAGAGTGTCACGTGATGAAGTTGGTTCCGGAAGAATTGAAGGACGATGCAGGGTCGATACAGAGGCGGTGCGGAGGCAGTGCAGGGGCGGTGCAGAGTCGTCATGGGTAGAACTTGCGGAGGTGCTGGATGTTCCACGCGTTCTGAACAGGAACTCCATCTTGAGTCTCCAGACGCACGAAGCCAGGCCTGGAGATGTGGACGACCTTGAAAGGGCCTTCGCACATGGGCGAAATCTTCTGCAGGCCTTCCCTGGATTGGACCCACCTCAGGACGAGATCGCCGACCTCAAGGGTCCTCGAGCGGATGTTGCAGTAGTGGTAGCACCGTAGGGCCTGCTGGTACCTGGCGGCTCATAAAGAGTCCCGGCAGCGGATCTCCTCCCCAAGTACGAGGTCCGTCCCCTGTGCAGCCTCCTGACGCTCCTCGTCGAACGCCAAGACCCGCGGGGAGGGTGCTTGATTTCGTGTGGAAGAACCTCCTCTGCTCCATAGACGAGGAAGAACGGGGTTTCGCCGGTGGGTTTGGTTGCAGTGGTGCGGATGGACAACAATACCGACGGGAGCTCATCGACCCAACCTCGGCCGCAAGCTTCGATCTTGTTCCTGAAACTTCTCATTGTGAGACCCCACAAGACCTCTGCGTTGGCGCGCTCCGCCTGGCCATTGCTCCGCTGATGGGCCACCGATGCGTAGCATATCTGCATACCGAGGTTAGCACAGTAAATCTTAAAGAGTTGACTAGTGAACTCTGAACCGTTATCAGTGATGATGCGGTTGGGGACGCCGAAGCGGCTCATGAGGCCCTTGATGAACATGATGGCAGACCCGACTGGGATGGTGCGCATGGGCTCCACCTCCTCCCACTTGGTGAATTTGTCGATGGCGATGCAGAGGTAGCGGAAGCCCCCCACGGCCCGCGGGAAGGGCCCCAATATGTCCAACCCCCAGACCGCAAAAGGTCACGTGAGCGGTATGGTGTGGAGGCCCTCCGCAGGCTAGTGAATGTGCTTGGCATGGAACTGGAAGGCCTCGCAAGACCTGACCAGCTCGGTGGCGTCGTCCAGAGCTATGGGCCAGTCAAAACCTGACCTGAACGCCTTACCTGCGAGCGTGCACGAGGAGGAGTGATGTCCGTAGTCCCCTCCGTGAACGTCGGCCAGTAGCTCGCGCCCCTGCTCGTTGGAGATGCACCGCAGCGCGACGTTGTTCGGACGCCTGCGGTACAAGACGTCATCTCGCACGCAGTAAGTTGAGGCTTGTCGTACTACGCGTTCCGCATCTTCATCCTTCTCCGGCAATGTGCCGCGGAGCAGATATGCTCCGAGTTCCTGCATCCAATCATCGTCTTGAGCCTCCAGGGACAGGAGCAGTCGAGCCCCCGAGGCCTAGCCGCAGTCCGGAGCCCCCGAGGGTGGTGCTGGGGGGAGCTCCTCTCCGTGCGGCGCCGAGTCCTCACGTGACAGCGTCGCGGAAGACTTGAGGAGTCGCTCCTCGAACACGCGTGACTCCTGAGCCTAGAGACGCAAAGCTCTTTTGGCAATGTCGTCCGCCTCTTTGTTTTCGCCTCACGGGACGTGCTGCAGCTCCAGGCCCTAAAAACGTTTCTCGATCTTACATACCTCCTGCAAATACGCCTCCATATGCTTGTCCTTGGATGTGTACTCCTTGTTGTAGAAGTTAACGAGGAGCTGGGAGTCACCCATCACGGTGAGGCGCCTGACCTCCAGGGCCTCCGCTGCCTTGAGGCCGGCGATGAGGACATCGTACTCCACTATGTTTTTGGAGACCTTCTCCCCCAATTGGATGCAGAGTTGCGCGGCGTAGCGAAGCTTGTCTCCCATCAGGGAAGTGAGAAGGACACCAGCCCCCGCTCCCATTTGCACGAAGGCTCCGTCGAAGTGCATTGTCCATACCTCGGGCGCCTCTACTCCGGGGGCAAGGGATTAGCTCCCTTCCAAGCCCCGGTCCGGTCCGTCCGTCCATTCCGCCACGAAGTCGGCCAAGGCAGGTCCCTTGATGACCGTGGTCATGCTGAATTCGATGTTGAAGGCCTGAAGCTCGATGTTCCACTCAACAACTCTTCGTGCTGCATTTGGGTTGTGCAGGATCTTGTCCAAGGGATAAGTGGAGACGACATTGATCGGGTGTCCTTGGAAGTAGTAACGCAGTTTGCGTGAGGTGACGAGGAGTGCCAGAAGGAGTTTCTGCTGTATGGGGTAGCCTGAGCGCGCGTCCCGCAGTACCATACTGACGAAGTACACAGGGTGCTCGACGAGGATGCAACCGCCCGGGGCGTCGTGCTCCTTGGTGGCTTCAGGAGGTTGGGACACTTCGTCGTCCGGAGGGAAAGTCGGGGCCTTGGGAGGACAAGGCTCTTCATGACGTGATTCGCCAGTCTGGGCCTCAGGTCCCTCCACTCGCGGGGGAGTCGAAGCTTGTGAGTCGTGCGACCCGTCAGGAGCATCGGGCGAGGGTCCGCCAGGGCTTCCCAAAGTAGCCCCCTTGCCGACTTGCTCCTCCCTTACTGCCACCAACGCGGTGCTGGCAGAGTGTGGGGAGGCGGCAAGGTACAACAGCAGGGGATCCTGAGGGCGAGGGTGCCACCATGACCGGCGGGCTCGTGAGGTAATGCTTGAGCTCGTGGAAGTCAGCATCGGCCTCCGGAATCCATTCGAACGGTCCCTTCCTTTTCATTATTTTGAAGAAGGGCACGGCCCGCTCGCCAAGCCTGGAGATGAAACGACCTAGGGAGGTGACACACCCCGCCAGCTTCTGCATTTCCTTGAGGGTTGTGGGCCCACTCATCCTGTTTATGGCATTTACCTTTACTGGGTTAGTCTCGATCCCCCGGTGCGACACCAGGAAACCAAGTAGCTTGCATGATGGGACTCCGAAGACGCACTTCTCGCGGTTGAGCTTCAGGTTCACCTCCCACAGGTTCGTGAAGGTTTCCTCCAGATCCTCCACCAAGGTCTTTGCTTGCCTTGACTTGACCATGATGTCGTCGACAAAGGCCTCCGCGTTCCTCCGGAGCTGCGGCCCCAAGGCAATACACATCAACCACTGGAAGGTTTCCCCGGCGTTTCGAAGCCAGAAAGGCATACATTCGTAGCAGTATACCCCACACGGGGAGAGGAGGGCTATCTTCTCGACGTCCTTCACTGCCATCTTGATATGGTGGTAGCCCGAGAATGCATCCAAGAAGCACAGGAGGTCGCATTCCGCGGTGGAGTCCACAATCTAGTCGATGTGTGGTTGCGGGAATGGGTCCTGAGGGCAAGCCTTGTTGAGGTTCGTGAAGTCGATGCACATGCTCTCCTTCCCACACTTCTTCAGGACAACCACCGTGTTGGCCACCCATTCTGGGTAGTACGCCTCCCTTATGACCCCTGCTTCCTTGAGCTTGCGCACCTCTTGAGCGATGAACGCCTGCTTCTCCGGGGCTTGCCTCCTTGCCTTCTGCTTCACCGGACGCACGTTCGGCCACACCATGAGGTGGTGCTCGATGACGTCCCTCGGAACCCCCACAAGGTTGGAGGCGCTCCAGGCGAACGCGTTCTTGTTCTTCCTAAGGAAATCCACCAATGCCTTCTCCTAGTCTTGGGGGAGATTCACCCTGATGGTGAAGGTGGGAGCGAGGCATCCCTCATCCACTGACACGTGCTTCGTTTCCACCCGGTCCTAGGAAAACAACTGCTTCTTCTTCATGGGCGCGATGTCGTGGACGTCTCCTGGGTCCTCTGCGGGGCGCGCCTCGCCCCTCGAGTTAGCACGCGCTGCGGCCGCGGCCTTATGGGATAGCTCGAGCACCCGCGAGGTGCCTTGATGTCTCCCACGACAGTAAGCACGCCGCCGCTCCTGGCATCTTGACGATGTTGTAGCCCGGGTGCGTCGCTGCCATGAACTGCGCGAGGGCGGGGTAGCTGAGTATAGCATTGTATGGAAGGTGGATGTGAGCGATGTCGAAGTTGAGTTGCTCGGTGCGGAAGTGTGACAGCCCGAGACCGACACCCTAGAAGATTCCCCTCTTTTCCGTTGCTGGCGTGTGTTTATTTTTATTTGGCGCATCATCATCGCCTCATGCGCATCATCCACTTTGCATGGGCACTCCATTGCCAGCAGTTTTCAAAACTTGCATCCGTTATTAGTTGCCGGTTCTCTCCGTGTTCGTCGTTGCCCGTTCTGAGCTCGACCACACACGCACGCGCCCGCGGCATCGTCAAAACCTTTTTTATAAAAGTTTGTTTAAAATATTCTCTGATTGGGTCGAAACTTGGCGTGCGGTCTTATTTCGTTGTAGGTAGACTGCCTGCCAATTTTCGTCGTAATCGGAGTCCGTCTGGTACCCGAACGGTCAACCGTAGCGGCATCGTCTTCGGTTATTCGTCGGACGTGTTTCGGTGTTTTAAAACTCATTGCCGGGTCGCCCGTTTTCTCTCTCGTCTCCCGCTAGCCACTCTACACAGCCACTTAGCCCGTCCCCGTGTGCAAGACCATTGGATTCCGATCGTACGGTTGAAACGGGGGCCAAAAACTGTTGAACCTAGCCCCCCCCCCATATATAGACCTCCCATGTCATTTTAGACACCAAATCCCCTCTCTCCTCGATTTGCGTGCCTAACCCTAGCCTCCTCTCTCCTCCCCACCGCAGTCTCCTCCCTCCAGCCGTCGGGCCTGCCGAAGCCTATGTGGAGCCCGCCATGGGCCCTAATCGGGCCTCGTCCGATGTGCATCTCCCCGCCGCATGAGCTCCCGAGTTGCGCTGCTTCCCGCAATTCCCCGTCGCCCTGCCGCGTGCACCCCACCGCGCCGCCTCGAGCTAGCCGCCCATCTCGCACGCCTCGCCGACGCAAATCCCGCAGGAAGCAGGAGCCCAACCTCCGGGAAGCCGCCGCCCGCACCATCCTACCCCACCGCCGCTTGCATGCCGCCGTTCGCCCCTTCGGCTGCCGGATCCAACAAGATCCGGCCAGGATCCGATCTCCCCACCCCGCGCCCGTGGCCGCCTCCTGCCGACTACCCCCTGCCAGCCGCCCCGCCGGAGTCCCCTAAGCACCGCCGCCATGCCTCCTGCTCGTGCAGGAGCACGGGAGGGAAACGAGGGCGAGCGCCCGTGGCCGCCTCGCCTCTCCCCTGGACCGACCAGCGCCAGGCCCAGGCTCCCTCGGTCGAGTGCGCCAGGAGGCCCAGGCCGACCTCCTCCAGCCACTCGACCAGGCCGGCCCAACTCCGGTCTGTCCAAGAGGCCCCAAGGTGAGACTTCCCCCGTGCCCACTATCCTTCGCCCCGGGCGACATTTAGTTGTATTGCGCTCGGTCCCAGCGGTAATTTGGCTTGTGGAGATTTTATTTCTATTCGGCGATTTAATAATTTTAAGAAAATGGCTTATTTTAAAACGCGTGTAGTTTATTAACCGCGCATGGGATCGCAACGAATTATATATGTAACTTGTGTAGATTTCCGTGTAGATTAATATTTTGCAATTTGCATGCATGTGTGGAGTGGTTTGACCCACCGTATGTCTAGTTTTGTGTGATGTCCTAATATGTTAATTACCCCGTATTTATTTTGCGCGTGTCCGGATTGCTCAAACCCCGTAGATGAAATGCTCATGTTACTAGGGACCTTTTGCCAGCTATTTTAGAGTAGTTGTTTGCATTTTTGCATGTAGGTTTCGTCGCTTGTTTGCTATGACGTGTTTAGGACATATTCTCGCATATACGTGTGGCGTTATTTTTATTTTGCAACCACCCATATTATATATGTTTTCGAGGTAGAAAAATCCATAGAATTTAACTATGCATTTAGTTTTAGCTTTTGAGCAAGTTAGTGCGCGTGATATTTTGCCATGTTGCCCTTTTGTTTATTTTATGGCATTTCATCCGTGCATGTTATGAATGTCTTGTCAACTAGAGATATGCCCTTGGATGTGTATGCTAGCCTCTGGTAATTTTGGTTGCAATAGAAATCCATGTTTATGTGTTGTTTGCTTGCTCTCAACATGCTAGAAAATAGTGCTGATTTGGAGATGCTGAAATATTTTTAAGTCTGAAATCTGTTATATTTTGTTGCTGTCTTGCCATGAGTTTATCTGGTGATCTATAGCTCTTTTCAGGTTGGTTCAATGGAGTTAGTAGTAGTCCCTAAGATTCTCTAGCATGCTGTGAATTTTCATGCCATTTAGAGCCATGTAGCATCTAGTTTTGGTGCTGTCAACATTTCTTCAGATCGAAAACTACACTGTCAAAACTGATATTTTCACCAAGTCTGAAACTGTGTGTGAGATGCCATTTTGTGAGTTATTTTCCTAGTGATCCATGCTTCCATGCTAGATGTTATTAGTAGTATGTTGTAGTGCAAGTTGCCCTCTACTGTCTCATGCCTTGTTTGAGCATTTTGGATTTGTGTAGCTTGTTGTTCGAGGGTGTAGAAAATGTTATGTGGCTGATTTTGGCAGATTATTACTATTTCTTGGTTAGCTTGTAATTGTGACCCCTTGCTCCGTTTTGGTCGTGTCCTATATGAAACTTTCTTAGAATCTTGTGTAGTTTCATATTTTGTTGTTGCCTTCTTGGTTTGGGATGCTTGTGACTGTCGTAGCATACATATTGCATTGATGCATATCATATCTTGCGGTGATCGTATCTTTTGAACCGTAGCTCCGTTCGAGATGATCTCTATGTGTAAATTGATTGAAACAACGCATAGAATCATGTGAACCTATTTATTTTGCTATTTAACAAATATTAAAACATGTTATTTCATATCTGGAAAGAACTATAAATTAACGTATGTGGTCAGTCTAGAGATGCTATAAGTCATTTCCGACCTCATTTAAAATGCCTAGATAGGTAGCTTAATAATGTTTCACCTCTTGCCATGTTTAACCACAATTAAAATTGCCGTGTACCTATTCCGGATAGAACTAAATAATTCGTATGTGGAGTTTCGTCAATATGCAACTCGTTGCATATTGAACTTCACTTAATGTGTAGTAGTTGATTGTTGTGAATTGACATGCCATGTCTTGCATATATCCAACCGTTCATGCATCATGCGTGTTGTGCATCATGTGGTGTATATCGTGTGTTGATGCTCGTTTCCGGTTTGCTTCGTCTCGATAGAATTCCGCAAGCGTGTCGGAAAGTGAGGACCGTTCGACTACATCGGTTCGTGTGCTTCACGGAGTCACTCTTTTTCCAACAGGGATCTCAGGCAAGATGACCATTTCCCTAGATACCATTACTATCATTTCCATGCTAGTTTTACCATTTCTATCGTTATGTCTCGCTGACTACCACCTGTTAAATATCAGCCTCCCAACATTGCCATGAATACCTTCAACTTGTTCACAACCTAGCAAACCACTGTTTGGCTATGTTACCGCTTGCTTAACTTTGTGTTAGCGTTGCTAGTTGCAGGTGCAGTTGCTTCCATGTGTTAACATGGGTTCCTTGTTATATCACCATATTAAATGCTATTTAATTTAATGCACCTATATACTTGGTAAAAGGTGGAAGGCTCGGCCTTTCAAGCCTGGTGTTTTCTTCCACCTTTGTCGCCTTAGTTTTGGTTACCGGTGTTATGTTCCATAAATGAGTGCTCCTAACATGCTTGGGGTTGTTATGGGGACCCCCTAGATTCTCGTTTTAGGATAAAGCTCGTCTGGCAAGGCCCAACATTGGTACTATATTTGCCCAACATAATATTTCTATTAATACTGAAAAGAATAGGGCATCATGAACCCGAGGAGTAATTCTACATAATACAGGGAGGGTCGGTGCTGACGGTGTTGGTCCAAAACAGAGCCACGTGCGGGGCCACCCGAGGCAACTCGGGGGACGTCTATCCGGCCACCGTACGTAGTGCTCATCCATCATGTCCTCGGAACGAGATACATAGCTCCTATCGAGATCGTCGACACGCCGAGCGGCCTTGCTGGACTTTTTTACCTTTGTCGAGCGTCTGTGCGAGGGATTCCGAGGATGCTTTGACGTAAACTTGAGGTTGAGGTGTTATAATAGGGATCCGAGGAGATCACAGGTTTCCCTGATCGAGGTCATTCCATCGCAGCGTGTGGTAGTTTGTGATGGACTAGTTGGAGCACCCCTGCAGGGTTAAATCGTTCGGAAAGCCGTGCCCGCGGTTATGTGGCAACGTGGAAACTTTGTTTAACACTGGTTCTATACAACTTGAAGTTAACTTAATTAAAATATGCCAACTGAGTGCGCAACCGTGACTGTCTCGTTCGCGAGTTACTTCTCCGATCCAGGACACAGTGGGGTTATGTTTGACGTAGGTAGGTGTTCAGGATCATTCATTTCATCACCTGTAGTTCGCGTCCGCTATGTGTAGACCATTTTCCCTCTTATTTCTTTTACCAGAAATTTAGCCACCTCATATAAATGCTTAGTCGCTTGCTGCAACCTCACCACTTACCTTACCTCACCCATTAAGCTTTGCTAGTCTTGATACCTTTGGAAATGAGATTGCTGAGTCCCCTATGGCTCACAGATTACTACAACACCAGTTGCAGGTACATGTAAAGGTTACTTGACGCGAGCGCGTGGATTGTTCATTTGGAGTTTCTTCTTCTTCTTCATCGATCTAGGATGGGTTCCAGGCCGGCAGCCTGGGATAACAGGGATGGACATCGTTATTTTCTTGTTTGTTTTCGTCCGTAGTCGGACCGTGGTCTTCTTCGTGATGTTTATGTAATGTACTGATGTGACTCAAATGTATCTTGTGGCGAGTGTAAGCCAATTCCATATACTCTTCTCAAATGTATCAAATGTACTGATGTGACTCAAATGTAACATGTACTCATAACGATATCCGTTCTTGCGAAACGACGAGATGCGCTTCTATCCCTATCGAGGCCCTCGCGCCAAAATAAGAATAGGATCGCATCTTGGGTGTTACAGGAAGTTGGAGCGGGTGCCAAACGTGACAGTGAGATGGATCCGTTCGACGGGAACGATCGATCCCGCCACAACCCCAGAAAAGGGCTTCGAGGGCGTGAGCTGCTCTCCGGATAACCGCAACGCGTCGAAGGCCTCCATTGAGATGACGTTGAGGGTCGCGCCGCCGTCGATGAGGGTCTCTGAGACAACCACACCGAAGATGGTCGGCGTGCATAACATGGGAAGCGCCCCGGCAGCCGTCGTGTCCTTAGGTTGGTCGTCGCGGCCGAAGGTGATGCTGACCTCTGGCCACACAAGGCGCTTCGGGGGCTCGGGCCTTAGGCCAGCCGTCCTATCGCGCTGTAGGAATATGTAATGACTAAGATGCGGTCCTTTCCGATTTAGGGAACGAGGCCCCGAATTGGAAAGAAGCGCATCTAAGCGTTTCGCAAGCACGGTAACATAGCACATCCATAATAATAGTACAATGACAATTAGGGATTGAACTGCCATCTCATAAATATATCAGAGTTACATCACGCATCCAAAGGAGGTAGTTCCGCTACGGACTTAAAACATGAGAAATGACTATGCTACCCTGCATGCTTGCCCACGATCATGACCACGCCTCAGTCTTTTGGATAGTTCACGTACAGGCGGTCGTTCCCCTCATCATACTGCCATGCCAGCTGCGTGCCGTCGGGATCACCTGTCTCGGGGGTACCTGAACATGTTGGTGTTTTGAAGGAATCTATGAGCCACAGGGACTCAGCAATCTATGACCTCGGTGCCAGAACTAGTCAAGTTATTAGGTAAGGAAGGTGGAGTATTTAGGTTGCAGCATCCTAAGCATTATGGTGGCTAACTTACATAGAACAATTATTGAAGGTGGTCTATACTAGCAGTCGATGATTAGCTGATCACTAAGTGATCCTGAACACCTACTTACGTCAATCATAACCCCACCGTGTTCCCGATCGAAGAGATGTCTCCGAAGGGGACAGTCACGGTTACGCACACCATTGGCAACTTATTAGATTAGATTCAAGTTATCTATAACCGGATGTTATCAAATATTCCAAGTTGCCACATAACCGCGGGCAAAGCTTTCCGAAAGATTAAACCCTGCAGGGGTGCTCCAACAAGTCCATCACAAACGGTCACGGGCCGCAAAGTAATCCTCTATCATGAATCTCGTGATCTCGTCTGATTCTTTAGAGGAAAACCTCAACTCTGGGGAGAACCAAAGCTTCACCGGGATTCCTATATGCAAGATATATCACTAAGGTAAGACAAGACTAGCAGGACCTCCCGTCGTGTCGACGACCCTGATAAGAGCCGCGTATCTCAGTCTCAGGACACGACGGATGAGTCACACTACAGGAATACCAAACCTTAGGTTGCCCTGTGGTGGCCCCATAGTCTGCTCAATTTGGACCAACACTCATGAGGAGCACTCGCCCGGGTTGTTGATTAATTCCTCGGGGTACCTATTCCCTATGCAGATTATTATTAAGTGATATTAGCAAAATAACACCAATGTTGGGTCCTGCCGGACAAGCCTTAACACTACACGATTTATCAAGGGGGTCCCCATAACAACCCCGAACGTGTTGGGAGCGATCAGTTATGGAATCAAACACCGGTAGCCGGAAACTATGGCGGCAATAACGGAACAAGTCACCCAGCAAAAGGCTAGGCCTTCCGCTATTTACCAAGTATATATGTGCATTAATTAAATAACAGATTTAACATAATGATATAAACTCATGTTATCACATGAGACAAAGCACCTGCAACTAGCAACGCTAACATTAGTAGCTGAGCAAAGCCTACTTAGCCATTCAAGATTTGCTAGGAAGGGATAAGTGTTTGGGTTTCAGTGGAAATATCCAAAGGAAATTATTTCATGGAAATATCCGAAGAAAATTATTCGTCCGAGCATATGACGAAGAAACGTGAATCTAGCATAACAAGTCTAGAGATGGAATCAAGGTCATACCATCTTGCCTGTGATGTCCTCAGCTTGGAACTGCTCTTGTTTGTCCTACACATACTCTCCCGGATCCACATACTCGTTCTCCGATCCCGGTGCTACTCAACATAAAAATAGCATCCAATGAACAACAGCACAACAAGATGCAACAAGCACATGATGCATCAGATGAAAATGAACATGCATCTCTATTCTAGTCACTAGCACAAGCATGAGAAGAAATACAAGCTACTGGACAGAACTGCACTCTAAGCTATCTTGACATGCATGAGAATGACATGAACAGATGTGTCACGCGAAAACGATGCAAAAAACTATAAAGAACGTAATGATCGGAGCTACGGATCAACGGGAAACAATGAAACAAGAAATGTCGTCCTACGTGTCAAATCCATCACAACACACTCCAATGGCTTACTTTGGTATTCCCAGGTTTCCAAGACATAAAACAAACAATAATGGATGGGGTGGTGCAAATAAATATCACCACATCATCATCTATGCACTCACAAGCATCAAAACATCAAAACTACACAATCTGCCATAAACAGCATCATAGCAGTTTGACGGCTACATGCAAAGCACCTACACCCACCCAAATATGCCAAATAGGATATGTGGCAATAGCTATCCAAGAGTACTACAAGCACAAGCAAAAAGATCTCACAAAGGAGTTTCACACAGAAAGTTCTACCGCTGCTAACTTGGGCAAAAATATCAGTTTTTAGGGACTTAGTGAAAATTCCAGATTCTCACCAGCTGTTTATGCTCTGAAGCATTTTGACAGCACCCAAAACAATATCTACAGGATTCCAAATGGAATGCAAATTGACAGAGAGCTAGAAAAACACAAAAGCTACAACTTTCCAGTTGATAGCAAAGGCTGTTTCCCGACACATGGACCTCTACAAGCACAACAAGAGGAGAAGAAAATATAAGAAGATTCTTAGACTTAGTGAAAATCACAGATTTTCACTAAACTGGAATTTCAGCGACATGCCTACTTTGACTAAGAACCACTTGCACATATGAACTCCTAAGCATGCAACAAAACCATCATGTGGTAGAGGGGGTCACCCTCTACTGCCACAACAAAGAATCAACCTCTTGTGCTCACCACATCTGATGGAACCAAGCTCCAAACATGGAACAAAACTGAAATATGACATTCCCAGAAAGAGTTCCAAAGGAAAAAACTTACTTCACCAATGGATTCCTGGGATGATTCTACCCCAAAAACATATATAATACCAATGTACATACATAGAACAGTTAGGCACAAACTTGAGAGGAAAATCCTACATGGAATCACATAGAGTGAATAGTGCATCATCACATGTGCTTCCACTAGCTCATCACTTGTACATGCATAAGCACATGTCCACAACACCAATGGTGCACATGAGGGGTAGACCTCATGCTCATGTTCCTTAGCACACCACCACACACCACATACATCAAGCAACACATAGCAACACCTACAAATGCTAGTATCACCCACACACTAGCTTGCACTCACATAATAATCTCTACACCTACACATATACTTGCACATGAGCCTATCAAGGCCCAACATATCTTGGGCATGTGTGTGACACACACACAAATGCACAGACACACACACACACAACATCAAATGAATAAATACATATACACACACACAAGGTATGTGTGGGGGGGGACCCACACACACATGCACCTCACTTGCACAACATGGTGCATGAGCTCATACCAAGAACATGGGAACACTCTCACATGCATATCCTAGCCTAGTGCAACACACACAACTAAACACACCCACACATGGTATAGCTCCACATACACTACCACACAAATCTACCATTGCACTCCTATCATGCTAGCAACAAAAGTAACTAGTCACACCTACTTGCTGTGGGTAGAAAATAAATACCACAAGGGTGCCAAGCCTACCACAGCAAGGATGCAAGTGAGCATATGCAAAACAGAAAGAAAAGGCAAAAAAATATAAAAGTTTTGGGGGGGTCGAACCCCAAAGCCCCTGATCCACCAACAAACAAGCCACCACTCTGCTAACAGGCAGTAGCTCGACAGAGAAGGGGAGCCAAGCAAGGTAAGCTGCTACTGAATCCACAACTTGCTACTGTGCCAAAAATACCACACAAAAAGGGGGGTTGTTTCCGCTGGGACTCGAACCCACAACCGATTGAGCAACACACCACGGCACCTACCACTACGCTATGATCAGGGACTTGACAGAGAGGAAGCATCCAACTAGGTAACACTACAGAGTGACATGGTCGCCGTGCTCTGCTATGCACAGAGAGACGACGATGGTGACAAGCACCGGAGCATCTCTACTACAGCTACTGCGCCGCGGGGAAACAACTGCGCCTACTGCTCCTAACCGTTGGAAGCCACTATCCCGAGCACCAAGACGAGCCCTAGCACCTACACAAGATCAACACATGCAACAGCACCTGCCCTCGTGCTCTTCTCCGAACAGAGGGGCACGACCCCGATCATCATCTGATCTACCGAAGGGGGAAGGGAGAACGGGCTAGGCTCACCTAGGGAAGAAGAAGAGGGCCGATCCGATCGGGGACGAAGCCTGACGAAGATGAATGGAGGCGATCTGAAGAGGATGTAGGTGTACTGTCGCCGAACCGAAGCAGGAGCTCGGCCGCAGGGAACTCGCCATTGACGTGGAGCTGGCCATCGGAGTGGTCTCTCCCCGACCTCAGCAACGGCGGGATGGAGCGCGGGGTCCTGCCTTGAGCCCCTGGACATGGTGGCCGGCGCCGGAGACGACGGCAGCACGGGATCGACGGCGGTGCACTTCACTCTCTCTGTGCTAGATGCACTACAGAGCTTACCTTGGGGAGGAAGATAGATGGAGGGAGGAAGTGGCAGTGCAAGGAGGGGAAAGGAGGAACCCTAGGCCAAGGGGGCACGCACGCCGAGGGTTATATGAGGCCTCGACGTCCGGTAACCCTCACGACATTCTCGCTCTCTCGTGCTGTCTGATGGAAAGGGAGCGCGCACGGGGGGGTGGGGTAGGACGGCGTATGAAGAAGGAGTGGCTTCTGAGAGGAAAAGAGAGGAGGGGTTTGGGCCGCGCAGGGGGAGGACGCCCACTAGTGGCGCCAAATAAGAGAGAAAAGAATTTCCTAGGGCTTACTTATTTCAACCAAGACCAGACAAAGAAAATAATGCACAGGCTAATCAGACAATGCTAAAAATAAAGCAAAGGTACCCCTGGTCATAAGAAATTATAACCTATTTAAGTAAAATAGAAAAGAAATTTTAGGAGCAACTAAATATATACAACACAACATTAAGTTGAGCTGTTTTGTGAATATTTGCACCCTTACAACATAGTTTCAAAACAGCAAAATCACATCCTCATATCCACCACAAAATATCCTAAACCATGGGCATTTTTAAAACAGAGAAGGAGCAAGTAATTATTGGCTTGAGATAAAATAGAGAAAGGGGAAGTTTTATAAAACCTAGAGCAAACCACATGCTATCTACTAACACATACTCCACTCCACATCACTACATATCATCACATGATGTCCACCACAAACATAAGATCACAAGGTACAAACACCAAGACATGGAATGAATGGTACGCATGCATGCAAAGGAACACATGACAAGGGAAGCATCACATGAAATAACACATGCATAGGCTATCATTGCAATGACAAGGTGGATCCACATAGAGAAGGTTCCAAATATGGCAAGTTACACTCTTGGGGCATTACAAACTCTCCCACACTACAAAAAGATCTCGCCCCAAGATCTAAGACTAAAAGAACTCCGGAAATTCAGAACGGAGGTGATCCTCACGTTCCCAAGTAGCCTCTTTATCGGAATGGTGTGACCACTACACTTTGAGAAATTTGACAGTCTTGTTGCGGGTATTGCCCTCAGTCGCCTCGAGAACCGCAACTCGATGCTCACGATAGGATAGGTCAGGTTGAAGGTCGATGTCTTGAAGATGAACAATGCGCTCAGGAGTTTTGAAGCACCTCCAGAGCTAAGAGACATGGAACACGTCATGCACATTTGCAAAGTTTGACAGAAGCTCAAGCTGGTACGCAAGGTCGCCTTTCTTGCCAACCACTCTGATAGGACCCACGAAACGAGGCACAAGCTTGCCTTTGATGCCAAAGCGCTGCGTACCCTTCATAGGAGACACCTTGAGATAGACGAAGTCATCGAGCTCATAAGACATGTCATGATGCTTGCTATCATAATAGCTCTTCTGACGGGACTGAGCTACCCTGAGATTATCCCGAATGACCCGACACATCTCTTCAGCTTCTTCTATCAAGTCATTCCCAAGAATCTGACGCTCGCCGGTCTCGGACCAGTTGAGCGGGGTACTGCACTTCCTACCATAGAGAATCTCAAATGGAGCTTTGCCTAAACTAGCTTGATAACTGTTGTTATACGAGAACTCAGCAAAAGGCAGGCAATCCTCCCACTTCATGCCAAAAGAGATAACACAGGCTCTCAACATATCCTCAAGAACTTGATTGACTCGCTCCACTTGACCACTAGTCTGAAGATGAAAAGTTGTGTTGAAGAGTATCTTCGTTCCCATCGCAGACTGAAAAGAATCCCAGAACTTGGAAGTGCAGATACTTCCGCGATCCAAAGAAATCATCATAGGCATGCCGTGCAAAGACACAATCCTGGAAGTGTACAACTCTGCAAGCTGAGCTGCCGAAATGGATTCCTTGACTGGAAGAAAATGAGCCACTTTACTCAACTTGTTGATGACGACGAAGATGGCATCATTACCCTTCTTGGACTTCGGAGACCTGGTAACGAAATCCATCTCAATATGGTCGAACTTCCACTCGGGAATGGGCAATGGATGCAAAAGACCTGCTGGATGTTGATGCTCTGCTTTCACCCTTCGACATACATCACATTCATTTACGAACTGAATAATCTCAAGTTTCATGCGCGTCCACCAGCAGGTCTGTTTCAAGTCCTGATACATCTTGGAGCTTCCAGGATGTATAGAGAGCAGAGAGTTATCAGCTTCTTCCATGATTACCTTCCCGAGATCACATTTCGGGACGACAAGATGATCCTCAAAGAACAACGTGTCTCTGGCATCAACACTGAAGCACTTATATTTGGGAAGACCCTTTGCCATGCCAATCTTCACTTTCTTCACCATTGCATCAAGAAGTTGTGCTGCTCGGACCTGATCTTCCAAGGTAGGAGAGATCTGATGGTTTGCAAGAAATCCCTAACGTACTAACTGAAGGTTGAGCTTTCTGAAAGACTCACAAAGGTTAGGCTGGAGAGGCTTCAGAATGAGACTGTTGCAATAAGCCTTCCTACTCAAAGCATCTGCCACGACATTAGCTTTGCCAGGAGTGTACTCAACACTCGGATTAAAATCTTGGAGCATTTCCACCCAACGAGTTTGCCGGAGATTCAGGTTAGGCTGAGTGAAGATGTACTTGAGACTCTTGTGATCGGTGAACACTTCAACCTTACGTTCCAACAAGAAGTGTCTCCAAGTCATCAGAGCATGTACCACAGCTGCTAGCTCAAGATCATGCACAGGATAATTCTTCTCTGCTGGCTTCAACTGTCTAGAGGTATAAGCAACCACTTTCTTCTCTTGCATCAGAACTGCACCAAGACCTTGAAGAGAGGCGTCGCAGAACACCTGATAAGGCTTCGAATCATCCGGAGGAACCAATACTGGAGTAGAGGTGAGCTTCTCTTTGAGTGTGTCGAAGGCCAACTGACACTCTGGAGACCAAGCATACTTGACACCCTTCTGAAGAAGACTTGAGAGCGGCTTAGTAATCTTGGAGAAGTTCTCAACAAACCTTCTGCAATAGCTTGCGAGCCCGAGAAAGCTTCGAAGTTGCTTCACATTCTGCGAAGGCTCCCATTCAACAATGGCATGCACCTTCGACGGATCAACTTTGATGCCCTCAACAGAGATAGTGTGCCCAAGATAGACGACTTCTTTCAACCAGAACTCACACTTGGAAAACTTGGCGTACAATTTGTACTCCCTCAGCTTATCAAGCACCAATCTAAGATGTTCTTCATGTTCTTCCTCAGTTTCAGAAAAGACCAGAATATCGTCGAGATAAAGCAAGACAAAGTCATTCTTGAACGGAGAGAATATGTAGTTCATCAATCGACAAAATGTCGAAGGAGCATTTGCCAGACCAAAAGAAATGACTGTCTACTCATACGAGCCAAAACTAGTCCTAAAAGCAGTCTTCGGAATATCCTCTTCGCGAATGCGAATTTGATGATAGCCCATTCTGAGATCGAGCTTGGAGAAGATCTTAGCCCCTTTCAACTGTTCGAACAACTCAGTTATGTTCGGAAGTGGATACTTGTTTCTAATTGTCTTCTTGTTCAATGGACGGTAATCGACACACAACCGGTCCGTGCCATCCTTCTTCTTCACAAACAGAACTCCATAGCTCCACGGAGACGAGCTTGGGCTAATCAAACCCAAACGCTCGTGCTCATCGAGTTGCCTCTTAAGTTCCTTCAACTCTTCTGGACCCAATTTGTACGGCCGTTTGCACACAGGCTCAGTACCTGGTTCAAGCTCAATGACAAATTCAAGTTCTCGGTGCGGAGGCATGCCTGGGAGCTCTTCTGGAAACACATCTTCATATTCGCAGACCACTTGGACTTGCGAAATAGGATTAATCTCACCCTTTTCATTCAGAGAGAACAGACGGATTGTATCATCGCGCGCCGCGAATATGATCACGTCCTCCGAAGAGTGAGTAAGCTTCACTTCTTTAGCTTCACAACCAATCGATGCCTTGTTCATGGCAAACCAGTCCATACCAAGGATCAAATCAATGTCGGAATTGCCCAAGACATACGGAGAAGCCAGAAAAGAATAACTTCCTATATTTTGACAGAAGCATCCGGAACAACCCAACGAGAACTCATAAGCATACCCGGAGAAACAATGTCCAAAGACTTAGCCAACTCTTGAAGATGGAAATCATGCTTTGCCACAAAAGGATATGACAAGAAAGAATGCGATGCACCAGAATCAAACAACACTTTAGCAGGAATATCATTAACGAGGAGGTTACCCATGATCACATCTGACGAGTTTTCTACCTCAGCCGCATTCACCATTTTTACTCGAGCTGCCCTGGGGTTGAACTTCACGAGAGCATTGCTTGGAGGTCTGCCTAGAGGAGGAGGCGGCAGACGGAGCTCGGAAGTGCACTTGTTGGCATAGTGACCTTTCTGCCCACACTTGTGACAAGTAACATGTGCTGGCTGGCGGTACTGCGTCTGAGGAGGCCCTTGCTTCTGTTGCTGGAATCTCTGCTGAAACACTGGGTTGGGTGGGTGGGAAGAACCACGGCCACCAGAATGCTTGAACTGCTGCGAGTGCCGAGGAGGAGGAGGAGACACCCAAAACTTCTGTTGCTTCTAAACCACTTGAGTAGAAGAAGAGGAGCTGGAATCTCTTAAGCGCTTCTTAGAATTCTCCACCCTGGGCAAAGCTGCCTCAGCCCTGAGAGCTAAGTTGTAGAACTTATCGAACTCCTCAGGATCGTGCAAAGCAAGAGCTAACTGCAAATCTTCTTTCAAGCCACCTCTGAACTGATAAATCTTGCTTTTCTGATCAGGGATATCCTGCAAGGCGTATCGGGCTAGCTCGTGGAACTCGACGTTGTACTTGTACATGGAGTTACCACCTTGCTTCAAGCGCCTGAACTTCTCATGCATTTCCTCCACGCAGTTGGACGGAATGTAGTGGGATCTGAAGTCACGGCAGAACTCATCCCAAGTGATCACTCTAGCACCCCTGGAATCCTTCAACTGTTGCCACCAGATAGATGTTTGCGCCTTCAGCTGGAATGTAGCAAACTTGACGAAATCCTCAGGACAAACATTGTTGCACTCAAAATGCTTGTTCATGTCGCGGATCCAATCCTCAGCATCAAACGGCTGGTCACAGGAAGTGAAAGTCTTCGGTTGATTTGATAGGAACTGACTCAGATTAGCAAACTGATTGCCACCATGCTAGAAATTTCCTTGCTGCTGATTACCCCTCTCTTGCAACAACTGTAGCAGCATTTGAGTGTTTGCATTTGTAGCAGCCATCACCGCTTGCCAAGCCTCTGCAGGAGGAGGCAGCGGCGGAGGAGGATTCTTCGGAGGAGGAGGTGGTGGCGGCACATCCTCACGCCTTGGATTCTGACAAGTTGGTGGATCCATCCTGAAGACGAACAACACATTAGCCCACAAAATAAATTGATGGTATAGCTGAATCAAAATGGCAGGAATAACTGAACAAGAATATAGCAATTGCACTCGAACAAAAATAGTAAGAATGGTTCCTCAAAGTGACGGTGAACAAAATTCTGATTAAGACCACTTGCAAACAAGTATGAGCTAGAACTGCTCGAAACAAACATATGGTCGAGATTTCATCCGATATCTTCGTGGATAAGATCGCACGGGCTCGAATATACAGTAGCCATCCTGTGCAAGGTAGTGCACATGACTTACGAAGTATCCCCGAGTCGTAGCGAGCTATAATGACTCTTTAAGACACAACGAGAACCGCTATAAGACGACCGTGAACAAACATACCCACTGAATATCGAATCCCAACCTCACATCATGCATCTGTAGGAAGATTGTCCTATAAGTCACTACTTGATATCCCACCTATGAATTCCCGAAATATCTGGACATGTAATCTGGTACACGGATACAAGGAGTAATATTCACACAATTCCTATACTAACCCGTCCACTGTATCACATCCGTCAACACATAACCAGAATCTCAGACCTTCATCTACAACAGACCCTCGTGATCACAGTGATACAAAGTATGGCAGTACCCCCGAAAAATCTGCGCTAGTACTGGGGACATCGGGGTTATCTTGCCACTACTAGTATTGAAGCAATTACGAACATCCTGCGTTCTTAGATACTCATAAATCTGAATGATGGCGATGTGCGCAAGAATCCCCTGGACCTCAACTCCCCGGGAGAAATCAAGGCATACAGGAGGCACCAAGACAGAACTCTGTCACATCAAAATCATATAGATTTCACAAATACCCGCGTGATCCTTTTTTTGAGCGATAAGAGGAGTAGAATTAAGATTTCCTAAGTCGGGAACCTCACCAGAGCATGGAAGAGGATAAAAAAGAATCCTACTCTCCGATATAACTAAGACTAAAAACATTTTACTAGACTTGACTCAGCCAAGTACGATCACACAAAGGCTCCTATGGTCGTAAGGCTCTGATTACCAACTTGTAACGACTAAGATGTGGTCCTTTCCGATTTAGGGAACGAGGCCCCGAATTGGAAAGAAGCGCATCTAAGCGTTTCGCAAGCACGGTAACATAGCACATACATAATAATAGTAGAATGACAATTAGGGATTCAACTTCCATCTCATAAATATATCAGAGTTACATCACGCATCCAAACAAGGTCTTTCCGCTACGGACTACAAAACATGAGACATGACTATGCTACCCTGCATGCTTGCCCACGATCACGACCACGCCTCAGTCTTCTGGATAGTTCACGTACAGGCGGTCGTTCCCCTCATCATACTGCCACGCGAGCTGTGTGCCGTTGGGATCACCAGTCTCGGGGGTACCTGAACCTGTTGGTGTTTTGAAGGAATCTGTGAGCCACAGGGACTCAGCAATCTATGACCTCGGTGCCAGAACTAGTCAAGTTATTAGGTAAGGAAGGTGGAGTATTTAGGTTGCAGCATCCTAAGCATTATTGTGGCTAACTTACTTAGAACAAGTATTGAAGGTGGTATATACTAGCGGTCGATGATTAGCTGAACACTAAGTGATCCTGAACACCTACTTACGTCAATCATAACCCCACCATGTTCCCAATCGAAGAGAGGTCTTCGAAGGGGACAGTCACGGTTACGCACACCGTTAGCAATTTATTAGATTAGATACAAGTTATCTATAACCGAATGTTATCAAATATTCCAAGTTGCCACATAACCGGGGGTACGGCTTTCCGAAATATTAAACCCTGTAGGGGTGCTCCAACTAGTCCATCACAAACGGTCACGGGCCGCAAAGTAATCCTCTATCGCGAATCTCGTGATCTCGTCGGATTCCTTAGAGGAAAACCTCAACTCTGGGGAGAACCAAAGCTTCACCGGGATTCCTATACGCAACATATATCGCTAAGGTAAGAAAAGACTAGCAGCTCCTCCCGTCGTGTCGACGACCCTGATAAGAGCCGCATATCTCAGTCTCAGGTAATTATTTCAGTGGTAGGCAGTGAGCATATGACGAAGAAACATGAATCTAGCATAACAAGTCTAGAGATGGAATTAAGGTCATATCATCTTGCGTGTGATGTCCTCAGCGTGGAACTAGTCTTGTTCGTCCTACACGTACTTTCCCGGATCCACGTACTCGTTCTCCGATCCCGGTGCTACCCAACATAAAAATATCATCCAATGAACAACAGCACAACAATATGCAACAAGCACATGATGCATGAGATGAAAATGAATATGCATCTCTATTCTAGTCACTAGCACAAGCATGAGAAGAAATACAAGCTACTTGACAGAACTACACTCTAAGCTATCTTGACATGCATGAGAATCACATGAACAGTTGCATCACGCAATAATGATGCAAAAACATATAAAGAATGTAACGATCAGAGCTACGGATCAACGGGAAACAACGAAACAAGAAATGGCGTCCCACGTGTCAAATCCATCACAACACACTCCAATGGCTTACTCTGGTATTCCCAGGTTGACAAGACATAAAAAAAACAAGAATGGATGGGGAGGTGCAAAGAAATATCACCACATCATGATCTATGCACTCACAAGCATCAAAACATCAAAACTACACAATCTGCCATAAACAACATCATAGCAGTTTGAGGGCTACATGCAAAGTACCTACAACCACCCAAATATGCCAAATAGGATATGTGGTAGTAGCTATCCAAGATTACTACAAGTAGAAGCAAAAATATCACACAAAGGAGTTTCACACAGAAAGTTCTACAGCTGCTAACTTGGCCAAAAATACCAGTTTTTAGGGACTTAGTGAAAATTCCAGATTCTTACTAGTTGTTTATGCTCTGAAGCATTTTGACAGCACCCAAAACAATATCTTCAGGATTCCAAATGGAATGAAAATTGACAGCGAGCTATAAAAACACAAAAACTACAACTTTCCAGTTGATAGCAAAGGCTTATTCCCAGCACATGGACCTCTACAAGCACAACAAGAGGAGAAGAAAATATAAGCAGATTCTCAGACTTGGTGAAAATCACAGATTTTCACTAAACTGGAACTTCAGCCACATGCCTACTTTGACTAAGCACCACTTGCACATATGAACTCCTAAGCATGCAACAAAACCATCATGTGGTAGAGGAGGTCACCCTGTACTGCCACAACAAAGAATCAACCTCTTGTGCTCACCACATCTCATGGAACCAAGCTCCAAACATGGAACTAAACTGAAACATGACATTCCCAGAAATTGTTCCAAATGCAAAACTGACTTCACCAATGGATTGCTGGGATGATTCTACCCCAAAAACATATATAATACCTATGTACTTGCATAGAACAATTAGGCACAAACTTGAGAGAAACATCCTACATGGTATCACATAGAGTGAATAGGGCATCATCACATGTGCTTCCACTAGCTCATCACTTGTACATGCATAAGCACATGTCCACAACACCAATGGTGCACATGAGGGGTAGACCTCATGCTGATGTGCCTTAGCACACCACCACACACCACGTACATCAAGCACCACATAGCAACACCTACACATGCTAGTATCACCCACACACTAGCTTACACTCACATAATAATCTATACACCTACCAATATACTTGCACATGAGCTTATCAAGGCCCAACATATCTTGGGCATGTGTGTGACACACACACACATGCACACACACACACAACATCACATGAATAACTACATATATACACACACACAAGGTATGTGGGGGGGAACCCACACACACATGCACCTCACTCGCACAACATAGTGCATGAGCTCATACCAAGCACATGGGAACACTCTCACATGCATATACTAGCCTAGTGCAACACACACAACTAAACACATCCACACATGGTATAGCTCCACATACACTACAACACAAACCTACCATTGCACTCCTATCATGCTAGCAACAAAAGTAACTAGTCACACCTACTTGTTGTGGGTAGAAAATAAACACCAGAAGGGTGCCAAGACTACCACAGCAAGGATGCAAGTGAGCATATGCAAAATAGAACGAAAAGGCAAACACACAATATAAAAGGTTTGGGGGGGATCGAACCACACAGCCCCTGATCCACCAGCAAACAAGCCACCACTCTGCTAACAGGCACTTGCTCGACAGAGAAGGGGTGCCAAGCAAGGTAAGCTGCTACTGAATCCACAACTTGCTACTATGCCGAAAATACCACACAAAAAGGGGGGTTGTTTCTGCAGGGACTCGAACCCACAACCGATTGAGCAACACACCACGGCACCTACCACTGCGCTACGATCAGGGACTTGACAGAGAGGAAGCATCCAACTAGGTAACACTTCAGAGCGACATGGTTGCCCTGCTCTGCTATGCACAGAGAGACGACGATGGCGACGAGCACCAGAGCGTCTCTACTACAGCTACTGCGCCTACTGCCCCTCACCGTTGGAAGCCACTGTCCCGAGCACCAGGACGAGCCCTAGCACCTACACAAGATCAACACATGCAACAACACCTGCCCTCATGCTCTTCTCCGAACAGAGGGGCACGACCCCGATCATCGTCGGATCTACCGAAGGGGGAAGGGAGGACGGGCTAGGCTCGCCTAGGAAAGAAGAAGAGGGCCGATCCGATCGGGGACGAAGATGAACAGAGGCAATCCGAAGAGGATGTAGGTGTACTATCACCGAACCGAAGCAGGAGCTGGGACACCGGGAACTCGCCGTTGACGTGGAGCTAGCCGTCGGAGTGGTCTCTCCCCGACCTCAGCGACGGTGGGAATGGAGCGTGGGGTCCTGCCATGAGCCCCTGGACATGGTGGCCGGCGCCGGAGACGACGGCAGCACGAGATCGACGGCTGCGCACTTCACTCTCTTTGCCAGATGGACTACAGAGCTTACCTTGGGGGAGGAAGAGAGATGGAGGAAGGAAGTGGCGGCGCAAGGAGGGGAAAGGAGGAACCCTAGCCCAAGGGGGCACGCACGCCGAGGGTTGTGTGAGGCCTCGACGTCCGTGAACCGTCATGGCGTGCTCACTCTCTCCTGCTGTCTGACAGAAAGCGAGTGCGGGAGGGGGATGGCGTCTGAAGAAGGAGAGGAACGCGCGCCTGGGTTGCCGAGAGGAAAAGAGAGGAGGGGTTTCGGCCACGCAGGGGGAGGAAGCCTATCAGTGGCGCCAAATAAGAGAGAAAATAATTTCCTGGGGCTTACTTATTTCAACCAAGACGAGACAAAGATAATAATTGCTACTGCGACAACAAACCGTCCCTGGTACGGCGCCTGGAATCCTGCTGCTACGGCTACGCCTTTAGGGACTTCTTTGGAAAATATGCAAAGGATTTCCCCGCGGCCTTGGAGCCTTGCGTTGGTGTTCCCGTGAAGAGGAAAGGGTGATGAAGCACAGCGGCGGTAAGTATTTCCCTCAGTTTTGCGAACCAAGGTATCGAACCAATGGAATATCTCGTCAAGTCACAAGTACCTGCACAAACACAAAGGGCTTGCACCCAATGATATGAAGGGGTTGTCAATCCCTTATAGATTTTTTGCAAAGTGAGAACTAAAAGCAACAAAGTAAACAAGCAAAGTAAAAGTGAAAGTGGAAACGATAGTTGTGAATAGACCCGGGGGCCGTAGTGTTCACTAGTGGCTTCTCTCATGAAAGCAAGTAGACGGTGGGTGAACGAATTACTGTCGAGCAATTGATAGAACCGCGCAAAGTCGTGATGTTATCTAAGGCAATGATTATATCTATAGGCATCACGTCCCAAACAAGTAGACCGATACTTTCGGCATCTACTACTATTACTCCACACGTCGACCGCTATCCAGCATGCATCTAGTGTATTAAGTACAAAAGAACAGAGTAACGCCTGAAGAAAGATGACATGATGTAGATGGACAATCTCATATCTATGATAAAATCCCATCTTGTTACCCTTGATGGCAACAACACGATGTGTGCCTTGCTGCCCCTTCTGTCACTGGGAACGGTCACCACACGGTATGAACCCAAAACCAAGCACTTCTCCCATTGCAAGAATGATAGATCTAGTTGGCCAAACAAAACCCAAGACTCGGAGAGACTTACAAGGATATCAAATCATGCATATAAGAAATCATCAAAGACTGAAATATAATTCATAGATAATCTGATCACAAATCCACAATTCATCGGATCTCGAAAAACACACCGCCAAAGAGGATTACATCGGATAGATCTCCATGAAGATCATGGAGAAATTTGTATTGAAGATCCAAGAGAGAGAAGAAGCCATCTAGCTACTAACTACTGACCCGTAGGTCTGAAGTGGACTACTCACAGGTCATTGGAGAGGTGATGAAGGGGGAAGGGTCTCCATATGAGATCTCGCGGAAACGGAAGCTTGCGGTGGCGAAAAAGTGTTTTCGTGGATGCCCTGATTTTTCTGGATTTTTAGGGAATTTATAGGCCAAAGACCTAGGGCAGGGGAGTGCCAGGGGGGCCACAAGCTTGGTTGCTGCGGCCTCCCCCCTGGCCGCGGCAACAAGGCTTGTGGTCCCCCTGTGGGCCCACTGCCTTGGCCCTCAAGCCTCCCGATCTTCTCCATTCTGGAAAAATTTATTTCGGGGATTTTATTCCGTTTGGCCTCCGTTCCAAAATCAAATCTGAAAAGAGTCAAAAACACAGAAAAAACAGGAATTTGCGCTTGGCACTGAATTAATAAGTTAGTCCCAAAAAAGATAAAAAAGGTAAACAAAACATCCAAAGATGACAAGATAACAGCGTGAAACCATAAAAAATTATAGATACGTTTGAGATGTATCAAGCATCCCCAAGCTTAACTCCTGCTCGCCCTCGAGTAGGGAAGTGATAAAGAATGAATTTTTGATCCTTTCATGCTACCTAGCATAGATGTCCTTTGTAACTTCTCTTATGTGACGTGATGTTCAGATCCATTAGATTCAAAGCAATAGTTTGCTATTGACGTGGAGACAATAATAATTCAAGCAAACTAGCAAGGTAATCATGAACTTTCAAAATAACAAGGCCAAATGAAAGTTATCCCTACAAAATCATATAGTCTGGCTATGCTCTATCATCATTTCACAACAAATTTAAATCATGCGCAACCCCAGTATTGGCCAAGTAATTGTTTTCACACCTTTACTTTCTCAAACTTTTTCGACTCTCACGCAATACATGAGCGTGAGCCATGGTTTTAGCACTATAAGTGGTGTGGAGTGTGGTGGAGGTTGCAAGACAAACAAGAAGAAGATGGTCACATTGACTAGGCATATCAATGAGCTATGGAGATGCTCATCAATAGATATCAACGTGAATGAGTAGGGATTGCCATACAAATGATGCACTAGAGCTAATACAACGTGAATGAGTAGGGATTGCCATAC
This sequence comes from Hordeum vulgare subsp. vulgare, assembly GCF_904849725.1. Lineage (NCBI taxonomy): Eukaryota > Viridiplantae > Streptophyta > Magnoliopsida > Poales > Poaceae > Hordeum > Hordeum vulgare. The sequence goes on along the minus strand of NC_058520.1, from coordinate 291,594,774 downwards.
AAATGATGTTCATCAATAAATATCAACGTGAATGAGTAGGGATTGCCATACAAAGGATGCACTAGAGCTAAGAGTATGTGAAAGCTCTTAAAGAAAACTAGTGGGTGTGCATCCAACTTGCTTGCTCACGAAGACCTAAGGCAAATTTGAGGAAGCCTATCATTGGAATATACAAGCCAAGTTATATTATGAAAATTTCCCACTAGCTATATGGTGGTGACAAAACAAGAGACTCTCAATCATGAAGATCATGGTGCTTAATATGCACAAGTGTGGAAAGGTGGTAGCATTGTCCCTTCTCTCTTTTTCTCTCATTATTTTTTTGGTGGGCTCTTTGGCCTCTTTTGTTTTGGTGGGCATCTTTGGCCTCTTTTTGTAAATGGGCTTCGCTGGCCTCTTTTATTTCCTCACATGGGACAATGCTCTATGAATAATGATCATCACACTTATTTTCTCACATGGGACAATGCTCCATCAATGATGATCATCACACTTACAAGTCAAACTTAGAGCAATGATGACTCTATATGAAATGCCTTCGGTAGTGTATCGTGACAATGATCTAGCATGGCATAGACTTCAATGGGATCATCATGCTAGCTATCTTATGATCATGCAATGGCAATGTAGACGTGGTGGCACATGTCATGGTGGTAGTTGCATGGCAATATATCTCGGAGTGACTTTGAAAAAGCCATAGTAGGTAGGTATGGTGGCTGTTTTGAGGGAGGCTAATGGTGGGTTTTGTGCACCGGCGAAAATTGCACGACACTAAAGAAGATAGTGATGCTGGAAGGTGAAAGTGCATCTAAACCATGGACTCAACATTAGTCATGAATAACTCATGTACTTGTTGCAAAAGTTTTAGTTGTAATCGAAACAAAGCATTCAACGCATACTCCAAGGGGAAGGGTTGGTAGGTATAAACCATCGCGCGATCCCGACCGCCACACAAAGGATGACAATCAATAGACTAATCATGCTTAGACTTCATCACATAGCGGTTTACCATACATGCATTCTACAGGGATCACTGTGGGGACCCCGATTAGTAAGTCGATATCGCCGTGCCCAGTGATCCCAAGGATTAATGCTCACTGAACACAGATACTGAAAAATATAGTCTTACATCCAAATACCGAATATTACATCAAATGACCGAAGGCTCGGGTTCACAAGCAGGTCCTAAGGCCTATTAAAACGGGTACAATGGGTAGGGAAAACTCAAAAGGGCTAAGCGGGTGCCCATGCCATCAAGCCTACACCGACAGGCATTCTGACTTGGAAGCGTCCTAGATCGCAGGTCCGTCTCCGAAGACGTTCTCATTGCCAAACTCCGGTCCTTCCATGTCTGGTCAATAATATAACCAGTGGCAAGCCAATGAGTACTTTGAATGTACTCGCGAACAGTCCATGATATGAACAAAGAGAGTGAAGTACAACAATAACATGCAGCTTTGATGATATGCAACTTGGTGGGATGATCATGTATATGCATCAAACTAAAGAATTGTTCTTGAAGAACAGGTTACAGATATCAACATATCTACTAAGGGCTAAACCATCCGGGTTCACCCTTTATGCCAAGTCATCGAACTTGGTCATAACCACAATGTATCAGCTGAGGGGTAAACCATCCGGGTTCAACCTTTATGCCAAGTCACCGAACTTGGTCATATTATTATTATTATCCATAACAACACCTTTTTAGCACCACACACACACTCACACTTGGTTTATGCGGAAACGCTGGACGTAGTTTAAGCAGGATTACCCAACTTCCCTTGATCGTGGACACGGCTATTCGAATAGTTTGACACTCTGCAGAGGTAGTGCGCTGGACCCACGAGATCCGGAAACTTCCGTGTCATCCACGACTCGCGGTATATCACATATACCCAAGGTAAGTACCTGATCATTATCTTTCCCCTGACGATACTAGACAAAGAGGTCCACTCGATTGGTACCCAGCCCACATGTTGTACGTCTTACGAGCACCGACTCTGGATAGTATCAACCATGCGGGGACCAACGGTGTGCTTGGAACTCATAAAAATGGCATAGTCGTCCTTCCTGGCGCGACCCCATCACGAGAGTGACGACAATCACTCCTGCCACTAGTAATGTGGTTCTTTGCTAGTACCGACCAGAGTAATCAACAAAGCCCCGTCCCATAAAGGGATAACATGGTCGTACTGGTAAGGTTGGGACGGTCGACACATCATTAATCTAATCCCATTTCCGAAACCTTACTCACACAAAACACCGGGTGCATCACGTCACCAAAAGTGACCACCAACTCATCATCACCCTCGGGCATTAGTGGCACCCGACGGGGTTTTCATAAACCTTTGACTTAACTCATCATCATGCTCATGCAATGGTCTCTAACTCTACTAGTCAACATGACAGTAGCATGATCCTCATAGATGGTAGGGTCAAGCTCATCATACTTGTGCTCTGAGGAGCCATATGTATAACATCACCATCATGCAAGTGCTTCGAAGAAGCCTTCGGTACCATCACACCAATGATGAACCGGCACTATGATCACATGCAACGGAAAAGTACTTGCTATTCTAGCATGCATCAATTTATATGCTCAAGTCATGGTCAAAGGGCTTCTTGCCTTGGTCAGCTAGGTATCCGGGGTCTTCGAGGTCTTCCGCTCTGAATCCTTCGTCACTCGGTAGTTCAATCGTCGAGATTAGAGTAAATAAGAAATAGCTCACACAAAAACAGATCACAAATCACTTTTAAAAATGTTGCAAAACTTGGTTAAATTCAGGTTGTTAATTTGAAAAATATATTCTCTTAGTTTTTACTAGTTATGCATTTTTTATAATTACTAAACAGGGGCAAACTATTGCCTTTAATGCCTTTATATTATTATAAAACAGATTCTGGTTTTGAAAAATGTCAACAATGGCAAAATCAAATACTACTCATTTTTAGAAAAATATCAGTGGAAGCATTATATTTTTCCATTGGGTAGTTATTTTTACAAAAATCATTTTACTCTCTGTTTTAAAAATAAAAGAAAAAGGCCAAAGCCTGGCCTGGGAAGCAGACCGGCCCAGCCAGCCAGCAGGCTGCCAAAGCGTGCGCGCCAGGTTTGAACCTGACGTGCGGGCTCCTGGGGTCAGTGGCTATGGCTGCGCGCGGGGCGGCTCCATGACGCCGACAAGTGGAGCCCACCTTTCGGGTTCTTCCCCTACCTCCGGCCAGGGAGGAGGAGATGAACTCCGGCGAGGCTACCGTCGTCCTTGGGTCTAGCTAAGGGAAGGAATGGGTTCAGCGTGCCTCCGCCTACCTGCAGGTGGTCGGGACAGCGCCGGAGAGGCTCGGAGGTGTCGGCGATCAGGTGGCCATGGCGGAGGGGTTTCGGGACGTGGTTGAACTGGTAGCTAGGGGCACGGAATCGCTCGGGGTAGTTGGGGGAAACGTTCCTGGTGTCTAGGGGAGTGCTCTGGTGGGTCGAGTGTCGCAGGAGCCGGCGTGTAGCCGGAGATCGACCGGAGCTCCGAGGCGGAGGGGCCTCGGTCGATCTCGAGCACCGGGGCTCTGCGAGCTTGATTGGGTGGCTAGGGAGGAGCTAGTGGTCGTGCAGAGGCTGCTGGAGGGGTGCTGAGGCGCAGGGGAGGCCTATTTATAGGCTCGCGATGGTGAGCCGACTCGGTGCGCCGGTGACTCACCGTGGCGCGCGTGCGTGCGCAGTGAGGAGCTGGCTCCGAAACCACGGTCTCCGTACGTGGTTTGGGACGCTCTGAAGCATCGGCCGCAGAGGGAGAAGGCGTGGGGTCGAGCTGCAGCGTGTGTGCATGCTCGGCCGAGTCAAGTGCATGCGGGCACGCGTCGCCCGAGCTCTAGCGCGGGAGAGGAGGGTCCCTGGAGGCTCCTTTACATAGAGGGGTTGTCGGGGGAGGTCTTGGACACTTCGGGGGAGGTTGGAACCGGCCGGGAGCATCGTCCCCTTCTCGGTGGCTCCCTGTAGCGCATCGAGAGCGCAGTTTTGGCATGCCACGGCATGTTGGCTTGCTCTGGGCACTTTAGACGTGTCCCTCATGTCCTGGGTGTTGCTGGGAGTGTTTCTAGCCGTTGTGTGCTAGTGAGAGCACTGGCTGGTCAAGGGGGACAGGTTTCACTAGTGCTGTCAGCCCTGATCTGTGGCAAAAATTGGGTTCTTGTCACTTGTCCTTTGAACTAGGGAGGGACCAGTTGACTGGGTGTTTAGGTTGATCTGAGGCACTAATACACCAAGTTTGAGGCTTTGACATTAGGTAAAACAGTGGCTAGGTAGGTTTTTACGTTCCTGTCAGAAGGTGTTCGACAGTGGTTTGGAGTGCTTCCACTCCACTACTAGAACTACAACTTAACATGTTTGGTCTTGGGCTTAAAGTAGGGGTTTCCACCAATTTTGAGCTCCATTGAACAAGTTTAGCTTTGTAAACTTAAAAATGCATCAAAGTGGCCAGATCTATCCTCTCCAAAGGGAGTGTGACTAAACAGAGTCTGGCAAATCTCATTTTCGGTGTGGAGTCCTCATTTGAGGTGCCAAACACCCGTGCAAAGTTTCAGCCCCATTGGACAAACTTTTCTATGTAGAGTTGTTCCAACTCTATTCTGGACAGAGAGGGTTTTAGGCTCATTTGGTGACCTTCCTCACCTTGGATCAAGGTGAGATTTTATGTGGGCACCAAATATGGCTTGGGGAGGCTCCTGTAAATTAGTGGGATTTTATTGAGAGTATTTCCTTTGGAAATCTCTAAAAAGGTTAAAACAGACAGGAATGGTTTTCAGGGTTTTATTCAAATAATTATAATATAAAATAGGGTTGAAAATCTTATATATGGAAAATATATGTCCTTCTGAGTTTCCATGAGTTTACTCAGAAGTTTTTGAGGCACAGAAGCATTTTTCCTTGTGGGAATATCATTCCTCACCTTAGAAACAGACATGTATGTAAAATAGAAAAATAATGTTTTAAATCAATAAATAATGTTTTTGGTAAATAATAATAGTATTTGAGTTCAGATCACCAAGTTTGGTTGGGAGTGCTACTAGGCATCATGAGCTAGTAGTGTAACCCAAGCAAGGTAGAGGTGATGTGGTGTCAAAGAGAAGAGTTTTGGAGATTCATTTAAAAATAAATAAATTTGTCATGGGTTTTGGATCAACAAGCAAACAAGCATACACTCATACAAGACATTCATAGCATTCACAGCATCATTAGAAAAAGTTTTAGCAAGCTCTGATTTTTGCAACTTAAAACATTGGTGGTGAAAAACAGGGTGTGACAGACCTATCCCTCTTACAAGAATCTCGTCCCCGAGATTCCTAAGCTAGGCGTTAAATAGCTCTGGAAATTCTGATCTGAGATAGTCTTCATGTTCCCATGTTGCTTCTCCTTCGGTATGGTTGCTCCACTGAACCTTGAAATACTTGATGGTGCGGCTTCTAGTGCAACGCTTTGCTTCATCCAGAATGCGAATCGGCTTCTCACGGTAGGTAAGGTCTGGTTGAAGGTCAACAGCCTGGTGGTCAATGTCCTTGCAAGGATCGGAACGGTTCGGCACTTGTAAGCACTTCCAGAGATGTGACACGTGGAACACGTTTGCACACCCGAAAGTTCTTGGGGTAGCTCCAACTGATAAGCCACTTCCCCGCGCCTTGCCGTGATCTTGAAGGGTCCAATAAACCTTGGGGCTAGCTTCCCCTTGACGTGGAATCGCTTGGTTCCCTTGAGTGGCATAATGCGCAGGTACACCTGGTCTCCAGGAACAAACTCCACATCCTTGCGGTGGGAGTCCGCATAGCTCTTTTGTCGGGACTTTGTTGCCTTCAGGTTTTCTTGGACAAGCTGCACCTTATTTTCCGCTTCCTGCAGCGCTTCTGGCCCAAAAACTAGTCCTTCTCCGGTTTCGGACCAATTGAGTGGGGTGCGGCACTTTCGCCCATATAGCACCTCGAATGGGGCCATTTGAAGACTGGACTGATAGTTGTTGTTGTATGAGAACTCAGCAAACGGCACACAGTCTTCCCATTTGGCACCATGAGCCAAGGCACATGCGCAGAGCATGTCCTCGAGTATCTGGTTTACCCTATCGGTCTGTCCGCCCGTCTGTGGGTGGAAAGCCGTGCTGAAAGAGAGCTTGGTTCCGAGAGCTTCTCGAAACTTCTTCCAAAATCTTGAGGTGAACTGCGTGCCGCGGTCGGACACGATCTCCTTAGGAACTCCATGGAGGCTAACGATGCGCTCAATGTAGAGGGTAGCCAACTTGCCGCCCCCGTAGGTGGTGTTGACTGGAATGAAATGAGACACCTTAGTTAAGTGGTCGACGATGACCCATATGGAGTCATGACCCCTGCTTGATCGGGGTAGTCCGATGATGAAGTCAATGCCGACCTTATCCCATTTCCATTCTGGCACTTGGAGAGGTTGTAGCAGCCAAGCAGGTCGCTGATGCTCAACTTTGACTCGCTGGCATACATCGCACTTAGCCACGTAGGAGCCTATCTCTCTCTTCATGCCATGCCACCAGAATCGTTCTCGGAGGTCTTGATACATCTTGGTACCACCGGGATGGATGGAGTATGGCGTGTCATGAGACTCTTGCAGGATCAAGTCCTTGAGTTCGGCCTTGTTGGGCACGCATAAGAGTTTCCCGTACCACACCACTCCTTGATCATCAATCGAGAACCCTGGGGCCTTGCCTTCCTGTATCTTCCTCTTGAGGCCTTCAATACTCTTGTGTCCCTTCTGGGCTTCCTTGATATCATCAGCCAGAGTTGGTTTGACTTCTAGGTTGGCCATGTATCCTGGTTCGACTAACTCCAGCCCGAAGCTTTCCATCTCTTCATACAAGGCGGGAAACCTTTCCTTGAGCATGACGTTCAAGGTGCCAGCCTTCCGGCTTAAAGCATCGGCTACCACATTTTCCTTACCGGGGTGGTACTGAATGCTGAGGTCGTAATCCTTGATTAACTCAAGCCATCTTCGTTGCCTCATATTCATCTCCCTTTGGGTGAAGATATATTTCAGACTCTTGTGGTCCATGTATATCTCACATCGCTTCCCGAGAAGGTAATGTCGCCATGTCTTCAAGGCATGAACTACGGTTTCTAACTCGAGATCATGGGTGGCGTAGTTCTCCTCATGCGGACGCAGTTGCCGTGACAAGTATGCCACGACTCTGTCATCTTGCATTAAGACTCCACCGAGTCCGGTTCCGGAGGCATCACAGTAAATCACAAACTCTTTGTTGATGTCCGGGGTAGCTAGTACCGGGGCGGTAGTCAGTCTTTTCTTCAACTCTTGGAAACTCGCTTCACACGCCGGTGTCCACTCGAACTTCCGGCCTTTCTTCAAAAGCTGAGTCATAGGTCGAGCGATGCTGGAGAATCCCTCTACGAACTTGCGGTAGTATCCCGCGAGCCCGAGGAAACTCCTGACATCCTTCACGTCTCTCGGCGATTCCCAGTTGGTCACTGTGCTAATCTTGGATGGATCTACTGCCCATCCGCTTGGCGTCATGATATGACCCAAAAATGCAACTTCGTTCAGCCACAATTGGCACTTGCTGAACTTGGGATACAGTTGGTGCTCGCGAAGCTTTCCCAGAACTAACCTCAAGTGTTGCTCATGCTCTTCTTCGGATTTTGAGAAGATTAATATGTCATCGATGAATACGATGACAAACTTATCCAAATACTCCATGAAGACCTTGTTCATGAGGTACATGAAGTAAGCTAGGGCATTTGTCAATCCAAAGGGCATGACAGTGCATTCGTAGAGACCTTATCGGGTCACGAATGCAGTCTTGGGTATGTCCTCGGGTCGAATCTTCAAGTGGTAATATCCGGATCGGAGATCGATCTTGGAGAATACCTTAGCTCCATTTAACTGGTCAAACAGGTCTTCTATCTTGGGGAGTGGGTACTTGTTCTTGATTGTGAATTCGTTGAGAGAACGGTAATCGACGCAGAGTCGAATGGTACCATCCTTCTTTGATACAAACAGAACTGGTGATCCCCAAGGTGATGCACTCGGACGAATGAACCCTTTCCTGAGTTGCTCATCCAGCTGCTTCTTCAGCTCTGCTAGCTCTTTGGATCCATCCTGTAAGGCTTCTTATATATAGGCCTTGACCCGGGCATGAGCTCGATGATGAACTCGATGTCTCGGTCAGGATGCATTCCAGGTAGCTCGTCAGGGAAGACGTCCGGGTACTCACAAACTACAGGCACTTGGTCGAGCTCTACCTCGGATAGGCTGTTGATTCGAGGTACTTGAGCTGATACCGGCTCAGAGACATACTTGACCTTGACCCCTTGGTCGTTGTCATGTAATGGCCCTATTGGCACAGTCCAAGAGACTCTGGTGCTTGGCCAGCCAATCCATGCCGAGAATTACTTCTAATCCTTGTGACTTAAGCACAATGAGGTCTGCCAAGAAGCTCGTCCCATTGATAACTATCTCGACCCTTCTACACCCTAGATTGGTCCTCAACACTGCTCCCTGGGTTTGAATTGCCATCTACCTGCGAAGCAGAGTGGGTTTGAAACCAAACTTCTCCGCAAACCTTTGAGTAACAAAAGAATGCGAAGCACCACAATCAAACAACACTATAGCTGGGGTGGAGTTGACGAGGAACATACCCAGAATGCAGTCCGGGTCTTCCTGCGCCTCTTCGGCAATGATGTGGTTGATCCGCCCCCTATTGTTGAACTGCTGGTTGCGGGGAAGTTGGTTTCTTCCTGGTGCTCCTTGACCTGGGTTGGGTGCATTCGGACGCGGTGCATCGGGCTTCTTGTTGGGACACTGCCTGGAATAGTGTCCGGTTTGACCACACCCAAAACAGGTGACCTGACCCGGAGGGTTGGTCTTGACTCCACTGTTATTCGGCGGGTTGGAAACTCGCTTGGTGTTGACTTGAGGCTGATAATTCTGACGGAATACCGGGGTCTTGTACTGCTGCTGCTGATAGTTGGGCCTCGCAGGTGCTGACTGCCATGGTCTTGGTCTTGCATTAGTGGGTCCTCAACTTCCTATCATCTTGTGCTTGCGGGTGTCATCCATTGCACGGCGCTTGTCTTCTAGCATAAGTGCCTTGTTAACCAGGTCGCTGAAGGTCTTGCAGTCGCAAACTACCAGCTGGTATTGCAGGGACAGCTGCAACCCTTCCATGAAGCGTTCCACCTTAGCGGCCTTAGTGTTAACATCCTCAGGGGCATACCTCGACAAGAGGTTAAACTTCTGTAGATATTCCTTAACGGTTCCACTGACCTGCCTCAAGGCTCGGAATTCCCGCTTCTTGATGGTCATCATTCCTCGCGGAATATGAGCCGCGCGGAATCCTTCCTTGAACATTGCCCAAGTGATGACTTGCCTAGCTCGCATGATCTGGAAACCATCCCACCAAGCCCTGGTGGTGCCTCCGAGACAGTGAGAAGCATAAAGGACCTTCTCACGTTCATCAGTGCACTTGACCAGCGCAAGGAGGTCTTCAATAGTGCGAATCCAGTCATTGACATCCAATGGTTCAGTCGTCTCTATGAATATGGGAGGCATAGTCCGCATAAACTCGGAGAGAGTAGAGCGGCCATTGCCATTCCCGTTCTGTGGCGGGTTGTTCACTAGGACTTGAGCCAGCTACTGAATAGCGGCATTGTTGGCTTGGCGCTCCTCGCAAAGAGCCTGAAGGAACTGAGCCATAGTCAAGTTCTCGGGAGGAGGTGGCGGAGGAATATTGCCAGGCTGCTCATGGTGATCTCCAGTGTGAGCTTCTCCTTCGGTTCCCTGCGGCTGACCTGAGGAGGCGGCACCGGGGTTGCCGAAGGTGCTGTTGCGGGTTGCGTTTACCATCCTGTCATGGAAACAGACAGGTCAAAAATCCACCTTGCTTGAAACCACAAGGGTTTGCTCTAGTAAGAGGGGGGTCCAAATGTGCGCTAGTGCGAGTTTTTAAAACAGAAGTCCTGAAAACGGAATTTGCATTCATTGAAAACAAGTGACGTAGTCGCGTATAGGCTGCCTAAGGCAGAATGCGGCTTACATCATACACACTCATAATTTGAAAGATCAGATACATGGATACCCTACGCTCACGGGTACTCCTAGTTGCCTACGCTAAAATCCTACGCGGCAGACTGCTCGGTCTCATAGGTGGGTTCGGCAGGATCTTCATCTCGATGTCTTCTTCCTTCAAAGGAGTGGAAGAAAGAAGCAGTACATCACGGCATCTCTTAGGTGAGGCGGCGAAGAGCTCAGTATACTCTTCCGTTGTCAGGCGGCGACTCTGAAGAAGGACAGCCCGGATTGGTAGCACACCACCCCTGGTAGCAACACCGGTCCTTCCTTCACGTGCGCCTGCTTTCTTCACCTTGCGATTCTTCATCTTCTCGGTGTGAATTAGGCCCTTGACTTGGTGCAGTTCTTGGCGAAGCTTCATTGATTCCTTAACCAGAAGGTTCGTCAGGGTGTCGGATGAGAGACTGAAGTAGGTCTGAAACCTTAATGGCATCCCGTCCTCAGACGATGGGGTGAGCGTCCAACTCCCGTCCACTCCTTCCTTAACAAAATGTAGGTGACGAGTAGTGAGCTCATCAGCCATCTCAGGGAGGATATCGCGGAGATGCACGAGCGCCTCTCATGCGGCTGTCTCCACTACCAGCATCAGGTCCCCCATTTGTGGTCCTTCAAAGAACCAACTAGATGTGGAGTCGTTAGCCTTCACTATCACGTCCACGTGATATTCCTTGGTGTCGGCGTTGACCCAATGCTCGTGGTAGAGGAAGATGGGCGTGCGGCGTACGTGGCACTTCTCGAGACTATCCACCAGGAGTAGGGGAAAGCCGGTCTCCATAAGCGTCTCAGGTACGGCGGCCATCCACAAGATATAGGAGAGAGAGAGAATCAGAAGATTCTAGGTGCAAAATCTTAAGTGTAAGGCTGGTGTACTAATCGTTTTTGGCTAACATCCATGCTACCTAAGGCTTCCTATAGTCAGGATGGCTCTGATACTAGTTCTGTGGGGACCCCGACTAGTAAGTCGAGATCGCCGTGCCCAGTGATCCCAAGGATCAATGCTCACTGAACACATATACTGAATAATAGAGTCTTACATCCAAATACCGAATATTACATCAAATGACCGAAGGGTCAGGTTCGCAAGCAGGGCCTAAGGCCTATTAAAACGGGTACAATGGGTAGGGGAAACTCAAAAGGGCTAAGCGGGTGCCCATGCCATCAAGCCTACACCGACAGGCATTCTGACTTGGAAGCGTCCTAGATCGCAGGTCCGTCTCCGAAGAAGTTCTCATTTCCAAACTCCGGTCCTTCCATGTCTGGTCAATAATATAACCAGTGGCAAGTCAATGAGTACTTTGAATGTACTCGCAAACAACCCATGATATGAGTAAAGAGAGTGAAGTACAACAATAACATGCAGCTTTGATGATATGCAACTTGGTGGGATGATCATGTATATGCATCAAACTAAAGAATTACTCTTGAAGAACAGGTTACAAATATCAACATATCAGCTAAGGGCTGAACCATCCGGGTTCACCCTTTATGCCAAGTCATCGAACTTGGTCATAACCTCAATGTATCAGCTGAGGGCTAAACCACCCGGGTTCACCCTTTATGCCAAGTCACCGAACTTGGTCATATTATTATTATTATCCATAACAACACCTTTTTAACACCACACACACACACTCACACTTGGTTTATGCAGAAACGCTGGACGTAGTTTAAGCAGGATTACCCAACTGCCCTTGATCGTGGACACGGCTATTCGAATAGTTTGACACTCTGCAGAGGTAGTACGCTGGACCCACGAGATCTAGGAAACTTCTGTGTCATTCACGACTCGCGATATATCACATATACCCAAGGTAAGTAACTGGTCATTATCTTTCCCCTGACGGTACTAGACAAAGAGGTCCACTCGATTGGTACCCAGCCCACATGTTGTACGTCTTACGAGCACCGACTCTGGACAGTATCAACCATGCGGGGACCAACGGTGTGCTTGGAACTCATAAAAATGGCATAGTCGCCCTTCCTGGCGCGACCCCATCATGAGAGTGACGACAATCACTCCCGCCACTAGTAATGTGGTTCTTTGCTAGTACCGACCAGAGTAATCAGCAAAGCCCCATCCCATAAAGGGGTAACATGGTCGTACTGGTAAGGTTGGGAAGGTCGACACATCATAAATCTAATCCCATTTCCGAAACGTTACTCACACAAAACAGCGGGTGCATCACTTCACCAAAAGTGACCACCAACTCATCATCACCCTCGGGCATTATTGGCACCCGACGGGGTTTTCATAAACCTTTGATTTAACTCATCATCATGCTCATGCAAGGGTTCTCTAACTCTACTAGTCAACATGACAGTAGCATGATCCTCATAGATGGTACGGTCAAGCTCATCATACTTGTGCTCCGAGGAGCCATATGTATAACATCACCATCATGCAAGTGCTTCGAAGAAGCCTTCGGTACCATCACACCAATGATGAACCGGCACTATGATCACATGCAACGGAAAAGTACTTGCTATTCTAGCATGCATCAATTTATATGATCAAGTCATGGTCAAAGGGATTCTTGCCTTTGTCAGCTAGGTATCCGGGGTCTTCGAGGTCTTCCGCTCTGAATCCTTCGTCACTCGGTAGTTCTATCGTCGAGAATAGAGTAAATAAGAAATAGCTCACACAAAAACAGATCACAAATCACTTTTAAAAATGTTGCAAAACTTGGTTAAATTCAGGTTGTTAGTTTCAAAAATATCTTCTCTTAGTTTTTACTACCTAAGCATTTTTAATAATTACTAAACAGGGGCAAACTATTGCCTTTAATGCCTTTATATTATTATCGAACATATTCTGTTTTTGAAAAATGTCAACAATGGAAGAATCAAATACTACTCATTTTTAGAAAAATATCAGTGGAAGAAATATATTTTTCCACTTGGTTGATATATTTACAAAAATCATTTTAGTCTATGTTTTAAAAATAAAAGAAAAAGGCCAAAGCTTGGCCTGGGAAGCAGGCCGGCCCAGCCAACGAGCAGGCTGCCAGGCGCGCGCGCCAGGTTTGAACCTGACGTGCGGGCCCCTGGGTCAGTGGCTGTGGGTGCGCGCGGGGCGGCTCCAGGACGCCGACAGGTGGAACCCACCTGTCGGGTTCTTCCCCTACCTCCGGCCAGGGACGAGGAGATGAACTCCGGCGAGGCTACCGTCGTCCTTGGGCCTAGCTAAGGGAAGGAATGGGTTCAGCGTGCCTCCGCCTACCTGCAGGTGGTCGGGACAGCGCCGAAGAGGCTGGGAGTTGCCGGCGACGAGGTGGCCATGGCGGAGGGGTTTCGGGACGTGGTTGAACTAGTAGCTAGGGGCACGGAATCGCTCGGGGCAGTTGGGGGAAAGGTTCCTGGTGTCGAGGGGAGTGCTCTAGTGGGTCGAGTGTCGCAGGAGCCGGCGTGTAGCCAGAGATCGACATGAGCTCCAAGGCGGAGGGGCCTCGGTCAATCTCGAGCACCGGGACTCTGCGAGCTTGATTGGGTGGCTAGGGAGGAGCTAGTGGTCGTGCAGAGGCTGCTGGAGGGGTGCTGAGGCACCGGGGAGGCCTATTTATAGGCTCGCGACGGTGAGCCGACTTGGTGCGTCGGTGACTCACCGTGGCGCGCGTGCGTGCACAGTGAGGAGCTGGCTGCGAAACCACAGTCTACGGACGTGGTTTGGGACGCTCTGAAGCATCGGCCGCAGAGGGAGAAGGCGTGGGGTCGAGCTGCAGCATCTGTGCATGCTCGGCCGAGTCAAGTGTGCGCGGGCACGCGTCGCCTGAGATCTAGCGCGGGAGAGGAGGGTCCCTGACGGCTGCTTTACACACAGGGGTTGTCGGGGGAGCTCTTGGACACTTCGGGGGAGGTTGGAACCGGCCGGGAGCGTCGTCCCCTTCTCGGTGGCTCCCTGTAGCGCGTCCAGAGCGTAGTTTTGGCATGCCACGGCATGCTGGCGCGCTCTGGGGCACTTTAGACGTGTCCCTCATGTCATGGGTGTTGCTGGGAGTGTTTCTAGCCGTTGTGTGCTAGTGAGAGCACTGGCTGGTCAAGGGGGACAGGTTTCACTAGTGCTGTCAGCCCTGATCTGTGGCACAAATTGGGGTTCTTGTCACTTGTGCTTTGAACTAGGGAGGGGCCAGTTGACTGGGTGTTTAGGTTGATCTGAGGCACTAATACACCAAGTTTGAGGCTTTGACATTGGGTAAAACAGTGGCTAGGTAGGTTTTTACATTCATGTCAGAAGGTGTTCGACAGTGGTTTGGAGTGCTTCCACTCCACTACTAGAACTACAACTTAACATGTTTGGTCTTGGGCTTAAAGTAGGGGTTTCCACCAATTTTGAGCTCCATTGAACAAGTTTAGCTTTGTAAACTTAAAAATGCATCAAAGTGGCCATATCTGTCCTCTCCAAAGGGAGTGTGACTAAACAGAGTCTTGCAAATCTCATTTTTGGTGTGGAGTCCTCATTTGAGGTGCCAAACACCCGTGCAAAGTTTCAGCCCCATTGGACAAACTTTTCTATGTACAGTTGTTCCAACTCTATTCTGGACAGAGAGGGTTTTAGGCTCATTTGGTGACCTTGCTCACCTTGGATCAAGGTGAGATTTTATGTGGGCACCAAATATGGATTGGGGAGGCTCCTGTAATTTAATGGGATTTTATTGAGAGTATTTCCTTTGGAAATCTCTAAAAAGGTTAAAACAGACAGGAATGGTTTTCAGGGTTTTATTAAATAATTATAATATAAAATAGGGTTGAAAATCTTATATATGGAAAATATATGTCCTTCTGAGTTTCCATGAGTTTACTCGGAATTTTTTGAGGCACAGAAGCATTTTTCCTTGTGGGAATATCATTCCTGACCTTAGAAACAGACATGTATTTAAAATAGAAAAATAATGTTTTAAATCATTAAATAATGTTTTTGGTAAATAATAATAGTATTTGAGTTCAGATCACCAACTTTGGTTGGGAGTGCTACTAGGCATCATGAGCTAGTAGTGTAACCCAAGCAAGGTAGAGGTGATTTGGTGTCAAAGAGAAGAGTTTTGGAAATTCATTTAAAAATAAATAAATTTATCATGGGTTTTGGATCAACAAGCATACACTCATACAAGGCATTCATAGCATTCACAGCATCATTAGAAAAGGTTTTAACAAGCTTTGATTTTTGCAACTTAAAGCATTGGTGGTGAAAAACAGGCTGTGACAATCACTAACTTCAACACAAGTATTTCAAGATCCACAACACCTTACTAATATAACTTCAATATTACCATAACCATAACTCAAAACTAGTTGAGATGAATCAAACTTCTCTAACTATTCAATGCACATGAAGGTGGAAGTTTTCGTATCCCTTTGAATAACTACCCCTTTTGAGACTACTTTCATAGCATAGATCAACTACCAAGCCACGCACCGCCGTGCTCTAAAAGATATAAGTGAAGCACATAGTGCAAAATCAACTAACTCAAAGAAGCACATGTGAGCTGAATTGTCTAACCAAAAGATATAAGTGAAGCTCGACAAAATCACGGTGAGTGCATGTCTCTCTCTCTAGGTGTGCAGCAAGAATGATTGTGACACAACAAAAATAAAAGACTCCTACGATACAAGCCGCTCCAAGCAAAACACATAACATGTGGTGACTAAAAATATAGCCCCAAGTAACGTTACCGATGGATTGAAGACGAAAGAGGGGATGCCTTCTCGGGACATCCCCAAGCTTAGGCTTTTATGGCATCCTTGAATCAACTTGGGGTGCCTTGGGCATCCCCAAGCTTGAGCTCTTGTCACTCTTTATCATTTTGTCCATAAGAACGTCACCCAAAACTTCAAAACTTCACAACACGAAACTTAAACAGAAACTCGTGATAACATTAGTATAAGAAAGCAAACCACCACGTCCTTAGGTACTGTAGGAAACTTAAATTCTACTTATGTTTATGTTGGGTTACTGTATTTTCAATCTTTCATGGCTAATACCCTCCGATACTATCCATAATTTCATCAAAATAAGCAACCAACTCAATAAAAACAGAATATGTTAACAGCAGACCAGTCTGTAGCAATCTGTATACTTAGTATACTTATTCTACTTCAAAAATTCTGAAAACTTATGGAAGTATGAAGAATTTTCGTATCAATCAGAATCAAAAAGAATCAACTCAAAAGCTCTTACAGAAACAAAATGAAAATTCTTTTCGTGAGCAGAAAGTTTCTGTCTTTTCCAGCATGACCAAACGATCATCCCCAAGACTAATCATAACGGTTTTGCTTGGCACAAACGCAAAAAGAAACACAAAAAACACAAACATAAAAGAATTGTGAAAGTGTGGAAAACACAAAACAGAAAGAAAATGGATAGATTCGTTGGGTTGCCTCTCAACAAGCGATATTGTTTAACGTCCTTAGCTAGGCAAAAGGTGATGGAATCACGTATAGTCATCCTTGGTGCTCAAACCATAAGTAGCGTGATCATTTATCATCTTAAGATCTTCATCCTTATTGGATGACTCACCACTAGCTTTAGGAAAAAAAATAGACTTGACGGTCGTTTTGAGAGTGAGATTTGGAGTATTTTGCATAGCGGCAAAAGCGGAACCCAAGTTGGTTATCACATCTTCTAGTTTGCCAATTCTAGAGGAATCATTAACTATAGGTTCCTTCTCCCTTAAATTTCTCAAGACCATTCCCACTTTGGATCCGTACTGAGTAATTTGATTATGGATCTTTATATCCAAACCCTCAATAAGTTCAATTGTGGCAATTTTGTTTTCAATAGCGTCAAGCCTTTGCATCACGTGTTCCAAGGTCAAGGTGGTTCTATTAACCATGAGCGGGGGTGAGCCTACCAAATTCATGATAGCTCCATAGGAGTCAACAGTATGGCTCCCCAAAAAATTCCCGCCTACGATGGTATCAAGGATATACCTATTCCAAGGAGAGATTCCAACATAAAAACTGCGAAGAAGAACGGTAGTGGATTGCTTACGAGTAAATCTACTTTGAGCATTGCAAATCTTGTGCCAAGCGTCCTTTAAATTTTCTTCCTCATTCTGCCTGAAATTGAGAACTTCGTTCTTAGGGGTATCGTTCGGAGTAGTGGGTCTAGCCATTGATGGACTATCCCACACACAAACGAGCAGGAGGTAAGCGGGCAAAAGAGAACGACGAAAAGGCAAAAAGGGAAAATGGCAAAGTAGAAAGGAAAAAAAGGCAAAAGGAAATGGCAAAGGAGAAAGGCAAAAGAAAACGGAAAATGTGAAGTGGGGGAGAGGAAAACAAGAGGCAAGTGGCAAAAAAGGTAAATGCACGAGATGAGTTTGTGACACCTACTTGGATAGATCTCCTCCCCGCACCAGAAATCAGCACGTTGACGAGAGACTATTCTTGACTTGATCCTCCCCGGCAACGGCGACAGAAATCCTTCTACTACTACGACAACAGACCTTCCCTAGTGCGGCGCCAGGAATCCTGCTGCTACGGCTACGCCTTTAGGGACTTCCTTGGAAAATATGCAAAGGATTTCCCCGCGGCCTTGGATCCTTGCGTTGGTGTTCCCTTTAAGAGGAAAGGGTGATGTAGCACAGCGGCGGTAAGTATTTCCCTCAGTTTTGAGAACCAAGGTATCGAACCAATGGAAGATCTGTCAAGTTACAAGTACATGCACAAACACAAAGAGCTTGCACCGAACGCTACGAAGGGGTTGATAATCCTTTATAGATTGTTTGCAAAGTGAGAACTGAAAGCAACAAAGTAAACAAGCAAAGTAAAAGTGAAAGTGGAAACGATAGTTGTGAATAGACCCGAGGGGCGTAGTGTTCACTAGTGGCTTCTCTCATGAAAGCAAGTAGACGGTGGGTGAACGAATTACTGCAGAGCAATTGATAGAACCACGCAAAGTCGTGACGTTATCTAAGGCAATGATTATATCTATAGGCATCACGTCCCAAACAAGTAGACCGATACTTTCTACATCTACTACTATTAATCCACACGTCGACCGCTATCCAGCATGCATCTAGTGTATTAAGTCCAAAAGAACAGAGTAACGCCTTAAGCAAGATGACATGATGTAGATGGACAATCTCATATCTACGATAAAAGCCCATCTTGTTACCCTTGATGGCAACAACATGATTCGTGCCTTGCTGCCCCTTCTGTCACTCGGAAAGGTCACCACACGGTATGAACCCAAAACCAAGCACTTCTCCCATTGCAAGAATCATAGATCTAGTTGGCCAAACAAAACCCAAGACTCGGAGAGACTTACAAGGATATCAAATCATGCATATAAGAAATCAGCAAAGACTCAAATATAATTCATAGATAATCTGATCACAAATCGACAATTCATCGGATCTCGACAAACACACCGCCAAAGAGGATTACATCGGATAGATCTCCATGAAGATCATGGAGAACTTTGTATTGAAGATCCAAGAGAGAGAAGAAGCCATCTAGCTACTAACTACGGACCCGTAGGTCTGAAGTGGACTACTCACGAGTCATTGGAGAGGCGACGATGTTGATGTAGAAGCCCTCCAACTCCAAAGTCGCCTCCTGTAAGGCACCGGGAAGGGTCTCCAGATGAGATCTCGCGGAAACGGAAGCTTGCGGCGGCGGAAAAGTGTTTTCGTGGATGCCCTGTTTTTTTCTGGATTTTAGGGAATTTATAGGCCAAAGACCTAGGGCAGGGGAGTGCCAGGGGGCCACAAGCTTGGTTGCCGCGGCCTCCCCCTGGTCGCGGCAACAGGGCTTGTGGGCCCCCTGTGGGCCCACTGCCTTGCCCCTCAAGCCTCCCGATCTTCTTCCGTTCTGGAAAAATTTATTTCATGGATTTTATTCCGTTTGGACTCCGTTCCAAAATCAGATCTGAAAAGAGTCAAAAACTTAGAAAAAACAGGAACTGGCGCTTGGCACTGAATTAATAAGTTAGTCCCAATAAAGATAAAAAAGGTCAACAAAACATCCAAAGATGACAAGATAACAGCGTGAAACCATCAAAAATTATAGATACGTTTGAGACGTATCAATAATGCACAGGCTAATCAGACAATGCTAAAAATAAAAGCAAAGATACCCGTGGTAATAAGAAATTATAACCTATTTAAGTAAAATAGAAAAGGAATTTTAGGAGCAACTAAATATTTACAAAACAACATTAAGTTGAGTTGTTTTGTGAATATTTGCACCCTTACAACATAGTTTCAGAACAACAAAATCACATCTTCATATCCACCACAAAATATCCTAAACCATGGGCATTTTTAAAACAGAGAAGGAACAAGTAATTATTGGCTTGAGAGAAAATAGAGAAAGGGGAAGTTTTATAAAACCTAGAGAAAACCACATGCTACCTACTAACACATACTCCACTCCACATCACTACATATCATCACATGATATCCACCACAAACATAAGATCACAAGGTACAAACACCAATACATGGAATGAATGGTATGCATGCATGCAAAGGAACACATGACAAGGGAAGCATCACATGAAATAACACATCCATAGGCTCTCATTGCAATGACAAGGTGGACCCACATAGAGAAGCTTCCAAATATGGCAAGTTACACTCTTGGGGCATTAGAGAAACGATTGATGTGGCAGCTGGAGGGTGGCGCCTGCGATCTGCCGAGAATACAAGCGACCCCACGGACGGCCGTGCTCGCTCAGACGTTGTACACTGCCGCAGACCGGTGGTCGTCTGTGGTTGAACTTGCCATGGTGCTGCCGAGTCGAGATCTGGTTCCTGTTGTTGGCGTGGAGGCTCCGACACATGCCCCCTACCTAGCGCGCCAAATGTCAGATTTCGAGCTCCGCAAAACCTCTAAGATTTGAAGTCAGGGGCGCACGCAGAGGCCACTCAACAGATTTGGTTTTCCAGGCTCGTCACTCGTTGGGAAAGACTAAGAACTCACGCGATGGTGAGGAGACCAGGAACATGGAGGTTTACCCAGGGTCGGGCCGCTATGAAGCGTAAAACCCTACTCCTGCTTTGGTGGATTGCCTCTCGCAGAGGTGGGGGATGAACTAGTACATTGCTCTCGAATCTTCGGAGGCCAAATGGATGGTTAGGTGTGTTGTTCTATCGTGCCAATGACCCCCCCCCCCCCCCCCCCCGCTCTCAAGTATCCTACTCTCTCTATTTATAGCGGAGGCCCGGGTCCTCTTCCCTCATAGTTTCGGAGGGAAGGGATCCCACAGCGGTTAATTTTGAAGGGGAACAGGGAAACATGCTCCCCTGCCCAAAGGTGGTCTTCGCCTGCAAAGCAATTGTCCGCGCCATCACAGACGGGCCCGATGATGATGTTTTCTCTATTGGCGGGCAGCGGAGGCTTTGTTGCACCAGAAGGGAAACCTTTGGAAGATGCCTTTGGAGCCCTTGTACGCTCCCGCCTCCTTTGCACCAAACGGGAAACTGCCCCACTTTGCCATTTAATGCTCGCCTGTCCTTTCCTGGCGTCACCCTCGACTCCGGAGGCTCGGCCTTGCCTCAAAATGTTTGTCGCTTCGGTGGGATCCTAAGGAGGCCTCCTACGGATCTTGATGCCGTTTTCTCCTCGTGAGGCTTTGCCCCTCACAAGGGCCTTGTTGGGCCTGTCGATGCTTAGTCGATGGAGTGGGCCAGCCATGGGCCGCAGACAGGCGAGTCTGGGTACCCCCGTTCCCAGAACGCCGACAAAACTTTCTTGGAATGCGCTGAAAGTTGGTGTGCAGTCTTGGTTTATTGTAGGTAGACCGTGTGCCAAATTTCGTCGCATTTGGAGGTCGATTGATACCACAACCGTTAAACCTATAATTGCACGATAGCCGGTTAAATCATGATCGTTTTCATATATAAAGTTGTTGTCGGGCTGCCCGTATTCCTTCTCATCTCTATCTAGCCTCTCTGCATAGTAAAGCAATCCGCTTAGAACCTAGTCCGAAACTCCCTCCGACCCGAACCCAGTGGTCGTGACTGTTGGGTCGGAATCAACCCGTATTACCCCAAACCATCACCGGTTTTTCAATTGGACCCCTTAACCTATTTATCCTCAACCGTCTGATTTAGGTTGGAGGATCCAAACCTAACCAACCTGTTATTTATATATGAAATGTGTGTAGACCCTACGCCCAACATATCCCGTTCATCAAGGATTTTTTTTCACTCTTTTAAGCCATAAGATGTAAATATTTCACAGAATGAACTCGATCTGAAAGTATTTCCGGATCTGACCCTTTTAGAAACGCCAGAACCCGTGGCGTTGCTGCTCCACATAGAGACACCAGTCTACCGTGGCATTTCTGGTCCACATTCAAACGCCTGTCTATTTTGCGTTGCAGTTCACATAGAAACGCTAGTAACGTTGGCGTTGCTATCCACAAGAGAAACGCCAATGGCGTTTCAGCGGAGCCAGCTGCTGCCTGTCCAGGACTGTCATGCCCAAGATGCGACCCTATCCTCAATTTGGCACGAAGGCCTCGTCAGGGATAGAAGCGCACCTCGTCGTGTCGCAAGAATGGATATCGTTACAAGTACATGTACTGAAAAGAAGAGATATATATACAGAGTTGGCTTACACTCGCCACAAGCTACATCAGAGTCACATCAGTACATTACATATCATCAAGAGTAAGAGCAGGGTTCGACTACAGAACAACACAAATGAGAAAAGAAGAACGACGTCCATCCTTGCTATCCCAGGCTGCCGGCCTGGAACCCATCCTAGATCGATGAAGAAGAAGAAGAAGAAGCAACTCCAATTGAACAATCAACGCGCTCGCGTCATGTAACCTTTACCTGTACCTGCAACTGGTGTTGTAGTAATCTGTGAGCCACAGGGGACTCAGCAATCTCATTTCCAAAGGTATCAAGACTAGCAAAGCTTAATGGGTGAGGTATGGTTAAGTGGTGAGGTTGCAGCAGCGACTAAGCATACATTTGGTGGCTAACTTACGAGTACAAGAAATAAGAGGGGGGAGATCTACGCATAATGGACGTCACTACAGATGATCAAAAGAATGATCCTGAACACCTACCTACGTCAGACATAACCCCACCGTGTCCTCGATCGGAGAAGGAACTCACAAAAGAGACAGTCACGGTTACGCACACAGTTGGCATGTTTTTAATTAAGTTAACTTCAAGTTATCTAGAACCAGTGTTAAACAAAGCTTCCACGTTGCCACATAACCGCGGGCACGGCTTTCCGAAAGATTTAACCCTGCAGGGGTGCTCCAACTAGTCCATCACAAATTACCACAAGCCGCATAGAAATCCTCAATCACGAAGCTCGCAATCTCGTCGGATTCCCTAGTGGAAAACCTCAACTCTGAGATTACCCAAAGCATCACCGGAATCCCGATGCACAAGATATCTCGTCAAAGGTAAAACTAATCCAGCAAGGCCACCCGACGTGTCGACGATCCCGATAGGAGTCGCGTACCTCGTTCTCAGGACACGGCGGATGAGCTAGATGTCGGGATCTCTAAACCTCCGGGTGACCAGAGGGGCGCCGGACATCGCTCAGGTGGGACCAACACTCATGAGGAGCACTGGCCCGGGGGTTGATTAAATTAGTCCGCGGGTGCCGGCGGGTCCCTATGCATTATTATTAGGTTATTAGGCAAATGTAGTACCAAAGTTGGGCCTTTCCAGACCAGCTTTAATCTAAAACGAATTATCAAGGGGGTCCCCATAACAACCTCGATCGTGTTAGGAGCGCTCATTTATGGAACATAACACCGGTAGCCGGAAACTAAGGGGGCAAAGGTGGAACAAAACACCAGGCTAGAAAAGGCCGAGCCTTCCACCTTTTACCAAGTATATAGGTGCATTAAAATAAATAGCATTTAATATGGTGATATAACAAGGAACCCCTGTTTTCACATGGAAGCAACTGCACCTGCAACTAGCAACGCTAACAACAGGGTTAAGCAAGCAGTAACAAAGCCGATCAGTGGTTTGCTAGGTCAAACAGGTTGGTAATCATGGCATTGTTGAGAGGCTGACTTTAACAGGTGGTAGGCAACGAGACATAAACGGTAGCAACGGTAAAACTAGCATGGCAATGATAGTAATGGTATCTGGGGAAATGATCATCTTGCCTGAGATCCCGCTTGGAAGAAGAACGACTACGTGAAGCAGACGAACCGACGTAGTCGAACGGGTCCTCACATCCGACACGCTTGCGGAACTCTATCGAGACGGGGAAACCGGAAACAAGCATCAACACATGATATTCACCACACGATGCACAACACATATGATGCATGAGTAACTGAAAACATGCAAGTCACGGCAAGACAAATCACACAATCAACCACTACACATTAAGTGAAGTTCAATATGGACGAGTTGCATATTGACGAAACTCCACGGTAATTATTTAGTTCACTCCCGGTTATCTACACGGCAATAATAATGTTGTCAAACATGCAAGAGGTGGAGCGGAAATTAAACTACCTATCTAGGCATTTTAAATGAGGTCGGAAATGATATATAGCATCTCCGAGACGACCTCACATGTTAAATTACAATTCTGTCCAGATCTGAACTTGTGCACTTAATTGGTTGTTAAACAGCAAAACAAATAGGTTCACGTGATTCTATGCGTCAAGGCAAGCAATCTACACGTAAAGAACATCTCCAACGGAGCTACGGAACAAAAGATACAAGCACCGCAAGTTATGATGGCATGAATGCAAAATGTGTGCAACGGCGGCTACGAGCACTTCAAAACAAACGAACAGAAAGAGAAAATGAAACTACACGAGATTCTAAGCAAGTTTCATGTAGGACACGATCAAATCGGAGCTACGGTTTGAAAACTACAAGCAAAACAAGAAAACACTACAAGCTGTCAAAATCAGCCACATAGCAATTTCTACGCCTCACAACTTCGGCTACACAACTCCGATAAGCTCAAGCAAGGCATGGCACGGAAGAGGGCAAGAAGCACTACTACAAACAACTAACAATAACTAGCATGGCATCATGGATCACTAGGGAAAGAAGTCTCAAAAAAGCATCTCACACACTATTTCAGACTTAGTGAAAATTACACCTCCTGAAAGTGCAGTTTTTCAGCCTGAAGGCATATTGACAGCAGCAAAACCATAAGCTGCAGGTCTCCAAATGGCATGAAACTTTACAGCATGCTAGGGAAACACAAGGGGTACAACTAACTCCATTGGACCAACCCCAAAAGAGCTACAGATCACAAGTTGCAAGCAATACAAGACAGCAACAAAATATAACAGTTCCCAGACTTAGAAATATTTCAGCTCCTCTAAAACAGCACTATTTCTAGCAACTTGAGGGCAATCAAAACACACCTAAACATGCATTTCTATTGCAACTAAAAATACCAGAGGCTATACAAAACATCCAAGAACAAATTCCTAGTTGACAACTCCGTCAAACGACGCACGGAATAAATCCTACGAATTAAACAAAAGGGCATCACGGCAAAATATCTCGCGAACTAACTTCCTCAAAAGCTAAAACTAATTGCACAGAAAAATCCATGGGATTTTTCTACCCCGAAAACATATAAAATATGTGGGGTTTGCAACGCAAAATAATGCCACACAATAATTCGGGAGAAAACCTATATACGGGAAAAGCAACTACCGGCAATCCCCTACATGCAAAAATACACTTGACCGCTCTAAACTACATGGAAAATAGCTCCCTAGAGCATGGACATTTATTCTACGTCATACGAGCAAAACAAACACGCGAGGAAAATAAATGCGGGCACCTACTTATGGAGACAGCACGTAAATCCACGCATTAGGCACTCTAAATGGCGTCAAATAAATATGCAAGTCTCAAAATCATATTCTACGTGAAATTCTACACCAAAACGATATAAAGATCACCTCGATCCGACTAACGGAACAAAAGTTACGGGCGTCTAAAATAATTAGCTAAACCTGAAATTAACTAAACCGAAAAGGAAAAATAAAACTAAATGTCTATCGGTCCGAATCTGGTGGGCGCTGGACAACTACATCTCGCACGAGCGGCAAATAACGGGGACACTGGACCTCACCTTGGGCCAACGGGCCAGGAGAGGAGGCGGCCTGGAGGAGGCTTGGGCCGGCGGGAGGAGGCCGGCCTGGTCGGTGGGGTAGGCCGAGCTGGCCGAGGCGGCGCTTCTGCGGCCCACGTCGCCGGGGCGAGGCCGAGCCGGCCTGGGGGAGAGCTGGGCCGAGGCCCATCTGGCGCCTGCGAGGGGACGAGGCGCTCCCGTCGGGCTCCTCCCGAGCGGGAGCCGAGGGTGGCGGCGGCGCCGGTTGCTAGCGACGGCGTGGCGACGGCTCAGGTCACGGGGCGAAGGGACCCCAGCCCGTACTGGATCGGGCCGGCGGCAGGCGGCGGCGCACGCGGCGGCCGGCGGCAGCTGCAGGGCGGCGGAGCGACGGGATCTGACGCGGGGGCTCCTGGGGCGGCCGGCGAGCTTCGGGCCGGCGGCGCCCGGCGTGGAGGAGCGGGGAGGCGGCGAGCGGCGCGAGGACTCCGGTGGCGGCGGCGGGGCTGCGCGCGGCGGCCGGCGACGAGCTGGGCTGGCGCGCCCTAGTCTGCGAGCAGGAGGCAAGGGGTGCTCGGGAGGCGGCGGCTAGCGGCGGCGCGCCGGATGGGCCTGCCCGGGCCCGATCTGGGCTCGGCGGGCCCGCGGCGGCTGGGGGAGGAGAGAGGCTGTGGGGGCGGCTAGGGTTTCGGGCATGGAAAACGAGGCAGGATTAGGGGGAGGCTGTCCCAAAATAATAGGAGGGCCTATATATAGACAAACGGGGGCTCGGTTAACCGGAATTTCGTTCCGGATCCAACCGCGGGGTCGGATTCGGACGATTCCGAACGTGGGCGACGGGTACGCGGCCGTGTAGAGGGGTTTACCGGAGACGAGAGGGAGAGCGGGCGGCCTGGCACGAATTTAAAAACACCGACAGACGTCCGACGGTAAACCGAATACGGTGCCGCTACGGTCGATCGTTCGGTTACCAGACGGTCTCCGATCGCGACGAAATTCGACAGGCGGCCTAGCTATAACTGATCGCTACCGCGCGTCAAATCTCAACCCGATCAGAGAAAGTTTTAAACGCACTTTAAAATCAGGGTTTCGACGGTGCCGAGGGCGCGTGCGAGTGCGGTCGGGCTCGGAACGGACAACGACGAGAACCGGCGACTACTAACGAATGCAAGTTTGAAAACGGGCGGCAATGGAGATGCCGATGCAATGCTGATGATGCGCATGATGCGATGATGATGCGGCAACTGAAAATACCCACACGACGAAAACGGAAAGAAAAGGGGAAGCTTCTAGAACGTCGGCATCGGGCTGTCACAACTCTCCTACACTACAAGAGGATCTCGCCCCGAGATCCAAGAATGAAAGGGGGGGAGAGGATGAGAAGGCAAGAGGTAAAACTTAGTCGCTCTTTGACAAACGAGTGAAACGAACGATCCTTGAAGGTTGCAAAGAGATGATGACTGACATGAGAAAGAAGCAAGAATTCACGGAAAATTTCGGCAGCACTTCGGTAGGAAAATGGGACAAAAAAATTCGATAAGAAGAGAGAATTAGACAATATGCACAACAAACAAGTAAATAGAACAAGGAAACACCAAGATCTTGATAGAACAACATGATTGACCCAAAAGAGCAACAACACAACGCCTCCGGAACAAGAGAATATGAACTAGCTCAAGCGGAAGAAGAGAATGAAGAAACAAATGACAACTATCAACACAATAGAATTGAAGAGCCTCCGGTCATAGAATTGACGTAGTGGTTAGAAAACCAACAACGAAAAGAATAAGATAGTAGTGGGCTTATGAAAATCATCTCAACAAATATGAGGTGACCAACAACCACTAAAAGAAACAAGGATAGATTGGGAGAAACAAGATATGAACAATCTTACACCAAGAGGAAACATTGAGAACTTGGATTACTGACAAGCACCATGATAGCACAATCCGTAGGAAAAGCTTTAGGTGAAGTCCAAACCAAGATAGCTCAATGAAGAAATCATGGGTTGCAAATATCTCATGATCATAGAATCGGTGGGTTTAATTATCTCATTCTTGAAAGGAAACTCTTCGAGGCTCCTTCACTAACAAGAAGGCTATAATACCACCTCAAAGGATAAAGGAAGAATAAATGCACTTGGGAATGCAAGAGAACGGATACTTGAGGTACTCCAACAAGACTCTTAAAGAACACTTGAGAATGGATTGAAACCTTGATGAATCACCATGAAGGACCTCCGTATACGAATGAATGATGCAAAGATAACAAGGTAGAAAAGAATAAGATTATGGCCTTGCCAAGATTTAGATGAAGCCTCACAAAAAGATACTTGAGAAAACTTAGAACTCCGGAAAAGAAAGATGAGAAGACTAGAGAAAAGGAATTGATATCATGAGCCACTCCGGAAGAAGAATTGAACTCTCTTGTAAGAAGGAAGAACAAGAATAAGAATTAAGTTATGCTTATCCTTCATCAAGTTAAATTGATGACAAGCAACGAATTTAGCATATACCACTTATTCCTCTTGAAAGAATCTTGAAGAGACAGAGAGAAAAGCACCACTTGAAGCATGAATGAAGGACGCACCAGTAAGAATTCACACTTGAATGGGAAAAAACAAGAATTAATGGAGATACATGAGAATGAAGAGATCATGATCCACCTAAGATAAAAACTTAAACCAAACACCGGATAATCGAGAGACGAACGAAGAGACAACAATTGAGAAGAATTGAGGATGAAAGCTGAAAGCTGAGAACGAAGAATCTTCTGAAATGATGGCCTTCGGAGGATCGAGAATGAAACAATTCAGAAATGCACCGGATAGCAAGAAAGGGATTACTCATGATAGAAACAATTGAAGATGATAGCACCAAGCTGAAAAGATGAATCTCCAAGAGAATGGACCAAGATTCGAGAAAAACACTCTTTCGAATTTGCAAGCTAAGAATGATGACGAGGAACAACACCAAGAATAGCTGAGACCTCCGGAATAAAGAAAATTGCAAGGTTGAGCCAAACATGAGAATTAATCCAAATTGATCTTGAAGAAGAATATGACTGATGAAAAACATACTTACGTCATAGTTGAAAAGAATTAAGGATCTACGGAAAAAGATTAAAGAGGCAGGTAAGATCCTGGGAAAACCTGTGGGTTATGGGCCCACTGAAAGGAACCACCGTTGAAAAGATTTCTTAGAACGATAGATATTGCACCGGTATGAAGAGGACTAGATGAGGTTAGCACCCCGAAATAATTAAAGAATTGAAACAAGAAACTCTGAGGTATCTTCAACGCTCCGGGTGGAATAGCGATAACTGAATAAACAAGATAGGCTGAAACGAATCTCCAACATAGGAAAGAGTTACACGGATGAATGGATATGATGACACGGACAACTAAATTGAATTCACCGGAAAAGATGACAAGAATGAATAAAGATGAACATGAAGCTCTTGAGAATCTTCACAACGAATCAACGGATAAAATAGAAAAGAACAGACAGCGGAAACACAAAGAAGAGAAAACTCTTGGATGAAAATTGAATCACTAAAGAAAAAGGGTGGGAGGGCGGGAAAAACAAAGACAACATGGGACAGATGAGATGAACTCCGGAATAAAGAGAGAATGATCTTGCAAAACTGGAGAGGATTGAGTCCACTTGGAGAGAAACACACCGGTTGAATGGAATTGATAAGATGATCTGAATGAGCAAAGAATTTGCATTCACATAAAAATATGAGAACACAAATTAGGAAAGATCTGAAATCACCACTTGACATCGAAGCAACTTGAATTACCATATTCCACAAAACAAAGGGTGAGGCTTAAGAAACAAGCCAGAACAAACTCATGAGAAAGATTTCGTCCGATATTTTTGGGGACGGGATCGCACGGGCACGATTTACAGTAGCCATCAAGTGCAAGGCAGTGCACCTGACATACGAAGCGTCCCCGAGTCGTAGCAAGCTACAAGGACTCTTTAAGACACAACGTGTACCGCTGTAAGTCGACCGTGAACAAACGGAATCCACTAGATGTCGAACCCCAACCTAACATCATGCATTTGTTGGAAGATTGTCCTATAAGCAACTACTTGAATTCCCACCTATGAATTCCTGAAATATCTGGTCATGCAATCTGGTACACGGATACAAGGAGTATTATCACACAACTCCTATACTAACCCGTCACTTGTATCACATCCGTCAACACACGACCAGAATCTCAGACCTTCATCTACAACAGACCCTCGTGATCACAACGATACAAAGTATGGCAGTACTCCCGAACAATCTGCACCAATACTGGGGACATCGGGGTTATCTCGCCACCACTAGTATTGAAGCAATTATGAACATCCTTCGTTCTTAGATACTACGAAATCTGAATGATAACGATGTGCTCGAGAATCCCCTGGAGCTCAACTCCTCGGAAGAAGATCAAGTCAGACAGGAGGCACCAAGACAGAACTCCGTCACATCGGCATCATATAGATTACAAAAATATCCGCGTGATCCTAAATTTTTTGAGTGGGAAGAGGAGTAGAGTAAATTATTACGTCAAGATTCCACACTAGAGCATAGAAGAGGAGAAAAAAGAATCCTACTCTCCGATATATAACTAAGACTCAAAGTTTTTCACTAGACTCGACTCGGCCAATTTCGATCAATCAAGGGGGCTCCTAGGTCGGTCCTTGCTCTGATACCAACTTGTCACGCCCAAGATGCGACCATATCCTCAATTTGGCACGAAGGCCTCGTCAGGGATAGAAGCGCATCTCGTCGTGTCGCAAGAATGGATATCGTTACAAGTACATGTACTGAAAAGAAGAGATATATATACAGAGTTGGCTTACACTCACCACAAGCTACATCAGAGTCACATCAGTACATTACATATCATCAAGAGTAAGAGCAGGGTCCGACTACGGACGAAAACAAACGAGAAAAGAAGAACGACGTCCATCCTTGCTATCCCAGGCTGCCGGCCTGGAACCCATCCTAGATCGATGATGAAGAAGAAGAAGCAACTCCAATTGAACAATCAACGTGCCCGCGTCATGTAACCTTTACCTGTACGTGCAACTGGTGTTGTAGTAATCTGTGAGCCACAGGGGACTCAGCAATCTCATTTCCAAAGGTATCAAGACTAGCAAAGCTTAATGGGTGAGGTATGGTTAAGTGGTGAGGTTGCAGCAGCGACTAAGCATACATTTGGTGGCTAACTTACGAGTACAAGAAATAAGAGGGGGGAGATCTACGCATAACGAACGTCACCACAGATGATCAAAAGAATGATCCTGAACACCTACCTACGTCAGACATAACCCCACCGTGTCCTCGATCGGAGAAGGAACTCACAAAAGAGACAGTCACGGTTATGCACACAGTTGGCATGTTTTTAATTAAGTTAACTTCAAGTTATCTAGAACCAGTGTTAAACAAAGCTTCCACGTTGCCACATAACCGCGGGCACGGCTTTCCGAAAGATTTAACCCTGCAGGGGTGCTCCAACTAGTCCATCACAAATTACCACAAGCCGCATAGAAATCCTCAATCACGAAGCTCGCGATCTCGTCGGATTCCCTAGTGGAAAACCTCAACTCTGAGATTACCCAAAGCATCACCGGAATCCCGATGCACAAGATATCTCGTCAAAGGTAAAACTAATCCAGCAAGGCCTCCCGACGTGTCGACGATCCCGATAGGAGTCGCGTACCTCATTATCAGGACACGACGGATGAGCTAGACGTCGGGATCGCTAAACCTCCGGGTGACCAGAGGGGCGCCGGACATCGCTCAGGTGGGACCAACACTCATGAGGAGCACTGGCCCCGGGGTTGATTAAATTAGTCTGCGGGTGCCGGCGGGTCCCTATGCATTATTATTAGGTTATTAGGCAAATGTAGTACCAAAGTTGGGCCTTTCCAGACCAGCTTTAATCTAAAACGAATTATCAAGGGGGTCCCCATAACAACCTCGATCGTGTTAGGAGCGCTCATTTATGGAACATAACACCGGTAGCCGGAAACTAAGGGGGCAAAGGTGGAACAAAACACCAGGCTAGAAAAGGCCGAGCCTTCCACCTTTTACCAAGTATATAGGTGCATTAAAATAAATAGCATTTAATATGGTGATATAACAAGGAACCCCTGTTTTCACATGGAAGCAACTGCACCTGCAACTAGCAACGCTAACAACAGGGTTAAGCAAGCAGTAACATAGCCGATCAGTGGTTTGCTAGGTCGAACATGTTGATGGTAATCATGGCATTGTTGAGAGGCTGACTTTAACAGGTGGTAGGCAACGAGACATAAACGGTAGCAACGGTAAAACTAGCATGGCAATGATAGTAATGGTATCTGGGGAAATGATCATCTTGCCTGAGATCCCGCTTGGAAGAAGAACGACTCCGTGAAGCAGACGAACCGACGTAGTCGAACGGGTCCTCACATCCGACACGCTTGCGGAACTCTATCGAGACGGGCAAACCGAAAACAAGCATCAACACACGATATTCACCACACGATGCACAACACATATGATGCATGAGTAGCTGAAAACATGCAAGTCACGGCAAGACAAATCACACAATCAACCACTACACATTAAGTGAAGTTCAATATGCACGAGTTGCATATTGACGAAACTCCACGGTAATTATTTAGTTCACTCCCGGTTATCTACACGGCAATAATAATGTTGTCAAACATGCAAGAGGTGGAGCGGAAATTAAACTACCTATCTAGGCATTTTAAATGAGGTCGGAAATGATATATAGCATCTCCGACACGACCTCACATGTTAAATTACAATTCTGTCCAGATCTGAACTTGTGCACTTAATTGGTTGTTAAACAGCAAAACAAATAGGTTCACGTGATTCTACGCGTCAAGGCAAGCAATCTACACGTAAAGAACATCTCCAACGGAGCTACGGAACAAAAGATACAAGCACCGCAAGATATGATGGCATGAATGCAAAATGTGTGCAACGGCGGCTACGAGCACTTCAAAACAAAGGAACAGCAAGAGAAAATGAAACTACACGAGATGCTAAGCAAGTTTCATGTAGGACACGATCAAATCGGAGCTACGGTTTGAAAACTACAAGCAAAACAAGAAAACACTACAAGCTGTCAAAATCAGCCACATAGCAATTTCTACGCCTCACAACTTCGGCTACACAACTCCGATAAGCTCAAGCAAGGCATGGCACGGAAGAGGGCAAGAAGCACTACTACAAACAACTAACAATAACTAGCATGGCATCATGGATCACTAGGGAAAGAAGTCTCAAAAAGGCATCTCACACACTATTTCAGACTTAGTGAAAATTACACCTCCTGAAAGTGCAGTTCTTCAGCCTGAAGGCATATTGACAGCAGCAAAACCATAAGCTACAGGTCTCCAAATGGCATGAAACTTTACAGCATGCTAGAGAAACACAAGGGGTACAACTAACTCCATTGGACCAACCCCAAAAGAGCTACAGATCACAAGTTGCAAGCAAGACAAGACAGCAACAAAATATAACAGTTCCCAGACTTAGAAATATTTCAGCTCCTCTAAAACAGCACTATTTCTAGCAACTTGAGGGCAATCAAAACACACCTAAACATGCATTTCTATTGCAACTAAAAATACCAGAGGCTATACAAAACATCCAAGAACAAATTCCTAGTTGACAACTCCGTCAAACGACGCACGGAATAAATCCTACGAATTAAACAAAAGGGCATCACGGCAAAATATATCGCGAACTAACTTCCTCAAAACTAAAACTAATTGCACAGAAAAATCCATGGGATTTTTCTACCCCGAAAACATATAAAATATGTGGGGTTTGCAACGCAAAATAATGCCACATAATAATTCGGGAGAAAACCTATATACGGGAAAAACAACTACCGGCAATCCCCTACATGCAAAAATACACTTGACCGCTCTAAACTACATGGAAAATAGCTCCCTAGAGCATGGACATTTATTCTACGTCATACGAGCAAAACAAACACGCGAGGAAAATAAATGCGGGCACCTACTTACGGAGACAACACGTAAATCCATGCATTAGGCACTCTAAACGGCGTCAAATAAATATGCAAGTCCCAAAATCATATTCTACGTGAAATTCTACACCAAAACGATATAAAGATCACCTCGATCCGACTAACGGAACAAAAGTTACGGGCGTTTAAAATAATTAGCTAAACCTGAAATTAACTAAACCGAAAAGGAAAAATAAAACTAAATGTCTATCGGGCCGAATCTGGTGGGCGCTGGACAACTACATCTCGCACGAGCGGCAAATAACGGGGACACTGGACCTCACCTTGGGCCAACGGGCCAGGAGAGGAGGCGGCCTGGAGGAGGCTTGGGCCGGCGGGAGGAGGCCGGCCTGGTCGGTGGGGTAGGCCGAGCTGGCCGACGCGGCGCTGCTGCGGCCCACGCGGCCGGGGCGAGGCCGAGCCGGCCTGGGGGAGAGCTGGGCCGAGGCCCATCTGGCGCCTGCGAGGGGACGAGGCGCTCCCGTCGGGCTCCTCCCAAGCGGGAGCCGAGGGTGGCGGCGGCGCCGGTTGCTAGCGACGGCGTGGCGACGGCTCGGGTCGCGGGGCGAAGGGACCCCAGCCCGGACTGGATCGGGCCGGCGGCGGGCGGCGGCGCACGCGGCAGCCGGCGGCAGCTGCAGGGCGGCGGAGCGACGTGATCTGACGCGGGGGCTCCTGGGGCGGCCGGCGAGCTTCGGGCCGGCGGCGCCCGGCGTGGAGGAGCGGGGAGGCGGCGAGCGGCGCGAGGACTTCGGCGGCGGCGGCGGGGCTGCGCGCGGCGGCCGGCGACGAGCTGGGCTGGCGCGCCCTAGTCTGCGAGCAGAAGGCGCGGGGTGCTCGGGAGGCGGCGACTGGCGGCGGCGCGCCGGATGGGCCTGCCCGGGCCCGATCTGGGATCGGCGGGCCCGCGGCGGCTGGGGGAGGAGAGAGGTTGTGTGGGCGGCTAGGGTTTCGGGCACGGAAAACGAGGCAGGATTAGGGGGAGGCTGTCCCAAAATAATAGGAGGGCCTATATATAGACAAACGGGGGCTCGGTTAACCGGAATTTCGCTCCGGATCCAACGGCGGGGTCGGATTCGGACGATTCCGAACGTGGGCGACGGGTACGCGGCCGTGTAGAGGGGTTTATCACAGACGAGAGGGAGAGCGGGCGGCCTGGCACGAATTTAAAAACACCGACAGACGTCCGACGGTAAACCGAATACGGTGCCGCTACGGTCGATCGTTCGGTTACCAGACGGTCTCCGATCGCGACGAAGTTCGACAGGCGGCCTAGCTATAACTGATCGCGACCGCGCGTCAAATCTCAACCCGATCAGAGAAAGTTTTAAACGCACTTTAAAATCAGGGTTTCGAAGGTGCCGCGGACGCGTGCGAGTGTGGTCGGCTCGGAACGGACAACGACGAGAACCGGCGACTACTAACGAATGCAAGTTTAAAAACGGACGGCAACGGAGATGCCGATGCAATGCTGATGATGCGCATGATGCGATGATGATGCGGCAACTGAAAATACCCACACGACGAAAACGGAAAGAAAAGGGGAAGCTTCTGGAACGTCGGCATCGGGCTGTCACAAGGACATATTCGATGAACTGAACTGATGCCTGCAGTCTGACATTACTTGCGGTTGGAGCTTTGCTACTGTTGTCTCTCTCTCTCTCTCAATCCCATGGTACAAACAACCAGAGTATTTCTTTCTTTCTCCCAGGCCAAAGGTGAGGAGCTTCTGACATAATCTTTACATGCACCCATGACCGATCAAAGCTCCATTGCTCCCACAGTTGTTGTGCCTTGTCACCTTGTGATCTGTAACCATTTACCGCCACCGTATTGAAAATGGGGTTGTAAATTTTGCATGCTGGTTCTCAGAGTTTTGATGAAAGGAAAAAAAGTTCTTCCTTCCTGAAGCCCCATTCACTTTTGCCATCACGTTGCATACATCGAAAGGCACCAACAGCACCAACAGCATGCATGCACGAATTTTTAAAGTTGTGATTTGGGAGATCTGCTGCTGCTGGATCAGGTACCGAGCATACATACAGATAGCGAGCGTCCGCAGAGAGCACGCGGTTCTGCTGCTGGATCAGGCTGCATTGCTGCTGCATGAGGGCGGTGGTGACGCGCATGGCCTCGTTATCGATCTTGAGCTGGGCTATGCGAGCGGTCACACTGTCCTTGTGCTGCTGCTGGATCAGGCTGCATTGCTGCTGCATGAGGGCGATGGTGACGCGCAACTCGTACTATAATATATCTCTTGTCTGGCTGTAACTTCGCTGAAACGCCATTATCCATGGCGTTTCTCTTGTGGGTAGCAACGCCTTCTAGGTCAACTGCAACGCAAAATAGACAGGCGTTTGGCGTTTCTACGTAAAGCAGCAATGCCACGGGTTCTGACGCTTCTAAAAGGATCAGATCCGAAAATACTTTCAGATCGAGTTCATTCTATAAATTATTTACGTTTTATGGGTTAAAACAGTGAAAAAACCCGTTCATCAATCCATCTAAGTCAGCCTCCCTGGTTTTGCGTGCCCACCCAATCCACAACCATCCCAGCAGCCATGCAGCACCGCACCCTCAATCCAAATCTCCATGGCCTCGTCCCCGATCCACAACAGCCAGGAGCTGGCCTCTTCTGCCCGCGAGCCGGACTCGATCTCCTGCCACCGGCGCGCCTGGCGGGCCCTTGCTCCGCTGTTTGTCTGCCCCTGCCGGTGACCGATGCCCGTGACCTCCCCGAGCAGCCGACGTCACGTGCCGCAGCACTGCCTCCACGAGCTCTCCTGCCCGCTGCCTGGACACACCTTGCCCCGCCGCCGTTGAACATGGCCGGCCGCCAGAGAAGCCTCGTCGGCCACCGCAGCGATGGCCTCCGCTTGACCCCTTGCCTCGCCATTCTCCTGCGCTCTAGGCCGCCGCAAGCACCCTCTCCAGCTGCCCTTGAGGCTCGCTTGCTCCCATGCGCCTCTGAGCCACCGCGCCCTCGTTCCGCAGCCCTGAGTCGAGCTCTACCAGTGCCTCGCCTCAAGCCCTCCTCGCCGGTGCTCCGCGACCTCGCCCGTAGGTCTGACGATATCCTCCTTAGAGAGTTGATATTGCTCGCTTGCTTCACCCTGCCGCTTCGGGATCGATCCACGACTCCGATGACCTATGGATCCCTTGAACGACCCGCACTGTTGGACCCTCCTCTCTCTTGTGACCGTTGTTTGCATCGCTGCAGACGAATCTGCTTTTGACCACTAGGAGCATTTTGGGTCCTCTTTCAAAGGAGCGTGCATGATGCCAAGACCACTTAAATTTTGGCCACTTAGAGCCACCAAGTGCCTCGAACGATCTCCGTCAACGTTCCACTACGCCTTGTGGACGTCGACACCGCAAGACCGAGACCCAACATCATCAAGTACTAAGATTGCCAAGACCGTCCTCGATGACCCCAAACATCTGATTACAATGGATAAGTATCAACACTATAAACACAAGTGTACACACTATACGTGACGGTTCAACAGCGACTACATCTACTTATATGACGTCTGCAGCGATCCTTGACATCTACACTGCATTGAGCCGTTCTGCCTCGTCCGCACGCTTTAAAGATATATGTGTCGAGTCGACACCCGTGAACGAATGCACGTGTGATGTGTGCATGAGTTGCTCGTGTTTGCACCTGGTAGAATTGTTAGTTGCAGGTACCTCGACCCTAGACACCGACGCATAGGAACCCGGTGCTCGGGATCACCCCAATATCTTTGCATGACACGCAAAGGACCACACTTTATTTTACACTAGCAGCTCAACAAGATGCCGGATCACTGAAATGTTGTCGTGGCACCGTATTCATTGTCATGACACCTTTTTTGCCATGGCAACAAATGCACATATCATATAATATGTTCATAATTTGTTAAAATTGCGTCTAACTTAAATTGTCATCCGCATTCATGTTCAAACATTTAAAACGGCGTTGCACTAAAAACTGCCTAAATAACATGCTAAATGGTTTGTATCACAACTAATTAATCGTAACTCTGATTAAAATATTCCACATTTGCAACTTGACTATAAAAATGTATAGAATAACATGATGGTATTTATTTTGATGTTTAACAACCCTAAAATTGTGTTATAAGAAGAACAGTAGCAAATTCGAAAATAACATATGGGGTCGTCCTGGAAATGCTATATTTTGTTTTCGACCTCATTTAAATGCCTAGTTGAGTTAGTTGTTCATGCTTTCCCTCTTGCCATGATTAAAAAATGTAAAATGATTGTTTAGTTAAAACAACGTTAACTACATTTCTCTTAAATATGGAGAGTTATTAGTTTGCTATATGTATGTTCTACTTTTCTATTTAAAATTGCTTAATTCCATCTTCACCTTATGCCATGACTACCCATGTTTAATAACATTTAATATTGTCGTGTATCCAAACAGGGGTGAACTAAGTATTTCGAATGTGAAGTTTCATCAATATACAACTCGTTGCATATTGAGCTCCACTTAATGTGTAGAAGTTGATTGTTGTGCTTTCCATGCCTTGCATATTTAAACCGGACATGTACCATAATTGTTTGTGAATCATACCATGTATACATTGTGGTGTTTACCGTGCCTTTTGTTTATTTCTGGATTTGCTGCTTCTCGCTAGAGTGTCGAAAGCATTCGGAGTTCGAGGATTCGTTCGACTACGCCCCGTTCTTCTACTTCACAGTTTCGTTCTTCTTCCAAGCGGGATCTTAGGAAATGTGATCATTTCCCTAGATACCACTACTATCATTGCTATGCTAGTTGTCTCGATTCTATTGTTATGTCTCGCTGCCTACCACCTGTTATGTCAAGCCTCCCAACATTGCCATGAAAAGCCTCTAACCCCTCCACATCCCAGCAAACCTTTGTTTGGCTATGTGACCACTTGCTCAGCCTTCTTTTAGCCTTACTAGTTGCAGGTGCAAATCCTTACATGTGACAACATGGATATTATTTTGAATATCACCATATTATTGCTATTTCATTTAGTGCCACCTATATACTTGGTAAAAGGTGGAAGGATTGGCCCTCTAGCTCGGTGTTCTAGTCCACCTTTGCCGCCCTAGTTACTTGTGTACCTATGTTATGTTCCATAATTGAGTGCTCCTAACATACTTGGGGTTGTTACGAGGACCTCCTTTATTTTCATTTTGGGAAAAAAC
Organism: Hordeum vulgare subsp. vulgare; assembly: GCF_904849725.1. Lineage (NCBI taxonomy): Eukaryota > Viridiplantae > Streptophyta > Magnoliopsida > Poales > Poaceae > Hordeum > Hordeum vulgare. The sequence continues at coordinate 291,556,414 of NC_058520.1, read as the reverse complement.
TCTTCTGGCAAGGCGCAACTTTGGTATTACATTTTCCTAATAACTAATAAAAATTGCATAGGGACCCTTGGACCCCCGAGGATAATTAATCAAACCCCGGGACAGTGCTCCTCATGAGTGTTGGTCCAATCTAGAGCAACTTATTAACGCTACTCGGTGGAATTCGGTGTTTTGGCATGGTAACCATTGCTCATCCGTCGTGTCCTGAGAACGAGATACACGGCTCCCATCGGATCCGTCGACACGTCAGGCGGCCTTGCTGGATATGTTTTACCTTTCTCAAACGTCTTGCGCGCAGGATTCTGAGGATACTTTAAGCTATCTTGAGGTTGAAGTTTTCTAATGAGAATCCGAGGAGACTACGGGTTTTTCGTGGTTGAGGCTTTTCACGCAGCTTGTGGTTAGTTTGTGATGGATGAGTTGGAGCACCCCTGCAGGGTTAAATCTTTCTGAGAGTTGTGCCAGCGGTTATGTGGAAACTTGGAAACTTTGTTTAACACCTCTTCATAGCAAACTTGAAGTGAACTCCATTAAGATATGCCAACTGTGTGCATAACCGTGTCTGTCTCTACTCATGGGTTTTGCATCCGAGAGAGGACATAGTGGGGTTATGTTTGACTCGTAAGAAGGTTCTCAGGATCTTTTCTTGATCATTATAAGTTCACGGTCGTTCATGCGTAGATCACCCCCTCTTATTCATGTACTCGTAAGTCAGCCACTCAAATAAAATGCTTAGTGCTTGCTGCAGCCTCACCACTTAACCATACCTCACCCATTAAGCTTTGCTAGTCTTGATACCTTTGGAAATGAGATTGCTGAGTCTCTGTGGCTCACAGATTACTACAACAATAGTTGCAGGTATAGGTAAAGCGATATTTTGACGTGAGCGCGCTGATTGTTCTATTTGGAGTTCCTTCTTCCTCTTCTTCATCCATCTAGGATGGTTTCCAGGCCGACAGCTTGGGATAGCAAGGATGGAAGTCATTTTTTTATCATTTGATTTCGTTTGTAGTCGGACCCTCCTCTTCTCACTAGTGACTGAATGTATGTTTGTATTAAGATGATCATGATTAGCTTGTGGCAAGTGTAAGACAATTCCGTATACTCATCTCTTTTGTACATGTACTTGTAACGGTATCCATTTTTGCGAAATAACGAGATGCGCTTCTATCCCTACCGAGGCCCTTGAGCCACAATAAGGATAGGATCACATCTTGGGCATTACAGCTACGTATCAACGCATGATTCAAACATGCCTAGAAAAACAATCGACAAGACAGTTGAGCCATACGTGGATGATGTAGTCATCAAGACCAAACATGTCAGCCAACTAGTGGATGACCTCTAATAAAACCTCAATAATCTCCGGCAATATGACATACGACTCAATCCAAAGAAATGTGTATTCGGTGTTCCCGCAGGTAAACTGCTTGGTTTCATCGTCTCCCATAGGGGCATAGAGGTCAGTCTGGCAAAAAATTAAAGCTCTATCCTAGCTGGTGATCCCGCAGAGCTGAAACATGTTAAAAAACTGTTGGGTTGTGTGGCGGCGTTAAGCCATTTTATCTCTCGTCTCGGTGGAAAGGCACTACCACACTATCGATCGGTCAAGCGAACCAAAAACTTCGAGTGGTCTGAAGAAGCAACTGTAGCACTGGAGGAAATTAAAACATTGCTAGCTAGCAACCCGATACTGACAACACCTACAATAGGGGAACCTATACTATTGTACATATCAGCCACAAACCAGGTTCTCAGCGCAGTACTCATGGTTGAACTAGTGGCAGCGGACCACAAACTCTGAATACATAAACCAGTTTACTATGCGTGCAAACTCCTCACCCCGTGCAAGACTCACTATCCTCACTAACAAAAAAAATCGCATATTAAGTCTTCATGGCATCTCGCAAGCTCCGACACTACATTCAAGAGTGTTCGGTAACAGTAGCATTAGACGTACCCTTGAATGATATAATCAATAATAAGGATGCCACAGAACGCATAGCTAAATGGGATATAGAACTCTTATCCTTTGAAATCACTTACAAGCCACGCCAATAAATCTCAAGTGATGGCCGACTTTCTAACCGAATGGACGGAAGCCAAACTCCCTAAAGAGTATAGTACATATTACCATTGGAAGATGTACTTTGTCGAATCCAAGATGCTTGCTGGCCTGGCGGCTAGTGTCATCCTTACATTGCCCACCAGATATAATATTCATTACGTGTTGTAAATCATGTATAGTGATTCAAATAATGCGGACAAATACAAAGCTCTGCTACACGGCTTAAGGATGTAAACTTCGATGGGTGTACAAAGACTAGAGGTACGAGGGGACTCAAACCTCGTTCTCTCTCAAATAAATGGTTAATTTGATGCCAAAAATCCAAAGATGGAAGCTTATAGGAACGTCCTCCTCAAAATATCAGCTCAGTTCGAAGGCCTTGAGTTTCATCATGCCTCTAGAGACAATAATCACGTTGCTGATATCCCCACTCGCATGGGCACCAAGCATGACCCCGTCCATATGAATACCTTCCTGGAACGACTTTTCAAGCCTTCTGTGGTATGGAAGGACGAGAACAAGGACAGTGGAGCCACAGGAAGGGAAAAAATTGCTCCCCCTATTGATGAGCCAGATGATCAAATCATTGGCGGCTCCGCATTAGAGGAAACACTCTTGGCTTACAAAATTCTGATCGTTATCGTGCCATGGACCGAATCCTTCCCGACTTATCTTCTTCACTAGGAACTCCCCGACGACCGAAGAGAAGCAAGACAAATAGTTCGACGATCCAAGTCTTACAAAGTTCATGAAGGGGAACTCTATAGAAAAAGCACTACTAGGATGCTCTAGCGATGCATATCCGAAAAAGAAGGTAAAGAACTTTTAGCTAACACGGGTATGGGCGGCCACCACGCCGTGGCTAGACCCCTCATAAGAAAAGCGTTCTGAGCTAACTTATTTTGGCCAATATCTCGAGCAGACGCTCATCCTCTTGCCAGCATTGTGTTGGATGTCAACTCTTCGCAAATTAGAGCCACATGCCCGCAACAACTCTTCTGACAATACCGATCACTTGGCCGCTGATGGTCTGGGGGCTATAAATGGTTGGATGTCTGAAAGGGGGATCCAAGAAAAGGAAATATTTACCGATTATGGTCGATAAATTTACTAAATGGATTTAAGCTAAACTAGTAACTTCTGCCAAGTCCAGACCGGTCATCGACTTTATATCACATGTGGTTCACCGTTATGGTGTTCCGCACAGTATAATCATGGATAATGGGTCCAATTTTAGAGCTGAAGAAGTTAAGGACTGGTGCACGAACTTGGGCATTCATCTCGACCACACCTCCGTGTATCACCCACAAACAAATGGACGGGTCGAACGGGCTATTAACCTCATCATGAGCGGCATCAAACCTCGTTTAGTCTGATCTCTCAAAAAATATGATTGCCATTAGGTAGAGGAGCTCGACTCTATATTATGGGGTTTGCGCACAACTACAAACAGGTCCACGGGTTACATTCCATTCTTCATAGTGTACGGGGCGGAAGGAGTCCTCTTGTGTGACATTATCCATGATGCACCTAGAGTGCGCATGTACGAGGAAAAAGAAGCCGAGATAGATCGCCAGGAAGACTTGGATGTAGGGGAAGAAGACAGTGATATAGCTCTGGCATGTTCCACCTTCTATCAATAGCTGGGTTAGTGCCATCAGAGCAGGTTAGTTTGGGCGAAGACTTACAACATGGGCGACCTTGTGTTGCGCCTCCCTGAGAAGAAAATGACTAAACTTGCACTCAAATGGGAGGGCCCCTTTATCATCGATGACGTACTTACCGGAGGGGCTTATCATCTCTGCAACGCGTCGGACAATCATCTCGAACCAAACCCATGGGACACCGCTTGTCTTCGGTGTTTCTACAGCTCAATTGGTGTAGTCACGCTTATTTATTCCCTCGTTACGTTTTTAGTTTTGCTTGTGTCTTTTTTCCACCATTAGGTGGATTAATGTATCCTAGTTTGTGTTCGGATTAACCAAACCGTGTCCATGAACATGTCATTTCGGTAGAGACGTGGGGGCTTTCTAAAGCCAATAATAGTACATTCGTGCAACCCTTTCGTGATGCGCCTATTATTCCTATACTTAATACTCAATTGCACTAAATTTGACTTAAGATTTTGCCAAGCTAGGTTGCGTGCCTCCTATGTTTATCCTCTACGTTCCCGATTTTTTGGCTAGAGGATAAAGGGAGCACCTCTGCAATTGTTATGACCGGGTAATCTAGATACGTATCTCAGATGGGTGAAGCTGAAAGCTAGGGTTCTTAATGACAAATTGGTCCGGCAAAGGGAAGGTGACAATAATTAGGTGGTTATCACCAAGGGTTAAAATTCCCAAGCATACACTCAATCCGCACAAAATGGATGCTCACAAACCCTAAGAAAAGAACCAATAAAGGAACTATTTTCTTGGGAAGATGTTTCTTACTGAGTAAAAGTAATATAACATAACTCATCAATAATTATCTATTTGTTAGCACCATGTGGCTAGATTGCCTGGTTCTCCAAACTATTTACCTATTTCAGAGGTTACGAAGTATGGAACACTTCCTGATTTCTATCAAGGGAGGTAGAAGCGAATGGTCGGTTAAGATAGTATTAACACATGGGACGAAGAACAAAGTGATATAAATACTTAGTTACATAAAATCACACATCGGGTTGCTGATCTAGGTTATCTATTATTACATCCAGGCTACAATGTTGTTGTGGCAAGCGTGCGACGGACATTATTTGGTCATAAACTAAGTGAAGAGGCACCACCAACCATCGGGCCCTGCTGGCCCGACTCATGCCAGTTCTTCAGGATTAGGCTTCGTAAACCTCGTCTTCAGCATTACCCATGCCTCCTGAGCACCTTCCTGGCAGGACGATATTTTCCATAATTCAAATCGGCACCTAGCTCCTTTAAGGCGCTCAACAAGTTATGGCATCCTTTTCGGAGGCTTCTCGGCGGGCCATAATGCCTTCGGCATGCTCTTCATCGTTTTTTGCCCGCGTTCATAAGCTATGGACAATTCCTTTAGAAGGTTACCACTAATTGGACTGCTTTCTTCCTCAAGATGCCTAGTGAGGACTGCTATACCAAAGAATGGAATCTCTATTAATACTACTTACCGAACATTCCACCCTTCAATGTCTTGTTTTCTTCGGTGACTTGTGCAAGCTGAGTCTTTAAACTCCCAGTTTGGCTTATATATTCTTGTTTTTCCGCCTTAATATTTTTATTTTCATCCACACTTTGGAATAACGAGTTGCAGCTGGCCTCATTATGAGATTCGGCATATCTTTGTGATTCTTTGGCTGTTTCCAAATGTTTTTGTAGTTGACCTATAGATTCAGCTGCTACAAAATATACATTCATTAAAGAAGGACAATAGGACAACTATGCATAGGAGTTCAAGAAATAAATCTTACCATGTGCTTGTCTCATGAAACTCTTCACTTGTTCTAGTTCGACATTAGCAACCTCGAGTTGTGTTCAATACGTCCAAATCTCTTTGGATAACTCCTTATTCTTGTCCCTCACAACCAAAATAGTACGTCGACGGTTCTGGTCAGACCCTCAGATCTTCCATTCTGGCTAATCGAGGATAGGGGGCTAGTGTCTTGGGATTGTACCCAATGGTAAAAATTTGAATGCATACTTTAAGGCTTGTTGACATACAACTCGCTACTCCTTCAAGTCTAGCTCGAGCGGCTCCGAGGTGCGCGTCTACCAAACTCAAAGGGTTAAACTTGTGCTCAGAAAATTCAGGATGGCGCAATGATTCTTTCCGCTGGCAATGGTTCATTACTGAGCGGTCGATAGAAAAGCTGTCTAGAGCGGGGGTGAATAGACTACTTGCATAATTAAAATCCTTGCCTTTTCCCAATTTTATGGTTGGCAGATTTTAGCGATTCTAACAAGTCTAGTGCACCCTACACATGCTAGTCAACAAATATGGCACGGGAAAGTAAGGACTTTGCACATGTAGTAAGGAGTAGAGTTTAGGAAGATCAAACGTGAAGAAGTTGACATGATGATTTTTGGCACGGTTCTCATAGGTGGCGCTATTGTACATCCATGTTAGTGGAGACTTCAACCGACGGAGGGTAACGACAGCGAGAGTCTACGGAGGGCTCTACCCTCAAGGGGTCCATGAAGAAGCGTCCTTGTCTATTCCACCACGGCTTCCGTCCACACAGGAGTAGCCTCACTCATGGTAGATCTACACGAAGTAGGCGATCTCCTTGCCCTTACAAACATGTTGGTTCAACTACAAAACCCAAAGTAGGAGGATCCCAAGCGACACCTCACCAATCTAGGAGGCACCACCCTCCAAAAGGTAGTAGATGTGGTAGAACGATGGACTCATTGCTCTTGTGCTTCTAAATATAGTCTCCTCAACACTCAATCACTCTCTCACAGAAGAGGCATGGGTAGGAGAGATTGATTTGGTCGAAAGCAACTTGGGGAGGCTAGAGATCAAGTTTCGAATGGATGGATTGGAATATCTTGATTTCAACACATGAGTAGGTGGCTCTCTCTCAGAAAAATGGTTCTCGCAATAAAGTGTGTGTTTTGACTGGTTCCTCTATGAATGAGAGGTTGGTTGCGGTGTATATATAGGCAGCACCCAAATTCCAACCGTTACACCTAAAGTGACCAACTCAGTGACACCAAAGTCATAAAATCGGTGGTACCTACTTGTGCAAAAAGGCATCAACTTTTGAATCTCGGTGAGACGGATATACACAAATCAGTGGAACCAAAAAGGTAACTAACGGTCAGATGACCCAACTCGGTGACACCGATAACCAAACTCGGAAATTCTGATTCTGTGTATCGAGGCAACAAAAGGTTGGTCACCTCAACTCGGTAGCACCGATGCAGAATTGGTTGTACCGAAATCGAAGGTTTGGCTAGGGTTCTGTCTTGGTTGAAAATCGGTAGGGCTCTGAAAACTTGGTGGCACCGATTTTGGATATTTGGCTTTGGACATAAGTGTTATGTGGGAAAATGACCGAGTATTATTGGTGGCTATTCGTGAGCACTTTAATACTGCACCCCCTTTAAATAGTATTGGCTTTCCTATGGACTCAAAAGTAATTTCTCACAAATATAAAATGAAGAGTCTTTTAGCTTGAGGCTTGAGGCAATCTTATTCCTTTTCCTTCATCAAGGGGCATCTCCACATAAACCTTTAGCCAAAGCTCTCTATGGACTAAACCTAAAATCTTCTAGGTAAAAGTGTTAGTCCAAGAGACAATATATGTTGTCATGAATTATCAAAACCACCAAGGGAGCATATGTGCTTTCAGTCTCCCCCTTTTTGGTAATTGAAGACAACATAGAATCAAAGCTTCAGATAAAGATAGGCTTTAGAATATGACAGCTTTGAAAGATACATGACTAGTACAAGCTCCCCCTAAATGCGTGCAATCCCTTTTAAAGGATAGTTGATTTGGTTTGGATGGGCAAACACAAGGTAGAAGGACAAGACAAGTCATATAAATCTTGGCTATATGCATCAAACACATGTGAATGAAAACTCCCATGTTCATGATTCATTCTTGCAAACAATATGTGCAAGAAACAAGAGATCATCCTGAACAAGGATATGATGCATATACTTACCTTGAGGTTCTTGAGTGTCCTAGCAGTAGGAGTACACTTGAGAAAATAGTTGTTAGATAACACAAGATTATACTATTGTAAAGATGCAAAGAGCTTCAAAAACATCAAGATATGGAGAACATATGAGAAATCTGATTTAACGATAGACATGTCTCCAAAAGAAATAATAACTTTCTCCCCTAAGGATGAATAAGTAAGATTACCTCTCCCCCTGAATCATAGCATGTAGATATTGGGAGTAGGTAGGTCAAGACAAGTTAAATCAAAAGATAGTGATAGAATAGTGATACCTGAAACAAATTTTCTCTCTCCCCTTAACATGTAAGGTTTAATACATCTTCCCTTAGGAACATATATCTTCCCCTATTGATATTTCTCCCTCTTTTTGTGTAAGCTTATTGGTAATACTTCTCCCCTTCATATAGGTTCATTGCAAGCTTTGATATTTCTCTCCCTTTGGCATCAATTGCCAAAAAGGTCAGAGGGTAAGGGATCATTGAGAGAAAGGGATCCTCGATTCATCTCCTTCTCATAAGAGTTCCTTGAAATGTTTCTCTCGCTTAGATATGGATATGATTTCATTGATACATCTCCCCCTTAGGTATAGGTAATAGTTCATTGAATGTTGTCCCCCTTGAATATGGATAAGAGTTCCTAGAAAGATCTCCCCCTGTTAGTTAGTGAGCCTAGATGTTTCTCCCTCTTACCTTGTGGGATCACTGAGTCTTCCCTCTCGTTGGCAAATCATCAGAAAATTTTCAGAAGAATGATAAGCACAGATAATTTTCGGAGTCACTGAGGCATTGTGAGTCAGTAGAAGTGAGTATGTGAAATAGGCATGTGGAAGAAATCGGTGGGACCGATTTTTCCAATCCGGTGATACCGAGTTGCAAAGAAAAAACAACTACTTTACTGAAAATAGACATAGAAAATTCAAAGATACCAATTGAGAAAGGAAATCAAGACAAGAAACAATGTCAATATATATTTTTTGTTTTTTGAAATTTACATATACATACATTTAGATGAGATTTGTTTGGTTGCAATAAAGTTTGCAATGAAAAATGGGAACCATACAGGAAACTCCATCTGGATGTGGGGCGATGACTAGGTCACCTATATTAGAGTATTTGACTTGAGGAGTCAAGCAAGAATGCTTGATCATAGCTCATACTCATCGTTAAGCGCAAAAATGGGGTTACCATTTTTCGATTAAGCTTTTAATGTCTTCATATCACTTAAGTTCCTTTACCTCATGACTTGGTGCAAAGCTTTTTCAAGGATAGGAGTACATACCTACGAATGATGTTGATGACGTGGCATGTAGGTGAACTTGTTGGGGATGCTCAAAGTTGATGAAAATCATCTTGAGTTGGAGTGATCCTTTTCATTTGGTTCACTTTCCACCTACAATGGTTAGTCATGCAAGGAAGAACATAATACATCCAAATGACATGAATGAATTTCAATATCATATAATTGTCAAGCATATGATTTTGTTGTCTTCTTCCTCCATCTCGGGAGAAGGGGTAGTTGATACTTGGCCATGTCAAGATTGCCTTTGATGTGAGTTGATGGCAATCTTGTGGAGTTTATTGCTTCCAAGAACCTACAAATGTTAGATGTAATACAAGGGAACATAGTTTTCCAAGATATAAGATAGTATCATATCAATGTCATCATGGAATAGACAATCAACCTAAGACCCTTGCATGCACCTGAGTGAGTCTAGCTCAAGTTTGAAGCAACAATGATGTTCAACTCACGCCTCAAATGACAAAACACTTTCTCATCAAGTGGTTTTTTAAAGATATCATCTAATTGGTTGTCACTACGAACATGCTTGAGATCTATATCTCCTTTACCAACATGATCACAAATGAAATGATGTAGCACTTGAATATGTTTTCTTCGTGAATGTTGCACAACATTATAGGCAATTTTAATAGCACTTTTTATATCCATTTGGTAAAGAGTAATATCATGGTGATTGGCATAAGCGAGAAGAATGTGAATGGCTTCAAGGCTAGCAACGAGAGCATAAGTCTCACCATAGTCCATACCTCCGACTTCCATATATCATTGGGCTACGAGACGCACCTTGTTGCATACAACTTGCCCATATTCATCTTGCTTGTTCCGAAACACCCATCTTGTACTAATGATGTTTTGCTCGCCTTCGGGCTTTTCAACAAGTGTCCACACTTGATTCCTCTCAAAGTTGTCTAGCTCTTCGTGCACGGCATTCATGCAATCCGGTCTTGAAGGGCTTATTCTACGTTCAAACATTCAATGCTAGAGATGAAAGAATAATTGTCGCAAAAGTTAGCTAAACGAGATTTGGAGCGAGTGATTCTCCCGGTTTTTATCTCACAGAAGATTTTATTCAGCACATGATCTTTGTCCACTCTTGCTCGAGATCGAGACGACTTCTTCTTGTTGGATGGTGGAGCTTCTTCATCATCACCTTATTGCACGTTGTCCTAGATGGTGTTGACTCCTTGAGGTGGTGCTGAGGAAGGTTGAGGTCGATCATCATGATGTATGTCTTCCTCTTCTTCATTATGTCGTGTACCTCTTGTGGATGCCTCCATGTCGTTTTGTGGTTCGCCTTGACACAAAGTAGGAGCTTCCACTTGAATTGATGAAGTACTTTCCTTCACGTCCATGGGACGAATCTCGCCCATAGGTAGATCTTGGATGGCTTCGAAAGGTTCCATATCTCCTACATCATTTGGCAATTGTTCGACTTGCGAACTGTTAGATTCATCAAACTTCACATTTACCATCTGTTCAACTTTTCGAGTGAAGCTGTTGTAGTCACGATAAGTGTGAGAGTTTGATTTGTAACCAAGTAGGAAACCTCTGTGATATTTAGGAGAAAATTTAGTGTGACGATGCTTATCATGAATGTAGCACTTCGAGCCAAATACTCAAAAGTATCCAACTTGGGGTTTCTTACCGGTGAGTAGCTCGTATGCTGTTTTACTCAGAAGCTTGTGTAAGTAGAGTCAGTTTATGGCATGGCAAGTTGTTTCCACGGCTTCTGCCCAAAAGTGTCTTGGCATCTTATATTCGTCAAGCATTGTTCTGTCCATCTCTATGAGAGTCCAGTTCTTCTTATCAACAAATACATTCCGTTGAGGTGTGTATGTCATCGAGAAATCATGTGAGATACCTTCTTCATCAAGAATAGTATCCACATTAGTGTCCTTGAACTGTGTCCTGTTGTCGCTCCAAACTTTCTTGATCTTCACTTCAAACTGATTTTGGGCTTTCCGAGCTAACTTCTTTAAGATCATTTGTGCCTGCAACTTTCCATCAAGAAAGAATACCCACATAATCTGGAAATTCATCAATAATGACTAGACCATAAGAATTCCCACCGAGGCTCTTGTAAGCATTGGGACCAAAACGATCCATGTGTAGCAGCTCGAGTGCCCTTCTTGTAGTCATGATGTTCTTCACGGGATGACTTCCACGAACTTCCTTTCCTGCTTGACAAGCACTACAAAGTCTATCTTTATCAAATATCACATCTCTAACACCAAGAATATGATCACCTTTGATAAGCCTGTCAAGGTTACGCATACCTACATGTCCTAACCTTCTATGCCATAACCAACCTTTAGAAGATTTTGCAATAAGACATATACGGAGTTTGGATTTTTTAGTGAAATCGACAATGTATAGATCACCTCTACGGAAACTAGTAAAGACAATGTTATGGTTGTCTCTATGAAACACTCGGTAGTCAACTTTTGTAAATAGCACATCAAAACCAAAGTCTCCTAGTATATATACAGAAAGAAGATTGTATCCAAGGGATTCGACAAGCATGACATTTTGAATGGAGCTATCAAGAGATATGGCCACCATACCAAGACCAAGTACCTTACCCTTCGAGTTATCTCCAAAGGTCGCATACCTTCGAGGTGCACGGTTTGGTGTGAGCTCATGGAACATGTCTTTATCTCCGGTCATGTGATCGGTGCATCCACTGTCAAGTATCCACTCCTTTCCTCCGGCAATGTAGTCCCTAAGGTTCACCATAAGAATAAGGTTCTTCATGGCCTTCAAATACTCAATGTCAAACTCCTCATCTTCATCGTAGTAGTCATGCTCCACATAGTCATCATCGGATGAAGTTCCCTCATCATAAGAAAAAAGAATTTCATCAGAAATTTGACTATGACAATGTTCATATTTATGCATGCGAATGGCTTCAACAATGGTATTGTTAATAGTACTGACATCTCTTTAGCACGCATGAGGTCTCGAAGCTCAAATAAACATTTATCAAAATTAGGATCATTTGGCTTCATTTTATGAAAGGTAATGCATTTGTGGATAATGATATCAAGATATTTCAAGGAATAATCTGGATATCTTTCCTCTATGTATTTCCACAAAATATGAGCACACTCAAAGTTCCGCATTTGATTAAGCACATTTCTTGGTAGTCCTCTAATGATTATATTAACAGGTTTAAGATTACCAAGCATATAAAGTTCTTCATCATGATAAGGATGCAAAGGATCAATGGGAGGCTCATAGGGATATTTAACATACTTGCGCAAATGGAATTTATCAAATATATCAAGCATTTCATATTTCCATTGTCTATAATATTCCCCATCAAGAATAAGCATTCTACAAATAATATTCCCCAAATTAGGCACATCCATCTTCCTCCAATGGTGTCTAAACCAAGGTTTTGGAGACCTTGTTCTGATACCAATTGAGAGATCGATACAAAAGGTGTCTACAGGGGGGTTGAATAGAGTACTTCCTTCATTAGAATCCTAGCCTTTTCCCAATTAAATGGTTGGTAGATTTTAGTGATTCTAACAAGTCTAGTGCATCCTACACATGCTAGTCAACAAATATGGTACAGAAAGTAAAGACTTTGCACATGGAGTAAGGAGTAGAGTTTAGGAAGATCAAACACGAAGAAGTTGACACGGCGATTTTTTGCATGGTTCCGATAGGTGGCGCTATCGTACGCCCATGTTAGTGGAGACTTCAACCCATGGAAGGTAGCGGCTGCAAGAGTCTAAAGAGGGATCCACCCACAAGGGGTCCATGAAGAAGCAACCTTGTCTATTCCACCACGACTTCCATCCACACATGACTAGCCTCACTCACGGTAGATCTTCACAAAGTAGACGATCTCCTTGCCCTTACAAATATCTTAGTTCAACTCCACAACACGAAGTAGGAGGCTCCCAAGCTACACCTAACAATCTAGGAGGCACCACCCTCCAAAAGATATTAGATGTGGTAGAATGATGAACACCTTGCTCTTGTGCTTCTAAAGATACTCTCCTCAACACGCAATCACTCTCTCACAGAATAGGCATGGGTAGGAGAGATTGATTTGGTGGAAAGCAACTTCGGGAGGCTAGAGATCAAGTTTCAAATGGATGGATTGGAATATCTTGATCTCAACACATGAGTAGGTGGTTCTCTCTCAGAAAAATGGTTCTGGGAATGAAGTGTGCGTTCTGAGTGCTTCCTCTATGAATGATAGGTTGGTGGAGGGATATATATAGGCAGTATGCAAAATCCAACTGTTACACCTAAAGTGACCAACTCGGTGAAACCGAAGTCATAAACTCGGTGGTACCGACTTGCACAAAAGGCAACAACTTTTGAATCTCGGTGAGACCAATATACACAACTCGGTGGAACCTAAAAGGTGGCTAACGGTCAGATGGACCAACTCAGTGACACCGACACCCAAACTCGGAAACTCCGATTTTGTGTACCGAGGCAACAGAAGGTTGGTCACCTGAACTCGGTAGCACTGATGCAGAATCGGTTGTACCGAAATGCTAGGTTTGGCTAGGGTTTTGTCTTGGTTGAAAATCGGTAGGGCCGAATCTGAAAAGTTGGTGGCACCGATTTTGGATGTTTGGCTTTGGATATAAGTGTTACGTGGGAAAGTGAATGAGTATTTTTCGTGGTTATCACTCAGCACCTGAGAAACTAGTTCATTTTAATACCTCATCACGTTTTAATAGTGTTTGCTTTCCTATGGACTCAAAATTGATTTCTCACAAACATAAAATGAAGAGTCTTCTAGCTTGAGGCTTGAGCCAATATTATTCCTTTTCCTTCATCAAGGGGCATCTCCGCATAAACCTTTAGCCAAAGCTCTCTATGGACTAAAACTGAAATCTTCTAGGTAAAAGTGTTAGTCCAAGAAACAATGTATGTTGTCATGAATTATCAAAACCACCAAGGTAGCATATGTGCTTTAAATTACGCTCTCCACTTCAGAGTTGGTTATCGAAACATAGTCATGGTCCTTTGTTGATTTACCTGCAGGAGGGAACTCCGCATTGTGCACTGTCGTTGATGGGGGTGGTGTTGGGGAATGTTGCATGGGAAACGAAAAATTTCCTATGCACAAGCAAGACCTATGCATGGTGATGATCATCTATGAGAGGAGAGATTGAATCTACATATCCTTGTTAATCGCTAAGAGGAAGCGTATATAATGCGGTTGATGTAGTGGAACATCTTCACGATCCAAATCGCGGCCCGTCACGCGATCTCATCACCATCCATCCCAATCTAGTGCCGAACGGATGACACCTCCGCGTTCAGCACACGTACAGCTCGATGACAGTCCCTGCCTTCTTGATCCAGCAATAGGGGTGGAGAGGTAGATGAGTTCTCCAACATGGCGGCGTGGTAGTGGTGGTGGTGAACTAATCCAGCAGGGCTTCTCCTAAGCATTGTCGAACTAGACTAGAGGAGAAACAAATCTAGAGATAAGTAGAGGGAGCACCTGGCAATTAGGGTTAGCCCTCAACTCTAAAACCTCTAGTATATATAGGAGGAAGAGGAGAGGAGGCTTCCTTGGCCCCTCCTCCAAGGAGAGGCTCGTCCGAGCCAACAAGGGAAGAATCCACCTCCCACAAGGGAGGTGGAATCCTATTAGGACTCCTTCCTAATTTAGAAACCCTTTCCACCTTTTGGGCTTTCGCCTTATTCCTCCACTTAAACTGCATGGGCCCTTAGGGAAGGCTTTGGCCAGCCCACAAGGGGCTGGTCTACCCCCTCCCACAGTCCATGAAGCCTTTGGGTCGTCACACCCCTCCTCGTGGTCCCCCGGTACCCTCCCGGAACTCCCGGTACACTACCGATGAGCCTAAAACTTTCCCGGTGACCAAAACAGGACTTCCTATATATCAATCTTTACTTCGGACCATTCCGGAGCTCCTCGTGATGTACATGATCTCATCCGGGACTCCAAACAACCTTCGGTCACCAACACCTATAACTCAACTATAACGAACCGTCACCAAACCTCAAGTGTGCAGACCCTACGGGTTCAAGAACTATGCAGACATGAACTGAGTCACTCCCCGGACAATAACCAATAGCGGGGCCTCGATGCCCATATTGGCTCCTACATATTCTATGAAGATCTCTATCGGTTGAACTTCTATGTTAAGGATTCAGTTAATCCTGTATGTTGTTCCCGTTGTCCTTCGGTATGTTACTTGCCCGAGATTCGATCATTGGTATCTCTATACCTAGTTCAATATCATTACCGTCAAGTCTCTTTACTCGTTCCGTAATACAAGATCCCATGACTAACTCCTTAGTCACATTGCTTGCAAGGCTTGTTCTGATGTTGTATTACCGAGTGGGCCCCGAGATACCTCTCTGTCACACGGAGTGACAAATCCCAGTCTTGATCCACGCCAACCCAGCAGACACCTTCGGAGATACCTGTAGAGCACCTTTATAGTCACCCAATAACGTTGCGGCATTTGATACACACAAGGTATTCGTCCAGTATCCGGGATATGCATGATCTCATGGTCATAAGAAAAAATACATTGACATGTAGAAAACAGTAGCAGTAAACTGACACGATCATATGCTACGTTTATATTTTGGGTCTTGTCCATCACATCATTCTCCTAACGATGTGATCCCGTTATCAAGTGACAAGACTTGTCTATGGCCCAGAAACCTTGACCATCTTTGATCAACGAGCTAGTAAACTAGAGGCTCACTAGGGACATTGTGTTATCTATGTATCCACACATGTATTTGAGTTTCCAATCAATACAATTCTATCATGGATAATAAATGATTATCTTGAACAAGGAAATATAATAGTAATCAATTTATTATTGCCCCTAGGGCATATTTCCAACAGTCTCCCACTTGCAATAGAGTCAATAATCTAGTTCACATCACTATGTGATTATAATGAATCTAACACCAATTGAGTTCCGGGGTTCGATCATGTCTTTCTTATGAGAGAGGTTTTTAGTCAACAGGTCTGAACCTTTCAGATCCATGTGTGCTTTAAAAATCTCTGTGTCGTATAGATGCTGCTACCACACGCCATTTGGAACTATTCCAAATGAGTGCTCTACTATATGAATCCGGTTTACTTCTCAAAGTCATTCGAATTAGTGTCAATGCTTGCATTGACATAACCCTTTACGACGAACTCTTTTATCACCTCCATAATCGAGAGAAATTTCCTTAGTCCACTAGTTACTAAGGAGAACTTTTGACCGTTGTCCAGTAATCCACTCCTGGATCACTTTCGTACCCCTTGACAGATTCATGGCAAGGCACACATCAGGTGCGGTACACAACATAGCATACTATAGAGCTTACGGCTAATGCATAGGGGACGACCTTCATCCTTTCTCTTTCTTCTGCCGTGGTCGGGCTTTGATTCTTACTCAAATTCGCACCTTACAACACAACTAAGAAATCCTTCTTTGCTGATCTATTTTGAATTCCTTGAAAAACTTGTCCAGGTATGCAATTCATTGAAAGTTTTATCAAGCATCTTGATCTATCTCTATTGATCTTTATGTTCAATGTTCAAGTAGATCAGTCCAAGTTTTCCTCTAGAAAACACTTTTTTAAACAACCCTATATGCTTTCGAGAAGTTCTACATCATTTTCGATCAAGAATATGTCTACCACATACACTCATCAAAATTTCTATAGTGCTCCCACTTACTTCCTTGGAAATACAAGTTTCTCATAAACTTCATATAAACTCAAAAGCTTTGATCATCTTATCAAAGTGCATAATCCAACTCCGAGATGCTTACTCCAGTCCTTAGAAGGATCGCTGAAGCTTGCATACTTGTTAGCATCTTTAGGATCGATAAAACCTTCTAGTTCTATCACACACAACCTTTCCTCAAGGAAACCGTCGAGGAAACAATGTTTTGACATCCATCTGCAAGATTTCACAATTGAAAAATGCAGCAACTGCTAACATAATTCCAACAAACTTTTAGTATCGTTACAAGTGATAAAGTCCCATCGTAGTCAACTCTTTGAACTTGTTAGAAACCTCTCTGCAACAAGTTGAGCTTCCTAAACAGTGGCATTCACCATCATCGTTTGTCATCCTTTTAAAGATCCACCTATACTAAATAGTCTCACGACCATCAAGTAGTTTTCCAAAGTCCACACTTTGTTTTCATACATGGATCCTCTCTCGGATTTCATGGCCTCCAGCCATTTGTCAAAATCCGGGCCCACCATCGCTTCTCCATAGCTCGTAGGTTCATTGTTGACCAGCAACATGACCTCCAGGACACGATTACCGTACCACTCTGGAGCAGCGTGTACCCTTGTCGACCTAGAAGGTTTGGTAGTAACTTTATCTGAAGCTTCATGATCACCATCATTGGCTTCCACTTCAACTGGTGTAGGCGCCACAGGAGCAACTTCCTGCGCCCTACAACACACTCGTTGAAGTGATGGTTCAATAACCTCGTCAAGTTCCACCATCCTCCCACTCAATTCTTTCGAGAGAAACCTTTTCTTGAGAAAGGACCCATTTCTAGAAACAAACACTTTGCTTCCGGATCTGAGATAGGAGATATACCCAACTATTTTGGGTATCCTATAAAGATGCATTTATTCGCTTTGGGTTCGAGCTTATCATATTGAAACTTTTTCATATAAGCGTCACAGCCCCAAACTTTTAAGAAACGACAGCTTAGGTTTCTCCAAACCATAGTTCATACGGTGTCATCTCAACGAAATTATGTGGTGCCCTATATAAAGTGAATGCGGTTGTCTATAATGCCTAACCCAAAACGATAGTGGTAATTCGACAAGAGACATCATAGTTTGCACCATATCCAATATGGCACGGCTATGACGTTCAGACACACCATCACACTATGGTGTTCCAGGTGGCATGAGTTGTGAAAACAATTTCCACATTGTCTTAAATGTGTGCCAAACTCACAACTCAGATATTCACCTCTACGATCATATCGTAGACATTTCATCTTATTGTTACGACGACCTTCAACTTCACTCTGAATTTAGTTGAACCTTTCAATAATTCAGACTTGTGTTTCATCAAGTAAATATACCAGTATCTACTCAAATCATCTATGAAGTAAGAACATAACGATATCCATTGCGTGCCTCAGCACTCATTGTACTACATACATACAAATGTATTACTTCCAATAAGTCACTATCATGTTCCATCTCACTGGAAAACGAGGCCTTCAGTCATCTTGCCCATGTGGCATGATTTTCATGTCTCAAGTGTTTCAAAATCAAGTGAGTCCAAACGATCCATATGCATGGTGTTTCTTCATGCATTTTACACCAATAGACATGGTTTACATGTCAAATGATTCAAAAACGAGTGAGTCCAAAGATCCGTCGGTATGGAGCTTCTTCATGCATTTTACACCAATATGACTCAAGTGTTAGTGCCACAAGTAAGTGGTACTATCATTAATACTTTGCATCTTTTGGAATCAATATTATGAACATGTGTATCGCTGTGATCGAGATTTAATGAAACATTCACATTGGTACATGACAATCGAAGGTATTATTCATGTAAACAGAATAACTTTTATTCTCTAACTTATATGAATAACTGTATTGCAATCAACACAATCAAATCATGTTCATGCTCAATGCAAACACCAAATAACATTTATTTAGGTTCAACACTAACCCCGATGGTAGCGGGAGCGTGTGATGTTTTGATCACATCAACCTTGAAATACAC
Organism: Hordeum vulgare subsp. vulgare; assembly: GCF_904849725.1. NCBI lineage: Eukaryota > Viridiplantae > Streptophyta > Magnoliopsida > Poales > Poaceae > Hordeum > Hordeum vulgare. The sequence goes on along the minus strand of NC_058520.1, from coordinate 291,537,666 downwards.
ATCATCACCTCACCCTTGCTAGTATCTGTTTATTCCATAGGCTTTATTTCAAGTTACTAACACATCTAATACCCTCGTGCTACTAGGAGTACTAGTAAAGTACACATTAGTATCATTTATATCCAATATACTTTTGTCGACTTTGCTAGCCGTCTCATCTACCAAGTATCTATGGTAGTTCCGCTTTAGTGACTGTTCCCCTCATTATAGAAGCACTTAGTCTCGGGTCTGGGTTCAACCTTGGGTTTCTTCACTAGAGCAGCAACTGGTTTGTCGTTTCATGAAGTATCCCTTCTTTCCCTTGCCCTTCTTGATTCTAGTGGTTTTAGTAACCATCAACAATTGATGCTCCTACTTGATTTCTACATTCGCGGTGTCAAACATCAAGGATAACTCAAGGATCATCATCTCTATCCCTGATACATTGTAGTTCATCCCGAAACTCTGTAGCTTGGTGGCAGTTACTTTGGAGAAGAATGTCAATCACTATCTTATCTGGAAGATCAACTCCCACTTGATTCAAGCGATTTTAGTACTGAGACAGTCTCAAAACATGCTCAACGAATGAGCTTTTCTCCCATACTTTGTAGACAAAGAATCTTGTCGGACGTCTAATACCTCTCATCACGGGCACGAGCCTGAAATCCCAATTCTAGCTCTTGGAACATCTCATATGTTCTATGACGTTCAAAACATCTTAGGCGCCTCAATTCTAAGCCGTTAAGCATTACGCACTGAACTATCACGCAGTCATCAAAAACGTGTATGTCAGATGTTCGTAGCATCCATAGACGACGTTCACGGGTTCAGCACACCGATCGATGCATCAAGGACATAAGCCTTTTGTGCAGCAATGAGGACAATCCTGAGTTTACGGACCCAATCGGCATAATTGCTACTATCATCTTTCAACTAAGTTTTCTCTAGGAACATATCAAAAACAGTAGAGCTACAGCGCAAGCTACAACATAATTTGCAAAGACCTTTTGCCTATGTTGATAATAATGAGTTCAATTAATCGTATTACTTAAGAACTCCCACTCAAATAGATATACCTCTAGTCATTCGAGTGGTGCATGATCCAAATCCACTAACTCAAGTCTGATCATCACGTGAGTTGAGTTTAGCTTCAATGGTGAACATCTACATGTTGATCATATCAACTATATGATTCATGCTCAACCTTTCAGTCTCTTGTGTTCCGAGGCCATGTGTGTACATGCTAGGCTCGTCAAGTTTAGCCCGAATGTTCCGCGTGTGCAACTGTTTTGCACCCGTTGTATGTGAACGTTAAGTCTATCACACCCGATCATCATGTGGTGTCTCGAAACGACAAACTGTCGTAACGGTGCACAGTCGGGGAGAACACAATTTTATCTTGAATTTTTAGTGAGGGATCACCTGATAATGCTACCGTCGTCCTAAGCACAACAAGGTGCATAAGAGGATTAACATCACATGCAAATGATAACTGACATGATATGGCCATGAACTTGTGCTTGTTGATCTCCATCACCAAAGCACCAGCATGATTTCCATCATCACCAGCGCCACACCATGATCTCCATCATTGTGCTGCCATCTAGGTTGTCGCGCTAACTATGATGTTACTATTATATCTACTACTAGCGATAAAGCAAAGCATCTCCAAGCGCAAAATAATTAAAGACAAACATATGGCTCTTGCCGGTCGTCGTAGCATCGACGTGCAAGTCGATATTTAACTATACAACATGATCATCTCATACATCCAATATATCATATCATGTCTTTGGACATATCACATCACATGCATACCCTGCAAAAACAAGTTAGACGTCCTCTAATTTGTTGTTGCATGTTTTACGTGGCTGCTATGGGTATCTAGTATGATCGCATCTTACTTACGCAAAATAACAACGGTGATATGCAAGTCGCTATTTAACCTTCTCAAAGGACCGCCTTGGTCAAATCTTATTCAATTGAAGTTAAAGAAACAGACACCGGCTAGTCATCTTTATGCAACAAGTTGCATGTTAGTCGATCAAACCAGTCTCTCGTAAGCGTATGAGTAATGTAGGTCCGGGCTGATCCAATCCAACAATACCGCTGAATCAAGAAAAGACTATGGAGGGCAGAAATTCAAACATCAACACCCACAAACTCTTTTGTGTTCTACTTGAGATATCATCTACGCATGAACCTAGCTCATGATGCTACTGTTGGGGAACGTTGCATGGGAAACAAAAAATTTCCTATGCACACGCAACACCTATCCATGGTGATGATCATCTACGAGAGGAGAGATTGAATATACATACCCTTGTAGATCGCTAAGTGGAAGCGTATATAACACGGTTGATGTAGTGGAACATCTTCGCGATCTAAATCGCAGCCCTTCCCGCGATCTCATCATGATCCATCCCGATCTAGTGCCGAACGGACGGCACCTCTGCGTTCAGCGCACGTACAGCTCGATGAAGATCCCCGCCTTCTTGATCCAGCAAGAGGGGCGGAGAGGTAGATGAGTTCTCCAGCACGGCGCCGTGGTATTGATGGTGGTGAACTAATCCAGCAGGGCTTCGCCTAAGCACTACCGAACTAGACTAGAGGAGAAACAGATCTAGAGAGAAGTAGAGGGATCACGTGGCAATTAGGGTTAGCCCTCACCTCTAAAACCTCTAGTATATATAGGAGGAAGAGGAGCGGAGGCTGCCTTGGCCCGTCCTCCAACGAGAGGTTCGTCCGAGCCAACAAGGCAGGAATCCACCTCCCACAAGGTAGGTGGAATCCTATTAGGACTCCTTAATTTAGAAACCCTTTCCACCTTTTGTTTTTTGCCTTATTCCTCCACTCCAACCGCATGGGCCCTTAGGGGAGGATTTGGCCAGCCCAGTAGGGTCTGGTTTACGTCCTCAAACAACCCATGAAGCCTTTGGGTCGTCACACCCCTCCTCGTGGTCTCCTGGTACCCTCCCGGCACTCCTGGTACACTATTGATGAGCCTGAAACTTTTCCGGTGACGAAAATAGGACTTCCTATATATCAATCTTTACCTCCGGACTATTCCGGAGCTCCTCCTGACGTAGAGGAGCTCAACCGGGACTCCGAACAACCTTCGATCAATAACACCTATAACTCAACTATACCAAAACATCACCGAACATTAAGTGTGCAGACCATGCGGGTTCGAGAACTATGCAGACATGACCTAAGACACTCCCCGGTCAATAACCAATAGCGGGGCCTGGATGCCCATATTGGCTCCTACATACTCTATGAAGATATGTCAAGGATTCAGTTAATCCTGTATGCCGTTCCCTTTGTCCTTCGGTATGTGATAACCCACAAGTATAGGGGATCGCAACAGTTTTCGAGGGTAGAGTATTCAACCCAAATTTATTGATTCCACTCAAGGGGAAGCCAAAGAATATTCTCAAGTATTAGCAGTTGAGTTGTCAATTCATCCACACCTGAAAGATTTAGTATCTGCAACAAAGTATCAGTAGCAAGGTAGTATGATAGCAGCAGTAGCAACAGTAACGAGTAGCAACAAAGTAACAACAGTAGAAATAGAGTAACAGTAGCAGCAGTGACATCAGTAGCAGCAAAGTAACATAGCATGGCAAAGTAGTAGCAACATCAATCTCAAAACATAGTGGATACTAGGGATCAATCCCCGTCAAAACTAACTCGATTACATGATAGATCTCATGCGACCCATCACCGTCCAGCAAGCCTACGATGAGATTACTCACGAACGGTGAAGAGCATCATGGAATTGGCGATGAAGGAAGGTTGGTTATGACGATGGCGACGATCTCCCCTCTCCGGAGCCCAGAACGGACTCCAGATCTACCCTCCAGAGGAAGAACAAGAGGTGGCGGCTCCTCCATATCGTAAAACACGATGAACTGTTCTCCTTGATTTTTTTTCCGGGCGAGACGGACTAAATAGAGCTGAGATTGTAGGCGGTGGAGAGTTGTGGACCCCACAAGCCTGTCAGGCACGGCTAGGGGGGGGGCGCACCTGGTGGGCTTGTGGGCTCACAACTCCATTTCCTCCGCTGATTCTTGCGCCAGTATTTTTCATAAATTCCACAAAAATTCTCCATAAATTTTCAGGTCATTCCGAGAACTTCTATTTCTGCGCAAAAACAACACCATGGCAATTCTGCTGAAAACAGCGTTAGTCCAGGTTAGTGCCATTCAAATCAGGCAAATTAGAGTCCAAAACAAGGGCAAAAGAGTTCAGAAAAGTAGATACGACGGAGACGTATCAGTATGTTACTTGCCCGAGATTCGATCGTCGGTATCTCAATACCTCGTTCAATCTCATTACCGGCAAGTCACTTTACTCGTTCCATAATACAAGATCCCGTGTCTAAATCCTTAGTCACACTGCTTGCAAGGCTTGTTGTGATGTTGTAGTACCAAGTGAGCCCCGAGATACCTCTCCGTCATACGGAGTGACAAATCCTAGTCTTGATCCACACCAACCCAACAGACACCTTTAGAGATACCCGTAGAGCACCTTTATAGTCACGTAGTAATGTTGCGATGTTTGATACACACAATCTATTCCTCCGGTCTCTGGGAGTTGCATGATCTCATGGTCATAGGAACAGATACATTGACATGCAGAAAATAGTAGCAATAAACTGGAACGATTATATGCTACGTTTATAGTTTGGGTCTTGTCCATCACATCATTCTCCTAATGATGTGATCCCGTTATCAAGTGACAACACTTGTCTATGGCCAGGAAACCTGGACCATATTTGATCAACGAGCTAGTCAACTAGAGGCTCACTAGGGACAGTGTATTGTCTATGTATCCACACATGTATTTGAGTTTCCAATCAATACAATTCTAGCATGGATAATAAACAATTATCATGAACAAGGAAATATAATAATAATCAATTTATTATTGCCTCTAGGGCATATTACCAACACGTGGCTGTGTTCGGGTCCTATAAAATATGGCAACATATGTGAATACTCGTTGTTTGTTTGAAAAGTAACGCTTGTATTTAAATTGTTACCTCTTGGCTGGGGGAGTTGTTGAAATAGTCCAAGTAGATGCTCCACGTTTAGAGGACTAGCCATTGTTCAGCACGGGTCCGGCAGACCCTACAATAGTAGGCGCCCAACGCGTGGAACATCGACCTGTTGTAACAAGAACATGTGATCTATCATCGCGATAGTAATAGCAATAAGAACCAGAACCAAAAACAGAACACAAACTCACATCTAAAATGTAACCCTATTCTGTAAAATGCTAAACTTATTTCTAAAAATATTTGTTTCTGGTTTTGGAGTGGAGAAAGGTTTAAAAATCTTTTTAACAAAGGCTAAAAATACTTAAACTAGGTTTTAAATTGAAACTGTGTATAAAAGTCTTTATAAAAATTCAACAAGAAGCATTATTAAATACTACATAATTTTAGAAGAATTATGGTGGAAAAATATTTGGATTTGATTGGATATGTGATCCTTTCGAATTTATTGGAAAAGCTGGAAAATAAAAGAAAGTAAAATGGGCAGCCCACTGGCCACGCTCGGCCTGCAGCTGGACGGGCCCCACTAGCCAACCGGCCAACCAACCCAGACGCGCGCACCGTCAGGTTCAAACCTGAGGTGCGTGGCCGTGCGTCCAGCGACTGAGAGGAGGGACAGGGAGAGAGACACACGCCGACAGGTGGGGCCCTCCTGTCGGGGTAGTCTCCCACTTCGGGACATAGATGAGAGGGGTCTCACCGGCGGTAGTTCCGGTGACGTCGAGGATGGACAGTTGCGGGAATGGACTCTTGGCACTCCCGCTTTTCGGATGAGGGTCGAGGGAACGACGGTGGTGGCATGTATTATCGACGACGAGGAAGCCACGGCGGAGAATTTCGGGAGAGTGCTGGCGACGATGTTGTGAGGGGGGAGAAGGACGAGGAAGAGGTGGAGGAGGATTAGGGAGCTCCTGCGGTCATAGGGGAGTTGGAACGAGCGTTGGAGTGTGTCTGTGTCCCGAGATCGACGGAGCCACGACGCGGTGGCGCCTTGGTCGATCTCGAGCACCGTTGCTCGAATAGCTCAAGGGGGCACTGGGGAGTTCGATTCGAGGCGAGAGGAAGGTGCTTGAGGTGCGGGGAAGAGCTGGGGCGGCATATTTTTAGGCAGGCGACGGTCCACCGAGAGGTGGTGCGGCTGCGATGCTACTAAAGTGGGAAGAGGTGAGAGAGGGCTCGGGAACAAGCCTGCGGTATTGCAGACGTGGTTTCGGACCGAGGGGAATGTTAGGAGGAGCGGGGGACTGGCTCTTGGTGTACTGCGGTGGCGAAGTCCTTCTGACCGGCTTGGGTCAGCGTGGGCACGCGTCGCCAGGGCCAGAGGAGGGTGGGGGACAGAGGGGCATGACGTGGCTCTGGCGTCGGCCGGCAACGCGGTCAAATAGGGGCAACGGGAGCGAGCAAGATCTGCCCGGAGATGGCCTCCCTGGGCTCGGGTGCGCACTGTGGCGTGTCTAGAGCGCAGCTTTCGCATGCCACAACATGCTGGCGTGCTCCGGCGCATTGCGGCCATGTCTTGGGGAGTCTGGGGCTGGAGTAGATGCTCTTTGGATGCTTGGCGGCAAGGGGAATCATGCTAGTCAAAAGGAGGAGTGATGAACAAGTGTTGTCAGCATGGTTTCAGATGGTAGATTGAAGAGTTTTGCTCCCGCTCATTGAACTGGAGCTAGATCTCTTGGCTGCAGCGTTGGGGAGGCATAGGGAAAATGTGACCTCGGTTTGGAGTGAAGGGAGTAAGTGCTTGGGATTGTAGTTGCTTGTTTTACAAACTGGCAGAAGGTGTTTATTGTTGGTTTGGGGGAGTTAATCTCCTCCAAAAGCATTGGGAGTTAACGCGATTTGATGATGGACATAATTAGGAGGCTTTACCAAATTTGAGCTCAATTGAGCAAATTTGGCAATGTAGACTTGGAAAGACTTCCCAAAAATGGGCACATATGCAATCTTGTGGCCAATTGTGATCAAATCAATTCCCACAAATGCAATTCTTGGCCCGCCCTCCTTATTTGGGGTTTTGAACACTCCTGCCAAGTTTGCGACCAATTGGACAAACTTGGCAATGTAGAGTTGTTCCAACTTGGTTCTGGACACAAAGGTTTTCTGGATTATTTGGTGAGCCAAACCACCTTGGATGGGGGTGAAACTTGGCATGACCATCAAATATAGCATGTGGGATTTGCTAGAATTTTCTTGGAATTTATTGAGATTATTTCCTTCGTAAATATTTCAAAAGGTCAGAACAAACAGAAATGGTCTTCAAGGGTTTCGTCCAATATTTTGAACATGACTAGGGGTTGAAACTCTTATGTATGGAAAATATATGTCCTCCGAGTCTTCCTAAATTCTATCAGATTTTTCTAAGGTAGAAAAATATATTTTTTTCTCCATGAAATATCATTTCTGGTCTTCGAAAAGGACAAATAAGTAAAATGGGAAAATAACTTTAAAAATATTTATTTTATGGTTTTGGAGAGTTATTTTAATAGTAGAATGAGAATAAAATCTTTGGGCAAAACCACTCCCCTTAAATCAAGGACTTGTACTGCAAATCCCAAAGCAGGGGTTTCAAGCTACAAAAATAAATAAAAGGATTTTTGTTGAAATAATATTTTATAAAAATTGTTTCCTGGTGTTTTGCCCAAGGTATGACCAATGGGCACGGGTTTGGAGTCCAGGTGCAAGTTTATTAGAGAAAAGTTGTTTTTAGTGAGCTACTCATAAACACATACACAAGCAATGACAATCAAGGCACTCCTAACACTTACTTAAAAAGTTTTAATTGACTCCAAATTTTGAAAGGAAATCACCAGTGACAAAGTGGTGCAAAAATAGAGTGTGACACAACAGTTTTACCTTGGCAACCAACTGTCTAACCTCCGAGCCATCTTCTTTATAAGGGCTTCTTGGACGCTAGTTGAACCGCTTCTTAAGAGGAGATGTTGAGAATTCGTGTAGACCCCTTTGGGTGGGGTCAAATAAAGGCATGTCTTCGATATAGAACCACTCTCACGTCCACTCTTCAGAAGCTGACCACATGGTCCCTACCGGATACCTAGTCCTATATATGCGCCATACTTCGGCTCCTCCAATTTCATAAATAGTCCCACACTCAGTTCGGGGGACGAGGCAGAAAAAATTCTTCCACAATTCAAAATGGGCTTTGCAACCCATGAACATCTCACACAGAGCGACAAACCCCGTGATGTGGAGGATGGATCAGGGGGGTAAGGTGATGAAGATGGGTCAGGTAATACTCCAACATGCCCCATAGAAATGGATGAATAAGGAAGCCCATGCCCCATAAGAGCAACAAAATGAAGCATACCCTCTCCATCGTCTTCTGCGTAGGGAATCTCTCTGTGAAGGCCTCAACATTGGCAGAGGTTAGCCCGAGGCGGGAGGGTGCCAGATTTGAGTCACGCATATACCCTTGCACGTCAAGGTCACGCAGACAGAGCCGCGTGATTGAGAAACTAGCCCAATCTCCTGGAAGAGATCCATGAGGGTGCGAGGATGAGCCTGGGGCAATCGCCATGTTGGAGGGAATTGGGAGGTTTCTTGGGGGGCACACGTGGGTTATATGTCCAATAACTTCTCTTTTTTTCTTTGGTAAGGAACTGCTTATTTTCATGGGTGCACAGGAATCGATGAAGTGGTTCAACCTGCAAAAGATAAATATTAGTTTTTGTGGGCCCCGTGACGTTTCACGAGTCGCAAATGAAGGAAAATGCGGAATAGGATCGGTCAAATATAAGGTGGAACTTGCCTCGCATGCCGAAGATCACAGAAACGCGAAGATGGTGAGCCTAGACTAGAACATTGGAGGCTATTTCTGGGGCTAATCAGAGAACCCAGGACTAAGGGGTCCTCGAACCATTTGTTCGTTTTCATGGGCCGGACTCCCGAGCCTGTTCGGTCATCATTGGAAGTATCGGAATCAAGATGAGCTCTTTCGAAGACTTGGCATACGATCCACGACAACATAGTAATCGACGTATTCTTTTCTATTGTAACCGACCTCGTGTAATCGTAGCAACCCTAGTATCAATCTAAGCCAGTGGCCATAGTTTGTAGGATACATTAAGATCATTACAATTAGGGTTTAGACCACAACATCTGATCTTGAAGTATATCAACTCTGTACTGTGTACTACTCCGTCAATGGGAACAAGAGTAGGACATAGGGTTTTATCTCCATCAAGAGGGCCCGAACCTGGGTAACACACCGTCTTTTTCGTCTCTTGTTACCCATCAACCCTAAATCCACAGTTTGGACCCCCTAATCGAGATCATCCAGTTTTCCACCCACAAGGACCCCCTGTCGGGTTCATCTCTTTCCTCCCGCGCTCCTGGGTAGAGACACGGCGAGCTCTGGCGATGATGGCCGGTGCTAGAAGGCTCCATTTCTCGCTCCTGACATACCTCTACGCTCCCGACATACCGCATCTCCTGGAGAAGAAAGGAGTCACTAATGAGCTCATAATCGATCGAGGCATCGACCACACTGGGGTATGGCCACGACAGGGTTGGCGGGCTTGCCTTGGCCAGGCAAAGGAGATCATAATGACTGGAATGGCATTACGGAGGCTAAAGGAGGTCTAGGGTGGAGGGAATCGGCTCGGGAACAGAGGGAGAGCTTGAATTCGACCGGAGCTTGGTCATGAGAAAGGCGTCCGATGACGAAATGGGCACGAGAGTTCGATTGCTTTGGCGGGGAGACTTCTGGGGTGGCCTAGGAGAGTGGGAGGGGCTGGGATGAGCACGGGAGCGGCTTAAATAAGCGGCCAAGGTCCGTTCATCGGGAGCCCGAGGATCAGCACGGTTGCGACGACCAGTGTTGGCGAACAAGGGAGGTGGGGCTAGCTGGCGGGGAATGTCGGGGTTACCGACATGATTCCGGATGAGGTCGATGAGCTGCAGCGCTCGGGGACCGCCAGGTGGCTCGATCGGTGCTGGGCACAGCAGGCGGCGGCAGCTACTAGCGCTTCGTGCATCGGGGCATGTAGGGACGTTGTAGATCGGGACAGGAAGGTCGGTTGGGGTCTTGGCGCGACATGGGGATCAACAAACGGATTATAATGAGTTGGGCAAGGGACAGACCTCGAACGCAACGGCTCGGAAGCGAGAACGTGCAAAATGCATGCTGAGCCCACGCTCCGGGCATGCTCACCAAGTGCTTGACTAAATGTTGGGCACAACTGAAGGGCTCTGATGCATACGAAACTTCCGAGGGCTAGGTTAAATGCTAAGGAAAACTTGGGGGACATGGGTGATAGGCCAGGAAAGCAAATTCCCAATGCAATAGCAAAACCTTGCCAAATATGGCCGTGCACTCTAGGTGTTTGATAAAATTCCAGGGGCACCTAAAAGACTTTTTTGGCGACCAAACTTTCCAGATTGGGGTCTCTTTGCATATTAAAGGTGCTGGTGGGGTTAGGTTGGCAAAATAGAAAACCAGTTGGTGCAATTTTTGGTGAAAAACAAATTTGGATAGGAAATGCAAGTTGTTATATTATGCATTTCAAATACTCCAATGTGGCTAAAATCTTGGACTTAAGTGTTTGGTAGGATGCAATACAAGCATGAAAAATCTCATGGCCAATAGGACAAGTTAAAAAAGGTTGTATTTGAAACTACTAAACTAGACCAGAATAGAAAAGCGGCTACTTTGCTCAGATTTTTTGAAGGACAAGAAATGTTTTTTGCATAAAAGTAAATCACATGCATGACTTGACATCTCCAAATTTTTATGGAATTTTTAAAAGAATTTTGGAAATTGTTGCACTACAACAGGGGTCCTTAAAAGAATGAAAAGGCCTTTCAAATAATTTAATTTGCAATTGTTTCTATAAAAATATTTCCCCACGAAATTTCTAAAATGAAATTAAATGATGTCAAACCAATACTCAAGGCCACGATGATTTTCAAAAGATATACTTGGAGATAATTTTTTAATAAAAGATGCTCTGAAATGGGCAAAGAAGCAAATTATTTTCAAAACTTTTATTACACGCAAAATTTCAATTAATAAAAATATAGTAAAATTTGTGGGGCGTTACAAACATTACCCCCTTAAAGTAAAATCTCGTCCTCGATATTTGCTAAGGAAGGAAAGTAAATCACTTGTGAAACATGGAACAATATCACTCATATGCATGTGCAATCAAGACAATCATTTATAACGCACAATCACCAATGTCGCATTATGAAAATAACTGTTAGACAAATGAACACTTCGAGGGACATTGAAAAGGTACGGGTGATGGGGCTCCGAGAAAATATCCCTGGTCATGGGGACACATTCTGGTTCTCCTGGAGGAGTTTCGAGAACGTGCCCTCTTTGTTCATGCAATAGCGGTCTATCGGGGTGATCCAAGGATTCACAACAACAAGAGTGTGGAAGTAATCCATCAGTTTCTTGGTCAAACCTCATAGTGATGACATATTGGAAAAGGTTGGTCAGCCACGGGCCTCTCTACATTGGCCTGCGAGGAAACACAAATTCTGCTCCAGGGCTGCGCGGCTTGGGAGTAAAAAATAACCCCTTTCACCTTTTCCTGGTGCCGCAAGTCAAGGACGGACAATTTCTTTGAAGGAAGAACTTCTATGGCCATGTCTTGCATCGACAAGGATTTTCCAACAGTGATGACAAATAAAAGGGCTAGTGGTCTGGGTTTATCAGTGGGTCGTGCCCAATTGTCCAGTATTTTAAGGGACGATTAGTGATTCTCTATTTGAACAACTGGCACCGGGTTGGGCGGCAAAGCCAAGAATGTTGTAGGTGGAACCTCATAGTATCCTCACCAATCTATTGGGGTTGCATCCAGGAATCCCATATGAATCCGCTAATGGCTTGGGCCGGGCTACCATATCCTTAACGGCTAGGATAGTAGAACAACGAGCGACTACTTACCCTCGGCGACAGATGCCGCAGCTAGACTATAGCTTCTCTAGTTGTAAGCTGGCGGGCTTGGGTTTTGCTGGTGGATGCTCCTCCAGTAAAATGGTAAGGGCGTTCCAACAAGGAACTCCCTCCATAGATGTGCATCGTGACCCAAAAGTGATGGGTAGCATCACATGCAGGATCCTCATGCACAACATAAATTGGGTTTCTTCTATACCAAAAACTTGGTAGGTGAGGTCCACGAGGATGGCTAGGAAGTCTTCAGGCTTGGATGTGGTGGTCCGATGGCAAATGACGGGGCTAGGCATCTTGGTATCCTGGGGTCATCGGAATGGGACTAAAGAATGTGGGTTGCTGGGCTGAGGCAAGGCTTTACTTTATAGGCCAAGGGAGTCTGCCATCGCATAGTAGGTGGTGCGACAACTCCGGTGTCGGTCACAAACACATGACCTATCGGTTGGCTGCTATTTCGGGCATCGACTCCCAAAAAGGTGTCGAATGGACACTATGGATGGCTATTGGGTAGGTTAGGCTGGGATATGTATATGTAAATATTCGGGCTAGGTATAGCAACCTGGCTAAGATAGTAATAGCCAATGGTTAGCCTGGCTCTAATACAAAGGTTGTCGGTACCGGTTTTCCGGGATATAAAATTCCCAGCAATAGACCCTTGTGTTTCCCAGCCCCACGATTACTATTAGTTGGTGGACACCCACTTGATATAGAAATTACAAGAAAAATTCAAAATAGAGGGTACAATACCAAGAAGGTCTATGGGGTATAACAAAATGTCTAGACGTTGACGTGGGAAGCGACTCGTAGATTCTCCGGCGCCCATAGGACTCCATTCCCACGGGAACAACTCACCAGGATAACTCATATATCGCAAGGCTGCTATCCTCGATGCTTAGGTTCCGGGGTTGCGTCATCTTGCTCCTCTCCAAATACACAATCTGTCCAAAACATAAGCCAGGGACAAGCGAATGAGTACTTTGAATGTACTCACAATCATCATGAAAGGATATAAGTTAAAAGAGGTGAAATGCATGCACTAGAATTTTAATTACACCTAAGATGCCACAAGATTTAATTTATGGACGCAATTAGGGAGATAAATCATTCCTACCAAGGATGTATAAGCAATCAAAGGATAAGAGTAATAATAAAATAAATGTGTCGATCGGGCGTCTCAAGCGACACATCGAAAGGACACGCAATATAAGACATAGTTGGGTGTCTAAGTGATGCCATATAAAGGGGCTTATATATGAATAATAATCTTAATGTCACAGTCGGGCGTGTGGAGTGATGCCGCATAAATGGATTATAACAAAACGACAATTAAGTGTCGTAGTCGGGCATCTGAGAGACACCACATGAAGGGCTTATATTAAGGTAATAAGAGTTGCCACAATCGGGCCTCTAGGGCGATGCCACATAAGGGGATCATAAATATAACAATAACATGCATTCCACAGTCGGGCATCTGAGCGACGCCACATAAAGGGCTTATATAAAAATAATAACCACGAGTATTGAGGAGGTAGAACCTTCCCACGGACACTCAAAAATTTATACAAGAAATGGTTAGTCCACAACAAAATTAATAATAACTATGATCATCCATCACGGTTCATGATCTTCGTCTTGTTTCAATTATTTCCTCTAAAGACCGACACTGGATCTATCTCACTATAGTCCTTATGTGCGAACACTGCTATTGGAATAGGTATTTACTCTACAGAGGGTGTACTCTTTACCCATGAGTAACGGATTTCCTTGGTCAACCCGAGACATTGGCTAATTTTTATTATGGTCTTTGAGTTGAAAACACACCTGCCCCGTACACCAGCTTAACTTTCCGATACCAAGAATCACTCAAAGCAATCGTGTGGCAAAACACTAAGTGGGGAGACCACAATCTTGATTAGCATGTGATCAATATATTTTTACCATGCGCAAACAGGGGCTCTACCCCCTCGGTCCAATCGGAACACCCATACTGCTGGACCAAGTGACATGCCTACCACTGATAAGTGGTATATTTCACTATGTCCTCTCTGTATGGTGTCTGCAAGGAAAGGCGTTGACGACTTACTGAACCATACGCTATCCATGGCAGGGACAAGTGGTAGCACAAATCAAGTATGGGGGTTACTAGTAGAAGACTCGATCTACGGCCGACTCAGGAGGTTTAAGTTTCCCTGCAATGGTTAGCATCACAAAATTTCTGAATTATATTCGTCAGTGTTACCACCATCAAACCTCAATGTGCCCTCACTGATCACTCTCATCACAACAAGATATCAGTTTCACGGTCACAATTTACCCACGCCAAACCTTCCTCCGAAGTTGTCTGGACCATCATAAACATACATGGTATAAGGCAGTACCCACTATCATCTGTATTTTATGCTCAACAACAAATAAATACCCATCACATGCATTCATGCATAAGTATTTCCTATATGGAAGTTTTTATCAAACTAACATAATCATACATTCACTCATCGCAACAAGCAACCACTGAACTTATGACAAATCAGTGCTCAAGATGCTTGCCTTGGGTATGCACAAGAGGTGGTTGCACTCCAAATTTTTGACAGAATTCTCCCTCCATATTTCCTATTTTCGAAAATACTGGAATGAACACACATTTCCAGAACATTGTATAAATTTTTTTTGATTTTTTTTGAAATAAATATGAAAATAAACTAGATTAAATTTGAGGAATAACAAAAAAGAATCAACTTATTTGGAATTGTATTTTAAAAGTTATAAGCAGTCAAAGTTAGGTCAAATTCTATTTTTAAAATAAGCTCAGAGAAGAAAACGTTTCAGCAAAGAATGAGTTTTCCAAAGGGGTAAGCACACTTACCAGGCTCCGCTTTTTTGCAGACAAAACACACTAGAGGGTTTGCGCCATCAGGGCAAGGGCTGTCTCACCGACACGTGGGGACCCCCTATCGGGTTCATCTCTTTCCTGCCGCACTTCTGGGAAGAGTCAGGGGTGAGCTTTGGCGATGACGGCTGGCACCAGAAGGTTTCATTTCTAGTGCCCGACATACCTCTCCACTCAGAAGACTGGGACACATCTCATGGAGTAAAAAGGAGTTACGGGCGAGCTCGTAATCGAGTGACCCGTCGGCCGCGGCAGGGGATGGTGACGACAGGGTTGGAAGGCTTTCCTTGGCCAGGGAAAGGAGCTCATAATGCTTGGAATGGCTATGCAGAGGCTAAAGAAGGGCTAGGGTGGAAGGACATGACTTGGGAATAGAGGAGAGCTTGAATTCGACTGGAGCTTGGTCATGGCAAAGGCGGTCGATGATGACAGAAATGGGGACGTGAGCTTGATTGCTTCAGTAGGGAGCCTACTGGATGGAGTAGGAGAGTGGGAGGGGTTGGGGTATGCTCAGGAGCGGCTTAAATAGGTGACTAAGGTTGGTACGTCGCGAGCTCGAGGATGAGCATGGGGCAATGGCCATTGTTTGAGAACAGGGGAGGCGGGGCTACTTGTTGGGGTGTGTCGGGGTTACCGACATGGCTGCCATGTGGCGCGGTCAGTACTGGGCACAACAAGCGGCGTGACGAAGGCTAGCATTTGGCATGTCGGGGGCGTGGCGGGACGCTATAGAGCAGGAGGGGAAGGTCGGTTGGGGCTTGGCACAATGCAGGGAGGAGCGAATGTGTTTGTCACACCCTCTGTTTCGCCTTACTTTGGTAAGTTAACATAGCCCAAAAACTGTCCAACTAAAACTTTTCCTGTGTGATGTGATGCTTGAAATGATTACTGATTGCTTGTTCGCTTTCTTGTGTTATGAATTATGAACTTCCTCATACTTCCTAGACTCATTTCCTTGGCCCCAAACCTTTGCCCAATGACCATACCATGTGTATAGTACCTAACACTAATTTTTACCAAGTATTATTCTCGCCAAAAATATTTATTTAATTTAGCATTTCAAAAACCTGTGAATTGAGGTTTGTACTACAAGTCCTCAAATTAGGGAAATTGTTCTACCCCAAGTATTTTATTTCAATTCCATTATCAAAAGACTTCCCAAAACAACAAAATGATAATTTTAATAGTTATTTTCCTATTTTATTGAAGTACGTTTTTCTGAGGCAAGAAATGGTCTTTTGTGAACACAAAATATTTTTCTTGCTTTCAAAATATTTGAGAAAATTTAGGGGAACTCAGTGGACATACATATTCCATATGTAAGAGTTTCAACACATGGTCCTCTTCAAAATATTGGAAAAAAACCCTTCAAAACACTTTCTCCCTATTTCAAGTTTTTGAAATATTTCTACATGAAATAATCTCAATAAATTCCAAGAAATATCTAGCAAGTCACACATAATATGTGTGATGATCTTGCAAAGTTTCATCTCAATCCAAGTTTATTTGTCCCACCTAAATATTCCAAAACCCTATGTGTCCGGAACCAAATTTGAGCAACTCTACGTTGCCAACTGTCTCCAAATATGCTCAAATTTTGTGGACATTTCCTAATTCTCTAATAATGCATCCACACCAAGTGGTGCACCAAGGAGATCTGTTGAACTTGTCCAAAGACCATGAAAACCACTTCTTCTCATTTGTTGAATTTGGAAATTTTACATTGTGAAGTTTCTCCAATTGATACCAAACTTTTTGGGCATGCTATAATACTCAAATAATCCCACCAGACCAAGAGGTGCATTAGTGGGATTTAATTTGCATGGATTCATCTATAGAAAACCATTTCTTCCCATTTCTAGGGTTTTTCAAGTCTACATTGGAAACTTTCTCGAACAAATCTCAAATTTGGTGTCCAACCTCATTCTTACTTAACACATGAAGTTGTTAAATCTTAGGGGGACTGGATACCCATAGATGCCCCTGGACAACATTAAACACCTTCTGCCATAAACTATAAGACAAGTAAAGTGGACCCTAAGATATTACCATTGCCTCCAAATTTATACCACAATATTTTGGCCCTATTTTACCTCCACTAACTTTGCCATGGCCTGTGATCAATTATTGGAGGTTAAATCCCTCTCTTTCCCTATCCTTTTCACCATGACAACACCTCTTTTAACCCTCGCCTTCTATTTTGTTCATGCAACTGCCCAAGCTTCACCACAACCTCTCTTGTATTTTAATGCATCAAACCAAACCCAAAATATGGCACGCTCATGTGGAAAATATGAGCAGCCCTTCTAAAACTAGATTTTTGGCAGAAATGTAGCCTTGAACTACAAGTGTTAGCTACACTCCTCTCCCTGAGATGAAACTTGGTGGTCACATAGTCCTTGCATAGCTGGGATTACTAGACAAGTTTTCATCCTAGGTTCCTCCTAGTAAAAACCCTTTTGCTAGCCCCCAAGTTTGCTACTACAAACTTACCCCCTATTTAAACCCCATTTACCCTACCCCATATGAGACCAAAATCCACGAGTGCTCTCCTGCATGAATGCCTCATGCGTTAGACATGGTTCGCCGACCAAAAAGTTCCCCTGGGTATAAGTTAGCGTGGTGACCACTCCGTTGGCATGCAACAACGATGCTCTGCCAGGCAACCTTGTACCGTAGCTCGTGGAAGGTTGTGGCGAGATGCCCACGCACGCCAGAGAGCCTCCCTCGACTTCCCACGCTTCTCCCCGACACTAAGAAGCTGCCAAGATGGCTCTGGCACGTGTGCTCCCCCACGCGCGAAGACATCTGAGGCGCGCCTGAGCCCCACTTCATAGCCCCCTCCATTTACCTCCCCTCCGAGCTCACTCTCGCACCTAGGCTACACCTCCCTTAACGAGGACCCCCCTAACCCAGCCATTGGACCTCTCAAGATGGAATTGCCCCCTCATGGCCGCCATGACGCCGTTCGGCCTCCTCCTAAATACTCCCAACCCCGAGCTCCTCCTCCCTGTTGGCCAGCCTGACGCTTTCCATTGTCTCTCTGAAGCTCCCCTCGTTGTCATTCCGGCTCCGAGCATCGAGGGCTTGCAGCCAAGGATGGCCAGCGCCCGCCTCCATTGCCAGCCAGGCCCTCGCCGTTGCGCCTCTCCCCGGCGGGCGTGCAACACCTAGGCAGCTATGGCTCTCCTTCCCGAACGCATCGGTAGTTAGGTCGCCCAAGTTGGTGGCCAACAGCTCCTGTAGGAGGCACCGACATCGCCCCTCCGCCCCCAAGGTTGATGTGAGGAGGAAGAAGAAGACCTGACTGATGGGTCCCACTCGTGAGCGACTTAGCAGGCTGGGCCGACCCATCTATCAGAGGCGCTAAGTTATGCCCGGTGCGTAGCTTAGGCCCATTAGGGTAACTCCCGTTCCTTTTTCTTTTTTGATAGATTAAAAAAATCATAGAATACTCAAATAGTCTCCAAATTTAATAATTCAAATTCCTACAGACTCCTACAATTATAACCTATCCAAATATGTGCATTTCACATTTTTCCATAAAGATTTTATGTTGAGATCAAATTAATATTTGAATTTGACCTATTCAAACCCCTCCTTAAAAAATCCTAGAGGGCCCAAACCAACTCCAAATGGACTGATTCAAGTTCCTAGTTGTCTATAAAATCATGCTCTATTTTCCTATCCTTAGTTAACATTTTTCTCATGCTTTTTTTTGCTAGCCCCAAATAAATATCCCTCTTTCCATTTAATTCAGGTTATTCAATTCATAAGAAAATCATCCCAACTCTGAATCCGATGAGACCAGTTCCAGAAGTTTTGTAGAATCATGCCCTATCAGATGAATGCATCCATTCATTTTTATGAAAATATTTTCTATAGACTTCTTGTGGGGCAGTGATGCCTCAATTTCCACCATTCAAAATTCTTCAATGGTCCAAATGCCTTAAAACAAACTTCCCTAATTTTCTTATGATCAGAGATGTCCAAGAAAATAAAACTCCTATTCAAGAGTACTTTTGTTTCGTGCTTGAGGTGTGGCTTATTGTGGTTATTTCCGACGATGGTTGAAGAAGTAGACGAAGTGCTCGGAGTTGGACGACAAGCATGAGAAAACCTCGAAGACTTTGCTGAACCAGGCAAGCAGCCCTTTGACCATTTCTAGGAAACCATTTTATTGCATGCCATATAGCACTCTACTTTGTTGCCTTTGGTTCATGTTGAATCGGTGAACACCTTGGTCTGTTGTCTCCGAAAAACTCCTTGTTGATACTTGCACTTGGGCGTGACCCTACCTTCTTATGAGGGTTGTGTGGGTGGGAAGTAGTTAGGTTGCTATGTAGATGCTACGCAAATTGGGATGGGTATATGCATGGTGACGGAAAGGAAAAGATTTCATAGACTTTTCGAAAACCCTGTCGGTGCCACTACTACCCGAGGGAGATGGTATTGAGCTAGGTAACCACTTCATAAAGAAGTGGTGTATCGAGGCAAGTGAGTGAGTGGTTTCAAAATGGATTGGTTTAAGTTGTGACCGTTACTCCAACCTTACATGCACGACCACGATATCCTTTAGGGGACGGGGCTTTGTCGATTACTATGGTTGGTTATACTACAGAGCCCACATTACTAGTGGCGGGAGTGACATGTCACTCTCGAGACGAGTTCTTGCCAAAGAAGGGTGACCATGGTTTATTTTCACAGACACCGGGAAGACTGTTCCGTGCCCTCTTGGATGATACATGTGATCTACATCATGAGGAGTCGTCACCAACGCATGGTCTCTTTGCTAGTGTCATCATGGGAAAGGTGATGTTCGGGTACTTACCTCGGGTACGAGAAATACCAAGAGTCGTGTCTTGACACGGAAGTTACCCGAGTCTTGTGGGTAAAATGTGCAACCTCTCCGGAGTGTAAAACTTTTCGAATAGTCGTGTCCATGGTCAAGGACAGTTGGATCACCGTTCTTGGGCTACGTCCATGTTCACCAAATAGTGTACGTGTATGAGAAAGGTGATTATGTGAGGAAAATGATACCTGAGCTAAGTCGGACAACTTGGCATGATGGGTGAACATGGGATGCTCATCCCACAGTTGATGTTGATATATATAACCTGTTGGTATGGATATCGTTTACTTCATGCTGCATGACTCACAAGAAATTCATCATGTTGTTGCATTAAAAATTAGCTTTCTGCAAACTTACCTACTTAGTGCTATATCATGCATTGTTATTTCCTTGTTCCACACATGGGTTGCTTGCGAGTACATTCAAAGTACTCATTGGCTTGGCACTGGTTATCTCATTGACCAGGCATGAGAGAACATGATATGATGAAGGATACCTGATGACACACAAGTATAGGGGATCAATCGTAGTCCTTTCGATAAGTAAGAGTGTCGAAGCCAATGAGGAGCAGAAGGAAATGGCAAGTGGTTTTCAGCAAGGTAGTTTCTGCAAGCACCAAAACAAGAACTAATAGATAGTTTGGTAGCAAGATAATTTGTAGAGAGTAACTAGGGAAAAATGTAAATAAAGTGCGGAAAGATAGCCCAATCCTTTTGAGTGCAAACAATAGGCCGGAACAATTACTTATAGTGATGCAAACGTTCTTGAGGATACAAGGGAATTTCATGTAGTCACTTTCACCATGTTCATTTTATTCGCGTTCGCTACTTCCATTATTTGATATGTGGGTGGATTGGTGCTTGGGTATTGTTCTTACTTGAACAAGCCTCCCACTTATGATTACCCCCCTCTCGCAAGCATACGCAACTACGAAAAGAGAATTAAGACAAAGTCTAACCATAGCAATAAACGTTTGGATCCAACTCAACCCCTTACGGAATAGCGCATAAACTGGGGTTTAATCTTCTTTCACTCTAACAACCCATCATCTAATTACTACTCCACAATGAGTGTCCTTAGGCCCATGAATGGTGAAGTGTCATGTAGTCGACGTTCACATGAAACCTATAGGATCGAAAGTATGTCTAGAGGGGGGTGATTAGACTACTTGACAAGATATTTTTTTCCTTTTTCCAGATTTACTTGAGAGGCAGCTACGAGAGTTATAACAAGTCAAGTACACCCTACACATGGAGTTCTAATAGTATAGCAGAGGAAAGTAAACATGCAAGTGTAAATAGAGGAGAAAGGTAGGGAGATCAAACGCATGAGGTTGACACGATGATTTTTGGCATGGTTCCGATAGGTGGCGCTATCGTACATCCATGTTAGTGGAGACTTCACCCAACAGAGGGTAACGGCTGCGAGATTCCACGGAGGGCTCCACCCACGGAGGGTCCACAGGGAAGCGGCCTTGTCTATCCCACCACGGCTTCCGTCCACGAAGGACTAGCCTTTCTCACGGTAGATCTTCACGAAGTAGGCGATCTCCTTGCCCTTACAAACATCTTGGTTCAACGCCACAACATGAAGTAGGAGGCTCCCAAGCGACACCAAACCAATCTAGGAGGCACCACCATCCAAAAGGTAATAGATGGGGTAGATCAATGAACTACTTGCTCTTGTGCTTCTAAAGATAGTCTCCTCAACACAAATCACTCTCTCACAAAATATGCATGGGTAAGAGAGGTTGATTTGGTGGAAAGCAGTTTGGCGAGGCTAGAGATCAAGTTTCAAATGATTGGATTGGAATATCTTGGTCTCATCACATGAGTAGGTGGTTCTGTCTCGGAAAATGGATCTAGAAATGTACTGTGTGTTCTGAGTTCTTCTCCCATGAATGGGAGGTGGGTGAAGGGGTATATATAGGCAGCAGCCCAAATCCAACCATTGCACACAAAAGAGCAAACTCGGTGACACCGAAGTTGGAAACTCGGTGGTACCGAGTAGCACTAAAGGTGTGAACTTTTGAATCTCGGTGAAACCGATATATACAACTCGGTGGCACCAAAAAGGTGACTAACGATCATATGGACAAAATCGGTGGCACCAATACTCAAACTCGAAAATTCCAATTTTATGTATCTTGGAAATAGAATATTGGTCACCCAAACTCGGTAGGATCAATGCAGTTCCAGTTGCACCGATTTGGTGCAAATGGCTAGGGTTCTGTCTGAGGTTCAAACTCGGTGGGTCCGATGTGGAAATGTTGGCGACACCAAATTTGTGAATGTGGAACTTGGCAGAGTGGATATGTGGGAAAAATGACTGAGTGTTTTGGTGGCTAACTTTGAGCATTTAAGCAATCAGTTCATTTTACTACCTCGCCCCCTTTTTATAGTATTGGCTTTCCTATGGACCCAAAAAGTGATTTCTCACAAATATAAAATGAAGAGTCTTCTAGCTTGTAGCTTGAGCCAATATGTTGGGACCCTGATCCTAAGCCATAGGAATCTAGCCTGTAACACATCGCATCTCTTTGCGGTATCATGAACGGTTATCCCCACGGCTGCGGCCTTACCTTAGCCGGGACCGTTTGCGCCTTTTGACTCACGTATGCAATTGTGTCGCTAGCAATCCAATGACAAAGAACCCGGATCGACATGTCTAGTCATAAACCAAAGCGGCAGTTCCGCACAGGGACATGCATACATGACCCAACAAAGTAGGTGTCGATCAACAGCGAATGTAGACGAGTCGTAGCAAGCTACAAGGACTCCATTACATCGCGTGACATTTCCCCAAAGGGTACAGACACATCAGCTAAGAAGGACACATGCCGCTCAACCAATGTGTCCGGAGCAGTAGTGAACTACCATGGCTCGTTGGAATCACAAAGGGGCATTTCCCTGTAAGGAGTGCTACTAAATCCTACGGCTAGGTATTCGAACTCCATACATATCATGTACAACATACATACTCATGGTATACCGATATGTATAGATACATCGATGGCATCACAACATAACCATAAACATACAACTTTATTTAGAAGGCTTGGAAGAGCCACACACATAATATTACAAGGTAGGGGTCTCACGACCCATCATCACAAGTCATACACACAATTCTTACAAGCCAGCGGAAGATTTAAAACTGTATGAGTACAGACAGAAGGAAAGATAAAGGCACATGGCCTGACTATCTACAGACCCATCCTAGGGCCACATCGTAGCTGGGATACCAGCTACTCGTCGTCGTCGATGTCTAGGTAGAACCCTCCATTAGGGTCATTAACAACCTCTGCAACAATTTATTAAGCAAACGTGAGTACAAAAGTACTCAACAAGACTTTAGGATAAACTATCTACTCATGCAATGTATCAATAAGGAATTGTGGGGTTTCATGCGGAAAGCCAGCATTTGACTCATGGCTAGACAACTTGCATTTTTAAATAGTTTTGACAACTTTGATTTCTTGCACACGAGTCCACTAACACCACAACAATACTCCATCATGGAATCATTCCGTCTCCATACGGAAATGCCGTCCATGACACTCACGCTTATCTTGACAATTTTATGAGTAGCCATTATAGTTATCTAAGAACAACATATGTTTCCAAGTAGTCCATATCCGCGGACACGGCTATTCGAATAGATCATAACCCTGCAGGGGTGTACTTCTTCAAACACGCTCTCGCCACTTATCGCCATGTGCACGTCATGCACCTCGGCAACCTTCAAGCGGAAGCCCAGCGAGGGAGTCGGCCACGATCGTTAACCACGTTAATACTTAGTCCAGGTCTATCGCCTATCTGAGGGTAACCCGCACGAAAGTCCGGTCGAGGTTTCCGCCACGGCCCCGAACGATGTGCGTAGGGTTCCCAAGCCCACCATCCGGGTGCCACTTGGTACACCGTGCCACTGCCTACCGCATCATAGCCCACCTCTAAGGTCAGCGCTATGCATGGCCTCCAGCATGACTATAAACACGAGAAACTACTTGCAACTCCTGGACCGAGTACTAAGCGATTAATAAGTCGAGAGGGTCAATTAAGTATCCCAACGTGTGGTAGTATCTAGTCTTGGATTACATACACGGAACTCAGTTCCTAAGGACGATTCCAATGAAACAACCCGCCATGTACTCCTTTCACCGGTGCCTTCACCAAATCAGGTTCAACCACACAACCTTTACTTACTGAACACATTCTCGAAATTCTGTTCATCACCCAGATGACAGACCATACACAACTCTAAGCATAGCATGCATAGCAGGATAAGGCACATCATGGCTCAAGAATCTACCAGGTATGCTAGGTTGCAAGGTTCAGCTATTTACTGTGACAAGGACAGGTCATACAACGGAAGTGGGTTCGACTAACGTGGTAAAAGCATTGAAAGCATTTGCCCTAATGCAAGAAATAAGAGCAAGAGCGAGAACATGGAATTTATCGGGATGATAAAAATGGTTGCTTGCCTTGTTGCTCAACAGAGGGACAATATCCATCAGTCGAATATTCGGTGGAATCCGGAGGAGTGGGGCCTACAATATCAATCATATAAAACAATATCAATCATATGCAACAAGATGATGCATGAGCATGGCATGACAATGAAAGGTGGTAGGCTAATGTAGCTACCATTTCTTAAGTTGAAGTTGATTTGAATCAAGATTCAAATATCACTTCAAACAAGGTATTTTCGAATACCCTTTAAATTGATTCGACCTGATGCTCAGGTAATCTTGTTTTAGCATGCATGATGATTGTCACAGCCCTAGCTTTCATTTGTTTGCCAAGCATTCATGCATGCATTATAAAAACTTTGATGTTTAAATAGGAAGTGATCAAAGCCCCAAATGTTTTGATCAATTGACAAGAAGGCAATAAAAATTTAATACCTTAAAAGGAACGAGAAAAATGTTCCAAATTCTTGACAAAATAGTGTCATAAGGTAAACTTGTCAAACCAAAATTCTAGGCCACAGGAAATTTTTAAAAAGGATTTTTGAGTTGACTAAATAACTATTTGGAATGTAATTATTTTGATTCCTTCTTTTTTTAAAGTTTTAAAAATGTTGAAACTTTTATGTGGCATTGGACATTTTTTTCTCTGTCACATAATAACATTTTTGGGTTTTATATTTGGTCAAACTAATTATGTTAAATCCTAAAAGTAAATACCAGAAAGAAATAAAAGAGAAATGAAAAAATAACAGAAAGAACTTACGTGTCGCCACCCTCCTGACCCAGCCCACCAGAGGGGGGTCTCCCCGTCGTCTTCCTCCTCGTGCCAGAAGGCAGAGGAGAAGGAAGGCACGGCGCCCTCGCCACCTCCTTCTCGCATGGAGTTCCCTCCTGCCTCCACCGCGCCAGCGCACGAGGCCGTCCCCCCCTTATCCTCTCCTCCCCCTGCTCTCTGTCTCTCCTCTCTTCTCTGTCTCGAGTTCTTCTCGCCGCCATTGCCGGCCGCCCGAGCTCATCGCTAGCTCCACCCCGGCCACCCCTCGCCTCCCTGAAGAGATCTACTCCTCCGCCTCGATGAGCTGCATCCTTCCATCATCTCCTCCGAGCACCCGAGCCCCCGTAGCATCGCCATCGTCGCCGTTCTTCCTTCGGCCACCGGATCTCGCCGCTGTCGGATCGCCAGCCAGAGAGCCCCTCCAACCTCGCCGACGCCAGGAAAGGAAACCCCATGAGCCGCTGACTCTTTCCCCTCTCCTCCCATGATCTGCCGTGCCCCGTAGGTCGTTTCCCCACCATGGCCGAACTCCGGCGACCGCCCCGCTCGTTGCCGGCGCCTCTCTCGGCCACCCTAGCCCCAGCCGATGCTCCCGTTAGATCAAGTCCTTCGCCAACTCGCTGTAGCCGTCAACCACACTCGATTTGGACCTCGGTAGCGCAAGATAGCACAACTCCGGCGAGCCCTCCACCGCGGCTCAGTCGCCGGCGACCTCTCTCCGGTAGCTGTCGACGTGGCCGACCATTAGCGCTAATTAATCCCTCCCCCAGTCGCTGACAGAGGGCCCCACCAGTGAGTCAAACCTCACTTGGTGCGGGTCAGCGCGGATTAGTCTTCGGGTCACTAACCAGTGGACCCCACTGGTCAGGTTGACCTTGACCCGGCTGGTTGACCTGCTGACGTAGGGATGACATCAGCCTGACGCAGTAATAGTTTCTGATTTAATTTAATTCCAGAAAATTGCTGAAACTTGTAAAAATCATAGAAATTAAAATATAACTCTGATGAAAATAATTTATATATGAAAAAGTATCAAAAAAATGCAAGGAATACATTGGTGCCATTTATACACATGTTTGGACATTTTAACCTTGCTGAATATGACAAATTCACAATAGGCTTATAAAGGATATAATTGGATTTTGAAAATGATTTTTATAGATCAAATAAACTTCTTTCAACTTGTGATCACTTGCATTAGATGAAATCAGCATCATGATAACTTGCCATGCTCATGCATCATTGTGAAGCATTTACCGTGATTAATTTCTTTTGTTTGATCTGTCAATAAACCTTGCGAGATGTAGTTATCACCGACATCAAAGAATAGCTGAGTTCTTCCGATCAACAGGCAAGCAAAACCCCTTTGAACATTCCGACAAAATCCTATTCTCCCGCTCCTTCTCTCATTTCTATGCATTAGGACAAAATGATTCAATTGATAGTTGTATTACGATAGCTGCACCTATTCCTTTGCATGACCTGATTTTGATCACAGTAAATAGCTAAACCAATGCAACCTAGCATACCTGGTAGATGCTTGAGCCATATGTGCTTTACCCTGTTATGCTTGCTATGCTTAGGTTGAGTTTGGTCCGAGCATCGGAATGATGTACTGGAATGATCATGTCCTATTGATGAGAGTTAAAGATGTGAAACTGTTTTGGTAAAGGTAGCGGTGAGAGGCCATGCAGGAGTACATGGTGGGTTGTCTCATTGTCACCGCATATAGGACCTGAGATCTTGTGTTGGTGCTCCAAGACTAGCTACTACCGCACATTGGGTTCCGGTAACTCGACCCCTCTCGACCTATTAACTACTCTGTTCTCAGTCCAGAAGCCGCAGTAGTTCGAAACGTTCATAGGTTGTGGCACGACCTGCTAAGTGGATGAACGGCCCAGTCGGGACCGGCTTGGGGTCGTGCTCACATCGTTTGAGGCCATGTTGGAAACCTCGGCCAGACTTCCATTATGGGTTCCAACTCAGATAGGCGACTGTCTTGGGCGTGAGTCTTAGTAGGTTAACGTCCGTGGCCAACTCCCTCGCTGGGCTTCCGCTTGAAGGTTGCCGATGTGCTAGTTTTATGTGCACTTGGCGATAAGTGGCGGAAGCATGTGTGCCGAAGTACACCCCCGCAGGGTAACTATCTATTCGAATAGCCGCGTCCTCGGTTATGGACTTCTTGGATACTTACATGGTTCATAGATAACTTTAGTGGTTACTCTAAAATGGTCTAGATAAGTGTGAGTGCTATGGATGGCCTTCTCGTATGATGACGAGAGAGGATTCATGGTGGTGTATTGATGTGGGGGTTATGTGGACTCGTGTGCACTCTCTCGTAAGGAGACGAGAGAGATAATAAAACCTTGTTGTAGAATAGGTTAGCCAAGGGTCAAAGATGGCTTCTCTGCAATAAACCCCACAATTTCGTTCATTGATACTTGATGCATATGTAGTTAGCACTAATGTAAGACTTGCTGAGTACCTTCGTACTCACTGTTGCTTATTCATATTTTTGCAGAATAGACGCCGCTCTCTCTACGTTATCTCTTGACGTTAAGATCGATGGTTTAGTTTCGTAACCCAGATAGTGATCTGGCTCCTATGGTAGGATCGTTGTAGCTTTTAGGCTCTTCCATCCGCTTTTAGTAGATGTCTGTACCCAGACATGTAACTTCCGCTTGGTGCTTGTATGCTCTGAATGTTGGGTCATGTGACCCTTTCTGTTTGTAACATTAAACTATGTTGACTCTTCGGAGTCTATTAAATAAATGATGTGTTGTAGAGTTATGTTGTGATGCCATGTTGTATCTACACATATCGTGCATATTGTGTGTATGCTTGCAACGCATTGATATGTGTGGGATTCGACACCTAGTTGTGTGCCTTGAGTAGTACTCCATACCAGGAAATGCCTCTTTGTGTTTCCTCCGAGCCTTGGTGGCCTGCTACTACTCCGGACACATTGATTGACCAGCATGTATCCTTCTTGGTTGTTGTGTCTCTCCCCACGGGGAAATGTCACGCGGTGTAATGGAGTCCCTGTAGCTTGCTAAGACTCGTCTACACTCGCTGATGACCGACACGTGCCTTGCTGGGTTATGTATGCCTGTCCCTGTATGGATGTGCCACTTGGGTTCATAACTAGCCATGTCGACCCAGGTTCTTTGACATATGATTGCTGGCAACATAGTCATATACGTGAGCCAAAAGACGCAAACGGTCCCGGCCAAGGTAAGGTGGCAACCGGGGTGATTACCGTGCGTGAGGCCACAAAGTGATATGATGTGTACATGCTTGAGTTGTATGGCTTAGGATTGGGGTCCCGACAATGATGGTATGTTGGGCTGCTGGTTGTGCTTGATCATGGTTTGGTCATAATATTTGAAGTGAAGTTCAAATGGATTTCAAATTCCAACTCCAAATTATTTAATAAGGTTATCCTATTCATCATTTTATCTGTTTGGTGATGATAACATTTTCAAACATATTTGCAATTATCAAAATAAGATTCCTTGGATTTTTCTGATCCTTTTTCATATATAAATTATTTTCATTGGAGTTACAGATTATTTTCTATGATTTTTAGAAGTTTTGGGCATTTTCTGGAATTCTTTTAAATCAGAAAATCTCTTTATTGCGTCATAACCACGTCAGCACTGCGTCAGCAGGTCAACCGACCTGGTCAGGTCAAACCTGACAGGTGGGGGCCACTGGTCAACGACACAGGAGATAATCCCGCGCTGACCAGCCCCTAAGTGGGTTTGACCCACTGCTAAGGCCCACTGTCAGTGTCTAATTAGCGCTAACTAATGGGGATTAGGCCGGCCACGTCGTCCCCTGCCGGAAACTGACCGGCGGCGACCGGATCCGCGGCGGATCTTCACCGGAGATGCACCAGAGCTTGATGTGGTGCTCTGAATCGAGCGTCGAAAGCACTGGGATGATCCCGAGGCTCGGCCTCATCCACTACGGGCATCAAGAGGGGCTGAGGGTGGACGGAGCATGCTGGCGACGAGCCGAGGCGGCTACCGGAGCTCGGGCTCGTCGGTCTCGTGGCTAGGGAGCAATAAAACGAGGGGAAACAGAGGGGAAACGCGCGCGAGCTCACGTTGGAGACGAAGCTGGGTTCAGACTGCTCGGGGAGGGGCTGTAGCCGGCAATCCAACGTCGATTTCTCGGCGGCCGGAGGTTGAAGACGACGGCAATGGGGCGTTGCAGAGGTCGGGGAGGACGATTCCGTTGGTGTGCGCATCGAGCTCGATGTGGAGGAGAGGATGGAGCACTCGAGGGGGCTTCCCTGTGTCCAGAGAGCTCGGGCTCCTCGAGCTCAAGCTCCTGTTAATGGCGGCAGGAGGAGAGGGAAAGAAAACCGAGAGGAGGGGAAGAATGGAGAGCGGGGAAGGATAGGGATGCGCTCGGGGAAGTCATCCCCGTTGTCGCTTTGTCCTCGGGGCACTGGGGAGTGCCACGGCGAAGCAGGAGGTGGAGGGGGCCGCCGTGGTCGATCTCTCCTCTGCCATAAGGCACAGGAAGAAGACGACCCTGCCCCTCTGGGCTGGGCCTTGCAGGTGAGCGTAGTTTAGGGTTTTTTCTTTTTCTTCTGTTTTTGTTTTTCTGTTTTACTTACTGATATTGATTGCTATTTATTTTAGCTTCAAAAATCAAATCAAAAATTAGTTTGAATGGTCTTGAGTGTTAGTTGGAATATTCCCAACTACTCCTAAAATTTGCAACATTTTTGAAAACTTGAAAGTTTTTGAACTCAAATTTAAGTTTGAATTCAGGGGCTTTCTGAATTAAAATAAATGCCAAGGGTGATTTGAAAATAGTTTTCTCCCCTCATAATCTGTTTTCAATATTTATCAGAAATATTGAACTTTTAAGAAGGCCATTTTGGGTTCATTGATTTTGGCAAGATTTGAAATTCCTTTGAATAAGAAGTGGCTACGGTTTTTGGTTTGAGTTTCACCACTTCCTTTGATTTTGTTTCAACTTCTTGAATGCAATGGAAGAAGACATGAGAACAAATACTAAACCCTAGTTAGGGATCCAGGGATGTGACATAATATTATTCCATTCTTGCATCAAGGGGCATCACCAACAAAGCTAGCATCTTTTGAACTTTTCTAAAATATACTTGGAAAACATATTAGTCCAATGATGCATATGTTGTGATCAATTATCAAAACCACCCTAGGGAGCAATTGTGCTTTCAATCTCCCCCTTTTTGGTAATTGATGACAACATATAGATCAAAGCTTCGACAAAAGATATAATCAATGATTAGCATCGGCCCTTTGAGAAATATTTGAAAAGCAAGAGCCCCCCCCCCTAAATTTGTCCATTATTTAAAATTTGTGTTTGAATGCAAATGCACAATCGATTAGGATCATGGGATACTCTTCCATGTCACATACATCTTGGTGGTGCATAAAAATAATAGCAATGCACAAGACACCAACAAGATAAGTGAGTGATCATCACACGGATAGCTAAGAGATGATATCGTAGCATCACACAGGATAAAGCGTATGGTCAATCAGAAAGATAGGATAACTTCATCCAACGACCAATGTTTTTAAAACCAAATGAGAGCAAATAAAGTCAAAAGATCTCTCTCACACGAAGTCTATGTTCTGTACATTTCTCCCCTTTGGCAACAAGTTACCAAAAAGTTCAAAGGTATACAACTACTTGTCTCTCTGAGCAGCTGATGATAGAATCGATAGAAGAGCGTTTGCAAAGTCGTGTGCTGATGTCCCTGGAGCTGGAGGAGTTGATACTGGAGGTGCTTGAGCTGCAGCTGGTGCTGAAGGTGCTGAAGCTTGTGTTGAAGATGTCTGATCTGTCTCATCCTCGAGGCCTGGTATTGAACCTAGTAGTAGTGGGAGGAGGAGACTCATCCTCATCATCATCATCATCTTCTTAGTCATCTTCATCCTCTCAGCGTGGAATCTCAATGGAGTCAACTTCATGTTGAAGTTGTCTGATAAGGGTGGTCAACTCAGTTACCTTCACATCCATGTTGTGGAATTTTGTCTCCGCAATTCTCTCAAGACTCTTCTCATTTTGCATGATCTCTTGGATGTTCTTCTCCGTGCCTTGGATAGATCTCACTAGAAATGACATTTGCTCATATGGGGTTCAAAGCTGTGGAACTGGAGGTGGCCTATTTCTAGGAGCTTCAGCCTCTGGTGCCTCTGCTACCATTCTTGCTGCAGCTGAGTTGGGATCATTGTCATCCATCGCAACCTCATTATCTTCAAATTCAGGCTGAAGAGGTAGATGGGGATGATCAAGTAGACATGCATGCTTGCCTATCTTGGCATTGATGGACATCTGAATGTAAGGTGCATATCCACAAGATATCTTCTGATCCGCAACAATTCTTCGGATAGGCTCAACTATCAAGTCCATCACGCTAAATCTGGTATGTGTGTCTACCAGGTGCAGCAGGTTGATAGAATATCCTCTGATCATCTTCTCATCACCTGACTTAGGCATGAGGGTGTATCAGAGTATAGTGTTTGTAGTAGGAATGCGTGCTTGCAGAAAGTACACCGAACCCATCTTGTGACTAGCCAAGTACTTGTGTGGAATTTTCTTGTACATATTGACCATTGAGTTGTGACTCTACTTTGCTTCTACATACACATCTACATCTCGATCTTCCTACTCGGGAGCACCAATGATATCCGCCCATTCAGCAATTGTAGCTTCGTACCTGTGTCCATCGGTCATCCACACTGAAGAATCTTCATAAAAGTGCACAGATGCATAGAATTGCATGATCAGCTCATCATTCCATTGGGTCATCTCCTTCCCAACAAATTTCTCAATGTCCACTGCCTTGAAGTTCTCTCTCGGCAGCAGACAACAGAACCTGTGAAGTGGATATACGAAAGACAGAAAGATGAGCATCACAAAATTTAGATATTTTTGAAAATTTGAAGTCTGAAACTTATGGTATGATCTTCTGCAGGATGTAAATCGGTGGCATTGAGTTGGCATTTTCGAAGTCACTGAGAAAGATTACTCGCTTAACAGAAACTTGGCAGTCATTTTTGGTGGCACCGAAAAGAGCTCCTCGGTCTCACCGAGTTGGTTCTCAGGAACCCTAAAACAAGAATCGGTGGAACCATTTTTCAAACTCGGTCTCGCCGGGTTGCATACTGCGGCAGATCAGATCTAAAGTTTCCTACTTCTACTAATCTAAGGATTCATACGGTGGATAGGAGGTTTGCACACGGTTGTACGAAGAATAAGGATTCCAATGCGTGAGAATCGGAGGGGGAAACGCAAAGGATATCAAACCGTACCCTAGCTCGATGACGGTTCGGCTACGACGACGACGACGGAGTAGATTCCATCAACGGCAATGAATCCCAGAGGCGGCGGCGCTCGGGAAGACAAAGGCAATGACATGGGGTCTTGGGGGGCAGCGAGGGTTTGGCTAACGAACCGTTTTGATGAAGTAAAATCAAAGGATTCGGTCCGCTGATATATATACCCATGCGCTATCGGTGTCACCGAGATGGCAAAATCGGTGTCACCGAGTTCCTCAACTGTTAGTAGACAGGGAAACTCGGTGCCACTAAGTTCCTCAACTGTTAGTAGACATCGAAACTCGGTGTAACTTAGTTGGCGATTACGGTGGTACCGAGATAGGAAAACCTAATCAACCTTGAAAAATCGGTGGCGCCGAGTTTGTGGAGTTGGTCAGACCGAGTTTTTCAAAGAGGTTTTGGAAGACAGCCTTTGACGATACGGAACTCTGAGGGCACCTTCACACAGAAGGATCAACAAGTGGTTGTTCATGTTTTGTGATGAAGCATGAATAGAACTTGAGATGAGATATCATAGATAGCTAGAGAAGGGTCCTAGGCATTCTTGTCCATCCAATTGGCAAAAGATAAATCAAAAGCCAAATAACAACAATTGGATGTCCTCAAATGATGAAACACATGTAGACCAACATGCTCACACAATAAGAAATATGAATAAAACATGGTGAACATGCACAAACATCCTAGCAGCTATCAAGCACTTGGGCGATGACAAAGTGATCTATATATGAGTATACTGACATAGGATCCATGTAAGAATACTTGATCATACGTCATAGTCATTGTTAAGCACAAGTGGGGTTACCACTTTTACATAGGCATTAATGTGTTCATATCCTTAGGAGATGTTTATACTCAAGTATTAGAGTAAATCTCCCCCATGATATGATAACCCCACTAAGAGGGATCAACTAACCTTGGGTTTTCTCATAGAAGACTTCAAGTAGGTAAAGTAGTGGTGGATGCTCAATGTTGATGAAGATCATCTTGAGTTGGGAGCAATCCTTGTTGATTTCATACTCCTTTCACCTACATGGGTTAGTCCCAAAGCCAAAGGAACATACGCAAGAATATCTATGGACATGGAGTGAAGCACACATGGGATAATGTCCAAAAATGCATCAATTACCTTGTTCTTTGCTTACCTTTGAGGGAATGTGCGACTCCTTGAACTAATGCATATGGTTGAGGTTGATTACATATAGTTCTTTCCAAAATGAATGAGAGTGAATTTCATTGGCAGAGTCACCCCTCAAGAACTTCTAGTTCTTCCTCTTGGGAACGCACACCAAATTGGTGGGAATCCTTGGAGTTGTGGTAGAACTTGCTGAGGTTGAAAGGACCACGATGTCGCATAGAGGGGGGTGAATAGGCGTATTAAAAACTTCTATGTATTTGGCTTAATCCTAATGCGGAAATAAACTAAGACGATTCTTTTCAAGGACACATCCTAAATATAATAGGCTAAACTACATGCACCAACAACTTGTTCTACCAACATGAATCACAACAATATTACTCACAAGCACAAGTAAGTTACACAAACTTACTTGAGCAGTATCAAAAGATGTGTAAGTGTATGACACAAGTTAGGAATTCACACCAAACACAAGATATATCAATAGTAGCAAGTATGAACTTCGGTATATAAAGTGTTGGCCTGACTAATTAATCTTTACAGGGAAATAGCCAACACAATATAATGCACACAACAATATATAGTGAATGTACGCTCAAGTAACCAAGGTAAGCCACAAGCAAGGAGTTAGGGTTAGGGATAACCGAAGTCACGTAGACGAGGATGTATCCCGATGTTCACTTCCTTGGAGGGAAGCTAGTCACCGTTAGAGAGGTGGATGCTACCACAAAGGCCCACCAACGCCGTGAAGGATCACCATATTCTCCCTTTGAGACAAGACCGCGAAGGCGTTTCTCAACCACTAGTGGTAAGCCTTGGAGGTGATCACAATGGTTTGATTCCTCTCCGAAGAACTCCTACCGCCTAGGAGTCTCCAACATCCAAGAGTAACAAGATCACGAGGACTGCTCAAAACTAGCTCCAATCACAAATAGCTTGGGTTGAGAGGAGGAGAGGGAGATGATCTATCTTTTGATTGGAGCAACCCTCAAAGGCACTCACAGATGTACTTGGAATCTAGATTTTGGTGTAGGAAAATGGGAGTAAGAAAGAAAGATGTTCTTGGAATCTTTTGGCTGCATTTCGCAGCTCCAACTTGAGGCGGGAGAAGACTATATATAGTGGCGGCACAAAGGTGATCGTTGGAACCACATATGCAGTGCAGTTGTCGGACGTCCGGCAGCACACGGTCATCTGGACAACCACAATGGGTCGGACGTCCGACAGTGGTCGATCGTCCGAAAGATGGAGAAGGTATCTAATTACCAGAGTGTTTGCTGGAGAGGTAATCAGCATGCGGTTGTCCGGAGGAGTCGGTCATCCGAGGACACCGAAGATATTAGGTCAGCATCAGGTGAAAAAGTGAACAGCGCATGGACGACCGAAAGGCATCGGCCGTCCGGGACACGGTCGCCCGGAATGGTCAAAAGTACGACATTTTGGATCTGTTTGGTGGCAACGGAATTCCTACCGTACCCGGACGTCCTGTTCACGGATGACCGGAGGGGCCGGTAGTCCGAAGGTTTGACTCTGTTAGCTGGCTCCGAATTTCCGGACGACATCATCCATCGGGGTTCCGGACATCCGAGAACCACCGGACGACTGAACAGGAGTAGATCAACCAGGAAGATAGAGATAGTGGAATTGACTAGAGTTTTGAGCAAGTTTCTTGCGTGACCAAGTGATCCCCTCTTAATAGTGCGGGATCCCTAAAAATCAAGAATCGTAAAAGAGCTACACTACATAGCTCCCGATAATCCATACTTGAGTGTATATGTTTATTCGGTGATCATCACTCCGCACCACTAACGTCAAAGGAACTAATACCTTTGAGTCAGGCCTTAGACCTGAGCTTGATGTTATTGTTTCTTCTTGGCTCAAGCTAAAGGCAAGACATTGATGAAGTCTTCAAGTAGCTCTCCCATACACAATGTGGAAAGCCTTGCTTTGTATTCATCTTCATTTGTCTATCATGTGAACATCCACAAGCTTTAGGCATGTAATCCTTAGAAATGGTTATCTTGAACTTGTCTTGTCAAACATGGTCATGAACCCTTGATGTCATCATATCATGGACACTTGGAATCTCTGTCTTGACGCGAGCCCATGAGAATTACCTAACCATTACAGACGTAGACAACACATAGTATGGGTTAGTACACAACATGCAATTGACAATTACTTACCATACCACAAGATCCCATGTGATACATCATTTGCGCTTGTGTGATGACCAACTTTGAGTTAACTCTTTGATCTTCATCTTGGTCAACATTTCTCTTAGATCCATGAGTAATATTGATGCCTTGAAGGCCCTATTGATTTCTTGTTAGGCTTCATTGCTGTAAGAAATGATTGCCAATATCTCAATTCACCATGACCATATCAAGTTTCTCCATGAATCTCATATTGTCTATAACTTGCTGGTCTTCATGATACAACATATGAGCTTATCATGATCATATTTTCAAGACATATGTAGAATTCTTCTCTTTAATTATTCTCTCAAGATCATGATCCATCATGGCTCAAACCATAATCCGAAGCATGATAATGTGTGAGGTCCTCAATGAACTCCACATATATCAAATTACTTCATCACATGGAATTATTCTTGATCGTATCATATTTGATTCACTCATTGAGCTCATCCTTTATGCATGCACAACAATATGTATATGACATTCATTTAGAATTCATTCGAGCTCCTTCTTGTATATTCATGGAACAAGCATACTTCAAATCATCCAATATTCTTCATGTATTGCATATAGAACATTCCTTCAAATGTATAACTCGATGCAAACATTAGTCCATTAGGATTGTCATTAATTACCAAAACCACACATGGGAACTACATGCACTATCCATCTCCCCCATTTTGGTAGTTGATGACAATCTCAACAAGAGGATTTATATAATGAATTTTAACACAAGTATAATGAATTTTAACACAAGTATGCAATTTACCCAAGGATATATTTAATACTTGGGATGGTTTTGAGAGCGTCAAGTGTCACAAAGATACTTGAGTTTATCAAACTCGGTGTACTAACATCAAAATACTACACAATATATAGAGCACACTCCCCCACAATATATGCATGTGTGAACGAACTATGAATTTTCTTCCATATATTGGTTGACATGAACTAGGTGGAGTTTTCTCTATTTGCTCTATATATACTAATTCATGCAATAAACAATATTTTTAGATATCTTAAATCCTCTATCTTAAATCCTCTAAGCTTCTCCCCCATTGGCAAAAAATGCCAAAATGGGACAGATATCAAAGAGAATGAGTTCCTCCTTACTGTATGCGTATTGCAAGATGTGAGTGAAATAAAATGCACATATTTAATGACAGGAAATTTGAGGAACTCACGATCTACAGATTGCAATGGATGGGATATGAGAATAAGAACTCGACAAACATTTTAAAGATCCAAACAACATATTTTTGGACAAGGTATAATGTGAATATCCAAATCGATCATTATGATAAGTGTGGGTCCAATATACATCCAAACACATGAGTGCATAAGATTATGTGCAAGACATATATGCACTTACTTCACAACCTCTTACCGACACTACCAATGAATCAATAAGGAAAGAACTAAGTGACCGGCAAGGTTCAAGTGATATCGCAAAGATGGGAACTTACTTATGTGCACAAATTTCTAAGTGGACACTATGTATCCACAACAAAACTTACATACATAAAAAGTCACAATTGATAAGAACATGATATGCACAAGTGAATTCATTATCATACACATGTTATCCTAACATAAGAGCAAGGCACATGGCACAAATTGATCTCATTCGCATGACCATGAATTCCTACGAAGATAACAATACTACAAGAAATTATAGTGTTTTTGAATTTTTCATAAAAACTGCACATGAGAGAATAATTTACGAAATGACATGCAATTTGAGTTGCTTATTTGGCATGTCTTGGGATGAATTAACCATGAATATGATTTTGTAGACCCCCATTACATGATTCTACTCAATTGTCTAAACATTGCAACAAAGTGTTTTCAAGAATATGCAGGAAAACAAAAAATAGAATAAGTACTATTTCATGCTAAAATGCAACCTACACAAGGTTGACTCTACTTTTATACATGCATGAAGTAAATACTTGTTACCGGGAAAGCATTGGTATGGAGTAGTAATGGCTGGGTCATGTACTCTTGGCTCTAATTCCCTCGTGATGGCACCACCTTC
Organism: Hordeum vulgare subsp. vulgare; assembly: GCF_904849725.1. Classification (NCBI taxonomy): domain Eukaryota; kingdom Viridiplantae; phylum Streptophyta; class Magnoliopsida; order Poales; family Poaceae; genus Hordeum; species Hordeum vulgare. Next base: position 291,499,995 of record NC_058520.1, on the reverse strand, counting down.
TTTATGAATAAGCCAAGACAGCAATGCTTCTCCAAAGTACCTAGATCACTTTTAAGTACAATATGGTCCCCAAACTTATTGGGTCCTAAGTAGTTAGTCAAACAACAATATATAGGGCAAAAACCAATCAATTATGTGCATATAGATATGAATTTTAATTTCATGCATATCTCAGCTTTAAAGGATATGATGGATTTACCATATATATTGCATCTAAAAGATGATAAATAAGGCATGAGAATTTACACATAGTAAATATGCCCACACAAGCCTATCAAAATCCAAAGAGACGCAAATTGGACAAATGAACACATAACTCTTAATACTTCCAATAACCTCACCAATCATTCATGTTGTCCAAAATAAATCAAAGTGACAAAACAACATATGATAGCACACCAAGTTCAACACATGAACCAAGCAAAACAAATGAGCATATAAGATATGCATTGTGCATAATATTACATGCATGTCTCAGCTAGGTAGATATATTATAGTATAGGTAATAAGATAGTAACCACCACAACATCATAAAAATATTAATACGAGCTCAAACAAATGCATGGAGATTGTCGGGAGACAAATGAATTTCTTGGCTAGTTATAGAATGCAAGTAGAAGCAAGGCCGATATAAAGATGACCATGAAACTCTACCATAAAATGGATACCATGTGTAAGAGAACACAATGTCATTTAGAATTATCATTGGTGATAGAGTCCAAATAAGCACAAAGTCATTTATACTCACACAAGCATGATATGGGAGTTTAGCAATACGCACAATGCTTAGATACCATATTATTAACATGCCGATTAGCTATATGATCATGTAGAGAAATATTTTGAAAGGCTAGCATCATATATGCCCTTCTTTTAAGTATGATGCAGAAGCTAAACCATGAATAATCCTGTAGTAGAATGTCATACTCACACACATCTAAGGAATTTAAACACCAAAAGAATTATTATGCAAATAGAGACACGTTTACCATGGCAAGCCACAAAGATATAGAATAGTCTCAATAATAGATTCTAAGTGGCATTCATCGAATGTTTATGTTACCAAGTATTGTGATATGGGCAAAGCATATCACTCCCCCATAATGTGATAATACATGTATTTTCCATACGAGGCAATTTAAATCCAACTAAAAATGATCAATGGATGACAAATTGAACTTTTAGATGACCTTGACATACCAGAAAGTAACTAGATAATCTTGCACTATAAATACTAGGTGGTGTCCAATATATACCCATTTTAGGTTAGTGATGTAAGTAGAGCATCACACTCCCCCATAATGTGATGACCCATTAATGTCTCAAAAGAGCCCCGTAAGGTGCAATCAGGATGCAAGTAAGGATAATGACTACACACACAACTATATGATATGCACAACAACCTACATATGCTATATAACACAAATCAAGCGTACTAGGAGGCACAACATGTCAAACACATGCTAGGTACCAAGCCTAAATATGAGAGGGGCTAGTAACTTTCAATGTAGATGATATACACATGTTACCGCTAGGAGAGGCATTGTAATGACATATATGATGGTAATATTCTTGACTAGGATTGAACCATAATAAATGGTGAAAATATTTTTTCTTCATGAACTAGCCAAATCTCCAATGCCCTCTACAGACCTATCAGGTTTGAGATTGATGGTCCCCAAGCAAGTTGGGTCCTAAGAAGTTAGTAACAGTAGGCTTGGCAACCCAAATGGTCTTATCCACTTCCGGAGCACTTTGAGCACCAACATACTTGGCAAACACATTGCCAAACATATCCTTCCTAAGTGCAAAATGATCATTGATAATTGGAGGTTTAGATATGTTACGAGTGGGGCATGTTGAAGCTATGTGCCCCTTGTTTCGACAGATATAGAAGCATGTACTCCCTTTTCTGTTCTTCTTGTTTACACACTTAACTTGGGAAGAAGTAACATGTTTCATCATGCATAGTGGTTGTTCTAAAAAATGAGGTTGACCTCGAGATTGATCTTGAAACCTCTTCCTATGTAGCATATCCTTATACGCCCTTATCTTCAATGGACATGATCTCACGTGATGCCCAACCTTTTTGCACTTAAAGCGAGAAATGTTGGACTTGTTCGTGGCTTGGTCGTGGCCCCTTTTCTCGTTCATGGACTTCTTCTTATTGCAGTGATAACTATGTCCATCATCACACTTTTTCAAGTCTTTCTTCAAACTAGTGACTTGGGCCTTGAGCTCATTAATTTCTTCTACATGGTTAGTTTCAACACTAGAAACAAGAGGACTAATGGAAGTAGAAAGTTCATGGTTAGAGCAACAAGAAAATGTGAGCAATTCATCATGATTGGTAATAATATGAGAGATGGATGAATTACAAGGATTAGCACATGGCAACAAAGCATTTATAGTAGATGTGCTAATGTTCACATGCGACTCACAAGATTTTACCTTGATTGGCATAGTCTCAAGTGCTAACTTTAGCTCATTATGAGAGATTAGAAGATCCTCATGAGTGCTTCAGATATTTTCATGACTTTCTTCCAGTTTCCCATAATTGCTGGTTAGCAAATCAAGTTGAGCACATAACTCAACATTGTCCTTCAACGTTGATGCTTCAAATGAGGTAGAGTTAGATGCACAAGTATCATCGACAATATGAGAGGAGTAAGTAGCAAATAGAGACTTCTCATGAGTAGATTAAAGCTCTTTATAGATCTTAGAGGTTTTTATGAGCTGTCCCTTGACATTATTGCATTCAAGGAGAAGGAGCTCAAAATCCTCTTTAAGTTTACCATGAGAAATTTCAATCTATCCTTTTGAATATCTTAAGTCTCTACATGTTTGATGAACCTTATCGAGTTCATGTTCAAGTTGTTCACTTTTAGCTTGTTTGTACATAAGTGAATCATTACAATTTTCAAAGTAAGCAAGAACATCTTGAAACCTTGTATAGGCGTTATTTTTAGCTCTATGAAGAATTTTACCAATCACATAAAGATTTTCAGTCAGGTCATCATCATCATCCTCATTACAAATATCATCGTTATCACTAAGAGAAGATGATACCTCATCATTACCTCTTGCAATGAGGCACTTGTGAACAAAGGGAGTTGATGATGATTCTTTTGGAGAACCAGGTTCTTCATCAGTCAAGAGTGCCTCAATTTTCTTAATTTCCCCTAAATGGTTAGTCATAGGGCAACTAGAAGGAACCAAACCATTTTAATCATGGAAACACGGGAGAGCAAGCATATCACCACAATCATTTGTCAACGAATCCTTAGGTGATACACATGAACTATCATCACAATAATTTACACCATATGTGGTGCTAGATATGCCCATGTCCATAGAGGATACAACATTATCATCAACACGGGCAAGTTCATTAATAATGAGCTTAACACCATCATCACAAGATATTTTTTCAATCACCATGTCATTACCTTGTGGCATGCCACATCTTGGTGGAGTAGAAGCTGTTGTAGTGTGCAATTAATCGGAGATGGAAGTAATGGAGGGCTCTTAATGATAGAAAAGTGTGAAAAGCTCGTGCACCAACTCCTTCAACATAATATTTTCTTCATCGAGATTTCACCCACCATATATATCTTCGAGTTTGGTCCAAACTTCATGAGCCAACTTGCAAGTCGATATTGACTGAAACACTTCAAGGTTTATAGTTTGATGAATGGCAAGGGAGGCCTCGCAATCAAGATACATGTCATCTATAGATGGAGATGGATCATCCTTTGGAGAAACAATCCCTACAAGAACAATTCATAACGCATTTGGGCCCATGGCCCGAAGGTGATAAAGCATACGAATTCTCCACAAGTGATAATTTGTGCCATCAAAGTCAAAGGTGTCATTGTGCATTAATCCAATAGTCGACATCGATACTCTCTAGGTGGTGAAGCCTAATAAGGAGAGACCTTGATCTCATACCAATTGGAAGGACCACGATGTCGCCTAGAGGGGGGTGAAGAGGCGTTTTGAAAACTTCTACGATTTAACTTAATCCTAACACTACTAGGAAAAGGGCTATAGATGAAATAGATACTAATGGCGCACCCAACAAGTCGTGCGCCACTACTATATAGTAATGGCGCACCATGTGAGGTGTGCCATTAGTGTGGTGGATACTAATGGCGCACCACACTCACAGTGCGCCACTACTATATTTTTTTATTTTTATTTTTTTTGCAAAACTACTAATTGCGAACCAGCCCCTGGTGCGCCATTACTAACCTGGTTACTAATGGCGCATATGTTAGTAGTGCGCCACTACTATAAAAAAAAATTGGTTTTTTTTTGCAAACTACTAATGGCGCACCAAAGCAAGTGCGCCATTAGTAACCAGGGTTACTAATGGCGCATCTGTTGCTGGTGCGCCACTACTATTTTTTTTACAGAACTACTAATGGCGCACCAAAGGAGGTGCGCCATTAGTAACCAGGGTTACTAATGGCGCATATGTAGGTGGTGCGCCATTAGTAACGTGGGACCAGCTAGATATTTTGGACAGCTACCTACCACACTCACTTTCCCCACTTTCATTCTCTCCACCTCCTCCTCCAAGCTTATCTCGGGTGCCTCCTCCTCCTCACCTCATTTGCATCGTAGATTCACCCAAATTAAGTGGTTAAATTACCTTTTTTTGATAGGTAAGTAAGGGGAAAGCTTTTATGTTGTAGATCTACTTTTTCTCCCTCCAACAATGTGCACATGCACTTTTTACGGCCTAGCTAGATCTACGTATGTTTGTTGTGTTGCATATGTTTGTAGTGTTGCATATGTGTTTGTGTTTGCAGGTACCGGTATTTGAAATGCGATAGTTGCCAATATTTTCCCGGAATGTTGATTCATTTCCGTTTCGGTGAGAATTTGGCACTATGCATTCTTTTTTGTCCTATTTTTAGGCAAAGTCATGCCAAATTTTTTTTTGGTTCTAAAATATTGTTTTCTTCTACCCCGCACGCGAACGTGGTCCGCACGATGACCGAAGGCATCGTGAATAGGTTTTTGAGCTCCGCGAAGGCCGATATGCTTCAAAAGAACGAGACGGAGATAAGATGTCTGTGTCGAAGATGCAAGCTGAAGAGCCTTATGGACCCGGATTCCGTAAAGGTGCGGGACCACCTGCTCTTGCGTGGTTTCATGGATGGCTATCGGTGGCAAGGTGATGAAGATGATTATGAAGTCGTCCATGGGGGCCGGGAAAGATATGAGGAAGGGCATGAGCAAGACAACCACGGCAAGGGCGGGCGAGAAGACGAAGAATCTCCAGGACACAGTCATCATGTAGAAGATGCCGGACATGATGATGAGGAAGATGCCGGAGCAGACGAAGGGCATGATCATGAAGATGAGGATGCCGGAGCAGACGACGATGGACCATCGATGGCCTGGGTGCAGGACCCTCATATTCAAGAGCTGCTTCTCAAGCATACGGATAACGCAAGAGCTGCCACCCGAGAGAAAGCCAAGCTGGATCAACTTGAGATAGACGCGGTTACTCCATTGTATGAAGGATGCAGGGTCGAGGATACCCGCCTGAAAGTAACGCTCATGGCTCTGGAGATGAAGGTAAAACACAAAATGACCGACGCATGCTTCGACGAGAACATGTCATTCTGGCACGAACGTCTTCCCAAAGGGAACAAGTGCCCGACCAATTTCGAGGAGGCGAAGAAAATCGTGTGTCCTCTGGATTTACCGCACGTGAAATACGATGTGTGCATGAACAATTGCATCATTTATCAGGACGAGCACATGGAGTCTACCATATGTCCGGTGTGCGGCGTCAGTCGATACAAGAAGAGGAAGAAAGCTCCTCGAAAAGTGGTGTGGTACTTTCCGATCACTCCTCGTCTGCAACGGTATTTCACGGACCCTATGGTAGCAAAGCTCGTGCGTTGGCACGCAGATAGGGAGGAGAAAAAGCGAGAAGATGACGGAAATGATCCGGAGATAAATAAAAAAGACAAGATGCTGAGTCACCCTAAGGATGCGAGCCAATGGCAAGCGTTGAACTACGAATATCCAGAATTTGGGGACGATCCAAGGAACATCGTGCCGGGCGCGAGCACCGATGGAGTAAATACGTTTGGCAGCCAGAGAAGCACACATAGCACCTGGCCTGTGTTTGTGTGGATGTACAACCTTCCCCCCTGGTTGTGCATGAAGAGGAAGTACATTCACATGAGTATGCTAATTGAAGGGCCGAAACAACCAGGGAACGACATCAATCTATATCTGGGGCTGCTGAAAGATGAGCTAGACACGTTGTGGAAAACGCCAGCCAATACGTGGGACGCCGCAGAGAAAGAATATTTCCCTATGAGAGCCGCACTGCTCACGACGGTGCACGACTATCTCGGTTACCCACGTGTCGCGGGGCAGGTGGTCCACGGATTTTCTGGATGCGTCAGGTGCATGGGTGACACAATGTATCGCCAGCTAGATAGAGATCCCGGGTCTTCAAAAACCGTGTTCATGGGACATCGAAGGTGGTTTCGCGACGATGACACATGGAGAAAACGCAAGGATCTGTTCGATGGTGAAACCGAACCCTGAAGACGCCCCCTTATGAGGAGCGGCGAGGAAATATACGAGATGTTGAAAAATTGGAAAGAGTGCCCACCGCCGGGAAAGGCGCCAGAGCCGGGAAAGAAGCGAAAAACGCCAGGGCCGCTGCTGAAAGTATGGAAAACAAGGTCTGTTTTCTGGGACTTGCCATACTGGAAGATCCTCCGTGTGCCTCACAGCCTTGATGTCATGCATATCACGAAGAACGTGTGCGAGAGTTTGCTTGGTACCCTGCTCAACATGCCAGAGAGGACCAAAGATGGACCGAAAGCAAGGGCAGACTTGAAATCAATGGGCATTAGGGAGGAGCTTCACGCTAATAATGATGATGATGATGATGATGAGGCGAAGCAGGACACGGAAAGTCGTCGCAAAGGCAAAAAGTCCAAGAAGACCGGAAATGACTTCCCTCCCGCGTGCTTCACTCTAAGTCAGAAGGAGATCGATCAGTTTTTCACCTGCCTCGTAGGAGTAAAACTTCCTTACGGTTACGCAGGGAAGATAAGCAGATACCTAGACTCAGCGAAGCAGAAGTTTAGCGGGATGAAGTCTCACGACTGTCACGTGCTGATGACGCAGATACTTCCAGTTACAATCCGTGGGATCATGGACGCGCACGTCTGTGAAACGATATTTGGCCTATGCAACTTTTTCGACGTCATCTCTCAGAATTCGGTTGGCGTGAGGCAACTCAGAAGGCTACAGGAAGAGATCGTGGTGATACTATGCGAGCTTGAGATGTACTTCCCGCCAACATTCTTCGACGTTATGGTGCATCTGCTGGTCCATATCGTGGAGGATATCATCCAACTCGGGCCGACGTTCCTGCACAGCATGATGCCGTTCGAAAGGATGAATGGTGTCATCAAAGGATACGTTCGCAACATGTCACGTCCAGAGGGAAGCATAGCCAGGGGCTTTCTGACCGAAGAGTGCATCTCCTACTGCACGAATTATCTAGGCATCGAGAACCCCGTTGGTCTGCCCGTCAACAGGAACCTCGGCAGGCTCGCAGGATGGGGTCACCGTGAGGGTCGCCGCGAAATGCATGTCGACTTCGAGGGTCGACTCGCCGACTTTGAAAGAGCAAACCTAGTCGCGCTACAACACATAGACGTGGTCGATCCTTGGGTCGTAGAGCACAAAACCTTTATTGAAAAGACGTACAATGACCGAGGCCAACAGAGGACGGACGGAGATATAATCAAAGAGCACAACTCATGTTTCACGCGTTGGTTCAAGCAGAAGCTTCTGTCGTACCCTTTACATGAGGATTCTTCCGCGGAAGAACAACTCATATTCGCCTTGTCACAGGAGGCCGAGCACAACCTGATGACGTATGAGGCATACAATACCAACGGCTACACATTCTACACCGAGGGAAAGGACATGAAGAGCGATGGTTATCAGAACTCCGGGGTAACAATGGAATCCTACACCGGTAACGACAAGGACAGATACTACGGAAGGATCGAGGAGATCTGGGAGCTGAGCTACGCTGGAGAGAAGGTCCCGATGTTCCGTGTCAGATGGGCCCAAGTATATATAGATTTTTTTATCTTGCATAACAAGTAAAACGGGAGGAAACAGAGTTGGAAGGTCCACCAGGGCTCCACACAGCATCTGGGGTGCGCCCAAGTGCTGTGTGGGCACCTGGTGGACCCTCTCGACTTCCTTTTATTTTTCTATTTTTTCTAAATAATCCAAAACTGTCAAAATTTATTTTGGCGGAATTTTCGGAGTTCGTTTATATACCATATCACGTACATGTTCCTTTTTAGTATTCTCGAGTGTTTCGGAAGGACTCCTTGATATGTTCCTCCCGTGTAATAGTCTCAATAATATTAGTTTCAACTTTAATGGGTGTACCTGAAATGCACTGCTTGATCCTTTATCCAATTACCACCTTCGGGTTAGTACCCGCCGCATTCTTGATCTTTATGGCCCAGGAACGGTAAACTTCTTCAATAATATATGGGCCTTTCCATTTGGAGAGAAGTTTACGTGCAAAGAACCTAATACAAGAATTATATAATAAAACATATTCACCCATTTTGAATTCTCTCTTTTGGATCCTCTTGTCATGTCATCGTTTGACTTTTTCTTTAAACAACTTGGCATTATCATAGGCCTGGGTTCTCCATTCATCAAGTGAATTGATGTCAAATAACCTATTTCCACGTGAAAGCTCGAAGTCATAGTTAAGTTCTTTAATAGCCCAAAAAGATTTAGGTTCCAATTCAAGAGGTAAATGACATGCTTTTCCATAAAGCATTTTATAAAGAGACATTCCCATAGGATACTTATAAGCAGTTCTATAAGCCCACAAAGCATCATCTAATTTCTTAGAGCAATTCTTTCTAGATCTATTGATTGTCTTTTGCAAAATCATCTTTATCTCCCTATTTCTCAATTCAACTTGACCACTAGATTGAGGATGATAGGGAGACGCAATTCTATGATTAACATCATATTTAGCAAGCATCTTACGGAAAGCACCATGAATAAAATGTGAACCACCATCAATCATAATATATCCAGGGACTCCAAACCTTGGAAATATTAATTCCTTAAGAATTTTAATAGAAGTGTTGTGACCAACACTGCTAGCGGGGATAGCCTCAACCCACTTAGTGACATAATCAATAGCAACAAGAATATGAGTATACCCATTGGACTTCTAAAGATTTTGTTCCTGTTCATGCTGAGGTACACAACATCTAACAATACCATACACACCTTCTTTATAAAGATGTGGGTCATCCCCGTAATAGTGTCTTAAATCATAAAATAACTTTTTCTTTTGCTAGTAAGTAAAACTAGGAGGTGTAAACTTAGCAACAATATAATTAGCATAGTCTGCATACCAAGGAGTATATGAGAAACATTAATAGCAGCTAATTCCTCAGCATGAAAACTATTATTAATAGGTTGTGGGTCATCAAGCACATTTTCCAATCTAGACAAGTTATGATCCACGGGATTCTCAACCCCTTTCCTATCAACAATATGAAGGTTAAACTCTTGTAACAAAAGAACCCGCCTAAAAAGCCTAGGCTTAGCATCTTTCTTTTCCATAAGATACTTAATATCAGCAGGATCAGTGTGAATAGTAACTTTGGAATAAACAATATAAGATCTACACTTATCACAAGCAAACACAACTGCTAGAAACTCTTCTTCAGTGGTAGCTTAATTCCTTTGGGAAGTGTCCAAATTCTTACTAGCATAATGAATAACATTCAACTTCTTATCAACTCTCTGTCCTAGAATAGTCCCAACAGCATAGTCACTAGCGTCACAAATAATTTCAAAAGGTAAATCCCAATCAGGTGGTTGAACAATAGGTGCAGAAATTAAAGTTGACTTAAGAGTTTCAAAGGCTTCTACACGATCATCATCAAAAACAAAAGGAACATCTTTTTGCAAAAGATTGGTAAGAGGCCTAGAATTTTTAGAGAAGTCTTTAATAAATCTCCTATAGAAAGCAGTATGAGCAAGGAAACTTATTATACCTTCAATATCCTTCGGGCGTAGCATCTTCTCAATAGCATCAACTTTTGCTTTATGAACCTCAATACCTCTTCCAATAATTTTATGCCTCAAGACAATACCTTCATTAACCATAAAGTGGCACTTCCCCCAATTCAAGAGAAGATTTGTTTGTTCACATCTGTGCAAGACTCGGTCAAGGTTGCTTAAGAAATCATCCAAAGAAGTTTCATATACGGAGAAATCATCCTTGAAAACCTCAATAATCTTTTCACAAAAATCAGAGAAGATAGCAGTCATACATTTTTGAAAAGTAGTAGGTGCATTGCATAAACCAAAAGGCATACGTTATTAAGAAAAAGTTCCAAATGGGCAGGTAAAGGTGGTTTTCTCTTGATTAGATTGTGCAACAGGTATTTGAGAAAAAATAGAATAACCATCCAAGAAACAAAAGTGTGTGTGCTTAGACAACCTTTCTAGCATTTGATCAGTAGAAGGTAAAGGGTAGTGATCTTTCGTAGTAGCTTTATTCAAGTTTCTAAAATCTATCACTATCCTATAACCAGTTAGTATCCTCTGACATATAAGTTCATTCTTATCATTAGGAACAACAGTAATAGGACCCTTTTTAGGAACTCAATGAACTGGACTCACCCATCTACTATCAGTTATGGGGTAGATAATACATGCTTCAAGAAGCTTTAATATTTTCGTTCTTACCACATCCTTCATCTTCGGATTTAAACGTCGTTTGTGGTCAACAACGGGTTTAGCATCTGGTTCCATATTAATCTTGTGCTAACATAGTGTGGGACTAATGCCCTTAAGATCATCGAGAGTATATCCGATAGCGGCACGATGCTTCCTTAGAAATTTTTAAAATGTCTTTTCCTCGTGCTATGAAAGGTTAGCACTGATAATAACGTGATATATTTTCTTTTCATCAAGATAAGCATATTACAGAGTATCATGCAATTGCTTCAATTCAAACACAGGATTACACTTAGGTGGAGGAGGACGTCCCAAAGTTTCAACATGCAATTATGCTTAAGGATAGGTGGCTGCTTAAAGAAAATTTCATCTTTTTCATTCCTTTCATTCATATTCAAATCATTCTCATGCTCAAGCAAATACTATTCCAAAGGATCAGTACGAGGCACAACAATAGCAGCAGGACTAACAATTTCATCTTTACTAGGCAACTCTATATCATGTGGTTGTCTATGAAACTTGGGGAAATTAAATTCATGAGACACACCACCAAACTTGACAATAACAATATCCTTAGTACAATCAATTTGAGGATTAACAGTATTCAAGAAAGGTCTACCAAATATGATTGGACAACAACTATATTGTGGAGAACCAAGAACGAGAAAATCAGTAGGGTATTTGATCTTACCACATAAGACTTCAACATCTCTCACAATACCAAGTGGTGAAATAGTATTTTTGTCGGCAAGCTTAATAGTGACATCAGTATCCTCAATTTTTGTAGGTGCAATTTCATTCATGACTTCTTGATATAAAGTAAAAGGAATAGCACTTATGCTAGCACCCACATGACATAAACCATGATAGCAATGATCTCCAATTTTAACAGCAATAACAGGCATCCCAACTACGGGTCTATTTTTATTCTTAAGATCAGGACTAGCAATTCTAGAAGAATTATCACGGAAGGAAATAACATGTTCATCCAATTCATTAACTAAAAGATCTTTAACTAAATCAATGCTAGGTTCAACCTTAATTTTCTCAGAAGGTGTAGGTGTTCTTTAATTCTAATAGGAAAAGGTGGTTTATCAAAATAAGTAGTAGGAACAACTAGATCAACATTGTAAACAATAGTTTGATATTCTTTAATCTCACGAGGTTTTTCCTTAATTACTACAGGAGGATGGTATTTAAACCACTTCTCCTTAGGAAGATCAACATGAGTAGCAAAAGATTCACAAAAGAGGCTACTATTTCAGAGTCAAGTCCATACTTGGTGCTGAATTTTTGAAAGACATCTATTTCCATAAAATATTTAACAAAATAAAACTCAAGATTTATACCTGACTCATTACCTTTGTCGATCTCCCAATCCTCATGGTTGCGCTTAATATTTTCAAGAAGATCCCGTTTAAATTCAATAGTCTTCTTCATAAAAGAACCAGTTGAAGAAGAATCAAGCATATTTCAATAATTATGAGCAAGTCAAGCATACATTTTTGGAAGAATTATTTATCTTGAGAGCTCATGATTGGGGGATGTATGAAGCTTATACTTGAGCCTACCCCTAGCTCGAGAGATACTTTCTCCTTCACGAGGCCAGAAGTTATAAATATAATTCCGATCACGATGAACCAAATGCATAGGATATAATTTCTGGTGGAACTCCAGTTTCAAACAATTCCAATTCCATGTGTCAGTATCATCACATAGCCTATACCATGTGAATGCCTTTCCCTCCAAAGATAAAGGGAATATCTGCAAACTTAAACATTCGACAAATTTCATCCACATAAATTAAGGACATCTCAAGATGTTTAGTTCCATCGCCTGCATAAGAATTAGCTAAAAGTCTCTCAATAAGACTGGCAGGAATTTCATAAGAAATATCTTCAGTAGCTTCAGTAGGTGGTGGAGCGGCAACTCTAGTGGTTTCCGATTGAGGTGAGGATACCCTGAACAAGCCTCTCAAAGGATTACTTTCCATAGTGACAAGTACCAATAAATTTCAACACGTAACAAAAATATTTCCTTACCAATTTGCACTCACCAAAGGCGCTTCACTTCTCGGCAACGGCGCCAGAAAAGAGTGTTGATGAACCACAAATATAGGGGATCAATCATAGTCATTTCTATTAGTAAGAGTGTCGAACCCAACGAGGAGGAGAGGAAATCAGAAGTGGTTTTCATCAAGGTAGTTTCTGCAAGCACTGAAACAAGCAGTAACAGATAGCTTGGTAGCAAGATAATTTGTATCGAATAACTAGGGGAAATGTAAATAAAGTGCAACAAAATAGACCAATCCTTTTGAGTGCAAAGGACAGGCCGGAACAAGTACTTATAGTGATGCAAATGTTCTTGAGGACACACGGGAATTTCATGTACTCACTTTCACCCTGTTCATTTGATTCGCGTTCGCTACTTTGATGATTTGATAAGTGGATGGACTGGTGCTTGGGTGTTATTCTTACTTGCAAAAGCCTCCCACTTATGATTACCCCCTCTCGCAAGGATCCGCAACTACGAAAAGAGAATTAAGACAAAGTCTAACCATAGCAATACACGTTTGGATCCAAATCAGCCCCTTACGGAATAGCGCATAAACTAGGGTTTAAGCTTCTGTCACTCTAGCAACCTATCATCTAATTACTACTCCACAATGATCTCCCTTAGGCCCATGAATGGTGAAGGGTCATGTAGTCGATGTTCACATGACACCACTAAGAGAATCACAACATACATATCATCAAAATATCGAACGAATACCAAATTCACATGTTTACTTTTGACAAGACTTCTGCCATGTCCTCAAGAACAAAAGTAACTACTCACTCATCATCATGGTGTTCAAGATAAGAGGGGTATTGAATAACATAAAGGATCTGAAAATTTAATATCTCAAGAGGCAAACCAACTAGCATCAACTACGATAAGTAATCAACACTACAAGCCAATCACATGTACCAATCTGAAGTTCTCACACAAAGATTGAATACAAGATATGAACAAGGGTTTGAGATGAGATGGTGTTATTGATGGTGATGATGAAGATTAATCCTCCCACGATGAGAGAGTTGTTGGTGATGACGAACGCTTTGATTTCGCACTCTCGGAGGGAAGTGTCCCCGGCGGAATTTGCCTGCCGGAGAGCAAAAGTGCTCCTGCTCTAGTTCCGCCTCGTGGCGGCGGCGCCTCGTCCCTAAAGTCTGGTCATAAATGTTATAGGGTAACATGACTTATATACACCAGAAGGAGGAGGCCTAACGTGGGCCATGGGCTCCACACAATATCAGGGCTCACCCGAGGGGTGGGGGCGCCCTGGTGCTGTGTGGGCACCTAGCTTTCCTCCTCCAGTGGATCTTTGTCCTAGCATTTTTTTATATATTCCAAAACAATTTTCTGTGAAATTTCAGCCCCTTTTGAAGATGTGCAGAATAGGTATCTCTGTTGTAGCTTTTTCACGCCCTGAAATCCAGCTGCCGGCATTCTCCCTCCTTGTGTAAATCTTGCATATTAAGAGAGAAAAGGCATTAGAAATACTCCATGAAGTGTTATATTGATCAAAAAATTATATATAGCAGCAATAAAACATGATGCAAAATGGGCGTATCAATACCTTGGTGATGTTCGTGTGGGCTAGGACGCTTCCCAGTCAAAATGCGTGTAGGTTAAGGCAGATGGCATGGGTTCACGCTTCCAATGAAAATTTTCTACTGTAATGTATATGAAGACTTGACCATGAAGGTCATATTCTAGTAAAATGGTATGTAAGACTCTTGTCATTTAGTTCCTGCATGTTCGATGAGCATTGAAATTTGGGATCAATGTGCACATACATTCGGTGATCATGACTTATGAGTCGGGGTCCCCACAAAGCTGGTACCACAGCCATCCCGACTATAGGAATCCCTTAGTTATCCAGGACCTTAGTTAGGACAAAACTGTTTCCCAGACCCTTCTAAATCACTTGCAAAACTTCTATATTTCTCACCTCTCCTAAATCTTCAAACGAAGCAAAGGTTTTTGCCTTAGAATTTACACCCTTAATCTCTTGACTCTCCTCATGTTCTTTTTCGAAACTTGCAAATGGTCGCTAGCACCCTTATGCCCCTGACCACTGGATTCCTTGAAATCCTCACGGGTAACTCAAGAGGAAACGACCTTACCAAACGATCACCCACATATTTGGAAGACAAGACAGGCAACGCTACGACCACACGGCACCAACAAAAGCTACCTTCTCGAGGAAAGAGTACATCGAGACTCGGGATATGGTGAGACCCTCGACACCGTCCCAGGGTGATGCAACATTGGCGTACGATGATCGGGCTATAAGAAATGCAAAATCATGATATGCATCGCTAATAGATAAACCTTGTCATTACTATTGTTGTGTCGACAACCACCGGTGGATGTGAACCTCGCCATTTGGTCTGCCTCACTATAGTGAGCGGGAAAACGGTTCTCTTCATCCCCCGCCATTGGTATCGATATTGTCATCAACATAACCAACAGGTCAGAACTCTACCATGCCTTGCTTATGTTATTGCATAAAGGATTATCCACTTGAAACACTCGATGCCTTGGAAGACAAGAAGATATCAACAGGATTACGAAGACAACAGAAGACCCTATTCAACGTCCACGAGGAAAACCGCCTTCATCGATAGCTCACCAGATGAGAAGCTGTCAAGGAATCTTTCCATCTCAACCTGAATCATCTTGACGAACAACAACAAGAGACATAGTGACACCAGAAGAAGATCGAGAAGACTGAGCGGACTCCTCTCCCACACAGAAGTAAGCATGACTATTGAGTCCGAGAACCCCTAGGGTAGGATGAGTCATGTATCCCCTATGCGAAGTCGAGTTCGTGTGATGGTTCAAATGGAACCATGTTGTGTGTTGCTTGTTTTTGCTTGTTTGTGCCCTGATATAAGTCACACTTTTTCCCCAAACAACAAGTACGTGAGAATATCACTTGCCCGATCTTTTTGTTTGTGTTGGACCTTTCGGCACTTGTTTTATTGAACTTGGACTATACCACCCCCTTGGGCACTCCCCTCTATGCTACTTTTATCTCTCTCTCACCTTTCTCAACAACTTGAGACTAGCAAGGCAAGATGCACCAAGGATCCACAACAAAGGACAATTAACATTGAAGGCTTCGGCTACAACATGCTCAACCACACACAACATGTAGAAGTTATCCTTTCCATCAAAGATTGGAAACCCCTCCCTAGACAAACCCAGACATCACAAGTTGCCCCACCTCAAACCTCTGATATCATGTTTAATACATGGGTTTGCCAGAGCACCCGTTGAGCTCCAATAACCCCTGCTTAGCACTGGGTTCATTATGGAACAAGTGATCATAGTGAACAAGTATCCTTCATTCTTAAGCTAGCACCAGAACCATGTGCCATAGGAAGGATCGTTCTAAGGATATATGATTTGTAGACAGCCAATTGAGGTGACTATAATAGGTGTCTTGAGGATGTAGCTAACCCTTTGGTGGATTACGGAAACTTTCATGGTGATAGCTGACTTGGTGGAAAAAATATGATAAAGTAGCATAAACTGCATATCCATCGAGTAAATTTGGATTTAGTAGGACAATTGTGATTACGAGGTAAAATCAGTTGCTGGTATATAAATTGACTTTGTCAAGCAGAAGTCATGGACTAATGATGGCTTAGATAAGCCAGTAGAAGTCCTTGTCGGACTTCTGATTCGGATTTAAATAGGTAATCTTAATAGAGTATCAATGATATATGAGACCATATGGTTCGGAGTAAATTGGATTTAGTCCAATGATCTTGATCATGATATGATGTTTCCCGGTGGATAACAAAGTAGAAGTTACTGGATGATGTCAAAGATGATTTAAGAATCTATATAAGCCTGACCTTGGAGTTTAGGTGGTCCTGGTATTGAAAGTTCGAGGATATACTGTGATAATAGTCCTCGCAACTATTTGAGGATTATAAAGAACTCTAGGTGATTATGTAGAACCCCATCAATATTGGATTTGTAGGAGTGATGGGTCAAGCAATGATTGATGGGATTGGTGAACCACTTGAATGGATCCATAGGAAGGAAACAAGATCTTGGATTGGTATAATATGTCTTTCCTTAGCATAGAAATACAGTACCTTCAACCTTGGATACTTTTACTAAGCACTTGGATTGTAGAATCTTAGCCAAGTGTAATAGCTTGTATGCTTCCCGAGGATTTTTACATAGAGATACGCATGACCTAGTTATAGCGTACTTATGATATTTTGGTTTAGTCCTCCCCCCAAATCTTGGAGTTGAATAGCATAAGTGATATTAGAGTTGACTTATACGAGACAACACCTTCGGTGATATAGAGTAATTTATTCTGAAAAAGAGGTTAGATTATAGGCAACTAAGAACTGTGCTCAAGGATAAGGTGATAGACGTGCACTCATATCCTAAGTTCCTTGTAACCTCAAAGCTTTTCCAACCATAATATTGTCGGTTTATGACCATAGGTCTAGGCTCTAAGTCATTAGACTGTGGCCGATACTCCGCCCCGACCCCCACCAATGATGTCCATGAGGAATGTGGACATGAAGGACTAGATCATGTTGGACCACAAACCCCTGGATAAGTGACCCTCCAGAACAAGTTCCGTCTCCTCTCACATATCTCATGAGCGGTGTGCTTAGGTGATGCTCAGAGAAATATGTTGTCATCTACATGGATGACATACATATTTATCCAATAAGAGAAAGAACAACTTAGCCCTATTGGGATCAGCCCCAGGAGCATCGATTGCCATTCTTCTCAAGTATAAGGCTTTACATTGAAGAAGTCGGACTCCTCTAAGCACCCTCCAAGTAGAAGAAGACTGTCTACCCAAGTAAGATGAAGGACCACTACGGTTGGGAAACCACAACGAAGAAGAGGAAGAAATAGGAGTCAACCACCACTTCTATGCTAGCTACATCAACTATGTGAGGAAGCATCGGCGTTCAAGCATGATGAAGACCTTGGACATCAACAGGAGTTAAAGAGCCCCTTCTTGTCCAATCAAGAACGTGAGTCCTGACTTGACCATGGTGAAACACTTGTCAAAGGAAGTTCACCCCACTTGCCAAGCCTCAGACCTTGGGATTGGATGGCTGATTGATGTCTACTACGCAACCTTCTGCTTGTGGACGTTGTTGGGTCTCCAAGTGCAGAGGTTTGTAGGACAGTAGCAATTTTCCCTCAAGTGGGTGACCTAAGGTTTATCAATCCATGGGAGGCATAGGATGAACATGGTCTCTCTCAAGCAACCCTGCACCCAAATAACAAAGAGTCTTTTGTGTCCCCAACACACCCAATACAATGGTAAATTGTATAGGTGCACTAGTTCGGTGAAGAGATGGTGATACAAGTGCAATATGGATGGTAGATGTAGGTTTTTGTAATCTGAAATTACAAAACCAGCAAGGTAACTAATAATAAAAGGAAGCACAAACGGTATTGCAATGCGTGGAAACAAGGCCTAGGGTTCATACTTTCACTAGTGAAGTTCTCTCAAGAATCATAACATAATTGGATCATATAACTAGCTCTCAACATGCAACAAAGAGTCACTCCAAAGTCACTAATAGCGGAGAACAAACGAAGAGATTATTGTCGGGTACGAAACCACCACAAAGTTATTCTTTCTAATCAATCTATTCAAGAGTCCGAAGTAAAATAACATGAAGCTATTCTTTCCGTTCTATCCATCATATAGTTCATACTAGAATAACACCTTAAGGCACATATCAACCAAGACCCTAATGTCACCTAGATACTCCATTGTCACCTCAAGTATCCGTGGGCATGATTATACGATATGCATCACACAATCTCAGAATCATCTATTCAACCAACACATAGAACTTCAAAGAGTGCCCCAAAGTTTCTACCGGGGAGTCAAAACGTGTGCCAACCCATATGCATAGGTTCCTGATGTCACAAAACCCGCAAGTTGATCACCAAAACATACATCAAGTACTCACATGAATATACCATTGTCACCACAGATAGACACGTGCAAGACATACATCAAGTGTTCTTAAAGACTCAATCCGATAAGATAACTCCAAATGGAAAACTCAATTCATTACAAGAAGGGAGGGGGGGAAGAACATCATAAGATCCAACTATAGTAGCAAAGCCCGCGGTACATCGAGATCAAGATATCTCAAGAACACGAGAGAGAGATCAAACACATAGCTACTGGTATATACCCTCAGCCCTGAGGGTGAACTACTCCCTCCTCGTCATGGAGATCGCCGAGATGATGAAGATGGCCACCGGAGATGGATGCCCCCTCCGGCAGGGTGCCGGAACGGGCTCCAGATTGGTTTTTGGTGGCCACAGAGGCTTGCGGCGGCGGAACTCCTGATCTAGGTTTCTTTTTGGGGGTTTCTGTATTTATAGGAATTTATGCCGGTGGAATTACGTCGGTTGGGCCCACAAGGAGGTCACAAGCTTGTTACGTGTGGCCTAGGGGGGCGCCTCCTGGGCTTGTGACTCCCTCGTGGCTCTTTTGGCCTTCTTCCAAAGCTTCGGGGGTCTCTTTTGGTCCCAAAAAAATCAGCGCAAAAGTTTTATTCCATTTGGACTCCGTTCTGAAAAATGTCAAAAACTTGGAAAAAACAAAAACTGGCACTAGGCACTGAGTTAATAGGTTAGTCCCAAAAATGATATAAAATG
This sequence comes from Hordeum vulgare subsp. vulgare, assembly GCF_904849725.1. NCBI lineage: Eukaryota > Viridiplantae > Streptophyta > Magnoliopsida > Poales > Poaceae > Hordeum > Hordeum vulgare. The sequence goes on along the minus strand of NC_058520.1, from coordinate 291,480,468 downwards.
GCATATTCACGCATATAAAATATCCAAAGTTGACAAGATAATAGCATGGAACCATCAAAAATTATAGATACGTTGGAGACGTATCAAGCATCCCCAAGCTTAACTCCTGCTCGTCCTCGAGTAGGGAAGTGATAAAGACCGAATTTTTTATGTGGAATGCTACCTAACATATTTGTCCTTTGTAACTTCTTTCTTGTGCCATGAATGTTCAGGTCCGTAAGATTCAAAACAATAGTTTACTGTTGACATGAAAACAATAATACTTCAAGCATACTAGTAAAGTAATCATGAAGTTTTGAAATAACAAGGCCAAATAAAGTTATCCCTACAAAATCATATAGTCTGGCTATGCTCCATCATCCCCACACAACGAATTTAAATCATGCACAACCCCGATATTGGCCAAGTAATTGTTTTCGCACTCTTACTTTCTCAAACTTTTTCAGCTCTCACACAATACATGTGCGTGAGCCATGGATATAGCACTATAGGTGGCATAGAGTGTGGTGGAGGTTGTGAGGCAAAAAAGGAGAAGATGGTCATATCGACTCGGCGTATCAATGGGCTACGGAGATGCCCATCAATAGATATCAATGTGAATGAGTAGGGATTGCCATGCAATGGATGCACTAGAGCTATAAGTGTATAGAATCTCAAAAAGAAAACTAGTGGGTGTGCACCCAACTTGCTTGCTCACGAAGACCTAGGGCAATTTTGAGGAAGCCCGTCATTGGAATATACAAGCCAAGTTATAAAATGAAAATTCCCACTAGTATATGGAAGTGACAAAACAAGAGACTCTCTATCATGAAGAACATGGTTCTATTTTGAAGCACAAGTGTGGAAAAAGATAGTAGCATTGTCCCTTCTCTCTTTTTCTCTCATTTTTTTTGTCTGGGCTCTTTGGCCTCTTTTTTTTCATTTTTTTATTTCCTCACATGGGACAATGTTGTAATAATGATGCTCATCGCACTTTTATTTACTTACAACTCAATACTTAGAACAATGATGACTCTATAAGAAATGCCTCCAGTAGTGTATCGGGATGTGCAACGATCTAGCTTAGCGTATGACGTTGAAACATCTCGCTAGCTATCTTATGATCATGCAATGGCAATATGAAAGTGACGGAACATGTCATGAGACGGAACGGTGGGAGTTGCATGGCAATATATCTCGGAATGACTATGAAAATACCATAATAGGTAGGTATGGTGGCCGTTTTGAGGAAGGTATATGGTGGGTTTGTGCACCGGCGAAAGTTCCGCGGTACTAGAGAGGCTAGCAATGGTGGAAGGTAAAAGTGCATCTATACCATGGACTCACATTAGTCATGAAGAACTCATATACTTATTGCGAAATTTTTTATTAGTACTCAAAACAAAGTGCTAAACGCATACTCCTAGGGGAAGGGTTGGTAGGTGTTAACCATCGCGCGATCCCAACCGCCACACAAAGGCTGACAATCCTTAAATCAATCATGCTCTGACTTCCTAACATAGCGGTTCACCATACGTGCATGCTACGGGAATGGACTAACCTCATAACAAGTATTTCTAGATTCACAACACCCTACTAACATGACTCTAATATTACCATATCCATATCTCAAAACTAATTGTGAGGAATCAAACTTCTCTTACTGATCAATGCACTTGAATATGGAAGTTTTTATTATATCCTCTTTGGATGCCTATCATATTTAGAAATAATTTCATAACACATGCCAATTACCAATTTACTTAGAGATAGCACTCTCAAAATGGTATAAGTGTAGATCGAGAGTTTTTATTTCTCAAAAATATGACACCGCCGTGCTCTAAAAAGATATAAATGAAGTACTAAAGCAAAAGGCAAACTACTCCAAAAGATATAAGTGATACTCAATTAGTAGTTGAATAATTATTTGGCTATGTGAAGACTATCCCATCTAAGAATTTCATATCCTAAGTACCTTATTCCAACTAAATAAAATGACGCTCCAAGCATAACACATATCATGTGGTGAATAAAAATATAGCCCCAAGTAAAGTTACCGATGGATTGAAGACGAAAGAGGGGATGCCTTCCCGGGGCATCCCCAAGCTTAGGCTCTTTGGTGACCTTGAATATGGCTTTGGGGTGCATTGGGCATCCCCAAGCTTAGGCTCTTGCCATTCCTTGTTCCATAGTCCATCGAAACTCTACCCAAAACTTGAAAACTTCACAACACAAAACTTAACGGAACTTCGTGAGATGGGTTAGTATGATAACGAGCAAATCAATCACTTGGGTACTATCAAAACAAGACTCATAATTATTTTCACACAATGCCTACTGTATCTTACTATTTACACAACTTATATTACTCAATATAATCTATGGAAACACCAAAACAAGCAAACTATGCATTGAAAACAGAATCTGTCAAAAACAGAACAGTCTGTAATGATCTGAATGCTAACCATACTTATGCACCTCCAAAAATTCTGGAACAATTATGGAAATTATGCAATTTGTATATGAATCAGCAGAAAAATAATCAACCTAAAAGCACTCTCTGGATAAAAATTAGAAATGATTTCACGAGCGCAATGTTTCTGTCTTTTTCAGCATGATCAAACAACTATAACCCAAACTAATCATAAAGGCTTTACTTGGCACTTTATTGAAACTAAGGCAATAAATCATGCTTAATACAGTAGCTTAATCATGTGAACACACAAAAATAGTAAGGATACCTATTGGGTTGTCTCCCAACAAGCACTTTTCTTTAATGCCTTTCAAGCTAGGCATGATGATTTCAATGATGCTGACATAAAAGATAAGGATTGAAACATAATGGAAGCATCATGGAGCATATGACTAGCACATTTAAGTCTAACCCACTTCCTATGCATAGGGTTTGTTGATAAAACAATTTATTGGAGCAAGAATCAACTAGCATAGGAACATAAAACAAGCATGACTTCAAAAGTTTCAACACATGGAGAGGAAGCTTGATATTACTGCAATATGTAGAAGCATATGATCCTCTCTCATAATAATTTTTCAGTAGCATCATGAATGAATTCAACAATATAACCAGCACCTAGAGCATTCCTTTCATGATCTACAAGCATAGAAATTTTACTACTCCCCACAATAGCAAATTTATTCTCATGATTAATAGTGGGAGTATCGTAAAAGACTTGAGCACTACAAATTGGTTCCACATTAAAAGAGTGATGTTCAGTGAAAGGATACTCAAGAGTATGACAAGTTTTATCATCCCTCTTATTTATATCATAAGTATCATCACAATAATCATCAAAAATAGGGGCCATGCTTTCATCATAATAATTTTGATCATGCAAAGTGGGGGAACTAAAAAGATCATCTTCATCAAACATAGCATCCCCAAGCTTGTGGCTTTGCATATGATTAGTATCATGGGTATTCAAAGAATTCATACTAACAACATTGCAATCATGCTCATCATTCACATATTTTATGACAAACATTCTATGTAATTCTTCTTCTAGCACTTGAGCACAATTTTCCTTCCCATCATTTTGACGAAAGACATTAAAAAGATGAGGCATATGAGGCAACCTCAATTCCATTTTTCTGTAGTTTTGTTTTATAGGCTAAACTAGTGATAAAACAAGAAACTAAAAGATTTGATTGCAAGATCTAAATATATACCTTGAAGAACTAACCGCCCCGGGAACAGCGCCAGAAAAGACCTTGATGTCTACTACGCAACCTTCTCCTTGTAGACGTTGTTGGGCCTCCAAGTGCAGAGGTTTGTAGGACAGTAAATTTTTTCCCTCAAGTGGGTGACCTAAGGTTTATCAATCCGTGGTAGGTGTAGGATGAAGATGGTCTCTCTCAAGCAACCCCGCAACAAAATAACAAAGAGTCTTTTGTGTCCCCAACACACCCAATACAATGGTAAATTGTATAGGTGCACTAGTTCGGAGAAGAGATGGTGATACAAGTGCAATATGGATGGTAGAATTAGGTTTTTGTAATCTGAAATTACAAAAACAGCAAGGTAACTAATAATAAAAGCGAGCACGAACGGTATTGCAATGCGTGGAAACATGGCCTAGGGTTCACACTTTCACTAGTCAAGTTTTCTCAACAATGATAACATAAATGGATCATATAACTAGCCCTCAACATGCAACAAAGAGTCACTCCAAAGTCACTAATAGCGGAGAATAAATGAAGAGATTATTGTCGGGTACGAAAGCACCACAAAGTTATTCTTTCTGATCAATCTATTCAAGAGTCCGTAGTAAAATAACACGAAGCTATTCTTTCCGTTCGATCGATCATAGAGTTCGTACTAGAATAACACCTTAAGGCACATATCAACCAAGACCCTAATGTCACCTAGATACTCCATTGTCACCTCAAGTATCCGCGGGCATGATTATACGATATGCATCACACAATCTCAGAATCATCTATTCAACCAACACATAGAACCTCAAAGAGTGCCCCAAAGTTTCTACCGGAGACTCAAAACGTGTGTCAACCCATATGCATAGGTTCCTGATGTCACAAAACCCGCAAGTTGATCACCAAAACATACATCAAGTACTCACATGAATATCCCATTTTCACCACAGAGAGACACGTGCAAGACATACATCAAGTGTTCTTAAAGACTCAATCCAATAAGATAACTCCAAAGGGAGAACTCAATTCATTACAACAAGGGAGAGGGGGAAGAACATCATAAGATCCAACTATAGTAGCAAAGCCCGCGGTACATCGAGATCAAGACAACTCAAGAACACGAGAGAGAGAGAGATCAAACACATAGCTACTAGTACATACCCTTAGCCCCGAGGGTGAACTACTCCCTCGTCATGGAGATCGCCGGGATGATGAAGGTGGCCACCTGAGATGGATTCCCCCTCTGGCAGGGTGCCGGAACGGGCTCCAGATTGGATTTTGGTGGCCACAAACGCTTGCGGCGGCAGAACTCCCGATCTAGATTTTTTTTGGGTGTTTCTGTATTTATAGGAATTTATGGCGGTGGAATTACGTCGGTTGGGCCCACGAGGAGGTCAAAAAGCCTGGTAGGTGCGACCTAGGGGGGGCCGCGCCTCCTGGTCTTGTGACTCCCTCGTGGCTCTTCTGGCCTTCTTCCAAAGCTTCGGGGGTCTCTTTTCTTCCAAAAAAATCACCGCGAAAGTTTTTTTAGAAAAGGTAAAAAACTCTGAAAAAACTGAAAGTGGCACTAGGCACTGAGTTAATAGGTTAGTCCCAAAAAATGATATAAAATGGCATATTCATGCATATAAAACATCCAAAGTTGACAAGATAATAGCATGGGACCATCAGAAAATATAGATACGTTGGAGACGTATCACTGGTCTATACCTTTACACAACAAGCTCATCTAGGGCCCTCAAAACTTTCCTAGATGGTAGAACCCATTTGAAACACCATTTCACTAATCTTAGTCTTGTGGATGAGACCCAACTCAGACTTCTTTGCAAGTAACTAAGACGAGGATAGAAGGCCAAACACTCGAAGACATGCCGAAGACGTGCGCCCATGACGATGAAGGGCATATGGCAAAAGACGAATGATGGACATACCTGTGCAACTAATCAAGCTGAAGATCTCAAGCTTATGTTGTCCCTCTGAAGGAAGAAGACCACCAACGACTGAAGATCACCTGCTTTAACGAAGTCAAGGACCCCCCTGTCAATGGGGAACTAGACCAAAACCATGACCCTCCCGTTCTAACATGAGACATGTAGAAGTCACTAACCAACATGGGTAACCGCAAGACCAGCATACCAGACACACTACCTTGCCATGTATTTCGACTTTGGATTACACATGCAAGCCACACCCTTGCCAGAACTTAGCTTTCCTCGCCCTTGACCTCTAGACAAGATCAACATGTTGCAAGAACCTCGAACACACTTAGATGAAGCAGAGCGAAGTATTCAAGCGGTATCATCAAGCGCATCATGACCCACTGAAGCCATCACATGAAGAAGGAAAAACATGGGAACGTGAAGACAACCTCAAGCCCAAATTTCTGCTTCTTTTCAACACCTAGCCTAGGAATCTCGGGGACAAGATTCTTGTAAGGGGGGTAGGTTTGTCACACCATGTGTTTTGCCTTACTTCGCTAACATAGCCCAAAAATTAGGACCAATTAAAACTTTTTCTGTGCGATGTGATGCTTGAATTAATTGATGATTTCTTGTTTCCTTGCTTGTGTTATAAATCACCAACTTCCTCATACTCCCTAGACTCATCTTCCTGGACCCAAACCTTTTCCTAATGACCATACCATGTGTATAGGACCTAAAACTATTTTTTCCAAATATGATTTTGAAAAAAGTATTTATTTATTTTAGCTTTTCAAAAATCCCTGAATTGAGGTTTGTACTAGAGGTCCTCAAATTAGGGAAGTTGTTCTCCCCAAATATTTTATTTAAATCCCATTATCAAAAAGACTTCCCAAAACCACAAAATTACTACTTAAAAGGTACTTTTGTATTTTACTTAAGTACCTTTTTATGAGGCCACAAATGGTCTTTTATGAAGAAAAGTTATTTTTCTTGCTTTCAATATATTTGGGAAAATTTAGGGAAACTCAGTGGACATATATACTTCCATATATAAGAGTTTCAACACATGGTCATGTTTAAAATATTGGACAAAACCCTTCAATACATTTTCTGTTTATTTCAAGCTTTTAAAATATTTGTACAAGAAATATTCTCAATAAATTCCAATAAAATTCTAGCAAGTCACACATGATATGTGGGATGATCTTGAAAAGTTTCATCTCAATCCAAGTTTAGGTGATCCACCGAAATATTGTGAAACCCTATCTGTCCAGAACCAAATTTGAGCAACTCTACATTGCCAAGTGTCTCCAAATATGCTCAAATTTTTTGGACATGTTCTGATACTCTAATAATGCATCCACACCAAGTGGTGCACCAAGGAGATTGGTTGAACTTGTCCAAAGACCCTCAAAACCACTTCTGCTCATTACGGGAATTAGGAATTTTTACATTGTGAAGTTTGTCCAATTGATCCCAAACTTTTTGGGCATGCTATAATACTCAAATAATGCCACCGTACCAAGAGGTGCATTACTGGGAATTAATTTGCACGAATTTGTGTATAGAAAACCATGTCTTCCCATTTCTAGGGTTTTCCAAGTCTACATTGGAAACTTTCTCCAACAAATCTCAAATTTGGTATCCAGCCCCATTTTTACCTAACATAGGAACGTGTTAAATCTGAGGGGCATTGGAAACTCGTAGATACCCCTGGACAACATCAAGAACCTTCTGCCATAAATTAGAAGACAAGCAAAGTGGACCCTAAGATATTCCCCTTGCCTCCAAATTTATACCACAGTATTCTTGCCCTATTTTACCTCCAATAACTTTGCCATGGCCCCTGATCAATTGTTGGAGTGTAACTCCCTCTCTTTCCCTCTCCATTTCACCATGACAACACCTCCTTTACCCATTCCTTCTATTATATTTATGCAACTACCCCCAAGCTTGACCACAACCTATCTTGTATGTTAATGCATCAAACCAAAACCAAAAATGGCAGGTTCATGTGGAAAATATGAGCAGCCCTTCTAAACTAGATTTTGGCAGAAATGTAGCCTTGAACTATAAATGCTAGCTACACTCGTCTCCGTGAGATGAAACTTGGTTGTCATGTAGTCCTTGAATAGCTAGGAATACTAGACAAGGTTTCATCCCACATTCTCCCAAGTAAAAACGCTATTTCTAGCACCCAAGGTTGCTGCTGCAAACTTACCCCCTATTAAAACCCCACTTACCCTCCTGCATGAATGCCTCATGCCTTAGACATGGTTGACCGACCAAAAAGTGCCCATCAGGACAAGTTGGCATGGTGACCACTCCGTTGGCATGCAGCAAAGATGCTCTACCAGTCAACCTTGTCGCGTAGCTTGTGGAACATTGTGGCCAGATGCCCACGTGCGCCACAGAGCCTCCCTTGACCTCCCATGCTCCTCCCCGACACCAGGAAGCCGCCAAGACGGCTCTGGCATGCATGCTCCCCCGCGCCTGAAGGCATCCAAGGTGCGCCCGATCCCCACTTCATAGCCCCCTCCATTTACCTCCCCTCCGAGCTCACTCTCGCACACTACGCTACTCCTATCTTTCCCAGGAACCTCCTTACCCAAGAATTGGCGCTGTCGAGCTCAAATTGCCCCCTTGTATTCGCCATGTTGTCGTTCGGCCTCCGCCTAAATCCTCCCAATCCCGAGCTCCTCCTCGCTGTTGGCCAGCCTAACACATTCCCCTCGTCGCCCTGAAGCTCCCCTTGGTGCCGTTCTACCTCCGGGCATCGAGTTCTTGCAGCCAAGGATGGCCGGCAGCTGCCTCCGCTGCCAACCACGCCCACGGTGTTGCGCCTCTCCCCGGCGGGCGTGCAAAGCCAAGGCGGCTGGGGCTCGCCTTCCCGAACGCACAGGTAGCCGGGTCACCCAAGTTGGTCGCTAGTAGGTGCGGCGGGAAGCACCGACATCACCACTGTTTGCCCCCTATGTCGACGCGGGAGGAAGAAGAAGACCTAACCAACGGGGCCCACCCGTTTGTGACCCGGCGGTCGGCACCAGAGTTTTGAGTGGAAACGTCTTCCATAGGTTGCGCCTACCTGCAATGGAAGCATACTCCTAGAAGTACGCCTCCGGTGTGGCCCTCCGAATGAGGGGCTGAGGAGGTTGGGTCGGCCGAACTATTGGAGGCGCTAAGTAACGCCCGGTGTGTAGCTTAGGCCCAATAGGGTAACTCCCTTTCCTTTTTTATTTTTCTATAGTGTCGGGGAAATCGACATCTATGGGAAGCTCGAAGGGACCCTTGATCGTTCGGCGGGGGAGAGGGAGGTGGCGCCGAGAGCAGAACTAGCGATCAACACCGGCAAGGTTGTTTACCCACGTTCGGGCTGCTTGGTGTGTAAAACCCTACTCCCGCCTAGTTTGTATTCATGGCTTACTGTAGGGTGATTGGCTATAGTAAGTTAGCTGGTGATTAGGGAGTCTCAAATCTCAAAAAGTATAACCTCTAGAGAATGAGCCTTGGGCCTCCTTTTATAGGCAAGGGGTCACCAACAGTGTGCTCACGGGTTCCATAGTGAACAGGGTTCACCGCTTATCTTCTATGGTGGTGTCAGGGCAGTAAATGCCTTGTTTGACCCCTGACCTACAGCTAGGTGGTCGCGACACGTACCCAGGTCGATCGACACCTGGGTCTTGCATTGGTGCATGTGGGATGTGCTGGAACGGTGCGACTATGGTAGAAACAGGGGAGGACACGTGGCGAGTGAAAGGGGCTTGCTTGCCTGGCGTCCCTGTAGGAGGGCTTGATTATCTTCCCGGCAAGGAGAGCTTGCCGGGGGATCGAACATCTTCTCGGCAAGGAGGACTTGTCGGGGCCTTGCCAGTCTTTGCGAGTCTTTCCGGCAAGGGGGGCTCACCGGGGTCTTGCGAATCTTTGGGAGTCTTCCCGGCAAGGAGGGCTTGCCGGGGCCTTGCGAATCTTCCCGGCAAGGAGGGCTTGCCGGGGCCTTGCGAATCTTCCCGGCATGGAGGGCTTGCCGGGGCCTTGTATCTGGAGCTTTTGTACTCTACGCCCTCGGAGAGGCGGCGTGGCCTCGGTGGGTTTTGATTTGTCTTCCTGCCAGTCTTCCTCGTGTGCTGCCGCCAAGGGCGTTGCCGGTACCCGTACACAAGTCTAGGGCGCAAGGGACCCAAGTCTCTAGTGCACCGACAGATAGATTAAAAAAATCATAGAATACTCAAATAGCCACCAAATTTAATAATTAAAATTCCTATAGACTCCTAAAATTATGACCAGCCCAAATATGAGCATTGCACATTTTTCCATGAAGATTTTATGTAGAGATCGAATTCAAATTTGTATTTGACATATTCAAACCCCTCCTTACAAAAATACTAGAGGGCCCAAACCAACTCCAAATGGAGTGATTCAAGTTCTTAGTTGTCTATAAAATCATGCTATATTTTTTTAGCCTTAGTTAACATTTTTCTCATGCATTTTTTTCTGTTACCCCCAAATAAATAGCCTTATTTCCATTTATTTAAATTTATTAAATTCATAGGAAAATCCTGCCAACTCCAAATCCAATGAGACCACTTCCAAAAGTTTTTTAAAATCATGCCCTATTAGATGAATGCATCCACTCATTTTTATGAAAATATTTTCTGTAGACTTGTTGTGGGCGAGTGATGCCTTAATTTCCATGATTCAAAATTCTCCGATAGTCAAAGCCCCTTAGAACAAACATTAGGAATTCTTCTTATGTCCCGAGATGTCCAAGAAAATAAAACTCCTATTTTTAGAGTACTTTTATTCCTGCTTGATGTGTGGCTTATCGTGGTTATTTCCAACGATAGTTGCCGAAGTGCTCGGAGTTGGACGAGAAGATTGAGAAGACCTCGAAGAATTTGCTGAACCAGGCAAGAAGCCCTTTGACCATGTCTAAGAAATAATTTTATAGCATACCATATAGCACACTACTTTGTTACATTTGATTCATGTTGAATCGGTGACCACGTTGGTGGGTTGTCTCCGAAAAACTCCTTGTTGATACTTGCACTTGGGCATGACCCTACCTTCTTATGAGGGTTGTGCGTGTGGGAAGTAGTTAGGTTGCTATGTAGATGCTATGCAAATTGGGATGGGAATATTCATGGTGATGGAAAGGAAAATATTCCAAAGAGTTTTCAAAAACCCCATCGGGTACCACTAATGCCCGAGGGAGATGGTGTTGAGCGAGGTAACCACTTAAGAAAGAAGTGGTGTACAGAGGCAATAGAGTGAGTGGTTTAAAAAATGGATTGGTTTAAGTTGTGATCGTTACTCCAGCCCTACATGCACGACCACGATACCCCTTATGGGATGGGGCTTTCGTAATTACTATGGTTGGTGCTAGTAGAGAGCCTGCATTACTAGTGGCGGTAGTGACGTAGTCACTCTGGAGACGGGGTTGTGCCAAGGAAGGGCGGCCATGGGTTGTTTTCGCAGACACAGGGCACACCGCTACATGCCCTCGTGGATGATATGTGTGATGTACATCACGAGGAGTCATCACTAACATGTGGTCTCTTTGCTAGTATCATCATGGGAAAGGTGATGTTCGGGTACTTACCTCGCGTACGAGAAATACCTCGAGTCGTGTCTTGACACAGAAGTTTCTCGAGTATTGTGAGTAAAGTGTGCAACATCTATAGAGTGTAAAACTATTCGAATAGCCGTGTCCACGGTCAAGGATAGTTGGATGACCGCTCTTGGGCTACGTCCATGTTTACCATATAGTGTGCGTGTGTGAGAAAGGTGATTATGTATGAAAAATGATACCTGATCTTAGTCAGATGACTTGGCATGATGGATGAACATGTCATGTTCAACCCTTAGTTGATATTGATATTTGTAACCTGTTCGTATGGATATTGTTTACCTCATCATGCATGCCTCATAAGAACATGATCATGTCATTACACTCAAAATTAGATTTCTGCAAACTTACCTTTTAGTGCTATATCATGCATTGTTATTGCCTTATTCCACACATGGTTTGCTTGCGAGTACATTCAAAGTACTCATTGGCTTGTGAGATTGATGTTCTGAGATTGATGTTGCTACTACTTTGCTATGCTTAATGCTTGTCAGTAGGGCCCGAGTGCCATGATTTCAGATCTGAACCTATTATGTTTTCATCAATATATATGTGTTCTTGATCCTATCTTGCAAGTTGTAGTCACCTACTATGTGTTATGACCCGGTAACCCCGGAGTGACAATAGCCGGAACCACTCCCGGAGATGATCATAGTATGAGGAGTTCATGTATTCACTATGTGCTAATGATTTGTTCCGGTTCTCTGTTAAAAGGAGACCTTAATATCCCTTAGTTTCCATTAGGACCCCGCTTCCACGGGAGGGATGGACCATAGATGTCATGCAAGTTCTTTTCCATAAGCACGTATGACTAAATATGGAATACATGCCTACATTCATGTATTCACCCCATGTTAGAACTGTTACATGATGAAAGTCATCCGACATAATTTTCCATCATCGATCCAATGCCTACGAGTCTTTTCCAACTGGTCCTTGCTACATTACTTTACCGCTACTGCTGTCACTGCTGCTACTATTACCGCTACTGCTGTCACTACTGCTACTGTTACCGCTGCTACCGTTACTATCACACTACTTTGCTACTGAAACTTTGCTGCAGATACTAAGTCTTTCAGGTGTGTTTGAATTGACAAATCAACTGCTAATACTCGAGAATATTCTTTGTCTTCCCCTTGTGTCGAATCAACAAATTTGGGTTGAATACTCTACCCTCAAAAACTGTTGCGATCCCCTATACTTGTGGGTTATCAGCTTGCCACTAGTTATCTCACTGACCAGTCATGAGAGAACAGGATATGATAAAGGATACCTTGGTGACGTTCGTGTGGGCGAGGACGCTTTCCAGTCAAAATGCGTGTAGGTTAAGGCAGATTGTAATGACTAAGATGCGACCCTTTCCTTATTTGAGGGCGAGACCTCAAAAGGGGAAAGAGGCACATCTACGCGTTTCGCAAGCAAGACAGTCACAGCAATATAAATAACTGAAAGAGTGACAAGTAGGGCATACACTTGCCATCTGATAAAGTACATAGTCATACAGTCATACAATATTCAAACATGGAATGGTCCGACTACGGACAAGATAAACGGCAAAAGCTATGATATCCCGCATGCTGGTCCCACGATCACGACCAAGGCCTCTAGTCCTCGGGATAAGTCACATACAGCCTACCGCTATCCTCATCGAACTCCCACTTCAGCTGGCTGTCATCGGGAACTCCTACATCAGGGGTACCTATACCTGTGGGTGTTTGTAGTAAACTGTGAGCCACGAGGACTCAACAATCTCATGACCTTGGAATCGATTCTAACTAAGTACGGGTGAGATAGGTTAAGTGTTTGAGTTTGCAGCACCCTAAGCATATATGGTGGCTATCTTACATGAACATAATTAACATATGGTGGACTACACAAGACGATCGAAGGCTAGGCTGATCACTAAGTGATCCTGAATACCTATTTACGTCATTCATAACCCCGCCGTGTTCTCGATTAGAGAAGGAGCTCTGGAAAAAACAGTCACGGTTACGCACTCAGTTAGCAAGTTTTATTAGAATTACTTTAAGTTGTCAAGAACCGGGTGTTAACAAAATATCCATGTTCGCTACATAACCGCAGGCACGGCTTTCCCAAAGATTTAACCGTGCAGGGGTGCTCCAACAAGTCCATCACAAATTACCACAGGCCGCATAGCAATCCTCTACCACAAAACTCGTGATCTCGTCGGATTCCTTAAAGGAAAACCTCAACTCTGAGAAGATCCAAAGTATCATCGGAATCCCAGTGCGCAAGATATCTCGTAAAAGGTAAAACTAATCCAGCAAGGCCGCCCCTTCGTGTCGAGAACCCGATAGGAGCCGCATATCTCGTTCTCAGGACACGATGGATAGGCAGGACGTCGGGTTGGCTAAACACTCGTTGACCAGGGGGCGCTGGACATCGCCCGGTTTGGACCAATACTCATAAGGAGCACTGGCCTGGGTTGTGGATTAATTCCTCGGGGTAGCTATTCCCTATGCTTTTTATTAAGTTGTTAACAAATTAACACCAAAGTTGGGCCTGGCTGGAAAAGATTTTATCTAAAACGAATTATCAAGGGTGCCCATAACAACCCCGAACGTGTTAGGAGCGCTCAGTTATGGAATAAATCACCGGTAGCCGAAACTAAGGCGACAACAATGGAACAAATCACCTGGCAAAAGGCTAGGCCTTCAATTATTTACCAAGTATATAGGTGCATTAATTAAATAAAAATTAATATAATGATATCAAATTGCCCATATTATCACATGGACCAGCTGGCACCTAAACTAGCAACGCTATCAATTAGTGGTTGAGCAAGCCTAACTTAGCCAGCGGAGATGTAACGAAGGAAATGTAACACCAAGCATCACAAAGCTAGAAAGGTTGTCAAGGTCACGGTCATCTTGCGTGTGATTTCTTCAGACTAGAACTGCTCTTGTTCTTCCTGCACGAACTCTCCGGACTCCTCGAACTCGTTTCAGGCCCCGGTAACTACCCAGAAGAAACAACATCTAATAAACACCAACAACAAAAGATGCAACAGACAATATGATGCATGTATGCACTGCTCCAAACAAGCACATAAAATAACCTACATCGATAAAATTATTGCCACCTCACCACAAGGGGATTTCTACAAGAATGCTCAGAATCACAAAGCAACAACACCATTGGATTCAATGGGATTTTCTACCCCAAATCCATATATCACAGTGCCACCTTTGCATACAGAAATACCCGACAAACAGTAAAAGAATAATAGCACAGAATTAAACTACAACACATATTCAAGAAGAGAGACTGTTATTGAGCCAACCCAAATTGGCAGGTCCATATCTGGACATTTCCAGAAATGGAAATATGCCAATTTAGCACGAGGACAAATCACAAACAATTATAAAAAATAACAGGGAAAAAATATATGAGGAGAGGACCCACCTGGCAGTGGCCCCTCACTGGATGACATGTGGGTGCGGAGGGCCCACTGTCATACCCGCAACACCATACTAAAATACCAGGAAAAAATGGGTGCAGATGAGGGATTCGAACCCTGCACCTCAAGCACACACACCAACGTACCCTACCGCCCGGCCACTGCAGTGTAACTGCTCACATAGGGGAAAAAACCCACCAAGTGGCTACTCTCCACCACACACACAAAATACAATGAATAAATAAAAGGGGAGGAGCCGGTGTCGAACCCCGGACCTGCGGGCACACCGCATGGCTCGCTCACCACTGTGATGCTTCGCTGCTACTACTATGTCTATAACGTCAGGAAAGGTAAACTACCTGCCATGAAGTCGAATAAATCCATCGAAAAAAAGGGCTAGCTGGGTGTCAAACCCATGACCTCAGCGTCACCACACAAGCGTTGAACCAGTCGGACTAGGTGAGGTGATCTGTCCCAAGCGGGGATCTCACCGAGACAAAAGGAAAAAACGGCGCCTTCTCTGTTTACTAGAGAAGCGTCGGTGCACAGGCACATGCACACACACTCACAACAAATGAACGCAGCGGGGGGGGGGGGATTGCGGTTGCTGCTAATGCTACGAATACTACTGTTGTGCTACGATCTACTGCAGCTGCAGATTTTGCTAACTACTGCTACTACTTGTGCACACGGTACCGTGATAACCCACAAGTAGAGGGGATCGCAACAGTTTTTGAGGGTAGAGTATTCAACCCAAATTTGTTGATTCGACACAAGGGGAAGCCAAAGAATATTCTTGAGTATTAGCGTTGAGTTGTCAATTCAACCACACCCGAAAGATTTAGTATCTGCAGCAAAGTTACAGTAGCGGAGTAGTGTGATAGTAACGGTAGCAGCGGTAACAGTAGCAGTAGTGACAACAGTAGCGGTAAAGTAACTTAGCGAGGACTAGTAGGAAAAGAATCGTAGGCATTGGAACGGTGATAGATAATTATGTCGGAGGACATTCATCATGTAACAGTTAGAACATGGGGAGATATGTAACTAGCTCCAGTTCGTCAATGTAATGTAGGCATGTATTTGGTATTTAGTCATACATGCTTATGGAAAAGAACTTGCATAACATCTATTGTCCATCCCTCCCGTGGAAACGGGGTCCTAATGGAAACTAAGGGATATTAAGGTCTCCTTTTAATAGAGAACCAGAACAAAGCACTAGCACATAGTGAATACATGAACTCCTCATACTATGGTCATCTCCGAGAGTGGTTTCGGCTATTGTCACTCCGGGGTTGCCGTGTCATAACACATAGTAGGTGACTAATCCTTGCAAGATAGGATCAAGAACATACATATATTGAGGAAAACATAATAGGTCCAGATCTGAAATCATTGCACTCGGGCCCTAGTGACAAGCATTAAGCATAGCAAAGTAGTAGCAACATCAATCTTAGAACATAGTGGATACTAGGGATCAAACCCCATCAAAACGAACTCGATTACATGATAGATCTCATCCAACCCTTCATCATCCAGCAAGGCTACGATGAGATTACCCACGAACAGTGAAGAGCATCATGGAATTGGCGATGAAGGATGGTTGGTGATGATGACGGTGTCGATTTACCCTCTCCGGAGCCCAGAACGGACTCCAGATCTGCCCTCCAGAGGAAGAAAAGGTGGTGGCGGCGGTTCCGTGTCGTGAAACGCAATTAACTCTTCTCTCTTAATTTTTTCTGGGCGAGAGAGAATATATAGAGTTGGAGTTGGAGGCGGCGGAGCCACGAGGGCCTCATAAGCCTGCCAGGCACGGCTAGGGGGGCCCGCGCCTCCTGGGCTTGTGGGCTCCTAGCTCCGTGTCTCAAGGTAATTTTTGCGCCAGTATTTTTTATATATTCCACAAAAAATCCTCGTAAATTTCCAGGTCATTCCGAGAACTTTTATTTCTGCGCAAAAACAACACCATGGCAATTCTGCTGAAAACAGCATCAGTCCGAGTTAGTTCCATTCAAATCATGCACATTAGGGTCCAAAAGAAGGGCAAAAGAGTTTGGAAAAGTAGATACGTTGGAGACGTATCATGCCGCTGCAAGCTCCTGCTGCTACTCCCGAAGAACCACTGCAACGGCGCGCGATCTAACGCGGGTCGTGCTAAGCAGAGACACAAGGAGAGGAGGGAGGCATGCTCACCCACTGCAGAGGAGAGGTGGCCGCTGCCGGAGAGGAGGTAGCGACGCAAACAGACGCAGAGGAGGTCGCCGGAGAGGAGGTGCTCGCTGGTCGTCGTGGAAGTCGAGGAAGCAGACTCCGCTCGTGCTCTCAACGGGAGTGGAACGCCACCTTGCTCCGCATGCGCTTGGACCGGTCGGGGAGGAGGGGATACGACAATCCGCCAGCGACGAACTCACCAGTTGTCGGCCATGGTGATGGAGCAGCTCGGGATCACCCCCGACGATGCTAGGGAGAGAGAGGAGGGAGAAAAATGAGAGGGCTAGGTTTGGAGAGGGTTGGGGTTAATCTTGTAGCCCTCGGGATGCGAGCGCAGCCGTCTGATGAAGGAGGGAAGATGATTTGGTGGATGCCATGGCGTCGTACAAGGTGACGAACGCGAGGAAGAAGACACACGCGATGGTGGGCTGGGCCGTGACCGACAGATCCTGGGCTGCTCTCTCCCTCTCTCGTTGAAATCTTTGGAAAATAAAAACAAATAACAACTGACTTAGACTAAATGCCAGAGGATAAATAAAAAGGAGTTAACCAAAATCAAAAATACATTTGGTCTTCTAAAATGTTGCCACCTATTGTAAAAATAACAGGGTATTTTAGGGGACCAAAGTAAATGCCTTTATTTTTTAAGTGGGGCTCTATTTTAATTAAAGCCCCAAGAAAAATTAAAAAATAATCCAAAGGGGTTTCACTCCACAATAACACGATAATTTTTTAGAAGAGGAGGAACATTCTATTGGGGCAAAACTAGAAACTTTTAAATCTGCCACAATTAATTGGAAGGGAGGTTTTTTTGGAAACTATGGTGCAACAAGGGGTTTTTAAATAGCTCTTGTTACACCCACACCACACTAGCAAGATCAGACAAACCAAAATCACTAACATGATCATCGAGGTGGCATCCAACACAAGATCAAACAAGCAAGACAAAAAATTTAAGATATGAATGATGCATGGGATGCACATGAAATGACAACAGCATAAGCCCCACATACATGCCCGTTGCATCAATAGAGTTGCGTGATACGAGTCCATCGTATCTACTTTTCCAAACTCTTTTGCCCTTGTTTTGGACTCTAATTTTCATGATTTGAATGGAACTAATCCGGACTAATGTTGTTTTGAACAGAATTGCCATGGTGTTGTTTTCGCACAGAAATAAAAGTTCTCGGAATGACCTGGAAATTTACGAAGATTTTTTGTGGAATATATAAAAAATAATGGCGCAAGAATCAACCGGAAGAGTGGAGCGAGGAGCCAACAAGCCCACCAGGCGCGGGCCCCCCTGGCCACGCCTAGCAGGCTTGTGGGGCCCTCGGAGCTCCGCCGCCTCCAACTCCAGCTCTATTTAGTCCCTTTCGTCCGAAAAAAATCAAGGAGAAGAGTTCATCGTGTTTTACAATACGGAGGCGCCGCCACCACCTGTTCTTCCTCTGGAGGGCAGATCTGGAGTCCGTTCTAGGCTCCGGAGAGGGGAGATCGCCGCCATCGTCATCACCAACCTTCCTTCATCGCCAATTCCATGATGCTCTTCACCGTTCGTGAGTAATCTCATCGTAGGCTTGCTGGACGGTGATGGGTTGGATGAGATCTATCATGTTGTCGAGTTAGTTTTGATGGGGATTGATCCCTAGTATCCACTATGTTCTGAGATTGATGTTGCTACTACTTTGCCATGCTTAATGCTTGTCCCTAGGGCCCGAGTGCCATGATTTGAGATCTGAACCTATTATGTTCTCGTCAATATATGTGTGTTCTTGATCCTATCTTGCAAGTTGTAGTCACCTACTATGTGTTATGACACGGCAACCCCGGAGTGACAATAGCCGGAACCACTCCCGGAGATGACCATAGTATGAGGAGTTCATGTATTCACTAAGTGCTAATGCTTTGTTCCGGTTCTCTATTAAAAGGAGTACCTTAATATCTCGTAGTTTCCATTAGGACCCCGCTGCCACGGGAGGGATGGACAATAGATGTCATGCAAGTTCTTTTCCCTAAGCACGTATGACTACATACGGAATGCACGCCTACATTACATCGACGAACTGGAGCTAGTTACATATCTCCCCATGTTATAATTGTTGCATGATGAATGTCATCCGGCATAATTATCCATCACCGATCCAATGCCTACGAGTTTTTCCTACTGGTCCTTGCTACTGTTACTCTATCGCTACTGATGTCACTATTGCTACTGTTACCGTTGCTACTGTTGCTATCACTACTTTGCTACTGATACTTTGCTGCAGATACTAAGTCTTTCAGGTGTGGTTGAATTGACAACTCAACTACTAATACTCGAGAATATTCTTTGGCTTCCCCTTGTGTCGAATCAACAAATTTGGGTTGAATACTCTACCCTCGAAAACTGTTGCGATCCCCTATACTTGTGGGTTATCAAGACTATTTTCTGGCGCCGTTGCTGGGGAGGCATAGCTCTATTCTCTAAGTCACTTGGGATTTACGTCTGTTGATCACTATGAGGAATCAGAGAGATCCAAAAACTAAAGTCTTGCCCTCAACTACGAGGGCATGTAAGGAACTGCCATCTAGCTCTGCACTTGGTTCACCTTAAGTTATGAGTAAGTTTCCGACACCACCACCTGCTAGAAATTCTGATATGTCGCCTATGCTTGATGATGCTACTTCTGCTATCCATGATGTGTGTGATGATGCTTTGCTTGATACTGCTTTGACACTAGGTGCATTCCTTGATGCACAAATTGCTAGAGTTGCTGCTGAATGTGATGATACTTCTGAAACTTCTGAAATTATTGAAGTAGAACCTACTGTTTCACCTGTTAGAACTAGCTCTCCTAGATATGAATTGCCTGATATACCTGAGGGTTATGTTATGGAGGGAGAGATAGCTGAGGACTTTCTTGCTTGTAAGGATAGCTATGATCTTGAGAATTTACTGCGCAAGTGGAAGGAAAAATCTCTGAATGCTAGAATGAAATACGATCCTAAGTTTGCTACTTCACCCATCTTTGTGACTGATAAGGATTATGAATTCTCTGTCGACCCTGAGTTAATTACTTAGGTCAAATCTGATCCTTTTCATGGTTATGAGTCTGAAACGGTTGTAGCACATCTTACCAAGCTGAATGACATAGCCACCATATTCACGAGTGAGGAAAAGATTCGCCATTACTATATCCTTAAGCTCTTTCCTTTGTCTCCAAAGGATGATGCTAAGACATCGTTCACTTCTCTTGCTCCTGGTTGTGTGCGTAGTCCCCAGGATATGATCTACTACTTCTCTGAGAAATATTTTCCTTCCCATAAGAAGCAAGCTGCCTTGCAGGAAATATATAACTTTGCGCAAGTTGAAGAAGAGAGTCTCCCACAAGCTTGGGGAGGCTTGTCCAGCTACTGAATGCTTTGCCTGATCACCCTCTTGAGAAGAATGAAATACTTGATATCTTCTATAATGGACTAACCGATGCTTCTAAGGACCACCTAGATAGTTGTGTTGGTTGTGTTTTCACGGAACGAACTGTAGAACAAGCTGAGATCCTATTGAATAATATCTTGTGCAATGAGAATGCTTGGACTATTTCCGAACCACCTCCGAAGCCAACTCCAAAGAAAAGAGGTATTCTATTCCTCAGTCTTGAAGATATGCAAGAAGCTAAGAAATCAATGAAAGAGAAAGGCATTAAATCTGAAGATGCCAAAAATCTACCACCTATCGAAGAGATCCATGGTCTTGATAACTCGACACAGGTAGTAGAGGTAAATTCTCTTCATGGATTCAATGAGAGTGATATTCCTTTTGATAAACCTGCTAGCTTATGCCTAGATGAATTTGATAACTTTGTTGCCAAACAACAAAGTTTCAATAATGATGTTAGGAGACAATTGGAATAGAATGCTCGCATGCTTTGTCATTTAAGTGCTTGTGTGGATAGAAATGTCAATGACCTTAAGCTTTTGAGTAAACATGCCTCTATGGTCATCACGCAGGTAGAACAAGTACTTAAAGCTCAAAATGACTTGCTCAATGAGTTGAATGACAATTCTGTTAGAGTCGTCACTAGAGGCGGTAGAATGACCTAGCAACCTTTGTATCATGAGGGTCATCCTAAGAGAATTGAACAAGATTCTCAATGAGTTAGCACTAGTGCACCTAGTCATCCTAGGAAGAAAAAGAAAGATGATAGGAACTTGCATGCTAGCAACCCAGTTGCTGTTACACCCGAGAATCCAAATGATGTCTGTGTTTCTGATGCCGAAACACAATCTAGTGATGAACACGAGCCTAGTGATAGTATCAATAGTGGTGTTCATGATGATGCTCAACCTGGCAATGATAAGGATGTGGAGATTGAACCAGTTGATCTTGATAACCCACAACCTAGGCATAGGAGATATGATAAGAATGATTTCATTGCTAGGAAGCATGGTAAAGAAAGGGAACCATGGGTTCAGAAACCCATGCCCTTTCCTCCCAAACCATCCAAGAAAAAGGATGATGAGGATTTTGAGCGATTTGTTGAAATGATTAGACCTGTCTTTCTGCAAATGCGTTTGACAGATATGCTCAAAATGTCTCCTTATGCTTAGCACATGAAGGATATTGTGAGTAATAAGAGGAGGATACCTGAGGTTGAGATTTCCACCATGCTCGCTAATTACACCTTTAAGGGTGGAACTCCTAAGAAACTAGGTGATCCCGGAGTGCCCACTATACCTTTCTCCATTAAAGGAAATTACATTAGAACTGCTTTATGCGACCTTGGAGCTGGTGTTAGTGTTATGCCTCTCTCTCTCTTTATCTTAGACTTGAACTGGCTAAGTTGACGCCCACTGAAATTTCTATGCAAATGGCCGACAAATCAACTGCTTTCCCTATCGGCATTTGCGAGGATGTGCCTGTTGTGGTTGCCAATGTTACTATCTTAATAGACTTTGTTATTCTGGATATTCCCGAGGATGATGCCATGGCGGTCATCCTTGGAAGACCCTTTTTAAACTCTGCAGGAGCTGTTATTGATTGCAACAAAGGCAATGTCACTTTCCATGTCAATGGTAATGAGCATACGATGCACTTTCCAAAGAAACAATATCAGGTACATTGCATCAATGCAATTGAAAAAACTTCATCGATTCTTATTGGGAGCTTTGAATGCCCTATACCTACTGTTAAGATGAATTATAATTTTCTTGTTCGGGATATGCACATCCCCATTGGGGAAACCTTTACCTTTGGTTGCTTAGAAGAAAAATGATAGATTTAGCTTTAGT
Organism: Hordeum vulgare subsp. vulgare; assembly: GCF_904849725.1. Taxonomy (NCBI): domain Eukaryota; kingdom Viridiplantae; phylum Streptophyta; class Magnoliopsida; order Poales; family Poaceae; genus Hordeum; species Hordeum vulgare. The sequence continues at coordinate 291,458,369 of NC_058520.1, read as the reverse complement.
TTTTCCTGTTTTCTGCTTTTTGCGTCCCGTAGAAAAGTGTCCCAAAATAAAGTTCTCCGAATGCCGTGAAAATCAAGTATAATTTTTTCTGGAATTTTTAAAAAATTCTGAGACGGAGAGCTAGTCAGGGGGATCCACCAGTGGGCCACAAGCCCAGGAGGTGCTGGCACCCCCCTGGCCACGCCTACCAGGCTTGTGGGGCCCACGTGTCCCCCCTCCACTTCTTCCAGCTCCCATCTCCTTCTCCTACCTCCAGAAAAATTCATTCTACAACTCAAACCCGTGTTCTTGCTCTTCTTGCTGCGATTTTCAATCTCCTTGTGCAAAGCCCCATTCACCAAACTGTTTTGGGGGAATTGTTCCTTGGTATGTGACTCCTCCATTGGTCCAATTAGTTTTTGCTCTAGTGCCTTATTCGTTGCGTATTTTTGCTACCTTGGTGACCCTGTTCTTGAGCTTTGCATGCTAATTTTAGCTGGTCCCAAGTAGTTTTGATGCGTGATATGGCTTCTAGGCACTTGTTGGAGTAGTTGCTATGAGTTTCGTTGAGCTTTGTTCACTTTTCCTTTGAGTTACTAAAAAATTTCAGAGAAGGAAGATGTTCAGGAGAAACTATCATGGTGGTTCCTCAAGCAAGAGGGGTCCCCGTCTCGCGATTCGGGAACCCGATCCTTTCCAACCGAGGAACGCACAGGTACAACCATGTGAATGGCCTTCTGATGAATTCATGCTTGATGCAGGTTTCAAAGACGAGTTTGATACACTTGTTCACAATGTTGGACTTGAAGAATTCATCTCCGATAAATGTGAACAGTATACTACTCTCACTGCCTCTTTTGTTCGTAGATTCAAATTTTCAGCTCGCCGTGACACATATGTACTGTTTGATCTCTATGACAAATCGCATACCATGGATTTAGAGGATTTCAATAGAATTTGCAAGATACCTGATTGGGGTAGTCTCAATGATCCTCCTAAATCTTCGGTTAGCGATTTTTTCTCTAGTATAACTGTCAGAGAAACTAAAGATATTACACAGGCTACCATGGAGATCATTCATTTTCCTGCCTTGCATTACTTTGCCCTCTTCATAGGTAGATGCATTAACGACAATATTGAGCATTGTCACCTCTGCGCACGTGACCTCAGTATTCTTAAGAGCGCGGTAATGGGTGATAGAAGTTTCAACATGGGATCTATAATAGCAAGGAGGCTGAATAATAATGCTAATGAAGGGGATTTATTTGGTGGGATCTATGCCACTCGCATAGCAAATTTTCTTGGAGTACCCATCAGTGAGGAGATCCCCGCTCCATACAGCTTTCCTTGATCGCGCCGCTATGGCACGCTATCAGTTCCTTGAGAGTGATAATGAATCCCTCCTATACCGGGTAATATTTAACTGACAACGTGTTTTTTATGACCCACAAGTAAAGGGGATCAATCGCAGTCGTTTCGATAAGTAAGAGTGTTGAACCCAACGAGGAGAAGAAGGCTCTGATAAACATTTTTCAGCATAGTAATAACTGCAAGCACTAAAAGTAGCGGTAACAAGTGATGGTGTAGTGAGGTGAAACATAGCAAGCGAAAAGTAACAAGTAACAAGTAGTAGCAACGGTGCAGCAAAGTGGCCCAATCCCTTTTGTAGCAAGGGACAAGCCCGAATAAAGTCTTATAAGGGGAAAAGCGCTCCCGAGGACACATGGGAATTTCTGTCATGCTAGTTTCATCATGTTCGTATGATTTGCGTTCATCACTTTGATAGTTTGATATGTGGGTGGATCGGCGCTTGGGTACTGCCCTTACTTGGACAAGCATCCCACTTATGATTAACCCCTCTCGCAAGCATCTGCAACTACGAAAAAAGAATTAAGACAACGTCTAACCATAGCATTAAACTAGTGGATCCAAATCAGCCCCTTACGAAGCAACGCATTGACTGGGCTTTAAGCTTCTGTCACTCTAGCAACCCATCATCTAGTTACTACTCCCCAATGCCTTCCTCTTGGCCCAAACATGGTGAAATGTTATGTAGTCAACATTCACATAACACCACTAGAGGAAAAACAACATACAACATATCAAAATATCGAACGAATACCAAATTCACATAACTATTATTAGCATGACTTATCCCATGTTCTTAGGAACAAAAGTAGCTACTCACAAAGCATAATCATAATCATGATCAGAGGTGTAATGAATAGCATCAAGGATCTGAACATAAACTCTTCCACCAAGTAATCCAACTAGCATCAACTACAAAGAGTAATCAACACTACTAGCAACCTTACAAGTACGAATCGGAGTTGCGAGACGGAGATTGATTACAAGAGATGAACTAGGGTTTGGAGAGGAGATGGTGCTGATGAAGATGTTGATGGAGATGACTCCCCTCCGACGAGAGGAGTGTTGGTGATGACGATGGCGACGATTTCCCCCTCTGGGAGGGAAGTTTCCCTGGCAAGATCGTCCTGCCGGAGCTCTAGATTGGATCTGCTCAAGTTCCGCCTCGTGGCGGCGGAGAATCCACGAAAAAGCTCCACCCTGATTTTTTCTCGGACGAAACCCTTCATATAGCAATAGAGGGGGGCCAGTGGGCCACTAGTGTGCCCACAAGCCCTGTTGTCGCGGCCAGGGGGGTAGGCCGCGGCAACCAGGCTTGTGGGCCCCTAGCTGCTCCCCTCTAACACTTCTTTCGCCCAGTATTTTTTATATATTTCCAAAAAAATCCACGTTGATTTTTAGGGCATTTGGAGTTGGGCAGAATAGAGGACTCAAACTTGCTCCTTTTCCAGTCCAGAATTCCAGCTGCCGATATTCTCCCTCTTCAAATAAAGTTGGAAAATAAAAGAGAATAGGCATAAGTATGGTTCCACAAAGTATAATAACACTCCATAAAGCAATAAATATCAACATGAAAGCATGATGCAAAATGGACGTATCAACTCCCCCAAGCTTAGACCTCGCTTGTCCTCAAGCGAAAACCAAGACCCAAAACATGTCCACATGTTTAGGGATGAAGGTGTCGATAAAACATAATACGGACATGAGGGCATCATGATCACACATAGAACAGCAATACATCACAGAGATTCTTATGGGAAAGTAACAATTCCTTCACAAAGCAAAGTATGAAACAAAAACGTTATCGAGAAGTAGCCAACAACAGTCCATAGTCGTTGAAGCAATTGCAATTTATCATAACATCAGAAAGAGTCAAATAAGAGCTTGTAAGGCAAATCCACATACTCAATCATCTCTTTTGTTTTCCACAATTGTTACAACACATGTGGTACTCATGATTTAAAAGTTTCAGTTGGACACAGAGAAAGATAGGGGCTTATAATTTTGCCTCCCAACCATTTACCTCAAGGGTAAAGTCAACAATAATAAAGCATAAGTACTCATCTCCAAGTTGATATATGAATATAGATCTTTCCCAAGCATATGATGTTCACCAAGAAAAAGGCTAAATAAGGAATTGGTGAAGATCACCATGACTCTTACAAAGGCAAAAATTAAAGGTACAAGATAGGCCCTTCGCAGAGGGAAGCACAGGTTGTCATGCGCTTTTGAGGTTTGGATGAGTGTCCTCTTAGTGCGGAGGAACGTCACTTTATATTGCCTCCTGTGATAAAGAACTTTATTATGCAGTCTGTCGCTTTTATGTCTTCCTCATCACAGGTTCGTACAAAGCATATTTTCCACACACTAATAGATCATACATATTAGAGAGCAATTTTTATTGCTTGCACCGATGACAACTTAATTGAGGGATCTTATAAAATCCATAGGTAGGTATGGTGGACACTCATGGCAAAACTGGTTTGAAGGTTTATGGATGCACAAGTAGTATCTCTACTTGGTGCGGGAGTTTTGGCTAATATGAGGTGGAAGCAATCGTCACATGCTAAGGGATCTCTAATCATATAACATTGTTTGGAACCAAGCAAACACAATTCATTATGTTGTCTTCCTTATCCAACATCTACTTCTAAGCATGTGATAGTTTGGTGAGTGCTCACAATTATAGAAAGTGTCTAACATGATATATTTATATGTGAACCTCTCTTTCCTTATTACTTCTTATTAATTGCAACGATGACTGAGGTCTATGTTGATCTACTCTCAACAAGTTTGAATCATCATACTTGTTATAGGTGAAGCTATCACTTTCCATAAGATCATCTCATAATATTTCATGCTATCGTTCTTTTCATACTTTTGATCACGACACAAAACAAAGCCCTTGACTAAGATACTCTTTATTATATAGCTCGCAAGCTCGAATACATCGGGGGAGACACAAGGCAAAAGACTCAAACTAAAACATTAAGCACTTATTCCACTAAGAGAAGTAATAAAACTGAAAAGGAAAGAACTAAAACAAAGGTAAAAGCAAAAGATATAAAGATGATACGATACCAGGGCAACTCCCCCAAGTTTGGCATAAGCAAAGGGGGTTGCCCATACCAATGCTTAGTTGTCTTCCTTTGGTGGTGATTGTGGTGGAGTTGTTGAAGCAGTCTTGAGCTTGTCTAATTTCCACTTGAGCATAAAGTTCTGCTCCCTCAGATCGTCATTTTCCTCCTCAAGCTTCAACACTCTATGTCAAAGTTCCTGCTTACTCTCCTGCAAGAAACGAGAAGGGATAAACAGGGTCTTAGGCTTCTTACTTTGGTCAGGGAGGCTTGACTTCTTGAACTCCACATGGGTGCGTCCAGGTTGAGGCAGAGGAGTCTCCTCTTCACCGGAACTCGTTTGTTCCTTCCCTTCGGGAACATAGTCCTCTTCCTCGTCAGTCGTCCAGCCATAAGATTCCAAATGCCCATAGACCTTGGGGTTAGCAAGGTAATCAGCCACGTAGCCCTCCCCCTCTGAATCTTGAGAAGACATCTTGACCTAGATCTGCTGTGGAAAATAGGCTCGAAACGAAAACAGAGGAAAACTGCGCGATACGGAGATCAAAACCCTCGGGCGTATATATAATGATTCTTTTCTGGACCAGAGGGAGTGCTCCGGAAGAAAACGGAGTCCAGGAGGCACACAATGTGCCCACAAGCCCTGTTGCCGCGGCCAGGGGGTAGGCCGCGGCAACCAAGCTTGTGGCCGCCTCGTGCGCTCTCCGGACTGCTTTTTTATTTTTCTAATTTTCCATAAATTCCAAAACGGAGAAAATTTACTATTAGAAAAGTTTCGGAGTCCAATTTCTTACCGAAACATATACCTCTTCGTTTTCTGGGTCTGAAACAGGCTGATAAACATCCCTTATGTACTCCTCTAGAGTTATGATATTGATGATATTGGTCTCAACATTTATGGGAGTACCACAGATATAATGCTTGATTCTTTGCCCATTTACCACTCTTGGAAAATTACCTTCCGTGTTATTGATTTTGATGGCACCGGAACGATATACTTCCTCGACAACGTAGGGACCTTCCCATTTAGAGAGAATCTTGCCTGCGAAGAATCTTAAACGAGAATTGTATAGCAGGACATAGTCACCTACATTGAACTCTCGTTTTGGTATTCTTTTATCGTGCCATCTCTTAAATTTTCCTTGAACAACTTGGCATTCTCATATGCATGGGCCCTCCATTCATCTAATGAGCTGATATCAAACAACCGCTTCTCATCGGCAAGTTTGAAATCGAAGTTGAGCTCTTTGATTGCCCAATAAGCTTTGTGTTCCAGCTCAAGAGGTAAATGACAGGCCTTACCGTAATCCATTTTATATGGAGACATGCCCATGGGATTCTTATAAGCAGTCCTATAAGCCCATAGTGCATCGTCAAGTTTGCTAGACCAATTCTTTCGAGATCTATTGACGGTCTTTTGTAAGATCAATTTGATCTCCCTATTACTCAACTCCACTTGACCACTAGACTGAGGATCATAAGGAGATGCAACTCTATGGTTGACATCATACTTAGCGAGCATCTTACGGAAAACACCATGAATGAAGTGTGAACCGCCATCAGTCATCAGATATCTAGGGACTCCAAATCTTGGGAAAATGACTTCATTAAGCATCTTAATAGAGGTGTGGTGATCAGCATTTTTAGTGGGGATAGCTTCTACCCACTTAGTGACATAATCCACAGCAACTAATATGTGACTATACCCATTCAAACTCGGGAAAGGTCCCATATAATCAAAGCCCCAGACATCAAATGGTTCAATGACAAGTGAATAGTTCATAGGCATTTCCTGACGCTTACTGATATTCCCTATTATTTGGCATTCGTCACAAGACAAGACAAACTTACAGGCATCCTTGAAGATAGTGGGCCAATAGAAACCTGATTGCAATACCTTATGAGCAGTTATGTCTCCAGCATGGTGTCCTCCGTAGTCCTCGGAATGATACTTCTGCAGGATGTGTCCGTGTTCATGTTCAGGAAGACAACGTCTAATAACACCATCTACTCCTTCCTTATAAAGGTGATGATCAGCCCAAAAGTTGTGTCTCAAATCAAATAAGAATTTCTTCTTTTGCTGGTAGGTGAAGCTGGGTGGTATGTATTTGGCTACGATATAGTTTGCGTAATCAGCATACCAAGGTGCACTATGTGAAGTGCGGATGACATTCAATTGCTCATCAGGAAAGCTGTCATCAATAGGTCGTGGGTCATCAAGGACATTCTCTAGCCTAGACAAGTTATCTGCTACAGGGTTATCGGCACCCTTTCGGTCAACAACGCGCAAATCAAGTTCATGTAGCAGGAGAACCCATCTGATTAGCCTAGGCTTAGCGTCCTTCTTATCCATATGGTACTTAATAGCAGCATGATCAGAGTGAATAGTGACTTTGGAGTCAACTATATAACATCTGAACTTTTCACATGCAAACACGACTACTAAAAACTCCTTCTCCGTAGTGGCATAGTTTCTTTGGGCACTGTCTAGAGTTTTACTGGTGTAGTGAATGACATTCAACTTCTTGTCAACTCTTTGTCCGAGAACAACACCAACAGCATAATCACTAGCATCACACATGATTTCAAAGGGCAAGTTCCAATCAGGTGGTTGAACAATAGATGCGGTTATCAAGGCCTTCTTAAGTATTTCGAAAGCTTCCTCACAATCCTCATCGAAAACAAAAGGAACATCCTTCTGCAAGAGGTTGGTAAGAGGCCTAGAAATCTTAGAGAAGTCTTTAATGAACCTTCTATGGACACCAGCATGACCTAGGAAACTTCGTATACCTCTGATATCTGTGGGGCAAGGCATTTTCTTAATTGCATCTACCTTAGCCTTATCAACTTCAATGCCTTTCTCAGAGATGTTGTGTCCTAAGACGATGCCTTGATTAACCATGAAGTGGCACTTCTCCTAGTTCAAGACGAGGTTGGTATCTTTGCATCTTTGTAAGACTCGATCAAGGTTGTTGAGGCAATTGTCTAAGGAAGAACCGTAAATGGAGAAATCATCCATGAAAACCTCAACAATCTTTTCACAAAAGTCAGAGAATATAGCCATCATACATCTTTGAAAGGTGGCAGGTGCATTTCACAAGAGAAAAGGCATACGTCTATAAGCAAAGGTACCGAAGGGGCAGGTGAAAGTGGTTTTCTCCTGATCAGATTGTGCAACAGGTATTTGCGAGAAACCTGAATAATCATCTAGAAAGCAGAAGTGTGTGTGTTTAGATAGCCTTTCTAGCACTTCGTCGATAAATGACAAAGGATAATGGTCTTTCCTGGTTGCCTTGTTCAGTTTCCGGAAGTCTATCACCATCCTATAGCCAGTAATAATCCTCTGTGGGATTAGTTCATTCTTATCATTAGGAATGACGGTGATACCTCCCTTCTTAGGTACGCAATGTACTGGACTTACCCAAACATTATGAGCAACATGATAAATGATTCCTGCTTCCAGAAGCTTTAATATTTCTTTTCTCATGACCTCTTTCATCCTCGGATTTAATCTCCGTTGATGATCAGCAACTGGCTTAGAATCAGGAACGGTTTTAATCTTGTGCTGACATAGAGTGGGACTAATACCCTTAAGATCATCAAGAGTATATCCAATGGCAGCACGGTGCTTCCCTAAAGTTTTTAGTAACTTCTTCTCTTCGTGATTCGAGAGGTGAGCACTAATAATAACAGGATATATCTCCTTCTCATCAAGGTAGGCATACTTAAGAGTATCTGGTAACTGTTTTAGCTCGAACAGAGGATCACCCTTTGGTGGGGGAGGATCCCCAAGCAGTTCAACAGGCAGATTATTCTTGAGAATAGGATATTGTTCTAAATTTTTTTATCTATCTCATCTCTTTCATCCATCTGCATACATTTTCATGCTCAAGCAGATATTGCTCTAAAGGATCCGTAGGAGGTATGGAAATAGAGGCAAGAGCAATGAATTCATCTCTACCAGACGACTCTTTTTCATGGGGTTGTCTTCCAAACTTGGAGAAGTTAAATTCATGAGACACACCCTCGAAACTAACAGTGACAGTCTGTTTAATGCAATCAATGTGAGCATTGACAGTGTTGAGAAAGGGTCTACCAAATATGATGGGACAAAAGCTATCTTGTGAAGTAGCAAGGACGAGGAAATCAGTAGGATACTTCGTCTTACCAGACATGACTTCTACGTCTCTCACAATTCCCAAAGGGCAGATAGTGTCTCTATTAGCTAGCGTAATAGTGACATCAATGGGTTCTAACTCAGCAGTGCAATCTCATCTTTGATTTCATCATATAGGGACCGGGGTATTGTACTAACACTAGCACCCATATCACATAAACCATGATAAGAGTGATCTCCTATCTTGAGAGAAACAACGGGCAGGCCAACTACAGGTCCGTATTTGTCTTTCACGTGAGGTCTAGCTATTCTAGCGGAGTCCTCACAGAATTTGATAACATGCCCGTCTATGTCTTCGGCTAAGAGATCTTTGATAATAGAAACACTAGGTTCAACTCTAATTTCCACAGGGGGTGCAAGTGGTCTAATGTAACCCCTACGTATCATAGTTCGAGCTTTATAATAATCCTTTTTCCTAACAGGGTAAGGTGGTTTCTCAGCGTAGGCACAAGGAACAATAGGATCACTAAAGGAAATGACTTTCTCTTCAACTAAATTGGGTTAAACTATGTTGATTTCTATAGGAGGATGATACTTAAAACACTTTTCTTTGGGAAGATCAACATGAGCAGCAAAAGATTCACATAGAGAAGCTACTATCTCAGAGTCAAGTCCGTACTTAGCGCTAAAATCTCTAGAAGTGTTTGTTTCAATGAAAGATTTAACGCAATCAAACTGGAAATTCATACCTGACTCCTTACCTTCTTCAAGCTCCCAATCTTTTCAATAAATTCCACTTGTGGTAAATATCCTTCTTCATAAAAGAACCGGTACAAGAAGTGTCAGCATGGTACGATCTTCATGAGAAAGCCAAGCATAAAAGTTTTGATTGATAATTTCTCTCGAGAGCTCATGATTGGGGCATGAATATAGCATTGATTTAAGCCTCCCCCAAGCTTGAGCTATGCTTTCCCTGTCACGAGTCCAAAAGTCATAAATATAATTCCGATCACAATGTACTAAATGCATAGGATAATTTTTTTGATGAAATTCCAATTTCAACCGATTGTAGTCCCATGATCCAGTATCATCACATAGCCTATACCATGTCAACGCCTTATCCTTCAAAGATAAAGGAAAGACTTTCTTCTTTACCTCATCCTCGGGCAAACCTGCAAGCTTAAATAAACCACAAACTTCATCTACACAGATCAGATGCAAGTCTGGATGTGATGATCCATCTCGTGTAAAAGGATTAGCAAGCAATTTCTCAAGCATACCCGAAGGAATTTCATAAAAGATATTTTCAGTAGGTACCTCAGGTTGAGGAACAACTCCTCGTGCTTCCGTTCTTGGTGAAGATACCCCGAACAAACTACTCAAAGAAACAGTTTCCATAGTGACAAGTGACAATAAATTTCAGCACAGTATATAAATGTTTCCTTACCAAATTCCACTTACCAAAGGCACTTCACTCCCCGGCAACAGCGCCAGAAAAGAGTCTTGATGACCCACAAGTATAGGGGATCAATCGTAGTCCTGTAGATAAGTAAGAGTGTCGAACCCAACGAGGAGAAGAAGGCTCTGATAAACGGTTTTCAGCAAGGTAATAACTGCAAGCACTGAAAGTAGCGGTAACAAGTGATGGTGTAGTGAGGTGAAACGTAGCAAGCGAAAAGTAACAAGTAACAAGTAGTAGCAATGGTGCATCAAAGTGGCCCAATCCCCTTTGTAGCAAGGGTCAAGCCTGAACAAAGTCTTATAAGAGGAAAAGCGCTCCGGAGGACACACGGGAATTTCTGTCATGCTAGTTTCATCATGTTCGTATGATTCACGTTCGTCACTTTGATAGTTTCATATGTGGGTGGATCGGCGCATGGGTACTGCCCTTACTTGGACAAGCATCCCACTTATGATTAACCCCTCTCGCAAGCATCCGCAACTACGAAAGAAGAATGAAGACAACGTCTAAGCATAGCATTAAACTAGTGGATCCAAATCAGCCCCTTACGAAGCAACGCATAGACTGGCTTTTAAGCTTTTGTGACTCTAGCAACTCATCATCTACTTACTACTCCCCAATGCCTTCCTCTAGACCCAAACATGGTGAAGTGTTATGTAGTCGATGTTCACATAACACCACTAGAGGAAAAACAACATACAACATATCAAAATACCGAACGAATACCAAATTCACATGACTATTATTAGCATGACTTATCCCATGTCCTGAGGAACAAAAGTAACTACTCACAAAGCATAATCATAATCATGATCATAGGTGTAATGAATAGCATCAAGGATCTAAACATAAACTCTTCCACCAAGTAATCCAACTAGCATCAACTACAAAGAGTAATCAACACTACTAGCAACCTTACAAGTACCAATAGGAGTCGTGAGACGGAGATTGATTACAAGAGATGAACTAGGGTTTGGAGAGGAGATGGTGCTGATGAAGATGTTGATGGAGATGACTCCCCTCCATGAGAGGAGTGTTGGTGATGACGATGGCGACGATTTCCACCTCCCGGAGGGAAATTTCCCCGGCAGGATCGTCCTGCCGGAGCTCTAGATTGGATCTGCTCAAGTTCCGCCTCGTGGCGTCGGAGAATCCATGAAAAAGCTCCACCCTGATTTTTTTCTCGGATGAAACCCTTCATATAGCAAAAGTGGGGAGCCAGTGGGCCACCAGGGTGCCCACAAGCCCTGTTGCCTCTGCAAGGGGGGTAGGTCGCAGCAACCAGGCTTGTGGGCCCCTGGCTGCTCCCCTCTGACACTTCTTTCGCCCAGTATTTTTTATATATTCCCAAAAAAATCCACGTTGATTTTCAGGGCATGTGGAGTTGCGCAGAATAGAGGACTCAGACTTGCTCCTTTTCCAGTCTAGAATTCCAACTGCCGGTATTCTCCCTCTTCAAATAAACCTTGCAAAATAAGAGAGAAAAGGCATAAGTATGGTTCCACAAAGTATAATAACAGTCCATAAAGCGATAAATATCAACATGAAAGCATGATGCAAAATGGACGTATCAGTTTCCTATATTACCCTTCCTCCTCCTGCCTTCTTTGACTTTCACGTAAAAGAGAGATATTACATAATCGGAGGAGAGGCACAGGAGTATGAGAGGGAGGTAAAGGCTGCTCGCCTCCGTGAGGCAGCTATTCAGGCGGTAGGTGTCGCGCTCCCGTACAACCCCCATTATGATTTTGGATATCGCCCGGACCATCCATGGGAGTAGACCAACTTAGGCCAAAAGCCTAAGCTTGGGGGAGTACGTGTTTCTCACCGAGTTTATATTCATGCTTACGCTTTTACTTTGTTAGTCGGTGTTCACACCTTGCCATTGTATCATGCATGCTAGTTTATTTCTTTTTCTCGCTTTCTTCTCGTGTGTTTGTTTAGTTTGAGAAAAAAAATAGTTGTAAGTTTGCTTTCCAGCTTGCTTAGTGGTGTTTAGAAAGAAAACCCAAAAAGATTTTCCGCTCTTCTTTTGCTTGTTGGGAGCTTTCCCGTGTAAATAGTTTTCTTTTTCTTTGGGTCAAGGTAGAAGACCATGGTTACAATGTTTATTGGCTCTCGTATGCATATATGTTTATCCGTCAAAGACCCATATTACTTTGTCTTCTTCTCTATGTTTGCTTGAAGATTCTAGCTTAGTCCAATGCACGAACACTCTCATTATGATTCACATCATTCGGTCGTGCAAGTGAAAGGCAATAATGAGGATATATGATGAAGTGACTGAGCCTGGAAAAGCTGGTATGAACTTGACCTATTTTGTTTTTGTAAATATGACTAGCTCATCGTTCCTAATTCAGCTTTGTTATGAGAGAAACATGTTTGCAATGACAACTTAGAGATCATAGTTTCTGATGCCATGCTTAATTAGCTAGGAGCTTATAATGGTTTGTCTTGGATGCCAACATGAATTTCGAGATGATTATGATGTAGTATGATAGGATGGTATCCTCCTTTGAATGATTCAAGTGGCTTGACTTGGCACATGTTTACGCATGTAGTTGAAACAAAATCAACATAGCCTCTATGATATTCATGTTTATGGTGATTTATGTCCTACTCATGCTTGCACTCAATGTTGGTTAATTTCAATGCATTTTGATGACTGTTGTCGCTCTCTAGTTGGTCGCTTCCCAGTATTTTGCTAGCCTTCATTTGTACTAAGCGGGAATACTGCTTGTGCATCCACTTCCATACACCCAAAGTTTTTCCATATGAGTCCACCATACCTACCTATATGCGGTATCTACCTGCCGTTCCAAGTAAATTTGCATGTGCCACTCTCTAAATCTTCAAGTATTAATCTGTTTTGTATGCCTGAACCGCTCAAGTGGTGACAAGAGGCATCACGTCCAAAACAAGTAGACCGATACTTTCTGCATCTACTACTATTACTCCACACGTCGACCGCTATCCAGCATGCATCTAGTGTATTAAGTCCAGAAGAACCGAGTAACGCCTTAAGCAAGATGACATGATGTAGATGGACAATCTCATATCAACAACAGAGCCCACCTTGTTACCCTTGATGGAAACTACTCAATGTGTGCCTTGCTAGCCCTACTATCACTGGGAAAGGTCACCACATGGTAAGAACTCAAAACCAAGGACTTCTCCCATTGCAAGAATCATAAATCTAGTTAGCCAAACAAAAGCCAAGACTCGGAGAGACTTACAAGGATATCAAATCATGCATATAAGAAATCAGCAAAGACTCAAATATATATCATAGATAATCTGATCACAAATCCACAATTCATCGAATCTCGACAAACACACCACCGAAGAAGATTACATAGGATAGATCTCCATGAAGATCATGGAGAACTTTGTATTGAAGATCCAAGAGAGAGAAGAAGCCATCTAGCTACTAACTACAGACCCGTAGGTCTGAAGTGGACTACTCACCAGTCATTGGATTGGCGATGATGATGATGAAGAAGCCCTCCAACTCCAAAGTCCCCTCCGGCAAGGCGCCGGGAAAGGTCTCCAGACGAGATCTCGCGGAAACGGAAGCTTGCGGCGGCGGAAAAGTATTTTTCGAGGCTCCCTTGATTTTTTTTCTGATTTTTAGGGAATATATAGGCGAAAGATCTAGGTCAGGGGGGCGCCAGGGAGCCACAAGCCTGCCCACCTCCGCCTCCCCCCTAGTGGCGGAGTGGGGGCTTGTGGGCTCCCTGCAGCCCTCCTGGCTTGGCCCAAAGGCCCCCTGATCTTCTTCTGTTCGGGAAAAAATCATTTCGGGGATTTTATTCCGTTAGGACTCCGTTCCAAAATCAGATCTGAAAAGAGTCAGAAACACAGAAAAACAAGAACTGGCACTTGGCACTGAATTAATAAGTTAGTCCCAAAAAATATATAAAAGGTAAACAAAACATCCAAAGATGACAAGATAACAACATGAAACCATCAAAAATTATAGATACGTTTGAGACGTATCAGGCTCCGATTGTCCAATCAGTGAGGTAGGACGGGTCCCACTCACGCTGCGGTATGGGCGATCTGGTTGTCTTCTTGTGTTGTCTAAATGCTTGTGGTCCCACAGAAGGACGAGTGGGACGGTATTCGACTTACCTCATTATGCGCCACGGATATGGAAGCCATTCAGGCCACGAGGGGGTTTGGATTCTCCATGATATTTTGAATCGATGGAGCGCGCTGGGGAAGCCGAATCAGCGGCGACGTAGGTAGTGGCAGTAGTGGAGAGATGCCTCGATCTCCGCGCCTGAAATGTCATCGTCGTTCTACAGGAACGCTGTCACCGGGATCCTGCAGATCTTCCTCGTGCTTATGGGGTACTCGATGGGGCATCTTCCTATAGCATATAAATTGGCCGAGGTAGCGAGGGCAGGGAACCACGCCACGGGATATGTGTTGCCCTCATTCCGTCTCTTGAACCTTGTGGTTCCCATCTCTAAAAGCACAATTGCTCCCTAGGCTAGTTTTGATAATTGATCACAACATATGTATCATTGGACTAATATGTTTTTCCAAGTATATTTGATAAAAGTTCAAAAGATGCTTAGGCTAAAGGCTTATGTGGAGATGCCCCTTGGTGCAAGAAAGGAATAAGATTGGCTCAAGCTTCAAGCTAGAAGACTCTTCATTTCATATTTGTGAGAAATCACTTTTGAGTCCATAGGAAAGCCAATACTATTAAAAGGGGGTGAGGTAGTGAAATGAAGGGGTTGCTCAAGTGCATAAAGTTAGCCACCAAAATACTCAGTCATATTTTCCACATAACCATTCTATCCAATTCCATACACTCAAATTTGGTGACACCAACATTCATATTTCGGACCCACCGAGTTTGACCTTAGACAAAAACCCTAGCCATTTCCACAAAACCGGTGCAACTGAATCCATATTGGTGCTACTGAGTTCAGAGTGACCAACTTTCTATTGCCTCAGTACACAAAATCGTAATTTCCGAGTTTGAGTGTCGGTGCCACCGAGTTTGGTCATCTCACCGTTAGCCACCTTTTTGGTGCCACCGAGTTGTGTATATCGGTCCCGCAAAGATTCTAAAGTTGCTGCCTCTTTGTTAATCGGTACCACTCAGTTTATGACTTTGGTGTCACCGAGTTTTCCACTTTAGGTGTAACAGTTGGATTTTGTGTGCTGCCTATATATACCCCTTCACCCACCTCTCATTTGTGGGAGAAGCACTTAGAACACACACTTCATTGCCAAATACATTTCCTAAGAGAGAACCACCTACTCATGTGTTGAGACCAAGATATTCCAATCCAACCATTTGAAACTTGATCTCTACCCCCTAACTGCTTTCCACCAAATCAAGCTCTCCTACCGATGACTATTCTGTGAGAGAGTGATTTTCTATTGAGCAGACTCGTTGGGGAACGTAGTAATTTCAAAATATTTCCTACGCCATACCAAGGATCCATCTAGGAGAAACCAACAACGAGCAAAGGGGTAGAGCATCTTCATACCTTTGAAGATCGATAAGCGGAAGCGTTGCTAGAACGCGGTTGATGGAGTCGTACTCACAGCGATTCATATCGCGGTGGATTTCGATCTACGCACTGAACAACGGTGCCTCCGCATTCAACACACGTGCAGCCCGATGACGTCTCCAATGCCTTGGTCCAGCAAGGAGGGAGGATAGGTTGAGGGAGATCTCCCGCAGCACGAGGGCGTGGTGACGGTCGAGCTGCATGGCATTCCGACAGGGCTTCGCCAACAACTAGGAGGACGAGGAGGACGACGAGGAGGAGTAGGGCTCCGCCGAGAGAGAGAGAGAGAGAGAGAGAGAGAGAGAGAGAGAGATTGTGTCTGAAAACATCCCCAAACCCTTCACTATATATAGGAGGAGAGGGAGGAGGGTGCCTGCCCTAGGGTGGAGGAGGCGCCCTAGGGTGGGCCTTCAGCCCAAAGGTGCACCTTCACGCCTACGGTTTTGCCCCTCTCCACCCCTTGTGCACCTTGGGCCCTTAGTGGTGGCACACTAGACCACCTAGGGGCTGGTTCCCATCCACTTTTGGCCCATGTAGCACTTTGCGGCTGGTGGCCCTTCCTCGTGGACCCCCGGAACCCTTCCGGTGGTCCCGATACATTACCGGTGATGCCCGAAACACTTCTGGTGATCAAACCCTCACTTCCTGTATATGAATCTTTACCTCTGTACCATTCTGGAACTCCTTGTGACGTTCGAGATCTCATCCGGGACTCCGAACAACCTTCGGTAACCACGTACACTATTCCCATATAACCCTTGCGTCATGGAACCTTAAGTGTGTAGACCCTACGAGTTCGGGAAGCATGCAGACATGACCGAGACACCTCTCTGGTCAATAACCAACAACAGGGTATGGATATCCATGTTGGCTCCCACATGTTCCACGATGATCTCATCGGATGAACCACGATGTCGGGGATTCGATCAATCGTGTAAGTGCATCTAGTGCCCTTAGTGATTTTGTTGGTTTGAAGACTTATAGGTTAAGTAACTAATGTGTTTATAAGTATACACATGCTCTATAAGTCGCTAAGGAGTTTGAGTTATACGATGAATATCGACCCCTAAAAATGTATATCTTCGACTCAAGAAATTGGTCTTGTGGTGAAGACTTTGATCGCAAAGAAATTGCGATGAAATTGATATTCCTCATGAAGATATTAAAGATGAGGAATTCGGTGTGTCCTGAAGAAAAACAATCCGAAGACTTTGAAGGGTGAAGATTTATTCTTTCTGTTTCATTTTCTTCACTCTTGAGTCATAGGAACACTATACTACTACAGGGGGTCGAGTTAACACTACGGAATGAATTTCCTCATGATACTCAACCCAAGCCAAATCCTACAGAAGCCTCAAGTGAGGAATATGAGAGACATGAGGACTCTCGCAGTTGAGGGTCCCGACCGTTGCTGCAATACGCGCCACATCACCGATCCTATCCACACCAACGGTCATAATATTTAAGGGCATTTATCTCAAATCATGTCGCGATGCTCCGAGGCTATAAATAGCCGCCCCCACAGCCATTAGCTGGTTGGCTGCTCCGCAAGAAACTCACACTTGTGATTTAGAGCAACCCAAATTCCTTAGAGTCTTCGAGAGTAAATCATCAGTGAGGAAATACCCCAAACACCAAACGACAAATCTAAAACCAAGTGATTGAGCATTGCTCAAGAATTTGTTCCTGTGTGGAACTGAAGCCTTTTTCCTTTGAGGACCGTGCATCCTCCAGACGGTTAGGTGTCTGGGTCTAGAGCAATCCAGCAGTCAATTGTGGATCGCCGGGTGACCAAGTTTGTGAGGGTTTGGTAGTCCGCCCTGAAGACTTACCACGAGTGTTGGGCGAGGAATGTGTGTCCTTAGCTCAAGGAGAATACGGTAGGTACTATGTGTCTCGAGACTATGTGTCCTTTGGTTTCAATACCATGCCGCTCCAAACCAGACGTACGACTATCAGAGCAGTTGGAACTGGGTCATCAACAACTGTCTTCATTGTGATACGGGTTATATTTCTTCAACTCTTTCAATTCCTCAATATTTTATGTTGAAGACTTTCGTTGTCTCTGTTTGAAGAATTTGCTGAAGATTTTCTATGAATTTCCTCAACCCAAATTCTTCACATCTGTTAATCCTCACCTGCTTACTCTGTGCGTGCGTACCGTGCAAACTGTTTTTTCCTAATCCTCATTGAGAAAACTGTTGTTGTAGTCTTTGCACTTCTAATCCTTTTTCTGTTTCCGCTGCAAGTTATTCATCAGTGAGGAATTTCCTCAAAAGGGAATTTCCTCGGTGATGAAATTTTAAAAATCGCCTATTCACCCCCCTCTAGTCGATATAACGCACTTTCAATTGGTATCCGAGCAAGGTACTCCCTTGTTCTGTGTGATTTTGGTTTAACCACCTGGAATTTTAGTTATTTCGACTGTAGGCATGATCAAGGTTACTGCAGGATGTTGTACTTTCGAAGGAAAGGACTTCCCCTATTGGAAGACCAAGATGCAGATGCATCTTAAAGAAATTGACAATGATCTCTGGTATATTGAGGAATATGGCGTTCCCTCCATTGTTGCTACTCTCTCTGCCGCTGATGTGAAGAAATTCAAGCAACTAGATTCTCAAGCGAATAATATCATGTGTGGCCATCTGAGCAAATGTCAGTATGGCAGAGTGAGTGCATTGGGCTCAGCAAAAGAAATTTGGGAAAGGTTGTCCAAAGTCAATGAAGGAATATCAACTCAGCGTGATTCTCGTGTTGATGTTCTTCGCAATCTCTTCAATCACTTCAAGAGGCTTGACAATGAAAGCTGCCAAGATACCTTTGATCGCCTCACTGACATCTCAAATGAACTACAAGCACTGGGACCTTAGACATTACTGACCATGAAGTTGTGAAGAAACTGCTAAGATCTTTGGATTCATCATTTGATACTTTGGTTTTGATGATTCAAGAAAGATCAGACTATAAGATGTTTGATCCTGCTGATATACTCGAAAGACTCAATACTCATGAATTCTAACAGGAAGAGAAGAGAGGCCAAAGCTATTCTAGACCTCATGCACTAAAGGCCAAAGCAAATTCCTCATCTGAAGAAGAAGACTCAGATTGCAACATTGGTGATCCTGAAGAACTTGGAAAGGAGCTTGCAATCCTCGTGAGAAAATTCCAGAAGTTTACAAGACGTAGCCAGTTTGGTAAATCTTCAAGAAGAGATATGAGGAAATCATAATCTTCATACGAGGACTACAAGAAAAGAACTTGCCACAGATGCAAGAAATCAGGTCACTATATTGTTGATTGTCCTCGATTGGTGAAGGAATCAAAGAAGAAGAAATACAAGGATGAAAGTTCTGATGACACGAAGAAAAAGAAGAAATCTTCAAAATCCTCATCCTCAAAGTCCTCATCGCACAAGAAGACTAGTTTAAGAAAGGCTCGGGCACTCATTGGCAAGGAAAAGGATTCTGAGAAAGTATCTGAGGAATGTGATGAAGAGGAAGGTTCTGAAGAAGACTTAGAGTCTCGTGTGACAAGGCTTGCAATGGCTACCACATTCGTGAGCAAGTCAATCTTCAACCTTGAAGAAAACGACAACGCCATCTACACTGATGACTATGCTGATGACTTCGCTTCAAACTATTGCTCCATGGCAAAAGGTTCAAAGGTACTGAATGACACTTCCTCCTCTGATTCAAGTGATTGTGAACCTAATGATTATAAAAAACCCAGTTACAGTAAACTTGCCAACACTGCGACTAAACAAAACTCTTACCCAAATCCTCACTGAAGATATGAAAAGTCTTGAGTCCAGATTTGATAATCTTCAAGATCATCATGGCACACTCTTGGCTGATCATGAGAAACTTTCCTATGAATTTCTTCAAAGGAAACTTGACCTTGAGAAGCTAAGGATGTCTTATGATGATCTTCGAATGGAAAATGATTCATTACTTGCTCAACAGATCAGTGCCGCTCAGGTTGAATTCATTCCACCATGTCTCAAATGCATCGAACGTGAAACTGCTAATTCTTCACCAGAATCATCAAATGCTTCTATTGCTACAAATTCTTCAACTGCCATGTGGTATCAAATTCCTCACTTGAGGAAACCGCAAATGTTACTCACAAAAATGCAGGGCTGAAGGAATTGCATGTGACAGGCATGTACAAATGTCTCAAAGGGCATCAAACCCTTTGCGATGTGCTCAAAAACAGATATTGTACAGGAACCAGAGGAAAGAAGGAATTGCCTTTGAGAGGAAGTTGAATGCTGATGGATCATACTGGAAACCTGGGAGTATCCCAAAACATCATGGGTTGCTACTAAAGGACCTACTATTGATCCATCCAATCTAACAGGCTTTTCATGTGAATTATCCTATTCCTCAGATGAGTCATTTGAATCCAACTATAAACTGTTCAAAAATCAATCATTTGAAGTATTTGCTCGAGATGTTGGAACTAACTACAGGAATTGACCACTCCTGAGAAAAATCTGGGTCCCCAAAAGTTGCTTGAAAAATCATCAGGTGAATGTCCTCCTGACACCACCAGTGAAGAACCAGAACCCCAGATCAAATTCCTCAGGTGTACCAAAGTATTCAAGAGGATCAAAATCCTCAACTGGTCGAAACTATGCTCGTACTCGCGCTAATGCTTGTGATATGCAAGGAAATTACAAGGGATATGAATATGGGCATTACAACTCAAATCATTATGTTCATAAATCCTCAAAGAACTTCTTTGCCTATCCATTTGAGTACTCTAACCCCCCTACTGTGAAGAGAAGTGCATTAGCTTCAATGCCCCCTTTCTCATATGGTGCTCGTAGGATTATGAACTCTTTGCCACCCCTTCAGATGTGGGTGGTGACAAAACTGAACTAATCACTTCTGTAGGTCAGGTCTCCATATGAAAATCCTCATCTGAAAAATTTGCGGGAGACCTGAAGAAATTGCTTGATTGGACGCAAGCTACACATTGATGAAATGATAACATTTCACACGTCCTAAAATTTACTGTTTATGATGAAATTCCTATATGAAAGTGCGTTATATCGACTAGAGGGGGGGGTGAATAGGAGATTTTTAGAATTTCATCACTGAGGAAATTCCTTTTGAATAAATTCCTCACTAATGACTAACTTACAGCGGAAACAGTAAAGGATCAGGAGGGCAAAGTTTCAATACAACAGTTTTTCAGGATGAAGAATATGAAAACAATTTGCACAGTATGCAGGCACGCAGAAAACAGATGAGGATTAACTTCCGTGAAGAATTTGGGATTGAGGAATTTCAGAGAAAGTCTTTAGCAAAATCTTCAAATAGTGATAGTGAAAATCATCAACACACAATCTGAGGAATATAAAGAGTTGAGGAAATAGAACCCGTTTCACAGTGAAGACAGTGGTTGATGACCCAGTTCCAACTGTTGTGACAGTTGTACATCTGGTTTGGAGCGGCTTGGTATTGAAACCAAAGGACACATAGTCCCGGGACACACAGTCCCCACCGTATTCTCCTTGGGCTAATAACATACAGTCCTCACATAACACTCGTGGTAAGTCTTCAGGGCAGACTTCCAAACCCTCACAAACTTGATCACCTGGCGATCCACAATTGACTGCTAGATAGCTCTAGACCATGATGCCTAACCGTCTGGAGGATGCACAGTCCTCAAAGGTAAAAGACTTCAGTCCCACGCAGGAACAACTTCTTTAGTGATGCTCAATCACTTGGTTGCGGTTTGTGGTTTGGTGTTTTGGGTATTTCCTCACTGATGAATTACTCTCGAAGACTCTGAGGAATTTGGGTTGCTCTTATGACAAGTGTCAGTTTCTAACGAAGTAGCCAACCAGCTAATGGTTGTGGGGGCGGCTATTTATAGCCTGGGAGCATCCCGACATGATTTGACATTAATGCCCTTAAATAATATGACTGTTGGTGTGGATAAGACCAATGATGTGGCATGGCTATCAATAATGGTCGGGACCCTCAACTGTGAGAGTCCTCGTGTCTCTCATATTCCTCACTTGAGGCTTTTGGTAGGATTAGGCTTGGGTTGAGCATCATGAGGAAATTCATTCCAATGTGTTACCTTGACCCCCTTTAAAAGTATGGTGTTCCTATTACTCAAGTGTGAAGAAAACAAAACAGAAAGAATAAATCTTCATTCTTCAAAGTCTTAAGATTGATTTTCTTCACGACACACCGAATTCCTCAATTTCAATATCTTCATGAGGAATATCAATTTCATCGCAAATTCTTCACGATTCAATTCTTAAGCTTCGGACCAATTTCTTCAACCGAAGATATACATTTTTAGGGGTCGATATTCATCGAATATTTAAAACTCCTCAGCGACTTATAGATCCTCTGTACACTCAAGAACACATTAGATACTTAACCTATAAGTCTTCAAACCACCAAAATCACTAAGGGGCACTAGATGCACTTACAATCTCCCCCTTTTTGGTGGTTGATGACAATTAGGTTAAGTCTTCAACAGGGATACAAATATGAAGTGTAAATACTCATTTGAGGAATTTGAAATCAGGATCCAGAGAGACTCCCCCTGAAGATGTGCATATCTTGAGGATTTTTCTTTTCACAGCAAATGCACATTGATGGTTTATATCATGGAGTTCTCCCCCTGAGTCTTGTAAATCATGCATACATATGACATATAGTATGAAGAAATTGAGGATGCATGATGACAAATGGTATCTGACGAATTCCAGCATGCATGCATTAAAATTTTGAGGAATAAGCATGCGAATAAAAACGTTCAAAAGCGTCAGAGTACCATTGGGCTTAAGTTACAACTCATTACATAAAACACTTCAAAAGAGCCAAGAGTTTGTAACTTAAATATAGTTTATAAGCCCCCAAAATATCCCGCGTGAAGACTAACTCTCAAGTTTCTCCCTCTTTGTCATCGAGTGACAAAAAGGGACAAAGTGAGGAATAACGTCCGTGAAGACTTTCACTCCTTGGCGGTTGAGGAAGACGCGTGAGGATTCTTGGGAGCAGACTTCCTCCTTGGACCGATGGCAGTGTCTTGTTGTTCTTCATTTTATTCAATAGTGCGGAATGAAGAAAACGAACTGTCCTCAAGGTCTGGAAGTGGGATTGGCCTAAATTTCTTCTTTGGTGGCCACGACCAGTCGAAGTCCCGCACAAACTCCAATTCTTCAAGTTCTGCTGGAGTCTTCAAATGAGCCAGTGTAGCCCAGGTGCGATCAAAAACCTCATGAAGCTAATGATGGTTAAGCTTCACAACATTCTGCGTTTTATTGAGGGTTTTCACAATGGCGCCGAACTCGCGTTTGACCCACTTGAGATTCCGATCCACCTTCTGGTGAAGACTGAGAAGAAGCGCTCTGGTATTCAGCACCCTAGGAGCAACAGGGCTTGGAGGATGGGTCTCAGTGTCATCCCATGAAGAATAAGCTCCAGGCTCTCTGAACTGGCCATAAACGGGCCGTCTGCCTTCATCAATGACAGACTTGCCTTTTCCTTCAACAGGCTTCAAAGTCTTCTTGTTGACCCTTAGAGGAGGCATATAAGCGATATGGTTGTTGAAATCAGCATGATAGTTGATGCGTGACCTGCGTCTGATGAATCTCATGATCCATGGAGCATATATCTTGTGGTCAAAAGGAGCCATAGCATTTTCGGCCAAAGTCCTCAAGAAGAAGTCAGGAATGTTGATGGGAACGCCATGTATGATGTTGAAGAGGATATTCTTCATGATGCCTACGACGTCTTCTTCATCATCATGGCCCTTGATTGGCGCAAGAACGCTGCAGAGGATTCTGTAAACCGTCCTGGGTTCATATTTCAGCTCATGGACCCGGAAGGTTGTTCTTGGTGGTTGCCCCTTAGCCAAAGGCTTCATGAGGACATCCATCAACTTGTTAGCCAGCTCATGCTCATCATATAGCTTTACTGCCTGCTCTGAGGGAATTGATACTGGTAGTTCACGTAGTAGCTCATTGGCAGGAGCCTTGAAGTGTGTGGTTTGCGTCATCCAATCCAGCACCCATGTGTTGATGTCTGTTGGTGTCACATCCCTGACACCTTAATCAACTTAGCATTGTGCTCATATCTTCTTTGCATTGCATCTAGGAAATTTTCAACAAGAGCAAGCAAGTTTAAAATTTGAATTCAAAAACTTTAAGTTTTCAAAAATGTTGAAAACTTCAGGAATGGTTGGATATATTCCAACTAATATTCTTGTGTGTTCAAAATATTTTTATAAACTATTTTGGAGCTGAAATAAAAAAGCAAATCAAAATAGTTAGCAAATCATAAAAACAAAACAGAAAGAAAATAGAAAGAAAAGAGGAAAACCTTACCTGTCGCCCTGAGGAGGCCCAGCCCACCAGGGGCAGGGGCGTCTTCTTCCTCCTGCCTTCTAGCAGAGGAGCGAACGCCCACGGCGGCTCCTCCACCTCCTGCTTCGCCATGGCATGCTCCGGTGCTCTCCAGGACAGCACGACAGCGGGGATATCCTCCCCGAGCCCATCTCTATCCGTTCCCCTGCTTCAGTTCCCCCCCTCCTCTCGGGATGTCTCCTCCCTCCTTCTGCCGCCATTGCCAAGAGCTCGAGCTCGAGCCGCCGTGCCTCTAGCCACAGGAACTTCCTCCCGAGTAATCCAATAGCTCCGCCTCGACGAGCTGGTTCTCTCTGCAAAGGCCGAAGCCTCCCCGAGCCCTGCAACATCCCCAACGCCATCGTCTTCAACCTTCAGTCGCCGGCAAATCGACGGTGAAACGCCGGCTACAGCCCCTCCCCGAGCAGTCTGAGCCTAGCTTCACCTCCACCGTGAGCCTGCGATCGTTTCCCCTCTTCTTCCCCTCGGATTCTTGCCCCCTACCCAGTGGACCATCGAACCAGAACTCCGGCAGCCGCCTCGGCTCGTCGCCTGCTTGCTCCGGCCACCCATAGCCCTCCCTGAGGCCAGTGCTGGATGAGGTCGAGCCTGGGGATCATCCCAGTGCTCTCGGCAACTGTTTCCAAGCACCACAGCAGGAGCTAGCGTGTCTCCGGCGAAGTTCTGCCGCGGATCTGGTCGCCGCCGGTCAGGCTCCGGCGGGGGACGACGTGGCGGGCTCAACCCGAGTAGCTTAGCCCTAATCGCTCGCTGATAATGGGCCCAAGGCCAAGTCAAACCCACTTAGGGGTTGGTCAGCGCGGGATTAGCCCCTGAGACGCTGACTAGTGGGTCCCGCCTGTCAGGTTTGACCTGATCAGGTCAGTTGACCTGCTGACGCCATGATGATGTAGTGATGACGCAATAAGTGAATTTCTGATTCAAAAGAATTCCAGAAAAATACCAAAAACTTCTAAAATTCATAGAAATTAATCTGTAACTCCAATGAAAATAATTTATATATGAAAAAGTATCAGAAAAATTCAAGGAATCTGAATATGTCATTTTCAAACATGTTCGAAAATGTTACTGAACCCAAACATGTAGATTAATGAATAAGTTAATTCTTATAAATACTTTGGAGATGGAATTTGGAAAATAATTAAATTTCACTACAAATGATATGATCAAACACTGTCCAAATTACAAACCAGCAACCTAACATGTCATTCCATGCATGATAAAAGCAAGTTGATCTGAGCATCAGGTCGAATCAATTAAAATGGTATCCGAGAATACCTCGTTTGAAGTGACATTTGAATTTGATTCAAATCAACTTCAAACCTAATACATGTTAGCTATAATAGTATACCACCTTGCATCCTCCTGCCATGCTCATGCATCATCTTGTTGCACATGATTGTTATTGATTGTTGTCACTTCTTTCGGTAGGCTCCGCTCCCCCGGATTCCACCAAATATCCGTCTTACGGATATTGTCACTCCTCTGAGCAACAAGGCAAGCAACCATTTTGATCATCCCGATAAATCCCATGTTCTCGCTCCTGCACTTACTTATTGCATTAGGATCAAATGTTTCAAATGCTTTTTCCACGTTAGTTGAACCCACTTCCTTTCCATGACCTATCCTTGTCACAGTAAATAGCTGAACCTTGCAACCTAGCATACCTGGTAGTTGCTTGAGCCATGATGTGTCTTATCCTGCTATGCATGCTATGCTTAGAGTTGTGTATGGTCTGTCATCTGGGAGATGAACAGAATTGTGAGAATGTGTTCGGTAAGCAAAGGTTGTGTGTTGAACCTGATTTGGTAAAGGTACCGGTGAAAGGATGTGTAGGAGTACATGGCGGGTAGTTTCATTGGAACTGTCCTTAGGAACTGAGTTCCGTGTATATAATCCAAGACGAGATACTACCACATGCTGGGCCCTGAAATATGACCCCGCTCGACTTATTAATCGCTTAGTACTCGGTTCAGGAGTTGCAAGTAGTTTCTGGTGTTTATAGTCATGCTGGAGGCCGTGCATGGTGCTGACCTGAGAGGTGGGCTGTGATGCGGTAGGCAGTGGCACGGTGTACCAAGAGGCACCCGCATGGTGGGCTTGGGAACCCTGCGCACATAGTTTGGGGCCGTGGCGGAAACCTCGGCCGGACTTCCGTGCGGGTTACCCTCAGATAGGCAATAGACCTGGACTAGGTACTAATGTGGTTAACGGTCATGGCCGACTCCCTCGCTAGGCTTCCGCTTGAAGGTTGCCGAGGTGCATGACGTGCACATGGCGATAAGTGGCGAGAGCATGTATGACGAAGTACACCCCTGCAGGGTTATGATCTATTCGAATAGCCGCGTCCGCGAATATGGACTACTTGGAGACATATGTTGTTCATAGATAACTTCAATGGCTACTCATAAAATTGTCAAGATAAGCGTGAGTGTCGTGGACGGCATTACCGTATGGAGACGAAATGATTCCACGATGGAGTATTGTTGTGGTATTAGTGGAATCGTGTGCGAGAAATCAAGTTGTCAAAATTATTTAAAAATGCAAGTTGTCTAGCCACGAGTCAAATGTTGGCTTTCCGCATGAAACCCCACAATACCTTATTGATACATTGCATGAGTAGATAGTTATCCTAATGACTTGCTGAGTACCTCCGTACTCATGTTTGTTTAATAAATGTTGCAGAGGTTGCTAATGACCCTAATGGAGGGTTCTTCATAGACATCGACGACGACGAGTAGCTGGTGTCCCAGCTACGATATGGCCCTAGGTTGGGTTTTGTAGTATACTCAGGCCATGTGACTTCTAGTTTCACCTGTGTGTACTCAGACAGTTTTAAACACTTCCGCTAGCTTGTAACTGAATGACTGCTATAATGGGTCGTGAGACCCTTACTGTCTAATATTATGTGTGTGGCTCAGCCTCTTAAATAAAGCTTGTACGTTTATGGTTATGTTGTGATGCCATCGATGTATCTATACATATCGGTATGCCATGCATACGTGTGTCGTACTTGATATGTGTGGGGTTCGATTACCTAGCCGTAAACTTTAGTAGAACTCCTTACAGGGAAATGCCCCTTTGTGATCCAACGAGCCATGGTAGCTCGCTACTGCTCCGGACACATTGGTTGACCGGCGTGTGTCCTTCTTAGCTGTTGTGTGTGTCCCCTTTGGGGAAATGTTACGCGATGTAATAGAGTCCTTGTAGCTTGCTACGACTCGTCTACATTCGCTGGTGACCGACACCTGCTTTGCTGGGTCATGTATGCATGTCCTTGTGCAGTACTGCCACTTTGGTTTATGACTAGACATGTCGATCCGGGTTCTTTGTCATTGGAATGCTAGCGACACAATTGCATACGTGAGTCAAAAGGCGCAAACGGTCCCGGCTAAGGTAAGGCTGCAACCGTGGGGTTAACCGTGCGTGAGACCGCAAAGGGATGCGATGTGTTAGAGGCTGGATTCCTATGGCTTAGGATCGGGGTCCCGACAGCGTTGGTATCAGAGCCTGACTGACTGTAGGATTAGTAAGCCAAACTGGTCGAAGTTGAGTCTAGAATTGATTTAGTTATACATAAGGGAATTGTTTGTGGAAGGGAACGTAAGACTCTTGTTCTCTTCTCAAGTTATTCTATTCTGGTCATCCTCGTCTTTTTTGCGGGAATTAAGGACTAGGTTACTCATCTTCTTCTAGGCACGTGTTTCTGATCGGTAGATTATAAGACTACGGGTCGAGAGTTATATTGGGTTTATTTTATCCCTAGGGAAAAGGAAGTAAGTTTGATGATCAGAGAATTAACTTGATAGTTGAGTGGTTACACTATTCCATTTTGGGTTCTCTCAAAATTTGTTTTTGAGCATTTACAGCCGTTATGCTGCCCAATTTTGCATTCAGAGCTCTAATGCTTTTTCATTACTCTCTATTTTTAGATGCCTGGCCGTCCTTCTCATCAGGTGGTACGTCTGACTAGGTGCATTGATGTGCCGGGTCATACGGCCATGCTGGTCAGGGTGATGTCGGTGTGCGGTTACCGCTGGTACCCCGAGTACACAGTGGAGGAACAGTACCGAGACTTCAACCAGAGCCAGTATATCTGCACTGTTAGGGTATTTCCAGACTACCTTGGAGCTGAGGATCCAATCCATTGGTCCTATGGGTTGGGAGTCACTGTTGACATGACAGTACAAGATGCTGCCTATTCAATGCTGACCATTATGAGGGCGAGACATGCACTGCTCCAGAATTCAGAGTTCTGCTATGTTCCGGCCTCTCAGTCTGGTGAAGAGGGATACCTCAGCGGAGTCTATTTTGATTCTTCTATGGAGGATCCACTACTGCAGTCCACTGTTGAGATGCTAGAGAACAGAGACAGGGATGCTCGTGCTCTCTGCATGGAGCTTTATGCTACCCGTGCCCGTCTGTGGACGACTTTGACACAGCTGGCACCGATAGTCCAGACAGGGTACGGAGATATGGAGATGCTGAACCCTGTTAGGACCCATCTTCCGGCCCAGGTTGACTGGCCAGCTATAGGAGGAGTCACCCCTCTTCGGGGACCCCTACTGTTGGGGATGTAACCTGTGGATGACCCGACCTAGTTGGGTCGGGTTATTCACTGGGCGACTCATCTAAGTGTTTCGTTGGGCCTCGTTTTGGCCGAATCAAGGTCGCACGACGAGTATGGCTCTTGGCGGGTCTCCCAGCTTTGGAAGATGGCGATTTAGAGATCGCAATGGTCACGAGTTGTAGAAAGGAGGGAATCCATGTAAACCCTAGGGAATCGACCTGTATATAAAGGCAAGGCCCTGGGGGACAGAGGATAGGTTAGAAATCATCGAGTGCTAGGTTTAGGCGAGTTATGCCTTCCTTGTAATCGAATCCATATCAATACACACAAAAGCAGGACGTAGGCTATTACCTCCTCTCGAGGGGCCGAACCTGGATAAATCGTCGTGTCTCTCCCGCTTAACCCCTTTGAGTTGCGATGGCTCCAGTATTAAGTCATTTCACGAGGACATCTGCCGTGAAAAAACCACGACAGTTGGCGCCCACCGTGGGGCCTACGCACGGTGGAGTTGAGTTCTCAAAGGGAGCCCTACCAGGGTTTGGGAGTTACGCGACGGTGCTCATGACTCGGAGCCGCCGGGGGATAACCTACATGACAACCAGCGATGGGGACCTGAAGCGAATTCGATTGAATCTGGCTATAGGGTCCCCTTCGGCAAGATCAACATCTTCATCGGCATGATCGGATCATCCGTCCCTGAGCCGGACATCTCCACCAACATCGTCGAGCCGGCCAGGTACGTCCGCCCAGTAATAACGCAAAATTTAACTCGCCCAGTCTTTGTGGGGTTCACGCAGGGATCGGAGGAGCCAGAGCACTTGGCGACTCAGGAAATTACCCCGGTCAACTCGGATGATGAATCGTCCATGGGCGACTCAGATTCCATCCGGTCTCTTCATGGGGACGGTCTCGGAGGCTTGTCGCTGGCCATGGATCCGGAAGTCCTTGACCGAACCCGCCGCTAGATCGCCATCTACATGGCTGGGGCGACTCAACCCACACAAAACCCTGCTGGAGGCGTTGGATCGGCGGGACGTCCAGGATTCATCCGCGGTCCTGCTAGATCTAGCGGCGGAAATCACGAGACTAATGGCGACTCCCCTCACGCCAGAGAACCAAGAGGAGATAAACGCAGAGTTAGCGAAGCTCAGAGAGGCGGTGGCAAAGGCCCACCAGGATGCTGAGATGGAATCCGCGAGGATCGAGACTCGACAAGCCCAAATTGCGGCCGAAAGGATGCGCCTAAACACTGACAACTGGCGGCTCGAGAGACAGCAGCGCGCGTCCGACGCCGTCCATCGGCGGAGACACCAGGGTCGCGTGCCCCATGACCTCAATCCGACCCGTCTGTTCGACACTCCACGAACCCCCGGGATGGGAGCCGCCCCGGCAGGAGGACCGGGCCGCCCACCTAACCTGCCGGCTCAGCCGATTGAGGGTCAAATTCCTTGTTTCCGGATGCCTCAAGGCCACTTTTCCAACCCGGTGGATAACGTGCTTGCCGCAACTCGCCACCTAGAGTCTCTTCCAATTCACGGCAACACCCCAGCCGAGATAGAAGCAAGGAATGCCATCGAGATGTTGAAGACGGCGGTGGTTCAAAACGCCCAGTTCTCGCATAGCCTCAAGAGGTTGCACTCCACCCCTCAGGCGAGTTATACCAGGAGCAGGCCGGAGGACCAGCCTGCCGTAAATAGTGGGCCGCGACATCCCGCAGGACAACCCGCCCGAGCGGAACCCGCCGGGCCGAGATTCCCCGAACATCCAAAACGAGGCCCCGGCCCCCCTAGTAGGGAGCAGAGGGCGAGTTGGGGAACCATGCTTGTCCCCGGCCCTTCGGAACGAAAGGATGCCCAAGGATTTTAAGGGACCAAGAAAGTGCCTAATTATATGCTAGACCTCGAACCAACGTCATGGATCGAGGGTTATGAGATTGCCATGGACATGCTCAACGTAAACGAGGCGGTCTGCGCCAGATACTTCACGATGATGCTCGAGGGCTCGGCACGCACTTGGTTAAAAAACTTGCCTCCCAATTCCATCCAGTCCTAGGCCGAGTTAAAAGAGCGTTTCATCAAAAACTTCCGGGGAACTTGCAAACGTCCGATGACGATTGTCGATCTACAACATTTTGTTCAACGCCCGGATGAATCGGCCCACCATTGGTCACGGCGGGTTGCAGAGATCATTCATTCGTCAGATGGTATTACGGCGGCTCAAGCTGTGCTTATCCTCGGCAGAAGTTGGGGCGACTCAAACGGAAGGTCCAAGACATGGGCGAACTGATGGACACCCTCACTAGATATGCCGAGGCCGATGACAATAAGGATCCCGGCGAGGATGGTAAGGTTAACTCGCCCAAAAAGGGCGAGTCATCCAAAAATCATACCCGTTTCCAAGGGCGCAACCGTCACAATCAGGGGACCAATGGCAAGCGTAGACCATAGGAGGAGCCCTCGGACTTGGTTGTCAACACCAATGCTAATGACGGCAAAAAGAAGAATCGAGGTTTCAGTGGGAAAAGGCCGCGTAACTATGAAGAGTTACTCAAGGGCCCTTGCCCGCACCACGCCACGGCTGACGGCCCGGCGAGTCATTCTTGGGAAAATTGTTTCTTCATGCGAGAGTTTTGGGCGGAGGCGATCAAGAAGAGTCATAACGAAGATCCAGACCGACGCCAGGACCAACTCGCCGCGTCCAACCAAAGACAGAACCCCTTCGGCGGCTTTCCCGAACAGGGGGCTCAGGGAGGCCCGCAGCCAGGCAGTGGCCAGTACCCGGTGCACCACCAGCGGCGGTACAACCCACCGGGAGCTTTCCATCAGCCGCCCCCACAGGGGGCTCCACAGGACCAGGATGATAATGGGGGCTTCCGCAGCAATCCCAAACAGCTAAGTAATGGGCAGTACCACGTTTTCACTACTAATGCTTGCAGCCGTGATAGAAAGGTAAGTCACTGGGCGTACAGTATATCTGAGCCGGCGATTCCCAGATATCTCCATTGGTCTGAGCAGACCATAACATGGAGCAGGGAGGATCACCCGCCAAGAGTAGATAACCCGGGCGATCTAGCATTGGTCGTGGCTCCCCAAGTGGGAGGTTACACCCTATCAAAGGTATTAATGGATGGTGGCAGCAGCATCAATATCCTATACTTCGACACCTTCCAGAGGATGAATCTATTGGAGAAAGACCTGATGCCTTCAACCACGGTTTTCCACGGAATTGTCCCGGACAAGTCGGCTTATCCCATAGGCCGGGTCAGGCTCACAGTGGCGTTTCGAACTGCGCAGAATTATAGGTTGGAGTCGCTAATCTTTGAGGTGGTCAAGCTAAAAAGCCCCTACCATGCACTGTTCGGGCGACCGGCTTACGCCCGCTTCATGGCACGCCCGTGCTATGTCTACCTCAAGCTCAAAATGCCTGGTCCCAAAGGACCCATCACAGTTGATGGAGATAGAAGGATTGCAAAAGAATGTGAAGAAGGGGACACGGCTTATGCGGAAGTCGCCTGTGCGGCAGAAGAGCTCAAACACCATCGGGCCAATGTTGACCCAGCGGACATGTCACCGCTCAAGAAGCCAACTACAGATTCTGAGTCACCCCTCAAGTTCAAACCGACGGATGACACTAAGACAATCGAATTCGTGCCTGGCGATTCATCCAAGCAGTTCACCATTGGGACGGGTCTGGACCCCAAATAGGAAAGCGCGCTCATCGAATTCATCCGTGAGAATCGGGACATCTTCGCATGGAAACCTTCTGACATGCCTGGTGTACCGAGAGAATTCGCTGAGCACCATCTTAACATTGACCCAAATTGCAAACCTGTCCAGCAGTACCTTCGCAGATTCAATGAGGAACGACGCAAGGCGATTGGAGAGGAAGTCGCCCGCCTTTTAGCCGCCGGGTTCATCGTGGAAGTTTTTCACCCCAAATGGCTGGCTAACCCGGTGTTGGTACTCAAGAAGAATGGCACTTTCCGTATGTGTATTGACTATACAGACCTCAACAGAGCTTGTCCCAAAGATCCCTTCGCTCTTCCCCGCATCGATCAAATCATTGACTCGGTGGCGGGATGCGAACGATTGTGTTTTCTGGACGCCTATTCAGGATATCACCAGATCAAGATGGTCGTAGAGGATCAGGAGAAGACGACCTTCATAACCCCCTTTGGGGCCTTTTGCTATGTGTCCATGCCTTTCGGACTCAAAAGCATGGGGCGACTTATCAACGCTGCATCCAGAATTGTCTTCGTAACCAAATTGGTCGTAACGTCCATGCCTATGTCGACGATATTGTGATCAAGACCCGCCAGGGGGAGACATTATTGGAAGACCTTAAGGAGACTTTTGATAATTTACGGGTATATCAGATGAAGTTAAATCTTACCAAGTGCGTTTTTGGTGTACCTGCAGGAAAATTGCTGGGTTTCTTGGTATCGGAACGCGGCATCGAGGCTAACCCGGACAAGATCGAAGCGGTTACCTCTCTCGGAAAGCCGGCGAATGTTAATCAAGTTCAACGGCTGGCAGGTCGCATTGCGGCTTTAAGTCGTTTTGTGAGTCGCCTAGGGGAAAAGGCGATTCCTCTTTATCAATTATTGAGGAAGTTCGATCGATTCATGTGGACAAATGAGGCAGACGAGGCGCTCGAGGCCCCGAAACGCCAATTGGTTAACCCGCCGGTCCTGGCAACCCCGACTGAAAAGGAGCCTATGCTTGTGTATGTCGCGGCGAATTCCGAGGCAGTAAGTGTGGACGTGGTCGTTGAAAGAAAGGAAGAAGGGAAGGAATACCCAGTGCAACGCCCAGTATATTTTATCAGCGAGGTGTTAACTCTTTCCAAACAGCGATACCCGCATTGGCAAAAACTCGTCTATGGGGTGTTTATGGCGAGTCGAAAACTTAAGCATTACTTCCAGGAGCACCCGATCACAGTGGTTAGTTCTGCTCCTCTTGGTGACGTCATCCAGAATCGGGAGGCAACAGGGTGAATCGCCAAATGGGCGATAGAGCTTGGGTCTCATCACATACAATATACTCCCCGCATAGCTATCAAGTCCCAGGCACTAGTTGATTTCATTAACGACTGGACCGAGCTACAGGCTCCAGAAGACCGGCCTGACCTTACCTACTGGACTATTTACTTTGATGGATCCAGGCAGCTGGAAGGCTCGGGGGCTGGTGTGGTGTTAGTATCCCCTCAAGGAGACAAGTTCTATTACGTTCTCCGACTCATGTTTCCTTGCACTAATAATGCGACGGAATATGAAGCTTTGCTTCACGGCTTGCGACTCGCAAAAGAGATGAACCTAACACGAGTTAGGTGTTTTGGTGACTCCGATTTGGTGGCGCAACAAGTTTCGGGTACCTGGGACTCCCGGGATCCCATGATGGTGGCTTACAGACGAGCTGTGTCTGACGTGGCGGGTCATTTTCATGGCTATCAGGTGGACCATATTGACCGACGCCTCAACGAGGCAGCTGATGCCCTCTCGCGACTCGGCTCACAGAGAAAACCGGTTCCCCCTAATGTTTTTCTGGATATCTTGCATAAACCATCCGTGGTTTATCCTCAGAGGAGGAATTGGCGATACCAGATCCCGAGTCTCAGCTTGTGGCGGCTCTCCGTGTCACTCCGGATTGGGTTCTCCCTTATCTGGCTTATCTCACTCGTGGCGAGTTACCCACCGACGAAGTTTTGGCTCGCCAGATCGTTCGGCGCAGCAAATCCATGGTCATCATTAATGGTGAGTTATATAAACGGAGCGCTTCTGGGGTTTTTCAGCTATGTGTTTCCCCCGAAGAAGGATGCGCGATCCTAAATGACATTCATTCCGGAGACTGTGGACATCACGCCGGGTCACGTTCTTTGGTATCAAAAGCTTTTCATCATGGTTTCTTTTGGCTGACGGCTCATGCAGATGCAGAAGACATAGTTCGTCGGTGCAAAGGGTGCCAACGTTATGGGAGGCAGGCTCATGTGCCGGCTCAAGAATTGAGCATGATTCCCATTACTTGGCCTTTTGCAGTCTGGGGGCTGGACATGGTTGGTCCCTTTAAAATGTCCTCCAATAAGAAGACCCACCTATTAGTGGCAGTTGATAAATTCACCAAGTGGGTTGAGGCGGAACCTATTGGAGCTTGCGATGCGGAGACAGCGGTCAAATTTTTGAAGAAGTTGATTTTCCGGTTTGGATATCCGCACAGTATTATCATTGATAATGGTACTAACTTGTCCCAAGGGGCGATGCATGATTTTTGTCGTCGAGAACATATCCGACTTGATATTTCTGCAGTCGCTCACCCGCAATCTAACGGGCAAGCAGAACGGGCGAATTAGGAGGTCTTGCGAGGGATCAAGCCCCGACTCATGGTTCCCCTGGAAAGGACTCCAGGGTGTTGGGTTGAAGAGTTACCTTCGGTAGTGTGGAGTATTCGGACCACCCCGAACCGGTCCACGGGATTCACCCCATTCTTTTTGGTCTATGGAGCCGAGGCTGTTCTGTTCTTCCTACGGACATAAGGCATGACTCTCTTAGAGTCGCCGCATATGTGGAGCAAGATAATGAGCTGGCGCGTCAAGATTCTTTGGATGCCTTGGAGGAGGCGCGTGACCTGGCTGCGGCCCGTTCGGCTATCTACCAGCAAGATCTGCGGCGTTATCATAGTCGCCGGGTTAAGAGTCGGACTTTTCAGAAAGGCGACTTAGTGCTTCGTTTAATACAAGATCGAGCAGGCATGCACAAGTTGTCACCCCCTTGGGAAGGGTCGTTCGTCGTCAGCAAGAACCTCCGCAATGGCTCTTATTATTTGGTGGATCTTCGGTCTAATCGACCGACCATGGAGGCTGAGTCCACTCGCCCCTGGCATATTGCCCATTTGCGGCCTTACTACACTTGAGCTCTTAAGATCTACACTTTGTAAGTTTTTCAGTTTCATTATGAAGTAATAAAATACTCCCCGACTTGGGGGCTTCTTCATTAAAAAACAAATTGTGTCATCCTGTTGCGACCGTATGAGCCGACAGAATCTGCATTTAGGGTGGGTGCACGAGTTTTCTCACTCGCCTCCCCCTGTCGCGACCTTATGAGCCGACGAAATCTGCATTTAGGGTGGGTGCACGAGCTTTCTGACTCGCCTCCCCCTGTCACGACCTTATGAGCCGACGAAACCTGCATTTAGGGTGGGTGCACGAGCTTTCTGCCTCGCCTCCTCCTGTCGCGACCTTATGAGCCGACGAAACCTGCATTTAGGGTGGGTGCACGAGCTTTCTGACTCGCCTCCCCCTGTCGCGACCTTATGAGCCGACCAAACCTGCATTTAGGATGGGTGCACGAGCTTTTTGACTCGCCTCCCCCTGTCGCGACCTTATGAGCCGACGAAACCTGCATTTAGGGTGGGTGCACGAGCTTTCTGACTCGCCTCCCCCTGTCGCGACCTTATGAGCCGACGAAACCTGCATTTAGGGTGGGTGCACGAGCTTTCTGACTCGCCTCCCCCTGTCGCGACCTTATGAGCCGACGAAACCTGCATTTAGGGTGGGGTCACGAGCTTTCTGACTCGCCTCCCCCTGTCACGACCTTATGAGCCGACGAAATTACTGTTGCTATTTTTCGTTGTGGCATAGCCCTGAAGGTTTTAAGCCTTTTCTTTCTGAGGCTTGTTGAAAATATCTATAGTTTGTTTGTTTTCACATATGCTATTCTCAAAGCTTAAGACAGGAGGGTGATAAGAATTGTTTTATCCATGGCGAATTGAGCGCTATAAAAGACTCTTATAAAAGGCGGGTCAAATATTTCAAATCGCCTTAAAGGCGATATAAAGGTTCTTGCAAGAGGTATCATCAAAACCAGTACTGACTTACGGAAAAAGGACCTATTACATGGCTCTCAGGCCAAATTCAATAAAATTTACTTTGCTGGCGCCTCGGGATCATCCTGATGTGAGCTCTGGCCGACTTTGATTTGCAAGTCGCCCAATACCCAATTGCACTTGGCCAAAGCAGCAAAGTCATCTTCATCAGTCAGAATTGATCCCAGGTCTGCTTCCAAGTCGAAAGGATTCTTGGGTCGCCGAGGAGTTAGACTGGTCGTCACGAAGGTTGGCGGGCTCACCTTCTTGTTTCTGCTATCATAAGCCGCCTGGTATTTTGTTAAATCAAGGCTTGCGGCAAGTTGAGTTGCAGCCAGCCGAGAGGCCTTGACGACTCGCTGATAGTCCTCTTCAACAAATTCGGACCCATCGTCCTTGAGCTGAGGAAAACCTGCGGCTACTGCTTCTAAGTTGATTTCTGGAGCATACGCCAAACAGCGACTCAGGGCAGTCAGAATACCTCTCCAGGCGGCTGACCGAGTTAACTCGCCAATCTGAGGGGGAAGTGTGGACAAGGAGCCAAGCACCTTCTTGATGGAAGTAATAGGTTCTTTGGCACCCATCACAGCTTTGACAGTCAAGACACTGCATGTGTACAATTGCTCTGTCAGCGTGTAAATCGCCTTCAGCATCAACACACAGTCTTCTTGAAGGTTGGCGGCTCTTGGACCTGAATCATGATGATTAGCGACTTATCATAAGTGTTATTTTAAAAACAAAAAGAGAGGAGGAGATCAAAGGTTTAAGTAAATCTTACCAAAGACGGCTTGCGTCATGTTGGAGATGTGACGCTTTAAGCCGGACAATTCCTGTTGTACGGTGGCCAGCCTAGCTTTAGCTTTCTCTGCCCTCTTCAAGGCGGCATTTTGGTCAGCCTGAGCTTCTTTCAACTCGGCCTTGAGATTTACCAGTTCGGCTAAGGCCAATTGACATTTTTCCTCCGACTTAGCTCGGGCGTCTTGTTGTCCAGCTAAGTTTTTCCTTAAATCGCTCAGCGCCGATTCGGTCTGAGCAAGGTTTTCCTATTGAAAGTTTAAAATAAGGGCAAGTCTCAGAATTACTGCAAAGCAATATCCCTGACACTTGGGGGGCTAATGTATAATTTTTTCAGGTGAAATTATACAAAAATCAAGACCCGTCTCATCTTTTTACTGATGACCCGGCCCTTGGGGGTTACTGGCCGCGAAGTTTTTTCTAAATTTTCAAGACCCGGCTCTTCTTTTTACTGATGACCCGACCCTTGGGGGTTACTGGTCATGATGTTTTTTCTAAATTTTCAAGACCTGGCTCATCTTTTTACTGATGACCCGGCCCTTGGGGGTTACTGGTCGCGAATTGTTTTCTAAATTTTCAAGACCCGGCTCATCTTTTTACTGATGACCCGGTCCTTGGGGGTTACTCGTTGCGAAGTTTTTTCTAAAATTTTCAAAGACCCGGCTCATCTTTTTACTGATGACCCGGCCCTTGGGGGTTAATGGGAATAATATAAATATAACAAAATTTACCTCATGTTTGTTGTTTAACATCTTCAGCAGGTTTTTCTCCATCTCATAGCTCGCCTCGAGGCGACTTGCAAAGCCAGAGTAGAGTTCCTTAAACTCCAAATTTGCATAGTCGGAAAGTTTCGCCTTCGAGAGCCCGGACTCGGGAACGGCTTGGGAGGAGGATGCTACATGTTTGGACAAAAATGTCACCGCCGGCTTAGAAAAGCTAGAGCCAGTAATAACTACAGCATCTGGGTCTTCTGTTGTCATCAATGGGCTCGGCGGCTTAGGGGCATCCATTGTTTCCTTCGGCGACTCAGGAAGATCCACTTGAGTCGCAGGCTCAGTCTGATCCGGATTGTCTTGACTCGGAGTTGATTCCTTCATGGATTCTGAAGTTGCGTCAGGAGTTGATCCACTGGTTTTCCTCTTCTTGGCTTGTGCCCTGAAAAAAGGGAATAAGCACGTTAAGGGATTGAAAAGCTCGTTATTCTCAAAAGTCAAGGCAAGGTTATCAAAAGACTTACCCCGGAACTCGAATCATTGGTGGAAGTGTCGACATCACTGAGTCGCTGGAAGTGGGAGGAGAGTTCTGCAAGAATTATACGTCAATAATACAGGCGGGTTACAAATGTGATCCAAAGAAACATGAATAATGGTTACTCATAAGAGTACCTCGCTTGGCTTTCTTTTGTTCGTTGCTGGTAAGCCAAATACCAGATCGCCGGAGTGACTTCGTGTTTTCTGGTTTGAGGCATGCTGTGCTTTCTTCAGTAGGAAATTTGGGTCCAAATAAGCATTTGGATGTGAGAAGGGAACTTTCCCACAAATTCGCCTGGCCGGCTTAGGTGGAGAAGGAGATGAATCGGAGGAAACATAAATTACCTCAACAGAGTCCTCTTGGCTTTCGTTATCTTCTTTCTATTTCAAGGGAAGGGAGAGATATAAATACAAAGGCTAACAGTAATAGGTGGCGAGTGAAAAGAGAACGAATTTTTACCTCCGAAAGTGCATCGCCGACTTGAGATTCGTCAACTTCGGATGGTTCAGCTGCAGCAGATTTGCCCTTACCCTTGGTTTTCTTTGAGGGCGGCTTGACATTTTTCACGGCTTGCTTTTTGGGCCTCCTGGACCAGAACTTATCGCCTTTCTGAAATGGCATATATTAAGAAACCACAATACAAATGAAGCATAAAGAATAAAGACCAAAGGCGGGTTAGGTTTGTTTACCTTGGGCGTCGGGTTAATTTTGCAGAAAGGCTTAAGGCCGATTTGGCCGCATTTTCCCGCAGGCTCGCCAGTCAGCTTTTTGATAATGGTAACAATATCCTTTTTCGTTAAAGCTATGCGGAAATAGCATTGAGGATGATCCAGGGTGCCATCAAAATCACACATCAGACCATCCCGGCGGCTCAAAGGGAGGATACGCCATTCAACCCAACAGCGGATTAGGTCGACCCCGGTAAGACCGTTGTTCGTCAAAGATCTTAATTCAGATAGTATTGGGATAAATTCCGATTCCTCCTTCTCGGTAAGCTTTTCTAGAAGCTTGAAGTTGGTCGGAACGCGAGTTGGCCTGTAACCCAGAAGCTTGTTCTCGCCAGCAGGAGACGTCTCTTGACAGTAAAACCAAGACTCGCCCCAGCCTTTGGGATGGCTGGGCATGGTGAGTGAGGGGAATGGGCTATCCCTGCGGCGCTGGACATTGACGCCACCAAGTTCCAAGCTGGGGCCATTGTGGAATTCCGTTTGGCGATTCAGATGAAAGAAATGCCAGAATAGAGGGACAGAAGGCTCGATCCGTAGATAAGCCTCACAGAGAACTTGGAATTGGCACAAATTACTTATGGAATGGGGTCCCAGATCCCGGAGACGGACGTTCATGAAAGTTAAGGTGTCCCAAAGAAACTTTGATCCGGGCGGCTTAAAACCCCGCTCGAGGTGTTCAACAAAAACGATTATTTCCCCTTCTTTGGGGTTAGGGAGATCTTCTCCGAACCCAGTGCGCTAGCCAATAACGTCCTGAGGATCCAAACTGCCCGTTTTCACATAATCGGCTAATATGGAGTCATCGACCTTGGTAGGAAGCCAGTCACTCTTGAAGACGGCGCCCATGCTACAAATAAGTAAAGTATGATATTACATGCCTTGGACACCTACTGTATGAGATGAAATCAGTTCATTTAACCCGCTGAGTACTTTGATAAGGAAGGGTTTTGACCCGCCAGATCAAAGGGCCGAGTTTGGTCACTATGGCGACTTATGGAAGTGTGGCTATTCCCAAGGACTACGTTCTAAAGACGGTAAGGGCGTTTCATTTGAAGTACCAGGAGATGAAGACTATGAACAACTTTTAGCAAACAGTAAATAAGGAACGGATCTACCAGACAGACGCGAAAACCTAGAGAAAATGACTGGTCGCGACAGTTTATTATTAGATGATGCCTTTCGCTTGGTGAAAACATTATTTTCAAAGATTCATGAGTACAGCGGATAAATGAAAGTATTCGGAACATTAGCTATCCTACTAACACTCGTGCTAATCGATTCAGAGCAGATAGCGTCTATATGCACGGAGCTTCAAGAATACGGCAATGGCGGAAGTTCAAGCGGAGAATAAATCTACTCCTAAAAAATAGGTGAAAGCCGTACCTGATGTTGTCGGGTGAGAAGAGCCGACGGTGATGGGGTTTGCTGGAGAAGCACGGGCGTCCCGTCGAGCGAAGAGGTTTTCCGACGGCGGCGAAGTTAGTGGTGAATGGCGAGGTGACCGACGGCGATACAGTCGACGATGACAATGGCGGATGTGTTGGTTGCGGCACGAGAATGGACGATGGTGAAAGCCCACAGGCGGCACCGAAGCTCCTCACGCGAAGGCTGAAAGCACGGTCGGTGACAGATTCCTCGGGGCGATGCATTTTTTCTCGTTGCGCCGGTGGGGAGGAAGGTGACAGGACTGGTAGGTGGAAAGCGCCAGTTCTGTCCCCCCGGCCTATTTATCAAGGCAGGTGCTGGAATCGAGGCGCCATGAGCGGGAACCGCCGGGGGATAAAAGATTCGCTATAAATGTGCGCCGAAAATTTCGGGATAACGATGCGCTAAGGATCCGTTGGAGTTGTGGCGGTCTTCCCGAAAAAAGAGGAATAAGAAAAGGCAAGTTAGTAATGATCTGGCGACTTAAAGGATTGTCATTGCCCGAGGGCGATGGCGGGTGTGCAATTTTTTGACAAATGAAGAGAAATAGGGGATGAATCACCTTCAATGGAGCAGAGGTATTGGCGTGAAGAAGAAAGGTTCAAGTCAATTTGGGGCCTAATGTTGGGGATGTAACCTGTGGATGACCCGCCCTAGTTGGGCCGGGTTATCCACTGGGCGACTCATCTAAGTGTTTAGTTGGGCCTCGTTTTGGCCGAATCAAGGTCGCACGACGAGTATGGCTCTTGTGGGTCTCCCAGCTTTGGAAGATGGCGATTTAGAGATCGCAATGGTCACGAGTTGTAGAAAGGAGGGAATCCATGTAAACCCTAGGGAATCGACCTGTATATAAAGGCAAGGCCCTGGGGGATAGAGGATAGGTTAGAAATCATCGAGTGCTAGGTTTAGGCGAGTTACGCCTTCCTTGTAATTGAATCCATATAAATACACACAAAAGCAGGACGTAGGCTATTACCTCCTCTCAAGGGGCCGAACCTGGGTAAATCGACGTGTCTCTCCCGCTTAACCCCTTTGAGTCGCCACCAAGGTGCGATGGCTCCAGTATTAAGTCCTTTCACGAGGACATCTGCCGTGAAAAAACCACGACACCTACTACCACCAGTCAGGGGATCGAGGCCACATCCGTGTCCTTATGGATCCCAGGGATCTCAGGCCAGAGTGTTTCCTGATCCGCAGGTTGAGCTTCCAGGCCATGGAGGTAATCTCTATGAGATGTTCTATGTGGATGCCTGAGTTGTGAGCGGAAGGATAGTATGGTAGTAGCCGTACGTTCATAGTCTTGGGTGACTTGTGAAGTATGCCTGTGATGTGAAATGAATTCCGGAGGCCTAGATAAATAATGTATAGGAAGCTTGTAAGCCTCTGATGAGTAGTTTCATAATTTCAATAGTTGCTCTTCGGTTAAGGTTGTACTGAACTATGTAAGGGTGTGTATGAACCGTGGTGTATATATAGCAGTTGCTTGTTACCATGTTGTTCGGATATTCATTTCTGCATTCCTTGTGTTCAATACATTCTTAATCCATAGCTAGTATTGATATGACATTGGTCTAAGCTGCGAGTTTGTTTGCCAGGATGGTGTTCACTATGTTGAACCGTGCCCCTGCTCATGAGCAAGGCGAGGGTAGTCAAGCGTCGCAGGAAGACCTGCCCCACCCGCCCTCTCTGGCGGAAGTTATGCTTGAGGCAGAGAGGAACAAAAGGGAGACCAACCGACTGTTGGAACGTATTGAGCAGAATACCGCTCGTCAGCCTAGGAATGTTGCAGTGTCCCTCAACGACTTTGTGAAGCTGAATCCTCCAAAGTTTCATCACTCCATCGACCCCCTTGATGCTGATGACTGGCTGTGCAGCATCTCACGCAAGATTCGCTCTGCGAATGTTTCTGAGGCCGACAAGTTGACCTTTGCGGCGTATTTCCTATAGGGACCTGCCAATCTATGGTGGGAGAACTTTGAAGCGATGCGTCCTGCTGAACCAGCAGCCACATGGGCAGACTTCAGTGCAGTCTTCCGTGTGCACCTTATTCCATAGGGCCTCATGGACAGAAAGAGGAGTTATGTGCTTTCACCCAGGGCAAGTTGAACGTGGATGCCTATAGCCGCGAGTCCGGTAACCTCGCCTGCTATGCAACAGAGGAGGTGTCTACTGACGCCAAGAAGCAAGCAAGATTCCGTAAGGGTCTGAGCCCTGAGCTTCGTCGT
Organism: Hordeum vulgare subsp. vulgare; assembly: GCF_904849725.1. NCBI lineage: Eukaryota > Viridiplantae > Streptophyta > Magnoliopsida > Poales > Poaceae > Hordeum > Hordeum vulgare. The sequence continues at coordinate 291,415,581 of NC_058520.1, read as the reverse complement.
GTTCTACGCCTCCACGAGTGCGCAAGCTTTCAAGCCCTGGTCAACAAGGCGATCAGTGCCGAGACTGGTCATACCAACATTGAAGCCACAAGGAAGCACTCCCGTGACTTTGGCTCGTCATCTGGTTCCGCGTTTCCAAAACGCAGGCTGTGGGTTCCGAATAGTTCTCTGCTGCCAAGATACACTCCGAGGCCAACCTACGTGGCGCCTCAAACGAATCAGACCAACCCTCCAGCAAAAACTTATGGTGGTCCAGCTAGCAATGCTGCAGCACGTGCCAACCATGTGATATGCTACAAGTGTGGATAACCAGGGCACTATTCCCGTGAGTTTCCTCAAAATGTGGGTGCCAAGCAACCCGGAAAGTCCGTCAGGCAAGGCAAGTCGGGCAAATCTTACTATGTGAAGCCAACTCCTGTACGTGGCCGTGTGAACTATGTCTCAACAGAAGAAGCTGCAGAGGATCCCGACGTCATACTGGGTACGCTTCTTGTTAATCATCACCCAGCGTCTGTTCTCTTTGACACTGGGTCTTCTCATTCCTTCATTTCAGAAAGTTATGCGCAGTTGCATAACATGTCTTTTTGTGATATGCCAATTCCATTGGTTGTCCAAACTCCTGGTAGTAAATGGCAAACCTCTAGGATAACCTATCATAATGAAATTCTAGTAGACAGGCTAGTTTTTCTAGCCTCATTGATAGCCTTGAAATCCTCGGATATCAATATCATCTTGGGTATGTACTGGATGTCAGCTCACTATACGAAGATTGATACTCATTCTAGAAATGTTCAGCTTACCCATCCCTTGGGTGAGATAGTCAATGTCTCTACTCGAGTTGCCAAATGCCAACCCTATTCCCTCAATGCCAACCCTCTTCCGGAACTTGAAGACATTCCGGTAGTCCGTGACTTCCCGGATGTTTTTCCAGAGGAACTGCTAGGAATTCCACCTGACAGAGATGTAGAGTTCGTGATAGATCTTGTTCCGGGAACTGTCCCAATAGCCAGAAGACCATATAAGATGGCACCCCTGGAGCTAGCCAAACTTAAGAAGCAACTAGATGAGGCCTTGAATAAAGGTTTCATTCGTCCTAGATCTTCTCCTTGGGCTTGCCCCGTCCTATTCATCAATAAGAAAGACGGAACGGATCGGATGGTTGTAGATTACCGACCAGTTAATCTGGTCACCATAAAGAACAAGTATCCGCTCCCCAGGATCAACGATCTGTACGATCAGCTCGCTGGATCCTCAGTCTTCCCCAAAATGGATTTTAGGTTGGGATACCATCAAATCAAGATCAAGAACGGGGACATTCCAAAAACGGCCTTTATTACTCGTTATGGCCAATACGAGTACACCGTCATGTCCTTCGGTTTAACCAATGCCCCAGCCACCTTCTGTCGTCTGATGAATTCAATCTTCATGGAGTATTCGGATAAATTTGTCGTGGTATACCTCGATGATATTCTCATCTACTTGAAGAACGAACAAGAACATGCCGAGCATCTAAGGCTGGTATTGATGAAACTTCGAGAGCATCGCCTTTATGCCAAATTTTCAAAATGTGAATTTTGGTTACCAGAAGTGACCTATCTAGGTCACGTAATCTCTGGTAAGGGTATTGCTGTCAATCCCGAGAGGGTTCAAGCTGTCCTTGATTGGACTCAACCAGAATCGGTTAAGCAAGTTAGGAGTTTTCTAGGTCTAGCGAGCTATTGTCGCCGCTTTGTCGAGAATTTCTCCAAGGTTGCAAAGCCTCTAACTTCACTCCTCAAGAAGGATAAAAAGTTCGAGTGGACACCACAGTGTGACCATAGATTTCAGGAACTGAAAAAACGCCTGACTTCCGCACCTGTGTTGCTACCACCAGATTTTTCTAAGGACTTTGTTATCTATTGCGACGCCTCGCGACAAGGATTAGGTTGCATTCTCATGCAAGATCGTCATGTGATCACATACGCATCTCGACAGTTGCATCCACATGAGGATAATTATCCCACACATGACCTTGAGCTTGCAGCTGTGGTCCATGCACTAAAGACTTGGCGACATTACCTTCTGGGTAATCGTTGCGAAATATTCACTGATCACCAAAGTATGAAATATATCTTCACCCAGCCGGATTTGAATCTCACGCAAAGACGGTGGGTTGAGTTGATCTCGGATTACGACTTAGGGATAGCTTACACCCCGGGGAAGGCCAATGTTATGGCCGATGCACTAAGTCGTAAATCTTATTGTAACAATTTGATGCTGCAACAAGCTCAACCACATCTCTATGAGGACTTTCGGAAGTTGAATCTTCATATTGTTCCTCAAGGATTCCTTTCTACCCTGGTGGCGAAGCCTACCCTTAAGGATCAAATTATAGCTGGCCAGAAGCGTGACAAGGGTATATCACGGATCAAGGAGAATATTATTAGCGGAAACGCTAAAGAATTTTCCATGAATGATCAAGGTGTTGTGTTCTCCCAGAATCGTCTAGTGGTTCCTAAGAACCTACATCTAAGGCAGTTAATCCTTGAGGAGGCTCATGATTCTCCTCTCACCATTCATCCCGGTAGTACTAAGATGTATCAGGACCTACGCCAGAGGTTCTGGTGGACTAGGATGAAGAGAGAAATTGCTGAGTTCGTTGCTAACTGCGACGTTTGTCGTCGAGTTAAGGCAGAACATCAAAGGCCTGATGGCACCCTGCAACCTTTAGCTATTCCTGAATGGAAATGGGATAAAGTTAGTGTGGATTTCATTACCGGTTTTCCCAAGACCAAGAAAGGAAATAATGCTATCTTTGTGGTCATTGACCGCCTTTCCAAAGTAGCTCATTTTCTTCCTGTTCGTGAGAGTATAACGGCTAGCCAGCTAGCGGAGTTATATATCTCTCGAATAGTGTCTCTTCATGGTGTTCCCCTGGAGATTAACTCGGACCGTGGGAGTATCTTTACTTCTCGCTTCTGGGAAAGTTCAGAATGCCATGGGGACTCACTTATCTTTGAGCACTGCTTTCCATCCCCAATCAAGTGGTCAAATAGAAAGAGTGAATCAAATCCTAGAAGATATGCTCCGAGCCTGTGTTATATCATTCGGTATGAATTCGGAGAAGTGCCTTCCATTCGCCGAATTCACTTATAATAATAGTTATCAATCAAGCTTGGGCAAAGCTCCTTTTGAAGTTCTCAATGGACGAAGATGTCGAACACCTCTTAATTGGTTAGAAACCGGAGAGAGGCAACTCTTTGGCCCAGATATGATCCAGGATGCAGAAGAGCAGGTTCGCATTATTCGTGAAAAGTTGAAAACAGCCCAGTCTCGTCAAAAGAGCCAATATGATCGTCATCAAAAGAGCCAATATGATCGTCATCAAAAGAGGCCAGTGTTGGATGAGGTCGAGCCTGGGGATCATCCTAGTGCTCTCAGCAACTGTTTCCGAGCACCACAGCACGAGCTAGCGTGTCTCCGGCGAAGTTCTGCCGCGGATCTGGTGGTCGCCGGTCAGGCTCCGACGGGGGACCATGTGGCCGGCTTAACCCCAGTAGCTTAGCCCTAATCGCTCGCTGACAGTGGGCCCAAGGCCAAGTCAAACCAACTTAGGGGCTGGTCAGCGCGGGATTAGCCCCTGAGACGCTGACCAGTGGGTCCCCCCTGTCAGGTTTGACCTGATCAGGTCAGTTGACGTGCTGACGCCATGATGATGTAGTGATGACGCAATAAGTGAATTTCTGATTTAAAAGAATTCCAGAAAAATGCCAAAACTTGTAAAATTCATAGAAATTAATCTGTAACTCCAATGAAAATAATTTATATACGAAAAAGTATCAGAAAAATTCAAGGAATCTGAATAAGTCATTTTCAAACATGTTTGAAAATGTTACTGAAGCCAAACATGTAGATTAATGAATAAGTTAATTCTTATAAATACTTTGGAGATGGAATTTGGAAAATAATTAAATTTCACTACAAATGATATGATCAAACACTGTCAAAATCACAAACCAGCAACCTAACATGTCATTCCATGCATGATAAAAGCAAGTTGATCTGAGCATCAGGTCGAATCAATTAAAATGGTATCCGAGAATACGTCGTTTGAAGTGATATTTGAATTTGATTCAAATCAACTCCAAACATAATACATGTTAGCTATAATAGTATACCACCTTGCATCCTCATGCCATGCTCATGCATTATCTTGTTGCACATGATTGTTATTGATTGTTGTCACTTCTTTCGGTAGGCTCCGCTCCCCCGGATTGCACCAATCCGTCTGACGGATATTGTCACTCCTCTGAGCAACAAGGCAAGCAACCATTTTGATCATCCCGATAAATCCCATGTTCTCGCTCCTGCACTTACTTATTGCATTAGGATCAAATGTTTCTAATGCTTTTGCCATGTTAGTTGAACCCACTTCCTTTGCATGACCTATCCTTGTCACAGTAAATAGCTGAACCTTGCAACCTTGCATACCTGGTAGTTGCTTGAGCCATGATGTGTCTTATCCTGCTATGCATGCTATGCTTAGAGTTGTGTATGGTTCTGTCATCTGGGAGATGAACGGAATTGTGAGAATGTGTTCGGTAAGCAAAGGTTGTGTGCCGAACCTGATTTGGTAAAGGTACCGGTGAAAGGCTGTGTAGGAGTACATGGCGGGTTGTTTCATTGGAACCGTCCTTAGGAACTGAGTTCCGTGTATGTAATCCAAGACGAGATACTACCACATGCTGGGCCCTGAAATATGACTCCGCTCGACTTATTAATCGCTTAGTACTCGGTCCAGGAGTTGCAAGTAGTTTCTGGTGTTTATAATCATGCTGGAGGCCGTGCATGGTGCTGACCTGAGAGGTGGGCTATGATGCGGTAGGCACTGGCACGATGTACCAAGTGGCACCCGGATAGTGGGCTTGGGAACCCTGCGCACATCGTTTGGGGCCGTGGAGGAAACCTCGGCCGGACTTCCGTGCGGGTTACCCTCAGATAGGCGAGAGACCTGTACTAGGTACTAATGTGGTTAACGGTCGTGGCCGACTCCCTCGCTGGGCTTCCGCTTGAAGGTTGCCGAGGTGCATGACGTGCACATGGCGATAAGTGGCGAGAGCGTGTGTGACGAAGTACACCCCTGCAGGGTTATGATCTATTCGAATAGCCGCGTCCGCGGATATGGACTACTTGGAGACATATGTTGTTCATACATAACTTCAATGGCTACTCATAAAATTGTCAAGATAAGCGTGAGTGTCGTGGACGGCATTTCCGTATGGAGACGGAATGATTCCAGGATGGAGTATTGTTGTGGTGTTAGTGGACTCATGTGCGAGAAATCAAGTTGTCAAAATTATTTAAAAATGCAAGTTGTCTAGCCACGAGTCAAATGCTGGCTTTCCGCATGAAACCCCACAATACCTTCTAGTTTTACCTGTCTGTACTCAGACAGTTTTAAACACTTCCGCCGGCTTGTAACTGAATGACTGCTATTATGGGTCGTGAGACCCTTACTGTGTAATATTATGTGTGTGGCTCTTCCGAGCCTCTTAAATAAAGCTTGTATGTTTATGGTTATGTTGTGATGCCATCGATGTATCTATACATATCGGTATGCCATACGTCCGTGTGTCGTACTTGGTATGTGCGGGGTTCGATTACCTAGCCATAAACTTTAGTAGCACTCCTTACAAGTAAATGCCCCTTTGTGATCCAACGAGCCATGGTAGCTCGCTACTGCTCGGGACACATTGGTTGACCGGCGTGTGTCCTTCTTAGTTGCTGTGTCTATCCCCTTTGGGGAAATGTCACGCGATGTAATGGAGTCCTTGTAGCTTGCTACGACTCGTCTACATTCGCTGGTGACCGACACCTGCTTTGCTGGGTCATGTATGCCTGTCCTTGTGCGGTACTGCCACTTTGGTTTATGACTAGACATGTCGATCCGGGTTCTTTGTCATTGGAATGCTAGCCACACAATTGCATGCGTGAGTCAAAAGGCGCAAAGGGTCCCGGCTAAGGGAAGCCTGCAGCCGTGGGGTTAACCGTGCGTGAGACCGCAAAGGGATGCGATGTGTTACAGGCTGGATTCCTATGGCTTAGGATCGGGGTCCCGATAGTTGGATCTCCTCAGATATGAAGAGTTGCATAGAATTGAAGAATGAGCTCACTATTCCAATCACAGATATGCGAGCACATTGGGAGGAGTCCATCTTCAAAAAGGACGTTGAGGACTGGAGCAAAGCATCTAATTTCTACAAGCTCAACGTGAGGAATGTGTCTGTGCTGGAAAATCTTGTTTCTTCCACACAACACAGAGGCATAGTAGTTGAGTTGTGTCCTTGTCCAAAACTTCAGATGCCTGATGTGAGGCCTGTCATAGGTATTTTCTCCGACGAAGAACATGTGTTCTTAAAAGAAGGACTCCCTTTGAAACTGTGGCCGCTTGGAGAACGACTGGCGCTGCATTGGCTGAAGATTTTGCGGCTTGACTTGAGGAGAGACAACTATTGCAGATTCTGGGTTGAGGACGACAAAGGCATTTTCTGGATCTGGTGCATTGTCCTCAGCATGGTCCTCAGGGTGAGGATTTTCATCAGCTTGTGCTTCAGGCTGAGGATCATGGTCGGGTTGGGGAATGTCGTCAACCAGAGCTTCCTGTTGGGGGTTTTGCTCTGGAGGAGCAATTAGTTCATCTTGAGCTTCAGCTTGAGGGTTTTTCTTAGGAGGAAAAGTTGGGTTAGCCTGAGCCTCGGGGTGAGGATTTTGATGAGGGTTATGACTTTCATCAAGCTGAGGATTTTCACGTTGTTCTTCCTCAGCTTGAGGAGCTTGCTTGGTGGAGGAGCCAGATTCATCAGCTGGTGCAGCTGATCCTTGTGCAGTTTCTTCAGGAGGAATGAAGGAATGAGGACTGTCATCAATGCGAATTTCCTCATTAGTATGTTCCTCAGATTCAGCATTCTTCATTTCCTCAGCTGCCCCTTGCTCCTTGTCTTTGCTTGCGAAGGGGATCATCTCATATGATGGAGCGCTGTTGACAGGCACAAGATCCGGAGGTGCATTTTCTTCAAGTGCTTTGAGGCGCTTGGCCTCAGTGGATTCTTCTGCTCATGAAGTTTTTCTTTTCTTGGCTTCCTTTTCAGCAGCCCTAGTCTTTTTCACGTCTAATGCAAACGGAGTCATTTTCTTCATCTTTGAAGCTTTTGGTGAAGGTGGATTCTCATCTGAGACAATTTCATCAGCTAGAGAAGAGGCATCAGTTGGCTTAGAAGCACCAGCTGGAGCAGAGTCATCAGCTGGCTTAGAAGCAGCAGCTGGAGCAGGGTCAATCTCACCAGCTGTAGCTGAGTTGTCAGCTGGATTTTCCTTGGTAATTTCCTCAATAGTCGGTTCATCAGCACGGCTTTCTTGAGGGATTTCCTCAGCATGAGCAGTTTCATGAGCTGGTTCTTCAATCAGAGGCTGAGGAGTTGGCACTGGAGGGGCAGCCTTCTTGTTGTAATCATCAACTGCGTCAGTGGCAAATTTGATGAAGTTGTTTTTGATACTTTGACGATCATAAATCTTAGAGTACTTGTAATGCCCCAAGTGTAGGACTTTCCCTTCTTGTAACCTTCCATGTGGGGCCACCTTGTCAGAGATTGTGATGATATCATTTTGTGCCATGATTTCATGTGTGTTCCCTAGTGCTTACTTCCCTTGCATGCATGCCATACATATCATTCCTTGCCATACTTATGATTGCATGCCATGATCATGTTGCATTTGATTTTACTAGGAGTAGTGTTGTGGTGTTGAGAGTGCATGTGATCTTGCTAGGGTTAAGTGGTGGTTTTGCACTACCTTGTGATGCATGTGATAATGGGGTGTGTGATGTAGGAGTGAGTGCTAGTCATTTTAAGCTCTTGCCTTTTAAACTCCTTTTCCCTCCTTTTTTTTATTCATGTCAAAATTCCTTCTTCCCAAAAATGATTCTAAAATGTCTGGTGGTTAGATAAAAATCTGCTTATGAGGGGGTGCAATTTTTCTGGTTTGTTCTTTGATTTTTAGAGGTGCAAATAAACTCAAAACAGTAGGGTAATTACTGTTTTGCATTTATTTCAAATATCTCCAAATATTGTTTTCCTATTTTTTTCTATTGGGCCATAATTCCTCATAACCAGCAGGATTTTCCTTTTAATTTTTAACCCAGTAGTTTTTGGGTAATATTTTCTTCCCTGGGTGCATTTTTTTCCCTGTTGATCTATTTGGTTAAACCTCCTGTGTGTTATTTCTTTCCCTGGCCCATTAAGCCTTCCTCCCGTGCTGGCCCAGTAGGTCTCCACCCCTGGCGACAGAGCCCGCTAGCGAGCGTTTTCTTCTTCCTCCCGACGTCACTCTTGTACGACCTACGCTCCACCTCTCGATCGCTCTCTCCTTGATCCAGCGGCTCGAGCTCGCCTCCCAAGACGTTAAAAAGGAGACTGGGGCCTCCTCCTCCGCCCTAGGGTTCCCTCTCCGTTCCCCCCACCGCCGCTAGTGTCCTCCTTCCCTCGTTCTTCCCTGGTAGCTTCTGAGAGGTAGCAGAGAGAGAGAGAGAGTGCAGCGCCTCCTCCGTCAACCCGCCGTTCCGTCGTCTCCGGCACCGGCCGCCATGTCCGGGGGCTCGGGGCGGCTCCCCGCGTCCCATTCCCGGTGTTAGGACCCCGAGGAGCGACCCCCCCCCCCCCCCCGTCGGGCTCGTCCTCGTCAACGGGGCGAACCGGGAGTCTCCTTCCCTGCTTCGGTCTACGTCGGAGGAGCTTCTTCGGCGTCCTCCTCCCCGATTCGGCGCTCCTCCTCCCCGTTCGGCGCCCCATCTTCTCCCAAGGTGAGGCCGCGTCCTCCCCCGTCCTTCCTCCGCCGCGGATCGGCTCGGTCCCATCGGGCGCATGCTTCCTCTATTCGTTAGCAGCAGCATGTTAGAGGAGCAGTAGTAGCGGCTGTTCTGTGCCAAGCTCGTGCGTGCGTTGTCGAGAGGAGAGGCGAGGCATAGTGGTGTAGCAGGGTGTTGGTAGCAGATCGACGCGTAGCCTAGCAGCGCAGCAGGTTCCGCAGGGTGGCGCGCCGGAGCTCTCTGTCGCCGGTGCGGCCTCAGCAGCGGCACCAGTAGGTAGCGCCGGTGCAGTTCAAGGCAGCCAAGGGGGGCCTTTTCCCGTGCTCAGGGCGGGAATGGGACCCCTGGGGATCCCGCATTCCCCGCCGATAGCCCCCCCTGCCGGTGGTAGCCGGGAGTGGCGCCGCCAGCTCCCTCGGGTACGGCCGCCGGCGGAGCTCTCCTCTGCAGTGGAGAGTGTCTTTGTGGTTTTTCTTCCTGTTATAACCAGTCTTCGATCCGTAGCCCATTGGTAGTGTTGTGCTGGCTTATACTAGCGCCTGTAGGAGGGCGTGGGTTCGAGTCCCCCCTCGGCGCCTTTTGGTTCTTTTGTTTTTGATTTATTCCTACAGGTAGCTTACCTTGCCAATTGCTCTTCTCCTGTCAACAACTAGTGCCGCTGCGCAGTGGCGTGTTGCTGTTGCTGGACACCAGGGGTCTGGGTTCGAATCCCAGCAGCCCCTGTGTCTATTTTTTTTGCTTTCTTTTCTTTTTTCTGCCTACTTATTTTCTGTTTTCCCAACTCCTATACAAAGTGGCTTGTTAGTTTTGTTAATTCTACTGTTTAGCTATCTCTTTTACAAAGTGGAGTGGTATTTTGTTCCTGCTAATATAATTAGGGTAGACTTAGTTATGTGTGTGTGTTGCACACAAGTGTTGTTATGTGATGCTAACCTTGAGATGCCTATGATGATTACATCTAGTGGTGTGAAGAACACTTGGTAGGGGTGTGTGCTTGTGATGTGCTTTTCTTGTGAGAGATGTTTTTAAGGGGTGATAGAGGCACTAGCTATACATGGTTGGTCACATCTTTTGAGCTTGAGAGGGTCAAAGTTGATCTTGTAGTTTTATTTGTTTGCATAGATTTAGTGGGGTGTGGGTGCCGCCCCCTCACCACATGTCTTGGTGTGATGTGAAGTTCTAGGTGACTTTCTATGTTAGCATGTGTAGGTGTGGTTTCCTAGTTTAGCTAGGGTAGATTGTTGTGGGGGTTGCACCTTGAGTAAGACATGATTCCTAGGAAGATCCTAGTAATGCATCTGAGAGTGTGTACCATCACATGCCCATATGTGGGGGGTGCATACTCTCTTGATGGCCTAGGGTTCCATTGTGATGTGTTTGATCTAATAATATTGTGATATGGGTGTGGGTGTTGTTGATGTGCATGACACAAACATGGGGTTCAAACCCCCATGTCACTTTGTCATTGTGCACATAAGATTCACCTATGTATTTGTCATCTTAGAAGCATACCTTGTCGAATTGCGTTTGCACTTTGTTGAAAGTTTGGCCTTTGTTTCCATGGTATAGATGGAGCCCAAGGGCATGAATTTTGTGTGTTAGTAGTAGGGGTTTGTGCTCAACACCATAGTGGTGTCAATCACCTCTTGGTGACATGTGTGTGCAAACTATGCCTAGACAAAGTGGGCATGTGGCTGGAAAATTCCAGATATTTGAACTCTGAAAATTTCACTAAGTCTGGAATGCTGAAAACATTTTGTTCCCCTGTAGATAAGGTTGTGCTGGTCATTCTGTTGAGAACTGGACTTAGTTCAGTGCTAGTGTTGTGAACCTGGGATGCTTGGGAAGATTCCTGTCAATTTTCAAGTCATTTTGAGTCCAGTAGCTTGTGTTTTGGTTGCTGTCAAAAAGCTTCAGAACAGAAACAGAAACTCAGGTGCAGGAATTTTCACTAAGTCCCTGAGAACTGATGGTTTTGGGAAAGTTTGTGGCCTTGTATCTTCTAGAGTTTAATTCCTTTTGCTGTGATTCTAGGTGGAGCTTGTAGTGTTCTTGGTTGGAAACAGCCACATATATTATTTGTCATATTTGAAGACCTGTAGCTATGTTGCATGTGGCTCACAAACAGCTAAGATGCAGAAACTGGCAGATTGCGTAGTTTTGCCATTTTGTTCAAAGTTTGTGTTTAATTGTTGTTGGGGTGTTCTACCTTGCTCCATTTCATTCATGTTGGGTTAATATATGTCTTGGCAACCTGGGAACACCAGATTTGTGCCAATTGTGTGTGTGGTGATGAATCTTTCACGTAGGGCTTCATATCGTGTTTCGTTGATTCCCGTTGATCCGTAGCTCCGTTTGCAAAGTTCTTTACATGGTTTTGCACCATTTTTACGAGATGAATTTGTTCATATCATTCCCATGCATGTCCAAATAGTTTAGTGCAAAGTTCTGTCTAGGAACTTGTCGTAGTTTATCTTGCTTGTGCTAGTGTTAGGAATCGTGGTGCATGCTCAACTTTCATCTCATGCATCATGTGATTGTTGCATTTTGTGGTGCTTCTGTTCATTGGCGGTTATTCTTGTGTTGGGTAGCACCAGGAGCGGAGACCGATTACATGGAGTCAGGAGAGTACGTGCAGGACGATCCAGAACCATTCCAAGCTGAGGATATCACAGGCAAGATGACATGACCTTGATCCCATATCTAGACTTGTTATGTTAGTTTCGATTCCACTCATATTGCTCGCTGCCTACCACTAAAAATATATTGCCTCTTCATATGCCATGAGCCTAAACACCTTACTCTTTCCTAGCAAACTTGCATGGCTAGGTAGGCTTGCTCAGCTACTAATGTTAGCATTGTTAGTTGCAGGTGTTTATAACTCAGGAGTTGACATGAGCTTGATATCATTATATTAATTTCTGTTATTTAATTAATGTATCTATATATTTGGTAAATGACGGGAGGCCTAGCCTTTTGCCGGGTGTCTTGTTCCGTTATTGCCGCCTTAGTTACCGGTTACCGGTGTTTGATTCCATAATGATCGCTCCTAACACGTTCGGGGTTGTTATGGGGACCCCCTTGATAAATCGCGTAGTGTTAAGGCTTGTCCGGAAGGACCCAACATTGGTACTATTTGCTAATCACTTAATAATAAACTGCATAGGGAATAGCTACCCCGAGGATTCTAATCAACAATCCGGGCCAGTGCTCCTCATGAGTGTTGGTCCAAACTGGTCTGCCTGCGGGGCCACCACAAGGAAACTTGAGGTTTGGCACCTGTAGCTAGTTCCATCCGGCGTGTCCTGAGACTGAGATACGCGGCTCTTATCGGGGTCGTCGACACGTCGGGAGGTCCTGCTAGTCTTGTCTTGCCTTAGCGGTATATCTTGCGTATAGGAATCCCGGTGAAGCTTTGGTTTTCCCCAGAGTTGAGGTTTTCTTCTAAGGAATCCGACGAGGTCACGAGATTCGTGGTAGAGGATGCCTTTGCGGCCTGTGTTCGTTTGTGATGGACTAGTTGGAGCACCCCTGCAGGGTTTAATCTTTCGGAAAGCCGTGCCCGCGGTTATGTGGCTACTTGGAATATTTTGCTAACATCCGGTATTAGAAAACTTAAACATAAACTAATAAAATATGCCAACTGTGTGCGTAACCGTGACTGTCCCTTCGAAGATCTCTCTTCGACCGGGAACACGGTGGGGTTATGATTGCCGTAGGTAGGTGTTCAGGATCACTTTCTGATCAAGTATTCCCGATCGTTAGCGTAGACCACTATCACTTCCTTCTCGCGTAAGTTAGCCACTTATTCAGTCATAGGATGCAGCAGCCTGAAACACTTCACCCCTTCCTTACCCGATAACATGACTATTTCTGGCACCAAGGTCTTAGATTGCTGAGTCCCCGTGGCTCACAGATTCCTCCGAAACTCCCAGCAGGTACAGGTACCCCAGAGACCGATGATCCCGATGGCACCCAACTGGCGTGGCAGTATGATGAGGAGACAGATCGCCTTTACGTGAACTATCCAGAGGACTGAGTCGTGGTCGTGATCGTGGGCCTGCAGCGGGTAGCATAGCATTTCCCTTGTTTTGTAGTCCTTACCGGAACTACCTTGTTTGTATCTGCGTTGTACTCTGTATTATTAATAAGAAGACAGTTGAGTCCTAGATTGTCTACTATATTTATTATTATGTGCTATGTTTACTTGCTTGCAAAACACTTAGATGCGCTTCTTTCCTATTCGGGGGCCTCGACCCCCAGATCGGAAAGGACCGCATCTTGGTCGTTACAAGTTGGTAATCAGAGCCTTACGACCATAGGAGCCTTTGTGTGATCGTATTTGGCCGAGTCGAGTCTAGTAAATGTTTTGAGTCTTAGTTATATCGGAGAGTAGGTTTCATTTTTCTCCTCTTCCTTGCTCTGATGAGGCTTCCGTCTTAGGAAATCTTTAACTCTACTCCTTTTCTCGCTCAAAAAGTTTTTTAGGATCATGCGGGTGTTTGCGAAATCTATATGATTTCGATGTGACGGAATCGTGTGCTGGTGCCTCCTATCGGCTCTAAGTATCAGGGGAGTCGAGCTCCAGGGATTATCGCGCACATCGCCATCATTTAGATTTCTGAGTACCTAAGAACGGAGGGTGTTCGTTATTGCTTCAATACGGGTAGTGGTGAGATAACCCCGACGTCCCCAGTACTGGTGTAGATTGTTCGGGGGTACTACCACACTTGGTATCGGGTGATCACGAGGATCTGTGGTAGACGAAGGTCTGAGATGCTGGTCGTGTGTTGAAGGGTGTGATACAGGTGACGGGTTAGTTTAGGAGTTGTGTGAAATACGCCTTGTATCCGGGTGCCTGATTGCATGACCAGTTATTTCGGGAATTCATAGGTGGGATATCTGGTAGTATCTTATAGGGCTATCTTCCTACAGACGCTTGATTGAGGTTTGGAAAATCTTGATCATACGTTTGTCGCGAGCAGTACTAGCTCACACTTGTTTGCTGTGGCCTTATCGGAATTTTGTCGTCTGTGACTTTGAGAATGCACTATTGCTATGTTTTTCGAGTGCAATGCTAAGTTCTATTCAGATATTCTCTCTTTTGATTCAGCTTATCTTCTAATATTCCGTGGACTAATATGTTGTCCGTCTTCAGGATGGCTCCACCAACTCGTCAGACCCCAGCGCGTGAGGATATGCCGCCTCCACCTCCTCCTCCGCCACCGCCTCCTCCTGCACAGGCCTGGCAGGTGATGATGGCAGCTACCAATGCAAATACTCAGATGTTGTTGCAGTTGATCTAGGAGAGAGCCAATCATCAGCAAGGCAATTTCCAGCAGGGTGGCAATCACTTCGCTAGTCTGAGTCAGTTCCTGTCAAACCAGCCTAGGACATTCACTTCTTGCGACGAGTCGTTTGATGCGGAAGATTGGATCCGTGATATGAACAAGCATTTCGAGTGTAGCAATGTCCGTCCAGAGGATTATGTCAAGTTTGCAACATTCCAGTTGAAGGGGCAGGCTTCTATTTGGTGGCAGCAGCTTAAGGACTCCAGAGGTGGCAGGGTGATGTCTTGGGACGAGTTCTGTCGTGACTTCAGGTCCCACTACATTCCTTCCAGTTTTGTTGAGGAGATGCGTGAGAAGTTCAGGCGCTTGAAGCAGGGCAGCAATTCTGTGTACAAGTACAATGTTGAGTTCCACGAGCTGGCCCGTTACGTATTGCAGGATGTTCCGGATCAGAAGAGCAAGATATACCAGTTCAGGGTGGCTTGAAGGAGGATTTGCAGTTAGCACTCGCTTTGCACGACCCTGAGGAGTTTGACAAATTCTATAACTTAGCTCTCAAAGCAGAGGCAGCCTTGCTCAGGGTGGAGAACTCCAAGAAACGTTTCAGAGATTCCAGCTCTTCCTCGACTCAGGTGGTTCAGAAGCAACAGAGGTTTTGGGTTTCTCCTCCCCCTTCTCCTCGGCACTCTCAGCAGCCGAAGCACTCAGGTGGACGTGGTTCTTCCCGCCCACCCAACCCTGGATTCCAGCAGAGATATCAGCATCAGAAGCAAGGGCCTCCTCAGATTCAGTTCCGACAGCCAGCAGAGGTCACTTGTCACAAATGTGGGCAGAAGGGTCACTATGCCAACAAATGCACTTCTCAGCTCCATCTGCCACCTCCTCCTCCAGGCAAACCTCCTAGCAATGCTCTTGTGAAGTTCAACCCCAGATCAGCTCGAGTCAACATGGTGAATGCAGCTGAGGCAGAAAATTCATCGGATGTGATCATGGGTAATCTCTCAGTCAATGGTATTCCTGCTAAAGTCTTGTTTGATTCTGGTGCTTCGCAATCCTTCATGTCTTACCCCTTTGCATTTGATAATAATTTTGTGACCGAGGTCCTTCCCAAGCCATTGCAAGCTGTGTCTCCCGGTATGCGGATGAGCTCTCAGTTGTTCATCCCACACGTTTCTGTCAAGATGGACAATTATGCTTTTTTGGCGTCTCCTATTGTCTTGGGCAAGTCCGACATTGATTTGATCCTTGGTATGGACTGGTTGGCCATGAACAAAGCATCAATTGATTGTGCAGCTAAAGAAGTGAAGCTGACCCACTCTTCGGAGGATGTGATTATATTCGCGGCGCGCGATGAAACAATCCGCTTGTTATCCTTGAATGAAAAGGGTGAGATCAATCCCATTGAGCAAGTTCCAGTAGTCTGCGAATATCAGGACGTCTTTCCTGAAGAGTTGCCAGGGATGCCTCCGCACCGTGAAGTGGAGTTCGTCATTGAGCTTGAGCCGGGCACAGAGCCAGTGTGCAAGCGGCCGTACAAGCTGGGTCCAGAAGAGTTGAAGGAACTCAAGAGACAACTCGATGAGCAGGAGCGTTTGGGTTTGATCAGAACAAGCTCGTCTCCGTGGGGATGTGGTGTTCTGTTTGTCAAGAAGAAGGATGGCACGGAACGACTGTGTGTCGATTACCGCCCATTGAACAAGAAGACAATCAAGAACAAATATCCGCTTCCGAACATAAATGAGTTGTTCGAGCAGCTGAAAGGTGCTAAAGTATTCTCCAAGCTTGATCTCAGAATGGGCTATCATCAGATTCGCATTCGTGAGGAAGACATTCCAAAGACGGCATTCAGGACCAGTTTTGGCTCATATGAGTATACGGTCATGTCTTTTGGTCTGGCTAATGCTCCTCCGACTTTTTGCCGATTGATGAACTATATTTTCTCGCCATTCAAGAATGAGTTTGTCTTGCTTTATCTCGATGACATTCTGGTCTTTTCTGAGGATGAGGAAGAACATGAGAAACATCTCAGGTTGGTGCTTGATAAACTGAGAGAATACAAGTTGTATGCCAAGTTTTCCAAGTGCGAGTTCTGGCTGAAAGAAGTGGTGTATCTTGGGCATATTATCTCTGCCGAGGGCATTAAGGTTGACCCGTCCAAGGTTCAAGCCATTGTTGAATGGGAACCTCCGTAGAATGTGAAGCAGCTTCGAAGCTTTCTCGGTCTTGCCGGATATTGCAGAAGATTCGTTGAGAACTTCTCCAAAATCGCCAAGCCGCTCTCTAGTCTTCTTCAGAAGGGTGTCAAGTATGTGTGGTCTCCAGAGTGTCAACTGGCTTTTGATACACTCAAAGAGAAGCTTACCTCCACTCCGGTATTGGCTCCTCCGGATGATTCCAAGCCGTACCAGATCTTTTGCGATGCTTCTCTTCAGGGTTTTGGTGCAGTCTTGATGCAAGATAGGAAGGTGGTTGCTTATACCTCCAGGCAGCTGAAGCCTGCGGAGAAGAACTATCATGTGTACGATCTCGAGCTAGCGGCTGTTGTGCACGCCTTGATGACTTGGAGACATCTCTTGTTGGAACGTAAGGTTGAAGTTTTCACCGATCACAAGAGCCTCAAGTATATCTTCACTCAGCCTAACTTGAATCTTCGGCAAACACGTTGGGTGGAAATGCTCCAGGGTTTTAATCCGGGTGTTGAGTACACGCCAGGCAAGGCAAATGTTGTGGCAGATGCATTGAGCAGGAAGGCATATTGCAACAGTCCGATTCTGCAACCTCTCGAGCCGGGTCTTTCTGAGTCTTTCAGGAAGCTCAATCTTTAGCTGGTTCCTCAGGGTTTTCTTGCGAACCTTCAGATCTCTCCTACCTTGGAAGATCAGGTCAGAGCAGCTCAGCTACTTGATACTATGGTGAAGAAGGTCAAGATTGGTGTGGGAAAGAGCCTTCCCAAGTATAAGTGTTTCACTGTGGATGCCAGGGACACTTTGTTTTTCGAGGACCGCCTTGTCGTCCCGAAAGGTGATCTCAGGAAGGTGATCATGGAAGAAGCTCATAATTCTCTGCTTTCTATTCATCCGGGAAGTTCCAAGATGTACCATGACTTGAAGCAGTCGTTCTGGTGGACCCGTATGAAGCGTAAAATTGCTCAATTCGTTAATGAGTGTGATGTATGTCGAAGGGTGAAAGCAGAACATCAAAGACCAGCGGGCCTCTTGCAGCCTTTGCTGATTCCCGAGTGGAAGTTCGATCACATTGAGATGGACTTCGTCACAGGGTTTCCGAAGTCCAAGAAGGGCAATGACGCTATCTTCGTCGTCATCGAAAAATTGAGTAAGGTGGCGCATTTCCTTCCCGTCAAGGAGTCCATTTCAGCAGCTCAGCTGGCAGAGTTGTACACCTCGAGGGTTGTCTCGTTGCACGGTGTACCTATGATGATCTCATCAGATCGCGGGAGTATCTTCACTTCCAAGTTCTGGGACTCGTTTCAGTCTGCTATGGGCACGAAGATCCGCTTCAGCACAGCGTTCCATCCTCAGACTAGTGGTCAAGTGGAGAGGGTTAATCAAGTTCTTGAGGACATGCTGAGAGCCTGTGTTATCTCCTTTGGCATGAAGTGGGAGGATTGTCTGCCTTTCGCGGAGTTCTCGTATAACAACAGTTATCAAGCTAGCTCTGGCAAGGCTCCGTTTGAAATTCTCTATGGCAGGAAGTGCCGTACTCCGCTCAACTGGTCCCAGACAGGCGAGCGTCAGATCCTTGGCAATGATATGATAGAAGAAGCCGAGGAGATGTGTCGGATCATTCGCGACAACCTCCGAGCAGTGCAGTCCCGTCAGAAGAGCTATTACGATAGCAAGCACCGTGACATGTCGTATGAGCTTGATGATTTTGTCTATCTCAAGGTGTCGCCTATGAAGGGTATGCAGCGTTTTGGCATCAAAGGAAAGCTTGCGCCTCGTTTCGTTGGTCCGTTCAGAGTGGTTGGCAAGAGGGGCGACCTCGCGTACCAGCTCGAGCTTCCGTCAACCTTTGCAAATGTCCATGATGTGTTCCATGCTTCTCAGCTTCGGAGGTGTTTCAAGAACCCCGAGCGCACTGTGCATCTTCAGGATATCGATCTCCAGCCTAACCTCTCTTATCGCGAGCATCCAGTTGCGGTTCTCGAGGCGACTGAGCGCAAGACCCGTAACAAGTCTGTCAAGTTTCTCAAAGTGCAGTGGTCACACCATTCCGATAAAGAGGCTACGTGGGAACGCTAGGATCACCTCCGTTCCGAATTTCCCGATTTCTTTTAGTCTTAGATCTCGGGGTCGAGATCTTCTTTGTAGTGTGGGAGAGTTTGTAATGCCCCAAGTATAGGACTTTCCCTTCTTGTAACCTTCCATGTGGGGCCACCTTGTCAGAGATTGTGATGATATCATTTTGTGCCATGATTTCATGTGTGTTCCCTAGTGCTTACTTCCCTTGCATGCATGCATTACATATCATTCCATGCCATACTTATGATTGCATGCCATGATCATGTTGCATTTGATTTTACTAGGAGTAGTGTTGTGGTGTTGAGAGTGCATGTGATCTTGCTAGGGTTAAGTGGTGGTTTTGCACTACCTTGTGATGCATGTGATAATGGGGTGTGTGATGTAGGAGTGAGTGCTAGTCATTTTAAGCTCTTGCCTTTTAAACTCCTTTTCCCTCCTTTTTTTATTCATGTCAAAATTCCTTCTTCCCAAAAATGATTCTAAAATGTCTGGTGGTTAGATAAAAATGTGCTTATGAGGGGGTGCAATTTTTCTGGTTTGTTCTTTGATTTTTAGAGGTGCAAATAAACTCAAAACAGTAGGGTAATTACTGTTTTGCATTTATTTCAAACATCTCCAAATATTGTTTTCCTATTTTTTTCTATTGGGCCATAATTCCTCATGACCAGCAGGATTTTCCTTTTAATTTTTAACCCAGTAGTTTTTGGGTAATATTTTCTTCCCTGGGTGCATTTTTTCCCTGTTGATCTATTTGGTTAAACCTCCTGTGTGTTATTTCTTTCCCTGGCCCATTAAGCCTTCCTCCCGCGCTGGCCCAGTAGGTCTCCACCCCTGGCGACAGAGCCCGCTGGCGAGCGTTTTCTTCTTCCTCCCGACGTCACTCTTGTACGACCTACGCTCCACCTCTCGATCGCTCTCTCCTTGATCCAGCGGCTCGAGCTCACCTCTCGAGATGTTAAAAAGGAGCCCGGGGCCTCCTCCTCCGCCCTAGGGTTCCCTCTCCGTTCCCCCCACCGCCGCCAGTGTCCTCCTTCCCTCGTTCTTCCCTGGTAGCTTCTGAGAGGTAGCGGAGAGAGAGAGAGTGCAGCGCCTCCTCCGTCAACCCGCCGTTCCGTCGTCTCCGGCACCGGCCGCCATGTCCGGGGGCTCGGGGCGGCTCCCCGCGTCCCATTCCCAGCGTTAGGACCCCGAGGAGCGACCCCCCCCCCCCCCCCCCCCGTCGAGCTCGTCCTCGTCAACGGGGCGAACCGGGAGTCTCCTTTCCTGCTTCGGTCTACGTCGGAGGAGCTTCTTCGGCGTCCTCCTCCCCGGTTTGGCGCTCCTCCTCCCCGTTCGGCGCCCCATCTTCTCCCAAGGTGAGGCCGCGTCCTCCCCGTCCTTCCTCCGCCGCGGATCGGCTCGGTCCCGTCGGGCGCATTCTTCCTCTGTTCGTTAGCAGCAGCATGTTAGAGGAGCAGTAGTAGCAGCTGTTCTGTGCCGAGCTCGTGCGTGCGTTGTCGAGAGGAGAGGCGAGGCGTAGTGGTGTAGCAGGGTGTTGGTAGCAGATCAACGCATAGCCTAGCAGCGCAGCAGGTTCCGCAGGGTGGCGCGCCGGAGCTCTCTGTCGCCGGTGCGGCCTCAGCAGCGGCACCAGTAGGTAGCGCCGGTGCAGTTCAAGGCAGCCAAGGGGGGCCTTTTCCCGTGCTCAGGGCGAGAATGGGACCCCTGGGGATCCCGCATTCCCCGCCGATAGCCCCCCCTGCCGGTGGTAGCCGGGAGTGGCGCCGCCAGCTCCCTCGGGTACGGCCGCCAGCGGAGCTCTCCTCTGCAGTGGAGAGTGTCTTTGTGGTTTTTCTTCCTGTTATAACCAGTCTTCGATCCGTAGCCCGTTGGTAGTGTTGTGCTGCCTTATACTAGCGCCTGTAGGAGGGCGTGGGTTCGAGTCCCCCCCTCGGCGCCTTTTGGTTCTTTTGTTTTTGATTTATTCCTGCAGGTAGCTTACCTTGCCAATTGCTCTTCTCCTGTCAACAACTAGTGCCGTAGCGCAGTGGAGTGTTGCTGTTGCTGGACACCAGGGGTCTGGGTTCGAATCCCAGCAGCCCCTGTTTCTATTTTTTTTTGCTTTCTTTTCTTTTTTCTGCCTACTTATTTTCTGTTTTCCCAACTCCTATACAAAGTGGCTTGTTAGTTTTGTTAATTCTACTGTTTAGCTATCTCTTTTACAAAGTGGAGTGGTATTTTGTTCCTGCTAATATAATTAGGGTAGACTTAGTTATGTGTGTGTGTTGCACACAAGTGTTGTTATGTGATGCTAACCTTGAGATGCCTATGATGATTACATCTAGTGGTGTGAAGAACACTTGGTAGGGGTGTGTGCTTGTGATGTGCTTTTCTTGTGAGAGATGTTTTTAAGGGGTGATAGAGGCACTAGCTATACATGGTTGGTCACATCTTTTGAGCTTGAGAGGGTCAAAGTTGATCTTGTAGTTTTATTTGTTTGCATAGATTTAGTGGGGTGTGGGTGCCGCCCCCTCACCACATGTCTTGGTGTGATGTGAAGTTCTAGGTGACTTTCTATGTTAGCATGTGTAGGTGTGGTTTCCTAGTTTAGCTAGGGTAGATTGTTGTGGGGGTTGCACCTTGAGTAAGACATGATTCCTAGGAAGATCCTAGTAATGCATGTGAGAGTGTGTACCATCACATGCCCATATGTGGGGGGTGCATACTCTCTTGATGGCCTAGGGTTCCATTGTGATGTGTTTGATCTAATAATATTGTGATATGGGTGTGGGTGTTGTTGATGTGCATGACACAAACATGGGGTTCAAACCCCCATGTCACTTTGTCATTGTGCACATAAGATTCACCTATGTATTTGTCATCTTAGAAGCATACCTTGTCGAATTGCATTTGCACTTTGTTGAAAGTTTGGCCTTTGTTTCCATGGTATAGATGGAGCCCAAGGGCATGAATTTTGTGTGTTAGTAGTAGGGGTTTGTGCTCAACACCATAGTGGTGTCAATCACCTCTTGGTGACATGTGTGTGCAAACTATGCCTAGACAAAGTGGGCATGTGGCTGGAAAATTCCAGATATTTGAACTCTGAAAATTTCACTAAGTCTGGAATGCTGAAAACATTTTGTTCCCCTGTAGATAAGGTTGTGCTGGTCATTCTGTTGAGAACTGGACTTAGTTCAGTGCTAGTGTTGTGAACCTGGGATGTTTGGGAAGCTTCCTGTCAATTTTCAAGTCATTTGGAGTCCAGTAGCTTGTGTTTTGGTTGCTGGCAAAAATCTTCAGAACAGAAACAGAAACTCAGGTGCAGGAATTTTCACTAAGTCCCTGAGAACTGATGGTTTTGGGAAAGTTTGTGGCCTTGTATCTTCTAGAGTTTAATTCCTTTTGCTGTGATTATTGCTGGAGCTTGTAGTGTTCTTGGTTGGAAACAGCCACATATATTGTTTGTCATATTTGAAGACCTGTAGCTATGTTGCATGTGGCTCACTAACAGCTAAGATGCAGAAACTGGCAGATTGCGTAGTTTTGCCATTTTGTTCAAAGTTTGTGTTTAATTGTTGTTGGGGTGTTCTACCTTGCTCCATTTCATTCATGTTGGGTTAATATATGTCTTGGCAACCTGGGAACACCAGATTTGTGCCAATTGTATGTGTGGTGATGAATCTTTCACGTAGGGCTTCATATCGTGTTTCGTTGATTCCCGTTGATCCGTAGCTCCGTTTGCAAAGTTCTTTACATGGTTTTGCACCGTTTTTACGAGATGCATTTTTTCATATCATTCCCATGCATGTCCAAATAGTTTAGTGCAAAGTTCTGTCCAGGAACTTGTCGTAGTTTATCTTGCTTGTGCTAGTGTTAGGAATAGTGGTGTATGCTCAACTTTCATCTCATGCATCATGTGATTGTTGCATTTTGTGGTGCTTCTGTTCATTGGCGGTTATTCTTGTGTTGGGTAGCACCAGGAGCGGAGACCGATTACATGGAGTCAGGAGAGTACGTGCAGGACGATCCAGAACCATTCCAAGCTGAGGATATCACAGGCAAGATGACATGACCTTGATCCCATATCTAGACTTGTTATGTTAGTTTCGATTCCACTCATATTGCTCGCTGCCTACCACTAAAAATATATTGCCTCTTCATATGCCATGAGCCTAAACACCTTACTCTTTCCTAGCAAACTTGCATGGCTAGGTAGGCTTGCTCAGCTACTAATGTTAGCATTGTTAGTTGCAGGTGTTTATAACTCAGGAGTTGACATGAGCTTGATATCATTATATTAATTTCTGTTATTTAATTAATGTATCTATATATTTGGTAAATGACGGGAGGCCTAGCCTTTTGGCGAGTGTCTTGTTCCGTTATTGCCGCCTTAGTTACCGGTTACTGGTGTTTGATTCCATAATGATCGCTCCTAACACGTTCGGGGTTGTTATGGGGACCCCCTTGATAAATCGCGTAGTGTTAAGGCTTGTCCGGCAGGACCTAACATTGGTACTATTTGCTAATCACTTAATAATAAACTGCATAGGGAATAGCTACCCCGAGGATTCTAATCAACAACCCGGGCCAGTGCTCCTCATGAGTGTTGGTCAAAACTGGTCTGCCTGCGGGTCCACCACAAGGAAACTTGAGGTTTGGCACCTGTAGCTAGATCCATCCGGCGTGTCCTGAGACTGAGATACGCGGCTCTTATCGGGGTCGTCGACACGTCGGGAGGTCCTGCTAGTCTTGTCTTGCCTTAGCGGTATATCTTGCGTATAGGAATCCCGGTGAAGCTTTGGTTTTCCCCAGAGTTGAGGTTTTCTTCTAAGGAATCCGACGAGATCATGAGATTCGTGGTAGAGGATGCCTTTGCGGCCTGTGTTCGTTTGTGATGGACTAGTAGGAGCACCCCTGCAGGGTTTAATCTTTCGGAAAGCCGTGCCCGCGGTTATGTGGCTACTTGGAATATTTTTCTAACATCCGGTATTAGAAAACTTAAACATAAACTAATAAAATATGCCAACTGTGTGCGTAACTGTGACTGTCCCTTCGAAGATCTCTCTTCGACCGGGAACACGGTGGGGTTATGATTGCCGTAGGTAGGTGTTCAGGATCACTTTCTGATCAAGTATTCCCGATCGTTAGCGTAGACCACTATCACTTCCTTCTCGCGTAAGTTAGCCACTTATTCAGTCATAGGATGCAGCAGCCTGAAATACTTCACCCCTTCCTTACCCGATAACATGACTATTTCTGGCACCAAGGTCTTAGATTGCTGAGTCCCCGTGGCTCACAGATTCCTCCGAAACTCCCAGCAGGTACAGGTACCCCAGAGACCGATGATCCCGATGGCACCCAGCTGGCGTGGCAGTATGATGAGGAGACAGATCGCCTTTACGTGAACTATCCAGAGGACTGAGTCGTGGTCGTGATCGTGGGCCTACAACGGGTAGCATAGCATTTCCCTTGTTTTGTAGTCCGTAACGGAACTACCTTGTTTGTATCTGCGTTGTACTCTATATTATTAATAAGAAGACAGTTGAATCCCAGATTGTCTACTGTATTTATTATTATGTGCTATGTTTACTTGCTTGCAAAACACTTAGATGCGCTTCTTTCCTATTCGGGGGCCTCGACCCCTAGATCGAAAAGGACCGCATCTTGGTCGTTACAGTACTTGTCAGTCAAAGTCTTCAATTCAGCCTGTGTTGACACAAGTGCACCAGGCGTCAGGTTCAGGAGATTCTGCCTGAGGAATTTCTCGTTTTTGAGCTTTTCAACCTTAGCCTGTTTGGCTTGCTGCTCCTTCCACTTGGCCTCGTTGATGAATGTGGCCACCATGTGGCTGATGCCTGGGGGAAGCTTCAAATCATCAATTGGAGTGTTGGGGTCCTCATACCAGATGTTGATGTAATCGAGGAGGACTTTTGGGTCCATGGCCAGAGGAATGGAACTGCCAGAGGCTTGAGCTACCCTCTCTTGCTTGTTTCTGATGATGGCTTGCAGAGTGTCATCATCAAATTCATCACTGCCTTCTGATGTAGAAGGGACCTTGATGATTTTGCTTGGGCTTGGTCTTGTTCCTCTCCTAGCAGTCACCTTAGTCTTCAGGGGAGTCGGTGAAGACTTAGTCTCGGAGCTTGTTGCAGATGGGACTGAGGAGCTGGAGTCAGTGGGCAGTTGCTTCACTATCGGCTTCTGTTCAGGCTTTGAAGCCTTTGGTGGTGTTGAGGATTTTGGTGCTGAGGGTTTTGGTGCTGACAATGGTGCAGTTTTCGGAGGCATTTTCTCTTGAGGATTTGAAGCCTTTGGTTTTAACGGCACAGACTTCATTTGAGGAAAGGTCATACCAGAAGTCTCAGCTGCACAGGAAGTGGCGGCAGTTGCAGCAGTAGCAGATTCTTCATTGAACTTCCTCACAGCAACTTCTACTTGCTTCTGAAGCTTTGACAAGTGTTTTGACTTTTCCTCGGGATAGTCATCAATTGTCTTGAGGCTTGAGGGGTGTGCTTCATGATAATCCTCAAGTGAAAGCCGTTTTCCAGGAGGCTTCAGAGAGAATTTCTTCGCATATTTGGGAGTGACGAATCTGTACTCTTTCCACTCCTTAGCCCATCGGTGTTCTATCTTTTGAAGCCTGATCTTTCTCTTGGGCATAGATTCTTGTTCATCACGAGTGCAATATTCCAGGTATATATCCTCAGGGATATCTATGGCAGTGTTCTGCTCAAGTTTCTTGCCACCCTTTTGCTTCCTTTCATCCTCCATTTTCTTCAGCTGAGGCTTTTGCTGAGGAAATTGAACTCTTGAGGATTCTGATGAAACTTGCAGATTTTCTTCAAGAAACGCTAGAAATGCGTTAAGTTGATGAGTATAGTTGCGAGGAATTTGGAGAGGTCATATGTGTTCTCAGATTTAATGAAAGAAATTTTTTGACAGTTGAGGAATTTGACCAGTGGTTGAGGAATTCGTCTAAGCATACTGTTCTTGGGTTCCAGAGCTGTACAGATCCGAAAATTCGCACAATTGAGGAATCTCGTGAAAATTTTAGATGCTTAGTGAAGTTCATCAATAGTTGGGTGATACGCAGTGTTTGAGAAAAAAAAGAAACTGATGGATACTTGAGGAAAAACAGATTTCACATCTCTAAGGTAAAATAATAGATCAAACGAGCTGTAAAAATAGGGTTTTTATTTACCCTAGATGGCGCGCACGAAGAACAGAGAAGAGGTAGCAGTAGATGCTCTTTCAGTGCGAGTCCAATGTGGCCTAACTCGGCAACAGAGGACAGCTACGACGATGGCGGACGAAGATGGTCCGGTTCCGGCGTGGTTTTGGCGATGGAGAGGTCGAGGCAGTCAAGCTCTTCTTCGCTGGCGTCGAGACTTCTAGCGGTGGCACTAGGGCTTTTGAGCTTTGCTGTAGCAGGAGGGCGATGGAACAAAGAAGATTTTACCGGAGGCATATGGGGACATATTTATAGCCAGGTGGTAACTGTTGGCGCAAACATATCGGACCAAATAGCCCCTGTCTCTACGTCTCCGCAGGATACGTGTAGCACACGACCGAAGCGGTGGATATCGTGGAGATCGTGGTTACCCGAACGGGGAAACTGGGGTTCAGTTACCAAAAAAATATTTTTGAAGATTTGAGGATTTTGTTCCAAAATCATCAGCTGACAAGGACGCACTGAGGATTTTGAACAAAGTTTCAAGTAGAACGCATATGAAGAATTGAATAGACTCGGTGAGAGTAGCATAGAGGGAAAGTAGGGTCCGGTCACATTCACTTAGATGAAATATCAAATTAAAGAAATAGCTATAAGTGAATGTTGTTGAGGACTTTGAAATCACAGTCTATCTAGGTAAACGAAAATCATCAAGTGTTTTTGAGGATTTTGATTAACTTGAGGATTTTGTGACAAAACTTCATGATGATGAATTTCAATTTTGAAGAAAAACGATTTTGAAGAACAACTGTTTTGAAGAAAATGAACTTTTGAAGAAATTCAGCTTTGAAGAAATTCGACTTGAGGAATTTCAAGTTGAGTGGTGGCGTGACCCACCATATAAGAATGTTGATTACAAATGCCGCGTACAATTGTCGTAGGGCCCTGAGAATCAATTTCTTCGTTGATTTCATGCCACTCAAAGTGACATTCTTCATTAGTTGAAGAAAATCGATTCATCATGTGTTGCACATCAAAGTCATCAATTTTGCATAAGTGTTTGGATGTGTGCATGTTTTTACAAAACATTTGAAGATTCTAAGATATTTTGCTCACACCGCAACTTGCAAAACCTTTTCTCATCCAAGGGCTTAGTGAAGATATATGCCAGTTGATCGTTAGTCTTCACATGGTCGATGAGGATATTGCCCTTGAGGACATGGTCCTGAAGAAAATGATGACGAATCCGGATGTGCTTGGTCTTTGAGTGTTGTACTGGGTTGTATGCAATCTTGATTGCACTCTCATTGTCGCAGTTGAGAGGCACATTCTTCATGTTGATGCCGTAGTCCTTGAGGGTTTGCTTCATCCATAGCAATTGAGCACAGCATGAACCAGCAGCAATGTACTCAGCTTCGGCAGTGGAGAGTGAAACATAGTTCTCCTTCTTTGAGGACCAGCAAACTAGTGATCTTCTGAGGAAATGACATGTACGAGAGGTTGACTTGCGATCCACACGGTCACCAGCTTAGTCAGAGTCAGAATATCTCACAAGATGAAGATTTGAGGCCTTGGGGTACCATAATCATAGTGTTGGTGTGTGAGCTAAGTATCGAAGAATATGCTTCACAGCCTTATGGTGTGATTCCTTCGGTTTTGCTTGAAATTGTGCACACATGCAAACACTAAGCATTATATCTAGCCTAGATGCACATAAATACAGTAAAGAGCCAGTCATAGGGAGATATACCTGCTGATCGAATTCTTTACCATTTTCGTTAGTGCAAAGGTGGCCGTTGGTAGCCATTGGAGTCTTGGCACCTTTGCATTCATGCATGTCGAATTTCCTCAGAACATCCTTGAGGTATTTCTCCTGTGATATGAAGATTCCATTGTGTTGTTGACGAATTTGAAGACCTAAGAAGAATTTTAGCTCCCCCATCATAGACATCTGATATTCTTCACTCATCAAGTAAGCAAATTCATCACTGTAGCGTTTGTCAGTATAGACAAATATGATGTCATCGACATATATCTGGCACACAAATAGTTCATTATCATAGAATTTAGTGAAAAGAGTTGGATCGAGTGAACCAGGTTTGAAGCCTTTCTTCATGAGGAATTTCTTCAATGTATCATACCATGCGAGAAGGGCTTGCTTGAGACCATAGAGCGCCTTTTTAAGTCTGAAGACTTTGTCTGGATTCTTTGGATCCTCAAAACCTGGGGGTTGAGCAACATATACTTCTTCCTCAAGCTTACCATTGAAGAATGCACTTTTCACATCCATTTGATATAAGATGATGTTCTGATGATTAGCATAAGCAAGTATTATTCGAATAGCTTGAAATCTAGCAATAGGTGCAAAAGTTTCATCAAAATCTATTCCTTCAACCTGTGTGTAGCCTTGGGCTTGAAGTCATGGCTTATTCCTCACCACTTGACCATCCTCGTGTTGGTTGTTTCGGAAAATCCACTTGGTGCCGATGATATTGTGCTTGCGAGGATCTGGTCGTTTGACGAGTTCCCATACGTCATTCAGCTTGAATTGAAGAAGTTCGTCTTGCATGGCTTGGATCAACTCCGGTTCCAGGAAAGCCTCAGCAACTTTTGAAGGTTCTGTGATAGATACAAAGGAGAAATGCCCACAAAAGTTAACTAAGTGTGAAGATTTTGAGCGAGTGAGAGGACCTGGCGCGTTGATGTCATTGAGGATTTTTTCAAGTTCCACTTCATTTGCAATCCTCGGATGAGCTGATTGAGGATTTCGTCTGGGCTGAGGAATTGGTTCTGGAGCAATTTCCTCAGGAGCATCTTCTTGATTTTCATCAGTGATGGGAATGATTTTGAAAGTGCGTTATATCGACTAGAGGGGGGGTGAATAGGATATTTTTTGAATTTCGTCACTGAGGAAATTCCTTTTCAGGAAATTCCTCACTGATGACTAACTTACAGCGGAAACAGTAAAGGATCAGGAGTGCAAAGTTTTCACTACAGCAGTTTTTCAGTATGAGGAATGTGAAAACAGATTGCACAGTGAGTAGGCATGCAGAAAACAGATGAGGAATAACTAGCGTGAAGAATTTGGGGTTGAGGAATTTCACAGAAAGTCTTCAACAAATTCTTCAAACAGTGAGAGTGAAAAATCATCAACACATAATTTGAGGAATGTAAAGAGTTGAGGAATTAGAACCAGTTTCACAGCGAAGACAGTAGTTGATCACCCAGTTCCAGCTGTTGTGACAATTGTACATCCGGTTTGGAGCGGCTTGGTATTGAAACCAAAAGACACACAGTCCCGGGACACACAGTCCCTATCGTATTCTCCTTGGGCTAAGAACACACAGTCCTCGCCCAACACTCGTGGTAAGTCTTCATGGCAGACTTCCAAACCCTAAAAACATGGTCACCTGGCGATCCACAATTGACTGCTGGATTGCTCTAGACAATGACGCCTAACCGTCTGGAGGATGCACAGTCCTCAAAGGTAAAATGCTTCAGTCCCACACAGGAACAACTTCTTCAGTGATGCTCAATCACTTGGTTTTCGGTTTGTGGTTTGGTGTTTGGGGTATTTCCTCACTGATGAATTACTCTCGAAGACTCTGTGGAATTTGGGTTGCTCTTATGACAAGTGTCAGTTTCTAACGGAGCAGCCAACCGGCTAATGGTTGTGGGGGCGACTATTTATAGCCTGGGAGCATCCCGACATGATTTGACACTAATACCCTTAAATAATATGACCGTTGGTGTGGATAAGACCAATGGTGTGGCGTGGCTATCACAACGGTCAGAACCCTCAACTGTGAGAGTCCTCATGTCACTCATATTCCTCACTTGAGGATTTTGGTAGGATTAGGCTTGGGTTGAGCTTCATGAGGAAATTCATTCCAATGTGTTACCTCGACCCCCTTTAACAGTACGGTGTTCCTATTACTCAAGTGTTCCTATTCATGCTTCAGAGTCTTCAGAATGATTTTCTTCAGGACACACCAAATTCCTCAATTTCAATATCTTCATGAGGAATATCAATTTCATCGCAGATTGTTGGCGATTCAATTCTTCAGCTTCACACCAATTTCTTCAACCGAAGATATACATTTTTAGGGGTCGATATTCATCGAATATTTCAAACTCCTCAGAGACTTATAGATCTTGTGTACACTCGAGAACACATTACATACTTAACCTATAAGTCTTCAAACCACCAAAATCACTAAGGGGCACTAGATGCACTTACAATCTCCCCCTTTTTGGTGGTTGATGACAATTAGGTTAAGTCTTCAATAGGGATAAAAATATGAAGTGTAAATACTCATTTGAGGAATTTGAAAACAAGATTCAGAGAGACTCCCCCTGAAGATGTGCATATCTTGAGGATTTTGCTTTTCAAAGCGAATGCACATTGATGATTTACATCATGGAGATCTCCCCTGAGTCTTGTAAATCATGCATACATATGACATATAGTATGAAGATATTGAAGATGCATGATGACAAATGGTATCTGACGAATTCCAGCATGCATGCATTAAAATTTTGAGGAATAAGCATGCGAAGAAAAACATTCAAAAGCGTCAGAGTACCATCGGGCTTAAGTTACAACTCATTACATAAACACTTCAGAAGAGCCAAGAGTTTGTAACTTAAATATAGTTCATAAGCCCCAAGATATCCCGCTTGAAGACTAACTCTCAAGTTTCCCCCCCTTTGTCATCAAGTGACAAAAAGGGACAAACTGAGGACTAACGCCCGTGAAGACTTCACTCTTTGGCAGTTGATGAAGACGCGTGAGGATTCTTGGGAGCAGTCTTCTTCCTTCGACCGGTGGAAGTGTCTTGTTGTTCTTCATCAGATTTCGCAGTGCGGAATGAAGAAAAAGAACTATCCTCAAGATCTGGAACTGGAATTGGCATGAATTTCTTCTTGGGTGACCACGACCAGTCAAAGTCTCGTGCAAACTCCAATTCTTCAAGTTTAGCCAGAGTCTTCAGATGAGCCAGTGTAGCCCAGGTGCGATCAAAAACCTCATGAAGATAATAGTGGTTAAGCTTCACAACATTCTGCGTTTCATTGAGGGTTTTCAAAATGGCGCCGAACTCGCGTTTGACCCACTTGTGATCTCGATCCACCTTCTGGTGAAGACTGAGAAGAAACTCTCTGGTATTCAGCACACGAGGAGCAATAGGACTTGGAGGATGAGTCTTACTGTCATCCCATGAATACTATGGTTCAGGCTCTCTGAACTGACCATCAAGGGGCCTATGGCCTTCATCAATGACAGACTTGCCTTTTCCTTCAACGGGCTCGAGGTTCTTCTTGTTGACCCTGACAGGAGGCATATAACCAACATGGTTGTTGCAATCAGCGTGAAAGTTGATGCCTGTCCTTGTCCTGATGAATCTCATTATCCATGGAGCATATATCTTGTGGTCAAAAGGACACATTGCATTGTAGGCCAAAGTCCTCAAGAAGAAATCATGTATATTGATAGGAATACCATGAATGATGTTGAAGATGATATTCTTCATGAGGCCTACGACATCTTCTTCATCATCGTGGCCCTTGAT
Source organism: Hordeum vulgare subsp. vulgare (assembly GCF_904849725.1). NCBI lineage: Eukaryota > Viridiplantae > Streptophyta > Magnoliopsida > Poales > Poaceae > Hordeum > Hordeum vulgare. The sequence continues at coordinate 291,384,469 of NC_058520.1, read as the reverse complement.
CAGCGTAAGAACGCTGCAGAGGATTCTGTAAACAGTCCTTGGTTCATATTTGAGCTCATGGATGAGGAAGGTTTTTCTCGGTGGTTGCCCTTTAGCCAAAGGCTTCATGAGGACTTCCATCATCCCTCTGGGCAGCTCACGCTCATCATAAAGCTTCATGGCTTTCTCTGAGGGAATTGACACTGGCAGTTCACGCAGGAGCTCAATGGAAGGAGCCTTGTGGTGTGTTGTTTGCGTCATCCAGTCAAACACCCAGGTGTTGATGTCTATGGGATCTCCAGAAATGTGAAAAGTGGCATAGAATTGAAGAATAAGCTCACTGTTCTAGTCAGAAATATCTGAGCACATTGGGAGGAGTCCAGCTTCATGAAGAACGTTGAGGACTGGAGCCAGGCATGGTTATTTCTTCAAGCTCAACATGAGGAACATTCCTATGCTGGAAAATCTTGTTTCTTCCACACAGCACAGAGGCATACTAATTGAGTTGTGTCCTCGTCCAAAACTTCAGATGGCTGATTTGAGGCTTGCCATAGGGATTTTCTCCGATGAAGAACATGCGTTCTTCAAAGAAGGACTCCATTTGAAACTTGGGCCGCTTGGAGAACGGCTGACGCTGCACTGGCTGAAGATTTTGCTGTTGGACTTGAGGTGATACAACAATTGCAGACTCTGGGTTGAGCACGACGAAAGCATTGTCCGGGTCTGGTGCATTTTCCTCAGCATGGTCCTCAGGGTGAGGAATTTCATCATCTTGAGCTTCAGGCTGAGGAGGATGCTCTTGTTACGCTTCAGGCTGAGGGATGGGATCTGGCTGAGCTTCGGGCAGAGTAATGTCGTCAACTGGAGCGTCCTGTTGAGGGTTTTGCTTCGGAGGAGGAATGGGTTCATCCTGAGCCTCAGTTTGAGGATCTTGCTCAGGAGGAGGAGTTGGGTCAGCTTGATCCTCAGGTTGAGGATTTTGCTCAGGACTCTGAATTTCATCAGCTTGAGGATTTTCACTTTGTTCCTCCTCAGCTTGCTGGTGACAGAGCCAGATTCAACAGCTGGTGCAGCTGATCCTTGTGCAGTTTCTAAATGTGGAATGGAAGGCTGAGGACCGTCGTCAATGCGAATTTCTTTGTCAATATGTTCCTCAGATGCAGCATCCTTCATTTCCTCATCAGGCCCTTGCTCCTGGTCTTCGCTTGCGAAGGTGACCATTTCATAAGATGGAGCGCTGTTAAGTGGCACAGGATCTAGTGTTGCATTTTCTTCAAGTGCTTTGAGGTTCTTGGCCTCAGTGTGTTCTTCTGCTGAAGAGGCCTTTCTCTTCTTGGCTTCCTTTTCAGCAGCCCTTGTCTTCCTCATGTCTGATGCATACGGAGTCATCTTCTTCACCTTTGAAGCTTTTGGTGAAGGTGTTTTCTCAGCAGATTCATCAGCTGGCTTTCAGGAACCAGCTGGAGCATAGTCATCAGCTGGCTTTGAAGCAGCAGCTGGAACAAATTCATTAGCTAGCTTGGAAGCAGCAGCTGGAGCAGGGTCTGTCTCACCAGCTGTAGCAGATTCATCAGCTGGATTTTCAGTCGTGATTTCCTCAATTTCCGCTTCATCCACATGGCTTTCTTGAGGGATTTCCTTAGCTTGAGCAGTTTCATCAGCTGGTTCTTCAATCAGAGGCTGAGGAGCTGGTAGTGGAGGGCCAGCTTTCTTGTTGTAGTCGTTAACAACTTCAGTAGCAAGTTTGATGAAATTACTTTTGAGACTTTGATGGTCAGAAAGCTTGGAGTACTTATCTGTCAATGTCTTCAACTCTGCATGTGTTGACACAAGATCATCAGGCATCAGTGTGAGAAGATTCTACTTGAGGAATTTCTCCTTCTTGCGCTTAGCCACCTTGGCCTGTTTAGCTTGCTGCTCCTTCCACTTGGCCTCGTTGATGAATGTGGCCACCATGTGGCTGATGCCAGGGGGAAGTTTCGAATCATCAGGTGGAGTGTTGGGGTCCTCATACCAGATATTGATGTAGTCTAGGAGGACTTTTGGGTCCATGGCCAGAGGAATGGAGCTGCCAGAAGCCTGAGCTACCCTCTCTTGCTTGTTTCTGATCATTGCTTGCAAAGTTTCATCATCAAATTCATCACTACCCTCTGATGCAGAAGGGACCGTGATGATTTTGCTTGGGTTGGGTCTTGTTCCTCCCCCAGCTGTCACCTTAGTCTTCAGAGGAGTTGGTGAAGACTTTGTCTCCGAGCTTGTTGCAGCTGGGAGTGAGGAGCTGGAAGTAGCGGGCAGTGGCTTCACTACCGGCATCTGTTTAGGTTTTGAAACCTGTTGTGGTGCTGAGGATTTTGGTGCTGATGGTTTTGGCGCAGATGGTTTCGGAGCTGGAGCTGGTTTCTCTTGAGGCTTTGTAGCCTTTGGTTTTGGTGGCACAGACTTTTGTTGAGGAATGGATGTACTAGAGGTCTCAGCAGCAGAGGAAGTAGCTGCAGTTGATGCAACAGCAGATGATTCATTGAATTTCCTCACAGCAGCCGCTGCCTGCTTCTTGAGCTTTGCCAAGTGTTTTTCCTTTTCATCAGGATAATCATCAAGCGTCTTGAGGCTTGAGGGATGTTCTTCTTGATAATCCTCAAGCGGAGCCCGTTTGCCAGGAGGCTTCAGAGCGAATTTCTTCGCATATTTGGGAGTGACAAATCTGTACTCCTTCGACTCCTTTGCCCATCGGCGTTCTATCCTCTGAAGCCGAATCTTTCTTTTGGGCATAGTTTCATTTTCATCAGGAGTGCAGTAATCCAGGTATAGATCGTGAGGTATATCTACGGTTTATTCTGCTCAAGTTTCTTGCCTCCCTTTTGCTTCCTGTCATCCTCCATTTTCTTTAGCTGTGGATTTTGCTGATGAGATTGAACTCTTGAGGACTATGATGAGACTTGAAGATTTTCTTCAAGAAATGCTGCAAATGAGTTAATTTGATGAGAACCGAGAGATTCATCAGCTGACATGTGTGTACCTATGAACAGAGTATAGTTGCGAGGAATGTGGAGAGGTCATATGCGTTCTCAGATTTGAAGAAAAAGAAAAAAAAAGACAGTTGAGGAATTTAACAAGTGGTTCAGGAATTTGCCTAAGCATACTGTTCTTGGGTTCTAGAGTTGTACAGATCCGAAAATGCGCACAACCGAGGAATCTCGTGAAAATCTTAGATGCTTAGTGAAGTTCATCAATAGTGTGGTGATAGGCAGTGTTTGAGGAAAAGAAACGGATGGATTCTTGAAGAAAAACAGATTTCACATCACACAGGTAAAATAGTAGATCAAACTTGCTGTAAAAATAGGGGTTTTATTTACCCTAGATGGCGTGCACGAAGAACAGAGAAGAGTAGCAGGGAGAAGCTCTTCCGGTGCATGTCCAATGCGCCCTAACCTGGCAGCAGAGGACGTCTATGGCGGCGGCGGACGAGGATGGTCCGACTCCGGCGTGGTTTCGGCGACGGAAAAGTCGAGGCAGTGAAGCTCTTCTTCGCCGGCGTCGAGACTTCCAGCAGTGGCGCTAGGGTTCGGGGCTTTGCTGTAGCAGGAGAGCGATGGAGCGAAGAAGTGCTTACCGAGGGGGATGGGGTCATATTTATAGCCAAGCAGTTACTGTTGGCGCGAAGAAACAAGACCAAATAGCCCCTGCCTCTACGTCTCCGCAGGACACGTGTAGCTTACGAGCAAAGCGGTGGAGATCATGGAGATCGTGGTTATCCGAACGAGGAAAGTGGGGTTTAGTTACTGTTCTTAAAAAATATTTTCGAAGATTTGAGGATTTTGTTACAAAATCATCAGCTGACAAGGATGCAGTGAGGATTTTGAACAAAGTTTCAAGTAGAACGCATATGAAGAATTGAATAGACTGGATGAGAATAGCATAGAGGGAAAGTAGGGTCCGATCACATTCACTTAGATGAAATATCAACTTGAAGAAATAGCTATAAGTGAATGCTGTTGAGGACTTGAAATCACCGTCTATCTAGGTAAACAAAAGTCATCAAGTGTTTTTGAAGATTTTACTAACTTGACGATTTTGTAATAAATCGTCACAATGATGAAATTCAGTTTTGAAGAAAAATGATTTTGAAGAACAACTGTTTTGAAGAAAATCAAATTTTAAGAAAATGGAACTTTGAAGAAAATCAATCTTGAGGAATTTCACGTTGGGCGGTGGTGTGACCCACCATATAAGAATGTTGATTACAGACGCCGCGTACAATTATCGTAGGGCCATGAGAATCAATTTCTTCATTTATTTCTTCACACTCAGAGTGATATTCTTCATTAGTTGAAGAAAATCAATTCATCGTGTGTTGCCCATCTAAGTCATCAATTTTGCATAAGTATTAGGATGTGTGCATGTTTTTACAAAACATTTGAAGATTCTAAGATATTTAGCTCACACCGCAACTTGCAAAACCTTTTCTCATCCAAGGGCTTAGTGAAGATATCTGCCAGTTGATCATCAGTCTTCACATGGTCGATGAGGATATTGCCTTTGAGGACATGGTCCCGAAGAAAATGATGACGAATCTGGATGTGCTTGGTCTTCGAGTGTTGTACTGGGTTGTATGCAATCTTGATTGCACTCTCATTGTCCCAGTAGAGAGGCACATTCTTCATGTTGATGCCGTAGTCCTTGAGGGTTTGCTTCATCCATAGTAATTGAGCACAGCATGAACCAGCAACAATGTACTCAACTTCGGCAGTGGAGAGTGATACGCAGTACTGCTTCTTTGAGGACCAGCAGACTAGTGATCTTTCGAGGAAATGGCATGTGCAAGAGGTTGACTTGCGATCCACACGGTCAAAAGCATAGTCAAAATCAGAATACCCTACCAGATGAAGATTTGAGCCCTTGGGGTACCATAATCCTAGTGTTGGTGTGTGAGCTAAGTATAGAAGAATATGCTTCACAACCTTATGGTGTGATTCCTTCAGTTTTGCTTGATAACGTGCACACATGCAAACACTAAGCATTATATCTGGCCTAGATGCACATAAATACAGTAAAGAGCCAATCATAGAGCGATATACCTGCTGATCGAATTCTTTACCATTTTCGTTAGTGCAGACGTGGCCGTTGGTAGGCATTGGAGTCCTGTCACCTTTGCATTCATGCATCTCGAATTTCCTCATAACATCCTTGAGGTATTTCTCCTGTGATATGAAGATTCCATTGCGTTGTTGACGAATTTGAAGACCTAAGAATAATTTCAGCTCCCCCATCATAGACATCTGATATTCTTCACTCATCATGTAAGCAAATTCATCACTATATCGTTTGTCAGTACAGCCAAATATAATATCATCGACATATATCTGGCACACAAATAGCTCATTATCATAGGATTTAGTGAAAAGAGTTGGATCGAGTGAACCGGGTTTGAAGCCTTTCTTCATGAGGAATTCCTTCAATGTATCATACCATGCCCGAGGGGCTTGCTTGAGACCATAGAGGGCCTTTTTGAGTCTGAAGACTTAGTCTAGATTCTTTGGATCCTCAAAACCTCGGGGCTGAGCAACATATACTTCTTCCTCAAGCTTACCATTGAGGAATGCACTTTTCACATCCATTTGATATAATATGATGTTATGATGATTAGCATAAGCAAGTAGTATTCGAATAGCTTCAAGTCTAGCAACAGGTGCAAAAGTTTCATCGAAATCTATTCCTTCAACCTGGGTGTAGCCTTGGGCTACCAGTCGTGCCTTATTCCTCACCACTTGACCATCCTCATCTTGCTTGTTTCAGAAAATTCACTTGGTTCCGATGAGATTGTGCTTGCGAGGATCTGGTCGTTTGACGAGCTCCTATACGTCATTCAGCTTGAATTGAAGAAGTTCGTCTTGCATAGCTTGGATCCACTCCGGTTCTAGGAAAGCCTTGGCAACTTTTGAGGGTTTTGTGATAGATACAAAGGAGAAATGCCCACAAAAGTTAACTAAGTGTGAAGCTTTTGAGAGAGTGAGAGGACCTGGCGCGTTGATGTCATTGAGGATTTTGTCAAGTTCTACTTCATTTGCAATCCTCGGATGAGCTGGTTGAGGATTTCGTCTGGGCTGAGGAAGTGGTTCTGGAGCAATTTCCTCAGGAGCACCTTCTTGATTTTCATAAGTGATGGGGATCGTTTCTTCATCAATTTTCTCAGTGGGAACAATATCTTCTGTAGGTTTGAGCTTTATTGCTTCCTTAGGAGACAACTTATCTGGATCAGAAGGCAATTTCTCTCTTTGCGAGCCATTAGTTTCATCGTACCGCACATCTACAGTCTCAACAACTTTGTTGTGATAGTTGTTGAAGACTCTGTAGGTGTGCGAGTCCTTTCCATAACCGAGCATAAAACCCTCATGTGCCTTAGGTGCAAATTTTGAGCTATGGTGAGGATCTCTAATCCAACATTTTGCACCGAAGACTTTGAAATAACTTACATTGGGTTTCTTATCAGTGAGGAGTTCATATGAGGGTTTTCTTGAGGAATTTGTGAAGGTATACCCTTTGATGATATGGCATGCAGTGTTGATTGCTTCAGGCCAAAAGCGACGAGGAGTCTGATATTCTTCAAGCATGGTTCTTGCCATCTCAACCAGAGTCATGTTCTTCCTTTCGACGACACCGTTCTGTTGAGGAGTATAAGGAGTAGGTAATTCGTGAGTAATACCAAGTTCATCAAGATAATCATCAAGACCAGTGTTTTTGAACTCCGTTCCATTATCACTCCTGATATGTTTGGTCTTGATGACGAAGTTCTTCGAGGCCCTTGAAGAAAATCGTTTGAAGATTTCCTGCACTTCAGTTTTATATAAGATGATATGCACCCATGTATATCTGGAATAATCATCAACTATGACGAAGCCATATAAAGATGTTGCATTTGTTAGTGTGGCATAGTGAGTAGGTCCAAATAGATCCATATGAAGCAATTCGAAGGGACGACTAGTGGTCATGATAGTCTTCGAGGGATGCTTGGATCTGGTCATTTTCCCAGATTCACATGCACTGCACAGATGATCCTTGAGGAATTTGACTGATTCGATGCCGATGACATGCATCTTCTTCGCGAGCGTGTGCAAATTCCTCATGCCTGCATGACCTAGTCTTCGGTGCCACAACCATCGTTCTGATGTTTTTGCTAGTAAGCAAGTGGCTGGTTGAGGACCTGTAGAGAAATCAACAATGTACAAATCCCCTCTTCTTATACCTTCGAAGACTTTGGATTTGTCAGATTCCATGATCACAACACATCTATATCTACCAAAGATAATAATCATATCAAGATCACAAAGCATCGAGACTAACATGAGGTTAAATCCAAAGGATTGAACAAGCATCACTTTGTCCATATGCCTATCCTTGGAAATAGGCACTTTGCCAAGTCCCAATACCTTGCTTTTACCTTTGTGAGCATAAGTGAATTGCTTCAGAGGTGATGGAATTAGTGGCATATTCATCAGCAGGCTTTTATCACCAGTCATGTGATGTGTGCAGCCACTACCATGAACCCACTCAGTACTCTTGGGTTTGTCATCCTGTAGATGAATTAGTACAGCTTACCATCTCATGTGCTTCAAACTTGAAGAGTATGATATCAATTTCATCAGATAGGAATTTCATCATAACAAAATTATAAGGACGTGTGAAATATTTCTATTTCATCAATATTAGCTTGCGTCCTATCAAGCATTTCCTCAGGTCTCCAACAAATTCTTCAGATGATGATTTTCATCTGGAGACCTGTCCTGCAGAAGTTATTAGTTCAATTTCTTCACCACCCACATCTGAAGGGGTGATAAAGCATTCATCATCCTGCGAGCACCATATGAGAAAGGAGGCATTGAAGCTAACGCACTTCTCTTAGCAGTAGGGGGTTAAAGTAGTCATATGAATATGCAGAGAACTGGTTTGAGGATTTATGAACATAATGATTTGAAGAGTAACGCTGATATTCATATTCCTTGTAGTTTCCCTGCATGTTAGAAGCATTAGAACGGGTACGGGCATAGTTTTGACCAGTTGAAGATTTTGATCCTCTTGAAGATTTTGGTCCTCCTGAGGAATTTGATCTGGGGTTCAGATTCTTCATTGGTGGTGTCATGAGGACATTCACCTGAAGATTTTTAGGACAACTTTTGAGAACCCAGATTTTCCTCAAGGGAGGGCCATTCCTGCAGTTAGTTCCAACATATTGAGCAAATACTTCACCAGCTTGATTTTTGAACAGTTTATAGTTGGACTCAAATGACTCATCTAAGGAATAGGATAATTCACATGAAAAACCAGTTAGATTGGATGGATCAAAAGGAGGCCCAGTAGCAGCAACCCATGAGGTTTTGGGATACTGCTTAGGTTTCCAATAAGATCTATCAGCATTCAATTTCCTCTCAAAGGCAATTCCTTCTTTCCTCGGGTTCCTGTTCAAGATCTACTTTTTGAGCACATCACAAAGGGTTTGATGTCCTTTGAGACTTCTGTATATGCCTGTCACATACAATTCCTTCAGCCCTGCATTTTCATCAGTGACATGTGTGTTTTCCTCGAGTGAGGAATTTGACACTACAGGAGCAGTTGAAGAATTTGTAGCAATAGAAGCATTTGATTATCCTGGTGAAGAATTAGCAGTTTCACGTTCAATGCATTTAAGGCATGGAGGAATGAATTCAGCTTGAGCAGCGCTGATCAGTTGAGATAGTAATGAATCATTTTCCATACGAAGATCATCATGAGAAATCGTCAACTTCTCTAGATCAAGCTTCCTTTGAAGAAATTCATACGAAAGTTTCTCATGATTAGCAAGGAGTGTATCATGACGATCTTCAATATTATCGAATCTAGACTGAAGACTTTTCACATCTTCAGTGAGGATTCGGGTAAGATTCATTTCATCATTCAACAAATCATCGCTTCTATCTAGCAGTTTCTGAAGCTTTTCCAGGGCAGTTTGTTGTTTAGTGCCAATGATAGCAAGTTTACTGTAACTGGTTTTTTTTAAAATCATCAGGTTCACAGTCACTTGAATCAGAGGAGGAAGCATCATTCGGTACCTTTGAACCTTTTGCCATGAAGCAATAGGTTGGAGTGAAGTCATCAGCATAGTCATCAGTGTGGATGGTATTATCATCTTCTTCAAGGTTGAAGATTGACTTGCTGACGAAAGTGGTTGCAAGTGCAAGACTGGCCTATCCGGATTCTGAGTGTTCATCAGAACCCTCCTCTTCATCACATTCCTATGATTCTGCCTCGGAATCCATTTCCTTGCCAATAAGTGCCCGAGCCTTTCTGAAACTAGTCTTGTTTTGCGATGAGGGCTTTGAAGATGAGAATTTTGAAGATTTCTTCTTCTTCTTCGAGTCATCGGAACTGTCATCCTTGTATTTCTTCTTCTTTGATTCCTTTCCCCAACGGGGACAATCAGCAATGTAGTGACCTGATTTCTTGCATTTGTGGCATGTTCTTTTCTTGTAGTCCTCAGATGAAGATTCTGATTTCCTTATGTCTCTTCTTGAAGATTTACCGAACTGGCCACGTCGTGTAAACCTCTGGAATTTCTCACGAGCATTGCAAGCTCCTGTCCAAATTCTTGAGGGTCACCAATGCTATCATCCGAGTCTTCTACTTCAGAAGAGGAAATTGCTCTAGGCTTCAGTGCACGTGATCTAGAATAGCTTCGTCCATATAGATCTTTCTTTTCTTCTTGCTGGAATTCATGAGTATTGAGTCTTTCGAGTATATCAGCTGGATCAAGCATCTTGTAGTCTGGTCTTTCTTGAATCATCAGGACTAAAGTATCAAATGAAGAATCCAAAGATCTTAGCAGTTTCTTCACAACTTCGTGATAAGTAATGTCTCGAGCTCCAAGTGCTTGCAGTTCATTTGATATGTCAGTGAGGCGATCAAAGGTATCTTGGCAGCTTTCATTTTGAAGGCTCTTGAAGCGATTGAAGAGATTGCGAAGAACATCAACACAAGAATCACGCTGGGTTGATACTCCTTCATTTACTTTGCACAATCTCTCCCAGATAAGTGTCGCTGAGCCCAAAGCACTCACTCTTCCAAACTTGCCTGGGCTCAGATGGCCATAGATGATATTCTTTGCTTGAGAATCAAGTTGCTTGAATTTCTTCACATTAGCAGCGGAGACACTAGCAGAGATGATGGGGACGCCATGTTCCACAATATACCAGAGATCATTGTCAATAGCTTGTAGATGCATCTGCATCTTGGTCTTCCATAAGGGAAAGTTCTTTCCTTCGAAAGTAGGACATGCTGCAGTAACCTCAATCATGCCTGCAGTCGACATAACTAAAACTCTAGGTGGTTAAACCAAAATCACACAGAACAAGGGAGTACCTTGCTCTGATACCAATTGAAATTGTGTTATATCGACTAGAGGGGGGTGAATAGGAGATTTTAATAATTTCATCACTAAGGAAATTCTTTTTGAGGAAATTCCTCATTGATGACTAACTTACAGCGGAAACAGTAAAGTATCAGGAGTGCAAAGTTTTCACTACAACAGTGTTTCAGTATGAGGAATGTGAAAACAGATTGCACAGTGAGCAGGCATGCAGAAAACAGATGAGGAATAACTAGTGTGAAGAATTTGGGGTTGAGGAATTTCAGAGAAAATCTTCAGCAAATTCTTCAAACAGTGACAGTGAAAATCATCAACACATAATTTGAGGAATGTAATGAGTTGAGGAATTAGAACCCGTTTCACAGCGAAGACAGTAGTTGATGACCCAGTTCCAACTGATGTGACAGTTGTACATCTGGTCTGGAGCTACATGGTATTGAAACCAAAAACACACAGTCCCAGGACACACAGTCCCTACCATATTCTCCTTTGGCTAAGAACACATAGACCTCGCCCATTACTCGTGGTAAGTCTTCAGGGCAAACTTCCAAACCCTCACACACTTGGTCACCCGGTGATCCACAATTGACTACTGGATTGCTCTAGACCATGACGCCTAACCGTCTGGAGGATGCATAGTCCTCAAAGGTAAAAGGCTTCAGTACCACTTTGGGCTGCTCTTATGACAAGTGTAAGTTTCTAACGGAGCAGCCAACCAGCTAATGGTTGTGGGGGCGGCTATTTATAGCCTGGGAGCATCCCGACATGATTTGACACTAATGCCCTTAAATAATATGACCGTTGGCGTGGATAAGACAAATGATGTGGCGTGGCTATCGAAACGGTCGGAACCCTCAACTGTGAGAGTCCTCATGTCACTCATATTCCTCACTTGAGGCTTTTGGTAGGATTAGGCTTGGGTTGAGCATCATGAGGAAATTCATTTCAATGTGTTACCTCGACCCCCTTTAACAGTGCGGTGTTCCTATTACTCAAGTGTGAAGAAAACAAAATAGAAAGAGTAAATCTTCATGCTTCACAGTCTTCAGAATGATTTTCTTCAGCACACACCAAATTCCTTAATTTCAATATCTTCATGAGGAATATCAATTTCATCGCAGATTCGTCGTGATTCAATTCTTCAGCTTGAGACCAATTTCTTCAACCGAAGATATACATTTTTAGGGGTCGATATTCATCGAATATTTCAAACTCCTCAGCGACTTATAGATCCTGTGTACACTCGAGAACACATTGGATACTTAACCTATAAGTCTTCAAACCACCAAACTCACTAAGGGGCACTAGATGCACTTACAGATTTCTACGTCAATTTCCTTAGTGGGAACAATGTCTTCAGTAGCTTTGAGCTTTATTGCTTCCTCAGGAGGCAACTTATCTCGATCAGGAGGCAATTGCTCTGTTTGCGAGCCATTAGTTTCATCGAACTGCACATCTACAGTCTCAACAACCTTGTTGTGATAGTTGTTGAAGACTCTGTAGGTGTGCGAGTCCTTTCCACATCCGAACATAAAACCCTCATGTGCCTTAGGTGCAAATTTGGAGCTATGATGAGGATCTCTAATCCAACATTTTTGCACCGAAGACTTTGAAATAACTTACACTGGGTTTCTTGTCAGTGAGTAGTTCATATGAGGTTTTCTTGAGGAATTTGTGAAGATATACCTTGTTGATGATATGGCACGCAGTGTTGATTGCTTCACGTCAAAAGCGACGAGGAGTCTGATATTCTTCAAGCATGGTTCTTGCCATCTCAACAAGAGTCTTGTTCTTCCTTTCTACGACACCATTCTGTTGAGGAGTATAAGGAGCAGACAATTCGTGAGTAATACCAAGTTCATCAAGATAATTATCAACACAAGTGTTTTTGAACTCTGTTCCATTATCACTCCTCATGTGTTGGATCTTGATGCCAAAATTCGTCGAGGCCCTTGAAGAAAATCATTGGAAGACTTCCTCCACTTCAGTTCTATATAGAATGATATGCACCCATGTATATCTGGAATAATCATCAACTATGACGAAGCCATATAAAGATGCTGCATTTGTTAGTGTGGCATAATGAGTAGGTCCAAAAAGATTCATGGGAAGCAATTCAAATGGAGGAGTAGTGGTCATGATAGTCTCTGAGGGGTGCTTGGATCTGGTCATTTTCCCAGATTCACAAGCACCGCAGAGGTGATCCTAGAGGAATTTGACTGATTCGATGCCGATGACATGCTTCTTCTTCGCGAGCGTGTGCAAATTCCGCATGCCAGCATGACCGAGTCTTCGATGCCACAGCCACCCTTCTGAGGTTTTTGCTAGTAAGCAAGTGGCTGGTTGAGGACCTGTAGAGAAATCAACAATGTACAAATCCCCTCTTCTAACACCTTCGAAGACTTTGGATCTGTCAAATTCCATGATAACAACACATCTATATCTTCCAAAGATAACAATCATATCAAGATCACAAACATTGAGGCTGAAATGAGATTAAATCCAAGGGATTCAATAAGCATTACTTTGTACATGTGCCTATCCTTGTAAATGGCCACTTTTCCAAGTCCCAATACCTTGCTTTTATCTTTGTCAGCATATGTGATTTGCTTCGGGGGTGATGGAGTTAGTGGCATATTCATCAACAAGCTTTTTGTCACCGGTCATGTGGTGTGTGCAGCCACTATCAAGAACCCACTCAGTACTCTTGGGTTTGTCATCCTGCAGATGAATTAGTACAGCTTACCATCTCATATGATTTAGACTTGAAGAATATGATATCAATTTCATCAGATAGGAATCTCATTATAAAAGAATTATAAGGATGTGTGAAATATTTATATTTCATCAATATTAGCTTGCGTCCCATCAAGCATTTCCTCACGTCTCCAACAAATTTTTCAGATGATGATTTTCATCTGGAGACCTGACCTACAGAAGTGATTAGATCAATTTCTTCACCACCCACATGTGAAGCGGTGGTAAAGCATTCATCATCCTGCGAGAACAATATGAGAAAGGGGGCATTGAAGCTAATGCACTTCTCTTAATAGTAGGGGGGTTAAAGTAGTCATATGAATATGCAGAGAACTGGTTTGAGGATTTATAAACATAATGATTTGAAGAGTAACGCTCATATTCATATTCCTTCTAGTTTCCGTGCATGTTAGAAGCATTAGAACGGGTACGAGCATAGTTTTGACCAGTTGAAGATTTTGATCCTCTTGAAGACTTTGGTCCTCCTGAGGAATTTGATCTGGAGTTCAAATTCTTCATAGGTGGAGTCATGAGGACATTCACCTGAAGATTTTCAAGGCAACTTTTGGGTACCCAGATTTTCCTCAAGGGAGGGCCATTCCTGCAGTTAGTTCCAACATATCGAGCAAATACTTCACCAGATTGATTTTTGAACAGTTTATAGTTGGAGTCAAATGACTCATCTGAGGAATAGGATAATTCACATGAAAATCCTGTTAGATTGTATGGATCAAAAGGAGGCCCAGTAGCAGCAACCAATGAGGTTTTAGGTACTGCTCAGGTTTCTAATAAGATCCATCAACATTCAATTTCCTCTCAAAGGCAATTCCTTCTTTCCTCGGGTTCCTATTCAAGATATCCTTTTTGAGCACATCACAAAGGGTTTGATGTCCTTTGAGACTTTTGTATATGCCTGGCACATACAATTCCTTCAGCCCTGCATTTTCATCAGTGACATTTGTGTTTTCCTCAGGTGAGGAATTTGACACTACAAGAGCGGTTGAAGAATTTGTAGCAATTGAAGCATTTGATGATTCTGGTGAAGAATTAGCAGTTTCACGTTCGATGCATTTAAGACATGGAGGAATGAATTCAGCTTGAGCAGCACTAATATGTTGAGCTAGTAAGGAATCATTTTCTATACGAAGATCATCATGAGAAATCCTCAAATTCTCTAGATAAAGCTTCCTTTGAAGAAATTCATAGGAAAGTTTCTCATGATCAGTGAGGAGTGTAACATGACAATCTTGAAGATTATCAAATCCAGACTGAATACTTTTCATATCTTAAGTGAGGATTTGGGTAAGATTCATTTCATCATGCAACAGATCATCGCTTCTATCTCGCAGTTTCTGAAGCTTTTCCAGGGCAGTTTGTTGTTTAGTGGCAGTGATAGCAAGTTTACTGTAACTAGGTTTTTTATAATCATCAGGTTCACAGTTACTTGAATCAGAGGACGAAGCATCATTCGGTACCTTTGAACCTTTTGCCATGAAGCAATAGGTTGGAGCGAAGTCATCAGCATAGTCACCAGTAGGGATGGTGTTATCATTTTCTTCAAGGTTGAAGATTGACTTGTTGACGAATGTGGTTGCAAGTGCAAGACTAGCCTGTCCGGATTGTGTGTCTTCATCAGAATCCTCCTATTTATCACATTCCTCGGATTCTGCCTCGGGATCCATTTCCTTACCAATAAGTGCCCGAGCCTTTCTAAAACTAGTCTTCGTGTGCGATGAAGACTTTGAAGATGAGGATTTGGAAGGTTTCTTCTTTATCTTTGAGTCATCAGAACTTTCATCCTTGTATTTCTTCTTCTTTGATTCCTCTCCCCAACGAGGACAATCGACAATGTAGTGACCTGATTTCTTTCATTTGTGGCAGGTTCTTTTCTTGTAGTCCTCAGATGAAGATTCTGATTCCCTCATATCTCTTCTTGAAGATTTACCGAACTGGCCACGTTATGTAAACCTCTGGAATATCCTCACGAGCATTGCAAGCTCCTGTCCAAATTCTTCAGGATCACCAATGCTACCATCCGAGTTTTCTTCATCAGATTAGGAAATTGCTTTGGCCTTCAGTGCACGTGGTCTAGAATAGCTTGGTCCATATAGATCTCTCTTTTCTTCTTGTTGGAATTCATGAGTATTGAGTCTTTCGAGTATATCAGCTGGATCAAGCATCTTGTAGTCTGGTATTTCTTGAATCATCAGAACTAAGGTGTCAAATGAAGAATCCAAATATCTTAGCAGTTTCTTCACAACTTCGTGATCAGTAATGTCTCGAGCTCCCAATGCTTGCAGTACATTTGATATGTTGGTGAGGCGATCAATGCTATCTTGGCATCTTTCATTGTCAAACCTCTTGAAGCGATTTAAGAGATTGTGAAGAACATCAACACGAGAATCACGCTGGGTTGATACTCCTTCATTAACTTTGGACAACCTTTCCTAGATAAGTTTCGCTGAGCCCAAAGCACTCACTCTGCCATACTGGTCCTTGCTCATATGGCCACAGATGATATTCTTCGCCTGAGAATCAAGTTGCTTGAATTTCTTCACATCAGCCGCAGAGATAGTAGCAGAGATGATAGGGACGCCATGTTCCAAAATATACCATAGATCATTGTCAATAGGTTGTAGATGCATCTGCATCTTGGTCTTCCAGAAGGGAAAGTCCTTTCCTTCAAAAGTAGGACATGTTGCAGTAACCTTAATCATGCCTGCAGTCGACATAACTAAAACTCCACGTGGTTAACCCAAAATCACACAGAACAAGGGAGTACCTTGCTCTGATACCAATTGAAAGTGCGTTATATCGACTAGAGGGGGGGTGAATAGGAGATTTTTAGAATTTCATCACTGAGGAAATTCCTTTTGAGGGAATTCCTCACTGATGACTAACTTACAACGGAAACAGTAAAGGATCAGGAGTGCAAAGTTTCACTATAGCAGTTTTTAAGGCTGAAGAATATGAAAACTGTTTGCACAGTATGCAGGCACGCAGAAAACAGATGAGGATTAACTTGCGTGAAGAATTAGGGGTTGAGGAATTTTAGAGAAAGTCTTCAGCAAATTCTTCAAACAGTGACAGTGAAAATCATCAACACACAATCTGAGGAATATAAAGAGTTGAGGAAATAGAACCCGTTTCACAGTGAAGACAGTGGTTGATGACCCAGTTCCAACTGCTGTGGCAGTTGTACATCTGGTTTGGAGCGGCTTGGTATTGAAACGAAAGGACACACAGTCCCCACCGTATTCTACTTGCGCTAAGAACACACAGTCCTCGCCCAACACTCGTGGTAAGTCTTCAGGGCAGACTTCCAAACCCTCACAAACTTGGTCACTTGGCTATCCACAATTGACTGCTTGATAGCTCTAGACCATGACGCCTAACCTTCTGGAGGATGCACAGTCCTCAAAGGTAAAATGCTTCAGTCCCACACAGGAACAACTTCTTCAGTGATGCTCAATCACTTGGTTTCGGTTTGTGGTTTGGTGTTTGGGGTATTTCCTCTGTGATGAATTACTCTCGAAGACTCTGAGGAATTTGGGTTGCTCTTATGACAAGTGTTAGTTTCTAACGGAGCAGCCAACCAACTAATGGTTGTGGGGGCGGCTATTTATAGCCTGGGAGCATCCCGACATGATTTGAAATTAATGCCCTTAAATAATATGACCGTTGGTGTGGATAAGACCAATGATGTGGCGTGGCTATCGATAACGGTCGGGACCCTCAACTGTGAGAGCCCTAGATTATAGCCTGTAGTTAGTTGCATTGGTGCGCATTCATGCATGCATTCAAATCAATTTAATTCAACGGGGATGACCAAACCCTAGCACCAAATAAAATCCAAATAGGTTCAACAAGGATTAGTTTTAATGAACTCAATTGGTCTTCAAAAATGTTCACCCTTTTTGGTAAATGTTGGAAACAACATACCAGAGGTGATAAACTTTTTAACAACTCATTTGTCATTTTAAGTTAATCATAAAGGCATCTGAAAATGATAACTAAAGTGCTATAAATACTTTAGTCTTTTCAAAAATGATGAATCTTTTTGTGGAGCCTCGAAATAACCCAAAACAAACCTAAAAATGTTTTCAATGTTTTTGACTTAGGCCTGAAGCCAAAACAAAATAAAAGAAATGTCAGAAATGTCAAACAGAAGGAATAAAAATAAAAAGATAAAAATCTTACCTATCTTGTGCTCCTGGCCGGCCCAGCCCACCAAGGGCGAGGAGGTCATCTTCCTCCTCCCACCAGTGTGCACGTGAGGTGTCGCCCGCACGTTCACCGACCTCCACCTCCTGCTTCGCGCTGGAGGCGCCTCCTCCATCCCTATCTCGCGCCTGAGAGGATGTGGATGAGCCCCTGGACCATTTCCCCCTCTCTCTCTCTTCTTCCCTCATGCAGCATCGTCTCCCCTCGGCATGGCCGAGCTTGTCTCGAGCAGGCTGTTGTTGTCCATGCAGCCCCGACCTCCCCTCGTGTCTCCGAGAATCTTAGGAGATCAGCCACGATGTCCCGGTCATCTTCATCTCCGGTCACCGAGATCCGCCGCCGTCGATCTGCTGCCACCGGGCCTCTCCGACCTCTTTGATGCTAAAAATGGAACCCCCGTGAGCTCCTGCTCCTTTCCCCTCTCCTCCCATGCTCTCCCGTGCCCCGTAGCCCCGTTCCCCACCATGGCCGAGAGCTCCTCGCCGCCGGCCATGTCGTCGTCGTTGCTATGGTACCCCATCCACGCGCTCGAGCTTGGGATCGAGCTCCCGGAGCCGTCAGGAGGGTTTTGAGCCCGCCAGCCGCCCTTCCCGTGCCCTGCAGCCATCACCCGCATAAGGCCGAGCTCCGGCCGCCGCTTCGGCTCGTCGCCGGCGCCTCTTCGGCCACCCTCAGTCCCTCCTGCTACCCCTGGAAGATGAGCCGCTTCGCCAGCTTCGCGTAGCCGCAAACCACGCCCGATTTGGTGCCCTGTAGCGTGTTTTAGGCAACTCCGGCGAGCCCTCCGCCGCGGCTATGGTCGCCGGCGACCAGCCTCCGGTGGGGGCCGATGTAGCCAGCCATTAACTACTAACCCACTCTCCCAGAGACGCTGATAGAGGGCCCCACATGGGGTCAAAGCTTGATTAGCTTCGGGTTTGACCGGGGATTAGCCCTATGTCACTGACCGGTGGGCCCTGGCTGTCAGGTTTGACCTGATCCAGGCCAGTTGACTGCTTACGCAATGCTAACGCAGTGTTGATGCAGTAATAGCTTTTCTGATTTAATTTAATTCCAGGAAATTGCTAAAACTTGTAAAAATCATTGAAATTAAAATATAACTCGGATGGAAATAATTTATATATGAAAAAGGATCAGAAAAATACAAAGAATCTGATTATCGCATTTTCATGCATGTTTGAAAAAGTTAACAACACCAAATAGACAAAATGATGAATAGGATAAATTTAATAATTAGTTTGGGGTTGGAATTTGATTCCTATTTGAATTCCACTTCAATTGTTATGACCAAACATTGATCAAGGGAAACCAGTACCTCAAAATACCATCCTCTTGCATGATAAAACAAATTATGCATGAGCATCAGGTCGAATCAATTAAAAGGGTATCCGGAAAATACCTTGTTGAAGTGATGTTTGAATCATGATTCAAACCCAGCTTCAACCTAAGAAATGGTAGCTATATTGGCCCTGTCACATTCCATTTCCATTTCTTGATCATGCATCATAGTGTTGCATTTCTGTGAAGTAACTATTGTTCTTTCCTGTTTATCGGTACTGTTTCCTCTCGGTAGATGATGGTTCCGACGATGTGATCATTGACATTGATGAAGACTCATTGCTATCTTCGGACGTGTCAGGCAAGCAAACCCCCTTGAGCATATTGAAATAAACCCACTCTCTCGCTCCTACTCTCTTTTACTGCATTAGGACAAACACAATTCAACTGTACATGTTATCGGTAGTTGAACCCATTCATCTGCATGACCTGATTTTGTCAGAGTAAATAGTTGAAACCACTAAGGATGAGTAGCAACTGCTTGAGCCTTGTTGTGCTTACTCATCCATGCTTGCTTACAATGCCTGCTATGCTTAAAGTCGTGTCGGGTCTGATCCATTTGGATGATGAATCGGAATGGTTGTGTTCATGTCCTACAGTGTGAGAATAAAATTGTGAATTCGATTTGGTAAAGCTAGCGATGAGAGGCCATGTAGGAGTACATCGTGGGTTGTCTCATTGGGACCATCCTTAAGAACTAAGTTCTGTGTATGTTATCCAAGACAAGATACTACCATGCGTTGGGCCCTGAAATATGACCCCGCTCGGCTTATTAATTGCCTAGATCCCTGTCCAGGATTTGCAATTAGTTTCTGGTGTTTTTAGGAAAAGTGTTGGTGGCCATGTTTAGCTCTGCCCGACGCGGTAGGCTTCTCTACGGTAGATACACAGTGGCACGGTGTACCAAGTGGCACCCGGATGGTGGGCTTGGGAACCCTGCGCACATCGTTTGGGGCCGTAGAGGAAACCTCCACCGGACTTCCTTGCGGGTTCAGTCTCAAATAGGCGATAAACCTGGACTAGGGTCTTGTGTGGTTAACGGTTGTGGCCGACACCCACGCCAGTGCTTCCGCTTGAAGGTTGCCGAGATGCATGGCATGCATATGGTGCTAAGTGGTGAGAGCATGTGTGAAGAAGTATACCTCTGCAGGGTGAATCAATCTGTTTGAATAGCCGCGTCCTCGGATATGGACTACTTGGAAACATTACGTGGTACATAGACAACTTAAATGGATACTCTAAAACATGCAAAACAAGTGTGAGTGCTATGGAAGGCTTTCTCGTAGGGAGACGAGAGTGGATCCATAGTTTTGTATTGCATTGGTGAATATGTGGACTCATGTGCGCTATCCCACCTCAAAGAAAGAACTTGTAGTCGTAGTACAGGTTAGCCAAGAGTCAAAGCTGGCTTGCTGCAATCAAACCCCACAATCCTTTCATTGAAACATGATGTATATGTAGATAGTTCTGATGTAAGACTTGTCGAGTACCTTTGTACTCACGGTTGCTTTATTTATGTTTTTCGCAGAGAAGACTTGGACTCATTAAAAGGTTCTACGCGATGTGTTCGATGTTGAACGGAATAGCTTGGGAATCCTAGACAAAGGTCTGGCTCCTTTGGTAGGGTCGTAGTAGCTTTTCAGGCTCTTCCAGCCACTTTTAGTAGATGTCTGTACCCAGACATGATTTGCTTCCGCTTGTTGTTTGTATGAGTTGAGTGTCGGGTCACGGGACCCCTATTTGTAATAACACACTATGTTGATTCTTATGAGTCCTTAATAAAAGCTTGAGTCATAGAGTTATGTTGTGATGACATGTTATATCTACACATATCGTGCATATTGTGTGTATGTTATGAAATGCATTATATGTGTGGCATTAGACACCTAGTTGTGTGCCTTTAGTAGTACTCTTTACAGGGAAATGCCTTTTTGTGCTTCTATCGAGCCTTGGTAGCTTGCTATTGCTCTAGACACATTGATTGATCGGCGTGTATCCTTCTTTGATGTTGTGTCTGTCCCCTCGGGGAAATGTCACGCGGTGTAATGGAGTCCTTGTAGCTTGCTACGACTCGTCTACACACACTGTTGATCGACACCTGCTTTGTTGGGTTATGTATGCCTGTCCCTGTACGGATGTACCGCTTGGGTTTATAACTAGTCATGTCGACCCGGGTTCTTTGTCGTTTGAATGCTAGCAACATATTCATATACGTGAGCCAAAAGACACAAACGGTCCCGGCCAAGGTAAGTTGGCTGCCGTGGAGTTTACCGTGCGTGAGGCCGCAAAGTGATGTGATGTGTTACAACATAGGTTCTTATGACTCGGGACCGGGGTCCCGACACTCATATTCCTCACTTGAGGCTTTTGGTAGGATTAGGCTTGGGTTGGGCATCATGAGGAAATTCATTCCAATGTGTTACCTTGACCCCCTTTAACAGTACGGTGTTCCTATTACTCAACTGTGAAGAAAACAAAACACAAAGAATAAATCTTCATGCTTCAAAGTCTTCAGATTGAGTTTCTTCAGGACACACCGAATTCCTCAATTTCAGTATCTTCATGAGGAATATCAATTTCATCGCAAATTCTCCACGATTCAATTCTTTAGCTTCAGACCAATTTCTTCAACCGAAGATATACATTTTTAGGGGTCGATATTCATCCAATATTTCAAACTCCTCAGCGACTTATAGATCCTGTGTACACTCAAGAACACATTAGATACTTAACCTATAAGTCTTCAAACCACCAAAATCACTAAGGGGCACTAGATGCACTTACACTATATGATGAAATTAATATCATATTCTTCAAGTCTGAAGCATATGAGATGGTAAGATGTACTAATTCATCTGCAGGATGACACACCCAAGAGTACTAAGTAGGTTCTTGTTAGTGGCTGCACACACCACATGAGTGGTGACAAAAGCTTGCTGATGAATATGCCACTGACTCTATCACCACTGAAGCAAATCACTTATGCTATCAAAGGTAAAAGCAATGTATTGGGACTTGGCAAAGTGGCTATCTCCAAGGACATGCACATGGACAAAGTGATGCCTATCGAATCCCTTGGGTTTAACCTCATGTGAGTCTCAATGCTTTGTGATCTTGATATGGTTGTTATCTTTGGAAAATATATATGTGTAGTCATCATGGAATCTGACAGATCCAGAGTCTTCGAAGGTGTTAGAAGAGGAGATTTGTACATTGTTGATTTTTCTACAGGTCCTCAACCAACCACATGCTTACTAGAAAAAACATCAGAAGGCTGGCTATGGCATCGAAGACTAGGTCATGCAGGCATGAGGAATTTGCACACGCTCGCGAAGAAGAAGCATGTCATTGGCATCGAATCAGTCAAATTCCTCAAGGACCACCTCTGTGGCGCTTGTGAGTCTGAAAAAATGACCAGATCCAAACACCGCTCGAAGACCATCATGGCTACTACTCGTCCATTTGAATGGCTTCACATGGACCTATTTGGACCTAGTGATTATGCCACTCTAACGAATGCAGCATCTTTATACGGCTTTGTCATAGTTGATTATTATTCCACATATACTTGAGTGCATATCATTATGTATAAAACTGAAGTGCAGGAAGTCTTCAAACGATTTTCCTCAAGGGCCTCGACGAACTTCGGTGTCAAGATCAAACACATGAGGAGTGATAATAGGACAGAATTCAAAAATACTAGTCTTGATGCTTATCTTGATGAACTTGGTATTACTCACGAATTATCTGCTCCTTATACTCCTCAACAAAATGGCATCGTTGAAAGAAAGAACACGACTCTGGTTGAAATGGCAACCTGAAGCCATTAACACAGCTTGCCGCATCATCAACAGGGTATATCTTCACAAATTCCTAAAGAAAACCTCATATGAACTCCTCACTGACAAGAAACCCAATGTAAGCTATTTGAAAGTCTTCGGTGCAAAATGTTGGATTAGAGATCCTCACCATAGCTCAAAATTTGCACGTAAAGCACATGATGATTTTATGCTTGGTTATGGAAAGGACTCGCACACCTACAGAGTCTTCAACACCTATCACAACAAGGTTGTTGAAACTGTAGATGTGCGGTTCAACGAAACTAATGGCTCACAAAGAGAGAAATTGCCTCCTCATCCAGATAAATTATCTCCTCACGAAGCAATCAAGTTCAAAGCTACTGAAGACATTGTTCCTACTGAGGAAATTGCTGAAGAAATCATCCCCATCACTGATGAAATTCAAGAAGATGCACCTGAGGAAATTACTCAGGAACAAATTCCTCAGCCCAAACGAAATCCTCAACCAGCTCATCTGAGGATTGCAAATGAAGTAGAACTTGACAAAATCCTCGATGACATCAACGCGCCAGGTCCTCTCACTCGTTCAAAAGCTTCACACTTAGTTAACTTTTGTGGGCATTCTTCTTTTGTGTCTATCATAGAACCTTCAAAAGTTGTTGAGGCTTTCATGGAACCTAAGTGGATTCAAGCCATGCAAGATGAACTTCTTCAATTCAAGCTCAATGACGTGTGGGATCTTGTCAAACGACTAGATCCTCGCAAGCACAATATCATCGGCACCAAGTGGATTTTCCAAAACAAGCAAGATGAGGATGGTCAAGTGGTGAGGAATAAGGCACGACTTCTAGCCCAAGGCTACACACAGGTTGAAGGAATTGATTTCGATGAAACATTTGCACCTGTTGCTAGACTTGGAGCTATTCGAATTCTACTTGCTTATGCTAACCATCATAACATTACTTTATATCAAATGGATGTGAAAAGTGCATTCCTTAGTGGTAAGCTTGAGGAAGAAGTATATGTTGCTCAACCACCAGGTTTTGAGGATCCGAAGAATCCACACAAAGCCTTCAGACTGAAAAAGGCACTCTATGGCCTCAAGCAAGACCCTCGGGCGTGGTATGATACATTGAAGGAATTTCTCATGAAGAAAGGCTTCAAACCTGGTTCACTCGATCCAACTATTTTCAGAAAATCCTATGACAATGAACTATTTGTGTACCAAATATATGTCGATGACATCATATTTGGTTGTACTCACAAACGCTACAGTGATGAATTTGCTTACATGATGAGTGAAGAATATCAGATCTCTATGATGGGGGAGCTGAAATTCTTCTTAGGTCTTCAAATTCGTCAACAATGCAATGGCATCTTAATATCACAAGAGAAATACCTCAAGGATGTTCTGAGGAAATTCGACATGCATGAATGCAAAGGCGCCAAGACTCCCATGCCTACCAATGGCCACCTCTGCACTAACGAAATTGGTAAATATTTCGATCAGCAGGTATATCGCTCGATGATTGGCTCTTTATTGTATCTATGTGCATCTGGGCCAGATATAATGCTTAGTGTTTGCATGTGTGCTTGTTTTCAAGCAAAACCGAAGGAATCACACCATACGGATGTGAAGCATATTCTTCGATACTTAGCTCACACACCAACACTAGGATTATGGTACCCCAAGGGCTCAAATCTTCATCTAGTGGGATATTATGACTCTGACTATGCTAGTGACCGTGTGGATCAGAAGTCAACTTCTGGTACTTGTCATTTCCTCACAAGATCATTAGTCTGCTGGTCCTCAAAGAATCAGAACTGCGTTTTCTCTCCACTGCCGAAGCTGAGTACATTGTTGCTGGATCATGATGTGCTCAATTGCTATGGATGAAGCAAACCCTCAAGGACTACGGCATCAACATGAAGAATGTTCCTCTCTACTGTGACAATGAGAGTGCAATCAAGATTGCATACAACCCAGTACAACACTCGAAGACTAAGCACATCCAGATTCGTCATCATTTTCTTCGGGACCATGTCCTCAAGGGCAATATAATCATCAACCATGTGAAGACTGACGATCAACTAGCAAATATTTTCACTAAGCCCTTGGATGAGAAAAGATTTTGCAAATTGAGGTGTGAGCTAAATATCTTAGAGTCTTCAAATGTTTTGTGAAAACATGCACACATCCTAACACTTATGCAAAATTGGTGACTTAGATGTGCAACACACAAAGAATCGATTTTCTTCAAACAATGAAGAATATCACTCCTAGTGTGAAGAAATTAATGAAGAATTTGGTTCTCAGGGCCCTATGACAATTGTACGCGGCGCCTGAAATCAACATTCTTATACGGTGGGTCACGCCACCACCCAACTTTTAAATTCTTCAAGCTGTTTTTTCTTCAAAGTTGAAATTCATCAAGTTTTTAAAAATCTTCAAAACACTGGATGATTTTCACTTGCATATATATATATATATATATATATATATATATATATATATATATATGCGTGTGTGTGTGTGTGTGTGATTTCAAAGTCCTCAACAACATTCACTTATAGCTATTTCTTAAATTTGATATTTCATCTAAGTGAATGTGATCGGACCCTACTGCCCTCTATGCTATACTCACCCAGTCTATTCAATTCTTCATATGCATTCTATTTGAAACTTGTGCAAAATCTTCACTATGTCCTTGTCAGCTCAGGATTTTGTGACGAAATCCTCAAATCTTCAAAAATGAATTTTATATTGTTACATAGTAACTGAACCCCACTTCCCACGATCAGATAAGCACGATCTCCACCGCTTTTATCTCAGGCTCCACGCGTCATGCGGAGAGGAACAAGCAAGGGAAGTTTGGTCCTAAAAATATGCTCGAACAGTTTTCCACCTGAGCCATAAATAGGTCCTTACCCCCTCAGTTAAAACCCTTCATCCTCTCTTCATCTCTCCGGTCGAGCTCAAACCTAGCACCACCGCTCGCAATCTCGTCGCCGGTGAGGAACAACTTCACTGCCTCGACCTCGCTGTTGCCGAACTCGTGCCGGAAGCGGAACATCTTCCTCCGCCGCCGCCGTAGCTTTCTTCTGCCGCCAAGTTAGAGGGCAGCAAACGAGAACCGAAGAGCTTCTTACTATTACTGCCTCTATTCTTCGTGTTCTTCATGTAGGGTAATTAAAATCTTATATTACTAGCCCTTTTTGATCTTCTATTTTCACCTTAGATTCGAGAAATGTGTTTTTCCTCAGTGTGTGTCAGCTTCGCACATTCATTTCCTCAAACACTTGATGAATTTCACTAAGTCACTAAAATTCTTCATGTGATTCCTCAATTGTGTAAATTCTCAAATCTGCACAACTCTGGAACCCAAGATCATAATGCTTAGTCAAATTCCTCAACCCACTTTTCAAATTCCTCAAACTTCTAAAATTTTAAATTCTTCAAATCTGAGAACGCATATGACCTCTTCAAATTCCTCGCACCCATAATCTATTCACAGGTACAAATAGTCAGTTGATCAATCTCTAGGTTCTCATCAACTTAACTCATTTGCAGGGTTTCTCGAAGAAACTTTGCCACAGTCATCAGACTCTTCAAGAGTGCAAATTCCTGAGCAAAAGCATCAGTTGAAGAAAATGGAAGATGACAGAAAGCAAAAGGGTGGAAAGAAACTTGAACAGAACACTGCAATTGATATCCCTGAGGATATATACGTTGATTACTGCACGCTAGATGAGGAAATACATGGAAAAGAACCCATGTAGAAGCGCAAAATAAGGCTTCAGAAAATAGAACACACGTGGACTAAGGAGTGGAAGGAATATCGCTATGTCACTCCAAAGTATGCAAAGAAATTAGCCCTCAAGCCACCTTGCAAGAGGCCTCCTCTTGGTAATCAACGGGTTGCACATCCCTCAACCGTCCAAACAGTTGAGGATTACCCTATGGAGAAAGAGAAACACTTGTCTAAACTGCACAGGAAAGCAGAAGCTGCAGTGAAGAAATACAATGAGGAATCTGCTGCTGCCACTTCATCCACCTCTTCTGTAGCTGAAGCTTCTGGTACAGGTATTCCTCAAATGAAGGTTGTGCCAAAGAAACCAAAGGCCTCAGTGCCTAAAGAACAATTGCTTTAGAAGGCTGCACCAACACCAAAACCTTCAACAGCACCACAGGCCTCAAAGCCTGAACAAAAGCAGATAGTTAAGCATTATCCTGCTCATTCTAGCTCCTCTGTGCCATCTGCAACGAGCTCTGCGACAAAGTCTTCAGCAAAACTTTTGAAGACTAAAATGACTGCTGGAAGAGGCATCAGGCCCAGCCCAAGCAAAGTCATCAACATCCCTTTTGCATCTGAAGGGAATGAGGAATACGATGATGAAACTCTTCAGGCTATAATCAGAAACAAGCAGGAACGAGTTGCACAAGCCTCAGGCAGCTCCATTCCTCTTGCTATGGACCCCATGGTTCTGCTGGATTTCATCAATATCTGGTATGAAGACCCAAACACTCCCATTGATGATTTGAAGCTTCCTCCTGGTCTCAGCCACATGGTTGCCACATTCATGGACGAGGCAAAATGGAAAGAGCAGCAAGCCAAGCAAGCAAAGACTGCAAAACTGAAGGAGAAATTCCTGAGGCAGAATCTCCTCAATCTAACGCTTGAAGCTCTTGTGTCAACCCAGGCTGAACTAAAGACTTTGAATGAAAGGTACACGAACCTATGTGAGCGTCAAAATCTTAAGGTGAATTTCATCAAATTTGCAACTGATGCAATTGATGAATACAACAAGAGGGTTGCTCCTCCTGTGAAACAAAAGCTGCCTGAGTCTAGCTATTCGGTTGAGCTGACCGAAGAAGATTAGGTTGATAAACCTGTTTTTGAGGAAATGCCTCAAGATAATCCAGCTGATGAATCTGCTCCAGCTGATGAAAATACTCCAGCTGAAGAAAATGCTTTAGTTGAGGAAACTGCTAGGACTGAGACTGCACCATCTCCCGAAGAAAGAATTCCTTCACCTCAACCCACAAAGGTAAAGAAGATGGTTCCGTCAGCATCAGACATGAAGAAGACCAAGGATGCTGAAAAAGAAGCAAAGAAACGAAAACTTCAATGACCTCAGAATCATCTGAGGCCAAGCGCCCAAAGGTCACCCCGACAGAATCTTCAACTGCCCCACTGGATGCTACGCCTCTCAATGTAGCTCCATCCTATGCACTTGTTCCCTTCGGAATTGACTATGTCATTCCTGAAGAAGATGAGGAAATGAAAGATGATGAATATGAAGAAATCATGGATGAGGAAATACACATTGATGATATTCCTCAATCCTCCTTTCCTCAAAGAACATCTGATGATATGGATTGCACCACTCCAGTTTTCCGTGATGATTTCTCGAAGGACACAACCCAAGTACCTCCTACTCCTACTGCAACAGAAATCCTGGTAGGGTCTAATGGGAAGACTTTCTGTTATGAATCTGCACAAGGATCAGCTGCATCAGCTGATGATTTTGCCTCCTCCACCAAGCAAATTCCTCAATCTGAGGAATCTCCTAAAGCTGAAGAAAATCCTCAACCTGAGGAAAAAGGTCAAAATGAAGAAAATTCTCCTGCACCAAACACCGAAATAGCGATTGTTGTGGTCAACCCAGAAACAACAATGATAGTAGCACCTATTCGAGAACAGCAGCATAATATTCAACCAAAGCAAAATCAGCCTTTTTCGAAGTGGCCAAAGTTTCAAAAGGAAGCGTTCTATGAAGAACGGATGTATTTTTTCGGCGACAATCCATATGACAAGCTTTGCATCAGGCACATGAAGCTTTGGACAAGGACTCAGCTCAACTACTATGCATCTGTGCTTTGTGGGAGAAACGAAATATTTCAGCACAAGCATATTCCTCATGTTGACATGGAAGAAATTCCTTGCTTCGCCCCATTTCTCAATGTTGTTCATGAAGCTGGACTGCTGCCTCTCTGCACTGATATAGGTGATTGGAACAGTGATGTAACTCTTCAGTTCTATGCTACTTTGCACATCTCTGGAGACCCAAAGTATATCAAAACTTGGGTGCTGGACTGGATGACTCAGCACACTCACTACAAAGCTCCTGCCACTGAAATGTTGCGAGTACTTCCAGTCTCAATTCCCTCAGAACAAGTAGTGTTGATGTATGATGAGCGGGAGCTGCCCAACAAACTGATGGAAGTCCTCATGAAGCCTTTGGCAAAGAATCAACCTCCAAGGACTCGCTTTCTGGTTCAAGACTTGAAGTATGAACCATGTACCATGTACAGGATCCTGTGCAATGTCATCGCTCCAATCAAAGGCCATGATGATGAACAAGATGTCGTAGGCATCATGAAGAATATTCTCTCCAACATCATCCATGGCATACCAATAAACCTTCATGACTTCTTCCTGAGGACTTTGGCTGATAATGCAATGTCGCCATTTGACATGAGGACTTATGCTCCGTGGATCATGAGATTCATCAGACGCAGGTCAGGCATCAACTCTGTTGCTGATTTCAATGATCACATTGGATATCTTCCTCCAATCAGAGTCATCAAGAAGACATTTGAGCCTGTTGAAGGAAAAGGAAAATTTGTCATCGATGAAGGAAATCGGACCCTTGATGGCCAGTTTCGCGAAGCAGAATCATATTCTTCATATGATGACATTGCTACTCCGGATCATCCTAGCCCTGTTGCCCCAAGGATAATGACTAACACAGAACTACTCCTTAGTCTTCATTAGAAGGTCGATCACAATCACAAATGGGTAAAACGTCAATTCAGTGCCATTGTGAGAACCCTCAACGAGACTCAGAATGCAG
Organism: Hordeum vulgare subsp. vulgare; assembly: GCF_904849725.1. Lineage (NCBI taxonomy): Eukaryota > Viridiplantae > Streptophyta > Magnoliopsida > Poales > Poaceae > Hordeum > Hordeum vulgare. The sequence continues at coordinate 291,355,120 of NC_058520.1, read as the reverse complement.
TGAAGAAAAATCAGTACTATCTTCATGAGGTATTTGATCGTACCCGGGCCACTCTGGCTCATCTGAAGACTCGGGAAGAACTTGATGAATTGGAGTTTACTTAGGACTTTGACAGGTCATGGCCTCCCAAGAAGAAATTCAAGCCAATTCCAGTTCCTGACCTTGAGTACAGTTCTTTTTCTTCATTCCGCGTTGCAGAATCTGATGAAGAATGAGAAGGCACTGCTATTGGCCCAAGGAAGAAGCACGTCGCCAAGAATCCTCACGCCTCTTCATCAGCCAAGAAGTGGAAGTCTTCAAGGGGCGTTAGTCCTCAGTTTTGTCCCTTTTCGTCACTTGATGACAAAGGGGGAGAAATCTGAGTTGGTCTTCATGCGGGATATATTTTGGGGCTTATGAACTTTATTAAGTTACAAACTCTTGGTTCTTCCGAAGTGTTTTATGTAATGAGTTAGTAACTTAAGCCGATGGTACTCTGATGCTTTTAAACATTCTTCTTCGCATGCTTATTCCTCAAAATATTAATGCACGCATGTTGAAATTCGTCACATTCCATCTCTCATCATGCATTCTCAAATTCCTCATTTTATATGTCAAATGTATGCATGACTTACAAGATACAGGGGGAGATCTCCATGATATAAATCATCAATGTGCATCTGCTGTGAAAAGCAATTTCCTCAAAATATGCACATTTTCAGGGGGGTCTCTCAGTATCTTGATTTCAAATTACTCAAACTGAGTATTTACACTTCATATTTTTATCCCCATTGAAAACTTAACCTAATTGTCATCAAGCACCAAAAAGGGGGAGATTGTAAGTGCATCTAGTGCCCTTAGTGATTTTGGTGGTTTGAAGACTTATAGGTTAAGTAACTAATGTGTTTATAAGTGTACACATGCTCTATAAGTCGTTGAGGAGTTTGAGTTATACGATGAATATCGACCCCTAAAAATTTATATCTTCGGCTAAAGAAATTGGTCTTCTGCTGAAGACTTTGATCGCGAAGAAATTGCGATGAAATTGATATTCCTCATGAAGATATTGAAGATGAGTAATTCGGTGTGTCCTGAAGAAAAACAATCTGAAGATTTTGAAGCGTGAAGATTTATTCTTTCTGTTTCATTTTCTTCACTCTTGAGTCATAGGAACACCGTACTGTTAAAGGGGGTCGAGGTAACACTACGGAATGAATTTCCTCATGATGCTCAACCCAAGCCTTATCCTACAAAAGCTTCAAGTGAGGAATATGAGAGACATCAAGAATCTCACAATTGAGGTTCCCGACCATTGCCGCAATTCGCGCCACATCTCGGTCATAATATTTATGGGCATTTATGTCAAATCATGCCGGAATGCTCCCACGCTATAAATAGTCGCCCCCCACAACCATTAGCTGGTTGGCTACTCCGCGAGAAACTGACACTTGTCATTTAGATCAACCCAAATTCCTCAGAGTCTTCGAGAGTAAATCATTAGTGAGGAAATACCCCAAACACCAAACCACAAATCTAAAACCAAGTGATTGAGCATCACTAATGAATTTGTTCCTGTGTGGAACTGAAGCCTTTTACCTTTGAGGAGTGTGCATCCTCCAGACGGTTAGGCGTCATGGTCTAGAGCAATCCAGCAGTCAATCGTGTATTGCCGGGTGGCCAAGTTTGTGAGGGTTTGGAAGTCTGCCCTGAAGACTTACCACGAGTGTTGGGCGAGGACTGTGTGTCCTTATCTCAAGGACAACACGGTAGGGACTGTGTGTCTCTGGACTGTGTGTCCTTTGGTTTCAATACCAAGTCATTCCAAACCGGACGTACGACTGTCACAACAGTTGGAACTGGGTCATCAACAACTGTCTTCACTTTGATACGGGTTATATTTCTTCAACTCTTTCAATTCCTCAATATTGTATATTGAAGACTTTCGTTGTCTCTGTTTCAAGAATTTGCTGAAGATTTTCTCTGAATTTCCTCAACCCAAATTCTTCACATCTGTTAATCCTCACCTGCTTACTCTGTGTCTGCATACTGTGCAAACTGTTTTTCATAATCCTCATCAAGAAAACTGTTGTTGTAGTCTTTGCACTTCTGATCCTATTTCTTTTTCCGTTGCAAGTTATTCATCAATTTGGAATTTCCTCAGCGATGAAATTCTAAAAGTCACCTATTCACCCCCCCCTCTAGTCGATATAACGCACTTTCGGTATGATACTTGCCCGAGATTCGATCGTCGGTATCCCTATACCTTCTTTAGTATCGTTACCGGAAAGTGTCTTTACTCGTTCCATAACACACCATCACGTGGCTAACTCCTTAGTCACATTGAGCTCATTATGATGATGGATTACCGAGTGGGCCCAGAGATACCTCTCCGTCACACAGAGTGACAAATCCCAGTCTCGATTCGTACAACCCAACAGACACTTTCGGAGATACCTGTAGTGTACCTTTATAATCACCGAGTTATGTTGTGACGTTTGATACACCCAAAGCACTCCTACGGTATCCGGGAGTTGCACAATCTCATGGTCTAAGGAAATGATACTTGACATTAGAAAAGCTTTAGCAGACGAACAACATGATCTAGTGCTATGCTTAGGATTGGGTCTTGTCCATCACATCATTCCCCAATGATGTGATCCCGTTATCAATGACATCCAATGTCCATGATCAGGAAACCATGATCATCTATTTATCAATGATCTAACCAACTAGAGGCTCACTAGGAACACATTGTGATCTATATATTCACACATGTATTACGGTTTCTGGTTAATACAATTATAGCATGAGTAATAGACAATTATCATGAACAAGGAAATATAATAATAACCAATTTATTATTGCCTCTAGGGCATATTTCCATCAAGACTATCTTTAGAAGCACAACAGGAAGGAGTTCACTGGTCTACCACATCGATTACCTTTTGAAGGGTGGTGCCTCCTAGATTGGTTAGGTGTCGCTTGGGAGCCTCCTACTTCGTGTTGTGGAGTTGAACCAAGATCTTTGTAAGGGCAAGGAGGTCGCCTACTTCATGAAGATCTACCATGAGTAAGGCTAGTCCTTCGTGGGCGGAAGCCATGCTGGAACCCTTTGTGGACTCTCGTAGGTGTTACCCTCTCTGGGTTGAAGTCTCCACTAATATGGACGTATGATAGCGCCACCTATTGGGAACATGCCAAAAATCTTCGTGTCAACCTCATGCATTTGATCTCCCTACCTTACTCCTTTACTTTACACTTGCATGTTTTACATTCCAGTGCTACACTCTTAGAACTTCATGTGTAAGGTGTACTTGACTTGCCATAACTGCGAAGCTGCCTCTCAACTAAAACTAGGAAAATGCAAAAATAAATATCTTGTCAAGTAGTCTAATCACCCCCTCTAGACACACTTTTGATCCTACCAATGGTATCATAGCTTTGGTCTCCATTGCATTGGTTTCACAACCTAGGAGAGTATGGCGTCTAGTGAGGGAAATTATCACTGTAGAGGTTCATATTTTGATGGCACTAATTTTACTAGTTGGAAGCATAAGATGAAAATGCATATTCTTGGCTTTAATCCTCATGTTTGGGATGTTATTCATGTTGGTGTGCAAGATAACTTATTTGGAGAAGGGCATGAACCAGATCGTTATGCGACAGCTGATGAACTGAAGATGTTGCAATTCAATGCTCAAGCCTGCAACATCACCTTCAACTGTCTACGCCCCGAAGAATTCAACAAAATAAGCCGCCTTGAAAATGCAAAAGAAATATGGGATACTTTGATCGATATGCACGAAAGTACTCATTATGTTAGAGAATCTAAGTTGGATGTACTTCGAAGTCAGCTTGACAAGTTCAAGATGAAGTATGGTGAAGGTGTTGCTGAAATGTACTCTAAGCCAGCTCTCATCGCCAATGAGATTGCCGCCTTAGGAAGCAAAGAGATGACCGACAAATCCATCATCCAGAACATACTTAGAGCTCTTGATGGAAAGTATGACACCGTGTGCACATTGATCCAAATGATGCCAAAGTACAAAGATCTCAAGCCAACTGAAGTCATTGGTAGGATTGTTGCTCATGAGATGTTACTCAAGTACAAAGATGAGCTGCACAACAAGTCAAGTGGTTCTTACAAAGCTTCATGTGATGCCCCCGCGACTTCAAAGGACAATCTTGTCACTCATGATGAGATAAGCCTCATGGTCGAAAAATTCAACATGTTCTACAAGGGTAGAGGAAAAGAGAGAAGCTAAAGCTCAAGACATGATGAGAAGCATTCGTCCAGTCGTGACTGAAACTGCTACATTTGTGGGAAGCCCGGACACTACTCCAATGAGTGGTCGGCTCACTAAAAACGTAGAGAAGAGTCACCTCAAATATGAAGCTCAAGAGATGAGTCACCTCGCAGAGAGAGAAGGAGTAGAGAAGATCGTTATGAACGAAGACACTCACGCAGAGGAAAGGAATCGGAGAACAAGGACAAATACACCAAGAGCAGCTCAAGAAGAAGACATCAAACTTATTTTGGTGAATGCGTTTCAGGCTCCAAGTCCGACAACCATTCTGAGAGAAGCTATCACTCGAACTCCGACTATAGTCAAGATGAAGGTGTTGCCGGCATTGCACTTGTTTCCTCCAACTCCAATGACCTATTTGATTCACCAAATGAGGGGTTCGGAAACTTCTTCATGGCTGAAGGCCCCAAGGTATCACACCCCGAGTATCTTGATATAGTAGTGATGAGGATGACTTGTCATGAGAAGATGACTTGCTCTTTGATAAAACTAGTGATTGCAATGAAAATGAACTTGCTAATTATCATGCTTGTTAATAGAAATCAAGTGATGATGATAAGAAAGAAACTGAAAAACTAACTCAAGAATTAAAAACTCTTAAGTTAGCTCATGAGGCTACTCAAGGAGATCATAGAGAGCTTGCAAGAACTCATGAGAAGCTACGCTTCGAGAAGCTCAATTTGGACCAAGAGCATGAGTTCCTAAAAGCGATCAATGATGATTTTCGAAAGAAGAGTTCTTCTTATCTAGCTAAACGGTTACTCTTGTGTAACTTTGTTCCACAAGTTAAACCTAAGAACACTAGTAACAAAGGCAAGAAAGTTTCACCATCTAGTAACAATAATACTAAAGCTAAATCCAATAATATTGTTGCTAGTAGCTCTCTTTATTCCACTACTGGTTCTATTAGCCAAGTTACACTTGAGCAAAAAACGATTTATTGAAAGGGATTATAGATAAAGGTGTCTTCAATAGTCTTGCCAGAAGTAAGCAATTTGAGGAAATTGTGCGCAAGCAAGGAGGACATCAGAAGAAAAAAGGTGTTGGCTACTTCAAGGTAAACATAGATGATTGGGAAGAAAGTCCATATCCCATTCCTAAGTTTGTTCCCCAAGAGTAGAATTATGATCCTACCCCTCCCTAAGGAACAAGCTCACAAGATGGCCTTCTACCACAAGACCACAAGGGCAAGGGAAAGCTTCAAGATAACATTGACTTATATGAAGAAGAACCCAAAGTCAAGCTCAAGTGGATTCCCAAGAACACTACTAGGACTACCTCATCTTGTGCTACCACAACTCTAAGGATTCCCATCAATTTGATGTGGATCCCCAAGAGGAGGAACTAGATAGTTCTTGAGGGGTGACTCCGCCAATGAAATTAACTCGTATTCATTTTGGCAAGAACTATACGCAATCTACCTCAACCATATGCATTAGCTCAAGGAGTCACACATTCCCACAAAGGAAAGCAAGGAACGAGGTAATTAATGCATCTTTGGACATCATCCCATGTGTGTTTCACTCCATGTCCATAGATATTCTTGCCTATGTTCCTTTTGCTTTTGGACTAACCCATGTAGGTGAGAAGAGTAAGAAACAACAAGGATTGCTCCCAACTGAAGATGATCTTCATCAACATTGAGCATCCACTACTACTTCACCTACTTGAAGTCTTCTATGACAAAACCCAAGGTTAGTTTATCCCTCTTAGGGGGGATGTCATATCAAGAGGGAGATTTACTCTAAATTTTGAGTATAAGCATCTCCTAAGGATATGAACACATTACTTCTTATGTAAAAGTGGAAACCCCACTTGTGCTTAACAATGAGTATGACCTATGAAAAAGTATTCTTACTTGGCTCCTAAGTCAATATACTCATATATAGATGACTTTGTCATCGCCCACGTGCTTGATAGCTGCTAGGATGTTTGTGCATGTTCACCATATTTTATCTATCATCTTTTTTGTGTGAGGAGGTTGGTATGCATTTGTTTGCTCATTCGAGGACATCCAATTGTTGTTATTTGGATCTTGATTCATATTTTGCCAATTGGATAGACACGAATGCATATGACCCTTCTCTAGCTATCTATGCTATCTCATCTCAAGTTCTATTCATGCTTCATCACAAAACTTGAACAAGCACTTGTCAATCCCTCTGTGTGAAAGTGCACTCGGAGTTCCGTATCGTCAAAGTCTTCCTTCCAAATCCTCTTTGAAAATCTCGGTGAGACCAACTCCACAAACTCGTTTCCACCGAATTTCCAAAGCTGATCTGATTTTCAATCTCCGTACCACCGAAATCACAAACTCGATGACACCAAGTTTCCTAGTCAGATGACAGTAGAGGAACTCGGTGACACCGACAACGAATGGGTATATATTCCATCAGAAGGGTGTTTGAATTCAGATCATCAAAAACCTTTCGCCTAAGAACCCTAAGCTGCCCCGAGGACCCCTGGTTGTTCCATTTGCCTCCTCAAGCGCCTCCGTTATTGTGAATCACTGCCATCGACGGAATCTTCACCGCCTTTGCCGCCGTAGCCGGACCGCCACCAAGTTGGGGTTCAAATCCGTTCTCCTTGTGTGTTCCTCTAACAAACTCATGCGCATTTGGAAATTTTATCTACAAGCCATCATGTTCAAACCCTTCCCTTCCCAAGAGTATCTCGTAGCATAGAGAAAGATGATTTTTTGGATCTGATCTGCGCAACATGCAACTCGGTGAGACCGAGTTTGTAGAATCGGTTCCACCGATTTCCATTTTAGGGTTCCTCAGAAGCAACTCGATGAGACCAAGCAGATCTTTTTGGTCCCACCGAAATAGACTCTCATGTTTCTGTTACTCGAGTAAGCCTTCTTGGTGGCTCCGAAATTGCCAACTTGGTGCCATCGATTCATATTCTGCAGAAGATCATACCCTAAGTTTTAGTCTTCAAATTTTTGAAAAATCCTTCTGTCTTTTGTGATGCTCAACTCTTCTGCCTTTCCTATATCTAGTTCATAGGTTTGTTGGTTTCTTGCTGAGTTTTTGCTTGTCTGCCAAGTTGTCTAGATCTAAGGATAGCCAGAATGATTTCAGAGAGAAAAGTGTTGAGACGGACTCGGGCACAAGTCCTGAGAAGACTGACTCTGACCCTGGATCTTACAGCTCCCATGGCTTGCCCAAGGCAGCCATGAGGCAGAGGTAGAAACTGAACTCAGATGAAGAGGACTCAGACTTTGTGCCACAGGAAACATCAACTCCTCCAAAGGCTCCTAAAAAGACTGTCAGGAAAGAGTATGCAAGATCTGCTGATGTTAGAGCCCCTGAGTTTGCAAAGCAGAGAACAACACTCTCCACTGATAAACCTGCCAAAAGGCTGGGGTGAGGAGAGCCAGGAAGAGGGTATTCAGGTTGTGGCGAGACAAACTTCTATGTATGAGGACCATGAAGATGACGCTGGTGAATATGAGATCCTGTCTCCTCCTAAGAAGAAGAAGCTCATGGTTGATGCCATGCCTAGGAATTCTGCACCTAAGCCTCCATCCAAGGATAAAAAGGTCGTAGCTCATAGGAAGACTAGAAAGGATATTTCCGCAGCTGCCAAGGAGAAATGCCCTGCTTCCAGTGCCCTTGCTGTAGAGGAAGAAGATGAGAATGCACATATTCTCAGGAAGCTCCGACCAAATATGCCAGTACACAATTCTTCTCACCCGGTAGCTGAAGATATGAGGAAGAGGAAATATGCAGGTTTGAGGAAATGGAGAGCTACAGATCCATATGCTATAAGGAGAAGAACTGTTGTTGATCCAAAATTTCACACCAAGGAACAACAAGATTTCTATGAGACTGTACTGTATGGCAAAATTCCAGCTATCAGTGATATGAGATATATTGACTCGGCTTACGTCAAAGCCAATGAAAATTTCTTTCCCCACGTGCAAGAAAATATCAGGCTAGTTGACATTAAAGATTTTGTTGGTAAAGAGATGACCCCCTGTAATGATGAGTTGATCATGCAATTTTACTCAACTGTTCATTTCTATGGAGATGGTTCTATTGTGTGGATGACTGATGGTCACAAGTATGAGTTTACGACTGATGAGTGGGCCACTATCATTGGTGCTCCCAAGAAGAAAGAGAGTGATGTTGATGTGTATTTTGAAGCAAAGATGATCCACAACACCATGGACAATATGTACAAGCCAATTCCTCACAAGTATTTGGAAAGTCACAGGATGGGATCAGTGTACTTCTTGCAAGAAGGAATACCCACAACTAACACCATTCTGAGACATGCCTTAATGCCTAAATTAGGTGATGATAGGATGATTCGAGGACACTCCATCAATCTCCTGCACCATTTCGACTCTCACACTAGATTCAGAGTAATGGACTTGATAGTAGAGACTATCTAGAGGACTGCTGCTAAATAGAGAAGATCTCGTGGATATGCCCCGTACATTCATATGCTTATGAATGCCAAGCTAGGCAAGCATGCATATCTCCTTAATTGTCCCCATCTACCCCTTTAGACATAATTTGAAGACAATTAGTGGTGATGGATGAAAATGATCCCATCTCAGCTGCAACAAGAATGGAAGCAGAGGCAAAAGAAGTTGAGGCTACTAGAAATGAGCCACCACCAGTTTTACAGCTCAGAACTCAAGCTCAGCAAATGGCATTTCTAGTTAGCTCTGTCCAAGCTATGTAGAAGAACATCGAAGAGATGCTGCAAAATCAGAAAAGCCTTGAGATAGTCATGGAGACGAAGTTTCATGACATGGATGTGAAGGTAACGGAGTTGACCACTATAGTGAAACAACTTCAACATGAAGTTGACTCAGTGAAGATACCACACCTAGATGATGATCATGATTACGATGATGAAGAGTCACCTCCTCTCACTACCACATAGTTCAGCACCCAGCCTAGTTCAGGTGCTTTACCTACTCAGGAGACAAGACAGACTTCATCAGCTAAAGCATCTGCACCTTCAACACCAGCTCCAGCGCAAGCACCTCTACTATCCACTCCTCCAGCTCCAGGACACTCAACTGACATGTCGTGGTTTTCATCACGACATATGTGCTCGTGCAAGGACTTAGGTGTGAGGCCATCGCAGCTATGTGGCAGCTTGAGAGGGGTTGGTCGGAATCGAGAGACGTGAGTTTACCCACGTTCGGCCCCTCCGATGGAGGTAAAAGCCTATGTCCTGCTTGTGTTTCATTGATGAAGATGACGATCTCGATTACAAGGGTGTGGAATCGCTACCTCTAATCTCGAGGATGTCTAATATGTCTATCTCTAATGACTTGAACTTGTGATTCTGATATGGATCAACCTAACTTGTCCCTCTTGGGGCGCCTTACCCCTCCTTATATAGGTGAAAGGGGTAGGTTTTACATGTAGAGTCCTACTAGGAGTATAACTAGGACTATTCTCTCTTGAATCCTAATCTGTGTCTTGTTTCCTTTCCTTGGGAGTCTTTCCTCTTCTTGGGCCTTCTCTTGTGAGCCGGCCCTCCTGGCCTCTCTACAAGCCGCCTTATGCACGGGTGTAAAAGGCGCCCATCGTGGGGCCGCGTACGATGGTGTTGTGTTCTTGAAGGGAATTATTCAGGGATTTAGAAGCTCTCAATTGTATAGATGAAGAAGAACCTGAGATTTGTCGAATTGGAAATAGGGTTTATCGTTCTGCATGCCCAGACGCGACGCGATCTATTCAATTTGAATAGGAGATCTATTTCTACTATTGCTGTCGCACGTCATGGTATTCGGCAAAATTTTCTGCCGAGCCGCCGCTCCAAGATCGTACACAAGGAAAAGAAAGTACACCCATCATTCAAGAGATGGAAACCGAGAAGGAAAAGGACAGAAATCTGCTCAGGATACGGCGTATTCACTAGGAAAGAAAAAGCAGCATGAATAACCCAGCGGGAGACAACCATATCAATAGGAAGCAAAACCAGATTATATCAACTTATAAAGAATTAAGGTTGCGATTCTGATTTTGGCTGTTGCAGTTACAGAATGACGCCAAGGCCTCTTCTTCACGGACCCCTTGTGGGTGGAGCTCTCCGTGGACTCTCGCAGTCGTTACCCTCCATGGGTTGAAGTCTCCACTAACATGGACGTACGATAGCGCCACCTATCAAAACAATGCCAAAAATCGTTGTGTCAACCTCATGCATTTGATCTCCCTACCTTACTCCTTTACTTACACTTGCAAGTTTTACATTCCGCTGCTACACTCTTAGAACTGCATGTGTAGGGTGTACTTGACTTGCCATAACTGTCAAAGTTGCCTCTCAACTAAAATTGGGAAAAGGAAAAAATTATCTTGTCAAGTAGTCTAATCACCCCCTCTAGGCATACTTTTGATCATACAATCTCCAACGTTCCCCCGCCTCGCCCGCCCCGCCGTGCAGTATGGCGAAAGGCGCGACTGTGAGAGCCGAGAAGGCCAAGAAGGGTTCAGGCGGTTCTTCTTCGAGTGCAGGGACACTCACACCAGGCTGGATTTAGGGCGCCTCGACGTCGTCCCGAGTCTCCAAGGAGCGCATGCTGGACCTGGAGAGCGAACGCTAGGTGGTTGCGGGCAGCTGGCAGGTACCGGATCAAGGCGAGCTGGAGCCAACACCGAGAGGTAACTAGCGGGTGCTCTTGGGCACCCATGTGCAAAGAGGTTTCTCCTTGCCCCGCATCTGCTGTTCCGCGCTTTCCTCGACTTTTTCGGCACGCAGTTTCATCATCTTCCCCCAATGTCGTCTCGTACTTAGCTGCTTTCATATCCCTATGCGAGAATTTCCTTGGGTGCTACCCACACTAGGGATTGTTCAAGCATTTGTTCATGTGCCGAGTGATGACCATGAAAAAGTCTTCTCTATTGGGGCGAAAGATGCATGTAGTGCAACTCTGCGGGGGTTTAGGAATATAGCTCAGGGGTAAAATTAGTTTTCCTCAGATGTCCTTCCCCGACTCAGTGAAGGGTTAGCAAGAGTCCTGGTTCTATTGTGAGGAAGTTCCAGTTGGTGAGGGTCAGTCGGGCCTTCCGCCTTATTCGCCCGAGCGAATTCAGTCGGCTCCCTCATTGAGTGTGTCGAAGAAAGGGAGGACGGACGTAGATATCATGGCGATAGCATTGGTTGCTTTGTTGCGGAAGAACATTAATGGGATGCCTTACTCGAATTGTTTTTCCAGCGAAGGATCCAGCCTGTGCAGACCAGGGCTCATCCCATGTGGATGTATAGCAATCCGGATTCGAGACCGTTTTAACTTAGGTGAAGGCTGTTGCACATACCCCATAAGACAGATGGTAACTCTTCCACCCATGCGTCGTGGCGTACTTGAGGTCTCTCATCAGTCGGGGCTTCAATTCCCGCAGTATCATACCATTTGCCCGTTTTGCCTACCTATTCGACTGCGGGTGAGCTACGGAGGCGTAATTGACCAGAGTGCCCTGGGAGTGACATAACTTGTGGTACTCGTCCAAGTCAAAGTTGGTTCCGTTATCGGTGATGATGTCGTGAGGAACTCTGAATCTGAAGATAATCTGCCAAATGAAGCTAATGGCACTCGCTGAATCCAGGATTTTGATGGGCTTCGCTTCGACCCACTTGGTGATCTTATCCACCGCAACTAGCAGATGGGTGAATCCATTCGTCCCAGTCCGTAAATGGATAACCATGTAGAGACCCCACACAGCGAAAGGCTAGGTGAGCGGAATGGTTTTCAACGCGGATGCAGGCTTGTGTGACTGGTTTTTATAGAACGGGCATCCCATACACACTTTCACCAGGTCTCTTGTTGCCTCATTATCTCGGGGACAACAAAAACCTGCTTGGAAGGCCTTGGCCACTAGTATCTGAGAGGATGCGTGATGTCGAAAAGTTCCCGAGTGAGTCTCGTGGAAGATCTGCACTCCATCCTCTGGGGAAATGCACTTTTGACTCCCTCGTGTAACACTTTTCTTGTATAGTTTGTCTCCGAGGACTATGAAAGCTTTAGGCTGCCAAATGATTTGGCGGGCTTCCTCTTTGTTTTAGGGAGTTGTTGACGGAGCAAGTAAGCCACATAAGGCTGAGTTCATTCGGGCGTGATGACCAACATCTCGTGGATGAGGATGGCCACTGCCGGGACATTGATTTTGACCGGATTTGATGGACCAATTACTTGCAGAGGCTCTTCCATAAAAGGATCTTCTTTGACTGATGGGGTGCGCACGTGTTCGAGGAACATGCCTTTCCGAATGATTTTCTGAGTGAAGCCGATTTATGCCAAGTCATCGGCCGCCTGATTCTTGGCTTGGTGCATGGGGTGCAGTTCCAAACCTTCAAAGTTCTTCTCTAACTTCCCAACTTTATTGCAGTAGACTATCAAGGCCGGGCTTCGAATGTCCCATTCCTTCATCACCAGATTGACAATGAGGTCCGAGTCACCGTAGACCATCAAACGTCGCACGCCAAGTAAGATGGCGATGTGGAGTCCGTACAGGAGGGCTTCATATTCGGCCACATTGTTAGATGAGTCACAGTGGATTTGGACCAGATAGTTCAATCGGTCTCCCCGGGTGAAAGGAGAACCACTCCCACCCCTGAACCACGAAGCATCTTGGACTCGACAAAGAACATGGTCCAATGTTGATGAACGCCAGGAGCTAGTTGTTTTTGGTCTATCAATTCGGCTATGAAGTCCACTAAGGCCTGGTACTTTATTGCCTTTTTGGCTTCCAACTTGATATCCAGTGGAAGGAGTTCAATCGCCCATATAGCCACTCAGCCAGTGGCATCCCTATTGTACAGGATTTCTGCCAAGGGAGCATCACTTATGACGGTGACCGAGTGATCTTGGAAATAATGGACTAGCTTCTTCAAGGTCAGATAGATACCGTAAACTAGCTTCTGGTAATGCGGATACCATTGCTTGGAAGGAGTCAGTACCTCTGAGATGTAATAAATGGGCCTTAGTACCTTGTATGCTTTGCCTTCTTCTTAGTATTCCACGGTGAGAACGGTGCTAACCACTTGGCTAGTGGCAGACATGTATAGGAGAAAGGGCTCCTGGCTGCTCAGAGCAACTAACACCGGCTGGGTGGATAGCAAAGCTTTGAGATGGTCGAAAACGATTTGCACTTTGTTTGTCCAATCGAATTTGTTAGATTTCATCATCAGTTGGTAAAGAGGCAGTACCTTCTCGCCGAGTCTTGAGATGAAGCGGCTCAGAGCCGCGAGCCAACTCATAAGCCTCTACACATGATGGATGCGCTCTGGGCGTCTCATTTGTACTATGGCCCCGATTTTATCGGGATTGGCATCGATGCTTCGTTCGGAAACGAGGAAACCGAGTAACTTACCGGCCGACACTCTAAAAGTGCACTTGGCCGGATTAAGCATGATCTCGAAGCACTAGAGATTCGCGAAGGTTTTAGCGAGGTCGGTCAGGAGGTCGGAACCTTTCCTGGACTTGGCTAGGATGTCATCCATGTAAGCTTCGAGATCCTGACAGATCTGTTCCAGTAGACATTTCTGAATCATGCGATCAAAAGTAGCCCCAACATTTTTTAGGCCGAATGGCATGGTGATGTAGCAAAAACACCCGAATGGAGTGACGAAGGCTGTTTTTATTTCATCAGGTCCATACATTCGGATCTGGTGGTACCCCGAGTGGGCATCCAGGAATGACATGCATTCACATCCAGCAGTTAAATCTACGATCTGATCTATTCGAGGTAAAGAGAAATGGTCCTTCGGACATGCCCGATTGAGGTGCTTGAAGTCAATACACATTCGAAGTGAATTGTTCCTCTTGGGCACCATGACCACGTTCGCCAACTACTCGGAGTGGTACACCTCGTGGATGAACTTGGTAGCTAGGAGCCGAGCAATCTCCTCGCTAATTGCCTTGCGCTTCTCCATGGAGGAGTGGCGCAAGTGCTTCTTGACGGGCTTGACTTTGGAGTCCACTCACAGGCGGTGCTTAGCTAGTTCCTTGGAAACACCTGGCATGTCACAAGGCTTCCATATGAAGATGTCCGAGTTTTCACGAAGGAACTGTATGAGTTCGGCTTCCTATTTGTCACCGAGTGAAGTGGATGTGTTTGTCCCGGAGTCACTCGGGTGAGTAGGGCGGACGTGAACCTCCTTGGTCTCACCGGCCGACTGAAATGTGGACTCGGTAGCCAGACGTTTGGACCTAAATCAGTCAGCAACATCGATTGTGTTCTTGTACCCTTCGAGCTCGGCTGCCGGGACTTGATCGTTGGTGATCTGAGAGCCTTGTTGTAGGCATTCTTCGGTGATCTTACAATTGTCGGTCATTGTAATCACGCCTTTCGTCCATGGAATCTTAAGTTTAAGATACATGTAACATGGTTGGGCCATGAAACACGCGTAAGCAGGCCTACCCAGGATGATGTGATAGGTGCTTCGGAAGTCAACCACCTCAAAAGTTAGTCTTTCCTTCCTTAACCCACCGCCGAATATGACATTTAGGGTGATCCGACCGAGTGATTCGGCCTTCTTCCTGGGGATGACCCCATGGAACTACATCTTACTGTTGCTCAACCGGGACAATGGAATGTCCATCGCGGTGAGCGTGTCGACATAGATAATGTTGAGGCCGCTTCCGCCGTCCATGTGGACCTTTCGCAGTTGGAGCCCATTGATAGCTAGATCATCGACCAATGCGTGCCTCCCAGGGGTGGCGATGTTGGCCGGGTGGTCAGACTGGTCGACCGTGACGGGCGTCTTCGCCCAATCAAGGTACTTTGTGATAACCTGAGCCACCATGTTTACCTCTCGATGGATGACCTTCAATCGGCTCTTACTCTCGACATCAACGAAGATCATGAAGAGCTTCTCTATGTTCAGATCATTGTTGAGGAAATCGTTAAATGGTAACTTCTCGGTTGGCTAGTGACTAGGGGATTAATGGGTTAATCGACAAGTTAATCGGCCATTTAATCCATTAATCAGACGATTTATCAGATAATTGGCTACTCGGTGACCCTGCGAGTAGGGATTAATCGGGAAGTTAACTGGTTAACTGGACGAATTCTTGAACAGGGTTTCAGATACCAATGGGTAGCCTCCTGGTTGTCCTCATCGCTTTTATCCCCCGGAGGGTTCTCCACCCATCTCCTGTCGGACCAGGCGACAGTCTCGAGCCGTGTGCTTGGCGGGGATGATCTCCCCTTCCTCATACTTCCTTGCATTGAATGGACATGGTTGGTCCATAAGGTGGCTCTAGGACTCTGCCTTCTTCTTGCGTGGCCAATCTTTGTTCTTCTTCTTGGGCTTGCTCTGGCTTTGCCCTGGGACAATGTCTACCTTGGCTTTGCCCGATGGGTTGCCCTTCTGCATCTGCTTTTTCCTGGCGTTGCCAACTGGGGGGCTTCACCGGTTCGGCCTTTGCCGCTGGGAAGGCGGTCTTCTTCTTCGTCGTTTGCATATCGAGTGTCAATTTCTATCGCCTGACTGAGAGACAGATCCCCCGATCGGCTAAACTTGAGGATGAGGTCTCGGTACCGAGTGCTCACTTTGAAAGCACGCATGACCTGATGCTCGGTGACATTTTCCACCGTGTTGTGCAACGTAGTCCACCACTGGATGTACTCCTGGAGGGTCTCGTTGCTCTTCTAAAAACAATGTTGTAGCTCAGTCAAACCACCTGCGCACAGGTAAGTGCCCCCGAATGTTTTGACAAACACTCGGGCCAAATCTCCCAAGCCATGGATACTGCTGGAGGGAAGCTGATTGAGCCATGCCTTTTCTGATCCCTCTAGCTTGAGGGGCAAATGCTTCATCGCAATGAAGTCTTCACCACTGCCTATCTGGACGGCCACTCGGTAATCCTAGAGCCAGGTCTCTGGCTTGGACTCACCTTTGCACTTTTCACCACTGGCCAATCGGTAATTGGAGGGGATCTCCGCTTCACGGATGTGCCAGCCGAAGCACTTGAGGCCTAATACTACATGGCCAGCCCGCGATCGGTTGACAACATTTTGTGTGATTATGTACCTCGCGTTGAATTGGGGGGCCCTGTAGTTGTCGTCCCCATAACCTCTATGCCGAATGGGGCTTGGCCTGTGGTCATGGGGTTGGTATCCGAGTGAAACACACCTTAGAGGAGGTGTTCTGCTATGAACCCGATGATCATGTCACCGATTTTCATGCGGGCCTCTCGGAGGAGGAGGAGATCTTTAACATCTTCCGAGTGCATGCGGAATATGAGCCGACTGCACTGTGTTTGCCTCATCGGACTTCCTATGGATACGATGCCGGGACTGTGACATCGTGGAGTATTGTTGCATGGCGGTCTTCAACAGAGCGTGGATCTGCCGAGTGCCTTCTCTGGCCGCAGACTCACTCGGCTGAATGGGATCAGCGATCTGAGTGGCGGCGGCCTAGTTCACCAGAGGTGTTTGCATCACCTCAACATGGCACGAGCGGTTGTTCGGAAACAACTCACGATGATTGCGACTGCATCCGGGCTGATCCCTTGTAGCATGAGCATCGAGTGACTGGTGGAGCCGCTCGAGACGCTCGTGCTCGGCCAGAGTGGCCTGACACGCGTTCTCCAATGCTATCTCCTCCGGGGTGTTTCCGGTGATGGGGGTGCAAAGAGCTAGCTCGCTCCTCTCCCGGAGTTCCTCTTGTTGCTGCTTCATGAGTGCCTGTGGAACGTGATGACTACTCTCGCCGTGACATCACTCTCCATCATCGCGCCTAGGAGAATTCTCTACGGAAAATCCAGGGCATCCTCCCCTGCTCGTGTCAGCCATCAAGACCTCCACGGAGTCAACACTGCTTTCGCAGTCAGAGTTGCCGAGTAATTCATCACTCGGCAACGGGAGGAGTTTAAAAGTGGGCTCATCGGAACTCAGCATAGCCACCTGTCCTGAAGTGGCCTAGTGGGTCATCGCATGCTTGATCCATCGCTGCACCCGCGAGCGCCCGGAGCGCTTGCGACGAACTACAGTGGGATGTGGGGGTACCGAGTGGTACGACACCGATTGCTGCTGAATTAGGACCCCATGTGCAACTACACTGAAATGCGACGTACCTCGAGCGAGCTGGGTATCGGTGTCCAGCGGCACGTCCTACATCCATGTTGAGTCGTCGATGACAAAGCTAAGGGAGTGGGAAAGGATCTCACCGCTAAGTGTCATCATGATGACAAAAAAGATAAAACTCCTACTGCGCTGGATTTGCTAAATGTGCAACCCCACAGTGGGCGCCAATAGTGGTGGGAATGATCCTTACAATAATGTCAGTGGTACGAATGAGAGCGGAGCCTATCTAGGGCACTGTGGATACCCTCGGATGTACAATTTTGGGTCCCACTTGGGGAAGTAGAAATCCTACGTCTCGAGCCCTAGGCTGGTGTTCTCTTATAGAATATGTGATAGTACCGAATGTTGAACCCTCGGTCAGGAGGGCGGGGTGGCTTATATAGAGTGTGCCACGATCAGCTGGATCTCATTACAAGCGCGAGTAAATGCTAATAACTACGGGAGTTACTAGTAACGGTAGATCTAACTCCAGCGTTACTAGTAATGCACGTTTTCTCTCCACTTCATGTGATAGTTTTAGTTTGTAGCCGTTGCAGTCACTTCGTTGCCATGCCTTGCTGAAGTCCGAGTGTAGAGGTACATCCGAATGACACGAGATGGTTCGAATGACCTCATGCTGGCCATGTGAAGGTACACTTGTCCGAGTGAAGTCATGACTGCACCAGTGGCTTTTGGGACGCTGATGTCCATGTAGGGTCTTAGCCAGGCATAGGGGTGCTGGTCCGTAGGACTACCCCTAATGTACAACCCCGTCACTAGGAAATCAAGACCCCAATGCAATAGCAGAACCATGCCAAATGTTTCCATGCACACTAGGTGTTTGATGAAATGCCTGGGTCACCAAAAAGACATTCCTGACAACCAAACTTTCTAGAGTGGGTCTCTTTGGATATTAAAGGTGATGGTGGGCTTAGATTGGCAAAATAGAAAATTTGGACTGGAAATGCAGGTTGTTATCTTATCCATTTAAAATACTCCAATGGGGCTAAACTCCTGGACTTAAGTGTTTGGTAGGATGAACTACACGCATGGAAAATCTCATGGCCAATAGAGCAAGTTATATAAGGTTGTATTTCAAACTACTAAACTAGACCAGAATAGAAAAGGGGCTGCTTTGCTCAAATTTGTCGAATGACAAAAATGGTTTTGCGCATAAAAGTAAATCACACGCATGACTTGAAATCTCCAATTTTTTATGAAATTTGTAAAAGATTTTTTGAAATTGTTGCAGTGCAACACGGGTCCTTAAAAGAATGAAAAGGCCTTTAAAAGAATTTTATTTGACAATTGTTTTTATAAAAACATTTCCCCACTAAATTTTTAAAATGAAATTAAATGATCTCAAACCAATTCTCAGGTCCACAATGATTTTTATAATTTCTACCTCTGGAAAGTTTTTTAGAAAATAGGCTCTGAAATGAGCAAAGAAGCAAATTATTTTCAAAAAATTTATTTCAGTCAAAATTTTAATTAATAAAAATATGGTTAAATTTTTGGGGCGTTACATAAATGTTCCAAGTGTTCCTCTAAGGATCTACTATAGAACAGTATATTATCACAATAGACCACCACAAATCGTCCAATGAAAGCACGTAAAACCTCGTTCATTAATCTCATGAAAGTATTAGGTGCATTAATTAACCCAAAAGGCATGATTAACAACTCATATAATCCAAAAAAAAATTTAAATGTTTCTTCCATTTATCTCCCAATTTGATACGAATTTTATGGTATCCACTATGAAAATCAACTTTGGAGAAAATTGTAGAGCCACTTAATTCATCAAGCATATCATCTAGCCTAGGAATAGGATGACAATAACGAATAGTAATATTATTAATGCCTTTACAATCCACACACACATCCGATGTAACATCCTTTTTCGGCACTAGAATAATAGGAACAACACACGGACTAAGGGATTCACATATATAACCTTTGTCGAGCAGCTCTTTTACTTGACGCATAATCTCCTTCGTCTCTTGTGGATTGGTATGGTATGGCGCACGGTTGGGTAGCGATGCACCGGGAATTAAGTCCATCTGATGCTCAGTCCCTCTAATAGGTAGTATCCTGGCAACACATCTTGTGGAAAGACGTCAACAAACTCCTGCGAAATGTTAGTGATAGCAGGAGGCAAAGAGGGAGGCGCGTCCTCGAATAGAAATAATACCTCTTAGCACACAAATGCATAGCAAACAGATGTAGTAAAATCCAGATCAGTAGTATCAGATTTAGTAGGAAGTAAGCATGCACTCTTCATTTTTATTTTAGATGCAACACTTGATGATAGTCTATTAGGCTTATTGTGTTGCTCAAATTCCTTTGACACAATATGTTTTTCACTCTTATTTAGCTCCTGTTTCGTTTTACTAGCTCTAGCAATGTCATATTTCATAATATGTTTAGTAGACATAGGAAGCAAAGTTATATTTTGATCTGTATGAAAAATAGTATATTGATTTCTCTGACGATGTTGTACATATTTTTTATTGAATTGCCGTGGTTTACCAAGTAAAACGAAACATGCTTGCATGGGTACCACATCGCAATCAATATAATCATAATATGTAGCAATGCTAAATGGACACGAATAGTATGTGTTACCTCAACATTACCACTTTTGTTAAACCATTGGACATAATAAGGATGAGCATGTGTTCTAGTGGTGAGAGACACCTTCTCCACCATCTTCATGCTAGCCAAGTTGTTGCAAGTCCCCCCATCGATGATGACGCAAACATAACATTCCTTCACATATCCCATTGTATGGAACAAATTGTGCCTCTGATTTTGCTCAGCTTTTGTTACCTGCCCACCCGAAACACGTTGATTAAGTAAACTGTCATACTTGCCGGCGTAATTAGCAGCCATGTATTGTGTCTCTTGTTCAATATCATCTACACCCTATTCTTCACTTGCAATAACAGCCAGAGTATTTTCATCATAATCACTAAAGGATTCATATCCACCATCCCCAGGAACAATCATCACACGCTTGGATGGACAGTCTCTCGCATAGTGACCTTCACCGTGGCGACAACGACATATAACCTCATGTGTTCACCATGTGGATGCCACGGATGAAGAAGATCTCTATGCAGGCCGGGAAGGTGTGCTCTTCATGGAGGGTGGGGTCGGGGCCTATTTCATTGTATCTTCGTTTGAGTTGGTGGCTGAAGTAGGCGGTGCTGTAGCTGGACGTGTGGACATAGATGAGGAAAATGGCATCCATGATGAAGTGCGACCTATAGAAAAATTAGTTCTGGCCAATGCATGTCGATCATGTACTTCACGTTCAGCTTTGCAAGCAAGATGGAATACACGAGTGATACTACTATACTTCTTATACCCTAATATAGTCTGAATATGTCTATTTAATCCACCCATAAAATGTGCAAGCACCGCTTCATTGTCCTCAACAATACCACATCTAATCATGCCAATTTGTAATTCGTGATATAAGGAGATGTCCCACGCCTCGACGAACCCACGACAGAAGAAAGATGAATGCCAGGTCTTGAAGGACCGACGTGCAGGACAATATGTCCCACGCCTCGACGGACCCGCGGCAAAAGAAAGATCAACGCCAGGTCTTGAAGGACACACGCAAGGAGGACACGCGCACCACCATTGAGAGGCGATCGGAGACACGTCGTTAATCAAACGGTCGCGTTGATCCAGTCATCAATGAACCAACACCGGGAGCACCCGGCAGCCTACCTTATTAGGTTGGTCGCCTGACATTCACCCCCGAGCTGCGGCAATTCGACTGGACTTCTAGCGGAGCCTTCAAGCCAGAAATGCCAGACGAATATGACGACATGATCAGCCCGTCAAAGTTCCTTGGCATCTACACCATAGTGTTGTAGGCTGCTGGGGGACGTGATGAGAAAGTGCTCACCAACTACTTCCTACTAGCGCTCAAGCCCAACGTGAGGAGTTGGCGGATGAACTTGGCGGAGGGTTCTATTTCCTCCTAGGCGGATCTATGCAACCAATTCATTGGTGCGTACCATGGGGGTCACAAGCTCGTGAGGCAGCCCAGTTATTTGCATGTGATCCCTCAGAGAGACGGTGAGACCCTCTAAAAGTACATCCGGAGATTCAACCGTGTGCATCACAACATCAGAGACATCCACCCAGCCACGGTGATCGTTGCATTCCATAAGAATGTACGCAATCGCCGGATGCACGAGGAGATGAGTATAACCAAGATACAGGATGTCGCCGATCATTATGTTCTGGCTCACAGATGTGCATGGGCTGAAGAACGAAGAAGGCTCCTTGAAGAGGACGTCGGCTTGGAAGTCGACTCGCGACAACAACGCGTCCGCCTCGAAGAGGAAGGGCCGGAAGCGCAACAAGAAGTGCAAAGGCCACGTAGTTATGGTTGTCGAAGGCGCCAATAACTCCACTACCGGGAAGAAGGCCAAGTCCGAGGGGTATGACAAGGATGTTGCCGCCTGCTCCGGAGACGATGAGGCCGCGACAGGAGAGAAGACCGGTATGTCGTACTGAAAGATTCACGTCAGCAAGGGCCACGACATCACTGTGTGCCCCCAAGTAGAGTAACTTGCTGAGAAGCAGAAGCAAGTGTACGAAAGGTGCGACAAGGAAAAGAGCTATGACGGTGTGGGTGGATACCACAAGAAGAACCGTGGCAACCGCCACGGCAAGGCCAAGCAGCAGAAAGTCAAACCTGCTCGAGGCCTGATACTTGTGATCTGCATCTGGATTTTCGTGAAGAGGAACAGGTAATCACAGCATAATACATGTAAGTATTTCCCTCACTTAGGAAACAAATGTTTATCGAACCAATAGGAATATCAATCCTCAACCGTCCTCAGCAGTTCCTCACAAAAGAGCAACCAACTTGCACCAAACGCGGGCAAAGGTTGTTAATCCCTTTGATCACGTTATTTGCAAGCAAATGAGGTGTGTAGATAATTGTAGACAATTGTAAATTGCAAAATACAATAAAAGAAAAATAAGAATAGCAAGGTGAAGATAAGTTTACTGAATATATAAGTGAATAGACACGGGTCCATAGTGTTCTCTAGTGGCATCTCTCATGAAAGGAACATATGGTGGGTAAACAAATTACTATTGGGAAATTGACAAAAAAACGGATAGTTATGTGATCTCCACGGCAATGGTCATGTGTCTATAAGCATCAAGTCTATAAGCAAATAGGCCGACTCCTACCTGCACTTACTACTATTAGTCCAGTTAAAGAGCGCTTCTGTGCTTGCCTCTCTACATATTAAGACAAATAGAGTAATGCTTGGAGAAAAATGACATGATGCTGACAAAGCAAACTCAGTCAATATAAATAAACCCCATTGTTTTATCCTTAGTAGCAACAACATAAAGATGTATCTTGTACCCTTCTATCATTGGGATATAGAAACCGTCAGGTTGAACCCGCTACAACGCACCCCACTTAGTGAAGAAATACCAAACTACTTGGCCAAAGCAATTCAATAGATCAGAGAGATTTACAAAGCTATGATGATCATGCACTTAACAATCATAGTAATTTCAGAGAATACTCAAATACTTTTCATGGAGAATCTTAACATAAACCTAGAATTCATCGGATACCAACAAATGCACCATACAAAAGAATTACATCGGACAGAACAAAGCTAAGATGCGATGACCATTGTGTTTAAGTTCAAGAGAGAGAGATAGATAACCATGTAGGTACTAACTACAGACCCGTAGGTTTATGGTGAACTACTCACACATCATCACGAGGGCAACAAGGTTTATGAATGGGCCCTCCACAATCCATCCCCCCTCCAGTAGGGTACCGGAATAGAGCTCGAGATGGGATCGCCATGGAAGATAGACTTGTGGCAATGGAAAAAGAGTTTAACGATTGTCCTTAGGGATTTTGGAATATATGCAAATTTATAGGCTAGAGAATGGAGGTAGAGGGGCCACCAGAGAGGGACAAGCTATCAGGGCGTGCCGGCCACCGTGGTCGTGCCCTGTTGGCTTGTGCCTCCCTCGTGTGACCTCTGGTCTTATCTCCAGGCTTCTAGATTTTCTTTTCGTCTAGCAAAAGTTGTAAAAAAGTTTCTGTGACAGCCTCAATTTAATTGTACGCTAATCATACACGCAAATGCGTACGATCAAACTCAAGGACTCATGGGAAGATATCACAACACAACTCTAGACACAAATAAAACAATACAAGCTTCATATTACAAGCCAGGGGCCTCGAGGGCTAGAATATAGAAGCTCGATACACACACGAGTCAGCGGAAGTAACAAAGATCTGAATGCTAGCACAAAAGATACAACAATCGAACGTGGCGAGGCCTCCTGCCTGGGAACCTCCTAACTACTCCTGGTCTTCAGCGGCCTCCACGAAGAAGTCACCATCGGGGTGGTAGGCGTCGACAGGAAACTCCATCTCTTGGGCTCCATCATCTGGTCGCAACAACGGATCAAGGGGATAAAGGGGGAGCGAAGCAACAGTGAGTACTCATCCAAAGTACTCGCATGTCTTACATCAGAACTAAGCTAAGTATGCATCAGTATCAAAGGGAGGGGTTTAATATGTGGACTGACTCCAGCAATGCAAGAATAGAGAGAGAATACCTAGTTCTATTGAACACTAGCATCTTCAGGGGTCTTGTAGCAATAGACGATGTAGAACAAGGTAACACAAATAATAGACATATTGTTGCAGCAATATTAAAATGAGGTTATGCTTAGAGATCATCCCTCGACTCCCTGCAAGGAAGCAATCCCAGGGCAACAATTTCCAGTTAAGTAACAGTTGTAGTTGTATAAGATCGGGGCACAACTCCAAGTCGTCATGTAACCGTGGACATGGCTATTCGAATAGATAAGTTCTTCCCTGCACGGGTGCACAACATAGTCCCCGTCACGCTCGATAACACTCTGGCCAGACACACTTTTTTGGGTCATGCCCGGCCTCGGAATATCGACACGTCGCAGCCCCACCTAAGCTCAACACACAGGCCAGCCCGCCGATCTAACTCCTAAGCACAAAGGGGTCGTGGGCCCACTTGCCCTCTGCACCCCTGTACGATGCAAGGGCGGCCGATGTCAGTCCTAGCACCCCTTAATACAAGAGAGATGCATCTCGGGACCACTCGGGCGCGCGTTGCTCCATTGCTGACGTCTGAAGAGCTTCAGCTGATACCGCGACGTCGAGTATCCATAATTCTTCCCATGCAGACGGTTAGTGCGTAATAAGGCCTTCCGACCAACCCAGATCAAATACCCAAATCAATTATCATTTTTAATTAAGTCATGGACAGAACCATGCAGGAATCCACCCGCCTAACATCTATTCATCAAAGATCCCAGTAACATGGTCAAGTAACTATGTGGTTGTAACATCAGGGGGATCCGAGGCATCACCCTCGTTGGATCCCGAACGATGTAACCGTCAAGGTGGACTTAGAGGAAATCACCCTCGAGGGTTCCACACTTGAGGGGTTGCACGATGGAGACATCGTCG
Organism: Hordeum vulgare subsp. vulgare; assembly: GCF_904849725.1. Lineage (NCBI taxonomy): Eukaryota > Viridiplantae > Streptophyta > Magnoliopsida > Poales > Poaceae > Hordeum > Hordeum vulgare. Next base: position 291,330,266 of record NC_058520.1, on the reverse strand, counting down.
GGAGTGGTTAAGGAGGAATCACCCTCGATAACCATGACCGACTAGCTATACTACAGAGATATCATCATGAGTACTTCGCGAGGTGTCACCCTCGGTACCCTAGAGTATCTCTGTAGCGTCGTACAACTAAGGGGGGTGTAAGTGTTGTGTTGGGTCTGGCTCGTCGATCAGGGATCGAGATTCGACAATTAAGCGGGGCAACTAAATCACGGGGTCAGAGGGGATGACTGCTCCACCTATACTAAGCAGATTAAAAGTACAGTACTGAAAGTAGCAGTTCATCATAAATAGGCTATGCATCAGATATAGGAGCTAACTACAACAGTAGCAAAATTCTAATGCAACCATGAGGAAGAAAGAATAGGCGATATAAGTATGATCAAGGGGATTTGCTTACCTTGTTGCTCTGCAGCAAATGGCTGGTCGTCGGTAGGGTAGGTGTACCCAGCTGCAGCGTCAGTCTCGGGGTCTACCGGTAAGAAGAGGGGGGAGAAACAATAAATAACAGCAACATGTGCAATACTAAGCATGACATGGCAATATGTAGGCTAGGCATGAGCTAACACAGTAACACATGTCGCAGACGGGTCGGGAGAATATCACATGATATTTTCCGGGTCTGTGGCTACTACCGGACAGATGAAAATGATGGAAAATTTCCATGTTTGCTATGCTAGCGACGCGTGACACACGAACGGATGGCGTATCCGGGTTCGTCTCATTCTGCTGATCAACTTTCATGTTGAAAATATTTTCATCTGAGCTACGTTTTATTTTATATTAATTTTTAAAGTTTTATTAAAATTTAGGAATTAAAAACAGATATAATTAATTTAATTAACTGCTATTATAACATCAGCATGATGTCATGCTGACATCAGCAGTTGTGTGGTCAAACTCACTAGTGGGTCCCATGTGTCATAGACACAATTATTAATTAGGGTTAATTATTAACTAATCAGATTAATTTAGTGGGGACCCACGTGTCTTATTCTAATTAATAGGATAATTCAATTATCTAATTAACATATTACTAATTACTCTTAAGCATATATTTACTAATAAATTAGTTAACTATTTAACTTAACTAATTAATTACTTATTTATTATTTTATTAATAAAAACATATATATATATATGTTTTAGGGGGGACCCCCACGTGTCATTTGGTGGGAGTGGTGGGGCCCTACTGTCATTGGAACAGCGAGCCCACACATACGCTACACGCATCATGCACATGATGTACACATTCACACACATATACACATTATACATATACCTTATGTATATTTTTCTACATACATGCATACATACATAATACATACATACGTACATAATACATATATAATACATACATCCATTTCTTTTATTTTTATTTTCTTCTTCTATTCTAACTCTCTGCCATCTCTCTCCTCAACTCACTGACATCTCTCTCAACAGAGAGAGAGGAGGCAACCTCCACCTCCTCATACAGGAGATCAACGACGTCGGGACGAGGCAATGGACGCTGGAACGGAACAGGAGCGTGAAGGAGAGGGAGAGGGGGGCGTTCTCACCCACGTTGTAGGGGAGCGGGGTCGGCGAGGCTCGATGGAGCCGTCGGGGACGAGGTGAGGAGGCCGGTGATGGGGAGGACAGTGTGTTTCCGGCGAGGTAGGCGGAGGACCTTCAGTGAGAGGGTCTGGTGCGGGAGGAGGGGCCTCCCGGTGATGCTCGATGGGAGGTGCCCCGGGGCGGGGCGCCGCCGGCGTGGCCCAGGTACGGATTCGGCGAGAGGAGAGCGCAGGGCCGACGGTGGCGACTTGGCGGCGCCAGGGAGGCGGCCCGAGGAGGAGGGAGGCTGCGCACTGGGACGGTGAGGGGAGATGAGTGAGGTGGCACGGGCGCTGCGGGTTGAGAGAGGGCCGGCAAGGCACGACGGCTGGGCTGGGGCGAGAGGTGGCAAGGCGAGGAGAGGGATCGGCCTGGGGAAGAGCCGAGGGGCTGGCGCGGGGTGCTGGCCCGTGGTGGCGCCAGGAGGCTCGCGCGAGGGGGGAAGGAGGTAGCGAGGGGAAGGCGAGCTGGCGGTGGGGCAAAGCGGGGGAGAGGGAGGCGCTGGGGGAACGCTCATGAGGGTGGGGAGGTAGCGACGGGAGAGAGAGAGCGGGCGACGTGGGGCTCGATCCCCACGTGGGATCTGGCGATGGGTGGGTCGGTAGCGACGAGGGTTGGTTCCCTCGTGGCCAGTAGGAGCGGCGGCGAGGTGGGAACTGGGAGTGAGGGGAGGCTCGGTAGGGTTTCCCAAGGGGTTAAATACCCCCTAGTGAGTTGGGCTGGGAGGTGTGGCCGGCTGGGCCACTAGGCCCAGTTGGGCCGTGGCCTTTTGGAGTTTATTTTTTTTCTTTTTTTATAGTTCCTGTTTTAAATATTTAGGGTTTTAAATAATTTCAAAAATGCCCGATTCAATTCTATAATTTATTAAGAAATATTAATAACTCATCCGACATTTTTATTTTAACATTCAAAAACTTTTCTCGTTCGACTTAATTTTTTAATTTCAATTTGATTCGATTTCGACTAACACGAGATCAACGATATAAATCACGGTGACGTGGCATCATTAGCGTGGGATCGCTGTAGCTTAATTACATACATTACTGTAGCAAAAGCTAAGGATGTCACAACTCTCCCCTACTAACAAGAATTCTCGTCCCAAGAATTAAGAGGTAGAAGGAAAGAGCTCGGGGTATTCATCACGAGGATGATCCTCATGTTCCCAAGTGGCTTCATCTTCAGAATAATTTGGCCACTGCACTTTAAGGAACTTGGTGACTTTGCGACGATTCTGACGTTCAGCCTGGTCGAGAATGCGTACCGGATGCTCTTTATAAGAGAGATCTTGTTGCAGCTCAAGCATATCATGATCCACTGCTTGAATAGGATCCTTGAAGCAGCGGCGGAACTGAGACACATGGAAGACATCGTGAACTGGAGAAAGGTTTGCCTGTAGTTCCATTTGATAAGCTACTTTTCCATGCCTTTCGAGAACAGTGAAAGGACCAATATAGCGAGGGACCAACTTGCCCTTGATCCCAAAACGGTGTGCACCTCTCATTGGTGTGACACGAAGATAAGCCTTTTCGCCAGGTTGATAGACCATATCTTGATGATGACGATCATACTGACTCTTCTGACGAGACTGAGCAGCCCTCAGGTTCTCAAGAACAACACGGATTTGATCTTTAGCATGTTGGATAATATCCGGACCGAAGAATGATTGGTCCATTGAATGGTGGCTCTAGAGTCCATGTGAAACCAATTGTAAAGGATACCTTGTAGTCAAAGATGTGCAGGAGAGTCAGGTTTCAATAATGTGGAACTTTGGGTTATGGGTCCATCATGTGGGCCAAGAGTTGGCAGAGGGGTGACATATTATACGCTCTTGGTAGCAAGACATGTCAGAGGATAGTTTGTTAGTTATGTTGGCAACAACGTCGGTACCAAGGGCGGGGAACAACTAGAACCGTTTTCCTGTTGCTGAGACGAGGTGGACCAATAGGCAAAGTTCTCATTCACCGGCGGCTACCGGAATGTTATCCACAATAGTAACAGGGTCTTACTGACAGAGTTGTATATTGATGTATTACCTAAGCAGCGAATTAACACTGCTTAGATAAGTTATGCCACAAGAAAATTCAAACAGACCAATGGGAAGGAAAATGTGTTCACACACACAAGTTTTTAGAGTATACCATTCCCGAGGAAAACATAGAGTATGGTATAAATGATAGGTCATTAAGTTCCCATCCATGTGGATAAAGAGGCAAGAGGAATCATGATGTTTACCCATACTACATGGTTTGGATAATTGACCAGGGACAATTTAGCATTGCGCCTCCAATGTTCCTGTTGAATTTTGAAGTACCACATCCGTGCTTTGGGGTAGCATCGACATGGTCATTAGATAAAGGTCGGACCTATTGGTATACGAAGAGGATCCATGAGGAACAACTTATGAAATAAATCATATAGTTTCCGCATGAAAGGATGGCGAATCTTACATATGGAAGAATTTATAACAATAGGTCCTTCGGCCCGGTGTGCCAGACAAGACATCACCGTACCGGGTTACATAAGACCAAAGTTATAATTATTGGAAAATGTTCCAACCACCATAACTGCCCGAGAATCAGATCTGATTGGTGTCAGGATGCATCAGCCTCAGGGTGCGATAGACCTTCTTCTTGACCTCATCCTCGGGCAAACCTGCAAGCTTAAATAAACCACAAACTTGGTCTACATAGATTAGATGCAAGTCGGGTGCGATGTTCCATCTCCTGAAAAAGGATTAGCCAACAGTTTCTCTAGCATACCCGGAGGAATTTCATAATAAATATTTTCAGTAGGTGCAGTAGATTGAGGAGCAAATCTTTGTGCTTCCGATCGAGGTGAAGATACCCCGAACAAGCTCCTCAAAGGATTAGTTTCCATAGTGACAAGTGACAATAAATTTCAGCACACTATATAGATGTTTCCTTACCAATTTCCACTTACCAAAGGCGCTTCACTCCCCGGCAACGGCGCCAGAAAAGAGTATTGATGACCCACAAGTGAAGGGGATCTATCGTAGTCCTTTCGATAAGTAAGAGTGTCGAACCCAACGAGGAGCAGAAGGAAATGACAAGTGGTTTTCAGCAAGGTATTCTCTGCAGGCACTGAAATTATCGGTAACCGAAAGTTGTGTGATAAGATAATTCGTAACGGGTAACAAGTAACAATAGTAACAAAGGTGCAGCAATATGGCCCAATCCGTTTTGTAGCAAGGGACAAGCCTGGACGAACTCTTATATGAGGTAAAGCGCTCCCGAGGACACATGGGAATTTCTGTCAAGCTAGTTTTCATCATGTTCATAAGATTCACGTTCGCTACTTTGATAGTTTGATATGTGGGTGGACTGGTGCTTGGGTGATGTCCTTACTTGGACAAACATCCCACTTATGATTAACCCCTCTTGCAAGCAGCCGCAACTAAGAAACAAGAATTAAGACAAAGTCTAACCATAGCATTAAACTAGTGGATCCAAATCAGCCCCTTACGAAGCAACGCATAAACTAGGGTTTAAGCTTCTGTCACTCTAGCAACCCATCATCTACTTATTACTTCCCAATGCCTTCCTCTAGGCCCAAATAATGGTGAAGTGTTATGTAGTTGTCATTCACACAACAGCACTACAGAAAAGACAACATATAATGCATCAAAATATCGAACGAATACCAAATTCACATGACAACTTATAGCAAGACTTATCCCATGTCCTCAGGAACAAAAGTGACTACTCACAAAGCATAATTATGTTCATGATCAGAGAGGTATTGAATAGCATTACGGATATGAACATATGATCTTCCATCGAGTAATCCAACTACCATCAACTACAATGAGTAATTAACACTACTAGCAACCTTACAAGTACCAATCGGAGTCGTGAGACGGAGATTGGTTACAAGAGATGAACTAGGGTTTGGAGATGAGATGGTGCTGATGAAGATGTTGATGGAGATGAGTCCCCTCCGACGAGAGGAGTGTTGGTGATGACGATGGCGATGATTTCCCCCTCCTGGAGGGAAGTTTCCCCGGCAGGACGGCCGTGCCGGAGCTCTAGATTGGTTCTGCTCAAGTTCCGCCTCGTGGCGGCGGCATCTCTTCCCGAATAACTTCTCCTGATTTTTTCTGGGACGAAACCCTCCTTATAGCAGAAGATGGGAGCCGGAGGGGTAACAGGGGCCCCACAAGCCACCCAGGCACGCCCGGGGGGGTAGGGCACGCGTGGCAGGCTTTTGGCCTCCTGGTGGCTCCCCTCCAGTATTTCTTCCGCCTAGTATTTTTTATATATTCCAAAATAATTCCTCGTTGATTTTCACGGCTTTTGGAGTTGTGCAGAATAGGTATCTCAAACTTGCTCCTTTTCCAGCCCAGAATTCCAGATATCAACATAAAAGCATGATGCAAAATGGACGTATCACGGTACTACCGCAAGACAGTTCACCAACCACGGTAGTAAAAAAAATACTACCGTGCCTACTACTGATGAGGCAAAAGGATGCGCAAAAAGTCCAACAGAGCGGTAGTAAAATAAACTACTATCGCCAGAGAGCGGTACTACTGCCTAGAGAGCGGCAGTAAAAAAACTACTACCGCCCATCGGGCGGTACTATCGCTGGCCCTTTTGCACATACAGGGAAAAACATGGTTGGAGCTCCATTGAAGCAAGGGAAAGGTCGTGCAGTACAAATGTGTACGTGTTGATTCCACCCCAACCTTTCCGAAGTGGAGCCCCTCTTAAAAGTACGGCTTTCCAATGACTCAAATCCACCAAAGAGAAAAGTAGAAAGCAAGCGTCTTTGAAAGACTCCGAGGGGCACCGAGTCGTCTTGTGCCTAGTCATGAATTATTTGAACTACTCAATGCACACGATTAGTCCGCACACGCATTTTCATCAATCACTAAAACCACTTAGGGAGAAATACGCCTAACAATCTCCCCCTTTTTCGTGGATTGATGACAATACATGATTTGCACTAAAGGATCTAACAAAAAAATATGCAAACCCAAAATCTACAAACTAGGGACAGGCTCCCCCTAGATGTGTGCATACTTTAGAGAAAGGACATGGTCTGGCAAGCACAAAACCAAAGAAAAGCAACCCCCTAGATTTTAGAGACGAGGCAATCCTTGCAACAACTGATTAACACTAAGCTTTGGTGCAACAATAGAGCTTGGGGAGCTAAGAGGTAACCTTCTCAGGGAAGAAGACACCTTTATAAAGTGGGGGGAACAATCCAACTGTTACCCCCCGCTCACTGCACTAGCAGAGCGGTACTACCGCTGCTAGGAGCGGTACTACCACACAGTAGTTCACCAACCATGGTAGTAAGAAAATACTACTGTGCCTACTACTGCAGAGGCAAAAGGATGCGCAAAAGGTCTGACGAAGCGGTAGTAAAAAACTACTACCGCCCAGAGAGCGGTACTACTGCCCACAGAGCGATTATACCGCCCAAAGAGCGGTCGTAAAAAACTACTACCGTCCAGAGGGCAGTACTACCATTGTGCCAGCAGTACTACCGTTCGCACTAGCGGTAATACCCCTAGCACAAGCGGTACTACCACTGGCCCTTTTGCACATACACGGAAAAACATTGTTGGAGCTCCATTGAAGCAAGGGAAAGGTGGTGCAATAGAAATGTCTACGTGTTTATTCCACCCAAACCTTTCCGAAGCGGACCCCCTCTTAATAGTATGGCTTTCCTATGACTCAAATCCACCAAAGAGATACGTAGAAAGCAACCGTCTTTGAAAGACTCCGAGGGGCACCGAATCGTCTTGCGCCTAGTCATGAATTATCTGAAATGCTCAATGCACACGATTAGTCCACACAGGCATTGTCATCAATCACCAAACCACTTGATGTGCAGAATAGTATGGCTTGCGCCTAGTCTTGAAGTGGTATTTGTCCACTCCGCCAACCCTAGTCGCACCCAAACCCGAGGAACCATTGTTGCTATATCACGTGGCAACAAACCAAGTGGTTAGTGTTGCACTAGTGGCAGAGAGGGAATCTGAGGAAGACGAGGCAGCAACCCTCGAGATGGCAAACGACAAACTAGGGCCATCTCCGGCAAGCCATGAAGCCGACGGCAAGGGCACGTCACACGAGGTTGGACGATGATACGTCCATTTTGCATCATGTTTTGTTACTCTTATTTATAGTGTTTTCATGCATTATACCACTTTATGGAGTAACTCTAATGCCTTTTCTCTCATAATATGCAAGGTTTATACCAAGAAGAAAAACCCGACACATGGAATTCTGGACGTGAAAAAGCTACGTCACAGATACTTATTCTGCACATATCCAAATGGGATGAAACTTCATGAGGACTTTTTATGGAATATATAAGAAATATTGAGGAAAGAAGTATCGAAGGGGGACTGCCTAGTCCACACTATGGATTTTTTATTGAATTTAGGTGGTATCTTTTGGAAAGAATTAAATGCAACTGTGAAGATTTGGAACTCGAAGAAGGTTAGGGTCAGGTATAAAATTTAAGTTTGATTGTGTTAAATATTTTATGAATACCTATGCTTTAAATAATTTAATCACTAAATATGGACTTAACTCTGAGATAGTTGCCTCGTTTTGTGAAACCTTTGATGCTCATGTTGATCTCACTAAAGAGAAATGTTTTAAATACCATCCACCTATTAATGAAAAAGTTGACGAACCAATTAAAGTTGAGGATGAAACCATCATTTACAATGTTGACCGAGTTGTGCCAACTACTTATATTCAGAAACCACCTTTCCCTATTAGGATAAAGGAACATGCTAAATCTACAACTATGGTTAACAAAAGTTATGTTAGAACCATCAAAACCTCTAAGAAAATAAAGGTAGAACCTAGTATTGCTATGGTTAAGGATCTCTTGGTCGATAATAATTATGGGCATGCGATTTATTTCTGTGATGAAGCTGCTAGAATTTCCAAACCAGATACTAAAGATAAGAATAGACCTCTTGTCGGCATGCCTGTTGTCTCAGTCAAAATAGGAGATCATTCTTATGATGGTTCATGTGATATGGGTGCTAGTGTTAGTGCTATTCCTTTTACACTATATTAGGAAATTTAAGGCATAGATGTTATTATTAAACTTGCTAATAGATACACCATGACACCACTTGGGATTGATAGAGATGTTGAAGTCTTGTGAGGACAAGTAAAATACCCTACCCATTTTCTAGTACTTAGCTCACCAAAAGATGATTTTTGTCCCATAATATTTGGTAGACCTTTCTTGAACACTGTCAATGCTCAAATAGATTGCAAAAGGGAATATGTCAGTGTTAATTTTGGTGGAATGTCTCATGAGTTTCATTTCTCCAAGTTCAGTAAGAAACCCCATGATAAATAATTGCCTACTAAATATGAAGTAATTGGTCTTGCTTCTATTGACATTCCTCCTACTGATCCACTAGAACAATATTTGCTAGACCATTAAAATGATATGCATACTTGAAAGAAATGAACTAGATAATATGTTCTTTGAGAAAAAGCCTAACCTTAAACACAACTTGCGTGTTTAAATTATAGGAGGTCCTCCTCCATCCAAGGGGGATCTTGTGTTTGAATTAAAGCAATTACCTGACACTCTGAAATATGCTTATCTTGATGAAAAGAAGATATATCATGTTATTATCAGTGCTAACCTTATAGAGCATGAAGAATAAATATTGTTAAAAACTTTAAGGAAGCACTGAGCTGCTATTGGGTATACTCTTGATGATCTTAAGGGCATTAGTCCCACTCTCTGTCAGAAGAAGATTGATATGGAACCAGATACTAAAGCCGTTGTTGATCACGAACGGAGACTGAATCCCAAAATGAAATAAGTTGTAAGAAATGAAATATTAAATCTTATGGAAGCAGGTATAATTTATCCCATAGCTCATAGTAGATGGGTATGTCCCGTTCATTGTGTTCCTAAGAAAGGAGGTATTATTGTTGTTCCTAACGATAAAAATGATCTCATTCCACAAAAAATGTAATTGGCTATGGAATGGTAATTGATTTTAGAAAATTAAACAAAGCTACTAGAAAGGTCATTATCCTTTACATTTCATAGACCAAATGCTAGAAAGATTATCGAAGCACACACATTTTTGCTTTCTAGATGGTTATTCTGGTTTTTCTCAAATACATGTGCCACAACTTAATCAAGAAAAAACGACCTTTACTTGCCCTTTTGGAACCTATGTTTATAGATGTATGCCTTTTGGATTATGCAATGCACCTTATACATTTGAAATATGTATGAGTACTATATTCTCTGATTTTTGTGAAAAGATTATTGAGGTTTTCATGGATGATTTTTCCGTTTATGGAACTTCTTTGGATGATTTCTTAAGCAAACTTGATCGAGTTTTGCATAGATGTGAGAAAACTAAGCTTGTATTGAATTGGTAGAAGTGCTACTTGATGGTAAATGAAGGAATTGTCTTGGGTTGTAAAATTTCCGGACGAGGTATTGAGGTGGATAAGGCTAAAGTTGATGCAGTTGAGAAGATGCCATGTCCTAAAGATATTAAAGGTATCCGTAGTTTCTTTGGTCATGCTAGTTTCTATAGGAGGTTTATTAAAGACTTCTATAAAATTTCTATGCCTCTTACTAATTTATTACAGAAGGATGTTTCTTTTGTTTTTATGATGATTGTGTAGAAGCCTTTGAAACACTTAAGAAAGTCTTAACCTCTGCACCTATTGTTCAACCATCTGATTGGAATTTGCCTTTTGAAATTATGTGTGATTCTAGTGATTATGTTGTGGTGTTGTTCTAGGACAAAGAGTTGATAAGAAATTAAATGTTATCCATTATGCTAGTAAAACACTAGAAAGTTCCCAGAGAAATTATGCTACCACTGAAAAAGAATTCTTAGCAGTTGCATTTGCTTATGATAAACTCAGATCTTACATTGTTGATTCTAAAGTAATTGTTCAGACTGATCATGCTGCTATTAAATATCTTATGGAAAAGAAAGATGCTAAGCCTAGACTTATTAGGTGGGTTCTTTTGCTACAAGAATTTGATTTGCATATCATTCATAGGAAAGGAGGTGAGAACCTCGTAGCTGATAACTTGTCTAGGTTAGAAAATGTTATTTATGACCCACTACCTATTGATGATAACTTCCCCAATGAACAACAAGCTATGGTCAATGTTTTTCATAACAGAACGTGGTTTGCTAATTATGCTAATTACATTGTTGCTAAATACATACCCACCTAGTAAAGGATAAAATTCGTCTTTGATTTGAAACATTACTTTTCGGATGACTCACATCTTTATAAAGAGGGAGTAGATAGTATTATTAGACGTTGTATAACTGAGCATGAACAGGAACAAATCCTTCGGAAGTGTCAGTCCGAGGCTTATGGAGGACACCATGTGGGAGATAGAACTGCACACAAGGTATTACAATTTGGATTTTATTGGCCTACTCTTTTCAAAGATGCTCGTAAGTTTGTACTCTCTTGTGATGAATGTCAAAGAGTTGGTAATATTAGTAGACGTCAGGAAATGCCAATGAATTATTCACTTTTTATTGAACCATTTGATGTTTGGAGATTTGACTATATGGAAACTTTTCCTTCCTCTAATGGGTATACACATATCTTGGTTGCTATTGATTATGTCACTAAATGGGTAGAAGTTATTAAAACCAATAGTGTTGATCATAACACCTCTATTAAAATGCTTAAGGATGTTATTTTCCCACGTTTTGAAGTCCCTAGATACTTAATGACTGATGGTGGTTCACATTTTATTCATGGTGCTTTTCATAAGTTTCTTGCTAGATATGATGTTAACAATAGAATTGCATCTCCCTATCATCCTCAATATAGTGGTCAAGTAGAATTAGCCAATCGAGAAATAAAATGAATATTGCAAAAGACTGTCAATAAGCCTCGAAAGAATCGGTCTAAGAAATTAGATGATGCATTGTGGGCCAACAGAACAAGTTGTAAAAATCCTATGGGTATTTCTCCTTATAAAATGGTTTATTTACCTCTTGAGTTAGAACATAAAGCTTATTGGGAAATTAAAGAACTCAACAATGATTCCAAACTTGCTGGTGAAAAGAGGTTATTTGATATTTGCTCATTAGATGAATCGAGAACCCTAGCTTATAAAAATGCCAAACTATTCAAAGAAAAACTTAAAAGATGTCAAGATAAAAGAATCAAAAAGCGGGAATTCCAATCGGTGAATATGTTCTATTGTACAATTCTCGTCTTAGATTATTTGCAGGAAAACTTCCCTCCAAATGGAAAGGACCATATATCATCGAAGAAGTTTATCGGTCTGGAGCCATTAAGATCAATAATGTCGAAGGCACTAACCTGAAGGTGGCTAATGGACAAAGAATAAAGCACTATATTTGAGGTACACCTATTAATGTTGAAACATATATTATTCAAACCAAGACACCGGAGGAACACATAAAGGAAACATTCCAGAACACTCTAGAACCCTTAAAAGGAATAGGTATGTGATATGGTAAGTAAACGGGCTCGAAAAAATACGCCAAAAATATTTTCTCGCTAATTTGGAATTTTAGAAGATTTGGGAAGCTGATAAGCACACGGGAAGGCAACCCAGGTGCCCACTAGGTAGTGGGCCCTCAGGAACCTTCCTAGCTTTGTTTTCTTTTAGGACAAGTATTCCATGTATTATTTTTAATATATACCTCCCGATGATTTGACCTTAGTACCACGGAGAAATCCTCTGCTCTTGTTTCGTGTTGTTTTTCCTGGCAAATCTAAAACTGTGTTGTCTCAAGAGTCGGATGGAGAAAGCTACGTTGCTGATTTGATCGCAAACCCTAAGGTCTACGGAGAGGTGGATCACTATGGCTGGACTGCATAGGAGGAGGAAGACGAGGATATGAAGGAACAAAAGGGGGATAGCTCTGAGGAAGAGGAAGATCCACTACCTCAACCCGGAGATACGGACGTGGAATTCAAGAAGTCAAGCTTACCCAACAAGTACAAACCTAAGGTTCAATTTATCCCTTCCCATTTTCTGTGGGAGAGAAAAGCGACATTATTTGAAAAGCTATTAAATCTAGTGTTGGAGAATGAGGGTGTGAGGGAGGATAATTTCAGCCTCAGACGCAAGTTGGAGAAGAATGACATACCACCACCACCACCTTCATCCACATCACCAAAGAAGGATACTTGAGTACACGGTCATGGGCACTCCCCTTGGCTTGCGCCAAGCTTGGGGAGGTGCCCAGGTATCCTATTACCATCACTCTTATGATCTTCATCCATCTTAGTTTTATCTTTAGTTATTTCATGATTTAGTCAAATAAAAGTTTAGTTCAATCAATCTTTTTGATTGCTAGTTTCGTGATCTATCTATCTATCTTTCTATGTAATCGAGTGAGAGTTATATAATAAAGTTAGTTTGAGTTTCTTCTTCTCTACTTTCTTGCTGCAATCAAAATATAGGAAAATAATGAAAAAGATCATATGCTAATCTTATAGTTAGTGGTGACATCACATAAGTATAAGTGGAAAATTCACTGAAGGTTGATAAACATAGCATTGGTCGGTGATGCATCACATGAAAGAATTAATAAGGGAAGAGAAGATTTACAAGCAAATACACTATCCTTGACATATTTTATGATTGTGATCTCCCATTAATTATAATGTGCCAAAACTGTTGACGTTGGACAAGGAAGACAATGTAATGATTTATGTTTGTTCACATTTACATAGAAGTTACATTGTTATAGATCCTCTAACATGTGGTGCTTACCCAATATATTTGCTAGCCAATACTATGCACTAAGTAGAGATACTACTTGTATATCCAAAACCTTAAACCCAAATCCATATTTTAAGAGTCCACCATACCTACCTATGGATTGAGTAAGATCCTTCAAGTAAGTTATCATCGGTGCACCAGGCAATAAATATTTCTTCTAAACATGTTCGATCATTTAGTGTAACAAAAATTAAGTGTTGTACGAACGTGTGATGGCAATAGTAAAAGCGATAAACCGCATAATAAAGGCTGCCATCATAAGGGGAAATATAACGTAACATTCCTTTGCACTAAGGGATTTGGCATACAACCAAAAAGCGCATGACAACCTCTGCTTCCCTCTATGAAGGGCCTATCTTTTACTTTTATGTATTTACTTTTATGCAAGAGTCAAAGTGTTCTTCTCTACTCCCCTTTATCTTCTCTTTGGCAAGCATCATGTGATGGGCAAAGATCTCAACATATATATACAGTTGAATGTGGGTGGTCATGAATTAACATTGTTGACATCACCCTTGTGGTGAATATGTTGGGAGGCGACACTTTAAGCCCCTATCTTTCTATGTGTCTTGTTGAAACCTTTTGCTCATATGTATGCAGTGAGTGTTAGCAATCATAGAAGACAAATGATGGTTGAGTATGTAGACTTGGTTAAAATCTTTGATGTGACCATTCCTGAAAATGTGATGAATTGTGTTGCAAAGTTGACTAAAAACATAGTTTGTTAGTTTTCAATAGAGTTTATGCTTCATAATTTTATGTTGTGATGAATTGTTACTTGTTTATAAGAAGCCTTTATGAAGAAAGTTATATGATGAAAATGTTGTGATGAAGTATTTTTACGAAGTTTTATTTGTAATGAGCATGATGCTACCATGTCCGTATTTTATTCTTATAGACACCACACTCTCAATGCATGTCGTCATGAATTTTGTTATCGGATTTCGCTTGAGGACAAGCGAGGTCTAAGTTTGGGGGAGTTGATACGTCCATTTTGTATCATGTTTTGCTACTGTTATTTATAGTGTTTTTATGCATTATACCACTTTATGGAGTAATTCTAATGCCTTTTCTCTCATGATCTGCAAGATTTACACCGAGAGCGTGAATGCCGGCAAATGGAATTTTGGACTTGAAAAGGTACATCAAAGATACCTATTCTGCACATATCCAAATGGTCTGAAACTTCACGAGGATTGTTTATGGAATATACAAGAAATATTGGAGGAAATTAGTACCAAAGGGGGGCTGCCAGGTGCCCACTAGGCACTAAAGTGCGCTAGCCCCCCTACCACGGCCTGGTGGCTAGTGGGCTACCCACGCCACCTCTCGTGACCATCTTATGGTGTATGCTCTCTATTGACTTGGAAAAATTAGGAGAGTACTTTCGAGACGAAGCACTGTCATCTTGAGGCAGAACCTGGGCAGGAGCACTTTTTCCCTTCCGTGGAGTGATTCCACCGGAGGAACTTCCCTCCTAGAGGGGGAAATCAAGGCCATCGTCATCACCAACAACCCACTCATCTTGGGGAGGCCAATCATTATCTGCATCTTCAGCATCACCATCTCCTCTCAAAACTGTAGTTCACTACAAGAGGACCCCCCTTATATCAACGCATTTTTTCGTATCTAAATGTTCATATATGCGTTGTTAGTGTCTTTACCAATGATTTGTGATGCGTTGCCTTATCCAATGTTGCTAGAGCATATTACAACGCTTATACTACCATTGGTAAAAGGGTCCGTTGCAAAAATGCAACACATAACACAAACTTGTGCAACACTTTTATACGTTGGTGATTAATGTACAGGAAACAAAATCGCTTTATACATTGGTGATTAATGTACAGGAAACAAAATCCCTTTGCTTGACAACAGAGAGTTTGCAACCCTTCAAGTCTTGGTACATATATAATATAAATAATAATATTTTATATGTATACATTGTCAGCAATTAAATTAATGCTAGACATAATGGTGATAATTATATATTACAAGTGAACTAAACAAGAGAATATATTCGCAGGAGGATGAAATCATATATTATATAAAATGGTTGGATTACAACAAGTGGATATTACAGGAGAAACATCATCTAAATGTGATGCATAGTCTAAATATTTTCTTGACAACAAAACTAAAACCGAAAGCATCCATGAACAACACTACAGCTTTACTAACACTTAATCAAGGAACATCATCCGTATAACTAAACCCAAATTCGAAGCGTCCAACATCATCATCATGAAAGGATCATCATCATCATCATCAGTATACTTGCCACGCACCCATATAATCATCCATTTATCTTTTGGATCTACAAACAGAAAAACAAAATGTACTGTTAACACACAATGCATTAACATATAAAACAAGAAATCAAATAACTTTCTGTGGTAATGTAATAGTAACTAGAAAACTTGTAATGCATTTTGAACATCTCACAACTGATCATTTTATGTCATGAATTCAGAAGAAATACAAGATGGCCAGTATAGGATGATAAAACTAGAAACTCAAAATAAAATATCCCAACGAATATTTAGAAGGGGCCATGTATCTATGTTTCTGTAGAAAGATGCATATTGCCACCTGTATACAGGATGAACCCTTAAAAGGAGGGCATTTACTTTGTTTTGATGATATACAACAAATCAAATAAAATGTTCTATAGATAACACAAATGGGATGACTGGTTTTCATTTTGCATAACACAAAAGAGGTGACGTGACTTTCTATTTGGTCTATATCATTTTTACACTATATAATGCGAGGCAGATAACCTAGATTTCTAGTTCATTTATGTTTGAATTGTTTCCAAAATAAAAACAAAGATTTAGAGCTCAAAAAACATAGAACATATACTATATATACCAATATCACAACATGCGTGCATGTGTATATATTGTATGGTAAGCATCGGTAATCCTCTCTTAGCTTAGCCCCATTGCAAGTAATCATATGATCCATGCTCTCCAAAGTTATGTGAGCTCATCATCCATACATCATGCAAAAATGTGTGAACTGGTAATAAGAAATTCTCCTATAAATCAAACCTGTAGTTCCGTATGTACGTTTTAAATAGTCGGCGCTATAGCCCTACTATAGCCTTTTCAGCAAGGCGCTGCTAAATAATCTCATGCACAAATTGCACGCTATAGCATGCTATAGCTTATTTGGAGGTTCGCTGCTGTTTGCCATAGCCCACTATTTAAAACATTGGTATAAAATAAAATTGTATGAAGCTAATACCTACACACTTGGAGATATGGGATGCATCCAAAGCATGGATAAGAACATCATTCAGCCATTATACGTCCTCTTTGTGGGCTCTCAACCAGGCCCGGGCCCATGGGTGTGCGACATGTGTGCCCTGCACAGGGCCCCCAATTTTGAGGGGCCCAAATTTTTGAAACAGTAGAAGGCCCAGGTCGGTAGCCAGGTATGTCGCCCACTAAATGGTTCTATCGCCGACTCCCGTATTTCCTCCACAGGTGCGATCTAGGATAGGAGCACAACTGTCGCCACGCACACGCTCCATCGCCGGTAAGAAGCACGATCCACCGCCGGCGCCGCACACGCCGCTCCATCTTGCGGTATAATAAATTATTGCGCCACCCTGCAAGCAACGCCAAGAAGCTGGTGCAGTTCGTCAGGTTGTCTCTCCTCTGTGGAGGAGGGCGTTGCTGCTGCCCATGGCATCATGCAGCTCTACATCTTGATGCATCTTAAGAGCATGGAAGCGAACACTATGGGCCACTTGGATCCCCTCCTTCCGGACAGCTCATCCTTGACACTGGTTCAGTCTTGTTGATGTCCATAATTCATTGTATTTTCTGTCAGATATTCATTCTCTAGCGATGCAAATTTTAGTGTATGTGATATCCCAATTTCAGTGTTTTGTTGTACAAAACTTCAGCATTGGTGTTGTCCAATTTTCAGTGCATAGGCTGTCTAAGTTTTAGTTCTTATGTTGTCCAAATTTCAGTAATTTTGTTGTACACAAATTGAGTGTTTGTGTTGTCCAATTTCCAATGCAAAGTTGTCTAAGGTATAGTTCATATGATGTCCAAATTTCAGCATTTTCTTGTACAAAAATTCAATGTTGGTGTTGTGCAATTTTGGTGCATAGGTTGTCTAAGTTTTATTTACTTCATATGCAGTCAAATTTTAATGTATTTCTCCTGCTATTTTACTGACATTTATCAAGTCATTTGCTATCATGTATCAATTGTATGAGAGTCGGCTTTAACCTTCTGTTTTATTCTGTTTCCCTAGATACGTACGAGGTGGCCTTGTTGCTTCAAGGATGAATCTGCAAATATCATAATCAATGCGAACAAAAGGTATCGAGTATTTGTTATTTCTAGTGAAACACAGGCATACATGATTTGAAATTTAAACCTTTGTGTGCTCTACTTGAGGTTACTCTCCCTAATTTTTCGTTTTTGGCTCGGCCACACTAAGATAGGCCCCATTTTAGAGTTGGCACAGGGCCCCTGATGTTATCGGCCCGGCCATGCTCTCAACTTGATTATTATCTTCATCGCCTCGGCTTTTGTGAGGTAATCTGTAATGACCTGCTCAGTGAGCTTCCTTTTTTTGCTAAAGATATTTCCCTATTATGTGAAAAAGAATAATTGCGGCAAAGAGGTTTACACAGTTTCAAAATAAATCAGAAGCATACAGCATGAGTCTTTCCTTTAGTATATATTCGATTACATGATTATGGAAATACATGTATGCAAGGTCATATTTTGTGCTTAACGAAAGAAATGGAAACTAGCTTATCTGCTCACAGTGTGTGCCTAGTAACTGCACGTCTGTGTATAATATATATATATATATATATATATATATATATGAAATATAGTAACATACAATTTAGTATCATGGATTCAGTCAGCGAATTGCAAAAACCAGATCTTAATTACAAAACAGTTCTTCCTAAGCAAGTTCTAGCTCCATACACTAAATGCATGGACTTAGAAAGAAATCAACACAAATATGTTCTTAATAACAAAAGAACGACATTAAAAGAAACCAAGTAGAAATAAATATGAGGAAAGAGCTTAACTTAGGATCATTTTTTGATCTCACGTGTAGTTTCAAATAAATACTGTTACGGCGCCACCTTAACCTCGTGAGGCATATACCTCCCTGCCTGCAACAATACAATCAAAGAAATTCCATCTGAACTTAGTTGTCTGAAAGTAAAGAATGACTCATTGGTTGTATATAGCACCAACAAATCTTAGCCATCCAAGTAATATGTAACTTCAAATGTTTGAAACTAAAGAACGCACATCATCAACATCTTCTATCAGGAGACCCTAAGCTGTACATTCTCATTATATACCAAGTAGAGGTCTGAAACTAAACAAAGCACATCATCAATATCTCCCAAAACGGAATTTTAGGTTGTACGTCTCAGATTACAGTAGCACAAAACAACATAAAAATCGTCAAAAGCAAAAACATTATCTTTTCTTGCTCCATGCTTACCTGTGACTAGTCTACAATTATTCCTCTTCTCGGCAACTTCATCAACAATAGCGGTTGTCCAATCAGATACAAACACCAGTTTTGGTCGGGCATGGACGTCCTCGTCAGCCAAGATGGCTTACAACGTCGTTGGGAAAGTGGATATTGAAAGATTGTGGGGGAAGGGATCAGACATAGGCTGCCTGGATCGTTTTACATGGTCGACACGTGAATAGTGAAGAACAATTAGGGGGATCAGGAGCACCGGCGGAGGACGAATGTGGCCACAGACATGAATGATGCATTGGTACCCCGAGGGGCTACAGATGTGGAATTAGGGATGCGGTTGTGTGTGCTTGTCATGGCTGTACCTTGGATTCGTCGTTGGTTGCAGCAGAGCGGTGACGAGGGGCAGCGCACCGGGATGCAGAGTCGCAGGGTGGTGACTAAGGACGGGTCTCCATGACGGAGGGTCGAAGACTCGCAGGGCAGTGGTGAGGAGAGGCGTGCCTGGATGCAGGTAGGTCGCAACCGCACAAAGGAATGGCAACGACTGACGAGGGCGGCGGCCGGTGTGGGAGGGCTCGAGAGGAATTGGGGAAGCCGGAGAAAGGGGACGACCTAGATTAATCATGTAAGCCAACTTGGGTTGGGCTAGGCAAGAGGCTAGGTTAGTGCCTTGGGCTTTACTAGGCGTTGTGTGGTCGGTTGCAATGGGTCACGAGCTGCATTACAACGCATATCCAACTACCCTTATATGCATATCTATTGTAAATTTTGCAACATATAATCAAAACGTGGCACGATATATGTTGCTTTGTAGGGGGTATTCTTGTAGTGGTTCATCTCTTGTGCTCAATCTTGTACCGGAACCTCAGATTGGTACCTCAGGTGTGACAAGTAGTGTTGATTACATCTTGTAGTTGATGCTTTATGGTTTACTAGCAAAAGGGCCCGTGCGTTGCAACGGGAGAAAAAAATACCACACACTTTTAATCTTTTTATAATCATTTTAATTTATTAAAATAATAAGCTAACTAACTAATGTAGTTAGTCATATCCTATTTTGTTGAGAAATCAACCCGTCCATTGTTAATTCCACCATGATGACAAATTGAGCCCGACAAGCAAAGCAAAACAAAGAGGCTACGTGAATTGATCAATGGACTGTTATCTTATTTCACTCATGGGGTAGAGAATGTGGGATCAGATGACAAACTGAAGGTGGTGTTCCATTCTCTCTCTCTACAACAATGCATTCTTACATTCAATACATTATTCATCAGCAAACAAATTCTCACAAAACAAAATTTCTTACCGGTGCTTGGCACACGGTTGGAGGCATGGGGAGGAGATCTCACCAGATGATGAGTTCCTGCCGGAGGAGGGGATACGATGAGGGGAGCAAGGGTTAGGCGCCTCTATCTGGCCATAAGGAGTCGCAGTTGCCGCGCCATAACCTCGGAGTTCCCCGTGTGAGCCATAGAGGCCCGCCTCCACCTACAAGTGCTTCGCTCCGCCGCGCCTTATCCGCACGCCGCCGCCGTTCTGCATCGAGCAGACGCATCATCCCAAGTCGCTGTAGCTGTCGCGTTGATTTGATCCAGAAGCTATGCTCGAGCGCCGAAACGGGGGCACCAAGCGGGTAGAGGTACGATCGCGAAGGCGGGTGGGTTGAGATCGACAGCAGTGGTGGTTGAGGTCGGCCACGACGGCGAGTGGTGTGGCAGCGGCCTGGGCACAGGCCAGGGTGGACCAGGGTCGACGCGATGTACTAGAGAGCCACAATGGGGGCAGTGAGCGGGGAGAGGTACAGCCGCGGAGGCGGGTGGGTTGAGATCGACAGCGGTGTCGGTTGAGGTCGGCCGCGGCGGCGAGTGGTGTGGCGGAGGCCTGGGCACATGCCAGGGTGGCCCAGGGTCGACGGGAGGAGGCGATGCGTACGGGTATAATTTTTACAGCGAATCATTTTTTCCTTTTGCTTTGCAGATAAATGATGGAGCACGGGTTGAATAACAAAAATTACAGGTTTTTTTATAAAAATACCGTGGTGGGTTTTCCGACGGAAGCAATAGCCGCTTTATTATTAGGTATAGATTTCATGGAAGATCACAAGTTTAGATACAATATTCTATCTAATACCTCTATGATCATGAGCATGTTTATGACTTGTGAGTAGTTACTTTTGTTCTTGAGGCCATGGGAGAATTCACGTTGCAAGTAGTCATGTGAAGTTGATATTCGTTTGATATTTTTATGATATGAATGTTGTGATTCCCATAGTGGTGTTACGTGACTACATAACATGTCATACCTTGAGTTTCGCTATACTTTGCTAAGTTAACATAGCTCAAAAATTAGGACCAATTAATACGTTTTCTGTGCGATGTGATGCTTGAACTGATTGTTTTGCTCGCTTGTTTGATTGTGTTTAAAATCACATACTTCCTCCGCCTCTCTAGACTCATCTCCTTGACACCAAACCTTTGACCAGTGATCATGCTATGTGTATAGGACCCGAAACTATTTTTATAAAATATTTCTTTAACCAATAGGCATTTGTTTGATTTAGCTTTAAAAAAACTCCTCAACTAAAGTTTGTGCTACAAGTCCTCAAATTAGGGAAGTTTATTTGCCCCAAATATTTTATTGAAATCCTATTATTAAAATGACTTTACAAAGACATACAATTATCATTTTAAAAGTTATTTTCCTATTTATAAATACCTTTTTGTAAGGCCACGTCTCTTGTGAAGAAAAAATATTTTTCTTGCATCCAAAATATTTGAGAAAACTGAGGGACACTCAGTGGACATATATTGTCCATATATAAGAGCTTGATGTCACACCACGTATTTTGACTCTCCTGACTAAATAAACTTATGTAAAAAATTAGGGCCATTTAAAAAATTTGTGAGTGCTTGTGATGCTTGATGTCATTGTTGCTTGATTGCTTGTTTGCTTGTGTTTAAATCACAAATCGGAATCCTACTCTCTAGACTCATTTCCTTATCCCAAACCGTTGTCCAATAACCATACCCTATGTATAGAACCTAAAACTATTTTTACCAAATATTATTTTTACCAAAAAACATTTATTTAATGTAGGTTCGCAAAAGACCGTGAGTTGAGGTTTGTACTACAAGTGCTAAAATTAGGGAAGATGTTTTGCCCCAAATATTTTATTTAAATCCTATTACCAAAAAGACTTCCCAAAACCACAAAATTATTATTTTAAGATATATTTTGCTATTTTATTTAAATAGATTTTTCTGAGGCCAGAAATGGTCCCTTACGAAGCAAAATTATTTTATTTCTTCCAAAATATTTGAGAAACTTTCGGGAAATTCAGTGGACATATATATTCCATATATAAGAATTTCAAGATATTGTCATGTTGAAAATATTGGACAAAACCCTCCAAAACCCTTCATGCCTATTTCAAGCTTTTGGAATATTTCCGTAAGAAATATTCTCAATAAAATCAAAATGACTTCATAAAACCACAAAGTTATTATTTTAAAAGTTATGTTCCTATTTTTTAAAAATACCTTTTTGTAAGGCCACAAATGATCTCTTGTGAAGAAAAAATATTTTTCTTGCTTCCAAACTTTTGAGAAAATTTAGGGAAATTCACTGGACATATATTGTCCATAGATAAGAGTTTGATGTCAGACCCTGTGTTTTGACTCTCCTGACTAAATAAACTTATCTAAAAAATTAGGGCCAGTTAAAGTTTTTGTGAGTGCTTGTGATGCTTGATGTGATTGTTGCTTGCTTGCTTGTTTGGTTGTGTTGAAGTCACAAAACTGACCCCTACTCTCTAGACTCATCTGTTTATCCCAAACCTTTGTCCAATAACCATACCATGTGTATAGAACCTAAAATTATTTTCACAAAATATTATTTTTACCAAAAAGCATTATTTAATTTAGCTTTGCAAAAGCCCTTGAGTTGAGGTTTGTACTACAAGTCCTCAAATTAGGGAAGATAGTTTTCCCCAAATATTTTATTTGAATGCTAATATCAAAAAGACTTCCCAAAGCACAAAATTATTATTTTTAAATATATGTTCCTATTTTATTTAAATACCTTTTTCTAAGGCCAGAAATGGTCCCTTATGAAGGAAAATTATTTTTATTTCTTCCAAAATATTTGAGAAACTGTCGAGAAACTGAGTGGACAAATATATTCCATATATAAGAGTTTCAAGATATGTTCATGTTCAAAATATTGGACAAAACCCTCCAACACCTTCCCTGCCTATTTAAAGCTTTTGGAACATTTCCATAAGAAATATTCTCAATAAATTCCAATAAAAATCTAGTATGTCACACATGAGATGATCTTCGCAAGTTTAATCTCAATCTAAGTTGATTTGGTTCAGCTAAATATTCCAAAACCCTATCTGTCGAGAACCAAATTTGAGCAACTCTACATTGCCAAGTCTCTCCAATTGTGCTCAAAATTTGTGGACATTTTCTAATGCTCCAATAATGCATCCACACCAAGTTGTGCATCAAGGATAACAAAGGAACTTGCCCCCAAGACCCTCAAAACCACTCGTGCGAATTCTAGAATTGGTCAACTTTACATTTTGAAGTTTCTCCAATTGATCCCAAACTTTTTGGACATGCTCTAATACTCAAATAATTCCAGCACACCAAGTGGTGCATTAGTAGGAATTAGTTCGCATGGTTTTATCTGCAGAAAGCCATTTCTTACCATTTCCTTGGTTTTTCAAGTCTACATTGTAAACTTTCTCCACCAAATCCCCAATTTGGTTTGTAAGCTCATTTTGACCTAACATGTGATCATGTTTAGTTTCATAGTAGTTGGAATGCATTTGCTAGCCCTAACACCGATCAAACACCTTCTGCTCACTAACCAAACTTGCTTCTTTGGCCCCTTCTACTAATCTCCTTGAGCCCAATTTTTTACCAAAGCTTCTTCTATTCCTCTATCACCTCGAGTAACCTTGCCATGGCCCCTCGTCAATTATTGGATGGTGACTCCATCTCTCTACCTCTATTTTTACCATGCTAACACCTATTGTACCCCTCCCCCAGTAATTATTTTCAAGCCAATGCCCCCACATCCTTCGAGAGCACGTCTAGTATACTAGTGCGCTATTTCAAGCAAAGATATGGCATGCTCATGTGGAAAATATGAGCAGCCCTTTTTAAACTTCATTTTGGAATAAATGTGGCCTTGAACTGCAAGTGGTAGCTACACTCCTCTCCTTGATCTGAAACTTGGCAATCTTGTAGTCCCTCCATGCCTATGACTACTAGAGAAGGTTTAATTTCAAAAGCCTCCCAGTAAGAACACTTTGTGCTAGCCCAAAGTTTGTTGTTGCAAACTTAAACAGAGAGGAAACCTCACATGCATTACCCCATATGAGGCCAAACTCCACAGTCACAGTCCTCCACGCATACCTTGCATACCAGACAACTTTGACTTACCAAATTTCTACTGTGGGAATGAATGCATGTGGCGACCACTTCCCTTGCATGGAGAAACGGTGCTCTGTGCCTTATCTTCTTCCTGCAGCTCGTATCTGGCAATGGTAGCACGTCTCAGCGCACCACAAGACTCCCTTTGACCGCCCGTGCCCCTCTATGATGCCATCTAGCTTCCAAGGTTGCTGCGATGCGTGTGGTGGCCGCGCCAGAGCACTCTTGAGGCGGACATGAGCTCTCCTCCGTCGCTTCCCCTCCATTTGGCCCTCCTCTAGCCCCCTCTCGACCAGTTCACTCCCTCTCCATCCCCACCAAGCCTTCGAAGCTGAGTAATCTTTCTGTGGGGCTCTCCACCCTCATCAATGGTCGGAGCTCTTCCGTCGGTCCTCTCCAAAATCCGAGCATCCCCAAGCCCCCTCTCCTTCTATCATCCACCTGAGCGCCCCAACACCTCCATAGACCCCCCTGCGCTCTTCCCTCCTTCCTCCTATCGCCGAAGCGCTGCAACCACGTCTACCAATCGTCTGACTGCCGCCGGCAAGTTCCCACTCGCCTTGGAGCTTCCCCGCCAAAAATGGAGGCCACGCAGACGCGGCTCATCACCCCGAGCACGCAGATGGCCGGAGCACCGTGGGAGACACCCTCTGCCGCCAGTGCGGGCTCGGTCGGTCTCCCCTGCTCCTGCTCTATTCGAGCGGGAGGAGGGAGAGATCCTACCAGTGGGCCCCACCTGTCGGACGACTAGTGAGGCTGATAGGTGGGTTGCACCACTTAGGTGGAGGCGCCTTCCCTCGTGTCCATGAACCCACATGCGGAGACGCACTCGGTGGAGTGCGCCTTCAACATGGCCATCACACGCGCGCGCCAGAGTAGTTGGGCTGGCCCATTGCGCCTAGCCACTATCTACCTCCCGGTGCGCCGCTTAGCCTTCTGGTATATTCCCTTTTCCATTTTTCTTTTACAGAAGCTCATATAATTCATAACTAATTCAGTTAGCTCCAAATTTAGTGATTCAAATTCCTAGGAACTCATAAAATCATTGCCTATACAAATATGTGCTTTGCACATTTTTACATAAATATTTTATGTAGAGATCTAATGCAAACTTGAATCTGACTTATTCAAACTCCACCTTCGTAAATTCTTGCAACACTCAAATCAACTCCAAATGGAGTGATTCCAATTTTGAGAGACTTAAAATATCATACACTCTTTTTCTAGAATTATTCAACATTTTTCTCTGCCATATTTCTGTTGCATAAAATAAATAGCACCAACTCCAATTTTTCCTTGTTAGAAAATCCATAGGAAATTCATACCAACTCCAAATCCAGTGAAACCACTTCCTAAATATTTCTAAAATCATGCCCTATTAAATGAGTGCTTCCACTCATTTTTAGCAGAATATTTTATGTAGACTTCTTGCGGGGCGAGTGATGCCTCCATTTCCACCATTCAAAAATCTCTGGTGATCCAAATCCCTTAGAACAACTTTAGGCATTTTTCTTATGACCAGAGATGTCCAAGAGTAATAAAACTCCTATTTATGGAGCATTTTTTGTTTCTGCTTGTTGTGTCGCTAATCATTGTTATTTCCGACGATAGTTGGCGAAATAAACGGAGTACTCGGAGATAGATGAGAAGCATGAGAAGACCTCAAAGACTTTGCTGAACCAGGCAAGCATCCCTTTCAGCATGCCTAAGAAACTTTTGCTTGCATGTCATATGGTACCTTACTTATGCATATATTCTTATTGTATAGGAGACCCCGCCCCCTTGTTGGGTTGTCCTCGGAGAACACCTCGTTGAAACCTGCACTTGGGCATGACCCTACCACCTATGAGGGTTGTGCATGTGGGATGTAGTTAGTTGCTAGTAGTGGCTACGAAAACAGTGATGATAATATGCATGGTGACGATAAAGGGGATGTTTACAAAGGCTTTTCAAAAAAACGTCGGGTGCACTAATGCCCGAGGGTGGTGGTGTTCAGATGGGTGACCACTTGAGAAAAAAGTGGTGTACCAAGGAAGGTTTTGTGTGCGTGGTTTCGGAAATGGGATTATATTTAATATTTGACGACCGTCCCAACCTTACATGTGCGACCATGATACCCCAATATGGGAACGGGGATTTGTTGATTACCTTCGTCGATGATAGAAGAGAGCCCTCGTTACAAGTGGCAGGAGTGGCGTGGTCACTCACGTGGCGGGGTCGTGCCAGGTAGGATGACCATGCTGTTTTAATAGGTTTCGGGCACACCGTTGCGTGCCTTCATGGGTGGCACGATCTAGAGTGAGTCTCGCATAATGTAACCATGAGGGATGCCACCAACAGGTGGAATCTTTGTTTAGTGTCGCCAGGGGAAAGGCATTGTTCGGGTGCTTACCTCGTGTATGTTACATACCACGAGTCGTGGATGACACGGAAGTTCGCTGAGTCTTGTGGGTATAATGTGCAACCTCTACAAAGTGTAAAACTATTCGAATAGTCGTAACCACAGTCAAGGACAGTTGGTTGGTGCTACTTAAACTACGTCTAGTGGTTTCCACACAAACCAATAGTGTGTGTGTGTGGGAGAGTATGAGAATGAGATGGTGATGTGAGAAAGATGATGCTCGAGCTAATTTACGTGACTTGGCATGATGAGTGTACATGGGATGTTTGACCCTCAGTTGATATTGATATCTATAACCAGTTCACTCGGTTATCGCTATGCCTTGTGATGCATGTCGCACGATAATTTGATCACGTTATTGCACTAGGTTAAAATCTCCTTTCCGCAAAAATAGCAAACGAGTGTTATATCATGTATCATTATTGCCTTGTTCCACAACATGGGTTGATTGCGAGTGCATTCAAAGTACTCATTGCCCTGCCACTTGTTATTTTATTGACCAGGTAAGAGGGAACAGGAGATGGTGAAGAGTACATTGGTGACGTTCCTGCAAGCTAGGACGCTCCACATTCAAAATATGTGTAGGTTAAAGCTGACGGCATGGGTTCACGCTTTCAACCACGATTTCCGTTGTTAATCGAGTTTGGTGTATCGGCCTTCGAGGCCCTACCTATGCAAGACTTGACCTCAACGGTCCTTATTTGTATCAGACGGTATGTATGGATGTAATACTCTTGTTATTCAGTTTCTGTATGTTCAGTGAGCATTTATCTCTGAAATCACTCAACACGTACAATCAGTGATCACAACTTATAAGTTGGGGTCCCCACATTTGAAAACATGGTCATGTTCAAAATATTGAAAAAAATCCTCCAAACCCTTTCTTCCTTTTTCAAGATTTGGAAATATTTCCATAGGAAATATTATCAATAACTTCCAAGAAATTTGTAGCAAGTCACACAGGCTATATGTGGTGATCTTTCCAAGTTTAATCTCAATCCAAGGTGATTTAGTTCACCAAAATATTCCAAAACCCTATGTGTCCAGAACAAAATTTGAGCAACTCTACATTTCCTAGTTACTCCTTCTGTGCTCAAATTGTGTGTACATGTTTGAATACCCTAATGATGCATCCACACCAAGTGGTGCATCAAGGACAACAAATGAACTTTAAATTGTGAAATTTTACATTGTGAAATTTCTCCAATTGGGAAATCCCTCAAAAGCTCTTCAGCTCATTTCCAGAATTGGGAAATTTTACATTGTGAAGTTTCTCCAATTGGGCATGCTCTTGTACTCAAAGAATGCCAACACATCAAGTTGTGCATTAGTGGGAATTAATCTGCATGGATTTATGTATTATCAATTTTACATTGGAAACTTTCACCACCAAATCCCAAATTTGGTGATCAACCTCATTTTCACCTGAGTATTGATCGCGTTAAATATCATGGCAAGTAGACTCCATTTACTTGCCCACACTTGCATCAAACACCTTCTGGTGAAAATTGGAAACTACTGTTTTCACCTTTTATCTTGATCTCCTTGACCCCAAATTTTTACCACACACTCTTGTAGTTACCTTGACCTCCATTAAACCTTAATTGCCCTCAGGTCAATCATTGTTGGGGTAAAAAAAACCCATGATTTCCCACTGGACAGCCATGGTAGCATATCTTACCCCTTCTATTTTACTTTCCTACCTCTCCCTTAGTCCCTAAGCTATCCCAGGGAATCTCCATATACCCCTCACAGCTAGTGGACAAGGTGGGCGCTCCTAAAGCCCTCTAGAGCATGACCATGCACGATATTTGGTCGCTTTAGAGCACGCTACTTTGCCCCACCGCACTTTAGTCCCTGCCCAGCCGCTGGGTCTGACCACCTAGGGCCACCCCCTTGTGCCCCCCCCCCCCCCCCGAGGATGCCTCGACATCCACGTCATGCAAGGCGGTCGGCCCCCTCCTCCCTCTCTCTCTCCTACCCATACTGAGTGTGACCTCAGCCGCCCACCATCGCCTGTGGCCGAGCTCGCACGCACGTGCCTCTGTCCTCGCCCTTCTCCCCTCTCTCCTTGACTTAGCATGGATTGCACACACAAGACCCGTAGAGACATCCCAGTCCGTCCTCGTGGCCCCTAGCAACAACTGCACCATGGCCATGGATGTCGCGCATGGTGGACTTGTGCCACGGCTATATAAGCCACCCGAGCCCCCTCTATCATGTCCTTTCGCTCTCTCTCCCTCACAAGAAGCCCATAGACCAAGTCGTTGGATCTCCCAAGCTCTACAACTCCCTCTATTTCCGAAGGAGCTCCGGCGACCTAGACTCAAATTCGTCCCATGATGAGCCTCTCCTCTCCCACCGAGCATTCGATCGCCTTATCACACCCCTTGAGAAGCCCTAGCACTTCCATTCCTCTCCGGGGACGCCCTACGCTCAGGCCGGAGGTGGTCAACGGCCTCTCCTGCAGCTGTCCATGCTGGCACCGCTAAGGCCCTCCCCCATAGGCGCTCAACATAGGAACGGAGGCGACTCGACCACCTTATGCCACCGACGTGCCACGCCTCGTGAGAGGTGGCCGGTGGAGCAAGCTCCGGCATGCGCTGATCTCCTCTTCCCCTCCTTTGCGTGAGCGTGAGGAGGGAGATGAACCTGTCGCCGGGGCCCCGTGTGTCGGTCACCCATTGGGGCCAGGACACTAATGAGTGGGCTTTGACGCCTTAAGTCGAAACAGCTCCGAGCGATAGTCGTCTTCGCACACGGGAAGCGTACTCCAAGGAGTTCGTCTTCAATGTGGTCTCCTGCGTAGCGCCGGAGCTGCTAGGCCAGCCCAATGCGCAGAACTGCTATCTAGTCCTCGTGGTGCAGTTTAGCCCACTTCTATTGGTAAATCCTTTTACATTTTTTTCATAGGAAGTAATTAAATCCTAGATAATTTATATAATATCAAATTTTTTGATTCAAACTTCTACAGATTCCTAAAATCATGTGCTATCCAAATATATGCATTGCACATTTTTCCAAAGACCTTTTCTATAGTATTAATATTCAAATTTCAATTTGAATATTTCAAACCCCCACTTTGTAAATTCATAGAGTAGCCAAATCAACTCCAAATGGAGTGATTCAAATTTGC
Organism: Hordeum vulgare subsp. vulgare; assembly: GCF_904849725.1. Lineage (NCBI taxonomy): Eukaryota > Viridiplantae > Streptophyta > Magnoliopsida > Poales > Poaceae > Hordeum > Hordeum vulgare. The sequence continues at coordinate 291,300,415 of NC_058520.1, read as the reverse complement.
ACAAAATCCAAAAATCATAACCTATTTTTATAGCCTTAGTCAACATTTTTCCATGCACTATTTCTGTTGCAGCAAATGAATACCACCCTTTCACCCATTATTCCACACTAGAAAATCCCTAGAAAACTCATCTCAACTCCAAATCCAATGAAACCATTTCCTAAATGTTTCTAAAATCATGCCCTATTTAATGGGTACATCCACCCATTTTTTAGGATAACGTTCTCTGTAAACTTCTTGTGGGGCGAGGAATGCCTCCAATTGTACTATTCAAAAATCTCTGGTTATCCAAATCCACTCGAAAAAACCTTAGGTATTTGTCCTAAGACCAGAGATGTACAAGAAAAATAAAACTCCTATTTATAGAGCACTTTTGTTTCTTTGCTTGTTGTGTGGCTTATCGTGGTTGTTTCCGATGATAGTTGACGAAGTAAATGAAGTGCTCGGAGTTGGGCGAGAAGTGTCAGAAGACCTCGAAGACTTTGTAGATCCAGGCAAGCAACCCTTTTACCATGACTATGAAACCCTTTGATGCATGTCATATGGCACTTTATTTCATTAAATCTGAAGTATGTTGAGTCGATGACCACCTCGGTGGGTTGTCTCCGATGTTTCCTTGTTTATACTTGCACTTAGCATGACTCTACCTTCCTTTGAGGGTTGTGCGGGTGGGAAGTAGTTAGGATGCTAGTAGTTGCTACGCAAATGGGATGGGAATATGCATGGTGACAGAGAAACAAAAGATTTCAAAGACTTCTTTAAAACCCCGTCGGGTGCCACTAATGCCCGAGGGAGATGGTGTTGAGCTAGGTAACCACTTGAGAAAGAAGTGGTGTAGCGAGGAAAGTGAGTGTGTGGTTTCAAAAATGGATTGGTTTAAGTTGTGATTGTTATTCCAACCTTATATGTGCGACCACGATACCCATTTATGAAACGTGCTACGTCTCCAACGTATCTATAATTTTTGATTGTTCTATGCTGTTATGTTATCATTCTTGGATGTTTTATACTTATTTTATAACAATTTTATATCATTTTTGGGACTAACCTATTGACAGAGTGCCTAGTGCCAATTGTTGTTTTTTGCTGTAATTTTCCTTCGTGAAAAAACCATATCACATGAGTTCCAATTGCCATGAAACTTTACGAAGGTTTTTTTGGACAAGAAGGAAACTTGGGGGCCAAGATTGAGTAGCAGCCAAGGCCCAATGGGGTCACTAGAAACCATGGCGCGTTAGCGGCCCCTAGTGCGGCTAGGTGTCTAGTTGGGCTCTCTGGAAGCTTCTCCACACACTTGTGAGCTCTATAAATGCCCCAATATTCTAGAAACCCTAGATGAGTTGATGAAAATTTGTTTTAGCCGCCTCAAGTTCCAGAGCCATGAAAACCAATCTAGAGCCCGTTACGGAGAGGAACACGATTACGGAGGGGTTCACCATCCTCAATGGTGCTCCTCCAATGATGCGTGACGAGTTCATATTAGACTTACAGGTCCATAGACAGTAGCTAGATGGCTTTCTCTCTCATTTTATTTCTCAATGCAACGGTCTCTTGGAGATTCGTATGATGTAACACTTTCTTTTGCGGTGAGTTTGTTGGGATCCGATGAGTTGTGAGTTTATGATCAGATCTATGAAAACATATTCATGCTTGATTATTATCGCCTCATATTTCTTCTCCGGTATTTGGTTTTTGTCTGTCCAACTTGATCTTTAATCTTGCAATGGGAAGAGGTCCTTTGCAATGGGTTCCATCTTGCGATGTTGAATCTCAGTGACAGAAAGACACATGACACACATGTATCATTTCTATCAAGGTTAAAATGATTGGGCCCATTCCTACATGAATAGATCTTGTCTACATCATGTAAGTGCATCTAGTGCCCCTTAGTTATTTTGGTGGTTTGAAGACTTATAAGTTAAGGGACTAATATGTTTGTGAGTGTACACAAGCTCTATAAGTTGCCGAGGAATTTGAGTTATCCGATGAATATCGACCCCTAAAAATATAAGACTTCGGTTGAAGACTTTGGTCTTTCCTTGAAGACATTGAACGTGAAGAAATTGCAATGAAATTGACATTCCTCATGAAGATATTGAAGGTGAGGAATTCGGTGTGTCCTGAAGAAAAATAGTGTGAAGACTTTGAAGCGTGAAGCTTTACTCTTTGTGTTTCATTTTCTTTACTCTTGAGTCATAGGAACACCGTACTTTTAAAGGGGGTCGAGGTAAAACTACGGAATGATTTTCCTCATGATGCTCAACCCAAGCCTAAACCTACCGAAGCCTCAAAGTGAGGAATATGAGAGACATGAGGTCTTTCACATTTGAAAGTTCCGACCGTTGCTGCGACAGCTCCACCTCACTGGTCTTATCCACCCAACGGTCATATTATTTGAGGGCATTTATGTCAAATCATGTCGGGATGCTCCCAGGCTATAAATAGCCCCCTCCACAACCACTTGCGGGTTGGTTGCTCCGAGAGAAACTGACACTTGTCATTTAGAGCAACCCAAATTCCTCAGAGTCTTCAAGAGAAAAACATCAAGTGAGGAAATACCCCAAACACCAAGCCAAAAACCAAAAACCAAGTGATTGAGCATCATTGAAGAAGTTGTTCCTTTGTGGAACTGAAGCCTGTTACATTTGAGGACTGTGCATCCTCCAGACAGTTAGGCGTCATGGTCTAGAGCATCCAACTGTCAATTGTGGATCGTCGGCTGACCGAGTGTCACATCCCTGACAGCTTAATCAAGTTAGCATTGTGCTCATATCTTCTTTGCATTGCATCTAGGAAATTTTCAACAAGAACAAAGTAAGTGGTGAAGGAAAACTCAAAAACCCTAGCCACTTCTCAAATTAAAGGAAATTTCAAACTAGTTAAAATCAATGAACCCAAAATGGCTTCAAGAAAAGTTCAACTTTTCTGATTAATCATGGAAGCAAAAAAGCAATGAAGAAAACCATTTTCGTAACACTTTTGGCATTTCAAATAAATGCCAAAAAGCAACTGGTTTCAAGTTTAAAATTTGAATTCAAAAACTTTAAGTTTTCAAAAATGTTGAAAATTTCAGGAATGGTTGGATATATTCCAACTAATATTCTGGTGTGTTCAAAATATTTTTATAAACTATTTTGGAGCTGAAATAAAAAAGCAACCAAAATAGTTAGCAAATCACAAAAACAAAACAGAAAGAAAATAGAAAGAAAGGGGAAAAACCCTACCTGTCTCGTGAGGAGGCCCAGCCCACCAGGGGCAGAGGCGTCTTCTTCCTCCTGCCTTCTGGCAGAGGAGCGAACGCCCACGGTGGCTCCTCCACCTCCTGCTTCGCCGTGGCACGCTACGGTGCTCCCCAGGACAGCGCGATAGCGAGGATATCCACCCCGAGCCGGTCTCTATCCGTTCCCGTGCTCCAGTTCCCCCTCCTCTCGGGATCTCTCCTCCCTCCTTCTGCCGCCATTGCCAAGAGCTCGAGCTCGAGCCGCCGTGCCCCTAGCCACAGGACCTTCCTCCCAAGTAGTCAAGTAGCTCCGCCTCGACGAGCTGGTTCTCTCTGCAAAGGCCGAAGCCTCCCTGAGCCCTGCAACGTCCCCAACGCCATCGTCTTCAACCTTCGGTCGCCGGCAAATCGACGGTGAAACGCCGGCTACAGCCCCTCCCCGAGCAGTCTGAGCATAGCTTCACCTCCACCGTGAGCCTGCGATCATTTCCCCTCTTCTTCCCCTCGGATTCGTGCCCTCTACCCACTGGACCATCGAACTCGAACTCCGGCAGCCGCCTCGGCTCGTCGCCGGCTTGCTCCGGCCACCCATAACCCTCCCTGAGGCCAGTGCTGGATGAGGTCGAGCCTGGGGATCATCCCAGTGCTCTCGGCAATGGTTCCCGAGCACCACAGCACGAGATAGCGCGTCTCCGACGAAGTTCTATCGCGGATCTGGTCGCCGTCGGTCGGGCTCCGGCGGGGGACGACGTGGCCGGCTTAACCCGAGTAGTTTAACTCTAATCGCTCGCTGAAAGTGGGCCCAAGGCCAAGTCAAACCCCCTTAGGGGCTGGTCAGCGCGGGATTAGCTCCTCAGATACTTACCAGTGGGCCCCCTGTCAGGTTCGACCTGATCAGGTCAGTTGACCTGCTGACTTCATGATGATGTAGTTATGACGCAATAAGTGAATTTCTGATTTAAAAAAATTCCAGAAAAATGCCAAAACTTCTAAAAATCATAGAAATTAATCTATAACTCCAATGAAAATAATTTATATATGAAAAAGTATCAGAAAAATTAAAGGAATCTGAATATGTCATTTTCAAACATGTTTGAAAATGTTACTGAACCCAAACATGTAGATTAATGAATAAGTTAATTCTTATAAATACTTTGGAGATGGAATTTGGAAAATATTTAAATTTCACCACAAATGATATGATCAAACACTGTCCAAATCACAAACCAGCAACCTAACATGTCATTCCGTGCATGTTAAAAACAAGTTGATCTGAGCATCAGGTCGAATCAATTAAAATGGTATCCGAGAATACCTCGTTTGAAGTGATATTTGAATTTGATTCAAATCTACTTCAAACCTAATACATGTTAGCTATAATAGTATACCACCTTGCATCCTCATGCCATGTTCATGCATCATCTTGTTGCACATGATTGTTATTGATTGTTGTCATTCCTTTCGGTAGGCTCCGCTCCACCGGATTCCACCGAATATCCGTCCGACGGATATTGTCCCTCCTCTAAGCAACAAGGCAAGCAACAATTTTGATCATCCCGATAAATCCCATGTTCTCGCTCCTGCACTTACTTATTGCATTAGGATTAAATGCTTCAAATGCTTTTGCCATGTTAGTTGAACCCACTTCCTTTGCATGACCTATCCTTGTCAGAGTAAATAGCTGAACCTTGCAACCTAGCATACCTGGTAGTTGCTTGAGCCATGATGTGCCTTATCCTGCTATGCATGCTATGCTTAGAGTTGTGTATGGTATGCCATCCGGGAGATGAACAGAATTGTGAGAATGTGCTCAGTAAGTAAAGGTTGTGAGTTGAACCTGATTTGGTAAAGGTACCGGTGAAAGGCTGTGTAGGAGTACATGGCGGGTCATTTCATTGGAACCGTCCTTAGGAACTGAATTTCGTGTATGTAATCCAAGACGAGATACTACCACATGCTGGGCCCTGAAATATGACCCCGCTCGACTTATTAATTGCTTAGTACTCAGTCCAAGAGTTGCAAGTAGTTTCTGGTGTTTATAGTCATGCTGGAGGCCGTGCATGGTGCTGACCTGAGAGGTGGGTTGTGATGCGGTGGGCAGTGGCACGGTGTACCAAGTGGCACCCGGATGGTGGGCTTGTGAACCCTGCGCACATCGTTTGGGGCCGTGGCAGAAACCTCGGCCGGACTTCCGTGCGGGATACCCTCAGATAGGCGATAGACCTGGACTAGGTACTAATGTGGTTAACAGTTGTGGTCGACTCCCTCGCTAGGCTTCCGCTTGAAGGTTGCCGAGGTGCATGACGTGCACATGGCGATAAGTGGCAAGAGCGTGTGTGACGAAGTACACCCCTGCAGGGTTATGATCTATTTGAATAGCCGCATCCGCGAATATGGGCTACTTGGAGACATATGTTGTTCATAGATAACTTCAATGGCTACTCATAAAATTGTCAAGATAAGCGTGAGTGTCGTGGGCGGCATTTCCGTATGGAGACGGAATGATTCCACGATGGAATATTGTTGTGGTGTTAGTGGACTCGTGTGCGAGAAATCAAGTTGTTAAAAATTGTTTTAAAATGTAAGTTAAAACCCCACGATTCCTTATTGATACATTGCATGAGTAGATAGTTATCCTAAAGTCTTGCTGAGTACCTCTGTACTCATGTCTGCTTAATAATTGTTGCAGAGGTTGCTAATGACCCTAATGGAGGGTTCTTCCTAGACATCGACGACTTCGAGTAGCTCGTGTCCCAGCTACGATCTGGCCCTAGGTTGGGTCTGTAGTATAGTCAGGCCATGTGCCGTCTAGTTTCACCTGTCTGTACTCAGACAGTTTTAAACACTTCCGCTGGCTTGTAACTGAATGACTGCTATTATGGGTCGTGAGACCCTTACTGTGTAATATTATGTGTGTGGCTCTTCCGAGCCTCTTAAATAAAGTTTTATGTTTATGGTTATGTTGTGATGCCATCGATGTATCTAGACATATCGGTATGCCATGCGTACGTATGTCGTACTTGATATGTATGGGGTTCGATTACCTAGCGGTAAGCTTTACTAGCACTCCTTACAGGGAAATGCCCCTTTGTGATCCAACGAGCCATGGTAGCTCGCTACTGCTCCGGACACATTGGTTGACCGGCGTGTGTCCTTCTTAGCTGCTGTGTCTGTCCCCCTGGGGGAAATGTCACGCGATGTAATGGAGTCCATGTAGCTTTCTACGACTCGTCTACATTTGCTGGTGACCGACACCTACTTTGTTGGGTCATGTATGCATGTCCTTGTGCGGAACTACCACTTTGGTTTATGACTAGACATGTCGATCCAGGTTCTTTATCATTGGAATGCTAGCGACACAATTGCATACGTGAGTCAAAAGGCGCAAAAGGTCCCGGCTAAGGTAAGGCTGCAGCCGTGGGGTTAACCGTGCGTGAGACCGCAAAGGTATGCGATGTGTTACAGGCTGGATTCCTATGGCTTAGGATCGGGGTCCCGACGGCGTTGGTATCAGAGCTTGACTGACTGTAGGACTACTAAGCCAAACTGGTCGAAGTTGAGTCTAGATTTGCCTTAGTTATACATAAGGGAATTGTTTGTGGAAGGGAACGTAAGACTCTTGTTCTCTTCTCAAGTTATTCTATTCTGGTCATCCTCGTCTTTTCTGCGGGAATTTAGGACTAGGTTACTCATCTTCTTCTAGGCTCGTGTTTCTGATCGGTAGATTATAAGACTACGAGTCGAGAGTTATATTGGGTTTCTTTCATTCCTAGGAAAAAGGAAGTAAGTCTGATGATCAGAGAATTGTACTTGATAGTTGAGTGGTTACGCTATTTCATTTTGGGTTGTCTCAAAATTTGTTTTTGAGCATTTACAGCCGTTATGCTGCCCAATTTTGCACTCAGAGCTCTAATGCTTTTGCATTACTCTCTATTTTCAGATGCCTGGCCGTCCTTCTCGTCAGGTGGTACGTCTGACCAGGTGCATTGATGTGCCGGGTCATACGGCCATGCTGGTCAGGGTGATGTCGGTGTGCAGTTACCGCTGGTACCCTGAGTACACAGTGGAGGAATAGTACCGAGACTTCAACCAGAGCCAGTATATCTGCACTGTTAGGGTATTTCCAGACTACCTTGGAGCTGAGGAGCCAATCCATTGGTCCTATGGGTTGGGAGTCACTGTTGACATGGCAGTACAAGATGCTGCCTATTCAATGCTGACCATTATGAGAGTGAGACATGCACTGTTGCAGAATTCAGAGTTCTGCTATGTTCCTGTCTCTCAGGCTGGTGAAGAGGGATACCTCAGCGGAGTCTATTTTGATTCTTCTATAGAGGATCCACTACTGCAGTGCACTGCTGAGATGCTAGAGAACACAGACAGGGATGCTCGTCCTCTCAGCATGGAGCTTTATGCTACCCGTGCCCGTCTGTGGACGGCTTTGACGCAGCTGGCACCGGCAGTCCAGACAGGGTACGGAGATATGGAGATGTTGAACCCTGTTAGGACCCATCTTCCGGCCCAAGTTGACTCGCCAGCTATAGGAGGAGTCACCCCTCTTCGGGGACCCCTACTACCACCAGTTAGGGGACCAAGGCCACATCCGTGTCCTTATGGATCCCAGGGATCTCAGGCCAGAGTGTTTCCTGATCCGCAGGTTGAGCTTCCAGGACATGGATGTAATCTCTATGAGATGTTCTATGCGGATGCCCGAGCTGTGAGCGGAAGAATGGTATGGTAGTAGTCGTACGTTCACAGTCCTGCGAGACTTGTGAAGTATGCTTGTGATGTGAAATGAATTCCGGAGGCCTAGATAAATAATGTATAGGAAGCTTGTAAGCCTCTGATGAGGAGTTTCATAATTTCAGTAGTTTGCTCTTCGATTAAGGTTGTACTAAGCTATGTAAGGGTGTGTATGAACCATGGTGTATATATAGCAGATGCTTGTTACCATGTTGTTCGAATATTCATTTCCGCGTTCCGTGTGTTCAGTACATTCTTAATCCATAGCTAGTATTGATATGATATTGGTCTAAGCTGTGAGTTTGTTTGTCAGGATGGTTTTCACCAGGTTGAACCGTGCCCCTCCTCATGAGCAAGGCGAGGGTAGTCAAGCATCGCAGGAAGACCTGCCTCACCCGCCCTCTCTGGCGGAAGTTATGCTTGAGGCAGAGAGGAACAAAAGGGAGACCAACCGACTGTTAGAGCGTATTGAGCAGAATACGGCTTGTCAGCCTAGGAATGCTGAAGTGTCCCTCAACGACTTTGTGAAGCTGAATCCTCCAAAGTTCCATCACTCCGTTGATCCCCTCGACGCTGATGACTGGCTGTGCAGCATCTCACGCAAGATTCGCTCTGCGAATGTTTCTGAGGCCGACAAGGTGATCTTTGCGGCGTATTTCCTGGAAGGACCCGCCAATCTGTAGTGGGAGAACTTTGAAGCGATGCGTCCTGCGGAACCAGCAGCCAAATGGGCGGACTTCAGTGCAGCCTTCCGTCTGCACCATATTCCAGAGGGCCTGATGGACAGAAAGAGAGAGGAGTTCTGTGCTTTCACCCAGGGCAAGTTGTCCGTGGATTCCTATAGCCGCAAGTTCAGTAACCTCGCCCGCTATGCAACAGAGGAGGTGTCTACTGACGCCAAGAAGCAAGCAAGATTCCGCAAGGGTCTGAGCCCTGAGCTTCGTCGTGATCTGCGCCTCCATGAGTGTGCAAGCTTTCAAGCCCTGGTCAACAAGGCGATCAGTGCCGAGACTGGTCATACCGACTTTGAAGCCACAAGGAAGCACTCCCGTGACTTTGGCTCGTCATCAGGTTCCGCGTTTCCAAAATGCAGGTTGTGGGTTCCAAACATTTCTCTGCCGCCAAGATACACTCCGAGGCCATCCTACATGGCGCCTCAGACGAATCAGACCAACCCTCCAGCAAAAACTTATGGTGGTCCAGCTAGCAATGCTGCACCAAGTGCCAACCAAGTGATATGCTACAAGTGTGGAGAACGAGAGCACTATTCCCGTGAGTGTCCTCAAAATGTGGGTGCCAAGCAACCCGGAAAGTCCGTCGGGCAAGGCAAGTCGGGCAAAGCTTACTATGTGAAGCCAACTCCTGCATGTGGCTGTGTGAACTATGTCTCAGCAGAAGAAGCTGCAGAGGATCCCTACGTCATACTGGGTACGCTTCTTGTTAATCATCACCCAGCGTCTGTTCTCTTTGACACTGGGTCTTCTCATTCCTTCATTTCAAAAAGTTATGCAGAGTTGCATAACATGTCTTTTTTTGATATGCCAGTCCCATTGGTTGTCCAAACTCCTGGTAGTAAATGGCAAACCTCTAGGATAACCTATGACATTAAATTCTAGTAGACAGGCTAGTTTTTCTAGCCTCATTGATAGCCTTGAAATCTTCGAATATCAATATCATCTTGGGTATGGACTGGATGTCAGCTCATTATGCCAAGATTGATACTCATTCTAGGAATGTTCACCTTACCCATCCCTCAGGTGAGATAGTCAATGTCTCTACTCGATTTGCCAAATGCCAACTCTATTCCCTCAATGCCAACCCTATTCCGGAACTTGAAGACATTCCGGTAGTCCGTGACTTCCCGGATGTTTTTCTAGAGGAACTACCAGGAATTCCACCTAACAGAGATGTAGAGTTCGTGATAGATCTTGTTCCGGGAACTGTTTCAATAGCCAGAAGACCATATAAGATGGCACCCCTAGAGCTAGCCAAACCTAAGAAGCAACTAGATGAGGCCTTGAATAAAGGTTTCATTCGTCCTAGCTCTTCTCCTTGGGCTTGCCCCGTCCTCTTCGTCAAGAAGAAAGACGGAACGGATCGGATGGTTGTAGATTACCAACCAGTTAATCTGGTCACCATAAAGAACAAGTATCCTCTCCCTAGGATCAACGATCTGTATGATCAGCTCGCTGGATCCTTAGTCTTCTCCAAAATGGATTTGAGGTTGGGATACCATCAAATCAAGATCAAGAACGGGGACATTCCAAAAACGGCTTTTGTTACTCGTTATGGCCAATACGAGTACACCGTCATGTACTTCGGGTTAACCAATGCCCCAACCACCTTCTCTCGTCTGATGAATTCAATCTTCATGGAGTATTTGGATAAATTCGTCGTGGTATACCTCGATGATATTTTCATCTACTCGAAGAACGAACAAGAACATGCCGAGCATCTAAGGTTGGTATTGATGAAACTTCGTGAGCATCGCCTTTATGCCAAGTTTTCAAAATGAGAATTTTGGTTACCAGAAGTGACCTATCTAGGTCACGTAATCTCTGGTAAGGGTATTGCCGTCAATCCCGAGAGAATTCAAGCTGTCCTTTATTAGACTCAACCTGAATCGGTTAAGCAAGTTAGGAGTTTTCTTGGTCTAGCGAGCTATTGTCGCCGCTTTGTCGAGAATTTCTCCAAGGTTGCAAAGCCTCTAACTGAAATCCTCAAGAAGGATAAAAAGTTCGAGTGGACACCACAGTGTGAGCATAGTTTTCACGAACTGAAAAGACGCCTGACTTCCGCACCTGTGTTGCTACCACCAGATTTTTCTAAGGACTTTGTTATCTATTGCGACGCCTCGCGACAAGGATTAGGTTGCATTCTGATGCAAGATCGTCATGTGGTCGCTTACGCATCCCGACAGTTGCGTCCACATGAGGATAATTATCCCACCCATGACCTTGAGCTTGCAGCTGTGGTCCATGCACTAAAAACCTGGCGACATTACCTTCTAGGTAATCGTTGCGAAATATTCACAGATCACCAAAGTCTGAAATATATCTTCACACAGCCGGATTTGGATCTCAGGCAAAGACGGTGGGTTGAGTTGATCTTGGATTACGACTTAGGGATAACTTACACCCCGGGGAAGGCCAATGTTATGGCCGATGCACTAAGTCGTAAATCTTATTGTAACAATTTGATGCTACAACAAGGTCAACCACATCTATATGAGGACTTTCGGAAGTTGAATCTTCATATTGTTCCTCAAGGATTCCTTTCTACCCTGGTGGCGAAGCCTACCCTTAAGGATCAAATTATAGCTGGCCAGAAGTGTGACAAGGGTATATCACGGATCAAGGAGAATATTATTAGCGGAAACGCTAAAGAATTTTCCAAGAATGATCAAGGTGTTGTGTTCTTCCAGAATCGTCTAGTGGTTCCTAAGAACCTACATCTAAGGCAGTTAATTCTTAAGGAGGCCCATGATTCTCCTCTCACCATTCATCCCGGTAGTACTAAGATGTATCAGGACCTACGCCAGAGGTTCTGGTGGACTAGGGTGAAGAGAGAAATTGCTGAGTTCATTGCTAACTGCGACGTTTGTCGTCAAGTTAAGGTAGAACATCGAAGGCCTGCTGGCACCCTTCAACCTTTAACTATTCCTTAATGGAAATGGGATAAAGTTAGTATGGATTTCATTACCGAATTTCCCAAGACCAAGAAAGGAAATAATGCTATCTTTGTGGTCATTGACCGTCTTGCCAAAGTAGCTCATTTTCTTCCCATTCATGAGAGTATAACAGCTAGCCAGCTAGCGGAGTTATATATCTCTCGAATAGTGTCTCTTCATGGTGTTCCCCTGGAGATTAACTCGGACCATGGGAGTTTCTTTACTTATCGCTTCTGGGGAAGTTTTCATAATGCCATGGGGACTCACTTATCCTTTAGCACTGCTTTCCATCCCCAATCAAGTGGTCAAGTAGAAAGAGTGAATCAAATCCTAGAAGATATGCCCCGAGCTTGTGTTATATCATTCGGTATGAATTGGGAGAAGTACCTTCCATTCGCCGAATTCACTTATAACAATAATTATCAATCAAGCTTGGGCAAAGCTCCTTTTGAAGTTCTCTATGGACGAAGATGTCAAACACCTCTTAATTGGTCAGAAACCGGAGAGAGGCAACTCTTTGGCCCGGATATGATCCAGGATGCAGAAGAGCAGGTTCGCATTATTCGTGAAAAGTTGAAAACAGCCCAGTCTCGTCAAAAGAGCCAATACGATCGTCATCATAAGGCTGTGACCTTTGAAGTTGACGAGAAGGCTTACCTTCGGGTTACACCTTTGAAGGGTACCCATCGATTCGGTATCAAGGGCAAGTTGGCTCCTCGTTACATTGGTCCTTTTCGCATTCTTGCCAACCGAGGAGAAGTTGCCTACCAGTTGGAACTTCCTCCGCATCTTTCCAAGGTTCATGATGTCTTCCACGTCTCGCAACTCAGGCGTTGCTTTTCGGATCCTATCCGTGAAGTGGACCAAGAAACGCTTGATCTCCAAGATAACCTTTCATACCGAGAATACCCCGTGCGTATTCTTGATCAAGCTGAGCGTACCAATCGACGTCGAAACCTCAAGTTTCTTAAAGTTCAATGGTCAAATCATTCTGAAAAAGAGGCAACATGTGAAAGAGAGGATCGTCTCCGACTTGAGTATCCTGCGTTATTCCCGACGACTTCTAAATCTCGGGACGAGATTCTTTTGAGTAGGGGTGAGTTGTCACATCCCTGACACATTAATCAAGTTAGCATTGTGCTCATATCTTCTTTGCATTGCATCTAGGAAATTTTCAACAAGAACAAAGTAAGTGGTGAAGGAAAACTCAAAAACCCTAGCCACTTCTCAAATTAAAGGAAATTTCAAACTAGTTAAAATCAATGAACCCAAAATGGCTTCAAGAAAAGTTCAACTTTTCTGATAAATCATGGAAGCAAATAAGCAATGAAGAAAACCATTTTCATAACACTTTTGGGATTTCAAATAAATGCCAAAAAGCTACTGGTTTCAAGTTTAAAATTTGAATTCAAAAACTTTAAGTTTTCAAAAATGTTGAAAATTTCAGGAATGGTTGGATATATTCCAACTAATATTCTGGTGTGTTCCAAACATTTTTATAAAACTGGAGCTGAAATAAAAAAATAAACCAAAATAGTTAGCAAATCAGAAAAACAAAACAGAAAGAAAATAGAAAGAAAGGGGAAAACCCTACCTGTCGCCCGAGGAGGCCCAGCCTAGGAGGGGCAGGGGCATCTTCTTCCTCCTGCCTTCTGGCAGAGGAGCGAACGCCCACGGCGGCTCCTCCACCTCCTGCTTCGCCGTGGCACGCTCCGGTGCTCCCCAGGACAGCGCGACGGCGGGGATATCCACCTCGAGCCCGTCTCTATCCATTCCCGTGCTCCAGTTCCCCCCCTCCTCTCGGGATCTCTCCTCCCTCCTTCTGCCGCCATTGCCAAGAGCTCGAGCTCGAGCCACCGTGCCCCTAGCCAGAGGACCTTCCTCCCGAGTAGTCCAGTAGCTCCGCCTCGACGAGCTGGTTCTCTCTGCAAATGCCGAAGCCTCCCCGAGCCCTGCAACATCCCCAACGCCATCGTCTTCAACCTTCGGTCGCCGGCAAATCGACGGTGAAACGCCGGCTACAGCCCCTCCCTAAGCAGTCTGAGCCTAGCTTCACCTCCACCGTGAGCCTGCGGTCATTTCTCCTCTTCTTCCCCTCGGATTCATGCCCTCTACCCACTGGACCATCGAACCCGAACTCCGGCAGCCGCCTCGGTTCGTCGCCGGCTTGCTCCGGCCACCCATAGCTCTCCCTAAGGCCAGTGTTGGATCATCCCAGTGCTCTCGGCAACCGTTTCCGAGCACCACAGCACGAGATAGTGCGTCTCCGGCGAAGTTCTGTCACGGATCTGGTCGCCGCCGGTCGGGCTCCGGCGGGGGACGACGTGGCCGGCTTAACCCGAGTAGTTTAAGTCTAATCGCTCGCTGACAGTGGGACCGAGGCCAAGTCAAACCCACCTAGGGGCTGGTCAGCGCGGGATTAGCTCCTCAGACACTGACCAGTGGGCCCCCTGTCAGGTTTGACCTGATCAGGTCAGTTGACCTGCTGACGCCATGATGATGTAGTTATGACGCAATAAGTGAATTTCTGATTTAAAAAAATTCCAGAAAAATGCCAAAATTTCTAAAAATCATAGAAATTAATCTGTAACTCCAATGAAAATAATTTATATATGAAAAAGTATCAGAAAAATTCAAGGAATTTGAATATGTCATTTTCAAACATGTTTGAAAATGTTACTGAACCCAAACACATAAATTAATGAATAAGTTAATTCTTATAAATACTTTGGAGATGGAATTTGGAAAATATTTAAATTTCACCACAAATGATATGATCAAACACTATCCAAATCACAAACCAACAACCTAACATGTCATTCCATGCATGTTATAAACAAGTTGATCTGAGCATCACGTCGAATCAATTAAAATGGTATCCGAAAATACCTCGTTTGAAGTGATATTTGAATTTGATTCAAATCAACTTCAAACCTAATACGTGTTAGCTATAATAGTATACCACCTTGCATCCTCATGCCATGTTCATGCATCATCTTGTTGCACATGATTGTTATTGATTGTTGTCATTCCTTTCGGTAGGCTCCGCTCCCCCGGATTCCACCGAATATCCGTCCGACGGATATTGTCCCTCCTCTGAGCAACAAGGCAAGCAACCATTTTGATCATCCCGATAAATCCCATGTTCTCGCTCCTGCACTTACTTATTGCATTAGGATCAAATGCTTCAAATGCTTTTGCCATGTTAGTTGAACCCACTTCCTTTGCATGACCTATCCTTGTCACAGTAAATAGCTGAACCTTGCAACCTAGCATACCTGGTAGTTGCTTGAGCCATGATGTGCCTTATCCTGTTATGCATGCTATGCTTAGAGTTGTGTATGGTCTGTCATCTGGGAGATGAACAGAATTTTGAGAATGTGTTCAGTAAGTAAAGGTTGTGAGTTGAACCTGATTTGGTAAAGGTACCGGTGAAAGGTTGTGTAGGAGTACATGGCGGGTTGTTTCATTGAAACCGTCCTTAGGAATGGAGTTCCGTGTATGTAATCCAAGACGAGATACTACCACATGCTGGGCCCTGAAATATGACCCCGCTCGACTTATTAATTGCTTAGTACTCGGTCCAGGAGTTGCAAGTAGTTTCTGGTGTTTATAGTCATGCTAGAGGCCGTGCATGGTGCTGACCTAAGAGGTGGGCTGTGATGCGGTAGGCAGTGGCACGATGTACCAAGTGGCACCTGGATGGTGGGCTTGGGAACCCTGCGCACATTGTTTGGGGCCGTGGCGGAAACCTCGGCCGGACATCAATGCGGGTTACCCTCAGATAGGCAATAGACCTGGACTAGGTACTAATGTGGTTAACGGTCGTGGCCGACTCCCTCGCTGGGCTTCCGCTTGAAGGTTGCCGAGGTATATGACGTGCACATGGCGATAAGTGGCGAGAGCGTGTGTGACGAAGTACACCCCTGCAGGGTTATGATCTATTCGAATAGCCGCATCTGCGGATATGGACTACTTGGAGACATATGTTGTTCATAGATAATTTCAATGGCTACTCATAAAATTGTCAAGATAAGCGTGAGTGTCGCGGGCGGCATTTCCGTATGGAGACGGAATGATTCCACGATGGAGTATTGTTGTGGCGTTAGTGGACTCATGTGCGAGAAATCAATTTTTTAAAAATTGTTTAGAATGTAAGTTGTCTAGCCACGAGTCAAATGCTGGCTTTCCGCATGAAACCCCACAATTCCTTATTGATACATTGCATGAGTAGATAGTTATCCTAAAGTCTTGTTGAGTACCTCTGTACTCATGTTTGCTTAATAATTGTTGCAGAGGTTGCTAATGACCCTAATGGAGGGTTTTTCCTAGACATCGACGACGACGAGTAGCTGGTGTCCCAGCTACGATCTGGCCCTAGGTTGGGTGTGTAGTATAGTCAGGCCATGTGCCTTCTAGTTTCACCTGTCTGTACTCAGACAGTTTTAAACACTTCCGCTCGCTTGTAACTGAATGACTGCTATTATGGGTCGTGAGACTCTTACTGTGTAATATTATGTGTGTGGCTCTTCTGAGCCTCTTAAATAAAGCTTGTATGTTTATGGTCATGTTGTGATTCCATCGATGTATCTATACATATCGGTATGCCATGCGTACGTATGTCGTACTTGATATGTATGGGGTTCGATTACCTAGCCGTAAGCTTTACTAGCACTCCTTACAGGGAAATGCCCCTTTGTGATCCAAATAGCCATGGTAGCTCGCTGCTGCTCCGGACACATTGGTTGACCGGCGTGTGTCCTTCTTAGCTGTTGTGTCTGTCCCCTTGGGGGAAATGTCACGCGATGTAATGGAGTCCATGTAGCTTGCTACGACTCGTCTACATTCGCTGGTGACCGTCACCTGCTTTGTTGGGTCATGTATGCATGTCCTTGTGCGGAACTGCCACTTTGGTTTATGACTAGACATGTCGATCCGGGTTCTTTGTCATTGGAATGCTAGCGACACAATTGCATACGTGAGTCAAAAGGCGCAAACGGTCCCAGCTAAGGTAAGGCTGCAGCCGTGGGGTTAACCGTGCGTGAGACTGCAAAGGGATGCGATGTGTTACAGGCTAGATTCCTATGGCTTAGGATCGTGGTCCCGACACCGAGTTTGTGAGGGTTTGGACGTATGCCCTTAAGGCTTACCACGAGTGTTGGGCGAGAAATGTGTGTCCTTAGCTCAAGGAGAATATGTTATGGACTGGGTGTCCTTTGGTTTCAATACCAAGCCGCTCCAAACCTGACGTACAACTATCAAAGCAGTTGGAACTGGGTCATCAACAACTGTCTTCATCGAGCTACGGGTTCTATTTTCTTCATTTAGATGAAATATAAAATTCATCAACGTGTCCTCAAAACGTTTTTCACCTGAGCTATAAATAGCCCCTTACACCCCCCCTCAGTGAAAACTCTTCCTTCCTATCATCTTCTCTGCTCGACCTCGAACCCTAGCACCGTGGCTAACATCTTCACCGTCGGTGAGGAAGAGCATCACTGCCTCGCCCTTGCCGGACTCACGCCGACTGTGGAATATACTCCTCCACCGCCGCCGTAGCTGTTTTCAGTCACCAAGTTAGGGCACTAAAGATCTGAATCGAAGAACTTCTTCTTTTTACGGCCTCAGTTCATCGTGTTCTTCGCACAGGGTAAATAAAACTTATTTTACTACCCCTGTTGATCTTTTATTTATCGTTAGATTCGTGCAATCAGTTTTTCCTCAGAAATTTCCTCAGCCGTGGACATTCATGCCTAGAACACTTGATGAATTTCACTAAGTTACTAAAATTCTTCACGAGATTCCTCAATTGTGTAAGTTTTTGAATCTGCACAACTCTGGAACCCAAGACCAGAATGCTTAGTCAAATTCCTCAACTCAGTGGTCAAATTCCTCAACTTCTAAAAAATTTCAATTTCCTCAAATCTAAGAACGCATATGACCTCTCCAAATTCTTCGCACCTATACTGTGTTCACAGGTACAAAATGTCAGCTGATGAATCTCTAGGTTCTCATCAACTTAACACATTTGCAGCATTTATCAAACAAACCTAACTTGTGTCTTCAGAATCATCAAGAATTCAAATTCCTCAGCATAAACCTCGGCTGAAGAAAATGGAAGATGACCGAAAGCAGAAAGGTGGCAAGAAACTGGAGCAGTATACTGCTTTTTAGATACCTGAAGAAATATATGCTGATTATTGTACACATGGTGAGGAAATATATGGTAAAGAGACCATGGCGAAGTGCAAGATAAGGCTTAAAAAGATTGAGCACACGTGGGCCAAAGAATGGAAGGAGTACAGATATGTGACTCCGAAATATGCAAAGAAGTTTGCCCTCAGGCCACCCTGTAGAAGACCGCCACAGGGTGATCATGGAAGCAGCTTATCCCTCAAGTGTGGCCACTACTGCGGACTATCCTGATGCGAGAGACAAATACTTGTCTAAATTGCAGAAAAAGGCAAATGCAGTTGTGATGAAATTCAATGAGGACTCTGCTGCTGCAGCCACTGTTGCCACTTCTTCAGCTGCTGAGGCCTCTGCTACTGCAATTCCTCAGAAGAAGACTCTGCTAAAGAAACCAGAAGCTTCAACTGCTGTGTCAAAATTACAATTACCTCAAAAAGTTCCACCAATTGCAAAATCATCAACTGCAAAACAGTCCGCACCTCATCCGCGAAAGCAGCTCAGTAAAATTCAATTTGAACAACCTAGTTCCTCTATGCCATATGCTCCTGGCTCTGCCTCAAAGTCTTCACAAGTCTTTCGAAGACTATGATGACTTCCGGTAGAGGTACAAAGCCAAGTCCAAACAAAATCATCAACGTTCCTTCTGCATCAGAAGGAAGTGAAGAATTTGATGATGAAACACTCCAAGCCATAATCACAAACAAACAGGAACTTGTTGCACAAGCCTCTGGCAGTTCCATTCCCCTTGCTACGGACCCGAAGGTATTGCTGGACTTCATCGACCTCTGGTATGAAGATCCAAACACACCGATTGATGATTTGAAGCTTCCCCCTGGTGTAAGCCATATGGTAGATACTTTCATCAATGAAGCTAAATGGAAAGAGTAGCAAGCCAAGCAAGCCAGGGCTGCCAAAGCCAAAAAGCATAAATTCCTCAAGCAGAATCTCCTCAACTTGTCACCTGAAGTACTTCTATGAACTCAGGCCAAACTCAAAAACCTCACGGACAAGTATACAAGTCTTCACTCTGATCGTCACGGGGTCAAAGTGAAATTCATCAAGGCTGCAACTGCCGTAGTTGATGAAGACAATAGTAGAGTTGCCGATCCAATGCAGCACACAAACCCTCAGCCAAGCTATACCATTCAGCTGATTGAGGAAGATGAAGATGAAGAACCAGCTGCAGAAGAAATTCATCAGAATATTACAGCTGAAGAAACTGGCAAGCCTAACACTGACAAACCAGTGCCTGATGAAATTGCTCCTTCACCAAAACCCTCAAAGCTGAAGAATGTGACTCCATCTGCATCAGACGTGAAGAAAACCAAAGCGGCTGAAAAAGAAGCTAAAAAGATAAAAGCTTCAATGGCTTCAGAATCGTAAGAAGCCAAACATCTAAAGATAATGCCTTCAGAATCTTCATCAGCCCCGGTGGATGTTACTCCTCTCAATATAGCACCATCGTATATGATTGTTCCTTTCGATGAGGACTATGTAATTCCTGAAGAGGATGAAGAAATGGATAACACTTAAGAGGATGAAGAAATGGATGAGGAAATATAAATTGATGATATTCCTCAAATCACCACACCTCTGATGACCACTGAAGAAAAGGAGGGCGATGATAAAAATGGATGCAACACTCCTGTGAACACACTCATCCTCACTCATCACAAATTGCCCAAATTCCTCCAACTCCCGCTGATACTAAATTCTGACTGGGTCTAAACTTGATGATTATCAAAAATCCAGTTACTATAAACTTGCCAACATTGCCACCAAGCAACAAAGTGCCATTGAAAAGCTTCAAAAACTGCTAGACAGAAGCGATGATCTGTTCAATGATGAAATGAATCATACTCACGTCCTCACTGAAGATGTGAAAAGTCTTCAGTCTAGGTTTGATAGTCTTCAAGATCGTTATGGCACACTTTTGCCTGATCATGAGAAACTTTCGTATGAATTTCTTCAAAGGAAGCTTGATCTTGAGAAGTTGAAAATGTCTCATGATGATCTTCGTATGGAAAACCATGCATTGCTTGCTCAACAGATCAATCCCGCTCAGGTTGAATTCATTCCACCATGTTTGAAATGCATCGAGTGTGAAACTGCTAATTCCTCACCAGAATCATCAAATGCTTCTATTGCGACAAGTTCGTCAACTGTCCCTGTGGTATGAAATTATTCACTTGAAGAAACCACGAATGCTACTGACAAAAATGCAGGGCCAAAGGAAATGTATGTGACAGGCATATACAAGAGTCTCAAAGGGCATCAAACCCTTTGCGATGTGCTCAAAAGGCAGATTTTCAATAGGAACCCAAGGAAGGAAGGAATTGCCTTCGAGAGGAAATTGAATGCTGATGGATCATACGGGAAACCTGAGCAGTACCCCAAAACCTCATGGGTTGATGCTAAAGGTCCTCCCATCGATCCATCGAATCTAACAGGCTTTGCATGTGAATTATCCTATTCATGGGATGAGTCATTTTACTCCAACTATAAACTGTTCAAAAATCAGTGGGGTGATGTATTTTCTCGATATGTTGGAGCTAATTGCATGAATGGACCACCTCTGAGGAAAATTTGGGTTCCCAAAAGTCGCTTGGAAAATTTTTGCGTGAATGTCCTCATGACACCACATGTGAAGAACCAGAAACCCAGATCAATTACCTCAGGTGGATCAAAGTCTTCACGAGGATCAAAATCCTCAAATGGTCAATACTATGTGCGTACTTGCGCTAATGCTTATGTGTGCAGGGAAATTACAGGGGACATGAATATGAGCATTATTCCTCAAAGAATTTCTCTGCTTATTCATTTGAGTACTCTAACCCCCCTACTGTGAAAAGAAGTGCTTTAGCTTCAATGCCTCCATTTTCATATGGTGCTCACAGGATGATGAACTCTTTGCCACCCCTTTAGATGTGGATGGTGAAGAAATTGAACTAATCACTTCTGCAGGTTAGCTCTCGGATTGAAATTAATCATCTGAAGAATTTGCTGGAGACCTGAGGAAATTGCTTGATTGGACGCAAGCTAAACTTGATGAAATGATAACATTTCACACGTCCTGAAATTTACTGTTTATGATGAAATTCCTATCTGATGATATTGAAATCATATTCTTCAAGTCTGAAGCATATGAGATGGTAAGTTATACTAATTCATCTGCAGGATGACAAACCCAAGAATACAGAGTGGGTACTTGATAGTGGTTGCACAAACCACATGACTGGTGACAAAAGCTTGTTGATGGACATGCCACTGACTCCATCACCCGTGAAGCAAACCACTTATGCAGATAAAGGTAAAAATAAGGTATTGGGACTTGGAGAAGTGGCTATCTCAAAGGACAGACACATGGACAATGTCATGCTTGTCGAATCCCTTGGGTTTAACCTCATGTTAGTACCAATGCTTTGTTATATTTATATGATTGTTATCTTTGGAAAATACATATGCGTAGTCATCATGGAATCTGACAAATACAAAGTCTTCGAAGGCTTTAGGAGAGGAGATTTGTACATTGTTGATTTTTCCACAGGTCCTCGCCAGCCACATGCTTGTTAGCAAAAACCTCTGAAGGCTGGCTATGGCATCGACGTCTGGGTCATATAGGCATGAGGAGTTTAAACACCATGGTGAATAAGAAGCACGTCATTGGCATCGAATCAGTCAAATTCCTCAAGGACCATCTCTGTGGTGCTTGTGAATCTGGAAAAATACCCAGATCCAAACACCCTTCAAAGACTATCATGACTACTACTCGTCCATTTGAATTGCTTCACATGGATCTATTTGGACCTACTCATTATCCTACTCTAACCAATGCGGCATCTTTATATGGCTTTGTCATCATTGATGACTACTCTCGCTATACTTGGGTACACATCATTCAGTATAAAACCGAAGTGCTAGAAGTCTTTAAACGATTTTCCTCAAGGGCCTCGACGAACATCGGCATCAAGATCAAACACATCAGGAGTGATAATGGGACATAATTCAAAAACACTGTTCTTGATGATTATCTTGATGAACTTGGTATTACTCACGAATTATCTGCTCCTTATGCTCCTCAATAGAATGGCGTCGTTGAACGCAAGAACAGGAATCTAGCTGAAATGGCATGGACTATGCTTGAAGAATATCCGACTCCTCATCGTTTCTGGCCTGAATCAATAAACACTGCTTGCCACATCATCAACAAGGTATATCTCCCCGCCAAACCAGCAAAAGGGGACCGTTAAGACCCCCATAGGTTTCGATCATTTTACCGACATCTTTGGCGCGCCACGTAGGGGAGTCGTCGGAAGCAGGCTGGCGTCAGTGTCGCCCCGATCCGAGGAGTCGTTTGACGGCTCCATGGATCCTAGTTCGCCACAGTATCCTCCTGGAGTGGGAGGAGGCAGTGGCTGCTCTGCCCGCATGCGAGAGCACATAGCGCCTCCATGGTGCTATGCGGGTGCGGGTGGAAGGAGCGGAAGCCCGAGCTCTACATTCCCCGACCAACACACCTCCTTCGAATGCCCGCGCTGTTGTCGAGGGCGTGACTGGGGGCTTCGGTCAGGCCTCCGACGCTTACTCGAGCTGTCGCACATCTCCGGAGTGTTGCATGCTCGTCAAGGACGCGTCCGAGGCCACGAACCGCCCCTTTACGTGCCCTTCGGCTCGCATTTCTCCTCGGAGCACTGCGACGCGAGAAATATGTGCTTGGGGGCTCTGCCAGCAAACCTCTTGCAAAAGAGATGAGAAAGTGTTGCACGCGAGCATGCCTCTTTCCTTCAGTGTGGCAAAATCCACCGGCGAGAACCTCGACGGCAAGGAGGCCGCTGGGGGCAATGTCAGCTTGCCGGGGGTGCAAGATATTCCTCCCCGACAGCACCTTCAAACGCTACAGCTAAGAATGCCACGATGCGCAAGATAAGTACAGAGGCGAACCTCTTGCCAGACTCTTGGTAGACTAGTTATATCCTTTTTAAGCGTCAATTTCTGTATGAAAATCTCACGTGCAGATGGACCTTGCTAGGATCAGTGCACTCCGCCTTCGTTTCGAGACTGTTCAATTACTTGAGCAGCCAGAGAGCACCCTCATCTCATTTAGAACTCGTGCAACATTTCGGACGGCTACGTAGCACCATATTTCACCTCGAGTCGCGCTCGATGATTTACATGGTTGCACTAATTGTGGCAAGGAGTCTTGCTGGTGATGACCGCCTCTGTTGAGTTTTCTAAGGACTCGCTCCTCTAAGTACTCGCGGCAGAATAAGTCAAGACGGCAAGCATCCGAAAAGTGCAAGAGAATAATCATACAAGATGAGAGTCGAATAGAGGATGCATCTATTCATTCATTTGTCTGGATACATATGATTCCACTTACATAGTGTTGTTGTCCTAACCTAAAGACTTTGTCTTTTAAACGAAGATCGACCCACACGGAGAAATTGGAGTTCATGAAAACAAGACGCGGCAAGGCCCGCAGTACATCCATGCTGGCTCCTCCGGGACCAACATTGTACCGATGGGAGCGGGTTCGGCCTCGTCAAGTCATGGGAAGGGGCGACGGATCTCGTTGAGATCCGCCTCCGAGGAGAGGGAGGGGCGTGACGGGGCCACGCCAGTGCAGGAAGCACAAAGTCCCAGCCGGGGGAATCGTCCTCCGGTTCGATTCCCCCGGGCTTGACACTAGGCCCAGCACCGTCACCATTGCCGCCCTCCCCGTCGTTGTAGCTCGAAGTGGAGCATTCAATGCCGCTCGAGCCCTCTTCGCAGCAGCCGAGACGCACACCTGTGCACCCGTAAAACTTGACGGGTAGCATATTAACCTTTGCTAGCTTAAAGCGGAGGATATGCCCATCCTCGAGCCTATGGGCGCGGGCGAAGGCTTTCCAGCCCCGCCCAAGCAGCATGGAGTGGCGCTTCGGATACTCCACGCGCGCATGCATGGCGCCATGGGAGCAGTCGTGTGCCCACAACCACAAGAACGGGGGCTTGGCGGCCTCCATCGCCCTAGCGAAAGGACCAGGGAGGTGCAGATGACCCTGCGGAGCACCGTGTAGCACCACGACAAACTCCGGAAACATTCCGTCCGAGTGCCCGACAAGCCCAGGGGAAAGCGGAGACGCTGGAGTAGCACGCCGCCTTCCTCGACTGCGCCCCCGGTGTCCTCGACCCCTCGAGCCTCTCCCGCCAAAGTCGACGGGGCTGCGGCTGGCTGCAGCCCCACAAGCTATGGCATGATCCGAGCGGGACCCCTTGCCGCCATGGCGGCCAAGGGAGGCCGGCCCCGTCCCCTAACCGACAAAGTTGAAAAGAAGCAATAGAGACAAGGCGATAGGTGTTGAAGGCTTCGAGAGTGAGATGGATGGGAAAAACCTCCGCGCAAACACCCTAATTTATAGGGCAAAGCTCGGAGACCACCCTCCTCGCTCCAGAAGCCGCCGCCCCTCTCGCCCAATCGCCCTCAAGTCACGAGGGAAACATGGAACCGCCCTAATGCACCAATGCATGCAGGGGTAGGCCCATCCACGCCCGTGGCATTTGAGGCCACGATTGGCACTTGCCTGACCGCCGCTGCGCATGCTCTACGCGTGGCAGAAGCGTTTTCATCGAATAAAGGGGCTATCACGCGCATGCCGCGCACCCTCCCAGTTCGCGCGTTCAATGCGCGACGTGGGGAAGGAAGCCTACAACGGCTCGATTCCGATAAGCTCGGCGCCTGCGAGTCCGCTCACTGCTCTGGGTCTGGCCCAACAACGCCTGGCATGCGTGTGTGGCCCAGGCCCGGGAGCTCATGTCGGTGCACTAAAGGATGGGGTCTCCAGTGCCCCGGACTAGTGCGCGGATGCAGGCAGCCCCCTCCACAGCAGCAAGGCACGTCGCTGGAGCTTAAGGCGAAAGCAATGCTCGGAAGCCCACGAAGTGCAGACTACAAGCCCCCGACAAGCGCTCTCTTGTTGGGAATGAAGAAGAGACCCCGGTAGGAGTTCCCCGTCGGGAAGATATACACTGCCAAGGCGAGACCCTCTCGCCAAGGAATAAGGACTGAGCCCCGGCAAGCCATCCTTGCCGGGAAGATTGACAAGGCCTCGGCAGGCCATCACCTCACTGCCGAGAGGAACAAGAAGAGCCCCCGGCAAGGTAACCCTGCCGGGGAAGGAAAGAAGGCCCGAAGAGAGGTGCGGGCCCAAGACGCCTTCGTGTCCTGTGATCGCCTCCACCGACGAACACGCCACCACCGATGCATGGACCACGCGTCCACCCACACGCCAGTGCAATGCCCCAAAGTTTCCACGTGTGAGTACGTGTCCAACTCCCCCTGACAAGGTAAGGAAACCTGTCAAAGCATTTAATGCACCACAGTAACACTATGGCGGGCGGCCGCCGCTGTTCCACTCGTGAACCCACCGTTCACCCTTTGAGCCATTATGGTAACCCCTTCGCATGTAAAAGGAGGCCCGAGTCTTAGTAGAAAGGACTTTTGGCTTTTTGACCAATCGAAAGGCCGTAAGAGGGACAGATCTACACTAAACTAAAACAAATAACTAAACACATGGACGAGTAGGGTTTTATGCACAAGGCGGCCCGAACTAGGGTAAAAACGACCTTGTCGGGCCTGACTGTTGGTTTTGCTCTTTCCGAGACCCCTCTCCCTGCCAAACCAGCAAAAGGGGACCGTTGAGGGGCCCATAGGCGTCGATCCTTTCACCGACATCTTGGGCGCAGTGGATGACAAAGATCTTTGTTGTCGGACTTATTAAAGAGACACACGACAAAGGGGCTAGACATCAAAGCATAGCTGTCGGCCCCGTTAGGTGGCTAACTATAGCCTTTGTCGTCCACTTCCACGTGTCTCCCTTTCCCGTCTACTAACCCTGGCCTTTGTCGTCTACCAGCGTACCTGCCACCACCGGCGCCTGCTTCCATGGGTCAACCTTTGTTGTCCTCCAACCTTGCCCTTTGTAGTCCACCTGCTGCGAGCAGACGACAAAATGGTGCCTCCCACCGCCAGCCCGTGCTTCCTCGTGTCTGTCAGCCATGCCCTTTGCCGTCTGCCAGCCGACGGAATAATTACCAAATGGGTGAGACCTGGTGCTCCGAGGTTGCAAGGGTTGCTGCCAGTGTCACCTTTGCCATCAGGTGGCACACGACAAAGCCCTTTTCCTTCGGCTGGCACACGGCAAAGTGCCTATATTACCCATGTTTTATTTGTTTTCTATTATTTCCCTGCATTTTGACAACAAGTATATAATATATAGAGTTCACAGCACATATATTATATATAGTGAGCTAGGACAGATGAAAAGATCAATACCAATTAAAAGAACCAATACATACAACATTTAACACTGTTCATCCATATATACATACATGTAGTTCCACACTGGTCATCAACACAAATCAAAACAAAAACTAAAGCACTCCATCAATGCCAGCTTTCATGCAAAATGGGAATAAGAAAGTTAGAAGAAGAAGAATAAGAAGAAGAACAACAATATATGATATTTTTGAGCTTATTATGTCATTTTGGAGGAGAAATAAGCTAAGTATATGACATTTAGGAGCTAACCAAGGTTATTATGCCATTTCTGACATAATTAAGCTAATTATGTCATTTTGGAGGAAGATAAGCTAAGTATATGACATTTATCTACTAACCAAGGTTATTATGCCATTTCTGACCTAACTAAGGTAATTATGTCATAAATGACATAAATAAGCTAATTATGTCATATTGCAGAACAATTAGCTAAGAAGAAGAAGAAGAAGAACACTAGAAGAAGAAGAAGAAGAACACTAAGACTAGAAGAAGAAGAAGAAGAAGAATACTAGAAGAAGAAGAAGAAGAAGAAGAAGAAGAAGACTAGAAGCAGAAGAAAGAAAAGGAAAATAGTAAGAAGAAAGAAAGAAGAAGCTTATTGTTCTTCTTTTATTCTTTCTTTTTCTTCTCTTTCCTCTTTTATCCTTTCTTTTTCTTTTTATGCCATTTTTGAGCTTATTATGTCATTTTGGAGGAAAATAAGCTAAGTATATGACATTTATGAGCTAACCAAGTTTATTATGCTATTTTAACCTAACTAAGCTAATTATGTCATTTTATAGGAAAACAGGCTAAGTATATGACATTTACGAGCTAACCAAGGTTATTACATCATTTCTAACCTTAGTAAGCTAATTATGTCATCTTGGAGGAACATAAGCTAAGTATATGACATTTATGAGCTAACCAAGGTTATTATGACATTGTTGACCTAACTAAGCTAATTATGTCATAAATGAACTAAATAAGCTAATTATATCATTTCGGAGGATAATTAGCTAAGAAGAAGAACAAGAGGATGACGATGATCATGAATATGAAGAAGAAGTAGTAGTAGTAGTAGAAGAAGAAGAAGCACGAGACCACAAGAAGAAGAAGAAGAAGAAGAAGAATAAGAAGAAGACGAAGAAGAAGAACAAGAAGAGAAGAAGAAGAAGAAGAAGAAGAAGAAGAAGACTATAAGAAGAAGAAGACTAGAAGAAGAAGAAAAAGTAGAAGAAGAAGAAGGAGAAGAAGAAAACTAGAAGAACAACAACAATAAGAAGAAGAAGAAGAAGAAGAAGAAGAAAAAGAAGAAGAAAGAGAAGAACAATAGCAAGAGTAAAGAAAGAAGCTCATTCTTCTTCTTTTATTCTTTCTTTTTCATCTCTTTCATCTCCTATACTTTATTTTTATTTTATGCCATTTTTGAGCTTATAATGTCATTTTTGCGGAAGATAAGCTAAGTATATGGCATTCATAAGTTAACCAAGGTGATTCTGCCATTTTGACCTAACTAAGTTATTTTTTTCATTTTAGAGGAAAACAAGCTAAGTATATGAAATTTATGAGCTAACCAAGGTTATTATGCCATTTCTGACCTAACTAAGCTAATTATGTCATTTTGGAGGAAAATAAGTTAAGTATATGACATTTATGACCTACCAAGGTTATTGATATGTCCATTTTGCATCATTTTTGTTACTGTTATTTCTAGTGTTTCTATGCATTTTGCCACTTGGAGGAGTAATTATAATGCCTTTTCTCTCATAATATGCAAGGTTTACATCAAATGGGAGAATGCCAGGAGATGGAACTCTGGACCTGAAAAAGCTACGTCAGAGATACCTATTGTGCACATCTCCAATTAGGCTAAAAAAATTACCGATATTTATTTTATAAAATATAAAAATACTCGAGAGAAGAAGTACTGGAGGGGGGCTACGAGGTGCCCACTAGACACTAGGGCGCGCCAGGCCCCTTGGCGTGGCCTGATGTCTAGTGGCCCCCTAGCCCACCTCGGTAGATCATCTTCCCATATAAATTCTCTTTTACCCTGAAAAAGAGGAGCACTTTTGGTACGAAGCGCCGTTGTCTCGAGGCGGAACTTGGGCAGGAGAACTTTTGCCCTCCAGCAGAGCGATTCCGCCGGAGGAGCTTCCCTCCCGGAGGTGGAAATCGAGGCCATCGTCATCACGAATAACCGTCTCATCTTGTGGAGGCTAATCTTCACCAACATCTTCATCAGCACCATATCCTCTCAAAACCCTAGTTAATCTTGGGGAGGCTAATCTCTTGTACTCAATCTTGTACCGGAACCTCGGATTTGTACATGGGGTGTCACTAGTAGTGTTGATTACATCTTATAGTTGATGGATGATGACCCACAAGTATAGGGGGTCACTCATAGTCCTTTCTATAAGTAAGAGTGTTGACCCCAATGAGGAGCGGAAGGAAATAACAAGCGGTTTTCAGCAAGGTAATTTCTGCAAGCACTAAAATAGCGGTAACAAGTTGTTTGATATCAAGGTAATTGTAACAAGTGACAATTAGCAATAGTAACAATAGGTGCAACAATGTATCCCAATCCTTTTGTGGCAAAGGACATGCTAGAACAATTTCATATAATAGGCAAAGCGTTCTTGAGGCACATGGGAAATTCATCTAGTCACTTTCGTCACGTTGAGTTAACTTGCGTTAGGTATTTTGATAATTTGATATGTGGGTGGACCGGTGCTTGGGTGCTATTCGTACTTGAATAAACCTCCCACTTATGATTTTCTCCCCCGCAAGCATCCGCAAGTACGAGAAAAGTATTAATAATAAATTCTAACCATAGCATTAAACATAGGGATCCAAATCAGCCCCTTACAAAGTAGTGCATGGACTGGGTTTAAGTTTCTGTCACTCTGGCAACCCACCCTCTAATTACTACTCCACAATGCAGTCCCATAGGCCCAAAATATGGTGAAGTGTTTGGTAGTCGATGTTCACATAACACCACTAAGGGAATCACAACATTCATATCATCAAAATATCGAACGAATATCAACTTCACATGACGACTTGCAACATGATTTCTCTTGTGGCCTCAAAAACAAAAGTAACTACTCACAAGTGATAAACATGTTCATGGTCAAAGGGGTATTGTATATCATAATGAATCTGAACATATGCTATTCCACCAAATAAACCATAAATCATCAACTCATTAACACTACAAGACACACCCCACGTACCAATTCGAGGTTCCAGTTCAACATTGAGTACAAGAGATGAACTAGGGTTTTGAGAGGAGATGGTGTTGATGAAGATGTTGATGAAGATTGGACTACCCAATATGAGAGGGTTGTTGGTGATGACGATGGCTTTGATCCCCCCCAGGAGGGAAGTTCCTCTGGCGGAATCACTTAGCTCGAGGGCAAAAGTGCTCCCGCCCAGGTTCCGCCTTGAGACAGTGGCGCTTCATCCCGAAAGTCCTCTCTTTATTTTTTTAGGGTGATGGTGTACCAAAAGATGATCGTCGGGAGTGGGCGAGGTGGCCCACTAGACATCAGGCCATTCCAGGGGTGCTTGGCGCCACCTCGTGTCTACTAGCTGCCTGGTGCCCCCCTTTGATACTTCTTCTCTCCACTAATTTTTTATTTTTTATAAAATAATCCTGAGTAAATTTTCAGCCCAATTGGAGATGAAAAAAATAGGTATCTCGGACGCAGCTTTTTCTGGTTTAGAATTCTATCTGTCGGTATTCTCCCACTTGATGTAACCCTTGCATATAATGAGAGAAAAGGTATTAGAATTACTCCCTCAAGTGGTAAAATGCATAAAACACTATAAATAATAGTAACAAAATATGATGCAAAATGGAAGTATCAACTCCCCCAGCTTAGACATCGCTTGTCCTCAAGCGAAAGCCGATAACGAAAATCATGACCACATGCTTTGAGAGAGAAGTGTCGATAAAAATAAAATACAAACATAGAAGCATCATGCTCATTATTATAACAACAAATAAAATTGTACAAAATACTTCATCACAACATTTTTAGCATATAACTTTTATCATAAAGGCTTCGTACAAACAAGTAGCAATTCATCACAACATTCAAGTATGAAGCATAAACTCTAGTGAAAACTAACAAACTCTGTTCTCAGTCAGGTTTGCAACACAATTCTACATACTTGTAGGAAGGGTCACATCTCGGAACTTTTAAGCAAGTCTACATACTCAACCATCATTTAGTCTTCTATGATTGCTAACACTCACCACATTCATATGAGCAAAAGGTTTCAACCAGACACAATAGAAATATAGGGGCTTATAGTATTTCCTTGCAATGTATTCACCTCAAAGGTGATGTCAACAATAATAACTCATGACCACCCACATTCAGCTGAATCTATGTGTTTAGATATTTCCCCACCACATGATGCTTGTCAAAGAGAAGATAAACGATATAGAGGAAAATACTTTGACTCTCCCGCAAAAGTAAATACATAAAGGTAAAAGATAGGCCCTTCGCAAAGGGGAGCAAAGGTTGTCATGCGATTTTTGGTTGTATGCTAAATCTCTTAGTGCAAAGGAACATTACGTTATATTGTCCCTTGTGATGTCAACCTTCATTATGCACTCCATCGCTTTTATTATCGCCATCACAAGTTTGTACAATGATTAATTTCCCTTACTGTAAATGATCAAACATGTTAGAAGCAATTTTTATTGCTTTGTGCACCGATGACAACTTACTTGAATGATCTTACATAATCCATAGTTAGGTATGGTGGACTCTTGAAACATGGATATGGGTTTAAGGTTTTGCATGCACAAGTAGTATCTCTACTTAGTGTAGAGTTTTGTCTAGAAAAGGTATTGGGCAAGCTCCACATGTTAGAGGATCTATAACAATATAACTTCTGTGTGGATGTGAACAAACATAAATCATTAAATTGTCTTCTTTGTCATGTCAACAATTTTGGCATATTATAATTAATGGTGGATCACAATCATAAAATATGTCAAGGATAGTGTATTTGCATGTAAATCTTGTCTTCCCTTGTTAATTATTTCTGGTGTTGCATCACTAACCAATGATATGTTTGTCATCCTTCAACAAATTTTACCACTTATACCTTTCCTTATGTGATGACACTACTTACCATAAGATTGCCATATGATCTACTTCATTATTTTCCTTTATTTTCATTGCACAGAGAAAGTAGAGAAGCAAAACTCAAACTAAACTTTATGATATAACTCTCACTCGATTACATAGACAGATAGATAGATCATGAAACTAACACTCAAAAGAAAAATATTGAACTACACTTTTATTTGGCTAAATCATGAAATAACTAAGGATCAAACTAAGATGGATAAAGTTAAATAAGAGTGTTTATAATACGATACTGGGGAGTCTCCCCCAAGCTTAGCACAAGCCAAGGGGAGTGCCCATACCCGTGTACTCAAGCCTCCTTCTTTGGTGGTGAAGATAGAGGTGGTGGTGTAGATGATTAGTAGTGTCAAACTTTTCCTCGGCTTCCATGGGACTGGCTCACCATTATAAGAAGGGACACGAGTCTCCAGAGTCCTGCAACTGGCAGCTAAACTCATACATTTAAATCTTGCTTCATACTCAAAGATTTGGTTTTGAAGATCAAAGACTTGGCCTTGCAGAAAATTGATTTGATCGTTGAGGGTGAAGACGATATCCTCCAAGGGTTTGCCATCCACCTTCAGATCACGGGTGAATTCCGTGATCATGGTGTGGTTGGCACTAAATCCACACTCCCCATGCCTTGGCAGCTGAAGATTTCCTGCTCCACCGCCACAATCCTAGCTTCCATGGTTCCCATCTTATTTTGCCCTTGAACATCCCTGATGTGAAGCACCCCATCACGCATCTCAATGGTTTGAGGGTGCTTCATTACCTCTGGTAAGTAGGGGTTGATGACCCTCTCGAAGAACTTGTCTTGGAGGAGCTTGATGAGGCCATGGTAATGTAGATCTGTCAGAAAAATACCATGAAACAAGAAAAGAGGATTTCTCCATGGTACTCGGGTCAAGTCATCTGGAGATATATATATATAGAGAGAGAGAGTATTTTTATACAAGGGAATACGTGTCCACAAGAAAACGGAGCCATGAAGGTGCCCGAGAGGCCAATTAGACATCTCGCCGCGCGAGGGGTCCTAGTGCCCTCGTGTCTAGCGGACACCTAGGTTGCCTTCCCGTGTGTTTCTTAGTTTCCTAATTTTTCTAAAATTGCAAAACTGCCAAAAAAATATTTTTGCGGTTTTTTCTGAGCCTCTTTACTTACCATATCACATACCTCTTCCTTTTAAGGGTTTTGGAGTGTTCTGGAAGGTCTCCCTAATTTGCTCCTCCAGTATCATGTTTTGGATAATTTCTGTTTCAACATTAATTGGTTTACCTGAAATATAGTGCTTTATTCTTTGTCCACTGACCACCTTCGGGTTAGTGCCTTTATTGATCTTAATAGCTCCATACTGATAAACTTCTTTGAAGATATATGGTCCTTCCCATTTGGAGAGAAGCTTTCCTCCAAAAAATTTAAGACGGGAATTGTACAATAGAACATATATTCACCAACTTTGAATTCTCGCTTTTGGATTCTTTTATCATGCTATCTTTTAAATTTTTCTTTGAATAGTTTGGAATTTTCATAGGCTTGGGTTATCCATTCATCTAATGAGCTAATAGCAAATAACTTCTTTTCACCAGCAAGTTTGAAATCATAGTTGAGTCCTTTAATGGCCGAGTAAGCTTTATGTTCTAACTCAAGAGGTAAATGACATGATTTCCCATAAACCATTTTCTGAGGAGACATACCCATATGATTTTTATAAGTTGTTTTGTAAGCCCACAATGCATCATATAACTTCTTAGACCAATTCCTTGGGGACTTATTGAGAGTCTTTTGCAATATTAATTCTATTTCTCTATTGGTTAATTCTACTTGACCACTAGACTCAGGATGATAGGGAGATGCAATTCTATGGTTAACATCATATCTAGCAAGCAGCTTATGAAAAGCACCATGAGTAAAATGTGAACCCCATCAGTCATTAAGTATTTAGGAACTCCAAAACATGGGAAAATAACTTCCTTAAGCATTTTTATAGAGGTGTTGTGAACAACACTATTGGTTGTAATAACTTCTACCCATTTAGTGACATAATCAACAACAACCAAAATATGTGTACACCCATTAGAGGAAGGAAAAGGTCCCATATAATTTAATCCCCAAACATCAAATGGTTCAATATCAAGTGAAGAATTCATAGGCATTTCCTGACGTCTACTAATGTGACCAATTCTTTGACATTCATCACAAGAGAGGACAAACTTACGAGCATCTTTGAAAAGAGGAGGCCAATAAAATCCAGACTGTAATACCTTGTGTACAGTTATATCTCCCGCATGGTGTCCTCCATAGGCCTCAGAGTGACACTTCTGAAGGATATGTTCCTATTCATGCTGAGGTATACAATGTATAATAATACCATCTACTTCCTCTTTATAAAGATGTGGGTCATCCCAAAAGTAATGTCTTAAATCAAAGAAGATTTTTTTTCTTTTGTTTATAGGTGAAACTAGGTGGTATGTATTTAGCAACATTGTAATTAGCATAATGCGAAAACCATGGTGTGTTATGAGAAACATTGACCAAAACTAGGTTTTCATCAAGAAATCTATCATCGATGGGTAGTGGGTCATC
This sequence comes from Hordeum vulgare subsp. vulgare, assembly GCF_904849725.1. Taxonomy (NCBI): domain Eukaryota; kingdom Viridiplantae; phylum Streptophyta; class Magnoliopsida; order Poales; family Poaceae; genus Hordeum; species Hordeum vulgare. The sequence goes on along the minus strand of NC_058520.1, from coordinate 291,266,552 downwards.
AAGAACATTTTCTAACCTAGACAAGTTAGCACCTACGGGGTTCTCAGCTCCTTTCTTATCAATGATATGTAAATCAAATTCTTGTAGCAAGAGAATCCACCTAATAAGTATAGTCTTAGAATCTTTTTTTCCATAAGATACTTAATAGTAGCAAGAATAGTGTGAACATATACGTTATAATCAACAATGTAAGATCTAAATTTATTACAAGCAAATACAACTCCTAAGAATTCTTTTTTCAGCGGTAACATAATTTCTCGGGGCACTGTCTAGAGTTTTACTAGCATAATGGATAACATTTAATTTCTTATCAACTCTTTGTCCTAGAACAACACCAACAACATAATCACTAGCATCACACATAATTTCAAAAGGCAAGTTCCAATCAGGTGGTTGAACAATAGGTGCAGAAGTTAAGGCTTTCTTAAGTGTTACAAAGGCTTCTACACATTCATCATAAAAAATGAAAGGGACATACTTTTGGAATAAATTAGTAAGAGGCCAAGAAATTATAGATATCTTTAACAACATGTCCAAGGATACTACGGATACCTTTAGTATGTTTAGGGCATGGCAACTTCTGAATTGCATCAACTTTAGCCTTATCCACACTAATACCTCGTTCAGAAATTTTATGACCCAAGACAATACCTTCATTTACCATAAGGTGGAGCTTCTCCCAATTCAAGACAAGATTATTTTGCTCACAAATGTGTAAAACTCGATCAAGGTTGCTTAAGCAATCACTAAAGGAAGTTCCATAAATAGAAAAATCATCCATGAAGACCTCAACGTTCTTTTCATAAAAATCAGAGAATATGTTAGTCATACATCTTTGAAAGGTAGTAGGTGCATTGCATAATCCAAAAGGCATAAGTCAATAAGAATAAGTTCTAAAAGGACAATTAAAGGTGGTTTTCTATTGATCAGGTTGTGACACAGGTATTTGAGAGAAACCAGAGTAACCATCTAAAAAGAAAAATGTGTTTGCTTCCCCAATCTTTATAGCATTTGGTATATGAAAGGTAAAATATAATGATCTTTTTAGTGGCTTTGTTTAATTTTCTAAAACAAATTACCATTCTATAGCCAGTCACAATTCTTTGTGGAATGAGTTCATTTTTATCATTAGGAACAACAGTAATACCTTCTTTCTTAGGGACAAAATGAACGGAACTTACCTATCTACTATGAGCTATGGGATAAATTATACCTTCTTCTAGAAGTTTTAATATTTCATTTCTTACCACTTCTTTGTTTTGGGATTCTGTCTTCGCTGGTGATCAACAATGGGTTTAGTATCTGGTTCCATATTAATCTTGTGCTGACCTAGAGTGGGGCTAATGCCCTTAAGATCATCAAGAGTATACCCTATAGCAGCAACGTGCTCCCTTAAAGTTTTTAACAATCTTTCTTCTTCATGCTCTGTAAGGTTAGCATTGATAATAACAGGATATAACTTATTTTCATCAAGATAAACATATCACAAACTATCAAGTAATTGCTTTAATTCAAACACAAGATCACCTTTGGGTGCAGGAGGACCTCATGAGTTTCAACATGCAAATTTTGTTGAAGGATGGGTTTTTCTCAAAGAACATATTGTCTATTTTGCTTATTTAATGCATATGCATATCATTTTCATGGTCTAGAAAATATTGTTCTAATGAATCTGTAGGAGGAATGGCAATAGAAGCAAGACCAATTACTTCATCTTTACTAGGCAATTCTTTGTCATGGGGTTAGTTACTAAACTTGGAGAAATGAAATTCATGAGACATACCACCAAAATTAACACTGACGGATTCCTATTTGCAATCTATTTAAGCATTGAAAGTGTTCAAGAAGGGTCTACCTAATATTACGGGACAAAAATTATCTTGTGATGATCCAAGTACGAGAATATCAATATGGTATTTTACTTTTCCACACAAGACTTCAACATCTCCAACAATCCCAAGTTGTGTCATGTTGTCTCTATTAGCAAGTTTAATAGTAACATTTATGTCTTCTATCTGACAGGGTACTATCTCATGCATAATTTCTTGATATAAGCTAAAATGGATAGCACTAACACTAGCACCCGTATCACATAAACCATGATAGAAATGATCGATTATTTGGACTAAAACGAGAGGCGTGCCACAAACAGGTCTATTCTTATCTTTAGTATCACGTTTGTCAATTCTAGGAGCATTACAGAAATAAATAACATGCCCATTACTATTGTCTACCAAGAGATCATTAACCATAGCGGTACTAGGTTCTAACTTGATTTGCTTAGAGGGTTTGGTTGTGCTAATATAACTTTGGTTAACCAAAGTTGAAGCTTTAGCATAATCCTTTATCCTAACATGGAAAGGTGGTTTCTTGTTATAAGCAGTAGGCACAACTAGTTCAACATTGTAAATAATAGTTCTAGCCTCAACTTTAATTGGTTCTTCATTTTTTTCTTTAATAGGTGGATGATATTTAAATCATTTCTCTTTAATGATATCAACATGACCAGCAAATGTTTCACAAAATGAGGCTACTATCTTAGAGTCAAGGCCATACTTAGTGCTAAAATAATTGAAAGCATCGGTTTATATAAAAGATTAAACACAATCAAACTTAGGTTATATAACCGACTCTTTACCTTCGCTGAGCTCCCAATCTTTAGAGTTGAGTTTAATTCTTTCTAAAAGATCCCACATTGATTCAATAGTATTATTCATAAAATAAATAGAGGAAGAAGTAACAAGCATGGTTCGATCATTACGAGAAAGATGAGCATAAAAATTCTGAACAGTAATTTCTCTCAAGAGCTCATGATTGGGGCATGAATATAACATTGACTTCAGCCACCCCCAAGCTAGAGAGATACTTTCTCCTTCACGAGGCCAAAAATTATAGATAAAATTCTGATCACGATGAACAAGATGCATAGGATAATTTTTTTGGTGAAACTCCAATTGCCATCGATTCAAGTTCCAAGATCGTGTAACATCACATACCGTATACCATGACAATGCTCCCCCCCAAGGTAAAGGGAAAACCTTCTTATTGATTTTATCTCTGGATAAACCTCCAATCTTAAATAATCCACAAACTTCATCCACATAGAATAGGTGCATATCAGGATGTTTTGTTCCTTCTCCTGCCTAAGGATTAGCTAGCAGCTTCTCTATCATACCCGAAAGAATTTCATAATAAACAATTTTTGTAGGTTTAGCAGGTTGATGGACAACTCTTGGTGTTTCCGGTCGAGGTGATGATACCCCGAACAAACCCCTCAAAAGATTAGTTTCCATAGTGACAAGTAATAGTAAATTTCAGCACTTAATATAAATTTTCCGATACCAAATTCCGCTTACCAAAGGTGCTTCACTCCCCAGAAACGGGGCCAGAAAAGAGTCTTGATGAACCACAAGGTTAGAGGCTTAATCATAGTCCCTTCCATAAGTAATAGTGTCGAACCCAACGAGGAGCGGAAGGAAATTTTTGCAAGCACTGAAATAGCGGTAACAAGTTATTTGGTAGAAAGGTAATTGTAACAAGTGAAAAGTAGCAATAGTATCAATAGCTGCAGCAAGGTAGCCCAATCCTTTTATGGCAAAGTGCGGGCCAGAACAATTTCTAATAATAGGCAAAGTGTTCTGGAGGGCACACGGGAATTTCATTATAGCATAAAAATATTGAACGAATATCAATTTGACATAACTACTTGCAACATGATTTCTTTCGTGGCTTCAAGAACCAAAGTAACTACTCACAAGTGATAAACGTGTTCATGATCAGAGAGGTAATATATAGCATAATGAATTTGAACATGTGAACTTATGCCAAATAAATTATAAAGCATCAACTACAAGATGTAATTAAAAACTACTAGACACACCCCAGGTACCAATCCGAGGTTCCAGTACAAGATTGAGTAAAAGAGATGAACTAGGGTTTTGAGACGAGATGGTGCTCATGAAGATGTTGATGAAGATTGGCCTCCCCAAGATGAGAGGGTAGTTGGTGATGACGATGGCCTCGATTTCCCCCTCCGGGAGGGAAGTTCCTCAGGCGGAATCGCTCCACCGGAGGACAAAAGTGCTCCTGCCCAGGTTCCGCCTCGAGATGGCGGTGCTTCGCCCAGAAAGTTCTCTCCTTAATTTTTTTCATGCTGAAGGAGAATTTATATCAGAAGATGATCGCCAAAGGTGGGCCAGGTGGCCCACTATAAATCGGGTCGTGCGAGGGGTGCCTCGCACACCCTCGTGTCTATTGGCTGCGTGCTGGCCCCCTGTGATATTTCTTTGCTCCAGTATTTTTTATTTATTATAAAATAAATCTCCGCAAATTTTTAGCCCACTTGGAGATGTGCAGAATAGGTATCTCTGATGTAGCTTTTTCTGGTCCAGAATTCCATCTTCCGGTTTTCTCCCACTTGATGTAAACCTTGCATATTATGAGTGAAAAGCTATTAGAATTACTCCACCAAGTGGTAAAATTCATAAAAGCACTATAAATAACAGCAAAAAAACGTGGTGCAAAATGGACGTATCAATGATTTATGCTTCATTTGGAGGAAGATCATATGTTCAGATCCATTATGCTATTTCATACCTGTGTGATCATGAACATGTTTATCACCTGTGAGTAGTTACTTTTGTTCTCGAGGTCACGAGAGAAATCATGTTGCAAGTAGTCATGTGAAGTTTATATTCATTGGATATTTTTATGAATTTAATGTTGTGATTTCTTTAGTAGTGTTATATGTGAACGTCGACTACATAACACTTCACCATACTTGGGCCTACCTAAGGGAACAGTCTATGCATTACTTCGTAAGGTGCTGATTTGGATCCCTATGATTAATGCTATGGTTAGAAATTATCCTTAATACTTTTCTCGTAGTTGTGCATGCTTTTGGGAGGGTTAATCATAAGTGGGAGGTTTGTTCAATTAAGAATAGCACCCAAGCACCATTCCACACACATATAAAATTATCAAAATACCGAAGACGAATTAACCCAACATGACGAAAGTGACTAGATGAAATTCTCGTGTGCCCTCAAGAATGCTTTGCCTATTATAAAAAAATGTTTTGTCATGTCCTTTGACATAAAAGGATTGGGCTACCTTGTTGCACCTATTATTACTGTTTCTACTTGTCACTTGTTACAGTTATCTTACTAACAAACAACTTGTTACCGCTATTTTAGTGTTTGTAGAAATTACCTTACTGAAAGCTTCTTATTGTTTCCTTCCACTCCTCGATGGGCTCGACACTCTTACTTATGGAAAGGACTACAATTGACCCCCTATAATTATGGGTCATCAGTTATTATGCCATTTTGACCAAATTAAGCTAATCATGTCATTATATAGGAAAACAAGTTAACTATATAACATTTATGAGCTAACCAAGGTTATTATGCCATTTCTGACCAAGGTAAGCTAATTATATCATAAATGAACCAAATATGCTAATTATGTCATTTTGGAGGATAATTAGCTAAGAAGAAGAAGAAGATGGTGAAGATGAATAAGATGATGAAGTAGTAGTAGTAGTAGTAGTAGTAGTAGTAGAAGTAGGAGAAGAAGACTAGAAGAAGAAGAAGGAGAAGAAGAAGAAGAAGAATAATAAGAAGAAGAAGATTAGAATTAGAAGAAGAAGAAGAAGAAGAAGACTAGAATAATAATAATAAGAAGAAGAACAAAGTGTAAGAAAATAATAAGAAGAAAGAAAAACAAGCTCATTCTTCTTCTTTTATTCTTTCATTATTCTTCTCTTTCCTTTTCTATTCTATATTTTTCTTTTTTTGCCAGTTTTGAGCTTATTATGTCATTTTGGAGGAAAATAAGCTAAGTATATGAGATTTATGAATTAATCAAGCTAATTATGTCATTTTTACCAAACTAAGCTAATTATGTCATTTTAGAGGAAAACAAGCTAAGTATATGACATTTATGAGCTAACCAAGGTTATTATTCCTTTTTTGACCTAACTAAGCTAATTATGTCATTTTGGAGTAAAATAAGCTACGTATATGACATTTATGAGCTAACCAAGGTTATTGTGCCATTTTTCACCTAACTAAACTAATTATGTTATTTTAGAGAAAAACAAGCTAAGTATATAACATTTATAGGCTAACCATGGTTATTATGCCATTTCTGACCTAACTAAGCTAATTATGTGATAAATGAACCAAATAATCTAATTATGTTATTTTGGAGGATAATTAGCTAATAATAATAATAATAAGAAGAAGAAGAAGAAGAAGAAGAAGAAGTTGATGATGATGATGAAGTACTAGCAGTAGTAGTAGTAGAAGAATAAGAAGACTAGAAGAAGAAGAACAAGACTAAAAGAAGAAGAAGAAGAAGAAGAAGAAGAAGAAAAAGAAGAACAAAGAGAAGTATAATAATAAGAAGAAAGAAAGAAGACGCTCATTCTTCTTATTTTATTCTTTCTTTTTCTTCTTTTTATGCCATTTTTGAGCTTATTATGTCATTTTGGAGGAAAATAAGCTAAGTATATGACATTTATGAGCTAACCAATGTGAATATGCCATTTTTGACCTAATTAAGCTAATTATGTTATTTTAGAGCAAAACAAGCTATGTATATGACATTTATGAGCTAACCATGGTTATTATGCCATTTATGACCTAACTAAGTTAATTATATCATAAATGAACTAAATAAGCTAATTATGTCATTTTGGAGGATAATTATCTAAGTATGTCTTTCTTGGTAAAAATAAGCTAAGTATGTGGTATAATAGGGCTAACTAGCATGTACGAAGCTAATTATGCATTTGTTAGGTAGAACACTAGAGAAAACTTATCATCGTCGTTATCACGGATGTGAAGCACCGGGGTTGCTCTGGCCTGTTTCGCCTAGAGAAGGGTTGTGCCATGTGGCTTGGGAGTTATTCTACACCAACGATCATTTGCAATGTCTCTTAGCATGATGACACTCAAATGTGAAGACAAGTAACTAATGACCATTCAAATGAAAATGATCGTTCCAACCGTAAAAATGACTGGCATCGGCGGAGGGGTGTGACCGGTATTTTTGCACATAGACTAGACATTTGGTTTTGTTGACTGTCATATTAGTTAGTAATGAAACGAACACTACATGCATGATTTGGCTAATATGAAGAAGAGACTTACCACAAGGAGATCGCACATGGCCCAGTGAGCTGCCTCATTCCATGTCCTCTCCTCCTCCAACAACCGAGTTGTCTTCTCCTCCACGGCCTGACCCTTCTCCGCCGCCACCCAGTTCCTCTTCTGCAGAAGCGCCTCGAGGTTGTCTCTCTCTCTCTGAAGAGCAGACTTCAACACCACTCCTCGTTAGCATTGTAATCATCGATGGCCACACACACAATGTAATGGAGAAAAGTTATCTGAGTTCGTATAACTAACCTCGATGGCAAGATCGACTCGTCCTGGACGAGTCCTTATCTCATGACAGGAGCTCATTTGGTGCGCCTTGATCTCCAATGGCTGTCGAGCCATGGGGCCTCCCGCCACAACATATCATCACCAGCTCTGGATCCAAAGGTTGTTGGCTCGGGTTAAGGTTCTTCCATTTCCTCGCCTTCCCCATCAGACCTAATCACCATCCTCTGCTCGCAGGTCGCCGACACGGGCGGGGGCCGTGTACCATCATGTTGGTACACGGGGACCCCCTCAACCACCTCGCCCTCACTATTAGTAGACTCATCCCCACCACCATCAGCAAAGCCACGCGACCCCTCGGTCGGATCCGGCCAGGTACCCCATCCGGATGTCTCGTGGGACTTAGCCCGTGGATCCCGAGTCTCGTGGCATGAAGCCTGTGGGATAGGAATCTCCTGATGTAGCCCTGGGATTGGAGTCTCGTGGGCCGAAGCCTATGGGACCATAGTCTCATGGGCCGAAGGCCCGTTGACCCAAAGCTTGTGGTCCGGAGTCCCCGGAGCCTCTGCCTAAAACGGGTCCACCCTAGTAGTCATGTGCTCGGGTGAATGAGATGGGGGTGGGGGCGAGGAAGGTGTATCAGTCCGCCTACCTCTCCCATGACCACGTCATGTACCTCTCTGCTTCTTCCCTCCCTGACCTCCTGTCTCGATGGGCAACAATGCCGATGAAGAAGCGTTTGCGGGTGTCCCAAGACTGTCTACCAACGCTCCCTCGAGAGATAGGGGTGGAATGGAAGTACCCCTTGTTAGAGCATATATCTCCAGATGTGGTTTTGGTAATTGATGACAATTCCTATGGACTAATGGTTGCCTTAAGTTATATTATAGGATTTGTCCATAGGCACTTCTTGAAGTCCATCTGTTGGGTTCAAGGAGTTTATATGATGACCAAGATGGTATTCAAGGTATTATCCAAAGAATGGTCATAGATACAATAGGTTGATCAAGATCTTAGACAAAGAGTAAATCAAGATGATCAACACACAAAGTGTATAAGATGTACCGAGAGGAATCAAGTGATCCCATGGTACGGTAAGCATTGTCCATTACGTGTTTGTGTACTAACCCATGGTATTTGTGAGAGTCCTATGTGGGGGTTAGGTGTGCTTCCATGGGCTTGCGTCAAAAGGAAGATATCATACAACCCATGAAGGATGACGTCAAGTGGCGATCGTCATCAAGATTGTGGTGTGCAAGTTCAAGTGGATCAGCACGAATATATCATTGAAACTATTGTCAATGGTCATGTGTTGATAAGGACAAGATCATGTGCTAACAAGGACAAGATCAAGATAAGCATTCCTCAGCACTACATGCTTGATTCTTGTGGATGTTCACATGGTGGACAAATGAAGATGAATACATAAGCTAGGCTTTCCACATTGTGTATGGGAGAGCTACTTGAATACTTCATCATGTCTTGCTTTGAACTTGAGCCAAGAAGGAACAACAACATCAAGCTCAAGTGAAAGGGCTAACTCAAAGGTATCAGTTCCTTTGACGTTAGTTGTGCGGATGATGATCAGCGAATAAAAGTATACACTCAAGTATGGATCATCAGAACCCCTTTTGTGATTCTTGAGTCTTTAGGGATCCCACACTATTAAGAGGGGATCACAGGTTTTGCGATGAACTTGCTCAAACTACATCTCCACTGTTCTGCTCAGACCACATCTCCACTGCTCTGTTGTTATCTGAAAACAGAACCAGTGCCACGGATATCCGGTTTCCTCCGGACGTCCGAGGGCCGGACGACCAATAGCTTCAGAAATCCGGAATCCTATACCAGAGAAATCAGAGCCATATAACTCGGACTTCCGGCTCCCTCCGGACGTCCGAGGCCCGGATATCCGACCAGCTTCGGAATTCCGGAACTATGCACCACAGAAACTTGAGCCATATAACTCGGACTTCCGGCTCCCTCCGGACGTCCGAGGGCCGGTCAAGGGTCGGACGACCGACCAGCTTCGGAAATCCAGAGCCCTGCTCAAGAAGAACATGAGCTCTATAACTCGGATTTCCGGCTCCCTCCGGACTTCCGAGAGCCGGACGCCCGTCCCCTTTCGGAAATCCGGTACCTCCCACCAGAAGCAGTTGAGTCGAATAACTCGGATTTCCGGCCTCCCGCCGGACGTCCGGTCGCTATTCAATTCACAGTATTTTTAGTGATATCTACACGCCTCGGACGACAGACCACTGTCGGACGTCCGACCCCTCGCGGACGCCCGGACTTCCGGAAACTGTCGGACGTCCGGACCGTGTGTGACTTAAAGTGTCCCCAACGGCTGTTTTTCTCTCCCCACTATAAATACCCCACTCCCACTTCGTGATAGGGTTTCCCAACACAGCCTTATCGTCATAAGAACACACTTCTACCTCACACACATTTGCTCACACCAAATCTTAGATCCCAAGAGCATTTGTGAACTCCTTTGAGAGTTGTTCCAATCAAAAGATAGATCGTCTCCCTCTCTTCCTCTCAACCCAAGCTATTTGAGATTTGAGCAAGTTTTGAGCATTCCCCGTGATCTTGTTACTCTTGGAGGTTGGAGACTCCTAGGCGGTAGGAGTTCTTCGGAGAGGAATCAATCCGTGTGATTACCCCCGGAAAAGTTTGTGAGGGTTTGGAAGCCACCTCAAAGGCTTACCACTAGTGGTTGAGAAACGCCTTCGTGGTGTTATCTCAAAGGGAGAATAGGGTGAGCCTTTGTGGCGGTGGTGTGCCTTCGTGGTAACATCCACCTCTCTAACGGTAACTAGCTTCCCTCCAAGGAAGTGAACATCGGGATACATCTTCGTCTCAGTGACCTTGGTTATCCTTAACCCTAACTCCTTACTTGTGGTTTACTTGTGTTACTTGAGCATACATACATTGCATATTGTTTGTGGTCATTATATTATGTTGGCTATTTCTTGTACAAGATTAATCATTCAAGCATACCCTCTATATCCACACGTTCATACTTGCAGCCCTTGATATATCGTGTGATATAGTGAGATCTAGTATCTTGTGTTGTTCACCTACTTGTCGTGTGATATAGGTCAAGTAAGTCTGTGTAACTTACTTGTGCTTGTTAGTAACTGCATTGTGTCCATCTTGGTAGATCGTGTTGTTGATACACGTTGCAGTGCCTAGTGCATTCAGGATTTGTGCTTGACAAGTACCCTCTAAGTTTATTTCCGCATTAGGTTCAAGCCAAATCTGAAGAAGTTTTTAAATAGCCTATTCACCCCCCCCTCTAGGTGTCATCGAGGTCTTTTCAATTGGTATCAGAGCTAGGTCTCTCTTTAATTAGGTTTCTCGACCTAGAGAGTATCGATGTCGACTATTGGATTAGTGTATAATGGCATGTTTGACTTTGATGGCACAAATTATACCCTATGGAGAATTTGTATGCTTCATCACTTTCGGGCCATGGGCCCAAATACTTTACGGATTGTTCTTGTAGGGATTGCCGGCAAAAAGGATGATGCATCTTCATCTACTAATGAGATGTATCTTGATTGTGAGGCTTTTCTCGCCATTCATCGAACCATAAGTCCTGAAGTGTTTAAGTCTATCTCGACTTGCAAGTCAGCTCATGAAGTTTGGACTAAACTTGAAGATATATATGGTGGGTCCAATCTTGATGAAGACGGTATTATGATGAAGGAGTTGGTGCATGAGCTCTTCACTCTTTTTGATCTTAAAGAGTCCACCACTACTTCCATATCCGATTGCTTGCACACCTCAGCATCTTCAATCTCACAAGGTAATGACATGGTGAGTGAAGAAATATATGTTGATGAAAATGCAATAGCCTCTATGGACACGAGCATATCTAGCACCACACATAGTGTAAATTATTCTGCTGATAGGTCATGCATTTCACCTAAAGATCCCTTGACAAATGTCTGTGGTGATATGCCTGCTTCCTCGTGTCCTCTTGATCAAAATATCTTTTTTCTCCCTACTTGCTCTATGACTAATCATTTAGGGGAAATCAAGAAATATGAAGTACTTTTTACTAATGAAGAATCTCATTCACCAAAAGAATCATCATCAACTCCTCCAGTTCACAGTGCCTCAACGCAAGAGGTAATAATGAGGTATCATCTTCCCTATGCAATAACGATGATATTTGCGATAAGGATGATGATGATTTGACCCAAAATATCTATGTGATCAGTAAAATTCTTCATAAAGCTAAAAATAACGCTCTTCAAAGATTCCAAGATGTTATTTCTTACTTTGAAAATTGTAATGATTCACTTAATCATGAACAAGCTAAAAGTGAACAACTTGAACATGAACTTGAGAAGAGTCATCAAGCATGTAGAGACTTAAGATCTTCCAAAGGAGTGATTGAAGTTGCTCATGATAAACTTAAAAAGGATTTTGAGGTCCTTCTCCTTGAATGCAATAATGTCAAGGGAGAGCTCATCAAAACCTCTAAGATCTATGAGGAGCTTCAATCTAGTCATGAGAAGTCTCTATTTGCTACTTACTCCTCTCATATTGTTGATGATACTTGTACATCTAACTCTACCTCATTTGAAGTATCAACATTGAAGGAGAATGTTGAGCTACGTGCTCAACTTGATTTACTAACTAGCAAATATGGGAAGTTGGAAGAAAACTATGTAATGCTCACAAGCTCTCATGCCGATCTTCTAACATCCCATAATGTGCAAAAGTTAGCTCATGAGGCTATCATCACCAAGGTAACATCAAGTGAGCCTCATGTGGACAATGGCACTACTTCTAGTCAAAGTACTATATTTCCAGGTGCTAGTCCTCGTAATTCGTCTACTCATAATGTCGCTACCTCGTGTGATGAATTACTTTCCTTGCCCTGTTGCTCTAACATTGAAGCTTACACTTCCTCTAGTACTTGCATTTATACTAACCGTGCAGAGGAAATCGAAGAGCTAAAGGCCCAAGTCACTTTTTGAAGAAAGACTTGGAACAGTATCATGAAGGGATGTCCACACTCAACAACGTCTTGTGTGAGCAAACATCTCCGAATGACAAAAATGATGTTGGAGTAAACTCAAACAAGAACAAGAGGGGCCTAGAACAAGTCAAGAATTCGGCCAAAATCATTTGCTTGAAGTGCAAAGTTAAAGGGCACCATGTTAGATATTGCCCTCTGAAGACGAAGTCTCAAAGTCACAAGCAACAAGGGAAACGGCCACAAACTCAATCACATATTCAACTACAAGTTGAAGGAAGGCCTCTTCCCAATAATACCCAAGCCAACACTCCCCAAGGTGAGAAGTCAACTGGGAAGAAAACAAAGGGTAGATGTTGCTACTTATGTCGTGAGAAGGGCCACGTCGCTTCGTCTTGCACGAGAGGTAACTTATCCAACCCAATCACTATTGATGTTACCTATTCCCTTGGGAAGGATAAGGTTGGCAATGCGTTTGCCAAGTTTGTTGGTACTCAAAATGATGTCAAGAAAAGAACCATTTGGGTTGCCAAGCCTATTGTGATTAACCTCTTAGGACCCAACGTAGTTGGGGACCAATAAGCTCAAACTTGATCAATAGGTGACTATGGAGGACATTAGAGACTTGGATACATAATGAAGAATTAAGGGGTCTTCATCATTCATATTATCTCAAGCCAAGTCATTTGGATTATTGAGTTTCTATCTTATATCCAATGTGCCTCCTTACGGTAACTTATACTTAAACTGTTTACATTGTTAGGTGCTTGCCCCTTTTGCATGTTGTGGTTTTGTACCTTGCATGCGTTTGTATATGTTGTGCTTCCAACTTGCTTATCTTGAGTAATCAAGTATGGTTATGTTGGTTTGCATATCATGTACATGTGAGTCTTGTATTGAGTCTTTTTGCATCTTGTTTATATTTTTTTTGTTGGCCCTTGTGAGAGATTAATGGATTATCCCATTGTGGCGGAGTAATGTGCTTTGCACACCTCACAATCCTATAAATGTGTATACATAGGGAATATCACTTAGTTTTGATACTTCAAGATTATCTAGTTTCCATGTGGTATGTCTTACTCATGAGAAATTCAAATTCTATACGGTCCATTAACTATCTCTTGTTGGTTTTAATTTGCCACTTGTTAATGTTGTTGGTTTATCACATTATGGGGGAGTAATATGCTTTGTGCATATTACAAACCTATAAAATGTGTACATTTGACGTGTTGCCACTTAGTGTTGATATTGTAAATTATCTTGTTCCTAGGTGGCATGTTAGCTCTACAAGTGTCATTTGCTTGCGTTTTATGGATAAAGATGATCCTGGATATATTTGTGATCTACCAATGAGTATCACTTCGAAAATACTTCTTGTCCTTGACAATTGGTATTCCCATCATGTGATAGGAATTGCTAATCATCTTTACATTGGATTGTGTGTTTCGTTTGTCTTCCTTGCCTCTTATGAATCTATTTTAACATGTCTAGTGTTTTTATAGATATAGAGAAAGTGATGATCCCAGCGTGTGCATTTGCAAATTCTATATAATGCACATCCCTTGGGGGAGCTATCCTATTTTCTTTAGAACACTCTCTTTATTCACCCATCATAAAATCTTTTGATCCCCATCAAGTATGTGTTGATGGGAGGCAAGTCTTGCTCTTTATGATGCTTTGTGCCATCATGAAAATTTGTCGAGGGCTTGGTTTGTTGGAACCTAGCTCTCTTTTGGAAACTAGATACCTCGTGTTTGTTTTCCTTCAATTGGTTTCTTGTTGCCTTCTATTTGGCATGTGTCAATGGATATCTCATTTCTTGAGGTATCTACTAATTGATATCCTTCAAGTGATAGTTGTTTTGTTTTAGGATCTTATTATCACTTGATACCTTGTCTTTTGATGACTTATCAACTTTGTGTTGAGTTGATTCTTGAGAGTCTTGATCATGCGTATCTAGCTACTATATACAACTTCTTTTGCTTGCTTTCCTCCTTTGACCCAATATATAAGGGAAACTCCACCCTGTCATAAATTGGCTAAAGTGTGCATGAAACTCAAATTCATATCTATATGCACATATGTGTGTGGAGTTTGTCCTATGTATTGTTGGTTTTCTAACTCTTTGGTCCCAATGAGTTTGGGCACCATTTTGTTTGTTTTGTTGTTCCAGGAACAATTGGAGATGCATTGGATGCTCGGCTCACCTATAAGGAAGATGTTGAGACCATGTGATTATTGGAGCCAAGTTAGGATGATCAAAGAACAACTATCTACGACATCAATCCAATGTTGTCTAGGTAACAAGTATCCACTTCATGCATTCTTTTCTTGCAAAGGACCCAACCTGCCTTTTCTTTTCCAGGTTGCACCATGGCATGAATCTCTTGATTTGTTCTCGTAGTACTTGTTTGCTTTCTCAAAGCATCCGAACGATGATGTCTTACTGCTAGTTGGGATGTCTTTGATGTTCGTATGTTGGAAGTTCATATTATACAATAATAAAATATTAGGCCATGTGTTATGCTTCCAAGCAAAAGATCTCATTGAAATATTTATGACTCCCTTTTTGGATATCTAGTTTGTTCCTTCTTGTAACCATTTTGTATGTATATCCTTCTTTGTGGATATATATCATCATGATTGTCTTCTACTTAGAATCTTTTACACAAAAGAGAAGTTAGATCTCCAATTGATATCCTACTTTTCTTTCACGTCCATCGTTACATTTCCTTTTTCAGTTTTTGATGGCTTCGTGAAAAGATTTGTTTTGAGTGCGTATCTTATTTTCCTACATCTTGATGCACTCTTTGGCGATGAAGATTATTTTTCCTTATGCTTGTCTTGATGAGGGTTTTGCCATTTCAATTAGTATCCCTCCTCTTGATAAGTTTCTTACTTCCTATCTTCACAATGGGTTGCCACAAGCGTTGGTTCTTATTTTGTTTATTAGTAAGCTTGTGAACCCATTTTCTAGTATGTGTGTGTGGGAATGATATGTCTTGCACTTTGTATCTCATTTCATCAATACAATGTTGATGAGTAATGCTCATCCTTATCTTAGTCTTCTCAAGTGCTTTGCCATGACTCACACACATTACTTTGGTTGAGCCGATTCTTAAGTTGCTTCTTTTACATGTTGCTCAACTATTTGCTTTGTGCAATCGATATGCTTATTGTCTCATCTATCTTCTTGCACTCGTTGTCTGTTTTTATTAATTTTGGGGGAGCAACGATCCTATTTTGTGCACCTGTATCAAATACAAAAATATTGTATTAGTGCAGAAATCATGGGGAGCTTCTCTAGTTTTTTGATAAAACACTCTGTTGCCTTTATCATAATATCTTCTATTCATGTGGTTCGAAGGACCATATGATTGTTTGTTCCACCAGGAATCTTTTGATTTCTTGCCTCTATTTTTGTATGTCTTTGTGGCATATGACCCTTTTATTTGCAATCTTTGGATCCTCAATATAGTTTGTTTCCCTCCAACTACTTACCATTGTATTTGTGTATTTCTCTACACTCATTTGCTGAGAAGTACACACCTTTTGGAGGACCACCTACTATATTGACTTTCTAAACTTTTTCTCCATTTTGGCAATCGATGCCAATGGGGGAGAAGTTTAGAGAGTTTACTTTGGATATGTTTAGAGGGTTTTGCCCTTATTGCGTAAGCATTTACGTCTTCACGCATGCATTATTACCTTGTATGTGTGCACTTGGTTATGCTTATTTCCTTATATAAACTCTCTTGAAGTGGTTGTCTTCAATTACCAAAATGGGGGAGATTGTTAGAGCATATATCTCCATATGTGGTTTTGGTAATTGATGACAATTCCTATGGACTAATGGTTGCCTTAAGTTATATTTATAGGATTTGTCCATAGGCACTTCTTGAAGTCCATCTGTTGGGTTCAAGGAGTTTATATGATGACCAAGATGGTATTCAAGGTATTATCCAAAGAATGGTCATAGATACACTAGGTTGATCAAGATCTTAGACAAAGAGTAAATCAAGATGATCAACACAGAAAGCGTATAAGATGTACCGAGAGGAATCAAGTGATCCCATGGTACGGTAAGCATTGTCCATTACGTGTTTGTGTACTAACCCATGGTCTTTGTGAGAGTCCTATGTGGGGGTTAGGTGTGCTTCCATGGGCTTGCGTCAAAAGGAAGATATCATACAACCCATGAAGGATGACATCAAGTGGCGATCGTCATCAAGATAATGGTGTGCAAGTTCAAGTGGATCAGCACGAATATATCATTGAAACTATTGTCAATGATCATGTGTTGATAAGGACAAGCTCATGTGCTAACAAGGACAAGATCAAGATAAGCATTCCTGAGCACTACATGCTTGATTCTTGTGGATGTTCACATGGTGGACAAATGAAGATGAATACATAAGCTAGGCTTTCCACATTGTGTATGGGAGAGCTACTTGAAGACTTCATCATGTCTTGCTTTCAACTTGAGCCCAGAAGGAACAACAACATCAGGCTCAAGTGAAAGGGCTAACTCAAAGGTATCAATTCCTTTGACGTTAGTTGTGTGGAGTGATGATTAGTGAATAAAAGTATACACTCAAGTATGGATCATCAGTACCCATTTTATGATTCTTGAGTCTTTAGGGATCCCGCAGTATTAAGAGGGGATCACAGGTTTTGCGGTGAACTTGCTCAAACTACATCTCCACTGTTCTGCTCAGACCACATCTCCACTGCTTTGCTGTTATCTAAAAACAGAACCAGTGCCTCGGACATCCGGTTTCCTCCGGACGTCCGAGGGCCGGACGACCAACAGCTTCGAAAATCTGGAATCCTATACCAGAGAAATCAGAGCCATATAACTCGGACTTCCGGCTCCCTCCGGACGCCCGAGGCCCGGATATCCGACCAGCTTAGGAATTCCAGAACTATGCACCATAGAAACTTGAGCCATATAACTCGGACTTCCGGCTCCCTTCGGACGTCCGAGGGCCGGGCAAGGGTCGGACGACAGACCAGCTTCGGAAATCCGGAGCCCTGCTCCAGAAGAACATGAGCTCTATAACTCGGATTTCCGGCTCCCTCCAGACGTCCGAGGGCCGGACGTCCGTCCCCTTTCGGAAATCCGGTACCTCCCACCAGAAGCTGTTGAGTCGAATAACTCGGATTTCCGGCCTCCCGCTGGACGTCCGGTCGCTGTTCAATTCACAGTATTTTCAGTGATATCTACAGGCCTCGGACGTCCGACCCTGTGTGACTTAAAGTGTCCCCAATGGCTGTTTTTCTCTCCCCACAATAAATACCACCCTCCCACTTTGTGAGAGGGTTGCCCAACACAGCCTTATCCTCATAAGAACACACTTCTACCTCACACACATTTGCTCACACCAAATCTTAGATCCCAAGAGCATTTGTGAGCCCCTTTGAGAGTTGTTCCAATCAAAAGATAGATCGTCTCCCTCTCCTCCTCTCAACCCAAGCTATTTGAGATTTGAGCAAGTTTTGAGCATTCCCCGTGATCTTGTTACTCTTGGAGGTTGGAGACTCCTAGGCAGTAGGAGTTCTTCGAAGAGGAATCAATCCGTGTGATTACCCCCGGAAAAGTTTGTGAGGGTTTGGAAGCCACCTCAAAGGCTTACCACTAGTGGTTGAGAAACGCCTTCGTGGTGTTATCTCAAAGGGAGAATAGGGTCAGCCTTCGTGGCGTTGGTGTGCCTTCATGGTAACATACACCTCTCTAACGGTGACTAGCTTCCCTCCAAGGAAGTGAACATCGGGATACATCTTCGTCTCAGTGACCTTGGTTATCCTTAACCCTAACTCCTTACTTGTGGTTTACTTGTGTTGCTTGAGCATACATACATTGCATATTGTTTGTGCTCATTATATTGTGTTGGCTATTTCTTGTACAAGATTAATCATTCAAGCATACCCTCTATATCCACACGTTCATACTTGCAGCCCTTGATATATTGTGTGATATAGTGTGATCTAGTATCTTGTGTTGTTCACCTACTTGTCGTGTGATATAGGTCAAGTAAGTTTGTGTAACTTACTTGTGCTTGTTAGTAACTGCATTGTGTCCATCTTGGTAGATCGTGTTGTTGATACACGTTGCAGTGCCTAGTGCATTTAGGATTTGTGCTTCACAAGTACCCTCTTAGTTTATTTCCGCATTAGGTTCAAGCCAAATCTGAAGAAGTTTTTAAATAGCCTATTCACCCCCCCCCTCTAGGCGTCATCGAGGTCTTTTCACCCCTCCAGCGTGCCACTGATGAAGAAGTACCCGTGGAGCGATATGGCCCATGCCCACCATCTTTCAACATGTTCCATAACAAAGATTTAAACAAATTAGTATATAATAAAGAAATTGAATACCTAACATTGATAATAATATGTACATAATAGTCTGGATTATGCTCATGGATTAATATATGCATCATCATCATCACTATCACGTGTGTCGTCATGAATGACGTGCTCATCAAGTTCAGCGTCATCAACATGTGGAAGGCTTTTCTGTAACCGGTCAAGCATTGACAGGTCATCTGCAGTAGTAACCTATTCTAGATCTAGCTCTGCTAGTTTTGCCTCAGGGGTGAAGTCAGATTCACTATCGCTATCTACTTCCATGTTCTGGGTGAAGTACAACGGTTCTTGAAATGTTTCTTGGAAAGACGTGTTTCTTGGAAGATTTCCACTTCATGTGTGTACTAGACATGCATTTTGAAGTTTTCTTTTCAAGCGGCGTCGAATGTCTTTAACCCATTATCCCAAGCTTCTTGCAATTCATCCTTAAGCGGCTGCATTTACACATTCATATTCTTCCCCGGATAGTTGGGCCCGAGAATTATCAACGTGAGGAATATGTTCTTTATTTGCATAATCTGTCCGGGGGAGATTGAGTGGAATGAGAAATATAGTCCAACTACTATATTTGCTTTCCATAATACCAAAGGGATTGAACCCATCTGTAGCGACGTGGACTCGAAGATGCCTTGGATCTCCCGTTTTATCTGGATGTAATGCATCGAAGTGCTTCCACGCAAAAGCATTCGATGCATGTACCAACATATTATTCCCATCTGCACCTAGTCCGGTTCTTATCCCCAATTTGTGCCATGTCATATGTATGGCCATCTCTTCGACCATGAAAAGACGTCGAAATCTTGGTATGCTTGGCATATACCAAAGAACATTAACGGGGATTTTGGTCTGCCTCTTCGCACCCATACCGTTGTCTACCACAACATACCTGGAAAACATGAAAATGGGAACATAGTTCAAGTCTGCATACTCAAGCCTAAATAAGGCACATCCTTTCTCACGGGTATCTGTCTTCTCATAGGGCATCTTAAGTACACAAAGTATTTTGTCCGACCGTTACAGGTTTGTATGCATGACATGGCCTTTGGGTAGAAAGCATCCAAATAGTGTCATCATCGTGTCATAGCATTCTGTGCCCAAGTTGAATTGAGCCTTCGAATCCATTACTTGTGCAATGGCATCCAGATGACAAAGCTCGGTGTACTCATGGAGAGGGCGTTTTGAAGACTCCAACATTTCATAGAAGGCCTTTGCAGATTCCTCCATCTCATTGTCCAAATCCCGATAATCATCAAAGTTTCACACCATGTCTTCGATCTTGGTACCATGCTCGTCGGTGTGATGACAAACCACCTCAACTCTCGTATGTTGGGCAGACTCACCATGAAATGTCCAGACCATATAATCATACGTAAAACCCCTGTTCTGCGGGTGTATAGGCATTTCATACTGTGTCAACTATTTAAAGTTGTAGCTCTTGTCGTCGTGAATTCAACAAGCTTGAGTTTGCTCGATTCGGAATTCGTATGTGAAAGTTATTGCAGTTTCAGTACACAGCG
Source organism: Hordeum vulgare subsp. vulgare (assembly GCF_904849725.1). Taxonomy (NCBI): domain Eukaryota; kingdom Viridiplantae; phylum Streptophyta; class Magnoliopsida; order Poales; family Poaceae; genus Hordeum; species Hordeum vulgare. The sequence continues at coordinate 291,246,285 of NC_058520.1, read as the reverse complement.
GTAGTACCGCTCCCGGTTCGAGTGGTAGTCGTGGTAGTTTTTTACTACCGCTCCCTCGGACGTTGTGGCAGCGGTAGTACTGCTTCTAGCAGCGGTAGTACCACTTCGGTCGGGCTGTGAGTTGGGGTAATGGTTGGATTATTTCCCCCACTATATAAAGGAGGTCTTCTTCCCCATTGGACCCGATCCATCCGTTGAGCTCATGTTCTTCCCCCATTGTTGACCTTCTTATATCTTGCTAACTCTCAATCCCTCCAATTATTCTTGCTAGTTCTTGAGGCAAAAGAGAGAGGATATCTAGATCCACATCTCCACCAATCACTTTCTCCTCTATGCGAGGGGAAACCCTTGGATCTTGATCTTGGAGTTCTTTGTGAGATCCTTGTTCTTCCTCTCATATTTCTCCATAACTTTTGTTGTTGTGGAGGGATTTGAGTGTGAGGGACTTGACCACTTAGTGTGTTCTTTCCATTGCATTAGTTGCATTGGTTTGAGTTCTCCATGGTGATACGTGGAAGTGAGAAGTTGAGAAGCTTATTACCCTTGGGTACTTGGTACCCCTAGAGCTTGGTGGTGCCTCTCAGCTCAATCATTGTGGTGTGAAGCTCTGGGCAAGCATCGGGGTCTCCAATTAAGTTGTGGGCAGAGATTGCCCCGAACATTTGTGGTCACCTCGAAGCCATATGCCATTGTGGTGAAGCTTCGTGGTGTTGTTGGGAGCCTCCAATTAAGTTGTGGAGATTATCCCAACCTTGTTTGTGCGGGTTCGGTGACTGCCCTCAAGGGTCCCCAAGTGGAATCATGGCATCTTGCATTGTGCGATGGCGTGAGGAGATTATGGTGGCCTTAGTGGCATCTTGGGGAGCATTGTGCCTCCACACTGCTCCAAACGGAGATTAACATCCACAAGGGTGTGAACTTCGGGATACATCGTCGTCTCCACGTGCCTCTGTTATCTCTTACCCGAACCATTCACTTATGCACTTTACTGTGTGATAGCCATATTGTTTCGTGTCATATATCTTTCTATCACATAGTTGTTTATCTTGCTTAGCATAAGTTGTTGGTGCACATAGGTCAACCTAGTTGTTTTAGGTTTTGTGCTTGACAAATTAAACGTTAGTTTTATTCCGCATTTGTTCAATCCTAAACCGTAATTATTTTAAATCACCTACTCACCCCCCCCTCTAGGTGACATCCACGTCCTTTCAAATGGTTTATCACATAGAGCGTGTCGATGGACTCTAGCCATAGGATTATACATTGACTTCCCCTCTATGCCGAACAATGTACCAAAAATGGCCGCTCCAATATTATTTTCAGTGTGAATCATGTCGATGTTCTGTGGAAGAAGGAGGTCTTTGAAGTAAGGCAGAGCCCACAAGCATGTCTTGTGAGTCGAGGCCTGTTCCGAATTATACCCCTTGAAATAACATGGACGCTCTTGATTAGGCTCAAGAGTGTTTAACTGATCCAGGATCTGTTGGCCTGTCAAAGGAGGTGGTGCCGAGTTTTTTACAACTATACCTTTGATAAAGTTCTTCTTGTCTTTTCTTAAATGATGGCAAGGATCCAAGAACTGTCTATGCAAGTCGAAGTAAGAATACTTCCGAGCCGCGTGCATCCAATGAAACTGAAGAGTTGCCTTGCATGTGGGGCACGAGAACCTTCCATGCACACACCAGCCAGCGAATAGCACATACGCCGGTAAGTCATGCATCGAGTACATGTACCAGACATGCATTTGAAGTTTTTTTCTAGCAGCGTCGAATGTATTTAACCCATTATCCCAAGCTTCTTGCAATTCATCCTTAAGCGGCTGCGTTTACACATTCATATTCTTCCCTAGATAGTTGGGCCCGAGAATTATCAGCGTGGAATGAGAAATATAGTCCAACTACTATATTTGCTTTCCATCATACCAAAGGGATTGAACCCATCTGTGGCGATGCGGGCTCGAGGATGCCTTGGATCTCCCGGTTTATCTGGATGTAATGCATCGAAGTGCTTCCACGCAAAAGCATTCGATGTGTGTACCAACATCTTATTCCCGTCTGCATCTAGTCCGGTTCTTTTGCCCAATTTGTGGCATGTCATATGTCTGGCCATCTCTTCGACCATGAAAAGACATTCAAGTCTTGGTATGATTGGCATATACCAAAGAACATTAACGGGGATTTTTGTCTGCCTCTTCGCACCCATACCGTTGTCTACCACAACATACCTGGAAAACATGCATATGGGAACATAGTTCAAGTCTGCATACTCAAGCCTAAATAAGGCACATCCTTTCTCACGGGTATCTGTCTTCTTATATGGCATCTTAAGTACACAGAGTATTTTGTCTGACCGGTACAGGTTTGCATGCATGACATGGCCTTTGGGTAGAAAGCATCCAAATAGTGTCATCATCGCGTCATAGCATTTTGTGCCCAAGTTGAATTGAGCCTTCAGATAAATTACTTATGCAATGGCATCCAGCTGACAAAGCTCGGTGTACTCATGGAGAGGGCGTTTTGAAGACTCCAACATTTCATAGAAGGCCTTTGCCGATTCCTTCATCTCATTGTCCAAATCCCGAGCATCATCAAAGTCTTACACCATGTCTTCGATCTCGGTACCATGCTCGTTGGTGTGACGAGAAACCACCTCAACTCTTGTACGTTGGGCAGACTCACCATGAAATGTCCACACCATATAAATAGACGTAAAACCCCTCTTCTGTGGGTGTTTACGCATTTCATCCTGCGTCATCTGTTTAAAGTTGTAGCTCTTGCCGTCGTGAATTCAACAAGATTGAGTTTGCTCGATTCGGAGTTCGTATGCGAAAGTTATGACAGTTTCAGTATCGAGCGGTACTACCGCTCCTGGTGCCAGCGTTAGTGGTAGTAGTTCTTTACTACCGCTCCCGGGCGGTAGCACCACTCCCTCGGACGTCGTGGTAGCAGTAGTACTGCTCCTAGCAGCAGTAGTACCACTCCGGTCGTGATGTGAGTTGGGGTAACGGTTGGATTCTTTCCCCCACTATATAAAGGAGGTCTTCTTCCCCATTGGACCAGATCCATCCGTTGAGCTCTTGTTCTTCCTCCATTGTTCACCTTCTTATAGCTTGCTAACTCTCAATCCCTCCAATGTTTCTTGCTAGGTCTTGAGGGAATAGAGAGACGAGATATAGATCCACATATCTACCAATCACTTTCTCCTCTAGGCTCGTCCTGGGGTATAATGTACGAGTTGGGAGCTTTACTGGCATGACATTTTGGTGAGATTTTTGAGCGATGAGCGTGCATCACCATCAGTTAGTACCACACTAGCTAAGCCATCTTATTTTGATTCTTTCTTTACATGGATGAGGCATGGGCACAGATTGCTACTACTACTCACCTCAACTTAACTCAACTTCCATGTGTGTGCATGTGTGGATCATACCATTCCATGACATGACATACACATAGGAAATTCGAGATCATGAACAAGGTTATTATGCCACACCACAACCACTAACTACCCGAACTGCCAAAACTAAAATTAAAAACAATCTGCCAAAACTAAAAAAATAGACTACCTTGAAGGGGGTGGCACCGCGGTGGTGGAGGACGGTCGCCATGGTGGAGCAGGGACGCGGGGAAGGGGGCGTCGCGGCCTGGCTCAAGTGAGGGGGAGCAGGTGGTGCCGTGGTGGTGGAGGAGGGCCGCAGGGAGGGGCGCCGTGTCCTGGCTCTAGTGGTGGGGCGTGGGGGGCTCCACGACCTACTATAGTGAGGCCATCGGGGCTCGGGAAGGGGTGGTGCCAATGGTGGGGGAAGGAGGGGGTGGCGCCGTGGTGGTGGAGGAGGTGGCGCACGCGTTTGCGGGGTGGGGGAGAGACAGAGGTGGTCGGAGATGGGGGTGGCACCGGCTGTGGGGGAAGGAGGAGGTTGGTATCATCGGTGGGGGAAGGAGGGGGTGGTGCCGCGATGGTGGAGGAGGTGGCACCAGTGGTTGTGGGGTGGGGGGAGAGAGACAGAGGGGGAGAGAGAGGGGGTGGGGGCTAGAGGCTGTTAGATAGGGAAGGGCTTTGCCGTCTGCCAGCGGACGGGAAAGACCCTAAAGGCAGATGGAAAATCACAAACGGACGACATCTATTGGCCTAGCCATCCTTATGGTCCAGTGGGGCCTAGTTGGGCTCTTTGCCGTCTGCCTTTAGACTCTTTGTCGTTTGCTGGTAGACGACAAAGAAAGGACTCATGGAAAATAGTATATTTGCCATCAATCCATTCTTTGTCATCTGTTTTGTGGAAGCAGACTGCAAAGAACTTCTTTGTCGTGAGCAAGCAGACGACAAAGAATGGACTGATGGTAAAAAGTTGATTCGATTAGTGCATGATGATCATGTAACATTACTATAATTTAAGCATATCATCACATCAATATATGTACTAAGCATATCATCAAGTTCTACACTAAACATATCATCACATTAATATATACTAAGGATATCAAATTACTACAGTAATAAGTAATATACCATGACATGGTGATTAACCATCGTCCATGTTAGGCGGGTCACGAATGGCATCCCCACGTAGGCATCACATGGTGGAAGTTTTCCCAAAGCGTGTTAGTTTCATTCTTGCTCAGCCTAGTCATTCTTTGCGCAAAGACTGCGTCATCAAGTGGGTCATCATCTTCTTCCTTATAATTGAGATAGATAACAGCAAGCCTTGGAGTTTATCTTCTAGACGAGAAACTGATCAATTCATCCCTAATGAGATGCATGCGGGCGATGAAACAATCCCATTCATCTCCTCCAATCTGCTTGATTTTCCGTCCCTTATTGATCTCCATAATGTAGGACCCCAGGAGCGTCGAAGATGACAGTGCCTCCAGATATGAGCTCATTGAAATACAGTCTCACATTGCAAGGGACGATCTACGTTAGAAAAACCAAAAACACACACACAATGCATTAGTGGAAATAGCAACAAAACAAAAGCACAAACTATTTGAAGGTTCATAATTTCTTACCATGGTGGGAACAAAACACGACTGGAAATAAATGTCGAACAGCGTGGCAGTTGCAATGCTAGTTGTGCACCTTGACTTGTACACTTGGCATGGTGGTGGTTGTGCCATTCTACACAAAAGATATTTAAACTAAGTATATAATCGGATTCTAGACTAGTGAACCGATACAAGTAACATGTCTAATTTTACACTAGTGGCATGTATACACAAATTAACAAAATCGACGAAGGGAGACACAAATAAACAAATTATACTCAAAATGCTACATTAGGAGTTCATTTTATTTATCCCTCTAGCATTCTAGACTACACTACCACATTAAGTTGAACTAGAATCATCAACACTCTAGACACTCAAAACATTTCAACTCAAAATGCACTATTAAAGGGGATTATCACTAAAATTTCTACACAAAAGAACCCACGAAATAAAATTTCGATTCTACATCACACAAAGCAATCCATTATATATATAATTATGTGTGTGTGTGTATTAAAATATCTACACAAAGCAATCCTAAATCGACATATGGATGAATCCCACACATATTGAAGGAGATGCAACAGGACGGGAAGGAGAGGATTCAACCTTGCTGGTCGGCGAAGGAGTGCGGCGGGTGGTGACGGGCGGCGATGGCGCGGTGATAGCGTCGTGATGGGGGATGATAGGTGACGGCGATGGGTGGCGGCTTGTCGAGGAGGAGTTGAAATGAAAGGGCATGTACTAAGGCGTGACGGACTAGGTCTTTTACTAGGGCGTGGGAGTTGACTAGGGTGGGCCATTGCTAGCATGGGCCTAAAATGCAATGCCATATCTAATAAAAGCATGAATAAAAAAGACTAATTAAGTTCAATGTAAGACTAAACATAATTGAATACTCAAAACTAGAACTATTAACAATAATCATGTTCAAAATGTAAAATAAAATGTTTTCTATTTTCTAACTTTCATCTATAATATTTAAATACTTAAATACTAGTTTAAGTGGAAATATAATGTCTGGTGTATAACAATCTCGCACGCCAGCACTAATTAATTATCTATGGCATGCATAGCAACGCAACGCCACCACTATATTCGAGATGGTGAGTACAGGTGGGCCAACAAATTTGTGGTGTGTCCAAAAATATCCATGCTAGCACTAACCGTTTACACCTAGCGTACCGATTTAGCCGACGACAACGCTATTTGAAAAAATAGTGTTGGCATTGTACGAAAATGGTGCTCCACCAACAAGAGTTGTGGCTAGCCATTTCTCCACTAGTGGCCCATAACATGATTTGGCATTTGACATAATTGTGAGGCTCACTCTGGGTTCCACATAAGCTTGCATGTCCGAGCTCTCGCTTGATGATTCTCCCAAAAAATTTCTCCTTGAGGAACTCCTCCTGAAGAAGTTCATTCTCCTACACACAAATTTCTGAAATTTTTGGGCCACAAAATTTTGCCAGTGAAACCTTGCAAGATTGATAGCAACTACTCATATGGATGCCTAGAAGTCATACCAAGCATTACTACTACTTGGAACTCAAAGAATCAAACATGCAAGCTCATTTTGAGTAGAATCAAGTGCAGCAAAATTTGCAAAATATAAACCACGAAAGCAAAAACTAATTGGATAAACGGGAGAGTCACATACCAAGGTGTAATTCCTCAAAATGGTTTCGAAAACGGAATTCCGAGCAAAGAGATCAAAAAATTTAGTTTCTGGAGGAAGAACTCGAGAGAGAGAGAGAGAGCTAGAATTTTTTTTCTCGAGGTAGGTGATGACATGAGCTAAAGATATGAGGCAGTGGAGTCATGTGAGGCCCACAAGGCATGAGGGTGCGCCTAGGGGGTGGGTGCACCCTGTTTCCTTATGGCCCACACGTGCACCTCCCTAGTGCAATTTTTATGCCAAATCTTTTTAAATATTCTAGAAAAAATCATGTTAAAATTTTGTTGCATTCTAATATTTTTTATTTTTGGGTCATTTTCCGATACCACGAAAACTCAGAAAACAGGATAAGCATGGCATTTTATTTTCCTATAGCTAAGAGAACGCAGAATAAACTTGTGATAGAGAGAGTTGTGAATACTCAATTCATCAATCACATGTGTTTTAAAAAGGATCCATTAATAAACTTGATCAAGTCTTCTTAATAATCATTTCTAATTGCCATGAAACCAAAGAATTTTCATATATCACTAGGTCACCTCAATGGGGATTTGCATCTTCCCAACAATAGTTGTCATATTTGTTCTTGGCAATAGAAAGAGGGATTTGAAAATATCCAATGATAACCATGGCACAAGGCTCAATGACATTAATATTATTAACCAAAGTTCACTTCTTCAGAAAATGCACGGTATGTTGCTTTTTGTTGACATGAAAAGTGACTTTGCTTTTGTTGCAATCAATAACAGACCCTGTAGTATTTATAAAGGGTCTACCAAGGATGGTCGACATATTGTCGTCCTAGGGCATATCAAGAATAACAAAGTCTGTTAGGATTAACATTTCCGACCACAACAGGAACATCCTCACAGAATCCAATAGGTAAGGCAGTGGATTTATCAACCATTTGCAAATATATGTTAGTGGGTGTAAGCTTATTCCATTATAGTATTTTATATAGAGAGAAGGGTGTCATGATAACACGTGCTCCTAAACCACATAGTCCAATTTTAAGTAGTTTCTTTTAATAGAGCAGGTGTCGGGACCCCGATCCTAAGCCATAGGATTCTAGCTTGTAACACATCATATCACTTTGTGGCCTCACGCACGATAATCACGACGGCTGCCACCTTACCTTGGTCGGGACCATTTGCACCTTTTGGCTCACGTATATGATTATGTCACATGCAATCATGTGTCAAAGAACTCGGGTCGACATGACTAGTTGTAGACCCAAGTGGCACAACCATGCAGGAACAAACATACATAACCCAATAATGCAGGTGTTGGTCATCAGCGTGTGTAGACGAGTCGTAGCAAGCTACACGGACTCCATTATACCGCGTGACATTTCCCCGTAGGGACAGACACAGCAGCAAAGAAGGGTACATGTCACTCAATCAATGTATCTAGAGCAGTAGCGAGCTACCAAGGCTCAGTGGAAGCACTAAGAGGCATTTTCCTGTAGAGTAGGCTACCATAGGCACACAACTAGGTGTCGAATCCCACACATACCAATGCATTTCAAAGATACACAGAATATGCACGATATGTGTAGATACAACATGGCATCACAACATAACAGTACAACACATTACTTATTTAGTAGGATCCGAGGATCCAACATAGTATAATGTGTACAAATAGGGGGACACATGACCCAACATTCAGAGCATACAAACATCAAGCGAAAGTTACATGTCTGGATACATACATCTACTAAAAGCGACTGGAAGAGCCTAAAATGCTACAACGACCATACCATAGGATCCAGACCACTATCTAGCTTCCCAAGCTAATCCATCGATGTCAATCTCAGGAGGAAAACATAAAATGAACAACATATATCTCTAGAAAATGTAAATAAGCAAAAGTGAGTACAAAGGTACTCGGCAAGACTTACATCAGAACTAACTACTTATGCATCATGTATCAATGGACGAGATTGTGGGGTTTACTTCAGAAATGCCAGCTTTGACCTTTGGCTAACCTAAACTACGACAATGTAGCATACCTCTCTCGTCTCCCTATGAGAGAGCGCACACGAGTCCATGTATCCACCACATCAATACACCACCATGGATCCTCTCTCGTCATCCTACGAGAAGGCCATCCATAGCACTCACACTTATCTTGACCATTTTAAAATATTCGTTAGAATTGTGTATGAACCATGCAAGTATCCAAGTAGTCCATATACGAGGATGCGACTATTAGAATAGATAAATTACCCTGCAAGGGTGTACTTCGTCACACATGCTCCCGCCACTTATCGCCATGTGCACATCATGCACCTCAGCAACCTTCAAGCGGAAGCCTAGCGAGGGAGTCACCCACGGACGTTAAGTTACAATGACTCACTGAAAGCACAATTGCTCCCTGCGGTTGTTCTGATAATTGATCACAACATATGTATCATTGGACTAATATGTTTATCCAAGTATATTTCAGAAAATTTTAAAAGATGCTTTGGATAAAGGCTTATGTGGAGATGCCACTTGATGCAAGAAAGGAATAAGATTGGTTCAATCTTCAAGCTAGAAGACTCTTTGTTTTATATTTGTGAGAAACCACTTTTGAGTACATAGGAAAACCAATTCTATTAAAAGGGGGTGAGGTATTAAAATGAACTGGTTGCACAAGTGCTCAAAGTTAGCCACCAAAATACTCACTCAGTTTCCCACAAAACCATTATGTCCAATACCACACACTCAAAATCGGTGCCACCAACTTTCCCATTTCGGTACTACCGAGTTTGATCTCACACAGAACCCAAGCCATTCCCACCAAATCGGTGCAACCGAAACCATATCGGTGCTACCGAGTTTAGGTGACCAACTTTCTATTGACTCGGTACACAAAATCATAAATTATGACTTTCAGTATCGGTGACAGCAAGTTGTGTCACTTGACCGTTAGCCACCTTTCCGGTGCCACCAACTTGTGCATATCGGTTCCACCGAGATTCAAAAGTTGTTGCCTTTAGTGCAAGTCTATACCACCGAGTTGATGACTTCGGTGTCATCGAGTTTTCCACTTTAGGTGTAACGGTTGGATTTTGTGTGCTGCCTATATACTCCTTCACACACCTCTCATTTGTGGGAGAAGCACTCAGAACACACACTTCATTGCCAGATCCATTTTTTTCTAAGAGAGAGCCACCTACTCATGTGTTGGGACAAAGATATTCCAACCCAATCATTTGAAACTTGATTTCTAGCCTCCCCAAGTTGCTTTCCACTAAATCAATCTCTCCTACCCATGCCAATTCTGTGAGAGAGAGATTTTGTGTTGATGAGACTATTTTTAGAAGTACAAGAGCAAGGAGTTCATCGTTCTACCACACTTATTACCTTTTGGAGGGTGGTTCCTCCTAGATTTGTTAGGTGTCACTTGGGAGCCTCCGACTTCGTGTTGTGGTGTTGAACCAAGATGTTTGTAAGCGCAAGGAGATCGCCTACTTCATGAAGATCTACAATGCGTAAGGCTAGTCCTACGTGGGCGGAAGCCATGGTGGAATAGACAAGGTCGCTTCTTCATGGACCCCTTGTGGGTGGAGCCATTCGTGGACTCTCGCAGTTGTTACCCTCCGTGGGTTTGAAGTCTCCACTTAGATGGACGTACGATAGCGCCACCTATCGGAACCACGCCAAAAATCGTCGTGTCAACCTCATGTGTTTGATCTCCCAAGCTTACTCCTTTACTTTACACTTGCATGTTGTATATTCGGCTGCTACACTCTTAGAAGTGCATGTGTATGGTGTACTTGACTTGCCATAACTACCAAAACTGCCCCTCAACTAAAATTGGGAAAAGGCTAATTTTTTATCTTGTCAAGTAGTCTAATCACCCCCCTCTAGACATATTGTCGATCCTACAAGTGGTACAGAGCTTTGGTCTCCATTGCATTGGTTTCACAACCTAGGACAGTATGGCGTCTAGTGAGGGAAATTATGACCGTAGAGGTCCATACTTAGATGGCACTAATTTTGCTAGTTGGAAGCATAAGATGAAAATGCATATTCTTGGTTTTAACCCCTCACGTGTGGGCTGTTATTCGTGTTGGTGTGCAAGGTATTTTCTTCAGAGAAGGGCATGAACCGGATCGTGATGCGACAACCAATGAACTGAAGATGTTGCAACTCAATGCACAAGCCTGCGATGTCATATTCAACTGCCTATGCCTCAAAGAATTCAACAAAATCAGTCGCCTTGAGAATGCAAAAGAAATTCGGGATACTTTGATCGATATGCACGAAGGTACTAATTCCGTGAGAGAATCTAAGTTGGATGTGCTTCAATGTCAGCTTGACAAGTTCAAGATGAAGGATGGTGATGGTGCAGCTGAAATGTACTCTAGGCTAGATATCATCACCAATGAGATTGCCGGCTTAGGAAGCAAAGAGATCAACGATAAATTTATCATCAAGAAGATACTTAGAGATCTTGATGGGAAGTATGACACCATGTGCACATTGATACAAATGATGCCAAACTACAAAGATCTCAAGCCAACTGAAGTCACTGGTAGGATTGTTGCTCATGAGATGTCACTCAAGGACAAAGATGAGGTGCACAATAAGTCAAGCGGTGCTTACAACGATTCATGTGATGCTCCCGCTACTTCAAAGGACAATATTGTCACTTATGAAGAGATAAGCCTCATGGTCGTAAAATTCAACAAACTCTACAAGAGTAGAGGCAAAGAGAGAAGCTCCAGGTCAAGACATGTTGAGAAGCGTTCGTCCAGTCATGACCGAAATTGCTACAACTGTGGGAAGCCCGAACACTACTCCAATGAGTGCTCGGCTCCCTACAAACAAAGGGAAGAGTCACCTCAAAGACGATGTTCAAGAGATGAGTCACCCCGTAGAGAGAGAAGGAGTAGAGAAGATCGTTATTAACGAAGACACTCATGGAGAGGCAAGGAATCGGAGAAGAAGGACAAATACACCAAGAACAGCTCAAGAAGAATACATCAATCTCATGTTGGTGAATGGGTTTCTGGCCCCGAATCTGACAACCAATCCGAGAGAAGCTACCACTCCAACTCCGACTATAGTCAAGATGAAGGTGTTGTAGGTATTGCACTTGTTTCCTCCAACTCCTACGACCTATTTGATTCACCAAATGAGGGGTTCGGAAACTACTTCATGGCTAAAGGCCCCAAGGTATCACGCCCCGAGTATCTTTATTTTAATAGTGACGAGGATGACTTTTTAGGAGAAGATGACTTGCTCCTTGATAAAACTAGTGATTGCACTAAAAATGAACTTGCTATATATCATGCTAGTCAAGAGAAATCGAGTGATGATGATAAGAAAGAGATTGAATGACTAATTCAAGAATTAAATACTCTAAAGTTAGCTCGTGAAATTACTCTAGAAGATCATAGAGAGCTTGCAAGAAGTCATGAGAACCTACGCTTCGAGAAACTCAACTTGGAGGAAGAGCATGAGTTCCTAAAAGTGATCAATAATGATCTTCGAAAGAAGAGTTCTTCTTATCTAGCCAAATGATTACTCTTGTCTACTTTTGTTCCACAAGTTAAACCTAAGAACACTAGTAACACATGTAGATTAGAAGAGTAAGAAACAAGAAGGATCGCTCCCAACTCAAGATGAACTTCATCAACATTGAGAATCCACCACTACTTCACCTACTTGAAGTCTTCTACGAAAAAACCCAAGGTTAGTTTATCCCTCTTAGGGGGGATGTCATATCAAAGGGGAGCTTTACTCTAAATCTTGAGTATAAGCATCTCCTATGGATATGAACACATTAATGCTTTATGTAAAAGTGGTAACCCCGCTTGTGCTTAACGATGAGTATGACCTATGATCAAGTATTCTTACTTGGCTCCTAAGTTATTATACTCATATATAGATGACTTTTTCATCACCGAAGTGCTTGATTGATCCTAGGATGTTTGTGCATGTTCACCATATTTTATCTATCATCTTATTATGTGAGCATGTTGGTCTCCATATTTTTGCTCATTCGAGGACATCCAATTGTTGTTATTTGGCTCTTTATTTATCTTTTGCCGATTGGATGGACAAGAATGCCTAGGACCCTCCTCTAGCTACCTATGATATCTCATCTCAAGTTCTATTCATGCTTCATCACAAAAAACTTGAACAACCACTTATCAATCCCTTTGTGTGAAGGAGCACTCGGAGTTCCATATCGTCAAAGGTTTTCTTCCAAAACCACTTTGTGAATCTCGGTGAAACCAACCCCATAAACTAGGCTCCATCGAATTCCCAAAGTTAATCTCGTTTCTCAATCTTAGTACCACCGAAATCACCAACTCGGTTACACCGAGTTTCCCTGTCAGCTGACAGCTGAGGAACTCGGTGACACTGATTTTGTAATGTCGGTGACACCAACATCGACGGGAATATAATCTCACAGACTGGACGTTTTGAAATCCACTCCTCAAACATGTCGTTCCCCAACTCTAAGCTACCGCCAAAGGACCCCTGGTTGTCGCCTTTGCATCTCCGAGCACCTCCGCCGTTGGGATTCGCCGCCGTCGACGGAATCTTCACGACCGTCGCCGCCATAGTTGGACCGCCAGCAAGTTAGGGTATGTATCTGCCTTTCTCTTGTGCTCCTTTGATCAATCTCATGAGCATTAGAATCTTTTATCTACAAACCACATTGTACAAACCCTCCTCTCGACCAGAGAATCTCGTAGCATAGAGAACGATGGGATTTAGGATCTGATCTCCTGCAGCATGCAACTCGGTGAGACCGAGTTGGTAAAATCGATTCCACCGATTTTAGTTTTAGGGTTCGTGAGAAGCAACTCGGTGAGACCGAGCAGTTCTTTTTGGTGACAGCGAAAAGACTGCCAAGTCTCTGTTATTCGAGTGGATTTTCTCGGTGACTCCAAAATGACCAACCTGGTGCTATCGATTTGTATTCTGCAGAAGATCATACCCTAATTTTTTGAATTCAAAAAGTCTTCTATGTTTTGTGATGCTCAACCCTTCTACTCCTCTATATCTAGTTCACGGGGTTGTTACTTGCTGGTTTGCTAGTGATCGTTGTTGCTTGTGTGCCAAGACGTCAAGATCTGAGGATAGCCAGAATGATTTCGGAGAAAACAATGTTGAGATGGACTGAGGCACATGTCCCTAGAAGACAGACTCTGACCCTGGTTCTTATAGCATCCATGGCTTGCCCAAGGCAGCCACCAGATAGAGGAAAAAGCTTAATTAAGATGAAGAGGACTCATATTTTATGTGAGAGGAAACTTCAGCTCCTCCCAAGGCTCCTAAGAAGACTGTCAGGAAAGAGTATGCAAGGCCTGCTGATCTTAGAGCTTCTGAATCTACTAGGAAAGCGATGATACTTTCCCTTGACAATCCTCCTAAGAAGGTTGGTGCAAAGAGAGCCAGGAAGAGGGTGATTCATGTTGTTGGGAGACAACCCGCCATGTATGAGGACCCGAAAGATGCTTCTAAGTTGTTGCCCCTCCTCGTCATAAGAAGAATAAGCTCACGGTTGATGCCATGCCGAGGAAATATTCTCCTAAGCTTCCTTCTAAGGCTAAAAAGGTTGTAGCTTCTAGGAAAACTACAAAATATATTCCTGTAGCTGCCAAAGAGAAAGGCCCTGCTTCTAGTGCCCTTGCTGCAGAGGAAGAAGAAGAGAATGCACCCATTCTCAGAGAGCTCTGACCAAATTTGCCGTTGCACAATGCTGCTCATCTAGTAGCTAGAGATATGAAGAAGAGGAAAGATGCACGTTTTATGAAATGGAGAGCTACAGATCCATATGCCATAAGGAGAAGAACTGTTGTTGATCCAAGGTTTCACACCAAGGAACAACAAGATTTCTATGAGACTGTTTTGTATGACAAAAGTCCACCTTTAGTGATATGACATATGTTGAGTGGGCTTACATCAAAGCCAATGAAGATTTTTTTCCATGTGCAAGAAAATTTCAAGTCTGTGGACATTGAAGAATTTTTGTAAAAGAGATGACCCCATAGGATGATGAACTGATCATGCAATTCTACTCAACTGTTCATTTTTATGGAGATCGTTCTATTGTCTAAGTGACTAATGGTCACTAGTATGAGTCAAGAATTGATGATTGGGCCACTATCATTGGTGGCCCTAAGCATAAAGAGAGTGATGTTGATGTGTACGCTAAGCCAAAGATGAGTCACAACACCATGGCCAACATGTACAAGCCAATTCCTCTCAAGTTTTTGGCAATTCACAAGATGGGCTCAGTGTACTTCTTGCAAGAAGGAATACCCACAACTAACACATTCTGAGACACACCTTGGTGCCAAAATCAGGTGATGAGAAGATGACTGGAGGTCACTCCATCAATTTGCTTCACCATTTGGACTCTCACACTACATTTAGAGTGATGGATTTTATAGTAGAGACTATCTAGAGGACTGTTGCTGATCTGAAAAGATCATGTGGATATTCCCTATACATTCAGATGCTTATCAATGCCAAGCTAGGCAAGCATGCATATCTCCTTGATCATCCCCATTTGCCTAGAGAGATGATTAGCTCTATACTTTTGAATTTTTTGGTAACTTGTTGCCAAAGGGGGAGAAATGTATAGATCATAGGGCTTCGAGAGAGAGCTTTTGACTTTATTTATTCTCATTTGGTGTTTCAAAACTTTGGTATTTTGGATCATGTGTTTGATCATACGCTTTGCTTGCTTGATGCTACATTGTTATCTTTTAGCTATCTATATGATGGTCATTCACTTATCTTGTTGGTGTCATGTGCATTACTATTCATTCTTATCTTGTATGCACACCACCAAGATGTATGTGGCGTCGAAGAGTGACCCATGGTCCTAATTGATTGTGCATTTGCATTCAAACGCAAATTTCAAATAATGCACAAATTTAGGGGGAGCTCGTGCTTTTCACATACTTCTCAAAGCGTCGATACTAATCATTGATTATATCTTTTGTCGAAGCTTTGATCTATATGTTGTCACCAATTACCAAAAATGGGAGATTGAAAGCACAATTGGTCCCTAGGGAGGTTTCGATAATTGGTCACAACATATGCATCATTGGACTAATATGTTTATCCAAGTACTCCATTTGTAAGCTAATATAAGAGCGTTTAGATTACTAAACTAGTGATCTAAACACTCTTATATTAGTTTACGGAGGGAGTATATTTTACAGAAGTTCAAAAGATGCTTTGGCTAAAGGCTTATGTGGAGATGCCCCTTGATGCAAGAAAGGAATAAGATTGGCTCAAGATTCAAGCTAGAAGACTTATTCATTTTATATTTGTGATAAATAACTTTTGAGTCCATAGGAAAGCCAATACTATTAAAAGGGGTGATGTATTAAAATGAACTGGTTGCTCAAGTGCTCAAAGTTAGCCAACAAAATACTCACTCATTTTTCCCACATAACCATTTTGTCCTATACCACACACTCAAAATTGGTGCCACAAACTTCCCCATTTCGGCACCGCCGAGTTTGATCTCACACAGAACCCTAGCCATTCCCACCAAATCGGTGCAACCAAAACCATATCCGTGCTACCGAGTTTAGGTGACCAACTTTCTATTGCCTCGGTACACAAAATCGGAATTTCCGAGTTTGAATATCGGTGTCATCGAGTTCTGTCATGTCACTGTTAGGCACCTTTTTAGTGCCACCGAGTTGTGTATATCATTTCCACCGAGATTCAAAAGTTGTTGCCTTTAGTGCAAGTCGGTACCACCGAGTTGATGACTTTGGTGTCACCGAGTTTACCACTTTAGGTGTAACGGTTGGATTTTGTGTGCCGCCTATATATACCCCTTCGCCAACCTCTCATTTGTGGGCGAAGCACTCAGAACACACACTTCATTGCAAGATCCATTTTCTGAGAGTGAGCCACCTACTCATGTGTTCAGACCAAGATATTCCAATCCAATCATTTGAAAGTTGATCTCTAGCCTCCCCAAGTTGCATTCCACCAAATCAATCTCTCCTACCCATGCCAATTTTGTGACGCATTGATTTTTTTTTTGAGGAGACTATCTTTAGAAGCCCAAGAACAAGGAGTTCATCGTTCTACCAAATCTATTACCTTTAGGAGGGTGGTGCATCCTAGATTGGTTAGGTGTCGCTTGGGAGCCTCCTACTTCGTGTTGTGGATTTGAACCAAGATGTTTATAAAGGCAAGGAGATCACCTACTTCGTGAATATATAACATGAGTAAGGCTAGTACTATGTGGGCGGAAGCCATGGTGGAATAAACAAGACCTCTTCTTCATGGACCCCTTGTGGGTGGATCCCTCCATGGACTCTCGTAGTCGTTACCCTATGTGGGTTCAAGTCTTCACTAACATGGATGTACGATAGCGCCACCTATCGGAACCATGCCAAAAATCGTCGTGTCAACCTCATGTGTTTGATCTCCCTACCTTACACTTGCATGTTGTACACTTGCATGTTTACACTTGCATGTTTTACATTCCGCTAGTACACTCTTAGAACTGTATGTTTAGGGTGTACTTGACTTGCCATAACTGCGAAAACTGCCCCTCAACTAAAATTGGGAGAAGGCTAAATTTTTATCTTGTCAAGTAGTCTAATCACCCCCCTCTAGACATACTTTCGATCCTACACTCACATCCAAGGTAGTCGCCTATCTGAGTTGGAACCCATAATGGAAGTTTGGCCGAGGTTTCCAACATGGCCTCAAACAATGTGAGCACGGCTACAAGTCGGTCCCGATTGGGCTGTTCATCCACTTTGCAGGTAATGTCACAACCTATGAACATTTTGAACTACTGTGACTCTTGGATCGAGGACAGAGCAGTTAATAGGCCGAGAGAGCTCAAATTACTGGAGCCCAATGTGCGGTAATAGCTAGTCTTGGAACACCAACATAAAATCTCACGTCCTAAGTGCGGCATCAATGAGACTACTCACAATGTACTCCTACATGGTCTCTCATCGCTACCTTTACCAAAACAGGTTCACACACTTAACTCTCATCAATAGGGCATGTTCATTCCAACTCATCATCCATATGGTCAGACCAACTCAACTCTAAGCATAGCAAGCATAGCAGGGTAATGGCACAACATGGCTCAAGCATCTACCAGGTATGCTAGGTTGCTTATTTTAGTTATTTACGGTGACAATATCAGGTCATGCAAAGGAATGGGATCATCTACCATAACACAAGTAACAGTTGAATCATCTTGTCCTAATAAATTGAAATGGGAGCAAGAGTGAGGGAGTGAAATTGTATCGACATGCTCAAGGGGTTTGCTTGCATGTTGATCAGAAGAACTCGACACTTCATTGATATCGTCGATAACTACGTCTCGCAAATCTATCCACAAGATCAAACAAGGAACAATTTAAGCACGACAAATGCTTCACAATGGTGCATGAGCATGGCATGTTAACATGTTAGTGAAAGTACTTAATGCAACTAGTCATAAGTGAAATGGAAGTCATTTGATCCATATAGATCAACTTTAACTCCATTCATAAGCATTTAAATGCCTTTAATGAATTTGACCTAAACAGTGTTTATAAGTTGTTCAAACATGCATGAAAAAGGATCCATCAGATTCCTTCTATTTTTCTGATAATTTTTCATATATAATTTATTTCATTTGTAGCTACGGTTAAATTTCTATGAATTTTTGAAATTTTGGATATTTCCTGGAATTTCCTGAATTATTTTAATCTAGAAATTATTTATCGTGTCAGCATCGCGTCATGCTGACATCTGCGGCCAAACCCGCCCAGTGCAGATCAAACCTGACCAGTGAGGGCCACTGGTCAGTGACCCAGGGCTAAACCCGTGCTGAGTGGGGGTTTGACCCACCTCTCAGGCCCACTGACACTGACTAAGGGGCTTAATTAATATGTGATTAGCCCTCATGGCCATGCCACGTTGGTCCCCACTCGAGTGTGGCCAACAGCGACCAATCCCGCAGTGGGGCTTACCGGAGTTTGTTGGAATCGCGCCAGAGGTCACGGTTTTGCGTGTAGAGGACAGTGGGACATAGCCCGTGCTTGACATTGTAGACTAGGGCTGGTCAGGGGGCTCGGAGTCACCGGAGCAGGCGCCGGCGATGAGCTTTGCAGCGGTCGGATCTCGGTTTCAGCAAAAGTGGGGTTGCGGTGCAACTTTTTGCATGCGGTATGCGGCTATGATGAGCTAGAGGTGCAACGCATCTAGCAGGGGCAGAAGAGGGAGCTGGGGTGGCCCGAGCTCATCGAAGGTGAGCTCGTGGTGGGGGTGCAGTCTCGGGGACGGGAGGACCATGGGAGGAGGGGGAAACGACTCTGCGGCTCACCGCGGTGCAAATGGACGCGATGGCGAGGTTGGAGGAGATCCCTAGCCGGCGAATCGATGACAACGAGCTTCGGTTGCTGGCAACAGAACTGGCGACCGTGATGGCGATGAGGAGCTTCATGTTGGAAATATGCCCTAGAGGTAATAATAAAGTGGTTATTATTATATTTCCTAGATAATTGTCCATTATTCATGCTACAATTGTATAAACCTGAAACCGTAATACATGTGTGAATATATAGATCACAATGTGTCCCTAGTGAGCCTCTAGTTGGCTAGCTCGTTGATCAATAGATTATCGTGGTTTCCTGATCATGGACATGGGATGTCATTGATAACGGGATCACATCATTGGGGAATGATGTGATGGACAAGACACAATCCTAAGCATAGCACTAGATCGTGTTGTTCGTCTACTAAAGTTGTTTTAATGTCAAGTATCATTTCCTTAGACCATGAGATCGTGCAACTCTCGAATACCGTAGGAGTGCTTTGGGTGTATCAAACGTCACAACATAACTGGGTGATTATAAAGGTGCACTACGGGTATCTCTGAAAGTGTTTGTTGGGTTGTACGAATCGAGACTCGGATTTGTCACTACGTGTGACGGAGAGGTATCTCTGGGCCCACTCGGTAATCCATCATCATATTGAGCTCAGTGTGACTAAGGAGTTATCCACGGTATAATTTGTTACAGAACGAGTAAAGAGACTTGCTGGTAACGAGATTGAACAAGGTATGCGGATACCGACGATCGAATCTCGAGCAAGTATCATATCGGTAGACAAAGGGAATTGTATACGGGATTGATTGAATCCCCGACATCATGGTTCATCCGATGAGATCATCGAGGAACATGTGGGAACCAACATGAATATCCAGACCCCGTTCTTGGTTGTTAACTGGAGAGGTGTCTCGGTCATGTCTACATGTCTCCCAAACCCGTAGGGTCTACACACTTAAGGTTCGATGACGCTAGGATTATTGGGAATTAGTGTACATGGTTACCAAAGGTTGTTCAGAGTCCCAAATGAGATCCCGGATGTCACGAGGAGATCTGAAATGGTTTGGAGGTAAAGATTCATATATAGGAAGTGAGGATTTGGACGCCGGAAGTGTTTTGGGCGTCACCGGTAATGTACCGGGACCATGTTAAGGGTTCCGGGGGTCCACCGGGAGGGGCTACCAGCCCCAAAAGGGTACATGGGCTAAAAGGTGGAAGGGAACCAGCCCAAGGTGCACAAGGGTGGGGAGGGGCAAACCCTAGGTGTTGGAGGGCACCCTTGGGCCCAAAGGCCCACCCTAGGGCACCTCCAACACTGGCCGCCGCCCCTTTGCCCTAAATAGGGCTGCCGCACCCCTTAGGGTGGGAAACCCTAAGGGTGGGCACCTCCTCCATCTCCTCCTATATATAGTGGAGGGTTTTAGCCTTTTGGAGACAAACAATTCATCTCTCCACGGTGCAGCCGTACTCCTCCTCCTCCTCGTCCTCCGTAGTGCGTAGCGAAGCCCTACCGGAGTGCCACGTAGCTCCACCGTCACCATGTCGTCGTGCTGCCGGAGCTCTCCCTCAACCTCTCCTCCCTCCATGCTGGATCAAGGCATTGGAGACGTCAACGGGCTGCACATGTGTTGAACGTGGAGGTACCGTCGTTCGGTGCATAGATCAGAATCCACTGCGATCTGAATCGTTGTGAGTACAACTCCATCAACCGTGTTCTAGCAACACTTCCTCTTAGCGATCTTCAAAGGTATGAAGATGCTCTATAATCTCTCTCATTGCTAGTTTCTCCATAGATAGATCCTTGGGTGGAGTAGGAATTTTTTTGAAATTACTACGATCCCCAACACTTCCGGCTTCAATTCCCTTAGCGTGGAGAAGCATCTCGATGGAGCGGAGACTTTGGGCAGCTCGGGGGGCTAGCAGTGGTCAGTGGTCGCGGCTACGGCAAGCGGCGCTCGCGGTGGCGCTCGGGGCCGGGCGAGAGAGAGAGGAGCAGAGGGAGAGAGATGATGGGGAGAGGGCGAATGTGATCAGCATGTCGGGGTTGTCATGCTGGCGCAGTTTGGAGGGATCGCAACCCCCAGGTGGAAGCAGGAGGTGGCCAGGTAGCGTTGGCGCCAGCCACGCACCTGCGTGTCCTCCTCACACGAGGAGGAAGAAGACCCCCTGCCCCTGGTGGGTTGGGATGGCTTCTCTCCTGTGCCAGGTAAGCTAGGTAGGGTTTCTTCTACCCTTTTCATTTTTTCTATTTTCTTTTTCTTACATTAATTTTGGTCCAAAATAATATGAAACCATTTCTAAAAATCTTGAAAAATATTAAGTGATATAAATGGAATTATCCAATGCCACATATTAAGTTTCAGAATATTTGGACCAATATTTTATATATAGCAAATATAACCCAATGCAAATAATTGTTTGATTAATTCAAAAGCCTAATATAAAACTTTTCCGTGATTCCATAATTATTCGTTTGAATTACCTCATTCGAATACTTATTAGAGTAGCAGGGACATTTTGTTGGTTCACATTGAAGCAATTTTTATATGGTTTATTTGACAAAAAAATTGAATGATGAGGCTTGATGATTCCTCATTTCATAATCAAAAGAAAATAAAAATGCATGCATGAATGCAATCACAACCAAGATTAAAACTAGGGTTGTGACAACAAGGTATAGTGGGTATGCGAGGATCTCCTGGCTTCTTAGGCACTCCATCATCAAAAGAATAATTGGCAACCATAGTAGCAATTTCAATTTCACGTATTTTTCTTTTATTGGTAATAATATGCTTCATATACATAGCATACGGAGGCATTGTCAATATATCAGTCAAGCGAGTGCGCAAAAAGACAGGTCTAATCATTTCAGCAAAGCGCTCAAATTCTTCCTCATCCTTTCCTTTAGAAGGCTTGTGAGGGAAGGGCATGTGGTTATGAAGGCATGGTTGTCTTTCTTTCCCATGCTTTCTAGCAACAAAGTTTATTTTATCATAATGTTTATTCTCAGGATGTGGGTTATCAAGATCCTTAGTATGTTCTATTTCCACATCATTATTATCTTTCTTATTACTATCTGGTGGATCTTCTACATGAACAACATTAGTTTCATTATCATTAGAACTAAGTTCATGTTCACTACCAGATTGTGTCTACGCATGAGAAATAGAAACATCATTAGGATTCTCATCAGATTTCTCAATAGTGGGTTCACTAGGAGCATGCAAAGTCTTATCATTTTTCTTTTTCTTCTTATTGGGACTAGGTGTTTTGTCATTAATTCTCTTGGAATCCTGATCTATCCTTTTAGGGTGACCTTCAGGATAAAAAGGTTCGTGAGTCATTCTACATCCTCTAGTTACTACTCTAATAGCATGATTATTCATATCATTATTCATTTCAGCAAGCAAATCATTTTGTGACTTAGCAACCCGATCTAGTTGGGTGTGAACCATGGAAGCATGTTTACCTAGACCTTTCACATCATTTGCAGTTCTAAACATAAAGTCACTTAAGCAGTCTATCATCATGGCATTGCGTCTTAATAGATCTTTGACATAATTATTGAAGTGTTTTTGTTTAACAACATATTTATCAAATTAATCCATGCACTGACTAGGAGTCTTAGTATAAGGTATATCACTTCCGTTAACGGATCTGAGAGAATTTACCTCTACTACCTCTGTCGGGATGTCAAGTCCATGAATTTCTTTGATAGGTGGTAAATTTTAAATTTCTCTTCCATAGATCTTCTTTGCTTATTGCATATCTTCGGGGCTGAGAAATAGAATACCTCTCTTGTTTTGAATAAGATCCATAGGTGATTCAGGAAGAGTCCAATTATTAGCATTTTGGAATAGGTTATTCAATAATCCTTCAGCTTGTCCAACAGTTCTGTACGTGAAAACACAACCATCACAACAATCTAGGGAATCCCTAGATGCATCGGTTAGCCCATTATAAAAGATATCAAGAATTTCATTTTTGTCAAGAGGATGATCAGGAACAACTCTTAGTAATTGGAGAAACCTCCCCCAAGCTTGAGGGAGATTCTCTTCTTTAATATTCTCAAAGTTAAATATTTCCTGTAAGGCATCTTGTTTCTTATGAGCAGGAAAATATTTTTCAAAAAAGTAGTGAAGCATATCCCGGGGACTACGCATAAAACCAGGAGCCAGAGAAAGGAACCAATCCTTAGCCTTGCCTTATAGAGAGAAAGGAAAAAGCTTACAAATATAATAGTAGCTTATCTTTTCATCATTAGTAAACACAGTAGAAATATCATTCAGCTTCATGAGATGTTCAACAAGAGTTTCATTTTCATAACCATGGAAAGGATCGGACTCCACTACAGGAATCAGTTCAGGGTCCATAGACAATTCATAGTCCTTATCAGTGACAAATATAGGAGAAGTAGCAAATTTAGGATCACATTCCATTTTCTCCATCAAAGATTTTTCTTTTAGTTTGCATAGTAGTTTCTTCAAATCATTCCTATCCTCACAAGAAAGAAAGTTCCTAGCTACTTCCCCATCCATAACGTAACCTTCAGGTACATAATACAATTCATACCTATTAGGAGAGCGAGGTGTAGCAGGTGATTTAAAATCTTCACCAGTTTTAGCATTTTCAAGTTCTCTAGGTTTAGCAAGATGAGAATCAAGTAATTCATTTAGTGGCACAATTTTAGTTTCATAAAATATAGCAATAGTATCATCACTAATTTCAGAAGTAGCATCGTCAAGTTCATGTGACATATTAGGACGAGCAAAAGATGGTGGTGTAACAAGCTGATTCAAAATAGTAGGCGAATCAAAAGGAGAGCTAGATGGCAGTTCATTACCTCCTCTCGTGCGAGAGGGGACGATCTTAGTTCAATAAGTTTTCAGTTTATTCGTAGTACCAATTGGATATACTCAAGTTAACACAATAAATATAACTATTCTCCCCGCCAAAAAAAGTTGTTGATAACCCACAAGTATAGGGGATCACAACAGTCTCACGGTTAGTATTTCACCCTAATTTATTGATTCGACACAAGGGGAGCCAAAGAATATTTATAGGCTTTGAAAGTTGAGTTGTCAATTCAACCGCACCTATGATATCTTTGTGCAACAAAAGACTTAGCAGCACGGCAAATAATAGTAGTAGCGGTAACAGTGATAGCAGCAATTTTGGTAACAGTAGTAACATTAGAAATTGAGTAGCAAGCGTGACAGTAACAACAACAATAGTAACTTAGCAAGATTCAGCATTTGTAAAGCGTAGGCACATGGATCAATGATGAATCTTCTCTCTGACTTTTTTCTCAGAAGTAGGGAATTTATAAGAGTGGAATTAAGGTCGGGAGAGACACATGGGCCCCAAAAGGCATCAGGGTGCGCCCATGGGGGGTGGGCGCGCCTAGTTGCCTTGTGGGCCACACGTAGGCCCCCTCTGATGGTTCTTCGCTCCAAAAATCCTTATTTATTCCAGAAATAATTCACAAAACTTTTCGTTCAATTCCAAGAACTTTTATTTCTGCACAAAAATAACACAAGGTAGTTTTCTTAAAACAGCATAAGTGTGTGTTATTTCATTCAAATCATGCAAATTAGAGTCCAAAACTAAAGCAAAAGTGTTCGGAAAAGTAGATACATTGGAGACATATCAATTGCTAAGGCGCGACGTCCTCGCACTTCTGTAGTCGGATCGTCGAAATCTACTCCACCGAAAACAATAGCCGCCATCTCATCAATAGACGGTACACCTTTGTCTCTATAAAAAGTGCTTTTCAAGTTTACATATCATTTACATTTATGTAGCGGCCAATATGTGGTCCTATCCTCGCAGAAACTTGAAAGTCTCAACAGGGATAGAAGCGCATATCGGAGTCGCTTCACAAGATGAAAATAGTCACAATACATGTAATGAGTATATGAGTATATGGAATTGTCTTACACTCGCCACATGCTGCAACATAAATATCTCAAATACATCCATACATAACAATCATCATACAGAAGAGTAGGATCCGACCATGGATGAAAACAAACGAAAAAGAGACATTGTCCACCCTGCTATCCCAGTGTACAGACCAGGAACCCATCCTATGATCGTCAAGGAAAAAGAAGAAGAAGAACTCCAAATAGAAAAAGCATAACTCTCAAGTAAAGCATCACATTACTTGTACCTGCATCTTTTTTTAGTAATCTATGAGCCACGTGGACTCATTAATATCATTACCGATGGTATCAAGACTAGCAAAGGTTAATGTGTGAGGAATGGTTAAGTGGTGAAGCTCCAGCAAGCACTAAGCATTTAATATCCGGCAAACTTACGAGTACAAGAATAAGAATAGTGATCTACGCATAAACGAACGTGAACTAGTAATGATCAAGAAGTGATTTTGAACACCTACATACGAGTCAATCATAACACCACCATATTCTCTTCTTGGTTCAAACCTCACAAGAAGAGACGATCACAGTTACGCACATGGTTAGTGTATTTTAGTTGAGTTTACTTCAAGTATTCTATAACCGGGTATTATAAAGTTTTCCAAGTTGCCACATAACAATAAACACAGCTTTTCGAAATATTTAACCTTGCAGGGGTGCTCCAACTCATCGATCATAAACTAGCCACAAGTTGTCGTGGAAAACCTCAACCTCGAGATAGCCCAAAGTATCCCCGAAATCCTAGTGCACAAGATATTTATTCGAAGGTAAAACAAATCCAGCAAGACCGCCCGGTGTGCCGACAATCTTGGTAGGAGTCGCACGTACCTCCTTCTGAGGGCACGACCGGATGGGCTAGATGTCATGTTGGCTAATACCCCTACCTAGGGGGCGCCGGACATCGGCCAGTTTGGATCAACACTCATTAGGAGCAGTGATCCTATTTATTGATTAATTATCCATGGGTTAATTACTCCCTATGCAGGTTGATTAGTTATGCAAATATAGTACCGAAGTTGGGTCTTGCCAGAAGAGTTTTAACCAAATAAGAATTATAAGGGGGTCCCCATAACAACCTCGAGCATGTTAGGAGCACTCAATATGGAACATAACACTAGTAATTGGAACTAGAGAGGCAAAGGTGTAAGAAACCACCAAGCAAAAGGCCAAGCCATCCACCTTTCATTAAGTATATAGATGCATTAATTAAATAGCAAGAATAATGTTATATCCCAAAGATATACATGTTATCACATGGCACAACCTGCACCTTCAACCAGCAACGCTATAAGAAGGGATGAGGAAGCAGTAACATAGCCAAACAATGGTTTGCTGGGATGGTGATGGTTAGTGGCTTATCATGGCATTTTGGAACTCTTGACAAACAAGTGGTAGGAAGTGAGATAGAGCAATAGAAACCAAACAAATAGCATAGCAATATTGGAAATGGTATCCAGGGTAATCATCATCTTGCTTGAGATCCCGCTTGGAAGACGAACGAATCCGTGAAGAAGACGAACCAACGTAGTTGAACAAATCCTCACACTCCAAAACACTATCGGAAATCTAGTGAGAAGAAGTAATTCCAGAAACAAACAAATGACACAATAAACACCACAACATATTAATGACATGATGCACAATAAAATATGATGCATATTCATTTAAGTATGCATGACATGGTAAAGCACAACATCAAATGCTACACACTAAGTGAAGCTCAATATGCAATGAGTTGCGTATTGACGAAACTCCACATTCGAATTATTTAGTTCGCTCTTTTTTATGTACTCAACAATTTTAAATGTTCTTTATCATGGTAGAAGGTGAAGCATCATTAAACTAGACTATCTAGGCATTTTAGATGAGACGGAAACAACATATAGTATGTCAGAAATGACGCCATATGTAATTTTAGAAATTGCTACAGATCTATCTAACCATATTTTAATATTTATTAAACAGGAAAAAAAGAACACCATGTTACTCTACATGGTTTTTTGAACAAGTTGCATATATAGATCATTTAATTCAGAGCTACGATTATTTAGATATGAATTACATCGTTTTAATATGGCATTAGGCAATTTTTAATGCAAACATCATTTTAACATGGATGCGGATGACATATTTAAGTAATATGAAATTTATGAAAATATTAGCATGAATTATGTATGAAGCATTTGTCGCCATGGCGGAAAGAAGGGGTGGCACGACGACGAGAACAGAACCGGTGCCACGACAATGTTCCCGTGATATGACAACTCCTTGAGATGTCGGTGCAAAAGAACAAGTGTGGGTGTGCGGAACATGCAAGATATGATGGTGTGGTCTCGTTTCCGGGTTCCCACGTGTCGGTGGCATTGGTCGAGGTGGGTGCTACTAAAAATTCTACACGGTGCAAACACAAACATCTCATGCAAACACCACATGTCCATTTGTCCATGGGCGATCATCTCGGGGTTTTACCTTTGAATCGTCCTATTTTTGGGGTGGACGGAGTTGGAGTGATTTAGAGGGAAGTCGACATTCACGGACGGTTGTAGTGGAAGTAGTGGTACATGAGGACGGTAGTTGTTCACTGTACGGTCTTTGACAACGGCAGTGGTACAAGCGATCTTGTCGGATCCATGGCGACGGTAGAGATACCTTTGTCAAAGTGGAACTTGACGAATCTGAACTCATGAGGTGATATTAGATGTACACATTTCATAGATGAACTTGATGGGCCGTCGGTGCAATGGAACTTGGGGGTCTTCGGACTCCATCGGTCATTGAGGTACTTGACGGTTTCAGTCTTGGCGATTCCGTAGATGTCTCTAGAGGTACGCGGTCGTTCTAGCACTTGGCAAAAATTCCATAAGAAGGTTGTTGGACTTGGTCTGGAGGTTGTAAACGTTAGGGTTTGGGAAACTGCTCGACACCCAATACGGGTGTGGGTATCTCATATATATATAGGGGTACACAAAGTTACAAATACAAGATACATGGTATACACAGAAGCTATATATAAACATTGTCTAACACCCTCCCTCATTCTTAACTATGGCCTGAAGTACAAAGCAAGTTAAGATTGCACCTACAACTTTCAAACTGAGGTTGTGAAAGTGGCTTCGTGAAGATGTCAGCAAGTTGATCTTTGGAGGAGATGAACTTCATATGAATAAGCTTCTGTGCAACATGTTCCCTCACAAAATGATAGTCAACTTCGATGTGCTTGGTACAAGCTGGATTAGATGAAAGATATTTCGCACCAATATTATCACACTAAAGAACTAGTGGCTGGCCTTGAGAGACTACCAACTCTCTCAACAGAAACTATACCCAAATGAGCTCAGCCGTGGCATTGGCAACCGCCTTGTACTCTGCTTCAGTGCTACTCCGAGAGATTGTGGCTTCCTTGCGCGCACTCCAGACGATCAAGTGACAACCAAAGAAGACAACATATTCCCCCGTTGATCGCCGGTCATCCAGGCTCCCATCCCAATCTGCAACAGAAAACGCAGAGAGAGCACTCGAGGAGGTAGACCGAAGATGCAAGCCATAGGAGACAGTATGAGAGATATAACGCACTATACGCTTCACAACTGACCAGTGCAAAGTCCGAGTAGCATGAAGATACTCGCACACACGATTAACCGCATAGGAGATATCCGGCCCTGCGATAGTCAAATACTACAAACCACCAAAAACATTGTGGTACTGTGTAGCATCACCAGAAGGAAGCAAAGCACCATCCAAGGCTGATAACCGATCTGCCGCAGACATAGGGGTGGTAGCATGCTTGCAATGCAACATACCAGCGCGTCGCAACAAGTCCAAGGAATACTTATGCTGAGTGAGAGTCAGGCCAGCAGGGGACCATGAAACCTCGAGACCGAGGAAGTAATGGAGAGCACCCAGATCCTTGATAGAAAAATGACCACCCAGAGTAGACAGCAGATGATCAGCGCCAACCACTGAGGAGCTGATAAGAATAATGTCATCAACATAGACCAGCAGATACATAGTAACCTCAGGACGATGCAACACAAACAAAGACGTGTCAGCAGTGGATGGAATAAAGCCAAGATGGCGGAGAACCGAGCCAAGTCGTGCATGCCATGCACGTGTAGCATGTTTAAGTCCATAAAGTGCCTTAACAAGACAACACAGATGATGTGGACGAGCAGGATCAACAAAACCTGGAGTTTTCCGCATGTACACCTCTTTCTCCAAGACCCCATGAAGGAAAGTGTTCTAAACATCAAGCTGATGCAGAGACCACCCTTTGGAATAGCCAAGGACAGAAGCAGATGAATAGTGGTAGATTTTTACAAGTGGACTGAATGTATCCTCGTAATCAAGACCGTAACTTTGCTTGAATCCTTTCGCCACAAGTCGTGCCTTGTAGCACTTGATGGACCCATCCACATGCTTCTTGACCTTGAACACCCACTTGGAGTCAATAATGTTAACACTAGACACAGGAGGAACAAGGCGCCAATTATCATTCCTATGAAGAGCCTGAAACTCCTGCTCCATGGCAGAATGCTAGTGACGAATCCGAAGAGCCTCTTGAAAATGTCGAGACTCGGCACTGGGATCAGCAATTGTCTGCGCCACACATGCCGCAATCCACGCAACCGTGCCATCAGTGCACTCTTTCGGGCGAAAAATACCGCTATGACTGCGTGTATGAGCACGCAGAGCAGTGGTAGGTGGCAGAGGTGGTGTCGGAGACGCAGTCGAAGAGGATGGTGATGACGATGCAGACAAATCACCGCTCTCGGAGACCACATGCAGCGGCAACGCAGGGGTTGATTTAGTGACAGCCGAGCCAGGCGAGCGGGGCGACACCATGCCAGGCGTGCAACCTGTTGAGGGCGACCCGCCTAGGACTTGAAGCGGCACGAGCGGACTCAGCCAGCTCTAACGCCAGGCCAGGGCACAACCCGCACGGAGCAAAGGCCATGCCAGCCGACTCAGACGGCTCGAGTGCCAAGGTTGTGCGCGGCCCGCACGGAGATGAGACAACAACAGTTGGCTGGGCCTGTGCTAGCAGCGGGTCAGCCGACAAGGGGCCAGGGGGCGAAGGGGTGTTGCTGCATGTGCAATGCACTAGAGGAATGCCCGTGTACACCCACCATCACGCCCCCGACTGACTAGGGGAGACGAATCATCCAGAAGCTCAATACGTGCTCCTCACCCAGTACGTGCACCATGGTTAGGTAGCAATGAGGAAGTATATGCAGCATCTACAAATTGAACAGGAAAAGGTAAAGTGGAGTTCTCACGTGTAGTGGGAGTGGTGGAGGTGGCCGTAAGTGCAGAAAAAGAAAAACATTCTCGTCAAACACAACATCACGAGATATGTACACGCGGTTAGAGGTAACATGAAGACATATGTACCCTTTATGAAGAGAACTATAACCAAGAAACCCACACTGTTTAGACCGAAACTCCAACTTGCGTTGGTTATATGGACGAAGATGAGGCCAACACGCACACCCAAAAAACTTTGAGGAATGTATAATCATGAGTTACATTCAGCAAGAGTTCAAGTGGTGTTTTCATCTGACGGAGTCATGTAGAATGTGGTAGAAAATGCATCACTCCAAAACCGGAAAGGAACGGAGGCATAGGCAAGCAAAGCAAGACCAGTCTCAACATTATGGCGATGCTTACGCTCAGCTACACCGTTCTGCTAATGTGTATGAGGACAAGACACATGATGTGTGATTCCAAGCTTATTAAAGAATGCACTGAGGTTGTGATACTCACCCCCCCCCAATCTGATTGCACATGAACGATTTTGTGATTGAGTGGACGCTCAACATGCGCTTGGAATTGCAAGAAAACATTGGACACATCAGATTTGTGTTTAAGAATATAAAGAAAAGTGAACCGATTGTAAGCATCAATAAAACTGACATAGTAATTATGACCACTCACAGAAGTTTGAGCATGGCCTCATACATCCGAAAACACAAGTTCAAGTGGTTTATGGACTACATGACTCGACTCAGAAAAAGGAAACTAATGACTCTTGCCTTGCTGACAGGCATCACAAACTGCATCAACATGTTTATTGGACACAACTGGAAGCTCATGACGATGAAGTACATGGCGAACGATGGGAGTGGCAGGATGACCAAGGCACGCATGCCAATGCGATGGAGACACACGAACATCACTAAAGGCACTAGGAGCTGGTGGCACATCAAGCGCATAAAGACCATTATTGCGCAGTCGACCTCTAAGAAGAACGTCCCTCGTGTCCCGATCCTTAAAAAATGAAAAGGATGAAATTCAACAATACCATTATTATCACGAGTAAGTTTAGGAACTGAAAGCAAACTACATGAAAAAGAGGGAACACGAAGGACATGAAGAAGACGTAATTGAGTGAATCGATGTGTAAGAAGTGATGCCTGACCAATACATGGGATGTGCATACCTTCCCCATTAGCGGTGCGAACCTGATCGTGCCCACGGTATGGCTCATGTGTAAAGAGTTTGCCCATCTCACTTGTCAGGTGATTGGTAGCTCTCGTATCCATGTACCAAGACACATCAACTGGATAAGAAGGGGTATGCCCCAGCTCATGACTCGCTAGGGCAGTCTGCTTCTCATTACCCTTGCCATTGTTCCCGAGTCCCAAGAAATCCTGCTTGAAGCGACGATGGCAACGGGAGGCAAGGTGAGCATCAAGCCCACATAGCTGGCAGGGGAGCTGAGTACCACATGAAGGGCAACAGCCACGGACTCGACCTCCTGTTGAGGTAGTGGTGTTCCGCGAATTAGGCGCGGTCGGCGAAGGCTTGCCACCAGTTGGTGGCTTGGAGGGCTTGCCATACATCTCACGTGGCTGGATGGGAGTGTCACGACCATTGATATTCTCTGCCAAGTTATCATAGTCGTCGCTCAGTCCGTTGAACACATAGGAACTGAACTGTTCCGGACCAAGCGCCTTGCCAATGGAGGCAAGTGTGTCAGCCATACCCGTCACTTTGTTGAAGTAGTCTATGACGGTGAGATCCTGAAGCTTCACCTCCCCAAGTGCAATGCAAATGGCATGAGCCCGCGCCTGAGACTCTGAGGCAAAACTAGTGTGAAGAGCCATCCACGCGTCCCGAGACATAGCGGCGAAGATGACCAACGACGAGACTCCCTTCGTGAGAGAGGACTGGATAGAAGATAGGATGGCTTGATCTTGAGCCACCCATGCATGATGCCCCGGATGATATGGAGGAGGGCACGACAGAGTACCATCAACAAAACCCTCCAACAAACCCTCCATAGTTATCAGTCCTGAGCTTCACCGAGATGAGGTGCGTGAAGTAGAACGGTGCAGCAGCGGCGACATGATCCGGAAGATGTTGCGTGTAGTAGCCCTGATGTGGACCACCACCAGGCACCGGCGAGATATGAATGAGCTCAATTGAAGGAGATGCAGCCGACAGACGATACGGCGTTTGGGAAGCACCATACGGTGACATGATCTGAGGAGCCGACTGGTACCTGCCGTAGATCGGAGACGCAGTACTGTAGGGCACCGCAACAGCCGTACGTACAACGTAGGACTCGGGAGGCGCACTGTGTGGAACCGCGGGCAACTCGTTGTACGCAGCCAGAGGATATGCAACCGGGGGCAGCGCGCCTTACACGGCCAGAGGATACGCAGTGATATGTCCATTTTGCATCATGCTTTCATGTTGATATTTATCGCTTTATGGACTGTTATTATACTTTGTGGAACCATACTTATGCCTTTTCTCTCTTATTTTGCAAGGTTTATTTGAAGAGGGAGAATACCGGCAGCTCGAATTCTGGACTGGAAAAGGAGCAAGTCTGAGTCCTCTATTCTGCGCAACTCCAAATTGCCGTGCAAATCAACGTGGAATTTTTTGGGAATATATAAAAAATACTGGGCAGAAGAAGTGTCAAGGGGAGCTGCCAGGGGGCGACAAGCCTGGTTGCCGCGGCCTACCCCCCTGGCCGCGGCAACAGGGCTTGTGGGCACCCTGGTGGCCCACTCCCCACCTGTTTTGCTATATGAAGGGTTTCATCCAAGAAAAAATCAGGGTGGAGCTTTTTTGTGGATTATCCGCCGCCACGAGGAGGAACTCGAGCAGAACCAATCTAGAGCTCCGGCAGGACGATCCTACCGGGGAAACTTCCCTCCCGGAGGGGGAAATCATCGCCATCGTCATCACCAACTTTCCTCTCGTCGGAGGGGAGTCATCTCCATCAACATCTTCATCAGCACCATCTCCTCTCCAAACTCTAGTTCATCTCTTGTAACCAATCTCCATCTCGCGACTCCAATTGGTACTTGTAAGGTTGCTAGTAGTGTTGATTACTCTTTGTAGTTGATGCTAGTTGGATTACTTGGTGGAAGATTTTATGTTCAGATCCTTGATGCTACTCATTACACCTCTGATCATGATTATGATTATGCTTTGTGAGTAGTTACTTTTGTTCCTGAGGACATGGGATAAGTCATGTTGATAATAGTCATGTGAATTTGGTATTCGTTCGGTATTTCGATATGTTGTATGTTGTCTTTTCCTCTAGTGGTCTTATGTGAACGTCGACTACATAACACTTCACCATATTTGGGCCTAGAGGAAGGCATTGGGGAGTAGTAAATATATGATGGTTTGCTAGAGTGATAGAAGCTTAAACCCCAGTCTATGCGTTGCTTCGTAAGGGGCTGATTTGGATCCACTAGTTTAATGCTATGGTTAGACATTGTCTTAATTCTTCTTTCGTAGTTGCGGATGCTTGCGGGAGGGGTTAATCATAAGTGGGATGCTTGTCCAAGTAAGGGCAGTACCCAAGCGCTGGTCCACCCACATATCAAACTATCAAAGTAACGAACGCGAATCATATGAACATGATGAAACTAGCATGACAGAAATTCTCGTGTGTCCTCGGGAGCGTTTTTCCTCTTATAAGACTTTGTTCAGGCTTGTCCCTTGCTACAAAAGGGATTGGGCCACTTTGCTGCACTGTTGCTACTACTTGTTACTTGTTACTTTTCACCTGCTACGTTTCACCTCACTACACCATCACTTGTTACCACTACTTTCAGTGCTTGCAGTTATTACCTTGCTGAAAACCGTTTATCAGAGCCTTCTGCTCCTCGTTGGGTTCGACACTCTTACTTATCTAAAGGACTATTATTGATCCCCTATACTTGTGGGTCATCAAGACTCTTTTCTGGCGCCGTTATCGGGGAGTGAAGCGCCTTTGGTAAGTGGAATTTGGTAAGGAAACATTTATATACTGTGCTGAAATTTATTGTCACTTGTCACTATGGAAACTATTCCTTTGAGGAATTTGTTCGGGGTATCTTCACCATGAACGGAAGCACGAGGGGTTTCTCCTCAACCTGAGGTACCTACTGAAAATATCTTTTATGAAATTCCTTCGGGTATGCTTGAGAAACTGCTGGCTAATCCTTTTACAGGAGATGGATCATCACATCCAGACTTGCATCTAATCTATGTAGTTGAAGTTTGTGGTTTATTTAAGCTTGCAGGTTTGCCCGAGGATGAGGTAAAGAAGAAAGTCTTTCCTTTATCTTTGAAGGATAAGGCGTTGACATGGTATAGGCTGTGTGATGATACTGGATCATGGGACTACAATCGGTTGAAATTGGAATTTCATCAAAAGTTTTATCCTATGCATTTAGTACATCGTGATCGAAATTATATTTATAACTTTTTGCCTCGTGACAGGGAAAGCATAGCTCAAGCTTGGGGGAGGCTTAAATCAATGTTATATTCATGCCCCAATCATGAGCTCTCGAGAGAAGTTATCGCTCAAAACTTTTATGCTCGGCTTTCTCATGAAGATCGTACCATGCTTGACACTTCTTGTACCGGTTCTTTTATGAAGAAGGATATTGACCACAAGTGGAATTTATTGGAAAGAATCAAATGTAACTCTGAAGATTGGGAGCTTGAAGAAGGTAAGGAGTCAGGTATGAATTTCCAGTTTGATTGCGTTAAATCTTTTGTTGAAACAAGCACCTCTAGATATTTTAGCGCTAAGTATGGACTTGACTCTGAGATAGTAGCTTCTCTATGTGAATCTTTTGCTGCTCATGTTGATCTTCCTAAAGAGAAGTGGTTTAAGTATCATCCTCCTGTAGAAGTCAACATAGTTAAACCCAATCTAGTTGAAGAGAAAGTCATTGCCTTTAGTGATCCTATTGTTCCTTGTGCCTACGCTGAGAAACCACCTTACCCTCCTAGGAAAAAGGATTATTCTAAAGCTCCAACTGTGATACGTAGGGGTTACATTAGACCACTTGAACCCCCTGAGGAAATTAGAGTTGAACCTAGTGTTACTATTATCAAAGATCTCTTAGCCGAAGACATAGACGGGCATGTTATCAAATTCTGTGAGGACTATGCTAGAATTGCTAAACCTCACGCGAAAGACAAATACGGACATGTAGTTGGCCTGCCCGTTGTTTCTGTCAAGATAGGAGATCACTGTTATCATGGTTTATGTGATATGAGTGCTAGTGTTAGTGCAATACCCCGGTCCCTATATGATGAAATCAAAGATGAGATTGCACCTGTTGAGTTAGAACCCATTGATGTCCCTATTACGCTAGCTAATAGAG
The DNA here is from genome assembly GCF_904849725.1 of Hordeum vulgare subsp. vulgare. Classification (NCBI taxonomy): domain Eukaryota; kingdom Viridiplantae; phylum Streptophyta; class Magnoliopsida; order Poales; family Poaceae; genus Hordeum; species Hordeum vulgare. The sequence goes on along the minus strand of NC_058520.1, from coordinate 291,210,730 downwards.
ACACTATCTACCCTCTGGGAATTGTGAGAGACGTAGAAGTCCTGGGTGGTAAGATGAAGTATCCTACTGATTTCCTCGTCCTTGCTACTGCACAAGATAGCTTTTGTCCCATCATATTTGGTAGACCCTTCCTCAACACTTTCAATGCTCATATTGATTGCATTAAACAGACTGTCACTGTTAGTTTCGAGGGTGTGTCTCATGAATTTAACTTCTCCAAGTTTGGAAGACAACCCCATGAAAAAGAGTCATCTGGTAGGGATGAAATCATTGCTCTTGCCTCTATTGCCATACCTCCTACGGATCCTTTAGAGCAATATCTTCTTGAGCGTGAAAATGATATGCATATGGATGAAAGAGATGAGATAGATAAAATTGTTTTAGAACAATATCCTATTCTCAAGAATAATCTGCCTGTTGAATTGCTTGGGGATCCTCCCCCACCAAAGGGTGATCCTCTGTTCGAGCTAAAACAGTTACCAAATACTCTTAAGTATGCCTATCTTGATGAGAAGGATATATATCCTGTTATTATTAGTGCTCACCTCTCGAATCACGAAGAGAAGAAGAAGTTATTAAAAACTTTGAGGAAGCACCGTGCTGCTATTGGATATACTCTTGATGATCTTAAGGGTATTAGTCCCACTCTATGTCAGCACAAGATTAAAACTGATCCTGATTCTAAGCCAGTTGCTGATCATCAACGGAGATTAAATCCGAGGATGAAAGAGGTCGTGAGAAAAGAAATATTAAAGCTTCTGGAACCAAGAATCATTTATCATGTTGCTCATAGTGATTGGGTAAGTCCAGTACATTGCGTACCTAAGAAGGGAGGTATCACCGTCGTCCCTAATGATAAGAATGAACTAATCCAACAGAGGATTATTACTGGCTATAGGATGGTGATAGACTTCCGAAAACAGAACAAGGCAACCAGGAAAGTCCATTATCCTTTAACGTTTATCGACCAAATGCTAGAAAGGCTATCTAAACACACACACTTCTGCTTTCTAGACGGTTATTTAGGTTTCTCGCAAATACCTGTTCCACAACCTCAACAGTAGAAAACCACTTTCACCTACCCCTTCGGTACCTTTGCTTATAGACGTATGCCTTTTGGCTTGTGCAATGCACCTGCCACCTTTCAAAGATGTATGATGGCTATATTCTCTGACTTTTGTGAAAATATTGTTGAGGTTTTCATGGATGATTTCTCTGTTTACGGTTCTTCCTTTGATGATTGCCTCAGCAACCTTGATCGAGTCTTACAGAGATGCAAAGATACCAACCTCGTCTTGAGCTGGGAGAAGTGCCAATTCATGGTTAATGAAGGCATCATCTTAGGACACAAAATTTCTGAGAAAGGCATTGAAGTTGATAAGGCTAAGGTTGATGCAATTGAGAAAATGCCTTGCCCCACAGATATCAGAGGTATACGAAGTTTCCTAGGTCATGCTGGTTTCTATAGAAGGTTTATTAAAGACTTCTCTAAGATTTTTAGGCCTCTTACCAACCTCTTGTAGAAGGATGTTCCTTTTGTTTTTGATGAGGATTGTGAGGAAGCTTTCGAAATACTTAAGAAGGACTTGATAACCGCACCTATTGTTCAACCACCTGATTGGAGCTTGCCCTTTGAAATCATGTGCGATGCTAGTGATTATGCTGTTGGTGCTGTTCTAGGACAAAGAGTTGACAAGAAGTTGAATGGCATTCACTACGGTAGTAAAACTCTAGACAGTGCCCAAAGAAACTATGCCACTACGGAGAAGGAGTTTTTAGCAGTCGTGTTTGCATGTGAAAAGTTCAGATATTATATAGTTGACTCCAAAGTCACTATTCACTCTAATCATGCTGCTATTAAGTACCTTATGGAGAAGAAGGGCGCTAAGCCTAGGCTAATAAGATGGGTTCTCCTGCTATAGGAATTTGATTTGCACGTTGTTGACCGAAAGGGTGCTGATAACCCTATAGTAGATAACTTGTCTAGGCTAGAGAATGTCCTTGATGTCCCACGACCTATTGATGACAGCTTTCCTGATGAGCAATTGAATGTCATCTACACTTCACATAGTGCACCGTGGTATGCTGATTACGCAAACTATATCATAGCCAAATACATACCACCCAGTTTCACCTACCAGCAAAAGAAGAAATTCTTCTTTGATTTGAGACACTACTTCTGGGATGATCCTCACCTTTATAAGAAAGGAGTAGATGGTGTTATTAGATGTTCTGTGCCTGAACATGAACAGGGACAGATCCTGTAGAAGTGTCATTCCGAAGCCTACGGAGGACACCATGCTGGAGACAGAACTGCTCATAAGGTATTGCAATCAGGTTTCTATTGGCCCACTCTCTTCAAGGATGCCCATGAGTTTGCCTTGTCCTGTGACGAATGCCAAAGAATAGGGAACATCAGTAAGCGTCAGGAAATGCCTATGAACTATTCACTTGTCATTGAACCATTTGATGTCTGGGGCTTTGATTATATGGGACCTTTCCCGAGTTCCAATCGGTATACTCAGATCTTAGTTGTTGTGGATTATTTCACTAAGTGGGTAGAAGCTATCCCCACTAGAAATTCTGATCACCACACCTCTGTTAAGATGCTTAAAGAAGTCATTTTCCCAAGATTTGGAGTCCCTAGATATCTTATGACTGATGGCGGTTCACACTTCATTCATGGTGTTTTCCGCAAGATGCTCGCTAAATATGATGTTAACCATAGAGTTGCATCTCCTTATCATCCTCAGTCTAGTGGTCAAGTGGAGTTGAGTAATAGGGAGATCAAATTGATCTTACAAAAGACTATCAATAGATCTCGAAAGAATTGGTCTAGCAAACTTGACGATGCACTATGGGCTTATAGGACTGCTTATAAGAATCCCATGGGCATGTCGCCATATAAAATGGTTTACGGTAAGGCATGTCATTTACCTCTTGAGCTGGAACACAAAGCTTATTGGGCAATCAAAGAGCTCAACTTCGATTTCAAACTTGCCGGTCAGAAGCGGTTGTTTGATATCAGCTCATTAGATGAATGGAGGGCCCAGGCATATGAGAATGCCAAGTTGTTCAAGGAAAAGGTGAAGAGATGGCATGATAAAAGAATACAAAAACGAGAGTTCAATGTAGGTGATTATGTCCTACTATACAATTCTCACTTAAGATTCTTCGCAGGCAAACTTCTCTCTAAATGGGAAGGTCCCTACGTGGTTGAGGAAGTATATCGTTCCGGTGCCATCAAAATCAATAACACGGAAGGTAATTTGCCTAGAGTGGTAAATGGGCAAAGAATCAAGCATTACATCTTTGGTACTCCCATAAATGTTGAGACCAATATCATTAATATCATAACTCCAGAGGAGTACATAAGGGATGTTTATCACCCTGTTTCAGACCCTGAAAACGAAGAGGTATGTGTTTCGGTAAGTAATTGGACTCCGAAACTTTTCCAATAGGAAATTTTCTCCGTTTTGGAATTTATGGAAAATTAGAAAAATAAAAAGCAGTTCGGAGAGCGCACGAGGCGGCCACAAGCTTGGTTGCCGCGGCCTCCCCCCTGGCCACGGCAACAGGGCTTGTGGGCACCTCGTGTGCCTCCCGGACTCCATTTTCTTGCGGAGCACTCCTTCTGGTCCAGAAAAAATCATTATATATACGCCTGAGGGTTTTGACCTCCGTATCGCGCCGTTTTCCTCTGTTTTCGTTTCGAGTCTGTTTCTGTTAGAGATCTAGATCGTCATGACTTCCCCAAAAGTTCCTAAGGACAAGATCTTCGAGAAGGTCATCAATCCCTACCTCACGGAAGTATTGCAGCACCCCCAATCTATCAAGATGAGCGAGGGGTTGTTGCACATCCGTGATGTTGAGGGGCCTAAGAAGACCGGAAGCGTGGAGACGAGGCTCGAAGCAATGGAGCAGCAAGTCTTCAAGTGCCAAGGGATGCAGGAGCGTGGAATCAACGCCAACCACATGATGAACACGGAGTTCACCAACAATCACAAGATGGATGCCATTAACATTGGGAAGCACCTCTCCAGGCTCTATGACGGGTTGATCAACTCCAGGGCCAGATCTATGACCTGCAGAACCAAAACTGTGAGTATGAGTATAGATTTAAATCAATACGGTTGGCTGCAGATTTGAGGATTCCGGCGACTCGTTCATCCTGCCATGATGGAGCACCTATGCCTTGGAAGACGAAGGATCAAACTCATGTTGCAATTTCACCACCATCACCACCAAAGGAAGACAACTAAGCATTGGTATGGGCAACTCCCTTGGCTTTTTCCAAGCTTGGGGGAGTTGCCCTGGTATCGTATCACCTTTATATCTTTTGCTTTTACCTTTATTTTAGTTCTTTCCTTTTCAGTTTTTATTTCTTCTCTTAGTGGAATAAGTCTTTAGTGTTTAGTTTGTGTGGGGATCCCGACTAGTAAGTCGAGATCGCCGTGCCGAGTGATCCCAAGGATCAATGCTCACTGAACACCGATACTGAATAATAGAGTCTTACATCAAAATACTGAATATTACATCAAATGACGGAAGGGTCAGGTTTACAAATAGGGCCTAAGGCCAATTAAAACGGGTACGACGGGTAGCGGAAACTAATAAGGGCTAAGCGGGTGCCCATGCCATCAAGCCTACACCGAAACGCATTCTGACTTGGAAGCGTCCTAGATCGCAGGTCCGTCTCCGAAGACGTACTCATCGCCAAACTCCAGTCCTTCCATGTCTGGCCAATAATATAACCAGTGCCAAGCCACTGAGTACTTTGAATGTACTCGCAAACAGCCCATGATATGAAGAATGAAAGTGAAGTACAACAATAACATGCAGCTTTGTTGAAATGCAACTAGGTGGGATGATCATGTATATGTTTCAAGATAAAGATTTACTCTTGAAGAACAGGTTACAGATGCCATCGCATCTGTCAAGGGCTGAACACCCCGGGTTCACCCTATGTGCCAAGTCACCGAACTTGGTCATATCGTTTCATCTAGTAACACCAGCTACCACACATACACACATGCTCACACTTGGTTTATGTGGAAACGCTGGACGTAGTTTAAGCAGGATTACACAACTGTCCTTGACAGTGGACATGGCTATTCGAATAGTTTGACACTCTGCAGAGGTTGCGTGCTGTACCCATGAGAACCGGGAAACTTCCGTGTCATCCACGACTCGCGGTATATCACATATACCCGAGGTAAGTACCCGATCATTATCTTTCCCTTGAAGGTGCTAAACAAGGAGGTCCACTCGATTGGTACCCAGCCCACATGTTGTAAGTCTTACGAGCACCGACTCTGGACAGTATCAATCATGCGGGAACCAACGGTGTGCCTCGAACTCATAAAAATGGCATAGTCGCCCTTCCTGGCACGACCCCATCACGGGAGTGACGACAATCACTCCTGCCACTAGTAATGTGGCTCCTTCCTAGCACCGACCAGAGTAATCAACAAAGCCCCGTCCCATAAAGGGGTAACGTGGTCTCACAGGTGAGGTTGGGACGGTCGACACATCATAAATCTAATCCCATTTCCGAAACCATACTCAAACAAAACATCGATGCACCACTTCACCAAAAGCGGCCGCCCATCTCATCATCACCCTTGGGCATTAGTGGCACCCGACGGGGTTTTTCATAAACCTTTGATCTAACTCATCATCATGCTCATGCAATGGTTCTCTAACTCTACTAGTCAACATGATAGTAGCATGATCCTTATAGATGGTAGGATCAAGCTCATCATGCTTGTGCTCCGAGGAGCCATATGTATAACATCACCATCATGGAAGTGCTTCGAAGAAGCCTTCGATACCGTCACACCAATGATGAACCAACACTATGATCACATGCAACGGAAAAGTACTTGCTATTCTAGCATGCATCAATTCATATGCTAAAGTCATGGTTAAAGGGCCGCTTGCCTTAGTCAGTTAGGTATCCGGGGTCTTCGAGGTTTTCCGCTCCGAATCCTTCGGCACTCGGTAATTCTATCGCCGAGAATAGAATAAATAAGAAATAGCTCACACAAAAACAGATCACAAATCACTTTTAAAAATGTTGCAAAACTTGGTTAAATTCAGGGTGTTAATTTGAAAAATATCTTCTCTTAGTTTTTACTAGCTAAGAATTTTTAATAATTACTAAACAGGGGCAAACTATTGCCTTTAATGCCTTTATATTATTATGAAACAGATTATATTTTTGAAAAATGTCAACAATGGCAGAATCAAATACTACTCATTTTTAGAAAAATATCAGTGGAAGAATTATATTTTTCCACTACGTAGTTATTTTTACAAAAATCATTTGTCTCTGTTTTAAAAATAAAAGAAAAAGGCCAAAGCCTGGCCTGGGAAGCACGCCGGCCCAGCCAGCAAGCAGGCTGCCAAACGCGCGCGCGCGCCAGGTTTGAACCTGACGTGCGGGCCCCTGGGGTCAGCGGTTGTGGCTGCACGCGGGGGCTGCTCCAGGACGCCGACAGGTGGAGCCCACCTGTCGAGTTCTTCCCCTACCTCCGGCCAGGGTGGAGGAGATGAACTCCGGCGAGGCTACCATCATCCTTGGGCCTAGCTAAGGGAAGGAATGGGTTCAACGTGCCTCCACCTACCTGCAGGTGGTTGGTACAGCGCCGGAGAGGCTCGGAGTCGCCGGCGACAAGGTGGCAGTGGCGGAGGGGTATCGGGACGTGGTTGAACTGGTAGCTAGGGGCACGGAATCGCTCGGGGCAGTTGGGGGAAAGGTTCCTGGTGTCGAGGGGAGTGCTCTGGTGGGTCGAGTGTCGCAGGAGCCGGCTTGTAGCCGGAGATCGACCGGAGCTTCGAGGCGGAGGGGCCTCGGTCGATCTCGAGCACCGGGGCTCTGCGAGCTCGATTGGGTGGCTAGGGAGGACCTAATGGTCGTGCAGAGGCTGCTGGAGGGGTGCTGAGGCGCCGGGCAGGCCTATTTATAGGCTCGCGACGGTGAGCCGACTCGATGCACCGGTGACTCACCGTGGCACGCGTGCGTGCACAGTGAGGAGCTGGCTGCGAAACCACGGTCTCCGGACGTGGTTTGGGACGCTCTGAAGCATCGGCCGCAGAGGGAGAAGGCGTGGGGTCGAGCTGCAGCGTGTGTGCGTGCTTGGTCGAGTCGGGTGCACTCGTGCATGCGTCGCCCGAGCTCTAGCGTGGGAGAGGAGGGTCCCTGGCGGCTGCTTTACACAGAGGGGGTGGTCGGGGGAGGTCTTGGACACTTCGGGGGAGGTTGGAACCGGCCGGGAGCGTCGTCCCCTTCTCGGTGGCTCCCTGTAGCGCGTCCAGAGCGTAGTTTTTGCATGCCAAGGCATGCTGGCGTGCTCTGGGGCACTTTAGACGTGTCCCTCATGTCTTGGGTGCTGCTAGGAGTGTTTCTAGCCGTTCTATGCTAGTGAGAGCACTGGCTGGTCAAGGGGGACAGGTTTCACTAGTGCTGTCAGCCCTGATCTGTGGCACAAATTGAGGTTCTTGTCACTTGTGCTTTCAACTAGGAAGGTGCCAGTTGACTGGGTGTTTAGGTTGATCTGAGGCACTAATACACCAAGTTTGAGGCTTTGCCATTGGGTAAAACAGTGTCTAGGTGGGTGTTTACCTTCTTGTCACAAGGTATTCGAAAGTGGTTAGGGGTGCTTCCACTCCACCACTGGAACTGCAACTTAACAGGTTTGGTCTTGGGGTTAAAGTAGGGGTTTTCACCAATTTTGAGCTCCATTGAACAAGTTTAGCTTTGTAAACTTGAAAATGCATCAAAGTGGCCAGATTTGTCCCCTCCAAAGGGAGTGTGACTAAACAGAGTCTTCCAAATCTCATTTTTGGTGTGGAGTCCTCATTTGAGGTGCCAAACACCCCTGCACAGTTTCAGCCCCATTGGACAAACTTTGCTATGTAGAGTTGTTCCAACTCTATTCTGGACAGAGAGGGTTTTAGGCTCATTTGGTGACCTTCCCCAGCTTGGATCAAGGTGAGATTTTATGTAGGCACCAAATATGGCTTGGGGAGGCTCCTGTAATTTAATGGGATTTTATTGAGAGTATTTCCTTTGGAAATATCTAAAATGGTTAAAATAGACAGAAATTGTTTTCAGGGTTTTATTCAAATAATTATAATATAAAATAGGGTTTAAAATCTTATATATGGAAAATATATGTCCTTCTGAGTTTCCATGATTTTACTCCGAATTTTCTAAGGCAGAGAAGCATTTTTCCTTGTGGCAATATCATTCCTCGCCTTAGAAACAGACATGTATTTAAAATAGAAAATAATGTTTTAAATCATTAATTAATGTTTTTGGTAAATAATAATAGTATTTGAGTTCAGATCACCAACTTTGGTTGGGAGTTCTACTAGGCATCATGAGCTAGTAGTGTCAAAGAAAAAGAGTTTTGGAAATTAATTTAAAAATAAATTTATCATGGGTTTTGGATCAACAAGCAAACAAGCATACATTCATACAAGGCATTCATAGCATTCACAACATCATTAGAAAAGTTTTAACAAGCTCTGATTTTTGCAACTTAAAACATTGGTGGTGAAAAACAGGGTGTGACAAACCTATCCCTCTTACAAGAATCTCGTCCCCGAGATTCCTAACCTAGGCGTTCAATAGCTCTCGAAATTCTGATCGGAGATAGTCTTCACGGTCCCATGTCGCTTCTGCTTCCATATGGTTGCTCCACTAAACCTTGAAATACTTGATGGTGCGGCTTTTGGTGCAACGCTCTGCTTCATCCAGAATGCGAATCGGCTTCTCGCGGTAGGTAAGGTCCGGTTGAAGGTCAACAGCTTGGTGGTCAATGTCCTTGCAAGGATCGGAACGGTTCGGCACTTGTAAGCACTTCCGGAACTGTGACACGTGGAACACGTTGTGCACACCCGAAGGTTCTGGGGTAGCTCCAACCGATAAGCCACTTCCCCGTGCCTTGCCGTGATCTTGAAGGGTCCAATAATCCTTGGGGCTAGCTTCCCCTTGACGTGGAAACGCTTGGTTCCCTTGAGAGGCGTAACACGCAGGTACACCTGGTCTCCGGGATGAACTCCACATCCTTGTGGTGGTAGTCCGCATAGCTCTTTTTTCGAGACTTAGCTGCCTTCAGGTTTTCTTGGACAAGTTGCACCTTATTTTCCGCTTCCTGAAGCGCTTCTGGCCCAAAAACTAGCCCTTCTCCGGTTTCGGACCAATTGAGTGGGGTGCGGCACTTTCGCCCATATAGCACCTCGAATGGGGCGATTTGAAGACTGGACTAGTAGTTGTTGTTGTATGAGAACTTAGCAAACGGCAGACAGTCTTCCCATTTGGCACCATGAGCCAAGACACATGCGCGGAGCATGTCCTCGAGTATCTGGTTTACCCTCTCGGTCTTTCCTCCCGTCTGCGGGTGGAAAGCCATGCTGAAAGAGAGCTTGGTTCCGAGAGCTTCTTGAAACTTCTTCCAGAATGTTGAGGTGAACTGCGTGTCGCGGTCGGACACGATCTCCTTAGGAACTCCATGGAGGCTAACCATGCGCTCAATGTAGAGGCTAGCCAACTTGTCGCCCCCGTAGGTGGTGTTGACTGGAATGAAATGAGACACCTTAGTTAAGTGGTTGACGATGACCCATATGGAGTCATGACCCCTGCTTGATCGGGGTAGTCCGGTGATGAAGACCATGCCGACCTTATCCCATTTCCATTCTGGCACTTGAAGAGGTTGTAGCAGCCCATCACGTCACTGATGCTCAGCCTTGACGCGCTGGCATACATCGCACTTAGGGACGTAGGAGCCTATCTCTCTCTTGATGCCATGGCACTAGAATCGTTCTCGGAGGTCTTGATACATCTTGGTACGACCAGGATGGATGGAGTATGGCGTGTCATGAGACTCTTGCAGGATCAAGTCCTTGAGTTCGGCCTTGTTGGGCACGCATAAGTGTTTCCCGTATCACACCACTCCTTGATCATCAACCGAGAACCCTCGGGCCTTGCTTTCCTGTATCTTCCTCTTGAGTCCTTCAATACTCTTGTGTTCCTTCTGGGCTTCCTTGATATCATCAGCCAGAGTTGCTTTGACTTCGAGGTTGGCCAGGTATCCTGGTTCGACTAACTCCAGCCCGAAGCTTTCCATCTCTTCATACAAGGCGGGCAACCTTTCCTTGAGCATGACGTTCAAGGTGCCAACCTTCCGGCTTAAAGCATCGGCTACCACGTTTGCCTTACCGGGGTGGTACTGAATGCTGAGGTCGTAATCCTTGATTAACTCAATCCATCTTCATTGCCTCATATTCAGCTCCCTTTGGGTGAAGATATATTTCATACTCTTGTGGTCCGTGTATATTTCACATCGCTTCCCCAGAAGGTAATGTCGCCATGTCTTCTAGGCATGCACTACGGCTGCTAACTCGAGATCATGGGTGGCGTAGTTCTCCTCATGCGGACGTAGTTGCCATGACAAGTATGCCACGACTCTGCCATCTTGCATTAAGACTCCACCGAGTCCTGTTCCGGAGGCATCACAGTAAATCACAAACTCCTTGTTGATGTCCGGGGTAGCTAGTATCGGGGCGGTAGTCAGTCTTTTCTTCAACTCTTGGAAGCTCACTTCACACGCCGGTGTCCACTTGAACTTCCGGCCTTTCTTCAAAAGCTGAGTCATAGGTCAAGCGATGCTGGAGAATCCCTCTACGAACTTGCGGTAGTATCCCGCGAGCCCGAGGAAACTCCTGACATCCTTCACGTCTCTCGGCGATTCCCAGTTGGTCACTGTGGTAATCTTGGATCGATCTACTACCAATCTGCTTGTCGTCATGGTATGACCCAAAAATCCAACTTCGTTCAGCCAAAATTGGCACTTGCTGAACTTGGCATACAGTTGGTGCTCTCGAAGTTTTCCCAGAACTAACCTCAAGTGTTGCTCATGCTCTTCTTCGGATTTTGAGAAGATTAATATGTCATCGATGAATACGACGACAAACTTGTCCAAATACTCCATGAAGAACTTGTTCATCAGGTACATGAAGTAAGCTGGGGAACTTGTCAATCCGAAGGACATGAAAGTGCACTCATAGAGACCATATCGGGTCACGAATGCAGTCTTGGGTATGTCCTCGAGTCGAATCTTCAACTCGTAATATCCGGATCGGAGATCGATCTTGGAGAATACCTTAGCTCCATTTAACTGGTCAAACAGGTCTTCTATCTTGGGGAGTGGGTACATGTTCTTGATTGTGATTTCATTGAGAGAACAGTAATCAACGCAGAGTCGAATGGTACCATCCTTCTTTGATACAAACAGAACAGGTGATCCCCAAGGTGATGCACTCGGACGAATGAATCCTTTCGTGAGTTGCTCATCCAGTTGCTTCTTCAGCTCTGCTAGCTCTTCGGATCCCATCCTGTAAGGCTTCTTACATATAGGCCTTGACCCGGGCATGAGCTCGATGATGAACTCGATGTCTCGGTCAGGAGGCATTCCCGGTAGCTCGTCAGGAAAGACGTCCGGCTACTCACAGACTACAGGCACTTGGTCGAGCTCTACCTAGGATAGGCTGTTGATTCGAGGTACTTGAGCTGATACCGGCTCAGAGACATACTTGACCTTGACCCCTTGGTCGCTTGTCATGGTAATGGCCCTGTTGGCACAGTCCAAGAGACTCTGGTGCTTCGCCAGCCAATCCATGCCGAGGATTACTTCTAAGCCTTGCAACTTAAGCACAATGAGGTCTGCCAAGAAGCTCGTCCCATTGATAACTATCTCGACCATTCTACACCCTAGATTGGTCCTCAACACTGCTCCCTGGGTCTGAATTACCATCTGTCCGCGAAGCAGAGTGGGTTTTAAACCACACTTCTCCGCAAACCTTCGAGTAACAAAAGAATGTGAAGCACCACAATCAAACAACACTGTAACTGGGGTGGAGTTGACGAGGAACGTACCCAGAATGCAGTCTGGGTCTTCCTGCGCCTCTTCGGCAGTGATGTGGTTGATCCGCCCCCTGCTATTGAACTGCTGGTTGCGGGGAACCTGGTTTCTTCCTGGTGCTCCTTGACCTGGATTGGGTCCATTGGGACGCAGTGCATCGGGCTTCTCATTGGGACACTGCTTGGAATAGTGTTCGGTTTGAACGCACCCAAAACAGGTGACCTGACCCGGAGGGTTGGTCTTGACTCCGCTGTTATTCGGCGGGTTGGAAACTGGCTTGGTGTTGACTTGAGGCTGATAATTTTGACGGAATACCAGGGTCTTGTACTACTGCTGTTGATTGTTGGGCCTCGCAGGTGCTGACTTCCATGGTCTCGGTCTTACATTAGTGGGTCCTCCACTACCTATCAGCTTGCGCTTGCGGGTGTCGTCCATTGCACGACGCTTATCTTCCAGCATAAGTGCCTTGTTAACCAGGTCGTTGAAGGTCTTGCAGTCGCAAACTACCAACTGGTATTGCAGGGACTGTTGCAACCCTTCCATGAAGTGTTCCACCTTAGCGGCCTCAGTGTTAACATCCTCAGGGGCATACCTCGACAAGAGGTTAAACTTCTGCAGATATTCTTTAACAGTTCCACTGCCTTGCCTCAAGGCTCGGAATTCCCGCTTCTTGATGGTCATCATTCCTGGCGGAATATGAACCGCACAGAATCCTTCCTTGAACATTGCCCAAGTGATGACTTGCCCAGCTCGCATGGTCTGGAAACCATCCCACCAAGCCCTGGCGGTGCCTCCGAGACAGTGAGAAGCATAAAGGACCTTCTCACGGTCATCGGTGCACTCGACCAGTGCAAGGAGGTCTTCAATAGTGCGAATCCAGTCATCGGCATCCAATGGTTCAGTCGTCTCTGTGAATATAGGAGGCGTAGTGCGCATAAACTCGGAGAGAGTAGAGCGTCCATTGCCATTCCCGTTCTGCGGCGGGTTGTTCACTAGGAATTGAGCCAGCTGCTGAATAGCGGCATTGTTGGCTTGACGCCCCTCGTGAAGAGCCTGAAGGAACTGAGCCATAGTCAAGTTCTCGGGAGGAGGTGGCGGAGGAACATTGCCAGGCTGCTCATGGTGATCTCCAGCGTGAGCTTCTCCTTCGGTTCCCTGCGGCTGACCTGAGGAGGCGGCGCCGGGGTTGCCGAAGGTGCTGTTGCAGGTTGCGGTCACCATCCTGTCATGGAAACAGACAGGTCAATATTCCACCTTGCTTGAAACCACAAGGGTTTGCTCTAGTAAGAGAGGGGCCCAAATGTGTGCTAGTGCGAGTCTTTATAACCAAAGTCCTGGAAACGGAATTTGCATTCATCGAAAACAAGTGACGTAGTCGCGTACAGGCTGTCTAAGGCAGAATGCGTCTTACATCATACACACTCATAATTTGAAAGATCGGATACATGGATACCCTACGCTCAGGGGTACTCCTAGTTGCCTACGCTGAAATCCTACACGGCGGACTACTCGGTCTCATAGGTGGGTTCGGCAGGATCTTCGTCTTCGTCCGTGTCTTCTTCCTTCAAAGGTGTGGAAGAAAGAAGCGGTACATCACGGTGTCTCTTAGGTGAGGCGGCTAAGAGCTCAGTATACTCTTCCACTGTCAGGCGGTGACCTGGAAGACGGACAGCCCGGATCGGTAGCACACCACCCCTCATAGCAACATCGGTCCTTCCTTCAGGCGCGCATGTTTTCTTCACCTTGCGATTCTTCATCTTCTCGGTGTGAAGTAGGCCTTTGACTTGGTGCAGTTCTTGGTGAAGCTTCGTTGATTCCTTAACCAGAAGGTGCGTCAGGGTGTCGGATGAGAGACTGAAGTAGGTCTGAAACCTTAATGGCATCCCGTCCTCAGACGATGGGTTGAGCATCCAACTCCCGTCCACTCCTTCCTTAATAAAAGGTAGGTGATGAGTAGCGGGCTCATCAGCCATCTCAGGGAGGATATCATGGAGACGCACGAGCGCCACTCGTGCGACTGTCTCCACTGCCAGCATCAGTTCCCCCATTTGTGGTCCTTCAAAGAACCAACTAGACGGGGAGTCGTTAGCCTTCAATATCACATCCACGTGATATTCCTTGGTGTCGGCGTTGACCCAGTGCTCGTGGTAGAGGAAGATGGGCGTGCGGCGTACGTGGCACTTCTCGAGACTATCCACCAGGAGTAGGGGAAAGCCGGTCTCCAGAAGCGTCTCAGGTACGGCGGCCATCTACAAGATATAGGAGAGACAGAGAATCAGAAGGTTCTAGGAGCAAAATCTTAAGTGTAAGGCTGGTGTACTAATCGTTTTCGGCTAATGTCCATGCTACCTAAGGCTTCCTATAGTCAGGATCGCTCTGATACCAGTTCTGTGGGGATCCCGACTAGTAAGTCGAGATCGTTGTGCCCAGTGATCCCAAGGATCAATGCTCACTGAACACAGATACTGAATAATAGAGTCTTTCATCCAAATACCGAATATTACATCAAATGACCGAAGGGTCAGGTTCACAAATAGGGCCTAAGGCCAATTAAAACGGGTACGACGGGTAGCGGAAACTCATAAGGGCTAAGCCGATGCCCATGCAATCAAGCCTACACCGACAGGCATTCTGACTTGGAAGCGTCCTAGATCGCGGGTCCGTCTCTGAACACATACTCATCGCCAAACTCCGGTCCTTCCATGTCTGGACAATAATATAACCAGTGGCAAGCCAATGAGTACTTTGAATGTACTCGCAAACAACCCATGATATGTACATTGAAAGTGAAGTACAACAATAACATGCAGCTTTGATGAAATGCAACTTGGTGGGATGATCATGTATATGCATCAAGCTAAATAATTACTCTTGAAGAACAGGTTACAGATGCCATCGCATCTGTCAAGGGCTGAACACTCCGGGTTCACCCTATGTACCAAGTCACCGAACTTGGTCATATTGTTTCATCTAGTAACACCAGTTACCACACATACACACACGCTCACACTTGGTTTATGCGGAAACGCTGGACGTAGTTTAAGCAGGATTACCCAACTGTCCTTGACCGTGGACATGGCTATTCGAATAGTTTGACACTCTGCAGAGGTTGCGCGTTGTACCCACGAGAACCGGGAAACTTCCGTATCATCCACGTCTCGCGGTGTGATTATATCACATATACCCGAGGTAAGTACCCGATCATTATCTTTCCCCTTACGGTGCTAAACAAGGAGGTCCACTCGATTGGTACCCAGCCCACGTTTTGTACGTCTTACGAGCACCGACTCTGGACAGTATCAACTATGCGGGGACCAGCGGTGTGCCTCGAACTCATAAAAATGGCATAGTCGCCCTTCCTGGCAGGAGCCCATCACGAGAGTGACGACAATCACTCCCGCCACTAGTAATGTGGCTCCTTGCTAGTACCGACCAGAGTAATCAACAAAGCCCCGTCCCATAAAGGGGTAACGTGGTCGCACAGGTGAGGTTTGGACGGTCGACACATCATAAATCTAATCCCATTTCCGAAACCATACTCACACAAAACACCGGTGCACCACTTCACCATAAGTGGTCACCCATCTCATCATCACCCTCGGGCATTAGTGGCACCCGACGGGGTTTTTCATAAACCTTTGATTTAACTCATCATCATGCTCATGCAATGGTTCTCTAACTCTACTAGTCAACATGATAGTAGCATGATCCTCATAGATGGTAGGATCAAGCTCATCATGCTTGTACTCTGAGGAGCCATATGTATAACATCGCCATCATGCAACTGCTTCGAAGAAGCCTTCGGTACCATCACACCAATGATGAACCGGCACTATGATCACATGCAACGGAAAAGTACTTGCTATTCTAGCATGCATTAATTCATATGCTCAAGTCATGGTCAAAGGGCTGCTTGCCTTGGTCAGCTAGGTATCCGGGGTCTTCGAGGTCTTCCCTTTCGAATCCTTCTTCACTCGGTAATTCTGTCGTCGAGAATAGAATAAATAAGAAATAGCTCACACAAAAACAAATCACAAATCACTTTTAAAAATGTTGCAAAACTTGGTTAAATTCAGGTTGTTAATTTGAAAAATATCTTCTCTTAGTTTTTACTAGCTAAGCATTTTTAATAATTACTAAACAGGGGCAAACTATTGCCTTTAATGCCTTTATATTATTATAAAACAGATTCTATTTTCGAAAAATGTTAACAATGGCAGAATCAAATACTACTCATTTTTAGAAAAATATCAGTGGAAGAATTATATTTTTCCACTTCGTAGTTATTTTTACAAAAATCATTTTAGTCTTTGTTTTAAAAATAAAAGAAAAAGGCCAAAGCCTGGCCTGGGAAGCAGGCCGGCCAAGCCAGCCAGCAGGCTGCCAGGCGCGCACGCCAGGTTTGAACCTAACGTGCGGTCCCCTGGGGTCAGCGGCTGTGGCTGCGCGCGGGGGCTGCTCCAGGACACCGACATGTGGAGCCCACCTGTCGGATTCTTCCCCTACCTTCGGCAGGGAGGAGGAGATGAACTCCGGCGAGGCTACCGTCGTCCTTGGGGCTAACTAAGGGCAGGAATGGGTTCAGCATGCCTCCACCTACCTGCAGGTGGTCGGGACAGCGCCGGAGAGGCTCGAAGTCGCCGGCGATGAGGTGGCCGTGGCGGAGGGGTTTCGGGACGTGGTTGAACTGGTAGCTAGGGGCACGGAATCGCTCGGGGTAGTTGGGGGAAAGGTTCCTGGTGTCGAGGGGAGTGCTCCGGTGGGTCGAGTGTCGCAGGAGCCGGCGTGTAGCCGGAGATCGACCGGAGCTCCGAGGCGGAGGGGCCTCGGTCGATATTGAGCATCGGGGCTCTGCGAGCTCGATTAGGTGGCTAGGGAGGAGCTAATGGTCGTGCAGAGGCTGCTGGAGGGGTGCTGAGGCGCCGGGGAGGCCTATTTATAGGCTCGCGACGGTGAGCCGACTCGATGCACCGGTGACTCACCGTGCCGCGCGTGCGTGCACTGTGAGGAGCTGTCTGCGAAACCACGGTCTCCGGACGTGGTTTGGGACGCTCTGAAGCATCGGCCGCAGAAGGAGAAGGCGTGGGGTCGAGCTGCAACATGTGTGCGTGCTCGGTCGAGTCGGGTCCACGCGGGTATGCGTCGCCCGAGCTCTAGCGCGGGAGAGGAGGGTCCATGGCAGCTGCTTTACACAGAGGGGTTGTCGGGGGAGGTCTTGGACACTTCGGGGGAGGTTGGAACCGGCCGGGAGCGTCGTCCCTGTCTCGGTGGCTCCCTGTAGCGCGTCCAGAGCGCAGTTTTTGTATGCCAAGGCATGCTGGCGTGCTCTGGGGCACTTTAGACGTGTCCCTCATGTCCTGGGTGTTGCTGGGAGTGTTTCTAGCCGTTGTGTGCTAGTGAGAGCACTGGCTGGTCAAGGGGGACAGGTTTCACTAGTGTTGTCAGCCCTAATCTGTGGCACAAATTGAGGTTCTTGTCACTTGTGCTTTGAACTAGGGAGGGGCCAGTTGACTGGGTGTTTAGGTTGATCTGAGGCACTAATACACCAAGTTTGAGGCTTTGCCATTGGGTAAAACAGTGGCTAGGTGGGTTTTTACCTTCCTGTCACAAGGTATTTGATAGTGGTTTGGGGTGCTTCCACTCCACCACTGGAACTGGAACTTAACAGGTTTGGTCTTGGGGTTAAATTAGGGGTTTTCACCAATTTTGAGCTCCATTGAACAAGTTTAGCTTTGTAAACTTGAAAATGCATCAAAGTGGCCAGGTCTGTCCCCTCCAAACGGAGTGTGACTAAAGAGAGTCTTACAAATCTTATTTTTGGTGTGGAGTCCTCATTTGAGGTGACAAACACCCCTGCAAAGTTTCAGCCCCATTGGTCAAACTTTGCTATGTAGAGTTGTTCCAACTCTATTCTGGACAGAGAGGGTTTTAGGCTCATTTGGTGACCTTCCCCAGCTTGGATCAAGGTGAGATTTTATGTGGGCACCAAATATGGCTTGGGGAGGCTCCTGTAATTTAATGGGATTTTATTGAGAGTATTTCCTTTGGAAATATCTAAAATGATTAAAACGGACAGAAATTGTTTTCAGGGTTTTATTCAAATAATTATAATATAAAATAGGGTTGAAAATCTTATATATGGAAAATATATGTCCTTCTGAGTTTCCATGATTTTACTCAGAATTTTCTAAGGCAGAGAAGCATTTTTCCTTGTGGGAATATCATTCCTGGCCTTAGAAACAGACATGTATTTAAAATAGAAAATAATGTTTTAAATCATTAATTAATGTTTTTGGTAAACAATAATAGTATTTGAGTTCAGATCACCAACTTTGGTTGGGAGTGCTACTAGGCATCATGAGCTAGTAGTGTAACCCAAGCAAGGTAGAGGTGATCTGGTGTCAAAGAAAAAGAGTTTTGGAAATTCATTTAAAAATAAATTTCTCATGGGTTTTGGATCAATAAGCAAACAAGCAAACATTCATACAAGGCATTCATAGAATTCACAACATCATTAGAAAAGTTTTAACAAGCTCTGATTTTTGCAACTTAAAACATTGGTGGTGAAAAACAAGGTGTGACAGACCTATCCCTCTTACAAGAATCTCGTCCCCGAGATTCCTAAGCTAGGCGTTAAATAGCTCTCGAAATTCTGATCGGAGATAGTCTTCACGTTCCCATGTTGCTTCTGCTTCAGTATGGTTGCTCCACTGAACCTTAAAATACTTGATGGTGCAGCTTTTGGTGCAACGCTCTGCTTCATCCAGAATGCGAGTCGGCTTCTCGCGGTAGGTAAGGTCCTGTTGAAGGTCAACAGCTTGGTGGTCAATGTCCTTGCAAGGATCGGAACGGTTCGGCACTTGTAAGCACTTCCGGAGCTGTGACACGTGGAACACGTTGTGCACACCCGAAAGTTCTGGGGGTAGCTCCAACTGATAAGCCACTTCCCCGCGCCTTGCTGTGATCTTGAAGGGTCCAATAAACCTTGGGGCTAGCTTCCCCTTGACGTGGAAACGCTTGGTTCCCTTGAGAGGCACAACGCGCAGGTACACCTGGTCTCCGGGACGAACTCCACATCCTTGCAGTGGGAGTCCGCATAACTCTTTTGTCGAGACTTAGCTGCCTTCAGGTTTTCTTGGACAAGTTGCACCTTATTTTCCGCTTCCTGCAGCGCTTCTGGCCCAAAAACTAGTCCTTCTCCGGTTTCGGAACAATTGAGTGGGGTGCGGCATTTTCGCCCATATAGCACCTCGAATGGGGCTATTTGAAGACTGGACTGTTAGTTGTTGTTGTATGAGAACTTAGCAAACGGCAGACAGTCTTCCCATTTGGCACCATGAGCCAAGACACATGCGCGAAGCATGTCCTCTAGTATCTGGTTTACGCTCTCGGTGTGTCCGCCCGTCTGCTGGTGGAAAGTCGTGCTGAAAGAAAGCTTGGTTCCGAGAGCGTCTTGAAGCTTCTTCCAGAATCTTGAGGTGAATTGCGTGGCGCGGTCGGACACGATCTCCTTAGGAACTCCATGGAGGCTAACGATGCGCTCAATGTAGAGGCTAGCCAACTTGTCGCCCCCGTAGGTGGTGTTGACTGGAATGAAATGAGACACCTTAGTTAAGTGGTCGACGATGACCCATATGGAGTCATGACCCCTGCTTGATCGGGGTAGTCCGATGATGAAGTCCATGCCGACCTTATCCCATTTCCATTCTGGCACTTGAAGAGGTTGTAGCATCCCAGCAGGTCGCTGATGCTCAGCCTTGACGCGCTGGCATACATCGCACTTAGCGACGTAGGAGGCTTTGCCATTGGCTAAAACAGTGGCTAGGTGGATTTCTACCTTCCTGTCACAAGATATTCGACAGTGGTTTGGGGCGCTTCCACTCCACCACTGGAACTGCAACTTAACAGGTTTGGTCTTGGGGTTAAAGTAGGGGTTTTCACCAATTTTGAGCTCCATTGAACAAGTTTAGCTTTGTAAACTTGAAAATGCATCAAAGTGGCCAGATATGTCCCCTCCAAAGGGAGTGTGACTAAACAGAGTCTTACAAATCTCATTTTTGGTGTGGAGTCCTCATTTGAGGTGCCAAATACCCCTGCAAAGTTTCAGCCCCATTGGACAAACTTTGCTATGTAAAGTTGTTCCAACTCTATTCTGGATAGAGAGGGTTTTAGGCTCCTTTGGTGACCTTCCCCACCTTGGATCAAGGTGAGATTTTATGTGGGCACCAAATATGGCTTGGGGAGGCTCCTGTAATTTAATGGGATTTTATTGAGAGTATTTCCTTTGTAAATATCTAAAAAGGTTAAAACGGACAGGAATGGTTTTCAGGGTTTTATTCAAATAATTATAATATAAGATAGTGTTGAGAATCTTATATATGGAAAATATATGTCCTTCTGAGTTTCCATGATTTTACTCAGAATTTTCTAAGGCAGAGAAGCATTTTTCCTTATGGGAATATCATTCATGGCCTTAGAAACTCACATGTATTTAAAATAGAAAATATTGTTTTAAATCATTAATTAATGTTTTTGGTACATAATAATAGTGGTTTTAGCAAGCTCTGATTTTTGCAACTTAAAACATTGGTGGTGAAAAATAGGGTGTGACAGTTTGAGTCTTTTGCCTTGTGTCTCCCCCGATGTATTCGAGCTTGCGAGCTATATAATGAAGAGTATCTTAGTCAAGGGCTTTGTTTTGTGCCATGATCAAAAGTATGAAAAGAACGGTAGCATGAAAGATCATGAGATGATCTTATGGAAAGTGATAACTTCACATATAACAAGTATGATGATTGGAACTTGTTGAGAATAGACCAACATAGACCTCATTGTCGCAATTAATAAGAAGTAATAATGAAAGAGAGGTTCACATATAAATATATCATCTTAGACACTTTCTATAATGGTGAGCACTCACCAAACTATTACATGCTTAGAAGTAGATGTTGGACAAGGAAGACAACATAATGAATTGTGTTTGCTTGGTTCCAAACAATGTTATACGATTAGAGATCCCTTAGCATGTGACGATTGCTTCCACCTCGTATTAGCCAAAACTCCCGCACCAAGTAGAGATACTACTTGTGCATCCATAAACCTTCAACCCAATTTTGCCGTGAGTGTCCACCATACCTACCTATGGATTGAATAAGATCCCTGAAGTAAGTTGTCATCGGTGCAAGCAATAAAAATTGCTCTCTAATATGTATGATCTATTAGTGTGTGGAAAATAAGCTTTATACGAACCTGTGATGAGGAAGACATAAAAGCGACAGACTGCATAATAAAGTTCTTTATCACAGGAGGCAATATAAAGTGACGGTCCTCTGCGAAGGGCCTATCTTGTACCTTTACTTTTTTCCCTTGTAAGAGTCATGGTGATCTTCACCAATTTCTTATTTCGCCTTTATCTTGGCTACCGTCATATGCTTGGGAAAGATCTATATTCATATATCAACTTGGAGATGAGTACTTATGCTTTATTATTGTTGACTTTACCCTTGAAGTAAATGGTTGGGAGGCAAAACTATAAGCCCCTATCTTTCTCTGTGTCCAACTGAAACTTTGATACCATGAGTACCACGTGAGTTGTAACAATTGTGGAAAACAAAAGAGATGATTGAGTATGTGGATTTTCTTTACAAGCTCTTATTTGACTCTTTCTGATGATATGATAAATTGCAATTGCTTCAATGACTATGGACTGTTGTTGGCTACTTATCGGTAATGTTTTTGTTTCATACTTTGCTTTGTGAAGGAATTGTTACTTTCCCATAAGAACCTCTATGATGTATTGTTGTTCTATGTGTGATCATGATGCCCTCATGTCCGTATTATGTTTTATCGACACCTTCATCCCTAAACATGTGGGCATGTTTTGGGTCTTGGTTTTCGCTTGAGGACAAGCGAGGTCTAAGCTTGGGGGAGTTGATACGTCCATTTTGCATCATGCTTTCGTGTTGATATTTATCGCTTTATGGAATGTTATTATACTTTGTGGAACCATACTTATGCCTTTTCTCTCTTATTTTGCTAGGTTTATTTGAAGAGGGAGAATACCCGCAGCTGGAATTCTGGACTGGAAAAGGAGCAAGTCTGAGTCCTCCATTCTGAGCAACTCCAAATGCCCTGAAAATCAACGTGGAATTTTTTGCGAATATATAAAAAATACTGGGCGAAAGAAGTGTCAGAGGGGAGCTGCCAGGGGCCCACAAGCCTGGTTGCCGCGGCCTACCCCCCTGGCTGCGGCAACAGGGCTTGTGAGCACCCTGGTGGCCCACTGGCCCCCCTCTTTTGCTATATGAAGGGTTTCGTCCGAGAAAAAATCAGGGTGGAGCTTTTTCGTGGATTCTCCGCCGCCACGAGGCGGAACTTGAGCAGAACCAATCTAGAGCTCCGGCAGGATGATCCTGACGGGGAAACTTCCTTCCCGGAGGGGGAAATCGTCGCCATCGTCATCACCAACACTCCTCTCGTCAGAGGTGAGTCATCTCCATCAACATCTTCATCATCACCATCTCCTCTCCAAACCCTAGTTCATCTCTTGTAACCAATCTCCGTCTCGCGACTCCGATTGGTACTTGTAAGGTTGCTAGTAGTGTTGATTACTCTTTGTAGTTGATGCTAGTTGGATTACTTGGTGGAAGAGTTTATGTTCAGATCCTTGATGCTACTCATTACACCTCTGATCATGATTATGATTATGCTTTGTGAGTAGTTACTTTTGTTCCTGAGGACATGGGATAAGTCATGCTGATAATAGTCATGTGAATTTGGTATTCGTTCGGTATTTTGATATGTTGTATGTTGTCTTTTCCTCTAGTGGTGTTATGTGAACATTGACTACATAACACTTCACCATATTTGGGCCTAGAGGAAGGCATTGGGGAGTAGTAAGTAGATTATGGGTTGCTAGAGTGACAGAAGCTTAAACCCCATTCTATGCGTTTCTTCGTAAGGGGATGATTTGGATCCACTAGTTTAATGCTATGGTTAGACGTTGTCTTAATTCTTCTTTCATAGTTGCGGATTCTTGCGAGAGGGGTTAATCATGAGTGGGATGCTTGTCCAATTAAGGGCAATACCCAAGCACCGGTCCACCCACATATCAAACTATCAATGTAACGAACACGAATCATATGAACATGATGAAACTATGTGTCCTCGGGAGCGTTTTTCCTCTTATAAGAGTTTGTTCAGGCTTGTCCGTTGCTACAAAAGGGATTGGGCCACTTTGCTGCACCGTTGCTACTACTTGTTACTTGTTACTTTTCACCTGCTACGTTTCACCTCACTACAACATCACTTGTTACCGCTACTTTCAGTGCTTGCAGTTATTACCTTGCTGAAAACCGTTTATCAGAGCCTTCTGCTCCTCGTTGGGTTCCACACTCTTACTTATCGAAAGGACTACAATTTATACCCTATACTTGTGGGTCATCACGCAGCCAGAGGCGGGGCGCCGTACGACGCTGCCGGAGGCGGGGCACCGTACGCCACCGGAGGCTGAGCGTCATACGCCGCTGGAGGGAGAGCGTCGTACGCGACCCAATACAACACGTCGTACGCAACACATGGATTGGCTTCGTACGCAACCCACGCGCTCGAGGGATCTTCATGGAACGTCCCATGCACGTCCATATGCATCGCACGAGACGGCTCCGCGGGCACGGACGCATGAGGTGCAACGGATCCAGCTGCTCTCAGTGAGGCCGGCGAGACACCAGCAGATGGATTGGCGCCGGTCATGGGAATCAATGGCCGAGAGGCCAGGAACGGAGAGGCCGGGGCGGCGGCGGTGACGTCGGCCGGGACGGCGGCAAAGGCAACAGCCGGGGCGGTGGCGACGATGACGGCCGGGACGGCGACGGTGGCAGCCGAGACAGCGATGGTCCGGCAAGACGCCATCTGGGACGATCAGGGTCGAAGGCGATTGGGACGGGGCGGAAGCTATCAAAAGCTAATCTGATACCATGTAAAAGCCAAGGTTTGGGAAACTGCTCGACACCCAATACAAATGTGGTTATCTCATATATATATAGGGGTACAAAGGTACAAATACAAGATACATGCTATACACACAAGCTACATATAAACATTGTTTGGTGTCGATGGTGCATGAAGGCAGCAACATTGTTTGGTGTCGATGGTGCGACAAAGTGAGCAGGGACAAGGGAGGCACCAAGGTCGATGTTACCAAGAGGCGTCTGCACACAGCTAAGCAGTTGCATCGAGGTCGATGAAGCGGTGGCGACTGGTCATGGCAACGACCATGACCACAACTAGGGCGACGTCAGGCGACAACTGTTAGAATTAATGGGCTTGGCCCATCTACAAAATTCTGAAATCTCAAATTAAGCGCATGAATAAAATGGCAAGTGGTGGTGTCGTGGTGCTAAAGTTTAGTCCCATACCGCTAGTGGAGGAAGTGTTGGACCTCTTTATATAATGAGTTCTCCCCACTTCTCTAAGTGTGTGCTGAGAAGAGAAAGGAGAGAACCACACGCATGCTCGCTCACCTCGCCTGGCCGGGCCGGGCCGGGCCGGGCGTACGTGTGACATGCGCGTGAATGGTCCGCTAAATTCTGGTCCGATGCCTTGCGGGGGCGCGACTTCCTTTTGCCATTTTATTTTTTATGTCTTGGCAGACAAGTTAAGAATTTCTTGTCCGGTAAGTATACGACTTGGAAACCAAGTCGGTTTGAGACGTGGTCGCAACACGGAACTGACCTTGGTCCTCCTATATATACTGCCTATCGTGGTCGGCCAAAGACACACCAAAAAACATCTAGGGTTTTGCCTCGTCTCACAACTTGCGCCGCCATCGTAGTCTACCTCTTCCCAAGCACCGGCGTCCAATGCCGAACGGGAGAGCAGGTCTCCGAAACCATTCGCCTTTGCGATCCTGTACGGGAGAGGGCGAATTAGGTTTTTGGGAAGCGCTCTGGACGACTGCTCGCTACTTCCACAACGGGTCGTCTACCTAGCAAATTGGGCGGTGTTGTGTACCGCCGCCTCAAGCATCATATACTTCGTCCCGTCATCGTCAACAACGTAGCTGCACCAAACACATCTGCTTCATCTACAAACGTTCGATACGTGCGTCGTGTTCCCATTGGCCTGATGAACATGTTATATGCGTACATGTTTTGCTCTACAGTGTTGCTTCTATTCATGTTGTCTACTGCATCTAGTATGTTAGAGTTTCACATGTTAGTAGCTAGTATCGTCATGCTTTATATTCTGGAATTAATCATGGAAATTGTGCCTAATTACTCCACAATCCAAAAACCTAATTGTAGGCAATTTCCTGAGTTAACTATGGCTGGATTTTGTGATGCACTGAGGCCGGATAAGTTTACCGGTGTGCACTTCAAGAGGTGGGAAGTGAGATCCACGCTCTGGCTTACTGCTCTGAAAGTTTTCCATGTTAGTGCTGGCATGCCAGAGGGAGCTTCTGATGAAGATCAGAGGAAGTTCCAGGAAGCCAACACCATGTTTGTGGGATGCATTTTGAGTGTTCTTGCTGACCGTCTGTGTGATGTGTACATGCACATACAAGATGGAAAGACACTCGGGGATGCACTGAAGGCTAAATTCGGTGTTACAGATGCAGGCAGTGAATCGTACATCATGGATAATTTTCACGACTACAGGATGGTGAATAAGCGTTCTGTGGTTGAACAAGCTCATGAGATATAGTGTATTGTGAAGGAACTAGAACTCCTTAAGTGTGATCTACCCGATAAATTTGTGGCTGGGTGCATGATTGCAAAGTTTCCTTCTTCATGGAGGAACTTCGCCACTTCTCTAAAACATAAGAGACAGGAGATATCAGTTGAAAATCTGATTGCATCTCTTGATGTTGAAGAGAAAGCTCTAGCTAAAGACACTACTGAGAAAGGAGGTGAGGTTCAACCTACTGCCAACATGGTACAAAGGTTTTCACAGAACAAGAATAAAGGAAAGAACAAGCTTGTGTTCAACAAGCCTATAAAGACTACTACCTTCAAGAAGAAGAAGTTCAACAAGGCTGGGCTAGAGTGCTACGCTTGTGGGAAGCTCGGACACTTTTCCAAGGAATGCCGAAAACTCGCAGACCGCAGAGGGAAAACCAGCTCCAAGACAGTCAACATGGTGACCGCTAGCAATACTGATGGGTATGGTAATTTACCTATTGTGCTTTCAGTATTCCAATCATCTTCATGGTGGATTGATTCAAGAGCTAACGGTCATGTGTGTGCTGATGCCTCTTTGTTTACTTCTTATCAGGTCGCAAGGGATTCTTCCGTCCTAATGGGGAATGGGTCACATGCTTCTGTTTGTGGCATTGGCACGGTGCATCTGAAGTTTACTTCGGGAAAGATCGTGCAACTAAGGAATGTGCAGCATGTCCCTACTATGAACAAGAATCTAGTTAGCGGTTCCCTTCTATGTCGAGATGGGTTTAAGGTAGTTTTAGAGTCAAATAAAGTAATCGTATCAAGATTTGGAAAATTTGTAGGTAAAGGCTATGAGTGCGGAGGCTTGTTCGCTTTTCCCTTCCAGATTTTTGCAATAAGTCAGTAAACCAAATTTGTGCTAGTATTAATGATGATACAAGTGTTTGGCATTCTCGTTTGTGTCATATTAATTTTGGTTTAATGTCTCAGCTATCGAGTATGAGTTTAATTCCTAATTTCACACTTGCCAAAGGTTCTAAGTGCCATAGTTGTGTGCAATCGAAGCAACCTCGAAAGCCTCACATGGCTGTCGAAGAGAGAAACTTGGCAGCTCTAGAACTCATACATTCTAATCTATGTGAGATGAATGGTGTGTTGACAAAAGGTGGAAAGAAATATTTCATGATTTTGATTGATGATGCGACTAGATTTTGCTATGTTTATTTGTTGCAAACTAAATATGAAGCTTTCGATTACTTTAAGATCTATAAAGCTAAAGTTGAAAATCAACGAGAGAGAAAGATCAAGCGTCTTAGGTCGGATCGTGGTGGAGAATATTTTTCCAAAGTTTTTGATGAATTTTGTGAGGAGCATGGTATTATTCATGAGAGGACGCCTCCCTATTCGCCCCAATCAAACGGGGTTGCCGAGAGGAAAAACCGCACGTTGACTGACTTGGTGAACGCCATGATAGACATTGCTGGTTTATCTAAGGCATGGTGGGGGAGGCTTTGTTGACTGTATGTCATGTCCTGAATAGAGTTCCTAACAAAAATAAAGAGAAAACACCTTATGAAAAGTGGGTTGGGAGAAACCATCACTTTCTTATTTGCGCACTTGGGGATGTTTGGCAAAGGTCAATATTCCTATCCCCAAGAAACGCAAACTTGGACCAAAGACAGTGGATTGTGTTTTTCTGGGTTATGCTCAGGGGAGCATTGCTTATAGATTTTTAGTAGTTAAATATGAGGTTCCTGATGTGCATGTAGATACTGTAATGGAATCTCGTGATGCAACATTTTTTAGAATATGTTTCCTATGAAAGATATTCATAGCTTTGCTAGATTTTCTTGTGAGTTAAATTCTAAATCTAGTACATTTGGTGATTATATTGAATAAACACCCAAGGAAGTCCATGAGAAGGATAACGATGAAGCTCCTGTAAGGAGCAAGAGACAAAGGGTTGCAAAATCCTTTAGTGATGATTTCATCGTATACCTTGTGGACGATACTCCCAAGTCTATTGAAGAGGCATATGCGTATCCAGATGTAGATGATTGGAAAGAAGCGGTTCATAATGAGATGGACTCAATTCTTTCTAATGGAACTTGGGAGTTAACTGAATGACCTTATGGTTGTAAACTTGTGGGTTGTAAATGGTAGTTCAAAAAGAAGTTAAAGCCTGATGGTACTATTGATAAGTAAAAGGCGTGGCTTGTGGCCAAGGGCTACACTCAGAAAGAAGGCGAAGATTATTTTGACACCTATTCACCAGTTGCTAGAATAACCACCATTGGGTGCTACTTTCCCTGGCTGCCTCTTATGGTCTGATCATTCATCAGATGGATGTAAAGACAGCTTTCCTAAATGGAGAGTTGGAATAGGAAATTTATATGGATCGGCCTGATGGGTTTGTGGTAAAAGGAGAAGAGAAAACGGTGTGCAAGTTGCTAAAATATGTGTATGGTCTGAAACAAGCACCTATGCAATGGACTGAGAAGTTTGAAAGAACTTTGACTTCTGCGGGATTTGCCATTAATGAGGCTGATAGGTGTGTCTACTGTCGCCATGGTGGAGGCAATAGTGTCATATTATGTTTGTATGTGGATGACATATTGATCTTTGTTACAAACATTGTTGTGATCAATGAGGTCAAGACTTTCCTATCAAAGAGTTTTGACATGAAAGATTTGGGAGAAGTCGATGTGATCCTAAACATCAAACTTATTAAGGATGAGAGTGGGATTACTCTAACGCAATCTCACTATGTTGAGAAGGTCTTGAGCCATTTCGGATTTATGAGTTATGGATTTATGAGCAAGCCTTCTCCAACACCTTATGATCCCAGCGTGACACTTAGAAAGAACAAGAAAGAAACGGGAGAGCAATTAAGATACTCTCAAATTGTCGGTTCACTCATTTACCTAGCTAGTGCTACAAGACCACACATCTCTTTTGCTGTGAGCAAACTAAGTAGGTTCATGTCCAACCCGGGTAATGATTATTGGCATGCACTGGAAAGGGTCTTGCACTATCTGAGAGGTACTATGAGTTATGGAATTCACTATTCAGGGCACCCCGCTGTGCTAGAAGGATATATTGATTCAAATTGGATCTCTGATGTTTATGTACTCTACGCTACAAGTGGGTATGTATTTACTCATGGAGATGGTGCAGTGTCATGGAGGTCTTGCAAGCAAACCATATTGACAAGGTCAACTATCGAAGCAGAACTAACTGTGTTAGACACAACCACTGTAGAGGCAGAATGGTTGCGTGAACTCTTGATGGACTTGCATGTGATTGAAAAACCTGTACCGGGTATTCTTATGAACTGTGACAACCAAACGGTTATCTCTAAAGTAAATAATTCTAAGGATAACGGAAAGTCATCAAGACACGTGAAGAGACGTTTGAAATCTGTCAGGAAGTTAAAAAACTCCGGAGTAATAACTGTTACGTATATTCAAAGAGACAAAAACATGGCAGATCCTTTTACAAAGGGACTATCACGCAATGAGATAGATATTGCATCTAGGGAGATGGGTATGAGATCCTAGTGCTGCAACAAAAGACCTTCCAACGGCGCCAGAAACAAGCGTGCTGACGGGAGACTATTCTTGTCTTGATTCTCCTCAGCAACGGCACGAGGAATCCTTCTGCTACAGCTACGCCTTTAGGGACTTCCTAGGCAAATATGCAAAGGATTCCCCCGTGGCCTTGGAGCCTTGCATTGGTGTTCCCTCGAAGCGGAAAGGGTGATGTAGCACAGCGGTGGTAAGTATTTCCCTCAGTTTTGAGAACCAAGGTATCGATCCAGTGAAGGAATATCACAAGTACCTGCACAAACACAAAGAGCTTGCTCCCAACGCTATGAAGGGGTTGTCAACACCTTATAGATTGTTTGCCAAGTGAGAACTGAAAGCAACAAAGTAACAAAGCAAAGTAAAAGCGAAAGTGGAAACAATAGGTGTGAATAGACCGGGGGTGGTAGTGTTCACTAGTGGCTTCTCTCATGAAAGCAAGTAGACAATGGGTGAACGAATTACTGTCGAGCAATTGATAGAACTGCGCAAAGTCGTGACATTATCTATGGCAATGATTATATCTATAGGCATCACGTCCAAAACAAGTAGACCGATACTTTCTGCATCTACTACTATTACTCCACACGTCGACCGCTATCCAGCATGCATCTAGTGTATTAAGTTCATGAGAACAGAGTAACGCCTTAAGCAAGATGACATGATGTAGATGGACAATCTCATATCTACGACAAAGCCCATCTTGTTACCCTTGATGGCAACAACACGATGTGTGCCTTGCTGCCCTTTCTGTCACTGGGAAAGGTCACCACACGGTATGAACGCAAAACCAAGCACTTCTCCCATTGCAAGAATCATTGATCTAGTTGGCCAAACAAAACCCAAGACTCGGAGAGACTTACAAGGATATCAAATCATGCATATAAGAAATCAGCAAAGACTCAAATATATATCATAGATAAACTGACCACAAATCCACAATTCATCGGATCTCGACAAACACACCGCCAAAGAGGATTACATCGGATAGATCTCCATGAAGATCATGGAGAACTTTGTATTGAAGATCCAAGAGAGAGAAGAAGCCATCTAGCTACTAACTACGGACCCGTAGGTCTGAAGTGAACTACTCACGAGTCATTGGAGGGGCAATGATGTTGAGGAAGAAGCCCTCCAACTCCAAAGTCCCCTCCGGCAGGGCACCGGGAAGGGTCTCGAGATGAGATCTCGCGGAAACGGAAGCTTGCGGCGGTGGAAAAGTGTTTTCATGGACGCCCTGATTTTTCTGGATTTTTAGGGAATTTATAGGCCAAAGACCTAGGGCAGGGGAGCGCCAGGGAGGCCACAAGCTTGGTTTCTACGGCATCCCCCTGGCCGCGGCAACAGGGCTTGTGGGCTCCCTTTGGGCCCACTTGCTTGGCCCTCAAGCCTCCCGATCTTCTTCCGTTCTGGAAAAAATCATTTTGGGGATTTTATTCCGTTTGGACTCCGTTCCAAAATCAGATCTGAAAAGAGTCAAAAACACAGAAAAAACAGGAACTAGCACTTGGCACTGAGTTAATAAGTTAGTCCCAAAAAAGATATAAAAGGTAAACAAAACATCCAAAGTTGAGAAGATAACAGCGTGAAACCATCAAAAATTATAGATATGTTTGAGACGTATCAGACCCATAGACGTTACACCATAGTAGTAACCCATCCTTTATGATCGGAGATCCCATGAATTAGGACCTGGGAAGAACAAGCTATTGGTTAACATAGGAGAGTAATAAGTGACCATCTCTAAGTGAAGATGCAAAACTCTCAGAGCTATAAGGCTTAAGTACTGTTAGGCAGGTTGGCAACATGCCTTAATGTGATTCTATTGGCTATTATAGCAAATATGTTGTCCTACAAGACAATCTTGAAAGAACAGACCTATATGAGCTCCGATTGTAAAACGTCGCAATCTAGGAGATTTGGGTTATCTCTAGTAAGCTCACGAAGAGACCAGGGAGTACGACGTATATGCTCCAAACCACGGGGTAGCCTACTGGCATCCAGGTACTGGTTAAGACTTTAAGTGAAACCTGTTCACATAAAACTAGCAATTCAAGGCATAATCCATTGTCAAGTTGTGAATGGATGTAGCTTGAAGTTCTAGGCAGAAGTTCAACTTAACAGTCTCTGCTGAAACACTGGTATATTAAACAAGCGGAGAGACAAGGCAAATCTCTAAATGGGTATTTGAGGTCTGGTGGGGAATTGTTAGAATTAATGGTCTTGGCCCATCTACAAAATTCTGAAATCTCAAATTGAGCCCATGAATAAAATGGCAAGTGGTGGTGTGGTGGTGCTAAAGTTTAGTCCCATACCGCTAGTGGAGGAAGTGTTCGACCTCTTTATATAGTGATTTCTCCTCACTGCTCTAAGTGTGTGTTGAGAAGAGAAAGGAGAGAACCACACGCGCGCGCTCGCTTGCCTGGCCTGACCTGGCCAGGTCGGGCGTACGTGCAACATGCGCGTGAATGGTCCACCAAATTCCGGTCCGATGCCTTGCGGGGGCGCGGCTTCCTTTTGCCATTTTATTTTTTATGTCTTTGCACACAAGTTAAGAATTTCTTGTCTGGTAAGTATATGACTTGGAAACCAAGTCGGTTTGAGACGTGGTCGCAACACGGAACTAATCTTGGTCCTCCTATATATACTGCCTATCGTAGTCGGCCAAAGACACACCGAAAAACATCTAGGGTTTTGCCTCGTCTCACAACTTGCGCCGCCATCGTAGTCTACCTCATACTGAGCACCGGCGCCCAACAGCGAACGGGAGAGCAGGTCTCCAAAACCAGTCGCCTTTGTGATCCTGTACGGGAGAGGGCGAATTAGGTCTTTTCGAAACGCTCTGCGCGACTGCTCGCTGCTTCCACAACGGGCCGTCTACCTATCAAATCGGGCGGTGCTGCGTACCGCCGCCTCAAACGTCATCTACTTCGTCCCGCCATCGTCAACAATGTAGCTGCACCGAACACATCTGCTTCATCTACAAATGTTCCGTACGTGCGTCGTGTTCTCGTTGGCCTGATGAACATGTTAGATGCGTACATGTTTTGCTCTACAGTGTTGCTTCTATTCATGTTGTCTACTGCATCTAGTATGTTAGAGTTTCACATGTTATTAGCTAGTATCGTCATGCTTTATATTCTAAAATTTATCATGGAAATTGTGCCTAATTACTCAACAACAACAACAACAGTTTGGTTTGCAGCTAGAGGAGGTTCCGGAAGAGGCAAAACATGGCCAAGATGGTGTTGGCAAGCACAATTGGTGGTGAAGCAGGGGAGCAGCGGTGGGCAGGCAATCGGGCACGAGCTCCCGCGCTCTAGGCGGAGTGGGGGGAGAAAGGTGAGGTCGCTGATGGGGATGCAGGCGAGGGCAGTGCTCCGACGCGGAACCAGCAGTGTGCGCAGGAAGGAGGCAACAACATGAGAAGTAGCCGGTGATGCGCAGGAAGAGCGAGGCGGCGCGGCGTGACCATGAGAGGAGCTCGGGACTTGGCCATGGCATCGGCTTGTGGTCGCGGGCATACATGGGGAGGAGCAGGGGGAAGAGCAGTGGGGCGCAACAGTGGCACAAGGAGCACGGAGGCAATATTCGTGCCGCCCATTGCAGGTGGATGAGTGTGGAAGGAAGGTAAGGCAAGCCGGCGAGGGAAGGAGAAGGAGGCGCGGGCGCCATGGGACTCCTCGTGGGCGAGGGTAGCAGATGGCCAGGGAGGCGATGGCCATTGATGGGTGGAGGTGAGGTGTTCGTGGCATAACTGGCAGATCAACGGGGAGTGGGGGATCGGGAGAGCAATCGAGAGAGATGGGTATCGAGTTGGCATTCGGAATCAGGAAGGTGGCGGCGTTGGTGGGAGGATCGATAGAAACTAGCGAGTGCTTTTTCGGCAGCCTCCGGGCAAGCACATGCTCATGTGATGTCACCTACTCTCTCAGTTACCGTCATGTGTCGTGTTTTGAGCGTTTTTTTAGATTTTGTTCATTTATTTTTTCGCATCATTTTCATCTTTTTAGAATGTTTATTTTTTTTGATTTTTTCCGTGTTTCAGTTTTTCATCGTTTTTCTTAGCTTTTTGACAACAAATTGCGTGAAAAAACATGATTTTTTCGTGAAAGGCATTGTCTTTCTGAAAAAACAGAAAACGCGTTTTTCCCTTTTCGATAAGCATTGTCGTGCCTCTCGAAAACAAAAACAAAACGCATTTTTTGCGAGCAGCACAGTTTTGCTTCCGCGTGAGGCACAATTTTGCCTTCGCGAGAGGCGCGGTCGTGCCTACCGGAAAGGGAAAAACGTGGTTTCTGTTTTTTGTGAGAGGCACGGTTTAGCTTTCGTGACAGGCACGGTTTCCCCTTCGTGAGAGGCACGGTTTTTTCCTTCATGAGAGGCACGGTCATGACTATCAAAAAGGTAAAAAAGTGAAAGAACGCATTTTCTATCACGAGAGGCACGGTTCTTTTGGTCCGTTTTTTTTGTGAAAAGGAAGTTCATCAAAACCTATCGACACGGGATCTAGTTTTGAAGATCTCTACAGGAGAAACCCAATGGTAAAAAATGGTTCGAGATTTGGACGCACGGTTTAGAAGATAATTTTTTTTGAAAATACAGATTTACGAAAAAAGGAAAATTCCCTGGTTACGACAAGTGGCACGCATGCAATGCACCACTTGTCGCAACCTCAGGACATGAGAGTGATCTTTGAAAGGTGTACTCCTCGATTAGTGATTTTGGACGGGATCAAGATGAGGATGAGGGGATCAGGCTAGGGTTATGTCGGTGCGCTAAAGTTTGGGCCTTTAGCGCCCCAGACTTGTGCACGGGCAGTAGTAGCCACGCCTGCGGCAAGGCCAGCCGGGAAAACGGAAGGCAGATGCGAAGCCGTCGAGAAGGCGCTTAGATCAGCAAACCAGAAGACCGAAGCCAGAAGAAGGGTGCCCCGGCAAGTTGCTTGACGGGGTGGGGGCTAGTAGAGCCCCGCCAAGGCAAATGCCCGACAAGACCTCAAGCGCCCACTCCAGCAAACGCACCTCCCCGGAGTGTTGCGCTGCTGTCAAGGGTGCGCAAGGGGAAACCCGGAAGTTTGAAGACCGAAGACAGATCCCCCGGCAAGATCCTTGCTGGGGAGGCTCACGAGGCCCTTGGCAAAATCCTTGTCGGGGAGCCTAGCGAAGCCCCAGTACGACCGTCCCCGCCAAGGTCCCACCTCACCTCTGCGCCAGCGCAGCGGCCAGCTACGCCTCGCCACTTGGTATGTGTCGATTCACAAGACGCTTGTCGAGAGGTATCTGGGGAAAACAGTGCCCAGGGGACGCGTTCCAGTCCCATATCTAGAGCACCTGACGAAGCATTTAATGCGTCTGCTTAGATGCCGGAGACACTGTACTTAACTGTACGCCCTGTGAGTGCACTGTTTCACTGTGCACCCCATGGGAACCCTGTGTTGCCATTGTTGGTGACCCCTTTGACCTTTAAAAGGAGGCCGAGGGCATGCATTTGGGGATCCAAAGACTAGAGGCTTAGTCATTGGACAATTAGTGTGTTGGAAATATGCCCTAGAGGCAATAATAAATTGGTTGTTATTATATTTACTTGTTCATGATAATCGTTTATTATCCATGCTAAAATTGTATTGATTGGAAACTCAAATACATATGTGGATACATAGACAACACACTGTCCCTAGTGAGCCTCTAGTTACTAGGTCGTTGATCAAAGATGGTCAAGGTTTCCTGGCCATAGACAAGTGTTGTCACTTGATAATGGGATCACATCATTAAGAGAAATATGTGATGGACAAGACCCAAACTATAAATGTAGCATGTGATCATGTTATTTTGTTGCTATTGTTTTCTGCATGTCAAGTATACATTCCTATGACCATGAGATCATGTAACTCACTCACACCGGAGGAATGCCTTGTGTATCAAACGTCGCAACGTTATTGGGTGACTATAAAGGTGCTCTACAGCTATCTCCGAAGGTGTCCGTTGAGTTAGCATGGATCAAGACAGGGATTTGTCACTCCGTGTGACGGAGAGGTGTCTCGAGGCCCACTTGCAAGAAGCCTTGCAAGCAATGTGACTAAGGAGTTAGTCACGGGATATTGTATTACGGAACAAGTAAAGAGATTTGTCGGTAATGATATTGAAATAGGTATGGCGATACCGACGATCGAATCTCGGGCAAGTAACATACCGAAGGAGAAAGGGAATGACATACGGGATTGTGTGAGTCCTTGCCATAGAGGTTCAACTGATAAGATCTTCGTAGAATATGTACGACCAATATGGACGTCCAGGTCCTGCTATTGGATATTGACCGGAGAGTGTCTCGGTCATGTCTACATAGTTCTCGAACCCGCAGGGTTTGTACACTTAAGGTTTGATGACGTTTCGGTATAGTTAAGTTATAGGTGTTGGTGACCGAAGGTTAATAGTCCCGGATGAGATCATGGACATCACGAGGAGCCCCGGAATGGTCCGGAAGTAAATATTGATATATCGGAAGTCATGTTTTGGTCACCGGAAAAGTTTCAGGCTCAACGGTAGTGTACCGGGGGTGTCGGGAGGGTGCCGAGGGACCACCGAGAGTGTTGTGACAACCCAAGAGCCTTATGGGCAATGAGAGGAGGTGGACCAGCCCTGGGCTGGCCGAAGCCTCTCTCAAATGCCCGTGCGTCTAGGAGAGGAGATAAAAGGTAAAAGGCCTTTAAAAGGAGGGGAAGGAGGAGTCCTCTAAAAGTAGGAAGGGAAGGAGGACACTTCCTTGGTTCGGCCGATCCCTTATCCTTGGAGTAGGGACCAAGGTTGCCTCCTCTCCTCTCCTCCTATATATACTAGAGGTTTTTGAGGGTTTTGGAGACAGAAATAAGCCACGACTACCTCTCTCTTTCTCTCTAGATCTGTTTCTCCTGTAGTCTAGTTTAAATGGTGCTTAGGCAAAGCCCTGCTCGACTAGCGCCACCACCATCGATGTCACGCCGCCGTGCTGCCAAAGAACTCATCTACCTCTCCGCCCCCTCTTGCTGGATCAAGAAGGCGAAGATCATCGTCGAGCTGTACGTGTGTTGGACGCGGAGGTGTCGTCCGCTCGGCACTAGATCGGGATGGATCGTGTTGGGATCGCGGGACGGATCGTGATGAGATCACGGGATGGAATGCGATTTGGATCGCGAAGATGTTGCACTACATCAACCGCGTAATATACGCTTCCGTTTAGCGATCTACAAGGGTATGCAGATTCACTCTCCCCTCTCGTAGATGATCATCACCATGAATAGGTATTCCATGTGCATAGGAAAAAATTTCTTTCCCATGCAACATTCCCCAACAGTGGCATCATGAGTTAGGTTCATGCATAGATGACATCTCGAGTAGAACACAAAAGAGTTTGTGGGCGTTGATGTTCAATTTGCTGCCCTCCTTAGTATTTTTTTGATTCGGCGGTATTGTTGGACAGAAGCAGCCCAGACTAACTTTACTTGTACGCTTACAAGAGACCGGTTTCTTCGACTGACATGCAACTTGTTGCATAAAGATGACTGGCG
This sequence comes from Hordeum vulgare subsp. vulgare, assembly GCF_904849725.1. NCBI lineage: Eukaryota > Viridiplantae > Streptophyta > Magnoliopsida > Poales > Poaceae > Hordeum > Hordeum vulgare. The sequence goes on along the minus strand of NC_058520.1, from coordinate 291,174,009 downwards.
GGTGCATGTTTCTTCAACTTTAGTTGAATCAGATTTGACCGAGGTGGTCCTTGGAGATGGTTAAATAGCAACTTGCATATCATAGTTGTGAGTTTGTGTAAGTAAGATGCGATCATACTAGATACCCATAGCAGCCACGTAAAACATGCAACAACAAATTAGAGGACATCTAACTTGTTTTCGCAGGGTATGCATGTGATGTGATTTGGCCAAAAACATGATATGATATATCGGATGTATGAGATGATCATGTTGTAATAGTTAAATATCGACTTGCACGTCGATGCCACGGTAACCGGCAGGAGCCATAGGTTTGTCTTCAATTATTTTTGTGCTTGGTGATTCTTTACTTTATCGCTAGTAGTAGCTTTAGTAGTAACAACATAGTTAACGCGACAACCTTGATGGCAGCACTATGATGGAGATCATGGTGTGGCGTCGGTGACGATGGAGATCATGTCGGTGCTTTGATGATGGAGATCAAGAAGCACAAGTTCATGGCCATATCATGTCACTTATGATTCGCATGTGATGTTAATCCTTTTATGAACCTTGTTTTTGTTAGGACGACGGTAGCATTATAAGGTAATCCCTCACTAAAATTGCAAGATAAAATGTGTTCTTCCCAACTGTGCACCATTGTGACAGTTCGTCGTTTCGAGACACCACGTGATGATAGGGTGTGATAGACTCAACGTTCACATACAACGGGTGCAAAAAGTTGCACACGCGGAACACTAGGGTTAAACTTGATGAGCCTAGCATGTACAAACATGGCCTCGAAACACAAGAGACCTAAAGGTCGAGCATGAATCATATAGTTGATATGATCATCATTGAGATGTTCACCATTGAAACTAAAATCAACTCACGTGATCATCGGACTTGAGTTAGTCAATTTGGATCATGCGACACTCGAATGACTAGAGGGATATCAATTTGAGTGGGAGTTCATAAGTAATATAATTAATTGAACTCATTATCATAAACATAGTCAAAAGATCTTTGCAAATTATGTTGTAGCTTGTGTTGTAGCTATACTGTTTTTAATATGTTCCTAGAGAAAACTTAGTTGAAAGATGATAGTAACAATTATGCGGACTGGGTCCGTAAACTCAGGATTGTCCTCATTGCTGCACAGAAGGCTTATGTCCTTAATGCACCGTCCGATGTGCTAAACCCCGAGCGTCGTCTCTAGATGTCGCGAACATTTGACATACATGTTTTTTATGACTACATGATAGTTTAGTGCATAATGCTTAAACGGCTTAGAATTGAGGCGCTGAAGACATTTCGAATGCCGTGGGATATATGAGATGTTCCAAGGGATGAAATTGGAATTTCAGGCTCGTGCCCTTGTTGAGAGGTATGAGACCTCCGACAAGATTCTTTGTCTACAAAGTTAGGGAGAAAAGCTCAATCGTTAAGCATGTTCTCGGATTGTGTGAGTGCTACAATCGCTTGAATCGAGTGGGAGTTAATCTTCTAGATGAGATAGTGAGGGTTCTCCAAAGTCACTGCCACCAAGCTACTAGAGTTTTGTGATGAACTATAACATATCAAGGATAGATATGATGATCCTTGAGCTATTCACGATGTTTGACACCGCGAAAGTAAAAATCAAAATGGAGCATCAATTGTTGATGGTTAGTAAAACCACTAGTTTCAAGAAGGGCAAGGGCAAGAAAGGATACTTCATGAAACGGCAAACCAGTTGCTACTCTAATGAAGAGACCCAAGGTTGAACCCAAACCCGGGACTAAGTGTTTGTATAATGAGGGGATCATTCATTGTCGTCGTTTACTCATGACAGTAGCCATGGGTAGGCTAATCATGAGTGGTGGGAACCGAAGGACACCGGCGGGCTCCGGGAACGGGATTGGTACAAGCGAGATACACGCACGATGTACCCAGGTTCGGGGCTCTCCGTGGCAGATAATACCCCTAGTCCTGCCGGAATGGTTGATGAACCAAAGGGATTACAATGTGCTCCTTGAGCTGTTTGACGAAGGAGGAAGAAGGAGCAGCCGGCTCGCGTCTACCTCTCCTGTATGAGTGGGTGAGTGTGTGTGTGTGAAGTTGACCGACCCTCTGCATCGAGGGGGATCGGGGGGTTTTGTAGGCGAACCCACCGATCGACAATATGGATAAAAGTAAATAAAGGGGGACCCGTTTGGCAGCCTCGCCGGTTGGCCACGGAGCCCGTCGTGGTCTAGTCTTGTCATTGGAGGGGCCAGCCGGCTGCGAGGTCCCATCTGGCCATGGGACCCGTCGGCCAGCCAATGGGGCTCTTGCATGAGGCCCATGTAGGATACGTGTGGTACGTCCGGCGTCGTCTTGCGAGATTCGTCATGGGTCACCGGTACGGCCGTCTCCACTGTTACCATGCCAAGCTTGGTAATGGAGTGGGTGCTGGCGGGCCGGTACTATGCTGGGTTGACGGATCGGAGCTAGCGTAGGTGAGCGACATGGCCGCTGACACCGTATCTGCCGTGCGCCTCAACCTTGTGCCTGTGCTGACGCGTCTTTACCTTTAATCATAGTCCCGTCATAGCCTAGGGTTGGATGTGACAGGATCTCGCTAGCCGGCCTTGGAGTTGCCGTCTCGCCCCTAGCCGGTAGGTGGCGTCCTAGACGGCCAGGAGGAGTAGCTGTCTTGCTCCTAGCCAGAAGGCGCTTCCTAGCCGGCCAGGAAGAGTGGGTTGTTTGGAGGGAGCTCAAGATTCCCTTTATACTTGGGTGCAAAGGAATAGGCTCGATGAGCCTACCCCAGGGTTATCCCCCCGTCAGTAGTCCCCGAAGCATGGGAGGTCCGCCGCCTCGAGGTGGAGGACCTCGCCGGCTTGAATTCCTGGATGACGGTCTTCAAGGGTCGCTTGTTGCACGAGACGCCGAGTCGGAAGCCGGCTGGCTTCCAACGAACGCCTCGGCTTCGCCGCAGGCAGCACCGTTGTGCCACATGGCAGGCCCTGGTCCCGGCATCATGATTAATTGTGCAGATGACGGGATGTGGCCTGCGTGCCGGGTCCCGCCACGACGCCTCATCGGCCCTTGCGCACGCGGATTTTCTGCGGATCGCTCCGCGGTGGTTGGGCTCTGACGAGCGTAAATGTTACCGCAATAATCGAAGAAGGTGGGGAACATGCGCACCGGATCCCCCCCTGATCTCTTGGGGGGTTTAAATGGTATGCGGGGGCGTCCAGGAGGCCATTCGCCCCCTTCTCGCCCTGTACAAACGCCCCTGCCTTCCCTAAGCCAGAGAAAGAAGAGAGCGTTGCTCACCTTCACCGTTGTTCGCGCCGTCGCCGCCGTTCGCCACAAAGACTCCGTCTCGCTCCCTTCCGCTGCCCCACCATGTCTAGCAGCGCCCCCAAGAAGGGGCAATCCAAAGGTGCATGGGTAGGCAACAACGTCGGCGCTGAGAACATCGAGGCGCTTCGTCACCACCGTGTGCTTCCTTCAACGGACCTCGTGGCGGTGCGGGTACCCGGTGCCGAAGCGGCCCCGACCCCTGGTGAAGGCGAGGCAGTAGTGTTCGTGGAACACTTGTACCACGGCTTCGGGCTTCCGGCGAGTGATTTCTTCTCGTGTTTTCTATCCTTCTCTGGTCCGCAGCCGCACCACTTGGCGCCCAATGTTGTTCTCCAGCTTGCCGCCTTCGTCGTTCTGTGCGAAGGGTTCATGAGGATTGAACCCCGCCTGGACCTATGGTGCAAGCTCTTCTTCTTCAGGCAGCAATCCATGCCGACGGACAAGTCTGTGCCGGCAGACAAGTCCGGCATGAAGAAGATGACCCCCTGTGGCGCCACGTTGGTGCACCAATGGACGACGTCCGGCTTCCTGCAGCTGCCGCTGCAGGACTCGATAAAGAAGTGACAGAAGGGGTTCTTCTATGTGAAGAATGTGAACCCCTCCTGCAACTTCATCAATCTCCCCCCGTTCACCGTTGTTCCGCCGACGGTCAAGAAGAACTAGCAGGCGATGCTTCCGAACTCGATTGCCGAGGTGGCGCTGGTATGCGCCCACCTCAATAACTTGAAGGTCCAAGGCATCTTAGCCCGTGACCTGCTCGCCACCATGGTAGCGCGTCGGATCTTGCCTCTACAAAGGCGACCGCACCTGATTTTCCATATGGGCGGCCGACACGACCTCTGTTGGCTCTAGACTAAGAACTTTCGAGCCGGAGCGGTGGCCCAGAATGTGAAATTGATCTCCTCCGCCAACATGGACAAAGACAGGGATTGGGAATGGGGCATGGCCCCTTACGACTGAAACCGTCCGGCTCCAATGGTAAGCACTTTCCCAGAGTCTTTTTCTTATCTTCTTGAGTATTCTTCCCATCTTCTGACGGCGAACTGTGGCTCCTTCCCCCAGCTGTTCGAGCGCTGGCAGGGCTATTGACAGCCGGCTACCGATGTGGAGGCGTCGGTCCCAATTGAGATAGAGGATGAGGGGCTGGTGGAGTCAGAGATCTCCGCCTTTGAAGACGTGGAAGGGGCGGCTGAGTCAGAGGGCACCGAGCCGCCTGGTGAGCATCTTAAGTCTGCCCTTCTTGATTGGACAGATGATGGTGAAACACCACCTCCCTTGCGTGATGCAGTTGACGAAGAGGACCAAGAGGACCTGGAGGAGGTCTCCATCCCTCCCCTGACACGACCTTGTCGAGCCGCCGGTGAGACGGGAGCGCAGGGCGAAGCAGCACGACAGAAGGGCAAGAAGGTTGCCACTGCCAAGCCAGCTCTTAAGCATGTCGTAGCTGGATCTCCAGCTGGAGGCCAAGGCGGCACCGCGAAGAAGCAGCGAGCCACCACCAGTAGGAGGACGGTGCCCGTCGTCATCGGGAAAGGGAACATTCCCCCCGTCTTTTTTGGTTCTTTGGTATGAAGCACTTTCCATCACCGGTTTGCAACCGACAGGGATGTCGAGACGGCGGAGGAAGATACTGCTTCCGCTGCCGAGCGAACCGCCGCCGACATCGCCAGGAACGCTCTGCTTGAGGAAGAGAATCGCCCATGGGAGGAGGCGGCTGAGGGCCGAACCCAGCCCCGACGGGTCAAGAACCGGCCACCAAGGACACGCGGTCAAAGACGAAGCACGACCCCTCCTCACAGGCGCGTGTGGAGATTCCGGCCAGTGAGCCAGCACAGAATCGTGACGAGGCGGCCAGGACAGCCAAGACCACCGAACCGGCGCCCTCCACACCAGTGAACCACGACGTTATCCCCGCCGCGCCTGATGCTGGTGTAGATGGCGCGCCGGAGATAGCGATGGAGGTGCTGGAAGCGGCGCATCCACCTCCCGTCGCAGAGACGATATCGGCCGAGGCATCGAAGGAGCCGGCCACGAGCACACCGCCCGGAGACGGCACCACAGTCGTAGTCGGCCACGACTCATCCGCATCCGGAGCCAGCCTCATCTCCGAGGGCTGGCGGATGAAGACCTGGCACGTGTCCAATGCCGAAAGCGCAGCCCTACCTCCAGGCGCCGCTCTCAGCAGCATCCCGACGCTGGTGGCGGAATTCTCCCGCAGCCGCGAGAAGTTGGCGCACGCGGCCCTGGTGGCCAAATGTGACCTGGAGCGCCTCCAAGGACGGACCGTGGTAAGTCTTCAAACCCGCGCCTTTCAGTTGGTTTGGTTTGACCTTTTCTCCTTGTTTTTGCGTCAGTGGGGGCGCGCGAGCGCACCCACTAGGTGTAGCCCCCGAGAATCAGGCCGGCTAAGATTTAGCCGGGCCGAATCTCATTATCGCCTTGCTTGTTGTTTCTTTTTTAGTGGGGGCGCGCCAGCACACCCACTTGGCGTAGCCCCCGAGAATCGGGCCGGCTGAGAGTTAGCCGGGCCGAATCTCATTCTTTTCTTTGTTTGTGTTGGTCGTAGGAACTCCATGACGCCCAGGTGCAGGCGTAGAACACGCTGCTAACCCAGATCCAGCGGGGCGAGGGCCGAACCGGCAACCTTCAGAGCCAGCTAGACACTACTATCTCAGAGCGTGATGCCTTGCACGAAGAGGACAAGCAGCTCCGCCTGCAGCTGTATCTTCTCCAGACGGAGAAGAAGGACTGTGAGATGGCCCATTAGATGGAGCTACAGCAGCTGCGTGCTGCCCTGCAGGAGAATGATTTATCCCATACCGCCGACCTAGAGCGATTGGAGAATGTTCATCTTGAGGAGGCGAAGCGGAAGGACGCCGCCCTAGAGGAGAAGGACGCCGCCTTGACCAAGGTGCAGGCTCAGCTGGCGAAGGAGACCGAGGTGGCCGAGGCCCTCCAGGGCGAGCTCACCCGCCAGGCTTAAGAAAGTGTGGCACGAGACCGCGAGGCTTTGGAGGAGGCGCGTGATACGTCCGTTTTGCATCATGCTTATATGTTGATATTTATTGCTTCCTGGGCTGTTATTTCACTTCATGGTACAATACTTATGCCTTTTCTCTCTTATTTTGCAAGTTTACATGAAGAGGGAGATTGCCGACAGCTGGAATTATGGCCTGAAAAAGGAGCAAATTTGAGATACCTATTCTGCGCAACTCCAAAAGCCGTGAAAATCAACGTGGATTTTTTGGGAATATATAAAAAATACTGGGCCGAAGAAGTGCGAGTGGAGCGCAACCAGGGGGAACAAGCCTGGTAGGCGCGGCCACCCCCCTGGCCGCGCCTAGGGGGCTTGTGGGATCCCTGCTGGCCCACTGGCCCCCCTCTTCTTCTATATGAAGGGTTTCATTCCGAAAAAAATCAGGAGGAGACTTTTCGGAGGATTTGCCGCCGCCACGAGGCGAAACTTGAGCAGAACTAATCTAGAGCTCCGGCACGACGATCTTGCCGGGGAAACTTCCCTCCCGGAGGGGAAATCATCGCCATCGTCGTCATCACCAACACTCCTCTCATCAGAGGGGACTCATCACCATCAACATCTTCATCAGCACCATCTCATCTCCAAACCCTAGTTCATCACTTGTAACCAATCTCCGTCTCGCGACTCCGATTGGTACTTGTAAGGTTGCTAGTAGTGTTAATTACTCCTTGTAGTTGATGCTAGTTGGATTACTTGGTGGAAGAGTTTATGTTCAGATCCTTGATGCTACTCATTACCTCTCTGGTCATGAATGTGATTATGCTTTGTGAGTAGTTACTTTTGTTCCTGAGGACATGGGATAAGTCATGCTAATAGTAGTCATGTGAATTTGGTATTCGTTCGATATTTTGATGTGTTGTATGTTCTTTTTCCTCTAGTAGTGTTATGTGAACGTCGACTACATAAAACTTCACCATTATTTGGGCCTAGAGGAAGGCATTGGGAAGTAGTAAGTCGATGATGGGTTGCTAGAGTGACAGAAGCTTAAACCCTAGTTTATGCGTTGCTTCGTAAGGGGCTGATTTGGATCCATTAGTTTAATGCTATGGTTAGACTTTGTCTTAATTCTTCTTTCGTGGTTGCGGATGCTTGCAAGAGGGGTTAATCATAAGTGGGATGCTTGTCCAAGTAAGGGCAGTACCCAAGCGCCGGTCCACCCACATATCAAACTATCAAAGTAACGAACGCGACTCATATGAACATGATGAAAACTAGCATGACAGAAATTTCTGTGTGTCCTCGGGAGCGTTTTTCCTCCTATACGACTTTGTCCAGGCTTGTCCCTTGCTACAAAAGTGATTGGGACACTTTTCTGCACCGTTTCTACTTTTGTTACTTGGTACTTTCTACGAATCATCTCACCACACAATCACTTGTTACCGATAATTTCAATGCTTGGAGATTTTACCTTGTTGAAAACCACTTGTCAGATCCTTCTGCTCCTCGTTGGGTTCGACACTCTTACTTATCGAAAGGACTACGATTGATCCCCTATACTTGTGGGTCATCAAGACTCTTTTCTGGCGCCGTTGCCGGGGAGTGAAGCGCCTTTGGTAAGTGGAACTTGGTAAGGAAACATTCATATAGTGTGCTGAAATTTATTGTCGCTTGTCACTATGGAAACTAATCCTTTGAGGGGCTTGTTCGGGGTATCTTCACCTCGAACGGAAGGACAAAGAGTTTCTCCTCAACCTGCTGCACCTATTGAAAATATTTGCTTTGAATTTCCTTCGGGTATGCTTGAGAAACTGCTGGCTAATCCTTTTACAGGAGATGGAACATCACATGCAGACTTGCATCTAATCTATGTAGATGAAGTTGTGGTTTATTTAAGCTTGCAGGTTTGCCCGAGGATGAGGTCAAGAAGAAGGTCTTTCCTTTATATTTGAAGGATAAGGCGTTGACATGGTATAGGCTATGTGATGATACTAGATCATGGGACTACAATCGGTTGAAATTGGAAATTCATCAAAAGTTTTATCCTATGCTTTTAGTACATCGTGATCGAAATTATATTTATAATTTTTGGCCTCGTGACAGAGAAAGCATCGCTCAAGCTTGGGGGAGGCTTAAATCAATGTTATATTCATTCCCCAGTCATGAGCTCTCGAGAGAAATTATCATTCAGAACTTCTATGCTCGGCTTTCTCATGATGATCGCACCATGCTTGACACTTCTTGTACCGGTTCTTTTATGAAGAGATATATTGACTTCAAATGGAATTAATTGGAGAGAATAAAACGCAACTCTGAAGATTGGAAGCTTGAAGAAGGTAAGGAGTCAGGTATGAATTTCAAGTTTGATTGCGTTAAATCCTTTGTTGAAACAAATACATTTTGTGATTTTAGCGCTAAGTATGGACTTGACTCTGAGATAGTATCTTCACTGTGAGAATCATTTGCTGCTCATATTGATCTCCCCAAAGATAAGTGGTTTAAATATCATCCTCCCTTAGAAGTCAATGTAGTTAGACCCAATCCAGTTGAATAGAGAGTCATTGCCTATAATGATCCTATTGTTCCCATTGCTTACATTGAGAAACCACCTTTCCCTGTTAGGATAAAGGATCATTCTAAAGCTTCAACTGTGATACGTAGAGGCTACATTAGAACACCTACACCCCCTGAGCAAATTAGATTTGAACCTAGCATTGCTATTATCAAAGATCTTCTGTCCGACGATGTTGAGGGACATAATAGTCACTTCTGTGAAGATGCTGCTATAATTGCTAAACCTCACGCTAGAGACAAACATAGGCATGTTGTTGGCACACCTGTTGTTTCTATTAAGATAGGAGATCATTGTTATCATGGTTTATGTGACGTGGGTGCTAGTGTTAGTGCAATACCTCAATCCTTATATGATTAAATCAAAGACGAGATTGCACCTATTGAGATAGAACCTATTGATGTCACTATTCAGCTTGCCAATAGAGATACTACCTGCCCTGTGGGTATTGTTAGGGATGTTGAAGTCTTGTGTGGTAAAACAAAGTATCCTGCTGATTTCCTCGTTCTTGCTACCACCCAAGATAGCTTTTGTCCCATCATATTTGGCAGACCTTTTCTCAATACTATCAATGCTCATATTGACTGTGAGAAGCAAACTGTCACTATTGGCTTTGAAGGCGTGTCACATGAGTTCAATTTCTCCAAGTTTGGTAGACAACCTCATTAAAAAGATTCTCCTAGTAAGGATGAAACTATTGCCTTAGCGTCTATTGTCGTGCCTCCTACTGATCCCTTAGAGAAATACTTGCTTGAGCATGAAAATGATATGCATATGGATGAAAGGGATGAAATAGATAGAGTTGTCTTAGAACAGTATCCTATCCTTAAGAATAATCTGCCTGTTGAACTGCTTGGGGATCTGATGTCTACTACGCAACCTTCTCCTTGTAGACGTTGTTGGGCCTCCAAGTGGAGAGGTTTGTAGGACAGTAGCAATTTTCCCTCAAGTGGGTGACCTAAGGTTTATCAATCCGTGGGAGGCGTAGGATGAAGATGGTCTCTCTCAAGCAATCCTGCAACCAAATAAGAAAGAGTCTCTTGTGTCCCCAACACACCTAATACAATGGTAAGTTGTATAGGTGCACTAGTTTGGCGAAGAGATGGTGAAACAAGTGCAATATGGATGGTAGATATAGATTTTTGTAATCTGAAATTACAAAAACAGCAAGGTAACTAGTAACAAAAGTGAGCACGAACGGTATTGCAATGCGTGGAAACAAGGCCTAGGGTTCAAACATTCACTAGTGAAGTTCTCTCAACAATGATAACATAATTGGATCATATAACTAGCCCTCAACATGCAACAAAGAGTCACTCCAAAGTTACTAATAGCGGAGAACAAACGAAGAGATTATTGTCGGGTACGAAACCACCACAAAGTTATTCTTTCTGATCGATCCATCATATAGTCCGTACTAGAATAACACCTTAAGATACATATCAACCAAGACCCTAATGTCACCTAGATACTCCATTGTCACCACAAGTATCCGTGGGCATGATTATACGATATGCATCACATAATCTTAGAATCATCTATTCAACCAACACATAGAACTTCAAAGAGTGCCCCAAAGTTTCTACCAGAGAGTCAAAATGTGTGCGAACCCGTGTGCATAGGTTCCCAATGTCACGAACCCGCAAGTTGATCACCAAAACATACATCAAGTACTCACATGAATCCACGTGTGGCAACCCATATGTATAGGTTCCCAATTGTCACAAACCCGCAAGTTGATCACAGCAGATAGGCACGTGCAAGACATACCTCAAGTGTTCTCAAAGACTCAATCCGATAAGATAACTCCAAAGGGGAAACTCAATTCATTACAAGAGGGAGAGGGGTAAGAACATCACAAGATCCAACTATAGTAGCAAAGCCCATGGTACATCGAGATCAAGACATCTCAAGAACACGAGAGAGAGAGAGAGATGAAACACATAGCTACTGGTACATACCCTCGGCCCCGAGGGAGAACTACTCCCTCCTCGCCATGGAGATCGCCGGGATGATGAAAATGGCCTCCGGAGATGGATTCCCCCTCCGGCAGGATGCCGGAACGGGCTCCAGATTGGTTTTTGGTGGCTATAGAGGCTTGCGGCGGCGGAACTCCCGATCTAGGTTTCTTTTTGGGGGGTTTTGAATTTATTGGAATTTATGGCGGTGGAATTACATCGGTTGGGCCCACGAGGAGGTCACAAGCTTGCACTGCGCCACCTAGGGGGTGGTGGCGGCGTCAGGGCTTGTGACTCCCTCGTGGCTCTTCTAGCCTTCTTCCAAAGCTTCGGGGGCCTCTTTTGGTCCAAAACAATCATCATAAAGTTTCATTCCATTTGGACTCCGTTTGAAAATGGGCCAAAAACACGGAAAAACAGAAACTGGCATTTGGCACTGAGTTAATAGGTTAGTCCCAAAAAAGATATAAAATAGCATATTCATGCATACAAAACATCCAAAGTTGACAAGATAATAGCATGGAACCATCAAAATTATAGATACGTTGGAGACGTATCAAGCATCCCCAAGCTTAACTCGTGCTCGTCTTCGAGTAGGGAAGTGATAAAGAACGAATTTTTGATGTTGCATGCTACCTAGCATAGTTGTCCTTTGTAACTTCTCTTATGTGACATGAATGTTCAGATCCGTTAGATTCAAAACAATAGTTTGCTATTGACGTGGAAACAATAATAATTCAAGCAAACTAGCAAGGTAATCATGAACTTTCAAAATAACTAGGCCAAAAGAAAGTTATCCCTACAAAAGCATATAGTCTGGCTATGCTCTATCATCATTGCACAATGAATTTAAATCATGCACAACCCTGGTATTGGCCAAGTAATTGTTTTCACACCTTTACTTTCTCAAACCTTTTCAGCTCTCACGCAATACATGAGCGTGGGCCATGGTTTTAGCACTATAAGTGGTGTGGAGTGTGGTGGAGGTTGCAAGGCAAACAAGGAGAAGATGGTCACATTGACTAGGCATATCAATGAGCTATGGAGATGCTCATCAATAGATATCAACGTGAATGAGTAGGAATTGCCATACAAATAATGCACTAGAGCTAAGAGTATGTGAAAGCTCTTAAAGAAAACTAGTGGGTGTGCATCCAACTTGCTTGCTCACGAAGACCTAAGGAAATTTTGAGGAAGCCTATCATTGGAATATACAATCCAAGTTATATAATGAAAATTTCCCACTAGCTATATGGTGGTTACAAAACGAGAGACTCTCAATCATGAAGATTATGGTGCTTAATATGCACAAGTGTGGAAAGGTGGTAGCATTGTCCCTTCTCTGTTTTTCTCTCATATTATTTTTATTATTTTTTTGGTGGGATCTTTGGCCTCTTTTTTTTGGTGGGCTTCTTTGGCCTCTTTTATTTCCTCACATGGGACAATGCTCCATCAATGATGATCATCACACTTTCAACTCAAAACTTAGAGCAAGGATGACTCTATATGGAATGCCTTCGGTAGTGTACCGTGACAATGATCTAGCATGGCATAGACATTAATGGAAACATCATGCTAGCTATCTTATGATCATGCAATGGAAATGTAGACATGGCGGAACATGTCATGGTGGTAGTTGCATGGCAATATATCTCGGAATGACTTTGGTAAAGCCATAGTAGGTAGGTATGGTGGATGTTTTGAGGGAGGCTAATGGTGGGTTTTGTGCACCGGCGAAAGTTGCACGGCACTAAGAAGATAGTGATGATGGAAGGTGAAAGTGCATAAAAACCATGGACTCAACATTAGTCATGAAGAACTCATATACTTGTTGCAAAAGTTTTATTAGTAATCGAAACAAACCATTCAACGCATACTCCTAGGGGAAGGGTTGGTAGGTATAAACCATCGCGCGATCCCGACCGCCACGCAAAGGATGACAATCAAAAGACTAATCATGCTCAGACTTCATCACATAGCGGTTCACCATACGTGCATGCTACGAGAATCACTAACTTCAACACAAGTATTTCTAGATCCACAACACCTTACTAGCATGACTTCAAAATTACCATAACCACAACTCAAAACTAATTGAGATGAATCAAACTTTTCTAACTATTCAATGCACATGAAGGTGGAAGTTTTCATATCCCTTTGGATAACTACCCCTTTTGAGACTACTTTCAAAGCATAGATCAACTACCAAGCCACGCGCCGTTGTGCTCTAAAAGATATAAGTGAAGCACACAGAGCAAAAGTATCTAGCTCAAAAGATATAAGTGAAGCACATGTGAGCTGAATTGTCTACCAAAGGATATAAGTGAAGCTCGACAAAGCCACAATGAGTGCATGTATCTCTCTCTAGGTGTGCAGCAAGGATGATTGTGACACAACAAAAATTAAAGACTCCTACGATACAAGACGCTCCAAGCAAAAACACATAACATGTGATGAATAAAAATATAGCCCCAAGTAACGTTACTGATGGATTGAAGACAAGAGAGGGGATGCCTTCCCGGGGCATCCCCAAGCTTAGGCTTTTACGGCATCCTTGAATATCTTGGGGTGCCTTGGGCATCCCCAAGCTTGAGCTCTTGCCACTCTTTATATCTTTGTCCATAAGAACTTCACCCAAAACTTGAAAACTTCACAACACGAAACTTAAACAGAAACTCGTGATAACATTACTATGAGAAAGAAAACCACCACTTCCTTAGGTACTGTAGCAAACTTAAATTCTACTTATGCTGATGTTGGGTTAGTGTATTTTCAGTCTTCCATGGCTAATACCCTCCGATACTATCCATAGTTTCATTAAAATAAGCAACCAACTGAACAAAAACAGAATCTGTTAATAGCAGACCAGTCTGTAGCAATCTGTATACTTTGTATACTTCCGGTACTTCAAAAAATTCTGACAAATTACGACAGTCTGAATAAATTGCATAGAAATCAGTAGCAAAAGGAATCAACTCAAAAGCTCTTACAGAAAAAAATGAAAATTCTTTTCGTGAGCAGAAAGTTTCTGTCTTTTTCCAGCATGATCAAACAATCATCACCAAGACTAATCATAACGGTTTTTCTTGGCACAAACACAAAAAGAAACACAAAAGACACAATCATAACAGAATTATGATGGTGTGGAGAAAACAAAACAGGAAGCAAAAAGCAAAGAAAAATTTATTCATTGGGTTGCCTCCCAACAAGCACTATCGTTTAACGCCCTTAGCTAGGCATTGATTTCAATGATGCTCACATAAAAGGTAAGGATTGAAACACAGCGAGAGCATCATGGAGCAAGTGGCTAGCACATTTAAGTCTAACCCACTTCCTATGCATAGGGATTTTGTGATCAAACAATTTATTGGAGCAAGAATCAACTAGCATAGGAAGGCAAAACAAGCATAGCTTCAAAAATTTCAACATATGGGGACGAAGCTTGATACTATTGCAATAAGTAGAAGCATATGATCCTCTCTGATAGTAATTTTCAGTAGCATCATGAATGAATTCAACAATATAACCTGTACCTAAAGCATTCTTTTCATGATCTACAAGCATAGAAATTTTATTACTCTCCACATAAGGAATTATATTCTCAAGAATAGTAGTGGGAGTATCGTAAAAGACTTGAGCACTACAAATTGTGTCCACAATGAAAAAGCAAGGTTTAGCAAAGGGGTTCTCGAGAGTATGACAAGTTTTATCATCCCTCTTCTTTAAAGCATAAGTGTCCTCACAATAATCATCATAGATAGGGGGCATGCTTTCATCAAAATGATTTTGATCATTCAAAGTAGAAGAACTAAAAAGATCATCTTCATGAAATATAGCATCCCCAAGCTTGTGGCTTTGCATATCATTAGCATCATGGGTATTCATAGATTTCATGCTAACAACATTGCAATCATGCTCATCATTCACATATTCTATGCCAAGCATTCTATGTAATTCTTCTTTCAGCACTTGAGCACAATTTTCCTTCCCATCATGCTCACGAAAGACATTGAAAAGGTGGAGTATATGAGGCATCCTCAATTCCATTTTTTTGTAGTTTTCTAGCAAGAGAACAAGAAACAAAAAGATTCGATTGCAAGATCTAAAGATATACCTTCAAACGCTAACCTCCCCGGCAACGGCGCCAGAAAAGAACTTGATGTCTACTACGCAAACTTCTCCTTGTAGACGTTGTTGGGCCTCCAAGTGGAGAGGTTTGTAAGACAGTAGCAATTTTCCCTCAAGTGAGTGACCTAAGGTTTATCAATCTGTGGGATGCGTAGGATGAAGAAGGTCTCTCTCAAGCAACCCTGCAACCAAATAACAAAGAGTCTCTTGTGTCCCCAACACACCTAATACAATGGTAAGTTGTATGGGTGCACTAGTTCGGCGAAGAGATGGTGAAACAAGTGCAATATGGATGGTAGATATAGATTTTTATACTCTGAAATTACAAAAACAGCAAGGTAACAAGTAACAAAAGTGAGCACGAACGGTATTGCAATGCATGGAAACAAGGCCTAGGGTTCATACTTTCACCAGTGAAGTTCTCTCAACAATGATAACACAATTGGATCATATAACTAGCCCTCAGCATGCAACAAAGAGTCACTCCAAAGTCACTAATAGCGGAGAACAAACCAAGAGATTATTGTCGGGTACGAAACTACAGCAAAGTTATTCTTTCTGATCGATCCATCACAGAGTTCATACTAGAATAACACCTTAAGATACATATCAACCAAGACCCTAATGTCACCTACATACTCCATTGTCACCTCAAGTATCCGTGGGCATGATTATACGATATGCATCACATAATCTCAGAATCATCTATTCAACCAACACATAGAACTTCAAAGAGTGCCCCGAAGTTGCTACCAGAGAGTCAAAACGTGTGCCAACCCCTGTGCATAGGTTCCCAATGTCACGAACCCACAAGTTGATGACCAAAACATACATCAAGTACTCACATGAATCCACGTGTGCCAACCCATATGCATAGGTTCCCAATTGTCACAAACCCGCAAGTTGATCACAGCAGATAGACACGTGCAAGACATACATCAAGTATTCTCAAAGACCCAATCCAATAAGATAACTCCAAAGGGGAAACTCAATTCATTACAAGAGGTAGAGGGGGAAGAACATCATAAGATCCAACTATAGTAGCAAAGCCCATGGTACATCGAGATCAAGACATCTTAAGAACACGAGAGAGAGAGATGAAACACATAGCTACTGGTACATACCCTCAGCCCTGAGGGAGAACTACTCCCTCCTCGTCATGGAGATCGTCGGGATGATGAAGGTGGCCACCGGAGGTGGATTCCCCCTCCGGCAGGGTGCCAAAACGGGCTCCAGATTGGTTTTTGGTGGCTACAGAGGCTTGCGGCGGCGGAACTCCAAATCTAGGTTTCTTTTTGGGGGGTTTTGAATTTATAGGAATTTATGGCGGTGGAATTACGTCGGTTGGGCCCACGAGGAGGTCACAAGCCTTCCCTACGCTACCTAGGGGGTGGTGGCGGTGTCAGGGCTTGTGACTCCCTCGTGGCTCTTCTGGCCTTCTTCCAAAGCTTCGGGGGCCTCTTTTGGTCCACAAAAAATCATCGTAAAGTTTCATTCCATTTGGACTCCGTCTGAAAATGGGCCAAAAACATGGAAAAAACAAAAACTGGCACTTGGCACTGAGTTAATAGGTTAGTCCCAAAAAAGATATAAATAGCATATTCATGCATATAAAACATCCAAAGTTGACAAGACAATAGCATGGAACCATCAAAAATTATAGATACGTTGGAGACGTATCAGGATCCACCCCCACCAAAGGGTGATCCTGTGTTCGAGCTTAAACAGTTGCGTGATACTCTTAAGTATGCTTATCGTGATGAAAAAGAGATATATCCTGTTATTATTTGTGCTAGCCTCTCAGAGCATGAAGAAAAGAAGTTACTAAAAACTTTGAGGTAGCACCGTGCTACTATTGGATATACTCTTGATGATCTTAAGGGCATTAGTCCCACTCTATGCCAGCACAAAATCAAAACTGATCCTGATTCCAAACCAGTTGCTGATGATCAAAGGAGATTGAATCCTAAGATGAAAGAGGTAGTAAGAAAATAAATACTAAAGCTCCTGGAAGCAGGTATTATCTATCATGTTGCTCATAGTGATTGGGTGAGTCCGGTGCATTGCGTCCCTAAGAAGGGAGGCATTACCGTTGTCCCTAATGATAAGGATGAATTGATCGCACACAGGATTATTACTGGCTATAGGATTGTGATCGATTTTAGGAAATTGAATAAAGCAACTAGGAAAGATCATTACCCTTTACCTTTTATCGACCAAATGCTAGAAAGACTGTCTAAACACACACACTTATGCTTTCTTGACGGCTATTGTGGTTTCTCTCAGATACCAGTTGCACAAGCTGATCAGGAGAAAACCACTTTCACCTACCCTTTCGGTACCTTTGCTTATGGACGTATGCCTTTTGGCTTATGTAATGCACCTGCCACCTTTCAAATATGTATGATGGCTATATTCTCTGACTTTTGTGAAAAGATTGTTGAGGTTTTCATGGATGACTTCTCCGTTTATGGGTCTTCTTTTGATGACTGCCTCAGCAACGTTGATCGGGTCTTGCAGAGATGTAAAGACACCAATCTTGTCTTGAATTGGGAGAAGTGCCACTTTATGGTTAATGAAGGCATCGTCTTAGGACATAAAATTTCCGAAAGAGGTATTGAAGTCGATAAGGCTAAGGTTGATGCAATCGAGAAAATGCCATACCCCACAGATATCAAAGGTATAAGAAGTTTCCTTGGTCATGCTGGTTTCTATAGAAGGTTCATTAAAGACTTGTCTAAGATTTCTAGGCCTCTTACCAATCTCTTGCAAAAGGATATTCCTTTTGTTTTTGACGACGATTGTGAGGAAGCCTTCAAAATACTTAAAAAGGCTTTGATAACTTCACATATTGTTCAACCACCTGATTGGAACCTACCTTTTGAGATCATGTGTGATGCTAGTGATTATGCTGTTGGTGCTGTCCTAGGGCAAAGAGTTGACAAGAAGTTGAATGTTATTCACTATGCTAGTAAAACTTTAGACAGTGCCCAAAGAAACTACGCTACTACGGAGAAGGAATTTTTAGCAGTCGTGTTTGTATGTGAAAAGCTCAGGTCTTACATAGTTGATTCCAAAGTCACTATTCACACTGATCATGCTGCTATTAAGTACCTCATGGAGAAGAAAGACGCTAAACCTAGACTTATCAGATGGGTTCTCTTGCTACAAGAATTTGATTTGCACGTTGTTGACAAAAAGGGTGCTGACAACCTAGTAGGAGATAACTTGTCTAGGTTGGCGAACGTTCTTGATGACCCATAACCTATTGATGATAGCTTTCCTGATGAGCACCTGAATGTCATCAATACTTCACGTAGTGCACCGTGGTATGCTGATTATGCGAACTATATTGTTGCGAAATATATACCACCTAGTTTCACATACCAGCAAAAGAAGAAATTCTTCTTTGACTTGAGACATTACTTTTGGGATGATCCTCATCTTTATAAGGAAGGAGTAGATGGTGTTATTAGACGTTGTGTACCTGAACATGAACAGGGACAGATCCTACAGAAGTGTCACTCCGAGGCCTACGAGGACACCATGCGGGAGATACAACTGCACACAAGGTATTGCAAACAGGTTTCTACTGGCCCACTCTCTTCAAGGATGCCCGTAAGTTTGTCCTGTCTTGTGACGAATATCAAAGAATAGGTAATATCGGTAAACGTCAGGAAATGCCTATGAACTATTCACTTGTCATTGAACCATTTGATGTTTGGGGCTTTGATTATATGGGACCTTTTCCAAAATCCAACGGGTATACTCATATCCTAGTTGTTGTTGATTACGTCACTAAGTGGGTAAAAGCTATCCCCACTAGTAGTCCTGATCACAACACTTCTATAAAGATGCTTAGAGAAGTTATTTTCCCTAGATTTGGAGTCCCTAGATATCTAATGACCGACGGTGGTTCACATTTCATTTATGGTGCTTTCCATAAAACGCTTGCTAAGTATGATGTCAACCATAGAATTACGTCTCCCTATCACCCTCAGTCGAGTGGTCAAGTAGAGCTAAGCAATAGAGATATTAAACTGATTCCGCAAAAGACTGTCAACAGGTCTAGAAAGAATTGGTCTAGGAAGCTCGATGATGCATTGTGGGCTTATAGAACTACCTATAAGAATCCCATGGGCATGTCTCCATACAAAATGGTGTACGGTAAAGCATGTCATTTACCTCTTGAGCTAGAGCATAAAGCTTATCGAGCAATCAAAGAGCTCAACTTTGACATCAAAATTGCTGGTGAGAAGAGGTTATTTGACATTAGCTCGTTTGATGAATGAAGAACTCAGGCATATGAGAATGCCAAGTTGTTCAAAGAAAAGGTTAAGAGGTGGCATGATAAGAGGATACAAAAGCGTGAGTTCAATGTAGGTGATTATGTCTTGCTATATAATTCTCGTTTAAGATTTTTTGCACGCAAGCTTCTCTCTAGATGGGAAGGTCCCTATATTGTTGAGGAAGTATATCGTTCCGGTGCTATCAAGATCAATAACATGGAAGGTAATTGTCCAAGAATGGTAAATGGGCACAGAATCAAGCATTATATCTCAGGTACTCCCATAAATGTTGAAAGCAATATTATCAATACCATAACTCCGGAAGAATACCTAAGGGACATTTATCAGCCTGTTTTAGACTCCGAAAACGAAGAGGTATGTGATTCGTAAGAAAACAGACTCCAAAACTTTTCCAGTAGGATTTTTCTCCATTTTGGAATATTTGAAAAAATAGAAAAATTGGAAGTAGTCCGAAAAGCGCGCGAGGAGGCGACAAGCCTGCCAGGCGCGGGCCCACCCCCCCCCCCCCCGGGCCGTGCCTGGGGGGCTTGTGGCTACCTCGTGTGCCTCCCGGACTCTGTTTCGTGCGGAGTACTCCTTCTGGTGTGGAAAAATCAGTATATGTTCTCCCGTAAGGTCTGACCCTCCTATCACGTAGATTTCCTTTGTTTTTGTTTCGAGCCTGTTTCTGTTGCAGATCTAGATTGCTATGACGTCCCCAAAAGCTCTGAAGGACAAGATCTTCGAGAAGGTCATCAATTCCTACCTCTCGGGAGTGCTGCAACACCCTCAATCTATCGAGATGCGTGAGGGGATGTTGCACATCCGTGATGTTGAGGGACCTAAGAAGACCAGAAGCGTGGAGGCGAGGCTCGAAGCAATGGAGCAACAAGTCTTCAAGTGCCAAGGGATGGTGGAGCGTGGACTCAATGCCAACCACATGATGATCACTGAGTTCACTAGCAAGCACAGGATCGATGCCAATGACATTTGGAAGCACCTCTCCAGGCTCTATGACAGGATTGATCACCTCCAGGCCCAGATGTATGACCTGCAGAACCAAAACTGTGACTATGAGTATAGATTTAAATCAATACGGTTGGCTGCAGATTTGAGGATTCTGAAGACTCGTTCATCTTTCCATGATGGAGCACCTATGCCTTGGAAGACGGAGGATCAAACCCATGTTGCAACAACTCCACCACCATCACCGCCGAAGGAAGACAAATGAGCATGGGTATGGGCAATCCCCTTGGCTTATGCCAAGCTTGGGGGAGTTGCCCCGGTATCGTATCACCATCACATCTTTTTCCTTTACCTTTGTTTTAGTTTGTTCCTTTTCAGTTTTCTTTTTCTCTAGTAGATTAAAAGTCTTAGTGTTTTAGCCTTGAGTTTTTCTTTTTGTCACCCCCGATGTATTCGAGCTCGTGAGTCATATAATAAAGAGTATCTTAGTTGAAGAGCTTTGCCTCATGCCATGATCAAAAGATTGAGAAAGAACAAAAGCATGAAAGATCATGTAATGATATTATAGGAAGTGATGGCTTCACATATAAAAGGAATGATGATTGAAACTTGTTGAGGGTAGACAAACGTGGACGATAGTCATTGTTGCAATTAATAGGAAGTGATAAAGAAGGAGAGGTTCACATATAAATACATCATCTTTGACACCATCTATGATTGTGAACACTCACTACACTATTACATGCCTAGAAGTAGATGTTGGACAAGGAAGACAACATAATGAATTGTGTTTGCTTGGTTCCGAACAATGTTATATGATTAGAGATCCCTTAGCATGTGACGATTACTTCCACCTCATATTATCCAAAACTCCCGCACCAAGTAGAGATACTACTTGTGCATCCATAAACCATCAACCCAGTTTTGCCATGAGAGTCCACCATACCTACCTATGGATTGAATAAGATCCCTCAAGTAAGTTGTCATCGGTGCAAGCAATAAAAATTGCTCCCTAATATGTATGATCTATTTGTGTGTGGAAAATAAGCTTTGTACGAACCTGTGATGAGGAAGACATAAAAGCGACAGACTGCATAATAAAGTTCTTTATCACAGGAGGCAATATAAAGTGACATTCCTCCGCACTAAGAGGACACGCATCCAAACCTCAAAAGCGCATGACAACCTGTGCTTCCCTCTGCGAAGGGCCTATCTTGTACCTTTACTTTTTTCCCTTGAAAGACTCATGGTGATCTTCACCAATTCCTTGTTTCGCCTTTATCTTGGCTAACGTCATATGCTTGGGAAAGATCTATATTCATATGTCAACTTGGAAGTAAGTATTCATGAGTTATTGTCGTTGACATTACCCTTGAGGTAAATGGTTGGGAGGCAAAACTATAAGCCCCCCATCTTTCTCTGTGTCTAGCTGAAACTTTGATCTCATGAGTACCACGTGAGTTGTAGCAATTGTAGAGAACGAAAGGATGATTGAGTATGTGGATTTGCTTTACAAGCTCTTATTTGACACTTTCTGATGTTGTGATAAATTGCAATTGCTTCAATGACTAAAGTCTTCCGGTTGTTACTTCTCGGTAAGGTTCTTGATCCATGCTTTACTTTGTGAAGGAATTACCACTTTAGCATGAGAGATTATATGTTGGTATTGTTGTTTTGATCATGATCATGATGCATGCATGTTCGCATCTTGTTTTGTCGACACCTCTTTCCCTAAACATGTGGGCATATTTATTGAGCTCGCCTTTCGCTTGAGGACAAGCGAGGTCTAAGCTTGGGGGAGTTGATACGTTCATTTTGCATCATGCTTTTATGTTGATATGTATCGCTTCTTGGGATGTTATTTCACTTTATGGTACAATACTTATGCCTTTTATCTCTTATTTTGCAAGGTTTACATGAAGAGGGAGAATGCCGGCAGCTGGAATTCTGGCCTGAAAAAGGAGCAAGTTTGAGATGCCTATTATGTGCAACTCCAAAAGCCGTGAAAATCAACGTGGATTTTTTTGGGAATATATAAAAAATACTAGGTTGAAGAAGTGCGAGAGGAGCGCAACCAGGGGCCACAAGCCTGGTAGGCACGGCCACCCCCCCCCCCGGCAGCGCCTAGGGGGCTTGTGGGCTCCCTGCTGACCAACTGGCCCCCCTCTTCTGCTATATGAAGGGTTTCGTTCCAAAAAAATCAGGAGGAGGCTTTTCGAAGGATTCGCCGCCGCCACGAGGCGGAACTTGAGCAGAACCAATCTAGAGCTCCGGCAGGACGATCCTACCGGGGAAACTTCCCTCTCGGAGGAGGAAATCATCGACATCGTCATCACCAACACTCCTATCATCGGAGGGGACTCATCACCATCAACATCTTCATCAGCACCATCTCATCTCCAAACCCTAGTTCATCACTTGTAACCAATCTCCGTCTCGCGACTCCGATTGGTACTTGTAAGGTTGCTAGTAGTGTTAATTACTCCTTGTAGTTGATGCTAGTTGGATTACTTGGTGGAAGAGTTTATGTTCAGATCCTTGATGCTACTCATTACCTCTCTCGTCCTGAATATGATTATGCTTTGTGAGTAGTTACTTTTGTTCCTGCGAACACGGGATAAGTCATGCTAATAGTAGTCATGTGAATTTGGTATTCATTCGATATTTTGATGTGTTGTATGTTGTTTTTCCTCTAGTGGTGTTATGTGAACATCGACTACATAACACTTCACCATTATTTGGGCCTAGAGGAAGGCATTGGGAAGTAGTAAGTAGATGATGGGTTGCTAGAGTGACAGAAGCTTAAACCCTTGTTTATGTGTTGCTTCGTAAGGGGTTGATTTGGATCCATTAGTTTAATGCTATGGTTAGACTTTGTCTTAATTCTTATTTCGTAGTTGCGGATGCTTGCGAGAGGGGTTAATCATAAGTGGGATGCTTGTCCAAGTAAGGGCAGTACCCAAGCGCCGGTGCACCCACATATCAAACTATCAAAGTAACGAACGTGAATCATATTAACATGATGAAAACTAGCATGAAAGAAATTCCCGTGTGTCCTCAGGAGCTTTTTTCGTCCTATAAGACTTTGTCCAGGCTTTTCCTTTCTACAAAAGGGATTGGGCCACTTTGCTGCACCGTTGCTACTTTTGTTACTTGCTACTTGCTACGAATCATATCACCACAAAATCACTTGTTACCGATAATTTCAGTGCTTGCAGATTTTACCTTGCTGAAAACCACTTGTCAGATCCTTCTGCTTCTCGTTGGGTTCGACACTCTTACTTATTGAAAGGACTAAGATTGACCCCCTATACTTGTGGGTCATCAGCACGGGAAACCGACATCCACTTCAACAGTGAGTCTTTTTCGTCTTGATTTTGTCTTCATTCTTGCTGGCATTTCCCCCTCCTTATCCTCCATACCACACCCCCATCCCCCAGGGCTCTTCCCCAGAACACGAGAGGCGGTAGAAGTGGCCGTGGAGACCAGCCGTGAAGAGTGTCGCACCGCTGGCGAAGAGGTGGACGCCAACGCGGGCTGGTCCGTGGAGGAAATAGCCACTGGTGCCAAGGCCCGCATGTACGAGCTGGCGCGTTCCCTGGAGCGGCTCCAGAGCGCGGGGCTGGAGATGGTAAAGGGCCTGTGGCCTAATGCGGTGGAGCCAGCGGCCATGAGCCGGCTATCCCGTTGGCTTGAAGCCGGCAGCTCTCGCCTAGATGCCTGGCGCGAATCGGCCGCGCGTGATAGAGCGTACATGGCGCTCCGCCTGGCCAAGTCCTAGTATCGGAACCTGGACTTTGTCAAGCTCGTGGCGCAGCGCGCCGGCTCAGAGAAGGAACTGGTAGCCCTAGAGGACGAGCTATAGGTGAGAGCCAATAGCATCACCACCTTCGCCACCTCGGGCGAGCTCGGCTTGGAGCGTGATGAAGACGGCAATGTGATCCCTGAGGATCTGTTCCATCTGCATCCTACGACGCTGAAGGCAGCTCTGCCGAAACGGCCTTTGAGGAAGAAGTCGCTGACTCCAGCTGTGTGGCCTACGCGGACTCGGCCATGAAGGACGATGCCAGAGGCACCCGAGGCGGAGACGATGCTTCTACCTCACGCAAAGCCGGCGATGCCGGAGCCACCACCTCAAGTGTCGCTGCTCGGGCCGCAGATGGAGCCGCCACCCACTAGCTCTCCTTTTTTGAATTTTTCTCTGCATTTTGCTATCAGTCCAACAGTTCCACCCACTAGGGGTATTTTTATTGTAATGAACTCCGGTCGTGGGCCTTTGAATGCTCTGAATGTGATATATGCTATCTATTATGCATTATACTTGTAAGCGATGTGCTTGCTTATAACCCACAAGCATAGGGGATCGCAACAGTTTTCGAGGGTAGAGTATTCAACCCAAATTTGTTGATTCGACACAAGGGGAAGCTAAAGAATATTCTCGAGTATTAGCAGTTGATTTGTCAATTCAACCACACCTGAAAGACCTAGTATCTGTAGCAAAGTTTCAGTAGCAGAGTAGCGTGATAGTACCAGTAGCAGCGGTAACAGTAGCAACAGTGACATAAGTAGCGGTAAAGTAACTTAGCAAGGACCAGTAGGAAAAGACTCGTAGGCATTGGAGCGGTGATGGATAATTATGTCAGATGACATTCATCATGTAACAGTTATAACATGGGGTGATTTGTAACTAGCTCTAGTTCGTCAATGTAATGTAGGCATGTATTCCGTATATAGTCATACGTGCTTATGGAAAAGAACTTGCATGACATCTATTGTCCATACCTCCCGTGTCAGCGGGGTTCTACTGGAAACTAAGGGATATTAGGGTCTCCTTTTAATAGAGAACCGAAACAAAGCATTAGCACATAGTGAATACATGAACTCCTCATACTATGGTCATCTCCGGGAGTGGTTCCGGCTATTGTCACTCCGGGGTTCCCGGGTCATAACACATAGTAGGTGACTACAACTTGCAAGATAGGATCAAGAACACACATATATTGATGAAAACATAATAGGTTCAGATCTGAAATCATGGCACTCGAGACCTAGTGACAAGCATTAAGCCTAGCAAAGTAGTAGCAACATCAATCTCAGAACATAGTGGATACTATGGATCAAACCCCATCAAAACTAACTTGATTACATGATAGATCTCATCCAACCTATCACCGTCCAGCAAGCCTACGATGGGATTACTCACGAACGGTGAAGAGCATCATGGAATTGGCGATGAAGGATGGTTGGTGATGACGACGGCGACGATCTGCCCTCTCCGGAGCCCAGAACGGACTCCAGATCTGCCCTCCAGAGGAAGAACAGGTGGTGGCGGCGGCTCCGTGTCGTAAAACGCGATGAACTCTTCTCTCCTAATTTTTTTTCTGGGCAAGAGAGACTAAATAGAGCCGGAGTTGGAGGCGGCGGAGCCACGAGGCCCTCACAAGCCTGCCAGGCGCGGCTAGGGGGGCCGCGGCTCTTGGGCTTGTGGGCTCCTGGCTCCGTCCCTCCAGGTAATTCTTGTGCCGGTATTTTTTATATATTCCACAAAAAATCCTCGTAAATTTCCAGGTCATTCCGAGAACTTTTATTTCTGCGCAAAAAACAACACCATGGCAATTCTGCTGAAAACAGCGTTAGTCCGGGTTAGTTCCATTCAAATCATGCAAATTAGAGTCCAAAACAAGGGCTAAAGAGTTTGGAAAAGTAGATACGATGGAGACGTATCACTTGCCGACTCGCTTTTTTGTCTTTCGTTTCCCTTTTGGCTCTTGTTTATCCAGCTCCTTTGCTTTCTCTAGCATCCGCCTCGCCAGCCCGATAGGCGGGAGCCGGTCTGTGACTGGGACGGGGCTTCTACCTTTGAAAACATTGGACCTAGATTTTTCGAAGTCGCCGAGACACTTGGACTCAAAGCGAACCAGTAGAGGCCGGCTTGAAAGTAAGATCGAAAGCGATCAAACCATCCCGAGCCGGCAACCTCTTTCGTAGTCGAACTTTTCATTTAGCTGGCCTTCCTTACCACGGTCTTGTTAGGCGGACAGGCGGGAGCCGGACTGTGGCTTGTGCAAGGCAGTAAGTGCTCAACTTGGCGTACACTATACGTCCATCTACGACTAAGGAAGTTGTTCGGGCCGGCTAGCGAGCCCCCGAGCTCGTGGAGCCGGACCGGCGAACTCACAATCGAGTGAACAACTCTTGCCATGAATCTGAAATAGGTGTGCCTCATGCACTGGCTTGAAACACCCATTGCATTCACTAAAAATCCCAAAAAGGGAAGAAGATACATACGTACATGCTTTTTTTCTTGCTTTTTAGCAATATAACGGGCTAAGCAAAGCTGCGTTCCATGGACGCTCTGTTTCCTCGCCTGAGTCATCTCTCTTACGCTTCCTTGGCTTCTAGGCGTCTATTAGATAGTACGCATTGTTATGCAACGCCCTGCTGATGATGAAAGGTCCTTCCCATGGGGAGGAGAGCTTGTGCTAGACAGCTGTTCGCTGGATTCTACGAAGCACCAAGTCCCCCTCTCGGAAGGAAAGGGGCCTGATCTTCTTGTTGTGGTAGTACCTCAGCTTCTGTTGATATATGGTCGTTCGGCTCAAGGCCAGCTCCCGTGCCTCTTCGAGAAGATTGACGCCGTCTTCTCTTGGCTCCTTCGCTTCCGTCTCCGTGTACAGGGTGACCAGAGGAGAGTCGAACTCAACATCTGTGGCGATGATTGCCTCAGATCCATATACTAGGAAGAATGGTGTGAAGCCGGTTGACCGGTTCGGCGTGGTGCGGAGGCTCCACAGCACAGCCGACAACTCTTCGATCCAGCAGCCGGCTGACCTGAGTAGTGGCGCCACCAGTCTTGGCTTGATGCCGGCCAGGATCAGGCCATTTGCCCTTTCCACCTAGTAGTTGGATTGCAGGTGCGCCACCGACGCCAAGTCAAGTAGGATGCCTTCTTTGGCACAGAAGAGCGCCAATGCACCCTTGGCAAAGTTGGTGTCGTTTTCGGTGATGATGCTGTGGGGGACGCTGTAGCGGACAGCAATGTCCTTGATGAACCTGACGGCCATGGGACCGTTAAGCTTCTTGATGGGCGTGGCCTCAATCCACTTGGTGAATTTATCAACAGCGACCAGAAGATGCATCATGCCGCCTTGAGCGGTCTTGAATGGCCCCACCATATCCAGCCCTAGACGGCAAACGGCCATGACAAGAGGATGGTTTTGAGGGTTGAAGCCGCCAGGTGGCTCTGCGTGCTGAAGTGCTGGCAGCCTTCACACTTGTTGACCATGTCTATGGCCTCCTCAAGGGTCGTGGGCCGGTAAAATCCATGGCGGAACGCCTTGGCCACCAGGGTTCTAGAGGCGGCATGATGCCCGCACTCACCCTGATGTATATCTCTCAGGATTTCCTGCCCCCTTTCTGGCTCGGTGCAACGTTGGAACACGTCGGTCACGCTACGCCGAACCAGCTGGCGGTTGATGATGGCGTATGCCGAGGATCGGTGTTGGATCTGCCTTGCCTCCGCCTCGTCTTGGGGAAGCTCGTCGCAAAGAAGGAAGGTCGGGATGGGTTGTGCCCATGAGGTAGCCGAACTGGAGCCGGCTCCGCCTCGACCTGAAGGTCAGGGGCTTCTGAAGCCCCCGCGCTTGTTGATGCGGTCGCAGGCTCGAGACCTTCTGTCTCTGGTGCCGTCGTGGCGGCTGGCACGCTGTTTACCTGCATGACGGCCACCCACTAGGTGTTGAGTCGACAGGATTGGAGGTCTGGCGTGGCCGATGTTGTTGTTGGAGCCGGCGAGGCAGTTGTAGCCGGCAACTCCGTTGTAGTCCGCGCAGCAGTTGTAGCCGGCAGAGTAGTTGTAGCCGACGTCAATGGGACGGAAGGATCTGCCGGTACAAAGATCGATGCTGACTCCAGAGACGGCATGATGGAGGGCTTGTGCAGCTGGTCGAGAGAGACGCCGGCTGGGATTGCCTGCCTTGTTGAGCCAATTTTAGCCAAGGTATCTACCGCCTCGTTGTCCGCCATGGGGACATGATGGAACTCGCACCCTCGAAAGGACCACTCAGCTGCTGAATGAGGAAGCGGTAGCTCGCCATGTTGGCGTCCCTGGCGTCCCATTCACCAGAGACCTGTTGCATCACAAGGTCCGAGTCGCCGAAGCGAAGGATCCGCCGGATGCCAATTTCTCTGGCAAGCCGGAGGCCGTGAGAAAGCTCCTCGTACTCGGCGACATTGTTGGAGGCGGCGAAGTGTATCTGGAGAGCATACTTGAGTTGGTCTCCTATCGGAGATGTCAAGACGATGTTGTCTCCCAAACCAGTTCGCATCTTCGAGCCGTCAAAGTGCATCTGCCAATGAGTGAAGTCTGGAGGCGGTGGCAGGAATTGGGTTTCGGCCCAATCGACGAGGAAGTCGGCCACCACCTGAGATTTAATGGCAGTGCGCGGTTTGTAGCGGATGTCGTGGTCGGCCATGGAGATGGACCACTTGGCAATCCGGCCCGTGGCATCACGGTTGCCCATGATTTCTGACAGTGGAGCAGTGCTCACCACAGTGATGGCATGCTCCTGGAAGTATTGCTTCAACTTCTTGGCGGCAAAGTAGACACCATAACACATCTTTTGATAGTGGGGGTAGTTTTGCTTGCAGGCAGACAAGACCTCACAGAGGTAACAGATAGGGCGTCATACTAGCAACACCCTGCCCTCCTCCTTATGCTCCACTACCAGAACAACACTGACCACGCGAGTGGTTGCCGCGATGTAGATGAGGATGGACTCTCTTTCAGCCGGCGCCGCCAAGATTTGCAGGCTTGAGATGATGCGCTTGAGGTCGTGGAAGGCTTCGTCCGCCTGGTCGTTCCACTCGAACTTGGTCGTCTTCTTCATTAGCTGGTAGAGTGGACGCGCCTTCTCGCCCAGCCGGCTGACGACTCAGCTAAGTGACGCCAGACAACCGGCGAACTTCTGACCGTCAAGGATTCGAGCCGGCTTCACCATACGCTCGATGGTACGATCTTCTCAGGGTTAGCTTCAATGTCGCGACCTGACACGAAGAAACCCAAGAGCTTGCCTCCTGGAACTCCAAAGACACACTTCCATGATGGGGATCCAGCTTGATCTAGTGGTAGCCTGAATAGGCGTCTAGAAAGGACAGCAATTCGCAGCCGGCTGTGGAGTCAATCACTTGATCTATCCGGGGCAAAGCGAAAGGGTCTTTTGGACACGCCTTATTCAGGCTTGTGTAGTCGATACACATTCGCCTTGTCTTGTTTTTCTTCAGCACCAGGACTGGGTTGGCCAACCAGTCCGGGTGGAAAAGTTCCATTATGAAGTCGGCCGCGAGCAGCCGGGCGATCTCTTCTCCTATTGTGCACCGCTTCCCCTCGGCGAAGCGATGCAGGGGTTGTTTCACCGTCTTGGCATCCGGCCGCACATGAAGCTTGTGCTCGGCGTACTTCCTCGGAACTCCTGGCATGTCCTTTGGGGACCATGTGAAGATGTCCCTATTCTCACGGAGGAAATCGACGAGCTCGCCTTCCTATTTGGCGCTGAGATCAGTGCCAATGGTGACGCACCGCTTCGGGTTCACAGGGTCGAGTGGCACCGGCTTGTTTTCCTTGGACGGCTCGAATGAACCTTCGCCGGCCGACTGGGATGGTGGAGTAGGGATCGCCGGCTGCTCGGTAGCCTGAGCCATGAGCCGGTCGATCTGCCTCTTCTCCTCAGCGATCACCAGGGCGTCGGCCAGACGGCTGCTGTCGGGTGCACATTCGAGCGACTTCTTGTAGTCGCCAGCGATGGTGATGATGCCCTTGGGACCCGGAATTTTCATCTTGAGGTAGGCATAGTGGGGGGTGGCCATGAATTTGGCCAAAGCCGGCCTGCCCAGCAGCGCGTGGTAGGGGCTGTTGAGGTCCACCACCTCTAACCAAATTGGTTCGCGGCGGAAGTGCGCCTTGTCGCCAAAGAGGACATCCAGCTGGATTTTGCCAATCAGCGAGCATGACTGTCCCGGCATGATGCCGTGGAAGACAGTGTTGGTCGGCTGGAGGTCCTTCTCCTTCAGCCCGAGCATGAGCAGGGTGTCGCGGTAGAGGATGTTAATGCTGATGCCGCTGTCAACCAACACCCGGGAGAAGCGGCAGGTGAGCCTTTTGGAGGCGAAGGTAGGGTCGAGGACGAGCGCGTATGAGCCAGGGTTTGGCATCACCGCGGGATGGTTAGCTGAGCTCCATGTGATTGGCTTTTCGGACCAATGCATGAATTGGGGAACCGAGGGGACCGTGCCGTTCACCTCGTGTCGGCGCTGTCGCTGGCTGTGCTTGTCGCCACCTTCGCTGGTGAAGATGACATAGGCCCCGTCTTGCTCGGGGTACTGGTCGTGGAGACGGTCGTCGTTAGGAGGCGACAGTGGTGGAGCCGAAGCCGGCCCTCGAGCCGCAGCGCGAGGCGCTGCAGCTGCCGCCTGGGGAGCCGGCAGACCCTCACCTCAATACAGTCGATGTGCGAAGCTGCACTGTCGGAGTGTATGGGTGATGGATTTGCCCCGGTGTGCATCTTGCACGGCGCATCGAGCATTTGCTCGAAGGTGAGCTTGGGCTACCAAGTATTCTTGCCGGTCCGCTGCCCCTGAGAGCCGGCTTGAGCAGCCGGCGCTTCTTCCTCCACGTTGGCCACCTGCTTGCTTGCAGAGCGCGAATCAAGTTGATGTGCCTTGCGCTTGTTGTTCTGGCTGCCTCGGTTGTCGGCAGCCGGCTTGGTAGTGGACGGCATGGGGACAAGCTTGTCCGAGTCGGTGACCTTGACTCGCCTGGCGCAGTCGGCCGTGGCGTATTTGTATGCTTTGGCCATGAGCACCGCCAAAGAGGTGGGCTCGGAGCACATGAGATTGTGCTTGAGCAGGGTGCCGTCTCGGCAGCCGTCAATGAAGTATTAAATTTCGTGTACCTCATAAACTCCTTCGCAGGAGTTGTGCAGCTCTGTCATGCACGTGACGTAGTCACGAAGGGGCTCGTCGGGCTTCTGGATGCACATGGCAAGCTAGAGAGGCCAGCTAGGGCGCTTGTAGGTGCCGGTGAAGTTGCGGACGAATGCCTCCTCGAAATCAACCAAAGAGTTGACGCTGCCGGCAGGCAGGCTGTTGAGCCAAGTCCTAGATGAGCCGGTTAGCATGAGAGGCACGTAGTGGACTGCTACGCACTTGTAGCCCGGGCGATGGCGACTGTAGTGGTGTAGTCGATCAGCCAGTCCTCTGGCTTGGCGGTGCCGCTGTACTTGGGGGTGTCACGAGGGATAGTGAAGCCTTTAGGGAACGGTCCCCTTGGATCCGGGGGCCGAAGCATGCCGGACCGATGGGACCCTCCTCCTCCAGGAGGGCCGACTATGCCAGAAAGTTGAGGCGCTTGCGAGCGTCATTGTCGCTGTGAGGGACGCGAGGGCCGATCCGGGCCAAGATCCCAATAGTGTCCTGGGACTCAGTCGCCTTGGCCTTCTACCGATGCTTCGATGGGGGAACCTCGTGCACCGGATCTCCCTCGTCGCCAGCCTCCTTGTGGCGCCGGCTGGAAACTAGCTCGCTCTAGCGCTGGGAACGCCGGTCTTGGCTGCCCTCGCCCTTCTGGCCAGAATTCTGATGCATGGAGGAGCCTTGGGTGTGATGACGGCCGCTGGGGTTGCGGTGAGCCTCAGGGTCGGCTACCGGAGACATCGACTACGCGTGGCTGGGGTCGAAATGAGCCTGCTGCTCGCTGACAGCGTCAAGGAGATCCCTGACACACTTCTCTTGAAGGGCGCACTCCTCGCCCTCCAAACCATACATCTCTGCTATGGCCGCATGTTGGCCATGGGAGTATCATAGATGGGCTGCCTGCCACCTAGGATTTCAGCAATGACCTGGCCGCGGCCGCGGACTTCGTCGTGCCGGCTGGGACCATCAGCAACCGGAGTGAAGCCGTAAGCGGAGTTATACTCATTATGCGTGGCCTCCATCCGACGCTTGGCGGTGGCGATAGCAATGCTCTCTTCTAGGATTTGCTTGCGGGCCTCCTCGAGTGTGGCCCTAGCATCGGCAGGGTTTGCAGTTGTAGCGATGGGTGTCTTCAGGCCGGCAAGGGTGGCGTGAAGCGGGTCTGCAGGGCCCGCGGCGGGGTCGGCTACATCCGCTGAAGCCTTAACATGAGCCTTACTGGTGCCAGCACTGATAACATCACCTCTATGAGGTTGGAGACGATGGCGACGTTATGCGAGGCGAGACATCCCGCAGATGAAGGTGGATCGTCGCAGACGAGTACCTCGCTAGGGTACTCATCAGGCGCAAGCACATCCCCAAGGGAGAGCCTGTTGAAGCTTGCGCATAGCGCGTCCATGTCGATGCCCTTGCCGAGGTGGCGAGGCTCATCGTCGAGGAGTAGGTCACTGAAGAGAACGCCAAGGTTCACGACATCGGCAATGACATCGCTGGGTAGTTGCCCGCTGGCGAACTCCTCATCAGAGTCCGTGAGACGTCCTGGATCATCGGCCTGCATCGCGGAAACCTCTGCAAGGACAGGCTCCACGGTGGGCTCCAACTGTCATTGTTTACTCACGACAGTAGCCATGGGTAGGCTAATCATGAGTGGTGGGAACCGAAGGACACCGGCGGGCTCCGGGAACGGTCTTGGTACAAGCGAGATAGACGCACGATGTACCCAGGTTCGTGGCTCTCTGTGGGAGATAATACCCCTAGTCCTGTCGGAATGGTTGATGAACCAAAGGTATTACAATGTGCTCCTTGAGTTGTTCGATGGAGGAGGAAGAAGGAGCAGCCGGCTCACGTCTACCTCTCCTGTATGAGTGGGTGAGTGTGTGTGTGAAGTCCACCAACTCTCTACATGGAGGGGGATCGGGGGGTTTATAGGCGAACCCACCGACCTACAATATGGATAAAAGTACATAAAGGGGGACCCGCCTGGCAGCCTTGCCAGCTAGCCAGGGGCCCGCCCTGGTCTAGTCTTGTCGTTGGAGGGGCAAGCCGGCTGCGAGGTCCCATCTGGCCATGGGACCCCCCGGCCAGCCAATGGGGCTCTTGCGTGAGGCCCAGACAGGACACGTGTGGTACATCCGGCGTTGTCTTGCGAGATTCGTCATGGGTCGCCGGTACGGCCGTTTCCACTGTTACCATGCCAAGCTTGGTAATGGAGAGGGTGCTGGCGGGCTGGTACTGTGCTGAGTTGACGGATCAGAGCCGGCGTAGGGCAGCGGCATGGCCGCTGACACTGTATATGTCGTGCGCCTCAACCTTGTACACATGCTGACACGTCTTGACCTTTAATCATAGAGTCCCGTCACAGCGTAGGATTGGATGTGACAGGAGCTCGCTAGCCGGCTAGCGGCCTCGCTAGCCGGCCTTGGACTTGTCGTCTCGCTCCTAGCCGGCAGGTGGCGTCCTAGACGGTCAGGAGGAGTAGCCGTATCGCTCCTAGCCGGAAGGCGCTTCCTAGCCATCCAGGAGGAGTGGGCTGTTTGGAGGCAGCTGAAGATTCCCTTTATACTTGGATGCAAAGGAATAGGCTCGATGAGCCTACACCAGGGTTATCCCCCCGTCAGTTACTAAATAGGAACTACCCTAGATACTTGGTAGATGAGAAGGCTGGCAAAGTCGACAAAAGTATATTGGATATACATAATATTGATGTGTACTTTACTAGTACTCCTAGTAGCACCAGGGTATTAGATACCGGTTCGGTTTCTAAGTGTTAGTAACTTGAAATAAAAGCTACAAAATAAACTGAGACTGGCTAAAGGCGAGGGGACGATATGTGTTGGAAGTGTTTCCAAGGTTGATGTGATCAAACATCGCACGCTCTCTCTACCATCGGGATTAGTGTAAACCTAAATAATTGTTATTTGGTGTTTGCGTTGAGCATAGCATGATTACATTGTGTTTATCGTAATACGGTTGTTCATTGAAAGAGAATAATGGTTACTCTGTTTATTTGAATAATAACTTCAATAGTCTTGCACCTAAAATGAATTGTTTATTGAATCTCGATCGTAGTGATACACATGTTCATAATATTGATGCCAAAAGATATAAAGTAGTAGCGATAGTACCACTTACTTGTGGCACTGCCACTTGAGTCATATTGGTATAAAACACATGAAGAAGCTGCATGCTGATGGATCTTTGGACTCACTCGTTTTTGAAAGGTTTGAGACATGCGAACCATGTCTATTGGTATAAACGCATGAAGAAACACCATGTAGATGGATCGTTTGGAGTCACTTGATTTTGAATCACTTGAGACATGCAAATCATACCACATGGGCAAGATGACTAAAGGCCTCATTTTCCAGTGAGATGGAACAAGAAAGTAACTTGTTGGAAGTAGTACATTTTGATGTGTGCAGTCCAATGAGTGCTCAGGAACGCAGTGGATATTGTTATGTTCTTACTTCACAGATGATTTGAGTAGATACTAGTATATTTACTTCATGAAACACAAGTCTGAATTATGGAAAGGTTCAAGTAATTTCAGAGTGAAGTTAAAGATCGTCATGACAAGAGGATAAAATGTCTACGATATGATCATAGAGATGAATATTTGAGTTGCGAGTTTGGTACACAATTAAGACATTGTGGAAATTGTTTCACAACTAATGCCACGTGGAACACTATAGTGTGATTGTGTGTCCGAACGTCATAGTCGCGCCCTATTGGATGTGGTGCATACTATGATGTCTCTTATTGAATTACCACTATCGTTTTTGGGTTAGGCATTAGAGACAACCGCATTCACTTTAATTAGGGCACCACGTAACTCCGTTGATATGACACCATACGAATTATGGTTTGCAGAAACCTAAGTTGTCGTTCTTAAAATTTTGGGGCTGCAACGCTTATGTGAAGAAGTTTCAGTGTGATAAGCTCGAACCAAAGCAGATAAATGCATGTTTATAGGACACCCAAAACAGTTGGGTATACCTCCTATCCCAGATCTTATGAGAAACTTGTATTTCCAAAGAAGTATTACTTGACATAAGCGTTGCAAGTTTTGGGTTTTATACAAAGTTTATGAGAAACTTGTATTTCCAAAGAAGTGAGTGGGAGCACTATAGAATATCTGGTTAGAATATGTGATTGACATATTTTTGATTGAAAATGATGTAGAATTTCTGGAAAGCATATAGGGTTGTTTGAAAGGTGTTTTTCAAAGGAAAGCCTGGATAGAGCTACTTGAACATTGAGCACCAAGATCTATAGAGATAGATCAAAATGCTTAAGAGAATTTCAAATGAATGCGTACCGTGACAAGGTTTTTGAAGGAGTTCAAAATAGACCAGACAAAGAAAGAGTTCTTGGCTATGTTATAAGGTGTGAGTATTGAGTAAGACTCAAGACCCGACCACGACATAAGAAAGAGAAAGGACGAAGGTCGTCCCTTATGCCTTGGTCGTAGGCTCTATAGTATGCTAAGTTGTGTACCGCACCTGATGTGTGCCTTGCCATGAATCTGTCAAGGGGTACAAAAGTGATCCAAGAATTGATTACTGGACATCAGTTAAAATTTATCCTTAGTAACTGGTGGACTAAGGAATTTTTCTCGATTATGGAGGTGATAAAAGAGTTCGCCGTAAAGGGTTACGTTGATGCAAGCTTTGACACTAATCCGGATGACTCTGAGAAGTACATCGGATTCGTATAGTGGAGAAGTCACTTGGAATAGTTCCAAATGGTGCATGGTAGCAGCATCTATAGGATGACAAAGACATTTTTAAAGCACACACCGATCAGAAAGGTTCAGATCCGTTGACTAAAATCCTCTCTCACATGCAAAACATGATCGAACCCCGGGACTGTATGGGTGTTAGATTCATTAGAATCACATAGTGATGTGAACTAGATTATTGACTCTAGTGCAGGTGGGAGACTGTTGGAAATATGCCCTAGAGGAAATAATAAATTGGTTATTATTATATTTCCTTGTTCATGATACTCGTTTATTATCCATGCTAGAATTGTATTGATTGGAAACTCAAATACATGCATGGATACATAGACAACGCACTGTCCCTAGTGAGCCTCTAGTTGACTATCTCCTTGATCAAAGATGGTCAAGGTTTCCTGGCCATGGACAAGTGTTGACACTTGATAACGGGATCACATCATTAGGAGAATGATGTGATGGACAAGACCCAAACTATAAACATAGCATGTGATCGTGTTATCTTGTTGCTATAGTTTTCTGCATGTCAAGTATACATTCCTATGACCATGAGATCATGTAACTCACTGACACCGGAGGAATGCCTTGTGTGTATCAAACATCGCAACGTTATTGGGTGACTATAAAGGTGCTCTATACGTATCTCTGAAGGTGTCCGTTGAGTTAGCATGGATCAAGACTGGGATTTTTCACTCCATGTGACGGGCAGGTATCTCGGGGACCACTCGGTAATACAACATCACAACAAGCCTTGCAAGCAATGTGACTAAGGAGTTAGTCACGGGATCTTGTATTACGGAACGAGTAAAGAGACTTGTCGGTAACGAGATTGAAATAGGTATGGCGATACCAACGATCGAATCTCGGGCAAGTGACATACCGAAGGACAAAGGAAATGACATACGGGATTGTGTGAATCCTTGACATGGAGGTTCAACCGATAAGATCTTTGTAGACTATGTAGAATCAAATATGAACGTCCAGGTCCCGCTATTGGATATTGACCGGAGAGTGTCTCGGTCATGCATACATAGTTCTCGAACCCGCAGGGTCTGCACACTTAAGGTTCGATGATGTTTCGGTATAGTTGAGTTATAGGTGTTGGTCACTTAAGGTTTTTTGGAGTCCCGAATGAGATCCTGGACGTCACGAGGAGCTCCGGAATGGTCTGTACGTAAAGATTGATATATAGGAAGTCCTGTTTTGGTCACCGAAAAAGTTTTGGGCTCATCGGTAGTGTACCGGGAGTGCCGGGAGGGTGCCGAGGGACCACCAGGAGTGGTGTGACGACCCAAGAGCATTATGGGCGGTCAGAGGAGGTGGACCACCCCTTGGTGGGCTGGACAGAGCCTCTCTCAAAGGCCCACATGGCTAGGAGAGGAGATAAAAGGTAAAAGACCTTTAAAAGGAAGGGAAGGAGGACTCCTCCCAAAGTAGTCCACATTCCCACAAGGGAAGGTGGACTCTTCCTTGGTTCCGCTGACCCCTTATCCTTGGAGTAGGGGCCAAGGCTGCCTACTCTCCTCCTATATATACTAGAGGTTTTTGAGGATTTTGAACACACAAATCAGCCCTGGCTACCTCTCTCTCTCTCTAGATTCATTTCTCCTAGTCTAGTCTCAGCGGTGCTTAGGCGAAGCCCTGCTGGACTAGCTCCACCACCATCGCCATCACGCCGTCGTGCTACCGGAGAACTCATCTACCTCTCCGCCCCTCTTGCTGGATCAAGAAGGTAGAGATCATTGCCGAGCTGTACGTGTGCTGAACGCGGAGGTGTCGTTCGTTTGGCACTAGAACGGGATGGATGATGGGATCGCAGGATGGATCGTGATGAGATCACAGGAAGGGCTGCAATTTGGATCGCGACTATGTTCCAGTACATCAACCGCATTATATACGCTTCCGCTTAGCGATCTACAACGGTATGTAGATTCACTCTCCCCTCTCATAGATGATCATTACCATGGATAGGTATTGCGTGTGCGTAGGATTTTTTTTCCCCATGCAATGTTCCCCAACATAGTCATCCAACATCCAATACACACACAAAGCAGGAGTAGGGTATTATGCTTTCGAGCGGCCCAAACCTGGGTAAATCTCCCCTTGTGCTGACTGTTAGTTCTGCTCATGGTGCATTCCTCTCCCC
The DNA here is from genome assembly GCF_904849725.1 of Hordeum vulgare subsp. vulgare. Classification (NCBI taxonomy): domain Eukaryota; kingdom Viridiplantae; phylum Streptophyta; class Magnoliopsida; order Poales; family Poaceae; genus Hordeum; species Hordeum vulgare. The sequence continues at coordinate 291,135,958 of NC_058520.1, read as the reverse complement.
CTCCGAACCACAAGGGATACTCTCGATCACATAGGTGTCGTCCGCACCGACATCTCTAGCGTGCTAGATAGGGGCGAAAAGGTGTGCTAAACCTGACCCAGCAGTCGGTGCATCAGCTTCAGCATCATCATCGTCACCATGGCTCCCAAGAGAAGGTTTGCCACGGTGGGTGACCCATCCGCGACCACCGCGCCGGTGACTTTACAGACAGGCGACGGCACGGGCGCATGCGGAGGAAGCGTGGGGCCCTGAGCTTCCACACGCTCCAGCAAACGTGCCTCCCCCAGACTGCAGCGCTGCTGTCGAGGGCGTGCGAGGGGGCTCCGGCAAGACCTCAGGCACCCACTTCCGCGAACGCACCTCCCCTGTAGTGATGCGTTACTGTCAAGGGTGTGCCAGGGGGCTCCGGCAAGGTCCCGGTCACACACTCCGGTAAGTGCTCCTCTTCGGGGTGTGGCGATGCTGTCGAGGTTGGGCGAGAGAGTACCCTCGGCAAAGCATTACATCCTTGTCGGGGCCCGATTTCTCTGTGCCACGCTCGGCGTCACCCGCGGCAACTTCCAGGCCGGCCAGATCTCTCGCACCCAATCCGACAAACGCACCTCCCGTGGAGCGATGTGTTGTTATCGAGGGTGTGTCAGGGGGCTCCGTCGAGACCCCAGACGCCCCCTCCGGCAAGCGCGTCTCTTCAAAGTACTCCGTTGCCGTCGAGGGTAAGCCAAAGAGCACCCCCGACAAGGCGTTACACCCTTCTTAGAGCATGTTGCTCCACTGCACACCCGGCATCTCCCACAGCTGCTTCCTGGCCGGCAAACTCCTTATCGGCAACCCATGAGGCACGGTTGTTGATCCTTCCGGCGACCAACCTTTCTCCAAGTCTTGCGGGCAGGGCATGTAAACCTTTGCACAAGGCCACGCGCAGACCCTGCGCACAACTAAACAATGTTAAGAATTTGACATTCCTTGTTATCTTTCACGTTCATCGATATGCATGTTCTATATGAGATTTCATGTTACGCTTACCTCCGGCAAGTGTTGACGAACCGCCAAGGTTCCGAAACTTGCTTGCGAGGGGAACTTGTCGTGATCGGACGCTCCCTTGCTTTGTTTCGATCTCGCTCAGCAACTTAAGTGGTTGCGCTGAAAATGCCAAGGTATCTTGCGGGCAGCAACACCTCTAGCAGGCTGCTGAAGGATCCGCTCCTCAAAGCGATCGCGATAGGCCTAGCCGCACCAGCAAGACTCCAACGAAGTAGTTATTTCCCTTAGACGATTTCAACCTTTCCAATACGGGAAGTGTGGACGCGAAGGAATACTTGTCGTAATCAGCTGCACCCCTACTCTGTTTCGAGCCCGCTCAACAGTTTAGGCGGCTGTGCTGAGAGCATAAAGGCACCCTTTCCATAGTCAGTCGCACACTGACTTTGTCTCGAGCCCGCTCGACAAAGGGGTCATGACGTCAGCGCCAAGGTGCCTTGCCGGATGTGACATCGCCAACGGTCTGCTAAGGATCCGCTCCTCTAAGCACCTCGGCGGGGCTAGGCGCACCGGCAAGTTTCCGATAAGATGTAAAGGTGTACCATGCAGGAAGAAATCGAACAAGGACAATACATTACGTTTTATTCATGAGGTAATCAAATATATTACATTGGTAGTTGTCCCTATACTAACTTAAGATAATGTTATCTTTTAGCGCGAGGCGGTGTCTACAAGAAGAAAAAGAGCAGAAAGACCCGTGGCACGGGCCGAGATTGGGTGACCGAAAGGTATGACAAAGCCGGGGTCCACGAGACTGGTCGAAGATGAGGCAGCATCGGACCCACCGGCGAGTCCGCCCTGCCGGAGAGGGGGAGAGGCGTGAGCTGACGGTGATGGTGTAGCCAACGGTCAGTCCAAGCTAGGTCATTGTACTCTGACCTGACGGCATGGAGCTCGGACCCGTTTCCACCGCTATTGCCATCATTGTCCTCCTCGTCGCTATCGTGCGAGGAAGGACTTTCGGTCCCGCTCGAACTCTCTTCGCAGTAGCTGAGGCGCGCACCTGAGCGCCCATAAATCTTGACGGAGAGCGGATCAGCCTCCATCATTTTGAAGTGGAGGACGTGCCCATCCACGAGGTTGTGGGCACGGGCGGAGCTTTTCCACCTGCGCCCGAGGAGCAGGACGCGGCGTTCAGGCTACTCCACATCCACCTGCACGGCACCATTATAGCAGCCATGCGCCCGCAGCCACAGCACGGGTGGCTTGTCCACCTCCATCACCTTGGTGAAAGGGTGGGGGAGGCGTAGACGACCACGGATGGGGCCACGCAGTCTGACGACAAACTCCAGCACCATCCCCTCCGCATGGGTCCCCAAGGGAGGAGGATTTGGCGACGGAGGAAGGGGTGGAGCGGCGCTCCGCCTTCCCCGACCATGGCTGTCGTGGTGGCCCAAGTCAGCCATGCGGGAATCTCACCCACTCCGTGCACGTCTCCCACGTCGCGCATTCGAAGGTGTGTAATGGGAACATAGTAACCGAAGGAAGCTCAACCGCAAACCCCGGCCACGCGTGCCCATGCACTGTTTGGGCCGAGCCCAACAACGCCTCGCGTGTGTGTGTGGCCCAGGCCTAGGGGCTCATGTCGGTGCGCTAAAGTTTGGGCCTTTAGCGCCCCAGATTTGTGCACGGGCAGTAGTAGCCACGCCTACGGCGAGGCCAGCCGGGACAACGGAAGGAAGATGCGAAGCCGTCGAGAATGCACTTAGGTTAACAAACCAGAAGACCGAAGCCAGAAGAAGGGAGTCCCGGCAAGATCCTTGACGGGGTGGGGCTAGCAGAGCCCCGCCAAAGCAAACGCCCGACGAGACCTCAGGCGCCCACTCCAGCAAACGCACCTCCCTGGAGTGTTGTGCTGCTGTCGAGGGTGCGCCATGGGAACCCAGAAGATTAAAGACCGAAGACAGAGCCCCCGGCAAGAACCTTGTCGAGGGAGGCTAAGGAGGCCCTTGGCAGGATGCTTGCCGGGGAACGAAGCCCCAGTACGACCCGTCCCCGGCTAGGTCCCAGCTCACCTTTGTGCCAGTGCAGTGGCCAGCTGCCCCTCACCACTTGATACGTGTCGATTCACAAGACGCATGTTGAACGGTATCTGGGGAAAACAGTGTCGAGGGGACGCGTTCCTGTCCCGTCTCTGGAGCACCTGACGAAGCATTTAATGTGTCTTCTTAGACGCCATAGACACTGTACTTAACCATACGCACCGTGAGTGCACTCTTTCACTGTGCACCCCGTGGGAACCCTATGCTGCCACTGTTTGTGACCCTTTTGACCTACTAGTAAGCATGCACGTGCAACGCACGTCTCAAATAAAATAAGTTCACATGGTATCTTAGTAAAATAAGTTTTGTTTTTTAATGGATATAAAATGTTATCATGTCAAAATTGCGACATATTTGTGATCCAACACATGCAACATAATAATCTATAGTAAAAACATACATTCTGAATCAAAATTTGTTTTAATGAGTTCGGCTATTAAGTCACCGTTTGTTGGGTTGATAGACGGTCAAAGGATATATGACTGCGAGATGAGCTCGACATCTAATGATGTATTCTATGTTTTGAGATTCTGAGGGGGTCCATCCATAAGCATACAATTTGTGGGATCTATGTTGTTTTCGTCATCTTCCATGTCTCGATTTCTTATATTATCATCGTTCAATTCCGAGTCCACTATAATGACAGCTAGTTTTGTTCTAAAATGTGTCATATGATCGTATTAAAGTAGTAATAAGAGCTAAACAGCGATAGAACATAGAATAAGTATAATGATACATAGCGAATAATGCATGTGTAGGAGTGTTAGACAAAACAGCTCATGTGAAGTACTCCATAAAATTTACCATCCACAAGCCACAAGATGACCTGTATGATTACAAAACTTAAATATACGCAATAAATTTTTATCATTTTTATAGATTTTTTAATAAAAAAGTTAAAAAAATGAATCACAAAAATGATTTTATACATATTTGATAGTCGGGATGATAAAAAAAGCTCACCCACACATCCTTCCAAGAAAAATAATAATAATCTCACCCACTCAAGTGATTAGTGAATCAGACACGCCCTCACCAGCCGCACTCCTCCCAATCTCACCCACTCCTCACTATCTCACCCACTCCCCCCTCCCCATACCCGATCCCATCCCCATCCAGGAGATCCCTGGCCACCCAACGCCAGCGCTCTCTGGTGGCCGCCCCTCCCTTTCGTCTCCATTGTCGGCGGACGCCCCTCCCCTTCGCCATCACCGCCGGAGGATGCCCCGCCCTCTGCTCTTCCCCGTACCGCCCCATCTTCTTATCCGCTGATGCCGGCATTCTCGTTGTCGATGTCGGGCCCTCCCCCTCCTCCGGACATGGGAGCGCTCAAGCTCGGCATGCTCGCCGGCGACGCCAGTGTCCTTCCTCCTCGACGCCGGCGCTCTCTGGTCGACGGACCTCCTCTTCGTCACCACTACCGGCGGATGCCACTCGCCACCATGAGCCTATCCACCTTCTCCCGTGCGGCACGAACTTCCCTCCCCCCTTCTCGAGACGCCATCAAGGTCCGGTTGCAGTTCTTATTCTCCCCTCGATCCGGATGCGCTGCTCTCCGACCCCATCTCTTCCAAGCCAATGATTTTTCTTTCATCTTCTGATGTTCATTGCCTCTGGCGAATGTCATCTCCCATCTCATGGCCTTCCCCCCATGTTTTTTTACTGCACTAAGCTGCAAAAGGATGCAAAAGCTTTTCTGTTAGTTAATTTAATTGGTCACAAACTCACAATACTCCGTACACAATTAGTGATAATAAGATTGCCCCTTTTGTGTTTTTTGCAGAAAGTAGCCTCCATGCTTCTCAAATCTGGGTGATGTTTTGTTCACAGACTTTCATCTAAAGAGAAGCACATCGATGGAGAAAAAAGACGTGGTCAAAGGGAATCTGTTTCAGGTACATACTCTATACTGATTAAAACATAGTATGAGCAAGGTTGACACAATGATGTGCTATCTCAAAATGTCTCCTAAAAACTGACCTCATAACTTTTATTGTCTTTAAGCAGTAATGTACAAATTTGTTCTCTAGGTCGGTTTATCCATAGCTTTTGGTTTTTATTCTCTTCATTGTGTTGGGATTTTAGAAGCATTGAGCAGTCACATCGCAAGCACAAGGAACATCATCAGTACTAAATGTAGTTATTCTAGAACCTGAGGTGACAAAGGATCACATTCTTACAAGATATATCTTATATATTAATGGTTCATATATCCTCAAGGAGAAGGAGGTGCCTAAAGGGGATGGGAGCAACAAGTTTGAATAGAAATAGGTATACACATCTGTCTGCAGACTTCACTTATGCAATGTACGTATTCGTCTATGATCTGCAATACTAAGTGCACACCTTGGCTATAGGAGATAATAGAAATTCATGCAACGCACGTGCACATTTTACTTAGAGTAAGATGTGCACCTGATATCCCCCCCCCCTCCCTTGAGAACCCTAGTAAGCATGCACGTCTCAAACAAAATGGATTCACATGGTATCATAGTAAAATAATTTCCGATTTTTTTTCGGACGGGTACAAAATGTTATCATGTCACTCAAACTGTATTTTCAAAATTGTGACATATTTGTGATCCAACACACGTACCAAAATCTATAGTAAAACATATTTGAGTTTTTTTACCGAGCCATTTATCGGTGTCTTATATAAAACAATGTGAGAACGCGCATAACACACGATCCAGAAACATGTCTCCGCACAAAATTCACGATCACATAATAATTGTATTATAATTGTTACAGAAATATATTTTAAAAACTAGGACTAAGCACGTCTTGATGGTCCATCTTTTGAAGCAATCAAAGTCCATTTATAGATGCGATCTATGATGCTTCCTTCAATGAATGGGATATTGTTTTGAGATTCATTTTCTTCATAAGCATCAAAAATCGCTTCCTCAGTTCAAAAAAATCCTACATATGCATTAGAAAACATTGTTATAACAAGTTTGTATGTCCAATGTGTATACAAATAACCATGGTGTAAATACTCACCTGGGGTATCGGAAAATATAACTTTCAATCACACAATGAGTGCGTGTAGTTAAAAACCAAATACCCCGACAAGGCACTGCATGTATGAAATGAACACATAATGTGCGATGAATGAATGAATTATTTAATATTATGATGCATTAAAAAGATCCGTACCAGCGTGAGTTTGTTGGAACAACCGGAACTATACATTCCCATTTAGAGATGTCGTCCTTGAATGCAGGGTTTGCAACTTGAAGTGCAAGGTTTAGGTTACTTACCACGGTTTTAAGTATATTCATCCCCCAAAGTAGGTATTGGTATCTGATCGAAAATTGAGATAACTTTTTTATCTTGATCCAAGACAAACAATAGAAACAACCCAAAAATATCCCAAGGCAATAAAATCTGCAATGATGCATATGTTTATAAATACATGAAATATTAATTAAAACCAAATAAACCACTGTTATAAACAAAAATTAAAATCTTACCATATCACATTTTGAGATATGATACTCATTGCTACCAGGCCAGCTATGAAACAATCGTTTGAACGTAGCACTGTCCATATTTTCATGATGACTTGGTTCTCGTGCATAGTGGAACATGGACTAAAATAAAAATAAGAAAACAATAGTGCTATGAGAAAAAAATATGTAATACGCAATTATAGTAACTTACACAAAAGTTTAGATCCATGTAGTGAGATGGAATGTCTCTGAGAAGCTGGACTTCGTCGCGTGCTAGTATCCGCACAGCCATTTTAAAGCAATCAATATCCATATATTCATCATTTTTTAATATGTTTTCTAGTTGTCTCAACTTTAAGCTCATAGGGTAAGGATCAGAGCTTTTCACCCATTCTCTCCTGTAAAATAATTTTTTTGTCAATTATAATGACATCATAGTAATTTATTAGAATACAAAATGAACTAAAAGAACAAGGCTTACTCTAGTAAAGCGTCATCATCAATCATACTGATGAACACGCACAATTCGTCTATTAAGTCATCGTTTGTTGGGTTGACACACGGTGAAAGGATATATGACTGCGAGATGAGCCCAGTATCTAATGATGTATTCGATGTTTTGAGATTCTAAGGGGGTCCATCCAAAATCATACAATCCGTGGGATCTATATTTTTTCGTCATCTTCCATGTCTCGATTTCTTATATTATCCTCATTAAATTCCGAGATCACTAAAATGACAACTAGTTTTGTTCTAAACTCTGCCATATGATCCTATTAAAGTAGAAATAAGAGTTAAGTAACGATACAACATAGAAGAAGTATTACATAAAATTTACCTGTCGTAGGAGTTTAAGACAAATCATTTCATGTAAAGCACTCCATAAAATTTATCATCCACAAACCACAATATGACCTATATATGACATGCAACATTAAATATAAAAAATGACCAAATGGCCTATCAATGAAGAAAAAAATTTAGACAAAGATTGACACTATATCTATAAACATTTTCTTTGAAACAAGGCGCTATATCTACCCTTATCATTATTTGACAAAATGGAGTAAGAAAACCAAGTAAAAAATGTTATGAATAAAAGAACAAAAGAATTATGAACAAGGCGCTATATCTACGCGGCGGTTCCTGATTTCGTGGTGGTCCCTTATCTGACTTCCCTCCTCGAAGGAGCTCGGGCGGCGTTAGGCTAGCTCGTCGGCAGCGGGGGACGCGGTGGCTGAGCTGAGGGGGGCGCGAGAGGACGTCAAACAGCTACTGAAGGAGAAGTCTTGCTATCCCATCCTGGTATCGTATACACGACCTTGCATACCGAGTTTTCGAGTTGGAACAGAGGAATGCCCGTATTGGGCTTTAGATTATCTTATGCGCAGCCAAGGAATTCTGAATTTAACAATGTGTCATCCTTATGTAGTGACGGGACTGACACTGCTAGTACCACAGAGAGGTCGTACCGAGAGGGATTGACCCGCAGGCAGCAGCCTAGGTGCCAGAAGTTGCTGCATCTAGAGGGATTGACCCACAAGCAGCACCGAGAGGGATTGACCCACAAGCCGCCGTTAGTTGCTGCACCGAGAGGGATTGACCCACAAGCAGTAGCCTAGGTGCCAGAAGCTGCCGCACCGAGAGGGGTTGAGGTCGTTAATTGCTGCACCGAGAGGGATTGACCCACAAGCAACAGCCTTATGCGGTAATTAATCTCAAGCCATGCCTTTTTTCCTTTACATGAACAACAAACCTACGTTTATGTCCTACATGACATGTGTGGTGGGCTACTATTGTGGGATTGCTGGCTATGCTGCTGCTTGTGGGTCCTTCTAGTTGTTTGGCTTCCACTAAATGTCAACATGTTTCAGATTTCCACTAACAATTCCACATTGTCATATAATGATTTACCTCAATACACACTATCCAAGCATGCGAGAATCCTTTATTCACCTTGACAATGCCTTGCTTTTCTAAAAAAATTGCATATTTATATGGCTGAGTTTGGTGGCATGATTGTACGCTATTTGAAGCTTATCCATTAATCTATTGTTTCTCAAGTTTGTGCATTCTAAGACTGCCTTAGGACACCCCTTGTGATAGTATGCCTAAGACAAAGACAGGCTATATCGAATATACTGAAGGGCAGGTGATTTGAGCCCACAATCTGTGAGCTGGATGCCAGAATAATAGAATTTTTCTATATCGAATTTGAACCCACAATCTGCCAGAAAGAGAGATTTTTTAAGTCTAGGTCAATAGCAAGATTTTTTTCTTATCAGATATTTGTTTTTGTTCTTGCGTGTTCTGTTGGAATTGGAGCTCCAACAAATTATAGCGCAGCTCCATGCATACTCTACCTGGCTGTGAGAATGAGTTCAAGCAAGATGAGCGACCATTTGCACGGGTAATGGCAATTCTCCAAAACTGTCTTTTTGCATGCTGTGTTTAGAAATAAAGTTTAAGATATTCCTCATATATGTAAACATAGAATTCTCACTTTTACTAACTGTAGTTATTCTAGAACATGAGGCAGGCGACAAAGGATCACATTCTTACAATATATGTCTTAATATTAATGGTTCAGATATCTTGAAGGAGAAGGAGGTGCCGAAAGGGGATGGGAGCAACAAGTTTGATTCAAAAGAGGTATATCCATCTGTCTGCAGACTGCTCTTAATACATTCTTCCCTTGGCCATGATGTAATGTTTATGTCTTTCCACTTATCAAATTTTAGCTCCATTTGAAGTGATGCATGTTGGAATACATTTTTCAGTCCTTCGAGTTGTTGCATGAATAAATGACAACGTATTAGCATCACAACCGAAGAATAACAGAAATCGTCTTATAAAAAGATGGTGTAGTGGGACTAATAACTAACCATAGTGGTGAGGTCTTTGCGGTTCATTCTTGGGTCTAGCGAGTCGAGCACCTGGATACGTTGCACACCGGTATTTAGAACTGCTAGGTACCAATGAAGATCTTTAATGTTTACTGGAACATATATCTGTAAATAGAGTTTTTGTTAGTTTAGGTCCCATCTATACAAACATTCATCCATTATTGAATTCATAGTAATATGTAAGGAACTGAGACTCACCATATCATGTTCCAAATAAGTTGTAACTCTATCTAACACCCATCTTGGTGCGTCATCCCGTATAAACTTAAATTTCTTTATCAGCTTAGAGATGCATGCATTCTCTAAGAACACACTTCCACCTGTCCTCATCTTTAGATGCTCTTTAGCACTTATGCAATGTATGTATGCGTCTATGATATGCAATATGAAGTGCACACCTTGGTTACAGGAGATAACAGAAACTCGTGTTCAAATAGCATTGTCTCGTCATAAAGCTACATATACTTACTTCGTCGCCAAGAAATTCTCCGGGGATTAAAACACGTTCCAAGTGTCTTCTTTGGAGATTTGAGTCATCAATGCTCACTAAATTTATTTTATCATTTGGTTCATACATGATATTTTCAATCACGGACCAATCATCGCCGGTGCAGGCGTAATCTATCATGATGCAAGTAATAACATTTATTAATAACGAAGAAAACAAATGTAGCAAAATCAGGGCATAGAAAGATTTCTCCATGCCTTCTGGAGGCACCACATAGTCTTGTGCCTTCTTAGGTTTGTTATGCAGTCGGATAGGCTTCCCTGTTTGCGCGGGCATTGGCAGCTTGTCCCCTATAATTTCTGACCCTTCCATGTCGGATGTTTGTTCTAATTCATCCCCACATGCCTCCATTTGTTTATTTGTTTCGTTGTCTCTTAATTCCTGAGAGCAACATTACAAAGAATCATCTGTATGAAAGATATAATAGAATTAGAATTATAACTATTTGGGACATAGTTGGAATTGAAAAGATGCCTCTGTCACTTTGGAGAGTTCAGAATCAGTGGACTGCGTGCTTTTATTTTCCTCCAATTCATCTTTGCCGGCTATTCCATTTCAATCTGCCAGCTTATCCCCTATAGTTTCTGCCCCTTCGGTGCCCCGTGTGTGTGCTAATTCCTCGTCCTGAGCTTTCTGCATTTGTTCACTTGTTTCCTTGAAGGTTAATTCCTGAGAGCAACATTACAGAGAATAATCGTATCCAGGATATAATAACATTAGCATTAGAACTATTTAGGACATAGTTGAAAAAAAAAGATGACTTTGCCACCTCAGAATGAGTGGACGGTGTGCTCTTCTTTTTATCCGCTTCATCTTTGTCGGCTCGTACATTTGAATCTGCCAGCTTGTCCCCTATAGTTTCTGCCCCTTCGGTGTCGAACGTTTGTGCTAATTCATTATCTTGAGTAGGCTGCATTTGTTCACTTGTTCCCTTCAAGGCTAATTCCTGAGAGCAACATTACAAAGAGTAATCCCTATGCAGGATATAATATAATTAGATTAGAACTATTTGGGATAGTTGAAAAGAAAGCATGCATGTGTCACTTTGCAATCAGTGGCCTGCATGCTATTCTTTTTCTCTACATCATCTTTGTCGTCTATTCCACTTGATTCTTCCTTGCTTAGTAACTGAAACACACAATAATATAATATTATCCATTACATATAAAAGAGAGAATATTCTCAAGGTGAGTAAAGAGTTGTATATTTGATATCATAGTACAAATTACATATTGTTTTGTCCCGCCAGAATAACAATAATAATGACATGTGAAAATATAATAATGACCTCATCAATCTGCATGTTTTCTGTATCATCCATGATGGCTTGTTGTTCTATTATCTTTGATGACTCGGGGTTCACATCCTCGTCTTTCGTTATCATGCCTTCAATCTGCATATTTTGGGTTAAAAGATGCTAGATTAGATGCGGACATGGCTCGAGACAAAATTTGAATGAATCATTGGTTAAAAGATGGACTCGCTATAAATATCCGCTTCAGGTGACAATTCGAGTCAACTGAGATAAAAAAAATTGTTGTGCCGATCTGCTACTCTCTTTGTTCCTTTGGTGACACGAAAGAACCGGACGGTTGTGTATGCGCGGCTGTGCGGCGGAGATAGGCGTGCACGTGTTTGCGAGAGAAGATGAAGGAGAGGTGGAAGGAAACCCTACGGTGCAAAACAGATTGCTTTTTTGGTCTCCTGATCGAGAGATCGTTCCTTGTAGGCAATATATAAGGAGGAAATCACGGGAAGGATTTACATACCGTGAGGAGGAAGGGAATCCTGGTGGTTAACTCAGGCTCCATGCTTTCCTTTGATTTATCTCAGGCCCCACGCTTTCCTTTGATTTATCTCAGGCCCCATGTTTTTTTGGTTTTTTATACCCCACACATATAGAATTGATGGAGTTATTTTCGTAATACATTTTAATACGGATATATTGGGTTCGGCTCATCAGATCGTTTCTTTGATTTTTTTATGTGCTTCATGTTATACCTTTTTATATACAAAAAAATATCTTTCTCTGTATAGAAATATAATTCTTGTATTATTTTGTATTTCCAGTTAGTTAATGGACCATTAGTGGTCGTGCTAGATAGGAGGGGGCACGGAAGTGCTTACGGTTGTTCGAGCAAAATGGAAACCATCAGGCTTAGTTTTGAAGCAGCAGGCAGCCCCATCAGATCGGCCAGGTATGATTTCAACAACCAATGGAAGCCCACCTAATGAGACCCCTTTTCTAATATCTTTTCCCATGAGCTGGGTCAGTGCACACCGGTCATGGTTATCAGTCTCAGTCTCAGTGCACACCGGTCTTTCTGAATGTGTTTCAGTTTGTGTATGCAATTTCACCTGCATAGCAAAAATTGCTTCAAAAAAAGATTCAATAAGGTTGCATATCACTGTAGGGGAACGTCGCATGGGAAACAAAAAAAATTCCTACGCGCACGAAGACCTATCATGGTGATGTTCATCTACGAGAGGGGATTTCCGATCTACGTACCCTTGTAGATCGCATAGCAGAAGCGTTAGTGAACACGGTTGATGTAGTGGAACGTCCTCACGTCCCTCGATCCGCCCCGCGAACCGTCCCACGAACTGTCCCGCGATTCGTCCCACGATCTAGTGCCGAACGGACGGCACCTCCGCGTTTAGCACACGTACAGCTCGATGATGATCTCGGCCTTCTTGATCCAGCAAGAGAGACGGAGAGGTAGATGAGTTCTCCGGCAGCGCGACGGCGCTCCGGAGGTTGGCGGTGATCTAACCTCGGCAGGGCTCCGCCCGAGCTCCGCAGAAATGCGATCTAGAGGTAAAACCGTGGAGTTATGTGGTCAGGCTGCCTTGGAAAAGTTGTCTCAAATCAGCCCTAATTGCTCCATATATATATAGGAGGAGGGAGGGGAGGCTTGCCTTGAGGCTCAAGGAGCCCCAAGGGCTGCGCCACCAAGGGAGGAGGAGTCCTCCTCCAATCCTAGTCCAACTAGGATTGGAAAGTGGAGTTCTTCTCTCCTTTCCCACCTCCCTTTTTTTTCTTTTCTCTTTGATTTTCTATCTATGGCGCATAGGGCCTTCTTGGGCTGTCCCACCAGCCCACCAAGGGCTGGTGCGCCACCCCCAAGGCCTATGGGCTTCCTCGGGGTGGGTTGCCCCCCCCCCCCAGTGAACACTCAGAACCCATTCGTCATTCCCGGTACATTCCCGGTAACTCCGAAAACCTTCCGGTAATCAAATGAGGTGATCATATATATCAATCTTTGTTTCCGGACCATTCCGGAAACCCTCGTGACGTCTGTGATCTCATCCGGGACTCCGAACAACATTCGGTAACCAACCATATAACTCAAATACGCATAAAACAACATCGAACCTTAAGTGTGCAGACCCTGCGGGTTCGAGAACTATGTAGACATGACCCGAGTGACTCCTCTGTCAATATCCAATAGCGGGACCTGGATGCCCATATTGGATCCCACATATTCTACGAAGAACTTATCGTTTGAACCTCAGTGCCAAGGATTCATATAACCCCGGGATTCATATAACCCCGTATGTCATTCCCTTTGTCCTTCGGTATGTTACTTGCCCGAGATTCGATCGTCAGTATCCGCAAACCTATTTCAATCTCGTTTACCGGCAAGTCTCTTTACTCGTTCCGTAATACAAGATCCCGCAACTTATACTAAGTTACATTGCTTGCCAGGCTTGTGTGTGATGTTGTATTACCGAGTGGGCCCCAAGATACCTCTCTGTTACACGGAGTGACAAATCCCAGTCTCGATCCATACTAACTCAACGAACACCTTCGGAGATACCTGTTGAGCATCTTTATAGTCACCCAGTTACGTTGCGACGTTTGATACACACAAAGCATTTCTCCGGTGTCAGTGAGTTATATGATCTCATGGTCATAGGAACAAATACTTGACACGCAGAAAACAGTAGCAACAAAATGACACGATCAACATGCTACGTCTATTAGTTTGGGTCTAGTCCATCACGTGATTCTCCTAATGACGTGATCCAGTTATCAAGCAACAACACCTTGTATATAATCAGAAGACACTGACTATCTTTGATCAACTGGCTAGCCAACTAGAGGCTTGCTAGGGACAGTGTTTTGTCTATGTATCCACACATGTATATAAGTCTTCATTCAATACAATTATAGCATGGATAATAAACAATAATCTTGATACAAGAATTATAATAATAACTATATTTATTATTGCCTCTAGGGCATAATACCAACAGTCTCCCAGTTGCACTAGAGTCAATAATCTAGCCCTCACATCATCATGCGAATTACATTGTAATAAATCTAACACCCATACAGTTCTGGTGTTGATCATGCTTTGCCCGTGGAAGAGGTTTAGTCAGCGGGTCTCCTACATTCAGATCCGTGTGCACTTTGCATATATTTACGTCCTCCCCTTCGATGTAGTCGCGGATGAGGTTGAAGCGTCGTTTGATGTGTCTGGTCTTCTTGTGAAACCGTGGTTCCTTTGCTAAGGCAATGGCACCCGTGTTGTCACAGAACAAGGTTATTGGATTCACTGCGCTTGGCAGCACTCCAAGATCCGTCATGAACTGCTTCATCCACACACCCTCCTTAGCCGCCTCCGAGGCAGCCATGTACTCCGCTTCACATGTAGAATCTGCTACGACGCTTTTCTTGGAACTGCACCAGCTTACCGCACCCCCATTAAGAATAAATACGTATCCGGTCTGCGACTTAGAGTCGTCCGGATCTGTGTCAAAGCTTGCATCGACGTAACCCTTTACGGCGATCTCTTCGTCACCTCCATACACGAGAAACATCTCCTTAGTCCTTTTCAGGTACTTCAGGATATTCTTGACCACCGTCCAGTGATCCACTCCTGGATTACTCTGGAACCTGCCTGCCATACTTATGGCCAGGCTAACGTCCGGTCTAGTGCACAGCATTGCATACATGATAGATCCTATGGCTGAAGCATAGGGGACAGTGCTCATATGCTCTCTATCTTTATCAGTTGCTGGGCACTGAGTCTTACTCAATCTCGTACCTTGTAAAACCGGCAAGAACCCTTTCTTGGACTGTTCCATTTTGAACCTCTTCAAAACTTTATCAAGGTATGAGCTTTGTGAAAGTCCTATCAGGCATTTTCATCTATCCCTGTAGATCTTAATGCCTAGAATGTAAGCAGCTTCTCCTAGGTCCATAGAGAAACTTTTATTGAAGTAATCCTTTATGCTCTCCAAAAACTCTACGTTGTTTCCAATCAGCAATATGTCATCCCCATATAATATTAGAAACGCCACAGAGCTCCCACTCACTTTCTTGTAAATACAAGATTCTCCAACCACTTATATAAACCCAAATGCTTTGATCACCTCATCAAAGTGTTTGTTCCAACTCCGAGGTGCTTGCACCAGTCCATAAATGGATCGCTGGAGCTTGCACACCTTGTTAGCATTTTTAGGATCGACAAAACCTTTGGGTTGCATCATATATAACTCTTCCTTAAGGAAACCGTTAAGGAACGCCGTTTTGACATCCATCTGCCAGATTTCATAATCGGAAAATGCAGCTATTGCTAACATGATTCTGACGGACTTAAGCATCGCTACGGGTGAGAATGTCTCATCGTAGTCAACTCCTTGAACTTGTGAAAAACCCTTTGCCACAAGTCGAGCTTAATAAACGGTCACATTGCCGTCAGCGTCCGTCTTCTTCTTAAAGATCCATTTGTTCTGAATAGCCTTGCGGCCCTCGGGTAGTACTTCCAAAGTCCACACTTTGTTCTCATACATGGATCCTATCTCGGACTTCATGGCCTCCAGCCATTTGTTGGAATCTGGGCCTACCATTGCTTCTTCATAATTTGCAGGTTCATTGTTGTCTAACAACATGATTGACAAAACAGGATTATCGTACCACTCTGGAGCAGCACGTGGTCTCGTCGACCTGCGTGGTTCGATAGGAACTTGAACCGGAGTTTCATGATCATCATCATTAACTTCCTCCTCAACCGGCATCGCAATGACAGGGGTTCCCCCTTGACCTGCGCCACCATCCAGAGGGACGAGAGGTTCGACAACCTCATCAAGTTCAATCTTCCTCCCACTCAATTCTCTCGAGAGAAACTCCTTCTCGAGAAAAGCTCCGTTTTTAGCAACAAACACTTTGCCCTCAGATTTGAGATAGAATGTGTACCCAACTGTCTCTTTTGGGTAACCTATGAAGATGCACTTTTCCGCTTTGGGTTCCAGCTTTTCAGGCTGAAGCTTTTTGACATAAGCATCACATCCCCAAACTTTAAGAAACGACAACTTTGGCCTTTTGCCATACCACAGTTCGTATGGTGTCGTCTCAACGGATTTTGATGGTGCCCTATTTAAAATGAATGCAGTTGTGTCTAATGCATAACCCCAAAACAATAACGGCAAATCGGTAAGAGACATCATAGATCGTACCATCTCTCATAAAGTACGATTACGACGTTCGGACACACCATTACGCTGTGGTGTTCCAGGCGGTCTCAACTGTGAAACAATTCCACATTGTCTTAAGTTAGCACCGAACTCGAAACTCAGATATTCACCCCCACGATCAGACAGTAGGAACTTGATCTTCTTGTTATGATGATTTTCAACTTCACTCTAAAATTTCTTGAATATGTTTCAGACTTGTGCTTCATTAATTAGACATAACCATATCTACTTAAATCATCAGTGAAGGTGAGAAAATAACGATATCCGCCGCGTGCCTCGACGCCCATCGGACCGCACACATCGGTATGTATGATTTCCAACAAGTCACTGGCACGCTCCATTGTTCCGGAGAACGGAGTTTGAGTCATCTTGCCCATGAGGCATGGTTCGCACGTGTCAATTGAATCAAAGTCAAGTGACTCCAAAAGTCCATCGGTATGGAGTTTCTTCATGCGCTTTACACCAATATGACCTAAGCGGCAGTGCCACAAAAACATGGCGCTATCATTGTTAACTCTAACTCTTTTGGTCTCAATGTTATGTATATGTGTATCATCACTATCAAGAATCAATATGAACAATCCTCTCACATTGGGTGCATGACCATAAAAGATGTTACTCATAGAAATAGAACAACCATTATTCTCTGACTTAAAAGAGTAACCGTCTCACAATAAACAAGATCCAGATATAATGTTCATGCTCAACGCAGGCACTAAATAACAATTATTCAAGTTCATAACTAATCCTTATGGTAACTGAAGTGAAACTGTGCCGACGGCGATTGCATCAACCTTGGGACCATTTCCTACGCGCATCGTCACTTCATCTTCGCCAGCCTTCGCCTATTCCGCAGTTCCTGTTTCGAGTTGCAAATATGAGCAACAGAACCGGTATCGAATACCCAGGCACTACTACGAGAGCCGGTTAAGTACACATCAATAACATGTATATCAAATATACCTGATTTTTCTTTGGCCGCCTTCTTATCAGCCAGATACTTGGGGCAGTTGCGCTTCCAGTGACCCATACCCTTGCAATAGTAGCACTCTGTTTCAGGCTTAGGTCCAGCTTTGGGTTTCTTCGTTGGATTGGCAACAGGCTTGCCGCTCTTCTTTGAATTACCCTTCTTGCCTTTGCCGTTTCTCTTGAAACTAGTGGTCTTATTCACCATCAACACTTGATGCTCTTTACGGAGTTCAGACTCTGCGACTTTCAGCATCGCAAACAACTCGCCGGGTGACTTGTTCATCCCTTGCATGTTGTAGTTCAACACAAAGCCCTTATAGCTTGGCGGCAGTGATTGAAGAATTCTGTCAGTGATAGCCTCTTGCGGGAGTTCAATCCCCAGCTCAGCTAGACGGTTTGAGTACCTAGACATTTTGAGCACATGTTCACTGACAGACGAATTCTCCTCCATCTTGCAAGCATAGAATTTATCGGAGGTCTCATACCACTCGATCCGGGCGTTCTTCTGAAAGATAAACTTCAACTCGTGGAACATCTCATATGCTCCATGATGCTCAAAGCGACGTTGAAGTCCCGGCTCTAAGCCATACAAGACTGCACATTGAACTACTGAGTAGTCCTCCTTACGTGTTAACCAAGCGTTCTTAACATCTTGGTCAGCCGTAGCGGGTGGTTCATCTCCTAGCGCAGCATCAAGGACATAATCCTTCTTGCCAGCTTGTAGGATCAACTTAAGATTACGAGCCAAGTCTACAAAGTTGCTTCCATCATCTTTCAACTTAGCTTTCTCTTGGAACGTATTAAAATTCAGGGTGACTGTCGCGTGAGCCATGATCTACAACACAAATATATTCAAAGTGGACTTAGACTATGTTCAAGATAATTAGAGTTTAACTTAATCAAATTACTTGCTAAACTCCCACTCAAAAAGTACATCTCTCTAGTCATTTGAGTGGTTCATGACCCACTTACACTAGCTCAAGTCTGATCATCACGTGAGTTGAGTATAGTTTCAGTGGTAAGCATCCCTATGCTAATCATATCAACTATATGATTCATGATCGACCTTTCGGTCTCATGTGTTCCGAGGCCATGTCTGCACATGCTAGGCTCGTCAAGCTTAACCCGAGTGTTCCGCGTGTGCAACTGTTTTGCACCCGTTGTATGTGAACGTTGAGTCCATCACACCCGATCATCACGTGGTGTCTCGAAACAACGAACTGTAGCAACGGTGCACAGTCGGGGAGAACATAATTTCGTCTTGAAATTTTAGTGAGAGATCACCTCATAATGCTACCGTCGTTCTAAGAAAAATAAGGTGCACAAAAGGATTAACATCACATGCAATTCATAAGTGACATGATATGGCCATCATCACGTGCTCCTTGATCTCCATCACGAAAGCACCGGCACGATCTTCTTGTCACCGGCGCCACACCATGATCTCCATAAACGTGTCGCCATCGGGGTTGTCGTGCTACTCATGCTATTACTACTGAAGCTACATCCTAGCAAAATAGTAAACGCATCTGCAAGCACAAACGTTAGTTTAAAGACAACCCTATGGCTCATGTCGGTTGCCGTACCATCGACGTGCAAGTCGATATTATCTATTACAACATGATCATCTCATACATCCAATATATCACATCACATCATTGGCCATATCACATCACAAGCATACCCTGCAAAAACAAGTTAGACGTCCTCTAATTTGTTGTTGCATGTTTTACGTGGTGACCATGGGTATCTAGTAGGATCGCATCTTACTTACGCAAACACCACAACGGAGATATATGAATTGCTATTTAACCTTATCCAAGGACCTCCTCGGTCAAATCCGATTCTACTAAAGTTGGAGAAACCGACACTTGCCAATCATCTTTGAGCCACGGAGTTACTCGTAGCGATGAAACCAGTCTCTCGTAAGCGTACGAGTAATGTCGGTCCAAGCCGCTTCAATCCAACAATACCGCGGAATCAAGAAAAGATAAGGAGGGCAGCAAGACGCACATCACCGCCCACAAAAACTTTTG
Organism: Hordeum vulgare subsp. vulgare; assembly: GCF_904849725.1. Taxonomy (NCBI): domain Eukaryota; kingdom Viridiplantae; phylum Streptophyta; class Magnoliopsida; order Poales; family Poaceae; genus Hordeum; species Hordeum vulgare. Next base: position 291,116,521 of record NC_058520.1, on the reverse strand, counting down.
TGTTCTACTCGATATTACATCTACGCATGAACCTAGCTCATGATGCCACTGTTGGGGAACGTCGCATGGGAAACAAAAAAAATTCCTACGCGCACGAAGACCTATCATGATGATGTTCATCTACGAGAGGGGATTTCCGATCTACATACCCTTGTAGATCGCACAGCAGAAGCGTTAGTGAACGCGGTTGATGTAGTGGAACGTCCTCACGTCCCTCGGTCCGCCCCGCGAACCATCCCACGAACTGTCCCGCGATCCGTCCCACGCTCTAGTGCCGAACGGACAGCACCTCCGCGTATAGCACACGTACAACTCGACAATGATCTCGGCCTTCTTGATCCAGCAAGAGAGACGGAGAGGTAGATGAGTTCTCCGGCAGCGTGACGGCGCTCCGGAGGTTGGTGGTGATCTAATCTCGGCAGGGCTCCACCCGAGCTCCGCAGAAACGCGGTCTAGAGGTAAAACCGTGGAGTTATGTGGTCGGGCTGCCTTGGAAAAGTTGTCTCAAATCAGCCCTAATTGCTCCATATATATAGGAGGAGGGAGGGGAGGCTTGCCTTGAGGCTCAAGGAGCCCCAAGGGCTGCGCCACCAAGGGAGGAGGAGTCCTCCTCCAATCCTAGTCCAACTAGGATTGGAAAGTGGAGTCCTTCTCTCCTTTCCCACCTCCCTTTTTTTGATTTTCTCTTTGATTTTCTTTCTAGGAGCATAGGGCCTTCTTGGGCTGTCCCACCAGCCCACCAAGGGCTAGTGTGCCACCCCCAAGGCCTATGGGCTTCCCCGGGGTGGGTTGCCCCCCCCCACCGGTGAACACCCGGAACCCATTCGTCATTCCCGGTACATTCCCGGTAACTCCGAAACCTTCCGGTAATCAAATGAGGTCATCCTATATATCAATCTTCATTTCCGAACCATTCCGGAAACCCTCGTGACGTCCGTGATCTCATCCGGGACTCAGAACAACATTCGGTAACCAACCATATAACTCAAATACGCATAAAACAACGTCGAACCTTAAGTGTGCAGACCCTGCGGGTTCGAGAACTATGTAGACATGACCCGAGTGACTCCTCGGTCAATATCCAATAGCGGGACCTGGATGCCCATATTGGATCCCACACATTCTATGAAGATCTTATCGTTTGAACCTCAGTGCCAAGGATTCATATAATCCCGTATGTCATTCCCTTTGTCCTTCGGTATGTTTCTTCCTCGAGATTCGATCGTCAGTATCCGCATACCTATTTCAATCTCGTTTACCGGCAAGTCTCTTTACTCGTTCCGTAATACAAGATCCCGCAACTTACACTAAGTTACATTGCTTGCAAGGCTTGTGTGTGATGTTGTATTACCGAGTGGGCCCCAAGATACCTCTCCGTTACACGGAGTGACAAATCCCAGTCTCGATCCATACTAACTCAACGAACACCTTCGGAGATACCTGTAGAGCATCTTTATAGTCACCCAGTTACGTTGCGACGTTTGATACACACAAAGCATTCCTCCGGTGTCAGTGAGTTATATGATCTCATGGTCATAGGAACAAATACTTGACACGCAGAAAACAGTAGCAACAAAATGACACGATCAACATGCTACGTCTATTAGTTTGGGTCTAGTCCATCACGTGATTCTCCTAATGACGTGATCCAATTATCAAGCAACAACACCTTGTATATAATCAGAAGACCCTGACTATCTTTGATCAATTGGCTAGCCAACTAGAGGCTTGCTAGGGACAGTGTTTTGTCTATGTATCCACACATGTATATAAGTCTTCATTCAATACAATTATAGCATGGATAATAAACGATTATCTTGATACAGGAATTATAATAATAACTATATTTATTATTGCCTCTAGGGCATAATTCCAACAATCACCATATATAAAATTGCCCATTTTGCACGCCAGTCCACATTAATCCAGCAATTATAGACAAATGGGGTTCTATAATATAAGTTGCATCGGCATGATATTTCAGAGGCTTGGTAGTACAAAATGGTCATTGCATAGAAATATTGTTTCCACTTAGTACAGAATAGCATGTTGCACCAGCAGCAGAAATAGTACACCACACCTCGGTATATTTAATTACATGATTCCAATTGAGAAGACACGCATACTGTGGAAAAAAGAAGAGCACACAGTCCAAAAAAAGAAGAGCACACAGTCCGACAAAGATGAAGCGGATAAAAAGAAGAGCGCACAGTCCACAAAGGTATTAGTCCCACAAATACTGTTTCCATTTAATACAGAATGGCATGTTGCACCAGCAGCAGAAATAGTACACCACACCTCCGTATATTTAATTACATGATTCCAATTGAGAAGACACGCATACTGGGGAAAAAGTATGAGATGTTGAAGGTATTCAACTGGGAGTTCAACTGGGTGTCCATGGTGTCAACAATTTTTGCCAACAAATCATCAAACTGTACAGTTCAAAACATCAGCACATGAACACAGTAGCATACATTTAGCTCATATTATCTAAAAAAACAAACAACACAAAGAAGGTGTAACATATATATCAGAGGGGGATCACATGCAGAAGCAGAGCAAAGCTCTTACCTTTTGCTGGATGGAAGAAGATACTCTTGCGTTACCCCCTCATTCGCTTATTCTTCACATTCGTTAAGCCTGCAAATGAAAAACAATTAGTGTTAAATGCAGGAGGAGTTACAGATACAATGACATATTCATATGTGCAAATAAATAATGGAATAACGCACCTCCCTCATCTCCCAAAACATCTCTATAGACAATGTTCTTGGTGCTTTTCCTAGATTTATCAACCTCCTTGTTAGGCTTGGCCAAAATCCGTGTCATCTCTCTCGACACCCCCCTTGACAATGCAACATATAGCTGACCATGTGAGAATACTGGCTCGGGAAGGTAAATACCAACGTTCGGGATCATTTGTCCCTGCGCCTTGTTAATTGTCATTGCAAAACTGAGGCAGATCGGGAACTGTTTTCTTTTAATTTGAAAGGAAGTGGGGTGTCCTCCGAGGGTGACATAGGTATCCTAGGTATGAACACCCTCTTTCCAGCATGCTGACCACCAACAATCTCTGTGTCGATTGCATTATCCTGAAAGGCTCTAATCATAAGTTGTGTTCCATTGCATAGGCCATTATGTGGGTCAAGGTTCCGTAGCAGAATGACCGGACAGTTGACCTTTAGTATCAATACATGCAGGCGCAAGCCATTTAGTGTGATCGAGTTTAGAAAATCAATCGTGTAATTATTCTGCAAGTCATCCTCGATTGAGTCGAAACTATGGTATAACTTTTCTTCGCGTGGAAAGCTGGAGATCATCTTGTCATTCCGGTCATCGACATGATCGTTCTTGGTCGAAAGAATAGCACGTGTGCTCATGTACTCTCTCGATTTAGCATTGGCATGCAACGATGGGAAGACATCTTCGTTGAGCTTGTTGATAGCTTTCTCATCCTCGGTATTGTTGGGGAACGTCGCATGGGAAACAAAAATTTTCCTACGCGCACGAAGACCTATCATGGTGATGTCCATCTACGAGAGGGGATGAGTAATCTACGTACCCTTGTAGACCGTACAACAAAAGCGTTAGAGAACGCGGTTGATGTAGTGGAACGTCCTCACGTCCCTCGATCCGCCCCGCGGACAATCCCGCGATCAGTCCCACGATCTAGTACCAAACGGACGGCACCTCCGCGTTCAGCACACGTACAGCTCGACGATGATCTCGGCCTTCTTGATCTAGCAAGAGAGACGGAGAGGTAGAAGAGTTCTCCGGCAGCGTGATGGCGCTCCGGAGGTTGGTGATGACCTTGTCTCAGCAGGGCTCCGCCCGAGCTCCGCAGATACGCGATCTAGAGGAAAAACTGTGGAGGTATGTGGTCGGGCTGCCGTGGAAAAGTCGTCTCAAATCAGCCCTAAAACCTCCGTATATATAGGTGGGAGGGAGGGGACCTTGCCTTGGGGCTCAAGGAGCCCCAAGGGGGTCGGCCGAGTCCAAGGGGGAGGACTCTCCCCCCCCCAAACCAGTTGGACTAGGTTTGGTGGGAGGGAGTCCCCCATCCTTCCCACCTCCTCCTTTTTTTTCTTTCTCTCTTGATTTTCTTCTCCTTGGCGCATAGAGCCTTTTGGGCTGTCCCACCAGCCCACTAAGGGCTGGTGTGCCACCCTCAAGGCTTATGGGCTTCCCCGGGGTGGGTTGCCCCCCCCCGGCGAACTCCCGGAACCCATTCGTCAGTCCCGGTACATTCCCGGTAACTCCGAAAACCTTCCGGTAATCAAATGAGGTCATCCTATATATCAATCTTCGTTTCCGGACCATTCCGGAAACCCTCGTGACGTCCGTGATCTCATCCGGGACTCCGAACAACATTCGGTAACCAACCATATAACTCTAATACGCATAAAACAACGTCGAACCTTAAGTGTGCGGACCCTGCGGGTTCGAGAACTATGTAGACATGGCCCGAGAGACTCCTCGGTCAATATCCAATAGCGGGACCTGGATGCCCATATTGGATCCTACATATTCTACGAAGATCTTATCGTTTGAACCTCAGTGCCAAGGATTCATATAATCCCGTATGTCATTTCCTTTGTCCTTCGGTATGTTACTTGCCCGAGATTCGATCGTCAGTATCCGTATACCTATTTCAATCTCGTTTACTGGTAAGTCTCTTTACTCGTTCCGTAATACAAGATCCCGCAACTTACACTAAGTTACATTGCTGGCAAGGCTTGTGTGTGATGTTGTATTACCGAGTGGGCCCCGAGATACCTCTCCGTTCACACAGAGTGACAAATCCCAGTCTTGATCCATACTAACTCAACTAACACCTTCGGAGATACCTGTAGAGCATCTTTATAGTCACCCAGTTACGTTGCGACGTTTGATACACACAAAGCATTCCTCCGGTGTCAGTGAGTTATATGATCTCATGGTCATAGGAATAAATACTTGACACGCAGAAAACAGTAGCAACAAAATGACACGATCAACATGCTACATCTATTAGTTTGGGTCTAGTCCATCACGTGATTCTCCTAATGACGTGATCCAGTTATCAATCAACAACACCTTGTTCATAATTAGAAGACACTAACTATCTTTGATCAACTGGCTAGCCAACTAGAGGCTTGCTAGGGACGGTGTTTTGTCTATGTATCCACACATGTAAGTGAGTCTTCATTCAATACAATTATAGCATGGATAATAAACGATTATCTTGATACATGAATTATAATAATAACTATATTTATTCTTGCCTCTAGGGCATAATTCCAACAGGTATAGCCAATCACAATGTCGTCATGGAGACGCACATAGTCGTCGCCAATTGTCTCTTTTGTACCATTGTTGATCCTTAGGAGGTATTTGGAGAACCAAGGATCAGCGTGTGCCTGCATATTGCGCATGAGGCGTATCTTGTGGATCTTCTCCCACAGATAGGATCTTAGAAGTGTAGCATCCGTGATGTGTGCTCTTGTCCCACGTGTCACAACAAGAAGGACCTGCCTGAAATCCCCACCAAAGACTACAACCTTTCCCACAAATGGCAAGGGACATCCCATTATATCCTGAAGCGATCTATCAAGCGTCTCAACTGCTTGACGTTTTGTCATAGCAACCTCGTTCCAAATAATCAATGACGCCTGTTTAAGCAACTCCGTTGTACCACTCTAGTTTGTGAAACTACACATGCCGTTCTCGGTGAGCTTGATTGGAATTTTGAACATGGAGTGCGCAGTCCATCCTCCGGACATTATCGACGCTGCTATCCCTCATGTAGGAGTTGCGATCGCTATCTGGCCCATCGAACGCACCTTCGCAAGCAATGCCTTGTATAAGTATGTCTTGCCAGTGCCTCCTGGACCGTCAACGAAGAATATCTGGCTTTTTTGTTTCATCACATGATCCATCATGTCTTTGTAACCAGCAAGTTGCTCACTGTTCAAACTGCTAAATAAATCTAGGTGTTCTTTGTCCATGCTGATTTGCCTCTCCTTTGTTACCTCTCTGTACTCACCGTCATAAGAACCATGAGTGTCAACCAAATCCGGAAGTCCATAGCTTGCAATATCCTTTCCCATGGATTGCAAAAAAATCCCTAATATCTCTGAGGACCATCTGCTCAAGTGTTGCCTCATTGGATTGATTACGGCGGTAATCCTCAGACATCGATGCCAGATGTTTGTCCCATATCTGTCGGATTTCTATTGCCTCACAAAACACGTGTAGTCGCAGATAACCGTCTCAGAGCAGAAGGCATCTCAAATGTGGCTACCTCCGTCATGAAATCATCGAGAGTCATGTCGTGCTCAATGAGGCCTAAGTGCTCACATGCCTCCCTGAAGGAACTGCATGGCTTGCCATTTACAGTTTTTACAACATCGAATGAAGTGGCACCTCGGACATGACTTAGGAGCACACACAAGTAGTACCTCTCTCCTTCAGCAGGGTGTGCATACACAAGTCTTCCAATCTGTAATCTCTTAGTTTTTCTATTCTGACACTTTTTTTAGGTATCCATCTATAATGTTCTGGAAACTCTCTGTACAATAATTTCCGTGGTGCTGGAAACTTCCGGTTCATCTCAAAGTATTCTGTAAGCATGAACTAGGAAGAAGACGGTCGTGCTACAACATCTTCCTCATTTTCACAAGCTTAAAATGCAACTGTATGCATATTTGGCAAATGAAGCTGGAGTTGTAGCACAGATGGACTGACACCAAACAGTTTAAAACCAAAAATCATGTATATAGCCTCTGGAGGAGATACATAGCGTGCATCCCTATATTGTCGGATTTCATTGATGATTCCACCATCATTGATGATATCCTCCTCGAATGCAAAGGATGTACGATCATGCCCTTTGTAGATGTACTTGAACAAGTACTTGACTGCCTTGATGCTGGAGCATGCTTCTACATTAATGTGGCAGTTGTATTGCATAAGAAGAGAAGGGTTGTAAGGGACCACCCACCTATTGTCCAAATCTGCTCCTCGGATCCTAATTCGATGCCCATCGTCCCTCCTCATGTAGATGGGATATGAGTCTTTCCCTTGTTGTGTGGCATCGCAAAAATCTCGGGGGTAATGAAACCGACATTGTCCATCAATCATGCAGGGGCAACTTTTTTTCAACTCACCACATGGTCCGTGCAGCATGTGTTTGACAGCCAGATCATGTAGAATGGAGTGTTTATGTTTGTCAGGTATCTGTGCACATATCACCCGATCATAGTCATCTGGTGTCGCTAACTTGCTTTTTGCTTTCATGATGAGAAGTATATGCTCATGCGGGAGACTTCGCTTCTGAAACTCGGTGACATGTACATAGGCTGCGACTTCTCCGAAATGCTTACCCTTAGTTAGTAAGTCCATCATATCTCGCTATTTAGCATTGTATACTCTTGCCACCAGGTCTGGACGGTCTTGCGGCAGTTGTCCACGCAACAGTTCCTCGGTTATCTCCTCCCAATATGGATTGCAAGTCATCGTGATAAAATAATCCGGTTTACCCCATCGCCGCACTATTGCCATAGCATCCAAGAACCTCCGCTGCATGTCACGATCACCACCAGGAAATGTAAGTGGAAGCACGATTCTTCTGCCAATTCGATCACCGCGTGACTCACCGGCAACGATGGTGTCAACAAGACCCTATAATAGCATACCAGGTTATACTCAAAGCATGGAACATCCACAACATTGTTGTATTATTATGTATTACAATAAACACAAGCACGTTACCTGGTAGAGGTCGGCGCGGATGACCTTCTGATTTTCCGACTTTGAGTACCAGTCAAGCCGCATAGTCTCAATCTTAATATACATGTCAACAGCCATTGTTGGAAAAGGCGCCCCCCCCCCCCCCCCGAACAAGACGATGTTAAAAAGCTTCCTCCTGACTTGCAGCTTGAAGCAGTAGTACTCCCTTGCACTAACAAATTTCCTAGATTGTGTTCCATTCACTTCATTGTCAACAAAATCCTCATCTAGGTTATCCTCATTGTCATCTATAAGATTAAGAACATAAATATCAGTATGGTGGTTGTACCTATAATGATCGACAACACTCATAATGGTCCACGACATACAAATTGAATATTTAGCAATGATGATTGATACCTGAAGGTAAATCATCAGCTGTGGCTTCATGCAGTGTAAAATTCCCATCTCGTTCTCTTTTCCTATTCAATTTCCCCTCTGATAGATTTTGATGAAAACACAAGTGATCACCCATCATTCAGAAATAATAGGTATATAAATTGATAGTGAACACCATACCTGTATATAAATCAGGGGCTTGGTTTACATGTGGCACAGGATTATCCGCCTCACGCGATGCACCATTCCCATCTTGTTCTCTTTCTCTAATCAAGTCTTTGTCTGATAGACATATGCATGAAAACATAAGGTTTATTCATCATTCGCTAAAAGTAGGTATTTATATAAATTAATAGTGAGCATCATACCTATATGTAAATCAGAGGCTTGGGTCCCTTGGGTTGCAGACATATGCACGGAATTTTGGGTTGTGTCATCTGGGGGTGGAATATATGGCATGCAACGATTCCAACCAGTCTCTCCATGTGGGAAGAATAGTGGATATGACAATGGGTCGTAGCACCCATAGTATGCTCTAATATATAGTGGCTGATTTCCTTTTTTCGCATGCACGACAACACTCCTGTCAAAGCAATTTTGTGGGTCACTCTCTTCAACCCATATGGCTGCCACTTCGGAGGTCGTAGGGGCATCGTACCTTCACTGATCCAACTTGATATCCATGTTTAGTGAGATTTTGTACTCATCTAGATTTGGAACAGACCCAAGGCTTTTGAAAGCTTGTGCATAAGGGTTACGCTCTAGTATTCTCAGAATCTTTCGTATGAGGTCTATATTAAAATTTGGAGACCTATTAGCCCTCACAAGCAAGTTTTGATCTGTATCATAAATGTAGAGTTGCAAATACCGAGGTCCATTATCAGCCGGCATCAGATCGTCAAGAGCATGGTCCAACCCACCACATGCGTGGAATGTATATATGCCAGTTCATGCCGCAGTGATTACTCGATGATCAAGGGTGACTCCTAGACTTGTGAATGAGAAGTGCGAGTTGAAATATCGTATATGCTCTCTGAAATATTTAGCGTCCTCATCATCTTGACTTGTGAACTACCGTTTCAATTCTTCTCGCACATCTGGAGTAAATAATCCGACTTTTCCTTTTCTGCAACAAAATGTTGGCCCCTCTAATGGAAACTGCAATGCCCCACAGTGGCGACAGTCCGCAACCTTTCTTAGGACATGGTGCTTTGTAGGTAGGTTTCAGTATATGAATTCATCAGTACATGCTACAGGTACTGCTTGTGTAGTATGGTGTCCATCTTGGAATGATTCAAAAGCAACATCTAGCACAGAAGATACAAGTATTAAATCATCAATAAACACTAATAAAATTTGCATTTCAGGGTGCTAAATTAGGAAATACACAATGGACACACCTTGATCCATGTAAATTCTAGCTTCTTCATCAGGCTCATGGTATGCAGGTTCTCTAGTATGCAATGGATCCAAGCAGTCTAGCAGGCAATATATTGGTTAGACAGAACTACATCTAACTTATGTATGACGACCTTTATATGTGAACGAAAATATGTGTTTTACCATGTAAACTTGTATGTTCAACAATGGGCTCAAAATTTCCATATGGATCATCATTCTGGTCCTCGCTTGGTGGAAAATCACAAGATCATTAGAGCATAAGAATGTCGCAAATCCTATTTCAGGTTATTAGTGTTTTGAGTACCATGCGAAGCCGGTTGAGCAGTTCTCGTATCATTAGCCAGCGTATTTTCAGGTTGATTGGATCCGTTTGAAGGTTGTATACCTGAACATACGATAGAGAAGCCAGATTTAAAACAAAATAAATCATGTTGGCCCACATGCAAAATGATTATATCGATGAACTAACCCACATATTCGATTGTGCAATCTTTACCATGTAGTATGCTCAGTTGGGGTACATCAACCCCTGAAATTTGGGTGAGAGGCCCTGCATGCACAATAAATTTTCATGGAGAAGATGATTACAGCCAGAATGTCATGAACAATATGGCAAAGCCAGTTAAATATTGTCACAGCCCCAGACCTAGAATTGTTTGTCATTGCATCTCATGCATGCATTCCTATTTTATTTTCTTTTGGAAATGAAATGAGGAGTGATCAAGCCTCATCATTTAAATTTTTGTCAAACAAGCAACATAAATATTGCTTTAAAATTGATTCAAGGAAATGTCCCTGATTTTCCAATAAAATATTGGACTGAAATAAAAATGTCAACCAATATTTTGGATCACAGAAACTTTTTATATTGGTTTTTTTTGAATTAATCAAACAACTATTTTAAATGGAATTATATTTTCTATATATAAAATATAGATTTATAAATGCTGAAACTATTATGTGGTATTGGACATTTATATTTATGCCACATAAAAATATTATAAGGATTTTGAAAATGATTTGGATTTATTTTCAATTCAACACAAATGTTAGCAAACAGAAAACAGAAAAGAATAAAGAGAAGAGAATAGAAAACCTTACCTGTTACCTGGCCCAGGAAGGAGATGGCCCAGCCCACTGGCCTCTGCCAGTCATCTTCTACCTCTGCCAGAAGGCAGAGGCGAGACGAGGCACGGCGCTGGGCGAGCCAGCTCCTGCTTCGCGCTGGCGGCCACCCATGCATCCATATCCGTCTGCGGCCACCACCTAGACCCCCGAGCTCATCCCCCTCTCCACTCTCTCCCCTATCTCTCTGCTTCTCCCTCCCCCATGGATTCTAGCGAGGCCGTTGTCGCCGTCAGTCGCAGCCGTAGCCTCAGGCTTCCCCTCACCTTCCTGACCGGCCCATTAGCTCCGCCTCGTCGAGAAGCTCCTCGCCGTCAACCTCCCCGAGTAACCGAGCCACGGAGCATCGCCATCGCCGTCGTCCCCTTCACCTCCGGCCGCCGGACCTTCCTCGTCGATTCGCGCCAACCAAAGTGTCCCCGAGCTCGCCGTCTGCTCCAATCGAATCCCTGTGAGCCGCCGGACGCATTCCCCCTCCCCTTGTCGATCTCCCCTTCCTCCCACCATGCTAGCTGCCGGAGCCGAAGCCCCTGCCGCTGGCCATGGTGTCGTCGTGGTTAGCAACCCCGAGAGCCACTGCCGAGCACCCCGGCGTGCTCAGTGAGCTCTCCTGAAGCCGTAGCCGTCCCAATCTGTTCCACCCGTGCCTCCTAGCACTAGCCTCGCCATGGCCGAGCTTCGGTAGCCGCCGCGGCTCGTCGCCGGGGCTACACCGGCGACCTAGCCCCCCCTTCGAGGCCCCTGCACGATGCGGTCGAGCCTGGGCTTCACCCCAGTGCCTTCAACGCATCTAACCGAGCCCCATAGGCCGTTTTAGAGCATCTCCGGCGAGCCTCCGCCGCGCCCATGGTCACCGCCGGCCAGGCTCCGGTAGCCCTGACGTGGCCAGCCATTAGCCAGCACTAACCCCCCCCCCCAGAGCCACTGACACAGGGCCCCACACGTGGGTCAAACCCCACTTAGTGCAGGTCAGCGCGGGATTAGCACCTGGGTCACTGACCAGTGGACCCCACTGGTCAGGTTTGACCTGGCCCAGGCGTAGTTGACTGCTGACGCAATGCTGATGCAGTGCTGACACAGTATTTGATTTCCTATTATAAAATAAATCCAGGAAATTGCTAAAACTTGTAAAAATCATAGAAACTAAAATATAACTCGGATGAAAATAATTTATATATGAAAAAGTATCAGAAAAATCCAAGGAATCTGATTATGGCATTTTCATGCATGTTTGAAAAATTTAACATCACCAAATAGGCAAAATGGTGAATAGGATAAATTTCATAATTAGTTTGGAGATGGAATTTGATACTTATTTGAATTCCACTTCAATTGTTATGACCAAACATTGGTCAATGCAAATCAGTACCTCAAAATACTAACCCCATGCACGTTCGAACAATTTGTTATGAGCATCAGGTCGATTCAATTATAAGGGTACTTGGAAAGATACCCGGCTTGAAGTGATATTTGGATCCTAATTCAAACTAACTTCAACTTCAGCAAGTCTTGTGTGGTTAATGGTCGTGGACGACACCCACGCCAGTGCTTCCGCTTGAAGGTTGCCGAGATGCATGACGTGCATATGGTGCTAAGTGGTGAGAGCATGTGTGAAGAAGTATACCCCTGCAGGATGATTCAATCTGTTCGAATAGCCGCGTCCTCGGATATGGACTACTTGGAAACATTACGTGGTACATAGACAATTTAAATGGATACTCTAAAACATGCAAGATAAGTGTGAATTCTATGGAAGGCCTTCTCGTAGAGAGACGAGAGTGGATCCATGGTGGTGTATTGAATTGGTGAATATGTGGACTCATGTGCGTTATCCCACCTCAAAGAAAGAACTTCTAGTCGTAGTACAGGTTAGCCAAGAGTCAAAGATGGCTTGCTGCAATCGAACCCCATAATCCATTCATTGAAACATGATGCATATGTAGATAGTTCTGATGTAAGACTTGCTGAATACCTTTGTACTCACGGTTGCTTTATTTATGTTTTTGCAGAGAAGACTTAAACTCATTAAAAGGTTCTACGCGATGTGTTCGATGTTGATCGGAATAGCTTGGGAATCCCAGACAGAGGTCTGGCTCCTTTGTAGGGTCGTAGTAGCTTTCAGGCTCTTCCAGCCACTTTTAGAAGATGTCCGTACCCAGACATGATTTGCTTCCGCTTGTTGTTTGTATGACTTGAGTGTCGGGTCACGAGACCCCTGTTTGTAATATCATACTATGTTGACTCTTATGAGTCTTTAATAAATTCTTGAGTCATATAGTTATGTTGTGATGCCATGTTGTATATACACATATCGTGCATAATGTGTGTATGTTTGAAATGCATTATATGTGTGGGATTCGACACCTAGTTGTTTGCCTTTAGTAGTACTCTTTACACGGAAATGCCTCTTTGTGATTCCATCGAGCCTTGGTAGTTTGCTACTTCTCGGAACACATTATTGACCGGCATGTATCCTTCTTTGCTGTTGTGTCTGTCCCCTCAGGGAAATGTCACGCGGTGTAATGGAGTCCTTGTAGCTTGCTACGACTCGTCTACACACGCTGATGATCGACACCTGCTTTGCTGGGTTATGTATCTTTGTCCCTGTATGGATGTACCGCTTGGGTTTATAACTAGTCATGTCGACCCGGGTTCTTTGTCGTTTGAACGCTAGCAACGTATTCATATACGTGAGCCAAAAGACGCAAACGGTCCCGACCAAGGTAAGGTGGCAGCCGTGGAGTTTACCGTGCGTGAGGCCGCAAAGTGATGTGATGTGTTACAGGCTGGATTATTATGACTTAGGATCGGGGTCCCGATAGCTTTGGTATCAGAGCTTGACTGCCTGTAGGATAACCAAGCCAAACTGGTCGATGTTGTGTCTAGCAACTCTTTAGTTATATAAGGGAATTGTTTGTGGAAGGGAACGTAAGGCTCTTTTTACTCCTTTCCTTGTGTCATTCTTATTCTGAGTCACCCTCTTCTTTATTCTATGGGGTTTAAGAATTAGGCTTTCCCATCTATTCATTAGGATGACGAGTTACTATGTTGGAGACTTATAGGAAAGTTGATATCTTCAAGGATCAGTGTCTCCATAAGAATTAAATTGTTATGTTGTTAGTTTTCTTACAGGTTGCCTCATAATTCATGCCCGTACAGCCGTTATGATGTCCGAGTTTTCCAAAGTTCCCAAATAGTCTGATGCGATTACAAATTCCTTCCTTTTTCCCACTGTCTTTTGGCCGGACAAAGCACACTAATAATTGTGTTGAGGTACTTTATTACCTCGATGTTTTGTTGAAGTATTAGGAAAACATGTTACTCCGAAAACTACCCAATAGTCTAGATGTGTGGTATGTCTTCCAGTGTGATAGTTCTGGCCATCATTTTCGAAAAACATCTCGTGATGTTAAATAGCTTGTAGGTACTCTATTTCTGGGTCTCTGAATCCAACGATCATCCTACTCATCTTTGTTGATAGTGTTTCTAGTTCCTTTAGAATGATTAGTAACCTTGTTGTAGTTCCCAAGGTTCATGGTATATCATTCTTCCAACACCATGAATCATCTTTGGCAGAAGTTCTCCATGAATTAAAGATCATAACAAGAGTGCTCGTGATGAGTTCTCTACTCCATATTGTGATCCTGCCTACTCCGCCCTTGTGCACGGATTATCTGGAAGAATTATGTTGAACTCGTTCGACATGCTAATCCATGCATCCACAACTAAAGAAACCATGTGCTCTTGAGTTGGCCCTATCTAGTTGTATTCTGACCTTCATCCATGAGAGGATAGTCAATAATAGTTGTGCATTCGTGTCATCGATGTCTTTTATTTTGTGGTCTGGCAAGTTGTTCTATTCTCGAAAGACTGGGAGAAGCAAACTCCAGTACCACATCCATTTCTTGGATTGGGTCAAAGTAGTTGTATTCCGCAGATCAAAATGCTAAACCAGCTTTTGTTCTGTTCTATCTTGGAGTATTACCCTCTTTTTGTCAAGAGTGTTATGAGAATTGCACCATCTCTTATGAGCTCTTGATGTAGCGATACTTTTCTCTATCATTGTTCATTCCTCGGTTTTCGTGTTGGTTGTAACCGGAATATCAACAAGTGAACCATGATGTGTGAAATCAATACTCCTAGCAATGCTATTGCTTGGTAGCTAATGGACAATAATTTCACTCTTATGGTGATGGTGATTGAATCATCATCCTAGGATTGAGTGTGCTACCTAGTCCATGTTTCATGGTGCACTTTTCGATCGATGGGTTAGGATTGTGTCAATCCCTCGCTCTATTGATCACATCATCTTGCCCTTGAAAAGCAAGATTGTTCCCGAGCTTAATAATATATCGGTGGTTCGTGATTTTCCGAATATCTTCTCGTAAGTATTACCAGGTTGTTTCCTGACTGTTATGATAGAGCTCGTGATCAAGTTGGTTTTCTATAAATCAACCCCTTCTCCAAGAATCCGTATTGGATGCCCCGAGCTAGTTGGTTAAGATAAACAACAACTTGGAGAGTTGGAAGATAAAATCTTCGCCTAAACTCAACTCGTTTAAAAGGGATATCTTTCTGTTGTGTGAGTCTGAAGAAAGATGATATTTTCATCGGTTGATTCGTGTGATCAACTGTTGCATATATTACCTTGTTCAATTTTGATTTGAGCATGGGCTATGGTCAAATCAAACTCAGAACCAAAGATTTTCGTAGCGGTGTCTTACTCAGGGTTTTCCTTGAGCCTACACCATTATATTCTTTGATCTGACCAATGCTATTATCTTGCTCACATAGTTGTGGAAATCCATTTATATGGGTATCTTGATGAATTGTTGTTGAGCCCATCGGCAACATTCTAATTTGTTCCATGATCTATGTTGGAAATCAAGCTAGTGCTGGAAACTTTGTAGACATTGTCTTCGTGTCTCGAGTACGAGGTATATGTTAGGTGTAAGAAGTGACTTCCTCTAATTCATGTGCATCTGATGCAAGTTGCCACCGTGAATTCAAGAAAAGTTCATTTGTTTCTTCGGAATCATCCCAAGTCAGTCATGCAAGTGCGAAGTATTCTATGGTTTGATAGACTAATCATCTTCACTCCATATGTATCTCCTAGCACACCAAGCCACTGATTGATTTGTTCAAGGAAAAGAAGTTAGGTGTCATTCCCGAAGGGCCCAGACGGACTTGCACATGGCTTCGTTATCCGCAATGATGGTTCCCATCCAGAACTCGGTAGTGTTTTGTTGTAAGACTTTTCATGTGTTCACAGTTGTCTTGGGCAGTGTGTTCACGTGGGTCTTGCGATCCAGCTCATGTTTTGGAGTTGTCTTCCGTAGTTCATTTCCTGAGAATCTTGCAACGTTATTCCGTCGATTTGTGTTGCAAACCATATTTTCGGACACGTTGAGTCTGAAGCATTGTGTCACCAACCGGAGCTGAATCTCAGGCAGTTATAATGGTTGGAACTTTCCCCAAGAATTATAATATTGGTCTCTATGTAACCCGGTAAAGTCATGTTGTGGCTAACACACCTAGCCGGAAGATTTGATATTATATCTTGTATCAGCAATCTTAGCCATCTCCCCGTGAGGTTTTGTATGACTTATTTTGGAAGTTGTTCCTCATGGACTTCCTTTGATGCCCCGAATTCCGACCTATACTTGATGTGCTAGATATCAAGCATGATCTATAACTGGGTTGTGCTAGTACATCAAGGGGAACATTAGAAGCGGAGTGCTAAATGTCTCTCGGTCGATCAACCAGATTTTTTTCCCTTGGCACAGCTAAGGTGAATCTGAGGAAGTGTTGTCTTCCTTTGCATCTGCATCCTCCATCACTGTTCATCATGGTAGTATGTTGTGTCACCAGGATCCTTGGCACGGATGTTGGTAAACCTTGATGAATATGGAAATGCTCAAGTTCTTGAGAGCACGCTCAGACACTAGGTTATATCCTCAGTAATACTTGGAATGTGCCTTCCGTTCGCCGAGTTGTTCTATAACTCTAGTTTCTTTCCAACCTGAGTAT
Source organism: Hordeum vulgare subsp. vulgare (assembly GCF_904849725.1). Lineage (NCBI taxonomy): Eukaryota > Viridiplantae > Streptophyta > Magnoliopsida > Poales > Poaceae > Hordeum > Hordeum vulgare. The sequence continues at coordinate 291,099,853 of NC_058520.1, read as the reverse complement.
GCCATTCTTTCAACTTCCTTCAAACAATCTTTGTGAATTGTCTTCCCTGGTAGGAAGAGTTTCAATGATCTTAGGATCAAAAGTAATTCTTTTTGCCACTTAAGGGGAATAACTCTAAGAGTCACCTTCCTAAGGTGCCCCGTTGTGGTATGAAGGGCAACTTAATCCTCGCTACTTTGAAACCTCGCCAGCATCTGTTTTAAGCCTGGATTTGTTGCCTACCAATTGAACCTCTGTCATATGTCTCATTTCCTCGTCCGTGTTATGAGTGTTGTGTCTCAGCTCAAGGGACGTTCCTATGTCTCATTCTATGAGTTGATCCTGAGTTGCTCGAACTTTGAGGAGATCGAATCTTGTAGAGTCTTCCTGTTCTTTTGTCGTCGAGCTAGATGAAGACCTCAAAGACAAAGATGTCAAGATCAACATGATGCGATGACACAATATCCTCAAGAGGAGCTAATGGATCGTGAAGATTGTGTTAGTTTAGTGTCCCCTCTTCCTCCTCCCGACTACGCCTGAATCTTGGGACGAGCTTCTTGTTTAGTGGGGGTGAGTTGTCACAGTCCCAGACCTAGAATTGTTTGTCATTGCATCTCATGCATGCATTCCTATTTTTTTTGGAAATGAAATGAGGAGTGATCAAGCCTCATCATTTAAATTTTTGTCAAACAAGCAACATAAATATTGCTTCAAATTGATTCAAGGAAATGTCCCTGATTTTCCAATAAAATATTGGACTGAAATAAAATGTAAACCAATATTTTGGATCACAGAAACTTTTTATATTGGGTTTTTTTTGAATTAATCAAACAACTATTTTAAATGGAATTATATTTTCTATATATAAAATATAGCTTTATAAATACTGAAACTATTATGTGGTATTGGACATTTATATTTATGCCACATAAAAATATTATAAGGATTTTGCAAAATGATTTGGATTTATTTTCAATTCAACACAAATGTTAGCAAACAGAAAACAGAAAAGAATAAAGAGAAGAGAATAGAAAACCTTACCTGTTACCTGGCCTAGGAAGGAGACGGCCCAGCCCACTGGCGTCTGCCAGTCATCTTCTACCTCTGCCAGAAGGCAGAGGCGAGACGAGGCACGGCGCCGCGCGAGCCAGCTCCTGCTTCACGCTGGTGGCCACCCATGCATCCATATCCGCCTGCGGCCACCACCTAGACCCCCGAGCTCATCCCCCTCTCCAGTCTCTCCCCTATCTCTCTGCTTATCCCTCCCCCATGGATTCCAGCGAGGCCGTCGCCGCCGTCAGTCGCAGCCGTAGCCTTAGGCTTCCCCTCACCTTCCTGACCGGCCCATTAGCTCCGCCTCATCGAGAAGCTCCTCGCCGTCAACCTCCCCGAGCACCCGAGCCACGGAGCATCGCCCTCGCCGTCGTCCCCTTCACCTCCGGCCGTCGGACCTTCCTCGTCGATTCGCGCCAACCAAAGTGTCCTCGAGCTCGCCGTCTGCTCCAATCGAATCCCTGTGAGCCGCCGGACGCATTCCCCCTCCCCTTCTCGATCTCCCATTCCTCCCACCATGCTAGCTGCCGGAGCCGAAGCCCCTGCCGCCGGCCATGGTGTCGTCGTGGTTAGCAACCCCCGAGAGCCAGTGCCGAGCACCCCGGCGTGCTCAGTGAGCTCTCCTAAAGCCGTAGCCGTCCCAATCTCTTCCTCCCGTGCCTCCTAGCACTAGCCTCGCCGTGGCCGAGCTTCGGTAGCCGCCGTGGCTCGTCGCCGGGGCTACTCCGGCGACCTAGCCCCCCCTTCGAGCCCCCTGCATGATGCGGTCGAGCCTGGGCTTCACCCCAGTGCCTTCAGCGCATCTAACCGAGCCCCATAGGCCGTTTTAGAGCATCTCCGGCGAGCCTCCGCCGCGCCCATGGTCGCCGCCGGCCAGGCTCCGGTAGCCCTGACGTGGCCAGCCATTAGCCAGCACTAACCCCCCCCCCCCAGAGCCACTGACACAGGGCCCCACGCGTGGGTCAAACCCCACTTAGTGCGGGTCAGCGCGGGATTAGCACCTGGGTCACTGACCAGTGGATCCCACTGGTCAGGTTTGACCTGGCCCAGGCGTCGTTGACTGCTGACGCAACGCTGATGTAGTGCGAACGCAGTAATTGATTTCCTATTATAAAATAAATCCAGGAAATTGCTAAAACTTGTAAAAATCATAGAAATTAAAATTTAACTCGGATGAAAATAATTTATATATGAAAAAGTATCAGAAAAATCCAAGGAATCTGATTATGCCATTTTCATGCATGTTTGATAAAGTTAACATCACCAAATAGGAAAAATGGTGAATAGGATAAATTTCATAATTAGTTTGGAGATGGAATTCGATACTTATTTGAATTCCACTTCAATTGTTATGACCAAACATTGGTCAATGCAAATCAGTACCTCAAAATACTAACCCCATGCATGTTCGAACAATTTGTTATGAGCATCAGGTCGATTCAATTATAAGGTACTTGGAAAGATACCCGGCTTGAAGTGATGTTTGGATCCTAATTCAAACTAACTTCAACTTAAGAAATGATAGCCACATTAGCCCTGCCACCTTTCATTTCATGTCTTGAGCATGCATCATAGTGTTGCATTTTCGTGAAGTAATTGTTGTTCTTTCTTGTTTGTCGGTGTTGTTCCCCCTCGGTAAACGATGTTTCCGACGATGTGATCGTTGACATTGATGAAGACTCATTGCTATCTTCAGACATGCCAGGCAAGCAAACCCCCCTTGAGCATATTGATATAAACCCACTCTCTCGCTCCTGCTCTCTTTTACTACATCAGGACAAACACGATTCAATTGTACATGTTATCGGTAGTTGAACCCATTCCTCTGGATGACCTGATTTTGTCACAGTAAATAGTTGAAAGCACTTAGCATGAGTAGCAACTGCTTGAGCCTTGTTGTGCTTACTCATCCATGCTTGCTTACAATGCCTGCTATGCTTAGAGTCGTGTCGGGTCTGATCCATCTGGATGATGAATTGGAATGGTTGTGATCATGTCCTACAGTGTGAGAGTAAAACTGTGAATCCGATTTGGTAAAGGTAGCGATGAGAGGCCATGTAGGAGTACATGGCGGGTTGTCTCATTGGGACCGTCCTTAAGAACTGAGTTTTGTGTGTGTTATCCAAGACGAGATACTACCACACATTGGGATACTTAATCGACCCTCTCGTCTTATTAATCGCCTAGATTTCTGTCCAGGAGTTGCAATTAGTTTCTGGTGTTTGTAGGAAAAGTGTTGGCGGCCGTGTTTAGCTCTGCCCGTCGGGGTAGGCTTCTCTGCGGTAGATACACAGTGGCACGGTGTACCAAGTGGCACTCGGATGGTGGGCTTGGGAACCCTGCGCACATTGTTTGGGGCCTTAGAGGAAACCTTGGCCGGACTTCCTTGCGGGTTCAGTCTCAAATAGGCGATAAACCTGGACTAGGGTCTTGTGTGGTTAACGGTCGTGGCCGACACCCACGCCAGTGCTTCCGCTTGAAGGTTGCCGAGATGCATGACGTGCATATGGTGCTAAGTGGTGAGAGCATGTGTGAAGAAGTATACCCCTGCAGGGTGATTCAATCTATTCGAATAGCCGCGTCCTCGGATATGGACTACTTGGAAACATTACGTGGTACATAGACAATTTAAATGGATACTCTAAAACATGCAAGATAAGTGTGAGTGCTATGGAAGGCCTTCTCGTAGGGAGACGAGAGTGGATCCATGGTGGTGTATTGAATTGGTGAATATGTGGACTCGTGTGCGTTATCCCACCTCAAAGAAAGAACTTGTGGTCGTAGTACAGGTTAGCCAAGAGTCAAAGCTGGCTTGCTGCAATCGAACCCCACAATCCTTTCATTGAAACATGATGCATATGTAGATAGTTCTAATGTAAGACTTGTTGAGTACCTTTGTACTCACTGTTGCTTTATTTATGGTTTTGCAGAGAAGACTTAAACTCATTAAAAGGTTCTTCGCGATGTGTTCTATGTTGACCGGAATAGCTTGGGAATCCCAGACAGAGGTCTGGCTCCTTTGTAGGGTCGTAGTAGCTTTCAGGCTCTTCCAGCCACTTTTAGAAGATGTCTGTACCCAGACATGATTTGCTTCCGCTTGTTGTTTGTATGACTTGAGTGTCGGGTCACGAGACCCCTGTTTGTAATATCATACTATGTTGACTCTTATGAGTCTTTAATAAATGCTTGAGTCATAGAGTTATGTTGTGATGCCATGTTGTATCTACACATATCGTGCATAATGTGTGTATGTTTGAAATGCATTATATGTGTGGGATTCGACACCTAGTTGTTTGCCTTTAGTAGTACTCTTTACAGGGAAATGCCTCTTTGTGATTCCATTGAGCCTTGGTAGTTTGCTACTGCTCGGAACACATTATTGACCGGCATGTATCCTTCTTTGTTGCTGTGTCTGTCCCCTCGGGGAAATGTCACACGGTGTAATGGAGTCCTTGTAGCTTGCTATGACTCGTCTACACACGCTGATGATCGACACCTGCTTTGTTGGGTTATGTATGCTTGTCCCTGTACGGATGTACCGCTTGGGTTTATAACTAGTCATGTCGACCCGGGTTCTTTGTCGTTTGAAGGCTAGCAACATATTCATATACGTGAGCCAAAAGACGCAAACGGTCCCGGCCAAGGTAAGGTGGCAGCCGTGGAGTTTACCGTGCGTGAGGCCTCAAAGTGATGTGATGTGTTACAGGCTGGGTTCTTATGACTTAGGATCGGGGTCCCGACAAATATACCTTGTGCAATATCTCTGATGATGCTCCCAATTGGTTGAATTTTCTATCCAAGAGGCACAACAGTAGCTATTTTTGAGCTTCCAGGTTGTTGGTGCCTCTGATACGCATCATTCCTGTGCAACCCATTGGATTCATCCTCGTTTGTTAAATTAATCTCTTGCTTGTGAGGGACGCGTTCATGAGATGAATTTTGCATACTTGATAAGCCTGCGACAAAATTTCAGCACCACACCAGTAACCATTGGTTTGGGCATGTTCGATGATCTAAGAACATGCATTCAATATTATATGATACCCCACAACCTGTAACAGCACATGTCAGCTTTTGTAGTTGGGTGACACCGGTTTGTCCTGTAGCTGGTGTGTGTGACACAGTGGTATCATCGTTGAGGAGTCGAGTTGCAGTCTTTCTCTTTTCACAGGATATGCTTTGTCGTTTTAATATCTCATCCCTGTTTTGTGCATATCGCTCCCTGTCCCTTTGCCTCCTCAACTCCTTAGGGTATGCATATAAAGGTAATTAGTATGAACACATAGTGTTGTATCTACTGTTTCAAGCATCATTACCAATGGACATGGACACCGGGGTTTGTGTTTCATTTTCTTGTTCAGCTTGAAGTTGTGCACTGAATACATCATCCACATTGTGTGAATAATGTTCCCCTACCATTTGCATCTGCAGCTCAATCGGGTCCACAGCTATGGCACATTGGTGTTAGTTTGGTGCATGACATCTCATCAGTTATATAAACAATACATAGGCATGCAATATGAGGGCATTTTTACCTCGGGACATGGACAGGGGTGTATTTGTTTGATTTTGCTGGTCAGTAAGCATTGGTGTTGAAGCCTGTTTCTTCTCACAGGCCTCACGACGTCTCTCAAGAATGGCATCTTTATTGCGCGCATAATACTCTTTGTTCCTCTGCCTCTTTAATTCTTTAAGGTCTGCATAAGTACACACTGCAAGTTGGGACAAGTAACAACAATAACATTATCAGAATTTCGGAAAAGGTTGATGATAGTTACCGGAAAGTTGGTTGTTACTTATGTCCTGAAATGGGGTGTGCGCCCCCGCACCATTGGAATTTGACATATCTTAGCCTTAATATGAATATTGATGTCATTTAATTGTGAGAAGCATGATTCGGGATCTTAGAAAATTGCAATAGCCAAAACAGTAACCATGAATTAAAAATGTAGAGCAAATGGGTTGTAGCATTCTGATATGCAACTGTTTATGGATTAGAACTCTATTCTGAAAATATAATTCCGAGTAATGCTGCAACAGGTCAAAGGACGAAGTTGAACCTGACGAAGTGCAGAGAAGAACTACAGATGCGTGTATCCGGCTAGTTCAAGGGACGTGTAGGCCGGGCTCATGGCACTGGGGATCTCGAGAACGGATGTGAAGTTGCTCGGGCAGGGTCCTCGGTGTTCCGTCGCTTGGCGTCCCTGCTGTCTACCTAGCGGATGGACTCCATGCTGCTCGCGGGAACAATTGGTGATGGCGACGAAGATGGAGACGGCGACGGTGACGGCGCGGCGGTATGGTGCACTGCCGCGAGGTTGGTGTGCAAGGATAAGGGCGATGGGAACCGATTTCGTTTAGATCCCTTAGTTCCTGAAGAGAACCCCGTGATTGCAGGGACGTACGCTGAGCTGGGTTTTAATTCCTGATGAGAACACCGTAATTGCAGGGGACGTACGCTCGGCTGGTTTTTTTGGTCACGCTGGCTGGTAATTTGGTGGTGGTGGATGGATGGTGGAGGTGGAGCACGGTCAGTCATAGGTGAATTTGCTAAGTGCATACTGTGGTGGTGCATGGATGGTGGATGGACGTTAGATTGATATTTGTGGACTAATTGTGTGGTGTTGATTGGTGTTTGCTTTTTGTGGGACTAATAGCTGTGGGCAGTCAGGAAAGTTTTGGTTTGCTCCTTTATTAGTAGTATAGATAAAAGGAGGCACGGGGCATGCATTTGGGGACTCGAACACTAGACGCTTAGTCATTGGACAATTAGTCACCCAACATCAAATACACACACAAAGCAGGAGTAGGGTATTACGCTTCCGAGCGGCCCGGACCTGGGTAAATCTCCCCTTATGTTGACCGTTAGTTCTGCTCTTGGTGCATCCCTCTCCCCCGTCGAACCACAAGGCATCCTCTCAGTCCCATAGGTATCGTCCGCACCAACAGGTTATGATGGGGGTGCGACTCGGCATAATTGATGGGGATGCGACTGACGCAAAGACAACCACAAACAAGTCTGGTGCACCTTTCACCTTGCATAATTTAAACTTTTAATATAATTTAACATGCTACAGTAGTAGTAAAAGAACAGTGCAAGGGTAGCAACATGCTACATCCACTAGTAAAAGAACATTCGAGGAGCCCTTCAACCTTGTTGCTTACGCCTTCATGAACTTTTGGAGGTTTCCTACATGCAAATTTTGAAACAAAGAAAGCAGAGTTTCAGGTTTGTCTTACATTAGTGTAGTAGACCTTAAATAGGAGAAGGTTTAATAATATAAGAGAAATAAAATAAAGATTACAAGTGTCAACCATTATTGAAGCATGAACCTGCTAGTTGCTTTCCACCATCACCATGGATTCAGGGAATGGAATGAACTCAACATATCATCAATGTCATCCTCATACAAAGGGAAATGCAATTTCCGTTAGGCGGCCTATTTAGATTTGGAAACAGTATGCCAAAACTTATAAGTAATTGAAAACAAACAGAAACTAATATTACCACTACGACTGTAGGCTTAATGTGGTTTTATTTTGATCCTTTGATGAAGCTAGAAGCACAAACAAGTATCTCAACCATGCTTGGGCATAGAAAAGTAAGATAGTCATCAAGAACTCTACCTCCTGTAGAGAATGTCGACTTTGATGAGACACTAGTAGTTGAATTGTCAAGAACGTCTTTGCTATTTTTGCAATAATAGGATATATATGAGCGTTCAACCTCCACCAGTCAAGTAATGTGAAATGCGGATCACTAATGGGATGAGTATTGTCTTCAGGATAACTAGTCAATTCACATTTGCATGGCTCCAAATTTGTCTCCTCGGGAAAGGATTGAAACCCACTCGATAATGTGGCCATAGATGTAGATGCTTTCCTACTTGAAGTTGAACTCTTCTCATTGGTATTAGAAGCCTCATTCTGATGATTTTCCATCTCCCAGGTGGCATAAATGTCAAAGAACTCTGTTTTGACATCTTCCACCTCACTACCACTCTTCTCTTTATCATACATTTTATTAAAACAATAGTCCACAAGTTTCATCTTGAACCTAGGATCAAGAATGGTGGCAATCACAATAACATTGTTCTTTACCTTTTTTATCTTTTCGATTTTTGTTTTCTAGCACAACGACGCTATCCCAACATTTATCAAACTTATCAAGCATTGCTCCCCCCATCATTTTCAAATTGTCATATCCAGAAAAAGCATGCTCTACTATATCCATCTTAACATTCATGATGTATGGATACAAAATGTTGCTGGTGGGGTAACTAGATCCTGATATTATAGTAGTTACCTCAGCAAATGATTTCTAGATGGGTTGAATTTGGCCATATAATACAAATCTTCATCGTCAGGCCGCCATTCATTATTAGGATCTTATTATGCATACTCATTGAAAGCTTCCTTATACAAACTGCAAGTGTCTAACATTATGTATGTAGAACTCCATCTAGTCGCTATATCTAGGCATAATCCTTCTCCAAATTTAATATTAAGAGACTTGCAATCTGACAAGAAGTTTGACATGTGTGGTGGAGATTTTTTTCAAGTACTTGATAGTTCCTCTAAGATTTCATACCAAATGTTGCAATGGTTCCATGCCATCATTGACTATGAAATTCACTATGTGTGCACAACAGCGAACATGGAAGTACTTAAATATGAATTTTGATGATTTCCTAGCAGTGAACTTTTCCAACATTTTCTTAGCAGCAGACTCATTCGAAGCAGCATTATCCATGGTCATTGTCATGATCTTATCTTCTATTTTTCATTCTTGGAAACATTCAAAAACAGCTTGAGCTATAACAAAGCCTGAGTGAGGTGGGTCTAACTCTATCAAGTTTAAAATATGACATTGCATAACCCAACCATCATCTATGTAGTGAGCAACAACAGCTAGGTAGGAAATATTATGGTTGGATGTCCATATATCACTTGTCAAACTAATGCTCCCAACAAACCTTAGTTGCTTCTTAAGGATTTCTTTCTCAGAAAGATATACCTTCATGCATTCGGCTCTAATTTTATTCCTACCAATGAACTTGTATGATGAATTCATATATCTCATGAGAATATTAAAGCAAGCATGCTCTGCCATCCTAAAAGGATATTAATGCACAATTATCATCTTTGCTATGATTTTAACAACTTCTACATGATCATATTCATGATTCACTACAAGAGATGCACTTGGCTTTTCAGGATGCAAATTGATTGGACCTTTTCATTGTTGTCTACCCTTCTTGTTAAGATAGTCCACACAAACATATGTATGACGATTGAGACTAGTAGTTGGTCTGCATGGAGTATAAGCAAACAAGTTACAACAATGCAAGCATTTTTTTCCTTCGTGACGATCGCCCCTTGTTTCTTCTTGCATACAACTTTGACCTCCTTGAAATGTTGCCAACATCGTGCACGCCTAACTCTAGTTTTACACACCTTAACCTTATTACCAACATCAACTTTTGCCTTATTCCTTTTCCCTCTCTTTGTTTTTCAGTGTCATTGACCTCACCTTCTACATCATTTTCTTTGTCACCCAATCCTACAAATGGGTCTGACATATCATCATCCATGTCATACTCACCTGCTTCATTAACCTCTTCATAACCTTTGTTAGCCTTGACACATTCCTCTATATCACCATCCTATGCAGAAAGAAATAGCATGATTTAGATAATCAAATTTAACAGGTCATCATTGCATGATTGATTAGGAATATGAATAATGAAGTTCTGTTAATCTATATTGTATCTAGAGTTTTATACAAATATAGCAAAACTAATTGCACGGAGTTTGACTTGGCATCATCAACTTCACACATCAATAAAGAAAATTGCAACGGAACACAAAAGTAAAATTTAATCATCTAAACACATGAGCAAAAAAGGAAATTACCACCCCAGATCTGGCATCACCAACATCACACATTGTTGCATCCACACTTGTGTTTTTCTATGATAGTGATCGAAGAGGAGGAACAAGCTATGATGCAGTGGAGGGAGAATATCATGGCGCACATTTAGAGGCAGATGACATCTTCCACAACTCCATGATTGCATCTGCAGTAAAAGGTGGTGGCCGCCGGCGTTCATCCATTCTTGCACTAGGCTCGCAGATGGGGATGGGACTCTAGAGAGTTAGAGACGGGGCAAACGACGGAGGGAGGTGAAGGGACTTGGGGAATGGTCAGAGGTGAACGACAGCGAGGATACCTAGGGTCTCGGTCCCATACATTGATCGCACAAGATGGTCGACGTCCTCCGCCGTACTAGAACACACGTCGCCAAATCTAGATCCTGCCCTCATTTGGTTCCTGGCGTCTGGCTAGCTCGTGTTCATGGAAAGGAGTCTGGTGGAGTCGTGGTAACATGGCTGATTAGGTCTCCTCTCCATTGATTAGGTCTCGAGTAGTGCATGCCGAAGTGGGGTGGGGCGCTTGGCCCCTAGGCTGGGCTAAGTGGGCTGAACTAGAGGAGTCTGAGGTCAGACTATTAGAAATTATCTTTTTCTTAAAAAAAGCTATTGGAAATTATCGAGCTAAATGAGTTATCTCATGAAACTCGATCATTAAGCTTGTTAATCTTAACGAGCAAAAAACAGTGTCCAACTTGGTTCATTAACTAACGAGCACGAGCCGAAACGAGCCAAAGAATCGAGCGACCTTCGAGCTTTTCGTCCAACCCTAAGCCAAAGGGAATTTAAATTCCAAGTGTGTTGGTTGGTTCCCAAATTAGTGGAATATTTATTGTAGCTCCCTAAAATATTGGGAGGATATTTTATAAATTATAAAGAGAAATCAACATGTGAATTTCCCTCGATTTAAATGCATCAAAGATCCATAAAATTTATTTATTTGAGTTGCAAAAATTTAATCACATGATGGCAAGATGACTTGATGAATGCAACAAACACTTTAATCACACGGTGTAATGAAATACATTGAAGTCATCGGGAGTGTCTGTCTTGGGCTGTTACAACTCTCCTCCGCTAACAAGAGATCTTGACCCGAGATCTTCCAGTGAGAAGAGGACGAGAAAGTGGAAGAGGTAAAACTTAGTTGCTTCTTTGACAAACAAGTGAAACCAATAAACCTTGAAGGTTGCAAAGAGATGAATAATGGCACGAGGAACAAGCAAGAATTTGAAACCACTCCAATTGAAACGAGATAAACTATGATTGAGAAACGAGGAATCTGGGCAGCACTATGTTTGAAAAGAGAGGCAAAGCTTGATAAGATGAAAAGAACATGAAAAGAGGACACAACGATCCGGTTAACTGGATAAACAAGGAAATAACATGATCTTAATAAAATGAGATGGTTGTTTGAAGAGAGCAACATGAAAATGCATATGGAGCAAAAGAATAGAAGCAAGATCGTTGCAAGAAAAAACAAACAAAATGGCAATTTCAACCACAAGTGAATTTTAAAAGCATCCCTATAAATAAGGATTGCAAGGACTTGTTAGAAAATCAACAACGAAAAGAAAAAAAAGAATGTCTTGGGCTTATGTAAACATCTCAAAATTATGAGGTGACAATCGGCCACTAACACAAATAATTGATTGGTTGAGATCAATGCAAAGATGAAAACTTTCATGGATCTTTCACCGAAAAGAAAATGATGGGTTTAAATATCTCATTCTTGAAAATTTTCCTTCGAGAATCCTCATGAATAAAGAATGCTATAACACCATCTCAAAAGATAATGGAGAACAATTGCAGTTTGCAATGCATGATAAACAATACTTGAGCTCATCCAACAAGAATCTAGAGCAACACTACGAGAATGTATTACATCCTTAATGAACTAGCCTGAAGAACCATCAGAAGGAACTCTGAAATGAAATGATGATAGAATAGAATGGAAGGCTTTAAAAGAACAAGATTGAAGCACTTCCATGGTTTAGATGAAGCTTCACAAAGAGATACTTGAAAAAACTTGAAAGTCTAGAAAATAAAAGATGAACAACTTAGAATCTAGAATTAGATATCATCAGAAATCCGAATGAAGGATTAAAATCACTTTGATGAAACGGGAATAAGAGTTATGTTATGCTTTGTCCTTCATCAAGTTAACTTGATGACAAGCAACAGATTTGGCATACTACGTATTCTTCGTGAAAAGTTTAAAGGGTATCATGAACTAGAAGAACTCTTGGATGAAACACCAGTAAGAATTTCCAAACAAATGAGGATAATACAAATGAATGGGAATACATGAGAACGACGAGATCAAGAACAGTCTAGCAGAATACTTAAACAAGGCACCGACAATAATTTAGACATGAATGAAGGGAATATTGAACGAACAAAGAGACAACAAATGAGAAGAATTTGAGAATGAAAGCTAAAACCTGAGAACAAAGAAATCTTCTGAAATTATGGCCTTCACATGATCGACAATTGAAAACAACTCTGGAATGCTCTGGATAGATATGGAAGGAGTTTCTCATAAATGGAAACGATTTGAGAAGATAGTAACAAGCTGGAATGATAAATATTCAAAAGAACGGACCCAAATTCAAGACGAACACTTATTTTATCTCCAAACATAAAGGCCAATGAGGAGAAACACCACCAATATTGTTGAGACACTACGAAACAATCAATAACAAAAAGTTGAGCCAATGATGAAAATTATTCGAAACAATCTTGGAGAAGGAACGTGATTGATGGCATTCATTCTTACATCACATTTGAAAACAACTTGAGATCTCCGAAAAATATTAGAAGAGCCATGTAAGATCGTCGCAAAAACTATGGGTTATGCGCCCACTAAAAGGACATATCGTTGAAATACTACTTTGAAAAAGATATTGCACCCCTACAAATTAATAAGTTTGTCGGGGCGAAGATTTCCTTACGATGATCTATGGGGCCGACAAGGCCCCTTTGCTATGGTTCTACGAGGACTATGGGTGCACAAAGAGCATCATCGAGGGTTGTGTGCACGGTGGTTTAGGCACGTCTCGAGTAGTGCATGACGAAGTGGGTTGGCTTCGAGCTTTTCATCTAGCCTAAGCGAAAGGGGATTTAAGTTCCAAGTGTGTTGGCTGGTTCCCAAATTAGTGGAATATTTATTGTAGGTCCCTAAAATATTGGGAGGATATTTTTTAAATTATAAAGATAATTTACCATGTGAATTTCCCTCGATTTAAGTGGATCAAAGATCCATAAAATTTATTTATTTGAGTTGTAAAAATTTAATCACATGATGGCATGATGACTTGATGAATGCAACAAACACTTCAATCACAAGGTGTAATGAAATATGTCGAAGTCATCGGGAGTGTCTGTCTCGGGCTATTACAACTCTCCTCTGCTAACAAGAGATCTCGACTCGAGATATTCCAATGAGAAGAGGACGAGAAAGTGGAAGAGGTAAAACTTAGTTGCTTCTTTGACAAACGAGTGAAACCAACAAACCTTGAAGGTTGCAAAGAGATGAATAATGGCACGAGGAACAAGCAAGAATTTCAAACCACTCGAGTTGAACGCGATAAACAACGATTGAGAAATAAGGAATTTGGGTGGCACTATGTTTGAAAAGAGAGGCAAAGCTTTATACGATGAAAAGAACATGAAAAGAGGACACAACGATCTGGTTAACTGGATAAACAAGGAAATAACATGATCTTAATAAACTGAGATGGTTGTTTGAAGAGATCAACATCACAATGCCTATGGAGCAAAAGAATAGAAGCTAGATCGTTGGGAGAAAGAACAAACAAAATGGAAATTTCAACCACAATTGAATTTTGATAGCGTCCCTATAAAGAAGGATTACAAGGACTTTTTAGAAAATCAACAATGAAAATAAAAAAGAATGTCTTGGGCCTATGTAAACATCTCAAAATTATGAGGTGAAAACCGGCCACTAATAGAAACAATTGATTAGTTGAGATCAATGCAAAGATGAAAACTTTCATGGATCTTTCATCGAAAAGAAAATGACGGGTTGAAATGTCTCATTCATGACAATTTCCTTCGAGACTCCTCGTGAATAAAGAATGCTATAACACCATCTCAAAATTATAAAGCCTTCAATTCTATTCTATCATCATTTCATTTCAGAGTTCTTCTCGATGGTTCATCGGCCACTAATAGAAACAATTGATTGGTTGAGATCAATGCAAAGATGAAAACTTTCATGGATCTTTCATCGAAAAGAAAATGACGGGTTGAAATGTCTCATTCTTGACAAATTTCCTTCGAGATTCCTCATGAATAAAGAATGCTATAACACCATCTCAAAAGATAATGGAGAACAATTTCATTTTGCAATGCATGATAAAGAATACTTGAGCTCATACAACAAGAATCTTGAACAACACAACGAGAATGTATTACATCCTTAATGAACCAACCTGAAGAACCATCGGGAAGAACTCTGAAATGAAATGATGATAGAGTAGAATTGAAGGATTTACAAGAACAAGATTGAGGTGTTTCCATGACTTAGATGAAGCTTCACGGAGAGATGCTTGACAAAACTTGAAAGTTTGGAAAATAAAAGATGAACAACTTAGAATCAAGAATTAGATATAATGACAAGTCCAAACGAAGGATTAAAATAATTTTGATGAAACAAGAATAAGAGTTATGTTATGCTTGTCCTTCATCAAGTTAAATTCATGACAAGCAACATATTTGGCAGAATCCATATTCCTCCTGAATAGTTTGAAGGATATCATGAACTAGAATAACTCTTGGATGAAACACTAGTAAGAATTTACAAATGAATGAGGATAATACAAATGAATGGTAATACATGAGAATGAAGAGATCAAGAACCGTCTAGCAGAGATAAGAATTTAGATATGAATGAAGGGAATATTGAACGAACGAAGAGACAAAAATTGAGAAGAATTTTAGAATGAAAGATAAAAGGTGGGAACGAAGAAATCTTCTGAAATTATGGCCTTCACATGATCGACAAATGAAAACAACTCTCAAATGCTCTGGATAGATATGGAAGGAGTTTCTCATAAATGGAAATGATTTGAGAAGATAGTAACAAGTTGAAATGATGAATCTTCAAAAGAACGGACCCAGCTTCAACAGGAGCACTTATTTGATCTCCAAACATAGAGGCCGATAGGGAGAAACACCACCAATATTGTTGAGACACTACGAAACAATGAATAACAAAAAGTTGAGCGAATGAGGAAAATTATTGAAATAATATTGGAGAAGGAACGTGACTCATGGCATTAATTCTTACATCACTATTTGAAAAGAACTTCAGATCTCTGGAAAAGATTAGAAGAGCCATGTAATATCCTCGGAAAAAATTGTGGGTTATGCGCCCAGGAAACATCGCTAAAAGACTACTTTGCAAAACAGGTTGCACCCCTACAAATTAAGAAGTTTGTCGGCGCGAAGCTTTCCCTACGATGATCTATGGGACCAACAAGGCCTCTGAAAGCACAATTGATCCCTAGGGTGGTTTTGATAATTGATCACAACATATTCATCATTGGACTAATGTGTTTTCCAAGTATATTTCAGAAAAGTTCAAAAGATGCTATCGCTTAAGGTCTATGTGGAGATGCCCCTGGATGCAAGAAATGAATAATATTGGCTCAAGCTTCCAGCAAGAAGACTCTTCATTTTATATTTGTGAGAAATCACTTTTGAGTCCATAGGAAAGCCAATACTATTAAAAGGGGTGAGGTAGTAAAATGAACTGATTGCTCAAATGCTCAAAGTTAGCCACCAAAACACTCACTAATTTTTTCCACATATCCACTCTGTCAAGTTCCACATACACAAATTCGGTGTAAACAACATTGCCACATCGGACCCACCGAGTTTGAACCTAAGACAGAACCCTAGCCATTCCCACCAAATTGGTGCAACCGAAACTGCATCGGTGCTACCGAGTTCAGTGTGACCAACATTCTGTTGACAAGATACACAAAATCGGAATTTCCGAGTTTGAGTATTGGTGCCACCGAGTTTGGACATCTAGCCATTAGTCACCTTTTCGGTGCCACTGAGTTCTATATATCAGTCTCAACGAGATTCAAAAGTTCACCACTTTAGTGCAAATCGGTACCACCGAGTTGTCCACGTCGGTGTCACCAAGTTTTCTCTTTTGTGTGTAACGGTTGGATTTTTGCAGCCGCCTATATATACCCTTCACCCACCTCTCATTCATGGGAGAAGCACTCAGAACAAACACTACATTTCCAGATCCATTTTTTGACAGCGAACCACCTACTCATGTGTTGAGACCAAGATATTCCAATCCAATCATTTGAAACTTGATCTCTAGCCTCCCCAAACTACTTTCCACCAAATCAACCTCTCCTACCCATGCATATTCTATGAGAGAGACATTTGTGTTGAGGAGACTATCTTTAGAAGCACAAGAGCAAGGAGTTCATTGATCTACCCCATCTATTACCTTTTGGAGGGTGGTGCCTCCTAGATTGGTTAGGTGTCGCTTGGAAGCCTCCTACTTCGTGTTGTGGAGTTGAACCAGGATGTTTGTAACGGTAAGGAGTTTGCCTACTTCGTGAAGATCTATCGTGAGTAAGGCTAGTCCTCCGTGGACGGAAGCCGTGGTGAGATAGACAAGGCCGCTTCTTTGTGGACCCTCCATGGGTGGAGCCCTCCGTAGACTCTCGCAGCCATTACCCTCTATGGGTTGAAGTCTCCACTAACATGGACGTATGATAGAGCCACCTATTAGAACCATGCCAAAAATCGTTGTGTCAACCTTATGCGTTTGCGCTCCCTTCCTTACTCCCCTATTTAAACTTGCATGTTTACTTTTGCTCCTATACTATTAGAACTGCATGTGTAGGGTGTATTTGACTTGTCATAACTGCCATAGTTGCCTCTCAAGTAAAATTGGGAAAGGCAAAAAATTATCTTGACAAGTAGTCTAATCACCCCCCCCCCTCTTTAGACATACTTTCGATCCTACAAGTGGTATCAGAGCATTGGTCTCCATTTCATTGGTTTAGCAACCTAGGAGAGTATGGCATATAGTGAGGGAAATTATCATCGTAGAGGTCCTTACTTCGATGGCACTAATTTTGCTAGTTGCAAGCATAAAATGAAGATGCACATTCTTGGCTTTAATCCTCATGTTTGGGTTGTTATTCGTGTTGTGTGCAAGGTAACTTCTTTGGAGAAGGGCATGAACCAGATCGTGATGTGACGGTTGATGAACTGAAGATGTTGCAACTTAATTCTCAAGCCTGTGATATCTTCTTCAACTGCCTTTGCCCAAAGAATTCAACAAAATCAGTCGTCTTGAGAATGCAAAAGAGATTTGGGATACTTTGGTTGATATGCATGAAGTTACTGATTCTGTCAGAGAATCTAAGTTGGATGTGCTTCAAAGTCAACTCGAGAAGTTCAAGATGAAGGATGGTGAAGGAGTAGCTGAAATGTACTCTAGGCTAGCTCTCATCACCAATGAGATTGCCGGCTTACGAAGCGAAGAGATGACCGACAAATTCATCATCAAGAAGATACTTAGAGCTATAGATGGCAAGTATGAAATAGTGTGCACATTGATCCAAATGATGCCAAATTACAAAGATCTCAAGCCAACTGAAGTCATTGGTAGGATTGTTGGTCATGAAATGTCACTCAAAGACAAAATGAGCTGCACAACAATTCAAGTGGTGCTTATAAAGCTTCATGCGATGCTCCCGCTACTTCAAAAGACAATCTTGTCACTGATGAAGAAATAAGCCTCATGGTCAGAAAATTCAACAAGTTCTACAAGAGTAGAGGCAAAGATAGAAGCTCAAGTTCAAGACATGATGAAAAGCGTTCATCCGGTCGTGGCCGAAATTGCTACAATTGTGGGAAACCTGGACACTACTCAAATGAGTGCTCGACTCCCTACAAAAGAAGAGAAGAGTCACCTCGAAGACGAAGCTCAAGAGATGAGTCACCTCGCAGAGAGAGAAGGAGAAGAGAAGATCACTATGAACGAAGACACTCATGGAGAGGCAAGGAATCAGAGAAGAAGGACAAATACACCAAGAGTAGTTCAAGAAGAATACGTCAAGCTCATGTTGGCGAATGGGTTTCTGGTTCCGAATCTGATCACCACTCCGAGAGAAGTTATCACTCCCACTCCTACTATAGTCAACATGAAGGTGTTGTCGGCATCGCACTTGTTTCCTCCAACTCCTACGACTTATTTGATTCACCAAATGAGGGAGTCAGAAACTACTTCATGGCTAAAGGCCCCAAGGTATCACACCCCGAGTATCTTGATTTCAATAGTGATGAGGACGATTGGTTAGGAGAACAAGACTTGCTTCTAGATAAAACTAGTGATTGCACTGAAAATGAACTTGCTAATTATCATGCTAGTCAAGAGAAGTCGAATGATGACGATAAGAAAGAGATTGAACGACTAACTCAAGAATTAAAAACTCTTAAGTTAGATCATGAGACTACTCTAGAAGATCATAGAGAGCTTGCAAGAACCCATGAGAAGCTACGCTTCAAGAAGCTCAACTTGGAGCAAGAGCATGAGTTCTTAAAAGCAATCAATGATGACCTTCGAAAGAAGAGTTCTTCTTATCTAGCCAAACGATTACTCTTGTCTAATTTTGTTCCACAAGTTAAGCCTAAGGACACTAGTAACAAAGGCAAGAAGGTTTCATCATCTAGTAACAACAACGCTAAAGCTAAATCCAATAATGTTGTTGCTAGTAACTCTATTGATTCCACTAACGATTCTCTTAGCCAAGTTACACTTGAGCAAGAAAATGATTTATTGAAAGGGATTATAGAGAGAGGTGTCTTCAAGAGTCTTGCCGGAAGTAAGCAATTCGAGGAAATTGTGCGCAAGCAAGGAGGACATCAGAAGAAACAAGGTGTTGGTTATTTCAACGTCAACGCAGATGTTTGGGAAGAAGGTCCATATCCCACTCCTAAGTTTGTTCCCAAGAGGATAAGTCCACTCCTTCCGAAGGAACAAGCTCACAAGATGACCTTCCACCACAAGACCACAAAGGTTAGGGAAAGCTTCGAGATGACATTGACCTATTTGAAGAAGAACCCCAAGCCAAGGTCGAGTGGGTTCCCAAGGATGCTACTAGCTCTACCTCAACAAGTGCTACAACAACTCCAAGGATTCCCATCAATCTGATGTGGATTCCCAAGAGGAAGAACTAGAAGTTCTTGAGGGGTGACTCTGCCAATGAAATTCACTCTTATTCATTTTTGCAAGAACTATATGCAATCAACCTCAACCTTATGCATTAGTTCAAGGAGTCACACACTCCCTCAAAGGTAAGCAAGGAACTAGGTAATCAATGCATCTTTGGACATCATCCCATTTGTGCTTCACTCCATCTCCATAGATATACTTGCATAAGTTCCTTTTTGCTTTGGGACTAACCCATGTAGGTGAGAAGAGTATGAAAACAACAAGGATTGCGTCGAACTCAAGATGATATTCATCAACTTTGAGCATCCACCACTACTTCACCTACTTGAAGTATTCCACGACAAAACCCAAGGTTAGTTGATCCCTCTTTGTGGGTATATCATATCAAGGGGGAGCTTTACTCTAATACTTGAGTATAAGCACCTCCTAAGGATATGAATACATTAATGCTTATGTAAAAGTGGTAACCCCACTTGTGCTTAACGATGAGTATGACCTATGCTCAAGTATTTTGCTTGACTCCTATGTCAATATACTCATATATAGATGAGCTTGTCATTGCCCAAGTGCTTGATAGCTGCTAGGATGTTTGTGCATGTTCACCATGTTTGTATCATCATTCTTATTGTGTGTGCATGTTGGTCTGCATGAATTTAATCATTCAAGGACATCCAATTATTGTTATATGGCTTTTTTTTATCTTTTGCCAATTGGATGGACAAGAATGCCTAGGATCCTTCTCTAGCTATCTATGCTATCTCATCTCAAGTTCTATTCATGCTTCATCACAAAACTTGAACAAGCACTTGTCGATCCCTCTCTGTGAAACTATGAAGGTGCACTCGGAGTTCAGTATCGTCAAAGGCTGCCTTCCAAAACCTCTTTGAAAAACTCGTTGTGACCAACTCCACAAACTCGAAGCCACCGATTTTCCAAATATGATTAGGTTTTCTCATCTCGGTACCACCGGAATTGCAAACTCGGTTACACTGAGTTTCCCTATCTACTAATAGTTAAGGAACTCGGTGACACTGATTTTGCCATTTGGGTGACACCGACAACGCACGGGTATATATACCTGCGGACTGGACCTTTTGATTTCACTTCGTCAAAATGGTTCGTTCGCCAAACCCTCGATGCCCTCCCCCCCCCCGAGACCCCAGGTCATCGCCTTGACTCCCCGAGGGCCGCCGCCACTCGGACATCGTCATCAATGAAATCTGCTCCTTTGTCGTCGCCATAGCCGAACCGCCACCGAGATAGGGTATGGTTCGATCCCCTTTGCTTTCCCTGTTTGTTTCTCACGCATTGGATATTTTAATTCTTCTTTCCACTTTGTGCAAACCTTCTGTTCACCGGATAAAATTAGTAGATTATGAGAAGTCGGAAATTTCGGATCTGATCTGTCGCAGAATGCAACTCGGTGAGACCGAGTTTGTAAAATCGGTTCCAACGATTCTTGTTTTAGGGTTCCTGATAAGCAACTCGGTGAGACTGAGCAGCTATTTTTGGTCCCACCGAAAATGACTGCCAAGTTTCTGTTAAGCGAGTCTGTTTTCTCGGTGACTCCAAAAATGCCAACTCGGTGCCACCGATTTACATCCTGCACAAGATCGTACCCAAAGTTTCAGACTTCAAATTTTTAGAAAAAATCTGAATTTTGTGATGCTCATCCATTCTATCTTTCGTGTATCCACTTCACATGATCTGCTATTTGTTGCTGAGTGTGTCTATCAGTATGTCAGGTTTAGATGACAGTAAGAATGATTTTAGAGAGCAGAGTATTGAGATGGATGCTGGCACTAGTCCAGAGAGGACACACTCTGACCCTGGATCATACAGTTCTCATGGCTTGCCCAAGGCAGCCACAAGGCAAAGGAGGAAGCTAAATTATGATGAGGAGGACTCAGACTTTTTGCCAGAAGAAACTTCAGCCCCTCCCAAGGCTCCTCCAAGGAAAGTTGTCACGAAGATATCTGCCAGTGAAGCTGATCTGAGAGCACCTGATTATGCCATGAAGGTCAAAGCTATTGCCAAGGAAGCACCTGCAAGGAAGGCTGGTGTGAAGAGGCCCAGGAAGAGAACTATCCATCTTGTTGGAAGATAGACTTCTATGTTTGAAGACCCACAAGAAGCTGAGGAAGAAGCTCCTGAGGAGATCCCAGTTCCTCCCAAGAAGAAGAAGTTGATGGGTAATGCAATGAAGTCTGCTCCAAAGCCTGCCGCTAAAGCAAAGAAGGTTGTAGCTTCCTGAAAGTGCGTTATATCGACTAGAGGGGGTGAATAGGCAATTTTTATAATTTCATCACTAAGGAAATTCCTTGTGAGGAAATTCCCCAATGATGAATTAAGTGTAGCGGAAATAGCGCAGGATCAGAAGTGCAAAGACTACTACAGCAGATTACTTGGTGAAGATTATGTGAATTGGTTTGCATAGAACGCACGTACACAAAATGCAGGTGAAGATTAACTAGAGTGAAGTATTTTAGGTTGAGGAAATTCAGAGAAAGTCTTCAGAAAAGTTCTTGAAATAGCACAAATGAAAGTCTTCAACATACAGTTTTGATGAAATGAAAGGGTTGAAGAAATAGAACGCGTATCACGATGAAGACGGTTGTTGATTACCCAGTTCCAACTGCTATGACAGTTGTACGTCTGGTTTGGAGCCGCTTGGTATTGAAACCAAAGGACACACAGTCCCGGGACACACAGTCCCTACCGTATTATCCTTGAGCTAAGGACACACGGTCCTCGCCTAACACTCGTGGTAAGTCTTCAGGGAAGACTTCCAAACCCTCACAAACTCGGTCACCCGGCGATCCACAATTGACTGTTGTATGCTCTAGACCATGATGCCTAACCGTCTGAAGGATGCACAATCCTCAAAGGTAAAAGGCTTCAGTTCCACACACGAACAAATTCTTCAGTGATGCTCAATCACTTGGTTTTTGGTTTGGGGTTTGGTGTTTGGGGTATTTCCTCACTTGATGATTTTCTCTTGAAGACTGTGAGGAATTTGGCTTGCTCTAAATGACAAGTGTCTATTTCTCCCGGAGCATACAAGACACTAGTGGTTGTGGGGGCGGCTATTTATAGCCTGGGAGCATCCCGACATGATTTGACATAAATGTCCTTAAATATGCTGACCATTGGGTGGATAAGATTAGTGAGCTCGCGCGTGTCGCGGCAACGGTCGGAACTTTCAACTGTGAAAGTCCTCATGTCTCTCGTATTCCTCACTTTGAGGCTTTGGTAGGTTAAATCTTGGGTTGAGCATCATGAGGAAAATCATTCCGTAGTGTTACCTCGACCCCCTTTAAGAGTACAGTGTTCCTATGACTCAAGAGTAAAGAAAATGGAACACAAAGAGTAAAGCTTCACGCTTCAAAGTCTTCAGACTATTTTTCTTCAGGACACACCGACTTCCTCATCTTTAATATCTTCATGAGGAATATCAATTTCATCGCAATTTCTTCTCAATCAAAGTCCTCAAGGAAAGACCAAAGTCTTCAACCTAAGACATACATTTTTAGGGGTCGATATTCATCAGATAACTCAAACTCCTCAGCGCCTTATAGAGCTTGTGTACACTCACAAACATATTAGTCCCTTAACTTATAAGTCTTCAAACGACCAAAATCACTAAGGTTTCGGCTTGGGTTGAGCATCATGAGGAAATTCATTATGTAGTATTACTTTGACCCCCTTTAACAGTACGATGTTCCTATGACTCAAGAGTAAAGAAAATGAAACAGAAAGAATAAATCTCACGCTTCAAAGTCTTGACACAGTTTTTCTTCAGGAACCACCAAATTCCTCATCTTCAATATCTTCATGAGGAATATCAATTTCATCGCAATTTCTTCGCGGTCAAATTCTTCAAGGTAAGACCAAAGTCTTCAGCCAAAGACATACATTTTTAGGGGTCGATATTCATCGTATAAGTCAAACTCCTAAGCAACTTATAGAGCCTGTGTACACTTATAAACACATTAGCCTCTTAACCTATAAGTCTTCAAACCACCAAAATCACTAAGGGCACTAGATGCACTTACAGTCTCCCCCTTTTTGGTGGTTGATGACAATCACGTTAAGTTTTCAACGGGGATAAAAATATGAAATGTAAGTATTGAGTTTGAGGAATTTGAAATTAAGATACCGAGAGACTCCCCCTGAAGATGTGCATATTTTGAGGAAATTGCTTTGCACAGCAGATGCACGTTGATGATTTATATCATAGAGATCTCCCCCTGTATCTTGTAAATCATGTATACATTTGACATATAATAAGAGGAATTTTAAAATGCATGATGAAAAATGGTGTCTGACGAATTTCGGCATTGCTGCATTAATAGACTTTGAGGAATAAGCATGCGAAGAAAAACGTTCAAAAGAGTCAAGCACCATCGGGCTTAAGTTACAACTCATTACATCAAACACTTCAGAAGAACCAAGATTTTGTAACTTAATAAAGTTTATAAGCCCCAGAATAGATCCCGCTTGACGACTAACTCTCAGATTTCTGCCCCTTTGTCATCAAGTGACAAAAAAGGGACAAAACTGAGGACTAACGCCCTTGAATAAAGTCACTTCTTGGTTGATGTAGAGGCATGACGATTCTTGGCGATAGGCTTCTTCCTTGGACCAGTCGCAGTGTCTTCTAGTTCTTCATCTGATTCAGTAGTGCGAAATGAAGAAAATGAACTGTCCTCCAAGTCTGGAACTGGAATTGGCTTGAATTTGTTCTTTGGAGTCCACGACCAGTCAAACTCTTAAGTAAACTCCTATTCCTCAAATTCCTCTTGAGTCTTCAGATGACCCAAGGTGGCCCAAGTGCGATCAAACACATCATGAAGATAATAGTGATTTTTCTTCACTGCATTCTGAGTCTCATTGAAGGTTTTCACAATGGCACCAAACTGGCGTTTCACCCACTTGTGATTGCGATCGACCTTTTGATGAAGACTAAGGAGTAGATCTCTGTTATTCATCATTTTGGGCAAGTTGGGCTTTGAGGATCTTGGGTAGCAGTGTCATCATATGAAGAATAAGAATCTGCCTTGCGAAATTGGCCATCAAGGGGCCGATTTCCTTCATCAATTACAGACTTGCCTTTGCCTTCAACAGGTTCAAATGATTTCTTGATGACTTTGATCGGCGGCTAATATCCGAGGTGATTCTGAAAATCAGCTTGATAGTTGATGCCTGGCCTGTTTCTGATGAATCTCATAATCCAAGGCGCATAAATCTTCAATTCAAATGGCAACAAGGCATTGTCAGACAAAGTCCTCAAGCAGAAATCATGAAGAATCTTAGGTATGCCATGGATGACATTGAATAGGATATTCTTCATGATGCCTACGGCATCTTCTTCATCATCATGCCCTTTGATAGGAGCAATGGCATAAGACATGATTTTGTACACCGTTCTGGGTTCATACTTCAAGTACTGTATCAGAAATCGAGTCCTTGGGGGTTGGTCCTTTGCCAAAGGCTTCATGAGGACTTCCATCAGCTTGTTGGGCAGTTCTCATTCATCATACATAGAACCGCATCCTCTGAGGGAATTGAAATTGGAAGAGCTCGAAACAATTCAGTGGCAGGAGCTTTGTAGTGTGTGTGCTGAGTCATCCAATCCAAAACCCAAGTGTTGACATCCTTTGTGTCGCCAGAGATGTGCAGTGTGGCATAGAATTGAAGAATGATGTCAGTGTTCCAATCTCCGATGTCAGTACAGAAAGGCAGTAATCCAGCTTCATGAAGAACGTTGAGGACTGGAGCAAGGCAAGGTATTTCCTCCATATCACGGTGAGGAATATGGGTATGTTGAAATATCGTGTTTCTCCCACAGAGCACATAAGCATAGTAGTTAAGCTGATTTCTTGTCCAAAACTTCCTGTGTGTGATGCGAAGCTTGTCATATGGATTTTCACTAGTGAAGTACATGCGTTCTTCATAGAATGCCTCTTTCTGAAACTTTGGACTTTTGGAGAAAGGCTGATTTTGCTGCAGTTGAAGATTGTGTTGCTGTTCTTGAGGAGTAGCCACTACCATTGTTGTTACTGTGTTTACCACAACAATAGAGGTTTCAGTGTTTGGCGCGGAAGCATTTTCTTCAGTTTGAGCATTTTCCTCAGTTTGAAGATTTTCCTCACCTTGAGGAATTTGCTTGTTGGAGGAGGCAGTTGCAGTATTCGTCATTGCATTGTCTTCAGCTGATGCAGCTGATTCTTGAGCAGACTCCTCATGAATGCTTCTTTCGTCAGTACCGGTGAGGATCTCAGTTGCAGCAGGAGTTGGAGGGATTTGAGTTGACTTTGGTGAGCGAGGATGTGTTTCTTCCCAGAAATCATCATTAATTACTGGTGTGCTGCACCCAATGTCATCATCGCCCATTTGTTCTTCAGTGGTGTTTTGAGGAGAGGTGGATTGAGGAATATCATCTATCTGTATTTCCTCATCCATTATTTCATCATCTTCAGCATCATCCATTTCTTCATCTTCTTCAGGAATGACATAGTCAACTCCGAAGGGAACGAGCATGTATGATGGTGCTACATTCAGAGGGGTAGCATCCACCGGGGCTGATGAAGACACTGACTGGGTAACCTTCAGTCGTTTGGCATCTGAAGTTTCTGAGGCCAATGAAGCTTTTATCTTTTTGGCTTCTTTCTCAGCCGCTTTGGTCTTCTTCACGTCTGATATAGACGGAGTCACTTTCTTCACCTTTGAGGGTTGTGGTGAAGGAACAATTTCATCAGGCACTGATTCATCGCCAGGCCTGGCAATTTCTTCAGCTAGAGCAGTTTCTTCAGTTGGAGTATTTTGAGGAATTTCCTCAGCAGCTGGTTCATCAGTTTCATCTTCCTCGGTCAGTTGAAGAGTGTAGCTAGACTAAGGTGGTGTTTGCCGCTTTGGAGGGGTCGTTCTCTTGTTGTATTCATCAACTGCAGCTGTTGCAGCCTTGATGAAATTCACCTTGACACCTTGATGATCAGACTGAAGACTTGTATACTTGTTTGTCAGGGTTTTAAGTTCAGCCTAAGTTGATACACGTGCTTCAGGTGTCATCTTGACGAGATTCTGCCTGAGGAATTTCTCCTTCTTGAGTTTGTCAGCCTTTGCTTGCTTGGCTTGCTGCTCTTTCCACTTTGCCTCATTGATAGAAGTGGCCACCACATGGCTGACACCAGGGGGAAGCTTTAAGTCATCAACCGGTGTGTTTGGATCTTCACACCAGAGATCGATGAAATCCAGCAAAACCTTCAGAACCATAGCTAGAGGAATGGAGTTGTTGGAGGCTTGTGCAACACGTTCATGTTTGTTTCTTATGATTGCTTGGAGTGTTTCCTCATCAAATTCTTCACTTCCTTCTCATGGAGAAGGAACGTTCATGACTTTGCTTGGACTTGGCATGATGCCTCTCCCAGCAGTCATTTTAGTCTTCAAAAGAGTGGGTGAAGACTTTGCAGCACAGCTAGTGGCAGATGGTACTGAGGAACTTGATTGAGCAGGTTGAAGCTTACTGAGTTGCTTTTGTTGTGGGGGTGAAGACTGTGGTGTTATTGAAGACTTTGCTGCCGTTGTAGCCTTCTGAGGCAATTGCTCTTTTGGCACTGAGGATTTCGGTTTCTTCAGTGAAGTCTTCTTGGGAGGAATTGTTGTAGCACATGCCTCGGCAGCTGAAGAAGTGGTAGTAGTGGCTGCAGCAGCATAATCCTCATTGAATTTCTTCACAGCTCCTTCTGCCTTCTTGTGTAACTTAGACAGATACTTGTTTTTCTCATCTGGGTAATCCTCAATAGTTTCAACACTTGAGGGATGAGCGACTTGTTGATCACCCTAAGGAGGCCTCTTGCAAGGTGGATTGAGGGCGAATTTCTTCGCATATTTTGGAGTCACATATTTGTACTCCTTCCACTCCTTAGCCCACCTGCGTTCAATCTTCTGAAGCCTTATCTTGCACTTCGCCGTGGTCTCTTTACCATGAATTTCCTCATCCGGAGTACAATAGTCAGCATATATATCTTGAGGTATTTCAAATGTTGTGTTTTGTTCAATCTTATTTCCTCCTTTCTGCTTCCATTCATCCTCCATTTTCTTCAACTGATGCTTTTGTTGAGGAATCTAAACTCTTGATGACTCTGAAGACACAGGTAAAGTTTCTTCGAGGAACGCTGCAAATGAGTTAAGTTGATGAGAACCTAGAGATTCATCACCTAGCATTTTTGTACATGTGAACAAAGTATAGGTGCGAAGAATTTGGGA
This sequence comes from Hordeum vulgare subsp. vulgare, assembly GCF_904849725.1. Taxonomy (NCBI): domain Eukaryota; kingdom Viridiplantae; phylum Streptophyta; class Magnoliopsida; order Poales; family Poaceae; genus Hordeum; species Hordeum vulgare. The sequence goes on along the minus strand of NC_058520.1, from coordinate 291,072,378 downwards.
AGGTCATATGCGTTCTCACATTTGAAGAAATGGAAAAAAATAAAAGTTGAGGAATTTGATCAGTGAGTTGAGGAATTTGACTAAGCATTCTGGTTTTGGGTTCCAGAGTTGTGCAGATTCGAGAATTTACACAATTGAGGAATCTCATGAAGAATTTTAGTGGCTTAGTGAAATTCATCAAGTGTTTGAGGAATGAGTGTGCATGACTGACTGACTCTCTAAGGAAAAAACAGATTTTGCGAGTCTAAAGGGAATTTAAAGATCAATAGAGACAGTAAAATAGGATTTTATTTACCATGTGCGAAGAACACGAAGAACCGGAGCAGTAAAAGAGAGAAGTTCCTCGGTTCAGATCTTCAGCGCCCTAACTTGGCAACTGAAGTCGGCTATGGCGGCGGCGGAAGATGATTTTCCGCGGCCGGTGTGAGTCTGGCGACGGCGAGGGCGAGGCGGTGAAGCTTTTACTTACCGGCGACGAGGATCCTAGCGGTGGCGCTAGGGTTGAGTTCGAGCGGAGAAGACGAGAGGACGAAGAGTTTTGACTCAGGGGGTAAGGGCCTATTTATAGCTCACGTCAAAAACTGTTCAGCTGAAACTTTCAGACTGAACTGCCCTTGCCCCTTCGTCTCTGCATGACACGTGGTTCTAGCCACTAAAGCGGTGGAGTTCGTGGTTATCCGATCGTGAGAAGTGCGTCCGGTAACTGTGTAACGTTATAAAAACATTTTTTGAATTTTTTTAGGATTTATTACAAAGTCCTCAGTTGACAAGGACTTAGTGAGGATTTTGCACGGCTGTCAAATAGAACGCATATGAAGAATTGAGAATAGACTAGGTTGAGCTTAACATAGAGGGGAGTCGGATCCGATCACATTAACTTAGATGAAATATCAAGTTGAAGACTGAGCTATAAGTGAATGTTGTTGAGGACTTTGAAATCTCATTATATATATATATATATATATATATATATATATATATATATATATATATATATATATATACACATATACCAAAATGAAAATCATAAAATGTTTTGAAGAATTTGAAGATTCTGAAAATTTGAGGATTTTGTGACAAAGTATCATATTGATGAATTTCAATTTTGAAGAGAAACAGTTTGAAGAATTTCAAAGTTGGGTGGTGGTGTGACCCACCGTATAAGAATGATGATATCAGGCGCCGCGTACAATTGTCGTAGGCCCCTGAGAACCAAATTCTTCATTAATTTCTTCACACTAAGAGTGATGTTCTTCATTGATTGAAGAAAATCGATTCTTCGTGTGTTGCACATGTAAGTCATCAATTTTGCATAAGTGTTAGGATGTGTGCATGTTTTCACAAAACATTTGAAGACTCTAGGATATTTAGCTCACACCACAACTTGCAAAACCTTTTCTCAACCAAGGGCTTAGTGAAAATATTTGCTAGTTGATCATAAGTCTTCACATGGTCGATGATGATATTGCCCTTGAGGACATGGTCTCGAAGAAAATGATGACGAATCTGGATGTGCTTAGTCTTCGAGTGTTGTACTGGGTTGTAGGCGATCTTGATTGCACTCTCATTGTCACAATAGAGGGGCACATTCTTCATATGTCATAGTCTCTGAGGATTTGCTTCATCCATAGTAGTTGAGCACAGTAGGATCCAGCAGCAATATACTCAGCTTCAGCAGTGGAGAGAGAAACACAGTTCTGCTTCTTTGAGGACCAGCAGACTAATGATCTTCCGAGGAAATGGCAAGTGCGTGATATTGACTTGCGATCCACACGGTCACCAGCATAATCAGAATCAGAATATCCAACGAGGTGAAGATTTGAGCCCTTGGGATACCATAATCCTAGTGTTGCTGTGTGAGCTAAGTATCGAAGAATGTGTTTCACATCCTTATGGTGTGATTCCTTCGGTTTCGCTTGAAAACGAGCACACATGCAAACACTAAGCATTATATCTCGCCTAGATGCACATAGATACAATAAAGAGCCAATCATCGAGCGGTATGCCTGTTCATCGAAATCTTTACCATTTTCGTCAGTGCAGAGGTGGCAGTTGGTAGGCATAGGAATCTTGACACCTTTGCATTCATGCATGTTGAATTTCCTCAGAACATCCTTGAGGTATTTCTCTTGCGGTTTGAAGATGCCATTGCGTTGTTGACGAATTTTAAGACCTAAGAAGAAATTCGGCTCTCCATCATAGACATCCGATATTCTTCACTCATCATGTAGGAAAATTTATCACTGTAACGTTGGTGAGTACAACCAAAGATAATGTCGTCGACATATATTTGGCACACAAATAGTTCATTGTCATAAGATTTTGTGAAAAGAGTTGGATCGAGTGAACCAGGTTTGAAGCTTTTCTTCATGAGGAATTCCTTCAATGTATCATACCAAACCCGAGGGGCTTGCTTGAGGCCATAGAGTGCCTTTTTGAGTGTGAAGACTTTGTCTGGATGCTTCAGATCCTCAAAACCTGGGGACTGAGCAACATATACTTCTTCCTCAAGCTTACCATTGAGGAATGCACTTTTCACATCCATTTGATATAGAGTAATGTTATGATGATTAGCATAAGCAAGTAGTATTCGAATAGCTTCAAGTCTAGCAATAAGTGCAAAAGTTTCATCGAAAGCAATTCCTTCAACCTGTATGTAGCCTTGGGCTACAAGTCGTGCCTTATTACTCACCACTTGACCATCCTCATCTTGCTTGTTTCGGAATATCCACTTGGTGCCGATGATATTGTGCTTGCGAGGTCTGGTCGTTTGACGAGTTCCCACACGTCATTTAGCTTGAATTGAAGAAGTTCATATTGCATGGCTTGAATCCACTCAGGTTCCATGAAGGCTTCATGAAAGTGCGTTATATCGACTAGAGGGGGGTGAATAGGAGATTTTTAGAATTTCATCACTGAGGAAATTCCTTTTGAGGGAATTCCTCACTGATGACTAACTTGCAGCACAAACAGCAAAGGATCGGGAGTGCAAAGTATCACTACAGCGGTTTTCAAGGTGAAGAATATGAAAAGCAGTTTGCACAGTATGCAGGCACAGAGAACACATGTGAAGAATAACTTGCGTGAAGAATTTGAGGTTGAGGAATTTCAGAGAAAGTCTTCAGCAAATTCTTCAAACAGTGACAATGAACATCTTCAATCATACAATATGAGGAATTTAAAGAGTTGAAGAAATAGAACCCGTTTCACAGTGAAGACAGTGGTTGATGACCCAGTTCCAACTGTCGTGACAGTTGTACATCTGGTTTAGAGCGGCTTGGTATTGAAACCAAAAGACACACAGTCCCGAGACACACAGTCCGTACCGTATTCTCCTTGGGCTAAGAACACACAGTCCTCGCCCAACACTCGTGGTAAGTCTTCAGGGCAGACTTCCAAACCCTCACAAACTTGGTCACCTGGCGATCCACAATTGACTGCTGGATTGCTCTAGACCATGACGCCTAACCGTCTCGAGGATGCACAGTCCTCAAAGGTAAAAGGCTTTAGTCCCACACAGGAACAACTTCTTCAGTGATGCTCAATCACTTAGTTTTCGGTTTGTGGTTTGGTGTTTGGGGTATTTCCTCACTGATGAATTACTCTCGAAAACTCTCAGGAATTTGGGTTGCTCTTATGACAACTGTCAGTTTCTAATGGAGCAGCCAACCAGCTAATGGTTGTGGGGGCGGCTATTTATAGCCTGGGAGCATCCCGACATGATTTGACATTAATGCCCTTAAAATAATATGACCGTTGGTGTGGATAATATCAGTGATGTGGCGCGACTTGCGGTAATGGTCGGGACCCTCAACTGTGAGAGCTCTCATGTCTCTCATATTCCTCACTTGAGGCTTTTGGTAGGATTAGGCTTGGGTTGAGCATCATGGGGAAATTCATTCTGATGTGTTACTTTGACCCCCTTTAACAGTACAGTGTTCCTATGACTCAAAAGTAAAAAAAATAAAACAGACATAATAAATCTTCATGATTCAAAGTCTTCAGATTGATGTTCTTCACGACACACCAAATTCCTCATTTTCAATATCTTTAGATACTTAACCTATAAGTCTTCAAACGACCAAAATCACTAAGGGGCACTAGATGCACTTACACTTCAGCAACTTTTGAGGGTTCTGTGATAGACAAAAAAGAGGAATGCCCACAAAAGTTAACTAAATTTCAATCTTTTGAGCGAGTGAGAGGACCTGGCTCATTGACGTCATCAAGGATTTTGTCAAGTTCCACTTTATTTGCAATTCTTGGATGGGCTGGTTGAAGATTTTGTGTGGGCTGAGGAATTTGATCTGGAGCAATTTCCTCAGGTGCACCTTCTTGAATTTCATCAGTGCTAGGGATGATTTCTTTAGCAATTTCCTCAGTAGGAACGATGTCTTCAGTAGCTTTGAACTTGATAGCTTCCTCATGAGGTAATTTGTCTCGCAGATGAGGCAATTGCTCTCTTTGCGAGCCATTAATTTCATCGAACCGCACATCTACATTTTCAACAACCTTGTTGTGATAGGTGCTGAAGACTCTGTAGGTGTGCGACTCCTTTCCATAGCCAAGCATAAAACCCTCATGTGCTTTAGGTGCAAATTTTGAGCTATGGTGAGGATCTCTAATCCAGCATTTTGCACCGAAGACTTTGAAATAACTTACATTGGGTTTCTTGTCAGTGAGGAGTTCATATGAGGTTTTCTTGAGGAATTTGTGAAGATATACCATGTTGATGATGTGGCAAGCAGTGTTTATTGCTTCAGGCCAGAAATGATGAGGAGTCTGATATTCTTCAAGCATGGTCCGTGCCATTTCAACCAGAGTCATGTTCTTGCGTTCAACGACGCCATTCTGTTGAGGAGTATAAGGAGCAGATAATTTGTGAGTAATACCAAGTTCATCAGGATAATCATCAAGATAAGTGTTTTTTAATTCTATCCCATTATCACTTCTGATGTGTTTGATCTTGATGCCAAAGTTCGCCGAGGCCCTTGAGGAAAATCGTTTGAAGACTTCCTGCACTTCAGTTTTATACAAATGATATGTACCCAAGTATATCGAGAATAGTCATCAACGATAACAAAGCCATATAAAGATGTTGCATTGGTTAGAGTAGCATGATGAGTAGGTCCAAATACATCCATGTGAAGCAATTCAAACGGACGAGTAGTAGGCATGATAGTCTTCGAGGGGTGTTTGGTGTTAGGGCATAGTTTATGCCTAAGTAATTTTGGTGATTGATGACAGTACCGCAAAGGACTAATCGTGTGTGTTAAGATTTCAGATAACACATGTCAACGGCACAAGACGACTCGCCCCCTCTTTCCATGGAACAGAAGCACGGTGTACTCTACAATTCTCCTTCTTTGAGTCATAGGAACGCCGTACTATTAAGAGGGCACCCGTAGTGGAAAGGTTTGGGTGGAATCAATTTTGCACGCACACACATTATCTCCTTTCCCCTTACCTGCAACTTTGGAGTGGCTCCCGCCTCTGTTTTTATCTCATCTAAGCATAAGGTCTCTCAGCGGTAGTATCGTTGTGCCTAGCGGTAGTGCCGCTGGGCCTAGCGGTAGTACCGCTAGTGCTGGTGGTAGTATCGCTGTGCTGGCGGTAGTACCGCCCCTGGTCAGCGGTAGTACCGCTCCAGGAGCTTAGTACCGCCTTCCTAGCGGTTGTACTTCGTCGGACCTTTTTGCGAAGACTTTCTTGGCGGTGGTTGGCCCGGTAGTGCTTCTGCACTACCACGGGCCCAGTGGTAGTACCACTGCAGCCAGCGGTAGTACCGCTGGAGTGCTAGCGGTAGTACTGTTGTAGCCAGCGGTAGTACCGCTAGGCTCGGGCTGTGAGTGGGAAAACTGTTGGATTCCCCCCCCCCACTATATAAGGGGTTCTTCTTGTTGTAGATGTTGGAAATATGCCCTAGAGGCAATAATAAAATGGTTATTATCATATTTCCTTGTTCATGATAATCGTCTATTGTTCATGCTATAATTGTATTAACAGGAAACAGTAATACATGTGTGAATAAATAGATCACAATGTGTCCCTAGCAAGCCTCTAGTTGGCTAGCTCGTTAGTCAATAGATGATCATGGTTTCCTGATCATGGGCATTAGATGTCATTGATAACGGGATCACATCATTGGGAGAATGATGTGATGGACAAGACCCAATCCTAAGCATAGCACTAGATCGTATTGTTCGTATGCTAAAGATTTTCTAATGTCAAGTATCTCTTCCTTCGACCGTGAGATTGTGCAACTCCCGGATACCGTAGGAGTGCTTTGGGTGTATCAAACGTCACAACGTAACTGGGTGACTATAAAGGTGCACTACGGGTACCTCCGAAAGTGTCTGTTGGGTTGGTACGAATCGAGATCGGGATTTGTCACTCCGTGTGACGGAGAGGTATCTCTGGGCCCACTCGGTAGAACATCATCATGAGCTCAATGTGACTAAGGAGTTAGTCACACGATGACGTGCTACGGAACGAGTAAAGAGACTTACCGGTAACGAGATTGAACAAGGTATAGGTATACCGACGATCGAATCTCGGGCAAGTTCTATACCGACAGACAAAGGGAATCGTATACGGGATTGATTGAATCCTTGACATCGTGGTTCATCCGATGAGACCATCGTGGAGCAAGTGGGAGCCACCATGGGTATCCAGACCCTGCTGATGGTGATTGGCCAGAGAGGTGTCTCGGTCATGTCTGCCTGTCTCCCAAACCCGTAGGGTCTACACACTTAAGGTTCGATGACGCTAGGGTTATAGGGAATTGTTATACGAGGTTACCGAAAGTTGTTCGGAGTCCCGGATGAGATCCCGGACATCACGAGGAGCTCCGGAATGGTCCGGAGGTAAAGATTGATATATAGGACGGATGGTTTCGGATACCGGAAGTGTTTCGGGCATCACCGGTAACGTACCGGGACCACCGAGACCACCGGAGGTGGCCCCGGGGGACCACCGAAGGGGGGCAACGACCCTAGGAGATAAGGTGGGCCAAGTGGGGGTGGGAACCATCCCCTAGGTGGGCTGGTGCGCCTCCTCACTCAGCCCATAGCGCAAGGGAGAGAAAAGAGGGGGGGCAAACCCTAGGCCAGGTGGGCCTAAGGCCCACCAGATGGTGCGCCACCCCTCCTCCCCCTTCTGGCCGCTGCACCTCCCATCTTGGGGGGCTGCCGCACCCCCTAGGGTGGGAACCCTAGGGGTGGCACCCCCTCTCCCCTCCCCTATATATATCGGGCACTTTTGGCCATTGAGACACACGGTTTTTCCCTCTCTCTCGGCGCAGCCCTGCTCTTCTTCCTCGTCCTCTCCGCCGGTGCTTGGCGAAGCCCTGCCGGGAGACCTCGTCTCTCCATCGACACCACGCCGTCGTCTTGCTGGAGTTCTTCCCCAACCTCTCCCTCCTCCTTGCTGGATCAAGGTGCGGGAGACGTCACCGGGCTGCACGTGTGTTGAACGCGGAGGTGCCGTTGTTCGGCACTAGATCGGAATCGCTGCGAGTACGACTCCATCAACCGCGTTCTAGCAACGCTTCCGCTTAGCGATCTTCAAAGGTATGAAGATGCTCTTACCCCTCTCTCGTTGCTGGTCTCTCCATAAGAAGATCTGAATATGCGTAGGAAAATTTTGAATTTATGCTACGTTACCCAACAGTAGAACCCTACCTTTTGACCCTTCCAAGTCCATTGTTGCTCCCTAAGCTCAAAAGTGCCCGATCTCTCTCCCTAGCCAATCAAACTTGTTGATTCTTTAGGGATTGGTTGAGAAGGCCTAGATCTACACTTCCACCAAGAGAAAAGTTGATTCCCCCACCAATCCCTTGCGGATCTTGTTACTCTTGGGTGCTTGAGCATCCTAGACAGTTGAGGTCACCTCGGAGCCACATTCCATCGTGGTGAAGCTTCGTGGTCTTGTTGGGAGCCTCCAAGCTTTGTGTGGAGTTTGCCCCAACCTTGTTTGTAAAGGTTCGGTCGCCGCCTTCAAGGGCACCTATAGTGGAATCACGGTACCTTGCATCGTGTGAGGGCGTGAGGATAATACGGTGGCCCTAGTGGCTTATTAGGGAGCATTGTGCCTCCACACCGCTCCAACGGAGACGTACTTCCTGTCAAAGGGAAGGAACTTCGGTAACACATCCTCGTCTTCATTGGTTCCACTTGTGGTTATCTCTAACCTTTACTTCGTGTATGCTTATGTTGTTGTCTATCTCTTACTTGTCTTAGTTGTTCTTGTTGTTAGCTTCATATAGGTTCACCTCGTCGTTGCTATTTTAGTGAACCCGTATGTTGCTTACCCTAACTTGCTAAGATTAATTAAAAAAGTGGCCGTTGCCTATTCACCCCCCCCCCCTCTAGTCAACCATATCGATCCTTTCAATTGGTATCAGAGCCACGTCTCTCTATTAAGGGTTTAACCACCCGAAGAGTATGGAAGATGATGAGGGAGTCCCCCGTGCACAAACCGAGGGCATAGACTTGACTTCGATCACAAGGGACGACTTGAATACGGCTATGGCCGCACTCAAGACGCCCATGACGAATGAGGTCAAGACCATGCTTAAAGAGTTAATTGAGGGAATTAAAAACTCTCTCGAACCGGCATTGGTGGTTAAACCCACCACCACGGATTCGGAGGCCAATTCCGTTAGGGAAACGGCTAAAGGTATGTAACCTTCCCGTCCTCTCGAAAATGATGGGAATGGGACGTATGCATCTGTTCCACCACCCTTAGTCTATGGAGGACCGGTTCCCACACCGCGTCTTAATCCTGTTGGTCCTCCTCCTAAGCTTGTAAAAGGTGATTTTGCTAACTGTGTATTTTCTATTAAGTCTCATTTGAATCACAGCTCAACAAATTTGTGGAGAATCATCGAGCAAGGATATTATCCCCATGATCCAAGCAACCTCACTCCAAGAGAAGATGCGGACAATCAATATAATCACTCTGCTTTGTTTATTCTCCAGTCCGCGGTGCCACCTGAAGATCTTCCTCACTTGCATCCCTTCACTTTGGCCAAGGACTGTTGGGAGCACATTATGGTGTTGTACAAGGCAAGCTCAAGCATTCAACGGTCCAACTATGAAGTGGTACTCGATAAGGCTGATGAGTCTGTGATGAAGGAAGACGAGGACCCTCGTGATCTCTATCGGAGGGTGACTGCTATTGCTGTGGCACTCAAGGACCATGGGAGCAAGGATGTGGATGATACATGGGTCAAGCGCAAGTTTCTCAAAGCCATCATGCCTTTCAATAAAGCCATGTCATCTGTCATTCGTCAGCGACCGGACTTCCACTCCTTGTCTTCTAGTGAGGTGTTGGATGAATTCATTGCAATGTCAATCATGAACGAGACAGCTGACAATGCACTTGCTCGTGTTCGCTCAAAGACAGCTTCACCCAACCTTGCGTTAAAGGCAAAAGCAACTTTTGAAGAAGAAGAAGAGGATGAGGAAGAGGAGAGCTGCCCTGAAGACACGAAGTATGCTTATCATGAGCACATGGCTCTTGCGTCAAGGCAATTCTGGGGCAACAAGAGGAACTCAAGACCCACCTTCACCAAGAACAACTCGAGTGGGTTCAAACCCAAGCAACGAGTGAGGACATGCTATAACTATGGTAACGTGAGTCACTTCGTGGCCGAATGTCCCTATGAGAAAAGGGGAGACAACGGGGGCAAGCTCATTCGCAAAGACAAAACCAAGTCATTCCCAATCAAGAACAACTTTGTGAAGAAACCTCACCCAAAAGGCATGGTGGCCCTTGAAGAGTACCCTTCCAATGATGATGATGATGATGATACAGTGGCAACGGCAATTGTTGCTATTGCCACCCCCTCTCCCAAGAAGGTGTCTCTCTTCAACGCCCCAACGAGAACCACATCGCCAAGTGCCTCATGGCAAAAGGTATCAATCACGTAACCCCCATCATTAAGACCAACATTGCTACTGCTCCTTCATTGTTAAATTGTGTTGATGATAGTGATGTTGGGGAACTTAATGAGCATGATCTTGACAAGTTTCTGTGCACTATTAAGGGAGAATCCAAGAAGCACTTTGTTGTTCTCTTGGAACAACTGGGTGAGGCCAATGACCTCATCGAGTCTCATTAGGAGACCAACTCCGAGCTTCAGGGACACAGTCGTGACTATGCCGATGAAATTGGTGAATTATCTATTGCTCTAGAAAAGGAGCGCACTCTTCGTTTGGCTCTTGAGGAGTCATACAACGATGACTGCGCTAAAATGCAAAAGAAACTAGATCATGATATTGTTCTTACTCGTATGCTTAAGTCTAAGAAGTATGCTCTTGGGGTTGGCCATGACAGACTCAAAGTGGAGTTTGACACACTTGACAAGGCTCATAAGGTCTTGAAAGGTGTTCATTTCTCTCTGAAAGAGTCTCATGATCAATGTCGTGGGTATAAGTCTGACAGTAGATGTGTAGGGTACGAAAGGATGGGCAGAGCCTTAGCTACGGCGAGGTTGTATGAGTTCAGGCCCCTCTACGGTGGAGGTAAAAGCCCTACGTCTTAGTGCTCTTGGGAGCTTGATGTCGAGTGGAATATGGATTACATTGAAATGCTAACCCCTGCACCAGTGGGGAAGGGCGGCTTATATAGAGTGCGTTGTCCTTCACAACGGTCCGGTGCACAGGGGTGGATTAGTGGCGAATAAATGCCTACGTTACAGGTAACGTATGCCTTAAATGCTAATAATGGTACATGAAAACGTATGACCGTTGCCCTCCAGGGGGGTTACGATATACAGAGTGGAATCCAGTCGGTAAGTTTTATACGCTCTGAATGCTCGTCCCCGACTGGATGATGGGGGAATCGTCACCGACTGGATGATGGGAAGTCCTTAATTCAGTCGGAACTGACTAAGGGCCTTGTCCCTTATGAAGGGTAGTCCTTGGGTAGGACCTATAGGGCAGGCCTATGACCCTACCCTGGGACTATAACCCCATCATTAGTCCCCGAATGGATCGGGGTTGGAACGACGAAGCGATGCGTGGAGTACGGATCCGACTGGTATGGATGCGACTTTGGCGTTGTTTGCCTCGGTCCATTTTATCCTCTTGACCAGTTATCCGAGTGGATATATCCGTGAAACAAACCGTCAGAGACCGAGTGCTTCCGCGGAATCTTTTGACGTGACCAGTCAACTGACAGCGGTGGATTTTCTGGGATCCCCAAATTTTGGTTGCCGCGCGCTCAGCGGGGATGACGACATCGTCATCGAGTAGTTTCTGTCGCCTCGATTACCGCGCCTTCATCTCCTCCACTAATATCGCAGCAGCCGGTCGGGGGATAAGATTTCGGGGCCACCTGTTAGTGACCCAGTCAGAAGCTTATTTAAACCTCCCCAGCAAGGGTTTCTCATTGTGCTCTCCTGATTACTGGCACTCGCCTCGCTTCTCCTGTGGCTCCCTGCGCATCCCAAGCTTCCTCCTTCCTCTCCTCCCCTGCGGATCTGCAGCCTCCACCATGACGAAGGGGCAGACGAGCAAGCTTGAGTCGCACAAGAAGAACAAGAAGGCGGCTCCTGCTCAGCGGTGACAGCGGGCACTGCCGGCGGGTTGGATCTAGGGGGATTTCCTCCCCTCCACGGTGACGATGGACGACATGCTGGAGCTGGTGGAGCAAGGTATGATCGCCAACAAGTTGTGGAGGCTGCCGGCGGAGGGCGAGACGGAGCTGGCGCCCTAGGAGGGGGAGCGCGTCTTGCTGCTCAGTCACGTGTACCGAGGCTTCTCTCCGCCTCCTCATCCCTTCTTCAGAGGTATCATGAACCACTTCGGGGCGCAGCTCCATCATTTTCCTCCCAATGCGATAGCTCATCTTTGTGCGTTCGTCGTGCTTTGCGAGTGCTTTATCGGTTGTCCTCCCCATTGGGGGCTCTTTAAGTACATCTTCTCCGCTAGATCCCAAACCGTCAAAAAACTTAGCCAGTCGGACGACAAAACTCATATCCTCCAGCTCTGCGGGGGCTTAGGCTTCCAGAAGAAAAACAAAAGTAGCTACCCCGCTCTTCAGTTGTCCCAGTCCGTTAGGAACTGGCAGTCGACTTGGTTCTATTGCCAGGACGTCTCTTGCCCGAATGCCGCAACTGGGTTGCCACCTTTTAGCCTAGACCGACCGGCTCCGCCCTGGCAGCTTGCGCTCACAAAGATGGAAAAGATCCAGATCCAACCTCTGGTCGAAGCACTGATAGATGTCGTCCACAAGGGAGTCACCGGCACGGATCTGCTGGAGACTTTTCTGGGTCGGCGCATCCAGCCTCTTTAAGCTCGACACCACGCCATGCGGCACTACGCGGGGCCTGGGGATTCCACTCGGACTCATCCCGAATGCGTGACCGGGGAGGTTGTGACGGCGTGGGTCCGCAGCATCATAGGCGCCTGCGATAACCCTAGAGGAGCCCGGCGAGTGAAGCCCTTCCGCGCTGACAACCCTCCTCCGAATGAGGTGAGCATATCTTGTCGAGTGCTTACAATCCTCTTAGATTTATCGCTTTTTCTTGTATCACCGTCTGACGTCTGAAGTTGTCGACTGTATCTTGTGCAGGCGTGGACCAACTGGTATTCTCCCGTCTCGAACGGGAATCCGGCTGACGAAGAGGAAGGCAGCCAGGAGGGCAGCGTCGACAGCGTCGAGTACGTCTCTGACAGTGGGGAGATGGAGGAGACCGAAGAGGAGGAGGGGGAAGTTGGGGAGCAGAGCTCGCCACCCCCACCACCAGAGCCTCGAACTAAGCGTCGTCACGAACCCGTGAGTCCGTCGGCTCCTCCAGCGGCCCCGAGTGCCTCGCCAGCTCCTCCCGTGGTTCCGAGTGCCTTGCCAGTTACTCCCGTGGCTCCGAGTGCTCGGAGCACAAAGAGGACCAGGGACGCTGCTGCCGAGCCCACGGACCAACCTTCCAAGGTGGCCAAACCGAGTGGATCCAAGCCTCGGAAAGCTTTGCCTCGGATGAGGATCGATGTTCCCATTGCCTCAGCGTAAGCGTCTTGTTCTCCTATCTTCTTTCAGTATTTGATTGAACTCATGCTTATTGGTCGAGTGGATTTTGCTCGACAGAGTTGCTACCCCCGCCACCTCTCTGCCACGCCAGGAAGACGATCCCATGGATACGGATAATGTTGCCACATCCCGGCAAGGTACGTTGTGACGACTCTCAGAGTTTGCATTATAGTTTCGTGAATTCTGTCTTTAATCTTGCCCTTTTTCCGTGGCCTCATGTCGTTCATTCGGGCTTCCTTCAGAGGTGATTCATCTGGAGGAGGATGACCAGAAGAGGTCTAGGCAAGCTTTGGTGCATGTCCTTGAGGTTGTTCCATCTTCTATCGCTCCCGCCATGGACGCGCCGCCGACCGAGACGATGCCGTCGACTGAGACGGTGCTCCTCGCGACCGAACCGACTGGAGCGGGACTTGGGATGCCCAAGGAGTCTCCTGTCGTGTCGGGTCCGTCGACCGTCCAGTACGACGTCCGACACCTCCCGGAAGATCAAGTGGGAGCTGCCAAGGAGGCCATGGTGCACGTGGAGTTGATGGCGGGTGATGCCAAGGGGGCGTACGACTCCATCGCTCTTTGTGCAAGAGAAGCTTGGAGCTCCGGGACGATATCCGAGTAAGTGCGCTAGTAAGTATTTGCTTTCCTCTTGTAACCCACTGGGGGTTTAAGCGATATACTCGGATACAGTAGGATTATTTTGCAGTGGGTTCACTCCGAGTGAACCCAGTGGGTGTAGTCCCCGAGACTTCTATCGAATGCTTGCACCGGCAGTTGTCTTTATACACATTTTCCTTGACTTGATCGGATCAGAACTAATCTGTCTGAATGGTACCAGTGGGGCACTCCGAGTGCTCCCACTGGAAGTAGTCCCCGAGAGTAATTTTACTCAGGTCGGGTAGGAGTAGCCTCATAGGCTTATTTTTGTTATGTAACTCAATAGGGCGGACCTGTTCGAGCTTCATGCCAGTGGGGTCACTCTTAGTGAACCCACTGGGTGTAGTCCCCAAGACCGGTGTCGACTGCTTGCGTCAGCAGGGGTCTGAAGAACTTTGAGCTTTTATTGTTTTCCTTGTTGAATGTGTCTGATCTTCTCTTCGCGCTGATTTGCAGAAGACTTGCGAAATGGGATCAGCGTACAATGCTCTGAAGGCTGAAAAGATTCAGCTTGCTGCGGAATTAGAGGCAGCTGTGAATGACTTAGCTGGTGTGAAGGGGGCTCTTGCTGAACGAGAGAAGTTTTTGGAGGAGTCCCGTGAGGCGAACAAGGCATTGGTGGCCGAAATTGAGAAAATGGGCAAGCAAAGAACTGAGCTGATGGGTCAGATGAAGTTGATGAACAGTCGGTGCATATCGCAGGAGAAGTTTGTCAGTGACTGGGCAAGGAAGATGATTGCGCTGCTCGATGGTAAGTTTTTTCCGAGTGCTTCCTGACTTTGTATTTCATTTTGTGCTTACTTTCTGCTCATCTTGTCTTTGCAGATTTCTGTATGGACGCTGAGGCTGAAGCAGCTGACATTGAGCGGTCGGTTATTCGGAACGTTCCACTCGGCGACAAAGCCAATCGAGACATGCTCCGAGCGCACATTCACCTTGGCAGAGTGGGACCTTTCATCGGCCGCCTGAGAGAAGTCGTCGGCCGAATCGACAAGGAGCTATGGCCCGAAGACGAGTCCCGGCGGGAGATAGAAGGGTTGATGACTCGGCTGGAGGACGTCCCGAACCGAGTGCAGGCGTGGAAGAAATCTGCCGCTCGCTGTGGTGTGGACGTGGCGCTATCGCTGGTCCGAGTGCACTGCAAGGAAGCTCGCGAAGAGAAGCTGAAGGCATTGCAGGTCGCCAACACCAAGAAGCTTCGATTCGAAGATTTCATGGAGACCTTCCTTGAGACCGCCACTCGCATCGTAGACGGGATCGACCTTGAAACTTTTGTGGAGCCTGCCAGTCCCGGTGCCAGTCGTGACGATGCTTGAAAAACTTTACCTTGGTATGTCGAGTGGTATCTGTATCAAACTTTGGCCACTGTTGTTGGCCATCACATTCGTGGTTCGGTGTGGATAAGCTTGATCTACACCGAGCCGACTATCGTTGAACCAACTTTTAATTCGAATCGAATATTTTGCTCTTCTTTCACCAAAAAAAATTTGACACGATTTTGGCTCGTGGTTTCTGTTTGGCGTTGTTGTCTTCACATCGACATGAGCCTCAGTGTGGGTCTGCTAAGCCTCCGAGTGGATCTCTATGATTCACTCGAAGGAAGCTTTTTACTTAGGCGATTCTTGATCGCAGCTAAGTCCTCGAGCGCGACTGTAAGGTCGCGCTCGGAGCGAGTTGCGACTCATGTAATTGTCAGTTGTCTTCACATCTACATGAGTCTCAATGAGGGTCTGCTAAGCCTCCGAGTGGATCTCTATGATACACTCGAAGGAAGCTTTTTACTTAGGCGATTCTTGATCGCAGCTAAGTCCTCGAGCGCGACTGTAAGGTCGTGCTCGGAGCGAGTTGCGACTCATGTAATTGTCAGTTCTCTTCACATCTACATGAGTCTCAATGAGGGTCTGCTAAGCCTCCGAGTGGATCTCTAGGATACACTCGAAGGAAGCTTTTTACTTAGGCGATTCTTGATCGCAGCTAAGTCCCCGAGTGTGACGTTTAGTGCGCACTCGGAGATAATTTTGTACTTAGGCGATTCTGTATCGCAGCTAAGTCCCTGAGTGCGACGTTTAGTGCACACTCGGAGAGAGTTTGTATTTAGGCGATTCTGGATCGCAGCTAAGTCTCCGAGTGTGACGCTTAGTGCACACTCGGAGAAAGTTTGTACTTAGGCGATTCTGGATCGCAGCTAAGTCCCCGAGTATGACGTTTAGTGCATGCTCGGAGAAAGTTTGTGCTTAGGCAATTCTGGATCGCAGCCAAGTCCCCGAATGTGACGTTTAGTGCACGCTCGGAGAAAGTTTGTACTTAGGCGATTCTGGATGCAGCTAAGTCCCCGAGTGTGACGTTTAGTGCACACTCGGAGAAAGTTTGTACTTAGGCGATTCTGGATCGCAGCTAAGTCCCCGAGTGGGACGCTTAGTGTACACTCGGAGAAAGTTTGTACTTAGGCGATTCTGAATCGCAGCTAATTCCCCGAGTGCGACGCTTAGTGTACACTCGGAGAAAGTTTGTACTTAGGTGATTCTGGATCGCAGCTAAGTCCCCGAGTGTGACGCTTAGTGTACACTCGGAGAAAGTTTGTACTTAGGCGATTCTGGATCACAGCTAAGTCCCCGAGTACGACGCTTAGTGGACACTCGGAGAAAGTTTGTACTTAGGCGATTCTGGATCGCAGCTAAGTCCCCGAGTGCGACGCTTAGTGTACACTCGGAGAAAGTTTGTACTTAGGCGATTCTGGATTGCAGCGAAGTCCCCGAGTGCGACGCTTAGTGTACACTCGGAGAAAGTTTGTACTTAGGCGATTCTGGATCGCAGCTAAGTCCCCGAGTGCGACGCTTAGTGTACACTCGAAGAAAGTTTGTACTTAGGCGATTCTGGATCGTAGCTAAGTCCCCGAGTGTGACGCTTAGTGCACACTCGGTGAAAGTTTGTACTTAGGTGATTCTGGATCGCAGCTAAGTCCCCGAGTGCGACGCTTAGTGTACACTCGGAGAAAGTTTGTACTTAGGCGATTCTGGATCGCAGCTAAGTCCCTGAGTGCGACACTTAGTGTACACTCGGAGAAAGTTTGAACTTAGGTGATTCTGGATCGCAGCTAAGTCACCGAGTGTGATGCTTAGTGCACACTCGGAAAAAGTTTGTACTTAGGCAATTCTGGATCGCAGCTAAGTTTTTTTTTAGACCGGAGTCTACCAACGCGAAAGAATTTTGAATTTGCAAAAAATCACTCTGCTTTGTATTACTTCAATGATACTTGTTCTTTACATTGCCCCAGTCGGCGGTCACGTGTAGAAGCGCTTCAGGAGATCTCCGTTCCATGCTCGTGGCTCGTCCGTTTCCCTGTCGAGGTTGTAGAGTCGATATGCCCCGTTGTTCAGCACCTTGGAGATGATGAAGGGTCCTTCCCAGGCGGGAGCCAACTTGTGAGGTCTCTGCTGATCCACTCGGAGCACCAGGTCGCCTGCTTGGAATGTACGACTCCTGACGTGCCGCGCGTGAAAACGCCGCAGATCTTGTTGATAAATGGTTGAGTGAGTCAGTGCCATCTCGCGCTCCTCTTCTAGAAGATCCACTCCGTCTTGCTTGGCTTGCTCTGCTTCGCCTTCGGAGAAGAGTTCGACTCGTGGAGAGTTGTGAAGAAAGTCACTCGGAAGGACTGCCTCTGCTCCATAAACGAGGAAGAACGGGGATCGCCCTGTAGATCTATTTGGAGTTGTGCGGAGGCCCCACAACACCGACGGCGGCTCGGTGACCCATGCGCCGGCACCATTTCCAACTTCCCGCAGGAGTCGAGGCTTCAACCCTTGAAGAATAAGTCCATTCGCCCGCTCTGCTTGCCCGTTTGTTTGGGGATGCGCCACAGATGCAAAATCCACTCAGATACCTTGGCCTGTACAGAAACCTTTGAATTTGTCCGAGTCAAAATTTGTGCCATTGTCAGTGATTATGTTGTGCGGTACCCCGAATCTGGAGATGATATCCCTAACAAACTTGATGGCCGTAAGGGCGTCGAGCTTTTTTATGGGCTTGGCCTCAATCCACTTGGTGAACTTGTCAACTGCCACCAACAGATGTGTGAATCCCCCTTGGCCTGTCCTGAATGGACCGACTGTGTCTAATCCCCACACTGCAAACGGCCAAACAAGAGGGACCGTCTTCAGCGTAGATGTTGGCTTGTGTGACTTGTTCGAGTAGAACTAACAGCCTTCGCATTGGTCTACCATATCCTTCGCCATTTCATTCACCTGCAACTAGAAGAAACAAGCTCTGAATGCTTTGGCGGTGATTGCTCTTGAGGAGGCATGATGACCGCAGGTTCCCGAGTGAATTTCTTCCAAGATTTACTGCCCCTCCTCAGGGGAAATGCATCGTTGAAGAACGCCTGAAACACTTTCTTTGTACAACTGGCCATCAATGACGGTGAACGACTTCGACCTGCGGACGATCTGTCTGGCTTGGACCTCGTCTTCTGGTAATTCTCGCCTTAGGATGTACGCAATGAACGGCACAGTCCAATCGGGGATGATAGCAAGAATCTCCATGATCAAATCAACCACAGCAGGGACCTCGACTTCAGTCGGATCTGTCGAGCTCTTTGGTTGTACTGGTTCCTCTGTGAAAGGATCTTCTTTAACTGAGGGAAGGTGTAGGTGCTCGAGGCAGACATCACTCTGGACTGGTCTCCGAGTGGATCCAAGTTTCGCCAATTCATCAGTTGCTTGGTTTTTCAGTCGCGGAACATGGTGGAGTTCCAGACCTTCAAACTTTTTCTCGAGCTTCCTCACCGCGTTGCAGTATGTAGTCATGGTGGGGTTCCTTACGTCCCACTCCTTCATCACTTGATTAACCACCAAATCTGAATCACCATAGACCATCAGGCGACGGACGTCGAGTGTGATGGCCATGCGCAATCCATAAAGGAGAGCTTCATACTCTGCCTCGTTGTTGGAGGAATCAAAATGTATCTGCAACACATACTTGACTCTGTCATCTTTTGGCGATATGACCACAACGCCAGCGCCGGAGCCATTCAACATCTTGGACCCATCGAAGAACATTGTCCAATGAGCCGAGTAGATGTGGGTCGGTTGCTGTTGTTCTACCCATTCTGCTATGAAGTCAGCCAGAGCTTGAGACTTTATAGCTTTCTTGGCCTCGAACTTGATGTCGCAGTATAACATCTCCATTGCCCACTTCGCCACTCGGCCTGATGCGTCCTGATTGTGGAGGATTTCCGACAACGGAGCATCAGAAACGACACACACCGAGTGGTCTTGGAAATAATGAGCCACCTTCTTCGCAGTCATGTAAATCCCGTAAATAAGCTTTTGATAGTGGGGATACCTCTGCTTCGAAGGAGTCAGGACTTCGGAGACATAATACACTGGCCGCTGAACCTTGTATGCTTTGCCTTCTTCTTCGCGTTCTACCGTGAGAACAGTGCTAACGACTTGATTTGTAGCCGCGATGTACAGAAGAAGGGGTTCTTTACTGAGCGGAGCAGTAAGAACCGGCTGGGTGGAAAGCAGGGTTTTGAGGTTGTCGAATGCGATTTGGGCTTCGTCTGTCCACTCGAAAGTATCTGATTTCTTCATGAGTCGGTACAGAGGCAGCGCCTTCTCGCCGAGTCGACTGATAAACCTACTCAAAGCCGCTAGGCAACCTGTGAGCCTTTGAACATCGTGTATTCTGACCGGCTGCTCCATTCGGACGATGGTCCCGATCTTTTCGGGGTTGACATCGATCCCTCGTTCGGAAACAAAGAAACCGAGTAACTTTCCGCTGGGAACACCGAATCAACACTTGGTAGGGTTGAGCTTGATATCGTACCTACGAAGGTTGGCGAATGTTTCTGCCAAGTCAGTCAGCAGGTCGGAACCTTTGCGTGACTTGACTACGATATCATCCATATACGCCTCCACATTTCGACCGATCTGGTCAAGGAGGCATTTTTGGATCATGCGCATAAAAGTTGCTCCTGCATTCTTCAAACCGAATGGCATAGTGATGTAGCAGAAGCACCCGAATGGGGTGATCAAGGCTGTTTTTAATTGATCGGGGCCATACAGACGGATCTGATGATAGCCCGAGTAGGGATCAAGGAATGATAAACGCTCGCAACCCGCAGTCGAATCGACAATTTGATCAATGCGGGGGAGCGGGAAAAGGTCTTTCGGGCAGACCTTATTGAGATGCTTGAAGTCAATGCACATTCAGAGAGACTTGTCCTTCTTGGGCACCATAACAACATTGGCGAGCCACTCGGAGTGGTGTACCTCGCGAATGAAGTTGGCTGCCAAAAGTTTAGCCACCTCCTCTCCGATTGCCTTCCTCTTGTGCGCGGCGGACCGACGTAGACGTTCTCGGACAGGCCGAGCAGCAGGATCCACATGCAGTCGGTGCTCAGCCAACTCCCTGGGTACACCTGGCATGTCAGCGGGCTTCCATGCGAAAATGTCCCAGTTCTCACGGAGGAATTGGATGAGCTCGGCTTCCTATTTTGGATCGAGGGTGGTGGAGATGTTCGTCAGGGCAGCGGTGTCGTCCGTAGGGTGGATGCTGACCTTCTTCGTGTCTCCCGCCGACTGAAATGCGGACTCCGAAGCTGGCTTCTTCGAACGCATCAAGTCAGCGGGGTCGGCTGTCTTCTTGTACTCGTCGAGCTCGAGGATAGCCATCTGCTGATCGGCGATCCTCGACCCCTGCTGCATACACTCCTCGGCCCGCTGTCGATTGCCTGTGACAGTGATCACACCTTTGGGACCTGGCATCTTCAGCTTCAGGTACACGTAACATG
The DNA here is from genome assembly GCF_904849725.1 of Hordeum vulgare subsp. vulgare. Lineage (NCBI taxonomy): Eukaryota > Viridiplantae > Streptophyta > Magnoliopsida > Poales > Poaceae > Hordeum > Hordeum vulgare. Next base: position 291,051,899 of record NC_058520.1, on the reverse strand, counting down.
GACGGGCCATGAAACGCGCATACGCCGGATGGCCCAGAATCGCGTGGTATGCACTCTGGAAGTCCACCACCTCGAATGTCAGCTTTTCCTTGCAGAAGTTCTTGTCGGAGCCGAAAACGACGTCCAACGCGATCTGGCCGAGTGACTTGGCCTTTCGTCCAGGGACGACTCCGTGGAACTGCATGCTGCTCTCGCTAAGTTTGGACATCGGAATGCCCATCCCCTTGAGAGTGTCGGCGTACATGATGTTCAAGCCGCTGGCGCCATCCATGAGGACTTTGCGCAGTCGGACTCCTTCCACCATCAGGTTGACAACCAGAGCCTGCCTCCCTGGGGTGGGCACGTGTGCTGGATGATCCGACTGGTCAAAGGTGATCGCAGTCTGAGACCATTTGAGGAATGTGGGGTTGGTTGGGGTGGCCATGTTCACCAGCTTCAGACGACTCTTGCTTTCCACGTCAGCAAAAATCATCAGTGTTGCATGGACTTGGGGGAACGGATCCTCCTTGTCCTCATCATCCTATTCATTGTCCTTTTCACTTGGCTGCCCTTCGCCGAACCCTTGGATCAGGAGGCGACATTGCCGAGTGGTATGCTTCGGGAATATGGTGTTGCCTTCTTCATCCATCTTCGTGTGGATTGGACATGGCTGATCCAGGATGTGGTTTCCGAACTGCTTCTTCTTGGGGGTGAACTGAGCCTTCCCCTTGCCCTTGAACTTGGCATTGGTAACGGCTGCGGCCTTTGCCTGCGGAGTGGACGGAGCTTTCTGCTTCTGCTTCCGAGTGTTGTTCCCATCTCCATCGGCGACTGCTTTATGCTTGCCGCTACGAATGCGGTCCTCTTCTTCGCCATTTGCATAGCGTGCTGCTATCTCCATCATCTTGCTCATGGAGATGTCGCCTGTCCGACCAAACTTCAGGTACAGATCTCTGTACCGCACGCCTGCCTTGAAGGCGCAGACTGCTTGGTGCTCTGTGACGTTCTCCACCGTGTGGTAGAGGGTTGTCCAACGCTGGATGAAATCGCGCAGGGGCTCATTCTGCTTCTGGACACAGTGATGGAGCTCCACGAGACCAGCAGGGCATTTGCACGTCCCCTCGAAGGTCCTGATGAAGACTCGGGTTAGATCTGCCCAGCTGTAGATGCTTGAAGGAGCTAACTGGTTCAGCCACGCTCGTGCCGAGCCATCGAGCATCAGGGGGAGATGTTTCATGGCGACCTGGTCATCTCCACCACCGATCTGGACCACCACTCGGTAGTCGTCCAGCCACGTTTCTGGCTTGGATTCTCCTATAAACTTGCTGATCCCCGTCGCCAATCGGAAGTTGGGAGGGATGTCAGCCGAACGGATGGCCCGACTGAAACACTCGGGGCCAGAGACGATGGTCCTGCTTCCACTCGGACGGTCTCTATCATGACCATCGCGGTGGGCTCGACTCCAGTCGACCTTCCTCTGGGCGATGTACCCTCTTGCGTCAGGCCTTGGATCTTAAGTGTCACCGACCGAACGCCGATCATCATGATGTCGGGGCCTGTAGGGCCCACCCCACGGAGGGGTGCGTGAACGGCGACGATCTTCGGGATTCATGGAACGGCTGCCTCCTCTGTGTCGCTGATGAGAATCGGGGCTGAAAACTGACCGATGCGTGTTCGCGTGAACAGAACTGTTGTGGATCCTGTTGTGCGACTGGGAGACCGCCGAATTATGCTGCTGCGCCGTGTGCAACAGGGCACGGATCTGCTAATCCCTCTGCCAGCCTCTGAATCAGTCGGCTGGAGGGAATCGGCTATCTTGGCGGCGGCGGCCAGGTTGAGGACGGGTGTGCGGAACACCTCCACGTTGCTCTGATGAGTGCGTCGACTGGCAGAACGGAGGGGCTGACGGCGAGCGCCGGATGACTCGCCGACCTCGTGCTCGTTCCGACTAGTTTGGTGGGGACTTTCATGGGAATTGGCCATGTGAACTTCGGCTGCAGGCCCGCGACCCAAGTACTCGGAAGGCAACTCAGTCGGAACTGAGTCCGAGCGCTGGGACGGCGGCGCAACCACAACCCACTCGAGGACCGCCACTTGAGAGGACGCGTTCTGGCGCGCCTCGGCGTGTCGCACCCAATGCTGGAGCCGCGGACGGTGAGACCGCTTGTTGCGGCGCGTGACGGGGGCGAAGATCGACACCGGAGCCGACTGCGGAGAAGAAGGATGCCGCGGGCGCCGGCGTGGAAGTGCGTAGCCCCACGACTGGGGAGCGCCTCGACGTCGAGAGGCGCATCCCAAAGCCATGCCGAATCGTCGACAATGAAGGAGAGTGCGCCGAAGAGGATCTCATGACCCATGCACAAATCTCCACCGGATGACATGATGAAAAGATGTAGTCGCAAACTCGCCGGAAGTCGCTTAGACGCCTGCCCCACGGTGGGCGCCAACTGTCGTGGGTATAAGTCTGACAGTAGATGTGTAGGGTACGAAAGGATGGGCAAAGCCTTAGCTACAGCGAGGTTGTATGAGTTCAGGCCCCTCTACGGTGGAGGTAAAAGCCCTACGTCTCAGTGCTCTTGGGAGCTTGAAGTCGAGTGGAATATGGATTACAGTGAAATGCTAACCCCTGCACCAATGGGGAAGGGAGGCTTATATAGAGTGTGGTGTCCTTCACAATGGTCCGGTGCACAGGGGTGGAGTAGTGGCGAATAAATGCCTACGTTACAGGTAACGTATACCTTAAATGCTAATAATGGTACATGAAAACGTATGATTGTTGCCCTCCAGGGGGTTACGATATATAGAGTGGAATCCAGTCGGTAAGTTTTATACGCTCCGAATGCTCGTCCCCAACTGGATGATGGGGGAATCGTCACCAACTGGATGATGGGAAGTCCTTAATTCAGTCGGAACTGACTAAGGGCCTTGTCCCTTATGAAGGGTAGTCCTTGGGTAGGACCTATAGGGCAGGCCTATGACCCTACCCTGGGACTATAACCCCATCAATCAACTCCAAGCAAAGCTTACCAAGGAGATCTCTACTTGTCCTCCCTTTGTGTTAATTGATAATGCTTGTACAACTAATCCTTGTTGTGAGCATGTACATCTTGTGGAGGAAAATGCCAAGTTAAAGGAGAAACTTGAGAAGGGCCTTGTGGCATGCATACAAGGTGAGAAGAGCCTGAACGACCTCTTGAGCAATCAAAAGGGTGTTGTAGGAAAGGAGGGACTTGGACTTAGCTCCAAGTCAAAAGGAAAAAGGAGGAACAGGAACAAACGATCCCCTACCCTCGTGGACATCTTTGTCAAAGAGGGCGAAGGGACTCAGGAGGTGAACAGGAACAAGGTGGACGATGGTAACGCCAAGAAGGGCAAAACCATTCCTACTAACACAGCCGGCAAACTCAATCCTTCCTGTGTTTTATGTCATGCTAGTGATGAGCATGTATATGCCAGATTTCTTGGTTCTTACTATGAGTCCATTGAATGGGCTATCTCGGTTCCTAAGACCCTTGTCTCTAACATTAAAGGACCCATTAAAAAATGGGTACCTAAAACCAAGCCTTGGTCTATTGCAGGAGTTTGCTTCCGGTGGGGTGTCATGGTTGCTCGATAGTGGAGCAACAAATCATATGACCGAAAGCAAGGACTTAGTGGTGGATGTGCATCCTTCTCCATCTATGCCCACCCATGTCCAATTCGCCGATGCATCCTCGTCAAAGGTATTGGGATTTGGTAAGGTGGTTATCTCTCAAGAGTTATCTATTGAGAAGGTCATGCTTGTTGAGTCTCTTGCCTACAATTTACTTTCGGTTCGTCAACTTGCAATTATGGGTTTTTCTACTTTCTTTAATCTTGATACTGTGCTCCTCCTGTGGAGCAAGACTCTTAAATACTGCGACGTGTTTAATGGCTAAAGTTGATGTGGGCGGGCTTTGGCATCGCCGACTAGCTCATGTCAATATGAGATCTTTGCAAAGTCTTCTAAAAGGGGACCATATTCGTGGACTAACAAATGTGAGTTTTACTATAGATCGTGCTTGCAGTGCCTGCATTGAAGGAAAGATTCATGAAACTGCTCATCGTCCAATGACTCTCATTTACACTAAGAGGCCATTAGAGCTCCTCCATATGGATCTTTTTGATCCTCCATCATTTGATAGTCTTGGAGGCAGAAAGTACTGCTGGTGATTGTTGATGACTACTCAAGATACACCTATGTATATTTCTTCAAAAGAAAGAGTGAGACTCAACAAAGTGTCATCAACTTTGCTAATGAAGCTCAACGTCAACATGAAGCAAAGATCTTGATGATTAGAAGTGACAACGGCACCGAGTTCAAGAACTACACCTTGGATGAGTTTCTAGGTGATGAGGGAATAAAACATCAATATTCAGCACCATATACCCCTCAACAAAATGGCGTGGCAGAAAGGAAGAACCGGACCTTGATGGATGCTGCAAGAACAATGATGGCGGAATTCAAATCTCCATATAACTTTTGGGCTGAGGCCATCAACACAGCATGTCATGCGTCCAACCGGCTCTATATCCGCAAAGGCTTGAACAAGACTCCATATGAGATTCTCACTGGAAACAAACCCAAACTCAAGTACTTCCGGGTATTCGGTTGTAAGTGTTTCATTCTCAAGAAAGGTGCACGTTTAGCTAAATTTGATTCTAGAGCACATGAGGGCATCTATGTTGGTTATGCTACAAACTCTCATGCTTACCGTGTCCTCAACAAGTCCACCGGACTCATTGAGGAGACGTGTAACGTGGAGTTTGATGAAAATAATGGCTCCCAAGTGGAGGAAAGTGGTCTTTGTGATGTAGGTGATGAAATTCCTCCCCAAGCCATAAGAAGAATGGGGATTGGTCAAATACTCCCCATTGAGGAACCCCTTGTGGCCGAAGGAGAAGGATAATGCTCTACTCAAGTGGAGCCATCACCCCCACAAGCCCCACACGCTTCCGATGAACAAAGAGAAGACTCTCAACAAGATGAACAAGCTCAAGGTCAAGATCAATTGCCCAACAGTGGTGATGTGTCCCATGATATTCAAGCACTTACCCAAGGTTCCGAACCTGCTCATGATCAAGATCAAGTGCAACCACAAGATCCAGACCAAGTAGAAGCACAAGATGAAGATCAAGAGCAACCACAAGTACAAGAACAAACAAGTGAACCTGCTCAAGTCGAAAGTCAAGATGATCAGGATACTGTCTCGCAATTCCCTTCTGCAGCACCAACATTCGGTGCCAATGGAGGTTCAAGACGCAAGGGCAAGCAAAGTAAACAAGTCGATGCTCCCCAGTTATCCAATGAAGAACTCTTGGAGCGTCGAGCAGCCAAGATTGCGAACAAGTTGAGGGTCAAGTCACATCTTATGAAGAATGTACTTGGCAGTTTAAAAAAGGGTGTATACACCCATCAATAGATTTGGAATTATTGTGAGCATCACGCGTTTGTTTCGTATTGTGAACCTCAACAGGTACAGGAAGCGCTCGATGATGAGGATTGGCTTATGGCCATGGATGAATAACTTAACAACTTCGAGCGTAACCAAGTCTGGGATTTAGTGCCAAGACCAAAGGAGGAACATAATGTCATCGGGACCAAATGGATTTTCAAAAACAAGCAAGATGCCAATGGGATTGTGATTCGAAACAAGGCAAGATTGGTGGCTCAAGGCTACTCCCAAGTCGAGGGTATCGACTACGGTGAAACCTTTGCCCGTGTTGCTCGTCTAGAATCTATTCGCATGTTGCTTGCATTTGCTACTCATCATAATTTCAAATTACAGCAAATGGATGTGAAAAGTGCCTTTCTTAATGGTCCTTTAAATGAGTTGGTCTATGCCAAACAACCCCCGGGATTCGAACATCCCAAGCTCCCCAATAATGTGTACAAACTTAATTAGGCACTCTATGGCCTTAAACAAGCCACACGTGCGTGGTATGAGTATCTTACTGAGTTGTTACAAGATCGTGGGTTTGAAATTGGGAAGATAGATCCCACTCTTTTTACTATGAGGGTTAAAGGGGATTTGTTCATATGCCAACTATATGTTGATGATATCATTTTTGGTTCTCCTAACATTTCCTTCAATGAAGAATTTGATGCACTAATGACCGAGAAATTTGAGATGTCCATGATGGGAAAGTTGAAGTTCTTCCTCGGATTCGAGATTAAACAAGGCCTAGAAGGGACCTTCATCAAACAAGCCAAGTACACTCAAGACATGCTCAAACGGTTCGAGCTTGAAGATGTCAAGCCGGTCAAGTTCCCCATGCCAACAAGATGCAAGCTTGACAGTGATCCCAATGGTAAAGCAGTGGATCAAAAGGTAAATCGCTCCATGATTGGATCCCTCCTTTACCTTTGTGCATCTAGACCAGATATTATGTTGAGTGTAGGGATATGTGCACGGTTTCAATCTGCACCAAAAGAAAGTCATTCTATGGCTGTTAAGCAAATCTTTCGATATTTGGCTCATACCCCAAACTTTGGTCTATGGTATCCCAAAGGAGCAAACTTCAACCTAGTGGGCTATTCTGACTCAGATTGGGCAGGAGATTGTGTGGAGAGGAAGTCAACTTCTGGAGGATGCCAATTCCTTGGTCGCTCACTCGTAAGTTGGTCTTCAAAGAAGCAGAATTGTGTCTCACTATCATCCACCGAAGCTGAGTATGTGGTTGTTGCAAGTTGTTGTGCACAATTGCTATGGATGAGGCAAACTTTAAAGGATTACGGTGTCACTTGTGACAAAGTGCCTCTTCTATGTGACAATCAAAGTGCTATCAATATTTCCATCAACCCAGTGCAACATAGCAAGACCAAGCATATTGATATTCGCCATCACTTCATTCGTGAACATATAAAGCTTGGTGATATTGAGGTTCACTTCATCCACACTGAAGAGCAACTTGCACATATTTTCACTAAGCCCCTAGATGAAGCAAGGTTCCGGGAGTTAAGGCATGAGCTAAATATCATTAATTCAAGTAATGTGGATTGAATCTAGGCACTTTGCAGCTCACTATGCATTCGATCTTGTTCTAGATGTAGGCATGGACATAGGGGGAGTGTTGTTCTCTCAATGAACTTTTCCTCCCCCCATTATGCATAAATTGATCAAGTCTTTCACTTAAGCCATTACCAAATGGAACTTGTGCTTCAAATACGAGCATTGGTCATGAACCCAAGGATAATTCTTCGCGGTGTCATACCTTCGTATCAAACATAGGTGGCCTCGGCCACCGCCCCCACCTTTCTCTCATATGGAAGAAAGGATACAAAATGACGAGTCGGTATATCTTTGGTGCTATCTTCTTATTACTCTGACTTGCCGTTTGCCCACGTCTTTATCATGCAATCCTATGTCTCGTTGTGTCATTTTTGCGGTAGTACCGCCAGGGGTAGCGGTACTACCGCCAGGACCCCAGCGGTACTACCGCCAGGGGTAGTGGTACTACCGCCAGGACCCCGGCCTACCACGACCTGACTAGGGCTTTTTAGGGCTGTCTCAAGGGGGGCGGTACTACCGCCAGGGGGAGCGGTACTACCGCGAAGACCCCAGCGGTACTACCGTTGCAGGCAGCGGTACTACCGCCAGGACCCCAGCGGTACTACCGCTGGCCCGTACCCCTTGGACTATATAAAGGAGGGGGAGCTTGTTTTTCCTGCCCTCTTTCTTCTTCCACGTGGCTCTCCCTTCCCCAACCCCGAACTCCCCCGATTTGGATCTCTTTCTGTGGAGCCCCTTCTCTCCGTTGAGTTGGAGGGTTTGCTCCACTCCTCCTTCCTACACCAAGTGCCATGGACTCCGGTAAAGCTCCTCCCTTTATTCTCTTGATTGGTATTTTCTTGTTCTAGGGGTAGGAGCATTGGTTTTTTGGATCCATGACCATGGTTTTGTGCTTCGTTCTTGGATGGAACGAAGGAGATATTCTAGGGGAGTGTAGGTCCTATGATTCATTGCGTTTATATTGACATGCTCAAGGTTCTTCATGCTTTAGATCAAGCACTTTGTCTCTTATTTTGTATTAGATCTAAAACTTGGATCCTCTTGACTAGGCATGTCTTTATCTAGATGATTCTTGAGATCCTCATGTGTTTAGGGCTATGGTGGTTTTTGTAGTGATTATATGCAGTACCCATGGCCCTCGTAAATCCAATCTAGCCGTTCCTATGTGTCTTTTTTCTATTCAGATCTGAAAGTCAACCCCCTAGCGGTACTACCGCCAGGGGTAGCGGTACTACCTCTAGGACCCCAGCGGTACTACCTCCAGGGGTAGCGGTGCTACCACCAGGAGGATATTTTTCTTCTTTTCATTTTCTTGGCAATGTGAGTTTACTTTTACGCCTCCTTTTGTTCGTTGCCTTGACTCCTCCTGTCGCTCTTTTTCGGTGTGTGTCTTGTGTGTCACAGGTGGTGCTCGCCGCTCGAATCCCCCATGGGACACCCAGCCGAAGCAGTATCGCACTCAAGATGCTCCAGAGGGCTCCGCCACTTTCGGTCTGCAACCCAAAAAGAAGTCTTTAAAGAAGACAGCTCACAAGGACAAGGGGGTCAACGTTCGCACTATGCCCCCTAAGGATTTTCTGCGGTTCCGCACAAAAATAACTATCTAGAAGAGAAGGCTCGCATCAAGGATATCGAGCATGTTTGGTCACAGGATCACTGCAGGATCTATCGCGACATCATCAAGCACTTCAAGAAGATGTTTGTTCCAGTTCAGTGGATTGACTTGGCTCACCTTCAGCGGAACCCAGATTACTTTGGTGAGGCTCTCTCTTTGATTGACAAGCTTGGCATTAAGGAGATCATCACCTTCAAGCGCGACTTTGATCCAGATGTTGTCGCCCAATTCTATGTCACTGTTCACTTCTCGCCTGATGAAGAGTGCACCATGACTTGGATGACTGGTACTCAAAAGATGACAGGTTCCTGGTCAGAATTCATGAAGCTTCTCAAGGTCGACTTTCAGGGAGCTGACAATCCTCTTGGGTCGCGTCCTCATGCTCCAGCTTCATCTACTAGGGCCCCCGCCAAGGACAGGTTGCATCAACTTTATGTGAAGAAAGGTGTGCTCCCCAAGCATCTGGATATCATGCATCGGATCTTCCGCAACACTCTCTTTCCTCGCATTGGCAACTTTGACGAGGTGCATGGTTATCTAGCTGAGATGCTTCTGCTTTGTGAGGAGGCTATGACTAAGGAATCTGCCCCTCTCAATATTTCTGACGTGATGTTCAATGAGCTCTGGAACTGCATCATGAACCACAAGGTTCCCATCTACGAGCCCTACTTGTTTTCCTATATTCGCCAGAGGTGGCACGACGTCTATTTGATTGAGGAGTTCCACCTTCAGGCCGATTACTTTGTGCACGATCCTATCAGGCTCCGCATCAAGGACAAATGGGCCAACCCATCCACTTCGTCTCAGCACATGGACACTGACACAGAGACTGCTGCTGAAAGAAGCCCCGCTTCTCAGTCCCACTCTTCTGCTATGCCATCTTGGGCAGTGAAACTGAAGGATAAAATGAAGACTCTCTTGTGTATGCAGGCCAAGGGACAGTATTAGACTCATGTGGCCCAGAAGGAGAATCGTCAGAGGCACAAGCCTGTCCTGAGGACACTTGATTTTGATATCTCCAGCGGCTCAGAGGACGACATCACTCTAGAGTCTGCTTGGATGCGGGCTCAAGGTTATCAGTGGTCTGGTGCAGAGGAGGAGGCGTCTGAGGAGGACAATGAGGAGGAGCAGGACGATCCGGATGCCACGGACGAGTCTAGGGCTGATGAGGATGAGGAGTGACCACCTGTGTCATTAGGTGTGCCCCTTTTTGGTGTCTTGTGCCAAAGGGGGAGAGAGTCTAGGAGCTGGATTTGAGATTTGAGCTTTGCTTATCTTATCATGTTTGCTTTGAACTTGGTTTGCTTTTATTTGCTATCTTTGCTTTGTGTGATGTGAGATTTGAACTAGTGTGAGATTAATTTCTATCATATGCTGTGAGTCATATGCTCCTTATTTTCTATACCACTATCTTTATGTTCACATGCTATTCACTGTGCAAATCTGGTATTGTCATCAATCCACCAAAAAAGGGGAGATTGTTAGGGCATAGTTTATGCCTAAGTAATATTGGTGATTGATGACAGTACCGCAAAGGACTAATCGTGTGTGTTAAGATTTCAGATAACACATGGCAACGGCACAAGACGACTCGCCCCCTCTTTCCATGGAACAGAAGCATGGTGTACTCTATGATTCTCCTTCTTTGAGTCATAGGAACGTCGTACTATTAAGAGGGGGCCCGTAGTGGAAAGGTTTGGGTGGAATCAATTTTGCACACACACACTTTATCTCCTTTCCCCTTACCTGCAACTTTGGAGTGCCTCCCGCCTCTGTTTTTATCTTATCTAAGCAAAAGGTCTCTCAGCGATAGTACCGTTGTGCCTAGCGGTAGTACCGCTAGTGCTGGCGGTAGTACCGTTGTGATGGCGGTAGTACCGCCCCTGGTCAGCGGTAGTACCGCTCCAGGAGCTTAGTACCGCCTTCCTAGTGGTTGTACTTCGTCGGACCTTTTTGCGAAGACTTTCTTGGCGGTGGTTGGCCCGGTAGTGCTTCTGCACTACCATGGGCCCAGCGGTAGTACCGCTGGAGTGCTAGCGGTAGTATCGCTAGGCTCGGGCTGTGAGTGGGAAAATGGTTGGATTTTCCCGCCCCCCCCCCCACTATATAAGGGGTTCTTCTTGCTGTAGAACCCTACCTTTTGACCCTCCCAAGCTCCATTGTTGCTCCCTAAGCTCAAAAGTGCCCGATCTCTCTCCCTAGCCAATCAAACTTGTTGATTCTTTAGGGATTGGTTGAGAAGGCCTAGATCTACACTTCCACCAAGAGAAAAGTTGATTCCCCCACCAATCCCTTGCAGATCTTGTTACTCTTGGGTGTTTCAGCATCCTAGACGGTTGAGGTCACCTCGGAGCCACATTCCATTATGGTGAAGCTTCGTGGTCTTGTTGGGAGCCTCCAAGCTTTGTGTGGAGTTTGTCCCAACCTTGTTTGTAAAGGTTCGGTCGCCGCCTTCAAGGGCACCTATAGTGGAATCACGGTACCTTGCGTCGTGTGAGGGCGTGAGGAGAATACGGTGGCCCTAGTGGCTTATTGGGGAGCATTGTGCCTCCACACCGCTCCAACGGAGACGTACTTCCTGTCAAAGGGAAGGAACTTCGGTAACACATCCTCGTCTTCATTGGTTCCACTTGTGGTTATCTCTAACCTTTACTTCATGTATGCTTATGTTGTTGTTTATCTCTTACTTGTCTTAGTTGTTCTTGTTGTTAGCTTCATATAGGTTCACCTCGTTGTTGCTATTTTAGTGAACCCGTATGTTGCTTACCCTAACTTGCTAAGATTAATTAAAAAGTGGTCGTTTCCTATTCACCCCCCCCCCCCCTAGTCAACCATATCGATCCTTTCATTTGGATCTGGTCATTTTTTCAGACTCACAAGCACCGCAGAGGTAATCCTTGAGGAATTTGACTGATTCGATGCATATGACATGCTTGTTCTTCACAGCATGTGCAAATTCCTCATGCATGCATGACCAAGTCTTCGATGCCATAGCCGGCCTTCTGGGGTTTTTGCTAGTAATCATGTGGCTAGTTGAGGACCTTTGGAAAAATTAACAATGTACAAATCTCCTCTCCTAAAGCCTTCGAAGACTTTGGATCTCTCAGATTCCATGATGACTACACGTCTGTATTTTTCAAAGATAACAACCATATCAAGATGAGAAAGCATTGAGACTGACATGAGGTTAAACCCAAGGGATTCGACAAGCGTGAATTTGTCCATGTGCGTGTCCTTGGAAATAGCCACTTTGCCAAGTCCCAATACCGTGCTTTTACCTTTGTCAGCATAGGTGATTTGCTTCAGTGGTGATGGAGTCAGTGGCATATTCATCAGCAAGCTTTTATCACCAGTCATGTGGTTTGTGCAACCACTGTCAAGAACCCACTCAGTATTCTTGGGTTTGTCATCCTGCAAATGAATTAGTACAACTTACTATCTCATATGCTTCAGACTTGAAGAATATGATTTCAATTTCATCACATAGGAATTTCATCATAAACAGTAAATTTCAGGACGTGTGAAATGTTATCATTTCATCAGTTTTAGTTTGCGTCCAACCAAGCATTTTCCTTAGGTCTCCAGCAAATTCTTCAGATGATGATTTTCATTTGGAGACCTGACTTGCAGAAGTGATTAGTTCAATTTCTTCACCACCCACATCTGAAGGGGTGGCAAAGAGTTCATCATCGTGTGAGCACCGTATGAGAAAGGGGGCATTGAAGCTAATGCACTTCTTTTCACAGTAGGTAGAGTACTCAAATGAATAGGCAGAGAAGTTCTTTGAGGATTTATGAACATAATGATCTAAGGAATAATGCTCATATTCATATCCCTTGTAATTTCCCTGCATATCAGAAGCATTAGCACGAGTACGAGTATAGTGTTGACCATTTGAGGATTTTGATCCTCTTGAAGACTTTGATCCACCTGAGGAATTTGATCTGGGGTTCAGGTTCTTTGCAAGTGGTGTCATGAGGACATTCACCTTAAGATTTTCCAAGCAACTTTTGGGGACCCAGATTTTCCTCACGGGTGGTCCATTCCTGCAGTTAGTTCCAATATATCGAGCAAATACTTCACTAGATTGATTTTTGAACAGTTTATAGTTGGAGTCACATGACTCATCTAAGGAATAGGATAATTCACATGCAAATCTTGTTAGAGAGGATGGATCGACGGGAGGACCTTTAGCAGCAACCCACGAGGTTTTGGGATACTGCTCAGGTTTCCAATATAATCCATCAGCATTCAATTTCCTCTCAAAGGCAATTCCTTCTTTCCTCGGGTTCATGTTCAAGATCTTCTTTTCAGCACATCGAAAAGGGTTTGATTCCCTTTGAGACTTTTGTATATGCATGTCACATACAATTCCTTCAGCCCTTCATTTTTGTCAGTAGCATTTGTGGTTTCCTCAAGTGAAGAATTTGATACCACGGGAGCAGTTGAAGAATTTGTAGCGATAGAAGCATTTCTTGATTCTGGTGAACAGTTAGCAGTTTCACGTTCAATGCATTTGAGACATGGTGGAGTAAATTCAACCTGAGCGTCACTGATCTGTTGAGTAAGTAATGAATCGTTTTCCATTTGAAGATCATCATGATACATCTTCAACTTCTCAATATCAAGTTTCCTTTGAAGAAATTCATAGGAAAGTTTCTCATGATCAGCCAAGAGTGTGCCATAACAATTTTGAAGACTATCAAATCTAGACTGAAGATTTTTCACATCTTCAGTGAGGACTTGAGTGCGATTCATTTCATCATTCAACAGATCATCGCTTGTGTCTAGCAGTTTTTGAAGCTTTTCAATGGCACTTTGTTGTTTAGTTGCATTGTTGGCAAGTTTACTGTAACTGGGTTTTTTATAATCATCAGGTTCACAGTCACTTGAGTCAGAGGAAGTATCATCTGGTACCTTTGAACCTTTTGCCATGAAGTAATAGGTTGGAGCGAAGTCAGCAGCATAGTCATCTATGTAGATAGCATTGTCATTTTCTTCAAGGTTGAAGATTGACTTGTTGACGAATGTGGTAGCCAGTGCAAGACTTGCCACACCATACTTTGAATCTTCTTCAGATCCTTCCTCTTCATCACATTCCTCATATTCTTCTTCATAATCCATTTCCTTGCCAATGAGTGCCCGAGCCTTTCTGAAACCGGTCTTCTTGTGCGATGAGGACTTTGAGGATGAAGATTTTGAAGATTTCTTATTTTTCTTCGAGTCATCAGAACTTTCATCCTTGTATTTCTTCTTCTTTGATTCTTTCACCCAGCGAGGACTTTGGACAACCTATCCCAGATAAGCTTAGCTGTGCCCAAAGCACTCACTCTGCCATACCGACCTTTACTCAGATGGACATAGATGCTATTCTTCGCTTGAGAATCAAGTTGCTTGAATTTCTTCACATCAGCGGCAGAGATAGTAGCAGTGATGGAGAGAATACCATGTTCCACAATGTACCAGAGATCATTGTCAATAGCCTGAAGGTGCATCTGCATCTTGGTTTTCCAGAAGGGAAAGTCATTTCCTTCGAAGGTAGGACATCCTGCAGTAACCTTGATCATACCTGCAGTCGACATAACAAAAACTCCAGGTGGTTAAACCAAAATCACACAATACAAGGGAGTACCTTGCTCTGATACCAATTGAAAGTGTGTTATATCGACTAGTGGGGGGTGAATAGGCGATTTTTAGAATTTCATCGCTCAGGAAATTCCTATGAGGAAATTCCTCAATGATGAATTAAGTGCAGCGGAAATAGCACAGGATCAGAAGTGCAAAAACTACTACATCAGATTACTTGGTGAAGATTATGTGAATCGGTTTGCACAGAACGCAGGTACAGAGAACGCACGTGAAGATTAACTTGAGTGAAGAATTTGAGGTTGAGGAAATTCAGAGAAAGTCTTTAGACAAATTCTTCAAACAGCACAGATGAAAGTCTTCAACATGCAGTTTTGAGGAAATGAAAGAGTTGAAGAAATAGAACTCGTATCACGATGAAGACAGTTGTTGATGACCCAGTTCCAACTGTTGTGATAGTTGTATGTCTGGTTTGGAGCGGCTTGGTATTGAAACCAAAGGACAAACAATCCCGGGACACACAGTCCCTACCGTATTCTCCTTGAGCTAAGGACACACAGTCCTCGCCCAACACTCGTGGTAAGTTTTTAGGACAGACTTCCGAACCCTCACAAACTCGGTCACCCGGCGATCCACAATTGACTGTTTTAGGGGTAAGACATACATTTTTAGGGGTCGATATTCATCGGATAACTCAAACTCCTCATCGACTTATAGATCCTGTGTAAACTTACAAACACATTAGTCTCTTAACCTATAAGTCTTCAAACCACCAAAATCACTAAGGGCACTAGATGCACTTACACTTCCAGGAAGACCACTAAAGATATACCTGCAGCTGCTAAGAGCAAAGGCCCTGCATCGAGTGCCCATGCTGCAGAAGAAGAAGGAGATGAGAATGCTCCAGTTCTCAGGAAGCTTAGACCACACCTTCCACTCCACAATGATGCTCATCCTGTAGCAGAATACATGAAGAAGAGGAACGATGTCGGATTAAGAAAGCGGAGAGTTGCTGATCCATATGCTGTCAGAATAAGAACTTTTGTTGATCCAAGGTTTCACACCAAGGAACAACAAGATTTTTATGAGACTGTCTTGTATGGCAAGAGTCCTGCTATCAGTGATACGAGGTATGTCGACTAGGGATACATCAAGGAGAATGATAATTTCTTTCCACATGTTCAAGAGAACTTCAGGCTAGTTGACATAGAAGATTTTGTTGGGAAGGAGATGACCCCATGGAATGACGAGATGATCATGCAATTCTATGCAACAGTTCATTTATATGATGACTCTTTAGTTTGGATGACCGATGGACACAGGTACGATGCTACAATTGCTAAATGGGCTGCTATCATTGGTGTTCCCAAGCAGGAAGAAGCAGATGTAGATGTGTATGCAGATGCTAAGCAGAATCACAACCCCATGGCCAACATGTACAAGACCATTTCACATCAGTACTTGGCTAGTCACAAGTTTGGCTCAGTATATTTTCTGCAAGCTAGTATTCCCACGACAAACACTATATTGCGATACACTCTCATTCCTAAGTGAGGAGATGAGAAGATGATCAGAGGATATTCAATCAACCTGCTGCACCTACTTGATACCCATACCAGATTTAGTGTGATGGACTTGATAGTTGAGACTATTCGAAGGACTGATGTGGATCAAAAGAGATCCTGTGGATATGCACCTTATATTCACATGCTCATTAATGCCAAGCTAGGCAAGCATGCATATCAAATTGATCATCCCCTTCTACCTCTTCTGCCAGAATTTGAAGATAATGAGGTTGTGATGGATGACAATAATCCCAACTCAGCTGCAGCAAGAATGGCAACACGGGCTGAAGCTGCTAGAAACAGGCCACTTCAGTTCCACAGCTCAGAACTCAAGCTGAGCAAATGGCATTTCTAGTAAGCATTGTCCAAGGCATGGAGAAGAACATTCAGGAGATCATGCAAAATCAGAAGAGCCTTGAGACAGTTGTGGAGACAAAATTCCACAACATGGATATGAAGGTAACTAAGTTGACCACCATTGTCAGATAGCTTCAACATGAAGTTGACTCTGTGGAGATTCCATGCTCACAGGATGAAGATGAAGCTGATGATGACGAGGATGAGTCTCCTCCTCCCACTACTACACAGTTCAACACCAGGCCCCGGTTAGTTGTTGTTCCTGCTCCGGAGACAAGACATACATCTTCAGCACAAGCTTCAGCACCTTCAGCACCAGCTCCAGCTCAAGCTCCTTCAGTATCAACTCCTCCAACTCCAGGGATGTCAGCAGAAGTCTTCGCAGACGTTGTTCTATCGACTCCATCATCAGCTGCCCAGAGAGACGAGTAGTCCTATACTTTGGAAGTTTTTGGTAACTTGATGCCAAAGAGGGAGAAATGTATAGATCATAGACCTGTGTGAGATAGAGCTTTTGACTTTGTTTTCTCTCGTTTGGTTTTAAAAACTTTCTTTGTTGGATGACTTTATCCTATCTGTGTGTGATCATATGATTTATCCTGTGTGAGGCTACGATATTATGTTTTACCTATCCATGTGATGATCATTCACTTATCTTGTTGGTTTCATGTGCATTGCTATTATTTTTACGCACAACCAAGATGTATGTGACATGGAAGAGTAACCCATGATCCTAATCGATTGTGCATTTGCATTCAAATGCAAATTCTAAACAATGCACAAATTTAGGGGGAGCTCTTGCTTTTCACATACTTCTCAAAGCGTCAATGCTAATCATCAATTATATCTTTTGTCGAAGCTTTGATTTATATGTTGTCATCAATTACAAAAAAGGGGGAGATTTAAAGCACAATTGATCCCTAGGGTGGTTTTGATAATTGATCACAACATATGCATCATTGGACTAATGTGTTTTCCAAGTATATTTCAGAAAAGTTCAAAAGATGCTATGGCTTAAGGTTTATGTGGAGATGCCTCTACATGCAAGAAAGGAATAATATTGGCTCAAGCTTCAAGCTAGAAGACTCTTCATTTTATATTTGTGACAAATCACTTTTGAGTCCATAGGAAAGCCAATACTATTAAAAGGGGTGAGGTAGTAAAATGAACTGGTGCTCAAATGCTCAAAGTTAACCACCAAAACACTCGTTCATTTTTCCCACATATCCATTCTGTCAAGTTCCACATACACAAATTCGGTGTAACCAACATTGCCACATCGGACCCACGGAGTTTGAACCTAAGACAGAATCCTAGCCATTCCCACCAAATCGGTGCAACCGAAACTACATCGGTGCTACCGAGTTCAGTGTGACCAACATTTTGTTGACAAGATACACAAAATCGGAATTTCCGAGTTTGGGTATCGGTGCCACCAAGTTTGGCCATCTAACCTTTAGTCACCTTTTCGGTGCCACCCAGTTCTATATATCGGTCTCACCGAGATTCAAAAGTTCGCCACTTTAGTGCTAATCGGTACCACCGAGTTGTCCACTTCGGTGTCACTGAGTTTGCTCTTTTGTGTGTAACCGTTGGATTTTGGCTGATGCCTATATATACCCTTCACTCACCTCTCATTTGTGGAAGAACTAATCAGAACACAACCTTCATTTCCAGATCCATTTTCTGAGAGAGAACCACCTACTCATGTGTTGAGACCAAAATATTCCAATCCAATCATTTGAAACTTGATCTCTAGCCTCCCCAAACTGCTTTCCACCAAATCAACCTCTCCTACCCATGCATATTCTGTGAGAGAGACATTTGTGTTGAGGATATTACCTTTAGAAGCACAAGAGCAAGGAATTCATTGATCTACCCCATCTATTACCTTTTGGAGGGTGGTGCCTCCTAGATTGGTTAGGTGCCGCTTGGGAGCCTCCTACTTCGTGTTGTGGAGTTGAACCAAGATGTTTGTAAGGGCAAGGAGATCGCCTACTTTGTGAAGATCTACCATGAGTAAGGCTAGTCCTCTGTGGATGGAAGCCATGGTGGGATAGACAGGGCCGCTTCTTTGTGGACCCTCCGTGGGTGGAGCCCTCCGTGGACTCTCGCAGTCGTTACTCTCTATGGGTTGAAGTCTCCACTAACATGGACGTACGGTAGAGCCACCTATCGGAACCATGCCAAAAATTGTTGTGTCAACCTTATGTGTTTGACCTCCCTTCCTTACTCCTCTATTTACACTTGCATGTTTACTTTTTGCTGCTATACTATTAGAACTGCATGTGTAGGGTGTATTTGACTTGTCATAACTGCCGTAGTTGCCTCTCAAGTAAAATTGGGAAAAGGCAAAAAAAAATCTTGTCAAGTAGTCTAATCACCCCCCCCCCTCTAGACATACTTTCGATCCTACACCCCTTTGCTATGGTTCTATGAGGACTATGGGTCCACCAAGAGCATCATCGACGACTGCGTGCACAGTGGTTTAGATAGGTTCGGGAAGCTCGAGAGTGTAAAACCCTACGTCTTGTGTCTTAGTGGATCATGTGGGTGTTCACAGTACATGTGCGCTCGCCCGGCAAGGATCCTCAAGGGTAATAGCTACACGTGTAGAATGAACGGAGTGTCGACCTTTGTAAAGGTAGCTCTGGACATACTTTTACGATACGAGAGGTTACCACATTGGCTAAAACACTATTTTTGTGGGAGAATATTCCACACGATAGCTGCCAAAACTGGTGACAGAAGCTATAGTGGAAAATAGCTAACTTTGTAGAACACAGAAAGACACATTAAATGCGCCATGAGCTGGCGCGCTGGCGATGTTCCCCAGCAAGGATTGACTTTCCTTCTGTTCTATTCGTTCATCTACCTCTTATTTACTTGACATGCCACAGGATAGGTGTCATTAAAGATGTTGCATGTCTCTCACTATTGCGAGAGGCCTTTGACTAGGTACACCTAACAACCCATCTGCTCGACACCTCACTTATGTTGACAATCAGCCTGGTGAAATGGAGCAGGCGGAGATGCGGAGGGCTCCTGCCGGGTGCGATGGATGTCAGGTCTTCATCCTCCCGCCAAGGTGGCTTGTCGAGGCCTTGTTTCTAGTCTTCGCTTGTTGTTGCATGAAGGTTAATGTTGTCCAGAAGGGTCTTGCCTGCCTAGAGGTTGCGGCTGCCTTTGTACAAGTCTTGGTACTAATGCCCCCATATTTTAGCACACCGACAGTAGCCCCCAGGCCTGGGCCACACTTGCATCCATGACGTCGTTGGGCTAGGACCAAAAACAGTGGACAAGCACACATGACAGCAATTCCGTGTGGTTATGATGATTTTTACTGCTTTCCCACGATGTGCATTAACTGTGGGTTGTGGGAGTGAAGGAGCAAGGCGGTTGTTTCGAGGAATCACGCCCGAGAAGTTGCATGTCGTTGGAGGAGAGTGGCGGTCGTCCAAGCCCGCACGCTTGGCAGCAAACGGTCGCTTCAGACAGTGATCGGACAGCCCCTCGGTCCCTTAGAAGGAAGGGAGGAAAACGGCAGGCGACACCCATCCACTTCTCACCACTATGCACTGCCTTCTCCTCTTTTATCTTCTGCCTTTCATCGGACTTCCGATGAGGCGTGTCGCATACAAGGTCTTGTATTTGCTCGGAGGGGCGGTTTCTAGTGCTGAGTGGGCCAGCATGCACCCACCTTGAGTTACAAAGATCTAGCCCCCTTCCCTCCCTCGCCCTATAAAGAGGTTGGTCGATGGAGGGGTGTTTCTCATTCGCATCCCCCTTGCCAATACATTGAACAACGTCTTCTTCTTTTTCTCGCCATCTTCTTCACCTGTCGTTCTTGGGATGGCGAGGGTTCATGGTCGCACTCGTGGGTCTTGTGTCTCTGCGAGGGAAATCCCTAGAGCCCAATGTGAGTTGTGGTGATGGCAGCAGGGGTAGGCTCTAGTTCCCGTGAAAGGACGACATCCAGGGGTCGAGGAAAAGGACCTCTGGCGAACCGCTGCGATCGCAGTGGAGCGTCTCTCCCTCAACCTTCTACAGGGATCCATGTGGGGAGGAAGTTCACAAGTTCATCGTGGCACTGCCCCATCGGCACCAAAGCTGGCTGCGCCTTCCTGACCCCTTCGCACATGCTATGGTAGGCATCCGACCATAAGAACTATGGCTCCGGGCGGATGGCTGCTGCAACGGGCCCATCTGGATGGCCATCGCCCTCACCCCTAGGAGTGCTATGTTCCTCATGCAAGGGAGGAAGTTGTTCGCCTACTCCCGGGGCCTCGGCCCTAGGCACCTTCTGTTGGAGAACGCGGTACAGGAAACAAAAAATTCCCTACGCGCACGCAATACCTATCATGGTGATGTCCATCTACGAGAGGGGATTTCCGATCTATGTACCCTTGTAGATCGCACAACAGGAAGCGTTAAGAAACGCAGTTCATGTAGTGGAACATCCTCACGTCCCTCGATCCGCCCCGTGAATCGTCCCACGAACCGTCCCGCGACCCGTCCCACGATCCGCTCCGATCTAGTGCCGAACGGACGGCACCTCCGCGTTCAGCACACGTACAACTCGAGAATGGTCTCGGCCTTCTTGATCCAGCAAGAGAGACGGAGACGTAGATGAGTTCTCCGGCAGCGTGACGGTGCTCCGGAGGTTGGTGGTGATCTATCTCAGCACGGCTCCACCCGAGCTCCGCAGAAATACGATCTAGAGGAAAAACCGTGGAGGTATGTGGTCGGGCTGCCGTGGCAAAGTTGTCTCAAATCAGCCCTAGTGCCTCAGCATATATAGGAGGGAGGGGGAGGGCCTTGCCTTGAGGCTCAAGAGAGCCCCAAGGGGTCGGCCGAACTAGGGGTGGAGGAGTCCACCTCCAATCCTAGTCCAACTAGGATTGGAAGGTGGAGTCCTTCCCTTCCTTGCCACTTCCCCTTTTTTTCCTTTTTCCTTTGATTTTTTGTCTCCTGTTCATAGGGCCTCTTGGACTGTCCCACCAGCCCACTAAGGGCTGGTGCGGCACCCCTAAGGCCTATGGGCTTCCTCGGGTGGGCTGCCCCCCCCCCCCGGTGAACACCCGGAACCCATTCGTCACTCCCGGTACATTCCCGGTAATGCCCGAAAACTTTCCGGTTAACAAATGGGGTCATCCTATATATCAATCTTCGTCTCCGGACCATTCTGGAAACCCTCGTGACGTCCGTTATCTCATACGGGACTCCGAACAACATTCGGTAACCAACCATATAACTCAAATACGCATAAAACATCGCCGGACCTTAAGTGTGCAGACCCTGCGGGTTCGAGAACTATGTAGACATGACCCGAGGGACTCCTCGGTGAATATCCAATAGCGGGATCTATATGCCCATATTGGATCCTACATATTCTACGAAGATATTATCGATTGAACCTTAGTGCCAAGGATTCATATAATCTCGTATGTCATTCCCTTTGTCCTTCGGTATGTTACTTGCCCGAGATTCTATCGTCAGTATCCGCATACCTATTCCAATCTCGTTTACCGGCAAGTCTCTTTACTCGTTCCGTAATACAAGATCCCGTGACTTACGCGAAGTCACATTGCTCGCAAGGCTTGTGTGTTATGTTGTATTACCGAATGGGCCCCGAGATACCTCCCCGTCACACGGAGTGACAAATCCTAGTCTTGATCCATACTAACTCAATGGACACCTTCGGAGATACCTGTAGAGCATATTTATAGTCACCCAGTTACGTTGTGACGTTTGATACACACAAGCCATTCCTCTGGTGCCAGTGAGTTATATGATCTCATGGTCATAGGAATAAATACTTGACACGCAGAAAACAGTAGCAACAAAATGACACGATCAAGATGCTACGTTCATTAGTTTGGGTCTAGTCCATCACATGATTCACTCAATGATGTGATCCAGTTATCAAGCAACAACACCTTGTACATAGTCAGAAGACCTTGACTATCCATGATCAACTGGTTAGCCAACTAGAGGCTTGCTAGGGACATTGTTTTGTCTATGTATCCACACATGTTTCTAAGTCTTCATTCAATACAATTATAGCATGGATAATAAACGATTATATTGATACAGTAATTATAATAATAACTTATTTATCATTGCCTCTAGGGCATAATTCCAACACCTTCTTCAATGCAAGTTCGACGGTGCCGCCACCCTCACCGTGAAGTTCTTCGGGGCGTCATGTGTTCGCCGGGAGTGCTGTGCGGAGAGCTCAAGGGGCAGCGACTTCGACTCCTCGAGTGATAGTGATGATGATGCCAGCGTCTTCGGCATCAAGGAGGATGATTTCGACTAGGCGTCGCTCGATGCGGAGACTAGACCCTGGAGATGGGGCAGTTGACGTGGGAATGAAGCTCCATCCATGAGATTTCGTTTCTGGGTGAATTGGCACATCGTACTTGTAGATGTACTTTTGTGTTTAGACTGTACCCAATGTAACCCTGCGAAGGTCACAAAAGAGGGCATTGGGTGCTACCCTGTTAAGTGTTTTAAATTTTCGTCGTGTCTTGAAAAAAAATTGCTCTTTCCTTCTCTTCCTCTTTTCCTGTCGCAAACCCGCACTCGTGCACCTTTATTCCCTACGCTTCCCGGGAACACTTGCCGATGTGTTGCCGGTAGGATCATATTGTCATCCTTTCCATGATCACTTGGAGTGATTAGCTAAGACACCCAAGCGTGCAACAATTTTGACTAGTAGCCTATGCGTAGCTTGCCGGCGCTCGTCCTCACCACGGGCGTCTTTAGGATCGAGTCCTTAGTACGCCAGTAGTGGCATCACCTCCGGCAAGACCTTTTCGCCGTCCTTGTCGTGGCTGCTTTCTGTGTTTACTAAGCTCAAAACACTTCAGCACACAACAATTTTGACGAAGCCCCTCCGTGTGTAGGTCTTTTCACATGAGTGCTAACTGGGTTGTGGGAAATTTTTGAGAAATTTTTACTTGGCTTTTTTCTGCTCCCTCGCCGCAAGGTGGTTGTTGTCACGTTTGTAGGTATCCTCTGACATCATCCCCTCGGGAGAGTTGCATGCGGAGATTCTTTTCCCTTTTTAAGAAAAAGAAAGAAGAGAAAACAGATGAGGCTAGGAACTTTGGCGGTCCCGTATCCACCTTGGACAAGTGATGAACGACCACAACATTTTATAAAATAATACATAACTTAGATATGTACTTTGACAAAAGGTTGGGGAATACTTACTTTATTTACTACGCAGAGGCTCATCACCTAGCTTTGTGCAAAGGATTACACGCCTGCCGCGAGACTTGTACAGAAGTGGTTGCTGGGGGCCCCAAACAACCACGCCTTATGGGTAGAATTTGCGAAGATGCTCGATATTCCTCGAGTTCTGCACCGAGGTGCCATCTTCGGTCTCCAGGCGTACGGTGTTGGGCCTGGTGACTTGTAATACTCGATAAGGGCCTTCCCACTTTGGTGTGAACTTGTTCGATCCCTTCGTGGACTGAATCCATCGAAGAACAAGGTCGCCTTCCTCAACACTCCTAGCATGCACCATGCGGCTATGATAGCGGCGCAAGGCTTGCTGGTACCGAGTGGCATGTAGTGCGGCTTGGAGACGATATTCCTCGACGAGTGTGGTATCGACTTGCTATTGCCGCTCTTGTTGGTCCTTGTCAAAGGCCTGCACTCGAGGTGACCCGCATGTGAGTATTTTGGGGAGCATAACTTCTGCCTAGTAGACGAGGGAGAAGGGTTTCTTGCCGGTGGCTCGATTTGGTGTCGTTCTGATTGATAAAGAACCACCGGGAGCTCGTCATCCCATTGCTTTTCATGCTTGTGCAGCTTGTCAGAAGTTCTTATCTTGAGGCCCCACAACACTTCAGCGTTTGCCCTCTCTACTTGGACATTGTTCCTTGGGTGAGCAACCGATGAAAAACAAATCTAGACACCAACGTATCGAAAATGTTGCATGAAGGTGTTGCTCGTGAACTGTGTGTTGTTGTCAGTGATGACCTGATACGTCTTCAACATATCTATAATTTTTTTATTGTTCCATGTTGTTATATTATCATTCTTGGTTGTTTTATGATCATTTTATAGCAACTTTATATCATTTTTGGGGACTAACCTATTGACATAGTGCCTAGCGCGAGTTGTTGTTTTTTGCTTTTTTTATCACAGAAAAACAATATCAGATGAAGTCCAAATGCCATAAAACTTTTTCGAGATCTTTTTGGACTAGAATGAAACTTGGGAACAAACAATGAGCAGCACACGAGTCCGAGGGAGGCCACTAGACACCAGGGCGTGCCCAAGGCCCCTGGCGCGGCCTGGTATCTAGTTGGGCCCTCGATCACCTCCTTCACTACATCTGAGCTCTATAAATACCCCAATATTTAGAAAACCCTATAGGAGTTGATACGTCCATTTTGCATCATGCTTTCATGTTGATATTTATTGCTTTATGGGCTGTTATATTACTTTGTGGTACCATATTTATGCCTTTTCTCTCTTATTTTGCAAGGTTTATTTGAAGAGGGAGAATTCAGGCAGCTGGAATTCTGGACTTGAAAAGGAGCAAATCTTAGTCCACTATTCTGCACATCTCCAAATGCCCTGAAAAGTTACATGGATTTTTTTGGGATTATATAAAAATACTGGGTGAAAGAATTACCGGAGGGGGGCTACCAGGGCGCCACAAGCCCTGCCACCGCCACCACCCTCCCTCGTGGCGGAGTGGGGGCTTGTGGGCTCCCTGGCGGCCCACTAGCCCCCCTCTTTTGCTATATGAAGGGTTTTGGTCTAGAAAAAATCATACGGGAGCTTTTCGTGGTTTCGCCGCCGCCACGAGGCGGAACTTGGGGAGATCCAATCTAGAGCTCCGGCAGGACGATCCTACCGGGGAAACTTCCCTCCCGGAGGGGGCAATCGTCTCCATCGTCACCACCAACACTCCTCTCGTCGGAGGGGAGGCATCTTCATCAACACCATCTCCTCTCCAATCCCTAGTTCATCTCTTGTAACCAATCTTCGTCTCACGACTCCGATTGGTACTTGTAAGGTTACTAGTAGTGTTGATTACTCTTTGTAGTTGATGCTAGTTGGATTACTTGGTGGAAGAGTTTATGTTCAGATCCTTGATGCTATTCATTACACCTCTGATCATGATTATGATTATGCTTTGTGAGTAGTTACTTTTGTGCCTGAGGACATGGGATAAGTCATGCTGATAATAGTCATGTGAATTTGATATTCGTTCGGTATTTTGATATGTTGTATGTTGTTTTTCCTCTAGTGGTGTTATATGAACGTCGACTACATAACACTTCACCATATTTGGGCCTAGAGGAAGGCATTGGGGAGTAGTAAGTAGATGATGGGTTGCTCGAGTGACAGAAGCTTAAACCCCAGTCTATGTGTTGCTTCGTGAGGGGCTGATTTGGATCCACTAGTTTAATGCTATGGTTAGACGTTGTCTTAATTCTTCTTTTGTAGTTGTGGATGCTTGCGAGAGAGGTTAATCATAATTGGGATGCTTGTCCAAGTAAGGCAGTACCCAAGCGCCGGTCCACCCACATATCAAACTATCAAAGTAACGAACGCGAATCATATGAACATGATGAAACTAGCATGACAGAAATTCCCGTGTGTCATCGGGAGCGTTTTTCCTCCTATAAGACTTTGTTCAGGCTTGTCCCTTGCTACAAAAGGGATTGGGCCACTTGCTTCACCGTTGCTACTACTTGTTACTTGTTACTTTTCGCTTGCTACGTTTCACCTCACTACACCATACCTTGTTACCGCTACTTTCAGTGCTTGCAGTTATTACCTTGCTGAAAACCGTTTATCAGAGCCTTCTGCACCTCGTTGGGTTCGACACTCTTACTTATCTAAAGGACTATGATTGATCCCCTATACTTGTGGGTCATCAGGAGTCGACAAAAAATCGTTTCACCCGCCGCAAGTTCCAGAAGCCACGAAATCCAATCTAGAGCCCGTTCTAGAGAGGAACATGATCACATAGGGAATCACCAGCCTCACTGGTGTTCCCCCGATGATGCGTGAGTAGTTCATATCAGACCTACGGGTCCTTAGGTAGTATCTAGATGGCTTTCTCTCTCGTTTTGTTTCTCAATACAATGGTCTCTTGGAGATCCAGATGATGTAACTCTTTCTTTTGTGGTGTGTTTGTTGGGATCCGATGAATTGTGAGTTTATGATCAGATCTATGAAATCATATTCATTCTTTATTATTATAGCCTCGTATTTCTTCTCCAATATTTGGGTTTTGTCTGGACAACTTGATCTTTTATCTTGCAATGGGAAGAGGTGCTTTGTGATGTGTTCGATCTTGTGGAGCTCAATCTTAGTGACAGAAAAAGACATGACACGCATGTATCATCGGTATCAAGGGTAAAACAATGGGGTCTATCCCTACATGAATAGATCATGTATACATAATGTCATTGTTCTTAAGGCATTACTTCGTTTCTCCGTGAACTCAATACACTAGATGCATGTTGGAACTCAATACACTAGATGCATGCTGGATAATGGTCGATGGGTGGAGTAATAGAAGTACATGCAGGCAAAAGTCGGTCTACTTGTCTTGGACGTAATGCATATATACATGATCATTGTCTTTAATATCATTGTAATTATTTTCTTTTCTATCAATTGCCCAACATTATTTTTTTACCCAGTGTTTACTATTTTCTCGAGAGAAGCCACTAGTGAAACCTACGTCCCCCGGGTCTACTTCGCATCATGTATTTGCAATCTCTACTTTTCTATTCGCATTTCTATTTTATTTGCTCTTTGATTTTCAAAAAACCTAAAAATACCTTGCTGCATTTTACTTGCTATCACTCTTATTTGCATCTATCAATCTATCCTTACTTTACCCACGAGGGATTGACAACCCCTCCACACGTTTGGTTGCGAGGATTTGCTATTTGTGTGCAAGTGGTTCTTACATGGTCATGTGGATCTTCCTACTGGATTGATACCTTGGTTTCATAACTGAGGGAAATACTTGTCGTCGTTATGCTACATCACCCTTTAAGTTTGGAGGGAAACCAACACAATCAGTGAGGAGACAAGATTTCTAGCGCCGTTGCCGGGGAAGATCAAGTAAAGATCTATCAGGTTCCTACACAAAAATCTCATCTCCTTGGAATTACATTATTTTCCATTTGCCTCTCGTTTTCCTCTCCCCCACTTCACAAAAAAATTCCTCTCCGTTTGCCTTCTTTCCGTTTGTCGTCTTCTTGTCGGATCTCTTGCTTGCTTGTGTTTTTGCTGGTCGTAATCATGAGTGACTTTGGTATGGCACAAATAGATGATGGTAGGACTCCTATAATTGGATGTACTGGTAATCTGGATGCTATTTTTTTATTTTTGGACAAGTGAACATTATGGGGAAAGAAGCTATCCAAGAATTCTTTAACTGCGTTGGAACTTTGACTTGTGATAATACACCTATACTAAAAAGAACCAAAACTATTGCGGAAGCTATGTCAGCACAAGTTCTGAAAATTGAGAATAGATTTATCCATACTCATCCTACTTTGCAAAGATTGTTTTATGAACTACATGTTATAAAAGATCCTAAAGCTTGGAGATAGTCACCCTTGTTCTTATGAATGAATTCGATCATATAGTTCGGGAAGCTTGGGAAATCTTTGATTTTTATGGTATGAACCATGAAAAGCCGATAGTAAATGAGATTCACAATAATAGTGATTATGTTTTGACACATTTGCTCGGTAATAATAAAATCTTTGATGATAATCTTAATAAGTAAATTCCTATTTTAGATGTGATCCAAAAAGTTTTGAAAAATGTTAATCATCAATATTCTTGGATTGTTGCTAGTAATCAAAGGGGATGCATAGATGTGCAACATGATAATGCTAAATTTTCTATGGATAATGTGTTTCAAGTTATTTTTGAGAAATCTCCTGAAAAGAACGCATCTACAGAAACTAAAGATGACATTACTTGAATCTATGATATATGCCTAGCTAGGGGTGTAAAACGATAGCGCTTGTTGGTTGGTAACCCAATGAATAAAATTTATTTTTCACTTTTGCTTTCTGTTCTTTAGTGTTTTCACAATTATGCTACTCTTATAATTGTGTTTTTTGTTTTATTTAGTGTTTGTGCCAAGAAAAACGTTTGGGATCATGTGGGGTGTTTGTTGCTTTAATCCTGTTGAAAAACAGAAACTTTTGCGTCAAGTAGAAAAACTCCTAAAAAAATAGGAACGTCAAAAGTGTTAGAATATTTTACACAAGATTTATATACAAATTCCCTACATTTTCCTAATTTTTCAGAATTTTTGGACTTACAGAAGTATGAGTAAAAATTCGGGTCTTTACAGTCTGTTATGTTTTTAACAGATTGTGTTTTCCTTGCTTTATGTGCTTGTTTTTATGATTCTATGATTTGTATTTGGGGCTATAAGCCATGGTAATGTTAGAATACAGTAGGTATAATTCAAAAACAAAATTGGAATAGGTTTTCAACATTACCTAAAGTAAAGTGTGGTTTTCTTATACTAGCGGATCTCACAAAAAAACACTCCCCTAATCACTATTCCCTACTCGAAATAATCGCGATACTATTCTAAAATCTCTCGATTCTCCTTCCCAAACACGCTGTTTTTTAGAAAGTATGCTTGTATTCAAATCATAAAATAATACAAAGTCTCTGACCCATACAAGCATGCCTTAACACACGCATAAGGAATCAGAAAAACATGGAGCACCCTAAAAGAGCGAGTAAAACACAAAGATCTCTGGAGCTTTGTGTCACAATTCCTAAATCTTGTGAAAAAACATTGCAACACAAGAATCTGCAACCACACACAAGCATGTCATCATCTTTAACCATGTCATAAGGTTGATGATGACATGTTATATAAGGCGTGGTTAAAGATGATGACATGCTTGTGTTTGGTTGCTGATTCTCCCTATTTTTTTCCACCGGCGCAGAAAGGACAAGGACACATATGTGCATCCAACATGTCTGCACCATCCTTCGCCATCTATGGCTTTGAGTACTGCTATATGTGCCCCTTCCAGATGGGAGAGAACAAGGATTTTGTTCCGCTGCCGCGGCAGGCTGTTAGCAACTAACTATGAATATCAAGGGATTGACATGGAGGATAGGGGATCGAGTGGGGAATTGCTTTGCTACTCAAATTATTGTAGCTAGTTATAAGCTCTTCCCTTACAAGTTGACGATGCAGCGGTTCAACCAATGGCCAACCTCCATATCACGTGATCTCCTCCCATGCGTCCCCCGATGCGTAGTGTTGTCCCGGCATTCACTTCACCCTCTTGGACTCGATCTCCTCCCGGGTCGGGACATCCTTTGTGTGTACCTTGGCTCAGTGTAACATTCCCCCTTCCTTGGAAACTAGCCTGTCCCCAAGATGGAGCTCGAGGAAAATGTTGCTTTAGTTCATTTAGGTCCCCCCATGCCGCCAATAGGTCTGATTGCTCTGACCACTCGATCAAGCCTTGAGGAATGGCACGCATGCCCTCTTGACAAAATTGACATTGTAGTACACAAATGGGTACATGGAGGAGAGAATTTGAAGGAGGAAGTTCATGTTGTGCCTGCAGCTAGGACCGAGAGTTTTTTCAGTTGAGATACATGTAGCATCAAATGAATACGGCTACCGGGAGGAAGTTGCAAGTGATACGCCGATGGACTAACCCGCTCCACCACTGCAAATGGGCCATAGTACTTGAAAATAAGTTTGTGATGCACACGTGGAGGAACGGAGGATTGAATATTGGGTTTGTAGTTTCATGAACACGAACTCACCTGGCGCAAAAACTCTGTCGGAGCACTTCTTATCAACTTGATTTTTCATGCGGGTGTTCACACGCTCCAAGTTTTGCTGAAGAAGTTTGAGAATCAATGCACGATCTCTAAGCCAGTCATCTAACTCACACACTAGACAAGTATCTGTATCGGCAATCCCAAACTACCATGGAGTGTGGCTATGGAGTATTTTGAAGGGGGCTTGCCTCAGAGAGATGAATGGAGGCTAGTAGTGTACAAGTATTTTGCCAATGATAACCATTGTGCCCATTTGAACGGACATGCGGGAGGGGTAAGACATGGCGGTCAGGTGCGTCGTCGAGTTCGTGTCAGATCCTTCTGGATCCGGTGCCCGGACGCCGTCGGCCAGCAGGGTGGTGGTACTCGTCACTGTTCAGATTGGATCTTCATTGATCCAGATACTCGCGGTGTGCTTCTCTCATGCGGTTTGTTGGCGTTGCCGGTGAGGCCGCGGATGAAGCATGTGGAGGAGATTCAGATAAGGGGAAACCCATTGGTCGGCCCTGGCCGACCGCGCCGATGATTACGCTCATGATTACGCTCGCGGTACTATGGTGTCGTTTATCTCTTGGGAGCATCGTTTGTGGAGCAGCGCTGGATGACAGAGGCAGGAGATGGAGCGGCTTCGTCTGGCCCGAAGATTTGGTGGAACTATCAAGTCATGCCTTGCGGACAGGTGCTACGCTGAGTCATGCCTGGTTGGTAGGTGCTACGCACGACAGTTCTTCCAGAATCTCCGTGTCTGGACGAATGAGCGCAGGGCGGTGGCGCTGTTTGGCACCGTGGTGGCGTCGATCATCTTGCACGGAGCTTTCGATGGATATGTCAAATCATGCCTGGCCGACAAGTGCTATGTTGTGTCATGCCTGGTCGGTAGGTGCTACGCACGACAGATCTTCCAGAATCTTCGCGTCTGGACTAACGAGTCGTGGTGGCGTCGACGGATGGACGGACTGGCAAGGATTCTACAGATCTCTCTCCTGAAGATGGGTCAGCGGCCTGATGATGATGAACGTGTGCATGTGGTGTATACTTTAGGTCTGCTGCACCGGCTATGGGTTCCGATACGTTATGTGGATGTATCGGTGACGACACCGGTTTTAGATATGGGGAGTGAGAGCACTCCACATTATCGAGTTTCGTAGGTGTGAGTGGTGGCTTCGGATGGTTTGATGTATGTTCTTGTTAGACCTATGTTGAATAATTAATAAAAATGGCCGTATGCATCGATTGATGCACAGGCCGGGGGTTTGAACCTCCTTTTCCAAAAAAATGAATGGACATGCATGAGTAAAGCAATGCAGGAAAGCCTCAAGCAACTGAATAACACGTTCTGTCTATCCGTCAGCCTGAGGATAATGAGAGGATCTCATGCAAAGTTTAGTACATGTGAGAGTAGCAATCTGGCACTAAAAAGCACTAGTGAATATACGGTCTCTGTCAGTTATGATGGATTCGAGCATACCATGAAGCTTGTAGATATTATCCATGAAAGTAGTCACCACTATTGACACTTGGAATGGGTGAAGCGAACCAATGAAATGAACATTTTTTGAAGTTCATCCACTACCACAAGGACACAGTTAAAACTCACTGATCGTGGAAGTCCTTCCATGAAATCCATTGTAAGCATTTGTGAATACTTAGATGGTACCGGAAGAGGAGCTAGAAGTCCAGGGTATTTGGCACGGTCAGGTTTTGCTCTCTAACAAGTCACACATTCTTTTGGCGCCCCTCTCTCTCCCTAGATCGTTTTCTCCTCCGTTCGCGGTTTCGGTAGTGCTCGGCGTAGCCGTGCCAGGATAACACTGCCACCACCGCCACCATGCCATCGTATTGCCGAAGAACTCATCTACTACTCCACCCTTGCTCGCTGGATCAAGGAGGCGGAGACGTCATCGAGCCGCACGTGTGATGAACGCAGAGGCGTCGTCCGTTCGGCACTAGATCAAGACGGATCACGATTGGATCGTGATGATGTACGACTACATCAACCGTATTATATACGTTTACGCTTAGCGATCTACAAGGGTATGTAGATACACTCCCCCTCTCGTAGCTATGCATCTCCATGGATAGATCTTGCATGTGTGTAGGAATTTTTTGTTTCCCATGCAACGCTCACCATCGGTGGCATCATGAGTTAGGTCTATGCGTAGATGATATGCACAAGTAGAACACAAAAGTGTTTGTGGGCATTGATGTTTAGATTGCCTACTTCCTTAGTCTTATCTTGATTTGGAGGAATTGTGGAATGAAGTGGCTCAGACCAACCTTGTTGGAAATATGCCCTAGAGGCAATAATAAAATGGTTGTTATCATATTTCCTTGTTCATGATAATCGTCTATTGTTCATGCTATAATTGTATTAACAGGAAACAGTAATACATGTGTGAATAAATATATCACAATGTGTCCCTAGCAAGCCTCTAGTTGGCTAGCTCGTTAGTCAAGAGATGATCATGGTTTCCTGATCATGGGCATTAGATGTCATTGATAATGGGATCACATCATTGGGAGAATGATGTGATGGACAAGACCCAATCCTAAGCATAGCACTAGATCGTATTGTTCTTATGCTAAAGCTTTTCTAATGTCAAGTATCTTTTCCTTCGACCGTGAGATTGTGCAACTCTCGGATACCGTAGGAGTGCTTTGGGTGTATCAAACGTCACAACGTAACTGGGTGACTATAAAGGTGCACTACGGGTACCTCCGAAAGTGTCTGTTGGGTTGGTACGAATCGAGATCGGGATTTGTCACTCCGTGTGACGGAGAGGTATCTCTGGGCCCACTCGGTAGAACATCATCATGAGCTCAATGTGACTAAGGAGTTAGTCACACGATGACGTGCTGCGGAACGAGTAAAGAGACTTATCGGTAACGAGATTGAACAAGGTATAGGTATACCGACGATCGAATCTCGGGCAAGTTCTATACCGACAGACAAAGGGAATTGTATACGGGATTGATTGAATCCTTGACATCGTGGTTCATCCGATGAGATCATCGTGGAGCAAGTGGGAGCCACCATGGGTATCCAGACCCCGCTGATGGTTATTGACCAGAGAGGTGTCTCGGTCATGTTTGCCTGTCTCCCGAACCCGTAGGGTCTACACACTTAAGGTTCGGTGACGCTAGGGTTATAGGGAATTGTTATACGAGGTTACCAAAAGTTGTTCGGAGTCCCGGATGAGACCCCGGACGTCACAAGGAGCTCCGGAATGGTCCGGAGGTAAAGATTGATATATAGGACGGATGGTTTCGGATACAGGAAGTGTTTCGGGCATCACCGGTAACGTACCGGGACCACCGGGACCATCGAAGGTGGCCCCGGGGGTCCACCGAAGGGGGGCAACGACCCCGGGAGGTAAGGTGGGCCAAGTGGGGAAGGGAACCAGCCCCTAGGTGGGCTGGTGTGCCTCCCCACTCAGCCCAATGCGTGGGGGAGAGAAAAGGGGGGCAAACCCTAAGCCAGGTGGGCCTAAGGCCCACGAGCTGGTACGCCACCCCCTCCCCACCCTAGCCGCCGCCCCCTTTCCCATCTGGTGGCCGCCAACCCCTAGGGAGGGAACCCTAGGGTGGCGCAGCCCCTCCCCCTCCTCCTATAAATAGAGAGGGGGTTTGGCCCTTGGGAGACAGACTTCTCCCTCTCCCTCGGTGCAGCCCTGCCCTTCTTTCTCCTCCTCTCTGCCGGTGCTTGGCGAAGCCCTGCCGGGAGACCTCGTCTCTCCATCGACCGTGAGATTGTGCAACTCCCGGATACCGTAGGAGTGCTTTGGGTGTATCAAACGTCACAACATAACTGGGTGACTATAAAGGTGCACTACGGGTACCCCCGAAAGTGTCTGTTGGGTTGGTACGAATCGAGATCGGGATTTGTCACTCCGTGTGACGGAGAGGTATCTCTGGGCCCACTCGGTAGAACATCATCATGAGCTCAATGTGACTAAGGAGTTAGTCACACGATGACATGCTGCGGAACGAGTAAAGAGACTTATCGGTAACGAGATTGAACAAGGTATAGGTATACCGACGATCGAATCTCGGGCAAGTTCTATACCGACAGACAAAGGGAATTGTATACGGGATTGATTGAATCCTTGACATCGTGGTTCATCCGATGAGATCATCATGGAGCAAGTGGGAGCCACCATGGGTATCTAGACCCCGCTGATGGTTATTGACCAGAGAGGTGTCTCGGTCATGTGTGCGTGTCTCCCGAACCCGTAGGGTCTACACACTTAAGGTTCGGTGACGCTAGGGTTATAGGCAATTGTTATACGAGGTTACCGAAAGTTGTTCGGAGTCCCGGATGAGATCCCGGACGTCACGAGGGGCTCCGGAATGGTCCGGAGGTAAAGATTGATATATAGGACGGATGGTTTCGGATACCGGAAGTGTTTCGGGCATCACCGATAACGTACCGGGACCACCGGAGGTGGCCCCGGGGGTTCACCGAAGGGGGGCAACGACCCCGGGAGGTAAGGTGGGCCAAGTGGGGAAGGGAACCAGCCCCTAGGTGGGCTGGTGCGCCTCCCCACTCAGCCCAATGCGTGGGGGAGAAAAAAGGGGGGCAAACCCTAAGCCAGGTGGGCCTAAGGCCCACCAAGTGGTGCGCCACCCCCTCCCCACCCTAGCCGCCGCCCCCTTTCCCATCTGGTGGCCGCCGGCCCCTAGGAGGGAACCCTAGGGGTGGTGCAGCCCCTCCCCCTCCTCCTATAAATAGAGAGGGGTTTTGGCCCTTGGGAGACAGACTTCTCCCTCTCCCTCGGTGCAGCCCTGCCCTTCTTTCTCCTCCTCTGTGCCCGTGCTTGGCGAAGCCCTGTCGGGAGACCTCGTCTCTCCATCGACACCACGCCATCGTGCTGCTGGAGGTCTTCCCCAACCTCTCCCTCCTCCTTGCTGGATCAAGGTGCGGGAGACGTCACCGGGCTGCACGTGTGTTGAACGCGGAGGTGCCGTAGTTCGGCACTAGATCGAAATCACACCGCGATCTGAATCGCCGCGAGTACGACTCCATCAACCGCGTTCTAGCAATGCTTCCGCTTAGCAATCTTCAAAGGTATGAAGATGCTCTTACCCCTCTCTCATTGCTGGTCTCTCCATAGGAAGATCTGAATATGCGTAGGAAAGTTTTAAATTTATGCTACGTAACCCAAAAGTGGCATCCGAGCCAGGTTTTCTATGCGTAGATTCTATGCACGAGTAGAACACAAAAGTTGTGGGCGATGATTTGTCAATTTGCTTGCCGCTACTAGTCTTATTCTTTTCCGGCGGTATTGTGGGATGAAGCGGCCCGGACCGACTTTACACGTACGCTTACGTGAGACTGGTTCCACCGACAGACATGCACACCGTGCATAAAGGTGGCTAGCGGGTGTTTGTCTCTCCTACTCTAGTCGGATTGGATTTGATGAAAAGGGTCCTTATGAAGGGTAAATAGCTTTGGCATATCATTGTTGTGGATGTCACATAGGTAAGAAGGCGTTCTTGCTAGAAACCCAAATCAGCCACGTAAAACTTGCAACAGCAATTAGAGGACGTCTAACTTGTTTTTGCAGGGTTTGACATGTGATGTGATATGGCCAAAGTTGTGATCTTGCATGTATGATGTATGAGATGATCATGTTATTGTAATAGGTTTCACGACTTGCATGTCGATGAGTATGACAACCGGCAGGAGCCATAGGAGTTGTCTTAATTTATTGTATGAGATGCAACGCCATGTGCTTACTACTTTTACTTCATTGCTAACGGTTAGCTATAGTAGTAGTGATAGTAGTAGTTGGCGTGACGACTTCACGGAGACACGATGATGGAGATCATGGTGTCACGCCAGTGACGATGATGATCATGCGATGCCTGAAGATGGAGATCGAAAGAGCAAAGATGATAATGGCCATATCATGTCACTATATGATTGCATTGTGATGTTTATCATGTTTTACATCTTATTGCTTAGAACGACGGTAGCATAATAAGATGATCCCTCTTACAATTTCAAGAACGTATTCCCCTAAGTGTGCACCGTTGCGAAGGTTCGTTGTCTCGAAGCACCACGTGATGATCGGGTGTGATAGATTCTAACGTTCGCATACAACGGGTGTAAGCCAGATTTACACACGCGAAACACCTAGGTTGACTCGACGAGCTTAGCATGTATAGACATGACCTCGAATACAAGAGAACGAAAGGTCGAACATGAGTCATATGGTTGAATACGATCAGCATGAAGTTGCTCACCATGGTGACTAGTCCGTCTCACGTGATGATCGGACACGAGTTAGTCAACATGGATCATGTATCACTTAGATGACTAGAGGGATGTCGATTTAAGTGGGAGTTCATACTTAATTTGATTAAACGAACTTAATTGTCATGAACTTAGTCTAAAAGTTGTCTTTATAAATATTGTAGATGGCCAACGTCAACCTCAATTTCAACGCATTCCTAGAGAAAAACAAGCTGAAAGATGATGGTAGCAACTATGCGGACTAGGTTCGCAACTTGAAGCTTATCCTTGAAGCAGCTAAAAAGGCTTATGTCCTTGATGCGCTGCTAGGTGACCCTCCCGCTCCCGCAACAGCCCAGGACATTCTGAACGTCTGGCAAACGTGGAGTGATGACTACTCTCTGGTTAGGTGAGCCATGTTATACAGTTTAGAAACGGGGCTCCAAAGGCGTTTTGAGCAATACGGGCCATATGAGATGTTCCAGGAGCTGAAGCTAGTTTTTCAAGCTCATGCCCGTGTCGAGAGATATGAAGTCTTCGACAAGTTCTTTAGCTGTAAGATGGAGGAGAACAGTTTTGTCAGTGAGCACATACTCAAAATATCTGGGTTACACGGTCGTCTGACTTCACTTGGAGTCGAACTTCCGGATGATGCTATAATTGACAGAATCCTCCAGTCTCTCCCACCAAGATACAAAGGCTTTGTGCTTAACTACAACATGCAACAGATGGAGAAGACCATTCCCGAGTTGTACTCGATGCTCAAGTGTGCAGAAGTAGAAATCAAGAAAGAGCATCAAGTGTTGATGGTCAACAAGACCACTAGTTTCAAGAAAGGCAAGGGTAAGAAGAACTTCAAGAAAGACGGCAAAGTTGTTGTCGCGCCCGGTAAGCCAGATGCCGGGAAGAAGAAAAAGAATGGACCCAAGCCTGAGACTGAGTGCTTCTATTGCAAAGGAAAAGGTCACTAGAAGCGGAACTGCCCCAAATACTTAGCGGACAAGAAGGCCGACAACGTTAAAGGTATATGTGATATACATGTTATTGATGTGTACCTTACCAGCGCTCGTAGTAGCTCCCGGGTATTTGATACCGGTGATGTTGCTCACATTTGCAACTCAAAGCAGGAACTGCGGAATAAGCGGAGACTGGCCAAGGACGAGGTGACGATGCGCGTCGGGAATGGTTCAAAGGTCGATGTGATCGCCGTCGGCACGCTACCTCTACATCTACCGTCGGGATTAGTTTTAAACCTTAACAATTGTTATTTAGTACCAGCTTTAAGCATGAACATTGTATCATGGTCTTGTTGCGAGACGGCTACTCATTTAAGTCAGAGAATAATGGTTGTTCTATTTATATGAGTGATATGTTTTATGGTCATGCTCCGCTGGTGAATGGTTTATTCTTGATGAATCTCGATCGTGATGTTACACATATTCATAGTGTGAGTACCAAAATATGTAAAGTTGATAATGATAATCCCACATACTTGTGGCACTGCCGCCTTGGTCATATCGGCATTAAGCGCATGAAGAAGCTCCATACTGATGGACTATTAGAGTCTCTTGACTTTGAATCATTTGACACAAGTGAACCGTGCCTCATGGGCAAGATGACTAAGACTCCATTCTCAGGAATAATGGAGAGAGCAACCGACTTATTGGAAATAATACATACTGATGTGTGTGGTCCAATGAACGTTGAAGCTCGCGGTGGTTATCGTTATGTTCTCACTCTCACCGATGATTTGAGTAGGTATGGGTATATCTACTTGATGAAGCACAAATCTGAGACGTTTGAAAAGTTCAAGGAATTTCAGAGTAAGGTTGAGAATCAACGTGACAGAAAAAATAAATGTCTATGATCTGATCGTGGAGGAGAATATTTGAGCCATGAGTTTGGCACACACCTAAGGAAGTGTGGAATTGTTTCACAACTGACGCCGCCTGGCACACCGCAACGCAACGGAGTGTCTGAACGTCGTAATCGCACTTTATTAGATATGGTACGATCTATGATATCTCTTACCGACTTACCGCTATCATTTTGGGGATACGCATTAGAAACTGCAGCATTCACTTTAAATAGGGCACCGTCTAAATCCGTTGAGACGACACCGTATGAACTATGGTTTGGCAAGAAACCTAAGTTGTCGTTTCTTAAAGTTTGGGGCTGCGATGCTTATGTGAAGAAACTTCAACCAGAAAAGCTCGAACCCAAAGCGGAGAAATGCGTATTCATAGGATACCCTAAGGAAACTATTGGGTATACCTTCTATCTTAGATCCGAAGGTAAAACCTTTGTTTCCAAGAACGGATCCTTTCTAGAGAAAGAGTTTCTCTCGAAAGAAGTAAGTGGGAGGAAGGTAGAACTTGATGAGGTAATTACACCCCCTCTCGAACAGGATAGTAGCGCAGCGCGGGAAGTTGTTCCTATGGCGCCTACACCAACTGAAGAGGAAGTTAATGATGATGATCATGAAGCTTCGGATCAAGTTACTACTGAACCGCGAAGGTACACAAGGGCACACTCCGCACCAGAGTGGTACGGCAACCCTGTGATGGAAATCATGTTGTTAGACAACGGTGAACCTTCGAACTATGAAGAAGCGATGGCGGGCCCGGATTCCAACAAATGGCTTGAGGCTATGAAATCCGAGATAGGATCCATGTATGAGAACAAAGTATGGACTTTGGTGGACTTGCCCGATGACCGGCGAGCCATAGAAAATAAATGGATCTTCAAGAAGAAGACTGATGCAAACGGTAATGTAACCGTTTACAAAGCTCGACTTGTCGCAAAGGGTTTTCGACAAATTCAAGGAGTTGACTACGAAGAGACTTTCTCTCCCGTAGAGAAGCTGAAATCAGTTCGAATCATGTTAGCAATTGCCACCTTTTATGATTATGAAATTTGGCAAATGAACGTCAAAACAGCGTTCCTTAACGGGAACCTTAAGGAAGAGTTGTATATGATGCAACCAGAAGGTTTTGTCGACCCTAAGGGTGCTAACAAAGTGTGCAAGCTCCAGCGCTCCATCTATGGGCTCGTCCAAGCATCTCGGAGTTGGAACATTCGCTTTAATGAGGTGATTAAAGTGTTTGGGTTCATACAGGTTTACGGAGAAGCCTGTCTGTACAAGAAAGTGAGTGGGACCTCTGTAGCTTTCCTCATACTGTATGTGGATGACATATTATTGATGAGGAATAATATAGAGATGTTGGAGAGCATAAAGGCCTATTTGAACAAAAGTTTTTCAATGAAGGACCTTGGAGAAGCTACATACATATTAGGCATCAAGATCTATAGAGATAGATCAAGACGCCTCATAGGTCTTTCGCAAAGTACATACCTTAACAAGATATTGAAGAAGTTCAATATGGAAAACTCAAAGAAAGGGTTCTTGCCAGTTTTGCAAGGTGTGAGATTGAGTAAGACTCAGACGTCGACCCGGCAGCAAATAGAGAGAAGATGAGTTCTGTCCCCTACGCTTCAGCCGTGGGCTCTCTAATGTATGCCATGCTGTGTACCAGACCTGATATAAACCTTGCCATAAGTTTGGTAGGGAGGTACCAAAGTGATCCCGGTATGGAACACTGGACAGCGGTCAAGAATAACATGAAAAGGACTAAGGAAGTGTTTCTCGTTTATGGAGGTGACGAAGAGCTCGTCGTAAAGGGTTACATCGACGCTAGCTTCGACACAGATCCGGATAACTCTAAGTCACAGACCGGATACGTATATGTGTTGAATGGTGGGGCAGTGAGCTGGTGCAGCAGCAAGCAAGAAGTCGTGGTAGCATCTACATGTGAAGCGGAGTACATAGCTGCTTCAGAAGCGGCTCATGAAGGAATTTGGATGAAGGAGCGCATCACCGACCTTGGAGTGGTTCCAAGTGCGTCGGGTCCAATGACACTCTTCTGTGATAACACTCGGGCCATTGCCATAGCCAAGGAGCCCAGGTTTCACCGAAAGACGAAGCACATCAAACGCCGCTACAACTCCATCCAGGACCATGTCCAGAGTGGAGTGATAGATATTTGTAAAGTACACACGGATCAGAATATTGCAGACCCGTTGACTAAACCTCTTCCACGAGCAAAACATGATCAACACCACAATGTTATGGGTGTTCGATACATCACAATGTAACTAGATTATTGACTCTAGTGCAAGTGGGAGACTGTTGGAAATATGCCCTAGAGGCAATAATAAAATGGTTGTTATCATATTTCCTTGTTCATGATAATCGTCTATTGTTCATGCTGTAATTGTATTAACAGGAAACAGTAATACATGTGTGAATAAATAGATCACAATGTGTCCCTAGCAAGCCTCTAGTTGGCTAGCTCGTTAGTCAATAGATGATCATGGTTTCCTGATCATGGGCATTAGATGTCATTGATAACGGGATCACATCATTGGGAGAATGATGTGATGGACAAGACCCAATCCTAAGCATAGCACTAGATCGTATTGTTCGTATGCTAAAGCTTTTCTAATGTCAAGTATCTTTTCCTTCGACCGTGAGATTGTGCAACTCCCGGATACCGTAGGAGTGCTTTGGGTGTATCAAACGTCACAACATAACTGGGTGACTATAAAGGTGCACTACGGGTACCCCCGAAAGTGTCTGTTGGGTTGGTACGAATCGAGATCGGGATTTGTCACTCCGTGTGACGGAGAGGTATCTCTGGGCCCACTCGGTAGAACATCATCATGAGCTCAATGTGACTAAGGAGTTAGTCACACGATGACGTGCTGCGGAACGAGTAAAGAGACTTATCGGTAACGAGATTGAACAAGGTATAGGTATACCGACGATCGAATCTCGGGCAAGTTCTATACCGACAGACAAAGGGAATTGTATACGGGATTGATTGAATCCTTGACATCGTGGTTCATCCGATGAGATCATCATGGAGCAAGTGGGAGCCACCATGGGTATCTAGACCCCGCTGATGGTTATTGACCAGAGAGGTGTCTCGGTCATGTGTGCGTGTCTCCCGAACCCGTAGGGTCTACACACTTAAGGTTCGGTGACGCTAGGGTTATAGGCAATTGTTATACGAGGTTACCGAAAGTTGTTCGGAGTCCCGGATGAGATCCCGGACGTCACGAGGGGCTCCGGAATGGTCCGGAGGTAAAGATTGATATATAGGACGGATGGTTTCGGATACCGGAAGTGTTTCGGGCATCACCGGTAACGTACCGGGACCACCGGAGGTGGCCCCGGGGGTTCACCGAAGGGGGGCAACGACCCCGGGAGGTAAGGTGGGCCAAGTGGGGAAGGGAACCAGCCCCTAGGTGGGCTGGTGCGCCTCCCCACTCAGCCCAATGCGTGGGGGAGAGAAAAGGGGGGCAAACCCTAAGCCAGGTGGGCCTAAGGCCCACCAAGTGGTGCGCCACCCCCTCCCCACCCTAGCCGCCGCCCCCTTTCCCATCTGGTGGCCGCCGGCCCCTAGGAGGGAACCCTAGGGGTGGTGCAGCCCCTCCCCCTCCTCCTATAAATAGAGAGGGGTTTTGGCCCTTGGGAGACAGACTTCTCCCTCTCCCTCGGTGCAGCCCTGCCCTTCTTTCTCCTCCTCTCTGCCGGTGCTTGGCGAAGCCCTGCCGGGAGACCTCGTCTCTCCATCGACACCACGCCGTCGTGCTGCTGGAGCTCTTCCCCAACCTCTCCCTCCTCCTTGCTGGATCAAGGTGCGGGAGACGTCACCGGGCTGCACGTGTGTTGAACGCGGGGGTGTCGTAGTTCGGCACTAGATCGGAATCACACCGCGATCTGAATCGCCGCGAGTACGACTCCATCAACCGCGTTCTAGCAACGCTTCCGCTTAGCGATCTTCAAAGGTATGAAGATGCTCTTACCCCTCTCTCGTTGCTGGTCTCTCCATAGGAAGATCTGAATATGCGTAGGAAAATTTTGAATTTATGCTACGTAACCCAACAAACCTTACTTGTCCATGCACAAGAGACCACCGACTGGCATGTAACTTGGTTGCATAAAGGTGGCCGGCGGGTGTCTGTTTCTCCCACTTAGTTGGATCAGATTTGACAAAGGCGGTCCTTGTAGAAGGTTAAATATCAACTTGAATATCATCGTTGTGGCTTTGCGTAGGCAAGAACGGTTCTTGCTAGTTGCCCATAATAGCCACGTAAAACTTACAACAACAAAGT
The DNA here is from genome assembly GCF_904849725.1 of Hordeum vulgare subsp. vulgare. NCBI lineage: Eukaryota > Viridiplantae > Streptophyta > Magnoliopsida > Poales > Poaceae > Hordeum > Hordeum vulgare. The sequence continues at coordinate 291,009,509 of NC_058520.1, read as the reverse complement.
AGAGGACGTCTAACTTGTTTATGCACGGCATGTTGTGATGTGATATGTCCAAAGACGTGATTTGATATATGTGACGTATGAGATGATTATGCTTTGTATAGTCATCGCGACTTTCATGTAGATGAGTACGGAAACCGGTAGGAGCCATAGGGTTGTCTTTAATTTATTTGTTCCATTTGCTTTACTTTATTGCTATCACTTAGCAATAGTTGTAGAAGCAATAGTTGGCATGACAACAACATGACGACACGATGACGGAGACCATGACGATGGGAAATGCACATTACCGAAGAGGCTAGCAAATATGTGGAGGTGAGAGTGTGTATATCCCTGGATTCACATTAGTCATGAAGAACTCACATAATTATTGCAAGATTTTATTATCTCTCTTGAAGAAAAGCACTACTCGCATGTGCCTAGGGAGGAGGTTGGTAGGAGTTAACCATCGCGCGTCCCCGACTCAAAGAACACTAGGATTTCGACGAGGAATAAGTATGCTCTCACATCATCACCATGCCATAAAAATATTTGGATGAATAACAAGTTAACACCACTAATTCACGATACCTATATTAACCAATGATCATGCACTCATGCTTTTTCATATTATCACATTAATCTCATTAACCATGATTTATGTTTTATGTTCTACATGTGGTTTGATTATGCACTCATTGAATACCTATTATTTTTGCACAAACTTGTGGACATGCGCACTCATACCTTTCCAATATTTTTTTTTTCAGCGTGCGTGGTGTCACCCACACACCAGAATGTCCGCCAAATGGACTAGAATGCAAGGCCCCCGTCACTGTAGCTGTCAAAGGAGAAACACTAGTCAACCATAAGTGTTTGTTATACCTGACTAAGCCATTCTGCAAGGAGAATTTATCATCAACTTCAGCGTGGACAACTAGAGAAGTTAACAATTCTTGTGCCTCTTGATCATCTTTTTAAGTCTCAACAACATGTGCAACCAAGTTGGATGTTGAAAAGTGATGGACACTAGTTCACCTTCATGATCAGGGCGACAAGACAATGCATTGGCCACGCGACTCTCAATCCCTATCTTACATCTAATCTTGAACTGCAAACCGAGGAACTTAGTGAACACTTTTTGTTGCCAAGGGGTGTGCAAGCATTGGTCCTCCAAGTGGGCAAGACTGCATTGATCTTTCAATATCAGGAATTCAGAGCGTTGCAAGTACGCGCGCCATTGTTCCACAACAAGCCATATAGCCATATAGTCTTTCTCATAAGTAGAAAATCCATCAGTATGTGGTCCAAGGCCCTTACTAACATAGAACAGTGGACGGCCTTGCTGCGACAAAACAGCTTCGACTCCCGTATCAGTTTCAAGAGTAAACTGGAGCTTAAAATTGGGTGACGCGAGAATAGGAGCAAAAGTAACAAACATTTTGAGCATGTCAAAGGCAGTCTAAGCCTCTTCGGTCCACACAAATGGAAAATTCTTGTGCAACAAGTGGGTAAGAGACTGGCTGATCACTCCATACTGCCTAATAAACTTGCGATAGTATCCTGAGAGCCCCACAAAACCCTTAAGCTCCTGTAGGTTCTATGGTACAGGCCATTCGAGTACATCCAGCACTTTTGAGGGATCATTAGACACACGTTGTTCACTTACAACAAAACCCAAGTATGAGACACTGCATTTTGCAAATTTACATTTCGAAGCCTTCACTTTACAATGATTTTCCTCTAACAACTGCAACACTATTCTGAGGTGAATAATATGATCATGCAATGTGGTACTGAATAACGAGTATATCGTCAAAGAACACAACAACACAATGGTGGAACATAAGAGTGAGTGTCTCATTCATCTCAGACTAAAATGTGGCTGCCCCCGTGTCAGACCAAATGGAACGACATTGAACTCGTAGTGACCATTGTGAGTGTGGAATGTGGTCTTGTACTCCTCCCCTGGGGCTAATATGATTTGATGGTATCTGACACGCAAGTCCAGCTTGGAGAACCATGAAGCTCTAGACAACTAATGAAATAATTCATCGATTACTCGTAAAGGATATTTGGTTTTCAACATCAACATGTTTAGATGGCGATAATCCACACATAGACGCCAACAACCATCTTTCTTACGAACTAGAATAATTGGGGAGGCAAATGGACTAGTACTTGAGGATATAACACGAGATGCAAGCATTTGTTGAACTTGTTTTTCTATTTCAGTCTTCAGCTCAGGTGGATAACGGTACAACCTAATATTCACAGGACGCGCTCCTTCCATGAGTGGTACGCGATGATCACATGAACGGCACGGAAGTAATGCAATAGGGGCCTCAAATAACACAACAAGTCGGTCCGGCAACGGTTAAATGTAAGGAGGAATTTCATCGAGAACAATCACTTTGGTCTCTTGGGTGTCCTAAATTAACTGGAGCTCGACTATCGTGAACTCAAACTCGTTAGGTTGTTCGCCTTGCAAGAAAATTCAATCCCTTTATAATCGAAGGCCAACCACTTTTGTAACCAATTCACACTCATGGCCCCTTGTGCAGACAACCAATACATGCTAATTATCCCATCATAGTGCTGCAGAAACAAAACTTTGAAATCTATAACAAACCGGTGGCCACCAATAGACCAGGCACATTTTGGAATACACTTTGAACAAATAAGTTGGCCACCACTTGCAATCCATACACATTGAGCTTTGGGTAGTTCCTGTATATCTCGCAGTGTAGCTGCTAACTTGTCACTGAGGAAGGAGTGGGAGCTACGGGAGTCCAAAAGAAAAACTACCTCATGGCCTGCAAGGGTACAAGTCAGACAAATGACACTGTTCGTTGGACTAGCTGATTGTGTTTCTACAAGTAACACCATTAAATCTATACCACTCTCATCAGAATCAGGCGATCCGAGTGCACAAAACTCCAACAACTCCTGCACTACATGTAATTGCACCATAGTATTGCACTTATGTTCTTTGTCCCATTTTTCACCATAGATATAACACACACACACACACACACTTGGCTGTGCGATATGCCTTGGGAGTTGCCAACTTATCCTCTGAAGCAGCTGGTCCTTCATGAGAATCCCCAATTCTAGCTTATGTTTGTACCTTGTTATCAGGTTGTTGTCGAGTATTGTCGAGAAGACGCGGAATAAGGAGAGTGTGTGTTGTCGTCTGGCTCACTATCACCAACTTCCTATTGCACCGAAGCAATTGACTAGGCCATGTACAAATCGATAGGATGTTGGATAGCTACTATCATTCTGATGGTGTGCTTCAATCCATCCACAACCCGGGTGATATAATGTAGCATATTCGGTTCACGCTCATATGCGGTCAACTGATCCATAAGTTTGGAGAATTGAGTTATGTAATCCTCCACAGAGTCGGTCTGATGCAGATGATACAACTTGTGCACCAGGGATTGGTGTTGATCGTGGACAAAAAGGTTGATCACAACAGCACAAAAATCTTCCCAAGACGATCGCATAAACTTGTGTTTAAGTGAAGATAACCAACACTTTGCCGGGCCTTCAAACTACATGGCAGCCACCGCAATACACAAGTACAGAATGGTGTCAAACATATCAAAATAATCAACACATCCGGTCTGCCACAACTTGGGATTTTTGCCATCAAATTTGGGAAAATCAACTGACGGTGTGAGGAAGTTCTGGATTAAGTGGTCCTCCGGTGGTCGGGTTATCCCTTATGGGCCGACAATATGGGTAGCATCATTGAAGACCGGATTGTGTGATGACTTCATAATCAAGATGGAAAGCTCCAAAGACTAGGCGTGCACTCCAAGTCAAGAGGACTAGTTCGGCACATCTATCCCCGACTAACCTTGTCATGTCTCCGTGATGTAGAACCATTCCTTCTGCTAGCCCTTGATGGTACCGATCAGGGTTCCCTACGTCCACGGCAAGCGGCAAATCTTGCTTATCACAACCCCACCACAGTCGGTGTGCCGGATGCTGACCGACTTCGGCTTAACATTGAAGACTTTGAGCCAAAGGCCAAAGTGCGAATGAACCCGCAGGAAGGCCTCACAAACAGTGATGAAGGTGGAGACATGCATAATATAATTTAGTGGAAGATCGTGGAAATCTAACCCGTGATAAAACATCAAACTCGTGACAAAGGGGTTAAGTGGGAAGCCTAGCCCCCAGAGGAAGTGGGGGACAAACACCACCCGCTCACCGGGACTTTGTGTAGGTACCACCTGGCCCTTCTCCGGTGTTCGGTGGGCAATGCCGGCCGCTAGATAGCCACAACGCTTCAGCTCCTGGATGTCCCCTTTAGAGACACACGAGATCTCCCACTTACCATGAGATCCCAAGCCGGCCATTGCTGAGCTTGGGAAGGAGGATGGGTGGAAAGGGTGGGAGATGGAATGGATCTGGGCGCTCGAGCTTGGAAGGAGAGGGAGTTGAGTTTGGAATGCCTATGGTGGGTTTTGGATCTTTTTTCCCTTTTTAGAGGGAGGTCATAAAACCAAGGGTTTTCGTTTACTACGCCACCAGCTCCGCCACTTCCCGAAACGACCGGGCCGTTGAACGTGTGTAGGTTGGCTCGGGTCATTAATTCGAATCCCCTTGAATGCGAGACATGATCTTTTTTGTTGATAGAACGTGTCCCGGGGAAAGTGGCCTTGAGCTGCGATTCGAGTTTTTATCATTATTTGTTATCACGACTTTTCGTCAAAAGAATTGTGAGATAAGGGACTGTTCACCTCCGGGCCTTTAAAACCTTTAGGTTTAATGACGCTTATTTTGAGAATGTGATGCCATTGGAGCGACCAAACCGATGCCAACCGAACATAAGAAGAACTCGCCATGCAAGCCGATTGTTCAACCTGTCCGGCTGCTGAAGGCCGTACACATCGGTGTTGAAGGATAGTTTCGGGGCTACTCAGCGAGTTCTAGATTAAGGGGTCCTCGGGTGGTCAAATTATCCCTTATGGGCCGACCATATGGTCCGCATCATTGAAGATCGGATTGTGTGATGACTTCGTAATCAAGATGGAAAGTTCCGAAGGCTAGGCGTGCACTCCAAGTCAAGAGAACCAGTTCGCCCCATATATTCCCGACTAAGGTCGGTAACATGTAACCCTAGGAACCCTGGTGTATATATAAACTAGAGGTTCTTATGCTTAGGGGCACGTTATCTCATCTAGGGTTTTAACTCATACGATCTCGAGGTAGATCAACTTTGTAACCATTGTTCCCCATCAATATAATCAAGCAGGATGTAGGGTTTTACCTCATCAAGAGGGCCCGAACCTGGGAAAATATTGTCTTCCCCACTCTTGTGCAACCCATCGATCCCAGGTCTACTGTTCGGGGGGCCCTACCCGAGATTTTCCTGTTTTGACGCCGACATAGTGGTCGCTTATGTCCTGAATTTCCCGATGAAGAGGAAGAACCGCTCCTCCTCTCTCGATTCATCAGACAAGAGAAGGAAGAAGTGGGTCAAGGCAACTCAGCCATACCGCAAGCTGGTGGTGGAACATACAAGCCAGATGCGCCCACGCTCTTAGTCGCCATGGTAGACCGACATTGAATTATGCACGCATCTGCCACGCTCCGCGGTGCACGCTCGCCTCCTTCCATTCCCGCGGGGCGAGATGCGAAACCCTTGACGGCTTGTAACTATTGGATTAGCTTGAGGATGTCTGCATCCACGCTTTTCTCGGCGTATGCCTGCATGTCATTAACGATTGTCTCCATCACCGTCGCGACAACCTTGTCGATTACCGCCCCAACCAAACGCGACACCGCCACCTCCACTCCGCTTCCCACCGTCGCCGCAATCAATGCAGCGAGTTCCTACTGGTGGCAAAGACGGTCCGCCTGACTCACTTGAGTGTTTGTCTCGTATATGGCCTTGCCCTCACGAAAAAGGTTGTGGGGACCCCGACTTACGAGTCGAGATCGCCGAATGTAGGTGCTCAGTGATCCCAGAGATCAATGCTCACCGAACACACAGAAACTGAATAACAAGAGTATTACATCCATACATACCATTTAATACAATAAATGACCATTGCGGTCAAGTCTTACATATATAGGGCCTTGAGGGCCAACACACCAAACTTGACCAATAGCGGAAATATTGGTCGAAAGTGTGAACCCATGCCATCAACCTTAACCTACACGCATTCTGACTAGGAAGCGTCCTAGCTCGCTGGATCGTCACCAAGTTACTCTTCACCATATCCTGTTCTCTCATACCTGGTCAATGAAATAACGAGTGGCAAGCCAATTAGTACTTTGAATGTACTCGCAAACAGCCGATGATATGGATAATGCAGTTGGTATGGGAACAAGTAATATGCAGTATTGGTGGATATCAGCTTAACTGTAATAAACATGATCATGGGTGGATGTGCAACATAAGCTAGATGGTATTTAGAAGAACAGGTTACAGATATCAACATATCTGTTAAGGGCTGAACACTTCGGGTTCACCCGATATGCCAAGTCACCAAACCTGGCCATATCAACTCTTTCTTGGATAACACCATTAAACACACACACACACACTTGGTTTATGCGAAAACGACTGGACGTAGTTTAAGCAGGATTACCCAAAAATCCTTGACCGTGGACACGACTATTCCAAGAGTTTTACACTCTGCACAGGTTGTACGCTGTACCCACAAGATCCGGAAAACTTCCGTGTCATCCACGACTCGCGGTATATAACATACCCGAGGTAAGTACCCGATCAATGCCTTTCCCCTGACGGTACTAGACAAAGAGTTCCACTCGATTGGTACCCAGCCCACATGATGTATGTATTACGAGCACCAACTCTGGACAGTATCATCCATGCCGGGACCAACGGTGTGCCTGGAACACGTAAAATCGACATAGTTGCCCTACCTGGCACGATCCCGTCATGAGAGTGACCACACATCACTCCCGCCACTAGTAATGTGGCTCTTTGCTAGCGCCGACCAGAGTAATCAACAAAGCCCCGTCCCATAAAGGGGTAACGTGGTCACACATGTAAGGTTGGGATGGTCGACACATCATAAATCTAATCCCATTTACGAAACCACTCACACCAAAATATACCCGGTGCACCACTTCTCCAAAAGTGGCCACTTTTCATAAACCTTTGATTTATACCATCATCATGCTCATGCTTCTACTATGCTTAGATTTACTTGTCAACATGATATTAGCGTGACCCTCATAGGTGGTAGGATCATGCTCACAATGCAAGTGCTCCGGAGGAGCCATCGGTAACATCACTTCAATGATTTACCGATGTTTATGATCATATGCTACGGGAGTATTTGCTTTACCAGCATGCGATGTAACATATGCTCAAACATGGTCAAAGGGTTGCTTGCCTTTGTTCTCATAGTTCTCTGGGTCTTCGAGGTCTTCCGATCCAACTCCGAGAACTCCGTCTACTCGTCAACTATCATCGGAAACAATCACAGTCAGCCACACAACAAGCAGAACAAAAGTGATATATAAAATATAAGTTTTATTTTTCTTGGACCTCTCTGGTCATAAGAAAAATACATGAAGGTTTCTAGAGGAGAGTTGGACCATCACGAATTTTTGAATGGGTGAGAGGAGGAATAGGGGATCCTTTATGAATCCCGCATAAAATATTCTGCTAAAAATGAGTGGTGGCACTCATTTGGCACAACATGAATTTAGAAATATTTAGGAAGTTGTTTCACTCGATTTGAAACTGAGGTGAACATTCTAGGGATTTTCCAATACTGGATAAATAGCAAAAGGAGGCTATTTATTTATTGCAATAAAAATATGTCGTACAAAAATGTTGACCAAGGCTTCAAAAGAAGGATATGATATTAGAAGGCTCTGGAATATGGAATCACTCCATTTGGAGTTGTTTTGAACCCTATAGGAATTTTGAAAGGGGAGGCTAGGAGTATTTGAATAATAACATCACACAGAAGTTGCTTGGAAAAATGTGCAAAACACATCTTTTGGTAGGTCCTGATTTTAGGGACCTGCAAAAAATTGAATCATTCAATTTGGGGCTCATATGAATTTGCTATAGATTTTTGAAGTTTACTGATAAAATAAAAAGGGGGAAAGAGGGCCTCCAGATTTGGGCTATCCTGCGAAGTGGGCGTAAGACAACAAACTAGGCCGGCCCAATGGCTCGGCTGTTTGCGCCGCAGCTGCGCCGAAGGCGCCTTAGGGAAAATTCTCCTTCCGTGTGGGGAGGCGCCTGAGGTGGGGGCGTTTCCACTTAAATGGTCGTGCCCGGCCCTGGCTCGCCGACAGAAGGGCCCCGCCTGTCGGGACCTTCTTTTCCTCACGCTCGCAGGGAGGAGCAGCGGAGGGAGGGGTAGTCGCACTGGCCCCGGTGCCTCCGGCCATCCCCAGCCGAGGCGAGTGCACCGGCGGGCTCGGGGGGGCGCGCCGCCCCCATTCCCAAGCACTGCGCCCGCAGGGAGGGCTGCTAGGGGAGCCGACGATGGTGGCTGCGGGGAGGTCGACGACCTTCACTAGATTCGACACCAGGAGCGAAGGGAAGGAGCTATAAGTGATGGGGAGGAGTTGTGCCGTCCAGGAGGGACCCCAGGGGGTTAGAGACGAGGGGAAACCCCTGGTTGGTCTGGCTCGAGCGGAGGCCTCCGGTGGGGCTTCGGCCATGGCAAGGCAAGAGGAGGAGAGCCCAAGGCTCGAAAGGGGGAGTCCAGGAGGCTGCATGAGGAAGGAGGAAGTGATGGGGAACCAAAGAGAGCTTGGGTGAGGAGATGAGAGGGGGGAGAGAGAGATCGGGAGCACCTCCGAGCTTGCTGGCATGGGGGAAGACACGCGTCCCTGGGCACATTGGAGCTAGCCAGCGTGGGGAATGGCTCTGACCAGTCAAGGGGAGGTCCCATGGCATGCTTAGACAGGTTGCAACGGCTAGAAACGACCTGGAAGAAGGAAACAAGGTGCAGAGCACCCATATTGCAGGCCAGGGTGGTGGTCACCACCCCTTCTATGTGTCCAAAGTCACCCCTGGCTAGAGCAAGGTGTCAAACATGCAAGGCATGTGTGCCACGAGGCACTAGTGGAATTTGGACCAAATTGGAGCTGGTTTGAATTGGCTTTGGCTGTGGTTAAGATTCCAGCAGGAAACTTGGGGCTGGCAAAGGTGGTTTCAAAGGGGGAACTTGGGGTGAAACCATGTCTAGCAGCATCTGGTATGGAAGGACTACACCACTCCAAAGTTTCACCTAAAGCAAAGGAGGGTAGCTAGTACTTGTTGTACAAGGCTACATTTCAGCTAGAATTCAACTTGTAGATGTGCTGCTCATTTTCCCCCACATGATCGTGCCATCTCTTGGTTTGAAACAATGCTTTGGGATGCTAGGGACCCTCTGGAAAGAGGTGGGGGCTTTGGCATAAGCAGAAGTGGGGTAAGAGGGGTAAAAATGGTGATCCAAGGGTAAAATGAGAAGTAGTTACATGGAGCCTCTCTCCAATAATTGACCAGAGGTCATGGCAAAGCTATTGGAGGTAAAATGTAACTATATAGAGCTATGGTAGAAATTTGAGATCAAGGGTAAAAGTGGGAGGGGCCAAAGTAGCCATTAAAGTGAGTGCACACAAGGTGTTTGATGAGTGTCAGGGCAACCAGATGAACTTCAATGGATATGAAACTTATCAGGATCAAATAATAGATGAAAATAAGCTTGTACACCAAATTTGGGATTTGGTGGAGAAGATTTCCAATGTAGACTTGGAAAACCCATGAAATGGGCAGAAATGGACTTTTGCTTACAAAGCTATTCAAATCTATTGCCACAAATCCAATATTTGGTGTGGGGGCATTCTTTGAGCATTAAAGCATGACCAAAACGTTTGGGGTCAATTGGAGATATTTTATAATGTAAAGTTTCCCAAAGTCGGAAATCAACAGAAAGAGTTTTAAGATGCTTGGGACAAGTTCTTCTATTCTCCTTGATGCACCACTTGGTGTGGATACATTATTGGAGTATCAGAACATGTCCACCAAATTTGAGTACAATTGGAGGCACTTGACAATGTAGAGTTGCTCAAATTTGGATCTCGACAGATAGGGTTTTTGAATAATTAGGAGAGTCAAACCTACTTGGATTGAGATGAACCTTGGCAAGATCATCACATATATCATATGCGACATGCTAGAATTGCAGTGGAATTTATGGAGAATATTTCTTATAGAAATATTCCAAAAGCTTGAAATAGGCAGGAAGGGTTTTGAAGATGTTTGCCCAATAATTTGAACATGACCATGTGTTGAAACTCATATATATGAATTATACATGTTCACCGAGTTTCCCTAAATTTTCTCAAATACTTTGAAAGCAATAAAAATAACTTTCCTTCATAAGAGACCATTTCTGGCCTCACGGGAAGGCATTTAAATAAAATAGTAAAATAACCTTTAAAATATTTTTTTTTAGTTTTGGGGAGTAATTTTGATAATGGGTTTTAAATAAAATAATTGGTGCAAAATATATTCCCTAATTTGAGGACTTGTAATACAAATCCCATTTCAGGGATTTTGAAAGCTTAATTCAAAGAAATGCTTTTTGGTGAAAATAATATTTGGTAAAAATAGTTTCTGGTCCTAAACACGTGGCATGATCATTAGGCAGGAGTTTGGGTCAAGGAGGTGAGTCTCGAGAGTAACAGGAATTATTGAGAATCAAACACAGGCATACAAGCAAGCAAGCAAGCAATAGTCACTTCAAGCATAACAAACATTCACACAAAAAAATGGTCCCAATTTTTGGAATAAGTTAATTTAGGTAGAAAAGCTAAACACATGGTGTTACAGACCTTACCCCCTTAAGAAAATCTTGTCCCCGAGATTTCCAGGCTAGGTGCTGGAGAGATACAAAATCTTGAGTCGGAGACAGTCTTCACGTCCCCATGTTGCTATTGTGTGTCTTGAGGTGCTTGATGATACAACTTTGAATGCTCCACATGTCCTTCCCTGACCGTGACCGGGTTCTGGCAATAAGTTAGGCTTGACCGAGGGTCAAGGGCTTGGTTAACTAAGTCCGTGCAAGGTCCTGGCTTGCAAGTGCATTCCAAAGTCGGATTACGTGGCAAGATAGCGCGTCTGGGTTTTTGGTCTCAGGCTGCTCATGCCGGTAAGTAATACCTAGATGTCTCGTGTTAGAACGTATGGCCAAGGCCTCCGCGTAGCTCCCTGCTGACAGGGAAGTCTTTGACTCCCTTAAGGCAGGCAAGCTATGGTCGCGGGCGGTCTTCATCCTCAAGGGTGTGACAGTGGTCTTCGAAGGCTTTTCGCGAAAGGGTCTGGGTTGGGTCTCGCCCATGAGTCTAAGCTCGGAGACTTAGTGTTCAAGACAGGACCTACCATCTCAGAGAGTTCATGACGGGTTCTGGATGAGCTGGCTACCCAAGAGTATAGACCAGTCATCCACTTCCAAGGTTATGGCTCGGCGAGCGGGTGAATCACCTTTAGCAGGTTCTCACCATGACCCAATTAGTATTCACGGCCTTGATTTGGACCAAGAATAGTCTCTTTGATTTCCCTCATTGTCCAAAGGTTTCATCGTCTTGAATCATCGAGGCTTCTTGACATCGTTGATGTAGTCGGTGCAGGATCGGTGGTTGACGCCTTCTGCTTCTTTGTCATTGCCATGGTTTCCCAACCACAACGGTTATTCGTCTTGTCTTGGGTAGTATAGTCCTTCGCTGTCTTGAGGTTGCTTCGAGAAGCCCACCTTCTCGAGATAACACCTTACTCTAGAGGGCATAGCGATCTGCGTCCTTGGGGCTCACCCAAACAGGACTAAGGTGTTCTTCCTCTTACCGGGTGAATAAGTATGTCATCCGTGAGGATAACAACATATTTTCCCCAAGCATGACATAAGCACAATGCTCATGAGGCAGTGAGGAGAACGGGGACTTGCTATGGGTGGTCACTGGCCGAGGGGTTTGTGGTCCAACATGACCTAGTCCTCCATGCCCATGTTTGTCATAGGCACGATGGGTGGTGGTCGGGCGGAGTACTGGCCATATTCCAATGACTTAGAGTCGTTTTTCTATGGTCGTAATCCGACCACCTTATGGCTTGGTGAAGGTTTAGGGTCTCAAGGAACTTAGGATGTGGGTGAACAGTTATCATCTTATCTCTAAGCACATTCCTTAGATGCCAATAGTCCGACCTCTAACTCAGGACGACATCACCCTATCTCATCAAAGATACCATCTCACATGGGTCAACTCCACACCACTCATGCTAGTCAACACGAGGGTTGAGGGAAGAACTAAACCCAAACACTACAAGTATGGTGTAGCTATGTTGCACATGCATCCCTATGCAAGAACCTCGGGGAGGTATACAAGCTCCTAAGCTTGAATTTAAGACACCGCAAATCCAAATGTCTCGCCAGATCATCCAATGGACAGGGTACTGCATTTCTATATTAAGGAAACACGTAGTATACTAATCCAATATCTTGTTTCCTTCCTACGAATCTGATCAAGTGGTCCATCAATCCAGTCGATCACCACTGGACCCATCGCTCCTACAAATCCGATATTGATGGGGTTCTACAGGATCACTTAGGGTCCTCATAATTCACATGTTACCGCAAGGACTCCATCATAGTATATCCACCAACTTCCAATATCATGGCCAACTAATCTCCAAGGCCATGCTTATACAAGTTCGTAAGTTATTTCTACAACTCCAATTACTCCTACTCGTTATCCACCGAGAATCATGGTATCATGATCGAGCTCATCGGGCTAAATCCAATTTACTCGGAACCATGTGGTCTCTGTCATCATCGATACTCTATCGAGACTACCTATTTAAATCTAAAACTCAACTCCAATAAGAACTCTTACTCGATACTCCAAGTCATTATGGTAAAAGCATCAAATCATGTTAACTACTTGATAAAGTCAATTATACCACCAAGAATTATCGCTCGCGATCATAATCGTCCTACTGAATCCAAATGTACTCCAGGAACATGTAGGTTATGCTACTATATCAACTTGTTCCACCAAGTTCACCTACCTATATAAGGGTCTTACGATCCACCAAGATAGTCTAGCTATATCCTCAAGACACCTATCATCATCACAACAACCTTAGTCTAATACTCTTATATCCGAGAGCAGTCATTCTTATGTCATCAGGGTTATGGTGCTATCTTAAGAATGAAGGATGCTCGTTCACCATGATCACTCATTCCATAAGGAACCCGGTGCTAAGCGAGGGTTTATCGGGGCTCAACAGGTGTTTTGCAAATTCGTGTATCAGACACGTGACCAGATATTTGAGTCGGAAAGGCTGGTGGAGGTTAGGCTGGGCTAGGGAGGTTTTCCAATGTTGAGGGAAACATAACTCCTACAGGCTGCATGGTTAAGCACGGTATAGTCAGTGTCTTCAGTGTCAGCTGTCCGTTGAAGTGGATCCCTGGTGAATCTTGTCTTGCCGGTCTTCAATTGTCGAGAAGGGTGAGAGAGAGAGAGAGAGTGAGAGAGAGAGAGAGTAGCAGCACATAGGAGAGTGCCTAAGGGTGCTATAGTGCAAGTGCAATCAAACAAGTGTTGGAAAAGTCAACTCAAACATCAAGATGAGGCAAGTGACATAACCGCATGCTTGTTCCCTTGAGCAAAAGTGCGACTTATATCAAAGCACAAACAACAAAAACAAACAACACACAACATGGTTCCATCCGAACCATTTCACGGACTCGACTTGGCATAAGGGATTTACGACCCATCCGACCCTAGGGTTCTCGGACTCAATAGTTGTGCTTGCTCCGTGCTCTGGAGAGGAGTCCGCTAAGTCTTCTGGACCTTCTCATGGTGTTGCCATGTCTCTTGTTGTTGCTCGCCGAAATGACTCGGGTTGAGTTGAAAGAATTCTTGATGAATTCTCGTGTGGTGAGTTGTTGACGAAGGTGGTTCCTCATGGCTGTCGTTGACAGGGTCTTATGTTGTCTTTACAATCTTGCCATTGTCTTCTTGCCTTCCAAGGCGTCGAGAGTTATAAGTGGACGACCTTTATGCAAATGACACTAGCAAGGCATGATAGAGTTCCGACCCATCAGTCATGTTGATCGCGATATCGACACCTAGAGCGGGGGATGAAGAGAATCGTTTTCCTGCTCACTAAGGTGAGGCGGACCAAATGGCGAGGTTCTCATCCACCGGTGGTGGTCGACGCAATCTTGATATTGACAGGGTCGCTCTATTAGCGATGCAGATCATGGCCTTGCATATATTACGTCATGTTCATCGAGGTGTAGGTGGCATCACACCGGAACAGTGCCGAGGGTGTCGCCATCTTCTAGGCACCGATGTCCTTGTTCCTCATGGAGGTAATTCTGTTGGTTTCGTATGGTCATGGCGTTGTCATCCTTGTCCTTCAGTGCATGGGTGGTTGCTTGCAAAGATTGCTTCCTTCCAAGTTGCCCAAGAGGATTTTAAGTAATCCCGTGGTCAGGCATAAGGGTGTTAGCTACCGTTTGTATGTTTTGAAGAAGCAAATGAGGAGTGTCAAGAAAATAAAAGTGGGAGTGCTAAGGCATAAACCTTGCTTCCTTTGAAAATTTAGGAGAGGTGAGAAACATAGAGGTTTTGCAAGTACTTTAAAATGTCTCGAAAGCAGTTTTATCCTAACTAACGTCCCTGCTAACTAAGGGCTTCCTACAGTCAGGATGGCTCTGATACCAGCTCTGTGGGGACCCCGACTTACGAGTCGAGATCGTCGAATGAACATGCTCAATGATCCCAGAGATCAATGCTCACCGAACACACATAAACTGAATAACAAGAGTCTTACATCCATACATATCATTTAATACAATAAATGACCATTGCGGTCAAGTCTTACATATATAGGGCCTTGAGGGCCAACACACCAAACTTGACCAATAGCGGAAATATTGGTCGAAAGCGTGAACCCATGACATCAGCCTTAACCTACATGCATTCTGACTAGGAAGCGTCCTAGCTCGCTGGAACGTCACCAAGTTACTCTTCACCATATCCTATTCTCTCATACCTGGTCAATGAAATAACCAGTGGCAAGCCAATGAGTACTTTGAATGTACTCGCAAACAGCCCATGATATGGATAATGCATTTGGTACGGGAACAAGTAATATGCAGTATTGGTGGATAGCAGTTTAACTGTAATAAACATGATCATGGGTGGATGTGCAACATAAGCTAGATGGTATTTAGAAGAACAGGTTACAGATATCAACATATCTGTCAAGGGCCGAACACTTCGATTCACCCGATATGCCAAGTCACCAAACTTGGCCATATCAACTCTTTCTCGGATAACACCATTAAACGCACACACACACACACACACTTGGTTTATGTGGAAACGAGTGGACGTAGTTTAAGCAGGATTACCCAACTGTCCTTGACTGTGGACACAGCTATTAGAATAGTTTTACACTCTGTAGAGGTTGTATGTCGTACCCACGAGATCTGGGAAACTTTAGTGTCATCCACGACTCGCGGTATATAACATACCCGAGGTAAGGACTCGATCAATGCCTTTCCCCTCACGATACTAGACAAAGAGTTCCACTCGATTGGTACCCAGCCCACATGATGTACGTCTTACGAGCACCGACTCTGGATAGTATCGTCCATCCGGGAACCAACGGTGTGCCCGGAACACGTAAAAACGGCATAGTCGCCCTACCTCGCATGACCGCATCACGAGAGTGACCACACATCACTCCCGCCACTAGTAATGTGGCTCTTTGCTAGCACCGACCAGAGTAAGCAACAAAGCCTCGTCCCATAAAGGGGTAACGTGGTCGCACATGTAAGGTTGGGACGGTCGACACATCATAAATCTAATCCCATTTCCGAAACCACTCACACCAAAGTATACCCGGTGCACCACTTCTCCAAAAGTGGCTACCTAAGTCATCATCACCCTCGGGCATTAGTGGCACCCGACGGGGTTTTCATAAATCTTTGATTTATACCATCATCATGCTCATGCTTCTACTATGCTTAGCTTTACTTGTCAACATGATATTAGCGTGACCCTCATAGGTGGTAGGATCATGCTCACAATGCAAGTGCTCCGAGGAGCCATCGGTAGCATCACTTCAATGATTTACCGATGTTTATGATCATATGCTACGGGAGTATTTGCTTTACTAGCATGCGATATAACATATGCTCAAACATGTTCAAAGGGCTACTTGCCTTTGCTCTCATAGTTCTCGGGGTCTTCGAGGTCTTCCGATCCAACTCCGAGAACTCCGTCTACTCGTCAACTATCGTCGAAAACAATCACACTCAGCCACCCAACAAGCAGAACAAAAGTGCTATATAAAATAGAAGTTTTATTTTTCTTGGACCTCTCCGGTCATAAGAAAAATACATGAAGGTTGCTAGAGGAGAGTTGGACCATCAGGGATTTTTGAATGGATGAGAGGAGGAATAGGGGATCCTTTATGAATCCCGCATAAAATACTCTGCTAAAAATGAGTGGAGGCACTCATTTGGCACAACATGAATTTAGAAATATTTAGGAAGTTGTTTCACTGGATTTGGAGCTGAGTTGAATATTCTAGGGATTTTCCAATACTGGATAAATAGCAAAAGGAGGCTATTTATTTATTGCAATAGAAATATGCCATACAAAAATGTTAGACCAAGGCATCAAAAATAGGATATGATATTAGAAGGCTCTGGAATATGTAATCACTCCATTTGGAGTTGATTTGAACCCTATAGGAATTTTGAAAGGGGAGGTTATGAGTATTTGAATATATTTTTGAATAATAACATCACACAGAACTTGCTTGGAAAAATGTGCAAAGCGCATCTTTGGGTAGGTCTTGATTTTAGGGACCTGCAGAAATTTGAATCATTAAATTTGGGGCTCATATGAATTTGCTACAGATTTTTGAAGTTTACTGTTAAAATGAAAGGGGGAAAGAGGGCCTCCAGATTTGGGCTATCCTGCGAAGTGGGACTAAGACAACAAACTGGGCCGGCCCAATGGCTCGGATGTCTATGCAGCACCTGCGCCGAAGGCGCCTTAGGGGAAATCCGCCTTCCGTGCGGGGAGCCGCCTGAGGCTGGGGCGTTTCCTCTTAAATGGCCGGGCCGGCCCCCTCGCTCGCCGACAGGAGGGGCCCACCTGTCGAGCCCTTCTTCTTCCTCACGCTGACAGGGAGGAGAAGTGGAGGGAGGGTTAGCCGCATTGGTCCCGGTGCCTCCGGCCATCCCGAGCCGAGGCAAGCGCACCAGCGGGCTCGGGGGGGGGTGCGCCGCCCCCATTCCAGCTTGGGGCGGGCAAAGGTGGTTTTCAGAGGGGGAAACTTAGAGTGAAACCATGTCTAGCGGCATATGGTATGGAAGGACTACACCACTCCAAAGTTTCACCTAAAGCAAAGGAGGGTAGCTAGTACTTGTTGTACAAGGCTACATTTCAGCTAGAATTCAGCTTGTAGATGTGCTGCTCATTTTCCCCACATGAGCATGCCATCTCTTGCTTTCAAACAATGCTTTGGGATGTTAGGGACCCTCTTGAAAGAGGTGGGGGATTTGGCTTAAGCAAAAGTGGGGTAAGAGGGGTAAAAATGGTGATCCAAGGGTAAAATGAGAAGTAGTTACATGGAGCCTCTCTCCAATAATTGACCATAGGTCATGGCAAAGCTGCTGGAGGTAAAATGTAACTATATAGAGCTGTGGTAGAAATTTGAGATCAAGGGTAAAAGTGGGAGGGCCAAAGTAGCCATTAAAGTGAGTGCACACAAGGTGTTTGATGAGTGTCAGCGCAAACATATGAACTTCAATGGATATTAAACTTAAAAGGATCAAAAACCAGATGAAAAAAAGTTTGGAAACCAAATTTGGGATTTGGTGGAGAACATTTCCAATGTAGACTTGGAAAACCCATGAAATGGGCATAAATGGCCTTCTGCTTACAAAGCTATTCAAATATATTCCCACAAATCTAATATTTGGTGTGGGGCATTCTTTGAGCATTAAAGCACGCCCAAAAAGTTTGGGGTCAATTGGAGAAACTTTATAATGTAAAGTTTACCAAAGTCAGAAATCAACAAAGAGGGTTTTGAGAGGCTTGGGACAAGTTCTTCTATTCTCCTTGATGCACCACTTGGTTCAGATGCATTATTGGAGTATCATAACATGTCCACCAAATTTGAGCACAATTGGAGACACTTGACAACGCAGAGTTGCTCAAATTTAGATACGGACAGATAGGGTTTTAGAATAATTAGGAGAGTCAAATCAACTTAGATTGAGATGAAACTTGGCAAGATCATCACATATATCATATGTGACATGCTAGAATTTTAGTGAAATTTATGGAGAATATTTCGTATAGAGATATTCCAAAAGCATGAAATAGACAGGAAGGGTTTTGAAGAGGTTTCCTCAGTAATTTGAACATTACCATGTGTTGAAACTCATATATATGAATTATACATGTCCACTCAGTTTCCCTAAATTTTCTCAAATATTTTGAAAGCAATAAAAATAACTTTCCTTCATAAGAGACCATTTATGGTCTCATAAGAAGGCATTTAAATAAAATAGTAAAATAATCTTTAAAATAATAATTTTGTGGTTTTGGTAAGTCATTTTGATAATGGGTTTTAAATAAAATAATTGGTGCAAAATATATTCCCTAATTTGAGGACTTGCAATATAAATCCCATTTCACGGGTTTTGAAATCTTAATTCAAATAAATGCTTTTTGGTGAAAATAATATTTGGTAAAAATAGTTTCTTGTCCTAAACACATGGCATGATCATTAGGCACGAGTTTGAGTCAAGGAGGTGAGTATGGAGAGTAACATGAATTATTGAGAATCAAACACACACATACAAGCAAGCAAGCAAGCAAGCAATAGTCACTTCAAGCATCACAAGCATTCACAAAGAAATTAAAATTAATTGGTCCTAATTTTTGAAATAAGTTAATTTAGGCAGGAAAGCTAAACACAGGGTGTTACACACTTTCTCCATCAGTTCCTGCCGCCGACATGTCGTCGCTGCTGCCAATCGGGTGTCGTGCAGGTGCTCCAACATGGGTGGGGATTTTTTTGCTCCAAGTACCAATTGTTAGCAACTAGTCCCTCCATTCCTAAATATAAGTCTTTTTAAAGGTTTCATTAGTGGACTACATATGGATGTATATAGACATACTTTAGAGTGTAGATTCACTCATTTTGCTTCGTATGTGGACCACAAGTGAAATCTCTTAAAAGACTTATATTTAGGAACGGAGGGAGTAGTTATGAATCTCAAGGGATTGCAATGAAGGAAAGGGGATCGAGTGGGGAATTGCTTGAGTATTCGAATTGTTGTAGCTAGTTACACGTTCTTCCCTTACAAGATGGATGCTCGGCCATTCAACCAATGGCCAACCTCCACATCACGCAGTAGTCCTCCGATGCATAGCGTTGTGCTGGCATTCGCTTCCTTCTCTTGGGCTCGATCTCTTTCTAGGCCCGTGACATCCTGTATATCTGTACGTGAGCAAGGTGTAACACGGGCCAACCGTTCCAAAAAAATATGACATTTCTCCAGCAGTAGCATAAATAATGAAGAAGAAGAGAAGCATAAGATCATACCAAGTTACCAACCAGGAGGAAGAAGAATCACGGTCACCACCCAACACTTTGACCATTTACACAAAAAATATAGAGATGGTTTGAACAATTGACAAAAAGGGATCTAAACAAGGTTTTTGAGTCGACCAAAACAAAATCCACAAACTAAGATAACATCATTCATTAGCTGTCATAAACATCTCATCACTTCTCTTCATTCTCCCTTTGGCAACCTTCTTCATTTGGGCTCTCAACTGATGCTGGTTCGACATCTCCACACGGAGCTAACTGTATGCATGTGCATCTCACTGCCACGAGTGATGGTCATGTAATCGCCCTAGACCTTTGGTTGGCCATAGCAAGTTCCTCTATTAGAATCGAATAACTGGCCTTGGAGCAAGGGAGACGTAAACACGGAGCAAAAGAAACATATCATACTTGTAATCACACCTTGGGAAGATGTTGCTTCTAGCTAGACCTTGTATCTTGACCGTCCAGTGACATGTTCTTGCGTTAGTGGTCCAAAAAATTTCGAATTGTCATAACAAGCTTCTTCGGGATGCCCACAACCACCATTTACAATATATAAAAGTCAACAAATAACAAATATAAATCTGAACATATTATCTCATGTAGCATTTTAATGAATTATTATTTCACAATAAATGTGCACATGCAATGCATATATCAATTAATTCATAATAAAGAAGTGTACGTTAAAAATATTAGATGATGCCCCGCGCGCTGCTGCGGAAAACATGATAAACAAATGTTGAAAATAAAAAACTATTGCTAAAATAATATTAGGATTGCTCTCGTTTTATATTTTAGAAACAATAACTCATATGAAGCATATGGCAAAAGATGCATAGAAAGTGTAACATGATCTGCATATATTTTCTATAAAGTATATATCGCTTATGCCTATAACAAAATTAGTGAAACAATGTGTAGATTAGTGCACACATTATAACTTATGATCACATGCATGACTTGATGATGTGGCATAGTAACATGAGAAAAAATAAGTACTTATGACTAAATGCATGACTTGATGATGTGACATTGTGACATGGTTGCATGAGAAGGAAAAATAGGTAGTGGAGGAAGAAAATAAGTATTTATGACTAAATGCACGACTTGATGATGTGGCATGGTTGCATGAAAAGGAAAAATAGATAGTGGGTTGCAACTATTTAAGAATAGAAGATACCCCCTCTGTCCTGTAATATACTAAGACATTTTTGCAAGCTAACATAGCCTGTAAAAGCACCTTATATTATGGGACAGAGCGATCCTACTGAATAAAAACGACACTTATACTACCTTCACCTACCAACTTGTCCTATCCTCACTTCCAGATACCGGCTACTCCTATCCTATTTATTTACTGGGAGCCGTTGTCTATCATTCTACAAGATGATAAAACTTCAGGATTTTTTTACTGCAACCGCGTTTTATTTTTCTTCAGAAACTATACTTCACAAAACATTTTCTTCAAAAAGTACATAATACTTCTACGAAATTGCAGGTAAATCCACATTTCATAATTATTAGCTTTCCTATTCAAAAATCATGGCAATCATATCAAACAAAAGTCAATGGATCAACTAATGAAAAGATTACTTTACATTGTTATTCACCTTGCTACTGTAATGGTGTCAATCAAATACTTTTACATGTGGTGATGTAATCCTCAGTTTTCTTTTACATGCTTACATGGTTTTGACTTGCTAAAGAGCAATCTAAATAAATCAAGGCAAAAGACATCTATACATAATAGGTGTTCTGATTGTTGGTTGATAATGTGCTTTGTTTTTCCTTTTGTATAATATTTGTGTGCATTTAAGCTGCTATAAGTAAATATACTTTTATACAGTGTGTCAAAACAATCCACTGAATGCTTGAGCACCGATGGAGAAAATTAGAGCTGTAATAAAATTGGAAGAAGATAATGAAGGGGCTAAGAGGAAGAAAACTATTCTAAGCTATTACCTACAATAAAAGTGTTCTTTCTATATTCAGTTGTCAGCATAACACAATCATATTAACATAGGATTCATCATGGGAAGCAAATGCACTGCAATGTCTATCATCCTACAAGATAACAAAACTTCAGTTTTTTTTTACCGCAACCACATTTTATTTTTCTTTAGAAACTATACATAAAACATTTTCTTCAAAAAGTACATAATACTTCTAGGAAACTGCAGGTAAATACACAGTTCATAATTATTAGCTTGAACATAAAAATGAAACAAAGTTAACAAATAACTTTCCTATCCAAATATCATGCAGTCATATCAAACAAAAGTCGAATGGATCAACTAATGAAAAGATTACTTTATATTGTTATTCACCTTGCTACTGTTATAATGTCAATCAAATATTTTTTACATGTGGTAACGTAATCCTCAATTTTCTTTTACATGCTTACATGGTTTTGACTTGCTAAAGAGCAATCTAAATAAATCAAGGCAAAAGACATCTATACATAGAATAGGTGTTGTGATTGTTGGTTGATAGCGTGCTTTGTTTTTCGTTTTGTATAATATTTTGTGCATCTAAGCTGTTATAAATAAATATACTTTTGAACAGTGTGTCAAAATAATCCACTGAATGCTTGAGCACCGATGAAAAAAATTAGAGCTGGAATAAAATTGGAAGAAGATAATGAAGGAGCTAAGAGGAAGAGAACTATTCTAAGTTATTACGTACAATAAAAACATGCCTCAACACCATTAATGCCCAAGAAACTGAAGGATTTACAATAGTGGATGGCATTGAGAGGTGAGTAGTCATCTCTCATCTGCACTATAAAAACCTGCCTCAACTCTGCCTTTTCCACAAGTGTGCGTTCCTTCCTGAATCACCATCGTTAGTGCTGTCAGCCTCATACTATGCTTCCACAGGCTCTAAAAAGACCTTGCAGTAACTGTAATATAGACTTCTGCTACATGGTGTTATCATCAAAAGTTATAGCGGTGAATCCAACGCTTGAGTCTCACACCGGCACACCATGTTGAAGGGCACCCATCAGACTAACACTCTCCTCTATTTGGGTGCATATATATATATATGTGTGTGTGTGTGAAGTATATAAAAGATCTATTTGGAAGAGTATATAAAAGCTTTTGAAGGCCATCAGTTCGCCAAAAAATAATTATGTCATGCTTCCGTCCTATCTGCTGATAAGCTTCTCATATGGGCCATCTCGGCCTCTATTTGTTGTCCCTAATTTTGCTTTCAGCTGATTTCTTTTTCCTGCAGAAATTTTCACTTCATAGTTGAGAAAGAGCATGTAGCTTTTATTTATGTATTTTGTCTAAAACACCTACACGTGTAGGATTTAGAAAAGTTCATTCTATTTTTCCGCTAATATGTAACTAACATTTTTTTTGGTGTCATGCAGTGCATTGAACAAATAAGTTTTATCGTCATGACTCTTATGCAGATTATACAATACCGTTTTTGTTTACTTTGATGGCCATGGTATTACTGCCTTTATTTTGCTGATCTGAAACTGCATACTAAAGAAGAGGACTGATGGTCATGGCGGGCCGCAGGGAGAGGAGGGACGGTGGTGGTGGGGCGTGGGGCACGAAGGCCGTTGTGGCGGGGCGCGGGGAGAGGAGGGCCGATGGTGGTGAGGCGCGGGTCGCGGGGAGAGGAGGGCCGGCGGTGGCGGGACGGGAGGAGGAGTCATCGACAGTTTGGGCAGGAGGAGGAGGTCGTGCGGATGGGCGATTCTTTTCGAGGACAGTATGGTTAGTGGATAGATGGGACGCAAGGAGGGAGACCAAGTCGGATTAGCTTTTCGTTAGTTTCGTTAACGAACATTTTAAACCATTGATTGCGTGATTAGACGGCTTAGATTGTAAGTTAGATCTGTTCTCTCATGCCTTTTATAATACAGATGATTAAATAGTTCGTTAATGATAATTTGAACCATCAGATATGATGATTAGACGGTTGAGATGATGATTTGAATCTTTTTTTTTTCCTCATAGTACAGATGTGCGGACCCAAACATACTTTTGAGAAAGAAAAACAAAGCAGCCGAGTGGTTCGACGAGGTAGCGGCTCCCGAAAATTTTGAACCCCCCCCCCCCCCCCCCCCCGGCGGATGGAGCCTGAACGACGCTAGACTCCTCCAAAACACCCCAAGCTCATCCCCCCACTCACCCCAACCCGATCCCCTTTCCTTCGCCGACGTCCTTCCTCACGAGATGCCGCCAGCCGAGGACGCCTCCGCTGCCGCCCCCCCGCAGGCGCCGACTCCACCTCCTGCCCGTGGGATGGCGGCCGGTTCGAGGCTGCTGCTGCAGTCGCCGCCGCCTGCGTTCCCGCTTGGCTCCAACGACGACCAGCTCGAGCGCGCTCGCGCTCGCGCCATGGCCCGCGAGGCCTCCGTCCGTCGCCGCTCCCTTGCCGCATCTCTCGCGCCCAAGACCCCGCATCCTAACCTCCTCAACCGGGACGAGGTCATGGATCTATTCCATAACTGCATCAAACTCGCCTCGGAGAACGTACGTACCTCAGCCACCGTCAAAACCCTACATTGCCCCTGGATCTTACTAAGCTTGTTTTTTTTCTTCTCTATATGTGGAAATTTGGCAGAAAATCAACCAAAAGAATACGTGGGAGCTGGAGCTCATCGACCACCTCAGCGAGATCATCCATGCCGGGGAGGAGGAGGATGACGAGACCAACTTCCAGAAAGTGCGCGTGATATGATCTTCTGTTTCCAGTCTTATTTTCAATTTGGGAACAGCTTTGTGTTTCTTTTATAAAATAATAAGATTGATGAAACAAATTATTGTTTTGCGACCAGGCTAGCTGCACGCTAGAGGCTGGTGTCAAGATCTATTCTCTGCGTGTGGATTCGGTGCACTCTGTGGCGTACAAGGTGCTCGGTGGTATCAACCGCGCAGGAAGGGGGGAAGAGTCTGGTATGTATCCACTTGCGTTGTTAGTATCTTCTAATGGTGCACCAATTTGAATTTATTTGTCTTGTTTAAGCAGCTTGGTATAAATTGCAAATACTCTTATAATGCTGGAAACCAACTTTGCAAGCTAAACTCTGAAGTAAGCTGTCATACATGACGTCCGTTTGTCCTCTACCGACAAGATCAGTTTCTGAACTGATGCAAAGGAAAATAAGAGCATCTTTTAGGTTTTTAATTTAAAAATATCACCACGTGAGGGCTAGTTCATATTACAGAGTGTAATGTTACCATTTCTTTGGGAAACCACTTGGTGCCACATTACCATATCATGCTGCTTTACACTAGTGTGCATTTTGCATGAGGCATTAACCTTCTGAGAATGACGTTAGTTTGGTACATCTTTTTTGCTTTATATTGTTATATGACTATTTTTGTTAATTCCCTATCTGTTTACTATTGTCATAAACTTAGCTTTGTGTTCATAGTTACAAAGTTTAATGTCCGTAGAAAAACATAAGCTACACAACTACATTACAGTGTTTTGATTTGGTAATTGTAACAAGATTTGGGAGAAGGTGGAGATGCAGATCCTGCACAAGAGGAAGGCGTCAACAAAAAATATGTTGATAGGAGGGTACATTTCTTTAAGATGTTTTTTCATTACCTGTACTTCACTTGTTCTTTATCTTGCCAACACTGTTTCGGCTATGCAGATTTCACCTGCTTCGACGTTGGAGTCCTTGTTTGAGGCTCTTAATGTGAAGAAGTTTGATGGTATGTTTCCAGCCTTTTCTCGTTGTGCTTCTAAGGAATTTATTAATTCTATAATGGTGCTGAAACTACAAGGTCATTTTATTTGCAATTGTAGCTGCCTTCACGGTAGATCCTCTATACCATCAGACCACTGCTCAGTTTGATGAAGGTGGAGCAAAGGGTCTCTTATTGTATAATCTTGGAGTATATGGCAGTTGTCGTGTGCTTTTTGATTCGTTCGAAGCGCCAGACAAATGCATCTTATCTGATCCTGATAAGGCTGAGGTGATTGATCTTTCATTTGCTAAAGGTAAAATATCAGTTTGCCCCTCTACTGTATATGCTCTTTACATGTTGCTTCCAATGGGATTTCAGTGAGTTGCTTCTCTTTAACAGAACAAATTGAGCAAATGGTAGTTCACATGCCTCTATCCAATGACATCTCTCCTACCTTGAGGGATATTGTGGCTCAGTTTGATGAAGAAAATAAAAGACCATCACATGATGTATCTTCCGGGCAAATGCTGGTGATGGAAGATCAGGTGGTTGACAGTAATGATGAGAGCATGCCACCTGATTGTGGAACTTGGGATTTTGGTGGCTGTGATGATCAGGACAGTGCATATGATGAAAACTGCAACCCAATGAATTTGAACTCAACAAACTATGAAGAGGTACTTGTAAACTAGACAAAATTTAGACATGGCACTTCAGATTTTTTTTTACTACCTAGTCAAGGAACTATCTGTTGTTTACTTGTGTATTATGTACTTAATCGTGCACTCCCTCCATTACACAATAGAAATCCTCTTAGCCTCTCGAACTTTCCTCAAAATACTGGTCTTCCTAAACTTCCGCAACTTTTGTGACCGTGTTCCAATTTATCCCTTCACCAACGCCATCAATAAAAGAGTTAATTAACCCTTCTTGACTTCTTGTGCTTCTGTGCCTTGCTTTTAGGAGGAAAAAGAGGCAATTTGATTCCTTGGTGATAAAAAAGATATGGGCATTAAAATAACTGAAGGGCAACATGGACATCTCACCCACTCCTAACTCCTGTGTCCAACTCCCAAACAATATCTTTTGAAACGAGGGAGTATTTGAAGGCATATGAGGAAAAGTCAATTAGTCATAGGGTAGAATTATTGATTTACATTTTGTATCTTTGTACCTCAAGCATTTCTTTTGTTGTTATAGTCTGCTGCCTACAACTGAGTATTGTTATTTCTCTTCTGTTAGAACAATATCCACATCTAAGGTAGTACAAAAGCACAGTTATAGTTCGTTACAAGTCCAAAGTTCCAAACCTGATTCTACAAATTTGTTGTCTTGACTGTGTATTGGTATACAGGGAACCGATGGCTATGAATACACTTTCCAGGGTCCAAACGGTCCTGATGTAGATGAAAGGCTTGAGAAAATTGCAGATTTGTTGTCATTTGGCGCGGGTTTCTCTTCCAAAACAAATGCCTGGGCTGGACCCGAGCATTGGAAATATCGAAAAGTTAGAGGTAAACCTTGGGTAGTTAGTCCTATTTTGGTTCCATTTCAAAATTCAAACTAGCTTATTTAATACTGAGTTTATCATCGTCTAGATCTGGAGCCTGCCCAAACTTCTTCTGGTGATCTGGAAGTAGCAAAAAAGGCAAAGAAGAAGAAAGGCAAAGAGGAGCCTGATATTGATTTCACCAAAGCATTGGAACATGAGAAGGCAAATGTTTTTGCTCCTCCCAAAACCCCGAAACCATTGTTGCTGCCTGCAAATAAGGGTAGCTGCAACAATAAACTTCCAGAGGATTGTCATTACCAACCCGAAAGCCTTGTTAAATTATTTCTTCTTCCAGATATTTTGGTAATGCTTACTTTCATAAAAATTATTCTTGATATGTGCTTAGGGTCGGCTGTAATAACTGTGGATCTTTTTTTTTTGCAGTGTCTAGCTCGGAGAAGGAGAAAACCACTTGGTATGTTTTGCTACATTCTTGCATTCTGTAATTGAATTGAAGATTCTCTTCTTGCTTAAGACTTTTTCAGAAGTCCTTCACAAAAATCGAAGTTAAAACACAATAGGTTTACTTTTTTTCTTTCTATTTATACTATGTGTCCTTACAAGTTAAAATTGTTGTTCCTTGTATCATATTGCATTATTGTACTTCTTTCTGGATTTGCTGGTTTGGAATAAAGACTTTATTGCTCTGTGTACACAATCTGCAAAAAATTTAATCGGTTATGAACCTTGATGTTAGGTAGGATTCCGTTAGCAGTTTGTCTCAGTTTACAATTGATTTTTGTAATCTAAAAAAAGGGCAGCCTGGTGCACGTAGCTCCTGCTTGCGCAGGGTCCGGGGAAGGGTCCGGCCACTTTGGGTCTTTTGTACGCAGCCTTTCCCTCCATTTGTGCAAGAGTCTGTTTCGAGGAAACCATTTTATAATCTGCTGCGAAAAAGTAGCATCAAAAGTAAAATAAAAGTCAAGAAAATGGTAATTTTGATAAAATCTGGCTAGATGATCTCATTTATCAGAATCCGCCACAATGCCAAACGAAGCCTACAGCTCTTACTAGGTTATGCCTTCATGAGTACTATTTAACTATATTTCTGTTGATGTTATTTTTTTATTTTTCTGACATCATTTATCTGGTACAATGGTCCACGGTGCCTTTGACCTCCTTATAGATGATTCAAGAGACAACAGTGATGACTCTATGCCATCCGGACCTTGGGATGATGATAACTTGGGCAACGATCATGTTGATGAAGGGGATGCGGGTAATGACGTAGAAGAGCCAGTAAATCTTATTGCCAAACCAAGACAGGTGCATCCTTTGCCCCTTCTGCTTTCAAGACATTCATCTCCTTGTACTTATATTTAGACGTGCTCCCGTATGTTTATCTTCTATGTCCATCTGAATGTCAGCGGCCAGAAAAATCATCAAATGAACAATATTGTTGGCTTAAATGGCAGAGTGGTTTAATCTCCACCGAGCAATTACTATCACTGGCTGTATTTAATGCTCGTGATTGTCTTTGCCATATTATGTTACAAGTTTACAGTAATATACTGATCCAAGGTCAACACATGTAGAACAAACAATCTTGGAATAGGCAGTTGGAAATTTGTTCCATGGCTCCAAGATATGCATTTCCATATTTCACTTTAATTGTTTGAGGATCCAAGTGAGGCAGTGGGTTGTCTGCACTAAGGCGCTTAGGTACACTTGTGCAACAAGTTCTATAATTTACCATATAATGGTATGAAAACTTCTGAAATGCCTTGACAACATTCAGACAACATGCATGTAAACATGCCATACAATTTCAGGTCAAAATCTGACTCACACATCAATGGCCAAAAAAGGATAAATTCAGCAGTGAATAGTTCCAAATATGAAATGGAACAATGTTCTGGTGCTATCTAGTACTCCACCCTTCCCAAAATGTCAGGCACAACTTCTCTAAAAAAGGCCAAAATGTAAGCTACATTTGGAACTTTACCTTCTGGCTCCCGACCCACGCTATTCTCTCCTATACAGTTAGCTTCCACTAGCGGTAGCTAAATTGCGGATCGGTCTTACATTGCGGTTTGACAGAGTCCACCTTGCTCAGGTTTTCCCGTGCAATTTCTCCTCTAGAGTCACCCTGTTTGCTAGTTTCATGGATCGGACAACCACGTTTGTTAGAGGGTATCGTCTATAACTGTGCGGTCCAGCAACTACCATCTGTATGCTAAATTTTCTGCCAAAAGCTCACACGCCATAGATAATCATAAGGAGGGAGTACTATGCAGTCAATTTATTTCTTTGTTGTTTCGTAGTGTGCGGATTGACTCTGGATCTGTTTTTTCATTTCATGGTAGATGCATGTAGGAAAAAAATAGATATTTTCCTTAACTTTTTGATTGTTGAACTAAAGGTGTGGTGTGCTGATTGCACCTAAAATCCTCAGTGCTCTCAAGTCTCTCAAAGGATCTAAGCACAATCTTGTTAGATGTTTTTACACGAAAGGCTTATATAATGTCCCAAAACAGCCAGCACCCAATCATACAAACACCACACTTAGTTCATCAGTTTAACAATTACAGTCCAAAACAAATCAAACAATAAAAGAAATATCAAATGTCTGATACAGCGACAACTTAGCACTTGGCTTGAGCTAGGATTGACCCTTAGCCGCCCTAATTGTAGAGTGAACAGCCTTGATTGCTGCCATCGGTGCTCGCAGTGGTGCTCTGCCTTCTTCACCAATGGCATCAAGATAAGTTGCTCCTCTAACATGGTATCATGAGCCCTTGTTTAATTTTTTCTATGGAGAAGTGCAACTCATTCAAATCAATCCTGATCAAGATCAAACTCTTCTTTTTGCTCTCGTCACATCTGGTTTGTTTCCACCACTCTGTTTCAGTTCATACCCTGTCGTCTACTCTGTTTGCCTTACTCAAATAGGATCACGACCTCGACCTGGTGCTGAGATCAGGCTGCATTTTTTCTAACATATCACTATTGGACGAATTGGGCCGTTGCTAGGCCTGGCCTCCAACTAGTACTCTGCCTTTTGGCCCTCACCGCTGTGACTCATGGCATTTGGGAGCTTGGCTGTCTTGATTTTTTCTTCTGCTGCCACCATTACCAGTCTCTTTGGCCCGTTGCCTAGTCTAATATGTGCTTCATAGTTCTATATTTTGCGCTCTGTCCACCAAATTCATTGCTCTTTCGTGTTTCTCATGCCATGCGAGGCCACCAAAACTTTATATGTAGGCCTTCTTTTCTGGTCATTGTCCTTCGTAGTACAACTTTTGTGGTCTTTCTGGTCCTTATTGTCTCCGATTGGATTTTTGTGGTCTCCTTTTGCATCGTCGTCGATATATGTCCATTTTATTGCCGCCGAGCTTCTTTGCTGCCAGTTTCTTGGGCTATGATTTCTTGCGCAATGCTTCATTCTCTTGATGTGCCGTCTTCTTTTGATAACCCTTCTTCTCTTGATACTTATCTTGTATCTTCCTATGATGCATTATCTTCTTGTGACGTGCTACCCTCTCGGAACCCCCCCTCCCCTGGCTTGACTCAATTGTTTTTTGTGTATTGTACTATATGTTTGCCCCCATGTGGTATGCAATAGAGATAAATTGCTCCTCTAACGGGAATCACCCCCACTTGATGGTCAACTTGTTTCTAATATTCGACAGAGCCCAACTTTGCTGCGAAGCATGTCAAATTGACCTATGTCAATGACCTAACGTGTCCCTACTTAAATCAAAGAAATCACCAAAACAAGAATTGTTCCGGTTACACTTCAGGAGTTCCCTCGCGCAGCTCCACATAAACTTGGTGATCGGGCACCTATACGCAATTCCCCAAACATGGCCCTTGCCCCTTCTAGGTCTGATCACTAGAGGGCAAATTGCCCCTAATTAACTTCCGTCGGAAGATCTTAACCTTTAGAGGGATTGATCTTTGTTAGATTTAGCAATCATAAACTTTCAATAACAAAAGAGTTGCAGTGTACACTGAAGAGTATTCACAGGAGAGCAAGCTGAAGTGCACCCTCTGACTGCACAACATATGTCCTGGCCACCATATGCACAAACAAAGTAAGCACATCTAGGAAATTGCTCATGATACTGGACCACCGTATTAGATGACATTCCCACTCGGTCTCTTACTGCATTAAAGCAGGGGTAGGAAGTGATACCACTGCAACAGCTACACTCCTTTTCTTCTTGTCACAAATCTGAATAATGCTTAATGGATTTGCAGTGCGAAACAGAGATGGTGAATTAAAGGCCATTTTCAAGAACTGGCCCCTAATTAACTTCCGTTGGAAGATCTTAACCTTTAGAGGGATTGATCTTTGTTAGATGTAGCAATCGTAAACTTCCAATAACAAAAGAGTTGCAGTGTACACAGAAGAGTATTCACAGGAGAGTACACATAAGAGTATTCACAGGAGAGCAAGCTGAAGTGCATCCTCTGACTGCACAACATATGTCCTGGCCACCATATGCACAAACAAAGTAAGCACATCTAGGAAATTGCTCATGATACTGGACCACCGTATTAGATGACACTCCCACTCGGTCTCTTACTGCATTAAAGCAGGGGCAGGAAGTGAGACCACTGCTACAGCTACACTCCTTTTCTTCTTGTCACAATTTTGAATAATGCTTAATGGATTTGCAGTGCGAAACAGAGATGGTTAGTTAAAGGCTATTTTCAAGAACTGGCTCTATCTACTTAATAACTATTCTGACTTGTGCCAATCTGTCATTCGTATTTGGAATTTAACGATTTATATCACCCTTATGAGCTAATAGATTCAAGCTTGTGCATGATCAATCACTTCATGCACATAACTTTGCTTTCTGCTGCTTAATACTCCCTCCATTCCTTTATATAAGGTGTATTATTTTTGGCACGGTGACCAAGGCACATAAGTATACACATGTTAGGACAAAATTAACCTCGGCTAAATCATTGGTTAGCGGCAACTAAATCAATTAGGGTAGGAAAGTAAGAGATACACACAATCAATAGCGAGATATTTTCCTTTTTCTATTTACAAGAAGAGATGCATGCAATGTGTGAAGAGATACTTTCCTTTTGTTTAAGGGCTAAGGACGGAATTATGAGGAATTAGAAGAAATGCACCTTACATTGTGGAATTTTATCAAAAAACAAATACACCTTATATAAAGGAATGGAGGGAGTAGTTCCCTAGACTAGAAAATCACATGTCGTGCTATATGTTAAATACCTGTGGTATGTTTGGTTTGAGCCCATGGTTACCCCACCAAACATTTGGCTAGACAATTTTGATCAAGGTTTTGTGTGCCCAAGAGTTGGCAAACTTTGGCTAAAAAATTACTAGAGTTGGAAGGAGCTATTTGCATGCCAAAAATTTGGCAAACAAATCAAGGCCAAAGTTTTGGCCACGGCAGAAAAATTGGTAAGGCACATGTTAGCTACAAACCAAACATACCATACCCTTGAACCTGTGCCACTGATATCCAAATTTTACTCCTATTCATTGGGCACTGACCCAGATTGTTTTCTTAGTGTGGACATATTTCTGTATCCTTTGATTGTATTTTCACTTTTCTGAAATCAATGGCTAATGTGTTAAAAATCACATTTGAATGTCTGATGCTTTCATGAGTTCATGGCTCTCCATTGAGCTGTCCCACAATTCGTCAGCCACTTGGGATATTAGTCTGTCCGACTTCATCAATAGTGTGGATTCAATATGCTCGGGATCTGGTCTGTACCTTTGCAATGTTATTGCTAGCATTTTGGTTTGGGTAGGATGTTATCATTATAATTTAGTTAAAATGGATTGTCAGGATAGAGTTTGAGTCTTAAGTAGCTAGTTTAGTCTGTCCATGGCGATGCTTTGTAATTTATTAGAATGCAAGTAAATATAATTGTCCTTTTGACCTTTTCCTCATAAAAAATCTTCTCTATCACTTCTGGTTTATTTTTCCTACAATTATCTGATCTCGCTTTCAGTTTGTCTGTTATGAACTACTGTTTCAGACACTGATGATGCCACATAGGAGGTGTTTGTTTACATGAGTGGTAACGTAAGTGTAAAGCGAAATAGATTACACCGTGTAACAGCTCCAGATTGGACAAACCCCACTTTGTTTGGTTTGGCTTTATTAAGGAAACAGATTCCTTAACAGTGTTCGGCTTGTCACAATAATACGAATATATGTAGAGTATGATAGGAGAGCCGAACCTGGTTGCTCTGGTGAGTCTGTGTGTGTGGGGGCTGCACCTTTGGGAGGGACTGGGAGAACCCCTTTCTAGGTCACACAAGGGCTTGTCACAATAATACGAATATATGTAGAGTATGATAGGAGAGCCGAACCTGGTTGCTCTGGTGAGTCTGTGTGTGTGGGGGCTGCACCTTTGGGAGGGACTGGGAGAACCCCTTTCTAGGTCACACAAGGACTGGGCCTTGTGTGCTTAAGTGAGATGGGCCAGACAACCCATACCGGTTCAACGCTCCCCCACAAGATGGATGGTAGATATCTATCATCCCCATCTTGTCACATGCTAAGTTACAGTCCTTCGTTCTTAGTCCCTTTTGTCAAGCAATCTGCAAACTGCTACCTAGAGCTGACATGAGTAAGACCGATGATCCCAACATCAAGTTTCTCCTTAATGAAGAAGCGATCAATTTCGACATGTTTTGTCCTGTCATGTTGAACTGGATTATTAGCAATGGCTATAGCTGATTGATTGTCACGCCACACCTTCAAGGGTCCCTTCCTTAGAAGTTTCAACTCGCTGAGTACATACTTCACCTAGAGCATCTCACACAACCCTTGAGATAATGCTCTATACTCAGCCCCTACTGTTGATCTAAATACAACAGGTTGTTTCTTGCTTCTTCATGACACCAAATTTCCTCCCACAACTACACAGTAGCCAGAAGTTGATCTTCTATCATCTTGACAACTAGCCCAGTCAGAGTCACTATAGCCGTCCACCTCAAGATGTCCCCTCTTCCCAAACCACAATCCTTTACCGGGGGCCCCCTTCAAGTATCTCAGGATTCTGTGCACAATATCAAGATGCCCACTATTTGGTTCATGCATCTATCTGCTCACCACCCCCACAACATACGTAATGTCAGGCCTGGTATGACACAAGTACAACAATCTCCCAACCAATTTTTGATAATCTTCCTTATTTACTAGCTCGCATGACCGTGCCGTCACTTGATGATTTTGTTCAATCGGAGTAGAGGCAACACGACACCCCACCATGCCCATGTCACTCAAGAGATCCAAGGTATATTTTCGTTAGCACATAGAGATTCCCTTCTCTGTCCGAGCCACTTCAATGCCAAGGAAGTATTTTAGGTTGCCTAAATCCTTTAGCTCAAACTTCTTGCTCAGACGGCCCTTTAATCTCTCTATTTCCTCCTTATCATCTCCAGTGATAATAATGTCATCTACATAAACATCAAGAATGCTGATTTTTCGATCAAAGTGCCTATAGAACATCGTGTGATCACCGTTACACTGACCATACCCCATACCACGGACAACACGTCTAAACCTATCAAACCATGCCCTCGGTGATTGCTTCAATCCATACAAGGATTTCTTCAGCCTGCAAACCTTCCCTATGGTCTCTGAAGTACCAAAACTTGGTGGCATCTCCATGTACACTTCTTGCAACTCACCATGCAAGAAGGCATTCTTGACATCTAATTGATGCAACTTCCACCCAAAGATTGCAGCACAAGAGACCAATATCCTAACTGTGTTCATCTTTGCCATGAGCGCAAAGGTTTCATCATAGTCAATTCCATAAGTTTGACTATATCCTCTGGCGACCAATCTGGCCTTGTACTGTTCCCCCCCCCCTCAGGATTTTCGTTTCACTGTATAGATCCACTTACAACTCACTGCTTTCTTTTCTGCCAGCAATGTGGTTAGCACCCATGTCTTGTTTTTTCTCAGTGCTTCCCACTCTTCTATCATTGCTTCACGCCACATTGGATCTTGCTTTGCAGCCTTCCAATCCTTTGGGATTGACACAGTTTGAAGGGAGGAAACAAACGCCTTATATGAAGGCGACAAAGCCTTGTAAGACACAAAATTTCCAATATCAAGGTCATCACAAGCATCATCCATTGGTAGTGCCTTCCTTGCTACTTCACCCTTCCTTGCCGCTTCACGTGTAGCCTTTCGCAAGGCAATGGGCAGCTCCACTGTGTCAGATGAGCTTGCCTCACTGCCTTGCTGCTCCCCCTGTGCTCTTGCCTCACTGCCTTGCTGCTCCCCTTGCACTTGTGGTTGCCGTCGAGAGTACACCAGGGTATTCGTCTACCATTGATCCCAAATAGGAACCTGGAGAGCACCAATCTGAAGTGTATCGACAGTTTGTTCGCCATGAACCTGCATATCATCATGAGTGATTGTACTAATCGGAACTGTCCACACTATTGGTCGGACCTGAACCTCCACATCATTATCAATGTTAATGTCAACCGAATCACCATGAGTATTGAGACACCTCGTTCTCCCCCTCTTGACCATCATTCATAGGGTGTAGGTGGTCAAGCTCTGCAAACAACAAACTGAGATCAGTCGGTTCACCATAGAATGGCTCAGACTCCCTAAAGGTAACATCCATACTTACAAACTTGCGTTTTTCACAGGGACACCATCATTTATACCCCTGCTGACTAGGAGAGTATCCCAGAAAGACACACTTCACTGCTCGAGGATCAAGCTTGCCAACATATGGTCGGTGATCACGAACAAAGCATGTATTACCAAACAACTTTGGGGGAACAACAAATTTATTATCTCCAACGAGTAACTTAGACAGAGATTTCATGCCTAGTATCCTGGAAGGTGTCCGGTTGATCAGGTATGTGGCTGTCAGAATTGCTTCAACCCACAAGAACTTAGGCACATTCATGGTAAACATCAACGACCGAGCAACCTCAAGATTATGACGATTCTTCCTTTCGGCCACTCACCATTCTGAGGGGGTGTGTCCGGACATGAAGTTTGATGAAGAATCCCTTGGACAGCCATGAAAGCCCCAAAACCGTTGTTCACATACTCTGTGCAGTTGTCAGTCCTAAGCACCTTGACCTGCACCTGAAACTGGTTCTTTACAAGTGCATGGAAGTTTTGAAAACAGCTAAACACCTCATCCTTGTGACACATTAAGTAAATCCAAGTCATACGAGAATAGCAGTCGTTGAAGGTAACAAAATACTTATTTCCATTCATTGACACTACTGGGCTAGTCCATACATCCGAATGAATAAGCATAAAGGGAGATATGCTCCTAAGCCCTTTACTCACATATGAGGCTCATGTGTGTTTTGCATATTCGCAAGCATCACATGTCAACTTGCCCTTGCCTATTCCACACATAACATTTGGAAATATTCTACTCATCTTATCAAAAGATACATGCCCCAACCTGCAGTGATGGATCATCGCCTGCTTCTCCTTGTCCTCCATGGTCGTAGCATACACCAAGTCAGGCTGCACCTCATGGTCCATGTACCAGAGCCCCCTACGCCTAGTGCCAGTCCCAACAGTCCGACTCATCAGTCGCTCCTGAATGAAGCAACCGAACCTGTCAATGATCACACGCCAGTCTATTTGATCAATGAGAGTACTGAAAGAGACCAAATTGATAGGAAAAGTTGGCACATGTAAGACTGATGATAACGAGATAGTTGAAGTGCACTTGACTGTGCCAACCCCTACGAGAGGCTGATTTGTACCATCAGCAGTTTGGATAGTGCCCTTGTGAGTAGGAGGATGTTTATTGTAAGACTCAAACACACATGAATTACCCGCAACATGCTTAGATGCTCCAGAGTCAAGGACCCACTCCGAAGTATCCACATTAGGAGTAAGAGATGCCTTTGTTGGATTACCTTCATCAATGGAAGCCCAGTGTGCAAAATCTCCATAGGCAGCCTCATCAACTTCCTCGCCCTTTGACTTCGCAGTGTCCCCGTCAACTACCATATGTGCCCTCTGCCCCCTTTAGTTTCTTGAGTGGCCACCTCTGCCCCTAGAAAGTTGACCCCCTGAGATCCTTAGGTATCCACCTCTGCCTCTAATGCCTGCCTCTGCCAGTCCCCCCTCTTAATATCCCCTGCCTCTACCACGAGTTGGACATTCCCTCTTCCAGTGACCTTCCTCCCCACATATATGACATTTGCTGGGATCTCCCCACTCCATGCGCTCAGTGACTGCGAATGTTGAAGTTGGCACAACCTTCATTTCTGCATGCTCAAGAGATAGCCTCACCTCCTCTTGAGACATTGCTGTGATAGTCTCCTCAATAGTTGGCAGGAGAGGTTGGTGCAACAGGGATGCCGCCCTGCCATGGAAGCAACCTCTAAGCCCTTCCAACAGATTTAGCACACGCCTGTGTGCAATCCACCTACGCCCTGACTCGATGCAAGCCGCATCATAGAGTTCCAGAGGATCGCAGTTATCCTGCTCCGCCCATAGAGCCTCCAACTCTGCCACATATTCCATCACTGACATGTTGTCACCTTGGCGCCGTCGGCTGATCTTCCCCTCAATATGAGCAATTAGCATGAAATTAACCTTGCCAGAGTATTGGGTGGATAGAGTCTTCCATATCTCGGCTGACGAGGATAGTCCCTCCACGGAGCGTCCAATGGAGGGCACCACTGATTTCAACAACCAACCAACAAGCACAGAGTTTATGACCTTCCACCGCTTCCCCTCCGCGGTAGTCTTGTCTCCGGGTTCATCAACCACACCCAATAAGTGACCATCAAGTTCCTTCTGTTCCGTAGCCATCAATGCCCTCCTGGACCAACTCAAATAATTTGTGCCCCCCTCTAGCTTCATGTCCAGAGGCGACATTTCGATCTTTTGAGCCACTTCCTGTCGAGGAACGATGGCCTCAGAGTTGAACTCGACACGGATCTTAGCTAGCTTCTCGAAAGCCGCAGTGAGAGCATTTGATTCGCTCATCTTTGGTTGGGATAATCAGCAGCAGCAAGCAGCTTCAGCAGCAAAGACACAGCTGCAGCTGCAACGAGCAGCTTCAGCAGCAAAGACACAGCAGTGCAGACCACCACCAGTACCTTCTCTAGCAGCAGCACCCAGCTCCCAGTCTCCTTCTCCTCAAACAACAGCAGCTGCAATTCTTCTTCTCCTCAACCAGCTACAGCAGCCCCCCTGTCCTTGTCAAACTGCAGCAGCAGAAGCAAACTCGCTTCAGGGAGCAACAGCCTCCTCTCTCCACCTCCTTCTCTCCAATCAGCAGAGCAGCAGCAGCCTTCAACACCAATCAGCAGTAGCACCGCCACCAGCAGCAACAGCAGCTGCAACCTCCTGATGCGGCCACAACAACAGACTCCAGCAGCTGCCCTTCTTTCTCTTCCTCCTCTCTCCTCCCTTCCACCTCCAGAAACACAGCAGAACAGAGAGAGAAAGTGGCAGGAAGGAACCAGGATCCCGTAACCCCCTCTCGTCTCCCCCGTGGGCGACTAGGGGGTAACCCTAGCCACCGCCGCCGGTCCTCCCCCGCCCCTCCTTCCTCCTCGCCGCCGCTAGCAGCGCCGCCGGGCAAAGCCTGGCTGGCAGGGGCGGCGGCGGGGATCCTCTCCCCTTCACGCGACATGGCTGGCGCGGGACTGTCGTTCGTGAGGAGGCGCCGGACTAGCGCGCGGTGCGGCGGCGCTGCATGTGGATCCTAGCGGCAGCGTGTGGAGCGCGTCGATGGCTGGGGTTTGTTCTTGCGGCACGGTGTGCCGGCTGCGGGAGGTGCCGGCCGCGTGCGTCGCCTAGTTCGGGTCAGATCCGTCTGAATCCAGCGCCCGGACGCCGTCGGCCAGCGCAGGGTGGTGGTACTCGTCACTGTCCAGATGGGATCCTCATTGATCCAGATACCCACGGTGTGCTTCTTTCGCGCGGGTTCCTGGCGGTGCTGCCGTGGCCGCGGATGAAGCTGGTGGAGGAGATTTAGATAAGGGGAAACCCCTTGGTCGGCCCTGGTCGGCCGTGCCGACGACAACGCTCAAGGGCGCCGTTGTTCTTCTTGGAGACGTCGGTCTACGTCTGCTCTTCCACTTCCTACCTCACCGCCTCTCGGGTGAAAACCCTAACTCCGGTGGGCGGCGGTGGCGTCCTTGACGCCGTGACCTTCCTAAAGGCGTCGCCTTGAGGGCTGAGTGGTGGTGGGCACTGTGTGGGTCCTTGACGGTTGCTGGTGGTGGGCACTGCTTTGGGGGAAACCCTAAGATCTAACCTTCCAGATCGGACGATGGCGGTACTTCGGAGCCGTTTCTCTCTTGGGAGCATCGTTTGTGGAGCAGTGGTGGATGACAGAGGTAGGAGATGGAGCGGCTTCATCTGGTCCGGAGATTTGGTGGAGCTGTCAAGTCATGCTTGACCGACAGGTGCTACGCCGAGTCATGCCTGGTTGGTAGGTGCTACACACGACAGTTCTTCCAGAATCTCCGAGTCTGGACGAATGAGCGCAGGGCGGTGGCGCTGTTTGGCGCCGTGGTGGCGTCGATGGATGGCAAAGATGATACGGATCTCTCTCCTGAAGATGGGTCAGTGGACCGATGATGATGGCGGCTTCTAATGTGTGCATGTGGTGTGCGCTTTAGGTATGCTGCACCGGCTGTTGGCCCCGATATGTTATGTGGATGGATTGACGACAACACCGATTTTAGATATGGGGAGTGAGAGCACTCCACATAGAGTCTGTAGGTGAAAATGGTGGCTTTGGGTGGTTTGATGTATATTTTTGTCAGACCTTTGTTGAATAATTAATAAAGATGGCTGTATGCATCGATTGATGCAGAGGCTGGGGGTTGAACCTCCTTTTCTAAAAAAAATGAACCAGCACCAGCCGTCGCCCTGTCGCCTGCGCAGGCGCTTCTCCTCCTTGGGCGCATGCACAGCCTGCGCACAGCAGCCTCTTCTCCAGCGTGCAGGGCCGCCGTCGATCCCTGCTGCCTCGCCGGCCGGCGCCGCCGTCCGTCAGGCCTCGCTGAACCTGGCCTCTGATACCATGTAGAGTAGGAGAGGAGAGCCGAACCTGGTTGCTCTGGTGAGTCTGTGTGTGTGTGGCGGCTGCACCTCAGGGAGGGACTGGGAGAACCCCTTTCTAGGTCACACAAGGACTGAGCCTTGTGAGCTTAAGTAAGATGGGCCAGACAGCCCATACCGGTTCAACAATATACATCAGCCGGTGCTTTGGAGAATTCCACTTATAGAGCACAACAAGCAGAGTAATATGAATACACCAGCATGACTTTCACATGCAATTT
Organism: Hordeum vulgare subsp. vulgare; assembly: GCF_904849725.1. Taxonomy (NCBI): domain Eukaryota; kingdom Viridiplantae; phylum Streptophyta; class Magnoliopsida; order Poales; family Poaceae; genus Hordeum; species Hordeum vulgare. Next base: position 290,969,391 of record NC_058520.1, on the reverse strand, counting down.
GTGAGTGCTTCACCAGCACAGCTTTAAATTCATCAAACAAGCACATAATTTAGAAATGTTTTTGCAATCATCCAATGCAAAGACATCTTTTAACCAGAACTTGATGCCACTTTAACGACATTGCACATTTTTAAAATGCATATTAAGCCATGTATACAAACTGAGAATTCAATGACGCTTCAAAATAAATGACATAATTAGTACATAAAATTGTTTTTATAAGATAAATAGAAAGACCAAGTTCAGAATCTTGCAAGCGTTTCCATCGATCTTCGTCCGCCACGCCACACTACTGATCTCCTTTTCTAATCAACCTTGCTTATTTTCTCATCTGCCAATAAGCAAGAGTTAAAATGACAAATAAAGATTCACACAAGAGACAACCAATAATAAAAAAATTGACAACAAACTAGCAATGAGAGGTGCACATAGATAGCTCAGGTTTCACAACAGAATAAAGTTGAAATATCATAAAGAGGTGCACCACCTCCAACATGTTACATGCATAAGCAACAAATGCATATACCAGCAAGATTTTCCCACTTACCGTGCATACTTCCATAGATAAGGAGTGGGCTAAACAAGGAATGACAGCTAGCAAGAAAACTGACATACACGAGTGGCAATATTTGTCGCATAACAGGAGTGTGGATGCACTAAGGACAATGAAAAGGGCAGAAAAAAAGTTGCAGCATTCAAAAAGGTGGAATCTGCTCCATGCATTTCAACATTTTGACAAAGATAACAATAGGAAAAGGTCACAGTGGAAAATATACCTAATTAATGAAGAAGTACAAAATAAATGGTCTAGATATATGAAGAAGGTTTACTCTATAGCTAGTGAAAATAGAGTTGCGTATGTTATTTGTTCACTAGGACATCTTGTACAAAAAAAATAAAATTGCTTGCATATTTAGGAGCAGTGACTTCGTAAATAGGAATTAGTGACGATAATGATATTGTGGTCACAAAAGAATATTCTACTCCCTCCGTTCCTAAATATAAGACCTTTTAGAGATTCCAATACGGGCTACACACGGAGCAAAATGAGTGAATCGGCACTCTAAAATGCGTCTATATACATCTGTATATAGTCCATATTGAAATCTCTAAAAAGGCTTATATTTAGAAATGGAGGGAGTATTTGATGAGGACGATTTAGTTTGTAGCCACAAACAGAGGTATATTTTCTATCCTTCATCAAGAGATGTTGTATAAATGAAAAGAGATAAATACACTAGCAGCCACTAAAGTTGAGGACGAAGCACATTACGATCACTTGACTTCGGAATACGCTCAATACAGTCATTGAATACGAGTTAGGGTGATTATACGGCCACTGGTTTTCCGTATAGACCCGTATTTTGTCCTGTTGACTTGTCAAAATAGTCTTCTTCCCCGCCACCGTCCCCTCGTGTGTGCCGCTGCCGCCGCCCAGCGCCTCGCAGATGACGGCCACCGCCGCCGTCACACTCTCCCTCCAATGACTCGCGCGCAGCCCACACCCCGGCTCGCTGCGGCGCCGCTGCTCCTCCTCTTCTTGCTGCTCGTTCGCTGCCGGTGACGATGTGCCCAGCTGCGCCAGCCCGCGGTCAACAATGCACATGCATGCCGCCCAGTCCAGCGGCGTCCGCCCTGGCCCTCAGTTACCTAAGACAACAGACGGAGGTTTCCACCTTCAATTCAACAACAGATACATCAAGTGTTACACGCAATTAATGGTGAAGAATTAAGCAGCGGAGCACTTGCTGTGGAGGAGGGAGAAGAGGCTGCCGTCGGGGGCGTAGTAGTAAGCGTTAAGCACATTGGGGTGGCGGAGGTGGCGGAGCACGGCCATGTGGTGCTCCAAGTCCTTCTTGGTCGAGGCCGCCGCAGGGGCCGCGGCGTGGAGCTGCTTCACGGCCACGACGCTGCCGTCGTCGAGCACCACCTTGTACGCACGCAGCAGCTCCTCCAACTCAAACCGCTTCCCGCCGGCGTCAGTGCCCGACGGCAGCATCTGATAGCAGCAAGGACTGGATGAGCAGCAGTGCCCGACAACAACAGCAGTGGATGAGCAGCGGCTGCTTCACGGGCTTGAGGAGTGGATGAGCAGCAGTGCCCGACAGCAGCATCCGATAGCAGCAAGGAGTGGACGAGCCTGCATCAGGAGCATTTGACAGCAGCAGTGCCCGACAGAAGCAAGCCTGCAGCAGCAGCAGCACGCAACAGCAGCAGCAGCCGACGCCCGGCAGTAGCAGAACGAGGCAGCCGACGAGCGCTCCAGTAGCAGTAGCAGCACGAGGAAGCCGGCGTTCGGCGCGGCGGCCCAAATGGGGCGGAACAGAGACAAGCATGTGTGGCTTTGTTGCCGTCGCCGACAAGGGTGTGTGGCGGTGGTACTTCCTGGCCGGAGTTGGCCAGGATTTGCCGTTGACGGAGGTGGCAAAAAGGGGAATGGGGAAGCTCGGGGGAGGGGAGACATCTGAGGGGAACGAAGGGGACTGCGGGTTGTGTCGGAAACAATTCGAGGGTCTTTTCGAAAAATTGCCAACGATGTTTGACCTGTCAACTTAACAGAAAACGGAGTTATACGACGAGCGGTGACCGTATAATCACCTCAACGCGTATACAATGACCGTAATGAGCGTATTTTGAAGTCAAGTGACCGTACTGTGCTTTCGACTCGAATATAATGACCGTCTATGTATTTATCTCGAAAAGTCCAAATGTGCATATTTACAAGAGGTAACTTTGTACCTAGGTATTAATAATGATGTTGATACTGTGGTCACGATGGAAACAATCTATATGATGAAAAAGATTGACTCTGTAGCTAGCTCAAAACATAGTCATACTTTTTTTTTATCATTGAGAAAATTCCTACAAGATCCTGGATAAACTAACATAAAAAAATACAACCAATGTGCATATTGTACATGCAGTACAGGTAAAACCAATCTTGTATCCCGAGTCCTATGATATATATGAGCAAACAAACCAATCTTGTATCCCTAAAAGTTTCTACTAATTGTCTTCATAAAGTTTCTACTAACATTGTTCAAGAAAGCTGTTTATCATATATATGATTTCCAGCACTTTAAAAGGTGGCCATCATCATGGAATTGGTAGGAGTCAGATACTAGCTCCTATGAATGCCAATGGGGAATATTTGAAAAAGAAACGTGCAATCAGATAAGACTTTGAGACCCTATACTCTTATCTATCCTTCGCCAAAATCTGGACCAGGCAGTGCTAAAAGCATGTGCTTCTAACAAAATGAACAAAAAAGTCCTCATTATAGATAATCTTGCAAGCAGTATGAGTGTGTTTGGTAGCTGTTCCCACCCTAGCATGGTTGTTCCCATTTGAGACATGCTGAGTTTAGACATGCTCTGAGTATATGGAACTGTAGTTGTTTGGTTGTCATGTATGTGCCGAGACATGCTGAGCTGAGACTTTGTTTGGTAGCATGCACTTGGTCAGACATGTTGGGCTGAGACTGTGTTTGGTAGTTTGTATGCCTGCATCAATGAAGCATTTGGTGCAAATACAAATATTCAACCAACATTTCAACAATTAACACATAGTTCTAGGAATAAAACATCACTATTTCATTATTTAACAGAAGATTTACATGGATTGTAGCCAAGGTCCGGGATCAGACCATGCCTAGATATAATCAAAGTACATTTCTACGCGTCGCAGTTGGAAATACATGGCTAAATCCCTAACCCAGAACGAGAGGACCATGTGCTTCTTGTTCAGTAGCAACCCCTTGTGCATCAAATTGCTTTTGCCGGTGGTCTACAGAAAATTGATAAGAGGGAGAAAGGAGGAGCAGAACGGAGGAGGGAGGAAGTAGCAGCCACAAACTTCAGATCTAAAGAAAATTGATAAGAGGAAGAAAGGAGGAGCAGAACAGAGGAGAGAGGAAGGAGAAGCAGAACGGGGGAAGAAAAAGATGAGGGAGGAGAGCAGAGGAGTCCGACGACCTGCAGTTCTACCGGTGATGCGAGGTTGCAAGGACGGTGGCGGCTGCAAGCTCACATCCATCCATGGCGCTGGAGAGAGAGATGAGAGGGAAAGAGAAGGGAAGGAGGAAGGAGACGCATGAGAGGCGATGCAAAGAGCAGTGGCACGGCTGATGGGCTCGCTGTGGTTGCGAGAGAGAGGGTTGAGGGAGGGGCAGGTTGTTCGGGAGGGGTAGGTCGTCTGGTGGTGAGTCGAGGGGAGATTTTCTTGGGGTCGAATGCAGCCTTGCTGAGCACAGCTCCCATGTCTAGGGCTGCTCTAGTGAGCATAGCTGAGAGCCATTTTTTTGCATGAGATGGGCATAGCCCAGGAGAGCCCGTGCATCTCACAAAACAAGCAAAAGTGGGTTGAATGGAGAACTTTTTAGCCCATGCACCCTTCATGCATGCTACCAAACACACCCTATACTTTCTTGACATCATCTCCAATCTGCAAATCTGGTGTACTTTCTTGACATCATCTTGCAAGCAGTATAAGTAACCCTAAAATCACAATCTCGTCTAAATCAATCTTGAACACCATAGAATAGATCAAGAAATCGATCAACAGGTTGGATCAAATATTAGATGGGCGGGTGGATTAGTAACCCTAACCTCACAAGATCTGCACGAGGAGCTTGACGGAGGAGGAAGAGATGGCATGGAAATCCGGAGACATGCCGTGCTCCTCCACCTCGGTGGCTTTAATGGACCATCCTCGTCGACGTCTGAGCGAGATGCCGGTCGACGTCTGATCGAGGACCCGTTTACGGTACACTGTGTACATACCAAACGCGTGCAATGTCTTCCGTTTACGCTGTAAACAGGTAACGGGCATAATTCCACGAAACAAACACCTCCGTAATATTTGTGCAACATCGGGTTAGTCTTTACTCGTCGACTGAATCTAGAGTTGTTGGCCTTTGGGCAGAGTGCTAAGCCAGAACATTTATATACATAATTTTTTATTGTCCAGGCTGATGACTCTAATAAGTCTGAAATTGACTTAGTATGTTGCTCTTTGTGGTATAACCAGTATAGTTTTGGGCTGTTGGTCAGTTCTGTTCTGATGCCTGTTTTCTTTCTGATTGAATCATAGGTCAATAAGATTGATGTACAATATGACAAAGTATCGAAGCAAGTGGATGTTCATGCCTTAAAGGAAGTGCTCTGGAATCACATTCATACATCTGCTAAGACTGATGATCTGGTAATATATGTGCTTTGGTTACTACTAAGTACTATCATCAAATAAGCTGTGGTAATGTATGTGCTTTGGTCTAACTGTCATTTTTTATGTAGATTAGCTGTGGCATCCCCTCTTAAAAGTACTTGTAGCACAATAATTTGTTCAATTTTTTTGATGAAGCGCTTACCAGATTATGACTTTTTTCCTATTCATTGCATGGCTACATATCTCAATTGATTTTTTTTGACATATTACATCCGGGGCCAATGTAATCTAATAATACCAAGTAACAACCATGCTATTGCCATTTACTGGCTTTCTTGGAGTTTAGGTAATCAAGTTACTTAGACTAAGGTGACATTTTGGGTCTGAGTTTTAGTATTTGATAGTATACAAAATATTATGTACTACTGCTCATCGCTGGAATGTTGCAAATCGCTATGGGTGGGGTGTGTCCAACCTTTGAGGTACTGAAAACAAATACCTACAGACGTAGAAAACAACTTTGTTGTGATTTGACAATTTTTTGGGTGCCACATATTTTTAGGTCGATTTAAGAAAACATAAGAATTTTTGTTGCGACCAAACATGGAATATTTGTAAAAGGGATCATTTGCAAAACCGGCAACTGGGTTTATGTACCTACATTCATATGCACCTACATACCTAATGCTCAGATAATTGTCCATATTTTATTGATACTTTTAAACAGAAAGTGAGGGTTTTAAAAATAGTATAGTACTTAAAATCTACCCTCCTACTTGACCTTATATTCATTAGCAACACGGGCAACTGGAGTTATGAACCTACTCCCTCCTTTCCTAAATGTAAGTCTTTTAGGAGGTTACACTAGAGGGACTACATACAGATGTATATAGATATACTTTAGAGTTTAAACAAATACCTACAGACGTAGAAAACAACTTTGTTGTGATTTGACAATTTTTTGGGTGCCACATATTTTTAGGTCGATTTAAGAAAACATAAGAATTTTTGTTGCGACCAAACATGGAATATTTGTAAAAGGGATCATTTGCAAAACCGGCAACTGGGTTTATGTACCTACATTCATATGCACCTACATACCTAATGCTCAGATAATTGTCCATATTTTATTGATACTTTTAAACAGAAAGTGAGGGTTTTAAAAATAGTATAGTACTTAAAATCTACCCTCCTACTTGACCTTATATTCATTAGCAACACGGGCAACTGGAGTTATGAACCTACTCCCTCCTTTCCTAAATGTAAGTCTTTTAGCAGGTTACACTAGAGGGACTACATACAGATGTATATAGACATACTTTAGAGTTTAGATTCACTCATTTTGCTCCGTACGTAGTCCTCTACTGAAATCTCTAAAAAGACTTATATTTAGGAACGGAGGGAGTATATTCATATGCATGTACAGTATGTACCTAATACTCCAGTAGTGGCATAGTGCACTCATGCAATATCCAAAAAGGCTTTCGCTTCGCTTTATATATAAATCAACCATCAACAGCATGCCGGTACAAACGCACGCCATCACAACACACGCATACACCCAATGCAAGATACACATGCATTTAAAGGGCCTTAAAAGAACATTGTTAGGTACGTACTGCAGATGATACACATGCACTTAAACAGCCTTAAAAGAACATTGTTACTTTAGGCCTTGTTCGGTTAAACCTCTCTCAGACAGGATTGAAGAGGTTTGGAGGGGATTGAGGAGGAATTTGACTTGTAAGGGATTTAATCCTCTTCAATCCACTTCAATCCCCTTCAAACCCCTTGCAACCGAACAAGCCCTTAAAGGTTAGAATACATGTACATTTTTGTTAGGGGAATATAATAAGTTTACATGCCCCTTGCAACCGAACAAGCCCTTAAAGGTTAGAATACATGTACATTTTTGTTAGGGGAATATAATAAGTTTACATGTAAACAATTATGTAAAAATATGACCGTGCACACACATTATATTACATTTTTCACTAGCATTATGATTTCCTTACTTTAAGTGGCCGGACCCTTTCTCGGACCCTGCGCAAGCGGGAGCTATATGCACCAGGCTGCCCTTTTTATTATAATTTCCTTACGTTGTTGGTAAGAACCATTTTCCCGTCTTCTGATTTGGGTACAAAATTACTTACAGTATTTAAGCCTGATTGTAATTGGTCCAGCAGGAAAGAGATGGCATAGAACCGTCCCTGTGCTTGACGAAGGTACTGCATGATCTTCCATGCAGTACCAGAGACGTTTCGACGACCGAAGTCTCGCCACACCTCTATTTCATTTGTCTCTTGCATCTGGCAAATGAACACAGCTTGACGCTACGCGACCGCCCGACGTTGGATGAGATCGACATATACATTCTGACTTCACCGCTTGTGAAGTAATCACTGCTCGTCCTGGTGCAGTTAAAGGCTTGTCTGATGTTTTAGTACGCTGCCACTACATTTTGTATCATGTATTTATTTGATGCTATCTCTAATTGATCGGAATTTTCCGGAACGTATATGGTAACCTGCAAGTGCTTGCCTTTCGTGGCATGATTTATGTGATGAATGTCGACATATTTTGTCTTTTTTAGCAAACATGTTTTGCAGTTCTTTTCCCACATTTTCTGCCCTTGTATGGTATCTCACCAATAGTACGAGAATTTAAATCTTTTGGTAGAAATGCCTTATTTTCTAAAGATGAGACATGACTTTATTTGTCATCAGGACATTATGAGGGACCGGTAGTGCTTGGGCCCTCCTCCTCCATCTCTCAACCTTGTCTCCCACCTCGTCGTTGTTGCCGATGCCCGTTGTTGGGTCTGGCCCGGGCGAAGCTGGCAGCGACAATCCCTGACCATTCGCCTCTTGGTTGCTCTTTGGCGCGGAGCTGAGCGGTGTCGGGGGGGGGGGGGGGGGGGGTGTTCCTAGGCGGCGGTGGGGGTTTCTTGGTGTGACGCGGGAGATCGGCGTCGTTGGCAGCGAGGTGGCACTTGCCCGGCCTAGATCTGGGCTCTTTAGGGCCCCATTTGGGCCTGGGCGGGCCGAGGTCGGGGTGGGTCGGCGACGTGGCTTCCGGGAGATAGTGGTGGTGGTGTGGGGGGGGGGGATGGGCTGTGGGGTGCTGGCGGCGTTGGCGCCGCCCTCCTTTAGCGTGGTTGGTATGGTTTAGGGGGCCTTATTCGGGCCTGGCTAGGCAAGGGGTGGCCTAGTTTACCCTGCTACGTCCGGTCGGCGGCTGCGACGGCGTCGGAGGCAGGGGTCCTTCGCACGACGGCGGTGGAGGTGGTTCCCTCCCGTGCGGCTACGGTGATGCTCCTCCCATCGCCAAGCGCCCTCCCTTAGTCCTCTTGGCCTCGTGGTGGTGATCTCAGTGAGGCAGCGTGGGTGGCGTCGCGATCGCGGTGGCGCATGTTGGTGGGCGGTGGGTTGGCTGGTTGGCTCCGGTCCGATTGGGCGGCGGGGTTTGGAGCGCGGGAGAAATCCTTGTCGGTTCTTCCGGCTCCGATGCGGTGACTCCTGCGGGTGCCACCATTCCTTCCTGGAGGGTGTCGGCGGTCTCCATCCCCCACTTCCCTTCGCGTATCGGGGGAAACCCTAGGACACATGCGGGCAACAGCGTCATCGCATCCCTTGTTGGAGGTGCTGCTTGGTACGCGGAGGATCAGAGCCTTGGATCGTGGTGGGTAGATTCCGGAGGGCGCAACGGTTGCGATTTATCCATGCTTTGTCAAGCTGCCGGTGTTGGCATCATTTCTTTCTCTTTTGTTTCTTTTGCTTTGTTGTGCTGCTCGCCACAGCGTTTGCTCTGTAATCCGTGTTGGTTGCTTTGTAATACAAAGTGGGGGGAAACCCTTTTTCGATATACAATATAGCTGGAGGGGGCCCATTGGCACACGCAGTTAAAAGGCCTGGCCCAACTATCTTATCATTATTAGGGGTTTAGCCCAATTTACCATATTTTTCAGCATAGGGAGATTATATATACTCATGTAATGACTCAATTTTAATCAAGCAGAAGCAATCATATTCTCAGCTCCCAATAGGAGCCGGCGCCCTAACCCTAGCTGCCTCGAGTCTCTCTCTCGCGCGATCACGGCGCCTCGCCGTCGTCGGCCGCGCGCCTCCCTCCGCCAACCTCTCTTCCACCCATATAATCTAAGGCCTCACCTTGGTAGGGATTCAGTTCCTATCACATTGCTAATCATCACTAAAGAGATTTTCTGACATGTGCCTCCGCCCCCCTTGTCTCCCACCCTCGGACGACTCGGGTGGGACGAAACCCTAGCCACCGGGGGCTCTCCATACCTCCCTCCCTCGGCCATCGCTGAAGGATGCTGCTGGCCTATAGCCAGGGGACCGAGATCCAGTGACTTGCCTCTAGCAAGTCATGTTGTAGCTGCCCCTTCTCATCTATCATCCAATATAGATCTAATGCATGAGATTGGCCCAAAGCAAAACAACCCCTTCCTACAGACTTGGCAAAAGCACAACTGTACAAGCATAGAAATTGTTTAGAATCAAAACAGATTCCTTAATCATTCGTTACTGTTTACAGAGATTATATATTGCCCGGACAGACGCGATGCTCTGTGAAGAGACGCCGGTTCCAGGACGAGCGGGAGAGGCGTCGGTTGAGGACAGAGCCACCCGACGGTTGGGAAAAGTAGATTCCCTAATTACATTAGTGTAATAAATCTTAACACTCCCCCTAATCTACGCTTGACCATGTAGAATCGTCTCACGATCATCGAGGTAGGGCTATCATCTTGAAAAGATTCTCCTCCAAAAAGTTCTTCATGAAAACTTGATGAGAACCTGAAACATAAACTCACAAAGAGATAGCATAATGTGATGTTATTGAACAAGGATATCTCAAGGAGAGACTCCCCCTGTTGCGTGCAAGTCTCCAAGTCGTCGCATACCAATTCCATGAACATATTTCTGGAATGTTGAGTTTGGTAGAGACTTAGTAAATAAATCAGCAAGGTTGTCGCATGATTTGACTTGCAGAATGCTTATTTCCCCGCTTTTCTGAAGATTGTGGGGGAAAACCATTTAGGAGAAATATGCTTAGTGATATTGCTCTTGATATATCCTGTTTGCATCTGTGCAACACAGGCCACATTATCGTCATAGATAATGGTGGGTGATTCAATTGAACCAATTCCACATGACTGTTGTGTGTGGTTTATCATTGTGCGAAGCGATACACATTCACATGATGCTTCAAATAATGTAATTATTTCAGAATGATTGGTAGATGTAGCCACTAGAGTCTGTTTTGAAGACTTCCATGATATAGCTGTACCACCATGTAGGAACACAAAACCGGTCTGAGATCTGGCATTATGGGGATTAGACAAATAACCGACATCTGCATACCCAATCATATCAGAGTCCAGATTGCTCTGAAGCTGGAAAAATAGGCCGAGATCCTTTGTGCCTTGGAGATATCGAAAGATATTCTTTACTCCAGACCAATGACGTTTGGTGGGAGCTGCGTTGTGTCTAGCAAGTTGATTCACTGCAAATGCAATATGAGGTCTTGTGCAATTTGCAAGATACATAAGCGCTCCAACAGCACTGAGGTATGGAACTTTAGGTCCCAACACCTCTTCTCCATCATCTCTCTGTCTGAACGGATCTTTCTCTACGTCTAGAGATCGAACCACCATAGGAGTTTTAGATGGATAGGATTTGTCCATATTGAATTTCTTCAATATTTTCTGGATATAGGAAGCTTGGTGTACCATGATTCCTGAGGGAAGGTGCTCAAGTTGAATACCTAAGCAAAATTTGGTTTTACCCAAACCCTTCATCTCAAATTCCATCTTTAGATGATTGCGTGCTTCATCAATGTCTGGTGTGTTCCCAATGATGTTGAGATCATCAACGTACACAAAAATGATGCAAAATCCTGTAGAGGACTTCTTGATGAAGACACATGGGCAATCATCACTATTGGAGTAACCTTTCTAAAGAAGGAACTCACTTAGTCGGTTGTACCACATCCATCCCGACCGTTTTAAGCCATACAATGACTTATTCAGCTTTACACAATACATGTTGCGTTTTGCACTGTTATTCGGGACAGAGATTCCGTCAGGAACCTTCATATATATGTCCGGATCTAGTGACCCGTAAAGATATGCGGTCACGACGTCCATCAACTGCATGGATAGACAATTTTTTACTGCCATAGATATAAGATATCGGAAAGTGGTTCCACTCATTACTGGAGAGTATGTCTCATTGGAATCAATGCCGGGTTTCTGCGTAAAACCTTGCGCTACGAGTCATGCTTTATATCTCACCACCTCATTGTTCTCATTCCGTTTCCGGAGGAAAACCCATTTGAATCCCTCAGGGAAAACATTGGGAGGTGTAGGTATTGCTTCAGTGAATACCTTCCTTTTGTTAAGCGAGGCAATTTCTGCTTGGATTGCATCCTTCTATTTAGGCCAGTCAGAGCGCCTTTGGCACTCGACAATAGACCTTGGATCATGATCAGTGATAAGGGTATCTGCAATCTTTTTAGCAAAATATATGTTGATAGTCGTAGTCTTACGGACAAATGATTCTCCAGAATCAACATAGTTGATGGAAATTTCCTGCACCCTTAGAGACTCTTCGTGATTTCCCAATACGGCTGAGTCTGGGTGTTCCGATGTTCGAGCCAGTTTGTGCACACTGGAGCTGGGTTGTGGAGGTTGCCCTTCCACTGGGTGTGAACTACCCATCAGGTGTTTGTCAACGTTGAGTTGACCTGCATTTACTGACTCCGAGGATTTTCTCCTTGATTTCCTTTGCTTCTTGCTAGAAGCTAACTCCAGGTCAGAGGCCATACTACTCCCCCTCTTTTTAGGAACAGGGAGTTGAGTGGTTTTTATTGGTACCTCCACTATTTCTGGCGCGTTTCTGGCCGGATTTAAGGATTTTGTAACACCTTTCATATCAGTAAATGAATCTGGTAGATTATTTGCAAGATGTTGCAAATTAATGATCTTCCGAACTTGAAGTTTGGTCTCATGGGTACGTGGATCAGAGGATGAAATGGCATGAGCATTCCAATCAATTTCCGGGCATTCTTTCTGGTACTTGAAATCTCCCCCTAATGTCGGAAAATGTTCCTCATTAAATATGCAATCAGCGTGACGGGCTGTGAACAGATCCCCAGTTAGGGGTTCCAGGTACTTGATAATCGACGGCGATTTGTACCCCACATAGATCCCCAACTTTCTGTGTGGGCCCATAGATGTCCGCTGTGGTGGTGAGATCGGGATGTATGCAACACATCCGAACTTACGCAGAGGGGAAATGCTTGGAGGATTTCCAAGTACCAATTCCAGAGGGGAAGAACTGTGATATGCAGTTGGCCTCAATTGTATCAAGTCGGCAGCGTGTAAAACTGCATGACCCCAACAAGAGGTTGGCAAGTTGCAATTCGTCAACAAAGGTCTTGCAATGAGTTTAATCCTCTTAATTAATGCTTCAGCCAAACCATTTTGTGTATGGACATATGGAACAAAGTGCTGAACTTCAATCCCCAAAGCCATGCAATAATCATTGAAAGCACGTGAGGAGAATTGTGCAGCATTTTCCATTCGAATTGTCTTAATTCGACTTTCAGGATAATGGGCTTGCAACTTAATGACTTGCCTCATTATCTTGGCAAATGCATGGTTTCGTGTGGATAGAAGACACACATGTGACCATCGTGTAGATGCGTCAATCAGAACCATGAAATACCGGAAAGGTCCAGATAATGGCTGAATGGGACCACAAATGTCTCCTTGAATACGTTCAAGGAACTAAAGTGGTTCAACTTGTATTTTGAGATGCGAGGGTCTCAAAATTAGCTTTCCCGTGGCACAATATGTGCACACAAAATCATAAGATTGAGGAAATTTTGACTCAAGCAAATTATGACCAATGGAATTGCTAGTAATTTTTCTCATCATCCCGATTCCGGGATGGCCCAGGCGATCATGCCAGGTTTGGAATGCGTCAACATTCTGAAAAATTACTTTGTATGCAACGTGTTCCACGGGTTTGATGTACGTATAGTACAAACCAGACGATAGAGAAGGAATTTTCTCATGTACCGTTTTTCCATATCCGTGATTTTTAGTAAAGAGTAGATACTCCACTTTGTTGTCTTCATGGGTTTCAATATGAAAACCATTCTTATGGATATCTCGATAACTGATCAAGATACGTGATGAGTCGGGATACAATAAAGCATCCTCTATCGTCACTTGTGTACCACTTGGGAGGGTGAATATGGCACGTCCAGTACCAACAATCACTGTATCGCGTCCAGCGATAGTTAGAATATCTCCATTCATCTTTTTTAGAGTTTGGAAATATTTTATCTCCATCAATATGGAGTTTGTGGTACCACTGTCCACAAGGCATAATTCCTCTTCCATCGGATTATCCCCGTAGAAAAACTATATAAAACGGAAGAATTTTCAATAAGAAAATCTTATGTTAATACATAGAATACAATCTTATTATATCAAATGTGCTGATACAATATAATATGATACAAAGACAACAACAAACTTATATTCTTATTACAATCATCACAAATGGACATAAATAAGTAGATCACTAAGGAGGTCGAGGGACTACTCAAAGTCGCCAAACACATCGTTTGAGGTGTACTCAAGTAACATGGCCTCCGTTTCAGCAGGGTCCTCAAGTGGATAAGGAATCATGGCGTTGCTCGGTCCAGGAGGAATATCCTGTGAATCACCAGGTCCATTTGCGCTATGTGGATATAGGTTGAAGTTAGCTTCAAGCCTTTTCCCTTGAGGTGCTTGGCGTCCCAGAGATTGCTGGTACAACATGACCAGATGCTTGGGCATTGAGCACTTTTCAGTAGAATGCGAGTAGCATCCACACTTGTTGCAAAGTTTAGATTTATCAAACCTTGGCTTTGCAGTGCCTTTTCCCTTGCCCATGTTTCTGAATTTTCTGTTCCCATAGCGCTTGTGCTTGTGCTCAGGATTGGAATGTTTACCTCGAAAGGTACCATTAAACTTCTGTCTATTCGCGACATTCATATGAACTTCAGGTAAAGGTTGTGCCCCAAGTGGGCGCTGAGAGCTATTCTTAGCGAGTAGCTCATCATGCTTTTCAGCCTGAAGTAACATGTGAATAAGCTCGGAATATACAGTGTAGTTGCGAGCACGGTATTGTTGTTAGAGGATCCTATCCGAAAGGAGCATAGTAGATAAAGTTTTCTCTATCATCTCCCCCTGAGTAGGTTCTTTCTCACAAAAGCGCAGTTTGGAACATATCTTATGAACAACATGATTGTACTCACCAATGGACTTGAAATCCTGAAGGCGGAGATGAGTCCAATCATGGAGTGCTTCTGGCAGGACTACTGCCTTCTGCTGTTCATACCTCGTTTTGAGGGCCAGAAACAGAGTACTAGGAGATTCCTCCTGTAAATACTCAGACTTGAGATCTGGATGAATATGGTGACTTATGATGAATAAGGCAGCATAATTCTGTTGTTCTGTCAGCGGCGTGGCTCCAGCCGGGAGAGGAGTCTCCGGAGGCTGGATTGCACGCGCTATCCCACGAGACGCAATACTGATCTTGATGTCCATAGCCCATGTAGGGTAATTGTGGCCATTGAGGGAAAGCTCATCAAATTCTTTGGCAGTCATCTTTTCCTACATGGGGAACCAGAGATAATTAATTTACGGGCGGTAAATTAAAAACCATCATGGTTGTGTAATAAGAATGCAAAAATTCGATACTCAAGTGTAAACTTGAAAGATTCTCAACCTCAATTATGTGAACATAACACTTTGAAGATCACTTAGATCTCACAGTAATAGGCTATATGGCCATTACCTTGTGTATGCTACAACTTAGATATAAGGAATACACGATGAAGGTAATCACTTGTCGAGGGGATAGTCTATACATGTGCAGTAGATCACAACTCATTACCTTGTGATTCCAAATAAGACAAGGGAGAAATATTCAAAAAATTACAAGTTTGATATGTGAGAGAAGCTGATCTCAATCGCAATAAGAAACATGTTCAAAAAATATGTGATAAACACATGAAACATGTCATTCTTCCCAGATGAAATCTAGTACTTTATTTATATCATCAATCCATTGCATAAAATAAACACACCTATAATTACAAAAATCTTAAACTAGAGTAAATCTAGAACTAGACTAAGTGTAAATAGTAGTACTAAAACAGTACTAAACATAGTCTAAAACTACACTATGTACAATAATTAGTACTAACTAGTACTAAACAAGAAAAAAACACTAGTACTAAACGCTACAGGAATTACAACCACACGAGTAGCAGCCCCAGCCCCAACATATTCCACCGAATCAAAAAAATGATTCGATTGCAGCAGCCCATCGGGTCAAACCCCACCACCGCATGCATCCACCGCATGCATAGGAGATACAAAGAAAAAAAAAGAAAAACAGGGGAGTGGGCAGATCTAGCGCTGGAACCGCACCACTACCTCCCATTATCTCTTTCTCCACCTCGCCTCTCCTTCTCCACCACGCCACAGGGCCATGGAAGAGCCAGCCGGTGGCAGGAGGAGTGAGGGCTGCTGCCTCCCTGGCTTCTCCGGTGATCACCGGCGTCCCTCGGGGGCCCCTTCCTCGTCAGAAGAAGAAGCAACCACGACGGGATCGAGGCGTACACCGCGCGGCAGAGCGGGGGCGAGGCCGAGGCCCGCCAGATCCCACGACCCGGAGCGGCGGCAACGGCATGCCTGAAGAGGCGCCCTAAGTGTCGTTCCTCGCGACTGCCCGGATCCGCGACCATATCCTGCTGAGGTGGGGCGGTCATGTCGACGCCCTCCGTCCCTGCAGAGATGAAGACGAGAGCCTCCCCGGCGTTCACCTCGGAGTGCATGGGCACCGGGGCGTAGCCAGGCGGGCCGCGACTCGGGCCGGCGGCCGCGGCATCAGGTGTTGGCATCCACGGCGGGAGCCATGCCTCGGGCGGAGGAGGGGGCGGTGGTGGGGATCGAGGGGGCGGCACAGGGCCGTGTTCAGGGGCCTCAGGAGCGACATGGAGGCCGCGTCCAGCGGCGTGGTGGTCGCGTCCATCGGCGCGGGGCCGCGACGGGCGCCACGTCCAGCGGCAGGACGATTGAAACGGCAAATGGCTTGCATTCGGCGCCGGAATTGACGGTGGCCTCCAACCCCATGGCGAAGAAGGGCAACGAGGCGGTAACAGCGACCGTCCTCGCGGATCAGGCGGAGGAAAAAGGAGGTGAGTGGCGACATCTCACCGGCGGCAAAAGCTTTTCCCCTTCTCTGTTGCTCTTTTGGTAGAAACTAGGTGCTGATAACGTGTTTAGAATCAAAAAAGATTCCTTAATCATTCGTTACTGTTTACAGAGATTATATATTGCCCGGACAGACGCGACGCTCTGTGAAGAGACGCCGGTTCCAGGGCGAGCGGGAGAGGCGTCGGTTGAGGACAGAGCCGCCCGACGGTTGGAAAAAGTAGATTCCCTAATTACATTAGTGTAATAAATCTTAACAGAAATAAGGGCGACATGCCTCTTGAACCTGTCTCCAAACAAGAGCAGCAAAGCACTAAGATATCTCCAAATTACATATTTCATAGTCCACACTTGGCTTAATAAAAACACAAGAAACTGTCCAGATTACAGATTAGATATAACACAACGGCACCAACACAACACTGGGTTGTATCGTTTTCAGCCTACACTTGCAGGAATAGCAAATACAGAAGAAACTATGGCACTAAAGCCTTGGAACCTTTTCAAACTGGACAATTTTGTTGCACTGAACACGACAAATATTAGGCTAGTATTTGTACACTTGGGTGGCCAGTATGCTTGTGTAACGTTCAAGATGCGGTCCTTTCCGATCTGGGGATCGAGGCCCCGAATTGGAAAGGAGCGCATCTAAGCGTCTCGCAAACAGGTAACACATCACATACATAATAATAAAAGATAGACAATGAGGGGTTCAATTGCCTTCTCATAAATATATCAGAGTACATCACGCATACAACCAAAGTAGTTCCGCTACGGACTACAAAACAAGAGAAAAGGCTATGCTACCCTGCCTGCTGGCCCACGATCACGACCACGACTCAATCTTCTGGTAGTTCACGTACAAGCGGTCGGTCTCCTCATCGTACTGCCACGCCAGCTGCGTGTCATCGGGATCATCTGTCTCTGGGGTACCTGAACCTGTTGGTATTGTGGAGGAATCCGTGAGCCACGAGGACTCAGCAATCTAAGACCTTGGTGCCAGAACTAGTCAAGTTATTAGGTTGGATAGGGTAGAGTGTTTAAGGTTGCAGCATCCTAAGCTTGATATGATGGCTAACTTACGTAGAACATTTATGAAGGTGGTCTATACTAGCGGTCGAGAACACTTGATCACTAAGTCATCCTGAACACCTACCTACGTCATTCATAACCCCGCCGTGTTCCCGATCGAAGAGAGATCTTCGAGGGGACATTCACGGTTACGCACACAGTTGGCAATTTTATTAGCTTATGTTTAAGTTATCTATTACCGGATGTTAACAAAATATTCCAAGTTGCCACATAACCACGGGCACGACTTTCCGAAAGATTAAACCCTGCAGGGGTGCTCCAACTAGTCCATCACAAACGTACACAGGCCGCAAAGTAATCCTCTATCACGAATCTCGTGATCTCGTCGGATTCCTTAGAGGAGAACCTCAACTCTGGGAAGAACCAAAGCTTCACCGAGATTCCTATACGCAAGATATATCGCTAAGGTAAGACAAGACTAGCAGGACCTCCCGACGTGTCGACGACCCTGATAAGAGCCGCGTATCTCAGTCTCAGGACACGCCGGATGAGCTACGCGCACGATGGCCTGATAGAAATCACTCAAGTTGCCCTGAGTTGGCCCCGAGCAGTGCCCAGTTTGGACCAACACTCATGAGGAGCACTGGCCCGGGTTGTTGATTAAGTTCCTCGGGGTAGCTATTCCCTATGCAGATTATTATTAAGTGATTAGCAAATTAACACCAATGTTAGGTCCTGTCGGACAAGTCTTAACACTACGCGATTTATCGAGGGGGTCCCCATAACAACCCCGAACGTGTTAGGAGCGATCAATATGGAATCAAACACCGGTAGCGGTAACTATGGCGGCAATAACGGAACAAAGCACCCGGCAAAAGGCTAGGCCTTCCGTTATTTACCAAGTATATAGGTGCATTTAATTAAATAACATAATTCAAGATAATGATATCAAGCTCATGTTATCACATGAGTCAAAGCACCTGCATCTAGCAACGCTAACATTAGTAGCTGAGCAAGCCTACTTAGCCATTCAAGTTTGCAAGGAAGGGATCAGTGTTTGGGTTCATGGCATATCAAGAGGCAAATATTTCAGTGGTAGGCAGCGAGCATATGCCAAGTAAATGTAATCTAGCATAACAAGTCTAGAGATGGAATCAAGGTCATATCATCTTGCCTGTGAGATCCTCAGCTTGGAATGGTTCTTGATCGTCCTGCACGTACTCTCCTGACTCCACGTATTCGTTCTCCGATCCCGGTGCTACCCAACATAAGAATAACATCCAATGAACAACAGTCCCTCAAGATGCAACAATCACATGATGCATGAGATGAATATGAGCATGCATCACTATTTCTATCACTAACACAAGCTTAAGGAGTTAAAACAAGTTCCTGGACAGAACTGCATGCTAACCTATTTTGACATGCATGAGAATGACATTATCAGATGCGTCTCGTGAAAACGATGCAAAACCATATGAAGAACATTACAATCGGAGCACCGGATCAACGGGAATCAACGAAACAAGATATGAAGCCCTACGTGTCAAAATCATCACCACAGACTCAAATGGCACAAATCTGGTATTCCCAGGTTTCCAAGACATAAAACAAACCAACATGAATGGGGTGGAGCAAAGAAGAACACCACAACATCAACTAAGCACTCACAAACATCAAAATGTCAAAACTACACAATCTGCCATAAATTGCATCATAGCACTTTGTGAGCTACATGCAAAGCACCTACAGCCACCCAACTATGACAAATAATATATGTGGCTGTAGCTAGCCAAGAATACTACAAGCACAAGCAAGAATCACACAAAAAGGAATTAAACACAGAAATTTATAAGGCTGCAAACTTTCCCAAAAACATCAGTTTTCAGGGACTTGGTGAAAATTCCAGATTCTCACTTTCTGTCTATGCTCTGAAGCATTTTGACAGCAGCCAAAACAATACCTACAGGGCTCCAAATGAAATGAAATTTTACAGGGAGCTAGACAAACATATCAGGTACAACGTTCTAGTTGAAAGCTAAGACTAGATCACAACACATTGACCTGCACAACCTCATCAACAGGAGAATAAAATATAAACAGATTCTCACACTTGGTGAAAATCTCAGATTTTCACTAATCTGGAATTTCAGCCACATGCCTACTTTGAGTGGGCATAACTTGCACACATGGAATCCTAATCATGAGATGAAACAAACAAGAGGTAGAGGGGGTCACCCTCTACTAGCACAACCAAGAAACAATCATAAAGGCTCACCACAACTCATGGAACCAAGCTCCAAACATAGAAGAAAATGAAAATATGTCATCTCCATAAAATGTTCCAATGGCAAAACTGAGTTCACCAATGGATTCCTTGGGAGATTCTACCCCAAAAACATATAAAATATGCATACACTTGTTTGGAGCAAGTGGCCACAAACTAGGAAGGAAAAACTACATAGATTCCTACAAATTGAATAGTGCAACATTTCATGTGCTATTCACTAGATCAACTCCTACATAGCCACTAGTTCATGTGCACAATGACAATAGTGACATGAGGGTTTTGACCCCATGTATGTGTCATAGCACATCAACCCACAAGCACATCTACCAAGTAGACCACACACACAATAGTCACTATGCCCTCTCACCTATGGAAATGTGAAGGTGCAAGAATGATTTGCAAAGGTGGGGCTGATCCTCACAAACACATCAACTCCACAACACCCACTACACATGCTCTTGAACAACACACAAAATTTTAAGGCATCTAGTAAGCTACACATCATGGAAGCACCAACACCTACACATACATATGAACAACTATATGGTGCCACATGAGCCAAGCCCATGTATGAGTGGAAATCACATATACACACCACAATCTACAAGCACAACCACATGTATATTACCTCACATATGCACACACTAGTGCATCTACAAGCATGCACTAAGCTAGCACCACCACCACACATACACTTCACCAAGTGCTCACATACACACACAACCAACACACTAGAGCACACACACACTAGTGCATCTGCAGGAAGGAACAAAAAATGCTCTTCTTTTTATGCCTATTGTTTAGGCACAAGAAGTAGCAAAAATTATAGCAAGAAAAACAAATAGGAAAGAAAGCAAAAAATAAAAGAGGCAGGCCTGGGATTCGAACCCAGGGCCTCATGGAGTCACCACAAAGCCAGTTCCACCCTCCTACCGTCATGGTTTCGACAGAACAGAGGGGTTTGATCAATACAAAGCAACTCCTGCGTCTACTGAGCAAAAACAAGGGAAATAAAACGGGGTTCGAGGGGTAGTCGAACCCTATATCTACTGTGCCAACAACAGATAGGGCACCACTCTACTACTGCCCATGGGCTCGACACAGAGGTGGTGCCTAACAGGATAACTAGTGCGCTACTGCAGATACTGTGCAACAAAACAAGCAAAAAGGGGGTTGCTTATACTAGGGATCAAACCCTGTATCTCCGACATACTACACACACACTCGAACCACTGCGCTATGATACAACTACTGGTAGAACAGAGGGGTACCGCAGGCCAAGCTAACACGAGCACCTGAACCTGTGCTCTGCACGCCGACGGCAGGGAGGACGTCGGGCAGAACCACTGCTGCTGCTGCCCACGAAGGGAGCCACCACTACATCCAACGATGCACTACGAGGGGGAGGAACCCCTGCTACACAACACACATGCACGACATCACCCAACTACTGCACCACACACAACAACCTGCCGCCGATCTACTACAGACAGGGAGGCACGGGGAGCACTACGGCAGATCCAGGCCGAACCAAGGAGGAAGAAGGAAGGGGGCGATGGTTCCTCACCTTGGGGAATGAAGGAGAGGACCCAACGGGCAACGAGGCAACGGAGAGGAAGAAGATCAACGACGGGGATCTCCTGGAAGTAGAACGAAGCAGAACGAGGGGGGGCTTCGGGTCCGCGGCGAAGACGTCGTCCCTGCTGTCGGTGAGGAGGCTCCCATGCTCCTGGACATGGCCACGGCACCGGAGGGCGACGAGAGGATGACGATCAACGGCGGAGGCTGCTCTGGCTACCTACTATACTTACCAGAGGATAATGAAGAAGAAGAGATGGAGATGGGGAGAGGTGGCGGCGGCGGCTGAGGAAGAAGGGAACCCTAGGAGAGGGAGGCACAGACGCCGAGATTAAATAGGGGGGTCCCTCGACGTTCGAGCTCACGACATTTGCGCAGCTCTCTCTCTCTCTCTCTCTCTCAGCTACTGACGGAAAGGAGCAGAGGAACACGCCGTGAGGTAGAAGGAGCTGCCGCATGGGCTGGTGCGCGAGAGGAGGAGAGAGGTGGGCCGGCCTTGTGGGAGGGAGCCCACAAGGTGGCACCACTTAAAGAAAGGAGCACCCTGGCCCTTTTCTTTTAACCGAAAATACCAGAGAATAAGGGAAATGCACAGAGGAAACTACTGGGAGAAAAATACAACAAAAATGACCCTGAGCTTGGAAAAATCTAATCTATTTGAATAAAATGCCAAAATGAATATTAGGGCAATCGAATATTTTACAAAACAACAATAAGTGGGCTGTTTTGTAATTATCTTGCACCTGTCAAAGCTAAGTTAAAACAGAGACTTCACTTCACCACACACAACTCAAATCAACCTAAATCATAGGCATTTTTAAAACAGAAAAGGAAGAAGAGTTTTCTGGAGCTAGGAATAAAAGAGAAAGGAAAGGTTTTAAAACCTATGCCATCCCAAGGTTGCTCCTACTAGCTCAAGGCACACTTCACACAAGGTCATAACTCACATCACACATAAGATCACATGAAATCACAAGGTGCATAACCACAAGATCACTACCACCACATGAAATGATATGACCATATTGCAACAACACCTAACACATGACATGATATGATATGCATGCAAGCAAGGGGAGAAATAATGATGAGCCTACACATGAAATGATAGAAGCAATAGGACTCTCTCATAACAATGTCAAGGTGGTCCCACATGGAAGGTTACAAAAAAGGAAACCTTTACACTTGGGGCACTACAGCTTGTACACTTAGCTATAGTTTAATCTAAAGAATGAACTAGATGCACACATGAGCAAAGATTTGCTCCTTTATTGCGGTTATCCTTCTTCACTTCATGAGATGATGGTCAGGAGAGGTTCCCCTCGAATCATGCGGTGCGGTGGCGGTGGCCCTCCTCCCTTCTCTGCGTCGACGCAACAACGCCTCATTGGTCTCCGCCGTAGCAACGTAGCTCCTCTTCTGCGACGATGCTAAGCTGCCTCGCTTCCAGGGCACAACATTCCTCTCTCACCCCTGACTCTCCCGTGCGTGGCATCTTGCGTTCCTCTCCTCTACGAGGGAGATGGTCGCCCTCAACCCTCTCGTCTGCGGTGCGGCGCGAACGCGGGAGAGTACAAGTTCTCCCACCAAATCCCTAGCTTGTCTGTGCCATGGGCCTCGTTCGTCCCTCATAAGTCTATAGACGTGACTTGGTTTTACTTGGCCTAGTCCCATATGCAGCATCTACATTGGATGGAAGATGGGAGGGGCCAATTGCAACATGACTTGGCAAGTCACTGGATCTCTGTCCATAGCCCAGGGGCCGACAGCGGTGGCGGGGGCCTCCCTCGCTCTTTTGCCATGGGGATGGTGCGGAGTCCTGCGACATGAGGAGGCGCGATCGATCTGGCCTTGGTGGTAGGCTCTGCCTCGTGTGCCAATGGTTGCGGGCGTGGCGAGTGGCCTTGCATGAGGCATCGACGTTGGATGCGTTTGGTGGTGGATATCAGATCTACAATGATGGCCCATCTGGCCCCGGATCGGCGGTGGTGACATGGAGGGCCCGGTGGACGGGTCGGCACCATGCATGGTTTGGCCTTCAGACACACTTGATATTGCCGGTGTGGCCTACTTGATGCGCGCGGCTCAGATCGGCAGCGACCCATGCACACGATGCTTGATGGAGGTTCGTTGAGCGGATCCGGGTGAAAACCTCCTTCTAGGCTTTTTGTCAAGACCAGCGGTGGTGACACTCTTTTGTGTCGTTACCTTCTTGAATGCACAACCACGGAGAAGCTCCAGACCTTTATCTGCTACTTTCGAGGGAAATCCTAAATCAGTAGATCGGATGACAGCGACGCTCTGGTGTCGTTTTCCTCTTGGGGGCGTCATTCTTGAAGGTGTACATGGGCTTGAGGGATCAGTGAACGACTTCTTTGGTGGAACGGTGCTTCATCTTACACATTGATGGTGACGTGCCACAATGGAGTCTTGCATCCGATGCGCAGAGATGGACTCGTGTAGAAGGAGGACGTTGTTTGGTGTCATGGTGACATTGATGACAAAGAGGCACGACAAGGTTGGTGCGTTAGGTTCTTCTCTGAAGATGGTTTGGTGGAAGACGATGTCGACGACATATGAGTGTCCATCCTACCGGTTTGTACATCAAACCCAGTATGTGGCTTGGTTGGGGCCTACGGCTTTAAACGTTAGGCTTTCATGCGATATCTACTTGGTATTAGGCTCGGACTATCGATACCCATTCGTCAAGTGAATAGAAGTAGCCACAATAGTTGATAAGATGACGTCTTCAGACTACCTCATGTAGTTTAGTAAGGTCACTCTGAATAAAAAATAATAATTGCATGCATCACCCAAATAGAGAGGCCAGATAATCCTCCTTTTCTATAAAAACTAAGTAGATTTTATGACGTGGCTATAGAAGCTAAAGAACAAGCAAATTCATGAAGTAAACTTGCACTGTAGCATTTCTATGGCATTTCTATGGCATAAACGCATAGTCGGTTCTTTTTGAAGTTCTTACACGGAAGGGTTTCCCATCTACTCCCTCCATTCCTAAATATAAATCTTTTTTAGAGATTTCATTACAGACTACATACAGAGCGAAACGAATGAATCTATACTCTAAAATATGTCTATATATATCCGTATGTAGTCCGTAGTGAAATGTCTAGAAAGACTTATATTTAGGAACGGAGGGCGTAGGTGGCTGAATTGGCTGGTGATTTTGCTCCAAACTTGAAGTACGAAGGTAGTGGTAAATGGTGTGCTGGGACGAAGGATTCAGTATGTGCATGGTCTTAGGCACGAGATCTTATCTGGCTGCTCTTGCTTGTCATTGCCATGATGCTCTCATGGTTCTCATGTCCAGGCCGAGGAGTTGGGCATGCTCAGTTTCATACATACTTGACATATATCTACGTAAATGATAACATTCATACACGTGACATAAAATAATATGGTCCACACGTCTCTATAATCATTCATCTTGACACATTAAATATATGACATTAGTGAAATCTTTTTAGATTCTTAGACTTGAAAATGTTTTATCTTTTAAATAAAAATTTAATTAAAATTTGGTTTTCACTATTAAATCCGCCCCGACGAGATATTTAAAACTAGATCTCATATTAATATGTTTCGATGATTTTTTGGGCTACAAGTTGTCACACATTTACGCTGAAATCGTCATAGGGTTTGCAATAAGTTTCCACGACATGTTTCATCTAGTTTTTCTTCTATATTTAAAGCTACCATTGTATTTCAACTACTTTTCATGACAATTTTTATCAATTGACCGTGGCAATTTTTAATAATTAACCATGAAAAATTTAATTGATGGATCATGACAACTTTTGATAATTCATCATGGCAAATTGAGTTTATTGATCATGACAATTTTAGTATTTTGACCATGACAATTCTAGTATTTTGAACATGAAAAACATTTTTTATATGGACCATGTAAAATGTTAGTACATGCATTATGGCAAATTTAAGTAATTCATCATGGCAATTTTAGTTTATGGTTCATGGCAAATTTGAGCCAATGACTATGCATTTTTAAAAGAACCGACGACATATTTCGTTTTTACTTATGAACCATGTCAAAATTATTTCATGGATCATGACAAATTTTAGTAATTCATCATGGCAAGTTTAGTTGTTAATTTTATTTTTTATAACACGTCAAAGTTTATTTTAAACATAGACAAAAAGTAGTTGAAATATATCATGGCAACTTTAGTGTAATCATGATGATAATTTATGTGCAATAGACATGACAACTTTTAACCCAAAAGAAAAGTCGTTGAAACATATCAATATGAGATCTAGTTTCGAAGATCTCGTCGCGATGAATTTAATGGTGAAAATGGTTTTTCAATCAGATTTTTTGTTTAAGAGATAAAATATTTTAAAAACTAGAAAGATAAAAGATTCCTGTTGACATCATCACTTTCGTCATTTGTTCATGCATGCGATGACATGACACAACTTACGATCATTGAGCGTGTGGGGTATTATTGGTCCTACCACATGTGTGGACGTTACCGTGACCCTTTATCTAAGGGTCTCTTTGGATTATAGCCCTCATGCGCCTTACCAAATATTTGGTCGTTGACGAGAGCGTTGCTCGCGTTTGGTTGAGATCTAATTTTTTGGCACGCCCGTGACCCATCAGTCCTTCCTGTATACATCACAACCAATTATTTGGCAACGTGCTCGCTGTTGTTTTGTCTGCCAAAATTTTGGCATGCCCTCAGTTGGCAAGGTGAGTGGAGGCACAATCCAAATGCACCCTAAGTTTCAACATAATCTATCTATGAGGATGATGTCCTCTTCCTACTTTTGTCGATCTTAGGCCAACTCTAACCGATCCCCTAATGTTAGATGATTTTGGTTTACTCCTTTAACCGAGAGCTACCCGGTTCCCTAAACAGAATAGGGAAGGATAATTTTTTGCTCCGCCTCCTATGTGGTGACTAAATATACTCGGTCGCTACCGCTCAGAGGAAAAAAATTAGCCTCTCTCCCGCTTTCCCCTCCCCGCCACTGCCTCTTCGTAGGCACACCTCTCGGCGACCGTCTATCGGCCCTGCCACTACCTCATTGCCTTCCTTCACCCTTGCCGCCCTTCTGCTCGACTCTGAGGCCGCTCGTCGCCCGTCGTCATTGGAATGAAGGTGAAATGCCGTCGCCGTCGCCATTACTGATTTGTCTAATTGCTTCAAATCTTGTTCCTCGTTGGCGGTCACCACATCTAACCTTCCTTGTACACCGCTACACGTCATTCCCATGCGTCACCACCCGATTTTGGCCTAAACGATGCTGGCCGGTACACCACCACCGCACCGCAAGTGTTCGATAATTTGCCTAGGTGAGTTTTTTGAACTTTTTTCTTCCCTTTAGTTTTACCAAGCCATTTGGATTGAACCGAGCTATTTGCATTGAAGATAAAGAGGTTGAGGGAGATGCTCTTCGAAGACTCATTGTCATTTGAAGTGAAAGAAGACGACAAAGACTTTGAAACCATTCTTGTCATGATTTTTAGTGATTATAGCCGTTGGCCCATGAGAGGATTGTAGTTTGGCCTCATACGAATCAACCGTGATAGAGCGGAGGGACATGCCAAAATCATGCGAGTCTACTTTGGTCCAAATCCAAAATATCCATGGACATACTTTCATCGACGCTTTTGGATGCACACAATTATTTTTCTAAACATTTCTTTAACCTTCATATTTATGTTTAGTTTCTATATGCATGCTAATATATAGTTGCAATGTAACTAGAACTGCATAAGTTAGAAAAAAACTACACCAATGTATTTAGGGGACCGACTAGGTTCGGCTGGCCAAAAGTTATTGGAGTAAATATACTCCACTAAAATTTGGTAGATCGGATCCTCCTCTATTTTATAGGGGTTTGGTTAGAGTTGTCCTTAGACTGGTGAATCTGATCATCAAGGATTTTGTGGATGCCGAATGTTCTCATATGAGGAAATGAGGTGGATACTGCTTTGGTCACGCATTTCCTAAACTGTGACATTAGTTCGTTGTTGGAAATGTTCCCTAGAGGCAATAATAAATTGGTAATTATCATATTTACTTGTTCACGATACACTTTTATTATCCATGCTAGAATTGTGTTGATCATAAACTTAAATACTTGTGTGGATATATAAACAACACCGTGTCCCTCGTGAGACTCTACTAGACTAGCTCATTGATCAAAGATGATTAAGGTTTCCTAACCATAGACATGAGTTGTCATTTGATAACGAGATCACATCATTAAGAGAATAATGTGATGGACAGGACCCAACCGTAAGCATATCATTTGATGGTATCACTTAATTTATTGCTAGTGCTTTATTCATGTCAAGTATATGTTTGTAAGACCATGAGATCATGCAACTCCCTGACACCGAAGGAATACCTTGTGTGCTATCAAATATCACTTCATAACTGGGTGATCATAAAGGTGCTCTATAGGTATCTCCTAAGGTGTCTGTTGGATTGGCGTGGATCGAGACTGGGATTTGTCACTTCATATGACGGAGAGGTATCTCTCGGACCTCTCGGTAATACAACATCACAAGAAGCTTGAAACCAATGTGACTAAGGAGTTAGTTGCAGGATATTATATTATGGAACGAGTAAAGAGACTTCTCGATAACGAGATTAAACTAGGTATGAGATACCACGGCCGAATCTTGGGCAAATAACACACCGACAAACAAAGGGAACTGCATACGGGATTGACTAAATCGTTGACAATGTGGTTCGACCGATAATGATCTTCGTGGAATATGCGGGAACCAATATGGGCATCCAAGTACCGCTATTGTGTATTGGCTGAAGAGGTGTCTCCGTCATGTCTACATGATTCTCAAACCTGCAGGGTCTGCACTATAATATATCTACTTGAGTGAGACATGCATGTAAGATTATGCACAATGCATATCTTATATGCTCATTTGTTTTGCTTGGTTCATGTGTTGAACTTGGTGCACTATCATATGTTGATTTGTCAATTTGATTTATTTTGGACAGGGTCTGCACTATAATATATCTACTTGAGTGAGACATGCATGTAAGATTATGCACAATGCATATCTTATATGCTCATTTGTTTTGCTTGGTTCATGTGTTGAACTTGGTGCGCTATCATATGTTGAATTGTCAATTTGATTTATTTTGGACAACATGAATGATTGGTGAGATTATTGGAAGTATTAACAGTTATGTGTTCATTTGTCCAATTTGTATCTCTTTGGATTTTGATAGGCTTGTGTAGGCATATTTACTATGTGCAAATTCTCATGCCTTATCTATCATATTTTTGATCCAATATATATATGGTAAATCCGTCATATCCTTTAAAGCTAAGATGTGCATGAAATTAAAATTCATATCTATATGCCCATAATTGAGTGGTTTTTGCCCTATATATTATAGTTTGACTAACTACTTCGGACCCAATAAGTTGGGAACCATATTGTACTTAAAAGTGATCTAGTACTTTGGAGAAGCATTGATGTCTTGGCTTATTCATAAAGAAGGTGGTTCCATCACGAGGGTATTAGAGCCAAGAGTACATGACTCAGCCATTACTACTCTATACCAATGCTTTCTCGGTAACAAGTATTTACTTCATGCATGTATAAAAGTAGATTCAACCTTGTGTAGGTTGCATCATAGCACGAAATAGTACTTATTCTATTTTGTGTTTTCCTGCATGTTCTTGAAAACACTCTATTGCAATGTTTAGACAATTGAGTAGAATCATCTAATGGGGATCTACAAAATCATATTCACGGTTCATTCATCCCAAGACATGCCAAATAAGCAACTCATTGCATGTCATTTCCTAAAATGTTCTTCATGTGCAGCTTTTATGAAAATTCCAAAAACACTACAATTGCTTATAGTATTGGTATCTTCGTAGGAATTCATGGTCATGGAATGAGATCAATTTGTGCCATGGACCTTGTGCCATGTGTCTTGCTCTTATGTTAGGATAACATGTGTATGATAGTGGATTCACTTGTGCATACCATGTTCTTATCAATTGTAATTTTTTATGTATGCAAGTTTCGTTGTGGATACATAGTGTCCACTTATAAACTTATGCACATAAGTAAGTTTCCATATTTGCAATATCACTTGATCCTTGCAGGTCACTTGGTTCCTTCCTTATTGATTCATTGGTGGTGTCGGTAAGAGGTTGCGAAGTAAGTGCCTACATGTCTTGCACATAATCTTATGCACTCATGTGTTTGGATGTATTTTGGACCCACACTTATGATAATGATCGATTTGGATATTCACATTCTACCTTGTCCAAAATATTTTGTTTAGATCTTTAAAATGTCTGTCGAATGCTTATTTTCATATCCCATCTATTGCAATCTCTAGATGGTGAGTTCCTCTAATTTCCTGTCATTAAATATGTGCATTTTATATCACTCACATCTTGCAATACGCATACAGTAAGGAGGAACTCATTGTCTTCGAGATTTGTCCCATTTTGGCATTTGTTGCCAATGGGGGAGAAGCTTAGAGGATTTAAGATATCTAAAAATATTGTTTATTGCATGAATTAGTATATATAGAGAAAATAGAGAAAACTCCACCTAGTTCATGTCAACCAATATGTGCAAGAAAATTCATAGTTCGTTCACACATGCATATATTGTGGGGGGAGCGTGCTCTATATATTGTGTAGCATTTTGATGTTAGTACACCGAGTGTGACAAACTCAAGCATCTTTGTGACAGTTGATGCTATCAAGTATTTTGATGTTAGTACACTGAGTGTGATAAACTCAAGTATGTTTGTGACACTTGACGCTATCAAGTATTTTGATGTTAGTACACCGAGTGTGATATTTTGATGTTAGTACATCGAGTGTGATAAACTCAAGTATCTGTGTGACACTTGACGCTATCAAAACCATCCCAAGTACTCAATATATCCTTGGGTAAATTGCATACTTGTGTTAAAATTCATTATATAAATCCTCTTGTTGAGATTGTCATCAACTAACAGAATGGGGGAGATTGAAAGTGCATGCAATTCCCATGTGTGGTTTTGGTAATTGGTGACAATCCTAATGGACTAATGTTTGCATTGAGTTATACATTTGAAGGAATGTTCTATATGCAACACATGAAGAATATTGGATGACTTGAAGTATGCTGGGTCCATGAATATGCAAGAAGGATCTCGAATGAATTCTAAATGAATGTCATATACATATTGTTGTGCATGCATCAAGGATGAGCTCAATGAGTGAATCAAATATGATACGATCAAGATGAATTCCATGTGATGAACTAATGTGATCTGGAGTTCATTGAGAATCTCGTACATTCTCATGCTTTGGCTTATGGTTTAAGCCATGATGGATCAAGATCTTGAGAGAATAATTAATGAGAAGAATTCTACATATGTCTTGAAAATAGGACCATGATGAGCTCATATGTTGTATCATGAAGATGAGCAAGTTATAACCAATATGAGATTCATGGAGAAACTTGATATGGTCTTGGTGAATTGAGATATTGGCAATCATTTCTTAAAGCAATGAATCCTAACAATAAATCAATAGGGCCTTCAAGGCATCAAGATTAATCATGGATCTAAGATAAATGTTGACCAAGATGAAGATCAAGGAGTTAACTCAAAGTTGTACTTCGCACAAGCGCAAATGATGTACCACATGGGATCCTGTGGTATGGTAAGTAATTGTCAACTGCACATTGTGTACTAACCCATACTATGTGTTGTCTATGTCTATAAGCGTTAGGTAATTCTCATGGGCTCGCATTGAGAGAGAGAGAGATTCCAAGTGTCCATGAGATGACGACATCAAGGGTTCATGATCATGTTTGACAAGGACAAGTTCAAGATAACCATTTCTAAGGATTACATGCTTGAAGCTTGTGGATGTTCACTTGGTAGACAAATGAAGATGAATACAAAGCAAGGCTTTCCACATTGTGTATGGGTGAGCTACTTGAAGACTTCATCAATGTCTTGCCTTCATATTGAGCCAAGAAGAAACAATAACATCAAGCTCAAGTCTAAGGCCTGACTCAAATGTATTAGTTCCTTTGACGTTAGTGGTGCAGAGTGATGCTCAGTGAATAAACATATGCACTCAAGTATGGATTATCGGTAGCTAAGTAGTGTAGCTCTTTTACGATTCTTCAATTTTAGGGATCCCGCACTATTAAGAGGGGATCACTGGGTCTTGCAAGAAACTTGCTCAAAACTCTAGGCAATTCCACTCTCTCTATCTTCTTGGTTAATCTGCTCCTGTTCGGTCGTCCGGTGGTTCTCGGACATCCGGACCCCGGATGGCCGACGCCGTCCGGAAACCCAAAGCGAGTCAACAGAGTCAAACCTTCGGACTTCCGGCCCCTCCGGTCATGCGAGAACCGGACGTCCTGGTACGGTAGGAATTCTGTTGCCACCAAACAGATCCAAAATGTCGGACTTTTGACCATTCCGGGCGACCGTGTCCCGGACGGCCGATGCCTTCGGTCGTCCATGCGCTGTTCACTTTTTCACTTGATGCTAACCTAATATCTTCTGTGTCTTCGGACGATTAACGTCCTCCACACAACCATGATTACCTCTCCACCAAACACTGTGGTAATTAGATACCTTCTGCATCTTTCGGACGACCGACCACTGTCGGACGTACGACCCCTCATGGATGTCCGGACGACCGTGAGGTGCCGGACGTCGGGCAACTGCACTGCATAAGTGGCTCCAACGGCCACCTTTGTGCTACCACTATATATAGTCTTCTCCCACCTCGAGTGGGAGGTGCCAAAACACATCCAAAAGATTCTTTCTCACTCTCATTTGCCTACACCAAAAGCTAGATCCCATGTGTATGTGTGAGTGCCTTTGAGGGTTGCTCCAATCAAAAGATAGATCGTATCCCTCTCCTCCTCTCAACCCAAGCTATTTGTGATTTGAGCAAGTTTTGAGTAGTCCTCGTGATCTTGTTACTCTTGGAGGTTGGAGATTCCTAGGAGGTAGGAGTTCTTCGGAGAGGAACCAAACCATTGTGATTACCCCCAGAAAGTTTGTGAGGGTTTGGAAGCCACCTCAAAGGCTTACCACTAGTGGTTGAGAAACACCTTCGTGGTGTTGTCTCAAAGGGAGAATAGGGCGAGCCTTCGTGGCGTTGGTGTGCCTTCATGGTAACATCCACCTCTCTAACAGTGACTAGCTTCCCTCCAAGGAAGTGAACATCGGGATACATCCTCGTCTCCGTGACTTCGGTTATCCCTAACCCTAACTCCTTGCTTGTGGTTTACCTTGGTTACTTGAGTGTACATTAACTACATATTGTTGTCCGCATTATATTGTGTTGGCTATTTCCCTGTAAAGATTAATCAGTCAGGCCTACACTTTACATCCCACAATTCATACTTGCTACTATTGATATATCTTGTGTTTAGTGTGATTTGCTAACTTGTGTCATACACTTACACATCTTGTGATACTTCTCAAGTAAGTTTGTGTAACTTACTTGTGCTTATGAGTAATCTTGTTGTGATTCATCTT
Organism: Hordeum vulgare subsp. vulgare; assembly: GCF_904849725.1. Lineage (NCBI taxonomy): Eukaryota > Viridiplantae > Streptophyta > Magnoliopsida > Poales > Poaceae > Hordeum > Hordeum vulgare. The sequence continues at coordinate 290,936,468 of NC_058520.1, read as the reverse complement.
GGTAGAACAAGTTGTTGGTGCACGTAGTTGAGCCTAGTATATTTAGGATTTGTGCTTGAAAAGTATCCTCTTAGTTTATTTCTACATTAGGATTAAGCCAAATCCGTAGAAGTTTTTGAAACTCCTATTCACGCCCCTCTAGGCGACATCGTGGTCCTTTCAAGGGGTCCATCGGGGGGTCCACCTACTTTGTGGGCCCACATGGGCTGTAAGGGTGGTGTCGTGGCCAACCTAGACCATGGGCACCAACCCCTAAAGGCGCATGAGGGTGGGGGCAAGAGTCTCAAAGGGAGAAGTCATCCCGGAGGTGCCTTGGAGGAGGGGGACTCCTCCCTTCCTTGTGGAGGGAGGACACCTCTCTAGCCACCGACCCTCCTTGACTATAGGAATCAACTTCTTTGCCATGTGCCATACGGACGACAAAGGGCCACTCCACGGACGACAAAGCCCTTTGCCGTTCGTCGGTCGACGACAAAATTTCTACGATTGCTTTCATCGTAAAGGACCTTCTTTGCCGTCTGCCGGCATGCAGCGGACGACAAAGAGCTTTGCCATTTGTCTGACATGACAAGCAGATGGAAAAGCATTTAGACGGTAGCCGACACGAACCTACTCCGTTAGGTGGCTAACAGAGTATTTGCCGTTTGCCCTTGATGGGGTATTTGCCGTTTGCCGTTTGCCGTCGGGCCGACCTTTGCCGTTTGCCTTATGGGGGATTTTCCATTTGCTTGGTGGCCCTTTGCAGCCTGCCAGGTGGGGGGCTTTGCCGTCTGCCAGGCGGCGGCCCATTACCGCCTGCCGTGGGCTGTAGCAAATGACAAAGTGACCATATAGGTCCGACGGCTGCCCCCAGGCTGTACATGTGGGTGCCATGTGGTGCCTTTGCCGTCCGCTTGCACATGACAAAGGCCTCCGTCGCCGGTTGGCAGACAGCAAAATGCGTGTATTGCCACTGTTTTCTTTGTTTTTAGTTATTTCCCTGCATTTTTAGAATACACATATGATATATATAATTTCAAACATCATATATAGTTCCAAACATCATATGAAGCATAGGCCATGTATCCAACATCATATAAGAGCAAGAAAATAAATAGGCTAGCTTTACATTGTTCATCCATATATACACATAGTTTCAAACATCACAGTGTTAATCCATATATACACATAGTTTCACACTGTCCATCAATACAAATCGAAACAAAAAGTAAACAGTAGCAGTCCATCAATGCTGTATTCCATGAATGCGAGCTTCTGAAGCAAATCAATTCTGCAAAATTATACAAGGAGAAGAAAGTTAGTAGAAGAAGAAGAATAAAACTATAAGGAGAAGAAGAAGAAGAAGAAGAAGACTAGAAGAAGAAGAAGAAGAAGTAGGAGAAGAAGAAAGAGGAGAAGAAGAAGAAGGAGGAGAAGAAGAAGGAGAACAAGAAGAAGAAGGAGAAGAATAAGAAGAAGGAGGAGAAGGAGAAAAATAATTAGGGGAAGAAGAAGAAGGAGAATAAGAAGAAGAAGGAGGAGAAGAAGAAGAAGGAGAAGAAGATGAAGGAGGAGGAGAAGGAGAATAAAAAGGAGGAGAGGAAGGAGAATAAGAAGGAGGAGAAGGATAAGAAGAAGGAGGATAAGAAGAAGAAGAAGAAGGAGAAGATGATTACAATACTTATCTTATTTTGAGCTTATTATGTCATTTTGGAGGAAGATAAGCAAAGTTATGAGCTAACCAAGATTCTTGTGCTATTTTTGACCTAAATAAGCTAATTATGTCATAAATGAACAAAATAAGCTAATTATGTAATTTTGGAGGATAATTAGCTAAGTATGCCTTTCTTGGGGAAAATAAGCTAAGTATGTCGTAGAACACTAGAGAAAACTTACCGTCGTCGTCATCAAGGATGTGAATCACCGGGGTTGCTCGGGGCGGCTTCACTTGGAGATGGTTTCCCTGGAGAAGGGTTGTGCGATGCGGCTCAGGAGTTATTCTGCACCAAAGATATTTTGCAGTGTCTCGTTAGCATGATGACACTCAAATGTTAATACTAGTAACTAATGATCATTGAAATGAAACTCACCGTTCCAACTGCAGAAATTTCCGGCATCTATGGAGGGTCTGACCGTTCTGGAGGCACATAGACTACACATTGGGTTTTGAAGAGTCAGTCATATCAGTTAGTAATGAAACGAACATTACATGCATGATTTGGCTAATGTTAAAAAGAAACTTACCACAAGGAGATCGTACATAGACCGGTTAGCCGCCTCATTCCGTGCCCTATCCTCCTCCAACAACTAAGCCGTGTTCTGATCCGCGGCCCGAGCCGTCTCCGCTGCCACCCGGTACTTCTCCTCTAGAAGCTCGTGAATAACAACCCGAGTTGTTGCTGTCTCTCTCTCTCTGAAGAGCAGCGCGCAACACCACTCCTCGTTAGCATTGTAATCATCGATGGCCACACACACAATGTAATGGATGAAAGTTTTCTGAGTCCGTATAACTAACGTCGATGGCGAGATCGACTGGCCATGGACGAGGCCTTATCTCAGGACAGGAGCTCGTCTGGCGCGCCTTGATCTCGGGGAGAGTGAGAGGACAACGTATTAGCCCATCTCCAATGGCTATCGAGCCATGGGGCCTCCTGCCACCAGATATCAGCACCGACTCTGGATCTAAAGGTTCCTAGCTCAGGTTAAAGTCCTCCCCTTTCCTCGCCTTCCCCTCCTCCTTGTATCTCACGAGCTTGTTATGGGATGAGATGTTGGTGAACTTCTCTGGATGATCGATGTGAGACTCAGAGAATGCCTTGGACTTCTTGTAGGAGGCAGTATGGGCCATGCCATAGAGGTCGTACAACTGTGGCACCTCCGTGTTATTGTGATGCGTCTAAAAGAGAGGAACAAAGTATTAGTAAAGGGCTCAAGCTAGCATGAAGAATGAATTGCGTGAATCATGAAACAAACCACATACCAAGTTCCGTCCGAACTTAAATAAGTTGGCGCTGCCTTAATGGTGTGGCACACCAACCATTTGGGCACGCCGGTCCTTCGCATTGTCGTGGACGGATCACCATTGGCCTGTGCACCACTCATCCACCAACGCCTCCCAACAATCCATCTTACTCGCACACCATCTCGGGGGCACCTATAAGTTAGTTAGGAGAAATTTGAGCGGTACGCCTACGAATCAAATCAAGAAAACTACGTACAAGGCCTTAAGAACATGCAATTACCTTCATGTGCTGCTCCTTCTTTAGATACTTTCCACGGCACGACTTCTTGTCCTTCTTAATACCACGCATGGCGTAGTAGTCTCGAACAGCCTGTTGCCGAGCCTCATGTCGTAAGTTCTATAATAGCCGCTTGCACTCGGCCTCGATAACCTTGGCCGCTGCCTCCTCATATCCCTCCTCACACCTGTAGAAGGTCTGCAATCAAACGAGACAACACTGAATAGTATAATAACTAGCTATATTGTTATATTTAGATTGTGTAAAAGGAGAAATTACCCAAAAGCTGTTGATCACCATCTCGTCCCTCGTGTGGCACAAGACACCATCGATCATATCCTCCGGCAGGGCCTGGGCAGCGTCGTAGTGCTCCGAGGTAAATACTAGTGTAGGAACCTCACCCTCATCGGGGAACATGACAAACCCCAGGAAATTTTCCCAGTAAAGCACACCAAGGACGGTGTTCGTCTTGCAGACTCCAAGGGGGTGATTCCAACCCGTGCAGTATGACAAGGTCAACACATTAGATATTTGAAGAAACTTGAAGGCAAAAGGTAGAAAGAGAGTAAATGCACTTACTTCTGCCCTTCAAGCCTAATCACCGGCCTCTGCTCGCCGGTCGCCGACATGACCATGAGACATGTACTACCACGCTGGTACACGGCGACCCCCTCAACCACCTCGCCCTCACTATCAATACACTCATCCCCGCCACCATCATAATGGCCACCCGACCCCTCGGTCTGATCCGGCCAAGTACCCCATCCGGGCGTGCCTGCATTGTTTGAAGCCTGTGGGGGCGGGGGAATCTCCTGGGACATAGCCCCTGGTACCGGAGTTTCGTGGGATGAAACCTCAAGAACCGGAGTCTCATGGGCCGAATGGCCGTCGACCCAAGGCTCCTGGATCGGAGTCCCCGTAGCCTCCACCTCAAACAGTTCCACCATAGTAGTCCTATGCTTGGGTGAATCAGCTGGGGGTGGTGGCAAGGATGACGTAGCAGTCCGCCTACCTCTCCCACGGCCACGTCCTGTACCGTTCGCCTTCTTCCCTGCCCGGCCTCCTCTCCCGGTGGGCAATGACAGCGACGAAGAAGCACCAGCGGGTGTCCCTAGACTGTGTGCCAAGACTCTACGAAGAGATAGGGGTGGAATGGAAGTACCCCTCGTGCTGGCCGCCGATGAAGAAGTACCCGCCGTGCGATCTGGACCCACGCCCACCATCTTTCAACACCTGCCATGATAAAGAGTAAAAGAAATTAGTACAAAAAAAATTGAATACCTGACATGAGTAATAATATGTACATATATAATTTAAGTTGGGATGCATATAAACTAATAATATTCTGGATCAATAAATGCATCATCATCATCACTATCACGCGTGTCTTCATGAATGACGTGCTCATCGGGTTCACCGGCATCAACTTGTGGAAGGCTTTCTGTAATCAGTCAAGCATTGATAGGTCATCTGCAATAGTAACCTCTTCTAGTTTGAGCTCTGCTGGTTCCGGCTCAGGGGTGAAATCGGATTCACTGTTGCTATCTACTTCCATGTTCTTGGGTGAAGTACAGTGGTTCTTGAAACAATTCTTGGGAATACGTGTTTCTTGGAAGAATTCTCCATCATATGTGTTTGGGTTAACTAGTAAAAGTGCCCGTGCGTTGCACCAGGTTAGATTGTCGATATGTGGATCATGAATTTTGTATTTGTAAAGTCCCGCGCTCACCCTCCGTCGGCATCTACTTCAGCCCCGCACTGCGATGCCCAGTGCTAGTAGAGATGCAAACATATGCACTTTCATTCAAATGGAGTGAAACTCCATACAGATTGGTCATATGCTTACCAGAAGGCCATCATTAAAACTTTACTTATTTAACCTCTGCAAAAAATATGAAGCAATTGTGAATATCAACCAAAGAAACACCATTATGATAGTGATGACCACTTAGTCGGTCTTGAAGAATATTTTCCAGTTCGTCCTAGAAACATATGGTCTGAGTTATCCAACAAATATTTAATAGCAAGAAGCATGTGAACACCTATGTGCCCAATCTCATTGTACAATCCCACTTGCAGTAGTCCTGCCCCATCATGTTTATTAATCGATCACCAAGGCAAGGCAAGGCATGGCAATCTGACCTTCTACAACTTGGAGGGCTTGGGGAAGATGTCTGGCGTGAACTTCTGCGCGGCGCTGATGCTCCCCTTGATCTTCAGCTTACCCATCATTCTCATTGAACATGATCGATGGGGAATCTGAGCCCAGGAAAAATATGAGCGGCATGGGTAGTATGAGGTACATCAGAACTGCAAAAAATGTCATGCATCATTTGCATGATACTTGTTTAAAATTATCAGATAAATGTTTGGAAGTTCCTCTAACCTGTTAACATTGCCCACCAGTTGTTATAAAGAGCACATGCCTGAAGAAGATAGAGTTGCAGAGATTTAGGCAACATCGAGAAAAGGATTAAAAAAACTGACGCTGAGATGTTAAATTCCAAGCTTACCGAAATCTGCAATACAATTCCTCCAGAGACTAATATTGCCAGGGTGGCAAGTCTTCCACTATGCAAACATGTCCTCATACCGCGTGACAGTGCCATCGTTCCCTTTGATGTTCTTCAGATAAAGGTACTATAACGAGTAAAAGGCGGACAATGAAAACCATTGTGGGCATAGTTGAGTTAAAAAATAGTGTGATCATGAACAACCGACGGCTCCGCATGACCGAATCACAATCATTTGACTTGTTAGTGAGTATGCATAAACAAACTATCTTCTGGATACTATTAAGGATGCTCTAAACCTGTCTAAATACACAGCGTCACAATCCATATTTTCATTGTGCCTCGGACTAATATCAGGGTCTGATGAAAACACACTCTCCCCTGATGCAACCACTAATATCCTTGTTCCAAAGCCCCTAGAGTCAAATGTAATGCTTGATGTCAGTTATGTGGCTTGTGGTGTGAAGCATGCGGCACTTATCACAAGACATGTAGAGGTATTTACATGGCAAGAAGAATGCAGTGGGCGGCTTGGTCATGGGGTGTACCAAAGCCCCTAGAGTCAAATGTAATGCTTGATGTCAGTTATGTGGCTTGTGGTGTGAAGCATGCTGCACTTATCACAAGATAGGCAGAGGTATTTACATGGGGAGAAGAATGCAGTGGGCGGCTTGGTCAGGGGGCTGGTACAAGCATTTTTCAACCACGTCTACTTGAGTCATCGTCAACCTGCAATGTTGAAATAATGGCGTGTGGTGAATTCCATACTTGTGCTGTTACAACAACATGTGACCTTTACACCTGGGGAGATGGTACCCACAATGCCGGCCTCCTTGGTCATGGTAGTACTGTGAGTCACTGGATACCCAAAAGGGTTTCAGGTCCACTGGAAGGCCTTCAGGTGTCGATTGTTTCTTGTGGAACATGGCATACAACTTTGATAACTACTTCTGGACTATTGTACACATTCGGCGATGGCACATTTGGCGCCTTAGGTCATGGGAATCGAGAAACTATCTCGTATCCAAAGGAAGCGGAGTCTTTGAAGGGTTTGAGGACAATTTCTGTTTTATGTCTTATGAAATGCTTATGAATTCAGAATTTTTAGAAGCTGCTACTCCATGATGGGGAATTGGGGATGCAGGTTGTAGCCTCTAACAGATGTATTTTTTTTATTCAGCCAAGTGGTATGTTGGAATAAAAATGCAAGTCTCTATAGTCAACCCCTAACCAAAAAGAAGACAGAAGCACTTACTCAACACTGATTAAATTTAAAGAGTTATACATGTATTTTTTATATAATCTGGAGTATAAACTCTTTTCATTTGCCCATTTTCCTGATTTATGCACTTTCCCCATCGTATAATAAGAAACAAAATCCATTTATTGGCTTATTATGATCAAAACTGAGAGTATATGCGCCAATGTGAGTGGTCTTATAGAGTTGGAATGTTACGCTTCACTTTAATTGCTTTACTGAATCTATAGACTAACAAAAATCCTATTTCTTGTGTCAGGCAGCTCTCACATCCCTCCCAGTCTCCTTTGATTTGACACAGGCGGATCATCTGTCTTGGTGTATTTGGCGCGAAAGTATCACCAGTAGCTGCAGGCTTCACCATACACTTTCCCAGCACATGTTTGTATCGCGTACTGCCAATTCCCCGACCCCGATGAAGATATACTGCTGGAGGAAATCAGAAAAATCAAATAGTGGTCGGTGTGATACATACCTATGGTGTAGCCGCAACAGGCGACATTGGCCTAGAAAGCATGGGAATACACAAGTTACTATTCCACATAGTATCAAGGTTTCGATCATCATGTTCAGTTCCATAAATACTCCATAGAATACATACCCAACTCCATATGTTCATAAATACTCCATGTGCATAGCACTCAAATTTTAGCTTGATGCGATCACTACTAACACCACATAGCTTAAAAGTAGGAGCACGTATATCAGGTATAAAACATGCAGTTGAACTAAGTTAGATTGGAATATAACAACTTGTACCTTTCGGCACGACTTTGAGGCCTTCATAGTTTCAAGAGCTTCATCTGTGCCAATGCCGCGATGAAGAATATGTAACTTGAAAATTGAACAACCAGACAACAGATCCCATTGCCACTCCAATGCAGGGTATGTAGGAAGAAAAACCAAAATACTCTTTTTCAGTGTCTTGTTCACTTTCATGTATGTGCAACAATAACTTGTTGATGAGTTGATGCACGCCAGGATTAAGATAAGATTCTACCTTGCAATCTAGTCCTGGGCAATATTTCATCTGAAGTGATTTAGTTTCATAATCCATCTTCAGAATATCAACAATCCGAACAACATTCCATTGTTATCCGCGCCTTCCACACGCAAACGACCACCAATGACGATGGGGACGGCCATTCCGCCAGTCAAGCATCACACGCCGCCGCAGGGAGCGCCAATGTGTGGCATCGCACTGCCAACGAATCCCGCTGCCGTCGCGGTGGCCACTCCTGCTCCCACGACACCCCAGCACGCGCAGGGCGCGCCCGGGAACGCCACGACGCAACCGGCACTGGGGCCGAAGTGGACGCCGACGGCAAGGGGCCGTCCCCATTTGCTTGGCTGCTGTGGTGGGACGCCGATGGCCATGGGTGGCGCGGCGGATCGCCGGAGATAGGATCCCGCCGTGGAGGACGGGGTGGATAAGGTGGGGTGTTTTTCTTTACTGAAATGTTTTTTCTTCACTTAAATCTGGACGACGGGTTGAATACCCAAAAGCAGAGGGGCTTTTGTGCAAAACCACCAGCGACGGACGACAGAAACGATCCGTGCTTTATTATTAGGGAGAGATGTGAGGTTCATAATCCTATTCATGTGGGTTAGGTGGTCTGGCATGTGGCGGCACTTCATAAACAACGTCCCAACCATTCAGATTCTTATTAGTTTGGCAGGCACACGATAGATAGAAAACTTGGGTCGCGTATTGAGCCACAATATAGACACCGGGAACATCTAAATGAGTGCTTTGATTGATTTCAACTAGCCCTATATGTTCATGAGTCCTTCTAGTCTCCTTCGGCTGGAACCAATAACATTAGAAGACTACGACGTTTGGTGGGTTTTCACCATAGAATTGAAGTTCATAAATTGCTTCAAATCTTCCATAATACTCGGTACCTGCTTCGCCGATAGTAGAGACACCACAATTTGTAGATTTCCGGTCGGGCATAGATAGCTCTTTGCCAAGGGTACGAAAGCGATACCTGTTGATGTTGTATGTCTCAAATGAACATACCTTATAGTCAAACCATTAGCGGCTTGTCTCAATTCGGCGTCCATAGACTTTGAATTAGCCTACAAGTTTAATATGAAATGATTTTTTGCATTAGCCGCAAATTAGACCAAGAAATGAAATGGTCCATTATTGATAATTACCGTTTATTTGAACCAAGAGATCAAATCGGGATAGCCGCCTCCATGCTTTGCCATAAGCTCATACTCTTGGACATAATCTTTTTGGATCACTGCTCCATCCAAGAATTTGGTGACGTATTGATTGTATCAAATATCTGGGAATAAGAGCAGTTCAAAGGAATTAGAAGTTGTGAAAAAATGTACTGACAACTTACTCGATGTACGACAACACTTCTATTTGGTTGTTGAAGATATACAACAAAATGGTCTGCCATTCTTTGACATCCAACATTATTGGTTTCAAAGCACCGGCTGGTGTGAGCTTACCTTTGAATAGGTTGAGGTTGGACCCACCTTTTTTAGGGTCACCATCATTGTACCGAGGCTTCGGATTATGCAAATGATCATTTTTGGCTTCGTAGTGTGCTATCACGAAGTTTGCCACCTGCCGAGTAATGAATGCCTCACACATCGATACTTCAATACTACATTTATTTTTACATTTAGCTCGAAGTGTCTTCTGCATCCTCTCAGTTCCAAAGCACCAACGATTTTGCACGGGCCCACCCAATATTGCCTCGGTCGGGAGATGTAAAATCAAATGCTACATTGGATTAAAGAAGCCCGGTGGAAAGATCTTCTCTAACTTGTAGAGTAATGATACGTCTCCAACGTATCTATAATTTTGGATGGTTCCATGCTATTATCTTGTCAAACTTTGGATATTTTGCATGCCTTTTATATATTTTTGGGACTAACTTATTAACTCAGTGACAAGTGCTAGTTCCTATTTTTTCTATGTTTTTGACCCCTTTCAGAGGAGAGTTTGAAACGGAAGAAAATCCCCGAATTTTTTTTGGAACGGAAGAAGATCGAGGAACTTGGGAGCCAAGGCAGGGGAGCCCCAGGGGCCCCACAAGCCCCAGGGGCCCCAGGGGAGCCCCAGGGGTGGGGGCGGCCGCGCCATCCAGGCTTGTGGGACCCCTGGACGTCCCCTGACCTATGTCTTTCGCCTATGATTCTTGCAATGGGAGAAGTGCTTGGTTTTGGGTTCATACCATGCGGTGACCTCACCCAGTGACATAAGGGGTAGCGAGGCACGCATCGTGTTGTCGCCATCAAGGGTAAAAATATGGGTTTTCATCATTGGTTTGAGATTATCCCTCTACATCATGTAATCTTGCTTAAAGCGTTACTCTGTTCGTCATGAACTCAATACATTAGATGCATGCTAGATAGCGGTCGATGTGTGGAGTAATAGTAGTAGATGCAGAAATTATTGGTCTACTTGTCTTGGACGTGATGCCTATATGCATGATCATTGCCTTAGATATCGTCATGACTTTGCGCGGTTCTATCAATTGCTCGACAGTAATTTGTTCACCCACCGTAATACTTGCTATTTTGAGAGAAGCCTCTAGTGAACACTATGGCCCCAGGGTCTACTCCACACCATATTTTCAGCCTTACACTTTTTACTTCGTTGCACTTTCCGCCTTCAGATCTCACTTTGCAAACAATCTTGCAGGGATTGACAACCCCTTTGAAGCGTTGGGTGCAATCTTGTTTGTGTTTGTGCAGGTACTTAGGACTTGACGAGACCCTCCTTCTGGATCGATACCTTGTTCTCAAACTGAGGGAAATACTTACTGCTCCTCTGCTGCATCACCCTTTCCTCTTCAAGGAAAGAACCAACGCAAGCCCAGCCTTTGTCAACGTGTCAACTTCTGGCGCTGTTGTGTGTGGGATAGCACAAGAATTTCTGGCGCCATTGCCGGGGAGGAAGATCAAGTCAAGAACTCATCCAAGTAGGTGTCGCAAACTCATCTCTTGCATTTACTTTGTTCGCTAGTTGCCTCTCGTTTTCCTCTCCCCCACTTCACCAATTTGCCTTTTTCGTTTGCCTTTTTCTTTCGCCCTTTTCTCTCGCTTACTTTCTGTTTGCTTGTGTGCCATGTGCCTTCAATATGCTTGCATCTTCACTTGTTGAAAATCTAGTGATATGGATCCTCATCCACTTGCTAATCTCTTTAAGAGATCCAATTAGTTGATCCAATTGCTAGTGAGTTGAGTGAACTTGACTATCTTTATGGAGTTTTGCTTGAGATGTGTGAATGTGAAAATTGAGAGGAAGAAATTTATGAAGGGATTCACGAGGGCTCCTTGGATGAAAAGCATGATTGCAATGGTTTCACTATAAATTCTATTAGTGACAATCATGCTAAAAATATGCAAAACCCTAAGCTTGGGGATGCTAGTTTTGCTATGTCCACTACTTGTTGCAATGTTCATGAGTGGGGCGATGATTTTTCTGATGATCTTCAAAATTTGTTTAAGCCTCATGATGAATATGATATTTGCAATATTATTGAAAGTGGGTTTGGAGAAGTCATGATTTTAGTTGATGATAATCCCACTATTTTTGAAGAGCGTCAACTTTGCATGCATGTGGATCATAAAAAGAATATCCTATGTGATAGTTACATTGTTGCAGTCGAATATGATCCCACATGTAATTATTACGAGAGAGGAAAATATGGTGGTAGAAGCTTTCATATCACTAAATCACCTCTCGTTATGTTGAGATTGCTATTGTCTCTTTCTTCTTCCTTGCATATGGTAACTATTGGTTGTCTTGACAATCTGTTTTCCTATAAAATGCCTATGCATAGGAAGTATGTTAGACTTAGATGTGATTTTCACATGATTTATGATGCTCTCGTTGTGCTTCAGTTCTTGTCTTTTGTGTGAGCATCATTGAATTATCAATGTCTAGCTAAGGGCGTTAAACAGTAGCGCTTGTTGGGAGGCAACCCAATGAATTTATTTCTTTTTCTTTCTGTTTTGTTGCATCCACACCATCATAATTCTGTTGTGATTGTGTTTTTTGTGTTTCTTTTTGTGTTTGAGCCAAGCAAAACCTTTATGATCACTCTTGGTAATGGTTGTTTGATCCTGCTGGAAAAAGATAGAAACTTTTCGCTCATGAGATGATTTTCATGTTTATTCAGAAAGAGCTTTTGAGTTGATTCTTTTTTCTTCTGGTTGATATGCCTTTTGCCCAAGCAGTCGTAATGTTTTAGAATTTTTGAGGTACCAGAAGTATACGAAGTATACAGATTGCTACAGACTGGTCTGTTTTTGACAGATTCTATTTTTGTTGAGTTGGTTACTTGTTTTGATGAAACTATGGTTAGTATCAGGGGGTACTAGCCATGGAAAAGTGAGAATACAGTAGCCGAACACGAATATAGATAGAATTCAAGTTTTCTACAGTACCAAAAGAAGTGGTAGTTTGTTTTCTTGTACTAATGTTATCACAAGTTTCTGTTTAAGTTTTGTGTTGTGAAGTTTTCAAGTTTTGGGTGATGTTCTCATGGACAAAGAGATAAGGAGTGGAAAGATCTCAAGCTTGGGGATGCCCAAGGCATCCCAAGCCAAATTCAAGAACACCAAAAAGCCTAAGCTTGGGGATGCCTCGGGAAGACATCCCCTCTTTCGTCTTCAGTCCATCGGTAACATTACTTGGAGCTATATTTTTATTCACCACATGATATGTGTTTTGCTTGGAGCGTCTTGTATCTTAGGAGTCGTTTCTTTTTGTTGTGTCACAATCATCCTTGCTGCACACCTTTTTGAGAGAGAGAGACATGCACTCATCATGATTTTGCTAGAATGCTCATAGTGCTTCACTTATATCTTTTGAGCTAGATACTTTTGCTCTTGTGCTTCACTTATATCTTTTGAGCTAGATACTTTTTCTCTTGTGCTTCACTTATATCTTTAGAGCACGGCGGTGCGTGACTTGATAGTTGGCTTATGCTATGAAAGTAGTCCCAAATGTGCTAGGTACCCAAAGAGGATGCAAAAATCTCCATCTTTATGTGCATTGAGTAGAAAGAGAAGTTTCGATTCCTCTCAATTAGTTTTGAGACGTGGATTCGGTAATATTGAGATTTATGTTAGTAGGGTGTTGTGAATCTAGAAATACTTGTGTTGAAGTTAGTGATTCCCATAGCATGCACGTATGGTGAACCGATATGTTAGGAAGTCAGAGCATAATTGATCTATTGATTGTCATCCTTTGTGTTGAGGTCGGGATCGCGCGATGGTTTACACCTACCAACCCTTCCCCTCGGAGTATGCGTTTAGCACTTTGTTTCGATTACTAATAAAAACTTTCGCAATAAGTATGTGAGTTCTTCATGACTAATGTGAGCCCATGGTATAGATGCACTTTCACCTCCCACCATTGCTAGCCTCTCTAGTGCCGCGCAATTCTTGCCGGTGCACAAACCCACCAAATTCCTTCCTCAAAACAGCCACCATACCTACCTACTATGGCATTTTCATAGCCATTCCGAGATATATTGCTATGCAATTCCCACCGTTCTGTCTCATGACTTGTGCCGTCACTCTCATATTGCCATTGCATGATCGCAAGATAGCTAGCGAGATGTTTGAACGCCATACGCCATGCTAGATCATTGCACATCCCGGTACACTGCCGGAGGCATTTCCTATGGAGTCATCATCATTGTGATCTTTGAGCTGTGAGTAAATAAAAGTGTGATGATCATCATTCTTAGAGCATTGTCCCCTGTGAGGAAATAAAAAAAGAGAGGCCAAAGAGCCCAAAAAAAAGAGAAAAAAAAGAGAGGCCTAAGAGCACAATTAAAAAAAGAGAGAATGGACAATGCTACTATCTTTTTCCACACTTGTGCTTCATGTTAGCACCATGTTCTTCATGATTGAGAGCTTCTTGATTTTTCACTACCATATGCTAGTGGGAATCTTCATTTTATAACTTGGCTTGTATATTCCAATGATGGGCTTCCTCACAATTGCCCTAGGTCTTCGTGAGCAAGCAAGTTGGATGCATACCCACTAGTTTTCTTCTTGAGATTTCACATACTTATAGCTCTAGTGCATCTCTTGTATGGCAATCCCTACTCATTCACATTGATATCTATTAATGGGCATCTCCATAGCCTATTGATACGCCTAGTCAATGTGACCATCTCCTCCTTTTTGTCTCACAACCACCACCACACTCTATTCCACCTATAGTGCTATATCCATGGCTCGCGCTCATGTATTGCGTGATAGTTATAAAAAGTTTGAGAAAGTAAGAGTGCGAAAACAATTACTTGGCCAATTCCGGGGTTGTGCATGATTTACATTAGTTGTGTGAGGATGATGGAGCATAGCGAGACTATATGATTTTGTAGGGATAACTTTCTTTGGCCTTGTTATTTTGAAAGTTCATGATTACTTTGCTAGTTTGCTTGAAGTATTACTGTTTTCATGTCAATAGCAAACTATTGTTTTGAATCTTACGGATCCGAACATTCATGTCATGTGAAAGAAGTTGCAAAGGAGAACTAAGCTAGGTAGCATTCCACATCAAAAATTCATTCTTTATCACTTCCCTACTCGAGGACGAGCAGGAGTTAAGCTTGGGGATGCTTGATACGTCTCCAATGTATCTATAATTTTTGATGGTTTCATGCTATTATCTTGTCAAACTTTGGATGTTTTGCATGCCTTTTATATATTTTTTTGGGACTAACTTATTAACTCAGTGCCAAGTGCCAGTTCCTGTTTTTTCCATGTTTTTGTCCCCTTTCAGAGGAGATTTTGAAACGAAGTCCAAACGGAAGAAAATCCCCGAAAAGATTTTTTTTGGAACGGAAGAAGATCGGGGAACTTGGGAGCCAAGGCAGGGGAGCCCCACGGGCCCCACAAGCCCCCACCCCGTGGCCAGGGGACTTCTTCATCATCAACACCATGACCTCTCCGATGATGCGTGAGTAGTTCACCATAGACCTACGGGTCCATAGCTAGTAGCTAGATGGCTTCTTCTCTCTCTTGGATCTTCAATACAAAGTTCTCCATGATCTTCATGGAGATCTATCTGATGTAATCTTCTTTTGCGGTGTGTTTGTCGAGATCCGATGAATTATGGATTTATGATCAGATTATCTATGAATCTTATTTGAGTTTCTTCTGATCTCTCTTATGCATGATTTCATATCCTTGTAATTCTCTTCGAGTTATGGGTTTTGTTTGGCCAACTAGATATATGATTCTTGCAATGGGAGAAGTGCTTGGTTTTGGGTTCATACCGTGCGGCGACCTCACCCAGTGACAGAAGGGGTAGCGAGGCACGCATCGTGTTGTTGCCATCAAGGGTAAAAAGATGGGGTTTTCATCATTGGTTTGAGATTATCCCTCTGCATCATGTCATCTTGCTTAAAGCGTTACTCTATTCGTCATGAACTCAATACACTAGATGCATGCTAGATAGCATTCGATGTGTGGAGTAATAGTAGTAGATGCAGAAAGTATCGGTCTACTTGTCTCGGACGTGATGCCTATATGCATGATCATTGCCTTAGGTGTCGTCATGACTTTGCGCGGTTCTATAAATTGCTCGACAGTAATTTGTTCACCCACCGTATTACTTGCTATTTTGAGAGAAGCCTCTAGTGCACACTATGGCCCCCAGGGTCTACTCCACACCATATTTTCAGCCTTACACTTTTTACTTCGTTGCACTTTCCGCCTTCAGATCTCACTTTGCAAACAATCTTGAAGGGATTGACAACCCCTTTGAAGCGTTGGGTGCAAGCTTGTTTGTGTTTGCGTAGGTACTCTGGACTTGACGAGACCCCCCTTCTGGATCGATACCTTGGTTCTCAAACTGAGGGAAATACTTACTGCTCCTGTGCTCCATCACCCTTTCCTCTTCAAGTGAAGAACCAACGCAAGCCCAGCCTCTGTCAACGTGTCAACTTCTAGCGCTGTTGTCTATGGGATAACAAGTAACTACGGTGCCAACTCCTCCATGTCATCAACCACGCCAGGCGAAAGTTCTTTTGCACAAAGAATACAGAAGAAATAGCTCAGCTCTGCCAGTACTAGCCACTCATCCTAAGGAATAAAGCTACGCAACATCACCGATATTACCCGCTCATGCCATACGTGCCAATCATGACTCTTGAGACCAAATATTTTCAATTTTTCAAGACTCGCTCCCCTCTTTAGATTCGCTGCATACCCATCGGGGAACATCAAGTACATTTTGACCCACAAGAAAATCTCCCTCATAGATGGACTTCCAAGATTGAACCAGGCCTTTGGCTTCAACCAGTTCTGCTTTCCTTTCGATTGTCAGATGTTTTGTAACGGTCTATGACATGGAGTCTCTTGATCGAGTCTAGCCTTAGGATTATCCTTTGACTTCCCCTATATGCCGAATAATGTACCAAAACTGGCCTCTCCAATATTCTTTTTATTGTGCATCATGTCGATGTTGTGTGGAAGAAGGAGGTCTTTGAAGTAAGGCAGATCCCATTGATGTTGTATTTCTCAAATGAACCGACCTTATAGTCAAAACCATTAGCGGCTTGTCTCAATTCGGTGTCCATAGACTGTGAATTATCCTACAAGTTTAATACAAAATGATTGTTGCATTAGCCGCAAATTATACCAAGAAATGAAATGGTCAATTATTGATAATTACCGTTTGTTTGAACTAAGAGATGAAACCGGGATAGCCGCCTCCATGCTCTGCCCGAAGCTCATACTCTTCGACGGGATCATCTTGGATCACTGCTCCATCAAAGAATTTGGCGACGTATCGACTATATCAAATATCTGGGAATAATAAGAGTTTAAAGAAATTAGAAGTTGCGGAATAATATACCGATGACTTACTCGATGTACGGACGCACTTCTATTAGGTTGTTGAAGATATACAACGAAATGGTCCGCCATTCTTCGACATCCAACGTTATTGGTTCTGAAGCATCGGTTGGTACAAGATTCCCTTTGAATAGGTTGAGGTTCAATCCACCTTTTTAGGGTCGCCATCATTGTACCGAGGCTTAAGATTACGCAAATAATGATTTTTGGCTTTGTAGTGTGCCGTCGCGAAGTTTGCCACCTCCTCCGTAATGAATGCCTCGGCCATCGATGCTTCAATTCTACGTTTATTTTTACATTTATATCAAAGCGTCTTCTGCATCCTCACAATTGCAAAGCACCAACGATTTTGCACGGGCCCACCCAATCTTGCCTCGGCCGGGAGATGTAAAATCAAATGGTGCATTGGATTAAAGAAGCCCGGTGGAAAGATCTTCTCTAACTTGCAGAGCAACTCCGGCGCCAACGCCTCCATGTCATTTACCACGCGAGGTGATAGTTCCTTCGCACAAAGAACACCAAAGAAATAGCTTAGCTTTGCCAGTACTAGCCATTCATCCTCAGGAATAAAGCCATGTAACATCACCGGCATTACCCGCTCAAGACATATGTGCCAATCATGACCCGAGACCAAATATTTTAATTTTTTCAAGACTCGCTCCCCTCTTTAGATTCGCTGCATACTCATTGGGGAACATCAAGTGGATTTTGACCCATAAGATAATTTCCCTCATAGCTCGCCTTCCAAGATTGAACCAGGCCTTTGGCTTCGACCAGTTCTGCTATCCTTTCGATTGTCGCATGTTTTGTAACTGTCCATGACATAGAGTCTCTTGATCGAGTCTAGCCTTAGGATTATCCTTTGACTTCCCCTATATGCCAAACAATGTACCAAAAAAGGCCACTTCGATATTCTTTTTAGTGTGCATTATGTCGATGTTGTGTGGAGGAAGGAGGTCTTTGAATTAAGGCAGATCCCACAAGCATGTCTTACGAGTCCAGGCGTGTTCCGAATTATATTCCTTGAAATACCCTGGACGCTGTGGATGAGGCTCGATGGCATTTAACAGATCAAGGATCTGTTGGCCTATCAACGTAGGTGGTCCGAGTTTTTGACAATTTTACCTTTGGTAAAGTTCTTCTTGTCTTTTCTGAACTGATGGTGAGGATCCAGGAAATGTCTATGCAAGTCAAAGAAAGAATACTTCCAACCCGCCCGCAACCAATGAAACTATAGAGTTGTCTTGCATGTGGGGCACGGGAACCTTCCATGCGCACACCAGCGAGAGAATAGCGCATACACCGGCAAGTCATGCATCGAGTACATTTACCACACATGCATTTTGAAATTTTCTTTTCTAGCGGCGTCGTATGTCTTGAACCCATTATCCCAAGCTTCTTGCAATTCATCCTTAAGCGGCTGCATATACACATTCATATTCTTGACTGTATAGTCGGGCCGTGGAATTATCAACGTCAGGAATATGTTCTTTCTTTGCATAATCTATCTAGGGGGGGATTGAGTGGAACGAAAAATACAGGCCAACAACTGTATTGGATTGCTGTCATACCAAAGGGGTTGAACCCATCCGTGGTGATGCAGACTCGGGGATGCCTTGGATCTACCGCTTTATTCAGATGTAATGCATCTAAATGCTTCCACACTTCCCCATCCGATGTGTGTACCACCATCTTATTCCCATCTGCATCTAGTTTGGTTCTTTTTCCCAATTTGTGCCATGTCATTTATCTGGCCGTCTCTTCGACCATGAATTGACGTTGAAGCCTTTGTATGATCGACATGTACCAAAGAACATTAACTAGGATTTGGGTCTGGCTCTTCTCACCAATACCGTTGTCTACCATGACATACGTGGAAGACTTGCAAATGGGACAATAGTTCAAGTGCGCATACTCAAGCCTAAATATGGCACATCCTTTCTCACAAGCATGTATCTTCTTATAGGGCATCTTAAGTACACAAAGTATTTTGTCCGACTCGTACAGGTTTGTAGGCGTGACTTGGCCTTTGGGTAGAAAGCGTCCAAATAGTGTCATCATCATGTCGTAGCATTCTCTTCCCAAGTTGAATTGAGCGTTCAGAGTCGTTACTTGTGCAATGTCATCCAACTGACAAAGCTTAGCGTGCTCATGGAGAGGACGTTTTCAAGACTCCAACATTTCATAGAAGGACTTTGCATATTCGTCCATCTCGTTGTCCGAATCCCGAGCATCATCAAAGTCTTGCACCATGTCTTCGACTTCGGTACCATGCTCGTCGATGCGATGATGAACCACCTTATATCTGGTGGGTTGGGCAAACTCACCATGAAATGTCCAGACCGTATAATTACACTTAAAACCCCTCCTCTGCAGGTGTTTAACCATAACAACCTGTATCCTCTTTTTATAGTTATCATACCCAGGACAGGGGCACCAGTTTGTTGTGTGGAAATTTGCAAATGCGGCTTCACAAACTCCTTAATTTTTGTAAACTATTCTTTGGTCATCTCTTTCTGACTAGTATGGCCGGTGTACATCCACACACGATCACTCATCTTGTCTAGCTGCTAAAGACACCATATTTATATATATAATTCAGCATGTATATTCACCAGTTAATCTAGTTTGTCAATTTTATTATGTCCATGCAACCTACACGCTAATAGGTAATATAGGTCCTAATCCCACCTGAGTATGTGTAGAGTGAGTACGTTCTCCATGCTCTACCCCATTCCGAGACAAAATTTCAACAACACCTCCCCACTGTTCTCCAAATACACGTCTCGACAAAAAGCCGAGAGAATGTGTATCCGGAGGACAATGGGGAGGCACTGCCAAAATTTTGTCTTGGAATGGGGTAGAGCATGGAGAACATACCCAATCTATACATCCTCGGACTGTTTGTAGAAATCGCTGGACAATCCAAATGAGTTATGGTGATAAATATGCAACCAAATGCATATTTATCGATGCAACCCTTTCGGATGAGAGACACCTAGGTTACACGACTTAGCATGAAAATGAAATCTATTGACATGATTAAAAGAGCGTAGGAGGTGAAGGTGGATTCATAGCTCACCCTCGGTTGTAAAGGAAGTAGCCAAACAACGGCGGGATCACGGACCAAAAACATTGACGACGACTCCAAGGAGATGAAATAGCACAAAGCTTGTAAATTTTACTAAGTAATTTTTTTAGGACATAAGATCACATAAAGCATTGACATTTCAAACTATGACTAAATCATATTGCTAATGACATCTCTTCTTCTCCTCCTCCTCCTCTTCTTCTTCTTCTTCTTCTTCTTCTTCTTCTTCTTTTCTTCTTCTCTTCTTCTTCTTCTTTCCGTCTCCTCTTATTCTTCTTCTTCTCCACTTAATCATCATCATCATCATCATCATCATCTTCTTCTTCTTCTTCTTCTTCTTCTTCCTCTTCTTCTTCCTCTTCTTCTTCCTCCTCTTCTTCCTCTTCTTCTTCTTCTTCTTCTTCTTCTTCTTCTTCTTCTTCTTCTTCTTCTTCTTCTTCTTCTTCTTCTTCTTCTTCTTCTTCTTCTTCTTCTTCTTCTTCTTCTTCTTCTTCTTCTTCTTCTTTTCCATTTTCCTCTTCTTTCTTCTCCTCCTCTTCTTATTCTTCTTCTTCTCC
Organism: Hordeum vulgare subsp. vulgare; assembly: GCF_904849725.1. Classification (NCBI taxonomy): domain Eukaryota; kingdom Viridiplantae; phylum Streptophyta; class Magnoliopsida; order Poales; family Poaceae; genus Hordeum; species Hordeum vulgare. The sequence goes on along the minus strand of NC_058520.1, from coordinate 290,915,979 downwards.
TCCTCCCCTCCTCCTCCTCCTCCTCTTCTTCTTCTTCTTCTACTTACTCTTCTTTTCTTCTTCCTCTTTTTCCTCTTTTTTCTACTTGTTTTAATTATGACTAATTAACTAAAACCTATCACTAATTTAATCTAATCTAATCTAGCACTAAACCTAGCACTAAACTACATATATAATCTAATCTAACAATTAAACAACAAAAAAGAAGAGAAATAGAAAAAAACTCACCGAAGGGCGATGTGGCGCCGGAGCGGCAGGGTGCGGAGGCCAGGGCGATGGGGGGGGATGGGGCGATGGCGGGCCAAGGCAATGGGGCGCCTGGATGGCATGGCTCGGGGGCGCCGGGGCGGTGCGGGCGACAGGGCCGGCGAGGTGGTTCCGGGCAGGGCAGGGGCGCCAGTGGTGGAAAGGGGTGGCCGCGGGGAGGGGTGGCCGCGAGGAGGATGACCGGTGCAGGGAGGAGGTCCGGCGAGAGGTGGCCGGTTTTGGGGATCTGCAGTGATGGTGGAGGAGAAGGGGATCGAGGGAGAGGCCATGCACGCGGTGTGTGGGTGGAGAGAAAGAGAGAGGGGGAGAGAGAGGGGGGTGGGGCCTAGGGAAACGACTGTTAGAGGGAGAATCCTCTTTGCCGTACGCTAGCGGATGGCAAAGGATGCCATCCACTTTGCTGTCCGCCTGTCAGTTCTTTGCAGTCAGCTGGTTGACGACAAAGAACTGGCTGATGGAAAACATAATATTTGCCATCACACAATTCTTTGTCGTCTGCCTTTCGGGTCATTACCGTCAGCTGGCTGAGGGCAAAGAACTGGCTGATGGCAAATATAAACTTTGCCATCAGGCGGTTCTTTGCCGTTTTTTCTGGAAGCTGATGGCAAAGACCTTCTTTGCCATCAGCTGGCAGACGTCAAAGAAATGGCTGATCGAAAATCCTCTGATTCGAGTAGTACTTGGACGAGGGTCCATGGGCTGTGCCCCACCCCGTGCCCCTTGCATCTTATGTATAGTAGAGGAGAGGGGAGGGCTGCACATAACAATCCCCATGCCCCGACGACAACCCTCCCCCTCCCATTACCCTATTCCTTCGTAGATAGTATTTTCAGTAGTGCTTGGCGAAGCCCTACCGAAACCTGCGCTGCCACCATCACCACCACGCTGATGTGCTACTCATGATCCCATCGACTTCTTATCCCTTGCTTGCTGGATCAAGAAGGAGGAGACGCCATTGAGCAGCACGTGAACTGAACACTGAGGTGCCGTCCGTTCGGCCCTAGATCATATTGGACCGCAATTGAATCATGAAGAGTACGACTACATCAACCGTGTAATATACGCTTCCGCTTAACGATATACGAGGTACGTAGACACACTCTCCCCATATCCATAGATAGATCTTGGTTGTTGTAGGATCGAAAGTATGTCTAGAGGGGGGTGATTAGACTACTTGACAAGATAAAAACTTAGCCTTTTCCCAATTTTAGTTACGGGCCAATATTAGCAATTATGGCAAGTCAAGTACACCCTACACATGCAGTTCTAAGAGTATAGTAGCGGAATGTAAAACATGCAAGTGCAAAGTAAAGGAGTAAGGTAGGGAGATCAAACGCATGAGGTTGACACATTGATTTTTGGCAAGGTTCCGATAGGTGGCGCTATCGTATGTCCATGTTAGTGGAGACTTCAATCCACGAAAGGTAAGAGATGCGAGAGTCCATGGAGGGCTCCACCCACAAGGGGTCCACGAAAAGCGGCCTCGTCTATTCCACCACAGCGTCCGTCCACAAAGGACTAGCCTCACTCACGGTAGATCTTCACGAAGTAGGCGATCTCCTTGCCCTTACAAACATCTTGGATCAACTCCACAACACGAAGTAGGAGGCTCCCAAGTGACACCTAACCAATCTAGGAGGCACCACCCTCCAAAAGGTAATAGATGTGGTAGAGCGATGAACTCCTTGCTCTTGTGCTTCTAAAGATAGTCTCCTCAACACACAATCACTCTCTCACAGAATAGGCATGGGTAGGAGAGGTTGATTTGGTGGAAAGCATCTTGGGGAGGCTATAGATCAAGTCTCAAATGATTGTATTGGAATATCTTGATCTCAACACATGAGTAGGTATCTCTCTCTTAGAAAAATGGACCTGGCAATGAAGTGTGTGTGTTCTGAGTGCTGCTCCCTCGAATGAGAGATGGGTAGAGGGGTTTATATAGGCAGTCCCCAAAATCCAACCGTTACACCTAAACTGACCAACTCGGTAACACCGAAGTCATGAACTCAGTGGTATCGACTTACACTAAAGGCAGCAACTTTTGAATCTCGGTGGAACCGATATAAACAACTCATTGAAACTGAAAAGGTGGAAAATAGTCAGATTACACAACTCGGTGACACCAATACCCAAACTTGGAAATCCCGATTTCGTGTACCGAGGCAACAGAAAGTTGGTCACCTAAACTCAGTAGCAGCGACATGGTTTCGGTTGCACCGATTTGGTGGTTTTGGCTAGGGTTTTGTCTAGGATGAAAATCGGTAGGAACGAGTTGAGAAACTTGGTGGCACTGATTTTGTGTCTGTGGCTTTGGACAAAATGGTTATATGGGAAAATGACTGAGTATTTTTGGTGGCTATCTCTAAGCACTTGAGCAACCAATTCATTTTAATACCTCACCCCCTTTTAATAGTATTTGCTTTCCTATGGACTCAACGGTGATTTCTCACAAATATAAAATGAAGAGTCTTCTAGCTTGAAGCTTGGGCCAATCTTATTCCTTTCTTGCATCAAGGGGCATCTCCACATAAGCCTTTAGCCAATGCATCTTTTGAACTTTTCTGAAATATACTTGGATAAACATATTAGTCCTATGATGCATATGTTGTGATCAATTATCAAAACCACCCTAGTGAGCAGTTGTGCTTTCAATCTCCCCCTTTTGGGTAATTCATGGCAACATATAGATCAAAGCTTCGCCAAAAGATATAATCCATGATTAGCATCGACGCTTGAGATGTGAAAAGCAAGAGCTCCCCCTAAATTTGTGCATTATTTATAATTTGCATTTGAATGCAAATGCACAATCAATTAGGATCATGGGCCAGTCTTCCATGTCACATACATCTTGGTGGTGCGCATACATGATAAGAACGAATAGTAATGCACATGACACCAAAAAGATAAGTGAATGATCATCACATAGATAGCTAAAAGATACTAATGTAGCATCAACCAATCAAAGAGTATGATCATACACATGAACAAGTATAAGTTCATCCAAAAGACCAAAGTTTTGTAAAACCAAAATAAGAGCAAATAAAGTCAAAATCTCTCTCTCTCGAAGCCCTATGAGCTATACATTTCTCCCCCTTTGGCAACAAGTTACCAAAAAGTTCAAAAGTATAGATCTAATCGTCTCTCTGGGCAGTCGATGGAGGAGTGGATAGAAGAGTGTCCACGAAGGCTTTTGCTGAATGTCCTGGAGCTGGAGGAGTTGATAGTGGAGGTGTTGGAGCTGGGGCTGAAGCTTAAGGTGCAAATGCATGAGATGATGAAGTTGGTCTTGCTTCCGACACTAGCACAACTGCTGACCGGGGCTTAGTACTGAACCGAGTGCTAGTGCGAGGAGGCGGCTCTTCATCATCACTAGTTGAACTGGGTGTCCTCACACCATCAAGTTCATGCTTGAGCTGATCGACACTAGCGAATATCTCAATCACTTTGGCATCCAAATCATGGAACTTTGTTTCCATGATTCTCTCCAAAATTGTGAGGAATTGGCTTGTACATGTTGGCCATGGACTTGTGACTCATCTTCAGCTCAGAGTATATATCCACATCACCTTCTGTCTACTCAGAGGCATCAATGATAGTGGCCCACTCATCAACAGTGGATTCATACATGTGACCATGAGTCATCCACACTATTGAACCATCACCACAGAAATGAACAATTGAATAGAATTGCATAATCAGTTCATCATTCCACGGGGTCATCTCTCTCCCAACAAACTCTTCAATGTCCACAAACTTGAAATTATCTTGCACATGGGGAAATAAATCTTCATTGGCTTTGATTTAAGCCCCATCAACATATCTCATGTCACTAACAGCCGAACTTTTGTCATACAGAACATTCTCATAGAAGTCTTTTTGTTCCTTAGTGTGTCACCTTGTATCAATAGTAGTTCTTCTCCTTATGGCATATGGATCTGCAACTCTCCATTTCCTCAATCCTGCATCTTTCCTCTTCTTTATATCTTCAGCTACTGGATGAGTAGAATTGTGCAGTGGGAGATTAGGTTTGAGCTTTCTCAGAATGGGTGCATCCTATTCTTCTTCCTCTGCAGCAAAGGCACTGTGCATTTCTTCTTGGCAGCTGCCGGGACATCCTTTGTAGTCCTGTTGGAAGCTACAACCTTTTTAGCCTTAGAAGCAGGCTTTGGAGCAGATTTCCTGGGCATGGCATCAGCCATGAGTTTCTTCTTCTTCTTGTGAGAAGGAGGGGCATCGACTGGGATCTCTTCTTCTCCAGCAACATCTTCTGGGTCCTCATACATGGAAGTAGGTCTACCAACAACATGAATCACCCTGTTTGTGTCTCTCTTCACACCAGCCTTCTTAGGAGGATAGGGAAAGTTTCATCCCTTGCCTTGAAAATTCAGGGGCCCTAAGATCAGCAAGCTTAGCATACACTTTCCTGACAGTCTTCTTGACATGAGCTTTTTCTTTCAGTTTCTGAGGTGCTGAAGTTTCCTCTGGTACAAAGTCTGAATCTTCATATAAATTAAGTTTATTTCTCTGCCTAGTGCCTGCCTTGGGCAAGCCATGGGAGCTATAAGAACGAGGGTTAGAGTGTGTCTTCTCAGGACTTGTGCCTCGGTCCATCTTAGGGCTATTTTCCCTAAAGTTGTTCTGGTTGTCCTCTGAATCAGACATATCGACACACAAGCAGCAACACACCAACAAACCAGTAAACGGAAACCTTGTGAAATAGATATAGAAGAGTAGAAAGGTTGAGCATCACAAAACACAACTGATTTTTCAAAGTCTGATTTCAGAATCTCTGGGTGCGATTTACTGCAGAATGCAATTAGATGGAACCGGGTTTGTCGTTTCAGAGTCACTGATATTGTCCACTCGAGTAACAGAAACTTGGCAGCCTTTTTCGGTGTCACCTAAAAGAGCTACTCGGTGTCACTGAGATGGTTCTCAGAAACCCTAAACACGAAATCGGTGGAACCGATTCCATAAACTCGGAGTCACCGAGATGCATGCTACGGGAAATCAGATCCAAATTTCTTCAATCTCTATGCTACGGGAATTTTCTGGTGGATCGAAGAACTTGCACATGGTGCAATTTAGATAACAACTAGTGTGCATGGATTGGATTTGGGAGCGCAAAAGAGGAGCGGATCCGTACCCTAACTTGGCGGCAGTTCGACTACGGAGGCGACGATGGTGTAGATTCCGTCGACGGTGGTGAATCCCAGCAGCGAAGGAGCTCGGGGATGCAAAGGCGACGACCAGGGGTCCTTGGAGGCAGATTAGGGTTTGGGGACGAAGGGTTTTGAGGAAGTGTTTTCAAAAACCCTGTCCGCAAGATTATATACCCGTCACTGTCGGTGTCACCGAGATGACAAAATTAGTGTCACCTAGTTCCTCTGCTGTCAACTGACAGGGAAACTCGGTGTAACCGAGTTAATGATTTCGATGGTACCGAGATGGAAAATTCTGATCAGCTTTGTAATTCGGTTGATCCGTTTTTGTGGGATTGGTTTCACCGAGATTCACAAAGGGGTTTTGGAAGGCAGCCTTTGACAATACCAAACTCTGGGTGCTCCTTCACACAAAGGGATCAAGAAGTTCTTGTTCAAGTTTTGTGATGAAGAATGAATAGAACTTGAGATGAGAAATCATAGATATCTAGAGGAGGGTCCCATGCATTCTTGTCCATCCAATTGGCAAAAGATAAGTCAATAGCCAAATAATAATAATTCGATGTCCTTGAATGAGAAAAAACATGTAGACCAACATGCTCACACAATAAGATGATAGATAAAACATGGTGAACATGCACACACAAGCTAGCATCTATCAAGCACTTGGAAATGACGAAGTCATCTGTATATGAGTATATTGACTTAGGAGCCAAGTAAGAATACTTGATCATAGGTCATACTCATCGTTTAAGCACAACTGGGGTTACCACTTTTACATAAATCATTAATGTGTTCATATCCTTAAGAGATGCTTATACTCAAATTTTAGAGTAAAGCCCCCATTGATATGACATCCCCCTAAGAGGGATAAACTAACCTTGGGTTCTGACATAGAAGACTTCAAGTAGGTGAAGTAGTGGTGGACTCTCATTGTTGATGAAGATCATCTTGAGTTGGGAGAAATCCTTGTTGTTTCTTACTCTTCTCACTTACATGGGTTAGTCCCAAAGCACAAGGAACATATGCAAGAATATATATGGACATGGAGTGAAGTACATGTGAGATGATGTCCAAACATATATTAATTACCTTGTCCCTTGCTTACCTTTGAGGGAATGTGTGACTCCTTGAACTAATGCATATGGTTGAGGTTGATTGCATATACTTCTTGCCAAAATGAATAAGAGTGAATTTCATTGGCGAAGTCAACCCTCAAGAACTTTCTAGTTCTTCCTCTTGTGGATCCACATCAACTTGATGGGGATCCTTGGAGTTGTGGTAGCACTAGATGAGGTAGCGCTAGTAGTGTCCCTGGAATCCACTTGACCTTGACTTGGGGTTCCTCTTCAAATAGGTCAAGCTCCTCTTGAAGCTTTCCCTTGCCCTTGTGGTCTTGTGTAGAAGGCCATCTTGTGAGCTTGTTCCTTTGGGAGGAGTAGTGAAAGGATCAATATGGTTGACTAGAGAGGGGGGGGGGTGAATAGGCAACTACCAATTTTTAGCTCTTCTTAACAAGTTAGAGAAAGCAACACAAAGGTTCTCTAAATTAACTACTAGGTGAGGAACCTATATGATGCTAACTACCATGACAACTAGTGCAAGCAAGAAATACACAACAATAATAATATACACAAAGTAAAGGTAAGAGATAACTGCAAGTGGAACCGATGAAGACGAGGATGTGTTACCAAAGTTCCTTCCCTTTGACAGTAAGTACGTCTCCGTTGGAGCGGTGTGGAGGCATAATGCTTCCCAATAAGCCACTAGGGCCACCATATTCTCCTCACACCCTCACACAATGCGAGGTGTCGTGATTCCACTATTGGTACCCTTGAAGGCGACGTCCGGACCTTTACAAACAAGGTTGGGATATCTCCACACAATGCTCGGAGGCTCCCAGCAAGACCACAAAGCTTCACCACAATGGATATGGCTCCGAGGTGACCTCAACTGTCTAGGGTGCTCAAACACGCAAGTGTAACATGATCCGCAAGGGATTAGTGGGGGGAATCAAATATCTCTTGGTGGAAGTGTAGATCTTGGCCTTCTCAACCAATCCCTAGGAAATCAACAAGTTTGATTGGCTAGGGAGAGATATCGGGAACTAATGAGCTTAGGAGCAACAATGGAGTCTTGGAAGGTAAAAATATAGGGTTCTTGGAGTGGAAGAACCCTTTATATAGTGAGGGAACAGATCCAACCGTTACCCCCACTTACATCACCACAACACGGTACTACCGCTTGGTAGGGAGCGATACTACCGCTAGCCCCAGTGGTACTACCGCTAGGCCTAGAGCGGTACTACCGCTTGGTAGGCACATAGCCACGGTAGTAAAAACACTACTACCGAGCCTACCACCACTTGAAAAGTACTCGCAAAAAGTCCGACAAAGTACAACCGCTCAGAGAGAGAGGTACTACCGCCCCGAAGCGGTACTACCTCGCATCCAGAGCAGTACTACCGCTCAGCAAGCGGTACTACCACTGGACCTTTTTGCAGAGACAGGGAGAGAACATGTGGGAGCTCCATTGCTTCAAGGAAAAGGTGGTGGGAAGAAAAAGTGTGCGTGTGTGTGTTGATTCCACCCAAACCTTTCCGATGCAGACCCCCTCGTACGACTTTCCTACAACTCAAGACCACCAAAGAGAACCGTAGAATCCACCATGCTTCAAAACCACCATGGGGCGACGAATTGTCTTGTGCCTTGCCATGTATTATCTGAAATGCTCAATGCACATGATTAGTCCGCAGATGTACTGTCATCAATCACCAAAATCACTTAGGACTAAATATGCCCTAACAATCTCCCCCTTTTTGGTGAATTGATGACAACACCGGATTTGCACAAAAGAAAATATAATGAAGACATATGCAAACCCAAAGTGTATGAACTAGAGACTGGCTCCCCTTGGATGTGTGCATGTTTAAAGTAGTGCTATGAACAACAAGGCACACGATCCAAGGAAAAGTACTCCCCTAGAAATCATAAAGAGATACTCCTTGCAATGACCTGATACAACGCTGAGTAAGGAAGCAAGGTATAGCATGTGAGCATAAAGATAAGGGCACAAGATAAATGAACTCACAGGCTAAGCATATAGAGAGATCATAGAGATAGTATAGGGATAGCATATGTCTCACACCATATGACTAAGAGTCTTCACACACATGATAAATTATCCGACAAGATAAAACCAGCCAAGTTCAGCAAAGAAAGACTCAGAATAATACGAAAACCAAAGCAAATCCCTACACTCTCTCCCCTTTGGCATCAGGACACCAAAAAGGCAGAGAGGACGCCTACGACACAGGCGGTAGCTCAGCCATCGGACTCCTCACCAGATTCCTCTGTAGCCTCTGGATCAGTCTCCTCCTCACCTTCCTCATCAGGCTCCTCCTGATCAGACACAACCCACTGGAAGTCTCTCGTCTGCATCCAATCAGCGTCTGGAGTGATGACCTCCTCAGATCCACTCGAGAAGTGCACGTCAAGCTTCCTCATGATACGCTTATCCCTCTGACGGCTCTCCTTCTGGGCCACATGAGTCAGATACTGCCCCTTCGCCTACATGCAAAATAAGGTCCTCGTCTGGTCTTCAGCTTCTCGGCCCAAGATGGCTCAACAGAAGAACGGGTATGTGTGGCAGGGCTGCCCTCATCCTCAGCAGCAACAACCTCCTCCTCAGTCTCCATGCGTTCAACAGTACGTGAAGTGGAGGTGTTGGCCCACTTGTTTTTCTGGTGCAGCTTGATGGGCTCATGGCTGATACACCTAGTGGCAGCAGGGAAGGGCACGCGAGGGAAAGACTCATACCACTTTGTCTTGATGAAGTAGTACAGGTAAGGCCCATAGATGGGAACCTTACAGTTGTATATTGCCATCTGAAGCTCGCAAAACATCACATTAGACACATCGAGTGGGCTAGAATCCTTCGTCCGCCCCCCTCACACATAAGGAGCATGCCCACCAAATAAGAATGTACTTGGTCTTTGTTGCCAACCCGTGGGAACAGAGTGTTGCGGAAGATCCTATGCATGACATCCAAGAAGGAGTTGAGCACATTCTTCCTGAGATAGTAGGGCATCAACTTCTCCTTGGGGGTAGCACCAGGGTTGGCATGAGGGCGCAAACCAACAGGTTTATGCATCCTCTCATCACGGACATGCAGAAGCTTCATGAACTCAACCCAAGAGCCAGGCATCTTCTCGCCATTAGTTGTCCAGGCCATAGTACGATCCACATCAGAATGAAAGTGGACAATGACATATAATTGTGCCACTATCTCTGGATCGAAGTCATAGTGAAAGGTGATGAGGTCCTCAATACCCAGCTGTTGTATCATATGCAGGGCCTCTCCAAATATTCAGGATCCCTCTGGAGATGGTTAAGACCAATCCACTGCACCGGGACATAGTTTTTCTTCCGAGTCAGGATGACATCTTGATAGATCAGGGCTTGTTGCTTGGACCAAAACAGCTCACAGCCCCTGAGCTGAGCCCTCTTAGTGACATATGGGTTGCACTTTTGGCGATTTACAAACTCTTTAAGAGGCATAGTGTCATGGTCAATGTTCGCCTCCTTGTCCTTCGATGCAGTCCGCTTTATATTGTGCTTCGGGTGATTGGAACCTTCCGGGACGTTAGAGTTGCGGAACCTCTTGGACTGGGTGTCACAAACCGGGTTTGAGCGATTGGGATCCACCACCTGTGACACGCAACACAAATACGCGAAAATGAAAAAAAGAAGTCATGGCAAAGTCCAAAACACAGGAGAAAAATCAGATGGAACCAATTTAGATCATGCATACAAGGCACAATGGTAGTACCGCCCCACGAGCGGTAGTACCGCCTGGTTATAGATCTGATAGAGCAGAATAGAGATCTAACAACGGTGTTGCAGATTTAATAAAACCAGAGACCCAAACTATGCATAATCTATTCAACTAAACACAATGGAACACTCCCAAGAGCTCTCCTCCCATCCATGTAAGAGACAAATTCATGCCATAACAATGGAGGCAATAGACCAAGCCCCTAACACTAGAACCAAGAAAACCAAATCAAGAGAAGGAGCATAGGGGCAGTACCGGTATCCATGGCACAAGGAGGAGGAAGGGGGTAATCCCTTCAACGGGTACAGAAGGGGAAGCGCCGGGGAGGGAGATCTCCTTCGGTGAGATTCGAGAGAAAGAGAGAGAGCTCCATTGGAGAGGAAAAAGATGGGGTAGAAAAACTGCCTCCTCTACTTAAATACCCACAGGGCACGGGCACGACGGTAGTACCGCGCTGGTCATCGCCGTAGTACCGCTTGCAACTGTAGTACCACTCCCCGTGAGGCGGTACAAGCTCTGAAGGCAGTAGTACCACTGACAGAGCGGTAGTACCGTGCCATAAAAATACTAAAAAATCTACAAATTGCCAAAACTGTGAGAAATCACAAAGGACACATACGAGACAATATTAGAATAGAAACTCAAACAAAATATATTGGCTGGTATTTTCATAACCCTCTTTTGCACGAAGGGGGCAGTGGTCGGAGCCCCTATGTTTGAGACAAATGGTATGACACCGCGAAGAATTATCCTTGGGTTCATGACCAAAGCTCACCTTTGAAGCACATGTGCCATCAATAATGGCTAATCTGAAAGACTTGATCGATTTATGCATAATGGGGGGGGGGGAGGGAAAGTTCATTGGTTGAACAACAATCCCCCTATGTCCATGCCTACACCTAGAGCAAGATATAATGCAGAGTGAGGTGCAGAGTGCCTAGTTTCACTACACATTACTTGAATCAATGATATTTAGTTCATGCCTTAACTCCCGGAACCTGGCTTCATCTAGGGGCTTAGTGAAAATATCTGCAAGTTGCTCTTGAGTGTTGATGAATTTGACCTCAATATCTCCATGCTTGTTATGCTCACGGATGAAGTGAGGAAGAATATCAATATGCTTGGTTTTACTATGTTGCACCGGATTGAGGGAAATCTTGATAGCACTTTGATTGTCACATAGAAGAGGTACTTTGTCACAAGTGACATCGTAATCCTTTAAAGTTTGCCTCATCCATAGCAATTGTGCTCAACAACTTGGAGATGCAACATACTCATCGTCGGTGGAAGGTAGTGAGATACAATTTTGCTTTTTTGAAGACCAACTTACCAGCGAACGACCAAGAAATTGACATCCTCCAGACGTTGACTTCCTCTCCACACAACCTCTTGCCCAATCTGAGTCAGAATAGCCCACTAGATTGAAGCTTGCTCCTTTGGGATACCATAGGCCAAAGTTTGGGGTATGAGCCAAATATATAAAGATTCGTTTAACAGCCAGAAAGTGTCTTTCTTTTGGTGCAAATTGAAACCATGCACAAATCCCTACACTCAACATGATATCCGGTCTAGATGCACAAAGGTAAAGAAGGGATACAATCATGGAGCAATATACCTTTTGATCCACTGCTTTACCATCGGGATCACTGTCAAGCTTGCATCTGGTTGGCATGGGAAATTTGACCGGCTTGACGTCCTCTAGCTCGAACCTCTTGAGCATGTCTTGGGTGTACTTGGCTTGTTTGATGAAGGTCCCTTCTAAGCCTTGTTTAATCTTGAATCCGAGGAAGAACTTCAGCTCATCCATCATTGACATCTCAAATTTCTTGGTCATTAGTGCAACAAATTCGTCATTGAAAGATTCGTTAGGAGAACCAAAAATGATATCATCAACATATAGTTGGCATATGAACAAATCCCCTTTGACCTTTTTGGTAAAAAGGGTGGGATCGATCTTCCCAATTTCAAACCCACGATCTTGCAACAACTCGGTAAGGTACTCATATCACGCACGTGGGGCTTGTTTAAGGCCATAGGGCGCCTTGTTGAGTTTGTATACATGATTGGGGAGCTTGGGATGTTCGAACCCCGGGGGTTGTTTGACATATACCAACTCATTTAAAGGACCATTAAGAAATACACTCTTCACATCCATTTGTTGTAATTTGAAATCATGATGAGAGGCAAATGCAAGAAGCATGCGAATAGATTCAAGACGAGCAATATGGGCAAAGCTTTCACCGCAGTCGATACCCTCGACTTGGGAGTAGCCTTGAGCCATCAGTCTTGCCTTGTTTCGAACCACAATCCCATTGGCATCCTGCTTGTTTTTGAAGATCCATTTGGTCCCAATGACATTATGTTCCTTCTTTGGTCTTGGCACTAATTCCCAAACTTGATTGCACTTGAAGTTGTTTAGTTCTTCATGCATGGCCATATGCCAATCCTCGTCATCGAGCGCTTCCTGTACCTATTGAGGTTCACAATACGAAACAAACGTGTGATGCTCACAATAATTTGAAATTTGTTGACGAGTGGATACTCTCCTTTTTAAGCTTCCAAGCACATTCTTCATAAGATGTGATTTGACCCTTAGATTGGATGCTATCTTGGCTGCGCGACGCTCCAAGAGTTCCACTCTAGTTAATTGAGGAGCATCAACTTGATCATGTTGTTTGGCCTTGTCATTGGTTTTGATCCTGCCATGGTACCGCGACCCATTTTAGGTGCCGCAGTAGGAAATTGAAGAGCAACCACCTGATCAACTTGATTTTCGTCTTGAGAAAGCTCACTGATTTGTTCTTTATCTTGTGGATCCTCTTGATCTTGATCTTGTAGCTGCACTTGATCTTGATCTTGAGCAGATTCGGAACCTTGTGTTAGAATTGGACATCATTTGGTGCATCACCATCTTCGTGTGGTTGATCTCGTCCTTGATCCTGTTTTGCTGGTTGAGGGTCTTCACTTTGTTCATCGGAAGCGTGTGGGGCTAGCGAGAGTGATGGCTCCACTTGAGTAGAGCATTGTCCTTCTCCTTCAGCCACAAGGGGTTCTGCAATGGGGAGTATTTGACCAATCCCCATTCTTCTTATGGCTTGGGGAGGAATTTCATCACCTACATCACAAAGACCACTTTGCTCCACCTGGGAGCCATTATTTTCATCAAACTCCACGTTACACGTCTCCTGAATGAGTCCGGTGGACTTGTTGAGGACACGGTAAGCATGAGAGTTTGTAGCATAACCAACAAATATGCCCTCTTGAGCTCTAGAATCAAATTTAGCTAAACTTGCACCTTTCTTGAGAATGAAACACTTACACCCGAATAGCCTGAAGTACTTGAGGTTGGGCTTGTTTCGGATGAGGATCTCATATGGAGTCTTGTTCAAGCCTTTGCGGATATAGAGCCGATTGGATGCATAACATGCTGTGTTGATGGCTTCGGCCCAAAAGTTGTACGGAGATTTGAATTCCGCCATCATTGGTCTTGACGCGTCCATCAACGTCCGGTTCTTCTTCTCTTCCACACCATTTTGTTGAGGGGTGTATGGTGCTGAATATTAATGCTTAATCCCCTCATCACTGAGAAACTCATCCAGGGTGTAGTTCTTGAGCTCGGTGCCATTTTCACTTCTAATCATCAAAATCTTTGCTTCATGTTGACGTTGAGCTTCATTAGCAAAGTTGATGATGGTCTGTTGAGTCTCACTCTTCCTCTTGAAGAAATATACCCAAGTGTATCTTGAGTAATCATCAACAATCACCAAGCAGTACTTTCTGCCCTCAAGACTATCAAAAGATGGAGGACCAAAGCGATCCATATGAAGGAGCTCCAAGGGCCTCTTAGTGTAAATGAGAGTCGTGGGACGATGAGTAGTTTCATGAATCTTCCCTTCAATACAAGTACTGCAAGCACGATCTCTGGCAAAACTCACATTTGTTAGTCCACGAACATGGCCCCCTTTGAGAAGACTTTGCAAGGATCTCATATTGACATGGGCTAGTCGGCGATGCCAAAGCCGGCCCACATCAACTTTAGCCATTAGACAAGTCGCAGTCTTAGTGGGTCGATGTGAAAAGTTCACCACATAGAGACCATTTTTGACATATCCAACATAGGCTACTTTAAGAGTCTTGCTCCACAAAAGGGCCACGGTGTCAAGATTTAATAATGTGGCAAAGCCCATAATTGCAATTTGACGAACAAAGAGTAAATTGTAAGCAAGGGACTCAACAAGCATGACCTTCTCAATAGATAAATCTTGAGAGATGACCACCTTCCCAAATCCCAATACCTTAGACGTTGAAGCATTAGAAAATTGGACATGGGTGGTCATAGATGTGGTAGGATGCACGTCCACCACCAAGTCCTTGCTTCCGGTCATATGATTTGTTGCTCCACTATCGAGCAACCATGACACCGCACCGGAAGCAAACTCCTGCAATAGATCAAGGCTTGGTTTTAGGTACCCATTCTTGAATGGGTCCTTTGATGTTATAAACAAGGGTCTTAGGAACCCAAATAGCCCATTCAATGGACTCATAATAAGAACCAACAAATCTGGCATAGACATGCCCATCACCAGCACGACATAAAACGTAAGAAGGAGTAAATTTTCCGGTTGTGTTGGTAGGGATGTTTTGCCCTTCTTGGTAGTACCATCCCCTACCTTGTTCTTGTTCTCCTTCTGAGTCGCCTCGCCTTCTTTGACAAAAAAGTCCTTGAGAGTAAGCGATCGCTTGGTCCTATTCTTCCTTTTTCTTTTTGACTTGGTTGTAAGTCCAAGTCCCTCCTTTCCTACAACTTCCTTTTGATTACTCAAAAGGTCATTTAGGTTCTTCTCGCCTTGGATGCATGACACAAGGACCTTCTCAAGTTGATACTTCAACTTAGCATTTTCCTCCACAAGATGTACATGCTCACAACAAGGGCTAGTTGCACAAGTATTATCAATTAAAACAAAAAGGAGGACAGGTAGAGATCTCCTTGGTAAGCTTTGCTTGGAGTTGATCATGAGACTCCTTCAGGGAGAAATGTGCACCTTTCAAGACCTTGTGGGCCTTGTCAAGTGTATCAAAATCTCCCTTGAGTCTTTCATGGCCAACCCCAAGTGTTGCCTTTTCATACTTAAGCACACAGGTTAGGACAATTGCGTGATCTAGCTCTTTTTGTAATTTAGCACAATCATCGTTGTGTGACTCCTCAAGAGCCAAATGAAGACTTTGCTCTTCTTCTAGAGCAATAGATAATCCAACAATCTCATCGGCATAGTCACGTCTATGTCCTTGCATCTTGGAGATAGTCTCCTCATGAGACTCAATGAGGTCATTAGCCTCACCCAGTTGTTCCAAAAGAGCAACACAATGCTTCTTGGATTCCCCTTTAATTTTACGCATAAATTTGTCAAAACCATGCTCATTAAGTTCCACAGCATCACTATCATCAACACAGTTTAACAATGAAGGAGCAGTAGTGATGGTGGTCTTAATGCTGGGTGTTACCTGATCGATCCCTTTGGCCATAAGGCACTTGGTGATGCGGTTTTCGTTGGGGGCGCCGAAGAGAGACACCTTGGAGAGGAGGTGGCAATGGCTACAGTAGCCGTTGCCGCTGTATCATCATTGTCATCATCGGAGGTGTACTCTTCAAGTGCTACCATACCCTTTGGATGGGGTTTCTTAACAAAGTTGTTCCTGTTTGGGAAAGAGTTGGCTTTGTCTTTGCGAATGAGCTTGCCACCGTTGTATTTCCTCTTCTCATAAGGACAATTTGCCATGAAGTGACTCACATTGCCGCAATTATAGCATGTCCTCACATGTTGCTTGGTCTTGGACCCACTCTTTTTATTCTTGGAGAAGTTGGGCCTTGAGTTTCTCTTGTTGTCCTAGAATTGCCTTGACGCAAGAGCTATGTGCTCGTGATAAGCATACTTAGTGTCTTCAGGGCAGCCATCATCTTCCTCTTCCTCTTCTTCATCAGAAATAGACTTGGATTTTAAGGCAAGGTTGGGTGAAGCTGTCTTTGACCGAACGCGAGCAAGAGCATTATCAGCAGTCTTGTTCATGAGACTCATTACAATGAATTCATCCAACACTTCACCTGAGGACAAGGTGTGAAAATATGGCCGTTGAAGAATGACAGATGACATGGCTTTGTTGAATGGCATGATGGCCTTGAGAAACTTGCGCTTGATCCATGTGTCATCCACATCCTTGCTCCCGCGATCCTAGAGAGCAACAACAAGAGCAGTCACCCTTCGATAGAGATCTGGAGGGTCCTCATCTTCCTTCATCACAAACTCATCAGCCTCATCAAGAACCACTTCATAGTTGGACTGTTGAATGCTTGAGCTTCCCTTGTACACCACCATGATGTGCTCCCAACAGTCCTTGGCACGAGTGAAAGGACGCAAGTGAGGAAGATCTTCACGAGGCACCGCGGACTGAAGAATGAACAAAGCGGAATGATTATATTGATTGTCTGCTTCTTCTCTTGGCGCGAGGTTGCTTGGGTCATGCAGGTAGAAGCCTTTCTCAATGATTCTCCATAAATTTGTTGAGCTGTGATTCAAATGAGACTTAATGCAAAACACCCAGTTAGCAAGCTCCCCCTTAACAAGCTTAGGAGGAGGACCAAGATTATCAATATGCGGTGTAGGAACATGTCCTCCATAGACCGGGGGAGGTGGAACCAAGGCAAAGGTTCTTGTACCATTCTCGTTGAGAGGGGAAGAAGGTTGCATACCTTTAGCCGCTTCCTTGGTGGAATTGGCCTCCAACTCTGTGTTGGTAGGTCTAACCACCAACGCCGGTCCGGGAGAATTTTTCAACCCCTCAAGCAACTCTTTAAACATAGACTTGACTTCGTTCATCAAGGATGACCTGAGGGAGGCCATAGCCTCATTCAAGTCATCCCTTGTGACCGAATTCAAGGCCATGGCCAAGGGTGGTCCACTGACTCCCTCTTCATCGTAAACCATACTCTTCGGGTGGTGAAACCCTTAATAACGAGATGTGGCTTTGATACCAATTGAAAGGATCGATATGGTTGACTAGAGGGGGGGGGGGGTGAATAGGCAACCACCAATTTTTAGCTCTTCTTAACAAGTTAGAGAAAGCAACACAAAGGTTCTCTAAATTAACTACTAGGTGAGCATCCTATATGATGCTAACTACCATGACAACTAGTGCAAGCAAGAAATACACAACAACAATAATATACACAAAGTAAAGGTAAGAGATAACCGCAAGTGGAACCGATGAAGACGAGGATGTGTTACCAAAGTTCCTTCCCTTTGACAGGAAGTACGTCTTTGTTGGAGCAGTGTGGAGGCACATTGCTCCCCAATAAGCCACTAGGGCCACCGTATTCTCCTCACGCCCTCACACAATGCGAGGTGCCGTTATTCCACTATTGGTGCCCTTGAAGGCGGCGACCGTACCTTTACAAATAAGTTTGGGGCTATCTCCACACAATGCTCGGAGGCTCCCAACAAGACCACGGAGCTTCGCCACAAAGGATATGGCTCTGAGGTGACCTCAACCGTCTTGGGTGCTCAAACACGCAAGAGTAACATGATCCGCAAGGGATTAGTGGGGTGAATCAAATATCTCTTTGTGGAAGTGTAGATCTTGGCCTTCTCAACCAATCCCTAGGAAATCAACAAGTTTCATTGGCTAGGGAGAGAGATCAGGCACTAATGAGCTTAGGAGCAACAATGGGGTCTTGGAAGGTAAAAAGGTAGGGTTCTTGGAGTGGAAGAACCCTTTATATAGTGAGGGAACAAATCCAACCGTTACCCCCACTTACAGCACCCGCATCACAGTACTGCCACTTGGTAGGGAGCGGTACTACCGCTAGCCCCAGCGGTACTACCGCTAGGTCTGGAGCGGTACTACCGCTTGGTAGGCACATAGCCACGATATTAAAAACACTACTACCGGGCCTACCACCGCTAGAAAGTACTCGCAAAAAGTCCGAGGAAGTACAACTGCTCAGAGAGAGAGAGAGAGAGGTACTACCGTCCCGAAGCGGTACTACCGCCCATCCGGAGCGGTACTACCGCTGGACCTTTTTGCAGAGACACGGAGAGAACATGTGGGAGCTCCATTGCTGCAAGGAAAAGGTGGTGGAAAGAAAAAGTGTGCGTGTGTGTGTTGATTCCACCCAGACCTTTCCGACGTGGACCCCCTCTTAAGAGTACGACTTTCCTACGACTCAAAACCACCAAAGAGAACCGTATAATCCATCGTGCTTGAAAACCACCGAGGGGCGACGAATCGTCTTGCTCCTTTCCATGTATTATCTGAAATTCTCAATGGACACGATTAGTCCGCAGAGGTACTGTCATCAATCACCAAAATCACTTAGGACGAAATATGCCCTAACAAGTAGGATCATACTTCTCCTCTTGAGGAACAAACTTGGGAATGGGATATGGACCTTCTTCCCAAACATCTCCGATGACGTTGAAGTAGCCAACACCTTGTTTCTTCCGATGTCCTCCTTGCTTGCGCACAATTCCCTCAAATTGCTTACTTTCAGCAAGACTCTTTAAGACACCTCTCTCTATAATCCCTTTCAATACATCATTTTCTTTCTCAAGTGTAACTTGGCTAAGAGAATCATTGGTGGAATCAAGAGAGCTACTAGCAACAAGATCATTGGTTTTAACATTAACATTGTTGTTACCAGAAGAAGAAACTTCCTTGCCTTTGTTACTAGTGTTCTTAGGTTTAACTTGTGGAACAAAAGTAGACATGAGTAGTCGTTTGGCAATATAAGAACTCCTCTTTCGAACATCATCATTTATTGATTTTAGGAACTCATGTTCTTGCTCCAAATTGAGCTTCTTATAAGTTCTTGCAAGATCTCTATGATCTTCTGGAGTAGTTTCATGAGCTAACTTAAGAGTGTTCAATTCTGTAGTTAGTCATTCAATCTCTTTCTTATCATCATCATTGGAGTTCTCTTGACTAGCATGATAATTAGCAAGTTCATTTTCAGTGCAATCACTAGTTTTATCAAAGAGCAAGTCATCTTCTCCTAACTATTCATCCTCATCACTATTAAAATCAAGATACTCGGGGTGTGATACCTTTGGGACTTTAGCTATGAAGCATTTCCGAACCCCTCATTTGGTGAATCAAATAAGTCGTAGGAGTTGGAGGAAATGAGTGCAATGCCGACAACACCTTCATCTTGACTATAGTCGGAGTTGGAGTGGTAGCTTCTCTCGGATTGGTTGGCAGACTCGGAGCGAGAAACCCATTCACCAACATGAGCTTGATGTATTCTTCTAGAGCTGCTCTTGGTGTATTTGTCCTTATTCTCCAATTACTTGCCTCTCCATGAGTGTCTTCATTCATAACAATCTTCTCTACATCTTCTCTATCTGCGAGGTGACTCATCCCTTGAGCTTCGTCTTCGAGGTGACTCTTCTCTTTGTTTGTAGGAACCCGAGAACTCATTGGATCAGTGTTCGGGCTTCCCACATTTGTAGCATTTTTGGTCATGACTGGACGAATGCTTGTCATCATTGCTTTATCTTGAGCTTCTCTCTTTGCCTCTACTCTTGTAGAACTTGTTGATTTTTCTGACCATGAGGCTTATCTCTTCATCAGTGACAAGATTGTCCTTTAAAGTAGCGGTAGCATTGCTTTAAGCTTTGTAAGCACCACTTGACTTGTTGTGCAGCTCATCTTTCTCCTTGAGTGACATCTCATGAGCAACAATCCTGCCAATGACTTCAGTTAGCTTGAGATCTTTGTAGTTTGGTATCATTTGGATCAGTGTTCACACGGTGTCATACTTTCCAGCAAGATCTCTAAGTATCTTCTTGATGATGAATTTGTTGGTCATCTCTTCGCTTCCTAAGACGTCAATCTCATTTGTGAGGAGAGCTAGCCTAGAGTACATTTCAGAGACACCTTCACCATCCTTCATCTGGAACTTGTCAAGCTGAATTTGGAGCACATCCAACTTAGATTCTCTGACATAATCAGTACCTTCGTGCATATCGATCAAAGTATCCCAAATTTCTTTTACATTCTCAAGGCAGCTGATTTTGTTGAATTCTTCAAGGCATAGACAGTTGAAGATGATGTCGCACACTTGTGCATTGAGTTGCAACATCTTCAGTTCATCCGCTATCGCATCATGATCCGGTTCACGCCCTTCCCAAAGAAATCACCTTGCAAACCAACACGAATAACAACCCATACGGAAGGATTAAAACCAAGAATATGCATTTTCATCTTATGCGTCCAACTAGCAAAATTAGTGCCATCAAAGTATGTACCTCTATAGTGATAACTTCGCTCACTATACGCCATACTCTCCTAGGTTGTGAAACCAATGCAATGGAGACCAAAGCTCTGATACCACTTGTAGGATCGAAATTTTGTCTAGAGGGGGGGGTGGTGGTGGTGATTAGACTACTTGACAAGATAAAAACTTAGCCTTTTCCCAGTTTTAGTTGTGGGTCAGTTTTAGCAATTATGGCAAGTCAAGTACACCCTAGACATGCAGTTTTAGGAGTATAACAGCGGAATATAAAACATGCAAGTGTAAAGTAAAGGAGTAAGGTAGGGAGATCAAACACATGAGGTTGACACTGCAATTTTTAGCATGGTTCCGATAGGTGGCTCTATTGTATGTCCATGTTAGTGGAGACTTCAACCCACGAAGGGTAACGGCTGAGAAAGTCAACGAAGGGCTTCGCCCACAAGGGCTCCACAAAGAAGCGGCCTTGTCTATTCGACCACGACTTTTGTCCACAAAGGACTAGCCTCACTCATGGTAGATCTTCATGAAGTAGGCGATCTCCTTGCCCTTACAAACATCTTGGTTCAATTCCACAACACGAAGTAGGAGGATCCCAAGCGACACCTAACAAATCTAGGAGGCACCACCCTCCAAAAGGTAATAGATGTGGTAGAATAATGAACTCCTTGCTCTTGTGCTTCTAAAGATAGTATCCTCAACACACAATCACTCTCTCACAGAATATACATGGGTAGGAGAGGTTGATTTGGTGGAAAGCAGCTTGGGGAGGCTAGATGTCAAGTTTCAAATGCTTGGGTTGGAATATCTTGATCTCAACACATGAGTAGGTGGCTCTCTCTTAGAAAAATGGATCTGGCAATGAAGTGTGTGTTCTGAGTGCTTCTCCCTCGAATGAGAGATGGGTGGAGGGGTATATATAGGCAGTCCCCGAAATCCAACCGTTACACCTAAAGTAACCAACTCGGTGACACCGAAGTCATGAAGTCGATGGTACCGACTTGCATTAAAAGCAACAACTTTTGAATCTCGGTGGGGCCAATATAGACAACTCGGTGATCCCAAAAAGGTGGCTAACGGTGAGATGATACAACTCGGTGACAGCGATACCCAAACTCGGAAATTCTGATTTTGTGTACCAAGGCAACAAACAATTGGTCACCTAAACTAGGTAGCACCGACATAGTTGCGGTTGCACCGATTTGGTGGCTTTGGCTAGGGTTTTGTCTAGGATGAAAATTGGTAGGGCCGAACTGAGAAACTTGGTGGCACCGATTTTGTGTATGTGGCTTTGGATAGAATGGTTATGTGGAAAAATGACTGAGTATTTTTGGTGGCTATCTGTGAACACTTGAGCAACCAGTTCATTTTAATACCTCACCCCTTTTAATAGTATTGGCTTTCCTATGGACTCAAAGGTGATTTCTCACAAATATAAAATGAAGAGTCTTCTAGCTTGAAGCTTGGGCCAATCTTATTCCTTTCTTGCATTAAGGGGCATCTCCACATAAGCCTTTAGCCAATGCATCTTTTGAACTTTTCTGAATTATACTTGGATAAACATATTAGTCCAATGATGCATATGTTGTGATCAATTATGAAAACCAGCCTAGGGAGAAATTGTGCTTTCAGGTGTTCGTAGTATTTTTTTGTTTCCCATTCAACGTTCTCCAACATTCGTTCCCCATAAAATACTTAGGACTCACACGAAAATAACACTTGGTTCCCGGGTGCATATACACCTGATATGGGAAATTATTCTAGTAAATACAAAAAAGTGAAAACTATTCTGAACCTTTTCCCGAACAAGTTTGACCTTATGTTGTACTCATAAAAAATCATGGTGGAAAAACTATCCATCTACTTCATGGAAACACATTTTCTCTTTAACAGAAAGTGTGAATAGCCACTTGCATATCACATCCTTTTTTTCCATGAATCACCGGGAGGTGGATGAGTGCATGAGCCCCTTGGGAGGCTAATGTGGATCCACATTATACAGTCTTCTATGGGTACCATGGGGCGAGCCCAACTTTGGCAAAAAGTGTAAGCTTGGGGAGTACATTACTTCAACCACATTTTATTCATCTTATCATATAAATTCATTACACTTGTTGGTGCACTTGATGATCTGTGTGTATCCGTACTTTACTTCGTTTTGTTTGTTTTGTTTGATTGTTCTATTAAAAATTAAAGCCCCCAAATATTTCTTGTTATTCTTTGATTTATTTTGGTTTTTGATTCTCTGATGTTGTGTTCCTTTTGGTTTTTCTTTAGTTTATTTTGCTTTTCTCGCTGTTTTCTTTTAAGCGAAGAAAACCCAAAAATATTTCCTTGTTCTTCTTTGGTTCTATTGTTCTGTTGAAGTTATTTGAAAAAACAACAATGAAATTTCTATGTCCACTTTGATTTTTCTTTGAATGTGTATGTAAGTGCATCTAGTTCCCCTTAGTGATTTTGGTATATTGGAGACTTATAGGTTAAGGGACTAATGTGTTTGTGAGTGTACATAGGTCATATAAGTCCGTGATGAGTTTGGTTCAGCGCTGAAAGTCGACACCTAAAAATGTATGTCTTCCTTTCAAGACTTGGGCGCTCTTCTTGAAGACTTTCAAATGAGGAAATTGGTGTGACCATGAAGATATTTATGCAAGGACTATGAACCTTGAAGACTTTTTTTCATAGTTTCGTTTCCTCTTTTTGAGTCATAGGAAACACCATAGTGTTAAAGGGGGTCGAGGTAATAGTAAGGAAAATTTCTAAGTGATGCTCATATCAAAGCCTACACATATCCAATCCTTCGAGTGAAGCTTTTTGAAATCTCTTAGAGTGCAATCAATCTCTTCAGTGATAGAGATGAAGTTCTTCTAGTTTTTGAGGAAATTGGTCTAACTAAGGAGTTAGGATTTTGCCAGTGCGAATTGCCTACCGTGAGGAAATTTATAGACATGAGGAATTTGAGAGTTCAAATTTCCGACCGTTACTGTGCATAGCACGTGCTATCCAAAGGATCTTATCCTTACAATAGTCATATCATTAGGGGCATTTATGTCTTATCATGTGGGATTGCACCCTGGCTATAAACACTCACCCCTTATAACCACTAGCTGGTTGACTACTCCGAGAGAGATTTACAAGTGTCATTTAGAGCCCTTCCTCGAACGACTTTGAGGGAATCATCTAAGTGGAAAAACCCAAACACCCAAAACCCAAAGTGATTGAGCATCACTCAAGAGATTGTCTTGTGTGGAACTGACGCTTGTGACCTTTGAAGACTGTGCATCTTCGATACGGTTATGCGTCATGGTCTAGAGCACCCAAGAGGAAATTGTGGATTGCTGCGCGACCGATTTTGTGAAGGTTTGGAAGTCTAACTTGAAGACTTACCACGAGTGATTGGGCGGAGTCTATGTGACTCTAGGTCAAGCAGAATACGGAAAGGATTGCGAGTCCTATGTCTCTGTATCCTTTGGTTTAAATACCAAGTCGCTCCAAACTAGACATACGACTGTCACAACAGTTGGAATTGGTAGACCAAATCATTTTCTTCACTAAGCAACCGCTTCTATTTCCTCAACCCTTTCATTTCCTTGTTTACTTGTTGATGTAATTGGCTCTTACTGTTTGAATACTTTGACTGAAGACTTTCTCAATTTCCTCGATCCAAATTCTTCATTCACCTTGTCTTTCACCTGTTTATCCTGGTCACTTGCTACTTGTGCTTTGTGTATGCTTAATTTCATCATGACGATTTCGCTACTCAAAGTTGTCAGAATCGAGATTTTGAATCTGATTGGAGGTTCTATGGTAGGATCGTGAATCGTAGAATCATAACTACCAAGATCGTAGAAACTTAGATTCTATGAGCAAAATCATAGAATCAGATGGGTTAACTTGGATTGTAAGGTTGTAAGTTGCTAAGACTTGAGTCGCGACCCTGACAACCTCCTACTGCCATGTTAGACATGCACTTGAGTACTTTATCCGCTGCTTGTATTTCATTACTCTACTATTCATCAACCAGTAATTTGTTAGTGACGAATTTGTAAAAATCGCCCAATCACCCTGCTCTGGCCGATATAACACAATTTTAGTTTATCTGATTGTTTCTTGTTTATTCCATTCGCTTCTTTTTTGCTTTCGTGAATAAAAAAGAACTCCAAAATATTTATGTTGTGTTTCTTTGAGTTATTCTTTTTCTTTGTGTTTCAAGAAAATCCCAACATATTTGTTCATTCACACTTTTATATTTTACCATTTAATTTCTTTTTGTCGTTCTCTTTGGCGAATCCATCATTAATGACAAACTTGTTCCATGTTCTCCCTTCTTTACAATTCTGCATCACATCTTTAAATTCAACATCATGCACATATTGATCTTTGCTCCAAACCAAATATTTTAAAGTCAAGTTGTGAAAACATAGTATAGCGACGATATAATGCATTAGCAACAACATTTTATTTAACCTTCGTGTGTTTAATGACATAAGGGAAAGTCTCAATGAATTCAACCAATTTAGCATGCTGATACGTCCATTTTGCATCATGCTTTCATGTTGATATTTATCGCTTTTTGGGCTGTTATTACACTTCACGGTACAATACTTATGCCTTTCTCTCTTATTTTCCAAGGTTTACATGAAGAGGGAGAATGCCGGCAGCTCGAAGTCTGGCCTGAAAAAGGAGCAAGTTTGAGATACCTATTCTGCGCAACTCCAAAAGCCGTGGAAATCAACGAGGATTTATTTTGGTTTTTATAAAAATACTGGGCTGAAGAAGTACCAGAGGGGCGCCAGCAGGAGGCCACAAGCCTGCTAGGCGCGACCTCTCCCCTGGCCGCGCCTAGGGGGCTTGTGGGCTCCCAGCTTGCCCTCTGGTCCCCCTCTTTTGCTACAAGAAGGGTTTCGTTCTAGAAAAAATCAGGAGGAGGCTTTTCGGAGGATTCGTCACCGCCACGAGGCGGAACTTGAGCAGAACCAATCTAGAGCTCCGGCAGGACGATCCTGCCAGGGAAACTTCCCTCCCGGAGGGGGAAATCGTCGCCATCGTCATCACCAACACTCCTCTCATCGGAGGGGACTCATCACCATCAACATCTTCATCAGCACCATCTCATCTCCAAAACCTAGTTCATCTCTTGTAACCAATCTCCGTCTCGCGAGTCCGATTATACTTGTAAGGTTGCTAGTAGTGTTAATTACTCTTTGTAGTTGATGCTAGTTGGATTACTTGGTGGAAGATTATATGTTCAGATCTTTGATGCTACTCATTACCTCTCTAGTCATGAATATGATTATGCTTCGTCAGTAGTCACTTTTGTTCCTGAGGACATGGGATAAGTCTTGCTATAAGTAGTCATGTGAATTTGGTATTCGTTCGATAAGTTGATGTGTTGTATGTTGTTTTTCCTCTAGTGGTGTTATGTGAATGTCGACTACATAACACTTGACCATTATTTGGGCCTAGAGGAAGGCATTGGGAAGTAGTAAGTAGATGACGGGTTGCTAGAGTGACAGAAGCTTAAACCCTAGTTTATGCGTTGCTTCGTAAGGGGCTGATTCGGATCCACTAGTTTAATGGTATGGTTAGACATTGTCTTAATTCTTCTTTCGTAGTTGCGGATGCTTGCGAGAGGGGTTAATCATAAGTGGGATGCTTGTCCAAGTAAGGGCAGTACCCAAGCGCCGGTCCACCCACATATCAAACTATCAAAGTAGCGAACGCGAATCATATGAACAAGATGAAAACTAGCTTGACATAATTTCCCATGTGTCCTTGGGAGCGTTGTACCTCCTATAAGAGTTTGTCCAGGCTTGTCCCTTGATACAAAAGGGATTGGGCCACTTTTCTGCACTGTTGTTACTTTTGTTACTTGCTACTTGCTACGAATCATCTCACCACACAACTACTTGTTACCGATAATTTCAGTGTTGGCAGAGATTACCTTGCTGAAAACCACTTGTCAGATCCTTCTGCTCCTCATTGGGTTTGATACTCTTACTTATCGAAAGGACTACGATAGATCCCCTATACTTGTGGGTCATCAAGACTCTTTTCTGGCGCTGTTGCCGGGGAGTGAAGCGCCTTTGGTAAGGAAACATTTATATAGTGTGCCGAAATTTATTGTCACTTGTCACTATGGAAACTAATCCTTTGAGGGGCTTGTTCGGGGTATCTTCACCTCGAACGTAAGGAAAAAGAGTTGATCCTCAACCTGCTGCACCTACTGAAAATATTTGCTATGAATTTCCTTCGGGTATGCTTGAGAAACTGGTGGCTAATCCTTTTACAGGAGATGGAACATCACATCCAGACTTGCATCTAATCTATGTAGATGAAGTTTGTGGTTTATTTAAGCTTGCAGGTTTGCCCGAGGATGAGGTCAATAAGAAGATATTTCCATTATCTTTGAGGGATAAGGCGTTGACATCGTATAGGCTATGTGATGATACTGGATCATGGAACTAGAACCGGTTGAAATTGGAATTTCATCAAAAGTTTTATCCTATGCATCTAGTACATCGTGATCGGAATTATATTTATAATTTTTGGCCTCGTGATAGAGAAAGCATCACTCAAGCTTGGGGGAGGCTTAAATCAATGTTATATTCATGCCCCAACCATGAGCTCTCGATGGAAATTATCATTCAGAACTTCTATGCTCGGCTTTCTCATGATGATCGCACCATGCTTGACACTTCTTGTACCGGTTCTTTTATGAAGAGAGATATTGACTTCAAATGGAATTTATTGGAAAGAATTAAACGCAACTCTGAAGATTGGGATCTTGATGAAGGTAAGGAGTCAGGTATGAATTTCAAGTTTGATTGCGTTAAATCCTTTGTTGAAACAAATACTTTTTGTGATTTTAGCACTAAGTATGGACTTGACTCTGAGATAGTAGCTTCATTGTGTGAATCATTTGCTGCTCATATTGACCTCCCCAAAGAGATGTGGTTTAAATATCATCCTCCCTTAGAAGTCAATGTAGTTAAACCCAATCCAGTTGAAGAGAAAGTCATTGCGTATAATGATCCTATTGTTCCTAGTGCTTACATTGAGAAGCCACCTTTCCCTGTTAGGATAGAGGATCATTCTAAAGCTTCAACTGTGATACGTAGGGGCTACATTAGAACACCTACACCCCCTGAGCAAATTAGAGTTGAACCTAGCATAGCTATTATCGAAGATCTCCTGTCCGACAATGTTGATGGCCATGATATTCACTTCTGTAAAGATGCTGCTAGAATTGCTAAAACACATGCTAGTGACAAACATAGGCCTGTTGCTGGCATGCTTGCTGTTTCTGTTAAGATAGGAGATCATTGTTATCATGGTTTATGTGATGTGGGTTCTAGTGTTAGTGCAATACCTCAATCCTTATATGATGAAATTAAAGACGAGATTGCACCTGCCGAGATAGAACCCATTGATGTCACTATTCAGCTTGCCAATAGAGATATTATCTGCCCCGTGGGAATTGTTAGAGATGTTGAAGTCTTGTGTGGTAAAACGAAGTATCCTGCTGATTTCCTCGTTATTGATACCACACAAGATAGATTTTGTCCCATCATATTTGGCAGACCTTTTCTCAATACTGTCAATGCTCATATTGACTGTGAGAAGCAAACTGTCACTGTTGGCTTTGAAGGTGTGTCACATGAGTTCAATTTCTCCAAGTTTGGTAGAAGACCTCATGAAAAGGAGTTTCCTAGTAAGGATGAAACTATTTCCTTAGCTTCTATTGCCGTGCCTCCTACTGATCCTTTAGAGCAATACTTGCTTGAACATGAAAATGATATGCATATGGATGAAAGGGATGAAATAGACAGAGTTGTATTTGAACAATTTAATATCCTTAAGAATAACTTGCCTGTTGAACTGCTTGGAGATCCACCCCCACAAAGGGTGATCCTGTGTTCGAGCTTAAACAGTTGCCATATACTCTTAAGTATGCTTATCTTGATGAAAAAGAGATATATCCTGTTATTATTAGTGCTAGCCTCTCAGAGCATGAAGAAAAGAAGTTATTAAAAACTCTGAGGAAGCACCGTGCTGCTATTGGATATACTCTTGATGATCTTAAGGGCATTAGTACCACTCTATGCCAGCACAAGATTAAAACTGATCCTGATGCCAAACCAGTTTCCGATCATCAACGGAGATTAAATCCTAAGATGAAAGAGGTAGTAAGAAAAGAAATACTAATGCCCTTGGAAGCAGGTATTATCTATCCTGTTGGTCATAGTGATTGGGTGAGGCCGGTGCATTGCGTCCCTAAGAAGGGAGGTATTACCGTTGTCCCTAATGATAAGGATGAATTGATCCCACAGAAGATTATTACTGGCTATAGGATGGTGATCGATTTTAGGAAATTCAATAAAGCCACTAGGAAAGATCATTACCCTTTGCCTTTTATCGACCAAATGCTAGAAAGACTGTGTAAACACACACACTTCTGCTTTCTAGATGGTTATTCTGGTTTCTCCCAAATACATGTTGCACAATCTGATCAGGAGAAAGCCACTTTCACCTGCCCTTTCGGTACCTTTGCTTACAGACGTATGACTTTTGGCTTATGTAATGCACCTACCACCTTTCAAAGATGCATGATGGCTATATTCTCTAACTTTTGCGAAAAATTGTTGAGGTTTTCATGGATGACTTCTCCGTTTACGGGTCTTCTTTTGATGATTGCCTCAGCAACCTTGATCGAGTCTTGCAGAGATGTAAAGATACCAATCTTGTCTTGAATTGGGAGAAGTGCCACTTTATGGTGAATGAAGGCATCGTCTTAGGACATAAAATTTCTGAAAGAGGTATTGAAGTCGATAAGGCTAAGGTTGATGCAATCGAGAAAATGCCATGCCCCACGGATATTAAAGGTATAAGAAGTATCCTTGGTCATGCTGGTTTCTATAGAAGGTTCATTAAAGACTTCTCTAAGATTTCTAGGCCTCTTACCAATCTCTTGCAAAAGGATATTCCTTTTGTTTTTGATGATGATTCTGAGGAAGCCTTCGAAATACTTAAGAAGGCCTTGATAACTGCACCTATTGTTCAACCACCTGATTGGAACTTACCTTTTGAAATCATGTGTGATGCTAGTGATTATGTTGTTGGTGCTGTCCTAGGACAAAGAGTTGATAAGAAGTTGAATGTTATTCACTATGCTAGTAAAACTCTAGACAGTGCCCAAAGAAACTATGCTACTACTAAAAAGGAATTTTTAGCAGTCGTGTTTGCATGCGAAAACTTGAGATCTTACATAGTTGATTCCAAAATCACTATTCACACTGATCACACTGCTATTAAGTACCTCATGGAGAAGAAAGATGCTAAACCTAGACTTATCAGATGGGTTCTCTTGCTACAAGAATTTGATTTGCATGTTGTCGATAGGAAGGGTGCTGATAACCCAGTAGCAGATAACTTGTCTAGGTTGGAGAATGTTCTTGATGACCCACAACCTATTGATTATAGCTTTCCTGATGAGCAATTGAATGTCATCAATGCTTCACGTAGTACACCGTGGTATGCTGATTATGCAAACTATATCGTTGCCAAATATATACCACCTAGTTTCACATGCCAGCAAAAGAAGAAATTCTTCTTTGACTTGAGACATTACTTTTGGGATGATCCTCACCTTTATAAGGAAGGAGTAGATGGTGTTATTAGACGTTGTGTACGTGAACATGAACAGGGACAGATCCTACAGAAGTGTCACTTCGAGGCCTACGGAGGACACCATGCGGGAGATAGAACTGCACACAAGGTATTGCAATCAGGTTTCTATTGGCCCACTCTCTTCAAGGATGCCCGTAAGTTTGTCTTGTCTTGTGATGAATGTCAAAGAATAGGTAATATCGGTAAACGTAAGGAAATGCCTATGAATTATTCACTTGTCATTGAACCATTTGATGTTTGGGGCTTTGATTATATGGGACCTTTTCCAAAATCCAACGGGTATACTCATATCCTAGTTGCTGTTGATTACGTCACTAAGTGGGTAGAAGCTATCCCTACTAGTAGTGCTGATCACAACACCTCTATGAGGATGCTTAAAGAAGTTATTTTCCCTAGATTTGGAGGCCCTAGATATTTAATGACCGACGGTGGTTCACATTTCATTCATGGTGCTTTTCGTAAAACACTTGCTAAGTACGATGTCAATCATAGAATTGCTTCTCCCTATCACCCTCAGTCCAGTGATCAAGTAGATGTGAGCAATAGAGAGATTAAATTAATTCTGCAAAAGACTGTCAATAGGTCTAGAAATAATTGGTCTAAGAAGCTCGATGCTGCACTTTGGGCTTATAGAACTGCCTATAAGAATCCCATGGGCATTTCTCCGTACAAAATGGTGTACGGTAAAGCATGTCATTTACCTCTTGAGCTAGATCATAAGGCTTATTGGGCAATCAAAGAGCTCGACTTTGATTTCAAACTTGCTGGTGAGAAGAGGTTATTTGATATTAGCTCGCTTGATGAATGGAGAGCTCAGGCATATGAAAATGCCAAGCTGTTCAAAGAAAAGGTTAAGAGGTCGCATGATAAAAGGATACAAAAACGTGAGTTCAATGTAGGTGATTATGTCTTGCTATATAATTCTCGTTTAAGATTTTTTGCAGGAAAGCTTCTCTCTAAATGGGAAGGTCCTTACATTGTTGAGGAAGTATATCGTTCCGGTGCCATCAAGATCAACAACACGGAAGGTAATTTTTCAAGAGTGGTAAATGGGCAAAGAATCAAGCATTATATCTCAGGTACTCCCATAAATGTTGAAAGCAATGCTATCAATACCATAACTCCGTAGGAGTACATAAGGGATATTTATCAGCCTGTTTCAGACTCCGAAAACGAAGAGGTATGTGATTCGGTAAGTATACCGACTCCGAAACTTTTCGAGTAGGAATTTTTGAAAAAAATAGAAAATTTGAAGTAGTTCGGAAAGCGCACGAGGAGGCGACAAGCCTGCTAGGCGCGGGCCACCCCCTGGCCGTGCCTGGGGGGCTTGTGGCCACCTCGTGTGCCTCCCGGACTCTGTTTTCTTGCGGGGTACTCCTTCTGGTCGGAAAAAAATCATTATATATTCGCCCGAAAGGTCTGACCCTCGTATCACGCAAATTTCCTCTGTTTTCGTTTCGAGCCTGTTTCTGCTGCAGATCTAGATCACTATGACGTCCCCAAAAGCTCCGAAGGACAAGATCTTCGAGAAGGTCATCAATCCCTACCTCGCGAGAGTGCTGCAACACCCTCAATCTATCGAGATGCATGAGGGGATGCTGCACATCTGTGATGTTGAGGGGCCCAAGAAGACCGAAAGCGTGGAGGCGAGGCTCGAAGCAATGGAGCAACAAGTCTTCAAGTGCCAAGGGATGGTGGAGCGTGGACTCAACGCCAACCACATGATGATCACGGAGTTCACCAACAAGCAAAAGATCGATGCCAATGACTTCGGGAAGCACCTCTCCAGGCTCTATGACAGAATTGATCACCTCCAAGCCCAGATCTATGACCTGCACAACCAAAACTATGAGTATGAGTATATATTTAAATCAATACGGTTGGCTGCAGATTTGAGGATTCCGAAGACTCGGTCATCTTTCCATGATGGAGCACCTATGCCTTGGAAGACGGAGGATCAAACCCAGGTTGCAACAACTCCACCACCATCACCTCCAAAGGAAGACAACTAAGCATGGGTATGGGCAATCCCCTTGGCTGGTGCCAAGCTTGGGGGAGTTGCCCCGGTATCGTATCACCATCACATATTTTGCCTTTACCTTTTCTTAGTTCAATCCTTTTTGGTTTTATCTTTCTCTAGTAGAATAAAGTTCTTAGTGTTTTAGGCTTGAGTTTTGCTTTGTGTCACCCCCGATGTATTCGAGCTCGTGAGCCATATAATAAAGAGTGTCTTAGTTAAAGGGCCTTACCTCATGCCATGATCAAGAGAATGATAAAAGAACAAAAGCATGAAAGATCATGTAATGACCTTATGGGAAGTGATGGCTTCACATATAAAAAGAATGATGATTGAAACTTGTTGAGGGTAGACAAACGTAGACCTTGGTCATTGCTGCAATTAATAGGAAGTGATAAAGAAGGAGAGGTTCACATATAAATATATCATCTTTGACACCATCTATGATTGTGAACACTCACTAAACTATTAAATGCTTAGAAGTAGATGTTGGACAAGGAAGACAACATAATGAATTTTGTTTGCTTGGTTCCGAACAATGATTATATGACTAGAGATCCCTTGGCATGTGACACTTGCTTCCACCTCATATTAGCCAAAACTTCCGCACTAAGTAGAGATACTACTTGTGCATCCATAAACCTTCAACCCCAGTATTGCCATGAGAGTCCACCATACCTACCTATGGATTGAATAAGATCCCTCAAGTAAGTTGTCATCGGTGCAGGCAATAAAAATTGCTCACTAATTATGTATGATCTATTAGTGTGTGGAAAATAAGCTTTGTACGAACCTGTGATGAGGAAGACATAAAAGCGACAGACTGCATAATAAAGTTCTTTATCACACGAGGCAATATAAAGTGAGGTTCCTTCACACTAAGAGGTTGCACATCCAAACCTCAAAAGCGCATGACAACCTCTGCTTCCCTCTGCGAAGGGCCTGTCTTGTACCTTTACTTTTTGCCCTTGAAAGAGTCATGGTGATCTACACCAATTCCTTATTTCGCCTTTTTCTTGGCTAATGTCATATGCTAGGGAAAGATCTATATTCATATGTCAACTTGGAAGTAAGTATTCATGAATTATTATTGTTGACATTATCCTTGAGGTAAGTAGTTGGGAGGCGAAATTATAAGCCCCTATCTTTCTCTGTGTCCGACTAAAACTTTGATGTCATGAGGACCACGTGAGTTCTAGCAATTGTAGAAGACGAAAGGATGATCGAGTATGTGAATTTGGTTTACAAGATCTTATTTGACTCTTCCCAATGTTATGATAAATTGCAATTGCTTCAATGATTATAGGCTATTGGTTGTTAATTATAAATAAGGTTCTTGATCCTTACTTTACTTTGTGAACGAATTTTCACTTTAGCATGAGAGATTATATGATGATATTGTTGTTCTGATTATGATCATGATGCCTGCATGTCCGTATCTTGTTTTGTCGACAGCTCTCTCTCTCTAAACATGTGGGCATATTTATTGATCTCCGCTTTCGCTTGAGGACAAGCGAGGTCTAAGCTTGGGGGAGTTTATATGTCCATTTTGCATCATTCTTTCATGTTGATATTTATCGAATTTTGGGCTGTTATTACACTTCACAGTACAATACTTATGCCTTTTGTCTCTTATTTTGCAAGGTTTACATGAAGAGGGAGAATGTCGGCAGCTGGAATTCTGGCCTGAAAAAGGAACAAGTTTGAGATACCTATTCTGCGCAACTCCAAAAGCCGTGAAAATCATAGAGGATTTATTTTGGATTTTATAAAAAATACTAGGCCGAAGAAGTACCAGAGGGGCGCGAGCAGGAGGCCACAAGCCTGCTAGGCGCGGCCTCCCCCCTGGCGGCGCCTAGGGGGCTTGTGGGCTCCCAGCTGGCCCTCTGGCCCCCTCTTTTGCTACAAGAAGGGTTTCGTTCCAGAAAAAAATCAAGAGGAGGCTTTTCACAGGATTCGCCGCCCCCACAAGGTGGAACTTGAGCAGAACCAATCTAGAGCTCCGGCAGGACGATCCTGCCGGGGAAACTTCCCTCCCGGAGGGGGAAATCATCGCCATCGTCATCACCAACACTCCTCTCATCTGAGGGGACTCGTCACCATCAACATCTTCATCAACCCCATCTCATCTCCAAACCCTAGTTCATCTCTTGTAACCAATCTCCTTCTCGTGACTCCGATTGGTACTTGTAAGGTTGCTAGTAGTGTTAATTACTCTTTGTAGTTGATGCTAGTTGGATTACTTGGTGGAAGATTATATGTTCAGATCTTTGATGCTACTCATTACCTCTCTGGTCATGAATATGATTATGCTTTGTGAGTAGTCACTTTTGTTCCTGAGGACATGGGATAAGTCTTGCTATAAGTAGTCATGTGAATTTGGTATTCGTTCGATAATTTGATGTGTTGTATGTTGTTTTTCCTCTAGTGGTGTTATGTGAACGTCGACTACATAAACTCCTCCCATGGCCACGAGGCCACTGCTTCGGCTCGCTCGAACCCGAGCTCTCCCGGGCTCCCTCCTCTCCTTCCTACACCTCCCGGAGCACCACAGACCCTCCATGGGTTCCTCCCTCTCCTCTCTTCCTCTTTCCAATGGCCGCAGAGCCTTCCTCCCTCGGCCACCGTCATCAGCCCCGTCGCAGCCCAGCTCCTGCTCGCCTTGTTCCTTCCCTGGCGAAGCTAGGGCCCCAGGAGGGTGCGACTCGCCTCCCTGAGCTTGCCGGTGGTCAGGGCCCCACCGGAGGTGGCTGGTGCCATCGAAGGCAGGTGTCGGTCCGCGCTCGGCCAAGCTCCCCTGCCTCCGTCCTATCCAGGCAGGAGGTGGGAGAAGGGCCTGCCAGGCGGGCCTCGCCTGTAAGGCGCACATCGGTCTGGCCCCCTATTTAAGTGGCCTCGCACCGGCTGGTTGCCACTTCCCCCGCACGGGAGGCGCATTAAGAGGATTACGCCTTCGGCCTCGCAAGCCTCATGCATGGCTAAGGTCGCTGGGCCGGCCCAGTGACTATCTTATGCCCTGGGCGCCGCATAGTCAGTCGGTGAGCCGTTTTCCTCCTTCTTTTTATTTTTACCAGAGAGTTCTAAAATCCATAAATAATTATTTATGACTCCAAATCTTATGATTCAAATTTCTACAGGTTCCTAAATTCAAGATCTATCCAGATATGTGCATTGCACATTTTTCCAAAAGACTTTTCTATGGGGTAAATATTCAAATGCCTGTTTCAACATTTTAAACACCACCTTACAAAAATCCTAGAGGATTCAAATCAACTCCAAATGCAGTGATTCCAATTTCTAGAGTCTTCTAATATCATGCTCTATTTTTGATGCATTAGTCAACATTTTTATCTAGCATATTTCTATTGCATTAAATAAATAGATCCTTTTTGCTATTTATTGTTAGGAAATCCCAAGAGTATTCTTATCCACTCCAAATCCAGTGAAACAACTTCCTGAATGTTTCTAAAATCATGCTCTATTAAATGAGTGCTTCCACTCATTTTTAGCGGAATGTTTGTGTAGGCTTCTTAAAGGATCACCTATTCCTCCTTTCATGAATTCAAAAATCACTGATGATCCAAATCTCCTATAGCAGCGTCAGGTATTTTTCTTATGACGAGAGAGGTCTAAGAAAAATAAAACTTCTACTTATATAGCTCTTTTGTTTCTGCTTGCTGTGTGGCTTGCTGTGTTTGTTTTCGATGATAGTTGACGGAATAGACGAAGTACTCGAAGTTGGACCGGAAGACCTCAAAGGCCCCAAGGACTTATGTGAGCAAAGGCAAGAAGCCCTTTGACCATGTCTAAGAAAATATTTCTATGCATGACACATTGGTTACTCTATTCCGATGCATATAGTTAAGATTAATCGGTGCACCTCAGCATGGTGTTTCCGATAGCTCCTCTAAAGCACTTGCATTGGGCATGACCCTATCATCTATGAGGGTCACACTGACAAAATGTTGACAAGTAGACAGTAGTGCTACGCATAGGAAGATCATGAGCATAATGATGGTAACACAGAGTTGATATCAAAGGTTTTATGAAAACCCCCTCGGGTGGCACTAATGCCTAAGGGTGATGATATTGAGTTGGATGGCCACTTGAGAAAGAAGTGGTGTACCAGAAAGGTTTTGCGTGAGTGGTTTCGGAAATGGGATTAGATTTATGATGTGTCGACCATCCAAACCTTACATGTGCGACCACGATACCCCTTTATGGGATCGGGCTTTGTTGATTACTTTGGTCGGTGCTTGCAAAGAGCCTGCATTACTAGTAACAGGAGTGATGTGGTCACTCTTGTGACGGGGTCGTACCAGGTAGGTCGACTATGTCGTTTTTACGTGTTCCGGGCACACCGTTGGTCCGTGCATGGACGATAAGGTCCAGAGTTGGTGCTCGTAAGATGTACATCATGTGGGCTAGGTACCAATCGAGTGGACTCTTTGTCTAGTGTCATCAGGGGAAATGCAATGATCGGGTACTTACCTCGGGAATGTTATATACCTTGAGACGTGGATGACACGAAAGATTCCCGGATATCATGGGTACATCGTACAACCTCTGAAGAGTGCATAACTATTCGAATAGCCATGTCCACGGTCAAGGACTGTTGGGTAATCCTGCTTAAACTATGTCCAGTCGTTTCCGCATAAACCAAGTGTGCGTGCGTATAAAGGTGTTACATGAGAAAGTGATTACTCAGTCACGTTTGGTGACTTGACGTGGAGGATGAACATGAGATGTTCAAACCTCGGGATATTTATGTTGATACCTGTAACATGTTCTGATGGTTACCGCTTACTACTTGATGTGTGACTATCTGAATACTCGACCACTTTTGTGCTTTAATAAAACCTGATTACCGCAAAGGCTACATTACTCTTCATATTACACTCAATTGCATAATCCACATCATGGGATGTTTGTGTGTACATTCAAAGTACTCATTGTCTTGCCACTGGTTATTTCATTGACCAAGTATGAGAGATCAAGATATGGTGAAGAGTAACCTGGTGACGCTCCTGCGAGCTAGGACGCTTCCCAGTCAGAATGCTTGTAGGTTAAGGCCAATGGCATGTATTCGCTTTCGACCAGTATCTCCGATATTGGTCAAGTTTGGTGTGCTGGCCTTCAAGGCATTATATATATAAGACTTGAATGTAATGGTCACTTATTGTATCAAACGACATGTATGGATGTAAGACTCTTGTTATTCAGTTTCTGTGTGTTCAGTGAGCATTGATCTGTGGGATCACTTAGTACGTTCATTCAGTGATCTCGAGCGTAAGTCGGGGTCGCCACAGAGCTGGTATCAGAGCCACCCTAATTGTAGGAAGCCCTTAGTTAGCATTGATTTTAGCTAGGACAAACTATTTTCCAGACATTTCAAAAGTACTTGCAAAACCTGTATCTTTCTCACCTCTCCTAAATTTTCAAGGTAAGCAAGGTTTGTGCCTTAGCACTTCCACTCTTATTCTCTTGACACTCCTCGTCCACTTCTTCAAAACTTGCAAATGGCCTCTAGCACCCTTATGCTTGACCAGGATTACTAAAATCCTCACGGGTGACTTGGAAGTAGCAACCTCTCCAAGCAATCACCCACGTACTCGGAAGACAAGGATGGCAACGCTACGACCATACGACACCAACAAAAGTACCTCCATGAGGAAAGAGGACATCGAGACCCAGAAGATGTTGACACCCTCGATAGTGTCCCGGAGTGACGCAACCTTACCTACGATGGTGAGTACATAAGATATACAAGGCCATTATATGCATAACTGATAAATCAACCCTGTCATTATCAATGATGTGTCGACCATCACCGGTGGATGAGAACCTTGCCATTTGTTCCGCCTCACCTTAGTGAGCAGGAAAATGGTTCTCTTCATCCCCCTCTCTAGGTGTCGATATTGTGATCAACGTGACTGACGGGTCGAAACTCTATCATGCCTTGCCAACGTCATTGCATAAAGGTTGTCCACTTGGAGCACTTGACGTCTTGGAAGACAAGAAGACAATGACAACATTGGAAAGATAACAGGAGACCCTGTCAATGACATCCATGAGGAACCACATTCGTTAGTAGATCCACACGAGAAGTCATCAAGAACTCTTTTTAGCACAACTCGAGCCATTTCGGCAAACAACAATAAGACGCGTGGCAAAACTGTAAGAAGAACGAGAAGACTGAGTGGACTCCTCTCCGGAGCACGAAGCAATCACGATTGTTGAGTTCGAGAACCCCTAGGTGTCGTGGGGAATGAGTACCTATAGGAGCCGGGGATCCCTTGTGGTTCGGCGGGGGAGGCGGATGCACCAAGAGAAGACCTAGAGGTCGGGGCACAATCGTTTTAATCAGGTTCGGACCGCTCGGAGTCGTAAAACCCTACTCCTTCTTTGTGTTCATTATTCTGATGAAAAGGTGATGGAATGCTCGTGTCCGATTGTCGACTGGCTAACCTCCCTATGTGCATGCCCAGGGCCTCCTTTTATAGGTCAAAGGGGTCTCGAACAGTGGTAGCACAGGGTTCTCACAGGGTGCACAGTGGAAGAGTGCACCCGGAAGTTGCATAGTGCGTTACAGTGCTTCTGGTGTCTTAGCAGACACATTTAATGCTTCGTCAGATGTCCCATATATGGGACAAGGGGGCGTCCCATCGGCACTGTGCTCCCAGGTACCGCTGGACACGCGTCGATCAAAACGACACGTATCGAGTGGCTAGGGGTAACTGGCTATTGCGCTGGCACAAGGGTGCATCGGGGCCCTGCCGGGGGTGTAATGCCCTGGAGCGTTGGTGGATCTCCCGGCAAGAGTCTTGTCGGGGCTTCGGCTGCCCTCCCACAGAAAAGGGGCTTACCTGGATTGATGTCTTCGGTCTTCTAGCATGAGGCCTCGGTTGCCTTCGTGGTCATCTTCGGTGGGCTCCGACAAGATCATACATGTCGTGGATGCCGCCTTGCCGTGGTTGTTGTCTTGTTGTCTCTCTGTTGGCCTCCCCCGGCAGAAGGGGCTTGCCGGTGGTGGCGTCTTCCTTTAAGTCTAAGTGATTTTTGAGGGCTTCACCTCTGCTTCTCGTCATCTCTGGCAGGGCCTGCCGTGCGCTACTACCGTCTGTGCACAAGTCATGGGCGATAAAGGCCCATTCTTTAGTTTGCCAACACTAGGGTAGGCTGAGTCGTGAATCCCTTATACGAACACAAGTACGTGAAATGGTTTGGATGGGACCATGTTGTGTGTTGCTTGGTTTTGTTGATCGTGCTTTGATATAAGTCACGCTTTTGCCCTAGGCAACAAGCACGCGGTTATATCACCTGCCTCATCTGGATGTTTGAGTTGGCTTTTCAACACTTGTTTGATTGCACTGCACCATAGCGCCCCCCTTAGGCACTCCCCTCTATGTTACTTCCTGCCCCCCACCTTTCTCGACAACCGGGGACCAGCAAGACAAGATGCACCAAAGATCCACTTCGACGAGCAACTGACACTAAAGACGCTAACTATGACATGCTCCACCAGACGTGACGTGTAGAAGTGATGCTTTTCCTCAAGATTGGAGGCCCCTCTCTAGACCTGACTAACCCTCACAAGCTTCCCAGTTCAAATTTCTGGTCACATGTCTAATACACGGATTTCCCACAACACCCGTTGAGCACCAGTAACCCCTGCTTAGCACCAGGTTCCCTTATTCATCATTCTTAAAGCTAGCATCAAAACCCTGATGCCATAAGGACCGTTCTCGGATATAAGAATATTAGACTATGGTTTGTTGTGATGATGATTGCTATCTCGAGGATATATCTAGACTATCTTGGTGGATCGTAAGACCCTTATAAAGGTAGGTGAACTTGGTGGAACAAGTTGATAAGTAGCATAACCTACATATTCCTGGAGTAAGTTTGTATTCAGTAGGACGATTATGATCATGAGCAATAATTCTTGGTGGTATAATAAATTCGCTTTATTGGTTAGTAGTCATGGTTTGATGATGTTACCATAATGACTTGGAGTTGCAAGTAAGAGTTCTTGTTGGACTTGAGTTTGGATTTAAATAGGTAA
The DNA here is from genome assembly GCF_904849725.1 of Hordeum vulgare subsp. vulgare. Taxonomy (NCBI): domain Eukaryota; kingdom Viridiplantae; phylum Streptophyta; class Magnoliopsida; order Poales; family Poaceae; genus Hordeum; species Hordeum vulgare. The sequence continues at coordinate 290,875,657 of NC_058520.1, read as the reverse complement.
TCTCAATTGAGTATCAATGATGACAGAGACCACATGGATCGGAGTAAATCGGATTTACTCCGACGATATCGATCATGATACCATGTTTCTCGGTGGATAACAAGTACAAATAATTGGAGTTGTAGAAATAACTAACAAACCTGTATAAGCATGGCCTTGGAGATTAGTCCGCCATGATATTGGGAGTCGATAGACATACTATGACATAGTCCTTGCAATAATATGTGGACTATGAGGATTCTAGTTGATCATATAGAACCCCATCGATATTGGGTTTGTAGGAGTGATGGGTTAGTGATGATCGATATGGTTGATGAACCGCTTGATCGGATTCGTAGAAAAGAAACAAGACTTTGGATTGGTCTAGCTGGACATTTGGATTTGTGGTGTCTTAATTCAAGATTATGATCTTGTATGCCTCCCCGAGGTTCTTGCATAGGAATGCATGTGCAACGTAGCTATATCATACTTGTGGTGTTGGGTTTAGTCCCTCCCTTAACCCTGGAGTCGACTAGCATGAGTGGTGTGGAGTTGACTTATGTGAGATGGTATCTTTGATGAAATAGGGTGATTTTTGTCCAGAGCGAGAGGTCATACTATTGGCATCTAAGGAATGTGCTTAGGATAAGATGATAGATGTTCACTCACGTCCTAAGTTCCTTGAACCCCAAAGCTTCATCGAGTCATAAGGTGATCGGATTCTGACCTTAGGAAATGACTCTAAGTCGTTGGAATCTGGCCAGTACTCTGGCCGAGCGCCACCCATCATGCCTATGACAAACATGGGCATGAGGTACCATATCATGTTGGACCACAAGCCCCTCGGGCAGTGACCACCCATAGCAAGTTCCCGCTCTCCTCACCTGTCTACTTATTAATCCAACAGGAAAAAGAGCACCTTAGTCCTATTTGGACGAGCCCCAGGAACGCCGATCGCTATGCCCCTCGAGAGTAAGATGTTATCTCGAGAAGGTGGGCTTCTCGAAGCAATCTCCAAGCAGCAGAAGACAACCCATGCCAACACAAGGCAAAGAATTGCAATGGTTGGGAAACCACGACGAAGAAGAAGAAGTAGTAGAAGTCAACCACTGCTCCTGCGCCGATTACATCAGCAATGTCAAGAAGCCTCGACGATTCAAGCCGATGAAGCCTTTTGACAACAACAGAAATCGGAGAGCTTCTTCTTGGTCCAAACCAAGGACGAGAATCCTAATTGGATCATGGTGAAAACTTGCTAAAGGTGATTCACCCACTTGCCGAGCCACAGACCTTGGGAGTGGATGACTGGTCTATAGTCTCGGGTAGCCAACTCCACCAAAACCCCTCACGAACCTTCTGAAATGGTAGAACTCTTCCAAACACTAAGTCTCCGAGCTTAGACTCACGTGCAAGACCCAACCCAGACCCTTTCACGAGAAGCCTTCGAAGACCCACTACATCACCCTCGAGGATGAAGGCCACTTGCGACCATAGCTCACCCGCCTTAAGGGAGTCAAGGACTTCCCCATCCACAGGGAGCTACACGAAGACCTTGAACCTTATGATCTAACACGAGACATCCAGGTGTCACTAACCAATGTGCACAACCCCGAGTCCGGAACCCACACACGTTACCTTGCCACGTATTTCGACCTTGGGATACACATGCAAGTCAAACACTTGTGAGAACTTAGTTCACCAAGCCCTTGACCCTCAATCAAGCCTAACTTATTGCCAGAACCCTGCTCACGGTCAGGCAAGGACGTGCGGAGCATTCCAAGTTGTATCATCAGGCACCTCAAGACCCACAACAGCAACATGGGGACGCGAAGACTGCCTCCAACTTAAAATTCAGTATCTCTCCAACGCCTAACCTAGAAATCTCGGGGACGAGATATTCTTAAGGGGGTAAGGTCTGTCACACCTTGTGTTTCACTCTCCTGACCAAATTAACTTATTTCAAAAATTAGGACCAATTAAATTTTTTATGACTGCTTGTGATGCTTGATATGATGGTTGCTTGCTTGCCTATCGCTTGTGTTTGAATCCAATGTTCCAGTTACTCTCCACACTTACCTCCTTCACCCAAATCCTTGCCAAATGATCATGCCATGTGTATAGGATGAGAAACTATTTTACCAAATATTATTTTCACCAAAAAGCATTTCCTTGATTTAAGCTTTCACAAACCCCTGAGTTGGGATTTGTACTACAAGTCCTCAAATTAGGGAAGTTATTTAGCATCAAATATTTTATTCAAATCCCATTATCAAATTTACTTTCGAAAACGACAATATTATTATTTTAAAATTTATTTTACTATTTTATTTAAATATCTTTCTCTGATGCCAGAAATGGTCCCTTGTGAAGGAAACTTATTTTTATTGCTTCCAAATTTTTGAGAAAAGTTAGGGAAACTCACTGGATATATATATATTCCATATATAGGAGTTTGAACACATGGTCATGTTCAAAATATTGGGAAAAATCCTTCAAAACCCTTCTTGCCTATTTCATGATTTTGGAATACTTCTATAAGAAATATTCTCAAGAAATTTGTGTAAAATTCTTTCATGTCACATATGATATATGTCATGATCTTGCCAAGTTTCATCTCAATCCAAGTTGGTTTGATTCACTTAATTATTCTAAAAAGCTTCTTTGTTGATTTCTAACTTTGGGAAACTTTACATTATAAAGTTTCTCCAATTGATCCCAAACTTTGTGAGCGTGCTTTAATGCTCAAATAATGCCCCCACACCAATTTGTGGATTTGTGGGAACTGATTTGCATGGTTTCATATGCAGAAATCCATTTCTGCCCATTTCAAGGGTTTTTCAAGTCTACATTGTAAATATTCTCCACCCAATCCTAAACTTGGTGTCCAAGCTTATTTTCATCTATTATGTGATCCCGTTAAGTTTCATATCAATTGGAATCCATCTGGTAGCCCTAACACCCATCAAACATCTTGTGTGCATTGACCAAGGTTACTACTTTGGCTCCTTCCACTTATATCCTTGAGCTTAAATTTTTACCACAACTCTATTTAGTTACACTTTTTCTTCTAGTAACCTTGGCCAAGCCATTAGTCAATTATTGGAGGGTGACTCCATGTAGCTACCTCTCATTTTTACCTTGGCAGCACCATTTTTACCCCCTCTTGCTATACTTCTGCTTAAGCCAAAGCCCCACATTCTTCCAGGGAACCTCTAGCTTCTAATGCATGAATTCAAATCAAAATATAGCCTCCTTGTTGGGGATATTATCTATTGATAACCCTCCCTAGTTGGGCCGGGTCACCAAATCAGGCGATTCATCTAAGCATGGTTCGGGCCTTGGCCTGGCAAGACCGAAGGTTGTATGGCGGTTTACAACTTCCGGAAGGTTTCCAAGCTTTGGAAGATGGCGACTTAGAGATTGTAAGAGTCACGGTTTGTAGAAAGGAAAGTACCCTTGTGAACCCTAGGGACTCGACCTGTATATAAAGGCGAGTCCAAGGGAAGAAGAGGGCAGGTTAGAAATCATCGAGTGCTAGTTCTGGCGAGTTACACCCTCCTTGTAATCGAAACTCCATCAATACAACTCAAAGCAGGACGTAGGCCTTTACCTCCTCACGAGGGGCCGAACCTGGGTAAATCGCTGTCTCACTCCCGTTCAACCCCTTTGAGTCGCCACCAAAGTGCGATGGCTCCAATACTAAGTCCTTTCACGGGGACATCTGCCGTGACAAAACCACGACAGTTGGCGCCCACCGTGGGGCCTGCGCACGGTGGAGTTGAGTTCTCAAAGGGAGCCCTACCAGGGTTTGGGAGCTATGCGACGGGGCTCATGACTCGGAGCCACCGTGGGAAGTACTACATCAACAACCTGCAATGGGGGCCCGAGGCGGATTCGATCGAATCTGGTTACAGGGTCCCCTTCGGCAAGATCAATGTCTTCATCGGCATGATTGGATCATCCGTGCCTAAGCCGGACATGTCCACCGACATCGTCGAGCCGGCCAGGTACGTCCGCCCAGTAACGACGCCAAGTCTAACTCGCCTGGTCTTTGTTGGGTTCACGCAGGGATTGGAGGAACCAGAATACTCAGCGAGCCAGGAAACTACACCGATCAACACTGATGACGAATCATCCATGGGCGATTCAGATTCAATCCAGTCTCTACATGGGGATTGTCTTGGGGGCTTGTCGCTGGCCATGGACCCCGAAGTCCTTGACCGAACCCGCCGTCAGATCGCCATTTACATGGCCGGGGCGACTCAACCCTCGCCAAACCCGGCAGGCGGGGATGGAACTGGCGAGACATCTAGAAGCCCGGCCGTTGTCTTGGTGGAATTAGCAGCGGAAATTACAAGGCTCATGGCGACTCCCATCACACCGGAAAACCAGGAGGCAGTGAACATGGAATTGGCGAAACTAAGAGAAGCAGTGGCAAAGGCTCATCGGGATGCCGAGGTGGAGTCAGCCAGGATCGAGACCCGGCAAGCTCAAATTACCGCCGAGATGACTCGTTTAAATACTGAAAACTGGCGACACCAGCGAGCAGCTGACGCCGTCCATCAGCGGAGGCACCAGGGTCGCCTGCCCCCTGATCTCAACCCGATCCACCTGTTCGATACTCTGCGAACTCCCGAGGCTGGAGCCGCCCCGGGGGGAGGCCCGGGCCAACCGCCTAACCCGCCGGTTCAACCAATTGTGGATCGCATTCCCCGATTCCGGACACCTCAAGGTCACTTTTCCAACCCAGTGGACAACGTCCTTGCCGCAACTCGTCATTTGGAATCTCTTCCGATTCACGGCAATACTCCTGCTGAGATAGAAGCAAGGAACGCCATTGAGATGTTAAAGACGACGGTGGTTCAAAATGCCCAATTCTCACATAGCCTAGATAGGCTGCACTCCACTCCCCACGCGAGTCACGCCAGGAGTCGGCCAGAGGACTAGCCTGCTGTAAACAGCGGACCGCGGCTCATCCCCCAGGACAACCCGCCTGATCATCAAAACCCGCCGGGCCGGGATCTCCCGGACATCCAAGTCGCCCCAGCCCCTCTCGTTGGGAGTGGTGGACGAGTGGGGGTGCCGTGCTTGGCCCCCGCCCTTCGCAACGAACGAATGCCTAAGGATTTTAAAGGACCAAGAAAGGTGCCTAACTACACCCCGGACCTTGAGCCGGCGTCGTGGGTTGAGAGTTATGAAATCGCCATGGAAATGCTCGACGTTGAAAGTGCGTTATATCGACTAGAGGGGGGTGAATAGGAGATTTTTGGAATTTCATCACTGAGGAAATTCCTTTTGAGGAAATTCCTCACTGATGACTAACTTACAACAGAAATAGTTAAGGATCAGTCGTGCAAACATTCACAACAGCAGTATTACAGAGTGAAGATTGTGAAAACAGATTGCACAATAAGCAGGCACGCAGAATACAGATGATGATTAACTCAAGTGAAGAATTTGGGGTTGAGGAAATTCAGAGAAAGTCTTCAGCAAATTCCTCAAACAGACACAGTGAATGTCATCAACACATAATACAGAGAATGTAAAGAGTTGAGGAATTAGAACCCGATTCTTGGTGAGGACTGTTGTTGATGACCTAGTTCCAACTGCTGTGACAGTTGTACATCTGGTTTGGAGCGGCTTGGTATTCAAACCAAAGGACACCCAGTCCCGGGACACACAGTCCCTACCGTATTATCCTTGAGCTAAGGACACACAGTCCTCGCCCAACACTCGTGGTAAGTCTTCAAGGCAGACTTCCAAACCCTCACAAACTCGGTCACCCGACGATCCATAATTGACTGCTGGATTGCTCTAGACCATGACGCATAACCGTTTGGAGGATGCACAGTCCTCAAAGGTAAAAGGCTTCAGTCCCACACAGGAACAACTTCTTCAGTGATGCTCAATCACTAGGTTTGGTTTGTGGTTTCGGTGGGTAGTGTATTTCCTCACCGATGATTTACTCTCGAAAGCTCTGAGGAATTGGGTTGCTCTTATGACAAGTGTCAGTTTCCAACGGAGCAGCCAACCAGCTAGTGGTTGTGGGGGGCGGCTATTTATAGCCTGGGAGCATCCTGACATGATTTGACACTAATGCCCTTAAATAATATGACCGTTGGAGTGGATAAGACCAGTGACTTGGCGTGGCTATCGAAATGGTCGGGACCCTCAATTGTGAGAGTCCTCATGTCACTCATATTCCTCACTTGAGGCTTTTGGTAGGATTTGGCTTGGGTTGAGCATCATGAGGAAATTCATTCCATAGCATTACTTTGACCCCCTTTAACAGTACGGTGTTCCTATTCATCAAATGCGAAGAAAGTAAAACAGAAAACGTAAATATTCACGCTTCAATTTCCTCAAAATGATTTTCTTCAGGAACCACCGATCTTCTCAATATCAATATCTTCATGACGAATATCAATTTCATCGCAGATTCCTCGTGATTCATTTCTTCAGCTTCAGACCAATTTCTTCAACTGAAGACATATATTTTAGGGGTCGATATTCTTCAAATATCTTAAACTCCTCAATGACTTATAGATCCTATGTACACTTATAAACACATTAGATACTTAACCTATAAGTCTTCAAACCACCAAAATCACTAAGGGGCACTAGATGCACTTATAATCTCCCCATTTTTGGTGGTTGATGACAATTAGGTTAAGTCTTCAACAGGGATAAAAAATATGAAGTGTAAATTCTCAATTGAGGAATTTGAAAACAAGATTCACAGAGACTCCCCCTGAAGATGTGTATACCTTGAGGATTTTGCTTTTATAGCAGATGCACATTGATGATTTATATCATGGAGATCTCCCCCTGAATCTTGTAAATCATGCATACATATAACATATCATATGAAGAAAATGAAGATGCATGATGGCAAATGGTATCTGACGAATTCCAGCATGCGTGCATTAAAAACTTGAGGAATAAGCATGCGAAGAAAAACGTTCAAAAAGCGTCAGAGTACCATCGGGCTTAAGTTACAACTCATTACATAAAAACTTCAGAAGAGCCAAGAGTTTGTAACTTAAATATAGTTCATAAGCCCCAAAAATAAATCCCGTTTGAAGACTAACTCTCAAGTTTCTCCCCCTTTGTCATCAAGTGACAAAAAGGGACAAATTGAGGACTAACGCCCGTGAAGATTTCATTTCTTGTTGGTTGATGAAGATCCTTGACGCTTCTTGGGTGTAGTCTTCTTCCTTGGGCCTGTTGTGGTGTCGAGTTGTTCCTCATCAGATTCGGCGGTGCGGAATGACGAGAAGGAGCTGTCTTCAAGATCTGGCACGGGAACGGGCCTGAACTTCTTCTTGGGAGGCCACGACCACTCAAAGTCTTGCTCAAAGTTCATTTCTTCAAGCTCAGTCTGGGTCTTCAGATGTGCAAGAGTAGCCCAGGTGTGATCGAAAACCTCATGCAGATAGTGATGATTAAGTTTCACAGAGTTCTGTGTCTCAGTGAGGGTTTTCACAATGGCACCAAACTGGCGTTTGACCCATTTGTGGTTGTGATCTAACTTCTGATGAAGACTGAGGAGAAGTTCTCTGGTGTTGAGCACGCGAGGAGGAACATGGCTGGGTGGACGAGTCTCAGTATCGTCCCATGAAGAATAAGCGTCTGGTTCTTTAAACTGACCATCAAGCGGCCTGCTGCCTTCATCAATCACAGACTTTCCTTTTCCCTCAATGGGCTCGAAAGTCTTCTTGTTGACCCGGATAGGATGCATATAACTAAAATGGTTCTGGAAATCTGCGTGAAAGTTGATGCCTATCCTTGTCCCGAGGAATCTCATGATCCATGGGGCATAAATTTTGTGATCATAGAGGCACATTGCATTGTCAGCCAAAGTCCTCAAGAAGAAATCATGGATATTCATGGGAATACCGTGAATGATGTTGAAGAGGATATTCTTCATGAGGCCGACGACATCTTCTTCATCATCATGGCCTTTGATTGGCGCTAGCACACTGCAGAGAATGCGGTAGACAGACCGAGGTGTGTACTTGAGCTCATGGATGAGGAATGTGGTTCTTGAGGGTTTGCTGGCAGCCAAAGGCTTCATGAGGACTTCCATCATCCCATTTGGCAGCTCACGCTCGCCATAAAGCTTCACTGCCCCGTCTGAAGGAATTGGTACGGGCAGTTCTCTGAGGGTTTCAGACGCTGGAGCCTTGTAGTGAGTGTTTTGGGTCATCCAGTCGAACACCCAAGTGTTGATGTCATCAGCATTGGCCGAGATGTGCAGAGTTGCATAGAACTGAAGAATAAGCTCACTATTCCAATCTGATATGTCTGAGCACATAGGGAGCAAACCTGCATCATGGAGTACACTGAGGACTGGTTCCATGCAGGGAATTTCTTCAAGCTCATCATGAGGAATGTGCCTGTGCTGGAATATCTTATTGTGTCCACAGAGCACAGAAGCATAATAGTTCATCTGAGTCCTGGTCCAAAACTTCAGATGCCTCATTTGAGGCTTGTCATAGGGATTCTCTCCGATGAAATACATGGGTTCCTCAAAGAAATTTTCTTTCTGAAACTTTGGCGCTTCGAGAATGGCTAGCGCTGAACTGGCTTGATATTGTGCTGAGGAATGGGAGGGGAAACAACCATGGCAGTCTCTGGGTTGAGCACAATGAAGTCATTGTCAGGGGCGGGAACATTTTCTTCAGCAGTTTCCTTAGGTTGAGGAATTTCATCAGCTGGTATTTCTTGCTCTAGCTGAGCTTCAGGCTGAGGAATTTCTTCTTCCTTATCAGCTTGAGGGGTTTGGTCAGCCTGTTCAGTGGGAGGAGCCTGCTCAGACTGTGCATTTTCATCAGCTTTTACTTCTTCAGCTGGCTTTGTTGCAGAAGCAGATTCATCAGCTGCTACAGCTGAAGCTTGAGTAGTTTCTGTCTGAGGAATATGGGGTTGAGGACTGTCATCAATCTGGATTTCCTCATCAGTATGCTCCTCAGAGGCAGCATCCTTCATTTCCTCATCTGCCCTTGTAGTTTGGTCACCAGTGACGATCATTTCATATGAAGGTGCAATATTTAGAGGCACCGGGTCCAGAGGGGCGGATTCTTCAGTTTCCTTGAAGCGTTTTGCCTCAATCTTTTCTTTTGCTGAGGAAGCTTTTTGCTTCTTCGCTTCCTTCTCAGCAGCTCTTGTCTTTTTCGCGTCTGATGCAGACGGGATTAACTTCTTCACCTTTGAAGCTTTTGGTGAAGGTGTTTTCTCTACAGATTCTTCAGCTGGTAGTGAGGAACCAGCTGGTACAGAGTCATCAGCCTGCTTTGGTGAAGCAGCTAAATCAGGAGCAATTGCATCAGGGGTTGCAGTTTCATCAGGAGCGGTCTTGGTGATGATTTCTTGAATGGCCGTCTCATCAGCACGGCGCTCTTGGTGTTGTTCCTCACCTTGAGGAATTTCCTCCTCATCAGGAGATGCATCTTCTGGCTGCTCAACCAGGGGCTGAGGAGTTGGTGCTGGTTGTGGGTGTCGCTTGTTGTAGTCATCAACATCACTAGTGGCTAGTTTGATGAAATTGCGCTTGATGCTTTTGCGGTCTGACAATTTGTCACACTTGTCAGTCAAGACTTGTAGCTCTGCCTGGGTTGACACCAATGCTTCAGGCGTCAGCTTGAGGAGATTTTGCCTGAGGAATTTCTCCTTTTTGGCCTTTGCAATCTTTGCCTGCTTGGCCTTCTGTTCCTTCCACTCGGCTTCGTTTATGAAGGTGGCCACCATGTGGCTGACGCCAGGAGGAAGTTTCAAATCATCAATGGGTGTGTTTGGGTCTTCATACCATACATTGATGAAGTCGAGGAGGACCTTGGGGTCCATGGCCAGAGGAATAACACTGCCTGATGCTTGTGCTACCCTTTCTTGCTTGTTCCTGATGATGGTTTCCAGGGTTTCATCATCATAATCATCACTTCCCTCTGATGCAGATGGGACTGTGATGATTTTGCTGGGGCTGGGCAGAGGTGCAGGTTCAGTAGTTGCCAAAGTCTTCACAAGGGGTGTTGAAGACTTTGTCTCCGAGCTAGTTGCAGCTGGGAGTGAGGAGCTGGAGCTGTCAGTCGTAGGCTTCACGACTTTCTTCTGTACTGGTTTTGGAGGTGGAGCTGAGGACTTTGGTGTAGATGAGATGGGTGCTGAGGGTTTTGGCGCTGATGGTTTTGGAACCGAGGGTTTTGGAGCTGAGGGTTTTGGAGCTGAGGGTTTTGTGACAGAAGCCTGTCCAGATTTCTCTTGAGGCTTTGGAGCCTTTGGCTTTGATGGCGCAGACTGCTTTTGAGGAATCTCTGAGCCTGAAGTTTCTGCTGCTGAGGAATGAGCAGCACCGGAGGCAGCAGCTGAGGATTCATTGAATTTCTTCACTGTTGTTTCGGCTAGCTTCTTGAGCTTGGCCAGATGCCGTTCTTTTTCATCCAGGTAGTCATCAAGTGTCATAAGGCTAGCGGGATGTGCTTCTTGATGATCCTCAAGTGGGGCCCTTCTGCCAGGAGGCTTCAAAGCGAATTTCTTCGCATATTTTGGAGTCACAAACCTGTACTCCTTCCACTCCTTTGCCCATATGCGCTCAATTTTCTGCAGCCTAATCTTTCTTTTGGCCATTGTCTTAGGTTCTTCATCAGGCGTGCAATAGTCCATGTATATGTCATCAGGAATATCAACAGCTGCGTTCTGCTCCATTTTCTTTCCTCCCTTCTGTTTCCTTTCTTCCTCCATTTTCTTCAGACGAGGAATTTGCTGATGATTTTGAACTCTTGAAGATTCTGATGAGCCTTGAAGAGTTTCTTCCAGAAATGCTGCAAATGAGTTAATGTGATGAGAACCGAGAGATTCATCAGCTGACATGTGTGTACCTGTGAACAGAGTATAGTTGCGAGGAATTTGGAGAGGTCATATGCGTTCTCAGATTTGAAGAAAATGAAAAAGTTTGACAGTTTGAGGATTATAACCAGTGGTTGAGGAATTTGCTTAAGCATACTGTTCTTGGGTTCCAGAGTTGTACGGATCCGAAAATTCGCACAATTGAGGAATCTCGTGAAAATCTTAGATGCTTAGCTAGTTCATCAATGATTGTGGTGATGGATAGTGTTTGAGGAATCATGTGCGCATCGTATCTTGAGGAAAAACAGATTTCACATGGGAGAGGTAAAATTTCAGATCTGAGCTGCTGTAAAAATGGAGTATATTTACCCTAGAAGGTGCGAGCGGAGAACACAAAAGGTGGTGTTGGAGAGGCTCTTCGGTCAAGTGTCCAATGCACCCTAACTTGGCAGCAGAGGACGTCTACGGCGGCGACGGACGTAGATGTTCCGACTCCGGCGTGATCCTGGCGGCGAAAAGGTTGAGGCAGTGAAGCTCTTCCTTGCCGGCGACAAGACAACCAGCGGTGGCGCTAGGGTTCGATGGAGAGTGTGATGGCAGGAGAGCGATGAGGCGAAGAAGAAGATACCGAGGGGGATAAGGACTTATTTATAGCCCGAAAGTTACTGTTTGGCGCGAAAGTTTCGGACCAAATAACCCTTGCCTCTACGTCTCCGCAGGACACGTGTAGCTCCCGTACGATGCGGTGGAGATAGTGGAGGTCGTGGTTATCCGATCGTGGGAAGTGGGGGTTCAGTTACTGTTCCTTTGAAGAAAACAATTTTTGAAGATTTGAGGATTTTTGTTACAAAATCATCAGCTGACAAGGATGCAGTGAGGATTTTGAACAAAGTTTCAAGTAGAACGCATATGAAGAATTGAATAGACTCGATAAGTATAGCATAGAGGGAAAGTAGGGTCCGATCACATTCACTTAGCAGAAACATCAACTTGAAGAAATAGCAATAAGTGAATGCTGTTGAGGACTAGAAATCACAGTCTACCTAGGCAAATGAAAGTCATCAAGTGTTTTTTGAAGATTTTGTAATAGATCATCACAATGAAGAATAACTATTTAAAAAAAATGCATTGTGAGGTAATTGATCATTTGAAGAAAATCAACTTGAGGAAATTTCACATTGGGTGGTGGCGTTACCCACCATATAAGAATGTTGATTACGGACGCCGCGTACAATTGTCGTAGGGCCCTGAGAATCAATTTCTTCGTTAATTTCTTCACATTCAGAGTGACTTTCTTCATTAGTTGAAGAAAATCGTTTCATCATGTGTTGCACATCTAAGTCATCAACTTTGCATAAGTGTTAGGATGTGTGCATGTTTTTACAAAACATTTGAAGACTCTAAGATATTTAGCTCACACCGCAACTTGCAAAACCTTTTCTCATCCAAGGGCTTAGTGAAGATATCAGCCAGTTGATCATCAGTCTTCACATGGTCGATGAGGATATTGCCCTTGAGGACATGGTCCTGAAGAAAATGATGACGAATCTGGATGTGCTTGGTCTTCGAGTGCTGCACTGGGTTGTAGGAAATCTTGATAGCACTCTCATTGTCACAGTAGAGAGGCACATTCTTCATGTTGATGCCGTAGTCCTTGAGGGTTTGCTTCATCCATAGCAATTGAGCACAGCAAGAACCAGCAGCAATGTACTCAGCTTCGGGAGTGGAGAGTGATACGCAGTTCTGCTTCTTTGAGGACCAGCAAACTAGTGATCTTCCGAGGAAATGACATGTGCCAGACGTTGACTTGCGATCCACACGGTCACCAGCATAGTCTGAATCAGAATACCCTACCAGATGAAGATTGGAGCCCTTGGGATACCATAATCCTAGTGTTGGTGTGTGAGCTAAGTATCGAAGAATATGTTTCACAGCCTTATGGTGTGATTCCTTCGGTTTTGCTTGAAAACGTGCACACATGCAAACACTAAGCATTATATCTGGCCTAGATGCACATAGATACAATAAAGAGCCAATCATAGAACGGTATACCTGCTGATCGAAATCTTTACCATTTTCATCAGTGCCGAGGTGACCGTTGGTAGGCATTGGAGTCTTGGCACCTTTGCATTCGTGCATGTCGAATTTCCTCAGAACATCCTTGAGGTATTTCTCCTGTGATATGAAGATTCCATTGCTTTGTTGACGAATTTGAAGACCTAAGAAGAATTTCAGCTCCCCCATCATGGACATCTGATATTCTTCACTCATCATATAGGCAAATTCATCACTGTATCTTTTGTCAGTACAACCAAATTTGATGTCATCAACATATATTTGACATACAACAGCTCATTATCATTAGATTTTGTGAAAAGAGTTGGATCGAGTGAACCAGGTTTGAAGCCTTTCTTCATGAGGAATTCCTTCAATGTATCATACCATGCCCGAGGGGCTTGCTTGAGGCCATACAGAGCCTTTTTGAGTCTGAAGACTTTGTCTGGATTCTTTGGATCCTCAAAACCTGGGGGCTGAGTAACATATACTTCTTCCTCAAGCTTACCATTGAGGAATGCACCTTTCACATCCATTTGATATAAGATGATGTTATGATGATTATCATAAGCAAGTAGAATTCGAATAGCTTCAATTCTAGCAACAGGTGCAAAAGTTTCATCGAAATCTATTCCTTCAACCTGGGTGTAGCCTTGGGCTACAAGTCGTGCCTTGTTCCTCACCACTTGACCGTCCTCATCTTGCTTGTTTCGGAAGATCCACTTGGTGCCGATGATGTTGTGCTTGCGAGGATCTGGTCATTTGACGAGCTCCCATACGTCATTCAGCTTGAATTGAAGAAGTTCGTCTTGCATGGCTTTGATCCACTCCGGTTCCAGAAAAGCCTCAGCTACTTTTGAGGGTTCTGTGATGGATACAAAGGAAAAATGCCCACAAAAGTTAACTAAGTGTGAAGCTTTTGAGCGAGTGAGAGGACCTGGCGTGTTGATGTCGTTGAGGATTTTGTCAAGTTCTACTTCATTTGCAATCCTCGGATGAGCTGGTTGAGGATTTTGTCTGGGCTGAGGAAGTTGTGCTGTTGCAATTTCCTCAGGAGCATCTTCTTGGTTTTCATCAGCGACGGGGATCGTTTCTTCACCAATTTCCTCAGTGGGGACAATGTCTTCAGTAGGCTTAAGCTTTATTGCTTCCTCAGGAGACAGCTTATCTGGATCAGAAGGCAATTGCTCTCTTTGCGAGCCATTAGTTTCATCGAACCGCACATCTACAGTCTCAACAACTTTGTTGTGGTAGTTGTTGAAGACTCTATAGGTGTGTGAGTCCTTTCCATAACCGAGCATAAAACCTTCATGTGCCTTAGGTGCAAATTTTGAGCTATGATGAGGATCTCTAGTCCAGCATTTTGCACCGAAGACTTTGAAATAACTTACATTGGGTTTCTTGTCAGTGAGGAGTTCATATGAGGTTTTCTTGAGGAATTTGTGAAGATATACCCTGTTGATGATATGACATGCAGTGTTGATTGCTTCAGGCCAGAAGCGACGAGGAGCCTGATATTCTTCAAGCATAGTTCTTGCCATTTCAACCAGAGTCCTGTTCTTTCTTTCGACGACACCATTCTGCTGAGGAGTATAAGGAGCAGACAATTCATGAGTAATACCAAGTTCATCAAGATAATCATCAAGACCAGTGTTTTTGAACTCGGTTCCATTATCACTCCTGATATGTTTGATCTTGATGCCGAAGTTCGTCGAGGCCCTTGAAGAAAATCGTTTGAAGATTTCCTCCACTTCAGTTTTATACACTATAATATGCACCCAAGTGTATCTGGAATAATCATCAACTATGACAAAGCCATATAAAGATGCTGCATTGGTTAGTGTGGCATGGTGAGTAGGTCCAAATAAATCCATATGAAGCAATTCGAATGGCCGTGTAGTAGTCATGATGGTTTTAGAAGGATGCTTGGATCTGGTCATTTTCCTAGATTCACAAGCACCGCACAGATGGTCCTTGAGGAATTTGACTGATTCGATGCCGATGACATGCTTCTTCTTTGCAAGCGTGTGCAAATTCCTCATGCCTGCATGACCTAGTCCTCGGTGCTAGTAAGCAAGTGGCTGGTTGAGGACCTGTAGAGAAGTCAACAATGTACAAATCCCCTCTTCTTACACCTTCGAAGACTTTGGATCTGTCAGATTCCATGATGACTACACATCTATATCTACCAAAGATAACAACCATATCAAGATCACAAAGCATCGAGACTGACATGAGGTTAAAGCCAAGGGATTCAACAAGCATTACTTTGTCCATATGCCTATCCTTGGAAATAGCTACTTTGCCAAGTCCCAATACCTTGGTTTTACCTTTGTCAGCATATGTGATTTGCTTCAGAGGTGATGGAGTTAGTGGCATATTCATCAGTAGGCTTTTATCACCAGTCATGTGATGTGTGCAG
Organism: Hordeum vulgare subsp. vulgare; assembly: GCF_904849725.1. Taxonomy (NCBI): domain Eukaryota; kingdom Viridiplantae; phylum Streptophyta; class Magnoliopsida; order Poales; family Poaceae; genus Hordeum; species Hordeum vulgare. The sequence goes on along the minus strand of NC_058520.1, from coordinate 290,860,359 downwards.
CCACTATCGAGAACCCACTCAGTATTTTTGGGTTTGTCATCCTGCAGATGAATTAGTACAGCTTACCATCTCATATGCTTCAGATTTGAAGAATATGATACTAATTTCATCAGTTCAGTGATTTCATCATAACAGAAATGTAAGGACGTGTGAAATATTTCAGTGATTTCATCAATCATTAGCTTGCGTCCTGTCAAGCATTTCCTCAGGTCTCCAGCAAATTCTTCAGATGATGATTTTCATCTGGAGACCCGTCCTACAGAAGTGATTAGTTTGATTTCTTCACCACCCACATCTAAAGGGGTGGCAAGGCGTTCATCATCCTGCGAGCACCAGATGAGAAAGGTGGCATTGAAGCTAATGCACTTCTCTTAACAGTAGGGGGGTTAAAGTACTCATATGAGTATGAAGAGAACTGGTTTGAGGATTTATGAACATAATGATTTGAGGAGTAGCACTCATAATCATATTCCTTGTAGTTTCCCTGCATGTTAGACGCATAAGCACGGGTACGAGCATAGTTTTGACCAGTTGAGGATTTTGATCCTCTTGAAGACTTTGGTCCTCCTGAGGAATTGGATCTGGGGTTCAAATTCTTCAGAGGTGGTGTCATGAGGACATTCACTTGAAGATTTTCAAGACAACTTTTCGGAACCCAGATTTTCCTCAGAGGAGGGCCATTCCTGCAGTTAGTTCCAACATATCGAGCAAATACTTCACCAGATTGATTTTTGAACAGTTTATAGTTGGAATCGAATGACTCATCCGAGGAATAGGATAATTCACATGAAAAGCCAGTTAGATTAGATGGATCAAAAGGAGGCCCGGTAGCAGCAACCCATGAGGTTTTGGGATACTGCTCAGGTTTCCAATAAGATCCATCAGCATTCAATTTCCTCTCAAAGGCAATTCCTTCTTTCCTCGGGTTCGTGTTCAAGATCTGCTTTTTGAGCACATCACAAAGGGTTTGGTGTCCTTTGAGGCTTTTGTACATGCCTGTCACGTACAATTCCTTCAACCCTGCATTTTCATCAATAACATTTGTGTTTTCCTCAAGTGAGGAAATAGACACAGCAGGTGGAGTTGAAGAATTTGTAGCATTTGATGTTTCTGGTGAGGAATTAGCAGTTTCACGTTCAATGCATTTAAGACATGGAGGAATAAATTCAACTTGACTAGCGCTAATGTGTTGAGCTAGTAATGAATCATTTTCCTTACGAAGATCATCATGAGACATCCTCAGCTTCTCAAGATCAAGCTTTCTTTGATGGAATTCGTAGGAAAGCTTCTCATGATCAGTGAGGAGTGTATCATGACTATCCTGATGATTATCAAATCTAGACTGAAGATTTTTCATGTCATCAGCGAGGATTTGATTAAGATTCATTTCATCATTCAACAGATCATCACTTTTGTCGAGCAGTTTTTGAAGCTTTTCCAGAGCAGTTTGTTGTTTAGTGGCAATGATGGCAAGTTTACTGTAACTGGGTTTTTTTGTAATCATCATGTTCACAGTCACTTGAATCATAGGAGGAGGCATTATTTGATACCTTTGAACCTTTTGCCATGAAGCAATAGGTTGGAGCGAAGTCATCAGCATAGTCATCAGTATGGATGGTGCACTCATTTTCTTCAAGATTGAAGATTGACTTGCTGACGAAATTGGTTGCTAGTGCAAGACTAGACTGTCCGGATTCTGAGTCTTCTCCAGAGCCTTCTTCTTCATCACATTCCTCTGATTCTGCCTCGGAATCTATTTCCTTGCCAATAAGTGCCCGAGCCTTTCTGAAGCTAGTCTTCTAGTGTGAGGAGGACTTTGAAGATGAGGATTTTGACGATTTCTTCTTCTTCTTTGAGTCATGAGAACTGTCATCCTTGTATTTATTCTTCTTTGATTCCTTTCCCAGCGGGGACAATCAACAATGTAATGACCTGATTTCTTGCAATTGTGACAGGTCCGTTTCTTGTAGTCCTCAGATGCAGATTCTGATTTCCTCATGTCTCTTCTTGATGATTTACCGAACTGGCCTCGTCGTGTAAATCTTTGGAATTTCCTCACAAGCATTGGAAGTTCCTGACCAAATTGTTCAGGGTCACAACTGCTGTCATCTGTGTCTTCTTCTTCAGATGAGGAAATTGCTCTTGCCTTCAGTGCACGTGGTCTGGAATAGCTTTGTCCATATAGATCTCTCTTTTCTTCTAGCTGGAATTCATGAGTATTCAGCCTTTCAAGGATATCAGCTGGATCTAGCATCTTGTAGTCTGGTCTTTCTTGAATCATCAGAACTAGAGTGTCAAATGAAGAATCTAAGGATCTCAGCAGTTTCTTCACAACTTCGTGATCAGTGATGTCTCGAGCTCCCAGTGCTTGTAGTTCATTTGATATGTCAGTGAGGCGATCAAAGGTGTCTTGGTAGCTTTCATTGTCATGTCTCTTGAAGCGATTGAAGAGATTGCGAAGAATATCAACACGAGAGTCACGTTGGGTTGATACTCCTTCATTTACCTTGCACAGTATCTCCCAGATCAGTGTTGCAGAGCCCAAGGCACTTACTCTTCCAAACTGGCCAGGGCTCAGATGACCACAGATGATGTTCTTCGCTTGAGAATCGAGTTGCTTGAATTTCTTCACATCAGCCGCAGTGACACTGGCAGAGATGATGGGGACTCCATTTTCCACAATATACCAGAGATCATTATCAATAGCTTGTAAATGCATTTGCATTTTGTTCTTCCAGAAGGGAAAGTTCTTTCATTCGTAGGTAGGACATGATGCAGTCACTTTAAACATGCCTGAAGTCGACATAACTAAAACTCCAGGTGGTTAAACCAAAATCACACAGAACAAGGGAGTACCTTGCTCTGATACCAATTGAAAGTGCGTTATATCGACTAGAGGGGGGGTGAATAGGAGATTTTTAGAATTTCATCACTGAGGAAATTCCTTTTGAGGAAATTCCTCACTGATGACTAACTTATAGTGGAAATAGTTAAGGACCAGTCCTGCAAACGTTCACAACAACAGTATTATAGAGTGAAGATTGTGAAAACGGATTGCACAATAAGTAGGCACGCAGAATACAGATGATGATTAACTCAAGTGAAGAATTTGGGGTTGAGGAAATTCAGAGAAAGTCTTCAGCAAATTCTTCAAACAGTCAAAGTGAAGGTCATCAACACATAATACAGAGAATGTAAAGAGTTGAGGAATTAGAACCCGATTCTTGGTGAAGACTGTTGTTGATGACCCAGTTCCAACAGCTGTGGCAGTTGTACATCTGGTTTGGAGTGGCTTGGTATTAAAACCAAAGGACACCCAGTCCCGGGACACACAGTCCCTACCGTATTCTCCTTGAGCTAAGGGCACACAGTCCTCGCCCAACACTCGTGGTAAGTCTTCAGGGCAGACTTCCAAACCCTCACAAACTCGGTCACCCGGCGATCCACAATTGACTGCTGGATTGCTCTAGACCATGACGCCTAACCGTCTGGAGGATGCACAGTCCTCAAAGGTAAAAGGCTTCAGTCCCCCATGGGAACAACTTCTTCAGTGATGCTCAATCACTAGGTTTGGTTTGTGGTTTCGGTGGGTAGTGTATTTCCTCACTGATGATTTACTCTCGAAAGCTCTGAGGAATTGGGTTGCTCTTATGACAAGTGTCAGTTTCTAACGGAGCAGCCAACCAGCTAGTGGTTGTGGGGGCGGCTATTTATAGCCTGGGAGCATCCCGACATGATTTGACACTAATGCCCTTAAATAATATGACCGTTGGAGTGGATAAGACCAGTGACTTGGCGTGGCTATCGAAACGGTCGGGACCCTCAACTGTGAGAGTCCTCATGTCACTCATATTCCTCACTTGAGGCTTTTGGTAGGATTTGGGTTGGGTTGAGCATCATGAGGAAATTCATTCCATAGCGTTACTTTGACCCCCATTAACAGTACGGTGTTCCTATTCATCAAATGCGAAGAAAGTAAAACAGAAAACGTAAATCTTCACGCTTCAATTTCCTCAAAATGATTTTCTTCAGGAACCACCGATCTTCTCAATATCAATATCTTCATGAGGAATATCAATTTCATCGCAGATTCCTCGTGATTCATTTCTTCAGCTTCAGACCAATTTCTTCAACCGAAGACATATATTTTAGGGGTCGATATTCTTCAAATATTTTAAACTCCTCAATGACTTATAGATCCTGTGTACACTTATAAACACATTAGATACTTAACCTATAAGTCTTCAAACCACCAAAATCACTAAGGGGCACTAGATGCACTTACAGACGTAAACGAAGCAGTTTGCGCCAGATACTTCACGATGATGCTCGAAGGGACAACGCATACTTGGTTAAAAAACTTACCCCCCAACTCCATCCAGACCTGGGCTGAATTGAAAGAGCGCTTCCTAAAAAACTTCCGAGGAACCTGCAAACGTCCAATGACGATTGTCGATCCGCAGCACTGCGTTCAGCGCCCCGATGAGTCGGCCCACCATTGGTCACGGTGGGTCGCGGAAATTATTCATTCATCAGACGGTATTACGGCGGCTCAGGTTGTGTTGATCCTTGAGCAGAATTGCCACTACGAACCCCTGGTGCAGAAGTTGGGGCGACTCAAGCGAAAGGTCCAAGATATGGGGGAGCTAATGGATACTCTCACTAGATACGCTGAAGCGGACGACACCAAAGATCCTGGTGAGGACGGTAAGGCTAACTCGCCAAAGAAGGGCGAGTCATCCAAAAATCATACCCGGTTCCAGGGATGTAACCGCCACAATCAGGGAGCCAATGGCAAGAGAAGGCAGTAGGAGGAATCTTCGGATTTAGTCGCCAATACCAACACCAACAATGGCAACCAACGCGAGAAGAAAAACAGGGGATACAGTGATAAAAAGCCGCGTAACTATGAAGAGCTACTCAAGGGCCCTTGCCCGCACCATGCCATGGCAGACGGACCGGCGACTCATTCCTGGGAGAACTGTTTCGTGATGCAGGAGTTTCGGGCGGAGGCGATCAAAAAAGGGCAAAATGGTGACCCGGACCAACGACAGGAGCAGTTTGCTGCACCCAACCAACGTCAGAATCCCTTTGGCGGTTTTCTCGGGCCGGGGGCTCAGGGGAATCGCAGCCGAGTAGCAGCCAGTATCCGGTGCATCACCAACGGCGGTATAACCCGCCCGGAGTTTTTCAGCAACCACCCCCACAGGGGCTTCGTAGGGTCAGGATGACAACGACGGTTTTCGCAACAACCCGAAACAATTAAGCAATGGGCAGTACCACGTTTTCACCACCAATGCTTGCAGGCGTGACAAAAAGGTGAGTCACCGGGCGTACAGTGTGTCTGAGCCGGCACTCCCCAGGTACCTCCACTGGTCCAAGCAGACCATATCATGGAGTAGGGAGGATCATCCGCCAAGAGTTGACAATCCTAGCGACTTAGCATTGGTCATAGCTCCCCAAGTTGGGGGGTATACCCTGTCGAAAGTACTAATGGATGGTGGCAGCAGCATCAATATTTTGTATTTTGACACCTTCCAAAGGATGAACCTATTGGAAAAGGATTTGATGCCTTCAACCACGGTATTCCACGGAATCGTCCCACGCAAGTCGGCGTACCTCATAGGACGAGTCAGGCTCACAATTGCATTTGGGACAACATACAACTACAGGAGTGAGTCGCTGATGTTTGAGGTGGTCAAATTGAAAAGCCCCTATCATGCGTTCTTTGGGCGGCGGGCTTACGCCCGGTTCATGGCTCGCCCATGCTATGTTTACCTTAAACTCAAGATGCCTGGTCCTAAGGGACCCATCACGGTTGATGGTGATAGAAGGATTGCGAGAGAATGTGAAGAAGGGGACGCGACTTATGCAGAAGTCGCCTGCGGTGCAGAGGAGCTCAAACATCATCGGGCCAATGTTGATCCGGCTGACATGTCGCCCTTAAAGAAGACAACGACAGATGCTGAGCCGCCCCTCAAGTTCAAACCAACTGACGACACTAAAACGGTTGATTTTGTTCCTGGCGACTCATCCAAGCAGTTCACCATCGGGACGGGTCTGGATCCCAAATAGGAAAGCGCGCTCATCGAATTCATCCATGAGAATCGGGACATCTTCACATGGAAACCTTCTGACATGCCGGGTGTGCCGAGAGAATTCGCTGAGCACCATCTTAATGTTGACCCAAAGGTAAAACCTATTCAGCAGTATCTTCACAAGTTTAACGAGGAACGGCGCAAGGCAATCGGGGAAGAGGTTGCCCGTCTCTTAGCCGCCGGATTCATCGTAGAAGTTTTTCACCCTAAATGGTTGGCTAACCCGGTCTTGGTACTAAAAAAGAATGGTACTTTTCGTATGTGTATTGATTACACGGACCTCAACAGAGCTTGTCCAAAAGATCCTTTCGCACTTCCCCGCATCGACCAGATTATTGACTCGGTGGCGGGATGCGAACGTTTGTGCTTTTTGGACGCCTATTCTGGATATCACCAAATCAAGATGGCCGTGGAGGATCAAGAGAAAACAGATTATATAACCCCCATTGGGGCTTTTTTCTATGTGTCCATGCCGTTTGGACTCAAGAGTGCAGGGGCGACTTATCAGCGTTGCATCCAGAATTGCCTCCGCAGCCAAATCGGACGCAACGTCCACGCCTATGTCGATGACATTGTGATTAAAACCCGCCAGGGGGAGACGCTACTGGAGGATCTCAAGGAAACTTTCGATAATCTGCGGGTATATCAGATGAAGCTGAATCCCACCAAGTGTGTTTTTGGTGTTCCTGCAGGGAAATTGTTGGGCTTCTTGGTGTCTGAGCGTGGCATTGAAGCTAACCCGGACAAAATCAAAGCAGTTACATCCCTTGGAAAACCGGCAAATGTTAACCAAGTCCAACGAATGGCGGGTCGCATTGCGGATTTAAGCCGCTTCATAAGCCGCCTGGGAGAAAAGGCGATTCCCCTTTATCAATTACTAAAGAAATCTGACCATTTTGTTTGGACAGATGAAGCAGATGAAGCTTTCGAAGACTTGAAACGACAACTGGTCAACCCACCGGTCTTGGCCGCCCCGGCTGAGAAAGAACCCATGCTTTTTTATATTGCGGCAAACTCTAAAGCCGTAAGTGTGGCGGTGGTCGTTGAAAGGAGGGAGGAAGGAAAGGAATACCCAGTGCAGCGCCCGGTGTATTTTGTCAGCGAAGTGCTAAATCTTTCCAAGCAACGGTACCCACATTGGCAGAAGTTAGTGTATGGGGTGTTTATGGTGAGTCGGAAGCTTAAGCATTATTTTCAAGAACATCCCATCATGGTGGTTAGTTCCGCCCCTCTCGGGGACATCATCCATAATCGGGAGGCAACAGGGCGGATTGCCAAGTGGGCGATTGAACTTAGGCCGCATCACGTACGATACACCCCTCGCACAACCATCAAATCTCAAGCCTTAGTTGATTTCGTCAATGACTGAACGGAGTTGCAGGCCCCGGAAGACAGGCCTGATCTTACATACTGGACTATTTATTTTGATGGATCCAGACAGCTGGAAGGCTCGGGGGCTGGTGTGGTACTGGTGTCCCCTCAAGGAGATAAATTCTATTATGTCCTCCGACTCATGTTTCCGTGCACGAACAATGCTGCGGAATATGAAGCTTTGCTTCACGGTTTGCGACTCGCCAAGGAGATGATCCTTACGCGGGTCAGATGTTTTGGCGACTCCGATCTGGTGGCGCAGCAAGTTTCAGGCACTTTGGATTATCGAGACCCTGTGATGGCGGCTTACAGAAGAGCTGTGTCCGATGTGGCGGGTCATTTCCATGGCTATCAGATAGATCACATTGATCGGCGCCTTAATGTGGTAGGTGACGCCCTTTCACGTCTTGGTTCCCAGCGAAAGCCGGTTCCCCCCAATGGTTTTCTGGATATTTTGCATAATCCCTCCGTGAGTTTGCCATCGGAGGAAGAGTTGGCGATACCAGATCCTGAGTCTCAATCCGTGGCGGCTCTCCACGTCACGCTGGATTGGGTTCTTCCCTATCTGGCCTATCTCGCCCGGGGCGAGTTACCAACAGACGAAGTTTCGGCCCGCCAAATTGTTCGACGGAGGAAATCCATGGTGATCATCAATGGCGAATTATATAAGCGGAGTGCCTCTGGGGTTTTTCAACGATGTGTTTCCTCCGAAGAAGGATGTATAATCCTAAATGACATTCATTCCGGAGATTGTGGGCATCACGCCGGGTCACGCTCTTTGGTTTCAAAGGCATTACGTCATGGTTTCTTTTGGTTGACGGCTCATGCAGATGCAGAAGAGATAGTTCGTCGATGCGAGGGATGCGAGCGTTATGGACGACAGGCTCATGTGCCGGCTCAAGAACTAAGAATGATTCCCATCACTTGGCCTTTCGCGGTCTGGGGGTTAGACGTGGTTGGCCCTTTTAAAATGTCATCCAACAAGAAAACCCATTTGCTTGTGGCGGTTGATAGGTTCACCAAGTGGGTTGAGGCAGAACCTATTGGAACTTGTGATGCGGAGACGACAGTCAAATTCTTACAAAACCTGATCTTCCGGTTTGGATATCCACACAATATCATTACTGATAATGGCACTAACCTGTCTCAAGGGGCGATGCAGGAGTTTTGCCGTCGAGAGCATATCCGGCTTGATGTTTCTGCGGTCGCTCACCCGCAATCTAATGGGCAGGCGGAACGAGTGAAGCAGGAAGTTTTACAGGGAATCAAGCCCCGACTCATGGTTCCCTTGGAAAAAACCCCGGGATGTTGGGTTGAAGAGTTGCCTTCAGTGCTATGGAGCATCCGGACCACCCCGAACCGGTCCACGGGTTTTACCCCTTTCTTTCTGGTCTATGGAACAGAAGCTGTTCTTCCCACTGACATAAGGCATGACTCGCCTAGAGTCGCCGCTTATGTGGAGCAGGACAACGAACTGGCGCGTCAAGACTCTTTGGACGCCTTAGAGGAGGCACGTGACTTGGCTGCGGCCCGTTCGGCCATCTATCAGCAGGATCTACGGCGTTATCACAACCGCCGGGTCAAGAGCCGAACCTTTCAGGAAGGCGACTTAGTGCTTCGGCTGATACAGGATCGTGCTGGCATGCATAAGTTGTCACCACCATGGGAAGGACCGTTCGTCGTCTGCAAAAGTCTTCGCAACGGCTCTTACTATCTGGTGGATCTCCGGCCTAACCGGCCAACCACGGAGGCTGAGTCGACTCGCCCCTGCAATATTGCCCACTTGCGGCCTTACTACACTTGACCTTTTAAGCTCTGCATTTTGTAAGTTTTTCAGTTCTTATTATAAAGCAATAAAATTAAAACGCCTCCTGACTTGGGGGCTTCCTCTCATTGAGATCAATTTTATTATCCATGTTGGCCTACAAAATCATTATTTTGGGTGGCGCTTGAGTTTTTTGACTCGCTCTATCCCGTCGCGACCTTATGAGCCGACGAAACTGCTATTTTGGGTGGCGCTTGAGATTTTTGACTCGCCCTATCCTGCCGTGACCTTATGAGCCGACGAAACTGCTATTTTGGGTGGTGCTTGAGCTTTTTGACTCGCCCTATTCTGTCGCGACCTTATGAGCCGACGAAACTGCTATTTTGGGTGGCGCTTGAGCTTTTTGACTCGCCCTATCCTGTCGCGACCTTATGAGCCGACGAAACTTCTATTTTGGGTGGCGCTTGAGCTTTTTGACTCGCCCTATCCTATCGCGACCTTATGAGCCGACGAAACTGCTATTTTGGGTGGCGCTTGAGCTTTTTGACTTGCCCTATTATGTCGCGACCTTATGAGCCGTCAAAACTGCTATTTTGGGTGGCGCTTGAGCTTTTTGACTCGCCCTATCCTGTCGCGACCTTATGAGCCTACGAAACTGCTATTTTGGGTGGTGCTTGAGATTTTTTGACTCGCCCTATCCTGTCGCGACCTTATGAGCCGACGAAATTGCTATTTTTTACCTTCCTCGCACTGCCGCAAGGTTTTTCAGACTTTTTTTTCTGATTCGTCTCAAAATATTTTGGGGCGATTGATATTTATTATCACTCATTATTCATTGAGATGGTGTCATATATGTTTTTCAAGCATAGAACAGGTTGATGATCAAAGTCACTCTATCCATGGCGGATTAAGCATCATAAAAGAAAGCCTCAAACGGCGGATCAAGCATTTCAAAACGCCTTAAGGGCAACATAAGGATTTTTTAAAGATGTCACAAAAGCAGTGTCGATTCCTAAAGGAGACGTATTACATGGCTCTCATGGCCAATTCAATGAAATTTTATTCTGCTGATGCCCTTGGAACAGCCTGCTGCGAGCTTTGGCCAACCTCAATCTGCAAGTCGCCCAGTACCCAATTACACTTGGATAGAGTGGCAAATTTATCTTTATCGCTCAGGATTGATGAGAGATCCGCGTCCAAGTTAAAAGGATTCTTGGGTCACCGCGGAGTTAAGCTAGTCGTCACAAAGGTTGGCGGGTTGACCTTCTTGTTCTTATTGTCATAGGCGGCCTGGTATTTTGATAAGTCCAGGCTTGCAGCAAGCTGAGTCGCCGCCAGACGGGAGTCCTTGACAACACGCTGGTAGTCCTCTTCGGCGAATTCTGACCCGTCATCCTTGAGTTGAGGAAAGCCCGCCGCTACTTCTTCTGGGTTTATCTCTGGAGCATATGCTAAGCATTGACTCAGTGTAGTCAGCACTCCTTTCCGGGCGGCTGACCGAGTTAAGTCGCCAATCTGGGGAGGAAGCGTGGATAAGCAGCCAAGCATTTTCTTTATTGATGTTATAGGCTCCTTGACGCCCATCACCTCTTTCACAGTGAGTACACTGCCGATATATAGCTGCTCCGTCAGCGTGTAAATCGCCTTCAGCATCAGGACGCAATCATCTCGAAGGTTGGCGGCTCTCGGACTTGTATAAGGGATAATGATAATCAACGACTCAGATAAAAATTATTTGTTTACAAAGGTCAAGAATTAGCTTTTTACCAAAGACGGCTTGCGCCATATTTGAGATATGACGTTTTAAGCCGGACAACTCTTGTTGTACAGTATCCAACTTGGCTTCAGCTTTTTCTGCTCGCTTTGTTAACACATCTTGGTCAGCTTGAGCCCTTTTTAAGTTCGCTTTTAGCTTTTCCATCTCAGCTAAGACCAGTTGATACTTTTCCTCCGATTTGGCCCGGGCATCCTGCTGATCAGATAAGCTTTTCTTCAAGTCGCCAAATGCAGATTCAGTCTGTATTAGAGATTCCTGTTGAAGCATATGGTTAAGGGGCAAGTCTCAGAACTATTGCAAGCAACATCCCTGACACTTGGGGGCTAATGTAAAAAAATTTCAGACAAAAATTATACAGCGTCAAGACCCGGTTCATCCTTTTTCTGATGACCCGGCCCTTGGGGGTTACTGGTCGAAATTTTGTAAAGTCATCAAGACCTGGTTCATCTTTTTACTGATGACCCGGCCCTTGGGGGTTACTGGTCGAAATTTTGAAGTCATCAAGACCTGGCTCATCTTTTTACTGATGACCCGGCCCTTGGGGGTTACTGGTCGAAATTTTTGAAGTCATCAAGACCCACCTCATCTTTTTACTGATGACCCGGCCCTTGGGGGTTACTGGTCGAATTTTTTGAAGTCATCAAGACCCGGCTCATCTTTCTACTGATGACCCGGCCCTTGGGGGTTAATGGAGAGAATATAATATACAGCATAACATACCTCATGTCTGTTTTTCAGCATCCGAAGCAGGCTTTTCTCCATCTCATAACTCGCCTCCAGGCGACTTGCAAAACCAGAGCAAAGTTCTTTGAATTCCAGATGTTCATATTGAGAGAGCTTAGCCTTGGAGAGTTCATACTCAGGAACAGTTTGAGCTAATGATGATACATGCTTCGATAAAACCGCTGTGGCCGGTTTAGAGAAGCTAGTACCAGTGATAATTACAGCGTCTGGGTCTTTTGCTGTTGTCAATGGACTTGGCGGCTTAGGTGCATCCATTGTTTCCTTGGGAGATCTAGAGAGATCCACTTGATCCTCAGGTTTGTCTTGGTCCGGGTTGTCTTGGATCGGCGCCGGCTCTTTGATAGGCTCCGAGATTATGATGGGAGTTGACCGGCCAGTTTACCTTTTCTTCGCATGTGCCCTGAAAGAGGAAGGGGGTGCAGTTAAAAGATTAAAAATTTATCACCATCATATTGAAAGTAAAAATTATCAAAAGACTTACCCAGGGACACAGATCATTGGTGGAAGTGCCGACATTACTGAGTCGCCAGAAGTAGGAGGAGAACACTGCAAGAACTGTACATCGAAGATATAAGCGGGTTACAAATGCGATCCAAAAATACATGAAGAAGTGTTGTTAAAGGATACCTCATTTAGCCTTTTCTTGTTCCTTGTTGGTAAAACGGACACCAGATCGCCGGAGTGACTTCGGGTTTTCTGATTTGAAGTGTGTTGTGCTTTCTTCAGAAGAAAATTTGGGTCCAAACAAGCATTTGGGTGTGAGAAGAGAACTTTCCAACAAATTCGTGTGGCCGGCTTAGGTGGAGAAGGAGATGAATCGGAGGAAACAGAAATTACCTCTACGGAATCCTCCTGGCTTTCATTGTCTTCATTCTATTCAAGAGATGCAGAGGTATAAATACAAAGTTATCAGTAATGGATGGTGAGTTAAGAGAAGACAGGTTTTTACCTCTGAAGGTGCGTCGCCGACTTGGGATTCATCGGCCTCGGATGGTTCGGTCACAACAGCTTTGCCCTTGCCCTTGGATTTCTTCTTTGGAGGCGGTCTAGCTTGCTTCATGGCTGACTTTTTGGGCCACTTGGACCAAAATTTATCACCTTTCTGAAATGGCATGTTTTATAAGGAGCCATAGTTCGAATGAGACATAAGAAGTAAAAGACAAAAGGCAGGTTAAAGTTGCTTACCTTGGGTGCCGGATTAATCTTGTAGAAGGGTTTGAGACCTATTTGGCCGCATTTTCCCGCAGGCTCGCCGGTCAGCTTCTTGATGATGGTGACAATATCACTTTCTGTTAGAGCCGTGTGGAAATAGCATTGAGGATGATCTAGAGTACCGTCAAATTCACACATTAACCCGTCCCGACGACTTAAAGGGAGGATGCGCCATTCGACCCAGCAGCGGATCAAGTCAACCCCAGTAAGGCCGTTGTTTGTCAAAGATCTTAACTCGGACAATACTAGGATAAAATCTGATTCCTCCTCTTCGATGAGCTTGTCCGGGAGCTTGAAATTCGTTGGAAGGCGATCTTCCCTATAACCCAGAAGCTTGTTTTCACCTACAGGCGAGGTCTCTTGACAATAGAACCAAGACTTGCCCCAGCCTTTGGGGTGGCTTGGCATGGCGAGTGACGGAAATGGGCTATCCCTGCGGCGCTGAACATTTACACCACCGAGCTCCAGGCTGGGACCATTGTGAAATTCTGTTTGGCGATTTAAGTGGAAGAAATACCAGAATAAGGGAACTGAGGGTTCCATCCGCAGGTAAGCCTCACAAAACACCTGGAACTGGCATAGGTTGCTTATCGAATTGGGCCCTAGATCTTGGAGGCGGACATTCATGAAAGCCATGGCATCTCTAAGGAACTTCGATCCAGGCGGCTTAAAACCCCGCTCAAGGTGTTCAATGAAAACAACTATTTCCCCTTCTTTGGGATTGGGGATTTCTTCTCCGAACCCGGTGCGCCAACCGATAACATCCTGAGGGTCCAAATTCCCTGTTTTCACATAATCTTCTAGTATTGCATCATTAACCTTGGTAGGGGGCCAGTCACTTTTGAAGACGGCACCCATGCTACAAAGGGATAAAGTACGGGTGAATTGACACGCCAAAACAGCTATTGTAAGAGGTGAAGCGATTTCATTTGACTCGCCATGTAATTTGTTCGCTGGCTGAGGACTTTTTTTAATCCACCAATGAAAGCCCGGGTCAGATTGTTAGGGTGACTTACGAAACTTTGGCTACTTAAGGGGGCGGTGTTTCAAGGCGTCGGAGGAATTTATCCAAAAATGGCGACGTATGAAGACTACAAACAGTTTTCACATAACAAGCCGTAGATTATGGATCTACTGGACTGATGGAAATAAACACGGAGAATGACCGGATATGGTAACCCACGACTAAGATGGGATAATAATGTTGATTTGGTGAAGTATTACTCTAAGTACGCCAATCGAGAGCGGACAAATAAAGGTATTAAAGACGTTGGTTTTCTCGTCATCGTCGCCATCAACTAATCAGGAACAAGTAACAACTATTCAGGAAAGCGCCAAGAACATGTCAGTGATGAACTTCAAAAGAGAATGGGGATCTGTTCTTGAATAAACGAAAACCTAACCTGGTGGATTCGGCTGGAGATGGTCGACGGCGATGAAGGCTTCCGGATGGGCGCGAAAACCTCGGGCGGCGACGAAGTATTCGACGGCGACGAGGTGGTCGACAACGACGAGACGGTCGATGACGGCGAACTGCTCAGCCGCGGCAAAGTTCTTGGCGGCAACAAGGTCCTCGGACAGCACTAATAGTTTTCGGACGACGGCGAGAACCACGGTTGGCGGCGGAGCTCTCGGAAGGCGATGAGGGTTTTCGCTACGGTGATGGGGAGAAAAGGCGACAAGACTGGTGGGTGGAATGCGCCCAGTCCTGTCCCCCACCTATTTAATAGGACACGCGCTGGAATCGAGACGCCACGAGCGGGAACCGCCAAAGGATAAAGATTCGCCATGATGGCGCTCCGAAAATTTTGGGATAATGATACCAAAGGATCCGTTGGGATTACGTCATTATCTTTTCCGAATTCAAGGGATAAGAAGGTACCAACGAGAAATGGTTTGGCGATTTAATTCTTTCTGCAACAGATGGCGGGTTAAGTTCAGGGCGTATGGCAGAGGATGAAAAATGAATCGCCCTTAATTGAGCAAGAATATTGGCGTGAAGAAAATTCAAGTCAATCTGGGGCCTAATGTTGGGGATATTATCTATTGATAACCCGCCCTAGTTGGGTCGGGTCACCAAATCAGGCGATTCATCTAAGCATGGTTTGGGCCTTGGCCTGGCAAGACCGAAGGTTGTATGGCGGTTTACAACTTCCGGAAGGTTTCCAAGCTTTGGAAGATGGCAACTTAGAGACCGTAAGAGTCACGGTTTGTAGAAAGGAAAGTACCCTTGTGAACCCTAGGGACTCGACCTGTATATAAAGGCGAGTCCCAGGGAAGAAGAGGGCAGGTTAGAAATCATCGAGTTCTAGGTCTGGCGAGTTACGCCCTCCTTGTAATCGAAACTCCATCAATACAACTCAAAGCAGGACGTAGGCCTTTACATCCTCACGAGGGGCCGAACCTGGGTAAATCGCCATCTCACTCCCGTTCAACCCCTTTGAGTCGCCACCAAAGTGCGATGGCTCCAATACTAAGTCCTTTCACGAGGACATCTGCCGTGACAAAACCACGACAATGCTCATGTGGGATAAATGATCAGCACATCTGAAACTTGATTTCTGGATGAATTATAGCTTTGAACTACAACAGCTAGCTAGACACCTCCCCCTGATCTCAAACTTCGCACAACTGTAGTCCTTCCATGCCTAAGACTGCTAGACATGGTTTCACCCCCATCATCTCCCGAGTTAATACCCTAATTTCCAACCTTAAGTTTGCTGCTACGAATTAAACTACAATCAAAACCTATTCAAACTAGCTCCACTTGGGTCCAATCTTCACTAGTGCTTCATGGCACGAATGCCTTGCATGTTTGACACCTTGGTCTGGCCATGGGGTGGCCCTGGACACAAAGTGGGGTGGTGACCACCTCCCTCGCGTGCAGAAATGGTGCTCCGCACCTTGGATTCTTCCTCCAGGCCATTTCCGGCTGTTGCAGCATGTCTCAGTGTGCCATTTTGCCTCCTTTGACCAGTTATCCCCCTCCCCGATGCCAGCTGGCCTCCAAACCCCCCCTGGCATGCGTGCTCTCCTGTGACCACAACATCCAAACCTCTACCGACCTCTCCCTCCCATTCCCCTTGTATATCTCCTTCCCCCGAGCCCTCTCGTGCTCACCCGCCCTCCTAGCTACCTCCAGGGCCTTCCCTTTCGAGCTCCTTAGCTCACCTTCTCAACTCATGGCCGCGAGGCCACTGCTTCGACTCGCTCGAACCCAAGCTCTCCTGGGCACCCTCCTACCTTCTTGCACCTCCCGGGGCACCACAGACCCTCCGCGGGTTATTCACTCTCCTCTCTTCCTCCTTCTGGTGGCTGGAAAGCCTTACTCCCTCGGCCGCCATCATCAGCCCCGTCGTGGACAAGCTCTCGCTCTCCTCTTTGCTTCCCCGACGAAGCTAGGGCCCCAAGCGGGTGCGGCTCGCCTCCCTGAGCGCGCCGGTGGCCAGGGACCCATCGGAGGCGGACAGTGCAATCGAGGGCAGGCGTCAGTGCGCGCTCGGCCGGGCTCCCCCGCCTTTCCCCTCTCCAGGCGGGAGGTGGGAGAAGGGCCTGCTAGGCGGGCCTCGACTGTAAGCTGCACAACGGGCGGGCCCCCTGTTTAAGTGGCCGCGCCCTGGCTGGTTGCCGCTTCCCCCGCATGGGAGGCGTATTAAGAGGATTACGCCTTCGGTCTGGCGAGCCTCCTGCATGGCTAAGGTTGATGGGCCGGCCCAGTGACTATCTTACATCCTGGGCGCCGCATAGTCAGTCGGTGAGCCAGTTTCCTCCTTTTTATTTCCTCCTTTTTATTTTTATGAGACTGTTCTAAAATCCATAAATAATTATTTATAACTCCAAATGTTATGATCCAAATTTCTATAGGTTCCTAAATTCATGATCTATCCATATATGTGCATTGCACATTTTTCCAAAAGACATTTCTGTGGGGTAAATATTCAAAGGCCCATTTCAATATTTTAAACACCACCTTACAAAAATCGTAGAGAATTCAAATCAACTCCAAATGGAGTGATTACAATTTCCATTGTCTTCTAATATTATGCTATATTTTTGAAGCATTAGTCAACAATTCTCTATCGCATATTTATATTGCATTAAATAAATAGCTCCTTTTTGCTATTTATCCAATGTTAGGAAATCCCTAGAATATTCATATCCACTCCAAATCCAGTGAAAAAACTTCCTAAATGTTTCTAAAATTATGCTTTGTTAAATGAGTGCCTCCACTCATTTTTAGCACAACGTTTTCTGTAGGCTTCCTAAAGGATCACCTATTCGTCCTTTCATCCATTCAAAAATCCCTGATGATCCAAATCTCCTATGATCCAAATCCTAGGATCCCAGAGAGGTCCAAGAAAAACAAAACTTCTACTTATATAGCACATTCGTTTCTGCTTGCTGTGTGGCTTACTGTGTTTGTTTCCGACGGTAGTTGACGGAATAGATGAAGTACTCAGAGTTGGACCGGAAGACCTCGAAGGCCCCGAGGACTTATGTGAGCACAGGCAAGCTGCCCTTTGACCATGTCTAAGAAAATATTTTTATGCATGACACATTGGTTACTCTATTCTGATGCATATAGTTAAGATTAATCGGTGCACCTCAGCATGGTGTTTCTGATAGCTCCTCTAGAGCACTTGCATTGGGCATGACCCTATCATCTATGAGGGTCACACTGATAAAATGTTGACAAGTAGACAGTAGCGCTACGCATAGGAAGAGCATGAGCATAATGATGGTAACAGAGAGTTGATATCAAAGGTCTTACGAAAACCCCGTCGGGTGCCACTAATGCCCGAGGGTGATGATGTTGAGTTGGATGGCCACTTGAGAAAGAAGTGGTGTACTGGAAAGGTTTTGCGTGAGTGGTTTCAAAAATGGGATTAGATTTATGATGTGTCGACTGTCCCAACCTTACATGTGCGACCACGATACCCATTTATGGTACCGGGCTTTGTTGATTACTTTGGTCAGTGCTAGCAAAGAGCCCGCATTACTAGTGGTGGGAGTGATGTGGTCATTCTCGTGACGGGGTCGTACCACGTAGGTCGACTATGCCGTTTTTACGTGTTCCGGGCACACCGTTGGTCCCTGTATGGATGATACGATCCGGAGTGGGTGCACGTGAGACATACATCATGTGGGCTGGGTACCAATCGAGTGGACTCTGTGTCTAGTGTCGTTAGGGGAAAGGCAATGATAGGGTGCTTACCTCGGGTATGTTATATACCGCGAGTCGTGGATGACACGGAAGTATCCCGGATCTCATAGGTACAACGTACAACCTCTGCAGAGTGTAAAACTATTCGATTAGCCGTGTCCATGGTCAAGAACAGTTGGGTAATCCTTCTTAAACTACATCCAGTTGTTTCCGCATAAACCAAGTGTGCGTGTTTATAAAGGTGGTACATGAGAGAGTGATTACTCGGTCAAGTTTGGTGACTTGACATGGAGGATGAACATGAGATGTTCAGACCTGGGGATATTTATGTTGATATCTGTTACCTATTTTGATGGTTACTGTTTACTACTTGATGCATGACTATCTAAATACTCGACCATGTTTGTGCATTAATAAAACCTGATTACCGCAAAGGCTGCATTACTCTTCATATTACACTCAATTTCATAATCCACATCATGGGCTGTTTGCGAGTACATTCAAAGTACTCATTGGCTTGCCACTGGTTATTTCATTAACCAGGTATGAGAGATCAGGATATCGTGAAGAGTAACTTGGTGATGCTCCTACGAGCTAGGACGCTTCCCAGTCAGAATGCTTGTAGGTTAAGGCCGGTGGCATGGATTCACGCTTTCGACCAATATCTCCGCTATGGGTCAAGTTTGGTGTGCTGGCCGTCAAGGCCCTCTATATGTAAGACTTGATCGTAATGGTGACTTATTGTATCAAACGGTATGTATGTGTGTAAGACTCTTGTTATTCAGTTTCTGTGTGTTCGGTGAGCATTGATCTCTCGGATCACTGAGCACGTTCATTCGACGATCTCGACTCATAAGTTGGGGTCCCCAAAGCAGCATTGTTGGGCTAGTCCGAAAATATTGCATGTGCATGCGTGGTTGTGCATCGCTGCGGTTATAATAACTTTGCTGACCGTCCCCACCGTGCGCTGTATGGCTAGGGAGGCATTGGTGGAGAGGGGTGGTCGCCCAAGCAGCATGCTTCGCAGCGAGCCGTCACGTTGGTACACGGGCAACCAGCCCCTTGGCCTTCCTCGGGGTAAGTAGCAGGGAAATGATATGGTGCATGCTCGCCTTTCAGCATTAAATATTGTCGTCCCCCTCCAGTCTTGACTACGCCTTGGGCGACGCGCGCTTCATCATTGGCCGAAGAGGGTGTGTACGGATGCGCACTCACCTCAGACCACGAGGAGATAGCCCTCCCCCTTCTCCTTGTGCTCGGCCCTATAAATAGTGGGGACCGAAGGGAGGGCGCAACTCACTCACAGTCTCTGGCTCCTCTCGACTACCCAACGCCTCCATCTTCTTCATCCTTTGTTCCTTCAGCATGCTCCGTCTACGATTGCAATGGGTCGTGGACGAGCTCAAGGTTCCAGGGGTGCAGGGAGGGGAAGCTCTGAGAGTCCGGTGTGCATTGTGGTGATGGCGGCGGGGGTCGGCTCCAGCTCTTGCAGAAGGACGGTGCCCAAATGTCGCGCAAGAGCGGCTTCGTCGAGCCGCGGTGGCCAAGGTGGCGCTCGTGGCGGATCTCCTCTCCGCAGCCCAATACAGGGATCCATGTGGGGGAAGAGGTGCACGAGTTCATCGTGGTGGTCCCCCGGTGGCAGCGGAGCTGGCTGCAACTTACCAACCCTTTGGCGAGGACCATGGAGGGCAGCAATCCCATGGCCTTTGGCTCTGGGCGGACGGTTGCTGCAACTGGCCTATGTGGGCGGCGGTCGACCTCTCCCTCAGAAGCGCCATGTTCTTGACACATGGGTGGAAGTCATTCACCCAGTCCCGGTATCTTGGCCCCAGGCATCTTCTCCACTTCTGGTTTAACTACTCCGCCACCCTCTACGTGAAGTTCTTTGGAGCGAATTGCGTCCACCTGGAGTGCAGCACTGAGAGCTCGAGCGACAGCAACATGGACTCCTACACGAGAGAAAAGACGACAACAACATCTTCGGTGTCAACCTAGAGGCTGATGACTCCGAGTAGCACGGTCAGCGTAATGTCGGTTATGGAAAATGAGGCCCCACCAGTGGGGCCGTTTTGGAATTGATCGCCACATAGTATTGGTAGATCTCCTCCCACACGCCGGTACTGACGTTAGAGGAAGTCGTACTCTGACTTATCTTCATCACCACCGCCGCTGACCTTGGAGTTGCTCCTTTTGCTGTTAAGTAGCACCCAATGTAAACCTGAAAGAAAATAAAAAAATATTGGGTACCACTATTATGTCGAGAATTTGGCTTGTTTTCTCTCTCTCTCTTTTGTGTCAGTGTTTGTTATCTCCCTTCTGAATGCAAAGGTTGCGCCTAGGGCGCCCTTTCGACTTTGACGCATAATAGGGACACTAATCGGTGAGCACCATCTTGTTGTGGGGCACTTCTAAGGATAGATCCTATTCACCCCTTCAGCGGCGCTACGACCGACAAGGCTGGCTTCTTATCCTCGCAGCGATAACCCGGGGCGCTCAGCATGCTTCCAGCCCCCCCCCCCCCCCCCCGACATGCAGCAATTCTGACAAGGTCTTAACCACGCACAAGTCTTCTCATACAAGCAGTGATTATGTAGCAGAGAAGGGATTTAGTTATCTTTTCCTTCCCCTGTCGACTTTCTTGCCGTGAGGTGGTTGTCGGTCGCCTTGTACGCATCCGCCCGCTCCTTCTTCCCCCGGGATGACTTGTGCATGGGGGTGCTCTTCCAGGAGAACCCTGCTTTCTTTTCAAAAAAATAAAGAAGAAAAGACAGGATGCACTAGGGGCCTATAGCGTCTCAGCAACGACTTTGTACCGTCTATGAACTACCGCAATAATCCGCACAATGAACATAATGTAAATATGTACTTAAGCAGAAAAAGTTGTGGGATATGAGTTTTTGTTAACCGCGTATAGGGTCATCACCTACATTTGTACAAAGGATTACACGCATTGCTGCGTGACTTGCACAAAAGTGGTTGCCGGGGCGGGGGGCAACAACTGCGCCTCATGGGTGGAACTTACGAAGATGCTCGATACTCCACGAGTTCTGGACCGGAGTGCCATCCTCGGTCTCCAAGCCGACTACGCCAGGATGGTGACTCGTACTTCCCGGTAAGGGCCTTCCCACTTCGACGTCAACTTGTTTGATCCCTTCACAGACTGAATTTGTCGAAGGATCGGGTCTCCTTCCAAAACAATCTTGGCACGCACTTTGTAGCTATGGTAACGATGCGGGGCCTCATGGTACCTAGCAGCACACAGTAGGCATGGCGATGATCTTCCTCGAGGAGCATGGCATATTCATGTTGTAGCCGCTCTTTTTGTTCCTTGTCTAAGTCATTAACTCTCGGTGACCCATACGTGAGTTCCGTGGGGGAGAATTGCCTCCGCCCCGTAGACCAGGGAGAAAGGTGTCTCTCCAGTGGCTCGATTTGGCATCGTTGTGATTGACCAAAGAACCGTCGGGAGTTCATCAATCTAGCACCTTTCATGCTTGCACAGCTAGTCAAAAGTCCTTGTCTTGAGGCCCCACAACACTTCAGCATATGCCCTGTCTGCTTGCCCATTGCTCATGGGGTGAGCAACGGAGGTGAAGCAGACCTTGGTGCCGATATCTTGATAGTATTGCATGAAAGTGTTGTTGGTGAATTGTTTGTCGTTATCAGTGATGATCCTATTTGGTACCTCGAAACAGCAAACAATCCCTCTAAGGAACTTGACTGCTGCCAGCGTTGTCATCTTTCTCACCGGATCCACCTCGGTCCACTTCGTGAACCTGTCGATGGCAATGAACAAGAACACGAAGCCCCTGGTAGCACGGGGGAGGGGGTCGTTGATGTCGAGCCCCTAGACTAAAAATGTCCAAGTGAGCGGTACGGTTTGAAGGGCTTGTGATGGTTGGTGAATAGCTTGGCATGGTATTAGCATGCTTCACACGTTGTCACCACCGCCAAGGAGTCTTGAAGGGCTGTGGGCCATTAGAAGCCTTGCCGAAATGCCTTCCCGACAAGGGCACATGATCCTACATGAGAGCCACAAATCCCCTTGTGTATCTCTACCAGTAGTCGCTGTCCTTCCTCCCAAGCGATGCACCTTAATTACACCCCACTGGGTCTCCACCTGTACAGATTATTGTCCATGAACTCGTACATGCTTGATCATCGGGCTACTCTTTCGGCTTCTTCTTGCTCTTTGGGGAGCTCTCCTGTCCTAAGGTATTGGACTATCTGTTGTGCCCATGCCGGAGCCCGTAGCTCGACGACAAGGACTAAAGGTGTCTCTTCCGCCACACGAGCGCTAGCTTCAATGGCAAGGACCACATGTCCTGCCAGAGCTTGGCACTCACCGTGAAGTGCGTCGTCACCTCTGACAACCTTCTTGGTGGCCATGGGTGGCCCTGCTGGGAAATAGTGAGCGGAGTTGAGCTTTCTCTTCTTGGCTTGCCGTCCTGATGGTGAAACTGAAGGCTGAGTGAGTCGGACCACGAAGTTGCCATGTTCGACACGCGATTTCTCGAGTGCTTGTTTTGACAGGTCGTCAGCGATGTTGTTCTCTGTGCTGGGGACGTCTTCCATCTGAAGACCATCGAAACATTCCTCCAACTTCCTCACTTCATCAACATACGCTTCCATCAGGGGAACTTGATAATCCTTATTGACCTGGAGTACAACCAACTATCACTCCCCTCAGACTATTAGCTTCCTGATTCCCAACTCTCCCGTTATCCGCAGCCTGCCAAGCAAACCCTCGTATTCTGTTCTCTTGTTTGTCGACACCTCTGGGAAAAGTGAATTTGTATCACATATTTGTGGTGCTCTCCGGTGGGTTATATAAGCAGCACTCTGTCACCGGCGCCTTGCAGCGAAAAAGCTCCATCAAAGTACACGACCCATGCCTAGGAGGTTTCCTTGCCGTGAAGGGTTGTTTCTGGGACTTCTTCATCTGGTGTTGGCATTCATACAACAATGAACTCTGCGAGCGCTCGGCTCTTGATCGTCATCGTGCTTTCAAAGTTCAGATCGAAACTAGCCCGTTCCAGGGCCCACTCGACAATCCGGCCGGTCGCCTTCGGATTCTCAGGATCTGCTCTGGCGGAAAGCGATAGACGAGGGTGATGCGGTGTGCGTGGAAGTAGTGGCGCAGCTTGCGAGAGGCCACGAGGAGGCCAAAGAGCAATTTCTGGATCCCAAAGTACCTTGACCGAGCCCCGTGCAGAAGGGAGCTGACAAAGTACACTCGTTGTTGCACCATCTTCTTCTTCTGCACCGCCCGTTATTCCGCTCCCCGTGTTGCTTTCATATTGGGTTCTTGGCTCATTGGGGTTGGCCTGGGTTCGCTGATTGTTGGTTCAGGGGCCATCGTTTTGTTGTCCTCAGCTTTCCTTTCTGCCACCAGTGCATCGCTCACCACCTGGTTCATTGCTGCCAAATATAATAGCAACGGTTCCTCAGGCTTGGGCGCGACTAGGACCAAGCTGAGGATTGGGACTTCTTCAGGTCTTGTAATGCTTCCTCTGCTTCCAGAGTCCATGTCATTAGTCCTGCCTTCTTCAAGATCTTGTAAAATGGCACGTCGCGCTTTACGGATTTGGAAATGAACCTGTTGAGAGAAGCGACATAGCCCACCAGCCGGCGTACGTCGTTATGCACTTCGGTGCCTCTAGTTGCTCGATTGCTTTAATCTTGGCAGGGTTGGCTTCTATCCCATGCTGAGATATGAAGAAATTGAGGAGCTTGCCATATGGGACCCCAAACACACACTTCTCAGGGTTGAGCTTCTAGTTTATCTCGCCCAAATTTGCAAAGGTCTCTTCCGGATCTTGGACTAGCGTGTCCTTGTTCTTGGTCTTGACTAAGATGTCGTCCATGTAGGCATCCACATTTTTTGCAACTATGTCCCTAGACCAACTTGGATGGCCCTTGCAAATGTTTAGCCCGCACTCTTCAGGCCAAAAAGGCGTGCGTCTGAAGCACTATGTGTCACAAGGGTGATTAAGGCTGTCTTTTCTCCGTCTTGGAGGAACGACAGCAGGTCGCAGCCGGTAGTCGAGTCCACGATCTGGTCGATGCGCGGCAAGGGAAATGGTCCTTTAGGCAAGCCTTGTTAACATCTGTGAAGTTTATGCAGAGCTTCCACTTCCCGGTTGCCTTGCACACCACCACGGGATTTACCAGCCATGTTCGGTGGAGAAGACCCCTGAGTAGACCTATTGCTTCCAACTTTTTGATCTCTTTGGTGATAAACTCTTGCCGCTCCATTGCTTTTTCAGACCTGTCTGAATTAGGGCTCCATGGACCCAGAAAGGTTCGAACTCTGGGGTGCGCTCGCTCTCCTACACTGTTATACCTCTCAACTTCTCTGCGACTATCTGATGGCTCGAGCTAAGAAGAGCAAACAAGAACACACGAGAAGTTTACCCAAGTTCAGGCCACCTGGCGGTGTAAAACCCTACTCCTGCTTGTCTGGATTGCTCGTGGTGGAAGAGGAGTACAAAGGCAGGTTCTTGCCCTAGTGGAGATGATGGATCACCAGCTACGGAGGCCGGGTATCTCTTTTATACTCGCGTTGGTCCTCCTCCCCCCGAAACACTCAGGGGAAGGGTTGCCACAACGACCATTTCAAAAGGGGACATGACTGCAGTCCACCCTGACAAAAGTAGTCTTCGCCTGCCAAAGCCCTTCATCGGGATGCGCACGTGCGCTCAGGGGTGACATCTATCCTACCAAGCCCCCAACCTTAGTCCCCTTGCACGAAACCAGGAACCTTTGGGCGTTGCTTTGAGAGCCCACCATCTCGCCCTGCTTCCTTAGCACAAAATTGGAAAGCTCCCCTATCCATGCCTGCTGGCACTGCTCCTGCACCGCCTACACAGCCCACGTCCCCCACGTGAAGATGCAGGGTCACGAGACCCTGGCTGGCTGCCCTTGACGAGCCTGTCCCACGAGATCCTTGGGGCAGCCTTGGAACAAACCTTGGTTGTGTACAACTCTGCATGGCTCCACGCGTCGATTCTCATGTGGATCCTACCGACCGGCCTGTAGCGAGGCCAAATTGGGCTAACAGAGCACGCCGTGCCTTGGGTCGCACACCGACAGGATAGGGCACCCCTGGTCCTAGGGTCCTAATAGTGGCCCCCGAGCCTGCGTTGTGTAGGACTCCGCCCGATGGGGTGCAAAGCAATGTGGGCTCCAATAGCCTGCGGGCCAGGCGTGACATATGGCGCCCGACCAGTTGTGGGACGACCATTCTCCCCACGACACCTCGGTAACTGCCCCGAGCTAGCATAAAGCCTTCTCGTACAGTCGGTCCATCATTGCTCCTCCTTGTCTTGCGCCACCTCCGTGTGCCTTCCTTCCAGCACAAGACCGCTCCCACCTGCCAAGCGACCATCACCCCTTCTCCCACAGCGTCGCCACGGCTCCCTCGGTCAGGAAGAGCGAGGAAATGGTTGCGGTGGAAAGACGCCAGGCACCAGATCCTGCCCTGGGTAGGTCCATATTGCTTAATCGTGAGGGGCTTGACAAGATCCTCCCCATGGTCATGGCCGACTCAAGTGAACAGGGGCCAACCAAGATCTTGCCGGCTTCGACTCCCCTCGTTGAGCTGGCTGCAACCTCAGTCGCCCTTCGTCTCCCTGCAATCTTCTCCGGCTTGCTTCCCCCATTCTCTGAGTTCTTCAATGTCGTGCTAGCACATTACCAAATTAATGCGCTGCATCTTGATCCGAGGTTCATTCTTCTTCTCTCGTCGTACGCCTTCCTCTGTGAGGCCTTCCTGGGTGTTCCTCCCTTGGTGGCATTGCTCCATCACTTCTTCTCCCTCTAGTTGACCGCACCTGGCCAGCGCTCTGGGTGCATGTTCTTCCAGGCCGTGGCCATGATGGCGGGTGAGTGCATCGATACGATGATCGATTACACCACCAAAGGCTTTAGGCGGCAGTGGGTGTATGTGGACGCGGCGCAGTACAGCGCCCTGTCGTTGACCCCATCTTCCCGAGCGGCACCGAGCTCCGGGTGGGGGCACTCTAGGCTTGACGACTCAAGGTTTTCTCTTGTGTGGAGGAGGTTAGAAACCTTGAGGGAGGTGGGGGTGACCGCTATGGTGGCCGTGTGGGAGTTCCTCAGGCGTGGATTACCCCACTTTAACTACACTGTCATCCGATGTGGACCTTCTTCGAGCAAGATGATCGCATGCGGCTCCATCCGAAGCGCTTGACGGTCGACGCACTCAACAGGGGCGTCCCTTGTACACCTATAAGAACGGGGAAGACATTGTTCGGACAATACCCCACTTTGATCAGTGGGGGATCCTTCCGGGGGCATGAGGGGCCTCAGGACGTGGATATCTTGGTGGTTTATGAATTGAAGCCTTGATGGGTCCGGAGCCCCCAGCCGGGGCGGCGGGTGGCGGCGGGCCCCAGCCACGGGCCCGATCTGAGGGTCATACCAGGGCGTTGCTGAGGGTGTTCAAGAGGAGGAGGTGGGCCGCCAGAGATGAGTGAGTGCCGCCCCTCTGTTTTCCTTGCTTCTGCGCTTCAGGTGTGGGTGATCCCTTGTTCTGTGCATGCTTCTAGTGAGCAAGAGGACAACAAGCCTCATGGCTCGGCACGTGGCCCCTCTCGTCGATCGAGGCTGGGGGGGAAGTGGTCTAGACGCGTCGGACCACCGTGCGAGCGGCTCGCCTGGTCGTGACGTGACTCCAGTCTCGCATGTCAAGGATGCGGGGTGAAGGGCGGCGACTCCCCCAACATCTCCCGTGGGAAGCTCTGCGGGCGAAGACTTGCAAAAGGGCCCCTCGGGAGCTCCTTCCTCCAAGGCGAGCGTTGAGCCAAAGTTAATGGAGCCGCCAGCCGCCTCGACCGCCCCGGAAAATGTCATGAACGACTCCGAGGAGCCAACCGCATCATAGGGGGGCTTCGAGCCCTCCATGCATGATGCCCAGCCCTCGCTGCGCGAGGCAAGCATCAACTAGCTCCCAGCCCTAGGCAGGCAGTGCTGGAGCCTCCGGGGGCCCGTCTGGGGACGAAGACGCTTGGTCTGAGACGGGCTGGGCCCTGGCACTTTTGGCCTCCCGGATTTCGATCCACCACGACCTCCTAAGGAACGCCTTGAGCATGCAGGGCAACTTAGAGTAGAGCTTCAGGATGCCGATGTACGCTTCATCGAGCAAAGGCCGAACCATCCGATGCCGCGAAGAGGGAGGCACGAGAGTGCGCCCTCCACGAGGCCGAAGAAGCGGTCGAGCCCAGTGAGGCTGTAGAGGCACTCGAGTGGGAGCTTCAGGCTTCAAACGCCCCTTTGGAGTAGAAGCTTCAGGGGCAGAGGGTTGAGGTGGAGGAATCGCGCGAGCTTGCCCTACGTGAGGCAGATCTTCGGGTCCTCCAACAGCAGCTTGCCTTGACGTCGTTGGAGCCGGGCTTGGAGTGCAAGCGGCTGGAGGCGCTGGATCGATACGTCACTGACACCGAGGCCACCTACAACCAACGGATAGAAAATATCCAAGCAGATGCCGACGCGAGGGTCGAGCAGGCCTACGAGAATACATAAGTAAACTAAAGTTGCAGAAGAGCCGCTTCACGGCTCGGCGCACAGAGGCCCTTGCTCTTGTGGGAGGTCGAGAGGAAACCAGCTCCACGCCCAGGCCGCTGTCATGGCCGAACTAGTGTCATTCCATGGGCAAGTGGGCGGTTCTACTTCCCTCATGTACGGGCGATTGACAAGGCGAAGGAGGCCCGGGGGCTGCAACGCCTATGCTTGAAGATGTTCCAAGGCCTCGAGCGGCGGGCACGCCAGGCCCAGGGTCCCATCTATGGATGGAGCGTCTCCACCCCTCTCGGGCCCGACGACGCTGAGTACCTTGATTTCTTCACCAAGGTTGTGGAACGGCTTGAGGTGGGCGCCCAATAGATGGGGCCTTGATCGAGGAGGAAAGTCACGATCTCCTGTCCCAGGCACTGATGCGTCCCTTTAGCAACCTCTTCCACACCGATCCCCACTTTGATTTCAAGGCCGCAATGGCCCGCGTTCCTGAGGCGATGCGCGACACCCTGGGAAGGTGGTGAGAGATCATATCGACGCATTGAGCGCACAGTTCGCCCCTGAGAGCCTCAAGTGTCATGGGGTGCTGAGGGACATGCGGTCGATGAAGGTGGTGATGAAGGCGAAGCGCAAAGGGACGTCGATGGTGACGATAGCGGCGCTTTCCTCTAGGCTTCTCCGACCCCCATGGCCATGCCATCTTGTAGCCCCGCCGAGGCATGAAGCCAGCAGCTTTTATTTCGAACGCCATGCTTCTGTCATGAATATTTTATTTTCACACAGATTCCTCCCGTGCTATTTGATACTTTGTAATATCTGAATGCAACCCGCATATGGGGCTTGTCTGTCTCTTGGGAACCAAGCTAAGCGGCGAGTATGCCCGGAGCAGGCCAGGGCACTCCCGAGGCGGTATGCATGATAGGTCGACCTTTGCTGGATGTTGCACTTTCCCGGGCAAGGGGCGGTATGCCTCAGGGGCGTGACGTACGCTCGTCGTCTCACTCTTGTGCGTCGTACGAGGTAATTAGGCGCTAGAGGCCTTGGTGAGGTGGTGCGCATGGGAACATGCCCTTGGACGAAGCCTGACAGACTCGTGGACGAAGGATGTATCTCAGGTGTGGGCACCGTACCCCAGCCTCCGCTAATGTGAGATTCAAGAGGGAGATGTCGAGCACGCATGGTGAGAAGAGAGAAAACCAACAAAACTCCACAAAACCAGAAGATCGAGATCCTTATTTAAACCAGAGACAAGATCGTTTACAAACCCACAAGGGGAGGTATGGTTGCCGTGTCGAGCACGGGTCAGCCTTGGTGAGCTTGCTTACAAGTCAAAAAAGAAAAGAGGAAAAGCGGATGTCGTATCCAGCATGGGTCAACCTATAAAGAAATGGGACTGCACTATCCAGCACGGGTCAACCTAAAAGAAGTGTTAGTTGCGGCCCGTGGGACGTCTTCTTCGATCGTTCCCCATGTATGATGCAAGGGGCTTCCACTAGGGCATGGTCGTAGTCACGGTTCGACAGTCATTCTTCTAGTGCGGAGCATAGGGACTGCCACTTGGGCGTGGGAGGAGCCCTCCACCGAGTCCACGACGCATCTCCTTGTGGGCTTCCACTTAGGAGGCTCCGGGCCTATACATCCCACTCATTCTTACGTGAGGGTGTCACAGTTAAAACTTCCTGAGGTGCTGAATGTTCCAAGCATTTGGCATCGTGCTCCCACCATGTGTCTCCAAGCGCGTAGAGCTAGGCCTGGAGACATGGGCGATCCTGAAGGGGCCATCCCACATGGGGGAGATCTTGTGAAGGCCCTCCGTGGAGAGGACCTAACTCAGGAAAACGTCCCTGACCTTGAGGGCACGAGGACGGACCTCACGGCTGTGCTAGCGCCACAAGACGTGCTGGTATCTTGCATCGTGAAGGGCGACCCAACGTTGGACCTCCTCGAGGAGCAGAAGGTCAGCTTTCTGCAGTTGACTTGATGCGCCTCATCAAACACTAACACCCATGGGGAACCAAGCTTATGCTCCGCGGGGACAACCACCTCAGCCCTATAGACGAGGAAGAAGGTGGTCTCGTTGGTGGGTTTGGTCACGGTGGTGCTCATGGATCACAACACGGACTGTAGCTCATTGAGCTAACCCTTTCCTCAAGCCTCGAGCTTGCTCTTGAAGCTCGTGGTCTTGAGGCCCTTGAGGACCTCGGCGTTTCCGCGCTCAGACTGGCTTTTGCTACGTGGGTGTGCCACGGAGGCATAGCATATCTGCATAGCAAGGTTAGTGCAATATGACTTAAAAAGACCACTTACGATCTGGGACCCGTTATCGGTGATGATGCAGTTGGGAACGCTCAATCGACATATGAGGCCCTTGATGAACTTGACGGTCAAGACAGCCTGAATGGTGCGGACGGCCTCGACCTTTGTCCACTTGGTGAACTTTTTTACAACGACGTTGACATAGTGATATCCACAAGCCACGTAGGGAAAGGGGCCCAATATATCATGCCCCCACACCGAGAATGGCCAGGAGAGCGGAATTTTCTGCAGCCCTTGAGTAGGCTGATGGATCTTCTTGGCGTGGAACTGGCACGCCTTGCAAGACCGAACTAGCTCGGTGGTGTTGCAAAGCGCCATGGGCTAGTAGAAGTCTTTGCGGAACACCTTACCAACGAGGGTGCACGACGAGCAGTGGTTCCCGCAATCCCCTCCGTAGATGTCGGAGAGCAGCTCACGCCCTTGCTATTATGAGATGCACTTCAGCGAGACATCGTTGGACCGACTACGGTACAATTCCCCGTCCTACAGGCGGTAAGCGGTGGTCTGCTAGACGATGCGCTCTGCTCCCTCATCGTCCGTGGGGAGGTCACCGCGAAGTAGGTAGGCCTTGAACTCGGCGGTCTAGTCGCCTTCTTGGGGCTCTAGCGCCAGCAACAACTAGTCTCCTGAGGGCAGGCCGCAGTCCGGCACGCCCGTCTGCGGCGCGGGCGGCACCTCCTCGGATAGTGATGCAGTGCTGGTGATGAGCGGCGTGACCGATGACTTGAGGATTTGTTCCTCAAATACGCCATGCCACCGGGACTCCCGACATGATGCTTGCTTGGCGATGTCATCAACCTCCTAATTGGCGTCATGCACAAAGTGCTGCAATTCTA
This sequence comes from Hordeum vulgare subsp. vulgare, assembly GCF_904849725.1. Classification (NCBI taxonomy): domain Eukaryota; kingdom Viridiplantae; phylum Streptophyta; class Magnoliopsida; order Poales; family Poaceae; genus Hordeum; species Hordeum vulgare. Next base: position 290,829,536 of record NC_058520.1, on the reverse strand, counting down.
AACGAAGGAACTGTTTCTTGAGCTTACGTACCTCCTCTAGATAAACCGCCATATGTTCATCCTTGGGTTTGTACTTCTATTGGAGATGTTGACGAGGAGCTGGGAGTCGCCTTTCATAACAATAGGCTTGATGCAGGGGACCAAGGCGGCCTTGAGGCCAGTGATAAGGCCTTCGTTTTCAGCAATGTTGTTTGACACCTTCACGTTCTGCCCGAAGCCCAACTCGACAACATAGTGATGTTTGTCTCCTTTTGGCGAAGCGAACACCACGCTAGCCCCCGAACCCTCCATGGAGAAAGCATCGTCAAAGCACGTGAACCAGCCACAAGGCATTTTGTCCCCAGCAGGGTGGATTCGCGTTCGTGAGGCCCCTCTCTCTCGGGTCCGTCCAGTCCACTACAAAGACTGCCATGACCGCACCCTTGATGACCCTGGTGGTGTAAAATTCTAGCTCGAAGGCTTGAAACTCGATGTTCCATCCGGCGACCTTCTCAGCGGTGTTGGGGCTGCGTAGGTTCTGCTCCACGGGGTAGTTAGAGACAACCTTGATTGGGTGCCCTTGGAAGTAGTGGGGCAACATTCTAGAGGCGATGAGGAGCGCGAGGAGGAGTTTCTATTGCATGGGATAACACTCGCGCACGTCCCTTAATATTGTACTGACATAGTATATGGGGTACTCCATGTGCCTCATGATCGTGGTGTCATCATCGCACCCGTCAAGGGGCTCGGGTGCGAGGCCACGGGGACTTTCGGAGGTGTGCCGCCATGGGTCACGGGAGTCTCCTCGGGAGGGGCAGCCCCCTGAGGGGAGGCTTCCCTCAGGGGGAGGGTAGCCTCTTGAGAAGGAACGCCCTCCAGAGTGAGGGCGGCCTCCTCAGGGGCACCCATGCTTGGCCCCGATGAAGCCCGCCCGAGTTCTTGCGACGCCTTCTAGGTGGCCGTCAACTGCTTCTTGATGCGTGGACACCCTTCCTGCTCTAGATTGAGGGTCGCGCTGGCTGTCACGGGGTGGCCGCCAGGTACAGTAGCAGGAGCTCACGGGGCCACGACACGACCATGACGGGAGGGCTCATGAGGTACCGTTTAAGGTCCGCGAAGGTCGCGTCCGCTTCAGGGGTCCAAGCGATTGGATCCATCCTTTTCATCAGCTTGACGAACGGCAACGCCCGCTCACCGAACTTGTAGGTGAAGCACCCGAGGGAGGCTGGATACCCCGCCAACTTCCGTATTTCCTTCAGGGTTTGTGGAGGGCGCATGTGCTCGATGGCCTTGACCTTCTCTGGGTTTGCTTCAATCCCTTTATGTGACACGAGGAAGCCTAGGAGTTTGGCAGAAGGGACCTAAAGACGCACTTGTTGGGATTGAGCTTCAGGTTGACCTTACGCAGATTGTCAAAAGTTTTCTCTAAATTCTAGATGAGTATCCTAGCCTCATGCATCCTGACCATGATGTCACAGACATAGGCCTCGGCGTTACTTCCCAGCTGGGGCCCTAGCACGATCTACATTAGCCGCTAGAAGGTAGCACCAGCACTCTTCAGGCCGAAGGGAATGCTTACATAGAAGAACACTCTGCAAGGGGAGACAAAGGCCGTTTTTCCACATCTCTCACTGCCATCTTGATCTGATGGTAGCTTGAGAAGGCATCCAAGAAGCACAACAAATCGCAACACGCGGTAGAGTCCACGATCTAGTCGATGCATGGGAGCGGGGAGTGGTCCAACGAACATGCCTTATTGATGTTGGTGAAGTCGACGCACATCCGCTCCTTGCCTCCCTTCTTGGGATGATGACAGGGTTGGCAAGCAATGTCGAGTGGCGCACCTCGCGAATGACCCCGTCCTCTTGCAGCTTCTGCATTTCTTGAACGATGAAGCATTGTTTTTTCGATGCTTGGCACCGAACCTTCTGCTTGACAGGGCACGCATTGGGGCACACCACAAGGTGATGCTCAATCATGTGCCTCGTCACCCCAATTAGATTAGTCGCCTTCCCCGCGAACACGTCCGTGTTCGACCCGAGGAAGGCGATGAGCTTCTCTCTTGCTCCAGGGGAGGGTCGGTGCCAATGGTGAAGGTGGGGCATGAGTGGCTATCATCTAGTGGCATCTTCTTCTTCTTGGTCCGGTCCTACGAGAACTGCAATTTCTTTCTCGCCGGGGCCACCTCAGGAAGGGTGTCGGGAGACACCGCCTCGCCCCTGTCAACTGCCCACACAACCGCCATGAATTTGTGCTCTTGCGCGGGGCAGCCCACCATGCCCTCTCGTCGCATTTGATTGTCAGGACACCGCTGCTACTAGGGATCTTGACGATGTTGTACCCCGGATGGGTCACCGCCACGAATTTGGCGAGTGCGGGGTGCCCCAGGATGGCGTTATACGAGAGGCCGATGTGCGCCACATGAGAATCGATGAGCTCGATTCGTTAGTGGGAACGGGTACCAAAGGTAACGGGGAGACAGATCTGGCCGAGAGGGGTCGCAGTCTTGTCGAACACCCTAGAGAAGGGCCTAGTAGGCTTCAGCTGGTTGTAAGGCACCTGAAGCACATCGAAATCCGCGACGGAGATGATGTTGAACCCGGCGCCCCCGTCGATGAGGGTCTTGGTTACAGCGACTCCACTGACGGTGGGGATGCATACCATGGGGAGAGTGCCTACGACAACCATAGACTCGGGATGGTCCCCCGCGTCGACGGTGATGCCTTGTAATGCCCTAGTGGGCCAGGGAACAACCCTCAGGAGCTCCATGTTTTCTTACCCCTAAGGGCCATGCTCGCTCCATAGAAGAACATCTTGGAGTGTTGGTCGTGGTCTGGGGTCTGGGGTCTGCCTAGGATGCACGCCACCGTGCGCCGCCCCCACGCGTGCGGTGCCACCGCGAGCCGGGGGCGCATCGCGATGATGCCCGCCCGGGCCAATGCCCTGGGGCCACGCCCCATATCCCATGCGTACAGCAACACGGAGCAAGGTCGTGGAGAAGGCGCCCTGGCCCCTCCGGTGATGGCGGTGGGCCTGATGCGCGGGTCCTACTCGCGACGGGCTCTGCGTTTCCCGGTTGAGGACGGAGTCTACTACATGCCCTACACGGCGCGACACGGGCGTTTGCCGGTCCGAGGCCAGTGGGAGGGAGGGGGCCACGATGTGGTTGTCGTCCCACCGCTCGGGAAGGCGGCGATGCCGGTTAACCGAGCGGCCGCCTTCTCAGCGCACGAATGGTGGGTGTCTCCCATGGAGTCGATGAATCCGGAGTTGAAACTGGAGCCGGAGAATGGCTGCGCACCCCTCCCTGGCGCACCAAATGTCAGAATCGGGGCTCGAAGGACCCATAAAGGTTTGAACTCTAGAGTGCACTCGCTCCCCTGCCCTGTTCTTCCTCTCAACTTCACTGCGACTTCGAGACGGCTAGATCTAAGGAAAGCAAACAAGAACACGCGAGCAGTTTACCCAGGTTTCGGTCTCCTTGCGATGTAAAACCCTAATCCGGCTTGTCTGGATTGCTCGTGGTGGAAGACGGGTGCAAAGGCGAGTTCTTGCCCTAGTGGAGATGTTGGATCCCCTACTATGGAGGTCGTGCCTCTCTTTTATACTGGCCTTGTTCCTCTCCCCCCCAAAAACACTCGAGGAGAAGGGTTGCCACAACGGCCATTTCAAAATGGGATAGGACTGCGGTCCACCATGACAAAAGTGTTTTCGTGTGCCAAAGCCCTTCATCATGACGCACATGTGGGCTCGGCGGTGACCTACATCCTGTCAAGCCCCCATCATTAGCCCCCTTGCACAAATCGGGAACCTTTGGGGGTTGCTTTGGGAGACCGCCAACTCGCCATGCTTCCTTAGCACGAAAGCGGAAAGCTTCCCTGTCTGTGCCTGCTGGCACCGCTCCTGCGCAACCCGCGTCACCCACGTGAAGATGCAGGGTTGGAAGACCTTGCCTGGTTTCCCTTGACGATCCTGTCCCGCGAGAGCCTCAGGGGCAGCCATGGGACGCACCTTGGTTGTGCGAAGCTCTGCACGGCCCTAGGTGTCGATTCCTGGCGCCTGCCTCACCAGGTTGACCTCGTGAGGAGCCTACCGACTGGCCTACCGCCAGGACGAATTGGGCTAACACAGTGTCTCGCGCCTAGGGTCGTAGGCCAACGAGCCTAGGAACCCCCCGTTCCAGGGGCCCGACATGACCTTCTACTTGACGGGGCGCGCATGAGGACAAACGGCAAGGTGGTGCTTGATCACCACCCCGGGAACATCGGGGATGTCAGACAGTTTCCAGGCAAACACGTCAACACTCGCTAGCGGGAAGGAGACGAGCGTACTTTCCTTTTTGCTATCGAGGGTAGCACTTATGGTGAAAGTACCCCGCTCACCATCCTCTTGCACAACCACTTGCTTCGTCTTGGGGATGGTCACTCTGTTTTTCTTGCCCCGAGCAGGAGAAGTCTCGGGTGTGTCATCGACAGTCATGCTGCACTTAGCGACGTGCTTCCCGGATTCATCATGAGTATTGCCAGAGGTCTTGGACTTGTTCTTGGCAGGAGCGGGCACCTTGTCGGTGGACGCTGCGATTGCCTCTCGGTAGATCTTGTCGACACATAGAACTGCGTCTTTCTTGTGTGCATGGATGGTGATGATGCTCATTAGCCCCGGCATCTTGAGTGTGTTATAGGCATGGTGGGATGCCGCCATGAACTTCGGCAACACGGGATGGCCTAGGATTCTGTTGTACGATAGCGACATCGAAGGTGGCCTTCTCTATCCTAAATCTGAGCTCACTACCAAATATGACCGGAAGGGTTATCTTTCCCTTTGCTTGAAATCTCCTCATGTCCACTCCTTGGACGGAGCATGTGGGTTTAAGAGCTGAATCGGGGATCTGCAGCCGCTTGATCACACCGACCGAGATCAGGTTCAGGCCGTCCCCACTGTTGACCAACATCTTCATGACTCTAAGGTTGCAAACTGTTGGTGAGACCAACAACGGCATGACCCGACCGGAGTGATGCGATTAGGGTGGTCCTCGGTGTCAAAGATGATGGGAGTGTTGGACCACTTGAGAGGCTTCCTTGCTTCTGCCGCTGGCTCCATCGAATTGACTTCGTGGACCCATTGCTTGAGCTGCCTGTGTGAGGAGTGCAAAGATGCGCCTCCATCCAGGCACATAGCATCTATAGCCTTCTAGAATTCTTGCATGTCGGATTCCTCTCCATCCTCATCATCATCACTATCAGATAGGTTGTCTTGGCCTCTAGCAGGCTTCTCATTCTGATGCTTTGCCTTGTCGTGGTGTCCACCTCGGCCATTGCGACCCTTCTTGTCAGATCCACCGGCACCATTTCGGCCCTTCTCCTTCTCGTGCCTTTCGTACTCTTGCTTCTGCTTCTCAGCAAGTTGTTCTACTTGGCGGCACTCGATGATGTCGTGTCCATTGGTGAGGTGGATCTTGCAGTATAGCTTGCCGGTCTACTCGCTTGTCGTGGCCTCATCGTCTCCTAAGCATGTGGCAACATCCTTGCCAGACTCCTCGGATTTGGCCTTCTTGTCGGTGTTAGGCTTGCCCGAGCTCTCGACAGCCATCACTGCCTTTCCTTTGCACTTCTTGTTATGCTTGTGTCCCTTCTTCAAGGAGGCATGCATGTTCTCGTTGTTATCAGAGTCGACCTATGTGCAAGCGTCCTCCCATGGGAGCCTTCTTCCCTCTTCAGCTCGTGTGCACTTGTCGGCCAGAGTGTAGAGCTCGGCGACATCCCACACCTTGTTGATGCTCATCTCCTCGCGCATGTGGCGATTGCGTACGTTCATGTGAAACACAGCGATCATCGTAGCAGGGTGGATGGCCGGGATGTTGTGCTGCACGTGGCTGAACCTCTGGATGTACTTGCGAAGAGTCTCGCCGTTTCGCTTGGGAAGGACGTGCAGATTGCTAGGCTACCCCTGGAGCTTGTGGCCCCCATGGTAAGCCCCAACAAACGGATTGCACAAATCCGCGTGGGAGAAAATAGACCCTTCCGGAAAATTCATCAGCCAACTCGTCATGTTGGGCTTGAATGCTAGTGGGAAGTAGTTTGCGAGTACCTTCTCGTCTCGTCCCCGGTATCCTGCACCGCAATGGTGTAGATGCCTAGGAACTCCGATGGACTGATATTGTCGACGTACTTGTCTGGAAACTCCGACTTGAAGTCCCTGATGGAGGGCTAGTGGACTTTCCACCGCTCACGGGTGAACGCCGACCATCCCGCCTCACCAGGCAGGCTTCCAGGCACCTCAGGAGCGAGTTTATTGACGTCTGAATCTGCGCAGCCATCAAATTGGCTATGTGTTTCATGTCGCCTCTCGATTGTGGTGCATGTGTCCTCCTTGCACCGGTCCTTCAAGACTTGACGCTAATCTAGCTTCAGCTGCGGGTCTTTCAAGGTTTCAGACACCTAGTCTTGTACATTGGTCCAGTGGTTAACTTGCTACTATCGTGGGGGCGATAGCAAAGTGTGCGCTCCAACGGAGTCGAGCCCGGTGGTGGGTCATGCAGGAGACGCGCACCGCACCTGCGAGGAGCCTGTCGTGTTTGGCTTGTCCTTATTGGCAAAACTCAGTAGGCTTTGTATGGTCGCCCTACACTCCTCCATCATCTCGGCGCAGGTGGAAAGTTCAGCAGCAGCTGGGCCTGCATAAAAGCTAACCCCACAGTTTTAATGACCAGACGGGGTGAGGCGCGGGTGGCGTTGTTACTCCTCGCAGTGCCAAAAGGAGCACTTTCCCGCGGCATAGCCCACCACCAGTCTTCACCAGGGGGAGGTGGTTGAGCTTAGCCTCACGCTCCCTATGCAAGGGTATTGTCCGCACGCCACCCCATGATGTCATATCACGGGCGCGATGGAGGTCCGATCGGAGGTGCCGCCTCTGCATTCACGGCCGCAGCCGTGATGTCGCCCCTGGCTGCCGCTGGTGCATACTGCGCTAGCACAATGGCAGTGTCTGGGTCATGATTCGCGAAGCTCCACGTGGTGTTGTGGCTATGTTCATTGGCAGGGCATGGGTGTTGCCCACCCCGTCTCCATTGCCCGTCCTAACCGGGGTGGGCAGCTTGGACGTCGAAGGAGCGGCCATCAGGCAACCCTTGGTCTTCTTGGGCATCATGGGCATTGATGAAGGCATGCTGAAATGTAGGTGAAGATTCACGCACTAAACCTCCTCTACCTGGCGCACCAAAGATGTCGGGGGAAACGACAATCTATGGGACCTGCACGACCCCTTTACGATTCTGCTGGGGGATCCAGGTGCACGAAGAGCATTAGTCGATCAGATGTTGTGCGAGGATTTATACAGGTTTGGGCCGCTAGGGAGCTTAAAACCCTATGTTCTATTTGTGCTTGGTTGATTAGGTGGACTCAAGTACAGGAGGACAATGACCCGGCCAGGATGCTCGCGAGGTGCAGCTACGCGTGCAATTAAACAGAGTGTCGACCTCTCTAAAGGTAGCCATGGACCTCTTTTTATAGGAAAAGTGGTTACCACGGTGGCGATAGCGGCCTTTTTACTAGGTGTACAGTGCGTACTGCGGCGACACGGACTACTTGTGAGGATATGTAGTGGGAAATATCTAACTGTGACGGACTGGAACGGGGGCATTGAATGCGAGTGAGTTGGCGTGTTGGCGATGTTCCCCGACAAGGATTGCCTCTCCTTCTGTGTCGTGTGCCAAACTACCTCCTATTGTTCTGCCACACCATGGGACGAGTGTCATTAAGGCTGCAACGTGCCCGCTGCTATGGCCATGTGCCCCTGCCAGCTCCGCATGTCTGCTGCACACTCAACACCTCGGCTGATGCATACAATCGGCCCCCTGGTGAGGTGGAGCGACGGCTTGGCGGACAGGGATATTGCCGGGCGTCACGAGTCGGCGGCTTTAGAGATCGGTAAGACTCTTGCCACCCCGCCTTGGTCTTGGTCTTAACTTTCCTTGGGTCCCGCTGTGAGCCCGGCAAGGATTTGCCATCCTCGGGGGCGCGGTTGCCCGTGCCTAAGTCTGGGGTACTAAGGACCCCATTTAATAGAACATCGACACGATGTGGCTATAGTTTCTGGCTTCTACATACTCAGAACGTCTTCAATGCCAATTGTAGAACAACATGCAAGGATCCATGTCCATTGAGTACTTCCATGAAGATGAAGAAAGCCTTGCGACAAGCTCGTGTGGACGACCCTATTTGGATGAAGTTCCACTTCATGATGGTACTGAACAATGACATCACCAAGACTATCTTGCTCAACAACTACGATCTCTCAAACAGCTCTACATTTGTGGTCTCAAGGTGAAACAAGAACTCAAGACCAAGGCTACTCGACACCGAGCACACTTCATGACAACCAATATCCATGTCTACGAGCATGTGGATGGTACCACCAAGATGTCCAAGCCTGACAAGCTCCAAGAGGATTTCCAAGTTTGACTTCACCGCCATCCCTATTTGTGGCATGGATGATGCCGAGTCTACCACGACTCTATTTGAATACGGCACGACGACAACTACGACTACGGAACCCTCAAGGAATATACTTTGGAGGCGAGTGTCACACCATGTTTTTGCTATCACTTGTGTTTATTGTAAAATTCTGAGCTTGTTAAAACTTTTTCCAAACTAATGATGTGAGTGCCATGATTGACAATGTATGCTTGTATGCTTGATCATGTGTGGTTTTAAAACCCTAAATTCCTTGGTATTTTACTGATTTCAAAAACCATTGCTTATTGCTGACCTAAGTAATACCACCTTGGGTTGCACTACATGCCCTTGATAGCAAGCAGTGCTTCTACCCATATTTGGTAATCTGATTTTTACCTATCTTTATATTTTAAAACCACAAAAATAATTATCTTTGTGATTATTTTCCCAATTAAATAACCTGTCCATTTCTAAGGTCAGAATTGGTATTCCAACATGGAAAAATACTTTTCTGCCTTGGAAAAATCTAATTAAATTAAGAGATGATCAGAAGGACATATATTTTCCATACATAGGATTTTAAACCCCATTTTATATTATATTTATTGATTAAAACTATAAAAGCTATTTATGTCTGTTTTGGCATTTTGAAATATTTCCAAAGGAAATATTCTCAATAAATTCCTAGAAAATTCCAGTGATATCCCTAAGCCTTGTTTGGTGTCCACATAAAGTTTCACCTTGATCAAAGGTGGATAAGGACCCCAAATTACCCAAAACCATGTCTGTCCAGAATCAAGTTAGAGCAACTCTACATAGCAAAGTTTGTCCAATGAGGCTAAAACTTTGCAGGAGTGCCTAATACCTCAAATGAGGGTTTTACACCAAAAATGGGATTTGTGGGACTTAGTTTGCCAACACTCCCTTTGGAAGGAACATATCTGGTCATATTGGAGTGATTTCAGGTTTACAAAGCTAAATTTGTCCTTTGGAGCTCAAATTTGGTGGAACTCCATGGTTTACCACCAAAACCAAATCTGTGAAGTCCCAGCACCAGTGGTGGGGTGCAACCCCGTGTGCCCACTGTCAAACACCTTCTAAGAGATAGGAAAAAGCCACCTTAGCCACAGCTAAACCAAACTCCTTTCCTTCGAACTCTTAGTTCAAGTAGCAAGCACCTGTATCTAACCCCAATCAACTGGCCCCTCACTAGTTCACAGTGGAAAAGGCCAAAAAACCCAATTTGGACCTCAGTTCATGACTAACAGCACCAGTATTTCTGGCCTCCTTTGACCAGCCGAAGCTCCCACTAAAACCAAACGGCTAGCCACACCCCCAGCAAGTGCCATGACATGGTAGACACGTCTAAGGTGCCTCAGAGCGCACCAACATGTCGTGGCATGCCAAAACTGCGCTCTGGGCGCGCTACAGGGAGTCACCGAGGTGGGGGCGACGCCCTCGGCCAGTTCCAGCCTCCCTCGAGATGTCCAACCTCTTCCCCAACAGCCCCTCTGCATCGGGCAAGCCTCAGGGCCCCTCCTCTCTCGCGCTAGAGCTCACGCGATGCGTGCCCGCGCGCTCCAGAACCGGCCAAGCTTGCGCGGCCATGAATGCTCGCCTTCTCTCTCCCTCTCTCTGCTGCAGATGGTTCAGGCAGTCCAATACCACATCCTGAGACCGTCGTTTCAACCCCGACCTCTCTCTGTGCCCCCATGCGCGCCATGGTGAGTCACCGGCGCTCCCGAATCTGGTCACCTTCGCGGGCCTATAAATAGCCCTCCCCTCGCTCGAGCACCCCTCAGATAGCTTCGCCACATCCACTAGCACCTCCCTAGCCACCCAGCAAACCAGCAGAGCCCCGGTGCTCGAGATCGACCGAAGCCCCTCCGCCTCGGAGCTCCGGTCGATGTCCGGCTACACGACGGCTCCTGCGCCCCTCGACCCACCAAACTGACCCCTTTGATCCCAGGAAGCTTTCCCCTAACTCGCCCGAGCTTTTCCGTGTATCTAGCCACCCCTCGACCACTTCCAGAAACCCCTCTGCCACGGCCACCTCGTCGCCGGTGAACCCCTGCCTCCCCGTCGTTGTTTCGACCACCAGCAGGAAGGCGACGGTCAGGCAAACCCAGTTCCGTGTTCCTTAGGGCATAAGCGCATCGGCGTCCTCCTCCTCCTCTCTAGCCGAAGGTAGGAGACGACCCCGACAGGTGTGCCCCACCTGTCGGTGGCCCAGCCTCCAGCCCCGCGCTGGCCTCGGCCACTGACCGCAGGGCCCCGCGCATTAGGTTCAAACCTGATGGCGCGCGCGACTAGGCAGGCCGTCGGCTGGCCATGGGCCAGCCCAGCTCTCGCCCGAGCCAGGCCAGGAGCTGGTATGTTTTCTTTTTACTTTTAAAACCTGGATTTCTAAGATTTTTATAAAAACATTTTACCAGTGTAAAAATATAATTCTTCCAGTGTTATTTTTCTAAAAATGTGGAGTATTTAATGATATCTTAGATGAATTCTTCCAGCAACTATTCTGTTTTATAATATTAAAAAGGGCTAAAATGGAATAGTTTTGCTTGTGCTTGGTTGTTTTCAAAAAATATTTCTTCAAGGAGAACTAAGACAAATATTTTTTAAATGATATCTTAGATTTATCAGTAATATGGAACATTTCTAAAATGACTTTGTGGACTGTTTCTGTCTGAGCTATTTCTTATTTATTGTTTTATCGATGATAGAAAATCCGTGTGACGAGGTAATCGGAGCGGAAGACCTCGAAGACCCCGGATACTTAGCTGACCATGGAAAGCAGCCCTTTGACCATGACTGAGCATATTATACTTTCGATGTTATAATAGCAAGTATTCCCGTTGCATATGATCATAAGTGTCGGTAATCATTTGATATGATTTTACCGAAGGCTCCCCCGGAGCACATGCATTGAGCTTGACCCTACCCCTTGAGGGTCATGCTAATACCATGTTGACAAGTAAAGATAGAAGTAGTATTATTCATGAGCATGTTGATGTCATAAAGCAAGAGTTTATGAAAACCCCGTCGGGTGCCACTAATGCCCGAGGGTGATGATAAGATAGGTGGTCACTTTTGGTGAAGTGATGCACCCTGTATTTGTGTGAGTAAGGTTTCGAAAATGGGATTAGATTTATGATGTGTCGACCGTCCCAACCTTACCAGTACGACCATGTTACCCCTTATGGGATGGGGCTATGTTAATTACTCTGGTCGGTGCTAGCAAAGAGCCACATTACTAGTGGCGGGAGTGATGTGTGGTCAATCTCGTGATGGGGTCGTGCAGGGTAGGACGACTATGCCATTTTTATGAGTTCCAGTCAGACCGTTGGTCCCCGCATGGTTGGTACAGTCCAGAGTTGGTGCTCGGAAGACGTACAACATATGGGCTGTGTACCAATCGAGTTGACCTCTTTGTCTAGTATCGTCAGGGGAAAGACATTGATCGGGTACTTACCTCGGGTATGTGATATACCGCGAGTCGTGGATGACACGGAAGTTTCCCGGATCTGGTGGGTCCAGCGTACTACCTGTGCAGAGTGTAAACTATTCGAATAGCCGTGTGCACGGTCAAGGATAGTAGGGTAATCCTGCTTAAACTACGTCATGATATTTCCTCATAAACCAAGTGTGCGTGAGTTGTGTGTGTGTGGTGATGAGGAAGGTGTTGCTATGATAGAAATTATATGACCAAGTTCGATGACTTGGCATATAGGGTGAACCCGGATGGTTCAACCCTCTACAGGTATGTTGATATCTGTAACCTGTTCTTCAAGAATAATTCTTTAACTTGATGCATACTCATGATCATTCCACCCAGATGAGTTACACTAAAGGTGCATGATATTGTTATCCTTCACTTTCATTCTTCATATCATGGGCTGTTTGCGAGTACATTCAAAGTACTCATTGGCTTGCCACTGGTTATGTTATTGACGAGACATGGAGGGACCGAAGTTTGGAGATGAGTATGTCTTCGGCAACACCCCTGCGAACTAGGACGCTTCCGAGTCAGAATGCCTGTTGGTGTAGGCTTGATGGCATGGGAACCCACTTAGCCCTATGTTTTCTGTTATTAGTGTATTCATGTGATTTGGCCTTAGGCCCTGTCTTGTGAACTTGACCTTTCGGTCACTTGTTGTAATAATCGGTACTTGGATGTAAGACTCTTTATTCAGTATCTGTGTTCGGTGAGCATTGATCTCTGGGATCACTGAGCACGGCGATTCTCGACTAGTAAGTCAGGGTCCCCACAGAGCTGGTATCAGAGTCATCCTGACTATAGGAAGCCTTATGTAGAATGGGAGATAGCCGGAATATTGGTGCACATAGATTGACCCGAGAACCGCACCCACTATGTATTTCTATCCCTCTCCTCTACACCTTGTAGATGGCCGCCGTACCCGAGACGCTTCTGGAAACGGGCTTTCCTCTGCTTTTGAGTGATAGCCTCGAGAAGTGTCAAGTGCGTCGCACGCCCGTCTTTCTCTACCACGAACACTGGGTCAACGCCAACACCAAGGAGTATCACGTGGACGTGATAGTGAAGGCTAATGACTCCCCAAGTAGCTGGTTCTTCGAAGGGCCACAAATGGAGGATCTGATGTTGGCCGTGGAGACTGTAGCACGAGAGGCACTCGTGCGACTCCGCGACATCCTTCCTGAGATGGCGGACGAACCCGCTACTCGTCACCTACCTTTTGTTAAGGATAAGGTAGACGGAAGCTGGACACTCAACCCCTCATCCGAGGACGGGATGCCATTAAGGTTTCAGACCTACTTCAGCCTCTCCTCAGACACCTTGATGCATCTTCTGAACATGGAGTCAACTAGGATTCGCCAAGAGCTGCACCAAGGTAAGGACCTACTTCGTATGGAGAAGATGAAGAACCGCAAGGTGAAGAAGGAAGGAGCACCTATGATATCACCTGGCTTTGCTTTCCGAGGAGGAATACCCCTGCTTCAGGTTGTTCCTCTTCAGAGTCGACGTTTAACCGCAGAAGAATATACCGAGCTCTTTGCTACCTCACCAACCAAGAGACGTCGAGATGGTCTACTTCCTTCCCCTACACCTTCGAGGAAGGGAAGCACTAATGAAGATGAAGATGAAGACGAAGATCCCACAGAGCCGACTTATGAGACCGCACAGTCGATCGCTTAGCATCATAGAATGTACCGAACGTAGGAGTTCTTGTATCAGGATTTTATGACCCGGATGTTGTGTGAACCTGTTGGATGCAAGTCGCATTCTTCCTTGAGAAGCTTGTGAGCGACTGCATCACTTGTTTTAAATTTAATGTAGTAGTTCTTTTCAAAAACCTTTGTCATAAAACCTTGCACACTAGCACACACCAGACCCCCTCTTTACTAGAACGTCATCCCTTTCGAGTGCAACCGGTTCAGCATAATTTGACATGTCTACTCCCCTGACAGGATGGTGAATGCAACTCGCAACAGCACTTTCGGCAACCCCGGCTCTGCCTCTTCAGGACAGCAACAGGGAACCGTAGGGTAAGCTCAAGCTGGAGATCACCATGTGCAGCAAGACGATGTTCCTCCGCCGCCGCCTCCCCCTGAAAGCTTGACCATGGCTCAGTTCCTTCAAGCTCTTCGGGGGGAGCGTGAAGCCAACAATGCCGCTATCCGGCAGCTGGCTCAAACTTTGGTGAATCACGCGCCGTAGAATGGGAATGGCAACGGTTGCTCAACTCTCTCTGAGTTTATGCGGACTATGCCACCCATATTCACGGAGACGATTGAGCCCTTGGATGCCGATGATTGGATCCGCACTATCGAAGACCTTCTCGCGCTGGTCAAGTGCACTGACGACAATGAGAAAGTTCTGTATGCAACCCACTGTCTCGGAGGCACAGCCAGAGCCTGGTGGGATGGATTTCAGATCATGCGAGCCAGGCAAGTCATCACTTGGGTCGTGTTCAAGGATGGATTCCGCGCCGCTCACATTCCTCCGAGAATGATGACCATTGAGAAGCGGGAATTCCGAGCCTTAAGGCAAGGCAGTGGATCAGTCAAGGAGTATTTGCAAAAGTTCAACCTTCTATCAAGGTATGCACCTGAAGATGTCATCACTGAGGCTGCCAAAGTGGAGCGCTTTATGGAAGGACTACAACAGTCACTCCAGTATCAACTGGTTGTTTATGAATGTCGGACCTTCAGTGACATGGTTAATAAGGCTCTTATGTTGGAAGACAAGCGTCGTGCAATGGACGACACCCGTAAGCGCAAGCTAATAGGTAGTAGAGGACCGATCAACTCAAAACCACGACCATGGTAGTCAGCCCCAGCAGGACCCAACTATCAGCAGCAGCAGTACAAGCATCCAACATTTCGCCAGAATTACCAACCTCAGCAAGTCAGCGTCAAGCCAGCAAGCACTCCGCCAAACAACGGTGGGAGCAAGACCAACCTTCCAGCGCAAGTTACCTGTTTCGGGTGTGGACAACCAGGGCACTATTCCAGGCAGTGGCCCAATAAGAAACCCGATGTTCCGCGCCCCAATGCGCCAAATCCAGGCCAAGGAGCACAAAGTAGGAACCAGGCTCCCCGCAATCAGCAGTATCACAGCAAGGGGCGGATTAATCATATTTCTGCACAACACGCACAGGAAGACCTGGACTGCATTCTGGGTACGTTCCTCATCAACTCTACCCCAGCAATAGTATTGTTTGATTGTGGTGCTTCGCATTCCTTTGTTATGCAAAAGTTTGTGGAAAAGTGTGGACTAGAACCTACCTTGCTTCGTGGGCATATCGCAATTCAAACCCCGGGAGCTGTTTTGAGGACCAACCTAGGGTGTAGAAAGGTTGGGATAGTTATCAATGGGACGAGTTTCTCAGGGGATCTCATTGTGCTTAAGTCACAAGGCCTAGAAGTAATCCTAGGTATGGACTGGTTGGCCAAGCATCAGAGTATCTTGGACTGTGCTAACAGGGCCATTACCATGTCAAGTGACCAAGGGGTCAAAGTCAAGTATGTCTCTGAGCTAGTACCCACTCGAGTGGCATGAGTTAACAGCCTATCAGAGGAAGGACTCGACCGAGTGCCAATAGTCTGTGAGTACCCGGATGTGTTTCCTGATGAGCTACCAGGGATGCCTCCTGACCGAGACATCGAGTTCATCATCAAACTCATGCCGGGAACAAGGCCTATCAAAAAGAAGCCTTACAGGATGGGGTCCGAAGAGCTAGCTGAGTTGAAGAAGCAACTGGATGAGCAACTCAGGAAAGGGTTTATTCGTCCAAGTGCGTCACCTTGGGGATCGCCTGTTCTCTTCGTGTCCAAGAAGGATTGGACAATACGACTTTGCGTCAACTACCGTTCACTCAATGAGGTCACCATCGAGAACAAGTATCCACTCCCCAAGATTGTAGACTTGTTCGACCAGCTTAATGGAGCAAAGGTATTCTCCAAGATCGACCTCCGATCTGGATATTACCAACTAAAGATTCGACCCGAAGACATTCCGAAGACGGCATTTGTGACCCGGTACGGTTTGTACGAATGCACTGTCATGTCCTTTAGATTGACGCATGCCCCAGCTTACTTCATCTACCTCATGAATAAGGTCTTCACGGAATATTTGGACAAGTTTGTCGTCGTATTCATTGATGACATATTAATCTTTTCCATGTCTGAAGAAGAGCATGAGAAACACTTGAGGTTAGTATTGGAAAAGCTTCGAGAGCACCAACTGTATGCCAAGTTCAGCAAATGCCAGTTTTGGCTGAACGAAGTTGGATTCCTAGGTCATACGATGACGGCAAGTGGATTGGTAGTTGATCCCTCTAAGATTACCACGGTAACCAACTGGGAATCGCCAATCGACGTGAAGGAAGTCAGGAGCTTCCTCGGACTCGCAGGATACTACCGCAAGTTCGTAGAAGGATTCTCCCGCATCGCGCGACCTATGACTCAGCTCTTGAAGAAAGGCAAGAAGTTCGAATGGATGCCGGAATGTGAGGCAAGCTTCCAAGAGTTGAAGAAGAGGATAACCACCGCCCCGGTATTGGCCACTCCAGATATCAGCAAGGAGTTCGTGATATATTGCAATGTCTCAAGGACCGGGCTAGGTGGGGTTCTAATGCAGGATGGCAGGGTCGTGGCATACTTGTCGCGGCAACTGCGCCCGCATGAGGACAATTATGCCACCCATGATCTCGAGTTGGCAACAGTAGTCCATGCCCTGAAGACATGGCGACATTACCTTCTGGGGAAGCGATGTGAAATATACACCAACCACAAGAGTTTGAAGTATATCTTCACCCAAAGGGAATTGAATATGAGGCAATGGAGATGGTTGGAGTTAATCAACGACTACGACCTCACCATTCAATATCACCCCGGAAAGGCAAATGTAGTGGCTGACGCCTTGAGTCGGAAGACCAGCACCTTAAACGTCATGCTTAAGGAAAGGCAACCCGCCTTATGCGAAGAATTGGAGAACTTCGGATTGGAACTAGTGGAACCAGGATTCCTAGATAATTTAAAAGTCAAACCAACGCTAGAAGACGACATCAAGGAGGCCCAGAAGGGTCACAGGAGCATCGAAGGTATCAAGAAGAAGATTCCAGAAGGTAAGGCCCCACGATTTTT
Source organism: Hordeum vulgare subsp. vulgare (assembly GCF_904849725.1). Classification (NCBI taxonomy): domain Eukaryota; kingdom Viridiplantae; phylum Streptophyta; class Magnoliopsida; order Poales; family Poaceae; genus Hordeum; species Hordeum vulgare. The sequence goes on along the minus strand of NC_058520.1, from coordinate 290,812,473 downwards.
GGAGGATGATCAAGGAGTGGTGTGGTTTGCGAAACGTTTATGCGTACCCAACAAGGCCGAACTCAAGGAACTCATCCTACGGGAAGCTCATGATACACCCTACTCCATTCACCCCGGTGGTACCAAGATGTATCAAGATCTCCGAGAAAGATTCTGGTGGCACGACATGAAGAGGGAAATCGCGTCATATGTGGCCAAGTGCGTTGTGTGTCAGCAAGTTAAGGCTGAGCATCAGCGACCCGCAGGACTGCTACAACCTCTCCAGATGCCGGAATGGAAGTGGGACAAGGTAGGGATGGATATCATTACCGGTCTACCAAGGTCTAGCAAGGGCCATAACTCGATATGGGTTGTTGTCGACCATTTGACCAAAGTGGCCCACTTCATCCTGTCAACACCACTTATGACGGGAATAGGTTGGCTAGTCTCTATATCGAGTGCTTAGTAAGACTTCATGGAGTTCCCAAGGAGATTGTATCTGACCGAGGCATGCAGTTCACTTCAAGGTTTTGGAGGAAACTTCAGGAAGCCCTCGGTACCAAGCTCTCTTTCAGCACCGCCTCCCACCCGCAGACGGGAGGACAGACGGAAAGGGTGAATCAGATACTCGAAGATATGCTCCGTGCATGCGTCCTAGCGCACGGAGCCAAATGGGAAGACTATCTGCCGTTCGTTGAGTTTTCATACAACAAAAGCTACCAGTCTAGTCTCAAGAAAATCTGAAGGCAGCCAAGTCGCGACAAAAGAGTTATGCGGACTCTTGCCGCAGGAATGTGGAGTTCATTCCCAGAGATCTGGTGTACCTCCGTGTCACACCTCTCAAGGGAACCAAGTGTTTCCACGTTAAGGGGATACTCGCTCCAAGGTTTATTGGGCCATTCAAGATCACGACAAGGCGTGGAGATGTCACTTATCAACTGGAATTACCTCCGGAACATTCGGGTGTGCACAACGTTTTCCACGTGTCACAGCTTCGGAAGTGTCTCCAGACGCCAAGTCGTTCCGATCCTTATAAGGACATTGCTCACTGGTCCATTGACCTTCAGTCTGGTCTCACCTACCGCGAGAGGCCAATCCGCATTTTGGATGACGCATAACAAAGCACCCGAAGCTGCACTATCAAGTATTTCAAGGTTCAATGGAGCAACCACACCGAAGCCGAAGCTACATGGGAGCGTGAAGACTATCTCCGGTCTGAGTTTCCAGACCTTTTTAGCACCAAGCTTAGGAATCTCGAGGACGAGATTCTTGTAAGGGGGATAGGTCTGTCACACCCTGTTTTTGCTATCACTTGTCTTTATTGTAAAATTCTGAGCTTGTTAAAACTTTTTCCAAACTAATGATGTGAGTGCCATGATTGACACTGTATGCTTATATGCTTGATCATGTGTGGTTTTAAAACCCTAAATTCCTTGGTATTTTACTGATTTCAAAAACCATTGCTTATTGCTGACCTAAGTAATACCACCTTGGGTTGCACTACATGCCCTTGATAGCAAGTAGTGCTTCTACCCATATTTGGTAATCTGATTTTTACCTATCTTTATATTTCAAAACCACAAAAATAATTATCTTTGTGATTATTTTCCCAATTAAATAACCTGTCCATTTCTAAGGTCAGAATTGGTATTCCAACATGGAAAAATATTTTTCTGCCTTGGAAAAATCTGATTAAATTAAGAGATGATCAGAAGGACATATATTTTCCATACATAAGATTTTAAACCCCATTTTATATTATATTTATTGATTAAAACTATAAAATCTATTTCTGTCTGTTTTGGCATTTTGAAATATTTCCAAAGGAAATATTCTCAATAAATTCCTAGAAAATTCCAGTGATATCCCTAAGCCTTGTTTGGTGTCCATATAAAGTTTCACCTTGATCAAAGGTGGATAAGGACCCCAAATAACCCAAAAACCCTGTCTGTCCAGAATCAAGTTAGAGCAACTCTACATAGCAAAGTTTGTCCAATGAGGCTAAAACTTTGCAGGAGTGCCTAATACCTCAAATGAGGGTTCTACACCAAAAATGGGATTTGTGGGACTTAGTTTGCCCACACTTCCTTTGGAAGGAACAGATCTGGTCATATTGGAGTGATTTCAAGTTTACAAAGCTAAACTTGTTCATTGGAGCTCAAATTTGGTGGAACTCCATGGTTTACCACCAAAACCAAACATGTTAAGTCTCAGCACCAATGGTGCGGTGCAACCCCCTGTGCCCACTGTCGAACACCTTCTAACGGATAGGAAAAAGCCACCTTAGCCACAGCTAAACCGAAACTCCTTTGCTTAAAACTTTTAGATTAAGTAGCCATCACCTGTATCTAACCCCAGTCAACTGGCCCCTCACTGGTTCAAAGTGGAATGGCCAAAAACCCCAATTTCGACCTCAGTTCATGACTCACAACACCAATATTTTTGCCTCCTTTGACCAGCCGAAGCTCCCACTAAAACCAAACGGGTACCACACCCCCAGCAAGTGCCAAGACATGCTAGACACGTCCAAGGTGCCTCAGAGCGCACCAGCATGCCGTGGCATGCCAAAACTGCGCTCTGGGCGCGCTACAGGGAGTCACCGAGGTGGGGGCGACGCCCTCGGCCAGTTCCAGCCTCCCCCGAGATGTCCAACCTCTTCCCCGACAGCACCTCTGCGTCGGGCAAGCCTCAGGGCCCCTCCACTCTCGCGCTAGAGCTTGCGCGACGCGTGCCCGCACGCTCCAGAACCGGCCAAGCTTGCGCGGCCACGAATGCTCGCCTTCTCTCTCCCTCTCTCTGTTGCACATGGTTCGGGCAGTCCAATACCACGTCCTGAGACCGTGGTTTCAACCCGACCTCTCTCTGTGCCCCCATGCGCGCCATGGTGAGTCACCGGCGCTCCCGAATCTGCTGACCGTCGCGGGACTATAAATAGCCCTCCCCCTTGCTCCAGCACCCCTCAGGTAGCTTCGCCACATCCACTAGCACCTCCCTAGCCACCCCAGCAAACCAACAGAGCCCCGGTGCTCGAGATCGACCGAGGCCCCTCCGCCTTGGAGCTCCGGTCGATCTCCGGCTACACGACGGCTCCTGCGCCCCTCGACCCACCAAACTGACCCCCTTGGTCCTAGGAAGCTTTCCCCTAACTCGCCTGAGCTTTTCCGTGTCTCTAGCCACCCCCTCGACCACTTCCCAAAACCCCTCCGCCATGGCCTCCTCGTCGCCGGTGAACCCCTGCCTCCCCGTCGTTGTTTCGACCACCAGCAGGTAGGCGACGGTCAGGCCAACCCATTCCCGTGTTCCTTAGGGCATGAACACGTCAGCAACCTCGTCGGCGTCCTCCTCGTCCTCTCTGGCCGGAGGTAGGATACGACCCCGACAGGTGTGTCCCACATGTCGGTGGCCCAGCCTCCACCCCCGTGCTGGCCTCGGCCACTGACCACAGGGCCCCACGCGTCAGGTTCAAACCTGAAGGCGCGCGCGCGTGGGCAGGCTGTCGGCTGGCCATGGGCCAGGCCAGGAGCTGGTTTGTTTTCTTTTTATTTTTAAAACCTGGATTTCTAAGATTTTTATAAAAAAATTTAACTAGTGTAAAAATATAATTCTTCCACTGTTATTTTCTAAAAATGTGTAGTATTTAATGATATGCTTAGATGAATTCTTCCAGCAACTATTCTATTTGATAATATTAAAAAGGGCTAAGATGGAATAGTTTTGCTTCTGCTTGGTTGTTTTCAAAAAATATTTATTCAAGGAAATCTAAGACAAATATTTTTTAAATGATATCTTAGATTTATCAGTAATTGGGAACATTTTTAAAATGACTCTGTGGACTGTTTCTGTGTGAGCTATTTCTTATTTATTGTTTTATCGACGATAGAAAATCCGTGTGACGAGGGAATCGGAGCGGAAGACCTCGAAGACCCCGGATACTTAGCTGACCAAGGCAGGCAGCCCTTTGACCATGACTGAGCATATGTTACTTTGCATGTTATAATAGCAAGTATTCCCGTTACACATGATCATAAGTGCCGGTAATCATTTGATACGATTTTACCGAAGGCTCCCCCGGAGCACATGCATTGAACTTAACCCTACCCCTTGAGGGTCATGCTAATACCATGTTGACAAGTAAAGATAGAAGTAGTATTATTCATGAGCATGTTGATGTCATAAAGCAATAGTTTATGAAAACCCCGTCGGGTGCCACTAATGCCCGAGGGTGATGATAAGATAGTGGTCACTTTTGGTGAAGTGATGCACCCGATATTTGTGTGAGTAAGGTTTCGGAAATGGGATTAGATTTATGATGTGTCGACCGTCCCAACCTTACCAGTACGACCACGTTACCCCTTATGGGATGGGTCTATGTTAATTACTCTAGTCGGTGCTAGCAAAGAGCCACATTACTAGTGGCGGGAGTGATGTGTGGTCACTCTTGTGATGGGGCCGTGCCGATTAGGACGACTATGCCATTTTTATGAGTTCCAGTCACACTGTTGGTCCCCGCATGGTTGGTACAGTCGAGAGTTGGTGCTCGTAAGACGTACAACATGTGGGCTGGGTATGAATCGAGTGGACCTCTTTGTCTAGTATCGTTAGGGGAAAGACATTGATCGGGTACTTACCTCGGGTATGTGATATACCGCGAGTCGTGGATGACACGGAAGTTTCCCGGATCTCGTGGGTCCAGCGTACTACCTATGCAGAGTGTAAACTATTTGAATAGCCATGTCCACAGTCAAGGAGAGTTGGTAATCCTGCTTAAACTACGTCCTGATATTTCCGCATAAACCAAGTGTTCATGAGTTGTGTGTGTGTGTGGTGATGAGAAAGGTGTTGCTATGATAGCAATGATATGACCAAGTTCGGTGACTTGGCATATAGGGTGAACCCGGATGGTTCATCCCTCAACAGATATGTTGATATTTGTAACCAGTTCTTCAAGAATAATTCTTTAACTTGATGCGTATTCATGATCATTCCACCGAGATGAGTTACACTAAAGGTGCATGATATTGTTATCCTTCACTTTCATTGTTCATATCATGGGCTGTTTGCGAGTACATTCAAAGTACTCATTGGCTTGCCACTGGTTATGCTATTGACCAGACATGGAAGGATTGGAGTTTGGAGATGAGTATGTCTTCGGCGACACCCCTGCGAACTAGGACGCTTCCGAGTCAGAATGCTTGTCGGTGTAGGCTTGATGGCATGGGCACCCGCTTAGCCCTATGTTTTCCGCTATTAGTGTATTCGTGTGATTTGGCATTAGGCCTTGTCTTGTGAACTTGACCTTTCGGCCACGTGTTGTAATAATCGATACTTGGATGTAAGACTCTTTATTCAGTATCTGTGTTTGGTGAGCATTGATCTCTGGGATCACTGAGCACGGCGATTCTCGACTAGTAAGTCGGGGTCCCCATAGCGAGTGAAAAGGTGGCCAGCAAGGATGATTCTTCCATCATTGCACGCGAGAGTGAGATGGTCCAGCATGGGATTTTCCCTTCGTTCATGGAGGCGAGTGATGATGTGCCATCTTCGGCCTTCATCCACAGCGACGGTGACGACATGGTTGAACATGGGATTTTCCCTTCGACCATGACGACGTTTGGAGATGAGTTGAGAGAATTTTGCCACCATAGTGAGAGATAGAGTGAGTTGACCACTACCCCATATATAATGAGTTGCCCCAATTTCCATGTGAGAAGAGCCACAACCCCCACAACTAGAGTGAGATGAGTGACTCCACCATATGTGATTTTGAGTGCATCTACCTTGAGGGAGTGTGTGATCCACCACCACATAGAGAGAGTGAGGTAGTTGATAGGTCATGTGAGGACATTTCATTTTCTAACAACTTAACATCTACCTATATTGTGTCTGCTCACTTGGTGCTAGGACCCATATACAATGACACACCGCTCTTCGACAAATTCGTTCCTCCTTTGGACAAGATGATGGCCATGGTGGAATATGATGCACCCCCCAGATGGTTGCATCAAAATGAAGATGGCCGTGATTTGGTATTTTCTACCTCACCTAGACCACATGAGTGGAATGCAAAAGGTACATAGGTGAAGGTGATTCTCTTGTCCCACACTACACCACAACACTGCTTCCCCGACAAACAGTTTGGTTGGGAATACGAGTTTCGCCAACAAACAGTCGGACGGGAAAAACTATTGCCAACCGACAATGTCTGTTGGGGAAAGTCCAGACGGGAAAACCCTTTCCCGACCGACATAGATTTCCCGACCGACTGCTTGACAGCTATGGAGTATCTTTCCTGACCAACAGTCTGTTGGGCCTGCCATGGGCCTTTCCCGACCAACAGCCTGTTGGGGCAACCATGTGCCTTTGCCGACCGACTATTGGATAGGGTACTCTTTCCCGACCGACATTATGTTGGGCCTGGTGTTAGCCTTTGCCAACCGACTGTCAGACATGGTTTGTTTAGCCGACCAACAACCGGAAAGGGTTTTTCTTCGCCGACCAACAATTCATAAACATTTTCTTCATCCAACCACACCTTACATATGGTACTGATTGTCACATACATATAGTTCATGTGTTCTAAGTACAATCACCAAGACAGCGATCAGGCTCACTTCAGGTCCACCAAACATTTTTTATTCCATTAACTCTTTGTCACATACACACACTTAAGTCTGTTCTAAACTTAACCAGTGATACACCATGCATCATGTTCACAAAAGGATAGGTAAAAGATGCATGTATGAGAAATAAGTTGTACAAAATGACAATGCATCAGGTTCCAAAAAGTACATGTAAAGGATGCATGCATGAGACATCAGTTGTACAAAATGAAATCTAACACATCTAGTTGACGTAGATCATTGGCTTCATGGTTCTATGGGAGTGAAGTCCTTTTGGTGGAGGAGGGAGGGGGCAATCGATAGTCCTCTTTGACCTTTGCACTTCTCTGTAAAGCATCTGAAACTAAAACTAACTTCAGTAGTATATAAAATCAAATAATGTATAATTCAGAAAAATACTCAAGTATTATATAGAAAACATTCATGTATACAAAGGCTAAAATGATAAGGGAAATAGTATCTAATAACTGTAAAACCTGTAGAAGCATGATTGTAAATTAGAAACTGCTAACATATGTATCTAATATTGTTTATAGAAAGTGAACTAAAGTTTTACAGAATAAATGTGCCAAAATTACAGATAAAAAAGTAAAGTGCTAATGTGGTACTATTGGCTGCTAGCTAGCTTCTACATGAACACTTCTATGATACTTCTCATCCGTACTGGCGTGTACTAGAGGGCCAGCTTACAATGTAAAGCTAGGTCCAGTGGCTCTTATGTCATATTACTCGTACAACATATATTATCATAGAAAATTATAGAGAAAAAAAGTTGCAAGTTAATACAAGCCTAATCTGCATGTATTACAGAACTACTTCACAAAAATTCAGAAATACAACATACTCCCTCCGTTCCAAAATATAAGTCTTTTTTTGATATTCCATTATGGACTACGTACAGAGCAAAATGAATGAACCTACACTCTAAAATATGTATATATACATCCGCATGTAGTTTTTGATGGAATTTCTAGAAATACTTATATTTAAGAATGGATGAAGTATATCTATAAGAATGGAGGGAGTATGTAAAACAACCAAGTAACTTGCTAACCCTGCACCATTCTTACCAGCACAACAAATAATATGCACCATTCTTACTAGCAAGACAAAGCACGGGTTTTTGCATTTCGATGCATTCATAGAACAAATGAGTTTGTACAAGCCCAAAGAGTAAAAGATCAAGTAGAGAATATATGTTATTCTCCAATCTTATCAAACAAGACAAAGTATTACCAATATGGGGAATCTAAACTACAAAGTCCAATCCTACCATGGTCAAGAAGCATATTATAACTAAAATAGTAGCATAGCCAAGTCCAGTCAGTTCCTATACCATGCCACTTTCAAAATTAAACCTAGCTAACTTAGCATATCATCTGGAAATAAACAAGCCATGTTCCTATCAAAATTACTCCATAAAATTTCCAGAATGCTGATTGGAAATACGTAAAATAAAGGAGACCTACCTATAATTGGGCACAAATTTTTATCAGGTCAATTAACATGTTCAAAATTCACATCATACTGATTTCTGGTTCGGATTCAAAAAACAAACACCATGCTTTTTGAAACTCCAAACTTCATTCCTTTCTGTGACTTGTCATAATTTTCCAGATTCCAAAAATTATGCACCTCCCTTAAAAAGAAGTAGGGCTTTAGGTTTCAAAAGAGACACACACCTGGATACAAAACTACCTAAAACCTAACACCCGACAAAACGAAAACCCATCAAGCACTTGCCAGAACAACATCACATTGCAGAATTTGACAATATAGAAGACGGGGTTTATATGCTACAGCCACTATCACAAGTGCGTGTATGGTCACATGACCATACTACAAGCCAAACACTACCCCTTCAGAAATTACCATGGCTAGAAGGCCATCACAGCACGCACGATGGTCGGGCACCACATGTGATTGCTTAGTACTCCCTTCGTAAAGAAAATAAGGATGTTTAGATCACAACTGTAGTGATTTAAACACTCTTATATTTCTTTACAGAGGGAGTACACTACTGCAGCCAAAATCTGGCCAGCGCGGTCAATGGGTAGAAGCAACCCGCATCACAAGTTCTTCTAATATAAAAGAAATAGCTCATCTAACCTCACGGGAAGTTAGGGACGACCCTCCAATCAGGAGATCATAGGGACGTTGTTGGGTTCAACCTTCTTCTGCTTGCCTCCTCCAAACTTGGGATGCTTGGACGACTATGGCAGAGCCTGTGAGAGAGGGGGATGCATCAATACATGGCTGCACTGCTGCTACTACTATACAAACAATAATGCTAATAAAATAGTAAGGGAATGAGCTGATTTGGAAACCAATAAATAATTTAAACAGATCAGTTCAAGCATATATCCATGCACACTAGCCATATCAAATACTACAAGGTGATCGCGAAGTACCAAATACTATGCTACTAGATCTTCTTCCTCTGCTCAGTAGTACGAGTAGTGGTTCTATGTGCTACCTGCAAGAAAAAAAGATAGTTTAAGTAAGGTCAAAGAGAGCAGTTGTACCTCGGCTAAATATGATAAAGTTTGAAAACTAATCCATACCTCAACCCAAAAAACTCAAAATAGGAAAATTCACACATCGGAAGTTAGCATTCCAATCCTTTTGTGTTGCCTCAAAAGCAACATAATTTTTATTAAGTGTGTGTATTACATTTCATCCTATGAGAGAAACCATGATAGCACCAACACCTCCCAAAATAGGAAAATTTGACAGAACTTAAACAGCATTAAATCCACTAGCTGTCAAGTTCTTCACTTCATAGTACATATATCAACGTATAACTGTTCATCATTTGGGACACCCTTTATTTTAGAAAGTTATCATTAGTCTCCATTGGAAGTTCCCGTGTTCTTACTATTTCGACTAAAACTGTGCATCTATTAAAAATGATAGTGATTAAGTACTTCAGAGGTATTGCCCCCTTGATTTTACTGAATTGCAATTTACTGATTCTAACTTGCCCCTCACCTCATCAAGTTTTTCAGGCTTCTCATATAAGTTACTAAGATTGTGTTATAACTGAAGAGAGGATTCATTAAGATATCACACACAGGTACAGGATTAAAACTTAAAACAACTAAACTTGAGACCTGCAAGGCAAATAATAGGACCCATCCCCGGAACTCCTAAAAATTTGTGCTAAAAAGAACCACAAAGTGTATGATAGTACACAGTCCTTATCATAAATAGGTTCCCTAGATTTACAATAGTATGTCCACAACATATTGCTGAAGCAAAAAAAATAATACATTTGTAGTACTCCATAACAGGTTTTTGATTAGGTAAAAAAATACAGTCCACGAGCAGACACCTTAAATGAACCAAAAACCCCATCATTCGGTCATCATGACAGGAACCATCTACTAGCATTTACACAAATAACAGAATCATGTAGAAACAACGCATGGCCTGCATGTTATAGAAAAAATACAGCACATGCATACTCCATGTGTACATCGTGACAAAAGAAAATATGATGAATTATTGAAGTAAAATTATATATCATGTCTCTTCATATCTCATGCAACAAGTAGTAACTAGTAATCCTAATAACCAAACTAATCCATACCTAAACATGGCAACCCAAACCGTGCAGGTGCGGAGCCGCGGAGGCGGGGCCAGCGGGTCCAAAGACGGACGGCGCGGGGCGGCGAGGGACGGCGCGGGGCAGTGGGGGCGACGCGGGACGACAGGGGAGACACCGGGCGACGCGGGACGGTGTTGGGCGGCGCGGGACGGCGAAGGACAGCGCGGGGCAGCGGGGCAATGCAGGGCAGTGGGGGCGACCCGGGGAGACGCGGGGCGGCGGGGGATGGTGCTGGGCGGCGCGGGGCGGCGAGGGATGGCGCGGGGCGGAGGGGCGACGCAGGGCAGTGGGGGCGACCCGGGGCGGCGGGGCAGACACATGGCGGTGGGGGAGACACGGGGCGACGCGGGCGCGGCAGGGGAGACGCGGGGAGGCGGGGGAGACGTGTGGCGACGGGGGTGACGCGGGGCGGCGGGTGATGGTGCTGGGCGGCGCAGGACGGTGATCGGCGGCGCGGAGGAAGACTGGCCGCAAGAACGGGGCACTGGGAGGATAAGGTTTTTGGCTGGAGAAGATAAGGTCATTTGGGGGAAAAAAAGACCGCGCGTTGGGCCAGAATTGGCACTAAAATTTGGCTATTCGCGCGCGAAGCCCATTTATTGTCCAACTATTGGTCGGGATTATTTATCGACCGACGAACCGATGGGAACATGAGCTTTCCCGACCGACCGTTTGACAAGAAATATTATACCATTGCCGACCGACTGTTTATTACTGTTAGCATGATTTCCCAACCAACTGTTTGTCACAAGTTTTCCCGACCACAGTCGGTCGGCGATACTAACTTTTCCCAACACCCGTCTGTAGGGAATGCAGTGTCGTGGTGTAGTGCCACTAGTGCACATTGATTGCTTGCACGACGTCGATCCACCTGTTGCCATGATTCATAATTATACGACTTTCCCATGTGATGAATTGTCCATTTATGATGAGTTTGATGATTTTCATGTGAATTATATGAAATTGTGATGCCATCTTTCATACTATACCTTCTGAGAGCTCTATAGGGCACATCATGTTTGACTTCGCTTGACTTGTCATATGCTATGATGAGATACACTTTATCACATCATTGCAATCTCATCATAGTACCTATGCATATGCCATTAAAATAAACCCAATTTGCACATATGGCATAGATGACAAGCCCATGGTTATTGGCTATTTATTTTCTTGTGATGATACTGCGAGGCTTCCTTTGCATCATTTGTGCAATTGTTCATATATTCCATGCCATGATCACCATCCTTTGGAAATGCATTGTTTTAGATGTTGTCCATATTCTCCATATTATGTTTTAGATATTGCACATGAGGATACATCCATAGTTTTCCCATACATATTAGGAGATTTTGATCCATCCTACACACTGCATGATTCCAATAAACGTGTGCACAATATGTCCTTCGTGAATAAAAATTCTATTGATGTGCCATATACTTGTACGCTCAATTTGTGTCCCCGTCGTGTTATGCATAAGAACTATTATTTCATGATGGATGACATGTTCTTATACCATGCATCAAATTTTTTTTATCATTCCTTACCGTGTGCTAACTCTCACGTGGACATACACATCATGATGGATGATTTGTAGATTTACGACCCACACACTTAGTTTTGTGTGTATCCTTGTTGTGTAGATACACATGATTTTTCATCGACCTTGAAAGCACATTGCCGGGAAAAACCAACACCTATGGGAAACTCGAGGAGTCCCTTGATCGTTTGGCGGGGAGAGGGAGGTATGGAGTCAAGAGCGAAACTAGCAGTCAACACCGGCAAGGCTCTTTTTACCCAGGTTCGGGACACTTGGCGTGTAAAACCCTACTCCTACTTAGTTTGTATTGCAGGCTTACTGTAGGTTGATTTTGCTACAGTAACTTAGTAGGAGATTAGGGAGTCTCTGATTATCCAAAAGTCCAACCTCCAAGAATGAGCTTTGGGCCACCTTTTATAGGCAAAGGGGTCACCAACAGTGTGCTCATAGGAGGTAGAGTGAAGACTGTTTACCGCTTTACTTCTTCGGTGGTGTCAGGGGCAGTAAATGCCTTGTCTGGCCCCTGGCTTGCCGCAAGGTGGTTGCAAAACGTACCTAGGTGAATCGACACCTGGGCCTTGCGCTGGCACACGAAGGGTGTGCTGGAGCGGCTGGATTGCGGTAGAAACTTGTGGGGACACCTAGCGAGCGAACAGGGACTTGCTGGCCTGGAGCCTCCTTCGGGTGACTTGGTCACCTCCCGGGAAAGCAAGGCTTTCCACGGGCCTTGGACACTTTCCCGGCAATGAGAGTTTGCCAGGGGCCTCGCAAGTTTGTGCGAGTCTTCCCAGCAAGAGAAGCTTGTCGGGGCCTTGCTAATTTTCAGGTAGTCTTCCGAGCGAAGTGCTCTTGCCGGGGCCTTGGGAATCTTCCCGACAAGGAGGGCTTGCCGAGGCCTTGCGTCTAGAACCCTTGTATCCCATGCCCCTGGAGAGGGAAGGGAGTGGCCTTGGTGGGGCTTGGAATGCCTCCCTGTCGTTCTTCCTGGCACACTGCTGTCGGGGGCGTTGCCGATGCCCGTGCACAAGTCTAGGGCACAAGGGACGTCAGTCTCTAGTGCACCGACACACATGAGTTGATGAGACGAGCTCTAGAGAGAAATGAACGTGTGCACCACCATGCAATGCTTAGCATCCACCCACCCTCCTTACGCAATAACTTCGTGCATTTCTTCTACATGGTCCTCACATGGTGATGGGTTATATACAACTTCTCACTTTATGCCCATCATGCCATTTTCATTATGCATGCTATTATCATTCATATGCCCGTGTCATGCATTTGTAACCCAAGCTTTGAATTTCACATGATGCATGATTCTAGTACTTGTATGTGTATTTGCAACCTTGGTGGAGATATTTCTTATCATTGTCGTGTTCCTTTTGTGAGCCATGTTATTGTTCATGCTTGTGTTCGGAGAGTCATGTTGACCGATTTCTTTTTGCATAGGGCTTATCACCAATACAATGATGATACTTTGATCATGTTTTACTTCTGTGCTTGCGACATGTCATGCTCGTTGTCTACACCTATTATTTGCTACATGACATGATTGCCATGATTTCCTCTAGTATGTTGTATCTTTGCACTACTATTTTGCACAACATGATCGCTATGCTTGCCTATGTTGTATCACCAATGATTCATACTTTCTCATTTTGTGCGGTTGATGAGAACCATTGCCATGCTTCACACATGATTGCTATTGAATATTGTCATATGTCTCCATGGGTTGCCTCTCTTATGCTATATTATTTGACTTTTCTTGAGTGCAACAATGTTATTTATTTTGCTAATGGAATTGCCTCTCTCATGTTATTAGAACTTTTGACATGTTTCATGTGAAGCATGCTTGCTTTGCTTCTTTGCACTATATGCCTACTACCACGGATATTACCATTGTTGCATCATATTATTGATACACTTGTGATCCTAATGGTTATGTGCAAGACAAGAGAACCATCATGATGGGTGATGTTTTTATCTACCATGCATATACAATATCTGCTTTTGTTTTGTGCATGTGTAGGATACTTTGACTACATGTCAACTTCCACTTCACGTGAGTTGACCATGGAAGCTCTTGAGAGTGAGCCACTTTTGAATAGATCTACAAAAATGTGTCTGACTCTTGGACAATAGGTAAGAAAAATAATAAAGAATGTTAGTAAAATGTGTCAAAATGTGGCAATTAAACTATTTATTTACAATTTGTCCAAGACAACAGGGAAGTGCAATATATGAACTTAGAACTTTGTAGCCTTTTTACTGCCCATAATCATAATGAGTTGTTAGATGATGATGTTTGTATCTTTTTCCTTTGCAGTGGTTCCCGATGCAGTTTACTCAAGATAACATGTCAAACTACATGATTGTTGGACATGCAAATGTACATGTATCACTACTAGAATACAATGACTATCTGGAAGTCCTCATGAAGATATTGAAGGATGGGCGGTCGGCCATCACAAGGGGTTGGACTAGAGTCATGTGTGCAGTTCACATGGAGGAGGGCACACTACGAGTATTCTGCTTCACCTTCTACAGTAACCAGAATATCTTTTGCCTCTTTCTTTACCGTCTTTTATACAAGTATTCAACTCTCGTTCATCATTATTTATTTAGTGCTTATATAATTCTTTTGTTGGCATAATTCTTGAACGTCTGTACATGTGAATAGAATAATGCATTGGTTGCTGAACATATCTATGTATATGATGGATATGTAAAAAGTTATTCCCTACTTTCAAATTCAAAATTTGTACAATTTTAAATTGTAGTGATTGAAATAGAAAAAATATGCTTTGTGGGTCATTACGGCACACACGTTTCGTAAATCTCAATGTTTGTGATATAACTCATGATCCGACACATTTCACACATAGAAAGCGTGTGCGACCATGCACACAATTGCGGTTTCCAAACTATGTGTGATGTTAGACAATATCACAAACGGAGCAACCTAATCGCGCATTAGTGATAGAATCTCTGTCGCACACAATTCAAAATGATAAATTGTTTGTGATGTAGTATGCATCGTAAACATCACCACACAATAGCTCGTTTGATATTTATCTTGTCTGACACGAGTATGACTTTTGAGACGTTTCTTAAACTTATTCGACACTTGTACGACGGTTAAATTATCTTCTTACTTAGAAATCTCAAATGCTTTGGAAAATATAAGTGTGTCTGATATACTCCTAATCCTACATGATTTACAATTGTGAACGGTTTTCTATGTAGCGCACATCATAAATTTTGCAGCACATGATAGAGAATGTGATGATAATGCGATCCCAAACGAATGTCAAGGATGGATCATTTAGGAAATATTACATATCTCAAACGGTTGGTCGAGACACTCGGTTTTGATATATGCGGACATCCTATACGCTTAGTTTTGTCAAACATTTCGTTCATTGATCACTATCTCCGATGATTTTTCCATGTCGTGCGGGATGGACCCCCCTGTTGCCCAGATAGGCAAGACGACGGTTTAAATCTACGTCACTCGAAGGGTTTAAAAACAGTTTGTATAGGACGTCTCTGCACAAATGGGATGAAGGTGGTGCAGTTTTTTCAGGCACGACTGATCCAATAGCCGTGGATATTTCTTCATGTACAACCTAAGATGTTTCCCTAAGGTTTTCAATTTGAGGCGGAGCATCCAATGGTCATCCCTATGGATCCACCACCAACACCTCAAGCTCCAATTATTCCTATAACAAGAGCTCGTGCATGTGCCGTTAAAACTGAGGTGACATCTTGTAACACCCCAGATGTAATCCTTGCCATATTGGGATCCTTTCCTATTTTGTGAACCATGTTTGGATGTTATAAAGTTGTCATTTCAGGTGGATCATCTCATGTCATCATCTTGCATCATGGCATCCCTTTCAAGTGCATTGTGTTCAACTCCATATTGGTTGTGATAGCTTGCCTTGGTGTGATTAGTGTTGTTGTGTTCTTATACAATGCTTCCAAACATCCTTTCAAACTTCAATGTTTTTCAAAACAATGCAAAGCTCTTCCCCCTTTGCATTTTAAAACTTGTGTGTCAAACCTTGTTATAACCTGTTTTAAAAATGTTATACGTTCAGAGTATTAACTTGTGGTTGAGGGGGTAATTGTCCTGTTGTTATTAAGCTTTAAGTCTTTGGGGTTTTTTATTTAAACAGCACTATAATCTCTGTTTTGAATATAATTTACTTGTTCTAAAAATCAGGTTTGCATTTTATTTAAATATGACATAAATCCCTCATGCCCTAGGTGTTTTAATTTTATTTTCAAAACCCATGTGTTGCTCTGGGTATTTTTCATTCTGTTTGGTTTATTTAAAAATAGGAAAACCCTTTTAATTCTTTTCTGTTTTATCACGCGCCCCAGGTGGGCCGGTGTCACGCCCAAGATGCGACCATATCCTCAATTTGGCGCGAGGGCCTCGTCAGGGATAGAAGCCCATCTCGTCTTGTCGCAAGAATGGATATCGTTACAAGTACATGTACTGAAAAAAAAGTGATATATAGAATTGGCTTACACTCACCACAAGCTACATCAGAGTCACATCAGTACAATATATAATCATCATGAAGAAGAGCAGGGTCTGACTACGGACGAAAACAAACGAGAAAAGAAGAACGACGTCCATCCTTGCTATCCCAGGCTGCCGGCCTGGAACCCATCCTAGATCGAAGAAGAAGAAGAAGAAGAAGAAGAAGCAACTCCAAATGATCAATCAACGCGCTCGCATCAAATAGCCTCTACCTGTACCTGCAACTGGTGTTGTAGTAACCTGTGAGCCACATGGGACTCAGCAATCTCATTTCCAAAGGTATCAAGACTAGCAAAGCTTATTAGGTGAGGCAAGGTTAAGTCGTGAGGTTGGAGTAGCGGCTAAGCATATATTTGGTGGCTAAACTTACGAGCACAAGAAATAAGAGGGGGAAGATCTACGTATAGCGGACGTGACTACTAATGATCAAATGAATGACCCTGAACACCTACCTATGTCATACATAACCCCACCGTGTCCTCGATCGGAGAAAGAACGCACGAAAGAGGCAGTCACGGTTACGCACACAGTTGGCATATTTTAATTAAGGTAACTTCAAGTTATCTAGAACCAGTGTTAAACAAAGTTTCCATGTTGCCACATAACCGCGGGCACGGCTTTCCGAAAATATTTAACCCTGTAGGGGTGCTCCAACTAGTCCATCAAAAATTACCACAAGCCGCATAGAAATCCTCAATCACGAAGCTCGCGATCTCGTCGGATTCCCTAGTGGAAAACCTCAACTCTGAGATTACCCAAAGCATCACCGGAATCTTGATGCACAAGATACCTCGTCAAAGGTAAAACTAATCCAGCAAGGCCGCCCAATGTGTCGACGATCCCAATAGGAGCCACGTATCTCGTTCTCAGGACACGACGGATGAGCTAGACGTCGGGATCGCTAAACCTCCGGGTGACCAGAGGGGCGCCGGATATCACTCAGGTGGGACCAACACTCATGAGGAGCACTGGCCCGGGGGTTGATTAAATTATCCTCGGGGTCCGGAAAGTCCCTATGCAATTTATTAGGTGTTAAGGCAAATGTAGTACCAAAGTTGGGCCTTGCCAGACCAGCTTTAATCTAAAACGAATTATCAAGGGGGTCCCCATAACAACCCCGATCGTGTTAGGAGCGCTCATTTGTGGAACATACACTGGTAGCTGAAACTAAGGGGGCAAAGATGGAACAGAACACCAAGCTAGAAAGGCCGAGCCTTCCACCTTTTACCAAGTATATAGGTGCATTAAATTAAATAGCATTTAAATATGGTGATATAACAAGGAACCCATGTTATCACATGGAAGCAACTGCACCTGCAACTAGCAACGCTAACACGGGGTTAAGCAAGCAGTAACATAGCCAATCAGTGGTTTGCTAGGTTGAATAGGTTGAAGGTTTTCATGGCATTGTTGAGAGGCTGATATTTAACATGTGGTGGGCAACGAGACATAGACGGTAGCAATGGTAAAACTAGCATGGCAATGATAGTAATGGTATATGGGGAAATGGTTATCTTGCCTGAGATCCCGCTTGGAAGAAGAATGCCTCCGTGAAGCAGACGAACCGACGTAGTCGAACGGGTCCTCACAATTCGACACGCTTGCGGAGCTCTATTGAGACGAGGGAAACCGGAACAAGCATCAAAACACGATATTCACCACACGATGCACAACACAAATGATGCATGAGCAGCTGAACACATGCAAGTCACGGCATGACAATTCACACAAACAGACACTACACATTAAGTGGAGTTCAATATCCAATGAGTTGCATATTGACGAAACTCCACGTTTATTTATTTAGTTCTATCCCGATTAGATACATGGCAATATTAAATGTGTTTAAACATGGCAAGAGGTGAAGCGTAATTAAACTACTTATCTAGGCATTTTAAATAAGGTCCGAAATGACATATAGCATCCCAGAAACGACCTCACAAGTTAATTTACAATTCTGTCCAGATCTGAACAAACACATTTAATTAGTTTTTAAACATCAAAACAAATAGTTTCACATGATTCTATGCGTCAATTCAAGCAATCTACACATAGAGATCATCTCCAACGGAGCTACGGCTCAAAAGATACAAGCACCGCAAGATATGATGGCATGAATGCAATATGGGTGCAACGACGGTCACGAGCACTTCAAAACATACAACCAGCAAGAGAAAATGAAACTACACGAGATTCTAAGCAAGTTTCATGTAGGACACGATCCAATCAAAGCTACGGTTCAAGAACTACGAGCAAAACAAGAAATCACTACAATCTGCCAAAATCAGCCACATAGCATTTTCGACGCCCCACAACTACGGCTACACAACTCCGATAAACTCAAGCAAGGCATGACGCGAAAGAGGGCAAGAAGCACTACTACAAACAACTAACAAAAACTAGCATGGCATCAAGGATCACTAAGGAAAGAAGACACAAAATGACATCTCACACACTATTTCAGACTTAGTGAAAATTACACCTCATGAAAGTGCAGTTTTCGATCTGAAGCCATATTGACAGCAGAAAAACCTTAAGCTACAGGTCTCCAAATGTCATGAAAATTCACAGCATGCTAGAGAAACACAAGGACTACAGCTTACTCCATTGGACCAACCTCAAAAGAGCTACAGATCGAAAGATACAAGCAAGACAAGATAGCAACAAAATATAACAGATCTCAGACTTAGAAATATTTCAGCTCCTCCAAATCAGCACTATTTGTAGCAAATTAAGATCAAGCAAACCACACCTAAACATGCATTTCTATTGCAACCAAAAATACCAGGGGCTAGACTAAACATCAAAGAACAACTCCCTAGTTGACAACTTAATCAAACGAAGCACAAAATAAATCCTAGGAAATAGACAAGAGGGCAACATAGCAAAATATCGCGCAAACTAACTTGCTCTAATGCTAAAACTAATTGCACAGAAAAATCCCATGGATTTTTCTACCCCGAAAACATATAAAATATGTGGGGTTGCACAACAAAAATAATGCCACACATGAATGCGGGATAAAAACCTATTCACGGGAAAATAAACTAGCGGAAAACCCTACACACAAAAATACCAATGACCGCTCTACAATACATGGAAATGGGGTCCCTAGAGCATGGACATTTTATCTACGGCATTCGAGCAGTCCGGACTTGCACGAGAATTAAATACGGGCAGTATCCTATCTAGATAGCACGCTAAACTAGGCATTAGGCATGCTAAACGACGTCAAACAATTATGCAATTTCAAATCATATTCTACACGTAAAACTACCCCAAAACCATATACAATAAGTCGCGATCCGACTTACGGAATAGAAACTACGGACGTTTTAATATCGTCATATTTCTGGAATTTAACTAATTCCGAAAAACAACCTAAATATCTAATGGGCCGGACAGGTGAGCGCAAGATAGTAAATCTTGCCACGGGCACAACATAGGGGGGGCCAGGGAATCTTACCTTCGGCCTCGCGCCGGCTGGAGGTGGGCCTCGCGGTGGCCTCGAGGTGGCCTGGCTCGGTGCCGGCTGGGCCGAGGCGAGGAGGCCGGCCTGGGCCTGGGCGGTGAGGCGGCCCACGTGGCCCCAAGCGACTGGGCGAGCGAGGCTCCCTCGTCCCCGTCCCTGATCTAGATCGGGATCGCGGGGGGAGGAGTAGAGGCGCGCACTCCGGCGGCTGGCGCGGGCACACGGCCACGGCGGGGCACGGACGGGGGGCGAGGGGCACACGGGCGCGGAGGCAGGAACTGCTCATTCCCGAGGGCGGCGACCTCCAACGAGGGGCGCGCAGGGGAGGATCAGCGGCAGTCGGAGTTGGCGAGCGCTGCGGGCAGGGAGAGGCAGCGGCGAGGCGCAAGGCGGCGGCGGCGGGGCGCACTGGCCGGCGACTTGCTGGGTCGCGGTGCTAGGGGCGCGGGAGGCGCGCGCGGTGGAGCTCGGCGACGGGAGCAGGGAGCTCGGGGCGGTGGCGGTTGAGGTTCGGGCCCGGCGGGCTCCATATGGGCCTAGGCGGGCCCGCGGCGGCTGCGGCTGGAGAGAGGAGAGAGAGACCAGGTGGCGGCTAGGGTTTGGCACGGAAATCGATGCAGGGGCTGGGGTGGCTATCTAAAATATACACGGGGGTCTATTTATAGACAAATGGGGGCTAGGTTTAGCGAAATTTGGACCCGGATCCAACCGTGTGGTCGGATTCGGACGATTCCGCATGCGGAATGGGTACGTGGCCGTGTAGGGTGGTTTACCGGAGACGAGAGGAAGAACGGGTGGCGCGCCAACGAATTTTAGAACACCGACACACGTCCGACGGTAGACCGAATACGGTGCCGCTACGGTCGACCGTTAGGGTACCAGACGGACTCCGATCGCGACGAAATTTGACAGGCGGCCTAGCTATAACTAATCACGACCGCATGCCAAGTTTCACCCCTATCAAAGAAAGTTTTACGCACACTTTTGAAAACAAGACTTGACGATGCCGCGGGCACGTGCGAGTGCGGTCGGACTCAGAACGGACAACGAAGAGAACCAGCAACTACTAATGGATGCAAGTTTTGAAAACGGGTGACAACGAAGATGCTGATGCAATGCAGATGATGCGCATGAAGCGATGATGATGCTACAAATGTAAATACCCACATGACGAAAGCGGAAAGAAAGGGGAATCTTCTGGAACGTCGGCATCGGGCTGTCACAGCCGGCTCCCTCCTCTTACCTGGGCCTCGCCTCACCCCTTCGCTAGCTCAGCCCGCTCGGCGTCCCTCTTCTTCCCCTGACGACGTTGCTTTTCCCCCCTGCTTTCTGTCAGAGAGAGGGTTGTCGTGAGAGAGAGTGCTCCCAACGCCGTGGCTTCACGGACATCGAGACTGTCCCTCCCCTCGCCTATTTATTTGCTCGGCGTGCGAGCCCCTCGTTTAGCTTTCCTCCTCCGCTGCCACCTTGTTCCCATCTCTCTCCCTCTCCCTCTGCAGGTAAGATTCAGAGAGTGCGAGAGATTGAGAGAGAGAGCCGCGTCGTCGCCGTCGTCCCTCCCCTCGTCGCCGGTGCATCCCCGTCCAGCCCGAGGCGTCCGCGAGGATGGGGGTTCTCCCCCCGTTCCATTTCCATCATTAGCGGGGGCCAATCCCCCTCCCTGGCGTCTCCTCCGTGTTGACATCGCCGGAGCAGAGCTGGTGGTCGTCGCGTGCGCTCCTTCCCTTCTTCCTCGTCTCGGTAGCAAGCTCTTCTCCGAGAACCCCTGGGTGAGCAGCTCGTCCTCCTCCTTCCTTCTTCCCCTCGCCATCAGGAGCAACAACTCCGTTGCGTCGCTGATGCAGCCGTCCTCTCGCCTAGTTAGGCACGGGAATGGAACTCCCAGGGCTCCCTCTTCCCCCTCGTGGTGCTAGCCATAGGGATTAGCCACCGGAGTGTCGCCGATGCGCCTCCCCTGTTCCAGCCGCCGTGTTAGGTGCAGTTAAGCAGAGGGGGTTGCTCAATAGAGCACGCTCCCCCTCTCTGTTGAGATCCGCATGCAACCGAGCGACGCGTTGTCGCCAGCGTCGTGGTTTCGATCCCCCACGGGCGCCCCTTTCTTTTTCTATTTTTTTCTAGGGTGTAGTTGCAGGTGCAGAGAGGGTTTAGCTTGCTTAAATCCCTCTCTGGTTAAGTGCCGACGCCGTAGCCCAGTGGTGCATGTGTGTGTAGTCTTGCACAGGGGTTGTGGGTTCGATTCCCATGGCCTCCCCTTTTTGTTTTCCTTGTTTTATTTTTTTCTTTTCCTTTTCATTTTGCTGCATATTGTTATTTTGTTTCTTCTAAAAAACTAGGGGGGCGGGGTTCTTTTATTTCTTTGAGGCATAGGGTGTGTAGTGTATGTGTGAGTGTATGCACTTGAGTGTGTGTGTGAGCACATGTATGTGTGTGTGCGCTCATGTATGTGAGTGTGTGTGCATGGGTGCATACGCACTTGTGCATGAGGGCCTAACCCCTCATGCTTGCCACTATGCAATTGGTTTTGTTGTGAATAGTGCTTGTGTATGTGCATGTGTAGGTGTAGATGGTGTGGTGTGAGTCCATATACACATGTGCATGTGTATGTGAGTGCACATGTGTGTGTGTGTCTGGATAACCACATTTCCATATGTTTTTGTGTCCATGTTAGTGGATCCATGCTAGGACTAGATATGTTGTTCTTGTCCTAGGAAGTGCATGTGTAGATGATGCAATATGTGCTAGTTTTACATGTGATGTTAGTCATTTGTAGTTATAGGATTTTAGGTGATATTTTCGAGCTAGCTTTGTGCCTTGTAGTTACATGCAAGTACCCATGTATTATATATGATTTTGGGGTCGAATCATCCCAGGAATCCATTGGTGCATGTGTGTGTAGTCTGCACAGGGTTGTGGGTTCGATCCCCATGGCCTCCACTTTTTGTTTTCCTTGTTTTATTTTTTGTTTTCCTTTTTCTTTTGCTGCATCTTGTTGTTTTGTTTCTTCTAAAAAAACCAGGGAGTGTTGTTTTATTTCTTTGAGGTATAGGGTGTAGTGTATGTGTGAGTGTATGCACTTGAGTGTGTGTGTGAGCACATGTATGAGTGTGTGTGTGCTCATGTATGTGAATGTGTTTGCATGGGTCCATATGCACTTGTGAATGAGGGCCTAACCCCTCATGCTTGCCACTATGCAATTGGTGTTGTTGTGAATAGTGCTTGTGTGTGTGCATGTGTAGGTGTAGATGGTGTGGTGTGAGTCCATATACACATGTGCATGTGTATGTGGGTGCACATGTGTGTGTGTGTGGATAACCACATTTCCATATGTTTGTGTGTCCATGTTAGTGGATCCATGCTAGGCCTAGATATGTTGTTCTTGTCCTAGGAAGTGCATGTGTAGATGATCCAATATGTGCTAGTTTTACATGTGATGTTAGTCATTGGTAGTTATAGGATTCTAGGTGATATTTTCGAGCTAGCTTTGTGCTTTGTAGTTACATGCAAGTACCCATGTATTATATATGATTTCGGGGTAGAATCATCCCAGGAATCCATTGGTGCAATCATATTTCACTTTAGAGCGACTTCATAAAACTGTTTTTTTTCTGATATGATGCCATGTTTAGAGCTTTACATTAGGTGGTGCTATGGCCCTTTGTGGATGATTCCTTGATGGAATGGTAGTGGGTGAGCCCCTCTACAACATGGGATATTTGTTTTGTTCTTAGGAATTTGTATGCACCTATTGTGCCCTGTCAAAGTGGACACTTTGCTGAAACTCACAGATTTGTGAAACCTTGTGATCTTCACTAAGTCTAGGAATGTGATGTTATTTTCTTCCCCTCTTGTCTTGAATGAATTAGCTCATGTGATGGGAATCAGCTCATGCAACAAACTAAAGTTTGTGAGCTTTTATGTTTTTGAGCTCCCTTCTAAATTTCATGCTTATACACTTCCTGTAGATATCATTTTGGAGGCTGCCAAAATGCTTGAGAGCATAAGCAGCTCGTGAAAATCTATGATTTTCACTAAGTCCTAGAATCTGTGATATTTTGTCCAAGTTAGTGCCTATAGATCTGCTCATGGGTGATTCCTTTGCATTAGCTTCTTGTTCAGGGTTGTAGAGATTTTGGATGGCTTCTGCCTCATATCTTGTTTGACTCATTTAGATGGTTGTAGCTACTTTAAATATTGTCGACAAACTGCTATGTTCCTGTTGAAAAACAGATTGCATGTTTGTGTTGATTTGAAGCTTGTGTGGGCATTGTTGATGGTGTGGTGTGTTCCCATGCACCACCCCACTTGATCATGTGGCAACCAGGTAACACCACGGAGTGCCCATTAGAGTGTGTTTGTGGCTGATTTGAACTGTAGATCTCCATAACTTGTTTTGTAGTTTCCGGTTGATCTGTGGCTCCGTTCTCTACGTTCTTTATATGTTTTTGCATCAATTTCTTTCATGCATGTCAAGATAACTTAATATGAAGTTTTGTCCAGAAGTCAGTTAACTCAACTAATGCATATGAAAGTGACTAGAATAGTATTGCATGCTTCCTTCTTCACACATGCATAATATTGCTTGTTGCATTATGTTGTGTTGGTGTTCATTGGCTGTCTTCTTATCTTGGGTAGCATCGGGAACAGAGAGCGAGTACGTGCAAGAAGATCAAGAGCAGTTCCAAACTGAAGACATCACAGGCAAGATGACCGTGACCTTGACACCGTATCTAGCTTTGTTATGCTTAGAATCACGTTTCCTTCGTTACATGCTCGCTGCCTACCACTTGATATAATGCCACCTGTCTTTGCCATGAACCCCAAACACCTCCCTGTCCTAGCAAATGTTGTTTGGCTAAGTAGGCTTTCTCAACCTCTAATGAGTAGCTTTGTTAGTTGCAGGTGCCAGCTGTCTCATGTGATAACATGGGTATTTTGATATCATTAGGTTCAAACTGCTATTTAAATAATGCACCTATATACTTGGTAAATGAAGGAAGGCCTAGCCTTTTGCCGGGTGATTTGTTACGTTGTTGCCGCCTTAGTTTCAGTTAACGGTGTTTGATTCCATAACTAATCGCTCCTAACACGTTCGGGGGTTGTTATAGGGACCCCCTCTGATAAATCGTGTAGTGTTAAGGCTTGTCTGGCAGGACCCAACATTGGTTTTAATCTGCTAATCACCTAATAATAATTTGCATAGGGAATAGCTACCCCGAGGAATTAATCAACAACCCAGACCAGTGCTCCTCATGAGTGTTAGTCCAAACTGAGCACACTAAGGGGCCACCTAGAGGCAACTGGAGGTTTGGTGTAACCCGTAGTGTGACTCATCCATCGTGTCCTGAGACTGAGATACGCGGCTCTTATCGGGGTCGTCGACACAACGGGGGGGCGTGCTAGATTTGTCTTACCTTAGCGATATATCTTGCGTATAGGGATTCCGGTGAAACTTCGGGTCTCCTCAAAGTTGAGGTTTTCCTCTAAGGAATCTGACGAGATCACGAGTTTCGTCACAGAGGATTACTTTGCGGCCCCTGGCAGTTTGTGATGGACTAGTTGGAGCACCCCTGCAGGGTTTAATCTTTCGGAAAGCCGTGCCCGCGGTTATGTGGCAAACGTGCATTTTTTTGTTAACATCCGGTTCTAGACAACTTGAAGTAGCTCTAATAAAACTGCCAACTGTGTGCGTAACCGTGACTGTCTCCTTCGGAGATCGTTCTCCGATCGAGAACACGGTGGGGTTATGTTTGACGTAACTAGGTGTTCAGGATCACTTAGTGGTCATCTAGTCTTCGATCGCTCGTGTAGACCACCACATGATTACTCTGATCATCGTAAGGTAGCCACCATATATGCTTAGGTTGCTACAAACCCATATACTAAACCTTCCTCACCTAATAACTTGGCTAGATTCGATACCAAGGTCATTGGATTGCTGAGTCCCCGTGGCTCATAGATTACTACAAACCCCAACAGGTACAGGTACGCCCAACGCAGGAGATCCTGATGACAACCAGCTGAAGTGGGAGTTCGATGAGGACTCTGGCCGTCTGTATGTGAACTATCCGGAAGACTGAGGCCGTGGTCGTGATCGTGGGCCAGCATACATGATGTTTTAGTTCATCTGTTTTCTTTTTAAGTCCGTAGCTGGACCTTCTGCTACTCTAAATAATGTGTGTCTGTAAGCTATATGCTATATTCTTAACAGATGGCAAGTGTATGCCCTACTTGTTAATCTTTTAATTATGTATTGTGATGATTATCCAGTTTGCGAAACACATAGATGCGCCCCTTTCCCCTTTTGAGGCCTCGCCCCCAAATAAGGAAAGGGCCGCATCTCAGACGTTACACATATCTCCTTAATGAATCTTCCTTTGATACTTTTGGAACTAGGATACTACCCCAAGCGGAAACCCTATGCATGCTTAGGTACCCTGAGAACAACCTCGAAGGCGCTAGGAGTTAAGGTCAAGCTACCATGAAGACGAGCGCAGAGCTAGATGAAGGAAGCTACCAAGAGAAGTTTGCAAGACCCTCCACCCACCGGATATCTGCCCCCCTAGAGCTCCCACGAGTTTCAACGCAGGACGGAAGAAGCTACACGCGCCGTACATCCGGCCCCGTCCCGAACATCCGGACCCCCTGCCGAACATTTGGCCTTCACCCCACAAATCTAACCAAGAAATGCCAGAACCTAAGCTCTTTGACCTGGCCGAGCTTGGACATGCGGCTAAACGTCCCGGACATCCCGGCCCTACCTGAAGCCCGAGACAACCGACCTCCTGGCCCGTACATCAGGCCCGTCTGTAGGCATACGCAAGCAATACGTCGTGTATCCCTCCTCTCTCTCCCTATTCCACCTAGTACTATATAAAGGACCCCCCAAGTACAAATAGTGTTAGCAATGTGTTGTCTCATAGACTAGTTCATCATTGCTCCTTCCATATCCTTGTTGCGGAACGTTGCATGAGAAACACAAATTTTTATACATGCAAACATGATCTATCCATGGTGATGACCATCTATGAGAGGAGAGATTGAATCTAGATACCCTTATAGACCGCTAAGAGGAAGCGTTCAAGAAGGCGGTTGATGTAGTTGTACGTCTTCGTGATCCAATCACGAACCGTCTTGTGATCTCCCGATCAAGTGCCGAAATGACGACATCTCCATGCTCAACACACGTACAGCTTGGTGACGCCTTCACCTTCTTGATCCAGCAAGCGATGGTGAAGTAGCAGCCTGAGTCCTCCGACAGCACGATGGTGTGGTGAGATGTTGGTAGTGACAGCTCAGCAGGGCTTCGCCATGGGGTGTTTGGAGGAGAGAACTACGAGGGAGAGGAGGTGCAGCACCGCGGAAATATTGTCGTATGGTTGCCCTATCTCTACCTCTCTATATATAGGGGGAAGGGAGAGGGGAGGGTGACCTAGGGTTTCCCTTAGGGGTTGATGGCCAAGGGAGGGGCGCCGGCTAAGGTCGGGTGGCCGTTCCCACTTGGGTGCCTTGTTACCCAAGTTGCGCTGGTAGCGCCCAAGGAGGAGCCCTTCTCCCCTTCGGCCGAAGTGGGTTGGGGTGAGGGGCTGCGCCCAGCCCCCGGTGGGTGCTGGTGCCCCATCTACTTATCCAATGAGGCCCCCCAACAATTGTCGGGGCCTCTAGAAACCCCATTCACCACTTCGAGAATCCCTCGGTACACCTCGAAACACTTCCGGACTCCGACGACCTTCATCCTATATATCAATCTTCACCTCCGGACTATTTCGGAGTTCCTTGTCACATCTGGGATCTCATCCGAGACTCCGAACAACCTTCGGTGACCAACACAATGACTCAATTATGCTTATGTCGTCATCGAACCTTAAGTGTGTAGTTCCTGCGGGTTCGAGAAGTATGCATACATGACCAAGACACTCTCCGGTCAATAACCAATAGCGGGACCTGGATGCCCATATTGGCTCCTACATATTATACGAAGATCTTTATCGGTCGAACCTCAATGTCAAGGATTCAATCAATCATGTATGCTATTCCCTTTGTCCATCGGTATGTTACTTGCCCGATATTCGATCATCGGTATCTCCATAACTAGCTCAATCTCGTTACTGGCAAGTCTCTTTACTCGTCGTGTAATACAAAATCTCGTGAACAACTCCTCAGTCACATTGCTTGCAAGATCATTGTGATGTTGTATTACCGAGTGGGCCCAGGGATACCTCTCCATTATATGGAGTGACAAATCCCAGTCTCGATTCACACCAACCCAACAAACACCCTCGAATATACCTGTAGAACACCTTTATAGTCACCCAGTTACGTTGTGACGTTTGATACACACAAGGAATTCCTCCGGTGTCCGAGAGTTGCATGAGCTCATGGTCATAGGAATAGATACTTGACATGCAGAAACCAGTAGTAGTAAATTGTCACAATCATATGCTGCGTTTATAGTTTGGGTGTTGTCCATTACATCATTCTCCTAATGATGTGATCACGTTGTCAAATGAAAACTCATGTCTATGGTCAGGAAACCTTGACCATCTTTGATCAACGAGCTAGTGCATTAGAGGCTCACTAGGGATAGAGTGTTGTCTATGTAACATCACATGTATTTGAGTTTCGAATCAATACAATTCTAGCATGGATAATAAACGATTATATTAAACAAGGAAACATAATAATAACTGACACGTCTCCGTCGTATCTACTTTTCCGAACTCTTTTGCCCTTGTTTTGGACTCTAATTTGCATGATTTGAATGGAACTAACCTGGACTGACGCTGTTTTCAGCAGAATTGCCATGGTGTTGTTTTTGTGCACAAATAAAAGTTCTCGGAATGTCCTGAAAATTTACGAAGAATTTTTCTGGAATAAATGAAAAATACCTGCGCAAAGATCCACCGGAGGAGGTGTGCCAGTGGCCACAAGCCCACAGGCCGCGGCCACCCCCCCTGGCCATGCTGTGAGGGCTTGTGGGGCCCACGTGGCACCACCGCCCCCAAACTCAGCTCTATATCTACCGTTTCGCCCAGGAAAAAAAATCAGAGGGAAGGTTTCATCGCGTTTTGCGATATGGAGGCGCCGCCACCCCCGGTTCTTCATCTGAAGGGTAGATCTAGAGACCGTTTCGGGCTCCGGAGAGGGGAAATCGTCGCCATCGTCATCATCAACCTACCTCCATCGACAATTCCATGATGCTATTCATCGTTCGTGAGTAATCTCATCGTAGGCTTGCTCGACGGTGATGAGTTGGATGAGATCTATCATGTAATCGAGATAGTTTTGACGGGGATTGATCCCTAGTATCCACTATGTTCTAGATTGATGTTGCTACTACTTTGCCATGCTTAATGCTTGTCACTAGGGCCCGAGTGCCATGATTTCAGATCTGAACCTATTATGTTGTCGCTAATATATGTGTGTTTTAGATCCTATCTTGCAAGTGGTAGTCACCTACTATGTGTTATGACCCGGAAACCCCGGAGTGACAATAGTCGGAACCACTCCCGGAGATGACCATAGTATGAGGAGTTCATGTATTCACCGCGTGTTATGCGTTGGTCCGGTTCTTTACTAAAGGAGAACCTTAATATCCCGTAGTTTCCATTAGGACCCCGCTGCTACGGAAGGGATGGACAATAGATGTCATGCAAGTTCTTTTCCCTAAGCACGTATGACTACATACGGAATACATGCCTACATTAGATTGACGAACGTGAGCTAGTTACTTATCTCTCCGTGTTATAGCTGTTACATGATGAATCACATCCGTCATACTCATCCATCACCGCTCCAGTGCCTACGAATATTTTACTACTGGTCCTTGCTACGTTACTTTGTATAGGCTTGTCCCTTGCTACAAAAGGGATTGGGCCACTTTGCTGCTACTGTTGCTACTGCTGTCACTTTGCTGCTACTGTTGCTACTGCTGTTACTTTGCTGCTGCTGCTACTGTTGTTCCTTGCTACTCCACTATTACTTGTTGCAAGATCCTTTTTCGTCAACGTTGTCGGGGAAGAATAGTTCTCCGACCACGGGCAACTTACTGGCGCCATTGATACAACAGTTAGGAATAGTCTGCCGTCAACAGATCGTTTCTGGCACCGTTGCTATCATACTACTTTGCTACTGATACTTTTCTTTCGGACACTCATCTTTCAGGTGTGGTTGAATCTGACAAACTCAGCTGCTAATACTTGAGAATATTCTTTCGCTTCTCCTTTGGCGAACAAACAAATTTGGGTTGAATACTCTACCCTCGAAAACTGTTGCGATCCCCTATACTTGTGGGTTATCAAGACCTTTTTCTGGCGCCGTTGCCGGGGAGGCACACCTATATTCTCTGAGTCACTTGGGATTTACGTCTGCTGTTCACTATGAGGAATCCGAAAGATCCAAGAACTGAAATCTTGCCTTCCACTATGAGGATAGGTAAGGAACTGCCATCTAGCTCTGCACTTGATTCACCTTCAGTTATGAGTAAGTTTGCGACATCACCTCCTACTAGAACTCTTGATATGTCGCATGTGCTTGATGATGCTACTTCTGCTGTCCATGATGCTTATGATGATGCTATGCTTGGTACTATGCCTGATGATGCTATGCTTGATACTATGCCTGATGATGCTATGCCTGATACTATGCATGATGATGCTATGCTTGATACTATGCCTGATGATGCTATGCTTGATACTGCTTTGCCACTAGGTGCCCTTGATGCACATATTGCTAGAGTTGCTGCTAGACGTGATGATACTTCTGAAACTGCTGATACTATTGAAGTAGAACCTGCTATTGTGCATGCTAGAACTAGCTCTCCTATGCCTGAATTGCCTGTTATGCCTGATATGCGTTATGTTATGGAGGGAGAGATAGTTGAGGATTTTCTTGCGTGTAAGGATAGTTATGATGTTGAGAAATTACTACGCAAGTGGAAAGAAAAATCTCTGAACGCTAGGATGAAATACGACCCAAAGTTTGCTACTTCGCCTATCTTTGTGACCGATAAGGATTATGAATTCTCTGTCGACCGTGAGTTAATCACTCTCGTCGAATCTGATCCCTTTCACGGTAATGAGTCTGAAACGGTTGTATCCCATCTTACCAAACTGCACAATATAGCCACCGTATTCACTAGTGAGGAAAAGATCCACCACTACTATATCCTCAAGCTGTTTCCTTTCTCGCTAAAGGATGATGCTAAGACCTGGTTCACTTCTCTTGCTCCTGGTTGTGTGTGTAGCCCCTAGGATATGGTCTACTACTTCTCTGAAAAATATTTCCCTGCCCATAAGAAGCATGCTGCCTTGCGGGAAATATACAACTTTGCTCAAGCTCAAGAAGAGAGTCTCCCGCAAGCTTGGGGGAGGCTGATCGAGCTACTGAACGCTTTGCCTGATCACCCTCTTGAGAAGAATGAAATACTTGATATCTTCTATAATGGACTTACTGATGCTTCTAAAGACCACCTAGATAGTTGTGTTGGTTGTGTTTTTAGGGAACAAACTGTAGAACAAGCTGAGATCCTGTTGAATAACATCTTGTGCAATGAGAATGCTTGGACTATTCCCGAACCACCTCCTAAGTCAACTCCAAAGAAAAGAGGTATTCTATTCCTCAGTCCTGAAGATATGCTAGAAGACAAGAAATCTATGAGAGAGAAAGGCATTAAATCCGAAGATGTCAAAAATCTACCACCTATCGAAGAGATCCATGGTCTTGATAACCCGATACCGGTAGTAGAAGTAAACTCTCTGCGTAGGTTTGATGAAAGTGATATTCCTTCTGATAAACCTGCTAGCTTATGCATGGATGAATTTGATAACTTTCTTGCCAAACAAAAGAGTTTCAATGATTATGTTAGCAGGCAATTGGAACAAAATGCTCGTATGCTTAGTCATTTAAGTGTTTGTGTGGACAGAAACGTCAACGATCTTAAGCTTCTGAGTAAACATGCCTCTATGGTTACTACTCAAGTAGAACAAGTACTTAAAGCTCAAAATGACTTTCTCAATGAGTTGAATGACAATTCTGTCAGAGTCGTCACTAAAGGCGGTAGAATGACCCAGGAACCTTTGTATCCTGCAGGTCATCCAAAGAGAATTGAACAAGATTCTCAAGGAGTTAGCACTGATGCACCTAGTCATCCTAGAAAGAAGAAGAAAGATGATAGGAACCTGCACGCTAGCAACCCAGTTGTTGCTACACCTAAGAGTCCAAACGATGCCTTTGTCTATGATGCTGAAACACAATCTGGTGATGAACATATGCTTAATGATAATATCAATAGTGATGTTCATGATGATGCTCAACCTAGCAATGAAAAGGATGTGGAGATTGAACCTGATCTTGATAACCCACATCCTAAGAATATAAGATATGATAAGAATGACTTCGCTGCTAGGATGCATGGTAAAGAAAGGGAACCATGGGTTTAGAAACCTATGCCCTTTCCTCCCAAACCATCCAAGAAAAAGGATGATGAGGATTTTGAGCGCTTTGTTGAAATGATCAGACATGTCTTTCTGCAGATGCGTTTGACAGATATGCTCAAAATGTCTCTGTATGCTAAGTACATGAAAGATATAGTGACTATAAGAGGAGGATACCTGATCTTGAGATCTCCGCCATGCTTGCCAATTACACTTTCAAGGGTGGAACTCCTAAGAAACTAGGTGATCCCGGTGTGCCCACTATACCTTCCTCCCTTAAAGGCAACTACATTAGAACTGTGTTATGCGACCTTGGAGCCGGTGTTAGTGTCATGCCTCTCTCTCTTTATCGTAGACTTGAACTGGATAAGTTGACACCCAATGAAATCTCTCTGCAAATGGCCGACAAATCAACTCCTTTCCCTATCGGCATTTGCAAGGATGTGCCTGTTGTGGTTGCTAACACCACTATCTTAACAAACTTTGTTATCTTGGATACTTCCGAGGATGATGCCATGGCTGTCATCCTCGGAAGACCCTTTTTAAACACTGCAGGGGTCGTTATAGATTGCAACAAAGGCAATGTCACTTTCCATGTCAACGGTAATGAGCATAGGGTGCACTTTTCGAAGAAACAATATCGAGTACATTGCATCAATGCCATCGAAAAGTCTTCATCGATTCTTATTGGGAGCTTTGCATGCCATATTCCTCGTGTCAAGATGAAGTATGACTTGCTTGTTGGGGAAATTCACATCCCCATTGAGGTGATCTAGTGACTATTTGAAAATTCTCCGTTCTCTTTTGCGATTCGAGAAAGTTTTGTCGAGGGGATTTGATCAACCCCATTGACGGATTTCTTTCGATGACCATGGGATGGATGAATCAAGGAGTCACAAACCTATGTTCCAAGCTTTCACTTTAGGTTGCTTAGAAGATAAATGATAGATTTAGTTTAGTTTTCCCTATTTTTTGTCTTAGCGTCCCGTGGAAAAATACCCCAAAAATAAAAGTTCTCCGAACGTCCTGAAAATCAAGTATGATTTTTTATGGAATTCTTGAAAAATTCTGAGACAAAGAGCTTGGCCGCGGGCCACACCAGTGGGCCACAAGACCTTGGGGCGCGGGCACCCCCTAGCCGCGCCACCCAGGCTTGTGGGGCCCACAGGAACCCCTCCACTCATTCTTTCTCTCATCTGGTTCTCCTACCTCTAGAAAAAATCGTTTCGCAGCTCAAACCCGTGTTCTTGCTCCTCTTGCTGGGATTTTCGATCTCTTTGCTCACATCACCGTTCTCCGAACTGTTTTGGGGAAATTACTCCTTGGTAAGTGACTCCTCCATTGGTCCAATTAGTTTTTGCTCTAGTGCCTTATACTTCGCGTATTTTTGTTGCCATGGTGACCCTATTCTTGAGCTTTGCATGCTGATTTTAGCTGGTCCCAAGTAGTTTTGATGCGTAATATGTCCTCTAGGCACTTGTGGGAGTAGTTGCTACGAGTTTTGTTGAGCCTTGTTCACTTTTCCTTAGAATCACTAAAAATTTCAGAAATTTTTAGAGATAGAAAAGGGAAAAGATGAGGAGGTTCTTAAGAGGCTCGTCAAGCCAGGACCCCAAGGATGATGGGAGTGAGAAGAAGCCCAAGTATCTGGTCCGTCGAGTCGCAGAAGTTCGAGCGTGCGAGTGGCCAAGCGACGTGTTCTTACACGCCGCTGGAATTTATGAGGACTTTTATCACTTGGTGGAGAACGCAGGCCTTACCGCCTTGGTTGAAGATAAGTGTCCGCAATACCTCCTCCTCACTAATATCTTCATACAAAGCTTTAACTTTATCCGAGGAAGAATCGTCCTATGGTTGAGTTCAAACTTTATGATATCCCCCAGCGCATGTCACTCCAGGATTATTGCAATGTTTGCAAATTGCCTTTTGTTGGGGGTATTCATGAACCTCGTCCATGGGACTTGGAAGCTTTCATCGATACAATTGTCGTAGGAGAGGAGAGCGGAGTGTCTTGCGCTAGAGCTGCTAGCATTCATTTTCCCGTGCTTCGGTACTTCTCATTATTTGAGGGAAAATGTTTGATTGGCCGTGGGAAAGCTGGGTCCCTTAGTTCCCCAGATCTTGCGGTCTTGCGCGAAGCACTTTATAACGATAAAACTTATAGCTTGGGCGCTATAGTAGCTCAACGGTTGAACCTGAACCGTTCTAAAGGTGTTGTCTATGGAGGTATCTATGCTACCCGTCTTGCTAGACACTTTGAGATACCTATTAGACTGGAGGAGGAAGAAGAGATTCTTCTTCCCGAGAGATATCTAGATTACGATAGCATGGTTGGCCATGACTTTCTTGATAGAGATATAAATAGAAGGATGATTTATAACCTGGTATTTAGTCAGGGTACTAGTGAGACTATTACTTTGCCTGCTCCTTCTTTGTTCAATCTTCATGCAGGCAGGTACATTATTATGCCCTCGGACATCTACGCATATTGGGGCCTAGCCCAACCACAGGTGCCCGTTCCCGAGCCACCAGTCGAGTACCAGACGCCAGTTTATTAGTGGGAGCGGGAGGAGCTCACACAACAGTGGCATCCTCAGTCCACTCCGGAGTACCCCGGAGCTGGTTATTTCCCTCCATGGGAGTAGACCAACTCAGGCCAAAATCCTAAGCTTGGGGGAGTACGTGTTCCTCACCGACTTTACATTCTTTCATATGCTTTCACTTTGTTAGACGGTGTTCACACTTTCCCACTGTATCATCCATGCTAGTTTATTTTCTATTTCTAGTTTTATTTTCGTGTGTTTGTCTAGTTTGAGAAAAACTAAAAAGATTTTATTTTCTTCTTTTGCTTGTTGGGAGCTTTCCCGTGTAGATAGTTTCTTTTTCTTTGGGTCAAGGTAGAAGATAATGGTTACAATGTTTAGTGGCTCTTGCATGCATACCTATTTAGCTTTCAAAGAGACATATTACTTTGTCTTCTCCTTTGTGTTTGCCTGCAGATTCCAGTGTAGTCCAATGCACGAGCACTCTTATTATTGTTCACATCGTTCGGTCGTGCAAGTGAAAGGCAATAATGACGATATATGATGAAGTGAGTGAGCCTGGAAAAGCTCGTATGAACTCGATCTATTTTGTTTTTGTAATATGACTAGCTCATCATGCCTTGTTCAGCTTTGTTGTGAGAGAAACATGTTTGCAATGACAACTTAGAGATCAAAGTTGCTTATGCCATGCTTACTTAGCTAGGAGCTTATAATGGTTTGTCTTGGTTGCCAACATGAATGTTGAGATGACTATGATGTAGTATGATAGGATGGTATCCTCCTTTGAACGATTCAAGTGGTTTGACTTGGCGCATGTTCACGCATGTAGTTGAAACAAAATCAACATAGCCTCTATGATAATCATGTTCATGGTGATTTCTGTCCTGCTCATGCCTGCACTCAATGTTAGTTAATCTCAATGCATTTTGATGACTATTGTCGCTCTCTAGTTGGTCGCTTCCCAATTTTTTGCTAGCCTTCACTTGTACTAAGCGGGAATACTGCTTGTGCATCCACTCCCATAAACCCAAAGTTGTGCCATATGAGTCCACCATATCTACCTATGTGCGGTATCTACCTGCCGTTCCAAGTAGATTTGCATGTGCCACTCTCTAAATCTTCAAGAAATAATCCGTTTTGAATGCCCGAACAGCTCATATGGTGACAGAGGGCTATTGGTATCTTCCATGCTAGGCGTGTTATCCTCGATATGTGTTTATTCACTATCATTCACGAGAAAGGGGCCAGTAATTGGAATTCCCAGTTGCATGCTCAAATCAAAAAGATAATTGCAACCAAAACTCCCCCAGGATTGATGTTGGTATGGACGGTACCCGAGGATTCGGCTAGCCGTGGAGTGTGATTGATTGGTGGTGGGGGAGTCAAAATTTTACTTTTCAATTTGGGAACAACCTATAGCATGTGTAGCGTGGAAGATGTTGAGAACTCTTAGTCATTGCATTGACAATGAAAGCATGCCACCCAAAATTATTATCTCTGTTTTCAAAGCTTGAGCTCTGGCACCTCTGCAAATCAATGCTTCCCTCTGTGAAGGGCATGTCTATTTATGTTCCTGTTGAGTCATCCTCCTCTTACAAAAGCACCAATTAGAAAGCACCTCTGTCATTTTTATGCTTTTCTATTAACTGTGTTGAGTATGACTGTGACTGGATCTTCTTTGCCATGAATTACAATATTTAGTCTGCCCTTGGTCTTTGAAGGTGCTCTGCATTTATGTTTTACGGTCTTAGAAAGAGCTAGCGAGATACCATCTATTCGTACTGCTTCATGTTGTTTTGATTGAAGTGTTGACATTTGAGGCTTATTATTATTTGCTCGCTAGTTGATTAAGCCATTGATATGAGTTTACCGTGAGACCTAGATGTCATTTGCTTATGTGGTTTGCTTGTGATGTTGCTGAAACTCTGGATATGAGTTAGACATAATTGCAACAACAAGATCAAACAGAGTTCGTCAAAGTTTTTCTTTTGTCTCTTTCAGTTTGTCAACTGAATTTCTTGAGGATAAGAAAGGCTTTAAGCTTGGGGTAGTTGATACGTCTTCGTCGTATCTACTTTTCTGAACTCTTTTGCCCTTGTTTTGGACTCTAATTTGCATGATTTGAATGGAACTAACCCGGACTGACGCTGTTTTCAGCAGAATTGCCATGGTGTTTGTTTTTGTGCAGAAATAAAAGTTCTCGAAATGTCCTGAAAATTTACGGAGAATTTTTCTAGAATAAATGAAAAATACCTGCGCAAAGATCCAACGTAGGAGGTGTGCGAGTGGGCCACAAGCCACAGGCCGCGACCACCCCCCCTGGCCGCGCCGTGAGGGCTTGTGGGGCCCACGTGGCACCACCGCCCCCAAACTCAGCTCTTTATCTTCCGTTTCGCCCGGAAAAAAATCGGAGAGAAGGTTTCATCGCGTTTTGCGATACGGAGGCGCCGCCACCCCCTGTTCTTCATCTAGAGGGCTGATCTGGAGTCCGTTTCGGGCTCCGGAGAGGGGAAATAGTCGCCATCGTCATCATCAAGCTTCCTCCATCGACAATTCCATGATGCTCTTCATCGTTCATGAGTAATATCATCGTAGGCTTGCTGGACGGTGATGAGTTGGATGAGATCTATCATGTAATCGAGTTAGTTTTTACGGGGATTGATCCCTAGTATCCACTATGTTCTAGATTGATGTTGCTACTACTTTGCCATGCTTAATGCTTGTCACTAGGGCCCGAGTGCCATGATTTCGGATCTGAACCTATTATGTTGTCGCCAATATATGTGTGTTTTAGATCCTATCTTGCAAGTTGTAGTCACCTACTATGTGTTATGACCCAGCAACCCCGGAGTGAGAATAGCCGAAACCACTCCCGGAGATGACCATAGTATGAGGAGTTCATGTATTCACCGCGTGTTAATGCATTGGTCCGGTTCTTTATTAAAAGGAGAACCTTAATATCCCGTAGTTTCCATTAGGACCCCGCTGCCACGGGAGGGATGGACAATAGATGTCATGCAAGTTCTTTTCCCTAAGCACGTATGACTACATACGGAATACATGCCTACATTAGATTGACGAACGGGAGCTAGTTACTTATCTCTCTGTGTTATAGCTGTTACATGATGAATCACATCCGTCATACTCATCCATCACCGATCCAGTGCCTACGAGTCTTTTACTACTGGTCCTTGCTACGTTACTTTGTCTAGGCGTGTCCCTTGCTACAAAAGGGATTGCGCCACTTTGCTGCTACTGTTGCTACTGCTATCACTTTGCTGCTACTGTTGCTACTACTGTTACTTTGCTGCTACTGCTACTGTTGTTAATTGCTACTCCGCTGTTACTTGTTGCAAGATCCTTTTCCGTCAACGTTGTCGGGGAAGAATAGTTCTCCGACCACGGGCAACTTACTGGCGCCATTGATACAACAATTAGGAATAGTGTGCCGTCAACAGATCGTTTCTGGCATTGTTGCTATCATACTACTTTGCTAGTGATACTTTGCTTGCAGACACTAATCTTTCAGGTGTGGTTGAATCTGACAAACTCAGCTACTAATACTTGAGAATATTCTTTTGCTTCTCCTTTGGCGAACCAACAAATTTGGGTTGAATACTCTACCCTCGAAAACTGTTGCGATCCCCTATACTTGTGGGTTATCAGTAATTATTTTAGTACTGCCTCTAGGGCATACTTCCAACAGTCTCCCACTTGCACTAGAGTCAGTAATCTAGCTCACATCACTGTGTGCTTTACATTATAATGAATCTAAGACTCATAAAATTCTGGTGTTGATCATGTTTCGCTCGTGTAAGATGCTTAGTCAATATGTCTGCAACATTCCGATCCGTGTGCACTTTGCAAATATTTATGTTCTCCCCTTTGATGTAATCACGGATGGAATTGAAGCGTCGCTTTATGTGTCTGGTCCTCTTGTGAAACCTCGGTTCCTTACCTAGAGCAATGGAACGAGTGTTGTCACAAAACAGAGTCATTGGATCTAGTGCACTTGTCACAACTCCAAGGTCTATCATGAACTCCTTCATCCACACACCTCCTTTAGCCGCCTCCGAGGCAGCTATATACTCCGCTTCACACGTAGAATCAGCTACAACGCTTTGCCTGGAATTGCACCAGCTTACCGCACCCCATTGAGAATATATATGCATCCGGTTTGTGACTTAGAATCATCCGGATCAGTGTAAAAGCTTGCATCGATGTAACCCTTTACGAGGAGCTCTTGATCACCTCCATACAAGAGAAACATTTCCTTAGTCCTTTTCATGTACTTCAGAATATTATTAACTGTTTTCCAGTGTTCCATTTCGGGATCACTTCGAAACCTTCCTGCCATACTTACGGCAAGGTTGACATCAGCTCTTGTGCACGGCATTGCATACATGATAGAGCTTATGGTTGAAGAATAGGGGACGACACTCATCTCTTCTCTATCTTCTGCAGTGACTAGTCATTTACTCTTACTCAACTTCACACCTTCCAACACAGGCAAGAACCCTTTCTTGGACTGATCCATTCTAAACTTCTTCAAAACTTTGTCAAGTTATGTGCTCTATGAAAATCCTATTAAGCGTCTCCATCTATCTCTATACATCTTGATGCCTAATATGTAAGCAACTTCTCCCAGGTCCTTCATTGAAAAATTCTTGTTCAAGTAATCCTTTATGCTTCCCGAAAATTCTGTATTGTTTCCAATCAGCAATATTTCATAATATTAGAAATGCTATAGAGCTTCCACTCACTTTCTTCTAAATATAAGCTTCTGAATAAACTTGTATAAACCCAAACGCCTTGATCACCTCATCAAAACGGTGATTCCAACTCCGAGATGCTTGCACCAGTCCATAAATGGATCGCTCGAGTTTGCACACTTTGTTAGCATTCGCTGGATCGACAAAACCTTCTAGTTGCATCATATACAACTCTTCCTTAAGGAAACCGTTAAGGAACGCTATTTTTACATCTATCTGCCAAATTTCATAATCGAAAAATGAAGCTATTTCTAACATAATTCTGACGGACTTAAGCATCGCTACGGGTGAGAAAGTCTCATCGTACTAAACTCCTTGAAGTTATGAAAAACCCTTTGCCACAAGTCAAGCTTTATAGATGGTGATATTACCGTCGGCGTCCGTCTTCTTCTTAAAGATCCATTTATTAAGAATGGCCTTTCGCCCTTCAGGTAATTTTGCCAAAGTCCACACTTTGTTTTAATACATGGATCCTATCTCGGATTTCATCGCCTCTAAACATTTGTTGGAATCCGGTCGCACCATTGCTTTTCCATAGTTTGTAGGTTCATCATTGTCCAACAACATGACTGTTAAGACATGGTTACCGTACCACTCAGGAGCGCTGCGTGCCCTTGTCGACCTACGAGGTTTGATAGCAACTTGATCCGAAGCTACATGATCATCATCATTGGCTTCCTCTTCAACTGATGTATGCTCCATAGAAACATCTTTCTGTGCTCCTCTACTCTCTGGTTGAAGTAAAGGTTTGACAACCTCAGCAAGTTCTATCTTCCTCCCACTCAATTCTATCGAGAGAAACTCTTTCTCAAGAAATGTTCCGTTTTTAGCGACAAACACTTTACCTTCGGATGTGAGATAGAAAGTTTACCCAACTGTCTCTTT
This sequence comes from Hordeum vulgare subsp. vulgare, assembly GCF_904849725.1. Lineage (NCBI taxonomy): Eukaryota > Viridiplantae > Streptophyta > Magnoliopsida > Poales > Poaceae > Hordeum > Hordeum vulgare. The sequence goes on along the minus strand of NC_058520.1, from coordinate 290,772,066 downwards.
TGGGTATCCCATGAACATGCATTTCTCTGCTTTGGGTTCCAGCTTTTCAGGATGAAGATTTTTGACATAAGAATCAGATCCCAAAACTTTAAGAAATGACAATTTTGGTTTCTTACCAAACCACAGATCATATGGCGTTGTCTCAACAGACTTTGATGGTGCCCTATTCAAAGTGAATGCAGCTTTCTAAAGCATAACCACAAAATGATAACGGGAAATCAGTAAGAGACATCATAGAACACACCATATCCAATAAAGTACGATTACGACGTTAGGACACACCATTGCGTTGTGCTGTTCCAAACAGAGTCAACTCTGAAACAATTCCACATTGTCTTAAGTCAGTGCCAAACTCATAACTCTGATATTCTCCTTCTCGATCAGATCGTAGGAATTTGATCTGCTTGTTACGATGACTCTCCACTTCATTCTGAAATTGCTTGAACATTTCAAACATTTCAGACTTGTGTTTCATTAAGTCAATATAACCATATCTACTCAAGTCGTCGGTGAAGGTGAGAAAATAACGATATCCACCGCGCACCTCAATACCCATGGACCGCACACATGAGTATGTATTATTTCCAATAACTCGGTTGCTTTCTCCATTGTTCCGGAGAATGGAGTTTTGGTCATCTTGCCCATGAGGCATGGTTCAAATGTGTCAAGTGATTCAAAATCAAGTGACTCCAAAAGTACATCAGCATGGAGTTTCTTCATGGTCTTTACACCAATATGACCTAAGCGGCAGTGCCACAAGAAAGTGGTACTATCATTATCAACTCTACATCTTTTGGCATCAATGTTATGAACATGCGTGTCATTACTATCCAGATTCAATAAGAATAAACCCCTCACATTGGGTGCATGACCATAAAAGATATTACTCATATAAATAGAACAACCATTATTTTCTTATTTAAATGACTAACCGTATTGCAATATACAAGATCCATATATAATGGTCATGCTTAACGCAGGCACTAAAAAATAATTATTCAAGTTCATCACTAATCCCGATGATACTGAATTGAGAGCGTGCCGACGGCGATCGCATCAACCTTGGAACCATTAACCACACGCATCATCACTGCATCCTTCGCCAACCGTCATCTATTCTGCATTTCCTGTTTTGAACTGCAAATGTGAGCAATCGAACTAGTATCAAATACCCATGCACTACAACAAGAGTTGGTGAGGTACACATCAATAACATGTATATCATATATACCTTGTTTGCCATTGGCCGCCTTCTTGTCTACCAGATACTTCGGCCAGTTCCGCTTCCAGTGACCAGTCCCCTTGCAATGATAGCACTCAGTTTCTGGCTTAGGCCATGCCTTGGGTTTCTTCACGGGAGGCGCAAGAGCATTGCCACTCTTCTTAAAGTTACCTTTCCCGCCCTCGCCATTTTTCATGAAATTGGTGGTCTTATTGGCCGTCAACACTTGATGTTCCTTCTGGATTTTTGACTCGGCGACTTTCAGCATCGCAAACAGCTCGGTGTCTGATTTATTCATCCCTTGCATGTTGTAGTTAAGCACAAAGCTTTTGTAGCTAGGTGGCAGTGATTGGAGAACTCTGTCAGTGATTGCCTCTGGTAGGAGAACAATTTCCAACTCAGCCACACGGTTGGCATACCCAGACATTCTGAGTACATGCTCACTAATAGACCCGTTCTCCTCCATCTTGCAAGCATAGAACTTATCGAAGGTCTCATACCTCTCGATCCAGACATTCTTCTCAAACATAAACTTCAATTCCTGGAACTTCTCATATGCTCCATGACGTTCAAAACGTCTTTGAAGTCCCAGTTCTAAGCCATACAATATCACACATTGAACTACTGAGTAGTCATCCAGACGCGACTGCCAAACGTTCATAACGTCTTCGCCACCGGGAAGAGGGGTGCATCACCTAGCGGTGCATCAAGGACATAAATCTTTTGGGAAACCGTGAGGACAAGCCTCAGATTACTTGCCGAGTCAACAAAGTTGCTCCCATTATCTTTCAGCGTAGCTTTCTCTAAGAGCACATTAAAATTCAGGAGTGCTACTGTGCGAGCCAATGATCTACAACATAAATTTAAAAAGATTACTTAGACTATTGTTCAAGATAATGAGTTTAGTTAATCATATTACTAAAAACTCCTACTCAAATCGACATCCCTCTAGTCATTCAAGTGACACATGATCCAAATCCACCAACCCAAGTCCAATCATCATGTGAGATGAGCTGGTTTCAATGGTGAACATCTTCATGTTGATCATATCAACTATATGACTCATGTTCGACCTTTTGGTCCCTTGTGTTCCAAGGCCATGTATGTACATGCTAGGCTCGTCAAGTTTAACCCGAGTGTTCTGCATGTGCAAAACTGTCTTGCACCCGTTGTATGTGAACATAGAGTCTATCACACCCGTTCATCATGTGGTGTCTCGAAACGATGAACTTTCGCAACGGTGCACACTCGGGGAGAACACAATTTTATCTTGACTTTTTTGTGAGGAATCATCTTATAATGCTACCATTGTCCTAAGAAAAACAAGGTTCATATAAAGGATTAACATCACATGCAAATCATAAGTGACATGATATGGCCATGATGTTCTGCTTTTGATCTCCATATCCAAAGCACCGGCATGATCGCCATCATCACCGGCGCCACACCATGATCTCCATCAGCATGATTTCCATCATTGTACTGCCATAGAGGTTGTCGTGCTATCTATGCTTGTACTACTATTTCTACTATTTTAGCGATAAAGTAAAGCATCACTACGCGCTAAAAAAATAACCCTATGGCTCATGTCGGTTGCCGTAGCATCGACATGCAAGTCGATATTAACTATTACAACATCATCATCTCATAGATCAAATATATCACATCATGTCATTGGCCATATCATATCACATGCATACCCTGCAAAAACAAGTTAGACCTCCTCTAATTTGTTATTGCAAGTTTTACGTGGCTGCTATGGGTATCTAGCAAGAACGTTTCTTATCTACGCAAAACCACAACGGTGATATGCAAGTTGCTATTTAACCTTCTAAAAGGGCGTGGCTGTCACCTAGAGGGGGGTGAATAGGCGTTTTAAAATAATTACGGTTTATGCTCGAACAAATGCGGAATAAAACTAATGGTTAATTTATCAAGCACAAAATCTAAAACAACTAGGGTCACCTATGTGCACCAACAACTTATGCTAAGCAAGATTAAACAACTAAGTGATAGCAAGATATATGACAAGAAACAATATGGCCATCACAGAGTAAAGTGCATATATAAAGGGTTCGGGTAAGAGATAACCGAGGCACTTGGAGACGACGATGTATCCCAAAGTTCACACCCTTGCAGATGCTAATCTCCATTTGAGCGGTGTGGAGGCACAGTGCTGCCCAAGATGCCACTAAGGCCACCATAATCTCCTCACGCCCTCGCACAATGCAAGATGTCGTGATTCCACTAAGGGACCCTTGGGGAAGGTCACCGAACCCGTACAAACAAGGTTGCGGCAATCTCCACAACTTAATTAGAGGCTCCCAACAACACCACGAAGCTTCACCACAATGTCATATGGCTTCGAGGTGACCACAAATGCTCGGGGCAATCTCCATAACTTAATTGGAGACCCTGACGCTTGCCCGGAGCTTTACACCACAATGATTGAGCTCCGAGGCACTACCAAGCTTCTAGGGGTACCAAGTACCCAAGGGTAAAAGCTTCTCATCTTCTCACTTCCACGTATCACCGTGGAGAACTCAAACTTATGCACCAAATGCAATGGCATGAACACACGAAGTGAAAAAGTCCTTCACACTCAAATCCCCCCACAACAACAAAAACTATGGAGAAATATGAGAGGAAGAACAAGGAGCTCAAAAAAACTCGAAGATCAAGATCCAAGGGGTTCCCCTCACATAGAGGAGAAACTGATTGGTGGAGATGTGGCTTTAGATCTCCTCTCTCTTTTCCCTCAAGAACTAGCAATAATCATTGGAGGGATTGAGAGTTAGCAAGCTCGAAGAAGGTCAACAATGGGGGAAGAACATGAGCTGAGGATATAAGGTTCAATGGGGAAGAAGACCATCTTTTATAGGTGGGGAAAAAACCAACCGTTATGCTTCACAGCCCGCACAGAGCGGTACTACCGCTCATGGGAGCGGTACTACCGCTCGGTAGGTTCACCAGCCATGCTGAGGCTAAAAGGATGCGCAAATAAAGTCCGACGGAGCGGTGCTACCGCTCGTGTGAGCGGTACTACCGCTCGATAGGTTCACCAGCCATGCCGAGGCAAAAAGGATGCGCAAATAAAGTTCGACGGAATGGTACTACCGCTCGGCACAAGCGGTACTACTGCTCATCACACAAACTGCCTTAACTTTCGCATACGGACTCCAAATTCAACGAAACCAAGTTTGTTGGAAAGATAACAACATGGGCTAACACAATCTTGATGGAAATATCAAAAAGAAGCAAGTGAGAAAATGCCCATAATAAAATGGTGAGAACCCTTCCTCGAATAATACTGGTAAAAATTCCCAACATCGAAAACATCATAGAAGACGCATATGGACTGCATTTTCGATGAATTCGAGCTTGTCATGAAGATGACCATAAGCTCTAAAACTCACAAAGAGAAACACCAAACAAGAAACAAGAAGTATGATGCAAGGATGCAAATGTTTGAGCTCTCAACGAACGATACGATCAAGCTACTCAGTTGAAAGCCCCCCCTTGAGAGTACGACAATCTATCCTAAAATAGAAAACCTATCAAGGGCAAACCTATACCTTGCACCTCGTCCTCTTGAGCTAGATGACGATGATCTTGGCTTCCTCAAGATGGACCACCTTGATTGCATTTGCTTGATGAAGACTAGTTGATTGCTCCCCATACACACTATGCATGAGCCGCTCTTCAGCATATCTTCACAAGTCCATTGCCACCACAATGGACGACAAGCTTCAAGCATGATATCTTTGTGATGATCCACTTGAACTTGCACACCGCAATCTTGATGATGATCACCACTTGACGTCATCCTCCATGGGTTGTATGAGATCTTCCTCTTGACACAAGCCCATGGAAGCACACCTAACCCCAAATAGAACTCTCATGAAGACCATGGGTTAGTACACAAACACGTAATGGACAATGCTTACCATACCACAGGATCACTTGATCCCTCTCGGTACATCTTGTACGCTTCATGTGTTGATCATCTTTATTTACTCTTTGTCTGATGACCTTGATCAACCTTGTGTCTCTATGACCATTCTTTGGATAATACCTTGAATACCACCTTGGTCGTCATATAAACTCCTTGAACCCAATAGATGGTCTTCAAGAAGTGCATATGGACAAATCCTATAAATATAACTTAAGGCAACCATTAGTCCATAGGAATTGTCATCAATTACCAAAACCACATATGGAGAGATATGCTATAACAATCTCCCCCATTTTGGTAATTGATGACAACCACTTCAAGAGAGTTTATATAAGCAAATAAGCATAACCAAGCGCACACATACAAAGCAATAATGCATGAGTGCAAGATGTAAATGCTTACGCAATAAAACCAAAACTCTCTAAACATATCCAAAGTAAACTCTCTAAACTTCTCCCCCATTGGCATCCATTGCCAAAATGGATGAAAAGTTTAGAAAGCAAATATAGTAGGTGGTCCTCCAAAAAGTGTGTACTTATCAGCAAATGAGTGCAAAGAAATACACAAATACAATGTAAGTAGTTGGAGGAAAACGAACTATATTGAGGACCCAAAGATTGCAGAAAGAAGGATCTATGGCACAAAGACATACAAAATAGAAGCAAGCAATCAAAAGATACCATATGGAACAAATAATCACATGGTCCTTCATACCACATTAATAAAAGATATTATGATAAAGGCAAAGGAGTGTTTTATCAAAACTAGAGAACCTCCCCATGATTTATCAAAATAGGATCGTTGCTCCCCCAAACTTAATAAAAACACACAAGGAGTGCAAGAAGATAGATGAGACAATAAGCATATCACTTGCACAAAACAAATGGTTGAGCAACATGCAAATCACTTGAGAAGACTAAGATACGGACAAGCATTACTCATCAACATAGTCTTGATGAAATGAGAAACAAAGTGAAAGACATATCCTTCCCACACACACACTGCTAGAAAATGGGTTCACAAGCTTACTAAAACACAACTTGAGAACCAACGCTTGTGACAGCCCATGGTGAAGATAGGAAATAATAACCTTGTCAAGAGGAGGGATACCAATCGAAATGGAAAAACCCTCATCAAGACAAGCATGAGGAAAAATAATCTTCACCACCAAAGAGTGCATCCAGATGCAAGAATATAAGATACACACTCAAGACAAATTCTTTCATGAAGCAACCAAAAACTTAAAAAGGAAATGCAATGGTGGACGTGAAAGAAAACAAGATATCAATTAGAGATGTAACTTCTCTCATGTGTGAAAGATTGTAGGTAGAAGACAATCATGATGATATATATCCACAAAGAAGGATGTACACACGAAATGGTTACAAGAAGGAATAAATAAGATATCCAAAAGGAAGTCATAAATATATCAATAAGGTCTTTGCTTGGAAGCATAGCACATGGCCTAATATTTTCTTATTGTACAATTTGAACTTCCAACATACGAATATCAAAGACATCCCTACTAGCAATAAGACATCATCGTTTGGATGCTTTGACAAAGGAAACAAGTACCACAAGAACGAATCAACAGATTCATGCCATGATGCACCTGGAGAGAGAGAGAGAGAGAGAACTACGAGAGGAGGGTATAACCCCTAGCGGTCCCGACGGCGCGGTAGTACCGTACGTCATCACGATAGTACTAGCTCGCCAGCGGTTGTTAAATTTTACAACCGCTTGCTGGGCTATAGTACTGTTCATCCAGCCGTAGAAGAAAATATTGTCGTGCTGGATGCGGTAGTACCGTGTCGGTGCTGCTAGTGCACGAGTGCAACAGGAACACCTTTTCGGCGGTAGTACCGTGGCTATCCATGGTAGTACCGCTCAGCCAAGAAAAGGCAGGTTCGGGCCTTTGCAAGAAATGTATGCATGAAGTAGATACTTGTTACCAAGACAACATTGGATTGATGTAGTAGATAGTTGCCCATTGATCATCCTGAGTTGGCTCCAATAAGCACATGGTGTCAACACCTTCCTTGGAGGTGAGGCGAGCATCCAATGCATCTCCAATTGTTCCTTGAACAACAAAACAAAGAAAATGGTGCCCAAACTCATTGGGACCAAAGAGTTAGAAAACCAACAATACATAGGACAAACTCCACATAAATATGTGCATACATATATGAAATTGAATTTCATGCACACTTTAGTCAATTTATGACAAGGTAGAGTTTCCCTTATATATCGGGTCAAAGGAAGAAAGCATGCAAAAGAAAAAAAAAATATACAGTAAATATGCATGCTCAAGGCTTTCAAGAATCACATCAACCCATAGTTGATAAGACACCAAAAGGCAATGTATAAAGTGAAAATAAAATACCAAACGAAAAATTATCACTTGAAGGATATCAATTAAAAGATACATCAAGGAATGATATCATTGATACAATCCAAATAAAAGGCAACAAGATACCAATTGAAAGGAAAGCAAACACGAGGTATCTAGTTCCCAGAAGAGAGCAAGGTTCCAAACAAACCAAACCCTCGACAAATTTTCATGATGGCACAAAGCATCATAAAGAGCAAGACTTCCCTCCCATCAACATGCACTTGATGGGGATCAAAAGATGTTATGATAAACGCATAAAGAGAGTGTTCTAAAGAAAATAGTATAGCTCCCCCAAGATATGTTCATTATATAGAATTTGCATTTGAAAAGAAAATGCACAAGATGGAATCATCACTTTCACCATATTGATAAGAACACTAGACATGTTCAAATAGATCCACAAAAGGCAAGGAAGACAAACGATACACAAAATCCAATATAAAGATGATTAGCAATGTCTACCACATGAAGGGAATACCAATTGTCAAAGGACAATAAGTATTTGGAAATAATTCCTATTGGTAGAATGAAAATATATCCAACATCATCTTTACTCCAAAAACACAAGCAAATGACACTTGTAGAGCCAACATGCCACCTAGGAACAAGATAATTTACAATATCAACAGTAATTGACAATATCTCAAATATACACATTTTCTAGGCTTGTAATACACACATAGCATATTGCTCCCGCATAATGTGATAACCCAATGTTATTAGAAAGTGGCAAATGAAAACCAACACGAGATAATTAATGGACCATTTAGAATTTTAATTTCTTATGAGTAAGACATACCACATAGAGACTAGATAATTTTGAAATATCAAAACTAAAAGGTATTCCTCATGTATACACATTTATAGGATTGTGAGGTGCTCAAAGCACATCGCTCCCCACAATGGGATAATCCATTAATCTCTCACAAGAGCCAACACAGATACAAAGAGGATGCAAAAAGGCTCAACACAAGACTCATATGTACATGATGTGCAAACCAACATACACATACTCGATTACTCAAGATAAGCAAGTTGGAAGCAAAACATATACAAACACATGCAAGGTACAAAACTATAACATGCAAAGGGGAAAGTAACTAACAATGTAAACAATTTAAGTACAAGTTACCGCAAGGAGGCACATTGGATATAAGATAGAAACTCGATAATCCAAATGACTTGGCTTGAGATAATATGAATGATGAAGACCCCTTAATTATTCATTATGTATCCAAGTCTCCAATGTCCTCCAATATGTCCTATTGATCAAGTTTGAGCTTGTTGGTCCCCAACCATGTTGGGTCCTAAGAGGTTAGTCACAATAGGCTTGGCTACCCAAATGGTTGTTTTCTTGAGACCACTTTGAGTACCAACAAACTTGGGAAACACATTGCCAATCTTATCCTTCCCAAGAGAATAGATATCCTCAATAATGATTTGGTTGGATAAATTACCACTTGTGCAAGAAGAAGCGAAGTGACCCTTCTCACGACATAAGTAGCAACATCTATCCTTTACTTTCTTCCCAATTGATTTCTCAACTTGAGGAGTGTTGGATTGGGTCTTCTTGGGAAGAGGCCTTTCTTCAACTTGTAGTTGAGTAGATACCAATTGAACTTATGGATGCTTCCCTTGTTGCTTGTGACTTTGGGGCTTCTACTTTAGTGGGAAAGATCTAACATGGTGCCCTTCAATTTTGCACTTGAAGCAAATAATCTTGGCCGAATTCTTGACATATTCTTGGCCCTTATTCTTGAAGCTTTCAGACTTCTTCTTCTTGCTGGAGTTGAATCCAGGTCCATTTTTGTCATTCTGAGATTTTTGCTCATACAAGACATTGTGGAGTGTGGACATCCCTTCATGACTCTTTTCCAAGTCTTTCTTCAAAGAAGTGAATTGGGCCTTGCGCTCTTTGATTTCCCCTACATGGTTAGTATCAACGCAAGTACTAGAGGAAGTATAAGCTTCATCGTTAGAGTAACAAGGAAAGGAAAGTAATTCATCACAAGAGGTAGCAACATTACGAGTAGATGAATTACGAGGAGTGGCACATGGCAATATAACATTTTGAATAGAAGTAGTGCCATTGTCCACATGAGGCGCCCTTGAAGTTACCTTGGTAGTAATAGTCGCATGAGCTAATTTATCACATTATGGGATGCTAGAAGATCATCATGAGAGCTTGTGAGCATTACATGACTTTCTTCCAATTTCCCATAATTGCTAGATTGCAACTCAAGTTGAGCCCTTAGCTCGACATTCCCCTTTAAAATAGATGCTTCACAAGAAGTAGAGTTAGTGTCACAAGCATCATCATTAGCAATAAGAGGATAAGGCAACTTGCCAAGCTATTTAGCATATGAAGCTTCAAGTTGATCATGAGACTCGATGAGCGAACTCTTAATAGCCCTTGAGCCATTTTCGAGGTGCTCATAGTCCTCATGGAGTTTAGCATGTGAAACTTCAAGCTTATCATTCTTAGTTCTGAAATCATTAGCCACCTCGAGAGCTCTATCATGAGATTCCTTTTATCTAGATAATTAGAGAGCAAAGGTCTCCTCAAGAGATTCCTTGGTGGTTTGTTCATTTTCAAGAGCTTATGATAGCTCTGCAATCTCATTAGCGTAATCATGCTCATGACCTTCCATTCTCTCAATGGTGGCCTCATGCAAATCAAGATGAGCTTCCAACTCCTCAATATATTTCTTGCCCTCAGTGGCAATAGACATGATTTCCATGAAGTTGGAACAAGCAAGTTTATTCTTATAAAGAGATTTAAAAATCATTTCACCCTTAATTTTGAAGGATGCAATATCATCACTCTTCATCTTTATCCTCATCCTCATTATCATCAACATCATCATCATCATGAGATTTATTGGGATTCAAAGTAGGAGATACCTTTGAAGCCTTAGCCATAAGGCAAAAGTGAGAAACAATACATGATGATGTGGGATCCCTTGAAGCATCATTCAAGGCCACATCTTGTTCCATGGAGTGATGGATTTCCTCTACATTGTTAGCACAACAACTCGAGGAAATATATACATTTTTATCATGGAAACAAGATATAGAAAGCATATCATGATGAGATTTAGTCAAGCAGTTTTTACATGATATGCACGGACTATCAACACAAGAATGTAAAACATTTAGAGTGCTCAAAGTGTTAACGCCCAAAGATGAAGCATTGCAATAATATAGTGAAGAAGGATCATCAACAATAAGCCCACTATCATCATTGCAATGATCTCCACTACTCACCATATCATTACCTTGTGGCAATCCACATGTAGGTGAAGCAGATGAAGTTGAGAATACCACACGACCAGAGGTGGAGGGAGAACAATCATTCCCACAAATATTGGACGTACCATATTTATCTTGAAGCTTTGTCCACAACTCATGAGCATCCCAGAATGGCATGAGTTGAAATATAACTACATTGCTCAAAGCATCAAAAAGCACATTAGAAGCTTGAGCATCGAGATGAGAGTTTTTCTTATCCTCTGAAGATATATTTTGAGAATCCTTTGGGGAGAAAACCCCATATCTACAATTCTCTCTAAATTTGGGTCCAAGACCCGAAAGTGATTAAGCATGCGAATTACCCAAACATCAAAATGTGTGGCATCGAAACTAAGAGTGCCAGTGAATCCTAAACCCATCTCTAGGTGGTTAAATCTAATAAAGAGAGACCTAGCTCTGATACCAATTGAAAGGACGTGGATGGCGCCTAGAGGGGGGTGAATAGGCGTTTTAAAATAATTACGGTTTATGCTTGAACAAATGCGGAATAAAACTAATGGTTAATTTATCACGCACAAAACCTAAAACAACTAGGCTCACCTATGTGCACAAACAACTTATGCTAAGCAAGATTAAACAACTAAGTGATAGGAAGATATATGACAAGAAACAATATGGCTATCACAGGGTAAGGTGCATATATAAAGGGTTCGTGTAAGAGATAACCGAGGCACTTGGAGACGACGATGTATCCCGAAGTTCACACCCTTGTGGATGCTAATCTCCGTTGGAGCGGTGTGGAGGCAAGTTGCTCCCCAAGATGCCACTAAGGCCATCGTAATCACATCATGCCTCGCATAATGCAAGATGTCGTGATTCCACTAGGGGACCCTTGAGGGCGGTCACGGAACCCGTACAAACAAGGTTGGGGCAATATCCACAACTTAATTGGAGGCTCCCAACAACACCACGAAGCTTCACCACAATGGAATATGGCTTCGAGGTGACCACAAATGCTGAGGGCAATCTCCATAACTTAATTGGAGACCCCGACGCTTGCCCGAAGCTTTACACCACAATGATTGAGCTCTGAGTCAATACCAAGCTTCTAGGGGTACCAAGTACCCAGGGGTAATAAGCTTCTCAACTTCTCACTTCCACGTATCACCGTGGAGAACTTAAACCTATGCACCAAATGCAATGGCATGAACACACGAAGTGGACAAGTCCCTCACACTCAAACCCCCCCCCCCCACAACAACAAAAGATATGGAGAAATATGAGAGGAAGAACAAGGAGCTCACAAAGAACTCCAAGATCAAGATCCAAGGGGTTCCCCTCACATAGAGGAGAAAGTGATTAGTGGAGATGTGGATCTAGATCTCCTGTCTCTTTTCCCTCAAGAACTAGCTAGAATAATTGGAGGGATTGAGAGTTAGCAAGCTCGAAGAAGGTCAACAATGGGGGAAGAACATTAGCTGAAGAGATAAGGTTCAATGGCAAAGAAGACCCCCTTTTATAGGTGGGGAAAAACCAACTGTTATGCTTCACAGCCCGCACAGAGCGGTACTACCGCTCATGCGAGTGGTACTACCGCTCGTTAGGTTCACCAGCCATGCTGAGGCAAAAAGGATGCGCAAATAAAGTCCGACGGAGCGGTTCTACCGCTCGGTAGGTTCACCAGCCATGTCGAGGCAAAAAGGATGCGCAAATTAAGTCTGACGGAGCGGTACTACTGCTCGGCACAAGCGGTACTACTGCTCGTCACAAAAACTGCCTTAACTTTCGCATACGGACTCCAAATTCAACGAAACCAAGTTTGTTGGAAAGCTAACAATATGGGCTAACACAATCTTGATAGAAATATCAATAAGAAGCAAGTGCGAAAAGGTCCATAAGAGAATGGTGAGAACCCTTCCTCGAATAAGACCGGTAAAAACTCCCAACATCGAAAACATCATAGAGATGCATATGGACTCCGTTTTCTATGAACTCGAGCTTGTCATGAAGATGACCATAAGCTCTAAAACTCACAGAGAAACACCAAACAAGAACCAAGAAGTATGATGCAAGGATGAGAATGGTTTGAGCTCTCAACGAACGATACGATCAAGCTACTCACTTGAAAGCCCCCTTGACAGTACGACAATCTATCCTAAAACAGAAAACCTATCAAGGGCAAACCTATACCTTGCACCTCGTCCTCTTGAGCTAGATGACGATGATCTTGGCTTCCTCAAGATGGACCACCTTCATTGATTGCATTGGCTTGATGAAGACTAGTTGATTGCTCCCGCATACACACCATGGGTGAGCCGCTCTTCAGCATATCTTCACAAGTCCATTGCCACCACAATGGATGGCAAGCTTCAAGCATGATATCTTGGTGATGATCCACTTGAACTTGCACGCCGTAATCTTGATGACGATCACCACTGGACGTCATCCTCCATGGGTTGTATGAGATCTTCCTATTGACGCAAGCGCATGGAAACACACCTAACCCCACATAGAACTCACAGGAAGACCATGGGTTGGTACACAAACACGTAATGGACAATGCTTACCATACCATGGGATCACTTGATCCCTCTTGGTACATCTTATACGCTTTCTGTGTTGATCATCTTGATTTACTCTTTGTCTGACAATCTTGATCAACCTTGTGTCTCTATGACCATTCTTTGGAGAATACCTTGAATACCAGCTTGGTCATCATGTAAACTCCTTGAACCCAACAGATGAACTTCTAGAAGTGCCTATGACAAATCCTACAAATATAACTTAAGGCAACCATTAGTCCATAGGAATTGTCATCAATTACCAAAGCCACATATGGAGAGATATGCTCTAACACCTTCTACAAGGACCGACCTTTTGTTGAATCCAATTCAACTAAAGCAGGAGCGACAAACACCCGTCAGCCATCTTTATGCAACAAGTTGCATGTTAGTCAATGGAACCGGTCTCTCGTATGTGGACGAGTAAAGTTGGTCTGGGCCGCTTCATCCAATAATACCGCTGAATAATGAAAAGTCTAAGGAGGGAAGCAATCTGAATATCAACGCCCACAAACTCCTTTGTGTTCTACTCGAGATGTCATCTACGCATAGACCTAGCTTGTGATGCCGCTGTTGGGGAACATTGCATGGGAAACAAAAAAAATTGTATGTGCAAACACGATATATCCATGGTGATCCCCATCTACGAGAGGAGATATTGAATCTAAATACCCTTATAGATCGCTAAGAGGAAGTGTTCAAGAACGCGGTTGATGTAGTGGTACGTCTTCGCGATCTTCGCGATCCAATCACGAACCGTCCCACGATCTCCCGATCAAGTGCCGAACGGACAACTCCTCCACGTTCAACACACGTACAGCTTGGTGACGCATTCACCTCCTCGATACTTTGAGTGATGGTGAAGTAGCATTCTGAGTCCTGGGGCAGCACGATGGCATGGTGCAGTGTTGGTGGTGACAGCTCAGCTGGGCTTCGTCATGGGGTGTTTGGAGGAGAGAACTACGAGGGAGAGGAGGTGCAGCGCCACGGCAAGATTGTCGTTTGGCTACCGTCTCTCTACCTTTCTATATATAGGGGGAAGGGAGAGGGGAGGGCCCCTAGGGTTTCCCCTAGGGGCGGCGGCCAAGGGAGGGGCGGAGGCTAGGGTTGGGTGGCCCCTCCCACTTAGTTGCCTTGCCACCCAAGATGGGCTAGCGGCGCCCCAAGGAGGAGCCCTCCTCCCCTTCGGCCAAAGTGGGTTGGGGTGAGGGGCTGCACCCACCCCCCTCATGGGTTGCGGTGCCCCCTCTCCTTGGACCATGAGGCCCCCAAACAATTGTCGGGGCCTCCCGAAACCCCTTTCGGCACTTCGTGAATCCCTCGGTACACCTCGGAACACTTCCAGACTCCGATGAAGTTCATCCTATATATCAATCTTCACCTCCAGACAATTTCGGACTTCTCGTCATGTTTGGCATCTCATCCGGGACTCTGAACAACCTTCGGTAACAAAAAAAATGACTCAATTATGCTTATGTCCTCACTGAACCTTAAGTGTGTAGACCCTGCGGGTTCGAGAATTATGCAGACTTGACCGAGCCACTCTCTGGTCTATAACCAATAGCGGGACCTGGATGCCCATATTGGCCCTTTGTCCATCGGTATGTTACTTTCCCGAGATTCGATCATCGATATCGACATACCTAGCTCAATCTTGTTACCGGCAAGTCTCTTAAATCACTCCGTAATACAAAATCCCGTGACTAACTCCTTAGTCACATTGCTTGCAAGCTCATTGTGATGTTGTATTACCGATTGGGCCTAGAGATACCTTTCCATTATACGGAGTGACAAATCCCAGTTTCAATTCACGCCAACCCAACAGACACCCTCAGAGATACCTGTAGAGCACCTTTATAGTCACCCAGTTACGTTGTGACGTTTGATACACACAAGGCATTCCTCCGGTGTCCGAGAGTTGCATGATATCATCGTCATAGAAACACATACTTGACATGATGAAAACAGTAGCAGTAAACTGACACGATCATATGCTATGTTTATAGTTTGGGTCTTGTCCATCACATCATTCTCCTAGTGATGTGCTCCCGTTATCAAATCACAACTCATGTCCATGGTCAGGAAACCTTGACCATCTTTGATCAACGAGCTAGTCAATTATAGGCGCACTAGGGACAGTGTGTTGTCTATATATCCACACATGTATTTGAGTTTCCAAACAATACAATGCTAGCATGGATAATAAACGATTATCTTGAACAAGGTAATATAATAATAACTATTTTATTATTGCCTCTAGGGCATATTTCCAACAATGATTCTCCCTTGGAGGTGAACACCTCCATGTGAGAGATCCCTATGGATGTCAAGGCCCTTCTTTAGGGAAGATCCCATGGGATATCAAGGCTTCTCTTTAGGGAAGATCCCATAGGATATCATGGCCCCTCTTTGGGGAACATCCCACGGGATATCAAGGCCCCTCTTTAGGGAGACTATCGGTTACTTCGGTCATTTTGTTGACTTTGGATCAATATATCTCATTTGTTTATGTGGATCTAGTGGATATGTGATCGGGAACCATTCTTGAGAGTTTGTGCTTTGTATTTGATTTCTCCTTTTTTTCCTCCAAGTGTGAAAAGATTGACACCTTTGGGTTTGCCCATATCATATGGGTATAAAGAGCCATGTTGATTCACACCTTGGAGTCTCATACTCTACTTTCTAGTTTGTTTTAATTTGACCTAATTTCAAAAATTCCGACAAATATAGCCATACCAAAATTTCTTGGATTCATTGGATTTGAGGAGATTTTGTCCAGTTGGATCTGTGGATATCATTATGGATATGTAGATCTAGCATTTGTCCCCATCGTCCCCGCCATTTTACACCACCAAATCACCCCAGTTTGCCCAAAAAACGAGTTCATCCACAATACCGTGGGGTCTCTATATCGGATCTGGATCAGGAGGCATGTACATCCGGCCTGACCCCCGGCCATCGAGCCCATTGCCTGGATATCCGACTTGTACAAGGTAGCAGGGCATCTTCACCTTGTTTTGCAGTTTTTCATCGATTTCCACCATTTTATTCCACAACCAATGCCAATTTTGTTTTGCAACCTTTTGCACTTGAGATTTTGAGTCGAGATCTTGCCACTTCCTAAGGTGTTTTGGCTA
Organism: Hordeum vulgare subsp. vulgare; assembly: GCF_904849725.1. Classification (NCBI taxonomy): domain Eukaryota; kingdom Viridiplantae; phylum Streptophyta; class Magnoliopsida; order Poales; family Poaceae; genus Hordeum; species Hordeum vulgare. The sequence goes on along the minus strand of NC_058520.1, from coordinate 290,755,547 downwards.
ATTAGGAGTGGTTCTACACCAACATCGCCGCACATCATCGCCGTTATTTGTTGTCGACAAACTCTTCGTTGACACATCACCGTAAATAAGGACGGTAACTGCTACGGCAACAGACAACAGCGCCAGAGATTGACACGTTGACGGAGACTGGGCTTGCGTTGGTTTTTCCCTTGAAGAGGAAAGGGTGATGCAGCATAGGAGCAGTAAGTATTTCCCTCAGTTTGAGAACCAAGGTATCAATCCAGTAGGATAATCTCGTCAAGTCCAAAGTACCTGCGCAAACACAAAAGAGCTTGCACCCAACGCTATAAAGGGGCTGTCAATCCCTTCGAGATTGATTGCAAAGTGAGATATGAAGGCGGAAAGTGCAACGAAGTAAAAGAGTAAGGCTGAAAATATGGTGTGAAGTAGACTCGGGGGCCATAGTGTTCACTAGAGGCTTCTCTCAAAATAGCAAATATTACGGTGGGTGAACAAATTACTGTCGAGCAATTGATAGAACCGCGCAAAGTCATGAGATATCTAAGGCAGTGATCATACATATAGGTATCACGTCCGAGACAAGTAGACCGATACTTTCTGCATCTACAACTATTACTCCACACATCGACCGCTACCTAGAATGCATCTAGTGTATTGAGTTCATGACGAACAGAGTAACGCCTTAAGCAAGATGACATGATGTAGAGGGATAAACTCAAACCAATGATGAAAACCCCATCTTTTTACCCTTGCTAGCAACAACACGATGCGTGCCTCGCTACCCCTTCTGTCACTGGGTGATGTCACCACACGGTATGAACCCAAAACCAAGCACTTCTCCCATTGCAAGAATCATAGATCAAACTGGACAAACAAAACCCACAACTCGAAGAGAATTACAAGGATATGAAATCATGCATATAAGAGATCAGAAGAAACTCAAATAAGATTCATAGATAATCTGATCATAAATCCACAATTCATCGGATCTCGACACGCACACCGCAAAAGAAGATTACATCGGATAGATCTCCATGAAGATCATGGAGAACTTTGTATTGAAGATCCAAGAGAGAGAAGAAGCCATCTAGCTACTAGCTATGGACCCGTAGGTCTATGGTGAACTACTCACGCATCATCGGAGAGGTCATGGTGTTGATGAAGAAGCCCTCCGTATCCGAATCCCCCCTCCGGCAGGGCACCAGAACGTGCCCCAGATGGGATCTTGCGGAGACAGTAGCTTGCGGCGGCAGAAAAGTACTTTCAATATCTCCTGATTGTTTCAGGAATTTTTGGGAATACATAGGCGAAAGACCTACGGCAGGGGAGGCCCAGGGAGCCCACAAGCCTGGGAGGCACGGGCCCCCCTCGCCGCGGCTAGGGGGCTTGTGGGGTCCCTGGTGGCCCCCTGCCTTGGTTCTCAAGTTCCCCGATCTTCTTCTGTTTCGCAAAAAATCTTTTTAGAAGTTTCATTCCGTTTGGACTCCGTTTAAAATCCTCCTCTAAAAAGGGTCAAAAACATGGAAAAACTGGAACTGGCACTTGGCACTGAGTTAAATAGTTAGTCCCAAAAAAGATATAAAAGGCATACAAAACATCCATAGCTTGACAAGATAATAGCATGAAACAATCAAAAATTATAGATACGTTGGATACGTATCAAGCATCCCCAAGCTTAACTCTTGCTCGTCCTCGAGTAGGGATGTGATAAAGACTGAATTTTTGTTGTGGAATGCTACCTAGCATAGTTGTCCTTTGTAACTTCTTTCGTGTGACATGAATGTTCATATCCGTAAGAATCAAAACAATAGTTTGCTATTGACATGAAAGCAATAATACTTCAAGCAAACTAGCAAGGTAATCATGAACTTTTGAAATAACAAGGCCAAAGAAAGTTATCCCTACAAAATCATATAGTCTGGCTATGCTCCATCATCCTCACACAACTAATTTAAATCATGCACAACCCCGATATTGGCCAAGTAATTGTTTTTGCACTCTTACTTTCTCAAACCTTTTATAACTATCACGCAATACATGAGCGTGAGCCATGGATATAGCACTATAGGTGGAATAGAGTGTGCTGGTGGTTGTGAGACAAAAAAGGAGGAGATGGTCACATTGACTCGGCGTATCAAAGGGCTATGGAGATGCCCATTAATAGATATCAGTGTGAATGAGTAGGGATTGCCATACAAAGGACGCACTAGAGCTATAAGTATGTGAAAGCTCAAAAGGAGAACTAGTGGGTGTGCATCCAACTTGCTTGCTCACGAAGACCTAAGGCAATTTGAGGAAGCCCATCATTGGAATATACAAGCCAAGTTATATAATAAAGATTCCCACTAGCATATGGTGGTGACGAAACGAGAAGCTCTCAATCATGAAGAACATGGTGCTATTATGAAGCACAAGTGAGGAAAAAGATAGTAGCATTGTCCCTTCTCTCTTTTTCTCTCATTTTTTATTTTTTATTTTTGTTTGGGCTCTTTGGCCTCTTTCCATATCTCTCTTTTTTCCTTTTTTTGGGCTCTTTGGCCTCTTTTTTTTATTTCCTCACACGGGACAATGCTCTAATAATGATGATCATCACACTTTTATTTACTCATAGCTCAAAGCTTAGAACGATGATGACTATAGGAAATGCCTCCGGCAGTGTACCGACATGTGCAACGATCTAGCTTAGCGTATGACGTTGAAACATCTTTCTAGCTATCTTAGGATCATGTAATGGCAATATGAGAGTAACGACACAAGTCATGAGACGGAACGGTGGGAGTTGCATGACAATATATCTCGGAATGGCTATTAAAATGCCATAGTAGGTAGGTATGGTGGCTGTTTTGAGGAAGGCATATGGTGGGTTTGTGCACCGGCGAGAGTTGCGCGGCACTAGAGAAGCTAGCAATGGTGCAAGGTGAAAGTGCATCTATACCATGGACTCACATTAGTCATGAAGAACTCACATACTTGTTGTGAAAGTTTTTATTAGTAATCGAAACAAAGTGCTAAACGCATACTCCTAGGGGAAGGGTTAGTAGGTGTTAACCATCGCGCGATCCCGACCTCAACACAAAGGATGACAATCAATAGATCAATTATGCTCCGACTTCCTAACATAGCGGTTCACCGTACGTGCATGCTACAGGAATCGCTAACTTCAACACAAGTATTTCTAGATTCACAACACCCTACTAACATAACTCTTAATATTACCAAATCCATGTCTCAAAACTAATTGAGAGGAATCAAGACTTCTCTTTCTACTCAATGCACATGAAGATGGAGGTTTTTGTATCCTCTTTGTGTACCTATCACCTTTGGGACTACTTCCATAGCATAAGCCAACTACCAAGTCACGCACCGTCGTGCTCTAAAAGATCTAAGTGAAGCACATAGAGCAAAATTATCTAGCTCAAAAGATATAAGTGAAGCACGATGAGCATTCTAGCAAAATCACGATGAGTGCATGTCTCTCTCTCAAAAAGGTGTGCAGAAAGGATGATTGTGGCACAACAAAAAGAAAATACTCCTAAGATACAAGATGCTCCAAGAAAAACACATATCATGTGGTGAATAAAAATATAGCTCCAAGTAATGTTACCGATGGATTGAAGACGAAAGAGGGGATGCCTTCCCGGGGCATCCCCAATCTTAGGATTTTTGGTGTCCTTGAATTTGGCTTGCGATGCCTTGGGTATACACAAGCTTGAGCTCTTTCCACTCCTTATCTCTTTGTACATGAGAGCATCACCCAAAACTTGAAAACTTCACAACAGAAAACTTAAACAGAAACTCGTGATAACATTAGCACAAGAAAACAAACTACCACCTCTTTAGGTACTGTAGCAATCTTGATTTATATCTATATTGGTGTTAGATTACTGTATTATCACTTTTCCATGGCTAGTTCCCCCCGATACTATCCATAGTTTCATCAAAACAAGCAACCAACTCAACAAAAACAGACCAGTCTGTAGCAATTCGTATACTTCCTATACTCCTAGTATCTCAAAAATTCTGAAAAATTACAACTGCCTAGGAAAAAGCATATCAACCAGCAGCAAAAATAATCAACTCAAAACCTCTTTCTGAATAAAAACTAAAAATAATCTCGTGAGCGAAAAATTTCTGTCTTTTTTCAGCAGGATCAAACAACCATCACCAAGACTAGTCATGAAGGTTTTGCTTGGCTCAAACACAAAAAGAAACACAAAAGACACAATCATAACAGAATTATGATGGTGTGGACGCAGCAAAACAGAAAGAAAAAGATAAATTCATTGGGTTGCCTCCCAAGAAGCGCTATTGTTTAACGCCCTTAGCTAGGCATTGATAATTCAATGATGCTCACACAAAAGACAAGAATTGAAGCACAACGAGAGCATCATAAATCATGTGAAAATCACATCTAAGTCTAATATACCTCCTATGCATAGGCATTTTATAGGAAAACAGATTGTCAAGACAACCAATAGTTACCATATGCAAGGAAGAAGAAAGAGACAATAGCAATCTCCATGTAATGAGAGGTGATTTGGTAACATGAAAGTTTCTACCACAATATTTTCCTCTCTCATAGAAATTACATGTGGGATCATAATAAAATTCAACAGTATAGCTATCCCATAGGATATACTTGTCATGATCCACATGCATGCAAAGTTGACGCTCTTCAAAAATAGTGGGATTATCATCAACTAAAGTCATGACTTCTCCAAACCCACTTTCAATAATATTGCAAATATCATATTCATCATGAGGTTTAAACAAATTTTCAAGATCATAAGAAAAATCATCACCCCATTCATGATCATTGCAACAATTAGAGGTCATAGAAAAACTAGCATCCCCAAGCTTAGGGTTTTGCATATTTTTAGCATGATTGACACTAATAGGATTTATAGTGAAACCATTGAAATCATGCTTTTCATTCAAGGAGCCCTCGTGAATCACTTCATAAATTTCCTCATCATGATTTTTAGATTCACGCATCTCAAGCAAAACTCCATAAAGAAAGTCAAGTGCACTCAACTCACTAGCAATTGGTTCCACATAAGTGGATCTCTTAAAGAGATTAGCAAGTGGGTGAGGATCCATATCACTAGATTTTCAGCAAGCGAAGATGCAAGCATATTGAAGGCACATAGCACACAAGCGAAAAGAAAGCAAGCGAAAGAAAAGGGCGAACAAAAAAGGCAAACGAAAAAGAAAAATATTTTTGTAATTTTTTGTCTTTCAGAAGTGGGGGAGTTGAAAACGAGAGGCAAAAAAGTAAATGCAAGAGATGAGTTTGCGACACTTACTTGGATGAGTTCTTGACTTGATCCTCCCCGGCAACGGCGACAGAAATTCTTCTTGCTACGGCAACAGACAACAGCGCCAGAGATTGACACGTTGACGGAGACTGGGCTTGCGTTGGTTTTTCCCTTGAAGAGGAAAGGGTGATGCAGCACAGGAGCAGTAAGTATTTCCCTCAGTTTCAGAACCAAGGTATCAATCTAGTAGGAGAATCTCGTCAAGTCCAGAGTACCTGCGCAAACACAAAAGAGCTTGCACCCAACTCTATAAAGGGGTTGTCAATCCCTTCAAGATTGATTGCAAAGTGAGATCTGAAGGCGGAAACTGCAACGAAGTAAAAGAGTAAGGCTGAAAATATGGTGTGAAGTAGTCCCGGGGGCCATAGTGTTCACTAGAGGCTTCTCTCAAAATAGCAAATATTACGGTGGGTGAACAAATTACTATTGAGAAATTGATAGAACCGCGCAAAGTCATGACGATATCTAAGGCAATGATCATACATATAGGCATCACGTCCGAGACAAGTAGACCAATACTTTCTGCATCTACTACTATTACTGCACACATCGACCACCATCCAGCATGCATCTAGTGTATTGAGTTCATGACGAACAGAGTAACGCCTTAAGCAAGATGAAATGATGTAGAGGGATAAACTCAAACCAATGATGAAAACCCCATATTTTTAGCCTTGATGGCAACAACATGATGCGTGCCCGCTACCCCTTCTGTCACTAGGTGAGGTCACCGCACGGTATGAACCCAAAACCAAGCACTGCTCCCATTGCAAGAATCATAGATCAAGCTGGCCAAACAAAACCCACAACTAGAAGAGAATTACAAGGATATGAAATCATGCATATAAGAGATCCGAAGAAACTCAAATAAGGTTCATAGATAATCTGATCATAAATCCACAATTCATCAGATCTCGACAAACACACCGCAAAAGAAGATTACATCGGATATATGTCCATGAAGATCATGGAGAACTTGGTATTGAAGATCCAAGAGAGAGAAGAAGCCATCTAGCTACTAGCTATGGACCCATAGGTCTATGGTGAACTACTCACGCATCATCGGAGAGGTCATGGTGTTGATGAAGAAGCCCTCCGTATCCGAATCCCCCCTCCGGCAGGGCACCAGAACGTGCCCCACATGGGATCTTGCAGAGACGGAAGCTTGCGGCGACGGAAAAGTAATTTCGATGATCTCCTGATTTTTTTTTGGAATTTTTGGGAATATATAGGCGAAAGACCTAGGGAAGGGGAGGCCTAGGGAGCCCACAAGCCTGGGAGGCACGGGCCCCCATGGCCGCGGCTAGGGGGCTTGTGGGGTCCCTGGTGGCCCCCTGCCTTGGTTCTCAAGTTCCCCGATCTTCTTCTGATTCGGAAAAAATCTTTTTGGAAGTTTCGTTCCGTTTGGACTCCGTTTCAAATCCTCCTCTGAAAAAGGGTCAAAAACATGGAAAAACAGGAACTGGCACTTGGCACTGAGTTAATAAGTTAGTCCCAAAAAGATATAAAAGGCATACAAAACATCCAAAGTTTGACAAGATAATCGCATGAAACAATCAAAAATTATAGATACGTTGGAGACGTATCAGTAACCGCGACGACACACTTGTCATATACCCTTGCCATTGCATTGTTTCCCCGAGCCTATAATTGTAACTTTCCTATTGAGACTAGGCATTGATTATTGTTAGTCTACACTACTTGTGCACTTTAATGATAGTTACTCTACATAGTTTCAATTGCGTACATATATCATAGTATCATATTTTGTGTTACAATAGTACCCACATACAGAATTGCTATGTTGGTATGCACGTCCCGCGTAGTAACCATACAAAATATCATCGCCAAAAGAAAGAGAAGCAAAGCATTTAGGCAAGAACAAAAGAGCAAAAGATATAGCATCACCAAATTTGCATATCATACTTGATCATCTTGGATCACTTGAGCGAGTGACGTTGTGCCTCATACATACATAGCAAAAGACAGGAATAGGAAGATGACACGCGAAATTGAAAGGTTTCGTTTAAATTTTTTGTTTGGAAATTTCCCAAAAAGCTATTTATAGGTTCTTCTCTTCATTAAAACAATAGGGCCGTTATGCTTAATACTAAACTTGCTAAAGAGATGAAATAGAACCATGGTCTATATTTTTTGCCAGAGGTTGAATTGATCATCAGAAGAAGAATTAGGCCAAAAATTAGGATACTTTATCGGAAAATGAAATTTCCGTTGAAGAGAAGCAAATGAATTGTTTCTTATAGCTTGTGCACAAGTTCGTATTACGCCCATTTGAGCAATCGTGCTAGTGTCTCTCCTGTGTTTTGCAACACGAGCATTTCCCGTGGATACCACATTTTCTACTCATTCCTTGGTTGTGCAACCCCACTTTGCTATCTTCATGTGTTTGTTTCTGTGTATAATCATTGCTATTGATCTACCTTCTCTTAATTGCAAATTAGTGAATCTCTTTCATCATTATTGAATCTTATCTTTGGATTGCTTGAATTTTATGACACCATCCTAAACAAGATACTCCATAAGCCTTATTTGTGTAGGTGTGAGAAGAAGAACGATCTCCGGTGCCAATTCTACTATTCCCATATTTGCGCATTGAGTGATCTTTGATGCATTTCCAACATTTGGAACGGTAATTGGTATTGTCTTCTCATTCTTTCACTTATATCTACTTTAGTGCTATGGATAGGACAACCATGTCGAACCCGGATTTTGAGGGGCAGCACGACAACGAGAACAACTACGTCACCAAACTACAATTCTTTGGCGCCCACAAAGAAATGCACCAAGCACAAAATTTCTTGAATGACCGCATTGAGCAAATTGTCACTGACTTGACTGAATCCAAGGTGTGCACGAGGGACTACCTCGACAACAATGTTTCAAGCCAAATGGACGAGATCTATGGCTTGATGGTGAACCACGCATCCTCAACCTCTACTTCGTCTAGAAAGCGCCACTCGAGTCGCCAATCTTCTAAGTACTCTTTCGGTGCAAGTTGACCTCAAGCTCAACATCACCAATGTGAAGAGCTTCGCCATCACCAAGAATCAGACAATCCTTTCCATGGCAATGGATTGCAAGATCAACTTCACGAGCATGACCGACGTCGCCAACACTAACAAGACGCTTTGGAACAACAACGCGAACAACAACGCCGTGAAGACGATCGTCACCGCGAAGAACAAGAAAATGAAGCATACCATGATTTCCATGAAGCAACACGTGCTTTGCAAAAACGGAACCGCTAAGCGTGCGAAGAACAAGAAGCACTCTGGCGGGAAAGTCAAGAGGAAGCCGGGTGCCAAGAGGAGCACCAAGAACAATGACTTCGGGCGTGAGGACCTTGCCACCACCCTCAAGCACATCATGTCGAGCCCAATGATGACAAAGCCCCAAAGCAACCACACCAACATCAACACGACAACAACAATGATGGACCTCCTCCAATACGAGGGCGTCTCAAAAACAATCACAATGAAGAACAACGCTTCGGCAAGCTCAAGTTCACCATGACTAAGTTTTTTGGAAGCAATGATCCTGAAGAATATCCTTCATGGGCACCAAAGGTTGACAAGATCTTCCGTCTACACAACTTCGAGAAGCAAAGAATATTGCCATGGCTTCAATTGAGTTCCAAGACTACGTTCTCATTTGGTGGGAACAAGTGACTGGGCAAGGAAGATAAAAGGGAGAACTTCCCATCACCACTTGGACCAAATGAAGGACCTCATGCGAGCTTGCTTCGTACTAACCCATTACAATCGTGATCTCTTCAAGAACTCACAACTACTCAAGTAGGGCACCAAGTCAGTAGAAGAATACTACCAAGAGATGGAAATGGTCATCATCCGAGACAATGTCAAGGAAGATGATGAACAAACAATGGCGCGCTTCTTGAATGGTCTCAATTACCAAGTCAAGAAGATTGCATACTTCCAACCCTACTCAACTTAATCGAGCTTGTGCATCAAACATCAAGGTGGAACGCCAAGTCCAAGATGACAACAAGTACTCCAAGTTCTCTTCCAAGACATATGGCTCAAGTGCACAAGCTTCTCCGACTACGAAACCTTCGACAATGAAAACTCCAACAACTAAAGATGACAAGTCAAGTTACAAGGACAAGAAGCCTTCGTCAAGCGGACCTCCTACTACAATTAGATACAAGCCAAGAGCCTCATCCTCCACACCAACATGTGATGCTACCGCTGAAATAAGCTCAATAAAGCGCCTCACGTGCCAGGGCCGCGTCCACAAGACAGTCGAATGTCAAAAACAACGCATAATGACACTTCAAGATGATGGCACCTATGACACTATGAGCGACGACAAGATGGAAGCTTTAGAACACATGTCCATGCACCCACAAGCCAATGAAGATGAAGATGCCCAAATCCATTTCTACAAGGATCTGAGCCCCGCTCTCATTATTTCCAAGGTTTTGATTCTTCAACAACAACAAGACGAGGACCATCATTGCCACATTTTCCATACCAAGGAGGACATCCAAGGAAAAACAATTAAAGTCATCATCTATGGTGGAAGTTGCCACAATTTGGCTAGTGAGGACCTTTGTTCCAACCTACAATTGGTAAAGAACAAGCATCCACACCCCTACAAGGTCCAATGGCTTAGTAATTCTGGCATGCTCCATATTGACCACACCATGCAAGTATCCTTCAAGATAGGTGCTTATGAACAAAATTTGGAGTGTGATGTGGTTCCCATGTCTGTTTGCCATATTCTCCTTGGGAGACATTGGCAATTCGACAATGGCGTCATCCACAACGGTCGGACCAATCACTATAGCTTCAAGATGAATGGCAAGAAATATGTGCTTCGACCAATGACTCCAAGTCAAGTCACCGTCGACAAGCAAGCTGCATACCTTCATGGAGATAAAACTGAGATAGTAATCCACCCAAAAGATAGTTAGCGCCACAGGCCAAATTTTTGTGACTCCATGATGATGGACAAGAAAGATCTAGTTCTATTAGCCTCACAAAAAAGGCTTCAGGGGTGTGAGTGAGATCCCATCGAGCATTCTCCACTTTGTACTTCTGTGCAAAGATAAAGTCGTACGGACTAATACTTCACAACATCTACCTCTTGTGTTGTCTCGTTTGTTGCAGGAATTCCAAGACATTTTTCCCGATGAGCTACCTCCGAGGCTACCACCAAAACGAGGGATCGAACACCGAGTTGATCTCATACTTGGTGCACCACTTCCTAACAAGGCACCCTATCGCGTCAACCCCAAAGAAACTAAGGAGATACAAAGGCAAGTCCAAAAACTCCTAGATAAAGGGCATGTCCGTGAGAGATTAAGTCCTTGTGCAGTTTGGATGATACTAGTACCTTAGAAAGATGGTAGCATGTGCATGCATTCGTATTGCCGCCCCAAAAATGTTATAATCGTTAGATATCGACATCCTATACCTCACCTTGATGATATGCTAGATAAACTTAGTGGTGCAACTATATTTTCAAAAATTGATTTGAAGAGTGGTTCCTACCAAATACACATGCAAGAGGGCCATGAATGGATAACGACGTTCAAGACTAAGTTTGGTCTTTAAGAATGGCTAGTTATACCAATGGGTTTATCCTAAGCACCGAATACATTTATGCGAGTCATGCACTTTGTATTACGTCATCTCATTGGATATTGTGTTGTGGTATACTTTGATATCATTCTTGTTTTTAGTGAAACTCTAGAGGAGCATGCTAAACATGCGAGGGACATATTGCAAGTTCTTAGGAACAAAAAAATTTATGCAAACAGGCAAAAATGCACATTTGGTGTTCACAAGGTTGTTTTCCTAGGATTTGTGATATCTTCTAACGGTGTTCAAGTTGATGAAACTAAAGTCGATGCTATTAAACTTGGCCTACCCCTACAAATTTCCAACAAGTGTTGGGTTTCCTTGGACAAGATGGCTTTTACGGACGCTTTATTAAGTACTTTAGCATGATTGCATCTCCTATACATGCTTTGAGCAAGAATAATGCAACTTTCTTTTGGGGACCATCACAAGACACACTTTCCATGAGATTAAAAGTTTGCTTACTCATGCACCATTGCATGCCTTATAGAATTTTAACAAAACATTTGAAGTGCATTGTGAATCTAGTGGTAATGGCATAGGTGGTGTGCTAACGCAATAGAAACAACCAATTGTGTACTTCAGTGAGAAACTTTCTGGAGCTCAACTAAATTACCCCATATGACAAATAATTGTATGCTTTGATTAGAGTCTTACATGTTTGGGAGCATTATCTCCACCCTCATGATTTTTCATTCACACCAATCATGAAACACTCAAGTATCTTAAGGGTTAAACCAAGTTGAACAAGTGACATGCTAAATGCAATGAATTCACGGAGTCTTTTCCCTATGTCATCAAATACATTAAGGGCAATGAAAATGTTGGGGTGGATGCTCTTTCCTACAAATTCATGGTTCTTACTGAACTTGAAATGAATGTCATTCATTTTGAGAATATCAAATATTTATATGAGCATGGTAATTCTTTTGGGACTCCTTATGCTAACTGCCATGTTAAACCTTGTTGGGAAAACTATTACATGAAATATGATTGTCTTATATGTGCTAACAAACTTTGTATACCCGAGTCTTTTCCTCGTTTGTTGCTTTTGCAAGAAGCTCACGGTGGAGGACTCATGGGTCACTTTGGACGCGACAAGACATATGCTACACTCTCCAACAATTAATTTTGGCCAAAGATGTTTTGTGATGTTGCATGTTTCAACAATCGATGCTCTACATGTCGCAAAGCTAAGTATAAAGCTCAATCCCATGGTCTTCCTATACCTTTTCAACCTTGGGAAGATATTAGCATGGACTTTGTGCTTGGTTTGCCAAAAACTAAAAATGGCCATAATTCTGTGTTTCTTGTTGTGGATAGTATTCCAAGATGGCTCATTTCATTCCATGTCACAAGATAGACGACGTTTCACATTTGGCAAATCTCTTTTGTGGGGACATCTTGAGACTACATGGAGTTCCCAAGACCATTGTGTCGGACCGCGACATCAGGTTCCTTAGCTACTTTTGGAAGATGCTATGTGCCAAGATCAGAATCAAGCTCCTATTCTCATCGGCCTACCATACACAAACCGATGGGCAAATGGAGGTGACAAACTAAATTCTCTCAACGCTTCTCCGCGTGTTGATCAAGACGACTCTCAAGGAATGGGAAGAATGCCTCCCCATTGCCGAGTAAGCCTATAATCGCGGATGTCACTTCACCACTGGCAAGTCTCCATTCGAGGTGGTCTACCGCTTCAACCCTTTGTTCCCATTGGATATACTTACACTACCACCTCAAAAGCGTGTGAACATGGATGCAAGTGCAAGGGCAAGTTATACCAAGAAGATACAGGAAAACAGAAGGCATACGATAGAACGTCAAGTGGAACGAGCCACCGCCAAGGGCAACATCCACAAGCACCCCATGGTGATCAAGAATGGTGATCTTGTATGGCTACATCTTTGCAAAGATTGATTCCACACCGAGTGTAAGTCAAAGCTACGGCTTCAAGCATACGGACCCTTCAAGGTAGGTGTTTATGAAGACACTTTGGAGTGTGATGTGGTTCCCATGTCTATTTGTCATCTTCTCCTTGGGAGACCTTGGCAATTCGATAGTGGCGCCATTCACAACGGTCAGACCAATCACTATGGCTTCAAGATGAACAACAAGGAATATGTTCTTCGACCATGACTCCAAGTCAAGTCACCATCGACAACAAAGCCGCATACCTTCATGGAGATAGAAGTGAGAGAGCGATCCACCTAAAAGAGAGTGAGCGCCACAAGCCAAATTTGAGTAACTCCACAAGGAGGGACAAGAAAGATCTAGTTCTATTAGGCACAAAAAAGACTTGAGGGTGTGAGTGAGAGCACATCGAGCATTCTTCAGTTTGTACTTGTGTGCAAAGATGAAATCGTACGGACTCATACTTCACAACATCTACCTCTTGTGTTGTCACGTTTGTTGCAGGATTCCAAGGCGTTTTTCCCGATGAGCTACCTCTGGGGCTACCACCAAAACGAGCGATCAAACACCGCATTGATCTCATACCCGGTGCACCACTTCCTAACAAGGCACCCTACCGCATCAACCCCAAAGAAACTAAGGAGATACAAAGGCAAGTCCAAAAACTCCTAGATAAAGGGCATCTATGTGATAGATTAAGTTCTTGTGCGGTTCGGATGATACTAGTACCTAAGAAAGATGGTAGCATGCGCATGCATTTGGATTGCCGCCCCAAAAATGCTATAACCATTAGAAATCGGCATCCTATACCTCGCCTTGATGATATGCTAGATGAAATTAGTGGTGCCACTATACTTTTAAAATTCATTTGAAGAGTGGTTACTACCAAATACGCATGCAAGAGGGCCATGAATAGAAAACGATGTTCAAGACTAAGTTTTTTCTTTAAGAATGGCTAGTTATGCCAATGGGTTTATCCCAAGCACCGAGTACATTGATGCAAGTAATGCACTTTGTATTACGTCATATCATTGTATATTGCGTTGTGGTATACCTTGATGACGTTCTTGTTTTTAGCGAAACTCTAGAGGATCATGCTAAACATGTGAGGGAAGTAATGCAAGTTCTTAGGAACGAAAACCTGTATGCAAACATGCAAAGAATGCACATTTGGTGTTGACAAGGTTGTTTTCCTAGGATTTGTGGTATCTTCTAAGGGTGTTCAAGTTGATAAAACTAAAGTCGATGCTATTAAACTTGGCATATCCCTACAAATTTCCAACATGTGTGGAGTTTCCTTGGACAAGACAACTCTTAACAATGCTTTATTAAGGACTTTAGCATGATTTCATATCATCTACATGCTTTGAGCAATAAGAATGCACCTTCCGTTTGGGGACCATCGCAAGACACCGCTTTCCATGAGATTAAAAAATTTCTTACTCATGCACCATTGTGTGCCTTACAGAATTTTAACAAAACTTCTGAAGTGCATTGTGACTCTAGTGGTAATGGCATAGGTGGCGTGCTAATGCAAGAGAAACAGCCAATTGCGTACTCTAGTGAGAAACTTTCTAGTGCTCAACTAAATTACCCCATATATGAAAAAGAATTGTATGCTTTGGTTAGAGTCTTAGATTTTTGGGAGCATTATCTCCGCCCTCGTGATTTTCCATTCACACCGATCATGAAACACTCAAGTATCTTAAGGGTCAAACTAAGTTGAACAAGTGGCATGCTAAGTGGAGCAAATTCAGTGAGTGTTTTCCCTATGTCATCAAATACATTAAGGGTAATGAAAATGTTGTGGCGGATGCTCTTTCCTGCAAATACATGGTAGTTACTCAACTTGAATTGAATGTCATTTCTTTTGAGAATATCAAATATTTATATGAGCATGATAATTCTTTTGCGACTCCTTATGCTAAGTGCCATGTTAAACCTTGTGGGGAAAACTATTACATGAAATACGGCTGTCTTATGTGTGCTAACAAACTATGTATACCTGAGTCTTCTCTTCGTTTGTTGCTTTTGCAAAAAACTCACGGAGGAGGACACATGGGTCACTTTGGACGCGATAAGACATATACTACACTCTCCAACAAGTACTTTTGGCCAAAGATGTTTTGTGATGTTGCATGTTTCACCAAACGATGCTCTACGTGTCGCAAAGCTAAGTATAAAGCTCAATCCCATGGTCTTTACATGCCTCTTCCTATACCTTTTCGACCTTGGGAAGATATTAGCATGGACTTTGTGCTGGGTTTTCCAAGAACTAAAAATGGCCATAATTCTGTGTTTGTTGTTGTGGATAGTATTTACAAGATGGCTCATTTCATTCCATGTCACAAGATAGATGATGTTTCACATGTTGCAAATCTCTTTTGTAGGGACCTCTTGAGACTACATGGAGTTACCAAGACCATTGTGTCGGACCGTGGCATCAAATTCCTTAGCTACTTTTGGAAGACGCTATGCGCCAAGCTCGGAATCAAGCTCCTATTCTCATCGGCCTACCATCCACAAACCGATGTCCAAACAGAGGTGACGAACTGAACACTCTCAATGCTTCTTCGTGTGCTAATCAAGACGAATTTCAAGGAATGGGAAGAATGTCTCCCCATCGCCAAGTAAGCCTACAATCGCGCACGTCACTTCACGACTGGCAAGTCTCCATTCGAGGTGGTCTATGGCATCAACCCTTTGTCTCCATTGGACATACTTCCGCTACCACATCAACAGCGTGTGAACTTGGATGCAAGTGCAAGGCCAAGCTATATAAAGAAGATGAACCAAGACACAAGGCATACGATAGAGCGTCAAGTGGAATGAGTCACCGCCAAGCACAATAACCACAAGCACCCGTAGTGGTCAAGACTAGTGATCTTGTATGACTAAATCTTTGCAAAGATCGATTCCACACTAAGCATGAGTCCAAGCTACGGCCTCAAGCTGTTGGACCCTTCAAGGTGTTGGCATGCTACAACAACAATGGATAAAAAATGTGATTCCATGCGACAAGTACAATGTGAGCGACACCTTCAACATCAAGGACCTATTCCCTTTCCATGGTGATGAAGCTCTCAACTCGAGGATGGATCTTTCCCAAGGGGGGAGAGATGATGCGGAACATCCCATGGTCATCCCCATGGATCCACCACGAACGCCGCAAGCTCCAATTGGTCCTGTGACAAGATCCCGTGCATGTGCCTTTGAAACGGAGGTGACATATCCCCTTAATGACTATTCCTTTGATACTTTTATAACTTGGATACTACCTCAAGCGGAAACCCTTTGCAAGCTTAGATACCATGAGAACGAACTCGAAGGCGCTAGGAGTCAAGGCTAAGCCACCATGAAGACGATTGCAAAGGTGGATGAAGAAGTCTGGTTGGAAGACCCTCCACGCCCCGGACATCCGACCCCTTGGAGATCCAACTAGCGTCAAGGCAGGACCGGAGCAGCTACAGGTGCCGGACATACAGCACCTATCCAGATATCGGGAACCCCCTGCCAGACATCCGGCCTTCACCCCAGAAATCTGGCCCAAAAATGTCAGAATCGAATATCTTTGACCTAATCGAGCCCAGACATTCGGCCAAACGTCATGGACATCCGACCCCCACGTGAAGCCCGGGATATCCCCCCCCCGGTCCATACATCCGGCGCTTGTGTAGGCAGACACAGGCCACATGCCATGCATGCCTCCTCTACCTCCCCTATTCCGCTTGGTACTATATAAGGGACCCATCCTACAACTATTAGGGTTAGCAATGGGTTGGCTCATAGACTAGTTGTTCATTTCCCCTTCCATATCCTTCTCCCTTGGATCTAAATACGTCCACATGAGAAGATCCCTACGGATCTCTAGGCCCATATTTAGGGAAGATCCCATGGGATATGAAGGCCCCTCTTTGGGAAGACTATCGGTTACTTGTGTCCTTTTGTTGACTATGGATCTATGTATCTCATGTGTTTATGTGGATCTAGTGGATGTGTCATCGGGAATCGTTCTTGAGAGTGTGTGTTTTATATTTGGTGTCTCCCTTTTCCCTTCCAAGTGTGAAAAGATCGACACCTTTGGGTTTTCCCTATATCACAGTTTCTTCATGCACAACAGATTCTGCAGCTAGCTTTGGTTGTTCTTAAGGTGCAACGTTGGGTGTTTCCCTACCAATTTCTTCTGGAGTAGCAATGTCATCAGCTGCCCTGAGAGACTCTTCAGCACGCGGTGCATATGAGCTAGCTTGAGGAATTTGTGGTTGAGATCTTGTTGCAACCCTTATATTGTGGTCATTTAAGACGATGTTTGCTTTCTTAACGAATCAGACTTTAGCATCTTTCTAGCCAACATAGTATCGGCCATATTCGTCACTGAATCATCTGATCTCAACCTCCACAGCAACAAGCTGCACTGACATCATGGTCAGGATGTTATTCTTCAAAAATCGCTCTTTCTTGTACTCATACTTCTTAATTTGGCGGGTTGTCTCATATTTCCACTTTTCTTCTAGGATGGAAGCCCTCAGAGCATGATCAGGGCCAGGAGGTGGATTCAAATCATCAAGTGGTGTGTTTCGATCCTTATGCCAGATGTCAATGAACCCGAGCACAATCCTTGGGTCCGACAGGAGAAGGATATGAGTGCCCTTAGCTTGAGAAAACCTATATTGATCGTTTCTGATGATTTCTTCCAATTCTTCATCATCATCTTCATCATCCTCTGATTCGGAGTGCACTTTGATGACCACTTTCTTCTTTGTGGGCTGGGCCTTGGACCTCGTCCAGCCGTGGCTTTGACCTTCAGCATTGCAACACTTGAGGAAGTGTGTCCACTAGCTCAGGCACATGAAGATGCCCGTGGGGCAATTGAGAATCTCGCAGTCCACTAACACATTGTAAGATTTACAGGTGTTGGTGCTTTTGTGGTAGCGGCACATGAAGTTGCATCCATAGAGATCATTAAGGAATGTGCTTGCAGAATTTTAACTGGGGACTTTGCAACTGAGGACATTGAAGTTGAGAAAATTTGTCGTGAGGGCATTAAAGTTGAGGACTTTGGTTTATAGCCAATTTCTTTCACACAGCCTTCTTAGGCGCTTTTCCATTGGGAGAAGCTTCAATTGTGGCCTTCAAATCTTGATTAATCTTTGCAACATCTTCACGGGCCTGTTTCCGCAGTTTGGTTTCGTGATTTTCCCATTCTTGAGGAAATTCCTCTCCACAAATGATGCTTGTGGGATCAGCTTCTTGGCCTTGACCCAAAGGAGGTCTGGAGCATGGAGGATTTACTGCAAATTTCTTCATGTATTTATGTGTGGCATCAATATTCCTTCCATTCTTTTATCCATCTCCTCTCAATCTTTTGCATGCACATCTTGCGCTGCTTCTTGGTTTCTTTGCCATAGGTGGATACATCTTGTGTGCAATATTCATCATCAATGTCCTCACCGATCTCAAAGGAAGTGTAGACTTCCGGCTTCTTTCCACCTTCATGAGGTCTTTTACCATGTGCCATTTTCTTCACATGAGGAGTTTGTACTTTTGAGGATTCTAAGGAAGTGTGCAATTTTTCTTCGAGGAAAGCTGCAAATGAATTAAGCTCGTGAGAAGCCGGAGATGCGTAAGCTGACATGATACCTTCATACCGGCCCCTCTACTTGGTGTGTGACTGATAATAGGTCTTCAACTGACTTTACCGAATCCATTATCTCGGAAACTATGGTAGCATGTTATAGAAGTATGACACGGACAAGACTCGATCTAGGTCGATACTGGAGTTAACCAAGTTTTACCGGCATCATCGTGCACATGTCATGACCAGGCCATAACCTATGACATTCCGCGTAACTATGTTATTCCACGACCTCTCATAACCAGCACATACCATCACCATATTTCACCATTGTTATGATGTGAGTAGCATCCATGAATATGCAAAGTATTATTTCATGTGAGGCTAATATTAACATAACCTCAATTCAAGCGATATAAGTACCACCACATTCATCACACAAAGTATTATTTCATGTGAGGCTAATATTATCACACAGCGATATAAGCGATATTATTTCATGTGAGGCTAATATTAACACTTAACGGGGACGTTGCAATCTGTGCCGTCCCATTTATTTTGCCGTCTGCCCATTCATGGAAAATATTATTTGCCGTCCGCTTTGAGAAAGCAGACGGCAAAGAACCTCTTCACCGGATTTTTTTTGCCGTCTACTTTGCCGTCAGCTGACCGACGGCAAAGCCTTTGCCATCCGTGGTTGCACCCTTTGCCGTCCACCTTGGCAGACGACAAATTTCTGAATTTCAGTAGTGACATTCATCACACAACTCATGCAATTATGGGTTCAAGATGCTTGCCTTAGGTGGTTTTAGGAGGGTGGTGTGTACCCCATCATCTTGGAGTAGGTAGCCACCCTTCAAAATCCTAGTTTGAAAATATTTGAATTAACACACTCTTCCAAAACAGTACACTAAAGTTGTTTGAATAATTTTAAAATAAATCTTAAAATAAGATAGATGAAATTCTAAACAAGTAGGAAAAAGAATCAAATGATTTGGAGTTTCCAATTAAAAGTTATAGCCGGTCAAACCTACTAGTAAAATCTGTTTTTTAAATATCAAAACAAAAGAAAACCTATCGGGTCCAGTAAGTTTTCGGCAGAGAGAAATGCATTTGCCGAAACGTTCATACGGAAATGTGCTATACTAGAGGAAAGACGCACCAAGGGGGTTGCGCCTCTCGGGGCTGGGCTCACTCACCGACAGGCGGGACCCGCTTGTCGGGTTCTCCTTCTTCCTCCGGCGCGTGCAATGGCAATTAGAGAGCCGCTCCCGATGGCGATTGCCGGCGGCATAGGGCATCTCCCTCCAACTCCAAACATGCACATGCTAAGGGGGAAGTACCGCATCCATTTTTGCCAGTTGGGACCGCTGCGGAGCTCGAGGTCGAGCAGCACTTCAACAATGGCGGAAGAAGCTTCTGTCAACCTGTGGCTCCGGTCTTCAGTGGCTCCTAGATTTGCTCGATGGTGGGAATGGGATCCTAGGGGTCTGGGTAGGCTAGCAGGGTTACTGGGAGGAGGAGAGGGACTCGGAGCTGCCGGAATCGAGCAAGGGGTTCGACGGCGGCGCTAATGCCAGAGAGGTGCACAGGAAACGGCTCAGGCTAAATTAGGCGATGGGGAGGGGAGCTACTTGTCTTGGGAGGTTGTTGAGGAGCTCGAAGGCTTCGGGGGTTCCTTTTATAGCCAGCTAGAGTCGGTTCTAATGGATCTTCGGATAAGACCGACGGCGGCAATTACTGGCAAGGGCTCAGGCGCACACGAGCGGCAGCAGGGCGAATCAGGGGAAGCACGACAGCAACAAGCAACACGGGTAAGCGAGGCACGGGAGGTACCGCGGCCTGCTGGCGCTCGGAGGGAACTTGGGTGGTGACGTTCTCTGCTGCGGCAGAGAAGACGCCACGGCCATCGCGTTGCCATTGCACGGCTTGCGCATAGGGCGATGACCGACGGTCGGGGAGGGGTTGGTCTTGGCTCTGCATCAGGCCAAAAGGGTGAGGGCACGGGGACGCGACGGCTCGGACGTGCGCGTGGAAAACGTGCGCTCTGGGTTAACCCAGAGCATGCACAACACTTGTTCCATGAAATGCGAGGGCAGGAAGAGGGGCTCCAAAGCTAGAGAGAAAGCACATGGCTAGGCTAGAGGCTAGGGCAAGACTGTTGGACATGCTGGTTTGAGTGGAGGGGCAACTCCACAATGCAAACATAGACTCATGCCAAATCTAGTGATGCTCCAAGGTGTTTGATGAAATGCCAGGGACACATAGGTAGCTCTTCTAGCCACCAAAATTACCAGATCAGGGTTTCTCTAAGTGCTTGCAATGGTGGTGAGGTTAGTTCAGCAAAAATCAAAACTAGCTAATGCAAACTTTTGAAAAATGCAATTCTGGATAGAAACTTGGAGCTTTTATAGAATTTATAGTAGAATTTATCACAAGCTGTAGTGCAAATCAGCCTTATAAATAAAATATAAATGTGTTTTTAATAAAATAAATCTTGGTAATAATATTAAAATAAAATATCCCAAGAATTTACTAGAAGAAGGAAATGCTTGTATGCAAGTATTCAGATTCCAACATAAACTTTCAAAAACATCTTCCTAGGGAAAAACCTCTTTAGGAAGGAAAAGGAGTGTTTCAAACCTTAATTAAAAATCCAGAAATTCAAATATCAAATGGACATAGCCAAAATAATATTCCTATCTAAGCAAATAAATAATTCAAATGGTCTGAAGCAAGGTCCTAATCATGAAAGATCTTTGAAAAGCCACTTGAAATGAAAAGTTCTTCGAAAGAGGATTTGAAAAGAGCCATGAAGCAGTTCATTTCCTCAAGAATTTTATTCTAGGATTTTTTTTTCGGAAAAGTATTTTTAAAATTTTGGGGTGTGACACGACGGCACGCACTTGTTCGTGCTTCGGCTTGCCGGAGGGGAGGAATAAGGGGACGACGACGCCATCTTGATCGAGAGGGTCCCGGCGCGTCCTCTTCGCGGGAATGGAACCGCCCTTCGTTGGTGAAGCTCCTGGCACCAGAGGCGTCGATGGAGGAGGCCCCTAGCGCGGTGGCAACGGCGAGCTCCTCTCGTGCATGGCGGAGGGATCTGCTCCAATCTAGACAAAGGAGAAGGAGGGGGGAAAGTGGTGGCTGGCGGCGCTAGGAGGAACCCTAGCGAGGGGGTGCGGACGACGAGGCTTTAGAGCCAGGGCGACGCATCCCTCTCAGACACCATGTCCATGGGCGGGATCCGCCCTCGCTGCCTCTGTGAGGAGGATGTGGAAAGCGGGCGAGGAAGAAGACGGGCTACGGTGGATGACTGGTGGGGCCGCAGATCGCCAAGATGGAAAGGTGCGCGGGAGGCTGCGGCTCTGGGCTCGGCTGCTGGTGGGAATGAGAGAAGGAGAGGCCAAGTGGGCATCCACTCGTGCTTCTCTCTCCAAACCCAGAATGGTTTTCTCCCTTTGAAATTAAAACAGAAGAAAAAAAATACTAAAGCCCCCTATTTTCAAAAGAGTTTGAGAAGAGTAAAATACCTTTGAACTCAGAAAATTGACCCCTGTTTTATAAAATTGGTTTGGGGATTTTCAGAGCAAATTAAATAAATTCCCATAATTGCCAAAGGATCTGGTTTTAATTAAAACCACCAGAAATAAACCCAGACAAGCTAAGTATCACGTGCACAAAATCAAAGAGAATATCCAGGGGAGATCCAACATTTTTAATTGATGAAAAAAGAAACTTTTACCACACCTAAATACAAATTCAAAAGAAGGGGGTTTTGCACTATTTGGTGAAACAAGGTTTTTAGAAGAACTTGTTGGATCCAATCACACAATTCAACCATGTCACACCCTATTTTCACTACCACTTTTTCTGTAATTAAAAAATCAGAGTTTATTAAAAAAATCAAAACTAATGTTGTGAGTGCCATGATTGTCATTGTATGCTTGTATGCTTGATCATGTGATATTAAAAACCACATTTCTCATGACTTAATTATTTTCAAACCCCTTTTTATTATTTTTGGTTAAAGAAAAAACCATGCTTTGGGTTGCACTACAAGTCCTTGATGGCAAGGAGTGTTGTTACAAGTCTAATTCTAGCACCATTTTAGAGCACCAAAACCATATAATAATTATTTTATAAATTATTTTCCTAATTTAATTGCATGTCCATCTAGGAGGCCAGAAATGGTATTCCTATATTGAATAATACTTTTCTGCCATAGAAAAATTGGAGATGATCAGAAGAACATATATTTTCCATACATAAGATTTTCAACCGTGAAAACCCTTTGTGTCTGTTTTGACCTTTTGAAATATTTCCAAAGGAAATATTCTCAATAAATTCCTAGAAAATTCTGGTGGTATCCCTAAGACATATTTGGTGTCGATATAAAATTTCACCTTGATCCAAGATGATTAAGGGCACCAAATAGTTGGAAAACCCCTTCTGTCCAAATTCAAGTTAGAGCAACTGTACATAGCAAAGTTTGTCCAACGGAGTTGAAACTTTGCAGGAGTGCCGAATACCTCAAATGAGGGCTCCATGCCAAAAATGGGATTTGTGGGACTTAATTTGCCCACACTCTCTTTGGAAGGAACAAATCTAGTTATTTGGTGATGTTTTCAAGTTTACAAAGCTAAACTTGTCCAATGGAGCTCAAACTTGGTGAAGCCCCTTGTTTTAGCACCAAATCCAATCCTGTTAAGTTGCAGAGCCAGTGGTGGGGTGCAACCACCCCAAACCACTGTCGAGCACATTTTGACAGATGGATAAAACCCCTCCTAGCCTTAGTTAAACCCCAACCCTTTCTCCCAAACTCTCAGATTCGGTGGATATCATCAATGCCAAGCCCCAGTCAACTGGCCCCTCTCTGGCTCAAAGTAGAAATGCCAAAAACCCAATCTAAGCTTCAACTCAAGGCTGACAGCAAATGTTTTCCTTGTCCCCCTTGACCAGCCAAAGCTCCCACGGGTCTCCAATGACTAGGCATCTCCCAGCCAGTGCCCAGGACACGCTACACACGTCCAAGGCACCCCAGAGCGCGCCAGCATACCGTGGCATGCCAAAACTGTGCTCTGGGCGCGCTACAGAGAGCCACCGAGGTGGGGGTGATGCTCTCGGCCAGTTCCAGCCTCCCCGATGTGTCCATCGTCTCCCCCGACAACCCCTCTGCATTAGGCGACCATCAGGGCCCCTTTTCTCCTGCGCTAAGGGCTGGTGCACTACTAGGAAAAACCTTATAGGCAGGACCTTAGCAGTAGCGCTGGAAAAAAGCAAACGCTGCTACTAATTAGCAGTAGCGCTGATCTAGCCAAGCGCTACTACTAACACCTTAGCAGTAGCGCTGCTTACTAGAAACACGCTACTATTATGTGGGACCACACGATGCCACCGACGGTAGCTATAGTAGAAGTGTTGCCCAAAATCCAGCGCTACTCCTAAGTGTTTAGCGGTAGTGCTTTGTTTTGCAGCACCGCTGCTGCTAGTGCCCCACTTAGTAGTAGCGCTTTAGGGAATGAAGCGCTACTGCCCCCCCCCCCCCCCCCCCCCCCCCCCCCGCCCGCGTGGACCGCCTTTTTTAGTTTTGCAGAAGAAAAAATGATAAAATCTTCAAAAAATAAAATCCTTTGAGGTGTAGTTAGGTTTTATTGCCTAGTTGGTATACAAATTTTTAAATATGAATTTTTACAATTTTTCCAAATATGATTTCAAAAATGTAAATCGGTCATAACTTTTGCATACGACATAGGAAAAAAGAGTTTAATATATAAAAAACTAGAGAAAAATTGGGACTCGATTTCACCCGGGCTTGGCCGTTGAACTTTTCTCAGATTCTCAAAATTCCAAATATAAAAAAAGTTATGGTAAAAAGAAGTTTTTTTCAGAATAAAAATTACTTATTTTATTTTCAATTGAAATTCAATATTATTATTACTTAGTTGTTTTATTTTAATATTTATTTGGATTTCAAACAATTAAATCATGTGACATCAAGACTAAGGGTTAATAGGATTGATAGCTTACTATTGTCACGAAAACAACAAGTGCAGACTTGAAAACTAGGGGCAATAGAACCAGGAAGTTAAGCATGCTCGGGCTGAGGCAGTGACAGGATGGGTGACCGGCCGGGAAGTTAAACGATTTGGAATGAGTGATCCACGGTGGAGCAGTGATGATGGAAGATTAGAGATTAAATTGTCAAATATTTCAAAGATTTGAAAATTAGAATAAAACATAAAAACAAATCAAAAAATATTCAAAAATGTGAACAAGCGCTACTGCTAGTTATCAGTAGCGCTTGGCCCAGCGCTACTGCTATGCATATTTCAAGCGCTACTACTAGGGTTTTCCCTAGTAGTCGTGCGACGCGTGCCAGCGCGCACCAGAACCGGCCACAGATGCGTGACCATGGTAGCTCGCCTCTCCTCTCTCTCTCTCTCCCTCACAGTGAGTCCTGGCAGTACAAAACCACGTCCTGAGACCTTGGTTTCAACTCCAACTCCTCCCTGCACCCCCATGCGTGCCACGGTGAATCACCCGGCTCCCGAGTCGGCTCACTAACACGAGCCTATAGATAGCCTCTCCCCTCCCTCCAGCAACCCTCATTCCTCATCGCAGCAACCTCAATCACCTCCCTAGCCTCCTCTTTGAGCAAGCAGAGCCACGGTACTCGAGGTTGACCGAGGCCCCTCCGCCTCGGAGCTCCGGTCGATCTCCGGCTACACATCGGCTCCCGCGTTCTTCTGCCCACCAAACAACTCCCCCTGACCTCAAGAAGCTTTCCCCTCTCTTCCCCGAGCAAATCCGTGCCCCTAGCTACCACCTCCACCTTCGCCCGAAACCCCTCCGCCGCGGCTACCTCGTCGCTGGTGAACCTGAGCCCCCCCCCCCCCCGCCATCATCTTGACCATCATTAGGTAGGCGACGACGAGCGGGACCCATTCCCGTTGTCGTTAGGGCCCGAGGACGTCGGTAGCCACGCCGGCGTGCTCCTCCTCCTCTCTGGCCAGAGGTAGGAGACGACCCCGACAGGTGTGCCCCACCTGTCGGTGGCCCATCTCTCTCTCCCTCGCTGCCCACAGTCACTGATCGCAGGGGCACGCGCGTCAGGTTCAAACCTGACGGCGCGCGCACCTTGGCAGGCTGGTTGGCTGGCCATTGGGCCGGCCCAGTCCCAGGCCAAGCCAAGCCAGGGTCTGTAGCGTTTTCTTTTTAATTTAAAACCTGATTTTAAATGATTTTTATAAAAAGATCTAACAAGTGTAAAAATATAATTTTTCCACTGTTATTCTTCTAAAAATGTGTAGTATTTAACAGAACGATTGGTTGAATTTTCGCACCAACTGCTTTGTTATATAATAATAAAAAGGATTAAATTGGAATAGTCTTTCTTCTGCTAAGTTGATTTTAAAAATATTCTTTCATTAAAAACCAGAAGCAAGTATTTTTAAAATAACAACCTCGATTTATCAGAAATAAGCAACATTTTTAAAGTGACTTTGTGATCTGTTTTGGAGTGAGCTACTTATTATTTTTATCTTTATACGACGATAGAAAACCCGTGTGACGAAGGAGTCGGAGCGGAAGAACTCGAAGACCCCGGATACCTAGCTGACCAAGGCAAGCAGCCCTTTGACCATGTTTGAGCAAATATTATTTGCATGTTAAGTAGAGCATATATTCCCGTTGCATATGATCATGAATATTCGGTAAATCATCGATATAATGTTTCCGATGGCTCCTCCGGAGCACTTGTATTTTGAGCATGATCCTACCACCTATGATGGACACGTTGATATCACGTTGACAAGTAAAGCTAGAATAGAAGTAGCATGAGCATGTTGTTGGTATAAATCAAAGGTTTATGAAAACCCTGTCGGGTGGCACTAATACCCGACGGTGATGATGAGTTAGGTGGCCAATTTTGGTGAAGTGGTGCACCGGGTATTTTGTGTGAGTATGGTTTCGGAAATGGGATTAGATTTATGATGTGTCGACCGTCCCAACCTTACATGTACGACCATGTTACACCTTTATGGGACGGGGCTGTGTTAATTACTCTGGTCGGTGCTAGCAAAGAGCCACATTACTGGTGGCGGGAGTGATGTGTGGTCAATCTCATGATGGGGTCGTGCCAGGTAGGGCGACTATGCCGTTTTTACATGTTCCAGGCACAACATTGGTCCCCGCATGGTTGCTACTGTCCAGAGTCGGTGCTGGTAAGACGAATAACATGTGGGCTGGGTACCAATCGAGTGGACCTCTTTGTCTAGTATAGTCAGGGGAAAGGCATTGATCGGGTACTTACCTCAGGTATGTTATATACTGCGAGTCGTGGATGACACCGAAGTTTCCAGGATCTCGTGGGTCCAGCGTACTAACTCTGCAGAGTGTAAAACTATTCGAATAGCCATGTTCACGGTCAAGGACAGTTGGGTAATCCTGCTTAAACTACGTCCAGTCGTTTCCGCATAAACCAAGTGTGTGTGAGTGTGTGGTAAATAAAGTTAACATGAAAGAGTTGATATGCCCAAGTTGGTGACTTGGCATATAAGGTGAACCCGGAGTGTTCAGCCCTCGACGGATATATTGATATCTGTAACCTGTTCTTCAAATCAACATTTAGCTTATGTTGCACATCCATGATCATGTTTATTACAACCAAGTTGTTGTCTACCAAATATGCGTATTATTGTTATCCTTCACTTTCATTGTTCATATCATGGGTTGTTTCCGACTACATTCAGAAGTAGTCATGGGCTTGCCACTGGTTATATTATTGACCACACATGGAAGGACCGGAGATTGGAGAAGAGTACATATTCGGAGATGCCCCTACGAACGAGGACGCTTCCCAGTCAGAATGCCTGTTGGTGTAGGCTAATGGCATGGGCACCCGCTTAGCCCTAAGATCTCTGCTGCTGGTTGTATATATGTGATTTGCCTTATAGGCCCTACCTTGTGAACTTGACCATTCGGTCACGTGATGTAATAATTTCGGTATTTGGATGTAAGACTCTTAATATTCAGTATTTGTGTGTTCGGTGAGCATTGATCTCTGGGATCACTGAGCACGTTCATTCGGCGATCTCGACTCGTAAGTCGGGGTCCCCAAAAACCACATGTCACAAGTCACTAGCACCTCACACATTCAAACAACCAATAAGCAACACAAAACACGAGATGAAATGATATGATGCCATGATGCCAAGATGCACAAGTGATGAAGCCAAACATAAACTCTTATTCAAACTCAACATGCCAAAAGAGGAAGGTGTCATACAAGGAAAGGTACATACTTGGAAAGGAATGCATTTGGGCTCTTACAACTCTCCCACACTACAAGAGGATCTCGACCCGAGATCTAGGACTGGAAGAACTCTAGATATTCGGAACGGAGGTGGTCCTCGTGCTCCCAAGTGGTTCTTTGTCGGAATGATGTGACCATTGCACTTTGAGGAACTTGATTGACTTGTTGCGGGTCTTGTGCTCAGTCTCTTCAAGAATTGCTATAGGATGCTCATGGTAGGATAGGTCGGGATGGAGATCAATATCTTGGAGATCAACTGTGCGCTCGGGAGTCTTGAAGCATCTCCGGAGCTGAGAGACATGAAACACATCATGCACATTGGAGAAGTTGGATCTAAGCTCTAACTGATATACAAGATCACCTCTCTTGCCAACAACTTTGAAAGGACCAACAAAGCGAGGAGCAAGCTTTCCTTTGATGCCGAAGCGCTGAGTGCCCTTCATGGGAGACACTTTGAGATACACAAAATCATCGAGCTGAAAGGTCATGTCACTATGCTTGCTATCTTAGTAGCTCTTCTGACGGGACTGAGCTGCTTTGAGATTATCCCGAATGACACGTCACATTTCTTCTGCTTCAGCGATCATCACATTCCCAATAATCTGACGCTCATGAGACCAATTGAGCGGGGTACGTTACTTCCTGCCATATAGAATCTTGAATGGAGCCTTGCCTGAGCTTGCTTGAAAGCTGTTGTTGTATGAGAACTCGGAAAATGGTAGGCAATCTTCCCACTTCATGCCAAAAGAAATGGGACAAGCTCTGAGCATATCTTCAAGGATCTGATTGACTCTCTCAACTTGACCACTTGTCTGAGGATGGAAAGTTGTACTGAAACGGATCTTAGTACCCATCGCAATCTGAAAGGAATCCTAGAACTTGGAAGTAAAGATGCTTCCACGATGTTAAGAAATGAGCATAGGAACACCATGCAAAGACACTTTCCTTGACATATACAACTCTGCAAGCTGAGCTGTCGAGATAGATTCTTTGACCAGAAGAAAATGAGCAACTTTGGTCAACTTGTCGATGACAACGAAGATGACATCGTTGCCCCTCTTGGACTTCGGAAACCCAATGACAAAATCCATTTCCACATGATCGAATTTCCACTCGGGTATGGGCAAAGGATGAAGGAGGCCTATTGGATGTTAATGCTCCGCCTTCACTCTGTGACACACATCACACTTATTCACAGACTGAGCAATTTCACATTTCATGCGAGTCCACCAGAAGGTCTGCTTCAGATCTTCATACATTTTGGAGCTACCTAGATGTATCGGGGGAAGGGAATTATGGGCTTCATCCATGATAACTTTCCTGAGCTCTCCTTTCAGAACGACAAGGTGGTCCTCGAAGAACAAGGTATCTCTATCATTAACACAGAAGCACTTATATTTCAGAATGCTCTTTGCCAAGCCAATATTCACTTTCTTCACCTACGCATCAACAAGTTGAGCTTGGCGGACTTGGTCTTCCAAGGTAGGACAAATATGGAGATTAGCAAGAAATCCCTGAGGTACTATCTGAAGGTTGAGCTTCCTGAAAGATCCACAAAGATTAGGATGGAGAGGCTTCAGGATGAGACTGTTGGAGTAAGCCTTTCTTCTCAAAGCATATGCAATGACATTATCTTTTCCTGGAGTAAAGTCAATGTTGGATTATAATCTTGGATCATATCCATCCAACAAGTTTGCCGAACATTGAGACTAGGTTGGGTGAAGATGCATTTGAGACTCTATTGATCGGTGTAGACTTTAACGTGTCTTCCCAACAAGAGGTGTCTCCAAGTCATCAAAGCATGGAACAGTGCCGCCAACTCAAGATCATGAGTGGGATAGTTCTTCTCACTTGGCTTCAACTGTCTCGAGGTATAAGCTACCATTTTCTTCTCTTTCATCTGGACTGCACCAAGACCTTGGCGAGAGGCATCACTGAACACTTGATAAGACTTGGAATCATCAGGAGGAGTCAAGACTGGAGTTGTAGTGAGCTTCTCTTTGAGTGTATCGAAAGCCAATTGACACTTTGGAGAGCCGGACATACATCACACTCTTCTGAAGAAGGTTGGACAGGGGCTTAGAAATCTTGGAGAAGTTCTCAATGAACCTTCTGCAATAGCTTGCAAGCCCGAGAAAGCTTCGAAGTTGCTTCACATTTTGAGGAGGCTCCCACTCAATAATGTCCTACACCTTTGTAGGATCAACTTTGATGCCCTCGACGGAGATGGTATGTCCACGGTACACAACTTCCTTCAACCAGAATACACATTTGGAAAACTTAGCATAGAACTTCTACTCTCTTAACTTATCAAGCACATGCCAGAGATGTTCTTCATGCTCTTCCTCAGTTTTGGAAAAGACCAGAATGTCATCAAGATACACCAAGACAAATTCATTTTTTTAAGGGACAGAAGATATAATTCATCATTCGAGAGAAGGTCAGAGGAGCATTGGCGAATGCGGATCTGACGATAGCCCATCCGAAGATCGAGCTTAGAGAAAATCTTGGCCCCTTTCAATTGCTCTAACAATACATTGATGTTGGCAAGTGGATACTTGTTTCTGAGTGTCTTCTTATTCAACGGACGGTAATTGATACAGAGTGGCTCCGTAACGTCCTTCTTGACAAATAGAACACCACCACCCCAAGGAGATGAACTTGGTCTGATCAGACCCAAACATTCTTGCTCATGAGGCTGCTTCTTGAGGCTGCTTCTTCAACTCTTTCATCTCTTCGGGAGAAAGTTTATATGGACGCTTGCACACCAGTTCAGTTCCAGGTTCAAGTTCAATTACAAAATCAACTATCCAGTGCGGAGGCATTCCTGGCAATTCTTCTGGATACATCTTCATACTCATAGACCACTGGAACTTGAGAAGTGGGCGAGATTTCACCCTTCTCATTGAGGGAAAACAGACAGATTGTGTCATCGCGAGCAGCGAAAATGATCACGTCCTCCAAAGGATGAGTCAACTTGACTTCTTTGGCTTCACAATCGACAAATGCCTTGTTCATCGCCAGAAAATCCATCCCAAAGATCACATCAATATCCGAGTTTCCAAGGACAATTGGAGAAGCCAGAAAAGAATAGTCACCCTCCTTGATAGAGACATTCGGAACGATGCAACTAGAATTCATCAGCAAACTAGGAGAGGCCACCGACATAGGCTTTGGCAAATCTTGATAGTCAAACTGATGGTTGACGAAAAATGGGCGAGGCATAAAACAATGCGATGCACCAGTATCAAACAAAACTTTTGCAGGAATAGAATTAACCAAGATATTACCCATGATCACATATGAGGAGTTCTCTGCTTCAGTTGCATTCACCATGTTCACCCTTGCAGACTTGGCGTTAAACTTATACATTTAATTTTCTTGGAGGCCTGACGGGAGGAGGAGGCGGAAGACGCCGCTGGTTGGTGCACTTGTTTGAGTAATGACCCTTCCGACCACACTTGTGAGAAGTCACCTCTGACAACGGACGGAATTGCACTTGAGGATTTCCTGACTGCTACTGCTGAAACTTCAGCTGGAAAGTTGGGTTGGGTGGGTGGGAAGAACCATGACCACTAGACAGCTTGAACTCCTGAGGCTGCCGAGGAGGAGGAGAAACCCAGTATTTCTGTTGCTTGGAAACAATCCGAGTTGAGGAAGAGGAACTGGAGTCTCTGAAACGCTTCCTTGAATTCTCAACTTTGAGCAACGCCGACTCAGCCCTTAGAGGCAAATTGTAGAACCGGTCGAACTCAGTGGGATCATGCAAGGCAAGGGCCAGCTGCAAGTCTTCCTTCAGACCACCACGGAACTGATAAATCTTGCTCTTCTGATCTAGAATGTCTTGTTTAGCATAACGAGCCAGCTCCTGGAACTCCACGTTGTAGTTGTACACAGACAAACTCCCTTGCTTCAAGCGCGTGAACTTCTCACGCATCTCTTCCACAAAACTTGTTGGAATATAGTGAGCCCTGAAATCCCTGCAGAAATAATCCCAGCTGATCACTCTGTCGCCTCTGGAATCCTTCAATTGCTGCTACCGTTCTACTGCGTGCCCCTTGAGTTAGAATGTTGCAAACTTGACAAAGTCCTCCGGTCTGACATTACTACACTCGAAGTGCTTGTTCATGTCATGAATCCATTCATTCACATCGAATCGCCGGTCACAGGAGGTGAAGGACTTCAGATGGTTTGCCAGGAATTGATTCAGAGATGCGAACTGCTGACCACCATTGTTGAAATTACCTTGGTGCCCTTGGTTCTTCTCTTGCAAAAACTGGAGCAACATCTGAGTGTTTGCATTGGTTGCCGCCATCACAGCTTTCCATGCCTCATGAGGAGGAGGCGGTGGCGGAGGGGGTGGTGGAGGGTTTGACTAATCAGTCTCATGACCCGGATTCTGGCGAGTTGGTGGAGCCATCCTGGAGACGGACAAAAACATTGGACAACAGATGGAAAATTCAAAGATTAAGTTGATTCAATGGATAGAAATATCCGAACAAGAATTCTTAGCAACTGCACTCGAACTAAAATTAGTAAGAATGCTTCCACAAATTAACTATCGACAACATCTGATTGAAAATCCACTTGCAATTGTCAAGTATGAGCTAGAATTTCTCGGAACAAATGTATATTCCCAACATACATCTCATGAAACAATTCCTAAGTTACTAATGGAATTCCCACCAAAGAAGTTCCGCAGATTCTGGTCATGCAATCGGGTCCACGGATACAAGGAGAAATTCATCACTCAACTCCTAGCACCTAAACCATCCGGTGTATCACATCCGTCAACACACAACTAGAATCTCGGAATCTCATATATCTCAGACCCTCGTAATCACAACGATACTAAGTATGGCGATACATCCAGACCTATCTGCACCAGTACTGGGGAAGCCAGACTCATCTCGCCACTACTAGTATTGAAGCAATTTCGAGCATCCTCCGTCGTGAGATACTAAGAAATCCGAATGATAACGATGTGCTCAACAATTCCCTCGAGCTCAACTTCCCGGAAGAAATCAAGTGAGACAGGAGGAAACAATGCATAACTTCGTAACATCAGCATCATATAGATTCCAAAATATTTGCGTGATCCTAAAAAAATTTGAGCGAGAAGAGGAGTAGAATTAAAATTTCCTAAGTCGTGAACCTCACGAGAGCATAGAAGAGGAGAAAACAGAAACATACTCTCTGATATAACTAAGACTCAAAATATTTTTTTACTAAATTTGACCCGGCCAAGTTCGATCAACCAAAGGGTCCTATGGTCGTAAGGCTCTGGTACCAACTTGTCACGACTAAGATGCGGCACTTTCGTTATTTGAAGGCGAGGCCTCAAAAAGGGAAAGAGGCGCATCTAAGCTTTTCGCAAGGAGGATAAACATTGCAATACATAATAGATGGAAGAGTAATAATATTTGGCTTACACTCGCCGCAAGCTAAATTATAGATCCACACAGTCATACATTATTCAAATGGAAAACAGGGTCCGCATACGGACAAGATAAACGAAAAAAGCTAATGATATCCCGCCTTGCTAGGCCCACGATCACGACCAAGTGCGTCTAGTCCTCGGGATATGTCACGTATAGCATGCCGTTGTCCTCGTCGAACTCCCGCTTCAGTTGGGTATCCTCGGAAGCATCTATATTTGGGGTACGTGTACCTGTGGGTGGTTGTAGTAATCTGTGAGCTACAAGGACTCGGCAATCTCATGACCATGGTATCGAATATAACTAAGTTATTAGCTGAGGTTGGGGTATGTGTTTGAGTTTGCAGCAACCTAAGCATTTATGGTGACTAACTTATGTTGAACAAGAATAATTGAGTGGACTAAACATGATGGTCGAAAACTACCATAATCACTAAGTCATCCTGAACACCTACTTACGTCAGTCATAACCCCACCGTGTTCTCGATCAGAGAAGGAACTTTGAAGGAAACAGTCACAGTTACGCACACAGTTGGTAGGTTTTTAATTAAGTTACTTCAAGTTATCTAGAACCCGATGTTAACAAAATATCCATGATTACCACATAACCGCGGGCACGGCTTTACGAAAGATTTAACCATGCAGGGGTGCTCCAACTAATCCATCACAAATTACCACAGGCTGCATAGTAATCCTCCACCACGAAACTCGCGATCTCGTCGGATTCCTTAGTGGAAACCTCAACTCTGAGAAGACCCAAAGTCTCACCGGAATCGCAATGCACAAGATATATCATTAAAGCAAGATAAGTCCACCAAGACATCCCGACTTGTCGACAAACCCGATAGGAGCCGCATATCTCATTCTTAGGACACGACCGGATGAGCACAGCATACGGTGCCCTGATAGAGATCTCCCGAGTTGGCCCGGGTTGGCTCCGCACACGACTCTTGTTTGGACCAACACTCATGAGGAGCACTGGACCAGGGGGTTGATTAGTTTTCTCAGGGTAGCTATTCCCTATGCCTTATTATTAAGTTATTACCAAATTAAGACGAAAGTTGGGTCTTGCCAGACAAGCCTTAACACTAAACGATATACCAAGGGGGTCTGCATAACAACCCCGAATGTGTTAGAAGCGCTCAGTTATGGAATAAAACACGAGTATCCGAAACTAAGGCGGCAAAAGCGGAACAAATCACCCAGCAAAAGGCCAGGCCTTCTGCCTATTACCAAGTATATAGGTACATTAATTAAATAGCTTTTAAATAAGATGATAATCAAATTGCCCATGTTATCACATGGACCAGCTTGCACCTGCAACTAGCAATGCTAATGACATAGTTGAGCAAGCCTAACCGTAACACCCCAAAATTTTGGGCATGATTTTTTTATTTTAAATTTTGCCTTGGTGATTTAAAAATTATATCCTTGGATTTACTGCTATTATCACATCCTTCTTAGTTTTACTTTATAAAATGATTTCTTTCTTAAGAAGGAGTTTTTGAGAGATATTATTGATTTGAGTGCTGCCTCAAATATTTCCAATTATTTTCCAAGTCAAATGAAGGTATTTTTATAAATATTTCTTTAGGGTTCATTTATTCAAAAATTTACCTCTAAATTCTTTAAAGGCCTAATTTGAACTACAACCATCTGATAACTTCTTTTAAAGTTTCACAAAAACTTGGTAATAACCTCATATGTTTTTGGATCACTTTTATGCAATAATCTAGCTGAGTGTTTTGGAAAAATTATACTCATTATCTTCTTTTCTATTATGGTCCAAGTTGGTGTTTTTCACTACAACCCCTAGGTATAAGTCTTATAAAAAATTTACAAAAAGTTGTAGTGGTCAAGGGGTTCATATAAATGAGTTTTATGCAAAAACATATATAGATCTTTACAAAATTTTGAGCACTACTTCTTATTTTCTATTGTAGACCACATTGCAATTTGCACTGCAACCCTATTATTTTATTTTCCAATGCCTTTGAAATTTTTTGTGCTTGTAGTAGACCGGCAAAACCCTTGAGTACTAGATTTTAGCCACATCTAGATTGTTTAAGTCCCTGTTGTATCATCATTTTGTTTTTGTCCAGAAATGGACTTTTGCTAATGTTGCATTAGGAAGTTTTTGTGTTGCCAAATCTAGCTATGCCATCCTTGGTTTCATCCAAGGAGACTCCTTTCTGGAAGTTTTGGTGGATAGAAAACATCTCTAGATGCGCTGGTCATTCTGTCAAACACCTGGTGTCCCTGACAAGATTTGACAAGATTTTTTAGTTTGTGTGGTGGAGTTAACCCTACGACCAAACCAACTTGTCCAATAACCCTTTGCCACCCCCATCAATTGATCTGGAGATTTTGGGTTCCAACCCATAGCCCTGGCATGCTCTGGCATTGTGTCAAGCACATGGCAGGCATGCCAAAAGCGTGCTCCAGAGCGCGCGTTTTGCAGTCAACGCACCTGAGCCGCCGCATCACCTCTAACTCGCACGTGTGGCCCTTGCTCGCTCGAGGAGGCACGCCCCCGACCTCTCCAACTCACGAGGATCATGCGTGCACCACCTAGAGTCCTACAGGGCCTCCGTATGCGCACCAGTGGTGGTCTGTCGTCGACAGCAGTGGCTTCTGCCATGGTAGTGCCGCCTGAGCCACCCCAGAGCGCCACCTTCCCGTGGACCTACCCTCTGCGTCGAACCCATGCCTACCAGGGCTGCTGCTACCCTCAACCGCCCATGTGCCATCTTGAGGAGCCGTCACCGCCGATGTTATCCGAGACCGCCACGGGCACCGACAGTTTCGGCTATTTAAGGAGCCCCTGGAGCCACATATTGGCCAGCAAGCACCCTAGAAGCTGTAAAAATATTCCCCTAACACCAATTTAGCCAGTAGTCCTCGTCTTCTCTAACTCCGGTGGTTTCAACCGCCACTGTGCTCCGGTAGAAATTCAGCCAAGCGGAGCCCTCTAGCCCCACCTGAGCCCACCCTCGATCCATCCCCAACCTCCTAGAGCTGCCCCACCTCTCGGAACACACCTAGAGCCCCCCTTGCTCGCACCTTGTCGGACATGAATCTCCCTCCGCTGTCGAGGAAGGGTTGCTCGCTCTCGAGCTCTGCCGTGTCCCCAAGCCCCAAAAATGGGTGCGGATCGTCCTTTTGATTAGATGCATAGCTGGAACATCGCATGAGATGCACCGTGTCACCGACAATCGCTGCCGGAGTGAGCTCCCTGGTCTCTGTAAGTGTGTGCGGGAGGAGGAAGGAGGACCTGACAGATGGGTCCCATCTGTCACTGAGTGGCCCGGTTCCCTCTGCCGCGCACCCGCGTGAGTGTGTT
This sequence comes from Hordeum vulgare subsp. vulgare, assembly GCF_904849725.1. Lineage (NCBI taxonomy): Eukaryota > Viridiplantae > Streptophyta > Magnoliopsida > Poales > Poaceae > Hordeum > Hordeum vulgare. The sequence continues at coordinate 290,719,032 of NC_058520.1, read as the reverse complement.
TCACCCTCGGGAAGGCATAGTCAGCCTGGTACGTCTCCCCCTTTCGAATGTGTATTTCGAACCGAAACATTTTCTTTTATGTTTTGTTTTCAAAACAGATTTTTGATCCAACTTTGACTGGCCACATCTTTTAAAATAATAATCCAGATGAGTTGATTCTTTCTCTCACCTCTTTCAAATTTTGTCTAGTTTATTTTAGTATTTATTTGACAATTTGTAAGACAACTTTCTGTTTTGTTTTTATATTGTGTGTTAATTAGAATATTTTCAGAAATAGGTCATGGAGAGAGGAGCAAAAACTTGCAAAAGTTTCAAAGTGAACCCTACCTCTCTACACTTAGAAGGCAAGCATTCTGAACCTACATCTATCTTGGTTGTGTGTGGGTTGCTTGATGAAAATAACTTTGTGGTTATGCTAAACATGTGGTGTTATTTCATGTGATGATCATGCTTTTGGCTTCATGATTTGAAAGTAAAGTTGTTACATGATTTAGACGAATGGGACAGAAGTCACACCTTCCTACCACACATGTCTACCGGATGGGATTCGGTAAGACTCGGTGTCTTGTGGAGACACAACCGTGGGACTAACATCTCGTGGGACGAGAGTGGTCAGCAAGGCATGATAGGGTACGGCAGGTAGTGACCCTATCTGTGATGATAAGACATTATGATGATGCTAATCATGCAGGGAATATCTAAACCTCCTGAGTCGACCGTAGATCGAGTCTTGTCAGTATGTCACCTTAACCCATCATGCTGCCAGGGGTATTCCTGAAAAGGAATATGGTTTAGTAGGAGGCAAACCTATTACCAGGTACACACCAAGTAGAGAGGTTGGGATGAAGGTATCCGGGGCACTAGACTAAATCCAGTCATCCGGTGAGGGGGCCTGGTTGTTTCCGGTCTGGGACCGAGAGGGGAAGAGATCTCCCCTATTAGTGTGCTGTATAAATTTGATCCCATGCTAGTCGAGGTTGGAGCCTCCCAGTATTATGGTTCTTCTCTTGCAGCGTAATCCAAGTGATATCGGTCTTCACGGGAGAATAATGGGTGTGTAATGGTTTTGAGTGTTCACTTCTCAGATGCCGTACGCGGGATTAGTCCGAGTGACTATTGAAACCCGGGTTGTGGGTATAGATTACACCCTCTATAGAGTCAAAACTATTTGAGTAGCCGTGTCCTTGGTCAAGGACGACTAGTTGACTAGTCAAGTGTCAGTCTGAGTGTCGGTCTTCGGAGGTAGTTAAAGAAGTATGAGATTAAACATGAAATATGGTGGATGATTATAAACATTATTTTCTGTGGACTAACCCCCTATGATTATGATTGTTGAACATCCCTGGGATGGTTCTACCTCCTGGATATTCTTTATTATCATTTCATATAAGCCCTTTATGTGGTGTCCTTGACACGCCCGACTGTGGCAGATTTATTATTTCATATAAGCCCTTTATGTGGTGTCGCTGAGACGTCCGACTGCGGCATGTGTATTATTTCATATAAGCCCTTTATGTGGTGTCGCTCAGACGCCCGACTGCGGCATGTTTATTATTTCGTATAAGCCCTTTATGTGGTGTCACTCAGACGCCCGACTGTGGCATGCTCGATATTATTTTATTCCAGCCCTTTATGTGGTGTTGCCCAGACGCCTCACAGAGGCATGTTTTATATTACATCCGTCACTTTTACTCTTATTGATTGCTTATTAAATTCTCATTATGATTATATTTTTCATTACTAGTAATTGAGAAGTACTTCTGGGTTGACGAAGGATTGTGGCATTATTATAAGTGTATAATTAACCCTGCCAATTTATGTTTGTTTCATGATGTTTGCGAGTACATTCAAAGTACTCACTGGCTTGTCCGTGGCTATTGTCTTGGCCAGATTACGTGCTTGGAGAGGAGGATCTTGTCGATAAACCCGGAACCTAGGCACTGAAGACAGCAGTCGCGTAAGATAGGAATTATCATGGTCAACTGTTCTTGTGGGAAATGGAGTCCCATAGATGCTCGAGATCCCCGAACCACTTCCGCCATCAACCGTTCGAAATCTTTTGATGTACTCTATGGACCACCTTGGTCTTGTACTTCAAGATTGTATTTTTGCTTGGACATATGTATCAAGAATTAGTGCACCAGCTAACAGTATTCCTGGAGCTGGAATGCACAAGGGCCATTTTGAAGGAAACTTAAAATACCTGAAAATCCGGTCCCGACAACCTTAGTATCAAAGCCAGGCTGACCATTGGCTAATCCTATCTTAGCCAGGGTCAATAAACCGAGGAAACCACCCAGTCCAGCCTGCCCAAACCAGTAGCCCGAATAGTGTTCGCCGACACCTTTTGGCAAATCGGTGCCCAACCTATCAGACTAGCCTTGTGGTCACACGCTAGTGACCCACGACCAATTTCTCCTTTCTCGCAATCTTGCGAGAGAAGACTCCATTCTCCTTTTCTATAAAGGGAACGATTGCACAGCATAGCACATCAGAACCAGTACCACCTCAAGATGCCAGACCCCATTGTCCACAATGAGACCACTGCTGCGGACCAAGGAGGTTTTGTAGCTATCCTAGCCAACCTGACCCATCGTGCCTTGGCCATGGAAGAGCCTCCGAAGTATGTTGTGTACCAAAAGCACACGAGTGATGCCATTCGTCACTTCTGGGCCACGGTACACATCTACGACAGCAGTGTCACCCAAGAGCGTCCTCATCGGTTCACCGGAAGGACAACTTCCAACGAGCCCGAAGCCATCCAACTGGCAGCTCGAGAGGCAATAGTTCAACTATGACACCTGTTGCGAGGAGTTAATTGTCGCTCGTTTTACTACTACCCTAGCCATGAAGGTTATGGTAGGCCGCTCCAAGTCGCCAGTGGAGACCATGAGACCGACCCCGCCCTGTTGCACCTTTTGCCCTACTCGAGAGCGCAAGAAGCATTGTACGCTCAGGTCACCCTAGACCTGCTTGCAGCTTGTGAAGAGTTGGACCGTCTTGACCCAAGGAGGAGAGAAGTGGAGCCCGATGCCATCAACCCTGTAGTGCTGTTTGGGAGACCTATCGAGCTCCACAGGTCTGTCCTAGCTGTTGACCCGAATCATGCGTCTATCTCCCCTGAGGAGCTTCACCGCATTTTGGGGATTTCCTCCAACGAAACGGTAGCCACAGCAATCCGCAATGGACACCACCACTACCCCAACCTTGTAGCTCCACCTTCTTCCCTGAGAAACCGTGACACCGTAGTTCCAGCAAACTCGACGTCTGCAAGACCCGCTCACCTAGATGTAAACAAAGTAGACTAAGCCTTAACCGTGCTTTAGAGTTCGCTTGCTTGTAATGTATGAGCTGGTATTTTCATAAAATAAATGGGCAAGCTGTTTTTGTACCATTATTTTTATAAGTACCACACGTAGTCATCTGTGTATGCTTTTGCGCTACATACCTATAGTTGGACGTAACCGCGGGAAACTAATTCCCAACCGACCACCACAGGAATATGTCACATTTCATGGACTATTAATCTTTGGCCTTGACCGAACCACGTTAGAGTGAAGCCAACCACCGAGACCAACCCAACCTACGGCTTGTGCCCCAACCCCGCCTATATAAGAGTCACCCAATGATCTTTCCAGCATCCCTCACCTTGGGCACTGCATTCACAGCCTTTTGCCATGCTACCCCAAGGGAGTTACCTCAGAACTCTGGATGCAACTTCGGGCAGTTTTGTTAAAGTATTGTGGGATTTTACCCGCAGTACCATGGGTTCTCCCCTTCCACCACAATACGAGTTGTTCAAATCGAGGATCACTTCCACTACCTCGAAATATTGGGCAATTGTGCCCATTTTCCTAGTGGACCCTAACCAAGACCCCACGGAAGTCTGCTTGTGCGGAAAATCTATGCCTACGTTGTAAATGGCCATAGAGGTTGCTGCCTACGAAGAGGTTACTCGTCTTCGGTATGTAGTACCATATGCTAGTGAAAGGGGGTACTGTTATTTTCTGAGTCGTGCAGTGCCTAGAGGATAAACGTCTTTTCCGGGAACCCGTTCAGAGAGAGAACCCGTGTTGATCAGGCTCGTGCAGTATGTCATCGCTCAAGAGTGCTTGGCAAACCACGTGATGGATTTTCTCCAGAACCTTGCCATCCAAAACCCTTAGATCGTCATTGGCGAACCCCTGAGGATGGACCCAGTAGGACGCATTTTGCGAGTCCTCCAACCGCTCGCCCCTGAAGACGAAGTCGATATTCCACTGCCAGGAATATTCCCTCACGACCATTAGAATTTTCTTTTACGTGTTTCGTAAATGCCTTGCTATATCTGCTAGTATAGTTATGATTGTGTGATGTGATGGTTGTACCTTGCCTTGTAAATTATTGTATGCACGTCTTCTATTTTTTGTGATCGCTGCGAATTTTTGCCTTGGATTTCTTTTATTGTGATTGCATGATTATTTTTCTTAATACAACTGTTGCAGCAAAAATATTTTTCATCAAGAATTTATTCGCATGCCAATCGGCTCACAACCATACTCACTCTGCCAATGCACTAAGAGCAGAACCACACACACAGAACCCTAGCTAATTGCCTCGCTAGCACCACAGTTTCTCCGAAAGGAATATGCTATGAGTATTTTATTTATGCAAATTGCTACAAGCACGCTGGCATCCACCCTTGCATTTTTGCGTGCTCCTAGTCTTCGTGTTCATTGCCACTGCGGAGAGCCGCCACCCGAGCAGCAGCATCGCGACGATCATCCTGGATCATCAGACATAGGAGCATTGAGAACCCGATCAGCGCCACCATTATCCCACCCAGCAGGACTATCATTCACCCCGTGTGCTCGTACACCATTAGAGCCTCGCTTCGAATGCCTGTGAACAGAAAGGAAGAGGAGGAGGAAGCAGGAAGGGTGAGGCCGATTGTGAGGTAGAGGAGAGAACGATGCGGTCGTTTTATAGCCTAAGATCGGTGCGGGATGGACGCAGTCCACCAGCGTTGCTCGTCACTCGATCAACGGTATTTGGAAACAATTCCGCGAGCAATGCCGACAAAGCGCTGGCCCACGACGCAAGTGCACGCTGCGCCGACAGCTTGCACGCCGCGCACTACCACGGTACGACCCTAGACGCCTACGAGCTAGATGCCACGTGTGGAGAAAGCAGCGGAAAGCGTGCGAGAGAGAGGAGAGAAGAGAACTGGTGGAAGAAGAAGAGACTGATAGTACGCTCTGGGCCCACCTATCAGCGAGAGAGAGCACTATGCACTCGAGTACGGCAAGCACAAATTCGGAAATTGGAAAATTTCCTTTTTCAAAATATTTGTCGTAGCCATGTGTAGCAACACCTCGTTTTCCCCAACCATAGAAATAGTCTGTAGCCCGCGTACCACCATAGTTGCACCAATTATTGTTGTTACTATAACCTCGTGGAGTAATTATTTTCGTGTAGATTCTGCAGTGTGGTAGGAGTTTATATTTTGCAACGTCCCTAACAAATCTCGAGGACGAGATTTTCTTAAGGGGGTAGAGTTTGTAACACCCCCAAATTTTGGGCATGATTTTTTTCTATTTTAAATTTTCCCTTGGTGATTTAGAAATTGTATCCTTGTATTTTCTGCTATTCTCTCACCCTTCTATGTTTTACTTTATAAAAAGATTTCTTTCTTAAGTAGGAGTTTTTGATAGATATTATTGATTTGAGTGTTTCCTCAAATATTTCCAATTATTTTCCAAGTCAAATAAAGGCATTTTCATAAATATTTCTTTAGGGTTCATATATTCAAAAATTTACCTCAATATTCTTTAAAGGCCTAATTTGAACTACAACCATCTGATAACTTCTTTTAAAAGTTTTACAAAAACATGGTGATAACCTCATATGTTTCTGGATCACTTTTATGCAATAATCTGCTCAGTGTTTTGGAAAAATTATACGCATTGTGTGGGGACCTCGACTGGCGAGTTGAGATCGCCGTGCCCAATGATCCCAAGGATCAATGCTCACTGAACACATATACTGAATAATAGAGTCTTACATCCAAATACCGAATATTACATCACATGACCGAAGGGTCAGGTTCACAAACAGGGCCTAAGGCCAAATAAAGCGGGTACAACGGGTAGCAGAAACTCATAAGGGCTAAGCTGGTGCCCATGCCATCAAGCCTACACCGACAGGCATTCTGACTTGGAAGCGTCCTAGATCGCAGGTCCGTCTCCGAAGACGTACTCGTCGCCAAACTCCGGTCCTTCCTTGTCTGGTCAATATTATAACCAGTGGCAAGCCAATGAGTACTTTTGAATGTACTCGCAAACAGCCCATGATATGAACAATGAAAAAGAAGGATAACAATAATATGCATTTCTAGTATAATTCATCTGGGTGGAATGATCATGATTATGCATCAAGTTTAAAGAATTACTTTTGAAGAACAGGTTACAGATATCAACATATCTGCTAAGGGTTGAACCATCCGGCTCACCCTATATACCAAGTCATCGGACTTGTCATAACCTCAATGTATCAACTGAGGGCTAACCATCCGGGTTTACCCTATATTCCAAGTCACTGAACTTGCTCATATTATTATTATTGTAACAACACTTTTTAACACCACACACACACACTCACTCACACTTGGTTTATGCGGAAATATCAGGACGTAGTTTAAGCAGGATTACCCAACTGTCCTTGACTGTGGACACGGCTATTCGAATAGTTTACACTCTGCAGAGGTAGCACGTTGGACCCACGAGAAATGAGAAACTTCCGTGTCATCCACGACTCGCGGTATATCACATATACCCAAGGTAAGTACCCGATCATTATCTTTCCCCTGACGATACTAGACAAAGAGGTCCACTCGATTGGTACCCAGCCCACATGTTGTACGTCTTACGAGCACCGACTCTGGACGGTATCAACCATGCGGCGACCACCGGTGTGCCTGGAACTCATAATAATGGCATAGTCGTCCTACCTGCCACGACCCCATCACGAGAGTGACGGCAATCACTCCCGCCACTAGTAATGTGGCTCTTTGCTAGTACCGACCAGAGTAATCAACAAAGCCCCGTCCCATAAAAGGGTATCGTGGTCATACTGGTAAGGTTGGGACGGTCGACACATCATAAATCTAATCCCCTTTCCGAAACCATACTCACACAAAACACCGGTGCATCACTTCACCAAAAGTGATCACCAACTCATCATCACCCTCGGGCATTAGTGGCACCCGATGGGGTTTTCATAAACTCTTTGATTTAACTCATCATCATGCTCATGATAATATGCTTCTATCTTTACTTGTCTACATGGTATTAACATGACCCTCAAGGGGTAGGGTCAAGCTCAATGTAATTATCCTATAACTCTACTAGTCAACATGACAGTAGCATGATCCTCATAGATGGTCGGGTCAAGCTCATCATGTTTGTGCTCTGAGGAGCATGTGTATAACATCACCATCATGCAAGTGCTTCGATGAAGCCTTCGGTACCATCACACCAATGATGAACCGGCATTTTGATCACATGCAATGGGAAAGTACTTGCTATTCTAGCATGCATCAATTCATATGCTTAAGTCATGGTCAAATGGCTGCTTGCCTTGGTCAGCTAAGTATCCTGGGTCTTCGAGGTCTTCCGCTCCGAATCCTTTGTCACTCGGTAATTCGATCGTCGAGAATAGAATAAATAAGAAATAGCTCACACAAAAACAGATCACAAACCACTTTTAAAAATGTTGCAAGTCTTGGTAAAAATCAGGTTGTTACTTTGAAAAATATCTTCTCTTTGTTTTTACTAGCAAAGCATTTTTAATAATTACAAAACAGAAGCAAATTATTGCTTTTAATGCCTTTATATTGTTATAAAATAGATTCTGCTTTTGAAAAATATCAACAACGGCAGAATCAAATACTACTCATTTTTAGAAAAATATCAGTGGAAGAATCATACTTTTCCACTAGATAGTTATTTTTACAAAAATCATTTAGTCTCAGGTTTTAAAAATAAAAGAAAAGGCCAAAGCCTGGCCTAGGAAGCAGGCCAGCCCAGCCAGCCAGCAAGCTGCCAGGCACGCGCGCGCCAGGTTTGAACCTCACGTGCGGCCCCCTGGAGTCAGCGATTGTGGCTGCGCGCGGGGCAGCTCCAAGACGCCGACAGGTGGAGCCCACCTGTCGGGTTCTTCGCCCACCTCCAGCCAGAGAGGAGGAGACGAACGCCGATGAGGCTACCGTCGTCCATGGGCCTAGCTAAGGGCAGGAATAGGTTCAGCATGCCTCTGCCTACCTGTAGGTGGTCGGGACAGCGCTGAAGAGGCTTGGAGTCACAGGCGACGAGGTGGCTGTGGCGGAGGAGTTTCGGGAGGTGGTTGAACTGATAGCTAGGGTCACGGAAAAGCTCCGGGCTGTTGGGGAAAAGGTTCCTGGTGTCGAGGGGAGTGTTCTGGTGGGTCGAGTGTCGCAGGAGCCGGCGCATAACCGAAGATCGACCGTAGCTCCGAGGCAGAGGGGCCTCGGTCGATCTCGAGTACCAGGGCTCTGCGTGCTCGATTGGGTGGCTAGGGGGAGCTAGTGGTCGTGCAGAGGCTGTTGGAGGGGTGCTGAGGTGCCGGGGAGCCTATTTATAGGCTTGCGACGGTGAGCCGAACTCGGTGCGCCGGTGACTCACCGTGGCGCGCGTGTTTGCACAGTGACGATCTAGCTGCGAAACCACGGTCTCTCGACGTGGTTTAGGACGCTCTGAAGAATCGGCCGCAGAGGGAGAGAGCGTGGGGTCGAGCTGCATCGTCCGTACATGCTCGGCTGAGTCGGGTGCGCGCGCGGGCACGCATCGCCCGAGCTCTAGCGTGGGGGAGGAGGGTCCCTAGCGGCTGCTTTACACTGAGAGGTTGTCGGGGGAGGTCTTGGACACTTCGGGGGAGGTTGGAACCGGCCGGGAGCGTCGTCCCCTTCTCGGTTGCTCCATGTAGCGCGTCCAGAGTGCAGTTTTGGCATGCCATGGCATGCTGGCGCGCTCTGGGGCACTTCAGACGTGTCCCTCATGTCCTTGGTGTTGCTGGGAGTGTATCTAGCCGTTGTGTGCTAGTGAGAGCACCGGCTGGTCAAGGGGGACATGGTTTACCAGGGCTGCCAGTCCTGATCTGTGGCACAAATTGGAGTTTTTGTCACTTGTGCTTTGAACTGGGGAGGGGCCAGTTGACTGGGTGTTTAGGTTGGTCTGATGCACTAATACAACAACTTTGAGGCTCTCACATGGGGTAAAACAGTGGGTAGGTGGGTTTTTACCTTGCTGTCACAAGGTGTTCGACAGTGGTTTGGGGTGCTTCCACTTCACCACTGGAACTGCCACTTAACACGTTTGGTCTTGGGGTTAAAGTAGAGGCTTCCACCAATTTTGAACTCCATTGCACAAGTTTAGCTTTGAAAACTTGAAAATGCATGAAAATGGCCAGATCTGTCTTCTCCAAAGGGAGTGTGACTAAACAGAGTCTAGCAAATCTCATTTTTGGTGTGGATTCCTCATTTGAGGTGCAAAACACTCGTGCAAAGTTTCAGCCCCATTGGACAAACTTTGCTATGTAGAGTTGTTCCAACTCTATTCTGGACAAAGAGGGTTTTAGGCTCATTTGGTGACCTTCCCCACCTTGAATGAAGGTGAGAGTTTATGTGGGCACCAAATATGGCTTGGGAAGGCTCCTGTAATTTAATGGGATTTTATTGAGAATATTTCCTTTGCAAATATCTCAAAAGGTTAAAACAGATAGAAATGGTTTTCAGGGTTTCACTGAAATAATTATAATATAAAATAGGGTTGAAAATGTTATGTATGGAAAATATATGTCCTTCTAAGTTTCCTTGAATTTACTCAGAATTTTCTAAGGCAGAGAAGCATTTTTCCTAGTGGGAATATCATTTCTGGCCTTAGAAACAAACATGTATTTAAAATAGAAAAATAATGTTTTAAATCATTAAATAATGTTTTTGGCAAAACCTAATAGTATTTGAGTTCAGATCACCAACTTTGGTTGGGAGTACAACTAGACATCATGAGCTAGTAGTGTAACCCAAGCAAGGTAGAGGTGATCTGATGTGAAAGAAAGGAGTTTTGGAAATTCATTTTAAATAAATAAATGATTTAGCCATGGGCTTGGTTCAACAAGCAACGGGCATACAATCATACAAGGCATTCATGGCATTCACAACATCATTTGAAAAAGTTTTAACAAGCCCTGATTTTTGCAACTCAAAACATTGGTGGTGAAAAACAGGGTGTGACAGACCTATCCCTCTTACAAGAATCTCGTCCCCGAGATTCCTAAGCTAGGCGTTAAATAGCTCTGGAAATTCTGATCGGAGATAGTCTTCACGTTCCCATGTTGCTTCTGCTTCGGTATGGTTGCGTCACTGAACCTTGAAATAATTGATGGTGCGGCTTCTGGTGCAACGCTCTGCTTCATCCAGAACGTGAATTGGCTTCTCGCGATGGTAAAGGTCTGGTTGAAGGTCGACAGCTTGGTGGTCAATGTCCTTGCAATGATCGGAACGGTTCGACACTTGTAAGCACTTCCGGAGTTGTGACACGTGGAACACATTGTGCACACCCAAAAGTTCTGGGGGTAGCTCCAACTGATAAGCCACTTCCCCGCGCCTTGTCGTGATCTTGAAGGGTCCAATAAACCTTGGGGCTAGCTTCCCCTTGACATGGAAACGCTTGGTTCCCTTGAGAGGCGTAACGCGCAGGTACACCCGAACTCCGGGAATGAACTCCACATTCTTGCGGTGAGAGTCCGCATAGCTCTTCTGTCGCGACTTAGCTGCCTTCAGGTTTTCTTGGACGAGCTGCACCTTTCTTTCCGCTTCCTGCAACGCTTCTGGCCCAAAAACTAGTCCTTCTCCGGTTTCGGACCAATTGAGAGGGGTGCGGCACTTCCGTCCATACAGCACTTCGAATGGGGCCATTTGAAGACTGCACTGGTAGCTGTTGTCGTATGAGAACTCGGCAAACGACAGACAGTCTTCCCACTTGGCACCATGGGCCAGTACACATGCGCGGAGCATGTCCTCGAGTATCTGGTTCACCCTCTCGGTCTGTCCGCCCGTCTGTGGGTGGAAAGCCGTGCTGAAAGAGAGTTTGGTTCCGAGAGCTTCTTGAAACTTCTTCTAGAATCTTGAGGTGAATTGTGTGCCGCGGTCGGACACAATCTCCTTAGGAACTCCATGAAGGCTAACGATGCGCTCAATGTAGAGGCTAGCCAACTTGTCGCCCCCATAGGTGGTGTTGACCGGAATGAAATGAGACACCTTAGTTAAGTGGTCGACGATGACCCATATGGAGTCATGACCCCCGCTTGACCGGGGTAGTCCGGTAATGAAGTCCATGCCGACCTTGTCCCATTTCCATTCTGGCACTTGAAGAGGTTGTAGCAGCCCAGCAGGTCGTTGATGCTCAGCCTTGACCCGCTGGCATACATCACACTTAGCGACGTCGGAGCCTATTTCTCACCTCATGCCATGCCACCAGAATCGTTCTCGGAGGTCTTGATACATCTTGGTACCAGCGGGATGGATGGAGTATGGCGTGTCGTAGGACTCTTGCAGGATCAAGTCCTTGAGTTCGGCCTTGTTGGGCACGCATAAGCGTTTTCCATACCACACCACTCCTTTATCATCGATCGAGAACCCTGGGTCCTTGCCTTCCCGAATCTTCCTCTTGAGGCCTTCTATACTCCTGTGTCCCTTCTGGGCTTCCTTGATATCATCGGCCAGAGTTGGTTTGACTTCGAGGCTGGCCAGGTATCCTGGTCCGACCAACTCTAATCCGAAGCTTTCCATCTCTTCATACAAGGCGGGCAACCGTTCCTTGAGCATGACGTTCAAGGTGCCGGCCTTCGGGCTTAAAGCATCGGCTACCGCGTTAGCCTTACCGGGGTGGTACTGAATGCTGAGGTCATAATTCTTGATTAACTCAAGCCATCTTCGTTGCCTCATATTCAGCTCCCATTGGGTGAAAATGTATTTCTGACTCTTGTGGTCCGTGTATATTTCACATCGCTTCCCCAGAAGGTAATGTCGCCATGTCTTCAAGGCATGCACTACGGCTTCTAACTCGAGATCATGGGTTGCGTAGTTCTCCTCATGCGGATGCAGTTGCCGTGACAAGTATGCCACGACTCTGCCATCTTGCATTAGGAATCCATCGAGTCCGGTTCCGGAGGCATCACAATAAATCACAAACTCCTTGTTGATGTCCAGCGTAGCTAGCACCGCGGCGGTAGTCAGTATTTTCTTCAACTCTTGGAAGCTTGCTTCACATGCCGGTGTCCACTCGAACTTCCGACCTTTCTTCAAAAGTTGAGTCATAGGTCGAGCGATGCTGGAGAATCCCTCTACGAACTTGCGGTAGTATCCCGGAAGTCCGAGGAAACTCCTGACATCCTTCACGTCCCTTGGCGATTCCCAGTTGGCCACTGTGGAAATCTTGCATGGATCTACTACCAATCCTCTTGCCATCATGATATGACCAAAAAATCCAACTTCGTTCAGCCAGAATTGACACTCGCTGAACTTGGCATACAGTTGGTGCTCTCGAAGCTTTCCCAGAACTATCCTCGAGTGTTGCTCATGTTCTTCTTCGGATTTTGAGAAGATTAGAATGTAATCGATGAATACGACGACAAACTTATCTAAATACTCCATGAAAACCTTGTTCATGAGGTACATGAAGTAAGCTGGGGCATTTGTCAATCCGAAGGGCATGACTGTGCACTCATAGAGACCGTATCGGGTCACGAATGCAGTCTTGAGTATGTCCTCGGGTGGAATCTTCAACTGGTAATATCTGGATCGAAGATCGATCTTAGAAAATACCTGAGATCCATTTAACTGATCAAACAAGTCTTCTATCTTGGGAAGCGGGTACTTGTTCTTGATTGTGACTTCGTTGAGAGAACGGTAATCGACGCAGAGTCGAATGGTACCACCCTTCTTTGATACAAACAGAACAGGTGATCCGCAAGGTGACGCACTCGGACGGATGAATCCTTTCCTGAGTTGCTCCTCCAGCTGCTTCTTCAGCTCGGCTAGCTCCTCGGATCCCATCCTGTAAGGCTTCTTATAAATAGGCCTTGACCCGGGCATGAGCTCGATGATGAACTCGATGTCTAGGTCAGGAGGCATTCCGGGTAGCTTGTCAGGAAAGACATCCGGGTACTCCCAGACTACTGGCACTTGGTCGAGCTCTACCTTGGATAGGTTGTTGATTCGAGGTACTTGAGCTGATACCGGCTAAGAGACATACTTGACCTTGACCCCTTGGTCGCTTGTCATGGTAATGGCCCTGTTGGCACAGACCAAGAGACTCTGGTGCTTGTCCAGCCAATCCATGCCGAGAATTACTTCTAAACCTTCCGACTTTAGCACAATGAGGTCTGCCAAGAAGCTCGTCCCATTGATAACTATCTCGACCTTTCTACACCCTAGATTCGACCTCAACACTACTCCCGGGGTTTGAATTGCCATCTGCCCGTGAAGCAGAGTGGGTTTTAAACCACACTTCTCCGCAAACCTTTGAGTAACAAAAGAGTGTGAAGCACCACAATCAAACAACACTGTAGCTGGGGTGGAGTTGACGAGGAACGTACCCAGAATGCAGTCCGGGTCTTCCTGCGTCTCTTCGGTGGTGATGTGATTGATCCGCCCCTTGCTGTTGAACTGCTGATTGCGGGGAACTTGGTTTTTTCCTGGTGCTCCTTGACCTGGGTTGGTGCATTGGGACGCGGTGCATCGGGCTTCTTGTTGGGACACTGCCTGGAATAGTGCCCCGTTTGACCACACCCAAAAAAGAGGTGACCTGACCCGGAGGGTTGGTCTTGACTCCACTGTTGTTCGGCGGGTTGGAAACTGGCTTGGGGTTTACTTGAGGCTGATAATTCTGATGGAACACCGGGGTCTTGTACTTCAGCTGCTGATAGTTGGGCCTCGCGGGTGTCGACTGCCATGGTCTTGGTCTTGCATTTGTGGGTCCTCCACTGCCTATCATCTTGCGTTTGCGGGTGTCGTCCATTGCACGACGCTTGTCTTCCAACATAAGTGCCTTGTTAACCAGGTCGCTGAAGGTTTTGCAGTCGCAAACTACCAACTGGTATTGCAGGGACTGCTGCAATCCTTCCATGGAGCGTTCCACCTTAGCGGCCTCAGTGTTAACATCCTCAGGGGCATACCTCGACAAGAGGTTAAACTTCTGCAGATACTCCTTAATAGTTCCACTGCCTTGCATCAAGGCTCAGAATTCCCGCTTCTTGATGGTCATCATTCCGGGCGGAATATGTGCTGCGCGGAATCCTTCCTTGAACATTGCCCAAGTGATGACTTGTCCATCTCGCATGATCTGGAAACCATCCCACCAAGGCCTGTCGGTGCCTCCGAGACAGCGAGAAGCATAAAGGACCTTCTCACGTTCGTCGGTGCACTTGACCAGCGCAAGGAGGTCTTCAATAGTGCGAATCCAGTCATCGGCATCCAATGGTTCAGTCGTCTCCGTGATTATGGGAGGCGTAGTCCGCATAAACTCTGAGAGAGTAGAGCGGCCATTGCCATTCCCGTTCTGCGGCGGGTTGTTCACTAGGACTTGAGCCAGCTGCTGAATGGCGGCATTGTTGGCTTGACGTTCCTCACGAAGAGCATGAAGGAACTGAGCCATAGTCAAGTTCTCGGGAGGAGGTGGCGGAGGAACATTGCCATGCTACTCATCGTGATCTCCAGCGTGAGCTTCTCCTTCGGTTCCCTGCGGCTGACCTGAGGAGGCGGTGCCGGGGTTGCCGAAGGTGCTGTTGCGAGTTGCATTCACCATCCTGTCATGGAAACAGACAGGTCAAAAATCCGCCCTGCTTGAAACCAGAAGGGTTCTCTCTAGTAAGAGGGGGTCCAGATGTGCTAGTGCGAGTTTTTAAAATCAACGTCTTGAAAACGGAATTTGCATTCATTGAAAACAAGTAACGTAGTCGCGTACAGGCTGCCTAAGGCAGAGTGCGGCTTACGTCATACACACTCATAATTTAAAAGATCGGATACATGGATACCCTATACTCAGGGGTACTCCTAGTTGCCTACGCTGAAATCCTACACGACGAACTGCTCGGTCTCAAAAGTGGGTTCGGCAGGATCTTCGTCTTCGTCGGTGTCTTCTTCCTTCATGGGAGTGGAAGAAAGAATCCGCACATCACGACGTCTCTTAGGTGAGGCGGCGAAGAGCTCAGTATATTCTTCCGCTGTCAGGCGGCGACTCTGAAGAGGAACGGCCCGAATCGGTAGCACACCACCCCTGGTAGCAGTACCGGCACTCCCTTCAGGTGCGCCTTCTTTCTTCATCTTGCGACTCTTCATGTTCACGGTGTGAAGTAGGCCCATGACTTGGTGTAGTTCTTGGCGAAGCTTCGTTAATTCCTTAACCAGAAGGTCCGTCAGGGTGTCGGATGAGAGACTGAAGTAGGTCTGAAACCTTAATGGCATACCGTCCTCAGACGATGGGGTGAGCGTCCAGCTCCCGTCCACTCCGTTCTTAAGAAAAGGTAGGTGGCGAGTAGCGGGTTCTTCAGCCATCTCAGGAAGGATATCACGGAGACGCACGAGCGCCTCTCATGCGGCTGTCTCCACTGCCAGCATCAGTTCTCCCATTTGTGGTCCTTCAAAGAACCAACTAATCGGGGAGTCATTAGCTTTCACTATCACGTCCATGTGATATTCCTTGGTGTCGGCGTTTACCAGTGCTCGTGGTAGAGGAATATGGGCATGCGGCGTACGTGGCACTTCTCCAGACTATCCACCAGAAGTAGGGGAAAGCTGGTCTCCACAAGCGTCTCAGGTACGGCGGCCATCTACAAGATATAGGAGAGAGAGAAATCAGAAGGTTTTAGGTGCAAAGTGTAAGGCTGGTGTACTAATCGTTTCCAGCTAACGTCCATGCTACCTAAGGCTTCGTATAGTCAGGATGGCTCTGATACCAGTTCTGTGGGGACCCCGACTGGTGAGTCGAGGTCGCCGTGCCCAGTGATCCCAAGGATCAATGCTCACTGAACACAGATACTGAATAATAGAGTCTTACATCCAAATACCGAATATTACATCACATGACCGAAGGGTCAGGTTCACAAACAGGTCCTAAGGCCAAATAAAGCGGGTACAACGGGTAGCGAAAACTCATAAGGGCTAAGCGGGTGCCCACGGCATCAAGCCTACGCCGACAGGCATTCTGACTTGGAAGCGTCCTAGATCGCAGGTCCGTCTCCGAAGACATACTCGTCGCCAAACTCCGGTCCTTCCTTGTCTAGTCAATATTATGACCAGTGGCAAGCCAATGACTACTTTTGAATGTACTCGCAAATAGCCCATGATATGAACAATGAAAAAGAAGGATAACAATAATATGCATTTCTAGTATAGATCATCTGGGTGGAATGATCATGATTATGCATCAAGTTTAAAGAATTACTTTTGAAGAACAGGTTACATATATCAACATATCTGCTAAGGGTTGAACCATCCGGTTCACCCTATATACCAAGTCATCAGACTTGTCATAACCTCAATGTATCAACTGAGGGCTAACCCATCTGGGTTTACCCTATATGCCAAGTAATCGAACTTGGTCATATTATTATTATTGTAACAACACTTTTTAACACCACACACACACACTCACTCACACTTGGTTTATGCGGAAATATCAGGACGTAGTTTAAGGAGGATTACCCAACTGTCCTTGACCGTGGACACGGCTATACGAATAGTTTACACTCTGCAGAGGTAGTACGCTGGACCCATGAGAAACGGGAAACTTCCGTGTCATCCACGACTCGCGGTATATCACATATACCCAAGGTAAGTACCCGATCATCATCTTTCCCCTGACGATACTAGACAAAGAGGTCCACTCGATTGGTACCCAGCCCACATGTTGTACGTTTTACGAGCACCGACTCTGGACATTATCAACCATGCGGGGACCAACGGTGTGCCTGGAACTCATAATAATGGCATAGTCATCCTACCTGGCACGACCCCATCACGAGAGTGACGACAATCACTCCCGCCACTAGTAATGTGGCTATTTGCTAGTACCGACCAGAGTAATCAACAAAGCCCCATCCCATAAAGGGGTATCGTGGTCGTACTGGTAAGTTTGGGACGGTCGACACATCATAAATCTAATCCCCTTTCCGAAACCATACTCACACAAAACACCGGTGCATCACTTCACCAAAAGTGATCACCAACTCATCATGACCCTCGGGCATTAGTGGCACCCGACGGGGTTTTCATAAACTCTTTGATTTAACTCATCATCATGCTCATGATAATATGCTTCTA
The DNA here is from genome assembly GCF_904849725.1 of Hordeum vulgare subsp. vulgare. NCBI lineage: Eukaryota > Viridiplantae > Streptophyta > Magnoliopsida > Poales > Poaceae > Hordeum > Hordeum vulgare. Next base: position 290,701,655 of record NC_058520.1, on the reverse strand, counting down.
TCTTTACTTGTCTACATGGTATTAACATGACCCTCAAGGGGTAGGGTCAAGCTCAATGTAATGATCCTATAACTCTACTAGTCAACATGACAGTAGCATGATCCTCATAGATGGTCGGGTCAAGATCATCATGTTTGTGCTCCGAGGAGCATGCGTATAACATCACCATCATGCAAGTGATTCGAAGAAGCCTTCGGTACCATCACACCAATGATGAACCGACATTTTGATCACATGCAACGGGAAAGTACTTGCTATTCTAGCATGCATCAATTCATATGCTTAAGTCATGGTCAAAGGGCTGCTTGCCTTGGTCAGCTAAGTATCCTGGGTCTTCGAGGTCTTCCGCTCCGAATCCTTCGTCACTCGGTAATTCTATCACCGAGAATAGAATAAATAAGAAATAGCTCACACAGAAACAGATCACAAACCACTTTTAAAATTGTTGCAAGACTTGGTAAAAATCAGGTTGTTACTTTGAAAAATATCATCTCTTTGTTTTTACTTGCAAAGCATTTTTAATAATTACAAAACAGAAGAAAATTATTGCTTTTAATGCCTTTGAAAAATATCAACAACGGCAGAATCAAATACTACTCATTTTTAGAAAAATATCAGTGGAAGAATCATATTTTTACACTAGATAGTTATTTTTACAAAAATCATTTAGTCTCACGTTTTAAAAATAAAAAGAAAAGGCCAAAGCCTCGCCTGGGAAGCAGGACGGCCCAGCCAGCCACCAGGCTGCCAGGCGCGCGCGCACCAGGTTTGAACCTGACGTGCGTGCCCCTGGAGTCAGCGGCAGTGGCTGCTCGCGGGGCAGCTCCAGGACGCCGACCGGTGGAGCCCACCTGTCGGGTTTTTCCCCTACCTCCGGCCAGAGAGGAGGACACGAACGGAGGCGAGGCTACCATCGTCCATGGGCCTAGCTAACGGCAGGAATGGGTTCAGCATGCCTCCGCCTACGTGTAGGTGGTCGGGACAGCGCTGGAGAGGCTTGGAGTCGTCGGCGACGAGGTAGCCGTGGCGGAGGAGTTTCGGGAGGTGGTTGAACTGATAACTAGGGGCGCAGAAAAGCTCGGGGCTGTTGGGGAAAAGGTTCCTGGTGTCGAGGGGAGTGTTCTGGTGGGTCGAGTGTCGCAGGAGCCGGCGCGTAACCGGAGATCGACCGGAGCTCCGAGGCGGAGGGGCCTCGGTCGATCTCGAGTACCGAGGCTCTGTGAGCTCGATTGGGTGGCTAGGGGGGCTAGTGGTCGTGCAGAGGCTGTTGGAGGGGTGCTGAGGTGTCGGGGGGCCTATTTATAGGCTAGCGACGGTGAGCCAAACTCGGTGCGCCGGTGACTTACCGTGGCGCGCGTGTGTGCACAGTGAGGAGCTGGCTGCGAAACAACGGTCTCCGGACGTGGTTTAGGACGCTCTGAAGCATCGGCCACAGAGGGAGAGAGCGTGGGGTCGAGCTGCAGCGTCCGTGCATGCTCGGCCGAGTCAGGTGCACGCGGGAATGCGTCGCCCGAGCTCTAGCGCGGGGGAGGAGGGTCCCTGGCGGCTTCTTTACACTGAGGGGTTGTCGGGGGAGGTCTTGAACAATTCGGTGGAGTTTGGAACCGGCCGGGAGCGTCGTCCCCTTCTCAGGTGCTCCCTGTAGCGCGTCTAGAGCGCATTTTTGGCATGCCACAGCATGCTGGCGCGCTCTGGGGCACTTCAGACGTGTCCCTCATGTCCTGGGTGTTGCTGGGAGTGTATCTAGCCGTTGTGTTATAGTGAGAGCACCGGTTGGTCAAGGGGGACATGGTTTACCAGGGCTGCCAGTCCTGATCTGTGGCACAAATTGGAGTTTTTGTCACTTGTGCTTTGAACTGGGGAGGGGCCAGTTGACTGGGTGTTTAGGTTGGTCTGATGCACTAATACAACAAGTTTGAGGCTCTGACATGGGGTAAAACAGTGGCTAGGTGGGTTTTTACCTTGCTGTCAAAAGGTGGTCAACGGTGGTTTGCGGTGCTTCCACTCCACCACTGGAACTGCCACTTAACAGGTTTGGTCTTGGGGTTAAAGTAGAGGCTTCCACCAATTTTGAGCTCTGTTGCACAAGTTTAGCTTTGTAAACTTGAAAATGGATGAAAATGGCCAGATATGTCTTCTCCAAAGGGAGTGTGACTAAACAGTCTAGCAAATCTCATTTTTGGTGCAGAGTCCTCATTTGAGGTGGAAAACACTCCTGCAAAGTTTCAGCCCAATTGGGCAAACTTTGCTATCTAGAGTTGTTCCAACTCTATTCTGGACACACAGGGTTTTAGGCTCATTTGGTGACCTTCCCCACCTTGGATCAAGGTGAGAGTTTATGTGGGCACCAAATATGGCTTTGGGAGGCTCCTGTAATTTAATGGGATTTTATTGAGAATATTTCCTTTGGAAATATCTCAATAGGTTAAAACAGACAGAAATGGTTTTCAGGGTTTTACTCAAATAATTATAATATAAAATAGGGTTGAAAATGTTATGTATGGAAAACATATGTCCTTCTGAGTTTCCATGAATTTACTGAGAATTTTCTAAGGCAGAGAAGCATTTTTCCTTGTGGGAATATCATTTCTGTCCTTACAAACAGACATGTATTTAAAATAGAAAAATAATGTTTTAAATCATTAAATAATGTTTTTGGCAAAACATAATAGTATTTGAGTTCAGATCACCAACTTTGGTTGGGAGTAATACTAGACATCATGAGCTAGTAGTGTAACCCAAGCAAGGTAGAGGTCATTTGATGTCAAAGAAAGGAGTTTTTGAAATTCATTTTAAATAAATAAATGATTTAGCCATGGTTTTGGTTCAACAAGAAATAGGCATACAATCATACAAGGCATTCATGGCATTCACAACATCATTTGAAAAACTTTTAACAAGCCCTGATTTTTGCAACTCAAAACATTGGTGGTGAAAAATAGGGTGTGACACATTATGTTCTTTCTATTCTGGTCCAAGTTGGTGTTTTGTACTACAACCCCTAAGTATAAGCCTTCTTTTGTTTTAAAAAAAATTGTAGTGGTCAATGGGTTCATATAAATGAGTTTTATGCAAAAACATATATTGGTCTTTTGAAAATTTTGAGCACTACTACTTATTTTCTATTGTGTACCAGATTTGCAGTTTGCACTCCAACCCTATTATTTTCTTTTCCAATGCCTTTGAATTTTTTTGCTTGTAGTAGACCCTGCAAAACCCTTAAGTACTAGATTTCAGCCCCATATAGATTGCTTAAGATCCTTTGGTATCATCATTTTGTTTTTGTCCAGAAATGTATTTTTGCTAATGTTGCATTAGGAAGTTTTTGTGTTGCCAAATCTAACTATGCCATACTTGGTTTCATCCAAGGAGACCACGTGTCTGGAATTTTTGGTGGCTAGAAAACATCTCTAGATGTCGTGGTCATTCTGTCAAACACCTGGTGTCCCTGACCAGATTTGACAAGCCTTTTAGTTTGTGTGGTGGAGTTAACCAAGGACCAAACCAACATGTCCAATAACCCTTTGCCACCCCCATCAATGGATCTGGAGACTTTGGGTTCCAACCCATGGCCCTGGCATGCTCTAGCATTGTGTCGAGCACATGGTGGGCATGCCAAGAGCGTGATCTAGAGCGTGCGTTTTGCAGCCAACGCACTCGAGCCGCCGCGTCCCCTCTAACCCGCACGTGTGGCCCTTGCTTGCTTGAGGAGGCACGCCCCCGACCTCTCCAACTCACGAGGATCACGAGGCCACCTCCTGGAGCCCTATAGCGCCGCCGTATGCACACCAATGGCGGTCTGCAGTTGGCAATAGTGGCTTCTACCATGACAAGGCCGCCAGAGCCACCCTAGTGCACCACCTGCCCTTGGACCTATCCTCTGTGTCGAACCCTTGCCTGTCCAGCGCTGCTGCCACCCTCAGCCACCCCTGTGCCATCGTCAGGAGCTGTCACCGTCGATCTTATCCGAGATCGCCGCAGGCACCCATAGTTCCGGCTATTTAATGAGCCCCAGAGCCACATATTGGCCAGCAAGCACCCTAGGAGCCGTAGCAAGGTTCCCCTAACACCAATTCAGCTAGTAGGCCTCGTCTTCTCCGGCTCTGGTGGTTTCAACCGCCACTGTGCTCCCGTAAAATTCGAACAAGCCGAGCCCTCTAGCCCCACCTGAGCCCACCCTCGATACATCCCCAACCTCCTGGATCTGCCCCACCTCTCGGAATGCGCCTTGAGCTCCCCTTGCTCGCATCTCGTCGGACCCGAAGCTCCCTCCGCCGTGGAAGAAGGGCTGCTCGCTATCGAGCTTCGTCGCATCCCCAAGCCCCAAAAATGGGTGTGGATCGGCCTTCTAATCATATGCATAGCCAGAGCATCGCCTGAGATGCACTATGTCAGCGGCAATTGCCGCTAGAGTGAGCTCCATGCTCTCGGTTAGTGTGCGCGGGAGGAGGAAGGAGGACCCGACAGATGGGTCCCATCTGTCTGTGAGTGGCCTGGTTCTCTCAGTTGCGCACCTGTGTGAGTGCGCTTCCCCCTCGGGAAGGCGTAGTCAGCCTGGTAAGTCTCCCCCTTTCGAATGTGTATTTCGAACCGAAATGTTTTCTTTTCTGTTTTGTTTTTAAAACAGAACTTTGACCCAACTTTGAGTGGCCACATCTTTTAAAATAATAATCCAAATGAGTTGATTCTTTCTCCCACCTCTTTCAATTTCTGTATAGTTTATTTTAGAATTTATTTGAAAATTTTCTAAGACAACTTTCTGTTCTGTTTTTATATTGTGTATTAATTAGAATAATTTCAAAAATAGGTCATGGAGGGAGGCGCAAAAACTTGCAAAATTTTTAGAGTGAGCCCTACCTCTCTACATTTGGAAGGCAAGCATTCTGAATCTACATATATCTTGGTTGTGTGTGGGTTGCTTGATGAAAATAACTTTGTGGTTATGCTAAACATATGGTGTTATTTCATGTGACAATCATGCTTATGTCTTCATGATTTGAAGGTAAATTTGTTACATGATTGAGAGACATGGGACATAAGTTACACCTTCCTACCACACATGTCTACCGGATGGGATTCGGTAAGAGTCAGTGTCTTGTGGAGACACGACCGTGGGACTGACATCTCGTGGGACGAGAGTGGTAAGCAAGCCATGATAGGGTACGACAGGTAGTGACTGTGTCTGCTATGATAATACATTATGATGATGCTAATCATGCAGAGAATATCTAAACCTCCTGAGTCGACCGTAGATCGAGTCTTGTCAGTATGTCACCTTAACCCATCGTGCTGCCACAAGTTTTCCTGGAAAGGAATAAAGTTAATAGGAGGCAAACCTATTATCAGGTACACACCAAATAGAGAGGCCGTGATGAAGGTATCCGGGGCACTGGACTAAATCTAGTCATCCGGTCAGGGGGCATGGGTGTTTCCGATCTGGGACCAAGAGGGGAAGGGCTCTCCCCTATTAGCGCGCGGTATAAATTTGATCCCATGCCAGTCGAGGTTGGAGTCTTCCCGTCTTATGGTTCTTCTCTGATGGCATACCTCGAGTGATATCGGTCTTCGCGGGAGAAGAATGGGTGTGTAATGGTTCTGAGTGTTTACTTCTGAGATACCGTACGCGGGATTAGTCCGAGTGACTATTAAAACCCGTGGGCTATGGGTAAAGAGTACACTCTCTGCAGAGTAAAAACTATTCGAGTAGCCGTAACCATGGTCAAGGACGACTCGTTGACTAGTCAAGTGTCGGTATGAGTGTCAGTCTTCGGAGGTAGTTAAAGAAGTATGAGATTGAACATGACATATGGTGGATGGTTATAAACATTATTTTATGTGGACTAACCCCCTATGATTATGATTGTTGAATATCCCTGGGACGGTTCTATCTCCTGGATATTCTTTATTATCATTTCATATAAGCCCTTTATATGGTTACGCTAAGACGCTCGACTGTGGCATGTTCATTATTTCATATAAGCCCTTTATGTGGTGTCGCTGAGACGCCCGACTATGGCATGTTTATTATTTCATATAAGCCCTTTATGTGGTGTCGCTGAGATGCCCGATTGCGGCATGTTTATTATTTCATATAAGTCCTTTATGTTGTGTCGCTCAGACTACCGACTGTGGCATGCTCGGTATTAATTTATTCAAACCATGTATGTGGTGTTTCCCAGACGCCCGGCAGAGGCATGTTTTATATTACATCCGTCACTTTTACTCTTATTGATTGCTTATTAAGTACTCAGTATGATTATATTTTCATTACTAGTACTTGAGAAGTACTTCTGGATTGACGAAGGATTGTGGCATTATATTAAGTGTATAATTAACCCCGCCAATTTATGTTTGTTTCATGATGTTTGCGAGTACATTCAAAGTACTCACTGGCTTGTCCCTGGCTATTGTCTTGGCCAGATTGCATGCTTGGAGAGGAGGAGATTGCCGGTCAACCCAGAACCTAGGCACCGAAGATAGCAGCCGCGTAAGATAGGAATTATCCAGGTCAGCTATTCCTGTGGGAAATAGAGTCCCATAGACGTTGGAGATCCCTGAACCGCTTCCGCCATCAACCATTAGAAACCTTTTGATGCACTCTATGGACCACCTCGGTCTTGTACTTCAAGATTGTATATTTGCTTGGACATATTTATCAAGAATGAGTGCACCAGCTAATAATATTCCTGAGGCTAGAATGCACAAGGGCCATTTTGAAGGGAAATTAAAATCCTTGAAAATCTGGTGCCGACACTAACTTATCCAAACAATATTTGCTAGGAGGCAAGTGTTAGAGGTTTCATGGCAATGCTCGATGGCCTATATATCAGGTGGTAGGCAGCGGAGAATAAGGATGGAAACGAATCAACAATGCATAACAAAGCTAGAAATGGTGTCAAGCGCACGATCATCTTGTGTGTGAAATCTTCAGAGTGGGGCTACTCCTGATCTTGCTGAATGAACTCGCTGGACTCCTCGAACTCGTTTCCCGCACCCGATGCTACCCAAAGATATAAACATTAAATGAACACCAGCAAATGATAATGCAACACACAATATGATGCATGTATGCCACACACTTCAAAGCACACATATAAATAATCCTACTCAAGTGACAAAGTGCCGCCTCATCACAAAATGGCACTTTTGGAGAACTGCTCAAAACTGAAATCTAGTGCCACCATTGGAATCCTTGGGTTTTTCTACCCCAAATCTATATATCATACTGCTATACTTGCATGCATAAAAACACCGCAAAACTGAAAAGGAATTCTACCCAGAATCATAGATCACTTAATCAAACACAAGCTCAACTTGCATATGCTAGATTTGGCATATTCCATTTCTGTATATTCCAGATATGGAAAATACACCACAAACAATAAAAATAAACCACACACACAATTAACACGGGGTCCCACTGGCCATAGGCAACACGGACCCCTAGTGCATGACATGTGGGCCCTGTGGCCCACATGTCAATGACTATCTATAGAGAAAAAAATAAAAGGAGGAGAGGGGATTCGATCCCACAACCCCGTGGTGGGATTCACATCACCCCACCACTGGGCTACTCGAGTGGAGCTGCACTAGCAGGGAAGAGAAGCCCTATCTAGCAGTACTACCACGAGCTATAGAGGGGAACAATCCCAAAATATAAAAGGGGCGTGCCAGGGCTCGAACCCTAGACCTCTTCGCTACGGGCGGCTTTAATGCCACTATGGTAAGTTGCGGCTACTGCCCCATCAGAGGAAACACACAAGGTAATTTATCACTGCTAGCTACCGCAACGAAAAAACACAAGGTAGAAAAAAGGGGGGTTTTAATGCATGCGCGGGGGGGTGGGGGAGGGGTTCGAACGCACGATGCTGCAATGCACGGGCGGCTCGGTGGTTCTACGAGTCGGGCTACAGAGTGGGTTCTGGTCAGAGGGGCGATGCAATGAGATTATCATCACCAAGCCACCTCTGCCTCTCTGCGACAGAGATGCTTGCCGGCGGCAACGAGGCCACGACGAGGCGATGCGCTGCACGACCACTACATGGGAAAACTAAACGGCTGCTACTGCATCTGCTGGTTGCTCTGCACTCGAAAGAACGGGCGGCAGCAATGACACATGATAGCGACACACTATGGCCAAGCAGAAGCAACCAAAGGGGTTGATGATAATCGACTACTTACAGAGGGTCACGACACTCGTGGATCAGGCATTGGTGATGACGGGGATGGTCGCGCGCAGTTGTTCGCGCTTCGGCTTGCCGAAGGGGAGGAAGAAGTAGATAATGGCACCCGCTTAATGGAGAGGGTCCCGGTGTGTCCTGTGCGCGGGAATGGAACCAACCTTCACTGGCAAAGCTCCTGGCACGAGTGGTGTCGATGGAGGAGGCCCCTAAGGTGGCGACAACGACGAGCTCCTCTCGTCCATGGCGGATGGACCTGCTCCAATCTAAACACACGAGAAGGAGGAGAGGAAAGAGGTGGCTGGCGGCGCTAGGAGGAACCCTAGCGAGGGGGTGCGGACGTCGAGGCTTTATAGCCAGAGCGACGCGTCCCTCTCGGCCACCGTGGCCATGGCGGGAACCGCCCTCGCTGCCTGTGTGAGGAGGAGGTGGAAAGCGGGCGAGGAAGAGGACAAGCTCTGGTGGATGACAGGTGGGGCCGCAGATCGCCAAGCTGGAAAGATGTGCGGGAGGCTGCGGCTCTGGGCTGGGCTGCTGGCTAGGAAGGAGAGGGGGAGAGGCCAAGTGGGCTTCCACTGCTGCTGATCTCGCCACACACAGAATGGCTTTCTCCTTTTTAAATTAAAACATAAGCAAAAAAAATACTAACTTCCCCTATTTTGAGAAGAGTTTGAGAAGAGGAAAATGTCTTTGAACTCACAAAATTTACCCATGTTTTATAAAATTGGTTTGGGGATTTTTAGAGCAAATTAAATAAATTCCCATAATTGCAAAAGGCTCTGGTTTTAATTAAAACCACCAGAAATAAACCCACACAAGCCAAGTATCACATGCACAAAATCAAATAGAATATCCGTGGGAGATCCAACATTTTTAATTGATCAAAACAGAAACTTTTACCACAACTTAATAAAAATTGAAAAGAAGGGGTTTCGCACTATTTGGTGAAACAAGGTTTTGAGAACAACACCTTATTGGATCCAATCACTCAATTCAACCACATGTCACAAGTCACTAGCACCTCACAGATCCAAACAACCAATATGCAACACAGAACACCAAATGAAATGATATGATGCCATGATGCCATGATGCACAAGTGATGAAGCCAAACATAAACTCTTATTCAAACTCAACATGCCAAAAGAGTAAGGTGTCATACAAGGAAAGGTACATAATTTGAAAGGAATGCATTTGAGCTGTTACAGTGTGTGACATGCTAGGAAATAAAGTTTTGGTGTGTCACTATCGTAGAATTGATCGTGCGGAGTGTAGGAGTGATAGAGGCGAGGGTGTCCCGATCTTTGGATGAGTTCATAATTATTGATTTGATGGAGACAACTTTGAAGATTCAACTACAAGTGTGGATGACGTTGCGCATCAGCAATCGCTAAACCAACTCCAAGAGGTTATTGACCAAAGTGGAGCATGATCAACCTCACAATGAAGGTCTATTCCTGCAAGCAATCAAAGAACACGCAATAATATGATAAAACAATCTGAATATTGCAAATATATATGAAGTATTTATAAGGTGGGGATCCAAAATTGGTCTTGGTCTGGTCGTTGGACAGGGACAAAGTACACGAAGTTGAAATGGCTAACTTTTCACTAAAAATCCCAAGGAAAAAGCTACTAGATTGATATACTTATATAGGATCAAGGGGTGGAGGCGAAGGAGGTGGGAGGACATCCCAAGGCATCCAAGGAGGTGGGAGGACGTCCCTAGGCATCGTAAAACTAACCCTAGGTCGTACAAGGCCCGTGCACCCAAGTGGAGGTGATGCAACACCTTTGGACTTGTAGTTTGACTCACATTCTGCTGCAACAACAAATTGTTTGAGTAGTATCTCCATGCCCAGAAGGACTTTTAAGGTGATTCAATTGCATCGAAAATTAAAAGAACTATACTTCACAACAAAAAAGGAATCACCAATTTAGGAGTCCGGATGTAGAAGTTCTTGACCTTTTAAGTCAGGTATGTTTGTAAAGTCCGAATCCGAGTCCAGAACATGAGGGACATGGTCTCTATCTTCTCTTGGGTGAAAAGTGATGCGAGGGGACTTCTTGAACAACACCTAATCATTTTTTTGGTGTCACATGAAATCTTGAACAACACATAATCATTTCCTCTTCCTTTGTCTTCACATGTGGTTCGCACAAGTGTTCGACAATTCTGCATTTAGGCATGAAATATAAATAGATGAAGTATTTTTGTTTCGGATAACATAAATAATTTTTTGCATAATTCTTGTAATAAACCACCTCATAAATATGCATGTATGCAATATTTTTTGTTGTATACAAGGTAGCCATGTCCACATCATCCACCTCTTTTTGAAAACAAAGCTATCCTCGGGGTTGCTTAATCTAAAATGTTTCTAAGGGAAGAGACAAGGTGTACATGTTGTATATGTATATGTCTCCAATTTTAGTTTCCCCAATTTTTGCACATATGACATATTTATATGTGAGTAACTTTCATATGTCGTACAATATAAAGCCAAACTATTATCACAAGAAGTAGAAGGTATCAGAATATTGCAACTTAGTTTGCACATATAAGTGAAGCTCTTATTCTTATCAAAAGAATAACAATGCTCATCATTAAACCATGGTACAACATGCTTAAATAAAAGAAAACATGTGACATGTCATTTGATAGAGAATCATCAGCAAGAATGTAGGCCATATCATCGAAATCTGATTAAACATTGGCACAATTATTTTCGGCCATATTTAATGCAAATCTGATTTATTTCGTGATACGTCTCCAATATATTTAGTTTTCCAAACACTTCTTCTCTGGTTTTGACCTTTAATTTGCATGATTTGAATGAAATTACCCGGACTGACTTTGTTTTCAGCAGAACTACCTTGGTGTTATTTTTGTTCAGAAATAAAAGTTCTCGGAATTGGACGAAACTTTTTGCAAATTCTTTCTCGGATTTATAATGAATTCGGGAGCAAAGATCTATCCGAGGGAGGTTGCCACATGACCACAAGCCAACAAGGCGCCCCCTAGTCGTGCCCTAATGACTTGTGGGGCCCACATGGCTCCTCCAACCCTAATTCCAGTCCTATAAAATCACATCTTCGAAGAAAAAAATCAAAGAGAAATTTTCATCATGTTGTACGAGATGGAGCCTCCGCCACCTCATGTTCTTCCACCGGAGGGCTAATCTGGAGTATGTTTAGGGCTCTCGAGAGGGGGATTCGTCGCCGTCGTCATCACCAACCCTTCTCCGTCAACACCACCATGATGCTAACCACCAGCACTGAGTAATTCCTTTGTAGGCTTGCTGGACGGTGGTCGGCTTTGCTGAGATTGACCATGTCATCCAATTAAGTTTGATAGGGCTTGATCCCTAGTATCCACTGTGTTCTAAGATTGATGTTTCTATGACTTTTCTATGCTTAATTGTTTTCACTAGGGTCCGAGTGTCATGATTTGAGATGTGAACATATTATGTTTTCATGAATATAATATTGATTTCGATCATATCTTCCAAGTTTTATGCACCTTTTACGTGTCTTGATCCGCATACCCCAAGGTGATAATAATTGGGATTATTTCCGGTGATTGTCGTAGTTTGAGGAGTTCATGTATTCACCATGTGTTAATGCTTTCTTCTGGATTGCTATTAAAAGGAGACCTTAATATCCCTTAGTTTCCAATAGGACCCCACTGCCATGGGAGGGTAGGACAAAAGATGTCATGCAAGTTCTTATCGCAAGCTCGTATGACTATATATGGAATACATGCCTACATTATATTGATGAATTGGAGCTAGTTTTGTGTCGCCGAAGTGTGTAACTGCTACATGATCAATGTCGTCTAAATCATTATCCTTCACTGATCCAAGTGCCTACGCTTTACATACACTGAATCTTGCTAAATTACTACTGTTGCTGGTACTATCACACCTCCTACTCAATTGCTACTGTTACTACTGTTACCAAAATTGCTGCTACCACTGTTAGTGTTACTACTATCATTTGGTGTGCTACTAGCTCCTTGCTGCAGAGAGATATCATAGGTGCTGGTGACCTGGCAACTCAACTATCAAGGCCAATAAATATTATTATGCTCCCCTTGTGTTGAATCAATATATTAGGGTGTAATGCTACCCGTGAAGACTATCGCGATACCCTATACTTGTGGGTTATCAAGACCTTTTTCTCGCACCGTTGTTGGGGAGCACATCTTTAGTTATTGTGTTGACTTGAGGATATCCAATTGCAACTATGAAGAATCTGAAACATAATTGAACTAAGATCGTCCCCTCTCGCACGAGAGGAGGTAAGGAACTGCCATCTAGTTGTGCTTTTGATTCACCTACTGTTTTGAATTAGCTTGTTACACCACCGCCTGTTGATCGTCATGATATGTCACATGAACTTGATGATGCTACTTCTAAAATAAATCATCATACTATTGCGACACATGTTGAAACTGAAACTATGCCACTGAGTGAATGACTTGATGCTCATATTTCTAGAGCTAGCGAACTTGAAAATGCTAAAACTGATGAAGACATTGAATCACCTTCTACACCTCGTCCTCCTAATAGATATGAATTGCCTTATGTACCTGAAGGTTATGCTATGGATGGTGAGGTAGCTAGGGATTTTCTTGCTTGTGAAAATAGATATAATGTGAAGATATTACTATGCAAACTAAGAGAAAAATCTATGATGGATAAAATGAAACGCAATCTTAAATTTTCTACTTCTCCTACATTTGTCACTGATAAGGACTATCAATTTTCTATTGACCCTGAATCGATTCCTATAGTAGACTTTGAACCTTCCGATGGTTATGAAAATGAAACTATGGTTGAACACCTTACGAAACAGACTAATATTGCTATCGTGTTTACCAATTATGAAAAGATTTGCTACTATTATATCCTTAAGCATTTTTACTTTCTCGCTGAAAGGCAAGGCCAAGGAATGATTTCTTTCTCTTGCTCCTGGTTGTATGTGTAGTCCCTAATATATGTTTATTACTTTTCTGGAAAATATTTTCCTGCTCATAAGAAACAAGCCGCTTGACAAAAAATATTTAACTTTGTGCAAATTAAAGAAGAGAATCTCCCTCAAGCTTGGGGAGGCTTATCTTGTTACTTAGAGCTCTACGTGATTTTCCTATTAAGGAGAATGAAATTCATGATATCTTTTATAATGGACTAACATATGCTTCTAGGGATTTCCTAGATAGTTGTGTTGCTTGTGTTTTTAGGGAAAGAACCGTTGTACAAAGTGAAGACTTATTAAATAATATATTGCAAAATGCCGATGATTGGATACTCCGTGAATCACCGACGGAACCTATTCAAAAGAAGGGAGTTATTCTATTCCTCAACCCTGACTATATGCAAGAAGGAAAAAAGATCTATGAAAGAGAAAGGTATTAAAATTGAGGATGTTAAGAAATTACCATCAATTGAAGAAATACATGCACTTGATACCCCAACATAGGTAGTAGAGGTTAACTCTCTCCGTTCCTTTAATTAAAATGATATGCTTTATGTTAAGACTCCTCATCAATGCATGGATGAATTTATTAATTACGTTGTTAAGCAAGAGCACAACAATAACTATGTTAAGTATCAATTGAAAAATAATGCCATGATGATAGACCTCTTAAGATACTTGATTTTTATAATTGCTAATGATGTGAAAGGTCTAGGTAAACATGCCTCTATGGTTCACAACCAACTAGATCAAGTAGCCAAGTCACAAAATGATTTACTTGCTGAAATGAATAATAATATCAATGACCTTGTTGTTAGTGTAGTGACTAGAGGAGGTAGAATGACTCAAGAACCTCTTTATCCTGAAGGTCACCCTAAAAGAGTTGAAAAATATTCTAAAAGGATAAATGATGATGCACGTAGTCCACCTAATAGGAAAAAAGAAAAAGAAATATTATAGGACTTTGCATGCTTCTAGTAAACCTGTTATAGAAAAATCTATTGAGAATCACAATGATGTTTCTATTTCTGATGCCGAGACATGATCCGGTAGTGAACATGCACCTAGTGATAATGAAAATGAAGATGCAAGTAATAAGGTGCATGTAGATGTTGCACCAGATAGTAATAAAGAACATGATAATGATGTGGAGATAGAACCTGCTGACAGTCTTGATAACCCACCACCTAAAAATAAACTTTATGATAAGAGAGACTTCTTTGATAGAAAACATGGTAGGGAAAGGGAACAATGCGTTCAAGAACCCATGTCGTTCCCTCAAAAGCCTTCTAAAAGTAGGGGTGATGATGATTTTGAACACTTTGCTGAAATGATTAGACCTGTATTTTTGCATACTCGCTTGACTGATATATTGAAAATGCCTCTGTATGCTATGTATATGAAAAATATTATTACCAACAAAAGAAAAATACCCAAAACTGAAGTTTCGACCATGCTTGCTAATTATTCTTTTGATGGTGGAGTGTAACGTCCAAGATGCGACACTTTCCATATTTGGGGGTGAGGCCTCAAAAGGGAAAGAGGTGCATCTTAGCATTTTGCAAGTAGAGAAATCATCACTATACATACATGAAGAGATGAGTATATGGAATGGCTTACACCCGCGACAAGTTTACTTACAAGGCACTCAACCATTTATTTGTAATCAACCGAAAAGACAGGGTCCGTCTACGCACAAGATAGATGATAAAATTGCAATGATCTCTCTCTCGCTATGCCCAGGAAACAACCAATGTCCTCTAATCGTCAGGGTACGTCACGTACATGCGGCCGCTGCCTTCATCAAACTCCCACTGCAACTGCGTAGCATCAAAAGCCTCTGGATCTGTTGTACCTAGACCTGCGGGGTTGTAGTAATCTGTGAGCCACAAGGACTCAACAATCTTGCGACCATGATACCAGAACTAATCAGGTTATTGGGTATGGAAGGATAAGTGTTTTGGTTGCAGCATCACTAAGTATTTATGGTGGCTAACTTACGAGAACATAATGTAAAGTGAGTGGCCTACGCATATCGGTCGTGAACTAATAATGATCACTAAGTGATCCTGAACACCTACTTGCGTCAGTCATAACCCCATCGTGTCCTCAGTTGGAGAAAGAGATCGTGAAATAGACAGTCACGGTTATGCACACAGTTGGCATGTTTTAGTTAAGTTTACTTCAAGTTATCTAGAACCACATGTTAAACAAATTTTCCAAGTTGCCACATAACTGTGGCCACATCTTTTCGGAAGATATTAACCCTGCAGGTGTGCTCCAACTAATCCATCAAACATTACCACATGTTGCATAGGAAGCCTCAACAACAGAAAACCCATGATCTCCTCGGATTCCTTAGTGGAAAACCTCATCCTTGAGATGGCCCAAAGTATCACCGGAATCCTGATGCACAAGACATCTCGAGGAGGTGAAGACAAATCCAGCAAGACCACCCGACTTGTCAACGAATTCAGTAAGATCCGCGTATTTCATTCTCAAGAAAGATGGATGAGCACTACGTACGGTGGACGGTAGAAATCCTCCGAGTTGCCCCGGGTGGCCCTGCAAATGGCTCTGCTTGGACCAACACTCATGAGGAGAACTGGCCCGGGGTTGATTATTTATCCTCGGGGTAGCTATTCCCTATTATTTTTATTATTAAGTTGTCAGCAAATTGAGTACCAAAGTTTGGTCTTGCCATACAAGTCTTAACCAAATCGAGTTATCAAGGGGGTCCCCATAACAACCCAAGCGTGTTAGGAGCGCTCAATATGGAACATAACACCGGTAGTCGAAACTAAGGCAGCAAAGTACCAAAGTTTTGTTGGTTTTTTTGTCCCGTTTTTGCCGCCTTAATTTCGGTACGGGTGTTATGTTCCATACTGAGCGCTCCTAACACGCTTGGGGTTGTTATGGGGACGCCCTTGATAACTCGATTTGGTTAAGACTTGTCTGGCAAGACCCAACTTTGGTACTCAATTTGCTGACAACTTAATAATAAAAAGCACAGTGAATATCTACCCCGAGGGTAAATAATCAACCCCGGGCCAGTGCTCATCATGAGTGTTGGTCCAAACAGAGCCACTTGCAGGGCCACCCGGGGAAACTAGGGGGATTTTTATCTGGCCACCGTACATAGTGCTCATCTGTCGTGTCCTGAGACTGATATACGCGACTCTTGTCGGGTTTGTCGACACATCGGGTGGTCTTGCTGGATTTGTGTTCACCTCCTCAAGGTGTATTGTGCATCGGGATTCCGGTGATACTTTGGGCCATCTCAAGGTTGATGTTTTCCACTAAGAAATTCGAGGAGATCACGAGTTTTCTATGGTCGAGGCTTCCTATTCAGCTTGTGGTAATTTGTGATGGATTGTATGGAGCACCCCTATAGGGTTAATATCTTTTGAAAAGCCGCGCACGCGGTTATGTGGCAACTTGGAAACTTTGTTTAATATCCGGTTCTAGATAACTTGAAGTAAACTTAACGAAAACATGCAAACTATGTGCGTAACCATGACTGTCTCTTTCGTGAGCTCTTTCTCTGACTCAGGACACGGTGGGGTTATGACTGACGTAAGTAGGTGTACAGGATCACTTACTGATCATAATTAATTCACGAATGATATGCGTAGACCACTCAATTTACATTATGTTCTCGTAAATCAGCCACCATAAATGATTAGTGCCGCTCCAACCTAAACACCTACCCTTCCACACCCAATAACTTGATTAGTTCTGGTATCATGGTCCGAAGATTGCTGAGTCCTTGTGGCTCACAGATTACTACAACCTCATAGGTCCATGTACAACAGATCCATAGGCTTTTGATGCTACGCAGTTGCACTGGGAGTTCGATGAAGGCAGTGGCCGCATGTACATGACTTACCCTAACGATTAGAGGACCTTGGTCATCTCCTGGCTATAGCGAGACAGATCATTGCAATTTTTATTGTTAATCTTGTCCGTAGACGGACCCTGTCTTTTGGGATGATTTGAAATAAATTGTTGAGTGACTTGTAACTTAACTTCTAGTGGGTGTAAGCCATTCCAAATACTCATCTCTTCATGTATGTATTGCTATGATTCATGTACTTATGAAACGCTAAGATGCATCTCTTTCCCTCTTGAGGCCTCGCCCCCAAATATGGAAAGTGTCGCATCTTCGACGCTACATGGAGTACCTAAGAAGTTGGGAGATCCGGTTATACCCACAATACCTTGCTCTATTAAAAGATATTATATTAAGACTGCTTTATGTGATTTAGGAGCCAATTTTTGTGTTATGCCTTTCTTCCTTTATAAAAGACTTGAATTTACTAAGCTTACATCCAGTGAGATATCTTTGCAAATGACTGATAAATCCACTGCTTTACGTGTTGGAATTTGTGAGTATGTTCCCATTCTGGTTGCAAATGTTAGTATATTAAGAGACTTTGTTATTCTTGATATGCCCCATGACGACAATAGGTCGATCATCCTTGGTAGACCCTTTCTAAATACTGCATGGGATGTTGTTAATTGCAAAAAGAAACATAATGTGCATTATCCGAAGAAGCAAAGTTCGGTTAACAATTTTAATGTCATTGTGCCTATTCCCACGATCATCATTGGAGATTTTACAATCCCTCTTGCTACTGCCAAGAAAAAGTGATACTATAATATTACTATTGTGGAGATTCAAATCCCAAGTGAGGTAACCTAGTGATATACAAAAATTCTTTAGTTTCATGTTAATCGAAAAACATTATTAATAAGACTTGATCAACCTTATTAATGGATACTTTTCAAATGACATGTGATTGATGAATTGAGTATTCACAATTTGGTGTATCACAAGTTTGTTCTGTTTATTATGGTTAAGAAAGAGAAATTAGTTTGACTTCTCATTTTTTTTGCTTTTTCCCGTGCAATAAAAAATGACCCAAAAATGAAAAATCTCAGATTGCTATAAAAATTTGAATTGAAATTTTCAGGAATATATTAGAATTTTTGCCATAAATATAACCGCAGGGAGAAGCATGTGTGGGCCATAAGCCAACAGGGTGCCCCAGGGCACGCCATGATGACTTGTGGGGACCACAACGCCCTGCCTTATCCCTTCAACTCAGTTCATCTTCTACCTCGAGAAAAAATTCCCTATCTCTCTCTCTCCCGTGTTCTTCCTCTACAAATAGATTTTCGATCTCCTTGCTCGGAAATCCATCCTGAAGCAGTTTTGAGGAAATTGTTCCTTGGTATGGGACTACTCCATCCCTCCAATTAGTTTTTGCTATAGTGTTTTATATTTTGCATAAATTTCTTCACTTGGTGCTACAGAAACTGAGCTTGAATGTCAAATTATTTGAGTTCCAAGTAGTATGAATGCTTGATAAAGCCTCTAAGTATCCATATGAGCAGTTGGTATCAATCTCACGAAGTTTTATTGACATAAATTTGTGGATCGAAAATTTAGAAATTTGTGCTTAGAAGAATGAATTTCTTAAGGAAAGGTTCTTCTAGCCGTAGCCCCAAGGGAGTTGCTGGGAGGACTCAAGATCGCGATGTCAACATTTTTCGCAATGCGGAGGTTAGGACTTGTGAATGGCCGCATACACCTTTCATGAGTGAAGCTGGTTTTAATGAAGAATTCATGCAATTCGTTGCAAATGCTGGGTTGGCCAACTTCCTCGCAGATTAGTGTAACCAATACTATCTCCTCACTAATTCCTTCGTGCAAAACTTTCACTTCATAAACATGCCTGGTGCTCCCAAAGTACGCTTTGCCCTTTATGCAACAAACTTTGAAATGCCTTTAGATGAATTTTGTGAGATCCGCTTGCTCCCCTCTGTCAGGGGATACGCGATCATAAGCCTAAGGAATTTGAGGGTTCCCTCGTCGCCATAACTGTGGATGAAACTAGGGGCGTATCAAATGCTAGGGCCACTAGTTTGCATTTTCCTTTCGTGCACTATTTTTCTCTATTTATAGGAAAATTCATAACTGCTATAGAGCAGGGTGGTGGTCTTAATGACCCACCCAGGCTATTTTGCACTGTGCACTTTATGGTGATAATACTTACAACCTAGCAGCTATTGTCACGCTCCTCTTACATATTAACTGAACCAAAGGAAAGATTCATGGTGGTGTTTATGCCACACACTTGGTGATGAGTTTCGAGGGTAGAGTATTCAACCCAAACTTACAGATTCGACAGAAGGGAAGCTAAGGAATATTTGCAGGTATTAGCAGCTGAGTTGTCAATTCAACCACACTTGGAGATTTAGTATCTGCAACACAGTGATCAGTAGCACAGTAAAATGATAGTTTTGATAGAAGTGGTAATAGTAGCAACAGTAACAGTAACATCGATAGTAGTTTTGTAGCAGTTGTAATAGCAGTAGAAACAGTAGTAACTTAGCAAGAACAATATGTGGAAAACTCGTAGGCACTCGATCCGTGATATTGGCGGATAATATTCATCATGTATCAGTCATAACATAGGGCGACACAGAACTAGCTCCTGTTATACTCTAAGCATGTATTTTGTAAATATTCATACGTGCTTATGGATAAGAACTTGCATGGCATCTTTTGTCCTACCCTCCCATGGTAGTGGGGTCCATAAGGAAAATAAGGGATATTAAGGCCTCCTTTTTGTAGAGAACCGGAACAAAGCATTAACACATACTGAATACATGAACTCCTCAGACTAACGTAATCACTGGAACGAATCCCAATTATTATCACTCTGGGGTATGTGGATCCTAACACGTAGTAGGTGCATATGACTTGCAAGATCGGATCAATGACATAGGTATAATGGTGAAAACATAAACGGTTCAGATCTTAAATCACGGCACTCGGGCCCTAGTGACAAGCATTAAACATGGCAGAGTCATAGCAATATCAATGTCTGAACATAGTGGATACTAGGGATCAAGCCCTAACAAAACTAAAACGATTACATGATGAATCGCATCTAACTCCTCACCGACCAGCAAGTCTACAAAGGAATTAGTCATTCCCGATGGGGAGCATCATGGAATTGGCGATGAAGGAGGGTTGGTGAAGACGAAGACGGAAGATTCCCCTCTCTGTAGCCCCAAACAGACTCCAGATTTGGCTCCTGATGAAGAATAGGAGGTGGCGACGGCTCCGTATCGTGAAACGTGATGAAACTTCCTCTCTTATTTTTTCTCCAAAAACAGGATTGTATAGTGTCGGAGTAAGGGTTAGCCGAGCCTTGTTGGCCCCACTACCCACCAGGCCGCGCCAGGAGGGGGTAGTGCACTCGTGCCTAGTGGGTGCGTGGGGCCTCCCCTCGAGTCTGTCTTGGTTCCAGTATTTTTCTTTTAATCCATAGAAAATCTCAAGAAAGTTTCGTCCAATTTCAAGAACTTTTATTTCTACACAAAAATAACACCATGGTAGTTCTGCTGAAAACATCGTTAGTTCTGGTTAGTTTCATTCAAATCATCCAAATTATAGTCCAAAAAAGAGCAAAAGCGTTAGGAAAAGTAGATACAATGGAGACGTATCAACTCCCTCAAGCTTAACCCATTGCTTGTCCTCAAGCAATTCAGTTGACAAACTGAAAGTGAAAAATAAAATTTTATGAAATCTTTTGTTCTTGTTTACATATACATGCTTAGAGAGCATCCTGTTTTCCACCATAAATCATGACTAATCATATCAACAATAACCCTTAGAAACTATATTAGCTCATATCAATGGCATAATCAACTAGCGAGAAATAATAAGATAACTCAAACACCAACACTTTGTCAAAACAAATGATATAGGATGATAAATGTGGTATGTCGCTAGCCCTTTCTGAGACTGCAAAACATAAATGCACATCACCTCTAAAGTTCAAGCAACGACTAGACATTGTAATTCATGGTAGAGGAGATCTAGTCATGCCGCAAACAACATTTAACTAGAGACAAAGCATGAGGATGACAACAGTGCTCTTGGGTATGGTACTTATTTGAGAAGGTGGTGACTCAAAGTAAAAAATAAAATAAAATTAAAGTAAATAGGAAGTCCCTTCATAGAGGGAAGCGGGGATTTGTAGTGGTGCCAGAGCTCGTAGAGAAAATCAGAGATAAATTATTTTGGGAGGTACACCCTTCATGTCAACGTCACGACCAAGAGTTATCGATATCTTCCATGCTAAACAAATTAGCGACAGTTCCCAAGCGGTAAATGTAAAGGTTTACTTCCCCTCCACCAATAAACACACTCCAATGCTAGCCGAATCCATGGGTGTCGTCCATACCAACAACAATCTAGGGGGAGTTTTATTTAATTATTTGCGATTTATGATTTTGGGATTGGGAGTCCCTTTTTACCAGCCCCTCTCGTTCAAGGACGAGTGAATAAACACTCATCACGAGAATAATCCGCTCAGCATGGAAGATACTAACCGCCCCTTGTCGCTCCATGAGTGGTCCACACACACAAAACAGAAGCTCATTTGAAATATTATAGGTGGCACATGCAAATTTACTTGGAACGGTAGGGTAATACGGCATATAGGTATGTATAGTGGACTCATCTCGGATAACTTTGTTTCAAGGATTTTTATGCACAAGTAGTGTTCCCACTTAGTAGAGGCGAAGGCTAGCAAATAGGTTGGGAAGCGACCAGCTAGAGAGCGAAGACAGACATGAACATGCTTATGAATAATTATCGTTGCATACAAGCATGAGTAGGATATAAACACCATGAACATAAATATCATGGGGGCTATGTTTGTTTTTATTCAAGTACATGTGTGAACATGTGCCAAGTCAAGACACTCGAACATTCAGAGCAGGATACCATATCATCATACTACATCACAACCATTTTAATGCATGTTCACATCCAAGATAAATCATTATCCACTCCTAGCTACTTAAGCATGGCATGAACAACTATAATATCCAATTTTCATAGGAGAAATGTTTGTATATAATACGCTAAATCATGGATACTCGTCTAAACATATTTACAAACACAAAAATAAGTTGAGTTCATACCCTCTTCTCTATGCCACAATCACTTCATCAAATATCGTCATTATTGCCTTTCACTTGAATGACCGAAGGATATGAAAATAATAAGAGTGCAAGAATGTCGTGGACTAAGCTGGAACGTGCAACATTTTATTCAAGAGGAGAAGACAATGTAATATGGTTTATTTATTAGATCAATAACAATGCATATGAGAGCCAGTCAACATTGTCATCGTGGTTTTCCATTTGGGTTCAACTCAATAAAGGGAAAATAAATTCAGAGAAACACACTAAAATATTTTTGATGTTTTTAGTTTTTCTGGAATAAAGCAAATTAAAGAAAGGGGGAACTAAAACGAGAAACACTATTTACACTGGAAAGCTCCCAAAAAGTAAAAGAAGAAAAGAGAAACCTTTTTAGGTTTTCTGCAAGTTTTTCGAACAAACAAGAAGAAAGCAAGAAAATAAATCTAACATGGATAATACAATGCAAGAGTGTGAACATTGACAACTAGAATATGTGAGCATGAATGTAAATTTGAAAGCACATATGCTCCCTTGGTGGTTTTGACAATTCATGACAACATACATTATCTCTTGGACTAACACTTTTAGCTAGTATATTTCAGGTTTGGTCCATAGAGAGCATTGGCCAAAGGATTGTGAGGAGAAGCCCCTTGATGAAGGAAAGGAATAGGATTGGCTCAAGATTCAGGAAAGAAGACTCTACATTTTACATTTCTGAGAAATCACTTTGAGTCCATAGGAAAGCCAATACTATTAAAAGGGGGTGAGGTATTATGATGAATTGGTTGCTCAAGTGCTTAGAGGTAGCCACCAAAAATACTTAGACATTCTCCCAAAAGATATCCCTGTCCAAAGCCAAACCAGGAAAATCGGTGCCACCAACTATTTCCACTTGGCCGTACCGATTTTCCACCAGACAGAACCCTTGCCAAATCCTACCATCTCGGTACCACCAACTTTCACATCGGTGCCACCGAGATTCAATGACCAACTTTCTGTTGAGAAGATTTCAACAATCGGAATTTTTGAGTTTGAAACCGGTCTCACCGAGATTTTCAAACTGGTCTAGGTCATCGTATCGGTACCACCAAGATTCATATATTAGTCTCACCGAGAATTCAAAATTTGCCTCATTTAGTGGAACTGCATACCACCGAGATTCATTTCGGTGTTCATTTCGGTGTCACCAAGTTGGGCAATAATGTTGTAACAGTTGGATTTTGGGAGATGCCTATATATACCCCTCCACCTTTTGGAGGGTGGTGCCTCATAGATTGATTAGGTGTCGCTTGGCACCTCCTACTTCGTGTTGTGGAGTTTAACCAAGAAGTTTGTACATGCAAGGAGATCGCTTACTTCATGAAGATCTACAGTGAGTGAGGCTAGTCCTTCGTGGACGAATGCCATGGTGGAACAAACAACGCCGCTTCTTAGTGGACCCCTTGTGGGTGGAGCCCTCCATGAACTCTCGCAGTTGTTACCCTCTGTGGGTTGATGTCTCCACTAACATGGACGCATGATACCACCACCTACCGGAACCATGCCAAAATCATTGTCGTGGGTATAAGCCTGACAGTAGATGTGTAGGGTACGAAAAGGATGGGCAGAGTCCCAGCTACGGCGAGGATGTATGAGTTCGGGCCCCTCTGCGGTGGAGGTAATAACCCTACGTCTCAGTGCTCAGGGAGCTTTGTTGTCGAGTCGAATAGGGAATACAATGAGTTGCTAACCCCTCTACCAGTGGGGGAGGGTGGCTTATATAGAGTGCGATGCCCTCCACAATGGTTCCGGTACAGGGGTGGAGTAGTGGGGATTGAATGCGTACGTTACAGGTAACGTATGCTCTGAATACTAATAAATGCACCCGGAAACGTACAACCATTTCCCTCCAGGGGGGTTACGATGTACCGAGTGGTATACAGTCGGTTGACTCGATATGCTCCGAATGCTAGTCGCCGACTGGAGGACCGAGGGTATGTTACCGACTGGACGACAGGGATTCCTTAATTCAGTAGGAGTTGACTAAGGGTCTTGTCCTCTTCGAGGGGTAGTCCCTGAGTAGGACCTACACGGCAGGCCTATGACCCTACCCTAGGACTATAACCCCATCATTAGTCCCCGAATGGATTGGGGTTGGAACGACGAAGCGGTGTTTGAAGTTGGATCTGACTGGAACAGACTCGGCTTGGGCGTTGCTTGCCTCGGTCCATTTTGACTTTTCTGATCGACGATCCGAGTGGAAGTACTCGCGAAACAGACTGTCGGGAGCCGAGTGCTTCGGCGACATCTTCTGACGCGACCGGTCAACTGACTGCGGCGGATTTTCCGGGATCCTCAAATTTCGGTTTCCGCACGCTCAGCAGGGATGACGCCATCGCGCTCGAGTAGCGCCTGACGCCTCGATTCTTCCGCCTTCAACCTCTCCACTAATATCGCCGCGGTGGGTCGGGGGGATAAGGTTTCGGGGCCACCTGCCAGCGACCCAGTCGGAACCCTATTTAAATCTCGGTGGCGAGGCTTCTCCGTTACGCTCGCGGAATCCCTTGCTCTCGCTTGCTCCGCCCTTCTCGCCACCTCCAGCGCTCCTATACTCCTCCCTTCTCCTTCCTCCCGAGGGCTCGCAGCTGCCGCCATGACCAAGGGCCAGACCAGCAAGATGGAGGCGAGGAAGAAGAAGAGGAAGACGGCGGCGCCTGCTCAGCGGCGGCAGCGGCCGCTGCCGGCGGGATGGATCCAGGGCGACTTCCTCCCCTCCACGGTGACGGAGGGGGATCTGCTGCAGCTGGTGGAGCATGGGATGATCGTGCACAAGTCCTGGAGGCTGCCGGCGGAGAACGAGGTCGAGCGAGCGCCTCGGGAGGGGGAGCGCGTCCTGCTGCTCAGCCACGTCCACCGAGGTTTTTCTTTGCCCCCGCATCCTTTCTTCAAGGGCATCATGAATCACTTCGGGGCCCAACTTCACCATTTTCCTCCGAATGCCATCGCCCATCTTTCTGCCTTTATAGTTTTGTGCGAGTGTTTCATTGGCTGTCCTCCCCATTGGGGGCTGTTCAAGCACATATTTTCTGCTAGATCCCAGACCATCAAACGACTTAGCCAGTCGGATGATAAAACACATCTTCTCCAGCTCTGCGGGGGTCTAGGTTTCCAGAAAAAGAGTCGCAGCAGTTATCCTGCCCTCCAGCTGAGTGAGTCGGTCAGGAACTGGCAGTCGACGTGGTTCTACTGCTAGGATATCGCCTGCCCGAATGCTTCGACAGGGCTGCCTCCCTTTAGCTTAGATCGGCCCGCCCCACCTAAGCAACTCGCACTCACGAGGGCGGAGAAGAACGACATCCAGCCTCTGGTCGGGGCGCTCGTAGATGTCGTCAGGAGGGGGGTCACTGGCATAGACTTGCTGGAGGTCTTCCTTGGTCGGCGTATCCAGCCCCTGCAGGCTCGCGACCACGCCATGTGGCATTATACGGGGCCCGAGGATTCCACTCGGACCAACGTTGTGGGTGCGACAGAGGAGAGGGTGACCTCGTGGGTGCTCCAGATCACAGGCCCCTGCGAGAATCCCAAAGGATCTCGGCGAGTGAAGCCCTTCTGCGCGGATAATCCTCCTCCGAATCAGGTGAGTGGCACTTGTTGAGTGCTCCTAACTGTCTTAATCTTATCGTTTGCTTGAATCTCTGTGCGACGTCTGATGTCGCCGACTGAATTTTATGCAGGAGTGGACCAACTGGTTTTCTCCCGTCTCGAACGGGAACCCGGCCGAGGAGGAGGAAGGCAGCCAGGAGGGCAGCGTGGAGAGCACCGAATATGTCTTCGACAACGGGGAGTCGGAGGAAGAGACCGGCGAGGAAGAGGAGGAAGACGAAGAGCACGACTCTCCGCCTCCGCAAACAGAGCATCGGACCAAGCGCCGACACGAGCCTGCCGTTCCCTCGGCCCCTCCAGCTTCTTCGAGTGCTCCGCCCACTGCCCCGGTGGTCCCGAGTGCTCGGAGCACTAAAAGGGACAGGGATGCTGCCGCTGAACCTGCGGGTCAGTCTTCCAAGGCGGCCAAACCGAGTGGGTCCAAACCTCGGAAGGCTCTGCCGCGGATGAGGGTTGCTGTCCCCATCACCTCCATGTAAGTGTATCGATCTTCTAATTTCTTCTGATATCCGAGTGAGTTCTTGTTCATTGGTCGAATGGATTTCACTCGACAGAGTTGCTACTTCTGCCACCTCTCCGGCGCGCCAAGAAGACGACCTCATGGACACGGACAACGTCGTCTCGTCCCAGCCAGGTGTGTTGTAGTGACCTTTAGTGTTTTGTTCTATCATAGGTTCTGCCTCTTTCTTTTTCTGAGATCTTGTGTCGTTCGGTCTATCAGGGGCGATTTGCATAGACGAGGGCGATCAGGGGAGAACTGAATAGGTTGTGGAGCCCGTTCTTGAGGCTGCTCCGCATGTTGCTGCTCTCGCCGCCGATGTGTCGCCGACTGAGGCGCTGCCGCCGACTGAACCGGCGCTGGTGCTTGAGGTGCCGACTGGAACGGACCTCGGGATGCCTCAGGAACTTCCGACGATGCCAGGCTCGTCGAATCTCGAGTTCAACATCCAGCGTCTCCCGAAGGAGCAGGTGGGAGCGGCCAAGGGAGCCATGGTGCAGGCGGAGCTGATGGCTGGGGAAGCCAAGAGGGCCTACGACTCCGTCGCGTCCTTGTACCAGCGAGCTTGGAGCTACGGGATGATATCCGAGTAAGTGGGCTAGTAAGTATTTATTTTTCTCTTGTAACCCACTGGGTGTTTTTGGATAGCAGCTGTTGTTTGCAATGGGTTCACTCTGAGTGAACCCAGTGGGTGTAGTCCCCGAGACTTCTGTCGAGTGCTTGCACCGGCAGTTGTATTTATACATATTGTCTTTGCTTTGGTCAGGTCTGTAAATAACACGACCGACTGCTAGCAGTTGTGGCACTCGGAGTGCACTTTCTGTAAGAGTCTCCGAGAGTAAGTTGTACTCAGGTGGGTAGTATTGGCCTCGTAGGCGTAGGTGGTAACATGCAGCTCAATAGGGCGGGCCTGCTTGAGTTGCATGCCAGTGGGGTCACTCTTAGTGAACCCACTGGGTGTAGTCCCCGAGACCGCTGTCGACTGCTTGCGTCGGCAGGGGTCTGAAGAACTTAGACTTTTATTGTTGAATTTTCTGATTGTCCCTTGGTGTTTGGTGGCAGAAAACCTGTGAAATGGGAACAGCCTATGAGACTCTCAAGGCGGAGAGGAATCAGCTCGCTGGTGAGCTTGATGCGGCCATGCTCGCAATGGCTGGCATGAAGGATGCTCTGGAGGGACGAGAGAAGTCATTAGAGCAGGCTCGGGAAGCGAACAAGGTGTTGACTGAAGAAGTGGAAAAGATGGGGGAAACAGAGGACTGCTCTGATGGGTCAGATGGACGTGCTGAACAAACGGTGCAGAGCACAGGAGAAATATGTCAGCGACTGGGCTCGGCAGATGATGACGCGTCTGGCTGGTAAGTCCTGCTTTTTCCGAGTAGTTGTGTTATGCGCGTCACACTCGGCACTTATTGTCTGTTTGTCGTGTTGTCGCAGATTTTTGCTTTGACGCCGAAGCTGAAGCAGCTGACGTGGAGCGGTCGATTCTTGAGAACGTTCCACTCAGCGAGGACGCCAATCGGGATCTGCTCCGTGCACACATCCGCGTGGGCAAAGTTGGTCCTTTCATCGGTCGACTGAGAGAAGTCGTCGGCCGAATCGACAAGGAGCTTTGGCCAGAAGATGAGTCGCGGCAGGAGATGGAGAACCTGATGACCCGACTGGAGTTGATTCCCAACCGAGTGCAGTCGTGGAAGAAATCTGCAGCTGGTTGTGGTGCAGATGTTGCTCTGTCCCTGGTCCGAGTCCATTGCAAGGAGGTGCGCGAGGAGAAGTTGAAGACGTTGAAGGTGGCCAACACGAAGAAACTTCGATTCGAATACTTCATGGAAACCTTCCTTGAAAGCGCCACCCGCATCGCCGACGGTATTGATCTGGACACGCTCGTGGAGCCCTCCAGTCCTGGTGTTAATCCAGATGAAGCGTAAAAACACTTATATCCTCGGTATGCCTAGTGCGGATCTGTAAGAAACTTTGGCCACTGCTGTTGGCCTTCACATTCTTGGTTCGGTGTGGGTAAGCTTGATCCACACCGAGCCACTATCTTTCGTTGAACTTTGAATTTATTCTTTTGCTCTTCTGTTGCAATGTTGACTCGAGTTTTTGTTTGGCGTTTCTTGGTGAAGCCAAAGGCAAACATTCGGAACATGGCAGTTGTTTTGACATCTGCATGAGCCTCATTGAGGGTCCGTGGAATTCCCTAAGTCTCCGAGTGTGACGTTAAGAGTACACTCGGAGAAGGTTAATACTTAGGCGATGCTAGATCGCAGCTAAGCCCCCGAGTGTGACGTGTAGCGCACACTCGGAGAGGGTTAATACGTAGGCGATTCTGGACTGCAGCTAAGCCCCCGAGTGTGACGTGTAGTGCACACTCGGAGAAGGTTAATACTTAGGCGATGCTGGATCGCAGCTAAGCCCCTGAGTGTGACGTGTAGTGCACACTCGGAGAAGGTTAATACTTAGGCGATACTGGATTGTAGCTAAGCCCCCGAGTGTGACGTGTAGTGCACACTCGAAGAAGGTTAATACTTAGGCGATGCTGGATCGCAGCTAAGCCCCCGAGTGTCACGTGTAGTGCACACTCGGAGAAGGTTAATACTTAGGCGATGCTGGATCGCAAATAAGCCCCCGAGTGTGACGTGTAGTGCACACTCGGAGAAAGTTAATACTTAGGCGATTCTGGATCGCAGCTAAGCCCCCGAGTGTGACGTGTAGTGCACACTCGGAGAAGGTTAATACTTAGGAGATTCTGGATCGCAGCTAAGCCCCCGAGTGTGACGTGTAGTGCACACTCGGAGAAGGTTAATACTTAGGCGATGCTGGATCGCAGCTAAGCCCCCGAGTGTGACGTGTAGAGCACACTCGGAGAAGGTTAATACTTAGGCGATTCTCGATCGCAACTAAGCCTCCGAGTGTGACGTTAAGTGCACACTCGGAGAAAGTTAATACTTAGGCGATTCTGGATCGCAGCTAAGCCCCCGAGTGTGACATGTAGTGCACACTCGGAGAAGGTTAATACTTAGGCGATTCTGGATCGCAGCTAAGCCCCCGAGTGTGACGTGTAGTGCACACTCGGAGAAGGTTAATACTTAGGCGATTCTGGATCGCAGCTAAGCCCCCCAGTGTGACGTGTAGTGCACACTCGGAGAAGGTTAATACGTAGGCGATTCTGGATCACAGCTAAGCCCCCGAGTGTGACGTGTAGAGCACACTCGGAGAAGGTTAATACTTAGGCGATTCTGGATCGCAGCTAAGCCTCCGAGTGTGACGTTAAGTGCACACTCGGAGAAAGTTAATACTTAGGCGATTCTGGATCGCAGCTAATCCCCCGAGTGTGACGTTAAGTGCACACTCGGAGAAAGTTAATACTTAGGCGATTCTGGATCGCAGCTAAGCCCCCGAGTGTGACGTTAAGTGCACACTCGGAGAAAGTTAATACTTAGGCGATTCTGGATCGCAGCTAAGCCCCCGAGTGTGACGTGTAGTGCACACTCGGAGAAGGTTAATACTTAGGCGATTCTGGATCGCAGCTAAGCCCCCGAGTGTGACGTGTAGTGCACACTCGGAGAAGGTTAATACTTAGGCGATTCTGGATCGCATCTAAGCCCCCGAGTGTGACATTTAGTGCACACTCGGAGAAGGTTAATACTTAGGCGATTCTGGATCGCAGCTAAGCCCCCGAGTGTGACGTGTAGTGCACACTCGGAGAAGGTTAATACTTAGGCGATTCTGGATTGCAGCTAAGCCCCCGAGTGTGACGTGTAGAGCACACTCGGAGAAGGTTAATACTTAGGCGATTCTGGATCGCAGCTAAGCCCCCGAGTGTGACGTGTAGTGCACACTCGGAGAAGGTTAATACTTAGGCGATGCTGGATCGCAGCTAAGCCCCCGAGTGTGACGTGTAGTGCACACTCGGAGAAGGTTAATACTTAGGCGATTCTGGATCGCAGCTAAGTTTTTTTGTTGTTGAGACCGGAGTCTGCGACCACGGAAGAACTTTGAACCTGCAAAAAAACTGAATCTGCTTTATATTATTTCACCAATACTTGTTCTTTACATTGCTTCAGTCGACAGTCACGCGTAGAAGCGCTTCAGGAGATCTCCTTTCCATGCACGCGGCTCGTTCGTCTCTCTCTCAATGTTGTAAAGTCTGTATGCTCCGTTGTTCAGCACCTTGGAGATGATGAAGGGTCCTTTCCAGGCCGGAGCCAACTTGTGAGGTCTTTGCTGATCCACTCGGAGCACCAGGTCGCCTGCTTGGAACGTGCAGCTTCTGACGTGGCATGCATGAAAACATCGCAGATTTTGTTGATAAATGGTCGAGCGAGTTAGTGCCATCTCGCGCTCCTCCTCCAGGAGATCCACTCCGTCTTGCCTTGCTTGTTCTGCTTCGGCTTCGGAGAAGAGTTCGACTCGTGGCGCATTGTGAAGCAAGTCACTCGGAAGGACCGCTTCTGCTCCATAAACGAGGAAGAACGGTGATCGCCCTGTAGATCTGTTCGGGGTTGTGCGAAGTCCCCAAAGCACTGAAGGTAGCTCGGTAACCCAAGCGCCAGCGGCATGTCCTATCTCTCGCAAGAGTCGGGGGTTCAAACCTTGCAAAATAAGTCCGTTTGCCCGCTCTGCTTGTCCATTGGACTGAGGATGCGCTACGGAAGCAAAATCCACTCGGATGCCTTGGCTTGTACAGAAACCTTTGAATCTGTCCGAGTCACAGTTTGTCCCGTTGTCCGTGATTATGTTGTGAGGTACACCGAATCTGAAGATGATGTCCCTGACAAACTTGACGGCTGTTGAGGCGTCGAGCTTCTTGATGGGCTTCGCTTCGATCCATTTCGTGAACTTGTCGACTGCCACCAACAGATGTGTGTATCCACCTTGGCCTGTCTTGAATGGGCCGACTGTATCTAATCCCCACACTACAAACGGCCACACAAGAGGGATCGTCTTCAACGCACAAGTCGGCTTGTGGGACTTGTTGGACTAGAACTCGCAGCCCTCACATCGGTCAACCATATCTTTAGCCATCTCGTTAGCCTGCAGCCAGAAGAAACCAGCCCTGAATGCCTTGGCGACGATTGCTCTCGAAGAAGCATGATGATCGCAGGTCCCCGAGTGAATATCCTCCAGAATCAGCTGCCCCTCCTCTGGGGAGATGCATCGTTGAAGAACGCCTGAGATACTTTCTTTGTACAATTGGCCATCAATGACAGTGAATGACTTCGACCTGTGGACTATCTGCCTGGCCTGGACTTCGTCTTCTGGTAGTTCCTGCCTCAGAATATATGCAACGATCGGCACAGTCCAATCGGGGATGACGGCAAGAATCTCCATGACCAGATCAACCACAGCAGGAACATCGACTTCAGTCGGATCCGTAGAACTCTTTGGTTGTACCGGCTCCTCTGTGAAAGGATCTTCTTTGACTAAGGGGAGGTGGAGGTGCTCGAGGCAGACGTCACTCGGGACTGGTCTCCGAGTGGATCCGAGTATTGCTAACTCATCATCTGCTTGGTTCTTCAGTCTTGGAACATGGTGAAGTTCTAGACCTTCAAACTTCTTCTCAAGCTTCCTCACTGCATTGCAGTATGTAGTCATGGTGGGGTTTCTAACGTCCCACTCTTTCATCACTTGATTGACCACCAAATCCGAATCGCCGTAGACCATCAGGCGACGGACGCCGAGTGAGATGGCCATACGCAACCCGTAGAGGAGAGCTTCATACTCTGCCTCGTTGTTGGAGGAATCGAAGTGTATCTGTAGCACGTACTTGAGCTTGTCGCCCTTTGGTGATATGATCACAATGCCAGTGCCGGAGCCATTCAACATCTTGGACCCATCGAAGAACATTGTCCAATGGGCCGAGCAGATGTGGGTCGGTTGCTGTTGTTCTACCCATTCTGCTATGAAGTCAGCCAGAGCTTGAGACTTAATAGCTTTCTTGGCCTCGAACTTGATATCGCAGTACAACATCTCCATCGCCCACTTCACCACTCGGCCTGACGCATCTCGATTGTGGAGAATTTCCGACAATGGAGCATCAGAAACGACAAACACCGAGTGGTCTTGGAAATAATGGGCCACCTTCTTCGCAGTCATGTAAATCCCGTAGATAAGTTTTTGATAGTGGGGATACCTCTGCTTGGAAGGAGTCAGGACTTCGGAGATGTAGTACACTGGCCGCTGAACTTTGTATGCTTTGCCTTCTTCTTCTCGTTCGACTGTAAGAACAGTACTGACGACTTGATTTGTAGCCGCGATATACAGAAGAAGGGGCTCTTTACTGAGCAAGCAGTAAGAACCGGCTGGGTGCAAAGTAGGAATTTGAGGTCGTCGAATGCGACTTGGGCTTCATCTGTCCACTCGAAAGTATCTGATTTCTTCATGAGTCGGTACAGAGGAAGTGCTTTTTTGCCGAGTCGACTGATGAACCTGCTCAAAGCCGCTAGGCAACCTGTGAGCCGTTGAACGTCGTGTATTCTGACCGGCCTCTCCATTCGGACGATTGTCCCGATCTTTTCGGGGTTGACATCGATCCCTCGTTCGGAAACAAAGAAACCGAGTAACTTTCCGCTGGGAACGCCGAATGAACATTTGGCGGGATTGAACTTGATATCGTACCTACGAAGGTTGGCGAATGTTTCTGCCAAGTCAGTCAGCAGGTCGGAACCTTTGCGTGACTTGACTACGATATCATCCATATACGCCTCCACATTCCGACCGATCTGATCGAGGAGACATTTTTGGATCATGCGCATAAAGGTAGCTCCTGCATTCTTCAAACCGAATGGCATAGTGATGTAGCAGAAGCACCCGAATGGGGTGATGAAGGCTGTTTTTAACTCATCGGGACCATACAGACGGATCTGATGATAGCCCGAGTAGGCATCAAGAA
Source organism: Hordeum vulgare subsp. vulgare (assembly GCF_904849725.1). Lineage (NCBI taxonomy): Eukaryota > Viridiplantae > Streptophyta > Magnoliopsida > Poales > Poaceae > Hordeum > Hordeum vulgare. The sequence goes on along the minus strand of NC_058520.1, from coordinate 290,668,447 downwards.
ATGACAGACGCTCGCAACCCGCAGTCGAATCGACAATTTGATCTATGTGGGGGAGCGGAAAATGGTCTTTCGGGAAGACCTTATTGAGATGCTTGAAGTCGATGCACATTCGGAGCGACTTGTCCTTCTTGGGCACCATGACAACATTGGCGAGCCACTCGGAGTGGTGAACCTCGCGAATGAAGTTGGCTACCAACAGCTTGGCCACCTCTTCCCCGATTGCCTTCCTCTTGTGCATGGCGGACCGGCGCAGGCGCTCTCGGACAGGCCGAGCAGTGGAATCCACGTGCAGTCGGTGCTCAGCCAACTCCCTGGGTACACCTGGCATGTCAGAGGGTTTCCATGCGAAGATGTCCCAGTTCTCACGGAGGAATTGGGTGAGCTCGGCTTCCTATTTAGGATCGAGGGTGGTGGAGATATTCGTCGGGGCACAAGTGGCGTCCGTCGGGTGGATGCTGACCTTCTTCGTCTCTCCCGTCGACTGAAATGCAGACTCTGAAGCTGGGTTCTTCGAGCGCATCAGGTTGGCGGGGTCGACTGTTTTCTTGTACTCGTCGAGCTCGAGGACGGCCATCTGCTGGTCGGCGATTCTTGATCCCTGCTGCAGACACTCTTCAGCCCGCTGCCGGTTGCCTGTGATGGTGATCACACCCTTCGGGCCTGGCATCTTCAGCTTCAGGTATACATAACATGGACGGGCCATGAAGTGCGCATACGCTGGGCGACCCAGAATTGCGTGATAAGCGCTCTGGAAGTCAACCACTTCGAACGTCAGCTTTTCCTTGCGGAAGTTCTTGTCGGAGCCGAAAACGACGTCCAACGCGATCTGGCCGAGTGACTTGGCCTTCCGTCCAGGGATGACTCCGTGGAACTGCATGCTGCTCTCGCTGAGTTTGGACATCGGGATGCCCATCCCCTTGAGCGTGTCGGCGTACATGATGTTCAAGCCGTTGCCGCCATCCATGAGGACTTTGCGCAGTCGGACTCCTTCTACCACTGGGTCGACGACCAGAGTCTGTCTCCCCGGGGTGGGTACATGTGCTGGATGATCCGACTGGTCAAAGGTGATCCCAGTCTGAGACCATTTGAGGAACTTGGGGCTGGCAGGGTAGCCATGTTCACCTCTCTGTTCACCAGCTTCAGTCGACTCTTGCTCTCGACGTCAGCAAAAATCATCAGGGTTGCATGGACTTGGGGGAACGGATCCTCCTTATCCTCCTCATCCTGTTCATGGTCCTTCTCACTCGGTTGTCCTTCGCTGAACCCCTGGATCAGGAGGCGACACTGTCGAGTGGTATGCTTCGCATATATGGGGTTGCCCTCTTCATCCATCTTCGTATGAACCGGACATGGCTGGTCCAGGATGGGGTTATTTAACTGCTTCTTCTTGGGGGTGAACTGTGCCTTCCCTTTGCCCTTGAACTTGGCATTGGTTACGGCTGCAGCTTCTGCTTGCGGAGCGGTCGGAGCTTTCTGCTTCTGCTTCCGAGTGTTGCCTCCATCTCCATCAGCGACTGTTTTGTGCTTGCCGCTTCGGATGTGGTCCTCTTCTTCGCCATTTTCATAGTGTGTTGCTATCTCCATCATCTTGCTCATGGAGATGTCGCCTATTCGGCCGAACTTCAGGTACAGATCCCTGTACCGCACGCCTGCCTTGAAGGCGCAGACTTCTTGATGCTCGGTGACGTTCTCCATCGTGTGATAGAGAGTTGTCCAGCGCTGGATGAAGTCACGCAGGGGCTCATTCTGCTTCTGGACGCAATGCTGGAGCTCCACAAGGCCAGCAGGGCGCTTGCACGTCCCTTCGAAGGTCCTGATGAACACTAGGGCCAAATCTGCCCAACTGTAGATGCTTGAGGGGGCCAACTGGTTCAGCCACGCTCGCGCCGAGCCGTCGAGCATCAGAGGGAGGTACTTCATGGCGACATGGTCGTCCCCTCCTCCGATCTGGACTGCCACTCGGTAGTCATCCAGCCACGTTTCTGGCTTGGACTCTCGTGTGAGCTTGCTAATTCCCGTCGCCAATCGGAAGTTGGGAGGGATGTCAGCCGAACGGATGGCTCGACTGAAACACTCGGGACCAGAAATGGTGGCCCTGCTTCCACTTGGACGGTCGATATCACGACCATCGCGGTGGGCCCGACCCCTGTCGACCCTCCGCTGGGCGATATGCCCTCTTGCGTCGGGCCTTGGATCGTAAGTGTCACCGACTGAACGCCGATCATCATAATGTCGGGGCCCGAAGGGCCCACCCCGCGGAGGGGTGCGTGAACGGCGACGATCTTCGTGATTTATGGAACGGCTGCCTCCTCTGTGCCGCTGATGGGAACCTGGGTTGTGAACCGATCGATGCGTATTCGCATTAACAAAACTATTATAGATCCTGTTGTGCGACTGGGAGACCGCCGAATTCTGCTGCTGCGCCGTGTGCAACAGGGCTCGGATCTACTCGATCCCCCTACCAGCCTCTGAATCAGTCGGCTGGAGGGAATCGGCTATCTTGGCAGCTGCAGCCAAGTTGAGGAGGGGTGTGCGGAACAGCTCCACGTTGCTCCGCCGAGTGTGCCGACTAGCAGAACGGCGAGGTGGACGGCGCGCACCGGATGCTTCACCGACCTCGCGCTCGCTGCGGCCATCTTGACGGGGATCTTCATGGGAATTGACCATGTGTACTTCTGCTGCAGGCCCGTGACCCGCGTACTCGGAAGGAAACTCAGTCGGAACCGAGCCCGAGCGCAGGGACGGCGAGGCAACCACCACTGACTCTAGAACCGACACTTGTGAAGATGCGTTCTGGCGCGCCTGGGCGTGTTGCACCCAACGCTAGAGTCGCGGACGGCGGGACCGCTTGATGCGGCGCGTGACGGCGGTGTAGGTCGACACCGGAACCGACTGCTGGAGAAGAAGAATGCCGCGGGCGCCGGCACGGAAGTGCGTAGCCCCGCGACGGGGAAGCGCCTCGACGTTGAGAGGAGCATCCCGAAACCATGCCGAATCGCCGACGATGAAGGAGAGAGCGTCGAAGAAGATCTGGTGACCCATGCTCGAACCTCCACCGGACGACATGACGAAAGGAAGTAGTCGCAAACTCGCCGGAAGTCGCTTAGACGCCTGCCCCACGGTGGGCGCCAACTGTCGTGGGTATAAGCCTGACAGTAGATGTGTAGGGTACGAAAAGGATGGGCAGAGTCCCAGCTACGGCGAGGATGTATGAGTTCGGGGCCCTCTGCGGTGGAGGTAATAACCCTACGTCTCAGTGCTCACGGAGCTTTGTTGTCGAGTGGAATAGGGAATAGAATGAGTTGCTAACCCCTCTCCCAATGGGGGAGGGTGGCTTATATAGAGTGCGCTGCCCTCCACAACGGTTCTGGTACAGGGTGGAGTAGTGGGGATTGAATGCGTACGTTACAGGTAACGTATGCTCTGAATGCTAATAAATGCACCCGGAAACGTACGACCGTTTCCCTCCAGGGGGGTTACGATGTACCGAGTGGTATACAGTCGGTTGACTCGATATGCTCCGAATGCTAGTCGCCGACTGGAGGACCGAGGGTATGTTACCGACTGGATGACAGGGATTCCTTAATTCAGTCGGAGTTGACTAAGGGTCTTGTCCTCTGCGAGGGGTAGTCCCTGGGTAGGACCTATAGGGCAGGCCTATGACCCTACCCTAGGACTATAACCCCATCAATCATCGTGTCCACCTCTTTGCATTTGATCTTCCTAAACTCTACTCCTTACTACATGTCCAAAATCTTCACTTTTCGCTGCCATATTTGTTGACTAGCATGTGTAGGGTGCACCAGACTTGTTAGAATTGCTAAAATTTGCCAACCACTAAAATTGGGAAAAGGCTAAGATTTTAGTTTTTGCAAGCAGTCTATTCACCCTCCTCTAGACACCCCTTCTATCGATCCGACAATTGGTATCAGAGCAAGGTATCCATAACCTTGGTTTAAACACCATTGGAGGAAGATGGAAGTGCCTAGTTTGGAGAATATTTGTTATAGAGTGCCTATTCTTGGTGGTTAATATTATAGACAATGGAAAGATCAAATGCTTGATATATTTGATAAATTCCATTTGCACAAGTATGTTGAATATCCCTATGAGCCTCCCATTGATCCTTTACATCCTTCTCAAGATGAACAACTTGATACGCTTGGTAATCTTAAAATGTAAATTTAATCATTAGAGGACTATCAAGAAATGTGCTTAATCAATTGCAAATTTTGAGTGCGCTCACACTTTGTGGAAAAACTTAGAGAAAAGATATCCCGACTATTCCCTAAAAATCTTGATATAATTTTCCATAAATGCATTGCCTTTCACAAAATGAAGCCAACTAATCCTAATTTTGATAAATGCCTATTTGAGCTTTGTGACCTCATGCGTGCTAAAGGAGATGTCATTAGCATTAACAATATCTTTGTTGAAGCCATTCGCATGCATAAACATGAACATTGTCATAGTCAAAGTTGTGATGAAATTCTTATTTCTTATGACCAGGACATTTCGTCCGATGATGACAATGTGGAGCATGGCTACTACAATGAATATGAGGAGTTTGACATCGAGAATGAGAAGTCCATGAGAAACCTTAGTCTTATGGCAAACCTTAGAGACTACATGATGGGAGGAAAAGAGTGGATACTTGACAGTGGATGCACCGATCATAGTACCCAAGATAAAGACATGTTCCATGAGACCATACCACACCGTGGACCTCGAAGGTATGTGAATTTTGGAGACAACTCCAAGGGTAAGGTAGTTGGTCTTGGTAAGGTGGCCATATCTCATAATAGATCCATTCAAAATGTCATGCTTGTTGAATCCCTTGGCTACAATCTTCTTTGCGTATATAGACTAACAAACTTTGGATTCAATGTGACATTTACAAAAGTTGACTACGAAGTGTTACGTAGCTATAATCATAACATGGTCTTTACTGGTTTTCGCAAATGTGATCTATAATTGTCGATTTCAGTAAAATATCCAAACCCCATACATTTCTTATTGCAAAATCAACAGGTTGGTTATGGCATAGAAGGCTAGACATGTTGGTATGTGTAACCTTGACAAGCTTATCAAAGGTGAACATATTCTTGGTGTTAGAGATGTTATCTATGAAAAAGATAGAATTTATAGTGTTTGGCAAGCAGGAAAGCAAGTCAGTGGAAGTCATCCCGTGAAGAATATCATGACTACACGAAGGCCACTCAAGCTGCTTCACATAGATATCTTTGGTCCCAATGCTTACAAGAGCCTCGGTGGAAACTCTTATGGTTTAGTCATTGTTGATGAGATTTCCAGATTTACGTGGGTATTCTTTCTTGATGATAAGTCGCAGGTATAAAAGATCTTCAAGAACTTCGCTCGGAAAGCCCAAAATCAATTTGAAGTGAAGATCAAGAAAGTTCGGAGTGATAATGGAACATAGTTCAATAACACTAATGTGGATACTTTTATTGACGAAGAAGGTATCTCACATGAGTTCTCGATGATGTACACACCTCAACGAAATGGAGTTGTTTAGAGGAAGAACCGTACTCTCATAGAGATGGCCAGAACGATGCTTGAAAAATACAAGACGTCAAGAGACTTTTGTGCAGAAGCCGTGGAATCAACTTGTCACGCCATAAACCGACTATATTTACACAAGCTTCTTGGTAAAACGGCATACGAGCTAATAATACGTAACAAACCCCAAGTTGGATACTTTCGAGTATTTGACTCTAAGTGCTACATTCTTGCTAAGAATCATATGTAACAACTCGAGACCGATGCTCCAGAAGATTTCCCTTTCATTTTGCTGTCGTCGTGTGATTAGTTTATTTTTCGCATCATCCGCATTGCATCGATGCTCTGTTTTCGCCAGTTTTCAAAAGATGCATCCGTTATTAGTTTCTGGTTCTATCCGTTTCGTCGTTGACCATTTTGAGACCAACCACACACGCACGTGCCCACGACATCACTTAAATATTGTTTGTAAAACTGTGTATCAAATATTCTTGGATTGGGACGAAACTTGGCGTGCGGTCTTATTTTAGTGTGCATACGCTGCATGTCAAATTTCATCGCAATCAGAGTTCGTTTTATACGCGAACCATTAAACCTATAGCGGCACTATAGCCGGCCCATAGTCGGACGTTTTTCATTGTTTTAAACTTTGTCGCCGGTTGCTCATTTTCCCTCTCATCTTCGCCTAGCCCCTGTGCACACTGCACCGACCTGACCGCAACCTAGCCCGAAACCCCCCCCCCCCCCCCCCCCCGACCCGAAAGTAAGGTCGTGACCGTTGGGTCCGGATCAACCCCATTATACTGCAAACCGTCTTCGCTTTGTTAATTAGTCATCCTAACCTAATTTTTTCCGACCATATGATTTAATCAGACGGTCGAGATGCCCCGAAAGTTAACCCATTTGCTACATATAGTTCATCCGAGTCCATTTTAGACAAACCGTAGACCTAATCCTAAAAAAAACCTCCCAACCGCGGCCACCACTCTTCTCGCTCAATCGGGATCCTCCCAGATCCCCATCGCACAAACTGAAGCATCCACCTTCGGCTCGATTTCTACATCGAGCCAACCATCGCCCAATCCTCAGCGGCCTTCCATCCATCCATCTAGAAGCGTCGCCGTCCCAAGCAACAGCCCCGCAAGGCCGAGCTTCTCGTTCCCCTCTTCCCCGGCATCGATCTAGGATGGGTCGGAGCAGCGCCGACGAGCACCACCACCAGGTCACGACAACCTCGAGCACCAGACCCAGCCTCGAGCCACGTGTAGAGCCTCGAGCCTCGAGCCACGTGTAGAGCCTCGAGCCGCCCAAGCCACTCCATGTCGCCGTGGCCGGTGCCCCGGCCTTGCCCCGTCGCAGCAGCAGCAGCTGCCAACACGGGGGAAGGAGCTCCCTGCCGGAGCCGTCGCGCCGCCCTGCCGACCGACGAGGTCATGTCCCCGCGCCCCATGCCCCCTTCTTCTTCCCATCCCCTTTCTCGTGCACGCTGCTCCCTCTCTGTTTGCGCCATGGGAGCCCACAGCAGCGCCACCATGGCAGCCTGGACCTCGTCGCCGTTGGGAACGAGACGGATGCCCCCGGATCAGGCCCCGATCTGGTTCGTCCCCGTCGCCTCTGGCCAGGACACCGTCACCCTCGCCGTCCCCGTGCAGTTCCCGCTAGATCCTACCTCTGCTTCGCCCGATGACGTCGACCCCGAGCACCTGGTGAGTGCCCTACCTACAACCCGCTTTGCCTCGTCGTTCGCACGCGAGACTAGCCAGCCTCCCGTAGCTCCTTTGCATGCACGCGCGCACCAACACACATTCCCGCACGCCCGCAGCTGCTCCGCATTGCTAGTTGGTTCTGCATTGACCATCAGAGTTTGCTGCAGCCGACAGTCTTTCATGCATCCATGTGAATCTTGGCCTTGCCCAGGACGAAGCCAACATGCGCATACGGGGGGCAAATTTGTTCGTGGAGGAGGCAAAGTTTATATGAAGTAAAAAAAATAGCTACAACAACCATTGTTATAGTAGAAAAATCAATTTGTTAGGGGGTCTAGCCTCCCTTGTCCCCCCTAAATCGTCCCTTAAGAGGTGCTGCACCCAGCCTCTAAACACTCGCGCACAGCCAGCCCAGTTGGCTAGCAAGCCAGTCTTCCTTCCAAGAGATCGTGGGTTTGATTCCTAGTGAGCACACATTTTACTCTTTTACTCTTTTTTGGTATATTTTCCTTGAGCCATTCTGCCATGTAGGGGATATTGAGAAACGCCGAGGGGTCTGGCGGTCGAAACCCAGAGTCTCCCCTATTTTTTCCTTGTCATGTTATATTTGTGTTTCCCTCTCGTTTTGCACACACACTTAGTTACTTGGGCTGATTACAGCCTTGGGCCACTACACTGTGTTGCAATTCGGTCCATGTATATTTTACCCCTCCTGCAAATTTACTAATTTTAAAAAAACCATTGATTTTAAAACGCTTATATCTTTAAAACCGCGCGTCGGATCGAAATAAGTTATATATGTAGAACATGTAGAATTTTGTATAGATTAATATTTTTCAACTTTCATGCATATTTAAAACTGTTAACTTTGCTGTTTTCCTCATTTTGTGTGAGGCGATGCTAGTCGGTTTAATTATGTTAACATTTAACTCTTTTACTCTTTTTTGTATATTTTCCTAGAACCATTCTGCCATGTAGGGGATATTGAGAAACGCCGAGGGGTCTGGCGGTCGAAACCCAGAGTCTCCCTTATTTTTTCCTTGTCATGTTATATTTGTGTTTCCCTCTCGTTTTGCACACACACTTAGTTACTTGGGCTGATTACAGCCTTGGGCCACTACACTGTGTTGCAATTAGGTCCATGTATATTTTTCCCCTCCTGTAAATTTACTAATTTAAAAAAAACATTGATTTTAAAACGCTTATATCTTTAAAACCGCGCGTCGGATCGAAATAAGTTATATATGTAGAACATGTAGAATTTTGTGTAGATTAATATTTTTCAACTTTCATGCATATTTAAAACTGTTAACTTTGCTGTTTGCCTCGTTTTGTGTGCCTCGTTTTGTGTGAGGCGATGCTAGTCGGTTTAATTATGTTAACATTTTACTCTTTTACTCTTTTTTGTATATTTTCCTAGAACCATTCTGCCATGTAGGGGATATTGAGAAACGCCGAGGGGTCTGGCGGTCGAAACCCAGAGTCTTCCTTATTTTTTCCTTGTCATGTTATATTTGTGTTTCCCTCTCGTTTTGCACACACACCTAGTTACTTGGGCTGATTACAGCCTTGGGCCACTACAGTGTGTTGCAATTAGGTCCATGTATATTTTTCCCCTCCTGCAAATTTACTAATTTAAAAAAAAACATTGATTTTAAAACGCTTATATCTTTAAAACCGCGCGTCGGATCGAAATAAGTTATATATGTAGAACATGTAGAATTTTGTGTAGATTAATATTTTTCAACTTTCATGCATATTTAAAACTGTTAACTTTGCTGTTTGCCTCGTTTTGTGTGAGGCGATGCTAGTCGGTTTAATTCGTAGCTAGTTAACCGTAGCTTCGTTGGAGATAAGCTATATATCTAAATCGACTAGAATGACATGCAGTTTCACGTTCTCCACTTTATTTTTTTGTTTAACAAACATAAAATATGTTTAGGTCACATCTAGAAAGATTTTGAAGTTAACACATGGGGTTAGTTCGGAGATGCTTTATGATGTTTCCGATATCTCATTTAATATGTCTAGATAGGTAGTTTATTTGTGCTTCACTTCTTGTCATGTTTAAACAACATTTAATATTGCCGCGTACCTTAATGGGAGTGAACTAAATAATTCGTATGTGGGGTTTCGTCAATATGCAACTCATTTCATATTGAGCTTCACTTAATGTGTAGTGTTTGATTGTTGTGTTTTGCCATGCCTTGCATAATGGAAATGGACATGCATCATATTAGGTTGTGCATCATATCGTGCATGTGCCGTGGTGAATATCGTGTGTTGATTCTTGTTTCCGGTTTTCTTCTTCTTGATAAAGTTCCGCAAGCGTGTCGAAATGTGAGGATCCGTTCGACTACGTTGCTTCGTCTGTTTCACGGTTTCGTTCTTTTTCCAAGCTGGATCACAAACAAGATGACCATTACTATCAATGCCATGCTAGTTGTCTCGTTTCTTTCGTTATGTATCATTGCCTACAACTTGTTAAATGTCAGCCACTCAATATTGCCATGACACCTTTAACTTTCTACAACCTAGCAAACCACTGTTTGGATATGTTATCGCTTGCTTAACCATGTGTTAACATTGCTAGTTGCAGGTGAAGTTGCTTTCATGTGATAACATGGGTTCTTTGTTATATCACCATATAATTGTTAATTAATTTAATGCAACTATATACTTGGTAATGGTGGAAGGCTCGGCTTTCTAGCCTGGTGTTTTATTTCATCTTTGTCGCCTTAGTTTCGGCTACCGGTGTTACATTCCATAATTGAGCGCTCCTAACATGATCGAGGTTGTTATGGGGATCCCCTTGATACTTCGTTTTAGTCTAAAAATGGTCTGGCAAGGTTCAACTTTGATACTATTTGCCTAATAATTAATAAACCACATAGGGAGTAATTAACACGAGGATACTTAATCAACACCCGGGCCAGTGCTCTTCATGAGTGTTGGTTTAAAAAGGGCATACTACGGGGCCACCACGGGGAAACTCAAGGTTTGGTTTTACTCGTATTGTGATCCATCCGGTTGTGTCCTGAGAACGAGATACGCAGCTCCTATCGGGTTCATCGACACGTCGGGCGGCCTTGTTGTATTAGTTTTACCTTTGATGAAATATCTTGTGCATAGGGATTCCGGTGATGCTTTGGGCTATCTTAGGGTTTAGGTTTTCCACTAAGGAATTCGAGGTGATCACGAGTTTCATGATCGAGGCTTTCTAAGCGGCTTGTGGTAATTTGTGATGGACTAGTTGGAGCACCCATGCAGGGTTAAATCTTTCTGAAATTCATGCCCGCGGTTATGTGGCAAACTTGGAAACTTTGTTTAACAGCCGGTTCTAGAGAACTTGAAGTAAACTTAATAAAGAATATGCCAATTGTGTGCGTAACTGTGACCGTCTCTTTCATGAGCTCCTTCTCCGACTGAAGACACGACGTAAGTAGGTGTTCAAAATCATTCATTTGATAATTATTAGTTCACGTCCGTTTATGCGTATATCATCCCCCTCTTATTATTGTACTCGTAATTTAGCCATCTTACATAAATGCTTAGTCGCTTGCTGCAGCCTCACCACTTAACCATACCAAACCCATTAAGCTTTGTTAGTCTTGATACCTTTGGAAATGAGATTGATGAGTCCCTTGTGGCTCACAGTTTACGACAACACTAGCTGCAGGTACATGTAAAGGTTTACTTTGACGCGAGCGCAATGATTGTTCTAATTGGAGTTTTTTCTTCTTCTTCATCATCGATTAAGGATGGGTTTCAGGCTGGTAGCCTGGGATAGCAAGGATGGACGTCGTTCTTTTATCGTTTGTTTTCGTCCGTAGTCAAACCCTGTTCTTCTTCATGATGACTAATTATCTTGTTGTACTCATGTGAATTTCATGTGGCTTCTTGCGAGTGTAAGCCAATTCCATATAATCATCTCTTCAGTACATGTACTTGTAACGATATCCATTCTTGCAAAATGACGAGATGCGCTTCTATCTCTGTCGAGGACCTCGTGCCAAAATAAGGATAGGATCGCATCTTGGATGTTACATCATCGCTCTAAATTTTCTTGAAAATCTGATGAAGGTTTCCTACTTGGTTACGGATCAAATTCTCACACCTACCGTGTCTACAACAGCTTCATCGAAAAGTTGAAGAGAAAGTAGATGTGAAGTTTGATGAATCTAACGGTTCTCAAGTCAAAGAACTGTCAAATGATGTAGGAGATAAGGAACCTTCGGAATCCATCCAAGATCTACCTATCAACAAGATTCGTCCCATGGAGGTGAAATAAAGTACTTCATAAACTCAAGTGGAAGCTCGTACTTTGCGTCAAGCGGAACCATAAAATGACATGGAGACATCCACAAGTGGTACGCGACATGATGAAGAAGAGGAAGAAGTACATCATGAGGATCCACCTCAACCTTCCTCACCACCACCTCAAGGAGATGACACCGTCAACGACAATGTGCAAGAAGATGATAATGAAGAAGCTCAGCCATCCAACAAGAAGAAGTTGTCACATGTTCAAGCAAGAGTGGACAAATATCATTCGCTGAATCAAATCTTCGTTGACATACAAACCGGGAGAATCACTCGCTCTAAATCTCGTTTAGCTAACTTTTGCAAGAATTATTCATTTATCTCTAGCATTAAGCCTTTGAAGGTAGAAGAAGTCCTTCAAGACCTGGATTTGGTGAATTGCATGCATGAAGAGCTGCACAAACTTCGAGAGGAATCAAGTGTGGACACTTGTTGAAAAGCCCAAGGACGAGCACAACATCATTGGTATAAAATGGGTGTTTCAAAACAAACAGGATGAAGATGGTCAAGTTGTACACAACAAGGCGCGTACCGTATCCCAAGGATACACGCAAGTTGAAGCTATGGACTATGGTGAGACCTATGCCCCATTGCTAGACTTGAAGCCATTCACATTCTTCTCGCTTATGCCAATCACCATGACATTACTCTTTACCAAATGGATATCAAAAATGCTTTTCTAAATGGTGAAATATAGGAGGAGGTGTATGTCAAACAACCTCCCGGCTTTGTGAACCCTAAGAAACATAATCATGTTTACAAACTTCGTAAAGCTTTGAATGGCCTTAAACAAGCCCCTAGAGCTTAGTCAAATGCCTAATGAAGTTTCTCACTAAAAAGGGTTTTGAGATTAGTAAAATGATACAACCTTATTCACTAAAATAGTTAATGGAGAACTATTAGTGTGTCAAATATATATGGATGAAATAAATTTTGATTCTACTAACCCACATTTTAGTGAGAAATTTGGAAGGTTGATGTGAGAGAAGTATGCGATGTCTATGATGTGTGAGCTGAAATTGTTCCTTTGATTGCAAATTAAACAATTGAGAGAAGGTACGTTTATCTCTCAAACCAAGTACACTAAGGACTTAATCAGGAAGTTCAACATGCAAGAGTGCACTGATATGAGAACCCCCATGCTTACTAGTGGACATGATGACCTCACTAAGGAGGACAAACCGGTTGATCATAAGGTTTATCGATCAAATTGGGTCATTGCTATATCTATGTGCCTCCCGTCCCGATATCATGTTGAGTGTTTGCATATGTGCCCGATATCAAGCGGCACCTAAAGAATGCCATCTACTGGTTGTGAAAAGAATCATGAGATACCTGATACATACATCAAACTTTGGCATATGGTGTACCAAGGGATCTTCTTTTAATCTTGTTAGCTATTCTGTCTTGGACTATGCGAGGGAAAAGGTTGATAGAAAATCCACCTCAGGTACATGTCAATTTCTTGGGAGATCCCTTGTGTCTTGGTCATCCAAGAAATAAAATTCTGTATCTTTATCTACAGCAAGAGCGAAATACATTACCACTGGATCATGTTGTGCGCAGTTACTATGGATGACTCGAACCCTTAAGGATTATAGCATCCATGTGAGACATGTTCCATTATTGTGTGATGATGAAAGTGCAATTAGAATTGCCTATAATCATGTGCAACATTCTCGAACAAAACATATTCAAGCGCGACATCATTTTATTCGTGATCACCTTGGTAAAGGAGATATAGATCTCAAGCATGTTTGTACCGACAAACAATTAGCTGATATCTTTACCAAACCACTTGATGAGAAAGTATTTTGTAATTTGAGGAGTGAGTTGAACATCATTGATGCTTCAAACTTGAGCTAGACTCACTTAGATGCATGCAAGGGCATGAGCTTGATTGTCTATTCCTTGATACGGTTGATTTTGTACTATCTTATATCTTGGAAACAATGCTCCGTTGTATTGCATATTACCTTTGGTAGGTAGTTGGAAGAACTACACTCCATAAGATTGTCATCAACTCACATCAAAAGCAATCTTGACATCGCCAAGTATCAACAACCCCTTCTTCGGAGATGGAGGAAGAAGATAACAAAATCATATCCTTGACAATTATATGATGATGAAATTCACTCATGTCATTTGGATATATTATGTTCTTCCTTGCACGACTAACCATTGTGGGTGAAAAGTGAACCAAAACGACAAGGATAGCTCCCAACTCTAGATGATCTTCAACAACTTTGAGCATCCATGACAAGTTCACCTACATGCCATGTCATCAACATCATTCGAAGGTATGTACTCACATCCTTGATAAAGTTTTGCACCAAGTCATGAGCTAACGCAACTGAAGTGATATGAAGACACTAAAAGCATAATCTAAAAATGGTGACCCCATTTTACGCTTAACAACGAGTATGACCTATGATCAAGCATTCTTGCTTGACTCCTCAAGTCAATATACTCTAATATAAGTGACCTAGTCACCGCCCCACATCTAGATGGAGATTCTTGTATGGTTCACATTTGTCATTGAATGCTTTCTTGGAACCATGCAACTCTCATCTATATGTATATATTTTAAAAAACAATTGTTTTCTCTTATATGTATTTTAAGTTAAGGAGTTGATTTTCATTGCAACTCGGTCTCATCGATCTGGGAAACTCGGTGTAACCGATATCTCCGAGAGGCATGCTATCATTCTCGGTTCTACCGAACCATATTGCCCTCGTGACTCCGAAAATTATCACTACCTAAGATTTCCACATATTTCTGGACATTTTGCCTTAGGGGGAGAAAGATTATCAAAGATCCTATGTTTTATTACCTCCTAAGCTCTTATAGATCATTTCCATTTTTGCCAAGGGAGGATATAATCTTGTTTCTCAAAATTTTCAAGTGGGATAAAACTTCTCTAGGGGGAGAAATACTCAGTGATCCCACAATATAAGAGGGAGAAACATCTAGGATCCCTAACATAGGGGGATATAGTTCAAGGAACTCTTATATATTCTTAAGGGGGGGAAAGTCAACTTCAAGCAACCCTTATCAAAGAGAGAAGAATCCAAGATCCCTTTCTCTCCGTGAGCCCTTACCCTCTGACCTTTTTGGAAATTAATGCCAAAGGGGGAGAAATATCAAAGCTTCCAATAAGCTTCAGTCAAAATGGGGAGATATATCTACCTAATGGGAGATCTTCCAAAGGGGGAGATATATTAAACCTTACATACTCAGGGGGAGAAATACCATTAAGGGGGATAGAGATATAATTGTTTTATTGCTATCTTTGGATTGAACTTGTCTTACCCTACCTACTCTCAATATCTACATGCTATGATTCAGGGGTAGAGGAAATTGTTACATATTCATCCTTAGGGGAGAAAAGTTCTAAATATTCTTGGAGACATATATATCCGTTAAAAAAAGATTTCTCATATGTTCTCCATATCTTGGTACTTTTGAAGCTCTTTGCATCTTTAAAATAGAGTACTCTTGTGTTATCTAATATTTGTTTTCCGAAGTGTACTCCTACTACTAAGACGCTCAAGAACCTCAAGGTAAGTATATGTATCATATCCTTGTTTAGCATGATCTCGTGTCTCTTGCACATATTGTTTGCAAGAGTGAGTCTTGAACATGGAAGTTCTTCATTCACATTTTTTATGCATATAGCCAAGATTTATATGACTTGGCATCCTTCTACCATGTGTGTGCCCATGCAGTCCAAAGCAACTATCCTTTAAAAGGGATTGCACACATTTAGGGGGAGCTTATACTGGGCATGTATCTTTCAAATCGGTCGTATTCTAATGCCTATCTTTATTTGAAGCTTTCATTGTATGTTGTCATCAATTACCAAAAATGGGGAGATTGAAAGCAAATATGCTTGGTTTTGATAATTCATGACAACATAAATTGTCTCTTGGACTAACACTTTTACCTAGTATATTTCAGATATAATCCATACAAAGCATTGGCCAAAGGATTGTGAGGAGAATCCCCTTGATGAAGGAAAGGAATAGGATTGGCTCAATCTCCAAGCAAGAAGACTCTACATTTTACATTTGTGAGAAACCACTTTGAGTCCATAGGAAAGCCAATACTATTAAAATGGGGTGAGGTATTATGATGAATTGGCTGCTCAAGTGCTTAGAGGTAGCGACCAAAAATACTCACCCATTCTCCTACAAGATATCCTTGTCCAAATCCAGACCAGCAAAATTGGTGCCACCAACTATTTCCACTCGGCCCTACCAATTTTCCACTAGACAGAACCTTTGCCAAACCCTACCATCTCAGCACCACCAACTTTCACATCGGTGCCACCGAGATTCAGTGGCCAACTTTCCGTTGACAAGATTACAAGAATCGTATTCCAAGTTTATAGTCGGCCTCTCTGAGATTTGGAAACTAGGCTAGGTCATCATATTGGTACCACCGATATTCATATATCAGTCTCACCGAGAATTCAAAAGTTGCCACATTTAGTGCAACTCGGTACCATCGAGATTCATTTTGGTGTCATCGGGTTGGGCGATAATGTTGTAATGGTTGGATTTTGGGACATGCCTATATATACCCCTCCACCTCCTCTCATTCGCAAAGGAAGCACTCAGAACACACTTACACTTGCCAGATCCATTTTTTCTGAGAGAGAGCAACCTACCCATGTGCTGAGATCAAGAGATTCCAATACAATCATTCGAAACTTGATCTCTAGGTGCCCCAAGTTGCTTCCCAAAAGATCAATCTCTCCTACCCATGCCAAATTTATGAGAGAGTGATTGAGTGTTCAGGAGACTATCTTTTGAAGCACAAGAGCAAGGAGTTCATCGTTCTACCACATCTATTGCCTTTTGGAGGGTGGTGCCTCCTAGATTGGTTTGGTGTCTCTTGGGAGCCTCCTACTTCATGTTGTGGAGTTGAACAAAGAAGTTTGTACGGGCAAGGAGATCGCTTACTTCGTGGAGATCTACCATGAGTGAGGCTAGTTCTTCGTGGATGGAAGCCGTGGTGGAATATACAAGGTTGCTTCTTCGTGGACCCCTTGTGGGTGGATCCCTCAGTGGACTCTCGCAGCCGTTAACCTCCGTGGGTTGGAGTCTCCACTAACATGGACGTACGATAGCACCACCTATAGGAACCATGCCAAAAATCGCCGGGTCAACCTCTTTACGTTTGATCTTCGTAAACTCTACTCCTTACTACATGTGCAATATCTTTAGTTTCCGCTTCCATATTTGTTGATTAGCATGTGTAGGGTGCACTAGACTTGTTAGAATCGCTAAAATCTACCAACCACTAAAATTGGGAAAAGGCTAGGATTTTAGTTTTTGCAAGTAATCTATTCACCCCCTCTAGACACCCAAGTATCGATACGACAAAA
The DNA here is from genome assembly GCF_904849725.1 of Hordeum vulgare subsp. vulgare. Classification (NCBI taxonomy): domain Eukaryota; kingdom Viridiplantae; phylum Streptophyta; class Magnoliopsida; order Poales; family Poaceae; genus Hordeum; species Hordeum vulgare. The sequence goes on along the minus strand of NC_058520.1, from coordinate 290,651,505 downwards.
CTCGGTGGAAACACATACTCCCCCAAGCTTAGGATTTTGTCCTAGCTTGGTAATCACCACCCATAATGGCATAGGTAATAGTGAATATCGTAACTCATGGAAGCCCTTGGTGCAGCCTCGGTAGCTCGATGGGCAGCCTCCATTGCCGCTTTGTACTCACGCCCTCCCTCTCATAGACGTAATATCTTCCTTTTACTTGATAATCAAAGAGGGAAGGCGCATGCAAAATAATAGGTACAATAGATTTTTATTAAACATTAAGTTGTAGTTATGATCAATAGATATGGCCTTTACGAACTTATGGCGCTTCATGGCCTCAAAATCTAAGTAGTGAGCAGGAAGAATAGGGTTACTCGACCACGATGACACACTACACTTCTTCGCTAAACGGAGGGCATAAATCCCGCCATAAAAATGGCCACTGTCAGAGTTGCCTTGCAACCTGCACGGTATGATGGCTCCAAGATTATAGCATTTAATTACAGTTAACATAGTGTGCCAGAGACTCAAGTCTGGGGCACATAAGGTACTGCAATCCTGCTTGCCCACTATGCACTTTGCATTAAAGAGTGTGAGGTAACAAATTGAAGGAAAATGTATGCTATTTATTCTACCTTGAGTTACTCCCCTATCTTCATCAAAGCAAAGACTAGTTAAAAATGCCTGATATTCAGATTTTGGTCGAGTGAACTACAACATGGAATTTTACATGCATCAAAGAAATCATCTAGAGGAATGGTGAAGGCATTATCATAAAGGTTAAAGGAGACTCTAAATTCTCAAGGATAAAATTTGAAAAGTTTCAGTAAGATGATAATGTTGTGCGCACTTATCTGCGATGAAGGGTGCGAGCTTAGGATTATGAATGTATTGCTAAAACACTACCTTAATGCCTGAACCCAACATGAAGTCATCACTTGGCCAGAGGCACGGTTTGGTGTGGGTTTCTCGCATCGAGCTTTCACTTGGCCCAACATAAGACCGTCGTATCGGAGTCTCACTCGATGATGCCTCCGAGGACTTCCTCCTCGAAGAACTCCTCTTGAACCAGATCATTTTTCCTACGTACAAATTTCTGAAAATTTTGGGTCACAACATAAAGTTAACAAAAATTCACAAGAATGATAGAAACAACTCATAAGGATGCCTAGAGCCTAAAACAAGCATTCAAACTACTTGGAACTTCAAGAATTCAACATGCAAGCTCATAAACAGCAACATCTAGAGTAGCTAATTACTTCTAAGATAAACCACTAAAGCAAAAACTAATTGGAGGAGTGGGGAGTTACATACCAAGGCGCAATCCCCCAAAACATTTTCAAAAATGGAGTTTCGAGCAAAGAGATAGAAATCCACAGGTTTGTGAGCAAGAACAGGGGTGAGAGAGGTACATGATTTTTTTGCTGGAGGTAAAAGATGAGGTGCATTGAAGGGATAAGTGAGGGGACCACTAAGGGGCCCACTACCCACCAGGGTGCCCCTGGTGTGGGTGGTGCGCCCTAGTGCATAGTGGACACATGAGACACCCCCGTGTGATGTTTTTAGTGCGAGATATTCTCAAATATTCAGAAATAATTCTGTGAAAATTTCAAGTCATTTGGAGAACTTTTATTTTGGGCACTTTTTTATTGCACGGAAATTCAGAAAACTGGATAAACTTGGTATTTATTGTATTTAACTAAAAATAACAGGAAAACTAAAGCGGGTACACAAAGTTAAGCCTACTGACTTCATCGACCTCATGCCTCTCTAAAATGATTCGTTAACAAGGTTGATTAAGTCTTACTAACAACCATTTCCAACAAGCATGATCCCGAAGAATTTTCATAAAATACTAAGTTACCTCAACGGGGATGTGCATATCCCCAACAATAAGTATCGCATATTTATTTTTGTCAGCACATAGAGGTGGTTGAAAACTTCCATTGGTGCTAGTTGGAGATTTTTCAGTAACATTAACACCATTCATTTGGAATTGTTTCCTCGGAAAATGCATCATATGTTCTTTACCATTGACATGAAAAGTGACTTTGTTTTTATTGAAATCAATAACAATACTTGCAGTATTTAAGAAAGGTCTACCAAGGATAATTGACATGTTGTCGTCCTCGGGCTTATCAAGTATAACAAAGTTTGTCAAAGTAGTAATATTTGCCACAACAATGCGCATACTCACAAATACCGATAGGTATGTGAGTCGTTTTGTCAGCCATTTGCAATGAAATTTCAGTAGGTGTGAGTTTATTCAAGTCAAATATTTTGTATGAAGAGAAAGGCATAAAACTAACACCAGCTCCTAAATCACATAAAGCAGTTTTCACATAGTTACTTTTGATGGAACATGGTATACTTGGTATTCCAGGATCTCCTAGTTTTTGAGGTACGCCATCCTCAAAAGAGGAACTGGCAAGAATGGTGGAGATTTCAGCTTCAGGTATTTTTCTTCTATTAGTGATGATGTCTTTCATATACTTAGCATAAGGGGCCATCTTTAAAACATCAGTTAAACGAGTATGCAAAAAGAGTGGCCTACGCATTTCAACAAAGCATTCAAATTCTTCATCAACTTTTTTGTTAGTTGGTTTGGGTGGATAAGTCATGAGTTTTTGAACCCATCGCTCTCTTTCTTCGCTATGGTTTCTAGCAACAAAATCTATTTTATCATCGCATTTATTCTTAGGTTATGGGCTATCAAGATCAACAACAGGTTCTGTCTCAACATCATTAGCATGTTCTTTATCATTGTCAGGTTGAGCTTCTACATGAGCATGATCATTATCATTTTCATTATCAGTAGGTGAATGCTGACTACTAGATTGAGTTTCAGCATTAGAGATAGAGTTATAATTAGTATTAGCAGAAGGTTTTTCTACTTCAGGTTCACTAGTAGTATGCAAGGTCCTATCATTTTTATGTTTATTTTTCTTCCTAGAAGGACTAGGTGCATCAATACTAATTCTTTGAATCTTGTTCAGTTCTTTTAGGATGACCTTCTGGATATAGTGGATCTTGAGTCATTGTTCCTCGTCTAGTCATTACTCTAACAGCATGATCATTCAAATTATTATTCATTTCATGAAGTAACTCACTTTGAGATTTAGCAACTTCTTCTAGTTGGATTTCAACCATAGAAGCATGTTTTCCTACACCTCTTACATCATTGGTGATTCTAAATAACAAGTCACTTAAGCGAGCAACTATATCAGAGTTTTGTTTCAATTGTTTCATAACATAGGATGTTTATTGTAAGGGATGTCACCTTCATCAAACTTTAAAAGAGAATTTACCTCCACCACCTGTGGTGGTGTTTGGAGACCAGGTATGTCTTCGATAGGTGGTAAATTCTTAACATCTTCAACCTCAATGCCCTTTTTCTTCATACATTTCTTTGCCTCTTGCATATTCTGAGGACTAAGGAATAAGATACCCCTCTTATTTGGAGTGGGTTTAGGCGGCGGTTCAAGAAGAGTCCATTCATCATAATTCTTCAATATATTAGTCAATAATTCCTCAGCTTGTTGGAGAGTTTGTTCCCTGAAAACACAACCAGCACACCTGTCCAAGTGGTCCCTAGAAGCATCGTTTAGTTCATTATAAAATATATCAAGTATTTCATTTTTCTTAAGAGGATGCTCAGGCAAAGCATTAAGTAATTGGAGAAGCCCCCCCAAGCTTGTGGTAGACTCTCTTCTTCAAGTACACAAATTTAAATATTTCCTGTAAGGCAGCTTTATTCTTATGAGCAGGAAATTATTTTCCACAGAAGTAATAAATAATATCATACGGACTATGCACACAACCAGGAGCAAGATTATTGTACCAAATCTTAGCAGCAACCTTTAATGAGAACGGAAATAATTTTAGAATATAGTAGAAGCGAATTGTCTCACCATGAGTAAATAGGGTGGCTATATCATTTAACTTAGTGAGGCGTGCCACAATCGTTTCATTTTAATATCCATGAAAAGGATCAGATTCAACCAAAGTAATTATCTGTGGGTCGACAGAGAATTCATAATCCTTAACGGTAACATAGATAGGTGAAGTAGCAAACATAGGATCATATTTAATTCTAGCATTCAAGGATTTTTCTTTCAACTTGCATAGTAGTTTCTTAAGATCTTCTCTATCCTCACAAGCAAGAAAGTTTCTCGCTATTTCTTCATCCATAACATAACCTTCAAGTACTTCAAGCATTTCAATTCTAGGATAGTCATTCCTAAAAGGTGTTTCCATATTTTCAGTTTCAAAGATTTTATTTTCATCATGCTTAATTTCCTGAGCTCTAGCAAGTTGTTCATCAAGAAATTCATCTAGTGGCACAATATCATCAAGCAAGGTACTAGCATCTTCATTAGCATAATTCATAGCATTGGTAGCATCATCAATAACTTGCGACATATCAGGATTAGGTCCGGTTCTTTTGGTAGCTTTTTTGGGCTTCTAGAATGAGCTGCCCCCTACCCAGCTTATTCTAGAAGCTCAACTAAAAATATTTTTTAGATGCCTACTAGTACTGTCTTAATTAGTAGGCTTCTAAATAAATAAATTTAATTGGGCTTCTATAATAAGCTAGGTAGGGGCAGCTTATTTCAGCTTATTCTAAAAGCTAGCAAAAGAACTGAGCCTTAATAGCATGTGGTGTGGTGTTGCAAGTCTACTCAAAACAGAAGGTAAATCAAGTCAGAGCTACATGGTAATTCCTTACCTCCCCTCGTCTTAGAGGGAATGATCTTTGTTCTTGTATGTTTCAGATCCTTCGTAGTGATAAATAAATAGATATCCTAAGAGACTCAACGAATATAGCTATGCTCCTCGACAATGGCGCGAGAAAAGGTTTTTCCTAACCCACAAGTATATGGGATCACAATAGTTTTCGTGGGTAGAGTATTCAACCCAAATTTATAGATTTGACACAAGGGGAGCCAAAGAATATTTGCAGGTATTAACAGATGAGTTGTCAATTCAGCCACACTTGGAGATTTAGTATCTGCGGTAAAGTGATCAGTAGCACAGTAATATGACAGATTTGATAGCAGTGGTAAGAGTAGCAACAATAAGGATAACAGTTATAGCAGTTTTGTAGTAGTTGTAACAGGAGTAGCAATAGTAGTAACTTAGCAACAACAATATGTGGAAAACTCATAGGCACTGGATCGGTGATATTGCTGGAGGATATTCATCATGTATCAGTCATAACATAGGGCGACACAGAACTAGCTCCCATTCATCGATATACTGTAGGAATGTATTCCGTAAATAGCCATACGTGCGTATGGAAAAGAACTTGCGTGGCATCTTTTGTCCTACCCTCCCATGGCAGGGGGTTCCATAAGGAAACTAAGGGATATTAAGGCCTCCTTTTAATAGAGAACCGGGACAAAGCATTAACACATAGTGAATACATGAACTCCTTATAGTACGGTAATAACCGGAAAGAATCCCAATTATTTTTACTTTGGATATGCAGATCGTAACACTTAGTAGGTGCATATCACTTGCAAGATCGGATAAAGAACATAGATATAAAGGTGAAAACATAAACGGTTCAGATCTGAAATCATGGCACTTGGGCCCTAGTGACAAGCATTAAGCATGGCAAAGTCATAGCAACATCTGTCTCCGAACTTAGTGGATACTAGGGATCAAGCCCTAACAAAACTAACTCGATTACATCATGAATATCATCCAACTCCTCACGAACCAGCAAGCCTATGAAGGAATTATTCACTACTGGTGGGGAGCATTATGGAATTGGCGATGAAGGAGGGTTGGTGATGACGAAGATCGAAGATTCCCCTCTCCAGAGCCCCAAATAGACTCTGAATTTCGCCTCCCGATGAAGAACAGGAGGTGGCGGTGGCTCTGTATTGTGAAACATGATGAAACTTCCTCTCTTATTTTTTCTCCAAAAATAGAATTTTATAGTGCTGGAGTTAGGGTGAGGCGAGCCCCATGGGCCCCATTACCAACCAAGCCGCGCTAGGAGGGGGTGGCGCTCCCTCGTTCCTAGTGGGCACCTCGAGCCTCCCCTCGTGTGGGTCTTGGGTTCCTGTATTTTTCTTTTATTCTATACAAAATCTCTAGAAAGTTTCGTCCAATTCCGAGAACTTCTATTTTTGCATAAAAACAACACCGTGGTTGTTCTGCTGAAAACAACGTCAGTCCGGGTTAGTTTCGTTAAAATCATGAAAATTAGAGTAAAAAAGAAGAGCACAAGCGTTAGGAAAAGTAGATACGATGGAGACATATCACTTGGCAAAGCATCTTAATGTTGCTATACGCCCTATTTATTACTTGTTACCTCAGGATTATCTCGACCAGCAATCTATGTTAGAACATCAATTCACTATGCAAATTGAGCTACCGCAGGGCATCCACTATAACTTAGTATACATAGAGAACACTCGCGATATTATTGTGTTGCATGCACCCTCTTTGTTTGACTGTCATGCCAGAACGGATACACCATCATGCAAGAAGACATAATTGCATACTGTGACGTGTTGGCTATTGTGGAGGCCGAGGTGGGATGCTCAGGTGCCTCCGCAGAAACACTTTCCTGGATCTGACAACTATAACCAGTACTGATTACCAAGCTAGGCAAAATCCTAAGCTTGGGAGACTACGTATTTCTCATTGACATTTCATTCGTGTTCACACACTTCATACAAATTGTCGTTGTTCATCCTCTTTCATTGTATATCCTTGTTAGCTTTATTTTCCCGCATTCCTCTTGTGTGTGTGAAAAACTTTGAAAACCCAAAAATATTTCTCGTTTCTATTCAATTTTCTTTTTCTGTTTAATTAGATGTAGCATTAGAAAGAAAACCCAAAAATATTTCCTCTTGCATATTGGGAGCTTTCCTGTGTAAATAGTTTTCTCGTTCTTGTTTCCCCTTAGTTTAAGAAAAACAAAAACTCCAAAAATATTTCAGTGTGTTTCTCTGAATTTCTTTTTTTGGTTGAGTTGTGAAAGGAGAAGACCACGATGAGAACATTTAGTGTCTCGTCTATGCTTTATTGTCAATATAATAATGATCCAATTTTACCGTGTCTTCTCCTTTGTATGAAACTGCCCTGCAGATTCCAACTTAATCCATGGTATTCTTGCACTATTATTATCACAACATTCGGTCGTGCAAATGGAAGGCAATAATGACGATATTTGACAAAGTGATCATGTCAAAGGAAGCTGGTATGAACTCTTCTTGTTTTTAGTCTTTGTAAATATGTTTAGCCAGTTCGATCCTGATTCAGTATATCATGAGTAGTCATATTTATGCTCACAATTAAAGATTGTAGTTTCTCATGCCATGCTTAAATAGCTAGGCATAGATAATAATTTATCTTGTGTGTCAACATGCATTAAAATGGTTATGATGTGATATGATAGTATAGTATTTCCCTCTAAGTAGTTCGAGTGGTTTGATATGGCCCATGTGCAAACATGCAGTTGATTCAAAGCCAAGCAGCCTTCATGATATTTAAATTCAGAGTGTTTATGTCATACTCATGCAATGTCCAAAGTTGATTATTTTCAATGCATGATTATGACGATTTTCTCTATCTAGGTGGCCGCCTCCCAATATTTTGCTAGCCTTCACCTATACTAAGTGGGAATGCTTCTTGTGCATCCAATCCCTTAAAAGTAAGTTATTCCACATGAGTCCACCATACCTACTGATACTTGTGACATGAGTTGGATTTTCTGTGAAGAGGAACGAGTTATCGCAGCACAATGTGGGTAAGTATTTCCCTCAGTTATGAAGCCAAGGTTTACCGAACCAATAGGAATATCAATCACAGCCGTCTTCAGCGGCTGCACACAACGCGGGCAAAAGGGTTTAAATCCCCTTGAACTTGTTATTTGCATTTGAGTGAGGTGGGGAAATAATTTTAGATAATTGTAAATTGCATAATAAAATAAAAAAACAAGTAAATGACGGTTAGGTATTGAAGGTTTTGTAAATATATTGTGAATAGACCTAGGGGCCATAGTTTTCTGTGAAGAGGAACGAGTTATCGTAGCACAATGTGCATAAGTATTTCCCTAAATTAATAAAACAAGGTTTACTGAATCAATAGGAATATCAACCACAACCGTCTTCAACGGCTACACGCAAAAGAACAAATAACTTTCACCCAACGCGAGAAAGAAGGTTGTCAATCCTCTTGAACTTGTTATTTCCAAGCGAGTGAGGTGTGTAAATAATTGTAAACTGCATAATAAAATGAAAACAAGTGAATGATAGCTAGGTATTGAACGTTTTGTAAATATATTGTGAATTGACCTGGGGATCCTAGTTTTCCCTAATGGCATCTTTCATGAAAAGTAGCATACGGTGGGTAAACAAATTACTGTTGGGCAATTGATAGAAAAACAGGTAGCTTTGCGATATTCTCATAAATAGTCATGTGTATATAGGCATCACGTCCATAAACAAATAGACCGACTCCTGCCTGCACCAATTACTATTACTCCACTCATCAACCTCTATCCAGCATGCATCTAGAGTATTAAGTAAAATAGAGTAATGCATGGAGAAAATGACATAATGTAGAGAAAGTAAACTCAATCAATATGAATAAACCCCATCTTGTTATCCTTAGTAGCAGCAACAGAAAGACACATCTTGTCCCCTTCTGTCACTGGGATATAGAAATTCGCCAGGTTGAACCTACTACAATGCACCTCTCTCTTTTAAGAAATATCAATCTAGTTGGACAAAATATTTCAATACATCGAAGAGAATTATGAAGCTATCATAATCTTGCACATAAGAATCATATTAGTATTCAGAGAAGACACAAATATTTATCATGAATAATCGGAACATAACCCAACAATTCATTGGATCCCAGCAAACGCACCGCACAAAAGTATTACATCATATGGATTAAAGTGAAGGTCCGCTGATCATTATATCGAAGATAGAGATCAAGGTCAAGATCAAGAGAGAGGAGAGATAGAGGGAGAGAGAGAGATTGCGATCTAGGTACTAACTATGGACCCATAGGTTTGTGGTGAACTACTCACACATGATCATGAGGGCAAAAAGGTTGATGAAGAGGCCCTGTGTGATCAATGCCCCTTCTAGCATGGTGCCGGAACGGAGATCCAGATGGCCTCCCATCGGAACAGTGACTTGTGGCGGCGTAAAAGGTGTTTCCAGACTGCCCCTGGGTAGGTTATTTGAGAATTTATAGGCGGGAGAACGGAGTCAAGAGGAACTCAAGGGGCCCACAAGCCAACAAGGCACCCCGAGGCCGCACTGGGTTGGCTTGTAGGGCCCTCGCGTGGCCCAAAACCTTGTTCCAATGCTCGTTGATCTTGTTTTGGTCCAAAAAATCTCCAAAAAGTTTACGTCAATTGTACTTCGTTTGGTATGATAAACCTGAAAAGTGAAAACATGGAGAAAACGAAAACTCGCATTGGGCACTAGGTCAATAGGTTAGTGTTCAAAAATAATATGAATTGGTAAATAAATACCCAAAAAGTATTCTAGAAAGATAATATATCAGCATGGAACAATAAAAAAATTATAGATACGCCGGAGACGTATCAAGCATCCCCAAGCTTAATTCCTGCTCGTCCTCGAGTAGGTAAATGATAAAAACAGAATTTTTGATGTGACATGCTACCCATTATGTAACCTTATGCATGTACGCTCATTGACAAATGATGAATTAACAAACATTAACATAGCAATACTTATAAGTATAAGCAGCAAAATCATTAATCTTTCAAAGTCTATGATCCTCAAGGATTGTTTTACCCCATCCATCTTATTATATTAGCAAGGCATGGCTCCATCTTCACGACATTAATACTAATGTCAAGCACCATGGTGTCCAAGTTAGGCAATTGGATCGAACTTTTTCAATATGCATCAACTTTTTATTCTTCACACAATACATGAGCATGAACCATTGGACAAACAATATATGTGGAAAAGAATATGGTGGTAGGTAACAAAGAGGTAAAAAGTGGATAAGATAGCTCACATCAACTAGGTGTACCAACGGGTTATGGAGATTCCCATCAAGAGATATCTATGCAAGGTGTAGGGATTGCCATGCAAATGATGCGATAGAGGTATAAGTGTATGAAAAATTGAACTGAAGCTAAGTGGGGTGTGCATCCAACATGCTTGATCATAAAGACCTCGGGCATTTGAGGAAGCCCGTCATGGGAATATACAATCCAAGTTTATGAAAAAGTGATTCCCACTAGCATATGAATGATATAACATGAGACTCTCTATATGAAGAACAGGGTGCCACTTCGAGGCATAAGTGTGGTAAAGGATAGTAGCAAAGTCCCTTCTCTCTTTTTCACCCATCCATTTTTTTTATTTTTTTATTATGGTGGGCTCATTTGGCCTCCCTCATTTTGATTTCCTCACTGGGACAATGCCCTAATGATGATCATTACACATTTATTTAGTTACAACTCAATATGAAAACTCATAGGACGATATGACTCTGTATGAATGCCTCTGGCGGTGTACCAGGATGTGGAAAGATCTAGCATGACATGTATCAAATATATGATGAACAGTGGCTTTTCCAAAAATACTAAGTCAGCTCTATATGATCATGCGAAGCATTATGATGATACACGAACTAATCATGTGAAGTGACGATGGAATTTGCATGGCAATATATCTCAAAATGGCTATGGAAATGCCATGATAGGTAGGTATGGTGGATCTTTTGAGGAATATATAAGAAGGCTTATGTGCAAAAAAGTGTGTCATGTCACGGGGTTTGAATGCATTGGGAAAAGTTGCACCTAACCTCGAGGTGAGAACAGGCAAATATGAGGAGGCGAGATTGCGTATGTCCATGGTGTCACATTAGTCTTAAAGAACACATACACTTATTACAAATTTTTATTAGTTTTATCACAAACCAAAGTACTACTGCATGCCCGAGGGAGAGGGTTGGGAGGAATTAACCATTGCGCGACTCTGACTCGAAACAACACTAGGATTTCAACTAGGAATAGAAATGCTCACACATTATCACGATGAGATGAACAAAAGTCTAACACCCCTTAATCTCGACATCTCTGAATTAATAATAATGCACTCACACCTTTTTCTTATCACCACATCAATATCATTAACCCATAATTTCTCTATATGTGCAAACATGATGGTTTTGATTATCATTAGTTGGCTACCAATTATTTTTGATCTAGTCTTATGACCCATGAAAATTACAGTCACTATCTATTTAACTCTCAAACAAATATAAGTGAAGAATGAGAGCACAAAATTACTACAAAATCTACGTGCCACTGTGCTCAAAAAGATATAAGTGAAGTACGAGAGCAACTCCTAAGCTCAAAAGATATAAGTGAAGCACATAGAGTATTCTAAGAAAGTATGATGATGGTGTATATCTCTTTAATAGGTGTGTTCGGCAAAAATGATTGTAGAAAACTGAAATTAAAAGTAAACACAATCAAACGATGCTCTAAGCAAAACTCATATCATGTGATCAATAAAGATGTAGCTCCATGTAACATACCGATGGATTGAGACGAAAGAGGGGATGTCTTCCAGGGCATCCCTAAGATTAGATGCTTGAGGATTCCTAGAATATTACCTTGGGGTGCCTTGGGAATCCCCAAGCTTAGGCTTTTGCTTCTCCTCATTCCTTTGTCTATCGGGATAATACACAAAAAATTGGAAACTTAAATCACATAAAACTTCAAGAAAACTTTGTGAGATCCGTTAGTATAAGAAATATATCAAATACTTTCAAGTATTTTTGGAAGTTGATTCTTATTTTATTTTATCATAAGGTACTATATTATAACTTCTCCATGGCTTATACCCCCCGGTACAATCCATAACATGATCAAAAAAGCAAACTATGCAAGAAAATAACATAATCTGACTGAAACAGAACAATCTGTAGTAATGTGTAAGGAACCTATACTTATGTAACTCCAAAATTTCCGAACAATTAGGAAGACGTGAGGGATTTGTATATCAATGTTGTGTAAAAACATTCTTCTTAAAAATATATTCCAGTAAAATCATAGAAATTCTGCAGTGGACGTCAAATTTTTGTTTTTGCACCGTATCAATTCTACTCATTATACAAATCATCCAAAAGGATTTACTTGGCACAAAGACTAACTAAAACAAAAAAACACAACAATTATAGAGTCAATAATCATTTTATCACAAACAAACAGAAATTAAAATACAAAAATAAACATAACTATTGGGTTGCCTCCTAACAAGCGCTATTGTTTTACACCCCTAGCTAGGAATATTGCATAGTTTCATGTGTTGTAATCTTTGACACTCCACCCATAAGTAGCTCTCCTGATCGATTCATAAGGTGGCTAATTCTATTTCTAGGTAAGTGTTACATTCCTTTCTTTAATGGGAATTGGAACCTTATGTTTCCCTCTTTCATGTCAATGATTGCACCTATAGTTCGTAGGAAGGGTCTTCCAAGTATAATGGAACAAGTAGGATTGTAATAAATATCAAGCACAATGAAATCTACATGCATGTAATTTTTATTTGCAATTATCAGCACATCATTTATTCCACTTAAGGGCTTCTTAATGGTTGAATCCGCAAGATGCAAGTTTAGGGAACACTCTTCAATATTAGTGAGACCAAGCACATCACATAAAGATTTAGGTATAGTTGAAACACTAGCACCAAGGTCACACAAAGCATTGAATTCGTATTTATTTATCTTAATTTTGCTAGTAGGTTTGCACTCATCATGCAACTTTTTGGGAATATAAACTTCAAGTTCAAGTTTCTCATAATAAGATTTGACCATAGCTTCAACTATATGTTGAGTAAAACTTATGTTTGTTCATAAGCATTGGGTGAGATAATGATGGATTGCAGCAAGGAAATACAATATACTAAAGATCATTTATCATATTTAAAGTCCTTGTAATCCAATATAATGGGCACATCACTAGTTAAACTTTCGACTTCTCTGAACCCACTTTTTTCAGTTCTAGCATGAAAATCATCACCCTCCAAGCAAATGGAATGCTCCTTAACTAGAGTGGACTCATATCGAGTCCATTTATCATTAACATTTAGAGAAGTAAACAAATATTCAATAATAGAAGTACCAATCATTTTAAGATCGTCATCATGATTCCGTTAAAAACCGGCTGGAAGAGGATTTTCTAGGAATTCCCGCTTAGCTCTCAACTTAGCGGTCCTCTACTTACTTTAATTAATAGAAAATTGGATATATTTAATAGTCTCACTAAAATCACTCTTAGGAGGCAGAGCTTTCTAAAAAGTTTCTACATCAAGAGCAATTTTATCCATGTTTCTAGCAAAGGTATCAACAACATGCAATATTTGTTCTACCATAGTATTGCAAACTTTTTGAGAATTAATGAATTATTTAATTGTGTTATGAAGATCACAGGGTATCCTATTATAATTTGTAGAATAATTTCCAAAAGAATTACCGTAAAAATTGCCATAACCACTAGGAACATTACTGGGATTGGCCGTAACACTGAAATTACGCCTATAGGCATTGTTGTTAAAATTATTTCACAAGACAAAGTTCACATCAAGAGCATCATAATTTTGCTGAATCAAAATAGATAAGGGCATATCATTGGGATCAACATGAGTATTTTTATTAGCAACAAATTCGTCACATCATTCACTTTTTCACTCAAAGTAGCGATTTCCTCAATGGAATCTACCTTCTTACCGGTTGGAGCTCTCTTGGTTTGCAATTGAGAATAATTAGTCATGGTGTTGTACAGAAGTTTTGTGGCCTCTCCCAAGGTCACTTTCATAAAGGTACCACCTGCAATAGAACCTAGAAGATTTCTAGACACGAAGTTTAGTCCAACATAGAAGTTTTTGGATAATCATCCACAAGTTTAAACATGAGTGGGGCAATTCCTTATCATCAATTTCATTCTATCCCATGCTTGTGCAATGTGTTCTTGTTCATGCTGTTTAAAATTCACTATTTGATTTCTAAGGGAGATGATCTTAGCAGGAGGAAAATACTTGGCAATAAAGGCATCTTTACACTTATCCCATGTTCCAATACTATTAGGTGGTAAAGATGAAAACGAGGCTTTAGCTTTATCTATTAGTGAAATAGGAAATAATTTTAATTTCACAATATCATTATCCAGGTTCTTTTTATTTTTCATATCACAAATTTCAACAAAGGTATTAAGATGTGAAGCGGGATCCTCATTAGGATTTCCCGGAAATTGATCTTTCATGACAAGATTTACCAATGCAGCATTAATATCAAAAGCCTTCGCACTAGCGGTGGGTGGTATAGGAGTACTAATAAATTCATTATTGTTAGTATTTGAGAAGTCACACAACTTAGTAGTATGTTGAGACATGGTGACCGAGGAAGCGAAGTAACAAGTAGGACAAGCAAACTAGAGAGCGGAGATGCAAACTAGTGACAAGCTAAGCAAGCAAAGGTAAATATTTTTGTATTTTTATTTATTATGAGACAAACCAAATATACCAGCATATAAAAAGGAGAACAAGTGAACGAAATTTTATGTGGAGTTACTTGGTAGTTGGTGATTATAGTCCCCGTCAACGGCACCAGAAATCCTTCCTCATACTTATGATATGTGTTGGGTTTTCCATGAAGAGGAACGGGTTATCGCAGCACAATGTGGGTAAGTATTTCCCTCAGTTATGAAACCAAGGTTTATCGAAACAATAGGAATATCAACCACAACCATCTTAAGCAGTTCCACACAAAAGAACAAACAACTTTCACCCAACGCGGGCTAGAGAGTTGTCAATCCACTTCAACTAGTTATTTGCAAGAGAGCGAGATGTGTAGATAACTGTAAATTGCAAAATAAAATAAAAACAAGTAAATGACAGCTATGTATTGAAGGTTTTGTATGTATACTGTGAATATACTCGGGGGCCATAGTTTTCCCTAATGGCATCTCTCATGAAAAATAGCATATGGTGGGTAAACAAATTACTGTTGGGCAATTGATAGAAAAGCGGATAGTTATGCGATATTCACGACAATGATCGTGTGTATATAGGTATCACATTCATAAACAAATAGGGTGACTCCTACCTGCACCTATTACTATTACTCCACTCATCGACAGTTATCGAACATGCATCTAGAGTATTAAGTAAAACAAAGTAATGCACGGAGAACGATGACATGTAGACAAAGTAAAGTCAAGTAATATGAATAAAATACATCGTTTTATCCTTAGTAGAAGCAACAAAAAGACGCATCTTGTCCCCTTATGTCACTAGGATGTAGATATTCGCCACGTTGAACATACTACAACGCACCTCTCTCACCGAAGAAATATCAATCTAGTTGGCCAAATTATTTCAATAGATGAGAGAGAATTACGAAGCTAGCATAATAATGCACATAAGAATGATATTAGTATTCAGAGAAGACTCAAATATTT
Source organism: Hordeum vulgare subsp. vulgare (assembly GCF_904849725.1). Taxonomy (NCBI): domain Eukaryota; kingdom Viridiplantae; phylum Streptophyta; class Magnoliopsida; order Poales; family Poaceae; genus Hordeum; species Hordeum vulgare. The sequence goes on along the minus strand of NC_058520.1, from coordinate 290,636,039 downwards.
ATCATGAATAATCTGAACATACACCCACAATTCATCGAATCACAACAAACGCATCGCACAAAAGGATTACATCATATGGATCAAAGCGAAGATGTGATGATCATTGTATTGAAGATCAAGAGAGAGAGAGAGAGAGATTTCCATCTAGGTACTAGCTATGGACTCGTAGGTCTATGGTGAACTACTCACACATCATCATGAAGGTACAAGGTTGATGAAGAGGCCCTCCATGGTCAATTCCCCCTCCAATAGGGTGCCGAAACGGAGCTCCAAATGGCCTCCCGTCGGAACAAAGACTTGTGATGGCGTAAAAATGTTTCGGGACTACCCCTGGGGTTTTTACTTTATTTGAGAATTTATAAGCCAGAGAACAGAGTCAGGAGGGCCTCGAGGGGCCCACGAGCCAACAGGGCGCCCCCCAGGCCGCGCCGAGTTGGCTTGTGGGGCCCTTGTGTGGCCCCAACCTTCTTCCATGCTCGTTGGTCTTCTTTTAGTTGAGAAAAAATCTCCAAAATTTTTTCAGGTCAATTGGACTTTTTGGTATGGTAAATCTGAAAAGTAAAAAACATGGAGTAAACATCAACTAACACTAGGCACTAGGTCAATAGGTTAGTGCTAAAAATAATAGAAATTTGTAAATAAATAGCAAAAAATTATTCTAGAATGATAATATATCAACATGGAACAATAAAAAATTTGAGATACGTCGAAGACGTATCACCTACTTATATGCAGTATTACCATGTCGTTCGATGTAAATTTGCACGTGCTACCTCTAAATATTAAAATATTAGCAGATTTGTGCACACGTCATACTCATAAATCGATGAGATGGTCAGTATCCTCCATGCTAAGTGAGTTATTCTCAAGACGGTCGTTTATTCGTTGTTATTGCACGAGAGAGGCTGGTAAAAAAGATGCCTAGTCCTGCATAATCAAAATCAATTAAACAAAACTCCTTGGAAGAGTTGTATGTTGGCAGGCACCCGTGGATTCGGTTAGCCATGGTTTGTGTATGCATGGTGGAAAGGACTAAAGTTTACATGTCTATTTGGGAGCCGCCAATAATGAGTTTAGCATGAAAGATATTTAAAACCTTTATCGTATCGTTGACATGAAAAGTGCACCAACCAAAATGACAATTTCAACTCTATTTTCAAAATTTTAGCTATAGCACCTCTACAAATCAATGATTCCCTCAGCGAAGGGCCTATCTATTTATTTTCATACTGAGTTATCACCCTGTTACCTACAACGCTAGACTTGAGAGCACTATTGTCATTTTTGTGCATTGAGTCTAGTCAATGTTGGATATGAGGATGACTAGGATCTTTGCTATTATGAATTGTAATGTTTAGTCACTGCTTGAATCTCAGAGCTGCTCTACATTTATGATTTGTGGTCTCAGAGAGGGCTAGCGAAATACCATTTCACTACACTGTATCATGATTATTTTGAAAAACTATTCGCATGTGAGATATCCTATTATTGCTTGCTAGTTAGTTATGTATTGTCAAGAGTAGATGAGATATTTAGTTGTTATCATGGATGTGGTTATTTAATATATAAGGTGAAGAATTGAACACTCGCTAAGCATGTGTATAATGATGAGAACAAATGATTTTGTAAAAGTTTTCTTTATCACTTTCAGATTATCAACTGAATTGCTTGAGCACAAGCAATGAGTTAATCTTGCGGGAGTTGATACGTATCCAACGCATCTACTTTTCCAAACACTTTTGCTTTAGTTTTGACCTCTAAATTACATGATTTGAATGAAACTAACATGGACTGACGTAGTTTTCAGCAGAACTACCTTAGTGCTATATTTGTACAAAAATAAAAATTCTCGAAATTGGACGAAACTTTTTGTGAATTATTTCTGGGATTTATAAGGAATTATGGAGCAAAGATCTGTCGGAGGGAGGTTGCCACGGGGCCACAAGCCAACAGGGCACCTTGCAAGCCGCGCCCTAATGGCTTGTGGGGCCCACGTGATTCCTCCAATCCTAATTACAGTTCTATAAAATCACATATTCGGAGAAAAAATCAGAGAGAAGTTTTCATCATGTTTTACGAGATGGAGTCACCGCCACCTCCTGTTTTTCCTCCGGAGGGCTAACCTAGAGTCCGTTTGTGGCTCTAGAGCGGGGGATTCATCGTCATCATCATCACCAACCCTCTCCATCAACATCGCCATGTTTCTCACCACCGGAAGTGAGTAATTTCTTTGTAGGCTTGCTGAATGGTGGTGGGATTGGATGAGATTGATCATGTAATCCAGTTAAGTTTGATAGGGCTTGATCCCTAGTATCCTCTTTGTTTTGAGATTGTTGTTGCTATGACTTTGCTATGCTTCATGCTTGTCACTAGGGCCCGAGTGCCATGATCTGAGATCTAAACATATTTTGTTTTCATGAATATAAGATTGATTTGGATCATATCTTGCAAGTTGTATGCACCTATTATGTATCTTGATCAACATACCCCAAGGTGACAATAATGGGGATTCTTTCCGGTGATTGCCGTAGTTTGAGGAGTTCATGTATTCACCATGTGTTAGTGCTTTGTTCCGGTTCTCTATCAAAAGGAGACCTTAATATCCCTTAGTTTCCAATAGGACCCCACTAACATGGGAGGGGAAGACAAAAGATTTCATGCAAGTTCTTATCGCAAGCACGTATGACTATATACGAAATACATGCCTACATTATATTAATGAAATGGAGCAAGTTTTGTGTCGCCCGAGTGTGTAACTGTTACATGATCAATGTCATCTACATCATTATCCATCACTGATCCATGTGCCTATGATTTACATATACTGAATCCTGCTAAGTTATTACTGTTGCTGCTACTGTCAGACTTGCTACTCAATTGTTACTGCTACTACTGTTACCAAAATTGTTGCTGCGAGTCTTACTTTTACTACTATCATTTGCTCTGCTACTAACTCCTTGATGCAAAGAGTATCCCAGGTGTAGTTGAATTGAGAACTCATCTGTCAAGGCCAATAAATATTGTTTGGATCACCTTGTGTCGAATCAATAAATTAGGGTGAAATACTACCCATGAAGACTACCGCGATCCCCCTATACTTGTGGGCTATCAAGACCTTTTTCTGGAGACATTGCCGTGGAGCACAACTTCAATTATTTTGTTGACTTGAGGATATCCAATTCCCACTATGGAGAATATGAGTGGAGCACAACTTCAATTGAGTGTAATATGGACAGTCGACAAACCTTAAATCTAATCCCATTTCCGATTGAGGATATACAATTGCCACTATGGAGAAAATTGCAGCATGTCCCACATACTATAATTGGTGATCATGCCAAGTTTCACCTCCATCCAAGGTGATTTGATTCACAAAATAATTCAGAAACCCTCTTTGTCCAGAATCAAGTAGGAGCAAGTCTGCATTGCAAAGTTTGTCAATTGGGTCTCAAACTTTGCAGGAGTGCTCAACACCTCAAATGAGGAGATCATGCCAAGATTTGGATTTGTGGGAATTGATTTACTCACATCTTCTCACAAGAATGCAGATCTGTCCTTTGGGGATATTTTCAAGTTAACATTGTCAAACTTTTCCAATGGAGCTCAAATTTGGTAGAGCCTCCTAATTATACCAGAAATCAAATCTTGTTAACTTTCAATGCATTTGGAGGAGGTTAACTTCCCCAAACATGCATCAAACACCTTATGCCAGATTTGTGAAACATCATCAAACAACCACCACACTGACTCCCTTCCCTCCAAACTCTTGTCACAGAGGGCCTGTGTCCCTCCTCAACTGCAGACGAGAGACCGAGCATTGGTTCAATGAAAGGGAGCCAAAATCTCCATTTTAGCTCCTGAACCAAGGCTGGCAGAACCACTTTAACTCTCTTCCCTTGGCCAACTTACTTCTTCTCAGTTCCTAGCACCCAAGGGGCATCTAACCCATCTCCCAGACACGATAGACGCGGCCAAAATGCGCCAGAGCACGCCAGCATGCCGTTGCATGCCAAAACTGCGCTCTAGACTTGCTACAGGGCACACCCGAGTCCCAAGGGACAAGCTCCGGCCGGTTCTCGCCTCCACCTGTTGCCCCTCTTCTACAACACCGACGACCGCATCTAGGGCATCGTTAGGCCCCTCTTTTCCCCCTCTACTCTGCCCCTGGTGACGCATGCCCGCGCGCGGCCGAAGCGGCCAGAAGGACCTCGCCACCTTGGCGCGCCAAGCAGCTGCTCCCTCTCCTCCTAAAGATGTCGCGCGGTACTAAACCACGTCCGTAAACCACGGTTTCGCGCTCGAGCTCTCTCTCCCTCTCCTGTCACCGCAAGAAAACCACCGGCGTATCACCACTAGGTGGCTTGTCGCCTACCTATAAATAGGCCACCCCCAACTCTCCAACACCTGAAGCCTCTCCCTCTTACCACCAATCGAGCACCTAGTGCCTCATTTGAACTAAGTGAGCCCCGGTACTCGAGATCGACCGAGGCACCACCGCATCGGGGTTCCGTCGATCTCCGGTAACAGGCATGCTCCCGAGCTCATTTTTCCTTCCCTGTGACCACAGAGACCTCCCGAGCCTTCTCCGCCACTCCCTTGTCCTTCTCCTTGCTCGTAGCACCAATTCTGACACCTTCCTGAAGGGTCTCCGCCGCGGCTCCGTCGTTGCCGGCAACTCAGGACACCTACGTCGTCCCTTCGACCGTCATCGGGTAGGCCGAGAAGCCATGAGTCCGTTCCCGTACTCACGTGACCTCGAGAGCCCCGGAGCTGCTGCCGGTGAGCTCTCCCTCCTCTCTATCTAGAGGTAGAAGATGACCCCGATAGGGGGACCCCACTTGTGGGTAGCTGTCTCGTCTCTCTCTCTCCCATAGTCGCTGGCCGTAGGGCCCCGCGCGTCAGGTTTAAACGTGACGGCGCGTGCTCGTGGGCTGGCTCGCGGGCCAGTTGGCCAGCTAGGCCAGCCGAGCCACTTGCCGAGCCACTCCAGAGAGGTGGACTTTCTCTTTTGATTTTTAATCTTGGTTTTAAAATAAATCCACATGATTAAATATTTATCCAAACTTAAATATTTTTCCACCATAATTCTTGTAAAATTGTGTAGTATTTAACAGCGATGTTTATAAAACATTTATGAAAACTTTTATGCATAGGTTTATTTTAGCACTTAGTTTAAGTGTTTTTAACTCATTTAAAAATACTTTTTCACTCCAAAACCAGAAACAAATATTTTTATAACTGATAATAGGATTTAACATAATAGGGCAACATTTTTGATGTGAGTTCGTATTCTGTTTGTGGTGGTGACCCTTATTATTATTACTATTACAACGATAGATCACACGCTTGACGAAGGACTTGGACCCGAAGACCCCGGATACCTAGCTGATCAAGGCAAGTAGCCCTTTGACCATGTGTGAGAAAATGTTTTATGCATGACATGTTGATTACTTTATTCTGATGCTTATAGTGATGATTAATCGGTACACCCTGGTATGGTGTTACCGATGGCTCCACTGGAGCACTTGCATTTGAGCATGACCTTACCATCTATGAAGGTCACGCTGATAAAAGTTGACAAGTAGATAGTAGTACTATGCATAGGATGAGCATATGCATGGTGATGGTAACACTAAGGTGATTACAAAAGTTTTCGAAAACCCGGTCGGGTGCCACTAATGCCCGAGGGTGATGGTGTTAAGCTGGATGACCACTTGAGAAAGAAGTGGTGTACCGGAAAGGTTTTGTGTGAGTGGTTTCAGAAATGGATTAGATTTAAGGTTTGTTGACTGTCCATATTACACTTTCCGCAAAGGCCGCATTATTCTTCATATTACACTCAATTGTAGAACCCGCATCATGGGCTGTTTGCGAGTACAATCAATGTACTCATTGTCTTACCATTGGTTATTTTATTGACCACACATGGACGAACCAGAATATGGAGAAGAATTTGTCGTCGGAGACGGACACGCGAACTAGACCGCTTCCCAATCACAATGCGTGTTGGTTAGGCTGATGGCATGGGTTCACGTTTACTACCAAGATTTCTGCTAGTAGTTGAATTGGTGTGATTTGCCTTCATGGCCCTATTTATGTAAGACTCAACCATAATGGTCCTTATTTGTATCACACATTAGTCATGGATGTAAGACATCATTTATTCAGTGATCTCGACTCGTAAGTCGGGGTCCCCACAGAGCTGGTATCAGGGCCAGCGTGACTATAGGAAGCCTTAGGTAGCATGGATGTTAGCCAGGACGAATATCACATGCAGTCCTTACACTTGGGGTTTTATACACCCTTGTAGCATTTCTATACCATTCACAACTTTGTGACCTCTCTCCTAGAACCTTGTAGATGGCCGTCGTACCTGAGACACTCCTGGAAAGTAGCTTTCCACTACTAGAAAATAGCCTGGAGAAGTGTCAAGTACGCCGAACACCCGTTTACCTCTACCATGAGCACTGGGTCAATGCCAGCACAAATGAATATCACGTGGACGTGATTGTGATGGCAAATGACTCTCCAACGAGTTGGTTCTTTGAATGGCCACGGATGGAGACTCTGGTATTGGCAGTTTAGACGGCAACAGGAGAGGCACTCGTTCACATTCAAGACTTCCTTCCAGAGATGGCTGATGAGCCGGCTACCCGCCACCTGCCCTTTGTTAAGGATGAGGCTGATAGGAGTTGGACGCTAAACCCATCCCCGAAAGGATGGACACCACTCAGTTTTCAGACCTACTTCAGCCTCTGCGCCCACAACCTAGTTCACAACCTGCTCAATGAATCAGTAATGCATCGCCAAGAACTCCATCACGTCCAAGAACTACTCTGCCAAGAAAAGATGAAGGAAACCAAGATCAAGAAGGAAGGAGCACTCGAGGGACAACCTGCTATCACATACAGAAGAGGAATACCACCACACAAGGTCATACCCATTCGAAGTCGCCGCATGACCGCCGAGGAGTTTACATAGCTCTTCGCCGCTTCTCCGATGAAGCATCGTTATGAAAGACTTGTTCTTTCCCCCACCCCCTCTATGTGAGATGATGGCTGCATGGATGATGACGAGGAGGAAGAACCCGTGGAGCGTGAGTATGAGATCGAGCAACCCGCCACTTAGGATGGACGTCTTAAGGCAACTAGGTGTCCCCATGCGAAGTCGAGTTTGTGTAATGGTTCATATGAAACCATGTATGCTTGTAGTGTACGCCTTCTGTTTGTTTCTCGATGCAAGCCATGCTTTTTCCCTAGGCAACATGTAAGCGGCTACATCGCTTATCTTAATTAATGTATTTGCATAGGGTTCCTCGACCCTTCTTATTAGAAACACTTGCACTATACCAAACCCCCTTATGTAGGCACATTCCCCCCCTATGTTTTCCTCTTGACCATTTTGGGATATTGACCTAACTTCTCCGAACAAGATGGTGATTGCTACTCGCACCAGTACCTTCGACCAACCCAGCACCGGCGAGTCTAGCCAGCAGCCAGGAGCTGGTGGGTCCGCACAAGCTGGAATTCACAATGAGCAGTCACAAGGCGACATTACCTCGCCACTGCCTCCTCTGGAGAATCTGACAATGGCTCATTTCCTCCTGGCTCTCCGAGAGGAACGTCGGGCCAACAACGCTGCTATCCAACATATAGCTTAGGCCTTAGTAAACAACCCGCCACAGAGCGGAAATGGCAATGGCGCTCCACTCTATCGGAGTTCATGAGGACTATGCCTCCAATATTCACTGAGCCAACTGAGCCCCTGGATGCCGATGACTGGATACACACTATTGAAGACCTGCTCACGCTGGTTAAGTGCACTGACGATCGAGAAAAGGTTCTCTATGCCTTTCACTGTCTCGGAGGCACTGCGAGGGCATGGTGGGACAAGTTCCAAATCATGCAAGGCATGCATGTTATCACTTGGGATGCCTTCAAGGATGGGTTCTCCACTTCTCACATTCCCCCGGGAATGATGACTATCAAGAAGCGGGAGTTCCGTGCAATGAACGAAGGAAGTGGCACAGTCAAGGAGTACCTGCAAAAGTTTAACCTCTTATCAGGTATGCGCCTAATGATGTCAGCACTGAAGCCGCCAAGGTGGAACGCTTCATGGAAGGGCTACAACAGTCGCTGCAGTATTAGCTTGTTGTCTGTGACCGTCGAACCTTTTGTGATCTAGTGAACAAGGCTCTCATACTTGAAGACAAGCATCATGCTATGGATGATACTCGCAAACGCAAGCTGATGTGCAATGGTGGTTCCAGCAACCAGAATGTTTGTCCATGGCAAACAGGCCCGACAAGACCTATGAATTAAAGGAATAAATGTATAAACTCTTGTAATGTGCACATTGTTCTTGTTCTCCTTGTGCGAAATATGACATTTTGTTTCCCGTTCAACTTTGTAAACAAGATGAGACAACGGTCCATAGGATAACACTTTTTAAGATTTAGTATCTCCTGCATATCATGGTTTAATCCTACCCAAAATATATCCATAGAATCTTACACACTCCCTTCTAACGAGGAATGCAAAAAGGTCGTTTGCAAATCATCATAATATTTCGTTAAGTGTCACTACCTTGTTTTAAATTTTGTAGCACAAGAGACCGGTTCCACTGACTGACATGCTACTTGTTTCCATCAAGGTGGCTGGTGGTTGTTTGTGTCTCCCACTTTAGTTGAATCAGATTCAAACAAGGCTGTCCTTTTAGAAGGCGAAAGGCAACTTGAATAAGACCATTGTGGCTTTGCTTACGTAAAAAACGGTTCCTGCTAGTTGCCCATGTAGCAGCCACGTAAAACTTGGAACAACAAAATACGGGACGTCTAACTTCTTTTTGCAGGGCATGTTGTGATGTGATATGGCCAAGACGTGATATCATAATGTGATGTATCAGATGATCATGTTTTGTACTAGTTATCACGACTTGCATGTCGATGAGTATGGCAACCGGCAGGAGCCATAGGGTTGTATTTCATTTATTTTTTGCCATTTGCTTTACTTCATTGCTATGAGTTAGCAATAGTTGTAGAAGCAACAATTGGCAAGATAACCACATGAAGGCACAATGATGGAAATCACGCGGATACAGGGTGGAACCCCTAGGTGTCGATCTTTCACGAATTGGAGTGGAAAACCTCAAGAACATGAAGAACATGGGGAAGAACAGGGAGAAATCAGAAGAGGAAACACTCAAGAACAAGTCCAATCACATATCCACTACACTCAAAACCACACAAGATCCACAAGGTACAAGAATAACAAAGGGAAAGAGGACACATGATAGACTTTATCCCAAATCCCAAAGGGAGATGGGGCCTTGAATCCACTAGGGACGTTCCCTCGACACGGGCCTTGACATCCACTAGGGGATCTTCTCATATGGAGGTCTCATATCCATGGGAGAGGTAGTGGAATGAGCAATGCTCAACTAATCTATGAGCTAAACCATTGCTAACCCAAGAAAGGAGGTGGGGGAGAGTATATATATTCTTACCCACGAAGGGGTAAGTGTGGGAGAGATACAAGGCCAAAGGCTACGGCTGCGCACAGGCAGTTCTAGACGTCTGTAGGCTTCCATTTGTCTCGTGGCTCACGAGGGACAGGACATCCGGTGGCGTCCGGACATCTAACATTTCGGCTCGGTCGAAGAGGTATCATATTTCCGGAGGACGTGATTGTCCGATGGATGGAGGGTAGCGGATATCCAATGGCGTACGGACTTCCGTTGATTCAGCTCGGGCAAACTGGTGTCATATTTCCGGATGACGTCAGTTCTCCCGTGGCTGGCGTATGTCGGACGTCTGGTGGCATCTGTTCATCCAACCGTTGTAGACCACCGACATCGCCTCTTGAGGTGCTTGTTCGTCCTTCTCCTTGATGACTTGACATTTACTTTGAGTGTCGCCATGTTCATCTTGGATGCACCTGAGTATACACAAGGTTCGTAATTGAGGTAGCATCCATCACTACTCGAAGTCAATTTTTTGCCATCTGCTGGATGATGGCAAAGAGTGTCTTTGCCGTCAGCTCCCACAAAGCAGACGACAAAGAACTCGCTGATGGCAAAGAAGGTCTTTGCCAGCAGTCAATTCTTTGTCGTCTGCCGCAGACAGCCAAGAAGGGGACAGCGGACGACAAAGATGCCCATCTGACCGGGGAAAGCTTAGGTCAAACTACGCCCTTCTTTGACGTCTGCTCGCGGATGGAAAAGATGTCAGAGGCAGACGACAAAGAGTATAGACCCTTTGCTGCCCGCCAGCACACGGCAAAGTAGACGAATCTACTAGCGTCCGTCCCAATCCTCTCCCCGTCCCGATCCTGTCAAACACCACTCTTCCCCCCTCCTCTCCCTCGACCCCCACCACCGTCGCGCCGCCGCCCCCGGTGCCCCCGACGCCACCCCAGGGCCCACAGCCCCGGTGCCTTCGCCCTGCATCCCCGAAGCCACCCCAGGGCCCACAGCCCCGGTGCCTTCGCCCTGCAGCCCCGACGCCGCCTCGGTGCCCACATCCACCGGCGGCGCCACCCCACCGCCTCCGCAACCCCACCGTCGGCGCCGCCTCCCCACCGCCCCTGCGCGGCCCCCGCAGCCCCAACACTGCCGGTGAGTCCCCACACCCCCACCCCCACCCCCATGGTAAATTTACTTGTTGTTATTTAGTTTTTTGGAGGAAGAAGAAGAAGAGGAGGAGGAGGAGGAGAAGAGGAGAAGAAGAAGAGGATGAGGAGGAGAAGAGGAGAAGAAGAAGAGGAGGAGGAGGAGGAGAAGAAAATGAAGAAGAAGAAGAAGAAGAAGAGGAGGAGAAGAAAAAAATAAGAAGGAGAAGAAGAAGAAGAAGAAGAAGAAGAAGAAGAGGAGAAGAAAAAAAATAAGAAGGAGAAGATAAGAAGAAGAGAAGAAGAGAAGAGAAGAAGAAGAAAAATAAGAAGGAGAAGAAGAGAAAAGAGAAGAATAAGTAGAATAAAAGGATAAAGAAAAATAGAAATAGAAATAAGAGGAAGAAGAAGAAGAAGAAGAAGAGGAAAAGAGGAGGAGGAGGATGAGGAGAAGAAGAAGAAGAGGAGGAGGCGAAGAGGAGAAGAAAGAGGAAAAATGAAAAGAAGAAGAATGTAAGAAGAAGGAGAAGGAGGAGGAGGAGCCCTCCTTCTTCTTCTTCTCTCCTCCTTATTTTTTAGCTTGTTTAGCTAATTATCGTCCAAAATGACATAATAAGCTAAAAACCTTGGTTAGCTCATGAATATTATATTCTTAGCTTGTTTTCCTAAAACATGACATAATTAGACATAATTAGCATATTTGTGTTGATCGGGTGGATTTACATGTGACAGTTGTCTCATCGCTGTGAGGTCTGCTATGCGAAGACCTCCCCGTGCGTTGTACGAGCTCCGCCCCTGCATTCGTGGCTCAGTACAAATGTCATCTCCTCCTCGCCCCTACATTTACTTTGGATCGGTTTTCGGATGAAACTTGCTAGATTTAGGTAATTAAATTAATTTATCAATATGCGTGACCAATATGCGTCTCCAATTCGAAAGGGTTAAAGTTATAAATATGCATGCATTTGCTTATATTTATAACCGTGATTCTTTCGAATTGTCCAACGTTATCCATGGACAGCCCGATTATGTGTAGATTGGGTTCGTTTTCCCATATGCTTTGTTCCGGATCCGATGCATAATTTCGTCAGTGCCTCCCTGTTGTTCTTCGGATACACAACCTCTTTGTTTATTGCGGAGACGTGTATCAGGAGAACAACGGGGAGGTGCTGCCGAAATTTTGCATTGGATCCGTAGCACAACATGGGAAAAAGAATCCAATCTACACATACTCGGGTGGGATTAGGACCTATCTTTACCTATTAGCATGTAGATTGCATGGACGTAATAAAAATGGCGAACATGATTAACTGATGAATATATATGCTAAATTATATATAAATATATTTCTTGTGTCTTTAGTAGCTAGGAAAGATGACTGGTCGTGCGTGGATGTATACCGGTCACCCTAGTCAGAAAGAGATGACGAAAGAATGGTTTCTAAAAACCAAGGAATTTGTGAAAGCCGCATTTGCAAATGGCCAGGAAAGAAACTATTGCCCCTGTCATGGATGCGACAACTATAAAAAGACGACAAAGGCTCTAATGATTAAACACCTGCAGAGGAGGGATTTTAAGCCTAATTATACGGTGTGGACATTTCATGGTGAGTCTATACAACGCACCATAGCTGAGGTGGTCCGTCGTCGCTGCGACGAGCATGGTACCGGGATCGAAGACATGGTGCAAGACTTTGATGATGCTTGGGATTCGAAAGATGAGATGGAGGAATGTGCAAAGGCCTTCTATGAAATGTTGGAGTCTTCAAAATGTCCTCTCCATGAGCACACTGAGTTTTGTCAGCTGAATGCAATTGCACAAGTAATGGCTCTGAAGGCTCAGTTCAACTTCGGAAGAGAATGCTACGCCGCGATGATGACACTATTTGGACGCTTCCTACCCAAAGGACATGTCATGCCTGCAAACCTGTACCAGTCGGACAAAATACTTCGTGTACTTAAGATTCCCTATGAGAAGATAGATGCATGTGAGAAAGGATGTGTCTTATTTAGGAAGGAGTATGCACACTTGACTATTGTCCCAATTGCGAGTCTTGCATGTATGTTGTGGTAGACAACGGTATGGGTGAGAAGAGGCTGACCAAAATCGGAGTTAGTGTTCTTCAGTATATGCCAATCGTACCAAGGCTTCAACGTCTTTTTATGGTCAAAGAGGCAGCCAGACAGATGACATGGCACAAATTGGGCAAAAGAACCGAACTAGATGCAGATGGGAATAAGATGGCGGTACACACATCAGATGGGGAAGGATGGAAACATTTCGATGGATTGCATCAGGATAAAGCGGCAGATCCAAGGAATCCTCGAGACTACGTCGCCACGGATGGTTTTAATCCCTTCGGCATGACGGCAACTCAATACAGTTGTCGGACTGCATTTGTCATTTCACTCAATCTCCCCCGGGCAGATTATGCAAAGGAAGAACATAGTTCTGACGTTGTTAATTCCAGGGCCCAATTATCCGGGGAAGAATATGAATGTGTACCGGCAGTCCATTAAGGATGTATTGGAAGAAGCTTGGGATAATGGGGTCAAGACATACGGTGCCGCTACAAAACAGAACTTCAAAAAATGCATGTGTGGTACATGTACTCTATGCATGACTTGCCGGTGTATGAGCTATTCTATGGATGGTGTGTGCATGGAAGGTTCCCGTGCCCCCAATGCAAGGTAGCTCTTCAGTTCCATTGGTTGCAGGAGGGTCGGAAGTATTCTTGCTTTGACTTGCATAGATAGTTCCTGGATCCTGACCATCAGTTCAGAAAAGACAAGAAGAACTTTACCAATGGTAAAATTGTCAAAAACTTGGCACCACCTGCGTTGACAGGCCAACAGATCCTGGATCATTTAAACGCCCTCGAGCGTGATCCAGAGCGTCCAGGGTATTTCAAGGGGTATAATTAAAAACATGCTTGGACTCACAAGCCATGCTTCTGGGATCTACCTTACTTCAAAGACTTCCTTCTTCCACACAATATCGACATGATGCACAGTGAGATGAATATCGGACAGGCTATTTTTGGTACATTGTTCGACATAGATGGGAAGACAAAGGATAATACTAAGGCTAGAGTCGATCAAGAGACACTATGTCATAGACCGTTACAAAACATGCGAGAAGGCAAAGGAAAGCAGAAGTCGTCGAAGCCAAAGGCCTGGTTCAATCTTGGAAGGCCAGCTATGAGGGAAATTATCTTGTGGGTCAAAATGCACTTGATGTTTCCCGATGGGTATGCAGCGAATCTAAAGAGGCGAGCGAGTCTTGAAAAAATAAAAATCTTTGGTCTCAAGAGTCATGATTGGCACATATCTCTAGAGCGGGTAATGTCGGTGATGTTACGTGGCTTTATTCCTGAGAATAAATGGCTAGTACTGGCGGAGCTGAGCTATTTCTTTCGTGTTCTTTGTGCGAAAGAACTGTCTCCTGGCGTGGTAGATGACATGGAGTTTGTACTGGAGTTGTTGTGCAAGTTAGAGAAGATCTTTCCGCCGGTCTTCTTTAATCCAATGCAGCATTTGATTTTACATCTACCGACCGAGGCAAGATTGGGTGGGCCCGTGCAAAATCGTTGGTGCTATGCAACTGAGAGGATGCAGAAGGTGTTATCGAGTATTATGGAAGAGTTGAAGCAATTTATGAACTTCAATTCTATGGTGAAAACCCACCGAACGTCGTAGTCTTCAAATGTTATTGGTTCCAGCCGAAGGAGACTAGAAGGACTCATGAACATATAGGACTAGTCGAAATCAATCCAAACACCCATTTAGATGTTCTCGATGTCTATATTATGGCTCAACAGGCGACCCAAGTTTTCTATCTACCGTGGGCATGCCAAACTGATAAGAATTTGGAAGGTTGGTATGTTGTTTATGAAGTGCCACCACATGTTAGACCACCTCGCCCAAATGAACAGGATTATGAACCTCACATTAACCCAGACACATATGATGGAGAATTATTTCAAGAAACATGTCTTTCCAAGAAATGTTTCAAAAACCGCCGTGCTTCACCCTAGAACATGGAAGTAGACAGTGACAATGAATCCAACTTCACCCCTGAGCCGGAACCAATAGAGCTGGAACTAGAAGAGGTTACTGACGCGGATGAACTGTCAATGCTTGACCGATTACAGAAAGGCCTTCCACAACTTCATGTCGTTGAACCCGATGAGCACGTCATTCATGAAGACATGCATGATAGTGATGATGATGATGCATTTATTGATGATGATTATTAGTTTGTAAGATTCACAACTTAAATTATATATGTACATATTATTATTCATGATAATGATTATGTTGTACTAATTTCTTTTAATCTTTATCATGGCAGGTCAAGTCCCTCCACTGATGCCAATCTTCTCTGCGATTGGCACGGTGAGTTTCATTTCAATGGTCATTATAAACTAGTATTAACAAAATCGGTGAGGGAGTGTCCACCATATATGAGAGAAGAAGAATGCAGACTGTTGTCGTGGGGTCGCTTCTCCTCCTTCTCCATGTGCTAGATATTTGTTATGCACTAGGGGAAGTAGGAGTAGCGACCATCATCGACGGTCGAAAAATCAGTGAGGGAGTGTCCACCATATATGAGAGAAGAAGAATGCCGACTGTTGTGCGGAGGTCGCTTCTCCTCCTTCTCCTTGTGCTAGATATTTTTTATGCACTAGGGGAAGTACGAGTAGCGACCATCATCACGGTCGAAAAATCGGTGAAGGAGTGTCCACCATATATGAGAGAAGAAGAATGCCGACTGTTGTCGTGGAGGTCGCTTCTCCTCCTTCTCCATATGCTAGATATTTTTTATGCACTAGGGGAAGTAGGAGTAGCGACCATCATCGACGGTCGAAAAATCGGTGAGGGAGTGTCCACCATACATGAGAGAAGAGTGTCCACCATACATGAGAGAAGAGAGAAGACCTTTTCCTTCTTCTCCTCCTCCTCCTCCTCCTTCTTCTCCTTGTTCTTGATTTCTTCTTCTTCTCCTCCTCCTCCTCTATCTTCTCCTCTTTCATATTCTCCTTACCTTATTTTCCCCAACAATGACATAATTAACCCATTTAGCTCCAAAATGACATAATAAGCCCATTTAGCTCCAAAAAGACATAATTAGAAAAATTAGCTCCAAGAATAGGAGAAGAGGAGAAGAAATAGGAAAAATGAAAACAAGGAAGAATAAGAAGAAGAAGAAGAAGAGAAGGAGGATAAGGAGGAGGAGAAGAAGAGGAGGAGAGGAGGAGGAGAAGAAGGAGGAGGAGAAGAAGGAGAAGGAGGAGAAGAAGGTCTTCTCCCCCTCCTTCTCCTTCTTATTCTTCTTCTTCTTGATTTCTTCTTCTTCTCCTCCTCCTCCATCTTCTCCTCTTTCATATTCTCCTTACCTTATTTTCCCCAACAATGACATAATTTGCCCATTTAGCTCCAAAATGACATAATAAGTCCATTTAGTTCCAAAAAGACATAATTAGAAAATTTAGCTCCAAGAATAGGACAAGAGGAGAAGAAATAGGAAAAATGAAAAGAAGGAAGAAGAAGAAGAAGAAGAGAAGAAGAAGAGAAGGAGGAGAAGGAGGAGGAGAAGAAGGAGAATGAGAGGAGGAGGAGAAGAAGGAGGAGGAGGAGAGGAGGAGAAGAAGGAGAAGGAGGAGGAGACCTTTTGCTTCGTCTCCTCCTTCTCCTTCTTCTTGATTTCTTCTTCTCCTCCTCCTGCTCCTCTTTCTTATCCTGTTTCATATTCTCCTTACCTTATTTTCCCCAACAATGACATAATTATCCCATTTAGCTGCAAAATGACATAATTAGCCCATTTAGCTCAAAAAATACGTAATAAGCTCAAAATGGCATAAGAACCTTGGTTAGCTCATTAATATTATATACTTAGGGGCTGTTCGGCAATCCACCAGCTCCCTGTAATTCAAGAATCTGAGGAGTGCCTATTGGCCAGCTCCATAGTTTTGAACGACAGCTCCACCCGCTCCTGGAGCGAAGTAGATTTGATGTACTACATGCATGGAAGCTGGCATTGGAGTGCTTTAGTTCTAGTTTTCATTTGAGTTGATGAACAATGTGGAACTATATGTATATGTATATATGGATGAACAATATATGTGGAACTATATGTATATATATTTATGGATGAAACTTTGTAGATGTTGGTTCTTTCGATGTATGGGATGTACATTGATGAACAAATGGCATTGATGAACTTTATATGTATATCATATATGTGTTTTGACCTATATATCATATATGTGCTATGGATAATATATATATGTTGTGAAATTGAAAAAATAAACAAAAATGTGACAATATGGGCTCTTTGCCATCTGCCAGCTGATGGCAAAAGCCTTTGCCGTCAGCTACCTGACAGCAAAGGTGCCACGTGGCACCCATCTGTGCAACCTGGGAGCAGCAACAGCTGGCCCATATAGGCTCTTTGCCGTCCGCCTCCTCGGGAGGCTGAAGGCAAAGCGGACAGTGGCAGACGACAAAGAAGCCGACATGCGCTGGCCCAACACTGTGCTGGCTAATAGAATCAGACAACAAAGAGGGTGAGGGAAGCAGACGACAAAGCCTCCGTTAGCCCTAACGGAGGTGTCGCCTGTCGGCTGCCGTCTCAATCTCTTTGCCGACTGCTCAGTGTCCGACACGGACGGCAAAGAGATTTGCCGTCCGCTTAGGGTAGGCTGACGACAAAGAAGCCACAATGCTGTCCTAGGCTGACGCAGAATCTTTGCTGACAGGTGGCAGACGACAAAGGTCATTGCCGTCGGTGTGGACCTCTTTGCCGTCTGTGATGGCTGACGGCAAAGAAGCTGATTCATGTAGTGCATGTCTTGAGTGAATTGAAAGGAGATGCACTTAGCAGCGAGTTCACCTTTTGTCCAATGGCACTTTGGGCTTAGGGAGTAGTCATAATGTACATGGGTATGATAGTAGGATGCTCCGCATCGTCTCCCCTCCCGTCAAAAAGATTCGTCCACAGATCGAAAACCTCATCACCATGGAAATGGTAGTCATGGATGTACTTGTAGTTGGACGGAGTGGAAGTCATGCTGCGATCAAATTACTCCAAGATGTCTCCGACATAGCATACATTTGAAATGATCGAACACAAAGTACACTTCAATATAGATTGGTTAGCGCGCACAAGGTGTCCATCAGTTAGGCACGAGTGCGTCCTACTAGCATGTTCATGACAAGTATAATGAAGCTTAATAGAATGATAGGATGGTATGCAAAGCTTTCACGGGAGCAAATTCATTGTGCACAAAGTGACAAATTCTACCATTATGTAGCATGAGGTCGTAGAGAGAAGATTTATCAAAAGCATGAACATGGCAAATATGGCTCAAAATGCTTGTGTTGTCATGCAATTGATGTTGGACAAAATGATCATCATTTATAAATGTTCCATCAAGGTAGACCATAAACAATTGCTAAGAAAGTTCACAAGAACATATATCAAGTATGATATGGGAAGACAAGAAGCATGAAGCCAATCAAAATATGAGTCACTCCATTCATAATGAGTAAATTTGTTGTGGAAAGAATGTTTCCATTTAGCATGTTGGGAAACAGTTGGGAAAGTGTTGGTGCAAGGTTCCAAATGAATGTGGAAGTTCCCAAGTTTAAATGGATCAACATGAGATGTTGATTCTCCATCTACGAGATGTAGAATGTAAGCAATACGGAGGAAACAACAAATAAAATGTGGTCCATTCAATGGGTTCATCGAAAAATTACCCAAAAGGAGCGAGACCCCGTAGGAAAGTTTGTTAAGATCTTGTTGGCGCTCCTCATGTGTGCCTTCGCATGAGCAATATGTCTCATGGCGACACCACCTTGCATAGCCTTCAAAATGAAAGAACACAACATAACTCGGAAAAACAAACGAGGTTAGTGTGAATGCGAAACATATCATTCGTGTTGTGAAATACCCAACGAGTGTCATCATCATTCATATCATAAGAAGAAACAAGATAATGCAACATGGTATGTAAGCATATGATGCTAGCACGAACAAAATATGAAGCTCAATCAAAGTAGCACGTGTCACATGTAATATGTACAAGTCTACAAGATCATCCATAATCATAACATGAGTGCATTCAGATGCAAGCAAAGGAGACAAGTGACAATGATGAAAACAAATCATGTGAGAGGCATGGCCATGTATGTCATCAATGCAATGAAATGAGAAATTATGTGTCAAGGGTTATGCAACAAAGCAAGTGTGCATAGTAATCAAGGCATGGAAAATAGTAGTGCAAAGATGCAAAATACTAGAGGTAATCGTGGCAATCATGTCATGTGTTCAAATGGTGGTGATACATAATGCACATGACATATCACAACCATGAAAACAAGATATGAACGAGGTATCATCATTGTATGTGAAAGAAGTCATATATAAATAGCAATGGAACATCACGAATCTCCCAACACAAGAAGCAACAATAGCATGGTGCATAATGCAAACATGGCAACAACAATTGGATCTCCACCCTGCATGTAAATACACATAGAATGTTTAGAATGTGAATCATATGTAAAGGCAAGAATGGGTCACAATTGCATCACAAAAGCTTAGAATGAGGCACACCATGCAATGTGAATACAAGAAAATGGGCATAAAATGACAAGTTGTATATAGCACAGTCATGTTTGAACTAATTAGAAGAGGTGCGCATAGTCCTTGCACGAGGGGAACGTTTGGAGAAGCATTCCAATGAATCCAAAATTGTCATTGATCTCAATAGATCTTTACGTCAACTCATGGGATTGTGAGGTTGATGAGTAATCATGAGTACCTACAAACAAAAAAGGTTAAGGGAAAATTGTGTGCACATGGTATATGTTCACATCATCCATTAGGATGTGCATGTGTTCATTACCACAAAATAAATGAGATGCATGATATAGGAACATGTCATCCATCATGAAAGGTATGTTGTTATGCATAGCATAATGGAGACTACAAGTATGTAGCGCATCACGTGAAATATCGAGAGATTGTTATTCATGATATGCGGATGGTGCACACGAATATTGTAATCATGCAATAGATGGGATGGAACACAATCTCCTAAAACATATGAGGCAACTATAGGGGTATCCTCATATGCAATAATAAAGCATAATTCGTAGAATCTGGACAACATCCAAAACAATGCATATCCCAAGCTAGGTGGTCATGGTATGGCATATGTGGATAATTGTGCAAATGATGCAAAGGAAGCATGTCAATATGATCGCAAGAAAAACAAATGCCAATACCAAAAGTCTTACCATCTATGCCATATTCGCAAATTGGGTTTCTTTTAATTGCATATGCATACTGACTACTGTGAGATTGCAATGATGCAATATGAGAAATCTCACTCATAGCAAATGACAAGTTTAGAGGATTGTCAATCTTGATGTGACCAATAGAATTTTCACATGATATCCTATGGAATATAGCATCACAAGTGATCATGAAGAATAAATGGCATGTGAAGTATACATAAGGTGATCAACATCATCAGAGCAATGAATGTCAAGATAGTCCATTAGTGGGACAGGCAATGAACCGTCCCTTATTTTACCATTAGAGCTCCACTCATGTGATGTAGGTGAGGTGGGAAGTGATACTTGTGATCTGCGTTGGGTTTTCCATAAAGAGGAATAGGTTATCACAACATAATATGGGTAAGGATTTCCCTCAGTTATGAAACCAAGGTTTCCCAAACCAATAGGAATATCAACCACAACTATGTTCACTGGCTGCACACAAAAGAAGAAACAACTTGCACCCATTGCGGGCAAGAGGGTTATCAATCCACTTGTACTTGTTATTTGTAAGCGAGTGAGGTGTGTAGATAATTGTGGATAGCAAGATAACATAAAAACAAGTAAATGGTAGAAAGTTATGGAAGGTTTTGTATATATGTTGTGAATAGACCCCGGGGCCATAGTTTTACCTAATGGCATCTCTCATGAAAAATAGCATATGGTGGGTAAACAAATTACTGTCGGGAAATTGACAGAAAGGCGGATAGTTATGTGATATTCACGACAAGGATCATCTGTATTTAGGCATCACATCCATAAACAAATAGGTCGAATCGTGCGTGCACCTATTACAATTACTCCACTCATCGTACACTGTCCAACACGCATCTAGAGTATTAAGTAAAACAAAGTAATGCATGGAGAACAGTGACATGATGTAGACAAAGTAAACTTAAGCAATATGAATAACCCCCATCATTTTATCCTTAGTATCAGCAACATAAAGATTCATCTTGTCCGCTTCTGTCACTAGGATATAGAAATTTCCCAGGTTGATCCTACTACAACGCACCTCTCTTACCAAAAAATATCAATTTAGTTGGTCAAAATATTTCAATAGATCGAAGAAAATTTGAAGCTATCATAATCATGCACATAAGAATCATATAACTGTTCAGAGAAGACTCAAATACTTATCGTAAATAATATGAACATACACCCACAATTCATTGGATCCGAACAAACACACCGCACAAAAGGAATTACATCATGTAAATCAAAGCGAAGATAGGATGATCATTGTATTGAAGATCAAGAGAGAGATTTCCATCTAGGTACTCGCTATGGACCCGTAGGTTTGTGGTGAACTACTCACACATCATCGTGAGGGCAACAGGGTTGATGAAGAGGCCCTCCATGATTGATCCCCCTCTCGTAGGGTGCCGGAACGGAGCTCCAGATGGTCTTCCATCAAAACAGATACTTGCGACGGCGTAAAATGTGTTCTGGAACTGCTTCCGGGGTTTCTAGGGTGTGTGAGATTTATAAGGCACGTAATGAAGTCACGATGGACTCAAGGGTACCACAAGAGAACATGGCACGACCCCCCAGGACGCGCCGAGCTGACTTGTGGGACCCTCGTGTGACCCCCGGCCTTCCTACGATGCTTGTTGCTCTTGTTTTGGGCCAAAAAAATCACCAAGAAGTTTCAAGTAATATGGACTTCGTTTGTTATGGAAAACCTGAAAAGTGAAAAACATACAGAAAACAACATCTGGCACTCGGCACTTGGTCAATAGGTTAGTGCTCAAAAATAATATAATATGGTAAATAAATATCCCAAAAAGTATTCTAGAATGATACTATGTCAGCATGGAACAATAAAAAATATAGATATGTTGGAGACGTATCACGCATCATCAAGCTTAATTCCTGCTCATCCTTGAGTAGGTAAATGAAAAACAATTTTTTTGAAGTGACATGCTATCCATGATGTAACTTATACATGTATGCTCATTGAGAAACGATAAATGAACAAAGATTAACACAACAATACTTATAGGTATAAGCAGGAAAATCATTAATCTTTCATAGTATATGATCCTCAAAGATTGTTTTAATCCACTCATCTTATTATATTAGCATTCATGGCTCCATCTTCACCACATTAAAACAAATGTCAAGCAGCACGTTTTCCAAGTATACTTCTTCACGCAATACATGAATGTGAACCATTAGACACTGCATAAAGGTGGAATAGAATATTGTGGGAGGTTTCAAACGGGTAACAAGTGGAGAAGATATTCTCACATCAACTAGGCATACCAACGGGCAATGGGGATGCCCGTCTATAGATATCAATGCAAGGAGTAATGATTGCCATGCAAATGATGCACTAGAGCTATAAGTGTAGGAAAGCTTCACTGAAGCTAAGTGGGGGTGTGCATCCAACTTGCTTGCTCATGAAGACCTCGAGCATTTGAGGAATCCCTTCATCGTAATATACAAGCCAAATTTATGAAAAAGTTATTCCCACTAGCATATGAATGATATAACATGAGACTCTCTATATGAAGACCAAGGTGCCACTTTGAGACACAAGTGTGGTAAAGGAGAGTAGCAAAGTCCCTTCTCAATTTTTCACTCGTTCGTTTTTTTCTCTTTTCATTTTTTATTATGGTGGGCTCATTTGACCTCCCTCATTTTTATTTCCTCACTGGGACAATGCTGTAATAATGCTGATCATCACACTTTTGTTTACTTATAACTCAATATGAAAACAGATAGGAAGAATATGACTCTATATCCTGGCCTCTCACAGTGTACCAGGATGTGCAAATATCTAGCATGACATGTATCAAAAATATGATGAACGGTGTCTTTGCCAAAAATGGCTTTCCCAGCTTTATATGATCATGCAAAGCATTATGATGGTGAATGAACTAGTCATGTGAAGTGACGATGGAATTTGCTTGGCAATATATCTCAGAATGGCTATGGAAATGCCGTGATAGGTAGGTATGGTGGATATTTTCTGGAGGATATAAAAATGCTTATGTGCAACAAAGCATGTCATGTCACAGGGTTTGGATGCACCAGCGAAAGTTGCACCGATCCTCAAGGTGAGAACGGGCGATGCACGGTAACAAAGAGGCTAGCAAATATGAGGAGATGAGATTGCGTCTGTCCATGGTGTCTCATTAGTCATGGACAAATCATGTACTTATTGCGAAATTTTATTAGTTTTATCACAAATCAAAGTACTACTCGCATACCCCGAGGGAGAGGGTTTGTCGGAATTAACCATCGCGCGACTCCGACTCAAAACTACAGTAGGATTTTAACGAGGGATAGAAATGCTCACACATCATAACCATGCCCTTTTATTTTTTAGATGAACAAGAAGTTTAACATATCATAATATCGACACCTCTCCGAATTAATAATAATGCACTCACACCTTCTTCATATCACGAGATCAATATCATTAACCCATAATTTCTCTATATGCGCTACATGATGGTTTTAATTATCATTCATTGAACACCCATTATTTATGATCTAGTCTTATGACCCATGAAAATTATCATCACTATTTGTTTAACTCTCAAACAAGTATAAATGAAGAACGAGAGCATAATATTTCTATAAAACTAGACTCCACCGTGCTCAAACAGATATAAGTGAAGTACTAGAGCAACTGCTAAGCTCAAAAGATATAAGTGAAGCACATAGTGTATTCTAACAAACTATGATGATGTGGCATCAATCTCAAATAGATATGTCCAGGAAATTTTGATTCTGGCAAACTGAAAGTAAAAGCAAAGAAAATAAAATGACGTTCCAAGAAAAACTCATATCATGTCATGAATAAAAATGTAGCTCCAAGTGACATACCGATGCATTGAGACGAAAAGAGGGGATGCCTTCCGGGGCATCCCCAAGCTTAGACGCTTGAGTCCTCCAATAATATTACCTTGGGGTGCCTTGGGCATCCCCAAGCTTAGGCTTTTGCTACTCCTCATTCCTTTGTCCATCGATATAATACCCAAAACTTGAAAACTTCAATCACATAAAATTCAACAAAACTTCATGAGATTCGTTAGTATAAGCAACATATCAAATACTTCCAGGTGTTTTGATAAGTTGATTATTATTTTATTTTAGCAAGGTAGTGTATTATAATTTCTCCATGGCTTATACCCCCCATACAATCCATAGCATCATCAAAACAAGCAAACTGTGCAAGCTAAAACAGAATCTGACTGAAATAGAACATTCTATAGTAATATGTAAGGAACCTATACTTACTTAACTCAAAACATTCTGAAAAATGAGGAAGACCTGTGGAATTTGTATAACAATATTGTTTAAAAATCAGGTTAAAAATACGTTCTAGTAAAATCTAAGAAATTCTGCCCTCGACGTGAAAGTTTCTGTTTTTGCACCGTATCAATTCTACTCATCATAAAAATCACCCCAAAGGCTTTACTTGGGACAAACACTAACTAAAACATAAACAAATCATTAAAGAGGAAATAACCATGGTATCACAAACAAACACAAAGTAAAAGACAAAAATAAAGATAACTATTGGGTTGTCTCCCAACAAGCATTATTGTTTTACGCTCCTAGCCAGGCATATTATATAGTTTCAAGTGTTGTCATCTTTGAAAGTCCACCCATAAGTGGCTCTCATGATTGATTCATAAGGTGGTATAATTCTATTTTAGGGAAGTGTTCCATTTCTTTCTTTAATGAAAATTGGCACCTTATGTTTCCCTCTTTCATGTTAATGATAGTTCGTTGGAAGGGTCTTCCAAGTATCGTTGGACAAGTAGGGTTGCAATAAATATCAAGCACAATTAAATATACATGCACATAAGTTTTATTTGTAATTATCATAACATAATGTATTCTACCCAAGGGTTTCTTAATGGTAGAATCTGCAAGATGCAAGTTTAGGGAACATTCTTCAATATTTGTGAGACCAAGCACATCGCATACCGATTTGGGTATAGTTGAAACGCTATCACCAAGGTCACAGAAAGCATTGCATTCATATTTATTTATCTTATTTTTCATAGTATGTTCCCAATCATCATGCAAATTTCTAGGAGTAGAAACTTCAAGCACCAGTTTCTCATCATAAGCTTTTACCATAGCTTCTACTATATGTTGAGTAAAAGCTTTGTTTTGTTCATAAGAATTGGGTGAGCTAATAATGGATTGCAGAAAAGGGATACATTCTACTAAATAGAAATTATCATAATTAAAGTCTTTTAATTTAAAAAAGTGGGCACATTAGTACTTGATGTTTTGACCTCTCCAAACTCAGTTTTTTCAGTTTTAGCATTAAAATCGTCACCCTACAAGCAAACGGGGCGCTCATTTACTAGAATCAACTCATCTCGAGTCCCTTTATCATTAATATTCAGAGAACTAAACAAATATTCAATTGGATAACTACCAACCATTTTAAGATCTTCATCATGATTCTGGTAAAAATCGGGAGGAAGAGCTTTTTCTAGGAGTTCTCGCTTAGTTTTCAACTTAGCGGTCCTTTCCTTGCTTTCATTCATAGAAACTTGGATAGATTTAATAGTCTCATTAGAATCATGCTTAGTATGCAAAGATTTTTTAAGAGTTTATACATCAAGAGCAATTCTATCCATGTTTTTAGCTAAAGTATTAACAACATGCAATTTTTCTTCTACCATAGTATTGAAAACTTTTTGAGAATTAATGAATTCCTTAATTGTGTCATAAATATCAGAGGGTATCCTGTTAGGATTTGTAGAATAATTTATATAAGAATTACCATAAGAATTGCCATAACCATTAGGAACATTACTCAGATATGGCCTAGCGTTGAAATTACCCCTATAAGCATTGTTGTTGAAATTATTTCGCGAAACAAAGTTCACATCAATAGCATCATTATTTTGCTCAATAAAGGTAGACAAGGGAATATCATTGGGATCAACATGAGTATTTTCATTGGCAAACAAATTCGCAAGAGCAGCCACTTTTTCACTAAAAGTAGCAACTTCCTCAACAGAATTTACCTTCTTACCGGTTGGAGCTCTTTTGGTATGCCATTGAGAATAGTTGGTCATGATGTTGTCGAGAAGTTTTGTGGCGTCTCCTAAGGTCACATCCATAAAGGAACCACCAGAAGTAGAATCTTGAGGATTTCTAGACACAAAGTTTAGTCCAACATAGAAATTTTTGATAATTATCCACAAGTTTAAACCATGAGTGGGGCTATTTATTATCATCAATTTAATTCTCAACCATGCTTTTTGAACATGCTCTTTACCATGTTTAAAATTCATTATTTGATTTCGAAGGGAGATGATCTTAGCAGGAGGAAAATACTTGATAATAAAAGCATCTTTACACTTATCTCCTATTCCAATACTATTACTTGGTAAAGATGAAAACCAGTCTTTAGCTTTATGGTGTTGATGTTTGATAAGACCACAAGTTTCAAGAAAGGCAACGGTAAGAACGGAAACTTTAAGAATGGCAAGCTAGTTGCCGCTCCAGCGAAGAAACTTAAGGCTAGACCCACACCCAAGACTGGGTGCTTATATTGTGAGGGGAATGGTGACTCGTAGCAGAACTGTCCCAAGTACTTGGAACATACGAAGGCTGGCAACATCAACAAAATTACATTTGATATATATGTTATTGATGTGTACATTACTAGTGCTCTTAGTAGCCCCTGGGTATTTAATATCGGTTCAATTTCTAATATTAGTAAATCAAAAAGGAAGTCGTGGAATAAACGAGACTAGCTAAGGATGAGCTGACGATGTGCGTTGGAAGTGTCTCCAAGGTTGTTGTGATCACCATCGGCACCCTCTCTCTACCTTCGGGATTAGTATTAAACCTAAATAATTGTTGTTTGGTGCATGCATTAAACATGAACAATATATTTGGATCTATTTAATTGTGAGCTGATTATTCATTTAAAAGAATAAGGGTTGTTCTATTTAGATGAATAATATCTTATATGACCATGCCCCCAATGTGAATGGTTTATTGAATCTCGATCATAGTGATACATATATTCATAGTATTGATTCCAAAAGATGTGAAGTTAATGATGATAGTATGACATACTCGTGATACTGCTGCTTAGTCACATTGGTGTAAAACGCATGAAGATTCTTCATGCTGATGGATCTTTGGACTCACTCGATTTTGAATTGCTTGAGAGATGCGAACCATGCCTCGTGGGCAAGATGACTAAGACCCCGTGTTCTGGTATGATGGAGCGGGTAGCTGACTTATGGGAAATAATATATATTGATGTATGGAGTCAAATGAGTATTGAATCACGCGGTGGATATCGTTATTATCTTACCTTCACAGATGATTTGAGTAGAAACGGGTATATTTACTTGATGAAACACAAGACTAAAATTTTGAAAAGTTCAAGCAATTTAAAAGTGAAGTTGAAGATGTCGGATTTCGGGTTCCGCAAACCCCAAAGATTCGAACACAGGGGCGTGGACGAAGGTCTCTCCCTACTTCGCCTCACCTAACCCACTACTCGATGAAATGATGAAGGACTCTCTTGATGGCGAGGGGAACACACAACACAACAGTTTACCCAGGATCAGGCCGCTACGAAGTGTAAAACCCTACTCCTGTTCTTGGTGGATTTCCTCTCACGGAGGTGGTGGATGAATTAGTACAGTGTTCTTGGGCCTCCGGAGGCCGAGCAACTTGGTGTATTGTTCTACCGTTCGAATGAACCTCCTCTCTCAAGTATCCTACCCTCTCTATTTATAGCGAAGGCCCGGGTCCTGTTCCCTTATAGCTCTAGCGGGAAGGGATCACACTGGCCAATTTTGAAGGGGAACAGGGGAACATGCTCCTCTACCCAAAGGTGGTCTTCATCTGCAAAGTAACTGTCCGTGCTATAGGGACTGGCCCGTGGGTGACGTTTTCCCAGCTGGCGGGCGGCCGCGGCTTTGTTGCACTAGAAGGGAAACCTTTGGGAGATGCCTTTGGAACCCTTGTATGCTCCACCCTCCTTTGCACCAAAGGGGAAACCATCCTGTCCTGCCATCTGCTGCTCGCCTGTCCTTTACTGGCGTCACCCTTGACTCCTGAGGCCCGACCTTGCCTCGGAATATCCGCCGCTCCGGAGGGGTCCTAAGGCGGCCCCTTGCGGGTCTTGACGCTACTCCTCCACATGAGGCTTGGCCCCTCATGAGGGCCTTTCCTTGAACGGTGTCCGACCCGTTGGTTTTCTCCGGTGAGGCGGGCCCGCATTGGGCCACACGCAGGCGGGTCTGGGTACCCCAATCCCAGAACCCCTATAGTAGCCCCCGGGCCCGCGGCGTGCTCGGGTTGGCTTCAGGGCGGAGCCTCGGGAGACAACATGAGATGTTGTGGGCCCTCAAATGCATGTAGGCCAGGCCGGCGCACGTCACCCGGCTGGTGTCTGGTCCTCCTTGTCCTCTATCTCTGCCCCCCTTTATTAGGTGCCCTTCTTGTAGCTTCGGTGCCTTATTGCTTTCCTTCTTCCGCACTCGCCTTTCTTCTTAGGTCTTCGTCCCCAAACGGCGCCCCCATATCCAGCGCCACATAGTTCCTTGCCAGTTCAGCAATGGCACCCTCTAGGAAGCAAAAGCAGAGGGGCATGGTCCGGCCCCGGCTTCTCCGCTCCTGAACTGCGCCCTCTCCAAGGACGCGGATCTCGTCCCAGTGCTTCCATGGACCGCGACTGAGTCCAGCGAGCACGGGCGAACCCTGATTTGGTGTGGTGCCGTAGAGGAGCGGCCCACACCTGGCGCGGTATACCCCTTCTTCCTTCACAGTATTTATGCCGAGCTAGTGCCGCCTTTCTCTCGATTCTTCACCGATGTCTTGGACCACTATGGGATCCAAGCCCTTCATCTCCAAACCAACTCTATCTTGCTTATGTCCGCCTTTGCCTTCTACTGCGAGGCTTTCGTTGGCGTGTAGCCTTCGGTTGCCCTCCTCTGCCACTTCTTCATCCTGTGCCTGCACGACGGTGCTCACTTGTCGGCGCGGGTTTCCTTCGTGGCGGCTGCTACTGCAACAAAAGACCTTCCAACGGCGCCAGAAATAGGCGTGTCGATGGCATGAGGAATCCTTCTGCTATGGCTACGCCTTAAGGGACTTCCTAGGCAAATATGCAAAGGTTTCCCCCGTGGCCTTGGAGCCTTGCGTTGGTGTTCCCTCGAAGCGGAAAGGGTGATGTAGCATAGCGGTGGTAAGTATTTCCCTCAGTTTGAGAACCAAGGTATCGATCCAGTGAAGGTGTATCACAAGAGCCTGCACAAACACAAAGAACCTGCTCCCAACGCTATGAAGGGGTTGTCAATCCCTTATAGATTGTTCGCCAAGTGAGAACTGAAAGCAACAAAGTAACAAAGCAAAGTAAAAGCGATGGTGTAAACGATAGATGTGAATAGACCCGGGGGCCGTAGTGTTTACTAGTGGCTTCTCTCATGAAAGCAAGTAGACGGTGGGTGAACAAATTACTGTCGAACAATTGATAGAACCGGGCAAAGTCGTGACGATATCTATGGCAATGATTATATCTATAGGCATCATGTCCAAAACAAGTAGACCGATACTGTCTGCATCTACTACTATTACTCCACACGTCGACCGCTATCCAGCATGCATCTAGTGTATTAAGTTCAAAAGAACAGAGTAACGCCTTAAGCAAGATGACATGATGTAGATGGACAATCTCATATCAACGACAAAGCCCATCTTGTTGCCCTTGATGGCAACTACTCAATGTGTGCCTTGCTGCCCCTACTGTCACTAGGAAAGGTCACCACATGGTAAGAACCCAAAACCAAGCACTTCTCCCATTGCAAGAATCATAGATCTAGTTAGCCAAACAAAACCCAAGACTCGGAGAGACTTACAAGGATATCAAATCATGCATATAAGAAATCAGCAAAGACTCAAATATATATAATAGATAATGAGATCACAAATCCAAAATTCATCGGATCTCCACAAACACACCGCCAAAGAAGATTACATCGGATAGATCTCCATGAAGATCATGGAGAACTTTGTATTGAAGATCCAAGAGAGAGAACAAGCCATCTAGGTACTAACTATGGACCCGCGTAGGTCTGAAGTGAACTACTCACGAGTCATTGGAGGGGCGATGATGATGATGAAGAAGCCCTCCAACTCCAAAGTCCCCTCCGGCAGGGCACCGAGAAGGGTCTCCAGATGAGATCTCGCGGAAACGGAAGCTTGCGGCGGCGGAAAAGTATTTTCGTGGATCCCCTGATTTTTTGCTGTATTTTAGGGAATATATAGGTGCAAGACCTAGGTCAGGGGGCGCTCAGGGAGGCCACAAGCCCTGCCATTGCCGCCTCCCCTTGGTGGCAGAGTGGGGGCTTGTGGGCTCCCTGGAGCCCTCCTGGCTTGGCCCACAGCCCCCTGGTCTTCTTCCGTTCGGGAAAAAATCATTTCTGGGATTTTATTCCGTTTGGACTCCGTTCCAAAATTAGATCTGAAAGGAACCAAAAACACAGAAAAAACAGGAACTGGAACTTGGCACTGAATTAATAAGTTAGTCCCAAAAAAGATATAAAAGGTACATAAAACATCCAAAGATGACAAGATAACATCCTGAAACCATAAAAAGTTATAGATACGTTTGAGACGTATCAAGCATCCCTAAGCTTAACTCCTGCTCGTCCTCGAGTAGTGAAGTGATAAAGAATGAATTTTTGATGCTTTCATGCTACCTAGCATAGATGTCCTTTGTAACTCCTCTTATGTGACGTGAATGTTCAGATCCATTAGATTCAAAACCATAGTTTTCTATTGACGTGGAAACACTAATAATTCAAGCAAACTAGCAAGGTAATCATGAACTTTCAAAATAACAAGGCCAAAAGAAAGTTATCCCTACAAAAGCATATAGTCTGGTTATGCTCTATCATCATTGCACAACGAATTAAATCATGCACAACCCCGGTATTGGCCAAGTAATTGTTTCACACCTTTACTTTCTCAAACCTTTTCAACTCTCACGCAATACATGAGCGTGAGCCATGGTTTTAGCACTACAGATCGTGTGGAATGTGGTGGAGGTTGCTTGACAAAAAAGGAGAAGATAGTCACATTAATTAGGCATATCAATGAGCTGTGGAGATGCTCATCAATAGATATCAATGTGAATGAGTAGGATTCCCATACAAATGATGCACTAGAGCTACGAGTAAGTGAAAGCTCTTAAAGAAAACTAGTGGGTGTGCATCCAACTTGCTTGCTCACGAAGACCTAAGGCAATTTTGAGGAAGCCTATTATTGGAATATACAAGCCAAGTTATATAATGAAAATTTCCCACTAGCTATATGGTGGTGAAAAAATGAGAGACTCTCAATCATGAAGATCATGGTGCTTAATATGCACAAGTCGGAAAAAAGTGGTAGCATTGTCCCTTCTTTCTTTTTCTCTCATTTTTTATATATATTTTTTGGTGGGCTCTTTGGCCTTATTTTTATTTTTATTTTATTTTTGTGGGCTTATTTTCCCTCTTTTATTTCCTCACATGGGACAATGCTCCATTAATGTTGATCATCACACTTTCAACTCAAAACTTTGAGCAACAATGACTCTATATGGAATGCCTTCGGTAGTGTACCGTGGCAATGATCTAGCATGGCATAGACATTAATGGAAACATCATGCTAGATATCTTATGATCATGCAATGGCAATGTAGACGTGGTGGCACATGTCATGGTGGTAGTTGCATGGCAATATATCTCAAAATGACTTTGAAAAGGCCATAGTAGGTAGGTATGGTGGCTGTTTTGAGGGAGGCTGATGGTGGGTTTTGTGCACCGGCAAAATTTGCTTGGCACTAAGAAGATAGTGATGGTGGAAGGTGAAAGTGCATCTAAACCATGGACTCAACATTAGTCATGAAGAACTCATATACTTGTTGCAAAAGTTTTATTAGTAATCAAAACAAAGCATTCAATGCATACTCCTAGGGGAAGGGTTGGTAGGTATAAACCATCGCGCGATCCCGACCACCACGCAAAGGATGACAATCAATAGACTAATCATGCTCAGATTTCATCACATAGTGGTTCACCATACGTCCATGCTAAGGGAATCACTAACTTCAACACAAGTATTTCTAGATCCACAACACCTTACTAGCATGACTTCAATATTACCGTAACCACAACTCAAAACTAATTGAGATGAATCAAACTTCTCTAACTATTCAATGCACATGAAGGTGGAAGTTTTCGTATCCCTTTGGATAACTAGCCCTTTTGAGACTACTTTCAACGCATAGATCAACTACCAAGCCACGCACCGCTGCGCTCTAAAAGATATAAGTGAAGCACATAGAGCTAAAGTATCTAGCTCAAAAGATACAAGTGAAGCACATGTGAGCTGAATTGTCTACCAAAAGATATAAGTGAAGCTTGACAAAATCACGGTGATTGCATGTCTCTCTCTCTAGGTGTGCAGCAAGAATGATTGTGACACAATAAAAATAAAAGACTCCTACGATACAAGACGCTCCAAGCAAAAACACATAACATGTGGTGAATAAAAATATAGCCCCAAGTAACGTTATCGATGGATTGAAGACGAGAGAGGGGATGCCTTCCCGGGGCATCCCCAAGCTTAGGCTTTTACGACATCCTTGAATCTCTTGGTGTGCCTTGGGCGTCCCCAAGCTTGAGCTCTAGGCACTCTTTATCTCTTTGTCCATAAGAATTTCACCCAAAACTTGAAAACTTCACAACACGAAACTTAAACAGAACCTCGTGATAACATTAGTATGAGAAAGCAAACCACCACTTCCTTAAGTACTATAGCAAACTTAAATTCTACTTGTGATGATGTTGGGTTACTGTATTTTCAATCTTCCATGGCTAATACCCCCCCCCCCCCCGATACTATCCATAGTTTCATCAAAATAAGAAACCAACACAACAAAAACAGAATCTGTTAACAGCAGACCAGTCTATAGCAATCTGTATATTTCGTATGCCTCTGGTACTTCAAAACTTCTGAAAAATTATGACAGTCTGAAGAATTTGTGTAGCAATCAGCAGCAAAAAGAATTAACTCAAAATCTCTTACAGAAAAAAAAATTCGTTTCGTGAGTGGAAAGTTTGTGTCTTTTCCAGCATGAACAAACGATCATGCCCAAGACTAATCATAACGGTTTTGCTTGGCACAAACGCAAAAAAGAAACACAAAAAACACAATCATAACAGAATTATGAAAGTGTGGAAAACACAAAACAGAAAGAAAAAGGATAGATTCGTTGGGTTACCTCCCAACAAGCGCTATTGTTTAACGCCCTTAGCTAGGCATTCAATGATGCTCTCACAAAAGACAAGAATTAAAGCACAACGAGAGCATCCTAAAGCATGTGAAAATCACATCTAAGTCTAACATACTTCCTATGAATAGGCATTTTATAGGAAAATAGATTGTCAAGACAACCAATAGTTGCCATATGCAAGGAAGAAGAAAGAGACAATATCAATCTCAACATGATGAGAGGTAACTTGGTAACATGAAAGTTTCTACCACAATATTTTCCTCTCTCATAGAAATTACATGTGGGATCATATTCAAATTCAACAATATAGCTATCCCATAGGATATTCTTTTCATGATCCACATGCATGCAAAGTTGACGCTCTTCAAAAATAGTGGGATTATCATCAAATAAAGTCATGACTTCTCCAATCCCACTTTCAGTATTGTTGCAAATATCATATTCATCATGAGGTTTGAACAAATTTTCAAGATCATAAGAAAGATCATCACCCCAATCATGATTATTGCAACAAGTAGTGGACAAAGCAAAACTAGCATCCCCAAGCTTAGGGTTTTGCATATTTTTAGCATGATTATCACTAATAGAATTTATAGCGAAACCATTGCAATCATGCTTTTCATCCAAGGAGCCCTCGTGACTCACTTCATAAATTTCTTCCTCACAATTTTCAGATTCACGCATCTCAAGCAAAAGTCCATAAAGATAGTCAAGTGCACTCAACTCACTAGCAATTCGTTCCACATAAGTGCGTCTCTTAAAGAGATTAGCTAGTGGATGAAGATCCATGTCACTAGATTTTCAGCAAGCAAATATGCAAGCATATTGAAGGCACATGGCACACAAGCGAACAGAAAGCAAGCGAGAGAAAAGGGCGAACGAAAAGGCAAACGAAAAAGGCAAAGGAGAAAGGCAAATGAAAACGGCAAATGTAAAGTGGGGGAGAGGAAAACGAGAGGCGACTGGCAAAAAAAAGTAAATGCAAGAGATGAGTTTGTGAGACCTACTTGGATAGATCTTCATCTCTCCTCCCCGGCAACGGCGCCAGAAATACTTCTGCTACTGCAAAAAAAGACCTTCCAACGGTGCCAGAAATAGGTGTGTCGATGGCACCAGGAATCCTTCTGCTACGGCTACGCCTTAAGGGGCTTCCTAGGCGAATATGCAAAGGATTTCCCCCGTGGCCTTGGAGCCTTGCGTTGGTGTTCCCTCGAAGCGGAAAGGGTGGTGTAGCGTAGCAGTGATAAGTATTTCCCTCAGTTTGAGAACCAAGGTATCGATCAAGTGAAGGAGTATCACAAGAGCCTGCACAAACACAAAGAACCTGCTCCCAACGCTATGAAGGGGTTGTTAATCCCTTATGGATTGTTCGCTAAGTTAGAACTGAAAGCAACAAAGTAACAAAGCAAAGTAAAAACGGTGGTGTAAACGATAGATGTGAATAGACCCGGGGGCCGTAGTGTTTACTAGTGGCTTCTCTCATGAAAGCAAGTAGACGGTGGGTGAAGAAATAACTGTCAAGAAATTGATAGAACCGCGCAAAGTCGTGACGATATCTATGGCAACTATTATATCTATAGGCATCACGTCCAAAACAAGTAGACCGATACTGTGTGCATCTACTACTATTACTCCACACGTCGACCGCTATCCAACATGCATCTAGTGTACTAAGTCGAAAAGAACAGAGTAATGCCTTAACCAAGATGACATGATGTAGATGGACAATCTCATATCAACGATAGAGCCCATCTTGTTACCCTTGATGGCAACTACTCAATGTGTGCCTTGCTGCCCCTACTGTCACTGGGAAAGGTCACCACATGGTAAGAACCCAAAACCAAGCACTTCTCCAATTGCAAGAATCATAGATCTAGTTGGCCAAACAAAACCCAAGACTGAGAGAGACTTACAAGGATATGAAATCATGCATATAACAAATTAGCAAAGACTCAAATATATATCATAGATAATCTGATCACAAATCCATAATTCATCGGATCTCGACAAACACACCGCCAAAGAAGATTACATCGGATAGATGTCCATGAAGATCATGGAGAACTTTGTATTGAAGATCCAAGAGAGAGAAGAAGCCATCTAGCTACTAACTACGGACCCGTAGGTCTGAAGTGAACTACTCACGAGTTATTGGAGGGGCGATGATGATGATGAAGAAGCCCTCCAACTCCAAAGTCCCCTCTGGCAGGGCACTGGGAAGGGTCTCCAGATGAGATCTCGCGGAAACGGAAGCTTGCGACGGCGGAAAAGTATTTTCGTGGATCCCCTGATTTTTTGTTGTATTTTAGGAAATATATAGGCGCAAGACCTAGGTCAGGGGGCGCTCAGGGAGGCCACAAGCCCTGCCACCGCCGCCTCCCCTGGTGGCGGAATGGGGGCTTGTGGGCTCCCTGGAGCCCTCCTGGATTAGCCCTAAGGCCCCCTGATCTTCTTCCGTTCGGGAAAAAAATTTATTTCGGGGATTTTATTCCGTTTGGACTTCGTTCCGGAATCAGATCTGAAAAGAGCCAAAAGCACAGAAAAAACAGGAACTGGCACTTGGCACTGAATTAATAAGTTAGTCCCAAAAAAGATATAAAAAGTAAATAAAACATCCAAAGATGACAAGATAACAGCATGAAACCATCAAAAATTATAGATACGTTTGAGACGTATCAGCGGCCCAAAGCGGCGACGTCGTCTTGAAGGCGAGGAAAAAGGTGGAGAACTTCACGCATCGTTGGGTCCTCATGTGTCTCAAGGATGCCAACCCCCGTGTGGAAGAGTCGAAGGGGTTACCGGAGAATACCTCCGCATGGAGCTCGGTGAAGCTCTTCGACCCTCGGGTTGTGCCCGTGCTGGAGTACTTTTCCTGCAACATCTGCACCAAGAGGGTGACTGGGGGAATAATGGTGAAGGAGGTCCTAGCGCAGCGCTTGGCACCCCTCCAGGCACAATCCAGGCCCCTCTGGGAGTAACGGGCTGGTGATGACGTGCTCCGGCTTCGGTCCCGGGACCTTCCCACTGACGGCCTGAGCAAGGTTTTGGCGATTTTGCTGGGCGGTGATACGTCTCAAACGTATCTATAATTTTTGATGGTTTCATGCTGTTATCTTGTCATCTTTGATTGTTTTATGTACCTTTTATATCTTTTTCGGGACTAACTTATTAATTCAGTGCTAAGTGCCAGTTCCTGTTTTTTGTGTGTTTTTGGCTCTTTTCAGATCTGATTTTGGAACGGGGTCCAAACGGAATAAAATCCCCGAAATGATTTTTCCCGAACGAAAGAAGATCAGGGGGCTTGTGGGACAATCCACGAGGGCTCCAGGGAGCCCACAAGCCCCCACTCCGCCACCAGGGGAGGCGGCGGTGGCAGGGCTCGTGGCCTCCCTGAGCGCCCCCTAACCTAGATCTTTGGCCTATATATTCCCTAAAATACAGCAAAACATCACGGGATCCACGAAAATACTTTTCCACCACCGCAAGCTTCCGTTTTCGCGAGATCTCATCTGGAGACCCTTCCCGGCGCCCTGCCGGAGGGGACTTTGGAGTTGGAGGGCTTCTTCATCATCATCATCACCCCTCCAATGACTCGTGAGTAGTTCACTTCAGACCTACGGGTCCGTAGTTAGTAGCTAGATGTCTTCTTCTCTCTCTTGGATCTTCAATACAAAGTTCTCCATGATCTTCATGGAGATCTATCCGATGTAATCTTCTTTGGCGGTGTGTTTGTCGAGATCCGATGAATCGTGGATTTGTGATCAGATTATCTATGATATATATTTGAGTCTTTGCTGATTTCTTATATGCATGATTTGATATCCTTGTAAGTCTCTCCGAGTCTTGGGTTTTGTTTGGCCAACTAGATCTATGATTCTTGCAATGGGAGAAGTGCTTGGTTTTGGGTTCTTACCATCTAGTGACCTTTCCTAGTGATAGTAGGGGTAGCAAGGCACACATTAAGTAGTTGCCATCAAGGGTAACAAGATGGGCTATGTCGTTGATATGAGATTGTCCATCTGCATCATGTCATCTTGCTTAAGGTGTTACTCTCTTCTTTTGGACTTAATACACTAGATGCATGTTGGATAGCGGTCGACGTGTGGAGTAATAGTAGTAGATGCAGACAATATCGGTCTACTTGTTTTGTACGTGATGCCTATAGATATAATCAATGCCATAGATGACGTCACGACTTTGCGCGGTTTCTATCAATTTCTCGACAGTAATTTGTTCACCCACCGTCTACTTGCTTTCATGAGAGAAGCCACTAGTAAACACTATGGCCCCCGGGTCTATTCACATCTATCATTTCCACTTTCGCTTTTACTTTGCTTTGTTACTTTGTTGCTTTCAGTTCTCACTTGGCGAACAATCTATATGGGATTGACAACCCCTTCATAGTGTTGGGAGCAAGCTTTTTATGTTTGAACAGGATCTTGTGATACTCCTCCACTGGATCGATACCTTGGTTCTCAATCTGAGGGAAATACTTACCACTGCTGTGCTACATCACCCTTTCCCCTTCGAGGGAACACCAACGCAAGGCTCCAAGGACACGGGGGAAATCCTTTGCATATTTGCCTAGGAAGTCCCTTAAGGCATAGCCGTAGCAGAAGGATTCCTGGTGTCGTCGACACGACTATTTTGGGCGCCGTTGCCGGGGAAGCACAGCTGACATCAGAAGTATTTCTGGCGCCGTTGCCGGGGAGGAGAGATCAAGATCTATCCAAGTAGGTCTCACAAACTCATCTCTTGCATTTACTTTTGTTGACAGTTGCCTCTCGTTTTCCTTTCCCCCACTTTACATTTGCCATTTTCATTTGCCTTTCTCCTTTGCCGTTTTCTTTTTTCCATTGTCGTTTCCCTTTGCCGGTTTTCTTGCTTGCTCGTGTGCTTGTTTGTTTGTTGAAGTCATCATGGCTGAAAACACCAAACTTTGCGACTTCTCGAGCACTAATAATAATGATTTTATTAGTATTCCGATTGCTCCCGCCACTAGTGCGGAATCGTATGAAATCAACGCAGCTTTGCTGAATCTTGTTATGAAAGAGCAATTCTCTGGCCTTCCTAGTGAAGATGCCGCATCCCATCTCAATACCTTCATTGAGATTTGTGATATGCAAAAGAAAAGAGATGTGGACAATGACGTGATTAAGTTGAAACTTTTTCCTTTCTCATTGCGAGATCGTGCAAAAACTTGGTTTTCTTCTTTGCCTAAAAATAGTATCGATTCTTGGGATAAGTGCAAAGATGCTTACATATCCAAGTATTTTCCGCCGGCTAAGACCATCTCCTTACATAACGATATCATGAATTTCAACCAACTTGATCATGAACACGTTGCACAATCTTGGGAGAGGATGAAGCTTATGATTAGAAATTGTCCCGCTCATGGCTTGAGTTTGTGGATGATTATACAAATCTTTTACGCTGGCTTGAATTTCGCTTCTTGCAATATCTTGGACTCCGCCTCAGGTGGAACGTTCATGGAAATCACGTTAGGAGACGCTACAAAACTCCTAGACAATATCATGACCAACTACTCTCAGGGCATACTGAAAGGTCACATGCTAGCAAAAAGGTACACGCTATAGAAGAGATTAACTCGCTTAGTGCTAAGATGGACGAGTTGATGAATTTGGTTGCTAGTAGAAACGCTACCGTAGATCCTAATGACATGCCACTATCTTCCTTGATTGAGAGTAGCAACGCTAGTTTCGACGTGAATTTTTTTGGTAGGAACAATTTTGGCAACAACAATGCTTTTAGAGGAAACTATGTTCCTAGGCCTTTTCCTAGTAACTCCTCTAACAACTATGGCAATTCCTACAACAACACTTATGGAAATCACAACAAATTACCCTCTGATTTAGAGAGTAATATCAAAGAGTTCATCAACTCTCAAAAGATCTTCAATGCGTCCATAGAGGAAAAACTACTCAAAATTGACGATTTGGCTAAGAGTGTTGATAGGATGTCTTGTGATATTGATGCTTTGAAAGTTAGATGCGCTCCTCCCAAGGTCAACTTGGATGAAACTTTGAAACCTATGCGTATCTCCATGAATGAGAGCAAAGAAAGAACCGCCCAAATTCGCGCTAGGCATGAATGGTTTAAAAGGGTGCGTTCTAGTGATGCAAATCACGAAGATCTTAAAGTGCTTGGTGTGTCTCCTCTTGAATCTTTGTTTTCGCATGTCAAACCTATTTATGGAGGGGCTGGATATGAATCCACTTTGGTTGAAAAACGCCCCAGTGATTCGGAGTCCACCCATCTTGATGATAAAGGTGTAGAGAGTGGAGTAGAAGAAATCAAAATTTTGGGTAGTAATGAAACTCCCACTTTGGATTTCAAGGAATTCAATTATGATAATTGTTCCTTGTTTGAATGCATTTCTTTGATGCAATCCATTGCAAACTCTCCACATGCTTATAGCCAAAGCAAAGCCTTTACCGCGCATACCGTAGATTCTATGATGAAATCTCTTGAAGAGGAGCTCGAACTAGAAGTCTCTATACCTAGAAAACTTCATGATGAGTGGGAACCTACTATCAAAATCAAGATCAAAAACTATGAGTGCAATGCTTTGTATGATTTGGGTGCTAGTGTTTCCGCGATTCCAAAGTCTTTATGTGATATTCTTGGTTTTCATGAGATTGAAGAGTGTTCTCTTAATTTGCATCGTGCGGATTCTACTGTCAAGAAACCCATGGGAAGGATCGATGATGTTCTTATTGTTGCAAATAAGAACTACGTACCCGTGGATTTCATTGTACTTGACATAGATTGCAATCCTTCATGTCCCATTATTCTTGGTAGACCTTTCCTAAGGACTATTGGTGCTATCATCGATATGAGGGAAGGGAATATTAGATTTCAATTTCCTTTGAAGAAGGGTAGGGAGCACTTTCCTACAAAGAAAATAAGATTGCCTTATGAATCTATGATGAGGGCTACTTATGGTTTGAGGACCAAAGATGACTATACATGATTCCATCACTTTTTGCCTAGCTAAGGGCGTTAAACAAAAGCGCTTGTTGGGAGGCAACCCAACGAATCTATCCTTTTTCTTTCTGTTTTGTGTTTTACACACTTTCATAATTCTGTTATGATTGTGTTTTTTGTGTTTCTTTTTGTGTTTGTGCCAAGCAAAACCGTTATGATTAGTCTTGGGGATGATCGTTTGGTCATGTTGGAAAAGATAGAAACTTTCTGCTCACAAAAGAATTTTCATTTTTTTCTGTAAGAGATTTTGAGTTGATTCTTTTCGATGCTGATTGCTACGCAAATTTTTTAGACTGTCGTAATTTTTGAGAATTTTTGAAGTACCAGAGGTATACGAAATATACAGATTGCTACAGACTGGTCTGCTGTTAACAGATTCTGTTTTTGTTGTGTTGGTTACTTATTTTGATGAAAATATGGATAGTATCAGGGGGTATTAGCCATGGAAGATTGAAAATACAGTAACCCAACATCAGCACAAGTAGAATTTAAGTCTGCTACAGTACCTAAGGAAATTGTGGTTTGCTTTCTCATACTAATGATTTCACGAGTTTGTGTTTAAGTTTCGTGTTGTGAAGTTTTCAAGTTTTGGGTGAAGTTCTTATGGACAAAGATATAAAGAGTGGCAAGAGCTCAAGCTTGGGGATTCCCAAGTCACCCCAAGAGATTCAAGGATGCCGTAAAAGCCTAAGCTTGGGGATGCCCCGGGAAGGCATCCCCTCTCTCGTCTTCAATCCATCGGTAACGTTACTTGGGTCTATATTTTTATTCACCACATGTTATGTGTTTTTGCTTGGAGCGTCTTGTATCTTAGGAGTCTTTTATTTTTGTTGTGTCATAATCATTCTTGCTGCACACCTAGAGAGAGAGACATGCACTCACCGTGATTTTGTCGAGCTTCACTTATATCTTTTGGTAGACAATTCAGCTTACATGTGCTTCACTTTTATCTTTTGAGCTAGATACTTTAGCTCTATGTGCTTCACTTATATGTTTTAGAGTGCAGTGGTGCGTGGCTTGGTAGTTGATCTATGCTTTGAAAGTAGTCTCAAAAGGGGTAGTTATCCAAAGGGATACGAAAACTTCCACCTTCATGTGCATTGAATAGTTAGAGAAGTTTGATTCATCTCAATTAGTTTTGAGTTGTGGTTATGGTAATATTGAAGTCATGCTAGTAAGGTGTTGTGGATCTAGAAATAGTTGTGTTGAAGTTAGTGATTCCCGTAGCATGCACGTATGGTGAACCGCTATGTGATGAAATCTGAGCATGATTAGTCTATTGATTGTCATCCTTTGCGTGGCGGTCGGGATCGCGCGATGGTTTATACCTACCCACCCTTCCCCTAGGAGTATGCGTTGAATGCTTTGTTTCGATTACTAATAAATTTTTTGCAACAA
Organism: Hordeum vulgare subsp. vulgare; assembly: GCF_904849725.1. Classification (NCBI taxonomy): domain Eukaryota; kingdom Viridiplantae; phylum Streptophyta; class Magnoliopsida; order Poales; family Poaceae; genus Hordeum; species Hordeum vulgare. The sequence goes on along the minus strand of NC_058520.1, from coordinate 290,594,382 downwards.
GTATATGAGTTGTTCATGACAAATGTTGAGTCCATGGTTTAGATGCACTTTCACCTTCCACTATCACTATCTTCTTAGTGTCGTGCAACTTTCGCCGGTGCACAAAACCCACCATTAGCCTCCCTCAAAACAGCCACCATACCTACCTACTATGGCTTTTTCAAAGTCATTCCAAGATGTATTTCCATGCAACTACCACCATGACATGGGCCACCATGTCTACATTGCCATTGCATGATCGTAAGATAGCTAGCATGATGTTTCCATTAATGTCTATGCCATGCTAGATCATTGTCACGGTACACTACCGAAGGCATTCCATATAGAGTCATTGTTGCTCTAAGTTTTGAGTTGAAAGTGTGATGATCATCATTAATGGAGCATTGTCCCATGTGAGGAAATAAAAGAGGCCAAAGAAGGCCACCAAAATAAAAAAAGAGGCCAAAGAGCCCACCAAAAAAATGAGAGAAAAAGAGAGAAGGGACAATGTTACCACTTTTTCACACTTGTGCATATTAAGCACCATGATCTTCATGATTGAGAGTCTCTCGTTTTGTCAACACCATATAGCTAGTGGGAAATTTTCATTATATAACTTGGCTTGTATATTCCAATGATAGGCTTCCTCAAAATTGCCTTAGGTCTTCGTGAGCAAGCAAGTTGGATGCACACCCACTAGTTTTCTTTAAGAGCTTTCACATACTCTTAGCTCTAGTGCATCATTTGTATGGCAATTCCTACTCATTCACATTGATATCTATTGATGAGCATCTCCACAGCTCATTGATATGCCTAGTTAATGTGACTATCTTCTCCTTTTTTGTCTTGCAACCTCCACCACACTCCACACCATCTATAGTGCTATAACCATGGCTCACGCTCATGTATTGCGTAAGAGTTGAAAAGGTTTGAGAGAGTAAAGGTGTGAAACAATTACTTGGCCAATACCGGGGTTGTCCATGATTTAAATTCGTTGTGCAATGATGATAGAGCATAGCCAGACTATATGCTTTTGTAGGGTTAACTTTCTTTTGGCCTTGTTATTTTGAAAGTTCATGATTACCTTGCTAGTTTGCTTGAATTATTATTTTTCCACGTCAATAGAAAACTATTGTTTTGAATCTAATGGATCTGAACATTCACATCACATAAGAGGAGTTACAAAGGACATACATGCTAATTAGCATGAAAGCATCAAAAATTCATTCTTTATCACTTCCATACTCGAGGACGAGCAGGAGTTAAGCTTGGGGATGCTTGATACGTCTCAAACGTATCTATAATTTTTGATGGTTTCATGCTGTTATCTTGTCATCTTTGGATGTTTTATGTACCTTTTATATCTTTTTTGGACTAACTTATTAATTCAGTGCTAAGTGCCAGTTCCTGTTTTTTCTGCGTTTTTGGCTCTTTTCAGATCTGATTTTGGAACGGAGTCCAAACGGAATAAAATCCCCGAAATGATTTTTCCCGAACGGAAGAAGATCATGGGGCCTGCGGGCCAAGCCACGAGGGCTCCAAGGAGCCCACAAGGCCCCACTCCGCCACCAGGGGGAGGCGGCGGTGGCAGGGCTTGTGGCCTCCCTGAGTGCCCCCTGACCTAGATCTTTTGCCTATATATTCCCTAAAATACATCAAAAAATCAGGGGATCCATGAAAATACTTTTTCGTCGCCGCAAGCTTCCGTTTCCGCGAGATCTCATCTGGAGACCCTTCCTGGTGCCCTGCCGGAGGGGACTTTGGAGCTGGAGGGCTTCGTCATCATCATCATCACCCCTCCAATGACTCGTGAGTAGTTCACTTTAGACCTACGGGTCCGTATTTAGTAGCTAGATGGCTTCTTCTCTCTCTTGGATCTTTAATACAAAGTTCTCCATGATCTTCATGGACATCTATCCGATGTAATCTTCTTTGGCGGTGTGTTTGTCGAGATCCAATGAATTGTGGATTTGTGATCAGATTATCTATGAATTATATTTGAGTCTTTGGTAATTTCTTATATGCATGATTTGATATCCTTGTAAGTCTCTCCGAGTCTTGGGTTTTGTTTGGCCAACTAGATCTTTGATTCTTGCAATGCGAGAAGTGCTTGGTTTTGGGTTCTTACCATGTGGTGACCTTTCCTAGTGATAGTAGGGGAAGCAAGGCACACATTAAGTAGTTGCCATCAAGGGTAACAAGATGGGCTTTCATCATAGATTTGAGATTGTCCATCTACATCATGTCATAATGTTTAAGGCGTTACTCTGTTCTTATGAACTCAATACACTAGATGCATGGTGGATAGTGGTCGACGTGTGGAGTAATAGTAGTAGATGCAGAAAGTATCGGTCTACTTGTTTTGGACTTGATGCCTATATGTATGATCATTTCCATAGATGACGTCATGTCTTTGCGCGGTTCTATCAATTGCTCGACAGTAATTCGTTCACCCACCGTCTACTTGCTTTCATGAGAGAAGCCACTAGTGAACACTACGGCCCCCGGGTCTATTCACAACTATCATCTCCGCTTTTACTTTTACTTTGCTTTGTTTACTTTTTTGCTTTCAGTTCTCACTTTGCAAACAATCTATAAGGGATTGACAACCCCTTCATAGCGTTGGGTGCAAGCTCTTTGTGTTTGTGCAGGTACTTGTGACTTGACGCGATCCTCCTACTGGATTGATACCTTGGTTCTCAAACTGATGGAAATACTTACCGCCGCTGTGCTACATCACCCTTTCCTCTTCAAGGGAACACCAACGCAAGGCTCCAAGGCCGCGGGGGAATCCTTTGCATATTTGCCAAGGAAATCCCTAGAGGCGTAGCCAACAGCAGAGGGATTTCTAGCGCCGTTGCCGAGGAGAGATCAAGTCAAGATCTATCCAAGTAAGTGTCATAAACTCATCTCTTGCATTTACCTTTTTGCCAGTTGCCTCTCGTTTTCCTCTCCCCCACTTCACCTATTTGCCTTTTTTCGTTTGCCTTTTTACGTTCGCCCTTTTCTCTCGCTTGCTTTCTGTTCGCTTGTGTGCCATGTGCCTTCAATATGCTTGCATCTTCGCTTGCTGAAAATCTAGTGATATGGATCCTCACCCACTTTCTAATCTCTTTAAGAGATCCACTTATGTGGAACCAATTGCTAGTAAGTTGACTGCACTTGACTTTCTTTATGGAGTTTTGCTTGAGATGCGTGAACCTGAAAATTGTGAGGAAGAAATTTATCAAGTGATTCACGAGGGCTCCTTGGATGAAAAGCATGATTGCAATGGTTTCACTATAAATTCTATTAGTGACAATCATGCTAAAAATATGCAAAATCCTAAGCTTGAGGATGCTAGTTTTGCTATGTCCTCTACTTGTTGCAATGATCTTGACTGGGGTGATGATTTTTCTTATGATCTTGAAAATTTGTTTAAGCCTCATGATGAGTATGACATTTGCAATAGTATTGAAAGTGGGTTTGGAGAAGTCATGACTTCCGTTGATGATAATCCCACTATTTTTGAAGAACGTCAACTTTGCATGCATGTGGATCATGAAAAGAATATCCTTTGTGATAGTTACATTGTTGGATTCGAATATGATCCCACATGTAATTGCTATGAGAGAGGAAAATATTGTGGTACAAACTTTCATGTTACCAAATTACCTCTCGTTATGTGGAGATTGCTATTGTCTCTTTCTTCTTCCTTGCATATGGCAACTATTGGTTGTCTTGACAATCTGTTTTCCTATAAAATGCCTATGCATAGGAAGTATGTTAGACTTAGATGTGATTTTCACATGCTTTATGATGCTCTCGTTGTGCTTCAATTCTTGTGTTTTGTGTGAGCATCGTTGATTTATCTATGCCTAGCTAAGGGCGTTAAACAATAGCGCTTGTTGGGAGGCAACCCAACGAATCTATCCTTTTTCTTTCTGTTTTGTGTTTTCCACACTTTCATAATTCTGTTATGATTGTGTTTTTGTGTTTCTTTTGCGTTTGTGCCAAGTGAAACCGTTATGATTAGTCTTGGGGATGTCGTTTGATCATGCTGGAAAAGACAGAAACTTTCTGCTCATGAAAAGAATTTTCATTTTTTTATGTGCGAGCTTTTGAGTTGATTCCTTTTGCTGCTGATTGCTACGCAAATTCTTCAGACTGCCGTAATTTTTCAGATGTTTTGAAGTACCAGAAGGATACGAAGTATACAGATTGCTACAGACTGGTCTGCTGTTAACAGATTCTGTTTTTGTTGAGTTGGTTGCTTATTTCGATGAAACTATGGATAGTATCGGGGGGTATTAGCCATGGAAGATTGAAAATATAGTAACCCAATATCAACATAAGTAGAATTTAAGTTTTCTACAGTACCTAAGGAAGTGGTGATTTGCTTTCTTATACTAATGATATCACGAGTTTCTGTTTAAGTTTCGTGTTGTGAAGTTTTCAAGTTTTGGGTGAAGTTCTTATGGACAAAGAGATAAAGAGTGGCAAGAACTCAAGCTTGGGGATGCCCAAGGCACCCCAAGTTGATTCAAGGATGCCGAAAAAGCCTAAGCTTGGGGATGCCCCGGGAATGCATCCCCTCTTTCGTCTTCAATCCATCGGTAACGTTACTCGGGGCTATATTTTTATTCACCACATGTTATGTATTTTGCTTGGAGCGTCTTGTATCGTAGGAGTCTTTTATTTTTGTAATGTCACAATCTTCCTTTCTGCACACCTAGAGAGAGAGACATGCACTCACCGTGATTTTGTCGAGCTTCACTTATATCCTTTGGTTAGGAAATTCAGCTCACATGTGTTTTACTTATATCTTTTGAGATAGTTGATTTTGCTCTATGTGCTTCACTTCTATCTTTTGGAGCACGACAGTGCGTGGCGTGGTAGTTGATCTATGCTATGAAAGTAGTCTCAAAAGGGGTAGTTATCCAATGGGATATGAAAACTTCCACCTTCATGTGCATTGAGTAGTTAGAGAAGTTTGATTCATCTCAATTAGTTTTGAGTTGTGGTTGTGGTAATATTGAAGTTATATTAGTAAGGTGTTGTGGATCTAGAAATACTTGTGTTGAAGTTAGTGATTCTCGTAGCATGCACATATGGTGAACCACTATGTGATGAAGTCTGAGCATGATTAGTTTATTGATTGTCATCCTTTGTGTAGCGGTCGGGATCGCGCGATGGTTTATACCTACCAACCCTTCCCCTAGGAGTATGCGTTGAATGCTTTGTTTCGATTACTACTAAATTTTTTGCAACAAGTATATGAGTTCTTCATGACTAATGTTGAGTCCATGGTTTATATGCACTTTCACCGTCCACCATCACTATCTTCTTTAGTGCCGTGCAACTTTCGCTGATGCATAAAACCCAGCATTAGCCTCCCTCAAAACAGCCACCATACCTACCTACTATGGCTTCTTCAAAGCTATTCCGAGATATATTGCCATGCAACTACCACCATGACATGTGCCACCACTTCTACATTGCCATTGCATGATCATAAGATAGCTAGCATGATGTTTCCATGTCTATGCCATGCTAGATCATTGTCACGATACACTACCAAAGGCATTCCATATAGAGTCATCATTGCTCTAAGTTTTGAGTTGTAAGTGTGATGATCATCATTGATGGAGCATTGTCCCATGTGAGGAAATAAAAGAGGCCAGCTAAGCCCATTTACAAAAAGAGGCCAAAGATGCCCACCAAAAAAAAGAGGTTAAAGAGCCCACCAAAAAAATGAGAGAAAAAGAGAGAAGGGACAATGCTACTATCTCCTTTCCACACTCTTGCTTCATATTAAGCACCATGATCTTCATGATTGAGAGTATCTCGTTTTGTCACCACCATATAGCTAGTGGGAAATTTTCATTATATAACTTGGCTTGTATGTTCCAATGATGGGCTTCCTCAAAATTGCCTTAGGTCTTCATGAGCAAGCAAGTTGGATGCACACCCACTAGTTTTCTTTAAGAGCTTTCACATACTCTTAGCTCTAGTGCATCATTTGTATGGCAATCTCTACTCATTCACATTGATATCTATTGATGAGCATCTCCATAGCTCATTGATATGCCTAGTCAATGTGACCATCTTCTCCTTGTTTGCCTTGCAACCTCCACCACACTCCATTCCACTTATAGTGCAAAAACCATGGCTCACGCTCATGTATTGCGTGAGAGTTGAAAAAGTTTGAGAAAGTAAAGGTCTGAAAACAATTACTTGGCCAATTCCGAAGTTCTGCATGATTTAAATTTGTTGTGCAAGGATGATAGAGCATAGCGAGACTATATGATTTTGTAGGGATCACTTTCTTTTGGCCTTGTTATTTTGAAAGTTCATGATTACCTTGCTAGTTTGCTTGAAGTATTATTGTCTCCACGTCACTAGCAAACTATTGTTTTGAATCTAACGGATCTGAACATTCATGTCACATAAGAGGAGTTACAAAGGACATCTATGCTAGGTAGCATGAAGGCATCAAAAATTCATTCTTTATCACTTCCATACTCGAGGACGAGCAAGAGTTAAGCTTGGGGATGCTTGATATGTCTCAAACGTATCTATAATTTTTGATGGTTTCATGTTGTTATCTTGTCAACTTTGGATGTTTTATTTACCTTTTATGTCTTTTTTCGGGACTAACTTTTTAATTCAGTGCCAAGTGCCAGTTCCTGTTTTTTCTGTGCTTTTGACTCTTTTCAGATCTGATTTTGGAATGGAGTCCAAACGAAATAAAATCCCCGAAATGATTTTTCCAGAACATAAGAAGATCGGGGGACTTGAGGGCCAAGGCAGGAGGCCCACAGGGAGCCCACAAGCCGTGTGGCCGCGGCCAGGGGGGCCCGCGGCCACCAGGCTTGTGGCCTCCCTGGAGCTCCCCTGCACTAGCTCTTTGGCCTATATATTCCCTAAAATCCCAGAAAAAATCAGGGCATCCACGAAACCACTTTTCCGCCGCCACAAGAGTCCGTTTCCGCGAGATCTCATCTGGAGACCCTTCCCGGTGCCCTGCTGGAGGGGACTCTGGAGCTGGAGGGCTTCTACATCAACATCATTGCCTCTCCATTGACTCGTGAGTAGTCCACTTCAGACCTACGGGTCCGTAGTTAGTAGCTAGATGGCTTCTTCTCTTTCTTGGATCTTCAATACAAAGTTCCCCATGATCTTCATGGAGATCTATCCGATGTAATCCTCTTTGGCGGTGTGTTTGTCGAGATCCGATGAATTGTGGATATGTGATCAGATTATCTATGAATTATATTTGAGTCTTTGCTGATTTCTTATATGCATGATTTGATATCCTTGTAAGTCTCTCCGAGTCTTGGGTTTTGTTAGGCCAACTAGATCTATGATTCTTGCAATGGGAGAAGTGCTTGGTTTCGGGTTTATACCGTGCGTGACCTTTCCCAGTGACAGAAGGGGCAGCAAGGCACGCATCGAGTTGTTGTCATCAAGGGTAACAAGATGGGATTTCATCATAGATTTGAGATTGTCCTTCTACATCATGTCAGCTTGCTTAAGGCGTTACTCTGTTCTTTTGAACTCAATACACTAGATGCATGCTGGATAGCGGTCGACGTGTGGAGTAATAGTAGTTGATGCAGAAAGTATCGGTCTACTTGTTTTGGACGTGATGCCTATATGTATGATCATTGCCATAGATAACGTCATGACTTTGCATGGTTCTATCAATTGCTCGACAGTAATTCGTTCACCCACCGTCTACTTGCTTTCATGAGAGAAGCCACTAGTGAACACTACGGCCCCCGGGTCTATTCACAACTATCATCTCCGCTTTTACTTTTACTTTGCTTTGTTTACTTTTTTGCTTTCAGTTCTCACTTTGCAAACAATATATAAGGGATTGACAACCCCTTCATAGCATTGGGTGCAAGCTCTTTGTGTTTCTGCAGGTACTTGTGACTTGACGCGATCCTCCTACTAGATTTATACCTTGGTTCTCAAACTGAGGGCAATACTTACCACCGCTGTGCTACATCACCCTTTCCTCTTCAAGGGAACACCAATGCAAGGCTCCAAGGCCGCGGGGGAATCCTTTGCATATTTGCCAAGGAAATCCCTATAGGCGTAGCCAGCAACAGCATCCAGGTCCTACTTTTGGTTATTGGCCGGGGATCTGTTTCAGTCATGTCCACATGATTCTCAAACCCGTAGGGTCCGCATGCTTAACATTCGACGAAGACAGAGTACTATTGACAATGTATGTTGGTAACCTAATGTTGTTTGGAGTCCCAAATGAGATCCCGAACATCACGAGGAGCTCCGGAATGGTCCGAAGGTAAAGATTTATATATGGGAAGTCATATTTTCGCTACGAGAAAAGTTCCGGGTTTTTTCAGTATTGTACCGGGAAGCTTCTAGAAGGTTCTGATTTTTTTTGGAGGAGTACGGAAGTCCACCAAGGGTTCCACCACGTCCCATGGATCAGCATGGGCTGAGGGGACGCACACTGACCTTATTAGTCCACGCGCACAGGTCCCTCAAGGCCATGAAATTGGGAAAGGTGGAAAGTCCACCTTTGTATGGAAGGGAAGGAGGAGGACTAGGATTCCACCTCCTCCCCCTTGGTTGTCCCCCTGGGGCTTGAGTGGTTATCTACCACGCCCCTCCACCTATATATAGAGGGGAGGGGGCGCCCCAAGAGTGCACACCAAGCCCTTGGCGCCCCTCTCTCTCCCGTTACTCCGTAGCTCCTCTATCCTCGTTCTAGTAGCGCTTGATGAAGCCATGTTGAACTAGCTCCACCACCACCTCCAGCATGACATCGGGTTGGATGAGTACCTCTACTCCTCCTCCCTCACTTCCTATAACGAGGAGACGAAGACGACATCGAGCTGCACGTGTGCTGAACACGAAGTACCGTCCTTTTGGCGCTTGATCGGGATGGATCACGATTGGATCGTGAAGAGTACGACTACATCAACCGCGTAATATATGCTTCCGCTCAATAGTCTACAAGGGTACGTAGACACACTCTCCCCTCTCCTTGCTATGCATCTCCATAGATAGATCTTGGGTGTTCGTAGGAAATGTTTTGTTTCCCATGCAATTTCCCCCAATAGTAGCCACTCTCATCGGTAACCTGTCACACGGTGAAGGTGATGTAGTCCTCACAACAATTGATGTGGATGTAATAGTACACCTAGGTGTTGAAGGAATAACCGTATCGACTCTTGGAATGTACACATTGTGCTCATTATTCTTGTGGGCAGTATGTTGCTTTATTTCTTGTTCAGCTTTGCAAGAAAGGCAAAACAAACAATACATAGGATAACACTTTTTAAGAATTAGTATCTCCTAAATATCACGGTTTAATCCTTCCCAAAATATATCCATAGAATCTTCTTCACTTTCTTCGAATGGGGAATGCAACAAGGTCATTTGTAAATCACCATAATATTTCATTAAGTGTCACTACCTTGTTTTAAATGTATGAGCTTTTTAGTCATGTCACGAGTATAATAAGCAGGGACGACTGTGTGACTCTTAGTAAGTTTCAAATCATCTCAACTAGTAGGTATATAATCAGGGTGTAATCGACAATATTCACTCCACCAAACTGAAGCATAACCAGTGAATGACCCAACTGCAACTTCAAAAAATTTACGCTCGAAGGAATTATGGGATGCAAATATATCATTTTTTAGAATTCCCAATCAACATATAAAGCAAGCCTAAAATGAACAGCAAATGCTGGTATAGAAACATTAACCTTATCATGTGCATTTGGTTCTCCATGCACCTCTCGTGACGGTTGTTGTATTTGCGTATGTGGTGGCACATCTCCCATCATAGAAGAAGAGCATGAACTAACAACTCCGAATCATGTCATGATTAGTAGAAACGAGAAACAAAATACGAGAATAATGGTCCTATGAACTTCTAGGATGTGGTGGGAAAACGCTCACAATATTGCAAATAAAAATGTATTATAGGTTCTTAGCATGCAACAGGTGGTGACCAGCAACGAATGGTGTCGAATAACTCCAAAGATTGAGTAAAGCGATTACCAAGTGAACGTATGAATACATGGTGTAGATATATGTGGAGCTCGAAAGTCTTAAATATATGGTAGCAAAAGATTTGCAATAGTCAATTCAGAGATGCAATGTTGAATAAACGCTCAATGATGGTACTGTTCTGGTCCTAGGCTAGACCGTACTACAGACGCAAACCTAGAACATTAACGGAGTTAAAACGAAGCACAACTAGCAACAACAGATGATATGAAGTAGCTTTGGATAGCAAGATATAAGTAAAGATCACAATTGCAGTAAAGATAATGATGATAAATAACTGCCAAGCTGGTATACCAAAATCTCTTTGCAACTTTCCTCTTGAAACTATTATCACAAATATTTGATTATTTTTTCTCAATAATGCTAGTGACTTAGTCTTTCCAATGCAAAAAAGAATCACTCAATTCTGAATTTGTATGCGGAGTCAAAAAATCCGGAAACTAACCTAAAAACAATGACAAATTATGCTCACGAACTTCGGAGGGCGAAAAGTCCTATTTAGAAGATGATTTGGAAGTGACAATAATAAACTAGCTTGATGAACTACTCTAATGCAGCACATTGATAGCTTAGCTTGAATATGAATACTCGTGCAACCAAAACGGACTTTGTATGAAAAAGATATGCATGTTTTACTAAAGAGAACGCGAAACAAACTCAAATCCAAATTCACATACGGGGTTGAGTCTAGATAGATGCGTAATTTTTCTCTTTTTGTCTCTATTTTTTCAACCTATTTTTGTCTCACTTTTTTGCCATTTTTTCTCTTTCTTTGTTTTTGCTCTTACCTTTTTCTATCTTCTCTCTAAATCAAGCGGAATTAGATGCAAATTGATCCAAGCGATGGTCCAATCAATATGAAGTATAATAGTGGGAATTGATGGAAGGTAGTGCTAGCAACATGATGGAAATTGATGGGGATGGTGATGGTTGACAACGGAAGGGGTGATGATGCAGCGATGGTGTGACAAATATGAACAGAACTCGAAATTCTAAGGGAGCTAGATACTAGTGTTGGAAATATGCCCTAGAGGCAATAATAAAATAGCTATTATTATATTTCTTGTTTCAAGATAATCGTTTATTATCCATGCTATAATTGTATTGAATGAAAACCTAAATGCATGTGTCCATATATAGACAAAACTATGTCCCTAGTAAGCCTCTAATTGACTAGCTAGTTGATCAAGGATGGTTAAGGTTTTCTACCATATACAAGTGTTGTAACTTGATGACTGGATCACATCATTGGGAGAATGATGTGATGGACAAGACCCAAACTATAAACGTAGCATGTGATCGTGTCATTTTGTTGCTATTGTTTTCTGTGTGCCAAGTATTCATTCCTGTGACCATGAGATCATGTAACTCACTCACACCGGAGGAAAACCTTGTGTGTATCAAACGTTGCAACGTTACTGGGTGACTATAAAGGTGCTCTACAGGTATCTCCGAAGGTGTCCGCTGAGTTAGCATGGATCAAGACTGGGATTTGTCACTCCGTGTGACGGAGAGGTATCTCGAGGCCCACTCGGTAATACAACATCGCATATAAGCCTTGCAAGCAATGTGACTAAAGTGTTAGTCACGGAATCTTGTATTACGGAACGAGTAAAGAGAATTGCCGGTAACGAGATTGAAATAGGTATAGGGATACCGACGATCAAATCTCGGGCAAGTAACATACCGAATGACAAAGGGAATGGTATACGGGATTATATGAATCCTTGCAACAGACGTTCAACCGATAAGATCTTCATATAATATGTAGGATCCAATATGGACATCCAGGTCCCGCTATTGGATATTGACCAGGGATTGTCTCAGGTCATGTCTGCATAGTTCTCGAACCCGCAGGGTGTGCACACTTAAGGTTCGGTGACGTTTCGGTATAGTTGAGTTATCGGTGTTGGTGATCGAAGTTTTGTTCGGAGTCTCGTATGAGATCACGGATGTCACGAGGGTTTCCGAAATGGTCCGGAAATGAAGATTGATATATAGGATTGTTTCAGTTGGCTTCCGGAAAGATTTCGGGCATTACCGGCAGTGTACCGGGAGTGACGAATGGGTTCCGGATTTTTGCCGGGAGGGCCACCCACCCGGGAGAGAACCTAATAGGCCCATGGGTGGCACACCAGCCCTTAGTGGGCTGGTGAGACCAGCCCACTAGGACTATTTTGGCCAAGAGGAAAAAATCAAAGGAGAAAGAAAAAAAAGAGGAGGTGGGAAGGAAGGAAGGGACTCCACCTTCCAAACCGAATTGGAGCAGGAGTCCCTCCTCCTCCCTTCGGCCGACGCCCTAGAGGCTCCCTTGAGCCTCAAGGCTAGCCCCTCCCCTCCTCCTATATATACTAGAGGTTTTAGGGGTTTTGAGACACAACATTGCCACGTACAACCCTAAACCTCTACTTCGTAGTTCTTCCTCTAGATCGTAATTCTGCGGATCTCGGGCGGAGCCCTGCACGAATAGATAATCACCATCACCGGCACGCCGTCACGCTGCCGGAGAACTCATCTACTTCCCCGTATCTCTTGCTGGATCAAGATGGCAGAGTTCGTCATCGAGCTGTACGTGTGCTGAACGCGGAGGTGCCGTCCGTTCGGTGTTAGATCGGGACGGGTCGTGGGACGACGGTGATTTGAATCACGAAGCTGTTCCACTACATCAATCGCGTTTCTTAACGCTTCCCGCTTAGCGATCTGCAAGGGTATGTGGATCCGATCTCCCTCTCTTAGATGAAGATCACCATGATAGGTCTTCGTGTGCGTAGGAAAATCTTTGTTTCCCATGCAACGTTCCCCAACAGTGGCATCATGAGCAAGGTTCATGTGTAGATGTAATCTCGAGTAGAACACAAAAGTTTTTGTGGGCGTTGATGTTCGATTTTCTGCCCTCCTTAGTCTTTTCTCGATTCGGCGGTATTGTTGGATTGAAGCGGCCCAGACCAACCATACTCGTAAACTTATGAGAGACCAGTTTCATCGACTAACATGCAACTTGTTGCATAAAGATGACTAGCGGGTGTCTGTTTCTTCAACTTTAATTGAATCGGATTTGATCGAGGCGGTCCTTGGAGAAAGGTTAAATAGAAATTTTCATATCACCGTTGTGGATTTGCGTAACTAAGATGCGATCATACTGGATACCCATAGCAGCCACGTAAAACATGCAACAACAAATTAGAGGACATCTCACTTGTTTTTTCAGGGTATGCATGTGATGTGATATGAGCAAATACATGATGTGATATATTGGATGTATGAGATGATCATGTTGTAATAGTTAAATATCGACTTGCACGTCGATGCTACGGCAACCAGCAGGAGCCATATGGTTGTTTTTAAACTAACGTTTGTGCTTGCAGATGCTTTTACTATATTGCTAGGTTGTAGCTTTAATAGTAATTGCATAGAAGGCACAACAACCTCGATGGCGGCACGATGATGGAGATCATGGTGTGGCGCCGGTGACGATGAAGATCATGCCGGTGCTTTGGTGATGGAGATCAATAAGCACAAGATCATGGCCATATCAATTCACTTATGAATTGCATGTGATGTTAATACTTTTATGCACCTTATCTTGCTTAGAATGACGGTAGCATTATAAGGTGATCCCTCACTTAAATTTCAAGATAAAATTGTGTTCTCCTCGACTCTGCACCGTTGCGACAGTTCGTCGTTTCGAGACACCACGTGATGATCGGGTGTGATAGACTCAATTTTCACATACAACGGGTGCAAAACAGTTGCACATGCGGAACACTCAGGTTAAACTTGACGAGCCTAGCATGTACATACATGGCCTCGGAACAAAAGAGATTGAAAGGTCGAGCATGAATCGTATGGTTGATACGATTAACATAGAGATGTTTACCACTAAAACTACACTCAACTCACATGATGATCGGACTTGAGCTAGTGAATTTGGATCATGCCACACTCAAATAACTAGAGGGATGTCTATTTGAGTGGGAGTTTATTAGTAATATTATTAGCTGAACTCTAATTGTCTTGAACATAGTCTAAGTAAATTTTGCAATATTTTATGTTGTAGATCAATGGCTCGCACAGTAGCAACCCTGAATTTCAATACGTTCCTAGAGAAAGCTAAGCTGAAAGATGATGGTAGCAACTTTGTAGACTGAGCTCGTAATCTGAGGCTTATCCTACAAGCCGGGCAAAATAATTATGTCCTTGATGCAGCGCTAGGAGATGAACCACCCGCTACGGCTGATCAAGATGTTTTGAATGCTTGGCAAGCGCGTAAGGAGGACTACTCAGTAGTTCAATGTGCACTCTTGTATGGCTTAGAACCGGGACTTCAATGACGATTTGAACGTCATGGAGCATATGAGATGTTCCAGGAGTTGAATTTTATCTTTGAGAAGAATGCCTGGATCGAGAGGTATGAGACCTTCGATGAATTATATGCTTGCAAAATGGAGGAGAATTCGTTTGTTAGTGAACATGTGCTCAAAATGTCCGGGTACTCAAACCATCTAACTGAGCTGGGGATTTAACTCCCACAAGAGGCTATCACTGACAGAATTCTTCAATCACTTCCACTTAGCTACAAGAGCTTTGTGTTGAACTATAACATGCAAGGGATGAACAAGTCACCCGGTGAGTTATTTGCGATGCTGAAAGTCGCGGAGTCAGAAATCCAAAAAGAACATCAAGTGTTGATGGTCAATAAGACCACTTGTTTCAAGAAAAGCGGCAAAGGCAAGAAGGGTAACTCCAAGAAGAGCGGCAAAACTGTTGCCCCTCCGACAAAGAAACCCAAGGCTGGGCCTAAGCCGAAAACTGAGTGCTATTATTGCAAGGGGATGGGTCACTGGAAGCGCAACTGCCCCAAGTATTTGGCTGATAAGAAGGCGGCGAACGCCAAACAAGGTATATGTGATATACATGTTATTGATGTGTACTTAACCAACTCTCGTAGTAGTGCCTAGGTATTTGATATCGGTTCTGTTGCTCACATTTGCAACTCGAAGCAGGAACTGCGGAATAAACGAAGGCTTGCGAAGGATGAAGTGACGATGCGCGTGGGAAATGGTTCCAAGGTTGATGCAATCGCCGTCGGCACGGTCACACTTCAGTTACTACCGGGATTGGTTATGAACTTAAATAATTGTTATTTAGTGCCTGCGTTAAGCATGAACAATATGTCTGGATCTTGTTTATTGCGAGAAGGTTACTCATTTAAGTCAGAGAATAATGGTTGTTATATTTATATGAGTAATATCTTTTATGGTAATGCACCCAATGTGAGGGGTTTGTTCATATTGAATATTTTTTGTGATGACACACATATCCATAACAATGAGACCAAAAGATGTAGAGTTAACAATGATATCGCCACCTTTTTGTGGCACTACCGCTTAGGCCATATTGGTGTAAAGCGCATGAAGAAACTCCAAGCAGATGGGCTTTTGGAGTCACTTGATTTTGAATCACTTGACACGTGCGAACCATGCCTCATGGGCAAGATGATTAAAACTCCGTTCTCTCGAACAATGGAGCGTGCAAGTGACTTGTTGGAAATCATACATAATGATGTGTGCGGACCAATGAGTGTGGAGGCGCGCGGCAGATATCGTTATTTTCTCACCTTCACTGATGATTTGAGTAGGTATGGATATATCTACTTGATGAAGCACAAGTCTGAAACATTTGAAAAGTTCAAACAATTTCAGAGTGAAGTTGAAAATCATCATAGCAAGAAGATCAAGTTCCTACGATCTGATCGAGGGGGTGAATATCTGAGTTACAAGTTTGGTGCTCACTTAAGACAATGTGGAATCATTTCATAGTTGACACCACTTGGAATACCACAACGTAATGGTGTGTCCGAACGTCGTAATTGTACTTTTTTAGATATGGTGCGATCTATGATGTCTCTTATCGATTTGCGAATATCGTTTTGGGGCTATGCATTAGAGACAGCTGCATTCACTTTAAATAGGGCACCATCAAAATCCGTTGAGACGACACCGTATGAGCTATGGTATGGCAAGAAGCCAAAGTTGTCGTTTCTTAAAGTTTGGGGATGCGATGCTTATGTCAAAAAGCTTCAGCCTGAAAAGCTGGAACCTAAAGCGGAAAAGTGCGTCTTCATAGGTTACCCAAAAGAGACATTTGGGTACACCTTCTATCTCAGATCCGAGGACAAAGTGTTTGTTGCTAAGAATGGAGCTTTTCTTGAGAAAGAGTTTCTCTCGAAAGAATTGAGTGGGAGGAAAATAGAACTTGATGAGGTTTTGGAACCTCTGCTCCCACAAGATGGTGGCGCAGGGCAAAGAGAAATCTCTGTCGAGGCGACACCAGTTGAGGAGGAAGCTAAATTATGATTATCATGAAGCTTCGGATCAAGTTACTATCGGACCTCGCAGGTCGACAAGATCACATACTGCTCCTGAGTGGTACGGGAATCCTGTCTTATCTATCATGTTGTTAGACAACAATGAGCCTGCGAATTATGGAGAAGCAATGGTGGGCCTGGATTCCAACAAATGGTTAGAGGCCATGAAATCTGAGATAGGATCTATGTACAAAAACAAAGTGTGGAGTTTGGAAGTATTACCTGAAGGTCGCAAGGCTATTCAGAACAAATGGATCTTTAAGAAGAAGATAGACGCGGACGGTAATGTGACCGTTTATAAAGCTCGACTTGTGGAAAAGGGTTTTTCACAAGTTCAAGGAGTTGACTATGATGAGACATTCTCACCGGTAGCGATGCTTAAATCCGTCCGAATCATGTTAGCAATAGCTGCATTTTTCGATAATGAAATCTGGCAGATGGATGTCAAAACAGCGTTCCTTAATGGGTTTATTAAGGAATAGTTGTATATGATGTAACCCGAAGGTTTTGTCGATCCAAAGAATGCTGACAAAGTATGCAAGCTCCAGCGATCCATTTATGCACTGGTGCAAGCATCTCGGAGTTGGAACAAGCGCTTTGATGAGGTGATCAATGCATTTGGGTTTATACAAGTTGTAAGAGAATCTTGTATATACAAGAAAGTGAGTGGGAGCTATGTAGCGTTTCTAATATTATATGTGGATGACATATTGCCGATTGGAAACAATGTGGAGTTTTTGGAGAGCGTAAAGGATTACTTGAACAAAAGTTTTTCAATGAAAGACCTAGGAGAAGCTACTTACATATTAGGTATTAAGATCTATAGAGATAGATGGAGACGCCTGATAGGAATTTCACAAAGCACATACCTTGAGAAAGTTTTGAAGAAGTTCAAAATGGAACAATCCAAGAAAGGGTTCTTGCCTGTGTTACAAGGTATAAAGTTGAGTAAGACTCAATGTCCAGTAAGTGTAGAAGATAGAGAAAAGATGAGTACTTTCCCCTATGCTTCAGCCGTAGGGTCTATCATGTATGCAATGTTGTGCACAAGACCGAACGTCAGCCTGGCCATAAGTATGGCAGGCAGGTTTCAAAGTGATCCAGGAGTGGAACACTGGGCGGCCGATAAGAATATTCTAAAGTACCTGAAAACGACTAAGGAAATGTTTCTCGTTTCTGGTGGTGACGAAGATCTTGTCGTAAAGGGTTACATCGATGCAAGCCTTGACACTGATCCGGATGACTCTAAGTCTCAAAGACGATACATATTTGTTCTCAATGGGGGTGCGGTAAGCTGGTGCAGTTCCAAGCAAAGGGTCGTATCAAATTCTACATGTGAAGCGGAGTACATGGCTGCCTCGGAGGCGGCTAAGGAGGGTGTTTGGATGAAGAAGTTCATGATGGATCTTGGAGTTGTGTCGAGTGCACTAAATCCAATAACTCTGTTCTGTGACAACACTGGTGCCATTGCTCTTGCCAAGGAACCAAGGTTTCACAAGAAGACCAGACACATCAAACGACGCTTCAACCTCATCTGCGACTATGTCGAAGGAGAGGACGTAAATATTTGCAAAGTGCACACGGATCTGAATATTGCAGATCCGCTGACTAAACCTCTTCCACGAGCGAATCATGATCAACGCCAAAACTGCATGTGTGTTAGATTCATTCCAATGTAAATCACATAGCAATGTGAGACTAGATTATTGACTCTAGTGGAAGTGGGAGATTGTTCGAAATATGCCCTAGAGGCAATAATAAAATAGTTATTATTATATTTCCTGTTTCATGATGATTGTTTATTATCCATGCTATAATTGTATTGAATGAAAACATAAATGCATGAGTGGATATATAGACAAAACTATGTCCCTAGTAAGTCTCTAGTTGACTAGCCAGTTGATCAAGGATGGTTAAGGTTTTTTGACCATATAGAAGTGTTGTCACTTGATGAGTGGATCACATCATTGGGAGAATGATGTGATGGACAAGACCCAAACTATAAACGTAGCATGTGGTCGTGTCATTTTGTTGCTATTGTTTTCTGCGTGTCAAGTATTCATTCCTATGACCATGAGATCATGTAACTCACTAACACCAGAGGAATACCTTGTGTGCATCAAACGTCGCAACATTACTTGTGACTATAAAGGTGCTCTACAGGTATCTCCCAAGGTGTCCGTTGAGTTAGCATGGATCAAGACTGGGATTTGTCACTCCGTATGACGGAGAGGTATCTCGGGGCTGACTCGGTAATACAACATCGCATAGAAGCCTTACAAGAAATGTTACTAAAGTGTTAGTCACGAGATCTTGTATTACGGAATGAGTAAAGAGACTTGCCGGTAACGAGATTGAAATAGGTATAGGGATACCGACGATCAAATCTTGGGCTAGTAACATGCCGAAGGACAAAGGGAATGGTATACGGGATTATATGAATCCTTGGCACAGAGCTTCAACCAATAAGATCTTCGTAGAATAGGATCCAATATGGACATCCAGGTTCCGATATTGGATATTGACCAGGGAGTGTCGCGGGTCATGTCTGCATAGTTCTCGAACCCGCAGGGTGTGCACACTTAAGGTTCGGTGACGTTTTGGTATAGTTGACTTATGGGTGCTGGTGACCGAAGTTTTGTTCGGAGTCCCGTATGAGATCACGGACGTCACGAGGGTTTCCGGAATGGTACGTAAACGAAGATTGATATATAGGATTGTTTCATTTGGCTTCTAGAAAGATTTCTGGCATTACCGGCAGTGTACCGGGAGTGATGAATGGGTTCTAGGTTTTTGCCGGGAGGGGCCACCCACCCGGGAGAGAACCTTATCGGCCCATGGGTGACGCACCAGCCCTTAGTGGGCTGGTGAGGCTAGCCCAATAGGACTATTTCGGCCAAGAGGAAAAAATCAAAGGAGAAAGGAAAAAGAGAGGAGGTGGGAAGGAAGGAAGAGACTCCACCTTCCAAACCGAATTGGAGTAGGAGTCCCTCCTCCTCCCTTCGGCCGACGCCCTAGAGGCTCCCTTGAGCCTCAAGGCTAGCCCCTCTCCTCCTCCTATATATACTAGAGGTTTTAGGGTTTTTGAGACACAACTTTTCCACGTGCGACCCTAAATCTCTACTTCGTAGTTCTTCCTCTAGATCGGATTTCTGCGGAGCTCGGGTGGAGCCCTACACGAATAGATCATCAACATCACCGTTGCGCCGTCACGCTGTCGGAGAACTCATCTACTTCCACATCTCTCTTGCTATATCAAGAAGGCGGAGATCATCATCGAGTTGTACGTGTGCTGAACGTGGAGGTGCCGTCCGTTCGGTGCTAGATCGGGACGGATCGTGGGATGACAGTGATTTGAATCACGAAGTTGTTCTACGACATCAACTTTCTTTCTTAACGCTTCCCGCTTAGCTATCTACAAGGGTATGTGGATCTGATCTCCCTCTCGTAGATGAACATCACCATGATAGATCTTAGTGTGCATAGGAAAATCTTTGTTTCCCATGCAACGTTCCCCAACAACTAGGACCAGGAACTCGACATGATGATGCAATCGACAACTTAATCTAGTGATAACTAACAATTCTCACCAAGCAACCTGAAAACTGATACTACTTGATAGAGCGAGGGTGTTCCAATTTTTGATGTAACCTCTAAGATGCGGCACTTTCCTTATTTGAGGGCGAGGCCTCAAAAGGGGAAAGAGTCACATCTAAGCGTTTCGCAAGCAGGATAAACATTGCAATACATAATAGATGGAAGAGAATAATATTTGGCTTACACTTGCCACAAGCTAAATTACGGATCCACAGAGTCATTCATTATTCTGATAGAAAACATGGTCCGACTATGGACAAGATAAACAACAAAAGCTAATGCTATCCCACCTTGCTAGGCCCACGATCACGACCAAGTGCCTCTAGTCATCGGGGTACGCCACGTACATCCGGCCACTATCCTCGTCAAACTCCCACTTCAGCTGGGTATCCTCAGAAGCATCTATATCTAGGGTACATGTACCTGTGGGTTGTTGTAGTAAACTCTGAGCCACAAGGAATCAACAATCTCATGACCTTGGTATCGAATCTGACTAAGCCATTAGGTGAGGATGGTTTATGTGTTTTGTTTGCATCAACCTAAGCATTCATAGTGGCTAACTTACATTGAACAAGAATTAAAGATATAGTGGTCTACGCATGACGGTCGTGAACTAAGAATAATCACTAAGTGATCCTCAACACCTACTTACATCAGTCATAACCCCACCTTGTTCTTCATCAGTGAAGGAACTCTGAAGGAAACAGTCACAGTTACGCACAGAGTTGGAAGGTTTTAATTAAGTTACTTCAAGTTTTCTAGAACCGGATGTTAACAAAGTTTCCGTGTTTTCCACATAACAGCGGGCACGGCTTTCCGAAAGATTTAACCCTGCAGGGGTGCTCCAACTAATCCATCACAAATTACCATAGGCCGCATAGAAATCCTCGGCACGAAGCTCGCGATCTCGATGGATTCCTTAGAGGAAAACCTCAACTCTCAGAATGTCCCAAAATCTCACCGGAATCCCAATGCACAAGATATCTCGTAGAGGGTAAAACTAATCCAGCAAGGCCGCCCAGCGTGCCGACAGACCCGATCGGATCCGCATATGTCATTCTCACGGCACAACCGTATGGGCAAGACGTCGGGTTGGTTGAAACCCCAGGTGACATGGGGGCGCCGGACATCGCCCGGTTTGGACCAACACTCATGAGGAGCACTGGCCCGGGTTGTCGATTAATTTCCTCGAGGTAGCTATTCCCTATGTTTTTTATTAAGTTTTTAACAAATTTAACACCAAAGTTGGGCCTTGATGGAAAAGCTTTAAACTAAAAGGAATTACCAACGGGGTCCCCAGAACAACTCCGAACATGTTAGGAGCGCTTAGTTATGGAATAAAACACGAGTAGCCGAAACTAAGGCGACAGAAGCGGAACAAATCACCTAGCAAAAGGCCAGGCCTTCTTCCTCTTAACAAGTATATAGATGCATTAATTAAATATCATTTAAATAATATGATAATCAAATTGCCCATGTTATCACATGGACGAGTTTGCACCTGCAACTAGCCATTCTATGACATGGTTGAGCAAGTGCTAACTTAGCCAAACAATATTTGCTAGGAGGGGAAGGGTTTGAGGTTTCATGGCAATGTTTCAAGGCTTTATATCAGGTAGTAGTCAGCGATGAATAACGATGGAAACGATTCAACTAGGCATAACAAAGCTAGAAACGGTGTCAAGGTCACGATCATCTTGCGTGTGACATCTTCAGACTTGAACTCCTCTTGATCTTCCTGAACGTACTCAACAGAATCCTCGAACTCGTTCTCAGCACTCGCTGCTACCCAAACGAAATAAACATCAAATAAACACCAGCAAGTGACAATGCTACAAGGAACATGATGTATGTGTGGCACGAAAGGAAGCATGACATTTCTACACTAGTCATCTTTCATGCCTTACTTGAGTTATTACTAATCTGGATAGAACCTCAAATTAACTTATTTAGACATGCATGATTATGGCAGGAATGGACGCAAAACACGAAGATGGTGCAAACATACAAAGAACATTGAGAACCGAGTTACGTAGCTCCCGGGAACTACAAAACAAGATACGAGGGACTATGGAGACATAACAGCAAAATACCAGTAGCTATGGGCAGCCACTTGGCATTACAAGGTCACCACTAGAACAAGCATAAAATTCCAGATGGAATAGAGCTAAATAACACTCAAATCGATCAAGCATAGCTCACACAAAGCCCAAAACAATATAGCACACAATCTGTTCACAACAGCCTATTACCACATTACCCACAAGAATTAAAGTATGTACAACCAATCCTAACACATGAAATTTAACAGAGTTGTAGAGGAACACAACTGCTAGCAATCACTAGTTCATTGCTTTGGCTAAAACCCCACATAAAACTTAATAGAAACAGATCTACAAGGCATGAAAATAATAGCAGAAACTCGGACTTAGTGAAAATCTTAGATTTTCACTTTCTGCCATTTTCAACATAGTGGCAACTTTGACACGGAAATAAACTATGATGCAAAGTCCTATGAACAAACTTAAGGCATAAGGATGTAGAGGGGTTCAACCATTACATTTCATGCCATTGGTGCAACCACCAAAGATCAACACACTCATGGGAACCATGCTCTCAACAGGGGAAGAAAATAATGGTTCCCACACTTAGAAATATTTCAAGCTACCCAAACAGCAATATTTTCACCCCTTGAAAACAGAAAAGGATCCACTAATTCACAAGAGTAACAAGCTAAAAAAATACCAAGCCCTAGTAAATATAAAAATCTTGAACTTTCATGTTGCCACAAACTTCATAGCATGGATAGGATTAATCCTACAAAAATGACAAAATGTCACCTCATCACAAAATGACATCTTTGCCAACTTTCTCAAAAGTAAAATCTAATGCCACCATTGGATTTCTTGGGTTTTTCTATCCCAAATCCATATATCACACTCATATACTTGCATGTATAAAACATACACTACAAATCACATAGCACTTATAAGTCAAATCAAGCCAGATTTGACATATTCCAAATATGTCATATTCCACTTATGGGCTTACTCCAAAAATGGAATATCACATCACAAAAATAAAATCACCACAGTAAATAACTTGACAAGGGAGCCCCACTTGTCATAGACACCAGGGGCCCATAGTGCATGATAGGTGGGCCTTGTGGCCCACTTGTTAGTTGCACACTACAAAGCAGACAAGAAAAAGCATGGAAAATTAAATACTTGCATGTATAAAATATACACTACAAATCACATAGCACTTATAAGTCAAATCAAGCCAGATTTGACATATTCCAAATATGGCATATTCCACTTATGGGCTTATTCCAAAAATGGAATATCACATCACAAAAATAAAATCACCACAGTAAATAACTTGACAAGGGAGCCCCACTCGTCATAGACACCAGGGGCCCATAGTGCATGATAGGTGGGCCTTGTGGCCCATTTGTTAGTTGCACACTAGAGAGCACACAAAAACAAGCATGAAAAATTAAATACTTGCATGTATAAAACATACACTACAAATCACATAGCACTTATAAGTCAAATCAAGCCAGATTTCATATATTCCAAATATGGCATATTCCACTTATGGGCTTATTCTAAAAATGGAATATCACATCACAAAAATAACATCACCACAGTAAATAACTTGACAAGGGAGCCGCACTGGTCATAGACACCAGGGGCCCATAGTGCATGATAGGTTGGCCTTGTGGCCCACTTTAGAGCACACAAGAACAAGCATGGAAAATTAAAAGGGGAGACTCGAACCACAACCTCATGTTTCCACCCTTTAGTTAGGTACCACTGGGCTACACGCAGGTCCTTGCTAGAACAGTCGAAAGAAATCAACACAACAGAGGTTGCGCGTTACCTCGATGCACGACACAACGGCGTGCACTCGCGCTAGCACTGCTGGGTTGGATCTACTGGCCATGCGGGCACGTAGCGGACGTGGCTCTACGGCGCGGTGCAGCAACGATCGGGCTCCAAGGCCGAAGCTTTGTGAGGACACGGCTGAACTTGAATGTCTCAACGGATATCTACAACACGGCGTATATGCGCGGGAGCATGCATGATGGTGGAAGGGGAGGAGCAACTCTCACCACAGGTTTGTTGCGGCAGCGTGACAACCCGTAGTGGACGAAGACGTGGTCGGGGTGGCGCTCAATGGTGGCGGCTCGGTACAGCACGACCCACGGTGCGTGAGGAGGATGTTGAAGAGGCCGGCAGCGTGGTCGCGCTCTCCTCCACCTAGCTCCGGGAACGGATCGATGGTGACGACGTGGATCCCCAAGTATCCTTGAAGGAGCGGAGGACCCTACTGGAGACGGAGACGACCACGATGATGGGCGACTGCACCCTAATCTCTCTCTGGACACTCTGCACCCACCTTCTCTTACCTGACGAAGAAGAAGGGGGTGAGGGAGAATGGTGGAGGCGGAGATGCCCTCGACGTCCGTGGACTTCAGGGTGTCGACGAGCTGGCGTGCACTCGGTCTCTCTCTAAACCTGACAGAGGAGGGGGTAATGGGGCAGGTTTCCATTGCGAGGGGTAAGTGGGTCACGCGTTGTGGTTGGGCTGTTGCTGCTGCTGCACTAGTGCTAGGGGTAGCTGGGCCTAGGGGAGGAGAGAGGCCCATCACTCCTCCATATCACACAGGAAAAGCAGCTAGGGTTTTCCCTTTTGCCTTAAAATCTACTGCAAATAAGTCCAATCCCTCTGGTTTGAAAGGAGTTTGAGAAAAGAAAAAAATAAATTTGAACTCACAAAAGTCGCCTCTGTTTTATATAACTGGTTTGGGGATTTTTGAGTCAATAGAAATAAATACCCATAAGTGCCCAAAGGCCCTGGTTTTATATAAAAACAACAGAAGGAAACCCCACACAGACTAAGTAATTCAAGCACAAAATCAAACAGAAAATCTAGTGGAGATCCAACATATTTAATGGAGCAAAAACTGAAACTTTAACACAACTTAATAATAACTGGGAAGAGAAGGGGTTTTCACTATTTGGAGGAAGAGGTTGAGAAGAAGAACTTATTGGATCCAAACACACAATACAACCACATGGCACAAGTCACTAGCACTTCACACATTCAAACAACCAAGATGGAACAGAGAACACAAGATGAAATGATATGATGCCACGATGCCACAAGTGAAGAACCAAACATAAGCTCTTATTCAAACTCATCAAGCCAAACTTGAAAGGTGTCATACAAGGAAAGATTAAAACAAGAGAAGGTATTGCATTGGGGCTGTTACATTCGATGACGTGATAATTGTCGATTTGGTGGAGATGACTTCGATGACCCGATTACAAACATGGACGACATTGCACCTTAGCAATCGCTAAACCAACTCCAAGAGGTTATTGACCCCGCCGGACCATGATCAACCTGACCATGAAGGTCTATTCCTGCAAGCAATCGAAGAACAAGCAAGAATATGATAAAGGAATTTTAATATTGCAAATCTATATGAAGTATCAATAAGGTGGGGATCCAAAAGCGGCCTTGGTCTGGTTGTTTGACACAAACAAAGTGCACGAAGTTGCAATGGCTAACGTTTAACCAGATAAATCCCTAGGAAAAATCTACTAGATTGATCTACTTATATAGGAGCAAGGGGTGGTGGCCAAGGAGGTGGGAGGACGTCCCAAGGCAGCCTAAAACTAACCCTAGGTCGTACATGGCACATGGGCGCAAGTGGACGTGATGCAACACCTTTGGACTTATAGTTTGACTCGGATTCTGCTATAGTATCACATTGTTTCATCAATATATCCATGCTCATAAGGAATTTTAAGGTGACTCCCACTGTTGTAAAGTACATGCAATCTAGTTTCCAACAAAAAGAGAATCACCCAATTTGGAGTCTGGATGCAAAAGTTTTTGCATTTTGAGTCACGTATGTATGTGCACTTCGAATCTAAGTCGAGAGCATGGGTGACTTGGCTCTATCTTCTCTTCGGCCTAAAGTAACAATAGAGGATTTGAACAACACTAATTATTGTTTTGATGTGATAGGAACTCTTGAACAACAACTATTCATCTCCTCTTCCTTTGTCTTCACACATGGTTCATACAAGTGTTTGGCAATTCTGCATTTAGGCATGCTATAGAAATACGTGAAGTATTCTTGTTTCGGATAACATATATAAATTATTACATAATTCTTAGATGAAATGACCTCATAAATATGCATGTATGCAATATTTTTTGTTGTATCCAAGGTCGCCATGTCCTCATCAAGGAGGTGGGGGCGCGGTGCCCGAGTTGGTCATGTAGCTTGTGGCTATAGATCGACTAAAAGAGGACAAGGGTGTAGCCGAAGATCAATTGGTCGAACGATCCGGATAGGGGCAGGGAGAAAGATGAACGCATGCTTAAAAAGGATAGATGAAGGATTGATTGCAATTAATGCATGCTAGAGTGACCTAGGAGTGTGTTCAAGAGTGACCTGCCGAGCGAGATACAATCTAGATACCCCGAGAGATCGCTCATGCGTAACATCCAGAAAGAGAAAGAGAGGTGGTATGTTTGTGTGTGCGTGCGCAAGAGAAAGATAGAAATATATGTAGGGAGAGAGAGAGAGAGAGAGATAGATAGATACATAGAAACAGACTCTCAGATGAAACAAGAGAGGTCTAGTGGGTGTGTAATCAAGAAAAAGATTGTACCAAAGAAAGAAAAACCTTGACAACACTGTCTGTTGGGTGTGCGAGATACATTATGCAAAATAAAGACACATGGAATTTGATCCAATTTAAAAAAGTTTTAAAACATTAGAATTCGACCTAATGTGGATTCAAATATTCAAACTGATGATCATAACATTAGAAAATCATATGTAAAGGTCATTGAATCTTCATTTTGCTTTTCAACATACGATATATGAACAAGCACACACATAAATTTAACAGAAAACGGTTTCCAATTTGTATTCATATACCTAAATGCTAGTTCTCGTCCATGCGTTGGCTACCAGATTTAGCCATGTCTATCCAATTCAATAGTATTAGTATAGTGGAATACTGATAACATGTGTAGCAGAGTATGGAGTGCTCCTACTTTATTAACACATGGCCCACCCCACACTCAACAAATTTCTTGGAATTCATGCTGTAATCTCTCCCTCCTTGTCTCTTTCTTCTACTCCCTCCGTTTCTAAATATAAGACATTTTAGATATTACACTATAAACTACATACGGATGTACATAGACATATTTTAGAATATAGATTCACTCATTTTGCTCCGTATGTAGTCTCCTAGTGTAATCTCTAAAAGGTCTTATATTTTGAAACGAAGGGAGTACGACAGTATTATTTTTTGACATCACTCATCTATCTCTTCTAAATTCAGTCGACGTGGGCCGGGGAGGGGGAGGAGAAAAGTTTGCCTACCATGTGTTTGCTCCGAACGGTGGTCCAACAAGATCCTTAAGGCTGTTTGTAATGGGTAGTATCATATACTAGTATCATGCATATGATACTAGTGTATGATACCACATCCGTAATGCATAGTATTATGTACTAGTATCATAGAACGGTTTATTTATTACTAGCAAAAGGACCCGTGCGTTGCAACGGGAGAAAAAAAATACCACATGCTTTTAATATTTTTATAATCATTTTGATTTATTAAAATAATAAGCTAACTAACTAATGTAGTCAGTCCTATCCTATTTTGTTGAGAAATCAACCCGTCTATTGTTAATTCCACCATGATGAGAAATTGAGCGGGACAAGCAAAGCAAAACAAAGAGGCTACGTGAATTGATCAATGGACTGTTATCTTATTTCACTCATGGGGTAGAGAATGTGGGATCAGATGACAAACTGAAGGTGGTGTTCCTTTCTCTCTGTGTACAACAATGCAATCTTATATTCAATACATTCATTCATCAGCAAACAAATTCCCACAAAACAAAATTTCTTGCGGGTGCTTGGCACACGGTTGGAGGCATGGGGAGGGGATCTCACCAGATGATGAGTTCCTGCCGGAGGAGGGGATACGATGAGGGGAGCAAGGGTTAGGCGCCTCTATCCGGCCATAAGGAGTCGCCGTTGCCGCGCCATAACCTCGGAGTTCCCGTGTGAGCCATGGAGGCCCGCCTCCAACTGCAAGTACTTCGCTCCGCCGCGCCTTATCCGCGCGCCGCCGCCGTTCTGCATCGAGCAGACGCATCATCCCAAGTCGTTGTAGCTGTCGCGTTGATTTGATCAGAAGCTGTGCTCGAGCGCCGAATCAGGGGAAGCAAGCGAGCAGAGGTACGACCGCGGAGGCGGATGGGTTGAGATCGACAGCAGTGGTGGTTGAGATCGACCGTGGCGGCGAGTGGTGTGGCAGCGGCCTGGGCACAGGCCAGGGTGGACCAGGGTTGACGCGATGCGCTCGAGCGCCGCAAAGGGGGCAGGGAGCGGGGAGAGGTACAACCGCGGAGGCGGGTGGGTTGAGGTCGACAGCGGTGGCGATTGAGGTCGGCCGCGACGGCGAGTGGTGTGGCGGCGGCCTGGGCACAGGCCAGGGTGGCCCAGGGTCGACGGGAGGAGGCGATGCGTACGGGTATAACTTTTGTAGCAAATCGTTTTTTCCTTTTGCGTTGCAGATAAATGATGGAGCGCGGGTTGAATAACAGTAATTACAGATATTTTTTTATAAAAATGCTGTGGTGAGTTTTCCGATGGAAGCAATAACCGCTTTATTATTAGGTATAGATCATGCATGACATATACTAGCACAACATTTAATATGATACGGTATCATAATATGATACTCAATTATCTCTTTTTTCAATTAATTCTATGTCACCCCATCAAATATGCCTAGGTGGTATACATAATACTATGAAAATCCCATTGCAACCAGCCTAAAAAATACACGGTCCCAAAACAAAAATGCTAGACTCACGGGCTAGTTACCGAATTATCTTACGGACCGCTCCATTAACCAATCTCTCCTCACCTTGAATTCAACTGTGGGCTGTGATTCTGATTTCCCATCCAACCAAAAACTACCACATAGGTCTGTAACTTAATTCTGTAGGATGTGATCTGTAGGTGTAGCATTGTTCGTCCCAAAAGTGAGCGAAAAGGCCAGACGAAGTGTGTTACATTCAGCGAGGGACGTGCCACCGTGTCAGAGTGCAAATCAAATGCGACAAAGTCATATATACAATCCTTTCATTTGGAACTTGCGTACTTGAAGTATTGCCTAACACTTTTTTTGCTACTTTGTGTGATCCATAGATACAAATCCCACAAACCAACCGATGGGGTGGTTTGGGGCAATCCAGACGTCTGCACGTCAAACACCAAAACTTTGGTCCCAACCCATCTACCCAAGCTTCAAATTGTCCGACTGTACAAACCTCCACAAAGTCAAAAACGATTGACCGATTGTCGTCACGAGTACCAGTATTCACATAGAGAAATTCGCGACTTGACCGACATCACCACTGCGTTTCAACCACACCTCCTAGCCCATTCTCCAACTTTTCCATCCCTATCCGACGCCAGTTGACCCGTAGCTCACCGGATAGTGATGGTGCGCAACGAGATCATGTACTACAAGATGTTTATGCCAGAGCACTGTGCAGAAATTGTGGCGGCGATCGGCGCGATAGAACTCTGTCGTTTCCAAGCTCCGAGTCTCGTGGAGCCGAGGTCCGAGGAGGAGGAAGGTAATCCAATGGTCATGCGGAGGTCACGGTGTAGAAGTCCCCCGCAGAGTGGCGGAGCCAAAGGGTGTCCAGGATGGGCCACGACCCACCCTGAGTTTTGAAAATAGCTTTTATACTATACAAAAAAGGCTAAAAGAATTAAAATAATATAATATATATGTATAATAGCATTGTTGGCTCACCCTGATCCATTAGGCTAGATCCGCCACTAGCAGAGGAGGAGATGAATGTATATTTTGTGCCGTTGTGTGAGTCCCCTCATGGTGCAGGCAGACCATTGGTGCAGGCTAGAAATCCTAAAGGAGCATCGAAAGGCGGAGGCTCAACTCGACGTGGCGCACGTGGATGTCGCTGCCATCGAGGCCCTCCAACAGGCGCAATTGAATGTTTTAGAGGGAACCGTGCCGCAGAGGCTCAACTCGACGTGGAGCATGCAGATGTTGCTGCCATCGAGTCCGTGGATGTCGCTGCCATCGAGGCCCTCCTATAGGCGTAACGAGATGTCATGGACATGAACCGGGTGACGGAGGCTTAACTCGACGCGGAGCATGCAGATGCCGCTGCCATTGAGGTCCTCCCATGGGAGAAACCGTACATCATCGGCGTGAACCACACGGTGGAGTCTAACTCAACACGGAGCACACGAATGCCGCTCCCAAAGGCAGAACCGGACGTCACGAACGTGAATCGGGCCGTGCTTGCGTCCATGCGTTGTGCCTGCATGCTCCGAGTGAATGAGTAGATGGACTGGGTGAGGACAACCATGCTGCGGATACACATGTCAACATCTCTCACTGGTTTGCGGGTCGCCGACAGCCAAAAATGACGTGGTCGGCTCTTTCCACGAGAACTGATAGTTTTTTGTTTCGATAATACTAAACCTACGAACGAGTTTACAAAGCTTTACGTAACCTTTTAAAAGCTAAATCTTCTCTCCCCTGATTTCCAGTAGGGATGGGCCCCTTCATCCTCGCCTTCCAATACAAATCATCCACGTCAGCATCCCGTAAAATCTCTACGTAGCCTTTCGTATGTCTAACATTACTTTTCTTTGTTTATGTTATTGTTTTTCAATAATGATACATCTACGAATAGGCTACGAAAGCCTACGTAACCTTCCATATAAAATCCTCTTGGCCCCCTGATTTTCATCAAGGGTGGGCCCAGCCCTTAACCCTGGCCCAATTAATCACCTCCACATCAGATTTTACGTAAAACATTTACGTAACTTTTTGTAGGTGTAGCATTGTCAATTGTTTTCAGGAAAATGTTTCGACACGGCGCGTCGGCCGAACGCTTCGCCCGGTCCCGTGCGCGTCGTGCGATCCCGCGTGTGGACCCCTTCTTTCCTTTTGTGCTGCGAGGCGTTTTTTTGTTGCAAATGTTATTTTTTTGCTACTACCGACATGATTTTTACTGCAAACGTTGGTGATTATTGTTAAATTTTGTCAACTAAAAAAGTTGTATCCAAGTTTAGTTGCAATCCGAGTTTGTCGGTTTTTTTGCTACAACCGTGTTAATTTTTGCTACAACCGGTATCATTTTTCGCTGCAAGCGTTCACTAAAAATATTGCATACACGTTCGTCAGAGTTGCAACCCGAGTTCACCGGATTGTTTTGCTACAACCTTTTTTTGTTTTGCTACCACACATCATCAACTTTGTTTTTGTTGTTACGACCACGGTGATATTTTTGGCTACAACTATATTTTTGTTACAATCATGGATGAAAATTGCTTCATCATGAACGAAATTTGTTGCATTGAGAGAATAATGCTGTATGAAGATCTAACGGTGCAGTCCGCGTACAACTGGCGGAATGGGCGGGACGCGCGCGGCCGGTCGAACGATTCGGCCGGCGCGCCGACGCAGAGCACTGGCCTTGTTTTTAGGTATCTTTTATTGTGCAAATAAGTAATATAGAGCTCTAACTAACAAATCAGTGAAAATTAGGTGTCTGCGGGTGGATTGCTGAGTTTAGCACATTCTCGGTTTGATCACATGCGGTTCCACGTGTCACTGAAAAAGGCAAGAAAAGGCACGTTCCCATGGTTGTGCAGCGTGCCCGACCAATATTGTGACGGTGCGTTGTGAACGCGGCACTTTTTATTTTAAACATTTAAATCATTACATTTGGTTTGAGAGGGTGAGCGACTTTGATTTTATACTGTATTAAAAAGAAGGGCCGGGGTTTTCCTTCGCGCATTCGATCGTTAAAAGTCCCGATTAAGAAATTCGACGGTAGGGCGGGCTAGTTTGACCCATGGTCAGATTGGTGACATGCGTTCCCACATGCCAATAATATATGAAGCCGATGCGTGTTGAGTGTTCCTTTTCCTCATTTTAAACTTCTGCAGATAAAACTTGGTTCTGCGCCTTCGTGTGATACATCAATAGCAATTCCGATTATGCTGGTGCTGCCATTTTGTTAAATCCCGTAAAAAGGTGTCCTCTTCACCCCTCCGGACGCAATAAAGATGCTAATCAAATCTATATTTTACTTACTTCCCTAGTAGGTGACATCGATGATATTGTGATGCCTAGCTTTGGCAAAGTGCATTTAACGAAGCCCACCATTGAGGCAAACGACGGTCAGATGTGTTGCCTAGAAGCTAAGATAACCGCCTCCTTCGCATCCAAGAAGGCCGTCGGCGACAACAATTGTCGTGTCAGTGTGATCTCTAGATGCGATGTAACCATGTCGTTCGAGCTCGAGCTTCCACAAGGGGACTCAATGGCAATGGTTTATCCTTACCTGGATACTGGTTTACTGTCGCAGAGGATCTTCCGTGTCGGGGACCCATCTAGCCTATGTAATCAATGGAAATGCCGATGTGCAGTTTGCGGGTGGCTCGGGATAATGAACCCCCTCATCAATCTACATCCCAGTGAAATATATTGTGAGACAATAGTCCTCGATGGTGTTGTGTCGAAGATAGTCCAGGAGGTGAATCACCGGCGATTGCATCAAATAGGAGGGTGTGACTTCACCTTCGACATGAAGGTGGACCGCCATCATGTCGTCAGCGTGGCGGCGCTATGTTCATCTTGCAAGGAGTAGCTTCTTGGCGAGGAAGGTGCTGGGACGTGCCCGACATGTCTGGCACGCATCATCTAGCTTTTGCCGACCTATTGATGCATAAATGAGAATTTGTAAATCATATATTGTACGATTATGTACATTACGTCTTGTCACTGATAAGTATTAGTAATATTTGTACGCATTGAGAGTAACTCCTATTACTTTGCGAATGTTGTCTAGTCGTGGATGTCCAAGCTAAATTTGGAACACAGTCACGATCAAACGAGATCCACCACTCCAGCAGCCGAGATCATATGTGCCTATTTGATTTGCAGGATGCTCAAAACGCAGGAATCGCAAAAATATAGGATTTTTACCTTTCGATAGGGATTGGATTGGAGTATGGGATTAGGAGTGTGTGTTTGGAATAGATGCATGATTACCTATTAAATGTAACACAATTGCTTCGTCCGTCCAGCTTACAACGGGAAATATGGTTTTCTTGAGGAAGACAAGGTAGAAGCGAATTCAACGAAGTGTGAAATAAAGGTTGCTTGATTTGTCCAATTTATACTACAGGAAAGGCATGTATGTGTGATTTGTCACCTCATTGCTCATTGCTACTGCAGACTACGACCGGGGTGCACCCCCTATTGCTTTGAACTAATATTTGGTGCATGACACATGGAACCGGATGCTAGATGTCCCACATGTCGGTTGTCACGTCCGAAATATGGTACTATCCTCGTGACGGATCGAGGGCCTCGATAAGGATAGAAGCACATTTTGGGTCGCTTCACAATAATGGATATCTTCACAATACATGTAAAGAAGAGATGCGTATATGGAGTTGGATTACACTCACCACAAGCTACAACATGAATATCTCAATAGATCAATACATAGCAATCATCATACAGAAGAGCAGGATCCGGCTACAGATGAAACAAATGAAAAAGGGACGATGTCCACTCTGCTAATTCCAGCTTACTAGTGTGGAACCCATCCTATGATCGTCGAGGAAGAAGAAAAAGAAGAACTCCAAATAGAACAAGCATCACTCTCATGTCATAACATTGCATCACCTATACCTGCACCTGTTGTAGTATTTTGTGAGACACGAGGACTAAGCCATCTCATTACCAAGGGTATCAAGACTAGGAAAGCTCAATGGCTGAAGAATGGTTAAGCGGCAAGGTTGCAGCGGCACTAAGCATTTTCTTTGGCTAACTTATGAGTACAAGAATAAGTTAGACTGATCTACACATAAAAGGACATGAACTAGTAATGATCAAGAAATGATCCTGAACACCTGCTTACGAGTCATTCATGATGCCACCATATTCTCTTCTTGGTTCAAACCTCACAATAAGAGACGGTCATGGTTACACACACAGTTGGTATATGTTAATTGAGTTTACTCAAGTTTTCTCTAACTGGGTATTATAAAGTTTCCAACTTGCTACATAATCTGGAGCATGACTTACGAAAAGATTTAACCCTGCAGGGGTGATCGAACTAATCCATCACAAACTAACCACAAGATGTGTTAAATAACCTCAACCTCGAGACATCCCAAAATGTCCTCGGAATATCGAATCACAAGACATTCATGGAAGGCAAAACAAATCCAACAAGATCGCCCGACAAGCCAGATCCCGATAGGAGCCGCATGTATCTTGTTCTTAGAGCACTACCAGATGAGTGCAACATACAATGGCCAAATTAAACATCGAGTTGCCCCCGGGTGTCCCCGCACATGACTCTGTTTTGGACCAACACTCATGAGGAGCACTTGCTTGGGTTGTTGCTTAAATTATCCCCGGGTGGATAATTCCCTATGCAAGTTTTATTAGTTAAGAAAATGTAATACCAATGTCGGGCCTTGCAGAAAAGATTTATCCCAAAACGGATTATTAAGGGTGACCTCATAACAACCTGAAGCATCTTAGGAGTGCTCAATATGGAACATAACACTGGAAATAGGAAACTAGGGCGACAAGGGTGGAACAAAACACCAAGCAAAATGTCGAGCCTTTCACCCATTACCAAGTGTATATGTAAATTAATTAAATGGCAATAATAAAGTGATATCTGAAAGATATCCATCTAATAACATGGAACAAGATGCACCTACTACTAGCAACACCATAACAGGGGCTAAACAAGCGGTAACATAGCCAAATAATAGTTTGCTGGGAGGATGGAGGTTAGAGGCTTATCATGACATTTTCGGAGGCTTGACAAACAAGTGGTAGGTAGCAAGACATATTGATAGAAACGAGATAACTAGCATAGCAAAGATAGTATGGATATCTAAGGTAATGGTCATCTTTCCTTAAATCCTGGTTGGAAGAACAACGAATCCGTAAAATTGACGAACCATACGTACTCGAACAAATCCTCACACTCTAAAGTGCTTTCGGAATTCTAGTGAGAAGAAGCAAATTCGGAAACAAACAAATGTCATGGTAAACACCTCAACATATTCTTGACATGATGCGCAAACAACTATGATGCATGTCCATGTACTTATGCATGGCATGGCAATGCACAACAATAGAATATTACACATTAGGTGAAGTTGAACATGCAACGAGTTCCATATCGACGAATTCCGCATTTTGAATATTTAGTTCAATCTCGTTTATCGACACGACGAGCTTCAATGGTTTTAAACATGGAAAGAGGTGAAGCATAAATAAACTATCTATCTAGGCATCTTAAATGAGGCAAGAAACAACATATACTATTTCTGACTTGACCTCATATGCAATTTTCAAATTTGGTTTAGATTTGTCTAAAACATATTTTATACTTATTAAATAGGAAAACAAAGTTCACCATGTTGTTCTACATGTTTTCTAAGCAAGTTACGTAGATAGTGTATTTAATTCGGAGCTACGGTTATTTAGTTATGAAGTAAAACGTTTAACATGGCATTTATGCAAATTAATGAAAACAATAGTTTTAAACATTTTTATCATGGATGAAAGTTGGCTATTGTGAAAATGCATGAAATTGTGATCATTTTACATATATGACATGTTTTAATCCAATGCACGGTTAATTATTTATGAGCAATGCAAAATAATGACATTTTCTGTAATTCTAAAATTCCCTAGATATCTAGTAAAGTTGTTTTGCTCAAAATATTTCATATGGGACGATACTGGAACAGGGCCTGAAACTGCGCATGATAATACAAGGCGCACACGGGCGCGAGATAACATTGGAGCGCTCACTACAGGGCCAGTGCGAGCTGGACCGAGACGATGACGCGCTGGATCGGGACGTGGAGATGGGCCGGTTCCAGATTGAGGCGAGGCAAGAGGAGATGAATGCGGGCAAGATTAATGTTGCTGGAGCATCCGAGAACACATGAAGTAGTGGCGCTAGTCGTGTGCTCCAGCGAGGCAAGGATGGCGGGTGAGCGGGGCTACCTCCCCGGCGGTTGGGAATGGCGGAAATGGAACGGCGCAGGTCAGATCCATGCGAGAGGAGGATGGATCTCGGCGATCTGGTGGGGGTGGGCGAGTTTCGGTGGCAGTTATCGAGGCACCATGAGGGGCTCGAGACGGGGAGGTGAGAGGACAGGGAGAGAGGGGAAATAGAGAGAGGGAAGGGAGAAGACATGGGCGGGGTGACTCGGTGGAGGGTAGCCAGTGGCCGATGGCGGCTGCGAGGGCTATGGATCGGGAACTCCTCTCTCGTCTGGAGAGCGGGTGCAAGGGTCATGAAGACGGCGGAGTGCAGGCTTGGACGGACCTGATCTGGCATCGACGGGCCCAGTGCTCGGAGGTGGGAAGCTGCGCGCGAGAGAGGTGGTGGCTGGAGGATTGGTGGCACGGAAAATGAGGAAGAACCTAGGGTTGCCCGAAATCCTTTATACGCAGAGGTAGGGTTTGGAGGTATTTTAGCGGGCGTTTTGAACCCTTCAATCATGATCCAATGGTTCCGGTCGAAGGGGGCTAGGTGGGATATTGGTGGGCTGTGTGGAATGGTTCATGGGCTGAGATGAGGGAGAGTTTTGCAGCCCGGCGACCAGTTTCAAATTCCGAAAATGTCCAATGTTTTACCGGCTATAATGTTGTTATATTTTGAATGATTAGGGTATCCAACAAACTCCGAATGTGACGCAATTGGGCACGTGGCCTACCTACAATATAATAAGACCCACATCAACTTTCAACTCATTCCGAGAATGTTTTATTCCCACTTAAGAAAATAATATTTACAGGTGCCACATACGCGTGCGTGCGTGTATGGTCTCGAAACGGGCAACAACAAGAACAGGGAGAACCGGAAACTACGATCCTATGTAAGCTTTAAAATAATGGCAACACAGTGCCAATGCAATATGAAGGATGCAATGATGCATGTGACAAACAATAAATCACACGGCGATAATAGTAATCATCTGGAGCATCGGTTTTGGGCTGTTACAATTCTCACTAACTTCCAGGATATCTCAACCCGAGATCTTGAAATGAGAAGAGGAAGACAAAGTGGAAGAGGTAAATTAAGTTGATTCTTTAACAAACGAGTGAAACCAGAGAGCCTTGGAGGTTCAATGAGATGAAATAACTGAAGGACCGGAAAGACTAGAATTACAGCGGTTGAAGCGAGATAGACAATGAATCGGAAGGAAATGATTTGGGCAACACTCCATTTTAATAGATAGGAAAAACTTGATAATATGGAAAGAACTTGAAAAGAGGGCACAACACTCGAGTTAAATGGATCAGGAAGGAAAATGATATCATCTTGATAGAACGAGATCATGGTTCGAAGAGAGCAATATCACAATGCCTCCGGAACAAAAGAAGATAAGCTAGATAATTGGAGAGAAGAAAACACAGAACAAAATGACAAATCCTACCACAATTGAATTGAAAAGCATCCTTAGAAACAAGGATTGAATAGTGTTATTGGAAAATACAAGAAAATAAATAATAAGCTTGTCATGGGCTCATGGAAACCATTTCAAAATTATGATGTGACAACCTGCCACTAACAAAAACAATTGCTTGGTTGAGATCAACAAAGACTTGAAAAATTCTTTCTTTGATATTTAACTAAAAAGAAAATGATTCGTTTAAATATCTCATTCTTGAAATTTTTTCTTCAACACTCCTGATGAATCAAGAATGCTATAATAGCATCTCAAAAGATAAGGGATTACGGATTGCACTTTGAAAACAAGACAAAGAATACTTGAGCTCCTCCAACAAGAATCTTGGAGAACACTTTGAGAATGAATCAAATCCTTAACGAACCACCACGGAGAATCCTCTTAGAAGATCCCCGGAAATAAAAGGTAGTTAAAAAAGAAATGAAGGTTGAAAAGATGAAAATTGAAGCATTCCAAATATTTAGATAGAGCTTCGAGACAACATAATCGATCGTGCATTGAACTCCGGAAAGGAAAAGATGAACAACTTAGAACCGAGAATTTGATACCATGAACAACATTGGAAGATGGAATTAAATCCCCTCACGGAAACAAGAATAAGAATTATGTTATGCTTATCCTTCATCAACTTAAATCGATATGAAGCAACATATTTGGCAAACTACTTATTCTTCCCGATAAGTTTGGATAAAGGTAGCACGAACTTGAATAAGTCTTGAATGTAACACCGGTAATAATTTGGAGCGAATGAAGATAATATGAATGAATTGGGATACATGAGGACAAATATAGGATGATTCGTTTAGAGAAAACTTGAAGGAAGCACCATAATAACTAAGAGGTGGACGAAGAGACAACAATTGACAAGAATTTGCGAACGAAAGCTGAAACGTGAGAACGAAAAATCCTTGTGAAATGATGCCTTTGGAGAATCGAGAAATGAAAACTACTCTGAAATGCTCTGGATAGATATGGAAAGATTTCCATATGATCGAAAATAATTTGAAAGGACAACACCAAGTTTGAACATAGAAATTTTTAAGAGAACAAATAGGAATTTAAGATCAATCTTTTTCGGTCCTCAACACTAGGAATGATGACGATAAACAACACCATGAATTAGTGAGACACTCCAGAATAACGAATAAATAAAAGGTTGAGAGAGCGATCAAAATAATTCTAAAACGGTCTCGGATGAGGAAGACGACTCATGTGATTCATTATTATGTTACAATAGAAAAATAATTTGCAAAAAATCTATGGGAAAGATTAGAAAAGCCAGGTAGGATCCTAGAGAAGACTTGTGGGTTATGGGCGCACTCAAAGGAAAAGTCCATTAAAATAATTGCTTGGAAGAGATATTGCACCGATACAATTGAAAACATGATGAGGTTAGACCCACGAAATAATTTGAATTAATTTTAATGGAACACAAGTCTTTTACGATAAAATATGCATGCCGGAAATGAATAGGGGGTGAATAAACAAGAGAGGCTTGGATAAGAATTTCAACATGGTAAAGCATTATCAAGTGGAAAGTATATGATGAACACTGAAAGGTCGAATCAAATCCACCAGGGAAGAAAGCAAGAAGGAAGAATTATGAATTCATAGCACTTCAGCATCTTCACAATGAATCATCATATACAATATAGAAGAAAAGATAGCGGACACCTCAGTGCAAAGAAAGGCACTTGGATGATAATTTAATCATTGAAGAAAAAAGGTTGGGAGGGTGGGGGAAAACAAAGAAAACTTAGAAAGATGGAACTATCGAAATTAATAGGAGGATTGGTAATGCAAACATTGGAAAATATTGAATTATCTTGAAGAGAATTACACCTTTAAGAAAAATGTGCAATGCTTTCTTAACCACCATTTGGACAAAATTCAGTTGATGAAAAGGAGAGACACCCCGTTGGAATATGAGTACACCATTCAGGAAATGTATGAAATCAACACTTGACACTGAAGCAACTTGAATTACTATATTCCAACAACCAAATGATGAGTCTTGCGGATTAAACGAGAAATAAGCACATGACAGAGATTTCATTTGATATTTTCCTGGTAATAACCAAGCGATACAATCATGCGATGGGTATTTCATCCCCTAACAATTGCGAAGGTACATGGGTTCTTTAAGATGCAACAAAGCCACAATATGAAAGACTGCTACGAATGAACCACTAGATGTCGAACCCCAACCTCAGATCACACATTTGTTAGAAAGATAGCTTAGGTAACTACTTGAATTCCCACCCCAGAACTTCTAAAAATTTCTCGGTTATGCAATCTAGTCCAACGGATACAAGGAGAAAATTCATCACTCAACTCTTAACATGATACTCCTATGCAATATATCACATCTGTGAACACATAACTAGAGAAACCTCAAAAACTCGTGTACCTCAGACTATCGAAAAACAACGATACTAGACCTGGTAGATCATCCGAGCTATCTCCTGCAGTACCGGGATACGTCATGACACTATTTGCCACCAAGAAAAGTATAGAAGCATTTTGATTTCATCATCCTATAGTAGGCCAGCGCTGGAACGATAAAGAATGTGATAGGAACCCCTTGGAGCTCAACTCCCCGGGTCCAATCCATACGATTGGGAGGAACCAAGAATAGAATTTCAGTCACATCAATATCATAACTATTTCAAAATACCCGCGTAATCCTAAAATAATTGATTGAGAAGAGGGGTGGAATCAAAACACCTATGTCACAGTTCCTCACTAGAGCGGTGATGGGGATGCGACCTAAACAGAATTCGTACTCTCTCATATATAACTAGACTCAAAATAGTTTTTTTAGACCCAACAACGACCAAGTTTGATCAATCAAGGGGTCCTAGGTTAGTTCTGATCTGATACCAACTTGTCACGCCCAAAATGCGGTACTATCCTCGCATCGTCTCGAGGGCCTCGATAAGGATATACGCGCTTTTTTGGTCACTTCGCGAGAATGAATATCGTCAGAATACATGTAAATAAGATATGAGTATATGGAGTTGGCTTACACTCACCACAACCTACAATATGAATATCTCAATGCATCAATACATAACAATCATCATACGGAATAGGATCCAACTACACATGAAAATAAACAAAAAGGAGAAGATGTCCATCCTACTAATCCCAGGTTACCGACCAGTAACACATTCGATGATCATCGAGGAAGATGCAAAAGAAGAAGTCCAAATAGAACAAGCATCGCTCTGACATCATAGCATCGCATTACCTATACTAGAACATGTTGTCATAGTAATCTATTAGCCACATGGACTAATCAATCTCATTACCACCGGTATCAAGACTAGCAAAGCTTAATGGGTGAGGAATGGTTAATTGGTGAGGTTGCAGCAACACTAAGCATTTTCTTTGGCTAACTTACGAGTACAAGATTAAGAAGAGTGATCTACACATAAACGAACGTGAACTAGTAATGATCAAGAAATTATGCTGAACACCTCCTTACAAGTCATTCATAACACCAATGTGTTTTCTTCTTGGTTCAAACACCACAAGAAGAGACGGTAATGGTTACACACACATTTGGTATATTTTAATTGAGTTTATTTCAAGTTTTCTATAACCGGATATTATAAAGTTTCGAAGTTCCCACATAACCCCGGGCACGACTTTCTAAAAGATTTAACCCTGTAGGGGTGCTTCAACTCATCCATCACAATCTAACCACAAGTTACATCGAAAAACCTCAACCTCGAGATAGCCCAAAGTGTCCTCCGAATCTTGGTTCACAAGACATCCATTAAAGGTTAAAAAAATCCAGCAAGACTGCTCGGCAGGCAAGATCCCGATAGGAGCCGCACATATATCATTCTTAGGGCACTATCAGATGAGCATAGTATAAAGTGGCCAAATTAACACCCGAGTTGCCCCGAGGTGGCCCCACACACCAACACTCACGAGGAGCACTGCCGTGGGTTGTTGATTAAATTATCCACTGGTTGATCATTCCCTATGCAAGTTTTATTAGTTAAGAAAATGTAGTACCAATGTTGGGCCTTGATAGAAATTTTTTATCGAAAAATGAATTATAAAGGGGGTCCCCATAACAACTCCAATCATGCTAGGAGTGCTCGGTATGGAATATGACACCGGTAATCGAGAACTAGGGCGGCTAGGGTGGAACAAAACACTAAGCACCAGGTTGAGCCTTCCACCCTTTACCAAGTGTATAGGTGCATTAATTAAATAGCAAGAATAAAGTGATATACCAAAGATATCGATGTTCTAACATGGAACAACCTGCACTTGCTGCCAGTAACGCTATAAGAGGGGCTAAGAAAGCGGTAAGGCTTATCATGTCCTTTTGGGAGACTTGCAAACAAGTGGTAGGTAGCAAGACATAGCGATAGAACCGAGACAACTAGCATAGCAAAGATCGGAGTGATATCCATGGTAATGGTCATTTTGCTTGAAATCCCGCTTGTAAGAAGAACCAATCCATGAAGTATACGAACGTGACATAGTCCAATGAATCCTCACACTCCAAAACACTTCCACAACACCAATGAGGAGAAGAAAATCCAGTAACAAACAAATGACATGGTGAACACCGCAACATATTCATGACGTGATGTGCAAACGAGTATGATGCATGTCCATTTCATTATGCATGGTATGACAAAGCACAACAATCCAATACTACACATTAATTGAATTTCAATATGCAACGAGTTGCATATCGGTGAAACTACACATTTTGAATTTTTAGTTCACTCTTGTTTATTGGCATGACAAGTTTCAATGTTGTCAAACATATCAAGGGGAGAAGCATAAATAAACTATCTATCTAGGCATTTTATATGTGGCCGGAAAGAACATATAGTATTTCCGAATTAACCTCATACGCTATTTTCAAAATTGGTTCATATGTGTCAAGAACACATTTTATATTTATTAAAAAGGAATATAAAGTGCACCATGTTATTCTACATGTTTTTCTAAGCAAGTTTCAGATAGATTTATTTAGTTATTAATTAAACTGTTTTAATATGACATTTATGGAAATTAATGCAAAAACATTTAAATACATTTATCATGGGTTAAAGTTGGATACTCTGAAACTACATGAAATTCTGATCATTTTACAAATATGACATGTTTTAATTCGATGCACGGTTAATTATTTATGAGTAATGGAAAATAATGACATTTTCTATAATTCTGAAATTCCTTGGAAATTTAGCAAAATGATTCCACGAAAAAAAACATTATATGGGCCAAAACTGGAACATGATACGAAATTGGACCCATGCATTGGATAATACAAGGCCCACACGTGCACGAGATAGCACTGGAGCGCTCACCATAGGGTTTGTGCGAGCTAGGCTGAGACGGTGACGGGTTGGATCGGGACGTGAAGATGGGCTAGCGCCAGATCTAGGCGAGGGAGAGGATGCGTGCAGGCACGGTCAACAAGGCTGGAACGCAAGGACAAAAGAAGTGATGAGGACATCAATACCATTGTTACAGCCACAACCCCTACTGCTATACATATTGGACCAATTACTAGAGCTCACGCATGCCAATTGAATTGCCAGGTACTTTCGTTTCTTGGAAATCCTTCTAATGTTCATGAACATATGATGCTGACAAAATTAGATACTTTTGTTTTACTTATGAATGAATTTCCTAGCATGGCCATGAAGGATGGCCACTCGAGCAGGATCAAGCATGGAGAAGAAGGTGGTCACACGAGAAAGAACGAAGGAGTCTCGAGTGGTGATTTTCGTACTTTGAAGCCACCATAATGAGAGCATGAAATCTTGGACAAAATATACAAGATGCCACTTCATAGATTTCGTCCATGGGCTATTATAGGCGTTGTGTCACCTTAATATTGGGCAAGGCCCATGTAATTTTCAAATTCTACCTTATATGATGTATTTCGAGCCCGTATGTGTGGGGAAACTGGGTTAGGGTTGGTTTCTGACCCGTCCTACAAGGGGTCACCAAATTCCCCTCTATTCCCCTATATATACAAACCTTAGGGCTTCATTTAGACTAGGGTTTTGTTTAGATTACAAGTTCGCCATAGTTGCTACTCCGCGCCCTTCGTTTGTGTTCCACGACGAGACCAAGACGTCACAGAACCCCAATTCATCAATAAAGCTTTCCTCTTATATTCGCAATATTCAGATTGCAATTTGTGTTTCTTGCCTATTCTTTGTTTGCATGCAACAAATAGACTCTCGTGGCCAGGTTGATTGTGTTCTGGCGTGATCAATAATCTCTTGGAATTGGTTTAGCTATTGCTAAGGCGCAATGTCCTCACATGTTCGTAGTCGTATTGTCAAGTTTACTCCACCAAAAATGATAGCCACCATATCTGTCGGATTTCGGGCTCCGCAAAACCCTAAGGATTCGAATACAAGGGCGTGTACGAAGATATCTCCCCGCTCAACCTCGCCTAGCTCGCTACACAATGGAGACGAGGAAGGACTCACTCGATGGTGAGGGGAGCATAGAACACAACAGTTTACCCAGGTTCGGGCCGCTGCGAACCGTAAAAACCTACACCTGCTTTTGGTGGATTGCCTCTCGCGGAGGTTGGTGGATGAACTAGTACGGTCCCCTCGAGCCTCCGAAGGTTGGGTGGCTTTCTGTATTGCTCAAGGGTAAGAATGAACTGACCCCCCTTACCAAGTATACTACTCTCTTTATTTATAGTGGAGGACCGGGTCCTCTTCCCTTATCGTTTTGGTGGGAAGGGATCCCACAACGACGAATTTCTAAAGGGGACAGGGGAACATGCTTCCCCTGTCAAAAGTGGTCTTCGCCTGCAAAGTAGCTGCCAGCGCTGCACGGGTGGGTGAAGGGATGATGTCCGTCCTGCCGACGGGCGGCCATGGTCTTGTTGCACCAGAAGGGAAACCTTTAGAAGACGCCTTGGGAACCAGCGTTCGCCTTTGCCTCTTTCTACCAAAGGGGTAACTGCACCGTCTGTCGCCTGCTACTCACCCATCCTTGCTCTGCGTCAGCCTTGACTCCTGAGGTCGGGCCTCGCCTCGGAATATCTGCCGCTCCGGAGGGATCCTA
Source organism: Hordeum vulgare subsp. vulgare (assembly GCF_904849725.1). Taxonomy (NCBI): domain Eukaryota; kingdom Viridiplantae; phylum Streptophyta; class Magnoliopsida; order Poales; family Poaceae; genus Hordeum; species Hordeum vulgare. The sequence continues at coordinate 290,549,684 of NC_058520.1, read as the reverse complement.
AGGAGGCCCCCTACGGGTCTTGATGTCGCTCCTCCTCGCGAGGCTTGGTCCCTCGCGAGGGCCTTGTCCTAGGTTGTGCCGTGCCAGTCGATCCTATGTCGATGAAGTGGGCCAGCCTAGGACTGCAAGCATGCAGGTCATGGTACCCCCATTCATAGAATGCCGACAGTAGCCCCCGAGCCCAAGGCGTGCCTGGGTTGTCTTCTCGGCGAAGCCTTGAGGGCGGCCCGAAGCGTCATGGGCCCCATTTGCGTGCGGGCCATGCGACCCACGTTTCCTGCAGCCGCGCAGTGGCGCTCTCGCTCCTCGAGCCGCCCGGGTTGCGCCAGGCCACGATGGTACAATCCCCAAGAGACGCGCATGTCATCATTGCTCATTGAATGGCATGGGTGTGGCCTGACCACACCGAACGCCCGTCGCGGACGTTACCGCTCGGTGGACAGGTGAGGCGACGTGGGTGGCAACGCTCCCGTCGGCCCACCTCGCGGCCTTCGTGGGGCGTGCGGCGCCCATGCCCTCGCGACAGTTGGTGGCTAGGGCTTGCCTATAAACTCGCACAGCCCCCGTCAAGGGGGGCACAACAGCCTAGAGCTTCTTCTCTCTTCCTCTGCTTCCGCAAGAGAACCTCTTCTCCCCATCGCTCTTTTTCTTCATGGCGTCTCCCGAAGATGGTTCCGGCCGGGGGAAGCGTGAGGTGCACCCTGCACCTTCGTCGACCTCCGAAGGCAGCGGGGGAGGACCCTCGAGTCCTCCGCGCATCCGCCACCACTGGGCTATGGCCGACGAGTAAGTTGCTCGTTGCGTCCTTTACTTGTTGCTTCATCTGCTACCCTGTGGTTCATCTTCCTTCTTCTCCAGCGCGCCCTCCTCCAAGAAGCCAAAGCTTGGCGAGCTCCAAGAGGAGGTGGAGGGGATGCAGGCCCGGCTTGAGAGCGCCGAGGCCGGCCTCCAGGTCACCCGTGGGGACGAGGCGGAGTTGGCGTCGCTACGAAAATAGGTCCAGGAGGCGACCGACACCGTCCTGGCTGCCCAGGGCAAGGCGTCGAATTCCCGAATGATGGCGTACCAGCGTTCCGAGCAGTTTGCTGGCATCGCCAGGCGGGCGGTCAATGCGACACGCTGATTTGTGGGGGAGGCCCCGACGCTGCCTAATGTGTCGAGCGAAGGGGGCTACCTCACCTCCTTCGAGAAGGTGGTGGCGATGCTCGAGAACGGTGTCTCCTGTGTGGAGGAGGATGACACGGCCGGTGCGCGCGAGCTTCTGGGCCTTGCCTTGATGCTTGTCTTCACCAACCTGTGCCGCCTCGCTCTAGAGCTCGACCTTAGGCGCGTCGTCGAGCCGGTGCCTGCTGAGTCCCATTGTCTTCTCTTGGGCGAACTCCGCACTCACGTGGACGCCTTGGTGGAGCGGTGCGCCCGGGTGCCCGTCTCCAGCGAGGAGGAGGACTGTGACACCGAACCCGGGGTCGTCAAGGGCACCGCCGCCAACCTCTACCCCTAGGTGTCTCCCATTTTCTGCTTACCTGTTCCTGCGATGTCAGAAAAGACCCTGCCCCATCGGGCGTTAAACTTTTGTTGTTGTTACCTTCACCGTTCTGCTTATTCCCTTTGCTCGTGAGTTGATGGATTTCACGTCAGTGGTCATTGCGGCCGGGCTTCAGAGCCTAGGCCAGTCGCAGCTCCAGTCGTTGCTCGAGGCGACGGGGGAAGCGGTACCCTCGGGAGGTCCTGACCCCCCCAAGGCACTTCTCATGTCGCCGCGTGCTTGGCCATTGGCCTCGTTCTTCGCTCTACTTGAATCCTTAGGCCCTGCACCCCTTTGTTAATGCGCATGTTTTTAATTCACCATTAGTTTGTCATAAAGCGAGAGGGTCCTGGTCTGAGCCTGCGGGGCACTTAGCTCATGGGTTTGTGTCGGTCCCTTGCGTAGTCCCTCATGTGCAGCTCCTGTTTCGTAGGTGGGACCAGGTGAACACCCTTTTGGCACTCTATGTCTCCAGGTGCCGGTCTCGCACATTTCCCTGCCACCGTGAGGCGCAACCCATTACTAAGGTAGCTCCTCACGGGGCAAAGCCTCGGCGCCCTGGGGGACGGGTGGCTTCACGACCAGGAGCCCCCTTTGACACTCAAGCCGCTCTACGTCGCCAGGCCCCGGCCCCGCACATCTTCCCTCCGCCGTTAGGCTAGCACTTCACAGGGCGGGCCCCGCCACTCCTGACGCTGTCCGCGGCTCCCAGACAGCGCCAGCAGTGGCGAGTGGCATCACGGCCGGTAAGGCTCCCGAGGCGTGCCCAGGAGCACCCTTTCTAGCGCCCGAGCGATTCCGCACTTCGTTCCTTTGGTCATCGCCCCAGGGGGCCCTGAGGCCTCCCGAGAGTCTTTGTGATGGTATCAAGTTTTGGTCCGGACCCCCGAGCGAGGGTTCACTACTAAAAATGTTTACCCCTAAGGCGGCAAGTCCTTGCTTTAATGCTCCTTGACTCCTAGGGGTGGCGTTGAGCGGTTTTCTCCAAACACATCCTCCAGATGGGAGGTTTCAAAGCCAGTGAAATAAGAAATGCCAGAGAAAGTTTCCCCCCTTTTTGTTTTTCAAACATCGGGCATTGAGATTGGAAAAATCAACTTTTGAAATCGGTCAGTTTAAACTGAGCAGAAGATTGTACGAAATCCAAGAAAAGCAAGCAAACGTCGCGTCCGGCACTCGGGCTGGCATAGTAATTGGCGGACTATATGGGTTTCCTTGCCAGCGGGGAGCATGGTCATTGGTGGGCCGTGCTGATTGCCTTCGTCTTCTCCCCAGCGCGAAGCGTAGGGTTGCCACTAGGCGTGGGATAGACCCTTCCGCGTCCTCGAGGGGGCCCTGGGTGTATACAGCCTCGGCTCGTTATTATGTGAGAGTGTCACGGTGGGGGTGCATATGGGTGGTCGCGAGGACGTTTTGGCCTCGCGAGTGTCCCTACCCCCGAGGCATAGGTGTTCGGGAACATCGCATGGGAAACAAAATTTTTCCTACGCGCACGAAGACCTATCATGGTGATGTCCATCTACGAGATGGGATGAGTGATCTACGTACCCTTGTAGATCGTACAGCAGAAGCATTAGTGAACGCGGTTGATGTAGTGGAACGTCCTCACGTCCCTCGATCCGCCCCGCGAACAATCCCGCGATCAATCCCACGATCTAGTACCGAACGGACGGCACCTCCGCATTCAGCACACGTACAGCTCGACGATGATCTCGGCCTTCTTGATCCAGCAAGAGAGACGGAGAGGTAGAAGAGTTCTCCGGCAGCGTGACGACGCTTCGGAGGTTGGTGATGACCTTGTCTCAGCAGGGCTCCGACCGAGCTCCGCAGAAACGCGATCTAGAGGAAAAACCGTGGAGGTATGTGGTCGGGCTGCCGTGGAAAAGTCGTCTCAAATCAGCCCTAAAACCTCCATATATATAGGTGGGAGGGAGGGGACCTTGCCTTGGGGCTCAAGGAGCCCCAAGGGGGTCGGCCGAGTCCAAGGGGGAAGGCTCCCCCCCCCAAACTGAGTTGGACTTGGTTTGGTGGGTGGGAGTCCTTCCTTCCCTTCCCACCTCCCTTTTTTTTCTTTTCTCTTTGATTTTCTTTTCTAGGCGCATAGGGCCCTTTTGGGCTGTCCCACCAGCCCACTAAGGGCTGGTGTGCCACCCTCAAGGCCTATGGGCTTCCCCGGGGTGGGTTGCCCCCCTGGTGAACTCCCGGAACCCATTCGTCATTCCCGGTACATTCCGGGTAACTCCGAAAACCTTCCGGTAATCAAATGAGGTCATCCTATATATCAATCTTCGTTTCCGGACCATTCCGTAAACCCTCGTGACGTCCGTGATCTCATCCGGGACTCCGAACAACATTCGATAACCAACCATATAACTCAAATACGCATAAAACAACGTCGAACCTTAAGTGTGCAGACCCTGCGGGTTCGAGAACTATGTAGACATGACCCGAGAGACTCCTCGGTCAATATCCAATAGCGGGACCTGGATGCCCATATTTGATCCTACATCTTCTACGAAGATCTTATCGTTTGAACCTCAGTGCCAAGGATTCATATAATCCCGTATGTCATTCCCTTTGTCCTTCGGTATGTTACTTGCCCGAGATTTGATCGTCAGTATCCGCATACCTATTTCAATCTCGTTCACCGGCAAGTCTCTTTACTCATTCCGTAATACAAGATCCCGCAACTTTCTCTAAGTCACATTGCTTGCAAGGCTTGTGTGTGATGTTGTATTACCGAGTGGGCCCCGAGATACCTCTCCGTCACACGGAGTGATAAATCCCAGTCTTGATCCATACTAACTCAACCAACACCTTCGGAGATACCTGTAGAGCATCTTTATAGTCACCCAGTTACGTTGCGACGTTTGATACACATAAAGCATTCCTCCGGTGTCAGTGAGTTATATGATCTCATGGTCATAGGAATAAATACTTGACACACAGAAAATAGTAGCAACAAAATGACACGATCAACATGCTACGTCTATTAGTTTGGGTCTAGTCCATCACGTGATTCTCCTAATGACGTGATCCAGTTATCAAGCAACAACACTTTGTTCATAATCAGAAGACACTGACTATCTTTGATCAACTGGCTAGCCAACTAGAGGCTTGCTAGGGACGGTGTTTTGTCTATGTATCCACACATGTAAATGAGTCTTCATTCAATACAATTATAGCATGGATAATAAACGATTATCTTGATACAGGAATTATAATAATAACTATATTTATTATTGCCTCTAGGGCATAATTCCAACAGTCTCCCACTTGCACTAGAGTCAATAATCTAGCCCTCACATCATCATGTGGATTACATTGTAATAAATCTAACACCCATACAGTTCTGGTGTTGATCATGCTTTGGCCGTGGAAGAGGTTTAGTCAGCGGGTCTGCTACATTCAGATCCGTGTGCACTTTGGATATATTTACGTCCTCTCCCTCGACGTAGTCGCGGATGAGGTTGAAGCGTCGTTTGATGTGTCTGGTCTTCTTGTGAAACCATGGTTCCTTTGCTAAGGCAATGGCACCCGTGTTGTCACAGAACAAGGTTATTGGATTCGGTGCGCTTGGCACCACTCCAAGATCCGTCATGAACTGCTTCATCCAGACACTCTCCTTAGCCGCCTCCGAGGCAGCCATGTACTCTGCTTCACATGTAGAATCTGCTACGACGCTTTGCTTGGAACTGCACCAGCTTACCGCACCCCCATTAAGAATAAATACGTATCCGGTTTGCGACTTAGATTCGTCCGGATCTGTGTCAAAGCTTGCATCAACGTAACCTTTTACGGCGAGCTCTTCGTCACCTCCATACACGAGAAACATCTCCTTAGTCCTTTTCAGGTACTTCAGGATATTCTTGACCGCTGTCTAGTGATCCACTCCTGGATTACTCTGGAACCTACCTGCCATACTTATGGCCAGGCTAACATCCGGTCTAGTGCACAACATTGCATACATGATAGAACCTATGGCTGAAGCATAGGGGACGGAGCGCATATGCTCTCTATCTTCATCAGTTGCTGGGCACTGAGTCTTACTCAATCTCGTACCTTGTAAAACTGGCAAGAACCCTTTCTTGGACTGTTCCATTTTGAACCTCTTCAAAACTTTATCAAGGTATGTGCTTTGTGAAAGTCCTATTAGGCGTTTTGATCTATCCCTATAGATCTTAATGCCTAGAATGTAACCACCTTCTCCTAGGTCCTTCATAGAGAAACTCTTATTCAAGTAATCCTTTATGCTCTCTAAAAACTCCACGTTGTTTCCAATCAGCAATATGTCATCCACATATAATATTAGAAACGCCACAGAGCTCCCACTCACTTTCTTGTAAATACAAGATTCTCCAACCACTTGTATAAACCCAAATGCTTTGATCACCTCATCAAAGCATTTGTTCCAACTCCGAGATGCTTGCACCAGTCCATAAATGGATCGCTGGAGCTTGCACACCTTGTTAGCATTCTTAGGATCGACAAAACCTTCGGGTTGTATCATATACAACTCTTCCTTAAGGAAACCGTTAAGGAACGCCGTTTTGACATCCATCTGCCAGATTTCATAATCGAAAAATGCAGCTATTGCTAACATGATTCTGACGGACTTAAGCATCGCTACGGGTGAGAATGTCTCATCGTAGTCAACTCCTTGATCTTGTGAAAAACCCTTTTCCACAAGTCGAGCTTTATAAACGGTCACATTGCCGTCAGCGTCCGTCTTCCTCTTAAAGATCCATTTGTTCTGAATAGCCTTGCGGCCCTCAGGTAGTATGTCCAAAGTCCATGCTTTGTTCTCATACATGGATCCTATCTCGGACTTCATGGCTTCTAGCCATTTGTTGGAATCTGAGCCCACCATTGCTTCTTCATAATTTGCAGGTTCATTATTGTCTAACAACATGATTGATAAGACGGGATTACCGTACCACCCTGGAGCAGCACGTGGTCTCGTCGACCTACGTGGTTCGACAGAAACTTGAACTGGAGTTTCATGATCATCATCATTAACTTCCTCCTCAACCGGCGTCGCAACGACAGAGGTTTCCCCTTGCCCCGCGCCACCATCCAGAGGGATGAGAGGTTCGACAACCTCGTCAAGTTCTATCTTCCTCCCACTGAATTCTCTCGAGAGAAACTCCTTCTCGAGAAAAGTTCCGTTTTTAGCAACAAACACTTTGCCCTCGGATTTGAGATAGAAGGTGTACCCAACTGTCCCTTTTGGGTAACCTATGAAGACGCACTTTTCCGCTTTGGGTTCCAGCTTTTCAGGCTGAAGCTTTTTGACATAGGCATCACATCCCCAAACTTTAAGAAACGACAACTTTGGCCCTTTGCCATACCACAGTTCGTATGGTGTCGTCTCAACGGATTTTGATGGTGCCCTATTTAAAGTGAATGCAGCTGTTTCTAATGCATAACCCCAAAACGATAACGGCAAATTAGTAAGAGACATCATAGATTGCACCATCTCTAATAGAATATGATTACGATGTTCGGACACACCATTACGCTGTGGTGTTCCAGGCGGTGTTAACTGTGAAACAATTCCACATTGTCTTAAGTGAGTACCAAACTCGAAACTCAGATATTCACCCCCACGATCAGACCGTAGGAACTTGATCTTCTTGTTACGATAATTTTCCACTTCACTGTGAAATTGCTTGAACTTTTCAAATGTTTCAGACTTGTGTTTCATCAAGTAGACATAACCATATCTACTCAAATCGTCAGTGAAGGTGAGAAAATAACGATATCCGCCGCGTGCCTCCACGCTCATCGGACCACACACACATCGGTATGTATTATTTCCAACAAGTCACTTGCACGCTCCATTGTTCCGGAGAACGGAATTTTAGTCATCTTGCCCATGAGGCATGGTGCGCACGTGTCAAGTGAATCAAAGTCAAGTGACTCCAAAAGTCGACCAGCATGGAGTTTCTTCATGCGCTTTACACCAATATGACCTAAGCGGCAGTGCCACAAAAATATGGCGCTATCATTGTTAACTCTAACTCTTGTAGTCTCAATATTATGTATATGCGTATCGCTATCAAGATTCAATATGAACAATCCTCTCACATTAGGTGCATGACCATAAAAGATGTTACTCATAGAAATAGAACAACCATTATTCTCTGACTTAAAAGAGTAACCGTCTTGCAATAAACAAGATCCCGATATAATGTTCATGCTCAACGCATGCACTAAATAACAATGATTTAAGTTCATCACTAATCCTGATGGTAACTGAAGTGAAACTGTGCCGACGGCGATTGCATCAACCTTGGAACCATTTCCTATGCGCATCGTCACTTCATCTTTCGCCAGCCTTCGTCTATTCCGCAGTTCCTGTTTCGAGTTGCAAATATGAGAAACAGAACCGGTATCGAATACCCAGGCACTACTACGAGAGCCGGTTAAGTACACATCAATAACATGTATATCAAATATACCTGATTTGTCTTTGGCCGCCTTCTTATCTGCCAGATACTTGGGGCAATTGCGCTTCCAGTGACCCATACCCTTGCAATAGTAACACTCCGTCTCAAGCTTAGGTCCAGCTTTGGGTTTCTTCGTCGGATTGGCAACAGGCTTGCCGCTCTTCTTCGAATTACCCTTCTTGCCTTTGCCGTTTCTCTTGAAACTAGTGGTCTTATTCACCATCAACACTTGATGCTCTTTACGGAGTTCAGACTCTGCGACTTTCAGCATCGCAAACAACTCGCCGGGAGACTTGTTCATCCCTTGCATGTTGTAGTTCAACACAAAGCCTTTATAGCTTGGCGGCAGTGACTGAAGGATTCTGTCAGTGATAGCCTCTTGCGGGAGTTCAATCCCCAGCTCAGCTAGACGGTTTGAGTACCCAGACATTTTGAGCACATGTTCACTGACAGACGAGTTTTCCTCCATCTTGCAAGCATAGAATTTATCGGAGGTCTCATACCTCTCGATCCGGGCGTTCTTCTGAAAGATAAACTTCAACTCCTGGAACATCTCAAATGCTCCATGACGCTCAAAGCGACGTTCAAGTCCCGGTTCTAAGCCATACAAGACTGCATATTGAACTATTGAGTAGTCCTGCTTACGTGCTAACCAAGTGTTCTTAACATCCTTATCAGCCGTAGCGGGTAGTTCATCTCCTAGCGCAGAATTAAGGACATAATCCTTCTTCCGAGCTTGTTAGATTAGCTTAAGATTAAGAGCCGAGTCTACAAAGTTGCTTCGATCATCTTTCAACTTAGCTTTCTCTAGGAACGTATTAAAATTCAGGATGACTGTATCGTGAGCCATGATCTACAACACAAATATATTCAAAGTGGACTTAGACTATGTTCAAGATAATTAGAGTTTAACTTAATCAAATTATTCGCTAAACTCCCACTCAAAAAGTACATCTCTCTAGTCATTTGAGTGGTTCATGATCCACTTACACTAGCTCAAGTCCGATCATCATGTGAGTTGAGTATAGTTTCAGTGGTAAGCATCCCTATGCTAATCATATCATCTATATGATTCATGATCGACCTTTCGGTCTCATGTGTTCCGAGGCCATGTCTGCACATGCTAGGCTCGTCAAGCTTAACCCGAGTGTTCCGCGTGCGCAACTGTTTTGCACCCGTTGTATGTGAACGTTGAGTCTATCACACCCGATCATCACGTGGTGTCTCGAAACGACGAACTGTAGCAACGGTGCACAGTCGGGGAGAACACAATTTCGTCTTGAAATTTTAGTGAGAGATCACCTCATAATGCTACCGTCGTTCTAAGCAAAATAAGGTGCATAAAAGGATTAACATCACATGCAATTCATAAGTGACATGATATGGACATCATCACGTGCTTCTTGATCTCCATCACCAAAGCACCGGCACGATCTTCTTGTCACCGGCGCCACACCATGATCTCCATCAACGTGTTGCCATCGGGGTTGTCGTGCTACTCATGCTATTACTACTAAAGCTACATCCTAGCAAAATAGTAAACGCATCTGCAAGCACAAACGTTAGTATAAAGACAACCCTATGGCTCCTGCCGGTTGCCGTACCATCGACGTGCAAGTCGATATTTTCTATTACAACATGATCATCTCATACATCCAATATATCACATCACATCGTTGGCCATATCACATCACAAGCATACCCTGCAAAAACAAGTTAGACGTCCTCAAATTTTGTTGTTGCATGTTTTACGTGGTGACCATGGGTATCTAGTAGGATCGCATCTTACTTACGCAAACACCACAACGGAGATATATGAGTTGCTATTTAACCTCATCCAAGGACCTCCTCGGTCAAATCCGATTCAACTAAAGTTGGAGAAACCGACACTTGCCAGTCATCTTTGAGCAACGGGGTTACTCGTAGCGATGAAACCAGTCTCTCGTAAGCGTACGAGTAATGTCGGTCCAAGCCGCTTCAATCCAACAATACCACGGAATCAAGAAAAGACTAAGGAGGGCAGCAAAACGCACATCACCGCCCACAAAAACTTTTGTGTTCTACTCAGGAAGACATCTACGCATGAACCTAGCTCATGATGCCACTATTGGGGAACGTCGCATGGGAAACAAAAATTTTCCTACGCGCACGAAGACCTATCATGGTGATGTCCATCTACGAGAGGGGATGAGTGATCTACGTACCCTTGTAGATCGTACAGCAGAAGCGTTAGTGAACACGGTTGATGTAGTGGAACGTCCTCACGTCCCTCGATCCGCCCCGCGAACAATCCCGCGATCAGTCCCACGATCTAGTACCGAACGGATGGCACCTCCGCGTTCAGCACACGTACAACTCGACGATGATCTCGGCCTTCTTGATCCAGCAAGAGAGACGGAGAGGTAGAAGAGTTCTCCGGCAGCATGACGGCGCTCCGGAGGTTGGTGACGACCTTGTCTCAGCAGGGCTCCGCCCGAGCTCCGCAGAAACGCGATCTAGAGGAAAAACCGTGGAGGTATGTGGTCGGGCTGCCGTGGAAAAGTCGTCTCAAATTAGCCCTAAAACCTCCGTATATATAGGTGGGAGGGAGGGGACCTTGCCTTGGAGCTCAAGGAGCCCCAAGGGGGTCGGCCGAGTCCAAGGGGAAGGCTCCCGCCCCCAAACCGAGTTGGACTTGGTTTGGTGGGTGGGAGTCCTTCCTTCCCTTCCCACCTCCCTTTTTTTTCTTTTCTCTTTGATTTTCTTTTCTAGGCGCATAGGGCCCTTTTGGGCTGTACCACCAGCCCACTAAGGGCTGGTGTGCCAGCCTCAAGGCCTATGGGCTTCCCCGGGGTGGGTTGCCCCCCCGGTGAACTCCCGGTACATTCCTGGTAACTCCGAAAACCTTCCGGTAATCAAATGAGGTCATCCTATATATCAATCTTCATTTCCGGACCATTCCGGAAACACTCGTGACGTCCGTGATCTCATCCGGGACTCCGAACAACATTCGGTAACCAACCATATAACTCAAGTACGCATAAAACAACGTCGAACCTTAAGTGTGCAGACCCTGCGGGTTCGAGAAGTATGTAGACATGACCCGAGAGACTCCTCAGTCAATATCCAATAGCGGGACCTGGATGCCCATATTGGATCCTACATATTCTACGAAGATCTTATCGTTTGAACCTCAGTGCCAAGGATTCATATAATCCCGTATGTCATTCCCTTTGTCCTTCGGTATGTTACTTGCCCGAGATTCGATCGTCAGTATCTGCATACCTATTTCAATCTCGTTCACCGGAAATTCTCTTTACTCGTTCCGTAATACAAGATCCCGCAACTTTCACTAAGTCACATTGCTTGCAAGGCTTGTGTGTGATGTTGTATTACCGAGTGGGCCCCGAGATACCTCTCCGTCACACGGAGTGACAAATCCCAGTCTTGATCCGTACTAACTCAACCAACACCTTCGGAGATACCTGTAGAGCATCTTTATAGTCACCAAGTTACGTTGCGACGTTTGATACACAAAAAGCATTCCTCCGGTGTCAGTGAGTTATATGATCTCATGGTCATAGGAATAAATACTTGACACGCAGAAAACAGTAGCAACAAAATGACACGATCAACATGCTACGTCTATTAGTTTGGGTCTAGTCCATCACGTGATTCTCCTAATGACGTGATCCAGTTATCAAGCAACAACACTTTGTTCATAATCAGAAGACACTGACTATCTTTGATCAACTGGCTAGCCAACTAGAGGCTTGCTAGGGACGGTGTTTTGTCTATGTATCCACACATGTAAACGAGTCTTCATTCAATACAATTATAGCATGGATAATAAACGATTATCTTGATACAGGAATTATAATAATAACTATATTTCTTATTGCCTCTAGGGCATAATTCCAACAATAGGCGCCTGATTCGGAAAGTCATTGGTGGACTATGTTGATCTCCTCCATCTGTACCCAGCGCGGAGCATAGGTCTTCCACTAGGCGTATGGTGGACCCCATCCGCGTCCCCGGTTGACCCTGGGCGTATACATCCTCAACTCGTTATTACATGAGAGTGTGACGTGATGAAGTAGGTTCCGGAAGGATTGAAGGACGATGCAGAGCTGCGACGAGTTGATGAAGGTCCGGCGTGCCCCTTCTCCGGAGGCCAGTTAAGGGCTTTTATACCTCTACGTTGATAGGTCCCAGTCCTGCACATTTCCCTACTGCCGTGAGACGCCACACAAGGCAAGGCCCCGACATCCCCCGATACCGACCAAAGCCAGGACGGCACCAGAGTAGTCAAGTGGCTTTATGACCGGTGAGGCTCCTCAGGCGCGATGCTCAGGAGCCCCCTTTAACATTCGAGCAACTTTACGTCAATAGGATCCAGTCCCGCACATTCCCAACCGCAGTTGCGTGGGACCAAGTGAACGGACGTAGCTATGGGGTCAGGCCCTGCCATCGCTGACAACAGCCGGATAACCGAGGACCCTGCCGAGGGAGGAAGGTGGCCTTGTGGTCAGTAAGGCCCTTGAGGTGCGATGCTCAGGATCCCCCTTTTGACGTTCAAGCGGCTCTGCGTCGCCAGGATCCAGTCCCGCACATTTCCCAGCTCCGTTGCATGGGACCGAGTGAACGGATGTAGCTATGGGGTCAGGCCCTGCCATCCCCGACAATGACCGGATAACTGAGGACGCTGCCGAGGGCGGCACGTGGCCACGTGACCGCTAAGGCCCCCGAGGCGCGATGCTCAGGAGCCCCCTTTTGACGCTCAAGGGACTCTAATTTTATCCTGTCGATTGTGGTCCTGGGGAGCCCGGGGCTTCCCAGCCCCCGTGTCGGGGCGACGCGCACCGTCCGGAGCCCTCGAGCGAGGGAGGTAGGTCGCCCAAAGATGCAAGCAAGGCAGTGTGTCAGGTCACCCAAAGATGTAGCAGAAACTATGAAAGATTGCACAAACGATACGATGAATGGAAGCATGCCCTGAGTACTTGAAGTCCCTGCGGTCAGCAGACACTTCCTAAGGTAGTAAATCCAGAATATTACCTCGAGTGGCTCCCTTCCACCTGAAGATCGCCTCGCGAGGCATGGCCCTCAGCGTCCACGCATGCATCGTGGTTGCCACGGGCGATTCGCGCCACTTGTGTCTCGTTGCTGCACTCGACTCGTGCTCTGGAGGCCTGGGATTCAGCCCTACGTAGTTCTTCCGCGGGGAAGGCGGCTGGCGCCACGTCTCGCGGCTCGAGGGCGTTTCCCTTCCCGCGCCTCTTAGGCCCGGCTCAAGGAGGGCCCTCGAAGCATTCCTCACTCCTGAGGAGGATATGCGCCCGAGGGGGACACCTGAAGCTTTTCCTCGTCGGGAGGGTCAGGTGATGCCGCATACTCCGCCACGTACGGCTCCATGTAGGCGCTCGCCTGTCCCCCAAAGCCGCTTAGCAGCGCGGCGGTGGCGGTCCCCCTTGGCGGTGGAGGGGGATTTCCCGGGCAGTATTGCTCGGAGTTCTTCCTCCGAAAGGCCTCCGCGCGAAGTCGCTTGTTCCTGTTGCCGCCGTTGGCCGGCCCCGACACCGCTCGGTGTTGATTCCCTCCTTGGTGCCCTGGCGTGCGTCCGTTGTTTTAGCCCGCCCGCGCCATCGCCTCCGCCCTTTGTTGGCTGCGCCGTAGGGAGCGCTCCACTCTAGTTGCCCCGGATTGTCGGGGGCGACCTGTTCTTGGTGATGCCCACTAGTGTGTGCATCGGTCGTCCTGCCATTCTCCTCGCGCCCCTGGTGGTTGTCGGCGTGGTGGGCCTCGGGGCCAGTCGTTGGGGTTTGAAGAAGGAGGAGGGCAGCGCGAAGCGCGTCTCTCTCGGCCCCGCCCGGCGCGGTAGGGCCCCGATGCTTGCAGGCTCGGGGGCCGGCGCGTGGTGCAAGCCCCCGACGCCCGATGCATGTGGCCTTGTAGAAGCTTCGGGTCAGATGCCGACCGACTCCATGATGTGGTCCGCCCATGCATCCAAGCCCCCTAGCGTCAGTCGTTGGGGGAGCATCTCTCTTGCCATCTGCAACGCATGCGCTGAGGTCCCCCAAGTTGATGCGGTGTGCTGCGAGAGCCTTTGTCGCCGCCCAACCGCCGTGCGCCTGGTTGGCACGGGTGGCCGTCACGATGGAGACGATGTTGACGACCTGGTACGAGCTGCCTGGTACCATGACACCGGCATGCACGCTTTCAGCCACGTTGATGTGGCGGTCGGAGACCAGCTGGACGAGGCTCGAAGAAGTTGGTTGGTCGCCGGCTATCAGAGCAGCGGGCTGATACGTCCATTTTGCATCATGCTTTCATGTTGATATTTTTCGCGTTTTGGACTGTTATTGTATTTTGTGGTACCATACTTATGCCTTTTCTCTCTTATTTTGCAAGGTTTATTTGAAGAGGGAGAATACATGCAGCTGGAATTCTGGACTAGAAAAGGAGCAAGTCTGAGACCTCTATTCTGCGCAACTCCAAATGCCCTGAAAATCAACGTGGAATTTTTTGGGAATATATAAAAAATACTGGGCGAAAGAAGTGCCAGAGGGGAGCTGCCAGGGGCCCACAAGCCTGGTAGCCGCGGCCTGCCCCCCTAGCCGCGGCTATAGGGCTTGTGGGCACCCTGGTGGCCCACTGCCCCCCCTCTTCTTCTATATGAAGGGTTTCGTCCAGAAAAATATCAGGGCGGAGCTTTTTCGTGGATTCTCCGCTGCCACGAGGGGGAACTTGAGCAGAACCAATCTAGAGCTCCGGCAGGACGATCCTGCCGGGGAAACATCCCTCTCGGAGGAGGAAATCGTCTCCATCGTCACAACCAACACTCCTCTCATCGGAGGGGACTTGTCTCCATCAACATCTTCATCAGCACCATCTCATCTCCAAACCCTAGTTCATCACTTGTAACCAATCTCCATCTCGCGACTCCGATTGGTACTTGTAAGGTTGCTAGTAGTGTTGATTACTCTTTGTAGTTGATGCTAGTTGGATTACTTGGTGGAAGAGTTTATGTTCAGATCCTTGATGCTACTCATTACACCTCTGATCATGATTATGATTATGCTTTGTGAGTAGTTACTTTTGTTCCTGAGGACATGGGATAAGTCATGCTAATAATAGTCATGTGAATTTGGTATTCTTTCGGTATTTTGATATGTTGCATGTTATTTTTCCTCTAGTGGTGTTATGTGAACGTCGACTACATAACACTTCACCATTATTTGGGCCTAGATGAAGGAATTGGGGAGTAGTAAGTAGATGATGGGTTGCTAGAGTGACAGAAGCTTAAACCCCAGTCTATGCGTTGCTTCGTAAGGGGCTGATTTGGATCCACTAGTTTAATGCTATGGTTAGACGTTGTCTTAATTCTTCTTTCATAGTTGCGGATGCTTGTGAGAGGGGTTAATCATAAGTGGGATGCTTGTCCATGTAAGGGCAGTACCTAAGAGCCGGTCCACCCACATATCAAACTATCAAAGTAAGGAACGTGAATCATATGAACATGATGAAACTAGCGTGACAGAAATTGCCGTGTGTCCTCGGGAGCGTTTTTCCTCCTATAGGACTTTGATCAGGCTTGTCCCTTGCTACAAAAGGGATTGGGCCACTTTATGCACCGTTGCTACCACTTGTTACTTGTTACTTTTCACCTGCTACGTTTCACCTCACTACACCATCACTTGTTACCGCTACTTTCAGTGCTTGTAGTTATTACCTGGCTGAAAACCGTTTATCAGAGCCTTCTGCTCCTCGTTGGGTTCGACACTCTTAGTTATCGAAAGGACTATGATTGATCCCCTATATTTGTGGGTCATCAAGACTCTTTTCTGGCGCCGTTGCCGGGTAGTGAAACGCCTTTGGTAAGTGGAATTTGGTAAGGAAACATTTATATACTGTGCTGAAATTTATTGTCACTTGTCACTATGGAAATTGTTCCTTTGAGGAATTCGTTCGGGATATCTTCACCACAAACGGAAGCACGAGGAGTTGCTCCTCAACCTAAGGTACCTACTGAAAATATCTTTTATGAAATTCCTTCGGGTATGCTTGAGAAACTGCTGGCTAATCCTTTTACAAGAGATGGATCATCACATCCAGACTTGCATCTAATCTATGTAGATGAAGTTTGTGGTTTATTTAAGCTTGCAGGTTTGCCTGAGGATGAGGTAAAGAAGAAAGTATTTCCTTTATCTTTGAAGGATAAGGCGTTGACACGGTATAGGCTATGTGATGATACTGGATCATGGGACTACAATCGGTTGAAATTGGAATTTCATCAAAAGTTTTATCCTATGCATTTAGTACATCGTGATCGGAATTATATTTATAACTATTGGCCTCATGACAGCGAAAGCATAGCTCAAGCTTGGGGTAGGCTTAAATCAATGCTATATTCATGCCCCAATCATGAGCTCTCGAGAGAAATTATCACTCAAAACTTTTATGCTCGACTTTCTCATGAAGATCGTACCATGCTTGACACTTCTTGTACCGGTTATTTTATGAAGAAGGATATTGACCACAAGTGGAATTTTTTGGAAAGAATCAAACGTAACTCTGAAGATTGGGAGCTTGAATAAGGTAAGGAGCCAGGTATGAATTTCCAGTTTGATTGCTATAAATCTTTTGTTGACACAAACACTTATAGAGATTCTAGCGCTAAGTATGGACTTGACTCTGAGATAGTAGCTTCTCTATGTGAATCTTTTGCTGCTCATATTGATCTTCCCAAAGAGAATTGGTTTAAGTATCATCCTCCTGTAGAAGTCAACATAGTTAAACCCAATCTAGTTGAAGAGAAAGTCATTGCCTATAATGATCCTATTGTTCCTTGTGCGTACACTAAGAAACCACCTTACCCTGCTAGGAAAAAGGATTATTCTAAAGCTCCAACTATGATACGTAGGGGTTACATTAGACCACTTGCACCCCCTGAGGAAATTAGAGTTGAACCTAGTGTTTTTATTATCAAAGATCTCTTAGCCGAAGACATAGACGACATGTTATCAAATTCTGTGAGGACTCCGCTAGAATTGCTAAACCTCACGTGAAAGACAAATACAGACCTGTAGTTGGCCTGCCCGTTGTTTCTGTCATGATAGGAGATCACCGTTATCATGGTTTATGTGATATGGGTGCTAGTGTTAGTGCAATACCCCGGTCCCTATATGATGAAATCAAAGATGAGATTGCACTTGCTGAGTTAGAACCCATTGATGTCACTATTACGCTAGCTAATAGAGACACTACGTGCCCTGTGGGAATTGTGAGAGACGTAGAAGTCCTGTGTGGAAAGACGAAGTATCCTACTGATTTCCTCGTCCTTGCTACTTCACAAGAGATCTTTTGTCCCATCATATTTGGTAGACCCTTTCTCAACACTGTCAATGCTCATATCGATTGCGTTAAACAGACTGTCACTGTTAGTTTCGAGGGTGTGTCTCATGAATTTAACTTCTCCAAGTTTGGAAGGCAACCCCATGAAAAAGAGTCGTCTGGTAGGGATGAAATCATTGCTCTTGCCTCTATTGTCGTGCCTCCTATGGATCCTTTAGAGAAATATCTGCTTGAGCATGAAAATGATATGCATATGGATGAAAGAGATGAGATAGATAAAATTGTTTTAGAAAAATATCCTATTCTTAAGAATAATCTGCCTGTTGAACTCGTTGGGGATCCTCCCCCACCAAAGGGTGATCCTGTGTTCGAGCTAAAATAGTTGCCAGATACACTTAAGTATGCCTATCTTGATGAGAAGGAGGTATATCCTGTTATTATTAGTGCTCACCTCTCGAATCACGAAGAGAAGAAGTTATTAAAAACTTTGATGAAGCACCGTGCTGCTATTGGATATACTCTTGATGATCTTAAGGGTATTAGTCCCACTCTATGTCAGCACAAGATTAAAACTGATCATGATTCTAAGCCAGTTGCTGATCATCAATGAAGTTTAAATCCTAGGCTGAAAGAGGTCGTGAGAAAAGAAATATTAAAGCTTGTCGAAGCAGGAATCATTTATCCTGTTGCTCATAGTGATTGGGTAAGTCCAGTACAATGCGTACCTAAGAAGGGAGGTATCACTGTCGTTCCTAATGATAAGAATGAACTAATCCCACAGAGGATTATTACTGGCTATAGCATGGTGATAGACTTCCGGAAACTGAACAAGGCAACCAGGAAAGACCATTATCCTTTGCCGTTTATTGACCAAATGCTAGAAAGGCTATCTAAACACACACACTTCTGCTTTCTAGACGGTGTTTCTCGCAAATACCTGTTGCACAATCTGATCAGGAGAAAACTACTTTCACCTGCCCCTTCGGTACCTTTGCTTATAGACATATGCATTTTGGCTTATGCAATGCACCTGCCACCTTTCAAAGATGTATGATGGCAATATTCTCTGACTTCTGTGAAAAGATTGTTGTGGTTTTCATGGATGATTTCTCCGTTTTTTGTTCTTCCTTTGACGATTGCCTCAGCAACCTTGATCGAGTCTTACAGAGATGCAAAGATACCAACCTCGTCTTGAACTGGAAGAAGTGCCACTTCATGGTTAATGAAGGCATCGTCTTAGGACACAAAATCTCTGAGAAAGGCATTGAAGTTGATAAGGCTAAGGTTGATGCAATTGAGAAAATGCCTTGCCCCACAGATATCAGAGGTATACGAAGTTTCCTAGGTCATGCTGGTTTCTATAGAAGGTTCATTAAAGACTTCTCTAAGATTCCTAGGCCTCTTACCAACCTCTTGCAGAAGGATGTTCCTTTTGTTTTTGACCAGGATTGTGAGGAAGCTTTCGAAATACTTAAGAGGGCCTTGATAACCGCACCTATTGTTCAACTACCTAATTGGAACTTGCCCTTTGAAATCTTGTGCGACGCTAGTGATTATGTTGTTGGTGCTATTCTAGGACAAAGAGTTGACAAGAAGTTGAATGTTATTCACTACGCCAGTAAAACTCTAGAAACTGCCCAAAGAAACTATACCACTACGGAGAAGGAATTTTTAGCAGTCGTGTTTGCATGTGAAAAGTTCAGATCTTATATAGTTGACTCCAAGGTCATTATTCACTCTGATCATGGTGCTATTAAGTACCTTGTGGAGAAGAAGGACGCTAAGCCTAGGCTAATCAGATGGGTTCTCCTGCTACAGGAATTTGATTTGCACGTTGTTGACCGAAAGGGTGCTGATAACCCTGTAGCAGATAACTTGTCCAGGCTAGAGAATGTCCTTGATGACCCACGACCTATTGATGACAGCTTTCCTGATGAGCAATTGAATGTCATCCGCACTTCACATAGTGCACTGTGGTATGCTGATTACGCAAACTATATTGTAGCCAAATACATACCACCCAGTTTCACCTACGAGCAAAAGAAGAAATTCTTCTTTGATTTGAGACACTACTTTTGGGATGATCCTCACCTTTATAAGGAAGGAGTAGATGGTGTTATTAGACGTTGTGTGCCTGAACATGAACAGGGACAGATCCTGTAGAAGTGTCATTCCGAAGCCTACGGAGGACACCATGCTGGAGATAGAACTGCTCATAAGGTATTGCAATCAGGTTTCTATTGGCCCACTCTCTTCAAGGATGCCCATATTGTCTTGTCTTGTGACGAATGCCAAAGAATAGGGAACATCAGTAAACGTCAGGAAATGCCTATGAACTATTCACTTGTCATTGAACCATTTGATGTGTGGGGCATTGATTATATGGGACCCTTCCCGAGTTCCAATGGGTATACTCACATCGTAGTTGCTGTTGATTACGTCACTAAGTGGGTAGAATCTATCCCCACTAGAAATGCTGATCACCACACCTCTATTAAGATGCTTAAAGAAGTCATTTTCCCAAGATTTGGAGTCCCTAGATATCTGATGACTGATGGCGGTTCACACTTCATTCATGGTGTTTTCCGCAAGATGCTTGCTAAGTATGATGTCAACCATAGAGTTGCATCTCCTTATCATCCTCAGTCTAGTGGTCAAGTGGAGTTGAGTAATAGGGAGATCAAATTGATCTTACAAAAGACTGTCAATAGATCTCGAAAGAATTGGTCTAGCAAACTTGACGATGCACTATGGGCTTATAGGACTGCTTATAAGAATCCCATGGGCATGTCGCCGTATAAAATGGTTTACGGTAAGGCATGTCATTTACCTCTTGAGCTATAACACAAAGCTTATTGGGCAATCAAAGAGCTCAACTTCGATTTCAAACTTTCCGGTGAGAAGCGGTTGTGTGATATCAGCTCATTAGATGAATGGAGGGCCCAGGCATATGAGAATGCCAAGTTGTTCAAGTAAAAGGTTAATAGATGGCACGATAAAAGAATACAAAAATGTGAGTTCAATGTAGGTGATTATGTCCTGCTATACAATTCTCTCTTAAGATTCTTCGCAGGCAAGCTTCTCTCTAAATGGGAAGGTCCCTACGTTGTCGAGGAAGTATATCGTTCCGGTGCCATCAAAATCAATAACACGGAAGGTAATTTTCCGAGAGTGGTAAATGGGCAAAGAATCAAGCATTATATCTCTGGTACTCCCATAAATGTTGAGACCAACATCATCAATATCATAACTCCAGAGGAGTACATAAGGGATGTTTATCAGCCTGTTTCAGACCCTGAAAACGAATAGGTATGTGTTTCAGTAAGTAATTGGACCCCAAAACTTTTCCAGTAGGAAATTTTCTCCGTTTTGGAATTTTTGGAAAAATAGAAAAATAAAAAGCAGTCCGGAGAGCGCACGAGGCAGCCACAAGCTTGGTAGCCGCGACCTCCCCCCTGGCCGCGGCTACAGGGTTTGTGGGAACCTCGTGTGCCTCCCGGACTCCGTTTTCTTGCGGAGCACTCCTTCTGGTCCAGAAAAAATCATTATATATACGCCCGAGGGTTTTGATCTCCGTATCGAGCAGTTTTCCTCTGTTTTCGTTTCAAGACTGTTGTCTGCCATAGATTTAGAGCAAAGATGTCTTAGGAATCTGTTGGGGAGAATAATCTCCCTCAAGTTCATGAAGAAGTAGATGCTGATCTGAAAAGAGTAGAACTCACGGAAGCCAAGGACAAAGCTAAGAAGAAAACCCAAGCTAGGGAGGAAGTTCAACCTATGTTCAACGTTGAAGACGTTGAAGGAGTGGATTTTCTCCAACCCTTCCTCCACGTGCTGTCTCCATCCTTGATTGAACTCTTGAGGTTTTGTGAAACAACTCGTGCTCGCAATATTTCCCTTTCTTGTGAAGTTGTTTTGCTGGAGAATCATGTCGCAGATGTCCAAGGTATAAATCAAAGATTGATAGCTCTCTTGGAATCAAAGGAAAAGACTCCACCACCATCACCACCAAAGGAAGACAACTAAGCATTGGTATGGGCAACTCCCTTGGCTTGTGCCAAGCTTGGGGGAGTTGCCCTGGTATCGTATCACCTTTATATCTTTTGCTTTTACCTTTGTTTTAGTTCGTTCTTTTTCAGTTTTTACTTTCTTCTCTTAGTGGGATAAGTCTTTAGTGTTTAGTTTGAGTCTTTTGACTTGTGTTTCCCCTGATGTATTCGAGCTTGCGAGCTATATAATAAAGATTATCTTAGTCAAGGGCTCTGTTTTGTGCCGTGATCAAAAGTATGAAAAGAACGATAGCATGAAAGATCATGAGATGATCTTATGGAAAGTGATAGCTTCACATATAAAAAGTATGATGATTGAAACTTGTTGAGAATAGACCAACATAGACCACAGTCATTTTTGCAATTAATAAGAAGTAATAAGGAAAGAGAGGTTCACATATAAATATATCATCTTAGACACTTATTACAATTGTGAGCACTCATCGAACTATTACATTCTTAGAAGTAGATGTTGGACAAGAAAGACAACATAATGAATTGTGTTTGCTTGATTCCAAACAATGTTATATGTTTAGAGATCCCTTAGCATGTAACGATTGCTTCCACCTCATATTAGCCAAAACTCGCACACCAAGTAGAGATACTACATGTGCATCCATAAACCTTCAAACCAGTCTTGCCATGAGTGTCCACCATACCTACCTATGGATTGAATAAGATCCCTCAAGTAAGTTGTCATCGGTGCAAGCAATACAGATTGCTCTCTAATATGTATGATCTATTAGTGTGTGGAAAATAAGCTTTATACGAACTTGTGATGAGGAAGACATAAAAGCGACAGACTGCATAATAAAGTTCTTTATCACAGGAGGCAATATAAAGTGACGTTCCTCCGCACTAAGAGGACACGCATCCAAACCTCAAAAGCGCATGACAACCTCTGCTTCCCTCTGCGAAGGGCCTATCTTGTACCTTTACTTTCGTCCTTGTGAAAGTCATGGTGATCAACACCAATTCCCTATTCCGTCTTCATCTTGGTGAACGTCATATGCTTGGGAAAGATCTATATTCATATATCAACTTGGAGATGAGTACTTATGCTTTATTATTGTTGACTTTACCCTTGAGGTAAATGGTTGGGAGGCAAAATTATAAGCCCCTATCTTTCTCTGTGTCCAACTGAAACTTTGATGCCATGAGTACCACGTGAGTTGTAACAATTGTGGAAAACAAAAGAGATGATTGAGTATGTAGATTTGCTTTACAAGCTCTTATTTGACTCTTTCTGATGTTATGATAAATTGCAATTGCTTCAATGACTATGGACTGTTGTTGGCTACTTCCCGGTAAGGTTTTTGATTCATACTTTGCTTTGTGAAGGAATTGTTACTTCCCATAAGAATCTTTATGATGTATAGTTGTTCTATGTGTGATCATGATGCCCTCATGTATGTATTATGTTTTATGGACACCTTCATCCCTAAAGATGTGGACATGTTTATGGATCTTGGTTTTCGCTTGAGGATAAGCGAGGTCTAAGTTTGGGGGAGTTGATACGTCCATTTTGCATCATGCTTTCATGTTGATATTTTTCGCTTTTTGGACTGTTATTATACTTTGTGGTACCATACTTATGCCTTTCTATCTTATTTTGCAAGGTTTATTTGAAGAGGGAGAATACCGGCAGTTGGAAATCTGGACTGGAAAAGGAGCAAGTCTGAGACCTCTATTCCGCGCAACTCCAAATGCCCTGAAAATCAACGTGGAAGTTTTTGGGAATATATAAAAAATACTGGGCGAAACAAGTGCTAGAGGGGAGCTGCCAGTGGCCCACAAGCCTGTTAGCCGCGGCCTGCCCCCTGGCCGCGCCTATAGGGTTTGTGGGCACCCTGGTGGCCCACTGGCCCCCCTCTTCTGCTATATGAAGGGTTTCGTCCGGAAAAAAATCGGGGCGGATCTTTTTCGTGGATACTCCGCCGCCACGACGCGGAACTTGAGCACAACCAATCTAGTGCTCCGGCAGGACTGCCAGGGAAACTTCCCTCCCGGAGGGGGAAATCGTCGCCATCGTCACCACCAACACTCCTCTCATCGGAGGGGACTCGTCTCCATCAACATCTTCATCAGCACCATCTCATCTCCAAGCCCTAGTTCATCACTTGTAACCAATCTCCGTCTCGCGACTCCGATTGGTACTTGTAAGGTTGCTAGTAGTGTTGATTACTCTTTGTAGTTGATGCTAGTTGGATTACTTGGTGGAAGAGTTTATGTTCAGATCCTTAATGCTACTCATTACACCTCTAATCATGATTATGATTATGCTTTGTGAGTAGTTACTTTTGTTCCTGAGGACATGGGATAAGTCATGCTAATAATAGTCATGTGAATTTGGTATTCGCTCGGTATTTTGATATGTTGTATGTTGTTTTTCCTCTAGTGGTGTTATCTGAACGTCGACTACATAACACTTCACCATTATTTGGGCCTAGAGGAAGGAATTGGGGAGTAGTAAGTAGATGATGGGTTGCTAGAGTGACAGAAGCTTAAACCCCAGTCTATGCGTTGCTTCGTAAGGGGCTGATTTGGATCCACTAGTTTAATGCTATGGTTAGACATTGTCTTAATTCTTGTTTCGTAGTTGCGGATGCTTGCGAGAGGGGTTAATCATAAGTGGGATGCTTGTCCAAGTAAGGTCAGTACCCAAGCGCCGGTCCACCCACATATCAAACTATCAAAGTAACGAATGTGGATCATATGAACATGATGAAACTAGCATGACAGAAATTCCCGTGTGGCCTCAGGAGCGTTTTTGCTCCTATAAGACTTTGTTCAGGCTTGTCCCTTTCTACAAAAGGGATTGGTCCACTTTGCTGCACCGTTGCTACCACTTGTTACTTGTTACTTTTCACCTGCTACGTTTCACCTCACTACACCATCACTTGTTACCGCTACTTTCAGTGCTTGTAGTTATTACCTGGATGAAAACCGTTTATCACAGCCTTGTGCTCCTCGTTAGGTTCGACACTCTTACTTATCGAAAGGACTACGATTGATCCCCTATACTTGTGGGTCATCACGGGCCCATGAAGGATAAAGCTCATAGAAGACCTTCACACGCCCCCTACCTGGCACACCAAATGTCGGATTTCGGGCTCCGCAAAACCCTAAGGATTCGAACATAGGGGCGTGTACGAAGATCTCTCCCCGCTCAACCTCGCCTAGTTAGCAACTCGATGGAGACGGCGAAGACTCACTTGATGGTGAGGGGAACAGAGAACACAACATTTTACCTAGGTTCGGGCCGCTGTGAAGCTTAAAATGCTACTCCTGCTTTTGGTGGATTGCCTCTCGCGGAGGTTGGTGGATGAACTAGTATAGTACCGTCGAGCCTCCGGAGGTTGGGTGGCTTTGCGTGTTGCTCAAGGGTGAGAATGAACTGATCCCCCTTACCAAGTATCCTGTCCTATCTATTTATAGTGGAGGCCCGGGTCCTCTTCCCTTATTGTTTCGGTGGGAAGGGATCCCACAATGGCCAATTTCGAAGGGGGACACGGGAACATGTTTCCCCTGTCAAAAGGGGTCTTCGCTTGCAATGTAGCTGCCAGCGCTGTAGAGGTGGGCGTAGGGATGATGTCCGTCCTGCCCGCGGGCAGCCATGGTCTTGTTGCACCAGAAGGAAACCTTTAGAAGACGCCTTGGGAACTATCGTTTGCCTTTGCCCTCTTTGAACCAAAGGGGACACTACACTGTCTGCCGCCTACTGCTCACTCGTCCTTGCTCTGCGTCAGCCTTGACTCCTGAGGTCAGGCCTCGCCTCGGAATATCCCCCGCTCCAGACGGGTCCTGAGGAGGACCCCTGATAACCCAGAAGTATAGGGGATCAATTGTAGCCTTTCTCTATAAGTAAGAGTGTCGAACCCAACGAGGAGCTAAAGGTAGGACAAATATTCCCTCAAGTTCTATCGACCACCGATACAACTCTACGCACACTTTACGTTCCCTTTACCTAGAACAAGTATGAAACTAGAAGTACTTTGTAGGAGTGATAGGATAGGCTTGCAAGAAAGTAAAGAACACGTAAATAAAACTAGGGGCTGGTTACATAAAGAAACAACTACGAGTGTCTAACGAGTCTGGAAAAGTGGTGGTAGGAGTTGCGGAATTGTCCCTAAGCAATTGACTACGTTACTAGATCGATAGCAAGTATCATGTGGGAGAGGCCTCTGCTAGCATGTCTTCCCTTACTTAGAATTCTATGCACTTATGATTGGAACTATTAGCAAGCGTCCGCAACTACTAACGTTCATTAAGGTAAAACCCAACCAAGCAATAAGATATATTGGTCCCCCTTCAATCCCATATGCATCAATTAATATGCTAGGTTTGAAGCTTCTGTCACTCTAGCTGCCAATACACAGTCCTATCAACATACAACAAACCCTATGGTGTGATCCACGCGAGCGATCGTATGATGGGCACCAAAGGACAGCAACATAACCACAAGCAAATTAAACCAATCATAGCAATTCATCAATCACCGATAGGACAACGATAATCTACTCAGACATCATAGGATAACAACACATCATTGGATAATAATATGTAGCATAAAGCACCATGTTCAAGTAGAGGGTACAACGGGTTGCGGGAGAGTGAACCTCTGAATATAGATGGGTTAAGATGATGGAGATGTTGGTGAAGATGAGGGAGGTGTTGGTGTAGATCGCCGTCACACGATGATGTCTCGGGTGGCGTTCCGGCGCCGCCGGGAGAGAGGGGGAGAGAGCCCCACTCCTTTTTCTTCTTCCTTCACCTCCTCCCTAGATGGGAGAAGGGTTTCCCCTCTGGTCCATGGTCTCCATGGCGGCGGAGGGGCGAGAGCCCCTCCGAGATTGGATTTCTCTCTCTGTGTCCTTCTGTTTCTGCTCTCCCAGATTCTGCGTTTCACCGTTTCTTAAATTCCGGATATCCGTATCTCCGATTGTGCTGAAATTTTAACACGATTTTCTTCCAGATATTATCTTTCTTGCGGCCAAAGAAGGGCAACAACCGCCTTAAGGAGTGGCCACAAGCCTGCTAGCCGCAGGCTCACCCCCTGGCCGCGGCTGGTGGGCTTGTGGGCACTCCATGCACTGTCTCGCGTTGATTCTTCTTCCCAAAAATCATAAATATTCCAAAAAAAATCCCCGTAAATTTTTATGGCGTTTGGACTTCGTTTGGTATGGATATTCTGCGAAACAAGAAAACATGCAACAAACAGGAACTGGCACTGGGCACTGGATCAATATGTTAGTCCCAAAAATAGTATAAAAAGTTGCCAAAAGTATATGAAAGTTGTAGAATATTGGCATGAAACAATAAAAAATTATAGATACGACGGAGACGTATCAGCATCCCCAAGCTTAATTCCTGCTCCTCCTCGAGTAGGTAAATGATAAAAAAGATAATTTTTGATGTGGAATGCTAGCTAGCATAATCTTGATCATATAATCTAATCATGGCATGAATACTAAAACACGAGTGATTCGAAGCAATAGTCTATCATTTGACATAAAGACAATAATATTTCAAGCATACTAACAAAGCAATCATGTATTCTCAAAATATCATGGCCAAAGAAAGTTATCCCTACAAAATCATATAGTCTGGCTATGCTCCATCTTCCCCACACAACGTATTTAAATCGTGCACAACCCCGGTTTTAGCCAAGAAATTGTTTCATACTTTAGTGTTCTCAAACTTTTTCAACTTTCACGCAATACATGAGCGTGAACCATGGACATAGCACTATAGGTGGAATAGGATATGGTGGTTGTGGAGAAGACAAAAAGGAGGAGATAGTCTCACATCAACTAGGCGTATCAACGGGCTATGGAGATGCCCATCAATAGATATCAATGTGAGTGAGTAGGGGTTGCCATGCAACGGATGCACTAGAGCTTATAAGTGTATGAAAGCTCACAAATGAAACTAGTGGGTGTGCACCCAACTTGCTTGCTCACGAAGACCTATGGCAATTTTGAGAAAGCCCATCATTGGAATATACAAGCCAAGTTATATAATGAAAATTGCCCACTAGTATATGGAAGTGACAACATAGGAGACTCTTTGCCATGAAGATCATAGTGCTATTTGAAGCAAAAGTGTGGAAAGAGGATAGTAGCAATTGTCCCTTCTCTCTTTTCTCTCATTTTTTGTGGGCTCTTTGGCCTCTTTTTTTTGGTGGGCATCTTTGGCCTCTTTTTTTGTAAATGGGCTTCGCTGGCCTCTTTTATTTCCTCACATGGGACAATGCTCTATTAATGATGATCATCACACTTACAACTCAACATTTAGAGCAATGATGACTTTATATGAAATGCCTTCGGTAGTGTATTGTGACAATTATCTAGTATAACAATGACATCAAAAAACGGACAAGCCATGGAAACATCATGCTAGCTATCTTACGATCATGCAATGGAAATAGGGAAGTGGTGGCACATGTCATGAGATGGAACGGTGGTAGTTGCATGGCAATATATCTCGGAATGGCTATGAAAATTCCATAATAGGTAGGTATGGTGGCTGTTTTGAGGGAGGCTATATGGTGGGTGTAATGCACTAGCGAAAGTTGCGCGGTACTAAAGAGGCTAGCAATGGTGGAAGGGTGAGAGTGCATATAATCCATGGACTCAACATTAGTCATAAAGAACTCACATACTTATTGCAAAATTCTATTAGTCATCGAAACAAGGTACTACACGCATGCTCCTAGGGGAAAGGTTGGTAGGAGTTAACCATCGCGCGATCCCGACCTCCACACAAAGGATGACTATCAATAAATAAATCATGCTCCAACTTCATCACATAACGGTTCACCATACGTGCATGCTACGTGAATCACAAACATTAACACAAGTATTTCTAAAAATACACAATTACTCACTAATATGACTCTAATATCACATATTTATGTCGCAAAACTGTTGCAAGGAATCAAACATATCATATTCAGTGATCTACAAGTTTTATGTAGGATTTTATGACTAACCATGTGAATGACCAACTCCTGTTAACTCTCTAAATAGGTATAAGTGAAGCATGCGAGTTTAATTCTTTCTACAAAAGATATGCCCCGCTCTAACAAATATAAGTGAAGCAAAAGAGCATTCTACAAATGGCAGGTTTCTATGTGTAGGGAAACAGGCAATCCAAACATCAAAAGATATAAATGAAGCACAAGAAGCATTCTATAAAGCCAACCAAGGACTATCTCATACCAGCATTGTGCATAAAAGAAAAAGGAAAAAATAAACACAAAAGTCGCTCCAAGCATTTGCACATATCATGTGACGAATTAAAATATAGCTCCGAGTAAAATTACCGATAGATTGTAGACGAAAGAGGGGATGCCTTCCGGGGCATCCCAAAGCTTAGACGCTTGAGTCTTCCTTGAATATTACCTTGGGGGTGCCTCGGGCATCCCCAAGCTTAGTCTCTCGCCTCTCCTTATTCCTTCATCCATCATGCTCTCACGCAAAACTTGAAAACTTCAATCACACAAAACTCAACAAAACTTCGTGAGATCCGTTAGTATAATAAAATAAATCACCACTTCAAGTACTGTTGTAAACTCATTATAAATTCATATTAGCATTATATCTACTGTAATCCAACTTCACCATGGTTCATACCCCCCGATACTACCCATAGATTCATCAAAATAAGAGAACAATGCATAGAAAACAGAATCTGTCAAAACAGAACAGTTTGTAACAATCTGTATATTTCGTATACTTCTGATATCTCAAAAAATCTGAAAACTTACGAACGTCTGGAAAATTTGCATATCAATCAGAAGGAAAAAGAATCAACTCAAAATCTCTTCCAGAATAAAAATGAAAATTAATTTTGTGAGCATAAATTTCTGTCTTTTCTCAGCATGATCAAACAAGTATAACCCAAACTAATCGTAAAGGCTTAACTTGGCACATTATTTTTAAAAACACAAAGGAATTGTACAAGGGGATAATTATTTTTGTGAGAAACTCCCATGAAAAATTCTACATTGTTTCCATGAGCATGACCACAAGTGTTCAAGGTCGACCCTCACTTCCGCAATGCATCACCTTTCAATCGCTTCTCTTTTTGAAAAAAATTTAAGTTCCCCTCTATATTTTTTTGTTTCAAAACTAAATAAAAACACTCAACATAAATAAATGACTCTCTAAAACTCCCGGGTTGTCTCCCAGGCAGCGCTTTCTTTAAAGCCATTAAGCTAGGCATAAAGTGCTCAAGTAATGGATCCACCCGGATCCCAAGGTATATCAAAGCCAATTTTAATTAGCAATGATTTGAAATTTGGTAGTGAGCACAAGGTAACATATATCAAGCAATGACGATGTCTAACTCTCTTCCTATGCATTGGCATGTCATAAAAGAACAATTCATGCACACCAAGTAAAGGCCAATACATAGCATAAGCAGTTTCTTGCAATTTTATCGTATTGGAAACATAGAGAGGTGGAGATGTAGTTCCTCTCTCATAATAACTGCGAGTAGGAGCAGCAAGCACATGCATATTATATTCATAAAAATCATCATGTTTAACATAAGGGACTATAGCTAGCTCATCTTCATAAGCATCATTCATACTGGCAACATGGCAACAAGCATAGCATGCATCAAGTTCATCAAAAAGGGATATTTCAAATGAATCCAAGGGATCATAGCATTCATCCTTCGGTAAGAATGAAGGGAAATTAAATAATGTATGAGTAGAAGAGTTAATCTCATTAGAAGTTGGACACGGGTAGCTAGTCCGCTCTTCCTCCTTTTGTTCTTCGCTCTCCTCTTCATCTTTTTCATCTAATGAGCTCACAATTTCAGCATTTTCTTCTTCCATAGTTTCTTGCAAAATAATAGTCTCTTCTTGGGCAGCATAGAATTTCTCCTTAAATCATTCAATATGGGCATTATATTCATAATTAGTACAAAAATAATGAAGCATAGCCAAATTTTCACGTCGGTAAGGAGCATCATCATTATCATCACACCCTTTAAACACATCCTCAATTTCATAAGCACCCATAAAAGCAACAAACTCTTCTATTTGCTCCACATCATAGTAATCATATATACCATTAGCATAAGAAGCCAAGGTTCTATGATCATTAAATTCACAAGAAAAGGGAAGGTGTGGAGCCTTCATCCTAGAGCAACAAGTAACACCATATCTCTTGCATAGTTCCCAAGCATACCATTTCAACAAATGGATTTGATCCCATAAAAGTTTCCCTTTTTGAGTCAAGCGATAATCCCTAAAGTATTCACGTTGATCCAATGTGTACCCCATTATATAATTGAATAGGGCTTTCTCAGGATTATTAAAGAAGTGCATAATATTTTCCACATAACGAGCCTCGAGGGTTTTAGGAGGTTCCCCATCTCCATGAGTAGCAAGTACACCTAATTTTTTTGGTATTTCGTGTTCCATATCCATAACTAAAGATAGAGAAAAACTTAGAACAGCAAATAAATCTACTTAGTGATAAAGCAAACAAGCACACACGAGGATATTCACCCCACGCTATCTCTCCCCGGCAACGGCGCCAGAAAAAGGTCTTGATAACCCACAAGTATAGGGGATCAATTGTAGCTTTTCTCGATAAGTAAGAGTGTCAAACCCAACGAGGAGCTAAAGGTAGGGCAAATATTCCCTCAAGTTCTATCGACCACCGATACAACTCTACGCACACTTTACGTTCCCTTTACCTAGAACAAGTATGAAACTAGAAGTACTTTGTAGGAGTGATAGGATAGGCTTGCAAGAAAGTAAAGAACACGTAAATAAAACTAGGGCTGGTTAGATAAAGAAACAACTAAGAGTGTCTAACGAGTGTGGAAAAGTGGTGGTAGGAGTTGCGGAATTGTCCCTAAGCAATTGACTACGTTACTAGATCGATAGCAAGTATCATGTGGGAGAGGCCTCTGCTAGCATGTCATCCCTTACTTGGAATTCTATGCACTTACGATTGGAACTATTAGCAAGCGTCCGCAACTACTAACGTTCATTAAGGTAAAACCCAACCATAGCAATAAGATATATTGGTCCCCCTTCAATCCCATATGCATCAATTTCTATGCTAGGTTTGAAGCTTCTGTCAATCTAGCCTACCAATACATAGTCCTATCAACATACAACTAACCCTATGGTGTGATCCACGCGCGTGATCATATGATGGGCACTAAAGGACAGGAACATAACCACAAGCAAATTGAACCAATCATAGCAATTCATCAATCACCGATAGGACAACGATAATCTACTCAGACATCATAGGATAGCAACACATCATTGGATAATAATATGTAGCATAAAGAACCATGTTCAAGTAGAGGGTACAGCGGGTTGCGGGAGAGTGAACCGCTGAATATAGATGGGGGAAGATGATGGAGATGTTGGTGAAGATGACGGAGGTGTTGGTGTAGATCACAGTCACACGATGATGTCCCGCGTGGCGTTCCGGCACTGCCGGGAGAGAGGGGGAGAGATCCCCTCTCCTTCTTCTTCTTACTTGACCTCCTCCCTAGATGGGAGAAGGGTTTCCCCTCTGGTCCATGGTCTCCATGGCAGTGGAGGGGCGAGAACCCCTCCGAGATTGGATCTCTCTCTGTGTCCTTCTGTTTCTGTGCTCCCAGATTCTGTTTTTCACCGTTTCTTAAATTCCTGGAGATCCGTAACTCCGATTGGGCTGAAATTTTAACACGATTTTCTTCCGGATATTATATTTCTTGCGGCAAAAGAAGGGTATCAACCGCCTTAAGGAGTGGCCACAATCCTGACAGCCGCGGGCCCACGCCCTGTCCGCGTCTGGTGGGCTTGTGGGCACTCCGTGCACCGTCTCGCGTTGATTCTTCTTCCCAAAAATCATAAATATTCCAAAACAAAGCCCCGTAAAGTTTTATTGTGTTTGGACTTCGTTTGGTATGGATATTCTGCGAAACAAGAAAATATGCAACAAACTGGAACTCGCACTGGGCACTGGATCAATATTTTAGTCCCAAAAATAGTATAAGAAGTTGCCAAAAGTATATGAAAGTTGTAGAATATTGGCATGAACCAATCAAAAATTATAGATACGAGGGAGACGTATCAACCCCTACGGGTCTTGATGTTGGTCCTCCTTGCGAGGCTTGGTCCCTTGCGAGGCCCTTGTCCTGGGTGGTGTCGTGCAGTCGATCCTATGTCAATTAAGTGGGCCAGCCTAGAGCCGCAGGCAGGCAGGTCTAGGTACCCCCATTCCTAGAACACCGACAATATCATCGATAGACGGGACACCATTTCCTCAATCAATTGGTATTAGATTTCAGGTTGTTGGGTGAGATTTTCTTGTTTTTCATACTAGCATAGATCATATATGTTCCTCATGCCTACAATCCATGAAAAAGCCACAAATAATTAGGGTTAGATCATCATATCCGAACCAACCTGAGACTTTTTCAGTTTTATGTTCGGTGTTTGGCTTCATTGAATTTGCGGTTGCATCATCGTGTCGAGTTGCTGGTTCTAGCATATAGTCTTTTAGGGTTTCGACTTGTATTCACAAGTTGTCACACCACCGCCGCACGATATTCATCGCTGCTGCCATATACCACCACCACATCACCATCATCGCCGCTGCCATATACCACCACGATGTCCCCGTCATCGTCGTTGTAATATACCACCACCACACCATCATCATCAGCGCCATATAACACTGCCACACCATCATAATCACCGCAGCGTATGCAACCACCGCACCATCGTGATCCCCGCTCTATATACCACCACCACACCATCGTCATCACCACTTCCATATACCACCACCACACCATCGTCATCACCATCACCATATACCACCACCACAGGTCCGCCACCAGTCCGCGTTCCATCGCCCCTACATATCTCCGTCACTAGTCCAAGTTCCACCAGATTCATCTCCGCCACCAGTCCCACACAATCAGAATGGCAGGACTACACCACTCCTTCAGGTACGGGATCATGACCATCTCCCTAAAATTAAACTGAATATTTCAAAATTTGAGGGTAGATACATTCGTGATATATATCTTACTTGGGAGTTATAAATATAACAATGTTTTACATTCTTACAATTTCCCGAGGATAGACGTATTACTACTGCTATTTGTGCATTCACTAGTTTTGCTTGTATTTGATGGTCTGAACAATGTAGAGTACATCATAATAATATGCCTACTACTTGGGATGCTTCGAAAACTGATACTTGGAATCATTGGTTTCCACCATATTATCAATGTGAATTACTTCAAAATTTGCATGGTTTAAGACAAGAATGTTTTGCAGAAGAATATTATCAGGAATTACAAACTGGCATGATTAGATGTGCTATTGTTGAGGATAATGAAGCTATTTTTTTCATGTCTTATGGGTGGATTAAGATATTCAAACTATTTTAGAGTATAAGGAGTATCACACTATCACTTGTTTATTCCATCTTGCTTGTACAACTAAATGTAAAGTGCAAGATCCACACGCATGGGCAAGAACTAATTTTTCTGCATGTCGATCTTCGTCATGGACACCATGTTTATCATCTATTTCCAAACTTCGGGCCACAACACCTTCTACTTCAGCCTTGAACTCCAATAGACATACAAGAAAACATGCACCTCCACCACCCTCCACCAATGGCACACCTTTGGGTCCTACACAGAGCTCTACTTTATCCATGGAATCCACAGGGCAAACACGTTAGGTTATATGTCATCGTTGCAAGGCAGATGTCATTTTGTGAGAGAAATCACATCCAAGCGCGTTATGGTTGTTATCTAGGATGGGGGATATGACTCCGCTAGTGATTATGATGAAGAGACTTTGTCTCTAACTGCAAGTGAAGAACATGGTGTCGATGATACTGAACAAAAGACACAATACATGGCTACTGACTATGCCAACATGTATGGAAGTTTACTTGTTTAACGTGTTTTAAGTTTGCAAGTAATACACGATGAGCAAAATGAGAGGCATATTTTTTTCCATACAAAGGGGGTTGTGAAGGAACATTCTGTCTACGTCATTATGGATGGAGGGAGTTGCAAAAACTTAGCTAGCATGGAGATGATGAAGAAGTTGTCTCTCACCAGCACACCACATCCTCATCCTTATTACATCCAATGGTTCAACAACAGTGGCAAGGCTAAGGTAACACATACTATTCATGTGTATTTTAACATTGCTACATATTCTGATTATGATTGTGATGTGCTACCCATGCAAGCATGCTCCGTTTTGCTTGTGAGACCATGGAAATTTGATAAAAAAATCTAAAAACCATGGTACGAAAAATCATTGTACTCTTGTTCATAAGGATACAAATATAACTTTGCTTCCTATGACTCCTACACATATTATAAAAGATGACATCCCTAGAGCTAGTAAAGCAAAAAAAGGAGCAAAGTAAGAGTGAAAATCAGATTGTGGCAAATGAATTTGAGTAACATAATAATATTAATAAACCATCATCTAGTGTTGCATTCGAAATAAAATTGAAGAGTGGATGTGTACTTGCTACCAAATGTGATATTAATGGTATAAATTTTAATACATCTATTTGCGATGCTTTTGTGTGCAAAGAGGTATTATTTTTATTCGAGGGCGTGCCTCCCTCTGTGCCTCCTAGTGTCACTAAAATTTTGTAGGACTTCATTGAAATCTTTGCATAATACGTGCCACCACCTATTAGAGGCATTAAGCATCAAATTGACTTAATTATCGATGCATAGCTACCCAATATAGAGGAGATGAAGGATATTATGTATCAAATACAGGAACTTCTCAATCAAGGTTATATCCACAAATCCCTTAGTGTGTGTGTTGTTCCTATTACTCTAGTGCCTAAAAAGGATGGTGATTCCCCTGATTTGCGTTGGTTAGCCTCGAAGCTTAAAGGGTGATGTAGAATAGCGACGACAATTATTTCCCTTAGTAATGAAACCAAGGTATTCAATCCAGTAGGAAGATCAACAAGATTATGTAAGCGGTACCTGCACACAAATAGCAAATCCTCGCAACCCAATGCGTGCAGGGGTTGTCAATCCCTCGTGGGTAAGTTAAATATAGATTCATGGATGCAAATAGAAGTGATAGAAAATAAAACGCAACAGGGTATTTTTGGGTTTCTTGATAATATAGATCTAAAAATAAAAGAGAAAACAAAATAGAAACGCTAATAGCAAAGTAGAGATTACAAATAGATAATGTGAAATAGACCTGGGTCGGTAGGTTTCACTAGTGGCTTCTCTAAAAAAATAGAAAAAAGTGAGTAGAGAAATTACTGTTGGGCGATTGATAGAAAATAAAATAATTATGACGATATTCAAGACAATGATGATGTATATAGGGATCACGTCCAAGACAAGTAGACCGACTTCTTCCTGCACCTACTTCTATTACTCCACACGTCGACCGCTATCCACTATGCTTCTAGTGTATTGAGTTCATGGAGAAATGGAATAATGCCTTAAGAACGATGACATAATGTAGAAAAGATCTATTCATGTAGGAGTAGACCCCATGGTTTTATCCTTTATAGCAATGATACATGCGTGTTATGTCTCTTTCTGTCACTGAGATTGAGCACCGCAAGATCGAACCCATCACAAAGATCCTCTTCCATTGCAAGATAAAAAATCAAGTTGACCAAACTAAAACAAAATGTCGGAGAAGAAATACAAGGCTATTATAATCAAGCATGAATATAATTTCATAGATCCGATCATAAACTCACAATTCATCATATCCCAACAAACACACCACAAAAGATAGAGTTATATCAAATAGATCTCCAATAGACCATTGTATTGAGAAGCAAAACAAGTGATAAAGCCATCTAGCTACTGCCTACGGACCCATAGGTCTGATATGATCTACTCACGCATCATTGGAGGAGCACCAATGAGGATGATGAACCCCTCCGTGATCATGTTCCTCTCCGGAACGAGCTTTAGATTGGATTTCATGGCTTTTGGAACTTGCCGCAACTGAAATGATTTTTCATCGGCTCCTCTAGGATTTATGGTATAATTGGGGTATTTATAGAGCTCGGAGGCAGTGGAGGGGGCACCCAAGGCCCCCACTAGATACTGGGTCGCGCCATGGGCTCTTGGCTGACCCTGGTGCGTAGTGGGCTGCCTGAGCCTCGTTTGGTGGGCATCCTTGGCTCCCAAGTTTCCTTCTTGTCCAGAAATAATCTCCATAAAGTTTCCTCGCATTTGGACTTCATGTGATATTGTTTTTCTGCGAAGAAAAAATAGCAAAAATAGCAACTGGTACTAGGTTAGTCCTAAAAAATGATATAAAGTTGCTATAAAATGATCATAAAACATCGAAGAATGATAATATAAAAACATAGAACAATCAAAAATTATAGATACGTTGGAGACGTGTCAGCATCCCCAAGCTTAATTCCTGCTCCTCCTTGAGTAGGTAAATGATAAAAACAGAATTTTTGATGTGGAATGCTACCTCACATGTTCATCATATTATTTTTCTTTTTAGCATGGACATATGGACATGTAGATGATTCAAAATAATAGTTAACCAGCATGGACATATGGACATATGGACATGTATGACATTTAACCAGCAAAGCAATCAACGACACAAATGATACAAGATGCTCCAAAAAAACTCATGATATGTGACAAGTAAAAAATAGCTCCAAGTAAAGTTACCGATGGTTGTTAGAAGAAAGAGGGGATGCCTTCCGGGGCATCCCCAAGCTTAGTGGCTTGGTAATCCTTGGATATTACCTTGGGGTCCCATGGGACATGCCTAAGCTTAGGCTTTTATCACTCCTTATTCCTTCATCTATCGCAATCTCACAAAAACTTGAAAACTTCAATCACATAAAACTCAACAAAACTTTCGTGAGATGCGTTAGTACAAAAAACCAAATTTGACTTTACGTGTTGTTGAAAACCTATTACAAATTTGATTTTGCATCATACCTACTATATTTTAACTTTACCATGGCTTATACCACCCGATACAATCCATAGAATCAAGAAAAGAAGCACATAATGCAAAGAAAACAAAATGTGTCAAAAAGAGAATAGTGTGTAAAGAATCGAATTTTACTCAAACTTCTATAACTCGATTTTTTTGAACAATTAGGACAATGTAGGTAATTTTTATATAGATCTTGTGTAAAAAGTATGTACAATTTTGATTCTTCTACGATTTTTATGATTTTATTTCGAATGGACGCAAAATTTTATTTTTTTAATAGGATTAAAGCAACTAACACCGCACATGATTCCAAAGGATTTAGTTGGCACAAAAACTAAATAAAACACAAAATACACAATTATAACAGTAGCATAATTGTGAAAACACTCAAACACAGAAAGCAAATGTGAAAAATAAATTTTATCCATTGGGTTGCCTCCCAACAAGCGCTATCATTTAACACCCCTAGGTAGGCATATAGCATAGATTGAAGTATTGTCATCCTTGGTTTCCATAGATGCATTCTTGTCACGAGATTTATCAAAAATAACCTGAAAAACATTATGCATAGAAATTTTAGCATTATCAAGTTGCCCGCCCATCTGCATACCCCCTTTGATTACCGGCAACAATCACAGAATATTGTTGATTAACATTGTTGAAAACTTTTTGGATCACATCTAAAATGGGGATTTCCTTTTTAAGATTATCATCAAAGATTGGATTGTTACCAAGAAATGTCTCAAAACAAAATCACTATTATAGAGGATATAATTTATTATCGTCTTTTCATGGTTCATACCATAAAAATCAAAGATTTCCCAAGCTTCCCGCACTATATGATCAAATTCATTCATACGAACAAGGGCGGCTATATTCTTAGCTTTAGGATCATTTATAATAGGTAATTTATAAAACAATCTTTGCAAAGTAGGATGAATATGAATCAATCTATTCTCAAGTTTCAGAACTAGTGGTGATATAGCCTCCGCATAAGTTTTGGTTCTTTTAAGTATAAGAGTGTTATCACAAGTCAAAGTTCCAACACAACTAAAGAATTATTGTATAGCTTATTCTCCCATAACATTCCCTTGTCCCAAAACAAAAAAATTAGCATCCAGATTACCCAGACGTCCAATATTACGAGAGTGCCTCATCTATTTCTACCATACGAAAGTCACTCATGACTACGACAAGCAATAGAAGATCTAACGAGAAAAAGGCAAAAGGGAGGAAGGCAATTAAAAAGGCAAATTTTGTGAAGTAGGGGAGAGGAAAAGGAGAGGAAAATGATAAAATAATGAAATTGCGAGGAAACGAGAGTTTGTGCATAGGAACCTGATAGATCTTGACTTGATCTTCTTCGGCAATGGCGCCAAAAATCTTGACTCCCTGCCGATTTGCGTTTGTTTCCCTCAAAGCTTAAAGGGTGATGTAGCCCACCGACAACAAGTATTTCCTTAGTTATGAAACCAAGGTATTAAATCCAGTAGGAAGATCCACAATACTATGTAAGTGGTATATGAACACAAAGAGCAAATCCTCGCAAACCAACGTCTGTAGGGGTTGTCAATCTCTCGTGGCTAAGGTAAACATAGATCGATAGATGCAAATAGAAGTGATAGCAAATAAAACGCAGCAAGGTATTTTTTTGATAATATAGATCTGAAAAGAAAAGATAAATAAAATAGAAACGCAAATAGAAAAGTAGAGATTGCAAATAACTAATCTAAAATAAACCCGGGAGTCGCAGGTTTCACTAGTGGCTTCTCTCGAGAAAATAGCAAATGGTGGGTAGACAAATTACTATTGTGCAGCTGATAGAAGAGAAAATGATTATGACTATATTCAATACAATGATCATGTATATAGGCATCATGTCCAAGACAAGTAGACGGACTTCTACTTCCATCTACTTCTATTACTCCACACATCGATCGTTATAGAACATGCATCTATTGTATTGAGTTCATGAAGAAACGGGGTGATTCCTTAAGAACGATGACATGATGTAGAAAAGATCTATTAATGTAGGAATAGAACCCATCGTTTTATCCTTGATAGCAACAATACATGTCTATCATGTCTCTTTCTGTCACTCAGATTGAGCACCGCAAGATCGAACCCATCACAAAGCACCTCTTCCCATTGCAAGATAAAAGATCAAGTTGGCGAGACAAAAACAAATATCGGAGAAGTAATATGAGTCTATAGTAATCAAGCATGAATATAATTTCATAGATCTGATCATAAACTCACAATTCATCGGATCCCAACGAACACACTACAAAAGATAGAGTTACATCAAATAGATCTCCAAGAGACCATTGTATTGAGAAGCAAAATGAGAGAGATAACCATGTAGCTACTGCCTAGTGCCTACGGACCCATAGGTCTGATATGAACTATGCACGCATCATCGGAGGAGCACCAATGAGGATGATGAACCCCTCCTCGATTGTGTTCATTTCCGGAATGAGCTCTAGGTTGGATTTCGTGGTTTGTGGAACTTCCGGCGGCTGAAACGATTTTGGT
The DNA here is from genome assembly GCF_904849725.1 of Hordeum vulgare subsp. vulgare. Taxonomy (NCBI): domain Eukaryota; kingdom Viridiplantae; phylum Streptophyta; class Magnoliopsida; order Poales; family Poaceae; genus Hordeum; species Hordeum vulgare. Next base: position 290,509,814 of record NC_058520.1, on the reverse strand, counting down.
GGAATATGAGGTATATTGAGGTATTTATAGAGCTCAGAGGTGGTGGAGGAGGCGCCACAGGCCCCCACTAGACATCAGGCCATGCCAGGGGCCCTGGGCACATCCTGGTGCCAAGTGGGCGGCTTCGGCCTCATTTGGTGATCATCCTTGGCTTCCAAGTTTCCTTCCGGTCAAAAAATCTTCATAAAGTTTTATTGCATTTGGACTTCATATGATATTGATTTTATGCGTAGGAAAAATAGCAAAAATGAACTACTGGCACTAGGCACTATGTCAATAGGTTAGTCCCAAAAAATGATATAAAGTTGATATAAAATGATCATAAAACATCTAAGAATGATAATATAACATTATGGAACAATAAAAAATAATAGATACATTGGAGACCTATCAGATGGTACATCGTGTATGTGTGTTGATTGTAAAGGCATTAATAATATTACTATTCCATATCGTTATCCTATTCCAAGGCCGGATGATATGCTTGATGAATTATGTGGATCTACCATTTTCACCAAAATTGATCTGCGTAGTGGATACCATAAAATTCATGTGAAACCGGGAGATGAATTGAAAACGACATTTAAAACTAAGTTTGGTTTATATGAGTGGTTTTTCATTCCTTTTGGGTTAACTAGCGAGGCTTTACGTTTTTTACGTTTTATAATAGATCTTTGGATGATTTGTGGATGAAATTAACAAGTGAGGTTTTACGGTTTTTCATTGGATGATTTGTGGTAGTCTATTTTGATGATATACTGATTTATAACAGATCTTTGGAGGAACACCTTGAACATTTGCATGCAGTTTCTATTGCTTAGTCTGCATTATTCTACTTATGACAAGGAATTATATGCTCTTGTTCGGACTTTGGAAACATGGCAACATTTTTATGGCCCATAGAATTTTCTATACATTCTGAAGATGAACATGAAACTTTGATCAAAGAAGGGGAGGGATATCATATTTGTTGTCGTGGATAACTTACGAAAATGGCACACTTTATACCATGTCATAAAAGTGATGATGCTGAAATTATTCACTTGCATGGTGTGCCAAATACCTTTGTTTCAAATCATGATACTAATTTTCTTAGCCACTTTGGAGATGTTTATGGGCTAAGTTGGAGACTACATTGCTTTTTAGTCCTACATGTTACCCCCAAACTGATGGACAAACTAAAGTAGCCAATAGAACATTGTCTAGTATGCTTAGGGCTGTTTTGAAGAATAACTAGAAAATGTAGGAAGAATGCTTGCCTCATATTGAATTTGTTTATAAGCGTTCACTACATTCTAGTACTAAGATGTGCACTTTTTAAATTATGTATGGTTTCCTACCTCATGCACCTATATATTTGTTGCCTCTTCCATATTCGGAGTAGGTTAATTGTGATTCTAAAAAACATGTTCAATTGATCTTCAAAATGCATGATTTATCTAGGAAAAACATTGAGCATATGAATGCTAATTATACACTTGCTGTATATAAGGGTGGAAAACTTTTGTCTTTGCACCTGGAGATCTTGTTTGGTTACATTTGCGTAATGTTAGATTTCCCAGTTTGCGCAAGTTAAAGATAATGCCACGTGAACATGGTCCTTTTAAGGTGTTAGATAAAATAAACGGAAATGCATATAAAATTGACCTGCCTGCATAGTTTGGGGTTAGTCCCACTTTTTGAATTGCATATTTGAAGCCTTATTTGGGAGGAAGATGAGCTTCCGTCGAGGATGACTTCATTTCAATAAGGGGAGGATGACGAGGACATCAATACCATTGTTACACCCACAACCCATGTTGTTATACATGCTGGACCGATTACTAGAGCTCGCGCATGCCAATTGAATTACCAGGTACTTTTGTTTCTTGGAAATTCTTCTAATGTTCATGAACATATGATGTTGCCTAAATTAAATACTTTTGTTTTACTTATGAATGAAGGACCTAGCATGGACAAGAAGGATGTCCATTTGAGAGAGATCAAGTATGGAGAAGAAGGTGCGTGCACATGAAATGAACAATGGAGTTTCAAGTGGTGATTTTCGCACTTTGAAGCCACCATAAGGAGAGCATGAAGGCTTCGACGAAGTATACCAGATGCCACTTCATAAATTTTGTCTGTAGGCTATTATACGTGACATGTCGCATTATTTTTGGCCCAGGACCATGTAATTTCGAAATACCACATTATAGGCAGTTTTTAGAGTATGTATGTGTGGGGAAACTAAGTTAGGGTTGGTTTCGGACCCGTTATCCAAGGGGTCACAAAATTCCCCGCTATAGACTGTTTAGACTTGGGTTTTGTTTATATTACAAGTACGCCATAGCTGCAACTTCGGGTGCTTCATTTGTGTTCTATAACCATACCAAGACATGAGAGAACCCCCCTTTCATCGAATTTTTTTCCCTCTTATATTCCCAGTATCCAGACTGCAATTTCAGTTTCTTCCTTACTCTTCGTGGGTGTGCAGGATATGGACCCTCTTGGTTAGGTTGATCATGCTCCGATGTGGTCAATAACCTCTCGGATTTGGTTTAGCGATGGCGAAGGTGCGACGTCTTCACACATTTGTAGTCAGATTGTGAAAGTCTACTCCACCATAAGCGATAGTCACATCTCATCGAATGTGAGGGACAACTTCACTTGTGTTACTAGGGGTACATGATATGTGAGGTCTGGTGGGCACATCATTTTTTGGTCTTGTGGGTCGAGGCGAGGACCCCTATGTCGGTTTCATCATGCGCCACATTGGTCGACCCCACACGCGTTTTATGTAGTCCCATGGAGAGCTAGACACATAAGACCAAGATAACAGAGCCGTGGAGGAATCTATCTCACTAATAAGCCGACTATATATATATATAAATATATAAATATATATATATATATATATATATATATATATATATATATTGTGAGATCAGGTGCACAATAGTTATTTTGACAACACTTCTAAACCTTCTCCCGAATTTTTAAGAACTCCACAACTAGCCAAAGTACACTGCAATGTTAGCAGAAAAAGTTTCACGCATTTTTCAGCATCATTTTCACTCTAGTTTCTAAACCATTTGTCGGAAATAGGGGTCTAATATACCATTGGATAGCTACAAAGAAAGGTTAACTTTGGCATGTTGAACACTTTTTGAGATTTCTCATGATTTAAGAGTAGTTTCAAAAACGGTGGGCACTCAATGAGTGATAGCGAGCGTATTTTTGCGTTTTTTTCTTCTAAATCGCTCATTGGAATAAATCAAATGATACAGTGTTGGAAAGATATCATCAAGGCACAACTTTTTCATCTGGATTACACTCTGTAATTCTTTATGTTTTGAGAGAAGTTTCAAATTTACTAAAACTTGGAATTTTGTTTTTCAAATTGTTCAATTTTTTGGTATGCTTTTTGCTAGAGTTTTTTAACCATTGTTGGAACAAGGCGTGTGATATAGTGTTGGAAATATGTGGAATAGGAACAACTTTTATATGTTGTCATTTTTTGAGATTCCTCACGGTTTGAAATGAATTTTGAAAACAGTGCGCTAGTCAATGATTGGCAGCGAGCGTATTTTTGCCATTTTTTCTAACCCGCTCATTGGAACGATGGAAATATATGTCGTTGGAAACATATCAATGATCCACAACATTTTCATGTAGAATACGTGCCTTAATTCCTTGCGATTTAAGAGCAGTTTTGAAATTACCGAAATGCGGACACTCTGTTTTTCGCGATACAAAATCAACACGTGAACCGCATTAGACAGAAGATCATGTGACTTCGGACCGAACACCGCACTACATCCTACGGTCAAGCAAACTGCTTTCTTTCTTTTAGTTTTTCTCTTTTTCTAGCTTATATGAACGAGAGTGAAACACGAAGACGAGGGCAAGTGAACCACAACACTTTTAAAAACTGAACCTCATTAAGTTTTTGTTGTTTTCTCTAATGTTGGATGTAAGTGAACGCCTTCACTCTCAAAACTGAACCACAGCCCAAGACAAAGCGCATTGCAGGTGCTGTTGGAGTTGACGGAGTTTTGAAGCACACAAAACAAAGTGCACTTTTTTGTAGGCAAAATAAGTGCGGCTCTATGACATCGTGGCAACGCAAGCGAACTACATTTTATTATCTTTGGATTGCAAACACATAGAATTAACATCACGGAGATACATGAACAATGCATTCAAAAATTACAAGCAAGCTACATCCATCGTATGGCCGAACCGCATGCATGATCCAACCAAACTTCATGGCATGGCTACGCCTGCAAAATGCAAGGCTGGACTGCAAGCATCCGCGAGTTGAATCGTTGCTCTACATAGCAATTTCTGGTCGAAATGCACCCGCGCGGGAAGAGGTGGGTTCTTGTGAGTATAATTTGCAAGACCAATCTAACTTCTATTTAAAATAAAAAAAATAAAAATTAAGGTCTGGGTGTTAGTGAATATACAAAAATGCATCAAGTGAACCTCTCCAACATGCATGTGACACTATACCTCAGGGATCTCTGTATTGCAGTAGATCAACCTGCAATCCGCGAAAAACAATACTACATCAATCTGTATGAGAAGGTAGTGCTCCAAGGCGATGGATGTAAAAGAGTGACAGACTCACGTCGAACCGGCTGATGCGAAGCGGCTCTTCATGTGCATTACACATGAGGATGAGGCGAAATGTAAAGGGGAGGTTCATGGCATCCATGGCCATGGGGATCCGTCCCACCTAAGGTGGCGGCGGCACTAGAGAGGTGGCGGGGGTGCTGAGATCCGTCACCTGCTGGGCGCGGCTAGCGCCCCCACCCGCGGCAAAACACGTGGTGGGGAGGGACACCGGCGGTGCATGGAGGTAGGGGCATGATAACAACGTGATTAGGCACGAGGTCAAGTCCCTGGACGGATCTATCGGTAGTGCATCCTTAGTGGCGGTAGGTGGCGGGCTTGGGCAGATGCATGGAGGGGAGATGCGGGGCACACTACACGGAAGGGTGGTTGTAGTGGTCAGGGTGGTGAAGAGGAGGAACCACAATGCCTACAACAAGAGGAGGAGGTGCGACGACCCCGGCCAGGAGGAAGAGGTGGTGCGGCATCTCGGCCAGGAGGAAGAGGGGCATGGTGGCCCCGACGAGGAGGAAGAGGATGTGTTGCATCCCCGGTAAAGAGGAAGAGGGGCGAGGGGAGGCGTGGTGCGGCCCGAAGGAAGAGGAAGGTGGGTCATGCGAGATGGATGCAGGTGGAGGTGAGCATGTGGATTGGGGCTTGTGGGGGAGTTTTTTTTTTTGGGGGTTGATGTTAGTAGAATAAGGAGGGTAGGGGCACCCGGGTTGGGTGTTGTGAGAATAAGCATTTGGTGTTCGAATAAGGTCTTTAGGGGTGTGGTTAGAATAGACCCATCCTATATATATATATATATATATATATATATGTATAGAACTAACTTTTTGTACTCCTGGGTGTATGTACTCTCATTCTTAATATACTTCATATACGCATTGGTTATACATCTTTATCATTTTGAATATACTTCATTAAATATTCTAAGATACCTCAATATGAGTGTTGTTGAAAAATATCAGTTGTGACTTACTTTTTACAATATACCTTTTTCATGTATAAACAAAGCTGTATATACGTAAACCTTTAAAAATATATGTAAACTCGCATGAATTTTTTCATGAAACTCACTTTAAGGTATCTAGTAATTATTAATGAAGTATATTAAAAATAATAATGAGGTACAAAAGACTCATCAATGTGGTACAAGAGGAGCGGGAGTATGTACGTACTCCCAAGAGTACATAATCATATATATACATATATATATATATATATATATATATATATATATATATATATAGAGAGAGAGAGAGAGAGAGAGAGAGAATCCTTTGGTATTGGTACATCCATTTTGCATCATGAATTCTTCTTAATATTTATGTTATTCTTGTTCATTATTCCTCATTATCGTACAATTCTTATACCCTTTCTCTCTGAATATGCAAGGTACATCACAAAGAGGGAAATTACTGTAAACTGGAATTCTGGACCTGAAAACCAAGAAAAAAGCTGAAAAATCACATGACTCCAAATGACCTGAAACTTGATGGGGAATTTTGAATATATAAGAATTTTTGGTCCAAAAATATACCACATGGGGGCCACCGGCAGGTCACAAGCCAGCAGGGCAAGCCCAACCCCCTAGGCGCGCCCTAATTACTTGTGCGGCCCCGACAGGTCTTCCGACACCCTCTTCTCCTGTATGGTGTGTTTTCCCTATAAAAAATTTGGAAGGATACTTTTGGGACAAAGCACCGCCATCTTGAGGCGGAAACCTGGGCAGAGACCCTTTTGCTCTCTGACATAGGGATTCTACCGGGGAAACTTCCCCCTAGTATGGGGAGATCGAAGCCATCGTCATCACCAATGCTTCTTCCTTAGTGGAGGATCAATCTTCATCAACATCTTCACCAACACCATCTCATCTCAAACCCTAGTTCTTGTCTTGTATTTAATCTTTGTCTCAAAACCTCTGATTGGTATTTGTGGGGTACTAGTAGTGTTGATTACATCTTGTAGTGGACACTTGTTTGTTTACTTGATGGAATATATTATGTTCAGATTCTTAATCATCATTATTATACCTCTGAACTTGAACATATTGATGAGGTGTGAGTAATTACAATTATTCTCGTGGTCATGGGAAAAGTCTTGTCATAAGTAATCATGTGAAGTGTGTATTCATTCGATATTTTGATGGTGTGTATATTGTTACTTCTCTTAGTGGTGTCATGTGGACGTCAACTGGACAACACATCACCATGTTATGGGCCTAAGGGAAGGCATTGTGGAGTAAAAAGTAGATGATGGGTTGCGAGACTGACAGAACCTTAAACCTAGTTTATGCATTGCTTCATAAGGAGTTGATTTGGATCCACACGTTTCATGTTATGGTTAGATTTATCTTAGTTCTTCTCTTGTAGTCGCAGATGCTTGCGAGAGGGGTGATCATAAGTCGGTCGCTTGTTCAAGTAAGAACAACACCATATCACTTGTCCACCCACATATCAAATTATCAAAGTAACAAATGCGAATCAACTCAAACATGATAAGCATGACTAGATAGAACTTCCCATTGTCCTTGGGAGTGCTTGCTTCATATAAGAGTACTTTCAGGCTTGTCATTTGCTACAAAAATTATTGGGCTATCTTGTTGCATACTTTCTACTATTGTTACTTATCACTTGTTACGATTTATTTTGCTACAAAACAATCTATCACCTTTACTAACAACACTTGCGGAGAATACCTTGATGAAACTGCTTACAATTTCCTTCTTCTCCTCATTGGGTTCGACACTCTCACTAACCGAAAGGACTATGATTGACCCCCTATACTTGTGGGTCATCAAGGCTCTTTTCTGGCGCCTATGCCGGGGAGTGAAGTTCCTTTGGTAATTGGAACTTGGTAGGGAAACATTTTTGGTACGTGCTGAATTTTACTATTGCTTGTTACTGTGGACGGTCACCCTTTGAGTGGATTCTTTGGGGAATCTTTGCCTCAAATGAAAGTGGAAAAGGTTGTGTCTCAATCTATTTAATCCACTAAAAATATTTATTATGAGATTCCTTCGGGCATGTTGGAGAAACTTCTAGCTAATCCTTATGATGGTACAACTCATCCTGATTACCACTTGATAGATGTCGATGAGATTTGTGGATTATTTAAGATTGCGTGTTTATCCAGAGACAAAGTTAAGACGAAGGTTTTCTCTTTATCTTTGGAGACAAAAGAATTGATGTGGTAGATTCTATTGTATGATGTTGGATCATGGGACTAGAATCGTTTGAAGCTGGAATTTCATCAAAAGTTTTATCCAATGCATCTAGTCCATCGTGGTCAAAACTTTATATATAATTGTTGGCTTTGTGAAGGAGAAAGCATCGCTCAAACTTGGGGATTTTTAAATCTATGATGCACACTTTCCCAACTATGAGCTCCCAATAGAAATGATTATACCAAAAAATTTATGCTTAGCTTTCTCATGATGATCAATTATAACTCGATTCTTCTTATACTAGTTCCTAGAAGAAGATGACTATTGAATTCAAGTGGGAACTTCTGGAAATAATTAAATGCAAATCTTAAAATTGGGAATTCGAGAAAGGTAAAGACTCGAATATAAAGCTTAAGTTTGATTGTGTTAAATCTTTTATGGAAACTGGTACCTTCCATGACTTTAGCAAGAATATGGGTCTGACTCCGAGATAGTAGCTTCTTTCTGTGAATCATTTGCTACTCATGTCGATCTCCCTAAGGAGAAGTGGGTTAAATATCATCCACCTATTGAAAAACCATTAGAGGAACGTGTTAAAGTTAATGAGGAAACAATTGTTTATCATGTTGATCCAGTTGTACCTACTCCTTATAGTGAGAAACCTCCTTTTCTTGTTACGATTAAGGAACATGCTACAGATACACCTATGTTCAATAAAATTTATATCAGAACACCTAAACCTTCTAAAAAATAAATGTTGAAACTAATATTGCTATTGTTAAAGATCTCCTAGTCAATAAGATTTATGGTCACATTATTTACTTCTGTGATGAAGCTGCTAAAATTGCAAAATAGGTAAACAAACCATGAGGATAAGTTAGGTTAAAATAAAACAGTTGTTGAGAAGACTGTTGTTTTTGTTACGATTGGAGGTCATTGTTATTATGGCTTGTGTGACATGGGTTCTAGTGTTAGTGTTATACCGTTTACTCTATATCAAGAAATTATGAATGACATAGCCCCCGCCGAGATTGAAGATATTGATGTTACTATTAAACTTGCAAACACATACAGTATTTCATCACTTGGGGTTGTTAGAGATATTGAAGTCTTGTGAGGAAAAATTAAGTACCCTACAAGTTTCTTAGTACTCGGATCAGAACAAGATAACTTTTGTCCCGTTATATTTGGTAATTCTTGCTTGAATAACGTTAATGCTGAAACAAATTATGCTACCAAGAAAGTCAAAGTAAGATTTGGTGATGAGTTTCATGAATTTAAGTTTTCTAAGTTTTGTAGAAAACATCGTGAAAATGAAGTACCTAGTAAGGATCAAATAATTGGTCTTGCTTCTATTGTCATGCCTCCTAACGATCCATTAGAACATCATTTTCTAGACCATGAAAATGACATGCATATGAACGAAATAAATGAGATAGATAATATATTTCTTAGATAAGCACCTATTCTTAAACACAACTTACTAGTTGATATCTTAGGGGATCCTCCTCCACCCAAGGGAGATCCCGTGTTTGACCTAAGGAAGTTACCTCATACTTTGAAATATGCTTATATTGATGAAAATAAGATATATTCTCTTATTATTAGTGCTAACCTTTCAGAGCATGTAGAAAACACATTACTTAAGACTCTGAAGAAGCGCAGGGCCGCTACTAGATATACTCTAGATGATCTTAAGAGAATAAGCCCCACTCTATGTCAGCACAAGACTAATATGGAACCTGATGCTAATTAAACTTATCATTGATCATCAACGTAGCTTGAATCCCAAGATGAAGGAAGTAGTAAGAACTAAAATACTAAATCGTCTAGAGGGAGGTATAATATATCCAATTTCTTATAGTAGATGGGTGTCAGTGTAGGTGTGCACCCGATCACCTACGAACCTTTGGCCCCTTTGTGGTTTCGCGGGGAGGTCATATGGCACAAAGAGTAGAAACTACAAGGTGGCACAATGGTGAGACTCACACATTTTACCCAGCGTTGGGCCGCTGTGAAGCATAAAACCCAATTTGGTGGATTGATTGAGGAAGATGAAGTTTGCACATAGTTTTGCCCCAGCAAGGGTTGCCATGGAGAGCTATCACGTACGTACGAATACACTTGGTTCTAGTCCCTTGGGGGTCCAAATATACCAAGTGTCGAATCTCCAAGTGTCTGAATCCTTTGCTAGGTTGCCTCAGACCTCCTTTTATAGCTCAAGGGGCGTCCACAGTGGCAAACGGTCATGATCAGATAGCAAACAATGCTATCATACCTAACTCTCACACTTAATACAAGGCACCATAAATGCGGCCTTAGGTGGTGAGCGGGGGTGCGTTCTTGGCAAGCTCCGGCCACCTATTAGTTGTCCGTGGCTTGGTGTCTTGAAACGCCTCTCGACGGGTGTCAGCTGGTCGTAATCTATCTTCCAGTGCGCCACCATGTATTTAGCAAGATCCACCTAGCCATTTGGGAGCTCGACATCTCATCGATAAGTGACTGGTGTAGCGATGATGTGGAGCGGTGGCAGGTTGGCCCGTGCTTGCCGGGGAGGAGTCTTGTCGGGCCTTATCGAGGAGGCATGTGCCTTTGCCCCTGGCGGGTGCCGGGGGTTCTAGGCATGTCTTGGACTCCTTGTGTAGGTCTTGTCGGCGTATGGTCCAGGCTTTTTTTCTTGGGTTGGTGGATGCCCATGGGTGTTATGCTCTTAATGTCTGTGCAAAAGTCAGGGGGACTAGGTACCATATTATTAGTGCACCGACAAGAGCCCCCAGGCCTGACCCATATGCGCTCGCACAGCATTGTTGGGTCGGGCTCAAAGTCCATGCATGGGCATGAAATTGCAAAGGGGTAACCGCCAACCCACCGTTTTTCACCATCACACCACTTCAGGCCGTTTCTGCCATGCGCGCTACATCCATTGCGCTAATCTCACGGTGGGCGCGCTTTTCTTAAAGGCCTGGTCATGGCAGAAGCCACATCGTCATGGATTGGATTGATGGGGCGGTAACCTGTTCGCCCGTGATGGTGGGCAACAACATCGGCAGAAATGGGCTGCAACCCTTGGAGTGTAGGAGGGCCAGCCCCCACATCCTCCCTATAAAAGCGGGAGGAGAGCGGTAGGCGATCCCCATCAATCCTTCCCCTCTCCCTCAATCTAAGGTTTCACGTCTTGTTCTTCTCTTCTTGCCCTTTGAGGTGGCTTCAGTTTCTTGTTTTGGCAGGGAAGCGCGAGCGTCCCACTACTAGAATCAAAGAATTTGCCATCTGCTGCTTCTTTGTCGTCTGCTGCCTGATGGCAAAGACACTCTTTGCCATCAGCTACCCAAAACCTCACGGCAAAGAGCAGGCTGATGGCAAAGAGTGTCTTTGCCATCTGCTGCCTCTTTGCCGTCTGCCAGCTGACGGCAAAGCACATGCAGACAGACGACAAAGAACCCACCCCACACCGCCCTCTAACCCATAACGGCCCATCGCTTTGCCGTCAGCCTGCTACCCCTTTGCCGTCGGGGGTGGACGGCAAAGCGCCCACTAGACCTAACATCGTCAACCCCCACCCCACCCCTCTCCCCCACGTAATGGCTCACCTCTCACCCGACGCCCGTGACTCTCTCCCTGCAGCGCCGCCGGAGCTCGTCCTCCCTCCTCCCTCCTCCCCGCGACCCGCCGCCGGAGCTCGCCCCTCCTCCTCCCTGCGACCCCCTCCTCCACCATCATGCCCCTGCTCCACCACCGCCCCGACTCTCTCCCTGCACCGCCGCCGGAGCTCGTCCTCCCTCCTCCGTCCTCCCCGCGACCCGCCGCCGGAGCTCCTTGTAAGTCCTCCGGCCCTCCTTTCCTCTCTTTGCCACTATGAAAAAAAGTGTAGTAGTCAATAGACAATTTTTCCACTGATGGATTAAGCCCAAGGAACTTTTAGTAAAATTATAGTTTAACCATCCTCAATCACCCTTAGGGAACGTATACCAATATACCCTGGGTTTTAATACCGTGGTTTTTATATCAAAGTATTATGAATTATGAGTAATACACAAGTGAGCTATAATAAGGAGGTCAGTCCATTTTGATCAAGCTGCTGCCTAGCCCTGCCTTTAGAAAAGAGAAAACAAAGGGGTCCCTGCATTTGACGAATTTACTCACTCACTTTCCCTAGCCTTTTTTTATGTGCTGTCATTTGATTTGTGGGATTAGTCTACGCAGACATGAATCCAACATTTCCAGGTTCTATTCCATTTTCCTTTTGAGAGAAAAGAAGTTCTTGCCTAGTAAGATCCATCTCCGTTGCTAATTTTAGTTGTTTCCAGTTGATGGTTTGTGTTTCTCTATGTTCACCAGAGCAACCAGAGCACAACGTCATGTCGTGCCTCCCCTCGTTTCTGCACTTCCTCCTAGTTCTCTCTCTCTCTCGCTCGTTTTCTTTTAGGAGCACGCCCGAGTAACCATGGCGCTGCCTCGAGAACCCCAACGCCTTGCAAGTCGCCACCGTTGCTTGCCTGGATCCGTCCCCACCGTCATTCCATGCGTACAACCCATCCGCCGCCGCGCTGCACACACCACACTCAATCGGATCGAGCAGGAGAGCCGCCTGTCGCGTGCATGTATGCTGAGTCGCCTCGATCCAGATCGATTGAGAGGAGACCCTGATGCGTTGACCCATCCTGTCGACTCTTCATTTTTCTCCTACTTCAACTCCATGCGGTCCTCCGGCAGTGCCTGAGGGCAGCGCCGGCTCCCCGCCTAGCTGTCGCCGCGACCATGGGCAGTGCCGGCTCCCCGCGCCGAAGCCCCGCCTATTTGTCGCCGCGCCCGTGGGTAGCCCCGGCTCCCCTCCTTGTCTAGATGGGATCGGGAGTTTTTTTATCTCCTACATAAAGGTTTGATTGACTTATTATTATATGGACCGCAGGTTAAATACACAAAACGTCACGGGCTTTTTTTTGCAAAATAGTCACGATCGTTTTTCGACACAAGCGCTAGCCTCTTTATTATTAGGTAAAGATTTAGTTAAGTTACTTAGGTTAATTTTTATTAGGTTCTTCGGATAAGTTACTTAGGTTAATTCTTATAAGGTTGCAAATTTTTCTTCAAGTTTCATATAGGCTATTTAAAGAAAAAAAACAGAATTAATTACCACTAGTTCCAAATATTTGAAGTGGACATGTCATATGTGGACATGTGATATTTCGAATTGGGACATGTCATGCCGAAATTTCCCATGAAATAAGAAGAAGAGGAGAGGAGGAGGAGAAAAGGAGAGGAGGAGGAGGAGGAGGAGGAGGAGAGGAGGAGGAGGAGGATGAGTAGAAGAAGAAGAAGAGGAGAGGAGGAGGAGGAGGAGAAAAGGAGAGGAGGAGGAGGAGGAGGAGAAGAGGAGAGGAGGAGGATCAAGGAGGAGGAGGAGGAGGAGGAGGAGGAGGAGAAGGCCAAGGACCTTCTAGTCCTTCTCCTCCTCCTCCTTCTCCTCCTTCTTCTTGATTTCTTCTTCTTCTCCTCCTCCTCCTCTTTCTTCTCCTCTTTCATATTATCCTTGCTTTAATTTTCCCAACAATGACATAATTAGCCCATTTAGCTCCAAAATACCATAATAAGCTCAAAATGGCATAAGAACCTTGGTTAGCTCATGAATATTATATACTTAGCTTGTTTTCCTCTAAAATGGGATAATTAGCCCATTTAGCTGAAAAAGACATAATTAGGTAATTTAGCTCCAACAAGAGGACAAGAGGAGAAGAAATAGGCAAAATTAAAAGAAAGAAGAAGAAGAAGAAGAAGAGAAGAAGGAGAAGGAGGAGGAGGAGAAGGCCAAGGACCTTCTAGTCCTTCTCCTCCTCCTCCTTCTCCTCCTTCTTCTTGATTTCTTCTTCTTCTCCTCCTCCTCCTCTTTCTTCTCCTCTTTCATATTATCCTTGCTTTAATTAACCCAACAATGACATAATTAGACCATTTACCTCCAAAATACCATAATAACCTCAAAATGGCATAAGAACCTTGGTTAGCTCATGAATATTATATACTTAGCTTGTTTTCCTCTAAAATGGGATAATTAGCCCATTTAGCTCCAAAAAGACATAATTAGGTAATTTAGCTCCAACAAGAGGAGAAGAGGAGAAGAAATAGGCAAAATGAAAAGAAAGAAGAAGAAGAAGAAGAAGAAGAAGAGAAGAAGGAGAAGGAGGAGGAGGAGGAGGAGGAGAAGGCCAAAAACCTTCTAGTCCGTCTCCTCCTCCTCCTTCTCCTCCTTCTCCTCCTTATTGATTTCTTCTTCTTCTCCTGCTCCACCTCTTTATTCTCCTCTTTCATATTATTCAAGCTTTAATTAACCCAACAATGACATAATTAGCCCATTTAGCTCCAAAATACCATAATAAGCTCAAAATGGCATAAGAACCTTGGTTATCTCATGAATATTATATACTTAGCTTGTTTTCCTCTAAAATGGGATAATTAGCTCCAAAAAGCCATAATTAGGTAATTTAGCTCCAACAAGAGGAGAACAGGAGAAGAAATAGGAAAAACCAAAAGAAAGAAGATGAAGAAGAAGAAGAGAAGAAGAAGGAGAAGGAGGAGGAGGAGGAGGAGGAGGAGGAGGAGGAGGAGGACCTTCTAGTCCTTCTTCTCCTCCTCCTTCTCCTCCTTCTCCTCCTTCTTCTTGATTTCTTGTTCTTCTCCTCCTCCTCCTCTTTCTTCTCCTCTTTCAAATTAACCTTGCATTAATTAACCCAACAATGACATAATTAGCCCATTTAACTCCAAAATACCATAATAAGCTCATAATGGCATAAGAACCTTGGTTAGCTCATAAATATTATATACTTAGCTTGTTTTCCTCTAAAATGGGATAATTAACCCATTTATCTTTGTCAAAGACATAATTAGATAATTTAGCTCCAACAATAGGAGAAGAGGAGAATAAATAGGAAAAATGAAAAGAAAGAAAGAAGAAGAGAAGAAGAGAAGACAAATACCTTCTCATCCTTATCCTTCTTCTCGTCCTCCTCCTTCTCCTCCTTTTTGATTTCTTCTTCTTCTCCTCCTCCTCCTCTTTCTTCTCCTCTTTCATATTATCCTTGCTTTTATTTCCCCAACAATGACATAATTAGCCCATTTAGCTCCAAAATGCCATAATAACCTCAAAATGGCATAAGAACCTTGGTTAGCTCATGAATATTATATACTTAGCTTGTTTTCCTCTAAAATGACATAATTGTAATATTTGTGTTGATCGGGTGGATGTACATATGATAGTTGTCTCGTCGCTGTGAGGTCTACTGTGCGAAGACCTGCCCGTGCGTTGTACGAGCTCCGCCCCTGCATTCGTGGGTCACTACAAATTTCATCTCCTCCCTGCCCTTTCATTTATTGTGGCTCGGTTTCCGGATGAAACTTTCTAAATTTAGGTAATTCAATTAATTTATTAGTATGCGTGACCAGTATGCGTCTCCCGTTCAAAAGGGCGACATCTATAAATATGCACGTCTTTGCATATTTATAACCGCCATCCCTTCGAATTGTCCAACATTATCCATGGACAGCCCGAGTATGTGTAGATTGGGTTCGTTTTCCCGTATGCTGTGCTCTGGATCCGATGCGGAATTTCGTCAGTGCCTCCCCCGTTGTTCTCCGGATGCACATCCTCTCTGTTTATTGCGGAGACGTGTATCAGGAGAACAGTGGGGAGGTGCTGCCGAAATTTTGCGTTGGATCCGGAGCAGAGCATGGGAAAACGAACCCAATCTACACATACTCGGGTGGGATTAGGACCTATCTTTACCTATTAGCGTGTAGGTTGCCTGGACGTAATAAAAATGGCGAACCTGATTAACCGATGAATATAAATGCTAAATTATATATAAATATATTTCTTCTATCTTTAGTAGCTACGCAAGATGAGTGATCGTGCGTGGATCTATACCGGTCACCCTAGTCAGAAAGATATGACGAAAGAATGGTTTGTAAAAACAAAGGAATTTGTGAAAGCCGCATTCGCAAATGGCCAGGAAAGAAACTATTGCCCCTGTCCAGGATGCGACAACTATAAAAAGACGACAAAGGCTGTAATGATTAAACACCTACAGAGGAGGGGTTTTAAGCCTAATTATACGATGTGGACATTTCATGGTGAGTCTATACAACGCACAAGAGCTGAGGTGGTCCGTCGTTGCACGGACGAGCATGGTACCGGGATCGAAGACATGGTGCAAGACTTTGATGATGCTCGGCATTCGGAAGATGAGATGGAGGAATCTGCAAAGGCCTTTTATGAAATGTTGGAGTCTTCAAAACGTCCTCTCCATGAGCACACTGAGCTCTGTCAGCTGGATGCAATTGCACAAGTAATGGCTCTGAAGGCTCAGTTCAACTTGGGAAGAGAATGCTACGACGCGATGATGACACTATTTGGACGTTTCCTACCCAAAGGCCATGTCATGCCTGCAAACCTGTACCAGTCGGACAAAATACTTCGTGTACTTAAGATGCCCTATGAGAAGATAGATGCATGTGAGAAAGGATGTGTCTTATTTAGGAAGGAGTATGCACACTTGGACTATTGTCCCAATTGCGAGTCTTGCAGGTATCTTGTGGTAGACAACGGTATGGGTGAGAAGAGGCAGACCAAAATCACAGTTAGTGTTCTTCGGTATATGCCAATCGTACCAAGACTTCAACGTCTTCTCATGGTCGAAGAGACAGCCAGACAGATGACATGGCACAAATTGGGCAAAAGAACCGAACTAGATGCGGATGGGAATAAGATGATGGTACACACATCGGATGGGGAAGCGTGGAAACATTTCGATGGATTGCGTCAGGATAAAGCGGCAGATCCAAGGAATCCTCGAGTCTGCGCCGCGACGGATGGTTTTAATCCCTTTGGCATGACGGCAACCCAATACAGTTGTTGGCCTGTATTTGTCATTCCACTCAATCTCCCCCCCCGGGCAGATTATGCAAAGAAAGAACATATTTCTGACGTTGACAATTCCAGGGCCCAATTATCCAGGGAAGAATATGAATGTGTACCTACAACCGCTTAAGGATGAATTGGAAGAAGCTTGGGAAAATGGGGTCAAGACATACGATGCCGCTAGAAAAGAAAACTTCAAAATGCATGTGTGGTATATGTACTCTATGCATGACTTGCTAGCGTATGTGCTATTCTCTGGATGGTGTGTGCATGGAAGGTTCCCATGCCCCCAATGCAAGGAAGCTCTTCAGTTTCATTGGTTACGGGAGGGTCGGAAGTATTCTTGCTTTCACTTGCATAGACAATTCCTGGATCCTGACCATCAGTTCAGAAAAGACAAGAAGAACTTTACCAAAGGTAAAGTTTCCAAAAACTTAGCACCACCTGCGTTCACAGGCCAACAGATCCTGGATCAGTTAAATGCCCTCGAGCCTGATCCAGAGCGTCCAGGGTATTTCAAGGGGTATAATTCAAAACACGCCTGGACTCACAAGCCATGCTTCTGGGATCTGCCTTACTTCAAAGACCTCCTTCTTCCACACAATATCGACACGATGCACACTGAAAAGAATATCGGAGAGCCTATTTTTCGTACATTGTTCGACATAGATGGGAAGACAAAGGATAATATTAAGGCTAGAGTCGATCAAGAGACACTATGTCATAGACCGTTACAAAACATGCGAGAAGGCAAAGGAAAGCAGAAGTGGTCGAAGCCAAAGGCCTGGTTCAATCTTGGAAGGCCAGCTATGAGGGAAATTATCTTGTGGGTCAAAATGCACTTGATGTCCCCGATGGGTATGGAGCGAATCTAAAGAGGGTAGCAAGTCTTGAAAAATTAAAAATCTTTGGTCTTAAGAGTCATGATTAGCACATATGGCTAGAGCGGGTAATGCCGGTGATGTTACGTGGCTTTATTCCCGAGGATGAATGGCTAGTACTGGCGGAGCTGAGCTATTTCTTCCGTGTTCTTTGTGCGAAAGAATTGTCGCCTGGCGTGGTAGAAGACATGGAGGAGTTTGCACTGGAGTTGTTGTGCAAGTTAGAGAAGATCTTTCCATCGGGCTTCTTTAACCCAATGCAGCATTTGATTTTACATCTACCGACTGAGGCAAGATTGGGTGGGCCCGTGCAAGATCGTTGGTGCTATGCAACTGAGAGGATGCAGAAGACCCTTCAAGCTAAATGTAAAAATAAGCATAGAATTGAAGCACCGATGGCTGAGGCATTCACTATTGAGGAGGTGGCAAACTTTATGACAGCACACTACGAAGCCAAAAATCATCATTTGCATAATCCGAAGCCTCGGCACAATGATGCTGACCCTAAAAAAGGTGGGTCCAACCTCAGCCTATTCAAAGGGAAGCTTGCACCAGCCGGTGCTTCAAAACCAATAACGTTGGATGTCGAAGAATGGCGGAACATTTCGTTGTATATCTTCAACAACCTAACAGAAGTGCGGCCGTACATCGAGTGAGTTCTTGGCACATTTTCCCGCAACTTCTAATTCATTTGAACTGCTCTTATTCCCGGATATTTCAAACAGCCGTTACGTCGTCAAATTCTCGGATGGAGCGGTGATCGAAAATGATTCCGTCGAAGAGTATGAGCTTCTGTCAAAGACAGGAGGCGGCTATCCCGGTTTCATCTC
The DNA here is from genome assembly GCF_904849725.1 of Hordeum vulgare subsp. vulgare. NCBI lineage: Eukaryota > Viridiplantae > Streptophyta > Magnoliopsida > Poales > Poaceae > Hordeum > Hordeum vulgare. The sequence goes on along the minus strand of NC_058520.1, from coordinate 290,491,427 downwards.
TTGGTTCAAACAAACGGTAATTATCAATAATGGACCATTTCATTCTTGGTCTAACTTGCGGCTAACGCAACAACCGTTTCTTATTAAACTTGTAGGCTAATTCAGAGTCTATGGACGCCGAATTGAGACAATTCGCTAATGATTTTGACTATAAGGTCCGTTCATTTGAGAAATACAACATCAACGGGTATCTCTTTCGTACCTTTGGCAAAGAGCTATCTATGCCCGACCGGAAATCTACAAATTGTGGTGTCTCTGCTATCGGCGAAGGTGTTATCGAGTATTATGGAAGAGTTGAAGCAATTTATGAACTTCAATTCTATGGTGAAAACCCACCGAACGTCGTAATCTTCAAATGTTATTGGTTCTAGCTGAAAAAGACTAGAAGTACTCATGAACATATAGGACTAGTCGTAATCAATCCAAACACCCATTTAGATGTTCCCGATGTCTATATTACAGCTCAACAGGCGACCCAAGTTTTCTATCTACCGTGGGCATGCCAAACGGATAAGAATCTGGAAGGTTGGTATGTTGTTTATGAAGTGCCGCCACATGTCAGACCACCTCTCCCAAATGAACAGGATTATGAACCTCACATTAACCCAGACACATATGATGGAGAATTCTTCCAAGAAACACGTCTTTCCAAGAAACGTTTCAAGAACCGCCGTGCTTCACCCAAGAACATGGAAGTAGACAGCGACAATGAATCCGACTCCAGCCCTGAGCCGGAACCAGAAGACCTGGAACTCGTAGAGGTTACTGATGCGGATGACCTGTCAATGCTTCAACGATTAAAGGAAGGCCTTTCACAACTTCACGCCGTTGAACCCGACGAGCGCGTCATTCATGAAGACATGCATGATATTGATGATGATGATGCATTTATTGATGATGATTATTAGTTTGTAAGATTCACAACTTAAATTATATATATTTTAATCTTTATTATTAATGTACATATTATTATTCATGTCACTTATTCAATTTTTTTATGTTGTACTAATTTCTTTTAATCTTTATCATGGCAGGTCACCAGGTGCGGAAAGATGGTGGGCGCTGGTCCAGAGCGCTCGACGGGTTCTTCCCACGCGCCCCACACGAGGGGTGGTACTTCCGTTCCACCCCTATCTCTCCGTAGAGCCTTGGCAGACACTCTATCGACACCACCCGTGGGGTCTTCTTCGTCGGCAGCATTGCCCACTGGGAAAGGTGCTGGTCGGGTAGGGAAGAAGGGGAAGGGTACAGGGAGAGGTGGTGGCTGCGGAAGATACAGGAGGACTGTTGAGCCGTCCTCACCACCACCACCAGCTCATTCACCCGAGCATAGGACTAGTATGGTCGACCCGTTTGCGGAGGAGGCTACGGGGACTCCGGTCCAGGAGCCTGGTGTTGACGGGCATTCGTCCCATGAGACTCCGGTCCAGGAGCAGCCTCGGGTCGAGGAGCAGCCTCGGGTCCAAGAGCAGCCGGAGGAGACTACGGTTCCGGAGGCTTCACCCGACATGGAGAGGCCCGGATGGGAGACTTGGCCGGATCGTACCAAGTTGCCAGATTGGACCGAGGGTCCGGGTGGCTCAAGGGGCGGGGATGGCGGGGATGAGCTTACACATAGTGAGGGCGATGTGCAAGTGGACGGGGCCACCGTGTACAAGCATGGTAGTACATGTCTCCCGGTCGCCCCGGCTACCCGCGAGCAGAGGCCGGTGATTAAACCTGAAGGAGATAGGTAAGTACATTTACCCTTTTGTTAGCTTTTGCCTTCAAGTTTGTTCAAATATCTAATGTGTTGACCTTATCATACTGCAGGGGATGGTTACACCCTCTTGGAGTCCGCAGGCCGAACTCCGTCCTTGTTGTGCTTTGCGGGACAAATTTCCCGGGGTTTGTCACGTTGCTTGGTGAGGGTAAGGTTCCTACACTAGGATTTACCTGGGAGCACTACCAAGCTGCGCAGGCCCCGCCGGAGGAGATTATAGATGGTGTCTTGTGCCACACGAGGGCCGAGATGGTGATCAAGAGCTTTTGGGTAAATTATCCTTTTACAGAATCTAAAATTAATAATATAGCTAATTATTGTACTAATTGGTGTTTTCACGTTTGATTGCAGACCTTCTATAGGTGTGAGGATGGATATGAGGAGGAGGCGGCCAGGGTTCTCGAGGCAGAGTGTAGGCGGTTACTACAAAACTTGCGCCATGTGGCGGCCGTAGGCTATTCGAGATTACTACGCCATGCGTGGTATTAAGAAGTAGAAGAAGGATTGCCGTGGAAAGTTTCTGAAGAAGGAGCAATACATGAAGGTAATTACCTATTCTTAAGTCCTTCTACGTAGTTTTCTTGATTTCATTCATGGGCGTACCGCTGAAAATTCTTTCTAATAACTTACAGGTGCCCCCGAGATGGTGTGCGGATAAGATGGATTGTTGGGAGGTGTTGGTTGATGAGTGGTGCACAGGCAGCTGGCGAGCCGTCCACGAGAATGCGAAGGATCGGTGTAGCCAAATGGTTGGTGTGCCACACCATCAAGGCAGCACCAACTTACTTCAGTTTGGACGAAACTGGGTATGTGATTTGCTTCATGATTCATGCAATTCATTCTTGATGCTAATATTTTGTTCCTCTCTTTTAGGCGCATCACAATAAGACTGAGATGCCACACTTGTACGACCTTTGTGGCATGGCCCATACTTCCTCGTACAAGAAGGCGAAGGCATTCTCTGAGTCTGACCTGGATGATCCCAATAACTTCACCAACATATCATCCCACCAGAAGCTCGTGGCATACAGGGACGCGGGGAAGGCTACGAAAGGGGATGACTTTAACCCTAGCCACAAACCTTTGGATCCAGAGCTGGTGATGATATCTGGTGGCGGGAGGCCCCATGGATCGATAGCCATTGGAGATGTGATAATTCGTTGTCCACTCACTCTTCCGGAGATCAAGGCGCACCAGTCGAGCAACTGTCCTGAGATAACGCGTCGTCCACGGCGAGTCGAACTTGCCATCGAGGTTAGTTGTACGGACTTAGAACACTTTCATCCATTTCATTATGTGTGTCACCATAGATCATTACTGTGGTAACGAGGAATGGTGTTTCAGGCTGCTCTTCAGAAAGAGAGAGCGGCAAACCAGGCTGCTCTTGAGAAAGAGAGATTGGCAAACCAGCCTCCTCTTCAGGCTGCTCTTGATGAGAGGGACCAGACCACGACACGATTGCTTGAGGAGGAGAGGGCCCGGAATGAGGCGGGTCAACGTGCCCTGTACGAGCTTTTTGTGGTATGTTTTTTTCACATTAGCCAAATCATGTGTGTAATGTTTGTTTCAATACTAACTAATATGACCCACTCTTCAGGGTCTGTGCGAGAAGAGCGGTCCCTCCGCCCATGCCCGTCTTCTCTTTGATTGACACGGTGAGTTTCATTATAAACTAGTATTAATAATTGAGTGTCATCATGCTAACTGAGACATTGCAAAATATCTTTCCTGCAGAATAACTCCTGAGAGGCATCGCACGACCCTTCCGCAGGCCAACCGTTTCCAAAAGAAGCCGGCGCGAACAACCGTGGTGTTTCTCCTCCTTGATGACCACTACGGTAAGTTTCTCCTCCAAACTTAGCTTGTTTTCCTCTGAAATGAGATAATTAGCCCATATAGCTCCAAGAAGACATAATTAGGTAATTTAGCTCCAACAAGAGGAAAAGAAATAGGAAAAATGAAAAGAAAGAAGAAGAAGAAGAAGTGAAGAAGGAGGAGAAGGAGGAGGAGGAGGACGAGGAGGAGAAGGAGGAGAAGGCCAAGGACCATCTAGTCCTTCTCCTCCTCCTCCTCCTCCTCCTTCTCCTCCTTCTTGATTTCTTCTTCTTCTCCTCCTCCTCCTCTTTCTTCTCCTATTTCATATTATCCTTGATTTAATTTCCCCAACAATGACATAATTAGCCCATTTAGCTCCAAAATACCATAATAAGCTCAAAATGGCATAAGAACTTTGGTTAGCTCATTAATATTATATACTTAGCTTGTTTTCCTTTAAAATGGGATAATTAGCCCATTTAGCGCAAAAAAGACATAATTAGGTAAATTAGCTCCAACAAGAGGAGAAGAGGAGAAGAAATAGGCAAAATTAAAAGAAACAAGAAGAAGAAAAAGAAGAAGAAGAGAAGGAGGAGAAGGAGGAGGAGGAGGAGGAGAAGGCCAAGGACCTTCTAGTCCTTCTCCTCCTCCTCCTCCTCCTCCTTCTCCTCCTTCTTCTTGATTTCTTCTTCTTCTACTCCTCGTCCTCTTTCTTCTCCTCTTTCACATTATCCTTGCTTTAATTAACCCAACAATGACATAATTAGCCCATTTAGCTCCAAAATACCATAATAAGCTCAAAATGGCATAAGAACCTTGGTTAGCTCATGAATATTATATTCTTAGCTTGTTTTCCTCTAAAATGGGATAATTAGCTCTGAAAAGACATAATTAGGTAATTTAGCTCCAACAAGAGGAGAAGAGGAGAAGAAATAGGAAAAATGAAAAGAAAGAAGAAGAAGCAGAAGAAGAAGAGAAGAAGGAGAAGGAGAAGGAGGAGGAGGAGGAGGAGAAGGCCAAGGACCTTCTAGTCCTTCTCCTCCTCCTCCTTCTCCTCCTTATCCTCCTTCTTCTTGATTTCTTCTTCTTCTCCTCCTCCTCCTCTTTCTTCTCCTCTTTGATATTATCCTTGCTTTAATTAACCCAACAATGACATAATTAGCCCATTTAGCTCCAAAATACCATAATAATCTCAAAATGGCATAAGAACCTTGGTTAGCTCGTGAATATTATATACCTAGGCTGTTTTCCTCTAAAATGGGATAATTAACCCATTTAGCTCAAAAAAGATATAATTAGGTAATTTAGCTCCAACAAGAGGAGAAGAGGAGAAGAAATAGGAAAAATTAAAATAAAGAAGAAGAAGAAGAAGAAGAAGAAGAAGAAGAGAAGAAGGAGAAGGAGGAGGAGGAGGAGGAGGAGAAGGCCAAGGACCTTCTAGTCCTTCTCCTCCTCCTCCTTCTCCTCCTTCTCCTCCTTCTTCTTGATTTGTTCTTATTCTCCTCGTCCTCCTCTTTATTCTCGTCTTTCATATTATCCTTGCTTTAATTAACCCAACAATGACATAATTAGCCCATTTAGCTCCAATATACCATAATAAGCTCAAAATGGCATAAGAACCTTGGTTAGCTCATGAATATTATATACTTAGCTTGTTTTCCTCTAAAATGGGATAGTTAGCTCCAAAAAGACATAATTAGGTAATTTAGCTCCAACAAGAGGAGAAGAGGAGAAGAAATAGGCAAAATGAAAAGAAAGAAGAAGAAGCAGAAGAAGAAGAGAAGGAGAAGGAGAAGGAGGAGAGGAGGAGGAGGAGAAGGCCAAGGACCTTCTAGTCCTTCTCCTCCTTATCCTCCTTCTTCTTGATTTCTTCTTCTTCTCCTCCTCCTCCTCTTTCTTCTCCTCTTTCATATTATCCTTGCTTTAATTAACCCAACAATGTCATAATTAGCCCATTTAGCTCTAAAATACCATAATAATCTCAAAATGGCATAAGAACCTTGGTTAGCTCATGAATATTATATACCTAGGCAGTTTTCCTCTAAAATGGGATAATTAACCCATTTAGCTCAAAAAGACATAATTAGGTAATTTAGCTCCAACAAGAGGAGAAGAGGAGAAGAAATAGGCAAAATTAAAAGAAAGAAGAAGAATAAGAAGAAGAAGAGAAGAAGGAGAAGGAGGAGGAGGAGGAGGAGGAGAAGGCCAAGGACCTTCTAGTCCTTCTCCTCCTCCTCCTTCTCCTCCCTCTCCTCCTTCTTCTTGATTTCTTCTTCTTCTCCTCCTCCTCCTCTTTGTTCTCCTCTTTCATATTATCCTTGCTTTAATTAACCCAACAATGACATAATTAGCCCATTTAGCTCCAAAATACCATAATAAGCTCAAAATGGCATAAGAACCTTGGTTAGCTCATGAATATTATATACTTAGCTTGTATTCCTCTAAAATGGGATAATTAGCCCATTTAGCTGCAAAAGGACATAATTAGGTAATTTGGATCCAACAAGAGGAGAAGAGGAGAAGAAATAGGCCAAATGAAAAGAAACAAGAAGAAGAAGAAGAAGAAGAAGAGAAGAAGGAGAAGGAGGAGGAGGACGGGGAGGATAAGGCCAAGGACCTTCTAGTCCTTCTCCTCCTCCTCCTCCTCCTTCTGCTCCTTCTTATTGATTTCTTCTTCTTCTCCTCCTCCTCATATTTCTTCTCCTCTTTCATATTATCCTTGCTTTAATGAACCCGAAAATGACATAATGAGCCCATTTAGCTCCAAAATACCATAATAAGCTCAAAATGGCATTAGAACCTTGGTTATCTCATGAATATTATATACTTAGCTTGTTTTCCTCTAAAATGGGATAATTAGCCCATTTAGCTCCAACGGGACATAATTAGGTAATTTAGCTCCAACAAGAGGAGAAGAGGAGAAGAAATAGGCAAAATGCAAAGAAAGAAGAAGAATAAGAAGAAGAATAAGAAGAGAAGAAGGAGAAGGAGGAGGAGGAGGAGGAGGAGGAGAAGGCCAAGGACCTTCTAGTCCTTCTCCTCCTCCTCCTTCTCCTCCTTCTTCTTGATTTCTTCTTATTCTCCTCCTCCTCATCTTTCTTTTCCTCTTTCATATTATCCTTGCTTTAATTAACCCAACAATGACATAATTATCCCATTTAGCTCCAAAATACCATAATAAGCTCAAAATGGCATAAGAACCTTGGTTAGCTCATGAATATTATATACTTAGCTTGTATTCCTCTAAAATGGGATAATTAGCCCATTTAGCTGCAAAAGGACATAATTAGGTAATTTAGCTCCAACAAGAGGAGAATAGGAGAAGAAATAGGCAAAATGAAAAGAAACAAGAAGAAGAAGAAGAAGAAGAAGAAGAAGCGAAGAAGGAGAAGGAGGAGGAGGAGGGGGAGGATAAGGCCAAGGACCTTCTAGTCCTTCTCCTCCTCCTCCTCCTCCTTCTGCTCCTTCTGATTGATTTCTTCTTCTTCTCCTCCTCCTCATATTTCTTCTCCTCTTTCATATTATCCTTGCTTTAATTAACCCGAAAATGACATAATGAGCCCATTTAGCTCCAAAATACCATAATAAGCTCAAAATGGCATAAGAACCTTGGTTAGCTCATGAATATTATATACTTAGCTTGTTTTCCTAAAAAATGGGATAATTAGCTCCAAAAAGACATAATTAGGTAATTTAGCTCCAACAAGAGGAGAAGAGGAGAAGAAATAGGCAAAATTAAAAGAAACAAGAAGAAGAAGAAGAAGACGAAGAGAAGAAGGAGAAGGAGAAGTAGGAGGAGGCGGAGGAGGAGGAGAAGGCCAAGGACCTACTAGTCCTTCTCCTCCTTCTTCTTGATTTCTTCTTCTTCTCCTCCTCCTCCTCTTTCTTCTCCTATTTCATATTATCCTTGCTTTAATTAACCCAATAATGACATAATTAGCCAATTTAGCTCCAAAATACCATAATAAGCTCAAAATGGCATAAAAACCATGGTTAGCTCATGAATATTATATACTTAGCTTGTTTTCCTCTAAAATGGGATAATTAACCCATTTAGCTCAAAAAAGTCATAATTAGGTAATTTAGCTCCAACAAGAGGAGAAGAGGAGAATAAATAGGCAAAATTAACAAAAAGAAGAAGAAGAAGAAGAAGAAGAAGAAGAGAAGAAGGACAAGGAGGAGGAGGAGGAGAAGGCCAAGGACCTTCTAGTCCTTCTCCTCCTCCTCCTTCTTCTTGATTTATTCTTCTTCTCCTCCTCCTCCTCTTTCTTCTCCTCTTTCATATTATCCTAGCTTTAATTAACCCAACAATGACATAATTAGCCCATTTAGCTCCAAAATACCATAATAAGCTCAAAATGGCATAAGAACCTTGGTTATCTCATGTATATTATATACTTAGCTTGTTTTCCTCTAAAATGGGATAATTAGCCCATTTAGCTCCAAAAGGACATAATTAGGTAATTTAGCTCCAACAAGAGGAGAAGAGGAGAAGAAATAGGCAAAATGCAAAGAAAGAAGAAGAAGAAGAAAAATAAGAAGAGAAGAAGGAGAAGGAGGAGGAGGAGGAGGAGGAGGAGGAGAAGGCCGAGGACCTTCTAGTCCTTCTCCTCCTCCTCCTTCTCCTCCTTCTCCTCCTTCTTCTTGATTTCTTCTTATTCTCCTCCTCCTCATCTTTGTTCTCCTCTTTCGTATTATCCTTGCTTTAATTAACCCAACAATGACATAATTAGCCCATTTAGCTCCAAAATACCATAATAACCTCAAAATGGCATAAGAACCTTGGTTGGCTCATGAATATTATATACTTAGCTTGTTTTCCTATAAAATGGGATAATTAGCTCCAAAAATACATAATTAGGTAATTTAGCTCCAACAAGAGGAGAAGAGGAGAAGAAATAGGCAAAATTAAAAGAAAGAAGAATAAGAAGAAGAAGAAGAGAAGAAGGAGAAGGAGAAGGAGGACGAGCAGGAGGAGGAGAAGGCCAAGGACCTTCTAGTCCTTCTCCTCCTCATTCTCCTTCTTCTCCTCCTTCTTGATTTATTCTTCTCCTCCTCCTCCTCTTTCTTCTCCTCTTTCATATTATCCTTGCTTTAATTAACCCAATAATGACATAATTAGCCCATTTAGCTCCAAAATACCATAATAACCTCAAAATGGCATAAGAACCTTGGTTAGCTCATGAATATTATATACTTAGCTTGTTTTCCTCTAAAATGGGATAATTAACCCATTTAGCTCAAAAAAGACATAATTAGATAATTTAGCTCCAACAAGAGGAGAAGAGGAGAATAAATAGGCAAAATTAACAGAAAGAAGAAGAAGAAGAAGAAGAGAAGAAGGAGAAGGAGGAGGAGGAGGAGGAGGAGGAGAAGGCCAAGGACCTTCTAGTCCTTCTCCTCTTCCTCCTTCTCCTCCTTCTCCTCCTTCTTCTCGATTTCTTCTTCTTCTCCTCCTACTCCTCTTTCTTCTACTCTTTCATATTATCCTTGCTTTAATTAACCCAACAATGACATAATTAGCCCATTTAGCTCCAATATACCATAATAAGATTAAAATGGCATTAGAACCTTGGTTAGCTCATGAATATTATACACTTAGCTTGTTTTCCTCTAAAATGGGATAATTAGCCCATTTAGCTCCAAAAAGACATAATTAGGTAATTTAGCTCCAACAAGAGGAGAAGAGGAGAAGAAATAGGCAAGATGAAAAGAAAGAAGAAGAAGAAGAAGAAGAAGAGAAGAAGGAGAAGGAGGAGGAGGAGGAGGAGGAGAAGGCCATGGAACTTCTAGTCCTTCTCCTCCTCCTCCTTCTCCTCCTTCTCCTCCATCTTCTTGATTTCTTCTTCTTCTCCTCCTCCTCCTCTGTCTTCTCCTCTTTCATATTATCCTTGCTTTAATTAACCCAACAATGACATAATTAGACCATTTAGATCGAAAATACCATAATAAGCTCAAAATGGCATAAGAACCTTGGTTAGCTCATGAATATTATATACTTAGCTTGTTTTCCTATAAAATGGGATAATTAGCTCGAAAAAGACATAATTAGGTAATTTAGCTCCAACAAGAGGAGAAGAGGAGAAGAAATAGGCAAAATGAAAAGAAAGAAGAAGAAGAAGAAGAAGAAGAGAAGAAGGAGAAGGAGGAGGAGGAGGAGAAGGCCAAGGACCTTCTAGTCCTTCTCCTCCTCATTCTCCTCCTTCTCATCCTTCTTCTTGATTTCTTCTTCTTCTCCTCCTCCTCCTCTTTCTTCTCCTCTTTCATATTATCCTTGCTTTAATTAAGCCAACAATTACATAATTAGCCCATTTAGCTCAAAAATACCATAATAAGCTCAAAATGGAATAAGAACCTTGGTTAGCTCATGAATATTATATACTTAGCTTGTTTTCCATTAAAAGGGGATAATTAACCCATTTACCTCAAAAAGACATAATTAGGTAATTTAGCTCCAACAAGAGGAAAAGAGGAGAAGAAATAGGCAAGATTAAAAGAAATAAGAAGAATAAGAAGAAGAAGAAGAAGAGAAGAAGGAGAAGGAGGAGGAGTAGGAGAAGGCCAAGGACCTTCTAGTCCTTCTTCTCCTCCTCCTTCTCCTCCTTCTCCTCCTTCTTGATTTCTTCTTCTTCTCCTCCTCCTCCTATTTCTTCTCCTCTTTAATATTATCCTTGCTTTAATTAACCCAACAATGACATAATTAGCCCATTTAGCTCCAAAATACCATAATAAGCTCAAAATGGCATAAGAACTTTGGTTAGCTCATGAATATTATATACTTAGCTTGTTTTCCTCTAAAATGGGATAATTAACCCATTTAGCTCAAAAAATACATAATTAGGTAATTTAGCTCCAACAAGAGGAGAAGAGGAGAAGAAATAGGCAATATGAAAAGAAATAAGAAGAAGAAGAAGAAGAAGAAGAGAAGAAGGAGAAGGAGGAGGAGACGGCCAAGGACCTTCTAGTCCTTCTCCTCCTCCTCCTCCTCCTTCTCCTCCTTCTTCTTGATTACTTCTTATTCTCCTCCTCCTCCTCTTTCTTCTCCTCTTTCATCTTATCCTTGCTTTAGTTAACCCAACAATGACATAATTAGCCCATTTAGCTCCAAAATACCATAATAAGCTCAAAATGGCATAAGAACCTTGGTTAGCTCATGAATATTATATACTTAGCTTGTTTTCCTCTAAAATGGGATAATTAGCTCCAAAAAGACATAATTAGGTAATTTAGCTCCAACAAGAGGATAAGAGGAGAAGAAATAGGCAAAATGAAAAGAAAGAAGAAGAAGCAGAAGAAGAAGAGAAGAAGGAGAAGGAGAAGGAGGAGGAGGAGGAGGAGAAGGCCAAGGACCTTCTAGTCCTTCTCCTCCTTATCCTCCTTCTTCTTGATTTCTTCTTCTTCTCCTCCTCCTCTTCTTTCTTCTCCTCTTTCATATTATCCTTGCTTTAATTAACCCAACAATGACATAATTATCCTATTTAGCTCTAAAATACCATAATAATCTAAAAATGGCATAAGAACCTTGGTTAGCTCATGAATATTATATACCTAGGCTGTTTTCCTCTAAAATGGGATAATTAACCCATTTAGCTCAAAAAGACATAATTAGGTAATTTAGCTCCAACAAGAGGAGAAGAGGAGAAGAAATAGGCAAAATTAAAAGAAACAAGAAGAAGAAGAAGAAGAAGAAGAAGAGAAGAAGGAGAAGGAGGAGGAGGAGGAGAAGGCCAAGGACCTTCTAGTCCTTCTCCTCCTCATTCTCCTCCTTCTCATCCTTCTTCTTGATTTCTTCTTCTTCTCCTCCTCCTCCTCTTTCTTCTCCTCTTTCATATTATCCTTGCTTTAATTAAGCCAACAATTACATAATTAGCCCATTTAGCTCAAAAATACCATAATAAGCTCAAAATGGAATAAGAACCTTGGTTAGCTCATGAATATTATATACATAGCTTGTTTTCCATTAAAATGGGATAATTAACCCATTTACCTCAAAAAGACATAATTAGGTAATTTAGCTCCAACAAGAGGAAAATAGGAGAAGAAATAGGCAAGATTAAAAGAAAGAAGAAGAATAAGAAGAAGAAGAAGAAGAGAAGAAGGAGAAGGAGGAGGAGGAGGAGGAGGAGGAGTAGGAGAAGGCCAAGGACCTTCTAGTCCTTCTCCTCCTCCTCCTTCTCCTCCTTCTCCTCCTTCTGGATTTCTTCTTCTTCTCCTCCTCCTCCTATTTCTTCTCCTCTTTAATATTATCCTTGCTTTAATTAACCCAACAATGACATAATTAGCCCATTTAGCTCCAAAATACCATAATAAGCTCAAAATGGCATAAGAACTTTGGTTAGCTCATGAATATTATATACTTAGCTTGTTTTCCTCTAAAATGGGATAATTAACCCATTTAGCTCAAAAATACATAATTAGGTAATTTAGCTCCAACAAGAGGAGAAGAGGAGAAGAAATAGGCAATATGAAAAGAAATAAGAAGAAGAAGAAGAAGAAGAAGAAGAAGAAGAAGAGAAGAAGGAGAAGGAGGAGGAGACGGCCAAGGACCTTCTAGTCCTTCTCCTCCTCCTCCTTCTCCTCCTTCTTCTTGATTACTTCTTATTCTCCTCCTCCTCCTCTTTCTTCTCCTCTTTCATCTTATCCTTGCTTTAGTTAACCCAACAATGACATAATTAGCCCATTTAGCTCCAAAATACCATAATAAGCTCAAAATGGCATAAGAACCTTGGTTAGCTCATGAATATTATATACTTAGCTTGTTTTCCTCTAAAATGGGATAATTAGCTCCAAAAAGACATAATTAGGTAATTTAGCTCCAACAAGAGGATAAGAGGAGAAGAAATAGGCAAAATGAAAAGAAAGAAGAAGAAGCAGAAGAAGAAGAGAAGAAGGAGAAGGAGAAGGAGGAGGAGGAGGAGGAGGAGAAGGCCAAGGACCTTCTAGTCCTTCTCCTCCTTATCCTCCTTCTTCTTGATTTCTTCTTCTTCTCCTCCTCCTCTTCTTTCTTCTCCTCTTTCATATTATCCTTGCTTTAATTAACCCAACAATGACATAATTATCCTATTTAGCTCTAAAATACCATAATAATCTCAAAATGGCATAAGAACCTTGGTTAGCTCATGAATATTATATACCTAGGCTGTTTTCCTCTAAAATGAGATAATTAACCCATTTAGCTCAAAAAGACATAATTAGGTAATTTAGCTCCAACAAGAGGAGAAGAGGAGAAGAAATAGGCAAAATTAAAAGAAACAAGAAGAAGAAGAAGAAGAAGAAGAGAAGAAGGAGAAGGAGGAGGAGGAGGAGGAGAAGGCCAAGGACCTTCTAGTCCTTCTCCTCCTCCTCCTTCTCCTCCCTCTCCCCCTTCTTCTTGATTTCTTCTTATTCTCCTCCTCCTCCTCTTTCTTCTTCTCTTTCATATTATCCTTGCTTTAATTAACCCAACAATGACATAATTAGCCCATTTAGCTCCAAAATACCATAATAAGCTCAAAATGGCATAAGAACCTTGGTTAGCTCATGAATATTATATACTTAGCTTGTATTCCTCTAAAATGGGATAATTAGCCCATTTAGCTGCAAAAGGACATAATTAGGTAATTTAGCTCCAACAAGAGGAGAAGAGGAGAAGAAATATGCAAAATGAAAAGAAACAAGAAGAAGAAGAAGAAGAAGAAGAGAAGAAGGAGAAGGAGGAGGAGGAGGAGGAGGATAAGGCCAAGGACCTTCTAGTCCTTCTCCTCCTCCTCCTTCTGCTCCTTTTTATTGATTTCTTCTTCTCCTCCTCCTCCTCATATTTCTTCTCCTCTTTCATATTATCCTTGCTTTAATTAACCCAACAATGACATAATTAGCCCATTTAGCTCCAAAATACAATAATAAGCTCAAAATGGCATAAGAACCTTGGTTAGCTCATGAATATCATATACTTTGCTTGTTTTCCTATAAAATGGGATAATTAGCTCCAAAAAGACATAATTAGGTAATTTAGCTCTAACAAGAGGAGAAGAGGAGAAGAAATAGGCAAAATGAAAAGAAAGAAGAAGAAGAAGAAGAAGACGAAGAGAAGAAGGAGAAGGAGAAGTAGGAGGAGGAGGAGGAGGAGGAGAAGGCCAAGGACCTACTAGTCCTTCTCCTCCTCATTCTCCTCCTTCTCCTCCTTGTTCTTGATTTCTTATTCTTCTCCTCCTCCTCCTCTTTCTTCTCCTCTTTCATATTATCCTTGCTTTAATTAACCCAATAATGACATAATTAGCCAATTTAGCTCCAAAATACCATAATAAGCTCAAAATGGCATAAAAACCTTGGTTAGCTCATGAATATTATATACTTAGCTTGTTTTCCTCTAAAATGGGATAATTAACCCATTTAGCTCAAAAAGGCATAATTAGGTAATTTAGCTCCAACAGGAGGAGAAGAGGAGAATAAATAGGCAAAATTAACAAAAAGAAGAAGAGGAAGAAGAAGAAGAAGAAGAAGAGAAGGAGGACAAGGAGGAGGAGGAGGAGAAGGCCAAGGACCTTCTAGTCCTTCTCCTCCTCCTCCTTCTTCTTGATTTATTCTTCTTCTCCTCCTCCTCCTCTTTCTTCTCCTCTTTCATATTATCCTAGCTTTAATTAACCCAACAATGACATAATTAGCCCATTTAGCTCCAAAATACCATAATAAGCTCAAAATGGCATAAGAACCTTGGTTATCTCATGAATATTATATACTTAGCTTGTTTTCCTCTAAAATGGGATAATTAGCCCATTTAGCTCCAAAAGGACATAATTAGGTAATTTAGCTCCAACAAGAGGAGAAGAGGAGAAGAAATAGGCAAAATGCAAAGGAAGAAGAAGAATAATAAGAAGAATAAGAAGAGAATTAGGAGAAGGAGGACGAGGTGGAGGAGGAGGAGAAGGCCAAGGACCTTCTAGTCCTTCTCCTCCTCCTTCTCCTCCTTCTCCTCCTTCTTCTTGATTTCTTCTTCTTCTCCTCCTCCTCATCTTTCTTCTCCTCTTTCATATTATCCTTTCTTTAATTAACCCAACAATGACATAATTAGCCCATTTAGCTCCCAAATACCATAATAAGCTCAAAATGGCATAAGAACCTTCGTTAGCTCATGAATATTATATACTTAGCTTGTATTCCTCTAAAATAGGATAATTAGCCCATTTAGCTGCAAAAGGACATAATTAGGTAATTTAGCTCCAACAAGAGGAGAAAAGGAGAAGAAATAGGCAAAATGAAAAGAAACAAGAAGAAGAAGAAGAAGAAGAAGAAGAGAAGAAGGAGAAGGAGGAGGAGGAGGAGGAGGAGGATAAGGCCAAGGACCTTCTAGTCCTCCTCCTCCTCCTCCTCCTCCTTCTGCTCCTTCTTATTGATTTCTTATTCTTCTCCTCCTCCTCATATTTATTCTCCTCTTTCATATTATCCTAGCTTTAATTAACCCAACAATGACATAATTAGCCCATTTAGCTCCAAAATACCATAATAAGCTCAAAATGGCATAAGAACCTTGGTTAGCTCATGAATATTATATACTTAGCTTGTTTTCCTATAAAATGGGACAATTAGCTCCAAAAAGACATAATTAGGTAATTTAGATCCAACAAGAGGAGAATATGAGAAGAAATAGGCAAAATGAAAAGAAAGAAGAAGAAGAAGAAGAAGACGAAGAGAAGAAGGAGAAGGAGAAGTAGGAGGAGGAGGAGGAGGAGGACAAGGCCAAGGACCTACTAGTCCTTCTCCTCCTCATTCTCCTCCTTCTCCTCCTTCTTCTTGATTTCTTCTTCTTCTCCTCCTCCTCCTCTTTCTTCTCCTCTTTCATATTATCCTTGCTTTAATTAACCCAATAATGACATAATTAGCCAATTTAGCTCCAAAATACCATAATAAGCTCAAAATGGCGTAAAAACCTTGGTTAGCTGATGAATATTATATACTTAGCTTGTTTTCCTCTAAAATGGGATAATTAACCCATTTAGCTCAAAAAAGTCATAATTAGGTAATTTAGCTCCAACAAGAGGACAAGAGGAGAATAAATAGGCAAAATTAACAAAAAGAAGAAGAAGAAGAAGAGAAGAAGGACAAGGAGGAGGACGAGGAGAAGGCCAAGGACCTTCTAGTCCTTCTCCTCCTCCTCCTTCTTCTTGATTTATTCTTCTGCTTCTCCTCCTCCTCTTTCTTCTCCTCTTTCATATTATCCTAGCTTTAATTAACCCAACAATGACATAATTAGCCCATTTAGCTCCAAAATACCATAATAAGATCAAAATGGCATAAGAACCTTGGTTAGCTCATGAATATTATATACTTAGCTTGTTTTCCTCTAAAATGGGATAATTAGCCCATTTAGATCCAAAAAGACATAATTACGTAATTTAGCTCCAACAAGAGGAGAAGAGGAGAAGAAATAGGCAAAATGAAAAGAAAGAAGAAGAAGAAGAGGAAGGGAAGGAGGAGGAGGAGGAGGAGGAGGAGGAGAAGAAGGCCATGGACCTTCTAGTCCTTCTCCTCCTCCTCCTTCTCCTCCTTCTCCTCCATCTTCTTGATTTCTTCTTCTTCTCCTCCTCCTCCTCTTTATTCTCCTCTTTCATATTATCCTTGCTTTAATTAACCCAACAATGACATAATTAGACCATTTAGCTCGAAAATACCATAATAAGCTCAAAATGGCATAAGAACCTTGGTTAGCTCATGAATATTATATACTTGGCTTGTTTTCCTATAAAATGGGATAATTAGCTCGAAAAAGACATAATTAGGTAATTTAGCTCCAACAAGAGGAGAAGAGGAGAAGAAATAGGCAAAATGAAAAGAAAGAAGAATAAGAAGAAGAAGAAGAAGAGAAGAAGGAGAAGCAGGAGGAGGAGGAGAAGGCCAAGGACCTTCTAGTCCTTCTCCTCCTCATTCTCCTCCTTCTCATCCTTCTTCTTGATTTCTTCTTCTTCTCCCCCTCCTCCTCTTTCTTCTCCTCTTTCATATTATCCTTGCTTTAATTAAGCCAACAATGACATAATTAGCCAATTTAGCTCCAAAATACCATAATAAGCTCAAAATGGCATAAAAACCTTGGTTAGCTCATGAATATTATATACTTAGCTTGTTTTCCTCTAAAATGGGATAATTAACCCATTTAGCTCAAAAAGGCATAATTAGGTAAATTAGCTCCAACAGGAGGAGAAGAGGAGAATAAATAGGCAAAATTAACAAAAAGAAGAAGAGGAAGAAGAAGAAGAAGAAGCAGAGAAGAAGGACAAGGAGGAGGAGGAGGAGAAGGCCAAGGACCTTCTAGTCCTTCTCCTCCTCCTCCTTCTTCTTGATTTATTCTTCTTCTCCTCCTCCTCCTCTTTCTTCTCCTCTTTCATATTATCCTAGCTTTAATTAACCCAACAATGACATAATTAGCCCATTTAGCTCCAAAATACTATAATAAGCTCAAAATGGCATAAGAACCTTGGTTATCTCATGAATATTATATACTTAGCTTGTTTTCCTCTAAAATGGGATAATTAGCCCATTTAGCTCCAAAAGGACATAATTAGGTAATTTAGCTCCAACAAGAGGAGAAGAGGAGAAGAAATAGGCAAAATGCAAAGGAAGAAGAAGAATAAGAAGAAGAATAAGAAGAGAAGTAGGAGAAGGAGGACGAGGAGGAGGAGGAGGAGAAGGCCAAGGACCTTCTAGTCCTTCTCCTCCTCCTCCTTCTCCTCCTTCTCCTCCTTCTTCTTGATTTCTTCTTCTTCTCCTCCTCCTCATCTTTCTTCTCCTCTTTCATATTATCCTTGCTTTAATTAACCCAACAATGACATAATTAGCCCATTTAGCTCCAAAATACCATAATAAGCAAAAAATGGCATAAGAACCTTCGTTAGCTCATGAATATTATATACTTAGCTTGTATTCCTCTAAAATAGGATAATTAGCCCATTTAGCTGCAAAAGGACATAATTAGGTAATTTAGCTACAACAAGAGGAGAAGAGGAGAAGAAATAGGCAAAATGAAAAGAAACAAGAAGAAGAAGAAGAAGAAGAAGAAGAGAAGAAGAAGAAGGAGGAGGAGAAGGAGGAGGAGGATAAGGCCAAGGACCTTCTAGTCCTTCTCCTCCTCCTCCTCCTCCTTCTGCTCCTTCTTATTGATTTCTTCTTCTTCTCCTCCTCCTCATATTTATTCTCCTCTTTCATATTATCCTTGCTTTAATTAACCCAACAATGACATAATTAGCCCATTTAGCTCCAAAATACCATAATAAGCTCAAAATGGCATAAGAACCTTGGTTAGCTCATGAATATTATATACTTAGCTTGTTTTCCTATAAAATGGGACAATTAGCTCCAAAAAGAAATAATTAGGTAATTTAGCTCCAACAAGAGGAGAAGAGGAGAAGAAATAGGCAAAATGAAAAGAAAGAAGAAGAAGAAGAATACGACGAAGAGAAGAAGGAGAAGGAGAAGTAGGAGGAGGAGGAGGAGGAGGACAAGGCCAAGGACCTACTAGTCCTTCTCCTCCTCATTCTCCTCCTTCTCCTCCTTCTTCTTGATTTCTTCTTCTTCTCCTCCTCCTCCTCTTTCTTCTCCTCTTTCATATTATCCTTGCTTTAATTAACCCAATAATGACATAATTAGCCAATTTAGCTCCAAAATACCATAATAAGCTCAAAATGGTGTAAAAACCTTGGTTAGCTGATGAATATTATATACTTAGCTTGTTTTCCTCTAAAATGGGATAATTAACCCATTTAGCTCAAAAAAGTCATAATTAGGTAATTTAGCTCCAACAAGAGGAGAAGAGGAGAATAAATAGGCAAAATTAACAAAAAGAAGAAGAAGAAGAAGAGAAGAAGGACAAGGAGGAGGAGGAGGAGAAGGCCAAGGACCTTCTAGTCCTTCTCCTCCTCCTCCTTCTTCTTGATTTATTCTTCTTCTTCTCCTCCTCCTCTTTCTTCTCCTCTTTCATATTATCCTAGCTTTAATTAACCCAACAATGACATAATTAGCCCATTTAGCTCCAAAATACCATAATAACCTCAAAATGGCATAAGAACATTGGTTATCTCATGAATATTATATACTTAGCTTGTTTTCCTCTAAAATGGGATAATTAGCCCATTTAGCTCCAAAAGGACATAATTAGGTAATTTAGCTCCAACAAGAGGAGAAGAGGAGAATAAATAGGCAAAATGCAAAGAAAGAAGAAGAAGAAGAAGAAAAATAAGAAGAGAAGAAGGAGAAGGAGGAGGAGGAGGAGGAGGAGGAGAAGGCCAAGGACCTTCTAGTCCTTCTCCTCCTCCTCCTTCTCCTCCTTCTCCTCCTTCTTCTTGATTTCTTCTTATTCTCCTCCTCCTCATCTTTCTTCTCCTCTTTCATATTATCCTTGCTTTAATTAACCCAACAATGACATAATTAGCCCATTTAGCTCCAAAATACCATAATAAGCTCAAAATGGCATAAGAACCTTGGTTGGCTCATGAATATTATATACTTAGCTTGTTTTCCTATAAAATGGGATAATTAGCTCGAAAAAGACATAATTAGGTAATTTAGCTCCAACAAGAGGAGAAGAGGAGAAGAAATAGGCAAAATGAAAAGAAAGAAGAAGAAGAAGAAGAAGAAGAAGAGAAGAAGGAGAAGGAGGAGGAGGAGGAGAAGGCCAAGGACCTTCTAGTCCTTCTCCTCCTCATTCTCCTCCTTCTCATCCTTCTTCTTGATTTCTTCTTCTTCTCCCCCTCCTCCTCTTTCTTCTCCTCTTTCATATTATCCTTGCTTTAATTAAGCCAACAATGACATAATTAGCCCATTTAGCTCAAAAATACTATAATAAGCTCAAAATCGAATAAGAACCTTGGTTAGCTCATGAATATTATATACTTAGCTTGTCTTCCATTAAAATGGGATAATTAACCCATTTAGCTCAAAAACACATAATTAGGTAATTTAGCTCCAACAAGAGGAAAAGAGGAGAAGAAATAGGCAAGATTAAAAGAAAGAAGAAGAAGAAGAAGAAGAAGAAGAGAAGAAGGAGAAGGAGGAGGAGGAGGAGGAGAAGGCCAAGGACCTTCTAGTCCTTCTCCTCCTCCTCCTTCTGCTTCTTCTCGATTTCTTCTTCTTCTCCTCCTCCTCCTATTTCTTCTCCTCTTTAATATTATCCTTGCTTCAATTAACCCAACAATGACATAATTAGCCCATTTAGCTCCAAAGTACCATAATAAGCTCAAAATGGCATAAGAACCTTGGTTAGCTCATGAATATTATATACTTAGCTTGTTTTCCTCTAAAATGGGATAATTAACCCATTTAGCTCAAAAAATACATAATTAGGTAATTTAGCTCCAACAAGAGGAGAAGAGGATAAGAAATAGGCAAAATGAAAAGAAATAAGAAGAAGAAGAAGAAGAAGAAGAAGAGAAGAAGGAGAAGGAGGAGGAGGAGGAGGAGGAGACGGCCAAGGACCTTCTAGTCCTTCTCCTCGTCCTCCTCCTCCTTCTCCTCCTTCTTCTTGATTACTTCTTCTTGTCCTCCTCCTCCTATTTCTTCTCCTCTTTCATATTATCCTTGCTTTAGTTAACCCAACAATGACATAATTAGCCCATTTAGCTCCAGAATACCATAATAAGCTCAAAATGGCATAAGAACCTTGGTTAGCTCATGAATATTATATACTTAGTTTGTTTTCCTCTAAAATGGGATAATTAACCCATTTAGCTCAAAAAATACATAAACAAGAGGCGAAGAGGAGAAGAAATAGGCAAAATTAAAAGAAAGAAGAAGAAGAAGAAGAAGAAGAAGAAGAGAAGAAGGAGAAGGAGGAGGAGGAGGAGGAGGAAGAGGAGAAGGCCAAGGACCTTCTAGTCCTTCTCGTCCTCCTCCTTCTCCTCCTTCTCCTCCTTCTTCTTTATTTCTTCTTCTTCTCCTCCTCCTCCTCTTTCTTCTCCTCTTTCATATTATCCTTACTTTAATTAACCCAACAATGACATAATTAGCCCATTTAGCTCCAAATACCATAATAAGCTCAAAATGGCATAAGAACCTTGGTTAGCTCATGAATATTATATACTTAGCTTGTTTTCCTCTAAAATGGGATAATTAGGCCATTTAGCTCCAAAAAAGACATAATTAGGTAATTTAGTTCCAACAAGGCGAGAAGAAGAGAATAAATAGGCAAAATGAAAAGAAAGAAGAAGAAGAAGAAGAAGAAGAAGAAGAAGAGAAGGAGGAGGAGGAGGAGGAGGAGGAGGAGGAGGAGGCCAAGGACCTTCTAGTCCTTCTCCTCCTCCTCCTTCTCCTCCTTCTCCTCCTTCTTCTTGATTTCTTCTTATTCTCCTCCTCCTCATCTTTCTTCTCCTCTTTCATATTATCCTTGCTTTAATTAACCCAACAATGACATAATTAGCCCATTTAGCTCCAAAATACCATAATAAGCTCAAAATGGCATAAGAACCTTGGTTGGCTCATGAATATTATATACTTAGCTTGTTTTCCTATAAAATGGGATAATTAGCTCCAAAAAGACATAATTAGGTAATTTAGCTCCAAAAAGAGGAGAAGAGGAGAAGAAATAGGCAAAATGAAAAGAAAGAAGAAGAAGAAGAAGAAGAAGAACAAGAAGAGAAGGAGAAGGAGAAGGAGGACAAGCAGGAGGAGGAGGAGAAGGCCAAGGACCTTCTAGTCCTTCTCCTCCTCATTCTCCTCCTTCTCCTCCTTCTTCTTGATTTCTTCTTCTTCTCCTCCTCCTCCTCTTTCTTCTCCTCTTTCATATTATCCTTGCTTTAATTAACCCAATAATGACATAATTAGCCCATTTAGCTCCAAAATACCATAATAACCTCAAAATGGCATAAGAACCTTGGTTAGCTCATGAATATTATATACTTAGCTTGTTTTCCTCTAAAATGGGATAATTAACCCATTTAGCTCAAAAAAGACATAATTAGATAATTTAGCTCCAACAAGAGGAGAAGAGGAGAACAAATAGGCAAAATTAGCAGAAAGAAGAAGAAGAAGAAGAGAAGAAGGAGAAGGAGGAGGAGGAGGAGGAGGAGAAGGCCAAGGACCTTCTAGTCCTTCTTCTCTTCCTCCTTCTCCTCCTTCTCCTCCTTCTTCTTGATTTCTTCTTCTCCTCCTCCTCCTCCTCTTTCTTCTCCTCTTTCAAATTATCCTTGCTTCAATTAACCCAACAATGACATAATTAGCCCATTTAGCTCCAAAATACCATAATAAGATCAAAATGGCATAAGAACCTTGGTTAGCTCATGAATATTATATACTTAGCTTGTTTTCCTATAAAATGGGATAATTAGCCCATTTAGATCCAAAAAGACATAATTAGGTAATTTAGCTCCAACAAGAGGAGAAGAGGAGAATAAATAGGCAAAATGAAAAGAAAGAAGAAGAAGAAGAGGAAGAGAAGGAGGAGGAGGAGGAGGAGGAGGAGGAGAAGGCCATGGACCTTCTAGTCCTTCTCCTCCTCCTCCTTCTCCTCCTTCTCCTCCATCTTCTTGATTTCTTCTTCTTCTCCTCCTCCTCCTCTTTCTTCTCCTCTTTCATATTATCCTTGCTTTAATTAACCCAACAATGACATAATTAGACCATTTAGCTCGAAAATACCATAATAAGCTCAAAATGGCATAAGAACCTTGGTTAGCTCATGAATATTATATACTTAGCTTGTTTTCCTATAAAATGGGATAATTAGCTCGATAAAGACATAATTAGGTAATTTAGCTCCAACAAGAGGAGAAGAGGAGAAGAAATAGGCAAAATTAAAAGAAAGAAGAAGAAGAAGAGAAGAAGGAGAAGGAGGAGGAGGAGGAGAAGGCCAAGGACCTTCTAGTCCTTCTCCTCCTCATTCTCCTCCTTCTCATCCTTCTTCTTGATTTCTTCTTCTTCTCCCCCTCCTCCTCTTTCTTCTCCTCTTTCATATTATCCTTGCTTTAATTAAGCCAACAATGACATAATTAGCCCATTTAGCTCAAAAATACCATAATAAGCTCAAAATCGAATAAGAACCTTGGTTAGCTCATGAATATTATATACTTAGCTTGTTTTCCATTAAAATGGGATAATTAACCCATTTAGCTCAAAAACACATAATTAGGTAATTTAGCTCCAACAAGAGGAAAAGAGGAGAAGAATTAGGCAAGATTAAAAGAAAGAAGAAGAAGAAGAAGGAGAAGGAGGAGGAGGAGGAGGAGAAGGCCAAGGACCTTCTAGTCCTTCTCCTCCTCCTCCTTCTCCTCCTTCTTGATTTCTTCTTCTTCTCCTCCTCCTCCTATTTCTTCTCCTCTTTAATATTATCCTTGCTTTAATTAACCCAACAATGACATAATTAGCCCATTTAGCTCCAAAGTACCATAATAAGCTCAAAATGGCATAAGAACCTTGGTTAGCTCATGAATATTATATACTTAGCTTGTTTTCCTCTAAAATGGGATAATTAACCCATTTAGCTCAAAAAATACATAATTAGGTAATTTAGCTCCAACAAGAGGAGAAGAGGATAAGAAATAGGCAAAATGAAAAGAAATAAGAAGAAGAAGAAGAAGAAGAAGAAGAGAAGAAGGAGAAGGAGGAGGAGGAGGAGGAGACGGCCAAGGACCTTCTAGTCCTTCTCCTCGTCCTCCTCCTCCTTCTCCTCCTTCTTCTTGATTACTTCTTCTTGTCCTCCTCCTCCTCTTTCTTCTCCTCTTTCATATTATCCTTGCTTTAGTTAACCCAACAATGACATAATTAGCCCATTTAGCTCCAGAATACCATAATAAGCTCAAAATGGCATAAGAACCTTGGTTAGCTCATGAATATTATATACTTAGTTTGTTTTCCTCTAAAATGGGATAATTAACCCATTTAGCTCAAAAAATACATAATTAGGTAATTTAGCTCCAACAAGAGGCGAAGAGGAGAAGAAATAGGCAAAATTAAAAGAAAGAAGAAGAAGAAGAACAAGAAGAAGAAGAGAAGAAGGAGAAGGAGGAGGAGGAGGAGGAGGAAGAGGAGAAGGCCAAGGACCTTCTAGTCCTTCTCGTCCTCCTCCTTCTCCTCCTTCTCCTCCTTCTTCTTTATTTCTTCTTCTTCTCCTCCTGCTCCTCTTTCTTCTCCTCTTTCATATTATCCTTGCTTTAATTAACCCAACAATGACATAATTAGCCCATTTAGCTCCAAATACCATAATAAGCTCAAAATGGCATAAGAACCTTGGTTAGCTCATCAATATTATATACTTAGCTTGTTTTCCTCTAAAATGGGATAATTAGGCCATTTAGCTCCAAAAAAGACATAATTAGGTAATTTAGTTCCAACAAGGGGAGAAGAAGAGAATAAATAGGCAAAATGAAAAGAAAGAAGAAGAAGAAGAAGAAGAAGAAGAAGAAGAAGAAGAAGAGAAGGAGGAGGAGGAGGAGGAGGAGGAGGAGGAGGAGGAGGAGAAGGCCAAGGACCTTCTAGTCCTTCTCCTCCTCCTCCTTCTCCTCCTTCTTGATTTCTTCTTCTTCTCCTCCTCCTCCTCTTTCTTCTCCTCTTTCCTATTAACCTTGCTTTAATTAACCCATTTAGCTCGAAAATGCCATAATAAGATAAAAATGCTATAAGAACCTTGGTTAGCTCATGAATATTATATTCTTAGCTCGTTTTCCACTAAAAATGACATAATTAGATGAAAAACATCATATTTTGTTCTTCTTCTGACTTTCTTATTCACATTTTTGCAGATTGAATATACTACATGCATGGAAGCTGGCATTCATGGAGTTGAGCAATGTCGATGGATGAACTTTATATGTATATCATCTAGTTTTCATTTGAGTTGATGAACAATGTCGAACTATATGTATATGTATATATGGATAAACAGTACAATACTTTGTATGTTGGTTCTTTGGATATATGGGGATTTACATTGATTTATATGTATATCATATATGTGTGGTGAATTATATATATGTGTTGGCAAGTATATGTGTGGTGAACTATATATCATATATGTGTGGTGAATTATATAAATGTGCTGTCAAATATGAAACAACAGCTGGCAGATGGCAAAGGTGCCACATGGCACCCAACTGTGCAGCCTGGGGTGTCTATATAATCTCTTTGCCGTCTGCCTCCAGGGTGGGCAGACGGCAAAGAAGAGGGCACAGAGGAGGGGGGAGGAGGAGGCAGACGACAAAGAGTGGAGGGGGGGGAGAGGCAGATGGCAAAGAGTGGAGGGGGGGGGAGTAGGCAGACGGCAAACATGGAAGGGGGAGGCAGATGACAAAGATGGAGGGGGGGAGGGGAGGAGTAGGTAGACGGCACAGATGGAGGGCGAGGCAGACGACAAAGATGGAGGGGGAGGCAGACGGCAAAGCCTCCGTTAATCCCTAACGGAGGCAACGCCTATCGGCTGCCGTCTCGAGCACTTTGCCGACTGCTCCTAAGGAAAGCTGGCGGCAAAGAGCTTTGCCGTCCGATTTGGGGGGGGGGGGCAGACGACAAAGAAGGTCCTATGCCGTCGTAGGCTGACGCAGAAATTTTGTCGGCCGTGGGAATCTTTGCCGTCTGTGATTTTGTCTTTGCCGTCTGGGCTTTTGTCTTTGCCATCTGTGATGGCAGACGGCAAAGAAGCTGATTCCTGTAATGTCCCCATCTTTTGTGGGGGTAGCAAGATCTTCCCGTTTCGATCATGAAACTGCTTCACTCATGGCGATGGAGGGCGGCACGAGGGCTCGAGGCGGGCGCGTTGGAAGGGTCGGGGGCCGTCGAAGAGCCCGTGGTCGAAGGGGATGGAGCGTTATGCTCGACACTCCTTGATGCCGGCACTGCTGTTGTTGGGACATACCGAATGCATGTCTATGGAGTTCGTCATCAAGCTGCATGGTCCTGCACGCGGTCGTCTGCACCTCCCTCTCCCTTTTGCTAGGGTGATGGAGGTTGACAAACCGCAAGGAGTGTGGCTCCGGGTGCACGGTTGCCGTAATGGTGCCATGTACGCCGAAGTTAACTATCTAACGCCCCATGCCATGTTCTTTTGGCGCGGGTGGAAGACCTTCGCGCGTGCCCATAACTTCATGGTGGGCATGTTCTCCGCTTCAAACTGGTGGAGGCCGACATGCTCTCCATCAAGATCTGTGGGAACCCGAGAGCTCCCCTTGGGTGATGCAAACAGAGCTCGAGTGATGCCAAAAGTTCCTCCTCGAGCAATAGTGAAGAGGAGTACAACGCTGATGAGGATGGAAACAACGAGCCCCCAGCCGTCAAGTCAGAGTACGACGACTCGGCCTCCAGCTAACCAGCCGACCATCGGTCGCACCATCGTTGTCGCTCACACCCCTCCCCCTCCCAGCAAGTCGGTCTTGCTGGGTCTCCTTGGCCCAGACGCTGCGTGATCTTCCAGCTGGATCCCGGCAGGACTCGTGGACTTCGACTACGGCTTCACCACCGGTGGGTACGCTAAACCTCATCCATCTGGTCCTCGCAGGGTCAGGCCGGGCTTCTGTTCGGGCCTCCCCTTGCCCCCTTTTTCTCATCCTTCAAATCCCTGAGAGTAGAGGGACAAGAAGGGCATTACGGGGCACTTATATTTTTATAAAGCAAAAGGTTGTGGGCTCTTTCTAAATTTTAACTAATGAAAATGTAATTTATTTTATCCATTTGTACTGAAGAAATGAATAAAATGAGTGTTGTTCATCTTTCCCGAGTACTGTCCCTTGGCCCTTCTGTTTGTGTTGTGTTGTATGTACGTGATGCGCAAGATTCCTTGCCGGGTTGACGCAAGATGCGGGTGTCGAAGGGGGAGCAAGCCCCTTAGCAACGAACAAGCGTCATCCCCATGCAAGCCTCCTTGCCAGTATTGGTGCAGTACTTCCCAAGGCTAATAAGTGACAAGGGATGAAGGTCGGCTCATCCCAACAAGGGTTCCCGTCGTGCGGATAGTTCCATTGTACACAATCAAAAAGGAGCGGCAAGGTTCTCCTGAAGGAAAAGGACGGAACCGAGCTTAAGACAAGGTAGTTTAAACTTATCTCTTTGGGGGAGGCCCCCTTGAAGGTGCGACGGTTCGCCGTCCTTGCCTTTTCGCTGCCTGCTGTTTACCTAGAGGTCAAACACAAAGCAAAAGAGTGGCTCCGTCCTATTGAAGAGAGGGGAGATACAATAACAAGGATCACAAGTCCATCAAGCATTCTTAATAACTCGTAAACTAGAGCAGTAGTGACATCATAGCACAAGTAAATGCGTAATGCGTGATGCATATGCAAATGATGATATGATGCAATGCCTAGCTTTATTTATGCACAAGGTCTGCGCCTGGCTTGGTACAAAGGGTTACATGCAACTTCGGCAAAGCTTGTACAAAAGGTGGTTGCGGGGGACTAGGCTCGGCAACCGCGACTTACGGGTAGAACTTAGGAAGATGCTCAATATTCCATGAGTTAACCACTCGATGTCTACGCACGCTTCTATTCTTGTAGACTACATTGGGCCTCCAAGCGCAGAGGTTTGTAGGACAGAAGCAATTTCCCTCAAGTGGATGACCTAAGGTTTATCAAACTCAGGGAAGTAGAGGTTGAACATGGTCTCTCTCAAGCAACCCTGCAATTAAGATACAAGAAGCCTCTTGTGTCCACAACACACCTAATACAATTGTCAGTTGTATAGGTGCATTAGTTCAGTGAAGAGATGTTAAAAGACAAGTGATATGGATAGTAAAACAAGGTATTGTAAATCTGAAATAAAAATGGCAGCAAGGTAGCAAGTGACAAAAGTGAGCATAAATGGTGTAACAATGGTGATAAACAAGGCCGAGGCTTCATACTTTCACTAGTGGCAACTCCCAACAACATTAACATAGTCTAATCACATGATATTTCCACTGAAACATGCAATGGTGTCGTACTCTGAGGTCAGTCCTTTATAATCAAGAGAGGACGAGAATTATGTAGGGCTACAAAAGGACACCACAGAGTTTGTAGGTCTCTCTATGGATTTCCCAATGTCACCACGGCCATCCAAAGAGAGTACCACAATCACCACAAAGTATCTCAAGGATAGTCAAAGACAAGCACCAAGAGACTCTCAATCTTCAATTAATTCACAAAAGAGGAAATCGAAAATATTCTTCTAATCCATGGCCAATAGACCGCTGCCACCATAGTCTTGGGGATTATACTAGATAAGATCAAGTGAGTACATCAATCCAATACATAGAAGACGGGGAAACATAATGGGATCACCCTAGATTAACATTGACTATGATCACAATCCAGATCACATCATGGGAGAGAGAATTAACCACATAGTACTGTAGAAGACCTCATCCCCGAGGAGGAACTAATCCCGCTTCATGGAGGGAGGAAGCAACGTCGATGGAGATGAATCCGGGGACACTTCCCCGTCCCGACAGGGTGCCGACACAGGATTTCTGGTCCCCCGAAATTTGTTGGCGATAGCGGCGGAGATCGGAATTGTTTGTGGAGAAAAGGGTTCCGGAATTAGGGTTTCCTCCACGGGGGTAAAATAGGAGCCAAGGTAGGGCACTAGAGGAGATGGGCTCCACCCAAGCAACCTATGGGCGCGGCTAGGGTGTAGGCCATGCAGGGAGGCTGCCTGGGCGACGCCTGGCTCCCCTCTGGCCTACCTTTGGTGCTCTCGATGCTTCCGTCATGCTGATTTTCATATATTTTTCTCGGGATTTTTGGGACTTGCTAATTTTGGGGTAAAAAAATGTGCAAAAAACACCTCAGCAGACAGAAATTGGCACTAGATGCACTGAGTTAGTAGGTTAGTCCAAATATGTGTAAAAAGGTATGAAAGTGTAGCACAACATATAACACTGTCACCCAAAAGATCATGGAACAAGCATAAATTGTAGATATGTATGGGACGTATCAACATACCTAAGCTTAATTCCTGCTCGTCCTCGAGTAGGTAAATGATAACACAAATAATTTATGTGGTGACATGCTAACACACACATAAGAACTTCGAAGTAAAGCAAGTAAGATATGCAATTCAAGTAAAGACAATAAGAAGCAAGAGTCTATATTTAGCATTAAATTTAGCAAAGTATGAACATAAAGGTGCAAGAGCTCTCGCTGTCCGTGACTCGAATGTCTCCAAATGGTGTTTGCGTGCAAGAAGTGGGAGATGGGTTTAGAGCATAAAAATATTTTTAATTGAGAACTCAATTTACTAAAACTTCACACTTGGTCTCCATCTTATTTTGACTCATCCCGAGACCACTAATCAGTCACAAGTCAAAATGATCCTCTCCCTTTCAACTTTGAGCACTCATGTAATGGATGAGCGCAAGAAAGATATGTTGGCACTTAGGATGGAAAAAGAATAATGATGGGGAAGGAAGACAAAAAAGGTGTGAAAGGCTCACATCAATGAGGACAACCATAGGTGAGAGAAAGCCAAATGATAGATATCATGTGAGGAGTAGGTATTGCCATGCAACGGATGCACATATGAGCTAAGATAAGCTCTCCAATGGAACTAGTGGGGGTGCATCCAACTTGCTTGCTCATGAAGACCTAGAGCTCATCCGAGGAGGCTCATCATTGGAATATACAAGCCAAGTTCTATAGTGTAAGGGTCCCACATAGTTTTGCATGAATGAAAATCTCTATGGATTACAAATATAACAATGGCGTATGAGTGTGGATATTTCAAAAGGAATAGTAGTGTTGCCCCCTTCTCTCTTTTTGTTTCTTTTTTCTTTTTTCTTTCATTTTATTTTTATTTTTTTGTGGCCTCTTTGGCTCTCTCTATTTATCTCTCATTTGTCCTCTTTGGGATATTTTCATGTGTCCTCTTTGGGATCTTTTAATTTGTCCTCTTTGGGATCTTAAGGGCAACACTCTAACTTTTACAAGAAATAAAAAGAAGATCTTCGCACTTTATAAGAAGTACTCAACCATAAAGACAAATGAAAACTATTATGATGTATGCAAATTTATGCCTCTACCAGTGTAGCAGGATATGCAATGAAACTAGCGCGTCATGTAGCAATAATAAGGGCAAGGCCCAACTAGCATGCGGCTCTACAATCAAGCAAAAGCATGTATGACATGAAGATCAAGTCATGAGATGGTGGATGTTGCATGGCAATGTATCTAGGAAAGGCTATGGAAATGCCTTAATAGGTAGGTACGGTGGTTGTTTTGAGGAAAGATATAATGAGGCTTATGATGACAGAGTGTATCATGGCAAGGATTTGGATGCACCGGCAAAGTTCGAACCAACTCTTAAGATGAGAAAGGGCAATGCACGTGACCAAAGAGGCTAGCAAAATATGGATGGTGGAAGTGCTAACAATCGAATAGTCACATTAGTCCGAAGAAATCATGCACTTATTATCGGTAACTCTCTATCTAGTCAGGAGATTCACAAAGAGACAAGTACCCCGAGTAGGAGTGTTTGGGGGTTTGGTTATCCTTGCGCATCCTCGACCCATGATAACGTGAGGGTACTCTATATATTCCAACCCCTCCAAAGGTTAGCGATCCATCTAGTAACTAGAGTACTCAACTAATTTTTTCTTATTTTTGAAAAACACACGGATTTCCCAAAATACAACACCTATCACTAATAGGCTCAAGCTCTTGGCACCAATAGTCCAAACATTACTCAAATCAATACCTTAAAGCTATTGCAAGTTACTACTATACTTAAATAGCAACCTCAATTACCTACTCATGCAAGACACACAACTTAGTGCAACAAGCCAATGCTCTAAACAAGATAAGCATGATAACTCAAGAGAGTTCCAAAAGCAACCTAAATAAAATCTCTTAAAAACATAAAGCATGAAAACTAAGAGCTAAGCATGACAACAACTATGAAAAGATAAAGAACACACAAAAACGATAAGCATGAAAATGTTGTATTCTAGGGTGGAGTGGAGCGTGTTTCTCTCCCAAACAAAGAAGGCTAGGTTCCAACTTGTTATGGACAACAAGAAAAACGAAAACAAACTAAAAAGTAAAGAGAGGGATGCTCCAAGCATAGCACATAACATATGAAGTGATAAAAATATAGCATGGAGAAGGACGAACTTATGATTGTTGATGGAGAAGGGGATGCACGGGGCATCCCCAAGCTTAGACGCTTGAGTCTCCTTGAATATTTCTTGGGGGTTCATGGAGGAATCCCAAAACTTGAGTGTTTCACACTCCTGGATCTTCTTTCATCATCTTCCATCGCATACATGAAAACTCCCTTCATACGAAACTCATCATAAGCTTATTAGAGTGGTTAGTACCCATAATAAAATATTTTTTATCCATTGGAAATAAATATTTTTCATGAAGAGCCACTGTTTCTCAAGATTTCCAAAAAGTTTTTGCAAAGAAAAAGCAAGCTTATGATTTGCAAAACAATGAAAACGCAAAACGTGGCAGAATCTGTGAAAAACAGACCAACAGGTAGTAAATAATTTTTCAGGGCACTTCTGCAACTCAAATCATATAACTCAGGACGGATGCCAGAAAGCCAATTGTATTGTGCATACTTTCAAAACCTTTCAGATCAAAATGATGACCTCGTGAATTTTGGTGAATTTTTCCGCCAAGCAGACATAATCTATTTCTGGACAGCATGTCACAAATGTTGAACTTTCTTGCAATCGGAGGTTAAACTTAGCACAAAGCTTAAAAATAAAGATATAGTGATGTTTCTACATTAGTAACACACATAAAGACTACTAAAAACTGATAGTAAAAACTCAAAGTAAAGATCACAAGGGTTGTCTCCCTAGAGCTCTTTCTTTATAGCTATAAAGATTGGCTTAAGATTTTAATGATGCTCTCGTAGGAATAAGAGTTGTAGAATAAAATAAAAAATCAAGAAGAAAATACCAAACACATTTAAGTCTAACATGCTTCCTTTGCATAGGAATATTGCAATAGAATAATTCATTGAAGCACAAAGCAATAAGCATAGGAAGGCAAAACAAGTGCATCTTCAAAACCTTCAACATAAAGAGAGGGAAGTTGATATTATTGAAATATCTATAAGAATATGTTCCTTTATCATAATAATTTTCAGTGGGATCATGAATAAACTCAACAATATAAGTATCACATAAAGCATTGTTACCATGATCCACATGGACTTCATGAAGAGGATAAAACTTGGAGTAGAAGAGAGACTAAATCTCTTCCCAATCTCGTAGGTGAGAATCATCTAGTAGCCTATACCATTCCAATGCTTTTCCTTTCGGTGACAAGGCAAATAATTTCTTCATGAAACCATCTCTTGTCAAACATGAAATCTTAAAAAACTCACAAAGTTCTGTAAGTTTCAACAAACGAATACTAGGATCGACTGTTCCATCTCCTGCATAACAATCATTCCGAATTATTTCAATTATCCCAAGTGGTATTTTGAATGGGATACATTTAGTATGTGGAGGAGGCTTCTCTACCACGTGTGTGGTAAAGAGGCCTTCCCCAAGCAGCAAACTAAGAGTGCAGTTTTCCATAAACCTAACTAGTGTAAAAAAACAAGAAAAGAAAAGATTTAATTGCAATATCTAAAGATATACCTTCAAGCACTCATCTCCCCGGCAACGACGCCAGAAATAGCTTGATGTCTATGCACGGTTCTATTCTTGTAGACTATGTTGGGCCTCCAAGAGTAGAGGTTTGTAGGACAGCAGCAATTTCCCTCAAGTGGATGACCTAAGGTTTATCAAACTCAGGGAAGTAGAGGTTGAAGATGGTCTCTCTCAAGAAACCCTAAAATTAAGATACAACAAGACTCTTGTATCCCCAACACACCTAATACAATTGTCAGTTGTATAGGTGCACTAGTTCGGCGAAGAGATATTAAAAGATAAGTGATATGGATGGTGAAACAAGGTATTGTAAATCTGAAATAAAAATGGCAGAAAGGTAGCAAGTGACAAAAGTGAGCATAAACGATGTAACAATGGTGAGAAACAAGGCCGAGGCTTCATACTTTCACTAGTGGCAACTCCCAACAACACTAACATAGTCTAATCACATGATATTTCCACTAAAACATGCAATGGTGACGTACTCGGAGGTCATTCCTTTGTGATCAAGAGAGGATGAGAATTATGTAGGGCTACAAAAGCACACCTCAGAGTTTCTAGTTCTCTCTATGGATTTCCCAATGTCCTCGCGGCCATCCAAAGAGAGTACCACAGTCACCACAATGTATCTCAAGGATAGTCGAAGACACGCACCAAGAGACTCTCAATCTTCAATCAATTCACAAAAGAGGAAACCACTCATGAATATATTCTTCTAATCCATGTCCAATAGACCGCTGTCACCATGTTCTCGGGGATTATACTAGATAAGATCGAGTGAGTACATCAATCCAATACATAGAAGAAGGGGAAACATCATGGGATCACCCTAGATTAACATAGCCTATGATCACAATCAAGATCACATCATGGCAGAGATAATTAACCACATATGTACTGTAGAAGACCTCAGCCCCGAGGAGAAACTACTCCCGCTTCATGGAGGGAGAAAGCAACGTCGATGGAGATGAATCCGGGGGCACTTCCCCGTCCCGGCATGGTGCCGACACATGAACTATGGTGCCCTAAAACTTGTTGGCAATGGCGTCAGAGATCGGAATTGCTTCTGGAGAAAAGGGTTCCGGAATCAGGGTTTCCTCCATGGGGGTAAAAATAGGAGTCAACATAGGGCACCAGAGGAGGTGGGCCCCACCCAAGCGACCCGTGGGCGCGGCCAGGGGGTAGGCCGTGCAGGGTGGCCGCCTGGGCGATGCCTGGCTCCCCTTTGGCCCACCTTTGATGCGCTCGAAGCTTCTGTCACACTAATTTTTATATATTTTTCTCGGGATTTTTAGGACTCGGTAAATTGGGGTAAAAGTCTCTGCAAAAAAGACATCAACAGATAGAAACTAGCACTGGGTGCACTGAGTTATTAAGTTAGTCCAAATATGTGTAAAAAGGTATGAAAGTGTAGCAAAACATATAACAATGTCACCCAAAAGATCATGGAACAAGAAGAAATTATAGATACGTTTCTGACGTATCAACACCTTGATGCCTTCTACGGTCTCCAGATGGACTGTACCAGGTCTAGTGACTTGTACTACCCACTAACGGCCTTCACACTTCGGCGTCAACTTGTTGGAACCCTTGGCAGACTAAACGCACCTAAGGACAAGGTCGCCTTCCTAAAAGATCCGGGAGTGGACCATGCGGCTGTGGTAGCGGCGCACGACCTACTGGTAGCATGCAGCACGCACAACAGCCCCGAGATGATCTTCCTCGAGGAGCGTGGTATCGTCATGCCGTAGGTGCTGTTGCGCCACTTTATCATAGGCAAGCACTTGAGGTGACCCGTATATGAGTTCCATAGAGATAACTGCTTCTGCTACATTTACTTGGGAGAAAGGTGTCTGGCCGGTAGCTCGATTCGGTGTTCTTCCGAGGGACCAAAGAACCACCCGCAACTCATCACTCCAGCGCTTGCGGCATTTTCATAGTTTATCGAAAGTTCTTGTCCTGAGTCCCCGCACACTTCAGCATTCGTCCTCTCCACTTGCCAGTTGCTCCTTGGGTTCTCCAAAATGGCACACCAGTCCCTTCATGAACTTTATAAATGATTGTGCGGTCACCTTTCTCACTAGCTCCACCTCAAGCCATTTCGTGAACTTGTCGATTGATACGTACAAGAACTCGAAACCCCCGACAACATGGGAGAAGGGGCCTAGAATGTCGAGCCCCAGACCGAGAATGGCCAGGATAATGGGATCGTCTGGAGGGCTTGCGATGGCTGATGGATGTTCTTGGAATGGAATTGGCACTTGCATTTTGGAGGGCACTGGGCCAATAGAAACCCTACCGGATGGCTTTTCCGGTAAGGGCCCTTGATCCTATGTGCGACCCACACATGCCTCTGTGAATCTCCGCCAACACGTTTAGTCCTTTTTTTCCTGGTAGATGTACCTTAATTTCACACCGTTGGATCTCCTTCTGTACAGGGTGTCGTCGATAAAATGGTACATACTAGACCGATGGGCTATTTTTCGGCCTCTTCTTGTTCTTCGGGAAGTTCTCCGGTCTGAAGGAAGTTGACGATATGATGCGCCCAAGCCAGAGCCTGTGTCTCAATGGCAAGGACTAAAGGCATCTCCTCGGTCGTGGGAGTTATTACCTCTACCATGAGAACCTCGGCTTCCGCGGGAGGGAGCGGCTCACCAGGCGAAACAGAACCGTCTCGAGCAACTTGTCTACCGGGGGCTTCGGGAAGCTCTGCTAGTAAATGTTTGTCGGAGTTCAGTTTTCTTCTTTTTTGATCATCATCGAAGGGGATATGGACGGTTGAGTGAGGCGAAGCACAAAAACTCCTGCGTCCACACGAAACTTCTGCGCGAAACACTTTGACAGGTGATCAACATGGCTGTTTTCTACACGTGGCACGTGATTTGCCTGTAGCTTGTCAAAGTGTTCTTCCAACTTCCTCTATGTAAGCCTCCATCAATAGATTCTCATAGTCTTCATTTATTTGGTTCACCACTAGGTGAGAATCTCCTCTCATGATCAGCTTCTTGATCCCCAACTCCATCGTGATTCTGAGTCCCGCAAGGAGTCCTTCATATTCGGCGGTGTTGTTCGTAGCTTCTTCCTGGGGAAAATGCATTTGGACCACGTATTTGAGGTGTTCTCTAGTGGGGACGATGAGGAACACACCTGTCCCGGCACCCTAGAGTGAGAAGGCACCCTCAAAATAAATGACCACTTCCTTAGGAGCTTCCTGACCGGGAAGAATGGTTTCTTGGACCTCTTCGTCTGGTGTGGGTGTCCATTCAACAATGAACTCGACTATCCTGCCTATGGCTTCGGGGTTCCTTAGGATGCATTGTAGTGGAAAACAGGTGATGAGGTCAAAGATCGGCTTTTGTACTCCAGAGTACCTCTGCCTAGCCCCCTGTAATAGGGAGCTGACAAAGTACACCCGCCGATGTACCACTTTATTGTTCGCCAACTCCTCGGTACTATCCCTACCTCCCTGCTCGGGTTATGTTGAGTCTGTGTTTGGCGTTCCACAGATTCCTTAACTTCTACCCCGAAAGTATCTGTTGTGACAGTTGCATCTTCGTCTACTTCCCTCTGCGCCACCAGGGCTGCGCTAACCACTTGATTCGTTGCCTCCAAGTATAGCGGCAATGGCTCTTGCGGCTTGGGAGCGAGCAAGGTCGGTGCGGAAGAAACATATGTTTTCAAATCTTGCAGCACTGCGTCTGCTTCCAGGGTCCACTTTATTGGGCCAACCTTCTTCTGGAATTAAAAGAATGACAAGGCCCGTTCAGCAGTTTTGGTGATGAATCTGCTCAACACGGCAACACATCCGGTCACACGTATGACATCCTTGAGTGTCTTGGGTGCTTGTATCTTCTTGATAGCTTTAATCTTGTGGGATTGGCTCCAATTCCTTGCTGAGACACAAAGAATCAAAGTAGGTTGCCATACAGAACACCAAACACACATTTCGCATGGTTGAGCTTCATGTTGATCTTGCGCAGGTTCCCAAAGGTCTCTTCTAGGTCATGTACAAGGGTAGCTTCCTCTCTGGTCTTGACCACAATGTCATCCATATAAGCTTCTACATTTCTATGTAGCTGGGGTCCGAATCCAATTTGCACGGCTCTCGCAAAGGTACAATCAATGCTCTTTAACCTGAAGGGCATTTGTACGAAGAAGTATGTTTTGCATGGGATTATGAATGCAGTCTTTGCCTCATCTACTTGGCCATGAATATTTGGTGGTATCTAGAATACACATCCAGGAAGGAAAGTTGGTCACACCCGGAAGTGGCATCAACTATCTGATTAATGTGCGACAAGGTAAATGGATCCTTCGGGCATGCTTTGTTTAAGTCTGTGAAATCGATGCAAAGCCTCCATTTCCAATTTGCCATGCGCACCACTACCGAGTTAGCTAACCATGTTGGGTGTAGTACTCCTCGGACCAAACCAACTGCTTCTAGCTTCTTGATTTCTTTGGTGATAAAATGTTGTCTCTCCAAGGCCTATTTCCTAACCTTCTGTTTGATGGATCTGGCGTGCGGGCAGATAGCAAGATGGTGCTCAATTACCTCTCTGGGAACAACGGAGATGTCAGAAGGTTGTGAGGCAAACACATCGACATTCGCCCGCAGAAAGGCTGTGAGTGCGCTTTCCTATTTGTCACTAAGGATGGAACTAATGGTAAGTGTACCATCAGAGCCATCCTCCCTTGCCATGACCTTCTTCATCGCAGGGTAGGAGACCTTGGACTTCTGGCTAGTGGAACTCTACGTAAGGTCATCGACGGGTGTTGTGCACTCTACGGAGGCACACTTCTTGGAGTCCTTGCCGGTGTTCCTGCTAGATTTCATTTCCTTCTTCTAGCTTCTCGCAGGAGCAGGTCCTCCTACGGTTTCAACTGCCACCGCATCTCGATACATCTGGTCTACACAAATGAGTACGTCCTTCTTGTCGGACGGGATGGAGATTACTCCCATGGGGCCTAGCATCTTTAGGACGTTATAAGCATAGTGGGATGATGCCATGAATTTTGCCAAGGCTAGGCGACCAAGAATCCCATTGTATGGCAGGGGAGCTTGACCGCATCAAACAAGACCTTCTCGGTCTTGTAGTTGAGCTCCCCGCCGAATGTAATAGGCAAAGTTATCTTTCCCTTTGGCTGGCATCTGCCGGGTTTAATTCCTTGGAATGAACTCGTAGGCTTGAGATGGTTGTCAGGGATTTGCAGCCTCTTGACCACCTCGAGAGTAATCAGGTTCATCTTTGCCCCTCCATCAAGTACTGTCTTACTGACCTTGAGGTTGCGGACTGTTGGGGAAACCAACAGCGGCAAACAGCCGACCATAGTAACACGATCAGGTGATCCTCCTTATCAAAGATGATTGGTGTGCAGGACCATTCGAGTGGCCTTCGGGACCGTGTCGCAGGCTTCATGGCGTTAACTTCACGCACCCACTATTTGAGCTGGTGGCAAGAGGAGTGCAAGGAAGCACCCCCGTCAATGCACATGGCATCGGTTGCCTTTTGGAATTCTCTATCCCTGGAATCCTCTCCATTGTATTCATCGTCACTCACGTCATCTTCTATTCTCTTCTCGTGGCCTCTGGAACATTTTTTCTGCTGCTGCGGGGCCTTGCCACAGTGGCCTCCTCTGCCACCGCAGCCCTTCCCGGCACCACTATCTTGGCCTTTCTCCTTGTCGCACTTCTCGTATTTTGCTTTCTGCTTCTCAGCAAGATGCTCAACTTGGCAGCAATCTTGGAGATCATGGCCCTTAGTGCGATGGATCTTGTAGTATGGCCCGCCAGACTTTCTGGATTTCTGTGCCGCTGCGGCCTCCCGACAATCAGCGCATGAGGCAACCCCCTTGCCGAGGGTCTTGGCTTTTTCCTTCTTGCCAGCACAGAGGTCACCAGAACTTTCAACGGCCAACACCGCCTTGCCCTTGTGCTTCTTGTCGCGCTTCTGCTTCTACCCCTTCGACCTAAGGGTATCGTCGTCGTCATCACAGTCGACTCCGACACCTGCCTCCTCTCTGGGGAGTCACCTTCCTTCTTCAGCTCGTGCGCACTTGTCTTCCAACGTGTACAGATCTTTGACAGTCTTGGGGAGTTTGACATACATTTTCGTCTATATCCTCTTGTTACACACATTCGAATAGAATGCGACAATCACGGCTGCGGGGTGTATCTCGGGAATGTTGTTGTGCACTGTACTAAATCTTTGGATGTACTTCTGTATGGTTTCCCCTCTTTCTATGGAAGGACCTGCAAGTCGCTGGGTTGTCCTGGCTCCTGGTGGCCACCCATGAAGGCGCCAACGAACTCGTTGCACAAGTCAGCCCAAGACAAAATGGAATTCTCCAGCAGGTGCATTGGCCATGAACTCACATTTGGATTGAGTGCCAAAGGGAAATAGTTGGTGAGCTCCTTCTCGTCTCTTCCTCTAGCAGCATGGACGACTATCGTGTAGATACCCAGGAACTCTGTCGGGTTAAGGTTCCCATCATACTTCTCTGTTAATTCAAGCTTGAAGGCTCGGCTCGATGGCCAACGGACCTGTCGCACTTGCGAGTGAAGGCGGGACACCCGACCTCATATGGCAGGTATCCACCAGCACTGGGCGTGGGATCATCTGCGTCTACGCCATTGCCCTTGTCAGATTGATGGCGTGCTTCTCGACGTTGTTTGATGGCAATACGCATGTCTTCCTTCCGCCGGTATTCTAGGACACGCCGCTGGTCTCGCTGGTCGCGAGGGATAGATGAGGCCATCGATGTCGTGTCGGGCCGGTCGTGCGCGGAGCTTGCTGTAGTTGCCATTGGGTTTGCTGTCGAGGACATGACTACACCGTTGATCTGGTCCCCTCAACATGACCATCACTCCATGTCGTTGTCGTCATCTGGTTGAGGACTGGACGGTCCTGCTTGTTACGATTTGCTGGCTTCCGCGAAGCCAATCATACTCTGAATGGTGGCCCTCTATTCGTCCATCTTGTCAGCCGCTAGTGGAAAGTTCAACAGGAGCCGAGCCCATGTCTTTGCCTCCGCGGCCATGCCCGGCATGGGCAGAGAGGCGGAACGCGACATCGCTCGACTCCTCGTGGAACCAGGAGGAGCGTCATCACGCCCTTGTCGTCGTGCACCAATTTCCATAGTGGTCTGGCATGGGGGGAGGCTGAGCTCGTGGATTCGTGTCCCCGTTCAGCACTCCGTCTTGCTCCGGACGAGGCACCCACCCAGCAGCAACGCCTGTGGCAAGCTGGTGGATAGTGGCTTGCTTCGGACTGGGCGCCATTGTTGTGGTTGCGGCCACTAATGCGACGAAAGAGTGGAGCTTGGGCGTCCCTTTCGCCCGCTGCACCATGGCTAAGATCACCAGGACGTCGCTGCTTCTCACCTCCAGCGTTACTTGTTCTAGCTTCGACCGTCGGGGACACGATGATGGCGCCTCTTGCGCTGACCACGTCGCTCCCTGCGCCCGCATCGCCGGATGCTGCCGCGGCGCCAGCAACATCCACAACGGCAAGCTTCGTGGCCTTCAAAGTAGAAGGATGAGCGTCTGCACCAGTCTTCTTCTTGGCAGCCATGATGAAAAGGAAACAACAACAAAGATCAACACAACGCTTGCAATCTTAGGTTTGCACAAATGAAGCCCCCTGCCGGCGCACCAAATATGTCGGTGCACGTGTGCACCTGATCACCTATGGTACCTTTGGCCCCTTTGTGGTTCGGCGGGGAGGTCGTATGGCACAAAGAGCAGAAACTATGAGGCAGCACGATGATGAGACTCAGGCGTTTTACCCAGGTCCGGGCCGCTGGTGGATCTATTGAGGAAGATGAAGTTCGCATGGAGTTCTACCCTGGCAAGGGTTGCCACGGTGACCTATCATGTATGTACAAATACACTTGGTTCTAGTCCCCTGGGGGTCCGATTCTACCAAGTGTCGAATCTCCAAGTGTCAGAATCCATTGCTAGTTTGCCTCAGACCTCCTTTTATAGCTCAAGGGGTGTCCATAGAGGCAAACAGCCACGATCAGATATCTAACAGTGCTATCATACCTAACTCTCGCACTTAAGACAAAAGGCCATAAATGCGGCCTTAGGTGGCGAGCGTGGGTGCATTCCCGGCAAGCTCTTGCCACCTGTTAGCTGGTCGTGGCTTGGTGTCTTGACACGCCTCTAGATGGGTGTAAACTGGTCGTAATCTGTCTTTCTGCACGGTGCCACGTATTTAACGATAGCCACCTAGCGATTTGGGAGCTCGACGCCTCATCCTTAAGTGACTGGTGTAGCGTTGAGGTCGAGTGGTGGCAGGTTGGGCCGTGCTTGCCGGGGAGGCATCTTGTCGGGCCTTATCGAGGATGCGTGTGCCTTCGCCCGTGGCGGGTGCCGGGGGTTCTAGGCATGTCTTGGACTGCTTGTGTAGGTCTTGTCGGCGTTTGGTCTGACTTTTTGCTTGGGTTGGTGGTTTCCCTTGGGGGGTTATTCTCTTAACGTCCGAGCAAAAGTAAGGGGCAATAGGTATCCCATTACTAGTGCACCGACAATGGGTAAGTACTGTTCATTGTTTCCCGAAGAAAGGAGGTATAAGTGTCGTTCCTAATGATAAAAGTGAATTTATCCCACAAAGAATCGTAACTAGTTATAGAATGGTAATTAATTTCAGGAAATTAGACAAAGCTACTAGAAAAGACCATTACCCCTTACCTTTTGTCGGTCAAATGTTATAAAGATTATCTAAGTAGACACACTTTTGCTTTCTTGATGGATATTCTAGGTTCTCTCAAATACTTGTGTTAAAAGAACACCAAGAGAAAACTACTTTCACATGCCCTTTTGGAACTTATGCTTACAGACATATACCTTTTGGTTTATGCAATGCACCTACTAGGTTTCAAAGATGTATAACTGGTATATTTCCTGATTTCTTTTAAAAGATTGTTGAAGTTATCATGGATTATTTTTCCGTATACATGATTTCTTTTGATGATTCCTTGAGCAATCTTTATCGTGTTTTGCAGAGATGCGAAGAAACTAATCTTGTCTTTAACTAGGAGAAGTGCCACTTTATGGTAAAAGAAGGTATAGTACTTCAGCATAAAATTTCCGAATGATGTATTAAGGTAGAGAAGGCCAAATTTTATACAATAGAGGAAAAGCCATGTCCTAAATATATCAAAGGTATAACAAGTTTCCTTGGCCATGCTGGTTTTTATAGGCGCTTTATTAAAGAGTTCTCAGAGATTTCTAGGTTGCTAACTAATATGCTTCAAAAAGATATTCCTTTTGTTTTTTTACGCTGATTGTGTAGAAGCGTTCGAAGTACTTCAGAAATCCTTGATTTCTACACCTATTGTACAACTACGTGATTGGAATTTTCCATTTTAGATTATGTGTGATGCTAGTGATTATGTTATTGGTGTTGTTGTAGGGCAAAAGGTAGACAAGAAATTGAACGTTATTCATTATGCTAGTAAAACTCTAGATAATGCCCAAAGAAATTATGTTACTACTTAGATGGAATTTTTAGCAGTTGTCTTTGCGTGTGATAATTTAGACCTTGTCTTGTTCATTCCAAAGTTACTATTCACATTAATAATGCCGAAAACCCTGCAGCAGATAATTTGTCTAGAATGGAATATGTTCTTCATGACCCACTACCTATTGATGATAATTTTCCTGATGAACAAATTGTTGTTATAAATGCTTCCCTAGTACTCCTTAGTATGCAAATTATGCTAATTACATTGTTGCTAAATATATACCTCCTAGTTTCACATACCACCAAAAGAAAAAGGTTATTTTATGATTTAAGACATTACTTTTGGGATGACTCACATCTTTATAAACAAGGAGTTGATGGTGTTATTAGACGTTGTATACCTTAGCATGAACAGGAAAAAACCCTACGGAAGTGTCATTCTAAGGCCTACGGAGGGCACCACGCTGGTGACAAAACTACGCACACGGTATTAAAATCTGGTTTTTATTGGCCTTCCCTTTTTAAGGACGCTCGTAAGTATGTCCTCTCATGTGATGAATGTCAAAGTTAACATTGGTAAACATCAGAAAGTACCTATGAATTATTCACTTTCTATTGAACTATTTGATGTCTAGGTCTTTGATTATATAAGACCTTTTCCTTCCTCTAATGGGTATACTCATATTTTAGCTGTTGTTGCTTTGTGACTAAGTGGGTGGAGGCTATCCCAACCTGCTCTGCTGATCACAACACTTGTATGAAAATTCTTAAGGATATCATTTTGTCGAGGTTTGGAGTCCCTAGATATTTAATGACTGATAGTGGTTCACATTTTATCTATGGTGCTTTCCACAAACTTCTAACTGAATATGATGTTAACCATAGAATTGCAACCTTATCACTCTCAGTCTAGTGGTGAAGTTGAGTTGAGCAATCGAGAAATAAAATTGATCTTGTAAAAGACTGTTAATAAATCAAGAAAGAATTGGTCTAAGAAATTTGATGATGCTTTATGGGCTTATAGAACTTCTTATAAAAATCCAATGGGAATGCCCCCGTATAAAATGGTTTGATAAAAAACATGTCATCTACCTCTTGAGTTAGAACATAAAGCTTATTGGGCAATTAAAGAACTTAACTATGACTTTAAACTTGCGGGCAAAAAGAGGCTATTTGATATTAGTTGATTAGACGAATGGAGGACACATGCTTATGAAAATAACAAGTTGTTTAAAGAAAAGGTTAAAAGATGGCATGACAAAAGAGTCCAGAAATGAGAATTCAATGTAAGAGATCTAGTTGTTTTTAACAATTCTTGTTTCAGATTTTTTGTAGGGAAGCTTCTCTCCAATTGGGAACACCCTTATATTGTCGAGGAGGTCTATCGCTCAGGTGCTATCTAGATTAACAACTTCGAAGGCAAAAGTCCAAGAGTGGTAAATGGGAAAAGAATTAAACACAATATCTGAGGTATGCCCAACAATATTGAAACTAATATTATTCAAGTAATAACCCCGGAAGAACACATAAGAGTGACATTTGAGAACACCCGAGAAAGCTGAAAAGGAATAGGTATGTGATACCATAAGTAAACCGGCTCAAAAAATTCTGAAAATATATGTTCTTTTGGTTTTGGTATTTTAGAAAAAAAGTAAAAATAAAAATGAGTCACGGAGACCTACCAGGGAGGCACAAGCCAATAGGGCGAGCCCACCACCCCTAGGGGCATCTTGATATCTTGTGGCAACCCCGTGTGCCTTCCGGTCTTCGTTTTCTTCGTGGACACGTATTCTAACGTACAAAAAATCATTATATATATTTCCCTCTGTTTTGACCACCACATCACAAATTTCTCCTCTGTTCTTGTTTCAGGCTAATTTTCCTAGTAGATTTGGAGAATATATGTCATCACAAGATTCGGAGAGAGAAAGGTACATTTCAGATCTCATTGCCAATTCCCAAATCTATGGTGATGTGGATCCTTATGGGTGGTCAATGAAAGAAGAGGTGGAGGACGACTTAAAAAGAATTGAGCCCTCAAGTGATGAAGGAGAATAAGAAGTACCTCCACCTCAACCGAGTGATATGCACGTGGAATTCCAAAGTTCAAGCTTCCCAAACAAGGTTACATATTCCAATACACGTTTTACCCCTTATCGTCGGTCACAAGTAGACACTACTACGATCCAATGATCGTCACCAACAAACTTCGCAAGGATAATATAGACCTTAAGCGATAAGTTGATGAACTTAATGAGGGATCCATATCCTAAAGGGCATCATTACAAAAAGAATTACATCATCACCACCAGCACCCAAGGCGGACAATTGAGTACATGGGTATGGGCACCACCCTTGGCTTGTTCCAAGCTTGGGGGAGATGCTCCGGTATCATATCGCCATCACCATTACTATTATGATCTATCTTAGTTTGATCCTTAGTTATGTCGTGATTTAGAGAAATGGAATTTCAGATTTATTTTGCTTAGATTTTTGCTTTGCGATATATCTATCCTTGTAACCAAGTATGAGAGTTATATAATAAATATTAATTTGAGTTTTCTTGGTTTACTCTCATGCCTCAATCATAGTAATGAAATAAAAGAAGTAGAAAAATCATACGCTAATCCATTGGGTAGTAACGACTTCACATAGAAGAGGTATGTTGGATAAAAGTTGTTGCGAATAAACAAACATAACATTGGTCATTGGTACAATCTATGCAACATTGTGATAGAGGAGATGATATTCACATATAAATACACTATCTTGGACATCTTTTATGATTCTGAGCCCCAATCAAGTATTATATAATGATAAAGTGTTGATGTTCGACATGGAAGACAACGTAATTTTCATGTTTGTTTACATTCACATAGAAGTTATTTTGTCTTGGATCCTCTAACATGTGCGGTGCATGCTTTAGATGCTTTGCTAGCCAAAAATGTGCACTAAGTAGAGATACTACTTGTGCATCCATAACCCTTAACCCAATTTATTTCCATGAGAGTCCACTATACCTGCCTATGGATTGAACAAGATCATTCAAGTAAGTTGTCATTGGTGCACAAAGGAATAAAAATGGGATCTAAATGTGTATGATCTTTTATCGTATGGGAAAATAAGCTTTTCAAGATATTGTGATGGAAAAGAAACAAAAGCAACATAGTGAATGCTAAAGTTTTCTATCACAAGGGGAAATATAAAGTGACGTTCCTTTACATTAAGAGTTTGCACATCCAAAAACTTAAAGCGAATGACCACCTCTGCCTCCCTCTGCGAATGGCCTTTCTTCTAGTTTCATGTATTTATTCTTATGCAAGTGTCAA
The DNA here is from genome assembly GCF_904849725.1 of Hordeum vulgare subsp. vulgare. NCBI lineage: Eukaryota > Viridiplantae > Streptophyta > Magnoliopsida > Poales > Poaceae > Hordeum > Hordeum vulgare. The sequence goes on along the minus strand of NC_058520.1, from coordinate 290,446,532 downwards.
CAAATGTGAGTCCCTATTCCTACCTATTAACTATCTAGTTGGCAAGCATCATGTGTTGGGTAATGATCCATATATATACATCCAGTTGGATGTAGGTGATCATGCATGATTCATTCTTGTTGACATTATCCTTGAGGTAAATGAGTTGGGTGGCAAAGATAAAGTCCCCATCTTCCAATGTGTCTCATGGAAACATTAGCTCATAAAAATATGCAATAAGTGTCAGAAATCATACAGGACTAAATGAGAGTTGAGTATGTGAACTTTCTAGAATAAAAGTTATTACATAGTCTGTTCTCCGGAATTTCAGTTTTTATTGTCTCAGTGACTAAAAATAAACTTTGCAGATTGTCAATAAAGTTTATGTGTGGATAGATTATTACCTTTTTATCAGGACTTATGTGATGAGAAAAATTGTCTTCTAGGTTAATATTCATGATTCTCTCATGTTGTATTTTGTTTATATCGACATCTCTCTCTCTCAAATCATGTGGTCATTATTATCGAGTTTGACTTTCGCTTGAGAACAAGCAAGGTTTAAGCTTGGGGGAGTTGATACGTCCATTTTGCATCATGAATTCTTCTTAATATTTATGTCATTCTTGTCCATTTTTCCCATTATGGTTCAATTCTTATGCCTTCTCTGAATATGCAAGGTACAACACAAAGAGGGAAATTACTGAAAACTGGAATTCTCGATGTGAAAACCATGAAAAAAGCTAAAAATCACTGGAGTACAAATGACTTGAAACTTCATGGATATTTTTTATGGAATGTATAAGAATTATTGGGCCAAAAGTATATCAGAGGGGGGACACATGCTGGCCAGAAGCCAAAAAGGCGTGCACATCCCCCTATGCGCACCCTGATAGCTTGCGGAGCTCCAGCAGGTCTCCTCACCCCCCCCTCTTCTCCTATATGGTGTGTTTTACCCTAGAAAAAAAACCATAAGGATACTTTACAGACAAAGCGTCGCCGCCTCGAGGCAGAACTCCGGTAGAGAGATTCTTCCTGGGAAACTTCCCTCTAGGAGGGGGAGAATGAATCCATCATATTCACCAACGCATTCTCATTCGTGGGAGGATCAATCTTCCACAACGTCTTCATCAACACCATCTCATCTCAAACCCTAGTTCATCTCTTGTATTTAATCTTTGTCTCAAAACCTAGGATTGGTATGTGTGGGTTACTAGCATTGTTGATTACATCTTGTAGTTGATGCTTGTTGGTTTACTTGGTTGAACATATTATGTTCAGATCCTTAATCACCATTATTATACATATGGTCTTGAACATGTTGATGAGGTGTGAGTAGTTACTATTTTTCCCGAGGACATGGGAGAAGTCTTGTTATAAGTAATCATGTGAAGTGGATATTCGTTCGATATTTTTATGATGTATATGTTGTTTCTTCTCTTAGTGGTGTCGTGTGAACGTTGACTACATGAAACTTCACCATGTTATGGGCCTAAGGAAAGGCATTGTTGAGTAAAAAATAGATTATGGGTTGCGAGAGTGACACAAGCTTAAACCCTAGTTTATGTGTTGCTTCATAAGGGACTTATTTGGATCCACATGTTTCTTGTGATGGTTAGATGTATCTTAATTTATCTTTTGTAGTCGCGGATGCTTGCTAGAAGGGGTAATCATAAGTGGGTCGCTTGTTCAAGTAAGAACAACACCATAGCACCGGTCCACCGACATATAAATTATCGAAGTAACAAACGTGAATCAACTGAAACATGATGAACATGACTAGACTTAAATTCCCATGTGTCCTCGAGTGCGCTTGCTTCATATTAGAGTACTTTCAGGCCCGTCCTTTGCTATAAGAAGGATTGGGATATCTTGCTCCATATTTTCTACTATTGTTACTTATCACTAGTTACGTATTATGTTGCCAGAAAACTATCTATCATTGCTACTTACAGCACTTGGACAGAATACCTTGCTGAAACTGCTTACCATTTCCTTCTGTTCCTCGTTGGGTTCGACACTCTTACTTCTCGAAAGGACTACGATTGAACCCCTATACTTGTGGCTCATCAAGTATTCACATGTGCTTTCTATGCACCCAAATCACAAAAGCACACGACGAGGACTAAGGTATTTCCTTGACGGCAAGGAACCGAATTGGGTTAATATTTGCCTCTCATTACAATCTAGCCCAACCGTGAGGGATATTGATAACCCACAAGTATAGGGGTTCGCGGAAGTCTTCACGGGTGGTATTTCACCCTAATTTATTGATTCGACACAAGGGGAGCCAAATAATGTTTATAGGCCTTGACAGTTTAGTTGTCAATTCAACCGCACCTGGGATATCTGTCTGCAGCAAAGATTTAGTATCACACCTAGTAGTAGTAACACTGATAGCAGCAACTCTATGACAGTAGTGACACTGATAGCAGCAATAGTAAGAGGAGTGACAGTGACAACAGCGATATTAACTTAGCAAGATTGGGTATATCTAAATCGTAGGCCATGGTGCAGCGATAGAAAGATATGGATGACATCAACCATGTAACAGTTACACACTAGAGCGACACAGAAGTAGCTCCAATTCATCAATATATTGTAGGCTTGTATTTCGTATATAGGCATACGTGCTTGAAATAAGAACTCGCATGACATCTTTTTTCCTACTCACCCATGGCATCGAGTTCCAATTGGAAACTAAGATATATTAAGGCATACTTTTAATAGAGAACAAGAACAAAGTATTAACAAATGATGAATACATGAACTCCTCAAACTACAGAAATCACCGGAAAGAATCCCAATCATTGTCACCTTGGGGTATGCGGATCAAGGCACATAATAGGTGCATCCAAGTTGCAAGATAGGATCTAAAAACTTCTCATATTGAGAGAGAACATAATAATTTTATGTCTGAAATCATGGAACACGGGCCCTAGTGATAAGGACTAAGCATAGAAAAGTCATAGCAACATCAATCTCAAAACATAATGGATACTAGGGATCAAGCCCTATCAACTTAACTCGATTACATCATCAATCTCATCCAGACCCCATCACCGACCAGTGAGCCTACAAAGGAACTACTCACACCCTGTTGTGGCACACGAAAACCTATCGAACCTAAGGGTTCCTTACGGTTCTGCTGGGGAGGCGGATGCGCGAAGAGCAGACCTAAGGATCGTGGCACCAGTCGTTTTACCCAGTTTCGGGCCACTCGGAGCCGTAAAACCCTAGTCCTTCTTCGTGTTAATGATGTAAAGGTGATTAGCTGCTAAGCGTCAATTCTCTGACTGGCTAACCTCCCCAAGTGCATGTTGGGTAACGTAGCATAAATTCAAAATTTTCCTACGCTTATTCAGATCTTCCTATGGAGAGACCAGGAACGAGAGAGGGGTAATAGCATCTTCATACCTTTGAAGATCGCTAAGCGGAAGCGTTGCTAGAATGCGGTTGATGCAGTCGTACTCGCAGCGTTTCCGATCTAGTGCCGAACTACGGCACCTCCGCGTTCAACACACGTGCAGCCCGGTGACGTCTCCCGCACCTTGATCCAGGAAGGAGGAGGGAGAGGTTGGGGAAGAACTCCAGCAACACGACGGCGTGGTGTCGATGGAGAGACGAGGTCTCCCGGCAGGGCTTCGCCAAGCACCGGCAGAGAGGAGGAGAAAGAAGGGCAGGGCTGCGCCGAGGGAGAGGGAGAAGTCTGATCTCCAATGGACAATAGTGCCCACTATATATAGGGGGAGGGAGGGGCTGCGCCCCCCTTGAGGGTTTCCCTCTCCTGGGGGGGGGGGGGCAGCCCTAGATGGGGGCTGGTGCGGCGGCCAAGGGGGGAGGAGGGGTGTGCCGCACCCCTGGTGGGCCTGGGTTAGGGTTTGCCCCTCCTTTTCTCTCCCCCACGCATTGGGCTGAGTGGGGAGGCGCACCAGCCCACCTAGGGGCTGTTTCCCTTCCCCACTTGGCCCACCTTACCTCCCGGGGACGTTGCCCCCCTTCGGTGGATCCCCGGGGCCACCTTCGGTGGTCCCGGTGGACCCGTTACGTTACCGGTGATGCCCGAAACACTTCCGGTATCCGAAACCATCCTTGCTATATATCAATTATTACCTCCGGACCATTCCGGAGCTCCTCATGACATCCAAGACCTCATTCCGGACTCCGAACAACTTTCGGTAACCTCATATAACAATTCCCTATAACCCTAGCGTCATCGAACCTTAAGTGTGTAGACCCTACGGGTTCGGGAGACAGGCAGACATGACCGAGACGCCTCTCCAGCCAATAACCATCAGCGGGGTCTGGATACCCATGGTGGCTCCCACTTGCTCCACGATGATCTCATCGGATGAACCACGATGTCAAGGATTCAATCAATCTCGTATACGATTCCCTTTGTCTGTCTGTATAGAACTTGCCCGAGATTCGATCGTCGGTATACCTATACCTTGTTCAATCTCGTTACCAGTAAGTCTCTTTACTCGTTCCGTAGCACGTCATCGTGTGACTAACTCCTTAGTCACATTGAGCTCATGATGATGTTCTACCGAGTGGGCCCAGAGATACCTCTCCGTCACACGGAGTGACAAATCCCGATCTCGATTCATACCAACCCAACAGACACTTTTGGAGGTACCCGTAGTGCACCTTTATAGTCACCCAGTTCTGTTGTGACGTTTGATACACCCAAAGCACTCCTACGGTATACGGGAGTTGCACAATCTCACGGTCGATGGAAAAGATACTTGACATTAGAAAAGCTTTAGCATACGAACAATACGATCTAGTGCTATGCTTAGGATTGGGTCTTGTCTATCACATCATTCTCCCAATGATGTGATCCCATTATCAATGAGATCTAATGCCCATGATGAGGAAACCATGATCATCTATTGACTAATGAGCTAGCCAACTAGAGGCTTGCTAGGGACACATTGTGATCTATTTATTCACACATGTATTACTGTTTCCTGTTAATACAATTATAGCATGAACAAGGAAATATGATAATAACCATTTTATTATTGCCTCTAGGGCATATTTCCAACAGTCTCCCACTTGCACTAGAGTCAATAATCTAGCTACATTGTGATGTATCGAACACCCATAGCATTATGGTGTTGATCATGTTTTGCTCGTGGAAGAGGTTTAGTCAACGGGTCTGCAATATTCAGATCCGTGTGTACTTTACAAATATCTATCACTCCACTCTGGACATGGTCCTGGATGGAGTTGTAGCGGCGTTTGTTGTGCTTCGTCTTCAGGTGAAACCTGGGCTCCTTGGCTATGGCAATGGCCCCAGTGTTATCACAGAAGAGTGTCATTGGACCTCACGCGCTTGGAACCACTCCAAGGTCGGTGATGAGCACCTTCATCCAAATTCCTTCATGAGCTGCTTCTGAAGCAGCTATGTACTCCGCTTCACATGTAGATGCCGCCACGACTTCTTGCTTGCTGCTGCACCAGCTCGCTGCCCCACCATTCAACACATATATGTATCCGGTCTGTGACTTAGAGTCATCTGGATCTGTGTCCAAGCTAGTGTCAACGTAACCCTTTACGACGAGCTCTTCGTCACCTCCATAAACGAGAAACATTTCCTTAGTCTTTTTCAGGTACTTAAGGATATTCTTGACCGCTGTCCAGTGTTCCATACCGGGATCACTTGGGTACCTCCCTACCAAGCTTATGGCAAGGTTTATATCAGGTCTGGTACACAGCATGGCATACATTAGAGAGCCCACGGCTGATGCATATGGGACAGAACTCATCTTCTCTCTATCTGCTGTCGTGGTCGGCGACTGAGTCTTACTCAATCTCACACCTTGCAAAACTGGCAAGAACCCTTTCTTTGAGTTTTCCATATTGAACTGTTTCAGTATCTTGTCAAGGTATCTACTTCGCGAAACACCTATGAGGCGTCTTGATCTATCTCTATAGATCTTGATGCCTAATATGTATGCAGCTTCTCCAAGGTCCTTCATTGAAAAACTTTTGTTCAAATAGGCCTTTATGCTCTCCAATATTTCTATATTATTCCCCATCAATAATATGTCATCCACATACAGTATGAGGAAAGCTACAGAGCTCCCACTCACTTTCTTGTACAGACAGGCTTATCCGTAAACCTGTATGAACCCAAACGCTTTAATCACCTCATTAAAGCGAATGTTCCAACTCCGAGATGCTTGCACCATCCCATAGATGGAGCGCTGGAGCTTGCAAACTTTCTTAGCACCCTTAGGGTCGACAAAACCTTCTGGTTGCATCATATACAACTCTTCCTTAAGGTTCGGAACGCTGTTTTGACGTCCATTTGCCAAATTTCATAATCATAAAAGGCGGCAATTGCTAACATGATTCGGACTGATTTCAGCTTCGCTACGGGAGATAAATTCTCGTCGTAGTCAACTCCTTGAATTTGTCGAAAACCCTTTGCGACTAGTCGAGCTTTGTAAACGGTTACATTACCGTTTGCATCAGTCTTCTTCTTGAAGATCCATTTATTTTCTATGGCTTGCCGGTCATCGGGCAAGTCCACCAAAGTCCATACTTTGTTCTCATACATGGATCCTATCTCGGATTTCATAGCCTCAAGCCATTTGTTGGAATCCGGGCCAGCCAACGCTTCTTCATAGTTCGAAGGTTCACCGTTGTCTAACAACATGATTTCCATCACAGGGTTGCCGTACCACTCTGGTGCGGAGCGTGCCCTAGTGGACCTTCGCGGTTCAGCAGTAACTTGATCCGAAGCTTCATGATCATCATCATTAACTTCCTCTTCAATCGGTGTAGGCGCCACAGGAACAACTTCCCGCGATGCGCTACTATCCTGTTCGAGAGGGGGTGTAATTACCTCATCAAGTTCTACCTTCCTCCCGCTTACTTCTTTCGAGAGAAACTCTTTCTCTAGAAAGGATCCGTTCTTGGCAACAAAGGTTTTACCTTCGGATCTAAGATAGAAGGTATACCCAATAGTTTCCTTAGGGTATCCTATGAATACGCATTTCTCCGCTTTGTGTTCGAGGTTTTCTGGTTGAAGTTTCTTCACATAAGCATCGCAGCCCCAAACTTTAAGAAACGACAACTTAGGTTTCTTGCCAAACCATACTTCATACGGTGTCATCTCAACGGATTTAGACGGTGCCCTATTTAAAGTGAATGCTGCAGTTTCTAATGCGTATCCCCAAAATGATAGCGGTAAGTCGGTAAGAGACATCATAGATCGTACCATATCTAATAAAGTGCGATTACGACGTTCAGACACTCCGTTGCGTTGCGGTGTGCCAGGCGGCGTCAGTTGTGAAACGATTCCACACTTCCTTAGGTGTGTGCCAAACTCGTGACTCAAATATTCTCCTCCACGATCAGATCGTAGACACTTAATTTTTCTGTCACGTTGATTCTCGACCTCACTCTGAAATTCCTTGAACTTTTCAAATGTCTCAGATTTGTGCTTCATCAAGTAGGTATACCCATACCTACTCAAATCATCGGTGAGAGTGAGAACATAACGATAGCCACCGCGAGCTTCAACGTTCATTGGACCACACACATCAGTATGTATTATTTCCAATCAGTCGGTTGCTCTCTCCATTATTCCTCAGAATGGAGTCTTAGTCATCTTGCCCATGAGGCACGGTTCGCATGTGTCAAATGACTCAAAGTCAAGAGACTCTAATAGTCCATCAGTATGGAGCTTCTTCATGCGCTTAACGCCGATATGACCAAGGTGGCAGTGCCACGGGTATGTGGGACTGTCATTATCAACTTTACATCTTTTGGTACTCACACTATGAATATGTGTAACATCACGATCGAGATTGATCAAGAATAAACCATTCACCAGCGGAGCATGACCATAAAACATATCACTCATATAAATAGAATAACCATTATTCTCTGACTTAAATGAGTAGCCGTCTCGCATTAAGCAAGACCCTGATATAATGTTCATGCTTAAAGCTGGTACTAAATAACAATTATTAAGGTTTAAGACTAATCCCGATGGTAGATGTAGAGGTAGCGTGCCGACGGCGATCACATCGACCTTTGAACCATTCCCGACGCGCATCGTCACCTCGACCTTGGTCCATCTCCGCTTATTCCGTAGTTCCTGCTTTGAGTTGCAAATGTGAGCAACAGCACCGGTATCAAATACCCAGGAGCTACTACGAGCGCTGGTAAGGTACACATCAATAACATGTATATCACATATACCTTTAACATTGCCGGCCCTCTTGTCCGCTAAGTATTTGGGGCAGTTCCGCTTCTAGTGACCCTTTCGCTTGCAATAGAAGCACTCAGTCTCAGGATTGGGTCCATTCTTTTTCTTCTTCCCGGCATCTGGCTTACCGGGCGCGACAACAACTTTGCCGTCTTTTTTGAAGTTCTTCTTACCCTTGCCCTTCTTGAAACTAGTGGTCTTGTTGACCATCAACACTTGATGCTCTTTCTTGATTTCTACTTCTGCAGACTTGAGCATCGAGTACAACTCGGGAATGGTCTTCTCCATCCCTTGCATGTTGTAGTTAAGCGCAAAGCCTTTGTAGCTTGGTGGGAGACTACATATCTCTCGACAGAACTGGCTCCAAGTGAAGTTGGACGACCGTGTAACCCAGACATTTCGAGTATGTGCTGAGTGACAGAACTGTTCTCCTCCATCTTACAGCCACAGAACTTGTCGGAGACTTCATATCTCTCGACACGGGCACGAGCTTGAAAAACTAGCTTCAGCTCTTGGAACATCTCATATGCTCCGTGTTGCTCAAAACGCCTTTGGAGCCCCGTTTCTAAACTGTATAACATGCCACACCTAACCAGAGAGTAGCCATCACTCCGCGTTTTCCAGACGTTCAGAATGTCCTGGGCTGCTGCGGGAGCGGGAGGGTCACCTAGCGGCGCATCGAGGACATAAGCCTTTTAACTGCTTCAAGGATGAGGTTCAAGTTGCGAACCCAGTCCGCATAGTTGCTACCATCATCTTTCAGCTTGTTTTTCTCTAGGAATGCGTTGAAATTGAGGTTGATGTTGGCCATCTACAATATTTATAAAGACAAACCTTTTAGACTAAGTTCATGACAATTAAGTTCATTTAATCAAATTAATTATGAACTCCCACTTAAATCGACATCCCTCTAGTCATCTAAGTGATACATGATCCATGTTGACTAACCCGTGTCCGATCATCACGTGAGACGGACTAGTCACCATGGTGAGCAACTTCATGCTGATCGTATTCAACCATACGACTCATGTTCGACCTTTCGGTCTCTTGTATTCGAGGTCATGTCTGTACATGCTAAGCTCGTCGAGTCAACCTAGGTGTTTCGCGTGTGTAGATCTGGCTTACACCCGTTGTATGAGAACGTTAGAATCTATCACACCCGATCATCGCGTGGTGCTTCGAGACAACGAACCTTCGCAACAGTGCACACTTAGGGGAATACGTTCTCGAAATTTTAAGAGGGATCATCTTATTATGCTACCGTCGTTCTAAGCAATAAGATGTAAAACATGATAAACATCACAATGCAATCATATAGTGACATGATATGGCCATTATCATCTTCGCCCTTCCGATCTCCATCTTCAGGCATCGCATGATCATCATTGTCACTGGCGTGACACCATGATCTCCATCATCATGATCTCCATCATCGTGTCTCCGTGAAGTCGTCACGCCAACTACTACTATCACTACTACTATAGCTAACCGTTAGCAATGAAGTAAAAGTAGTAAGCACATGTCGTTGCATCTCATACAATAAATTAAGACAACTCCTATGGCTCATGCCGGTTGTCATACTCATCGACATGCAAGTCATGAAACCTATTACAATAACTCGATCATCTCATACATCATACATGCAACATCACAACTTTGGCCATATCACATCACATGTCAAACCCTGCAAAAACAAGTTAGACGTCCTCTAATTGTTGTTGCAAGTTTTACGTGGCTAATTTGGGTTTCTAGCAAGAACGCCTTATTACCTACGTGATAGCCACAACGATGATATGCTAAAGCTATTTACCCTTCATAAGGACCCTTTTCATCAAATCCAATCCGACTAGAGTAGGAGAGACAGACACCCGCTAGCCACCTTTATGCACGGTGTGCATGTCTGTCGGTGGAACCAGTCTCACGTAAGCGTACGTTTAAAGTCGGTCCGGGCCGCTTCATCCCACAATACCGCCGGAAAAGAATAAGACTAGTAGCGGCAAGAAAATTGACAAATCATCGCCCACAACTTTTGTGTTCTACTCGTGCATAGAATGTACGCATAGCAAACCTGGCTCAGATGCCACTGTTGGGTAACGTAGCATAAATTCAAAATTTTCCTACGCATATTCAGATATTCCTATGGAGAGACCAGCAACGAGATAGGGGTAAGAGCATCTTCATACCTTTGAAGAATGCTAAGCGGAAGCGTTGCTAGAACGCGGTTGATGGGGTCGTACTCGCAGCAATTCTGATCTAGTGCCGAACTACGTCACCTCCGCGTTCAACACACGTGCAGCCCGGTGACGTCTCCCGCACCTTGATCTAGCCAGGAGGAGGGAGAGGTTGGGCAAGAACTCCAGCAGCACCGGCAGCGAGGAGGAGAAAGAAGGGCAGGGTTGCGCCGAGGGATAGGGAGAAGTCTGATCTCGAGTGGCCAAAAGTGCCCACTATATATAGGGGGAGGGAGGGGCTGCGCCCCCTTGAGGGTTTCCCTCTCCTGGGGGGGGCAGCCCTAGATGGGGGCTGGTGTGGCGGCCAAGGGGGGAAGGAGGGTTGTTGCGCACCCCTGGTGGGCCTTAGGCCCACCTGGCTTAGGGTTTGCCCCCCTTTTCTCTCCCCCACGCATTGGGCTGAGTGGGGAGGCGCACCAGCCCACCTAGGGGGTGGTTTCTTTCCCCACTTGGCCCACCTTACCTCCTGGGGTCGTCGCCCCCCTTCGGTGGACCCCCGGGGCCACCTCCGGTGGTCCCGGTGGTCCCGATACGTTACCGGTGATGCCCAAAACACTTCCGGTATCCGAAACCATCCGTCCTATATATCAATCTTTACCTCCGGACCATTCCGGATCTCCTTGTGATGTCCGGGATCTCATCCGGGACTCCGAACAACTTTCGGTAACCTCGTATAACAATTCCCTAGAACTCTAGAGTCATCGAACCTTAAGTGTGTAGACCCTACGGGTTCGGGAGACAGGCAGACATGACCGAGATGCCTCTCCGGCCAATAACCATCAGCGGGGTCTGGATACCCATGGTGGCTCCCACTTGCTCCACGATGATATCATCGGATGAACCATGATTTCAAGGATTCAATCAATCCCGTATACGATTCCCTTTGTGTGTCGGTATAGAACTTGCCCGAGATTCGATCGTCGGTATACCTATACCTTGTTCAATCTCGTTACCGGTAAGTCTCTTTACTCGTTCTGTAGCACGTCATCGTGTGACTAACTCCTTAGTCACATTGAGCTCATGATGATGTTCTACTGAGTGGGCCCAGAGATACCTCTCCGTCACACGGAGTGACAAATCCCGATCTCGATTCGTACCAACCCAACAGACACTTTCGGAGGTACCCGTAGTGCACCTTTATAGTCACCCAGTTACGTTGTGACGTTTGATACACCCATAGCACTCCTACAGTATCCGGGAGTTGCATAATCTCACGGTCGAAGGAAAAGATACTTGACATTATAAAAGCTTTAGCATATGAACAATACGATCTAGTGCTATGCTTAGGATTGGGTCTTGTCCATCACGTCATTCTCCCAATGAAGTGATCCCGTTATCAATGACATCTAATGCCCATGATCAGGAAACCATGATCAGCTATTGACTAACGAGCTAGCCAACTAGAGGCTTGCTAGGGACACATTGTGATCTATTTATTCACACATGTATTACTATTTCCTGTTAATACAATTATAGCATGAACAATAGACGATTATCATGAACGAGGAAATATGATCATAACCATTTTATTATTGCCCCATATTTCCAACAGTGCATGTCTAGGGCCTCCTTTTATAGGCTAAAGGGGTCTCCCGCAGGGGCAACATATGGTTTTCACGAGGTGCACAGTAAAACAGTGCACCCACAAGGTTCCTAGTATGCTACAGTGGTTCTGGCATCTTGGAAGACGCATTTATGGATTTTTAAAGTGCCCTAGAGATGGTACAATCATGCGTCCCATCGGCATTGTTCCCACAGGTTTCGCTCGACACGCGTCAATTGGAACGACACGTATCAAGTGGCTAGGGGGCATCTGGCCGATGAGCTGGCACAACGGTGCTTCGGGGCCCTGCCGGGGGTGAGTCATGCTAGAGCATTGACAGGTCTCCCGGCAAGGAGCTTGCCAAGGTCTTGCTGCCTTCCTCCCGGCAAAGGGGCTTGCCGGGGACTTTCTTCTGGTCTTCGATCTTGAGGCTTCGGGGGCCTTCGAAGTAGTCTTGGCGTGACACTTTGAAAAGTGTCTTTGTCTTTGGAGTCGTCTTGCAGGGGATCTGCTACCCCATGTTGTGGATTTTGATGGTTGTTTGCTCTCTTCCCCCCGGCAGAAGGAGCTTGTCGGGGTTGGCGCCTTGCTGTCAGCCTAAAGGGGTTCTTGTGAGCTTCGCCCTTGCTTTTCATTGACCCTGGCAAGGCCCGTCGAGGGCTACTACTGCCCGTGCACAAGTCATGGGCGCTAAAGAACCATTCTTTAGCGCACCGATTGGAGCCCCCAGTCCTGGGACTTACACGCATGCGAGGCATTGTTGGGCTAGGCCCAAACAGTCCACGGGCACGCGCGGCCGAAACTCGAGGCTTTGTTTGTCTTCAGCTTCACATGCCAAGTTTTCCGTTGCGCGTTATTGAATGCGCGTCGTGAGAGTCGTGCACAGGATGGCCAAGTGACCTGCGCGGGGGACGGCCCTACCACGATTGGTCGTTTCCGCCACGCGTGCTACATGCACAGCTGTGGCCAGGCACGTGGCACCCTGGACTTAAAGCCCTGACAAAAGTCGCACCCATGATTGGAGGAGTGGGGTGGCCGCATGCTCGTCTGTGATCATGGGTGAGCGGATTGGTCGAAGTGGGCGGTTCATACGTCTCCATCGTATATACTTTTCTAAACTCTTTTGCCCTTGTTTTGGACTCCAATTTGCATGATTTGAATGGTACTAACCCGGACTGACGCTGTTTTCACCAGAATTGCCTTGGTGTTGTTTTTGCGCAGAAATAAAAGTTCTCGAAATGACATGGCAATTTACGAGGATTTTTTGTGGAATATATAAAAAAATACTGGTGCAAGAATTACGTGGAGACACGGAGCCAGGAGCCCACAAGCCCAGGAGGCACCCCCTAGGTCGCGCCTGTGAGGCCCTCGTGGCTCCGCAGCCCCAACTCCAGCTCTATATATTCTCTCTCGCCCAGAAAAAATTAAGAGAGAAGAGTTCATAGCGTTTCACGACACGGAGCCGCCGCCACCACCTGTTCTTCCTCGGGAGGGCAGATCTGGAGTCCGTTCTGGGCTCCGGAGAGGGGAAATCGACACCGTCGTCATCACCAACCATCCTTCATCGCCAATTCCATAATGCTCTTCATCGTTCATGAGTAATCTCATCGTAGGCTTGCTGGATGGTGATGGGTTGGATGAGATCTATGATGTAATCGAGTTAGTTTTGATGGGGTTTGATCCCTAGTATCCACTATGTTCTAAGATTGATGTTGCTACTACTTTGCTATGCTTAATGCTTGTCACTAGGGCCCGAGTGCCATGATTTCATATCTGAACCTATTATGTTTTCATCAATATATGTGTGTTCTTGATCCTATCTTGCAAGTTGTAGTCACCTACTATATGTTATGACCCGGCAACCGCGGAGTGACAATAGCCGGAACCACTCCCGCAGATGACCATAGTATGAGGAGTTCATGTATTCACTATGTGCTAATGCTTTGTTCAGGTTCTCTATTAAAAGGAGACCTTAATATCCCTTAGTTTCCATTAGGACCCCGCTGCCACGGGAGGGATGGACAATAGATGTCATGCAAGTTCTTTTCCATAAGCATGTATGACTAAATACGGAATAGATGCCTACATTACATTGACGAACTAGAGCTAGTTACATATCACCCTATGTTATAACTGTTACATGATGAATGTCATCCGACATAATTATCCGTCACCAATCCAATGCCTACGAGCTTTTCCTACTGGTCCTTGCTAAGTTACTTTACCGTTGATGTTGTTACTACTGCTACTGTTACCGCTCCTACCATTACTATCATACTACTTTGCTACTGAAACTTCGCTGCAGATACTAAGTCTTTCATGTGTGGTTGAATTGACAACTCAACTGCTAATACTCGAGAATATTCTTTGCCACCCCTTGTGTCCAACCAACAAATTTGGGTTGAATACTCTACCCTCGAAAACTGTTGCGATCCCCTATACTTGTGGGTTATCAAGACCTTTTTCTGGCGCCGTTGCCGGGGAAGCATAGCTCGATTTTCTGAGGCACTTGGGATTTACGTCTGTTGATCACTATGACGAATCCGAGAGATCCAAAAACTAAAGTCTTGCCCTCAACTACGAGGACAGGTAAGGAACTGCCATCTAGCTCTGCACTTGATTCACCTTCAGTTATGTGTAAATTTGCGACACCACCACCTATTGGTAATTCTGGTATGTCGCCTACGCTTGATGATGCTACTTCTTCTATCCATGATGCTTATGATGATGCTTTCTTGATAATGATATGCCACTGGGTGCATTTCTTGATGCACAAATTGCTAGAGTTACTGCTGAATGTGATGATACTTCTGAAACTGATGAAATTATTGAAGTGGAACCTGCTGTTTCACCTTTTAGAAGTAGCTCTCCTAGATATGAATTGCCTAACATACCTGAGGGTTATGTTATGGAGGGAGAGGTAGCTGAAGACATTCTTGCTTTTAAGGATAGCTATGATCTTGAGTCTGAAACGTTGATCTTGAGGGAGAGGTAGCTGAAGAATTCTCTGTCGATCCTGAGTTGATCACTTTGGTTGAATCTGATCCGTTTCATGGTTATGAGTCTGAAACGGTTGTAGCACATCTTACTAAACTAAATGATATAGCCACCCTATTCACGAATGAGGAGAAAATTTGCCATTAATATATCCTTAAGTTGTTTCCTTTCTCACTAAAGCGTGATGCTAAGACTTGGTTTACTTCTCTTGATCCTGGTTGTGTGCGTAGTCACCAGGATATGATTTACTACTTCTCTGAGAAATATTTTCCTGCCCATAAGAAACAAGCTGCCTTGCAGGATATATATAACTTTGTGCCAGTTGAAGAAGAGAGTCTCCCACAAGCTTGGGGGAGGCTTGTCCAGTTACTTAATGCTTTGCCTGATCACCCTCTTGAGAAGAATGAAATACTTGATATATTTTATAATGGACTAACCGATACTTCTAGGGACCACCTAGATAGTTGTGATGGTTGTGTTTTCAGGGAACAAACTATGGAACAAGCTGAAATTCTATTGAATAATATCTTGAGCAATGAGAATGCTTGGACTATTCCCGAACCACCTCCGAAGCCAACTCCGAAGAAAAGAGGTATTATATTCCTCAGACATGAAGGTATGCAAGAAGCCAAGAAATCTATGCAAGAGAAAGGTATTAAATCTGAAGATGTTAAGAATCTACCACCTATTGAAGAAATACATGGTCTTGATAACCCGACACAAGTAGTACAGGTGTATTCTCTTCGTAGATTCAATGAGAGTGATATTCCTTATGATAAACCTACTAGCTTATGGTTAGATGAATTTGATAACTTTGTTGCCAAACAACAAAGTGTCAATGATAATGTTAGCAGACAATTGAGACAAAATGCTCATATGATTAATCATATAAGTGCTTGTGTGGATAGAAATGTCAATGATCTTAAGCTTTTGAGTAAACATGCCTCTATGGTCACTACCCAAGTAGAACAAGTTCATAAGGCTCAAAATGACTTGCTCAATGAGTTGAATGACAATTCTGTTAGAGTTGTCACTAGAGGTGGTAGAATGATTCAGGAACCTTTGTATCCTAAGAGAATTGAACAAGATTCTCAAGGAGTTAACACTGATGCACCTAGTCATCCTGGTATTAGGAAGAAAAAGAAAGATGATAGGAACTTGCATGCTAGCAAACCTGTTGTTGTTACACCCGAGAATCCAAATGATGTCTCTGTTTCTGATGCCAAAACACAATCTGGTGATGAACATGAGCCTAGTGATAATATTGATAGTGGTGTTCATGTTGATGCTCAACCTAGTAATGATAAGGACGTGGAGATTGAACCTGCGGTTGATCTTGATAACCCACAACCTAAGAACATGAGATATGATAAGAACGACTTTATTGATAGGAAGCATGGTAAAGAAAGAGAACCATGGGTTCAGAGACTCATGCCCTTTACTCCCAAACCATCCAAGAAAAAGGATGATGAGGATTTTGAGCGCTTTGTTGAAATGATTAGACCTATCTTTTTGCAAATGCGTTTGACTGATATGCTCAAAACGTCTCCTTATGCTAAGTACATGAAAGATATTGTGACTAATAAAAGGAATATACCTGAGGTTGAGATTTCCACCATGCTTTCTAATTACACCTTCAAAGGTGGGACTCCTAAGAATCTAGGTGATCCCGTGTGACAACCCGAGACCGACGTTCCAGAAGATTCCCCTTTATTCCCTTTTCGTCATGTTATTATTTTATTTGTCGCATCATCATCGCATCATGCGCATCATCTGAGTTGCATCGGCATCCTGTTGCCGCCAGTTTTCAAACTTGCATCCGTTGTTAGTTGCTGGTTCTCATCGTTGTCCGTTCTGAGCCCAACCACACACGCACGCGCCCGCGGCATCATCAAATCCTTGTTTTTAAATTATGTATAAAACTATCTATGATTGGGTTGAAACTTGGTGTGTGGTCTTATTTTAACATAGGTAGTCCGCCTGCCAATTTTCATCGCCATCAGAGTCTGTCTGGTACCCGAACGGTCGACCGTAGCGGCACCATCTTCGGTTATTCATCGAACGTTTTTTGGTGTTTAAAAAACACGTTACCGGGTTGCCGTTTTCACTCTTATCCCTGCCTAGCCCCTGTGCACAGTACACCGACCTTACGCGCAGCCTAGTCCGAAAACCTCCCGGTACCCGAAATACACGGTCGTGACCGTTGGATACGGATGAACCCCGTTTCACCACAAACCGTCATCGGTTTGTCCATTAGACCTCCCTAACCTATTGTTTTCGGCCATCCGATCTAAATAGAAGGGACGTAATTAGACCTTCTATAGATCCTAGTCTATAAATAGAGGCCCAACCCTAAATTCTAAGGGAATTGTCCCATCCTATCGCCGCCTCTGCCCTGTACATTTCCTCCTCGTGTTCAGCATGGAGCCAACCAGCTTCCTCTTCTCCCAGATCCACCTGCAGCAGCCAGCAACCAGGCCATCCCAACCTCCAAGTAGCGCTGGCCGGCGACCAAGCCACCGAAGCAGCTGCGCCAGCGTCCACCCTGCTCGACCCCATGCCCAGCACCTCCTCTTCTCTTTCCTTGTGCTCTCCTTCCCCTCTAATTTTTTTGCCTTTCTTGTTCAGTTTCCTCTCTGCCAGAGAAAATCAGAGTCGCAGCCAAGGCATAGAGTGTGAGCACTCTCCTGAGCCGCATTCCCCTCCAGACCTCGTCGCCAAAGCAACAACGACAAGCCACCGGATCCCGCCATGCGTGCCTCCTCCCCGACCTCAGGCGCCTAATCCCGTCGGCCTTCCTCGCGGCATCGAGCAGCAGCAGTTTGGGCAGAGGAGGACGACCCCTCTGCCTCGGTCGCTAGCCTCACCCTGGACTACCTCGCCGGCGATGAGCACGTCGAGCCGCCGGACCTCCTCCTTCCCTCTCCTTCCACATCTAATCCTTCCCCTCTCTTCTTGTTTTCCCCTGTCAAGAACAGCTCCACCCCGCCATGGAACAAGAGCTCGCAGCTCATTCCTCGGTCGTCCCCAACTTCAAATCGAGCTCCTGGTGGTGGGAATGGAGTCCCAACCGCCGGGTCTGGCACCGCCGTTCCCCTAGGATCCGCACGGGAGAGCCGCTCGAGCACCACGTCGCCGCGAGCGGAGCCAGGGTCGGCCCGTTGTTCATGATGTTCAGTTTTCCCCCTTTAGCGATCCCGTTTTGTTCAGGTTCCAGGTTCAGCATGGCCTTTGTTCATGTAGCATAGGAATCTCTTTTTCCACAAGAGATCCACCTAGCCCAGCTGGTCAACCAAGCGACCTAGCAAGCTGAGATCCAGGGATCAAATCCTGTCGGCCCCCCTTTTGTATATTTCATTTTTTCCCTATTGCAGTAGCAATAGAGTTAGTTTAGCTAGGTTAATTTCCCATCTGTGGTCAGCTGCGCTGCAGTAGCATAGTGGTGTGGTGTTGTGCATAGGGTATCCTAGGTTCAGGGTTCGATTCCCCTGCCCCCATTTTATTTTCTTTTAGGTGTGTGTGTGAGCGCAGTGCTTGTGTGTGTGGTGCAGCAGTAGGGGTCTGTGTGTGTGGTGGGGGCATGGCCCACTTGCATACACCCACTAGTGGCCTGGTGAGTATGACCAGTGGGAACCCCCGATGATTATATGAATTTTGTTTTGTTTAGTTTTGTGATGTATTTCCAAATCTGGAATATTCCAGAAGAGGACTATGCCAAATCTGGCATATCAAGAACAGCCCCTGTTCTTGTTATTAGCGTAGTTTGATCCTGTGTAGTTTTTCCTTTGTTGTTTCTGGTGTTTTTCTGCACGCATATATAGAAGTGTAATATGTGGATTTGGGGTGGAAGAACCCAATGAATCCAATAGTGGCACTGGATTCCAGTTGTGAGCAGTTATGCAGAAGTGTCACTTTGTGATGAGGTGGCACTTGTTTACCGATGTAGGATGGCTTAAGTGCATCATTAGGGGTTGGGCATCCATGCATCATATTGGGTAGTGCATCCTGTTGTGCATGTGCTGTGGTAAATATCGTGTGTTGATTCCGTTTCCGTCTGCTTCATCTCGTTAGAGTTCCGCAAGCATTTCGGATTGTGAGGACCCGTTGGACTACGTCGGTTCGTCTACTTCACGGAGTCATTCTTCTTCCAAGCGGGATCTCAGGCAAGATGACCATTTCCCCAGATACCATTACTATCATTGGCATGCTAGTATTATCATTTCTGTCGCTATGGCTCGCGGCCTACCACCTGTTAAATTCAGCCTCTCAATAATGCTTGGCTATGTTACTGCTTTCTTAACCATGTGTTAGCATTGCTAGTTGTAGGTGCAGTTGCTTCCAGGTGATAACATGGGTTCCTTGTTATATCACCATATTAATGCTATTTAATTTAATGCAGCTATATACTTGGTAAAAGGTGGAAGGCTCGGCCTTTCTAGCCTGGTGTTTTGTTCCACCTTTGCCCCCTTAGTTTCGTCTACCGGTGTTATGTTCCATAATTGAGCGCTCCTAGCACGATCATGGTTGTTATGGGGACCCCTTGATAATTCGTTTAAGATTAAAGCTGGTCTCGCAAGGCCCAACTTTGGTACTACATTTGCCTAATAACCTAATAAAATTGCATAGGGACTTTCCGGACCCCGAGGATAATTAATCAACCCCCGGGCCAGTGCTCCGCATGAGTGTTGGTCCCACCTGAGCGATGTCCGGTGCCCCTTAGTCACCCAGGGTTTAGCGATCCCGACGTCTAGCTCATCCGTCGTGTCCTGAGAATGAGATACAGGGCTCCTATCGGGATCGTCGACACGTCGGGCGGCCTTGCTGGATTAGTTTTACCTTTGACGAGATATCGTGTGCATCGGGATTCCGGTGTTGCTTTGGGTAATCTCAGAGTTGAGGTTTTCCACTAAGGAGTCCGACGAGATTGCGAGCTTCGTGATCGAGGATTTCTATGCGGCTTGTGGTAATTTGTGATGGACTAGTTGGAGCACCCCTGCAGTATTAAATCTTTTCGGTAAGTCGTGCCCATGGTTATGTGGCAACGTGGAAACTTTGTTTAACACTGGTTCTAGAAAACTTGAAGTTAACTTAATTAGAATATGCCAACTGTGTGCGTAACCGTGACTGTCTCTTTCATGATTTCCTTCTCCGATTGAGGACACGGTGGGGTTATGTCCGACGTAGGTAGGTGTTCAGGATCATTGATTTGATCATCAGTAGTTCATGTCTGCTATGCGTAGATCATCCCCTTTTTATTCTTGTACTCGTAAGTTAGCCACCATATAATGCTTAGCCGCTTGCTGCAGCCTCACCACTTAACCATACCTCACCCATTAAGCTTAGCTAGTCTTGATACCTTTGGAAATGAGATTGCCGAGTCCCCTGTGGATCACAGGTTACTTGATGCGAGCGCGTTGATTGTTCATTTGGAGTTGCTTCTTCTTCTTCTTCTTCTTCATCGATCTAGGATGGGTTCCAGGCGGGCAGCCTGGGATAGCAAGGATGGACGTCGTTCTTCTTTTCTCGTTTGTTTTCGTCCGTAGTCAGACCCTGCTCTTCTTCATGATGATTATGTATTGTATTGAATGACTCTGATGTAGCTTGTGGCGAGTGTAAGCCAATTCTATATATCTCTTCTTTTCAGTACATGTTCTTGTAATGATATCCATTCTTGCGAAACGACGAGATGCGCTTCTATCCCTGACGAGGCCCCCGTGCAAAATTAAGGATAGGGTCGCATCTTGGGTGTGACAAGTTGGTATCAGAGCAGTACCGACCTAGGAGCCCCCATTGATTGATCAAACTTGGCCGAGTCGAGTCTAGTGAAAAACTACTTGAGTCTAGTTATATATCGGAGAGTAGGATTCTTTTTTCTCCTCTTCTATGCTCTGGTGAGGAATCTTGACGTAATAATTTATTCTACTCCTCTTCTCGCTCAAATTTTTTTTAGGATCAACCGTATATTTTTGGAATCTATATGATGCCGATGTGACGGAGTTCTGTCTTGGTGCCTCCTGTCTGACTTGATTTCTTCCGGAGAGTTGAGCTCCAGGGGATTCTCTAGCACATCGTTATCGTACAGATTTGTTAGTATCTCAGAACGAAGGATGTTCGTAATTGCGTCAATACTAGTAGTGGCAAGATAACCCCGATGTCCCCAGTACTGGTGCAGATTGTTCGGGAGTACTGCCATACTTTGTATCGTTGTGATCACGAGGGTCTGTAGTAGATGAAGGTCCGAGATTCTGGTTATGTGTTGACGGATGTGATACATTGGATGGGTTAGTATAGGAGTTGTGTGATATATTACTCCTTGTATCCGTGTACCAGATTGCATGACCAGAAATTTCAGGAGTTCTTAGGTGGGAATTCAAGTAGTTACTTATAGGACAATCTTCCAACAAATGCATGATGTTAGGTTGAGGTTCGACATCTAGTGGATTCGTTTGTTCACGGTCGTCTTCCAGCGGTTCTCGTTGTGTCTTAAAGAGTCCTTGTAGCTTGCTACGACTCGGGGACGCTTCGTATGTCATGTGCACTGCCTTGCACAGGACGGCTACTGTAAGGATCGAGCCCGTGCGATCTTGTGCACGAAAATATCGGATGGAAATCTCTCTCATGAGTTTGTTCTGGCTAATTTGCAAGCCTCACCCTTTTTTGTCAAAATATGGTAATTCAGGTTGCTTCGATGTCAAGTGGTGATTTCAGATCTTTCCTAAGTGGTGTTCTCATGTTTCTATGAGAGTATTAATTCTGTTGCTCAAATCAACTTGTCTTTTCAATTTCTTGTCAACCGGAGTTGTCATATCAATTCTTTTCCAACCGGTGTGCTTCTCGTCAAGTGATTTCAATCCTCTCCAATTTTTTTGCAAGGCCAGTCTTCATTTCTTTCCGGAGTTTGTCTCATCTGTCCCATGTTGTCTTTGTTTTCCCCGCCCTCCCGCCCTTTTTCTTCAGTGATTGGATTTCATCCAAGTGCATTTCATTTCATTGTTGCTTCCGCTATCTTTTCTTTTCTCTCTTATCCGGTGGTTCATTCTGTAGATTTTCATGAGCTTCGTGTTCATCCTTATTCAATCTTGTTATCTTCTCGGTGAATTCAATTTAGTTGTTCATGTTCATTATATCCTAGTCATCCTTGTAATTCTTTCCCATGTTGAAAATTCTTATCAAGTCTTCTTTTGGGTCAATTCTCTCTATTATGTCCGGAGTGTTGAAGATATTTCAGAAGTCTTGATTTTCGATCCTTCAGTTATTTCGAGGACCTCACCTCATCTACTTTTCTTTGTTCCGGGGCAATATCTTTCTTTCTGAGCAATCTTTTAAATGGTGGTTTCTTTTCAGTGGTCCCATAACCCATAGGTTCTTCCGAGGATCTCATCTGGCACTTGTAATCTTTCCAGAGTTCTTTTAGTCTTTTTCGGTGTGACGTAAGTATGGATTCATCAGTCATATTCCTTCTTCAAGATCAATTTGAATTAATTCTCTTATTTGGCTCAACCTTGCATTTTTCTTTATTCTGGAGTGTCTCAGTTATTCTTGGTGGCGTTCTCCTCATCATTTTCAGCTTGGAAGACCGTGGAATGTTCCTCGTAAATCTTGGTTCATTATCTTGGAGATTCATCATTTCAGCCTTGTGGCATCATCTCCAATTGTTCCAATCGTGAGTAATCCCTTTCTTGCTATCCGGTGCATTTCTGTGTTGTTTTCATTCTCGATCCTCCGAAGGCCATCATTTCAGAAGATTCTTCATTCTCAGCTTTCAGCTTTCATCCTCAATTCTTCTCAATTGTGTCTCTTCATTCGTCTCTCAATTATTCTGGAGTTTTGTTCAAGTTTTTCTCTCAGGTGGCTCATGATCTCTTCATTCATTCATGTTCGTCTCATTCGTTTCAATTCTTATAGGTGTCTCCTTCAAGATTTCGTCTAGTTTGTGCTCTTATATCTCCTCAATCATTCCTAGAATAATAAGTTGTATGCTAAATCCGTTTCTTGTCATCAATTTAATTTGATGAAGGATGAGCATAACATAATTCTTATTCTTGTTCTTTCTTCTTCCAAGTGATTTCAATTCTTCTTCCGGAGCGGCTCATGATATCAATTCATTGTCAAGTGTTCTTCAAGATTCTTGTTGGAGAACCTCAAGTATCCTTTCTCTTGAATTTCAAAGTGCAATTATTCCTCCTTTATCGTTTGATGTGGTATTA
This sequence comes from Hordeum vulgare subsp. vulgare, assembly GCF_904849725.1. Classification (NCBI taxonomy): domain Eukaryota; kingdom Viridiplantae; phylum Streptophyta; class Magnoliopsida; order Poales; family Poaceae; genus Hordeum; species Hordeum vulgare. The sequence continues at coordinate 290,423,348 of NC_058520.1, read as the reverse complement.
TAGCGTTCTGTTAGTGTAGGAGTCTTGAAGATAAGTTGTTTCAAGTAAATATGTAAACCTACCGATTCTATAATCATGAGATTTTTTTCCAAACCCATGGTTTCTTCATTGACCTATCTTGGTTGAGACTTCACCTAAAGCTTTATCTAAGGATTGTCGCTATTATGGTGTTGCCATTAATCCTAGTTTTGAATGTATCCTCTTGATATAAGAAGTTTTGCTTATCTTGTTTCCCGAAACAATCCTTGTTTCTGTTAGTGGCTGGTTGTCACTTCATTAGTTTGAAAAGGTTTCCATAAGCCCACTACTATCTTGTTCTTTTCGTTGTTGTTTTTCCAACAACTACATCAATTCTTCTTGTCCGGACGCATTGTGATGTTGCTCTTTTGGGCCTATCATGTTATTCTATCAAGATCATGGTGTTCTGTTGTTCTATTTAGTTTTTTGTTATGAATCTTGTCTAATTGTCCCATCTTATCGAATGTTTTGTCCCATTTTCCCACCGAAGTGCTGCCAAAATTTTCCGTGAATTCTCGCTTGTTTCTCATATCATTCCTCATCGCTTTGCTACCTTCAAGGATCGTTGGTTTCACTCGTTTGTCGAAGAAACGATTAAGTTTTACCTCTTTCTTTCTCATCCTCTCCCCCTTTCTTTCTTGGATCTCGGGTCGAGATCCTCTTGTAGTGTAGGAGAGTTGTGAGAAACCGAGACCGACGTTCCAGAAGATTCCCCATTATTCCCTTTTTGTCGTATGATTATTTTATTTGTCGCATCATCATTGCATCATGCGCATCATCTGCATTGCATCGGCATCCCGTTGCCGCCAGTTTTCAAACTTGCATCCGTTGTTAGTTGCCGGTTCTCGTCGTTGTCCGTTCTGAGCCCGACCACACACGCACGCGGCATCGTCAAATCCTTGTTTTTAAATTGTGTATAAAACTTTCTCTGATTGGGTTGAAACTTGGTGTGCGGTCTTATTTTAATATAGGTAGGCCGCCTGCCAATTTTTGTCGCAATCAGAGTCCATTTGATACCCGAACGGTCGACCGTAGCGGCACCGTCTTCGGTTATTCGTCGGACGTTTTTCGGTGTTTAAAAAACGCGTTGCCGGGTCGCCATTTTCACTCTCATCCCCGCCTAGCCCCTCTGCATTGTGCACCGACCTTACGCGCAGCCTAGTCCGAAAACCTCCCGGTACCCGAAACACATGGTCATGACCGTTGGATACGGATCAACCCCGTTTCACGACAAACCGTCATCGGTTTGTCTATTAGACCTCCCTAACTTGTTGTTTTTGGCCATCCGATCTAAATCGAAGGGCCGTAATTATACCTTCTATAGACCCTAGTCTATAAATAGAGGCCCAACCCTAAATTCTAGGGGAACTATCCCATTCTATCGCCGCCACCGCCCTGTGCATTTCCTCCTCGTGTTCAGCACGGAGCCAACTAGCTTCCTTTTCTCCCAGATCCACCTGCAACAGCCAGCAACCAGGCCATCCCAACCTCCAAGCAACGCTTGCCGGCGACCAAGCCACTGAAGCAGCTGCGCCAGCGTCCACCCTGCTCGACCCCATCCCTAGCACCTCCTCTTTTCTTTCCTTGTGCTCTCCTTCCCCTCTAATTTTCTGCCTTTCTTGTTCAGTTTCCTCTCTGCTAGAGAAAATCAGAGCCACAGCCGAGGCATAGCATGTGAGCACTCGCCTGAGCCTCATTCCCCTCGCGACCTCGTCGCCCAAGCAACAATGACAAGCCACCGGATCTCGCCATGCGTGCCTCGTCCCCAACCTCAGGCGCCTAATCCCGTTGGCCTTCCTCGCGGCATCGAGCATCAGCAGTTTGGGCAGAGGAGGACGACCCCTCTGCCTCGGTCGCTCACCTCACCCTGGACCACCTCGCCGACGACGAGCACGTCGAGCCGCCGAACCTCCTCCTTCCCTCTCCTTCCTCATGTAATCCTTCCCCTCTCTTCTTGTTTTCCCCTGTCAGGAACAACTCCACCCCGCCATGGAATGAGAGCTCCCAGCTCATGCCTCGGTCGTCCCCAACTTCGAATCGAGCTCCTGGTGGTGGGAATGGAGTCCCAACCGCCAGGTCTGGCAGCGCCGTTCCCCTAGGATCCGCGTGGGAGAGCCGCTGCTGCCCCGCGCCGCCGCGAGCAGAGCCAGGGTCGGCCCGTTGTTCGTCAGGTTCAGTTTTCCCCCTTTTGCGATTCAGTTTTGTTCAGGTTACAGGTTCAGCGTGGCCTTTGTTCATGGAGCATAGGAATCTCTTTTTCCACAAGAGATCCACCTAGCCCAGCTGGTCAACCAAGCGACCTAGCAAGCTGAGAGCCAGGGATCAAATCCTGTCGGTGCCCGTTTTGTTTATTTCGTTTTTTCCTGTTGCAGTAGGAGTAGAGCTAGTTTAGTTAGGTTAAGTTCCCATCTGTGGTCAGCTGCGCTACAGTAGCATAGTGGTGTGGTGTTGTGCATAGGGTACCCTAGGTTCAGGGTTCGATTCCGCCTGCCCCCATTTTATTTTCTTTTAGGTGTGTGTGTGTGAGCGCAGTGCTTGTGTGTGTGGTGCAACAGTAGGGGGGTGTGTGTGTTGTGGGGGCATGGCCCACTTGCATACACCCACTAGGGGCCCTGGTGAGTATGACCAGTGGGACCCCCTCATGATTATATGAATTTTGTTTTGTTTAGTTTTGTGATGTATTTCCAAATCTGGAATATTCCACAAGAGGAATATGCCTAATCTGGCATATCAAGAACAACCCATGTTCTTGTTATTAGCGTAGTTTGATCCTGTGTAGTTTTTTCCTTTGCTATTTCTTGTGTTTTTCTGCATGCATATATAGCAGGGTAATCTGTGGATTTGGAGTAGAAGAACCCAATGAATCCAATGGTGGCACTGGATTCCAGTTGTGAGCAGTTATGCAAAAGTGTCACTTTGTGATGAGGTGGCACTTGTTTACCGATGTAGGATGGTTTAAGTGCATCATTAGGGGTTGGGCATCCATGCATCATATTGCGTAGTGCATCCTGTTGTGCATGTGCTATGGTGAATATCGTGTGTTGATTCCATTTCCGTCTGCTTCGTCTCGTTAGAGTTCCGCAAGCGTGTCGGATTGTGAGGACCCGTTCGACTACGTCGGTTCGTCTGCTTCACGGAGTCATTCTTCTTCCAAGCGGGATCTCATGCAAGATGACCATTTCCCCAGATACCATTACTATCATTGCCATGCTAGTATTATCGTTTCTGTCGCTATGTCTCGCTGCCTACCACCTGTTAAATTCAGCCTCTCAACAATGCCATGAAAACCTTCAACCTATTCACAACCTAGCAAACCACTGATTGGCTATGTTACTACTTGCTTAACCATGTGTTAGCGTTGCTAGTTGCAGGTGCAATTGCTTCCATGTGATAACATGGGTTCCTTGTTATATCACCATATTAATGATATTTAATTTAATGCACCTATATATTTGGTAAAAGGTGGAAGGCTCGGCCTTTCTAGCCTGGTGTTTTGTTCCACCTTTTCCCCCTTAGTTTTGGCTACTGGTGTTATGTTCCATAATTGAGTGCTCCTAACACGATCGGGGTTGTTATGGGAACCCCCTTGATAATTCGTTTTAGATTAAAGCTGGTCTACGAAGGCCCAACTTTGGTACTACATTTGCATAATAACCTAATAAAATTGCATAGGGACTTTTCGGACCCCGAGGATAATTCATCAACTATCGGGCCAGTGCTCCGCGTGAGTGTTGGTCCCACCCGAGCGATGTCCGGCGCCCCGTGGTCACCCAGGGTTTAGCGATCCCGACGTCTAGCTCATACGTTGTGTCCTGAGAACGAGATACGCGGCTCCTATCAGAATGGTCGACACGTCGGGCGGCCTTGCTGGATTAGTTTTACCTTTGACGAGATATCTTGTGCATCGGGATTCCGGTGATGCTTTGGGTAATCTGAGAGTTGAGGTTTTCCACTAAGGAGTCCGACGAGATTGCGAGCTTCGTGATCGAGGATTTCTATGCGGCTTGTGGTAATTTGTGATGGACTAGTTGGAGCACCCCTGGACGGTTAAATCTTTTCGGAGAGTCGTGCCCACGGTTATGTGGCAACGTGGAAACTTTGTTTAACACTGGTTCTAGACAACTTGAAGTTAACTTAATTAGAATATGCCAACTGTGTGCGTAACCGTGACTGTCTCTTTCGTAAGTTCCTTCTCTGATCGAGGACACGGTGGAGTTATGTCTGATGTAGGTAGGTGTTCAGGATCATTCATTTGATCATCAGTAGTTCACGTCCGCTATGCGTAGATCATCCCCCTCTTTATTCTTGTACTCGTAAGTTAGCCACCATATAATGCTGAGCCGCTTGGTGCAGCCTCACCACTTAACCATACCTCACCCATTAAGCTTTGCTAGTCTTGATACCTTTGGAAATGAGATTGTTGAGTCCCCTGTGGCTCACAGATTGCTACAACAACAGTTGCAGGTACAGGTAAAGGTTACTTTACTCGAGCACGTTGATTGTTCATTTGGAGTTGCTTCTTCTTCTTCTTCATCGATCTAGGATGGGTTCCAGGCCGGTAGCCTGGGATAGCATGGATGGACGTCGTTCTTCTTTTCTCGTTTGTTTTTGTCCGTATTTGGACCCTGCTCTTCTTCATGATGATTATGTATTGTACTGAATGACTCTGATGTAGCTTGTGGCGAGTGTAAGCCAATTCTATATATCTCTTCTTTTCAGTACATGTACTTGTAACGATATCCATTCTTTTGAAACGACGAGATGCGCTTCTATCCCTGACGAGGCCCCCCTTGCCAAATTAAGGATAGGGTCGCATCTTGGGTGTGACATCCCGGAGTGCCCACTATACCTTGCTCCATTAAAGGAAATTATGTTAGAACTGCTTTATGCGATTTTGGAGCTGGTGTTAGTGTTATGCTTCTCTCTTTATATCGTAGACTTGAATTGGATAAGTTGACGCCTACTGAAATGTCTTTCCAAATGGCCGACAAATCAACTGCTTTTCCTATCGGCATTTGCGAGGATGTGGGTGTTGTGGTTGCTAACGTTACTATCTTAACGGACTTTGTTATTTTGGATATTCCCGAAGATGATGCCATGGCGGTCATCCTTGGAAGAACATTTTTAAACACTGCAGTGGCTGTTATTGATTGCAACAAAGGCAATGTCACTTTCCATGTTAATGGTAATGAGCATACGGTGCACTTTCCAAAGAAACAATATCGAGTTCATTACATCAATGCTATTGAAAAACCTACTGTCAAGATGAAGTATGATTTACTTGTTGGGGATATTCACATCCCCGTTGAGGTAACCTAGTGATTATTCGAAAATTCTCCGTTTTTATGTGATTCGAAAGAAGTTTTTCAAGGAGACTTGATCAACCTCATTGACGGATTTCTTTTGATGACCATGAGATGGATGAATCTAGAAGTCACAACCTTCTGTTCCCAACTTTTACTTTCTGTTGCTTAGAAGAAAAATGATAAATTTAGCTTTATTTTTCCTGTTTTCTGCTTTCCCGTTCCTTAGAAAAGTGACCCGAAAATGGAAGTTCTCTAAATTCCCTGAAATTCTAGTATGATTTTTTTTGGAATATTTGAAAATTTCTGAGATAGAAAGCTAGTCAGGGGGATGCACCAATGGGCCACAAGCCCAGGAGGCGCGGGCACCCCCCTCGCCGCGCCTTGCAGGCTTGTGGGTCCCACGTGGCCCCCCACCACTTATTTCAGCTCCCATCTCCTTCTGCTACCTCCAGAAAAAATCATTCCACAGCACAAACCCGTGTTCTTGCTCTTCTTGCTGCATTTTTTGATCTCCTTGTGCAAAGCCCCATTCACCAAACTATTTTGGGGAATTGTTCCTTGGTATGTGACTCCTCCATTGATCCAATTAGTTTTTTCTCCAGTGCTTTATTAGATGCATATTTTTGCTGCCTTGGTGACCCCGTTCTTGAGCTTTGCATGTTAATATTAGTTGGTCCCAAGTAGTTTTGATGCATGATATGGCCTCTAGGCACTTGTAGAAGTAGTTGCTATGAGTTTTGTTGAGCCTTGCTCACTTTTCTTTTGAGTCACTAAAAATTTCAAAAAAAGAAGATGCTCAGGAAAAACTATCATGGTGGTTCCTCAAGCAAAAGGGGTCCCGTCTCGCGATTCGGGGGCCCGATCCTTATTAGTCGAGGAACGCACAAGTGCAACCATGTGAATGGCCTTCCGATGAATTAATGATTGATGGAGGTTTCAAGGACGAGTTTGATACATTTGTTAACAACGACGCGCTCGAAGAATTCATCTCCAATAAATGTGAACAGTATACTTCACTCACTTCCTCTTTTGTTCGTAGATTCAAATTTTTAGTTGGCCGTGACACATCCATACTGTTTGATCTTTATGAAAAATCGTATACCATGGATTTAGAGGATTTTAATAGAATTTGCATGATACCTGATTGGGGTAGTCCCAATGATCCTCCTAAGTCTATGGTTAGAGATTTTATTTCTAGTATAACTTGTGGAGAAACTAGAGATATTACGCAGGCTACCATGGGGAGCATTCATTTTCCTACCTTACATTATTTTGCCCTCTTCATAGGTAGATGCATTAATGGCAAGCATGAGCATTGTCACCTCTGCGCACCTGACCTTAGTATTCCTAAGAGCGCAGTAACAGGTGATAGAAGTTTCAACATGGGAGGTATAATTACTAGGAGGCTAAATAATAATGCTAATGAAGGGGATTTCTTTGGTGGGATCTATGCCACTCGCATAGCAAATTTTCTTGGAATACCCATCCACACAAGAGATCCCCCGCTCCTTACAACTTTCCTTGATCGCGCCGCTATGATACGTTATCAGTTCCTTGAGAGGGATAATGAATCCCTCCTATATCGGTTAATATTTAACCGATAACGTGTTTTCCATATTACCCTTCCTGCTCCTGCCTTCTTGGACTTTCAGGAAAAACGGACATATTACATAACCAGAGGAGAGGCAGCGGAGTATGAGAGGGAGGCGAAGTCTGCTCGCCTCCGTGAGGCAGCTATTCAGTCGGTAGCTGCCACGTTCCCGTACAACCCTCATTATGATTTTGGATATCGCCCGGACCAGCCGTGGGAGTAGACCAACTTAGGCCAAAATCCTAAGCTTGGGGGAGTACGTGTTTCTCACCGACCTTATATTCATGCTCACACATTCACTTTGATAGTCGGTGTTCACACTTTGCCATTGTATCATCCATGCTAGTTTATTGCTTTTTCTTGCTTTCTTCTCGTGTGTTTGTTTGAATATTAGAAAAACAAAAATTATAGTTGTAAGTTTACTTTCCAGCTTGCAGAGTGGTATTTAAAAAGAAAACCCAAAAAGATATCTCGTTCTTCTTTTGCTTGTTGGGAGCTTTCCCGTGTAAACAATTTTCTTTTTCTTTGGGTCAAGGCAGAAGACCATGGTTAAAATCTTTAGCGGCCCTCATATGCATAATTGTTTATCCATCAAAGAGCCATATTACTTTGTCTTCTCCTCTGTGTTTGCTTGCAGATTCCAGCCTAGTCCAATGCACGGACACTCTTATTATTATTCACATCATTCGGTCGAGCAAGTGAAAGGCAATAATGACGATATATGATGAAGTGACTCAGCCTGGAAAAGCTGGTATGAACTCGACCTATTTTGTTTTTGTAAATATGACTGGTTCGTCGTTCCTAATTCAGCATTGTTATGAGAGAAACATGTTTGCAATGACAACTTAGAGATCATAGTTTCTTATGCCATGCTTAATTAGCTAGGAGCTTATAATGGTTTGTCTTGGATGCCAACATGAATTTCAAGATGATTATGATGTAGTATGATAGGATGGTATCCTCCTTTGAATGATTCAAGTGGCTTGACTTGGCACATGTTTACGCATGTAGTTGAAACAAAATCAACATAACCTCTATGATATTCATGTTTATGGTGAGTTATATCCTACTCATGCTTGCACTCAACATTGGTTAATTTTCATGCATATTGAAGACTGTTGTCGCTCTCTAGTTGGTCGCTTCCCAGCCTTTTGCTAGCCTTCACTTGTACTAAGCAGGAATACTGCTTGTGCATCCACTTCCATAAACCCAAAGTTGTTCCGTATGAGTCCACCATACCTACCTATATGTGGTATCTACCTGTCGTTCCAAGTAAATTTGCAAGTTCCACTCTCTAAATGTTCAAATAATAATCTGTTTTGTATGCCCGAACCGCTCCTGTGGTGACAAGGGGCAGTCAGTATCTTCCATGCTAGGCGTGTTATCCTCGATACGTGTTTATTCACTATCACTCACGAGAAAGGGGCCGGTAATTGGAATACCCAGTTCCATGCTCAAATCGAAAATATAATTGTAAACAAAACTCCCCCTGGATTGTTGTTGGTATGGACGGCACCCGAGGATTTGGCTAGTCGTGGAGTGTGATTTATCGGTGGTGGCGGAGTCAAAACTTTAAACTGCCTATAATTTGTGTAGCATGGAAGATGGTGAAAACTCTTGGTCATCGCGTTGACAATGAAAGCATACCACCCAAAATTATTTATCTCTGTTTTCAAAGCTTCAGCTCTAGCACCTCTGCAAATCAATGCTTCCCTCTGCGAAGGGCCTATCTATTTAAGTTTCTGTTGAGTCATCCTCTTCTTTTTAAAAGGCACTAATTAGAGAGCAGCTCCGTCATTTCTATGCTTTGCTATTAATTGATATTGAGTATGACTGTGACTGGATCTTCTTTACCATGAATTACAATGTTCAGTCAGCCCTTGGTCTTTGAAGGTGCTCTGCATTTATGTTTTGTGGTCTCAGAAAGGGCTAGCGAGATACCATCTGTTCATATTGTTTCATGATTGTTTTGATTGAAGTGTTGATGTTTGAAACTTATTATTATTGCTCGCTAGTTGATGATGCCATTGATATGAGTAGATCATGAGACCTAAATGTCATTGCTTATGTGGTTAGCTTATGATCTTGCTGAAAATCCGAATATGAGTTAGACATAATTACAACAACAAGATCAAACAGAGTTCATAAAAGTTTTTCTTTTGTCTTTTTCAGTTTGTCAACTGAATTGCTCTAGGACAAGTAAGGCTTTAAGCTTGGGGGAGTTGATACGTCTCCATCGTATCTACTTTTCCAAACTATTTGCCCTTGTTTTGGACTCTAATTTGCATGATTTGAATGGAACTAACCCGGACTAACGCTGTTTTCAACAGAATTGCCTTGGTGTTGTTTTGGCGCAGAACTAAATGTTCTCGGAATGACCTGGAAATTTAGGAGGAATTTTTGTGGAATATATAAAAGTTACTGGCGCAAGAATTATCTGGAGACACGGAGCCAGGAGACCACAAGCACAGGAGGCACGCCCCCTAGGTCGCGCCTGGCAGGCTTGTGAGACCCTCGTGGCTCCGCAGGCCCCAACTCCAGCTCTATATATTCTCTCTCGCCCAGAAAAATTAAGAGAGAAGAGTTCATCACGTTTCACGACATGGAGCCGCCGCCACCACCTGTTCTTCCTCGGGAGGGCAGATCTGGAGTCCGTTCTGGGCTCCGGATAGGGGAAATCGACGTCATCGTCATCACCAACCATCCTTCATCGCCAATTCCATGATGCCCTTCATCGTTCGTGAGTAATCTCATCGTAGGCTTGCTGGACGGTGATGGGTTGGATGAGATCTATCATGTAATCGAGTTAGTTTTGATGAGGTTTGATCCCTAGTATCCACTATGTTCTAAGATTGATGTTGCTACTACTTTGCTATGCTTAATGCTTGTCACTAGGGCCCGAGTGCCATGATTTCAGATCTGAACCTATTATGTTTTCATCAATATATGTGTGTTCTTGATCCTATCTTGCAAGTTGTAGTCACCTACTATGTGTTATGACCCGGCAACCGTGGAGTAACAATAGACGGAACCACTCCCGGAGATGACCATAGTATGAGGAGTTCATGTATTCACTATGTGCTAATGCTTTGTTCAGGTTCTCTATTAAAAGGAGACCTTAATATCCCTTAGTTTCCATTAGGACCCCGCTGCGACGGGAGGGATGGACAATAGATGTCATGCAAGTTCTTTTACATAAGCATGTATGACTAAATACAGAATACATGCCTACATTACATTGAAGAACTGGAGCTAGTTACATATCACCCTATGTTATAACTGTTACATGATGAATGTCATCCGACATAATTATCCATCACCGATTCAATGCCTACGAGCTTTTCCTACTGGTCCTTGCTAAGTTACTTTACCGCTCCTGTTGTCACTACTGCTACTGTTAATGCTGCTACCGTTACTATCATACTACTTTGCTGCTGAAACTTTGCTGCGGATACTAAGTCTTTCAGGTGTGGTTGAATTGACAACTCAACTGCTAATACTCGAGAATATTCTTTGCCTCCCCTTGTGTCGAACCAAAAAATTTGGGTTGAATACTCTACCCTAAAAAACTGTTGTGATCCCCTATACATGTGGGTTATCAGCGGTGGCTCTTGGAAGTGGGGAAGAGCTAGCCTCCACATCCCTCCCTATAAAACCGGGGGATTGAAGAGGTGATGTTGATCCTTCTTCCAAGAACATCTCCATCCAACTCCCATTCTTCATCTTCGTTTTGAGTATTTCTGGCCCTCGACGATGGCAAGAGGAAGAGGGTGGCCCCCACTCTCTGCCTCAACAACCAGGGGATCTCGCTCGGATCATGCCAACACTTCAGCTGCAGATGCGGAAGGTGGCCCAAGCACCTGAGTCGGAGGAGGGGAACCCTGTCCCCCCGGGAACTCATGCGGAGGGTACGGCGCTAGTGTTCCTCGTCAAGCTGCGAGGCCGCATCACGACCTATCTATGACTCCCTGGCGCTTTCACCAGGGTGATGGAGGAAGAGAAGCCCTCGATGTTGTGGCTGGAGGCGCACAGTGATACGTCTCAAACGTATCTTTGATGGTTTCACACTGTTATCTTGCCTTCTTTGTATGTTTTATGTACCTTTTTATATCTTTTTTGGAACTAACTTATTAATTCAGTGGCAAGTGTCAATTCCTGTTTTTTCCGTGTTTTTGACTCTTTTCAGATCTGATTTTGGAATGGAGTCCAAACGGAATAAAAACCCGGAAATGGTTTTTCCCGAACGAAAGAAGACCAGGCAGCCTTTGGGCCAAGCCAGTTGGGCCCCAGGGAGCCCACAAGCTCCCACCACGCCACCAGGGGGGAGGCGGTGGTGGGCAAGCTTGTGGCCACCCTGGCGCCCCCTGACCTAGATCTTGCGCCTATATATTCCCAAATATTCCGCAAAAAATCAGGGGAGCCTCGAAAATACTTTTCCGCCGCCGCAAGCTTCCGTTTCCGCGAGATCTCATCTGGAGACCCTTCCCGGCACCCTGCCAGAGGGGACTTTGGAGTTGGAGGGCTTCTTCTTCATCATCATCACCCCTCCAATGACTCGTGAGTAGTTCACTTCAGACCAACGGGTCCGTAGTTAGTAGCTAGATGGCTTCTTCTCTCTCTTGGATCTTGAATACAAAGTTCTCCATGATCTTCATGGAGATCTATCCGATGTAATCTTCTTTGGCGGTGTGTTTGTCGAGATCCAATGAATTGTGGACTTGTGATCAGATTATCTATGATATATATTTGAGTCTTTAATGATTTCTTATATGCATGATTTGATATCCTTGTAAGTCTCTCCGAGTCTTGGGTTTTGTTTGGCCAACTAGATCTATGATTCTTGCAATGGGAGAAGTGCTTGGTTTTGGGTTCTGCCATGTGGTGACCTTTCCTAATGACAGTAGGGGCAGCAAGGCACACATCAAGCAGTTGCCACCAAGGGTAAAAAGATGGGGGTTTTACCATTGGTTTGAGATTATCCCTCTACATCATGTCATCTTGCTTAAGGCGTTACTCTGTTCTTATGGACTTAATACACTAGATGCATGCTGGATAGCGGTCGATGTGTGGAGTAATAGTAGTAGATGCAGAAAGTATTGGTCTAGTTGTTTCAGACGTGATGCCTATAGAAATAATCATTGCATAGATATCGTCACGACTCTGCATAGTTATGTCAATTGCTCGACAGTAATTTGTTCACCCACCGTCTACTTGCTTTCATGAGAGAAGCCACTAGTAAACACTACGGCCCCCGGGTCTATTCGCATCCATCGTTTACATCTCCGCTTTTACTTTGCTTTGTTACTTTGTTGCTTTCAGTTCTCACTTGGCAAACAATCTATAAGGGATTGACAACCCCTTCATAGTGTTGGGTGCAAGCTTTTGTGTTTGTGTAGGATCTTGAGATACTCTTCCGCCGGATTGATACCTTGGTTCTCAAACTAAGGGAAATACTTACCGTCGGTGTGCTACATCACCCTTTCTGCTTCGAGGGAAAACCAACGGAAGGCTCCAAGGCCACGGGGGAAATCCTTTGTATACTTGCCTAGGAAGTCCCTTAAGGCGTAGCCGCAGCTGAAGGATTCCTAGTGGCATTGCTGAGGAGTATCAAGCAACACTCCTATTTCTGGCGCCGTTGGAAGGTCTTTTGTTGCAGTAGCAAAAATATTTCTGGCGCCGTTTCCTGGGAGGAGAAATCAAGATCTATCCAAGTATGTCTCACAAACTCTTCTCTTGCATTTACTTTTGTTGCCAGGTGCCTCTCGTTTTCCTCTCCCCCACTTCACATTTGCCGTTTTATTTTGCTTTTTTTCATTCGCCCTTTTGTCTCGCTTGCATTCTGTTCGCTTGTGTGCCATGTGCCCTCAATATGCTTGCATCTTCGCTTGCTGAAAATCTAGTGATATGGATCCTCATCCACTTGCTAGTCTCTTTAAGAGACCCACTCGTGTGGAACAAATTGCTAGTGAGTTGAGGGCAATTGACTATTTCTTTGGAGTTTTGCGTAAGATGCGTGAATCTGAAAATTGTGAAGAAGAAATTCATGAAGTGATTCACGAGGGCTCCTTGGATGAAAAGCATGATTGCAATGGTTTCACTATAAATTCTATTATTGACAATCGTGCTAAAAATATGCAAAACCCTAAGCTTGGGGATGCTAGTTTTGCTATGTCCACTACTTTTTGCAATAATCATGATTGGGGTGATGATCTTTCTTATGATCTTGAAAATTTGTTCAAACCTCATGATGAATATGATATTTGCAATAATATTGAAAGTGGGTTTGGAGACGTCATGACTTTTGTTGATGATAATCCCACTATTTTTGAAGAGCATTAAATTTGCATGCATGTGGATCATGAAAAGAATATCCTATGTGATAGTTACATTGTTGAATTCGAATATGATCCCACATGTAATTCCTATGAGAGAGGAAAATATTGTGGTAGAAACTTTCATGTTACCAAATTACCTCTCGTTATGTTGAGATTGCTCTTGTCTCTTTCTTCTTTCTTGCATATGGCAACTACTGGTTGTCATGCCAATTTGTTTCCCTATAAAATTCCTATGCATAGGAAGTATGATAGAGTAAGATGTGATTTTCACATGCTTTATGATGCTCTCGTTGTGCTTCAATTCTTGTCTTTTGTGAGAGCATCATTCAATGCCTAGGTAAGGGCGTTAAACAAAAGTGCTTGTTGGGAGGCAACCCAACGAATTTATCCTTTTTCTTTCTGTTTTGTATTTTCCGCACTTTCATAATTCTGTTATGATTGTGTGTTTTGTGTTTCTTTTTGCGTTTGTGGCAAGCAAAACCGTTATGATTAGTCTTGAGGATGATCGTTTGGTCATGCTGGGAAAAACAGAAACTTTCTGCTCATGAAAAGAATTTTACTTTTTTCTGTAAGAGATTTTGAGTTGATTCTTTTTGCTGCTGATCGCTACGCATATTCTTCAGACTGTCGTAATTTGTTAGAATTTTTGAAGTACAGAGGTATACGAAACATACAGATTGCTACAGACTGGTCTGCTGTTAACAGATTCTGTTTTTGTTGTGTTGGTTGCTTATTTTGATGAAACTATGGATAGTATCGGGGGGGGGGATTAGCCATGGAAGATTGAAAGTACAGTAACCCAACATCAGTACTAGTAGAATTTAAGTTTGCTACAGTACCTAAGGAAGTGGTGGTTTGCTTTCTTGTACTAATGTTATCACGAGTTTCTGTTTAAGTTTCGTGTTGTGAAGTTTTCAAGTTTTGGGTGAAGTTCTTATGGACAAAAAGATAAAGAGTGGCAAGAGCTCAAGCTTGGGTATGCCCAAGGCACCCCAAGAGATTCAAGGATGTCGTAAAAGCCTAAGCTTGGGGATGCCCCGGGAAGGCATCCCCTCTCTCGTCTTCAATCCATCGGTAACGTTACTTGGGGCTATATTTTTATTCACCACATGTTACGTGTTTTTTCTTGGAGCGTCTTGTATCGTAGGAGTCTTTTATTTTTGTTGTGCCACAATCATCCTTACTGCACACCTAGAGAGAGAGAGACATACATACACCGTGATTTTGTCGAGCTTCACTTGTATCTTTTGGTAGACAATTCAGCTCACATGTGCTTCACTTATATCTTTTGAGCTAGATACTTTTGCTCTATGTGCTTCACTTATACCTTTTAGAGCGCAGCGGTGCGTGGCTTGGTAGTTGATCTATGCTTTGAAAGTAGTCTGAAAAGGTTAGTTAACCAAAGGGATACGAAAAGTTCCACCTTCATGTGCATTGAATAGTTAGAGAAGTTTGATTCATCTCAATAAGTTTTGAGTTGTGGTTATGGTAATATTGAAGTCATGCTAGTAAGGTGTTGTGGATCTAGAAATACTTGTGTTGAAGTTAGTGATTCCCGTAGCATGCACGTATGGTGAACCGCTATGTGATGAAGTCTGAGCATGATTAGTATATTGATTGTCATCCTTTGCGTGGCGGTCGGGATCGCACGATGGTTTATACCTACCAACCCTTCCCCTAGGAGTATGCGTTGAATGCCTTGTTTCGATTACTAATAAAACTTTTGCAACAAGTATATGAGTTCTTCATGACTAATGTTGAGTCCATGGTTTAGATGCACTTTCACATTCCACCATCACTATCTTCTTAGTGCCGTGCAACTTTCGCCACCATTAGCCTCCCTCAAAACAGCCACCATACGTACCTATTATGGCCTTTTCAAAGTCATTCCGAGATATATTGCCATGCAACTACCACCATGATATGTGCCACCACGTCTACATTGCCTTTGCACGATCGTAAGATAGCTAGCATGATGCTTCCATTGACGTCTATGCCATGCTAGATCATTGCCACAATACACTACCAAAGGCATTCCATATAGAGTCATAATTGCTCTAAGTTTTGAGTTGAAGGTGTGATGATCATCATTATTGGAGCATTGTTCCATGTGAGGAAATAAAAGAGGCCAAAGAAGCCCATAAAAAAAGAGGCCAAAGAGCCCTCCAAAATAAAAAAAATGAGAGAAAAAGAGAGAAGGGACAATGCTACCACTTTTTCCACACTTGTGCATTTTGAGCACCATGATCTTCATGATTGAGAGTCTCTCGTTTTGTCACCACCATATAGCTAGTGGGAAATTCCCATTATATAACTTGGCTTGTATATTCCAATGATAGGCTTCCTCAAAATTGCCTTAGGTCTTCGTGAGCAAGCAAGTTGGATGCACACCCACTAGTTTTCTTTAAGAGCTTTCACATACTTGTAGCTCTAGTGCATCATTTGTATAGGAACCCCTACTCATTCACATTGATATCTATTGATGAACATCTCCTCAGCTCATTGATATGCCTAGTTAATGTGACTATCTTCTCCTTTTTGTCTTGCAACCTCCACCACATTGCACACCATCTATAGTGCTATAACCATGGCTCACGCTCATGTATTGCGTGAGAGTTGAAAATGTTTGAGAAAGTAAAGGTGTGAAACAATTACTTGGCCAATACCGGGGTTGTGCATGATTTAAATTCGTTGTGCAATGATGATAGAGCATAGCCAGACTATATGCTTTTGTAGGGATAACTTTCTTTTGGCCTTGTTATTTTGAAAGTTCATGATTACTTTGCTAGTTTGCTTGAATTATTATTGTTTCCACGTCAATAGCAGACTATTGTTTTGAATCTAATGGATCTGAACATTCACGTCACATAAGAGGAATTACAAAGGACACCTATGCTAGGTAGCATGAAAGCATCAAAAATTCATTCTTATCACTTCCCTACTCGAGGACGAGCAGGAGTTAAGCTTGGGGATGCTTCATACGTCTCAAACGTATCTATAATTTTTGATGGTTTCACGCTCTTATCTTGCCTTCTTTGTATGTTTTATTTACCTTTTTATATATATTTTGGGAATAACTTATTAATTCAGTGCCAAGTGCCAGTTCCTGTTTTTTCCGTGTTTTTGACTCTTTTCAGATCTAATTTTGGAATGGAGTCCAAACGGAATAAAAACCCCGAAATGATTTTTTCCCGAACGAAAGAAGACCAGGGAGCCTTTGGGCCAAGCCAGGTGGGCCCCTCGGAGCCCACAAGCTCCCACCACGCCACTAGGGGGGAGGCGGCGGTGGGCAAGCTTGTGGCCACCCTGGCCGCCCCCTGACCTAGATCTTGCACCTATATATTCCCAAATATTCCGCAAAAAATCAGGGGAGCCTCGAAAAAACTTTTCCGCCGCCGCAAGCTTCCTTTTCCGCGAGATCTCATCTGGAGACCCTTCCCGGCACCCTGCCAGAGGGGACTTTGGAGTTGGAGGGCTTCTTCATCATGATCATCGCCCCTCCAATGACTCGTGAGTAGTTCACTTCAGACCTACGGGTCCGTAGTTAGTACCTAGATGGCTTCTTCTCTCTCTTGGATCTTCAATACAAAGTTCTCCATGATCTTCATGGAGATCTATCCGATGTAATCTTCTTTGGCGGTGTGTTTGTCGAGATCCGATGAAGTGTGGACTTGTGATCAAATTATCTATGATATATATTTGAGTGTTTGCTGATTTCTCATATGCATGATTTGATATCCTTGTAAGTCTCTCCGAGTCTTGGGTTTTGTTTGGCCAACTAGATCTATGATTCTTGCAATGGGAGAAGTGCTTGGTTTTGGGTTGTACCATGTGGTGACCTTTCCCAGTGACAGTAGGGGCATCAAGGCACACATCAAGCAGTTGCCATCAAGGGTAAAAAGATGGGGTTTTATCATTGGTTTGAGATTATCCCTCTACATCATGTCATCTTGCTTAAGCCGTTACTCTGTTCTTATGGACTTAATACACTAGATGCATGCTGGAGAGTGGTCGATGTGTGGAGTAATAGTAGTAGATGCAGAAAGTATCGGTCTACTTGTTTCGGACGTGATGCCTATAGAAATAATCATTGCATAAATATCGTCACGACTCTGCACAGTTATGTCAATTGCTCCATAGTAATTTGTTCACCCACCGTCTACTTGCTTTCATGAGAGAAGCCACTAGTAAACACTACGGCCCCCAGGTCTATTCACATCCATCGTTTACATCTCCGCTTTTACTTTGCTTTGTGACTTTGTTGCTTTCAGTTCTCACTTGGCAAACAATCTATAAGGGATTGAAAACCCCTTCATAGCATTGGGTGCAAGCTTTTGTGTTTGTGCAGGATCTTGAGATACTCTTCCGCCGGATTGAAACCTTGGTTCTCAAACTGAGGGAAATACTTACCGTCGTTGTGCTACATCACCCTTTCTGCTTCGAGGGAACACCAATGCAAGGCTCCAAGGCCACGGGGGAATCCTTTGCATACTTTCCTAGGAAGTCCCTTAAGGCGTAGCCGCAGCTGAAGGATTCCTGGTGCCGTTGCTGAGGAGTATCAATCAACACTCCTATTTCTGGCACCGTTGGAAGGTCTTTTGTTGCAGTAGCACACAGCTGTGTCAATGGCGTCGTGCAGGTGGCCGCGGAGTATCCGGAGCCTCGCCTCCTGCTCCTTGGGCATGGGTGGAAGAGGTTCGCCCGCGCCCACAATCTCTAGGGAGGGCATGCTATTCGCTTGAAGTTGGTGGGGGCTAACCCGCTCTCCGACAAGGTATACGGGAGTCCACGCATATGCCTTAGCTACTACGAAGAGAGCTCGAGCGGGACTGAAATTCCTTCCTCGCATAAAAGCGACGAGATGGAAAGCGATGGCTGCGACAGCAGCGACGGGTCAGAGCCTTGGCAGGTCAATCCTGAGTACGAGGACGTGACCTCGGACTAGCCGTTGACTGCACCATCACCGTCAGTCCGCGCCTCTCCTCCTCCTCGGTTGGGACTGACTCGCTGGAGGATCCGACACTGCCTTGTTTTCCAGGGAGCGCCTGGTCCTCGGCTTTGTCACCCCTTCCGGTTTCGGTCTCCTCTATGCAGTGCTGGTCCAGGAGGAGCCAACCTGGGTTGTTTCCTTCTTGTAGGTGCCTCCTCGTGGCGTAAGACAGAAATTATCTTAAGTTAGTAGGGCAATTACAACTATGTAATATATCATATTATTATGAATGAAAATGTATGCTATTTTCCTTGTTTATTTCTCTTTGTATTGTAAAAAAAGTTCCTATGCTAATCTAGGCACTTGCTGGCACGAACAACCCCTGCCGAGAATGCTTAGAGGACGGGTCCTGCTGTCGGCAAGCCACCTTGGGGTGACCGACCTTGCTGGAGCGTACAGCCCCGCCGCAAGCGCTCGAAGGAGCGGATCCTGGGTAGCTCGTTGGGGCGTAGCCCCTGACAAGGTATCGCGAGAAGGCCCCCTTCCGCTTGCAGGTTCCTAGTATTGAAAAAGTCGAAAACTCCCAGGGAAAGAAAATGCTTCATCGGGACCCTTGCCGATGAGGCTAGCCCTACCACGGGTGCTTTGAGGAGCGGATCCTTAGCAACCTGCCGGAGGTGCCGCTGCTGACAGGGTTTCCTCGTCGCTCCCAACGGCGCCACTTAGGTTGCTGAGCGGGGTTCAAAGAAAAACAAGGGCGCATCCGGCTACGTCGTGATCCCCCCATTGCAAGTCTCAGAAACTGGTTCGTCAATCCTTGCTGGAGGTAAGCGCAACGCATATCTATGCATACCAACATATAAGAAGATCGGTAAGAACTGCGAAACGCTTAACTTTTTTTTATGTCGTGCACAAGGTTGTACTCGCCTTCGCACGAAGGTCTATATGTACTGCTGGCAAGACTTGCACAAAGGGAAGGTTGCCGGGAGATTCTGGCGTCCAAGCTTCATGGGTCGCCCGCAAGAATGTTGCCGGCCTGCTGGTGGTCAGGGCAGCGTCGGGCCCCCATGGGAGCGACAAGCCCCGACAAGGATGTACCGTCTCGCAGAGGGTGCTCTCCATTACGCCCTCGACAGCGGTCCAGGCTCCCAGGGACGAGCTTGTTGGAACAAGTGCCTGGGGTCTTGCTCGAGCCCCCTGGCATGTCCTCGACAACAGCGCATCACCCCGGAGGGGTGCGCTCGCCGAAGAAGGTGTTGGGAGTCCTACAAGAGCCCCCGGCGCGATTGCTCGACAGCAGTGCCGCACCCTAGAGGAGATGTTTCCACCGAAGTGCGTGGAGGCCCAAGGGCCCTACTCACCAGGTCTTTGCCCGAGCCGTTGTTGGTTAAGACGGTTGCGGACACGGCCGCGAATCATTGAGCCACCATGGCTGCACTCCCTTCAGAGGGTGCCGCGGTGGATATGGTGGCAGAGTCGATGCCCTGATGCTCAAACCAGATCAGCGGACTTTCCCCTGCCCCTACCTGGCGCGCCAAAGATGTCGTGGAACACGAACACCTATGGAACCTAAGGATTCCTTACGGTTCTGCGGGGGAGGTGCATGCGCGAAGAGCAGGCCTAAGGATCGAGGCACCGGTCGTTTTACTCAGGTTCGGGCCACTCGGAGGCGTAAAACCCTACTCCTACTTCGTGTTAATGATGTAAAGGTGATCAGATGCTAAGCGTCAATTCTCTGACTGGCTAACCTCCCCAAGTGCATGCCCAAGGCCTCCTTTTATAGGCTGAAGGGGTCTCCCATAGGGGCAGCATAGGGTTTTCACAAGGTGCACAGTAAAATAGTGGACCCACAAGTTGCATAGTATGCTACAGTGGTTCTGGCATCTTGGCTGATGCATTTATGGATTCATCAGGTGCCCCAGAGATGGGACAAGCGTGCATCCCATCAGCACTGTGCCCCCTGGTTCCGCTCGACACGCCTCGATCGGAACGACACGTACAAGTGGCTAGGGAGCAGCTGGCCGATGCGCTGGCATAATGGTGCTTCGGGGCCCTGCCGGGGGTGAGTCATGCTGGAGCGTTGACAGATCTCCCGGCAAGGAGCTTGTCGGGGTCTTGCTGCCTTCATCCCGACAAAGGGGCTTGCCGGGGCCTTGCTTCTGGTCTTCGATCTTGAGGCTTCGGGGCCCTTCGAAGTAGTCTTGGCGTGAGACTTTGAAAAGTGCCTTTGTCTTTGGAGTCGTCTTGCCGGGGGCTCTTCTACCCCCTGCTCTAGATCTTGCTGGTTCTTCGCTAGCTTCCTCCCATCAGAAGGGGCTTGCCGGGGTTGGCGCCTTGCTGTCATCCTAAAGGGGTTCTTGTGAGCTTCGCCCTTGCATCTCATTGTCCCTGGCAAGGACCGCTGAGGGTACTACTGCCCGTGCACAAGTCATGGGCGCTAAAGACCCATTCTTTAGCGCACCGTCACTCCCGATGGTGAGCATCATGGAATTGTTGATGGATAAGGTTTCGTGATGACGACGATGATGAATCCCCCTCTTCGGAACCCAAAACAAACTCCAGATCAACCCTCTGGAGGAAGAATAGGAGGTGGCGGCGGCTCCAGCTCATAGATCACGATGAAAATTTCTGTGTGATTTTATTCTTCGGATATGTGAATTAATAGGACGAGAAATAGGGTCGGAGGAGCCTCATAGGCCCTACCACACAACAGAGCACGACTTAGGTGTGTGGTCGCACCCTGTTGGCTCGTGGGCCGTAGGGGCACTCTCACAATCTTTGTTTTCCTCTCATGACTAAGTTGACATGGCTCAAAAATTAGGGCCCAAAAAAACTTTTTCTATGTGATGTGATGCTTTAAGGCAGCGCTATTTGCTTGCTTGTTTGATTATGTTTTAAATCACAAAAATTCTCCATCTCTCATGACTCATTTTCTTGCTCCAAATCTTTGCCCAATGACCATACCATGTGTATAGGACAAAAATCTATTTTCACAAAATATTATTTTGAAAAAATGCATTTTTTTAATTTAGCTTTTCAAAAACCACTGAATTGAGGTTTTTACTACAAGTCCTCAAATTAGGGAATGTGTTTTGCCCCAAATATCTTATTTGGATCCTATTACCAAAAGGACTTCCCAAAACCAAAAAAACTATTATTTTAAAAGCATTTTTGTATTTTTTGAGGCTATAAATGGTATTTTCTAAGGGAACAAAATATTTTTATGCTTCCAAATTAATTGAGAGAAAATAGGGGAACTCAGTGGACATATATTTCCCATATATAAGAGTTTCAACACATTGTCATGATCAAAATGTTGGACAAAACCCTTCAAAGCCTTTCGTGCCTTTTTCAAGCATTTGAAATACTTGTATAAGAAATATTCTGAAATAATTCGAGTAAAATTCTAGGAAGTCACACATGATACATGTGATGATATTGCCAAGTTTAATCTCAATCCAAATTGATTTGACAGACCTAAATATTCGAGAACCCTCTATGTCCAGATCCAAAGTTGAGCAACTTTACATTGCCAAGTGCCTCCATTTGTGCTCACATTCTGTGGACATGTTCTAATCGCCTAATAAGGCATACACACCAAGTGGTGCATCAAGGAGAATATATTCACCTTTGTAAATATCCCAACCCCATTTCTACTGATTTCTAGAATTGGGGAATTTTACATTGTCAAATTTCCCCATTTGGTCGCAAACTCTTTGGGCATGCTCTAATCCCCAAATAAGGCTACCACACCAAGTGGTGTACTAAGAAGAGTAGTTTTGCATGACTATATCTAAGGAAGTGTAGTTCCGCCCATTTTTAGGTTTTACCAAGTTTGCACTAGCAATTTACATCATATAATCTCAACATTGGCGATCAACCTCATTTCTTCCTATCATTCACTTCTGTTGAGTTTGATAGCAAGGAGAGCAATTTAACTAGCTCAAACTTGCATCAAACACCTTCTGGTCATTTCTAAAATTTATAGTTTTCACCACTTCTGCTATTCCCATTGATCCCAAATTTTTACGAGGTCTTCTCCTAGTTTTAATTTACCCTGAGTAAACTTGGTATGACCATAAACCAATTATTGATGGTCTAAAGCCCCCATTTACCTCCTCTGGGCATTAATTATTTCCCTCTCTCATAACTTTCCTCCCCTCCTAAGGAACCCTTAGGGCATCCAAGGGTGTCTTCACTTTGTTTACTCCCTCTTGGGCCTAGTGGGCACAAGTGGTTGGTCCCAAAACGCCAATGGTATGTTGTGGCATGCCAATTGGGTGTTGTGGAGCGTGCACCTGCATTGTAGTTGGCGCCCATTCTCACCTCCCGACCACCTAAAGGCCCTCCTGCTCGCTAGCAGGACCACCTCGGCATCCTTGACACGCTACACGATCGAGCCCCTAATCTCTCTTCCTCCTGTGGGCTCCCCTCACACGGGCACGAGACCGCCTGCGAGTTGACACGCGCGTGCCTCTACCTCTTCCGGCTCCATCCTCTCCTTTACCCTTGTCGTGGACTGTGCCCACAAAGGCCGTTGACATGTCGCGGAGCACCCCCCATGACCCCTAGCAATGATTGAGCCCCGGCCGCGGACGCCGTCCATGGTGAGCTCGGAGCCGACCATATAAGCCAGCCCTGAGCCCTCCTCGTGCCCTCTCTCGATCCTTCCCCCTCCTTGTGACCTCCAGAGCCGTCCCAGGGCATATCTTGTCCCTTATTACTCCTCCTACGGCCGACATTGCCGCACTATAGCGTCACCTGCATCACCTAGGATCCCAATTGTGTTGCATTCCTCCTCCTACGCGGATATGGAACCGTTCCCATCGTCACCATCACCACCCTCACCAGGACCAATGCCGTGCTAAGACTCGGACTCCCTATGGCCTAAGGACCACCCAGATGGATGCAGGGTTCCCTCCTGAGCACTCCGGTGGCAGGAGCATCGCCGAAGGTGGCCCGTGCCGCCGGGACGACGCCGACGGTCGCTCGGCCATTCCTCCAGTGCTTCTCCTCTACCCGAGCGAGTGGTGAATGATGAACACGATAGGTGGGGCCCACGTGTAAGCGACCCAAATGGTCAGGCCCTGTGTTTAAGATGAAATAGCTTTGGGCGAGAGACATCTCCCCACACGAAAAACGCACTCAGTTGAGTATGTCTCTGGCATGGACCTATGCGTGCGCGCTACTGAGCTGGTGGGCCGGCCTAGTAAGGTCGCTGCTATTGTGCGCCGAGGGCGGGGCTTAGCCCATTAGGTATTTATTTCCTTTCCCTTTTTGTTTTTCGAGAGGCAAAAAAATTTCCACAACATTTATTTGACCTCCAAATTTAATAATTCAAATTCCTATAATATTATAAAAATCTTAGCTATCATTGGGCATAACTTCCAATTTTGTACCACAATATTTTGGCATGTTCAAACTTAAATTAAAATTTGAATTACTGGTGGCCACTTTGTAAAATTCCTATCTAGCTATGGTTAACATTTTTCCAATGCTATATTTTTGTTGGAGCAAATAAATAGCCCATTTTTCATTTATTTCATATTAAGAAATTCATAGGAAAATCATCCCAACTCCAAATCTAGTGAAACTACGTTCTAAATGTTCCTATAATCATTCCCTATTATAGAAATCCTTTAATTCTATTTAAGAACACTTTTAATTCTATGCTTGTTTTGTTTCTTATTGTGGTTGTTTATGAAGTAGACGAAGTGCCCGGAGTTGGACCACAAGTTTGCGAAGATCTCTAAGATTTTGCCGAGCCACCCAAGTAACCCTTTGACCATGTCTAGGAAACCGTTTTATGTATGGCATATAGCACCTTATTCCATTTCATTGAATCATCATGAATAGGTGACCACCGTGGTAGGTTACCTTTTTTACTTTCCTCAATGATACTTGCACTAAGCATGACCCTACCTTCCTATAAGGGTTGTGCGGGTGTGAAGTAGTTAGGATGCTTAGTTGCTATGCAAGTGGGCTGGGAAAATGCATGGGGTCGGAAAGGAAATGATTTCGAAGACTTTTCGATAATCCCGTCGGGTGCCACTAATGCCCGAGGGAGATGATGTTTAGCTAGGTAACCACCTGGGAAATAAGTGGTGTACTGGAGAAAGTTGCGTGGGTGTTTTCAACAACAGATTAGATTTAAGTTTGCTTATCGTACCAGCTATATACGTGCGACCTCACTGCTCCTTCGTGGGAAGGGGCCTTATTGATTACCTAGGTCGATGCTGGCATAGAGCCTGCATTACTAGTGGTGGGAGAGCCGAGTCACTCCCTCGATACCGGATTGTGCTATGTAGGGCGACCATGGGGTGTTTTCACAAACAATGGCAAACCGTTGTGTCCCCTCAGGGATGGAACGATCTTGAATGAGTCTCATATGATGTACATCATGAGGACATGGGCCAACACGTGGACTCTTTGTTTAGTGTCGCCAGGGGAAAGCCATTGTTCGAGTGCTTACCTCGGGTATGTAACATACCACGAGTCGTGGATCACACGGAAGTTCCCCGAGTCTTGTGGGTAAAGAGCGCAACCTCTGTAGAGTGTAAAACTATTCGAATAGCCGTGTCCAAGGTCTTGGAAAGTTCAATGTTTTTCTCAAACTACATACACATGAGTTTCGCCAAACATGGTGTGTGCGTCTGTGAGTGGGAAAGATGATACTTGAGCTAAGACAAATTACTTGACATAATGACTGAACATGAGATGTTTAAGCCCTCCTTATGTTGATATGTGTAACTTGTTCATATGGATATCTCCAACCTGTTGATGCATGCTTTTACAAGTTGATTGATCATGTGAGTGCACTAAAAAGTAGCTTTCTGCTACTTACATGCTTAATTATATATCATGCATTGTTATTGCCTCCTTCCAAACATGGGTTGCTTGCGAGTACATTCAAAGTACCCATTGGATTGCCACTAGTCATTTTATTGGCCATGCATGAAAGCACGTGATAGTATGAAGAGTACCTTGGTGAGGTACATGCGATCTAGGACGCTTCCAAGTCAGAATGCATGTAGGGTAAAGTCGGATGGAATGGGTTCATGCTATCGGTGAAGATTTCCACTACAAATGTATGAATACTTGGCCATATAGGCCATATTATAGTAAAACGGTACATAATTGATGTAAGACTCTTGTTATTCATTTTCTGTGTGCTCGGTGAGCATTGATCTCTGGGATGACTGTCCACATACATTTGGTGATCGCAACTTATGAGTCCGGGTCCCCACAGAGCTGGAATCAGAGCCATCATGACTATAGGAAGCCGTTAGTTAGGATAGGAACTAGCTCTCAAACCCCAAAATAACTTGCAAAACCTATTGGCTTATCTCCTCTTGCGATATAGCTGACTATAAAACCTTCACTACTCACCTCATCCTCTCTTGTCATATTAACCCTCCTCTAACAATCTTGTAGATGATCGTCGCTCCCATGAGACTCCTGATGATGATTTGATGGATATACTTATCACCCCTCGTTGGTTCCCACAAGTAGAAGGTGGAGATGTAGTCAGCAGCAGAATTCCCTTACATGCGGACTGTAAGGTTTATCGAACCAGGAGGACTCCGAGGATCAACAAGTAGGTGTCCGCAGCTCTGGCGCTAGCATAAGACGTGGACCTACACACAGAACAAATAACTTTTCTCCCAACGAGTACAGAGAGGTTGTCAATCTCTCTGACCTTGTAGTTTGCAAAGGATCAAAACACAAGCGGGAATAGTGATAGTGATTGCAAGGGAAAAGTAAACGAAAGCAGTAAATGATGGAGGTGTAAGCCATGGCAGTGATATAAACCGGAGTCACATGATATTCACTAGTGATGTATCTCTCCCAAAAGACGATAAACAACTATGCTTGGGTAAACAAATTATAGCTGGGCAATTGACAAAATTATAAACGCACTGCGATGCTAATAATGCTACTTGAAAGTTACAGGCTCAATAGTAATGGGCAGTACTCCAAGACAAGTAGACCGTTTATTCATCAGCATCTACTTACAAACCATCCACCTTGAGATATCTATCTAGAACATCTCGCTTGTATTAAGTTGCGAGCCCCACCCAAAGTGTAAATTCAAAGCAACGGACAACTGCATTAACGAACTTTGCGTAAGGTAAACAATACTTGCAACCGTGGTCACAAGCACCGTTGTTTTCTCCCTGGTGGCAACAACACATCCCCTAATCTCATGTTTCTGTCACTCAAGCTAGACATCAGGGGGCATGAACCCACAATCATGCATAGCGCTCCCTCTTGGAGTTACAATCTACTACACGACCAAAGCAATAAAAAGCAACGGAGAACATGCATGAATCACTAAAGAACATAATATAAAAGGATAATCAAATATATAAATCATTACAATATGAACATAATCTCATAATCCATCGGATCCTAGCAAACCAAGCATAGGAATAGCAGGAAAATTACATATATGCCTTGATCATGTAGGGCAACTCACCAGGGCTAATCATTGAAGCACAAGATTGGAGAGAAGACATCACATAGCTACTGGTCATGGACTCAAGGTCCAAGGAGGACTACTCATGGCACATCCGGGAAGCGTCCATGGCGGTGGAGAAGCTCCCGGAGGTCAATCCTCCCTCCGGCAGGGTGCCGGGAAGAGGTCTTCTGACGCTCCCGATCTCGGAAGCACTGCGGTGGCGGAACAATTGAGAAATTCGCGATTCTGGATCTGATGGAAGGGTTTCCTCTTGCAGGAGTAAATATAGGCCAAAGGAGGGCGTCAATAGAGGTGGGGTCCACCCAGGCGGCCTGTGGGAGCGGCCAGGGACCAGGCCGCGCCGGGAGGACGCCTGGGCAGCCCCTGGTCCCCCTCTGGCCCATCTTCGATGACCTGGAAGCTTCCGTTACGCTGATCTTTATATATTTTTCTCGGGATTTTTGGGGCTCTAGAAAATTGGGTAAAAGCCCGTTCAAAAAAGACATCAGTAGATACAAACTGGCACTGGGTGCACAGAGTTAGTAGATTAGTCCAAATATGTGTAAAAAGATACAAAAGTGTAGCAAAACATATAACAATGTCAACCAAAATATCATGGAGCAAGCAACAATTATAAATACGTTTGAGACGTATCAACTCCTCGTGACTGGATTCCCAGCTCTCCTAAGGGACTGCCTCCAGCAATGCCACTATCCTGCGGAGCCCATGTACACCCTGCATGAGCTGAACAATGGCGAGTTCGGAACCAAGTTCTATGCCAAGGTGGTTTTGCCACACAAGACACCACCCCAGAGTTGTTTCTTTGTTGGACCACCTATGCCAACAAGAGACATGGTCGTTCAGCACGCAGATTATGAAGCCCTTCTTCGTGTACAAGACCTTCTCCCGGAAATGAAAGAAGAGCAAGCTATCCACTACCTACCTAGAGGGAGTGGACTAGAAGCCCTTGCTCAAGTGATGGGTACCACAGGAGACGAAGATCTAACCCTGAAGCTCCAAATCTGCTTCACCAATGGGGTAGATCCCCTTCTACATTATCTTATTGAAGAATTCCTCAAGTCTTGCCAGGATTTGCCTTCACTCCTACACCTCCACTACCTCGTGAAGAAGAAGGTGGTCGAGAAAGAACAACATATTGCTGCCCTACAAGTCTACATCACCAACCAAAAGTAGCAAATTGAGGAACTTCAGGAAGCCTGCAACCGAGCCCCTCGTAGAAGGCACGGAAACAGATTTCTATAGCCGCCACATGGAGGACCATCGTCAAACCACTGGCATCATAACCTAAGGCCGAATAACAACCTTTAGATTCCCATCACATGTTTTGGATGTGGTGAATTTGGGTATCATGTCAAGAGGTGCTCGAACAAGCAACCGACTGTCGCATACCACCAGAACCAGCGGGAGAACCTAGGAGCTGCGGACTAAGTGCACTTTTCTCCAATACATGAAGGAAGGCACGACTACTTGAGTCCGAGAACCCCTAGGGTAAGATGAGGCGTGTACCCCCTATGCGAAGTCGAGTCCGTGTGATGGTTCAAATGAAACCATGTCGTGTGTCACTTGTTTTTTACTTGTTTGTGTTTTGCTATAAGTCGCACCTTTTCCCTAGGCAACATGTACACGACTATGCTGCCTATCTTATCTTAACTGATGTGTTAGCCTTTTCGGCACTTGTTTGATTACCCTTGCACTACACCACCCCCTTAAGCACTCCCCACTATCCTAATTTCATTCTCCCCATCTTGTCAACTGGAGGCTAGCAAGACAAGATGCAACAAGGATCCACCTCGACAAACCACTAACACTGGAGACTTTAACTACAACATACTCAACCAGAGGCAACCCTATACAATTATGCTTTTCCCTCAGGAATGGAAACCCCACCGTAGACCAACCTAGACGTCACAAGCTCCCCCACTCAAACCTCTAACCACATGTTTAATACACGGATTTTCCAGATCACGTGTTGAGCTTCAATAACCTTCGCTTAGCACTAGGTTGATTATGGAACTGGTGATCATAGCGAACAAACATCTTTCATTCTTAAACTAGCACCACAACCTTGATGCCACAGGAAGGATCGTTCCAAGGATAAACGACTTGTAGACAATGATTTGAGGTGACTATAATAAGTGTTTCGAGGATGTAGCTAAGCTCCCTTGGTGGATCCTAAGACCCTTATGTTGGTAGATGAACTTGGTGGACCAAAGTTGATAGAGTAGCATAACTTGATTCTCCCTTGAGTGGATTGGATCTAGTAGGACAATTGGGATCACAAGTCAAAAATCTTGGTGGTATAATAAATTGCCTTTGTCAAGTATTATGAGTGGATTGACGAGGTTACAATAACGACTTGGAGGAACAAGTAGAAATTCTCGTCGGACATGAGATTTGGAGTTAAATAGGTGATCCTAATAGGGTGGTAGTATTAAGAAAGACTACATGGTTCGAAGTAATTTTGATTTAGTCCGATGATCTTAATCTTGGTACCATGATTCTGGTGGATGGTAAGATAGGGAAATTGGAGTTGTAATAATTGATTTAAGGATCTATATAAGATGGACCTTGGATTTTACTTGGTCATGATTTTGGAAGTTGGTGGCTATACTATGATAATACTCCTTGCAATGATACAAGGATTATAGAAACTCTAGGATATTATGTAGAACCCCATCGATATTGGACTTGTATGAGTAATGGTTCAAGTAATGATTGATGGGATTGATGAACCACTAGGTTGAATTCATTGGAAGGAAACAACATCTTGGATTTGTATATTACAGGTTTTCGTAGGTTAGAGATACATCACCTTAGCCCTTGGATAATTTAGTCAAGCACTTGGATTTGTAGTGTCATAATCAAGTTTAGCAGCTTGTATGGTTCCGAGGGATTTTTACTTAGGGATGCATGTCAGTTGGCTATGGTATACTTATGAGATTTTGGTTTAGTCCTTCTGTCAAACCCTGGAGTTGAATAACATAAGTGATGTTGGATCTGACTTATATGAGACGGTACCTTCTAAAATATAGGACGATTCTATGTGGAGAAACAGGTAGGACTATATGGCATCTAAGAACTGTGCTTAAGCATAAGATGACAGACGTTCACTCACATCCTAAGTTCCTTGAAACCCCAAAGCTTACCGAGACATGACATGGTCGGATTATGACCATAGGCGTTGGCTTTAAGTCATTAGACGACGGCCAATAATCCACCTCGACCACTACCAATCTTGTCCATGAGGAAGATTGAGACGAAGAAATAGATTATGAAGGAGCAAAAAACCCGTGTACTAGTGACCACCCAAACTAATGCCCGCTCCTCTCACATGTTGCATGAGCATAATGTTTAAGTGATACTTGGAGAAATATAGTGTTGTCCTCATGGATGACATACTTAGTTATCCATGGAGAGTAATCAACACCTTAGTACTATTTGGATAAGCCTAGAAGCACCAATTGACATGCCTCTCAAGTGTAATGTTTTACCTTGAAGGAGTTGGACTCCTAGAAGCACCCTCCCTCTAGGAGAAGACATTTTTACCCAACAAGATGAAGAACCGCTACGATTGGGAAACCACAATAATGAAGAAGAAGCAAGAGAAGTTAACCACCACTCCTATGCCGGCTACATTAGCCAGACTAAGTCAAGAAGCATCAACGTTCAAGCATGATGAAGCCTTTGGACATCAAGATAAATGAAAGAGCCCCTTTTTGGTTCAATCGAGGATGTGAGTCCTGAATGGGTCATGGTGAAATCCATGTCAAAGGTGGTTCACCCCACTTACCAAGCCTCGGACCTTAAGGATTGGATGGCTGGTCTATAGTTTTCGATAGCCAGATCATCTAGGACCCCCTCAAAACCTTCCTAGGCGATAGATCATGTTTCAAACACCTAGTGTCTATGCTTAGTCCTAGGGACGAGACTCAATCGAGACTTCTCCACAAGTGGCTACGAAAAGGCTAGAAGAAAAAAACGCTCGAAGACATGCCGGAAACATGCGTCCATGATGATGAAGATGTATGGTCGAAGACATATCAAGAACATACTTGGGAAACTTACTGAAGCAGAATATCTCGATAATAAGCCTACGTTTACACGCTTCAACTCTCAAGGTTGAACATCACTTGCGACTGAAGATCACCTGTTTTAAGGAAGTCAATGATTTCCCCGTCCGTGATAAGCTACACTAGGACTTGAACCATCTATTCTAACACGAGACATCCAGATGTCACTAACCAACGTGATCAACGCCAGGACCAGCACGCACACACACTACTTTGGCATGTATTCCGAATTTGGAATATACATGCTAGCTAGACCCTTGGTGAACCTCGTCCACCAAGCCCTTGACTCCTAGTCATACCATATTGCAGGAACCCCGTTGACCCTCAGACAAAGCCAAGAGAAGCACTTTAAGGTGTATCATCAAGAACTTCGAGAACCAATGGAGAAACCACGTCGAAGAAGAAGCAACAAGGGAACATGGAGACTACCTCAGACACAAATTTCTATATCTCTTCAACATCTAGCCTAGGAATCTCGGGGACGAGAGTCTTGAAAGGGGGTAGGATTGTCACAACCAGTGTTTTGCCTCTCGTAACTAAGTTGACATACCTTAAAAATTATAGCCAACAACAACTTTTTGTGTGTGATGTGATGATTTAACTCATTGCTATTTGCTTGCTTGTTTGATTGTGTTTTCAATCAAAAATATTATGCTTCTCTCAAAACTCATCCTCTTGCCCCATATCTCTGCCCAATGAGCATACCATGTGCATAGGACCAAAAACTATTTGTAAAAAATATTATTTTGACCAAAAAACATTTGTTTAATTTAGCTTTTCAAAAACCAATAAACTAAGGTTTGTACTTCAAGTCCACAAATTAGGGAGTATGTTTTGCCCCAAATATTTTATTTGGATCCTATTATCAAAAAGACTTTCCCAAACCACAAAACTATTATTTTAGAAGTTATTTTTGTAGTTCAGGAAAATACCTTTTACTGAGGCCAGAAATGGTCTTTTCTAAGCGAAAAAATATTTTCATGCTTCCAAAATAATTGAGAAAAATTAGGGAAATTTAGTGACATGTATTTCCCTATATATAATAGTTTGAGCACATGGTCATGTTCAAAATATTGCACAAAACCCTTCAAAAACGTTTCTGCCTATTTCAAGCATTTGAAATATTTCTAAAAGAATTATTCTCAAATAATTCAAGTAAAATTCTAGCAACTCACCCATGATACATCTGATGATCTTGCCAAGTTTCTTCTCAATACAATTTGCTTTGACTGCCCTAAATATTCCAGAACCCTCTTTGTTCAGATACAAACTTGAGCAACTTTACATTGCCAAGTACCTCCATTTGTGCTCAATTTTTTTGGACATGTTATAATCCTATAATAAGGCATCCACACCAAGTGGTGTATCAAGGAGAATAGATCCACTTGTACAAATCCCCAAAAACCCATTTTTGCTGATTATTAGAATTGGGAAATTTTGCATTATCAAGTTTCCCAATTTAGTTCTAAACATTTTGGGCATGCTCTAATCCCCAAATATGGTTACCACACCAAGTGTTGTATGAAAAAGAATAGTTTTGCATGACTACATCTAAGGAAATATATTTCTGCCCATTTCTAGGGTTACCAAGTTTGCACTAGTAATTTTCATCATATAATCCCAAAATTGGTGATCAACCACATTCATACCAATCATTTACTCTTGTTAAGTTTCATAGCAAGGAGAGCAATTTAGCTAGTACAAACTTGCATCAAATACCTTCTCGTCATTTCTAAAAGTTATTGTTTTAACCACTTCTGCTATTCCCATTGAACCAAAGTTTTACCAGGTCTTCTCCTAGTCCTGTTTTACCTCTAGTAAACTTGGCATGGCCACACACCAATTATTGATGGGGTAAAACCCCCATTTACCCCCTGTGAACAACATATATTTCCCTCTCTCCCAACTTTCCGTCCCTCCTATGGAACCCAGGACATCCAGGGGTGTCCCTACTTTGTTTACTCCCTCCTTGACCTAGTGGACACAAGTGCTCACGTAAGAATGCCGATGGCATGCCAAATGGGCGCTCTAGAGCGTGCTATAGTACACACCCGCACTATAGCCGATGCCCATTCCCACCTCCCGACCAGCTCGAGCCCCTCCCGCTAGCTAGCAGGACCACCTCGGTGTACCTGACAAGACACACGGTCGCCCCCCTCCTCTCTATTGCTTCTGCGGGCTCCCCTCACACGCGCACCGGACCGTGCGAGAGCTCCAATCCGAGAGCTCACACACGTGCGCCTGTAGCTCCTCCGGCTCCTCGCTCTCCCTTTCCTTGGTCATGAACTGCGCCCATGAAGGCCGTTGTTATGCCATGGAACACCCCCGTGACCCCCTAGCGATGATTGAGCCCTAGCCATGGACGCCATCCACGGTGAGCTCGCAGCCGACCATATAAGCGAGCCATGATCCCTCCTCGTGCCCTCTTTCGATCCTTCCCCCTCCCAGTGGCCCCCAAAGCCTTCCCAGGGCATCTCTCATGCCTTCTTCATCCTCCTACTACCAACATTCTCGCTAGCCACCGATCAAATTTGGGCTCTCCCGTGCCCCTTCTCTCCTTAGAGCTGCACCATAGCATCACCTCCATCACATAGGACCCCAACTGTGTTGCATTCCTCCTCCTACGTGGATATGGAGTTGTTCCTATCGTCACCTTCGCTACCCTCCCCCATGACCAACATTGTGCTCGTCCTCAACCTCCCTAGGGAGTAAGGACCACTCAGATGGATGAAGGGTTCCCTCTCGAGCACCCGCGTGGTCGGAGCATCACCGAAGGTGGCCCCTGCCGCAGGGACGACGCCGACGTGTGATCGGACACACCTCCCCTACATCTCCTGTGCCCCGGCATGACGTGGAGGATGAATCCGACATGCGGGGCCGCCTGTAAGCGAGCCCAATGGTCGGGCCCCGTGCTTAAATGGAAATTGCTTCGGGCCAAAGACGTTTCCCCGCGCGGAAAACACACTCACGTGTGTACGTCTCCAGCATGGCCTTGTGCGTCCGTGTGACTGAGCCACTAGGTCGGCCCAGTAAGGCCGCTACTATCCTACGCCCGGGGCGGGGCTTAGACCATTAGGTATTTATTCCCTTTCCCTTATTTTCACAGACAAAAACTTCTCCACGATATTAATTTGACTTCCTAATTTATAAATTCAAATTCCTATAATCTTCTAAAAACCCTAGCAATCATTTGGCATAACTTCCAAAAAAATTCACCACAATATTTTGCCTTGTCAAATTTAAATTTCAATTTGAATTACTCGGGGCCACTTTGTAAAATTCCTAGAGAGCTCAAATCAACTCCAAATAGAGTGATTCAAACTCCTAGATGTCTTTAAATTCATGTCCTATTTATCTAGCTATGATTAACATTTTTCCAATGTTATATTTTGGTTGGACCAAATAAATAGCCCCATTTTTCCTTTATTATTTCTTAAGAAATTTATAGGAAAATCATCCCAATCCAAATCTAGTGATACCACTTCCTAAATGTTTCTAAAATCATGTCGTCTTTAATAGGTGCATTTACTCATTTTTATAAAAATGTTTTATCTAAACTTCTTATAGGATCATTCTTTTCTCTGTTTCCACCTTTTCAAAATTATTGTTGATCCAACTCAAGTAGTGACACTTTAGGTATATTTGTTGTGTACAGAGGTGTCCAAGAAAAATAAAACACCTATTTTAGAACACTTCTAATTATCTGATTGTTGTGTTGCTTATTGTGGTTGTTTTGAACAACAGTAGACGAAGAGCTCGGAGTTGGACCACAAGTTTGTGAAGATCTTGAAAATTTGCAGGGTCAGGCAAGCAACCCTTTGACCATGTCTAACAAACCATTTTATGCATAGCATATGTCACCTTATTTCGTTGCATTGAATCATGATGAATCAGTGACCATAGTGGTGGGTTACCTTTGTTACTTTCCTCGTTGATACTTATACTAAGCATGACCCTAGATTAATATAAGGGTTGTGTAGGTGGGAAGTAGTTAGGATGCTAAGTAGTTGCTACACAAGTGGATTGGGAAAATGCATGGTGTCAAAAAGGAAACGATTTCAAAGACTTTTCAAAAACCCCGTGGGATGCCACTAATGCACGAGGGAGATGATGTTGATCTAGGTAACCACTTGGGAAAGAAGTTGTGTACCGGAGCAAGTTGCATGGGTGTTTTCAAAAATGAATTGAGTTTAAGGTGTGCGGATGTTCCCAACTATACACGTGCGACCACACTACTCCTTTATTGGAAGGGGCCTTGTTGATTACCTAGGTCGATGCTAGCTGAGAGCTCGCATTACTAGTGGCGGAGAGCCGAGTCACTCTCTTGATATAGGGTCATTTCAGGTAGGGCGACCATGGGTTGTTTCCATAGACACCGGGCACACCATTGTGTCCTGTCAGGGATGGTACGATCTTGAGCGAGTGTCGTATGATGTACATCATGAGCACGTGGGCTCACGAGTGGACTCTTTGTTTAGTGTCGCCAGGGGAAAGGCAATGTTTGGGTGCTTACCTCGGGTATGTAATATACCGCAAGTCATGGATGACATGGAAGTTCCCCGTGTCTTGTAGATAAAGCATCCAAGCTTTCTAGAGTGTAAACTATTCAAATAGTCATGCCCACGGTGTTGGACAGTTGGAGGGGCTTCTTAAACTACATATAGTTGTTTTCACAAAACTTGGTGTGTGTGTGTGTGAATAGTAAAGATGATACTTGAGCTAAGACGGTTGACTTGACATAATGATTGAACATGAGATGTTCAGCCCCTGCTTATGTTGATATGTGTAAATTTTTCATATGGATATCTCCAACCTATTGATGCATGCTTTTATAGGTTGATTGATCATGTCATTACACCAAAAAATAGCTCTCTACAACTTACCTACTTAGTGCTATATCGTGCATTGTTATTCCCTCGTTCTAAACATGGGTTGCTTGCGAGTACATTCAAAGTACTCATTGACTTGCCACTGGTCATTTTGTTGGCCAGGCATGAAAGCACGGGATATTATGAACAG
Organism: Hordeum vulgare subsp. vulgare; assembly: GCF_904849725.1. NCBI lineage: Eukaryota > Viridiplantae > Streptophyta > Magnoliopsida > Poales > Poaceae > Hordeum > Hordeum vulgare. The sequence goes on along the minus strand of NC_058520.1, from coordinate 290,387,597 downwards.
TACCTTGGTAACGTACGTGCGATCTAGGACGCTTCCCAGTCAGAATGCATGTAGGGTTAAGGCACATGGCTTGGGCTCACACTACCGATGAAGAGTTCCGTAGAAAATATATGAAGCCTTGGCCAGAAAGGCCATATTAGAGTAAAATGGTACATAATGGATATAAGACTCTTTTTATTGAGTTTTTGTGTGTTCATTGAGCAATGATCTCTAGGATCACCATGCACGTACATTCAATGACCACGACTTATGAGTTGGGGTCCCCACAGGTACCCCCTCTCGTGGATCTTTGCTTCATAATTCCTTATAATTCCCATAAAAGATTCACAAAAAGTTCCGTCCAATTCTGAGAACTTTTATTTCCGCACAAAAATAACACCAAGGTAGTTTTGTTGAAACAAATGCCAGCCAAGGTTAGTTTTGTTCAAATCATGCAAATTAGAGTCCAAAACAAGAGAGACGTGTTTAGAAAAGTAGATGCATTGTGGATGTATCAACTCCCAAAGCTTAAGTCATTGCTTGTCCTCAAGAAATTCAGTTGATAAACAGAAAGTGATAAAGAAAACTTTTACAGACTCTTCTGTTCTCGTTGCCATATATGTGGTTAGCCAGTGTTCGGTTTTCAGCATTAATCATATATAACCATATCCATGATAACAATTAAGGAACATATTTACTCATGGTAATACATAACCAACTAGTAAGCAATAATAAGATATCTCACATACCAACTATTTTTCAAAACAGTCATGATATAATATGATGACTTGGTATTTCGCTAGCCCTTTCAGAGACCGCAAAACATAAATGCGCAACACCTGTGAGATTCAAGGAGCGACTAAAATTGCACTAAGCTTAAGACAGTTATTTTTGGGACGGAGGGAGTATAATTCAGGGTAGAAGAGATCCAGTCATGCTCACATTCAACATTAACTAGACTCAAAGCATAAAAATGACAATAGTGCTCTTTGGTTTGGTGCCGTTAGTAAGAAGATTATAAGTCAGGAACAACACAAAAGTAAATAGAAAGGACCTTCATAGAGGCAAGCATTGAGTTGTAGAGGTGCAAGAAGTAAAGTTTTAAAGCAGAGTTGCAATTGTAATTTTGGGTGGTGCACTTGTCCTATCAACGTTAGGACAACGGTTTTCGGTATCATCCATGCTAAACTCATTATTGGCGATTCCCAAACAGAATTGTAAAGTTTACTCCTATCCACAATCCATACACGAATTCACGGGCGCTCTGCAACATATCAACTGTCCCAAGGAGTTTTGTTTAATTAATTTTTTTTGTAGGGTTGTGCATCCTTTGTACCAGCCTCTCTCATCCAATGATGGCGAATAAACAACTGCTTGAGAATAAATTCACTTAGTATGGAAGATACCGACGGCCCCGTCGCTACATGCGCAGTATGAGTGCACAAAATAGATGTTTGTTTGAATATTATATGTGGCACATGCAAATTTACTTGGAACAACAGGATAATACCACACATAGGTAGGCATGGTGGACTCATTTGGCATAACTTGGGTTTAGGAATTTTGATGCACAAGCAGAATTTCTGCCTAGTACACGTGAAGACTATCAATAAATTGGGAAGCGACCAACTAGAGAGCAAAACGGTCATAAGCACACGTTGTGAATAATTAATATTGGACATTAGAATGAGTAGGATACAAACAATCTGAATTTAAACATCATGAAGGCTGCATTGGTTTTGAATCAACTACATGTTTGCACATGGGCCTAGTCAAGCTGCTCGAATTACTCACACGGAAATACCATACTACCATACCACATCATAACCATTTTAATGCATGTTGACACATAAGATAAATCATTGTTAACTCCAAGCTATTTAAGCATGTCATGAGAAACTATAATCTCTAATTTTCATCATAAACATGTTCACTCATGATATACTGAATCAAGATCGAACGAGTTCAACATATTTACAAAGATGGAAAACAAGAAGAGTTCATACATTGCACGACCACTTCATAAAAAATCTTTATTATTGCCTTTCACTTGCACGACAGAATGAGGTGATAATAATAATGCACATGTGTTGTAGATTAAGTTGGAATATGCAAGGTATATGCGCAAAGGAAAAGACTTGGTAACATTGGCTCTTGGTTAGATCAAAATTAATACATAAGGGAGCTACTCAATATTTTCATGGTGGTCTCCTCCTATCGACAACTCAAAGAAAAGAAAATAAATTCAGGGAAACACACTAAAATATTTTTGGATTTTTTGGTTTTTCTCAGAGAAAGCAAACAAGCAAAGGAAAATCAAAAATGAGAAAATTTATTTACACACGAAAGCTCCCAAAAAATAAAGGAAATTTTTTTGGGTTTTCTTTTAATACTAGAACTAACTAAATGGGGAAAAAAACTAAAAATAAGTGAGCAATATTTTCGGGTTTTCTGAAGTGTTTCAAACAAACATGAAGAAAGCAGAAAAATATAACTAACATGTATACAAAAAAAGGACGAACATCGACAGTCTATATGAAGTGTGTGAACATGAATGTAATATCGGTCAGAAATACGTACTCCCCCAAGCTTAGGATTTTTCCTAGTTTGGTGATCACCATTGATAATAACTGTCGAGTCCGGGAAAGTATTGCTGTTGAGGCATCTAAGCATCCCATGACTGGGCGTGATCCTCTACCCCGGCCAACTTGTTCCGGTAAGCAACTATGTCTCCTACCATGATGGTGTATTAGTTCTGAGCATGATAGTTAAACAACAACGACGCACACAACACAATAACATCGCAAGTCATCTCATTGTATACTAAATTATAATGAATGTGGTGCGGGGATTTAGGTTCATCACTAAACTGGTGCTCTATCATGGAATGGTGATCAAGATAAATCTCACGCAATGGGTAATTATTTGGACGTATGACAACATTGAAATACTTTGCTAGGTGGGTGGCATAAATACCACCATGGATTTTGCTATTAATCCGGTTAAGATGCAAGCAGCGTGCAACTATAGCTCCTATGTTTTAGGTATTGTCGCCGTAAAGATTGCAATGTAAGATAGCGAGGGTGGGGGCAATGAGACCACCACCCCGAGTCATAACACATAAACAATACTATATGAATAAAAAAAGTAATGCACACAAGGGAAATGTAAACTAGTTCCCTAGCCTTCGACACGCCCCTCTTTTCTCCCACCATTAAGGTGGGGATAAATTTTTCAAACTCCTCGGTTCCAAGCTCACGGGTTCCCCCATCAGAAGGGATCATGCATATTTCATAGAATTCCAGAGGTGGTATCTCATAATGTTCATCATATAAATCAAAACAAACCATGAGAGCATCGGGCGTATTGATGAAGTAGAAATTTTGCACAAAGGAATTTTTAAGGAGGCATTATTGGTCACACTCATCTACGAAGAAGTTGGTTAACCCGACATTCACAATGAATTGCATGAACTCTTGATGAGAGCCATCCTCACTCAGGAAAGGTGTTTGTGTCTATTCACATAGCCTAACCTCCATATTGCGAGGGATGTTAACATCTTGGTCCGAGGTCCTCGCAACAACAACTTTGAAGCTGTGGACTGAAGAACCTATCCTAAAGAAATTCATTTTCCTATAAATAATTTCTGAAATTTTTGGACAACAAAATTATATGAGTAAGACTTTGCAAGATTGATAGCAAATACTCTTATGGATGCCTAGATGATATATCAACCATTCCCACTACTTGGAACTCAAATAATTAGACACGCAAGATCATTTTCAGTAGAACCAAGTACAGAAAAATATGCAAAATATAAACCACTTAGGGCAAACACTAATTGGAGGAATGGGAGAGTCACATACCTAGGAGAAATTCCTCCAAACAGTTTCTGAAATGGAGTTTCGAGCAAAGCGATCGAAAATTTCATTTTCAGGAGGAAGAACACGAGAGAAAGAGAGAGAGAGAGTTGGGGAATTTTTTCTGGGGGTAAGGGATGACATGGGCTGAAGAGATAAGGCAGGGACCCCTATGGGCCCCACCACACAACACAATGCGTCCTACGGGGGTGGTCGTGCCCTGTTGCCTCGTGGTCCACAGGTGTCCCCTCCTGGTGTATTTTCACCACCAAAAAATCATAATTATTCCATCAAATTCTTGTTAAAAGTTTGTGGCATTCTCGGACTCTTTAATTTTTGGGTCATTTTTTATTGCATGGTAAACTCAGAAAACAGGATAATCATGGCATTTTACTTTATTCAACAAAAAATAAAATAGAGCAAACTAATAATATAGAGAGTTGTGCATACTAAATTTGTCGATCACATGTCTTTCAAAAAGGATCCATCAATAAGGTTGATCAAGTCTTATTAATAACCGTTTCGAGTTGACAAGAAACCATTTTTTTGTATAACACTAGGTTACCTCAATGGGTATTTGCATGTCCCCAACAATAAGAGTATAATATTTGTTCTTGGCTGTATGAAGTGGAATTTTGAAACCTCCGATGGTGAATGTAGCAATTGGCTTAATGACATTGATATTATTAACTAGAGTTTGCTTCTTTGAAAGATGCACGATATGTTATTTCCCACTGACATGAAAAGTTATCTTGCTTTTGTTGCAACCAGTAATGACCCTAAAATATTTATAAAGGGGCTAGCAATGATGATCGACAAGTTGTCATCGTGAGGCATATTAAGAATAACAATGTTTGTCAAGATAGTAACATTTGAAACCAAAACCGGAACATCGTGACAAATTCCAATAGGAAAAGCAGTGGATTTAACATCCATTTGTAAAGATATCTTAGTAGGTGTAAGCTTACCAAATAAATTCTCTTATAGTAACACTAGAACTAGCTCGTAAATCACCTATAGTAGTTCTCACTTAATTTCTTTTAATGGAGCATGGTATTGTGGGTATACCCGGATTTCCCAACTTCTTAGGGACTCTAGCATTAGAAGAATAATTACCAAGCATAGTAGCAATTTTAGTTTCAGGTATTATTTGTGTGTTGGTAATTATATTCTTAATATACCTAGCATATAGAGGCATTTCGAAATATAAGTCAACCCAGTGCACAAAAATACATGCCTAATCATTTTAGCAAAGCCCTCAAAGTCTTCCTCGTCCTTACTCTTAGAAGGCTTACGAGGGAATGTCATGGGTTTTTGAACCCATGGCTCTCTTTCTTTCCCATGCTTTCTGAAAACAAATCATTTCTTCTCATAGTGTTTATTTCTAGGAGGTGGGTTACCAAGATCTTCACCTTGTTCTGTTTCCACATCATTATCATTTTCTTTATTAGTATCCAGTTGAGCATCTATGTGAACATCCTCATTATCATTATTGTTTTCATTATCACTAGGTGAATGTTCACTACCAGATTGTGTTTGAACATCAGAAAAGGGAACATCATTATGATTCTCACTAGGTTTTTATGTAATAGGTTCACTAGAAACAAGCAAAGTCCTATCATTATTATTTTTCTTTTTCTTACTAGAAGTACTAAGCATATCATCATTAATTCTCTCAGAATCTTGTTCTATTTTTTAGGATGTCTGATACGTCTCCAACGTATCTATAATTTTGATGGTTTCATGCTATCATCTTGTCAAACTTTGGATGTTTTGCATGCCTTTTATTTATTTTCTGGGACTAACTTATTAACTCAGTGCCAAGTGCCAGTTCCTATTTTTTCCATTTTTTTGACCCCTTTGGGAGGAGATTTTAAAATGGAGTCCAAACGGAAGAAAATCCCCGAAAAGATTTTTTCTGGAACGGAAGAAGATCGGAGAGCTTGGGGGCCAAGCCTGAAGAGCCCCAGGGGCCCCGCAAGCCCCCACCCAGCGGCCAGGGGGCCGCGCCATGCAAGCTTGTGGGCCCCCTGGAGGTACCCTGACCTAGATCTTGCGCCTATAAATTCCCAAATATTCTGAAAAAAATCAGAGGAGCATCGTAATCAATTTTCCGCCGCTGCAAGCTTCTGTCTCTGCAAGATCCCATCTGGGACACGTCCTGGTGCCCTGCCGGAGGGGTGATTCAGACATGGAAGGCTTCCCCATCAACACCATGACCTCTAAGATGATGCGTGAGTAGTTCACCATAGACCTACGGGTCCATAGCTAGTAACTAGATGGCTTCTTCTCTCTCTTGGATCTTCAATACAAAGTGCTCCGTGATCTTCATGGAGATCTATCCGATGTAATCTTCTTTTGCGGTGTGTTTGTCGAGATCCGATGAATTGTGGATTTATGATCAGATTATCTATGAATATTATTTGAGTTTCTTCTAATCTCTCTTATGCATGATTTCATACACTTGTAATTCTCTTCGAGTTGTGGGTTTTGTTTGGCCAACTAGATCTATGATTCTTGCAATGGGAGAAGTGCTTGGTTTTGGGTTCATACCGTGCGGTGACCTCACCCAGTGACAGAAGGGGTAGCGAGGAACGTATCGTGTTGTTGCCATCGAGGGTAAAAAGATGGGGTTTTCATCATTGGGTTGAGATTATCCCTCTACATCATGTCATCTTGCTTAAAGAGTTACTCTGTTCGTCATGAACTCAATAAACTAGATGCATGCTGGATAGCGGTTGATGTGTGGAGTATTTGTAGTAGATGCAGAAAGTATCGGTCTACTTGTCTCGGACGTGATGCCTATATGATAGATCATTGCCTCAAATATCGTCATGACTTTGCGCGGTTCTATCAATTGCTCGACAGTAATTTGTGCACCCACCATAATATTTGCTATTTTGAGACAAGCCTCTAGTGAACACTTTTCAATTACTCCACACCATATTTTCAGCCTTACACTTTTCACTTCGTTGCACTTTTCGCCTTTAGATATCACTTTTGCAAACAATCTTGAAGGGATTGACAACCCCTTTGAAGCGTTGGGTGCAAGCTTGTTTGTTTCTGCACAGGTACTTTGGACTTGACGAGGCCCTCCTTTTGGTTCGATACCTTGGTTCTCAAACTGAGGGAAATACTTAATGCTCCTGTGCTGCATCACCCTTTCCTCTTCAAGGGAAAAACTGACGCAAACCAGAAAAGTAACAAGAAGAATTCCTACGCGCCTGGGAAGGACTTTTGTTGCTGCAGCAGAAGAATTTCTGGCGCCGTTGCCGGGGAGGAAGATCAAGTCAAGAACTCATCCAAGTGTCGCAAACTCATCTCTTGCATTTACTTTGTTTGCCAGTTGCCTCTCGTTTTCCTCTCCCCACTTCACCAATTTTCCTTTTTCGTTCGCCTTTTCGTTCGCCTTTTCATTTGCCCTTTCTCTCTCGCTTGCTTTATGCTCGTCTGTGTGGGATAGTCTATCCTGATAGCTATATCCACCACTTCGAACGATACTCCGGAGAGCGAAGTTCTCAATTTTAAACAAATCGAGGGAGAAAACTTAAAGGACGCTTGGTATAGGATTTGCAATACTCAGAGTAGATCTACTCATAAGCAATCCACTACCGTCTTGCTTCGCAGTTTTTATGTGGGTATTTCTCCATGGAAAAGGTATATTCTTGACACCATCGTAGGTGGAAATTTCTTGGGTAGCCATACCATTGATTCTTATGGAGCTGTGATAAATTTGGTAGGCTCACCCCAACTCATGGTTAATGGAACTACCTTAACTCTGGAACATGTGATGCGTAGGCTGGACGATATTGAAAATAAAGTTGCTACGATTGAACTCATTGAGATTTTGGATAAAAAGATCGACAATCAAATCACTCAGTACGGGTCCAAGATGGGAATGGTTTTAAAAAATTTAAAGGAGAAGGAACCCATAGTTAGCGAAAAGCTAGGTCATGATTCCGCTAGGATTGGCAAACTAGAGGATGTTATAACCAACTTGGGTTCCGCTTTTGCCGCTGTGCAGAATACTCCAAATTTTGCCCACAATAAAATCACCAAGTCCGTCTTTGTTCCTAAAAGTAGTGGTGAATCATCTAGCAAGAAAGATGAAAACCTCAAGATGATAAGTGATCACGCCACTTATGGTTTGAGCACCAAAGACGACGATATATAATTCTATCGCTACTATGCCTAGCTAAGGGCGTTAAACAATAGCGCTTGTTGGGAGGCAACCCAATGAATTTATCTTTTTTATTTCTGTTTTGTTGCGTCCACACTTTCACAATTCTGTTGTGCTTGTGGTTTTTTTGTTTCTTTTTGTGTTTGAGCCAAGCAAAACCTTTATGATTGGTCTAGGTAATGGTTGTTTGATCTTGCTGGAAAAAGACAGAAACTTTTCGCTCACGAGATGATTTTTCATTTTTATTCAGAAAGATATTTTGAGTTGATTCTTTTTTCTGATGATTGATATGCTTTTTCCCTAGACCGTCACAATTGTTCAGATTTTTTGAGGTACCAGAAGAATACGAAGTATACAGATTGCTATAGACTGGTCTGTTTTTGAGAGATTCTGTTTTTGTTGAGTTGGTTGCTTGTTTTGATGAAACTATGGTTAGTATCGGGGGGTACTAGCCATGGAAAAGTGAGAATACAGTAGCTCGTCATCAATATAGATGGAATTCAAGTTGCTACAGTAACAAAAGAAGTGGTAGTTTGTTTTCTTGTACTAATGTTATCACAAGTTTCTGTTTAAGTTTTGTGTTGTGAAGTTTTCAAATTTTGGGTGACGTTCTCATGGACAAAGAGATAAGGACTGAAAGAGCTCAAGCTTGGGGATGCCCAAGGCACCCCAAGCCAAATTCAAGGACACCAAAAAGCCTAAGCTTGGGGATGCCCCGGGAAGGCATTCCCCTCTTTCATCTTCAATCCATCGGTAACATTACTTGGAGCTATATTTTTATTCACCACATGATATGTGTTTTATTTGGAGCGACTTGTATCATAGGAGTCTTTTCTTTTTGTTGTGTCACAATCATCCTTGCTGTGCACCTTTTTGAGAGAGAGAGACATGCACTCATCGTGATTTTGCTAGAATGCTCATTGTGCTTCACTTGTATCTTTAGAGCACGACGGTGTGTGATTTAGTAATTTTCTTATGCTATGAAAGAAGTCCCATGTGCTAGGTACCCAAAGAGGATGCAAAAACCTCCATCTTGATGTGCATTGAGTAGAAAGAGAAGTTTCGATTCCTCTCAATTAGTTTTGAGACACGGATTTGGTAATACTAAAAGCTATGTCAGTAGGGTGTTGTGAATCTAGAAATACTTGTGCTGAAGTTAATGATTCCCGTAGCATGCACGTATGCTGAACCGCTATGTTAGGAAGTCAGAGCATAATTGATCTATTGATTGTCATCCTTTGTGTTGAGGTCGGGATCGCGCGATGGTTTACACCTACCAACCCTTCCCCTCGGAGTATGCATTTAGCACTTTGTTTTGATTACTAATAAAAACTTTCGCAACAAGTATGTGAGTTCTTTATGACTAATGTTGAGTCCATGGTATAGATGTACTTTCAACTTCCACCATTGCTAGCCTCTCTAGCGCCGCGCAATTCTCGCCGGTGCACAAACCCACCAAATTCCTTCCTCAAAACAGCCACCATACCTACCTACTGTGGCATTTTCATAGCCATTCCGAGATATATTGCCATGCAACTACCACTGTTCCGTCTCATGACTTGTGTCGTCACCTTCATATTGCCATTGCATGATCATACTAGATTGTTGCACATCCCGGTACACTGCCGGAGGCATTTCCTTTGGAGTCATCATCATTGTGATCTTTGAGCTTTGAGTTACTAAAAGTTTGATGATCATTATTATTAGAGCATTGTCCCATGTGAGGAAAAAAAAGAGGCCAAAGAGCCCAAAAACAAAAAAAGGGAGAGAAAAGAAAAAAAGAGGCCTAAGAGCCCAAATAAAAAAAAGGAAATCAGAGAAAAAGAGAGAAGGGACAATGCTACTATCTTTTTCCACACTTGTGCTTCACGATAGCACCATGTTCTTCATGATTGAGAGCTTCTTGCTTTGTCACTACCATATGCTAGTGGGAATCTTCATTTTATAACTTGGCTTGTATATTCCAATGATGGGCTTCCTCAAAAATTGCCCTAGGTCTTCGTGAGCAAGCAAGTTGGATGCACACCCACTAGTTTCCCTCTCAAGCTTTCACATACTTATAGCTCTAGTGCATCCCTTGTATGGCAATCCCTACTCATTCACATTGATATCTATTAATGGGCATCTCCATAGCCTATTGATACGCCGAGTCAATGTGACCATCTCCTCCTTTTTGTCTCACAACCACCACCACACTCTAGTCCACCTATAGTGCTATATCCATGGCTCGCGCTCATGTATTGCGTGATAGTTATAAAAAGTTTGAGAAAGTAAGAGTGCAAAAACAATTACCTTGCCAATTCTAGGGTTGTGCATGATTTACATTAGTTGTGTGAGGATGATGGAGCATAGCCAGACTATATGATTTTGTAGGGATAACTTTCTTTGGCCTTGTTATTTTGAAAGTTCATAATTACTTTGCTAGTTTGCTTGAAGTATTACTGTTTTCATGTCAATAGAAAACTATTGTTTCGAATCGTACGGATCAGAATATGCATGCCACGTGAAACAAGTTGCGAAGGACGACTATGCTAGGTAGCATTCCACATCAAAAATTCATTCTTTATCACTTCCCTACTCGAGGACGAGCAGGAGTTAAGCTTGGGGATGCTTGATACGTCTCCAACGTATCTATAAGTTTTGATGGTTTCATGCTATTATCTTGTTAAACTTTGGATGTTTTGCATGCCTTTTATTTATTTTCTGGGACGAACTATCTAACTCAGTGGCAAGTGCCAGTTCCTGATTTTTCCATGTTTTTGACCCCTTTCAGAGAAGATTTTGAAATGGTGTCCAAACGGAAGAAAATCCCCGAAAAGATTTTTTCTGGAACGGAAGAAGATCGGAGAGCTTGGGGGCCAAGCCAGACGAGCCCCAGGGGCCCCACAACCCCCCACCCCGCGGCCACGGGGGCCATGCCATGCAGGCTTGTGGGCCCCCTGGAGGTCCCCTGACCTAGATCTTGCGCCTATAAATTCCCAAATATTCCCAAAAAAATCAAGGGAGCATCGTAATCACTTCTCCGCCGCCGCAAGCTTCTGTCTCCGCAAGATCCCATATGGGGCACGTCCTGGTGCCCTGCCGGAGGGGTTATTCGGACATGGAAGGCTTCTACATCAACACCATGACCTCTCCAATGATGCGTGAGTAGTTCACCATAGACCTACGGGTCCATAGCTAGTAACTAGATGGCTTCTTCTCTCTGTTGGATCTTCAATACAAAGTTCTCCATGATCTTCATGGACATCTATCCGATGTAATCTTCTTTTGCGGTGTGTTTGTCGAGATCTGATGAATTGTGGATTTATGACCAGATTATCTATGAATCTTATTTGAGTTTCTTCTGATCTCTCTTATGCATGATTTCATATCCTTGTAATTCTCTTCGAGTTGTGGGTTTTGTTTGGCTAACTAGATCTATGATTCTTGCAATAGGAGAAGTGCTTGGTTTTGGGTTCATACCGTGCGGTGACCTCACCCAGTGATAGAAGGGGTAGCGAGGAACGTATCGTGTTGTCGCCATCAAGGGTAAAAAGATGGGGTTGTCATCATTGGGTTGTGATTATCCCTCTACATCATGTCATCTTGCTTAAAGCGTTACTCTGTTCGTCATGAACTCAATACACTAGATGCATGCTGGATAGCGGTCGATGTGTGGAGTAATAGTAGTAGATGCAGAAAGTATCGCTCTACTTGTCTCGGACGTGACGCCTATATGCTAGATTATTGCCTTAGATATCGTCATGACTTTGCGTGGTTCTATCAATTGCTCGACAGTAATTTGTTCACCCACCGTAATATTTTCTATTTTGAGAGAAGCCTCTAGTGAACACTAAGGCCCCTAGGGTCTACTCCACACCATATTTTCAGCCTTATACTTTTCACTTCGTTGCACTTTTCGCCTTGAGATCTCACTTTTGCAAACAATCTTGAAGGGATTAACAGCCCCTTTGAAGCGTTGGGTGCAAGCTTGTTTGTTTTTGTGCAGGTACTTTGGACTTGGTGAGGACCTCATTTTGGTTCGATACCTTGGTTCTCAAACTGAGGGAAATACTTACTGCTCCTGTGTTGCATCACCCTTTCCTATTCAAGGGAAAAACCAACACAAACCAGAGAAGTAACAAGAAGAATTACTACGCGCCAGGGAAGGACTTTTGTTGCCGCAGCAATGTCCTTCGGGATAAAAAGGTTCCTAAGTCATGCGACCTCCTCTATTCACTACTCTAACGTCATTTCCATTCATATGATCATTTATCTCAGCAAGCAAATCATTTTGTAACTTAGCAACTTGGTCTAGTTAGGTGTGAACCATGGAATCATGTTTACCTAGACCCTTAACATCATTACCAATTCTTAACATTAAGTCACTCAAATGATCTATCATCGTAGCATTACATCTTAATTGATCCATGACATAATTATTAAAATGGTCTTGCTATAAAATAAAATTATTAAAATTTTCTTGCTTAATATCACTTACATTATAGGTAAAGAGATAATTTACCTCCACTACCTATGTCGGGATGTAAAGTCCATGTATTTCTTCGATAGGTGGTAATTTCTTGACGTCTTCAATTTTAATACCCTTTTCTTTAATAGATCTCTTGGCTTCTTGAATATATTCAGGATTGAGGAATAGAATACCTCTCTTCTTTTGAATAGGCTCCGATGGTGGTTTGGGAAGTGTCCAATCATCGAAATTTTGCAATATGTTATTTAATACCTCTCCAACTTGTCCAACGGTTCTTTCCCCGGAAACACAACCTGCGCAACTATCTAGGAAATCCCTAGAAGCATCGGTTAGTCCATTGTAAATGATATCAAGTATTTCATTTTGCTAAACAGGATGATCAAGCAAAGCTCTAAGTAAAAGGAGAATCCTCTCCCAAGCTTGAGGGATATACTCATCTTCAATTTGCACAAAGTTAAATATCTCCTATAAGGCAACTAGTTTTTAATGAGCAGGAAAATATTTTTCAGAGAAGTAATAAAGTATATCGTTGGGACTATGCACACAACTAGGAGCAACAGAAAGGAACCATTCTTTAGCCTCTCCTTTGAGCAAGAAACGAAACAGCTTAAGGATGTAATAGTAACATATCTTTTCCTCATCAGAAACAAAGCAACATTATCAGTCAATTTTAGTGAGATGTCCAACAATAGTTTCAGTTTCATATCCATGGAAAGGATCAGATTCTATTGTAGGAATTAACTCAGTGTCTATAGATAATCATTCACAAATATAGGAGAAGTAGCAAATTTATGATCACCTTTCATCTTCTCCATCATATACTTTTCTTTCACTTTGCATAGTAGTTTCTTCAAGTCATCTCTATTTTCACAAGCAAGAAAGTCCCTAGCTACTTCCCCATCCATAACATAACTTTCAGGTACATAAGAAAATTCATATTTATTAGGAGAGCAAGGTATAGTAGGTGATTCAAAATCATCATCAGTTTTAGTATTTTCAAGTTCTTTAGCTCTAGAAATATGGCCATCAAGTAATTTATTTGGTGGCAAAGTTTCAGTTTCATCAAATATAGTAGTAGTATCATCATTAATTTTAGTAGTAGCATCATCAAGTTAAGGTGATATATCAGAACGAGCAACACACGATGGTGTAATAAGTTGATTCAAAATAGTAGGCGAATCAAAAGAAGAGCTAGATGGCAGTTCCGTACCTCCTCTTCTACGATAGGGGATGATCTTGGTTCAATTTTCTTTCAGATTCTTCATAGTAGAAATTGGATATCCTCAAGTTAACAAAATAAATATAGCTATGGTCCCCGAAAACAGTGCCAAAAATGGTCTTGATAACCGACAAGCATAGGGGATCACAATAGTCTTCACGGGTAGTATTTCACCCTAGTTTTTTGATTCAGAACAAGGGGAGCCAAAGAGTATTTATAGGACTTGACAATTTAGTTGTCAATTCAAACGCATATGGGATATCCCTCTGCAACAAAGATTTAGTAGCACGACAAATAATTCTAGTAGAAGTAATAGTGATAGCAACAATTTTATCATAGTAGTGACTGTCGGGCCCCTTGGACCGGGGTTATCAAGGACCGTCGGCCTCCAGCCTCTGGCTCACCGCGCCGCACATGCCTCTTTGGGCCATCGGCAAGCCCGACAAGGAATACCCTCGCGAGGGCCCTCTCCTCACGAGGCAAGCGCCAGAGGATCATCAGCGAGGGCCACGAGAGGTCACCCGCTGCAAGGACGCATCCCGAGGCCACACCTCGGGCTCTCGCAGGGCGGGATCGTTAAGGGCGACCATGCAGGGTGTCATGACCCTGCGCCTCCACGTGGGTGATGTAGGTTGTGCACGCGGTGCAGGAGCGGTGCCAACGGGCACGGAAAGGGAGGTTTCCCATTTTTGTGCTAAGTGGGGCCAGCTGATGGGCTCCCAAAGCAACCCCCAAAGGTTTTCCATTTGGCGCAAGAGGGCCAAGGCTGGGCGCTCGGCAGGACGAAGGGCCCACCGGTGCATCACGACAAACAACTTTGGCAGATGAAGACCCCTTTTGTCAGGGTGGACTGTTGTCCTGTCCCCTTTCAAAATGGGCCGTTGTGGCAACCCTTCTCGCCAAGTGTGTTTTCGGGGGAAGAGAACCAAGGAAAATATAAAAGGGAGGCCCGGCCTCCATAGCAAGGGGCTATCTTCTCCTTTAGGGAAAGAAACCGCCTATGTACTCGTCTTCCACCTCAAGTAATCTAGACAAGCAGGAGTAGGGTTTTTAACCATAAGGTGGCTCGAACCTCGGTAAACTTCTCGTGTGTTCTTGTTCGCTTCCCTTAGCTTGGGCCATCAGAACATTGCAGTGAAGTTGGGAGGTAGAAGAGGGTAGGAGAGCGAGCGCATCCTAGAGTTTGAACCCTTCGGGTCTGTGGAGCCCCGATTCTGACATTTGGCGTGCCAGGTAGGGGCGCCCCGCCATCCTCCAACTCTAGTTTTGTCTTCAGCTTCATTGACCCCATGGCCGACGCTCGTCGCGCACGCCCTGAATGCTTGGTGCCGGACGCCCGCCATTGACCCACTAGCGCCGCGACCACAACCGTCGTCGCTCGCGCCGCCCACGAGTAACAAGGCTCCTTACGGCCCCCGGTGCGGCTAGGCGGCTGCCTCGTTGAACTCCCCGTGGAGTCTGCTTTAGCCTGCGTCCACGTGGGAGACCTAAAATTGCAGGACGCGCTGCTCATGGAAAGCGAACTACTCTGCCACTCCTAGACGGAGAGGGGATACGACACATGGGTAGATCACTTCGTCGAGCTTGTCACCATCGCCAGGAGGGCCTTGGCTCCCTACGCCACGCTTTGACCCCCGGCGCCCGAAGCGGGGAGCTCGGCCAACGAGCCACCTCCAACGCCGCGTGGCAATTTGCTCGGTCCCTAGCCCGAGGGGCCCGAATATGGTCCGTCTCGTGCCGTACTCCTTCTCCTCCGGGTTCCAGTGACCGGCTTTGGGATGCACCGAGCCCCTGCAGCGGCGTAGCTAAAAGGGTCGGCAAGATGTTCTGCACTCACCACATGGAGGACTGCTGGGCAATTGGGTTCTCCTGTAGTGAGTGCACCATCTGACGCTGGAACAGCGTCGCCCGCGTTGCCGAGGGTGAAGGAGATTGCAGCAGCAATGAAGTGGGGATGTCGGGTACCACCCCCACCAGGGCCGGCGCGACCATCCCCGCAGCGGAAACATAATCAATCTGGCTCAAGAAGACGCTCGGTGCGGGTGGCCTCGTGGTGCGCGCCCCCAAGACGACGCTTCTCTACCATCACGACCACGCCACTCGGGGGAGAGGGCGTCGCTGGAGACGCTGGTATCATGGGCTACACACCCCAAGTAGGATCCTGCCTCCCTCATGCGCATGAGGCCGCACCGGGCACCCTCGCCAGGCCGGGCTCGAGGGCTCCTGCTTGGAGCCGTCTGACTTGGCCGGTGTGACGAGGGGCGCCCGAGGACCCCGTGGAGGCACGTCCTGGCATGCGCCCCTACGATCCGTGAGAGTGGTGCCACGCGCCAAGGGCACGAGAGTTCATCGCTCAGTAGATCAAAAAGCTGCAAGGGATTTGGGCCACGCGCGCCTCACGAGGCGTCGGGACCCCGCGTGCTCACGAAGGCTCATGAGCCAGCCGCCCCCCACCGAAGGGGTAGGCCCCTGTGGCATGTGACGTCAAGCAGCCTGACGCGCCCTTAGCAGCTTTGGCCGTCAGGTGACTTTTTGGGTTGTTTGAATCAAGTAAATCTGTGTATTTTGCATCGCCCCGAGCGGGTGTTTCCTTGATATGTAACGAACATGATTAACCTTCACTTAAGATGGTGTTGTTTGTCTATATATTAATCTCTAGAGTCTTGCCACTATCGGGGGCTGGCGCGCCCCCACGACCTCCATGTGATGGTTCCATGGTGGGGGATAGACACGACGTCTGTGTCGGCAGTTTTCCTTGCAGCGCCGAGAAATCCAAGTGACCGAGCTCTAGCTCGCGAGCTGGCCACCCGCGTTAGTCATCTCGCTAAGTTCCTTAGTATTACGCCCTCCCGGAGAACCATCGCGAACAGATGGAGGGAATGTGGCTTGGCTCGCACTGCCACTGGTCAGGTGCCTTGCTGCGCCCTGTAACAACTCGCGTAACGATGGACTCTTGTGTCCACGCGGTGAGCAAAGAAACTCATGTTTGGGACACAGGAGAGCTGCGCCGACATGCTACTCCCATGCCGAAATGGATGGAAGCACCTGAAGACTAGGTTAGGCACTCCTGAGCCTTGGGCTTGGGGTTTCCGCCCAATCATCATCGCCCGTGACACTCTCATGTAAGATTGAGTGAAATATATTTACGAGTGCACTATAAGAAATATAAATATAAGAAACAGTGGGCTATATACGCCCGGAGCCTCCTAAGTGGAAGCCCATGATGAGTTGCGTCATGGCCTCGGTGGAGAGCTCCCCCCACACCCAACTGAAAGTCCCTATGCTTCGCGCAGGCGGAATGACGGTCGAACCGCCACTATGCCCACGCCCTAGTGGAAGCCCCTTGCATCGCGCCTAGGGAATGATCAGACAAGACATTCTGCGGCTGTAACTAATCCAGGCTGACCTGTGCTGGACACGAGAGTCGCACTTCTATTAGGCTGACCTGTGATGGACACGGCAGACACACTTCTATTAAGCTGGCCTGTGCTGGATACGATAGCCACATTTCTTTCTAGGTTGACCCGTGCTGGATACGACAGCCGATTTCATTCCTTTCTTCGACTTGTCAATGAGATCACCAGGATGACCCGTGCTGGACACGGCAGCCGCACCTCCCTTTTTTTGGTTGGCGAATGAGTTAGCCTCTAGTTTTAATGAGAGTCTTGGTCTTGTGGTTTTTGCGGAGTTTCCTTGGTTTGTCTCTTCTTACCATCCCCAGGCCTAGTTTAAGCCCCACGCATCATGCTAGGGAAAAGCTGGTGAAGAAGGCCCTCGGTTTGCAGACGCGGGTCTCCCACCTGGCACATGCCTGGTGGCTCTACCTTGGGCCTCTCGCTCGCGAGGGCTGGGCACGGTGCCTTTGCTTGGGTCTTCCCTCATGGTGGTAGGAACCTAGAGAACTGGGTCCTGGTTCGGGAGCACACCCATGCGCACGTCACCTCATCAAGGACCTTGGGGCCCACACTTCTCGCACAACGCACAAATGCAAGCGAGAAAGCATGTACCGTTCGGGACAAGGAGTTTTCTCTACGGGACTACCCTCAAGGGCCTCGCGAGACAGGCCCCGCAAGTCGTGACCCCTCACGCGAGCCGTTCTCGCACTGGAGATGAGCCCCTGAGCTCCGTGCCTAAGGAGCCCTCCTACTCACGCTCGGGGGCTAGGCTTTAGTGACACTGGGCGCCGAGATGACCTTGGAGAGGGTGCAAGATCGACAAAGAGTACCAGGGAGAAACTTATTTTCATTCCAAAATAGTGTTTGATTTGAAGCATGAAGGACATACCCCCGTTTTACACGCCCCTAGGGGGCCACCATGTTGCATTGCAGGAAAGGGAAGGCGACACAAACGGAAGAAGGTCGGGCTCTCGAAGCACCACCACCAAGGACCTCAATGGTGGCATCGCACGCGCTTAGTTGGAGTCCTCCTCCTCCTTGGTGTGGGTGCCCAGGGAGCCATCAGAATCACTGTCACCCCCGCTCCCACGGAGGAGGAGCTGCCTCTGCCATCGGTGCCGGAGGGCCTGCTGCTGCCGCTGTTGTCACCTTCCATGTAGTAGTCCATGCGACCGCCAGTGCTTCCGAAGGCCTTCATGAAGAGCATGGCGGCCCCGTCAAACTTGAAGTGGAGGATGTGCCCTTCCTCCAAGCCTTGGACAAGGACAAATGACATCCACTCATGCTCCAAGAACATGAAGACGAGGGAGTTGAACTCTGTAACCACCCAGCTAGGCCCGTTGCACAACCGTCTGACTGTAGCCACACGCCTAGGGGCGGTGCTCCTCCATCTCCCCCGCAAAAGAGTCCAGGAGCCGGAGCCAGGTGTGAGGTCTTCCCTTCATCCATACGATGAAGCCGCGGGCCTCGTCGGTGGAGTGACTTCGCGGCCTCGGAGGCCGGGTGTCTGTGTAGTAATGTTGGCCCCGTCTGCTTCCGCCATGTCTGTCGTGCCCGCGCCTACGAACGGAACCCCTCCCGCGGCTCCTCGGCCCGCCATGGGCTGCCGGTTGGGAACGCCCACATCCCTCAAGAGTTGCCCCGAGCAAGGCGGTGGGCACACTAGGGTGACTTGTTCCCCTCGCCGTCCATGGTGTGCCTGCTTCCCCCTTCACTGCTTTCTCCTTCTCGACAGCAGAGGATCTCCTCACTAGTGCCATGCTTAGTCTCGCTGATGTGTTGGTTTCCCTCCAAGATTAATGGGTGATGTAGCACAGCGACGACAAGTATTTCCCTCACTTAAGAAACCAAGGTATAAATCCAGTAGGAAGATCCACAAGACTATGTAAGAAACACCTGCGCACAAATAACAGATTCTCTCAACCCAACGCATGGAGGGGTTGCCAATACCAATGGGTAAAGTAAGGATAGATTGATAGATGCAAATAAGAGTTATAGAAAATAGAACACATCAAGGTATTTTTGGGTTTTTTGATAACATAGATCTGAAAACAAAAGAGCAAATAAAGTAAAATGCAAATAGAAAAGTAGAGATTGCAAATAGATGATGTGAAGTAGATCCGGGGGCCGTAGTTTTCATTAGTGGTACTCTCGAGAAATACCAAACGGTGGGTAGACAAATTAATGTTGCGTAATTGATAGAAGAGAAAATAATATGATGATGTTCAAGACAATGATCATGTATATAGGCATCACGTCCAAGATAAGTAGACTGAATTCTTCCTGCATCTACTTCTATTACTCCACACATTGACCGCTATACAGCATGCATCTAGTGCATTGAGTTCATGGAGAAATGAAGTAATGACTTAAGAATGATGACACGATGTAGACAAGATCTATTCATGTAGGAATAGACCCCATCGTTTTATCCTTGATAGCAATGATAAATGTGTGTCATGTCTCTTTCTGTCACTCAGATTGAGGACCGCAAGATCGATCCCATCACAAAGCATCTCTACCCATTGCAAGATAAAGCTAAGACACACATGATACAAGATGCTCCAAGGAAAACTCATGATATGTGATGAATAAAACTATAGCTCCATGTAAAATTACCGATGGTTTTTATAAGAAAGAGAGGATGCCTTCCGGGGCGTCCCCAAGCTTAGCTGCTTGGTACTCCTTAGATATTGCCTTGGGGAGCCATAGGGAATCCCCAAGCTTAGTCTTTTGTCACTCCTTATTCTTTCATCCATCGTGATATCACTGAAAACTTGAAAACTTCAATCACACACAACTCAACAAAAATATTGTGAGATCCATTAGTATAAGAAAACAAAACTTACTATCGGTACCGTTGAAAACCAATTCCAATTTCGTTTTTGCATTATACCTATTGTATTCTAACTTTACCATGGCTTATTCCCCCCTATATAAACCATAGAATCATTAGAATAAGCACATAATACAAAGAAAACAGAATATATTTAAAATATAACATTCTGTAAAGATTCAAAATTTACTTATACTTTTGTAACTCCAAAAATTTGTATATTAGGACAACGTGGTGAATTTTTATATTAATCTTTTGTCGAAAATTTAGACACTTCTTCCGTTTTTATGATTTTTAGGATCTCTTCTACTAGACCAAAAAATTTACGTTTTCCAAGAGGATTAAAGCAACTAACACCCCACATGATCCCAAAGTATTTACTTGGCACAAACACTAAATAAAGCACCAAAAACACAATTATAACAGTAGCATAATTGTGCAAACACTCAAGAATAGAAAGCAAAAGTGAAAATAAGTTGTATTCATTGGGTTTCCTCACAACAAGCGCTACCATTTTACGCCCTTTAATTATCAATTCGAGCGAGACTGTCTACTACGCTTTAATTAGTTCTGGGTTGTTTCTTTTTGAGCATTTTAATAGCATAACCCATCCTTGAACAAATACAATTAAAAAGATATTGCACCCTTTCATCCAAATTTTCAACATGTTCTTTGGTAAGAATTTTATTTTCAATAGCAACTATCATTTGCGTAACATGATCAAGCGTTAAAAACATTTCATTTATAATGATAGGTCGAGACCCCAATAAACTTACCATGTAATTAAGAGCATCAGAGGGTGCAGAACTTAATAAATTTCCCCCGGTGACAGTATCAAGAAAAAATATATACCTAGTAGTAATTCCCATATAAAAGGTTCGAACAAGAATGATAGTAGATTGCTTGTCGATAGATCTACCATGAGCATTGCAAATCCTATACCAAGCATCTTTCACACTTTCTCCTCCCCTTTGCTTAAAATTGATAACTTCAATATCATGGGTACTCATAGCGAGAGAGGAGTTTGCCATAACAATAGGCAATAAAAAGATCCGGCAAGAAAATGGCAAAGGAAAGAAGGCAAATAAAAAGAATTCTTTTGTGAAAGGGGGGGGGGTGAAAGCGAGAGGAAAATGGAAAATAATGTAATTGCAAGGAGATGAGATTTGTGTGTAGGAACCGAATAGATATTGACTTGATCTTCCCCGACAATGGTGCCAAAAATCTTGCTTAGTCTCATTGATGTGTTGGTATCCCTCCAAGCTTAAAGGGTGATGTAGCATGTCGATGGCAAGTATATGACCCAGTTAATAAACCAAGGTATCAATCTAGTAGGAAGATCCACATGACTATATAAGCAACACATGCACACAAATAACAAATCCTCACAACTTAAGTATGGATAGATTGATAGATGCAAATAAGAGTGATAGAAAATAGAATGCAACAAGGTATTTTTGGGTATTCTGATAATATAGATCTGAAAACAAAGGAGGAAATAAAGTTAAAATGCAAGTAGCAAAGTGGAGATTGCAAATAGATAATGTGAAGTAGACCCGGCGGCCATAGGTTTCACTAGTGGCTTCTCTTGAGAAATAGAAAACACTAGGTAGATAAATTAATGTTGGGCTATTGATAGAAGAGCATATAATTATGACGATATACGAGACAATGATCATGTATATAGGCATGACGTCCAACATAAGTAGACCGACTTCTGCCTGCATCTACTTCTAGTACTCCGCACATCGACCGCTATCCAGCATGCATCCAGTGTATTGACTTCATGGAGAAACGGAGTAATGTCTTAGGAATGATGACATGATGTAGACAAGATCTATTCATGTAGGAATAGACCCCATCATTTTATCCTTGATAGCAATGATCCATGCGTGTCATGTCTCTTTCTATCACTGATACTGAGCACATCAAGATCGAATCCATCACAAAACATCTCTTACCATTCCAAGATAAAAGATCAATTTGGCCAGAAAAAACCAAATGTCGGAGAACAAATATGAGGCTATAAAAATGAAGCATGAATATGTTTTCATAGATCTGATCATAAACTCACTATTCATCGGATCCCAACAAACACAACGCAAAAGAAAGAGTTACATTATATGGATCTCCAGGAGGCCATTGTACTGAGAAACAAAACAAGAGATAAAGCCACCTAGCTACTGCCTATGTTGCCGTAGGTGTGATATGAACTACTCACGCATCATCGGAGGAGAACCAATGAGGATTGTGAACCCCTCCATGATCGTGTTCCTCTCCGGAACGGCTCTAGATTGGATTTCGTAGCTCTAGAACTTGCGGCGGTTGAAATGATTTTTCATCGACTTCCCTAAGTTTTTCTAATATCGGGGTATTTATAGAGCTCAGAGGTAGTGGAGGACGTGCCCGAGGGCCCCATGAGACACCAGGCCGTGCTAGGGGCCTCTGGCGCCCTGATGTCTAGTGCCCCCCTAGGCCTCGTCGGCTGTTCGTTCTTGGCTCCCAAGTTTCCTTCTGGTCCAAACAAATCTCCGTAAAATTACATGGCAACTGAACCTCATTTGATATGGATTTTCCACGAAGGAAAAAATAGGAAAAATACGAAGTGGCACTAGGCACTATGTTAATAGGTTAGTCCCAAAAAATGAAATGAAGTTGCTATAAAATGATCATAAGACACCCAAAAATGATAATATAACAGCATGGAACAAATAAAAAATATAGATACGTTGGAGACTTATCATTCCATCATTGCGGCAACGACGAGCAAGAACAAAGATCAAGGATGAGGAGGTTGGGGTAGGAGGCCCTTCCCCTTGCCCTTATATGAAGCCTCCAAGTGGGTGTTCAGCTCGCGCCTCCTTGCCTGTATTCAGCGGGCGAAAGGTTAATCTGAACAGTGATGGGCCCGCACCACATGCAAGCTTTATGTCAACTATGGACGGTTGCCAAGGCATCATGGGGAAGCAGGAGTGCCCCATGCCTCGTCACGCGCCACGTATCACGCTTGACTATCAGACGGAGAGGGCTCGTGCCATCCCGATTCCCCTCGTCAACTAAAGCACGTCCATCACACATCCACGAGCTGCTCTACTGGGCCCCCGGGCCAGGGGAAGGCCCAGGAAAATCTGCTCGTGACCTCACGGCATGTGCCCGACTTGATATTGATCCATCGCCAAGCCGTGCGGACAAGGCCCTTGCGAGGACACTGGCCTCCCGAGGCTCGCACAAGCAATCTTCGTCAAGGGATTCGTGGCGCCTCCACGGGGCTGCACCGAGAGGCCGTCCTCGAGGTCTTCGTGGGGTAAGACGACCATGGGAACGTGAGGCAACGACCTATCCATGTAAGGGAAAGTACTAAGAAACACTTGGGGGATGTCGTCCCGAGGCTTGCGGCACGGACCTAGGGTGAGGGGCTTGGGCTACACACTACGGAACTCCATAGGCCAGAGCGCAGGAAACACACAAAGGGTAACGGAGGTCCTCGCAGGACGAACAAAGACACCCCTCGGATAACAGGCAAATACTACTTAAGGAAAAAGTATATTACATAATGTCGGACGCCCTCCCAGGGCCAAGTGATTCTTGATGCAACACTAAAGGGATAGAAAATCCTAAGTAGGGGAGGCGTTGTCCTCGTCGCGGCCCCGGAGTACCCGACTTCGAGGCTGTCGCTCCTCGTCGTCCAGATCATAACAGGAAAATACTACTTAAGGCAAAAGTGTATGACATAATGTATGACGCCTTCCCAGGGCAAAGTGATTCTTGGTGCAATACTAAAGGGATAGAAAAGCCTAAGCGAGGGAGGCGCTGTCCTCATCGTGGTCCCCGAACGCCTCGACGGTGAGGCTGCCGCTCCCCTAGGAAGGCGTCGCCTGGACGAAACTACCAACCAGGGATACCACGCACTCGCGCACCTCGTCCCAGAGAGGGCTCCGGAGCTCCGCGGCAGCGGATCCATCACATGGGAGAGGTCGAACGCGGGGTCGTGGCGGTGGAGGTTGGAGAAGACGCACGTCAGCATATTTAGGAGATTGCATGTGCTCGACTTGATGTCTTCATCCACCTTGGAGACTGTGGGGATCCCGACTCATAAGTCGTGATCAGCGAATGTAAGTGCACAGTGATCCCCGTGATCAATGCTCACAGAAAACACAACTACCGAATAACAAGAGTCTTACATCCATTATCTACCGTTTCACTTGATTATGGCCTTCATGGACACGTCTTCCTATATATTGCAGTGAAAAATCTTCTTCAGGAGCGTGAACCCATGCCATCTGCCTTAACCCTACACGCAATCTAACTGGGAAACATCCTAGCTCGCTCTAACTTCACCAAGATATTCTCCATCATATCATGTCCTCTCATGCCTGGTCAATAAAAGAACCAGTGGCAAGCCAATGAGTACTCTGAATGTACTCACCAGCAACCCATGTTTGGAACAAGGCAATAACAATGCAAGATATAGCACTAAGTAGGTAATTTGCATAAAACTAATTTTGAGTGCAATATCATGATAAGTCATCTTGTAAGAGCATGCATCAACGGGTAAACTATATCCATACGGACACGTTACCGATATCAATATCAACAGAGGACCGAACATTTGATGTTCACCCATCATATCAAGTCGTCCAACTTAGCTCATGAATCTTACTACCATCTTTCTCACACACTCATCTTATTCGCACACGCACGCACACTTTGTTTATGCGAAGACAACTGAATGTAGTTTAAGCATCACCATCCAACTATCCTTGACCGTGGAGACGACTATTTGAATAGTTTCACACTCTCTAGAGGTTGCACACTTTACCTTCAATACTCAGAAACTTCTGAGTCAGGACACGACTCGCGACATTTCTCCTACCCGAGGTAATTACCCTTAGATCACCTTTCCCATGACGATACTAGCAAAGAGACCACTCGTTGGTGGAAATTCCTCATGATGTAGAACACACGTATCATCCACGAGGGCACACAACGATGCGCTCGGTGTGTGTGAAAATAGCCAACGTCCGCCCTTTCTTGGCATAACCCCATATCGAGAGTGACCACGTCACTCTTGCCACTAGTAATGGGGGCTCTCTACTAGCAACGACTATAGTAATCAGCAAAGCCCCGTCCCATAAGGGGTATTGTGGTTGTACATGTAAGGTTGGGACGGTCGTCAAATCTTAAATCTAATCTGTTTTTTAGAAACCACTCACACAACTGGCCTCGGTATACCACTCCCTTATCAAGTTGTTACCCAGCTGAATACATCACCCTCGGGCATTAGTGGGACCCGACGGGTTTTTTGTAAAACCTTTGAAATTATCTTATTTTACCGTCACCACGCATGTACCCAATCACATGCATAGCACTACTAGGAACCTAACTACACCCCACCCGCACAACCCTCATAGATAGGTAGGGTTATGCCCAAGTGCAAGTGTCATCGAGGAACTATTGGGAACACCACACCGAGGTAGATACCGTTCAACATGGCCTTATGCATCGAAATAAAATGCTAAATATGACATGCATGAAAGTATTCTCTTAGACATGGTCAAGGGTTGCTTGCATGATTCCGCAAATTCTTCGACGTCTTCTCATGTTCCTTGTCCAACTCCGAGCAGCTCGTCTACTTCATCAACTATCATCGGAAACAAGCACGATAAGCAACACCAAAAGAAGAAAACGGAAGTGCTCTTAAAATACGAGTTTGATTTTTCTTGGACATCTGTAGTGATAAGCAAAATCCCTAAATCATGTTCTAAGAGATTTGGATCACGAGATATTTTCGAACTGTGGAAATGGAGGCATCATTGGCCACACAATAGGTCTATAGAAGATATTTTCTTAAAAAAAGAGTGAATGTATCCGTTTGATAGGGCATGATTTTAGGAGACTTTTGGAAGTGATCTCATTGTATTTGGAGTTGGGATGATTTTCCCATCAATTTAATAAGTTGGAATAAATGGAAATGCGGCTATTTATTTGGGGCTAGCAGAAACAATGCATGAGAAAAATGTTCACCTAGGCTAGAAAAATTGAGCATGACTTTTCAAGTCTCTCGAAATTTGAATCACTCCGTTTGGAGTTGATTTTGATCCTCTAGGAATTTTGCAATGTGGATTTGGAATGTTCAAATTTTAATTTTAATTTTAACAACACAAATATTTGTGGTGGAACAATATGAAAGTAGTAACAAAAGATAGTCTACATGTATAGGAAGACGTAGAAATTTGAATCATCAAATTTGGATATCATATGAATATTCTATGCATTTTGGGAATTTTGCTCTAACCGAAAAGGGGCAAGAGGGAGTTACCCAAGCGCGCCTCAGCCACGCGCTGAGCGCAACATAGTGCCGCGGTGCACTGTGCCGTCCCAGCTGCCCAGTCACATGTCCAGCCGGCCACGACGGTGGCATATTCAACCGAATACGCTTTCAACCGGGAAAGGCGACTTCCGGGGAGCTGATTCCACTTAATCTCATCGGGCCCAGGCTATGTGCGGCTTACATGTGTCCACTTGGTAGGCCTTTCTCCCTCCTCCCGCTCGGGCAGGGGAGGAACAGGGGATGCAAAACCGGGCACCGTCTGTGGCGTTCGGGCGCACACCGGCGAGATCGCCAGGCCGCGCTACTCCCATCTCGGGGCTTTTCACGCGCGGAGGAAGTGGTAGCAGCAGCAGTAGCATGGAGGGCCACGGGGAAATGACATCGGTCGTTGTCGACCATGAATGCGTGGTGCCTCCAGGGTAGAAAGGAGGATATTGGGGCTTCACGGCACCGATGTGGAGTCACTTGAGGTTGTTAGGGGCGAGGGGATCTCAGCAGGGGTTGGGGAATTTGAGGGGAGGCCGATGCTATGTCGACAGAAACCTTCTGTCGTCTCTTGAGCTTGCGTTGGTTTTCCCTTGAAGAGGAAAGGGTGATGCAGCACAGGAGCAATAAGTATTTCCCTCAGTTTGAGAACCAAGGTATCAATCCAGTAGGAGAATCCCGTCAAGTCCGGAGTACCTGCACAAACACAAAGAGCTTGCACCCAACGCTTTAAAGGGGTTGTCAATCCTTTATAGATTGATTGCTAAGTGAGATATGAAGGCGGAAAGTGCAACGAAGTAAAAGTGTAAGGCTGAAAATATGGTGTGGAGTAGACCCGGGGGCCATAGTGTTCACTAGAGGCTTCTCTCAAAATAGCAAATATTACGATGGGTGAACAAATTACTCTCGAGCAATTGATAGAACCGCGCAAAGTCATGACGATATCTAAGGAAATAATCATACATATAAGCATCACGTCTGAGACAAGTAGACCGATACTTTCTGCATCTCCTACTATTACTCCACAAATCGACCGCTATCCAGCATGCATCTAGTGTATTGAGTTCATGAGGAACAGAGTAACGCCTTAAGCAAGATGACATCATGTAGAGGGATAATCTCAAACCAATGATTAAAACCCCATCTTTGTACCCTTGATGGAAACAACACCATGCGTGCCTCGCTACCCCTTCTGTCACTGGGTGGGGTCACCGCACGGTATGAACACAAACCAAGCACTTCTCCCATTGCAAAAATCATAGGTCCAGCTAGCCAAACAAAACCCACAACTCGAAGAGAATTACAAGGATATGAAATCATGCATATAAGAGAGATCAGAAGAAACTCAAATAAGATTAATAGATAATCTGATCATAAACCCACAATTCATCGGATCTCGACAAACACACCGCAAAGAAGATTACATCGGATAGATCTCCATGAAGATCATGGAGAACTTTGTATTGAAGATCCAATAGAGAGAAGAAGCCATCTAGCTTCTAGCTATGGACCCGTAGGTCTATGGTGAACTACTCACGCATCATCGGAGAGGTCATGGTGTTGATGAACAAGCCCTCCGTATATGAATCCCCCCTCCGCAGGGCACCAGAACGTGCCCCGGATGGGATCTTGCGGCGACAGAAGCTTGCGGCGTCGGAAAAGTACTTTCGATGATCTCTTGATTTTTTCTGGAATTTTTGGGAATATATAGGCGAAAGACCTAGGGCAGAGGTGGCCCAGGGAGCCCACAAGCCTGGGAGGCGCGGGCCCCGCTGGCCGCGGCTTGGGAACTTGTGGGGTCCCTGGTGACCCCCTGCCTTGGTTCTCAAGTTCCCTGATCTTCTTCTGTTTCAGAAAAAATCTTTTTGGAAGTTTCATTCCGTTTGGACTCCGTTTGAAAATCCTCCTCTAAAAAGGGTCAAAAACTCGGAAAAAACAGGAACTGGCACTTGGCACTGAGTTAATAAGTTAGTCCCAAAAATGATATAAAATGCATACAAAACATCCAAAGTTTGAGAATATAATAGCATGAAACCATAAAAAAATATAGATACGTTGGAGACGTATCAAGCATCCCCAAGCTTAAGTCCTGCTTGTCCTCGAGTAGGGAAGTGATAAAGGCTGAACTTTTGATGTGGAATGCTACCTACCATAGTTGTCCTTTGTAACTTCTTTCGTGTGACATTAATGTTCAGATCTGTAAGACTCAAAACAATAGTTTTCTATTGACATGAAAACAATAATACTTCAAGCAATCTAG
Organism: Hordeum vulgare subsp. vulgare; assembly: GCF_904849725.1. NCBI lineage: Eukaryota > Viridiplantae > Streptophyta > Magnoliopsida > Poales > Poaceae > Hordeum > Hordeum vulgare. The sequence continues at coordinate 290,359,081 of NC_058520.1, read as the reverse complement.
CAAGGTAATCATGAACTTTCAAAATAACAAGGCCAAGGAAAGTTATCCCTACAAAATCATATAGTCTGGCTATGCTCCATCATCCTCGCACAACTAATTTAAATCATGCACAACCGTGATATTGGCCAAGTAATTGTTTTCGCACTCTTACTTTCTCAAACTTTTTATAACTATCACGCAATACATGAGCGTGAGCCATGGATATAACACTGTAGGTGGAATAGAGTGTGGTGGTGGTTGTGACACAACAAGGAGGAGATGGTCACATTGACTAGGCATATCAAAGGGCTATGGATATGCCCATTGATAGATATGAATGTGAATGAGTAGGGATTGCCATACAAAGGATGCACTAGAGCTATAAGTATGTGAAATCTCAAAAAGGAGAACTAGTGGGTGTGCATCCAACTTGCTTGCTCACAAAGACCTAGGGAAATTTGAGGAAGCCCATCATTGAAATACACAAGCCAAGTTATATAATAAAGATTCCCACTAGTATATGGTGGTGACAAAATGAGAGGCTTTCAGTCATGAAGAACATGGTGCTATTATGAAGCACAAGTGTGGAAAAAGATGGTAGCATTGTTCCTTCTCTCTTTTTCTCTTTTTTTATTTGGGATCTTGGGCCTCTTTTTTCTCTTCTTTTTTATTTGGGCTCTTTGGCCTATTTTTTTATTTCCTCACATGGGAAAATGCTGTAGTAATGATGATCATCACACTTTTATTTAATCACAACTCAAAGCTTAGAACGATGATGACTCTATAGGAAATGCCTCCGGCAGTGTACCGGGATGTGCAACGATCTAGCTTGGCGTATGACGTTGAAACATCTCGCTAGCTATCTTAAGATCATGCAATGGCAATATGAGAGTGATGGCACAAGTCATGAGACGGAACGGTGGGAGTTGCATGGCAATATATCTCGTAATGGCTATGAAAATGCCATAGTATGTAGGTATGGTGGCTGTTTTGAGGAAGGCATATGGTGGGTTTGTGTACCGGCAAAGGTTGCACGACACTAGAGAGGCTAGCAATGGTGGAAGGTGAAAGTGCATCTATACCATGGACTCACATTAGTCATGAAGAACTCACATACTTGTTGCGAAAGGTTTTATTAGTAATCGAAACAAAGTGCTAAATGCATACTCCTAGGGGAAGGGTTGGTAGGTGTTAACCATCGCGCAATCACGACCTCAACACAAAGGATGACAATCAATAGATCAATTATGCTCCGACTTCCTAACACAACGGTTCACCATACGTGCATGCTACGGGAATCACTAACTTCAACACAAGTATTTCTAGATTCACAACACCCTACTAACATAACTATCCATATTACCAAATCTGCGTCTCAAAACTAATTGAGAGGAATCAAGACTTCTCTTTCTACTAAATGCACATGAAGATGGAGGTTTTTGTGGAATACTTTCATAGCATAAGCCAACTACGAAGTCACGAACCGCCGTGCTCTAGAAGATCTAAGTGAAGCACATAGAGCAAACTTATCCAGCTCAAAAGATATAAGTGAAGCACGATGAGCATTCTAGCAAAATCACGATGAGTGCATGTCTCTCTAAAAAGGTGTGAAGCAAGGATGATTGTTACACAAGAAAAAGAAAAGACTCCTACGATACAAGACACTCCAAGCAAAACACATATCATGTGGTGAATAAAAGTATAGCTCCAAGTAATGTTACCGATGGATTGAAGACGAAAGAGGGGATGCCTTCCTGGGGCATCCCCAAGCTTAGGCTTTTTGGTGTACTTGAATTTGGCTTGGGATGCCTTGGTCATCCCCAAGCTTGAGCTCTTTCCACTCTTTATCCATTTGTTCATGAGAACATCACCCAAAATTTGAAAACTTCACAACACAAAACTTAAACAGAAACTCGTGATATCATTAGCACAAGAAAACAAACTACCACCTATTTAGGTATTGTATAAATCTTGATTTCTATTTATATTGGTGTTATATTACTGTATTATCACTTTTCCATGGCTAGTACCCCCCGATACTATCCATAGTTTCATCAAAACAAGCAACCAACTCAAAAAAACAGAATCTGTCAAAAACAAACCAATCTGTAGCAATATGTATACTTCGTATACTTCTGGTATCTCAAACATTATGAAACATTACAAGTGCCTAGGCAAAAAGCTTATCAACCAGCAGCAACAAGAATCAAATCAAAAGATCTTTCTGAATAAAAATGAAAAATAATCTCGTGAGCAAAAAGCTTCTGTCTTTTTTCCAGCAGGATCAAACAACCATCACCGAGACTAGTCATAAAGGTTTTGCTTGGCTCAAACACAAAAAGAAACACAAAATAAACTATCATAACATAATTATGATGGTGTGGACGCAACAAAAGAGAAAGAAAAAGATAAATTCATTGGGTTGCCTCCCAACAAGCGCTATTGTTTAACGCCCTTAGCTAGGCATAAAGCGATAGAATCACGTATCGTCGTCTTTGGTGCTCAAACCATAAGTAGCCCTCATCATGGATTCATAAGGAAATCTTATTTTATTCCTAGCAAAGTGTTCCATGCCCTTCTTTAAAGGAAATTGAAATCTAATATTCCCTTCCTTCATATCGATGATAGTACCGATAGTCCTTAGGAAAGGTCTACCAAGAATGATAGGGCATGTAGGATTGCAAACAATGTCAAGCACAATGAAATCCACGGGTACATAGTTCCTATTTGCAATAATAAGAACATCATTTATCCTTCCCATGAGTTTCTTGACAGTAGAATCCGCAAGAGGCAAATTAAGAGAGCACTCATCAATATCATTAAAGCCTAGAACATCACATAAAGACTTTGGAATCGCGGAAACACTAGCACCCAAATCACACAAAGCATTGCATTCATAGTTTTTGATTTTGATTTTGATAGTAGGTTCCCTCTCATCATGAAGCTTTCTAGGGATAGAGATTTCCAATTCAAGTTTCTCTTCAAGAGATTTTATCATAGCTTCGACGATATGATCGGTAAAGGCCTTGTTTTGGCTATAAGCGTGTGGAGAGTTTAGCATGGATTGCATCAACGAAATGCATTCAATCAAGGAGCAACTATCATAATTGAATTCCTTGAAATCCAAAGTAGTAATTTCATTAGTACTCAAGTTTTTAATATCTTCTACACCACTTTCAATGTTTTTAGCATCAAGATAGATGGACTCCGAATCATTGGGGAGTTTATTAACCAAAGTGGATTCATATCCAGCCCCATCATAATTAGGTTTGACACAAGAAAAAAAAAGATTCAATGGGAGTCACACCAAGCACTTTAAGATCTTCGTGATTCTTATCACGAGAACACGCCTTTTTAAGCCATTCATGTCTAGAACGAATTTGGGCGGTTCTTTCTTTGCTCTCACTCATGGAAACACGCATAGCTTTCAAAGTTTCATCCATGTTGATCTTGGGAGTAGCACATCTAAATTTCAAAGTGTCAATGTCACTAGACATTCTATCAACGCTCCTAGCCAAATCGTCAATTTTGAGTAGTTTTTCCTCTATGGATGCATTGAAAATCTTTTGTGAGTTGATAAACTCTTTGATATTACTCTCTAAATGAGAGGGTAATCTATTGTAATTTCCATGAGTATTTTTGTAGGAGTTGCCAAAGTTCTTAGAGGGGTTACTAGGAAAAGGCCTAGGAACATAGTTTCCTCTAAAGGCATTGTTGTTGCCAAAATTATTCCTACCATGAAAATTCACGTCCAAGCTAGCGTTGCTACTCTCAATCAAGGAAGACAAGGGCGTATCATTAGGATCTAAAGGATCACTTCTACTAGCAACCAAATTCATTAACTCATCCATCTTAGCACTCAACGAGTTAATTTCTTCTATAGCGTGTACCTTTTTACTAGTAGATGACCTTTCAGTGTGCCACCGAGAGTAGTTCATCATGATATTATCTAGGAGTTTTGTGGCTTCTCCTAATGTGATTTCCATGAATGTTCCACCTGAGGCAGAGTCCAAGATATTTCTAGAAGCGAAATTCAAGCCAGCGTAGAAGATTTGTATAATCATCCAAAGACTCAAGCCATGAGCGGGACAATTTCTAATCATGAATTTCATTCTCTCCCAAGATTGTGCTACATGTTCATGGTCAAGTTGCTTAAAATTCATGATATCATTCGGAGAGAAATAATCTTAACCGGCGGAAAATACTTGGATATGTAAGCATCTTTGCACTTATTCCAAGAATCAAGACTATTTTTGGGCAAAGACAAAAACCAAGTTTTTGCCCGATCTCGCAACGAGAAAGGAAAAAGCTTCAATTTAATCACATCATTATCCACATCTTTCTTATTTTGCATATCGCAAATCTCAATGAAGGTATTAAGATGGGATGTGGCATCTGCACTAGGAAGGCCGGAGAATTGCTCTTTCATAACAAGATTCAACAAAGCGGCATTGATTTCGTATTACTCCGCACTAGTGGCGGGAGCAATCAGAGTACTAATAAAATCATTATTATTAGTATTCGAGAAGTCACAAAGTTTGGTGTTTTCAGTCATGGTGACTTCAGCAAGCAAACAAGCACACAAGCGAACAAAAAGCAAGCGAGAGAAAAGGGTGAACAAAAAAGACAAACGAAAAAGGCAAATAATTTTTTTGTAAATTTTTGTTTTTCAGAAGTGGGGGAGACGAAAACGAGAGGCAAAAATAGTAAATGCAAGAGATGAGTTTGCGACACTTACTTGGATGAGTTCTTGACTTGATCCTCCCCGGCAACAGCACCAGAAATCCTTCTGCTACATCGATAGAAACCTTCTGCCGTCTCTTGAGCTTGCGTTCGTTTTCCCTTGAAGAGGAAAGGGTGATGAAGCACAGGAGCAGTAAGTATTTCCCTCAGTTTGAGAACCAAGGTATAAATCTAGTAGGAGAATCTCGTCAAGTCCAGAGTACCTGCACAAACACGAAGAGCTTGCACCCAACGCTATAAAGGGGTTGTCAATCCCTTCAAGATTGAGTGCAAAGTGAGATCTGAAGGCGGAAAGTGCAACGAAGTAAAAGTGTAAGGCTGAAAATATGGTGTGGAGTAGACCCCGGGGCCATAGTGTTCACTAGAGGCTTCTCTCAAAATAGCAAATATTACGGTGGGTGAACAAATTACTGTCGAGCAATTGATAGAACTGCGCAAAGTCATGATGATATCTAAGGCAATGATCTTACATATAGGCATCACGTCCGAGACAAGTAGACCGATACTTTCTGCATCTACTACTATTACTCCACACATCGACCGCTATCCAGCATGCATCTAGTGTATTGAGTTCATGACGAACAGAGTAACGCCTTAAGCAAGATGACATGATGTAGAGGGATAATCTCAAACCAATGATGAAAACCCCATCTTTTTACCCTTGATGGCAACAACACGATGCGTGCCTCGCTACCCCTTCTGTCACTGGGTGAGGTCACCGCACGGTATGGACCCAAAACCAAGCACTTCTCCCATTGCAAGAATCATAGATCAAGATGGCCAAACAAAAGCCAGAACTCGAAGAGAATTACAAGGATATAAAAACATGCATATAAGAGAGATCAGAAGAAACTAAAATAAGATTCATAGATAATCTGATCATAAATCCACAATTCATCGGATCTCGACAAACACACCGCAAAGAAGATTACATCGGATAGATCTCCATGAGGATCATGGAGAACTTTGTATTGGAGATCCAAGAGAGAGAAGAAGCCATCTAGCTACTAGCTATGGACCCGTAGGTCTATGGTGAACTACTGACGCATCATCGGAGAGGTCATGGTGTCGATCAAGAAGCCCTCCGTATTCCAATCTCCCTCCAGCAGGGCACCAGAACGTGCCCCAGATGGGATCTTGCGGAGAAAGAAGCTTGCGGCGGCGGAAAAGTATTTTCGATGATCTCCTGATTTTTCTGGAATTTTTGGGAATATATAGGCGAACGACCTAGGGCAGAGGTTGTCCAGGGAGCCCACAAGCCTGGGAGGTGCGGCCCCCTTGGTCGTGGCTAGGGGGCTTGTGCGGTCCCTGGTGACCCCCTGCCTTGGTTCTCAAGTTCCTAGATCTTCTTCTATTTCGGAAAAAATCTTTTTGGAAGTTTCGTTCCGTTTGGACTCCGTTTAAAATCCGCCTGTGAAAAGGGTCAAAAACGCGGAAAAAACAGGAACTAGCACTTGGCACTGAGTTAATAAGTTAGTCCCAAAAAAGATATAAAAGGCATACAGAACATCCAAAGTTTGACAAGATAATAGCATGAAACCATAAAAAATTACAGATACGTTGGAGATGTATCAGCCGACGGCGTGCTTTGGCCATAGAAGTTGACGTAAGATCCAGGGGTCTTTAGGATGGATGTGGAGCGGGCTAGGTACCATGGGGGGCTCGAGGGAGAGGTACAGCAGGAGGGCAGTGAGAGTTGAGCTCGGGTGGCCTCGGATGCGCTTTGGCGCTGGGAGCACGCGTGCCAGAGCCATTTTGGCAGCTCTTGGCATCGGGGAGGAGTGTGAGACATTGCCGGAGGCTCTATCATGCACATGGGCAACCTGCCACGTCCTGCCACGAGCTACAAAACAAGTGCACGCACAAAGCACCATTTATGCATGTCAACACAATGGTCACCACGCCCACGTATGTCCACAACATAATTCCAGTCGGCCAAAGATGTCCAACATGCAAGTCATGCATGGCAGAGGGGGATTGTGGATTTTGGTCTCATATGGGCAGTGTAGATGGGGTTTCATCTCTGGTTAAGTTTGCAGCAACAAATTTGGGGCTAGCAAAAAGGGTTTTTACTGGGGGAAACTTGGGATGAAACTATGTCTAGTAGCCCTGGCTATGCAAGAGCTTCAAGACTACCAAGTTTCAGCTCGGGGAGAGGACTATAGCTAGCACTTGTAGTTCAAGCCTACATTTGTGCGAAAAATCAAGTTTTAGAAGAGTTGCTCATATTTCCACATGAGCATGCCATACTTTGTTTGAAATTGTGCACTAACATACTAGAGGTCTTGTGGAAAGATTTGGGGGCATTTGCATGAACATAAAAAATGGAGGAGGGGTAAAGGAGGTGTTTCCATGGTTAAAAGGAGAGGTAAAGAGAGGGAGTTACCCTCCAATAATTGATGAGGGGCCATGGAAAAGTTACTAGAGGTGGTAGAGGGCAAGCGACAGTTCTAATAAAAATCTTGGAGCAAGGACAATAACTTAGGGACAACTTTGCTTGTCGTCTAGGTTATGGCAGAAGGTGTTTGATGATGGCCAAGGGAACCTAGGGGATCCATTGCCCTTGAGATTGAAGAGGTTCCTATGATAGGTAAAAATGAGACTGTCCACCAAAATTTAGATTTGTTGGATAAACTTCCCAATGTAGACTTGAAAAACCCTAGAAATGGGCAAAAATGGATTTCTATAGATAAATTCATGCAAATTAATTCCCACTAATTTAAAACTTTGTGTGGTGGCATTATTTGAGTGTTAGAGCATGCCCAAAAAGTTTGCTATCAATCGGAAAAACTTTATAATGTAAAATTTACCAATTCTAGAAATCAGTAGGAGTGGTTTTGAGGGGCTTGGGAGAAGTTCGTCTGATCTCCTGGATGCACCACCTAGTGTGGATGCATTCTTAGAGTAACAAAACATGTACAAAGTATTTGAGCACAATCGGAGACACTTGGCAATGTAGAGTTGCTCAAATATGGTTCTCGACAGATAGGGTTTTTGGAATAATTAGGTGGACCAAATCAACATGGATTGAGATGAAACTTGGAAAGTTCATTACATCAATTATGTGTGACTTGCTATAATTTTCCTGGAATTTATTGACAATATTTCTTTTATAAATATTTCAAAAGCTTGTAATAGGAAGGAAGTGTTTTGTCCAATATTTTGAACATGACCATGTGTTGAAAATCTTATATATGGAATATATATGTCCACTCAGTTTCCCTAAATTTTCTCAAATATTTTGAAAGCAAGAAAATAATTTTCCTTCATAAGAGACCATTTTTGGCCTCACAAAAAGATATTTCAAAAAATAGTAAAAATAATTTGAAAATAATAATTATTGGTTTTGGGAAGTCCTTTTGATAATGGAATTTAAATAAAATATTTGGGGCAAAACAACTTCCCTAATTTCAGGACTTGTAGTAAAAATCCCAACTAAGGGGTTTTTGAAAGCCTAAATTAAATAAATTTTTTTTGATCAAAATAATATTTGGTAAAATATAGTGTTAGGTCCTATACACATGGTATGGTCACTAGGAAAAGAGTTTGGGCAATACGGTGATCCTGAAGAGTAGTAGAAACTTTTGTGATTTCAAATACAAGGAAACAAGCAAGCAAACAACAATCACATCAAGCATCACAAGCACTCACAACAAAATTAATCGGTCATAATTTTTTAGCTATGTTAATTTAGTGAGGAGAGTCAAAACACAGGGTTTGATAGACCTACCCCCCTTAGAGGAATCTCGTCCCCGAGATTCCTAGGCTAAGCGTTTGAGAGATGCAGAAATTAGGTTCCGAGGTAGTCTTCACGTTCCCATGTTTCTCATTCTTTGATGTGATTGCTACAACGGGTCTTGAAGTTCTTGATGATACAACGTTGAATGCTTCTCTTGGCTCCATCTAAGAGTGGACGGGGTTGTTGCAATGATCTAGGCTTGAGTAAGGGTCAGGTGCTTGGTGATCGATGTTCGGGAAAGGGTCTGGCTTATATGTGTTTCCCAAAGTCGGAATTCATGGCAAGGTAGTGTGTCTTTGTGCTGCTCCTGGGGTTGCTCATGCTGGTTGGTGACATATAGATGTCTCGTGTTAGTCCTGAAGGGTCAAGGTGTTTGTGTAGCTCCCTGCCAATAGGTAAGTCCTTGACTCCCTTAAAGCAAGTGATCTACGGTCGCAAGTGGTCTTCATCCTTCATAGGTATGAAGTGTGTTCTCGTAGGCTTCTTGTCGAGATCTTCTACTTGACTTAGTTGGTGAGGTATGTACTTCATTTGTCTTCGGTCATTTTTCTTCATCTTCATGGATGCATGATTCCGTTGTGTCTTCATAGGCTTGGTCTTCTAGCCTCTTCGTAGCCTCTTGTGAGAAAGTCTGGGTTGAATCTCGTGCAAAACACTAATCTTCAAGACACGTTGTTAGCATGGGTTCTATCACCTGGGGGAGTTTTGACTGGTCCTAGATGAGCAGGCTGCCAAAAGGTATAGACCAGCCATCCAATTCCAAGGTCTCAGGCTTCGCAAGTGGGGTGAACTTCCTTTGATAGGGGGTTCACGATGGTCCCGTGAGGACTCGTGTTCTTGCTTGGACAAAAGGGCTCTTTGATTTCTCTTGATGTCCAAAGGCTCCATCATGCTTGAACGTAGACTCTTCTTGACATAGTTGATGTTGAAAGTGCGTTATGTCGACTAGAGGGGGGTGAACAGGAGATTTTTAGAATTTCATCACTGAGGAAATTCCTTTTGAGGAAATTCCTCATTGATGACTAACTTACAGCGGAAACAGCAAAGGATCAGGAGTGCAAAGTATCACTACATCAGTTTTTCAGGATGAAGAATATGAAAACAGTTTGCACAGTATGGAGCCATGCAGAAAACAGATGAGGATTAACCCGCGTGAAGAATTTGGGGTTGAGGAATTTCAGAGAAAGTCTTCAGCAAATTCTTCAAATAGTGAGAGTGAAAATCATCAACACACAATCTGAGGAATATAAATAGTTGAGGAAATATAACCCGTTTCACAGTGAAGACAGTGGTTGATGACCCAGTTCCAACTGATGTGACAGTTGTACATCTGGTTTGGAGCGGCTTGGTATTGAAACCAAAGGACACACAGTCCCGGAACACACAGTCCCTATCGTATTCTCCTTGGTCTAAGAACACAGTCCTCGCCCAACACTCGTGGTAAGTCTTCAGGGAAGACTTCCAAACCCCCACAAACTTGGTCACCTCGCGATCCACAATTGACTGCTAGATTGCTCTAGACCATGATGCCTAACCGTCTGGAGGATGCACAATCCTCAAAGGTAAAAGGCTTCAGTCCCACACAGGAACAACTTCTTCAGTGATGCTCAATCACTTGGTTTTTCGGTTTTTGGTTTGGTGTTTGGGGTATTTCCTCACTGATGAATTACTCTTGAAGACTCTGAGGAATTTGGGTTGCTCTTATGACAAGTGTGAGTTTCTAACGGAGCAGCCAACCAGCTAATGGTTGTGGGGGGCGGCTATTTATAGCCTGGGAGCATCCCGACATGATTTGACATTAATGCCCTTAAATAATATGACCGTTGGTGTGGATAAGACCAATGATGTGGTGTGGCTATCGATAACGGTCGGGACCCTCAACTGTAAGTTCTTCATGTCTCTCATATCACTACTGGAAATTAGTATTTTGCCATCAGCCTAGTCTTTGCCGTCTGTTGATGGCAAAGATTGTCTTTGCCGTCAACTTCAGCAAAACAGACGGCAAAGCATAGACTGATGGCATACAGTCTTTTTGCCATCTGTCACCTCTTTGTCGTCTGCTAGTGGACGGCAAATAGTCCAGAGGCAGACGGCAAAGATGTAGATAGGGCCACCTGACCGCGGGGTGGCTAGGTCAAACAGGAGTCGGACCTTTGCCGTCTGCTAGTGGATGACAAAGAGTCCGGAGGCAGACGGCAAAGAGTCTAGACTCTTTGCCGTCCGCCGGCAGACCGCAAAGCGCTAATTCCGTTAACAGCTCCTTCCCCCCACCCCGCCCCTCTCTCTCTCTCTGTAACGGCTCATCCCCGCGCGCCCCTCGCTCTCTCTCCCCACCCCGCGCGCTCCTCTCTCTGTAACGGCTGCGAGGACCACCGTCCCGCCGCCGCCACCGTCGCGTCGCCGCCCCTGCCGCCGCCCCTGTCGCGCCCCACTGCCGCCCCTGTCGGCCCTGTCGCCCCCGCCGCCTCCCCTCTCTCTCTCTCCCCCCACCTCGCCCCCGCTGCCGCTGCCGCTGCCCCACCACCGTCGCGCCGCCGCACCTGGCGCCCCCGGCGCCGCCCCGCCACCCCCGCCACCCCGGCCCCTCCACAGCCGTCCCTCTCGGTGAGCCCCCACTCCCCACCCCCACCCCCCACCCGCATTATTTTTTACTAGTTTTATTATTTTTTAGTAGTTTCAGTAGTTGTTATTGTTAGTAGTTTTAGTGGTAGATTTTAGTTAGGTTAGTAGTTTTAGTTAGGTTAGTAGATTTAGTTAGGTTAGTAGTTTTTGTTAGGTTAGTAGATTTAGTTAGAGGAGAAGAGGAGAAGAGGAGGGGGAGGAGGACTAGAAGAGGAGAAGAAGAAGAGGAGTAGGAGGAGGAGGAGGAGGATAAGAAAAAGAAGAAGAAAAGGAGAAGAAAAAAAATAAGAAGGAGAAGAAGAAGAAAAAGAAGAAGAAGAGAAGAAAAAAAATAAGAAGGAGAATAAGTAAAGAAGAAGAGATGAAGAAGAGAAGAAGAGAATAAGAAAAAATAAGAAGGAGAAGAAGAGAAAAAAGAAGAAGAAGTTGATTTTTTATTGTTTGGTATTTAGTGGTAGCTAGATTCTTTTTTACTTACTTAGTGGTAGATTGTGTTTTTGTTATAGTGGTAGATTCTGTTTTTGTTATTTTTTTGCTGTTTAGTGCTATCTAGGTTTAGCGATAGGTTTAGTGAGCTTGGTTAGTTATGTTAGTTAGTTAGTTAGCTTACTAGAAAGAATAGGAAGAAGAACAAGAGGAGGAGGAGGAGAAGAGGAGAAGAGGAGGAGGAGGAGAAGAAGAAGAAGAAGAAGAAGAATAGGAGGAGGAGAAGACAAAAAGAAGATCACATGTTTGGTATTTAGTTTTTTGGAATTAATTAGCAGTTTTAATGGTAGATTTTGTTAGTTAATTAGTAGATTTAGTGGTAGATTCTGTTAGTTTATTCGCCCATCATTATTGCTTAGGTTCAAGAGTACTTCAAAGAAGATCACATGTTCTTTTGTTGAAATCAAGTCTGTCAAAATAATGTATCGTCTATATTTATTGGTACCGGAGCAAAACAGGACAACTTAAATAATATTGCCATCCTCAAGTGTAGAAAATATCAAAAAATTTTATATAAACTGAAAAGTAGTATAGGTAACCTGGAAAGTCCTCTAGACCAAAAGGGCAACTTCTAGACCTGCGAACTTTGCGTGGTAGGTGCATGTCCATGCAGCACGGTAATTTCCCCAACAATGACATAATTAGCCCATTTAGCTCCAAAATACCATAATAAGCTCAAAATGGCACAAGAACCTTGGTTAGCTCATGAATATTATATACTTAGCTTGTTTTCCTCTAAAATGACATAATTGGAACATTTAGCTCAAAAAAGACATAATTAGGTAATTTAGCTCCAACAAGAGGAGAAGAGGAGAAGAAATAGGCAAAATGAAAAGATAGAAGAAGAAGAAGAAGAAGAGAAGAAGAAGAGAAGAAGGAGAAGGAGGAGGAGGAGCAGGAGGAGGAGGAGGAGAAGACCAAGGACCTTCTAGTCCTTCTCCTCCTCCTCCTCCTTCTTCTTGATTTCTTCTTCTTCTCCTCCTCCTCCTCTTTCTTCTCCTCTTTCATATTATCCTTGCTTTAATTAACCCAACAATATTTGTAATATATATGTTGTTGTTCTTCTTCTTCTGACTTTCTTATTCCCATTTTGCAGATTGGATGTAGTACATGCATGGAAGCTGGCGTTGGAGTTCTTTAGTTTCCGGTTTTATTTGAGTTGATGAACAATGTGGAACTATATGTATATGTATATATGGATGAACAATATATGTGCAACTATATGTATGTATATATGGATGAAACTTTGTATGTGTTGGTTCTTTTGATATATGGGATGTACATTGATGAACAAATGGCATTGATGAGCTTTATATGTATATCATATATGTGTTGTGACCTATTTATGATATATGTGCTATGAATTATATGTATATGTGCTGTGAAATAGAAAAAATAAATAAAAATGTGACAATATAGGCTCTTTGTCGTCTGCCAGCTGTTGGCAAAGGCCTTTGCCGTCAGCTGACCGACGGCAAAGGTGCCACGTGGCGCCCAGCTGTGCAACCTGGGCAGTAGCAGCTGGCCATATAGTCTCTTTGCCGTCTGCTTCCTGGGGGGCAGACGGCAAAGAAGAGGGCACAGAGGAGGGGGGAGGAGGAGGCAGATGGCAAAGAGTGAGGGGGGAGGGGAGGACCCGGCAGACGGCAAAGATGGACGGGGAGGCAGACGGAAAATATGGAGGGGGAGGGGAGGGGAGGAGAAGGAAGACGACAAAGATGGGTGGGGAGGCAGAGGGCAAATATGGAGGAGGAGGCAGACGACAAAGCCTCCGTTAACCCCTAACGGAGGCAACGCCTGTCGGCTACCGTCTCAAGCACTTTGCCGACTGCTCCTAAGGAAAGCTGACGGCAAAGAGCTTTGTCGTCCGCTTTGGGGGGGCAGACCGCAAAGAAGGTCCTATGCCATCGTAGGATGACACATAAATTTTGCCGGCCGTGACAATCTTTGCCGTCTGCGATACTGTCTTTGTCGTCCGGGATATTGTCTTTGCCGTCTATGATGGCAGACGGCAAAGAAGGTGATTCCTGTAGTGGTTAGATTAGGCTTGGGTTGAGCATCATGAGGAAATTCATTCCAATGTGTTACCTCGACCCCCTTTAACAGTACGGTGTTCCTATTACTCAAGTGTGAAGAAAATAAAACAGTATTAGGCTTGCCGTCTATGATTTTCTTCAGGACACACCGAATTCCTCAATTTCAGTATCTTCATGAGGAATATCAATTTCATCGCAAATTCTTCGCGATTCAATTCTTCAGCTTTAGACCAATTTCTTCAACCGAAGATATACATTTTTAGGGGTCGATATTCATCGAATATTTAAAACTCCTCAGTGACTTATAGATCCTATGTACACTCAAGAACACATTAGATACTTAACCTATAAGTCTTCAAACCACCAAAATCACTAAGGGGCACTAGATGCACTTACAATCTCCCCCTTTTTGGTGGTTGATGACAATTAGGTTAAGTCTTCAATGAGAATAAACATATGAAGTGTAAATACTCATTTGAGGAATTTGAAATCAAGATTCAGAGAGACTCCCCCTGAAGATGTGCATATCTTGAGGATTTTGCTTTTCACAGCAAATGCACATTGATGATTTATATCATGGAGATCTCCCCCTGAGTCTTGTAAATCATGCATACATATGATATATAGTATGAAGAAATTGAGGATGCATGATGAAAAATGGTATCTCACGAATTCCAGCATGCGTGCATTAAAATTTTGAGGAATAAGCATGCGAAGAAAAACGTTCAAAAGCGTCAGAGTACCATCGGGCTTAAGTTACAACTCATTACATAAAACACTTCAGAAGAGCCAAGAGTTTGTAACTTCAATAAAGTTTATAAGCCCCCAAAAAATCTCGCATGAAGACTAACTCTCAAGTTTCACCCCTTTGTCATCAAGTGACAAAAAGGCACAAACTGAGGACTAACGTCCGTGAAGACTTACACTTCTTGGCGGTTGAGGAAGACGCGTGAGGATTCTTGGTCGCAGAATTCCTCCTTGGACCGGTGGCAGTGTCTTGTTGATCTTCATCAGATTCAGCAGTGCAGAATGAAGAAAAAGAACTGTCCTCAAGGTCTGGAACTGGAATTGGCCTGAATTTCTTCTTTGGTGGCCACGACCAGTCAAAGTCCCTCACAAACTTCAATTCTTCAAGTTCTGCTCGAGTCTTCAAATGAGCCAGTGTGGCCCAGGTGCGATCAAAAACCTCATGAAGATAATGATGGTTAAGCTTCACAGCATTCTGCGTTTCATTGAGGGTTTTCACAATGGCGCCGAACTGGCCTTTGACCCACTTGTGATTCTGATCCACCTTCTGGTGAAGACTGAGAAGAAGCTCTCTGGTATTCATCACCCTAGGAGCAACATGACTTGGATGATGGGTTTCAGTGTCATCCCATGAGGAATAAGCTTCTGGCTCTCGGAACTGGCCATCAAGGGGCCGACTGCCTTCACCAATGACAGACTTGACTTTTCCTTCAACAGGATCGAAAGTCTTCTTGTTGACCCTTAGAGGAGGCATATAACCAATATGGTTGTTGAAATCAGCGTGACAGTTGATGCCTGACCTGCGTCTGATGGATCTCATGATCCATGTAGCATAAATCTTTAAGTCAAAAGGGGCCATAGCATTTTCGGCCAGAGTCCTCAAGAAGAAATCATGGATGTTGATGGGAATGCCATGTGTGATGTTGAAGAGGATATTCTTCATGATGCCTACGATGTCTTCTTCATCATCATGGACCTTGATTGGTGCAAGAACGTTGCAGAGGATTCTGTAAACAGTCCTGGGTTCATATTTCAGTTCATGGACCAGGAAGGTTGTTCTTGGTGGTTGACCCTTAGCCAAAGGCTTCATGAGGATATCCATCAGCTTGTTTGTCAGCTCACGTTCATCATACAGCTTTACTGCCTACTCTGAGGGAATTAACACCGGAAGTTCACATAGCAGCTCATTGGCAGGAGCCTCGAAGTGTGTGTTCTACGTCATCCAATCCAGCACCCATGTGTTGATGTCTGTTGGATCACCAGAGATGTGCAGAGTTGCATAGAATTGAAGAATGAGTTCACTACTCCAATCACAGATATCTGAGCACGTTGGGAGGAGTACAGCATCAAAAAGGACGTTGAGGACTGGAGCAAAGCATGGAATTTCTTCAAGCTCAACGTGAGGAATGTGCCTGTGCTGGAAAATCTTGTTTCTTCCACACAACATAGAGGCATAGTAGTTGAGTTGTGTCCTTGTCCAAAACTTCAGATGCCTGATGCGAGGCTTGTCATAGGAATTTTCTCCAATGAAGAACATGCGTTCTTCAAAGAAGGACTCCTTTTGAAACTTTGGCCGCTTGGTGAATGGCTGCCGCTACATTGCCTGATGATTTTGCGGCTTGACTCGAGTAGAGACAATCATTGCAGATTCTGGGTTGAGGACGACAAGGGCATTCTCTGGATCTGGTGCATTGTCCTCAACATGGTCCTCGGGGTGAGGAATTTCATCTGCTTGAGCTTCAGGCTAAGGAGCATGCTCTGGTTGAAGAATGTCATCATCCGGAGCTTCCTGTTGAGAGTTTTGCTCTGGAGGAGGAATTTGTTCATCCTGAGCCTCAACTTGAGGGTTTTGCTCAGGAGGATGAATTGGGTCAGCTTGAGTCTCGGGTTGAGGATTTTTCTCGGGATTGTCAATTTCATCAGGCTGAGGATTTTCAATTTGTTTTTCCTAAGCTTGAGGAGCTTGCTTGGTGGAGGAGCCAGATTCATCAGCTGGTGCAGCTGATCCTTGTGCAGTTTCTTCAGGAGGAATGAAGGTCTGAGGACTGTCAACAATGCGAATTTCCTCATCAGTGTGTTCCTCAGATTCAAAATTCTTCATTTCCTCATCTTCCCCGTGCTCCTTGTCTTCGCTTTCGAAGGGAGTCATCTCATATGATGGAGCAACGTTGAGAGGCACAGGATCCAGAGGTGGTATTTTCTTCAAGAGCTTTGAGGCGCTTAGCCTCAGTTGATTCTTCCGCTGATGAAGCTTTTCTTTTCTTGGCTTCCTTTTCAGCAGCCGTGGTCTTCTCCACGCCTGATGCAGACGGAGTCATTTTCTTCACCTTAGAAGCTTTTGGTGAAGTTGTTTTCTCAGCCGAAGCAGTTTCATCAGCTGGAGCAGAGTCATCAGCTGGCTTCGAAGCAGCTGGAGCAGGTTCACCAGCTGTAGCAGAATCATCAGCTGGATTTTCTTTGGCAATTTCCTCAATAGGCGGTTCATCAGCGCGGCTTTCTTGAGGGATTTTCTCAGCATGAGCAGTTTCACCAGCTGGTTCTTCAATCAGAGGCTGAGGTGTTGGTACTAGAGGGGCAACCTTCTTGTTGTAATCATCAACTGCGTCAGTGGAAAATTGATGAAGTTGTTTTTGAGACTTTGACGATCAGAAAGCTTAGAGTACTTGTCAGTCAAAGTCTTCATTTCAGCCTGTGTTGACACAAGTGCATCAGGCGTAAGGTTGAGGAGATTCTGTCTCAGGAATTTCTCCTTTTTGAGCTTTGCAAGCTTAGCCTGTTTGGCTTGCTGCTCCTTCCACTTGGCCTCGTTTATGAATGTGGCCACCATGTGGTTGATGCCTGGGGGAAGCTTCAAATCATCCATTGGAGTGTTGGGGTCCTCATACCAGATGTTGATGTAATCCAGGAGGACTTTTGGGTCCATGGCCAGAGGAATGGAGCTGTCAGAAGCTTGAGCTACCCTCTCTTGCTTGTTTCTGATGATGGCTTGCAGAGTGTCATCATCAAATTCAACACTACCTTTTAATGCAGAAGGAACTTTGATGATTTTGCCTGGGCTTAGTCTTGTTCCTCTCCCAGCAGTCACCTTAGTCTTCGGGGGAGGCGGTGAATACTTTGTCTCAAAGCTTGTTGCAGACGGGACTAAGGAGCTAGAGACAGTGGGCAGTTGCTTCACTATCGGCTTCTGTTCAGGCTTTGAAGCCTTTGGTGTTGCTGAGGGTTTTGGTGCTGATGCTGGTGCAGATTTCTGAGGCATTTTCCCTTGAGGCTTTGAACCCTTTGGTTTTGGTGGCACAGACTTCATTTGAGGAATGGTCGTACCGGAAGTCTCAGCTGCAGGGGAAGTGGCGGCAGCAGCAGCAGCAGCAGATTCTTCATTGAACTTCCCCACAGCAGCTTCTGCTTGCTTCTGAAGCTTTCACAAGTGTTTTGACTTTTCCTCAGGATAGTCATCAATTGTCTTGAGGATTGAGGGGTGTGCATCCTGATAATCCTCAAGAGGAGGCCGTTTGCCAGGAGGCTTCAGAGCGAATTTCTTCGCATACTTAGGAGTGACGAATCTGTACTCTTTCCACTTCTTAGCCCATCAGCGTTCTATCTTTTGAAGCCTTATCTTTCTCTTGGGCATAGATTCTTGTTCATCAGGAGTGCAGTATTCCAGGTATATATCCTCAGGGATTGCTATTCCAAGTATATATCCTTAGTATTGAAGGAGTAGCAGTAGATGCTCTTTCGGTGTGACTCCAATGCGCCCTAACTCGGCAATAGAGGACAGCTACGGTGGCGGCGGACGAAGATGGTCCGGTTCCGACGTGGTTTCGGCAACGGAGAGGTCGACACAGTCAAGCTCTTCTTCGCTGGCGTCGAGACTTCTAGCGGTGGCGCTAGGGCTTTTGAGCTTTGCTGTAGCAGGAGGGCGATGGGACAAAGAAGATTTTACCAAAGGGAGATGGGGACATATTTATAGCCAGGCGGTAACTGTTGGCGTGAAAATATTGGACCAAATAGCCCCTGTCTCTACGTCTCCGCACGACACGTGTAGCCCACGACCGAAGCGGTGGATATCATGGTTATCCGAACGGGGAAAGTGGGGTTTAGTTACTGTGTAATTTTTTGTTGAAGATTTGAGGATTTTGTTACAAAATCATCAGCTGACAAGGACGCAGTTAGGATTTTGAACAAAGTTTAAGTAGAACGGATATGAAGAATTGAATAGACTGGGTGAGAGTAGCATAGAGGGAAGTAGGGTGTGATCACATTCACTTAGATGAAATATCAAATTGAAGAAATAGCTATAAGTGAATGCTGTTGATGACTTTGAAATCACAGTCTATCTAGGTAAACGACAATCATCAAGTGTTTTTGAAGATATTGATGAACTTGAGGATTTTGTGACAAACCGTCATGATGATGAATTTCAATTTTGATGAAAAACGATTTTGAAGAACAACTGTTTTGAACAAAATCAACTTTTGAAGAAATTCATCTTTGAAGGAATTAAACTTGAGGAAATTCAAGTTGGGTGGTGGCGTGACCTACCATATAAGAATGTTGATTACAGACGCCGCGTACAATTTTCGTAGGGCCGTGAGAGTCAATTTCTTCATTGATTTCCTCACACTCAGAGTGATATTCTTCATTAGTTGAAGAAAATCGATTCATCATGTGTTGCACATCTAACACATCAATTTTGCATAAGTGTTAGGTTATGTGCATGTTTTTACAAAACACTTGAAGATTCTAGGATATTTAGCTCACACCGCAACTTGCAAAACCTTTTCTCATCCAAGGGCTTAGTGAAGATATCTGCCAGTTGATCGCCAGTCTTCACATGGTCGATGAGGATATTGCCCTTGAGGACATGGTCCCGAAGAAAATGATGACGAATCTGGATGTGCTTGGTCTTCGAGTGTTGTACTGGGTTGTATGCAATCTTGATTGCACTCTCATTGTCGCAGTAGACATGCACATTCTTCATGTTGATGCCGTAGTCCTTGAGGATTTGCTTCATCCATAGCAATTGAGCACAGCATGAACCAGCAACAATGTACTCAGCTTCGGCAGTGGAGAGTGAAATGCAGTTCTACTTCTTTGAGGACCAGCTGACTAGTGATCTTCCGAGGAAATGATATGTGCCAGAGGTTGACTTGCGATCCACACGGTCACCAGCATAGTCAGAATCAGAATATCCCACAAGATGAAGATTTGAGCCCTTGGGTTACCATAATCCTAGTGTTGGTGTGTGAGCTAAGTATCGAAGAATATGCTTCACAGCCTTATGGTGTGATTCCTTCGGTTTTGCTTGAAAACGTGCACACATGCAAACACTAAGCATTATATCTGGCCTAGATGCACATAAATACAATAAAGAGCCAATCATAGAGCGATATACTTGTTGATCGAATTCTTTACCATTTTCGTCAGTGCAGAGGTGGCCGTTGGTAGGCATTGGAGTCTTGGCACCTTTGCATTCATGCAAATTGAATTTCCTCAGAACATCCTTGAGGTATTTCTCCTGTGATATGAAGATTCCATTCCGTTGTTGACGAATTTGAAGACCTAAGAAGAATTTCAGCTCCCCCATCATAGACATGTGATATTCTTCAGTCATCATGTAAGCAAATTCATCACTGTATCGTTTTTCATGGAAGGCAAATATTCTTCAGTCATCGACATATATCTGGCACACAAATAACTCATTATCGTAGGATTTAGTGAAAAGAGTTGGATCGAGTGAACCAGGTTTGAAGCCTTTCTTCATGAGGAATTCCTTCAATGTATCATACCATGCCTGAGGGTCTTGCTTGAGACCATAGAGCGCCTTTTTGAGTCTGAAGACTTTGTCTGTATTCTTTGGATCCTCAAAACCTGGGGGCGGAGCAACATATACTTCTTCCTCAAGCTTACCATTGAGGAATGCACTTTTCACATCCATTTGATATAAGATGATGTTATGATGCTTAGCATAAGAAAGTAGTATTCGAATAGCTTCAAGTCTAGCAATAGGTACAAAAGTTTCATCGAAATCTATTCCTTCAACCTGTGTGTAGCCTTGGGCTACAAGTCATGTCTTGTTCCTCACCACTTGACCATCCTCGTCTTGCTTGTTTCGGAAAATCCACTTGGTTCCGTTGATATTGTGCTTGTGAGGATCTGGTCATTTGACAAGCTCCCATACGTCATTCAGCTTGAATTGAAGAAGTTCGTCTTGCATGGCTTGGATCCACTCTGGTTCCATGAAAGCCTCAACAACTTTCGAAGGTTATGTAATATATACAAAGGAGAAATTCCCACAAAAGTTAACTAAGTGTGAAGCTTTTGAGTGAGTGAGAGGACCTGGCGCGTTGATGTCATTGAGGATTTTGTCAAGTTCCACTTCATTTGCAATCCTTGGATGAGCTGGTTGAGGATTTCGTCTGGGCTGAGGAATTGGTTCTGGAGCAATTTTCTCAGGAGCATCTTCTTGATTTTCATCAGTATTGGGAATGATTTCTTCATCAATTTCCTCACTGGGAACAATGTCTTCCGTAGCTTTGAGCTTTATTGCTTCCTCAGGAGACAGCTTATCTGGATCAGGAGGCAATTGCTCTCTTTGCGAGCAATTAGTTTCATCGAACCGCACATCTACAGTCTCAACAACCTTGTTGTGATAGTTGTTGAAGACTCTGTAGGTGTGCGAGTTCTTTCCATAACGAGGAAAAAACCATCATGTCCTTTAGGTGCAAATTTTGAGCTATGGTGAGGATCTCTAATCCAACATTTTGCACCGAAGACTTTGAAATAACTTACATTGGGTTTCTTGTCTGTGAGGAGTTCATATGAGGTTTTCTTGAGCAATTTGTGAAGATATACCCTGTTGATGATATGGCATGCAGTGTTGATTGCTTCAGGCCAAAAGCGACGAGGAGTCTTATATTCTTCAAGCATGATTCTTGCCATCTCAACCAGAGTCCTGTTCTTCCTTTCGACGACACCATTCTGTTGAGGAGTATAAGGAGCAGATAATTCATGAGTAATACCAAGTTCATGAAGATAATTATCAAGACCATTGTTTTTGAACTCTGTTCCATTATCACTCCTGATGTGCTTGATCTTGATGCCGAAGTTCGTCGAGGCCCTTGAAGAAAATCGTTTGAAGACTTCCCGCACTTTAGTTTTATATAAGATGATATGCACCCATGTATATCTGGAATAATCATCAACTATTAGGAAGCCATATAAAGATGTTGCATTTGTTAGTGTGGCATAATGAGTAGGTCCAAAAAGATCCATGTGAAGCAATTCAAATGGACGAGTAGTGGTCATGATAGTCTTTGAGGGGTGCTTGGACTGATTCGATGCCGATGACATGCTTCTTCTTCGCGAGCGTGTGCAAATTCCTCATGCCTGCATGACCGAGTCTTCGATGCCACAGCCACCCTTCTGAGGTTTTTGCTAGTAAGCAAGTGGCTGGTTGAGGACCTGTAGACAAATCAACAATGTACAAATCCCCTCTTCTAACACCTTCTAAGACTTTGGATCTGTCAGATTCCATGATAACAACACATCTATATCTTCCAAAGATAACAATCATATCAAGATCACAAAGCATTGAGACTGACATGAGGTTAAATCCAAGGGATTCAAAAAGCATCACTTTGTCCATGTGCCTATCCTTGGAAATAGCCACTTTGCCAAGTCCCAATACCTTGCTTTTACCTTTGTCAGTATATGTGATTTGCTTCAGGGGTGATGGAGTTAGTGGCATATTCATCAGTAGGCTTTTGTCAGCAGTCATGTGATGTGTGTAGCCACTATCAAGAACCCACTCAGTACTGTTGGATTTGTCATCCTGCAGATGAATTAGTACAGCTTACCATCTCATATGCTTCAGACTTGAAGAATATGATATCAATTTCATCAGATAGAAATTTCATCATAACAGAATTATAAGGACGTGTGAAATATTTCTATTTCATCAATATTAGCTTGCGTCCCATCAAGCATTTTCCTCAGGTCTCTAGCAAATTATTCAGATGATGATTTTCATCTAGAGACCTGATCTGCAAAAGTGATTAGTTCAATTTCTTCACCACCCACATCTGAAGGGGTGCTAAAGCATTCATCATCCTACGAGCACCATTTGAGAAAGGGGGCATTGAAGCTAATGCACTTCTCTTAACAGTAGGGGGGTTAAAGTACTCATATCAATATGCAGAGAACTTGTTTGAGGATTTATGAACATAATGATTTGAAGAATAACGCTCATATTCATATTCCTTGTAATTTCCCTACATGTTAGAAGCATTATCACGGGTACGAGCATAGTTTCGACGAGTTGAGGATTTTGATCCTCTTGAAGACTCTAGTCCTCCTGAGGAATTTGATCTGGGGTTCAAATTCTTCATAGGTGGTGTCAAGAGGACATTCACCTGAAGATTTTCAAGGCAACTTTTGGGAACCCAGATTTTCCTCAAGGGAGGGCCATTCCTGCAGTTAGTTCCAACATATCGAGCAAATACTTCATCAGATTGGTTTTTGAACAGTTTATAGTTGGAGTCAAATGACTCATCTGAGGAATAGCATAATCCACATGAAAATCCTATTAGATTTGATGGATCAAAAGGAGGCCCAGTAGCAGCAACCGATGAGGTTTTGGGATACTCCTTAGGTTTCCAATAAGATCCATCAGCATTCAATTTCTTCTCAAAGCCAATTCCTTCTTTCCTCGGGTTCCTGTTCAAGATATGCTTTTTGAGCACATCAGAAAGGGTTTGATGTCCTTTGAGACTATTGTATATGCCTGTCACATACAATTCCTTCAGACCTGCATTTTCATCAGTGACATTTGTGTTTTCCTCAAGTGAGGAATTTGACAGTACGGGAGCAGTTGAAGAATTTGTAGCAATTGAAGCATTTGATGATTCTGGTGAAGAATTAGCAGTTTCATGTTTGATGCATTTAAGACATGGAGGAATGAATTCAGCTTGAGCAACACTGATCTGTTGAGCTAATAATGAATCATTTTCCATACGAAGATCATCATGCGCAATCCTCAGCTTCTCAAGATCAAGCTTCCTTTGAAGAAATTCATAGGAAAGTTTCTCATGATCAGCGCGGAGAGTAACATGACGATCTTGAAGATTATCATATCTGGACTGAAGACTTTTCATATCTTCATGACTCCAACATATCATCACTTCTATCTAGCAGTTTTTGAAGCTTTTCCAGGGTAGTTTGTTGTTTAGTGGCAATGATACCAAGTATACTGTAACTGGGTTTTTTATAATCATCAGGTTCACAGTCACTTGAATCAGAGGAGGAAGCATCATTCGGTACCTTCGAATCTTTTGCCATGAAGCAATAGGTTGGAGCAAAGTCATCAGCATAGTCATCAGTGTGGATGGTGTTATCATTTTCTTAAAGGTTGAAGATTGACTTGCTGACGAATGTGGTTGCAAGTGCAAGGCTAGCCTGTGCAGATTCTGAGTCTTCATCAGAACCCTCCTCATCATCACATTCCTCAGATTCTACCTCGGAGTCCATTTCCTTGCCAATAAGTGCCCGAGCCTTTCTGAAACTAATCTTCTTGTGTGATGAGGACTCTGAAGATGAGGATTTTCAAGGTTTCTTATTTTTCTTCGAGTCATCAGAACTTTCATCCTTGTATTTCTTCTTTTTTGATTCCTTTCCCCAACGAGGACAATCAGCAATGTAGTGACCTGATTTCTTGCATTTGTGGCAGGTTCTTTTCTTGTAGTCCTTAGATGAAGATTCTGATTTCCTCATATCTCTTCTTGAAGATTTACCAAACTGGCCACGTCGTGTAAACTTCTGGAATTTCCTCACGAGCATTGCAAGCTCCTGTCCAAATTCTTCAGGATCACCAATGCTACCATCTGAATCTTCTTCTTCAGATGAGGAAATTGCTTTGGACTTCAGTGCACGTGGTCTAGAATAGCTTGGTCCATATCTCTCTTTTCTTCTTGTTGGAATTCATGAGTATTGAGTCTTTCGAGTATATCAGCTGGATCAAGCATCTTGTAGTCTGGTCTTTCTTGAATCATGAGAAATAAAGTATCAAATGAAGAATCCAAGGATCTTAGCAGTTTCTTCACAACTTCGTGATCAGTAATGTCTCGAGCTCCCAGTGCTTGCAGTTCATTTGATATGTCAGTGAAGCGATCAAAGGTATCTTGGCAGCTTTCATTGTCAAACCTCTTGAAGCGATTGAAGAGATTGCGAAGAACATCAACACGAGAATCACGCTGGGTTGATACTTCTTCATTCACTTTGGACAACCTTTCCCAGATAAGTTTTGCTGAGCCCAAAGCACATACTCTGCCATACTGGCCTTTGCTCAGATGGCCACAGATGATATTCTTTGCTTGAGAGTGAAGTTTCTTTAATTTCTTCACATCAGCAGTAGAGACAGTAGTACTGATGATAGGGACGCCATGTTCCACAATATACCAGAGATCGTTGTCAATAGCTTGTAGATGCATTTGCATCTTGGTCTTCCAGAAGGGAAAGTCCTTTCCTTCGAAAGTAGGACATGCTGCAGTAACCTTAATCCTGCCTGCAGTCGACATAACTAAAACTCCAAGTGGTTAAACCAAAATCACACATAACAAGGGAGTACCTTGCTCTAATACCAATTGAAAGTGTTTTATATAGACTAGAGGGGGGTGAAGAGGAGATTTTTAGAATTTCATCACTGAGGAAATTCCTCACTGATGACTAACTTACAGCGGAAACATCAAAGGATCACGAGTGCAAAGTATCACTACAGCAGTTTATCAGGATGAAGAATATGAAAACAGTTTGCACAGTATGCAGCCACGCAGAAAACAGATGAGGATTAACTCGCGTGAAGAATTTGGGGTTGAGGAATTTCACAGAAAGTCTTCAGCAAATTCTTCAAACAGTGACAGTGAAAATCATCAACACATAATCTGAGGAATATAAAGAGTTGAGGAAATAGAACCCGTTTCACAGTGAAGACAGTGGTTGATGACCTGGTTCCAACTGATGTGACAGTTGTACATCTGGTTTGGAGCGGCTTGGTATTGAAACCAAAGAACACACAGTCCCGGAACACACAGTCCCTACCGTATTCTCCTTGGGCTAAGAACACAAAGTCCTCGCCCAACAGTCGTGGTAAGTCTTCAGGGCAGACTTCCGAACCCTCTCAAACTTGGTCACCTGGCGATCCACAATTGACTGCTGGATTGCTCTAGACCATGACGCCTAACCGTCTGGAGGATGCACAATCCTCAAAGGTAAAAGGCTTCAGTCCCACATAGGAACAACTTCTTCAGTGATGCTTAATCACTTGGTTTTCGGTTTGTGGTTTGGTGTTTGGGGTATTTCCTCACTGATGAATTACTCTTGATGACTCTAAGGAATTTGGGTTGCTCTTATGACAAGCGTCAGTTTCTAACGGAGCAGCCAACCAGCTAATGGTTGTGGGGGCGGCTATTTATAGCCTGGGAGCATCTCGACATGATTTGACATTAATGCCCTTAAATAATATGACCGTTGGTGTGGATAAGACCAATGATCTGGCGTGGCTATCGATAACGGCCGGGACCCTCAACTATAATAGTCCTCATGTCTCTCATATTCCTCACTTGAGGCATTTGGTAGGATTAGGCTTGGGTTGAGCATCATGAGGAAATTAATTCCAATGTGTTACCTCGACCCCCTTTAGCAGTACGGTGTTCCTATTACTCAAGTGTGAAGAAAATAAAACAGAAAGGATAAATCTTCATGCTTCAAAGTCTTCAGATTGATTTTCTTCAGGTCACACCGAATTCCTCAATTTCAATATCCTCATGAGGAATATCAATTTCATCGCAAATTCTTCGCGATTCAATTCTTCAGCTTCAGACCAATTTCTTCAACCGAAGATATACATTTTTAGGGGTCGATATTCATCGAATATTTCAAACTCCTCAGCGACTTATAGATCATGTGTACACTCAATAACACATTAGATACTTAACCTATAAGTCTTCAAACCACCAAAATCACTAAGGGGCACTAGATGCACTTTCAGATGTAGACGGTAGAGGAGTGGTAGTTGACTTCTATAGCTTATTCATTGTCGTGGTTTTCCAAATGTAGGGGTCCTTCATCTTACTTCAGTAAGATTATTTTCTGCTGCTTGGAGGGAGCTTCGGGGAGTCCGCCTCTTCAAGGTAATAACTTTACACTTGAGAAGAGTGGCAATCGGATCTTCTAGGGCTTATCCAAATAGGACTAAGATGTTCCTCCTCCTATTGGGTAAATAAGTATGTCATCCATAAGGACAATAACATATTTGTCCTAGCATCACATAAGCACACTGCTCATGAGATATGCGAGAGGAATGGGGATTTGTTCCGGATGGGCACTTGTCTAGGGGTTTGTGATCCAACATAATCTAGTCCTTCATGTCCACGTTCGTTATGGACATGGTTGGTCATGGTCGAGGTCGTGTATCGGCCATAGTCAAATAACTTAGAGCCAAGACCTCTCGTCATAATCTGACCATATTATGGCTTGATAAAGTTTCGAGGTTTCAAGGAACTTAGGATGTGAGTGAACACCCATCACCATATCCTTGAGCGCACCTTCCTAGATGCCAATAGTCCTACCAATTCGAACAGAATCATCCAATGTCAAAAAAAGTTCCACGTCAAGTAAACTCCAACATTACTTATGTTACTCAACTCAAATGTTTGAGAGAAAGACTAAACCAAAATCTCATAAGTATGCTATAACATCTCGTGCGCATCCCTATGTAAAAATCCTCGGGAAGCATACAAGCTGCTAAGCTAGGCTAAGATACTACAATCCAAGTGCTTAGTAAAATTATCCAAGGCCTAAGGTACTACATTTGTACACTAAGGAAACACGTAATATACCAATCCAAGATCTTGTCTCCTTCCTACGAATCAAATTGAGTGTTCCCTCGAACCCATCAATCATCACTTAACCCATCACTCCTACAAGTCTAGTATCGATGGGGTTCTACATAATCACCTAGAGTCCTTCCTAATCCACATAACATTGCGAGGAATATAACACAATACATCCACCAACTTTTCATACCATGACCATCTAAACTCCAAGCTGAAGCTTATATAGATTCTTAAATCAATTTGATGACTCCAATTACTTCTACTAGATCATTGGACTAAATCCAATTTACTCCGAACCATGTGGTCTCATTCACCATCGACACTCTATTAGGACCACCTATTTAAATCCAAATCACTTGGCCAACAAGAACTCCTACTTGCTTCTCCAAGTCATTAGTAATCCATGACTGCTACGTCAAAAAGTCAATTGATTCTACCACCAAGGTTTTAGCTCGTAATCATAATTGTCCTACTGAATCCAAACTTACTCCAGGAATATGTAGGTTATGCTACTTTATCAAATCGTTCCACCAAGTCACCTATCACCATGAAATTCTCCGTAATCCACCAAAGGGGTTAGCTTCTTCCTCAAGGCACCTACCATAGTCACATCAAATCATTGTCTACAATTATATATCCTTAGAACGATCCTTCCTATGGCTTCAAGGTCCTCGTGCTTGCTTAAGAATGAAGGATAATTGTTCAATGTGATCACTTGTTCCATAATGAACCCAGTGCTAAGCAGGGGTTATTAGAGCTCAATGCATGCTCCCGTAAATCCGTGTATTAAATACGGGATCAGAGATCTGAGCTTGGAAGCTTGTGAGGTCTGGGTTGGTCTAGGGAGGGTTTTGAATCTGAGGGAGAAGCATAAAGCTATGGGGTTGTGTATGATTGAGCGCATCATAGTCAGAGTCTTCAGTGTTAGTTGTTTCTTGAGGTGGATCCTTTGGTGCATCTTGTATTGTCGTTCTTCACTTATCGAGAAAGGTGAGGGAGGGAGAAAAGTAGCTTAGAGGGGAGTGCCTAAGGGGGCGGTATAGTGCAAGTGCAATCAAACAAGTGCTGAAAGGCCAAACACAAACATCAAGATGAAGCACGCGATATAATCGCGTACTGATTGCCTGGGGCAAAAGTGCAACTTATATTGAGACATGAGTAAGAAAAACAAGCAGCACACATTATGGTTCCATTCTAACCATCACACGGACTCGACTTCACATAGGGATACACAACTCATCCTACCCTAGGGGTTCTCGGACTTAGTAGTCGAGCTTGCCACTAACACTGAGTCTTCATCAGGTAAACTAACGGCGAAGGTGTCGCTATGTCTCTAATTATTGTTTGATGAAATGATCCGGGTTGCGCCTGAAGATTCTTTGATGACTTCCCTCAGGTAAACTAACGGCGAAGGTG
This sequence comes from Hordeum vulgare subsp. vulgare, assembly GCF_904849725.1. Lineage (NCBI taxonomy): Eukaryota > Viridiplantae > Streptophyta > Magnoliopsida > Poales > Poaceae > Hordeum > Hordeum vulgare. The sequence goes on along the minus strand of NC_058520.1, from coordinate 290,330,426 downwards.
GTTCCTCATGGCCGTTGTTAACACGGTCTTCTGTTTTTTTCATAATTATATCAATGTATTCTTCTCTTCCAAGGTGTCGAGAGTTCCTAGTGGATGGTCCTTTATGTAATGACATCAACAAGGCATGGTAGAGTTCCGACCTGTGGGTTAGGATGATGACAATACCAACACCAAGAGCAGGGGATGAAGAGAACCATTTTTCCTTCTCACTATAGTGAGGCGGACCAAATGGCGAGGTTCTCATCCAACCATGGTTGTCGACACAACAACGGTAATGTCTGGGTTTCTCTATTAGCGATGCATACCATGATTTTTCATATCTCTGTCCTGATCGTCGTAGGCCAATGTTGCATCACCCACGGACAGTGTCGAGGGTGTCACCATCTCCTAAGCCACGATGTCCTCATTTCTCGAGAAGGTAGCTTCTGTTGGTGTTGTCTGGTCATAGCGTTGCCAATCTGGTGTTCCAAACATGTGGGTGATCGTTTAGCAAGGTCGTTTCCTCTCGAGTTACCCATGAGGACTTCAAGGAATCTAATGGTCAGGGCATAAGGGTGCTTGCAACCGTTTACAAGTTTTGAAGAAGGAGATGAGGAGAGTTAAGGGAATCGGGATGGAAGTGCTAAGGCAAAACCTTCGTATCCTTTGAAAATTTTGGAGAGGTGAGAAAGATATAGGTTTTGTAAGGGGTTTGAAAGGTCTAGAAAAACAGCTTTGTCCTAACTAACATCCATGCTACCGAAGAGCTTCCTACAGTCAGGATGGCTGTGATACCAGCTATGTGGGGACCCCGACTCATAATTCGTGATCACCAAATGTACGTGCATAGTGATACCAGTGATCAATGCTCACTGAACATACACATACTGAATAGCAAGAGTCTTATATCCATTACATACAGTTTCACTTGATTATGGCATTCATGGCCACGTCTTCATATATATATTGGAGCGAAAATTCTTCATCGCTAGTGTGAAGCCATGCCATCTGCCTTAACTTATAGGCAATCTGACTAGGAAACATCCTAGCTCACGCGAACGTCACCAGTATATTCTCCATCATATCATATCCTCTCATGCCTAATCAATGAAATAAAGAGTGGCAATCCAATTAGTACTTTGAATGTACTCGCAAGCAACCCATGTTTGGAACGAGGCAATAACAATGCACGATATAGCACTAAGTAGGTAATTTGCAGAAAGGTAGTTTTGAGTGCAATGTCATGATCAATCAACTTGTAAGAGCATGCATCAACGGGTAAACGATATCCATACGGATAGGTTACAAATATCAATATCAACAGAGGACCGAACATCCCATGTTCACCCATCATACCAAGTCGTATGACTTAGCTCGTGAATATTATTGCCATCATTCTCACACAACCATCATTCTCACACACGCACACACAATTGGTTTATGCGAAAACAACTGGACGTAGTTTAAGAGGAACCATCGAACTGTCCTTGACCGTGGACACGGCTATTCGAATAGTTTTACACTTTGCAAAGGTTACACACTTTACCCTCAAGACTCGAGAAACTTACATGTCAGGACATGCCTCGCGGCATTTCTCATACCCGAGGTAAGTACCCAAACATCACCTTTCCCACGACGATACTAGCAAAGAGACCACTCATTAGTGACAATCCCTCGTGATGTACATCACAAGTATCATCCACGAGGGCACGCAACAGTGTGCCCGGTGTTTGTGAAAAAATCCCATGGTCGTGTTGGAAATATGCCCTAGAGGAAATTATAAAATAGTTATTATTATGTTTCCTGTTTCAATATAATCGTTTATTATCCATGCTATAATTGTATTGAATGAAAACATAAATGCATGTGTGGATATATAGACAAAACAATGTCCCTAGTAAGCCTCTAGTTGACTAGCCAGTTTATCAAGGATGGTTAAGGTTCTCTGACCATATGCAAGTGTTGTCACTTGGTGACTGGTTCACATCATTGGGAGAATGATGTGATGGACAAGCCCCAAACTATAAACGTACCATGTGATCGTGTCATTTTGTTGCCATTGTTTTCTGCATGTCAAGTATTCATTCCTATGACCATGAGATCATGTAACTCACTAACACCAGAGGAATACCTTGTGTGTATCAAATGTCGCAATGTTACTGGGTGACTATAAATGTGCTAAACAGGTATCTCCCAAGGTGTCCATTGAGTTAGCAAGGATCAAGACTGTGATTTGTCACTCCGTGTGACAGAGAGGTATGTCGGGGCCCATTGGATAATACAACATAACATATAAGCCTTGCAAGCAATGTGGCTAATATGTTAGTCACGGGATCTTGTATTACGGAACGAGTAAAGAGACTTGCCGGTAACGAGATTGAAATAGGTACAGGGATACGGACGATCAAATCATGGGCAAGTAACATACCGAAGGACAAAGGGAATGGTATACAGGATTATATGAATCCTTGGTACAGAGGTTGAACCGATAAGATCTTCGTAGAATATGTAGGTTCCAATATGGTTCTCCAGGTTCCGCTGTTGGATATTGACCGCGGAGTGTCTTAGGTCATGTATGCATTGTTCTTGAACCTGCAGGGCCCACACACTTAAGGTTCGGTGATGCTTCGATATAGTTGAGTTATAGGTGTTGGTGACCGAAGGTTTGTTCCGAGTCCTGGATGAGATCACGGACGTCATGAGGGTTTCCGTAATGGTCTGGAAATGAAGATTGATATATAGGATTGTTTCATTTGGCCTCCGGAAAGATTTCGGGCATTGTCGGCAGTGTACCGGTAGTGACGAATGGGTTTCGGGTTTTTACTAAGAGTTGGCCACCCACCCGGGAGAGAACCTAATAGCCTATGTGTAGTGCACCAGCCCTTGGTGGACTGGTGAGGCCAGACCAATAGGGCTATTTCTGCCAAGAGGAAAAAATCAAAGGAGAAAGAAAAAAGGGAAAGAAATAAAAAAAGAGAGGAGGTGGGAAGGAAGGAAGGGACTCCTCCCTCCAAACCGACTTGGAGGAGGATCCCTCCTCCCTTCGGCCGGCGCCCCAAGGGAAAGCTCCGCCCCTTGGCTCCTCCTATATATACTTGAGCTTTAGGGATTTTTGAGACACAACTTTGCCACGTGCAACCCTAAACCTCTACTTCGTAATTCTTCCTCTAGATCGGTTTTCTGCAGAGCTCGGGCGAAGCCCTACAAGAATAGATCATCACCATCACTGGCTCGCCGTCACGTTGCCGGAGAACTCATCCACTTCCCCGCCTCTCTTCCTGGATCAAGAAGGCGGAGATCGTCATTGAGCTGTACGTGTGCTGAACGCGTAGGTGCCGTCCGTTCGGTGCTAGATCTAGACAGATCGTGGGACGACAGTGATTTGAATCATGAAGCTGTTCCACTACATCAACCACGTTTCTTAATGCTTCTCACTTAGCAATCTACAAGGGTATGTGGATCCGATCTCCCTCTCGTAGATGAACATCACCATGATAGGTCTTTGTGTGCGTAGGAATTTTTTTGTTTCCCATGCAACGTTCCTCAATAGTGGCATCATGAGCTACATTCATGCGTAGATGTAAATTCGAGTAGAACACAAAAGTTTTTGTGGGCGTTCATGTTCGATTTGCTGTCCTGCTTAGTCTTTTCTCAATTCGGCGGTATTGTTGGATTGAAGCGGCTCGGACCAACATTACTCGTATGCTTACGAGAGACCGGTTTCATCGATTAACATGCAACTTGTTGCATAAAGATGACTGGTGGGGGCCTATTTCTTCAACTTTAGTTGAATTGGATTTGACCGAGGCGGTCCTTGGAGAGAGGTTAAATAGAAATTTGCATATCACCATTGTGGTTTTGCGTAAGTAAGATGCGATCATACTAGATACCCATAGCAGCCACGTAAAACATGCAACAACAAATTAGAGGACGTCTAACTTGTTTTTGCAGGGTATGCATGTGATGTGATATGGCCAAAGACATGATATGATATATTGGATGTATGAGATGATCATGTTGTAATAGTTAGATATCGACTTGCACGTCGAAGCTACGGCAACCGGCAGGAGACATATGGGTGTCTTTAAACTAACGTGTGTCCTTGCAGATGCGTTTACTATATTGCTAGGTTGTACCTTTTGTTGTAATAGCATAGATAGCACGACAACCTCGATGGCGGCACGTTGATGGAGATCATGATGATGGAGATCTTAGTGTGGCGCCGGTGACGATGAAGATCATGCCGGTGCTTTGGTGATGGAGATCAAGAAGCACGAGATCATGGCCATATCATGTCACTTATGAATTGCATGTGATCTTAATCCTTTTATGCACCTTATATTTCTTAGAACGACGGTTGCATTATAAGGTGATCCCTCACTAAATTTCAAGATAAAATTGTGTTCTCCCCGACTGTGCACCGTTGTGACAGTTCGTCGTTTCGAGACACCACGTAATGATCGGGTGTGATAGACTCAACATTCACATACAGCGGGTGCAAAACAGTTTCCCACGCGGAACACTCGGGTTAAACTTGACAAGCCTAGCATGTGCAGACATGGCCTCGGAACACAAGAGACCGAAAGGTCCAGCATAAATTGTATAGTTGATATGATTAACACAGAGATGTTTACCACTGAAACTACACTCAACTCACGTGATGATCGGACTTGATATAGTGAATTTGGATCATGCCACACTCAAATAACTACATGGATGTCTATTTTATTGGGAGTTTAATAGTAATATGAATAGCTGAACTCTAATTGTCTTGAACATAGTCCTTTGCAATATTTTGTGTTGTAGATCAATGGCTCACGCAGTAGCAACCCTGAATTTCAATATGTTCCTACAGAAAGCAAAGCTGAAAGATGATTGTAGCAACTTTGTAGACTGGGGTCGTAATCTGAGGCTCATCTTACAAGCTTGGAAAAAAATTATGTCCTTGATGCAGTGCTAGGAGATGAAGCACCCGCTACGTCTTATCAAGATGTTTTGAACGCTTGGCAAGCACGTAAGGAGGACTACTCAGTAGTTTAATGTGCAGTCTTGTATGGCATAGAACCAGGACTTCAACGATGGTTTGAACATCATGGAGAATATGAGATGTTCTAGGAGTTGAAGTTTATCTTTCATTAGAATTCCCGGATCGAGAGGTATGAGACCTCCGATAAATTCTATGCTTGCAAAATGGAGGAGAATTCGTCTGTCAGTGAACATGTGCTCAAAATGTCTGGGTACTCAAACCGTCTTGCTGAGCTGGGGACTAAACTCCTGCAAGAGGCTATCACTGACAGAATTCTTCAATCACTGCCACCTAGCTACAAGAGCTTTGGGTTGAACTATAACATGCAAGGGATGAATAAGTCACCTGGCGAGTTATTCGCGATGCTGAAAGTCACAGAGTCAGAACGTCGGAAAGAACATCAAGTTTTGATGGTGAATAAGACCACTGGTTTCAAGAAACGCGACAAAGGCAAGAAGCGTAACTCCAAGAAGAGCAGCAAAGCTGTTGCTCCTCCGACGCAGGACCCCAAGGCTGGACCTAAGTCGGAATCTGAGTGCTATTATTGCAAGGGGATGGGTCACTCGAAGCACAACTGCCCCAAGTATTTGGCTGATAAGAAGGCGGCCAACGCCAAACCAGGTATATGTGATTCATGTGTACCTAACCAACTCTCATAGTACCTAACCAACTTTCGTAGTAGTGCCTGGGTATTTGATACCGGTTCTGTTGCTCATATTTGCAACTCGAAGCAGGAACTACGGAATAAACGAAGGTTGGCGAAGGATGAAGTGACGATGCGTGTGGGAAATGGTTCCAAGGTTGATGCAATCGCCGTCGGCACGGTCTCACTTCAGTTACCATCAGGATTAGTTATGAACTTAAATAATTGTTATTTAGTGCCTGCGTTAAGCTTGAACATTATATCTGGATCTTGTTTATTGCGAGACGGTTACTCATTTAAGTCAGAGAATAATGGTTGTTCTATTTTTATGAGTAATATCTTTTATGGTCATGCACCCAATGTGAGGGGTTTGTTCATATTGAATCTTGATTGTGATGACACACATATCCATAACATTGAGACCAAAAGATGTAGAGTTAACAATGATAGCGCCACTTTTTTGTGGCACTGCCGCTTAGGTCATATTGGTGTAAAGCGCATGAAGAAACTCAATGCTGATGAACTTTTAGAGTCACTTGATTTCGAATCACTTGACACGTGCGAACCATGACTCATGGGCAAGAGGACTAAGACTCCGTTCTCCGAAACAATGGAGCATTCAAGTGACTTGTTGGAGATCATACATACTGATGTGTGCGGTCCAATGAGTGTGGAGGCGCGCGGCGGATATCGTTATTTTCTCACCTCCACTGATGATTTGAGTAGGTATGGATATATCTACTAGATGAAGCACAAGTCTGAAACGTTTGAAAAGTTCAAGCAATTTCAGAGTGAAGTTGAAAATCATCATAACAAGAAGATCAAGTTCCAACAATCTGATCGAGGGGGCGAATATCTGAGTGTTGAGTTTGGTGCTCACTTAAGAAAATGTGGAATCGTTTCACAGTTGACACCGCATGGAACACCACAGCGTTATGGTGTGTCCGAAGGTCGTAATCGTACTTTGTTAGATATGGTGTGAGCTATGATGTCTCTTACCGATTTGCCATTATTGTTTTGGGGCTCTGCATTAGAGACAGCTGCATTCACTTTAAATAGGGCACCATCGAAATCCGTTGAGACGAGACCATATGAGCTATGGTATGTCAAGAAGCCAAAGTTATCATTTCTTAAAGTTTGGGGATGCGATGCTTATGTCAAAAAGATTCAACCTGAAAAGCTGGAACCCAAAGCGGAAAAGTGCGTCTTTATAGGTTACCCAAAAGAGACAGTTGGGTATACCTTCTATCTCAGATCCGAGGGCAGAGTGTTTGTTGCTGAGAACGGAGATTTTCTTGAGAAAGAGTTTCTCTCGAAAGAATTGAGTGGGAGGAAGATAGAACTTGATGAGGTTTTGGAACCTCTGCTCCCTCTAGATGGTGGAGCAGGGCAAAGGGAAACATCTGTCGAGGCAGCACTGGTTGAGGAGAAAGCTAATGATGATGATCATGAAGCTTCGGATCAAGTTACTATCGGACCTCGCAGGTCGACAAGATCACGTACTGCTCCTGAGTGATACAGGAATCCCGTCTTATCTATCATGTTGCTAGACAACAATGATCCTGCGAATTATGAAGAAGCAATGGTGGGCCCGGATTCCAACAAATTGTTAGAGGCCATGAAGTTCGAGATAGGATCTATGTATGAAAACAAAGTGTGGACTTTGGAAGTATTACCTGAAGGTCGTAAGGCTATTCAGAACAAATGGATCTTTAAGAAGAAGACGGACGCGGACGGTAATGTGACCATTTATAAAGCTCGACTTATTGCAAAGGGTTTTTCACAAGTTCAAGGAGTTGACTATGATGAGACATTCTCACTGGTAGCGATGCTTAAATCTGTCCAAATCATGTTAGCAATAGCTGCATATTTCGATTATGAAATCTGGCAGATGGATGTCAAAAGTATGTTCCTTAATGGTTTACTTAAGGAAGAGTTGTATATGATGCAACCCGAAGGTTTTTTCGATCCAAAGAATGCTAACAAAGTAGGCAAGCTCTAGCGATCCATTTATGGACTGGTGCAAGCATCTCGGAGTTGGAATAAGCACTTTGATGAGGTGATCAAGGCATTTGGGTTTATACAAAGTTGTTGGAGAATCTTGTATACACAAGAAAGTGAGTGGGAGCTGTATAGCGTTTCTAATATTATATGTGGATGACATATTGCTGATCGGAAACAATGTGGACTTTTTAGAAAGCGTAAAGGATTACTTGAACAAGTGTTTTCCAATGAAAGACCTAGGAGAAGCTTCTTACATATTAGGAATTAAGATCTATAGAGATAGATCGAGGCGCCTAATTGGACTTTCACAAAGCACATACCTTTATAAAGTTTTGAAGAAGTTCAAAATGGAGCAGTCCAAGAAGGGGTTCTTGCCAGTGTTACACAGTATAAAGTTGAGTAAGACTCAGTGTGCAGTAACTGCAAAAGATAGAGAAAAGATGAGTACCATCCGCGATGCTTCAGCCATAGGGTCTATCATGTATGCAATGATGCGCACAAGGCCGGATGTCATCCTGTCCATAATTATGGCCGGAAGGTTTCAAAGTGATCCAGGAGTGGAACACTGGGCGGCGGTCAAAAATATTCTGAAGTACCTGAAAAGTACTAAGGAAATGTTTCTCGTTTATGGAGGTGACGAAGAGCTCGTCGTAAAGGGTTACGTCGATGCAAGCTTTGACTCTAATCCGGATGACTCTAAGTGTCAAACCGGATACATATTTATTCTTAATGGGGATGCGGTAAGCTAGTGCAGTTCCAAGAAATGCGTCGTAGCAGATTCTACATCTGAAGCGCAGTACATGGCTGCCTCGGAGGCAGCTAAGGAGGGTGTCTGGATGAAGCGGTTCATGAAGGATCTTAGAGTTGTGCAGAGCGCACTAAATCCAATAACTCTGTTCCGTGACAACACTGGCACCATTGCTCTAGCCATGGAACCCAGGTTTCACAAGAAGACCAGACACATCAAACGACGCTTCAACCTAATCCGCGACTATGTCGAAAGAGAGGACGTAAATATTTCAAAGTGCACATGGATCTGAATGTTGCAGATCCGCTGACTAAACCTCTTCCACATGCGAAGCATGATCAACACAAGAACTGTATGGGTTTTAGATTCATTCCAGTGTAAATCACATAGCGATGTGAGACTAGATTATTGACTCTAGTGCAAGTGGGAGACTGTTCGAAATATGCCCTATAGGTAATGATAAAATAGTTATTATTATATTTCCTGTTTCAAGATAATCGTATATTATCCATGCTATAATTGTATTGAATGAAAACATAAATGCATGTGTGGATATACAGACAAAATAATGTCCCAAGTAAGCCTCTAGTTGACTAGCCAGATGACCAAGGATGGTTAAGGTTTTCTAACCATATGAAAGTGTTGTCACTTGGTGACTGGATCACATCATTGGGAGAATGATGTGATGGACAAGACGCAAACTATAAACGTAGCCTATGATCGTGTCATTTTGTTGCTATTGTCTTCTGCTTCTCAACTATTCATTCCTATGACCATGAGATCATGTAACTCACTGACATCGGAAGAATACCTTGTGTGTATCAAACGTCGCAACGTTACTAGGTGACTATAAAGGTGCTCGGCAGGCATCTCCGAAGGTGTCCTTTGAGTTAGCATCGATCAAAACTGGGATTTTTCACTCCGTGTCACGGAGAGGTATCTCGAGGCCCACTCGGTAATACAACATCACATATAAGCCTTGCAAGCAATGTGGCTAATGTGCTAGTCAAAGTATTTTGTATTATGGAACGAGTAAAGATATTTGCCGGTAATGAGATTGAAATAGGTATAGGGATACCACGATCAAATATCGGGCAGGTATCATACCGAAGGACAAAGGGAATGGTATACGGGATTATATGAATCCTTGGCACAGAGGTTCAACCGATAAGATCTTCATAGAATATGTATGATCCAATATGGACATCCAAGTCCCGTTGTTGGATATTGACCGGGGAGTGTCTCACGTCATGTTTGCATAGTTCTCGAACCTGCAAGGTCTGCACACTTAAGGTTCGATGACATTTCGGTATAGTTGAGTTATAGGTGTTGGTGACCGAAGGTTTGTTTGGAGTCCCGGATGAGATCACGGAGGTCACGAGGGTTTCCGGAATGGCCCGGAAACGATGATTGATATAGGATTGTTTCATTTGGCCTCCGGAAAGATTTTGGGCATTGCCGGCAGTGTACTAGGAGTGACGAATGGCTTCCGGGTTTTTACTGGGAGGGGGCCACCCACCCGGGAGAGAACCTAATAGCCCATGCGTGGTGCAGTATCCCTTGGTGGGTTGGTGAGGCCATACCAATAGGGTTATTTCGGCCAAGAGGAAAAAATCAAAGGAGAAAGAAAAAAAAAGGAACGAAAAAAAAAAAAGAGGAGGTGGGAAGGAAGGAAGGGACTCCTCCCTCCAAACCGACTTGGAGGAGGATCCCTCCTCCCTTCGGCCGGCGCCCCAAGGGCAAGCTCCACCCCTTGGATCCTCCTATATATACTTGAGGTTTAGGGCTTTTTGACACACAACTTTGCCAGGTGCAACCCTAAACCTTTACTTCGTAGATCTTCCTCTAGATCGGTTTTATGCGGAGCTCGGGAGGAGCCCTGCAGGAATAGATCATCACCATCACCGGCGCGCCGTCACGCCGCCGGAGAAATCATATACTTCCCCGTCTCTCTTGCTGGATCAAGAAGGCGGAGACCTTCATCGAGTTGTACGTGTGCTGAACGCGGAGGTGCCGTCCATTCGACGCTAGATAGGGACGGATCGTGGGATGACGGTGATTTGAATCACGAAGATGTTCCACTACATCAACCGTGTTTCTTAACACTTCCTGCTTAGTGATCTACAAGGGTATGTGGATCCGATCTCAATCTCGTAGATGAACATCACCATGATAGGTCTTAGTGTGCGTAGGAATTTTTTTGTTTCCCATGCTAACGTTCCCCAACAGGTCGTCCTTTCTTGGTACAACCCTACCTCGAGAGTGACCACGTCACTCCCACCACAAGTAATGCGAGCTCTCTACTAGCACCAACCATAGTAATCAGCAAAGCCCCGTCCCATAAGGGTATTGTGCTTGTACATGTAAGGTTGGGATGATCGTCAAATCTTAAATCTAATTCGGTTTTAGAAACCAATCACACAACTGGCCTCGGTATAATACTCCCTAATCAAGTGGTTACCTAGCTCAACGCATCACCCTCGGGAATTAGTGGCACCCGACGGGGACTTCTTAAAATCTTTGAAATCATCTCCTTTTACCGTCACCATGCATGTACCCAATCCCATGCGTAGCACTACTAGCAACCTAACTACACCCCACCCGCACAACCCTCATAGATAGGTAGGGTTATCCCCAAGTGCAAGTGTCATCGAGGAACTATCGGGAACAGCCCACCAAGGTTGTTACCGTTCAACATGGCCTTATGCATTAGAATAAAATGCTAAATATGACATGCATGAAAGTATTCTCTTAGACATGGTCAAGGGATGCTTGCATGGTTCCGCCAACTCTTCAAGGTCTTCCCATGTTTCTCATGCAACTCCAAGCAGCTCGTCTACTTCGTTAACTATCGTCGGAAACAACCATGATAAGAAACACGACAAGCAGAAAATAAATTGCTCTTCAAATAGGAGTTTTATTTTTCTTCGACATCTCTGGTCATAAGAAAAATTACTAAAGCTTGTTTTAAGAGATTTGGATCAGCCAAGATTTTTGAACGGTGTAAATGGAGGCATCACTAGCCCCACAAGGAGTCTATAGAAAATATTTTCTTAAAAAAGTGTGGATGTATTCGTGTCATAGGGCATGCTTCTCGGAGACTTTTCGAAGTGGTCTCATTGTATTTGGAGTTGGGATCATTTTCCTACCAATTTAATAAGTTGTAATAAATGGAAATGGGACTATTTATTTGGGGCTAGGGGAAACAGTGCATGAGAAAAATGTTCACCTAGGCTAGAAAAATAGAGCATGATTTTTGAAGTCTCCGGATCCTCTAAGAATTTTAAAGATGGCTTTAGAAGGTACAAATTTGACTTCAAAATTTGAACAAAACAAATATTAGTGGTGGATAAATATGATATTAGTACCAAAAGATCGGCTATATTTTGAAGGAAGATGTAGAAATTGGAATCATGAAATTTTGATATCATATGAATATTCTATGGATTTTGGGAATTCTGCTCTAAAAGAAAAGGGACAAGAGGGAGTTACCCAAGCGGCCTGACCCTTGCGCTGAGCACAGTATAGAGCTACGGCGCATTGGGCCGGCCCAGCTGCCCACTCGTGCGGCCAGCCGGCCATGACGGTGGCTTATTCCATCGAATACACTTTCGGTTGGGGAAGGTGACTTCCGGGGAGCTGCTTGCACCTAAACTCATCGGGCCAAGCCTCTGTTCAGCTTACAGGTGGGACCGCTTGGCAGGCTTTTCTCCCTCCCCCCGCTCGGGCAGGGGGGAACAGGGGAGGCGGAACCAGGCAGTGTCGGTGTCGTGTCGGTGGCTGAGGTTGCCTCCAGCGAGCCTACGCACACCAGCGAGATCGCTAGGCCGTGTTGCTCCCATCCCGGAGCTTGGTACACGCGAAGGAGGGCCGGAGCGATGCCGGCATGGAGGGCCGCAGGGGAATGTTGCCGGCCATCTCGTCCATGAATGCACGGCGCCCCCACGACAAAAGGGAGGAGACGGAGGCTTCACGGATCTGATGTGGATTCACCGGAGGTTGTTATGGGCGAGGGGGAGCTCAACAGGGAGGATTTTGAGGGGAGGACGATGGCTGGATTCAGCCATAGTAGGTCATAATGCCCAAGGGAGAGCGAGATGGCAGGTCCTAGGGTCTCTAGGAGGGATGTGGAGTGGGCTAGGTACCATAGGGGTCTCGGGGGAGACGTAGAGAAGGAGGACAGGGAGAGCGGAGCTCGGGTGGCCTCAGATGCGCGCTGGCGCTGGGAGAACACGTGTCGGGGCCATCTTGGCAGCGTCTTTGCATCGGGGAGGAGGATGGGAGGTTGAGGGAGGTGTGTGGCACGTGTGGGTAACCTGCCACATCCTGCCACGAGCTACAGAACAAGCGCACGCGGCAAAGCATCATTTTTGCATGCCACCAGAGTGGTCACCATACCCACTTATGTCCATGGCATCATTCTGGTCGGCGAAAGATGTCCAACATGCAAGGCATGCATGGCAGAGTGGGCTTGTGGATTTTGGTATCATATAGGGCAGTGTAGGTGGCGTTTCATCTTTGGTTAAGTTTGCAGCAACATACTTGGGTCTAGCAAACAGGGTTTTTATTGGGGGGAACTTGTGATGAAACCATGTCTAGTAGACCTGAGTATACAAGAACTTCAAGAATATCAAGTTCCAGCTCAGGGAGAGGAGTGTATCTAGCACTTGTAGTTCAAGGCTACATTTCTACCAAAAAACAAGTTTTAGAAGGGCTGGTCATATTTCCATTTGACCATGCCATATCTTTGTTTGAAATGGTGCATTAGCACATTAGAGGTGTTGTGCAAAGATTTGGGGGCATTTGCATGAACATAAATTATGGAAGAGGGGTAACGGAGGTGTTGCCATGGTAAAGAGAGGGAGTTACCCTCCAATAATTGATCAAGGACCATGGGAAAATTACTGGAGGTAGTAGAGTGCTAGCAAAAGCTTGTGGTAAAAAATCATGGAGCAGGGAGATTAACTTAGAATCAACTTTGCTTGTCCTCTAGTTTATGGCAGAAGGTGTTTGATGATCTCCAGGTGCACCTAGGGGAATCCAATGCCCCTGAGATTTAATAGGTTCCTATGATAGGTAAAAATGAGGTTGGACACCAAATTTGAGATTGGTTGGAGAAAGTTTCCAATGTAGACTTGAAAACACCTACAAATGGGCATAAATGGCATTTTACAGATAAATTCATACAAATTAATTCATACTAATACACCACTTGGTGTGGTGGCAATATCTGAGTGTTCAAGCGTACCCAAAAAGTTTGGGATCAATTGGAATTTTATAATGTAAAGTTTCCCAGTTCTAGAAATCAACAGGAGTGGTTTTGAGTGGCCTGGGACATGTTCATCTGATCTTGTGGATGCACCACCTATTTTGTATACATGATTAGAATATCACAACATGTCCACAAAATTTGAGCACAATTGGAGACACTTGAGAATGTAGAGTTGCCCACATTTGGTTCTCACTGATAGGGTTTTGGAATATTTACGTGGACCAAATCAACTTGCATTGAGATGATACTTGGCAAGATCATTAGATATATCATGTGTGACTTGCAATAATTTTCTTGGAATTTTTTGAGAATATTTCTTGTAGAAATATTTCAAAAGCTTGAAATAGGCAGGAAGGGGTTTTGAAGTGTTTTGTCCAATATTTTGAACTTGACCATGTGTTGAAACTCTTATATATGGAATATATATGTCCCCTGAGTTTCCCTAAATTTTCTCAAATATTTTGAAAGCAAGAAAAATAATTTTCCTTCATAAGAGACCATTTCTCATCTCAGAAAAAGGTATTTAAATCAAATAGTAAAATAAGTTTTAAAAGAATAATTTGTGGTTTTGGGAAGTTTTTTTGATAATGGGATTTAAATAAAATATTTGGGGCGAAACAACTTCCCTAATTTGAGTATTTGTATTACAAATCCCAACTCAGGGGTTTTTGAAAGCCTAAATTAAATAAATGCTTTTTTTCAAAATAAAATTTGGTAACAAATATTTTTAGGTCCTATACACATGGTATGGTCATTGGGCAAAGAATTTGGGCAAGGAGGTGAGCCTAAAGAGTAGTAGGAACTTTTGTGATTTAAAACACATGCAAAGGAGCAAGCAAACAACAATCACATCAAGGATCACAAGCACTCACAAAAAAAATAATTGGTCCTAATTATTGAGCAATGTTAATTTAATCACGAGAGTCAAAACTCAGAGTGTGACAGAGATGCGTGATTCGAGCGCATCCACCACCTTGAGGAAGAAGTCGAGGTAGCCCCTGTCGCCATGCGCATGCGGCAGCACGAGGCCGTCCTCGAGCAAGCGGCAAAGCACACAGTTCACGTCATGGGAAAGCTCCAGGAACTGCTTGGCGAGATGCGCCTCTATCAGCCGTGCATGGGCCATGTTGTCCCTGGCCGCATGTACGGCATCGTCGGCTTCGCCAACTTGGGACTTAAGCGACACCAGCTCCTCCGTAGCGCACTCCTCACCCTGAGGGTGGCCTGGAAAGCTGCTTGGGCATCCTGAAGCTGGGCCCTAAGTGCGCCCACCTCCTCCTGGAGCCTGTCGCACCAGAGCTGGAGGCGGTTTTCCAGCCGAGCCAGCTCATTGTGATACTCCTCCAGGGAGGCTGCACACTCCCGGGCCACCCTCGCGTCCACACCGGCAAGGGCTTCCTCGCGCACTGCTGCGAAGGCATTGTCATCCGCAAGAACGCGCCCCTCCAGGGCCTCGAGGTACTCGCGGTCAGCCTCGTGATCATAGGTGTTCCCGGCGGCACTCGCTCGCGGAGGGCCACCTCCGCCTCCCGCTCGATGATGGCCGCCTCCCTGAGGGCCAGGTCCACCTCGTGCCCGCTGCTCTGAGAGACGGATGTGGTGGATTGGGCCACACACCCCGATTTCCTTGTCGTCGCCTTGGAGGGGGCTGAGGGTCCCCCAAGCCTCGTCGGGCCAAGGACACAGGAGGAGGCCTCATCAGGAGGCGACACACGATAGGAAGCCCTCGGCGGTGCATCCCGACACCACTTGGGTGTTGGCGCCCAGGGCCTTGCCATCGCCTTGAAGGGGGCTGAGGGTCCCCCATGCCTCGTCGGGCCAAGGACATAGGAGGAGGCCTCATCGGGAGGTGACACGCGATAGGAAGCCCTCGACGGTGCATCCCGATACCTCTTGGGTGTTGGCGCCCTGGAAAGTTTGGTGATTAGATTCATCGAGCCAAAACAAGGTATGTCAGAAGCAATGGCGACGATGCAATTACTCATCACTGGCGGCCCAGCATCGTCGTGTTGGGGTCCGCCGTGGCTCCGAAGGCCCCACATGCGCCTTAGTGCTTGAGGCATCCCTCCTAGCTGCCATGGGTAGAGGAAAAGGAGGAAGAAGACGACTTTTGCATAAGAATGATGGAGCAACACAAGAGGAAGGTAGAAGGGAGAAGCAATGTGGTGGAAGCTCTGCCCAATGGGTGTGGCGGTCTTATAGGTGCAACCACAGTCCCTGAGGCATCGTAGGCAGTGAAGGCGACATGCGCTCCATTATGCGTCGCGTGCCATGCCTAGCCCGCAGACGGTTATGGCTCGCGACGCCTCGTTCCCCCAACAGACTGATTTGTGCTTGTCGTAGGCCGAGGAGTAATCTTACGTGGGAAGGATGGCGCAAGTGGGTGGCGTTGGTGAAGGAGAGCAATGATGGACGACTCTACACACAGGCTGTATGTCAACTCATTCTTGGTGGTTCCTGAAGTGTTGCATGAAGGAGAAGAGCCCCACGACCTACGGAGTGCCACGTGTCGAGCCTGGCCTATAGGCGGTTGGGGCCTGCGTCACTTCTCTCCTCCCATCGGCGGAGCCATGCACAACGTGGGCACAGGGGCTACTGTCACGCCCCTGGGACTGGGGTACCCAGGCCCGTCGACCTGCGGCCCCAGGCGCAACGCGCCGCATAGGCCTAATTTGGCCCATCGGCAAGCCCGTCAAGGAACACCCTTATGAGGGCCCTCGCCTCGCAAGGCAAGCGCTAGAGGATTGTCGCTAAGGGCAATGAGAGGTCACCCGCTGCAAGTATACATCTCGAAGCCACTCACGAGGCTCTCGCGGGGCGGGCTCGTGAAGGGCGATGAGGCAAGGTCTCATGACCCCGCGCCTCCACGTGGGTAACGCAGGTTGTGAAGGAGCGGTGCTAGCAGGCACGGACATGGAGGTTTCCCACTTTCGTAATAAGGAAGTGGGACCAGCTGGCAAGCTCCCAAAGCAACCCCCAAAGGTTTCCCATTCGATGCAAGAGGACCAAAGATGGGGGGTCGGCAGGACGGAGGTCACCCCCGAGCCCACCGGTGCGTCACACGGAAATGTTTAGCAAGTGAAGACCCCTTTTGTCAGGGTGGACTGCAGGCTTTTCCCCTTTCAAAATGGCCATGGTGGCAACCCTTCATGTATAGTGTGTTTGGGGGGAATAGGACCAAGGCCAATAAAAATGGGCGGCCCGTCCTCTGTAGCAGGGGGCCTTTGATGACCCACAAGTATAGGCGATCTATCGTAGTCCTTTCAATAAGTAAGAGTGTCGAACCCAACGAGGAACAGAAGGATCTGACAAGTGGTTTTCAGCAAGGTAATATCTGCAAGCATTGAAATTATCGGTAACAAGTAGTTGTGTGGTGAGATGATTCGTAGCAACTACAAGTAACAAAAGAAACAACGGTGCAGCAAAGTGGCCCAATCCCTTTTGTAGCAAGGGACAAGCCTGGACAAAGTCTTATAGGAGGAAAAACGCTCCCGAGGACACACGGGAATTTCTGTCATGCTAGTTTTCATCATGTTCATATGATTCACGTTCGTTACTTTGATAGTTTGATATGTGGGTGGACCAGCGCTTGGGTACTGACCTTACTTGGACAAGCATCCCACTTTTGATTAACCCCTCTCGCAAGCATCCGCAAACTACAAAAGAAGAATTAATACAAAGTCTAACCATAGCATTAAACTAGTGGATCCAAATCAGCCCCTTATGAAGCAACGGATAAACTAGGGTTTAAGCTTGTGTCACTCTAGCAACCCATCATCTACTTACTAGTTCCCAATGCCTTCCTCTAGGCCCAGATAATGGTGAAGTGTTATGTAGTCGACGTTCACATAACACCACTAGAGGAAAAACAACATACAACACATCAAAATATCGAACGAAGACCAAATTCACATGACTACTTATAGCATGACTTATCCCATGTCCTCAGGAACAAAAGTAACTACTTACAAAGCATAATCATATTCATGACCACAGAGGTAATGAGTAGCATCAAGGATCTGAACATAAACTCTTCCACCAAGTAATCCAACTAGCATCAATTACAAAGAGTAATTAACACTACTAGCAACCTTACAGGTACCAATCGGAGTCGCGAGACGGAGATTGGTTACAAGAGATGAACTAGGGTTTGGAGATGAGATGGTGCTGATGAAGATGTTTATGGTGATGAGTCCCCTTCGATGAGAGGACCGTTGGTGATGACGATGGCGATGATTCCCCCCTTCGGGAGGGAAGTTTCCCCGGCAAGATCGTCCTGCCGGACCTCTTGATTGGTTCTGCTCAAGTTCCGCCGCATGGCGGCGGCGAATCCTCCGAAAAGCCTCCTCTTGATTTTTTTCCAGACCGAAACCCTTCATGTAGCAAAAGAGGGGGGCCAGTGGGCGAGCAGGGAGCCCACAAGCCCCCTAGGCGTGGCCAGGCGGGTGGCCGCGCCTAGCAGGCTTGTGGCCACCTGCTAGCGCCCCTGTGGCACTTCTTCGACCCAATATTTTTTATAAATCCCAAAAAAAATCCACGTTGATTTTCACGGCTTTTGGATTTGCGTAGAATAGGCATCTCAAACTTGCTCCTTTTTCAGGCCAGAATTCCAGCTGTCGGCATTCTCCCTCTTCATGTAAACCTTGCAAAATAAGAGAGAAAAGGCATAAGTATTGTACCGTGAAGTGAAATAACAGCCCAAAAAGCGATAAATATCAACATGAAAGCATGATGCAAAATGGACGTATCAACTCCCCCAAGCTTAGACCTCGCTTGTCGTCAAGCGAAATTCGAGCTCAATAAATATGCCCACATGTTTAGGGAGAGAGGTGTCGACAAAACAAGATACGAACATGCAGGCATCATGATCCTGATCAGAACAGCAATACCAACATATAATCTCTCATGCTAAAGTGACAATTCCTTCACAAAGTAAAGCATGGATCAAGAACCTTACCGATAATTAACAACTGATAGCCTTTAGTCATTGAAGCAATTGCAATTTATCGCAAAATCGGAAAGAGTCAAATAAGAGCTTGTAAAGCAAATCCACATACTCAATCATCTTTTCGTTCTCTTACAATTGCTACAACTCATGTGGTACTCATGAGATCAAAGTTTCAGCTGGACAGAGAGAAAGATAAGGGCTTATAGTTTCGCCTCCCAACCATTTACCTCAGGGGTAATGTCAACAATAATAATTCATGAATACTTACTTCCAAGTTGACATATGAATATAGATCTTTCCCTAGCATATGACGTTAGCCAAGATAAAGGCGAAACAAGGAATTGGTGAAGATCACCATGACTCTTTCAACGGCAAAAAGTAAAGGTACAAGATAGGCCCTTCGTAGAGGGAAGCAGAGGTTGTCATGCGCTTTTGAGGTTTGGATGCGTGTCCTCTTAGTGCGGAGGAACGTCACTTTATATTGCCTCCTGTGATAAAGAACTTTATTATGCAGTCTGTCACTTTTATGTCTTCCTCATCACAGGTTCATACAAAGCTTATTTTCCACACACTAAGAGATCATACATATTAGGGAGAAATTTTTATTGCTTGCACCGATGACAACTTACTTGAGGGATCTTATTGAATCCATAGGTAGGTATGGTGGACTCTCATGGCAAAACTGGGTTGAAGGTTTATGGATGCACAAGTTGTATCTCTACTTGGTGCGGGAGTTTTGGCTAATATGAGGTGGAAGCAATCGTCACATGCTAAGGGATCTCTAGTCATATAACATTGTTCAAAACCAAGCAAACACAATTCATTATGTTGTCTTCCTTGTCCAATATCTACTTCTAAGCATGTAATAGTTTAGTGAGTGTTCACAATCATAGATGGTCTCAGAGATGATATATTTATATGTGAACCTCTCCTTCTTTATCACTTCCTATTAATTGCAACAATGACCAAGGTCTACATTTGTCTACCCTCAACAAGTTTCAATCATCATTCTTTTCATATGTGAAGCTATCCCTTCCCACAAGATCATTACATGATCTTTTCATGCTTTTGTTCTTTTCTCACTCTTTTGATCATGGCAAGAGGCAAAGACCTCAACTAAGACACTCATTATTATATGGCTCACGAGCTCGAATACATTGGGGGTGACACAAAGCAAAACTCAAGCCTAAAACACTACGACCTTTATTCTACTAGAGAAAGAGAAAACTGAAAAGGAACAAACTAAAACAAAGGTAAAGGCAAAATATGTGATGGTGATACGATACCGGGGCAACTCCCCCAAGCTTGGCAGAAGCCAAGGGGATTGCCCATACCCATGCTCAGTTGTCTTCCTTTGGAGGTGATGGTGGTGGAGTTGTTGCAACATGGGTTTGATCCTCCGTCTTCCAAGGTATAGGTGATCCAACATGGAAAGATGAACGAGCCTCCGGAATCCTCAAATCTGCATCCAACCGTATTGATTTAAATCTGTACTCATACTCACAGTTTTGGTCTTGCAGGTCATAGATCTGGACCTGGAGGTGATCAATCCAGTCATAGAGCCTGGAGAGGTGCTTCCCAATGTCATTCGCATCGATCCTGTGCTTGCTGGTGAACTCCGTGATCATCATGTGGTTGGCGTTGAGTCCACGCTCCACCATCCCTTGGCACTTGAAGACCTGTTGCTCCATTGCTTCGAGCCTCGCCTCCATGCTTCTGGTCTTCTTGGGCCCTCAACATCACAGATGTGCAAAATCCCCTCACGCATCTCGATAGATTGAGGGTGTTGCAGCACTCCCGAGAGGTAGGGATTGATGACCTTCTCGAAGATCTTGTCCTTCGGGGATTTTGGGTACGTCATAGCGATCTAGATCTGCTACAGAAACAGGATCGAAACGAAAACAGAGGAATTTGCATGATACGAGGGTTAGACCTTTCGAGAGAATATATAATGATTTTTTTCAGAACAGAAGGAGTAGTCCGCACGAAAACGGAGTTCGGGAGGCACATGAGGTGGCCACAAGCCCCCAGGCACGGCCAGGAGGTCGGCCCACGCCTGGCAGGCTTGTCACCTCTTCGCGCGCTTTCCGGACTACTTCCAATTTTTCTATTTTTTCAAATATTCCAAAACGGAGAAAAAATCCTACTGGAAAAGTTTTGGAGTCTGTTTACTTACCGAAATACATACCTCTTCATTTTTGGAGTGTGAAACCGGCTGATAAATATCCCTTAGGTATTCTTCCGGGCTTATGGTATTGATAATATTACTTTCAACATTTATGGGAGTACCTGAGATATGATGCTTGATTCTTTGCCCATTTACCACTCTCGGACAATTAACTTTCGTGTTGTTGATCTTGATAGCACCGAAACGATATACTTCCTCAACAATATAGGGACCTTCCCATTTAGAGAGAAGCTTGCCTGCAAAAAATCTTAAATGAGAATTATATAGCAAGACATAATCACCTACATTGAACTTACGGTTTTGTATCCTCTTATCATGCCACCTCTTAACCTTTTCTTTGAAAAACTTGGCACTCTCATATGCGTGAGTTCTCCATTCATCAAGCGAGCTAATATCAAATAACCTCTTCTCACCAGCAAGTTTGAAGTCAAAGTTGAGCTCTTTGATTGCCCAATAAGCTTTATGCTCTAGCTCAAGAGGTAAATGACATGCTTTACCGTACACCATTTTGTACGGAGACATGCCCATGGGATTCTAATAGGCAGTTCTATAAGACCACAGTGCATCATCGAGCTTCTTAGACCAATTCTTTCTAGACCTATTGACAGTCTTTTGCAGAATTAGTTTAATCTCTCTATTGCTTAGCTCTACTTGACCAATGGACTGAGGGTGATAGGGAGACGCAATTCTATGATTGACATCGTACTTAGCAAGCGTTTTACGGAAAGCACCATTAATGAAATGTGGACCATTGTCGGTCATTAGATATCTAGGGACTCCAAATCTAGGGAAAATAAATTCTTTAAGCATCCTGATAGAGGTGTTGTGATCAGCACTACTAGTGGGGATAGCTTCTACCCACTTAGTGACATAATCAACAGCAACTAGGATATGAGTACACTCATTGGATTTTGGAAAAGGTCCCATATAATCAAAGCCCAGACATCAAATGGTTCAATGAGAAGTGAATAGTTCATAGTCATTTCCTAACGTTTACTGATATTACCTATTCTTTGACATTTGTCACAAGACAAGACAAACTTACGGGTATCCTTGAAGAGAGTGGGACAATAGAAACCTGATTGCAATACCTTGTGTGCATTTCTATCTCCCGGATGGTGTCCTCCGTAGGCCTTAGAGTGACACTTCTGTAGGATCTGTCCCTGTTCATGTTCAGGTACACAATGCCTAATAACACCATCTACTCCTTCCTTATAAAGAAGAGGATCATCCCAGAAGTAATGTCTCAAGTTAAAGAAGAGTTTCTTCTTTTGCTGGTATGTGAAACTAGGTGGTATATATTTGGCAATGATATAGTTTGCATAATGAGCATACCACGATGCACTACATGAAGTATTGATGATATTCAATTGCTCATAGGGAAAGCTATCATCAATAGGTTGTGGGTCATCAAGAACGTTCTCCAACCTAGACAAGTTATCTACTACGGGGTTATCAGCACCTTTCCTGTCGACAACGTGCAAATCAAATTCTTGTAGCAAGAGAACCCATCTGATAAGTCTAGGTTTAGCATCTTTCTTCTCCATGAGGTACTTAATAGCAGCGTGATCAGTCTGAATAGTGACTTTGGAATCAACTATGTAAGACCTGAACTTTTCACATGCAAACACGACTGCTAAAAATTCCTTTTCCGTAGTAGCATAGTTTCTTTGGGCACTGTCTAGGGTTTTACTAGCATAGTGAATAACATTCAACTTCTTATCAACTCTTTGCCCTAGGACAGCACCAACAGCATAATCACTAGCATCACACATGATTTCAAAAGGTAAGTTCCAATCAGGTGGTTGAACAATAGGTGCAGTTATCAAAGCCTTCTTAAGTATTTTGAAGGCTTCCTCACAATCATCGTCAAAAACAAAAGGAATATCCTTTTGCAAGTGATTGGTAAGAGGCCTAGAAATCTTAAAGAAGTCTTTAATGAACCTTCTATAGAAACCAGCGTGACGAAGGAAACTTTGTATACCTTTGATATCTGTGGGTATGGCATTTTCTCGATTGCATCAACCTTAGCCTTATCGACTTCAATACCTCTTTCAGAAATTTTATGTCCTAAGACGATGCCTTCATTAACCATAAAGTGGAACTTCTCCCAATTCAAGACAAGATTGGTATCTTTACATCTCTGCAAAACTCGATCAAGGTTGCTGAGGTAATCATCAAAAGAAGACCCGTAAACGGAGAAGTCATCCATGAAAACCTCAACAATCTTTTCACAAAAGTCAGAGAATATAGCCATCACACATCTTTGAAAGGTGGCAAGTGCATTACATAAGCCAAAAGGCATACGTCTATAAGAAAAGGTACCGAAAGGGAAGGTGAAAGTGGTTTTCTCCTGATCCGATTGCGCAACTGGTATTTGGGAGAAACAAGAATAACCGTCTAGAAAGCAGAAGTGTGTGTTATTAGACAGTCTTTCTAGCATTTGGTCGATAGAAGGCAAAGGATAATGATCTTGCCTAGTGGCTTTATTCAATTTCCTAAAATCGATCACCATCCTGTAGCTAGTAATAAACCTCTGCAGGATCAATTCATCCTTATCATTAGGGACAACGGTAATGCCTCCCTTCTTAGGGACGCAATGCACCGGACTCACCCAATCACTATGAGCAACAGGATAGATAATACCCGCTTCTAGGAGCTTTAGTATTTATTTTCTTACTACTTCTTTCATCTTAGGATTTAATCTCCGTTGATGATCAACAACTGGCTTGGAATCAGGATCAGTTTTAATCTTGTGCTGGCATAGAGTGGGACTAATGCCCTTAAGATCATCAAGAGTATATCCAATAGCAGCACGGTGCTTCCTCAGAAGTTTTAGTAACTTCTTTTCTTCATGATCTGAGAGGCTAGCACTAATTATAACATGATATATTTCTTTTTCATCAAGATAAGCATACTTTAGAGTATCTGGCAACCGTTTAAGCTCAAACACAGGATCACCCTTTGGTGGGGGTGGATCCCCAAGCAGTTGAACAGGCAAATTATTCTAAGGATAGGATATTGTTCTAAGACAACTCTATCTATCTCATCTCTCTCATCCATATGCATATCATTTTCATGCTCTAAGGGATTAGTAGGAGGCACAGCAATAGAAGTTAAGGCAATAGTTTCATCCTTACTAGGCAACTCTTTTTCATGAGGTTGTCTACCAAACTTGGAGAAATTGAACTCATGTGACACACCTTCAAAGCCAACAGTGATAGTTTGCTTCTCACAGTCAATATGAGCATTGGAAGTATTGAGAAAAGGTCAGCCAAATATGATGGGACAAAAGCTATCTTGTGTGGTAGCAAGAACGAGGAAATCAGTAGGATACTTCGTTTTACCACACAAGACTTCAACATCCCTAACAATTCCCACAGGGCAGATAGTATCTCTATTGGCAAGCTGAATAGTGACATCAATGGGTTCTAACTCGATAGGTGCAATCTCGTCTTTAATTTCATCATATAAGGATTGAGGTATTTCACTAACACTAGCACCCACATCACATAAACCATGATAACAATGATCTCCTATCTTCACAGAAACAACAGGCGTGCCAACAACATGCCTATGTTTGTCTCTAGCATGAGGTTTAGCAATTCTAGCACCATCTTCACAGAAGTGAATATTATGTCCCTCAACATCGTCGGACAGGAGATCTTTGATAATAGCAATGTTAGGTTCAACTCTAATTTGCTCAGGGGGTGTAGGTGTTCTAATGTAGCCTCTACGTATCATAGTTGAAGCTTTAGAATGATCCTTTATCCTAACAGGGAAAGGTGGTTTCTCAATGTAAGCACTGGGAACAACATGATCATTATACGCAATGACTCTCTCTTCAATTGGATTTGGTTTAACTACATTTACTTCTAAGGGAGGATGATATTTAAACCACTTCTCTTTGGGGAGATCAATATGAGAAGCAAATGACTCACACAATGAAGCTACTATCTCAGAGTCAAGTCCATACTTAGTGCTAAAATCACTAAAGGTATTTGTTTCAACAAAGAATTTAACGCAATCAAACTTGAAATTCATACCTGACTCCTTACCTTCATCAAGATCCCAATCTTCGGAGTTGCGTTTAATTCTCTCCAATAAATTCCATTTGAAGTCAATATCTATCTTCATAAAAGAACCGGTACAAGAAGTGTCAAGCATGGTGCGATCATCATGAGTAAGCCGAGCATAGAAGTTCTGAATAATAATTTCTCTCGAGAGCTCATGATTGGGGCATGAATATAACATTTATTTAAGCCTCCCCCAAGCTCGAGCGATGCTTTCTGTGTCATGAGGCCAAAAATTATAAATATAATTTCGATCACGATGTACTAGATGCATAGGGTAAAACTTTTGATGAAATTCCAATTTCAACCGATTGTAGTTCCATGATCCAGTATCATCACATAGCCTATACCATGTCAACGCCTTATCCCTAAAATATAAGGGAAAGACCTTCCTCTTGACCTCATCCTCGCGCAAACCTGCAAGCTTAAATAAACCACAAACTTCATCTACATAGATTAGATGCAAGTCTTGACGTAATGTTCCATCTCTTGTAAAAGGATTAGCCAACAGTTTCTCAAGCATACCCAAAGGAAATTCAAAGAAAATATTTTCAGTAGGTGCAGCAAGTTGAGGAGCAACTCTTTGTGCTTCCGTTTGAGGTGAAGATACCCCGAACAAGCCCCTCAAAGGATTAGTTTCCATAGTGACAAGTGACAATAAATTTCAGCACACTATATGAATGTTTCCTTACCAATTTCCACTTACCAAAGGCGCTTCACTCCCCGGCAACGGCGCCAGAAAAGAGTCTTGATGACCCACAAGTATGGGGGATCTATCGTAGTCCTTTCGATAAGTAAGAGTGTCGAACTGAACGAGGAGCAGAAGGATCTGACAAGTGGTTTTCAGCAAGGTAATATCTGCAAGCACTGAAATTATCGGTAACAAGTAGTTGTGTGGTGAGATGATTCGTAGAAAGTAGCAAGTAACAAAAGTAACAACGGTGCAACAAAGTGGCCCAATCCCTTTTCTAGCAGGGGATAAGCCTGGACAAAGTCTTATAGGAGGAAAAACGCTCCCGAGGACACACGTGAATTTCTGTCATCCTAGTTTTCATCATGTTCATATGATTCGCGTTCGTTACTTTGATAGTGTGATATGTGGGTGGACCGGTGCTTGTGTACTGCCCTTACTTGGACAAGCATCTGACTTATGATTAACCCCTCTCGCAAGCATCTGCAACTACGAAAGCAGAATTAAGACAAAGTCTAACCATAACATTAAACTAGTGGATCCAAATCAGCCCCTTATGAAGCAACGCATAAACTAGGGTTTAAGCTTGTGTCACTCTAACAACCCATCATCTACTTACAACTTCCCAATGCCTTCCTCTAGGCCCAAATAATGGTGAAGTTTTATGTAGTCGACATTCACATAACACCACTAGAGGAAAAACAACATACAACACATCAAAATATCGAATGAATACCAAATTCACATGAGTACTTAAAGCATGACTTATCCCATGTCCTCAGGAACAAAATTAACTACTTACAAAGCATAATCATATTCATGACCATAGAGGTAATGAGTAGCATCAAGGATCTGAACATAAACTCTTCCATCAAGTAATCCAACTAGTAATTAATGCTACTAGCAACCTTACAGGTACCAATCGGAGTCGCGAGATAGAGATTGGTTACAAGAGATGAACTAGGGTTTGGAGATGAGATAGTGCTGATGAATATGTTGATGGTGATGAGTCCCCTCCGATGAGAGGAGTGTTGGTGATGACGATGGCAACGATTTCCCCCTCCGGGAGGGAAGTTTCCCCGGCTGGATCGTCGTGCCGGAGTTCTAGATTGGTTCTGCTCAAGTTCCACCTCGTGGCGGTGGCAAATCCTCTGAAAAGCCTCCTCTTGATTTTTTCCAGACTGAAACCCTTCTAGTAGCTAAAGACGGGGGTCAGTGGGCCAGCAGGGAGCCCACAAGCCCCATAGGCGTAGCCAGGGGTGGTGGCCGCGCCTAGCAGGCTTGTGGCCACCTGCTGGCGCCCCTCTAGCACTTCTTCGGCCTAGTATTTTTTATAAATCCCAAAAAAAATCCACGTTGATATTCACGGCTTTTGGAGTTGCGCAGAATAGGCATCTCAAACTTGCTCCTTTTTAAGGCCAGAATTCCAGCTGCCGGCATTCTCCCTCTTCCTGTAAACCTTGCAAAATAAGAGAGAAAAGACATAAGCATTGTACCGTGAAGTGAAATAACAGCCCAAAAAGCGATAAATATCAACATGGAAGCATGATGCAAAATGGACGTATGAGCCATCATCTCCAATAAGGAAAGAACCTACATTTGTACTCGTCTTCCACCTCAAGCAATCTAGACAAACAGGAGTAGGATTTTACATGGGAAGGTGGCTCGAACCTGGGTAAATTTCTCGCGTGTTCTTGTTCACTTCCCTTAACTTGAGCCATCGGTTAGTCGAACTGAAGTTGGGAGGTAGGATAGGGTAGGATAGCAAGCGCTCTCGAGAGTTCGAACCTTTACGGGTCTACGGAACCCCGATGCAGACAACTGCATTCTCCGTCTCGACAGATGAGGATCTGGTCACTGGTGCCATTCCTTGAGCGACGACGAGCAAGAGCGAAGAGCAAGGATCGGTAGGTTAGGGAAGGAGACCCTACCCCTTGCCCTTATATGATGCCTCCAAGTGGGTGTTCAGCCCGCACCTCCTTGCCCGCATTCGGCGGGCAGAAGTTTAATCGGGGCATTGATGACGCTGCGCCGCGCACAGGCTTTATGTCAGCAATGGACGGTTGCCGAGGCATCATGGGGATGCGGGGAGCGCCTCGTGCCTCGTCGTGCGCCATGTGTCGCGCTCGACTCTAAGATGTAGAGGGCCCGTGCAGTACAATTCCCCTCGCCATCTGAAACGCGACCATCGCACGTCCATGGGCTGCTCTACTAGGCCTGCCGACCGGAGGAAGGCCTGGCAACTTCTGCTCGAGACCTCGCGGTGTGTGCCACGGCTTGGGATTTGTCCATCACCAACTGTGCGGAAAAGGCCCTCGCAAGGGTACTAGCCTTGCGAGACTCACACAAGCAACCGTCGTCAAGGGCTTCGCGGTGCCTCCGCGAGGCCAGATGAGAGGTCACCCTCGAGGGCTTTGTGTGGTAAGATTTCCATGGGAAGGTGAGTCAACGTCCTATCCATGTGAGGGTAAGTACTAAGAAGCGCTCGACGGCTGTCACCCCGAGGCCCCCGTCACACACCAAGGGAGATGGCCTCATGGCCTACACGCTACGGGACCCTGTCGGCCAGAGCGTAGGAAACACACGATGGGTAACAGAGGACCTCGCGGGAGGAACAAAGACACGCCAATCAAAACACGGAAATACTACTTGAGGCAAAATTATATTACATAATTTTCGTGGTTTTGTCACGGTAGATGTCCTCGTGAAAAGGACTTAAAGATGGAGCCATCGCATCTTGGTGGCGACTCAAAGCGGGTGAGCGAAAGCGAGACTCAGATTTACCCAGGTTCGGCCCCTCGTGTGGAGTAAAAGCCTACGTTCTGCTTTGTGTGGATTGACGATGGTTTCGATTACAAGGAGGGCGTAACTCGCCTGACCTAGCTCTCGATAATTTATAACCTGACCTATCTTCCCTAGGGACTCGCCTTTATATACAGGTCAAGACCCTAGGGTTTACAAGAGTCCTGGTCATGCTACCCATCGTAGCTTTCCCTATCTTTAAGTCGCCATGTCTTCCAAGACTGGGAATTCCCTTGGCATTCTACCTTCCGTATAGCTTCTTGAACCGCCATCCGGCTCCTGTGCCAAGGGACACACTTCCAATGTTGAGTCGCCCCTTTGATGACCCGGCCCACCTAGGGCGGGTTATACCGCAGGTAATATCCCCAACATTAGGCCACAGATTGTCTTGAATTAATTCACGTCAATAAACCTTCACCCACTTGGGGCGACTTATACCATCCTTGCTTTTCGACAAATGATAAGCCGCCATTCGTTGTGAATTTTTTGACCCGCCGGGTAATCTTTGATGACATCATCTTATCCCCTTAATTCCGGGGTTTTTAATGCCATAACCACCCAATGGATCTTTTTCTCCATATTTACTTATCCCGAAAACCCAGGCACCATCACTTCAGATTCTTGACTTGTCGCCTCGATCCCCGCTCTGGCCGCCTCGATTCCCGCTCTGGTCGCCTCGATTCCTCTTGTGGCCATTTAAATTGCCGTAGGGGGAATTGGGGGCACCGTCACCTACCCCCACTTCGTCTTCCTTGCGACCTTCATCTTCCTCGCGCCAGCGCCTCGGCTTCCTCACCGGCCCACGAAGCTTCATCGCCAACCGTGGTTTCCCAGCATCTTCGAGCTAACAAAAGGTGCGAAGTTCTCCGCATCCGTCTCCGACGCCGTCTCCTTCCTCGGGTAAACACATTTCCCATTATGGTTAGACCGAGAACGCCATTGCCCCCGCAAGCTAGCTTTGAAACGCAACGAACGTCCCTTTGTGCTTCATATCTGCTTCATATTCTTACGGTAGATTTCCGCAATAGAAAAGCATGGTCACCTTATTGGATCTCTTTGTCGCCTTAAGTTCTTGCGCCGTAGATCCAGACAATAGTACTTCCGCTTCTTTGCGTTCATAGCCTTCATCATTTTATCAAGTATTATCCTTTTAATTTGGTCCGTCCATAGATCCGCAACTCACTGCTTGTTTTTACAAACATGTTTGTCCGTCTTCCGGGAATATCCCTAAGGAAAAAGACCTTTGAGTGTCACTGCTCAGCTCCTTCCACCACAGCGACTTAGACTTATCACCATAGCTGCACTCCTTTTTCCCGGAGCAAGGGCGAGTCCAATACCTTAAAGATGTTTACATAAATCGCCCAACTAGCGAGTTAGAATGCCTTCACATCCATATTTTGTCAACTATTGGCGAGTCACAAAATCCTTCTTAGACACATCGTAGATCCGAACTGGCGAGTTACCATACTTCATGGTCCTCAGTGAACCACCTTGTTTCCTCTTTTTTGTAGCCATGGTTGTTGTTTCGAAGTGCAATTGGTTACCAACCAAGATCGATGATGCCACTCTCGAGAAATTCTTTTAAGTCGGGTCATCTCGACAGTAAGGAAGCCATTGGTTGGCGAACCGCCCCGGGCGAGTTGATCCCCAACCCTGCCGATGGAGAAGTAGTCGTTTTCACCGACTACCTTGAACGAGGTTTTAAGCCACCCGGGTCAAAGTTTTTCCGAGATGTTCTGCATTTCCTTAACGTTCATCCTCAAGACCTGGGACCCAACTCCATCAGCAATCTTTGCCAGTTTCAAGTGTTTTGTGAGGTATACCTGCAAAGAGAGCCCACAGTTCCTTTGTTTTGGAACTTCTTTCATTTGAATCGCGAGATTGAATTTACCAACAGACCCAATCATGAACTTGGAGGATTCAATGTCTAGAGACGCCGTGAGCGCAGATTTCCATCAGTCCTCCTGCCCAGCCATCCCAAAGGCTGGGCCGAGTCATGGTTTTATTGCCACGACACCTCTCCACCTGGCGAGAACCCACTTCCGGGTTTCAGACAGGATCGCCTGCCCATGGATTTTAAACTGTCCGAGAAGCTCACAAAAGAAGAAGAATCTGAATTCATCCCCATCTTCTCCGAGTTACGGTCCTTGACCAATAACGGGCTCATTGGGATTGATCTGTTTCGTTACTGGGTGGAATGGAACATTCTTCCCTTGAGTTGTCGAGATGGGTTAATGTGTGAATATGATGGTAAGGTGGACCATCCGCAATTCTTCCACCACAAAAAACTCGCAGAGAGGGACATTGTTGGGGTAATTAAGAAGCTAACCGGCAAGTCTTTGGAAGAATGCGCCAAAATCGGGCTCAAGGCCTTCTGCCGCTCCACCCCGGCTCCGCCAGTAAGAGTGTGAGCCGCCCTCCTTTACCTTATAAATACACTTGCCAATGCTCTAGGTTTGAAATTTAATTCTGTTCACCAGAAAGATGATCCCTTTTGGCGAAGGTGTCCAAAAGTGACAGCCCCGAAGAACACCAAACCACTACCAAAGAAGAAGAAGAAAGCAGGCAAAGAAAAAGTCGCCGCTAAGGATTCATCTATTGTCGGCGAGTCACAAGCTGTCGAAGAACAGTCAGAGGTAAACCTTCCCCTTTACTTATCATCTTTATGTTCCGACTCATGCTTATACCATGTGTCTTTATGTGTAGGGCGAGGACAACGAGAGCCAAGATGATGCGGTTGAGGTAATTTCTATTTCTTCTGACTCACTTTCCCCTTCCCCTAGGCCAGCCATACGGATCTGTGGGAAAGTCCCCATGTCTCACCCATATGCTTATATGGACCCTGATTTCCTTTTGAAGAAGGCAAGATATACTCCCAATTGCAAAACCCGGAGTCACTCTGGCGACTTAATTTCCGGGCGTCCTGAGAAGACAACCGGTCGGAAGAGCACAAGCGAGGTACACTTTTGTTTAAACACACTCTTCCTTGTGGAAAATACAATTCTCAACTTCCTTAGCCTTCAAACTTTTATTATGTCAGACTTCTGCCCCTTCATGTGGCGACTCAGCAATGTCAGCTCTCCCGCCAATGATTCATGTGCAAGGGTGAGTTCCTTTGTTAACTCTCTTTTCTTTCAGTAACGATATTTGACGTAATCTTGGTGCCCTTATCTCAGAGCACAAGCGAAGAAAATAAAGACTGGCGACTCATCTTCTGCTCCTAGGACGACTGAAGTCTTAGGCTCGAGCACCTCTATCCCAGAGCTTGATGAGGACCAAGTGGTAGCTGATGATGTTCCTGTGGATGATATCCCCGACGTCCGAGATGACTTGCCTGCCATTTTGAAGGAAGCTGCTGGCAAGGTTAACCCACCGAGCCCTCTCAAGGCGACTGAAGACCCAGATGTCGTCATAATCACTGGCACTAGCTACTCTGCACCTTCGCGGCGGTGCTATCCAAGCACACCTCAAAGGAATCTTATCCTTCCACTGAACAAGACGTCAGTAAGTTGAAGCTTCCCCGGTATGAGAAACTGGAATTCGACGAAATCTGCTCTGGCTTCGCAAGTCGCCTAGAGACGAGTTACGAGAAAAAGCTTGATTCACCTGATGAACGTTAAGCATGAGGTATGTCTATTATGTATTCTCTTCCACCCATTAGCCTTCCAATATACTAGTCTTTGCTTGATGGAAGTATTGTTGTTGCAGTGTCTGTCAGACCCATATCTGTCGATAGCCCCCAAGGGTCGGGTCATCTTTTGAAAGATGAGCCGGGTCTTGTACTTAGTTAAAATCTTCAGCCTGTAGCCCCCAAGGGCTGGGTCATTTAAAAAAAAAATGAGCTGGGTCTTGTATTGAGTTAAAATCTTCAACCTGTAGCCCCCAAGGGTCGGATCATTTTTTGAAAAATGAGCCGGCTCTTGTATTGAGTTAAAATCTTCAACCTATAGCACCCAAGGGCCGGTTCATCTTTTGAAAGATGAGTCGGGTCTTGTGTTGAGATAAAATCTTCAACCTGTAGCCCCCAAGGGTCGGGTCATCTTTTGAAAAATGAGCCAGGTCTTGTATTGAGTTAAAACCTTCAACCTGTAGCCCCCAAGGGCCGGGTCATTTTTTGAAAAATGAGCCGGTTCTTGTATTGAGTTAAAATCTTCAACCTGTAGCCCCCAAGGGCCGGGTCATCTTTTGAAAGATGATCCGGGTCTTGAATATTGTATGACTTGGAACAAAATTATACATTAGCCCCCAAGTGTTGGGAATATTGCTTGCAATAATTTTGAAACTTGTCTCCCCAAATTCTGTTTTGCAGGAATCTATGACCCGGACTGGGGCACCTTTACCCGACTTAAGGAATGATCCAGCCGAACAGCAAAACGCACAGTCTGAGTCGGAGACCAAATATCACTTGGTTCTCGCTGAACTAGAAAGAATGAAAGCTGATCACCAGAAACTGGAGAGGAAAGCCAAAGCTGACCAAGCCGCCATCCTGAAGCGGGCTGAGCAAGCCGGGGGAAAACTGGAAGCCGCCCAGCAAGAGCTTTCCGGCTTGAACAAGCACATCTCCCATGACTCTAGCCATGTTTGGTAAGTATTGACCCTTCTTTATTGAAAAATCAGTCTAATCTCCCAAAACTATCAAACACTGATGTGTCCTTTCTAGGTTCACGAGCCGCCAATCTCCTAGATGACTGCATGCTGAAGCTAAAGGCTATGTATACCTTCACTGAGCAGTTATATACAAGGGCATGCTTACAATTAAAGCAGTGATGGGCATCAAAGAGCCAGTTAAATCCATCAAGAACATGCTCAGCTACCTGTCCACACGCCCCCCTCAAATAGAAGAGCTGAAAAGATCAACCGCCCGGAAGGGAGTCCTGAACACCCTAAGCTGGTGTTTAGCCTATGCTCGGGAGCTGAAACCCGAAGAGGTAGCCGCTGTCTATCCTCAGCTGAAGGACGATGGGTCGGAGTTCACCGAGGAGGACTACCACCAAGTAATCAACGAATCCCGCTTCGCGGCGACTTATCTAGCAGCCGGCTTGGATTTAAACAAATACCAAGCCGCATATGATGATAAGAACAAGAAGGTGACTCCTCCCTCGTACGAAATTACTAGCTAGGCTCCTCGCTGGCCCAAGAATCCTTTTGACTTTGACGTGGATCTATCCCTCTTCCTTAATGATGAAGATGAGTTCGTCGCCTTATCCAATTGTAACTGGAAGATGGCCGACATACAAATTGAAGTTGGAGAGAGCTCGAAGCAAGGTGACCCGGAGGCAGCTTGAGTCTTCTGAAGATGTAATCTTTGCCTTTCAAAAGACAAGCTGATCCTTTTTTTATCGGGGGATGACGCCCGACTTGGCCATGCGAGCCATGTAATAGTTTGTTAGATTTTGTAGGGAAACAATCTGTCACTCGTGCGTTTTGACTATCCTTCCTGAATAACTTATCCCTTTAGTATATTCATGAATCACCATTTGAAAAATCTTCGGCTTTGATAAGCAAGGAAGTGTCACAGTTTGACATAAAAGCCTTCAACCTGTGTGTCACGAAAACCTAAGCCGACTCAGTGAGTTATGTCAATGAATAAACCAGCCCCCTGGGTTATGGCAAAAATAAACCAGCCCTTTTAGTTATGGAAAATAGTAGTTGAAAACTTGGCCCAATGAGTCGTGGCGAGTTATAAACAAAGCCGACTCAAATATATTATGAAACCTTGTGGGCGTGCCATCAAGAAATAAAATTCATCGGCTCAATGAGCTGCGACGGGACAAGACGAGTTTGCAAAACTCCAGTGTTACCCCAAGAAGGCTTTTGCAGCAGCCTATATTGTTTAGACCGGCTCATCAGGCGCGAGACAGGCTTCAGTGAAGCAGGTTTAGTGAACCAATGGTTTCTCTATTCTCCATGTGTGGCTCCTGCTGGTACCTTTTATGTTTTAACCAAGGCGAGTTCAGGGTCCAAATTACGGATTCACTCGCCCAGAGTACATAGGCCCATGTGGCAACTTGTCCAACACATAGTCCAGTATAACCATTTGTAATGCGGTAATTTTTCGCTAGCCAAGAGGGTATTCGGGCTGAACTCAGTGAGTGCAAGCCCCCAAGTGACCTATGATTTAGGAAAAGTCGGGCATAGGATTGCAGAAGCATGTACGCTCTTTCTGCAAAACGACTTGGGTACTAGTTGCCCCCAAGTAAGCCGACTTAATTCTCAAAATCATATAAGGCGCCTATGTTTGAACCGTGCGACGTGGCAACTGGTCCTGTTTGGCTTATCAAGGCCCAATTTTGAAATAAGTGCAGCATGGCGACTTATGCTCTTTGGCCTTGATAGCGTCCATGTTTGGACGACTTATAGAACAATAAATACGCATGCTTTCAGAAGCTGAAACGGCAAAGGACCCCAAAGTTCATGGGTGTCCGCTTTATTGCTTTCATAAATAATGGATTACAATTTTTGAAATTTGGAAAAAAAGAAAGGAGCCCATGGCTCTAAGTGTAGTAAGGACGCAGGTGGGCTATTTTCCACGGGCGAGTTGTCTCAACCTATGTAGTTGGTCGATCTGGGCGAAGATCCACCAAGTAGTATGAGCCGTTTCGAAGATTCTTGCTGATGACAAATGGTCCTTCCCAAGGAGAAGTTAGTTTGTGCATACCAGTGTGATATTGAATCAAGCAGAGCACTGATGTCCCACAAGCGTATGGGATCGCAACAGTTTTCGAGGGTAGAGTATTCAACCCAAATTTGTTGGTT
Source organism: Hordeum vulgare subsp. vulgare (assembly GCF_904849725.1). Classification (NCBI taxonomy): domain Eukaryota; kingdom Viridiplantae; phylum Streptophyta; class Magnoliopsida; order Poales; family Poaceae; genus Hordeum; species Hordeum vulgare. Next base: position 290,295,296 of record NC_058520.1, on the reverse strand, counting down.
CACACAAGGGAAGCGAAAGAATATTCTCGAGTATTAGCAGCTGAGTGTTTCAGACTCAACCACACCTGAAAGATTAATGTCTGCAAGAAAAGTATCAATAGCAAAGTAGTATGATAGCAACGGTGCCAGAAATGATCTGTTGACAAGGCAGACTATTCCTAACTGTTGTATCAATGGCGCCAGCAAAAAGCATGTTGATGGGGGATTATTCTTGAGAAGAATGCTTCCCCGGCTACAACTCCAGAAGAGTCTTGCAACAAGTAACAGCGGAGTAGCACAGAAGAATAGTAGCAGCAGCAGCAAAGTGACAGCAGTAGCAACAGTAGCAGCAAAGTGGCCCAATCCCTTTTGTAGCAAGGGACAAGCCTAGACAAAGTAACGTAGCGAGAACATGTAGTAAAAGACTCGTAGGCAGTGGATCGGTGATGGATGAGTATGACGGATGTGATTCATCATGTAACACCTATAACACGGAGAGATATGTAACTAGCTCCCGTTCGCCAATCTAATGTAGGCATGTATTCCGTATGTAGTCATAAGTGCTTAGGGAAAATAACTTGCATCACATCTACTGTCCATCCCTCCCGTGGCAGCGGGGTCCTAATGGAAACTACGGGATATTAAGGTTCTCCTTAATAAAGAACCGGACCAACGCATTAACACGTGGTGAATACATGAACTCCTCATACTATGGTCATCTCCGGGAGTGGTTCCGTCTATTGTCACTCCGTGGTTGCCGGGTCATAACACATAGTAGGTGACTACAACTTGCAAGATAGGATCTAAAACACGCATATATTGGCGACAACATAATAGGGTCAGATCTGAAATAATGGCACTCGGGCCCTAGTGACAAGCATTAAGCATAGCCAAGTAGTAGCAACATCAATCTAGAACATAGTGGATACTAGGGATCAATCCGCGTCAAGAACTAACTCGATTACATGATAGATTTCATCCAACTCATCACCGTCCAGCAAGCCTACGATGAGATTACTCACAAACGATGAAGAGCATCATGGAATTTTCGATGGAGAAAGGTTGATGATGATGATGATGATGGCAATGATTTCCCCTCTCCGGAGCCCGAAACGGAATCCACATCTGCCCTCCAGATGAAGAACAGGATGTGGCGGTGCCTCCATATCGCAAAACGCGATGAAACCTTCTCTCTGAGTTTTTTCTGAGCGAGAGGGAAGATATAGAGCTGAGTTTGGGGGCGGTGGTGCCACGTGGACCCCCACAAGCCTGCACTACGCGGCCATAGGGGGTGGCCGCGACCTGTGGGCTTGTGGCCCACTCGCATGCCCCCTTTGGTGGATCTTTGCGCAAGTATTTTTCTTTTATTCCATAAAAAATCTCCGTAAATTTTCAGGACATTCCGAGAACTTTTATTTCTGCACAAAAACAACACCATGGCAATTCTGCTGAAAACAGTGTCAGTCCGGGTTAGTTCCATTCTAAGCATGCAAATTAGAGTCCAAAACAAGGGCAAAAGAGTTCGAAAAAGTAGATACGATGGAGACGTATGAACTCCCCCAAGCTTAAAGCCTTGCTCGTCCTCAAGCAATTCAGTTGACAAATTGAAAGAGACAAAAGAAAAACTTTGACGAACTCTGTTTGATCTTGTTGTTGCAATTATGCCTAACTCATAACCAAAATTTCAGCAAGATCACAAGCAAACCACATAAGCAAATGACATCTAGGTCTCACGGTAAACTCATATCAATGGCATAATCAACTAGCGAGCAAATATTAATAAGCCTCAAATGTCAACACTTCAATCAAAACAACATGAAGCAGTACGAATAGATGGTATCTCGCTAGCTCTTTCTGAAACCGCAAAACATAAATGCAGAGCACCTTCAAAGACCAAGGGCTAACTAAACATTGTAATTCAAGGCAATAAAGATCCAGTCATAGTCATACTCAAAACAGTTAAAAGAAATGCATAAAAATGACAGAGGTTCTCTCTAATTGGTGCTTTTGTAAGAGGAGGATGACTCAACAGGAACATAAATAGACATGCCCTTCGCAGAGGCAAGCATTGATTTGCAGAGGTGCCAGAGCTCAAGCTTTGAAAACAGAGATAATAATTTTGGGTGGCATGCTTTCATTGTCAACGCAATGACTAAGAGTTCTCAACATCTTCCACGCTACACATGCTATAGGCGGTTCCCAAACAGAAAAGTAAAGTTTTGACTCCCCCACCACCAATCAATCACACCCCACGGCTAGCCAAATCCTCGGGTACCGTCCATACCAACATCAATCCTGGGGGAGTTTTGTCTGCAATTATCTTTTCGATTTGAGCATGGAACTGGGAGTTCCAATTACCGGCCCCTTTCTCGTAATGATAGTGAATAAATACATATCGAGGATAACACACCTAGAATGGAAGATACCAATAACCCCCTGTCACCACATGAGCGGTTCGGGCATGCAAAACAGATTATTTCTTGAAGATTTAGAGAGTGGCACATGCAAATTTACTTGGAATGGCAGGTAGATACCGCACATAGGTAGGTATGGTGGACTCATATGGCACAACTTTGGGTTTATGGAAGTGGATACACAAGCAGTATTCCCGCTTAGTACAAGTGAAGGCTAGCAAAATATTGGGAAGCAACCAACTAGAGAGCGACAACATTCATCAAAATGCATTGAGATTAACTAGCATTGAGTGTAAGCATGAGTAGGACATAAATCACCATGAACATGAACATCATAGAGGCTATGTTGATTTTGTTTCAACTACATGCGTGAACATGCGCCAAGTCAAGCCACTTGAAACATTCAAAGGGGGATACCATCCTATCATACTACATCATAGTCATCTCAACATTCATGTGGGCATCCAAGACAAACCATTATAAGCTCCTAGCTAAGTAAGCATGGCATAAGCAACTATGATCTCTAAGTTGTCATTGCAAACATGTTTCCCTCACAACAAAGCTGAATCAGGCAAGATGAGCTAGTCATATTTACAAAAACAAAATAGATCAAGTTCATACCAGCTTTTCCAGGCTCAGTCACTTCATCATATATCGTCATTATTGCCTTTCACTTGCATGACCGAACGATGTGAACAATAATAAGCGTGCTCATGCATTGGACTACGCTGGAATCTTCAAGCAAACACAAAGGCGAAGGCAAAGGAATATGACTCTTTGAAAGCTAAACAGGTATGCATGCAAGAGCCACTAAACATTGTAACCAATATGTTCTACCTTGACCCAAAGAAAAAGAAAATTATCTACACGGCAAAGCTCCCAACAAGAAAAAGAAGAAAAGAAAATCTTTTTGGTTTTCTCAAACTAGAGAGACAAACGAAAAGAAAACGAGATAAAGAAAAAAACTAGCATGGATGATAAAGTGGCAAAGTGTGAACACCGGCTAACAAAGTGAAAGCATAAGGAAGAATGTAAAGTCGGTGAGAACATGCACTCCCCCAAGCTTAGGCTTTTGGCCTAACTTGGTCTACTCCCAAGGATGCTCCTCACGAAACCCAAAATCGTAATCGGGATTATACGGGAGCGCTGCAGCCACTGCCTGAATAGCTGCCTCACGGAGACGAGCAGCTTGTGCCTCCCTCTCATACTCCTCTACCTCTCCTCTGGTTATGTAATATCTCTGTTTTACCTGAAAGTTAAAGAGAAGAGGAGCAGGAAGGGTAATACGGAAAACACGCGTTGCCAGTTAAATATCAGACGGTTATGAGGGATTCATCATCCCTCTCAAGGAACTCGTAGCGTGTCAAAGCGACGCGGTCAAGGAAAGCTGTATGGAGTGGGGGATCTCCTTCGCGGATGGGTACTCCAAGAAAATTTGCTATGCGAGTGGCATAGATGCCACCAGAGAAATCCCCTTCAGTAGCCTTCTTATTCAGCCTCCTTGCTATAATAGCTCCCATGTTGAAGCTTTTTTCACCCGTCACTGCGCTCTTAAGGATACAAAGGTCGGGTGCGCACAGGTTACAATGCTCAATCTTGCCATTAATGCATCTCCCTATTAAGAGGGCAAAGTAATGCAAGGCAGGAAAATGAATACACCCATGGTAGCTTGCGTAATGTCTCTAGTTTCTCCAACCGTAATACCAGCACAAAAATCTCTAACCGAAGATTTAGAAGGATCATTAAGGTTACCCCAAATAGGTATTTTGCAAATTCTACTGAAATCCTCTAAATCCATGGTATGCAATTTATCATAGAGATCAAACAGTACCGATGGCTCACGGCCAGCTGATAATTTGAATCTATGAACAAAAGAGGCAGTCAGAGCAACATACTATTCACATTTATCGGAGATGAATTCTTCGAGTCCCACGTTGTGAACAAGTGCATCAAACTCATGTTTGAAACATGCCTCAATCATAAATTCATCAAAAGGCCATTCACATGGTTGTACCTTTGCGTCCCTAGGTTGGTAAGGATCAGGCTCCCGAATCGCATGACGGGGACCTCTCTTGCTTGAGGAAGCACCATGAAAGTTTCTCCTGAACATCTTCCTTTTTTGAAATTTTCAGTGACCCAAAGGAAAGGTGAACAAGGTTCAACTAAACTTGTAGAAACTACTCCCACAAGTGGCTAGAGACCATATTACGCATCAAAACTACTTGGGACCAGCTAGAATCAGCATGCAAAGCTCAAGAACATGGTCACCAAGGCAGCAAAAATACGTGGAGTTTAAGGCACTAGAGCAAAAACTAATTGGACCAATGGAGGAGTCAATTACCAAGGAGTAATTTCCCCAAAACAGTTCGGAGAACGGTGATTTGAGCAAAGAGATTGAAAATCCCAGCAAGAGGAGCAAGAACACGGGTTTGAGCTGCGAAACGATTTTTTCTGGAGGTAGGAGAAGCGGATGAGAGCAAGAATAAGTGGAGGGTGTGCCTGTGGGCTGGACAAGCCTAGGTGGCTCGGCCAGGGGGTGGTCGCGCCCCTAGGGCTTGTGGACCACTTGTGTAGCCCCCAGACAGACTCTTTGTCCCAGTATTTTTCAAAAAATCCTGAAAAATCATACTTGATTTTCACAGCGTTCAGAGAACTTTTATTTTCAGGGTACCTTTCTACCGGACACTAAAACGGAAAATAGGGAAAACTAAACTAAACTTATCATTTTTCTTCTAAGCAACCTAAAGTGAAAGCTTGGAACAGAATTTTGTGACTCCTTGATTCATCCATCTCATGGTCATCGAAAGAAATCCGTCAATGGGGTTGATCAAATACCCTCAACAAAACTTTCTCGAATCGCAAAAGGGAACGGAGAATTTTTGAATAGTCACTAGGTCACCTCAATGGGGATGTGTATCTCCCCAACAAGAAAATCATACTTCATCTTGACACGAGGAATAGGGCATTCAAAGCTCCCGATAAGAATCGATGAAGTTTTTTCGATAGCATTGATGCAATATACTCGATATTGTTTCTTCGGAAAGTGCACCGTATGCTCATTACCATTGACATGGAAAGTGACATTGCCTTTGTTGCAATCTATAACAGCCCCTACAGTGTTTAAAAAGGGTCTTCCTAGGATGACGGCCATGGCATCGTCCTCGGGAATATCCAAGATAACAAAGTCTGTTAAGATAGTGGTGTTAGCAACCACAACAGGCACATCCTCGCAAATGCCGATAGGGAAAGCAGTTTATTTGTCGGCCATTTGCAGAGAGATTTCAGTGGGTGTCAACTTATCCAGTTCAAGTGTATGATAAAGAGAGAGAGGCATAACAGTGACACTGGCTCCAAGGTCGCACAACGCAGTTCTAACGTAGTTGCCTTTAATGGAGCAAGGTATAGTGGGCACACCGGGATCACCTAGTTTCTTAGGAGTTCCACCCTTGAAGGTATAATTAGCAAGCATGGCGGAGATCTCAAGATCAGGTATCCTCCTCTTAGTAGTCAAAATATCCTTCATGTACTTAGCATACTGAGACATTTTGAGCATATATGTCAAACGCATTTGCAGAAAGACAGGTCTGTTCATTTCAACGAATCGCTCAACATCCTCATCATCCTTTTTCTTGGATGGTTTGGGAGGAAAAGGGCATAGGTTTCTGAACCCATGGTTCCCTTTCTTTACTGTGCTTCCTAGCAGTGAAGTCATTCTTATCATATCTCTTATTCTTAGGCTGTGGTTTATCAAGATCAACACTAGGTTCAATCTCCACATCCTTTTCATTGCTAGGCTGAGCATCTTCATGAACATCACTATTGATATCATCATTAGATTCATGTTCATCACCACATTGTGTTTCAGCATCAGATACAGAGGCATCGTTTGGACTCTCAGGGGTAGGAGCAACAGGGTTGCTAGTGTGTAGGTTCCTATCATCTTTCTTCTGCTTTCTAGGATGACTAGGTGCATCAGTGCTAACTTCTTGAGAATCTTGTTCAATTCTCTTCGGATGGCCCTCAGGATACAAAGGTTCCTGAGTCATTATACCGCCTCTAGTGACAACTCTGACGGAATTATCATTCAACTTGTTGAGCAAGTCATTCTAAGCTTTAAGTACTTGTTCTACCTGAGTAGTAACCATAGAGGCATGTTTACTCAGAAGCTTTAGATCATTGACGTTTCTGTCCACACAAGCACTTAAATGACTAAGCATACGAGCATTCTTTTCCAATTGTCTGCTAACATAATCATTGAAACTCTGTTGTTTGGCAACAAAGTTATCAAATTCATCCAAGCATAACCTAGCAGGTTTATCAAAAGGAATATCACTCTCATCAAACCTACGCAGAGAATTTACTTCTACTACCTGTATCGGGTTATCGAGACCATGTATCTCTTCGATAGGTGGTAGATTTTTGACATCTTCAGAGTTAATGCCTTCTTCTCGCATAGATTTCTTGGCTTCTTGAATATCTTCAGGACTGAGGAATAGAATACCTCTTTTCTTCGGAGTTGGCATAGGAGGTGGTTCGGGAATAGTCCAAGCATTCTCATTGCACAAGATGTTATTCAACAGAATCTCAGCTTGTTCTACAGTTTGTTCCCTAAAAACACTACCGGCACAACTATCTAGGTGGTCTTTGGAAGCATCGGTAAGTCCATTATAGAAGATATCAAGTATTTCGTTCTTCTCAGGAGGGTGATCAGGCAAAGCATTTAGTAGCTGGATGAGCCTCCCCCAAGCTTGTGGGAGGATCTCTTCCTCAGCTTGAGCAAAGTTGTATATTTCCTGCAAGGCAGCTTGCTTCTTATGGGCAGGGAAATATTTTTCAGAGAAGTAGTAGACCATATCCTGGGGACTACGCACACAACTAGGAGCAAGAGAAGTGAACCAGGTCTTAGCATCATCCTTTAGCGAGAAAAGAAACAACTTGAGCATATAGTAGTGGCGGATCTTTTCCTCACTAGTGAATAGGGTGTCTATATCATGCAGTTTGGTAAGATGGGCTACAACCATTTCATACTCATAACCATGAAAAGGATCAGATTTGACCAGAGTGATTAACTCGGGATCGACAGAGAATTCATAATCCTTATCGGTCACAAAGATAGGCGAAGTAGCAAACTTCGGGTCGTATTTCATCCTAGCGTTTTGAGATTTTTCTTTCCACTTGCGCAGAATTTTCTCAACATCATAGCTATCCTTACTCGCAAGAAAGTCCTCAGCTATCTCTTCCTCCATAACATAGCGCGTATCAAGCATAACACACAATTCAGGCATAGTAGCAGGTTCTACTTCAGTAGTATCGCCAGTTTCAGAAGTATCATCACATCTAGCAGCAACTCTAGCAATATGTGCATCAAGGTCACCTAGTGGCAAAGCAGTATCAGGCATAGCATCATTAGGCATAGTATCAGGCATAGCATCAAGCATAGAATTATAAGCATCATGGGCAGCCGAAGTAGCATCATCAAGCACACGCGACATATCAAGATTTCTAGCAGGAGGTGATGTCGCAAACTTACTCAGAACTGAAGGTGAATCAAGTGCAGAGCTAGATGGCAGTTCCTTACCTCTCCTCGTAGTGGAAGGCAATATTATAGTTCTTGGATCTTTTGGATTCCTAATAGTGATCAGCAGACGTCAATCCCAAGTGACTCAGAGAATATAGTTGTGCTTCCCCGGCAACGGCGCCAGAAAAAGCCTTGATGTCCCACAAGCGTATGGGGTCACAACAACTTTCGAGGGTAGAGTATTCAACCCAAATTTGTTGGTTCACACAAGGGAAGAGAAAGAATATTCTCTAGTATTAGAGCTGAGTGTGTCAGATTCAACCACACCTGAAAGATTAATGTCTGCAAGCAAATTATCAGTAGAAAAGTAGTATGATAGCAATGGTGCTAGAAACGATCTGTTGACAAGGAAGACTATTCCTAACTGTTGTATCAATGGCGCCAGTAAAAAGCACGTTGACGGGGGATTATTCTTGAGAAGAATGCTTCCCCGGCTACGGCTCCAGAAGAGTCTTGCAACAAGTAACAGTGGAGTAGCAAGGAACAGCAGTAGCAGCAGCAAAGTGACAGCAGTAGCAATAGTTGCAGCAAAGTGGCCCAATCCCTTTTGTAGCAAGGGACAAGCCTAGACAAAGTAACGTAGCGAGAACCAGTAGTAAAACACTCGTAGGCAGTGGATCGGTGATGGATGAGTATGACGGATGTGATTCATCATGTAACAGCTATAACACGGAGAGATATGAAACTAGCTCCCGTTCGTCAATCTAATGTAGGCATGTATTCCGTATGTAGTCATATGTGCTTAGGGAAAAGAACTTGCATGCCATCTATGGTCCATCCATCCCGTGGCAGCGGGGTCCTAATGGAAACTACAGGATATTAAGGTTCTCCTTTTAATAAAGAATCGGACCAACGCATTAACATGTGGTGAATACATGAACTCCTCATACTATGGTCATCTGGGGGAGTGGTTCCGGCTATTGTCACTCCGGGGTTGCCGGGTCATAACACATAGTAGGTGACTACAACTTGCAAGATAGGATCTAAAACACGCATATATTGGCGACAACATAATAGGTTCAGATCTGAAATCATGGCACTCGGGCCCAAGTGACAAGCAATAAGCATAGCCAAGTAGTAGCAACATCAATCTAGAACATAGTGGATACTAGGGATCAATCCCCGTCAAGAACTAACTCAATTACATGATAGATCTCATCCAACTCATCACCGTCCAGCAAGCCTATGATGAGATTACTCACGAACGATGAAGAACATCATGGAATTGTTGATGGAGAAAGGTTGGTGATAACGATGGCGACGATTTCCCCTCTCGGGGGCCCAAAACGGACTCTAGATCTGCCCTCCAGATGAAGAACAAGATGTGGCGGTGCCTCCGTATCGCAAAACGCGATGAAACCTTCGCTCTGATTTTTTTCCCGGGTGAGACGGAAGATATAGAGCTGAGTTTGGGGGTGGTGGTGCCACGTGGGCCCCCACAAGCCTGCAGGCGCGACCATAAGGTGTGGACGCAGCCTGTGGGCTTGTGGCCCACTAGCACGCCCCCTTTGGTGGATCTTTGCACATGTATTTTTCTTTTATTCTAGAAAAAATTTCCGTAAATTTTTAGGAGATTCCGAGAACTTCTATTTTTGCACAAAAACAACACCATGGCAATTCTGCTGAAAACAACGTCAGTCCGGGTTAGTTCTATTCAAATCATGCAAATTAAAGTCCAAAAGAAGGGCAAAAGAGTTTGAAAAAGTAGATACGACGGAGACGTATCAAGCACTAAGCGCCCTCTTAAAAAGTTCGGCTCTTGACACGGCGACTGTGGTAGCGTCGCAAGTCTTGTTGGTAGATCGCCGATCGTGAAGCGGCCATGTCACGCTGTTCCTCCAAAGCATGCAACGTGTCTTGTCGTGCCAGCTCGTTGTCCTGTTCCACATAGGCGGCGACTCACGGGGAATCGTGTCTCACGTCGCTTGTAACACCGCTTCTGCCTCGTAGACCAGAAAGAAAGGAGTAAAACCCATGGAACGATTTGGAGTTGTCCTGATGCTCCATAATATTGAGGGTAATTCTTCCACCCAACACCCTGGAGTACGTTCCGAAGGTACCATGAGCCAAGGGTTAATTCCCCGCAATATTTCCTGATTCGCCCTTTCTACCTGCGTTTTAGATTGTGGATGTGCGACTGCACAGATGTCAAGCCGGATATGCTCTCGGGAGCAAAACTCTTGTATTGCACCTTTGGATAAATTAGTACCATTATCAGTAACGATACTATGAGGGTATCCAAACCTGAAAATCAATTTTTTCAAGAATTTGACAGTCGTATCCGCATCACAGCTACTAACGGGTTCTGCCTCGACCCACTTAGTAAACTTGTCAACCGCCACCAATAGGTGAGTCTTTTTATTGGATGACATCTAGAAAGGGCCAACCATGTCAAGCCCCGAGACTGCAAACGGCCAAGTGATTGGTATCATCCACAATTCCTGAGCCGGCACGTGCATCTGACGTCCCAATTTCTAGCAGCCATCACATCGGCGAACTATCTCCTCTGCGTTTGCATGACCCGCCAGCCAATAGAACCCATGTTTGAAGGCTTTAGAAACCAAAGATCCTGACCCAGCATGATGACCACTGTCCCCTGCGTGAAACTCCTTGAGGATTATATATCCTTCTTCAGGGGAGACGCACCTTTGAAATACCCTTGAGGTGCTTCGTTTGTGCAACTCGTCGTTGTGTATGACCATGGATTTACACCTACGGACGATTTGGCGAGCCAATAATTCATCGACAGGTAACTCGCCTCTGGTGAGATACACCACATAAGGAGCCGCCCAATCCGGAGTAGCATGAAGAGCCGCCACGAGTTGAGACTCGGGGTCCGGCACCGCCAAGTCTTTTTCTGAAGGCAGTCTCACCGAGGGGTTATGTAATACATCCAAAAAGACATTGGGAGGAACCGGCTTACATTGTGAACCGAGATGGGAAAGAGCATCCGCGGCTTCATTAAGTCGCCGGTCGATGTGATGCACCTGATAACCATGGAAATGACCAGCTACATCTGACACAGCTCGTCTGTAAGGCGCCATTAAGGGATCTCTTGAATCCCAGGTGCGAGAAACCTATTGCGCCACCAAATCTGTGTCGCCCAAACATTTGACTCGCGTGAGGTTCATCTCTTTGGCGAGTTGCAATCCATGGAGGAAGGCTTCATACTCTGCTGCATTGTTGGTACATGGGAACATGAGCCAAAGGACCTATCACCTTGAGGTGAAGTTATCACCACGCCAGCCCCCGAGCCTTCCAGTTGCCTAGATCCATCGAAATAGATGGTCCAATAAGTGTGATCGGGCCTATCATCTGGGATTTGCAACTCGGTCCAATCATTGATGAAGTCCACTAGTGCTTGAGATTTAATGGCCGTCCAGGGTGTATACAGCACGTGATTGGGCCCTAACTCGATGGCCCAGTTAGCAATCCGCTCGGTTGCTTCTCGATTCTGTATGATGTCGCCAAGGGGGCGGAGCTGACGACCGTGATTGGGTGTTCCTGGAAGTAGTGCTTCAGCTTCCGACTTGCCATAAACACCCCAAAGAATAGCTTCTGCCAATGCGGGCAGCGTTGCTTGGAGAGGGTCTGGTCCTCGCTCATAAAATACACTAGTCCTTGGACCGGGTACTCTTTTCCTTCTTCCTTCCGCTCGACAACCACTGCCACGCTAACTGCCTTGGAATTTGTCGCAATGTACAGGAGCATAGGCTCCTTATCCATCAAAGCCGCCAATACTAGCGGGTTAACTAATTGTTGCTTCAAGGCTTCAAAGGCTTTGTTGGCTTCGTCTGTCCATACGAATCGATCAGTTTTCTTGAGCAGCTGATAGAGAGGGCTGGCCTTCTCCCCGAGGCGACTTATAAAGCGGCTCAGAGCTGCGATACATCCCGCCATGCGCTGAACTTGATTAATGTTAGCTGATTTCCCCAATGAAGTAATTGCTTCAATTTTGTTCGGGTTAGCTTCAATGCCACGTTCTGACACCAAAAAGCCTAATAACTTCGCTGCAGGAACACCAAACAGACACTTGGTCACATTAAGCCTCATCTGGTAGACGCGCAAGTTGTCAAAAGTTTCCTTGAGATCCTCTAAGAGCGACTCCTTCTTTTGAGATCTGACTACGATGTGATCCATATAAGTGTGGACATTACAACCGATCTGGTCATGCAGACAATTTTGGATGCAACGCTCGTAAGTCGCCCCTGCGCTCTTGAGACCGAACGGCATAGACACGTAGCAGAAAGCTTCGAAGGGGGTTATGAAGGATGTCTTCTCCTGGTCCTCCACCGCCATCTTGATCTGGTGGTACCCTGAATAAGCATCCAAGTAACACAAACGCTCGCAACCCGCCGTTGAATCAATAATTTGATCAATGCAGGGAAGGGCGAAGGGATCCTTCAGATAGGCTCTGTTGAGATCAGTGTAGTCGATGCACATGCGGAAAGTGTCGTTCTTTTTGAGAACCAGAACCGGGTTTGCCAGCCATTGAGGATGGAAAACCTCGATGGTAAACCCGGCGGCCAAAAGCCAGGCGACTTCCTCTCCGATTGCCTTACGATGCTCTTCATTAAACCTGCAAAGGTACTACCGGACTGGCTTGACTTTGGGGTCAGTATTAAGATGGTGCTCAACGAATTCTCTCGGTACACGTGGCATGTCAGAAGGTTTCCATGCAAAGATGTCCCGATTCTCACGGATGAAATCGATGAGCGCGCTTTCCTATTTGGGATCCAGACCCGCCCCAATAGTGAACTGCTTGGTGGAGTCGCCAGGTGTGAAGTCTATGACCTTGGTATCGTCCGTCGGTTTAAACTTGAGGGGCGGCTCAGAGTCGATGGTTGGCCTCTTGATCAGTGTCATGTCTGCCGGGTCAACATTGGCTTGGTGAAACTTGAGCTCTTCGGTCGCGCAAGCCGACTCAGCATAAGCTATGTCTCCCTCTTCGCATTCTTGGGCTATCTTCCTATCTCCACTGATGGTAATAGGTCCCTTAGGGCCAGGAATCTTGAGTCTGAGATAAACATAACATGGGCGTGCCATGAATCGCGCATAAGCCGGCCTTCCAAACAACGCATGGTAGGGACTCTTCATTTTTTACCACCTCGAACATGAGAGATTCCCTCCTGTAATTGGACTCTGTGCCGAAGGCCACGTTAAGATTAATCCGCCCAATTGGATATGCTGACTTAACGGGGACGATGTCGTGGAAGACAGTGGACGATGGCATCAAGTCTTTGTCCAAGAGATTCATCCGTCGGAAAGTATCAAAATATAAGATGTTAATGCTGCTGCCTCCATCCGTGAGGACCTTGGAAAGGGTGTAACCCCCGACTTGGGGAGCCACGACCAAAGCCAAGTCGCCAGGGTTATCTACCCGGGGCGGGTGATCCTCCCTGCTCCAGGTTATGGGTTGTTCAGACCAGTGAAGGTACCGGGGGAGCGCCGGCATGAGCACGCTGAAGGTTCTATGTTTCACCTTCTCATCCCGTTTGCAGGTGCTGGTGGTGAACACGTGGTACTGCCCGTTGTTCAGATGCTTAGGGTTATTCTGAAAACCGCTACGATCGTCCTGTCGCTGGAGATCCTCTTGCGGGGGTGGTTGCTGAAACACTCGTGGCGGGTTGTACCGCTGGTTGTGGACTTGGTACTGTCCAGCGTTGGGTTGCGACCGCCCTGGGGTCCCGGGTTAGGAAAGTCGCCGTAGGGCTCTGGCATGACCCGGGCGCGCCGGGCTGCTCCTGACGCTGGCCCTAATCACCGCCCTGACCCCTTCTGAGCGCCTCGGCCCGGAACTCCCACATCACGTAGCAATCCTCCCAAGAGTGAGTCGCCGGTCCCTCCGCCGTGGCATGCTGTGGACAAGGGACTTTGAGCATCTCGTGATAATTACGCGGCTTCTTCCCACTGAAGCACCGCTTCTTCTGGTGCTGGTTTCCATTGCCTGTGTTGGTATTAGCAACGAAATCTGTAGGACCTTCCTGTTGTCTCCTTTTTCCTTGCCCACCAAGATGGTGGTTGCCCCGGCCCTGAAACTGAGAATGGCCCTTCAAAGACTCGCCCTTCCTGGCGGTGCTAGCTTTGTCTTCATCCTCTCCATGATACTTGGTGTCATCCGACTCAGCATATCTAGTGAGGGTATCCATCAACTCGCCCATGTCCTGTACTTTTCGCTTAAGTCGCCCCAGCTTTAGAACCAGAGGTTCGTAATGACAGTTTTTCTCCAGGATCAATACTGCCTGAGCCGCCGAGATGCCCTCAGATGAATGAATAACCTCCACGACTCGCCGAGTCCTATGATGGGCCGACTCATCCGGCCGCTGAACGGAGTGTTGCAGGTTGACAATGGTCATCGGGCGGTTGCAAGTCCCTCTGAAATTCTTGATGAAGCGCTCTTTTAGCTCTGCCCAGGTGTTGATGGAGTTAGGAGGTAAGTTCTTTAACCACGCACACGCTGTTCCTTCAAGCATCATAGTGAAATAATTGGCGCAAACCGCCTCATTCACGTCGAGCATGTCCATCGCAAGTTCGTAACTCTTGATCCATGACCCTAGTTCGAGATCTGGCAAGTAATTAGGCACCTTCCTGGGTCCTTTGAAGTCCTTTGGCATCCGCTCATTGCGCAGAGCCGGCGCAAGACATGACACTCCAATGTGCTTACCTCCGGCGTCGAGAGGCGCGGGAGGTGTCGAGGTGTAAGCCGGATAAACCTGACCCGATGTCGCGTCCACAATGTCTTGGGCTCGTGTGTCGGACATCCCATGTGGGTCGTTTTGAGGAAGGCGCCATTGCCTGCTAGTTACTGCGGGTAAGTCCTCATGGAGTCTTCTGGTGTGACTCGCCTGAGGCGTTGAGTGTAACCGGTTGAGGCTATGAGAATACTGCGTGTGCTGGACCACGGCCGTCTTTAGCATCTCGATGGCGTTCCTCGCCTCTATCTCGGCCGGGGAGTTTCCGTAAATCGGGAGGGACTCCAGGTGGCGAGTTGTCGCGAGCACATTATCCACGGGATTCGAGAAGTGACCTCGTGGCGTGTGGAAACGAGTCGCATGAGCATCCATGGGTTGAGGCGGCGGCGGGTTAGGTGGTTGAACCGGACCTCCCCTTGGAACAGTTTGTAAAGGTCGATCAGGACCGGCCCACGGGTGCGTGGGGTGTCGAAGAGGCGAGTCGGGTGTAAGTCGGCCGGGATGCGTCCGTGGTGTCTCCTTTGGTGAACGGTGTCAGACACATGTTGCTGTCTCACGAGCCGCCAGCCTTCGGTGTTCAACCGTTCCGTCTCTGTTGTGATCGCAGCCTGCTGTGTCTCTACCCTGGTGGCTTGTGCTTCCATGCCCCGCTGAGCTTTGGCCATCGCCTCCTGCAGTTTCGCCATCTCGGCGTTGATAGACTCCTGATTTTCGGGCGTGACGGCGGTCACCATGAGGCTGGCGACTTCCGCCGCTAACTCCGCCATGGCTTGAGCTGGGGTTTTCGACGTCCCGCCGGTTTAATTGTTGTCAGCCGGGTTTGGTTGAGGCTGTGCCGCCCCTGCCATATAGTTGGCGATTTGTCGATGGGATCTCTCAAGGATCTTGTGGTCCATTCCCATTGACAGCCCTCCGAGTTGTCCTTCGTACAGAGGATGGATTGAATCCGTCTCACCCATGGACGACTCGCCGTCAGAATTGACGGGGGTGACCTCCTGGGTCGCCGGTTCATCTTGTACGTCATTTCCCTGCGTAAAACTGATGAAGGCGCGGGGACTCCTGTTCTGTCGTGTGATGGGGAGGACGTACCTGGCCGGCTCGACGATGTCGGTGGAGGTGTCCGGCTCAGGCACGGGTGTCCCAATCATCCGATGAAGATGTTGATCTTGCCGAAGGGGACTGTGTAACCATATTCGACTGAATCGGCTTCTGGCCACACAGCGAGTTGTCGATGTAGTACCTTCCGCGGCGGCTTTTCGTCATGATGCCGACCACATAACTTTCTGACCCTGGTAGGGTTCCCTTTGAGAACTCAACTCCACCGTGCGCTAGCCCCACGGTGGGCGCCAACTGTCGTGGTTTTATCACGGCAGATGTCCTCGTGAAAGGACTTAAAGATGGAGCCATCGCACCTTCGTGGTGACTCAATGGGGTTGAGCGAAAGCGAGACTCAAATTTACCCAGGTTCGGCCCCTCCTGTGGGGGTGAAAGCTTATGTCCTGCTTTGTGCGGATTGATGATGGTTTCGATTACAAGGAGGGCATAATTCGCCTGACCTAGCTCTCGATAATTTCTAACCTGCCCTATCTTCCCTAGGGACTCGCCTTTTATACAGGTCGAGACCCTAGTGTTTACAAGAGTCCTGGCCATGCTACCCATTGTAGCTTTCCCTATCTTTAAGTCGCCATGTCTTCCAAGACTGGGAACTCCCTTGGCAGTCTACCTTCTGTATAGCTTCTTGAACCGACATCCGGCTCCTGGGCAAGGGCCGCACTTCCAATGTTGAGTTGCCCCTTTGATGACCCGGCCCACATAGGGAGGGTTATACCGCAGGTAATATCCCCAACAATAATATTTGACGCTCTCCAAGGGCCAAGTGATTCTTCATGCAACAGGAAAGGGATAGAAAATCTTAAGCGTAGGAGGCGCTATCCTCGTCGTCGTCCCTGGAGGCCCCGGCGCCGAGGATGCCGCTCCACTTGGATGGCGCCACCTTGGTGAACCGCCTGACCACGAACTCCACATCCTCGCGCACCCCGTCCCTGAGAGGGCTCCGGAGCTCTCCTGGAACCGGATTCATCATGCGGGAGAGGTCGAACCCGGTGTCATGACGGCATATGTTGGAGAAGATATGCGTCAACGCACTGTTTAGGAGGTTGTGTGCGCTAGACTCGATGTCTTCGTCCACCTTGGTGATGCCCGATTGTAGCGCCTCCACCACCTTGAGGAAGAAGACAAGGTATCCCCTATCGCTGTGTGAACGCAGAAACATCGGGGCGTCCTCGACAAAGCGGTGGAGCGTGCCGTTCACACGACTTGAAAGGTCCATGAACTACTTGCGGCGTTGTGCCTCCATCAGCCGTGCATGCTCCGCGTTGTCCTTGGTCGCCTACACGACGTCGGCGGCTTCGCTAACTTGGGCCTGAAGTGATGCCAGCTCCTCCTTAGTGCCCTCCTCGCCCCTGAGGGCGGCCTGGAGAGCGATTTGGGTGTCCTACAGCTGGGCCCTAAGCGTGCCCACCTCCTCCTGGAGTGTGTCGCACCTGAGGTGGAAGCAGTTTTCCAGCAGGGTGAGCTTGTCGTGATACTCCTCGAGGGCGTCCGCCTGCTCTCGGGCCACCCCCGCATCCACACCAGCAAGGGCTTCCTCGCACACCGCCGCGACGCTAGCCTCGTCTGCGAGAACGCACCCCTCTAGGACCTCGAGGTGCTCGCACTCCGCGTGCTAATTGTAGGCGGTACGGGAGGCTTCCTACTCGCTCAGGGCCACGTCCGCCTCCTTCTCGATGATGTCCGCCTCCCTGAGGGCGAGGTCCATCTCGCGCCCGGCACTTTGAGAGGCACATGTGGTGGATTGGGCCACGCGCCACCAGGGCCTTGACATCGCCTCGGAGGGGGTTGCGGGTTCCCCGAGTCCCGTCAGGCCAGGCACCAAGGTGGAGGCCTCAAAACAAGGTACACAAGAAGCAATGGCGTCGGTGCACTTACTCATTGCTAGAGGCCCAGTGCCATCGCGTTGGGGTCAGTCGCGGCTCCGAAGGACCATCGCGTGCCTCAGCGTTTGAGGCGCCCCTTCTAAACGCCATGGGAAGAGGAAAAGGAGGAAGAAGGTGATTTTGCACAAGAATGGTGGAGCAGCGTAGGAGGAAGGCAGAAGGGAGAAGCAGTGTGGTGGGAGTTCCACCCCACGGGTGTGGCGGTCTTATAGGTGCGACTCCAATCCTCGAGGCATCATGGGAAGTGGAGGAGACATGCGCTCTCTTGTGTGCCACGTGCCATGGTTGGCCCATGGACGGTTATTGCTCGCGTCGCCTTGTTCCCCCAACAGGTTGCTTCGCGTGCCGCGGGCCCAGGAGCAATCTTACGCGGGAAGGATGGCACAAGTGGGTGGCTCTGTTCAAGGGAGAGGAATGATGCACGATGCTACTACTACTTCTCAAACAACAGCACCAGAAATTGACACGTTGATGGAGACTTGCTTGCGTTGGCTTTTCCCTTGAAGAGGAAAGGGTGATGCAGCACAGGAGCAGTAAGTATTTCCCTCTGTTTGAAAACCAAGGTATCAATCCAGTAGGAGAATCTCGTCAAGTCCAGAGTACCTGCGCAAACACAAAAGAGCTTGCACCCAACGCTATAAAGGGGTTTTCAATCCCTTCAAGATTGTTTACAAAGTGAGATCTGAAGGCGGAAAGTGCAACGAAGTAAAAAGTGTAAGGCTGAAAATATGGTGTGGAGTAGATCCTGGGGGCCATAGTGTTCACTAGAGGCTTCTCTCAAAATAGCAAGTATTATGGTGGGTGAACAAATTACTGTCGAGCAATTGATAGAACCGCGCAAAGTCATGACGATATCTAAGGCAATGATCATACATATAGGCATCACGTTGGAGACAAGTAGACCGATACTTTCTGCAGCTACTACTATTACTCCACACATCGACCGCTATCCAGCATGCATCTAGTGTATTGAGCTCATGACGAACAGAGTAACGCCTTAAGCAAGATGACATAATGTAGAGGGATATTCTCAAACCAATGATGAAAACTCCATGTTTTTACCCTTGATGGAAACAACACGATACGTGCCTCGCTACCCCTTCTGTCACTGGGTGAGGTCACCGCACGGTATGAACCAAAAACCAAGCACTTCTCCCATTGTAAGAATCATAGATCTAGTTGGCCAGACAAAACCCACAACTCGAAGAGAATTACAAGGATATGAAATCATGCATAAGAGAGATCAGAAGAAACTCAAATAAGATTCATAGATAATCTGATCATAAATCCACAATTCATCGGATCACGACAAACACACCGCAAAAGAAGATTACATTGGATAGATCTCCATGAAGATCATGGAGAACTTCGTATTGAAGATCCAAGAGAGAGAAGAAGCCATCTAGTTACTAGCTATGGACCCGTAGGTCTATGCTGAACTACTCACGCATCATAGGAGAGGTCATGGTGTTGATGAAAAAGCCCTCCGTATCCGAATCCCCCTCCGGCACGGCACCAGAACATGCCCCAGATGGGATCTTGCGGAGACAGAAGCTTGTGGCAGCGGAAAAGTATTTTGGATGATCGACTGATTTGTTTTGGGATTTTTAGGGAATATATAGGCGCAACCCCAAGGGCAAAGGAGGTCCAGGGGGCCCACAAGCCAGTGGGCCGCGGCCTCCCCCCTGGCCGCTGGGTGAGTGTTTGTGGGGCCCCTGGGGCCCTCCTGCCTTGGCTCTCAAGTCTCCTGGTCTTCTTCCGTTACGGGAAAAAATCTTTTCGGGGATTTTATTCCGTTTGGAATCCGTTTCAAAATCTCCTCTGAAAGGGGTCAAAAACATGGAAAAAAGAGGAACTGGCACTTGGCACTCAGTTAATAAGTTAGTCCCAAAAAATATATAAAAGGCATGCAAAACATCCAAAGTTTGACAAGATAATAGCATGAAACCATCAAAAATTATATATACGTTGGAAACGTATCAGCTACACACGGGCTTCACATCAACTCACTCTGGGCGGTTCCCAAAGCGTTGCAGGAAGGAGAAGAGCCCGACGACCTGCCAAGTGCCACATGTCGAGCCTGACCTGCAGGAGGTTTTGGTCCGCATTGCTTCGCCCCTCCCATCGGGCGGAGCCGTGTACGACGTCGGCCCGGGGGCTACTATCGGTCCCCTGGGACCGGAGGTACCCAGGCGTGTCGACCTATGACCCGAGGTACAACGCGCCGCACATGCCTAGTTTGGCCCATCGGCAAGCCTGACAAGGAAGACCCTTGCGAGGGCCCTCACCTTGCTAGGAAAGTGCCAAAGCATCGTCGCCGAGGGCCACGAGAGGTCACTTGCTACAAGGATGCATATGGAGGCCACCCTGAGGCTCTCGCGAGGCGAGCTCGTCAAGGGCGACCAGGCAGGGTCTCATGAGCTTGCACCTCCACGTGGGTGATGCAGGATGTGAAGGCGGTGCAGGAGCGGTGCCAGCGGGCAGGGACATGGAGGTTTCCAAATTTTGTGCTCAGGAAGTGGGTCCAGGTGGCAATCTCCCAAAGCAACCCCAAAGTTTTCCCATTCGATGCAAGAGGGCCAAGGTTGGGGGCTCGGCTGGACGTAGGTCACCCCCGAGCCCACAGTTGCATCACGGCGAAGAGCTTTGGCATGCAAAGAACACTTTTGTCAGGGTGGACTGTAGTCCTGGCCCCTTTCAAAATGTCCGTCATGGGAACCCTTCCCGCCAAGTGTGTTTTCGGGGGAAGAGGACCAAGGCCAATATAAAAGGGAAGCCCGACCTCCGTAGCTAGGGGTGGTCGTCTCCTCTAGGGCAAGAACCTGCCTTTGTACTCGTCTTCCACCTCAAGAAATCTAGACAAGCAGGAGTTGGGTAAACAGCTCATGTGTTCTTGTTTGTTTCCCTTAGTTCGAGCTCTTGTCTGCGGAGCCCCGATTCTGACATAGTGATAGGAGCAATAGTAACAATAGTGATAGTGACAGTAGCGATAGTAACTTAGTCAGATTCAGTATATGTAAATCGTAGGCCATGGTGTAGCGATGGCTTGATATGGATGACATCAATCATGTAACACTTACACACTAGAGCAACATAGAACTAGTTCCAATTCATCACTACAATGTAGCCATGTATTTCGTATATAATCATACATGCTTGCGATAAGAACTTGCATGGCATCTTTTGTCCTACCCTCCCATGGTAATGGGGTCCTAATGGAAACTAAAAGATATTAAGGCCTACTTTTAGTAGGGAACCGTAACCAAGCATTAACACATGGTGAAAAGATGATCTCCTCAAACTAGGGCAATCACCGGAAAGATTCCCAATTATTATCACCTTGGGGTATGCGGATCAAGACACATAATATGTGCATACAACTTGCAATATAGGATCTAAAAACGTTTCATATTCAAAGAGAACATAATAAGTTAAGGTTTAAAATCATGGCACTCACGCCTAGTGACAAGCATTAAGCATAGAAAAGTTACAGCAACATCAATCTCAGAACATAATGGATACTAGGGTTCAAGCCATATCAACTTCACTCAATTACATGATCAATCTCATGCGAACCCCATCACCAACTAGCGAGCTCACAATGGAATCACTCACTCCTAATGGTTAGCTTCATTGAATTATTGATGGAGAAGGGCTCGTGATGACGACAACGGTGTATCCCCCTCTCCGGAGCCCAAAACAGTCTCCAGGTCAGCCCTCCGGAGGAAGAACAGGTGGTGGCGGCGGCTCCGTCTCATAGATCGTGATGAAAACTTATGTGTGATTTTTTTTGTGGATATGTGAATTTATATGACGATAAATAGGTTCGGAGGAGCCTCGTCGGCCCCACCACATAACAGCGCATGACTTAGGGGGTGGTTGTGCCATGTTGCCTCGTGCGACACAGGGGCACCCCCTCTGGTGGGTCTTTGCTTCACAATTCCTTATAATTCCCAAAAAAATCACTCAAAATTCCGTCCAATTCCAAGAACCTGTATGTCTGCACAAAATTAACACAAAGGTAGTTCTTGTGAAAACATCATCAGTCCAGGTTAGTTTCACTAAAATTATGCAAATTAGAGTCCAAAACAAGAGCATAAGTGTTTGGAAAAGTAGATACATTAGAGACATATCAGATATTCTACTATGTGCTTTGGTGGAATCATATCCGTCAACTAGTAAGAGAGTGGGAGACAACATGTGCGGCCGAGGGGTGAAGAGTGTGTGTGCGGGAGACACGTAGGTGGGCATGTATATGTAGAGATAGAGGGCTGATGGAGATTGTGCATGTGTGTGTGAGAGAGAAAGTGTGTTTGTGATAGAGATTAGTGAAAAGAGTCATAGGTAGTAGTAAGAGAGAGAGAGAGACACACACACAGGGAGATATAGAGTGTAGTTATGTGAGAGACACTT
The DNA here is from genome assembly GCF_904849725.1 of Hordeum vulgare subsp. vulgare. Lineage (NCBI taxonomy): Eukaryota > Viridiplantae > Streptophyta > Magnoliopsida > Poales > Poaceae > Hordeum > Hordeum vulgare. The sequence continues at coordinate 290,273,224 of NC_058520.1, read as the reverse complement.
CGGGGAGAGAGTGACAGTATGCGTGAGACAGAAGGTCAATGGATATATATTATGTGGTGTCCCTCACGTATGTGTGAGAGAGAAATATAGCACATGTGTGAGGAGGGGACGAAGGAGAGTGAATCCACGTGCAAAAGTCTGTTCGATACATTCATTTAAAATATAAATTGTATTTCAACTTTTATGATATTTTCAATTCGCATATGAATGAACATTGGTCTATCAAACATCCATATTCTATTGAATTGGAGCTTGCGTATGGTATTATTTGACATTATTGATCCATAGAGTCATTATTTTCAAATCTACACGATACATGGCTTTAGGAATTCATATGTAAATGCAAGTACACTTTTATGCTTTGTGTGAAGCACATTGTACATAAGAAGATATATACATAGTAAACATTCTAAATAGCTAGCTGGGAACTAGCATACATTTGAACTTGACTTAACGTGGTTTCAAATATTCTAAAGTGCATTCATTTATTTGAATTCGAGATCATATCATATGTAAATCATAAATAAATTAAGAGGGCAACAATCTTTACTTTGCTTTTGAATAATAATATATAGTCGTGTACATAATAGATTCAAATCTTACCTCCTATTTTGCACAATAATCGTGGTTATAGGATTTTCAAGAGCCAAAGTTTCAAAAGAAGCGCATAATATAATGAGGTGTTTAAACATACAAATCTTTTATGCGGTCTATTTAGGACTATCCTATAAGTTCAACTGACGATTACTGCAAACACGAATGCTTATGCTCCCAAATGTTCAACGACGCGCCAAATGATCCTCTCCTAGTCCGAAATCGCGTGAGATGAATGTTTAGTAGAAGGAAATTACCGTCCTAACTCTGGCCAGTGAAGCCTACCGGCCCGATGTCCAGAAGTCAAAACCAAGGTAATTTTGTAACTTAACCGAGACACCACACAACCGACTCCAAAAAACATTCATACACCATGGGCGCCTACACACCCATGCGCTCGGTTGAAATGGCTCCCACACAATATTTGGGATACGTCAGATTACCATCCTACCCCGACCCCCAGAATGTCCAAAATTTTAGATTGGGACAAAGTTTATAAATTTATTCAAATTTTAAATAAGCGTGTCCCAGAATGATGGCCCCCCTTAGCTCACCCCTCCATCCGTTTCCATATCCATACTCTATGGGCACTAAAATGCCCTCTGCACCACAGCCTCCTCCCTTTGCCACCCCATCGCACCCGATCCACTAGCATCCTCTTCCATCACACTGGAGCCGATACCCCGATGTCATTGTCCACCGCAACCGCAACACCCTCTAGAGGTGGATTAGACTACTTGACAAGGTAAAGTTTTTGCCTTTTCCCAATTATACTTGAGAAACAACTATGATAGTTATAGCAGGTCAAGTACAACCTACACATGCAATTCTAATAGTATAGTATCGGAAAGTAAAACATGCAAGTGTAAAGTAGAGGAGTAAGGTAGGGAGATCAAACACATGAGGTTGACACAGCGATTTTTGGCATGGTTCCGATAGGTGGCCCTATCGTACATCCACGTTAGTGGAGACCTCAACCCACGGAGGGTAATTCCATTGAGTACTAGCCTTACTCACGGTAGATCTTTACAAATTAGGCGATCTCCCTGCCCTTACAAACATCTTGGTTCAACTCCACAACACGAAGTAGGAGGCTCCCAAGCGACACCTAATCAATCTAGGAGGCACCACCCTCCAAAAGCAAATAGATATGGTAAATCAATGAACTCCTTGCTATTGTGCTTCTAAATATTATATCCTCAACACAAATCACTCTCTCATAGAATATGCATAGGTAGGAGTGGTTGATTTGGTGGAAAGCGGTTTGGGGAGGCTAGAGATTAACTTTCAAATGATAGGATTGGAATATCTTGGTCACAACACATGAGTAGGTGGTTTTCTCTCAGAAAATGGATCTGGCAGTGAAGTGTGTGTTCTGAGTGCTTCTCCCACGAATGAGAGGTGGGTGAAGGGGTATATACAGGCAGCAACCAAAATCCAACTGTTACACACAAAAGGGCAAACTCGGTGACACCGAAGTTGACAAAGGTGTGAACTTTTGAATCTTGGTGAGACTGATATATGAAACTCCGTGTAACCGAAAAGGTGAATAATGGTCATATGGCCAAACTCGGTGGCACTGATACTCAAACTCCTAAATTCTGATTTTGTGTATCTTGGCAACAGAATGTTGGTCACACTGAACTCGGTAGCACCGACTTGGTTTTGGTTGCACCGATTTGTCCCTCTGAGGTCAAAATCGGTGGGTCCGATATAGGAATGTTGGTGACACCAAATTTGTGTATATCGAATTTGACAGAGTGGATATGTGGGGAAAATGACTGAGTATTTTGGTGGCTAACTTTGAGCATTTGAGCAATCAGTTTATTTTACTACCTCACCCCCTTTTAATAGTATTGGCTTTCGTATGGACTCAAAAGTGATTTCTCACAAATATAAAATGAAGAGTCTTCTAGCTTGAATCTTGAGCCAACATTATTCCTTTCCTGCATCGAGGGGAATCTCCACATAAACCTTGAACCATAACATCTTTTGAACTTTTTCTGAAATATACTTGGAAAACATATTAGTCCAATGATGCATATGTTGTGATCAATTATCAAAACCACCCTAGGGAGCAATTGTTCTTTTAGTGGAACACGAGGCAGATCAGCCTCCACGAAGCAAACGTGCATCGTACCCGAGCGACATCAACCACATTGTCTTGAGCCTCACCGTTGCTGCTCCAACATCACAATCGTCCACCGCACATGAGATGTTCACGCTACGCCATCATAGCCCCCTCGGGTCTGCTACCCCGCCATAGACAGATTTCCACCACAACACTCAACAACTTGGACATGGGTTTGTCCAAGGTTCGCCCGTCCTCCGCAACATCTGGTTGCCAGCGTTCACAAGAAGATCGCCGAAACAATAGGAGGGGGACACAACACCGCCAACCAAAAGTGGTAATCCCTTGCCTTATTCCAGCATCTCACATGTGTTCTCGCATGGTATTCATCCCACGTCGGAAACTAGTTAACTGCTTCATACTACACCTTCTGCCTAATACTAGAAGTTCCAAGTAGATCGCGATGCACAAGGTTTCCCCCCATTTACTATTTCACTTTAGGTAGAGTTATGTTACCCGCCTTGATTCCAATTGAGGGTCAGCTAATTCCCAATTAAAGGAAGCACCACGCGCGGAGGCGTGCTGAGTGATAATCCCCAAGCATAGGGGGTTGTTTGTAGATTTTTTCGATAAGAGTGCCAAACACAATGTGGATCTAATGGTAGAATTAATATTCTCTCAAGTTCTATCGACCATCGATACAACTCTACATGCAACAATGCTCACTTTTCCTAGAACAATAAATAAACTACTTTGCGGGAATAAAAGTAGGAGTACATAGTAGGTGTAGTCGGGTAGGTTTGCACGAAAGTAAAGAACAAGTAAATACAAGTTAGGGGCTGTTTAGATAAAGATTAATTAAGTTAGTGGTTTAATATAAAGCTTTTTGTAGAACAATGAGAAAGATCATTCATAGGCAATTGAATATAACATGGTTGATACTTAGCATATGCAATGAGGGAGAGGCATAAGCTAGCACACTTTCCGTACTTGGATCATATGAACTTATTATTGGAGCTCTATGTAATGAGGGAGAGGCATAAGCTAGCACACTTTCCGTACTTGGATCATATACACTTATTACTGGAGCTCTAGCAATAGAACTAAGTAACAAGTCCCCTTCACTCCCATAAGCAACAACCCCTTACTCGGGTGTAACTGGTTGTCACTCTCGCCACCAAGTATAAGTGAATCATGAACGCATTGCAACACCATACAACGGTATTCCCACACGTTTGTGCGACATAGAGGGCATAACTCGACAACACCATATTAACATACAACTCATATCAATCACATTAAACCACAATCAACCCGTATGAAAAAAGGATCTACCCAAACATCATAGGATATCCACACATCATTGGGTAATAATACATAGCATTAAGCACCATGTTTTAGTAGAGATTACATCATGCAAAAGAGGTGTTACACTGCTGTGTAGAGGGGGAGAGAGTTGGTGGTGACGCCGGCAAAGTTGTTGGTGTAGAACACCATCATGATGGTTCCCCCGGCAGCGCTTTAGCGTGATCGAAAGAGATGGGGAGAGATCACTCCTCCTTCTTCTTTCTTGGCCTCCCCCTAGATGGAAGGAGAGTTTCCCCTCTCATACATGGTCGCGATGGCTCTCGGAGGGTAGGAGCCCCTCCGAGATGGGACCTCTGTGTTTGTTTTCTGTTTTGCGGTCCTGTTTTCTGGCGTTTCACCATTTCTAAAATATCCGAATATCTGTAAATCAGGGCTGAAATTTTGAGAGGATTATTATCCGTATATTGGCTTTCTTGCGACCTAAGAACACCCCCAACCAACCTTCGATGGACTCACAAGATCAAGGGGCGCGCCCTACAAGTTCGTTGGCCACTTGGACATCGATTGTCCACTGGGACATTGTTTGGCATTGATTATTTTTCCCAAAAATTACATATATTACAAAATACGTCTCGATAAACTATTTATCTCGTTTGGAATTTCATTTACATGGATTTTTGGCGAAATAAAGAACAAGCAACAAATAGGAACTAGAAGTGGGCACTAGATCAATATGTTAGTCCAAGAAAATCATATAAATTGTTGCCAAAAGTATATAACAGGTGTAAAATAATGGCATGAAGCATTCAAATACTATAGATATGCCAGAGATGTATCAGCACCCGCAAGCTTAATTCGTGCTCATCCTCGATTACGTAAATCATAAAAACATAATTTTTTATGTGGAATGCTACCTAACATAATCTTGAACAAATGTATAATCATGGCATGAATATTAAGATAAGAGTTATTCAATGCAATAGTCTAGCATTTGACACAATACATCCATATTCAGGTTTACTAATAACAATCATGTCTTTCAAAACAAATGGTGCTAAAGAATGTTGTCTCTACACATTTAATCAAGTAATGGCATGACTCCGTCTTCCTAACCAAGTACATATCATGATCACCCCGGTGTCAAGTCACGCATTTGTTTCATACTTGTTCACGGGCTTCAACATTTCCAACTACACTCAACGGAAGAGCGTGACTCATGGACATAGCAATACAAGTGGAATAGGATTTGGTGGTAGAGATTAATAGGACAAGTCAAAAAGGAAGAAAGGGTCGCATAAACTTGGCGGATCAACGGGCTATGGAGATGCCACCAATCGATATCAATGGGAGGAGTAGGGATTTCCATGCAATGGATGCACAAAAATCTATAAGTGTATGAAAGCACAAATGAAACTAAGTGGGTGTGCATACAACTTGCTTGCTCATGAAGACCTCGCACGTTTGAGGAAGCCCATCATCAGAATATACAACCCAAGTTCTATAATGAAAAAATCCCACTAATATGAAAGAGATAACTCAAAAGGACTCTCTATATGAAAAACATATTGCTATTTTGAAGCACAATTGTGGAAAAAGGATAGTATACTTCCCCCTTCTCTCTTTTTATCTCATATTTTTTTCGTTTTTTCTTTTTTCATTTTCCCTTCTATATTTTTTGTCTAGACTCATATCGCGATTTGTGACGGAATAATACTATCCATCACCCTTTCCTTATTGGTATAATGCTCTAATAATGATGATCATGACACTTTTATTTACTTATAATTCAATATTACAACTCAATAAAGTTATACAATATGAGTCTATATGAATGCCTCTGGCTGTGTACCATGATGCGCAACGATATAACGTAACATGTAAACAACGATGAACGTTGGCTTTGTGACAATCAGCAAGTGCAAGGAATCACCGTAGCACTTCCCAAAGATGGAAGTGGTAAGTATGGAGTGTCGAACCCACAAGGAGATAAAGGTAAGATCAATATTCTCTCAAGTCCTATCCGCCACCGATACAACTCTACATACACACAATGTCTACTTCCATCTAGTAACGAGACATAAAATTGCGTTGTGGGTATAAAGAGGATCGCTTTGCATGATATTGGAGAACTAAAATATGAAAATAGTTGCTGCAGTAAATAGAGTTAGAATATATTACAATATATTACAAATAGTGAGTGTGGAATAATGATGGTATGGAGTGTGGAATCATCCTAGGCAATTGATAACAAGATCGGTAACCATTCTTGCAATTTTATATGAGGGAGAGGCATGAGCTAACATACTTTCCATACTTGGATAATATGAACTTATGATGGGATCTCTAGCAAGCATCCGCATATACTAGGAAACATTAAGGTAAAGCCAACCATAGCATTAAACATCAAGTCCCCTATACTCCCATCCGTAAACAACGCCCATACTCGGGTGTAAGGTTCTTTCACTCTAGCCACCCACTATAAGCAAATCATAAACATATTGCAACACCCTCCAGTGTGAATCCTTCATGTGTGCGCCTCACCGAAGGCACCTTAGGACAACACCAAAATAAAACATACACTGAAATCAATCAAGATCATCAATCAACCCAAAGGACAACATAACTCTACTCAAACATCATAGCATGTCAACACATCATTGGTTAATAATATATGGCATGAAACACCATGTTCAAGTAGGGGATTAAAGCGGGGTGCAAGCGAGGGGACCACCATAGATAGATAAGGGAAGGTGATGGAAATGGTCATGTTGATGAACATGATCACGGCGGTGATAGTTCATCCAGCGGCACTCCGGCGTAGTTGGAAGAGAGGGGGAGGGAGTCTCCCCCTTAGGCTTCCTCCTCCATGGCCTCTCCCGACCTGGGGAGAGGTTCTCCCCTCTGGTCGTTGGCCGCCATGGCTCTCGGAGGGGTGAGAGCACCTCCGAGATTGGATCTCTCTCACTTTGTGTTTCTCTCATGTTTTCGCTACTATATTCTCTCCAGATCGGTTTTCCATGATATGGAGAGTTGAACCTACGAAGCGGAAGGTCTCTCTTTATGTCTGGATATTTTAGTATATATAGGATTTTTCTGTGTTGGAATCACACCAAACGGAGCAACGTGGGCCCCACAATCCATGATGCCGCGGCCTAGGGGGTCGCGGCCTGTTTGCTTGTGGCCCACTCGTAGCTCCCCTCCGATAGTTCTTCGCTCCAATATTGCTTATTTCCTCCAGAAAAAATATAAAAGTTTTGAACGATTCCGAGAACTTTCATTTTCTGCACAAAAAATAACACCACTGTAATTCTGTTGAAAACAACGTCAGTCTGAGTTAGTTCTAAATAAATCATATAAAGTGCATCAAAACCATATAAAAGTGTTGTAAACATAGGAAAACATGGCATGAATACTTCATAAATTATCTAAACATAGGCAAACATGGCAACATCCCCAATCTTAATTCCTACTTGTCCTCGAGTAGGTAAATGATAAAAGAAACAATTTCTCTAGCATCATAAAACAACAACTTTTTCCTGATAAAACTTCTCATGATATGCTTAAAAGCTATTCACATGTTAAAGTATAGACCATAAACTTTCTCGAAAGCCAGCAAACTATATTTTTAGTCCTCAAACAATTACAATATTCATATAATTTTCGGGAAGGTTCTATGTAAGAGCTTTGATTTAGAAAATTACACATACTTAACAATCATTTATTCTTCCATGATTCTTGACACTCACAACATATTTCTAGAACAAGAAATTTCAATGAACATGATGCTTGCCAACTAAAGAATTAATAGATTGGAATAGGGATGTACATTATTGACTCTTGAATAAAAGTAAAACATATACCCTTCATAAAGGGAAGTAGAGGTTATCGTGCACTTTTTATTTTTGGTGCAATCTCTTAATGAAAAGGAGTGTCACTTTATATTGCCCCTTGTGATATAAAACTTCATTATGAAGTCCGTCGCTTTTATTTTTGTCATTACAAGATCATACAAATCTTATTTTTCCTTACAATAAATGATAATACAAGTTTAGGAGCAATTTCTATTGCGTTGTGCACCAATGAAAACTTACTTGAAGTATCTTATTCAATCCATAGGTAGGTGTGGTGGACTCTCATGGCAATTAACTGGGTTTAAGGGTTATAGATGCAGAGGTAGTATCTCTACTTAGTGCGATTTTTTTGCTATTAAAGGATCTAATGCAATCACCACATGTTAGAGTATCCATGGAAGTATAACTTCTATGTGAATATAAGCAAACATAACCATTACGTTGTCTTCCTTGTCCAACGTGAACTACTTGATCAAGTTTGAAAATAATTAATGGGGGATCACAATCATAGAAGATGTCCAAGATAGTATATTATACATGAAATCTCTCTTCCGCCAATATTCTTCAATGAATTGTTCAAGTGACCAATGCTATGTTTTCGAACCTCCAATACATTTTATTGCTTATACTCTTAGTATGTGAAGTCAGCACTCCCCTTAGGACAAGCATATGAAGCATATATAATTTCATGTTTTATGACATTCTATTCATTAAACTTTTCTCTTAGGATATAATTGAAGCAGAAGAGTGATCATCAAACTAATCTCAACAATATATAAGTGAAGTTCATAGAGCATTCTTTAGTGATTATAGAGAGACCAATATGCAAGCTCAAAATATATAAGTGAAGCACACGAAGCATTCTATAAAACCATACTCAAAAGATTTAAATGAAGCACATGAAGCATTATATAAATCAAAAAAGATCATATCATACCATCATGGATCATAGAATAAATGGGCTAAGTAAACACAAAATATGCTCCAAGAATAGCACATGTGAGCGAATGAAAACTTAGGATCAACATTGGCTAACCGATTATTATTGATGAAGAGAGGTGGGATGCGTAGCATACCCAAGCTTAGATGCTTGAAACCTCTTGTAATATTTACTTGTGGTGCCTTGGGAATCCCCAAGCTTGATATTTTTTATCTCATTAAATTCTCTCATATCCTGGTTTAACCTAAGTCTCAAAAACTTCATCCACAGAAAACTTAAAAAGAACTCGTGAGACAGGCTAGTACACATAAGAATAAATCAACACTTCATGTACTACCAAGACAAGTTGAATAATAATTTTAAAACATTAGGTAGTGTGTACTATCATTTCCACAATTTATATCTACCAAATATAATCCATGAAAACTCTAGGATTAGTAGATGACAAAACTATGACATCAATCTGTCCAAACATAAAAGTTTGTTGGAATTTATTTAAAATATGTACTTATGTGTCCTCAAAAATTCTAAATTTGAGGACAAGCTGAAGACTTTGTATGGAAGTACTGTGTAAATATTTCAGAAACATTCCACGTTCCAGTAAAATCTTATAATTCAAATACTACAACCGAAGTTTCTGTTTTTATACATCACACATCACACATGCAATTCAAGCATTCTAAAGACAATTCTTGGAACTTTTTAGTGAAAAACAAGACTAAAAATAACATTTCATAGAGAAAAACAAAATATATTGGCGCTCCAAGCAAGACACATATCATGTGATGAATAAAAGTATAGCTCCAAGTAAGATATACCGATAGTGTTGACAAGGAAAGAGGGGATGCCTTCAGGGGCATCCCCAAGCTTAGGAGCTTCAGTCGTCCTTGGATATTACCTTGGGGGTGCCTTGTGCATACCCAAGCTTAGGTTCTTGCTCCTCCTAATTCTCCTCATATCGGTACCTCGCCCAAAACTTGAGAACTTCAATCACATAAAACTCAACAAAACTTCGTGAGATATGTTAGTATAAGCAACATATCTAATACTTTTAGGTAATGTTATAAGTTGATTCTAATTTTATCTTAGCATGAGGTACTGTATTCTAACTTCCCCATGTCTTATACCCCCCGATACAATCCATAGCATCATGAAAACAAACAAACTATGCAAGCAAACATAGAATCTTTTTACTGCAGAACAATCTGTAAAGATACATTTAATAGCCATACTTATGTAACTCCAACAATTCTGAAACACTAGGATGACCTGAATAATTTGTATATCAGTACTGTGTAGAAATATTCTGCTCAAAAAGGCATTCCAGTAAATTCAGAGAAATTTTGCACTAGATGTCAAAGTTTGTATTTTTGCACCGTATCAATTCTACTCATCATACAAATCATCCCAAAGGTTTTACTTGGCACATTATTGAAATAAAAAACACATAACATGATTACTACAGTAGAATAATAATGTGAACACAGAAAAATAGAAAGGATATGTGTTAGGTTGTCTTCCAACAAGCGATTTTCTTTAAAGCCTTTTAGCTAGGCATGATAATTTCAATGATGCTCACATAAGGATAGTTGATGAAACATGCAAAAGAGCATCATGAATATTATGAAAAGCATATTATTTTTTTGGTAGAGTGGTAAATACAAGGGGATAATTATTTTTACGAGAAACTTCCATGAAAAATTCTACATTGATTCCATAAGCATTAACACAAGAGTTCAAGGTCAACCCCTACTTCTCCAATACATAACTTGCCAATCGCTTCTCTTTTAAGAGACAAGTAATTTTTTTGTATTTTGTATTTTGTATTTTTCAACTTTTTTTGTTTGTTTCAGCCACAATAAAGAAATAAAACATAAATAAAACAAAAAATATATACTTAGTGATATAAGAAAACAAGCATACACGAAAATATTACACTCACGCTATTGCCCCTAGCAACGACACCAGAAAAGGGATTCATAATCCCCAAGTGCAAGGAATCATCTTAGCACTTTTCAAAGATGGAAGTGTTTAGTATGGAGGATCAAACCCACAATGAGCTAAAGGTAATATCAATATTCTCTCTAGTCCTATCCTCCACCGAAACGACTCTACATACACCAAACGTTTGCTTGCATCTAGTAACGAGAAATAAAACTGTGTTGTGGGTATAAAGAGGATATATTTTCATGATATTGGAGAACAAAATTAAGAAAATAGTTGTTGTACTACATAGAGTTAGTATATATTAAAATATGTTACAAATAGCGTGTGTAGAATAATGATGGTATGGAGTGTGGAATCATCCTAGGCAATTGATAACAAGATCGGTAATCAGTATTGCAATTTTATATGAGGGAGAGGCATGAGCTGACATACTTTCCGTACTTGGATCATATGAACTTATGATTGGATCTCTAGCAAGTATCAACAACTAATAGAAATCGGTAAGGTAAACCCAACCATAGCATTAAACATCAAGTCCCCTTTACTCCCATACGTAAACAACCCCTTTACTCGGGTGTAAGCTTTTGTCACTCTAGCAACCCACTATAACCAAATCATAAGCATCACCCTCCATCGTGAATCCTTCACGAGTGTTCCTCACGAATTGGACCTTAGGACAACACCAAAATAAAACATACACTCAAATCAATCAATATCGTCAATCAACGCAAATGACAACATAAATCTACCCAACCATCATAGGGTGGCAACATATCATTGATAAATAATATTTAGCATGAAACACTATGCTTAAGAAGGGGATTACTGCACGGTGCGGGAGAGTGGATTGCCATAGATAGATTAGGGAAGGTGGTGGATACAGAGATGTTGATGAATGCGATCACCATGGCGATGGTTCCTTTGGCGGCACTCTGACGCCAGCGGAAGAGAGGGGGCGAGAGTATCCTCCATAGGCTTCCTCCTCCATGGCCTCTCCCTAGATGGGGAGAGGTTTTCCCTTGTGGTCCTTGGTTGCCATGGCTCCAGGAGGGCGGAGAGCCCCTCCGAGATTAGATCTCTCACTTTGTTTCTCTCATGTTTTTTCTACTATTATCTCTCCAGATTTGTTTTTCGTCGATACAGAGAGTTGCAGTGGTGAAGTGGAAGGTCCCCGTTTATTTCTAGAGTTTCTGGTATATATAGGATTTTTCAGTGTTGGAATCATGCCAAAGAGAGCCACGTGGGCCCCACAAGCCATCATGCCATGACCTAGGGTGTCGCGGCCTATTGGCTTGTGGACCACTGGTGGCTCCCCTCCGGTGGTTCTTTGCCCCAATATTGCTTATTTCCTCTAGAAAAAATATATAAAATTTCTGGACGATTCCAAGAACTTTCATTTTCTGCACAAAAAAGAACACCACGGTAATTCTGCTAAAAACGATGTTAGTCCGGGTTAGTTCTAAATAAATCGTATAAAGTGCATCAAAACCATATAAACAAGGTGTAAGCATCGGAAAACATGACATGAATACTTCATAAATTATCGATATGTTGGAGGCATATCACTTTGTCAAAAGTACTATGTAAGCTCTATATGATCATGCAAAGCAATATGGTGATGAATGCTCAAGTCAAGTATATGATGATGAATGCTCAAGTAAAGTATATGGTGATGATGGAAGTTGAATGACAATATATCTCAAAATGGTTATGGAAATGCCATGATAGGTAGGAACGATGGTTGTTTTGAGGAAGATATAAGGAGGCTCCGATAGAGTGTATCATATCACGGGGTTTGGATGGACCGACGAAGTTTTCATAAACTCTCGAGGTGAGAAAGGGTAATGGATGATACGGAACAGGCTAGCACTATGTTGAAGGTTGTGTGTATAATCCATGGACTCACATTAGTCATAAAGAAGGCATATACTTATTGTGGAAGTTTTATTAGCTCCCCCGAAGCACATTACAACCAGTGTCCCCCTAGGGAGGAGCTTGGGAGGAGTTAACCACCGCACGACCCAAAGTCAAACAACACAAGGATTTCAACAAGAAATAAAAGTGATGCAACATCATGGTCCTGCCATAACCGACACTTTAGTGAATAGGAGTTCACTAACCTTAACATCGATACTCGTGCTAAACCTTGGTCCTCCAGTGGTGCACCAATATGTTACTATCTCAATGTTGTAAAACTATTGCAAGGAATCAAACACATCATATTCAGTGACCGACAAATTTTATGTAGGATTTTATGACTACCCATGTGAATGACCAATTCTTGTAAACTCTCTAAATAGATTAAAGTGAAGCATGAGAGTTCAATTCTTTCTAAAAAATACCTTGGCCAACTTGTATAAATATAAGTAAAGCAAAATAGCATCTACAAATAATAGTGTTCCCTATGTAGAGAAGCAAGCATCCAGACTTCAAATTATCTAAGTGAAGCATATGAAGCATTCTACGAAGCCACACTCGAAAGATATAAGTGAGTACAAAGAGCATTCTATAAATCAATCAAGCACTATCTCGTACCAGCATTGTTCATTTCTAAAAGTAAAATAAAAGGCACATGATGCTCCAAAGAATTTAGGCATATCATGTGAACCAAACAAAAACTGGAATATACCGATAATTGTTGAGAAAGAAAGATGAGATACCTTACGAGGCATACCCAACCTTAGACATTGAGTATCCTTGAATATTTACTTGTGGTGCCTTGGGCATCCCCAATCTTGAGCTCTTGCCTCTACTTATTCTTATCATAGCGATACCTCCTCGATCTTCGAACACCTTATCGACACAAAACTTAAATGAACATTTATTAGAAAAGTTAGTACATATAACATCAAACCCCATAATGCTTGCCATAAAATTATTGTATAATTATAATCAAACATTATCCACTATATCCCCTCACAATTCTAAGGTTTCGAAATCAATGGGCCACAACAAGATTCCAAACATAAGTAGATAAAGAAACTATAACAACAATATGTGAAAAATAGGACAATGTATAAAGATGCAGATGAAAAATATACTTTTGTAACTTAGAAAATTCAGACAAATTAGAAGTAATAATAAAGTTTCATAAATGTATTGTGAATTTTTTTTAGAAAGTTTTGACATTCTAGTAAAATATGAAAAATCAAACACTACACCCAAAGTTTCTATTTTTGCACAACACGTATCAAAAAAGCAATTTAGACAACCTAAAGGTAAATCTTGGCACATTATGTTTTTAATACTATGGATTTGTACAAGGGGATAATCATTTTTGCAAGAAACTTACATGAAAAATTCTACATTGTTTCCATGAGCATGAACACTGTTGTCCAACGTCGACCCTCACTTCTCCAATGCATAACTTCCCAATCGCTTCTATTTTTGAAAAAGTTATAGCTTTCCCTCTATATTTTTTGTTTTTAAACTTTCCAAAAATACACAACAAAAATAAATCACCCTCTAAAACTTCCAGGTTATCTCCGTGAGAACACTTTCTTTAAAGACATTGAACTAGGCATATAGTGCTCAAGTAATTGATCAATCCAGATCCCCATGTATATCAAAGTCAATTTTAATTAACAATAATTAGTAATTTAGTAGTGATCATAAACTAATATGTATCATAGGAAAACGGAGTCTAACTCTGTCCCTATACATTAGCGTGTCATAAAACAACAATTCATTCACCGAAAGTAAAGGACAATACATAGCATAAGTACTTTCTAGCAATTTTATCAAATTGGAAACATAAAGAGGTAAAGAATTGGTTGCTCTCTCATAATAATTTCAAGTAGGAGAAGCAAGCACATGCATATCATATCCATCAAAATCATCATGTGTAATATTAAACTTCAACCCATTAATATAATCCTTAATAAGTGCAAACTTCTTTGATATAGTGTAGTTGGGAGAATTCAAAAAGATAATAGTACCATTGTGTGTGGGTGCAATAGAAAAATTTTCATTCTCAACAAAACGAACTATAGCAAAGATGCAGAGCATCCTACTGACATCACCATGACAAGAGTTTATTTGGCAAGTGACATGTGCGACATCAACTTCACATACATAAAGGTGAATCATATCCTTTACATGTGTTCACCTGAACCCCTCATGGATGCTATACTACTTGAAACTCCTCTTGTGTGGATACATATGTATTGTTAGAGCTTCATCGATGACGAGGAGGAGTACAATCACCGAGGAACAACTACACCATACGCGAGGGAAGCGTGGATGATACAAAGAAAGAAGAAGGAGCTAATAAAGGTACAACGACCAGACATCCATCCAAGGGCCGGTACATCCCGCACGTGGAGACCCGGACAGTAACAAGGCAGGTTCTAAAGAGCTACAACGGTCGTCCATCCGGCCTCGCACCAGACATCCCGCGCCTTCCCGGAAATCCGGGCCCCGCCTGGAAATCCAACGCGAGGGCACCCAAACTACGCAAATGTGGCCACACCAAGCCGAACATCTGACCCCTGCCCCATACATCCAAAGACTCGTGAAGCCCCCGACATCCGACCCCTCCCGGCTGGACATCCGAATCCTATAGGGTAGATCTGAACCAAAGGCCCATCTATCCCTATCTCTCACCCACCATCTTGCCTTAGAATATAAATAGACATACCCCCTCATTTCTAAGGTTAGAAGTAAGATACCTCATTCGTTGAGATTTTCTCCTTCCTCTATCTTTCTCATGGAGACCGAGGCCTTCACCAGAGAAGAACCCTAGAGGATGTCAAGGCCCCTTTTGATGGATGATCCATCTTGGAATCCTAGAGATTTAGATGACTTATCCGTGTGTCTTTATTTACATTGTAGTTCTTGGATCTTCATCTACCTCGTATATTTCTTGGGATCTGAGGAGTACTTGGTGTGGATCTTTTCCAATAAAGTGTTTCCCCTTTAATTTCTCCATGTTTCCCCTTTGATTTCTCCGTGTTTCCCCCTCGAATCCACATGCAATTCTGGTTGGCCCTGTATCATCTTGGTACCAGAGCCACGTTACCACGAATTTGGAGCCCTACCCCTCATGTTCTAGCCATTAGTTTGATTTTTTCTCCCCAATTTTGAAAGTTCCCCAAAAAAGAGCCCTCGATATTTTTTATGATTTGTTGTTCTCGTAAGTTTTCGTTGATTTTGGTTCATGGATTTAGTGTTTGGCAAGTGGATCTACATCCCTTGGTATCGTCTAGACCCAAATTTTATTTTTCCCCATCAAACTTTGACGTTAGAATCCCCATTCACTATAGGAATCAGACTCTTTGCCGTCTGCTATAACAGACGACAAAGAGGTGTTCCACGGACGGCAATGTACTTTGCCATGTGTCTCCTCTCGGCAATGTTCCCGCATCACCTTTCAACGGCACAGTACCATCTTTGCCCTCTGCCTCCAGGAAGCGGACGACAATGTCCTTTGCCGTCCGCCATATGCCCAAGCTCACGGCAAATTAACTTTATACGGCAGCCAAAGGAAACTACTCTGTTAGGTGACTAATGGAGCACTTTGTCATCAACCTTCTTTCACACCCTTTGTCGTCTGCCTCCTGGCCTCTTTGCTGCCTGCCTCCTGCTGGCCCTTTGCCGTCTGCCTCCTGCTCGCCTTTGCCGTCCGCCTCCTCCTAGTCCTTTGTCGTCTGCCTCCTGCTGGCCGTGTGCCGTCTGCTGGCTTCGGTGGCGGACGGAAAAATGACTAAATGGGCTAGGTACTGATGCCCGAGGTTGCACAGGTGGCTGCCACCTGGCCTCTTTGCCGTCTGCTCCCTGATGGCAAAGGCCTTTGCCATCAGCTGGCAGACGGCAAAGAGCCCATATAGTCCCTGTTTTATTTGTTTTATTTTAATTCACAGCACATATATGATATATTTTCACAACACATATATATAGTTCACAACACATATTTGATATACATATAAAGTTCATCAATGTACATCCCATATATCAAAAGAACCAGCATACACAGTTTTACACTGTTCATCCATAGATACATATACATATAGTTCGACATTGTTCATCACCTCAAATGAAAACTAGAACTAAAGCACTGCATGAATGCCAACTTCCATGCATGTAGTACACCCAATCTGCAAAATTGTGAATAAGAAAGTCAAAAGAAGAAGAAGAACAACATATGATGTTTTTGAGCTAATCAACAACAACAACAAAAATCTGAACATGAAAAAGGATAAGAAAGAGGAGGAGGAGAAGAAGAAGAAGAAATCAAGAAGGAGAAGAAGAAGGAGAAGGAGGAGGAGGAGGAGAAGGAGGAGAATGTATTATCCTCCTTCTCCTTCTTCTCCTCCTCCTTCTTCTACTCCTCCTCCTTCTCCTTCACTTCTTCTTCTTCTTCTTCCTTCTTTTCATTTTTCCTATCTCTTCTCCTCTTCTCCTCGTCTTGGAAATAAATTATCTAATTATGTCTTTTTGTAGCTAATTGGGCTAATTATGTCATTTTGGAGCTAAATGGGCTAATTATGTCATTGTTGGGGAAAATAAGGTAAGGAGAATATGAAAAAGGAGAAGAAACAGGAGTAGGAGTAGAATAAGAAGAAATGAAGTAGAAGGAGAAGAAGAAGTAGAAGGAGGAGGAGGAGGAGAAGGAGGAGAAGGAGATAGTCTTCTCCTCCTCCTCTCCTCCTACTGCTCCTCCTCCTCCTCTTCCTTCTCTTCTTCTTCTTCTCTTCTTCATTCTTTTCATTTTTCCTATTTCTTCTCCTCTTCTCCTCTTCTTGGAGCTAAATTTTCTAATTATGTCATTTTGGAGCTAAATGGGCTAATTATGTCATTTTGGAGCTAAATGGGCTAATTATATAATATTCATGAGCTAACCAAGGTTCTTATACCATTTTGAGCTTATTATGTCATTTTGGAGCTAAATGGGCTAATTATGTAATTGTTGTGGAAAATAAGGTAAAGATAATTTGAAAGAGGAGAAGAAAGAGGAGGAGGAGGAGAAGAAGAATAAGAAATCAAGAAGAAGGAGAATAATAAGGAGAAGGAGTAGGAGGAGGAGGAGAAGAAGGATAAGGTCTTCTCCTCCTTCTCCTTCTTCTCCTTCTCCTCTCGTCCTTCTTCTTCTTCTCCTCCTCCTCCTCCTTCTCTTCTTCTTCTTCTTGTCTTCTTCATTCTTTTCTTTTTTCCTATTTCTTCTCCTCTTCTCCTCTTCTTGGAGCTAAATTATCTAATTATGTGTTTGTGGAGCTAAATGGGCTAATTATGTCATTTTGGAGCTAAATGGGCTAATTATGTCATTGTTGGGGAAAATAAGGTAAGGAGAATATGAAAAAGGACAACAAATAGAAGGAGGAGAAGAAGAATAAGAAATCAGGAAGAAGGAGAAGGAGGAGGAGGAGGAGAAGGAGGAAAAGGTCTTCTCCTCCTTCTCCTTCTTATCCTGCTCCTCTCCTCCTCCTTCTTCCCCTCCTCCTCCTTCTCCTTCTCTTCTTCTTCTTCTTGTGCTTCCTTCTTTTCATTTTTCCTATTTCTCCTCCTCTTCTCCTCATCTTGGAGCTAAATTATCTAATTATGTATTTTTGGAGCTAAATGGGCTAATTATGTCATTTTGGAGCTAGATGGGCTAATTTGTAGGGGAAAATAAGGTAAGGAGAATATAAAAGAGGAGAAGAAAGAGGAGGAAGAGAAGAAGAAGAAGAAATCAAGAAGAAGGAGAAGAAGAAGGAGAAGGAGGAGGATGAGGAGAAGGAGGAGAAGAAGGAGAACATCTTCTCCTACTCTCCTTCTTCTCCTCCTACTCTCCTCCTCCTTCTTCTCCTCCTCCTCCTTTTCCTTCTCTTCTTCTTCTTATTCTTATTCCTGCTTTTCATTTTTCCTATTTCTTCTCCTCTTCTCATCTTCTTGGAGCTAAATTATCTAATTATGTCTTTTTTGAGCTAAATGGGCTTATTATGTCATTGTGGAGCTAAATGGGATAATTATGTCATTGTTGGGGAAAATAAGGTAAGGAGAATAAGAAAGAGGCGGAGGAGGAGAAGAATAAGAAATCAATAAGAAGGAGAAGAAGAAGGAGAAGGAGAAGGAGAAGGAGAAGGAGGAGAAGAAGGAAAAGGTCTTCTCCTCCTGCTCCTTCTCTTCTTTTCTTATACTTCTTCAACTTCCTTCTTTTCATTTTTCCTATTTCTTCTCCTCTTCTCCTCTTCTTGAAGATAAATTATCTAATTATGTCTTTTTGGAGCTAGATGGGCTAATTATGTCATTTTGGAGCTAAATGAGCTAATTATGTCATTGTTGGGGAAAATAAGGTGAGGATAATATGAAAGAGGAGTAGAAGAAGAAGAATAAGAAATCAAGAAGAAGGAGAAGAAGAAGGAGAAGGAGGAGAAGGAGGGGAATAAAGAAAAGGTCTTCTCCTCCTTCCCTTTCTTCTCCTCCTCCTCTCCTCCTCCTTCTCCTCTACTTCTTGTCTTCTTCTTCTTCTTCTTCCTTCTTTTCATTTTTCCTATTTCTTCTCATCTGCTCCTATTATTGGAGCTAAATTTTCTAAT
Source organism: Hordeum vulgare subsp. vulgare (assembly GCF_904849725.1). Lineage (NCBI taxonomy): Eukaryota > Viridiplantae > Streptophyta > Magnoliopsida > Poales > Poaceae > Hordeum > Hordeum vulgare. The sequence goes on along the minus strand of NC_058520.1, from coordinate 290,254,000 downwards.
TATGTCCTTTTGGAGCTAAATGGGATAATTATGTCATTTTGGAGCTAAATCGGATATTATATAATATTCATGAGCTAACCAAGGTTCTTATGGAATTTTGAGCTTATTATGTCATTTTGGAGCTAAATGGGCTAATTATGTAATTGTCGGGGAAAATAAGGTAAGGAGAATTTGAAAGAGCAGAAGAAAGAGGAGTAGGAGGAGGATAAGTAGAATGAGAAATCAAAAAGGAGAAGAATAAGGAGAAGGAGGAGGAGGAGGAGAACGAGGAGGAGCAGGAGAAGAAGGAAAAGGTCTTCTCCTCCTTCTCCTTCTTCTCCTTCTCCTCTCCTCCTTCTTCTTCTTCTCATCCTCCTCCTCCTTCTCTTCTTCTTCTTCTTCTCTTCTTCATTCTTTTCTTTTTTCCTATTTCTTCTCCTCTTCTCCTCTTCTTGGAGCTAAATTATCTAATTATGTGTTTGTGGAGCTAAATGGGCTAATTATGTCATTTTGGAGCTAAATGGGCTAATTATGTCATTGTTGGGGAAAATAAGGTAAGGAGAATATGAAAAAGGACAAGAAATAGGAGGAGGAGAAGAAGAATAAGAAATCAAGAAGAAGGAGAAGGAGGAGGAGGAGTAGAAGGAGGAAAAGGTTTTCTCCTCCTTCTCCTTCTTATCCTGCTCCTCTCCTCCTCCTTCTTCTCCTCCTCCTCCTTCTCCTTCTCTTCTTCTTCTTCTTGTGCTTCCTTCTTTTCATTTTTCCTATTTCTCCTCCTCTTCTCCTCATCTTGGAGCTAAATTATCTAATTATGTATTTTTGGAGCTAAATGGGCTAATTATGTCATTTTGGAGCTAGATGGGCTAATTTGTAGGGGAAAATAAGGTAAGGAGAATATAAAAGAGGAGAAGAAAGAGGAGGAAGAGAAGAAGAAGAAGAAATCAAGAAGAAGGAGAAGAAGAAGGAGACGGAGGAGGATGAGGAGAAGGAGGAGAAGAAGGAGAAGATCTTCTCCTACTCTCCTTCTTCTCCTCCTACTCTCCTCCTCCTTCTTCTCCTCCTCCTCCTTTTCCTTCTCTTCTTCTTCTTATTCTTATTCCTTCTTTTCATTTTTCCTATTTCTTCTCCTCTTCTCCCCTTCTTGGAGCTAAATTATCTAATTACATCTTTTTGGAGCTAAATGGGCTAATTATGTCATTGTGGAGGTAAATGGGATAATTATGTCATTGTTGGGGAAAATAAGGTAAGGAGAATATGAAAGAGGAGGAGTAGGAGAAGAACAAGAAATCAATAAGAAGGAGAAGAAGAAGGATAAGGAGAAGGAGAAGGAGAAGGAGGAGAAGAAGAAAAAGGTCTTCTCCTCCTGCTCCTTCTCTTCTTTTCTTATACTTCTTCTACTTCCTTCTTTTCATTTTTCCTATTTCTTCTCCTCTTCTCCTCTTATTGAAGATAAATTATCTAATTATGTCTTTTTGGAGCTAGGTGGGCTAATTATGTCATTTTGGAGCTAAATGGGCTAATTATGTCATTGTTGGGGAAAATAAGGTGAGGATAATATGAGTATAAGAAGAAGAATAAGAAATCAAGAAGAAGGATAACAAGAAGGAGAAGGAGTAGAAGGAGGGGAATAAAGAAAAGGCCTTCTCCTCTTTCCCTTTCTTCTCCTCCTCCTCTCCTCCTCCTTCTTCTCCTCCCCCTCCTTCTCCTTCTCTACTTCTTGTCTTCTTCTTCTTCTTCTTCATTCTTTTCATTTTTCCTATTTCTTCTCCTCTGCTCCTATTATTGGAGCTAAATTTTCTAATTATGTCCTTTTGGAGCTAAATGGGCTAATTATGTCATTTTGGAGCTAAATGGGCTAATTATATAATATTCATGAGCTAACCAAGGTTCTTATGGCATTTTGAGCTTATTATGTCATTTTGGAGCTAAATGGGCTAATTATCTAATTGTCGGGGAAAATAAGGTAAGGAGAATTTGAAAGAGGAGAAGAAAGAGGAGTAGGAGGAGGATAAGTAGAATAAGAAATCAAGAAGAAGGAGAAGAATAAGGAGAAGGAGGAGGAGGAGGAGAAGGAGGAGGAGAAGGAGAAGAAGGAAAAGGTCTTCTCCTCCTTCTCCTTCTTCTCCCTCTCCTCTCCTCCTTCTTCTTCTTCTCCTCCTCCTCCTCCTTCTCTTCTTCTTCTTCTTCTCTTCTTCATTCTTTTCTTTTTTCCTATTTCTTCTCCTCTTCTCCTCTTCTTGGAGCTAAATTATCTAATTATGTGTTTGTGGAGCTAAATGGGCGAATTATGTCATTTTGGAGCTAAATGGGCTAATTATGTCATTGTTGGGGAAAATAAGGTAAGGAGAATATGAATAAGGACAAGAAATAGGAGGAGGAGTAGAATAATAAGAAATCAAGAAGAAGGTGAAGAAGGAGAAGGAGGAGGAGGAGGAGAAGGAGGAAAAGGTTTTCTCCTCCTTCTCCTTCTTATCCTGCTCCTCTCCTCCTCCTTCTTCTCCTCCTCCTCCTTCTCCTTCTCTTCTTATTCTTCTTGTGCTTCCTTCTTTTCATTTTTCCTATTTCTCCTCCTCTTCTCCTCATCTTGGAGCTAAATTATCTAATTATGTATTTTTGGAGCTAAATGGGCTAATTATGTCATTTTGGATCTAGATGGGCTAATTTGTAGGGGAAAATAAGGTAAGGAGAATATAAAAGAGGAGAAGAAAGAGGAGGAAGAGAAGAAGAAGAAGAAATCAAGAAGGAGAAGAAGAAGGAGAAGGAGGAGGATGAGGAGAAGGAGGAGAAGAATGAGAAGATCTTCTCCTACTCTCCTTCTTCTCCTCCTACTCTCCTCCTCCTTCTTCTCCTCCTCCTCCTTTTCCTTCTCTTCTTCTTCTTATTCTTATTCCTTCTTTTCATTTTTCCTATTTCTTCTCCTCTTCTCCTCTTCTTGGAGCTAAATTATCTAATTACGTCTTTTTGGAGCTAAATGGGCTAATTATGTCATTGTGGAGCTAAATGGGATAATTATGTCATTGTTGGGGAAAATAAGGTAAGGACAATATGAAAGAGGAGGAGGAGGAGAAGAATAAGAAATCAATAAGAAGGAGAAGAAGAAGGAGAAGGAGAAGGAGAAGGAGAAGGAGGAGAAGAAGGAAAAGGTCTTCTCCTCCTGCTCCTTCTCTTCTTTTCTTATACTTCTTCTACTTCCTTCTTTTCATTTTTCCTATTTCTTCTCCTCTTCTCCTCTTCTTGAAGATAAATTATCTAATTATGTCTTCTTGGAGCTAGATGGGCTAATTATGTCATTTTGGAGCTAAATGGGCTAATTACGTCATTGTTGGGGAAAATAAGGTGAGGATAATATGAAAGAGGAGTAGGAGAAGAAGAAGGAGAAGGAGGAGAATGAGGGGAATAAAGAAAAGGTCTTCTCCTCCTTCCCTTTCTTCTCCTCCTCCTCTCCTCCTCCTTCTTCTCCTCCCCCTCCTTCTCCTTCTTTACTTCTTGTCTTCTTCTTCTTCTTCTTCATTCTTTTCATTTTTCCTATTTCTACTCCTCTGCTCCTATTCTTCGAGCAAAATTCTCTAATTATGTCCTTTTGGAGCTAAATGGGATAATTATGTCATTTTGGAGCTAAATGGGCTAATTATATAATATTCATGAGCTAACCAAGGTTCTTATGGCATTTTGAGCTTATTATGTCATTTTGGAGCTAAATGGGCTAATTATGTAATTGTCGGGGAAAATAAGGTAAGGGGAATTTGAAAGAGGAGAAGAAAGAGGAGTAGGAGGAGGATAAGTAGAATAAGAAATCAAGAAGAAGGAGAAGAAGAAGGAGAAGGAGGAGGAGGAGGAGAAGGGGGGAAGTAGGAGAAGTAGGAGAGGAAGGAAAAGGTCTTCTCCTCCTTCTCCTTCTTCTCCTCCTCCTCTCCTCCTCCTTCTTCTCCTCCTCCTTCTCCTTCTCTCCTTCCTCTCTTCATCTTCTTCTTCTTCTTCTTCCTTATTTTCATTTTTCCTATTTCTTCTCCTCGTCTTGGATATAAATTTTCTAATTATGTCTTTTTGGAGCTAAATGGGCTAATTATGTCATTTTGGAGCTAAATGGGCTAATTATTTCATTGTTGGGAAAATAAGGTAAGGAGAATATGAAAGAGGAGAAGAAAGAGGAGGAGGAGAAGAAGAATAAAAAATCAAGAAGAAGGAGAAGAAGAAGGAGAAGGAGGAGGAGGAGGAGAAAGAGGATAAGAAGGAAAAGGTCTTCTTCTCCTTCCCCTTCTTCTCCTCCTCCTCTGCTCCTCCTTCTTCTCCTTCTCCTCCTTCTCCTTCTCTCCTTCTTGTCTTCTTCTTTCTTCTTTTCATTTTTCCTATTTCTTCTCCTCTTCTCCTATTATTGGAGCTAAATTTTCTAATTATGTCTTTTTGGAGCTAAATGGGATAATTATGTCATTTTGGAGCTAAATGGGCTAATTATGTCATTGTTGTGGAAAATAAGGTAAGGAGAATTTGAAAGAGAAGAATAAAGAGGGGGAGGAGGAGAATAAGAATAAGAAATCAAGAAGAAGGAGAATAAGAAGGAGAAGGAGGAGGAGGATAAGGAGGAGAAGATGGAAAAGGTCTTCTCCTCCTTCTCCTTCTTCTCCTCCCCCTCTCCTCCCCCTCCTTCTCCTCCTCCTCCTTCTCCTTCTCTCCTTCTTCTCTTCTTATTCTTCTTCTTCCTTCTTTTCCTTTTTCCTATTTCTTCTACTTTTCTCCTATTCTTGGAGCTAAATTTTCTAATTATGTCTTTTTGGAGCTAAATGGGTTAATTATGTCATTTTGGAGCAAAATGACATAATTATATAATATTCATGAGCTAACCAAGTTTCTTATGCCATTTTGAGCTTATTATGTCATTTTGGAGCTAAATGAGCTAATTATGTCATTGTTGCAGAAAATAAGGTAAGGAGAATTTGAAAGAGGAGAAGAAAGAGGAGGAGGAGGATAAGAAGAATAAGAAATCAAGAAGAAGGAGAAGAAGAAGGAGAAGGAGGAGGAGGAAAAGGAGGAGAAGAAGGAAAAGGTCTTCTCCTCCTTCTCCTTCTTCTCCTCCTCTCTTCCTCCTCCTTCTCCTCCTCCTTTTCTCATTCTCTCCTTCTTATCTTCTTCTTCTTATTCTTTCTGATTTTCATTTTTCCTATTTATTCTTCTCTTTTCCTCTTCTTGGAGCTAAATTTTCTAATTATGTCTTTTTGGAGATAAATGGGCTAATTATGTCATTTTGGAGCTAAATGGACTAATTATGTCATTGTTGGGGAAAATAAGGTAAGGAGAATATAAAAGAGGAGAAGAAAGAGGAGGAGAGAAGAAGAATAAGAAATAGAGAAGAAGGAGAAGAAGAAGGAGAAGGAGGAGGAGGAGGAGGAGGAGAAGGAGGAGAAGGAGGAGAAGAAGGAAAAGGTCTTCTCCTCCTTCTCCTTCTTCTCCTCCTCCTCTCCTCCTCGTTCTTCTCCTCCTCCTCCTTCTCCTTCGCTCCTTCTTCTCTTATTCTTCTTCTTGTTCCTTTATTTCATTTTTCCTATTTCTTCTCCTCTTCTCCTCTTCTTGGAGATAAGTTTTCTAATTATGTCTTTGTGGAGCTAAATGGGCTAATTATGTCATTTTGGAGCTAAATGGGCTGATTATGTCATTGTTGGGGGAAAATAAGGTAAGGAGAATATAAAAGAGGAGGTGAAAGAGCAGGTGGACAAGAAGAATAATAAATCAAGAAGAAGGAGAAGAAGAAGGAGAAGGAGGAGAAAGAGGATAAGAAGGAAAAGGTCTTCTCCTCCTTCCCCTTCTTCTCCACCTCCTGTCCTCCTCCTTCTTCTCCTCCTCCTCCTTCTCCTTCTCTACTTCTTGTGTTCTTCTTCTTCTTCTTCATTCTTTTAATTTTTCCTATTTCTTCTCCTCTTCTCCTATTCTTGGAGCTAAATTTTCTAATTATGTCATTTTGGAGCTAAATGGGCTAATTACGTCATTTTGGAGCTGAATGGGCTAATTATATAATATTCATGAGCTAACCAAGGTTCTTATTCCATTTTGAGCTTATTATGTCATTTTGGAGCTAAATGGGCTAATTATGTAATTATTGTGGAAAATAAGGTAAGGAGAATTTGAAAGAGGAGAAGAAAGAGGAGGAGGAGGAGAACAAGAATAAGAAATCAAGAAGAAGGAGAAGAATAAGTAGAAGGAGGAGGAGGAGGAGGAGAAGGAGGAGAAGAAGGAAAAGGTCTTCTCCTCCTTCTCCTTCTTCTCCTTCTCCTCTCCTCCTCCTTCTCCTCCTCGTCCTCCTTCTCCTTCTCTCCTTCTTCCCTTCTTCTTCTTCTTCCTTCTTTTCATTTTCCTATTTCTTCTCCTCTTCTTTCCACACCTGCTGACCTGCCATGATAAAGATTAAAGAAATTAGTACAACATAAAAAAATTGAATAACTGACATGAATAATAATACGTAAATATATAATTTAAGTTGTGAATCTTACAAACTAATAATCATCATCAATAAATGCATCATCATCATCAGTATCACGCATGTCTTGATGAATGACGTGATCATCTGGTTCAACAACATGAAGTTGTGGAAGGCCTTTCCGTAAGAGCTCAAGCATTGACAGGTCATCCGCATTAGTAACCTCTTCTAGTTCCAGCTCAGCTGGTTCCGGCTCAGGGATGAAGTCGGATTCATTGTCACTGTCTACTTCCATGTTCTGGGGTGAAGCACGGCGGTTCTTGAAATGTTTCTTGGAAAGACGTGTTTCATGGAAGAATTCTCCATCATATGTGTCTGGGTCAATGTGAGGTTCATAATCCTGTTCATTTGGGAGAGGTGGTCTAACACGTGGCGGCACTTCATAAACAACATACCAACCTCCAGATTCTTATCAGTCTGGCATGCCCACGGTAGATAGAAAACTTGGGTCGCCTGTTCAGCCGTAATATAGACATCGAGAACATCTAAATGGGTGTTTGGATTTATTTCGACTAGTCCTATATGTTCACGAGTCCTTCTAGTCTCATTCGACTAGAACCAATAACATTTGAAGACTACGACATTCGGTGGGTTATCACCATAGAATTGAAGTTCATAAATTTCTTCAACTCTTCCATAATACTCGATAACACCTTCGCCGATAGGAGAGACACCACAATTTGTAGATTTCCGGTCAGGCATAGATAGCTCTTTTCCAAAGGTACGAAATATATACCTGTTGATGTTGTATTTCTCAAATGAACGGACCTTATAGTCAAAACCATTAGCGGCTTGTCTCAATTCGGCATCTATAGACTCTGAATTAGCCTACAAGTTTAATATGAAACGATTGTTGCATTAGCAGCAAGTTAGACCAAGAAATGAAATGGTTCATTATTGATAATTACCGTTTGTTTGAACCAAGAGATGAAACCGGGATAGACGCCTCATGTCTTTGCCAGAAGCTCATACTCTTCGACGGAATCATTTTGGATCACGGCTCCATACGAGAATTTGGTGACGTATCGGCTGTATGAAATATCAGAGAATAAGAGCAGTTCAAAGGATTTAGAAGTTATGGGAAAATGTGCCGAGAACTTACTCGATGTACGGCCACACTTCTGTTAGGTTGTTGAAGATATACAACAAAATGTTCCGCTATTCTTAGTCAACCAGCGTTATTGGTTTCGAAGCACCAGCTGGTGCGACCTTCCCTTTGAATAGGATGAGGTTGGACCCACCTTTTTAGGGTTTGAATCATTGGGCCGAGGCTTCGGATTATGAAAATGATGATTTTTGGCTTTGTAGTGTGTTGTCACAAAGTTTGCCACCTCCTCAGTAATGAATGCCTCAGCCATCGATGATTTAATTCTACGCTTATTTTTACATTTAGCTCGAAGCGTTTTCTGCATCCTCTCAGTTGCATAGCACCAACGATTTTGCACGGGCCCACCCAATCTTGCCTCGGTCGGTAGATGTAAAGTCAAATGCTGCAATGGGCTTAAAGAAGCCCGGCAGAAAGATCTTCTCTAACTTGCACAACAACTCCAGTGCGAACTCCTCCATGTCATCTACCACGCGAGGCGAAAATTCTTTGGCACAAAGAACACGGAAGAAATAGCTCAGCTCCACCAGTACTATCCATTCACCGAGAGGAATAAAGCCACATAACATCACCCGCATTACCCGCTCTAGCAATATGTGCCAATCATGACTCTTGAGACCAAAGAGTTTTAATTTTTCAAGACTCGCTCCCGTATTTAGATTCGCTGCATACCCATCTGGGAACATCAAGTGCATTTCGACCCACAAGATAATTTCCCTCATAGCTGGCCTTCCAAGATTGAACCATGCCTTTGGCTTCGACCACTTCTGCTTTCCTTTGCCTTCTCGCATGTTTTGTAACAGTCTATGACATAGTGTCTCTTGATCGACTCTAGCCTTGGTATTATCCTTTGTCTTCCCATCTATGTCGAACAATGTCCCAAAATAGCCTCTCCGATATTCTTTTCAGTGTGCATCATGTCGATATTGTGTGGAAGAAGGAGGTCTTTGAAGTAAGGCAGATGCCAGAAGCATGGCTTGTGAGTCTAGACGTGTTTTGAATTATACCCCTTGAAATACCCTGGACGCTCTGGATTAGGCTCGAGGGCGTTTAACTGATCCAGGATCTGTTGGCCTATCAACGCAGGTGGTGCCATGTTTTTGACAACTTTACCTCTGGTAAAGTTCTTCTTGTCTTTTCTGAACTAATGGTCAGGATCCAGGATCTATCTATGCAAGTCAAAGCAAGAATACTTCCTACCCTCCTGCAACCAATGAAACTGAAGAGCTGCCTTGCATTGGTGGAACAGGAACCTTCCATGCACACACCATCCAGAGAATAGCGCATACGCCGGCAAGTCATGCATAGAGTACATGTACCACACATGCATTTTGAAGTTTTGTTTTCTCGCGGCATCATATGTCTTGACCCCATTATTCCAAGCTTCTTCCAATTCATCCTTAAGTGACTGCAGGTACACATTCATATTCTTGCCCAGATAATTGGGCCTGGAATTATAAACGTCAGAAATATGTTCTTTCTTTGCATAATCTGCCCGGGGGGGAGATTGAGTGGAATGACAAATACAGGCCAACAACTGTATTGGGTTGTCATCATGCCGAAGGGATTAAAACCATCTGTGGCGGCGCAGACTCCAGGATTCCTTGGATCTGCCGCTTTATCCTGATGCAATCCATCGATTTGTTTCCACGCTTCCCCATCTAATCTGTGTACCGCCATCTTATTCCCATCCGCATCTAGTTCGGTTCTTTTGCCCAATTTTGCCATGTCATCTGTCTGGTTGTCTCTTCGACCATGAAAAGACGTTGAAGCCTTGGTACGATTGGCATATACCGAAGAACACTAACTACGATTTTGGTCTCCCTCTTCTCACCCATACCGTTGTCTACCACAAGATGCCTACAAGACTCGCAGTTGGGACAATAGTCCAAGTGTGCATACTCCTTCACAAATAAGACACATCCTTTCTCACATGCATCTATCTTCTCATAGGGCATCTTGAGTACACGAACTATTTTGTCCGACTGGTACAGGTTTGCAGGCATGACATGGCCTTTGGGTAGGAAGCGTCCAAATAATGTCATCATCGCGTAGTAGCATTCTCTTCCCAAGTTGAACTAAGCCTTCAGAGCCATTACTTGTGCAATTGCATCCAGCTGACAAAGCTCCGTGTGCTCATGGAGAGGACGTTTTGAAGACTTCAACATTTCACGGAAGTCCTTTGCGGATTCCTCCACCTTATCTTCTGAATCCCGAGCATCATCAAAGTCTTGGACCATGTCTTTGATCCCGGTACCATGCTCGTCGGTGCGACGACGGACCACCTCAGCTCTGGTGCGTTGTATAGACTCACCATGAAATGTCCACACCGTATAATTAGCTTAAAACGCCTCCTCTGCGGGTGTTTAATCATTATAGCCTCTGTCTTCTTTTTATAGTTGTCGCATCCAGGAGAGGGGCAATAGTTTCTTTCCTGACCATTTGCAACTAAGGCTTTCACAAATTCCTTGGTTTTTAGAAACCATTCTTTCGTCATCTCTTTCTCACTAGGGTGACCGGTGTACATCCAAGCACGATCACTCATCTTGCCTAGCTACTAAACACAAAAAAAAAATATTTATATATATTTTAGCATATATATTCATCAGTTAATCAAGTTCGCCATTTTTATTACGTGCATGCAACCTACAGGCTAATAGGTAAAGATAGGTCCTAATCCCACCCGAGTATGTGTAGATTGGGTTCGTTTTCCCATGCTCTGCTCTGGGTCCAACGCAAAATTTTAGCAACACCTTCTTGCTGTTCTCCTAATACACGTCTCCGCAATAAACAGAGAGGACGTGTATCCAGAGAACAACAGGGAGGCACTGACGAAATTATGCATCAGATCCGGAACAAAGCATATGGGAAAACGTACTGAATCTACAAATACTCGGGCTGTCCATGGATAACGTTGGACAATTCGAAAGAATCACAGTTATAAATATAAGCAAATGCATGCATATTTATAACTGTAACCCTGTTGAACGAGAGACGCATAATGATCACGCATACTGATAAATTAATGTAATTACCTACATCTATCAAGTGTCATCCGAAAACCGACCCACAGTAAATGAAGGGACGAGGAGGAGATGACATTTGTACAGACCCACAAATGCAGTGGCGGAGCTCATAGAATGCAAGGGGAGGTCTTCGCACAGCAGACCTCACAGCAACGAGACAACTGTCACATGTAAATCCACCCGGTCAACACAAATATTTTGTGTTCATTAATAAATCGAAAAATATACGACCTAACACAAATATACGACGTATTAAGAGTTGCGCGGAGTTTCGTGCCGGGGTGTCAGGATGTCTTGTTGGGGCGTCGTGTCGAGGTGTCGGGGCATCGTGTCAGGGTGTTAGGGTGTCATTTTCTACTTTGGCCGATTATTTTTTCCTCTTCTTCCTTTTCTTCTTATTCCATTTATTCCTTTTCTTCTTCGTCTTCTTCTTCTTCTTCTTCTTCTTGTCTTCTTTCTTCTGTCAGGAGAAGGAGAGAAGAAGGAGAAGAAGAAGGAGGGCTCCTTCTCCTCCTCCTCCTTCTCCTTCTTCTCTTCTTCTTCTTCCTTCTTTTCATTTTTCCTATTTCTTCTCCTCTTCTCCTCTTCTTCTTCTTCTTCTTCTCCTTGTCCTCCTCCTCCTCCTTCTCCTCTTCTCCTCTTCTTCCTCCTCTTCTTCTTGTTCTTCCTCTTAATTCTATTTCAAGTTTTCTTTATCCTCTTCTTCTACTGATTCTTCTTTTCTTCTTTTTTCTCTTCTTCTACTTCTTATTTTTTTCTTGTTCTCTTGTTCTCTTCTTCTTCTTCTCTTCTTCTCTTCTTCTCTTCTTCTTCTCTTCTTCTTTTCTTCTTCTCCTTCTTATTTTTTTCTTCTCCTCCTCCTCCTCTTCTTCTTCTTCTTCTCCTCCTCTTCTCCTCTACACCTCCTCCTCATCTTCTTCTTCCTCTTGTTTCTATTAAGCTAACTAACTAGCTAACCTAATTAATTTAACAAGCTAACTAACTAACCTAAACCAAATAAACTAACCTAAACATACAAATTGCGTGGGGGCGGGGGCTCACAGGCGGGGGTGACTGGGGCGTCGTGGGCGCGTCGGGGCACCGGGGCGTTGGGGTGTTGGGGCGGTGCCGGGGGTGTTGGGGTGCCGGGGGTGTTGGGGCGGCGGGGCGGCGCCGGGGCTATGGAGCACCGGGGCGGCGCCGGGGGTGGTGGGGCGGCGGCGCGACACGGTCAGTGTGGCGGCGACGGTGGAGGAGGCGGTGGGCGTCGAGGAGAGGAGTGGAACAGAGGGGCCGGTAGATCGTGTGGGACGTGAGTGAGTGGGGTCGGGGTGGGGGCAAAGAGTCGTTACAGACGTTGGCCAATTGCCATCTGCTGGCGGCTCTTCGCCGTCCACGACTGACGGCAAAGAAAAGATTCCATTTCGATCTAACGTCCCCGCAGTCAGTGGGACCCACCTATAGCTTTGTCGTCTGTTGTGCGGATCTTTGCCGTCTGCGACTGACGGCATAGTAGTGATTCCAGTTTGACCTAACATCGTCGCACTCAGGCGGGCCCCACCTGTTGCTTTGCTGTATGTTGTGCGGCTCTGTGCCGTCCGCGGCTGACGGCACAGAAGTGACATATGGCAAAGAAGTTCTATGCCATCAGCCAGTTCTTTGCCATCCGCTATGTGGAAGGTGACGGCAAAGACACTCTTTGCCATCTGCCAGCAGACGGCACATATCTAGAAGATAGCAAATAAGTGAATTCCAGTAGTGATTTCCACCCCAAATCGAGTTCTCGAGCCCCAAATCGTGATGTGGATTTGTCGGGCCGAATTTCCGGGCATCGGGTCAGACATCCGGACCCACAGCCGGACATCCGGGCACCGTCCGGTCATCTAGCTCCTGGAGCGTCAAAATGGGCGGGTTGTTGGTCATGAGTGCCCAGATTTCTGTCCTAGCCTCGGACATCCGGCCTGTGTTGGCTTCATTTTCCCGTGTTTCACAGCTTTGCCCATAACTAATTCATCCGAAATACGATTTAGGTGTTCTTTAGCTTGTTTCGTATCTATTGGCAGCCACAACCATAAAAATTAGTTTCACTTTCATATGACTCCATCATATTTTTCCAAGTTGGGCAAGTTTGCCTAGTCCCTCCACCATAACATCCACAATACCACCATAGACCTTCGTAACCTATCCCAATTTGGTTCCTATTGCATTTGTGGTTATTTGAGTTGTGATTTGAATTTCCTAAGGTGTTTCAGATACTTAGGGACGGTTACTTCTTCATCAAGCACCAACGAATCTTCATCGAGCATAGACGTTCGACATTGACGAACGACCATCCATCCTTTGAGACCATCTTCAATCAGAAGCAAGGCCGGTTACCCCTGACTTCATGAAAGTTTAAGTGTGTTGAAGGTATCCATTCCATCACAAAATTTTCCTTCCATGCCATTACACCTTCATTGCCCCACCATTTTATGAATACCTTCATACCAATCGAGACTAGCTATCTGAGTATTGCCGAGCTTCCGTGAAAGCTTCTGTACCATAGTGATACGACTTTATAGTGTTACATCGTGTAAAATATCTTATAGTACAATTACTTGCTCCCTTGCATAACTTGTGATAATTGTCTCATGTATTTCGATGGGGCTCGAAAAGAATAGTGGAAAGGAAGAGAAGATAGAGAAAAAAAGACAAACAAAAAGCTTCTAAGCAAGAAAGAAAGATGAAAGCTTGTAAGCAAAGAGTTTGAGCATGAAAAGAGATACTTGTGCATGAGGATACATGAAATAGGAATTGTTTTGCTTGCATAAATTAGATTGGTTCCAACTGGTGAATTGTGGCCAAATCTGCAATCAAGCTAGTGTCTCTCCTTCTTTTTGTGCAACATGAGCTTCGTCTATGCTAGGCAATTTTGTATTGCTCATCCCAATAGTTCCAGAAGCCCCATTATCCGATCATGTGTGTTTCTTTATTGCCTTCTCGATATTTGTGATCACTTGCTTTGCTTTTTGAGTTCATTGGATTTATTCCAACATTTGGAATATTTTGGACTTCCTTTTGTTTGATATTTTGCGCTACTAACCCCACCGAGCTGCACTATAAGCCATTTTCTGTAGGTTGTGAGAATTGCACAAGATTTTTCAGCAAATGCACGCTTTCCCTCACTTACATTGTGGCCTTTTGAGATCCGTCAAAAACTTCGGAAATAGGTAATTTTGGTATGTTCATTCCATCTCACTATCCCTCCTTCTCGAGTGCTTCTACGTATAGGGACGACATATCTCCTTCGGTGTACAACAAGAATCAGAAGTTGGATGCCATGAAGAAAACCATCGACGCCAAGATGGATCCTCAAGTGGAGTAGCTCAAGGTCCTCATAAACATCGGCAAGAGGTTTCCTCTTCTTTTGGAAGACGCTCTAGTGCACATGTTTTTGTGCTACCATCTCCAGCAAGATCGCATCGGCATCGACACCATCAATGAGAAGCAGAAATATCAGCGCCAACATCAAAGCGTCCAACGACGAAGAAGTGTGAAGGCAACAAGATCGACACCAACCACCGCCCTATGACTTCACCACCTACCTTGGTATCTTCAGCAAGCGACTTCAAGACATCTTCGGCTTAGTATATGTGGCTTCTTTACAGACGAACACTTCAAGAGAAGCTCCCCAAGCTCAAGTTCGTGCCTCCCAGAAGCTACTACGACTTCGAAACCAACTACGAGATTCCATTATATAGGACTCGTGACCCCGAAGAGTACCTCGCGTGGGAGCACAAGATCGACACCTACCTCAAGCTACTTCAAGTACCTTCCGAACACCAAGTGAAGTGCGCCACGAGAAACTTCCATGAATATGTGTCGAGATGGTGGCTTCACACACCTTCAAAGAGCTTAGAAATGAGTTGGTCCAAGACGAACAAAGCAATGCGGTCAGAGTTTGTGCCTTCTACACAAGCCAACATATTCAACGCCAATTGGAGAACACCATACAAGGATCCAAGTCCCTCGACGAGTAATTCATGGAGATAAAGAAAGCCTTGCGACGAACCGGTGTGGACAACTATGTTTGGATGAAATTCCACTTCACGATGGGATTCAACAACAACATCGCCAAGACTATCTTCAACAACACATACAGGTCTCTCGTGAACTCTATATTGGTGCTCTCAAGGCGTTACAAGAACTCATGAAGGACAAGGATTCTCCATCCTGAGCACACTTTACGAGGACCAAACTCCACGACTACGAGCATGAGGATGGTACCACCAAGATGTCCAACCCTACGATATCCAAGACGGTGCTCCCAAGTTCGACTTCACCGCCATCTCTCTTTGTGGCATTGATGATGTTGAGTCTACCTCGACTCTTTCTGAAAACGGCGCGACTACGACTATGACTATGGAGGCACTCAAGGAACCTGCTTTGCAGTCTCGCGATAAGGTGGCAAGCAAGGATGATGTTTCGATCTTTGGAGGCAAGAGCGAATCGATCGAGCATGGGATTTTCCCTTTGATCATGGAGGAGAGTGATGGTCTGCCATCTTTGGACTTCATCGATGGCGACGGTAATGAGATGGTTGAGGATGGGATTTTTCCATCGACCATGGCATCATTTGGAGATGAGTTGAGCGACTTATGCCACCATATTTATAGTGAGAGTGAGACCACCACTAGGCCAATATAGGACGAGTTGCCCCAATAGTAGTGCAACGAAGTGCTATACAAATGGTTTTTAACCCCTTTCCGTGAAGGCATTTTAAACCGTCGCCCACTGAGTGTGGGCGATAGGGGGGGTACTTCCCACACGACCCACAAACCGTCGGCGATAGGGTGTGGGAATGCATACGTTTTGCATAACTAAGAGTATGCGATGCCGACATCTATCCCAAACGCGAGTCTTCACACAACTACTTCTGATATCTCTAATATCCCAAATGCTACATCCTTGCTACTCGTCTGTGATTGCATTACCCTTGCAGTCGGACTTCTATGGTTTTACCTTAATTACCGGGCGTAGTCCAGGCAGAGTCCAGGTGTAGGATCGGAAGTATGTCTAAAGGGGGGGGGTGATTAGACTACTTGTCAAGATAAAAACTTAACCTTTTCCCAATTTTAAGTGTGGGACTGTTTCAGCAATTATCACTATTCAAGTACACCCTACACATGCACATCTAAGACTATTGCAGGAGAAATTAAAACATGCAGGCGTAAATTAGAGGGTAAGGTAGGGAGATGACACGCAAAGGTTGACACGATGATTTTTGGCATGGTTCCGATAGGTGGCGCTATCGTACGTCCATGTTAGTGGAGACTTCAACCCACGGAGGGTAGCGGCTGCGGGAGTCCACAGAGGTCTCCACCCACAATGGGTCCACAAAAAACGACCTTGTCTATTCCACGTCGGCTTCCGTCCACACATGACTAGCCTCACTCACAGTGGATCTTCATAAAGTAGGCGATCTCCTTGCCCTTACAAACACAAAGTAGGAGGCTCCCAAGCGACACCTAACAAATCTAGGAGACACCACCCTCCAAAAGGTAATAGACGTGGTAGAACAATGAACTCCTTGCTCTTGTGCTTCAAAAGATAGTCTCCTCAACACTCGATCATCCTCTCTCAGATTTGGCAGGGGTAGGAGAGATTGATCTTGTGGAAAGCAACTTGGGGAGGCCAGAAATAAAGTTTCAAATGGGTGGAATGGAACCTCTTGATCTCAACGCATGAGTTGGTGGCTCTCTCTCTCAAAAAAATGGATCTGGCAAATGTGTGTGCATTCTGAGTGCTTCCTCTATGAATGAGAGGTAGGTGGACGGGTATATATAGTTATCTCCCAAAACCCAACCCTTACATCATTATTTCCCAACTCGGTGACACCGAAATGAATCTCGGTGGTACCGAGTTGAACTAAATGTGGCAACTTTTGAATTCTCAGTGAGATCGATAAAGGAATATCGGTGGTGCCGATACAATAACCTAGACCAGTTTGCAAATCTCGATGAGACCAATTTAGAACATGGAAATTCCGATTTCCTAAATCTTCTCAACAGAAAGTTGGTCACTGAATCTCGCTCGCACCGATAGGAATGTTGGTGGTACTGAGATGGTAGGGACGAATGGAAAGTGTTGGCGGCACAGATTTTGCTGGTTTTGGTTTGGACACAGATATTTTGTGGGAGAATGTATAAGTATTTTTGGTGGCTATATCTAAGCAATTGAGCAACCAATTCATCATAATAACTCATCCCCTTTTAATAGTATTGGCTTTCCTATGTGTAAAATGAAGAGTCTTCTTGCTTGAAGCTTGAGCCAATCCTGTTCCTTTCCTTCATCAAGGGGCATCTCCTCACAATCCTATTGCCAAAGCATCTTCGAAATTTTATGAAATATACTTGGATAAACTCATTAGTACAATGATGTATATGTTGTGATTCTTAGCAAAACCACCTTAGGGAGCAATTGTGCTTTCAATCTCCCCCTTTTTTGGTAATTGATGAGGACATATAGATCAAAACTTCGACAAAATATATAATCAATGATTAGCATCGACACTTTGGAAAGTATGTGAAAAGCAAGAGCTCCCCCTAAATTTGTGCATTATTTTCCATTTTCATTTGAATGCAAGTGCACAATCGATTAGGATCGTTTGTTACTCTTCCATGTCACATACAACTTGGTGGTGCGCATAAATGATTTGAATGAAAAGTAATGCACATAACACCAAACAAGACGTGAATGATCAACATGTAGATAGCTCAAAAGTAATAATATGGTAGAATCAAACAACCATAGTATATGATCAAACACACCTCTAAAGAAATAGAGTCATCCGAAAGACCACAAGTTTTGAAAAAACAAAACGAGAGAAAATAAAATGCAAAGCTCTCCCTCTCAAAGCACTATTTGATCTATAGACTTCTCCCCCTTTGGAAACAAGTTACCAAAAAGTTCAAAGGTCTAGAACTAAGCGTCTCTCTGCGCATGATCTCCTCCGGTAGCTAAAGATGGAGTGGACAAGAGAGCATCGACGAAGGCTTCTACAGATGTCGCTTGAGATGTAGGTGTAGACACTGGAGGTGCAGGAGCATGGGCTGAAGTTTGAGATGATGAAGATGGTCGTGCTTCCGTACTGGCACAACTTCTGACCTAGTCTGGGTCCTGAACTAAGTGATAGTACAAATAGGCAAATCATCATCACCATCATCACTGCTGGAGCGTGGAATCTTCACTCAGTCAACTTCATGCTGAAGTTGCTTAACAGTGGTGCCCAACTACGAAATCTTGACATCCAAGTCATGGAATTTACTCTCCACGATCCTCTCTAGGCTCTTCTTGTTCAGCAAGATCTCCAAAACTTTCTTCTCCATCCCTTGAATGGTGCTGAACATGAAGGTTGAGCTATGGGGGTTGTGCTGGAGCATTCCTTCCGGCCTTTGCAGCTGCTGCCTCTACTACCTCTCTAGCAGTAGGTGAGATGGGATGGGTATCATCCATGACAACTTCATTGTCTTCAAAATCCCGGTTGAAGAGACAGGTGGGGACGATCAAGTTGATATGCATGCTTGCCAATCTTGGCATTGATGAGCATCTGAATGTATGGAGCATATCCACAAGATCTCTTCTGATCATTTGCAATCCTATTGACAGTCTCAACAATCAAGTCCATCACTAGGAACCGGGTGTGGGTGTTTAGATGATGCAACATGTTGATGGAATAACCTCTAATCATCTTGTCATCACCTTATTTGGGCATCAGGGTGTGTCTCGTGATAGTGTTTGCAGTGGGTATTCCAGTTTGCTAGAAATAGACATAGCCAAATTTGTGAGATCCCAGATAATCATTGGGAACATCCTTGTACATGTTGGCCATGGAGTTGTGATTTATTTTGAGCTGTGAATATACATCTGAGTCCTCTTCTCGTGCTTTAGGAGCACCAATGATAGTGGCCCATTCATCAACTATAGACTCATAACGGTGACCCTCAGTCATCCAAACAATTCTTCAATCAGAATAGAAATGAGTGGTGGAATAGAATTGCATGATCATCTCATCATTCCATGCAGTCATCTCTTTGCCAACAAAATCTGCAATATCAACCATCCTAAAATTTTCTCACATGAGGAAAATAGTGTTCATTGGCCTTGATGTATTCCCAATCGACTTATCTCATGTCTTTGACGGTAGGATTCTTGTCGAGCAAGACTCTCTCATAGAAATCTTGTTTTTCCGTTGTATGAAAGCAGGGATCAATAGCAGTTCTCCTCTCACAGCATATGGGTCAATAGATCTCCACTTCCTCACACCTGCATCTTTCCTGTTCTTCATGTCCTTAGCAACTAAGTGAGATGCATGATGAGTTGATAGATGAGGTCTTAGTTTCATAAGCATAGGGGCATCCTCATCTTCCTCAGAAGAAAAATCTCTGGATGCAGAGCCTTTGTTTTCTCAGTTGCAGGAATATCCTCTATAGTCCTATTGGGAGCTACATGCTTCTTAGGAGAAGAATACTTCTTGGGAGAAGAAGGCTTCTTTGGCATAGCATCAGGCATCAGCTTAGTCTTCTTTGGAGGAGGAACCTCAGCTGGAATCTGTTCCTCATCATCAGCACTAATAGTTTCTGCTAGATCTTCCTACATAGAGGTTTGCCTACCAACAGCATGGACAATCCTATTCCTGGCTCTCTTCACACCTAGCTTCTTGTTGAGCCTAGCCTCTGGATCTCTAGTGTTAGAAGGTTTACCATACTCCTTCCTCACAGTCTTCCTGACTGTGGTCTTTTCCTTCTGCTTCTGTGGAGTAGATTCCTCAGGGATGAAATCAGCATCTTCTTCATCAGAATTGAGCTTCCTTCTAGACCTGGTAGCTGCCTTGGGAATTCCATGATAGTTGGGGGGTACCTGGATCAAAAGTCGTCCTCTCGAGACTAGTGACTGAGTCAATTCCAGCATGGGGCTCACTGAAGTTGTTCTGACTATCATCGGAACCTGACATTTTGCAAGATCAAGCAGACAATCACACTGGCAGACTGGTAGACAAGGAGACCCTGTGGAAAGATATGGAAGAGCTTGAAAAGATAAGCATCACAAAATTGCAGTAGTTTTGTCAAATTTCAACTCAACAAAATGGGATTTCGGTTCCACTGAGTAAGAATTTTGGGAGCCACCGAGACACATGTTGTCTTTAACACAAATTTGGCACCCGTTTTGGTTTCACCGGAACAGAGAACTCGATTCCACCGAGAACATCCTTAGTAACCATAAAACCCAAATCTGTTAGACCGTTTTTTGCAACTCGGTGACACTGAGATTCAATCTTGCGGACAACTAACCCTAAAATTCTCTGTGCTCGCTAATCTAAGGAATTTTTCTACAAGATAGAACTAGTTGCAATCATGGGAGGATAATAGCAGAGCCAAACTGCGCAAATAATCAGATTGGAGCACAAAAAGGAGATCGAATCCGTCACGTAACTCGGCGTGGATTCGCTACGGTGGTGACGACGGTGAAGAATCCATCGGCAGCAAGGACTCGTTGCGAAGGCGCACTGGAGAACCAAGTAGATGTTCGGAGACTAGGGTGCGACAGCAAAGGGGTGCGGCATTTGACGTTTGAAGAACTTTCCAACCGCCGGGTTCCGCTGGGTATTTATATCCCTTAGCTGTCGCTGACACCGGTATGAGATTTTCGGTCCCACCGAGTTCCACAACTGTCATCTAACAATGAAACTCGATGAGGCCAAAAAGCTAAACTCGGTTGCACCGAGATGATAAAACCTTATCAATCCAAGGCTTCGATGGGACCCATATTTTGAGGTTGGTGACACCGAGATGCACTTTGGGAGGTTTTGGAATTCAACCCATGTTGAGATGGATCTCCGATTTCTCCTCACACAGAGTGTCCCTAAAGTGCTTGCTGAAATTTTGTGATGAAGCATGAATAAAATTTGAGACAAGAAAGCATAGATAGCTAGAGAAGGGTACATAGGCATTCTTGCATATCCAATTGGACAAAATAAATAGAAAGCGAAATAACAACTATTGGATATCCTCGAATGATCAAAACATGTATACCAACATGATCACGCAATAAGATGTCAAATAAAACATGGTGAACATGCACAAACATTCTAACATCTATCAAGCACTTTGGCGATGAATAAGTCATCTATATATGAGTATATTTACTTAGGAGCCAAGTAAGAGTACTTGATCATAGGTCATACTCATTGACTAAGCACAAGTGGGGTTACCTCGTTTACATAATGCATTAATGAGTTCAAATCATTTAGGAGATGCTTATACTCACGTCTTAGAGTAAAGCTCCCCCTAGATGTGACATCCACCCTAAGAGGGATAAACTAGCCATGGGTTTTGTCTTAGCAGACTTCAAGTAGGTGAAGTAGTGGTGGATGCTCGTTGTTGATGAATATCATCTTGAGTTGGGAGCAATCCTAGTTGTTTCTTAGTCTTCTCACCTACATGGGTAACTCCCAAAGCAAAAGGAACAAATGCAGAGATATCTACGGACATGGAGTGAAATACATTGGAGGTGATGTCCAAATATGCATTAATTACATTTCACCTTGATCACCTTTGAGGGAATGTGTGACTCCTTGAACTAATGCATATGGTTGGAGTTGATTGTATATACTTCTTGCCAAAATGAATAAGAGTGAATTTCATTGGCAGAGTCGCCCCTCAAGACCTTTCTAGTTCTTCCTCTTGGGGACCCAATCAGCTTGATGGGGATCCTTGGAGTTGTGCTAAAACTAGATTAGGTAGTACTAGAAGTGTCCTTGGGAACCCACTCGACCTTCTCTTGGGGTTCTTCATAATATAAGTCATTCTCCTATTGAAGCTTACCCTTGCCCTTGTGGTCTTGTGGTAGAAGGCCATCTTTTAAGATCGTTCCCTTGGGAGGAGTAGGATCATACTTCTCCTCTTGATGAACAAACTTGGGAATGGAATATGCACCTTCTTTTCAAACATCTCCATTGACGTTGAAGTGGACAAAACCTTGCTTCTTCCGATGTCCTCATTGCTTGCACACAATTTCCTCGAATTTCTTACTTCCGGCAAGAATCTTGAAGACACCTCTCTCTATAATCCCTTTCAATAAATAGCTTTCTTACTCAAGTGTAACTTGGCTAAGAGAATCGTTAGTGCAATCAAGATATCTACTAGAAACAACGTCATTTGATCTAGCTTTAGCATTGTTGTTACTAGATGAAGAAACTTTCTTGCCTGTGTTACTCATGTTATTAGGTTTAACTTGTGGAACAAAAGTAGAAGAGTAATCGTTTGGCTAGATAAGAAGAACTCTTCTTTCGAAGATCATCATTTATTTCTTTTAGAAACTCATGCTCTTGGTCTAAATTTAGCTTCTCAAAGCGTAGCTTCTCATGAGTTCTTGCAAGCTCTCTATGATCTTCTAGAGTAGTTTCATGAGCTAACTTAAGAGTGTTTAAATCTTTAGTTCGTCATTCAATCTCTTTCTTCACATCATCAATCGATTCAACTTAACTAGCATGAATATTTTCAAGTTCATTTTCAATGTTGCCACTAGTCCTATCAAGGAGCAAGTCATCATCTCCTAACAAGTCATCCTCATGAGTATCAAAGTCAAAGTACCCGGGGTGTGATACCTTGGGTCCTTTTTCCATGAAGCACTTTCCAATCCCTTCATTTGGTGAATCAAATAGGTCGTAGGAGTTGGAGGAAACGAGTGTAGTGCTGCCAACACCTTCATCTTGACTATAGTCGGAGTTGGAGTGATAGCTTCTCTCGGATTGGTTTTAAGACTCGGAGACGGAAACCCATTCATCAACCTGAGCTTTATGTCTTCTTCTTGAACTGCTCTTGGTGTACTTGTCCTTCCTCCCGGATTCTTTGCCTCTCCGGGAGTGTCTTCGTTCATAATGATCTTCTCTACTCCTTCTCTCTTTGCGAGGTGACTCATCTCTTGAGCTTCATCTTTTGGGTGACTCTTCACTTCGTTTGTGGGGACGTGAGCGCTCATTGGAGAAGTCTCCGGGCTTTCCATAGTTGTAGCAGTTTCGGTCACGACTAGACGAACACTTCTCATCATATTTTGAGATTGAGCTTCTCCCTTTGCCTCTACTCTTGTAGAACTTGTTAAATTTTGTAACCATGAGGCTGATATCTTCATTGGTAACAAGGATGTCACTTGAAGTAGCAGGAGCATCGACTCAAGCTTTATAAGCACCGCTTAACTTGTTGTGCAACTCATCTTTGTCTATAAGAGACATTTCATGAGCAACAAGCCTTCCAATGACTCCAGTTGGCTTGAGATCCATGCCATTTGCCATCATTTGGATTAATGTGCACACAGTGTCGTATCTTCCATCCAAGGCTCTAAAGTCTCCTTGATGATGAATTTGTCGGTCATCTCTTCACTTCCTAAGCCGGCAATCTTATTTGAGATGACACTTAGCCTAGAGTACATCTCAACGACTCCTTCACCATCCTTCATCTTGAACTTATCAAGCTGACTTTGAAGCACATCCAACTTAGATTCCCTGACAGAATCAGTTCCTTCGTGCATATCAATCAAAGTATCCCATATTTCCTTTACATTCTCAAGGCGACTGATTTTGTTGAATTCTTTAGGACACAAGAATTTCAACAGACTATCACAGGCTTGAGCATAGAATTGCAACATCTTTAGTTCTTCCGTTGTCACATCACGACCCGGTTCTTTTCCTTCTCCGAAGAAATCACCTTGCACATCAACACGAACAACAACCCAAACGGCAGGATTATGACCAAGAATATGCATTTTCATCTTATTCTTCGAACTAGCAAAATTAGTGCCATCGAAATATGGACCTTGCTACTTCTCAAACAACAGCGTGAGAAATTGACACGTTGACGGAGACTGGCCTTGCGTTGGTTTTTCCCTTGAAGAGGAAAGGGTGATGCAGCACAGGAGCATTAAGTATTTCCCTTAGTTTGAGAACCAAGGTATCGATCCAGAAGGAGGGTCTCGTCAAGTCCAGAGTACGTGGGCAAACACAAACAAGCTTGCACCCAACGCTTCAAAGGGATTGTCAATCCCTTCAAGATTGTTTGCAAAGTGAGATCTGAAGGCGGAAAGAGCAACGAAGTAAAAAGTGTAAGGCTGAAAATATGGTCTGGAGTAGACCCGGGGGCCATAGTGTTCACTAGAGGCTTCTCTCAAAATAGCAAGTAATACGGTGGGTGAACAAATTACTGTCGAGCAATTGATAGAACCGCGCAAAGTCATGACGATATCTAAGGCAATGATCATACATATAGGCATCACATCGGAGACAAGTAGACCGATCTATCCAGCATGCATCTAGTGTATTGAGTTCATGGCGAACAGAGTAACTCCTTAAGCAAGATGACATGATGTAGAGGGATGATCTCAAACCAATGATGAAAACCCCATCTTTTTACCCTTGATGGCAATAACACGATGCGTGCCTCGCTACCCCTTCTGTCACTAGGTGAGGTCACCGCACGGTATGGACCCGAAACCAAGCACTTCTCCCATTGCAAGAATCATAGATCTAGTTGGCCAGAAAAAACCCACAACTCGAAGAGAATTACAAGGATACGAAATCATGCATAAGAGAGATCAGAAGAATATCAAATAAGATTCATAGATAATCTGATCATAAATCCACAATTCATCGGATCTCAACAAACACACTGCAAAAGAAGATTACATCGGATAGATCTCCATGAAGATCATGGAGAAATTTGTATTGAAGATCCAAGAGAGAGAAGAAGCCATCTAGTTACTAGCTATGGACCCGTAGGTCTACGGTGAACTACTCACACATCATCGGAGAGGTCATGGTGTTGATGAAGAAGCCCTCCGTAATCGAATCCCCCCTCCGGCAGGGCACCAGAACGTGCCCCAGATGGGATCTTGCGGAGACACAAGCTTGCGGCGGCGGAAAAGTAATTTAGATGATCTCCTCATTTTTTTGGGATTTTTAGGGAATTTATAGGCGCAACCCCTAGGGCAGAGGGCGCCCAGGGGGCCCACAAGCATGTGGGCCGCGGCCTCCCCCCTGGACGCAGGGTGGGGCTTGTGGGGCCCCTGAGGCTCCCCTGACTTGGCTCTCATGCTTCCCGATCTTCTTCTGTTACGAAAAAAATATTTTCGGGGATTTTCTTCCGTTTGGACTGCGTTTGAAAATCTCCTCTGAAAGGGGTCAAACACATGGAAAAAACAGGAACTCGCACTTGGCACTGAGTTAATAAGTTAGTCCCAAAAAATATATAAAAGGCATGCATAACATCCAAAGTTTGATAAGATAATAGCATGAAACCATCAAAGATTATAGATACGTTGGAGACGTATCACACCTCTATTGTGATAATTTCCCTCACTAGACGCCATACTCTCCTAGGTTGTGAAACCAACGCAATGGAGACCAAAGCTTTGATACCACTTGTAGGATCGAAAGTATGTCTAGAGGGGGTGATTAGACTTTTTTACAAGATAAAAACTTAGACTTCTCCCAATTTTAAGTGTGGGCTAGCTTTAGAAATTATGACTAGTCAAGTACACCCTAAACATGCACATCTTAGAGTATAGAAGTGGCAAGTAAAACATGCAAGTGTAAGGTGGAGGGTAAGGTAAGGAGATCAAACGCAAAGGTTGACACGATGATTTTTGGCATGGTTTCGATAGGTGGCGCTATCGTACGTCCATGTTAGTGGAGATTTCAACCCACGGATGGAAACGGCTACGAGAGTCCACGGAGGGCTCCACCCACAAGGGGTCCACAAAGAAGCGGCCTTGTTAATTCCACCACGGCTTCCGTCCACACATGACTAGCCTCACTCACGATAATATCTTCACAAAGTGGGCGATCTGCTTGCCCTTAAAAACATCTTGGTTCAACTCCACAACAAGAAGTAGGAGGCCCCCAAGCGACACCTAATCACTCTAGGAGGCACCACCCTCCAAAAGGTAATAGATGTGGTAGAACAATGAACTCCTTGCTCTTGTGCTTCAAAAGATAGTCTCCTCAACACCCAATCACTCTCTCTCATATTAGGTAGGGGTAGGAGAGATTGATCTTGTGGAAATAAACTCGGGGAGACTAGAAATCAAGGTTCAAATCGTTTGAATGGAATCTCTTGATTTGAACACATGAGTACGTGGCTCTCTCTCAGAAAAATGGATCTCGCAAGTGTGTGTGTGTTATGAGTGCTTCCTCTATGGATGAGAGCTCGGTGGAGGGGTATATATAGGCATCCCCCAAAATCAAACCATTACAGCATTATTGCCCAACTTGGTGACACCAAAATGAATCTCGGTGGTACCGAGTTGCACTAAATGTGGCAACTTTTGATTTCTCGATGAGACCGATATAGGAATCTTGGTTGTATCGATATGATGACCTAGACCAGTTTGCAAATGTCGGTGAGACCGATTTTTGTAACACCCTGTGTTTAGCTTTCCTGACTAATTAACTTATTCCAAAAATTAGGACCAATTTAATTTTTTGTGAATGCTCGTGATGCTTGAAGTGACTATTGTTTGCTTGCTTGCTGGTATGCTTGTGTTGATTCTCAAGAATTCTTGTTACTATCCAGACTCACCTCCTCAGCCCAAAACTCCTGCCTAATGATCATGCCATGTGTTTAGGACCAGAAACTATTTTTACCAATATTATTCTCACCATAAAGCATTTCCTTGAATTAAGCTTTCAGAAACCCGTGAGATGGGACTTGTACTACAAGTGCTCAAATTACGGAATATATTTTGCACCAATTATTTTATTTAAAACCCATTATCAAAATGACTTTCCAAATCCACAAAATTATTATTGCAAAAGTTATTTTACCATTTTATTTAAATACCTTCCTGTGGGACAAGAAGTGGTCTCTTATGAAGGAAAGTTATTTTTATTGCTTTCAAAATATTTGAGAAAATTTAAGGAAACTCAGTGGACATATAAACTTCATATATATGAGTTTCAACAAATGGTCATATTCAAAATATTGGGCAAACCCCTTCAAAACCATTCATGCCTATTTCAAGCTATTGGAATATTTCTATAATTCCTGTAAAATTCTAGCATGTCACATATGATATATGTGATGATCTTACAAAGTTTCATCTCAATCCAAGTTGATTTGACTTCACTAATTATTCTAAAACCCTATCTGTCCAGATTCAAATTTGAGCAACTCCACATTGTCAAGTATCTCCAATTGTCCTCAAATTTGGTAGACATGTTCTGATACTCCATTAATACATCCACACCAAGTGGTGCATCAAGGAAAATAGAAGAACTTGTCACAAGCCCCTCAAAACCATCTTTGTTGATTTCTGACTTTGGGAAACTTTACATTATAAAGTTTCTCCAATTGACCCCAAACTTTTTGGGCATGCCTTAATGCCCAAATAATGCCCCCACACCAAATATTATATTTGTGGGAATTGATTTGAATAGTTTTGTAAGCAGAAAGCCATTTCTGCCCATTTCATGGGTTTTCCAAGTCTACATTGGAAACCTTGTCCACCAAATCCCAAATTTGGTGGACAACCTTATTTTCATCTATTATTTGATCCTGTTAAGTTTCATATCCATTGAAGTCCATCTGGTTGCCCAGACACTCATCAAACACCTTGTGTGCACTCATCTTAATGGCTACCTTGGCCCCTTCTACTTTAACCCTTGAGCTCAACTTTCTACCACAGCTTCATATAGTTACAATTTACATCTAGTAAAATTTCCATGGCCACTGGTCAATTATTGGAGAGAAGCTCCATGTAACTATTCCTCATTTTACCCTTGGAATCACCATTTTTACCCCTCTTGCCCCACTTTTGTTTAAGACAAAGCCCCAACCTCTTGCCAGAGGTTTTCTAGCATCCCAAAGCATTGTTTCAAGCCAAGAGATGGAATGCTCATGTGGAGAAAATGAGCAGCACATCCTCAAGTTGATTTGTGGCTGAAATGTAGCTTTGTATAGCAAGTACTAGCTACCCTTCTTTTCTTGAGTTGAAACTTTGCACACGTGTAGTCTTTCCATGCTAGATGCTCCATGACATGGTTTCACCCCAAGGTTCTCCCTATGGAAACCACCTTTGCCAACCCCAAGTTTCCTGCTGGGATATTAACCTCACTCAAAACATGTTCAAACCAGCCCCAGATGCAACCAAATTCCCGAGTCTTCTTCCTGCATGTGTGCCCTACGTGTTGGACATGTTTGACTGGTCTTAGCAGCCATGTGGACTCGAGTGGCCATGGTGACCACGCTAGCAGCTCAGGTCCCTCAATGGACGCGTGTCCCAGCACGCCAAGGCACTCCCCTTGACTAGTCCAAGCCAATCCGACGCCTAGAAGCGGCCAAGTATTCCCAGGCACCGAAGCTCCACAGAGCTCCCAAGCTCTCTCACCCTTCCCCCTCTCTTATCTCCTCTTCCCCGAGCTCTCTCGCTTCCACTCAGCTCCTCCTCCCTCCTGGAAATATCCTAAGCTCCCTCTCCTCCTCTCGCGCTCTCTCCCCTCCTCCCATGGCCGCGAGGCCAATGATTCGGCTTGCCCGAATTCGAGCTTTCCCGAGCTCCTCCTCTCCTTCTGGTTGGCGTGGGGCATCCCCCTCTTCCTCCTTCACGCCCAGTCGCCTCCGTTTTCCCTCTAGGGCACTAGGTGCATGGCGCCACGGCGGCAGACGGCCCTCCCTGTGGCCATTCCAGGCCGACGCCGCTACAGTCGTTCCCTACCGGTGCATAGGGCCTGGTCGGACGCGGCGCGGCCTCCCGAGCCACCCGGTGTGCCAGGCTTCGCCGGAGGTGGCTCGCGCCGCCGGGGACAGGTGCCGGCGCGACTGGTTCGCCTCCCCCTGGTCCTCCTCGGCCCGCGCGAGGTTGGGGATGAACCTAGAGGGTGGGCCCCGCCCATCAGCAGCAGCCAGGGTCGGGCCCAACCCCGTAAGAGGAGGCGCACCTCCATCTTGCCGCCTGCCTGCTTGAAAGGCACATTTCTGAAAGTGCGCCACCAGCGTCTCAGCGCCCGCGTAGTCGGGCCGGCCCAGTGGCTATTCTGCGCCCTGAGCGTCGTTCAAACCTTAAGCGATTCCATCTATTTTCTCTCTTTTCTTTTTCTGATAAGATTCATAAATCCTTAGTAAATTCATATTAACTCCAATTTGTTTGATTCAAAGTCCCGCAGGTTCCTAAAATTCAGGGCTATCCAAATATGTGCCTTGCACATTTTTCCAAGCAACGTTTCTGTTGCATAATTATTCAAATGTAGATTTTAATGCTCCAAACCCACCTTCCAAAATTCCTACGACATTCAAATCAACTCCAAAAGGAGTGATTCCAATTTCTAGAGACTTATTATTTCATGCCCCATTTTTTAAGCCTTGGTCAACATTTTTATCAGGCATTATTATGTTGCATTAAATAAATAGCTTCCTATTGCTATTTATCTAGTATTAGAAAATCCATAGAATATTCATTTCAACTCCAAATCGAGTGAAACAACTTCCTAATTATTCCTAAAATTATCCTTTATAAAATGAGTGCCTCCACTCATTTTTATCCTGATAGTTTATGTGAGCTTCATAAAGGATCCCCTATTCCTCCATTCGTCCATTCAAAATTCTCTGATGATCCAACCTCCTATTGCAAGCCTCAGGTATTTTTCTTATGACGAGAGAGGTCCAAGAAAAATATAACTTCCATTTTTATAACACTTTTATTTTTGTTTGTTGTGTGGCTTATTGTGTTTGTTTCTAATGATAGTTGACGGCGTAGACGGAATACTTGGAGTTGGATCGGAAGACCTCGAAGACCCCGAGAACTTATGAGAGCAAAGGCAAGCAGCCATTTCACCATGACTGAGCACATGTTATATTGCATGCTAGAGTAGCAAATATTTCCGTTGCATATGATCATAAGTACCGGTAAATCATTAAAGTGATGTTACCGATGGCTCCTCCGGAGCACATACATTGAGGTTGATCCTACCACCTATGAGGGTCATGCTAATATTATGTTACAAGTAAAGCTAGAATAGAAGTAACATGAGCATGTTGTTGGCATAAATCAAAGGTTTATGAAAACCCCGTCGGGTGCCACTAATGCCCGAGGGAGGTGATAAGTTAGGGGCCAGTTTTGGTGAACTCGTGCATTGGGTATTTGTGTGAGTATGGTTTCATAAATGGGATTAGATTTATGATGTGTCGACCGTCCCAACTTTACATGTACGACCACGTTACCCCTTTATGGGACGGGGCTATGTCGATTACTCTGGTCGGTGCTAGCAAACAGCCACATTACTAGTGGCGGGAGTGATGTGTGGTCACTCTCGTGATGGGGTCGTGCCA
The DNA here is from genome assembly GCF_904849725.1 of Hordeum vulgare subsp. vulgare. Classification (NCBI taxonomy): domain Eukaryota; kingdom Viridiplantae; phylum Streptophyta; class Magnoliopsida; order Poales; family Poaceae; genus Hordeum; species Hordeum vulgare. Next base: position 290,224,093 of record NC_058520.1, on the reverse strand, counting down.
GGCACACCGTTGGTCCCCACATGGTAGATATTGTCCAGAGTTGGTGCTCGTAAGATGTACAACATGTGGACTGGGTACCACTCGAGTGGACCTCTTTGTCTAGTATCGTCAGGGGAAAGGCATTGATCGGGTACTTACCTCGGGTATGTTATATATCGCGAGTCGTGGATGACACGGAAGTTTCCCAGATCTCGTGGGTCCAGCGTACTACCTCTGTAGAGTGTAAAACTATTTGAATAGTCGTGTCCGTGGTCAAGGACAGTTGGGTAATCCTGCTTAAACTACGTCCATTCGTTTCCGCATAAACCAAGAGTATGTGCGAGTATGGTGTTAACATGAAAGAGTTGATATGACCAAGTTTGGTGGCTTGGCATATAGGGTGAACCCGGAGTGTTCAGCCCTCGACAAATATATTGATATATGTAACCTGTTCTTCAAATCAACATTTAGCTTATGTTGCATACACATAACCACGTTTATTACAACAAGTTGTTGTCCACCAAAGATGCATATTATTGTTATCCTTCACTTGCATTATTTATATCATGGGCTGTTTGCGAGTACATTCAAAAGTACTCATTGGCTTGCCACTGCTTATATTATTGACCAGACATGGAAGGACTGGAGTTTGGAGATGAGTACTTCTTCAGAGACGCCCCTGCAAACTAGGACGCTTCCCAGTTAGAATGCTTGTTGGTGTATTCTGATGGCATGGGCACCCGCTTAGACCTAGGATTTCCGCTAATAGTTGTGTCCGTGTGATTTGGCCTTATAGGCCCTACCTTGTGAACTTGACCATTAGGTCACGTGAGGTAATAGTTCGGTATTTGGATGTAAGACTCTTAATATTTAGTATATGTGTGTTTGGTGAGCATTGATCTCTGGGATCACTGAGCATGTTCATTCGGCGATCTTGACTCATAAGTCGGGGTCCCCACAATTTGAAACTCGGAAATTCCGATTTGTGAAATCTTCTCAACAAAAGTTTATCATTGAATCTTGGTGGCACCGATAGGAAAGTTGGTGGTACGGAGGTGGTAGGGTTTGGCATAGGTTATGTCAAGTGTAAAATCGGTTGGGCCGATTGGAAATTGTTGGTGGCACCGATTTTGCTGGTTTGAGTTTGGAGAGAGATATTTTTTGGGTGAAAGAATGAGTATTTTTTGTGGATATCTCTAAGCACTTGAACAACCAATTCATCATAATACCTCGTCCCCTTTTAATAGTATTGGATTTCCTATGGACTCAAAGTGATTTCTCACAAAGTATAAAATGAAGAGTCTTCTTGCTTGAAGCTAGAGCCAATCCTATTCCTTTCCATCATCAAGGGGCATCTCCTCACAATCCTTTAGACAAAGCATCTTTGATCTTTTCTAAAATATACTTGGATAAACTCATTAGTCAAATGATGCATATGTATTGATTAATTACCAAAACCACCTTAGGGAGCAATTGTGCTTTCACCAACCATGGGATTTTTCTAGGCACGGACCAAACTGGCTCTACGTTTATGATGCGCACCACATCACACACATGTTCCCTCTCCACGAACCATGTCGGATTATGATGTATATCACACACGCTGTGCTTTATAGACCGCGTGCGCCGAAATGACCCACATAACTTATTTTCAACCTCATTTAATTGCTGCTATTTAAAATTGTACCAAATTTCACAAACCGTGTGGAGGGCAGTGGCGTGCAGAACATAATTTATCCCTAATTTAATCCCGACATTCAAAAATAATAGATTTTGAATTTGAAAGTACGCCATCACTTATTTCATATCGAACCATGTTTATTACAAATATAGGTTCAAGCATGAATGCATAATTCATATTGAACCATGTTGAAGCACCAACTAAAGAATGATAATCCACAGTTGGACTAAATACTATAAAGAGAGAGGCGAAATACATTTTCGTTGCTAGAGAAGGTGAAGCGGAATGCCCATATTGTGCCCTCCTCCATATGTAATGCACAAATGACTCTAGGACAACTCCTTGAGATGGATGCCCGCCCATCCTTCACTATCTTCATTAGGACTTCTCGATGCTCATTGTAGGCTCGATGAAAATACCTTAACCTTCATTGCATGTCGACCAATCATGTACTTTGCGAGGTAATCTTGAGTAAACTCCTTTGGGAACCACTTCAAAGGAAAAAGATACGGACATTGTTGTGTAACAAATCATTATGGGTAGTAAAAGGAGAAGGATTGAGAGTTCGTAGTTACCATCCTACAACTCATTGTTGTGTTGGATAGAGCATAAACAAATAATCCGATTGCCACCATTCGTATCTTTTTGATAATAATCCTTATTAGTTTACTCACTTGATGCTAGTTCATGAATATATCATTACCCCATACGCAAAAACGGTCAATGGGTGGATCTTTGCCAAGGACATATGTACCTACAAGCAAAAAGTCAACATTATAAGCTAAAAAGTGTCCAGGCCTGGATCTATATGCACTACATTATGGAACAACGGGGTAGTACCAGCCGAGGGATGAAACTAACCTCGGCAGAAAATGTTGGACACTCCCGTTGTTGTCTAACATAAGTAGTGGAAATCCATGATAAGTACAACAACCTTAATATCAAACAAATATAGCCAAGGTAAAAAATATCATCTCCAAATGATAAATCGGATATAAAATGGAAGGGAATGTTAACTACAACACGCTTAACAGCCACCAAATATACTAATTCAAACTGGTATTGTTGAAAATGAATAGAAAGTAGCTCATTCCGAAACATCACACAAGATAAATGTGTAAAACTGAAATAAACATCATCTGTAATATATGCTTGAAAACTAGACAATTTCTCACTTCAAATATAGCAGGAACCAAATATAGTCGTTTGACTAGTATTGATGAAATCAAACTGCACAATTCCGACTTGCACGTAACGAACATCACGGTGTGAATAACTGAAATAAACAAGCCATATAGGATTAGTATAACAACCAAATATAGCCATTGAAAACTGGACTGAGGCTCACTACAACCAACCTAACAAGCAAATGCGGATAAACTTGAAAAGTGGACAAATGCTCACTACAACCAGCCTAACAAGCAAATATAGATAAAAGAGGCATCTTCTTGAAAACTGGACAAATGCTGACTGCAACCAACCTAAGAACCAAATACACATAAACAAGGCATCAACTCACTACAAACAACCAAATATAGCCATTCGTGGCACTGAAGTGGACATTTCATAGTGAAACATCACATAGCCCTATTGAATAATATATTTTTGCATAACTGAAATAATTAAACACAACACGTTTAACACATCGCATGGTAAAATGTACTACAACAAAGGGTATGGTTTGTCTAATTAGAAAAAGTAAGATTTGCTGATAGGATGTTGCCTCACTTGTCATGGACATGATCCTTCCAGTTGGAAGAGAACAAACCCATGGTGCGCTCTCTAATATCGCAGATGCGCTATTTCACCTAGGAAGACCCTTTGTGGGTGCCCTCCCGTGGTCGTGGTCAATGAGATCTGACTTGGCAATTGAGGATCCAAAGCCGCCACCGCACAACATATTCTTTAGAAATGATAGAATGGGATCGATGGCGGGCAAGGATCACAAATCCTTGACTACGTGGCGAGGGAGATCAGCAGCACAGCCTTCAAAGAGATTGACGATGGTTGAACCAGAGGGGTTGGGGATGGACCACATAACCTGTGACATGGCCCGCTTGAAGCCATCACTGTCGACGAGCTTGATGTCATAGCAAGCTTTTCAGAGTGATAGTAATACGCTAGCCCGCGACGTGAAGCCTTCAACATGGCAATGTAGTCAACATCCTCGCCAGCTTCCGCGGTGAGGTGTTGCTTCAGGATCGACATGTCGGGATGAACGACAATCAACTTGCCATCATCCACCGGAGAGGCCATGATAAACCTCTTTTTGCCCGAAGCTCGTCGGGCTCCCCGAGATACACGGTCGGGCTTAGGCTGCGACTCTCTGGGGTAGGGGATGTCGATCTGGCAGGGAGGGACGCCGCAGGCCTCATATAAAAAATTAGGGGGCGACGATGTGGGAATTGCTAGGTAACCTGAACTTTATTATCTAAGCTTGGAGGCACTGGCAGATCGACAGCGGTTGGAGGCGCTCGCGGTGGCGGAGCCGGTGATGGTGACCTAGGGTTCGAGCATGAGGGGAGATTGTGGAGGGGGGCTGCGGAGGAGGGGGACACGGGGTGTTGTTTGAAGATAAACCGTGACTACTGAAAATTTTAGTAACAGTGGGTGGAGATGGTGGTGGACGAGGGAGGGCGACAGTTCAAATGCCTCAGCTACTAGAATTTTACTATATGTGCATTGACACTAGCAGCGGGAAACTGATGGGAGGAGTGGAGGGAAACGCTAGCATGTTTAGATATATAACACCAATGATATGGAAAACTTAGTAAATAAGGAAGCGCGAGCTAGCACGACGTGTGCACACAGTGCTTACCCACCGGTGCTAGACAGTTGAATAGTACCACTCTAAATATTCATGGTTCATTTGGCCTTTTTTGTACATTATAATTAAGTTTTCTAAGCAGTAATTTCATGTGCATAATTCAAATTTGAACTAAAAATACATGCTGCAGTGTAAAAAATGGCTACAAAATTAATACATGGGTCCTTCCACACTTGTTTAGGTCCCATGCAAACAATGGGAATGAAATACAACCGTCCCAGCGTCTCGCTCGGCCTCGAACATTGAGAATCTCTATTTTTAAATCCTCGTAAATCCAAAACTCATCCAAAAATCGTGAAACTTGGCATGGTGTCACGAAATGGCACATATTTGCCGTGCAAAAAATTGTCCATTTTAGGCAAGCTTTATTACAAGCCTCTTACAAACAGGGGCTTCTCTCTCAAGAACCCTCGTGGTTCTGATAGGGAAACATGTCCACCTTGTGGGAGAAACAATAATCGCTAACTCTCCTTGCCTTGTATTTTTATCTATAGGCATAATGGGACAACTCGAGAATCGTGCTGAAATTTCAAATTATTCAGGGTTCATTTGGCCTTTTTTATACAATAATTGAGTTCTCCAGGCATTTAATGTCCATAATTCAAATCTTAACTACACGTACATGCTATGGTTGTCACACCCCAATTTTTGGCTTTCCTGATTAAGTAACTTATTTCAAAATTTAGGACCAATTAAACTTTTTGTGAATGCTTGTGATGCTTGGAGTGACTATTGTTGCCTTGCTTGTTTGCATGATTGTGTTTGATACCTAATAGATCATGTCACTCTCCTAATCACCTCCTCATTCCACGATCTCCTCCCTATTGATCATACCATGTGTTTAGGACAAATATCTATTTTTACCAAATATTATTCTCACCAAAAAGCTTTTCTTTGAATTAAACTTTCAAACCCCTGAGATGAGGTTTGTACTACAAGTCCTCAGATTAGGGAATTTCTTTTGCACCAATACTTTTATTTAAAACCTATTATCAAAATGTATTCCAAAAATCATCATATTATTATTTTAAAAGTTATTTTATTATTTTATTTAAAAGCCTTTCTGTGAGGCCAGAAATGGTCTCCTAAGAAGGAAAGTTATTTTTATTGCTTTCAAAATATTTAAGAAAATTTAGGAAAACTCAGTGGATATATTTATTCCATATTTATGAGTTCCAACACATGGTCATGTTCAAAATATTGGGCAAACCCTCCAAAACCATTCCTGCCTATTTCAAGCTTTTGGAATATTTCTATAAGAAATATTCTCAATAAATTCCAGTAAAATTCTAGCATGTCATCTATGATATTATTGAGGATCTTGCCAAGTTTCATTGCAATCCAAGTTGATTTGGATCCCCTAATCACTCTAAAACCCAATCTGTCCAGAATCAAATTTGAGCAACTCTACATTGTGAAGTGTCTCCAATTGTGCTCAAATTTGGTGGACATGTTCTAGTACTCCAATGAGGCATCCACACCAAGTGGTACACCAAGGAGAATAGAGGAACTTGTCCTAAAACCCTCAAAACCCTCTCCGTTGATTTCTGACTTTGACAAACTTTACATTATAAAGTTTGTCCAATTGACCTCAAACTTTTTGTGCATGCTTTAATGCTCAAATAATGCCCCTACACCAAATATTGGATTTGTGGGAATTTATTTGAATAGGGTTCTAAGCAGAAACCCATTTCTGCCCCTTTCTAGGGTTTTTCAAGTCTACATTGGAAAACTTATCCAGCAAATCCCAAATTTGGTGTGCAAGCCTATTTTCATCTATTATTTGATCCTGTTAAGTTTCATAGCCATTGGAATCCATCTGATAGCCTAACCACAGATCAAACACCTTGTGTGCACTCACTAATTTGGCTTCAATTGCCCCTTCTACTTTTACCCTTGAGCTTAACATTCTACCACAGCCTCTCATAGTCATATTTTACCTCCAGTAACTTTCCCATGGCCACTGGTCAATTATTGGGGAAGGACCCTTTGTAACTCTCTCTCATTTTTACCCTTGGCAGCACTGTTTTACCCTTCTTCCCATTCTTCTGCTTAAGCTATCACCCCCAACTCTTTCCAGAGCACCTAATATATGCCAAGGCTTCATTTAGAACCAAGTTATGGCATGCTCATGTAGGAAAAATGAGCAGCACCTCTTCAAGTCCATTTTTGGCTGAAATGTGGCTTTGTACAACAAGTGCTAGCTACACTTCTTTTCTTGAGCTCAATTTTTGCAGACGTGTAGTCCTTCCATACCAGATGATCCAGGACATGGTTTCACCTCCCCTCTCTGCCTGTGAAAACCATTTGTAGCAGCCCCTAGTTTCCTGCTGAAATGTTCACAGCAGTCAAACTCCATTCAAACGTTCTACACTTGGCTCCAAACTTCACCAGTGCATTGTGGCAAGCATGCCTTGTACGGTTAACACCTTGGCCTGGCCAAGGGGTGCCCCAGGACACCAGGTGGGGTGGTGACCACCACTCTGGCTTGTAGTATGGGTGCTCTGCGCCATGTCCTCTTGCTGCAGCCTGTTTTCAACCGTTTCCTCGCGTCTCAGAGCACCGGGGTATCTCATTTGACCAGTCCAACGACTCCCCGACGCCAGCTTGCCTCCAAAACCCTTCTGGCTTGCTTTTCTACCCCGTGCTCTCAGAGTTCCAGAGAGCTCCTGAGCTCTCTCCTCTTCCCCCTCTCCATATGGCTCCCCCCGAGCGCCCAGAGCCTCAGATCCTCTCCCCCGAGTCCCTCCTTTCTCCTTCAACCTCCTGAGCACCTCCACTTCTCTCCGAAGCTCTCCTCCTCCTCCTACCTTGCCATGGCCGAAGCTCTCCCTCCAGGATCAGCTTCAACTCCGGGCTCGGCAGCCCCTCCTCTCCTCCTCCGGCTGTGCAGAGGAGCCCCGAATCCTGAAGCCTCTCCGCAGCTCCTGCCCCTCCCTCTTCTTCCCTCCAAGTGGCCGGGAGCACCACCTACACCACCATTGTCGCCGGATAACACCACGGCTGCATCTGCTCCACGGGTGCCCTCCGCAGGAATGGAGCCGCCACGGCGGTGTGGAGTGGCCCAGGGCCGACCAGTGGTCGGGCAGCCGCCGAGAGTGGCCGGATGCACCACGACTAGCGCTAGCTGCTCTGCTGCCTCGCCGCTGGCATGCCTGAGTCGGGAGGAAGGAGAAGCAGGGAGATATGAGAGAGAGCTGGCGGGACCCGCCGTCAGTGAGAGGAGCCACGGGCCCGCGCGGTTGAGTGGAGACGGGTTCCTCATTTGTTGCCTCCCCTTGGCGAAGGCGTACTTCCCGGATTACGCCTTCGGCGTGGCCTGTGCAACGCCAGCATGCATCTGGGCCGGCCCGAAGGCCTAGCTGACGCCAAGTGCGCAAGATAGCCTTCTCCCCCAGAAGATGAGCTCCTTTCCTTTTTATTTCCCTCCTTAACTTATAAATTCCACCATAAAATCATTCTGACTCCAAATTGCATGATTCAAATTTCTGCAGGTTCCTAAATTCAAGCTCTATCCACATATTTGATTTGCACATTTTTCCAAGAAGATTTTTTGTAATGTTATTACTCAAAACCCAAATCTGGATATTGTTAACCCCATCTTTCAAAAATCCCATAGGATTCATATCAACTCCGAATGGAGTGATTCAAACTTCTAGAGACTCCTAAAATCATTCTCCATTTTTAGAACCCTGGTTAACATTTTTGTGTGACTTATTTCTGTTGCAATAAATAAATAGCTCCTATTGCTATTTAATACTCATTGTTAAATCTCTAGTATATTCATTACAACTCCAAATCCAGTGAAACCACTTTCTAAATGTTTCTAAAATTGTTCTCTGTTAAATGGGTGCCTCCACTCATTTTTAACAGAAAGATTTCTGTTGGCTTATTCAATGGCCACCTATTGCTCCTTTAACCTATTCAAAAATCCTTGATGATTCAAATCTCCTGTCAGAAGCTTCAGGTATTTTTCTTATGACCAGAGAGGTCCAAGAAAAATATAACTTCTATTTATAGAACACTTTTATTCTGCTTGATGTGTGGCTTACTATGGTTGTTTCCGACGTTAGTTGACGGTACACGGAGTATTTGGGGACGGAGCGGAAGACCTCGAAGACCCTGAGGACTTACGTGAGCAAGGCAAGCAACCCTTTTGCCATGACTTAAGTATATAAAATGATGCATGCTAGTATAGCAAGTATTTTCCATTGCATGTGATCACGATGCATGTTCATCATTGACGTGATGGTACCGAAGGCTTCTTCGAAGCACTTGCATTGGTAGTAATGATATTCACATGGCTCCTCGGAGCACAAACATGATGAGCTGACCCTACCATCTATGAGGATCATGCTATTGTCATGTTGACTAGTAAAGTAGAATCACTGCATTGAGCTTGACCCTACCCCGCGAGGGTCATGTTATTACCATGTTAACAAGTAAAGTTAGAGCATATTATCATGAGCATGATGATGAGTTAAATAAAAGAGTTTATGAAAACCCCGTCGGGTGCCTCTAATGCCCGAGGGTGATGATGAGTTGGTGATCACTTTTGGTGAAGTGATGCACCGGTGATTTTGGTGTGAGTATGGTTTCGGAAATGGGATTAGATTTATGATGTGTCGACCATCCCAACCTCACCAGTACGACCACGATACCCCTTTATGGGATGGGGCTTTGTTGATTACTCTGGTCGGTACTAGCAAAGAGCCACATTACAAGTGGCGGGAGTGATCGGTGTCACTCTCGTGATGGGGTCATGCCAGGTAGGACGACTATGCCATTATTATGAGTTCCAGGCACACCGTTGGTCCGTGCATGGTTGATACGGTCCAGAGTTGGTGCTCATAAGACGTACAACATGTGGGCTGGGTACCAATCGAGTGGACCTCTTTGTCTAGTATCGTTATGGGAAAGATGATGATCGGGTACTTACCTCGGGTATATGTGATATACCGCGAGTCGTGGATGACACGGAAGTTTCCCGTTTCTCGTGGGTCCAACGTACTACCTCTGCAGAGTGTAAACTATTCGAATAGCCGTGTCCACGGTCAAGGACAGTTGGGTGGTGCTGCTTAAACTACGTCCAGTGTTTCCGCATAAACCAAAAGTGTGTGTGTGGTGTTAAAAAGGTGTTGTTATGATAATCACAATAACATGATCAAGTTCGGAGACTTGACATATAGGGTAAACCCGGATGGTTTAGCCCTCATTAATACATTGAGAATATGACAAGTCCGTTGACTTGGAATATAGGGTGAACCCGGTGTGTTCAACCCTTGTCAGATATGTTGATATCTGTAACACGTTCTTCAAAAGTAATTCTTTAACCTGATGCATATACATGATCATTCCCCCAGATGAGTTACACTAAAGAAGCATGATACTGTTATCCTTCACTTTCATTGTTCGTATCATGGGTTGTTTGCGAGTACATTCAAAGTACTCATTGGCTTGCCACTGGTTATTTCATTGACCAGGTGTGAAAGACAGGATATGGTGAAGATTAACTCGGTGACGTTCTTGCGAGCTAGGACGCTTCCCAGTGAGAATGCCTGTAGGTTAAGGCTGATGGCATGGGTTCACGTTTTCAACCAATAATTCCGCTATTGGTCTAGTTTGGTGCTTTGGCCTTTAAGGCCCTATGTATGTAAGACTCGACCGAAGTGGTCATTTATTGCATCAAACGGTATGTATGGATGTAAGACTCTATTATTCAGTATCTGTGTTCAGTGAGCATTTATCCTTGGGATCACTGGGCACGGCGATCTCGACTTACCAGTCGGGGTCCCCACAATGGTGCATTAAAATGTCTAGAAAATCATACATGTGCGTGGGTGCATGTTCAAGTCCATGCAAGGAATGGGAATGGATTACAACTATATCGGTGTCCTGGTTAGCCTCAAACACTGGGAATCTTAGTTTTTATGTCCTCGTAAATCCAAAACTGACCAGAAATTAATGAAACTTGGTATGGTGTCACAACATGGCACATATATGTCATGGTATAAGACTTGTCCAATTGGGGCCAATCTTTATTACAAACCTCTTACAATCCGGAGCTTATTGCAAGAACCCTCGTGATTCCAATAGGGAAACGTGACACTCTTGTGGGCTAAATGGTAATTGTTGCTTCTTCTTGCATTGTATTTTTTTATACATGCAACATGGGACAACATGTGATTCATGCTGAAATTTGAAATTGTTAAGGGTTGGTTTGGCATTTTTGTACATTAATTGATTTTTCGAGGCATTTAATGTCCATAATTCAAATATGAACTACAAATACATGATCGAGTGCATTAAAATTACTAAAGAAGTCATACATGTGTCCTTGGATGCATGTTTAGGTCCCATGCAAAGAATGGTAATGAAATAAAACCGTGTCGGCATCTCGCTCGTCATCGAACACTATGAATCTTGGTTTTTGAAATCCTCGTAAATCCAAAACTCATTAGATAATCATGAAACTTGGCAGGTGTCACGACATGGCACATACGTCCCGTGGAAAAAAAATCCATTTTGAGGCAAGATTTATTACAAACCTGTTACAAACTCGAGCTTCTTTCTCAAGAAGCCTCGTGGTTCCTATAGGGAAACGTATCCACCTTGTGGGCGAAACGATAATTGTTGACTCTTCTTGCCTTGTATTTTTATCTAGAGGCAACATGGGACAACACGAGATTTCTGCTGAAATTTGAAATTAGTCTGGGTTCGTTTGCCCTTTTTTATACATTGATTGAGATTTTTAGGCATTTAATGTACCTAATTCAAATCTAAACTACAGATATATGCTATAGTGCATTAAAATGTCTAGAAAAATCGTACATGTGTCCTTCGGTGCATGTTTAAGTCCCATGCAAGGAATGGGAATGGATTACAATCTTACCGGTGTCTGGCTCGACCTCAAACATTGAGAATCTTGATTTTTAAATCCGTGTAAATCCAAAAATCATCCAAAAATCATGAAACTTGGCATGGTGTCATGACATGGCACATATCTGACATGGAAAAAATTGTCCATTTTGGGGCAAGCTTTGTTGCAACCCTCTTACAAACTCGAGCTTCCCTCTCAAGAAGCCTCGTTGTTTTGATAGGTAAACATGTCCACCTTGTGGGTGAAACAATAATGACTACTTCTTCTCGCATTGTATTTTTTTCTACATGCAACATGGGACAGCATGAGATTCGTGCTGAAATTTGAAATTGTTCAATGTTCGTTTGATCTTTTTATAGACTAATTGAGTTTTTTAGGCATTTAATGTCCATAATTAAAATGTGAACTAAAAATACATGCTCCAGTGCATTAAAATGTCTAGAAATGTTGTACATGTGTCCTTGGGTGCATGTTGAAGTCCTATGCAAGGAATGGGAACGGATTACAACCGTATCGATGTCCTCGCTCGGCCTCAAACACTCGGAATCTCGGTTAGTATGTCCCGTAAATCTAAAGCTAACCAAAAAATCATGAAACTTGGTATGGTGTCACAACATGGCACATATATGTCGTGGTAAATGAATTGTGCAATTGGGGCCACTCTTTATAACAAACCTCTTACAAAACAGAGCTAATCGCGAGACCCTCGTGGTTCCGATAGGGAAACGTGCCCCCCTTGTAGGCGAAACAATAATTAATTGCTGCCACCTCTTGCCTTGTATTTCTTTCTAATTCAAATCTGAACTACAAATGGATGCCCCGGTCTACCAAACTGGCTAGAAAAATAGTACATATGTCCTTGGGTGCATGTTTAGGTCGCATTGAAGGAATGTCAATGAATTACATAGGTCTCGTCATCCTGAAACATTGAGAATATTGGTTTATAAATCCTAGTTAATCGAAAACTCACCTAAAAGTCATGAAACTTGGCATAGTTTCATGACATGTGACATATATGCCGTGGTAAGAAAATCGTCCAATTTGAGACAAGGCGCACACATTAATATCCAACACAATCCTTTGGAACAAATAACTGACCCCATTACTATCACAAACAGTTGTATATTGTGAACCATGTGTGTTCCTGTACCGATTTAAGTGCGTCCGGGCATCCATCTTTTTATTGGAGAGTACTACCTCGGTCCTGGTTCATTGGTCCTCTTTGTATTTTATGCAAAAAATTAACCATAGTGGATGGCATGCGTGCAGCTATTTGTTTTGACGGGACGAGCACGAGTACTCCGTCGCACAGGCTTGACGGGACGCGTACGAGCAGCCCAAGATGTTGTTTAAGATGCGGTTAATTAAAGCACCTGGATGGAGGGTGTTTGCTTTTTATCCCTTGGCCCAGCTCAACATTAAGTAGTTGCTTTGTTCGTGCAGCCAATAATATGATGACAAAATAAAATGGCAACAGATAATACAAGGACAAATTTACCATGGTGCGGATAATAATGGTCTTATTAAAGTACAATTACTCCCTAAGGTGGGTTTGGTAATTAATCACAATATATGCATCATTGGACTAATGACTTTTCCAAGTATATTTCAGAAAAGTTCAAAAGATGCTTTGGCTATAGAATTGAGTGGAGATGCCCCGTGATGATGGAAGGAATAAAATTGTATTAAGCTTCAAGCAAGAAGACTCTTCATTTTACACTTTGTGAGAAATCACATTTGAGTCCATAGGAAAGCCAATAACATTAAAAGGGGATGAGGAGCTATGATGGATTGGTTGCTCAAGTGCTTAGAGTTAGCCACCTAAAATACTCAGCCACTCTTCCACAAAATATATATGTCCCAACAAAAATATCCAAAATCGGTGCCACCAACAATTTCTACTCGGCCCTACTGATTTCAGACTTACACACATCCTAGCCAAACCCTACCACTTCGGTGCGACACAAACTGCATCGGTGCTATGGAGTTCATCTGAACAACTTTCTGTTGCCTCGGTACACAAATTGGAATTTCCGAGTTTGAGTATCGGTGTCACCGAGTTGTGTCATCTAACTGTTAGTCACCTTTTCGGGGCAACAGAGTTGTGTATATCGGTTCCACCGAGATTCAAAGTTACTCCCTTTTGAGCAAGTCGGTACCACCGAGTTTGTAACTTTGGTGTTACCGAGTTGGTCAATCATCGTGTAATGGTTGGTTTTTGTGTGCTGCCTATATATCCCCCTCCACCTACCTCTCATTTGGAGAGGAAGCACTCGGAACACACACTTCATTGCCAGATTCATTTTTCTGAGATAGAGCCACCTACTCATGAGTTGAGATCAAGATATTCCATTCCAACTATTTTGAACCTTGATTTCTAGCCTCCCCAAGTTGCTTTCCACCAGATCAATCTCTCCTACTCATGCCAAATCTGAGAGAGAGTGATTGAGTGTTGAGGAGACTATCTTTAGAAGCACTACAGCAAGGAGTTCATTGTTCTACCACATATATTACCTTTTGGAGGATGGTGCCTCCTAGATTGTTTAGGTGTCGCTTGGGAGCCTCCTACTTCGTGTTGTGGAGTTTAACCAAGATGTTTGTTAGGGAAAGGAGATCGCCTACTTCATGAAGATCTACCTGAGTGAGGCTAGTCATGTGTGGACGGAAGCCATAGTGGAATAGACAAGGCCGCTTCTTCGTGGACCCCTTGTGGGTGGAGCCCTCCGTATACTCTTGCAGTCGTTACCCTTCGTGGGTTGAAGTCTCAACTAACATGGACGCATGATAGTGCCAACCTCATGCGTTTGATCTCCCTACCCTTCCTTTACGCTTGCATGTTTTACTTTCCGCTGCTATATACTCTTAGATGTGCATGTGTAGGGTGTACTTGACTAGTCATAATTCCTAAAGCTGACCCACACTAAACATTGGGAAAAGGCTATGTTTTTATCTTATCAAGTAGTCTAATCACCCCCCTCTAGATATACTTTCGATCCAACAAGTGGTATCAGGGTTGTAATCTCCATTGCATGGTTTCACAACCTAGGAGAGTATGGATTCTAGTGAGGGAAGGTATCTCCATAGAGGTACATTCTTCGATGACACTAATTTTGCTAGTTGGAAGTATAAGATGAAAATGCATCTTCTTGGTTATAATCATGTCGTAAGGGGCATTGTTCGTGTTGGTGTGCAAGGTGATTTCTTCAGAGAAGGGTGAGAACCGGATCATGATGTGACAGCGGAATAATTGAAGATGTTGCAATTTGATGCACAAGCCTACGACATCATATTAAACTTCCTATGCCCCGAAGAATTCAACCAATTCAGACGACTTGAGAAAGCAAAGGAAATTTGGGATACTTTGATTTATATGCACGAAGGTACCGATTCTGTTAGAGAATCTAAGTTGGGTGTGCTTAAAAGTTAGCTTTAAAAGTTCAACATGAAGGATGGTGAAGGAGTCGCTGAAACGAAGCGATGACCGACAAATTGATCATCAAGAAGATACTTAGAGCTTTGGATGGAAGATATGACACCGTGTGCACATTTATCCAAATGATTCCCAGCTACAAAGACCTCAAGCCTACTGAAGTCATTGGAAGGATTGTTGCTCATGAAATGTCTCTGAAAGACAACGATGAGTTGCACAACAAGTTAAGCAGTACTTACAAAGCTTCAGTCAATGCTCCCAGTACTTCAAGTGACAAACTTTTTACCAATGAAGAGATAAGCCTCGTGGTTAGAAAAATCAACAAGTTCGACAATAGTAGAAGCAAAGAAGAGGCTCAATCTCAAGACTTGATGAGAAGCGTTCGTCCAGTTGTGATCGAAACTGCTAAAACTATGGGAAGCCGAGACACTACTTTAGTGAGTGCTTAGCTCCCTACCAAAAAAAGGAAGAGTCACCTCGTAGACGAATCTCTAGAGATGAGTCAGCTCGCAGAGAGATGAGTAGAGAAGATCATTATGAATAAACACACTCCTGGAGAGGGAAGGAATCTGAGAAGAAGGACAAATACACCAAGAGCAGCTCTAGAAAAAGACATCAAGATCATGTTGGTGAATGGGTTTCTAGATCCGAGTCTGACAACCAATCCTAGAGAAGCTACCACCATAACTCTGACTATTGTCAAGATTAAGGTGTTCCCGACATTGTACTTGTTTCCTCTAACTCCTATGACATATTTGATTCACCAAATGAAGGGATTGGAAACTGCTTCATGGCAAAAGGCCCAAGGTATCACACACCGAGTATTTTAACTTTGACAGTGATGAGGATGATTGTTAGGAGAAGATGACTTGCTTCTTGATAAGACTAATGATAATGCTGAAAATGAACTTGCTAATTGTCATGCTAGTCAAGAAAAATCGAATGATGATGATTAGAGAGAAATTGAGCGATTAATGAAAGAATTAGACACGCTTAAGTTAGCTCATGAAACTACTCTAGAAGATCATCGAGAGCTTGCAAGAACTCGTGAGAAGCTACGCTTCGAGAAGCTAAATTTAGAGCAAGAGCATGAGCTCCTAAAAGCAATCAATGATGATCTTTGAAAGAAGAGTTCCTCTTATCTAGCCAAATGATTACTCTTGTCTACTTTTGTATGACACGTAAAACCTAAGAACACTAGTAACAAAGGCAAGAAAGTTTCTTCTTCTAGTAACAACAACGATAAAGCTAAATCAAATGATGTTGTTGCCATTAGATCTCTTGATTCCACTAATGGTTCTCTTAGCGAAGTTACGCTTGAGCAAGAAAATGATTTACTGAAAGGGACTATAGGGAGTGGTGTCGAAAGTAAGCAATTTGAGGAAATTGTGCGCAAGCAAGGAGGACTTCGGAAGTAACAAGGTGATGGCGACTTCAACATCAACTAAGATGTTTGGGAAGAAGGTCCATATGCCATTCCCAAGTTTGTTCCTCAAGAGGAGAAGTATGGTCCTACTGCTCCCGGGAACAAGCTCACAAGATGGCCTTCTAACACAAGACAACAAGGGCAAGGGAAAGCTTCAAGAGGACATTGACTCATTTAAAGAATAGCCCCAAGCCAAGGTTGAGTGGGTTCCCAAGGACACTTCTAGTACTAACTCATCTAGTGCCACCACAAATCTAAGGATTCCCATCAAAGTGATGTGGGTCCCCAATAGGAAGAACTAGGAAGTTCTTGAGGGGTGACTCCGCCAATGAAATTCACTCCCATTCATTTTGGCAAGAACTATATGCAATCAACCTCAACCATATGCATTGGTTCAAGGAGTCACACATTCCCTCGAAGGTGAGCAAGGGACAAGGTAACTAAAGCATCTTTGGATATCAACTCCCATGTATTTGACTCCATGTCCATAGATATCTTTGTGTTTGTTCCTTTTGCTTTGGGACTAACCCATGTAGGTGAGAACAGTAAGAAACAACAAGGATTGCTCCCAACTCAAGATGATGTTCATCAACATTGATCATCGTCCACTACTTCACCTATTTGAAGTGTTCTACAAAAAACCCAAGGTTAGTTTGTCCCTCTGAGGGGATGTCATATCAAGGGGGAGCTTCACTCTAAATCTTGAGTATAAGCATATCCTAAAGATATGAATACATTAATGCTTTATGGTAAAGTGGTAACCCAAGTTGTGCTTGAACGATGAGTATGACCTATGATCAAGTATTCTTACTTGACTCCTAAGTCAATATACTCGTATATAGATGACTTCGTCATCACCCAAGTGATTGATAGATGCTAGGATGTTTGTGCATGTTCATCATGATTATATTTGACATCTTATTGTGTGAGCATGTTGGTCTTCATATCTTTTCTCATTTGAGGATATCCAATTGTTGCTATTTGGCTTTCAATTTATATTTTCTCAATTGGATAGACAAGAATGCCTAGGACCCTTCTCTAGCTATCTATGATTTCTCATCTCAAGTTCTATCCATGCGTCATCACAAAACTTGAACAAGCACTTCATGATCCCACTGTGGGAAGGAGCACTCGGAGTTCCATACCGACAAAGGTTGCACTTGAAAACCTCTTTGAGAATCTCAGTATAACCAATCCCACAATCTCGATTCCACCGAATTCCAAAGTTGATCAGGGTATTCAATCTCAGTACCACCAAAACCACTATCTCGGTTTCACCGAGTTTCCATGTCAACTCACAATAGCGAAACTCGGTGGCACCGAAATATTTCTCTTGGTGACACCGATAGTGACGGGTAATATCCTAGCGGATCTGATGTTTTGAAATCACTCAAACATTTTCGCCCCAACCATAAGCTACCATCACAAGGACCCATGGTCATCGCATTTGCATCCCCGAGCGCCTCTGCCACTCAAATTCGCCTCCGCCAACGAAATTCTCCCTATGGTTGTCGTCTAGTGGGTTCATCAACGAATTAGGGTACGAATTCGAACCCTCTTGTGCTCCTTAATCTAAATCTTGCGCATAGTTCTTTCCCATCCACAATACATAATTTGAAACCTTCCTATTCCACAAGAAAACTCCATAGATTAGAGAAGGAAGGAATCTTGGATCTGATTTCCCGCAACATGCATATCGGTGATAACGAGTTGGAAAAATCGGTTCCACCAATTTATGTTTTAGGGTTTCTGAGAACCGCTTCAGTGAGACTGAGTCGCTCTTTTCAGTTACACTGAAAAGACTGCCCAAGTTTTTCATTAGCAAGTGGTCAGTCTCAGTGACTCCGAAAACTCAAACCGGTGCTACCGACATTCGTCATGCAGCAGATCACACCCAAAGTTTCTGAATTCAAATTTTGAAAAATTCTGTGTTTTGTGATGCTCAACCCTTCTTCTCCTCTATATCTATTTCATAGGGTTGCTTGTCTGCTGATTTCCTGGTCTGCCTGTGTGCTTGGACTACAAGATGTGAGTATCTGATGATAGCCAACACAACTTCACTGAGGATAGTGTTGAGATGGACTCAGGCACAAGTACTGAGAGGTCCCCTTCTAATCCACGCACCCCCAGTTCCCATGGATTGCCCAAGGCTTCTATAAGGACAAGAAGGAAACTAAATTCTGATGAAGAAGACTGAGACTTTGTTCCTGTTGAGTCTGCTCTCCAAAAGCAGAAAGAAAAGCTTGCTGTCAAGAAAATTGTTAGGAAGGAGTACTCAAAACCTTCTCACATGAGAGTTCTAGAGTTTACAAGGCAAGGGACACTTACCCTTGAGAATCCTCCTAAGAAGGCTGGTATGAAGAGAGTCAAGAAAAGGACTATTCATGTCATTGGTAAACAATCTTCCATGTATGAAGACCTAGCTGAAACTGTTGGTGCCGAGGAATAGGAAGTACTAGCTAAGGCCCCTCCTGCATAGAAGAAAAATAAGCCTATGGAAGATGTTATGAAGCCTTCTGCTCCAAAGCCTTCAGCACCAAAGAAGCATGTAGCTCCCAAGAGGACTACAAAGGACATACATGCAATTCCTAAATAGAAAGGCACTGGTTCCAGAGCCTTTGATGCATGGGCCGATGTTGAGAATGAAACAATTCTCATGAGGTTAAGGCGTCATTTCCCACTTCACAATGAGGTTCATCCAATAGCTGAAGATGTGAAAAATAGAAGAGATGCCGGGCTGAGATAGGGGAGAGCCATTGATCCATATGCTGCAAGGAGAAGAACTAAAGTTGATCCCAGATTTCATACAAAAGAATAACAAGACCTTTATGTGATAGCTTTGTATGACAAATGTCCAGCAGTTAGTGACATGATATATCTTGACTGGAATTATATCAAAGCCGATGAAGATTTGTTTCCTCATGTGAGAGAGAAATTCAATCTTGTTGACATTGAAGAGTTTGTTGGGAGAGAGATGACTGCATGGAATGACAAAAACATTATGCCATTCCATTCAATAGTTCATTTCTATTCTGATGGCACAATTGTCGGGATGACTAATGTCCATAGATATGAAGCCACGATTTAAGAATGGGCTAATATCATTAGTGCTCCAAAGACACGAGCACAGGACTTGGATGTGTATTCAGAATCAAAGAAGAATCACAACTCCATGGCCAATATGTACAAAACAATGCCAAATGACATCCTGCCATCCGTAGTTGGAAATATGCCCTAGAGGCAATAATAAATTGGTTATTATTATATTCCCTCGTTCAATATAATTGTTTATTATCCATGCTAGAATTGTATTGATGGAAACTCAAATACATGTGTGGATACATAGACAACACACTATCCCTAGTGAGCCTCTAGTTGACTAGCTTGTTGATCAAGGATGGTCAAGGTTTCCTGGCCATAGACAAGTGTTGTCACTTCATAACCTGATCACATCAATAGGATAATGATGTGATGGACAAGACCCAAACTATAAACATAGCATATGTTCGTGTCAGTTTATTGCTACTGTTTTTTGCATGTTAATGTATCTGTTCCTATGACCATGAGATCATGCAACTCCCGGACACCAGAGGAATACCTTGTGTGTATTAAACGTCACAATGTTACTGGGTGACTATAAATGTTCTCTACAGGTATCTCCGAAGGTGTCTGTTGTGTTGGCATGGATCAAGACTAGAATTTGTCACTCCGTGTGACGGAGAGGTATCTTGGGGCCCACTCGGTAATACAACATCACAACAAGCCTTGCAAGTAATGTGAATAAGGAGTTGGTCATGGGATCTTGTATTACGGAATGATTAAAGAGACTTGCCGGTAACGAGATTGAACTAGGTATGGAAATACTGACGATCGAATCTCGAGCAAGTAACATACCGAAGGATAAAGGGAAAAGTATACGGGATTAATTGAATCCTTGACATAGAGGTTCAAACGATAGAGATCTTCGTAGAATATGTAGGAGTTAATATGGACATCTAGGTCCCGCTATTGGCTATTGAGCGGGGTGTGTCTCAGGTCATCTCTGCATAGTTCTCGAACCTGCACGGTCTGCACACTTAAGGTTCGGTGACGTTTCGGTATAGTTGAGTTATAGGTGTTGGTGACCGAATGTTGTTCGGAGTCCCGGATGAGATCATGGACGTCACAAGGATCTCTGGAATGGTCCGAAGGTAAAGATTGATATATAGGAAGTCATGTTTTGGTCACCGGAAAGGTTTCGGGCTCATCGGTAGTGTACCGTGAGTGCTGGGAGGGTACCGGGGGGCATCGGGAGGGGTGTCTCGACCCAAAAGCCCTCATGGTCCGTGGGAGGAGTCAAACCAGCCCCTAGTGGGATGGCCAAACCAAACAGTAAGGCCCATGCGGCTAGGGGTGGGAAAAAACCAAAGGAACGGAAGGATTCCAAGTAGGAAAGGAATCCTACTTGGAGTAGGATTGGAGGTGGACTCTTCCACCTCCTTCTAGTTCGGCCGAACCCCTAGAGGTTTTTTTTGGCTACCTCCTCCCCTCCATCCCTCCTATATATACTAGAGGATTTATAGGGGAGAGATAACCCTAATTTCCACGTGCTCCCTCTACTTCATCTAGATCGGATTCCAGTTCAACACCACCACCACGCCGCCGTGCTGGAGAACTCATCTACCTCTCCACCCCTCTTTCTAGACCAAGAAGGCGGGGATCATCATCGAGTTGTATGTGTGCTGAACGCGGAGGTGCCATCCGTTTGGCACTAGATCGGGATGGATGATGATGGAATCGCGGGACGGATCGTGATGAGATCGCGGGACGGGCTACGATTGGGTCGCGAAGATGTTCCACTACATCAACCACGTTATATACGCTTCCGCTTAGAGATCTACAATGGTATGTAGATTCACTCTCCCTCTCGTAGATGATCATCACCATGGATTGGTATTGCGTGTGCGTAGGAATTTTTTTGTTTCCCATGCAACGTTCCCCAACACCCACAAGCTTGTGTTTGTCTATATCTTGCAAGCTGGAATAACCACTACCAACACAATTTTGAGGCATACATTGATGCCCAAATCAGGTGATGACAAAATGATTAGAGGCTATTCCTTTAATATGCTGATTCATTTAGACACCCGCACTCGCTTCAAAGTCATCGATTTGATTGCTGAGACTATCAGGAGAACTTCTGCATATCAGAAGAGATCTTGCGGATATGCACCATACATTCAGATGCTCGTCAATGCCAAGACTGGCAAGCATGCATATCAGCTTGATCATCCTCATTTGCCACTACAGATAGAGTTCGAGGATAATGAAGTTGTGATGGATGACACTCATCCAGATGCAGCTAGAGCTAGAGAGGTTGTAGATGTAGCTGCTTCAGAGATCGCTAAGAATGCTCCAACTCCACTACCACAGCTCAAAATCAGAGAGGAACATATGTTGTTCTTGGACAACACCATCCAAGGGATGGAGAAGAATATTTCAGAGATCATGCCAAACCAGAAGAGCCTAGAGAGGATCGTGGAAACAAAGTTCCATGACCTGGATGTGAAGGTTACAGAGTTGACCACTACAGTCAAACAACTTCAACATGAAGTTGATTCAGTGCAGATCCCACACTCAGATGATGAAGATGATGATGATGATGATGACGATGACGATGACGATTCACCTCTTCATAATACCACATGTTTCTCGACCCAAACCAGGTCAAAGGCCGTGCGAGTACCACAAGATAGACCGTCTTCATCATCTCGAGCTTCAGCTCCTGCTCCACCACCTCCAATGTCTACACCTCCAGCTCCTACTCTAGTGACATCAATCAAAGCCTTCGTTGATGATCTCTTGTCTACTCCAACATATTCTACCGGAGGAGATCATGCCCAGAGAGACGCTTAGGTTAGACCATTGAACTTTTTGGTACTTGTTGCCAAAGGGGGGAAGTGCATAGATCATAGGGCTTCGATAGAGGGAGAGCTTTTGACTTTATTTGCTCTTGTTTGGTTTCCAAAACTTTATTTGATCTTTTGGATGACATTATCTCCTTAGGTGTGTGTTTGATCATACGCTCTGATTGTTTGATGCTACCATGTTATTATCTTTGAGCTATCTACATCATCATCATTCACTTGTTTTTGGTGCTATGTGCATTGCTATTTATTCTTATCTTTAATGCACACCACCAAGTTTTATGTGACATCAAAGAGTAACCCATATTCCTAATCGATTGTGCATTTGCATTCAAACGCAAATAATAAATAATGCACAAATTTAGGGGGGGGGCTCTTGCTTTTCACATACCTCTCAAAGCGTCAATGTTAATAATTTATTATATCTTTTTGTCGAAGCTTTGATCTATACTTTATCATCATTTCCAAAGAGGGGGAGATTGACAACACAATTGCACCCTAAGGTGGTTTTGGTAATTAATCACAACATATGCATCATTGGACTAATGATTTTTTCCAAGTATATTTTAGAAAAGTTCAAAAGATGCTTTGGCTATATTATTGAGTGGAGATTCCCCTTTATGAAGCAAGGAACTCAATTGTCTTTAGCTTCAAGTAACAAGACTCTTCATTTTACACTTCGTGAGAAATCACATTTGAGTTCATAGAAAAGCCAATAATATTAAAAGGGGATGAGGTGTTATGATGTATTGGTTGCTCAAGTGCTTAGAGTTATCCACCAAAATAACTCAGCCACTCTTCCAAAAAATATATTTATCCCAAGCCAAATATCTAAAATTGGTGCCACCAAAAATTTCTACTCGGCCCTACTGATTTCAGACTTACACACATCCTAGCCAAATTCTACCACTTCGGTGCAACCGAAACTACATCGGTGCTACCGAGTTCATGTGACCAACTTTCTGTTGCCTCGGTACACAAAATCAGAATTTCCGAGTTTGAGTATCAGTGTCACCGAGTTATGTCATCTAACTGTTAGCCAACTTTTCGTTGCCACCGTGTTGTGTATATCTGTTCCATCGAGATTCAGTGTTAGTGCCTTTGAGCAAGTCAGTACCACCGAGTTGGTAACTTCGGTGTCACCGAGTTGGTTAATCATAGTGTAACGGTTGGCTTTTGTGTGCTGCCTACCTATACCCCTCCACCTACCTCTCATTCGGAGAGGAAGCACTAAGAAGACATACTTCATTATGTGATTCAGTTTTCTAAGAGAGAGCCACCTACTCATGTGTTGAGATCAAGAGATTCCATTCCAACCATTTGAACCTTGATTTCTAGCCTCCCCAAGTTCTTTTCCACAAGATCAATCTCTCCTACCCATGCCAAATTTGAGAGAGAGTGATTGTTTGTGTAGGAGACTATCTTTAGAAGAACAAGAGCAAGGAGTTCATCGTTCTACCACATCTTTTTTTCTTTTGGAGGGTGGTGCCTCATAGATTGGTTAGGTGTCGCTTGGGAGACTCCTACTTCATATTTTGGAGTTCAACCAAGATGTTTGTAAGGGCAAGGAGATTGCCTACTTCGTGAAGATTGTCTACTTTGTGAAGATCTACCGTGGACGGAAGCCGTGGTGGAATAGACAAGGCCGCTTCTTTGTGGACTCTCACATCCGTTACCCTCCGTGGGTTGAAGTCTCCACTAACATGGACGTACGATAGCACCACGTATCGGAACCATGCGAAAAATCGCCCTGTCAACCTCATGCATTTGATCTCCCTACCATTTCTTATTTTACACTAGCATGTTTTACTTTCCGCTGCTATATACTCTTAGATGTGCATGTGTAGGATGTACTTGACTAGTCGTAATTTCAAAAACTAGCCCACACTAAAAATAGGGAAAAGGCTAAGTTTTTATCTTGTCAAGTAGTCCAATCACCCCCCTCTAGACATACTTTCGATCCTACACTTACATATTCCCCATAATTTTAAATGCCACGCGCGACAAGATACAAAAGACATGGGGGAAAGAGAAGAAGGAAATCGCAGACAATGATTTGGGTCGCGACTGTATCTACTCCCCGATGGATCCGTGGGCGATGAGTACCTCCACCTCCTTCTCGCGCTCTATGCGGAGCTTCCTCTAGTCATCCATAAGTTCCTCGATGACCGCTTTCAGCGTCATCCCTGAGGCACTACTCTACTGATGCAGCTTCTTCCAGCCGAATGCCTCCTCCTCCTTCTTGGCGAGCTCCTTGAGGATCTTGGCATTGTCACCCATGAGTCACACGACGAGGCCGGTCACCTTCACAGTTGAGGCATCGCTAATCTTGAGCAGCTTCACCAATTTGTCGACCAGCTCCTCATGCCTAATTAGGTGTGCAGGACTAGCATCATCCATGGCCGAGGACTTCAGCCTGCCGATGAGAGCTCGTTCAAGGGCTCTGCGATGCACGAGGACATTTTTGTTGTATCTTCCGCGTAATAGCAAGACCTCTCTATTGAATCCCCGGTTTCGGTCTTTGCTCCCGGATTATTTATCGACCCGAAACTCCTCGTACCGGTCATGGCAGAATGACTTGGAAGGAAAGGCCTATTTAGTGGGTGACGAGGAGAGGAAATTGGAAGTAATTTTCGAGTGGGTAGTTTTATAGCCTGGTGCTAAGTGTGAACACGTTTAGGTTTCATCTGCGTGAACATATTTTCAATTAATTATTGCGTGCTAATATGGAATGTGACGAGAAACAAGCTCAAAATTTATTGATGATTCTAGGATCGAGGCCCGATACACACCTTCATATGGCTATGTTCAACTGCTTGCTCTCCGTTTAGACGGCCGCAACGCACTCTGCTCGCATCCCTCCATGCGCTCTGCTTGCCGTTTAGGCGCCAAGTCACTCTCGGGTCGCGTCCCTCCGCGCGCGCTCTGTTAGCGTTTAGGGTCGGCGCACAACCCATCTTGTTAAGTTGAACCGTTAATTACTATTTTGTTCCCTAATAAAAAACAGTCTGTTTGAGTGAACCATATGATGTTCTACCAATGGTTGGGGCCTCCCCATGATCATGTTCGGGGCTCCATATGCATGCAGTTGCGCCACGAGCATTGCCCCGTGCCAGATTTCCAGGACGTCCAGCCCCCATTTATACCCACGACCATTAACCATAATCTCTTCATGGTTTCGACCGGGCCCCACAACAAAATAAGCACACCCTCGATGACGCATATAGAGATAATATCCAGCAGCACTGCAATAGATTTCGACATGCATCTTGTGGAGACCCACATGAGGAAGATGGACCTCACGATGGTGTACATCAAATACCCAGTCATGGTGTCGGATTGCATCAACACTATGGAGCGGTTTATAGTTGAGGATGACAAGTACAAAGTGGTTAGCTTCGACCTCGCTTACACCGGCGGTCGTGCCGGGCATGATCATAAGGTTGTCGTTGCCCAGTTGTGTGTGCACCATCATGTTCTCTTGTACCACTACCGCCTCGCCACAGTGCCTTGCGAGCATTTCACTAGGTTAGACAACAGCCCCAACTATAGGTTCGCTATAGTGGACACCACGAACGATCAAAAGGTGATCAAGACTTCGGGATTGGAAAATCAGAAGCTTGTCAACATCCTTGGCCACTATAAGATCTGGGGAAACAAGAAAGACATGTCCTCCCATGTTGATCTGGCCGAGGCCATCATCGACCTATACTACGGAGGCATGAAGGCTGAGTCAGAGAAGAACAAGCCTGTCTGCCACATGGCCTGGGTGAAGAGACTAGATGAACATCACCCGCAGACCGCAGCCAAGGAAGCGTACACACGCTACAAGATGTTCACACGGATCATTGACATGAGGAACTACCTCCTACCTGAATACGTCGAGGGATCGAGCGACAAGCAGAGTGGTGGCGGAAAGCTTCATAGGAAGTAATTCAGGAGTTGATCGTTTCCCATATCCACTCTGTGGCAAAATATTTATACTTTTAGTAGGCTAGGTTTATTATGCATGTAATAGTGTATTGAGGTGTGCTCCAATGTTATGTGTGTAGTCACATATGTATTTGGATGCTTAATTAGGTTATGCAATCATGTTGTTATTTGGATGTTTAACTTGTTGCCCGTTTCTGTTGTTGGTCCCATATAAATATTTTGTCCGCTTGGTTAAACTATTTTTCTGGGTGAAGTATTTTTTCTTATCCTTTGTTCTGGGTGAACTATTTTTTCTTATCCTTTGGTTCTTGGTCCCATATACGATTATGCCCCGATCCTAGACGACTTTTTCCTCCCTTCGGACAACATGATGGCCATGGTGGAATATGATGCACCCCTACATGGTGCCATCATTATGAATATGACCATGATTTGGTTTTGCCACCTTACCTACACCACATAAGAGGAATGACAAAGGTAACATAGGTAAAGTAATGCTCTTGTGCCACTAGTGGACAATGATTGCTTGCATGATGTTGATTCCTGATACATCCCAAATGTATCTATAATTTCTGCTTGCTCCCTGATCTTTTGGGTCACATTGTTATATGTTTTGCTACACTTTTATATCTTTTTACACATATATGGACTAACCTACTAACTCAGTGCACCCAGTTCTAGTTTATCTCTACTGATGTCTTTTTCGCAGGGGCTTTTACCCAATTTTTCGGAGCCCCAAAAATCCCGAAAAATATATATAAAATCAGCGTAATGGAAGCTACCGGATCACCGAAGATGGGCCGGAGGGGGGCCAGGGCCTGCCCAGGCGACCTCCGGACGCGGCCTGGCCCCTGGCCGCGCCCACAGGCCGCCTGGTGGGTCCCACCTCCTCTGACGCCCTCCTTTGGCCTATATTTACTCCTCCACGAGGAAAACCTTCCGTGACATCTAGAATCGCGAATTTCTCCATCGTTCCACCGCCGCAATGCTTCCGAGATTGGGAGCGTCAGGAGACCTCTTCCCGGCACCCTGCCGGAAGGAGGATTGACCTCCGGGAGCTTATCCACTTCCATGGACGCTTCCCGGACGTGTCGTGAGTAGCCCTCCTTGGACCATGAGTCCATCACCAGTAGCTATGTGATGTCTTCTCTCCAATCTTGTGCTTCCATGATTAGCCCTTGTGAGTAGCCCTACATGATCAAGGCATCTATGTAATTTTCCAGCTATTGCTATGGTCGGTTTGTTGGGATCCGATGGATTATGAGATTATTTTCACATTGTTATGGGTTATATATTTGATTATCCTTTTATATTATATTCTTTAGTGATTCATGCATGTTCTCCATTGCTTTTTATTGCTTTGGCAGAGTAGTAGATTGTAACTCCAAGAGGGAGCGTTATGCATGATTGTGGGTTCATGCCCCAGGATGTCTAGCTTGAGTGACAGAAACATGAGACTAGGGGATGTGTTGTTGCCACCAGGGAGAAAACAAGGGTGCTTGTGACGACGGTTGCAATGATTTTTTACCTTACGCATAGTTCATTAATGCAGTTGTCCATTGGTTTGAGTTTATAGTTTGGGTGGGGCTCACAACTTAATACCAGCAAGATGTTCTGGATAGATATCTCAAGGTCCATGATTAGTAAGTAGATGCTGATGAATAAGCATTCTACTTGTCTTGGCGTACTGCCCATTATAATTGAGCCTCTAAATTTCAAGTAGCATAATTAGCATTGCGGTGCATTCATAATTTTGTCAATTGCCCAGCTGTAATATCTTTACCCAAGCATAGTTGTTTATCGTCTTTTAGGAGAGAGACATCACAAGTGAACATCATGTGACTCCGGTCCATATCACCACCATTGCTTACACCACCATCATTTACTGCTTTCATTTACTTTTCCGTTGCAATCACGATTACTATTCCCGCTTGTGTTTTGATGCTTTGGAAACTAGAAGGCCGGAGAGATTGACAACCTCTCTGTACTCGTTGGGAGCAAAGTTATTTGTGTGTGTGTAGGTCCACGTCTTTTGCTAGCACCAGGGTAGGGGAGACCTACTTGTTGATCCCCGGAGTCCTCCTGGTTCGATAACCTTACATTCTCCGTGTAAGGGAAAACTTGCTCTTGACTTCATCTCAACCTTCCACTTGGGGTAACCAACGAGGAGCGAGAAGTATATACATCATCTCATCATCAAGCAAGTTATCTAGCGCCGTTCTGGGGACTCTAGTCTTCAATATAGGGGAGTTGCACACTATATTTTACTTTTGCTTTTTAGTCTTGTTAGTTTGCTTTCGAGTTTTTTCTTTAGAGTCTTATACCAAAAACCACAAAAAAATTAGTTGCTTTGTTCTTGCTTGTTGCTGCCGCTATGGGTTCCACTGAGAACACCAAGTTGTGTGACTTCATTAGTCACAACAACAATGACTTTATCTGCACTCCTATTGCTTCTCCCACCACTAGGGCTACCTCCTATGAGATTAAACCTGCTTTACTGAACCTTGTTATGAAAGATCAATTCTACGGTGGTGGAGATGATGTTGCCTTGCGCTTGAAATTTTTTGTTGAGCTTTGTGATATGAAAAAATATCAAGAAGTAGATGGTGATATTGTTAAATTTAAGCTTTTTACTTTCTCATTGAGAGGAGGACCTAAAGTGTGTCTTCAATCTTTGCCTAGGAATAGAATAGGTTCTTCGGATAAGTGCAAAGATGCTTTTATGGGGAAGTATTACCCGCCTGCTAAGATTATCCAGTTAAGACGTAACATTACGAATTTTAGGCAACTGGATAATGAACACGTTGTTCAAGGTTGGGAATGTATGAAATCTCTTGTTAAGAATTTCCCTACACATGGTTTGACTACTTGGATGGTTATCCAAACTCTCTATGCAGGATTGAACTTTACCACACGGAATTTGTTAGACTCGGCCGCGGGAGGAAGCTTTATGTCAACTACACTTGGTGGTTCCACAAAGCTATTGGATGAGATGATGACTAATTATTCTCAATGGCACACTGAGAGACCTCCAACAGGTAGGAAGGTAAACTCTGTTGAGGAGATCTCCTCCCTTAATGATAAGGTTGACATAATCATGACTTTACTTACTAAGCAAGCTCCTATTGATCCTCATGATGTTCCTTTAAATTATTTGGTTGCTTAAGAAAGAGAGAAAGTTGATGTTAGTTTTATCTCTAGGAACAACTTTAATAATAATGCTTATAGGAGTAATTTTGGTGGCAATCCTAGACCATTCCCGTCCAACAACTATGGGAACAACAACAATTATCCTTGCACCAAAAACTCCACTACTGAATTAGAGAGCATGCTTAAAGACTTTACCACTTCTCAAAAATCCTTCAACAAGAGTGTAGAGGAGAAATTAGAAAAATTAGATAGTCTCTCTTTGAAGGTGGACAACATAGCTCGTGATGTAGAGATGCTTAAAATTAGAACTTGCCCCTTGAGGAAAGGAACACCACACCCATGAATGCTACCCAAGTCCAAATTAATGAGAACATAAGAATGCTTGCCAAACTTAAAGATAGATGGGCTAGACAAAAAGAACACGAAGATATGATTAAGAGCCTTTCTACACACACTACCATTTCTACTATACAAGTTGTTGAGGATCTCAAAACATTTAGCACCCATCACACCCCTAGTCCCAATGGACCTATTAATGGTGATGCTAATACCTCAACTATAGGACAAGAAGGTCCTTTGAATTTATAGACTACTAAAAGAATGAGCTTAGATGACATTACTACCACTTTAATTAATGGTAATAACCTTGATTTTGACAATTGTAGTCTTTCCGAAGTTATCACTTTTTTGCAAAGAATGTCTAAAGACCCACACACTAGTACACTCAATATTGTCTTCACGGAGCATATTATCAATGATCTTATCAAAGCTAGGGAGGAGAAGCTCAAGGTAGAGACTTCTATTCCTAGAAAACTAGAAGATGGTTGGGATCCTATGGTCAATATTGAATTGAATAATATCTCTTGCTTTGCTTGATGTGATGTTGGAGCTAGTGCCTCCGATATGCCCAAAAGAATGTATGATATGCTTGATTTGAAACTTTTTGATCCATGTTCTTTTGGTGTTCGTCTTGTTGATTCTTCTGTAAAGAAACCTTTAGGGAGAATTGGTGATGTGGTTATTGTTGTCAATGATAATCATGTGCCCGTTGATTTTCTTATTATGGACATTGAGTGTGATCCCTCATGTCCAATTATTTTGGGACATCCTTTTCTCCGCACTATTGGTGCTATCATTGACATGAAATACAGGGCCATTATATTCCAATTTACTCTTAAAAAGGGAATGGAACACTTCCCTCGAAATAAGATTAAGTTACCTTATGAGTCCCTCGTTCGGGCAATTTATTCTATGGAGTTGATAACACTTGATCTTTTTGCATCATGCCTAGCTCAAAGGCATAAAAGAAAGCGCTTGTTGGGAGGCAACCCATTTGTTTTTACTTTCAGTTTTAGTGGTCTTGATGCTTCTTACTACTATAGAAACATCATTGTATCTTTATTTTCAAGCTTTGTGCCAAGTTTTAGCCTCCCATTGCAAGAAAGTTCAAAAGTTGTGACATGCTATCGAGAAACAGATTATGTCTGCTTGACGGAATAATTCGCCAAAAATCACCCGATCATCCTTTTGATCTAAATTGTTTTTACAGCGTGATCTATGTAATTGCCTTTCTGGCATCTGTCCTCAGTATTTTCATTTGAGTTGCAGAAGGGCCCCGAAAAAATTACTTACTACCTGTTGTTCTGTTTTTCATAGATTCTGCCACATTTTGCATTTTCATCATTTTGCAAATCTTAAGCTTGCTTTTCCTTTGCAAAAACCTTGTGGCAATCATGAGAAACAGTAGATTTTCATAAAAATAATTATTTCTAGTAGGTAATGAATTATTTTATCATGGGTACTAACCACTCTAATCGGCTTATGATGAGTTTTGTATGAAGGGAGTTTTCAAGTATGCGATGGAAGATGATGAAAGAAGATCCAGGAGTGTCAAGATCTCAATCTTGGGGATGCCCCCATGCACCCCAAGAATTATACAAGGAGACTCAAGCGTCTAAGCTTGGGGATGCCCCCGTGCACCCCCTTCTCTATCAACAATCATCAGTTCGTCCATCTCCATGCTATTTTTTTATCACTTCATGTGTTATATGCTATGCTTTGAGTGTCCCGCTTTTTACTTTTTAGTTTGTTTTAGTTTTTCTTGCTGCTCATAACAAGTCGGAACCTAGCCTACCTTGTTTGGGAGAGAAACACGCTCCACTCCACTCTAGAACACAACATAGGTTTTCATGCTTATCTTTCTTTGTGTGTTCTTTATCTTTACATAGCTACTGTCATGCTTAGCTCTTAGTTTTCATGCTATATATTTTTAAGATCTTTTATCTAGGTTTATTTTGGAACTCTCTTGAGTTGTCATGCTTATCTTGTTTATCGAGTTGGCTCATTGCACTGAGTTGTGTGTCTTGCAAGTAGGTAATTGAGGTTGCTATTTAAGTATAGTAGTAACTTGCAATAGTTTTGATGTATTGATTTGAGTAATGTTGGACTATTGGTGCCAAGATCTCGAGCCTATTAGTTATAGGTGTCGTATTTTGGGAAATTTGTGTGTTTTTAAAAAACTAAAAATTCGTTGAGAACTCTAGCTACTAAAATGATCGCTAACCTCTAGAGGAGTTGGAATATATAGAGTACCCTCACGTTACCATGGGTAGAGGATGCGCAAGGATAACCAACCCCCCAAACACTCCTCCTTGGGGTACTTGTCTCTTTGTGAATTTCCTAACTAGATAGAGAGTTGCTGATAATAAGTGTATGAGTTCTTAAAACTAATGTGAGTATTCGATTTTTGGCACTTCCACCATCCATATTTTGCTAGCCTCTTCGGTACCCTGCATTGCCCTTTCTCATCTTGAGAGTTGGTGCAAACTTTGCTGGTGCATCCAAACCCTTAGCATGATATGCTCTGTCATCATAAGCCTCATTATACGTTTCCTCAAAATAGCCACCGTACCTACCTATTAAGGCATTTCCATAGCCTTCCTGAAATACATTGCCATGCAACATCCACCATCTCATGACTTGATCCTCATGTCATACATGCTTTTGCTTGATCGAGGATCCACATGGTAGTTGGGACTTGCCCTTAGTATTGCTACATGATGCACTAGTATCATTGCATATCCTCCTACACTGGCAGAGGCATACATTTGCATACATCATGATAGTTTTCACTTGTCTTTATTTGAATACTTCTTATAAAGTGTGATGATCTTCTTTTTATTCTTGTAAAACATAGAGTGTTTCCCTTAAGTGGGGAAAAGACCTCAAAGAGGACAAATGAGAGATAAAAAGAAAGAGCCAAAGAGGCCACAAAAAAATAAAAAATAAAAAGAAATAAAAGTAATAGAAGGAGTGAAGCACTACTGGAATTCCTATATTTGTCGTCCGCCAAATCTTTGCCGTCAGCCAGCAGACGGCGAAGAACCTCTTTACCGTGTGTTGGCAAAAAACAGATGGTAAAGAGGAGGCTGATGGCAAAATAAATATTTGCCATCAGCCACCTCTTTGCCGTCTGCTGACAGACGGCAAAGGTACGGATGGCCGACGGCAAAGCTGTCCCACCCCACCCCTCCTCTCTCCCCATCCCACCCCGGCCCCACCCACCCCTTTGCCGTCTGCCTGAGTAGCTTTGCCGTCCGTGGCAGACGGCAAAGGGGATCAGTGGCAGACGGCAAAGGAGATGAACCCCCGAAAAGTTAACGGCGCCGCACGCCTACCTCTCTCCTCTCTCCCACGCACTCTCTCTCTCTCCCACGCGCTCTCTCTCTCCCACGCACGCCCTGCGCCCCCCCCTACGGGCCTCCTCCTCCTCCCTGCGCCCCCAGCGCCGCCGCCGCTCCACCGCCGCCGCCGCCCCACCGCCGCCGCCTCCCCCCCACCTCCCCACCGCCGCCCGCGACCCCCCCCTGCGGGCCTCCTCCTCCTCCCTGCGCCCCCAACGCCGCCGCCGCCCCACCACCGCTGCCGCCGCACCGCGGCCGCCTCCCCCCCCCACCTCCCCACCTACACACCCCACCGCCGCCCTGCGCCCCCCCTCCTGCGGACCTCCTCCTCCTCGGTGAGTCCTTTTTTCCTTTTTTCGTTTAATTCATTAATTAGGATAGTTAGGTTAGTTGTTAATTACCTATTGTTAGTTAGGTTAGTTAGGTTAGTTGTTAGTGGTTACATACTGGTAATTAGGTTAGTTAGGTTACTTGTTAGTTGTTAGTGGTAATTAGGTTAGTTGTTAGTGGTATTACCCCTCGAGCTAGGTTAGTTGTTAGGTTAGTTGTTAATTACCTACTGTGTGTTAGGTTAGTTGTTAGGTTTGTAGTTGACCGTGTAGAGCCCTCCGGTCGCCGCCTATGCTTGCACTAGCCACAACGTTGAGGATATTACAACAGCTCGCAATAGTAGTTGTCGCACCGACACGACATCTCGACGACACCCCTGACACCCGTCACGATGCCCCGAAACCTCGACACGACGCCCCGACACGACATCTCGACGACACCCCTGACACCCGACACGATGCCCCGAAACCCCAACACGACGCCCCGACACGACATCTCGACGACACCCCGGCATGAAATATTTTTTTATGGAACCTGGAAAGTTTTATAAAGTAGTATAGGTAACCTGGAAAGTTTTATAGGTAACCTACAAAGTTTTATAGGTAACCTAGAAAGTTTTATAGGTAACCTAGAAAGTTTTATAGGTAACCTCGACCCCCGACCCCCGACCCCCGACAACACTCACCCTCGACCCCCGACCCCCTACCCCGACCCCCGACGCCACTGACCCCCGACCCCCGACGCCCGACGCCACTGACCCTCGACCCCCGACCCCCGACCCCCGACAACACTCACCCTCGACCCCCAACCCCCTACCCCGACCCCCGACGCCACTGACCCCCAACCCCCGAGCCCCGACACCTCTTCGGCCTCTTGTTGACCGAAAAGACCCCAATCCCCGACGCCAGTGACCTTCGACCCCCGATGACACTGACCCACATAGTTATGAGTTAGGTCATATAGTTATGTTAATTATAAAAACATCATATTTGTGTTGATCGGGTGAATTTCAATGTGCAGTTGTTCGACGACCTCCACGTGCCTTGGACGAGCTCCGCCCTTGCGTTTGTTGGTGAGCACAAATGACTTCTCCTCCTACCCCCTTAATTTGCTCTGTCCCGGTCTTCGTGCCGATGAAACTTGCTAGCTATAGGTTTCTTCAATCATGAGTATGTGTGACCATTATGCGTCTCCCATTCGAAAGGGCGACATCTATAAATATGCATGTCTTTGCATATTTATAACCGCCATCCTTTCGAATTGTCCAACATTATCCATGGACAGCCCGAGTATGTGTAGACTGGGTTCGTTTTCCCGTATGCTGTGCTCTGGATCCGATGCGGAATTTTGTCAGTGCCTCCCTGTTGTTCTCCGGATGCACATCCTCTCTGTTTATTGCGGAGACGTGTATCAGGAGAACAGCGGGGAGCTGCTGCCGAAATTTTGCATTGGATCTGGAGCAGAGCATGGGAAAACGAACCAAGTCTACACATACTCGGGTGGGATTAGGACCTATCTTTACCTATTAGCGTGTAGGTTGCCTGGATGTAATAAAAATGGCGAACCTGATTAACCGATGAATATAGATGATGAATTATATATAAATATATTTCTTCTGTCTTTAGTAGCTACGCAAGATGAGTGATCGTGCGTGGATGTATACCGGTCACCCTAGTCAGAAAGAGATGACGAAAGAATGGTTTTTAAAAACAAAGGAATTTGTGAAAGCCGCATTCGCAAATGGCGAGGAAAGAAACTATTGCCCCTGTCCTGGATGCGACAACTATAAAAAGACGACAGAGGCTGTAATGATTAAACACCTGCAGAGGAGGGGTTTTAAGCCTAATTATACGTTGTGGACATTTCATGGTGAGTCTATACAACGCACAAGAGCTGAGGTGGTCCGTCGTCGCACGGACGAGCATGGTACTGGGATCGAAGACATGGTGCAAGACTTTGATGATGCTCGGGATTCGTAAGATGAGATGGAGGAATCTGCAAAGGCCTTTTATGAAATTTTAGAGTCTTCAAAACGTCCTCTCCATGAGCACACCGAGCTTTGTCAGCTGGATGCAATTGCACAAGTAATGGCTCTGAAGGCTTAGTTCAACTTGGGAAGAGAATGCTACGACGCGATGATGACACTATTTGGACGTTTCCTACCCAAAGGCCATGTCATGCCTGCAAACCTGTACCAGTCGGACGAAATACTTCGTGTACTTAAGATGCCCTATGAGAAGATAGATGCATGTGAGAAAGGATGTGTCTTATTTAGGAAGGAGTATGCACACTTGGACTATTGTCCCAATTGCGAGTCTTGCAGGTATCTTGTCGTAGACAACGGTATGGGTGAGAAGAGGCAGACCAAAATCGCAGTTAGTGTTCTTCGGTATATGCCAATCGTACCAAGACTTCAACGTCTTTTCATGGTCGAAGAGACAGCCAGACAGATGACATGGCACAAATTGGGCAAAAGAACCGAACTAGATGCGGATGGGAATAAGATGATGGTACACACATCGGATGGGGAAGCGTGGAAACATTTCGATGGATTGCATCAGGATAAAGCGGCAGATCCAAGAAATCCTCGAGTCTGCGCCACCACGGATGGTTTTAATCCCTTCGGCATGACGCCACCACTGAATCTCCCCCCCCGGGCAGATTATGCAAAGAAAGAACATATTTCTGACGTTGATAATTCCAGGGCCCAATTATCCGGGGAAGAATATGAATGTGTACCTGCAACCTCTTAAGGATGAATTGGAAGAAGCTTGGGAAAATGGTGTCAAGACATACGATGCCGCTAGAAAAGAAAACTTCAAAATGCATGTGTGGTACATGTACTCTATGCATGACTTGCCAGCGTATGCGCTATTCTCTGGATGGTGTGTGCATGGAAGGTTCCCGTGCCCCCAATGCAAGGCGGCTCTTCAGTTTCATTGGTTGAAGGAGGGTCGGAAGTATTCTTGCTTTGACTTGCATAGACAGTTCCTGGATCCTGACCATCAGTTTAGAAAAGACAAGAAGAACTTTACCAAAGGTAAAGTTGTCAAAAACTTGGCACCACATGCGTTCACAGGCCAACAGATCCTGGATCAGTTAAACGCCCTCGAGCCTGATCCAGAGCGTCCAGGGTATTTCAAGGGGTATAATTCAAAACACGCCTGGACTCACAAGCCATGCTTCTGGGATCTGCCGTACTTCAAAGACCTCCTTCTTCCACACAATATCGACATGATGCACACTGAAAAGAATATCGGAGAGGCTATTTTTGGTACATTGTTCAACATAGATGGGAAGACAAAGGATAATATTAAGGCTAGAGTTGATCAAGAGACACTATGTCATAGACCGTTACAAAACATGCGAGAAGGCAAAGGAAAGCAGAAGTGGTCGAAGCCAAAGGCCTGGTTCAATCTTGGAAGGCCAGCTATGAGGGAAATTATCTTGTGGGTCAAAATGCACTTGATGTTCCCCGATGGGTATGCAGCGAATCTAAAGAGGGGAGCGAGTCTTGAAAAATTAAAAATCTTTGGTCTCAAGAGTCATGATTGGCACATATGGCTAGAGCGGGTAATGCCGGTGATGTTACGTGGCTTTATTCCTGAGGATGAATGGCTAGTACTGGCGGAGCTGAGCTATTTCTTCCGTGTTCTTTGTGCGAAAGAATTGTCGCCTGGCGTGGTAGAAGACATGGAGGAGTTTGCACCGGAGTTGTTGTGCAAGTTAGAGAAGATCTTTCCACCGGGCTTCTTTAATCCAATGCAGCATTTGATTTTACATCTACCGACCGAGGCAAGATTGGGTGGGCCGGTGCAAGATCGTTGGTGCTATGCAACTGAGAGGATGCAGAAGACCCTTCGAGCTAAATGTAAAAATAAGCGTAGAATTGAAGCATCGATGGCTGAGGAATTCATTACTGAGGAGGTGGCAAACTTTGTGACAGCACACTACGAAGCCAAAAATCATCATTTGCATAATCCGAAGCCTCGGCACAATGATGGAGACCCTAAAAAAGGTGGGTCCAACCTCAGCCTATTCAAAGGGAAGCTCGCACCAGCCGGCGCTTCAAAACCAATAACGTTGGATATCGAAGAATGGCGGAACATTTCTTTGTATATCTTCAACAACCTAACAGAAGTGCGGCCGTACATCGAGTGAGTTCTCGACACATTTTCCCGTAACTTCTAATTCATTTGAACTGCTCTTATTCCCGGATATTTCAAACAGCTGTTACGTCGTCAAATTCTCGGATGGAGCGGTGATCGAAAATGATTCCGTCGAAGAGTATGAGCTTCTGTCAAAGACAGGAGGCGGCTATCCCGGTTTCATCTCTTGGTTCAAACAAACGGTAATTATCAATAATGGACCATTTCATTCTTGGTCTAACTTGCGGCTAATGCAACAACTGTTTCGTATTAAACTTGTAGGCTAATTCAGAGTCTATGGACGCCGAATTGAGACAAGTCGCTAATGGTTTTGACTATAAGGTCCGTTCATTTGAGAAATACAACATCAACGGGTATCTCTTTCGTACCTTTGGCAAAGAGCTATCTATGCCTGACCGGAAATCTACAAATTGTGGTGTCTCTGCTATCGGCGAAGGTGTTATCGAGTATTATGGAAGAGTTGAAGCAATTTATGAACTTCAATTCTATGGTGAAAACCCACCGAACATCGTAGTCTTCAAATGTTATTGGTTCCAACCGAAGTACACTAGAAGGACTCATGAACATATAGGACTAGTTGAAATCAATCCAAACACCCATTTAGATGTTCCCGATGTCTATATTACGGCTCAACAGGCGACCCAAGTTTTCTACCTACCGTGGGCATGCCAAACGGATAAGAATCTGGAAGGTTGGTATGTTGTTTATGAAGTGCCGCCACATGTCAGACCACCTCTCCCAAATGAACAGGATTATGAACCTCACATTAACCCAGACACATATGATGGAGAATTCTTCCAAGAAGCACGTCTTTCCAAGAAACGTTTCAAGAACCGCCGTGCTTCATCCAAGAACATGGAAGTAGACAGCGACAATGAATCGGACTCCAGCCCTGAGCCGGAACCAGAAGACCTAGAACTCGTAGAGGTTACTGATGCAGATGACCTGTCAATGCTTCAACGATTAAAGGAAGGCCTTTCACAACTTCACGCCATTGAACCCGATGAGCACGTCATTCATGAAGACATGCGTGATAGTGATGATGATGATGCATTTATTGATGATGATTACTAGTTTGTAAGATTCAAAACTTAAATTATATATATTTTAATATTTACTATTCATGTACATATTATTATTCATGTCAGTCATTCAATTTTTTTATGTTGTACTAATTTCTTTTAATCTTTATCATGGCAGGTGTTGAAAGATGGTGGGCGCGGGTCCAGAGCCTTCTCCAGGGCAACCGTCTCCAGACGAAGCCGGCGCGAGCAACCGTGCTGTTTCTCCTCCTTGATGACCACTACGGTAAGTTTCTCCTCCAAACTTAGCTTGTTTTCCTCTAAAATGAGATAATTAGCCAATTTAGCTCAAAAAAGACATAATTAGGTAATTTAGCTCCAACAAGAGGAGAAGAGGAGAAGAAATAGGCAAAATGAAAAGAAAGAAGAAGAAGAGATGAAGAAGAAGAGAAGAAGGAGGAGGAGGAGGAGGAGGAGGAGGAGGAGGAGAAGGGAGGAGGAGGAGGAGAAGGCCTATCCTTCTCCTCCTCCTCCTCCTTCTTCTTCTTGATTTCTTCTTCGTCTCCTCTTCCTCCTATTTCTTCTTCTTCTCCTCCTCCTCTTTCTCCTCCTCCTCCTCTTTCTTCTTCTTCTCTTCCTCCTCTTTCTTCTCCTCCTCTTTCTTCTTCTTCTCTTCCTCCTCTTTCTCCTCCTCCTCCTCTTTCTTCTTCTTCTCCTCCTCCTCTTTCTTCTTCTTCTTCTCCTCCTCTTTCTCCTCCTCCTCTTTCTTCTTCTCCTCTTCCTCCTCTTTCTTCTTCTTCTTGATTTCTTCTTCTTCTTCTACCATAATAAGCTCAAAATGAAAAGAACGAAGAAGAAGAGATGAAGAAGAAGAGAAGAAGGAGGAGGAGGAGGAGGAGGAGGAGGAGGAGAAGGGAGGAGGAGGAGAAGGCCTATCCTTCTCCTCCTCCTCCTCCTCCTCCTCCTCCTCCTTCTTCTTGATTTCTTCTTATTCTCCTCTTCCTCCTCTTTCTTCTTCTTCTCCTCCTCTTTCTTCTTCTTCTTCTACCATAATAAGCTCAAAATGAAAAGAAAGAAGAAGAAGAGATGAAGAAGAAGAGAATAAGGAGAAGGAGGAGGAGGAGGAGGAGGAGAAGGGAGGGGGAGGAGGAGGAGGAGGAGGAGGAGAAGGCCAAGGACCTTCTATCCTTCTCCTCCTCCTCCTCCTTCTTCTTGATTTCTTCTTCTTCTCCTCCTCCTCCTCTTTCTTCTCCTCTTTCATATTATCCTTGCTTTAATTAACCCAACAATGACATAGTTAGCCCATTTAGCTCCAAAATACCGTAATAAGCTCAAAATGGCATAAGAACCTTGGTTAGCTCATGAATATTATATACTTAGCTTCTTTTCCTCTAAAATGACATAATTGCAATATTTAGCTCAAAAAGAAGGAGAAGGAAGAAGAAGAGGAAGAAGAGAAGAAGAATAGAAGGAGAAGGAGAAGAAGAAGGAGGAGGAGGAGAAGAAGAAGAAGGAGGAGGAGAACAAGAGAAGAAGGAGAAGGAAGGAGGAGAAGAAGAAGGAGAAGGAGACGGAGCCCTCCTTCTTCTCCTTCTTCTTCTCTCCTTCTTCTCCTCCTTCTTCTCCTTCTTCTTCTCTTCTTTTTTTCTTCTTCTCCTCCTCCTTCTCCTTCTCCTTCCCCTTCCCCTCCTCCTCCTCCTCCTCCTCCTTCTTGTTTTTCTTCTCCTTGTTCTCTTATTGCTTCTTCTCTTTCTTCTTCAATTTAGCTTATTTGTCATATATGTTGTTGTTCTTCTTGTACTTACTTTCTTATTCCCATTTTGCAGATTGGATGTACTACATGCATGGAAGCTGGTGTTGGAGTGCTTTAGTTTCCTTTTTTATTTGAGTTGATGAACAATGTGTTGGTTCTTTGTATGTGTTGATGAAAAATGTGTTGATGAACAATATATGTGGAACTATATGTATATATATATGGATGAAACTTTGTATGTGTTGGTTTCTTTCGATATATGGATGTCCATTGATGAACAAATGACATTGGTGAACTTTATATGTATATCATATATGTGTTGTGAACTATATATCATATATGTGCTATGAATTATATATATTATTGTTGTGAAATAACATAAAATAAACAAAACAGTGACAATATGGGCTCTTTGCCGTCTGCTGGCTGATGGCAAAGGCCTTTGCCATCAGCCAGCAGACGGCAAAGGTGCCACATGGCACCCAGCTGTGCTTCCTGGGCAGTAGCAGCTGGCCATATAGGCTCTTTGCCATCTGCCTGCTGGGGGGGGGGGGCAGACGGCAAAGAAGAGGGCACAGAGGAGGGGCAGGAGTGGAGAGAGGGGGAGGGGAGGACATGGCAGACGGCAAAGATATGCAATAGGGCAGACGGCAAAGATTGACCAGCAGGCAGACGGCAAAGAGCCTCCGTTAACCCCTAACGGAGGCAACGCCTCTCGGCTGCTGTCTCAAGCTCTTTGCCGACTGCTCCTCAGGGAAGCTGACGGCAAAGAACTTTGCCGTCCGCTTCGGGGGGGCAGACGGGAAAGAATGTCCTATGCCGTCGTAGGCTGACGCAGAAAATTTGCCGGCTGTGACAATCTTTGCCGTCTGTGGTACGGTCTTTGCCGTCCGGGTATTTGTCTTTGCCGTGTGTGATGGCACACGGCAAAGAAGGTGATTCCTGTAGTGAAGGGGGCAACACTACTATTCGTTTGGAAAGATCCACACTCGTACTCCATTGTTATATTTGTACTACATAGAGATTATCTTTCATGCATAACTATGTGGTGACCCTTACACTATAGAACTTGGCTTGCATATTCCAATGATGAGCCGCCTCAAATGAGCTCTGGGTCTTCATGAGCAAGCAAGTTGGATGCATCCCCACTAGTTCCACTTGAGAGCTTACCTTAGCTCATATGTGCATCCGTTGCATGGCAATCCCTATTCCTCACATCATATCTATCATTTGGCTTTCTCTCGCCTATGGTTGTCCTCATTGATGTGAGACTTTCACACCCTTTTTGTCTTCCTTCCCCATCATTATTCTATTTTCCATCCTAAGTGCCAACATATCTTGCTTCCGCTCATCCATTTCATGAGTGCTCAAAGTCGAAAGGGAGAGGATCATTTTGACGTGTGCCTCACTAGTGGTCTGGGGATCAGTCAAAATAAGATTCCAAAGGAGACCAAGTGTGAGGTTCAGTAGATTGAGTTATCAATCAAAATATATATTTTATGCTCTAAACCCATCTCCCACTTCTTGCATGCAAACACCATTTGGAGATATTCGAGTCACGGATAGCGAGAGCTCTTGCACCATTATGTTCTTACTTTGCTAAACTCAATACTAAATATAGACTCTTGCTTGTTATTGTCTTGACTTGAATTGCATATCTCACTTGCTTTACTTTGAATTTCTTATATGCCTGTTAGCATGTCACCATAGAAATTATTGTGTTATCATTTACCTACTCGAGGACGAGCAGGAATATTCTTGGGGATGTTGATACGTCCCAAACATATCTATAATTTCTGCTTCCTCCCTGAGCTTTTGGGTGACATTGTTATATGTTTTGCTACACTTTTATATATTTTTACACATATTTGGACTAACCTACTAACTCAGTGCACCAAGTGCTAGTTTATGTCTGCTGATGTCTTTTTTGCAGGGGCTTTTACCCAATTTTCCGGAGCCACAAAAAGCATGAGAAAAATATATAAAAATGAGTGTAACGGAAGCTTCCGGATCACCGAAGATGGGCCTGAGGGGGGCCAGGGCCTTCCCAGGCAACCTCCCGGCGCGTCCTGGCCCCTGGCCGTGCCCATAGGCGCCTGGGTGGGTCCCACCTCCTTTGACGTCCTCCTTTGGCCTATATTTACTCCTTCGCGAGGAAACCGTTCCATCACATCCAGAATCGCCATGGACGCTTTCCCAGACGTGTCGTGAGTAGTCCTCCTTGGACCATGAGTCCATCACCAGTAGCTATGTGATGTCTTCTCTCCAATCTTGGGCTTCAATGATTAGCCCTTGTGAGCTACCCTACATGATCAAGACATCTATGTAAATTTCCTTCTATTGCTATGCTCAGTTTGTTGGGATCCGATGGATTGTGAGTTTATGTTCAGATTGTTATGAGTAATATATTTGATTATCCTTTCATATTATGTTCTTTAGTGATTCATGCATGTTCTCCGTTTCTTTGTATTGCTTTGGCCGAGTAGTAGATTGTAACTCCAAGAGGGAGCGTTATGCATGATTGTGGGTTCATGCCCCGTGATGTCTAGCTTGAGTGACAGAAACATGAGACTAGGGGATGTGTTGTTGCCACCAGGGAGAAAACAATGGTGCTTGTGACCACGGTTGCAAGTATTGTTTACCTTACGCATAGTTCGTTAATGCATTTGTCCGTTGCTTTGAGTTTACACTTTGGGTGGGGCTCGCAACTTAATACCAGCGAGATGTTCTGGATATATATCTCAAGGTGGATGATTAGTAAGTAGATGCTGATCAATAAACAATCTACTTGTCTTGGCATACTGTCCGTTGTTATTGAGCCTCTAACTTTCAAGTAGCATAATTAGCATTGTGGTGCCTTCATAATTCTCTGAATTGCCCAACTATTATTTCTTTACCCAAGCATAGTTGTTTATCGTCTTTTAGGAGAGAGACATCACTAGTTAACATCATGTGACTCCGGTCCATGTCACCACCATTGCTTACACCTCCATCATTTACTGCTTTCATTTCCTTTTTCGTTGCAATCACTATTACTATTCCCGCTTGTGTTTTGATCCTTTGCAAATTACAAGGCCGGAGAGATTTAGAACCTCTCTGTACTCGTTGGGAGCAAGGTTATTTGTGTGTGTGAAGGTCCACGTCTTCTGCTAGCGTGAGGGTAGGGGACACTACTTGTTGATCCTCGGAGTCCTCCTGGTTCGGTAACCTTACAGTCTCTGTGTAAGGGAAAACTTGCTGCTGACTACATCCCAACCTTCCAGTTGGGGTAACCAACGAGGAGTGAGAAGTATATACATCATCTCGTCATCAATCCCCTATTGTCATGCTTCATTATTATGCCATTTATGATGAGTTTCCAATTTATGATGAGTTTGATGATTCTCATGTGGAGTTTATTAATTGTGATGCCATATTGCATAGTGAAAGGACGTGGATGTCGCGTAGAGAGGGGGGTGAATAGGTGCTTTAAAATAATTATGGTTTAGCCTTGAAAAAATCACGCATACAACTAACGTTTAATTTTTCAAGCACAAAACCTAAAACAACTAGGCTCACCTATGTGCACCAACAACTTAGGCTAAGCAAGATAAACAACTAAGTGATAGCAAGGTATATAACAAGAAACAATATCACTATCACAAAGTAAAGTGCATAAATAAAGGGCTCCGATAAGAGATAACCGACGCACGCAGAGACGATGATGTATCCCGAAGTTCACACACTTGTGGATGCTAATCTCCATTTGGAGCGGTGTAGAGGCACAATGCTCCCCAAGATGCCACTAAGGCCACCGTAATCTCCTCACGCCCTGGAACAATGCAAGATGTCTTGATTCTACTAAGGGACCTTTGAGGGCGGTCACCGAACCCGTACAAACAAGGTTGGGGCAATCTCCAAAACTTAATTCGAGGCGCCCAACAGCACAACGAACCTTCACCACAATTGAATATGGCTTCGATGTAACATCAAATGCTCGGGGCAATCTCCACAACCTAATTGGGGACCTAGAAGCTTGCCCGGAGCTTTACACCACAATGATTGAGCTCTGAGGCACCACCAAGCTTCTAGGACGCCAAGGCATCCACGAAGAACAATTTCTAGGGTAACAAGTACCCAAGGGTAATAAGTTTCTCAAACATCACTTCCACGTATCACCGTGGAGAACTCAAACCTATGCACCATATGCAATGTCAAGGGCACACGGAGTGCCCAAGTCCTTTTCTCCCAAATACCACCAAAACAACTAATGTATGGTGGAAAATGTGAGGAAGAACGGAGAAGAACACCAAGAACTCCAAGAACTAGATCCAAGGGGTTCCTCTCACATAGAGGAGAAAGTGATTGGTGGAAATGTGGATCTAGATCTCCTCTCTCTTTTCCCTCAAAAAGGAGCAAGAATCATTGGAGGGATTGAGATTTAGCAAGCTCTAAGAAGGTCAACAATGGGGGGGGGATGAGCTCAAGAGTTGGGGAACCATTGCGTAAGAAGACCCCCTTAAATAGGTCCCCACAAATCTGCTCGTTAGTTGGAGAATAATACATGGGCGGTACAACCGGTGATGTGGGCGGTACAACCGGTCAATGTAATATAGCGGTACAACTGGCCCACAACCGCCCAAGAACCGCTCCAAAACAGAACCTACTCCGGTGGTAGAGCGGTACATGGCATGTACAACCTCTCGACCAATTCTAGAGCGGTACAACCGCTCCAAACACCAGTTGTACCGGTCGAGCGGTACAACCTTTGT
Organism: Hordeum vulgare subsp. vulgare; assembly: GCF_904849725.1. Lineage (NCBI taxonomy): Eukaryota > Viridiplantae > Streptophyta > Magnoliopsida > Poales > Poaceae > Hordeum > Hordeum vulgare. The sequence goes on along the minus strand of NC_058520.1, from coordinate 290,179,173 downwards.
CAGGGGCGGTACAACCTGTGAGTGAAAATTAAATAAGACAAAACGAGTCATAACTTTCGCATACGAGCTCCGAATTGAGCAAACTCAAGCTTGTTGGATAGCAGACGACAAGTAATATCCAAATAACGAAAGAGTTAGTTCAAAAATGCCAATGATAGAGATGTGAAACCTCTATGAATGAAGAACCGGAAAAAACACGAACATTGAAAGCTCATACAAGATGAAGAGGAGCTCCATTTTCGATGAACTTGAGCTTGTCATAAAGATGACCATAAGCTCTACAACTCACAAATAGAACCACCAAAGAAGAACCAAGAAAGGTGATGGAAGGATGGAAATGTTTGAGCTCTCAACGAACAATACGATTAAGATAATCACTTGGGAGCTCCAATTGACACTACAACAATATTATCCTAAAATTGAAAACCTAGCAAGGAAAAACATATACCTTGTGCATCGTCCACTTGAGCTAGATGATGACTATGTTGTCCTCCTCCAGATGGACCAACTTTCTTGATTGCACTAGCTCGATGAAGACTTGTAAACCGCTCCCCCATACTCCACTATGGGTGAGCCATTCTTCAGCACATCTTCACTAGTCCATTGCCACCACAATGGACTGCGACCTTCAAGCATGATATCTTCGTGATACTCCACTTGAACTTGCACACTGCAAACTTGATGACGATCAACATTTGACGTCATCCTCCATGGGTTGTATGAGATCTTCCGCTTGACGTAGGCCCATTGATACAAACCTAACCCCGCAAAGAACTCTCACGAAAACCATGAGTTTGTAAACAAAGCGTAATGGACCATGCTTACCATACCATGGGATCACCTGATCCCTCTCGGTCATCTTGTACACTTTTCTATGTTCATCAACTTGGTTCACTCTTTGACTTAGTCTTGAGCAACCTTGTGTCTTTATGACCAATCTTTGGAGAAAACTTTGAATGCCACCTTGGTCATCATATAAACTCCTTGAAACCGGTAGATGGACGTCAAGAAGTGACTATGGACAAATCCTACGAATATGACTTAAGGCAACCGTTAGTACATTGGGATTGACATCAATTACCAAAACTACACATGGAAAAATATGCTCTAACAATCTCCCCCATTTGGGTAATTGATGACAATCACTTTCAAGAGAGTTTATATAAGGAAATAAGCATAACCAAGCACACACATGCAAAGCAATAATGCATGGGTTCGAGATGCAAATTCTTAAGCAATAGACGCAAACCTGTGTAAACTTCTCAAAACTAAACTTTGAAGAAAGTTTATATAAGGAAATAAGCACAAACAAGCTATAGGATTGAAAGTATGTCTAGACGGGGGGGGGGGGTGATTAGACTACTTGACAAGATATTTTTTTGCCTTTTCCCAATTCTACTTGAGAGGAAGCTACGACAGTTATAGTAGGTCAAGTACACCCTACACATGCAATTCTAATAGTATAGCAGCGGAAAGTAAAACATGCAAGTGTAAAGTAGAGGAGTAAGGTAGGGACATCAAATGCATGAGGTTGACACGACAATTTTTGGCATGGTTCTGATAGGGGGCACTATGGTACGTCCATGTTCATGGAGACTTCAACCAATGGACGGTAACGACTATGAGAGTCTACGAAGGGCTCCACCCATGGAGGGTCCACAAAGAAGTGGCCTTGTCTATTCCACCACAGCTTCCGTCCACGGAGGACTAGCTTTACTCACGGTAGATCTTCATGAAGTACGCAATCTACTTTGCCTTACAAACATCTTGGTTCAACTCCACAACCCGATGTAGGAGGCTCCCAAGAGACACCTAACCAATCTAGGGGGCACTACCCTCCAAAAGGTAATAGATGTGGTAGATCAATGAACTCCTTGCTCTTGTGCTTCCAAAGATAGTCTCATCAACACAAATCACTCTCTCACAAAATATGCATGGGTAGGAGAGGTTGATTTGGTGGAAAGCAGTTTGGGGAGGCTAGAGATCAAGTATCAAATGATAGGACTGGAATATCTTGGTCTCAACACATGAGTAGGTGGTTCTCTCTGAGAATATAGATCTAGCAGTGAAGTGTGTGTTCTGTGTGCTTCTACCATGAATGAGAGGTCGGTGAAGGGGTATATATAGGCAGCTGCCAAAATCCAACCGTTACACACAAAAGAGAAAAGTCAGTGACACCGAAGTAGGAAACTCGGTGGTACTGATTAGCATAAAGGTGTGAACTTTTGAATCTCGGTGAGACCGATATATGAAACTCGATGGCACCGAAAATGTGACTAACGGTCAGATAGCCAAACTCGGTGGCACCGATACTCAAACTCGGAAATTCCGGTTTTCTGTATCTTCGCAACAAAATGTTGGTCACACTGAACTCGGTAGAACTGACTTGGTTTCGGTTGCACCAATTTGGTGGGAATGGCTAGGGTTTCTATGTGACGCAAACTCGGTGGGTCCGATATGGAAATGTTGGTGATACCAAATTTTTGAATGTGGATCTTGAAAGAGTGGATAAGTGGGAAAAATGACTGAGTGTTTTGGTGGCTAACTTTGAGCATTTGAGGAATTAGTTCATTTTACAACATCATCCCCTTTTAATAGTATTTGCTTTCCCATGGACACAAAATTGATTTCTCACAAATATAAAATGAAGAGCCTTCTAGCTTGAAGCTTGAGCCAATATTATTCCTTTCTTGCATCCAGGGGCATGTCCACAAAAACCTTAAGCCATAGCATCTTTTGGACTTTTTCTAAAATATACCTGGAAAACATATTAGTCCAATGATGCATATGTTGTGATCAATTATCAAAACCACCCTAGGGAGCGGTTGTACTTTCAATCTCCCCCTTTTTGGTAATTGATGACAACATATAGATCAAAGTTTCAACAACAAATATAATCAATGATTAGGATCGATGCTTTGAGAAGTATGTGAAAAGCAAGAGCTGCCCCTAAATTTGTTCATTATTTAAAATTTGCGTTTGAATGCAAATGCACAATCGATTAGGATCATGGGTCACTCTTCCATGTCAAAACCTTATACACAGAAGCTTACTAGTATCGCTTTTGAAAAGGAGGCACTGCTGCTACTTAGTAGCAGCGCGTGTAAAAAACAGCGCTACTAATAAACTCGTATCAGTAGCGTGGCAGTTATAAAATGTGCTACTGATATAATTGCCACACCATTTCCGACAGGCTAGGTATAGTAGTAGCGCCCTTCCTAAACCAGCGCTGCTGCTATTCTACTTAGCTGTAGCGCTTGGCACCAACCCACGATGTTGCTATGCCCACCTTATCCACCCCGTGCGCTCCCTCTCTCTTCCTCATTCTCGGCTCCTCACTCCCCCCTCACACTATCGCTCCCTCTCTGCCCCCCGCCACTCGTCGCCGCCGTCGCCTACCCCTCCTCCCTCTACCGCCGTTACCTCCCCCTCCTCCCTGGACTCGGTAATCCTCCGTCCCCTCCCTCCTCCCCGCCCCACCTCCTCCGTCCTCCCTCCACTCATCCATTCGTTGCCGGCCGGCCCCTCCTCGCTCCGCCTTCCTCCTCCGTCCTCCTTCCTCCTTCCTCCTTCAGTCGACCCTCCTTCTCTCTCCTCCCTCATCCCCGCCCCACCTCCTCCGTCCTCCCTCTACTCCTCCATTCACCGTCAACCGGCCCCTCCTCACTCCGCCTTCCTCCTTCGTCCTCCTTCCTCCTCCCTCCTTCAGTCGCCCCTCCTTCTCCCTCCTCCCTCCTACATGCAAAACCCCTCCTCCCTGCTACATTTTGATTTAGTAGGCTAGTTGATATTTTCTTGTTGATATTCAACATTTTGATTTACTTAATAGTTTGTAGTTGATATATAACAATTTTGATTTAGTATGATTAACTGATTAGTAACAATTTAGACATAGTTGATAGTTTTTAGTTGATATAAGCCTCTGTTCATATATATCACTTTGATTTAGGATAGTTTCTAGGTTTAGTTGATAGTTCCTAGTTAACTAAATTATTACTAGGGTTTTAGTATATTATTAATAGACATAGTTGATAGTTTCTAGTGATTCTTAAACTATTTACTCATTTTCTATAATGAACATGTCATGTTTGTTAATACTACTCGTATACATGTTGATAGAATATTTTTTTTCATATTTTGTTTATGCAGAAATCAAGTATTTACCCCTACCTCATCCCCGCAGTCATCCCCATCGCTGACCCCCTAAGACCTCTAGGTGAGAATAGCCAAATCGACATGTTGTTGATATAGATGATAATGTGTTGTAAATGTCGATGATGAAAATGCTAGTGCTAGTCACCATGTCATTGATGTTAATGATGATGCATTCTGAATATAGAGGATGTCTTGGTGTTGATGTTTGCAATGTACCTCCGAGTGGCCTATGTTTAGCCGGAATGTTGATTCATTTCCATTCCAGCAAATTTCAGGGGCTCGATATGTCCTGTTTTTAGTAAATGTCATGCCGATTTTTTTTCATGAATTTTAGCATGACTTGTGCTACAATGTAGGACATATCGAGTGCTTGTGATTTGCCAGAAAGGGAATTCAATGATATTCCGGCAAAACATAGGGCATTTTTTTCTATGTCATTGCTTGATATATGGAACGAGTTGTCTTTAGGTGTCGTGGGGGTCGCTTCTCCTTCTTTTCATTGTGTGCCAGATAGAGGAAGAATGCCGACTGTTGTTGTGGGGGTCGCTTCTCCTTCTTTTCCTTGTGCTAGATATTTGTAATGCACTAGGGAAAGGAGGAGTAGGGACCATCACCGACGGTCGAAATATCAGAGGGAGTGTCCACCATATACATGAGATGAGAGTTTAGGAAGGAAAGACTCGACATACCTAAAGTCACGCCGTTGCATATTGAGTAATAGTGATCTGTGTGTTGATAAATTTTGAAAAGGAAATGTCTGATGACGAAAGGGAATTCGTTATGTGCGAATACCGCAAAGACGAGCGCGGCCTGTGCGACACGCCTCACCTAGTTGGTGGTAGGCGCTTCAGCATCATGCTGGATGAGAACTTCTAAGTGGGTATAGTAAGTCACAACGACAAGTCTATTTTTGTAATTAAGCATGACTTCTTTTGCTTCAACTTATAATTTTTACTTATTACTATTCTACTAGCGTATCCCCTGCCATGCAAGAATTTATGTGTTGGATAAGATTGGTTTCAGTACTAAAAAAACTATGGAGGTAAAGAGAGTTCACTTGAGGACCGAGCATGGTTATACTTTTGTCGTAAAGTTGTACAATGCAGACACGTACTCCTATCTTGAATGCACAAATTGGCAAGCACTATGCAAGGCTTATGCATTTGAGCCTAATATGCTTATCACCTTTGATATTCGTGTGGAAGATGAAATTGAAGGTAATATCGACATTTGGGTCGATGTGCAGACGCCTCCAGCTCTACCATTATGTGAGTTTCTCAACCATATTTATTAAGTAATTTATATTTTTTATTTAAAAAAAGTTGATAATTTATTTCCATTGACAGCTTATTTTCATTCTTCAAAAAATGTACGAAAGATGGTAGACAGAACCTACTACTACAATGATGAAGCAAAATTAACTTATAAGGAGAAAGATAATCTTATCGCATTTATTAATGATCTTGAGAATTACAATATCTATTATCAAGCTCCTCCACATTATGGTCAATATGTGCCACTAGGGAGCTACTTGGAAGCAACATTGTGCTTAGGCCAAGAATTGGAGACAGGATGATCTCCATTCTCCATAATGGAGAGTCAGGGCCTATCTTGTTTTATGATATTCTACCTAAGAGAGGGTAGAGTAGGTCCTATGCGAGAGGAGTCGGTGCTAGGTACAATGTGTTATTATGTGCTACAATGTGTTAGAGTTGATGATGATGATGAGGAGGAGTTGTGATTATGACTAGTGACCAACTTGTTATACGATGTCTCATTGAGGAAAATGATGATTAAATAGTGTTAGTGGTAATGACTATGATGATTATTAGCTATAGTGTTGTTGGTGATGATATGATGCAAGAATTTTTATATTAATACGATGATGATGTTGATCATGATTATCATGATGATTTGTTATTATGATCATGATTGGTTATTATATCATTGGGGGAAGGAAAGCGGATTAGATTCATGTGGATGGATCAGAAGTGACCAAAAGTTGAATTAGTAGGATCGTCGTCCTACTAATTCAACTTTTGATCACTTTTGATTCATTTGGATGAATAAAATCCATGTTTCTTCCTCACAATGATATAATAATTCATCATGAACATAATGATATAACAACCTCTTAATTGGTACTGTATCAAAATTTGTGTAATGGTGTATAAATACACTAAAAATTAAAAATAATGAAAAACAAATTACTAGTAGCGCGGATTTGCAAGAACGCTACTAATAGTTGTCTTATCAGTAGCGCTGGTATGATACACGCTACAACTATATGTCTTAGCAGCAACGCATCTTACACGCGCTGCTGGTAAGTAATAGATGTAGCGCCTTACTAGTAGCGTGGTAACCCGTGCTACTAGTAGGCACTAAACCCGCGCTACTACTAGGCTTTTCCCTAGTAGTGTGGTGGTGCGTAAACAAAATAGGAATGAATAGCAATGCACATGCCACCAACAAGATAGGTGAGTGATCATCACATATATAGCTAAAAGATAATAGTGTAGCACGAAACAAGATAAAGCGTATGATCAATCACACAGATAGGATAAAGTCATCCAAAAGACCAAAGTTTTTAAAACCAAAGGATAGAAAATAAGGTCAAAAGCTCTCTCGAAGTCTATGATTTATACATTTCTCCCCCTTTGGCAACGAGTTACCAAAAAGTTCAAAAGTATAGAACTACTCGTCTCTCTGGGCAGGTGATGAGGGAGTCGAGAAAAGAGCATTCGTGAACGCTTCTGCTGAATGCCCTGGAGCTAGAGGAGTTGATACTGAAGGTGCTTGAGCTGGATCTGGTGCTGAAGGTGCTGAAGCTTGTGTTGAAGATGTCTGTCTTGTCTCCTAAGAAGGTACAACAGCTGACCTAGGCCTGATGTTGAACTGAGTAGTAGTGGGAGGAGGAGACTCTTCCTCATTATCATCTTCATCTTCCTCATCTGAGTGTGGGATTTCCACTAAGTCAATTTCATGTTGAACCTGTTTGACCATAGTTGTCAACTCAAAAACCATCACATCCATGTCATGAAACTTGGTTTCCATGACTCTCTCAAGGCTTTTCTGACTTTGCAGTATCTCTTAGATCTTCTTATCCATGACTTGCATAGAGCTAACTAGAAATGCCATTTTCTCAGCGTGAGTCATGATCTATGGAACTAGTGGTGGCCTATTTCTAGCAGCCCCAGATTGTGCTGCCTCTGCTGCCATTCTTGTTGCAGCTGAGTTGGGATCATTGTCGTCCATTACCACTTCATTGTGTTCAAACTCTGGCTGAAGAGGTAGATGGGGACGATCAAGTAGATATGCATGCTTGCCTATCTTGGCATTCATAATCATTTGAATGTAAGGAGCATATCCACATGATCTCTTATGATCTGCAACAGTCTTCCGGATAGTCTCTACTACCAAATCCATCACTCTGAATCCGGTATGAGTGTCTAGCAGGTGCAGCCCATTGATGGAATGTCCTCTCATCATATTTTCATCTCCTGATTTAGGCATCAGAGTGTATCTCAATATATTGTTTGTAGTAGGAATGTGAGCTTGCAGAAAGTACACTGAACTCATTTTGTTACTAGCCAAGTACTTGTATGGAATTGTCTTGTACATATTAGCCATTGAGTTGTGACTGTACTTTGCTTCTGCGTACACATCTACATCTCGATCTTCCTACTTGGGGGGCACCAATGATAGAAGCCCATTCATCAAATGTGGCTTCATACTTGTGACCATTAGTCATCTAGACTAAAGAATCATCATAGAAATGAACAGTTGCATAGAATTGCATGATCAGCTCGTCATTCCATGGGGTCATCTCTTTGCCAACAAATTTTTGAATTTCAACTAGCCTGAAGTTGTCTTGGACATGGGGAAAGAAATTCTCATTTTCCTTGATATAGGCCCAGTCGACATTCCTCATATCACTGATAGCAGGACTCTTGTCAAACAAGACAGTCTCATAAATATCTTGTTGTTCCTTGGTGTGAAACCTTGGATCAACAATAGTTATTCTTCTCACAACATATGGATCGTTAGCTCTCCACTTTCTTAGTCTGACATCCTTCCTCTTCTTCATATCTTCTGCTATTAGATGACCAGCATTGTGAATAGACAGGGTTGGTCTGAGCTTCTTGAGAATTTGTACATTCTCATCTTCTTCCTCCTCTGCACCATGGCCACTGGATGCACGACCTTTGCTCTTGGCGGCTGCAGGTATGTCCTTGGTAATCCTTCTGGAAGCTACATCCTTCTTTGCTTTGGCAGGAGGCTTAGGAGCAGATTTCGTAGCATTAGCCATCAACTTCTTCTTCTTGGGAGGACCTAGGATCTCCTGAGGAGCTTCTTCCTCGGTATCTTCTAGGTCTTCATACATTGAAGTCTTTCTCCCAATAAGATGAATTGTTCTCTTCCTGGGCCTCTTCACACCATCCTTCTTGGAAGGTACATCCGTGGAAAGTGTTGTGCTCTTCGTGGCATATTCAGGAGCTCTCAGATCAGCAGGGGTAGCAGTTACTTTCCTGACAGTCTTCCTTGGAGCCTTTGAAGGAGCTGAAGTTTCTTCTGGCATAAAGTCCAAGTCCTCTTCATCAGAAACCAACTTCGTCCTTTGCCTGGTGGGTGCCGTGGGAAAACCATGAGAGCTGGGAGAACTTGGGTAAAAATTAGACTTCGCTGGACTAGTGCTTGAGTCCATCTCTATGTTGTGCTGTGTGAAGTCATTTTGACTATCTTCTGAACCAGACATATCTGACATGCAAGCTCAAACTTAGAAGAAAACAGAAAAACCTATGAAGTGGAAATAGAAAAGACAAAAAGGATGAGCATCCCAAAATTCAGATGTTTTTTGAAAAATTGAACAAAGAAATCCTTAGTTTTAACTTCGTATAGAACACATATCGGTGGAACCGAGTTTGAAATTTCAGAGTCACCGAGACACATGAACTCCTTAATAGAAACTTGGTCATCATTTCGGTTGAACCGAAAATGACAACTCAGTCTTACCGAGTTCATTCTTAGAAACCCTAGGTCCAAAATCGGTAGCACCGAGTTTTGCAACTCGGAGGCACCGAGTTTTGCAACTCGGAGGCATCGAGATGGGGTCTGCGGATAGTTAACCCTAAAAATTTCCTAGTTCTCCAATCTACGGATTCATCTGGTCGATAGAAAGGATTCAGACAGTGGCTTGTGGATAAATCTTCCCATTGCATAAAAATCAGATGGAGGAATGCAAAGGGGATCGGAACCATACCCTAACTTGGTGATGGTCCGGCTACGACGGCGACGGTAGTGAGGAATCCGTCGTTCATCCTTTCTCTATCTTTTGCAATGGTCGGGTTTTGAGTCTTACTAAATATTCACACCTTGCAACATAGCCAAGAACCCCTTCTTTGCCGATCTATTTCGAACTCCCTCAAAAATGTGTCACAATATGTATTCATTTGAAAGTTCTATTAAGCGTTTTGTTCTATCTCTATAGATCTCGATGCTCAATGTTCAAGTAGCTCAATCCAGTTTTTCCTTTGAAAAACTCCTTTCAAACATCCCGTTATGCTTTCTAGAAATTCTACATTATTTTCGATCAACAATATGTCAACCACATATACTTATCAGAAATTCTATAGTGCTGCCACTCACTTCCTTGGAAATACAAGTTTCTCATAAACTTTGTATAAACCCAAATGCTTTGATCACTCAGCAAAGTACTTATTCCAACTCCGACATGGTTACTCCAGTCCTTAAGAAGGATTGTTGGAGATTGCATGCTTGTTAGCATCCTTAGGACCGACAAAACCTTCTAGTTTTATCACATAAAACCTTTCCTCAAGGAAACCGCCGAGGAAACATTTTTTGACATCCTATCTGCAAGATTTCATAAATAATGCAGCAACTGCTAACATAATACAAACGCACCTTTAGCATCGCTACGAGTGAGAAAGTCTCATCATAGTCAACACTATGAACTTGTCGGAAACATCTATGCAACAAGTCGAGCTTTCTTAATGTAGACTTTTCACCATCATCGTCTGACTTCCTTTTAAAGATCCATATGTACTTAACAGTCTTACGACCATCATAGTTCTTCCAAAGTCGACACTTTGTTTTCATACATAGATCCTCTCTCAGAGTTCATGGGCTCCAACCATTTGTCGAAATTCGGGCCCACCATCGCTTCTCCATAGCTCGTATGTTCATTATTGTCCAACAACATGACCTCCAAGACAGGGTTACCGTACCACTCTATAACAGTACGTGACCTTGTTGACGTACGAGGTTTGTAGTAACTTGATCCGAAGGTTCTTGATCACTATCATCAGCTTGCACTTCAATTGGTGTAGGCGCCACAGGAACAATTCCCTGCGCCCTGCTACACACCGGTTGAAGTGACGGCTCAACAACCTCATCAAGTTCCACCATCGTCCCACTCAATTCTTTTGAGAGAAACTTTTCCTCGAGAAAGGACCCGTTTCTAGAAACAAACACATTGCTTCCGAATCTAAGATAGGAGGCATACCCAACTGTTTTGGGTATCCTACGAAGATGCATTTATCCGCTTTGGGTTCGAGCTTATCAGGCTGAATTTTTTTAACATAAGCGTCGCAGCCCCAAACTTCTAAGAAATGATAGCTTAGGTTTCTCCAAACCATAGTTCATACGGTGTCATCTGAACAGAATTATGTGGTGCCCTATTTAAAGTGAATGTGGTTATCTCTAATGCCTAACCCAAAAACAATAGCGGTAATTCAATAAGAGACATCATAGTATGCACCAAATCCAACAGGGCGCGGCTATGATGTTCGAACACACCATCATACTATGGTGTTCGAGGTGGCGTTAGTTGTGAAACAATTTCCACACCATCTTAAATGTGTATCAAACTCGCAACTCAGATATTCATCTCAATGATCATATCATAGACATTTTATCCTCTTGTCACGATGATCTTCAACTTCACTCTGAAATTACTTGAACCTTTCAATAATTCAGACTTGTATTTCATCAAGTAAATATACAAGTATCTACCCAAATCATGAGTGCCTCGGCACTCATTGGACTGCATACATCAAAATGTATTACTTCCAATAAGTTACTTTCTTGTTCCATCTCACTTGAAAACGCGGCCTTCAGTCATCTTGCCCATATGGCATGATTTGCATGTCTCAAGTGATTCAAAATCAAGTGAGTCCAAACGATCCATCTGCATGGAGTTTCTTCATGTATTTACACCAATAGGCATGGTTCGCATGTCTCAAATGATTCAAAAACGAGTGGGTCCAAAGATCCATCAGCATGGAACTTCTTCATGCGTTTTATACCAATACGACTCAAGCGGTAGTTCCACAAGTAAGTTGTACTATCATTATTACTTTGTATCTTTTGGCATCAATATTATGAACATGTGTATCACTACAATCAAGATTCAATAAACCTTCCATATCATGACCATTGAAGGTATTATTCGAGTAAACAGAATAACCATTATTCTCTTCAAATGAATAATCGTGTTGCAATAAACGCAATCCAATCATGTTCATCTCAACGCAAAGACCAAACAACATTTAGGTTCAACACTAATCTCGAAAGTAGAGGGAGCGTGCGATGGTGACCACATCAACCTTGGAAACACTTCTAACACACATCGTCACCTCTCCTTCAGCTAGATTCAATTTATTTCGTAGCTTTTATTTCAAGTTACTAAACTTAGAAACTGAACCGATATCTATTACCCTCGCGCTACTAGGAGCACTAGTAAAGTACAGATCAATATCTTGTATATCCAAGATACTTTTTTCAACTTTGCCTCCTTCACATCTACCACGTAACTAGGGTAGTTCTACTTCAGTGACCGTTCCCCTCTTGATAGAAGCACTTAGTCTCGGGTGTGGGTTCAATCTTGGGTTTCTTCACTAGAGCAGCAACTGGTTTGCCTTTCATGAAGTATCCCTTCTTGCCCTTGCCCTTCTCTAAACTTGTGGTTTTACTAACCATCAACACTTGATGCTCCTACTTGATTTCTACCTTCGCTATGTCAAACATCGTGAATAGCTCAAGGCTCATCATCTCTATCCCTGATATGTTATAGTTCATCATGAAGCTTTGTAGCTTGGTGGCAGTGACTTTGGAGAACTATGCCAATCACTATCTTATCTAGAAGATCAACTCCCACTCGATTCAAGCGATTGTAGTACTCACACCATATGAGCACATGCTCAACGATTGAGCTTTTCTCGCTTACTTTGCAGACAAAGAATTTTGTCAGAGGTATCATACCTCTCAACAAGGGCACGAGCCTGAAATCCCAATTTCATCTCTTGGAACATCTCATATATCCCGCGATGTTTGAAACGTTTTCGACGCCTCAATTTAAGCAGTTTAAGCATTATGCACTCAACTATCATGTAGTCATAAAAAACTTGTATGTCAGATGTTTGCAACATCTACAGACGACGCTCGGGTTTTAGCACACCGAGCGGTGCATTAAGGACATAAGCCTTGTGTGCAGCAATGAGGACAATCCTCAGTTTACGGACCTAGTCCGCATAATTGCTACTATCATCTTTCAACTAAATTTTCTCTAGGAACATATGAAAAAAGTAGACCTACAACATAATTTGCAAAGACCTTTTGACTATGTTCATGATAATGAGTTCAATGAATCACATTACTTAAGAAATCCCACTCAAATTGACATCCCTCTAGTCATTCGAGTATCACATGATTAAAATTCACTAACTCAAGTCCGATCATCAAGTGAGTTGAGTTTAGCTTCAATGGTGAACATCTCTATGTTCATCATATCCACTATATGACTCAGGCTCGACCTTTCGGCCTCTTGTGTTCCGTGGCCATGTTTGTACATGCCAGGCTCGTCAAGTTTAACCCGAGTGTTTCGTGTGTGGAACTATTTTGCACCCGTTGTATTTGAACGTTGAGTCTATCACACCTGATCATCACGTGTTGTCTCAAAACAACGAACTGTAGCATCGGTGCACAGTCAAGCAGAACACTATTTTATCTTGAAATTTCAGTGAGGGGTCACCTTATAATGCTACCGTCGTCCTATGCCAAATAAGGTGCATAGAAGTATTAACATCACATGCAAATCATAAGTTACATGATATGGCCATAAACTTGTGCTTCTTGATCTCCATAACCAAATAACCGACATGATCTCCATCGTCACTGATGCCACCATGATCTGCATCGTCACCGATGCTACCTTGATCTCCATCATTGTGTTGCCACCGAGGTTGTCGCGCTAACTATGTTGTTACTACTAAAGCTAAATAATTAAAGACAACCCTATGGCTCCTGCCGGTTGTCGTAGCTTCGACGTGCAAGTCGATATTTAACTATTACAACATGATCATGTCATACATCCAATATATCGTATCATGTCTTTGGCCATATCGCATCACATGCATACCCTGCTAAAATAAGGTAGACGTCCTATAATTTGTTGTTGCATGTTTTATGTGGCTGCTATGGGTATCTAGTATGATCACATCTTACTTACACAAAACCACAACGGTGATATGCTAGTTGCTATTTAGCCTTCTCCAAGGACCGCCTCTATCAAATCCGATTCAACTAAAGTTGAAGAAACAGGCACCCGCCAGTCATCTTTATGCAACAAGTTGCATGCTAGTCGATAAAAATGGTCTCTCGTAAGTGTACGTGTAATGTTGGTGTGGGATGCTTCAATCCTACAGTACCACCGAATCAAGAAAAGACTAAGGAGGCCAACAAATTGAACATCAACACCCACGAACTCTTTTTATTCTACTCGAGATGTCATCTACGCATAGACCTAGCTCATGATGCCACTTGTCAGGAAAATCGACACCTATGGGAAACTCGAGGAGTCCCTTGATCGTTCGGCGAGGAGAGAGAGGTACGGCATCAAGAGTGGAGCTAGCAGTCAACACCGGCAATGTCCTTTACCCATGTTCGGGCCGCTTGGCGCGTAAAACCCTACTGCTGATTAGTTTGTATTATGTGCTTACTGTAGGTTGATTTGCTACAGTAACTTAGTAGGTGATTAGGGAGTCTCCAGTCCCAAAAGGTCCAACCCCTTAAGTATAAGCCTTGGGCCTCCTTTTATAGGCAAATGGGTCACCAACAGTGAGCTCACGGGGTGAATATTGAACATTATACGCCGCTCTTCTTCTATGGTGGTGTTAGGGGCAGTAACTACCTTGTCTGACCCCTGACTTGCCGCAAGGTGGTTGCGACACGTACCCAGGTGAATCGACACATGGGTCTTGTGCTGGCAAAAGAGGGATGTTCTGGAGCTGTGAGATTGTGGTAGAAACGTCGGAGGACACCTGGCGAGCAAAAGGGGCTTGCTGGCCTGGAGCCTCTGTCTGGTGATTTGGTCACCTTCCCGACAAGGAGGACTTGCCGGGGGCTTTGAACACTTTCCCGGCAAGGAGGGCTTGCCTGGGGATTCTCTAGTCTGTGCGAGCCTTCCCGGCAAGGGAGGCTTGTCGGGGTCTTGCTAATATTCGGGAGTCTTGCCGGTGAAGTGGGCTTGCCGGGGCCTTGGGAATCTTACCGGCAAGGAGGGCTTGCCAGGGGATTGCATATGGAGCCCTTGTACTCCACGCCCCATGAAGAGAAGGAAGGGTGTGGCCTTGGTGGATCTTGGATTGCCTTTCTGCTGTTCTTCCCAGTGCACAGCCATCGGCGGCGTCCCCAATGCCCATAAACAAGTCTGGGGCACAAGGGATCCCAGTCTCTAGTGCACAGAGAGGAGCCCCTGGGCCTGGTCCACGCATGCACGCGAGCTGTTGTTGGGCCAGGGCCAAAGTAGTGCACGTGCCTCCTTGGCAGGGGACTCTGTAGATTTGGAGCCATTGCAGACGGCCCTTCCCCACGTCGCGCATTGAACGCACGAAGTGGGGAGGCATGTGCACTGTGGCCAAGGTGGCCACGCGCACGCTGAGCTATTGATTGGGTATGCAAGGATCGGCCGGTGTGCCCACCTTTCCTCTCATAAGAAAGGAAAACGCAGCCGCACAAGCCCAGCGTTCCCTCCCAATCATTTGTAATCCCGAAAACGCCGCCGCCTCCCTCCTCGAGCTGAATTCCCTCCCCACCTTCACTTTTGCCCCCAAGTCCGTGCTCCGGACGGCCGCAGCTTCCGCCGTTGCCATGGCGCCTAAGGGAACAAAAGGCTAAAAGGGGAAACCTGTCGTCGCGGAGAAGGAGTTGGCGAAGATGCGGAAGGAGCTCGCCTATTTCCCCCGGGTCCCGACGCGTTCTTTCTGAAGGAGCGCTATCAACAGATGTGGGCGGCCAAGACTAAGGCGCATCCGACTACCCAAGTGACCCCGGGAGAAGCTGGCGGTGCTCTAGATAAGTATCCCTTCTTCGTCGATAACTTTTATTGCAGGCTTTGTCTTCCTTTCTCCGAGTTCTTCATCGACATCATGCACACCTACGGCTTCGACTTTCTGGATTTCATGCCGAATGTGGTGACATGCATGTCTATATTCGCGCATCTCTGTGAGAATTTTGTCGGGATCACCCCCAACACCGCCCTTCTCCGCCACTATTTTATTCCCCGCATACAGGGAGGGGATGCTCTTTTGGGCTCCATCACTTGGATTCCGAGGGCCGGATGCAAGGAGATGTATCTGGACGGGGCCCTTTGGGAGAAGTGGGAATAATGGCGTGGTAGGTGGTGCTGGATCCGCTAGGAGAAGTATCTGCCCTTCTACGAGCCCAAGACTACTAAGATCGTCGCCCGCGACAAGCATTGGAGTGACCTCAACCCTGATGATAAGAAACTGACAGTCGCTATCAACATGATCTTGCGTCTCAGGGCCGCAGGGCTGACGATAGAGATGGTGGGTGCCGACTTTATCCGCAGGCGCATCACCCCCTCCAGAATAGGGGAGGAAGGCTAGCATCAGCCTTTGTGAACGCCGCGGACATCATGCGACTGCGGACTGGTTACAACAAAAATCAGACAGTGATGGGGCATGCCTTCATTTGCTAGAAACTATTCAAGTAGGACATGAGGCCTCGGCTGCCGCATGGCATCGTACCTTGTGCAAAAATTCTTCCTTGAGTTCACTCGTGGCAATGATGCTAGAGTGTAATGCTCATGGCGTGGTTGCAACTTGGATCGAGCCCAGGGAGGAGGATGTCTTGTCCTTCTTTGACTGCTTGTCATAGAATGCCATCAGAGAAGAGACCGGCCTCGTCCGTCAGACCACCGACGAGGAGGTGCCATACATCACCACCCGGGCCGAGGAGAGGACCCTTGTCGAGGCGGTGTGGAGCATCGGCTTCTATGACGAGGGAGCGCCCGATGAAGAGGCGCTGCAGGAGGAGGAGCTTGTCAGAGAGTGCAACAGCTCGGCAACCGGGAGCCCTTCGAAGGGACGGGCGCCCGACGCAGAGGAGGAGGGCGAGGAAGAGGAGGAGCCTCTAGCTCGCCGGAGGCCCAGGCGAGTGCTTCGACATGCCGACTCCAACATCCCCTTCTGGCAAACTCCACCTATCGCGGCCGCCAAGCGTCCCAGATCTGCGTCTCCCTCGGCAGATGCCGAGGAGGACGTGGATTTTGATTTCTCGGACTTCAGCTCAGGGGAGGAGGAGAAGTAAGTGTTTGACTTTTACCCCCTTCGAACTCCTCGCCTTGTGCTCTTACTCATCAGGTGCCGGTTCTTCTTCTCAAGGACACGGAGACGTTGGCCCAGAGGATGGCAAAGAAGACCAAGGTGTTGACAGGCGGCGGCCCTTCGACGAGCGCCTCGGAGGCGCCACCGGTAGCTTCCATCGGTAGAGCCTGTAGCGGGAGTCGCAGAGGCCTGCTTCCCCTCACCAGCTTGACGAGGGTGAGTGTCCTGGCAAAGGATGTCTAAAAGTTTCTCCACCCGTCTTCTCGGATGTTTGCCTCGTTCTAATCGTCTATTTCTTTATCTTGTACCACAGGCTTCTCCTCGGTGGAAGAGATGAATGTCGACTTCGTCATCGAGGAGACTGTGCGGGACGCGCCCGCTGAGGCCTATGCGGTTGCCGCGAGCAAGTCTGTTGCGGAGGCGCGGGATTGGGCCACCCGGGAACCAATAGAGGAGTTCACCAAGGGCCCCAAGGCGCGCACCAATGATCCACCTGCCGTTGCAGGTTTGGGGGCAGTGCTGGATGAGGATCCCCCTTTTGTCGGTGAGGATGCTCGTGGGGACCAGCCTGCCGCGTCAGGGCCTCCGCCAGCCAGTGAAGAGGCTGGTGGCGACCAACCTCGTACGTCTGGCCCCCGCCAGCCATCGAGTATGTTCGCGCCAGCGAGGGTCGGTACATCAATCTGCCAGGGGTGTGGCCTACCAGCATAGCCGTGGAGGGGGAGAGCTTTGACGCCAAAGTCTCCACCAGTGCCCGACTTGAGATTGTGGATGGATCGGGGGCCTACGGCGGGAGGGTCAGTGAAGAGCAGCTCTTCCAATCCATGAGGGACAACGTCAGCCATCTCGTGGCCCTTTACAAGGCCTAGAAGGACAAATTGGACCCCCGGATGGCGTTCGTCGAGGCAGCAGAGGAGGCCTTCAAGAAGCGTTTCAAGGAGACGCGGGTCCACTTCGCCGAGGCTCACCACGAGCTGAAGGTGGGTCGTGAAAAGTTGAGGGCCGAGCAGGACAAGCTCCTCCTGAAGCCGTCTGACATCCGAAAGGAGGAGGAAGAGGCTCGGTGCCATATCTCCGATGAAGACACTCGCCTTAACGCGCTTCAGATCAGCCTCGAGTCCCATGAGGAGGAACTCGCCGATCGCAAGAAGGCGATCGATGGCAGGCTCCGCGCCAAGGACGAAGAGGTTGAGAAGCTCGTGGCACGGCGTACACAAGAGCTCCTAGATCAGCATAAAGATGCCCTTGCCGCCCAGGCGTTGGAGCACGCCGGCGAGTTGCAGGACGTTGCCGACAAGGCTGCCAGTGCTGAGATTGCCAGGAAGGACCTTGCGGGAAAGTTGAAGAAGCTGGAAGAGGATCTTGAAGGCCTCGACAAGAAGATATCCGCCCTCGAAGTACAGAGAGAACATGCTCTCTCTAGCTTGACAGAGACCCAAGCTGCCGTTTCCCACCAGAGTGATCAACTCCGCTCCGCCAATGCCTCCCTTGTAGCCTTGCAGGATCAACTAGCTCCTCTCGAGAGGGCCCTCAAAGAAAGCAAAGCCCGCGAGGAGGTCTTGGATCAAGAGCTCCTTGGCATGATGAAGCAGCTCGAGGCCGCCTCTGCCGCCCGCAATGGTTATACGCGTGGCATGGAGTTGTGGACTGAGCTTCTTGTCAAAGCCGCGGAAGGGATCGCTGCGCGGCTTTCTTCTAGGGATCTCCAGGGCTTCGATTATTCCCTGGACCCGGAGGTGTCTTTAAGCGCCAAGCTGACCTTGTTATTCGAAAGCGTGATCAATTCTTTGAGGCATATTTGGGCTGGCGAGGCAGCGCGCCTGTCGAACGAGTCCCGAAGGTTGTGCCGGGGCACCCTCCTCAAGGTCCTCACCTAGTTGGCATACATGAATCCCGACATCGACCTCTCCTTGGGGCATCTGTCAAAAGAGGCGAACCTCAAGGAACTCGAGAATCTGGTCATGCCTATTGTCGGCAAGGTGGACCAGATCAAGAGGATGCAGGGCCCGCATCGGGATTAGTTCTTCTGCTACTGCGATTCTCAATCGAGAGCTGATGTACCTTGTTTAATACCGTTCGTATTGTAATATATATTTCTTATTGAGTACTACTTTCCTCCCTTACTCCCTTTGCATGGTTTGTTCTTGTGTCCCGCTCAGGGTTCGCTAGCTCAATTGGCTTTGTCGCAAGCGCTCCTGAGGGGTGGCTTTTGCTGGAGTCGTCACTGCCGGCAAGGTGCCTTGCTTCTCTCTGGGTTTACCCATAGGTTGTCGAGCTCGCTCCCTAAGCGGAAAGGGCACACGAGGAGGGCCGCTTAAGCTATTGGGTGCGTTCTCAAACAACGTTTAGGAGGCTTGTGGTGGAGTTCCCCCGCGCACAAGTTTTCCATACAAAAATGTGTTGGTGACATGCAAAGGGGAGGGTCGTGTCTGCCCGAAGACTTACTTGAAGTTTTCGCAACATATATTTAGGTTGTGGTTCTTCTTTCTGTCCTGGGTAGACTGTCCTTGTTCTTTCTGTTGTCATGGGCGTCCCCACTATCTTCCCCCCCCTCGGAAAATTTGTGCGTTGGCTTCCATCTGTCTTTTAAGAAAAAGAAAGAAGAGAAAATGTGTGTCGGGACCTCGGAAGTCCATTATCTCACGCGTTTCACACAAACTTAGATTATGCATGTATATGATCTAACATGGAAATCTAAATGATGTTGTGCAACGCTACGTTTTATTCAACTGCGTACAGGGTCTTTGCCTTGCTTTCTACAAAGGATCACATGCAAATTCGGCAAGACTTGTACAAAAAGGTGGTCGCCGAGAGGCCCGACAACCTGTCCCTACAGGTAGAACTTTCGAAGATGTTCAATGTTCCAGGAATTGCTCACCGGTGTGCCATCTTCGGTCTCCAGTCGGACAGCTCCGGGCCTGGTGACTCGTACTACCCGATATGGGCCTTCCCACGTCAACGTCAACTTGTTTTAATTCTTGTCCGACTGAACGTGACGAAAAACAAGGTCGCCTTCCTCAAGACTTCTGGCTCGGACCTTGCGGATATGATGGCAGCGCAAGGCTTGCTGGTAGCGAGTAGCTCGCATAGCTGCCTGAATCCGAGTTTCATCGAGGAGCACTGCGTCGTCTTGGCGCAATTGCTCTTGCTCCAGCTCATCATAAGTGAGCACTCGGGGTGACCCAAAAATGATTATGTGGGAAGAACTGTCTCCGCCCCATAGATCAGGGAGAAGGGTGTTTGGGCGGTGGCTCGATTTGGCGTCGTTCTGATTGACCAAAGAACTGTCGGCAGTTCATCAATACAGTTCTTTCCGTGCCTCCTCAGCTTGTCAAAAGTTCTGGTCTTGAGCCCTCGGAGTACCTCGGCATTTGCTCTTTAAGCTTGGCCATTGCTCTTTGGATGGGCAACAGAAGCGAAGCATATTTGCTTGTCGAGGTCTTGGGCGTAGTGCATGAAGGCGTGGCTCGTGAACTGGGTGCCATTGTCCGTGATGACCCTGTTCGGGACCCCGAAATGGCACACAATTTCTTTGAAGGACTTGACGGCTGACTGGGCGGTCACCTTTCTCACCGGCTCTACCTCTGGCCACTTTGTGAACTTGTCGATTGCAACGTACAAGTACTCAAAGCACCCAGCGGCGCGGGGAAAGGGGCCGATAATATCGAGCCCCCAGACCGAGAATGGCCAGGAGAGAGGGATCGTCTGGAGAGCTTGAGCTGGCTGATGAAGCTTCCTTGAATGAAACTGGCATGCTTCACACTTGGTTACTAGTGCAGTTGCATCCCGGAGGGCCGTGTGCCAGAAGAATCCTTGCCAGAATGCTTGGCCGGCAAGGGCTCTTGACCCTATGTGGGAGCAACATATCCCCCCATGTATCTCGGCCAACAGCTCCATCCCTTCCTCTTGGGGAATGCACTTCAGTTTCACACCGTTCAGTCGCCTTTTGTATAGGGCATCATCCACGAATTGATACATGCTGGACTTACGGGCTACTCTTATCGCTTCGTCCTATCCTTCGGGCAGGTCCCTAGTTTGGAGGTACCGAACTATGTGCTGCGCCCATGCCATAGCCTGAGGTTCGATGCCAAGGACTAAAGGCATATCCTCTGCCGTGATGGTGTCTTCCCTGGCAGGCTCTGTATCTCCCCCGGTGGCTTCCTTTCTGGCAATATCCTTGTCGGGGTCCCTTGGCAGGTCCGCTGGAAAGTACTTGTCAGAGTTTAGCCTTCTCCTCTTTTCCAGCTTGGTGGATGGCGATACGGAGGGTTGAGTTAGTCGTAGCACGAAAGCCCGGTTCCACAGGTAACTTAAGGGCCGCGTAATTTGATAGGTCGTCGGCGATGGTGTTCTCGGCATAGGGGACGTGCTCTGCGTGTAGACTATGGAAGCGCTCTTTCAACTTTTTCACTTCCTGGACATAAGCTTCCATCAACACGCTCTGGTAGTCCTTGTTGACCTGCCGGACTACCAATTGAGAGTCTCCCCTCACGATGAGCTTCCTGAACCCCAGATCTGCCACGATCCTGAGGTCGGCAAGTATCCCTTTGTATTAAGCGGTGTTGTTGGTGGACTTCTCCTGGCGAAAGTACATCTGTATTACGTACTTGAGGTGTTCTCCGGTAGGTGCAACTAGTAGCACGCCGGCTCGAGCACCTTGAAGTGAGAATGCTCCATCAAAGTACATGATCCATTCTTGGTTGGATTCCATGCCGGTGCGGGTTGATTTTGGTATTTCTTCGTCTGGCGTCGGGGTCCATTCGGCAATGAACTCTGCCAAAGCCCTGCTTTGCATAGTTGACATGCTTCCGAGTTTGAGGCCGAAACTGGACAATTCCAAAGCCCACTCCACGATCCTTCCAGTTGCATCGGGGTTCCGCAAAACCCTTTGTAGTGGAAAGCAAGTGACCACGGAGATCTCGTGTGCTTGGAAGTAGTGGCGCAGCTTCCTCGAGGCCATGAGAAGGCCAAAAAGCAGTTTTCCACCCCGGAGTATCTCGATCTAGGCCCGTACAGAAGGGAACTGACGAAATAGACCGTGCCTTGCACCATATTCTTCTTCTGCACTAGCTCGCCTGTTGGTGGGGGTTCCTCCTGATTACCCCTGGATTCTGCCGGGGATCCTTGGTTGCCGGTGTGCGCTTCCTCATCTGGTAGCGTCGCCTTAGCTGGAGTACCTTCGGCGTCTTACCTCCGCGCCACCAGGGTGGCGCTAACCACCTGGTTGGTTGCCGCTAGGTACAGGAGCATCGGTTCTTGTGGTCTGGGTGCTACCAGGATTGGTGTAGAGTAAATGTATCACTTCGGGTCTTGGAGCATTGTTTCCGCCTCGACTGTCCACTCCATTGGTCCCGCCTTCTTCAAGATTTTCAAGAAAGGCAGGACGGGTTCGGCGGACTTGGAGATGAACCTGCTCAGGGCAGCTACACAAGCGGCAAGGCATCGCACATCCTTGATGCGCTTTGGTGCCTCGATTTGTTCAATGGCCTTGATCTTGTCGGAGTTAGCTTTGATCCCGCGTTGAGACACGAAGAACCCGAGAACCTTGCCGGATGGAACACCGAAGACACACTTTTCAGGGTTGAGCTTGAGGTTAATCTTGCGCAGGTTGGCAAATGTCTCCTCCAGATCTTGCATGAGCGTTGACTTCTCTTTGGTTTTGACCACTATGTCATCCATGTAGGATTCCAGGTTCCTGTGGAGTTGGGGCTCAAAACTAATCTAGATCACTATTGCAAAGGTGGAGCCGACATTCTCCAGCCCGAACGGCATGCGTACAAAGCAGTACGTGCCACAGGGGGTGATGAAAGTGGTTTTCTCTTCATCTTCCTCGACCATGTAAATCTGGTGATATCTTGAATAGGCATCGAGGAAGGACAACAGGTCACAACCAGCGGTGGAGTCGACAATCTAGTTGATGGGCGACAAGGGAAATGTTTCTTTTGGGCAAGCTTTATTGACATCAGTTGTGGTGCTCCGCTTGATTACCACTGTAGCCAGACGGCCACCGCGCAGAGGAGCCCAGGAAATCACTATGGCATGCATGTTTACAACATGTATCAGGAAGATAGGCGTTTCTATTAATGAATATAAGAGTTCTACAAGATGAGCCACAAGGGTGATGGCAGCAGAAAAGCTCTATCTAAGGCAACATGGTCTTGATGCAGCTCCAATCCACAGGGATCCGACTCGGTTACGCTCCTAGCCCACGAACACTCTGTCTCCTTGCGTACGACGGATCCTTATGTGAACCTGGCCACGTTAAAAGCCGTTGAGTACTTTTGAATGTACTCGCACGCAAACCAAAACTAACATATACACTGAGCAAAGCAAGCTATGGCATTCAAGCATGCATTTGTTCTTAGAGCAATATTAATCATCATGAAATAGCATACATATCTAGCAAGGTTAATTATCAAGGTATAACAGGGTTACCAGGCAAGATAACTTCTAAAGTAAATGCGATAAGGTAAAGCATAGTAGGTAAATGATTCGTACTCCAACTATTCTCATGATCCAGTATGAATCTGATCCAATCCAACTCATGTGGTCATCGACCACTCATCTCATAGCCATCTCACGTCTAACATGTCATATACCGGACATCTTCCGATGTCTGCACAAGACGATTTATTCCATCATTATCATCGCTCTTACGGTTGATCGCCTACTGAGGTCTGGTCGGGCTGTCCAATACCGTGGACTCGGCTATTCGAATAGATTTGACACTCTGCAGAGGTTGCACACTTTACCCACACTATGGAGCACTGACCTCGTGATCCCATTCGGATGGACCAGCGTTACTCCAATGAAACTTACCTGACCCATGACTCTTTCATCGTACCCCCGGCAACCACTCTCCCCGGAGTCTTGCCCTGGGTGGCCCTGTGTCCTCATGACACCTGCCACCGTCGTGGCCAGACTGAACTGTCCCACCTAGGGACGGGCCCAACTCAACTCAACTGGGCTGATAGGATTATCATCGCCCACATGATCAGGGTAGAACGCGTGCATAATCCTCCCTCTTTGGGAGTACCGGTGAAAGGTCACGCGATCAGCCCAAGTCACGGCCGTCCCATATCGGCAAATGTGGTTGCACGGATAAGCCCGGACAGGTGGCTCGAGATCAACCCATTAGGTTTGGTTTAAACAAGATATTTATCAAGCATGGTCGTTGTCAGCAATGACTTAACATAGTGATGATTCTGCATGAAATAACAACGGTAGAAACACCTCCACCTATCTCTATATTATGAGTCATTAATAAGACAGTATGTAAATGACATGTTATTACTTTACAAGCTCTAACTGTAAATTAGTCCCTCGGGACCCTCGCATAAAACCGGCAAATAAATCGGTACCCACCAGAATGGTCTTTACAACACAGATCTGGGATGTTACACGGCTCAAGACGGTTGGAAAGCAGCACACAACATGAGGCGGTGTTGATAAAAAGAATGTAGCAGTTCCCTAAGACGGTCGAAGAATAGCTCAGAGCATAGGGTCACTTCCACGGAAAGAAATTCAACAGCTGCCTGCGACGGCCAAAAAGCAGCTCAGAACACGAGCTAGCTGTCGACGAGAGAGTTATAAAGTCGGCATCCACCCCGAACGGCCGAAAGCAGCTCAGACTCGGGCGTGGTGCCGTCAAGGAAGAAAATGCGAGCAAGGGTTCGTTAGAGTCACGTACCACACGTTACTATACATACAATCGTAACCATATTAATTGAACATGCAGGGACAATACAGAGCAAGCTTTAGGAAATATGTCAGGTGGTCGGCTTGCCTGGGTTCGAAGAATACTCCCGGAAGAGGTGCGGAGAGTCCGCACAAAGGATCGTCGGATACCGCTCTCTCTCAAAAAGGGCTGATTGGAAACAAGGATAGAAGGGTCATTTTCATAGTGTAACCACCTTGTGGAAATGTTGCCAACATGATGGCCTCGACGAGACGAAGACGTCAGCGTTGGTTTCACCTCGATCGGAGTCACGGTTAAAAAGATACGGACGAAAGAAGATCAAGGACCAATCTGCAAAAATATCCTCTCTAACACGTCCCTGGGCTGAAAAATAGAAAACGTATTGCTGGAAATGCGCTTCTGCTTAAATGAAAGCGTATTTACGAGAATACGCTTCCACTTAACAACTGGACCAGGTCTTCTCTCACCGACAGGTGGGGTCGGGGCCCACATGTCGGGTCCCCTCTCTCTCTCCTCAGGCGACGCACCGGCCCCAATTTATCCACTCCTCTCTCTCTCTCTTACATGCGGACCCCGCCCCAGCTCCTCTCTCTCTCTCTCCTACTTCTTCTTCAACCTCCCGACAGGGTCACGGGGAAGATCTGGCACCGGTCCTCGCCGTCGCTACGCTACTCCGGGAGGCCGGCCGACAGGCGCTGGAGAACCACGGCACCTCGCCGCGCTCGAGGTTGGCCGCGGGGTCACCAGAGATGGACCACAATGCCACCGGCACGGGTCGGTGCGCGGTGGGTGAGGAGTTGCAGTGGGCGGCGCCAGCAGGGCCTTCCCTAGCAGGGTGGGCAATCGCGCAAGATCCAGAGGGGTCCCAGGCACGGGCTAGGCTGGGAGGAAGGGGCCGAGGTGCTCTAACTTGAGTCGGCGCCGAATGCGGCAATGGCGGCCATGGGCTTGCTAACAAGGAGGGGGGCTCGGCTTGCTCCTTAAATAGCCTCAGGGGAAGCTTTTGGGCATCTCTCGCCGGCATCCGAAGCTCCCGAAGGATCGGCATTGCTCCAGTGGTCGGCAAAGGTGTCCATGGCGAGGAACAAAGGGGGGGGGGGAGGACCAGACAATCACGGGCTAGCTACTGGACATGGAGGGGACGCGAGAGGCAGAGGGAGTGGACGGGGCCGGGGCCGAAATGCACACAACTTGCATATGGCGCGCTCTGTCGGTGATCACCACGTGCACAACCCGATTTGACACCTCCTGCGCGTCCAATCATGTCCAACAGCACCCTCACTGCTCCAAGAGATAAGAATGGAAGTTGGAATGAGCTCGGAGGCTCTGGTGAATAAGGAACTTGCCAAAACAGATCCTGATATGAAGGTGTTTGTGGTTGTTTCTGGTGAAATGAGTGGATAATTGGAGTTGGATCTTTTTCAAAATGAAAAAGAATAGGAAGATCTATAAGCTTGCAAAATTTTAAGTCTTCTGGACCCTGTTTGCGTACACTTCCTTCACAAACCACAAAATGGTCCAGAAACTATAATTTGAAGCTGGGCTCAAATTGCTAAATGAATTTGGCTCAAACTTGGGGAAAGATGATGATTTGATCAAATGAAGATACTGGAGAAGTTTCAGCTCAACTGAAATTCCTAGAGGATACTTCCTTCACAAAGCTTCCAAATGGGCAGAAACTTAGGAAAATTGCTAGGAAAAGATGCTGAGAGGGATGGAGCTGATTTTTGGTATTCACTAGTGATTTAACAATGTAAACCATCATGAAAAGTTTCAGCTCAAGGAGATCAAGGAATAGAGCACTTCCTTTGCAAATTTCCCAACTGGACATAATTTGCAATTTGATGTTGTGCTCAAAATTTGAACTAGGGAACTTGTGATTTTGATGGAAATGATGAAGATATGGATAGGAGAAGCTCCACAAATTATTTGGGATTTGTCCTAGCTACCAAAATGGTAGTTCCTTTAGAAAGTGCCCAAAATGCTATGATGGCCAATATTTTATGGGATCTCAATATGATCACAAAGAATATATCTACAAGTTTTCATGAGCTTTGGAGATGGATAGCTATTTTCCTCGATTTAATTCCTTTAACTGGCAGAAAAAGTAATTAATTCTAAATCAAAAATATTGCAAATGACTTGGCAATATTTTTCCATATCCAGGGTTCAAAGATGAATGATGATCATTGGGAAAAGGTTTTGGGAGGCAACAGGGCAAAAGAAATTGGGGTTCCTTTGAAACAGGAGAGATCAGGGTTTCCCTTCTGCCAATTCAGAAGGTAGGGTTTTGACGGCAAAACCTTGAGAAAAGATCTTGGGTGGAAGGGCTAAAGTGGGGAGAATTTAGGGAAGGCGAGGCTAGATGACCATCTTCACATTCCCAGGGTGAAAGAAATCTGATAATCCAAGGAAAAGACGGGGTCAAATCCCGCAAATTAAAAAAATCAGGGAGCGAAAATCAGGGTGTTACATTGGTGAAATCGATACAGAACCGCCACTTACCGTTTGCCTTGCGCACTACAACCGGATTGGCCAACTAGGTGGGATGGATGACTCCCGTGACGAGTCCCGCTGCTTCTAACTTCTTGATTTCCTCGGTGATGAACTCCTGCCGCTCCAAGGCTTGCTTCCTCACTTTCTGCTTGACCGGTCGCGCGTGGGCGCAGACAGCAAGGTGGTGCTCAATCACCTTCCTCGGAACACGTGGGATATCTGATGGTTGCCATGCAAAAACATCAAGATTTGTCCGCAAGAAGGCGATGAGCGCGCTTTCCTATTTGTTGTCAAAGGGAGAACATATGGTGAAAGTTCCACCCGTGTCGTCCTCTCGAGCGGGTACCTTCTTGGTCTCTGGTGGGGCAGCCTTGGACTTTTTATTCCGGGCAATAGAGCTTTCCGGGGCGTCTTCAGCGGCAACAAGGTACTCCAGAGAAACGTGCTTGCCGAGATCAACGCGAGGAGCCTTCTTGCAGGGATTCTTATCTTTGGGGGACAGTGCCTTTGTGGCAGGCGTTGCCACTGCCTCCCGGTAGAGGCGGTTGGTGTACACGAGTGCATCCTTCTTATCAGCATTGATGACGATGACGCCGACCGGCCCGAGCATCTTCAGGGTGTTGTAGGCGTAGTGGGAAGCCATCATGAACTTAGCCAGTGCAGGGCGCCCGGGGATCCCGTTCTGTGCGAATGGATTGTCAACAACGTCGAAGATGATCTTCTCCGTTTGGTAGTTCTCGTCACTGCCGAAAGTCCCCGACAGTGTGATCTTCCCCTTTGGTTGAATCTTCCCTGGGTTGATCCCTTGAAATGCTCCCATTTCCTCGAGATCTTGGTTGGGTATCTTTAACCTGCGGATCACGTCGGGGGAGATGAGGTTTAGAACTGACCCGCCATCTACCAACATCTTCGTCACCTTGAGGTTGCGGATCGTTGGAGAGACCAACAACGGGAAACATCCGACCACCGTAACACGGTATGGGTGATCCTCTGAATCGAAGATGATCGTTCTATATGACTACTTCCAGGGCCTATGAGTGCCGATGGAGGGCCCCGCGGCACTCACCTCACGTGCCCACTTCTTCAGTTGGCGGTGGGAAGAATGAAGCGATGCTCCTCCATCGAGGCACATCATATCTGTAGCCTTCTGGAACTCGTGGTCACTTGAGTCGTCGTCTGGGCAGTCTTCATCCTCATCTTCCTCCTTCCTTCCCCGTGCTGGCGAGGGCTTCACCTTCTTGTTCTTGAACTTGCCGGGAGGACCCCCTTGGCCGCTCTTCTTCCTACCTGATCCTTCGCCACCATCTCGGGCCTTTTCTTTGTCGCGTCTCTAGTACTCCGCCCTCTACTTCCCGGCAAGTTGTTTGACGTGCCTGCAGTGTTGGAGGTCGTGACCCTTGGTGCGGTGGATCTTGTCGTACTGGGCGTCGGAGCCCTCCGGCTTGTCGGCGGCTGCCAAAGCTTGGAAAGAGCTGCATCCATCAACATATTTGTCAGAAGCCTCGGCCTCCGCCTTCTTGGAGGCGTCGCCGCTGCCGGATGTTTCGATGGCAAACACGGCTTTCCCTTACGTTTCTTATTGTGCTGTTTCGCCCTCTTCATAGGGGCGTCGGCGTCTTCATCTTTGGAGTCGGCTTCTGCATTGGCATCTTCGACGGGAAGCCTTCTCCCTTCTTCCGCTCGAGCACACTTGTCCGCCAGGGCATAAATCTCGGCGACATCGCGGACCTTGTTCTTCGGAAGCTCCTCGCACATCTTCTGGTTCCACATGTTCTCATGGAACGCGCTGATTACTTTAGCTGGGTGAACGTCCGGGATGTTGTGCTGTATGAGGCTGAATCTCTTGATGTACTTGCACAGAGTCTCACCCTCCTTCTGGGGGATGATATGCAAATTGTTCTCCTGGCCAAGGGCCCGATGGCCGCCCGTGAAGGCACCAACGAAGTCCTGACACAACTCCTTCCAGGAGGAAATGGAGTTCTTGGGTAGGTGCATCAACCACGATGTTACGTTGGGCTTGAGCACCAACAGGAAGTAGTTGGCCAGTGTCTTTTTATCCAGACCACCAACAGCATGAACCGCGATGGTGGAGATGCTCGGGAACTCGGACGGGTGGGTCTTGCCATCGTACTTCTCCGAGATTTCCGCCTTGAAGGTACAGGAGCTGGGCCACTGGACCTTCCGCAACTCACGGGTAAATGCCAATCAGCCCACCTCGTAAGGTAGGTCATCAGGATACCCCGATGCGGGAGTGTCCGTGTCTGGGGTGGTGCTGGGCCCGTCGGTTTGCTTCATGAAGTGGGCCAACCCTGGGCCGCAGGGAGGCAGGTCACGGTACCCCCATTCCCAGAATGCCGACAGGTTGACTTTCTCAATTGGTGTCTTGTAGAATTGGAATCTTGAAACAATTCTTTCAATCAGTCTATTTTCAATTAAGGAGTCGAATTGCATTGGAATTATAACTCACTAAACAGGGAAACTCGGTCCAACCGTTTTCTCCTAAAGGCTTGAATCTCACTCTCGGGTCTACCGAATCACTTTGCCTCGGTGACTCCGATATTATAACAACCTTACTTGCTCTGGTATTTTCTTCTAGACTATTGACATCGAGGGAGTAAGCTTATCAATGATCCCATGTTTCATTGCATCCTAACATTCAATTGAAATTTTTGTGAGAAAAAATCCATTTCCAACTTTATTTTTCTAGGGGGAGAAAACTTCTCGTGGGGGAGAAAAATTTCAGTGATCCCATACAATATAAGAGGGAGTATCATCTAGGATCCCTATCATAGGGGGAGATAGTTCAAGGAACTCTTAGCCATATCTAAAGGGGAGAACATTCGATGAACCCTACAAACTATATAAGCGGGAGAAAAGACAAATTCAAGGAACCCATATCAAAGAGAGAAGTATCGAGGATCCCTTTCTCTCAATGACTCCTTACCCTGTAACCTTTTTGGACATTCATGCCAAAGGGGGATAAATATTATCAAAGCTTCCATTCAATGAACCTATTTATAGGGGTTAAATATCACCAAGAAGCTTACACAAAAAGAGGGAGAAAAGACACGAGGGGGATATAGTTATTCGTGAAGGGAGATATAAAAAACCTTATATGCTAAGGGGGAGAGAGATAAAATTGTGTTACTGTTTGAACTTATCTTACCCTACCTACTCCCAATATCTACATGCTATGATTCAAGGGAGAGGAAATTATCACATATGCATTCTTAGTGGAGAAAAGTTCTCTTGGAAACATATCCTTTCATCATATCTTATCTTCGTTATGTCTTCAATATATTGGTACTTTTGAAGTTCTTTGCATCTTTACAATAGGGTACTCTTGTGTTATCTAACATTTGTTTTCCCAAGTGAAGTCCTATGTAAGACGCTGAAGATCCTCAAGGTAAGTATATGCATCATATCCTTGTTGATGATGATCTCTTGTTTCATGCACCTATTGTTTGCAAGAGGGTGTCTTGAACATGGAAGTCCTTCATTCACATATGTTCGATGCATATAGCCAGGATGTTTATGACTTGTCTTGTCCTTATACCTTGTGTGTGACCATGCATTCCAAAGCAACTATCCTTTAAAGCAATTGCATACATTTAGTGGGTGCTTGTACTAGTCATGTTTCTTTCAAAGCTGTCATATCCTCATGTGTATCTTTATTTGAAGCTTTGATTGTATGTTGTCATCAATTAACAAAAATGGGGAGACTGAAAGAACATATGCTCCCTTGATGATTTTGATAATTCATGACAACATACATTGTCTCTTCGACTAACACTTTTACCTAGATATTTCACGAAAGTCCATGGAGAGCTTTGGCTAAAGGTTTATGAGGAGATGCCCCTTGATGGAAGAAAGGAATAATATTGGCTCAATCTTCAAGCTAGAAGACTCTTCATTTTATATTTGCGAGAAATCACTTTTGATTGCATGGGAAAGCCAATACTATTAAAAGGGGGTGAGCTAGCAAAATGAACTGATTGCTCAAGTGCTCAAAGTTAGACACCAAAATACTTAGTCATTTTTCCCACATATCCACTCTGTCAAATTACATATACACAAATTTGGTGTCACAAACTTTCACATATCGGCCCCATAGAGTTTGACCTTACACAGAAACCCTAGCCATTCCCACCAAATTGATGCAACCGAATCCATATCGGTGCTACCGAGTTCAGTGTGACCAACATTATTTTGCCAAGATACACCATATCGGAATTCCGAGTTTGAGTATCGGTGCCATCGAGTTTGGACATCTGACCATTAGCTACATTTTCAGTACCATTGAGTTTCATATATCGGTCTCACCGAGATTCAAAAGTTGCTACCTTTGTGCTTATGGGTACCACCGAGTTTTTCACTTTGGTGTCACTGAGTTTGCCACTTTGTGTGTAACGGTTGGATTTTGTGTGGTGCCAATATGTCCCCCTTCACCCACCTCTCATTCGTGGGATAAGCACTCACAACACACATTTCATTCCTAGATCCATTTTCTGAGAGAGAACCACCTACTCATGTGTTGAGACCAAGATATTCCAATCCAATCATTTGAAACTTGATCTCTAGCCTACCAAAACAACTTCCGGATCAATCTCTCCTACCCAGGCATATTCTGTGAGAGAGTGATTTAGTGTTGAGGAGAGTATGTTTAGAAGCACAGGAGCAAGGATTTTATTGATCTACCACATCTATTACCTTTTGGAGGGTGGTGCCTCCTAGATTTGTTAGGTGTCGCTTGGGAGCCTCCTACTTCGTGTTGTGGAGTTTAACCAAGATGTTTGTAAGGGAAATGAGATTGCCTACTTCGTGAAGAACTATCGTGAGTCATGCTAGTCTTTCACGGGCAGAAGTCTTGGTGGAATAGACAGGGCCGCTTCTTTGTGGACCCTCCGTGTGTGGAGCCCTGTGTGGACTCTCGCAGCTATTACCCTCCGTGGGTTCAAGTCTCCATAACATGGACGTACGATAGCGCCATCTATCGGAACCATGCCAAAATCATCGTGTGAGCCTCATGCATTTGATCTCCCTACCTTACTCCTCTACATTACACTTGCATGTTTGACATTCCGCTGCTATACTCTTAGAACTGCATGTGTAGGGTGTACTAGACTAGTTATAATTGCTTGATTTTTGCCTTCCTTGAAATTGGGTTAGGCTAGGAATTTTATCTTGACAAGTAGTTTATTCACCCCCTCTAGACACATCTTCTATCGATCCCTCAACTTGACTTGCCATAATTGCTAAAACTTGCCCACAACTAAAATTCGGAAAAGGCTAAGTTTTTATTGGTCAAGTAGTCTAATCACCCCCTCTAGACATACTTTAGATCCTACAAAAACATTTAGAGTGCTCGAAGTGTTAACTCCCAAAGATGAAGCGTTGCAATAATATAGTGATGAAGGATTACCAACAATAAGACCACTATCATCATTGCAATGATCACCACTACTCACCATATCATTACCTTGTGGCAATGCACATGTGGGTGAGGTAGATGAAGTTGAGAAGACCACACAACCAGACGGAGAACAATCATTCCCACATATCTTGGACATACCATATTTATCTTGAAGCTTTGTCCACAACTCATGAGCATCCCGAAATAGCATGAGTTGAAATATAACTGCATTGCTCAAAGCATCAAAAAGCACGTTAGAAGATTAAGCATTGAGATAAGAGTTTTCATTATCCTATAAAGATATGTTTTGAGAATACTTTGGAGGATAAAATCCCATATCTACAATCCGCTCTAAATTTGGGTCCATGACCCTCAATAGATTAAGCATGCCAATTACCAAAACATCAAAAAAATTGCCCTTAAAACAAACACTGTCAGAGAATCCTAATCCCCTAGTCAACATCCTTACTCTCTAGGTGGTAAAGCCTAATAATGAGAGACCTAGCTCTCATATCAATTGAAAGGACGTGGATGTCGCCTAGAGGGGGGATAAATTGGCGCTTTAAAATAATTATGGTTTAGGCTTGAACAAATGCGAATAAAACTAATATTGAATTTGTGAAGCACAAACCCTAAAAAAGTAGACTCACCTATGTGCACCAACAACTTAGGCTAAGCAAGATAAACAACTAAGTGATAGCAAGATATATAACAAGAAACAATATGGCTATCACAAAGTAAAAGTCCATAAGTAAAGGGCACTGGTAAGAGATAACCGAGGCACGCGGAGACAACGTTGTATCCCAAAGTTCACACCCTAGCGGATGCTAATATCCACTTGTAGTGGTGTGGAGGCACAATGTTCCCCAAGATACAGGATCAACACACATGACATGCTGGAAAGAAGGCATTGGAAGGTGTCTGAGTCAAATCTGTGTATTCTTTGTCATGTTGGAACCAAAGAGGACGGAGATCACCTCTTCTTTAACTGTCTTTTTAGCAACAGGGTTTGGAATTATCTCCAGATCTCATGGCATGGTAACTCTATGTGGACCACTTCAGTGGCAGCCAGAAGGGAGTTTCATCATCCTTTCTTCACTGAAATTGTGTTTACGGCCTGTTGGAATATTTGGACAGTTCGAAATGCCAAGATCTTCAACCATGAGAGACCATGCTTTAGTAAATGGAAATCTGGTTTCCTTCATGGTATATCCCTTTTAGCTCACAGGATCAAGGCTAGTTTTAGGGATGACTTACTTAAGTGGATATATTTCTTACCTCCTTGAGGTTTGTACTCTTCTCACCCCCCCTCCTCACTTGTACATCCCAACCCCCTCTCATGTACATATAATCTGTTAATGGAATAAAAGAAAAGTTGTGGGGTGTTTCCCTACAGTAGGTTGTCAAAAAAATGCTCCCCAAGATACGAGTAAGGCCACCGTAATCTCCTCACGCCCTCGCACAATGCAAGATGTCGTTATTCCACTAAGGGACCCTTGAGGGTGGTCACCGAACCCGTACAAACAAGGTTGGTGCAATCTCCACAACTTAATTGGAGGCTCCCAACAACACCCTAAAGCTTCACCACAATGGAATATTGCTTCGAGGTAACCTCGAATGCGTAGGGCAATCTCCACAACCTAATTGGAGATCCCAAAGCTTGCGTGGATATTTACACCACAATGATTGAGCTGTGAGGGACCACCAAGCTTCTAGGACACCAAGGCATCCACGAAGAAAAATTTCTAGGGAACCAAGTACCCAAGGGTAATAAGCTTCTCAAACTGCACTTCCACGTATCACCATGCAGAACTCAAACCTATGCACCAAATGCAATGGGAAGGGCACACGGAGTGCCCAAGCCATTCTCTCCCGAATCGCACCACATCAACTAGTGCTATGGTGGAAAATAAGAGGAAGAACGAAGAAGAACACCAAGATCTCGAAGAACTAGATCCAAGGGGTTCCCCTCACATAGAGGAGAAAGTGATTGGTGGAAATGTGGATCTAGATCTGCTCTCTCATTGCCCTCAAAAATGGGCAATAATGATTGGAGGGATTGAGAGTTAGCAAGCTCTAAGAAGATCAACAATGGGGGGGGACGAGCTCAGCAGTTGGGGAACTATTGGGGAAGAAGACCCCCTTAAATAGGTCACCACAAATCTGCCCATTATATGCAGAATAACACACGGGTGGTACAACCGGTGATGTGGGCGGTCCTACCGGAAAATGTAATATAGCGGTACAACCAGCCCACAACCAACCAAGAAGTGCTCCAAAACAGAACCTACTTGCACATGGCCGATACAACCTCCAGACTAGTTTTGAAGCAGTAAAACCGCTCCAAACAACGGTTGTACCGGTCGAGCGGTACAACCTGTGTTAGGGGTGGTACAACCTCTTAGTGACAAGAAGGTAAGACAAAAACAACCATAACTTTCGCATACGAGCTCCGAATTGAGAAAAGTCAAGCTTTTTGGAGAGCACAGGACAAGTACTATACGAGCTCCGAATATAGAAAGAAGAGATAGTAGAAAAGTGCCAATGATATAGAGATGTGAAACCTCTATGAATGAAGAATCGGCAAAAACTCCAACATTGAAAACATCATACAAGATGCACATGAACACTATTTTCAATAAACTCGAGCTGGTCATAAAGATGAGCATAAGCTCTACAACTCACAAAGAGAACCACCAAATAAGACCCAAGAAAGAAGATGCAAGGATGCAAATGGTTTGGGATCTCAACGAACGATACGATCCAGCTACTCACTTGAGAGCTCCCCTTGACAGTACACCAATCTATCCTAAAATAGAAAAACTATCAAGGACAAACCTATACCTTGCGCATCGTCCACTTGAGATAGAGGGTGACTGTGTTGTCCTCCTCAAGATGGATCATCTTTGTTGATTGCACTGGCTCGATGAAGACTTGCAAGTTGCTCCCCCATACTCCACTATGGGTGAGCCATTCTTCAACATATCTTCACAAGTCCATTGCCACCACAATGGATGGCAAGCTTCAAGCATGATATATTCGTGATGCTCCACTTGAACTTGCACACTGCAAACTTGATGACGATGACCACCCGACGTCATCCTCCATGGGTTGTATGAGATATTCCTCTTGACGCAAGCCCATGGAAACACACCAAACACCACACAGAACTCTCACTAAGACCATGGGCTAGTATACAAAGTGTAATGGACAATGCTTACCATACCATGGGATCACTTGATCCCTCTCGGTACATTTTGTAAGCTTTTGTGTGTCGATCATCCTGATTCACACTTTAACTTGGTCTGGATCAACCTTGTGTCTTTATGACCAATCTTTGGATACAATATTAAATGCCACCTTGGTCATCATATAAACTCCTTGAAACCAACAAATGGACTTCAAGAAGTGCGGAAAAATCCTACAAATATAACTTAAGGCAACCATTAGTCCATAGGGATTGTCATCAACTACGAAAACCACACATGGAGAAATATGCACTAAGAGATGGGATACCTTGTGAGAGTTCTATAGGTCACATCATGTTTGAAAATCTACTTGACTATTCATAGGCTATGAATGAGATCGCACATATCACATATTTGCAATCTCATCGTAGTAACTATGCATATGCCATTAAAATAAACCCAATTTGCACGGATGGCATATATGACAGACCCATGGTTATTGGCATTTCCTTTTCTTGCGATGATATTGCCATGCTACCTTTGAGTTTTTTCACAATTGTACACATATGCCATGCCATAAATACAATGCTTAAGGTACACAATATTTTGGATGTTGTGCATATTCTCCATTATATGCTTCCGCTATTGCTCATAAGGAGACTCCCATAGTTTCCTCATACATATTAGGATATTTTGATCCATCCTATACATTGCATGATCTAATAATTCTGTGCACCATATGCTCCACATGAATAATATCCTTGTGCCACATACTTGCTATAATTTGCGTCCCAATCATGGAGAGCATAATAAATATCATTGCATGATGGATGATGTATTTATATATTGTGCATCAAATTTCTTTGAGAATTTCTTATCTTGTGCTAACCCTCACATGCACGTACACATCTTGATGGATGATTTGTACATTTACCACACACACACACTTTGTTTCGTGTGTCTCCTTGTTGTGTAGGAAAACATGAGTCCTCATCAACCTGCCAAGCGCACGAGTTGACAAAACAAGCTCTAGAGAACAACGACGACATGCATCACCATAGAATGCTTAACCTCCATCCACCCCCATTGCACAAAGACTTCACACATTTCTTATACATAGACCTCACATGGATATGGGTTATTTTCCATTACACATCTCATGCCCATATTCCCATGTTCACTTTGCATGATATACTCATTTATGTTTTGATGACTTGAATTTTTGACCCATGCTTTGCATTTCACAAGATCCATGTTTCTAGTTTTCACATGTGTATTTGCAAGCTTGGTGGTGACATTTCTTATCAGTCACGTTGTTGGTGAAATGATCGACACCTATGGGGGCCTCAACGGTACCCTTTTGTTGGTTTGGCAGCTAGAGGGGTCACGGCAAGAGAAAAACCAATAGTCAGGCCTCGTCAAGGTCGTTTTTACCAGGTACGGGCCGCGTTGTGCGTATAACCCTACTCCTGCATGTGCTTAGTTATTCATTTTAGTTTACTTTAGATCTGTCCCTCTTACAACCTTTTGACTGGTCAAAAATCCAAAAATCCTTTCTACTGAGCCTCGGGCCTCCTTTTATAGGCGAAGGGGTCACCACAGTGGCTTAGCGGGTGAATGTTGGGTTCACGAGTGGAACAGTGCCGATCGCCCGTCACAGTATGACTACAGTGCATTAAATGCTTCGACATACTTCCTCACCTCATCAGGGGGGTTGGACACGTACCCACATGTGGCAACTTCGGGGTGTTGCGCTGGCGTGTGGGCGGACGCGTGGTCCATGCATCGGCGGTGACGTGTTCTTCGGTGGAGGCGTTCACAGGACGCGAAGGCGCCCTGCGCCCGCGCCTCTCTTTGGGCTTTCTTTTCCTCCCTGGCAGGGTTACCTTGTCGGGGGCTCTTCTTGTTCCTCTCGGTAGGGAGGTCATAGCTTGCGAGGCCTTGTCAATCTTCCCGGCAAGGATGGCTTGCTGGGGCTCAGTCCTTCTTCCTTGCCTAGAGGGTCTCGCCTTGGCAGTGTCTATCTTCCCGATGGGGAGCTCTTGTCGGGCTCTCTTCTTCATTGCCAACAAGCAGGCGCTTGCCGGGGGCTTGCAGTCTGCACTTGGTGGGCTTCCGAGCCGTGCTTCCTCCCTATGCTCCAGCGACGCGCCTTGTCGCTGTGGAGGGGGCTGCCGGTGTCCGCGCACTAGTCCGGGGCACTGGAGACCCCGGTCTTTAGTGCACCGACACACGTGTTCCTTTTGTAAGCCATGATATTGTTCATGCTTGTGTTGGGAGAGTCATGTTGACCAATTGCTCATTGAATAGGACTTCTCGCCAATAGAATGATGATACTTTTATCATGTTTTGTTTCCTTGCTTGCGATATGTCATGCACATTGTTTATGCCTATTATTTGCTTACATGACATCTTTGCCATGATTTCCTCTAGTATGTTGCATCTTCGCACTACTAGTTTGCACAACATGACCAGTATGTTTGATTATGTTGCATCACAACCATTTCCATGCTCCGCAAATGATTGCTATTGAATATTTTCATATGTGTCCATGTGTTCCCTCTCTCATGCTATATGATTTGCCATGTATTGAGTGCAACAATGATATTAATTTTTCTAGTGATATTTCCCCGTAGATTGATCTCATATTATTGGAGTTTTTGATATCTTTCATGTGAAGCATGCTTGCTTTCTTTCTTTGCACCATGTGCCTAGTGCCCATGAATATTGCCATTGTTGCATCATATTATTCCTGCACTTTTGATCCTAATGGTTATGTGCAAGAGAAGAGAACCATCATGATGGATGATGTGTTTATCTACCATGCATATACATTCTTTTCTTTTTTGCATGTGTAGTATACTTCAACTATATGTCAACTTACACTTCACGTGAGTTGGCCATTCAAGCTCTTGAGAGCGATTCACTTTGGATCGATGCGTTTCTACATTGCACTTGTTTGTGTCTCGACACTTTCAGGGACACATAAAGGCCAGTCTTCAAGGTGGCATCCTTCTTGAGCATGGGTATTGTTGATTATCCTACTTGTGTTGCTTGCCATGTCGCCATGCCTCATGACATATATGCCTTGTGTGTTGCATCCAACTTGTGTATTACTATCTCTTATCATATGCTTGGTTGCAACAATGTTCATTCTTTTCATTTAGCATGACACGTTGCTTGCTACATGCTTGCCTTGAATGACTCACACAAGTTGAAGAATTGCTCTTTCCATTGTGTCGAGTGCCCCAATATCTTCACTACACCATATGCATATTATGCTTGGATTGTCGTGTACTTGCCCTCTGTATTTAGACACTTCATTTTATTTCGCGTTGTGAACGATTCTTATGCCTACAATAGAACTTTCATTTGGATCTTTGTGCGTACTTGTTCTCACGGTGACATTGCTTGTGCTCAATTCATATGCTTACATGCGATGACACAATCCCTTATCACATCATATGTTATGCATGAATGACAACACTTGTTTAGTGAATAACCACTTGAATGCTTGGTTTTGCACTAACTCTAACCAGATTTTTACCAAGTGTTTGTCGTATTTTGTCCTTTTGAAGGACCTACGAGATGGTGTGACATTGGAGAGTGCCCATTTAGACCTTCTAGATGATGAGCACTTTGAGATCTTCAACATCAACACGGCGACACCATCTATTTCCCATGGTTATTTGGATCTTGATCCGAGGATGTAACTTCCCCAAGGGGGAGGGGATGATGCAGAGCATCCTACCGGCATCACCATGACAAGAGTCTGTTCGACAAGTGAAACGCGTGACATCAACTTCACGTATATGAAGGTGAATCATCTCCTTTACACGTGTTCACTTGATGCCTCCTTGGATGGTATACTACTTGAAATTACTCTTGTGTGCATACGTAGGTATTATCAGAGCTTCACAGATGACGAGGAGGAGTACAAGAACTGATGAGCAACTACACAATTCATGAGGGAAGCATCGAAGCGACGATGGAAGAAGAAGGAGCTGCTGAAACTACAGCGGCCGGATATCCGCCCAACGGATCGGACATGCGGCGCCTCGAGAACCATCCAGTAACAAGGTAGGACCAGCAGAGCTACAACAGTCGGACATACGACCTCGCCCTAGACATCTGGAGCCTGCCCAAAAATCCGTCCCCTGCATGGAAATCCATCGCAAGGGCACCTGAACCTCGTACACACGGTCACACTAGGTCGGGCATCCGGCCCTTGCCCCGAACATCCCATGACTCGTGAAGCCCGAACATCTGGCTCCTCTCTGTCGGACATTGGAGCCTTTGCTAGTTCATGTGGGCCAAAGGCCTTTGTATCCCCCTCTCTAACACCTATCTCGCCTTGGACTATAAATAGACACCCCTCTTCATTTCTAGGGTTACCAAAGTGATAGCTCATTTGTTGAGATTTGCCCCTTCCTGTACTCTCTCATCGAGACCGAGGCCTCCGCCAGAAAAGATTCATAGAGGATGTCAAGGCTTCTTTCAAGGGAAGATCCATCTTGGATTCAAGGCCATCTCTCCTAGAGATTTGGATGAACTATCCACGTATCTTTATCCCCATTGTTCTTAGATCTTCATGCACCAAATGTATTTCTTGTGATTTTAGGAGTACTTAGTGTGGATATTGTCCAATAGAGTTGTTTCCCCTTTGATTTCTCCACATTTCCCCTAGTGTTCTGCCTCGAATCAACCATCAACTCGTGAAGATGGGGCAACCCTCGGGCATTCATATTGGCATCATGGCCATAAGCATAACAGGCATCAAGTTCATCAAGAAGTGATATTTCAAATGAATCCAAGGAACCATAGCAATATCATTCATTCTCTGATAAACACGAAGGGAAATTAAACGATGTATGAGATAAAGATTTACTCTGATCAGAAGGTGGGCACGGTTGATCAGTCCACTCTTCCTCCTTTTGTTCTTCACTCTCCTCCTCGTCTTTTTCATCTACTGAGCTCACGCTTTCAACAATTTCTTCTTCCATAGGTTCCTGCAAAATATTATTCTCTTCTTGATGAGGACATCAATACCATTGTTACGCCCACAACCCCTACTGATGTACATATTGGACCAATTACTAGATCTTGCGCATGCCAATTGAATTACCAGGTACTTTTGTTTCTTGGAAATCCTTCTAATGTTCATCAACATATGATGTTGCCTAAATTACATAATTTTGTTTTACTTATGAATGAAGGAACTACCATGGACAAGAAGGGTGGCCATTGGATCTTGATCAAACATTGAGAACAAGGTGCACGCGTGGGAAATAACAATGGAGTTTCTAGTGGTGGTTTTCACACTTTTAAGCCACCATAATGAGATTATGAAGGCTTGGAAGAAATATACAACATGCCACATCATAAATTTCGTCCATAGGGTATCATAGGTGTTGTGTCACCTTATTTTGGTCCAGTCCCATGTAATTTTGAAATGCCACATTATATGTTGTTTTTAGAGTCCGCGTGTGAGGGGAAACCGAGTTAGGGTTGGTTTCGGACCCCTTCTTGAAGTGGTCACGAAACACCTCTATTCACCCATATATACATGCCTTAGGGAACCGTTTGGAATTGGATTTTGTTTAGATTAAAAGTTCGCCATAGATACAACTTCACGTCTTTCTTTGTGTTCTACGACCAGACCAATATGTCGGGACCCCGATCCTAAGCCATACGAATCCAGCCTATAACACAACACATTGCTTTGTGGCCTCACGTACCGTTAACTCCACGGCTGTCGCCTTACCTTGGACGGGACAGTTTGCGCCTTTTGGCTCACATATGTGTATATGTCGCGAGGATTCGAACGACACAGAACCCGGGTCGACATGACTAGTTACAAACCCAAGTGGCGCAACCATACTTGAACAGGCATACATAACCCAGTATTGCAGGTGTCGGTCAACATCATGTGCACACCAGTCGTAGCAAGCCACATAGAGTCCACTACACCACGTGACATTTCCCCGTGGGGACAGACACAATAACAAAGAAGGATACAAGCCGGTCAATCAATGTGTCCGGAGGATTAGCAAGCTACCAAGGATCAGTGGCAACACAAAGAGGCATTTTTCCTGTAGAGCAGGATACCATAGGCACACAACTAGGTGTCGAATCCCACACATACCAATGCATTTCAAACATACACACAATATGCACGATATGTGTAGATACAACATGTCATCACAACATAACTCTACAACACCTCATTCAATTAGAAGGCTCCAAAAATCCAACATAGTATAATGTTACAAACAGAGGGGGTCACATGACCCAACATTCAGAGCACACAAACATCAAGCGGAAGTTACATGTCTGGGTACAACCATCTATTAAAAGAAGCTGGAAGAGCCTGAAAAGCTACTATGACCCTACCATAGGAGCCATACCCCTATCAGGGTTTCCAAGCTATGCCGTCGATGTTAACGTAAAGAGGTAAAGATAGAGAGAACAACGTCTATCTCTGCAAAAATTTAAATAAACAACAGTGAGTACGAAGGTACTCAACAAAACTTACATCAGAACTAACTACATATGCATCATGTATCAACGAACGGAATTGTGGCATTTACTGCATAAATGCCAGCTTTGACCTTTGGCTAACCTAGACTATGACTGTGTTTCATACCTCTCTCGTGTCCCTACGAGAGAGCACATACGAGTCCACATATCCACCACATCAATACACCACCATGGATCCTCTCTTGTCATCCTATGAGAAGGCTATCCGTAGTACTCACACTTATCTGGAACATTTTAGAGTGTCTGTTAAAGTTGTCTATCAACCATGCAAGTATGCAATTAGTCCATATCTGAGGACGCGACTATTCAAATAGATAGTTACCCTGCTGGCGTGTACTTCTTCACACATGATTCTGCCACTTATCGCCATGTGCACATCATGCACCTCGTCAACCTTCAAGCAGAAGCCCGGCTAGGGAGTCGGCCACAGACGTTGACCTACAACGACTCTATTCCAACGCAGTCGCCTATCAGAGTTGGCTATCATAGTCAAGAACCCGGCCATGTTTTGCGATTCACACTCAGAAGTTGTGTAGAGAGCCCCAAGCCGGTGTCGGTTGGGCCGTTCATCCACTTTGCAGGCCCGACCACACTCTATGAATGTTTCAAACTACTGTGACTCCTGGACAGAGAACAAGGTAGGCTAATAGGCCGAGAGGGGTTGAGTTATCGGAACCCAATGTGCAGTAGTAGCTAGTCTTGTAACACCAACACAAGATCTCAGGTCCTAAGTGCGGCATTAATGATACAACCCACCATGTACTCCTACATGGCCTCTCATTTACCAAATAAGGTTCACACACTTAACTCTCATCAACATGACATTTTCATTCCAACTCATCATCCAGATGGCCAGACCAACTTAACTTTAAGCATATCAAGCATAATAGGGCAATGGCACAACATGGCTCAAGCATCTACCACGTATGCTAGGTTGCTTGGTTTAGCTATTTACTGTGATAATGATAGGTCATGCAAAGGAATGGGTTCATCTACCGTAACACAAGTAGCAATTGAATCATCTTGTCCTAATGCTCAAGGGGGTTTGCTTGCCTGTTGAACAGAAGAAATCGGCTATTCTTCGATGTCGTCGATAATGACGTCTCACAAGTCTATCGACAAGATCAAACAACCAACAATTTAAGCATGGCATATGCTTCACAATGATGCATGAGCATGGCATGGTAACAAGATGTTGGTTTTTTCTAATGTAGGTGACCACAATTTAAATGGAAGTTATTTGATCCATATAGA
This sequence comes from Hordeum vulgare subsp. vulgare, assembly GCF_904849725.1. Taxonomy (NCBI): domain Eukaryota; kingdom Viridiplantae; phylum Streptophyta; class Magnoliopsida; order Poales; family Poaceae; genus Hordeum; species Hordeum vulgare. The sequence continues at coordinate 290,135,784 of NC_058520.1, read as the reverse complement.
TCAATTTCAAAACCATTTATAAGCATTTAAATGCCTTTAATAAAATTTCCGTAAACAGTAGTTTTAAGTTGTTCAAACTTGCATCAAAATGATACCATCAGATTACTTAAGTTTTTCTGATAATTTTTAATATATAAATTATTTCATTTGGAGCTATTGTTGAATTTCTATGAATTTTTGAAATTTAGGTTATTGTGTGGAACTTCCTGAATTTTTTTAATTCATAAATTATTTACTGCGTCAGCCTGATGTTATCACTGCGTCAGCAGGGCAAAACAAGCGGGTCTAGGTCGAACTTGACCACTGGGGTCCACTGGTCAGTGATCTAGGGGCTAATTCGGGTGAAACCCAGTGTTGATTGAGCTTTGACCACCCATGGGGCCCGCTGTTAGTGGCTAATGGCGCAACCATTAGTGCTAAATGGCCGGCCACGTCGACTCTCACAGAAGTGTAGCCGGCGGCGACCAAACCCGTGGCGGGGCTCGCCGGAGTTCCTCGAACTAGCACTACAATGCACCATATGGCATGCGGTTTGCGGATACGGCGAGCTGACGAAGTGTTGGGGATATTATCTATTGGGTAACCCGCCGTAGTTGGGCCGGGTCAACAAGCTTGCGACTCATCCTCAAGTGATTCCAGCTTTGGCCCGGTGAGGCCCGGAGCCAGATGGCGGTTCAAGATCTTTGGGAAGAATCCATCGTTGGGAAGATCTCCATGTCTTGGAAAGATGGCGACTTAGAGATAGAGAGACTCACGATTTGTGTAAAGGCAAGGACTCTTCTAAACACTAAGGGCTCGACCTGTATATAAAGGCGAATCCCAAGGAAGGAGAGGACAGGTTAGAAATCATCGAGTGCTAGGTAAGGCGAGTTACGCCCTCCTTGTAATCGAGACACCATCAATACAAACACCAAGCAGGACGTAGGCCTTTACGTCCTCACGAGGGGCCGAACCAGGGAAAATATTTGTCTCGCTTCCGATCAACCCCTTTGAGTCTCCACCAAGGTGTGATGGATCCAACACTAAGTCCTTTCACGAGGACATTTGCCGCGAAAAAACCACGACAGTTGGCGCCCACCGTGGGGCCTGCGCACGGTGGAGTTGAGTTCTCAATGGGAGCCCTACCAGGGTCCTGGAGTTACGCAGCGGGGCTCATGACTCGGAGCCGCCGCGGGAAGTACTACATCAATAACTTGTTGTGGGGGCCCGAGGCCGATTCAATCGAATCCAGCTACAGAATCCCCTTCGGCAAGATCAACGTCTTTGTCGGCATGGTTGGATCGCCTATGCCTGAGCCGGACATCTTCTCCGACATCGTCGAGCCGGCCAGGCTTTCTTGGTTTCACACAGGGATAAGAGGAACCAGAACGATAGGCGACCCAGGAGACCACGCCGGTCAACACTGATGACGAATCATCCATGGGCGACTCAGATTCAATTCAGTCTCTACATGGGGGCTGCCTCAGAGGTTTGTCACTAGCAATGGACCCCGAGGCTCTCGACCGGACTCGTCATCAGATTGCCATTTACATGGCAGGGGCGACTCAGCCCCCACCAAACCCGGCAGCCGACAACGAGACTGGCGAAACATCCAGAAGCCCGGCTGCGATCTTGGTGGAGTTGGCGGCAGAAATAACAAGGCTCATGGCGACCCCCATAACATCAGAAAACCAGGACATGATATACGCGGAGTTAACGAAGCTAAGAGACGGGGTGGCAAAGGCTCAGCGAGAGCTGAAGTAGAAGCCGTGAGGATCGAGACCCGGCAGGCTCAAATTACCGCTAAGGCAGCTCGCTTGAACTCCGAAAACTGGCGGCTTGAGAGGCATCAACGCGCATCTAACGCTGCCATCAGCGGACGTACCAGGGGCGTTTACCCCCTGACCTCAACCCGACCCGCCTATTCGACACTCCACGAACTCCCGGGTCAGGAGACGCTCCGGGAGGAGGGCCGGGCCAGCCACCGAACCCACCGCTTCAGCCAGCTGTTGATCGCGTCCCTCGATTCCAGACATCTCGAGGTCACTTTTCCAACCCGATGGACAACGTCCTTGCCGCGACTCGCCATCTAGAGTCCCTTCTGATTCATGGCAACACCCCGGCTGAAATAGAAGCAAGGAACGCCATTGAGATGTTGAAGACGGCGGTGGTTCAAAACGCCCAGTTCTCGCACAGCCTCGATCGCTTGCACTCCACCCCCCAGGAAAGCCGCACCAGGAGTCAGCCAGAGGACCAGCCCGACATAACCAGCGGACCGCGACCCTTTCCCCATGTCAACTAGCCTGATCATCAGGACCCGCCAAGTCGGGATCACCCGGACATCCAAACCGGCCCAGCGCCGCTTGTTGGAGGTGGCAGACAGGTGGGAGTGCCATGCTTGGCCCCCGCCCTTCGTAATGAGCGAATGACCAAGGATTTTAAAGGACCAAGAAAAGTGCCTAACTACACCCCAGAACTTGAGCCGGCGTCATGGGTTGAGAGTTACGAAATCGCCATGGACATGCTCGATGTAAGTGAAGCAGTCTGCGCCAGGTACTTCACAATGATGCTCGAGGGAACGGCACATACTTGGTTAAAAAACATGCCCCCCAACTCCATCCAGACTTGGGCTGAATTGAAAGAGCATTTCATCAAAAACTTCCGGGGAACTTGCAAGCGCCCGATGACAATTGTCGATTTACAGCACTGCGTTCAGCGCCCGGATGAGTCAGCCCACCACTGGACGCGGCGGGTCGCGGAAATCATTCACTCGTCGGACGGCATCCCGGCGGCTCAGGCTGTACTGATCTTAGAGCAAAACTGCCACTATGAGTCCTTGGTACAGAAGTTGGGGCGACTCAAGCGAAAAGTCAAGGACATGGGGGAACTAATGGACACCCTCACTAGGTACGCCGAGGCGGACGACACCAAAGATCCAGGAGATTATGGCGGCAAGACCAACTCACCAAGGAAAGGCGAGTCATCCAAGAATCATACCCGGTTTCAGGGACACACCCGCCATAATCACGGAGGGAACGACAAGAGAAGGCAGCAGGAAGAGTCTTCGAACTTAGTCTCCAACACCAATGCCAACAACAGCAACCAACGCCAGAAGAAGAGGGGTTACAGTGGCAAGAAGCCGCGCAATTATAACGAGATACTCAAGGGCCCCTGCCTGCACCACGCCATGGCAGACGGACCGGCGACTCATTCTTGGGAGGATAGTTACGTGATGCGGGAGTTTCGGGTGGAGGCGATCAAAAAAGGGCAAAGCGGTGACCCGGACCAGCAGCAGGAACAGTTTGGTGCACGTAATCAACGCCAGAACCCGTTCGGTGGCTTCCCCGAACCGGGGGCTCAGGGCGGCTCGCAACCAAGGAGCAACCAGTATCCAGTGCATAACCAACGGGGATATAACCCGCCCGGGGTTTTTCAACAGCGACCCCCACAGGGGGCTTCACAGGGGCAAGATGATAGTGGCGGGTTCCGCAACAATCCCAAACAATTAAGCAACGGGCAATACCATGTCTTCACCACCAACGCCTGCAAGCGTGATAAAAAGGTGAATCACCGAGCGTACAGTGTATCTGAGCCGGCACTCCATAGGTACCTCCACTGGTCCGAGCAGATTATATCGTGGACCAGGGAGGATCACCCGCCTAGAGTTGACAACCCCGGCGACTTAGCGTTGGTCGTGGCTCCTCAAGTCGGGGGATATACCTTATCAAAGGTACTGATGGATGGTGGTAGCAGCATCAACATATTATACTTCGACACTTTTCGAAGGATGAACCTGCTGGAGAAAGATTTAATGCCTTCAACCACGGTATTCCACGGAATTTTCCTTGGTAAATCGGCATACCCCAAAGGCCGGGTTAGGCTCACAGTTGCGTTTGGAACAACATCTAACTACAGGAGTAAGTCGCTTATGTTTGAGGTGGTCATGCTAAAGAGCCCCTATCATGCGTTGTTTGGGCGACCGGCTTACGCCCGTTTCATGGCTCGCCCTTGCTATGTTTACCTTAAACTCAAGATGCCCGGTCGTAAGGGACCCATCTCGGTTGATGGTGATAGGAGGATCGCAAGAGAGTGTGAAGAAGGGGATGCGGCTTACGCAGAAGTCGCCTGCGCTGCGGAAGAGCTCAAATATCACCAGGCCAATGTTGATCCAGCTGACATGTCACCTCTAAAGAAGCCAACAATAGATGCCGAGCCGCCTCTCATGTTCAAACCAACAGACGACACTAAGATAGTGGATTTCGTCCCTCGCGACTCAACCAAGCAGTTCACTATCGGGACGGGCCTGGACCCCAAATAGGAAAGCACGCTCATCGAATTCATCCGTGAGAATCGGGACATCTTCGCATGGGAACCTTATGACATGCCTGGTGCACCAAGAGAATTCGCTAAGAACCATCTTAATGTTGACCCAAAGGCAAAACCGATTCAGCAATATCTTCGCAGGTTCAATGAGGAACGACGCAAGGGAATTGGGGAGGAAGTCGCCCGTCTTTTGGCCGCCGAATTCATCGTAGAGGTCTTCCACCCCAAATGGTTGGCTAACCCGGTCCTGGTGCTCAAGAAGAACGGCACCTTCTGCATGTGCATTGATTACACTGATCTTAACAGAGCCTGTCCAAAGGATCCTTTCGCCCTTCCCTGTATCGATCAAATCATTGATTCAGCGGTGGGTTGCGAGCGTTTGTTCTTCCTGGACGCTTATTCTGGGTATCACCAAATCAAAATGGCTGTGGAAGATCAGGAGAAAAGAGCTTTTATAACTCCCCTCGGGGCTTTTTGCTATGTGTCCATGCCGTTTGGGCTCAAAAGCGCTGGGGCGACTTACCAGCGCTACATCCAAATTTTTCTCCGTGGCCAAATCGGACGCAACATCCATGCTTACGTTGACGACATTGTGGTCAAAACTCACAGGAAGGAGACAATCTTGGAAGATCTAAGGGAAACTTTTGACAATCTGCGGGTATACCAAATGAAGCTTAATCCCACCAAGTGTGTCTTTGGCATTCCTGCAGGAAAATTGTTGGGTTTCCTGGTATATGAGCGCGGCATTGAAGACAACCCGAACAAAATCGAGGCGATTACTTTGCTTGGGAAACCAGCAAATATCAATCAAGTTCAATGGGTGGCGGGTCGTATCGCGGCTTTAAGTCGCTTCATAAGCCGCCTGGGAGAAAAAGATATTGCCCTTTATCAATTGCTTAAAAAATCTGACCATTTTGTTTGGACAGACGAGGCCAATGCAGCTTTTGAAGCCTTGAAGAAGCAGCTGGTCAACCCACCGGTTTTGGCTGCCCCGACTGAAAAGGAGCATATGCTTCTGTATATTGTGGCAAACTCCAAAGCGGTGAGCATGGTAGTGGTCGTCGAAAGGAAGGAAGAAGGGAAGGAATATCAAGTGCAACACCCGGTGTATTTCATTAGTGAGGTGCTAACTCTCTCCAAGCAACGATACCCGCACTGGCAGAAGTTGGTCTATGGGGTCTTTATGGCAAGTTGAAAGCTCAAACACTATTTCCAAGAGCATCCCATCACGGTGGTTAGCTCCGCTGCCCTCGGAGACATCATCCAGAACCGAGAAGCGACAGGGCGAATCGCCAAGTGGGCGATCGAACTTGGGCCACACCACGTGCGATACACCCCTAGCACGGCTATCAAGTCTCAGGCCTTGGTTGATTTCGTCAATGATTGGACCGAGTTACTGATCCCGGAAGACAGACCTGACCTTACATACTAGACTATTTATTTTGACGGGTCTAGGCAATTGGAAGGCTCGGGGGCTGGCGTGGTGCTGATTACGCCCCAGGGAGACAAATTCTGCTATGTTCTCCGACTCATGTTTCCATGTACCAACAACGCTGCAAAATACGAAGCCTTGCTTCATGGTTTGCGACTCGCCAAGGAAATGAACCTCATGCGGGTCAGATGTTTCGGCGACTCTGATCCGGTGGCTCATCATGTTTTAGGTACTTGGGATTCTCGGGACCCCCTGATGGCGGCTTACAGGAGGGTTGTGTCTGATGTGGCGGGTCATTTTCATGGCTATCAAGTTGATCATATCGACCGGCGCCTTAACGAAGCAGCTGATGCCCTTTCGCGTCTCGGCTCACAGCGTAAGCCGGTTCCTCCCAATGTCTTTCTAGATACTTTGCATAATCCTTTCGTAAGGTTACCCTCAGAAGAGGAGTTGGCAATACCAGACCCTGAGTCCCAGTTTGCGGCGGATCTCCGTGTTACGCCGGATTGGGTTCTTCCGTATCTGGCGTATCTTGCCCGAGGCGAGGTACCTTCGGATGATGTGTTGGCTCACCAAATCGTTCGTCGGAGCAAATCAATGGTCATCATCAATGGAGAATTATATAAGCGAAGCAATTCTGGGGTATTCCAACGATGCGTTTCTTCCGAAGAAGGATGCGTGATTCTGAACGACATCCATGCCGGAGATTGTGGGCATCATGCCGGGTCATGCTCCTTGGTTTCAAAGGCGTTCCGTCATGGTTTCTTTTGGTTGACGGCTCATGCAGATGCAGAAGAGATAGTTCGTTGATGTGATGGTTGCCAGCGTTACGGACGACAGGCTCATGTGCCAGCTCAAGAACTAAGCAGGATACCTAGTACTTAGCCTTTCGCGGTCTGGGGGTTAGACATGGTTGGCCCCTTTAAGATGTCGTCCAACAAAAAAACTCATCTGCTGGTGGCGGTTGATAAATTTACCAAATGGGTCGAAGCAGAACCTGTTGGTGGTTGTGATGCGGAGACAGCGGTCAAATTCTTGAAAAAGTTGATCTTCCGGTTCGGATATCCACACAACATTATTACTGATAATGGTACTAATCTATCACAAGGTGCGATGCAAGAGTTTTGCCATCGTGAGCACATCCGGCTTGATGTCTCTGAAGTAGCTCATCCACAATCTAATGGGCAGGCCACACGGGCGAATCAGGAAGTATTGCGAGGAATCCAACCCCGACTTATGGTTCCCCTGGAACGCACCCAGGGTGTTGGGTTGAGGAGTTGCCTTCAGTACTATGGAGCATCCGGACAACCCCAAACCGTTCTACGGGTTTCACTCCCTTTTTCCTGGTATATGGAGCAGAAGCTGTTCTTCCCAATGATATTAGGCATGACTCGCCCAGAGTTGCTGCTTATGTGGAACAGGACAACGAGTTGGCGCGTCAAGATTCTTTGGACGCTTTGGAGGAAGCACGCGATTTGGCTGCCGCCCGATCGGTGATTTATTAGCAGGAATTGCGGCGTTACCACAGCCGCCGGGTCAAGAGCCGAACCTTTCAGGAGGGCGACATAGTGCTTCGGTTGATCCAAGATCGCACTGGCATGCATAAGTTATCACCACCATGGGAAGGACCGTTCGTCGTCAGCAAAATCCTTCGCAACGGGTCATACTATTTGGTGGATCTTCGGCCTGATCGGCCAACCACGGAGGCTGAGTCAACTCGCCCCTGGAACATAGCCCATTTGCGACCTTATTACACTTGAGCTATTAGCTCTGCTTTTTGTAAGTTTTTCATTTCTTATGAAGCAATAAAATTGATGCCTTCAAGCTTGGGGGCTTTCCTGCTATTTCATCTTATTGAAAGTATGGATCTTTTACTTTGCTCTCCAACAAGTCGCCCAAGAATGGACGCTATCCATACCAGAGAGCATAAGTCGCCATGATGCACTTATTACAAAACTGGATATCGATAAGCCAAAGAGGATCGAAGTTGCTACAAGCGCGATTCAAACATAGGCGCCTTATGTGATTCTGTGGATTAGGCCGGCTTACTTGGGGGCAATTTGTTCTCAAGTCGTTTTGTGGTAATAGCGTATACGCTTCTACAATCCTATGACCGGTCTTTCCCCTAATCATAGGTCACTTGGGGGCTTCCTCTCACTGAGATCAACCTTACTACCCATTTGGCCTGCGAAAAATTACCGCATTCCAAATGGTTATACTAGACTGTGTGTTGGCCGAATCGCCAAATGGACCCATGAACTCTTGGCGAGTTACTCCGCTTTATGGACGCTGAACTCGCCTTGGATAAAACATGTATGGTACCGGCTAGCGCCCCACGTGGAAAATAGAGAAACTATTGGTTCACTGAACCCGCTTCACTGAAGCTTGAATCGTGCCTGATCAGCCGGTCTAAATATTTGAGCTTTTTTATACAAAAGTCTCCCTCGGGTAGCACTTGAGTTTATATAACTCGTCCTATCCTGTCGCGACCTGATGAGCCGACGAAGTTCTTATTTTTTTCCTCCCTGGCACTGCCACAAGGTTTTTCAGATTTTTCCGACTCACCTTAATATCTTGAGTCGGTTATTGTTTATTATCATCCATTACTCACTGAGATGGGTTGATGTATGTTTTTAAGCCTAACGGGTTGATGATTAAAATCATTATTGCCATGACGGGTCAAGCATCATAGAACGCCCTGAGGGCGGGTCAAGCATTATAAGGCGCCCTAAGGGCGACACAAGGGTTTTGAAGACATCACAGAAGCGGGTTTTTTTTCTATGAAAGACTTATTACATGGCTCTGATGGCCATATCCATGAAGGATTATTCTGCTGATGTCCCCGGGTCAGTCTGATTTGAGCTCTGACCGACTTCAATTTGCAAGTCTCCCAATACCCAGTTACACTTGGATACTGCGGCAAATTCATCTTCATCATTCAGCACTGATGAGAGATCCACCTCCAAATCAAAAGGGTTCTTGGGTCGACGCGGAGTCAAGCTGGTTGTCACAAAGGTTGGCGGATTAACTTTCTTGTTCTTGTCATCATAGGCGACTTGATACTTTGATAAATCCAAGCTTGCTGAAAGCTGAGTCGCCGCCAAGCAGAATTCTTTGACAACGCGCTGGTAATCCTCTTGAGAAAATTCTGACCCGTCGTCCTTGAGCTGGGGAAAGTCTGCCGCTACTTCTTCGGGTTTTAATTCTGGAGCATACGCGAGACACCGACTCAACGTAGTTAGTACCCCTTTTCGGGTAGCTGACCGGGTTAGCTGACCGATCTGAGGCGGAAGAGTAGATAAGCAGCCAAGCATCTTTTTGATTGATGTTATGGGTTCCTTGTCACCCATCACTGCTTTCACGGTCAGCACGCTTCCGGTATACAGTTGCTCTGTTAAGGTGTAAATCGCCTTCAGCATCAGGACGCAGTCATTCTGAAGGTTGGCGGCTTTCGGACCTATATAAGGGGTAATAATGGTTAGTAACTTCTTCATGGTTAGTAACTTCTTCATGCTAAGTCAGGGCCTTGTTTCTTACCAAAGATAGCTTGTGCCATGTTGGAGATATGTTGCTTAAAGCCGGCCAGCTCTTGTTGCACGGTATCCAATTTAGCTTCAGCTTTTTCTGCTCGCTTTACCATGGTGTCTTGATCAGCTTGAGACTTTTTTAAGGCGGCTTTCAGCTTCTCCATCTTAGATAAGATTGTTTGATATTTTTATTCTGATTTTTCCCGTGCATCTTGCTGATCGGCTAAATTTGTCTTTAAGTCGCCAAATGCTGACTCAGCTTCGGCAAGAGATTCTTGTCAAAATATGTTATCAAGGGGCAAGTCTCAGAATTATTGCAACCAACATCCCTAACACTTGGGGGCTAATGTATAATTTTTTAGACGAAATTATACCGTATCAAGACCCGGCTCATCTTTTCACAGATGACCCGACCCTTGGGGGTTACAGGTCGAAAGTCTTCTTCAATTATCAAGACCCGGCTCATCTTTTCACAGATGACCCGGCCCTTGGGGGTTACAGGTCGAAAGTCTTCTTCAATTATCAAGACCCGGCTCATCTTTTCACAGATGACCCGGCCCTTGGGGGTTACAGGTCGAATGTTTTCTTATACTATCAAGACCCGGCTCATCTTTTCACAGATGACCCGGCCCTTGGGGATTACAGGTCGAAAGTTTTCTTCTACTATCAAGACCCGGATCATCTTTTCACAGATGACCTGGCCCTTGGGGGTTACAGGTCGAAAGTCTTCTTCTACTATCTAGACCCGACTCATCTTTTCACACATGACACGACCCTTGGGGGTAACAGGTCGAACATTTTCTTCTACTATCAAGACCCGGCTCATCTTTTCACACATGACCCGGCCCTTAGGGGTTAACGAGGATAATATAGTATGCAGTAAAGCGTACCTCATGTCTGTTTTTCATCATGAGGAGCAGACTCTTTTCCATCTCATTACTCGCCTCCAGGCGACTTGCAAAGCCGAAGAAAAGTTCTCTGAATTCTAGATTTTCATACTGGGATAGCTTAGCCTTGGAAAGTTCATGCTCAATAGAAGGTTGAGCTGATGATGATACATGCTTCGACAAAACTGCTGAGGCCGACTTAGAAAAGCAAGTGCCAGTAATGATCACAGCATCTGGATCTTCTGCCGTTTTCAACGGACTCGGCGGATTGGGCGTTTCCATGCATTCCTTGGGCGAATCGGGGAGATCCGCTTGATCTTCAGATTTGTCCTTGGCCGTATTATCCTGAATCGGCACCGTTTTTTCAATAAGTTTGGGAGCGGTATGGAAGTTGACCCGCCAGTTTTCCGCTTCTTCGCTTGTGCCCGACAAGAAAAGGGGGTACGCTCAAAAACATACATTATCATCATCGGGACAATGTAAGTATTATAAGAACTTACCCTAGAACATGGATCATCTGTGGAAGGGCTGACATTACTAAGTCGCCTGATGAAGGAGGATAATTCTGCAAAAATAACACCTCAAGATGTGAGCGAGTTATAAATATGATCCAAAAGGAAATTAAAAGAGATGCTATTAAAAGATACCTCATTCTGCCTCTTCTTGGTTTTCGTTGGTAACCCAGACACCAAGTCTCGAGAATGACTCCGAGGTTTCCGATTGGAAGCATGTTGCGTTTTCTTCAAAAGGAAATTAGGATCCAAACAAGCTTATGGGTGAGAGAAGGGAACTTTCCCACAAATCCGCTTGGTCGGCTTAGGTGGAGGAGAAGATGAGTCGGAGGAAACATAAATTACCTCTACGGAGTCTTCCTGTCTTTCATTGTCCTCATTCTACACAAGAGATACGGAGGCGTAAAACACAAAACTATAACAATGAATAGCGAGTCAAAGAAGATGGATTTTTACCTCTGAAGGTATGTCACCAACTTGGGATTCATGTGCGTCAGACGGCTCAGTAACGGCGGCTTTGCCTTTGCCCTTGGATTTCTTCTTTGGGGCGGCTTGGCTTGCTTCAGGGCCATCTTCTTCGGCCTCTTGGACTAGAATTTGTCGCCTTTCTGAAATGGCATTTTTTATAAAGATCATAATTCAAGTAAGTCGGAAGAAATAAAGTAAAGGCGGGTTAAGTTATTTACCTTTGGCGCCGTGTTGATCTTGCAAAATGTTTTAAGACCTATTTGACCACACTTGGCCAAGGGCTCGCCGGTCAACTTCTTGATGATGGAAACTATGTCTTTTTCTGTCAGTGTTGTACGGAAGTAGCACTGGGGATGGTCCAAGGTGCCATCAAACTCACACATTAGGCCATCCCGATGACTTAAGGGGAGGATTCGCCATTCAACCCATCAGCGGATGAAATCGACCCTAGTAAGGCCGTTGTTTGTCAGTGATCTTAACTCGGACAACACCGGGATAAGATCTGACTCCTCTTCTTCGGTAATCTTGTGTGGGAGTTTGAAGTTTGTTTGAAGGCGCTCCTTCCTATAGCCAAGGAGATTGTTCTCACCCTCGGGAGAAGTTTCCTGGCAGTAAAACCAAGACTCGCCCCAGCCTTTGGGATGGCTTGGCATGGCGATTGACGGGAATGGACTGTCCCTACGGCGTTGAAAATTGACACCTCCAAGTTCCAAGCTAGGGCCATTGGCAAATTCTGTCTGGCGATTCAAACGAAAGAAATACCAAAACAAAGGAACTGAAGGTTCCATTCGCAAGTAGGCTTCACAGAACACTTGGAACTGACATAAATTGCTCATCGAGTTAGGCCCTAAGTCTTGGAGGCGGACATTCATGAAGGTCATGGCGTCTCTGAGGAATTTTGATCCGGGCGGTTTAAAACCCCGTTCGAGGTGCTCAACAAAAACAACTATTTCCCCTTCCTTCGGGTTGGGAATCTCTTCTCCCAACCCGGAACGCCAACCGATAACCTCTTTGGTGTCAAGATTCCGCGTCTTCACACAGTTGTTGAGAAGAGCTTCATCAACTTTGGTCGGGAGCCAATCAGCTTTGAAAACGGCACCCATGCTACAAAGGGAGAAATTACGGGTAAATTAACTCGCCGAGCGCCAACTAAATGGTTAAAAGATCCATTGACTCGCCAAACACTTGTCAGGTGACCAAGGGAGTTTGTTGACTCGCCAACAAAGGGCCGGGTCAGAGTACCAAGGCGATTTATGAATGTCCTACTACTTAAGAGAGATGGCTCAGAGCTTCAGAGGTGTTCGCTAAAATGGTGAAGTATGGATCTACAAACAGGTTTCATATGACAGGCACTAACATATAGATCTATAGAGCAAGAAACAATGAATGAGAAAAGCCTGGATAAAGAAGAACAGCCTATGGCTAGGATGAAAACAGTGAAGCTGATCTGATGAAAACCTTTCTAGATCTTCAAACTGAAACTAGTCAACTAAGGTATGGTAGATGCTACTGTGCCTACTGTTGTCATCATAAACTAACCAGCGACTATGGAGGCGTTCAAGGTTTTCTAGGAAACCGGCGGACATGAACTTCGAGGCACTAAAGATCTGCCTCTAATGGCGGAAGACTGGCCTCGTGATGGCGAAAGGAGGCGACCGAGGAAGATCCGCGGCGAAGTGTTGCGCGTTCAGGGGGCATCGGGATGCGTCGGATACGGCGGCCGGAGACGGACGTCTTCGGGCAGCGACGAAGCTCTCGGTGCGGTGGCGAGGAAGAAGAGGACGACAAGACGGGTAGGTGGAAATGTGCCTTGTCTCCTGCCCCCGCCTATTTATTAGGTCAGGCACTGGAATCGAGGCGCCACGAGCGGGAAATGCCAAATGGGATAAAGATTTTCCATGATGGCGCCCAATATTTTTGGGATATCAGTGCCGAAGGATCCGTTGGGGATTACATCATTATATTTTCCGAGATTAAAGGGATAAGAAGATGCCACCAAGAAGTGGTTCGGCGACTTGGGTATCTCCACAACAGATGGCGGTTTAAATGCATGGTGCATAAAAGGAGTGGAATGAGTCGCCCTTAATTGGGTGAGAATATTGGCGTGAACAAATTCAAGTCAATCTAGGGCCTAATGTTGGGGATATTATCTATTGGGTAACCCGCCCTAGTTGGGCCGGGTCAACAAGCTGGCGACTCATCCTCATGTGATTCCGGCTTTGGACCGGTGAGGCCGGGAGCCGGATGACGGTTCAAGATCTTTGGGAAGAATCCATCGTTGGGAAGATCTCCAAGTCTTGGAAAGATGGCGACTTAGAGATAGAAAGAATCGCGATTTGTGTAACGGCAAGGACTCTTGTAAACCCTAAGGGCTCGACCTGTATATAAAGGCGAGTCCCAGGGAAGGAAAGGACAGGTTAGAAATCATCGAGTGCTAGGTCAGGCGACTTACGCCCTCCTTGTAATTGAGACACCATCAGTACAAACACCAAGCAGGACGTAGGACTTTACCTCCTCACGAGGGGCCGAACCTGGGTAAATCTCTGTCTCGCTTCCGATCAACCCCTTTGAGTCGCCACCAAGGTGCGATGGCTCCAACACTAAGTCCTTTCACGAGGACATCTGCCGTGATAAAACCACGACACGAAGCGCCTCATCGAGTGGTGCCCACAGTTCGAAACGGGGACGCTGGAGTCGATGCCGGCGATGAGGTGCGTGTCGGTCAGAGCTTCGTGCTTGCGGCAGATGCGGCTAGGGGACTAAATCAACGACGAGGGCAAGGGGGTTTCGTTCAGAAGCTCACCGCGATCCGGAATGTAGGCTCAGCATGCTTGGGGACGTCTTGGTGGTGTCGAATGATGGATGTCTCCGGCGGGCGGTGGACGAAACGGCAATGACGGTGACGTTGCGGGGCTTCCCTGATTGATTTCGTGAGAGGAGAGCTCGGGGGCGACGAGGCTATGCTTGGGGGCGACCGTAGACAAGGAGGAGGTGTTGGCTATGGATCCAACGACAGCGAACTCAAGCAAAGCTCGGCAATGGAGGGAGAGAAGAGAGAGTTGACAGATGTCTAGAGACCAGAGGGGGAAATGGATGAGGATGCTCGAGGCCGTCGTGCTCGCTTGATTAGAAGGGACGGCGCTGCCAAGGTGGAAGTAGGTGGTGGCCGGCGAAGTGGTCGCGCGCGCAACACACCTGCGTGTCCTCCTGGCACGAGGAGGAAGAAGACCCCCGTCCCCTGATGGGCTCGGATGGCTTCTCTCTTGGGCTAGGTAAGCCAGGTAGGGTTTCTGCCCCTTTTATATTTTCTTTCTTTCTATTTTCTGCGATTATGTTTTGATTTGAAAATAACTCAAATCATTTTATAAAAACCTTAAATTAATTATGTGGTCTAATTGGAATTATCGAGTGCTACACATTAAATTTTAGAATATATGGAATTATATTTTATGTATTGTAAATATAATTCCATCTAAAATAATTGTTTTATTAATTCAAAAGTCCAAAATAAAATGTTTCTGTGATCCAAAAATATTGGTTGACATTTTTACACCATGCCAATATTTTATGAGAAAACCAGGGACATTTTCTTGGATCATTTTGAAGCAATTTTTGTGTTGCTTATTTATAAAATTTGGTTCCTCACAGTTGATCACTTCCTCATCTCAATCTCAAAAGAAAAATAAGAATGCTTGCATGAATGCTTTGCAAGCAAGGGTAAAACTAGGGCTGTGATAACTTACCCCCACTAAACAAGAATCTCGTCCCGAGATTCACGTGTAGTCGGGAAGAGGTCAGGGTACTCTAGTCAAAGACGACCTTCGCGCTCCAAGGTTGCTTCATCCTTGGAATGATGAGACCAGTGGACCTTGAGAAACTTGATGTTGCGACGTCGAGTGCTGCACTCGGTTACATCGAGAATGCGAGCAAGATATTCTCAATATGAAAGATCATCTTGAAGATCAAATGTTTCGTGGACGACTTCGCGGATAGGATCCTTGAAGCAACGCCTGAGTTGAGAAACATGGAACACATCATGAGCTTTGGAAAGTTGCGAAGGTAGTTCCTATTGGTAGGCAAGCTCTCCTCATTTCATGAGAATTCGAAACGGACCAATGTAACGAGGAGCCAATTTGCCTTTGAGATCGAAACGATGAGTACCTTCAGAGGATAAACCCGAAGGTAAGCCTTCTCGGCTAATTCATAATTACATGCTTATGACGATGGTAAGATTGGCTCTTTTGACGAGATTGGGCGGTTTTCAAATTTTCACAAATAATGCGAACTTGCTCTTCTGCCTCCTGAATCATATCCGGTCCAAAGAATTGTCTTTCACCGGTTTCTGAACAGTTTAATGGTGTTCAACATCTTTGTCCATATAGATACTGGAAAGGGGCTTTCTACAAACTAGGCTGGAAGCTGTTGTTTTAAGAAAATTCGGCATACGGAAGGCATTTCTCCGAATTCATTCCGAATGAAATAACATATTCTCTAAGCATATCTTCGAGAATTTGATTAACACTTTCTACTTGACCACTTCATTTAGGGTGATAAGTAGTGCTAAAGGAGAGATGGGTTCCTATAGCATTCTGGAAACTTTCCCCAAATCGAGAGGTGAAAAGACTTCCACAATCTGAATTGATCTCTAGTGGAACACCATGAAGAGAAACTATTCGAGCAATATATAGGTTTGCTAACTGACTTGCAGTTATACTTTCTTGAACTCGAAAGAAATGATGAAATTTCAAAAAGGCGATTGATGACCACAAATATGGCATCATTCGCTTTATTTTTCTTTGGAAGCCGGTGATAAAATCCATACCGACCTTGTCCCATTTCGAATTTGGAATAGCCAAAGTCTCAAGGGTCATAGTAGGCCTTTGATGCCCTGCCTTAACGCAGTGACAAACATCACATTTAGCAATGAGTTGAGCGATTTCTCTCTTCATCCGGGTCCACCAGAACCTCTAGTGTAGGTCCTCATACATCTTAGTACTACCGGGATGAATCGTGAGAGGAGATTCATGAGATTCTTTAAGGATGAGTTCTCAAAGTTGTTTCCTGTTGGGAATCACCAACCAATTCTCAAAGAATAGAACACCTTGATCATCTACAAAGAAGGGACCAACAACTCGTTTGGAAAGATTGCTCTTAATCCTAGAGATCCCCGTATCATGCTTATGGGCTTCTATGATCTGATCCTCAAGAGTCGATATCGCCACCAAGGTAGAAAGGAATCCTCCAGGACCAATGTGCAGATTAAGCTTACGAAATTCCTCATGGAGAAGTGGTTGAATTTGTAGCAACATGAGGTTGCTACAATAGGATTTATGACTTACTGCATCAGCCATGACATTAGCTTTGCCCGGGGTGTAAGATATTCCTATGTTGTAATCCATAATCAACTCAAACCAACATCATTTACTGAGATTCAAATCCAGTTGAGTGAATATATACTTGAGACTCTAGTGATCAGTGTATATCTCGCAACGATTACCCAGAAGGTAATGTCGCCAGGTTAACATTGCATGAACTGCAGTGGCTAGTTCTAGACCATGTATTGGATAATTCTCCTCATGTGGACGCAACTGTCGAGAAGCATAGGTAATCACATGACGATCTTGCATAATAATGCAACCAAGTCCTTGACGCGAGGCATCATAGTAGGTTCTCAAAGTAATGTAGATATTAGAGTAGTGTCCTGGTTGGCTACACATGAAGCATGCTCCATAAATGGGACGTGGATCTGAGTTGAACACTTGGTTGATGAGGTTCTTCTGGGGAACACTTGGCATCGGTAGACAAGGCGCCACAAAGGATGGCCTCGGTGCATATCCCAAAGGAAGAGAGGTGTTTGAAATCCATATCCTACGCCTCTGAGATATAAAGACTGAAGATGACCCAAAATCACAATTGCGCTTGCAGGATTCCTCATAGGTCATCCTTCCAGTTTCTGCTTGGATGGTTTGTTCACAAGAACCTCAAAGGTAGCAAACTCATTCAAGTTGAGGTCACGACGTAGCTCTGGGTCGAGACCATTCCTGAACCTTGCTTGCTTCTTGACATCAGTGGATACTTCTTCGATGCATAACATGCCATCCATCCAAATTGACGAATGTAAGTATCCACCTCCATCTTGCCTTGAATCAGATTGCAGAACTAGTCTTGCTTACGATCTATCATGGCCTTCGCTATATGATGCTCACGAAAATCCTCACAGGATTCCTCACATGAAGTAACTTGGCATGCATGATGCATGGCCTCAAAGTTCTCCCACCATATGCTAGCGGAACCTTCAAGGTGATATGTGGCATAGGTAACCTTGTCTCCTTCAACCATACTTGCATAATGCAACTTCTTATTGATACTTCGGAGCCAATCATCTCCATCTACTGGCTCAATTGGATGGTGGAAGGTGGGTGGCTTCAATTTTATGAAGTCTCTGATGGATACTAGCTCATTGCGCTGATGGGTTGTATTCTACTGAATATGCTCCAACAAACGGTTGGTGGCCCTCTTGTTCCTCTCAGTTTCTAGCATAACCTCCGGCAACAAAGGCGGTTTAAGAGGATCTTCTTCATCCCTACCATCTCCATGGTTATGTCCACAACTAGCAGCACTTCGGGTTACTGAAGGCATCCTAAAGGAAACAACTAGGGTTTAGAATCAAGGATGAATACTAGAACTTATCAAAACCTAGATTAACTCGGATAGCGTAATGGTTGTACCGACATGAAAAATGAGGCAACCTGCAAGAGATTTGAGCAGCATAACAACTCAACATCATGGGTTCAAGGTGTAGTGAGAACATAAGCATCACTTCTTACAACTCTGGTGGAACAGGACTTACACACAAGATCCATCCTATAACTCTAGAGATCCAATAACTCGTTATCCTAGCATATAGGTAAGAAGCCTAGTCCTTTATCCCCGTAGAAGATAAGATGGTGACTCAACATAGTGTGACTTGAGGAAAGGAGTAAAAAGAATCTTACATTCCCTTCCACAATCAATTCCCTTAAATAACTAAAGCATTACTAGACTCAACATCGACCTGTTCGGCTTGGTAATCCTACACATAGTCAAGCTCTGATACCAACGGTATTGGGACCCCGATCCTAAGCCATACGAATCAAGCCTGTAACACAACACATCACTTTGTGGACTCATGCACGGTTAACTCCACGGCTGCCACCTTAGCTTGGCCGGGACCGTTTGCGCCTTTTGGATCACGTATGTGTATATGTCACTTGGAGTCGAACGACAATGAACCCGGGTCGACATGACTAGTTATAAACCCAAGTGGCGCTACCATACATGAATATGCATACATAACCCAACAATGCAGGTGTCGGTCATCAGCGTGTGTAGACGAGTCGTAGCAAGCTACATGGACTCCATTACACCATGTGACATTTCCTCGTGGGGACACACATGGTAGCAAAGAAGGATCCATGTCGGTCAATCAATACATTTCCCCGTGGGGACACACAACATAGTAGCAAGCTACCAAGGCTCACTGGAAGCAGAAATAGGCATATTCGTGTAGAGCATGCTACCATAGGCACACAACTAGGTGTCGAATCACAGACATACCAATACATTTCAAACATACACACAATATGCACGATATGTGTAGATACAACATGGCATCACACCATAACTCTACAACATATCATTTATTTAGAAGGCTCCAAAGATCCAACATAGTAATGTTACAAAGAAAGCGGCTCATCTGACCCAACATTCAGAGCATACAAACATCAAGCGGAAGTTAAATGTTTGGGTACAACCATCTATTAAAAGCGGCTGGAAGAGCCTGAAAAGCTACAACGACCCTACCACACGAGCCGGACCACTATCTGGGTCCCCAAGCTAATCCATCGATGTTAACATCAAGAGGTAAATGTAGAGAGAACAAAGTCTATGTGTGCAAAAATGTAAATAAGCAAAAGTGAGTACGAAGGTACTCAGCAAGACTTACATCAGAACTAACTACATATGCATCATGTATCAATGAAGGCAATTGTGGGGTGTACTGCAGAATTGCTAGCTTTGACCTTTGGCTAACCTAGACTACGATACTGTTTCATACCTCTCTCGTCACCCTACGAGAGAGTGCACACGAGTCCACATATCCACCACATCAATACACCACCATGGATCCTCTCTCATCATCCTACAAGAAGGCCATCCATAGTAGTCACGCTTATGTGGACTATTTAGAGTATCCATTAAAGTTGTCTATGAACCATGCAAGTATCCAAGTAGTCCATATCCGAGGACGCGACTATTCAAATAGATAGTTACCCCGCAGGGGTGTACTTCTTCACACACGCTTCCGCCACTTATCACCAAGTGCACATCATGCAACTTTGCAACCTTCAAGCGGAAGCCTAGCAAGGGAGTCAGCCACACATGTTCACCTACAACGACTCTAGCCCAAGGCAGTCGCGTATGTGACTTGGCTACCTCAATCGAGAATCCGGCCGTGTTTCACGATCCAGACTCCGAAGTTGTGTATAGGGCCACAAGCCGCTCCTTATTGGGCCGTTCATCCACTTTGCAGGCCCGACCACACACTATGCGCATTTTGAACTATTGCGACTCCTGGATAGAGAACAAGGTAATAGGCCAAGAGGGGTCAAGTTACCGAAACCCAATGTGCGATAGTAGCTATTCTTGGAACACCAACACAAGATCTCAGGTCCTAAGTGCGGCGTCAATGAGACAACCCACCATCTACTCCTACATGGCTCTCATCGCTACCTTTACCAAAACAGGTTCACACACTCGACTCTCATCAGCAGGACATGTTCATTCCAACTCAACATCTAGATGGTCATATAACATCAACTCTAAGCATAGAAAGCATAACAGGGTAATGGAAAAACATGGCTCAAGCATCTACCACGTATGCTAGGTTGCTTGGTTTAGCTATTTACCATGACAATGAAAGGCCATGCATAGGAATGTCTTCATCTACTGTAACACCAGTTGCAGTTGAATTATCTTGTCCTAGTGCTTTGAAATGAGAGCAAGAGCGAGAGATTGGATTGTATCAGTATGCTCAAGGGGGTTTGCTTGCATGTTTAACAGAAGAACACGGATGTTCTTCGGTGTCGTTGATAATTACCTCACGCAACGGTATCCACAAGATCAAACAGGAACAATTTAAGCATGACATATGCTTCATAATGATGCATGATAATGGCATGTTAGCATGAAACTGGTTTTCTCTAATGCAAGTGACCACAATTTAATGCAAGTTGTTTGATCCATATAGATCAATTTCGAAACCATATATTAGCATTTAAATGCCTTTAGTGATATTGTCCTAAACAATAGTTATAAGTTGATCAAACAAACATTAAAATTATACCATCAGATTCCTTGAAATTTTCTGATAGTTTTTCGTATATACATTATTTCATTTGGAGCTATTGTTGAATTTTTATGAATTTTTGAAGTTTAGATTATTTTATGGAATTCCTGAATTGTTTTAATTCATAAATTATTTAATGCGTCTGCCTGATGTCATCACTGCATTAGCAGGTCAAACAAGTTAGTCCAAGTCAAACCTGACGAGTGGGGTCCATTGGTCAGTGACCCACGGGCTAATCTCGGTCAAACCTATTGGATTTCGGGCTCCGCAAAACCCTAAAGATTCGAACTCAGGGTTGTGAATGAAGATCTCTCGTGGGCTCGCCTCACCTAGCTCGCTACTCGTCAAAGATGGCAAAGAACTCACTCGATGGTGAGGAAGACACAGAACACGGCAGTTTACCCCGGTTCGGGCCGCTCGGAAGTGTAATACCCTACTCCTGCTTTGGTGCCTTGCCTCTCGTGGAGGTTGGTGGCTGAACTAGTACAGTGCTTGAGGGCCTCCATAGGCTGGTTCAGCCTTGTGTGATTTCGGTGGGCGAATGAATGATTCGAGATCGAATCATCCTCTACAAAGTAACCTATCCGCTATATGTAGCGGTTGCGGTCATCTTCCATTATCGTTTCAGCGGAAAGGGATCCCACAATGGCCAATTTCAAAGGGGGACACGGGGAACATGCGTCCCATGCCCAAAGGTGGTCTTCGCCTGCAAAGAGGCTGCCGGCGTAGCAGGGGATGGTCCAGGGATGATGTCCATCGTGCCGGCGGGCGGAGGTGGCCTTGTTGCACCAGAATGTAAACCTTTGGGAGATACCTTCGAGACCTGCGTGCGTCCTTGCCCCCTTTGCACTAAAAGGGAAACTGCACCGTCCTGATGTCCGGTGCTCGCATGTCCTTCCTCCGCGTCACCATTGACTCGTGAGGCTGGGCTTTGCCTTGCAATATCCACCGCTCCGAATGGGTCCTAAGGAGGCCCCCTGCGGGTCTTGATACCGTTCCTCCTCGTGAGGCTTGGTCCCTCGCGAGAGACTTGTCTTGAGTGAAGCCGGGACATTTGGTTTTCAGGCGATGAAGTGGGCCGTCCCTCGACCATAAGCACGAAGGTCTCGGTACCCCCATTTCCAGAACGCTGACAGTATCCCCCGGGCCCAAGGCGCACGTGGGTTGGCTTCTCGATGAAGCTTTTAGGGTGGACAGAAGCGTCTCGGGCCCTAATTGCGTGCAGGCCAGGCGGCGCACGTGTCTAGCTGCCATGTGATGACGCTCTTGCTCGTTGAGGCGTCCGGGGTGCGCCAGGCCATGATGGCACGATCACCAAGAGTCGCACCGGCTATCATTGTTCCCATTGAATGGCATCAGTGCGGCCTGACCACACCCAACGGCCCTCTCGGACGTGACCGCACAGTTTACAGGTGAAGAGATGTGGGTGGCAACACTCCCGTCGGCCCACCTCGCGACCCCCATGGTACGCGCGACGCTCATGCGCCCACTACTGTTGGTGGCCGAGGATTGCCTATAAATCCGCCCGCCCCTAGCAAGGCGGAGGCACCACAATCTCGAGCTTCCTCTTTGCCTCCCTTGCTCCATCGAGAAAAACCTCTCCTCCCCTTCACTTCTTTGTTTGTCATGGCGTCCTCAGGAGGCAATTCCGGCAGGGGGAAAACGCGCGGCTCTGCCTGCGCCCTCGCAAGCCCCCGGGAGCAGCAGCGGAGGGCCCTCGGAGTCTCCGCGCGTCCGCCGCCGCTAGGCTCTGGTCGATGAGTAAGTCCCTCGTCTGCACTTCATTGCTTGATGGTTGGTCTTCCCTCTTCTCCAGTGCGCCCGTTGTCAAGAATCCTAAGCTTGGTGAGCTTCAGGAGGAGGCTGAAGGGCTACGGGCCTAGCTCGAGAGCGCCGAGGTCGCCCTCTAGGCCGCCCACCAGGGCGAAGCGGAGGCCAAGGAGGAGTTGGTGTCGCTGGAGAGGCAGGTTCAGTAGGAGGCCCATGCCATTCAGGCCACCCAGGACGAGGCTGCATACGCGTTCATGATGGCGTCCCAATGCGCCAAACAGTTCCAGAGCATCGCCGGTTGGGCGGTAGGCGCGACACGCGAGTTCGTGGGAGACGGCCCGGTGCTGCCGACTTTGAGAAGCGACGGGGGCTAGCTCACCTTCTTCTAGAAGGTGGTGGAGACGCTAGAGGCCGGCGTCTCCCGCGTGGAGGAGGACAACGCGTCCGACGCACGCAAGCTTCTAGGCCTTTCTTTGATGCTCATCTTCTCCAACCTACGCTGCCTCATCCCGGAGCTCGAACCTGCACGCGCTTTGTCGAGTCGATGCCCTTTGAGCCCCGGCGCATTCTCCGCGACGAAGTGGGCCCGTACGTGACCGCCCTGGTAGAGTGGTACGTGCGGGTGCCCGTCTCCAGTGAGGAGGAGGGCTCCGACGCCAAGCCTGCCGGCGCCAAGGGTGATGTCGGCGACCTCTCCCCCTAGGTGTCCCCTAGCTTCTGTTTTCCTGCCCCTGCAATGTTGGATCAAGAACTCTGCCCTGTCGAGCGTTAAGCTTTTGTGTTATTACCTTCATTGTTCTCCCTTTTTCCTTCTGCTCTTGAATCGATGGCTCGCTTGCTGGTAGTTGTTGTGGTTTGGTTTCCTTGCACAGGGACCGTCGATGACCCAGCCGTTGCTCGGGGAGCGGCGGTTAGGACCCTGTGGAGGCCCCATCCTCCCGAGGCATCGTTTGTGCTGCTGCATGCTTGGTCCATGGCCTCATCCCTTGTCGCAGCTTAGTCCTTAGGCCCTCCATCCTTTCGTTAGTACGCGTGGTTTTAATTCATGGTTAGTTTGACGCGAAACTAGATGGGCCCCGTCTCGGCCTGCGGGGTACTTAGTTCGTGGGTTTGGGTCGATCCCTCCCGTAGCTCCTCCTCAGTAGCTCCTGCTTTGTAGGTGGGACGAGGTGAAGATCATTTCGGCACTCTATGTCTATGCGCCCTAGTCCCGCACCTTATGGCCGGTGAGGCTCCTGAGGCTTGATGCTCAGGAGCCCCCTTTGGTGCTCGAGCGATTCCTCTTCCCGTTCCTTTGGTCATCGCCCCAGGACACACTGGGGCCTCCTGAGACTCTTTGTGGTGATATCATGCTTCGATCCTGACCCCCGAGCGGGGGTTGATCGCTGAAAATGTTTTCCCATGGGACGACAAGTCCGTGCTTTTGCTACTTGGCCCCTAGGCGTAGTGCGGAGCGTTCAGCTCCTCAGAAAATGTCATCCGGAAAAAGAGGCTTCAAAACCGACAAAACGAGAAAGCACAAGAGAAAGCTCCACCCCCTTTTTTTCAATCATCAACTTTTAAGATTGACAAATTTATGTCCGGCACAAGATAGTTCGAAATCCAGGAAGAAATAAGCAAACGTCGCGTCCGTCACCTAGGCTCGCACAATCATTGGTGGACTGTGCTGATTTCCTTGCCAGCTACGGGCATAGTGTCGTGGTTTTGTCACGGCAAATGTCCTCGTGAAAGAACTTAGTGAAGGAGCCATCGCACCTTGGTGGCGACTCAAAGGGGGTGAGCAAAAGCGAGACTCAGATTTACCCAGGTTCGGCCCCTCATGTGGAGGTAAAAGCCTACGTCCTGCTTTGTGTAGATTGATGAGGGTTTCGATCACAAGGAGGGCGTAACTCGCCTGACCTAGCTCTCGATGATTTCTAACTTGCCCTATCTTCCCCAGGGACTCGCCTTTATATACAGGTCGAGGCCCTAGGGTTTACAAGAGTCGTAGCTACGCTACAGATCGTGGTTTTTCCATATCTCTAAGTCGCCATGATTCCAAGACTGGAAACCTCCTTGGCGGCCTATCCTCTGCATCGCTCCTGAACGGCCATCCGGGTCCTGGGCACCTGGGCCAAGGCTTGCATTAGCAGAGGATGGGTCGCCCCTCTAGTGACCCGGCCCAGTTAGGACGGGTTACACCGCAGGTAATATCCCCAACATTAGGCCCCAGATTGACTTGAATTTATTCATGCCAATGAACTTCTACTCATTTTGGGGCGACTTGTATCACTCCTATCTTTTGACGAACGACAAGCCGCCATCCATTATGAATTGTTTGAGCTGCCAAGCAGTTTTTTGATAACATCACCTTTTCCCTCCAATTTCGAGACTTAATGATGCAACCACCCAACGGATCTTTCTCTCTGCCATTCGGTTATCCCAAAAATCCTTGCGCCATCATTCTAAATCTTCAATCTGGCGCCTCTATTCCTGCGCCTGCCGCTTCGTTTCCAGTACCCAGCCTTTAAATAACCGTAGGGGGGAGTGGAGGCACCATCACCTACCCCCACTTCGTCTTCCTCGCGCCCGCGCCTCCGTTTCTTCGCGTTCCCGAAGGTCCGTATCCCAGCCATCGTGGTCCGGACGCCTCCAGGCCAAACGAAAGTGCAGGATCCGCCGCAAATCTTCCGCATCCTCCTCCAGGGATCGTCCTTCTTTCTCAGGTAAGGAATTTTCCCCCATTAGGGTTAGACCTCGCCGCCATGTTCATCTAGGTTAGCTTCGGAATAAAACGATGATCCCCCTTCTATTTTAGATCCATCAATCATACTTCCAATAGATCCTTCGTAGTAGTAAAGCACGGTAGCATCGCCGCATCTGTTGGTCATTTTGATGTTTTACTTCATAGATTCATACGACACCCCTGTCGCATTCTTGCGCTCGTAGTCTTCGCAATTTCTTCAAGCATTATCTCTTTAATTTTATCCATCCGTAGATCCGTATTTCATTGCTTGCTTTTACAAACTTGTTTATCCTACTCCCCGGAATTTCCCTAAGGAAGAAATCCTTTCTGAGTGGCCACTCGCCATCTTCCACCACAGCGAGTTAGAACATTACCAAAGCTATGCCTTTGATTGCCGAATGGCGGGTCATAACGCCTTTGTAGACATACCGTAAATCTCTCAACTAGCGAGTTAGAATATCCTCATATCCAGACCTTGGGCCACCTAAAGGCGAGTCATAATGTCCCTACAGACATCATAGATCTCCACCTGGCGTGTTACCACATTTTATGGTCCTTAATGAGCCACCTTGTTCCTTCTTTTTTGTAGTCATGGTCAGCATCTCGAAATGCAACTGGCTACTAACCAAGATTAATGACGCCTCTGTCGAGAACTATGTCAAGGCGGGTTATCTTGATCGTAAAGAAGTTGTTGGTTGGCGGACCGCCCCACGCAAAGTGACTCCCAATCCTGTCGAGGGGGAAGTAGTTATTTTTATTGATCATCTTGAACGAGGCTTGAAGCCACCCGGGTCAAAGTTTTTTAGAGACGCTCTGCACTTCCTCAATGTTCACCCTCAGGATCTGGGGCCCAACACCATCAGCAACCTTTGTCAGTTCCAAGTATTTTGCGAGGCCTATATGCAGATAGAGCCCACAGTTCCATTATTTTGGAACTTCTTCCATCTGAACCGCCAGGCCGAATTTACCAACAGGCCCAACTTGGAACTCGGGGGGTCAACATTCAGCGGCGCCGCGAACGTGGGTTTCCGTCTGTCCTCCTGCCCAGCCATCCCAAAGGTTGGCTGAGTCTTGGTTTTATTGTCGTGACACTTCTCCTCCCGGTGAGAACCCACTTTCGGTTATAGAGAAGATCGCTTGCCCCTGGACTTCAAGCTGCTAGAGAAACTTACGGAAGAAGAAGAATCGGAATTCATCCCCATCTTCTCCGAACTAAGGTCCTTGACCAATAACGGGCTCACCGGGGTTGACCTATTCTGTTGCTGGGTGGAGTGGAGAATTCTTCCTCTCAGTCGCCGGGATGGTCTGATGTGCGAGTACGATGGCAGCTTGAACCATCCCCAATGCTATTTTCATAGAGGACTCCCCGAGCAAGACATTGTCGACATAATCAAGAAGTTGACCGGCGAGTCCTTCGAAAATTGTGCCCAGGTCGGGCTCAAGCCTTTCTACATATGTGCCAATGTTCCACCGGCTCCATCGGTAACAATCTAAGTCGCCTCCTTTTACCTTTTTCAACATATGTGCCAATGTTCCAGGCTTGAAATTTAATTCTATCCACCAGAAAGGTGATGCATTTTGGTCTTGCAGGCCAAAGGTGACTGTCTAGAAAACAACTAAGCCGCCACCGAAGAAGAAGAAGAAGACAAAGGGAAAAGCCGCCGTCAAGGAGTCATCCTTCATCGGCGAATCCCGAGCCGGCGAAGAACGGTCAGAGGTAAAAATTTACCCTTTGTTTGTTATCATTATGTTCCGACTTATGCTTATGTCCGGTTACCTTTGTACGTAGGACGATGGCTATGAGAGCCAAGATGACGCGGACGAGGTAATTTGTATTTCTTCTGACTCCACTTCCTCTTCACCTAGGCCAGCCAGGCGGGTTTGTGGAAAAGTTCCCATGTCTCACCCAAATGCTTTTCTGGACCCTCATTTCCTTTTGAAGAAGGGGAAGTATGCTCCCAAACGTAAAACCCGAAGCCGTTCTGGCGACTTAGTTTCCGGGTTACCTGAAAAGACAACCGGTCGGAAGCGCACAAGTGAGGTATACTCTTGTTGAACACAGTCTCCTCCTTGTAGAAAATGTGATTCACAACTCGTTCACTCCTTGAACTTTTATTCTTTCAGGTCTGTCCTCCTTCATCTGGCGACTCAGTGATGTCAGCTCTTCCGCCAATGGTTTGTGTACAGGGGTAAGTTCTTTTACTAACCTTTTTCCTTCCCAATAATGATTTTGGCTCTAACTTTGATGTCTTCATCCCAGAGCACAAGCAAAGATGAGAAAAACTAGCGACTTGTGTTCTCCTCCTAAGACGACTGAAGTGTTAGGCACGAGCACCTCTGCCCCAGAGTTTGATGAATACCAAGCGGCGGCTTGTGATGATCCTGTGGATGACGTTCCTGACGTCCAGATCGATTCTCCAGGCCCTCTAGAGGAAACCACTGAAAATGTGAACCCGCCGAGCTCTTCCAAGGCGACTGAAGATCCAGATACCGTAATTATTACTGGTACTGGTTACTCCAAACCTGCAACAACGGTGTTATCCAAACATGCACCAAAAGAGTCCCATCCTTCCGCAGAACAAAATATCACTAAGTTGAAGCTTCCCCATTATGAGAAGCTCGAATTTGAGCAACTCTGCTCTGGCTTCGTAAGTCGCCTGGAGACAAGTTATGAAATGGAGAAGAGCTTGATCAACATGATGAGAGCCAAACATGAGGTACGTACTTTATTATTTGTTCTTCCACACATTAGGCTTCCAAGAGACTAGTCTTGCTTGATGAAATTATGTTTGTTGCAATATCTAGCAGACCCATATCTGTCCATAGCCCCCAAGGGCCGGGTCATCTTTTGAAAGATCAGCCAGGTCTTGAATTTATAGAAAAACTTCAACTTGTAGCCCTCAAGGGCCGGGTCATATTTTGAAAGATGAGCCGGGTCTTGTATTAGATGAAAACTTCAACCTATAGCCCCCAAGGGCTGGGTCATCATTTGAAACATGAGTCGGGTCTTGAATTAGATGAAAACTTCAACCTGTAGCGCCCAAGGGCCGGGTCATCTTTTGAAAGATGAGTCGGGTCTTGAATTAGATAAAAACTTCAACATGTAGCCCCCAAGGGGTGGGTCATCTTTTGAAAGATGAGTCGGGTCTTGAATTAGATAATAACTTCAACCTATAGCCCCCAAGGGCGGGGTCATCTTATGAACGATAACCCGGGTCTTGAATTAGATAAAAACTTCAACCTGTAGCCCCCAAGGGTGGGGTCATCTTTTGAACGATAACCCGGGTCTTGAATTTTGTATGACTTTGAAAAGAATCGTACATTAGTCCCCAAGTGTCAGGGATGTTGCTTGCAATAGTTGTGAAACTTGTCTCCCCAAAATTTGTTTGCAGGAATCCGTGACCCGGGCCGACTCTTCTCTTGTTGACTTGAAGAAAAAGTTAACCGAACAGCAGAATTCTTGGACTGAACTGAAGAAAAATATCGGGTCGCCCTGGCTGATATAGAGAAAATGAAAGCCGACCACCAAAAAGTTGAGAAGATAGCCAATGTTGATCAAGCCGCCATCCTGAAGCGGACGGAAGAAGTCGAGGCAAACCTAGAAGCCGCCCTACATGAGCTCTCCGGGCTAAAAAAGCATGTCTCCAAAATGACCCAAGCCTTCTTTGGTAAGAAGCAATTCCCTCGTTCGGAAAGAGTAGTCATAATTTAGTTTGCAAATACTAATTGTCATTGTTTATCCTTTGTAGGTCCTCGAGCTGCCAACCTTCAAAGTGACTGCACCCTGAAGCTGAAGGCGAATTACACCTTTACAGAGCAGTTGTATGCGGGGAGCATGATGATATTAAAGGTAGTGATGGGAAACAAGGAGCCAATTAAGTCCATCAAGAACATGCTGGGTTGCTTATAAACATTGCCACCGCAAATAGACAAACTAAAGAGGTCAGCGCCCGCAAGGGAGCTCTGACCACCCTAAGTCGGTGCCTGGCCTATGCCCCTGAACTCAAGCCAGAGGAGGTAGTAGCTGGTTACCCTGTGATACATCTCCAACGTATCTATAATTTTTGATGGTTCCATGCTATTATCTTGTCAAACTTTGGATGTTTTGTATGCCATTTACATCTTTTTTGGCACCAACTTATTAACTCAGTGCCAAGTGCCAGTTCCTGTTTTTTCCGTGTTTTTGACCGTTTTCATAGGAGAATATTAAACAGAGTCCAAACGGAATAAAACCTCCAAAAATATTTTTTCCGGAACATAAGATACGCAGGGAGCTTGAGAACCAAGGCATGTCATAAGGTTTAGTTTGTATCTATTACATGAATGTATCCCTCTACATCATGTCATCTTGCTTAAGGCGTTACTCTGTTTGTCATGAACTCAATACACTAGATGCATGCTGGATAGCGGTCGATGTGTGGAGTAATGGTAGTAGATGGAGAAAGTATCGGTCTACTTGTCTCGGACATGATGCCTATATGTATGATCATTGCCTTAGATATCGTCAGGACTTTGCGCGGTTCTATCAATTGCTCGACAGTAATTCGTTCACCCACCATAATATTTGCTTTCATGAGAGAAGCCTCTAGTGAACACTATGGCCCCCGGATCTACTTCACATCATATTTTCAGCCTTACACTTTTACTTTGTTGCACTTTCCGCCTTCAGATCTCACCTTGCAATCAATCGTGAAGGGATTGACAACCCCTTTGTAGCGTTGGGTGCAAGTTTGATGTTTTTGCGCAGGTACGGTGGAGACTTGGCTTGATACTCCTACTGGATTGATACCTTGGTAACTGAGGGAAATACTTACTGCTACTGTTCTGCATCACCCTTTCCTCTTCAACGGAAAAACCAACGCAATCTCAAGAGTTAGCACCGTGAGATGAAGGATGACGAGTCGGAATTCACTGAAGACGATTACCACCGGGTCGTGAAAGAGTCCCATGCTGCGGCGACTCAGCTGGCGGGCAGTTTCGACTTGAAGAAATACCAGGCTGGGTATGATGACAACAATAAAAAGGTGACTCCTCTGTCGTTCAAAATTACCAGCATGGCTGCTCGCCGGTGCAAGAATCCCTTCGACTTTTAAGCAGACCTATCTGTCTGTCTGAACGGCGAAGATGAATTCGTCGCCTTGTCCAAGTGCAATTGGAAGCTGGGCGACTTACAAATTTAAGATGGAGAGAGCTCAAGGCAAGGCGACCCGGAGGCGGCTTAAGTCTACCCAAGATGTAATCATTTGTTCAAAAACAATTTGATCTCTTCTTGACCAGGGGATAACGCCCGGTATGGCTGAGTGAGCCATGTAATAGTTGTTAGGTTTCAGGGAAACAATCTTCCATCCATGTATTTTGCTTGACATTACTGAACGGTTTATCATTTTTGCCGATCATGCGTCGCCTTTACCATTCTTGATGCTTTATAGTTGAGGAAGAGTCATATTTTGACAAGAAAAAAATTTCTTCAACCTGTTTGTCAGGGAAAAAACACCATAGGCCGACTCAATGAGTCATGGCGAGTTATAAGCAAGGAGCCGGCTCGGTGAGTGGCGACGAGTTATATAAGGGCTTACGAAACCTTGCGGTAGTGCCACGAAGATAATCATAAAAACTTGTGGGTTCGATGAGCGACGACAGGATAGGACGAGCTTGCAAAACTCTAGTGTTACCCTAAGAAGGCTTTTGCAAGAGCCCAAGTTTTTTATACCGGCTGCTCAGGCACGAGTCACGCTTCAGTGAAGCGGGTTCAATGAACCAATGGTTTCTCTATTTTCCATGTGTGGCCCTGATACGACTCTGACGTATCTACTTTTCCAAACTCTTTTGCCCTTGTTTTGGAATCTAATTTGCATGATTTGAATGGAACTGACCCGAACTAACACTGTTTTCAGCAGAATTGCCATGGTGTTGTTTCTGCGCAGAAATAAAAGTTCTCGGAATGACTTGGAAATTTACGAGGATTTTTTGTGGAATATATAAAAAAATTCTGGCGCAAGAATCAACCGGAGGGGTGGAGCTGAGACCCCACAAGCCCACTAGGCGCGGGCCCCCCTGGCCACGCCTCGCAGGCTTGTGGGGCCCACGAAGCTCCACCGCCTCCAATCTCAGCTCTATTTAGTCCCTTTCGCCCAGAAAAAAATCAAGGAGAAGAGTTCATCACATTTTATGATATGGAGGCGCCGCCACCTCCTGTTCTTCCTCTGGAGGGCAGATCTGGAGTCCGTTCTGGGCTCCGGAGAGGGGAGATCATCGCCATCGTCATCACCAATCTTCCTTCATCGCCAATTCCATGATGCTCTTCACCGTTCATGAGTAATCTCATCGTAGGCTTGCTGGACGAAGATGGGTTGGATGAGATCTATCATGTAATCGAGTTAGTTTTGACGGGGATTGATCCCTAGTATCCAATATGTTCTGAGATTGATGTTGCTACTACTTTGCCATGCTTAATGCTTGTCACTAGGGCCCGAGTGCCATGATTTCAGTTCTGAACCTATTATGCTGTCGCCAATATATGTGTGTTCTTGATCCTATCTTGCAAGTTGTAGTCACCTACTATGTGTTATGACCCGGCAACCCCGGAGTGACAATAGCCGGAACCACTCCCAGAGATGACCATAGTATGAGGAGTTCATGTATTCACTAAGTGTTAATGCATTGGTCCGGTTCTTTACTAAAAGGAGATCCTTAATATCCCGTATTTTCCATTAGGACCCCGCTGCCACAGGAGGGATGGACAATAGATGTCATGCAAGTTCTTTTCCCTAAGCACGTATGACTACATACGAAATACATGCCTACATTACATTGACCAACTGAACTAGTTACATATCTCTTTGTGTTATAACTGTTGCATGATGAATAACATTCGGCATAATTATCCATCACCGATCCAATGCCTACGAGTCTTTTACTACTGGTCCTTGCTACGTTACTTTGTCGCTACTGCTGCTACTGCTACTCTGTCGCTACTGCTGTCACTTTGCTGGTACTGGTTACCATTGCAACTATTGCTATCACACTACTCTCCTACTGATACTTTGCTACAGATACTAAATCTTTCAGGTGTGGTTGAATTGACAACTCAACTGCTAATACTTGAGAATATTCTTTGGCTTCCCCTTGTGTCGAATCAATAAATTTGGGTTGAATACTCTACACTCAAAAACTGTTGCGATCCCCTATACTTGTGGGTTATCAAGACCTTTTTATGGCGCCGTTGCTGGGGAACCCAAGTCAAGAATATTCTCCTGTCAACTTGCCTTTTTCTGGCACCGTTGCCGGGGAGGCATAGCTCTATTCTCTGAGTCACTTGGGATTTACGTCTGCTGATCACTATGAAGAATCCGAAAGATCCAAAAACTAAAGTCTTGCCCTCAACTACGAGGACACGTAAGGAACTGCCATCTAGCTCTGCACTTGATTCACCTTCAGTTATGAGTAAGTTTGCGACACCACCTCCTGCTAGAAATTTTGATGTGTCGCCTGTGCTTGATGATGCTATTTCTACTGCCCAGGATGCTTATGATGATGCTATGCTTGATACTGCTTTGCCACTATGTGCATTCCTTGATGCACAAATTGCTAGAGTTGCCGCTAGATGTGATGATCCTTCTGAAAGTACTAATACTATTGAAGTAGAACCTGATATTTCACCTGTTAGAACTAGCTCTCCTAGATATGAATTGCCTGATATGCCTAAGGGTTATCTTATGGAGGGAGAGATAGCTGAGGACTTTCTTGCTTGTAAGGATAGCTATGATGTTGAGAAATTACTGTGCAAGTGGAAAGAAAAATCTCTGAACGCTAGGATGAAATACGACCCGAAGTTTGCTACTTCGCCTATCTTTGTGACCGATAAGGATTATGAATTCTCTGTCGACCCTGAGTTAATTACTCTGGTCGAACCTGATCGTTTTCACGGTTATGAGTCTGAAACGGTTGTAGCCCATCTTACCAAACTGCACAATATAGCCACCCTATTCACGAGTGAGGAAAAGATCCGCCACTACTATATCCTTAAGTTGTTTCCTTTCTCGCTAAAGGATGATGCTAAGACTTGGTTCACTTCTCTTGCTCCTGGTTGTGTGCGTAGCCTCCAGGATATGATCTACTACTTCTCTGAAAAATATTTCCCTGCCCATAAGAAGCAATCAGCCTTGCAGGAAATATACAACTTTGCGCAAGTTGAAGAAGAGAGTCTCGCACAAGCTTGGGGGAGGCTTGACCAGCTGCTGAATGCTTTGCCTGATCACCCTCTTGAGAAGAATGAGATACTTGATATCTTCTACAATGGACTTAGCGATGCTTCTAGAGACCACCTAGAAGCCGAGGCAAACCTAGAAGCCGCCCTACATGAGCTCTCCGGGCTAAAAAAGCATGTCTCCAAAATGACCCAAGCCTTCTTTGGTAAGAAGCAATTCCCTCGTTCGGAAAGAGTAGTCATAATTTAGTTTGCAAATACTAATTGTCATTGTTTATCCTTTGTAGGTCCTCGAGCTGCCAACCTTCAAAGTGACTGCACCCTGAAGCTGAAGGCGAATTACACCTTTACAGAGCAGTTGTATGCGGGGAGCATGATGATATTAAAGGTAGTGATGGGAAACAAGGAGCCAATTAAGTCCATCAAGAACATGCTGGGTTGCTTATAAACATTGCCACCGCAAATAGACAAACTAAAGAGGTCAGCGCCCGCAAGGGAGCTCTGACCACCCTAAGTCGGTGCCTGGCCTATGCCCCTGAACTCAAGCCAGAGGAGGTAGTAGCTGGTTACCCTGTGATACATCTCCAACGTATCTATAATTTTTGATGGTTCCATGCTATTATCTTGTCAAACTTTGGATGTTTTGTATGCCATTTACATCTTTTTTGGCACCAACTTATTAACTCAGTGCCAAGTGCCAGTTCCTGTTTTTTCCGTGTTTTTGACCGTTTTCATAGGAGAATATTAAACAGAGTCCAAACGGAATAAAACCTCCAAAAATATTTTTTCCGGAACATAAGATACGCAGGGAGCTTGAGAACCAAGGCATGTCATAAGGTTTAGTTTGTATCTATTACATGAATGTATCCCTCTACATCATGTCATCTTGCTTAAGGCGTTACTCTGTTTGTCATGAACTCAATACACTAGATGCATGCTGGATAGCGGTCGATGTGTGGAGTAATGGTAGTAGATGGAGAAAGTATCGGTCTACTTGTCTCGGACATGATGCCTATATGTATGATCATTGCCTTAGATATCGTCAGGACTTTGCGCGGTTCTATCAATTGCTCGACAGTA
Organism: Hordeum vulgare subsp. vulgare; assembly: GCF_904849725.1. Lineage (NCBI taxonomy): Eukaryota > Viridiplantae > Streptophyta > Magnoliopsida > Poales > Poaceae > Hordeum > Hordeum vulgare. Next base: position 290,101,490 of record NC_058520.1, on the reverse strand, counting down.
ATTCGTTCACCCACCATAATATTTGCTTTCATGAGAGAAGCCTCTAGTGAACACTATGGCCCCCGGATCTACTTCACATCATATTTTCAGCCTTACACTTTTACTTTGTTGCACTTTCCGCCTTCAGATCTCACCTTGCAATCAATCGTGAAGGGATTGACAACCCCTTTGTAGCGTTGGGTGCAAGTTTGATGTTTTTGCGCAGGTACGGTGGAGACTTGGCTTGATACTCCTACTGGATTGATACCTTGGTAACTGAGGGAAATACTTACTGCTACTGTTCTGCATCACCCTTTCCTCTTCAACGGAAAAACCAACGCAATCTCAAGAGTTAGCACCGTGAGATGAAGGATGACGAGTCGGAATTCACTGAAGACGATTACCACCGGGTCGTGAAAGAGTCCCATGCTGCGGCGACTCAGCTGGCGGGCAGTTTCGACTTGAAGAAATACCAGGCTGGGTATGATGACAACAATAAAAAGGTGACTCCTCTGTCGTTCAAAATTACCAGCATGGCTGCTCGCCGGTGCAAGAATCCCTTCGACTTTTAAGCAGACCTATCTGTCTGTCTGAACGGCGAAGATGAATTCGTCGCCTTGTCCAAGTGCAATTGGAAGCTGGGCGACTTACAAATTTAAGATGGAGAGAGCTCAAGGCAAGGCGACCCGGAGGCGGCTTAAGTCTACCCAAGATGTAATCATTTGTTCAAAAACAATTTGATCTCTTCTTGACCAGGGGATAACGCCCGGTATGGCTGAGTGAGCCATGTAATAGTTGTTAGGTTTCAGGGAAACAATCTTCCATCCATGTATTTTGCTTGACATTACTGAACGGTTTATCATTTTTGCCGATCATGCGTCGCCTTTACCATTCTTGATGCTTTATAGTTGAGGAAGAGTCATATTTTGACAAGAAAAAAATTTCTTCAACCTGTTTGTCAGGGAAAAAACACCATAGGCCGACTCAATGAGTCATGGCGAGTTATAAGCAAGGAGCCGGCTCGGTGAGTGGCGACGAGTTATATAAGGGCTTACGAAACCTTGCGGTAGTGCCACGAAGATAATCATAAAAACTTGTGGGTTCGATGAGCGACGACAGGATAGGACGAGCTTGCAAAACTCTAGTGTTACCCTAAGAAGGCTTTTGCAAGAGCCCAAGTTTTTTATACCGGCTGCTCAGGCACGAGTCACGCTTCAGTGAAGCGGGTTCAATGAACCAATGGTTTCTCTATTTTCCATGTGTGGCCCTGATACGACTCTGACGTATCTACTTTTCCAAACTCTTTTGCCCTTGTTTTGGAATCTAATTTGCATGATTTGAATGGAACTGACCCGAACTAACACTGTTTTCAGCAGAATTGCCATGGTGTTGTTTCTGCGCAGAAATAAAAGTTCTCGGAATGACTTGGAAATTTACGAGGATTTTTTGTGGAATATATAAAAAAATTCTGGCGCAAGAATCAACCGGAGGGGTGGAGCTGAGACCCCACAAGCCCACTAGGCGCGGGCCCCCCTGGCCGCGCCTCGCAGGCTTGTGGGGCCCACGAAGCTCCACCGCCTCCAATCTCAGCTCTATTTAGTCCCTTTCGCCCAGAAAAAAATCAAGGAGAAGAGTTCATCACATTTTATGATATGGAGGCGCCGCCACCTCCTGTTCTTCCTCTGGAGGGCAGATCTGGAGTCCGTTCTGGGCTCCGGAGAGGGGAGATCATCGCCATCGTCATCACCAATCTTCCTTCATCGCCAATTCCATGATGCTCTTCACCGTTCATGAGTAATCTCATCGTAGGCTTGCTGGACGAAGATGGGTTGGATGAGATCTATCATGTAATCGAGTTAGTTTTGACGGGGATTGATCCCTAGTATCCAATATGTTCTGAGATTGATGTTGCTACTACTTTGCCATGCTTAATGCTTGTCACTAGGGCCCGAGTGCCATGATTTCAGTTCTGAACCTATTATGCTGTCGCCAATATATGTGTGTTCTTGATCCTATCTTGCAAGTTGTAGTCACCTACTATGTGTTATGACCCGGCAACCCCGGAGTGACAATAGCCGGAACCACTCCCAGAGATGACCATAGTATGAGGAGTTCATGTATTCACTAAGTGTTAATGCATTGGTCCGGTTCTTTACTAAAAGGAGATCCTTAATATCCCGTATTTTCCATTAGGACCCCGCTGCCACAGGAGGGATGGACAATAGATGTCATGCAAGTTCTTTTCCCTAAGCACGTATGACTACATACGAAATACATGCCTACATTACATTGACCAACTGAACTAGTTACATATCTCTTTGTGTTATAACTGTTGCATGATGAATAACATTCGGCATAATTATCCATCACCGATCCAATGCCTACGAGTCTTTTACTACTGGTCCTTGCTACGTTACTTTGTCGCTACTGCTGCTACTGCTACTCTGTCGCTACTGCTGTCACTTTGCTGGTACTGGTTACCATTGCAACTATTGCTATCACACTACTCTCCTACTGATACTTTGCTACAGATACTAAATCTTTCAGGTGTGGTTGAATTGACAACTCAACTGCTAATACTTGAGAATATTCTTTGGCTTCCCCTTGTGTCGAATCAATAAATTTGGGTTGAATACTCTACACTCAAAAACTGTTGCGATCCCCTATACTTGTGGGTTATCAAGACCTTTTTATGGCGCCGTTGCTGGGGAACCCAAGTCAAGAATATTCTCCTGTCAACTTGCCTTTTTCTGGCACCGTTGCCGGGGAGGCATAGCTCTATTCTCTGAGTCACTTGGGATTTACGTCTGCTGATCACTATGAAGAATCCGAAAGATCCAAAAACTAAAGTCTTGCCCTCAACTACGAGGACACGTAAGGAACTGCCATCTAGCTCTGCACTTGATTCACCTTCAGTTATGAGTAAGTTTGCGACACCACCTCCTGCTAGAAATTTTGATGTGTCGCCTGTGCTTGATGATGCTATTTCTACTGCCCAGGATGCTTATGATGATGCTATGCTTGATACTGCTTTGCCACTATGTGCATTCCTTGATGCACAAATTGCTAGAGTTGCCGCTAGATGTGATGATCCTTCTGAAAGTACTAATACTATTGAAGTAGAACCTGATATTTCACCTGTTAGAACTAGCTCTCCTAGATATGAATTGCCTAATATGCCTAAGGGTTATCTTATGGAGGGAGAGATAGCTGAGGACTTTCTTGCTTGTAAGGATAGCTATGATGTTGAGAAATTACTGTGCAAGTGGAAAGAAAAATCTCTGAACGCTAGGATGAAATACGACCCGAAGTTTGCTACTTCGCCTATCTTTGTGACCGATAAGGATTATGAATTCTCTGTCGACCCTGAGTTAATTACTCTGGTCGAACCTGATCGTTTTCACGGTTATGAGTCTGAAACGGTTGTAGCCCATCTTACCAAACTGCACAATATAGCCACCCTATTCACGAGTGAGGAAAAGATCCGCCACTACTATATCCTTAAGTTGTTTCCTTTCTCGCTAAAGGATGATGCTAAGACTTGGTTCACTTCTCTTGCTCCTGGTTGTGTGCGTAGCCTCCAGGATATGATCTACTACTTCTCTGAAAAATATTTCCCTGCCCATAAGAAGCAATCAGCCTTGCAGGAAATATACAACTTTGCGCAAGTTGAAGAAGAGAGTCTCGCACAAGCTTGGGGGAGGCTTGACCAGCTGCTGAATGCTTTGCCTGATCACCCTCTTGAGAAGAATGAGATACTTGATATCTTCTACAATGGACTTAGCGATGCTTCTAGAGACCACCTAGATAGTTGTGCCGGTTGTGTTTTTAGGGAACGAACCGTAGAACAAGCTGAGATCCTATTGAATAATATCTTGTGCAATGAGAATGCTTGGACTATTCCCGAACCACCTCCGAAGCCCACTCCCAAGAAAAGGGGTATCATATTCCTCAGTCCCGAAGATATGCAAGTAGCCAAGAAATCTATGCGAGAGAAAGGCATTAAATCTGAAGATGTCAAAAATCTACCACCTATCGAAGAGATCCATGGTCTTGATAACCCAATATAGGTAGTAGAGGTAAATTCTCTTCATAGATTCAATGAGAATGATATCCCTTTTGATAAACCTGCTAGCTTATGCTTGGATGAATTTGATAACTTTGTTGGCAAACAACAAAGTTTCAATGATTATGTTAGCAGACAATTGGAACAGAATGGTCGTATGCTTACTCATTTAAGTGCTTGTGTGGATAGAAATGCCATTGATCTTAAGCTTCTGAGTAAACATGCCTCTATGGTTACTACTCAAGTAGAAGAAGTACTTAAAGCTCAGAGTGACTTGCTCAATGAGTTGAATGACAATTATGTCAGAGTCGTCACTAGAGGCGGTAGAATGACCCAGGAACCTTTATATCCTGAAGCTCATCCTAAGAGCATTGAACAAGATTCTCAAGGAGTTAGCACTGATGCACCTAGTCATCCTAGGAAGAATAAGAAAGATGATAGGAACTTGCACGCTAGCAACCCTGATGCTATTACACCTGAGAATCCAAACGATGTCTCTGTTTCTGATGCCAAAACACAATCTGGTGATGAACATGAGCCTAACGATGATATCGTTAGTGGTGTTCATGATGACGCTCTACCTAGAAATGATAGAGATGTGGAGATTGAACGTGTTGATCTTGATAACCCACAGCCTAAGAATAAGAGATATGATAAGAATGACTTCGCTGCTAGGAAGCATGGTAAAGAAAGGGAACCATGGGTTCAGAAACCTATGCCCTTTCCTCCCAAACCATCCAAGAAAAATGATGATGAGGATTTTGAGAGATTTGTTGAAATGATTACACTTGTCTTTATTCAAATGCATTTGACAGATATGCTAAAAATGTCTCCGTATGCTAAGTACATGAAATATATTGTGACTTATAAGAGGAGGATACCTGAGGTTGAGATTTCGACCATGCTCGCTAATTATACCTTCAAGGGTGGAACTCCTAAGAAACTAGGTGATCCCGGATTGCCCACTATACCTTGCTCCATTAAAGGAAACTACGTTAGAACTGCTTTATGCGACCTTGGAGCCGGTGTTAGTGTTATGCCTCTCTGTCTTTATCGTAGGCTTGAACTGGATAAGTTGACACCCACTAAAATCTCTCTGCAAATGGCCGACAAATCAACTGCTTTCCCTATCGGCATTTGCGAGGATGTGCCTGTTGTGCTTGCTAACGTCACTATCTTAACAGACTTTGTTATTCTGGATATTCCTGAGGATGATGCCATGGCGGTCATCCTTGGCAGACACTTTTTAAAAACTGCAGGGGCTGTTATAGATTGCAACAAAGGCAATGTCACTTTCCATGTAAATGGTAATGAGCATACGGTGCACTTTCCGAAGAAACAATATCGAGTACACTTCATTAATGTTATTGAAAAACATTCATCGATTCTTATTGGGAGCTTTGAATGCCCTATACCTACTGTCAAGATGAAGTATGATTTGCTTGTTGGGGATATGTACATCCCCGTTGAGGTAACCTAGTTAATATTCGAAAATTCTCCGTCTTCTTTTGCGATTCGAAAAAGTTTGTCAAGGAGACTTGATCAACCTCATTGACGGATTTCTTTCGATGACCATGAGATGGATGAATCGAGGAGTCACAAACCTCTCTTCCAAGCTTTCACCTTCGGTTTCTTAGAAGAAAAATGATAGATTTAGCTTTAGTATCTCCTGTTTTCTGCTTTTAGCGTCCCGTAGAAAAGTACCCCAAAAATAAAAATTCTCCGAATGTCGTGCAAATCAAGTATGATTTTTTCTGGATTTTTCAAAAAATACTGAGACGAAGAGCTAGTCAGGGGGCTGCACGAGTGGGCCTCAAGCCCTGGAGGCGCGGGCACCCCCCTGGCCGCGCCTACCAGGCTTGTGGGTCCCACGTGCACCCCCTCCACTCATTATAGCTCCCATCAGCTTCTCCTACCTCCAGAAAAAATCGTTTCACAACTCAAACTCGTGTTCTTGCTCTTCTTGCTGCGATTTTTGATCCCCTTGTGAAAAGCACCATTCACCAAGCTGTTTTGGGGAAATTGCTCCTTGGTATGTGACTCCTCCATTGGTCCAATTAGTTTTTGCTCTAGTGCCTTATACATCGCGTATTTCTGCTACCTTGGTGACCCTGCTCTTGAGCTTTGCATGCTAATTTTAGCTGGTCCCAAGTAGTTTTGATGCGTGATATGGCCTCTAGGCACTTGCGGGAGTAGTTGCTACGAGTTTCATTGGGCCTTGTTCACTTTTCCTTAGAGTCACTAAAAATTCCAGAAATTTTCAGAGATAGAAAAGGGAAAAGAGATGGAGGTTCTTAAGACGCTCTTCAAGCCGTGACCCCAAGGATGATGAAAGTGAGAAGAGGAAACCCAAGTATCCGGTCCCCTGAGTTGCAGAAGTTCGAGCGTGCGAGTGGCCATGCGATGTGTTCTTATGTGCCACTGGACTTTATGAGGACTTTTACTACTTGGTGGAGAACGCAGGCCTTACCGCCTTTGTTGAAGATAAGTGTCTGCAATACCTCTTCCTCACTAATATTTTCGTGCAAAGCTTTAATTTCTATCCAAGGAAGAATCCTCCTTTGGTTGAGTTCAAGTTATATGATATCCCCCAGCGCATGTCACTTCAGGATTTTTGCAACGTTTGCAAATTACCTTATGTTGGGGATATTCATGAACCTTGTCCATGGGACTTCGAGGCTTTCATAGATACTATTGCTGTAGGAGAGGAGAGAGGAGTGTCTTGCGCTAGAGCTGCTAGCATACATTTTCCCGTGCTTTGGTACTTCTCTTTATTCGTGGGAAAATGTTTGATTGGCCGTGCGAAAGATGGGGCCCTTAGCTCCCCAGATCTTGCGGTCTTGCACGAAGCCCTTTATAATGATAAAACTTATAGCTTGTGCGCTATAGTAGCTCAACAGTTGAACACGAACCGTTCTAAAGGCGCTGTCTATGGAGGTATCTATTGTACTCGTCTTGCTAGACATTTTGAGATACCTATTAGACTGGACGAGGAAGAAGAGATTCTTCTTCCCGAGAGATATCTAGATTATGATAGCATGGTTTGCCATGACTTTCTTGATAGAGATATAAATAGAAGGATGATTTATAACCTGGTATTTAGTCAAGGTACTCTTGAGACTATTACTTTGCCTGCTCCTTCTTTGTCCAATCTTCATACAGGCAGGTACATTATTATGCCCACGAACATCTGCGCATATTGGGGCATGGCCCAACCACACGCGTCCGTGCCCGAGCTACCAGTCGAGTACCAGACGCCAGTTTATCAGTGGGAGCGAGAGGAGCTCACACAGCAGTGGCATCCCCAGTCCACTCCAGAGTACCCCGGAGACGGTTATTTCCCTCCTTGAGAGTAGACCAACTTAGGGCAAAAGCCTAAGCTTGGGGGAGTACGTGTTTCTCACGGACTTTATATTCTTGCTCACACTTTCACTTTGTTAGTCGGGGTTCACACTTTGCCACTATATCATCCATGCTAGTTTATTTCTTTTTCTCGCTTTCTTCTCGTGTGTTTGTCTAGTTTGAGAAAACCCAAAAAGATATCCTTTTCTTCTTTTGCTTGTTGGGAGCTTTCCCGTGTAAATAGTTTTCTTTTTCTTTGGGTCAAGGTAGAAGACCATGGTTACAATGTTTAGTGGCTCTCACATGCATATCTCTTCATCTGTCAATGAGCCATATTACTTTGTCTTCTCCTTTGTGTTTGCTAGTGGATTCCAGCTTAGTCCAATGCATGAGCGCTCTTATTATTGTTCACATCATTCGCTCGTGCAAGTGAAAGGCAATAATGACGATATATGATGGAGTGACTGAGCGTGGAAAAGCTGGTATGAACTCGGTCTATTTTGTTTTTGTAAATATGACTATCTCATCGTTCCTGATTCAGCTTTGTTGTGAGAGAAACGTGTTTGCAATGACAACTTAGAGATCATAGTTTCTGATGCCATGCTTAATTAACTAGGAGCTTATAATGGTTTGTCTTGGATGCCAACATGAATATTGAGATGACTATGATGTAGTATGATAGGATGGTATCCTCCTTTGAATGATTCAAGTGGCTTGACTTGGCGCATGTTTACGCATGTAGTTGAAACAAAATCAACATAGCCTCTATGATATTCATGTTCATGGTGATTTATGTCCAACTCATGCTTGCACTCAATGTTGGTTAATCTCAATGCATTTTGATGACTGTTGTCGCTCTCTAGTTGGTCGCTTCCCAGTCTTTTGCTAGCCTTCACTTGTACTAAGCGGGAATACTGCTTGTGCATCCACTTCCATAAACCCAAAGTTGTTCCATATGAGCCCACCATACCTACCTATATGTGGTATCTACCTGTCGTTCCAAGTAAATTTGCATGTGCCACTCTCTAAACCTTCAAGAAATAATCTGTTCTGCATGCCCGAACTGCTCATGTGGTGACAACGGGTGATCAGTATCTTCCATGCTAGGTGTGTTATCCTCCATATGTGTTTATTCACTATCATTCACAAGAAAGGGGCAGGTAAATGGAATGCCAAGTTCCATGCTCAAATCGAAAAGATAATTGCAAACAAAACTCCCCTGGATTGATGTTGGTATGGACGGCACCTGAGTATTCGGCTAGTCGTGGAGTGTGATTGATCGGTGGTGGGGGAGTCAAAACTTTACTTTTCTGTTTGGGAACCGCCTATAGTATGTGTAGCATGGAAGATAATGAAAACTCTTGGTCATTGCATTGACAATGAAAGCATGCCACCCAAAATTATTATCTATGTTTTCAATGCTTGAGCTCTGGCACCTCTGCAAATCAATGCTTCCCTCGGCGAAGGGCCTATCTATTTATGTTCCTGCTGAGTCATCCTCTTCTTATAAAAGCACCAATTAGAGAGCACCTCAGTCATTTTTATGCTTTGCTTTTGACTGATGTTGAGTATGACTGTGACTGGATCTTCTTTGCCATGAATGCCAATGTTTAGTCAGCCCTTGGTCTTTGAAGGTGCTCTGCATTTATGTTTTGCGGTGTCAGAAAGAGCTAGCGAGATACCATCTATTCGTACTGCATCATGATTGTTTTGATTGAAGTGTTGATGTTCGAAACTCATTATTATTTGCTCGCTAGTTGATTATGCCATTGATATGAGTTTACCATGAGACCTAGATGTCATTTGCTTTTGTGGTTAGCTTGTGATCTTGCTGAAATTCTGGATATGAGTTAGACATAGTTGCAACAACAAGATCAAACATAGTTCGTAAAAGTTTTTATTTTGTCTCTTTCAGTTTGTCAACTGAATTGCTTGAGGACAAGCAAGGTTTTAAGCTTGGGGGAGTTGATACGTCTCCGTCGTATGTACTTTTCCAAACTCCTTTGCCCTTGTTTTGGACTCTAATTTGCATGATTTGACTGGAACTAACCCGGACTAACGTTGTTTTCAGCAGAATTGCCATGGTGTTGTTTTTGCGCAGAAATAAAAGTTCTGGGAATGACCTGGAAATTGACGGGGAATTTTTGTGGAATATATAAAAAATACTAGCGCAAGAATCAACTGGAGGGGTGGAGCTGAGAGCCCACAAGTCCACCAGGAGCGCCCCCCTGGCCGCGCCTAGCAGGCTTGTGGGGCCCACGAAGCTCCATCGCCTCCAATCTCAGCTCTATTTAGTCCGTTTCGCCTGGAAAAAATCAAGGAATAGAGTTCATCGCGTTTTATGATACGGAGGCGCCGCCACCTCCTGTTCTTCCTATGGAGGGCAGATCTAGAGTCCGTTCTTGGCTCCGGAGAGGGGAGATCGTCGCTATCGTCATCACTAGCCTTCCTTCATCGCCAATTCCATGATGCTCTTCATCGTTTGTGAGTAATCTCATCGTAGGCTTGCTGGATGGTGATGGGTTGGATGAGATCTGTCATGTAATTGAGTTAATTTTGACGGCGATTGATCCGTAGTATCCACTATGTTCTGAGATTGATGTTGCTACTACTTTGCCATGCATAATGCTTGTCACTAGGGCCCGAGTGCCATGATTTCAGATCTGAACCTATTATGTTGTCGCCAATATATGTGTGTTCTTGATCCTATCTTGCAAGTTGTAGTCACCTACTATGTGTTGTGACCCGGCAACCCCGTAGTGACAATAGCTGGAATCACTCCCGGAGATGACCATAGTATGAGGAGTTCATGTATTCACTAAGTGTTAATGCGTTGGTCCGGTCCTTTATTAAAAGGAGAACCTTAATATCCCGTAGTTTCCATTAGGACCCCGCTGCCACGGGAGGGATGTACAATAGATGTCATGCAAGTTCTTTTCCCTAAGCACGTATGACTACATACGGAATACATGCCTACATTACATTGACGAACTGGAGCTAGTTACATATCTCTTCATGTTATAACTGTTGCATTATGAATAACATCCGGCATAATTATCCATCACCGATCCAATGCCTACGAGTCTTTTACTACTGGTCCTTGCTACGTTACTTTGTCGCTACTACTGCTACTCTTACTCTGTCGCTACTCCTATCACTTTGCTGCTACTGGTTACCAAGGTGGGTTCAGGGTCCAAAAAGCGGATTGACTCGCCAAGAGTACATGGGTCCATAGGGAAACTCGTCCAACACATAGTCTAGTATAACCATTTGTAATGCGGTAGTTTTTCGCTAGCCAAGAGGGTATTCAGGCTGAACTCAATGAGTGGAACACTACTGGAATTAGCTTCTTTGTCGTCTGCCATCACAGACGGCAAAGAGTAAATCCCGGACGGCAAAGAGAATAACACAGATGGCAAAGAATCTCACGGCCGGCAAAATTTCTGCGTCACCTTACGACGGCATCGTAGCTTCTTTGCTGTCTGTCTCCCAAAACGGATGACAAAGAGCTTTGCCGTCAGCTTTTCATAGGAGCAGTCGGCAAAGTGGTCGAGACGGCAGCCGACAGGCGTTGCCTCCGTTAGGGGCTAACGGAGGCTTTGCCATCTGCCTCCCCCCTCTTCTTTGCCGTCTGCCTCCCCCCTCTTCTTTGTCGTCTGCCTCCCCCCTCTTCTGTGCCGTCGGCCTCCCCTCTCCTCTTCTTTGCCGTCAGCCTCTACCTCCTCCACCCCTCCTCTTTGCCCTCTTCTTTGGCGTCTGCCCCCCTGGAAGCAGACGGCAAAGATACTATATGACCAGCTGCTACTTCCCAGGTTGCACAGCTGGGCGCCACCTGGCACCTTTGTCGTCGGCCAGCTGACGGCAAAGGCCTTTGCCATCAGCTGGCAGACGGCAAAGAGCCTATATTGTCACATTTTTGTTTATTTTTTCTATTTCACATCACATATACATATAATTCATAGCACATATATGATAAATAGTTCACAACACATATATGATATAGATATAAAGCTCATCAATGCCATTTGGTCGTCAACGTACATCCCATATATCAAAAGAACCAACACATACAAAGTTTCAGCCATATATACATACATATAGTTGCACATATATTGTTCATCCATATATACATATACATATAGTTCCACATTGTTCATCAATTCAAATAAAAACGGAAACTAAAGCACTCCAATGCCATCTTCCATGCATGTAGTACACCCAATCTGCAAAATGGGAATAAGAAAGTCAGAAGAAGAAGAAGAAGAAGAAGAACATATATATGACAAATAAGCTAAGAGAAGAAGGAAGAAGAGAACAAGAAGAACAAAAACAAGATGGAGGAGGAGGAGGAGGAGGGGAAGGGGAAGGATAAGGAGAAGGAGGAGGAGAAGAAGAAAAAAGAAGAGAATGAGAAGGAGAAGAAGGAGGAGAGAAGATGAAGTATAAGAAGGAGGGCTGCTTCTCCTTCTCCTTCTTATCTTCTTCTCCTCCTCCTTCTTCTTCTTCTCCTTCTCCTACTCTTCTTCTCTTCTTCTTCTTCTTCTTCCTTCTTTTCATTTCTCCTCTTCTCCTCTTCTTGGAGCTAAATTAGCTAACTATGTCTTTTTGGAGCTAAATGTGCTAATTATGTCATTATAGAGGAAAACAAGCTAAGTATACAATATTAATGAGCTAACCAAGGTTCTTATGCCATTTTGAGCTTATAATGTCTTTTAGGAGCTAAATTGGCTAATTATATCATTGTTGGGGAAATTAAGGCAAGGAGAATATGAAAGAGGAGAAGAAAGAGGAGGAGGAGGAGAAGAAGAATAAATAAAGAAGAAGAAGAAGGAGAAGTAGGAGGAGGAGGAGAAGCACTAGAAGGTCCTTGGCATTCTCCTCCTTCTCCTTCTCCTCCTCCTCCTCCTCCTCCTTCTTCTTCTCTTCTTCTTCTTCTTATTTCTTTTCATTTTTCATATTTATTCTCCTCTTCTCCTCTTCTTGGAGCTAAATTAGCTAACTATGTCTTTTTGGAGATAAATGGCCTAATTATCCCATTTTAGAGGAAAACAAGCTAAGTATATAATATTAATGAGCTAACCAAGGTTCTTATGCCATTTTCAGGTTATTATGGCATTTTGGAGCTAAATGGGCTAATTATGTCATTGTTGGGGAAATTAAGGCAAGGGGAATATGAAATAGGAGAAGAAAGAGGAGGAGGAGAAGAAGAAGAAGAAATAAAGAATAAGAGGAGAAAGAGGAGGAGGAGGAGAGGAAGAAGAAGAAATAAAGGAGGAGAAGGAGGAGGAGGAGGAGAGGACTAGAAGGTCCTTGGCCTTCTCCTCCTTCTCCTCCTCCTCCTCCTCCTCCTTCTCCTTCTTCTCTTCTTCTTCTTCTTCTTCTTCTTATTTCTTTTCCTTTTTCCTATTTCTTCTCCTATTCTCCTCTTCTTGGAGCTTACTTAGCTAACTATGTCTTTTTGGAGCTAAATGGCTAATTATCTCATTTTAAAGGAAAACAAGCTAAGTATATAATATTAATGAGCTAACCCAGGTTCTTATGCCATTTTGAGCTTATTATGGCATTTTGGAGCTAAATGGGCTAATTATGTCATTGTTGGGGAAATTAAGGCAAGGAGAATATGAAAGAGGAGAAGAAAGAGGAGGAGGAGGAGAAGAAGAAGAAATAAAGAAGAAGGAGGAGAAGGAGGAGGAGGAGGAGGAGGAGAAGGACTAGAAGGTCCTTGGCCTTCTCCTCCTTCTCCTCCTCCTCCTTCTCCTTCTTCTCCTTGTCCTTCTTCTCTTTCTCCTTCTCTTTTCTTTCTCTTCTTTTTGTTCTTCCTTTTCATTTCTCCTCTTCTCCTCTTCTTGGAGCTAAATTAGCTAACTATGTCTTTTTGGAGCTAAATGGTCTAATTATCCCATTTTAGAGGAAAACAAGCTAAGTATATAATATTAATGAGCTAACCAAGGTTCTTATGCCATTTTGAGGTTATTATGGCATTTTGGAGCTAAATGGGCTAATTATCTCATTGTTGGGGAAATTAAGGCAAGGAGAACATGAAATAGGAGAAGAAAGAGGAGGAGGAGATGAAGAAGAAGAAATAAAGAAGAAGGAGGAGAAGGAGGAGGAGGAGGACTAGAAGGTCCTTGGCCTTCTCCTCCTTCTCCTCCTCCTCCTCCTCCTCCTCCTGCTCCTTCTCCTTGTTCTCTTCTTCTTCTTCTTCTTCTTTCTTTTCATTTTTCCTATTTCTTCTCCTCTTCTCCTCTTCTTGGAGCTAAATTAGCTAACTATGTCTTTTGGAGCTAAATGGGCTAATTATCTCATTTTAGAGGAAAACAAGCTAAGTATATAATATTAATGAGCTAACCAAGGTTCTTATGCCATTTTGAGCTTATTATGGCATTTTGGAGCTAAATGGGCTAATTATGTCATTGTTGGGGAAATTAAGGCAAGGATAATATGAAAGAGGAGAAAAAAGATGAGGAGGAGGAGAAGAAGAAGAAATAAATAAGGAGGAGAAGGAGGAGGAGGAGGAGAAGGACTAGAAGGTCCTTGGTCTTCTCCTCCTCCTCCTCCTCCTCCTCCTCCTCCCACTTCTTCTCTTCTTCTTCTTTCTTTTCATTTTTCCTATTTATTCTCCTCTTGTTGGAGCTAAATTAGCTAACTATGTATTTTTGGAGCTTAATGAGCTAATTATGTCATTGTTGGGGAAATTAAGGCAAGGAGAATATGAAAGAGGAGAAGAGAAACTTACTGTAGTGGTCATCAAGGAGGAGAAACACTTGGAGAAGGGTCGTGCGATGCCGCTCGGGAGTTATTATGCACGATAGATATTTTCCAATGTCTCAGTTAGCATGATGACACTCAATTATTAATACTAGTTTATAATGAAACTCACCGTGCCAATCGAAGAGAAGACGGGCATCGACGGAGGGACTTGACCGCTCTTCTCGCACAAACCTTGAAGTGTGGGTCGTATTAGTTAGTAATGAAACAGACATTACACACTTCATTTGGCTAATGTGAAAAAAAACTTACCACAAAAAGCTCGTACAGGGACATTGACCCGCCTCATTCCGGGACCTCTCCTCCTCAATCAATCGTGCCGTGGTCTGGTCCCTCTCATCAAGAGTAGCATGACTTGCCAATCTCTCTTTCTCATGAGGAGCCTCAAGAGTAGCCTGGCTTGCCAATCTCTCTTTCTCAAGAGCAGCCTGTTTTGCCAATCTCTCTTTCTGAAGATCAGCCTGAAACACCATTCCTCGTTACCACAGTAATGATCTATGGTGACACACATAATCAAATGGATGAAAGTGTTCTTAGTCCGTACAACTAACCTCGATGGCAAGATCGACTGGCCGTGGACGATGCATTATCTCAGGACAGCTGCTCGACTGGTGCGCCTTGATCTCCGGGAGAGTGAGTGGACAACGTATTATCCCTTCTCCAATGGCTATCGAGCAATGGGGCCTCCCACCACCAGATATCATCACCAGCTCTGGATCCAAAGGTTCCTGGCTAGGGTTAAAGTCATCCCCTTTCGTAGCCTTCCCCGCGTCCCTGTATGCCACGAGCTTCTGGTGGGATGATATGTTGGTGAAGTTATTGGGATCATCCAGGTCAGACTCGGAGAATGCCTTCGCCTTCTTGTACGAGGCAGTATGGGCCATGCCATAAAGGTCGTACAAGTGTGGCATCTCCGTCTTATTGTGATACGCCTAAAAGAGAGGAAGAAAATATTAGCATGAAGAATGAATTGCATGAATCATGAAGCAAATCACATACCGAGTTCCGTCCAAACTGAAGTAAGTTAGTGTTGCCTTGATGGTGTGGCACACCAACCATTTGGCTACGCCGATCCTTCGCATTCTCGTGGACGGCTCGCCAGCTGCCTGTGCACCACTCATCAACCAACGCCTCCCAACAATCCATCTTATCCGCACACCATCTCGAGGGCACCTGTAAGTTATTAGAAAGAATTTTCAGTGCTACGCCTATGAATGAAATCAAGAAAACTACGTAGAAGGACTTAAGAATACGTAATTACCTTCATGTATTGCTCCTTCTTTAGAAACTTTCCGCGGCAATCCTTCTTCTGCTTCTTAATACCACGCGTGGCGTAGTAATCTCGAATAGCCTGCGGCCGAGCCTCGTGGCGCAAGTTCTGTAGTAACCGCCTACACTCGGCCTCGAGAACCCTGGCTGCCTCCTCCTCATATCCATCCTCACACCTATAGAAGGTCTGCAATCAAACGTGAAAACACCGATTAGTACAATAATTAGCTATATTGTTAATTTTAGATTCTGTAAAAGGATAATTTACCCAAAAGCTCTTGATCACCATCTCGGCCCTTGTGTGGCACAAGACACCATCTATAATCTCCTCTGACGGGGCATGCGCAGCATGGTAGTGCTCCCAGGAAAATCCTAGTTTAGGAACCTGACCCTTACCAGGCAACGTGACAAACCCCAGGAAATTTGTCCGGCAAAGCACACCAAGGACGGAGTTCGTCCTGCGGACTCCAAGAGGGTGTACCCATCCCCTACAGTATGATAAGGTCAACGCATTAGATATTTGAAGAAACTTGAAGGCAAAAGCTAAAAAATAGTAAATGTACTTACCTATCTCCTTCAGGTTTAATCACCGGCCTCTGCTCGAGGGTAGCCGACGCGACCGGGATACGTGTACTACCACTCTTGTACACGGTGGCCCCGTCCACCCGCAAATCGCCCTCACTATCCGTAAGCTCATTCCCGCCATCCCCGCCCCCTTAGCCACCCGGACCCTCGGTCCAATCCGGCAACTCGGTACGATCCGGCCAGGTCTCCCATCCGGGCCTCTCCACGTCGGGTGAAGCCTCCGGAACCGTAGTCTCCTCGGCCGAATTCACCTCGACTCGAGGCTGCTCCTAGACCGGAGTCTCATGGGAGGAATGCCCGTCAACACCAGGCTCCTGGAACGGAGTCCCCGTAGCCTCCTCCGCAAATGGGTCGACCATGGTAGTCCTATGCTCGGGTGAATGAGCTGGTGGTGGTGGCGAGGACGGCTCAATAGTCCTCCTGGATCTTCCGCGGCCACCACCTCTCCCTGTACCCTTCCCCTTCTTCCCTACCCGACCAGAACCTCTCCCAGTGGGCAATGCCGCCAACGAAGAAGAACCCACCGGTGGTGCCGACAGACTGTTTGCCAAGGCTCTACGGAGAGAGAGGGGTGGAAGGGAAGTACCACCCCTCGTGTGGGGCGCCTCGGAAGAACCCGTCGAGCGATCTGGACCAGCGCCCACCATCTTTCCACACCTAGTGACCTGCCATGATAAAGATTAAAAGAAATTAGTACAACATAAAAAAATTGAATAACTGACATGAATAATAGAATGTACATGAATAATAAAGATTAAAATATATATAATTTACTTTGTGAATCTTACAAACTAATAATCATCATCAATAAATGCATCATCAACATCACTATCACGCATGTCTTCATGAATGACGTGCTCGTCGGGTTCAACGGCGTGAAGTTGTGAAAGGCCTTCATTTAATCGTTGAAGCATTGACAGGTCATCCGCATCAGTAACCTCTACGAGTTCTAGGTCTTCTGGTTCCGGCTCAGGGCTGGAGTCGGATTCATTGTCACTGTCTACTTCCATGTTCTTGGGTGAAGAACGGCGGTTCTTCAAATGTTTCTTGGAAAGACGTGTTTCTTGGAAGAATTCTCCATCATATGTGTCTGGGTTAATGTGAGGTTCATAGTCCTGTTCATTTGGGAGAGGTGGTGTGACATATGGCGGCACTTCCCAAACAACATACCAACCTTCCAGATTCTTCTCCCTTTGGCATGCCCACGATAGATAGAAAACTTGGGTCGCCTGTTGAGCCATAATATAGACAGCGGGAACATCTAAATGGGTGTTTGGATTGATTTCGACTAGTCCTATATGTTCATGGGTCCTTCTAGTCTTCTTCGGCTGGAACCAATAACATTTGAAGACTACGACGTTCAGTGGGTTTTCACCATAGAATTGAAGTTCATAAATTGCTTCAACTCTTCCATAATACTCGATAACACCTTCGCCGATAGAAGAGACACCACAATTTGTAGATTTCTGGTCGGGCATAGATAGCTCTTTGCCAAAGGTACGAAAGAGATCCCCGTTGATGTTGTATTTCTCAAATGAACGGACCTTATAGTCAAAACCATTAGCGACTTGTCTCAATTTGGCGTCCATAGACTCTGAATTAGCCTACAAGTTTAATACGAAATGATTGTTGCATTAGCCGCAAGTTAGACCAAGAAATGAAATGGTCCATTATTGATAATTACCTTTTGTTTGAACCAAGAGATGAAACCGGGATAGCCGCCTCCTGTCTTTGACAGAAGCTCATACTCTTCGACGGAATCATTTTCGATCACCGCTCCATCCGAGAATTTGGCGGCGTAACGGCTGTTTGAAATATCCAGGAATAAGAGTAGTTCAAATGAATTAGAAGTTACGGGAAAATGTGCCGATAACTCACTCGATGTACGGCAACACTTCTGTTAGGTTCTTGAAGATATACAACGAAATGGTCCGCCATTCTTCGACATCCAACGTTATTGGTTCCGAAGCACTGGCTGGTGCGAGCTTCCCTTTGAATAGGCTGAGGTCGGACCCAGCTTTTTTAGGGTCTGCATCATTGTGCTGAGGCTTCGGATTATGCAAATGATGATTGTTGGCTTCGTAGTGTGCTGTCACAAAGTTTGCCACCTCCTCAGTAATGAATGCCTCAGCCATCGATGCTTCAATTCTACGCTTATTTTTACATTTAGCTCGAAGGGTCTTCTGCATCCTCTCAGTTGCATTGCACCAACGATCTTGCACGGGCCCACCCAATCTTGCCTCGGTTGGTAGATGTAAAATCAAATGCTGCATTGGATTAAAGAAGCCCGGTGGAAAGATCTTCTCTAACTTGCACAACAACTCCGGTGCAAACTCCTCCTTGTCTTCTACCACGCGAGGCGACAATTCTTTCGCACAAAGAACACGGCAAAAATAGCTCAGCTCCGCCAGTACTAGCCATTCATCCTCAGGAATAAAGCCACGTAACATCACCGGCATTACCCGCTCTAGCCATATGTGCCAATCATGACTCTTGAGACCAAAGTTTTTAATTTTTCAAGACTCGCTCCCCTCTTTAGATTCGCTGCATACCCATCAGGGAACATCAAGTGCATTTTGACCCACAAGATAATTTCCCTCATAGCTGGCCTTCAAAGATTGAACCAGGCCTTTGGCTTCGACCACTTCTGCTTTCCTTTGCCTTCTCGCATGTTTTGTAATGGTCTATGACATAGTGTCTCTTGATTGACTCTAGCCTTAGTATTATCCTTTGTCTTCCTATCTATGTCGAACAACGTACCAAAAATAGCCTCTCCGATATTCTTTTCAGTGTGCATCATGTCGGTATTGTGTGGAAGAAGGAGGTCTTTGAAGTAAGGCAGATCCCAGAAGCATGGCTTGTGAGTCCTGGCGTGTTTTGAATTATACCCCTTGAAATACCCTGGATGCTCTGGATCAGGCTCTAGGGCGTTTAACTGATCCAGGATCTATTGGCGTGTGAACGCAGGTGGTGCCAAGTTTTGGACAACTTTACCTTTGGTAAAGTTCTTCTTGTCTTTTTTGGACTGATGGTCAAGATCCAGGAACTGTCTATGCTAGTCAAAGCAAGAATACTTCCGACCCTCCTGCAACCAATGAAACTGAAGAGCTGCCTTGCATTGGGGGCATGGGAACCTTCCATGCACACACCATCCAGAGAATAGCGCATACACTGGCAAGTCATGCATAGAGTACATGTACCACACATGCATTTTGAAGTTTTCTTTTCTAGTGGCATCGTATGTCTTGGCCCCATTATCCCAAGCTTCTTCCAATTCATCCTTAAGCGGTTGCATGTACACATTCATATTCTTCCCTGAATAATCGGGCCCTAGAATTATCAACGTCAGAAATATATCCTTTCTTTGCATAATCTGCCTGGGGGGAGATTGAGTGGAATGACAAATACAGGCCAACAACTGTATTGGGTTGCCGTCATGCCGAAGGGATTAAAACCATCTGTGGCGGCGGAGACTCGAGGATTCCTTGGATCTACCGCTTTGTCCTGATGCAATCCATCGAAATGTTTACCATCATCTTATTCCCATCCGCATCTAGTTCGGTTCTTTTGCCCAATTTGTGCCATGTCATCTGTCTGGCTGTCTCTTTGACCATGAAAAGACGTTGAAGTCTTGGTACGATTGGCATATACCGAAGAACACTAACTCCGATTTTGGTCTGCCTCTTCTCACCCATACCGTTGTGTACCACAGGATACCTGCAAGACTCGCAATTGGGACAATAGTCCAAGTGTGCATACTCCTTCCTAAATAAGACACATCCTTTCTCACATGCATCTATCTTCTCATAGGGCATCTTAAGTACACGAAGTATTTTGTCCGACTAGTACAGGTTTGCAGGCATGACATGGCCTTTGGGTAGGAAGCGTCCAAATAGTGTCATCATCGCGTCGTAGCATTCTCTTCCCAAGTTGAACTGAGCCTTTAGAGCCATTACTTGTGCAATTGCATCCAGCTGACAGAGCTCAGTGTACTCATGGAGAGGACGTTTTGAAGACTCCAACATTAAATAAAAGGCCTTTGCAGATTCCTCCATCTCATATCCCGAATCCCGAGCATCATCAAAGTCTTGCACCATGTCTTCGATCCCAGTACCATGCTCGTCCGTGCGACGAAGGACCACCTCAGCTCTTGTCCGTTGTATAGACTCACCATGAAATGTCCACAGCGGATAATTAGGCTTAAAACCGCTCCTCTGCAGCTATTTAATCATTACAGCCTTTGTCTTCTTTTTATAGTTGTCGCATCCAGGACAGGGGCAATAGTTTCTTTCCTGGCCATTTGCGAATGCGGCTTTCACAAATTCCTTTGTTTTTACAAACCATTCTTTCGTCATCTCTTTCTGACTAGGGTGACCGGTATACATCCACGCACGATCACTCATCTTGCGTAGCTACTAAAGACAGAAGAAATATATTTATATATAATTTAGCATTTATATTCATCGTTTAATCAGGTTCGCCATTTTTATTACGCCCAGGCAACCTACACGCTAATAGGTAAAGATAGGTCCTAATCCCACCCGAGTATGTGTATATTGGGTTCGTTTTCCCATGCTCTGCTCCGGTTCCAACGCAAAATTTCGGCAGTACCTCCCTGCTGTTCTCCTGATACACGTCTCCGCAATAAACACAGAGGATGTGCATCCGGGAGAACAACAGGGAGGCACTGACGAAATTCTGCATCGGATCCAGAGCACAGCATACGGGAAAACGAACCCTATCTACACATTCTCGGGTTGTCCATGGATAATGTTGGACAATTCGAAAGGATGGCGATTATAAATATGCAAAGACATGCATATTTATAGATGTCGCCCTTTCGAACGGGAGACGCATACTGGTCACGCATACTGATAAATTCATTTAATTACCTAAATCTAGAAAGTTTCATCCGGAAACCGAGCCACAGTAAATGAAGGGGCGGGGAGGAGATGAAATTTGTATTGACCCACGAATGCAGGGGCGGAGCTCGTACAACGCACAGGCAGGTCTTCGCACAGCAAACCTCACAATGACGAGATAACTATCACATGTAAATCCACCCGATCAACACAAATATTCTAATTATGTCATTTTAGAGGAAAACAAGTTAAGAATATAATATTCATGAGCTAACCAAGGTTTCTATGCCATTTTGTAGCTAAATGGTCTAATTATCTCATTGTTGTGGAAAATAAGGTCAGGAGAATAAGATAGAGGAGAAGAAAGAGGAGGAGGAGAAGAAGAAGAAGAAATCAAGAAGAAGGAGAAGGAGGAGGAGGAAAAGAAGGAGGAGAAAAAGGAGGAGGAGAAGGTATTCTTCTTCTGTTCTTCTCTTCTTCCTCTCTTCTTCTTTTCTTCTTCTTTTCTTCTTATCCTTCTTATTTTTGTCTTCTCCTCCTCCTCTTCTTATTCTTCTTCTTATTCTTCTCCTCTTCTCCTCCTCCTCTTCTTCTTCTTCCTATTCTTTCTATTAAGCTAACTAACCTAACTAACCAAGCTAACTAAACCTATCGCTAGACCTAGATAGCACTAAACAACAACAAAAACAGAATCTACCACTAAGTAACTAAAAAGATTCTAGCTACCACTAAATACCAAACAATAAAAAATTAACTTCTTCTTTTTTCTCTTCTTCTCCTTCTTATTTTTTTCTTATTCTCTTCTTCTCTTCTTCTTTACTTCTTCTCCTTCTTACTTTTTCTTCTCTTCTTCTTCTTCTTCTTCTTCTTCTTCTTCTTCTTCTCCTTCTTATTTTTTCTTCTCCTCTTCTTCTTCTTCTTCTTCTTCTTCTTCTTTTTCTTCTCCTCCTCCTCCTCCTCCTACTCCTCTTCTTCTTCTCCTCTTCTCGTCCTCCTCCTCCTCATAGGAGGGGCGCTGGAAGGCCGGAGGAGGAGGGGGCGCAGGGAGGCCGAAGGAGGAGGGGCGGCGGCACAGGGAGGCTGGAGGAGGGCGCGACAGCGGTGGTGGTGTCAGGGGTGAGAGAGAGGGGGTGTGCGGTGGCCGTTAGGGGTGAGACAGAGGCGCGTGGGGGTGGGGCTAACGGCCGTTAGGGGCGCACCCTCTTTGCCGTCCGCCTCCCGACGACACAGAGGAGAAAAGCGGACGGCAAAGAGAGAGGTCGTTAGGGGGCAGAGAGGGGGTGCGGGGTGGGCCAGCCGAGCGCTTTGCCGTCTGCCTAAGTTAAGTTTGTCGTGAGCCCAAATCTTTGCCGTCAGCCTGAGTGGTGTTTGCCGTGAGCCAGCAAACAACAAAGAAGCAGTAGATGGCAAAGACCCTCTTTGCCATCTGCCTTCTCTTTGTCGTCTGGTTTTTGGTAGCTGATGGCAAAGAGGGTCTTTGCCATCAGCCAGCAGATGGCAAAGAAGCAGCAGATGGCAAAAAACTGTTTTCAAGTGGTGGAAGCCACCAAGTGACCTATGATTAGGGAAAAGTCGGACATAGGATTGCAGAAGCGTTTTACGCTCTTACTGGAAAACAACTTGGGAACTAGTAGCCCCCAAGTAAGTCGGCTTAATTCTCAGGACCATATAAGGCGCCCATGTTTGAACCGTGCAACGTGGCAATTTTGGCCCTCTTTGGCTTATCAGTACCCAGTTTTGAAACAAGTGCAGCATGGCGACTTATGCTCTTTGGTACTGATAGCGTCCATGCTTGGACGACTCATAGGACAATAAAGATTCATGCTTTCCAGAAGCTGAAATGGCAACGGACCCCGATGTTCGTGGGTGCCGGCTTTATTGCTTTATAAATAAATGATTACAAGTTCTGAGATTTGCAGAAAAGAAATGAGCACATGGCTCTAGGTGTAGTAAGGCCGCAAGTGGGCAATATTCCAGGGGCGAGTTGTCTCAACCTGTGTAGTTGGCCGATCAGGGTGAAGATCCACCAAGTAGTGTGAACCGTTCTGCAGATTCTTGCTGATGACAAATGGTCCTTCCCATGGAGGTGATAAATTATTCATACCAGTGTGGTCTTGAATCAACCGGAGCACTAAGTCGCCCTCTTGAAAAGTCCGACTCTTGACGTGGCGGCTGTGATAGCGTCGCAAGTCCTGTTCATAGATTACCGATCGTGATGCAGCCAAGTCTCTCTTTTCCTGCAAAGCATCCAATGAATCTTGTGGTGCCAACTCGTTGTCCTGTTCCACATAGGCGGCGACTCACGGTGAATCGTGTCTGATGTCACTTGGTAACATTGCCTCTGCCCCATAGACCAGAAAGAAGGGAGTAAAACCCATGGAGCGATTTGGGGTGGTCCTGATACTCCATAACACTGAGGGCAATTCTACCACCCAACATCCTGGAGTACGCTCCAGAGGTACCATAAGCCGGGGCTTGATTCCTTGCAATATTTCCAGATTTTCCCTTTCTTCCTGTCCATTAGACCGGGGGTGTGCGACTGTAGAAAGGTCAAGCCGGATATGCTCTCGTCCGCAGAACTCTTGCATTGCGCCCTTTGATAGATTAGTACCATTGTCAGTAATGGTACTATGAGGGTATCCGAACCGGAAGATCAACTTTTTCAAGAATTTGACAGCTGTATCTCCATCACAGCTACTAACGGGTTCTGCTTCAACCCACTTAGTGAACTTGTCAACCGCCACCAATAGGTGAGTCTTTTTATTCGACGACATTTTGAAAGGACCAACCATGTCCAGCCCCCAGACCGCAAACGGCCAAGTAATTGGAATCATCCGTAATTCCTGAGCCGACATGTGCATTTGGCATCCAAATTTCGGGCAACCATCAGATCGGCGAACTATCTCTTCCGCATCTGCATGAGTCGTCAACCAATAAAATCCATACCTAAAGGCTTTGGAAACCAGGGAGCGTGACCCGGCATGATGAGCACAGTCGCCTGCATGAATTTCGTTAAGAATCATACATCCTTCCTCGGAAGAGACACACCTTTGAAATACCCCTGAAGTGCTTTGCTTATGTAACTCGCCGTTATGTATGACCATGGATTTGCATCGACGGACGATTTGGCGAGCCAATAACTCATCCGTGGGTAACTAGCCTCGTGTGAGATACGCCATGTAGGGAATCACCCAATCTGGGGTGGCATGAAGAGCCGCCACGAGTTGAGACTCACGGTCCGTCACCGCCAAATCTTCCTCTAAAGGTAGCTTCACCGAGGGGTTATGTAACACATCCAAAAATACATTGGAGGGAACTGGCTTATGTTGTGAACCGAGGCGTGAAAGAGCATCTGCTTCTTAATTGAGTCGCCGATCGATGTGATCCACTTTATAACCATGAAAGTGACCCCCACGTTCGACACAGCTCGCCTGTAAGCCGCCATGAAGGGATCTCTAGAATCCCAGGTGCCTGAAACCTGCTGTGCCACTAGATCTGAGTCGCCCAAGCATCTGACTCGGGTGAGGTTCATCTCTTTGGCGATTCGCAACCCATGGAGCAGAGCTTCATACTCCGCTGCATTGTTGGTACGTGGAAACATGAGTCGAAGGACATAGCCGAATTTGTCACCTTGAGGCGAAGTTAACACCACACCAGCCCCCGAGCCTTCCAGCTGCCTAGATCCATCGAAATGGATGGTCCAGTATGTGTCATCGGGCCTATCTTCTGAAATATGCAACTCGATCCAGTCGTTGATGAAATCCAATAGTGCTTGAGACTTAATGGTTTTACGGGGAGTATATCGTACGTGATGCGGTCCTAACTTGATGGCCCACTTAGTAATCCGTCCAGTCGCTTCTCGATTTTGTATAATGTCACCAAGGGGGGCAGAACTGACCACTCTGATGGGATGCTCGTAGAAGTAGTGCTTCAGCTTCCGAATCGCCATAAACACCCCAAACTCCAGCTTCTGCCAATGCTGGTAGCGTTGTTTGGAGAGGGTCAGGACTTCGCTGATAAAATATACTAGTCTCTGAACCGGATATTCCTCCCCTTCTTCCTTCCGCTCGAAGATGATACGTCCATTTTGCATCATGTTTTCATGTTGATATTTATCGCTTCTTGGGCTGTTATTTCACTTCACGGTACAATTCTTATTCCTTTTCTCTCTTATTCTGCAAGGTTTACATGAAGAGGGAGAATGCTGGCAGCTGGAATTTTGGTCTGAAAATGGAGCGAAGTTGAGATACCTATTTTGCGCAACTCCAAACGTCGTAAAAATCAACGACGATTTTTTTCCCGATTTATCAAAAATACTGGGCCGAAGCAGTGCCAGAGGGGGAGTGCAGGTGGCCACAAGCCTGCAAGGTGCGGCCACCCCCCCCCCAGGTCGCGCCATGAGGGCTTGTGGGCAGCCTGCAGGCCCACTTGCCCCCCTCATTTGCAATATGAAGGGTTTCGTTCAGGAAAAAATCAAGGAGGAGCTTTTTCGTGGATTCGCCGTCGCCACGAGGCGGAACTTGAGCAGAACCAATCTAGACCTCCGGCAGGGCGATCTTGCCGGGGAAACTTGCCTCTCAGAGGGGGAAATTGTTGCCATCGAAATTACCAACACTCCTCTCGTCAAAGGGGACTCGTCACCATTAATATCTTCATCAGCACCATCTCATCTCCAAACCCTAGTTCATCACTTGTAACCAATCTCCGTCTCGCGACTCCGATTGGTACTTGTAAGATTGCTAGTAGTGTTGATTACTCTTCGTAGTTGATGCTAGTTGGATTACTTGGTCGACGAGTTTATGTTCAGATCCTTGATGCTACTCATTACCTCTGTGGTCATGAATATGATTATGCTTTGTGAGTACTTACTTTTGTTCCTGAGGACATGGGATAAGTCATGCTAATAGTAGTCATGTGAATTTGGTATTCGTTCGGTAATTTGATATGTTGTATGTTGTTTTTCCTCTAGTGGTGTTATGTGAACGTCGACTACATAACAATTCACCATCATTTGGGCCTAGAGGAAGGCATTGGGAAGTAGTAAGTAGATGATGGGTTGCTAGAGTGACAGAAGCTTAAACCCTAGTTTATGTGTTGCTTCGTAAGGGGATGATTTGGATCCACTAGTTTAATGCTATGGTTAGACTTTGTCTTAATTCTTCTTTCGTAGTTGCGGATGCTTGCGAGAGGGGTTAATCTTAAGTGGGATTCTTGTCCAAGTAAGGGAAGTACCCAAGCGCCGGTCCACCCACATATCAAACTATCAATGTAACGAACACGAATCATACGAACATGATGAAATTAGCATGACAGAAATTCCCGTGTGTCCTAGGGAGCGCTTTTCCTCCTATAAGACTTTGTCCAGGATTGTCCCTTGATACAAAAGGGATTGGGCCACTTTGCTGCACCGTTGCTACTTTTGTTACTTGTTGCTTGCTACGAATCATCTCACCACACAATCACTTGTTACCGACAATTTCAGTGCCTGCAGATTTACCTTGCTGAAAACCACTTGTCAGATCATTCTGCTCCTCGTTGGGTTCGACACTCTTACTTATCGAAAGGACTATGATTGATCCCCTATACTTGTGGGTCATCAAGACTCTTTTCTGTCGCTGTTGCCGGGGAGTGAAGCGCCTTTGGTAAGTGGAACTTGGTAAGGAAACATTCATATAGTGTGCTGAAATTTATTGACACTTGTCACTATGGATACTAATCCTTTGAGGGGCTTGTTCGGGGTATCTTCACCTCGAATGGAAGCACAAATAGTTGCTCCTCAACCTGCTGCACCAACTGAAAATATTTTCTTTGAATTTCCTTCACGTATGCTTCAGAAACTGCTGGCTAATCCTTTTACAGGAGATGGAACATCACATCCAGACTTGCATCTAATCTATGTAGATGAAGTTTTTGGTTTATTTAAGCTTGCAGGTTTGTCCAAGGATGAGGTTAAGAAGAAGGTCTTTCCTTTATATTTGAAGGATAAGGCGTTGATATGGTATAGGCTATGTGATGATACTCGATCATGGGGCTACAATCGGTTGAAATTGGAATTTCATCAAAAGTTTTATCCTATGCATTTAGTACATCGTGATCGGAATTATATTTACAATTTTTGGCCTCGTGACAGAGAAAGCATCGCTCAAGCTTGAGGGAGGCTTAAATTAATGCTATATTCATGCCCCAATCATGAGCTCTCGAGAGAAATTATCATTCAGAACTTCTATGCTCGGCTTTCTCATGATGATCGCACCATGCTTGACATTTCTTGTACCGGTTCTTTTATGAAGAGAGATATTGACTTCAAATGGAATTTATTGGAGAGAATTAAACGCAACTCTGAAGATTGGAAGCTTGAAGAAGTTAAGGAGTCAGGTATGAATTTCACGTTTGATTGCGTTAAATCCTTTGTTGAGACAAATACCTTTAGTGATTTTAGCGCTAAGTATGGACTTGACTCTTAGATAGTAGCTTCAGTGTGTGAATCCTTTGCTCCTCATATTGATCTCCCCAAAGAGAAGTGGTTTAAATATCACCCTCCTTTAGAAGTCAACGTAGTTAAACCCACTCCAGTTGAAGAGAAAGTCGTTGCCTTTAATGATCATGTTGTTCCCAGTGCTTACATTGAGAAACTACCTTTCCCTGTTAGGATAAAGGATCATTCTAAAGCTTCAACTGTGATACGTAGAGGCTATATTAGAACACCTACACCCCCTGAGCAAATTAGAGTTGAACCTAGCGTTGCTATTATCAAAGATCTTCTGCCCGACGATGTTGAGGGACATAATATTCACTTCTGTGAAGATGCTGCTAGAATTGCTAAACCTCACGTTAGAGACAAACATAGGCCTGTTGTTGGCATGCCTGTGGTTTCTGTTAGGATAGGAGATCATTGTTACCATGGTTTATGGGTGCTAGTGTTAGTGCAATATCTCAATCCTTATATGATTAAATCAAAGATGAGATTGCACCTATTGAGATAGAGCCTATTGATGTCACTATTCACCTTTCCAATAGAGATACTATCTGCCCTGTGGGAATTGTTAGGGATGTTGAAGTATTGTGTGCTAAAACGAAGTATCTTGCTGATTTCCTCATTCTTGCTACCGCACAAGATAGCTTGTGTCCCATCATATTTGGTAGACCTTTTCTCAATACTGTCAATGCTCATATTGATAGTGAGAAGCAAATTGTCACTCTTGGCTTTGAAGGTGTGTCACATGAGTTCAATTTCTCCAAGTTTGGTAGACAACCTCATGAAAAAGAGTCGCCTAGTAAGGATGAGACTATTGCCTTAGCTTCTATTGCCATGCCTCCTAATGATCCCATAGAGCAATACTTGCTTGAGCATGAAAATGATATGCATATGGATGAAAGGGATGAGATAGATAGAGTTGTCTTAGAACAATATCCTATCCTTAAGAATAACTTGCCTGTTGAACTGCTTGGGGATCCACCCCCACCAAAGGGTGATCCTGCGTTCGAGCTTAAATAGTTGCCTGATACTCTTAAGTATGCTTATCTTGATGAAAAAGAGATATATCCTGTTATAATTAGTGCTAGCCTCTCAGAGCATGAAGAAAAGAAGTTACTAAAAACTCTAGGAAAGCACCGTGCTGCTATTGGATATACTCTTGATGATCTTAAGGGCATTAGTCCTACCCTATGCCAGCACAAGATTAAAATGGATCCTGATTTCAAACCAGTTGCTGATCATCAAAGGAGATTAAATCCTAAGATGAAAGAAGTAGTGAGAAAAGAAATACTAAAGCTCCTGGAAGCGGGTATTATCTATCCCGTTGCTCATAGCGATTGGGCGAGTCCGGTGCATTGCGTCCCTAAGAAGGGAGGCATTACCATTGTCCCTAATGATAAGGATGAATTGATCCCATAGAGGATTATTACTGGCTGGAGGATGGTGATCGATTTTAGGAAATTGAATAAATCCACTAGGAAAGATCATTACCCTTTGCCTTTTATCGACCAAATGCTAGAAAGGCTGTCCAAACACACACACTTCTGCTTTCTAGACGGATATTCAGGTTTCTCCAAAATACGAGTTGCACAATCTGATCAGGAGAAAACCACTTTCACTTGCCCTTTCGGTACTTTTGCTTATAGACGTATGACTTTTGGCTTATGTAATGCACCTGCCACCTTTCAAAGATGTATGATGGCTATATTCTCTAAATTTTGTGAAAATATTGTTGAGGTTTTCATGGATGACTTTTCCGTTTACGGGTCTTCTTTTGATGATTGCCTCGGCAACCTTGATCGAGTCTTGCAGAGATGTAAAGACACCAATCTTGTCTTGAATTGGGAGAAGTGCCACTTTATGGTTAATGAAGGCATCGTCTTAGGACATCAAATTTCTGAAAGAGGTATTGAAGTCGATAAGGCTAAGGTTCATGCAATCGAGAAAATGCCATACCCCACAGATATCAAAGGTATAAGAAGTTTCCTTGGTCATGCTGGTTTCTATAGAAGGTTCATTAAATACTTCTCTAAGATTTCTAGGCCTCTTACCAATCTCTTGCAAAAGGATATTCCTTTTGTTTTTGATGATGATTGTGGGGAAGCCTTCGAAATACTTAAGAGGGCTTTGATAACCGCACCTATTGTTCAACCACCTGATTGGAAGTTACCTTTTGAGATCCTGTGTGACGCTAGTGATTATGCTGTTGGTGCTGTTCTAGGGCAAAGAGTTGATAAGAAGTTGAATGTTATTCACTACGCTAGCAAAACTCTAGACAGTGCCCAGAGAAACTATGCTACTATGGAGAAGGGATTTTTAGCAGTCGTGTTTGCATGTGAAAAGTTCCGGTCTTACATAGTTGATTCCAAAGTCACTATTCACACTGACCATGCTGCTATTAAGTACCTCACGGAGAAGAAGGACGCTAAACCTAGACTTATCAGATGGGTTCTCTTGCTACAAGAATTTGATTTGCACGTTGTCAAAAGGGCGCTGATAACCGAGTAGCAGATAACTTGTCTAGGTTGGAGATCGTTCTTGATGACCCACAACCTATTGATGATAGCTTTCCCGACGAGCATTTGAATGTCATCAATGCTTCACACAGTGCATCGTGGTATGTTGATTATGCAAACTACATCGTTGCCAAATACATACCACCTAGTTTCACGTACCAGCAAAAGAAGAAATTCTTCTTTGACTTGAGACATTACTTTTGGGATGATCCTCACCTTTATAAGGAAGGAGTAGATGGTGTTATTAGATGTTGTGTACCTGAACATGAACAGGGATAGATCCTACAGAAGTGTCACTCCGAGGCCTACGGAGGACACCATGAGGGACATAGAACTACACACAAGGTATTGCAATCAAGTTTCTATTGGCCCACTCTCTTCAAAGATGACCGTAAGTTGGTCTTGTCTTGTGACGAATGTCAAAGAATAGGTACATTAGCAAACATCATGAAATGCCTATGAACTATTCATTTTTCATTGAACCATTTGATGTCTGGGGCTTTTATTATATGGGACCTTTTCCAAAATCCAACGGGTATACTCATATCCTAGTTGTTGTTGATTACGTCACTAAGTGGGTAGAAGCTATCCCCACTAGTAGTGCTGATCACAACACCTCTATCAGGATGCTGAAACAAGTTATCTACCCTAGATTTGGAGTCCCTAGATATCTAATGACCGACGATGGTTCACTCTTCATTCATGGTGCTTTCCGTAAAACGCTTGCTAAGTACGATGTCAACCATAGAATTGCGTCTCCCTATCAACCTCAGTCAAGTGGTCAAGTAGAGCTAAGTAATAGAGAGATTAAACTTATTCTGCAAAAGACTGTCAACAGGTCTAGAAAGAATTGGTCTAAGAAGCTCGATGATGCACTGTGGGCTTATAGAACTGCTTATAAGAATCCCATGGGCATGTCTCCATACAAAATGGTGTACGGTAAAGCGTGTCATTTACCTCTTGAGCTAGAGCATAAAGCTTATTGGGAAATCAAAGAGCTCAACTTTGATTTCAAACTTGCCGGTGAGAAGAGGTTATTTGATATTAGCTCGCTTGATGAGTGGAGAACTCAGGCATATGAGAATGCCAAGCTGTTCAAAGAGAAGGTTAAGAGGTGGCATGATAAGAGGATACAAAAGCGTGAGTTCAATGTAGGTGATTATGTCTTGCTATATAACTCTCGTTTAAGATTCTTTGCACGCAAGCTTCTCTCCAAATGGGAAGGTCCCTATGTTGTTGAGGAAGTATATCATTCCGGTGCTATCAAGATCAACAACACGGAAGGTAATTGTCCGAGAGTGGTAAACGGGCAGAGAATCAAGCATTATATTTCAGGTACTCCCATAAATGTTGAAAGCAATATTATCAATACCATAATTCCGGAAGAATACCTAAGGGATATTTATTAGCCTGTTTCAGACTCCGAAAACGAAGAGGTATGTGATTTGGTAAGAAAACATAGTCCAAAAATTTTCTAGTAGGAATTTTTCTCCGTTTTGGAATATTTGAAAAAAAATACAAAAATTGGAAGTAGTCCAGAAAGTGCGCGAGGAGGCGACAAGCCTGCACAGCGCGGGCCCACCCCCTGGCCGCGCCGTGAGGGCTTGTGGCCACCTCGTGCGCCTCCCGGACTCTGGTTTTGTGCACGGTACTCCTTCTAGTGTGAAAAAAATCATTATATATACTTCCGTTTGGTCTGACCCCTGCATCATGCAGATTTCCTCTGTTTTTCGTTTCGAGCCTGTTTTCCGCCACAGATCTAGGCCAAGATGTCGTCCTAGGAATCTGTGGGGGAGAACAACCTCCGTCAAATCTATGGAGAAGTTCATGCTGATGTGAAAAGGATGGAGGTCATGGATGCTAAGGAAATGCTACCTGAAGAAACCAAGGGCAAAGCTAAGGAGAAGGATCAGGCATGGGACGAAGTGCAATCTGTGCTCAACAAGGAAGAAGTTGAAGAAGTGGATTTCCTCCAACCCTACCTCCACCTGTCTCCATCTTTGATTGAACTCTTGAGGTTTTGTGAAACAACTCGTGCTCGCAATACTTGTCTCACTCGTGAAGTTGTTTTGCTGGAAAAACATATCGTAGATCTCCAAGGTATAAATCAAAGATTAATGGCCCTCTTGGAGTCAAAGATTGCGACAACTCCTCCACCTTCACCACCAAAGGAAGACAACTGAGTATTGGTATGGGCAATCCCCTTGGCTTCTGCCAAGATTGGGGGAGTTGCCCCGGTATCATATCACCATCACATCTTTTGCCTTTACCTTTGTTTTAGTTTGTCCATTTTCAGTTTTCTTTTTCTCTAGTAGTTTAAAAGTCTTAGTGTTTTAGTCTTGAGTTTTGCTTTGTGTCACCCCCGATGTTTTTGAGCTCGTGAGCCATATAATAAAAAGTGTCTTAGTTGAAGGGCTTTGCCTCTTGCCATGATCAAAAGAGTGAGAATAGAACAAAAGCATGAAAGATCATGTAATTATCTTATGGGAAGTGATGGCTTCACATATAAAAAGAATGAGGACTGAAACTTGTTGAGGGTAGGAAAACGTAGACCTTGGTCATGGTTGCAATTAATAGGAAATGATAAGGAAGGAGAGGTTCACATATAAATATATCATCTCTGACACCATCTACGATTGTGAACACTCACTAAACTATTGCATGGATAGAAGTAGATGTTGCACAAGGAAGATAGTATAATGAATTGTGTTCGCTTGGCTCTGAACAATGTTATATGATTAGAGATCCCTTAGCATGTGACGATTGCTTCCACCTCATATTAGCCAAACCTCCCGCACTAAGTAGAGATGCTACTTGTGCATCCATAAACCATCAACCCAGTTTTGCCATGAGTGTCCACCATACCTACCTATGGATTGAATAAGATCCCTCAAGTAAGTTGTCATCGGTGCAAGCATTAAAAATTGCTCTCTAATATGTATGATCTATTAGTGTGTGGAAAATAAGCTTTATACGAACCTGTGATGAGGAAGACATAAAAGCGACAGACTGGATAATAAAGTTCTTTATCACTGGAGGCAATATAAAGTGACGTTCCTCCGCACTAAGAGGACACGCATCCAAACCTCAAAAGCACATGACAACCTCTGCTTCCCTCTTCGAAGGGCCTATCTTGTACCTTTACTTTTTGCCCTTGAAAGAGTCATGGTGATCTTCACCAATTCCTTATTTCACCTTTATCTTGGCTAACGTCATATGCTTGGGAAAGATCTACATTCATATGTCAACTTGGAGGTAAGCATTCATGAATTATTATTGTTGACATTACCCTTGAGGTAAGCAGTTGGTACGCAAACCTGTAAGCCCCTATCTTTCTCTGTGTCCAGCTGAAACTTTGACCTCATGAGTACCACGTGAGTTGTAGCAATTGTAGGGAACGAAAGAATGATTGAGTATGTGGATTTGCTTTACAAGCTCTTATTTGACTCTTTCTGATGTTGTGATAAATTGCAATTGCTTCAATGACTAAAGGCTATCGGTTGTTACTTCTCGGTAAGGTTCTTGATCCATGCTTTACTTTGTGAAGGAATTATCACTTTAGCATGAGAGATTATATGTTGGTATTGTTGTTCTTATCTTGATCATGATGCATGCATGTTCGTATCTTGTTTTGTCGACACCTCTCTCCCTAAACATGTGGACATATTTATTGAGCTCGGCTTTCGCATGAGGACAAGCCAGATCTAAGCTTGGGGGAGTTGATACGTCCATTTTGCATCATGTTTTCATGTTGATGTTTATCGCTTCTTGGGCTGTTATTTCACTTCACGGTACAATTCTTATGCCTTTTCTCTCTTATTCTGCTAGGTTTACATGAAGAGGTAGAATGCCGGCAACTGGAATTATGGCCTGAAAATGGAGCGAAGTTGAGGTACCTATTATGCGCAACTCCAAATGCCGTAAAAATCAACCAGGATTTTTTCCCGATTTATCAAAAATACTGGGCCGAAGAAGTGCCAGAGGGGGGCGTGCAGGTGGCCACAAGCCTGCACGATACGGCCACCCCCCAGGTCGCGCAATGAGGGCTTGTGGGCAGCCTGCAGGCCCACTTCCCCCCTCTTTTGCTATATGAAGGATTTCGTCCAGGAAAAAATCAAGGAGGATTTTTTTCTTGGATTTGCCGCCGCCACGAGGCGGAACTTGAACAGAACCAATCTAGAGCTCCGGCAGGACGATCCTGCCGGGGAAACTTCCCTCCCGGAGTGGGAAATCGTCGCCATCGTCATCACCAACATTCCTCTCGTAGAACGGGACTCGTCACCATCAACATCTTCATCAGCACCATCTCATCTCCAAACCCTAGTTCATCACTTGTAACCAATCTCTGTCTCGCGAATCCGATTGGTACTTGTAAGGTTGCTAGTAGTGTTGATTACTCTTTGTAGTTGATGCTAGTTGGATTACTTGGTGGAAGGGTTTATGTTCAGATCCTTGATGCTACTCATTAACTCTCTGGTCATGAATATGATTATGCTTTGTGAGTAGTTACTCTTCTTCCTGAGGACATGGGATAAGTCATGCTAATAGTAGTCATGTGAATTTGGTATTCGTTCGGTAATTTGATATGTTGTATGTTCTTTTTCCTCTAATGGTGTTATGTGAACGTCGACTACATAACAATTCACCATCATTTGGGCCTAGAGGAAGGCATTGGGAAGTAGTAAGTAGATGACGGGTTGCTAGAGTGACAGAAGCTTAAACCCTAGTTTATGTGTTGCTTTGTAAGGGGCTGATTTGGATCCACTAGTTTAATGCTATGGTTAGACTTTGTCTTAATTCTTCTTTCGTAGTTGCAGATGCTTGCGAGAGGGGTTAATCATAAGTGGGATGCTTGTCCAAGTAAGGGCAGTACCCAAGCGCCGGTCCACCCACATATAAAACTATCAAAGTAACGAACGCGAATCACATGAACATGATGAAACTAGCATGACAGAAATTCCCGTGTGTCCTCTTGAGCGCTTTTCCTCCTATAAGACTTTGTCCAGGCTTGTCCCTTGCTACAAAAGGGATTGGGCCACTTTGCTGCACCATTGCTACTTTTGTTATTTTTTTCTTGCTACGAATCATCTCACCACACAATCACTTGTTACCGACAATTTCAGTGCCTGCAGATTTTACCTTGCTGAAAACCACTTGTCAGATCCTTCTGCTCCTCGTTGGGTTCGACACTCTTACTTATCGAAAGGACTACGATTGATACCCTATACTTGTGGGTCATCAGACGACCACTGCCACACTCACTGCCTTAGAATTAGCTGCGATGTACAAGAGCATAGGCTCCTTGTCCGCTGGAGCGGCCAATACCGGTGGCTTAGTCAGTTGTTGCTTCAAGGCTTCAAAGGCTTCGTTGGCTTCATCCGTCCAAACAAAATGACCAGTTTTCTTGAGAAACTGATAAACAGGGATGGATTTCTCCCCAAGGCGACTTAGAAAGCGGCTTAGAGCCGCGATACGACCAGCCACACGTTGGACCTGATTGATGTTGGCCGGCTTTCCTAACGAAGTGATCGCTTCGATTTTGTCCGGGTTAGCTTCAATGTCGCGTTCTGACACCAGAAAACCCAATAACTTTCCTGCGGGAACACCAAACACACACTTGGTGGGGTTAAGCCTTATCTGGTATAGACGCAAATTGTCAAAAGTCTCCTTGAGATCCTCCAAGAGCGACTCTTTCTTCTGAGATCTGACTACGATGTCGTTAACATAAGCGTGGACATTACGTTCGATCTGGTTATGCAAACAATTCTGGATGCAACGCTGATAAGTCGCGCCCACACTCTTGAGCCTGAACGGCATAGACACGTCACAAAAGGCTCCAAAGGGGGTTATGAAGGACGTTTTCTCCTCGTCTGCCACAGCCATCTTGATCTGATGGTATCCTGAGTAAGCATCCAAAAAACACAAATGCTCGCAACCCACCGTCGAGTCAATGATTTTATCAACGCAGGGAAGGGCGAAGGGATCCTTTGGATAGACTCTGTTGAGGTCGGTTTAGTCGATGCACATGCGGAAAGTGATGTTCTTTTTTAGCACCAGGACCGGGTTAGCCAACCATTCAGGATAAAAAACCTCGATGATGAATCCGGTCGCCAAAAGCCGGGCGACTTCCTCTCCAATTGCCTTACGTCCTTCCTCATTAAACCTAGGAAGATACTGTCGAACTGGCTTTACTTTCGGGTCAGTATTAAGATGGTGCTCAGCGAATTCTCTCGGTACACCTCGCATGTTAGAAGGTTTCCACGCGAAGATGTCCCGATTGTCACGGATGAATTCGATGAGCGTGCTTTCCTATTTGGGAGCCAGACCCGTCCCAATATTCTGCCAGCCGTGAAGTCTATCACCTTGGTGTCATCCGTTGGTTTAAACTTGAGGGGCGGCTCAGAGTTAATTGTTGGCCTCTTGAGCGGCGTCATATCCGCCGGGTCAACATTGGCTTGGTGAAATTTGAGCTCCTCGGCCGCGCAAGCCGTCTCGGCATAAGGTGCGTCTCCTTCTTCACACTCTTGGGCTATCTTCCTGTCTCTATTGATTGTAATGGCCCCTTAGGACCAGGCATCTTGAGCTTGAGAAAAACATAACATGGGCAAGCCATTAATCGAGCGTATGCCAGCCTTCCAAACAATGTGTGGTAAGGGCTCTTGATTTTGACCACCTCAAACATGAGGGACTCGCTCCTGTAATTGGACTTTGTGCCAAAAGTCACATTAAGTTTAATCCGCCCAATTGGATACGTCGACTTACCCGGAACAATGTCGTGGAAAATCGTGGACGACGTCATCAAGTCTTTCTCCGAGAAGTTCATCCTTCGAAAGGTATCGAAGTATAGGATGTTTATGCTGCTGCCACCATCCATAAGGACTTTGGAAAGGGTGTATCCTCCGACTTGGGGAGCCATGACCAAAGCCAAGTCGCCAGGGCTATCAACTCGGGGCGGGTGATCCTCCCTACTCCAGGTTATGGGCTGTTCGGACCAATGGAGGTACCTAGGGAGCGCCGGCTCAGCCATGCTGAAAGTCATGTGTTTCACCTTCTGGTCCCGTTTGCAGGTGCTGGTGGTGAACACGTGATATTGCCCACTGTTCAGTTGCTTAGGGTTATTCTGAAAACCACTATTATCATCCTGTCGCTGGGGATCTCCTTGCGGGAGTGGTCGTTGAAACGCTCCCTGTGGGTTATACGGCTGTTGGCTGTGAACTTGGCACTATCCGCTATTAGGCTGTGACCCGCCCTGCAGACCCGGATTAGGAAACCCGCCGAACGGGCTTTGGCATGACCCGAGGGCGCCGAACTGCTCCAGTCGCTGGCCTTGATCGCCTCCTTGGCCTTTCTTGAGT
Organism: Hordeum vulgare subsp. vulgare; assembly: GCF_904849725.1. Lineage (NCBI taxonomy): Eukaryota > Viridiplantae > Streptophyta > Magnoliopsida > Poales > Poaceae > Hordeum > Hordeum vulgare. Next base: position 290,064,273 of record NC_058520.1, on the reverse strand, counting down.
GCCTCAGCTCGGAAGTCCTGCATCACATAGCAATCCTCCGAGGAGTGGGTTGCCGGTCCCTCAGCCGTATCGTGCTGTGGGCAGGGGCCTTTGAGCATCTCATGATATTTGCACGGCTTCTTCCCACTGAAACCCCGGTTCTTGTGGCTTTGGTTTCCGTTGCCGGCATTGGTATTGACGACGAAGTCTGTGGGACCTTCCTGTTGTCTCCTCTTACCTTGCCCGCCGTGGTTGTGGTTACCCCGCCCTTGAAACTGTGAGTGTCCTTTTGACGAGTCGCCCCTCCTGGCGGTGCTAAGCTTGTCATCGTCCTCCCTAGTATCATTGGTGTCATCTGACTCGGCATATTTGGTAAGAGTGTCCATCAACTCGCCCATGTCCTGCACCTTGTGCTTAAGTCACCCCAGCTTCAGTACCAGAGGCTCGTAATGGCAATTTTTAACGAGAATCAGTACTACCTGAGCCGCCGAGATGCCGTCCGACGAATGAATGACCTCTGCAACTCACCGTGTCCAATGATGGGCCGACTCATCCGGTCGTTGAACGCAGTGTTGTAAGTCGACGATGGTCAACGGGCGTTTGCAAGTCCCTTGGAATTTTTTCTATGAAGCGCTCCTTTAACTCTGCCCAAGTGTTGATGGAGTTAGATTGCAGGTTTTTCAACCACGTACGCGTCGTTCCTTCGAGCATCATAGTGAAATACTTGGTGCAAACCGCCTCGTTCACGCCGAGCATGTCCATCGCAAGTTCGTAACTCTTGATCCATGACCCTGGCTCGAGATCTGGTTTTTAATTGGGTACCTTCCTCGGTCCTTTGAAATGCTTCGGCATCCTCTCATTGCGCAGAGCGGGCATGAGACAGGGCACCCCAACGTGCCTGTCGCCGGCTTCGAGTGGTGCGGGAGGTGTCTGGGTATAAGCCGGATAGCCTTGACCCACCGCAGCCGCCGTCTCCATCAGGCGCGCGGCGCGCGCTGCATCCACAATTTCTTGGGCTCGAGTATAATGCACCCCGGGCGGGTTGGTGTGAGGCAAACGTCGTTGCCCACTAGTCACCACGGGTTGGTCCTCATGGCGACTCCTGGTGTGACTCGCCTAGGGTGTGGAGTTTAACCGGTCGAGGCTGTGTGAGTATTTCGCGTGTTGGACCACCGTTGTCTTCAGCATCTCGATGGCGTTTCTTGCCTCCACCTCGGTCGGGGAGTTTCCGTAGATCCGGAGGGACTCCAAGTGGCGGGTTGCCGCTAGCACGTTATCCACGGGATTTGAAAAGTGGACTCATGGTGTGCGGAAGCGAGGTGCGTGGGCATGCGTTTGTTGAGGTGGTGGCAGGTAGGCGGTTGAACCGGACCTTCCCCTGGAGCGGCGTGCAAAGGCCGATCGGGTCCCATCCCAGGAGTGTGTGGGGTGTCGAAGAGGCCAGTTGGATGTAGATCGGCCGGGAGGCGCCCGTGATGCCTCCTCTGATGAATAGCATCGAACGCAAGCTGTTGTCTCTCGAGCCGCCAGCGTTCGGTGTTCAGCCGTTCCGTCTCCGCGGTGATCCGGGCCTGCTGTGCCGCCATCCTGGCGGCTTCCGCTTCCATGTCCCGCTGGGTTTTGGCCATCTCCTCCCACAGGTTCGCCAGTTCGGCGTTGATCGCTTCCTGATTCTCCACCGTCACAACGGTTGTCATGAGTCTGGTGATCTCCGCCGTCAAGTCCGCCATGGCTTGAGCCGGAGTTCTCGACGACTTGCTAGTCTCGTTGTTGCCGGCCGGGTTTGGCTGAGGTTGTGTCGCCCCCGCCATGTAGATGGTGATTTGTTGATGGGATCTTTCGAAGACCTCGGGGTCCGTAGCCAGTGGCAACTCTCCGAGTTGTCCTTCGTAAAGAGGGCGAATTGAATCTGTGTCACCCATGGATGATTCGTCATCAGAGTTGACGGAGGTGATCTCCTGGACTGCCGGTTCGTCCTGTATGCTGGCTCCCTGCTTAAAACCGATGAAAACATGGCGGCTCTTGTCTTGACGTGTGATGGGGAGGGCGTACCTGGCCAGCTCGACGATGTCGATGGAGGTTTCCGGTTCAGGCACGGGTGTTCCAATCATGTCGATGAAGATGTTGACCTTGCCAAAGGGGACCCTGTAACCATATTCGATTGAATCGACTTCAGGCCCCCACAGCGAGTTATCGATGTAGTACCTTCCGCGACGACTCTTCGTCAGGATGCCGACCACATAGCTTTCTGACCCTGGTAGGGCTCCCTTCGAGAACTCAACTCCACGGTCTGCTGGCCCCACGGTGGGCACCAACTGTCGTGGTTTTGTCATGGCAGATGTCCTTGTGAAAGGACTTAGTGAAGGAGCCATGGCACCTTGGTGGTGAATCAAAGGGGGTGAGCGAAAACGAGACTCAGATTTACCCAGGTTCGGCCCCTCGTGTGGAGGTAAAAGCCTACGTCATGCTTTGTGTAGATTGATGAGGGTTTCCATCACAAGGAGGGCGTAACTCGCCTGACCTAGCTCTTGATGATTTCTAACTTGCCCTATCTTCCCCAGGGACTCGCCTTTATATATAGGTCGAGGCCCTAGGGTTTACAAGAGTCGTAACCACACTACAGATCGTGGTTTTCCATATCTCTAAGTCATCGTGCTTTCCAAGACTCGAAACCTCCTTGACATCCTATCCTCTGCATCGCTCCTGAACCGCCATCCGGCTCTTGGGCCCCTGGGCCAAGGCTTGCATTAGCAAAGGATGAGTCGGCCCTTTAGTGACCCGGCCCAGTAAGGGCGGGTTACACCGCACGTAATATCCCCAACACATAGTCATTGGTGGACCGAGCTGATTGCCACCGTCTTCACCCCAGCGCAGAGTGTAGGGCTTCCACTAGGTGTGGGATGGACCCCTTCGACGTCCTCGGGGAGTGGGGGGGGACTGGGCGTATACAGCCTCGGCTCATTATTACGTGAGAGTGTCATGGTGGGGGTGTATGTGGGAGGTCGCGATGATGCTTTGGCCTCGCGAAGGACCCTACCCCCGAGGCATAGGCGCCTGATACGGGAAGTCATTGGTGGACCTTGTTGGTTACCTTCGTCTTTGCCCAGCACGGCGCATAGGTCATTGTCGTTGTTCTGGGAACGGGGGTACCCAGACCTGCCTGCCTGCGGCCTAGGGCTGGCCCACTTCATCAACACAAGATCGGCAAAGAACAGCACAACCCTGAACAAGGCCCTCGTGAGGGGAAAAACCTCATGAGGAGGAGCAACATCAAGACCCGCAGGGGGCCTCCTCAGGACCCCTCCGGAGCGGCGGATATTCTGAGGTAAGGCTGGGCCTCGGGAGTCAAGTGTGACAGCCCGAGACCGACGCGCAGAAGATTTCCCTGGCGTGTGATTATTTTTATTTGTTGCATCATCATGCGCATCATCCGCATTGCATGGGCACTCCGTTGAGCTAGTTTTCAGACGTGCACCCATTTTTAGTTGCCGGTTCTCTCCGTTTTCGTCGTTGTCCATTTTGAGACCGACCACACACGCACGCGCCTGCGGCATGGATTAAATCTTGTTTCTAAAATTGTGTATAAAATATTCTTCGATTGGGTTGAAACTTGGCGTGCGGTCTAATTTTAATATAGGTAGGCCGCCTACCAATTTTCTTCGCAATCAGAGTTCATGTGTTACCCGAACGGTAGACCGTAGTGGCACCGTCTTCGGTTATTCGTGAGACGTTTTTACATATTTTAAATCGCGTTGCCGCGCCGCACCATTCCCCTCTCATCCCCACCTATCCACTCTTCACAGCCACCTACACCGTCCCCGCATGCAAGTCCGTTCGATGTCGATCGCACGGTTGAAATCGGGGCGAAAAACTGCTAACCCTAGCCCCTACCCTATTTAAACTAGCCTACCCTACCTAATTGTACAGCCAACCATAACTCTCCTCGGGATCCACGCCGCCCCACCAACCACAGCCACCACCTCTCTAGCCTCCTACCTCCTCAGCACCACCAAGGCCCGCTCGGTCCCGAGGCAGGCCAACCAGGCCCGCCGCCGCCGCCGCCTTGCCCGAGGTTGCCCCGAGCCGCCCTACCTCCCACCGCTCCCCGCTGCTGTGCGCCGCCTTGCCCCGCCAGCCGCTGCGCGCCGCTGTCGTGCCGTATTCCGTCGTCGTCGCCCCCTCCATGCCAGAGTCGCCTGGATCCGCGTGCACCTCTCCTCGCTGGAATAGTTCCACTGCCATGATGCGTCGTCGCCCGATCCAGCCGGGATCCGCCCCTCCTTCCCAGATCCAGTCGGATCCAAGCTGCCCCACCTCCATGCGCCTCCCCTCGATCGGATCCTGCTCTTGCTGTCCGTCTGGAGCTCCCCTGCCGCTGGTCCGACGAGCCGCCGTCGTGGTCGCCTCTTATGTGCTCCTCGTGCGGGAGGAACGGGGCGACCCCCTGCCCCGCGCCTGGGCCACGACCGCTGCATGGGCCGGCCTCCCGCATTGGCCTAGCCACCGGCCTGCCTCCATGCCTAGCGCCCGAGGCCTCACCCCGTAGCCTCCTCCGCCAACCGGCCTGTCAGCCCGTGAGCCGGCCCATCTCCTCCGAGATGGGCCTCGAGCCCACTAGGTGAGCGCCCCGTTAAGCCCCCAGCCCCTCTATATTTCGCGTGGCCGTCTGTTTGCTATGTCGCGCATGCCCAGTTCGGCCCATTTACTAATTTCACGAATATTATGTATTTCGAATGCCCGTAGCTTTTTATCCGTGTGTCGGATCGGAACAAGTTTTATATGTAACTTTTGTAGTTTTTCGCGTAGAACATTATTTCGCAACTTGCATGCATGTTTGAAGTTGATTGACCCCTCATTTTCCTAGATTTGCATGTTGTCCTAATAGGTTATTGTCCCGTAGTTATTTTTGTGCGCGTTCGGATTGTTCAAATCCCGTAGATAAATTGTTCACTTAGTTATATATGTTTTCGGGGTAGAAAAATCCGTAGAATTTAACTGTGCATTTAGTTTTAGCCTTTGAGCAACTTAGCATGCATGATATTTACCATGTTGCCCTTTTTTTTATTTGGTGTGATTTATTCCGTGCATTTTATGAGTTAGTTTTGAACAAGAGGAATGCCCTTGGATAGGTATGCTAGCCCCTGGTAATTTTGGTTGTGATAGAAATCCATGTTTAGGTGTTGTTTGCTTGTTGCCAACATACTAGAAAATAGTGCTGATTTGGAGATGCTGAAATATTTCTAAGATTGAGATCTGTAATATTTTGTTGCTGTGTTGCCATGAGTTCTGCTAGTGATCTACAACTCCTTTGGGGTTCATACAATGGAGTTAGTTGTAGTCCTTCAAATTCTCTAGAATGTTGTAAATTTTCATGCCATTCAGTGCCCCATAGCATATAGTTTTACTGCTGTCAATATGCCTTCTTGTTGGAAACTGCGGTGTCAACGGTGTTATTTTCACTAAGTCTGAAACTGTGTGCAAGATGCCATTTTGAGAGTTCTTTCCCTAGTGATCCATGGTTCCATGCTAGTTTTACTTAGTAGGGTGTTATTGTGCATCTTGATCACTATTACATCATGTCTTGTTTGAGCATTTTAGATTTATGTAGCTTGTTGTTTTGGGGTGTAGAAAATGTCATGTTGCTCTTTTGGGCAGATTGTAGCTATTTCTTGTTTAGCTTGTATTTGTTGACCCGTTGCTCCGTTTTTATTGTGTCCTACATGAAACTTGTTTAGAATCTCATTTAATTTCATATTATGTTGCTGACTTCTTGGTTTGGAATGTTTGTGGCTGCCATTTGCATACATATTGCATTCATGGTACCATATCTTGTGGTGATCGTATCTTTTGAACCGTAGCTCTGTTTGCAATGATCTTTATGATTAAATTGATTGGAACGACACGTAGAATCACGTGAACCTATTTATTTTGCTGTTTAACAAATATTAGAACGTGATAGTTCAGGTCTGGGCAGAATTATAAATTAACGTATGGGGTCAGTTCGAAGATGCTATAAATCTTTTCTGACCTCATTTAAAATGCCTAGATAGCTAGCTTAATTACGCTTCACCTCTTGCCATCTTTAACCAACATTTAATATTGCCATGTAAATAATCGGAAGTGAACTAAAGGTGGAGTTTCATCGATATGCAACTCGTAGCATATTGAACTTCACTTAATGTGTAGTGTTTGATTGTGTGAATTGCCATGTTATACCGTGTATAAATGAAACCACTCATGCATAATTTGTTTTTGCATCGCGTGGTGAATATCGTGTGTTGATTCTTGTTTCCGGTTTGCTTCGTCTCGATAGAGTTCCGCAAGCGTATCGGAAAGTGAGGACCCATTCGACTACATCGGCCCGTCTGCTTCACGGGGTAATTCTTACTTCAAGCGGGATCTTAGGCAAGATGATCATTTCCCTAGATATCATTCCTATCTATGCATTCTAATTGTCTCGTTTCTTTCGTTATGTCTCGTTGCCTACCACCTGTTTAATGTCAGCCTCTCAGCATTGCCATGAAAACCTTCAACATGATCACAACCTAGCAAACCACGGATTGGCTATGTTACCGCTTGCTTAACCATGTGTTAGCGTTGCTAGTTGCAGGTGCAGTTGCTTCCATGTGATAACATGGGTTCCTAGTTATATCACCATATTAATGCTATTTAAATTAATGCACCTATATACTTGGTAAAAGGTGGAAGGTTCATCCTTTCTAGCCTGGTGTATTGTTCCAACTTTGTCGCCTTAGTTTCGGCTACCGGCGTTATGTTCCATAAATGAGCGCTCCTAACATGCTTGGGGTTGTTATGGGGACCCCCTAGATTCTCGTTTTAGGATAAAGCTGGTCTGGAAAGGCCCAAAATTGGTACTATATTTTCCAACATAATAATTTTGTTAAGACTGAAAAACATAGGGAGGTAGCGCTACCTGAGGGGTAATTTAACATAATACAGGGAGGTCCAGTGATGATGGTGCTTGTCCAAAACAAAGCCACTTGCGAGGCAACTCGGGGCAACTCGAGGGATGTCTATCTAGCCACCGTACGTAGTGCTCATCCGTCGTGTCCTGAGAACGAGATATGCGGCTCCTATCGGGATCGTCGACACGCCGGGCAGCCTTGCTGGATTTGCTTTACCTTTATCGAGTGTCTCGTGCGAGGGATTCCGGGGATGCTTTGAGATAACTCGAGGTTGAGGTTTTCCAATAGGAATCCGAGCAGATCACAGGTTTCCCAGATCGAGGTCATTCCGTCGCAGCGTGTGGTAGTATGTGATGGACTAGTTGGAGCACCCCTGCAGGGTTAAATCCTTCGGAAAGCCGTGCCCGCGGTTATGTGGCAACATGGAAACTTGTTTAACATACGGATCTAGATAACTTGAAGATAGCTTAATTAAAATATGCCAACGGAGTGCATAACCGTGACTTTCTCTTTCGTGAGCTCCTTCTCCGATCGAGGACAAGGGGAGGTTATGTCTCACGTAGGTAGGTGTTCAGGATCATTCTTTTGATCATCATTAGTCACGTACGTTATACGTAGATCATCCCCTTCTTATTCTTGTACTCGTAAGTTAGCCACCTCAAATAATGCTTAGTCGCTTGCTGCAGCCTCACCACTTAACCATACCTCACCTATTAAGCTTTGCTAGTCTTGATACCTTTGGAAATGAGATTGTTGAGTCCCCTGTGGCTCAAAGTTTACTACAACACCAGTTGCAGGTACACGTAATGTGCTATTATGACATGAGCGCGATGATTGTTCATTTGAAGTTTCTTCCTCTTCTTCTTCTTCGATCTAGGATGGGTTCCAGGCCGGCAGCCTGGGATAGCAAGGATGTATGTCATTCTTTTATAGTTTGTTTTCGTTTGTAATCGGACCCTGCAATTCTTCTTGATGATTGTATATTGTTGTACTAATGTGACTCTGATGTAGCTTGTGGCGAGTGTAAGCCAATTCCATTTACTAATCTTTTCAGTACATGTACTTGCAACGATATCCATTCTTGCGAAACGACGAGATGTGTTTCTATACGTGCCGAGGACCTCGCGCCAAATTAAGGATAGGACCGCATCTTGGCCATTACATCAACGGTGACACCAGGAAAGGGTCGGCGATTAGAAGGTGGCGGGATAGGATAGCTTCCCCTTTTGGTGCAAAGAAGGCGAGAGCGAATCAGGACTCCAAAGGCATCTTCTAAAGGTTTCCGATCTGGTGCGACAAAACCCTGGTCGCCAGTCGGCAGGACGGATGTCGTCCTTTCGTTCACCTCTGCGGTGCTGGCAGTGGCTTTGCATGCAAAGACCACTTTTGACAGGGAAGGCATGTTCCCTTGTCTTCCTCCGAAACTGGCCGTTGTGGGATCTCTTCCCGCCTATGATAAGGGAAGAGGACCCTAGCCTCCAATATAAATAGAGAGGGTAGGATACCTTAGAAAAGGATCGGTGGATCTGAACCCTAGAGCAACACGCCAAGCCACTTGGCCTCCAGAGGCACAAAAGCAATGTACTATCTCGTTCATCAACCTCTGTGAGAGGCAATCCACGAAATCAGGAGTAGGGTTTTATGCTTCGCAGCGGCCCGAACCTGGGTAAACTGTTGTATTCTCAGTTCTCCTCACCTTCGAGTGAGTCCTTCATCGTTCCCTCGAGTAGAGGATAGGCGAGGTGAAGCATGGAGGAACCTACATACACGCCCTAGTGTTCGAATCCTTAGGGTCTTGCGGAGCCCGAAATCCAACATTTGGCGCGCCAAGTAGGGGGCATGTGAAGGCTTTCTTCCAGCTTCCTTTGTCCCAGACCGCTGCACCGATGGCCGGCGACCAACCGGATTCTTCGAGCCTCGTCGAGCTGATCTCCGACCACCATGTCATAGCGGCTGGAGGCTCGCATACCAGTGTCGCGGGACTAGGCGGCTTGTACCATGCCATCAAAATCATCTCCGCCGTGATGGCCACCCGTGCCACCCACTCGCATGTGGGCTGGGCGGCAGCCCGGGCACCCGCAGTGCGCCGTATCGATTTGGGGGACCTCAGCGCACACAACGATTGCGGATTGCAAAAGAGATGCTCCACCAATGACCGACTCCAGGGGGCTTCGACACTCAAGCGAACCACATCATGGAGCTAATCACCATCGCTCAGAAGACCATCTAGCCTGGTACATCTTCAAGGCCACATGCGCCGGGCGCCGGGAGCTTGCACCGCGTGTCGGCCCCCGAACCTGCAAGCTTCGGGGCCCTTCCCGCTCTGGGCGAGGCCGAGAGAGACGCGCTCCGCGCTGCCCTCCTACTCCTACAGGCCGCAGTGACCGACCCTGAAGCGCACCACACCAACAACCACCACGGACAAGAAGCCAACGGCGGGATGATCGACGTGCACAATGGAACGTGTCACGAAGACCAGGTCGCCCCCCGACATCCCGGGGCGGATAGACAGGAACGCTCCCTTCAACGCAGCCAGCAGAGGGCGGAGGCGATGGCACACACGAATTACGACAACGGAGACGCGACGGGACACCAAGGAGGGAATCCACATCGGGCGCCGCCAGGACCAGCCCACGGCGGCAACAGGAACAAGCGACTCTGTGTGGAGGCTTATTGTAGGAAGATCTTCGAGGAGCGCAGCAGGGGGGATCCCCCTCCACCGCCGAGGGGAACCGCCACCGTCGCACTGATGACCGGCTGCGGGGGACGGGAGAGCGCCTGCGTAGAGCTGCACGTGCTAGAGTATGCAGTACTGCCTGATCCCCCCGATGGGGAGGAGCTTCACGCGTCACCCGGGGGCGCCTACCGACCTCAGGAGTGAAGGGCGATAGGGGGCTCCACCCTGGACCGGGCCCAAAAGGGGCCCGGATAGGGGGGGCTCAGGCCACGGGGTGTGGCACCAGTCATCTTCCCCGTGAGAGCACTACGCGAGGCCGAACTCACGGGCCTCTAGAGTGCGAATCGAACACCCCCACGAGACGCTAGCTGCACGGATCATCCACGACAACCAAGAGTCATGTGTGGGCGTCGGGGACCGGGCCCCATGGGGCGTTCCTGAAGCGCGAGGGGGCTTCAACTATTCGGCGAGGTAATTTTTTGGATTTACTGCCTTAAGGAGTGTCTGCTTACCGCAAGGACTCCAACTACCTAGGGCATACTCCTACAAGTCGCTCCTGTTAGAATTTCCGTTACAACCACTTGGCAAACTGACCCGCTGCTTTGCTTGCGTCGCGGCAACCGCCCGGCCACAACGCTCCTCCCCAGTGCGAGAACTGGTGAGCCCCGCGGCCCCTCGGGATCACGGTCAACAAGATAAAATTAGAATCGCTTGAGCGTCTAAAGGGCTCCGGAGCATGGTGCTCTAGGAGCCTTACGAGTCCCAAGGCCACCTGCCACCCTTGATATCATCCACAGACATTCGGTTGTTATCAGGGGTGGCAGGGCTTGACCCCATAGCTACGTCCGTTCAATCGGTCACATGCAACGGCGGTTGGGAAACATGCAAGACCAAGTCCTGGCGACGCAGAGTTGCTTGAGCATCAAAGAGGGGCTCCTGAGCATCGTGCCTCAGGAGCCTTACCGATCACAAGGCCACCTGCTGCCCTTGATATCGTCCACGGACATTCGATCGTTATCAGGGGTGGCAGGGCTTGAACCCGTAGCTACATCTGTTCATTCGTTCACATGCAACGGCGATTGGGAAATGTGCGGGACTAGTCTTAGCTCGAACCTTAAAGGGGGCTCCTCAGCATCGCGCCTCAGGAGACTTACCGGTCACAAAGGCACTTGATCACCGTGGTGCCGCCGAGTCTCGGTCGACATCGGGGGGTGTCGGGGTCTTGCCTCGTGAGGCACCTCACGATGGCAGGGATATGTGCGGGACTGGAACCTGTCAACATAGAGTCATAAAAAGCCCTATAATAGTCCTCCCAGCAAAGAGCGCAAGCACGCAAGATCTGCATCGACCCGTCAGATCTCTGCATCATCCTTCCATCCTTCCAGAACCTACTTCATCCTGTGACACTCTCACGTAATAACGAGCCGAGGCTGTATACGCCCAGGGCCCCAGCCTTGTGGAAGACCTTAGCTCCGCCCTGGGTAATGATACAAAGGCAATCAGCATGGACTGCCAATGACCATTCTCGCAGCTGGCAAGGAAACCCATATAGTCCGCCAATGACTATGCAAGCTTTAAAGGCCGAACGCGGCACTTGCTTTCTTTTGGATTCGGACTATTTTTCACTAAGTTTGAACTGGCTGATTTCTTAAGTTGGTTTTCTCTGGTCTTAATGCCTGATGTTTGAAAAATGAAAAGAAGGAAAAAAATTCTCTCCGGCGTTTCTTATTTCACTGGTTTTGAAATCTCCCGTCCGGAGGATGTATTTGCAGACAACTACTCCACGCCACCATAAAGAGTCTCGGGAGGCCTTAGGACCCCCCGGGGGGGCAATAACCAAAGGGACAAAGTGCGGAATCGCTCGGTTGCCAGAAAGGGGGTTCTGGGGCGCGCCTCAGGAGCCTACCGGTCATCAAGACCGGGGCCTGACGACGCAGAGTGTCAAAGGGGGCTCCTGAGCAGCGCGTCTCAGTGGCCTTACTGGTCACAAAGCCACTCGACTCCCCCAGGGTGCCGGGGCCTTGCCCCGTGAGGGACAACCTTGGTAACGGCTTGGACCTCACGGAGGCAAGGAAATGTGCGAGACCGGGACCTGCACACATACAGTGCCGAAAGGGTCTTGACCCACCCCCGCTTGCGAAATAGGAGCTGCACCGGAGGGACTACGCGAGGGACCGATGCAAATCCGCAAGCTAAGATCCTTGCAGGCCATGACTTGGACCCCCTCGTTTTACGATAAACTAATGATTAATTAAGGAGTGCACACTAACGAAGGATGCGGGTCCTAAGGATTCGACGACAACAAAGAGCGAGTCCAACACCCAAGCGCACGGCGGCATGAGAGGTGTCTTGGGAGGGCAGGACCCCCAGTAGGACATGCCTCCCTTGCCCCCTCAAGCTACGACGGCGGCATCAGCGGTCCCCAAGGCTTGCAGCCCCGCTACAACGACCACCTTCGCACAAGCCATAGCCTCAAGACCGAAAGAAAAGACGAGAGCAGCAAAGGTAATAACAACAAAAGATTAAAACCCGATCGACCAAGGTCTTCTCTAGCATCCACAGGGATAGCTAGGCAAAAGATGGAGGACACCTAGGAGGAAGAGTCGTCGACGGCACCCTTGATGACCATGTGCTCAGTTTTGGAGTCTTCCTCCTCACTGGAGACGGGCACCCGGGCGCACCGCTCCTCGAGAGCGGCCACGTGAGGGTGGACTTCACCCCAGGAGAGACGATGGGACCCTACCGGCACCTCCTCGACAATGCGCTGAAAGTCAAGTCCCGGAGCAAGGCAACACAGGTTGGAGAAGACAAGCGTCAGGGCAAGGCCCAGAAGCTGGCGTGCGTTAGCCGCGCTATCTTCCTCAGCACGGGGGATGCTGGTCCACAGCGCCTCCACCACCCCCTAGAAGAAGGTGAGGTAGCCCTCGTCGCTCTCCACATTGGGCAGCACCGGGGCCACCCCCACCAGCCAGCGTGTCGCGGCGAACGCCCGGTCATCTACGTCGGTGAAACGCTGGGCGCGCTGGCGGGCCATCGTTCGGGCGTTCGACGCATCACCATTGGCAGCCAGGACGGCGTCGGTCGCCTCCTGGACTTGCTTCCGTAGTGATGCCAGCTCCGCTACAGCCTCTGCCTGCTCCCCATGGGCGGTCCTGAGGGCAGCTTCGAAGCTCGCAAGATGGGCCTGCAGCCCCTCTGCCTCCTCCTGAAGCCCTCGCAACCTCGGCTTCTCGGAGGCGGTCGCGCTAAAGAAGAAGGAGAATCAACCTCAGCACAACGGACACAACAACAAAAGAAACGCAACGAAGGACTTACTCGTCAGCCATCACTCAGCGGGGGCGGGAGCGCGAAGGCCCTCCGCCACTGCCCTCAGGGGCGGACGAAGGTGCAGGTGGCGCCGCACGCTTTCCCCGGCCAGAACCATCTCCAGGGATGCCATGAACATGAAGAGAAAAGAAAGGGAAGAAGTCTCCTCGCGGCGGATGGGTGATGTAGAGGAGGAACCCAAGGTTGTGGCGCCTTCCCACAGGAGGCAGGGCATACTTATGAGCGAGCCCTGGCCACCAACCATCGCGGCAGTGTGGGCATCACACGCCTCGCGAGGGCTGCGAGGTGAGCCAACTGAAATGCTGCCACTCACTTCGCCTCACTTGTCCATTGATCGGTCACATCCGCTAGGGCAGTCGGGTGCGGTCGCATTCAATGGGCAAAATCATGGCTTGCGTGACTCTTGGGAATCGCACCATCGTGGCATGGCACCGCCAGGGCACATCTAGCAGCGAGGGTGCCGCCGGGCAGCTTCGAGACACATTGGTCGCTAGAGCCGCAAGCAAATCGGGCCCATGGTGTTTTGGGCCATGTTCAAGGCTTCGCCAAGAAGCCAACCCAGGCATGCCTTGGGCTCGGGGGCTACTGTAGGCATTCTAGGAATGGGGGTATCCAGACCTGCCTGCCTGCGGCCCAAGGTTGTCCCACATTGTCAACACAAGATCGGCAAAGAACACTACCACCCTGAACAAGGCCCTCATGAGGGGCCAGGCCTCACGAGGAGGAGGAGCATCAAGACCCGCAGGGGGGCCTCCTCAGGACCCCTCCGGAGCAGCGGATATTCCGAGGTAAGGCTCGGCCTCGGGAGTCAAGGGTGACGCCAGGAAAGGGCCGGCGATCAGAAGGTGGTAGGATAGGACAACTTCCCCTTTTGGTGCAAAGAAGGCGGGAGCAAATCAGGACTTCAAAGCCAACTTCTAAAGGTTTCCCTTCTGGTGCAACAAAACCCTAGTCACCCGCCGACAGGACGAACGTCATCCCTGCGCTCACCTCTGCGGTGCTGGCAGTGGCTTTGCATGCGAAGACCACTTTTGACAAGGAAGGCATGTTCCCTGGTCTTCCACCAAAACTGGCAGTTGTGGGATCCCTTCCCGCCTATGATAAGGGAAGAGGACCCTAGCCTCCACTGTAAATGGAGAGGGTAGGATACCTGACAAAAGGATCGGTGAATCTGAACCCTAGAGAAACACACCAAGCCATTTGGCCCCCGGAGGCACAAAAACATTGCACTATCTCATTCATCAACCTCCGTGAGATGCAATCCACCAAAGCAGGAGTAGGGTTTTACGCTTCGCAGCGGCCCGAACCTGGGTAAACTGTTGTCTTCTAAGTTCTCCTCACCTTCGAGTGAGTTCTTCGCCGTTCCCATCGAGTAGCGGCTATGAGAGGTAAAGCAGGGATGAACCTACGTACACGCCCTAGTGTTTGAATCCTTAGGGTGTTGCGGAGCCTGAAATCCGACAGTCATCCACTCGGCGTGGGATGGGCCCCTTCCGCGTCCTCGGGGGGGGGGGGGGTGTATACAGCCTCGGCTCGTTATTACGTGAGAGTGTCACATGATGAAGTAGGTTCCAAAAGGATTGAAGGATGATGTAGAGGTGCCGAGAGTTGGTGCAGGTCCCGTGGGGATTCTAGGGCGTACGCGAGGGTGCTCCGGCTCCACGATGTTTCCTCCTCCTCCTGAGATTGGTTGAGGGATTTTCTACTGCTCTACGTCGGCAGGTCTCAGTACCGCACATTTCCCTACCGCCATGAGGCGCCTCATAGAGCAAGGCCCTGGCTCCCCTGATACCGACTGAATATGCCTAGACGGCACCAGGGTGCCCAAGTGGCTTTGTGGGCGGTAAGGTGATACATCTCCGTCGTATCTACTTTCCCGAACTCTTTTGCCCTTGTTTTGGACTCTAATTTGCATGATTTGAATGGAACTAACCCGGACTAACGCTGTTTTCAGCAGAATTGCCATGGTGTTGTTTTTGTGCAGAAGTAAATGTTGTCGAAGTGACCTGAAAATTTACGGAGAATTTTTCTGGAATTAATGAAAAATACCGGCGCAAAGATGCACCGGAGGAGGTGAGCCAGTGGGCCACAAGCCCAGGAGGCGCAGCCACCCCCCTAGCCGCGCCTGGCAGGCTTGTGGGGCCCACAGAGCTCGACCGCCTCCAATCTCAGCTCTATATATTCCGTTTCGCTCGAAAAAAAATCAGGGAGAAGGATTCATCATGTTTTGCGATACGGAGGCACCGCCACCTCCTGTTCTTCATTTGGAGGACAGATCTGGAGTCCGTTCTGGGCTCCGGAGAGGGGAGATCGTCTTCATCATCATCATCAACCTTCCTCCATCGCAAATTGCATGATGCTCTTCACCGTTCGTGAGTAATCTCATCGTAGGCTTGCTGGACGGTGATGAGTTGGATGAGATCTATCATGTCATCGAGTTAGTTTTGGAGGGGATTGATCCATAGTATCCACTATGTTCTGAGATTAATGTTGCTACTACTTTGCCATGCTTAATGCTTGTCACTAGGGCCGGAGTGCCATGATTTCAGATCTGAGCCTATTATGTTGTCGCCAATATATGTGTGTTTTAGATCCTATCTTGCAAGTTGTAGTTACGTACTATGTGTTATGACCCGGCAACCCCGGAGTGACAATAGCCGGAACCACTCCCGGAGATGACCATGGTATGAGTAGTTCATGTATTCACCAAGTGTTAATATGTTGGTCCGGTTCTCTATTAAAAGGAGAACCTTAATATCCCGTAGTTTCCATTAGCACCCTGTTGCCACGGGAGGGATGGACAATAGATGTCATGCAAGTTCTTTTCCCTAAGCACGTATGACTACATACAGAATACATGCCTACATTAGATTGACGAACAGGAGCTAGTTACTTATCTCTCCGTGTTATAGCTGTTACATGTTGAATCACATCCGGCATAATCATCAATCACCGATCCAATGCCTACGAGTCTTTTACTACTGGTCCTTGCTATGTTACTTTGCCGCTACTAATGCTGTTGCTGCTGTTCTTACTCTGCTGCTACTGGTTACTGTTGCTACTGCTGCTATCATACTACCTTGTTGCTTATACTTTGCTGCAGACACTAAATCTTTAAGGTGTGGTTGAATTGATAACTCAACTACTAATACTTGAGAATATTCTTTCGCTTCCCCTTGAGTCGAATCAATAAATTTGGGTTGAATACTCTACCCTCGAAAACTGTTGCAAAAAGAGACGTGCCAAACAAAGGGAGAACAAAAATCAGAGTGAGATTTTGCCTTAACTATGTGTTGGGCTATGATTTCGTTTGTGTTCTATGCTCGTGTCTCTAGTAAGGTTCATCCTAGGACCAACATAGTACCGCCGTTGAGCATTTTTTCAACTTTGCATCTCTAAACTGATTATTGCTCACCCTTTTTGCTACCATATTATAACCTTCTGAGCTCCACATACATCTACGTCGTGCATTTGACAACACCTCACATTCGCTAGATCCAAGCTTTGAGGGTGACACGTCTCCAACGTATCTATAATTTTTGATTGTTCCATGCTATTATATTATCATTTTAGAACACTTTTTAGGCACTTACCTATAGATTTATATAATTGAGCACTAACCTATTGACCTAGTGCCCAATGCTAGTTGCTATTTTCTGCATGTTTTTCCACTTTTTAGGTTCCAGTAACAAATGAAGGCGAATTGACCCAAAACCTTTTTTTGAATTTTTTCACGACCAAAAGAAAACGTGGAGCATCGAAAGAAGGCCAAGAGGCACACGAGCCCCGAGAAGCCATCAGAATGCGGCCTAGGGGTCACAACTTGATGGCTTGTGACCACCTCATGGCTCTCCCGACCCCGTCTGTGGCTTATAAATTCCTATTTACCCTAAAAACTCGAGAGGAGGTCCCAAAATAATTTTTTGGCCACCGCAAGTCCATGTTCCGATGGGATGTGATGTCCCACCAGCGTATGGGATCGTAGTAGTTTTCGAGGGTAGAGTATTCAACCCAAATTTGTTGGTCCACATAAGGGAAGCGAAAGAATGTTCTCGAGTATTAGCAGTTGAGTGTGTTAGATTCAACCACACCTAAAAGATTAGTGTCTACAAGAAAAGTATCAGTAGCAAAGTAGTATGATAGCAACGATGCCAGAAACGATCTATTGACGGCAGACTATTCCTAACTGTTGTATCAATGGCGCCAGTAAAAAGCACGTTGACGGGGGATTATTCTTGAGAAGAATGCTTCCCCGGCTATGGCTCCAGAAAATTCTTGCAAAAAGTAATAGCGAAGTAGCAAGGAACAACAGTAGCAGCAACAGCAAAGTAACAAGTAACAGAAGTAGTGACAACAGCAGCAAAGTGGCCCAATCCCTTTTGTAGCAAGGGACAAACCTAGACAAAGTAACGTAGCGAGAACCAGTAGTAAAACTCTCGTAGGCAGTGGATCGGTGATGGATGAGTATGACGGATGTGAGTCATCATGTAACAGCTATAACACGGAGAGATAAGTCACTAGCTCCCGTTCGTCAATCTAATGTAGGCATGTATTCTGTATGTAGTCATACGTGCTTAGCAAAAAGAACATGAATGGCATCTATTGTCCATCCCTCCCGTGGCAACGGGGTCCTAATGGAAACTACGTGATACTAAGGTTCTCCTTTTAAGAAAGAACCGGACGAACGCATTAACACACGGTGAATATATGAACTCCTCATACTATGGTCATCTCCGGGAGTGGTTCCGGCTGTTGTCACTCCGGGGTTGCCGGGTCATAACACATAGTAGGTGACTACAACTTGCAAGATAGGATCTAAAACACACATATATTGGCGACAACATAATAGGTTCAGATCTGAAATCATGGCACTCGGGCCCTAGTGACAAGCATTAAGCATAGCCAAGTAGTAGCAACATCAATCTAGAACATAGAGGATACTAGGGATCAATCCTCGTCAAAAACTAACTCGATTAGATGATAGATCTCATCCAACTCATCACCCTCCAGCAAGCCTACAATGAGATTACTCACGAACGATGAAGAGCATCATGGAATTGTCGATGGAGGAAGGTTGATGATGATTATGATGGCGACGATTTCCCCTCTCCGGAGCCCGAAACGGACTCCAGATTTGCCCTCCACATGAGGAACAGGATGTGGCGGCGCCTCCGTATCACAAAACGCGATGAAACCTTCTCTCTGATTTTTTTCCGGGCGAGACGGAAGATATAGAGCTGAGTTTGGGGGCGGTGGTGCCACGTGGGCCCCACAAGCCTGCATGGCGCGGCCATAGGGGGTGGTCGCGGCCTGTGGGCTTGAGGCCCACTGGCACACCCCCTCGAGTGGATCTTTGCGCAGGTAGTTTTCTTTTATTCCAGAAAAAATCTCCGTAAGTTTTCAGGACGTTCCGAGAACTTTTATTTCTGCACAAAAACAACACCATGGCAATTCTGCTCAAAACAGCGTCAGGCCGGGTTAGTTCCATTCAAATCATGCAAATTAGAGTCCAAAACAAGGGCAAAAGAGTTCGGAAAAGTAGATACGACGGAGACGTATGAACTCCCCCAAGCTTAAAGCCTTGCTTGTCCTCAAGCAACTCAGTAGACAAACTGAGAAAGACAAAAGAAAAACTTTGACAAACTCTGTTTGATCTTGTTGTTGCAACTATGTCTAACTCACAACCAGAATTTCAGCAAGATCACAAGCAAACCACATAAGAAATGACATCTAGGTCTCACGGTAAACTCATATCAATGGCATAATCAACTAGCGAGCAAATAATAATAAGTCTCAAACGTCAACACTTCAATCAAAACAACATGAAGCAGTACGAATAGATGGTATCTCGCTAGCTCTTTCTGAAACCGCAAAACATAAATGCAGATCACCTTCAAAGACCAAGGGCTCACTAAACATTGTAATTCAAGGCAATGAAGATCCAGTCATAGTCACACTCAACACAGTTAAAAGCAAAGCATAAAAATGACAGAGGTGCTCTGTAATTGGTGCTTTTGTAAGAGGAGGATGACTCAATAGGAACATAAATAGACAGGCCCTTTGCAGATGGAAGCATTGATTTGCAGAGGTGCCAGAGCTCAAGCTTTGAAAACAGAGATAATAATTTTGGGTGGCATGCTTTCATTGTCAATGCAATGACTAAGAGTTCTCAACATCTTCCACGCTACACATGCTATAGGCGGTTCCCAAACAGAAAAGTAAAGTTTTGACTCTCCCACCACCAATCAATCACACTCCATGGCTAGCCGAATCCTCAGGTACCGTCCATACCAACATCAAACCTGGGGGAGTTTTTTTTGCAATTATCTTTTCGATTTGAGCATGGAACTGGGAATTCCAATTACCGGCCCCTTTCTCGTGAATGAAAGTGAATAAACACATATCAAGGATAACACGCCTAGCATGGAAGATACCAATAGCCCCCTGTCACCACATGAGCGGTTCGGGCATGGAAAACATATTATTTCTTGAAGGTTTAGAGAGTGGCACATGCAAATTTACTTGGAACGTTAGGTAGATACCACACATAGGTAGGTATGGTGGACTCATATGGCACAACTTTGGGTTTATGGAAGTGGATGCACAAGCAGTATTCCCGCTTAGTACAAGTGAAGGCTAGCAAAAGACTGGGAAGCAACCAACTATAGAGCGACAACAGTCATCAAAATGCATTGAGATTAACTAACATTGAGTGCAAGCATGAGTAGGACATAAATCACCATGAACATGAACATCATAGAGGCTATGTTGATTTTGTTTCAACTGCATGCGTGAACATGCGCCATGTCAAGACACTTGAAACATTCAAAGGAGGATACCATCCTATCATACTACATCATAGTCATCTCAACATTCATTTGGGCATCCAAGACAAACCATTATAAGCTCCTAGCTAAATAACAATGGCATAAGCAACTATGATCTCTAAGTTTTCATTGCAAACATGTTTCCCTCACAACAAAGCTGAATCAGGCATGAAGAGCTAGTCATATTTACAAAAACAAAATAGATCGAGTTCATACCAGATTTTCCACGCTCAGTCACTTCATCATATATCGTTATTATTGCCTTTCACTTGCACGGCCGAATGATGTGAACAATAATAAGCATGCGCGTGCATTGGACTATGCTGGAATCTGCAGGCAAACAAAAAGGAGAAGACAAAGTAATATGGCTCTTTGAAAGCTAAACAGGTATGCATGCAAGAGCCACTAAACATTGTAACTATAGTCTTCTACCTTGACGCAAAGGAAAAGAAAACTATCTACACGGGGAAGCTCCCAACAAGCAAAAGAAGAAAAACAAAATATTTTTGGGTTTTTTCTCAAACTAGACAGACACACGAAAAGAAAACGAGAAAAAGAAAATAAACTAACATGGATGATACAGTGGCAAAGTGTGAACACCCACGAACAAAATGAAAGCATAACCAAGAATGTAAAGTCGGCGAGAAACACGTACTCCCCCAAGCTTAGGATTTTGGCCTAAGTTGGTCTACTCCGAAGGAGGGAAAAAACCAGCTCCGGGGTACTCCGAAGTGGACTGAGGATGCCACTGATGTGTGAGCTCCTGTGGCTCCCACTGATACACTGGCGTCTAGTACTCGACTGGTGGCTCGGGCACGGGCACCTGTGGTTGGGCCAAGCCCCAATATGCATATATGTTCGAGGGCATAATAGTGTACCTGCCTGGATGAAGATTGAACAAAGAAGGAGCAGGCAAAGTAATAGTCTCACGAGTACCCTGACTAAATATCAGGTTATAAATCATCCTTCCACTTATATCTCTATCAAGAAAGTCATGGCGAACCATGCTATCGTAGTCTAGATATCTCTCGGCAAGAAGGACCTCTTCTTCCTCATCCAGTCTAATAGGTATCTCAAAGTGTCTAGCAAGACGGGTAGCATAGATACCTCCATAGACGACACCTTTAGAACGGTTCTGGTTCAACCGCTGATCTACTATAGCGCCCAAGCTATAAGTTTTATCTTTATAAAGTGCTTCGCACAGGACCGCAAGATCTGGAGAACTAAGTGACCCAGATTTCCCACGGCCAATAAAACATTTTCCCACAAAAAGTGAGAAGTACCAAAGCATGGGAAAATGAATGCTAGCAGCTGTAGCGCAAGACACTCCACTCCCCTCTCCTACAACAATAGTGCCGATGAAAGCTCCCAAGTCCCATGGACGAGGTTCATGGATATCCACAACAAAAGGCAATTTGCAAACATTGCAAAAATCCTGGAGTGTCATGCGCTGGGGGATATCGTAATGTTTAAACTCAACCATAGGAGGATTCTTCCTCGGATAGAAGTTAAAGCTTTGTACGAAGATATTAGTGAGGAGGAGGTATTGCGGATAGTTATCTTCAACGAAGGCGGTAAGGCCTGAGTTCTCCACCAAGTGATAAAAGTCCTCATAAATTCCAGCGGCGCGTAAGAACGCGTCGCTTGGCCATTCGCACGCTCGAACTTCCGCAACTCGAGGGACCGGATACTTGGGCTTCTTCTCACTCCCATCATCCTTGGGGTCACGGCTTGAAGAGCCTCTCAAGAACCTCCTCATCTTTTCCATTTTCTATCTCTGAAAATTTCCGAAATTTTTAGTGATTCTAAGGAAAAGTGAATAAGGCTCAATGAAACTTGTAGCAACTACTCCCACAAGTGCCTAGAGACCATATTACGCATCAAAACTACTTGGGACCAGCTAGAATCAGCATGCAAAGCTCAAGAACATGGTCACCAAGGCAGCAAAAATACGCGGAGTATAAGACACTAGAGCAAAAACTATTTGGACCAATGGAGGAGTCACTTACCAAGGAGTAATTTCCCCAAAACAGTTCGGAGAACGGTGATTTGAGCAAAGAGATCGAAAATCCCAGCAAGAGGAGCAAGAACACGGGTTTGAGCTGCGAAACGATTTTTTTCTGGAGGTAGGAGAAGCGGATGAGAGCAAGAATGAGTGGAGGGGGTGCATGTGGGCCCCACAAGCCTGGGTGGCGCAGTCAGGGGGGTTCCCGCGCCCCTAGGGCTTGTGGCCCACTGGTGTGGCCCCCAGACAGACTCTTTCACTACTAGAATCTGAGATTTTGCCATCTGCTGCTTCTTTGCCGTCTGCTGGCTGATGGCAAAGACCCTCTTTGCCATGAGCTACCACAAATCTGACGGCAAAGAGAAGGCTGATGGCAAAGGTACTATTTGCCATCAGCCATCTCTTTGCCGTCAGCTGGCTCACGGCAAACATCACTCAGGCAGACGGCAAAGAGCTCAGCTGGCCCACCCTGCACCCCCTCTCCCCCCTAATGACCTCTCTCTTTGCCATCCGCTTTTCTCCTCTGTGCCGTCGGGAGGCGGACGAAAAAGAGGGTACGCCCTAACAGTCGTTAGCCCCACCCCCACGCGCCTCTCATCTCCCCTAACGGCCACCCCACACCCCTCTCTCTCACCCCCGAAACCACCACTACCGTCGTGCCCTCCTCCGGCCTCCCTGCGCCGCCGCCCCCACCTCCTCCGGCCTCCCTACACAGCCACGCCCTCCTCCGGCCTCCCTACGCCACCGCCCCCTCCTCCACCGGCCTCCCTGTGCCTCGGCGCCATCCCCCGGCCTCGCTGCGCCGCCGCCCCCTCCTCCTTCGGCCTCCCTGCGCCGTCGCGCCCTCCTCCGACCTCTCTGCGCAGCCACGCCCTCCTCCTCCGTGCACTGCCGCGCCCTCCTCCTCCCTGCGCCACCACCACGCCCTCCTCCTCCCTGCGCCCCCTCCTCCACCACGCCCCTCCTCCTCCCCGGGATATCCTCCTCCACCACCGCTGTCAGAGCTCGCCCCTTCTCCACCACCACCCCCTCCGCCACCACCGCCCTCTCCTCCACCGCCGCGCCCTCCTCCTCCCCGGCGGCCTTCCTCCGGTGAGTCCTTTTTCTTCTTTTTCTTTTGCTAATTAACAGATTTAGTGGCATATATAGTTTAGTTGGTAGGTTAGTTAATTAGTAGATTTAGTGGTAGTTTAGTTAGTTGGTAGATTTAGTTAGTTAATTAGTAGATTTAGTAGGTAGTTTAGCGGTAGATTTTGTTTTGTTAATTAGTGGTAGCTAGATTCTTTTTTAGTTACATAGTGGTAGATTCTGTTTCTGTTATTTTGTTGTTGTTTAGTGCTATATAGGTTTAGCGATAGGTTTAGTTAGCCTGGTTAGTTGGGTTAGTTAGTTAGTTAGCTTAATAGAAATAATAGGAAGAAGAAGAAGAGGAGGATGAGGAGAAGACGAGAAGAAGAGGAGGAGGAGGAGAAGAAGAAGAAGAAGAAGAAGAAGAAGAGGAGGAGGAGAAGACAAAAATAAGAAGGAGAAGAAGAAAAGAAGAAGAGAAGAAGAAGAGAAGAAGAGCAGAAGAATACCTTCTTCTCCTCCTTCTTCTTGATTTCTTCTTCTCCTCCTCCTCCTCCTATTTCTTCTCCTCTTTCTTATTCTCCTTACCTTATTTTCCCCAACAATGAGATAATTAGCCCATTTAGCTACAAAATGGCATAAAAACATTGGTTAGCTCATGAGTATTATATTCTTAACTTGTTTTCCTCTAAAATGACATAATTAGAATATTTGTGTTGATCGGGTGGATTTACATGTGATAGTTGTCTCGTCACTGTGATGTCTGCTGTGCGAAGACCTCCCCGTGCGTTGTATACGTTTCGCCCCTGCATTCGTGGGTCAGTACAAATTTCATCTCCTCCTCGCCCCTTCATTTACTGTGGCTCGGATTCCGGAAGAAACTTTCTAGATTTAGGTAATTAAATTAATTTATTAGTATGCGTGACCAGTATGCGTCTCCCGTTCGAAAGGGCGACATCTATAAATATGCATGTCTTTCCATATTTATAACCGCCATCCTTTCGAATTGTCCAACATTATCCATGGATAGCCCGAGTATGTGTAGATTGGGTTCGTTTTCCCGTATGCTGTGCTCTGGATCCGATGCGGAATTTCATCAGTGCCTCCCTGTTGTTCTCCGGATGCACATCCTCTCTGTTTATTGCGGAGACGTGTATCAGGAGAACAGCGGGGAGGTGCTGCCGAAATTTTGCGTTGGATCCGGAGCAGAGCATGGGAAAACAAACCCAATCTACACATACTCGGGTGGGATTAGGACCTAACTTTACCTATTAGCGTGTAGGTTGCCTGGACGTAATAAAAATGGCGAACCTGATTAACCGATGAATATAAATGCTAAATTATATATAAATATATTTCTTCTGTCTTTAGTAGCTAGGCAAGATGAGTGATCGTGCGTGGATGTATAACGGTCACCCTAGTCAGAAAGAGATGACGAAAGAATTATTTGTAAAAACAAAGGAATTTGTGAAAGCCGCATTCGCAAATGGCCAGGAAAGAAACTATTACCCCTGTCCTGGATGCGACAACTATAAAAAGACGACAGAGGCCGTAATGATTAAACACCTGCAAACGAGGGGTTTTAAGCCTAATTATACGGTGTGGACATTTGATGGTGATTCTATATAATGCACAAGAGTTGAGGTGGTCCGTCGTCACACCGACGAGCATGTTACCGGGATCGAAGACATGGTGCAAGACTTTGATGATGCTCCGGATTAGGAAGATGAGACGGAGGAATCTGCAAAGGCCTTTTATGAAATGTTGGAGTCTTCCAAACGTCCTCTCCATGAGCACACTGAGCTTTGTAAGCTGGATGCAATTGCACAAGTAATGGCTCTGAAGGCTCGGTTCAACTTGGGAAGAGAATGCTACGATGCGATGATGACATTATTTGGACGCTTCCTACCCAAAGGCCATGCCATGCCTGCAAACCTGTACAAGTCGGACAAAATACTTTGTGTACTTAAGATGCCCTATGAGAAGATAGATGCATGTGAGAAAGGATGTGTCTTATTTAGGAAGGAGTATGCACACTTGGACTATTGTCCCAATTGCGAGTATTGCAGGTATCTTGTGGTAGACAATGGTATGGGTGAGAAGAGGCAGACCAAAATCGCAGTTAGTGTTCTTCGGTATATGCCAATCGTACCAAGACTTCAACGTCTTTTCATGGTCGAAGAGACAACTAGACACATGACATGGCACAAATTGGGCAAAAGAACCGAAGTAGATGCGGATGGGAATAAGATGGTGGTACACACATCGGATGGGGAAGCGTGGACACATTTCGATGGATTGCATCAGGATAAAGCGCCAGATCCAAGGAATCCTCGAGTCTGCATCGCCACGGATGGTTTTAATCCCTTCTCCATGACGGCAACCAAATATAGTTGTTGGCCTGTATTTGTCATTCCACTCAATCTCCCCCCCGGACAGATTATGCAAAGAAAGAACATATTTCTGACGTTGATAATTCCAGGACCCAATTATCCGGGGAAGAATATGAATGTGTACCTGCAGCCATTTAAGGATGAATTGGAAGAAGCTTGGGATAATGGGGTCAAGACATACGATGCCGCTAGAAAACAAAAATTCAAAATGCATGTGTGGTACATGTACTATATGCATGACTTGCTGGCGTATGCACTATTCTCTAGATGGTGTGTGCATGGAAGGTTCCCGTGCCCCCAATGCAAGGCAGCTCTTCAGTTTCATTTGTTGCAGGAGGGTCGGAAGTATTCTTGCTTTGACTTGCATAGACAGTTCATGGATCATGACCATCAGTTCAGAAAACACAAGAAGAACTTTATCAAAGGTAAAGTTGTCAAAAACTTGGCACCACCTGCATTGACAGGCCAACAGATCCTAGATCAGTTAAACGCCCTCGAACCGGATCCAGAGCATCTAGGGTATTTCAAGGGGCATAATTCAAAACACACCTTGACTCACAAGCCTTGCTTCTGGGATCTGCCTTACTTCAAAGACCTCCTTCTTCCACACAATATCGACATGATGCACACTAAAAAGAATATGGGAGAGGCTATTTTTGGTACATTGTTCGACATAGATGGGAAGACAAAGGATAATACTAAGGCTAGAGTCGATCAAGAGACACTATGTCATAGACCATTACAAAACATGCGAGAAGGAAAAGGAAAGCAGAAGTGGTCGAAGCCAAAGGCCTGGTTCAATGTTGGAAGGCCAGCTATGAGGGAAATTATCTTGTGGGTCATAATTCACTTGATGTTCCCCGATGGGTATGCAGCGAATCTAAAGAGGGGAGGGAGTCTTGAAAAAATAAAAATCTTTGGTCTCAAGAGTCATGATTGGCACATATGGCTAGAGCGGGTAATGCCGGTGATGTTACGTGGCTTTATTCCTGAGGATGAATGGCTAGTACTGGCGGAGCTGAGCTATTTCTTCTGTGTTCTTTGTATGAAAGAATTGTCGCCTGGAGTGGTAGAAGACATGGAGGAGTTTGCACCGGAGTTGTTGTGCAAGTTAGAGAAGATCTTTCCACCGGGCTTCTTTAATCCAATGCAGCATTTGATTTTACATCTACCGACCGAGGCAAGATTGGGTGGGCCCGTGCAAGATCGTTGGTGCTATGCAACTGACAGGATGCAGAAGACCCTTCGAGCTAAATGTAAAAATAAGCGTAGAATTGAAGCATCGATGGCTGAGGCATTCATTACTGAGGAGGTGGCAAACTTTGTGACAGCATACTACGAAGCCAAAAATCATCATTTGCATAATCCGAAGCCTCGGCACAATGATGCAGACCCTAAAAAAGGTGGGCCCAACCTTAGCCTATTCAAAGGGAAGCTCGCACCAACCGGTGCTTCAAAATCAATAATGTTGGATGTCGAAGAATGGCGGAACATTTTGTTGTATATCTTCAACAACCTAATAGAAGTGCGACCGTACATCGAGTGAGTTCTCGCCACATTTTCCCGTAACTTTTAATTCCTTTGAACTTCTCTTATTCCCGGGTATTTCAAACAGCCGTTACGTCGCAAATTCTCGGATGGAGCGGTGATCGAAAATGATTCCGTCGAAGAGTATGAGCTTCTGTCAAAGACAGGAGGCGGCTATCCCGGTTTCATCTCTTGGTTCAAACAAACGGTAATTATCAATAATGGACCATTTCATTTCTTGGTCTAACTTGCGGCTAATGCAACAATCATTTCGTATTAAACTTGTAGGCTAATTCAGAGTCTATGGACGCCGAATTGAGACAAGTCGCTAATGGTTTTGACTATAAGGTCCGTTCATTTGAGAAATACAACATAAACGGGTATCTCTTTCGTACCTTTGGCAAAGAGCTATCTATGCCCGACCGGAAATCTACGAATTGTGGTGTCTCTGCTATCGGCGAAGGTGTTATCGAGTATTATGGAAGAGTTGAAGCAATTTATGAACTTCAATTCTATGGTGAAAACCCACCGAACGTCGTAGTCTTCAAATGTTATTGGTTCCAACCGAAGGAGACTAGAAGGACTCATGAACATATAGGACTAGTCGAAATCAATCCAAACACCCATTTAGATGTTCCCGATGTCTATATTACGGCTCAACAGGCGACCCAAGTTTTCTATCTACCGTGGGCATGCCAAACGGATAAGAATCTCGAAGGTTGGTATGTTGTTTATGAAGTGCCGCCACATGTCAGACCACCTCTCCCAAATGAACAGGATTATGAACCTCAGGTTAACCGAGACACATATGATGGAGTATTTTTCCAAGAAACACGTCTTTCCAAGAAACGTTTCAAGAACCGCCGTGCTTCACCCAAGAACATGGAAGTAGACAGCGACAATCAGTCCGACTCCACCCCTGATCCGGAACCAGAAGACCTGGAACTCGTAGAGGTTACTGACGCGGATGACCTGTCAATGCTTCAACAATTAAAGAAAGGCCTTTCACAACTTCACGCCGTTGAACCCGACGAGCACGTCATTCATGAAGACATGTGTGATAGTGATGATGATGATGATGCATTTATTGATGATGATTATTAGTTTGTAAGATTCACAACTTAAATTATATATTTTTTAATGTTTATTATTCATGTACATATTATTATTCATGTTAGTTATTCAATTTTTTATGTTGTACTAATTTCTTTTAATCTTTATCATGGCAGGTCACCAGGTGTTGAAAGATAGTGGGCGCTGGTCGAGAGCGCTCGACGGGTTCCTCCCAGCCGCCCCGCACGAGGGGTGGTACTTCCATTCCACCCCTATCTCTCCGTAGAGCCTTGGCAGACAGTTTGTCGACACCACCCGTGGGTTCTTCTTCGTTGGCGGCATTGCCCACTGGGAGAGGTGTTGGTCGGGTAGGGAAGAAGGGGAAGGGTACAGGGAGAGGTGTTGAGCCGTCCTCGCCACCACCACCAGCTCATTCGCCCGAGCATAAGACTACTATGGTCGACCTGTTTACGGAGGAGGCTACGGGGACTCCGGTCCAGGAGCCTGGTGTTGACGGGCATTCGTCCGATGAGACTCCGGTCCAGGATCAGCCTTGGGTCGAGGTGCATTCGGCCCACGAGACTATGGTTCCGGAGGCTTCACCCGACTTGGAGAGGCCCGGATGGGATACCTGGCCGGATCGGACCGAGTTGCTGGATTGGACCGAGGGTCCATGTGGCTCAGGGGGCAGGGATGGCGGGGATGAGTTTACGGATAGTGAGGGCGATGTGCAGGTGGACGGGGCCACCGTGTACAAGTGTGGTAGTACACGTCTCCCGGTCATGTCGGCTACCCGCGAGCAGGGGCCGGTGATTAAACCTGAAGGAGATAGGTAAGTACATTTACTCTTTTTTTAGCTTTTGCCTTCAAGTTTGTTCAAATATCTAATGCGTTGACCTTATCATACTGCAGGGGATGGGCACACCCTCGTGGAGTCTGCAAGCCGAACTCCGTCCTTGGTGTGCTTTGCCGGACAAATTTCCCGGGGTTTGTCACGTTGCCTGGTGAGGGTCAGGTTCCTACACTAGGATTTTCTTGGTAGCACTACCTGGCTGCGCAGGCCCTGTCGGAGGAGATTATAGATGGTGTCTTGTGCCACACGAGGGCTGAGATGGTGATCAAGAGCATTTGGGTAAATTATCCTTTTACACAATCTAAAATTAACAATATAGCTAATTATTGTACTAATCGGTGTTTTGACATTTGATTGCAGACCTTCTATAGGTGTGAGGATGCATATGAGGAGGAGGCGGCCAAGGTTCTCGAGGCTGAGTGTAGGCGGTTATTACAGAACTTACGCCACGAGGCTCCGCCGCAGGCTATTCGAGAGCACTACGCCACGCGTGGTATTAAGAAGCACAAGAAGGATTGCCGTGGAAAGTTTCTAAAGAAGGAGCAATCCATGAAGGTAATTACCTATTCTTAAGTCCTTCTACGTAGTTTTCTTGATTTCTTTCATAGGCGTAGCGCTCAAAATTCTTTATAATAACTTACAGGTGCCCCCGAGATGGTGTGCGGATAAGATGGATTGTTGGGAGGCGTTGGTTGATGAGTGGTGCACAGGCAGCTGGCGAGCCGTCCACGAGAATGCGAAGGATCGGCGTAGCCAAATGGTTGGTGTGCCACACCATCAAGGCAGCGCCAACTTACTTCAGTTTGGACGAAACTGGGTATGTGATTTGCTTCATGATTCATGCAATTCATTCTTCATGCTAATATTTTGTTGCTCTCTTTTAGGCGAATCACAATAAGACGGAGATGCCACACTTGTATGACCTTTATGGCATGGCCCATACTGCCTCGTACAAGAAGGTGAAGGCATTCTCTGAGTCTGGCCTGGATGATCCAAATAACTTCACCAACATATCATCCCACCACAAGCTCGTCACATACAGGGACACGGGGAAGGCTACGAAAGGGGATGACTTTAACCCGAGCCAGGAACCTTTGGATCCAGAGCTGGTGATGATATGTGGTAGCGGGAGGCCCCATGGCTCAATAGACATTGGAGATGGGATAATACGTTGTCCACTCACTCTCCCAGAGATCAAGGCGCACCAGTCAAGCAGCTGTCCTGAGATAACGCGTCGTCCACGGCTAGTCGATCTTGCCATCGAGGTTAGTTGTACGGACTAAGAAAACTTTCATCCATTTCATTATGTGTGTCACCATAGATCATTACTGTGGTAATGAGGAATGGTGTTTCAGGCTGCTCTTCAGAAAGAGAGAGCGGCAAACTAGGTTGCTCTTGAGAAAGAGAGATTGGCAAACCAGGCTGCTCTTGAGAACGAGAGATTGGCAAGCCAGGCTGCTCTTCAGGCTGCTCTTTATGAGAGGGACCAGACCATGGCACGATTGATTGAGGAGGAGAGGGCCCGGAATGAAGCGGGTCAACGGGCCCTGTACGAGCTTTTTGTGGTAAGTTTTTTTTCACATTAGCCAAATCATGTGTGTAATGTCTGTTTCATTACAAACTAATACGACCCACTCTTCAGGGTGTGTGCGAGAAGAGCGGTCAAGTCCCTCCACCGATGCATGTCTTCTCTTTGATTGGCACGTTGAGGTTCATTATAAACTAGTATTAATAATTGAGTGTCATCATGCTAACTCAGACATTGCAAAATATCTTTTCTGCAGAATAACTCCCGAGCTTCATCGCACGACCCTTCTCCGGGTGTTTCTCCTCCTTGATGACCACTACGGTAAGTTTGTCTTCTCCTCTTTCATATTTTCCTTGCCTTAATTTCCCCAACAACGACATAATTAGCCCATTTAGCTCCAAAATGCCATAATAACCTCAAAATGGCATAAGAACCTTGGTTAGCTCATTAATATTATATACTTAGCTTGTTTTCCTATAAAAGTGGATAATTATCCCATATAGCTCCAAAAAGACATAGTTAGCTAATTGAGCTCCAAGAAGAGGAGAAGAGGAGAAGAAATAGGCAAAATGAAAAGAAAGAAAGAAGAAGAAAAAGAAGAAGAAGAGAAGAAGGAGAAGGAGGAGGAGAAGGAGGAGAAAGCCAAGGACCTTCTAGTCCTTCTCCTCCTCCTCCTCCTTCTCCTCCTTCTTCTTGATTTCTTCATCTTCTCCTCCTCCTCCTCTTTCTTCTCCTCTTTCATATTCTCCTTGCCTTAATTTCCCCAACAATGACATAATTAGCCCATTTAGCTCCAAAATGCCATAATAACCTCAAAATAGCATAAGAACCTTGGTTAGCCCATTAATATTATATACTTAGCTTGTTTTCCTATAAAATGGGATAATTAGCCCATTTAGCTCCAAAAAGACATAGTTAGCTAATAGAGCTCCAAGAAGAGGAGAAGAGGAGAAGAAATAGGAAAAATGAAAAGAAAGAATAAGAAGAAGAAGAAGAAGAGAAGAAGGAGAAGGAGGAGTAGGAGGAGGAGGAGAAGGCCAAGGACCTTCTAGTCCTTCTCCTCCTCCTCCTCCTTCTCCTCCTTTATTTCTTCTTCTTCTCCTCCTCCTCCTCTTTCTTCTCCTCTTCCATATTCTCCTTGCCTTAATTTCCCCAACATTGACATAATTAGCCCATTTAGCTCCAAATAGACATTATAAGCTCAAAATGGCATAAGAACCTTGGTTAGCTCATTAATATTATATACTTAGCTTGTTTTCCTCTATAATGGGATAATTAGCCCATTTAGATCCAAAAAGACATAGTTAGCTAATTGAGCTCCAAGACATAGTTAGATAATTAGCCCAGGAGAAATGAAAAGGAAGAAGAAGAAGAAGAAGAGAAAGAGAAGAGAAGGAGAAGGAAAATAAGGAGGAGGAGAAGAAGAAGAGAAGAAGAAGGAGGAGGAGGAGGAGGAGGAGAAGGAGGAGAAGGCCAAGGACCTTCTAGTCCTTCTCCTCCTCCTCGTCCTTCTCCTCCTTGTTTATTTCTTCATATTCTTCTCCTCTTTCATATTCTCCTTGCCTTAATTTCCCCAACAATGACATAATTAGCCCATTTAGCTCCAAAAAGACATTATAAGCTCAAAATGGCATAAGAACCTTCGTTAGCTGATTAATATTATATACTTAGCTTGTTTTCCTCTATAATGAAATAATTAGCCCATTTAGCTCCAAAAAGACATAGTTAGCTAATTTAGCTCCAAGAAGAGGAGAAGAGGATAAATGAAAAGGAAGAACAAAAAGAAGAAGAGAAAGAGAAGAGAAGGAGAAGGAGAAGAAGGAGGAGGTGAAGGCCAAGGACCTTATAAGGCAAGGATAATTATGTGCTCCTCCTCCTCCTTCTCCTTCTTCTCTTCTTCTTCTTCTTCTTTCTTTTCATTTTTCCTATTTATTATCCTCTTCTCCTATTCTTGGAGCTCAGTTAGCTAACTATGTCTCTTTGGAGCTAAATGGGCTAATTATCCCATTTTAGAGGAAAACAAGCTCGGTATATAATATTAATGAGCTAACCAAGGTTCTTATGCCATTTTGAGCTTATAATGTATTTTTGGAGCTAAATGGGCTAATTATGTCATTGTTGGGGAAATTAAGGCAAGGATAATATGAAAGAGGAGAAGAAAGAGGACGAGGAGAAGAATAAGAATAAATAAAGAAGAAGGAGGAGAAGGAGGAGGAGGAGGAGAAAGACTAGAAGGTCCTTGGCCTTCTCCTCCTCCTCCTCCTCCTCCTTCTCCTTCTTCTCTTCTTCTTCTTCTTCTTCTTCTTTCTTTTCATTTTTCCTATTTCTTCTCACCTTCTCCTCTTCTTGGAGCTCAATTAGCTAACTATGTCTTTTTGGAGCTATATGTGCTAATTATCCCATTTTGGAGAAAACAAGCTAAGTATATAATATTAATGAGTTAACCAAGGTTCTTATGCCATTTTGAGCTTATAATGTCTTTTTGGAGCTAAATGGGCTAATTATGTCATTGTTGGGGAAATTAAGGCAAGGATAATATGAAAGAGGAGAAGAATCAGGTGGAGGAGAAGAGGAAGAAGAAATAAAGAAGAAGGAGGAGAAGGATGAGGAGGAGGAGAAGGACTAGAAGGTCCTTGGCCTTCTCCTCCTTCTCCTCCTCCTCCTCCTCCTCCTCCTCCTTCTTATCTTCTTCTTCTTCTTCTTTCTTTTCATTTTTCCTATTTCTTCTCCTCTTCTCCTCTTCTTGGAGCTCAATTAGCTAACGATGTCTTTTTGGAGATATACGGGCTAATTATCCCATTTTAGAGGAAAACAATCTAAGTATATAATATTAATGAGCTAACCAAGGTTCTTATGCCATATTGAGCTTATAATGTGTTTTTGGAGCTAAATGGGCTAATTATGTCATTGTTGGGGAAATTAAGGGAAGGAGAATATGAAAGAGGAGAAGAAAGAGGATGAGGAGAAGAAGAAGCAGAAATAAAGAAGAAGGAGGAGAACGAGGCGGAGGAGGAGAAGGACTAGAAGGTACTTGGGCTTCTCCTCCTCCTCCTCCTCCTTCTTCTCTTCTTCTTCTTCTTCTTCTTTCTTTTTAGCTTTCCTATTTCTTCTCCTCTTCTCCTCTTCTTGGATCTCAATTAGATAACTATGTCTTTTTGGAGCTAAATGGGCTAATTATCCCATTTTAGAGGAAAACAAGCTAAGTATATAATATTAATGAGCTAACCAAGGTTCTTATGCCATTTTGAGGTTATTATGGTATTTTGGAGCTAAATGGGCTAATTATTTCATTGTTGGGGAAATTAAGGCAATGAGAATATGAAAGAGGAGAAGAAAGAGGAGGAGGAGGAGAAGAAGAAGAAATAAAGAAGAAGGAGGAGAAGGAGGAGGAGGAGGAGAAGGACTAGAAGGTCATTGGCCTTCTCCTCCTTCTCCGCCTCCTCCTCCTCCTCCTTCTTCTTCTCTTCTTCTTCTTATTCTTCTTTCTATTCATTTTTCTATTTCTTCTCCTCTTCTCCTGTTCTTGGAGCTCAATTAGCTAACTATCTCTTTTTGGAGCTAAATGGGCTAATTATCCCATTTTAGAGGAAAACAAGCTAAGTATATAATATTAATGAGCTAACCAAGGTTCTTATGCCATTTCGAGGTTATTATGGCATTTTGGAGCTAAATGGGCTAATTATGTCATTGTTGGGGAAATTAAGGCAAGGAGAATATGAAAGAGGAGAAGAGAAACTTACCATAGTGGTCATCAAGGAGGAGAAACACCTCGAGAAGGGTTGTGCGATGCCGCTCGGGAGTTATTCTGCAGAAAAGATATTTTGCAATGTCTGAGTTAGCATGATGACACTCAATTATTAATACTAGTTTATAATGAAACTCACCATGCCAATCGAAGAGAAGACGGGCATCGGTGGAGGGACTTGACTGCTCTTCTCGCACAGACCCTGAAGAGTGGGTCGTACTAGTTAGTAATGAAACAGACATTACACACATGATTTTGCTAATGTGAAAAAAAAACTTACCACAAAAAGCTCGTATAGGGCCCGTTGACCCGCCTCATTCCGGGCCCTCTACTCCTCAATCAATTGTGTCGTTGTCTGGTCCCTCTCATCAAGAGCAGCCTGAAGAGCAGCCTGGCTTGCCAATCTCTCTTTCTCAAGAGCAGCCTAGTTTGCCGCTCTCTCTTTCTGAAGAGCGGCCTAAATCACCATTCCTCGTTACCACAGTAATGATCTATGGTGACACACATAATGAAATGGATGAAAGTTTTCTTAGTCCATACAACTAACCTCGATGGCAAGATCGACTGGCCGTGGACGACGCGTTATCTCAGGACAGCTGCTCAACTGGTGCGCCTTGATCTCCGGGAGAGTGAGTGGACAACGTATTATCCCATCTCCAATGTCTATCGAGCCATGGGGCCTCCCACCACCAGATATCATCACCATCTCTGGATCCAAAGGTTCCTGGCTCGGGTTAAAGTCATCCCCTTTCGTAGCCTTCCCCGTGTCCCTGTATGTCACGAGCTTGTGGTGGGATGATATGTTGGTGAAGTTATTTGGATCATCCAGGTCAGACTCAGAGAATGCCTTCGCCTTCTTGTACGAGGCAACATAGAGTACATGTACCACACATGCATTTTGAAGTTTTGTTTTCTAGCGGCATCGTATGTCTTGACCCCATTATCCCAAGCTTCTTCCAATTCATCCTTAACCAGCTGCAGGTACACATTCATATTCTTGCCCGGATAATTGGGCCCTGGAATTATCAACGTCAGAAATATGTTCTTTCTTTGCATAATCTGTCCGGGGGGGGGGGGTTGAGTGGAATGACAAATACAGGCCAACAACTATATTTGGTTGCCGCCATGCCGAAGGGATTAAAACCATTCGTGGCGATGCAGACTCGCGGATTCCTTGGATCTACCGCTTTATCCTGATGCAATCCATCGAAATGTTTCCACGCTTCCCTTACGATGTGTGTACCACCATCTTATTCCCATCTGCATCTAGTTGTTCTTTTCCCTAATTTGTGCCATGTCATATGTCTGGCTGTCTCTTCAGCAATGAAAAGACGTTGAAGTCTTGGTACGATTGGCATATACCAAAGAACACTAAGTGCGATTTTCGTCTGTCTCTTCTCACCCATACCGTTGTCTACCACAAGATACATGCAAGACTCGCAATTGGGACAATAGTCCAAGTGTGCATACTCCTTCCTAAATAAGACACATCCTTTATCACATGCATTTATCTTCTCATAGGACATCTTAAGTACACGAAGTATTTTGTCCGACTGGTACATGTTTGCAGGCATGACATGGCCTTTGGGTAGGAACCATCCAAATAGTGTCATCATCGCGTCGTAGCATTCTCTTCCCAAGTTGAACTGAGCCTTCAGAGCCATTACTTGTGCAATTGCATCCAGCTGCCAGAGCTCAGTGTGCTCATGGAGAGGACGTTTTGAAGACTCCAACATTTCATAAAAGGCCTTTGCAAATTCCTCCATCTCATCTTCTGAATCCTGAGCATCATCAAAGTCTTGCACCATGTCTTCGATCCCTGTACCATGCTCGTCTGTGCGACGACGGACCACGTCAGCTCTTGTGCGTTGTATAGACTCACCATGAAATGCCCACACCGTATAATTAGGCTTAAAACCCCTCCTCTGCATGTGTTTTATCATTTCAGCCTCTGTCATCTTTTTATAGTTGTCGCATCCAGGACAGGGGCAATAGTTTCTTTCCTGGCCATTTGCGAATGCGGCTTTCACAAATTCCTTTGTTTTTACAAAACATTCTTTCGTCATCTCTTTCTGACTAGGGTGATAGGTATACATCCACGCACGATCACTCATCTTGCCTAGCTACTAAAGACAGAAGAAATATATTTATATATAATTTAGCATTTATATTCATTGGTTAATCAGGTTCGCCATTTCTATTACATCCACGCAACCTACACGACAATAGGTAAAGATAGGTCCTAATCCCACCCGAGTATGTGTAGATAGTGTTCGTTTTCCCATGCTCTCCACCGGATCCAATGCAAAATTTTGGCAGCACCTCCCCACTGTTCTCCTGATACACGTCTCTGGAATAAACAGAGAGGATGTGCATTCGGAGAACAACCGGGAGGCACTAACGAAATTCTGCATCGGATCCAGAGCACAGCATACGGGAAAACGAACCCAATCTACACATACTCGGGCTATCCATGGATAATGTTGGACAATTCGAAAGGATGGCGGTTATAAATATGGAAAGACATGCATATTTATAGATGTCGCCCTTTCGAACGGGAGACGCATACCGGTCACGCATACTAATAAATTAATTTAATTACCTAAATCTAGAAAGTTTCTTCCGGAATCCGAGCCACAGTAAATGAAGGGGCGAGGAGGAGATGAAATTTGTACTGACCCACGAATGCAGGGGCGAAACGTATACAACGCACGAGGAGGTCTTCGCACAGCAGACATCACAGTGATGAGACAACTATCACATGTAAATCCACCCGATCAACACAAATATTCTAATTATGTCATTTTAGAGGAAAACAAGTTAAGAATATAATATTCATGAGCTAACCAAGGTTTTTATGCCATTTTGTAGTTAAATGGGCTAATTATCTCATTGTTGGGGAAAATAAGGTAAGGAGAATAAGAAAGAGGAGAAGAAAGAGGAGGAGGAGAAGAAGAAGAAGAAATCAAGAAGAAGGAGAAGGAGGAGGACGAGAAGAAGGAGAATATATTTTTCTTCTGCTCTTCTTCTTCTTTCTTTTCATTTTTCCTATTTCTTCTCCTCTTCTCCTCTTGTTGGAGCTAAATTATCTAATTATGTCTTTTTGGAGCTATATGGGCTAATTATGTCATTTTAGAGGAAAACAAGTTAAGAATATAATATTCATGAGCTAACCAAGGTTCTTATGCCATTTTGGACTTATTATGGCATTTTGGAGCTAAATGGGCTAATTATGTCTTCTTCTCTTCTTCTCTTCTTCTCTTCTTCTTCTCTTCTTCTCCTTCTTGTTTTTTTCTTCTCCTCTGCTTCTTCTTCTTCTTCTTCTCCTCCTCCTCCTCCTCTCCTCTTCTCCTCCTCCTCTTCTTCTACTTCTTCCTCTTCTTTCTATTAAGCTAACTAACTAACTAACCTAACTAACCAAGCTAACTAAACCTATCGCTAAACCTATACAACACTAAACAGCAAAAAAATAACAAAAACATAATCTACCACTAAGTAACTAAAAAAGAATCTAGCTACCACTAATTAACAAAACAGAATCTACCACTAAACTACCTACTAAATCTACTAATTAACTAACTAAATCTACCAACTAACTAAACTACCAACTAAGTAAAGATAATCTACCAACTAACTAAACTACCACTAAATCTATTAATTAACTATCCTACCAACTAAACTATATATACCACTAAATTTATTAATTAGCAAAAAAAGAAAAAAAGCACCTTGGTTAGTAGTGGGCAGCCAGGGCAGTGACGGTCGGGGCGGTGAGTGACCTGGCCGGAGTTGGTGGAGGAGGGGGTCACGGGGAGGAGAGGGCACCAGGGCGAGGGGTGGCGCAATGGTGGATGATAGGGGGGTGTGGGGAGGAGGGCACCAGGGCGGTGGTGGAGCAGGGGCACGGAGAGGAGGGGGCGGTGGTGGAGCAGGGGTACGGTGCTGGAGGAGGGGTCGCAGGGAGGAGGAGGGGGCGAGCTCCGGCAACGGGTGACGGGGAGAAGGGAAGACGAGCTCTAGCAGCGGCGCGGGGAGAGAAAAAGGGGCTGTGGTGAACCGTTATGGGGAGAGAGGGGGTGGGGTGGGGGTTGACGACGTTAGGTCTAGTTGCCTCTTTGCCGTGTGCCCTCGACGGCAAAGTGGTAATAGGCTGACGGCAAAGTGTTGGACCGTTATGGGTTAGAGGGCGGTGTGGGGTGGTTTCTTTGCTGTCTGTCTGCATGTGCTTTGCCGTCAGCTGGCAGACAGCAAAGAGTAAACTTATGGCAAAGAGAATGTTTTCCATCAGCCTCCTCTTTGCCGTTAGGTTTTGGGTAGCTGATGGCAAAGAGTGTCTTTTCCATCAGCCGGCAGACGGCAAAGAAGCAGCAGATGGCAAATTCTCTGATTCCAGTAGTGTACTACCTGTATCGGGTTATCGAGACCATGGATCTCTTCGATAGGTGGTAGATTTTTGACATCATCAGATTTAATGCCATTCTCTCGCATAGATTTCTTGGCTTCTTGCATATCTTCAGGACTGAGGAATAGAATACCTCTTTTCTTCGGAGTTGTCTTAGGAGGTGGTTCGGGAATAGTCCAAGCATTCTCATTGCACAAGATGTTATTCAGTAGAATCTCAGCTTGTTCTACGGTTCGTTCCCTAAAAACACTACCGGCACAACTATCTAGGTGGTCTTTAGAAGCATCGGTAAGTCCATTATAGAAGATATCAAGTATCTTATTCTTCTCAAGAAGGTGATCAGGCAAAGCATTAAGTAGCTGGATGAGCCTCCCCCAAGCTTGTGGGAGACTCTCTTCTTCAGCTTGAGCAAAGTTGTATATTTCCTGCAAGGCAGCTTGCTTCTTATGGGGAGGGAAATATTTTTCAGAGAAGTAGTAGACCATATCCTGGGAACTACGCACACAACCAGGAGCAAGAGAAGTGAACCAGGTCTTAGCATCATCCTTTAGCGAGAAAGGAAACAGCTTGAGCATATAGTAGTGGCAGATCTTTTCCTCACTAGTGAATAGGGTGGCTATATCGTGCAGTTTGGTAAGATGGGCTACAACCATTTCAGACTCGTAACCGTGAAAAGGATCAGATTCGACCAGAGTGATTAACTCAGGGTCGACAGAGAATTCATAATCCTTATCGGTCACAAAGATAGGCGAAGTGGCAAAATTCGGGCCGTATTCCATCCCAGCGTTCAAAGATTTTTCTTTCCACTTGCGCAGAAGTTTCTCAACATCATAGCTATCCTTACACGCATGAAAGTCCTCAGCTATCTCTCCCTCCATAAATAGCGCCTATCAGGCATAACATGCAATTCAGGCATAGGAGAGCTAGTTCTAGCACCAACTCTAGCAATTTGTGCATCAAGGGCACCTAGTGGCAAAGCAGTATCACGCATAGCATCATCAGGCATAGTATCAAGCATAGCATCATCAGGCATAGTATCAAGCATAGCATCATCAGGCATAGTATCAAGCATAGCATCTTCAGGCATAGTATCAAGCATAGCATCATAAGCATCATGGGTAGTAGAAGTAGCATCATCAAGCACAGGTGACATATCAAGATTTCTAACAGGAGGCGAAGTCGCAAACTTACTCAAAACTTAAGGTGAATCAAGTGCAGAGCTAGATGGAAGTTCCTTACCTCTCCTCGTAGTGGAAGGTAGGATTTTAGTTCTTGGATCTTTCGGATTCCTGATAGTGATCAGCAGACGTCAACCCAAGTGACTCAGAGAATATAGTTGTGCCTCCCCGGCAACGGCGCCAGAAAAAGCCTTGATGTCCCACAAGCGTATGGGATCGCAGCAATTTTCGAGGGTAGAGTATTCAACCCAAATTTGTTGGTTCACACAAGGGAAGAGAAAGAATATTCTCGAGTATTAGCAGCTGAGTGTGTCAGATTCAACCACACCTGAAAGATTAGTGTCTGCAAGCAAAGTATCAGTAGCAAAGTAGGATGATAGTAACGGTGCCAGAAACAATCTGTTGACGGCAGACTATTCCTAACTGTTGTATCAATGGCGCCAGTAAAAATCACGTTGACGGGGGATTATTCTTGAGAAGAATGCTTCCCCGGCTACGGCTCTAGAAAATTCTTGCAACAAGTAACAACGAAGTACAAAGGAACAGCAGTAGCAGCAGCAGCAAAGTAACAAGTAATAGCAGTAGTGACAGCAGCTGCAAAGTGGCCCAATCCCTTTTGTAGCAAGGGACAAGCCTAGCCAAAGTAACGTAGCGAGAAGCAGTAGTAAAAGACTCGTAGCCTAGACAAAGTGGATCGATGATGGATGAGTATGACTTATGTGATTCATCATGTAACATCTATAACATGGAGAGATAAGTAACTAGCTCCCGTTCGTCAATCTAATGTAGGCATGTATTCCGTATGTAGTCATACGTGCTTTGGGAAAAGAACTTGCATGACATCTATTGTCCATCCCTCCCGTGGCAGCGGGGTCCTAATGGAAACTACGAGATATTAAGGTTCTCCTTTTAATAAAGAACCGGACCAATACATTAACACGCGGTGAATACATGAACTCCTCATACTATGGTCATCTTTGGGAGTGGTTCCGGCTATTGTCACTCCGGATTTGCCGGGTCATAACACATAGTAGGTGACTACAACTTGCAAGATAGGATCTAAAACACACACATATTGGCGACAACATAATAGGTTCAGATCTGAAATCATGGCACTCGGGCCCTAGTCACAAGCATTAAGCATAGCCAAGTAGTAGCAACATCAATCTAGAACATAGTGGATACTAGGGATCAATCCCCATAAAAAACTAACTCGATTACATGATAGATCTTATCCAACTCATCACCGTCCAGCAAGCCTACGATGAGATTACTCACGAACGATGAAGAGCATCATGGAGTTGTCGATGGAGGAAGGTTGATGATGACCATGGCGATGATTTCCCCTCTCCGGAGCCCGAAACGGACTCCAGATCTGCCCTCCAGATGAAGAACAAGATGTGGCGGCGCCTCCGTATCGCAAAACGTGATGAAACCTTCTCTCTGATTTTTTTTGGGCGAGACGGAAGATATAGAGCTGAGTTTAGGGGCGGTGGTGCCACGTGGGCCCCACAAGCCTGCACGGCTCGACCATAGGGGGTGGCCGCGGCCTGTGGGCTTCTGGCCCACTCGCACGCCCCTCCGGTGGATCTTTGCGCAAGTATTTTTCTTTTATTCTAGAAAAAATCTCCGTAAATTTTCAGGACGTTCCGAGAACTTTTATTTCTGCACAAAAACAACACCATGGAAATTCTGCAGAAAACAGCGTCAGTCCGGGTGAGTTCCATTCAAATCATGCAAATTAGAGTCCAAAACAAGGGCAAAAGAGTTCAGAAAAGTAGATACGATGGAGACGTATCAAGATGCGATCTAAAGCTCCGTTCACGCACTCTGTCGGAGGGGGGATTGATCCTGGAGTGCTTCTTCACCAACCTTCCTACCCTCATGCATGGAAGTACCTAGATGGAATCTCTCTCTCTCTCTCTCTTTGATCTTCAACACAATGATCATTGCATCTTTGCTTTGATCCATATGATGTAACTCTTTTGTACGATGCGCTTGTTGGGATCCAATGAATTGTGGGTTTATGTTCAGATTATTCATGATAAATATATATGTCTCCTCCAATATATAATATTATTCTTATGTGCATGATTATGATAGCTTCATAATTCTCTTTGATCTATTGTAATAGTTTGGACAACTAGAATGATATTTCTTCGGTGAGAGAGGTGTGTTGTAGTAGGTTCAACCTGGCGAGTTTCTATATCCCATTGATAGAAGGGAACAAATTGCATCTTTGTGTTGCTGATACTAAGGCTAAAAGGATGGGGTATATTCATATTTGGTGAGTTTACTTTGTCTACATCATGTCATCTTACTACAAGCATTACTTCGTTCGTCATGAACTTAATACGTAGAGAGGCAAGCATAGAAGCGCTCTTGAAGTGAAGTAATAGTAATAGGTGTAGGAACGAGTTGGCCTATTTAATTATGGACGTGATTCCTATATTTACATTATCATTGCCGTGAAAATCGCATAACTATCTGCTCTTATATCAATTGCCCAACAACAATTTGTTTACCCATCGTATGCTTATTTTCGTGAGATTTGCCACTAGGGAAAGCTATGGCCCGCGGGTCTATTCAAGTTTTTTTGCTAAAACCTCCAACAATTTGCTGCCATTTATTTGCTTTTTATTTTATTTTGCATTTTACAATTTTCAACAACTATCTACACACCTCATTCGCTTGAAAATAACGGTACGAGGGGGATTGACAACACCTTGCCATGAGAATGCAAAAAGAAACTTTGATGAAGTTTCTAATGATAAACTCGATAACTTTGTGAATGATGATCATCCTAAGCTAGAACCTATTATGCAAAGCAAAAAACTTTGCATAGGTAGTGGTAATATCATTCAAGATTTTTTAACTTGTGCAAGATCATTGCCTTGGGTAGGAGGTTCTATCATTTCTAGAACTACAAGTTATGCGGATGTTATATCTTTACTTATAGTGCAATTGGAAAGATAATTTATGCACATGCATCCTTTCATACAATGGTTGTTCCTAGAATTCTCTAATATCCAAGAAGCTTCCACTAAATGTCTAGCTAATATATATTTGCCAAGAATTTAGTAGTGTCATACAAGAAGCTAGGGATATATTTGGTCATTATAGGGTCAACAGAGAGTGCCCACCCATAGAGGGATTACTTTATGAGTTGGAATAAGTAAGAAAACTAAAGTCTTTGGACTATGTTGCTTATGATGAAAATCTTAGAAAGAAAGTTCCTCTTAATGACTTAGTTGACAAGATTTTTGAACACAATGATCAATTTTCTGTACCCAAACTTGGGTTATATCTTTAGATTCAATTGAAATTAAGGAAATACCTCCATAGGAACTTATACAATGAGGTACTAATTATTACTTATGAAAAAACTAAAGAAGAGCCTCATGTTCCTCCCGAAGTGGATCTTCCGGATCCTAAGATTGAGTTATTTAGTCCCTTCAATTAATTTTAATTACCTATTAGGAATATTGCTGCTTAAAATAGGGAATGTTATTATAGAATGATGGGGCATTCTTTCAAAGATGACAACACTTGAAACTATGCAGTATGCCTAGCTAGGGGCGTAAAACAGTAGCGCTTGTTAGGAGGCAACCCAACAATTATCTTAATTTTTTTCCTTTATTCTCTGCTAGCGTGTGATAAAATTATTATTTATGATGTAATGATTATGTTTTTATGTTTCAATTATTGTTTGTGCCAAGTAAAGCCTTTGGGATGATTTGCATGATGAGTAGAATTGATACGATGCAAAAACATAAACTTTGATGCCCACTGCAGAATTTCTCCGATTTTACTGGAACGTCTTCCTTGGTCGGTGTTTCCTTAAGTATTCACTTG
The DNA here is from genome assembly GCF_904849725.1 of Hordeum vulgare subsp. vulgare. NCBI lineage: Eukaryota > Viridiplantae > Streptophyta > Magnoliopsida > Poales > Poaceae > Hordeum > Hordeum vulgare. Next base: position 290,020,930 of record NC_058520.1, on the reverse strand, counting down.
TTATGTTGTTAGTTTTCTTGCAGGTTGCGTCAAATTTCATGCCTGCACAGCCGTCATGTTGTCCGAGTTATCCAAGGGTTATAAAATCTGATGCAAATGCAAACTCCTTCCTATTGTTCCCGGTGTCTTTTTGGCCATACAAAGCACATCGATTATTGTGTTGAGGTACTCTATTAGCTTGACGTATCTGTTGAAAGTGTTAGGAAACCATGTTGTTCGAGATAAGCACCCATTAATCTAGTTATGTGTTGTGTTCCCAATGTGATAATTCTGGCACTCATTATCGAAAGCATCCTATGATGTTATTTAGTTACTAGGTATTCTCCTTTTGGGTTCTTGAACAAAAGATTCATTTTGTTTACTTGTGTTTATACTGTTTGCTCGTGCCTTTAGGGAAGTAGTAACTTTGTTCTAGTCCTGTGATCCGTGGTATATCATTCTTCCAATACCATGAACCAACTATGACATAAGTTCTTTATGAACTAAAGATCACAACAACAATGCTCATGATGAGTTGTATGTTTCATAGTTATGACTTTGTCAATCCTACCTTTCTGCATGGGTTATCCGGAAGAATTATGTTGTATCCAATCGACATGCTAACATGTGCATCCACAACTTAGAAAAATTATGTGCTCTTGAGTTGCCCCTCTTTAGTTGTATTCTGAGCTGCAACTATCAGCGGATAGTCAAGAGTAGTTGTGCATTCATATTCATTGATGCCTATTATTCTTGTGGTTTCTTCTATTTCAGAATGACTGGCAGAAACAAACTCTAGTACCTCATCCACATCAAGGATTGGGTCAAAGCAATTGTATTTTGCTGATCAAAATGCCAATCCAGCTTTTGTTTTGTTCCACCCTGAAGTATTACCATGTTTATGTCAAGAGTATCATAAGAATTGCAGAACCTCTTATTAATTCTTGATATTGTGGTAGTTCTCTCATCATTGTTCATTCCTCCGTCTCCGTGTGGTTGTAACACAAATATCGACAAGTGAACTATCTCATCATTGTTCATTCCTCGGTCTCCGTGTGGTTGTAACACAAATATTGACAAGTGAACTATCATGTGTCAAATCTATACTTCTAGCAACCATGTTGCTTCGTAGTTAATGGCCAAAAATTTCATTCTTAGTGTGTTGGTTATTGAATCATCATTCTAAAGATTTCTCGTGCTACCAAGTCCATCTTTCCTAGTGCACTCCTCTGTCATTGGGTTAGTATTGTGTCAATCCTTCGCTCTTTGATCATATCGTCTTGCCTTGAAAAGCAAGATTGTCCTCCATCTCATTAGCATATTGGTGGTTCGTGATTTTCCTAATATCTTCTTGAAATAATTAGGAGGTTATTTCGTGACCATTATGTTGAGTTCATGACCAAGTTTCTTTTCCTATGAACCAACCCTTTCTCCAACAATCTATGTTGGATACCCCTGAACTAGTTGGTTAACCTACACAATAACTTGGAGAGTTGGAAGACAAAAGCTCCATCCGACTTAATTCATTCCAAAGTTATATCTTTTGTGTTGTGTGAGTCTAGAATAAAGAGGATAACTCATCCTTGTGATAAATTGTTGCACCTATTGTCTTGTCCAGTCTTTTCATTTCGTGTGGGCTATCATCAAATCAAAATAAGAACCAAATATCTTCTTAATGTTGTCTTACTCGTGGTTGTTTTCCTCGAGCATACACCATTACATCTTTTGGTGTGGCAATGCTATCATGTTGTTCACATCGTTATAGAATTCCATTTTTCACTACTGGAATCAGAGAGTTTTCCATGAGTCAGTTCTTTGTCGTCTAGAAGATGAAGACAAAGAAACTGACGGCAAAGAACTAACTCATGGAAAAAATATTGTTTACCATCAGTCAGTTCTTTGTCGTCTACTTACAGACGACAAAGAGACCAATGGAAGATAGCAAAGAGATCAGGTGGGCCCCACTGGAACGTGGGCCAACTTTACAACATGGATGCTGCCCGCAACATATTTGTTGTCCGCCTTTAATCTCTTTGTCATGTGCTAGTAAACGGAAAAGAGGATGACAACATAAGGGGCATGCCCCCCCACCCCACCCCCTCTCTCTCCCCCCCTCTCTCCCCACATCTCTCTCTCCCACCACCACACCTCCTCCCTCCCTTCCCCCACCTGCAACCCATCGCGGCGGCTCCCCACTGACAGAGCCATCCCTCGGTGCCACCTCCTCTCCCCGTGGCGAGCTCCCCCCACACCCCACACGTGCGGCTCCCTGCACCACCCCGCGGCCCTCCTCCACCATCGCGCCCCTACCCGCCGGCAAGCCCCCTCCCCACAGCCTCCTCCACCACCACGCCCCTTCCCCTGGCGGTCCCCTCACCCCACGACCCTCCTCCACCACCACGGCGTCCTCCATGCATCACCCTTCTTCTCCATGACGACCCTCCTCCGGTGAGTTCATCTTCTTTCTTTTTTTGTTTTTTTCATTTTGTTGCATCTGTTAGGTTAGGTTACTGTTTGTGTTAATTAGGTTATTGTTAGTTTAGGTTAATTAGGTCTGTGCAAAAAAAGAAAACAAGAATAAGTAGAAGAAGGGTATAAAGTAAAAAAGAAACAATAGGAAGAAGAACAACAATAACAAGAAGAGGAGAACAAGAAAAGAAGAAGAGGAAGAAGAAGAAGAAGAAGAAGAAGAAGAAGAAGAAGACGAAGAAGAAGAAGAAGAGAAGAAGAAGAAGAGGAGAAGAAGAATAGGAAAAAGGAAAATAAGGAAGAAGAATAAGAAGAAGAGGAGGAGAAGAAAAGAAGAAGAAGAAGAAGAAGAGGAGAGGAAAAGAAGAAGAAAAAGAAGAGGCATAAGAAGAAGAAAAAGAGGAGAAGAGGAGTAGAAGAGGAGAAAGAAGAAGAAGAAGAGGAGAAGAAAAGAAGAAGAAGAAGAAGAAGAAGAAGAAGAAGAAGAAGAGAAGAAAAGGAAGAAGAAGAGCATAAGAAGAAGAAATAAAGGAGAAAAAGATGAAAATAGAAGTGGAGAAGTAGTTATATATAGAGAGATTTTTCTATCGGGGTCGAATATTCGTGTTTATCATGTGGATTTAAATGTGCAATTGTTTTGTCGCTTAGACGGTTTGGTGTTCGACGACGACCCCGTGTGCCTACCTCCCCTACATGGTCAAGTGGTGAGAACTACTTCCATCCCCTCCCCAACCATACCATATTTGCTCTGTTCTGGTTTTCATGCAGATGTCACTTCATTCTATTTTCGTTTCAAGTCTTATAACCTAGGTGTACCCCGTTCAAAAGGGTGGCATCTATAGCACGCATATCTTTGCATATTCATAACTGTCATCCTTTCGAATTTTCCACGTTATCCTTGGAAATCCCGAGTACGTGTAGATTGGGTTTTGTTTCCCGTGCTCTACTTCGGTCTCCAGGTACACATTATCTTGGCTTGTTGTCGAGACGTGTATCAGGAAAACTGCGGGGAGGTGCTGCCGAAATTTTGCATTAGATCTGGAGCAGATCATGGGAAACAAACCCGATCTACACATACTCGGGTGGGATTAGGACCAATCTTTAACTATTAGAGATAGATTCTATCCATGAATGCCCGTTTCCCTTTTTGTGGTAAAAAAATAAAACTGTGGCGTAAAAACTATAACAAAAGTAATTAGTTCCGTATATAGTCGCAATTACATTCTACATAACTTGATGAACATGAATTTGGTGCACCTACTGTCAGTGCAAGTACCATCATGGGTGATCGTGCGTGGATGTACACCGGTCACACTAGTCATAAAAAGATGACCAAAGAATGGTTCACAAAAAACAAGGGGTTTGTGAAAGTCGCATTTCCAAATGGCCAGATAAAAACCTGGTGCCCTTGTCGTGGGTGCGACCACTTTCAAATGTTGATAGAGGATAAAATGGGTAAACACATGCAGAAGAGAGGTTTTACGTCTCATTACGGTGTGGACATTTCATGGTGAGTCTGCCTAATGTACTACAGGTAATGTGGTTCATCATCGCACCTATGCACATGGTACCGGGATCGAAGACATGGTGCAAGACTTTGATGATGCTCCGGATTCGGACGATGAGATGGAGGAATCTGCAAACGCCTTCTATGAAATGTTGGAGTCTTCAAAACATCCTCTCCATGAGCACATTGAGCTTTGTTAACTGGATGGCATCGCGTAAGTAATGGATCTGAAGGCTCAATTCAACTTGGGCATAGAATGCTATGACACGATGTGATACTATTTGGATGCTTTTTACCCAAAGGCCATGTCATGCCTGCAAATCTGTACCAGTCGGGCAAAATACTCCATGTACTTAAGGTGCCCTACAAGAAGATAGATGCCTGTGAGAAAGGTTGTGCCTTATTTAGGCTTGAGTATGCAGACTTGAACTGTTGTCCCATTGGCATGTCTTCCAATTATGTTGTGGTAGACAACGGTATGCGTGAGAACTTGTAGGCTAAAATCCTGGTTAATGTTATTTAGTATATGCCAATCATACCAAGACTTCAACGTATTTTCATGGTCTATGAGAAAGTCAGACATATGACATGGCACAAATTACACAAAAGAACCGAACTAGATGCAAATGGGAATAAAATGTTGGTACACACATCGGATGCTTTTGCGTGGAAGCACTTCGATGCATTACATCTGGGTAAAGTGGCAGATCAAAGGCATACTCGACTCTGTGTCGCCACAGATGGGTTCCATCCCTTTGGTACGACGGCAACCCAATACAGTAGTTGGCCTATATTTGTCATTCCACTCAATCTCCCCCCTAGACAAATTCCCGATGTTGATAATTCCAAGTCCCAACTATCCACGGAAGAATTTGAATGTGTACATGCAAACTCTTAAGGATGAATTGCAAGAATCTTGGGATAATGGGTTCAAGACATACGACACCACTAGAAAAAGAGAACTTCAAAATGCATGTCTAGTACATGTACTCGATGCATGACGTGCTCGTGTATGCACTATTCGCTGATTGGTGTGTGCATGGAAGGTTCCCATGCCCCACACGCAAGGCAACTCTTCAGTTTCATTAGCTCCACGCGGGTCGGAAGTATTCTTGCGTCGACTTGCATAGACAGTTCCTGGATCCTCGCCATTAGTTCAGAAAATACAACAAGAACTTTATCAAAGGTAAAGTTGTCAAAAACTCGGCACCACATGTGTTGACAGGCCAATAGGTCCTGGATCAGCTAAACACTCTTGAGCCTAATCTAGAGCGTCCATGGTATTTCAACGGTTATAATTTGTAGCACGTGCGGACTTACAAGACATGCTTGTTGGATCTGCCTTACTTCAAAGACCTCCTTCTTCCACACAACATTAACATGATGCACACTGAAAATAATACTAGACATGCCATTTTTGGTACATTGATCAACATAGAGGGGAATTCAAAGCATAATCCTAAGGCTAGAGTCGATCAGCACACTCTATGTGATAGACCGTTACAAAACATGCGACAATCAAAAGGAAACTAGGATTGGTCGAAGCCAAAGGCCCGGTTCAATCTAAAAAGGGGTCCTGTGAGGGAAATTATCTTGTGGGTCAAAATGCAGTTGATGTTCCCCGATGGAAATGTGGCGAATCTAAAGAGGTGAGTGAGTCTTGAAAAAATAAAAACATTTGGTCTCAAGAGTCATGATTGGCACATACGGCTTGAGCGGGTAATGCTCGTGATGTTGCGTAGCTTTACTCCTAAGGATGAATGGCTAGTACTCACAGAGCTGAGCCATTTCTTCCATGTTCTTTGTGCGAACGAACTATCACGTGGAGTGGTAGATGACATGAAGGAGTTCGCGTTGGAGTTGCGTTGCAATTTAGAGAAGATCTTTCCACCGTGATTCTTTAATCCAATCTAGCATTTTATTTTACATCACCCGACCGAAGCAAGATTGGGGGGCGTGCAAAATTGTTGGTGCTTTGCAACTGAGAGGATGCAGAAGACGCATCCAGCAAAATTTAAAAATAAACGTAGAATTGAAGCATCGATGGCTGAGGCATTCATTATTGAGGAGGTGGCAAACTTCATGAGAACACACTACGAAGCCAGAAATCATCATTTGCATAATCCGAAGCCTCGGTACAATGCTGGCGACCCTAAAAACGTGGACCAACCTCAGCCTATTCAAAGGGAAGCTCGCACCAGCCGGTGCTTCAAAACCAACAACATTGGATGTTGAAGAATGGCAGACCATTTCGTTGTATATCTTCAACAACCTAACACAAGTGCGGTCATACATCAAGTAAGTTCTCGGTACATTTTTCAGCAACTTCTTATTCCTTTATACTGCTCTTATTCCCGGATATTTGATATAGTCGATAAGTCGCCAAATTCTCGGATGGAGCTGGGATCCAAAAGGATTCCGTCGAAGAGTATGAGCTTCTGGCAAAGCATGGAGGTGGCCATCCCGGTTGCATCTCTTAGTTCACACAAACAGTAGTTAGCATTAATGGACCATTTCATTTCTTTGTCTAATTTGCAGCTAACGCAAAAATCCTTTCATATTAAAGTTATAGGATAATTCAGAGTCTATGGACACCAAATTGAGACAAGCCACTAATGGTTTTGACTATAAGGTATGTTGATTTGAGAAATACAACATCAACGGGTATCTCTTTCGTAACTTTGGCACAGAGATACCTATGGCTGATCGGAAATCTACAAATTGTGGTGTCTCTACTAGCGGTGAAGGAGGTACCGAGTATTATGGAAGATTTGAAAAATTTATAAACTTCAGTTCTAGGGTGAAAACCCACCGAACATTGTAGTCTTCAAATGTTAGTGGTTCCAGCCAATGGAGACTAGAAGGACTCGTGGACATATAGGGCTAGCCGAAATCAAACAAAGCACCCATTTAGATGTTCCTTATGTCTATATTATGGCTGAACACGCGACCCATGTTTTCTATCTATCGTGGGCCTATTATACTGATGAGAATTTGAATGGTTGGGATGTTGTTTATGAAGTGCCGCCACGTGCTAGACCCCCCCCTCCAATGAAGAGGATTATGAACCTCATATTAACATAGACACATATGATAGAGAATTCTTCTAAGAAACATTTCTTTCCAAGAAACGTTTCAAGAAAACCGCTCTACATCACCCTAGAACATGGAAGTAAACTTCAAGAGTGAATCTGACTTCACCCGTGAGTCGGAACAAGCAGAGCCGAAACTAGATGAGGTTACTGCTGTGGATGACCTGTCAATGCTTGACCAATTACAGACAGGCCTTCCACATGTTGATGCTGCTGAACCCGATGAGCACGTCATTCATGACGACACACATGATAGCGATGATGATGATGCATTTATTGATGACGGAGCATATATAAACGATCCAGACTATTATTAGTTTGTATGCATTGCAACTTAAACTATGTACATATTATTATTCATGTGGGGTATTCATTTTTTTATGTTGTACTAATTTCTTTTACACTTTGTCATGGCAGGTATTAAAAGATGGTGGGCGCGGGTCCAGATCTCTCCGCGGGTACTTCTTCGTCGGCGTCCCATGGCAGGGGTACTTCCATTCCACCCCAATCTCTTTGTAGAGCATTGTTAGACAGTTTGGAGACACCCGCGGGCGCTTGTTCGTCGGTGTCGTTGCCAACCGGGTGAGGAGGTCGGGGAGGGGAGAAGGAGAAAGGTACAAGACGTGGCCCCGAGAGAGGTAGGCGAACTGCTATGTCGTCCTCACCACCACCCCCAGCTCATTCATCGAGCACATAATTGATAGGGCGGACCCGTTTGAGGTGGACGCGACACGGACTCTGGACCACGAGCCTCGGGTCGACAGGCCTTTGGGCCATGAGACTCTGGTCCTATAGCCTTGAGCCCACGAGACTCATGTATCACGGGCTACTTCCCAGGAGACTCTAGTCAAAGAGGCTTCATCCAACGAGACTCGGTGTCCAGGGGCTACGTCCCGTGAGACATCTGGATGGGGTACCTGGATGAATCCGGCCGAGGGGTCGGGGGGCCATGATGATGGTGGCGGGGATGAGTCTACTGATAGTGAGGTCAAGGTCGTTGAGGGGGTCACCATGTAACAACATGGTGGTACACATCTCCCGCCCGTGTCGGCGACCCATGAGTAGAAGCCGGTGATTAGTCGTGATGGGGAGAAGTAAGTGCATTTACTCTTTTTGTACCTTTTTCCTTCATGTTTCTTCAAATATCAAATGTGTTGACCTTGTCATATTGCACGGGTTGGGATCACTCCCATGGAGTCCGCAAGACGAACACCGTCCTTGGTGTGTTTGCTGGCAAAATTTCCCGAGGATTCTCACTTTGCCCGGTGAGGGTCAGCTTCCTCAACTAGAATTGAGCTGGGAGCAGTACAAGGCTGCCCAGTCTCCGTCGGAGGAGATGATTGATGGTGTCTTGTGCCACATGAGGGCCTAGATGGTGATAAAGAGCTTTTGGGTAATTTATCCTTTTACACAATCTAAAATTAACAGTATAGCTAGTTATTGTACTAATCAGTGTTGTCTCGTTTGATTGCAGGCCTTCTACAGGTGTGAGGAGGGATACGAGATGGAGGTGACAAAGGTTATCGATACTAAGTGAAAGAGCCTATTACAGAACTTACGCCACAAGGCTCGGCCGTAGGCTATTCGATACTACTAAGCATCGCGTGTTATTAAGAAGGACAAGTCATCGTGTCGCGATAAGTTTGTGAAGAAGGAGTAGTACATGAAGGTAATTACCTATTCCTAAGGCCTTGTACTTAGTTTCCTTGATCTGAATCATAGGCGTACCGCTCAAATTTCTCTTTACTAACTTATAGGTGCCCCCAGATGGTGTGCACATAAGATGGATTGTTGGGCGGCGTTGGTGGATGAGTGGTGCCCAGGCCAATCGTGAGTTGTCGACGACCATCCGAAGGACCGGAGTGCCCAAATGGTTGATGCGCCACACCATCAAGGCAGCACCAACTTATTTTAGTTTGGGCGAAACTGGGTATGTGGTTAGCTTCATGATTCATGCAATTCATTCTTCATGCTAACTTGAGCCCTTTACTAATACTTTTTTCCTCTCTTTTAGGCACATAACAATAACACGGAGGTGCCAAAGGTGCACAACCTCTATGCCATGGCCCAAAATGCCTGGTACAAGAAGGCCAAGATATTCTCTTGGTCTGACCTCGATCATCCAGAGAAGTTCACCAACATCTCCTCCCACCACAAGCTCTTGAGTTACAACGAGGTGGGGAAGGCAAGGAAAGGGGAGGACTTTAACCTGAGCCAGCAACCTTTCGATCCAGAGTTGGTGATGAGATCTGGTGGTGGGCGGCCCCATGGCTGGATAGCCATTGGAGATGGGTTGATACGTTGTCCTCTCACTCTTCCGGAGATCAAGGCGTGCCAAATGAGATCTTGTCCTTAGATAAGGACTTTTCCACGGCCAGTCGATCTTGCCATCGAGGTTAGTTATACGGACTCAGATAAATTTCAACCATTACACTATGTGTGTGGCCCTCGATGATTAGAATGCTAACGAGGAGTGGTGTTGGAAGCTGCTCTTCAGATAGATAGAAAGAGAGAGAGAGAGAGAGAGAGAGTGAGAGAGAGAGAGCGACAACCTATTCGCTTCTGTAGGAGAGGGATCGGGTGGCGGCGGAAATGGCTCGGGGCATAGAGGAGAAGACGACTCGGTTGTTGGAGGAGGAGAGGTCATGGAAAAAGGCGGGTCACCGGTCCAGGTAGGAGCTCCTTTTGGTAAGTTTCTCTTTCATATTAGCCAAATCATGCATGCAATGTAAATTTCAGTACTAACTAATATGGCTAACTTGTTAAAACAAAATGTGCAGTCTATGTACGAGAAGACCGGACATACTCCTTTGCGATGACAGTTATTTCTGCGGTTGGAACGTGAGTTTCATTCGAATGGTCATTAGTTACTAGTATTAACATTTGAGTGTCATCATGCTAACGAGACATTGCAAATGATCTTTGGTGTAGAATAAATCCTGAGCCGCATCGCACAACCCTTCTCCACGTGAAACTGACCCGAGCAACCCTGGTGCTTCACATCTGTGATGAGGACGATGGTAAGTTTTCTCTAGTGTTCTGCTTAACAAAGGAATACTTAGCTTTGTACATGCTAGTTAGCCCTATTATGCCACATACTTAGCTTATTTCCCCAAGAAAGACATACTTAGCTAATTATCCCCCAAAATGACATAATTAGCTTATTTGGTTAATTTATGACATAATTATCTTAATTAGGTAAAAAATGGCATAATAACATTGGTAACCTCATAAATGTCATATACTTAGCGTATTTTCCTCCAAAATGACATAATAAGCTCAAAATGACATAAAAAGAAAAAGAAAGAATAGAATAGGAAAGACAAGAAAAAGGAAGAATATAAGAAGAAGAATGATCTTCTTATTTCCATCTTCTTCTTTTTCCTTCTCTTTCTTCTTCTTTTTCTTCTTCTCCTTGCTCTAGTCTTCTTCTTCTTATTATTATTCTTCTTGTTGTTGTTCTAGTCTTCTTCTTCTTGTTCTTGTTCTTGTTCTTCTTATTCTTCTTCTTCTAGTATTCTTCTTCTTCTTCTTCTGGTCTTCTTCTTCTTCTAGTCTTCTTCTTCTTCTTCTCCTTCTAGTCTTCTTCTTCTTCTTCTTCTTCTAGTCTTCTTCTTCTTCTTCTAGTATTCTTAATCTTCTTCCTCTTCTTCTAGTCTTCTTCTTCTTCTTCTTCTACTTAGCTTATTTTCCCCAAGAAAGACATACTTAGCTAATTATCCTCCAAAATGACATAATTAGCTTATTTAGTTCATTTATGACATAATCACCTTAATTAGGTCAAAAATGCATAATAACCTTGGTTAACTCATAAATGTCATATACTTAGCTTATTTTTCTCCAAAATGACATAATAAGCTCAAAAATGGCATAAAAAGAAAAAAGAAAGAATAGGAGAGGAAAGAGAAGAAAAAGAAATAATATAACAAGAAGAATGAGCTTCTTCTTTCTTTCTTCTTATTATTTTATTTCTCTTTCTTCTTCTTTTTATTCTTCTTCTTCTTCTTCTTCTTCTTCTTCTTACAGTCTTCTTCTTCTTCTTCTTATAGTCTTCTTCTTCTTCTTCTTACTCTTCTTCTTCTTCTGGTCTTCCTCTTCTTCTTCTTCTGGTCTTCCTCTTCTTCTTCTTGTTCTTCTTCTAGTCTTCTTCTTCATCTTCTTGTTCTTCTTCTAGTCTTCTTCTTCTTCTAGTTATCTTCTTCTTATTCTTATAACTTTCTTATTCTCATTTTGCGGATTTGATTCGCTTCATGGAAGTTGGCATTCATGGAAGCTCGCACTGATGGACTGCTATTGTTTACTTTTTGTTTAGATTTGCATGGATGAACATTGTGATGTTTGAAGCTATGTGTATTTATGGATAAACAATGTGAGGCTAGCCTATTTGTTGTCTTGCTCAATATTTTCATGAAGATTATACATGGTCTGTGCTTATTATATGATGTTTGACACTATACATGATGTTTGAAATTACATATATCATAGATGTATTCTGAAAATGTAGGGAAATAACTAAAAACAAACAAAATCGTGGCAATACAGTCATTTTGCCGTCTGCCAACCGAAGGCAAAGTCCTTTGCCATCTGCCAGCTGATGGCAAAGGTGTCGCGTGGTAGCTACCTGTGCAACCTGAGAGGAACATGTCTGACCCATTTGGTCACTTGGCCGTCAGCTAGAAATAGGCAGACGGCAAAGGGCCCCATAGGCGGACGACAAAGGGACTCACAGCCACACGACAAAGGGCCTCGCACGAAGACGACAAAGGGCATGGAGGTAGGCTTGCGGAAGTTGGGTGACATTAGCTGGAAGACGATAAAGGATGTCATTAGCTGGCAGACGACAAAGGTTGGTGTTAGCCACCTAACAGGGGTGACACCTATTTGATGCCATCTAGCCCCTTTGTCGTGTGCTGGTCTAGAAAGACCAACGATAAAGATCTTTGCCGTCCGATGCCTCCCAACACAGAGGAAACAAGGTCTTTACCGTGACTTTGAGTGCCAAAAGTTGGGTCGTCAGCCAGCAGACGACAAAGTTCTTTGCTATTCATGAACTTGTCCTTTGTCGTTCGCTATCGAAAACGACAAAGAAGTTGATTCCTTTAGTGTATACGGATATCTTGATGAACTGTAGTTGAGCCCTTCTCCAACATTTCCATTTGTTTCATGAATCATGTTGAATATTCAAGCTAGTGTTCGAAACTTTGGTAGGCATTACCTCATGTCTCGTACATGAAGCATATGTTTGGTGTAAGAAGGGAATTACTCTAAATTCATGTGCATTTGGTGCAAGTTGCCGCCATGAATTTGAGAAGGTTGTTTTTGTTTCTTTAGAATCATCCCATTTGCAAGTGAGTTACGCACGCGCGAAGTATTCTACAGTTTCATATACTAATCATCTACATTCCATATGTATCTCCTAGCACACCAAGCTACTGATTGGTTTGTTCAAGGAAAAGAAGTTCTTCCTAAGAGCTAACACGGGCTTATATAAGGAGTTCGCTATCCTCCAATGATGGTTCCAAAGCAGAACTCGATAGTGTTTTGTTGTAACATTTCCATATGACCACATTTGTGTTGGACAGTGAGTTCACATGTGTCTTCCAATGAAACTCATGCTTTGGAGATGGCTTCCGCGGTTCGTTTCTTGAGAATCCTGCAACGTCATCTCGTTCACTTGTGTTGCAAACTCTCGTGTCACACATGCTGAGTCTGGAACATCCTATCACCAACCAGATCAAAATCGCAGGAAGATATGATGGTTGGAGCATTTCCCAACAATTATAACATTGGTCTCTCTGTTAAACGAGTGACATGATATCATGGCTAACACACCTAGTCGAAAGACCAATTATTATAATATCGTATATTAGCAACATTAGCCACTTCCCCATGAGGATTCTATATGACCTATTCTAGCAGTTGTTCCTCATGGGCCCCTTTTAGACCCCGAAGTCTGACCTATTACTTGATGTGACAGATACCAAGTATTTTCTGTATTTGGGATATGCTGGTACATCAGGGAGAACATTAGAAGCGAAGTTTTCAATGCCTCTCAGTCGATCATCCAAATTTTGTTCCCTTGGCATAGCTAAAGTAAAATGTGAGAAAGTGTTGTCTTTGTTTGTATCTACATCCTCCATCGCCATTAATTATGGTAGTATGATGTGTTGTCAGGATCCTTGGCATGGATGTTGGTAAAACCCTGATGAGTATGGAAATGCTCAAGTTCTTGAGAGAATGCTCAGACACTAGGTTATATCCTCGACACCAATTGGAATGTGCTTTCTGTTTGACGAATTGTTCTATAATTCTAGTTTCCTTTCAATCTGAGTATGCCATTTCTTCGAACACCTTCAAATGATCGTTGTTGAATTGCCTTAGCCTCGTATGAAGAGTTCCAATAATCTATGTATTAAAAGTAATTCTTTTTGCCACTTAATGGAATAAATCTATCAGTCACCTTCCTAAGGTGCCCCGTTATGGTATGAAAGGCAACTAAACTCCTCGCCACTTTGAAACCTCATCACCATCTGTTTAAGCGTGGGATTGCTACCTACCAATTGATCCTTCATCATATGCCTCGTTTCCTCATCCCTCTTATGTGTTTTGTGTCTCAGCTCAAGGGACGTTCCTACATCTCATTCTAGAGTTGATCATGAGTTGCTCGATCTTCAAGGACATTGAATCTTGTAGATTTTTTTTGGTTCCTTCGTTGTCATGTTGGATGAAGATCTCCAAATAAAAGACTTCAATATCATCATGATGAAATGAATCAACATATTTGAAAAGGACAATTGGATCGTGAATATTGTGTTAGTTGCGTCTCATTTGTCCTCTTACCCAACGCCTGAGTCTCAGGACAAGATTCTTGTTTAGTGGGGGTGAGTTGTCACATCCCTAGTTTAACCTTGTTTTCCATTGCATTCATGCGTAAATTTTTATTTTCAAATGAAAATGAATTGAGGAATTATTAAGCCTTAGAACTAATTTTTTGTCAAATAAGACCGATAAAAAATGCTTCAAATAGATCCAAGAAAATGTCCCTCGTATTCTAATAAAATATTGGCATGAGTTGAAAATGCCACCCAATATTTTGGAATCGCAGATACATTTTATAATGGGCATATGAATTAATCCAATAACTAATTGTAATCAATTTATATCTACTATATATATAATATAGATCCATATATTCTGAAAATTATAATGTGGCTTTGGACAAGTCCATTTAGTCCATATATGAAATTATCAGAATTCATTGAAATGATTTTATATTATTACAAACCAGAAGAAATGACAGGAAACAGAAAAAAAAGTAATAAAAAAGAAAAAGGGAGAAACTTATGTGTGCGGCCCAACAAAGTTAGCCCAGCTAGCCAGTGGCTAGTCATCCCCTCCTCTTGTGAGGAGGACACGGGCACGTGACCATGGTGCCGGCACACGCCTCGCCAGCTCCTGTTTGCCGCCGTTGCCCCGAGATGGATATAGACACCACACACACTCACGTGCACATCTCTCTCTCCTTCCCATACTCATCTCTCCCTATCTGTCTCTCACGCACACGTACCCGCACACCCGTCGCCGCCACTCACGGCCCATGCGGCCACCGGCCTGGACGAGCCCCGCAGACGTGTCCCTAAGCTCCCTCGTTGACCGCAGTGTCCACACGCCAAACGAGTCAAGGCTGGAGGTTCACTATCGACGTCATCGCCGCCGTCTTCTCCACCCCTAGCGCCACTCGTCGTTGTCGATTTACAGTCCGCTGGAACCTGAACCCCCCGCCACCGGCGATGGTGTGATCGTGCCGATAGCCTCCACGGCCCAAATCCGGGCACCCCACCGTGCTCAGGGAGCTCCCTTAAGGCCCTAGCGCGGCATAACTAGTTCCTCGTGTCCTGCATTGCCGTACCGATCAGGTCGTGGCCGTGCTGCCGCCTCCGTCATTGCAGCCGAGGACTCCAGCCGTCCTCCGATGCCCTAGTTGGTCTACTGGACTCTAGAGTACGAGTGCTACGCCCTGGTGCCCCTCTCAGCCATCCCCGTGGCCTCTAGCATGGACTCCGTCATGGCTAGAGGTCCCTGGCGCCGAGCCTCGCTGGTCAAGGCCACCGACAGGTAGGTCGGGCCCGTCAGGTAATTAGGATTACTCCTAATTATTTATTAGTTAAACCTGACCCACTGATAGGGGACCCATGCACTTAATAAGCCGAGTTTATAGTTTAATAAAACCCCTTGTTTAACCCAATGTCATTGACGGGTGTGTCCCGGTCATCAGGTTTGACCAGGTCATGGCGCCGTTGACCTGCTCATGTCATGTTGTCACGCTGATGGAGTTAATAATTTCTGGATTTAAAACAATTCAGGAAATTCCATAAAAACCTTTAAGTTTGAAAAAATCATAGAAATTCAACCATAGCTCAGATTGAAATATTTTATATATGAAAAATTATCACAAAAATCAAATGATTCAGTTTATGGCATTTTCATGCATGTTAGAACAACCCATGTCCTCTATTTAGGACAATTCATTTAAATAAAATTTAAATAACCATATATGCAGTTTGAATTTGAACCTTTCGTTATAACCAACTTCATTTAATATTGTTGCTAGATGCATTAGCTCAAATGGCATCATATTGCCATGTCATGCTCATGCATCATAATTTTGCATTTTGGTGAATTAAATGTTGTTCCTTTTTTGTTGTTTGTGTTTGTTCACCCTCGGTAGACGTCGTTCCAACGTTGTGATCGTTGACACCATTGAAGACTCGTTGTTATCTTCAGAACTATTAGGCAAGCAAACCCCCTTTGAGCATTCTGATACAATCCCACTCTCTTGCTCCTGCTCTTGTCTACTGTATTAGGACAACAAGAATTTAACTCTTACATGTTTCGGTAGTTGAACCCATTCCTTTGCATGACATGTCTTTGTCAAAGTAAATAGTTGAAACCACTTAGTATGAGTAGCAAGTGCTTGAGCCATGATGTGCCGACTAGTCCATGCTTGCTTACTATGTATGTTATGCTTAGAGCTGTGTGAGGTCTGATCCATCTAGGCGTTGAATTGGAATGGTTGTGATCATGTCCTACTATGTGAAATCTAAGTGTGTGAATCCGATTTGGTAAAGGTAGCGATGAGAGACCATGTACGAGTACATGTTGGGTTGTCTCATTGAAACCGCTCTTAGGACCCGAGATCTTGTATAAGTGTTCGAAGACAAGATACTAGCGCACATTTGGTTCCGGTAACTCAACCCCTCTCGGCTTATTTAACTTCCCTGTTCTCAGTCCAGGAGTCACAGTTGTTCGGAATGTTTATAGGTGGTGGAACATCATGCGAACTGGATGAACGACCCAGTCGGGACCGACTTAGGGTCCTGCTCACAACGTTTTAGGCCATATTGGAAACATCGGCCAGACTTCCATTACGGGTTCCAACTCAGATAGGCGGCTACCTTGGATGTTGTCGGATTTCGGGCTCCGCAAAACCCTAAAAATTCGAACTCACGGGTGTGTACGAAGATCCCTCGTGGGCTCGCCTCACCTAGCTCGCTACTTCGTCGGAGATGGCAAAGAACTCACTCTATGGTGTGGGAGACACAGAACACGGCAATTTACCCAGGTTCGGGGCGCTCGGAAGCGTAATACCCTATTCCTGCTTTGGTGTATTACCTCTCGGGGAGGTTGGTGGATGAACTAGTATAGTGTTCGAGGGCCTTCGGAGGTTGGCTTGGCCTTGTGTGATACCGGTGGGCGAATGAATGAATTGGATCCCTCTTTACGAAGTAACCTATATTCTATATATAGTGGAGGCATCGGTCCTCTTCCCTTATCGTTTTGGCGGGAAGGGATCCTACAATGGCCAATTATGAAGGGGAACAGGGGAACATGCTCTCCTGCCCAAAGGTGGCCTTCGCATGCAAAGTGGCTGTCAGCGCAACGGGGACGAGTCCAGGGATGACGTGTGTCCTGCTGGCGGGCGGTGGTGGCCTCATTGCACTAGAATGGAAACCTTTGGAGATGCCTTGCATACTTCCTTCCCTCCTTTGCCCGAAAGGGGAAACTGCACCGTCCTGCAGTCTGCTCCTCGCCTGTCCTTCCTACACGTCATCCTTGCCCCCTAAGGCTGGGTCTTGCCTCGGAATATCCGCCGCTACGGAGGGGGCCTGAGGAGGACCCCTACGGGTCTTGAAGCTGTCCCTCCTCGTGAGGCTTGGCCTCTGGCGAGGGCCTTGCCTTGAGTGGTGTCGGACCCGTTGGTTTTGGTTGATGAAGTGGGCCAGGCCTGGGCCGTAGGCAGACAGCTCTGGGTACCCTCATTCCCAGAATGCCGACAGTAGCCCCCAGGCCCACGACGCGCCAGGGTTGGCTTCTGGGCGAAGGCTCGGGGGCGGCCCGAGGCGTCGTGGTCCCGAATTGCCTGCGGTCCAGGCCCTATAAACATCGAACTGAAATCTTATTTTCCCGTCTTCTCCGTGCCAGACGAGCCTCAGCAGGACTCGCTGAACCACTAGATCCACATCCGCAAGCCGTCTTCATCTCCCGTTGATTTCGCGTCGGTTCTTCCTCCTGTGCGATCTCGGCTCCCTCCTCCGAGCCCCCGCGCGCCGTGTCGCTTTTCCCCTCATTCTCCTTGCCATGCCTTTGAAAGGGGGGGGGGAATTGGAGGCTCGCAGGGTCCGACTGGCCCCACGGTGCCTCTGCCCGCGTTGGGCCGATCAACGGTGCTGAACTTCGAGGGGTGGGAGAAGATCCGACTGGTAGTCCCGGCCGGCTCCAATGAGTGGGGAGCCACCAAGATCTGGCTAGATTCATGGCCCCGTGTGAGATGGCGACCCCCGCGGTCCGCCTTCATATCCACACTCTTCTTTCTAGTGTAGTGCCACCGTTCTCGATCTTCCTCAACGCAGTGCTTTCGCATTACCAGATCCACGCACTCCACCTTGACCCCAGTTCCTTGGTTCTCCTCTCGGCCTTCGCATTATTGTGCGAGGCCTTTGTTGGTGTTACCCCTTCCTTGGTATTACTTCGCCACTTCTTCTCCCTCGAATTGGTCTCCGAGGAGCAGTGCTCCATGTAGAAAGTGAGAGCTCTCGTTGGTCGCGGGGCCTTTTGAAGGTGTGCGTGCCGCGCCGTGGGGCTTGCTCCACACTGCGACGGACGCACTTCAACGTTTGGGAGCGGGGCTCGCCAGCAATGAAGTCCGCTGAAGGATGACAGCCGGCACCTTGCGTTAGGGTGGCGCAAGTTTGAAGTCGCCATGAACCGCATCCGTCTGCAGCGTGAGCGCACCCGTGCGGAGGCGGAGAGGTCTCTTGCCGCAGCGGCGGAAGCCCGCGAGTGTGCTCTCTCCGAGGCTCACGGGACTGATTGTCGGTGCAGGGCCTCCAAGGATCGCCACAGGGAGCTTTGCACCCTCAACGCCGATCTTGAAGAATAGGCTCGGCTGAAGGCAAGCCGAGGGGTTCCGTCCGCTGAGTTCTTCCCTACCGGCGTGGACTTTCGAGGGTCCGCCGACTCTCTGGCGCTGGTAGAGGTGGAGCAGAGCCTGGAGCGGGAGCATCTGGAGGTGAAGGAGCGCCAGGTGTCGCTTTCTTAGTAATCCCTTACCTCTCGCGTGGCGAAGCTTGAGGAGGAGATCGACAGGGTGGTGGGGGAGGCTCAGCGTTCCCTTCTTCTTGACTATCGTGCGAAGCTGAGGCTCCAGGAGTCCGCTTCTGCGAGCGCCACGACCACCTGAAAAATGAGGTGAATGCCCTCCAGAAAAGGTTGGATCAGGAAGTGAAACATCGACAAGTCGCGCTGGACGCCCAGGCTACTCGTGAAGGTAAACTGTCTCTTCTTTACAAACAGGTGAAAGGTGCGGCTTCCCTGGTTGGAGACACGTCCGGAGAGGCGAGCCATGCTCGCGGACTCCAACTTGAACGCTCTCGGAGGTTCCAATCCCTCGAGGGAGAGCCTCCCCGGCTTTGGGCGACATCTGCGGTGAGGGTGTCTCAAGCCCCCTGGTCCTCGATGACGGTGGGTACGTGGGCTTCTTCCTCTGAGTCATGGAGCGTCTTGAGGTGGGTGCTGAGAAGGCCCACGCGCTTGCAGAGGAAAAGAGTCGTGACCTCTTGGGCCAAGGGGCCTCGGATGTCTTCAGCCACCTCCTTCGCCTCGACCCAGACTTTGACTTCGCCGATGTGCTCGATCCGGTGCCGGAGACGATCCATGCCTCCCTGGCCGAATGGGTTGAGGTCCATGTGGAAGACCTGGTGACAAGGCTCGCTTTCGAAGGCTGCGGCGTGAGCTCCGGCGATGATGCGTCCACCAGATCCGCCACCTTGTCCTCCTGGTATGGTTATGTACTAGGTTTAACAGCAACTTTGATGTAACTGGAGGGTACCTCTCAATGCGTCCTTTGAGGACGAGGTGTGTGCTATGTTTTCCTCCTAGCCATGGCCGCTACCAGCCTCGTGCTGTCGCGATGCTGATGGTATAACCTGGAAGCATGGCTCCGTTCGTGATGATTCATCCCTGCTTGTGGGGCGGTTTGAGCACCCTTTCGGCACTCTGTGTCTGCAGGTCCCGGTCTCGCGCTTTTCCCTGCCGCCGTGAGGCGCAACCCATTACCAAGGTTGTTCCTTAAGGGGCAAAGCCCCGACGCCCTGGGTGCCGGCGTGGGTGGCACCTGGGTGGTCGAGTGGCCTTGTGACCGGCAAGGCTCCTAAGGCATGTTGCTCAGGAGTCCCCCTTGACACTCAAAACGCTCTGCGCCGACAGGTCCCAATCCTGCATATTTCCCCACCACCATTAGGTATGGCCACGAAGGCGCATCTAAGGGGCGGGGTCCCGCCTCCCCTGATACCGATCGGAATTCCAGGACGGCATCAACGAGGGCAAGTGGCCTTATGACCGGTAAGGATCCCGACGCGCGCCTCAGGAGTCCCCTTTGGCGCTCGAGTGGTCGCCTATTCCGCCCCCCTTGCGGTTTCCTCGGGAATCCCGGTGGTCTCCCGTGGTTTCCGCGAAACACCAATCAAAACAAAAGGAGTGAGAGGACTCGAGTTTGGTAAAACGAGAGAAACATAGAGAAGAAATCCCCGCCCTTCTTTTCTTTTCAAAACATTTAAACAAAGAGATCTTCGAGCCTTTGATAGCTAGAAATACAAAAGGGGAGGCCCTTGAGGGTCGGAACTTGAAAAGTGAGAAAAGAATGAAAAACGTTCGCATCCGGCACCTAAGCTATTCATCGCCTCCGTCTCCCCCCAGCACGGAGCATAGGGCTTCCACTAGGCATGGGATGGACCCTTCTGCGTCCTCGGGGGGCCCTGGGTGCATACAACCTCGGCTCGTTATTACGTGAGAGTGTAACGATGGGGTGTATCTGGGAGGTTGGGAGGATGCTTTGGCCTTGCGAGTGTCCCTACCCCCGAGGCATAGGCGCCTGATTCCGGAAGTCATTTGTGGACTGTGTTGATTGCCTCCGTCTTCTCCCCAGCACCGAACGTAGGGCTGCCACTAGGCATGGGATGGACCCCTTCCGCGTCCTTGGGCCCTGGGCGTATACAGCCTTGACTCGTTATTACGTGAGAGTTTCATGGGATGAAGTAGGTTCCAGAAGGATTGAAGGACGATGCAGAGGCGTCACGGGTCGATGCAGGTCCCGGGGACGCTTCAGGAGCGCCATGCCTCTCAGGCGTGCTCCGCTCGTGGTCCCCGGGCTCGTAGCGGCGTGGCGTTACCCGCCCTGAGCGAGCCCTCGAGCGTGGGGGGAGCCCCCAGCGCTTGCTGGCCGGAGAGCTCGCCCAAACGGTAGGTCTTGAGTCCCTATTTCATTGACCCAACGCGCCTCCCTGAGACCGCACAGGTTCCCATGTTGCTACCCTGGGCCATGCCCCCAGATCGGGCTAGCCCATCCTAAGGTCAACGGCGGGTACCCGAACACCCACTTGCGATCGAACGAAGCCTTCATTGGTGACATGGGCGTGTGTTCCACCCTAAGTCCCCAGGCGGGCATCGCGCGCCCCGGAGGCAGGGGCGGATATACCATTCCCGGTATCCAGGTTAGGATCGTCTGGCCTGGGAACATGGGCGTGTGCTCCACCCTCCGTTCCCAAGCTGGGGCCTCTCGGCTGGGACACAAGGGTGCGTCCACCCGGTCCCACGCGAGAGGTCCCCGATACCCAGACCCAGATGTCTCCCCGAAGCAGCTCGCAGCTAGCAGGTGTGCCTTGCAAGGACACCCACGTTGGGCGTCCCCGCGAAGCCACCCCCGCGGTGCTGTTGATACCTGTTTCACACGGGGGCTGCCTGCGGGGTCGAGTGCGTGCCTCCTGTCGCGGTGATAATCTGTGCTCCTTGCCCCGTAGCCCGGACGTGCGCCGGTGTGGTCGTCGTCGAACTGTGCACGCCTCTAGGGGTTGATGTGGCCGGCCCTCGGGTACTCCCTCCTTGTTTTGTGAAGCATGTCCGGGGACGCTGGGCGACGCCTTCCCAGCGCGGCCAAATCCCGTGCCTCCAGCAGCTCCCGCCGAGCACCCGGTGGGGGCGGGCCCGTGTGGTTCCCCTGTTGTAGCCCCAGGCGATGCTGGCTGACGAGCGTGGTTCCCACGGGGGCGCGCTTGGGTCTCGCCGGCGACGTCGCGCCCAAGGGCGCTCCTGTGCCCGTCGATGCGGCGGCGACGAACAACGTGTCGGCACCTAAGCTCATGCGCCACTAGGAGCACGACATGTCTGTGCGTCGGGTGTTGACACACTCAAAAGGGAGGAGGGACAGCCTGGTCGCGTTGGGGGTGGGGGCGACGGGGGAATGTCGCGTGGTCGGTGAGGGTGGCAGCCCTAGGCGCTCGTTGGAAGCTTGTCCGGTGCGGACACCGACCTACGAGGTGGCATAGCGTCGCAGGGCGTCGCAACCTCTCCGCGCGGATTCACCGTCTTCATACCATGAGTGTGACCAGCTTTAGCGGGCCGAGCCTTGGGAGAGACCTTGACACACACCCTGCCCGACACGCCAAATGTCGTATTTCAGGCTCCGCAAAACCATAAAGATTCGAACTGAGGGGTGTGTACGAAGATCTCTCATGGGCTCGCCTCACCTAGATCTCTACTTCGTCGGAGATGGCAAAGAACTCACTCGATGGTGTGGGAGATGGCAAAGAACTCACTCGATGGTTCGGGCCACTGGGAAGCGTAATACCCTACTCCTCCTTTGGTGGATTGCCTCTCGTGGAGGTTGGTGGACGAACTATTACAGTGTTCGAGGGCCTTCGGAGGATGGCTTGGCCTTGTGTGATACCGGTGGGCGAATGAATGAATCGGATCTCTGTCTACGAAGTAACCTATCCTATATATATAGTGGAGGCCCCGGTTCTCTTCCCTTATTGTTTTGGCAGGAAAGGAACCAACAATGACCAATTTTGAAGGGGTACATGGGAACATGCTCTCCTGCCCAAAGTTGATCTTCGCCTGCAAAGGAGCTGTCAGCGCAACGGGTATGGGTCCAGGGATGACGTCCGTCGTGCTGGTGGGCGGTGGTGGCCTCGTTGCACCAGAATGGAAACCTTTGGGAGATGCCTTGGGAACCCGCGTACGTCCTTCCCTCCTTCGCTCGAAAGGGGAAACTTCACCGTCCTATAGTCCGCTGCTCGCCTGTCCTTCCTACACGTCATCCTTGACCCGTGAGGCAGGGTCTTGCCTCGAAATTTCCGCCGCTCCGGAGGGGCCCTGAGGAGGCCCCCTGCGGGTCTTGAAGTTGTCCCTCCTCGTGAGAATTGGCCCCTCGCGAGGACCTTGCCTTGAGTGGTGCCGGTCTCGTTGGGTTTGGTCGATGAAATGGGCCAGCCCTGGGCCGCGGGCAGGTACGTCTGGGTAACCCCATTCCCAGAACGCGGTCAGATGTGAGTCATTGTAATTTAACGTATATGGCCTACAACCTCGCCAGTCTTCCGCTTGAAGGCCGGTGAGTACATGACGTGTATGTCGCCGTAAGTGGAGGGTGTCGTCGGAGTGATCCTGAAAATAATACTACGGGTACGAATGAGGAGCGGAGCCTAGCTATGGCAGAGTGGATACACTTGGATGTATGAGCTCGGGCCCCACTCGGGAGTGGTAACAACCCTACGTCTCGAGCCCGGAGGCCCTTTTTTATCTTATGGGGGGTGTGAGATTATAGAATGTTCAACCATTGCTCAAGAGGTCGGGTGCAACTTATATAGAGTGCGCCACGGCCGGCCGAGCGCCATTATAAGGGTAAGTGAATTCTAATAACTAAGGAAGTTATTAGTAACACCAACTCTAACTCCGGCATTACTGGTAACATGCATCTTCGCTGCACTTCATGTGGTAGCTTAAGTCTGTAGCCATTGCAGTCTCTTTGTCATTAAGGCCTTGCTGTAGTCCGAGTGTCGAGGCATGTCCGACTGACATAAGACGAACCGAGTGACTTTGTGCAAACTGAGTGAGAACATGTTTGCCTGAGTAAGACCGTTACTGCTCCGGTGATCTTGGGGACATTGATGTCAATGTGGGGTCTTAGGTGGCCCTAGGAGGCAGGTCTGTGGGCCTACCCCTAATGTACAACCCCGTCAATAGCCTGCGAATCGGTTGTGGTTTTACGGGCTGAGTGGAAGGCACTCTTTAGTGTCCTGGGTGTCTCCGGGACGCCGAGGTTGTTTCTCGGGGCTACATCACTCGTACCCTCAGTAAACCACTGCTGATTCAAGAGTGAAGAATTCCGAGTGCTTGGGCATGTCTGCTTGCCTGCAATCGGTATTAGTTGAGTATATTTTGGGAAGAAAGATCAACGATTAGGAGGACCGTGAGCTCGGAGCTCCAAATGCCCAACAGCGAGGCAGGACGGATCCCACTCGTGCTATGGTAAGGGCATCTCGTGCCTAGTCGCCTTTGTGTCTCTGTGCGAGAACTTCCTCAGATGCTATCCGCACAAGGGATTGTTCAAGCACTTGTTTCAGTGCCGAGTGATGATGGTAAAGAAGTCCTCTTAGTCGAGGCGAGAACGAACGTAGTGCAACTCGGCGGGGGTTTAAGAATATAGCTTAGAGGTAAGAGTAGCTTCTCGCAGATGTCTTTCCCTCATTCTGTGAAGGGTTGGCAGGACTCTTGGTTTCATTGCCAGGATGTTCCAACCGGTGAAGGTGAGTTGGGTCTTCCACCTTATTTGCCTGAGCGAATCTAGCCGGCTCCTTATTTGACCATGTCGAAGGAGTATAAAGTGGATATAGACATTCCAGTGATAACGTTGGTTGCTCTATTACGAAATGTTGTTAACAGGATGGATCTTCTGGACGTCTTCTTCCAGCGGAGGATCCAGCCCCTCCATGCGAAAGCCAATCCTATGTGGATGTATAGTGGTCCGAATGACTCCACCAACATTTATCCATAGGAGATCGGGGCGGAGCAGCTGGTGAATAAGTTCAAAGCCATAACACCCGTGTGAGACAACCCTAGGGGAACTAGGTTGGTTCTCCCTTTCTCAGAGGAGAACATGCCAAATGTGGTAAGTATTCATGTGTTCGAACTGAGTGAACTTCATTGTCGTCTTCTGTCTTGGTTTGAAATCTTGTTTCCTTCATTCGGCATGCCTTTACAATGTTGGTCGGTTCTGTACCGGCGGTTGATCGCGCGCCCATTAATGTGGCGAGTGACACCGAGAACCAAGATGGCTCGGAAGATGACAAGGACGACGATGATGAGGAGGATATGGAGGAGAGTGACTATGAACATGGGGACGACATGGAGTCTTCTCCGTCCGATGAAGTCCCGCCTGAGGCACATTTCAAGGCGTGCCAAGACCCTGGGGTCCATACTGGGGGCGCCAAGACTCCGAGGGTGACGAGACCGACTTTGTCGGCCATGCCGGCTCATAGTTCTAAACGGGGCCGGAGTGAGCCTCGGGTGTCACCAGAAAAGGCCGCCAAGCAACCCAACACCTCGGCCTCCAAGCCTCGGAAGGCTGTTCCACGCATCAAGGTTGACGTGGATGTGGCTTCAGCATAAGTATTCTTGCCGAATGATCTTTTTATGCCAATCAAGATATTCCGAGTGATAGCTGATTTCCTTGCAATTTTTTGCAGGCCTGATACATCGACTGCTTCACAAGAGCCCAAGACCTCTGATAAAGTGGAACCTAATGCCAATGTCGCCTCCTCCAAAGGTAACCCTCGAGCTCACATGTGTTTCACTCGGGACTTGAGATTTAGCCTCGAAATGATCATTTGAATGCATGTAGGCGCGTGCAGGTCCACGAGGTGTGATCAAAGTCAACCCAATTAGTCCTTCGGTCATGGATGAAGCG
The DNA here is from genome assembly GCF_904849725.1 of Hordeum vulgare subsp. vulgare. Taxonomy (NCBI): domain Eukaryota; kingdom Viridiplantae; phylum Streptophyta; class Magnoliopsida; order Poales; family Poaceae; genus Hordeum; species Hordeum vulgare. Next base: position 289,995,585 of record NC_058520.1, on the reverse strand, counting down.
CCAAAGCAAGATGTGACTCCCAGCTGATTGGTTGAGCCCTCGGCTGCCAAGGTTGTCACTCCCGTGGTTCGGGGGACTTCCTCAGCTGGGCGTTATTCATATCTGGTCCATCTGCCACTCTGTCGCTTCCTGCCATGGGCTGTAACATTTTCTAGCTATACCATTTCCTAAAGGACCAAGAAGGCGCAGGCAAGGAAGCCCTGGCTCAACTGGAGGTGATGGTTAGCCGACTGAAAGAGGCATATGATGCTAGTGAAGCCGTGGCGAAGAACATTCGGGTGAGTCCTTTGCACACACACATTTATTTTCTGGTCCCGAGTGGGTTTGCTCCGGGGCAAACCCACTGGGTGTCCGCTTCAAGTGGGGGCATGCTGAGAGCACCCACTGGGTGTAGTCCCCGAGGCTGCCATCGACTAAAGAAGTCGGCAGTAGTCTTAGCTCCTGTGTTGACTCGAGAGAGGTTGATGTGGTATGGGACCCTTTATCCCTCCTCTTATCCTTCTAGTGGGGGTGAGCGCACCCATTGGGTGTAGTCCCCGACACAGCCATCGACTGATGCAATCGGCGGTGGTCTTAGAATTATCATTCTCATAATTTTTGTTTGTTGATGGCAGACCGCATGTGGGCTCAAGAGCCACAGTGATGCTGTGGAGTGGGAGTTACAAGACCTGCATCTCAGCCTTGGTGCTTCAAAGGCCAAGAGAGAGTGCCTGGAATAGGACAAGCGTGATGTTGAAGGTAAGTCTTTGCTGACCGACTGCCTTGTGGTTCCATCTTCCTCCTCATCCGACTGAGGTTATTTGACCAGATCGCCTTTGTGAGAGGTTGAAGAATTCTGTTTCTTTAATTACCACGAAGGAGGCTCTCGAGAAGAGGGATGATGAACTGGCCTCAGCCTGGAAGGAGGCCAATCAAAAAATCAAGGTGGCCGAAACCAAACTCAAGATAGTCGAGAAGCTTGAGGAAAAGAACCAGCTTTTGAAGGATGTTACAGAGAAGTCTGTTGTGGAACTTGCTGACCTGAAGAAGCACTCTGCCGAGTGGGATACCAACTTTGGGGCGATCACCGCCAAGAGGGCCAAACTGGAGTAGTTTGTTGAAGACTATGGCAAAGAAATGAGCGAGAAACTCCAAGGTACGTTTGTGAATCTAAATGATCCCTTGCTATTACTTTATTATTTCTGAGTGATGTTTCTCATCCTTTGTCTTTGTCTGTGCCCAGCCTTCGGTATTGGTGTTGCTGAGGAGACAGGGCGGATCGAAAAGGAGTTGAACCCAAAGGCATGGCTCGTGAAGGACGGTGCTGCTTTGGTCGTTCTCAGACTAGAAGCTTATATCGACTATGTGCTAGGCTGCTTCAAGTGGCTCCAATCGGCTATCTTAGAGATCGACCAGGAGGTTACTCGTGATGACGAGCTCCCCAAGAACGCCCAAACCTTCGTGAATCGAGTGAAGGCAGTCCCTTGTCAACTGCAATCTTGGAAGAAATCCATGGCACCGGCCGGAGCCGACATCGCCCTATCACTCGTGTGCATCCAGTGTAAAGGAGTGGACAAACAGAAACTAAAGAACCTCATTGCCATCAACCAGAAGAGTGCCATGTTCGAGGACTTCATGGAGATGTTCATGACGGCTTCCACTCGGATCGCCAATGGGATCGACCTTGACACCTTTGTCGAAGCGGTGGAGTTTTCAGCCTCCGAGTGATGCTGATAAAAACATTAAGTTTGAATTCCCCTCGGAATGTCGAGTAGTTAATGTAACCTCCAAACTTCGATCGAGCATCGGGCTCCTTCTATCCGCACCTTTTGCTTGAACTAGAATGCAAGTTTATTTGTCGCCATTTGAATTTGGATCTTAATCGTTGAATAATGTTCATTCGGAGTCATTTCCACCCGGGCGAAAGCAGGTTCACAGTCGAGCCCCCGTGTGTGAAGGGTGTCCTTATTCGGGGAATGTTTGGACTTAGGAGAAAGAAGGTTTGCTGCTAAGCCCCCAAGCGTGGAGGCTATCCTCACTCGTGGCAGGTTTGGACTTAGCCGAAAATAGGTTCGCACCTAAGGGACGATTGTCCTGTTCATCTTGGCAGCCAAGCGGAGATCTTTCCCGCACTAAGAACCATTCATACTTAGGTGGAGGCAGGTTTGATGCTAAGTTCCCGAGCATGGAGACTGTCCTCACTCAAGGCAGGTTTTGTCTTAGGCGAAAACAGGTTCGCAGCTACGGGACGATTTCCCTATTCGTCATGGCGGCCAAGCGGAATTCTTGCTCACACTTGAAACCATTTGTACTTAGACGAAGGCACGTTCGCTGATAAGTCCCCGAGCATGGAGGTTGTCCTCACTCGGCGCCGGTTTGGTCTTAGGCGAAAATAGGTTCACAGCTAAGGGACGATTGTCCTGTTCATATTGGCGACTGAGCGGAGATCTTGCCCTCACTAGGAACCATTTGTACTTAGGCGATGGCAGGTTTGCTTCTAAGTCGCCGAGCGCGGAGGATTTCCACACTTGGGGCAGGTTTTACCTTAGGTAGATTATGATTTGCAACCAAGATGTGGAAGTGATCCTTGAGAACCGAGCAATGGTCCTATTCGTCGGGGCGTCCGAGTGTCAGGAGTACCCACACTCAGAACCATTTGTACTTAGGCGAAAGCAGGTTCGCTGATAAGCCCCCGAGTGTGGAAGTTGACCTCACTCGGGCAGGTTTTTGAGGGAGATGTTTCACCGGAGTGATAATTTTGAGAAAATGGGTGTATAAGGAAAACACTTTATTTGTCGAATCATTGGGAGTTGTTATAGTAACAAAGATACATGTTCTATGTATAGAGCTTGCGGAGCAGGTCCGTGTCTAGGTCCTTGTCTCTTCCATTTAGTTTTGGAAGTTGTAAAGCCTATAAGCTCCATTGTGCAAGACCTTGGAGATTTCAAAGGGACCTTGCCATGGAGGTGCCACCTTGTGTGCTCGTCCAGTCGGAGGACCAAGTCACCGTCCTAGAAGGCTCGTCCTCTGACTTGCTTATCATGATAACACTTTAGGTCTTGTTGATATAGTGCTGACCGTATGAGGGCTAGCTCTCGCTCTCTTCTTCGAAGAGATCCAAACTATCTTGTCGTGCTACTTCGGCTTCGGCTTCGTGGTACTGCTCCACTTGGGGGGAGTTGTGACGTAAGTCACTCGGCAGAACGGCTTCAGATCTATACACCATGATGAAAGGGGTACGCTTGGTGGAACGATTCAGTGTCGTCTGCATGTCCCATAAGATGGACGAGAATTGTTCAACCCATGCGCCTGCGACATACTTGAGGTCTCTCATCAGTCGGGGCTTCAAACCTTGCAGTATCATACCATTCACTCGTTCTACCTGCCAATTCGACTGCGGGTGAGACATGGAGGCATAATTGACTCGGGTGCCCTGGAAATGCAGAACTCGCGGAACTCATCTGAATCAAAGTTGGATCCATTGTCGGTGATGATACCGTGAGGAACTCTGAATCTAAAGATAATTTGCCGAATGAAGCTGATGGCAGTTGCTGGATCTAGGCTTTTGATGGGATTTGCCTCAATCCATTTGGTGAACTTATCCACCACTACTAGCAGGTGGGTGAATCCACTCGACCTAGTCCATAAAGGGCTGACCATGTCGAGACTCCATACGGCGAATGGCCAGGTGAGCGGAATCATCCTTAATGCAGATGGATGCTTGTGTGACCGATTTTTGTAAAACTGGCATCCGATGCATAGCTTGACCAGGTCTCTTGTTGCCTCAATGGCTTGGGGCCAAGAAAAACCCGCTCGAAAGGCCTTGGCCACCAGAGTCCGAGAGGACACCTGATGACCGCAGGTTCCGGAGTGAACCTCATGCAAGATTTGATGTCCTTCCTCTAGGGAAATAAGCTTCTGGCTGACTCCTGTAACACTTTTCTTGCATAATTTGTCTCCCAAACCTTTGAAAGCTTTAGACCGTCGAACGATTTAGCGGGCTTCCTCTTTGTCTTCAGGGAGTTCTTGCCGAAGCAAATAAGCCAGATAAGGCTGAGTCGATTCGGGCGTGATGACCAGCATGTCATGGACGAGGTCGACCATGTTGGGGACGTCAGTTTCAGTCAGATTCGAAGGACCGACTGGCTGTGAGGGTCCTCTGTAAAAGGATCTTCTTTGACTCAGGGGGCGCGCAAGTGTTTGAGGAACACGACTTTTGAAACAACTTTCCGAGTGGAGCCGATTTTGGCCAAGTCGTCAGTTGCGTGATTCTTGGCTGGGGGAAATTGGTGCAATTCTAGCCCTTCAAAGTTCTTCTCTAGCTTCGTGATTATCTTGCAGTAAACTGTCATGGCCGGGCTTCGAATATATCATTCCTTCATCACCTGATTGACAACAAGATCTGAGTTGTTCTAGACCATGAAATATCGAATGCTGATTGAGAAGGCCATACACAGCCCGTAGAAGAGGGCTTCGTACTCGACATCATTTTTAGATGAGTCGAAGTGGATTTGGAGCACATAGTTCAATCAGTCCCCCCTGAGAGAAATGGGAACTACTCTAGCCCTCAAGCCATGGAGCATCTTGGACCCATCAAAGAACATGGTCCAATGCTTAGGGAAACCAGGAGCCGGTTGCTCATGTTCTATCCATTCGGCGAGGAAGTCCACCAGAGCCTGAGACTAGATCGCTTTTGTGGCTTCAAACTTGATCTCTAGTCGGAGGAGCTCAATCGCCCATTTAGCCACTCGGCAAGTGGCGTCTCTGTTGTGCAGGATTTCCAACAAGGGGCGTCACTGATGACTGTGACCAAGTGATCTTGGAAGTAATGGACCACCTTCTTCACGGTCAAATAGATATCGTAAACAAGTTTCTGGTAATGCGGGTACCTTTGCTTGGAAGGATTCAATAGTTTTGATATATAATAGATGTGCCTTTGTACCTTGTATGCTCTCCCTGCTTCCTCGCACTCCACGATGAGAATGGTACTATCCACTTGGCTAGTGGCAGCTATGTACAGGAGCAAGAGCTTCTAGCTACCCGGAGCAGCTAACACCGGTTGGGTGGAAAGAATAGCCTTGAATTGGTCGAATGATATTTGCACTTAGTTGGTCCACTGAATCTGTCATATTTTTTCATCAATTGGTAAAGAGGCAGTGCCTTTTCACCGAGTCTCGAGATGAAGCGGCTCAGAGCCGTGACACATCCTATAAGCCTCTGCACATCATGGATGCGCTCTGGTCATCTCAATTGGACTATAGCGCTGATTTTTTTGGGATTGGCATCAATGCCTCGATCGGAAATGAGGAAACCAAGTGTCTTACCGGTTGATGCATTGAAAGTGCACTTGGCCGGGTTAAGCTTTATCCCGAAGCATCAAAGGTTCGCAAAGGTTTCGGCAAGGTCGGTCAGGAGGTCGGAACCTTTCCTCGACTTGGCCACGATGTCATCCATGTACGCTTCTATGTTCTGACTGGTCTGTTCCTCGATAAACTTCTCGATCATACGCTGGAAAGTAGCCCGAGCATTTCCGAGTCTGCATAGAATGGTGGTGTAACAGAAACACCCGAATGGGGTGATGAAGGCCGTTTTTATTTCATCAGCTCCATACATTCGGATCTGGTGGTACCCAGAGCATGCATCCAGGAACGACAGGCGTTCACATCTAGTAGTAGAATCTACAATCTGATCTGTGCGATGTAAAGGGAAATGGTCCTTCAGGCACGCCCGATTGAGGTGCTTGAAATCAATACAGATTCTTAGTGAATTGTTCTTCTTATGCCCGCTGACCACGTTCGCCAACCACTCGGAGTCGTATACCTCACGGATGAACTAGGCATCTAGGAGCCGAGCGATCTCCTCGCTAATCGCCTTGTGCTTCTCCATGGAGGAGAGGCACAATTGTTCCTTGACAGGATTCACCTTGGAGTCCACTTGGCGGTGGTGCTCAGCTAGCACCCCTGGAACACCCGACATGTCTGATGGCTTCCATGCGAAGATGTCTCGGTTCTCACGGAGGAACTGGATGAGCTCGGCTTCCTATTTATCAGAGAGTGAAGTGTACATTTTCGTCCTGGAGGCACTCGTATCGGTAGGATGGATGAGGACCTGCTTGGTCTCACCTGCCAACTGAATGGCAGACTCAGTAGCCGGCCGTTTTTACCTGAGCAAGTCTGCAGCGTCCACCACCTTCTTGTACCCTTCGAGCTCTATCACGACGACTTGCTCATTGGTGATCTTGGAGCCCTGCTGGAGGCACTTCTCTGCAATCTTCTGATTAACAGTCACCATGATTACACCTTTCAGTTGACGCATCTTAAGTTTAAGATACACCTAGCATGGACGTGCCATGAAACATGCGTAGGCAGGCATACCCAGGATGGCGTGATAGGTGCTTGGGAATTCAACCACCTCAAAGGTCAGCCTCTTCTTCGTGTAATTCTTTTCGCCGACGAATACGACATTCAGGACGATTTGGCCGAGTGACTCGACCATTTTCCGGTGGGACAGCAGGATGTCCATGGCTTTTAGTGTGTCGACATAGGTGATGTTGAGGCTGGTGCCGCCTTCCATGAGGACCCTTCGCAGTCGGACCCCGTTGACAGCCGGATCGACAACCAATGCCTGCCTCCCTGGGGTGGCAATGTGGGCTGGGTGATCCTAGTGATCGAACATGAAGGCCATCTTTGCCCAATAGAGGTACTTCGTGATAGTTGGAATCGGCATGTTTACCTCTGGTTTGATGACTTTCAATCGACTCTTACTCTCGACATCAGCGAAGATCCTGAGGACCTTCGCAATATTCTAGTACCCAGGGGTAGCATCTTGGTCGTCCTCATCGTCCTTGACACCGGAGGGTTCTCCGACCATCTCCCGTCGGAGCAAGTAACATTCTCGAGCCATGTGCTTGGCGGGGATGATCTCCCCATCATCATCCTTCCCGGCGTGGATCGGAAAAAGGATGGTCTAAAAAGTTGCTCTTGGACTCGTCATTCTTTTTTCCTGCCCAATCTTTATTCTTGTTTTGCACGTACTTGCTCTAGCCTTGCCCCCGGACAGTAACTACTTCGGCTTTGCCTCATGAGTCGCCCTTTCACTTCTGCTTTTTCCCTGTGTTGCCCAATTGAGGGGTATCTCTGCTCGGCCTTTGCCGCTATGGAGGCGGTCTTATACCTCGCCATTCATGTACCATCGGCGATCTCCATTGCTCGACTGAGGGACAGATCCCCCAATCGACTAAACTTGAGAATGAACTTCCAGTACTGAGTGCCCACCTGCAAGGCATACACGGCCCGATGCTCGATGACATTCTCCATGGTGTTATCCAACGTGGTCTTTTGCTGGATGTACTTTGTGAGTGTCTCGTTGCTCTTCTAGACACAATGCTGCAGCTCCGGCAAGCCGCGTGGGCGCCTATAGGTGCCTTCGAATGATTTGACAAACATCTAGGTGAGGTCCCCCCAGCTATGGATGCTACTGGGGGGAAGCTCATTGAGCCTCACCCTCACCGATCAATCTAGCATGAGGGGCAGGTGCTTCATCGCGACAAATCAACGTCACCGCCTATCTGGACGACCACTCGCTAATCTTAGAGCTAAGCCTCCGGATTGGACCTACCATTGAACTTGTCGATCTCCGTAGCCAATCGGTAGTTGGAGGGGATCTCGGCTTAGCGGATGTGTTGCCTGAAGCACTCAAGGTGAGATACTCCCAATATACTACGATAGAGCTTACGTGACACACCAATGTGTCGGCATAGGTTACTTTTGCCGACACATAAGTTGTAGCAAACATCATTACTGATAGAAGACTAAACAGTCGGAGGACTTGATGTAAGCAAAGGTATTTCCGACAGTTATTTAGTTCCCGACACTTTTTTAGTTCGCATACACCCTACCTACGCCGACGGATGATATGTGCACATACACCCTATCTACACAGACACTTTATCAGACAACATACACCCTACTTATGCCGACAAATAGCCTGTCCACATACACCCTACATATGAAGACACTTTATTAGCCACGTAAACCACATCGCCGGTCCGCTCGCGATCGGTCAACCATGTTCTATGTGATTATGTACCACACGTTGAACTAGGGAGCTCGGTAGCTGACATCTCCATAACCCCTGTGTCGATTGGGGCTTGGCATGCGATCATGGGGTCAGTGTATGAGTGAACCACTCCTCAGAGGAGGTGTCCTGCTACGAACCAGGTGGTCATGTCTCTAATCCCCGTGCGGGCCTCTCGGAGGAGGAGGAGATCTTTGATGTCTTATGATCATGTGAGGGCGGAGAACCGACTGCGCCTTGTCCGCTTGGATGGACCTGTTGTGGTTACGGTACAGCGATTGCGATACTACGGAGTTTTTCTGCAAGGCCATCTTCAACAGAGTTTGCATCAGCCGAATGCTTTCTCCGGCCGTGGAAACACTCGGCTGAATGGAATCAGCGATCCGAGTAGCGGCGGCTAGGTTCCGCAAAGGTGTCCGCATCACCTCGATGTTGCGGGAAGAAACTGTCGGCGACTGCGGCTGGAACTGTGCCGGTCGCTTGCAGCTTAGGCGTCGAGGGATTGTGAAGTCGCTCGAGTCACTCATGCTCGGCCGGAGTGGCCTCGCTTGCGTTCTCTAGCACTCTCTCCTTTAGGGTGTTCCTGGTGATGGGAGTACGAAGAGCTTGATTGCTCCTTTGCAGAAGTTCCTCCAGCAGCAGTTTGATGAGCGACTATGAGACGTGACGGCTACTGTCACCGTGACGACGATTGATAACCCACAAGTTTAGGGGATCGCAAAAGTTTTCGAGGGTAGAGTATTCAACCCAAATTTATTGATTCGGCACAAGGGGAAGCCAAAGAATATTCTCAAGTATTAGCAATTGAGTTGTCAATTCAACCACACCTGAAAGACTTAATATCTGCAGAAAAGTATCAATAGCAGAGTAGTGTGAGAGCAACAGTAGCAACAGTAATAGTAGCATCAGTGACAGCAGTAGTAATAGAGTAACAATAGCAGTAGTGATAGCAGTAGCGGCAAAGTAACGTAGCAAGGACCAGTAGGAAGAGACTCGTAGGCATTGGATCGGTGATGGATGATTATGCCGGATGTTATTCATCATGCAACAGTTATAACACGGAGAGATATGTAACTAGCTCAAGTTCGTCAATCTAATGTAGGCATGTATTCCATATGTAGTCATACGTGCTTAGGCAAAAGAACTTGCATGACATCTATTGTCAATCCCCTCGTGGCAACGGGGTCCTAATGGAAACTACGGGATATTAAGGTTCTCCTTTTAATAAAGAATCGGACCAATGCATTAACACTTGGTGAATACATGAACTCCTCATACTATGGTCATCTTCGGGAGTGGTTCCGGCTATTGTCACTCCGGGGTTGCCCAGTCACAACACAAAGTAGGTGACTACAACTTGCAAGATAGGATCAAGAACACACATGTATTGACGAGAACATATTAGGTTCAGATCTGAAATCATGGCACTCGGGCCCTAGTGACAAGCATTAAGCATAGCCAAGTAGTAGCAACATCAATCTCAGAACATAGTCGATACTAGGGATCAATCCCCGTCAAAACTAACTCGATTACATGATAGATCTCATCCAACCCATCACCGTCCACCAAGCCTACGATGAGATTACTCACGAATGGTGAAGAGCATCATGGAATTGGCGATGAAGGAAGGTTGGCGATGACGATGGCGATGATCTCCCCTCTTCGAAGCCCAGAACGGACTCCAGATCTGCCCTCCAGAGGAAGAACATCAGATGGTGGCGCCTCCGTATTGTATAATGCAAGGAACTATTCTCCTTGATTTTTTTTTCGGACGAAAGGGACTAAATAGAGCTGGAATTGGAGGCGGTGGAGCAACGTGGGCCCCACAAGCATGCCAGGTGCGGCCAGGGGGCCCGCGCCTGGTAGACTTGTGGGCTCCACGCTCCACTTCCTCGGTTGATTCTTGCGCCAGTATTTTTTATATATTCCACAAAAAATCTCCATAAATTTCCAGGTCATTCCGAGAACTTTTATTTTTGCGCAAAAACAACACCATGGCAGTTCTACTGAAAACAGCGTTAGTCCGGGTTTATTCCATTCAAATCATGCAAATTAGAGTCCAAAACAAGGGCAAAAGAGTTTGGAAAAGTAGATACGATGGAGACGTATCGACGATCAACGCCATCGTGTCCATGGGAGTTATCCATGGTGAAACCAAGTGCTCCTCCCCTGACCGTGTCGTCCATCAAGATCTCTGCGACATCTCCGCTACTTTCACAGGCGGAGTCATCAAATGATCCATCGCCCGACGAAAGGAAGAGGCTGACAGTGGGCTGTTCGAAATCGAGCATGGCCACCTACCCCGGAGCGCTTGCGAGGGACCGTAGCGGGACGTGAGTGCACCGAGTGATATGGTACCGATGGATGTCGGATTGGACTCCATGCGCAACCTTGCTGAAATGCGATGTACCTCAAGCGGGAAGGGCATCTGTGTCTAGTGGCGCGTCCTACAGCCATGCTGACTAATCGACGATGAAGTTAAGGGATTCAAAGAGGATCTCTCCGCCGAGTGTCACCCTACTGACAAAAAAGGTGAAAACTCCTACTGCGTCGAATTTTCTAAACACGCAGCCCCATGGTAGGCGCCAACTCTCATTGGAGTGATCCTGACAATAATACCAGGGGTACGAATGAGGAGTGGAGCCTAGCTTTGGCGAAGTGGACACACTCCGATGTGCGAGTTCAGGCCCCACTCGGGAATGGTAACAACCCTACATCTCAAAACCGGAGGCTGGAGTTTGCTTATGGGGGTGTGATATTACAGAAAGTTCAATCCTTGTTTAGGACCTCGGGAGGGGATTATCTAGAGTGCCCCACGACCGGCTGAGTGCCATTGCAAGGGTGAGTTAATGCTAATAACTATGGATGTTACTAGTAACAACAGCTCTAACTCTAGCGTTACTGCTAACATGCGTCTTCACTTCACGTCATGTGGTAGTTCAAGTTTGTAGCCATTGCGGTCTCTTTGTCGTCCACGCCTTGTTATAATCTAAGGGTCGAGGCACGTTCGACTGACATAAAACGATCCGAGTGACCTTGTGCAAACCGAGTGAGAATCTGTTTGCTCGACTGAGACCGCGAGTGCTCCGGTGATCTTGGGGACATTGATATCCATGTGGGGTCTTAGGTGGGCCCAAGGAGGCAGGTCTATGGGCCTGTCCCTAATATACAACCCCGTCAGCGGTAGCATCTATGAAGAAGTATATCCCTGCAGGGTGAATGATCTGTTTAAATAGTTGCGTCCTCGGATATGGACCACTTGGAAACTTATATGGTTCATAGACAAGTGAAATGGACATTCCAAAATGTGCAAGATAAGTGTGAGTGCTATGGTGGCCTTCTTGTAGGGAGACGGGAGAGTATCCATTGTGGTGTATTGATTTGGTGAATATGTGGACTCGTGTGCGTTATCCCACGTGAAAGAAAGAATTCATGGTCGTAGTACAGGTTAGCCAAGAGTCAAAGCTGGCTTGCTGCAATAAACTCCACAACACCCTTTGTGGATAATGATGCATATTTAATAGTTCTGATGTAAGTCTTGCTGAGTACCTTTGTACTCACGCTTGCTTATTTATGTTTTTGCAGATGATACCTTAGCCTCACTAATAGTTCTACGTGATGTGTTCGATGTTGACCGGAATAACTTTTTGTAGAATTTTGAGGCTCCTCCAACCACTTTTAGTAGATGTCTATACCTAGGCATGTTGTGCTTCCGCTTGATGCTTGTATGACTTGAGTGTTGGGTCATGTGACCCCTCTTTGTAATATCACACTATGTTGACTCTTATGAGCCTTTAATAAATGCTAGAGTCATAGAGTTGTTTTTGTGATGCCATGTTGTATCTACACATATCATGCATATTGCGTGTATGTTTTGAAATGCATTCTACGTGTGGGATTCGACACCTAGTTGTGTGCATGTTGTAGCTATCTTTATAGGGAAATGCCTCTTTGTGTTTCCATCGAGCCATGGTAGCTTCCTACTGCTCCGGCCACATCGATTAATCGGCGTGTATCCTTCTTTGTTGCTCTGTCCCCACAGGGAAATGTCACGCGGTGTAATTGAGTCCTTGTAGCCTGCTATGACTCATCTACACGCAGTTGATGACAAAAATGTCTCATGGTATAATGGAGTCCGTGTACCTTGCTATGACTCGTCTACATGGAGTTGATGACCGACACCTCCAATGTTGGATTACGTATGATTGTTCCTATACGGATGCGCCACTTTGGTTTCTAACTAGTCATGTTGGCTCGGGTTCTGTGACATTTGAATGCTAGGGACATATTCATATACGTGAGCCAAAAGACGCAAACAGTCCCAGCCAAGGTAACGTGGCAGCCGTGGGGAAAATTGTGCATGAGGCCGCAAAATGATGTTATATGTTACCTACTAGATTCTTGTGGCTTAGGATCAAGGTCCCGACACACGTGCTCTTGTTCCGTACGGCCCAGGCCAAGCTCATGGCGGTCCCCCACTACAACTATCTCAAGCAGAAGATGTCGGATCACAAGGGCATCATCACCATCGACGGGTACTGCACGAAGTCCATCAAGTGCCCTCAATCCGGCAGCTCGCTGGTCGAGTCCCTCGTCATCACCGAATGGAGGCGCGAGCTCGACCGACTGATGGGTTCGGCCGTGACACAGCCGAACGTGTTGACTCCTCCCAGCCAATCGCCTAACAAGGCGGCTTTCACTTCGTCCAAGGAGACCAAGCAGGTGCCACTCGACCCGGCCAACCCCTAGCAGTGCGTCACCATCGGCACCCGCATCAGTAGAAAATAAGAAGGCGAGCTCGTCGACTTCCTCCATGAGAATTGGGACATCTCCATGTGGTCTCTTAAAGACATGCTTGGTGTGCCGATGAAGTTCGCCGAGCACGAGCTCCACGTACGGCCCAAGGTCAAGCTAGTCAAATAACCCCTCAGTCGCTTCTTAGAGGACAAGTGGCATGTCATAGGCGAAGAGATAGTCCGGCTCCTTGCAGCCTGGTTCATCATTGAAGTGTTCCACATGGACTGGCTGGCCAACCCAGTCCCGGTACTGAAGAAGAACAAGACTTGGCAGACGTGCATATACTACACTAGCCTCAGCAAGGAGTGCCCCAAGGTGTAACAACTCGGAACCGACGCTCCAGAAGGTTCCCCTTTTTTTCGTTGTCACCGTGAGATTTATGTGGTTGACGCATTCATCACCGCAACATTTACATCATCTGCATAGCATCGACACTCCATTGCTGATATTTTTCAAAACTTGCATTTGTTATTAGTTGCTGGTTCTCCCCATTTCTGTCGTTGACCGTCTCGGGACCAACCACACACACACGTTCCCGCGACATCATTAAAATATTGTTTTTTAAAGTGTGTATAAATTTTCTGGGATTGGGTTGAAAGATGGCGTGAGATTGCATTTTTGTGTAGGTAGGTCGCGTGCCAAATTTCATCGCAAGCGGAGTTGTTTGATACCCGTACCATTAAATATAAAGCAGCATTAGCCGGTTTATTCGTCGGATGTTTCGGTCTTTTAAAATTGTTGTCGGGCTGCTCATTTCTCCCTCTCATCTCATCCCAACACAAACCTACATAGCCGAACTACAGCCCAGGTTGCCCCCTCCATTTCTGAATCACCCGATCGAGATCCGACGGTCCGAAAATGTACTGAATCCACAAACCCTAGCCCCAATATCTATAAATAGATCCCTAGCCGTCCAAATCGGGCAACCCTAACCCCTACCTTGTTTTCCATGTAGTCGCCAGCCTCCCCAACCCATAGCCACCACCGCGACTCCTCCATCACGCGAGCCTACCAGACCCAGATCTGACCCCGGGCCCGGGTCGTGCCTCCGTGCTCAATCGGGATCGGTAGGTGGCCCGATCCCCTCGCACGCGCCGCCAAGACCTTCCGACGGCGACCCGTGGCCGTCCCTCCGGCAACCTTGCCGCCATAAAGCCACCATGTCGGAGCCCCGCCGCGCCACTCTGCCTCTTCCTCGTCCGGTTCTCTCTCTTCACCCGATTTGTCTTTCTCACTCGCCCGCAATATCTCGCCATGAAGCCGCAACCGTCATGCCGGAGCGCGTTGGATCTGCAGGGAATGGGATCATCACGGTCAGATCCACCTCCAGGGCACCTCGCCGTCGCCTCCCATCCCTGCCTTGTCGGATCTGTAGCGCTGCCTCCTTCGCTTCGCCGGAGGAGGACGACCTCGACCTCTTGCTCGCTCGCTGACCGAGCACTCGATCGGGCCGCCTCCTCCCACCTCGCGGGCCACCCATTGCTCCGGGCCCAGTCCTATAGCACCCCTAGGCCGGCCGAGGAACCACTTCCCTAGGCCAACCGAATCCCCAAAACCACCGCGTTGATCAACCCATCGTACCTCGCCCTGTGTGCTGCTTCCAGCGCTGGCAAGCCGAGTAGCCTCCCTGTCTTAGACCGCAACACCTCAAGGCCCAGCCTCCATAGGAGGCCTAGTGTCCCTTTGTTGAGCTTCATGCTAAGCCCTGCCAGAAGCACGTGATAGCCATGTTGCGCCCGCTATTTTGGCCTATTCATTGTTTTTTTTCATGGATGAATTTAGCATTTAAACAGGGCATTGCATATTTATAGAATATTTCCATGCTGTCAAATTGCTAACAAATAATTAATCGTGAATAGGATTTAAAAACTTTATTGAAAACATAATTGCTCTCTAGGGTGGTTTTGATAATTGATCACAACATATGCATCATTGGACTAATGTGTTTTCCAAGTATATTTCAGAAAAGTTCAAAAGATGCTATGGCTTAAGGTTTATGTGGAGATGCCCGTGGATGCAAGTGAGGAATAATATTGGCTCAAGCTTCAAGCTAGAAGACTCTTCATTTTATATTTGTGAGAAATCACTTTTTAGTCCATAGGAAAGCCAATACTATTAAAAGGGGGTGAGGCAGTAAAATGAACTGATTGCTGAAATGCTCAAACTTAGCCACCAAAACACTCAGTCATTGTTCCCACATATCCACTCCGGCAAGTTCCACATACACAAATTCGGTGTCACCAACATTTCCACATTGGACCCACTGAGTTTGATCCTCAAATAGAACCATAACCATTCCCACCAAATCGGTGCAACCGAAACTGCATCGGTGCTACCGAGTTTAGTGTGACCAACATTTTATTGCCAAGATACACAAAATCGGAATGTCCGAGTTTGAGTATCAGTGCCACCGAGTTTGGCCATCTGATCGTTAGTCGCCTTTTAGTTCTATATATAGGTCTCACCGAGATTCAAAGTTCGTAGTTTTAGTACTAGTCCGTACCACCGAGTTGTCCA
Organism: Hordeum vulgare subsp. vulgare; assembly: GCF_904849725.1. NCBI lineage: Eukaryota > Viridiplantae > Streptophyta > Magnoliopsida > Poales > Poaceae > Hordeum > Hordeum vulgare. Next base: position 289,980,216 of record NC_058520.1, on the reverse strand, counting down.
CTTCGGTGTCACCGAGTTTGCACTTTTGTGTGCAACGGTTGGATTTTGGCTACTGCCTATATATACCCCTTCACCCACCTCTCATTCGTGGGAGAAGCACTGAGAACACACACTTCATTTCCAGATCCATTTACTCAGAGAGAACCACCTACTAATGTGTTATGACCAAGATATTCCAATCCAATGATTTGAACTTGATCTCTAGGCTCCCCAAACTACTTTCCACCAAATCAACCTCTCCTACCTATGCATATTCTATATAGAGAGATTTGTGTTGAGGAGACTATCTTTAGAAGAAGAAGAGCAAGGAGTTCATTGATCTACCCCATCTATTACCTTTTGGAGGGTGGTGCCTCCTAGATTGGTTAGGTGTCGCTTGGGAGACTCCTACTTCGTGTTGTGGAGTTGACCCAAGATGTTTGTAAGGGCAAGGAGATCGCCTACTTCATGAAGATTATCGTGAGTAAGGCTAGTCTTCCGTGGACGGAAGTCGTGGTGGGATAGACAAGGCCGCTTCTTTGTGGACCCTCCGTGGGTGGATCCCTCCGTGGACTCCTGCACATGTTACCCTCGGTGGGTTGAAGTTTCCACTAACATGGACGTATGATAGCGCCACCTATCGGAGCCATGCCAAAAAGCGCCGTGTCAACCTTATGTGTTTGATCTCCTTACCTTACTCCTCTACTTTACACTTGCATGTTTTACTTTCTGCTGCAATACTATTAGAACTGCATGTGTAGGGTGTACTTGACCTGTTAAAATTATCGTAGCTCCCTCTCAATTAAAATTGGGAAAAGGCAAAAAAAATATCTTGTCAAGTAGTCTAATCACCCCCCTCTAGACATACTTCCGATCCTACAATACATGGAGAATGCTAAGAATTTTGGGTTGTTTTACAATATCCAACTTTTAGCCATGCTTAAAATGTTTAACTTGTTGTTTTCATTTGTTTTGCATAAATGCCATGTTAAAATGATTTATTTCATAACTAATTAACCGTAGCTTCGATTAAAATGTTTCATATATGGAACTTGACTAAAAAATGTGTAGAATTGCATGGTTGCATTTATTTTGCTCTTAACAACTCTAAAATTGTGTTATAGGTAAAACAATACCTAAATTTTAATTTGCATATGGGAACTTTCCGAAATTGTTATTCGTTGTTTTGGGCTCATTTAAACTTATCTAGAATTTCATGTAGTTTCATAATATCTTGTTGAAGATTTAACATGCTTGTGTCTATTATTTGCATACATTTTGCATTCATGGCATATTATCTTGTGTTGATCATATCTTTTAAACTATAACTCCGTTTTAGATTATCTATATATGTAAATCGACTAGAATGACGTGTAGAATCACATGGTCCACTTTATTTTGTTATTTAAGAAATAAAAAATGTTTGTAACTCAGATCCTGACCAATTTCTAAATTCACATATGTGGTCATTTTGGAAATTCTATATGTTGTTTCCGACCTCATTTAAAATGCCTAGATAGTGTAGTTCATTTATGCTTCACCACTTGCCATGTTTAACAAAATTTAACATCGTCGTGTTCCTAAACGGGAGTAAACTAAGTAATTCAAATTTGCAGTGTCGTCAATATGCAACTCTTTGCATACTGAGCTTCACTTAATGTGTACTATTCGATAGTTGTGATTTTCCATGCCTTGCATAATTAAACCGATCAAGCCTCATATGTGTTTGTGCATCGCGTCATGCATATGTTGTGGTGTTCATCGTGTGTAAATTTTTATTTCCAAATTGTTTCTTTTCGATAGAGTTTCGAAACCGCTTCATAGTGTGAGTATTCGTTTGACTACGTTGGTTCATTTGCTTCATGGATTCGTTCTTTTCCAAAGGGGATCACACACAACATGATCATTCCCTAGATACCACTAGTATCATTGCTATGCTAGTTGTTTCCTTTCTATCGCTATGTCTCGTTGCCTACCACCAGTTACGTCAAGCCTCCCAACATTGCCATGAAAAGCCTCTAACTCCTCCACATCCGGGCAAACCTTCGTTTGGCTATGTTACCGCTTGCTCAGCCCTACTTATAGCCTTGCTAGTTGCACGTGCAAGTTGCTTTGCATGTGAAAATTTGGATTACTTGTTAAATCACAATGTTATTGCCATTTAACTGTAACATCCCAGAACTAACTCTCAAGAAGATTCCCCTTTTACTCCTTTGTCATCGTATTAATTATTTGTTTGTCGCATTCATCATGGCATCATGCGCATCATCTTGCATCGGCACTCAATTGCCGCCAATTTTCAAAACTTGCATCCATTATTAGTTGTCGGTTCCCTCCGGTTTCGTCGTTAACCATTTCGAGACCAACAACACATGCATGCGTCTGCGGCATCATTAAAATATTGTTTTAAAAAGTGTGTATAAAACTTTCTCGGGTTGGGTTGAAACTTGAAGTGCGGCCTCCCAAATTTCGTTGGAATGGGAGTCCGTTTGATACCCGAACGGTCGACCGTCGCGGCACCGTCATCGGTTTATTTGTCGGACATTTTTCGGTATTAAAAACTCATGCCACTGGTTGCTCATTTCCTCCCATCTTAACCCAACATTCATCTACAAATCCCAACAGCCCACCTAACCTAACCCCACGATCGGAGCTGTACGATCATGATTGAATGGCTCAAAGCGAGGCAAAACCCCCTAACCCTAGCCCCCATTCCTATTTAAGCACCTCCCCCTAACTAATTGGACATAACCCCTCTTCCACCTCGGGATCTGCTCCCCCCCTCCCCCCCAAAAAACCTAGCAGCCACCACCCACGGCCTCCACTATGCCTCCTCGACGCGAACCGCCTCAACCGCCACCGCCAGCAAGCACCCGAGCGCGCCCGCGCCTCCCGAGTCGCCTGCAACCGAGAGAGAGTCCCGCTTGCCAACAGCTTTCCGACCAAGCTATCGCCGCCCCTTGCCAAACCGCTGCATCCCCGCTGTCGGACCTTCCCAACTCATCATGCCTCGTGCCCCCAACATCACTTCTTCGCCTGCTCTCTCTCTCCCTCTCATGTCTCTCTCTTCTCGTGTGGTTCAGCAGGTCGTCCATGGAGTTCACCATTCCTACCGCCTTCGGGCTCATCGTCGTTGGGAATGGACCCCTTGAGACCAGATCCAGTCGTCCCCACCACCGGCTCCTCCAACTCTGGCAAGGATCGACCGAATCTCGCTCCCCTGCCAAGTCCCTCGAGCTCCCATGGTGTGTGTTCCTGCGAGAGCAGGAAGGGGAAAAGCCCCACTGCCGCGCCTAGGCCACACACTCGCGTTCATGGGCCGCATGCCGTAGCTCAACGCGTGGGTTGCGTCTTCCCTAGCGCGGCGAGCCCCGCCCAACTACATCACCCAGCTGGCCCACCTTCCTCGCAAGGCCCAGCCAACTGTGCGCCTCGCTGATCCAGTTCCGCCGGCCCACCTTCGGCCTGCCTCCGCCCCAAGGCCTGAGGTGAGCGCCGCTAGCCTATTCCCTTCTCGAGTGTCGGATAGTTATCCTACGCCATTGTCTGGTTTAGGGCGTCTACTGATTCGACCCAATAACATTTTTTTCGTGGAATGAATTTTCCTATTATGCCATGACATTAATAACTGCATAAATGCCACTATTTTCAACATGCTAATAACTTGAGATTTGTGCATCGTATAAAAATAGTTTAGACATGTAAAATGTGTAGAGTTTTCCGTAGATTGATATTTTGCAACTTTCATGCATGTTAGGAATATTTAAATGTGTTGTTTAATTAAATTTGCATAGATGTCATATTAAAATTAATTAATTGGTAGATAATTAACCGTGCACCGGATTAAGATTATTTCAACATTAAAAGTGCTTAGTATTTTCTATAGTTTCACAATAACCAACTTGCATCCATGTTAAAAACGATTAACTTGTTGTTTTCATTTAATTTGCATAAGGCCATGATAAAATGCTTTTCACCATAACTAATTAACCGTAGATTTATCTAAAATGTTCCACATATGTAACTTGGCTAGAAAAATGTGTAGAATAACATGAGAGCATTTATTTTTCTGTTTAACAACTCTAAAATTGTGATATAGGAAGATTTGTAGCAAATTCAAAATTACATATGGGGACTTTCCGGAATTGTTGTTCGTTGTTCCGGCCTCACTTAAACATGCTTAGAATTCACGTAGCTCCATGATATCTTGCTCCACCCATGTTTGAAAATGTTGTGGTTGTCATTTGCATGCATGTTGCATTCATGGCATAATATCTAGCGGTGCCCATATCTTCCAGACCGTAACTCTGTTGGAGATGAAATTTATATCTAAATCGACTAGAATGACGCGTAGAATCCCATGAATCACTTTATTTTTCTGTTTAATAAATATAAAAATATGTTCAGAACAGATCTATAAAGATTTCTAAATTAACACATAGGGTCATTTCGGAAAATGCTATAGGTTGTTTCTGACCTTATTTGAAATTCCTAGATAGTGTAGTTCTTTATGCTTCACCTCTTGCCATGTTTAACAATATATAATATTGTCTTGTACGAAAACAGGAGTAAACTAAGTAATTAAATGTGGAGTTTGTCAATATGCAACTCGTTGCATATTGAGCTTTACATAATGTGTAGTATTTTATTATTATGAATTGCCATGCCATGTCTTGCATAATTAAATCAGACATGTGTTTGTCCATCATGTCATGTATATGGTGTGGTGTCGATCATGTGTTGATTGTTGTTCCGGAGTGTTTCTTCTTGATAGAGTTCTGAACCGCTTCGTAGTGTGAGGATTCGTTCGACTACGTTGGTTCATCTTCTTGATGGATTCGTTTTTCTTCCAGGAGGGATCACAGGCAAGATAACCATTATGTCTGAGAAAGCGCAAAGCATCACCGGAATCCTAATGCACAAGATATTTCGTAAAAGGTAAAACAAGTCTAAAAAGGCCGCCCGATGTGTCGACGAACCGATAAGAGACATGTATCTCATTCTCATGACACGACGGATAATCACAGCGTACGGTAGCGTGATAGAAATCTCCCGAGTTGTCCCGGGTTGGCCCCGGAAACAGCCCTGGTTTGGACCAAGACTCATGAGCAGCACAAGTCTGGGGGTGATTAATTACTCCACGAGTCCTCGTGGGTCCCTATGAATTTTCATTAGTTATTAGGCAAATGTAGTACCAAAGTTGGGCCTTGCGTGACAAGTTTTTAACTAAGACGAATTATCAAGGCATGTCATGGCAATTCATAACAATCAAACGCTACACATTAAGTGAAGCTCAATATGCAACTCGATATGCAATGAGTTGCATATTGATGAAACTCCACATACTAATTATTTAGTTCGCTCCCGTTTAGTTACGACAATATTAAATGTTGTTTAAACATGGCACGAGGGTGAACCACAAATAATCTACCTATCTAGGCATTTTAAATGAGGTCGGAAACGACATATAGCATCTCTGAAATGACCTGATGTGTTAAATTCTAATTCTGTCCAGATTTGTCCTAATCACATTTTTTGTTTGTTAAATGGAAAACAAATTGGTTCATGTGATTCTACTCGTCGTTCTACTCCATTTACATATATGTCTATCTCCAATGGGGCTATGATTAAATAACTGCGACCTAAATCGTTTTTATTGCATCGACACGCAAACCGATGCAACCAACATGTTTAAGTTTTTTTATCATGCATGAAAGTTGGAAATTATTAATCTACGTGAAATTCTAGCCAATTTAGATATCTAACTCATCGTGATCTAACGGACGGATTGAAAACTACGGCCGTTTGAAAATATGTCGATTTTCTGAAATTAAATAAATTCGCAAAACTATAAAACACTAACCGGCTGAAACTGGATCTGGCCCAGAACAGGACATGGGCGCAACATAACCAAAAGGTTTTTGGGGCGAGGAATAGGGGTGGCTCACCCTGGCCATGGGCCGGCCTGCTGGTGGGCTGGAGCTGCTTGAGAGGTCGGCCGGCTCCTGCTGGCCAATGCGCGGTGAGTGCTGGAGGCGCGCAGCGTCGTGCTCCTCCCGATCCCACCTGGATCGAGGAGTGCTGGACCTGTAGGGGACTCTAGTGGCGGCCGATGGTACTTGGAGGTGGGCGGAGCTCCGGCGACGGCCGGATCTAGCCGAGGCCCATCGGATCCGGTTCGGCTCAACGGGGTTGCCGACGTGGGGACTCCATTGATGGCGGCTAGGAACATGCAAGGGAGAGAGAGAGAGCGCATGAATATTAGGCAGAGCAGAAGAGGAAGAAGAAGGTGAGGAGAGAGGGAGAGAGCGCAGCTCGGCCTCGGACTCAGACGTGGCGGCGCTCCGGCGGCGAGGCTCGATGGCGCGACGTGAGGCTGGAGGCTGCAGCTCGAGAGGAGGGCTCGGGCATGTCTGCCATGGGACGAGCGGCAAGGGAAATAGGGGTCGGGCCTAGATGGGCTTCCCAGGGCCCGATCTGGGTCCTGACGGGCCAGTGGCTGGAGGTGGGAGGAGGAGCAGGCTGGGAGTGCGGCTAGGGTTTGGATGGCACGGGAATCGAGGGAGAGATTAGGTTTTGCGTGTCTATTTATAGACAACGGCTAGGGTTAGCTACTTCGGGCGTTTTCAGACCCTCCGATCTCTATCGGACGACGCCGAAAACGTCCTAGGTTTAGGTTTGGCTAGTTGGGTCATGTAGAGTGGCTTAGACGGAGATGGCACGCGACCTACCTACACTATAACAAGACCGCACACCATGTTTCAACCCAGTCCAAGAATATTTTCCAGACACTTTTAAAAACAATATTTTATCGACGCTACGTGCGCGTGTGTGTGTGGTCGGGATCAAAATGTTCAACAATGAAAATAGAGAGAACTAGCAACTACTAAGGGATGCAAGTTTTTGAAAACTGGCGGCAACGGAGTGCCAATGCAATGCAGATGATGCGCATGATGCGATGATGAATGCGACAGACACACGAACCACACGACAAGAACGAAATAAAAGGGGAATCTTCAGAAGTGTCGGTCTCGAGCCGTCACAGGCAGGCAGCTTATTAGTTGTCGGTTCTCTCTGTTTTCATCGTTGACTGTTTCGAGACCAAGCACACACCCACGCGCCCGCGGCATTATTAAAATATTGTTTTAAAAAGTTTGTATAGAACTTACCCAGATTGGGTTCAAACTTGGTGTGCGGTCTTAATTTCTTGTAGGTAGGCCGCGTGCCAAATTTTATCGCAATCGGAGTCGGTTTGATACACGAACGATCGACCGTAAAGACACCATCATTGGTTTATTTATCGGACGTTTTGCGTTTTAAGAACTTGTGTCATGGGCTACTCAGTTCGTCTCATCTTAGAGCAAGATTCATCTACATAGCCCAACAACCTGCGAAACCTAACCCCACAATCAGAGTCGTTCGATCACGATCGAATGGCTCGAATCAAGGAAAAATCCCCTACCCTAGCCCCATTCCTATTTAGCCACCTCCCCGTGCCTAATTGGACCTAACCCCTCTTCCACCTCAGGATCCACGCGCCCAAAACCCAAGCCGCCTCCACCCACGCCCTCCACTATACCTCCCACCTCTAGCCGCGGCCCTGCAGGCCCATCGACAGCCCTCCCGGGCCTGAACCGCCGCAACCAACGTCGCCCACAAGCGCCCGCGCCTCGAGAGCCGCCCGCACCCGAGAGAGAGTCCGGCTCACGAGTAGCCCTCCGACCAAGCTATCACGGTCCCTTGCTGAACCGCCGCATCCCTTCTATCGGACCTTCCGATGTCATCATGCCCCGCACCCCAACCTCTCTTCTTCTCCTGCTCTCTCTCTCTCTCCCTCTCATGTCTCTCTTCTCCTCTGGTTCAGCAGATCCCCATGGTGTTCGTCGTTCGTGTCGCCCCCGGGCTCATCATCGTCGAGAATGGACCCCTTGAGACCAGATCCAGTCGTCCCCACCGCCGGCTCCTCCGGCTCCGGCAAGGATTGACCGAATCTCGCGCACCTGCCAAATCCCTAAAGCTCCCATGGCGCTTGTTCCTGCGAGAGCAGGAAGGGGATGAGCCCCGTTGCGACGTCTTGGCCACGCGCTCGCGTTCTTGGGCCGCACGCCGCAACGTAGCGCGTGGGTTCCATGTTCCCCACCATGTAGAGCTTGGCACAACGTACATCGCCCAGCCAGCCCAGCTTCCTCGCAAGGCCCACCCAGCTATGTGCCTCACCGGTCCAGTTCCACCGGCCGACCTCCGGCCTGCCTCCGCCCCAATGCCCGAGGTGAGGGCCGCTAGCCCATTCCCTCCTCGAGCGCCGAATAGTCATCCGTCGCCATTGTCATGTTTAGGCCTTCTGTAGATTCGACCCAATAACATTTTTTCTCGAATAAATTTCTCTATTATGCTAGGACATTAATAACTACAGAAATGCAACTATTTTTAACATGCTAATAACTTGAGATTCGTGCATCGTATAAAAATACTTTAGGTATGTAAAATGTGTAGAATTTTGTGTAGATTAATATTTTGAAACTTTCATGCATGTTAGGAAAATTTAAATGTGTTGTTTAATTAAATTTGCATAGATGTCATATTAAATTGAATTAATTCATAGCTAATCAACTGTGCACCGGATTAAAATGATTTCAACATGAAAAGTGCTTAGTATTTTCTGTAGTTTCACAATAACCAACTTGCATCCATGTTAAAAATGATTAACTTGTTGTTTTCATTTTATTTGCATTAGGCCATGCTAAAATAGTTTTCCCCATAACTAATTAACCGTAGCTCCGATTAACATGTTCCGCATCTATAACTTGGCTAGAAAATGTGTAGAATAACATGAGAGCATTTTTCTCTGTTTAACAACTCTAAAATTGTGATATATGCAGATTTGTAGCAAATTCAAAATTACACATGGGGACTCATTTATAACTGATGGGGACTCATTTAACAACATGAGAGCATTTATTTTTCTGTTTCACAACTCTAAAACAGTTTTCACCATAACTAATTAACCGTAGCTTCGATTAACATGTTCTGCATCTATAAATTGGCTAGTAAATGTGTAGAATAACATGAGAGTATTTATTTTTCTGTTTAACAACTCTAAAATTGTGATATAGGCAGATCTGTAGCAAATCCAGAATTGTTGTTCTTTGTTCCGGCTCATTTATACTTGCTTCGAATTCACGTAACTCGATGATATCTTGCGACACCCATATTTTAAAATGTTGTGGCTGTCATTTGCATGCATGTTGCATTCAAGGCATAATATCTAGCGATGATCATATCTTCTATACTGTAACTCCGTTGGAGATGAACTTTATATGTAAATCGACTAGAATGATGCGTAGAATCTCATGAATCACTTTATTTTTCTATTTAATAAATATAGAAATATGTTTAGTACATATCGGGACAAATTTAGAAATTAACAACTAGGGTCATTTCGGAAATGCTATATGTTGTTTCTCATGTTATTGGAAATGCCTACATAGTGTAATTATTTATGCTCCACCTCTCGCCATGGTTAACAACATTTAATATTGCCGTGAACCAAAATGGGAGTAAACTAAGTAATTAGATGTGGAGTTTCTTAAATATGCAACACGTTGCATATTGAGCTTCACTTAATGTGTAGTGTTTGATTGTTGTGAATTGCCATCCCGTGTCTTGCATAATTAAACTAGACATCCATCATATGTGTTTGTGCATCCTTTTGTGCATATGGTGTGTTGTCGGTTGTGTGGTGATTGTTGTTCCGGATTGTTCCTTCTCGATAGAGTTTAGAACCGCTTGGGAATGTCGGGATTCGTTCGACTACGTTGGTTCGTCTGCTTCATGGATTTGTTCTTCTTCCAAGTGAGATCACAGGCAAGATGACCATTATGTATGACATATTCCAAAGCATCACCGGAATCCCGATGCACAAGATATTTCGTAGAAGGTAAAACAAGTCCAGCAAGGCCGCCCGACGTGTCGACCAACCCGATAGGAGCCGTGTATCTCGTTCTCTGGACATGATCGATAAGCACAATGTATGGTGGCCTGATATAAATCTCCTGAGTTGTTCCGGGTCGGCCCCGCAAATGGCTCTAGTTTGGACCAACACTCATGAGGAGCACTGGCCCGGGGGTTGATTAATTACTCTGCGGGTGCCGGCTGGTCCCTATGCATTTCTATTAGTTATTAGGAAAATGTAATACCAAAGTTGGGCCTTGCGAGACAAGTTTTAAACTAAGACAAATTATCAAGGGGGTCCCATAACAACCTGAAGCGTGTTAGGAGCACTCAACTATGGAATATAACACCGGTAGCCGAAACTAGGGCGACAAAGATGGAACAAAACACCCGCTAGACGGCCAAGCCTTCCACCTTTTACCAAGTATATAGGCGCATTAAATTAACTAGCAATTATATGGTGATATAACATGGAACCCATGTTTTCACATGGAAGCAACTGCACCTCCAACTAGCAATGGTATAAGAAGGCTGAGCAAGTGGTAGCATAGCCAAACAAGATTTCCTGGGTAGTGGAAGGGTTAGAGGTTTTTCCATGGAAACGTTTGGAGGCTTATTAAACAAGTGGTAGCCAGCTTATTAGTTGTCGGTTCCCTCCATTTTCATCATTGACCATTTCGAAACCAAGCACACACGCACACGCTCTTGGCATCATGAAAATGTTGTTTTAAAAGTGTGTATAAAACTTTCTCGGATTGGCTTGCAACTTTGCGTGCGGTATTATTTTAATATTTGTAGGTCGCCTACCAAATTTTGTCAAAGTGGGAGTCCGTTTGATACCCGAACGATCGACTGTAGCGACACCATCATCAGTTCATTTATCGGATATTTTTCGCTTTTAAACACTCGTGTCACGGCCTGGTCATTTCCTCTCATCTTAGTGCAACATTCATATACACAACCCAACAGGCCTCCTAATATACCCCCATGATCGTATGCATGTTGTGGCTGTCATTTGCATGCATGTTGCATTCAAGGCATAATATCTAGCGATGATCATATCTTGTAGATCGTAACTGCGTTGGAAATGAACTATATATGTAAATCGACTAGAATGACGCGTAGAATCTCATGAATCACTTTATTTTTCTGTTTAATAAATATAAAAGTATATTTAGGACAGATATGGACAGATTTCGAAATTAACACATATGGTCATTTCGGAAATGCTATATTTTGTTTCCGACCTTATTCGAAATGCTAGATAGTGTAGTTCTTTATGCTTCACCTCTTGCCATGTTTAACAACATTTAATATTGTTGTGTACCAAAATGGGAGTAAACTAAGTAATTAAATGTGGAGTTTCGTCAATATGCAATTCGTTGCATATAGAACTTCACTTAATGTGTAGGGGTTTATTGTTGTGAATTACCATGCCGTGCCTTGCATAAATAAACCGGACATGTATCATATGTGTTTGTGCCTCATGCCGTGTATATGGTGTCGTGTCGGTCGTGTGTTGATTGTTGTTTCGGATTGTTTCTTCTGGATAGAGTTCCGAACCGCTTCGGAGTGTGAGGATTGGTTTGACTAGTTGGTTCGTCTGCTTCATGGATTCGTTCTTCTTCCAAGCGGGATCTCCTGCAAAATGGGAATTTCCCAAGATACCATTACTATCTTTTCCATGCTAGTTGTCTTGTTTCTTTTGCTATGTCTCCCTGCCTACCACGTGTTTAGTAAGCCTCCCAACATTGCCATGGAAAAACCTCTAACCCCTCCACTACCCAACAAACCTTGTTTGGCTATGTTACCGCTTGCTCGCCCTTCTTATAGCATTGCTAGTTGCAGGTACAGTTGCTTCCATGTGAAAACATGGGTTCCTTGTTATATCACCATATAATTTCTATTTAATTTAATGCACATATATACTTGGTAAAAGGTGTAAGGCTTGGCCCTCTATTCGGGTGTTTTGTTCTAGCTTTGCCACCCAAGTTTCGGCTACCGGTGTTATATTCCATAATTGAGCGCTCCTAACATGCTCGGGGTTGTTATGGGGACCCCCTTGATAATTTGTCTTAGTTTAAAACTTGTCTGGCAAAGCCCAACTTTGATACTACATTATCCTAATAACTAATAAAAATGCATAGGGACCCGCCGGCACCCACGGAGTAATTAATTAACCCCCGGGCCAGTGTTCCTCATGAGTGTTGGTCCAAACTACAACCATTTGTGGGGTCAACCCGGGGCAACTCGGGAGATTTCTATTAGGACACAGTATGCTGTGCTTATCCATCGTGTCCTGAGAACGAGATACGCGGCTCCTATCGGGTTCGTCGCCATGTCTGGCGGCCTTGCTGGACTTGTTTTACCTTTTACGAAATATCTTGTGCATTGGGATTCCAGTGATGATTTGCGCTATCTCATAGTTGAGGTTTTCCACTAAGGAATACGAGGATATCACGAGTTTCGTGATCGAGGCTTTCTATGCAGCTTCTGATAATTTGTGATGGACTAGTTCGAGCACCGTTCTATTTGGAGTTTCTTTTTCTTATTTGTCATCGATCTAGGATGGGTTCCAGGCCAGCAGCCTGGGATAGCAAGGATGGACGTCATTCTTTTATCATTTGTTTTCATTCGTAGTCGGACCCTGCTCTTCTTCATGATGATTGGATGTATTAATGTATTGTGTGGATCATGTTGTATCTTGTGGTGAGTGTAATCCAATTCCATATGATCTTCTCTTTAGTACATGTACTTGTAACGATATCCATTCTTGCAAAATGACGAGATGTGCTTCTATCCCTGTCAAGGCCCTCACGCCAAAATAAGGATAGGGTTGCATCTTGGGATTGGCCTTCTATCGCGGTGTTCTGTACCATCTTTGCCCCTAGTTACTTGTGTACCGGTGTTATGTTTCATATTTGAGTGCTTCTAACATGCTTCGGGTTGTTATGAGGACCCCCTTGATTTTCGTTTTGGGATAAAACTCTTCTGGCAAGTCCCAACATTAATACTATATTTCCCCAACATAATAATAGTAAACTCCGCTATTAAAACATAGGGCGTCATGAACCCGGGGAGTAATTCAACATAATACAGGGAGGGCCAGTGTTGATGGAGTTGGTCCTAAAAAGAACACGGTGCGGGTCTAACACGGGGCAACTCGGGAGATTTCTAACACGCCACCGTAGGCCAAGCTCATCTAATTGTTCCCTAAGAACGAGATACACGACTCCTATCGGGATCGTCGGCACGTTAGGCAACCTTGCGGATTTGTTTTACCTTTATTGAACGTCTTGTGCTCGGGATTCCGAGGATACTTTGGGCTATCTCGAGGTCGAGGTTTTCGATCATAATTTTTTAGGAGACTACGGATTTTCCTTGGTTGAGTTTATTCCACGCAGCTTGTGGTACTTTGAGATGGACTAGTTGGAGCATGGTTTTAGGTTTAAATATTTTTGAGAGCCATGCACACGGTTATGTGGCAACTTGGAAACTTTGTTTAACACCCGGTCATAACAACTTGAAGTAAACTCAAGTAAAATATGCCAACTGTGTGCGTAACCGTGACTGTCTCTACTCGTGAGTTCTGCATCCAAGAGAGGACATGGTGGGGTTATGTTTGACTCATAAGTAGGTGTTCAGGATTATTTGTTGATCATTATTAGTTCATGTTTGTTTATGCGTAGATTACCCACTCTTATTCTTATACTAGTAAGTTAGTCACCCAAATAAATGTTTAGTTCTTGCTGCAGCCTCACCACTTAACCAGATCTCACCCATTAAGCTTTGCTAGTCTTGATAACTTTGGAAATGAGACTGTTGAGTCCCTGTGGCTCACAGTTTACTACAACAACAGTTGCAGGTTCGGGTAATGTGATGATTTGACGCGGGCGCGATGATTGTGCTATTTGGAGTTTCTTATTTTTCTTCTTCATCGATCTAGCATTGGTTCCAGGCCGGCAGCCTAGGATATCGACGATGGACGTCGTTCTTTTATCGTTTGTTTTCGTCGTATCAGACCCTGCTCTTCTTCATGATGATTTAATGTATTTAATGAATTGTGTGGATCTGTAGGAAATATGCCCTAGAGGCAATAATAAATTGGTTATTATTATATTTCCATGTTCATGATAATCGTTTATTATCCATGCTAGAATTGTATTGATTGGAAACTCAAATACATGTGTGGATACATAGACAACACATTGTGCCTAATGAGCCTCTAGTTAACTAGCTTGTTGATCAAAGATGGTCAAGGTTTCCTGGCCATAGACGAGTGTTGTCACTTGATAACGGGATCACATCATTAGGAGAATTATGTGATGGACAAGACCAAAACTATGAACGTATTACAGAATGAGTAAAGAGACTTTCCAGTAACGAGATTGAACTAGGTATAGATATACCGACGATCGAATCTCGGGCAAGTAACATACCGAAGGACAAAGGGAACAACATACGGAGTTAACTAAATCCTTGGCATAGAGGTTTGCTACGGCAACAGACAACAGCACCAAAGATTGACACGTTGACAGAGACTGGACAACTCAAATAACGTAGCATGTTTATCAGAAATCTGGCCTACCATTTTTTCAAGACGAGCAAACTAAGAATTTAGCGCAAGGAATTATTTGGCCATATCATCAACTTCTTTACTCATAAAAGCCAAAAAAGAATTTTGCTCCTTCAGTTCTCTATGAAAGTAAATGTTGTATTCAAACTATGTAGACATGAAGCCTTTAACACTAGTTTCAATTTCTTCCAAACTCGCATAGTGAGCATCAAAATCCCTTTGTTGGGCCATACAGGTCTTGGCAGGCAGACAAGCGGACAGAAAGCAAGGGAGAGAAAAGGGCGAACGAAAAAAGGCAAACAAAGAAAAGGGCAAATATTTTTTTTGTAAATTTTTGTTTTTCAGAAGCGGGGGAGAGGAAAACGAGAGGCAAAAAGTAAATGCAAGAGATGAGTTTGCGACACCTACTTGGATGAGTTCTTGACTTGAATCTCCCCGGCAACCACGCCAGAAATTCTTCTTACTACGGCAACGGACAACAGCGCCAGAGATTGACACGTTGACGGAGTCTGGGCTTGCGTTGTTTTTTCCCTTGAAGAGGAAAGGGTGATGCAGCACAGGAGCAGTAAGTATTTCCCTCAGTTTGAGAACCAAGGTATCAATCCAGTAGGAGAATCTCGTCAAGTCCAGAGTACCTGCGCAAACACAAAAGGGCTTGCACCCAACACTATAAAGGGGTTGTCAATCCCTTCAAGATTGATTGCAAAGTGAGATCTGAAGGCGGAAAGTGCAACGAAGTAAAAGAGTAAGGCTGAAAATATGGTGTGAAGTAGACCTGGGGGCCGTAGTGTTCACTAGAGGCTTCTCCCAAAATTGCAAATATTACGATGGGCGAACAAATTATTGTCGAGCAATTGATAGAACCGCGCAAAGTCATGACGATATCTAAGGCAATGATCATACATATAGGCATCATGTCTGAGACAAGTAGACCGATACTTTCTGCATCTACTACTATTACTCCACAGATCGACCGCTATACAACATGCATCTAGTGTATTGAGTTCATGACGAACAGAGTAACGCCTTAAGCAAGATGACATGATGTAGAGGGATAAACTCAAACCAATGATGAAAACCCCATCTTTTTACCCTTGATGGCAACAACACGATGCGTGCCTCGCTACCCCTTCTGTCACTGGGTGAGGTCACCGCACGATATGAACCCAAAACCAAGCACTTCTCCCATTGCAAGAATCATAGATCAAGCTGGCCAAACAAAACCCACAACTCGAAGAGGATTACGAGGATATGAAATCATGCATATAAGAGATCAGAAGAAAATCAAATAAGATTCATAGATAATCTGATCATAAATCCACAATTCATCGGATCTCGACAAACACACCGCAAAAGAAGATTACATCAGATAGATCTCCATGAAGATCATGGAGAACTTTGTATTGAACATCCAAGAGAGAGAAGAAGCTATCTAGCTACTAGCTATGGACCCGTAGGTCAATGGTGAACTACTCATGCATCATCGGAGAGGTCATGGTGTTGATGAAGAAGCCCTCCATATCCGAATCCCCCCTCCGGCAGGGAACCAAAATGTGCCCCATATGAGATCTTGTGGAGACAGAAGCTTGCGGCGGCGGAAAAGTACTTTCGATGATCTCCTGATTTTTTCTGGAATTTTTGGGAATATATAGGCGAAAGACCTAGGGCACGGGAGGCCCAGGGAGCCCACAAGCCTGGGAGGCGCGGGCCCCCACCTGGCCACGGCTAGGGGGCTTGTGGGGTCCCTGGTGGCCCCTGCCTTGGTTCTCAACTTCCCCGATCTTCTTCTGTTTCGGAATTTTATTTTTGAAGTTTCGTTCCGTTTGGACTCCGTTTAAAATCCTCCTCTGAAAAGGGTCAAAAACATGGAAAAAACAGGAACTGGCACTTGACACTGAGTTAATAAGTTAGTCCCAAAAAAGATATAATAGGCATACAAAACATCCAAAGTTTGACAAGATAATAGCATGAAACAATCAAGAATTATAGATACGTTGGAGACGTATCAAGGTTCAACTGATAAAGATCTTTGTAGAAAAATGTAGGATCCAATATGGACATCCAGGTCCTGCTATTGGTTATTGACTAGAGATTTTCTCAGGTCATGTCTACATAGTTCACGAATCCACATGGTGTGCACACTTAAGGTTCGGTGACGTTTCAGTATTACTGAGTTATGTGTGTTTGGTAACCGAAAGTAGTTCGGAGTCCCGGATGAGATCTCGGACGTCACGATGAGCTCCGGAATGGTCCGGAGGTAAAGATTGATATATAGGAAAGTTGCATTTGGCTTCCGGAAAGATTTTGGGCATTACCGGTAAAGTACCGGGAGTGACGAATGGGTTCTGGGGTTTTATCGGGAGGGGCCACCCACTCGGGAGAGAACCTAATATGCCTAAAGGTGGTGCACCAACCCTTAGTGGGTTGGTGCGGCCAGTCCAATAATGCTATTTGGGCAAGGAGCAAAAGAATGAAAAAAGGGGAAAAGAGAAGGAGGAAACAAGATGGAATCCTACTAGGAGTAGGATTGGAGGTGCACTCCTCCATCTCCACCTCCAATTTTTGCCAAACCTTGAGGATTTGAGGCTGCCTCCTCACCTCCCTCCCTCCTACATATACTACAGTAATTTGAGGCAGCCCTAACCCTAATTAGCGATGTACTGCCCTCTCTCTCTAGAACGTTTTCTCCTCTAGATTAGTTCTGCAGCGCTTGGCGAAGCCCTGCTGGATTGTCCACCACCACCACCACCACACCGTCGTGTTGGAGAACTCATCTACCTCTCCTCCCCTCTTGCTGTATCAATAAGGTGGGGATTATCATCGAGTTGTACGTGTGTTGAACGCGGAGGTGTCGTCCGTTCGACACTAGATCGGGATAGATCATGATGGGATCGTGGGATGGATCATGTTGACATCGCGGGACGGGCTGCGATTTGGATCACGTAGATGTTCCACTACATCAACCGCTTTGTATACGCTTCCGCTTAGTAATCTACAAGGGTATGTAGATTCACTTTCCCTCTCATAGATGATCATCACCATGGATAGGTATTGCGTGTGCGTAGGAATTTTTTTGTTTCCCATCCAATGTTCCCCTCAAGTGGCATCATGAGCTAGGTCTATGCGTAGATGATATCTCGAGTAGAACATAACAGAGTTTGTGGGTGTTGATGTTCAATTTTCTGCCCTCCTTAGTATCTTCTTGATTCGACGGTATTGTTGGATTGAAGCGGCCCGAACAAAGATTACTCGTACGCTTACGAGAGACTGATTTCATTGACTAACATGCAACTTGTTGCATAAAGTTGACTGGCGGGTGTTTGTTTCATCAACTTTAGTTGAATCGGATTTGACCGAGGTGGGCCTTGGAGAAGGTTAAATAGCAACTTGCATATCACTGTTGTGGTTTTGCGTAAGTAAGATGCGATCATACTGGATACCCATAGCAGCCAAGTAAAACATGCAACAACAAATTAGAGGACATCTAACTTGTTTTTGCAGGGTATGCATGTGATGTGATATGGCCGAAGACATGATGTGATATATTGGATGTATGAGATGATCATGCTGTAGTTGTTAAATACAGACTTGCATGTCGATGCTACCGCAACCGGCAGGAGCCATATGGTTGTCTTTAATTATTTTGCTCTTGGAGATGCTTTGCTTTATTGCTAGTAGTAGCTTTAGTAGTAACAACATAGTTAGCGCTACAACCTCGATGGTAGAACAATGATGGAGATCATGGTGTGGCACCGCTCATGATGGATATCATGTCAGTGCTTTGGTGATGGAGATCAAGAAACACAAGTTCATTGCCATATCATGTCACTTATGATTTGCATGTGATGTCAATCCTTGTATGCACCATATTTTGCTTAGGACGACGGTAGCATTATAAGGTGATCCCTCACTAAAATTTCAAGATAAAATTGTGTTCTCGCCGACTATGCACCGTTGCGACAGTTCGTCGTTTCGAGACACCACGTGATGATCGGGTGTGATAGACTCTACATTCACATACAACGGGTGCAAAACAGTTGCACACGCGGAATACTTGGGTTAAACTTGACGAGCCTAGATGTACACACATGGCCTAGGAACACAAGAGATCGAAAGGTCGGGCATGAGTCATATAGTGGATATGATCAACATAGAGATGTTGACCATTGAATCTAAACTCAACTCACGTGATGATCAGACTTGAGTTAGTGAATTTGGATCATGCGACACTCGAATGACTAGAGGGGTGTCAATTTTAGTGGGAGTTCTTAAGTAATATGATTAATTGAACTTATTATCATGAACATAGTCAAAAGATCTTTGTAAATTATGGTGTAGCTTGCGCTATAGCACTACTGTTTTTGCTATGTTCCTAGAGAAAATTTAGGTGAAAGATGATAGTAGCAATAATGCAGACTAGGTACGTAAACTGAGAATTGTCCTCATTGCTACATAGAGGCCTTATGTTCTTAATGAACCGCTCGGTGTGCTAAACCCAGAGTGTCGTCTGTAGATGTTGCAAACATCTGACATACACGTTTTTACTAGATGATAGTTCAGTGCATAATGCTTAAACGACATAGAAATGAGGCGCTGAAAACGTTTCGAATGTCACGGGGCATACGAGATGTTCCAAGAGATGAAATAGGGATTTCAGACTCGTGTCCGTGTTGAGAGGTATTAGATCTCCGACAAGTTTCTTTGTCTAGAAAGTAAGGGAGAAAAAATCAATCGTTGAGCATGTGCTCAGATTGTCTGAGTATTACAATCGCTTGAATCGAGTGGGAGTTGATCTTCTAGATAAGATAGTGATTGACATAGTTCTCCAAAGTCATTGCCACCAAGCTACAGAGCTTCGATATGAACTACTCCCTCCGTCCCAAAATAAGTGTCTTAAGATTAGTACAACTTTGTACTAGCTCTAGTATAAAGTTGAGACAGTTATTTTGGGACAGAGGGAGTATGACATATCAGGAATAGAGATGATGATCCTTGATCTGTCCGCGATGTTTGACACCGTGAAGGTAGAAATCAAGTAGGAGCATCAGCTATTTATGGTTAGTAAAGCCACTAGTTTCAAGAAGGGCAAGGGCAAGAAGGGATTCTTCATGAAAGGCAAACCAGTTGCTGCTCTAGTGAAAAAACCCAAGGTTAAACCCAAACCTGAGACTAAGGGCTTCTATTATGAGGGGAACGGTCACTGGAGCGGAACTACCCTAGTTACTTGATAGATGAGAAGGCTGGAAAAGTCGACAAAAGTATATTGGATATATATGATATTGATGTGTACTTTACTAGTACTCCTAGTAGCACCAGGGTATTAGATACCGGTTCGGTTGCTAAGTGTTAGTAACTCGAATTAAAATCTAGGGAATAAACGGATACTAGCAAGGGTGAGGTGATGATGTGTGTTGGAAGAAATTTCAAGGTTGATATGATGAAAGATCACACGCTCCCTCTACCATCAGGATTAGTGTTGAACATAAATAAATGTTATTTGGTGTTTGCGTTGAGCATGAACATGATTAGATAGTGTTTATACAATTATTCATTTAAAGAGAATAGTAGTTATTCTATTTGCTTGAATAAATACCTTCAATGGTTTATTGAATCTCGATTGCAGTGATACACATGTTCATGATATTGATGCCAAAAGATACAAAGTAGTAATGATACTACCACTTACTTGTGGCAATACCGCTTGAGTCATATTGGTATAGAATGCATGAAGAAGCTCGATAGTGATGGATCTTTGGACCCACTCATTTTTGAATCATTTGAGACATGCGAACCATACCTATTGGTGTAAACACATGAAGAAACTCCATGCAGATGGATTATTTGGACTCACTTGATTTTGGATCACTTGAGACATGCAAATCATGCCACATGGGGAAGATGACTGAAGGCCTCGTTTTCCAGTGAGATGGAACAAGAAAGTAACTTATTGGAAGTAATACATTTTGATATATAAAGTCCAATGAGTGCTGAGGCACGTAGTGGATATCGTTATGTTCTTACTTCACACATGATTTGAGTAGATACTAGTATATTTACTTGATCAAACACAAGTCTGAATTATTGAAAGGTTCAAGTAATTTCAGAGTGAAGTTGAAGATCGTCGTGACAAGAGGATAAAATGTGTGTGATATGATCATAGAGATGAATATCTGAGCAGAGAGTTTGGTACACATTTAAGACAATGTGGAAATTTTTTCACAACGAATGCCACCTGGAACACCATGGTGTGATGGTGTGTCCAAACGTCATAGCCGCGCCCTATTGGATATGGTGCAAAATATGATATCTCTTACCGTATTACCACTATAGTTTTTGGGTTAGGCATTAGATACAACTGCATTCACTTTAAATAGGGCACCATGTAATTCCGTTGAGATGACACCGTATGAAATATGGTTTGGAGAAACCTAAATTGTCGTTTCTTAAAAGTTTAGGGGCTGCGATGCTTATGTGAAAAAGTTTCATAAGCTCGAACCCAAAGCGGATAAATGCATCTTCATAGGATACCCAAAACAGTTGGGTATATCTCCGATCTCAGATCCAGAAGCAAAGTGTTTGTTTCTAGAAATGGTTCCTTTATCGAGAAAAAATTCTCTTGAAAGAATTGAGTGGGAGGATGGTGGAACTTGATGAGGTTATTGAACTGTCACTTCAACCAGTGTGTAGCAGGGCGCAGGAAGTTGTTCTTGTGGCGCCAACACCAATTGAATTGGAAGCTGATGATAGTAATCATGAAGCTTCGAATCAAGTTACTACGAACCTAGGTTGACAAGGTCACGTACTGCTACAGAGTGGTATGGTAACCTTGTCTTGGAGGTCATGTTGTTGGACAACAACAAACCTACGAGCTATGAAGAAGCGATGGTGGGCCCGAATTCTCACGAATGGCTGGACACCATGAAATCCGAGGTAGGATCCATGTATAAAACAAAGTGTAGACTTTGGAAGAACTACTTGATGGTCGTAAGACTGTTAAGTATAGACGGATCTTTCAAAGGAAGATAGACAATGATGTTGAAAAGTCACCATTAAGAAAGCTCGACTTGTCACAAAGATGTTTCCGACAAGTTCAAAGAGTTGACTATGATGAGACTTTCTCGTAGCAATGCTAGAAGTCTGTTGGATTTATGTTAGCAGTTGCTGTATTATTTAGGAAATCTTGCAGATAGAATGTCAAAACATTGTTTCCTCGATGGTTTCCTTGAGGAAATGTTGTATGTCACACAACAAGAAGGTTTTGTCGATCCTAAAGGATGCTAACAAATATGCAAGCTCTAGCGATCCTTCTAAGGACTGGAGTAAGCATCTCGAAGTTGGAATATGCGCTTTGATGAGATGATCAAAGCTTTTGGATTTATACAAAGTTTATGAGGAACTTGTATTTCCAAGGAAGTGAGTGGGAGCACTATAGAATTTCTGAATATATGTGGTTGACATATTGTTGATCGGAAATGATGTAGAATTTCTGGAAAGCATAAAGGGTTGTTCAAAATGAGTTTTTCAAAGGAAAACCTGGATTGAGCTACTTGGACATTGAGCATCAAGATCTATAGAGATAGATCAAAAGGCTTAAGAGAACTTTCAAATGAATACATATCGTGACAAGGTTCTGAAGGAGTTCAAAATAGATCAGTCAAAGAAAGAGTTATTGGCTATGTTATGAGGTGTGAGTATTGAGTAAGACTCAAGACACAACCATGGCAGAAGAACGAGAAAGGACGAAGGTCGTCCCCTATGCACTAGTCGTAGGCTCTATAGTATGCTATGCTGTGTACCGCACCTGATGTGTGCCTTGCCATGAATCTGTCAAGTGGTACTAAAGTAATCCTGGAATGCATTACTGGACAACAGTCAAAAGTTATCCTTAGTAACTAGTGGAGTAAGGAATTTTTCCTTGATTATGGAGGTTATTAAAGACTTCGTCGTAAATGGTTACGTCGATGCAAGCTTTGACACTAATCCGGATAACTCTAGTAGTAAACCCGATTTGTATAGTGGAGCAGTCATTTAGAATATTCCCAAATAGCGCGTGGTAGCACCATCTATAGGAGGACATAGAGATTTGTAAAGCACACACGGATCTGAAAGGTTCAGACTAGTTGAGTAAAACCTCTCTCACAAGCAAGACATGATCTAAGCCTAGAACTGTATGAGTGTTAGATTCACTACAATCACATAATGATGTGAACTAGATTATTGACCTTAGTGCAAGTGGGAGAATGTTGGAAATATGCGCCAGAGGCAATAATAAATTGGTTATTATATTTCCTTGTTCATGATAATCGTTTATTATCCATGCTAGAATTTATTGATTGGAAACTCAAATACTTGTGTGGATACATTGTCACACCCTCATTTCACCTCACTTTCACTATAGTTCTAAAATCTGAGTTTATTAAAAAAAATCAAAAACCAATACTGTGAGTGACATTATTGTCATTTTATGCTTGATTGAGTAGTATCGAAAACCATATTTTTCTCATAACATAAATGTTCCCAAAATTCTCTTTCTTATTTTTGACTATTTCAAAACCTTGTTTTGGGTTGCACTACAAGTCCTTGGCAGCAAGGGAGTGCTCTTACCCAAAGAGGGTGATCTGGTTCTAGAAATATTTTAACTCTCCAAATCCATAAAATAATTATTTTATAACTTATTTTCCTATTTTATTTGCATGTCCATTTCTGAGGCGAGAAATGATAATCCTAATGGAAAGTTACTTTTCTGCCTTAGAAAAATATGAAAAAATTTGGAGATACTGAGAGGACATATATTTTCTATACGTAAGATTTTCAACCCCTATTTATATTCAAAATATTTGAGCAAAACCTTGAAAACCTATTCTCTCTGTTTTGATGTTTTGGAATATTTACAAAGGAAATATTTCCAATAAAATCCTAGGAAATTCCAGCAACCTTCCGAAGCCATATTTGGTGGCCACACCAAGTTTCACCTCATTCCAAGGTGATTTGGTTCAGTAAATAATCCTAAAATCCTCTCTGTCCAGAACCAAGTTGAAACATCTCTACATAGTAAAGTTTATCCTAATGGGTTTAAACTTTGCAGGAGTATTCAACACCCCAAATGAGGAGTCAGTACCAAAAATGGGATTTACAGGAGGTAATCTACCCACATTCCCTTGGGAGGGACATATCTACCCATTTGGGGGTGATTTCAAGCTTGCATTGCCAAACTAGTCCAATGAAGCTCAAATTTGGTGGAGTATCTTGTTTTTGCATCAAACATAATCATGTTAACTCTCATCACCAGTGGTGTGGTGTTGCTATTACAAACACCTGTCGAACACCTTCTATCATTTTAGCAAATCAACTCCTACCCCACTCCACACCTAAGCTCTTCCCTCCAAACTCTTTGACCAAGTAGCCAGCACCACTCCCCAACTGTAGGAGAGTGGCCCCTCTATGAATCCAAGCAGAAGATCCCAAAAAACCCATTCTATGTTTTGGTTCAAAGCTAGCATCTCCACTTTCCTCACACCCCATGGCCAACAGGGAGTCCCTCAGATCGCAAACGGCTAGGCATCTTCGGACCAAGCCCCAGGATACCCCAAACATGGCAAAAACGCCCCAGATCGCCAGCATGCGGTGGAATACTAAAACCGCGCTCTGGGCATGCTGTTGGGCGCACCCGAAGCAAAGGTGGCCATCCCCGGCCGGTTCGAGCCTCCACATGATACCCATTTGAGTCCCCCAACCACCTCTCTGTATCAGGGCAGCCTCAGGGCCCCTCCTCCCTCGCTCTGTTGA
Source organism: Hordeum vulgare subsp. vulgare (assembly GCF_904849725.1). Lineage (NCBI taxonomy): Eukaryota > Viridiplantae > Streptophyta > Magnoliopsida > Poales > Poaceae > Hordeum > Hordeum vulgare. The sequence goes on along the minus strand of NC_058520.1, from coordinate 289,955,924 downwards.
CGGGAGCGACGCGTGCCCACGCACACCAGATCCAACCAGAAGACCTCGGCCACACGTGCACGCTGCTCCTCCCTCTCTCTCCCTTTTAGTGGGTCACACAAGTCCTAAACCATGTCCGCGCACCCTGGTTTCCACCCCGAGCACTCACTTCCTCTCTTGCGGGGAGCGGAGAAACCACCGGTGCCACCGGCTCGGTGCACCATCGGGAGCCTATAAATAGGCCTTCCCCCTTCCTCCAGCACATCATCCCACTACTCCAGTACCTAAATTCCACCCCTAGCCACTCCATTTGAGCACATCAAGCTCATGCGCTCGAGATCGACCGAGGCCCCGCCGCTTCGGTGCTCCGTCGATCTCGGGCTACGGGCCAGCTCTGACGCTTCTCTCACCTTCTACGCGATCCTAGCAGCCTCAGGGAGCTTCCCCATCACCTCCCCGAGCTAATCCACGCCCGTAGCACCTAGTTCACCAGCCTCCTGAAATAGCTCCGCCGCAGCCACCTCGTCGCCGTTGAACCATGGCCTCCTAGTCGACCCCTCGACCACTAGTAGGTAGGCGACGGTGAGCTGGTTCCATTTCTGCCTTCAGTTGGGCTCGAGGACGTCGGTAGTGTCGTTGGCGTGCCTCTCCTCCTCTCTGTCCCGAGGTGGAAGACGACCCCGAGAGGTGGGGCTCACCTGTCGGTGGATCTTCTCTCTCCTCTCTATCGCTAACCGTACGGGCCCACGCGTCAGGTTTGAACCTCGCCGCGCGCGCCTGGGCTGGCTGGCTGGCTGGCTAGCTGGGCCGGCCCAAGCCTCAGGCCGATCCACGCCTGAGCCCCAACCTCTTCTATATTTTTGTTTAATTTAGTTTTAAAGGATTTTTGTAAAAATGGTTATCCAATATATTTTTATTATTCTTCCACCATAATTCTTCTAAAAATGAGTAGTATTTAACAAAGCCTTTGCACAAATTTTCAGTACAACTTTTGTCCTTAGTACTCCCTCCGTCCCAAAATAAGTGTCGTAAAATTTGTACTAAATACGACACTTATTTTGGGACAGATGGAGTAATAATTAAAAAGGCTATTTGGAGTAGTTTTTCTTCTGTTAAAATGATTTTAAAAATAATCCCTTTACTAAAACGAGAGACAGATATTTTTAAAATAACAATATGGATTTATCAGAATAAAGCAACATTTTTAAAGTGATTTTGTGATATGTCTTTGAGTGAGCTACTTATTGCTTCTTTATTTATTACGATGATAGAAACCATGTTTGACGAAGGAGTTGGACTTGAAGACCCCGTATACTTAGCTGATCAAGGCAAGCAACCCTTTGACCATGTCTGAGCATATGTTATATTGCATGCTCGTAGAGTATTTATTCCCCTTGCATGTGATCATAAGTATTCGGTAAATGATCGACATGATGTTACCGATGGCTCCTCCGGAGAACTTGCATTTTGAGCATGATCCTACCACCTATGAGGGTCACGCTAATATCATGTTGACAAGTAAAGCTAAGCATAGCAGAAGGATGAGCATGATGATGGTATAAATCAAAGGTTTATAAAAAAACCCGTCGGGTGCCACTAATGCCCGAGGGTGATTATGAGATAGGTGGCCACTTTTGGAGAACTGGCGCACCAGGTATATTTTGGTGTGAGTGGTTTCGGAAATGTGAATAGATTTATGACGTGTTGACCGGCCCAACCGTACATGTGCGACCATGTTACCCCTTTATGGGACGGGGCTTTGTTGATTACTATGGTTGGTGCTAGCAAAGAGCCACATTACTAGTGGCGGGAGTGAGGTGTGGTCAATCTCGTGACGGGGTCGTGCCAGGTAGGGTGACTAAGTCATTTATACGTGTTCGGGGCACACCGTTGGTCTCTGCATGGATGATATTGTCCAGAGTCGATGCTCGTAAGACGTACATCATGTGGGCTAGGTACCAATCAAGTGGACCTCTTTGTCTAGTATCGTCAGGGGAAAGGCATTGATCGGGTACTTTCCTCGGGTATGTTATATACCGCGAGTCGTGGATGACACGGAAGTTTCCCAGATCTCGTGGGTACAGTGTACAACCTCTGCAGAGTGTAAAACTATTCGAATAGACATGTCCACGGTCAAGGACAATTGGGTGGTTCTGCTTAAACTACGTCCAGTCGTTTCCGCATAAACCAAGTGTGTGTGTGTTTAATGGTGATATCCGAGAAAGAGTTGATATGAGCAAGTTTGGTGACTTGGCATATCAGGTGAACTCGGAGCGTTCAACCCTTGACAGACATATTGATATATGTAACATGTTCTTCTAAATACTATCTAGCTTATGTTGCACATCCATGATCATGTTTATTTACAGTTAAGCTGCTATTCACCAATACTGCATATTACTTGTTATCCTACCAAATGCATTATCCATATCATGGGCTGTTTGCGAGTACATTCAAAGTATTCACTGGCTTGCCACTGGTTATATTATTGACTAGACATGGAAGGACCTGAGTTTGGAGAAGAGTACGTCATCGGAGATGGAGCCATGAACTAGGACGCTTCCCAATCAGAATGCCTGTTGGTGTAGGCTGATGGCACGGGCATCCGCTTAGCCCCGAGATTTCTGCTATTAGATGTATCAGTGTGTATTGGCCTTATAGGCCCTACCTATGTGAATTTGACCTTACTGGTCATTGTTGGGGAACATCGCATGGGAAACAAAAAATTTCCTACGCGCACGAAGACCTATCATGGTGATGTCCATCTACGAGAGGGGATGAGTGATCTACGTACCCTTGTAGACCGTACAGCAGAAGCGTTAGTGAACACGGTTGATGTACTGGAACGTCCTCATGTCCCTCGATCCGCCCCGCGAACTATCCCGCGATCAGTCCAACGATCTAGTGCCGAACGTACGACACCTCCGCGTTCAGCACACGTACAGCTCGACGATGATCTCGGCCTTCTTGATCCAGCAAGAGAGACGGAGAGGTAGAAGAGTTCTCCGACAGCGTGACGGCGCTCCGGAGATTGGTGATGATCTCGTCTCAGCAGGGCTCCACCCGAGCTCCGCAGAAACGCGATCTAGAGGAAAAACCGTGGAGGTATGTGGTCGGGCTGCCGTGGAAAAGTCGTCTCAAATAAGCCCTAAAACCTCCGTATATATAGGTGGGAGAGGGGGGACCTTGCCTTGGGGCTCAAGGAGCCCCAAGTGGGTCGGCCGAGCAAAAGGGGGGAAGGACTCCCCCCCCCCAAACCGAGTCCTACTTGGTTTGGTGGGTGGAGTCCTTCTTTCCTTTCCCACCTCCTCCTTTTTTTTCCTTTTCTCTTTGATTTTTCTTCCAATGCGCATAGGGCCCTTTTGGGCTGTCCCACCATCCCACTAAGGGCTGGTGCGCCACCCTCAAGGCCTATGGGCTTCCCCGGGGTGGGTTGCCCCCCCCCGGTGAACTCCCGGAACCCATTCCTCATTCCCGGTACATTCCCGCTAACTCCGAAAACCTTCCGGTAATCAAATGAGGTCATCCTATATATCAATCTTCGTTTCCGGACCATTCCGGAAACCCTCGTGACGTCCGTGATCTCATCCGGGACTCCGAACAACATTCGGTAACCAACCATATAACTCAAATACGCATAAAACAACGTCGAACCTTAAGTGTGCAGACCCTGCGGGTTCGAGAACTATGTAGACATGACCCGAGAGACTCCTCGGTCAATATCCAATAGCGGGACCTGGATGCCCATATTGGATCCTACATATTCTACGAAGATCTTATCGTTTGAACCTCAGTGCCAAGGATTCATATAATCCCGTATGTCATTCCCTTTGTCCTTCGGTATGTTACTTGCCCGAGATTCGATCGTCAGTATCCGCATACCTATTTCGATCTCGTTTACCGGCAAGTCTCTTTACTCGTTCCGTAATACAAGATCCCACAACTTACACTAAGTTACATTGCTTGCAAGGCTTGTGTGTGATGTTGTATTACCGAGTGGGCCCCGAGATACCTCTCCGTCACACGGAGTGACAAATCCCAGGCTTGATCCATACTAACTCAACGAACACCTTCGGAGATACCTGTAGAGCATCTTTATAGTCACCCAGTTACGTTGCAACGTTTGATACACACAAAGTATTCCTCCGGTGTTAGTGAGTTATATGATCTCATGGTCATAGGAACAAATACTTGACACGCAAAAAACAGTAGCAAAAAAATGACACGATCAACATGCTACGTCTATTAGTTTGGGTCTAGTCCATCATGTGATTCTCCTAATGACGTGATCCAGTTATCAAGCAACAACACCTTGTTCATAATCAGAAGACACTGACTATCTTTGATCAACTAGCTAGCCAACTAGAGGCTTGCTAGGGACAGTGTTTTGTCTATGTATCCACACATGTAAATGAGTCTTCATTCAATACAATTATAGCATGGATAATAAACGATTATCTTGATACAGGAATTATAATAATACCTATATTTATTATTGCCTCTAGGGCATAATTCCAACAGTGATGTGTTGTAATATTTTGGTATGATGTACGTAAGACTCTTAATATTCATCATTTGTGTGTTCAATGAGCATTAATCTCTGGGATCACTGAGCACGTTCATTTGGCGATCACGACTCATAAGTCGGGGTCCCCACATACATAGACAACACACTGTCCCTAGTGAGCCTCTGGTTGACTAGCTCGTTGATCGAAGATGGTCAAGGTTTCCAGGCCATAGACAAGTGATGTCACTTGATAAAGGGATCACAAAATTAGGAGAATGATGTGATAGACAAGACCCAAACTATGAACGTAGCATATGATCGTGTCGGCTTATTTCTACTATTTTCTGCATGTCAATGTATCTGTTCCTATGACCATGAGATCATGCAACTCCCGGACACCGTGGGAATACATTGTGTGTATCAAACATCGCAACATACCTGGGTGACTATAAAGGTGATCTACGGGTATCTCCGAAGGTGTCTGTTGGGTTTGCATGGATCAAGACTAGGATTTGTCAATCCGTGTAACGGAGAGGTATTCGGGGCCCACTCGGTAATACAACATCATAACAAGACTTGCAAGCAATTTGACTAAGGAGTTATTCACGGGATCTTCTATTACAAAACGAGTAAAGAGACTTGCCAGTAACGAGATTGAACTAGGTATAGAGATACCAACGATCGAATCTCGGCTAAGTAACATACCGAAGGACAAAGGGAACAACATACGGGATTAACTGAATCCTTGACATAGAGGTTCAACCTATAAAGATATTTGTAGAATATGTAGGAGCCAATATGGACATCCAGGTCCCGCTATTTGTTATTGACCGGAGTGTGTCTCAGGTCATGTCTACACAGTTCTCGAACTCGTAGGGTTCGCACACTTAAGGTTCAGTGACGTTTCGATATTATTGAGTTATGTGTGCTTGGTAACCGAAAGTTGTTAGGAGTCCCGGATGAGATCCTGGACGTCACGAGGAGCTTCGGACTAGTCCGGAGGTAAATATTTATATATAGGAAAGTTGCATTTGGCTTCCGGAAAGATTTCGTGCATTACCGATAAAGTACGGGAAGTGACGAATGGGTTCCAGGGTTTTGCCGGGAGGGTCCACCCATCCGGGAGAGAACTTAATAGGCCTAAAAGTGGTGCACCAACACTTATTGGTATGGTGCGGCCAGCCCAATAAGGATATTTCATGCTAGGAGCAAAAGAAGGGGAAAAGGGGAAAGGGAAAGGAGGAGACAAGATGGAAGCCTACTAGGAGTAGGACTGGAGGTGGACTCCTCCACCTCCACCTCCAATTCCGGCCAAACCTTGAGTGTTTGAGGCTGCCTCCTCCCCTCCCTTCCTCCTATATATACTATAGGAATTAGAGGCAGCCCTAACCCTAATTAGCCATGTGTTGCCCTCTCTCTAGATCGTTTTCTCCTCTTAATTAGTTCCGCATCGCTTGGTGAAGCCATGCTGGATTGTCCACCACAACCACCACCATGTCGTCGTGTTGGAGAACTCATCTACCTCTCCGCCCCTCTTGCTGGATCAAGAAGGCGTGGATCATCATCGAGCTGTACGTGTGCTGAACGTGGAGGTGTCGTCCGTTCGGCACTAGATCGGGATGGATCGTGATGGGATCGCGAGATGGACTGAGATTTGGATCAAGAAGATGTTCCACTACATCAACCGCGTTATATATGCTTCCACATAGCGATCTACAAGGGTATGTGGATCCACTCTCCCCTCTCGTGGATGATCATCACCATGGAAAGGTATTGCATGTGTGTAGGAAAATTTGTGTTTCCTATGCAATGTTCCCCTACAGGACCATGTTGTAGCTTGTGGTGAGTGTAAGACAATTCCATATACTCATCTCTCCAGTACATGTACTTGTAACTATATCCATTCTTACAAAACGACAAGATACGCTTCTATCCCTGTCAAGGCCCTCGCGCCAAAGTAAGGATAGGGTCGCATCTTGGGTGTTACATTAACTTAATTCACCTATATACTTGGTAAAAGGTGGAAGGCTTGGCCTTCGAGCCCGGTGTTTTGTTCCATCTTTGCCCCTAGTTACTTGTGTATCGTTTTTATGTTCTATATTTGAGTACTTCTAACATGCTTCGGGTTGTTATGAGGACCCCCATGATTTTCGTTTTGGGATAAAACTCTTCTGGCAAGTCCCAACATTGATACTATATTTTCCCTACATAATAATAGTAAACACCGTTATTAAAACTTAGGGCGTCATGAACTCGAGGAGTAATTCAACATAATACGGGGGGGGGGGGCAGTGTTGATTGTGTTGGTCCTAAATACAACAATGTGCGGGGCCAACCCGTGGCAACTCGGGAGATTTCTATCAAGCCACCGTAGGCCTAGCTCATCCGATTATGCCCTGAGAACGAGATACACAACTCCTATTGGGATCGTTGGCACATAGGGTGGCCTTGCTGGATTTGTTTTACCTTTATCGAACGTCTTATGCGCGGGATTCCGAGGATACTTTCGGCTATCTCGAGGTTGAGGTTTTCGATCGTAATTTTTGACGAGACTACAGATTTTCCGTGGTTGAGATTATTCCACGTAGCTTGTGGTACTTTGAGATGGAATAGTTGGAGCAACCTTGTAGGTTTAAATCTTTTCTAGAGCCGTGCCCACGGTTATGTGGAAACTTGGAAACTTTGTTTAACACACGGTCATAATAACTTGAAGTAAACTAAATTAAAATATGCCAACCGTGTGCGTAACCATGACTGTCTCTACTCATGAGTTCTGCATCCGAGAAAGGACACGATGGGGTTATGTTTGACTCATAAGTAGATTTTTAGGATCATTTCTTGATCATTATTAGTTCATGTCCGTTTATGCATAGATTACCCATGTTATTCTTGTACTCGTAAGTTAGTCACCCAAATAAATGCTTAGTGCTTGCTGCAGCCTCACCACTTAACCATACCTCACCCATTAAGCTTTGCTAGTCTTGATACATTTGGAAATGAGATTACTGAGTCCCTGCAGCTCGCAGATTACTACAACAATAGTTGCAGGTACAGGTAAAGCTATACTTTGACGTGAGCATGATGATTGTTCGATTTGGAGTTTCTTCTTCTTCTTCTTCTTCATCGATATAGGATGGGTTCCAGGCCAGCAGCCTGGGATAGGAAGGATGGATGTCATTTGTTTCGTTTGGTTTCATCCATAGTTGGACCCTTCTCTTCTGAATGGTGATTGAATGTATGTTTGTACCGAGATGATCATGATTAGCTTGTGGCGAGTGTAAGCGAATTCCATATACTCATCTCTTCTATACATGTACCTGTAACAATATCCATTATTGCAAAACGTTGAGATGCACTTATATCCCTGTCGAGGCCCTCGTGCCAAAATAAGGATATGATCACATCTTGGGCGTTACAAGTTGGTATCAGAGATGTACCAAACTAGGACCCCCTTGATTGATCGAACTTGGCCGAGTCGAGTCTAGTGAAAAACTATTTTGATTCTAGTTGTATATCCGAGAGTAGGATTCTTTTTACTCCTCCTCTATGCTCTGATGAGGAATCACGACGGGAGAATTTTAATTCTACTCCTCTTCTCACTCAAATTTTTTTAGGGTCACGCGGGTATTTTTGAATCTATATGATGCCGATGTGACGGAGTTCTGACTTAGTGCTTCCTATTATCGAGGGTAGATATCCAAGGGATTACAGAAACATCATTATCATTCAGCTTCCTTAGTATCTCAGGACACGGACATCGAAACGCTTCAATACATTGCTTGGTGGAAAATAGTGCCATGACTTTTCCCCAGTACTCGTGGAGATAGCTCAGATGATCTACCGGGTCTAGTATTGTTGTTTTTCGAAGGTCTGGGGTAGATGAGTTCGCGGAACTTCTTGGATATATGTTGATAGTTGCGGGGAAGGTCATGCAACTGATTACATTGAGTAGGTTCCCGGAGCCGCAACTTGATAGCATAACCAAGAAAGATTTCAGAAGTTCTCAGGTAGGAATTCAAGTAGTTACCTAGGATTATCTTGCAACAAATGCATGATGTGAGGTTGAGGTTCGACATCTATTGGTTCATTTATCCATGTTCTTTCTTACAGAGGACAGTCTTGACAAGATTCATCACATATGCTTCGTCAAGCCTTGTAGTTTACTATGCCTAGGGACCATATTCGAGCATCATTTCAATATGACAATCCAATGTATGATCGTGCCCGCGCGAGCCTTACTACGAAATATCGGACGAAATCTCTATCATATATTTGTTTCTGGCTTAATTTGCAAGCCTCATCCTTGTTTTTTTTGGAGTGTGGTAATTCGAGTTGCTTCAGTGTCAAGTGGTGACTTCGTATCTATCCAAAGTGGTGTTCTCATATTTCCATGGGAATTGCTAATCCGTTTGATCAACCGGAGTTGTCATGAAATTCATTTCAATCGTTGTGCTTCTCTTCAACTTAATTCAATTCTTTTCCATATTTGCAAGATCAGTACTCATATTTCTTTCAGAGTCATCTGTCCCAAATTCTCTTTGTTTTCCCCACACTCCCGCCCTGTTTCTGCAATGACTTAATTGTCATCCAAGTGCCTTCTTTCATTGTTGCCTTCCGCTATATTCTCTTCCATATCATATCTGTTGATTCATTGTGAAGATGCTCAGGTGTTAAGTTCTTCATTCCTTGTTTTTGTTTTCTAGCCGGTGGATTCAATCAAGATTTTGGTGTTCATCATATCCTGTTCTTCTTTAAATGTGTTTGTGTTCGAAATTCTTGTTCGTCCCTCCCTATTCTATCAAGAGTGCTGGAGATATCTCAGAAGTTTCAGGTTTCTAATCAAATACTTTCAATTATTTTGAGGTTCTTACCTCATCAAATTTTAATTTATACCGGTGCAATCTCTCTCTTTTAAGAAACCTTCTCAAAAGTGTTCTCTTCTAGTGGGCCCATAACCCACACGGTCTTCCGAGGATCTTACTTGGTCTTAATGTTTTCCAGAGATCTCTAATTCTTTTGAAATGTAAAGTAAGAATGAATTCCATCAGTCATATTCCTTCTCCAAGATCGCTTCAATTAGTTTCATGACTGACTCAATATTTTCCTCATTCATTGTTGTGCTGAGAGATCAATAGAAGTTGTGTCTAGAGGGGGTGAATAGAATACTTGTCAAGATAAAACTCCTAGCCTAACCCAATTTCAAGGAAGGCAGAAATTTAGTAGTTCTAACAAGTCTAGTGCACCCTACAAATTCCAGTCAACAAATATAGCAGCGGCAAAGTAAAGACTTTGCACAAGTAAAGGAGTAAAGATTAGGAGATCAAACGTAAAGGTTGACACAACAATTTTTGGCATGGTTCTGATAGGTGGTGCTATCATACGTCCAGGTTAGTGGAGACTTCAACCCACGGAGGGTAACGGCTACAAGAGTCCATGGACGGCTCCACCCATAAGGGGTCCACCAAGAAGCGGCCTTCTCTATTCCACCACGGCTTCCGACCACATAGGACTAGCCTTACTCACGGTAGATCTTCACGAAGTAGGCGATCTCCTTTCCCTTACAAACATCTTGGTTCCGCTGCACAACACGAAGAAGGTGGCTCCCAAGCGACACCTAACCAATCTAGGAGGCACCACCCTCCAAAAGGTAATAGATGTGGTAGATTAATTAACTCATTGTTGTTGTGCTTCTAAAGATAGTCTCCTCAACACAAAATCACTCCTCACAGAATATGCATGGGTAGGAGAGATTGATTTGGTGGAAAGCAGTTTGGGGAGGCTAGAGATCAAGTTTCAAATGGTTGGATTAGAAAATCTTGGTCTCAACACATGAGTAGGTGGTTATCTCTCAGAAAAGGGATCTGGCAATGAAGTGTGTGTTCTGAGTGCTTCTCCCACGAGTGAGAGACGGGTGAAGGGGTATATATAGGCAGCACAAAAATCCCAACTGTTACACCTAAAGTGGCAAACTCAGTGACACCAAAGTTACAAACTCGGTGGTACTGATTAGCACAAAAGGCAAGACTTTTGAATATCGGTGGGACCAATATACACAACTCAGTGGGACCGTTATGGTGGCTAACGGTCAGATGCCCAAACTCGGTGCCATCGATACTCGAACTCAGAAATTCCTATTATGTGTATCGAGGCAACAGAATGTTGGTCACACTGAACTCGGTAGCACTGATATGGATTCAGTTGCACCGATTTGCTGTGAATGGCTAGGGTTTCTGTGTGAGGTCAAACTCGGTGGGTACGAAATGTGGAAGTTGGTGACACCGAATTTGAGTATGTGGAATTTGACAAAATGGATATTTGGGAAAATGACTAAGTATTTTGGTGGCTAACTTTGAGCACTTTGAGTAATCAGTTCATTTTTCTACCTCAGCCCCTTTTAATAGTATTGGCTTTCATATGGACTCAAAATCTATTTCTCACAAATATAAAATGAAGAGTCTTCTAGCTTTAAGCTTGAGCCAGTCTTATTCCTTTCTTGCATAAAGGGGCATCTCCACATAAACCTTTAGCCAAAGCTCTCCATGGACTAAACCTGAAATATCTAGGTAAAAGTGTTACTCCAAGAGACAATATATGTTTTCATGAATTATCAAAACCACCAAGGGAGTCTATGTACTTTCAATCTCCCATTTTTCATAATTGATGACAACATACAATCAAAGCTTCAAAATAAATATAAGTATTAGAATGTGACAACTTTGAAGGAAACATGACTCGTACAGGCTCCCACTAAGTGTGTGCAATTCCTTTAAGGATAGTTAATTTCTATTGCATGGAAACACACAAGGTAGAAGGACCAGACAAGTCATAGTCATCCTGGCTATATGCATCAAACATATGTGAATGAAGGGGTTCCATGTTGAAGACTCCCTCTTGCAAACAATATGTGCAAGAAACAAGAGATCATCATGAACAAGGATATGATGCAGATACTTACCTTGAGGATCTTGAGCATCTTAACATAGAAGTACACTTGGGAAAACAAATATTAGATAACACAAAAGTACTCTACTGTAAAGATGCAAAGGGCTTCAAGAGTACCAAGATTTTGAAGACATATTGATGAGAAGATTTGATCAGGATATGTCTCCAAGAGATATAAGAACTTTCTCCCCTAAGAAGGAACATGTGATAATTTCCTCTCCCCCTGAATCATAGCATTTGATATTGGGAGTAGGTAGGGTAAGATAAGTTCAAAGCAATAAAATAACTTTTATCTCTCTCCCCCTTAATATGTAAAGTTTGATATATCTCCATTTTAGGTTGATCTCCCTTTGGGAACAAATATCTCCCCCTAGTGATGTTTCTCCATATTTTTGTGTAAGCTTCTTGGTGATATTTCTCCCCTATAAATAGGTTCATTGAATCTAAGCTTTGAGAATATTTCTTGCCCTTTGGCATTAATGTCCAAAAAGGTCAGAGGATAAGGGCTCATTGAAATAGAGGGATCATCGATACTTCTCTCTTTTATAAGGGTTCCTAGAATTTGTCTTTTCTCCCCCTTAGATATTCTGTAGGGTTCATTGATTGTTCTTCCCCTTTGATATGTTTAAGAGTTCCTTTAACTATCTCCCCCTATGTTAGGGATCCTAGATGATTCTCCCTCTTGCTTGCTTCACTCCTCAAGTCAAATACGCTAATATAGGTGACCTAGTCACTGCTCCACATCTAGATAGAGATCATTGTATCGGTCACATTTGACCTTCCATATTCTTTTGGAACCATTCAACTCTCATCTAATGTATGTATATATTTCAAAAAAAATCACAATTTTTGCTACCTATTGTTTCTCTTTTACTTTTGTTTTCTTTCTCAATTGATATCTTTTACAATTCGAATCATGAAGCAATTATTTCGATTAGTCTATCTTCAGTTAAGGAATTGATTATCTGGGAAACTCGGTCCAACCAATTTCTCCCAGAGGCCTGATTCTCATTCTCGGTTCTACCAAACCAATTTGCCTCGATTACTCCGATATCATATCTTCCTTAGTTGCTGTGATATTTTCATCTGAATTTTTTCCTTTAGGGGGAGAACACTTATCAATGATCCCATGATTCATTGCCACCCAAGATCTTATTGAAAATTTTCTGAGACAAAAGCCAGTTCATCAATATTTTTCTAGGGGGAGAAAACTTCTCATGGGGGATAAAAATCTTAGTGATCCCGTACAATATAATGCTTGATCATAGGTCATACTCATCGTTTACCTTCCCATTACGCGCTTAAGTAAATCAATTTCTTCATATCACTTGAGTTACTTTACCTCGTGAATTGATGTAAAGCTTTATCAAGTATATGAGTACGTACCTTTGAATGATATTGATGACGTGGAATGTAAGTGAACTTGTTGTGGATGCTCAAAGTTGATGAAGATCATCTTGAGTTGGGAGCTATCCATGTTGCTTTGGTTCACTTTTCACCCACAATGGTTAGTCACGCAAGGAAGAACATAATATATCCAAATGAGAGTGAAATTCAATATCATAGAGTTGTCAAGGATATGATTTTGTTGTCTTCTTCCTCCATCTCCGAAGAAAAGTATGTAGATACTTGGCTATGACAAGATTTCTTTTGATGTGAGTTGATTGCAATCTCGTGGAGTGTATTTCTTCCAAGTACCTACAAAAGGTTAGATGCAATACAAGGGATCCTAGTTTCCAAGATATAGGATAGTCATATCAATGGCATCATGGAATGGGCAATCAAGATCATGCCCCTGCATGTATTCGAGTGAGTCGAGCTTAGGTTTGAAGCATCAATGATGTTCAACTCACTCCTCAAATGGCAGAACACTTTCTCATCTAGTGGTTTGGTAAATATATCAGCTAATTTCTTGTCAGTACGGACATGCTTGAGATCTATATCTCCTTTACCAACATGATAACGAATGAAATGATGCCATACATGGATGTGCTTTGTTCTAGAATGTTGCACAGTATTATAGACAATCTTAATATAAATTCCATTGTCACATAACAATGGAACTTTTCTAACATGAATGCCATAATCCTTAAGAGTTTGTGTCCTCCAAAGTAATTGTGCACATCATGATATAGCAGCTATGTATTCAGCTTCGGCAGTAGATAAGGATAACGAGTTTTGTTTCTTGGATGACCATGACACAAGAGATCTCCCAAGAAATTGACATGTACCCGAGGTAGATTTTTTGTCAACCTATTCTCTCACATAGTCCGAGTCGGAATAGCCAACAAGATTAAAAGAAGATCCCTTGGGATACCATATGCAAAAGTTTGGTGTATGTATAAGGTATTTCACTATCCTTTTCACAGACAATAGATGACACTCTTTTGGTGCTGCTTGGTATCGGGGACACACGCAAACTCTCAACATGATGTCAGTACGGGAGGCACATAAATATAGCAATGAACCAATCATTGATCGATAAACCTTTTGATGAACTAGTTTGTCCTTCTTAGTGAGGTCAAGATGTCCACTAGTAGGCATGGGGGATCTCTTATCTTTGCATTCTTGTATGTTGAACTTCCTGATTAAGTCCTTGGTGTACTATGTTTGAGAGATAAATGTACCTTCTCTGGATTGCTTAATTTGCAATCCAAGGAAGAACTTTAGTTCTCTCATCATGGACATCTCATACTTCTCTGACATCAACATTCCAAACATTTCACCAAAATGTGGGTTAGTAGATCCAAAGATAATATCATCCACATATATTTGGCATAAAAATAGTTCTCCATTAAATATTTTAGTGAATAAGGTTACATCAATTTTACCAATCTCAAAACCCTTTTCAATGAGAAACTTAGTTAGGCATTTGTACCAAGCTCTAGGGGGCATGTTTAAGACCATATAAAGCTTTACGAAGTTTGTAGACATGATCAGGTTTCTTAGGGTTCACAAATCTAGGAGGGTTTTTAACATAAACTTCCTCCTCAATTTCTCCATTGAGAAATGCACTTTTGATATCCATTTGGTAAAGAGTTAAATCATGGTGGTTAGCATAAGCTAAAAGAATGTGAATGGCTTCAAGTATAGCAACAAGAGCATAAGTCTCACCTTAGGCCATACCTTTGACTTGTGTGTATCCTTGGGCTACGAAATGTGCCTTGTTGCGTACGACTTGTCCGTCTTCATCTTGCTTATTCCTAAGCACTCATCTTGTACCAATGATATTCTGCACGCCTTCAGGCTTTTCAACAAGTGAACATACTTGGTTCCTCTCGAAGTTATGTAGCTCTTCGTGTGTGGCGTTCACCCAATTCAGATCTTGAATGGTTTCTTCAACCTTCAAAGGTTCAATGCTAGAGATAAAAGAATAATGCTCACAAAAGTTAGCTAAACGAGGTTTAGAGCGAGTGATTCTTCGAGTTGTTATGTCACCATAGATTTGATTCAACGTATGATCTCTTTCCACTCTTGCTCTAACTCTGGACGGCTTATTCTTGTTGGATGGAGGAGCTTCATCATCATCATCATCATCATCATCATCATCATCATCTTGCATGTTTTCGTTATCGTTGTCATCTCCTTGAGGTGGTGGTGAGGAAGGTTAAGGTGGATCATCACGATATTCTTATTCCTCTTTTTCATCATGTCGTGTACTGCTTGTGGATGCTTCCATGTTGTTTTATGGTTCGCCTTGACGCGAAGTAGGAGCTTCCACATTCATTGATGAAGTGCTTTATGCCACCTCTATGGGACGTATCTTGCCAATGGACAAGTCTTTGATAGCTTCTGAAGGTTCCTTATCTCCTACATCAATTGGAAATTCTTCGACTTGCGAACCGTTAGTCTCATCAAACTTCACATCTACCGTGTCTTAAACTTTTCGAGTGAAGTTGTTGTAGACACGGTAAGTGTGAGAGTTCGAACTGTAAGCGAGTAGGAAACCTTCAAAAGACTTAGGTGCAAATTTAGATCGATGATGCTTATCAAGAATATAGAACTTAGAGTTGAATACCCGAAAGTATCCAACTTGGGGTTCGTTACTTGTGAGTAGCTCGTATGCTGTTTTACCAAGAAACTTGTGTAGGTAGAGTCGGTTTATGGCATGGCAAGCTGTTTCCAAGGCTTGTGCCCAAAAGTGTCTTGGAGTCTTGTATTCATCAAGCATCGTTCTCGCCATCTCTATGAGAGTTCGGTTCTTCCTCTCAACAACTCCATTTTGTTGAGGTGTGTATGTCACCCAGAACTCAGGTGATATGCCTTCTTCGTCAAGAAGAGTATCCACATGTGTGTTCTTGAAGTTCGTTTTGTTATCACTCCGAACCTTCTTGATCTTCACTTCAAACTGATTTGGAGCTTTCCGAGCAAAGTTCTTGAAGATCATTTGTACCTACGACTTATCATTAAGAAAGAACACCAATGTAAATCTAGAAAAATCAATAACAATGACTAAACAATAAGAATTTCTAGTGAGACTCTTGTAAGCATTGCGACCGAAGAGATCCATGTGAAGTAGCTCGAGTGGTCTTCTAGTAGCATGATGTTCTTCACATGATGACTTCCACCAACTTGCTTTCCTGCTTGACAAGCACTATAAAGTCTATCTTTGTCAACGATAACATCTTTAACACCAAGAATATGATCACCTTTGATAAGTTTGTCAAGATTACGCATACCAACATGTCCTAGCCTTCTATGCCCTAACCAACCTTTACAAGATTTTGCGATAAGACATGTACGGGGTTTGGATATCTTAGAGAAGTCAACAATGTATAGATCACCTCTACGGTAACTAGTAAATATAATGTTATGATTGTTGCTATGAAACACTCGGTAGTCAACTTTCGTAAATAGCACATCAAAACCAAATTCTGCTAGTCTAGAGGCGGAAAGAATATTGTAGCTAAGGCATTAAACAAGCATGACATTTTGAATGCAACTATCATGAGATACGTCCACCTTACCAAGACCACGTACCTTACCCTTGGAGTTATCTCCAAAAGTCGCATACGTTTGAGGTCCACGGTTTGGTGTGATCCCATGGAACATTTCTTTATCTCCGGTCATGTGATTGGTGCATCCACTATCAAGAACCCTCTCCTTTCCACCAGCCATGTTGTTGGAAATATGCCCTAGAGGAAATAATAAAATGGTTATTATCATATTTCCTTGTTCATGATAATCGTCTATTGTTCATGCTATAATTGTATTAACAGGAAACAGTAATACATGTGTGAATAAATAGATGACAATGTGTCCCTAGCAAGCCTCTAGTTGGATAGCTCGTTAGTCAATAGATGATCATGGTTTCCTGATCATGGGCATTAGTTGTCATTGATAACGGGATCACATCATTGGGAGAATGATGTGATGTATAAGACCCAATCCTAAGCATAACACTAGATCGTATTGTTCGTATGCTAAAGCTTTTCTAATGTCAAGTATCTTTTCCTTCGACCGTGAGATTGTGCAACTCCCGGATACCGCAGGAGTGCTTTGGGTGTATCAAACGTCACAACGTAATTGGGAGACTATAAAGGTGCACTACGGGTACCTCTGAAAGTGTATGTTGGGTTGGTACGAATCGAGATCGGGATTTGTCACTCCGTGTGACGGAGAGGTATCTCTGGGCCCACTCGGTAGAACATCATCATGAGCTCAATGTGACTAAGGAGTTAGTCACACGATGACGTGCTACGGAACGAGTAAAGAGACTTACCGGTAACGAGATTGAACAAGGTATACGTATACCGACGATCGAATCTCGGGCAAGTTCTATACCGACACACAAAGGGAATCGTATATGGGATTGATTGAATCCTTGACATCGTGGTTCATCCGATGAGATCATCGTGGAGCAAGTGGGAGCCACCATGGGTATCCAGACCCTGCTGACGGTTATTGGCGAGAGAGGAGTCTCGGTCATGTCTGCATGTCTCCCGAACCCGTAGGGTCTACACACTTAAGGTTCGGTGACGCTAGGGTTATAGGGAATTGTTATACGAGGTTACCGAAAGTTGTTCGGAGTCCCGGATGAGATCCCGGACGTCACGAGGAGCTCCGGCATGGTCCGGAGGTAAAGATTGATATATAGGACGGATGGTTTCGGATACCGGAAGTGTTTCGGGCATCACCGGTAACGTACCGGGACCACCGGGACCATCGGAGGTGGCCTCGGGGGACCATCGAAGGGGGGCAACGACTCCGGGAGGTAAGGTGGGCCAAGTGGGGTTGGGAACCAGCCCCTAGGTGGGCTGGTGTGCCTCCCTACTCAGCCCAATGCGCAGGGGAGAGAAAAGGGGGGCAAACCCTAAGCCAGGTGGGCCTAAGGCCCACCAGGTGCTGCGCCACCCCCTCCTCCCCCCTCCGGCCGCCGCACCTCCCATCTGGGGGGGCTGCCACACCCCCTAGGGTGGGAACCCTAGGGGTGGCACCCCCTCTCCCCTCCCCCTATATATAGTGGACACTTTTGGCCATTGGGAATCAGACTTTTGCCTCTCCCTCGGCGCAGCCCTGCCCTTCTCCCTCCTCCTCTCTGCCGGTGCTTGGCGAAGCCCTGCTGGGAGACCTCATCTCTCCATCGACACCATGCCGTCGTGCTGCTAGAGTTCTTCCCCAACCTCTCCCTCCTCCTTGCTGGATCAAGGTGCAGGAGACGTCACCGGGCTGCACGTGTGTTGAACGCGGAGGTGCCGTAGGTCGGCACTAGATCGGAATCGCTGCGAGTATGACTCCATCAACCGCGTTCTAGCAACGCTTCCGCTTAGAGATCTTCAAAGGTATGAAGATGCTCTTACCCCTCTCTCGTTGCTGGTCTCTCCATAGGAAGATCTGAATATGCGTAGGAAAATTTTGAATTTATGCTACGTTACCCAACAGTGGTATCAGAGCCAGGTTTTCTATGCGTAGATTCTATGCACGAGTAGAACACAAAAGTTGTGGGCTATGATTTGTCAATTTGCTTGCCGCTACTAGTCTTATTCTTTTCCAGCGATATTGTGGGATGAAACGGCCCGGACTGACTTTACGCGTACCCTTACGTGAGGCTGGTTCCACCGACAGAGATGCACACCGTGCATAAAGGTGGCTAGCGGGTGTCTGTCTCTCCTACTCTAGTCGGATTGGATTTGATGAAAATGGTCCTTATGAAAATGGTCCTTATGAGATGATCATGTTATTGTAATAGGTTTCACGACTTGCATGTCGATGAGTATGACAACCGGCAGGAGCCATAGGAGTTGTCTTAATTTATTGTATGAGATGCAACGCCATGTGCTTACTACTTTTACTTCATTGCTAACAGTTAGCTATAGTAGTAGTGATAGTAGTAGTTGGCGTGACGACTTCACGGAGACACGATGATGGAGATCATGGTGTCACGCCGGTGACGATGATGATCATGCGATGCCTGAAGATGGAGATCGAAAGAGCAAAGATGATAATGGCCATATCATGTCACTATATGATTGCATTGTGATGTTTATCATGTTTTTCATCTTATTGCTTAGAACGACGGTAGCATAATAAGTTGATCCCTCTTAAAATTTCGAGAACGTATTCCCCTAAGTGTGCACCGTTGCGAAGGTTCGTTGTCTCGAAGCACCACGTGATGATCGGGTGTGATAGATTCTAACGTTCGCA
Organism: Hordeum vulgare subsp. vulgare; assembly: GCF_904849725.1. Taxonomy (NCBI): domain Eukaryota; kingdom Viridiplantae; phylum Streptophyta; class Magnoliopsida; order Poales; family Poaceae; genus Hordeum; species Hordeum vulgare. The sequence goes on along the minus strand of NC_058520.1, from coordinate 289,936,852 downwards.
TACAACGGGTGTAAGCCAGATTTACACATGTGAAACACCTACGTTGACTCGACGAGCTTAGCATGTACAGACATGACCTCGAATACAAGAGACCGAAAGGTCGAACATGAGTCGTATGGTTGAATATGATCAGCATGAAGTTGCTCACCATGGTGACTAGTCCGTCCCACGTGATGAACGGACACGGGTTAGTCAACATGGATCATGTATCACTGAGATGACTAGAGGGATGTCGATTCAAGTGGGAGTTCATACTTAATTTGATTAAATGAACTTAATTGTCATGAACTTAGTACAAAAGTTGTCTTTATAAATATTGTAGATGGCCAACATCAACCTCAATTTTAACGCATTCCTAGAGAAAAACAAGTTGAAAGATGATGGTAGCAACTATGCGGACTGGGTTCGCAACTTGAAGCTCATCCTTGAAGCAGTTAAAAAGGCTTATGTCCTTGATGCGCTACTAGGTGACCCTCCCGCTCCCACAGCAGCCCAGGACATTCTGAACGTCTGGCAAACACGGAGTGATGACTACTCTCTGGTTAGGTGTGGAATGTTATACAGTTTAGAAACGGGGCTCCAAAGGCGTTTTGAGCAACACGGAGCATATGAGATGTTCCAGGAGCTGAAGCTAGTTTTTCAAGCTCATGCCCGTGTCGAGAGATATGAAGTCTTCGACAAGTTCTTTAGCTGTAAGATGGAGGAGAACAGTTCTGTCAGTGAGCACATACTCAAAATGTCTGGGTTACACGGTCGTCTGAATTCACTTGGAGTCGAACTTCCAGATGATGCTATAATCAACAGAATCCTCCAGTCTCTCCCACCAAGCTACAAAGGCTTTGTGCTTAACTACAACATGCAAGGGATGGAAAAGACCATTCCCGAGTTGTGCTCGATGCTCAAGTATGCAGAAGTAGAAACCAAGAAAGAGCATCAAGTGTTGATGGTCAATAAGACCACTAGTTTCAAGAAAGGCAAGGGTAAGAAGAACTTCAAGAAAGACGTCAAAGTTGTTGCCGCGCCCGGTAAGCCAGATGCCGGGAATAAGAAAAATAACGGACCCAAGCTTGAGACTGAGTGCTTCTATAGAAAGGGAAAGGGTCACTGGAAGCGGAACTGCCCCAAATACTTAGCGGACAAGAAGGCCGGCAACGTTAAAGGTATATGTGATATACATGTTATTGATGTGTACCTTACCAGCGCTCGTAGCAGCTCCTGGATATTTGATACCGGCGGTGTTGCTCACATTTGCAACTCAAAGCAGGAACTGCGGAATAAGCGGAGACTGGCCAAGGACGAGGTGATGATGCGCGTCGGGAATGGTTCAAAGGTCGATGTGATCACCGTCGGCACGCTACCTCTACATCTACCATCGGGATTAGTTTTAAACCTTAATAATTGTTATTTAGTACCAGCTTTAAGCATGAACATTGTATCAGGGTCTTGCTTAACGCGAGACGTCTACTCATTTAAGTCAGAGAATAATGGTTGTTCTATTTATATGAGTGATATGTTTTATGGTCATGCTCTGCTGGTGAATGGTTTATTCTTGATGAATCTCGATAGTGATGTTACACATATTCATAGTGTGAGTACCAAAAGATGTAAAGTTGATAATGATAGTCCCACATACTTGTGGCACTGCCGCCTTGGTCATATCGGCGTTAAGCGCATGAAGAAGCTCCATACTGATGGACTATTAGAGTCTCTTGACCTTGAATCATTTGACACATGCGAACCGTGCCTCATGGGGAAGATGACTAACACTCCATTCTCAGGAATAATGGAGAGAGCAACCGACTTATTGGAAATAATACATACTGATGTGTGTGGTCCAATGAACGTTGAAGCTCGCGGTGGTTATCGTTATGTTCTCACTCTCACCGATGATTTGAGTAGGTATGGGTATATCTACTTGATGAAGCACAAATCTGAGACGTTTGAAAAGTTCAAGGAATTTCAGAGTGAGGTTGAGAATCAACGTGACGGAAAAATTAAATGTCTACGATCTGATCGTGGAGGAGAATATTTGAGTCACGAGTTTGGCACACACCTAAGGAAGTGTGGAATCGTTTCACAACTGATGCCACCTGGCACACCGCAACGCAACGGAGTGTTTGAACGTCGTAATCGCACTTTATTAGATATGGTACGATCTATGATGTCTCTTACCGACTTACTGCTATCATTTTGGGGATATGCATTAGAAACTGCAGCATTCACTTTAAATAGGGCACCGTCTAAATCCGTTCAGACGACACCGTATGAACTATGGTTTGGCAAGAAACCTAAGTTGTCGTTTCTTAAAGTTTGGGGCTGCGATGCTTATGTGAAGAAACTTCAACCAGAAAAGCTCGAACCCAAAGCGGAGAAATGCCTATTCATAGGATACCCTAAGGAAACTATTGGGTATACCTTCTATCTTAGATCCGAAGGTAAAACCTTTGTTGCCAAGAACGGATCCTTTCTAGAGAAAGAGTTTCTCTCGAAAGAAGTAAGTGGGAGGAAGGTAGAACTTGATGAGGTAATTACACCCCCCTCGAACAGGATAGTAGCGCAGCGCGGGAAGTTGTTCCTGTGGCACCGACACCGACTGAAGAGGAAGTTAACGATGATGATCATGAAGTTTCGGATCAAGTTACTACTGATGCGCGAAGGTCCACAAGGGCACGCTCCGCACCAGAGTGGTACGGCAACCCTGTGATGGAAATCATGTTGTTAGACAACGGTGAACCTTCGAACTATGAAGAAGAGATGGCGGGCCCGAATTCCAACAAATGGCTTGAGGCTATGAAATCCGAGATAGGATCCATGTATGAGAACAAAGTATGGACTTTGGTGGACTTGTCCGATGACCGGCGAGCTATAGAAAATAAATGGATCTTCAAGAAGAAGACTGATGCAAACGGTAATGTAACCGTTTACAAAGCTCGACTTGTCGCAAAGGGTTTTCGACAAATTCAAGGAGTTGATTACGAAGAGACTTTCTCTCCCATAGCGAAGCTGAGATCAGTCCGAATCATGTTAGCAATTGCCTCCTTTTATGATTATGAAATTTGGCAAATGGACGTCAAAATAGCGTTCCTTAACGGGAACCTTAAGGAAGAGTTGTATATGATGCAACCAGAAGGTTTTGTCGACCCTAAGGGTGCTAACAAAGTGTGCAAGCTCCAGCGCTCCATCTATGGGCTGGTGCAAGCATCTCGGAGTTGGAACATTTGCTTTAATGAGGTGATTAAAGCGTTTGGGTTCATACAGGTTTACGTAGAAGCCTGTCTGTACAAGAAAGTGAGTGGGAGCTCTGTAGATTTCCTCATACTGTATGTGGATGACATATTATTGATGGGGAATAATATAGAGATGTTGGAGAGCATAAAGGCCTATTTGAACAAGAGTTTTTCAATGAAGGACCTTGGAGAAGCTGCATACATATTAGGCATCAAGATCTATAGAGATAGATCAAGATGCCTCATAGGTCTTTCGCAAAGTACATACCATGACAAGATATTGAAGAAGTTCAATATGGAAAACTCAAAGAAAGGGTTCTTGCCAGTTCTGCAAGGTATGAGATTGAGTAAGACTCAGTCGCCGACCACGGAAGCAGATAGAGAGAAGATGAGTTCTGTCCCCTACGCTTCAGCCATGGGATCTCTAATGTATGCCATGTTGTGTACCAGACCTGATATAAACCTTGCCATAAGTTTGGTAGGGATGTACCAAAGCGATCCCGGTATGGAACACTGGACAGCGGTCAAGAATATCCTTAAGTACCTGAAAAGGACTAAGGAAATGTTTCTCGTTTATGGAGGTGACGAAGAGCTCGTCGTAAAGGGTTACGTCGGCGCTAGCTTCGAGACAGATCCGGATGACTCTAAGTCATAGACCGGATACGTATATGTGTTGAATGGTGGGGCAGTGAGCTGGTGCAGCAACAAGCAAGAAGTCATGGCAGCATCTACATGTGAAGCGGAGTACATAGCTGCTTTAGAAGCGGCTCATGAAGGAATTTGGATTAAGGAGCTCATCACCGACCTTGGAGTGGTTCCAAGCGCGTCGGGTCCAATGACACTCTTCTGTGATAACACTGGAGCCATTGCCATAGCCAAGGAGCCCAGGTTTCACCGGAAGACGAAGCACATCAAACGCCTCTACAACTCCATCCAGGACCATGTCCAGAGTGGAGTGATAGTTATTTGTAAAGTACACACGGATCTGAATATTGCAGACCCGTTGACAAAACCTCTTCCACGAGAAAAACATGATCAACACCATAATGCGATGGGTGTTCGATACATCACAATGTAACTAGATTATTGACTCCAGTGCAAGTGGGAGACTGTTGGAAATATGCCCTAGAGGCAATAATAAAATGGTTATTATCATATTTCCTTGTTCATGATAATCGTCTATTGTTCATGCAATAATTGTATTAACAGGAAACAGTAATACATGTGTGAATAAATAGATCACAATGTGTCCCTAGCAAGCCTCTAGTTGGCTAGCTTGTTAGTCAATAGATGATCATGGTTTCCTCATCATGGCATTAGTTGTCATTGATAACCGGATCACATCATTGGGAGAATGATGTGATGGACAAGACCCAATCCTAAGCATAGCACTAGATAGTATTGTTCGTATGCTAAAGCTTTTCTAATGTCAAGTATCTTTTCCTTCGACCGTGAGATTGTGCAACTCCCGGATACCGCAGGAGTCCTTTGGGTGTATCAAACGTCACAACGTAACTGGGTGACTATAAAGGTGCACTACGGGTACCTCCGAAAGTGTCTGTTGGGTTGGTACGAATCGAGATCGGGATTTGTCACTCCGCGTGACGGAGAGGTATCTATGGGCCCACTCGGTAGAACATCATCATGAGCTCAATGTGACTAAGGAGTTATTCACACGATGACGTGCTACGGAACGAGTAAAGAGACTTACTGGTAACGAGATTGAACAAGGTATACGTATACCGATGATTGAATCTCGAACAAGTTCTATACCGACAGACAAAGGGAATCGTATACGGGATTGATTGAATCCTTGACATCGTGGTTCATCCGATGAGATCATCGTGGAGCAAGTGGGAGCCATGTCTGCCTGTCTCGGTCATGTCTGCCTGTCTCCCGAACCCGTAGGGTCTACACACTTAAGGTTCGGTGATGCTAGGGTTATAGGGAATTGTTATACGAGGTTACCTAAAGTTGTTCGGAGTCCCGGATGAGATCCGGACGTCACGAGGAGCTCCGGAATGATCCGGAGGTAAAGATTGATATATAGGATAGATGGTTTCGGATACCGGAAGTGTTTCGGGCATCACTGGTAACGTACCGGGACCACCGGGACCACCGAAGGGGGGCAACGACCCCGGGAGGTAAGGTGGGCCATGTGGGGGTGGGAACCAGCCCCTAAGTGGGCTGGTGCGCCTCCCCACTCAGCCCAATGCACATGGGAGAGAAAGGGGGGGGGGGCAAACCCTAAGCCAGGTTGGCCTAAGGCCCACCAGGTGGTGCGCCACCCCCTCCTCCCCCTCTGGCCGCCGCACCTCCCATCTGGGGGGGCTGCCGCACCCCCTAGGGTGGGAACCCTAGGGGTGGCACCCCCTCTCACCTCCCCCTATATATAGTGGGCACTTTTGGCCATTGGGAATCAGAATTTTGCCTCTCCCTCGGCGCAACCCTGCCCTTCTTCCTCCTCCTCTCTGTCGGTGCTTGGCGAAGCCTTGCCGGGAGACCTCGTCTCTCCATCAACACCACGCCGTCGTGCTACTGGAGTTCTTCCCCAACCTCTCCCTTCTCCTTGCTGGATCAAGGTGCGGGAGACGTCAACGGGCTGCACGTGTTGAACGCGGAGGTGCCGTAGTTCGGCACTAGATCAGAATCGCTGCGAGTACGACTCCATCAACCGCGTTCTAGCAGCGCTTCCGCTTAGCGATCTTCAAAGGTATGAAGATGCTCTTACCCCTCTCTCATTGCTGGTCTCTCCATAGGAAGATCTGAATATGCGTAGGAAAATTTTGAATTTATGCTACGTTACCCAACAGTGGTATCAGAGCCAGGTTTTCTATGCGTAGATTCTATGCACGAGTAGAACACACAAGTTGTGGGCGATGATTTGTCAATGTGCTTGCCGCTACTAGTATTATTCTTTTCCGGCGGTATTGTGGGATGAAGCGGCCCGGACCACCAGCCATGTAGTCTCTAAGGTTAGCCATAAGACTAAGATTCATCAAGGTCTTCTCATACTCGATGTCAAGGTCCTCATCTTCATCGTAGTAGACATGCTCCATATAATCATCAACGGATGAAGTTATCTCATAAGAAACAAGAGTTTCATCAGGATTTTGACTATGACAATGTTCATGTTTATGCATACGAATGGCTTCAACAATGATGTTGTTAATAGTAATGACATCTCCTTTGGCACGCATGAGGTCACGAAGCTCAAATAGGCATTTATCAAAGTTAGGATCAATTGGATTCATTTTGTGAAAAGCAATGCATTTGTGGACAAGGATGTGAAGATTTTTCAAGGAATAAGTTGGATAAATTTTCTCCAAGTCTTTCCACAAGGTATGAGACACTCAAAGTTTTGCATCTGATTAAGCATGTTTCTTGGTAATTTTCTAATGATTAGATTGTCAGTGTTAAGATTACCAAGCATATCAATTTCATCATCATGAGAAGGATGTATAAGATCAGTGGGATGCGCATAGGGATATTCCACATACTTTGGAAAATGGAACTCATCAAATATATCAAGCATTTCATTTTTCCATTGTCTAAAGTACTCCCCATAAAGAATAGGCACTCTACAACTAAATATCCCGGAACTAGTCACACCCCTCTTCCTCCAACGATCATTAAACCAAGGTTTTTGAGACCTTGCTCTAATACCAATTGAGGGACTGATAGAAGATGTGTCTAGAGGGGGGGTGAATAGACTACTTGTCAAGATAAAATTCCTAGCCTAACCCAATTTCAAGGAAGGCAGAAGTTCTAACAAGTCTAGTGCACCCAACACATGCTAGTCAACAAATATGACAGCGGAAAAGTAAATACTTTTCCCACGTAAAGGATTAGAAATTACGAGATCAAACACAAAGGTTGACACAGTGATTTTTGGCATGGTTCCGATACGTGGTGCTATCGTACGTCCATGTTAGTGGAGACTTCAACCCACACAGGGTAACGGCCGCGAGAGTCCACGGAGGGCTCCACCCACAAGGGGTCCATGAAGAAGCGACCTTGTCTATTCCACCACGGCTTCTGCCGACAGAGGACTAGCCTTACTAACTGTAGATCTTCACGAAGTAGGCGATCTTCTTGCCCTTGCAAACATCTTGGTTCCACTCCACAACACGAAGTAGGAGGCTCCCAAGCAACACCTAACCAATCTAGAAGGCACCACCCTCCAAAAGGTAATATATGTAGTAGATCAATGAACTCCTTGCTCTTGTTCTTTTAAAGATAGTCTACTCAACACAAAATCACTCTCACATAGAATATTCATGGGTAGGAGAGATTGATTTGGTGGAAAGTAGTTTGGGGAGGCTAGAGATCAAGTTTCAAATGGTTGGGTTGGAATTTCTTGGTCTCAACACATGAGTAGGTGGTTCTCTCTCAGAAAATGGATCTGGTAATGAAGTGTGTGTTCTGAGTGCTTCTCCCATGAGTGAGAAGTGGGTGAAGGGGTATATATAGGCAGCACACAAAATCCAACCCTTACACCTAAAGTGGCATACTCGGTGACACCAAAGTTATAAACTCGGTGGTACCGATTAGCACAAAAGACAGAATTTTTGAATCTCGGTGGGACCGATATACACAACTCGGTGGGACCAAAATTGTGGCTAACGGTCAGATGCCTAAAATTGGTGGCGCCGATACTCAAACTCGGAAATTCCGATTACTGTACCAAGGCAACAGAATGTTGGTCATACTGAAATCGGTAGCACCGATATGGATTCAGTTGGACCGATTTGGTGGGAATTGCTACGGTTTCTGTCCGAGGTCAAACTTGGTGGGTCCGAAATGTGGAAGTTGGTGACACCGAATTTGAGTATGTGGACTTTGATAGAATGGATATGTGGGAAAATGACTGAGTATTTTGGTGGCTAACTTTGAGCACTTTGAGCAATCAGTTCATTTTACTACCTCACCCCCTTTTGATAGTATTGACTTTGCTATGGACCCAAAAGTGATTTCTCACAAATATAAAATTAAGAGTCTTCTAGATTGAAGCTTGAGCCAATCTTATTCCTTCCTTGCATCAAGGGGCATCTCCACATAAACCTTTAGCCAAAGCTCTCCGTGGACTAAACTTGAAATATCTAGGTAAAAGTGTTAGACCAAGAGACAATGTATGTTGTCATGAATTATCAAAACCACCAAGGGAGCATATGTGCTTTCATATGGAGTGTATCAATAATTATTGGTGGTGGTTCTTGACATCATTCTCTGCATTTATTACCAAAGAGGAGTTTCTATTGAATTTTGGTCCATCTTCATGAAGATTCATGGCTTCAGCTTGATGTTATCATCTTGAATTGTTTTTCGACCCCGAGGAATCGCTTCCATATCTATCCATAGCATTTCAGTGTTGTGTTCATTACTCGATCCTCCTAAGGTCATCATTTCATAAGATTTAATTGTGCTTAGCTTTCATCTTTCATTCTCAAATTCTTCTCCGTTGTCGTCCCTCTCTCATTTCTCAATTATTCTGGTGCCTCATTCAAGTTTCTGCTAGGAGGCTCATGATTTCTTCGCTCCCGTGTATTCCATTCATTCATTGTAAGACTTACCGTTGTTTCTTCCAAGAATTTTTCGAGTTTGTGCCCTATCTCTCTTCAATCTTTCAAGAATAATAAGTGGTATGCATATTCGTTGCTTGTCATCGATCTAACTTGATGTAGGATTACCATAACATAATTCTTACACTTGTGTCGTCAACGTGATTTCAATCCTTCTTCCGGAGTTGTTCATGATGTCAAAATCTTGATTCTAAGTTGTTTTTGTTTTGTGTTCCAGACTTCCAAGCTTTTCTCAAGTACCTGTTCGTGAAGCCCCATCTACATCTTTGCAAGATCATAATCTTATTCTTTTTTACCTTCATTTTGTTTTATCATTCTTTTATATATGAAGGTTCATCGGGGTGGTTCTTCAAGGATATAATTCTTTCTCGAAGTATTCTTCAAGATTCTTGTGGTAATACCTCAAGTATTCTTTCTCTTGCACTTCAAAGTGCAATTCATTCTCCTTATCCTTTGAGGTGGTGTTATAGCATTTTGATTCAAGGGGAGTAAAAGAGAATTTGTTTCAAGAATGAGATATTTAAACCCACCAATTTCTTCGATCATTAGATATTTTCAACCCATGATTTCTTCACTGATGCTATCTTGGATTGGATTTCACCTAAAGCTTTTTCTAAGGTTTGTTGCTATTATGGTGATTATCATTGATCCAAGTTCTCAATGTATCCTCTTGGTGTAAGAAGTTTTGCATATCTTGTTGCTCTCAAGCAATCTTTGTTTCGTTAATGGCCGGTTGTCACCTCATTATTTTGGGATGGTTTCCATAAGCCCGCAACAAGCTATTTCTTTTCTTTTCGATTTTTTCAACAATTACGTTCAATCATCCCTTGTAAGATGCTTTTCAAATTCAATTATGATGGAAGTTGTCATTTTGTTCTTCGTTCTCTTCTCTCCAATGATTTAGCTTCTATTCTTTCATTCCGGAGGCTTTGTGATGTTGCTCTCTCCTCCATTATATTTTTTATCAAGATCATGGTATTCCCTTGCTTGTCCATTTAACCGGAGTGGTGTGCCCCCTCTTCAAGTCTTTACATCATATCAAGTTTTCTCTATTTTCCTTCTGTAGTGCTGCCCAAATTTCTTTTGAATTCTTGCATGTTTCTCATATAATTATTCATCTCTTGAATCCTTCAAGTTTCATTGGTTTCACTCATTTGTCAAAGAAGCAACAAAGTATTACCTCTTCCTTTCTTGTTCCTCTTCCCCTTTCATTCTAACCTCTCGGGTGGAGATCTCTTGTTAGTGGAGGAGAGTTGTAACAGCCCGGAACCAATGCTCCAGAAGATTCCCCTTTTATTTTGTCGTCGTTGTGTGATTTATTTGGTTGCCGCATTCATCATTGCATCATTCCCATCATCTGCATAGCATCGGCAATCTTCTTCCGTTATTTTTCAAAACTTGCATTCGTTATTAGTTGTCGGTTCTCTCTGTTTCTATCGTTGACCATTTCGGGACCAACCACACACGCACGCACCCGCTCCATCATTAAAATATTGTTTTTTACAAGTGTGTACAAAACTTTCTCGGACTAAGTTGAGAGTTCGCGTGCAATCGTATTTTAGTGTAGGTAGGCCGCCTAGCAAATTTCATCACAATCGGAGTTCGTTTGATACCCGTACCATTAAATATATAGCGGCACTAGCAGGTTTATTCGTAGGACGTTTTGGTGTTTTAAACTTGTTGTTGTCCTGCTCATTTCTCCCTCTCATCTCAGCCCAACACCCACTACACAAGCCAACTATATCCCAACTAGCCCTGTCCACTTCCACACCGCTCAATCGAGATCTGATAGTACGAAAACGGACTGAAACCACTAACCCTAGCCCCAATTGCTATAGGTAGACCCCTAGTCGTCCAAATTGGGCAACCCTAACACATGCCTCATTTTCCGTGCAGCCGCCAGCCTCCCAACCTGGAGCCACCAGCTCCAGCTCTCCACCGCGCGGGCCCACCTAGCCTAGATCCAACCCTCCCTGGGCCTAGGTCGTACCACCGCTAGTCTCCCATGCCTTCACGCTCGATCTTCTCCCTAGACCTTCTCCCAGCCACCCCAGGTCGTCCCTCCGGCGACCTCACCGCCGTCGAACCACAAGGACGGAGCCCCACCAGGCTACTCTTCCTCTCCCTCATCATGTTATGTCTCTCCTCACCCGATTTCTCTCTCTCCCTCGCCCACAGGAGCTCGTCGTGGAGCATGCGCCATCATGTCGAGCGCGTCAGATCTACAAGGAATGGTTTCCCCTAGGTCAGATGCACCTCCAGGGCACCTCGCCGCCGCCTCCCATCCCCGCCTCATCAGATTTGCAGCACTGGCTCCTTTGCTTCGACGAAGGAGGACGACCTCGACCTCTTGCTTGCTCATTAATCGAGCGCTGGCTCGGGCCGCCTCCTCCCGCCTCGTGGACCACCCATCGCTCCGGGCCCATGCCTTCATTGCCCCCAGGCCGGCCAAGCCGACCACTACCCCAGGCCAACCAAAGTCCCAACACCCCCACCTCGACCGGCCCAGCGTGCCTCGCCCATGGGCCACTTCCAGCGCCGGCAGCCGAGCAGCCTCCCCAGCGTGCACCGCAACACCTCAAGGCCAAGCCTCTGCATCAGTACTAGTGGCCCTTTGTTGAGCTCCCCGCTAAGCCCCGCCCGTAGCGCGTGATAGCCATGGTACGCGTGTTGTTTCGGTTCGTTCATTGTTTTTTTTCCTTGGACGAATTTAGGATTTGAACAGGGCATTGCATATTTACACTATATTGCCATGATTTAAAATTGCTAATAATTAATTAACCATGCATCGAATTAAAAAACTTTATACATGAAAAATACTTAGAATTTTGTGTACTTTCACAATATCCAACTTTCAACTGTGCTTAAAATGTTTAACTTGTTGTTTTCATTTAATTTGCATAAGTGCCATGTTAAAATGATTTATTTCACTTCGATTAAAATGTTTCATATATGGAACTAGACTAGAAAAATTTGTAGAATAACATGGTGGCATTTATTTTGCTGTTTAACAACTCTAAAATTGTGCTATAGACAGAACAATACCGAAATCTTAATTTGCATATGGGGACTTCCGAAATTGGTATTCGTTGTTCCGACCTTCCTAAAACTTTCCTAGAATTTCATGTAGTTTCATAATATCTTGTTGAAGATTTAACATGCTTGTGGCTGTCATTTCATACATTTTGCATTCATGTTATATTATCAATTGTTGCTCATATCTTTTAGACCGTAAGTCCATTTTAGATGATCTATATATGTAAATTGACAAGAATGGCGTGTAGAATCACATGGTCCATTCTATTTTGATATTTAATAAGAATAAAATATGTTTATATTAGATCAGGTCCAATTTCCAAATTAACACATGAGGTCATTTCAGAAATGCTATATGTTGTTTCCGACCTCATTTAAAATGCCTAGATATTGTAGTTTATTTATGCTTCACCTCTTGACATGTTTGGCAACATTTAACATTGTCGTGTACCTAAACAGGAGTAAACTAAGTAATTCAAATGTGGAGTTTCGTCAATATGCAACTCGTTCATATTGAGCTTCACTTAATATGTCGTATTCGATTGTTTTGATTTGCCATGCCTTGCTTAATTAAACCGATCATGCATCATGTGTGTTTGTGCATCATGTCATGCATATGTTCTGGTGTTTATCGTGTGTTGATTGTTGTTTACAAATTATTTCTTCTCGATAGAGTTCCAAAACCGTTTCATAGTGTGAGGATTCGATCGACTATGTTGATTCATCTGCTTCACGGATTCATCCTTCTTCCAAGTGGGGTCACAGGGAAGATGATCATTTCCCTAGATACCACTACTATCATTGCTATTCTAGTTGTCTCCTTTCTATCGCTATGTCTCGTTGCCTACCACCTGTTATGTCAAGCCTGCCAACATTGCCATGAAAAGCCTCTAACCCCTCCACATCCGAGCAAACCTTTGTTTGGCTATGTTACCGCTTGCTGAGCCCTTCTAATAGCGTTGCTAGTTTTAGGTGCAAGTTGCTTTCCATGTGACAACATGGATTCCTTGTGATATCACAATATTATTGCTATTTAACTTAATGCACCTATATACTTGGTAAAAGGTGGAAGGCTTGGCCTTCTAGCCCGATGTATTGTTCCATATTTTCCGCCCTAGTTACCTGTGTACCGGTGTTATGTTCAATATTGGAGCGCTCCTAACATTCTTGGGCTTATTGTCGGTGTTCTAGGAATGGGGGTACCCAAACCTGCCTGCCTACGGCTCAGGGCTGGCCCACTTCATCGACCTAAAACCAACAGGCCCGGCACCACCCAAGACAATGGGATCACGGATTATTTTATATTACTTTTTAAAAGTTTTATTAATATTCAGAAATTAAATAAATTTATTTTAATTCAAATAATCATTTATGGCATCAGCATAAATGAGGGTGAAGGGGAGAGAAGTGAGGGTGGGTTACGGTTTACTAGGGGAGTGAGGGTTTTATACCCGAGGGGGTAGGTGGGTCAATGGGCTGGTGGGGGGGGCTGGACGGTCGGTTGGCCACGTGGGGCGAGGCCCACAGAGTGGGGAGGGCTTGTTCCCCTTTTTTCTTTTTTTTTTCTTTATTTATTTTACTTTTATTTTTTTATTCAATTTCGTTTTTAGTGCCTAAATTACCTTTATAAAATATGGGACTTGCCCCACAATTTTTAATATAATTCTATATCATGCCACAAATGTTTTTGGGGGGGTTTAAATTTATTTAAATACGCTAAAATGCAATAGGGCATTTAATAATCGTTTTGGCCCGAGTTTTAATTATTTTGAGGCATTAAAGTATTTGGTAAAATGTTGGTTTCAATTTTATAAATACTTAGGAATTATTTGTAACCTCAGCATGATTCTTGTTTTCGTGTTTGACAAAATATTTATCCCACCTATTAATTGAATTTTGAATTTCATTTAAATTTGAAATGAGATATGAAGTTTAAAGCGATCGAGCACTATTTAGCAAAATGATTAGGCATTGATCATGGTCATCAGTGTAGCTTAATTACAATGATAAATGTAGCATAATCCGGGGATGTCACAACTCTCCCCCACTAACAAGAATTCTCGTCCCGAGAATTAAGAGGTAGAAGGAAAGAGCTCGGGATATTCATCACGAATATGATTCTTGTGTTCCCAAGTGGCTACTTCTTCAGAATGACTTGACCACTACACTCTAAGAAACTTGGTGACATTGCAACGAGTGTGACGTTCATCCTGATCGAGGATGCGGACCAGATGCTATTTATAAGAGAGGTCTTGTTGCAGCTCAAGCATAGCATGATCCACTACTCGAACATGATCTCTGAAGCAGCGGCAGAGCTGAGAAACATGGAAGACATCGTGAACCTGAGAAAGGTTTGCCGCTAGTTCCAATTGATAAGCTACTTTTCCACGCCGTTCGAGAACAGTGAATGGACCAATATAGCTAGGATCTAGCTTGCCCTTGATCCCAAAACGGTGTGCACCTCTCATTGGTGTGACACGAAGATAAGCCTTTTCGCGAGGTTGATAGACCATATATTGATGATGACGGTCATACTGACTTTTCTGACAAGACTGAGCCGCCTTCAGATTCTCGTGAATAATGCGGACTTGATCTTCGACATGTTGGATAATATCTGGACCGAAGAGTGATCGTTCCCTAGTTTCTGACCAATTCAGAGGAGTTCGACACCTTCGTCCATACAATACTTCCAAAGGGGCCATCTTGAGACTAGCTTGATAGCTATTGTTGTAGGATAACTCAGCATACGGGAGAGATTCCTCCCATTTCTTACCGAAAGAATTGACACAAGCTCGAAGCATGTCTTCGAGAAATTGGTTGACTCGTTCAACTTTTCCTTGGGATTGAGGGTGAAATGTGGTGCTAAAGGACAGATGAGTCCCCATAGCCTTCTGAAAACTTTCCTAGAATTTTGAAGTGAACAAGCTGCCACGATCCGAGCTGATTACCAACAGAATACCGTGAAGTGAAACAATTCTGGACATATAAAGATCTACCAGCTGACTAGCCGTAATTATTTCTTTGACGGCCAGAAAATGTGCAAGTTTGGACAGTCGGTCAATGACGACAAGAATAGCATCATTAACCTTCTGAGATCTGGGAAAACCAGTGACAAAGTCCATTTCAACATGATCCCATTTCCATTCAGGAATAGAGATAGGTTGTAGAGTTCCAGCAGGCTTTTGATGTTCTGCTTTGATTCGCCAGCAAATATCACATTCTGCAACATAGCGTGCAATGTCTTGTTTCATATTAGACCACCAGAATCTTCAACGGATGTCTTGGTACATCTTGTTACTACCCGGATGAATAGACAAGGTGTGTCATGAGCTTCTGTCATCACCTTTCCAATCATGCTTAGATTTTCCCTCTTATGTGGCATGTAAAGACGACCCTTGAAGTACAAGGCGCCATCATCAGCAAGAGTGAGTTAAGAGAGTTTACCTTCTACAAGGTAGCTCTTAATCTTATCGACTCCAGGGTCAAATAACTGAATACGTTTGATGCTTATCACGAGATCAGGTTTGACAACCAGGTTACTAAGGGAACCCTGGTTAACAACAAAGAGGTTCACATGGCGAAACTCTTGAGGAGGAGGAACAAGGTAACCCTGAGGAACAATATGTAGGTTCAGCTTACTGAATTCCTCTTGAATACGATTATGAACGTGGAGGTGTTTGCAGTATGACTTGCGACTCAAGGCATCAGCCATTACATTAGCCTTGCCAGGGGTATAAGATATACCAAAGCCAAAATTTGATATGCGCTCCATTCATATCTGCTGATGGAGGTTCAGATCCGGCTCAGTGAACTGGTACTTCAGACTTTGATGATCAATGTAGATCTCACGGCGATTACGAAGATGGTAATGTCACCACTCTTTCAGTGAATGTACTACAGCTAGTTCGAGGTCATGAACTGGGTAGTTCACTTCATGAGCATGGAGCTGACGAGAGGCATAAGAAATCACCTTGCGATCTTGCATCAGGATACAACCTATCCCTTGACGAGAAGCGTCACAATAAATGAGGAAATCCTTCTTAGTATCAAGTACTGGAGGTGATGTCAGTTTGTCCTTGAGTGCTTGGAAACTTTCCTAACATTTATCAGTCCACTCATACTATACATATTTATGAAGCAGATTGGTTAAGGGCTTTGCAATCTTGGAGAAGTTCTCGACAAATCGACAGCAATAGCTGGCGAGTCTGAGAAAACTTCTAACTTGCTTGACATTCTTCGTGGAAGTCCGATCAAGAAGAACTCGTTCGGGGTTAACTGCAATACCATCCTTGGAGATTACATGGCTAAGGTATGTCACTTCGTCCAGCTAGAATTCACATTTGGAATACTTCGCATAGAGTTGATGCTCCCAAAGCTTATCCTGTATAAGACGAATATGTTCGGCATGTTCTTCTTTATTCTTTGAATATACCAGAATATCATCCAGATATACCATGACGAATTTGTCGAGGTAGTCCAAGAATATATAATTCATCAATGGAGAGAAGGTTGTCGGGGCATTGGTTAAGCCGAAGGACATGATGGTCTACTCATATGATCCATACCGAGTAACAAAGGCAGTCTTGGGGATATCCTATTTGCGAACATGGGTCTAGTGGTATCCCAACCTCAAGTCGAGTTTACAGAAGACTGAGGAACCAACATGTTGATCATACAGATCATTTATCCGAGGAAGAGGATATTTGTTTTGAATAGTGGCCTGATTGATAGGACGATAGTCTCGAACCAAACGATTTGTTCCATCCTTCTTCTTAACAAAGAGAGAAGGTGATCCCCAAGCAGAGGTACTTGACCGAATGAAACCCAGGCGAAGCGAATTGTCAATGTATTGTTTAAATTCAAGGAGTTCATGTGGTGGCATTTTATAAGGACGCTTGGCGATAGGAGTGGTACCGGGTACCAAGTCGATGACAAACTCGACAGCTCGAGCAGGGGGAATCCCTGGAAGTTCTTCTGGAAAGACATCTTGAAATTTCTGAACAATTAAAATGTCTTCGATCCCTTCAATAGGTGATGCATTTAATGCATTCAAGGCATATAGTCGTGCATCATCATCTCAAACGATATGAGTATGGTAGCTTATTAACTCATCTGAAGGGTGTAAGAGGTGGACGGTTTTGGTGGCACAAACGATCGAAGCCGTATGTGCTTTTAGCATGTCCATTCCTAGTACGAGGTCAGAGTTGGAAGACTTCAGTAAAATGGGAGCGACAAGGAATTCCAATCCTTCCATTTCAACAGGAACATTGAGGCAAACCACAGACGTTCGACATTGCCCCCAGGGATGTTTACCACTATCAGGATGTTCATCTCTTCGCTTCTAATGTCATGCATGTATGCAAAATTTGCTGTCATAAAGGAATATGGTGCTCCTGTATCAACCAATACAGAAGCGGGTACTGAGTTAACGAGAAGTGTACCCCTCATGGTAGTAGGCTAGTGTTGAGCTTGACCCATCTCAATGTTGTTGGCCTGACTAGGAACATAAGTAGGCTTGGCATAGTTGTTGCGGTTCTGACTGTTGCCACTGCCAGTTGAGGGAAGTGCCAGCTGGTTCAGATTCTGCCTGCTGTCTCTAGCATGATGACCTGGACGACCACACTTGAAGCACGACCCATCTTTCGGGAAGGAGGAACTTGAGGCTGTCGAGCTGGAAGCCTCAGCTTCCTAGGTGGTGGTGGAGGCAGACAAGGTGCAGCATAGGACGGCCTTGGAGAAGGAGCAGGTGCATGATACATGTTGTGGGGAATCCAGATCTTCCGCTTCTGTGCACATGAGCCCGAAGATGAACCCATGTAACGGTTGCACTTGCTGCTATCCTTGTATTCCTGCATACCAATTTCAACTTGAATGGCCTTGTTCAACAAGGTGGCGAAATCAGCATAGTTCTGAACAAGGAGCGCCAGCTTGATGTCAGGGTGGAGGCCATCACGGAACTTCTCCTGTCTGCGTGCATCAGTTGAAATATATTTTTCAGCATAGCGGGATAAGTCCAGAAATTCCCACTAATAAGCATGCATAGTTTTTTTTGCCCTGGACAAGGTTGCGCAACTCACACTTCTTCCGGCCCATGATTCCTGAGGAATGTAGCAAGCACGGAAGGTACACTTGAACTCCGTCCAAGTGATGATAGTTCTAGCGGGCTGAGAGCGCCTGTGACTGTACCACCATTGAGCAGCGGGACCCTTCAGAAAGTAAGATCCAAAGTTGTCATAGCTCGCCAGGGGCACATTGGCAGACTCCACCTCATAAGCAATGTCATAGAGGCATTCATCGCCATCAAGAGGCTGAGTTAAACTGCGGTAGATCGCACGGTTAAGGCGGCAGAAGTCTTCCAAGGCCACGCCTTGCTGCTGATTCATGTTCGGCCTTTGGAGCTGGACCATGAGCCCTTGCATAACCTGGCGGTTCAGTTCAAACTATCGGATCATCCCAGTCATATATTTAGGAGGCGGGGGTGGTGGATCGTTTGCGGGGCCACATGGGTAGACAGCTGGTCTAACCATCCTGCTAAAATTTAACACAGATAGTATAGCATAAAGTAATTGCAGGGGCATTGTAGTCATTCGTGAAGTAATCAAGCATGACGAAAGGAAATGTGGTAGATACTTCATAGTAGTCAAGTTCGACATACAGACCCATACATAAGTTCGATTACAAACCATCGATTAGTGAAATTTGGCGATAACCTGGACTCACTAGATCATAACCTAGGCTCACTAGGTGGCACGCAGGCATGTTGTGGAGGGATATAAAAACGAGACATAGCGATAATGCTACATCAACGTCAGAGAAAATGGCTAAATCCAGTAGCCGATGGCGACCCTGATATGAGAACCTAGGGGCGGGAATCTGCATCCCGTGACGACTCATGTGCTCGTACCGCACCGGATCGAGGAGCAGAGGTCAAAGTGCATGGGTACGACCTCCAACAGCAGGCCACTGAAGGCCTGGTGGTAGCGCTGTCATGCACGGGTGGAGGATGAACGCTGGTTGCATCCTCGCGTCGACTGCTGGCTGCAGCTGTGTCAACGCGTCGTAAAGACGGGTACACGTGGCATACAGCTCATAGTCTAAGCTCAGAAGGCATGATCCAGTGCCTCCATATAGTACACCAAAACCTACGGGTCGTAGCGATGCCTCACGTAGGGGGTACAGACAACAACGTAGGACCGGTCGTTCCGCTACCAAACGCGAGCAGCGTGGGCAGTAAGATCAGATCTAGTCTCATCCCGAGCAGGAGTATACGGGATGTATCTAAAAGAAGTCTCCTTCACGCGAGGGTACGCTCCATGGAGGCGGGTGATAGCGATATAGGCAGCATCATGGACGAACATATCGATCGTCAACCCAACACCACAGAAGGTGTGGAGCTCGTTGGTGGAGATGTCCGTCCAATCGAAGATGTGAACCTCAGCCTGGTACTGGTACTAGTTGAACTCGTGGAAGTCCTCGTACACAGTGTACTCGGGGTACCAGCGTTATCCCAGCCTAGTCAAGAGGTCGACCAGAATGGCCGGGAACCCAGTCGCATCGACAGCCATAGTCAGGCATACGATGTGTCTTGCGGGACGCATCTGAAAAAGAAGTTTCAAATATGTCGTATGAGAGTGTGTGTAACATATTATCAGAAGAGCAACAGCAGATAATCCATCTCTCTGAGTTGATGTGATCACGAGAACCTAATGCTAGAGTTAGCAAAATCTTTAACCCGAAAGAGAAGAGAGATTATAAACCAGAGTATAGAAGAGGACTATAAGATACTAATACCACCTGATTGAGATGTGGGCCCATAACCCACACAACAATGTTAGAGAAAGTTTTTCAAATACTAGAGTCAACTTTGGCCAAGGAGTTGGAAAGGGGGCTACCTACATGCAGTCGTCACTGATACCAATTTGTGACGCCCTTGTTTTGATCGTACACTAATCATACACGCAAATGTGTACAACCAAGCTCAAGGACTCACGGGAAGATATCACAACACAACTCTAGACACAAATAAAACATACAAGCTTCATATTAAAAACCACGGACCTCGAGGGTTCGAATATAGAAAATCGATAAACACACGAGTCAGCGGAAGCAGCGAGTATTTGAGTACAAACATGAAACATGAAAATGCCTTAGAGAAGGCTAGCACAAAAGATGCATCGATCGAACGAGGCGAGGCCTCCTGCCTGGGAACCTCCTCACTACTCCTGGTCATCAGCGGCCTCCACGTAGCAGTAGGCACCATCGGGGTAGAAGTCGTCATCGGCGGGATACGCCATCTCCAGGTCTCCATCGTCTAGTCGCAATAATCTTATCAAGGGGAAAAGGGGGAGCAAAGCAACGACGAGTGCTCATCCAAAGGACTCACAAGACTGACATCAAGACTACGCTAAGTATGCATCAGTATCAATGGAAGGGATTTTTATGTGGATTGACTGCGGCAATGCAAGAATAGAGAGGGGGACTAGTCCTATCGAAGACTAGCATCTTCAGCGGTCTTGAAGCAATAGACGAGAGTTGAGCAAAGTAACACAATTAATAGACGTATTGTTGCAGAAATATTAATTAAGGTCATTCCCACAGATTCTTCCTTGACTACCTGCGAGGAAGCAATCCCAAAGCAAACATTCCAGTTAAGTAACAGTCGTAGTTCAAAGATTGGGGCACAACTCCAAATCATCCTGTAACCGTGGACCCAGCTATTCGAATAGTTAATTTCATCCCTGTACGGGTGCACCATCTTTCCCATCAAGCTTGATAAACTCTGGCCGGACACACTTTCTAGGGGTCATGCCCAGTGTCGGAACATCAACACATCGCAGACTTACCTAGGCTCAACAGAGAGGCCAACTCGCCGGTCTAAATCCTTAACGCGCAGGGTTCATGGGCCCATCACCCTTTGCACTCCTGCATGTTGCGTGGGTGGCCGATGGTAGTCCTGACACCTCTTATACAAGAACGATGCTTATCCAGACCACTCGGGCACGCGCCGCTCCAATACTGATGTCTAAAGAGCTTCGGCTCATACCACGACGTCGAGTACCCATAACTTCTCCCACGTGGACGATGTGTGCAAAAAGGTCTACAACCAACCCAGATCAAATACCCAAATCTATTAGCATTTTAATTAACACACCGTCACATCCGCGCGGGAATCCACCCGCAACACACCATTCATGAAGTTCCCAGTAACAAGGTCAAGTAGTTGTGTGGCTGTAACATCAGAGGGATCCGAGGTATCACCCTCGATGGATTCCGAACGATGTAATCGTTAAGGTTGCCAAGGAGGAATCACCATCGATGGTCCATGCTTGATGGGTTGTATGACTGAGTCATTTATCAGAGGTGGTGATGGAGGAATCAACGTCGGAGAACCACCGTCAGTCAACTACACTAGAGAGCTAACATCATGAGTATGTATGGAGGTATCAGCCTTGGTACTCGATAGTAGCTGTATAGTGTCGTAAAACTGAGGGGTGTGAGTGGTGTGACGGGTCTTGGCTCATCGATCAGATGATCGAGGCTTGGTGAAAAAGCAGGGGCAACTGGACTAATGGTCAAAGGGGGTCACTGCTCCACCTATACTAAGTAGTTTAAAGTGCGGTACAGTAAGGTAGCAGTTCATCAAAAACAGACTATGCAGTAGATATAGGCACTAACTATAATAGTAGCAAAATCTAATGCAAGCATGAGGGAGAAAGAAATAGGCAATATAGGAATGATCAAGGGGAGTTTGCTTGGCTTGTTGCTCTACAGCAAAGGGCTAGTCGTCGGGAGCGTAGTCGTACCCGGCAGCAACGTCAGTCTTGGGGTCTACCGATAAGAAGAGGGGGAAGAAAAAATAAATATAATGCACAAATACAACACGATGCATGACATGGCAACATGCAGGGCTAGGCATGAGCTAACACAGTATCACCCATCATGGACGGATCTGGAAAATATGTGACGATATTTTCCGGGTCTCTGGTGACTACCGCACACGCGAAATGGATGGAGAAGTTCCATGTTCGCTATGATAGAGACGTGTGACACACGAACGGGTATCTTATGCGGGTTCGTCTCATTTTTCTCATTAACTTTCATGTACAAATTATTTTCATCTAGATCACGGATTATTTTATATTAATTTGTTGAAGTTTTATCAATATTCATAAATTAACTAAATTTATTTTAATTCAAATAATCATTTATGATATCAGCATGATGTCATGCTGAAATCAGCACTCAACAATCATGTTGACTCGTCAACTCTGGCCAGTGTGTCCCATACGTCATACTCACATTTTAATTTAGTTTAATTTATAATCAATCTGATTAATTTAGGGGCATGGGACCAACGTGTCATTCTCTATGATCTAACTAACAAAACTAACTTAGTTATATTAGGTTAAATTAACCTAATTAATTAGGCAGATTAATCACCCTAATTAATTACTATAATTAAATTAGATAGAATTACTTTAGGGGTTTAATTACCAATCTAATTAATCATAATTACTTAATTAAATAAATAATTTCATGTTTATTTTAAATTCTTTTTTTATTAATCTTTTTATTAGGGGGCGTGGGCTACCCATGCCATTCTCTAGGGGGGCAATCTGCCCCAAAATGTCTAACACATGGGGGATAATCTCATGGTTTACATGGACAACCCTAGGGGCTCGGGGCTGAAGCCATGGGGGGGGCTCGCTTAGGTCGTGGTCGGGCGTGCAGCGGTCGGAGGAACCACTATCGGCGGTCGGAAGGCTACGGGGTGCGTGGGGACGCGACGAGGGGGGCTCCAGAGCGCGGCGTGGTAGTGCGTAGCTGCGGGGGCAGGGCGAGGCGCGCCGGGGCGAGTGTGTCTGCGAGGGGAGGGGCCGACGCAAGGCCCGGAGCTACGGGGGCAGGGTCGGGAGCGCTGGAGCGAGGGGCTAGGTCGCCGGAGTGCGAAGAGGCGTCCGGAGCTGGGGAGGGGAGGGAGGAGGGGAGGATCCCCGGTGGCTCACCACTGTTTGTAGTGGAGCAGCGGCTCACGGGAGTCGGTTGGGGAGGGGACGAGGGAGGTGCGGCGACGTGGAGGAAGGTAGCCGGCGGGGGCTGGCGTCGAGGTGACCGGCGGGGGCTGGCGTCAAGGTGGCCGGCGGAGGATGCCGGATCCGGCCAGTCAGGCGGGGTGGAGGCATGGCACTGCGAGGGGAGAGAGCCACGTGGTGAGGGGGAGAGAAGTGAGGGTGGGTTAGGGTTTACTCGGGGAGTGAGGGCTTTTATACCCCACGGGGTAGGTTGGCGATGGGCCGGTGGAGGGGCTTGCCGGCCGGTTGGCCAGGTGGGCCGAGGCCGAGGGGGAGGGGAGGGCCTTCTCCCAATTTTTTTTTCTTCAAGTTTATTTTTAGTGCCTAAATTACCTTTATAAATATATGGGACTTGCCCTACAATTTTTAATATAATTCTATATTTCAAACCCTCTATTTTACTCTCCTGACTAACTTAACTTATATCAAAAATTAGGACCAATTAAATTTTTTGTGAATGCTTCCAATGCTTGATGTGATTGTTGCTTGCTTGTTTGCGTGTGTTTGAATCCCAATGTTCCTGCTACTCTCTAGGCTCACCTCCTGGACTCAAACCCTTGCCTAATGACCATGCCATGTGTATAGGACCACAAACTATTTTTACCAAATATTATTTTCACCAAAAATAAATTCCTTGATTTAAGCTTTCAAAAACCCGTGAGTTGAGATTTGTACTACAAGTCCTCAAATTAGAGAAGTTATTTTTGCACCAAATATTTTATTTCTATCCCATTATCAAACTGTTTCTCAAAACCACAATATTATTATTTTAAAAGTTATGTGACTATTTTATTTAAATACCTTTCTCTAAGGCCATAAATTGTCCCTAATGAAGGAAAGTTATTTTTATTGCTTTAAAATATTTGAGAAAATTTAGGCAAACTCAGTGGACATATATATTCCCCATATATGAGTTTCAACACATGGTCATGTTCAAATTATTGGGAAAAACCCTTCAAAACGCTTTCTGCCTATTTCAAGCTTTTGGAATATTTTTATAAGAAATATTCTCAATAAATTCCAGTAAAATTATAGCATGTCACAAATGATATTGTCAGATTTCGGGCTCCGCAAAACCTCTAAGATTTGAACTCACGGGCGCACGGAGAGGCCACTCAACAGATTCGGTTTACCAGGCTCGTTACTCGTTGGGCAAGACTAAGAACTCACGCGATGGCGAGGGAGACGAGGAACACGGCGGTTTACCCAGGTTCGGGCCGCTACGGAGCACAAAAACCTACTCCTGCTTCTGGTGGATTGCCGCTCGCGGAGGCGGGGGATGAACTAGTATAGTGCTCTCGAGCCTTCGGAGTCCACGTGGCCTGGTGTATTGTTCTATCGTGCCAATGACCTCCTATCTCAAGTATCCTACCCTCTCTATTTATAGTGGAGGCCCGGGTCCTCTTCCCTCATAGCTTCCGCAGGAAGGGATCCCACAACAGCCAATTTTAAAGGGGAATAGGGGAACATGGTCCCCTGCCCAAAGGTGGTCTTCGCCTACAAAGTAATTGCCCGCGCCATCAGAGATAGGCCCGAGGATGACGTTTGCCCTACTGGCGGGCGGCGGATTCGTTGCAACAGAAGGGAAACCTTTGGAAGATGCCTTGGAACACCTGTACGGCCCCGCCTCCTTTGAACCAAAGGGGAAACTGCCCCGCTCTGACATCTGCTGCTCGTGTGTCCTTTCCTAGCGGCACCCTTGACTCCTGAGGATGGGCCTTGCCTCGGAATTTCTGCTGTTTCGGTGGGGTCCTGAGGAGGCCTCCTGCGGGTGTTGATGTCGTTCCTCCTCGTTAGGCCTGTCCCCTCACGAGGGCATTGTCGAGCCTACCGATGCTTGGTCGATGGAGTGGGCCACCCCTGGGCCGCAGACACGCAAGTTTGGGTACCCCCATTCCCAGAATACCGATAGTAGCCCCCGGGCCCAAGGCGTGCCCGGGCTGGCTTCCTGTCGAAGCGTTGGAGGCAGTCACAAGCGTTGCATGCCCTAAATGTGTGCAGGTCAGGCTTCACGCGCACCACACAGCTCGGTGGCAACACTCCAGTTCCCGAGGCACCCAGAGGCGTGCCTGGTCAAATTGATGTGACGCCTGGGTGTAACACCGGCCATTATTTCTCCTTGGGGGCGACGCGTGTGCACCCGCCACGCGGGTGCGTCCCCTTGCAAATTGCATGGGCCCGGGGACACGAAGGGATGCCAGCCTCCTTTTGGCTACCTATTTAACCCGGCGAAGGCGATAAGGCTTGCGTCGCCCAGTCTTCTTTGCCTCCCACCTTGAGCCCTTCGTTCCCTCGGCATGGCACCGATGAGGAGATTCGCTGCTACTAACAAGGGGAAGGCCCTTGGCGAAGGTCTTGCTGCTCCACCTGGCAAGAGGGGAGAGGCCGCCCCTGGAAGTATGCGGTGGGGCCGTCAGCGGCCTCCGGCGGGCGCACTCGTGGTTCTGCCCGCCCGGGGACATCTATCGGTGGCAATGGCATGGCGTCGACTGGAGCGGGTGCCTGTAGCGTCCGGAGTGGGAGGTCAGTGATGGCCACCCGGCCGCCTCGCCCGCGGCTCCACTCGACCGATATGACGATGGAGTTCATGACGTGGGTGGAGAGGTCGGAAATTGCTTGGCTCCAGCTTCCGAACTTCTTCGCGAAGGCGCTGCCGGCCGGCGGTCCTCGGGGCCTCTGGTTGCAGGCGG
Source organism: Hordeum vulgare subsp. vulgare (assembly GCF_904849725.1). Classification (NCBI taxonomy): domain Eukaryota; kingdom Viridiplantae; phylum Streptophyta; class Magnoliopsida; order Poales; family Poaceae; genus Hordeum; species Hordeum vulgare. The sequence continues at coordinate 289,911,245 of NC_058520.1, read as the reverse complement.
CAGCTGCTGCGGCAGGGCATCCTGGGGGGAGGTTGAGGCCACCCCCGACGGTTACGTGTATTTGAACCGCGGGTGGGAGACCTTCGCCCGCGCCCGAGGCCTGAAGGGGATGTGCTACCTCCTCTTCAAGTACGACGGGGAGGTGATGCTCTTCGTCAAGATCTTCGGGGCCGAGGGCGATTGTCTGGGTTGCTGCGTGGAGGACGTGGGCCGTGGCGGTTTGGTGGTCGAGCCTGTCTTTGATGGCGGTCGCTGGTCCCCCAGTGTCGATGATACGTCCTCCGGAAGGAGCGTGAGCGACAACTGCGGCAATAGCTACGACGAGCGGCCTCGCCGTCTTGTTCGAGCCTCGGGGAGAAGCCCCAAAGCACTGTGCCGCCCGTCTGCTCTTGCAACGCCTGTGAAGGAGGAGGAGGACACGGACTGAGTGTTGGTTTGCGGGTGCCGGGCGTCAGCGGTGGCGACCCTCCTCCGGGATCTCCATCACTAGTTGTCTCCTCCTTGCTTTTGACCCTGCATTTATAGGAACAAGGATAGGCCCTTTGGGCCTCTAATGGATTTGGGCAATCGCCACCTTTTGTTAGTGATGTTGCTTCTCTGCTGGTTTATATACTTAGCTTGGTACGCTTGCGGGGAACTCCTTTGTTGTGACACATGACTATGGTGCTCGGGGGGGGGAGCGTTGGTCGCTTGATCTTTTCCTTGCTGCAGGTCAAGTGGGTCGATGCTCTATGTTTGCTGGCCCCAGTCCCGCACATTTCCCTGTCGTCGTGAGGCGCGACCTGTTACCAAGGTCGTTCCTCACGGGGGCAAAGCCCTGGCACCGGCGTGCCAGGTGGCTTTGTGACCGGTAAGGCTCCTAAGACGATGTGCTAAGGAGCCCCCTTAGACATTCAAGCAGCTCTACGTCGACAGGTCCCACTCCCTATCATTTCCCTGCCACGAGGTGCGACTTGTCAAGGTCGCCCCTCGCGGGACAAGCCCCTGGCACCCGGGTACCAGGTGGCTTTGCGACCGGTAAGGTTACTGAGGCGTGATGATTAGGAGCCCCCTTAGACATTCAAGAGGCCCTCGCGAGTTCCATTTTGGAGGTCCCTAATCTCCATTCAGGAAGTTACGCGTCGGTACGCCCCAGTCCCGCACATTTCCCCGCTGTCGTGAGGCGCAAGCCGTTACCAAGGTGGTTCCTCACGGGGCCAGGCCCCGGCACCAGGGTGCGAGTGGCTTTGTGACCGGTAAAGCTCCTGAGGCATTATGCTCAAGAGCAACCTTAGGCGCTCAAACTGTCCGAGGATAAACAACTGTTGTCAGGAAGGATCAAATGTTGTTCCCTCTCCAGGACGGTCCGACGAGCCGCGAATAGACCTCTTGATCGAGTACTAGTTGGAATGAGTCTGCCGACTCGTCAGTGAGTACCACACGTGGATTCGGGCGCCAAGGCCTTGGCAAGGTGTCGGCACCGTGCCCCCAGCCCCTGCTCATGGGGTACGAGCAGGTGAGGGCAGACAGATGCCTGACTTAGAGGAAAAGAACGTGCTGTGAAGAGTGGTAGGGAAAATGAGTTTTTGCAGAAAGTTTCATTTGGAAAGGCCCCGAGTTTTTATTTCGTAAATATCAGTAATTCCAAGCCAGAAACGGGAAATGCAAGCCGCGTCCGGCACCTAATCTATTCTCCGCCTCCATCACCCCCAGCGCAGAGCATAGGGCTTCCACTAGGCGTGGGATGGACCCCTTCCGCGTCCTCTGGGGCCCCTGGGCGTATACAGCCTCGGCTCGTTATTACGTGAGAGTGTCATGGTGGGGGTGTATCTGGGAGGTCACGAGGATGATTTGGCCTCGCGAGTGTCCCTACCCCCCGAGGCATAAGGCGCCTAATTCTGGAAGTCATTTGTGGATTGTGTTGATTTTCTCCGCCTTCCCCACTAGGCGTGGGATGGACCCCTTCTGCATCCTGGGGGGGGGGGGGGGGCTAGGCGTATACAGCCTCGACTCGTTATTACGTGAGAGTGTGACGGGATGACGTATGTTCAGGAAGAATTGAAGGGCGATGCAGAGGATGCGTAGAGGTATTGCAGGGGCGGTGCAGAGTCGTCATGGGTGGAACTTCCGGAGTTGTTGGATGTTGGAGGAGTTCTGGATGGGAACTCCATCTTGAGTCTCGAGACGCACGGAGCCAGGCCTGGAGACGTGAACGACCTTGAATGGGCCTTCCCACATGGGTGAAAGCTTATGCAAGCCTTCCCTGGATTGGACTCGCCTCAAGACGAGATCGCCAACTTTGAGGGTCCTGGAGCTGATGCTGCAGCAGTGGTAGCACCGCAAGGCCTGCTGGTACCTCGCGGCTCGGAGAGAGGCCCGGCGGTGCACCTCCTCTCCAAGTACGAGGTTCGTCCCCTGCGCAGCCTCCTGGCGCTCCTTGATTTCGTGGGGAAGAACCGCCTCTACTCCATAGGCGAGGAAGAACGGGGTTTCGCCGGTGGGTTTGGTTGCAGTGGTGCGTATGGACCATAGTACCGACGGGAGCTCATCGACCCAACCTCGGCCGCAAGCTTCGAGCTTCTTCTTGAAACTCCTCACTTTGAGACCCTGCAGGACGTCAGCGTTCACACGCTCCGCCTGGACATTGCTCCGCGGATGGGCCACTGATGCGTAGCATATCTGTGTACTGAGGTTAACACAGTAAATCTTGAAGAGCTGACTGGTGAATTGCAAACTGTTATCAGTGATGATGTGGTTGGGGACGCCGAAGCGGCTCACGAGGTCCTTGATGAACTTGACGACAAACCCGGTCGGGATGGTGCGCACAGGCTCCACCTCCGCCCAATTGGTAAATTTGTCGATGGCGATGTAGAGTTAGCGGAAGCCCCATGCAGCCCGCGGGAAGGGCCCAAATATGTCCAGCCCCCAGACCGCAAAAGGCCAGGTGAGCGGGATGGTGTGGTGGCCCTGCACGGGCTGGTGGATCTGCTTCGCATGGAACTGGCAGGCCTCGCAAGACCTGACCAGGTCGGTGGCATCGTCCAGAGCTGTGGGCTAGTAAAAACCTGACCTGAACGCCTTACCTGTGAGCGTGCGCGAGGAGGAGTGATGTCTGCAGTTCCCTCCATGAATGTCGGCCAGTAGCTCGCGCCCCTGCTCCCTCGAGAAGCACTGCAGCGTGACGTCGTTCGGGCGCCTGCGGTACAAGGCGCCGTCTCGCACGCAGTAGGTTGAGGCTTGTCGTACTACGCATTTCACATCTTCTTCCTTCTCAGACAATGTGCCGCGGAGCAGATATGCTCCGAGTTCCTACATCCAATCATCGTCTTGAGCTTCCAGGGACAGGAGCAGTCGAGCCCCCGAGGCCTGGCCGCAGTCCGGAGCCCCCGAGGGCGGTGCTGGGGAAAGCTCCTCTCCGCGCGGCGCTGGGTCCTCAGGTGACAGGGTCGCGGAAGGCTTGAAGAGTCGCTCCTCGAAGACGCCTAGCTCCTGAGCCACGCGATGCGAGGCTCTTTTGGCGATGTCGTACCCTCCTTGTTTTCGCCTCGTGGGACATGTTGCAGCTCCAGGCCCTGAAAACGTTTCTCAATCTTACATACCTCCTGTATATATGCCTCCATATGCTCGTCCTTGGGTATGTACTCCTTGTTGGAGAAGTTGACGAGGAGCTGAGAGTCGCTCATCACGGTGAGGCGTTGGACCCCTAAGGCCTCCGCTGCCTTGAGGCCGGCAATGAGGCCCTCGTACTCCGCTATCTTGTTGGAGACCTTCTCCCCCCATTGGAAGCAGAGCTGCACGGCGTAGCGAAGCTTGTCTCCCATCGGGGAAGTGAGCACGATACCGGCCCCCGCTCCCATTCGCGGGAAGGCTCCGTCGAAGTGCATTGTCCATCCCATGGACACCACTGCTCCGGGGGCAAGGGATTCTCTCCCTTCCAGCCCCCAGTACGGTGCGTCCGTCCATTCCGCCACGAAGTCAGCCAGGGCAGCTCCCTTGATGACCCTGGTCGTGCTAAATTCGATGTTGAAGGCCTGAAGCTCGATGTTCCACTCAACAACTCTTCCAGCCGCGTTTGGGTTGTGCATGATCTTCTCCAAGGGGTAAGCGGAGACGACCTTGACCAGGTTTCCTTGGAAGTAGTGACGCAGTTTGCATGAGGCGACGAGGAGCGCCAGGAGTTTCTGTTGCATGGGGTAGCGCGAGCGCACGTCTCGCAGTACCGTGCTAACAAAGTAGACGGGGTGCTCGACGAGGACACGACTGCCCGGGGCGTCGTGCTCCTTGGTGGCTTTAGGAGGTTGGGACGCTTCGTCGTCCGGAGGAAAAGCCGGGGCCTTGGGAGGACAAGGTTCTTCATGACATGATTTGCCGGTCTGGGCCTCAGGTCCCTCCGATCGCGGGGGAGTCGGAGCTTGTGGGTCGTGCGAGCCCTCCGGAGCATCGGGCGAGGGTCCATCGGGGCTTCCCAAAGTAGCGCCCTTGTCGACTTGCTCCTCCCTTACTGCCACCAACGCGGCGCTGGCGGAGTGTGGGGTGGCGGCGAGGTACAATAGCAGGGGTTCCCGAGGGCGGGGCGCCACCATGACCGGCGGGCTCGTGAGGTAAGCTTGAGCTCGTCGGAGGCAGCGTAGGCCTCAGGGGTCCATTCAAAGGGTCCCTTCCTTTTCATGATTTTGAAGAAGGGCAGGTCCCGATCACCAAGCTTGGAGATGAAACGACCTAGGGAGGTGACACACCCTGCCAGCTTCTGCATTTCCTTGAGGGTTGTGGGCGCGCTCATCTTGTTTATGGCATTTACCTTTCCTGGGTTAGCCTGGATCCCCCGGTGCGACACTAGGAAACTGAGTAGCTTGCCTGATGGGACTCCGAGGACACACTTCTCCGGGTTGAGCTTCAAGCTCACCTCCCGCATGCTAGCGAAGGTCTCCTCCAGATCCTCCACCAAGATCTTTGCTTGCCTTGACTTGAGCATGATGTCGTCGACGTAGGCCTCCGCATTCCTCCTAAGCTGTGATACGTCTCAAACGTATCTATAATTTTTGATGGTTTCACGATGTTATCTTGTCTTCTTTGGATGTTTTATGTACCTTCTATATCTTTTTTGGGACTAACTTATTAATTCAGTGCCAACTGTCAGGTCCTGTTTTTTCTGTGTTTTTTACTCTTTTCAGATCTGATTTTGGAATGGAGTCCAACGGAATAAAAACCCCGAAATGATTTTTTCCCGAACGGAAGAAGATCAGGGTGCGTCCGGGCCAAGCCAGGTAGGCTCCATGGAGCCCACAAGCTCCCACTCCGCCACCAGGGGGAGGCGGCGGTGTCAGGGCTTGTGGCCTCCCTGGCCGCCCCCTGACTTAGATCCTTGACCTATATATTTCCAAATATTAAGCAAAAAATTAGGGGAGCCTCGAAAATACTTTTCCACCGCCACAAGCTTCCGTTTCCGCGAGATCTCATCTGGAGACCCTTCCCGGCGCCCTGCCGGAGGGGAGTTTGGAGTTGGAGGGCTTCTTCGTCATCATCATCGCCCCTCCAGTGACTCGTGTGTAGTTCCCTTCAGACCTACGGGTCCGTAGTTAGTAGCTAGATGTCTTCTTCTCTCTCTTGGATCTTCAATACAAAGTTCTCCATGATCTTCATGGAGATCTATCCGATGTAATCTTCTTTGGCGGTGTGTTTGTCGAGATCCGATGAATTGTGGATTTGTGATCAGATTATCTATGATATATATTTGAGTCTTTGCTGATTTCTTATATGCGTGATTTGTTATCCTTGTAAGTCTCTCCGAGTCTTGGGTTTTGTTTAGCCAACTAGAACTATGATTCTTGCAATGGGAGAAGTGCTTGATTTTGGGTTCTACCATGTGGTGACCTTTCCCAGTGACAGTAGGGGCAGCAAGGCACACATCAAGTAGTTGCCATCAAGGGTAAAAAGATGGGGTTTTTATCATTGGTTTGAGATTATCCCTCTACATCATGTCATCTTGCTTAAGGCGTTGCTCTGTTCTTATGGACTTAATACACTAGATGCATGCTGGATAGTGGTCGACGTGTGGAGTAATAGTAGTAGATGCAGAAAGTATCGGTCTACTTGATTTGGACGTGATGCCTATAGATATAATCATTGCATAGATATCATCACGACTTTGCGCTGTTCTATCAATTGCTCGACAGTAATTTGTTCACCCACCGTCTACTTGCTTTCATGAGAGAAGCCACTAGTAAACACTACGGCCCCCGGGTCTATTCACATGCATCATTTACACCTCCGCTTTTACTTTCCTTTGTTACTTTGTTGCTTTTAGTTCTCACTTGGCAAACAATCTATAAGGGATTGACAACCCCTTCATAGCGTTGGGAGCAAGCTTTTGTATTTGTGCAGGATCTTGAGATACTCCTCCACTGGATTGATACCTTGGTTCTCAAACTGAGGGAAATACTTACCACCGCTACGCTACATCACCCTTTTTTGCTTCGAGGGAAGACCAACGCAAGGCTCCAAGGCCACGAGGGAAATCCTTTGCATACTTGCCTAGGAAGTCAATTAAGGCGTAGCCGCAGCAGAAGGATCAAGCCAAGTATTCTCCCGTCGACGTGCCTATTTCTGGCGCCATTGGAAGGTCTTTTGTTGCAGTAGCAGAAGTATTTCTGGCACCGTTGCCGGGGAGGAGAGATATATCCAAGTAGGTCTCACAAACTCATCTCCTGCATTTACTTTTTTGCCAGTTGCCTCTCGTTTTCCCCTCCCTTCACATTTGTCGTTTTCATTCGCCTTTTCGTTAGCCCTTTTCTCTCGCTTGCTTTCTGTTCGCTTGTGTGCCATGTGTCTTCATAATGCTTGCATCTTCGCTTGCTGAAAATCTATTGATATGGATTCTCATCAACTAGCTAATCTCTTTAAGAGACCCACTTATGTGGAACGAATTGCTAGTGAGTTGAGGGCACTTGACTATCCTTATGGAGTTTTTCTTGAGATGCGTGAATCTAAAAATCGTGATGAAGAAACTTATGAAGTGATTCACGACAGCTCCTTGGATGAAAAGCATGATTGCAATGGTTTCACTATAGATTCTATTAGTGACAATCATGCTAAAAATATGCAAAACCCTAATCTTGGGGATGCTTGTTTTGCTTTGTCCACTACTTGTTGCAATAATGATGATTGGGGTGATGATCTTTCTTATGATCTTGAAAATTTGTTCAAACCTCATGATGAATATGATATTTGCAACAATATTGAAAGTGGGATTGGAGAAGTCATGACTTTAGTTGATGATAATCCCACTATTTTTGAAGAGCGTCAACTTTGCATGTATGTGGATCATGAAAAGAATATCCTATGGGATAGCTATATTGTTGAATTTGAATATGATCCCACATGTAATTGCTATGAGAGAGGAAAATATTGTGGTAGAAACCTTCATGTTACCAAATCACCTCTCGTGATGTTGAGATTGCTCTTGTCATTTTCTTCTTCCTTGCATATGGCAGCTATTGGTTGTCTTATAAAATGCCTATGCATAGGAAGTATATTAGACTTACATGTGATTTTCACATGCTTTAGGATGCTCTCGTTGTGCTTCTATTCTTGTCTTTTGTGACAACATCATTGAATGCCTAGCTAAGGGCGTTAAACAAAAGTGCTTATTGGGAGGCAACCCAACAAATCTGTACTTTTTCTTTCTGTTTTGTGTTTTCCACACTTTCATAATGTTGTTATGATTGTGTTTTTGTGTTTCTTTTTGCGTTTGTGCCAAGCAAAACCGTTATGATTAGTCTTGGGGATGATCTTTGGTCATGCTGGAAAAGACAGAGACTTTCTGCTGATGAAAAGAATGTTCATTTTTTTATGTAAGAGCTTTTGAGTTGATTCTTTTTGCTGCTGATTGCTACGGAAATTTTTAAGACTGTCGTAAGTTTTCAGAATGTTTGAAGTACCATAGGTATACGAAATATACAGATTGCTACAGACTGGTCTGTTGTTAACAGATTCTGTTTTTGTTATGTTGGTTGCTAATTTTGATGAAACTATAGATAGGATCGGGGGTATTAGCCATGGAAGATTGAAAGTACAGTAACCCAACATCAGCACAAGTAGTATTTAAGGTTGCTACAGTACCTAAGGAAGTGGTGGTTTGCTTTCTTGTACTAATGTTATCACGAGTTTCTGTTTAAGTTTCGTGTTCTGAAGTTTTCAAGTTCTGGGTGAAATTCTTATGGACAAAAAGATAAAGAGTGGCAAGAGCTCAAGCTTGGGGACACCCAAGGCACCCCATGAGATTCAAGGATGCCGTAAAAGCCTAAGCTTGGGGATGCCCCGGGAAGGCATCCCCTCTCTCGTCTTCAATCCATCGGTAACGTTACTTGGGGCGATATTTTTATTCACCACTTGTTATGTGTTTTTTCTTGGAGCGTCTTGTATCGTAGGTGTCTTTTATTTTTGTTGTGCCACAATCATCCTTGCTGCACACCTAGAGAGAGAGACATGCACACACCGTGATTTTGTCGAGCTTCACTTATATCTTTTGGTAGACAATTCAGCTCACATGTGCTTCACTTATATCTTTTGAGCTAGATACTTTTGCTCTGTGCGCTTCACTTATATTATTTAGAGCACAGCGGTGCGTGGCTTGGTAGTTTATCTATGCTTTGAAAGTAGTCGCAAAAGGGGTAGTTATCCGAAGGGATATGAAAACTTCCACCTTCATGTGCATTGAATAGTTAGACAAGTTTGATTCATCTCAATTAGTTTTGAGTTGTGGTTATGGTAATATTGAAGTCATGCTAGTAAGGTGTTGTGGATCTAGAAATACTTGTGTTGAAGTTAGTGATTCTCGTAGCATGCACGTATGGTGAACCATTATGTGATGAAATATGAGCATGATTAGTATATTGATTGTCATCCTTTGCGTGGCGGTCGGGATCGCGCGATGGTTTATACCTACCAACCCTTCCCCTAGGAGTATGCATTGAATGCTTTGTTTCGATTACTAATAAAACTTTTGCAACAAGTATATGAGTTCTTCATGACTAATGTTGAGTCCATGGTTTAGATGCACTTTCACCTTCCACCATCACCATCTTCTTAGTGTCGTCCAACTTTCGCCGGTGCACAAAACCCACCATTAGCCTCCCTCAAAACAGCCACCATACCTACCTACTATGGCTTTTTCAAAGTCATTCTGAGATATATTGCCATGCAACTACCACCATGACATGTGCCACCATGTCTACATTACTATTGCGTAATCATAAGATAGCTAGCATGATGTTTCCATTGATGTCTATGCCATGCTAGATCATTGCCACGGTACACTACCGAAGGCATTCCATATAGAGTCATAGTTGCTCTAAGTTTTGAGTTGAAAGTGTGATGATCATCATTAATGGAGCATTGTCCCATGTGAGGAAATAAAAGAGGCCAAAGAAGCCCACCAAAAAAATAGGCCAAAGAGCCCACCAAAAAAAATGAGAGAAAAAGAGAGAAGGGACAATGCTACCACTTTTTCGACACTTGTGCATATTAAGCACCATGATCTTCATGATTGAGAGTCTCTCGTTTTGTCACCACCATAGAGCTAGTGGGAAATTTTCATTATATAACTTGGCTTGTATATTCCAATGTTAGGCTTCCTCAAAATTGCCTTAGGTCTTCGTGAGCAAGCAAGTTGGATGCACACCCACTAGTTTTTCTTTAAGAGCTTTCACATACTCTTAGCTCTAGTGCATCATTTGTATGGCAATGCCTACTCATTCACATTGATATCTATTGATGAGCATCTCCACAGCTCATTGATATGCCTAGTTAATGTGACTATCTTCTCCTTTTTGTCTTGCAACCTCCACTACACTCCACACCATCTTTAGTGCTATAACCATGGCTCACGCTCATGTATTGCGTGAGAGTTGAAATGGTTTGAGAAAGTAAAGGTGTGAAACAATTACTTGGCCAATACCGGGGTTGTGCATGATTTAAATTCGTTGCGCAATGATGATAGAGCATAGCCAGACTATATGCTTTTGTAGTGATAACTTTCTTTTGGCCTTGTTATTTTGAAAGTTCATGATTACCTTGCTAGTTTGCTTGAATTATTATTGTTTCCACGTCAATCGCAAACTATTGTTTTGAATCTAATGGATCTGAACATTCACGTCACATAAGAGGAATTACAAAGGACACCTATGCTAGGTAGCATGAAAGCATCAAAAATTCATTCTTTATCACTTCCCTACTCGAGGACAAGCAGGAGTTAAGATTGGGGATGCTTGATACGTCTCAAACGTATCTATAATTTTTGATGGTTTCACGCTGTTATCTTGTATTCTTTGGATGTTTTTTGTACCTTTTATATCTTTTTGGGGACTAACTTATTAATTCAGTGCCAAGTGCTAGTTCCTGTTTTTTCTGTGTTTTTTACTCTTTTCAGATCTGATTTTGGAACGGAGTCCAAACGGAATAAAAAACCCCGAAATAATTTTTTCCCGAATGGAAGAAGATCAGGGGGTATCTGGGCCAAGCCAGGTGGGCTCTAGGGAGCCCACAAGCTCCCACTCCGCCACGAGGGGGAGGCGGCGGTGTCAGGGCTTGTGGCCTCCCTGGCCGCCCCTGACTTGGATCCTTGGCCTATATATTCCCAAATATTCAACAAAAAATCAGGGGAGCCTCGAAAATACTTTTCCGCTGCCGCAAGTTTCCGTTTCCGCGAGATCTCATCTGGAGACCCTTCCCAGCGCCCTGCCGGAGGGGACTTTGGAGTTGGAGGGCTACTTCATCATCATCATCGCCCCTCCAATGACTCGTGAGTAGTTCACTTCAGACCTATGGGTCCGTAGTTAGTAGCTAGATGGCTTCTTTTCTCTCTTGAATCTTCAATACAAAGTTCTCCATGATCTTCATGGAGATCTATCCGATGTAATCTTCTTTGGATGTGTGTTTGTCGAGATCCGATGAATTGTGGGTAGTTGCCATCAAGGGTAAAAAGATGGGGTTTTTATAATTGGTTTGAGATTATCCCTCTACATCATGTCATCTTGTTAAGCCGTTACTCTGTTCTTATGGACTTAATACACTAGATGCATGTTGGATAGCGGTCGACTTGTGGAGTAATAGTAGTAGATGCAGAAAGTATCGGTCTAGTTGTTTTGGACGTGATGCCTATAGATATAATCATTGCATAGATATCATCACGACTTTGCGCTGTTCTATCAATTGCTCGGCAGTAATTTGTTGACCCACCATCTACTTCCTTTCATGAGAGAAGCCACTAGTAAACACTATGGTCCCCGGGTCTATTCACATCCTTCGTTTACACCTCTGCTTTTACTTTGCTTTGTTACTTTGTTGCTTTCAGTTCTCTCTTGGCAAACAATCTATAAGGGATTGACAACCCCTTCGTAGCGTTGGGAGCAAGCTTTTGTGTTTGTGCAGGATCTTGAGATACTCCTCCACTGGATTGATACCTTGGTTCTCAAACTGAGGGAAATACTTACCACCGCTACGCTACATCACCCTTTCCGCTTCGAGGGAACACCAACGCAAGGCTCCAAGGCCACGGGGGAAATCCTTTGCATACTTGCCTAGGAAGTCCCTTAAGGCGTAGCCGCAGCACAAGGATCAAGCCAAGTATTATCCCGTCGACGTGCCTATTTCTGGCGCCATTGGAAGGTCTTTTGTTGCAGTAGCAAGCTGCGGCCCCAAGGCAATATGCATCAACCGCTGGAAGGTTGCCTCAGTGTTCCGCAGCCCGAAAGGCATGCATTTGTATCAGTATACCCCATACGGGGAGAGGAAGGTTGTCTTCTTCACGTCCTCCACTGCCATCTTGATATGGTGGTAGCCCGAGAATGCATCCAAGAAGCACAGGAGGTCGCATTCCGCGATGGAGTCCACGATCTGGTTGATGCGTGGTAGCAGGAACGGGTCCTGAGGGCAAGCCTTGTTGAGGTTCGTGAACTCGACGCACATGCGCTCCTTCCCACATTTCTTCGGGATAACCACCGGGTTGGCCACCCATTCTGGGTAGCGCACCTCCCTTATGACCCATGCTTCCTTGATCTTGCGCACCTCTTGAGCGATGAACGTCTGCTTCTCCGGGGCTTCCCTCCTTGCCTTATGCTTCACCGGACGCACCTTAGGGCACACCATGAGGTGGTGCTCGATGACGTCCCTCGGAACCACCACAAGGTCAGAGGCGCTCCAGGCGAATGCGCTCTTGTTCATCTTGAGGAAATCCACCAATGCCTTTTCCTGGTCTTGGGGGAGATTCACGCCAATGGTGAAGGTGGGGGCCAGGCTTCTTTCATCCACCGGCACCTGCTTCGTTTCCGCCCGGTCCTGGGAAAACAACTGCTTCTTCTTCATGGGCGCGATGTCGTGGACGTCTCTTGGGTACTTTGCGTTGCGTGCCTCGCCCTTGGAGTTGGCACGCGCTGCGGCCACGGCCTTATGGGATAACCCGAGCACCCGCGAGGCGTCCTTGATGTCTCCCACGATGGTAAGCACGCCGCCGGTCCATGGCATCTTGACGATGTTGTAGCCTGGGTGCGTTGCCGCCCTGAACTGCACGAGGGCGGGGTAGCCGAGTATAGCATTGTACAAAAGGTGGATGTGAGCCACACCGAAGTCGATCTGCTCGGTGCGGAAGTAGGAGCAGGTGCCGAACGTGACAAGGAGACGGATCTGTTCGATGGGAATGACGGATCCCGACAACCCAGAAAAGGGCTTTGAGGGCGCGAGCAGCTCTCGGGGTAATAGCAGCGTCTCGACGGCCTCCATTGAGATGACGTTGAGGCCCGCGCCATCGTCGATGAGGGACTTAGGGACAGCCACACCAAAGATGGTCGGCGTAAACAGCATGGGAAGCTCCCCGGCAGCCGTCGTGGATTTAGGGTGGTCGTCGGGGCCGATGATGATGTTCACCTCTCGCCACACATAGTGTTCCAGGGGCTCGGGGACTTAGGCTAGCCATCCCCCCGCGCTGCAGGAAACGGTTGACATGGCGATTGGAGGGTGGCGCCTGTGATCCGCCGAGAATACAAGCGACCGAATGGATGGCCCTGCTTGTTCGTACGCCGTCCACCGTCGCGGCCTGCGGTCGTCGGTGGTTGCACTTGCCATGGTGTTGCCGAGTCGAGATCTGGTTCCTGCTGTTGGCGTGGAGGCTCCGACACGCGCCCTCTACCTCGCGCGCCAAATGTCGGATTTCGGGCTCCACAAAACTTCTAAGATTCGAACTCAGGGGCACACGCAGAGGCCACTCAACAGATTGGGTTAACCAGGCTCATTACTCGTTGGGAAAGACTAAGAACTCATGCGATGGTGAGGGAGACCAGGAACACGGCGGTTTACCCAGGTTTGGGCCACTGCGAAGCGTAAAACCCTACTCCTGCTTTTGGTGGATTTCCGCTCGCGGAGGTAGGGGATTAACTAGTACAGTGTTCTCGAGCCTCCGGAGGCCAGATGGCTAGGTGTATTGTTCTATCATGCCAATGACCTCCTCTCTCAAGTATCCTACCCTCTATTTATAGCGGAGGCCCGGGTCCACTTCCCTCATATCTTCCATGAGAAGGGATCCCACATCGGCCAATTTTGAAGGGGAACAGGGGGATATGCTCCCCTGCCCAAAGGTGGTCTCCGCCTGCAAAGTAAGTGTCCGCGCACTCAGAGACGGGCCCGAGGATGACGTTTGCCCTACTCAAGGGCGGCGGCTTTGTTGCACCAAAAGGGAAACCTTTGGAAGATGCCTTTGGAACCCTTGTACGCTCCCGCCTCCTTTGCACCAAAGGGGAGCTGCCCCGCGCTGCCATCTGCTGCTCACCTGTCCTTTCCTGGCGTCGCCCATGACTCGTGAGGCTCGGCCTTGCCTCGGAATGTCCGCCGCTTCGGTGGGGTCCTGAGGAGGCCTCCGACGGGTCTTGATGTCGTTCCTCCTCGTGAGGCCTGGCCCCTCACGAGGGCCTTGTCGAGCCTGCCGATGCTTGGTCGATGGAGTGGGCCAGCCCTGGGCCGCAGACAGGCGAGTCTGGGTACCCCCGTTACGAGAACGCCACAGAAATATGTGATGATGTTGCAAAGTTTCTTCTCAATCCAAGTTGATTTGATTCACCTATTTATTCCAAAACCATATTTGTCGAGATACGAATATGAGCAACTCTACATTGCCAAGTATCTCCAATTGTGATCAAATATGGTGGAAATTTTCTGATACTCCAATAATAAATCCACACCAAGTGGTGCATCAAGGAGAATAGATGAACTTGTCCCAAACCCCTCATAACCTTATCTGTTGATTTCTAGACTTCAGATACTTTACATTGTGAAGTTTCTCCAATTGATCCCAAACTTTTTGGGCATGCTCTACTACTCAAATAGTGACACCACACCAAGCGGTGCATTTGTGGGGATTAAATTGCATGGGTTTATCTCCAGAAAGTCACTTCTGCCTATTTCTTAGGTTTTTCAAGTCTATATTGGAAGCTTTCTCTAACAAATCCTCAATTTAGTGCACAAGCTCATTTCTACCTATCATGTGATCCTGTTAATTTCATGAGAATTGGAATGCATTTGAAATCTCTAACATCCATCAAACACCTTCTATCCATTTACGAAACTTGGTGCTTTGACCCCTTCCACTAATCTCATCGGGCTTAAATTTTTAGCACAACTCTCTCTAGTCCCCTTTTATCTCCAATAACCTTGCCATGGCCTCTGGCCAATTATTGGAGGATGACCCCACCTCTCTACCTCTCATTTCTACCCTCGCAACACTATTTTATCTCTCTTGCTATACTTCTGCTCAAGCCAATGCCCCCACCTCTTTCCAGAGAGCCTCTAGAATGCTAATGCATCATTCCAAACCAAAATATGGCATGCTCATGTGGGAAATATGAGCAGCCCTTCTGAAACTTGTTTTTGGGAAGAAATGTAGCCTTGAACTGCAAGTACTAGATAGACACCTCTCCTTGACGTGAAACTTTGCTACATTGTAGTCGTTCCATGCCTAACACTACTAGACATGGTTTCATCCCTAGATTACCCCAGCAAAAACCACTTTTCCTAGCCGTAAGTTTGCTCCTACAAACTAAATCAAAGGTGAAACCTATTTCATACTACTCCATTTAGGTCGCAATTCCACCAGTGCCCTCTGGCATGCATGCCTTGCATGTTGGACACCTTGTCCTGGCCAAATGGTGGTCCTGGACATGCTTTGGCATGGTGACCACGTGGACTGCATGCAGTATTGGTGCTCAGCACTTTGTTTCCTTGATGCATCTCGGGTACAACAAAGGCAGCGTGTCCCAGAGCGCCACAGAGCATCCTTTGACCGTATGTGCACCTCCTCGACGCCAGCTTGCATCCAAACCACCTGTGGCACGCGTGTTACCCCCTGTGCCCAGATCATCCGAGGCTACCCGAGATCCTTCCCGTCGCGCCCTCTCAGTATGGCACTCCCCGAGCGCCCTGAACCCTCCAGATCAACCCCCACCTCCCTAGCAATCTCCTGAGCCTCCTCTCTTCTCCTCCCGTGCTCTCTCCTCCTCCAATGGACGTCGCAGCGTCGCCTCGGCCCTGCTCGTAATCGAGATCTCCTAGCTCCCTCCTCCCTCTCTAGCACATCCGGGAGCACCCGAGCTCCACCGAGGACTCCTCCCTCTCCTTCCTCCCTCCTCCCGGCAGCCGGAGTGCCCGTGCTCTGACTGAACTCCTACGGCCCCGCCCTCGGTCGGGGCCCCTCTTCCCTAAAGCTTTCCAAGCGGAGGTAGCACCCCAGGCGGACGCGGCACATGTTCCTGAGCGTGCTGGTGGCCACGGCCTCGCCGGAGGTGGCCGGTGGAGAAATCCCGACGCGTGCTCGACCTCCCTGCCTCCCCTGTGCATGAGCGGGAGGAGGAAGATGCATGTGGTGCGCTGGCCCCACCTGTCGGTCAGTCGGCGAGGCTGAGGCTTTGACGGGTGGGTCGCCCCATTTAAATAGAGGCGGGTCCCTCTGCGACCATCTCCCCGCGGCAAAGGCGGATTCAACGATGTCCAAGAAAATTCAAACTCCTATTTATAGAGCACTTTTATTTCTGCTTGCTGCGTGGCTTACTTTGATTGGTTCCGACGATAGTTGAGGGAGTAGACGGAGTACTCACAGTTGGACCGGAAGACCTCGAAGACCTCAAAGACTTATGTGAGCAAGGCAAGCAGCCCTTTGACCATGTCTGAGAAAAAAATAATATGCATGCCATGTTGATTACTTTACTCCGATGCATATGATCGTGATAATCAGTAACCCTCGATATGGTGTTACCAATGCCTCCACTGGAGCACTTGCATTTGAGCATGACCTTACCATCTGTGAGGGTCACGCTGATGAAAAGTTGACAAGTAGATAGTAGTGATACGCATAGGATGAGCATATGCATGGTCATGGTAACACATAAGTGATTACAAAGACTTTCAGAAAACCCATCGGGTGCCACTAATGCCCGAGGGTGATGGTGTTGAGATGGTGACCACTTGAGAAAGAAGTGGTGTACCGGAAAAAGTTTTGTGTGTGTGGTTTCGGAAATGGGATTAGATTTAAGCTTTGCTGACCATCCCAACCTTACATGTGCGACCGCGATACCCCAATATGGGAACAGGGCTTTGTTGGTTACTCTGGTTGTACTAGAAAAGATCTCGCATAACTAGTGGCGGGAGTGACATGGTCACTCTCGTCACGGGGTCGTGCCAGGCCGCGCGACTATGCCCTTTTTACATGTTCCGGCACACCGTTGGTCCCTGCATGGATGTTATGGTCTAGAGTTGGTGCTCGTAAGACGTACATCAAGTGGGTTGGGTACCAATCAAGACAACTCTTTGTCTAGTGTCGTCAGGGGTAAAGGCATTGATCGGGTACTTACCTCGGGTATGTTATATACCGCGAGTCGTGGATGGCACGAAGTTTCTCGGGCCTCGTGGGTACAACACGCAACCTCTACAGAGTGTAAAACTATTTGAATAGCCCTGTCCGCGGTCAAAGACAGTTGGGTAATCCCGCTTAGACTACGTCTAATCGTTTCTGCATAAATCAAGTGTGAGTGTGTGTGTGGTTGAGAAGGATGATACTTGTCAAGTCGGATGACTTGGCATGGAGGGTGAACATGAGGTGTTCAGCCCTCGGAATAAATATGTTAATATATGTAACCTGTTCTTATGGTTACCATCTACATTGTGATGCATGAATATACCTACACTTGACCATGTTACTTCATCTAAAGGAAATCACGCTTCCTGCAAAAGCTGCATACTTCTGATATATCATGTTTCATTATTACCTCGTTCCACATCATGGGTTGCTTGCGAGTACATTCCAAGTATTCATTGGCTTGCCACTGGTTATTTCATTGACCAGGTAAGACAGAACAGGAGATGGCAAAGAGTACCTTGGTGACGTTCCTGCGAGCTAGGACGCTTCCTAGTCAGAATGCCTGTAAGTTAAGGCTGATGGCATGGGTTCATGCTTCGACCAACATTTCCGCTATTGGTCAAGTTTGTTGTATTGGCCTCCAAGGCCATATCTATGTAAGGCTTGACCGCATGGTCATTATTTGTATCAGGCGGTATGTACGGATGTAAGACTCTTGTTATTCAGTTTCTGTGTGTTCGGTGAGCATTGATCTCTCGGATCACTGAGCACGTTCATTTGGCAATCTCGACTCATAAGTCGGGGTCCCCACAGAGCTGGTATCAGAGCCATCTTGACTATAGGAAGCCCTTAGTTAGCATGGACGTTAGTTAGGACAAAACTGTTTTCGAGACCCTTCAAAAGCATTTACAAAACCTCTCCTAAAATTTAAAAGGAAGTGAAAGTTTTTGCCTTAACACTTCCACCCTTGTTCTCTTGACTCTCCTCATTTACTTCCCTTTAAACTTGCAAATGGTCGCTAGCACCCTTATGCCCTCTGATCATCGAATTACTTAAAATACTCATGGATAACTTGGAAGGAAGCAACCTTTCTGAGCAATCACCCACGTATTTGGTAGACAAGGATGGAAATGCTACGAGCAGACGACACCAACAGAAGCTACCTCCATGAGGAGTGAGGACATCGAGACCCAGAAGATGGTGACACCATCGGCACTGTCCTGGAGTGATGCAACCTTCACCTACGATGATCAGGACATAATATGTGCAAGACCATGATATGCATCGGTAATAGAGCAACCCTGTCATTATCAATGTTGTGTCGACCACCACCGGTGGATGAGAACCTCGCCATTTGGTCCGCCTCACCTTGTGAGCAGGAAAATGGTTCTCTTCGTCCCCCGCTCTAGGTGTCTATATTGTGATCAACGTGACTGACAGGTTGGAACTCTGTCATGCCTGGGTGATTTCATTGCATAAAAGTTGTCCACTTGGAACACTTGACGCCTTGAAAGACAAGAAGAAAATGACAATATTACAAAGACAACACAAGTCCCTGTCAGCGGTAGCCATGAGGACCCACCTTCGTTGCCAGCTCAGCAGCCAAGAAGTCATCAAGGACTCTTTTAGCTCAACCTGACTAGTCCGGCACACAACAACAAGAGACATGGCGACACCATAAGAAGACCCAGAAGACCAAGCGGGCTCCTCTCCAAGATACAAGCAAGCACGACTATTGAGTCCGAGAACCCTAGGGTAGAATGAGTCATGAATTCCTATACAAAGTCGAGTACGTGAAATGGTTCGGATGTGACCATGTTGTATGTTGCTTGCTTTTTTTGTTTGTGCTTTGATATAAGTCGTGCTTTTTCCCAAGGCCACGAGTACGAGGCTATTTCACCTACCTTATTGAAAGTGTGTTATATCGACTAGAGGGGGGTGAAGAGGCGATTTTTACAATTTCATCACTGACGAAATTCCTAGTGAGGAAAGTCCTAAGTCATGAACTGAGTGAAGTGGAAATAGTAAAAGGTCAGACGTGCAAAAACGTCTATTGCAAAGTACTCAACATGATTTCAAATATTTGGTTTGCACAGGCCACAAGTACAGGATAAGCATGTGAAGATTAACTCATTTGAAGAATCTAAGGTGAGGAATTCAGAGAAATTCTTTAGTCAAATTCTTCAAACAGTACAGATGAAAGTCTTCAACATGCAATTGAGGAAATGAGATGGTTGAGGAAATAGAACCAGTAGCTCGATGAAGACATTTGTTGATGACCCAGTTCCAACTGTTGTGCGAGTTGTACGTCTGGTTTGGAGCGTCTTGGTATTGCAACCAAAGGACACATAGTCCTGGGACACATAGTCCCTACCATATTCTCCTTGAGCTAAGGACACACAGTCCTCGCCCAACACTCGTGGTAAGTCTTCAGGGCAAACTTCCAAACCCTCACAAACTCGATCACCCGACGATCCACAATTGACTACTGGATCCTCTAGACTAGGACACCTAGCCGTCTGGAGGATGCACAGTCCTCAAAGGTAACAAGGGTCGGTTCCACATAGGAATAACTTCTTCAGTGATGCTCAATCACTTGGGTTTTGGTTTAGGTTTGGGTGTTTGGGGTATTTCCTCACTTGAAGATTTTCACTCAAAGGCTCTAAGGAATTTGGGTTGCTCTAAATGCCTAGTGTGAGTTTCTCTCAAAGCAGCCAACCAGCTAGTTGTTGTGGGGTGGATATTTATAGCCTAGGAGCATCCCGACATGATTTGACATAAATTCCCTTTAATAATATTATCGTTGGGTGGATAAGATTTGTGACAGGTGGCGCGTGGCGCGGCAACGGTCGGAACTTTCAACTGTGAAAGTCCTCATGTCTCTCATATTCCTCACTTGAGGCTTTAGTAGTTGTAGGTTTGGGTTGAGCATCATGAGGAAATTTATTCGATAGTTATACCTCGACCGCCTTTAACAGTACAGTGTTCCTATGACTCAAGTATAAAGAAAATGAAGCAGAAATAGTAAATCTTGAAGCTTCAAAGTCTTTAGAGTGTTTTCTTCAGGATACACCGAATTCCTCATCTTCCATATCTTCATGAGGAATATCAATTTCTTTGCAATTTCTTCGCGATCAAAGTATTCATGGAATGACCAAGTCTTCACCCGAAGACATACACTATTAGGGGTCGATTTTCATCGAATAACTCAAACTCCTCAGCGGCTTATAGAGCGTGTGTACACTCACAAACATATCGGTCTCTTAACCTATAAGTCTTCAAACCACCAAAATCACTAAGGGGCACTAGATGCACTTACAATCTCCCCCTTTTTGTTGGTTGATTACAAATAGGTTTAGTTTTCAACGGGGATAATAATATGAAATGTACATACTGTGTTTGAGGAATTTGAAGGTAAGATACAGAGAAAATCCCCTCGAAGAAGTGCATGTTTTGAGTAATTTGCTTTGAATAGGAGATGCACATTGATGATATATATCATGGAGATCTCCCCCTGTATCTTGCAATTCATGCATGCATTTGACATATAGTATGAGGAATTTGAAATGCATGATGAAAAATGGTGTCTGACGAATGTGAGCATGCATGCATTAATTGAAGAATAAGCATGCGAGGAAAAATGTTCAAAAGTGTGAGAACACCATCGGGCTTAAGTAACTACTCATTACATCAAAAACTTCAAAGGAACCAAGAGTTTGTAACTTAATAAAGTTTATAAGCCCATAAATTTATCCTGCTTGAAGACTAACTCTCAGATTTCTCCCCCTTTGTCATCAGGTGATGAAAGGGGACGAAACTTAGGACTAACACCCATGAATAATTTCACTTTTGTGTTGAGGTAGAGGTGTGAGCATTCTTGGAGTCAGACTTCCTTGTTGGGCTAGTTGCACTATTCTGAGGTTCTTCATGTGAATCAGCAGTGCACAATGAAGAAAATTAGGTGTCCACCAAGTCAGGAATTGCAATAGTCTTGAATTTCTTCTTTGGTGGCCATGACCAATTGAAGTCGCTAGTGAATTCCAATTCTTCAAGTTCCTCTGGAGTCTTCAGGTCAGACAATATGGCCCAAGTGCGCTCAAATACCTCATGAAGATAATAGTGATTTTTCTTCACAACATTTTGAGTCTCGTTGAGGGTTTTCACAATGGAGCCAAACTGGCGTTTTACCCACTTGTGATTGTGATCGACTTTCTGATGAAGACTGAGGAGGAGCTCTTTGTTAGTCATTACCCTTGGGGCACTTGGGCTTGGATGTTTTGCTATGCCATCAGATCCTTGAGTGGTAGTGTCATCACATGAGGAATAGGAGGCAGCCTTGCAAAATTGACCATCAAGGGGTCGATTTCCTTCATCAATTACTGACTTGCCTTTCCTTCAACTAGTTTAAAAGATGTCTTGATGACTTTGAGAGGCGGCATATAACCGAGGTGATTCTGATAGTCAGCTTGGTAGTTGATGGCGGATCTGTTCCTCATGAATCTCATGATCCAAGGCGCATAAATCTTCAGCTCAAACGATGACAAGGCGTTATCAGCCAAAGTCCTCAAGAAGAAATCATGAATGTTCATTTTGATGCCATGAATGACGTTGAACAGTGTATTATTCACGATTCCAACAACATCTTCTTCCTCATCATGCCCTTTGATAGGTGCAATGGAATATGCCAATATTTTGTAAACAGTTCTGGGCACATACTTCAAGTCCTTTACCGAGAATCTAGTCCTTGGACGTTGGCCCGGAGCCAAAGGTTTAGTGAGGACTTCCATGGGCTTATTTGGAAGTTCTCTTTCATCATACAGTGTGACTTCATCTTCTGAAGGAATTGACATAGGAAGAGCTCGAAGCAATTATGTGGGTGAAGCTTTGTAGTGAGTGTGTTGTGTCATCCAGTCCAAGACCCAAGAGTAGATGTCTTTGGGGTCACCTCAGATATGCAGTGTGGCATAGAACTGAAGAATAATATGAGTATTCCAGTCACTGATATATGTGTAGAATTGCAGTAGCCCTGCTTCGTGAAGAACACTCAGTACTGGGGTGAAGCAAGGAATTTCCTCCATGTCACAATGAGGAATGTGGGTGTGATGAAATATCTTCCTTTTCCCACAAAGCACAGAAGCATAGTAATTTAGTTGAGTTCTGGTCCAAAACTTTCTATGCATGATACGAAGCCTATCATAAGGATTTTCCCCAGTGAAGAAATGATATTCATCATAGAAGTCTTTCTTTAGGAACTTTGGCCTCTTTGAGAAGGGCTGATGAGGCTTTGGTTGAAGATTATGATGTTGCTCATCCTGAAGAGTTTTGGCCACCACAATTGCAGTTTCAGGATTTGCAACCACAATTGCAGTTTCATCACTAGTATTTCTATCCTGGGATGAGGCATTTTCATGAGGAGTTTGTTCTTCAGTTTGAGTAATTTGCTATGCCGAGTGAGCAGGTGCAGTTTCTGGTGGAACAGTTTCCTTTTCGATTTCTTCAGCTGATGCAGTTGATTCTTGGTCTAGTGCTGATTTCATATGTGAGCTCTTTTCTTCAGAGCCAGCCAAAGTTGTAGTGCTTGCAGCAGTTTGAGGAATTTGAGTGGTCATTGGAGAGTTTGGGTGAGTCTTTCTCATCATGGATAACAGGTGTGCTGCTGCCAATATCTTCATCACCCTCTTTTTCTTCAGCGGTCATTTCTGGGTTTTCAGGAGGAGGTGTTGAGACTTGAGGAATTTTTACTGCTTGAATTTCCTCATCAATTAGCGTGGATGCAGAAGAGCGATTGTCGTCCATTTCTTCATCCTATTCTGGAATAATGTGCTCTTCACCAAATGGAACAATCATGTATGATGGTGCAACACCGAGGGGCATTGCATCCACTGGAGCTGATGATGTAGCAGGGAGAGTCTTTAGGCATTTTGCTTCTGAAGACTTTGATGATTTTGAATCATGTATGATGCCTTTCTCTTCTTGGCTTCCTTCTCAGTAGCTTTTGTTTTCTTCACGTCTGATGCAGACTGAAGTGTCACTTTCTTCACCTTTGAAGACTTTGGTGAAGGAGCATTTTCAGCAGGCATTGCATGCGCAATGCCAGGCCTGGAAGATTAGTCAGCTGTAATATTTTGAGTAATTTCATTAGCATCTGGTACTTCATCTTCATCTGCATCACCCAGTTGCACAGTATAGCTTGGCTGAGGATTTGTTGGTTGCTTTGGGGCAGCAACCCTGTTGTTGTATTCATCAATTGCATCAGTCGCTGCTTGGACAAACCTTACTTTGACACCCTTGCGGTTTGCATGAAGACTTGTGTATTTGTCAGTGAGGGTTTTCAAATATGCCTGAGTCGAAACAAGTTTCTCATGTGCCAGGTTAAGGATGTTTTGCTTCAAGTATTTTTTTCCTTTTTAACCTTTGCAAACCGAGCTTGTTTGGCTTGCTGATCCTCCCATTTTACTTCATTGGTGAATGAAGTAAGCATGTGACTGAGTCCAGGTGGAAGTTTCAAGTCATCAATTGGTGTGTTTTGATCCTCATACCAAAGGTCGGTGAAGTTCAGCAGTACTTTCGGATCCAGTGGGAGGGGAATGGTGTTGCCAGTAGCTTGGGCAACCCTTTCTTGCTTGTTTCTGATGATGGCTTGAAGAGTTTCATGATCATATTCTTCACTTCCTTCTGATGCAGAAGGCATGTTAACATTCTTGCTGGGGCTTGGCTTTCTACCTCTACCAGCAGTCATCTTTGTCTTCAATAGACCAGGTGATGATTTTGGAGCTGAGCCTGAGGCAAATGGTACAAAGGAACTTGGATTTTCTGTTTGATGTTGATTGAGTTGTGACTGCAGAGAAGGTGAAGACTTTGCTGCAGTTGAGGACTTGGCAGTTGTTATTCCTACTTTTTGAGGAATTTGCTCTTTTGATAATGTTGTTGAGGATTTTGGCGTGAGACATGGTTTCTTCATCAGAACCCTCTTCTGAGGTTTATCTGTAGCAGAAGCCTCAGCAGCACAAGAAGTGGCAGCAGTTGCTGCAGCAGCAAAATCCTCATTAAACTTTGTGACAGTAGCTTTTGCCTTTTTCTGGAGCTTAGACAAATACTTGTCTTTTTCATTAGGATAGTCCTCAACTCTGGCTACGCTTGAGGGATGTGTTTCTTGTTGATCTCCGTGTGGCAACCTTTTGCAAGGAGGTTTGAGGGGAAACTTCCTGGCATACTTTGGACTGACATATCTTTATTCCGTCCACTCCTTTGCCCATATGTGTTCAATCCTTTGAAGCCTTATCTTGCGTTTAGCCATGGTATCTTTTCCATGAATTTTTTCGTCTAGCGTGCGGTACTCAACATATATCTCCTCTCGGATCTCAAAAGCAGTGTTCTGCTCCAGTTTCTTGCCACCCTTCTGTTTTCTGTCTTCCTCCATTTTCTTATGCTGAGGTTTTTGCTGAGGAATTTGTATTCTTGAGGAATTTTAGGACACAGGTAATGTTTCTTCAAGAAATGTTGCAAATGAGTTCAGTTGATGAGAACCTAGTGATTCATCGGCTGGCATATTGTACGTGTGAACAGAGTATAGGTGCAAAGAATTTGGAGAGGTCATATGCGTTCTCAGGTGTGAGGAAATTGAAAATTTTCTTAAGTTGAGGAATTTGACTAAGCATTCTGATCTTGGGTTCCAGAGTTGTGCAGATTTGAAAAATTACATAATTGAGGAATGTCATGAAGAATTTAGGAGCTGAGAGCATCTCCAACAGCCGCGCTAAACGAGCACCACACCGCAAATTTACCCACTTTAGCACGCGCGCAATTGGCAGAGTGTCTCCATCGGGCGCACAATAACCGAACGCGCGGCATATACAGTTGGGCATGCGGTCCGAATCGCCATCGCGCGTTGCGTATTTGGGGCATCCTCTTCTACGTGTGGCACACACGAGCGCTCGCGCCGCCCTCTCTCCCACTGCGCCACCTTCGCCCTGCACGCGCCGGCACGGGCAAACTGACCCGATGGACGCGCGCGCCGGCTCCCCCCTCACCCCATCCTACAGTCGCGAACCCTCCGCCGCCGCCGCCGCCGCCATCGTCGCTGCCGCAAACCCTAGCGCTGGGAGCATTGGTCACGCCTGCGCCTCCGCCGGAGCTCCTCTGAGCATCAGCCTTGCGCGCGGCCTCTTCATGCTGCCGCGGATGACGTCGACGGAAGGCATTGTCGTGCCAGTGACGGTGCCCGCCGTGATGAAGCGCTCTACACCCCCCTCGAACCTCCCAAATGCTGCACGGCCGAAGAAGGGCAAGACATCCGCGAAGAAGAACAAGGAAGCAGGTAGCTCCAGCACCTCGAAGGCGTCGAGGAAGAAGCTTGTAGGGCGTGTGAGGGGCGAGGCGGCTACCAAATCACCGGCGAGCTCACTTGTTGAGCTGGCCGCCGACGCGCACAATGTGTTCGACGATATGCCCCAAAGGTAGAAAATTTCCTCAACTTTTTTCCTTGTTGTTTTTTGAATGCATACATGTAGGTACTTATTTGCATTGTTCTATATACTTTTAGTGTCAACGACGATGCATACATGTCAACTATGTGTGTTGGCTCGAACAATTCGTATTGGTCTCAAACCAATGACATGCATGTGGAAGACCATGAGTTCGAGGTGGACAAGGATGGTGAGGGCATTGTCGGTGTACTAAAAGGAAGAGGAGGCAACTACACCAACGAAGAAGACGTCGTGTTATGCAAAACTTGGTTGGATGTGTCGAGGGATCCGTGTGTTGGATGTGATCAAAGTAGAGAGGCTTATTGGCTCCGGATGAAAGAACACTTTGATCTTTGCAATGCGAGTGGAATTAACCGCTCTACACGATCGCTTCGCTCCCGGTGGTCAACCATCAACAAGGATTGTCAACAATGGGCGGCCGCACAAAAAGCGGTTGACAAGTTGAACCCAAGTGGCACCAATGATAACGATAGGGTAAGTGTCATTTCATCATTGCTCACGTTCATCATCATGCTTGTTGTTCGTGTTCCTTGTGCTAACTTGTTTTGTTTTCGTGTAGTTAAATATTGCACAAAACTTGTTCAAAGGAGAGGAGAAGACGACCAAGAAGGGGAAGTTAAAGAAAGGAAGGCCATTTACCTTGCCTCATTGCTACGAAGTATTGAAGGATGATGAGAAATGGAAGACGCATGACGATATTGATGATTTGAATTTGAGAAAAAATCGCAAGCGAATAATTGATTCTGAAGATGATGAGGATGGTGCATCAATTGAATAAGGCAAGAGAAGCCCCACACCAAACTCGGTTTCATACTCGAAGCCCAAACGACCGGATGGCACCAAGAAGGACGCAAAAGAAAAGAAGAAGAAGAAGAAAGGAGATGTTGAGCTCAAAAATGTTATGGAAGCAATTGTCGATGCAAGAAGACAAGCCAACGAGGTGAGGAAAATGGCAAGGAACCAAGTTGCCATGGCCGAGGAGAGGAGGTTGGCGGCCGAGGAGAGGAGGGTGGCGGCCGACGGGAGGAAAGTGGCATTGGAGGAGAGGAAGGTGGGCATGGAGGAGCAATTTAAATTGTTGGAATGGGAGAAGCACTTGTTCTTCTTGGACACATCTTTGTTCAATGATGCGCAAAAGGAGTATGTCAATCTTGCCCGTGAACAAGTCTTGATCCAAAAAAGAGCCATGATTCGCTCAACGGGTGGCGGTGTGTAACGCCCAAGATGCGATCCTATCCTTATTTTGTAGCGAGGGCCTCGACAGGGATAGAAGCGCATCTCGTTGTTTCACAAGAATGGATATCGTTACAAGTACATGTATTGAAAAATAAGAGCTATATGGAATTGGCTTAAACTCGCCACAGGCTACATCAAAGTCACATCAGTACAATACATAAACATCATGTAGAAGAGCAGGGTCTGACTACGGACCAAAACAAACGGTAAAATAACAACGTCCATCCTTGCTATCCCAGGCTGCCGGCGTGGAACCCATCCTAGATCGAGGAAGAAGAAGAAGAAGAAGAAAATCCAAATGAACAATCTACGCGCTCACGTCAAATAACCCTTTACCTGTACCTACAACTAATGTTGTAGTAATCTGTGAGCCACAGGGGACTCAGGATTCTCATTTCCAAAGGTATCAAGACTAGCAAAGCTTAATGGGTGAGGTATGGTTAAGTGGTGAGGTTGCAGTAAGTGACTAACCATTTATTTGAGGTGGCTAACTTACGAGTACAAGAATAAAGAGGGGGACGATCTACGCATAGAGGACGTGAACTACTGATGATAAAATGAATGATCCTAATCACCTACTCACGTCAGACATAACCCCACCGTGTCCTCGGTCGGAGAAAGAGCTCAAGAAACAGACAGTCACGGTTACGCACTCAGTTGGCAAGTTTTATTTAAGTTACCTTCAAGTTATCTAGAACCAGATGTTAAACAAAGTTTCCACGTTGCCACATAACCGCGGGCACGTCTTTCCGAAAGATTTAACCCTACAGGGGTGCTCCAACTAGTCCATCACAAACTACCACACGTTGCGACTGAATGACCTCGATCAGGGAAACTCGTGATCTCCTCGGGTTCCTATGGAAAACCTCAACCTTGAGATAACCCAAAGCATCCTCGGAATCCCTCGCACAAGACGCTCGAGAATGGTAAAACAAGTCTAGCAAGGCCGCCCAGCGTGTCGACAATCCCGATAGGAGCCGCGTATCATGTTCTCAGGACACGACGGATGAGAAATACGTACGCTGGCCGGATAGAAATCCCCCAAGTTGCCCCGGGTGTCCCCCCAAGTGGCTCTGTTTGGACCAGCGCCATCAGCACTGGCCCTCCCTGTATGATGTAGAATTACTCCTCGGTTTCATGGTGCCCTACGTTTTCAGTATTAATAGAATTATTATGTTGGGAAAATATAGTACCAATGTTGGGCCTTGCCAGACGAGCTTTATCCCAAAACAAAAATCTAGGGGGTCCCCATAACCGCATGTTAGGAGCGCTCATTTATGGAACATAACACCGGTAGCCGAAACTAAGGCGGTAAAGATGGAACAAACCACCAGGCTAGAAAGGTCGAGCCTTCCACCTTTTACGAAGTATATAGGTGCATTAAATTAAATAGAAGTAATATGGTGATATAAGAAGGAACCCATGTTATCACATGGAAACAACTGCACCTGCAACTAGCAACGCTAACAAATGCTTAAGAAAGCGGTAACATAGCCAATCAGTGGTTTCCTAGGTTGTGAACAGGTTTATGGTTTTCATGGAAATGTTGAGAGGCTGATATTTAACAGGTGGTAGGCAACGAGACATAGCGAAAGAAACAAAATAACTAGCATGGCAATGATAGCAATGGTATCTAGGGACATGGTCATCTTTTCTGAGATCCCGCTTGGCAGAAGAACGAACTCCGTGAAGCAGACGAACCGACGTAGTCGAACGGGTCCTCACATTCCGACACGCTTGTGGAACTATATCAAGACGAAGCAAACCATAAACAAGAATCAACACACAATATTCACCACGGCACATGCACGACATGATGCACAACACATATGATGCATGCTCGGTTTCAAATATGCAAGGCATGCCACGGCAATACCCATCACGCAACACTACACATTAAGTGAAGCTCAATATGCAACGAGCTGCATATTGACGAAACTCCACATTTAATTATTTAGTTCACTCCTGTTTAATACCACAACAATATTAAATGTTGTTAACCATGGCAAGAGGTGAAGCGTAATTAGTCTAACTAGCTAGGCATTTTAAATGAGGTCGGAAACGACATATAGCATCTCCGAAATGACCCCATGCGTTAAATTCTACTGTCCAGATTTGTCCTAATCACATTTTATGTTGGTTATGGAGAAAAACAAAGTGGTTCATATGATCCTACTCGTTGTTCTAGTCCATTTCATATATGGCTCATCTCCAACGAAGCTAAGGTTAAGTAACTACGACCTAAACCGTTTTTAACACGTTGTCACACAAAACGAAGCAACAACAAGGCTAACACTCTTAATTATGCATGCAAGTGGAGAAAATATTAATCTACATAAAATTATACACGTTTACTTATGTACGGTTTTTTATATGCAGCACGGTTACAAAGTTATAAGCGTTTTAAAACCAATGGTCTATCTGAAATTCGCAAAAACCATATCGCAAACAACAACCAAAACAATTACAGGGTAAATCACTGTTGCAAAGAAGAGCGCTGACCAACAGGCTGCCTACCTGCTTGTGACAAAACAGGGGATCGATGATAAGTGAACCTAATACAAAAGTTGATCCTTTGGTGATGGAATAAAATGGGTGAAAAATAGTGCATCTGTTGGGACTCGAACCCACGAGCTCTTGCAACGAGGCTGGCTCTGCTAGCCAACTCGGCTAGCTGTGTGCCCGTGCTTAAAATTAGTCCCAGCACCTAATAACCTAAATATGCCAGGACGGATCTAGGGAAAGAAACGAACCTTCAGTTACGGGTCTCACATGGGAATACAGAGATCGACAACACTGATATCCCGCGATCTGGAACGGACTAGCGGCGGAAAAGGGGGGTTGGCAGCGCCAGATCCGATAGTTGGGGATCCATTCCAGCCTCCAGGAGCTCAATTCGTAGTTGGGGACGACCGGATCATGAGCTGCGAGCTCCCGTTCCATGGCGAGGTGGTGTTGCTCCTGTTGCACGGAGAGACATACGAGGTGAGAGAGGGAAGAGGGAAGGGAGAAGGAGCTCAACATCGAGGAGCTCCTCTCCTCTGGGGCTTGTGGGCGCTGGGACTGGGCGAGCTCCTCCGTCTCGCCGGCCGGTGGTGACGGGGCGGAGCTGGGGATGCCGACAGCTGGTGCCGCGGAGACGCCGGTCGCGGGCACCTACCGGAGGCTAACGGCGCACGGGAGCTGGCGCTGCGGAGCCGCTCACTTCGGGCGCCATGGGCGTGAGGACGAGCTCAGGACTATGGGTGGGTTGGCTGCACATGATCGAGGGAGAGATGGAAGCCTGCCTGGTTGACTTGGTTTGCATCTTGGGGATCCCGAGGTGGGAGACAACAAGTGGCGGCGGCTGATGGGACAAGGCTTCTAGTTTGTAGGGTTAAGCTAGCTTTAGGTCTAGGGTTGGTCTATATATACCTAGTGGTTAGGTTTTAGGGGCATCTCGACCGTCTGATTTAGATTGGGTGGTCGACATAATTAGGATAGGGAGTCCAATGGACAACCCGATGACAGTTTGCCGTATAACAGGGTTCATCCAGACCCAACGGTTAAGACCGTCTGTTTCGGGTACCGGGAGGTTTCGGGCTAGGTTGTGAGAAGGTTGGTGCACTATGGAGAGGGGCTAGGCGGAGATGAGAGGGAAAATAGGCAACCCGGCGACATAGTCTTTTTTAAAACACCGAAAACGTCCGATGATAATCCGATGACGGTGCCGCTACGGTCGACCGTTCGGGTACCAAACGAACTCCGATTGAGACGAAATGTGGCAGGCGGCCTACCTACAATAAAAGAATACCGCACACCAAGTTTCAACCCAATCCGGGAAATGTTTGGACACCTTTTAAAACAATATATTATCGATGCCGCGGGCGCGTGCGTGTGTGGTCGGGTTCAAGACGGTCACGACGAACACGGGGATAACCGGCAACTAAAAAAACGGATGCAGGTTTTTGAAAGCTGATGGAACGGAGTGCCGATTCAATGCGGATGATGTGCATGATGCGATGATGAATGCGATAGACAAATGAACCACACGACGGGAACGGAATAAAAGGGGAATCTTCTGGAGTGTCGGTCTCGGGCTGTCACAACTCTCCTACACTACAAGAGGATCTCGACTCGAGATTTAAGAATGAAAGGGGAAGAGAAAGAGCAAGAGCAATAGGTAAACTTAGTTGCTTCTTGACAAACGAGTGAAACCAATGACTCTTGGGAGTTGCAAAGAGATGAAGAATGAAATAAGAAACAAGGAAGAATTCACACAAAATTTCGGCAGCACTTCGGTAGGAAAAGGCGACAAAATTTGATACAATGGAAAGATCTTGAGAAGATACACAACAAACCAAGTAAACTGATAAGCAATTAGAGAACATAATCTTGACAGAACAAGATGATAGATTGAAGAGAGCAACACCACAAGGCCTCCATTACACGGAAAAAACTAGATCTTGGAAAGAAAGAACAAAGAAGAAAATGACAACTACTACCACAAGAATCTTGAACAGCACCTTGAGAATGAAGAGATCTTGAGCCGCCTAACAGAAACTGAATGAGGACTGGAATAATTGAGAGACAAACGAAGAGAAAACAATTGAGACGAATTCGAGAACGAAAGCTGAAAGCTGAGAACGAAGAAATCTTCTGAAATGATGGCCTTCAGAGGATCAAGAATGAAAACAACTCAGAAAAGCACCGAATAGCAAGAAAGGGATTTCTCATGATTGGAACAATTCAAGATGATGCCACAAGGCTGAAATGATGAATCTTCAAGAGAATGGACCAAGATTTGAGAGAAACACTCCTTTAATCTTCCAAGCTGAAAATGATGTGGAGAACACCACCAAGAATTACTGAGACACTCCGGAATAAGAATAAGAAAAGTTGAGCCAATGAAGAAAATGAATTCTAATAGATCTTGGAGAAGGAATATGACTGATGAAATTCATACTTACGTCATAGTTGCAAAGAATAAGAGAACTCCAGAAAGATTACAAGAGCCAGATAAGATCTTGGGAAAGAACCAGTGGGTTATGGGGCCACTCAAGGAAACCACCATTGAAAAGATTTCTCGGAAAGGGAGATATTGCACTGGTACAAATGAAAACTAGATGAGGTGTGGCCCTCGAAATAATTGAAACGATTGAAAACAAGAAACTCCTGAGATAACTTCAACGCTCCGGATAGAATAGAGAGAAATGACAAAAAGAAGACTTGATGAGTAAACATGGGAAATAATTTAAATGATGAAAAGGATATAATGAACACGGATAACTAAATTAAATTCACTGGAAAATATGACAAGAATGAATAAATATGAACACAAAGTGTCGGGACCCCGATCCTAAGCCATAGGAATCCAGCGTGTAACACATCGCATCCCTTTGTGGTCTCACACACGGTTAACTCCACGGCTGCAGCCTTACCTTAGCCGGGACCGTTTGCGTCTTTTGACTCACGTATGCGATAGTGTCGCTAGCAATCCAATGTCAAAGAACCCGGATCGACATGTCTAGTCATAAAC
Source organism: Hordeum vulgare subsp. vulgare (assembly GCF_904849725.1). Classification (NCBI taxonomy): domain Eukaryota; kingdom Viridiplantae; phylum Streptophyta; class Magnoliopsida; order Poales; family Poaceae; genus Hordeum; species Hordeum vulgare. The sequence goes on along the minus strand of NC_058520.1, from coordinate 289,879,135 downwards.
CAAAGTGGCAGTACCGCATAAGGACAGGCATACATGACCCAACAAAGCAGGTGCCGGTCATCAGCGAACGTAGACGAGTCGTAGCAAGCTACAAGGACTCCATTACGTCGCGTGACATTTCCCCAAAGGGGACAGACACAGCAGCTAAGAAGGACACATGCCGGTCAACCAATGTGTTCAGAGCAGTAGCGAACTACCAAGGCTCATTGGATCACAAAGGGGCATTTCCTTGTAAGGAGTGCTACTAAAGTTCACGACTAGGTATTCGAACCCCATACATATCAAGTAAGACACACGTACGCATGGCATACCGATATGTATAGATACATCGATGGCATCACAACATAACCATAAACATACAAGCTTTATTTAAGAGGCTCGGAAGAGCCACACACATAATATTACACATTAAGGGTCTCACGACCCATAATAGCAGTCATACAATTACAAGCCAGCGGAAGAGTTATAAACTGTCTGCGTACAGACAGGGCAACTAGAAGGCACATGGCCTGACTATACTACAGAGCCGACGTAGGGCCAGATCGTAGCTGGGACACCAGCTACTCGTCGTCGTCGATGTCTACGAAGAACCCTCCATTAGGGTCATTAGCAACCTCTGCAACATTTATTAAGCAAACATGAGTACGAAGGTACTCAGCAAGACTTTAGGAGAACTAACTACTCATGCAAGGTATCAAAAGGTATTGTGGGGTTTCATGCGGAAGGCCAGCATATGACTCGTGGCTAGACACTTACATTTTTAATAATTTTGATAACTTGATTTCTCGCACACGAGTCCACTAACACCACAACAATACACTATCGTGGAATCATTACGTCGCCGTACGGAAATGCCGTCCACGACACTCACGCTTATCTTGGCAATTTTATGACTAGCCGTTGAAGTTATCTATGAACAACATATGTCCCCAAGTAGTCCATATCCGCGGACGCGGCTATTCGAATAGATCATAACCCTGCAGGGGTGTACTTTGTCACACACGCTCTCGCCACTTATCGCCATGTGCACGTCATGCACCTCGGCAACCTTCAAGCGGAAGCCCGGCGAGGGAGTCGGCCACGACCGTTAACCACACTAGTACCTAGTCCAGGTTTATTGCCTATCTGAGAGTAACCCGTACGGAAGTCCGGCCGTGGTTTCTGACACGGCCTCAAACGATGTGCGCAGGGTTCCCAAGCCCACCATCCGGGTGCCACTTGGTACACCGTGCCACTGACTACCGCATCATGGCCCAGCTCTCAGGTCAGCACCATGCACGTCCTCCAGCATTACTATAAACACCAGAAACTACTTGCAACTCCTGGACCGAGCACTAAGCGATTAATAGGCCGAGCGGGGTCATATTTCAGGGCCCAACATGTGGTAGTATCTAGTCTTGGAATACATACACGGAACTCAGTTCTTAAGGGCGGTTCCAATGAAACAACCCACCATGTACTCCTACACGGCCTTTCACCGGTACCTTTACCAACTCAAGTTCAACACACAACCATTGCTCACCAAACACATTCCACAATTCTGTTCATCTCCCAGATGACAGACCATACACAACTCTAAGCATAGCATGCATAGCAGGATAAGGCACATCACAGCTCAAGCAACTATCAGGTATGCTAGGTTGCAAGGTTCGGCTATTTACTGTGACAAAGTTAGGTCATGCAAAGGAAGTGGGTTCAACTAACGTGGCACAAGCAGTTGAAGCATTTGATCCTAATGCAATAAATAAGTGCAGGAGCAAGAACATGGGAATTATCGGGATGATCAAAAGGGTTGCTTGCCTTGTTGCTCAGAGGAGGAACGATATCCGTCAGACGGATATTCGGTGGAATCCGGGGGTGCGGAGCCTACCGAAATGAATGGCAACATTCAATAACAATCATATGCACTCAAAATGATGCATGAGCATGGCATGAGAATGCAAGGTGATAAGTTATTATAATCAATATGTATTAGGTTTAGAGTTGATTTGAATCACATTCGAATATCAATTCCAAACGGGGTATTCACGGTTACCGTTTTAATTGATTCGACTTAATGCTCATATCAACTTAATGTTAACATGCATGAAATGTCATGTTATGGTACTGATTTGTAATTAGGACAGTGGTGATCATTGTATTCATAATGAAATTTGAATAATTTTCCAAATTCCATTTAAAAAGTAATTATAAGAATTGAATTATTCCTTATTCCACATTTTAGGGTTCTGTAACTTTTTCAAACATAGTTGAAAATAGCATAATCCGAATCCTTGAATTTTTCTGATACTTTTTCATATATAAATTATTTTCATTGGAGTTACAGATTAATTTCTATGAATTTTACAAGTTTTAGCAATTTCCTGGAATTATTTCTATACTGGAAATACTTTTATTGCATCAGCATGACATCAGCAGGTCCATCTGGCCGTTGAAAGTCAAACCTGACCAGTGGGACCCACTGGTCAGTCTCTCTAGTCAATTTTAGATTAATATTAAACTTAATTAACTGATTACCCTTGCTGGACCCACATGTCAGTGACTGATTAACTTATTTGATTTATTTTTATTAGTTTTAGACTTGCCAGAGGCTGGCCCCACCAGTCAGTGGCTCAGGCCAGCCGAGATCCACCGGCGGCGAGGTCGTCCTCGCCGGTGGGGAGCCTCCGGCGACCACCAGCACGGCGGAGGGGCTCGGAAACGGCGCACAGGGTGCCAAATGCTGCGCGGAGAGCACCAGAGGAACGGCACATCTCACGCAGCTTCATTTCTGCACTTAGCCGGGGCTGATCTGGCCGGAGATGACACCGGCGACGAGCTTGGCGGCGGCCAAGTCTCGGGCGTCATCGGGGTCTTTGATCCAGAGGAAACTACGCTCGGTTCTTAGCTGCTACAACATCTACGCGTCGACCTGAAGCTGCTGGTGCCCTCGGAAGGGCGAGCTGATCATCGGAGAGCTACCGGCGACGAGCGGCAGCGGCGATCCTCGTCAGGCTCCGGTGAAACTAGAGCTAGAGGAGGGGATCGACGGGAAAAACTTAGGGGAAACGACCGCATGCTCACGGGGAGTGGAGAGCAGGGCTTAGACGGCTCGGGGAAGGCCTGGGGGCGACGAATCAACGGGAGAGGTCCGGCGGCTGAAGGTGGAAGACGACGGCGTTGGGGGCGATGCAGAGCTTGGGGAGACGTCAGCTTCTGCAGAGATGACCAGGGCGACGAGGCGGAGCTAACAGACTACTCGGAGGCGGGATCCCATGGCTAGAGGTGTTGTGGCTCGAGCTCGAGCTCGGCTCCAATGGCGGCAGCAAGGAGGAGGAAGAGATCCGGGAGGAGGGAGAGAGCCGATGCGGGGAATGGATAGGCGAGGCCTCACGGGGCTTATCCCCGGCCTTGCCAGTGCGAAGCGACGGCCAGGCAGGCGCACAGGTGCGTGGCCGCGCCGGAGGAGGCGGCGGCCACCTCCTGGTGCGAGGGAGGGGACGAGCCAGGGATGGGCCGGGCCAGGCTTAGGCGACAGGTAAGGATTTCCCATTTTTTTCTGTTTTTGTTTTTCTGTTTTGCTAACTATTTCAGCTCCAAAACAAAAGGTAAAAACTATTTTAGACCTCCTGAAATATTGTTATAGCATTCCCAACCATTTCCAAAGTTTCCAACATTTTTTGAAATTTATAGATTCTGATTTCAAATTTAAAACTGGAAACGAGTAGCATTTTGCATTTATTTAAAATGCTTAAAGTGTCAAAAAAATAGTTTTCTCCTATGCTCACTTACTTTCATGATTTATCAGAAAGTTTGAACATTTCTTGAGGCCATTTTGGGTTCATTGATTTGAACTAGTTTGAGATTTTCTTTAACTGAAATAGTGGCTAGGGTTTTGAGTTTTTCCTTTGCCACTTTGTTGTTTTTGTTGAAACTTCTTAGATGCAAATGCAAAGAAGGCATGAGCACAAGACTAACTTGCTTAAGGGTTAGGGATGTGACAACTCACCCCCACTCAAAAGAATCTCATCCCGAGATTTAGAAGTCGTCGGGAATAACGCAGGGTATTCATGTCGGAGACGATCCTCTCTTTCCTAAGTTGCCTCCTTTTCAGAATGATTTGACCATTGAACTTTCAGAAACTTGAGGTTTCGACGTCGAGTGGTACGCTCAGCTTGATCAAGAATACACACGGGGTATTCTCGGTATGAAAGGTTATCTTGTAGATCAAGCGTTTCGTGGTCCACTTCACGGATAGGATCCGAAAAGCAACGCCTGAGTTGCGAGACGTGGAAAACATCATGAACCTTGGAAATATGCGGAGGAAGTTCCAACTGGTAGGCAACTTCTCCTTGTTTGGCAAGAATGCGAAAAGGACCAATGTAACGAGGAGCCAATTTGCCCTTGATACTGAATCGATGGGTACCCTTCAAAGGTGTAACCCAAAGGTAAGCCTTCTCGTCAACTTCAAAGGTCACAGCCTTATGATGACGATCATATTGGCTCTTTTGACGAGACTGGGCTGTTTTCAACTTTTCACGAATAATGCGAACCTGCTCTTCTGCATCCTGGATCATATCCGGACCAAAGAGTTGCCTCTCTCCGATTTCTGACCAATTAAGAGGTGTTCGACATCTTCGTCCATAGAGAACTTCAAAAGGGGCTTTGCCCAAACTTGATTGATAACTATTGTTATAAGCGAATTCGGCGAATGGAAGGCACTTCTCCCAATTCATACCGAACGAAATAACACAAGCTCGGAGCATATCTTCTAGGATTTGATTCACTCTTTCTACTTGACCACTTGATTGAGGATGGAAAGCAGTGCTAAAAGATAAGTGAGTCCCCATGGCATTCTGAAAACTTTCCCAGAAGCGAGAAGTAAAGATACTTCCACGGTCTGAATGAATTTCCAGGGGAACACCATGAAGAGACACTATTCGAGAGATATATAACTCTGCTAGCTGGCTAGCTGTTATACTCTCACGAACAGGAAGAAAATGAGCCACTTTGGAAATACGGTCAATGACCACAAAGATAGCATTATTTCCTTTCTTGGTCTTGGGAAATCCGGTAATGAAATCCGTGCTAACTTTATCCCATTTCCATTCAGGAATAGCTAGAGGTTGAAGTGTGCCAGCGGGCCTTTGATGTTCTGCCTTAACTCGACGACAAACGTCGCAGTTAGCAACGAACTCAGCAATTTCTCTCTTCATCCTAGTCCACCAGAACCTCTGGCGTAGGTCCTGATACATCTTAGTACTACCGGGATGGATGGTGAGAGGAGAATCATGAGCCTCCTTAAGGATTAACTGCCTTAGATGTGGGTTCTTAGGAACCACTAAACGATTCTGGAAGAACACAACACCTTGATCATTCATGGAAAATTCTTTAGCGTTTCCGCTAAAAATATTCTCCTTGATCCGTGATATACCCTTGTCACGCTTTTGGCCAGCTATAATTTGATCCTTAAGAGTAGGCTTCGCCAGCAGGGTAGAAAGGAATCCTTGAGGAACAATATGAAGATTCAACTTCCGAAAGTCCTCATAGAGATGTGGTTGACCTTGTTGTAGCATCAAATTGTTACAATAAGATTTACGACTTAGCGCATCGGCCATAACATTGGCCTTCCCCGGGGTGTAAGTTATCCCTAAGTCGTAATCCGAGATCAACTCAACCCACCGTCTTTGCCTGAGATTCAAATCCGGCTGGGTGAAGATATATTTCAGACTTTGGTGATCAGTGAATATTTCGCAACGATTACCCAGAAGGTAATGTCGCTAGGTTTTTAGTGCATGGACCACAGCTGCAAGCTCAAGGTCATGTGTGGGATAATTATCCTCATGTGGAGGCAACTGTCGAGATGCGTATGCGATCACATGACGATCTTGCATGAGAATGCAACCTAATCCTTGTCGCGAGGCGTCGCAATAGATAACAAAGTCCTTAGAAAAATCTGGTGGTAGCAACACAGGTGCGGAAGTCACGCGTCTTTTTCAGTTCCTGAAAACTATGCTCGCACTGTGGTGTCCACTCGAACTTTTTATCTTTCTCGAGGAGTTCAGTTAGAGGCTTTGCAACCTTGGAGAAATTCTCGACGAAGCGGCGACAATAGCTCGCTAAACCAAGAAAACTCCTAACTTGCTTAACCGATTCAGGTTGAGTCCAATCAAGGACAGCTTGAACTCTCTCGGGATTGACAACAATACCCTCACCAGAGATTACGTGGCCTAGATAGGTCACTTCTGGTAACCAGAATTCACATTTTGAAAATTTGGCATAAAGGCGATGCTCTCGAAGTTTCATCAATACCAGCCTTAGATGCTCGGCATGTTCTTGTTCATTCTTCGAGTAGATGAGAATATCATCGAGGTATACCACGACGAATTTATCCAAATACTCCATGAAGATTGAGTTCATCAGCCGAGAGAAGGTGGATGGGGCATTGGTTAAACCGAAGGACATAATGGTGTACTCATATTGGCCATAACGAGTAACAAAAGCCGTTTTTGGAATGTCCCCGTTCTTAATCTTGATTTGATGGTATCCCAACCTCAAATCCATTTTGGAGAAGGCTGAGGATCCAGCGAGCTGATCGTACAGATCGTTGATCCTGGGGAGCGGATACTTGTTCTTAATGGTGACCAGATTAACTGGTCGGTAATCTACAACCATCCGATCCGTTCTGTCTTTCTTCTTGACGAAGAGGACGGGACAAGCCCAAGGAGAAGAGCTAGGACGAATGAAACCTTTGTTCAAGGCCTCATCTAATTGCTTCTTAAGTTCGGCTAGCTCCAGGGGTGCCATCTTATATGGTCTTCTGGCTATTGGGACAGTTCCCGGAACAAGATCTATTACAAACTCTACATCTCTGTCAGGTGGAATTCCTGGCAGTTCCTCTGGAAAAACATCCAGAAAGTCACGGACTACCGGAATGTCTTCAAGTTCCAGAAGAGGGTTGGCATTTAGGGAATAGAGTTGGCATTTGGCAACTCGAGTGGAGACATTTACTATCTCACCCGAGGGATGGGTAAGCTGGACATTTCTAGAGTGAGTATCAATCTTGGCATAGTGAGCTGACATCCAGTCCATGCCCAAGATGATATTAATATTAGAAGATTTCAATGCTATCAATGAGGCTAGGAAAACTAGCCTGTCTACTAGAATTTCATTGTCATAGGTTATCCTAGAGGTTTTCCATTTACTACCAGGGGTTTGGACAACCAATGGAATTGGCATATCACAAAAAGACATGTTATGCAACTGTGCATAACTTTCGGAAATGAAGGAATGAGTAGACCCAGTGTCAAAAAGAACGAACGTTGGGTGATGATTAACAAGAAGCGTACCCAGCATGACGTCGGGATCCTCTGCAACTTCTTCTGCTGACACATAGTTCACACGGCCACGTGCAGGAGTTGGCTTCACATAGAACGCTTTGCCCGACTTGGCTTGCCCGACGGACTTTCCGGGTTGCTTGGCACCCACATTCTGAGGACACTCACGGGAATAGTGCCCTGGTTCTCCACACTTGTAGCATATCACCTGGTTGGCACGTGGTGCGGCATTGCTAGCTGGACCACCATAAGCTTTTGCTGGAGGGTTGGCCTGATTCGTCTGAGGCGCCACGTAGGATGGCCTCGGAGTGTATCTTGGCGGCAGAGAACTATTTGGAACCCACAGCCTGCGTTTTGGAAATGCGGAACCAGAAGACGAGCCAAAGTCACGGGAGTGCTTCCTTGTGGCTTCGAAGTCAGTATGACCAGTCTCCGCACTGATCGCCTTGTTGACTAGGGCTTGAAAACTTGCACACTCATGGAGGCGCAGGTCACGACGGAGCTCAGGGCTCAGACCCTTACGGAATCTTGCTTGCTTCTTGGCGTCAGTAGACACCTCCTCTGTTGCATAGCGGGCGAGGTTACCGAACTCGCGGCTATAGGCATCCACAGACAACTTGCCCTGAGTGAAGGCACAGAACTCATCTCTCTTTCTGTCTATCAGGGCCTCTGGAATATGGTGCAGACGGAAAGCTGCATTGAAATCTGCCCATGTGGCCACTGGTTCAGCGGGACGCATGGCTTCAAAATTCTCCCACCACAGATTGGCGGGTCCCTCCAGGAAATACGTCGCAAAGGTCACCTTGTCGGCCTCAGACACATTCACAGAGCGAATCTTGCGTGAGATGCTGCACGGCCAGTCATCAGCGTCGAGGGGATCGACGGAATGATGAAACTTTGGAGGATTCAGCTTCACAAAGTCATTGAGGGACACTGCAGCATTCCTAGGCTGTCGAGCCGTATTCTGCTCAATACGCTCTAGCAGTCGGTTGGTCTCCCTTTTGTTTCTTTCTGCCTCAAGCATCACTTCTACCAGAGAAGGTGGGTGGGGCAGGTCTTCCTGCGACGCTTGACTACCCTCACCTTGCTCATGAGCAGGGGCACGGTTCAACCTGGTGAACACCATCTTGACAAACAAACTCATAGCTTAGACCAATATCATATCAATACTAACTATGAATTAAGAATGTACTGAACACACGGAATGCGGAAATGAATATCCGAACAGCATGGTAACAAGCAACTTCTATATATACACCATGGTTCATACACACCCTTACATAGTTCAGTACACCCTTAACCGAAGAGCAAACTACTGAAATTGTGAAACTACTCATCAGAGGCTTACAAGCTTCCTATACATTATTTATCTAGGCCTCCGGAATTCATTTCACATTACAACCACACTTCACAAGTCACGCAAGACTGTGAACGTACGGCTACTACCATACTATCCTTCCGCTCACAGCTCAGGCATCCGCATAGAACATCTCACAGAGATTACCTCCATGACCTGGAAGCTCAACCTGCGGATCAGGAAACACTCTAGCCTGAGATCCCTGGGATCCATAAGGACACGGATGTGGCCTTGGTCCCCTGACTGGTGGTAAGAGGGGTCCCCGAAGAGGTGTGACTCCTCCTATAGCTGGCCAGTCAACGTGGGCAGGAAGATGGGTCCTAACAGGGTTCAGCATCTCCATCTCTCCATACCCTGTCTGGACTACCGGTGCCAGCTGCGTCAAAGCTGTCCACAGACGGGCACGGGTAGCATAAAGCTCCATGCGGAGAGCACGAGCATCCCTGTCTGTGTTCTCTAGCATCTCAGCAGTGGACTGCAGAGGTGGATCCTCCATAGAAGAATCAAAATAGACTCCACTAAGGTATCCCTCTGCACCAGACTGAGAGGCCGGAACATAGAAGAACTCTGAATTCTGCAGCAGTGCATGTCTCGCTCTCATAATGGTCAGCATTGAATAGGCAGCATCCTGTACTGCCATGTCAACGGTGACCCCCAACCCATAGGACCAATGGATTGGCTTCTCAGCTCCAGGGTAGTCTGGAAATACCCTAACAGTGCAGATGTACTGGCTCTAGTTGAAGTCGCGGTACTGTTCCTCCACTGTGTACTCGGGGTACCAGCGGTAATCGCACACCGACATCACCCTCACCAGCATGGCCGTATGACCCGGTACATCAATGCACCTGGTCAGACGTACCACCTGACGAGAAGGACGGCCAGGCATCTGTAAATAGAGAGTAATGCAAAAGCATTAGAGCTCCGAATGCAAAATTGGGCAGCATAACGGCTGTAAATGCTCAAAAACAAATTTTGAGACAACCCAAAAATGGAATAGCGTAACCACTCAACTATCAAGTTCAACTCTCTGATCATCAAACTTACTTCCTGCTTCCTAGGAATAAAAGAAACCCAATATCTCTCGACCCGTAGTCCTATAATCTACCGATCAGAAACACGAGCCTAGGAGAAGATGAGTAACCTAGTCCTTAATTCCCGCAGAAAAGACGAGGATGTCCAGAATAGAATAACTTGAGAAGAGAACAAGAGTCTTACGTTCCCTTCCACAAACAATTCCCTTATATATAACTAAAGCAATTCTAGACTCAACTTCGACCAGTTTCACTTAGTAATCCTACAGTCAGTCAGGCTCTGATACCAACGCTGTCGGGACCCCGATCCTAAGCCATAGGAATCCAGCCTGTAACACATCGCATCCCTTTGTGGTCTCACACACGGTTAACTCCACGGCTGCAGCCTTACCTTAGCCGGGACCGTTTGCGTCTTTTGACTCACGTATGCGATAGTGTCGCTAGCAATCCAATGTCAAAGAACCCGGATCGACATGTCTAGTCATAAACCAAAGTGGCAGTACCGCACAAGGACAGGCATACATGACCCAACAAAGCAGGTGTCGGTTATCAGCGAACGTAGACGAGTCGTAGCAAGCTACAAGGACTCCATTACGTCGCGTGACATTTCCCCAAAGGGGACAGACACAGCAGCTAAGAAGGACACATGCCGGTCAACCAATGTGTCCGGAGCAGTAGCGAACTACCAAGGCTCGTTGGATCACAAAGGGGCATTTCCTTGTAAGGAGTGCTACTAAAGTTCACGACTAGGTATTCGAACCCCATACATATCAAGTAAGACACACGTACGCATGGCATACCGATATGTATAGATACATCGATGTCATCACAACATAACCATAAAAATACAAGCTTTATTTAAGAGGCTCGAAAGAGCCACACACATAATATTACACATTAAGGGTCTCACGACCCATAATAGCAGTCATACAATTACAAGCCAGCGGAAGAGTTATAAACTGTCTGGGTACAGATAGGGCAACTAGAAGGCACATGGCCTGACTATACTATAGAGCCGACGTAGGGCCAGATCGTAGGTGGGACACCAGCTACTCGTCGTCGTCGATGTCTACGAAGAACCCTCCATTAGGGTCATTAGCAACCTCTGCAACATTTATTAAGCAAACATGAGTACGAAGGTACTCAGCAAGACTTTAGGAGAACTAACTACTCATGCAAGGTATCAAAAGGTATTGTGGGGTTTCATGCGGAAGGCCAGCATATGACTCGTGGCTAGACACTTACATTTTTAATAATTTTAATAACTTGATTTCTCGCACACGAGTCCACTAACACCACAACAATACACTATCGTGGAATCATTCCGTCGCCGGACGGAAATGCCATCCACGACACTCATGCTTATCTTGGCAATTTTATGAGTAGCCGTTGAAGTTATCTATGAACAACATATGTCCCCAAGTAGTCCATATCCGCGGACGCTGCTATTCGAATAGATCATAACCCTGCAGGGGTGTACTTCGTCGCACACGCTCTCGCCACTTATCGCCATGTGCACGTCATGCACCTCGGCAACCTTCAAGCGGAAGCCCAGCGAGGGAGTCGGCCACGACCGTTAACCACACTAGTACCTAGTCCAGGTTTATTGCCTATCTGAGAGTAACCCGTACGGAAGTCCGGCCGTGGTTTCTGACACAGCCTCAAATGATGTGCGCAGGGTTCCCAAGCCCACCATCCGGGTGCCACTTGGTACACCGTGCCACTGACTACCGCATCATGGCCCAGCTCTCAGGTCAGCACCATGCACGTCCTCCAGCATTACTATAAACACCAGAAACTACTTGCAACTCCTGGACCGAGCACTAAACGATTAATAGGCCGAGCGGGGTCATATTTCAGGGCCCAGCATGTGGTAGTATCTAGTCTTGGAATACATACACGGAACTCAGTTCTTAAGGGCGGTTCCAATGAAACAACCCACCATGTACTCCTACACGGCCTTTCACCGGTACCTTTACCAACTCAAGTTCAACACACAACCTTTGCTCACCAAACACATTCCACAATTCTGTTCATCTCCCAGATGACAGACCATACACAACTCTAAGCATAGCATGCATAGCAGGATAAGGCACATCACAGCTCAAGCAACTATCAGGTATGCTAGGTTGCAAGGTTCGGCTATTTACTGTGACAAAGTTAGGTCATGCAAAGGAAGTGGGTTCAACTAACGTGGCACAAGCAGTTGAAGCATTTGATCCTAATGCAATAAATAAGTGCAGGAGCAAGAACATGGGAATTATTGGGATGATCAAAAGGGTTGCTTGCCTTGTTGCTCAGAGGAGGAACGATATCCGTCAGACGGATATTCGGTGGAATCCGGGGGTGCGGAGCCTACCGAAATGAATGGCAACATTCAATAACAATCATATGCACTCAAAATGATGCATGAGCATGGCATGAGAATGCAAGGTGATAAGTTATTATAATCAATATGTATTAGGTTTAGAGTTGATTTGAATCACATTCGAATATCAATTCCAAACGGGGTATTCACGGTTACCGTTTTAATTGATTCGACCTAATGCTCAGATCAACTTAATGTTAACATGCATGAAATGTCATGTTATGGTACTGATTTGTAATTAGGACAGTGGTGATCATTGTATTCATAATGAAATTTGAATAATTTTCCAAATTCCATTTAAAAAGTAATTATAAGAATTGAATTATTCCTTATTCCACATTTTAGGGTTCTGTAACTTTTTCAAACATAGTTGAAAATAGCATAATCAGAATCCTTGAATTTTTCTGATACTTTTTCATATATAAATTATTTTCATTGGAGTTACATATTAATTTCTATGAATTTTACAAGTTTTAGCAATTTCCTGGAATTATTTCTATACTGGAAATACTTTTATTGCATCAACATGACATCAGCAGGTCCATCTGGCCGTTGAAAGTCAAACCTGACCAGTGGGACCCACTGGTCAGTCTCTCTAGTCAATTTTAGATTAAGATTAAACTTAATTAACTGATTACCCTTGCTGGACCCACATGTCAGTGACTGATTAACTTATTTGATTTATTTTTATTAGTTTTAGACTTGCCAGAGGCTGGCCCCACCAGTCAGTGGCTCAGGCCAGCCGAGATCCACCGGCGGCGAGGTCGTCCTCGCCGGTGGGGAGCCTCCGGCGACCACCAGCACGGCGGAGGGGCTCGGAAACGGCGCACAGGGTGCCAAATGCTGCGCGGAGAGCACCAGAGGAACGACACATCTCCCGCAGCTTCATTTCTGCACTTAGCCGGGGCTGATCTGGCCGGAGATGACGCCGGCGACGAGCTTGGCGGCGGCCAAGGCTCGGGCGTCATCGGGGTCTTTGATCCAGAGGAAACTACGCTCGGTTCTTAGCTGCTACAGCATCTACGCGTCGACCTGAAGCTGCTGGTGCCCTCGGAAGGACGAGCTGATCATCGGAGGGCTACCGGCGACGAGCGGCAGCGGCGATCCTCGTCGGGCTCCGGTGAAACTAGAGCTAGAGGAGGGGATCGACGGGAAAAACTTAGGGGAAACGACCGCATGCTCACGGGGAGTGCAGAGCAGGGCTTAGACGGCTCGGGGAAGGCCTGGGGGCGACGAATCGACGGGAGAGGTCCGGCGGCCGGAGGTGGAAGACGACGGCGTTGGGGGTGATGCAGAGCTTGGGGAGACGTCAGCTTCTGCAGAGATGACCAGGGCGACGAGGCGGAGCTAACAGACTACTCGGAGGCGGGATCCCATGGCTAGAGGTGCTGTGGCTCGAGCTCGAGCTCGGCTCCAATGGCGGCAGCAAGGAGGAGGAAGAGATCCAGGAGGAGGGAGAGAGCCGATGCGGGGAATGGATAGGGGAGGCCTCAGGGGGCTTATCCCCGGCCTTGCCAGCGCGAAGCGGTGGCCAGGCAGGCGCACAGGTGCGTGGCCGCGCCGGAGGAGGCGGCGGCCACCTCCTGCTGCCTACTGGTGCGAGGGAGGGGACGAGCCAGGGATGGGCCGGGCCAGGCTTAGGCGACAGGTAAGTATTTCCCATTTTTTTCTGTTTTTGTTTTTCCGTTTTGCTAACTATTGTTTTGCTAATTATTTCAGCTCCAAAACAAAAAGTAAAAACTATTTTAGACCTCCTGAAATATTGTTATAGCATTCCCAACCATTTCCAAAGTTTCCAACATTTTTGGAAATTTATAGATTCTGATTTCAAATTTAAAACTTGAAACCAATAGCCTTTTGCATTTATTTAAAATGCTTAAAGTGTCAAAAAAATAGTTTTCTCCAATGCTCACTTACTTTCATGATTTATCAGGAAGTTTGAACATTTCTTGAGGCCATTTTGGGTTCATTGATTTGAACTAGTTTGAGATTTTCTTTAATTGAAATAGTGGCTAGGGTTTTGAGTTTTTCCTTTGCCACTTTGTTGTTTTTGTTGAAACTTCTTAGATGCAAATGCAAAGAAGACATGAGCACCAGACTAACTTGCTTAAGGGTTAGGGATGTGACACAAAGCTCCTGAGAATCTTCACCGTGAATCAACGGATATAACACGGAAGAGAAGAGAGCGGAAGGATTGATGAAAAGAAAGGCACTTGGACGATAATTAAATCATTGGAGAAAAAAGGGTGGGGGACAGGGAAAAACAAAGACAACTTGGGATAGATGATAGGAACTCCGGAAAGAAAAGAGAGATTGATCTTGCAAATTGGAAAGATCAAATTCGCTTGAAGGAAGCACAACGGTTGAAAAGAATTGACACGATGACTCCGGTTGAAAAGGAATTGATATGACAATTGATTAAGCAAAAGGATTAGCACTCTCATAAAAATATGAGAACGCCTCTGGAAAGATATGAATTCTCCATTTGACATCGAAGCAACTTGAATTACCATACTCCAACAAAACAAAGGATGAGGCTTGCAAATTAGCCAGAACAAACTCATGAGAGAGATTCCGCTCGATATTTTCGTGGATGAGGCTTGCACGGGCTCTATCCTACAGTAGCCATCATGTGAAAGGCAGTGCACACGACATAGAAAGCGTCCCCGAGTCATAGCAAGCTACAAGGCTCGTTAAGACACAACGAGAACCACTACAAAACGACCGTGAACAAATGAATTCACTAGATGTCGAACCCCAACCTAACATCATGCATTTGTTGGAAGATTGTCCTATAAGTAACTTGTGGGGACCCCGAGTTACGAGTCGGGATCGCCGAATGAACGTGCTCAGTGATCCCAGAGATCAATGCTCACCGAACATACAGATACTGCATATTAAGAGTCTTACATCCATACATACTGTTTGATACAATAAATGACCATTGTGGTCAAGTCTTACAAATACACGGCCTTGAGGGCCAACACAACAAACTGGACCAATAGCGGAAATATTGGTCGAAAGCGTGAACCCGTGCCATCAGCCTTAACCTACACACATTGTGACTGGGAAGTGTGCTAGCTCGTAAGAACGTCACCGAGTTACTCTTCACAATATCCTGTTCTCTCATACCTGGTCAATGAAATAACCAGTGGCAAGCCAATGAGTACTTTTGATTATACTCGCAAACAGCCCATGATATGAACAATGCAAGTCAAGGATAACAATAACATGCTTCTTTGGTGGATGTCTCTTGGTGGTAAATAACATGATCACAGGTATGCATCATAAGTTAAGAACTACTTTTGAAGAACAGGTTACAGATATCAATATATCTGTCGAGGGATGAACCATCCGGGTTCACCATATATGCCAAGTCACCGAACTTGGTCATATCATTTCTTCTTTAATAATACCATGAAACACATACGCACACACACTTGGTTTATGCGGAAACAACTGGACGTAATTTAAGCAGGATTACCCAAATGTCCTTGACCGTGGACACGGCTATTCGAATAATTTTACACTCAGCAGAGGTAGTACACTGGACCCACGAGATCCAGGAAACTTCCGTGTCATCCACGACTCGCGGTATATAACGTACCCGAGGTAAGTACCCGATCAATGCATTTCCCCTGACGATACTAGACAAAGAGGTCCACTCGATTGGTACCCAACCCACATGTTGTATGTCTTACGAGCACCGACTCTGGACAGTATCAACCATGCAAGGACCAACGGTGTGCCTGGAACACGTAAAACCGGAATAATCGCCCTGCCTGGCACGACCCCATCACGAGAGTGACCACACATCACTCCCTCCACTAGTAATGTGGCTCTTTGCTAGCACCGACCAGAGTAATCAACACAGCCCCGTCCCATAAGGGGTAACGTGGTCGTATATTTAAGGTTGGGACGGTCAATGCTACCTCTTGAGCCTGCGTTGGTTTTTTCCCTTGAAGAGGAAAGGGTGATGCAGCACAGTAGCAGTAAGTATTTCCCTCAGTTTTGAGAACCAAGGTATCAATCCAGTAGGAGTATCAAGATGAAGCACCGATGTACCTGCGCAAAAACAGCAAACTTGCACCCAACGCTACAAAGGGGAAGTCAATCCCTTCACGATTGATTGCAAGGAGAGATCTGAAGGCGGAAAGGGCAACAAAGTAAAAGTGTAGGGCTGAAAATATGATGTGAAGTAGACCCGGGGGCCATAGTGATCACCAGAGGCTTCTCTCATGATAGCAAATATTACGGTGGGTGAACGAATTACTGTCGAGCAATTGATAGAACCGCGCAAAGTTATGACGATATCTAAGGTAATGATCATACATATAGGCATCATGTCCGAGACAAGTAAACCGATACTTTCTGCATCTACTACTATTACTCCACACATTGACCGCTATCCAGCATGCATCTAGTGTATTGAGTTCATGACAAACAGGGTAACGCCTTAAGCAAGATGACAAGATGTGGAGGGATAAATTCATGCAATAGATATAAACCCCATCTTTTTACCCTTGATGACAACAACATGATGCGTGCCTCGCTACCCCTTCTGTCATTGGGTGAGGTCACCGCACGGTATGAACCCAAAACCAAGCACTTGTCCCATTGCAAGAATCATAGATCAAGTTGGCCAAACAAAACCCACAACTCGAACAGAATTACAAGGATATGAAATCATGCATATAAGAGATCAGAAGAAACTCAAATAAGATTCATAGATAATCTAATCATAAATCCACAATTCATCGGATCTTGACAAATACACCGCAAAAGAAGATTACATCAGATAGATCTCCATGAAGATCATGGAGAACTTTGTATTGAAGATCCAAGAGAGAGAAGAAGCCATCTAGCTACTAGCTATGGACCCGAAGGTCTATGGTGAACTACTTATGCATCATCGGAGAGGAAATGGTGTTGATGAAGAAGCCCTCCGTATCCGAATCCCCCTCCGGTAGGGCACAGAACGTGCCCCAGATGGGATCTTGCGGAGACAGAAGCTTGCGGCGGCGGAAAAGTATTTTCGTGGATCTCTCCCGTGGTTTTGGATTTTTCGGGGATTTATAGGCGGAAGAAGTAGGGCTGAGGAGCCACAGGGGGCCCACAAGCCTGCTGGCTGCGCCTAGGGGGCTTGTGGCCTCCCCAGGTGCCCTCTGCGTTGGTTCTCAAGCTCCCTGTGTATCTTCTGTTCTGGAAAAAATCTTTTCGGAGGTTTTATTAAGTTTGGACTCCGTTTAATATTCTCCTCTGAAAAGGGTCAAAAACACGGAAAAAACAGGAACTGGCACTTGGCACTGAGTTAATAAGTTAGTCCCCAAAAAATATATAAAAGGCATACAAAACATCCAAAGTTTGACAAGATAATAGCATAGAACCATCAAAAATTATAGATATGTTGGAGACGTATCAGTCGACACATCATAAATCTATTCCCATTTCCGAAACCAAACTCACACAAAAGTGGCCACCTAACTCATCATCACCCTCAGGCATTAGTGGCACCCTATGGGGTTTTCATAAGTCTTTGATTTATGTCATCAACATGCTCATGCTAATACTACCTCTAACTTTACTTGTCAACATGATATTAGCATGACCCTCATAGGTGGTAGGATCAAGATCAATGCATGTGCTCCGGAGGAGCCATCGACCAATGATTTACCGACACTTGTGATCATATGCAACGGAAATACTTGGTATACTAACATGCAATATAACATATGCTCAGTCATGGTCAAACGACTGCTTGCCTTTGCTCACATAAGTCCTCGGGATCTTCGAGGTCTTCTGCTCCAACTCCAAGTACTCCGTCCACCCGTCAACTATCGTCGGAAACAACAATGGTAAGCCACACAGCAGGCAGAAATAAAAGTGCTACATAAATAGAAGTTATATTTTTCTTGGACCTCTCTGATCATAAGAAAAATAACTGAAGCTTGCCATAGGAGGTTTGGATCATCAGGGATTTTAGAATGGAGGAAAGGGGGAGTAGTGGATTCTTTAGGAAGCCCACAGAAATTATTAGGATAAAAATGAGTGGATTTGGAGTTGAAATGAATATTCTATGGATTTTCTAATACTAGCTAAATAGCAATAGGAAGCTATTTATTTGATGCAACAGAATAAAGCCTGATAAAGATGTTGACCAAGGCTTCACAAATGGGGCATGATATTAGAAGGCTTTGGAAATTGGAATCACTCCATTTGGAGTTGATTTGAACCCTACAGGATTTTTGAAAGGGAAGGTAGAAGCATTTAAATCTTCATTTGAATAATGATGCAACAGAAATGTTGCTTGGAAAAATGTGCAAGGGACATATTTGGATAGGCCTGGATTTTATGAACCTGCAGGAGTTTGAAGCAAACAATTTGGAGTTAGAATGATTTTTCTAAGGATTTTATATCTTCTGATAAAAGAATAATGGAAAAGGTATTCTTCCTAAGGCTATACTACGCGCATAGGCGCTAGATAGGCAAATGGGCCGGCCCAATGGCTCGAGCCGTGAACACTGACTACGCCGAAGGCATATTCCTTTGTCTGCGCCTTCGCGTGAGGGAAACGTCCGCGAACCGGGGCGCGGCCACTTAACAGCGGGGCTGGCTGGTGTGTGGCTGACCAGGGGG
Organism: Hordeum vulgare subsp. vulgare; assembly: GCF_904849725.1. Taxonomy (NCBI): domain Eukaryota; kingdom Viridiplantae; phylum Streptophyta; class Magnoliopsida; order Poales; family Poaceae; genus Hordeum; species Hordeum vulgare. The sequence continues at coordinate 289,860,427 of NC_058520.1, read as the reverse complement.
CCCCCGTGCACGTCTTCCCCTACCTCCCGCCGATCTGAGGGCACGCATGGGAGGTGGAGCCGAACAGCACCAATGCCTGCCCCGACGGTACTCGCCTCCTCCGGCAATGTCCGAGCCACCCTCGAGCACAAAAGGGCGCGGGGCTTCCATTCCCGCACCCAACAGGTACCGGGGCCCATCGGCACAACACCAGCGACGACAACAGTAGGCGGCGACGGCGATCTTGAACAGGCCGGCACAGCCTGAGGGAGAGGAGATGCAGCAGATGGGGAGGAGCTATGCGACTCTGGAGGAACTCCGTCGTGGAAAAGAGGGGAAAGGGATAAACCGTGGCCTCGAACCCGAGCTGTGGCCGACGGAGAAGATGCATGCACGAGGATGGATGCACGGCTCAGGAGGGAGAATCGGGAGGTCCAGGAGATTTCTAGCAAGAGAGTGGAGTGGATCCGAGGCCGTGGGTGCTCGGGGAGGCCATATGGAGAGGGGGAGATGAGAAAGATCTCGGATGCTCCCTGGTGCTCAGTGGCCACGATGGCCACGCGTGCCTGAGCCACCTTGGGTGTATCCTGGCGTTGGAGAGGGCTTGAACGGTCAAAGGGGAGTGCCCTACCGCGCTGGGACACGCGGCCGTTGATGGACCCGAATTGCAGGACAAAGAAATGGTGCAGAGCACAGTTTCTGCATGCTGCCAGCGTGCTCACCATGCCCACTCGTTTCCATGGGATTGCAATGACTAGTCAAACATGTCTAGCACGCAAGGAACAAATGCAGGAGAGTAACTTTGGAGTTTGGTAGCTAGTGGAAGAGGTTTGAATGGGTTTGGACTCTGATTAAGTTTGCAGCAGCAAACTTCGGGCTGGCATAGGTGGTTTTCACAGGAAGGGATGGGAGGTGAAACCAGGTCCTAGAGCATATGGTATGGAAAGACTACAACACTTCAAAGTTTTAGCTCAACCAAAGAAGGGTAGCTAGTACTTGTTGTATAAAGCTACATTTTAGCCACAATTCAACTTGAGGAAGTGATGCCTGTTTTCTCCACATGAGCATGCCATCTCTTGGCTTGAAACAATGCTTTGGGATGTTAGGAAGCCTCTGGCAAGAGGTGAGGGCTTTGGCTTAAACAGAAGTGGGGCAAGAGGGGTAAAAGGGTGATTCCAAGGGTAAAATGAGGAATAGTTACATGGAGCCTCTCTCCAATAATTGACCACTGTCCATGGAAATGCTACTGGATGTAAAATGTAACTATATGAAGCTGTGGTAGAAAGTTGAGCTCAAGGGTTAAAGTGGAAGGGGCCAAAGTAGTCAATAAGGGGAATGCACACAAGGTGTTTGATGAGTGGCAGAGCAACTAGATGGACTTCAATGTATATGAAACTTAACAAGATCAAATAATAGATAAAAATAAGCTTGGACACCAAATTTGGGATTTGATGGACAAGGTATCCTATGTAGACTTGGACAACCCATGAAATGGGCAGATATAGCTTTCTACTTACAAAACTATTCAAATCAATTCCCACAAATCCAATATTTGGTGTGGGGGCATTATTTGAGCATTAAGGCATGCCCAAAAAGTTTGGGGTCAAATGGAGAAACTTTATAATGTAAAGTTTCCCAAAGTCAGAAATCAACAGAGAGGGTTTTGGGGGGCTTGGGACAAGTTCTTCTATTCTCCTTGACGCACCACTTGGTGTGGATGCATTATTGGAGTATCAGAACATGTCCACCAAATATGAGCACAATTGGAGATACTTGACAATGAAGAGTCGCTCAAATTTGGATCTGGACAGATAGGGTTTTAGAATAATTAGGGGAGTCAAATCAACTTGGATTGAGATGAAACTTGGCAAGATCATCAAACATATCGTAGGTGACATGCTGGAATTTTACTGGAATTTATTGAGAATATTTCTTATAGAAATATTCCAAAACGTTGAAATGGGCAGGAAGGATTTTGGAGCGGTTTGCCCAATATTTTGAAAATGACCATGTGTTGAAACTCATATATATGGAATCAATATATCCACTGAGTTTCCCTAAATTTTCTTTAATATTTTGAAAGCAATAAAAATAACTTTCCTTCATAAAGGCCATTTTTGGCCTCATAGGAAGGCATTTAAATAATTTAGTAAAATGACTTTGAAAATAATAATATGGTGGTTTTCGGAAGTCATTTTGATAATGGGTTTTAAGTAAAATAATAGGTGCAAAATAAATTCCCAAAGTTGAGGACTTGTAGCACAAATCTCATCTCGGGGGTTTTGAAGGCTTAATTCAAAGAAATGCTTTTTGCTGAAAATAATATTTGGTAAAAATTATTTCTGGTCCTAAACACATGGCATGATCATTAGGCAGGAGTGCTTGGGCTTAGGAGGTGAGTTTGGAGAATAACAGGAATTATTGGTGATCAACACAAACATACCAGCAAGCAAGCAAACAACAGTCACTTCAAGCATCACAAACATTCACAAAAAAATTAAATGGTCCTAATTTTTGAAATAACTTAATTTGTGAGGAAAGCTAAACACAAGGTGTTACATAACTACTTGAGTACTAGTCGAATTACAAGTCGAGATCGCCGAATGATCGTGCTCATTGATCCCAGAGATCAATGCTCACCGAACACGGAGATACTGAAATAATAAGAGTCTTACATCCGAGTACCGAATTATTACATCACATGACCGAATGGTCAAGTTCACAAGGTTGGGCCTAAGGCCAAATCATACTGATAAAACTAATAGCGGAAATCATAGGGGCTAAGCGGGTGCTCATGCCATCAAGCCTACACCGACAGGCATTCTGACTCGGAAGCGTCCTAGTTCGCAGGGGCATCTCCGAAGACATACTCATCTCCAAACTCCAGTCCTTCCATGTCTGGTAAATAATATAACTAGTGGAAAGCCAATGAGTACTTTTGAATGTACTCGCAAACAGTCCATGATATGAACGTTGAAAGTGAAGGATAACAATAACATGCATCTTCGGTGTAATTCATCTTGGTGGAATGATCATGAATATGTATCAAGTTAAAGAATTACTTTTTAAGAATAGGTTACATATATCCATATATATCTGTCGAGGGCTGAACCATCCGGGCTGACCCTATATGCCAAGTCACCAAACTTGGTCATATCATTACTTCCATAACAAAACCTTTTTATCACCACTCACACACACTTGGTTTATGCAGAAACGACTGGACGTAGTATAAGAAGGATTACCCAACTGTCCTTAACCGTGGACACGGCTATTATACGCTGGACCCACGAGATCCGGGAAACTTCCGTGTCATCCACGACTCGCGGTATATAGCATACCCGAGGTAAGTACCCGATCAATGCCTTTTCCCTAACGATACTAGACAAAGAGGTCCACTCGATTGGTACCCAACCCACATGTTGTACGTCTTACGAGCACCGACTCTGGACAGTATCAACCATGTGGGGACCAACGGTGTGCCTGGAACTCATAAAAATGGCATAGTCGTCCTACCTGGCACGACCACATCACGGGAGTGACCACACATCACTCCCGCCGCTAGTAATGTGGCTTTTGCTAGCACCGACCAGAGTAATCAACATAGCCCCGTCCCATAAGGGGTAACATAGTCGTACTGGTAAGGTTAGGACGGTTGACACATCATAAATCTAATCCCATTTTTGAAACCATACTCACTCAAAATACCCGGTGCACCACTTCACCAAAAGTGGCCACCTAACTCATCATCACCCTCGGGCATTAGTGGCACCCGACGGGGTTTTCATAAACTTGATTTATGTCATCAACATGCTCATGCTAATACTATTCCAATATTACTTGTCAACATGATTTTAGCATGATCCTCGAAAGGGGTAGGATCAAGTTTATTGCATGTGCTCCGGAGGAGCCATCGGTAACATCACATCAAATGATTTACCGGCACTTATGATCATATGCACGGAAATACTTGCTATTTTAACATGCAATATAACATATTCTCAGTCATTGTCAAAGGGCTACTTTCTTTGGTGAGCTAGGTATCAGGGGTCTTCGAGGTCTTCCGCTCTGATTCCCTCGTCACACGGATTTTCTATCGTCGTCAAAAGAATAAATAAGAAATATCTCACTCAAAAACAGATCACAAAGTTATTTAAAAAAATTATTTATTACTGATAAATCTAAGTTGTTATTTTGAAAAATATTTTCCTCTGTTTCCAATGAAGGAACATTTTTAAAATCAACCAAACAGAAGCAAAACTATTCCAATTTAGTCCTTTTTATTATTGCAAAACAGAATAGTTGTTTGAAAATTCATCTCATGGTATTATTAAATACTACATATTTTTAGAAGAATAAAAGTGGAAAAATTATATGTTTACACTGGTTAAATGTTTTTATAAAAATCTTAGAAATCAGATTTTAAAAATAAAAGAAAAGTGGGCTAAGTCCCTGGCGTGGCTCGGCCTAGAACTGGGCCGGCCCAAGGTCAGCCGATAGCCTGCCCATGCGCGAGCGCCGTCAGGTTTGAACCTCACATGCGGGGCCCTACGGCCAGCGGTTACGGGCAGTGCGGGGGAGGAGGCTGGGCCACCGACAGGTGGGGCACACATGTCGGGGTCATCTTCTACCTCTGGCCAGAGAGGAGGACGAGCACGCCGGCGATGCTGTCGACATCCTCAAGCCCCAACGAGGACAGAAATGGGCTCAGCATGACGTCGCCTACCTGCTGGTGGTCGGAACAACGACAGAGAGGCAAGGCTTCGCGGCGACGAGGAGGCCGCGGCGGAGGAGTTTTGGGAGGTGGTCGAGGCGGCAGCTAGGGGCACGGAAATGCTCGGGGAAGTTGGGAGAAAGCTTCCTGGGGTTGAGGGGATCAGTTTGGTGGGTCGAGGGACGCAGGAGCCGTCGTGTAGCTGGAGATCGACCGGAGCTCTGAGACGGAGGGGCCTCGGTCGATCTCGAGCACCGGGGCTATGCTGGCTTGCTGGGGTGGCTAGGGAGGTGCTAGTGGTCGTGGTGAAGCTATCTGAAGGGTGTAGGAGCGAGGGGGCTATAAATAGGCCCGCGACGATGAGCCGATTCAGGTGCGCCAGTGACTCACCATGGCACGCATGGGGGTGCAGGGAGGAGCTGGGGTCGAAACCACGGTCTCAGGACGTGGTTTTGGACTTCCAGAACCATCTGCAATAGAGGGAGAGAGAGAGGAGTTGAGCATCCATGGTCGCGCATCCTTGGCCGGTTCTAGTGCGCGCGGGCACGCATCGCACGAGATCTAGCGCGGGAGAGGAGGGACCCTGAGGGTTGCTCGACGCAGAGGGGTTGTCGGGGAAGAGGTTGGACACCTCGGGGGAGGTTGGGACTGGCCGAGAGCGTCGACCCCACCTCGGTGGCTTCCTGTAGCGCGCCCAGAGCGCAGTTTTGGCATGCCATGGCATGCTGGTGTGCTCTGAGGCACTTTGGACGTGTCTAGCATGTCCTGGCACTGGCTGGGAGTTAGGCTAGCCGTTTGGTTCTCGTGGGAGCTTCGGCTGGTCAAGGGAAACAAGAAGTACTGGTGTTGTCAGCCTTGAACTGAAGCTTATATTGGGTTTTTTGGCATTTCCACTTTGGACTAGTGAGGGGCCATGACTGGGGTTAGGCATTGATACTGGCCACCTAATCTATGAGTTTGGAGCAAAGTGGTTGGTTTTAGCTATGGCTAAGAGGGCTTTTTCTCATGTGTCAGAAGGTGCTCGACAGTGGTTGAGGGGGTTGTGCCCCACCACTTGTGCTGCAACTTAACAGGTTTGGGTTTGGTGCTAAAACATGGGGTTTCACCAAGTTTGAGCTCCATTGGACAAGTTTAGCTTTGTAAACTTGAAAACACCACTATTTGACCAGATTTGTCCCTTCCGAAGAGAGTGTGGGCAAACTAAGTCCTACAAATCCCATTTTTGGTGTGGAACCCTCATTTGAGGTATTAGGCACTCCTGCAAAGTTTCAGCATCATAGGACAAACTTTGCTATGTAGAGTTGCTCTAATTCCAATCTGGACACAAGGGGTTTTAGGGTTATTTGGGGTCCTTAATCACCTTGGATCAAGGTGATACTTTATGTGGACACCAAAGAGACAGAAATGGTTTTCAGGGTTTTACTCAAATAATTATAATAAAAATAGGAGTTTAAAATCCTATGTATGGAAAATATATGTCCTTCGGATCATCTCCAAATTTAATGAGATTTTTCTAACGCACAAAAGTATTTTTCCATGTAGGAATATCATTTCTGGCCTCAAAAATGGACTTGTAAATAAATTAAGAAAACACTTCTAAAAATAATTATTTTTGTGGTTTTTAAATACTAAAATAAGTTAAAATCAGATTACCAACTTTGTGTAGAGACCAACCTTGCCATCAAGGGCAAGTAGTGCAACTCAAAGTAGGGTTTTACGATGATCAGAAACAAGAAGAAGGTTTTCAAAATAATTCAATATTGTGAAATGGGGTTTTATCATCACATGATTATCACACAAGTCATTCAATGGCAAACATGACACTCACATCATTAGTTTTGAAAAAGTTTTAACAAGCTCAGATTTTTGCATTACAAAGAAAGTGGTAGCAAAAACAGGGTGTGACAGCTCAACTCCCCGGAAGAAATCAAGTCAGACAAGAGACACCAAGACAGAACTCCGTCACATTGACATCATATAGATTCCATAAATATCCGCGTGATCCTAAAAAAAATTCGAGTGAGAAGAGGAGTAGAATTAAAATTATTACGTCAAATTCCTCACCAGAGCATAGAAGAGGAGAAAAAAGAATCATACTCTCCGATATATAACTAGACTCAAAGCAGTTTTTTCCCTAGACTCGACTCGGCCATGTTCGATCAATCAAGGGGGCTCCAAGGTCGGTACTTCTCTGATGACAACTTGTAATGCCCAAGATGCAATCCTATCCTTATTTTGGCGCGAGGGCCTCGACAGGGATAGAAGCTCATCTCGTCGTTTCACAAGAATGGATATCGTTACAAGTACATGTACTGAAAAGAAGAGATATATGGAATTGGCTTTCACTCGCCAAGGGCTACATCAGAGTCACATCAGTACAATACATAAACATCATGTAGAATAGTAGGGTCCGACTACGGACGAAAACAAACGACAAAATAACGAGATCCATCCTTGCTATCCCAGGCTGTCGGCGTGGAACCCATCCTAGATCGATGAAGAAGAAGAAGAAGAAGAAGAAGAAACTCCAAATGAACAATCAACGCGCTCACGTCAAATAACCCTTTACGTGTACCTGCAACTGGTGTTGTAGTAATCTGTGAGCCACAGGGGACTCAGCAATCTCATTTCCAAAGGTATCAAGACTAGAAAAGCTTAATGGGTGAGGTATGGTTAAGTGGTGAGGTTGCAGCAAGCGACTAAGCATTTATTTGAGGTGGCTAACTTATGAGTACAGGAATAAAGAGGGGATGATCTACGCATAGAGGACGTGGACTACTAATGATCAAATGAATGATCCTAATCACCTACTTACGGCAGACATAACCACACCGTGTCCTCGATCGGAGAAAGAGCTCACGAAGGAGACAGTCACGGTTACGCACTCAGTTGGCAAGTTTTATTTAAGTTAACTTCAAGTTATCTAGAACCGTATGTTAAACAAAGTTTCCGCGTTGCCACATAACACTGGGCATGGCTTTCCGAGAGATTTAACCGTGTAGGGGTGCTCCACATAGTCCATCACAAACTACCACACGCTGCGACAGAATGACCTCGATCAGGGAAACCCGTGATCTCCTCGGAATCCCTCGCACAAGATGCTCGAGAAAGGTAAAACAAGTCCAGCAAGGCCGCCCGGCGTGTCGACAATCCCGATAGGAGCCGCGTATCTCGTTCTCAGGACACGACGGATGAGCAATACGTACGGTGGCCGGATAGAAATCCCCAGAGTTGCCCCGGGTGGCCCCCCAAGTGGCTTTGTTTTGGACCAGCACCATCAGCACTGGCCCTCTCTGTATTATGTAGAATTACTCCTCGGGTTCATGATGCCTTATGTTTTTCAGTATTAATAGAATTATTATGTTGGGAAAATATAGTACCAATGTTGGGCCTTGCCAGATGAGCTTTATCCCAAAGCAAAAGTCTAGGGGGTTCCCATAACAACCCCAAGCATGTTAGGAGCGCTCATTTATGGAACATAACACCGGTAGCCGAAACTAAGGCGACAAAGGTGGAACAAAACACCAGGCTAGAAAGGTCGAGCCTTCCACCTTTTACCAATTATATAGGTGCATTAAATTAAATACAAGTAATATGGTGATATAACAAGGAACCCATGTTATCACATGTAAGCAACTGCACATGCAACTAGCAATGCTAACACATGGTTAAGCAAGCGGTAACATAGCCAATAAGTGGTTTGCTAGGTTGTGAACAGGTTTAAGGTTTTCATGGCAATGTTGAGAGGCTGATATTTAACAGGTGGTAGGCAACGAGACATAGCGAAAGAAACGAAATAACTAGCTTGGCAATGATGGTAATGGTATCTAGGGAAAAGGTCATCTTGCCTGAGATCCCGCTTGGAAGAACAATGAACTCCGTGAAGCAGACGAACCAACATAGTCGAACGGGTCCTCACATTCTGACACACTTGCAGAACTATATCGAGACGAAGCAAACCGGAAACAAGAATCAACACACAATATTCACCATGGCACATGCACAACATGATGCACAACACATATGATGCATGCTCGGTTTCAATACGCAAGGCATGGCACGGCAATACACATCACGCAACACTACACATTAAGTGAAGCTCAATATGCAACGAGTTGCATATTGATGAAACTCCACCTTTAAATATTTAGTTCACTCCCGATTTATACCACGCCAATATTAAATGTTTTTAACCATGGTAAGAGATGAAGCGTAACTAATCTACCTAGCTAGGCATTTTAAATGAGGTAGGAAACGACATACAGCATCTCCGAAAGGACCCCACGCATTAAATTCTAAATCTGTCCAGATTTTTCCTAATCACAATTTATGTTGGTTACGCAGAAAAACAAAGTGGTTCATGTGATTCTACTCGTTGTTCTAGTCCATTTACATATATGACTCATCTCCAACGGAGTTAGGGTTAAGTAACTACGACCTAAACCGTTTTTAACACGTTGTCACGCAAAACGAAGCAACAACAAGGCTAACGGTCTTAATTATGCATGCAAGTGGAAAAATATTTATCTACATAAAATTATACACGTTTACATATCTACGGTTTTTACATATGCAACACGGTTACAAATTTATAAGAGTTTTAAAACCAATGGTCTATCTGAAATTCGCAAAATCCCTAACGCAAACAACAACAAAAAAATGACACGGTAAATTCATATGGGGCTTAGCTGGGATTTGAACCTAGGACCCTATGTGTTGCAAAGAAGAGCGCAGACCAGCAGGCTCCATATGTGCTTGTGACGCAATAGAGGATCAATGTGAAGTGAACCTAATACAAAAGTTGATCCTTTGGTGATGGAATAAAATGGGTGAAAACTAGTGCATCCGTGGGGATGCGAACCCACGACCTCCTGCAACGAGGCTGGCTCTGCTAGCCAACTCGGCTAGCTATGTGCTCGTGCTTAAAATTAGTGCTAGCACCTAATAACCTAAATATGCCAGGACGGATCTAGGGAAAGAAACGAACCTTCAGTTACGGGTCTCACAAGGGAATACAGAGATCGACAGCACCGATATCCCGCGATCTAGAGAGGACTGGCGGCGGAAAAGGGGGGGTTGGCGGTTGGGGATTCATTCCTGCCTCCAGGAGCTCGATTCGGAGTTGGGGACGACCGAATCATGAGATGCGAGCTCCCGTTCCATGGCGAGGTGGTGCTGCTCTTGTTGGACAGAGAAAGAGAGAGAGAAACGAGGTGAGAGAGGGAAGAGGGAAGGGAGAAGGAACTCAATGTGGAGGAGCTCCTCTCCTCTGGGGCTTGTGGGCGCGGGGACGGGGCGAGCTCCTGCGGCTCGCCGGCCGGTGGTGACGGGGCGGAGTTGGGGATGCCGGCAGCTCGTGGCGCGGAGATGCCGGTCGCGGGCACCTACCGGAGGCTAACGGCGTAGGGGAGTTGGCGCTGTGGAGCCCCTCACTTCGGGCGCCATGGGAGTGAGGGCGAGGTTGGGACTATGGGTGGGTTAGCTGCACATGATCGAGGGAGAGGTGGAAGCCTGCCTAGTTGAGTCATTTTGCATCTCGGGGATCTTGAGGTGGGAGACAGCAGGTGGCGGCGGCTGATGGGACAAGGCTCCTAGTTTGTAGGGTTACGCTAGCTTTAGGTCTAGGTTTGGTCTATATATACCTAGTGGTTAGGTTTTAGGGGCATCTGGACCTTCCGATTTAGATCGGGTGGTCGACATAATTAGGATAGGGAGTCCAATGGACAACCTGATGATGGTTTGCGGTATAACGGGGTTGATCCAGACCCAACGGTTAAGACCGCGTGTTTTGGGTACCGGGAGGTTTCGGGCTAGGTTGCGGGCAGGTTGGTGCATTGTGGAGAGGGGTGAGGCGGAGATGAGAGGGAAATAGGCAACCCGGCGACAGAGTATTTTTTAAAACACCAAAAATGTCCGAGGATAACCCGATGGTGGTGCCGCTACGGTCGAGCGTTCGGGTACCAAACAAACTCCAATTGAGACGAAATTTGGCAAGCGGCCTACCTACACTAAAAAAAGACCACACGCCAAGTTTCAACCCAATCCAGGAATATTTTTAGGACAACTTTCAAAATAATATATTATCAATGTCGCGGGCGCGTGCGTGTGTGGTCGGGCTCAAGACGGTCAGCGACGAAAACGGGGAGAACCGGCAACTAAAAAAAGGATGCAGGTTTTGAAAACAGACGACAACGGAGTGCCGATTCAATGTGGATGATGTGCATGATGAGATGATGAATGCAACAGACAAATGAACCACACGACAGGAATGAAATAAAAGGGGAATCTTCTGGTGCGTCGGTCTTGGGCTGTCACAAGGTGGCCTCGACGGCATGGGTGGTGGTAGCCTTGACGGCATGGGTGGCATTGGTGCCATGGGTGGCTTTGGAGCAACCATGGGCGGCATGGGTTCCATGGGTGGCTTTGGATCTACCATGGAGACCATGGGAGGCATGGGCGGCTTCGTACCACCTCCGCGTGGCTTGGACGACATGGGTGGCATGGGTGGCATGAGTTTTTCGGCTCTCATTGGCGGCATGGGTGCACCTCCAGGCGCCGGTGTGCCACCTTCCCACGATCTTGGCAACACCTTCTGATCTTCACATGATGAGGATGCGGCGTGCAACAATGGAGAGGAGGAGGAAGAATCGTCTTCGGCGGAGTCGGATGAAACTGAGGAAGATGAGTATGAAGACGAGGCTTGATTGTTGTGCTTTTCGTTTGTGTCATGAACTTGGTTTGCATTTTGAACTTCGTTGAATGATGTTGTGGGCTTGAATTTGAAATTGTGGGCATGAACTTTTGGGCACGAACTTGGTTGAATGATGTTTGTGATTCAAAGTATATGCCATGTGTTTTGTGTTAAATGAGATGTGTGAAATTTGTGTCCAAAATGAATAAATGGAGGCGTCGGCTGCGCACGCGCACTGCATTTTAGCGCGCTGCTGGAGTTGCGTGCCCGCGCTGCATTTCAGTGCGGCTGCTGGAGCCAGCGCTACGCGCAGTGCCAAACCTGGCGATGGGCGCGTTGTAAAATATTTTTTTGGGCGCCAGTCGAAGCATGCGTGTTGGAGATGCTCTTAGTGAAATTCATCAAGTGTTCTAGGCATGGGTGTGCACAGCTGACAGATTTTGTCAGGAAAAACTGATTTCACGAATCCAAAGATAATAAATGGATCAAACAGGATGGTAAAATAGTATTTTAATTACCCTCTATGAAGAACACGATGAACTGGGGAGGAAAAAAGGAAGTTCTTTGGCTCAGATCTTCGGTGCCCTAACTTGGCGACTGAATACAGCTACGGCGGCGGCGGAGGAAGATGTTCTGCAATCGGCGTGAGTTCAGCGACGGTGAGGTCGAGGTAGTGAAGTTGTTCCTCACCGACGACGAGGATGCTACCGGCGGCGCTAGGTTTTGAGCTCGAGCGGAGGAGTCGAGAGGGAGGAAGAGTTTTTGACTCAGGGGGGAGTAAGGGGCTATTTATAGCTCAGGTGAAAACAGTCTGAAGCAAAAACTTCGGACGGAACTGCCCTTGCCCATTCGTCTCCCCATGACACGTGCTACCCACCATCGAAGTGGTGGAGATCGTGGTTATCCTATCGTGAGTAGTGGGTGCGGTTACTGTGGTAACGTTAAAATAAATTTTAGAATTTTTGAGGATTTTGTTACAAAGTCCTCAACTGACAAAGAATCCGTGAGGATTTTGAACGAGTGCCAAACAGAACACATATGAAGAATTGAGAATAGGCTAGTTTGAGCTTAGCATAGAAGGGAGTCGGGTCTGATCACATTCACTTCGAAGAAACACCAAATTGAATACTTAGCAATAAGTGAATGTTGTTGAGGACATTGAAAGCTCATTATAATATATATAGTCAATGAAGATCATCACAGAAAGTTTTGAAGAATTTGAAAATTTGAAGACTTTGAAATTATTTAGGAATTTGTGAAAAAGTCTCAGATTGAAGAATTTCAACTTTGACGAATTTCCAACTTGAAGAATTTCAAAGTTTGGTGGTGGCGTGACCCACCGTATAAGAATGATGATTTCAGGCGCCGCGTACAATTGTCGTAGGGCCCTAAGAACCAAGTTCTTCATTAATTTCTTCACACTTAGAATGATAATCTTCATTGATTGAAGAAAATCATTACTTCATGTGTTGCACATCTAAGTCATCAATTTTGCATAAGTGTTAGGATGTGTGCATTTTTACAAAAAAAATTGAAGACTCTAGGATATTTAGCTCACACCACAACTTGCAAAACCATCTCTCATCCAAGGGCTTTGTGAAGATATGTGCGAGCTGGCCATCAGTCTTCACATGGTCGATGATGATATTGCCCTGGATTACATGGTCACAAAGAAAATGACGATGAATCCAGATGTGCTTGGTCTTCAAGTGTTGCACATGGTTGCAGGCGATCTTGATTGCACTCTCCTTTTCGCAGTAGAGGGCCACATTATTCATGTAGATGACGTAATCTCTGTGTGTTTGCTTCATCCATAGCAGTTGTGCATAGCAAGATCCAGCAGCAGTGTATTCAGCTTCAGCACTGGAGAGTGATACGCAGTTCTGCTTCTTTGAGGACCAGCAGACTAAGGATCGTCCGAGGAAATGACATGTGCCTAATGTTAACTTGCGATCCACACGGTCACCACCATAATCAGAACTAGAATATCCAACGAGGTGAAGATTTGAGCCCTTGGGGTACCATAATCCTAGTGTTGGTGCGTGAGCTAGATATCAAAGAATATGTTTCAGCCATATGGTGTGATTCCTTTGGTTTTCCTTGAAAATGTGCACACATGCAAACACTAAGCATAATGGCTGGCCTAGATGCACACAGGTACAATAAAGAGCCAATCATAGAACGATATACGTGCTGATTGAAATCTATACCATTTTCATCAGTGCAAAGGTGGCCATTGGTAGGCATAGGAATCTTGACGCCTTTGCATTCATGCATGCAGAATTTCCTCACGATATCCTTGAGGTATTTCTCTTGAGATATGAAGATGCCATTGCGTCGTTGACGAATTTGCAGACCTAAGAAGAATTTTAGCTCCCCCATCATGGACATTTTATATTCTTCACCCATCATGTAGGCAAATTAATCACTATAACGTTTGTCAGTACAACCAAAAATAATGTCGTCGGCACGTATTTGGCACACGAATAGTTGATTGTCATAGGATTTTGTGAAAAGAGTAGGATCAAGTGAACCGGGTTTCAAGCCTTTCTTCATGAGGAATTCCTTCAATGTATGATACCACGCCCGAGGGGCTTGCTTTAGGCCATAGAGTGCCTTTTTGAGTTTGAAGACTTTGTCAGGGCGCTTCGGGTCTTCAAAACCTGGGGGCTGAGCAACATATACTTCTTCCTCAAGCTTACCATTGAGGAATGCACTTTTCACATCCATTTGATATAGAGTAATATTGTGATGGTTAGCATAAGAAAGTAATATTCGAATAGCTTCAAGTCTAGCCACAGGTGCAAAAGTTTCATCAATGTCAATTCCTTCAACCTGTGTGTAGCCTTGGGCAACAAGTCATGCCTTTTTCCTCACAACCTGACCATCCTCATCTTTATTGTTTCCGTAGATCCACTTGGTGCCGATGATATTGTGCTTGTGAGGATCTAGTCTCTTGACGAGTTCCCATACATCATTTATCTTGAACTGAAGAAGTTCATCTTGCATGGCTTGAATCCACTCAGGTTCCATGAAGGCTTCAGCAACTTTTGAGGGTTTTGTGATAGACACAAAAGAGGAATGCCCACAAAAGTTAACTAAATGTGAAGCTTTTGAGCGAGTGAGAGGACCTGGCACATTGATGTCATCGAGGATTTTGTCAAGTTCTACTTCATTTGCAATCCTTGGATGAGCTGGTTGAAGACTTTGGTTGGGCTGAGGAATTTGATTTGTAGCATTTCTTCAACAGTGTTGGTGCGACTTCTTCAACAAGAGGTTGTTCCTCAGTAGGTATGATATCTTCAGTAGCCTTGTGCTTAATAGCTTCCTCAGGAGTCGATTTATCTGGCACAGGAGGCAGCTGCTCCCTTTGCGAGCCATTAGTTTCATCGAATCGCACATCTACAGTTTCAACAACCTTGTTGTGATAGGTGTTGAAGACTCTGTAGGTGTGCGAGTCCTTTCCGTAAGCAAGCATAAAACCCTCATGTGCTTTAGGAGCAAACTTTGAGATATGGTGAGGATCTCTAGCCCAGCCTCTTGCACCGAAGACTTTGAAATAACTTACATTGGGTTTCTTGTCAGTGAGGAGTTCAGATGAGGTTTTCTTGAGGAATTTGTGAAGATATACCATGTTGATGATGTGGCAAGTAGTGTTGATTGCTTCAGGCCAAAAGCGACGAGGAGTCTGATATTCTTCAAGCATAGTCCATGCCATTTCAACCAAAGTCTTGTCCTTGCGTTCAACTACGCCATTCTGTTGAGGAGTACAAGGAGCAGACAATTCGTGAGTAATACCAAGTTCATCAAGACCAATATTTTTGAATTTTGTCCCGTTATGACTCTTGATGTGTTTGATCTTGATGCCGAAGTTCGTCGAGGCCCTTGAGGAAAATCATTGAAGACTTCTTGCACTTCAGTTTTATACAAAATGATGTGTACCCAAGTATAGCGAGAATAGTCATCAACGATGACAAAGCCATATAAGGATGCCACATTGGTTAAAATAGCATAATGAGTAGGTCCAAACAGATCCATCTGAAGCAATTCAAACGGACAAGTAGTTGTCATGATAGTCTTCGAGGGGTGTTTGGATCTGGTCATTTTTTCACCCTCACAAGCACCGCAGAGATGGTCCTTGAGGAATTTGACCGATTCGATGCTGATGACATGCTTCTTCTTCGCCAATGTGTGCAAATTCCTCATGCCTGCATGACCAAGTCGTTGATGCCATAACCAGCCTTCTGAAGTTTTTGTTATTAAACACGTGGTTGGTTGAGGACCTGTGGAAAAAATGAACAATGTACAAGTCTCCTCTCTAAAGCCTTCGAAGACTTTGGATTTTTCAGATTCCATGATGACTACACATCTATATTTTCCAAAGATAACAATCATATCAAGATCACAAAGCATTGAGACTGACATGAGGTTAAACCCAAGGGATTCGTCAAGCATGACTTTGTCCATGTGCCGATCCTTAGAGATAGCCACTTTACTGAGTCACAATACCTTGCTTTTACCTTTATTAGCGTAAGTGATTTGCTTCAGTGGTGATGGAGTCAGCGGTATATTCATCAATAAGCTTTTATCACCGGTCATGTGATTTGTGCAACCACTGTCAAGAACCTACTTTCTATTCTTGGGTTTGTCATCGTGTAGATGAATTAGTATAGCTTACCATCTCATATGCTTCAGACTTGAAGAATATGGTATCAATTTCATCAGACAAGAATTTCATCATAAACAGTAAATTTGAGGATGTGTGAAATGTTATCATTTCATCATGTTTTAGCTTGCGTCCAGTCAAGCAATTTCCTCACGTCTCCAACAAATTCTTCAGATGATGACTTTCATCTAGAGACCTGGCCTGCAGAAGTGATTAGTTCGATTTCTTCACCACCCACATATGATGGGGTGGCAAAGAGTTCATCATCCTGCGAGCACCGTATGAGAATGGAGGCATTGAAGCTAATGCACTTCTTTTCACGGTAGGGGGTTAGAGTTCTCAAATGAATAGGCAGAGAAATTCTTTGAGGACTTATGAACATAATGATTTGAGGTATGATGCTCATATTCATGTCCCTTGTAGTTTCCTTGCATATCACAAGCATTAGTGCAAGTACGAGCATAATATTGGCCATTTGATAAATTTGATCCTCGTGAAGACTTTGGTCCACCTGAGGAATTTGATCTCGGGTTCTCGTTCTTCACTTGTGGTGTCATGAGGACATTTACCTGAAGATTTTCCAAGCAACTTTTGGGGACCCGGATTTTCCTCACGGGTGGTCTATTCTTGTAGTTAGTTCTAACATATCGAGCAAATACTTCACCAGGTTGATTTTTGAACAGTTTATAGTTGGAGTCAAATGACTCATCATAGGAATAGGACATTTCACATGCAAATCCTATTAGAGTGGATGGATCAATAGAAGGGCCTTTAGCAGCAACCCACGAGGTTTTGGGATATTGCTCATGTTTCCAGCACGATCCATCAACATTCAGTTTCCTCTCAAAAGCAATGCCCTCTTTTCTCGGGTTCTTGTTCAGAATCTTCTTTTTGAGCACATCGCAAAGGGTTTGATGCCCTTTGAGACTTTTGTATATGCGTGTCACATACAATTCCTTCAATCCTGCATTTTCATCAGTAGAATTTGTGGTTTCCTCAAGTGAAGAATTTTATACCACAGTAACAATTGAAGAATTTGTAGCGATAGAAGCATTTGATCATCCAGGTGAAGTATGGCCAGTTTCACGCTCGATGCATTTCAGACATGGTGGAATGAATTCTACCTGAGTGGTACTGATCAATTGAGCAAGTAATGAATCATTTTCCATTCAAAGATCATCATGGGACATTCTTAACTTCCCAAGATCAAGCTTCCTTTGAAGAAATTTATAGGAAATTTTCTCATGATCAACAAAGAGTGTGCCATAGCGTCCTGAAGACTGTCAAATCTAGACTGAAGACTTTGAACATCTTAAGTGAGGACTTGAGTATTATTCATTTCATCATTCAACAGATCATCGCTTTTATCTGGCAGTTTCTGAAGCTTTTCAATGGCACTTTGTTGCTTAGTGGCAGTGTTGACAACATCTTCCGGGAGGACTTGAGTACGATTCATTTCATCATTCAACAGATCATCGCTTTTATCTAGCAGTTTCCGAAGCTTTTCAATGGAACTTTGTTAGTTAGTGGCAGTGTTGGCAAGTTTATAGTAACTGGGTTTTTGATAATCATTAGGTTCACAACCCCTAGAATCAGACGAGGAAGTGTGGTTTGGTACCTTTGAACCTTTTGCTATGAAGAAATAGGTTGGAGCGAAGTCATCAGCATATTCATGAGTGTAGTTTGCGTTGTCATTTCCTTCAAGGTTGAAGATTGACTTGGTCATGAATGTGGTGGCGAGTGCAAGGCTTACCACACCAGATTTAGACTCTACTTCAGAACCTTCCTCTTCATCACATTCCTGAGAATGTTCTTCAGAATCCATTTCCTTGCCAAAGAGTGCCCGAGGCTTTCTGAAACTGGTCTTCTTGTGCGATCAGGACTTTGAAGATGAGGATTTTGAAGATTTATTATTTTTCTTAGAGTCATCAGAACTTTCATCCTTGTCTTTCTTCTTCCTTGATTCTTTCACCCAGCGAGGACAATCAGCAATGTACTGACCAGATTTCTTGCATTTGTGGCAGGTTCTTTTCTTGTAGTCCTCAGAAGAAGATTTTGATTTCCTCATATATTTTCTTGAAGATTTTCCGAACTGGCCACGTTTTGTGAACTTCTGGAATTTCCTCACGAGGATAGAATTTCATGTCCCAGTTCTTCAGGGTCACCAAGACTGCAATCAGATTTTTCTTCTTCAGATGAGGAAATAGCCTTAGCCTTCACCGCACGAGGTCTGGAATAGCTTGGTCCATACATATCTCTCTTTTCTTCTTGTTGGAATTCATGAGTATTGAGTCTCTCAAGTATATCAGCAGGATGAAGCATCTTGTAGTGTCTTCATTCTTGGATCATCAGAACTAGTGTGTGAATGATGGATCAAGAGATCGTAGCAGTTTCTTCACAACTTTATGGTCAGTGATGTCTCTAGCTCCTAGTGCTTGCAGTTCATTTGACCTGTCAGTGAGGCAATCAAAGGTATCTTGGCAGCTTTCATTGTCAATCCTCTTGAAGCGATTGAAGAGATTGCGAAGAACATCGACTCGAGAGACACACTATGTTGAGACTCCTTCATTGACTTTGGACAGCCTATCCTAGATAAGCTTAGTTGTGCCAAAGCACTAACTCTGCTATACTAACCTTTGCTTAGGTGGCCACAGATGATATTCTTCGCTTGAGAAATCAAGTTGCTTGGACTTCTTCACATCAGCGGCAAAGATAGTAGCAGTGATGGAGGGAATACCATTTTCCATAATATACCAAAGATCATTGTCAATTGATTGAAGATGCATTTGCATCTTGGTCTTCGAGTAGGGGAAGCCCTTTCCTTTCAAGGCACGACATCCTGCAGTAACCTTGATCACACCTGCGGTCAACATAACTAAAACTCCAGGCAGTTAAACCAAAATCGCACAGAACAAGGGAGTACCTTGCTGTGATACCAATTGCAAGTGCGTTATATCGACTAGAGGGGGTGAATAGGCGATTTTTACAATTTCATCAGTGAGGAAAGTCCTTAGTCATGAACTGAGTGCAGCGGAAATAGTTCAAAGTCACAGGTGCAAAAATGTCTACTGCAAAGTACTCAGCGTGATTTTAGAGATTCGGTTTCAACATGTCGCGAGTACAGGATACGCAGGTGAAGATTAACTCAGGTGAAGAATTTGAGGTGAGGAATTCAGGGAAAGTCTTCAGTCAAATTCTTCAAATAGTACACATGAAAGTCTTCAACATGCAATTGAGGAAATGAGAAGGTTGAGGAAATAGAACCAGTAGCACGATGAAGACAGTTGTTGATGACCCAGTTCCAACTGTTGTGACATTTGTACGTCTGGTTTGGAGCGGCTTGGTATTGAAACCAAAGGACACACAGTTCCGGGACACACAGTGCCTACCTTATTCTCCTTGAGCTAAGGACACACAGTCCTCGCCCAACACTCGTGGTAAATCTTCAGGGAAGACATCCAAACCCTCACAAACTCGGTCGCTCGGCGATCCACAATTGACTGCTGGATGCTCTAGACCATGACGCCTAGCCATCTAGAGGATGCACGGTCCTCAAAGGTAACAAGCGTCGGTTCCAAACAGGAATAACTTCTTCAGTGATGCAAAATCACTTGGGTTTTGGTTTAGGTTTGGGTGTTTGGGGTATTTCGTCACTTGAAGATTTTCACTCAAAGGCTCTGAGGAATTTTGGTTGCTCTAAATGACTAATGCCAGTTTCTCTCGAAGCAGCTAACCAGCTAGTGGTTGTAGGAGGTGGCTATTTATAGCTTGGGAGCATCCCAACATGATTTGACATAAATGCCCTTTAATAATATGACCGTTAGGTGGATAAGATCTATGACACGTGGCGCGTGGCGGTGCAACGGTCGGAACTTTCAACTGTGAAAGTCCTCATGTCTCTCACATTACTCACTTGAGGCTTTGGTAGTTGTAGGTTTGGGTTGAGCATCATGAGGAAATTCGTTCCATAGTTTTACCTTGAACGCCTTTAAGAGTATGGTGTTCCTATGAATCAAGTATAAAGGAAATGAAGCAGAAAGAGTAAATCTTCAAGCTTCAAAGTCTTCACGGTGTTTTCTTCAGGACACACTAAATTCCTCATCTTCAATATCTACATGAGGAATATCAATTTCTTTGCAATTTCTTCGTGATAAAAGTCTTCAAGGAATGACCAAAATCTTCAACCGAAGAAATACACTTTTAGGGGTCGATTTTCATTGAATAACTCAAACTCCTCAGCGACTTATAGAGCCTATGTACACTCACAAACATATCAGTCTCTTAACCTATAAGTCTTCAAACCACCAAAATCACTAAGGGGCACTAGATGCACTTCCAGTCTCCCCCTTTTTGGTGGTTGATGACAAAAATGTTAAGTTTTCAATAGGGATAATAATAGTAAATGTACGTATGGAGTGTGAGGAATTTGAAGGTAAGATATAGAGAAACTCCCCTAAAGACGTGCATGTTTTGAGGAATTTTCTTTGAACAGCACATGCATATTGATGATATATATCATGGACATCTCCCCATGTATCTTGCAATTCATGCATGCATTTGACATATAGTATGAGGAATTTGAAATGCATGATGAAAAATGGTGTCTCTCGAATTTCAGCATGCATGCATTAATTAGCTTGAGGAATAAGCATGCGACAAAAACGTTCAAAAATGTTCAAAAGTGTAAGATAGACTTACACTTATCTTGATGTTTGTGTTGGCCTTGCCTCACTTGTTTAATTGCACTTTCTCTATAACAACGCCTTAGGCACTCCTCTATACTACTATCCTTCTCTCACCTTTCTCGACAACTAAAGACTAGCAAGACAAGATGCACCAAGGATCCACTTTGACGGACGGCTGACGTTGAAGACTCCAACTGCATCATATTCCACCACACGCAACCCCATAGCATTATCATTTCCCCTCAAGATTGGAAACCCCTACCTAGACCAACCTAAACCTCACAAGCTTCCCCGGCTCAATTTCTGGTCATGTGTCTAATACACGGATTTGCCATAGCACCCGTTGAGCACCATTCACCCCTGCTTAGCACTTGGTTCTTTATGGAACAAGTGATTACAGTGAAGAAGTATCCTTCATTCTTAGAGCTAGCACCAGAACCCGAATGCCATAGGAATGACAGTTCTCGGATATGCGATTTGTGGACCATGGTTTGTTGTGATGATGATAGGTGTCTTGGGGATATAGCTAGACTATCTTGGTGGATCGTAAGACCCTATGATGGTAGGTGAACTTGGTGGAACAGGTTGATAAAGTAGAATAGCCTACTTATTCCTGGAGTAAGATTGGATTGAATAGGACAATTATGATCATGATCTAAAACTCTTGGTGGCATAATTGACTTTATCAAGTAGTTCACATGGTTTGATGATTTTTCCATAATGACTTGGAGTAATGAGTAAGAGTTCTTATTGGACTTGAGTTTTCAGTTTAAATAGGTAACCTTAATTGAGTATCGATGATGAATGAGGCCACATGGTTCGGAGTAAATTGGATTTAGTCCGATGAACGCGATCATGATACCATGATTCTGAGTGAATATCGAACAGAAGTAATCGGAGTTGTCGAATCGATTTATGAACTTATATAAGCATGGCCTTGGGGAATAGTTGGCCAGGATAATGGAAGTTTGTGGGTATACTGTGACATAGTCCTTGCAATAATATGTGGATTATAAGGACTTTAGGTGATCATGTAGGACCCCATCGATATTGGATTTGTAGGAGCGATGGGTCCAATGATGGTTGATGGGATTGGTTAACCACTTGATTGGATGCATGGGAAGGAAACGAGACCTTGGATTGGTACACTATGTGTTTCCTTGATATAGAGACCTTGGATTGGTACACTATGTGTTTCCTTGATATAGAGACCTTGGATTGGTACACTATGTGTTTCCTTGATATAGGAATGCATTACTATGACCATTGGATAATCTAATTGGGTACTTGGGTTTGTAGCATCTTTGTTCAAGCTTAGTAGCTTGTAAGCTTTCTCGAGGTTCTTGCTTAGGAATACGTGTGCAGCTTAGCTATAGTATACTCATGATGTTTGGTTTAGTTCGTCTCTCAAACCCTGAGTTGACTAGCATGAGTGAGGTGGAGTTGAATCATGTGAGCCGGTATTTTCGATGATATAGGGTAATATTGTCCAGAGATAGAGGTCAGACTGTTGGCATCTAGGGAATGTGCTTAGGCATAAGATGATAGACGTTCACTCACATCCTAAGTTCCTTGAAGCTCGAGAGCTTCGTCGAGCCATAAGATGGTCGGATTATGACCATAGGAAACGGCTCTAAGTCATTAGACTATGGCCAATACTCCGCCCGACCACCACCCATCATGTCTATGACGAACATGGGCATGAAGAACTAGATCATGTTGGACCACAAACCCCTCGGCCAGTGACCGCCCCTAGCAAGTTTCCGCTCTCCGCACCTGTTTCATGAGCACTATGCTTATGTGATGCTTGGATAAGTATGTTGTTATCCTCATAGATGACATACTTATTCACCCGATAAGAGGAGGAGCACCTTAGTCCTGTTTGGACAAGCCCCGGGACCACTGACCGCCATGCCTCCCAGAGCAAGGTGTTATCTCGAGAGGATGGGCTCCTCGACACAACCTCCAAGCTGGAGAAGTCAATCCTTCCCAACACAAGGTGAAGAACCGCAGTGGTTGGGGAAACCACGATAATGAAGAAGAAGCAGTAGAAGTCAACCACCGCTCCTGCGCCGGCTACATCAACGATGTCAATAAGCCTGCGATGACGCACTTCAACGCTCTCGAGGGTGCACACCACCTACAACGGTAGATCACCTGCCTTGAGAGAGTCTAGCAACTTCCCCGTCGGCGGGGAACCACACGAACACCTTGACCCTTATGTCCTAACATGAGACATCTAGATGTCACTAACCGACATGTGCAGCCCCAGGACCAGCACCTAGACACGCTACCTTGCCACGTCTTCCGACCTTGGAATGCACGTGCAAGCCAGAACCTTGTAGGAACTTAGTTCACCAATGCTCTCGACCCTCAGTCAAGCCTAACATATTTCCAGAACCCCGCTCATGGTCAGTCAAGGTCGAGCGGAGCATTTGAAGTTGTATCATCAAGCACTTCAACACCCACCAGAGCAACCACATCGAAGAAAAATCAACATGGGGACGTGAAGACTGCCACAGGCTTAAAATTCTATATCTCTCCAACGCCTAGCCTACAAATCTCGAGGATGAGATTTTCTTAAGGGGGTAAGGTCTGACACACCCTGTGTTTGACTCTCCTGACTGAATTAACTTATCTAAAAAAAATGGGAGCAATTAAAACTTTTGTGAATGCTTGTGATGCTTCATGTGATTGTTGCTTGCTTGTTTGTGTGTGTTTGAATCCCAATGTTCCTGCTACTCTCTAGACTCACCTCCTTGACCCAAACCCTTGTCTAATGATCATCCCATGTGTATAGGACCAGAAACTATTTTTACCAAACATTATTTTGACCAAAAAGCAATTCCTTGATTTAAGCTTTCAAAAACCCCTGAGTTGGGATTTGTACTACAAGTCCTCAAATTAGGGAAGTTATTTTTGCACCAATTATTTTATTTGAATCCCATTATCAAACTCGTTTCCCAAAACCACAATATTATTATTTTAAAAGTTATTTTACTATTTTATTTAAATACCTTTCTCTGAGGCCATAAATGGTCCCTTATGAAGGAAAGTTATTTGTATTTCTTTCAAAATATTTGAGAAACATTAGGGAAACTCAGTGGACATATATATTCCACATATATGAGTTTAAACACATGGTCATGTTCAAATTATTGGGCAAAACCCTTTCTGCCTATTTCAAGATTTTGGAATATTTCTATAAGAAATATTCTCAATAAATTCTAGTAACATTCTAGCATGTCACAAATGATATATGTGAAGATCTTGCCAAGTTTCATATCAATACAAGTTGATTTGATTCACCTAATTATTCCAAAACCATATCTGACCACATCCAAATTTGAGCAACTCTACATTGCCAAGTATCTCCAATTGTGCTCAAATTTGGTGGACATGTTTCGATACTCCAATAATGCATCCACACCAAGTGGTGCATCAAGGATAACAAATGAACATGTCCCAAACCCCTCATAACCTTCTCTGCTGATTTCTAGACTTGGGAAACTTTACATTGTGAAGTTTCTCCATTTGATCCCAAACTTTTTGGGCATGCTCTAATACTCAAATAATGCCACCACACCAAGTGGTGCAGTTGTGGGTATTAAATTGTATGGGTTCATCTCCAGAAAGTCATGTTTGCCTATTTCTTGGGCTTTTCAAGTCTACATTGGAAACTTTCTCCAACAAATCCTCAATTTGGTGCACAAGCTCATTTCTACCTATCATGTGATCCTATTAATTTTCATGGCAATTGGAATCCATTTGCAAGCCCTAACATCCATCAAACACCTTCTGTCCATTTACCAAAGTTGGTGCTTTGGCCCCTTCTGATAATCTCCTTGGGCTTAAATTTCTACCACAGCTCTCTCTAGTCCCCTTTAACCTCAAGTAACCTTGCCATGGCCTCTGGCCAACTATTGGAGGATGACTCCACCTCTCTACCTATTATTTCTATCGTGGCAACACTATTTTACACCACTTGCTATACTTCTTCTCAAGCCAAAGCCCCACCTCTTTCCAGAGAGCCTCTAGCATGCCAATGCATCATTCCAAACCAAAATATGGCATGCTCATGTGGGAAATATGAGCATCCCTTCTGAAACTTGTCTTTGGATATAAATGTAGCCTTGAACTACAAGTCCTAGATAGACACCTCTCCTTGACCTGAAACTTTGCTGCATTGTGCTCCTTCCATGCCTAAGACTACCAGACATGGTTTTATCCCTAGATTACCCCAGCAAAAACCACTTTTGCTAGCCTTAACTTTGTTACTGCAAACTAAATCAGAGGTGAAACCTATTTCATACTACACCATTCAGGCTGCAATTCCACCAGTGGCCACTCGCACGCATGCCTTGCATGTTGGACACCTTGTCGTGGCCAAATGGTGGTCCTGGACATACTTTGGCATGGTGACCACGCTGACTGCATGCAGTATTAGTGCTATGCACTTTGTTTCCTTGTTGCAGCTCGGGTCCAGCAAGGGCAGCGTGTCCCAGAGCGCCACAGAGCATCCTTTGACCGTCCACGCACCTCCTCGATGCCAACTTGCATCCAAACCACCTATGGCACGCGTGTCCCCCCCCCCCCCCCCGTGCCTAGAGCATCCGAGGCCACCCGAGATCCTTCTCGTCGCCCCCTCTCCATATGGCTCTCCCCGAGTGCCCTAAACCCTCCAGATCAACCCCCGTCCTCCCTAGCAGTCTCCTGAGCCTCCCCTCTTCTCCTCCCGTGCTCTCTCCTCTTCCCATAGCCGCCGCGGCATCGCCTCGGCCCCGCTTGCAATCGAGCTCTCTCGGCTCCCTCCTCCATTTCTAGCACCTCCCGGAGCACCCCCGGCTCCACCGAGGACTCCTCCCTCTCCTTCCTCCCTCCTCCCGGTAGCTGGAGTGCCCCTAACGCGGCCGAACTCTTGCGGCCCCCGCCTCGTTCGGGGCCCCTCTTCCCCGATGCTTCCCCGGTGGAGCTAGCATCCAAGGCGGACGCGGCACACGTCCCTCGACATGCCGGTGGCCAGGGCCTCGCCGGAGGTGGCCGGTGAAGCAATCCCAGCGAGTGCTCGGCCTCCCCTGCCTCCCCTCTGCGTGAGCATGAGGAGGAAGGTGTAACACGCACGCAAGCCCCGCCTGTCGGTCGGTCGGCGAGATTGAGTCTGTGACGGGTGGGCCGCCCCGTTTAAATGGAGGTGGGTTCCCTCTGCGACCGTCTCCCCACGCCAAAGGTGTATTCAAGCGGTTGCGCCTTCGGCATGGCCTGGGCATTGAGCGGATGTGCCACTGTATCTTAAGCCGAGGGCGATAATAGCCCCTCTAGTATAACTCCTTTAACCACTTTTCTTTTTAGCAGAAACTTCTATAATCCGCATCTAATTCATATTAGCTCCAAATCCATTGATTCAAATTCCTATAGGTTCCTAAAATCCTTGTCTATCTAGATCTGTGCATTGCACATTTTTCCATGAATATTTTCTCTAGTATTATTATTTAAAGGCAAATTTGAGTATTTGGAATTCCACCCTTGTAAATTCTTGGAGCCTACAAATCAACTCCAAATGGAATATTCTAATTTCCACAGGTTTATAAAATCATGCCCTAATTTCCTAGCCTTGGTGAACATTTTTATGTGCTATATTTCTGTTGCATCAAATAAATATCCCCTTTTTGCCATTTGTTCCATATTAGAAAATCCATGGGAAATTCATACCGACTCCAAATCCAGTCAAACCACTTCCTAAATGTTTCTAAATTCATGACCTATTAAATGAGTGCCTCCACTCATTTTTAGCAGATTGTTTTCTGTAGACTTATTATAGGATCACGTGTTCCTCCTTTCCTCCATTCAAAAATCCCTAGTACTACATATCTCCTAGAATAAGCTTTAGCTATTTTTCTTACGACAAGAGATGTCCGAGAAAAATAAAACTCCTATCTATAGAGCACGTTTATTTGTGCTTGTTGTGTGGCTTACTGTGATTGGTTCCGACTATATTTGACGGAGTAGACCGAGTACTCAGAGTTGGATCGGAAGACCTCGAAGACTTATGTGAGCAAGGCAAGCAGCCCTTTGACCATGTCTGGAGAAACATTTTTATGCATGCCATGTTGATTACTTTACTCCGATGCATATGATCGTGATAATCGGTAACCCTCGGCATGGTGTTATCGATGGATCCTCTGGAGTACTTGCATTTGAGCATGACCTTACCATCTGTGAGGGTCACGCCGATAAAAAGTTGACAAGTAGATAGTAGTGCTACACATAGGATGAGCATATGATGGTGATGCTAACACGGAGGTGATTACAAAGACTTCTCGAAAACCTGGTCGGGTGCCACTAATGCTCGAGGGTGATGGTGTTGAGATGGTGACCACTTGAGAAAGAAGTGGTGTACCAGAAAAGGTTTTGTGTGCGTGGTTTTGAAAATGGGATTAGATTTAAGATTTGCTGACCATCCCAACCTTACTTGTGCGACCATCATACCCCAATATGGGAACGGGGCTTTGTTGATTACTCTGGTTGTACTAGAAAAGAGCCCGCATTACTAGTGGCGGGAGTTACATGGTCACTCACGTGACGGGGTCGTGCTAGGTCGGGCAACTATGTCATTTTTATGTGTTCCGCGCACACCGTTGGTCCCTGCATGGATGTTACGGTCTAGAGTTGGTGCTCGTAAGATGTACATCATGTGGGCTGGGTACCAATCAAGTGGACCCTTTTTCTAGTGTCGTCAGGGAAAGGCATTGATCGGGTACTTACCTTAGGTATGTTAAATACCGCGAGTCATGGGTAACATGGAAGTTTCCCGGATCTCGTGGGTACAACATGCAACCTCTGCAGAGTGTAAAACTATTTGAATATCCGTGTCCACGGTCAAGGACAGTTGGGTAATCCCGCTTGGACTATGTCTAGTCGTTTTCGCATAAACCAAGTGTGAGTGTGTGTGTGGTTGAGAAGGATGATACATGTCAAGTCGGATGACTTGGCTTGGAGGGTGAACATGAGGTGTTCAACCCTCGGAATAAATATGTCCATATCTGTAACTTGTTCTTATGGTTACCATCTACATGGTGATGCATGAATATACCTACGCTTGACCATGTTACTGCATCTAAAGAAAATCCCGCTTCCCGCAAAAGCTGCATACTTGTGATATATCATGTTTCATTATTACCTCGTTCCACATCATCGCTTGCTTGCGAGCACATTCCAAGTACTCATTGGCTTGCCACTGGTTATTTCGTTGACTAGGTAAGAGAGAATAGGAGAGGGTGAAGAGTACCTTGCTGACGTTCCTACGAGCTAGGACGCTTCCCAGTCAGAATGCGTGTAGGTTAAGGTTGATGGCATGGGTTCAGGCTTCAACCAATATTTCCGATATTGGTCAAGTTTGCTGTATTGGCCTCCAAGGCCCAATCTATGTAAGGCTTATCCGCAAGGTCGTTATTTGTATCAGACGGGTTGTATGGATGA
Organism: Hordeum vulgare subsp. vulgare; assembly: GCF_904849725.1. Classification (NCBI taxonomy): domain Eukaryota; kingdom Viridiplantae; phylum Streptophyta; class Magnoliopsida; order Poales; family Poaceae; genus Hordeum; species Hordeum vulgare. The sequence continues at coordinate 289,832,216 of NC_058520.1, read as the reverse complement.
AAGACTGTTGTTATTCAGTTTCTGTGTGTTCGGTGAGCATTGATATTTGGGATCACTGAGCACGTTCATTCGGCGATCTCGAATCGTAAGTCGGGGTCCCCACACTATAGCTTGCCACAAATGTTTTTGGGGGGTAGAATTTATTTAAATACGGCAAAATGCGACATGGCATTTAATAATAGTTTTGGCCCCAGTTTTTATTATTTTGAGGCATTAAAGTATCTAGTAAAATGTTGGGTCCAATTTTATAAATACTTAGGAATTATTTGTAACCTAAGCATGATTTGTTTTTTCATGTTTGGCAAAATATTTATCCCACCTATTAATTGAATTTTGAATTTCAACAGAAATTTGAAATGAGATATGAAGTTTAAAGTGATCAAGGACTATTTAGCAAAATGATTAGGTATTGATCATGGTCATCACTGTAGCTTAATTACAATGATCATTGTAGCATAGTCCGGGGATGTCACATCTTCTCACCCATACCATTGTGTACCACAACATACGTGGAAGACATGCAAATGGGATAATAGTTCAAGTTCGCAGACTCAAGCCTAAATAAGGCACATCCTTTCTCATAGGGCATCTTAAGTACACTGAGTATTTTGTCAGACTGGTCCAGGTTTGCACGCATGACATGGCCTTTGGGTAGAAAGCGTCCAAATATTGTCATCATCGTATCGTAGCATTCTTTGCCCAAGTTGAATTGAGCCTTTAGAGCCATTACTTGTGTGATGGGATCGAGATGACAAAGCTCCATCTGCTCATGGAGAGGACGTTTTGAAGACTCCAACATTTCATAGAAGGCCTTTGCAGATTCCTCCATCTCATTGTGTGAATCCCGAGCATCATCAAAGTCTTGCACCATGTCTTCGATCCCGGTACCATGCTCGTCGGTGCAACAATGAACCACCTCAGCTCTGGTATGTTGGGAAGACTCACCATGAAATGTCCACACCGTATAATCAGGCTTAAAACCCCTCCTTTGTAGGTGTTTACCCATTTCATCCTATGTCCTCTTTTTAAAGTTGTCACATCCAGGACAGGGCACCAGGTTGTTTCTTGGCCATTCGCAAATGCGGCTTTCACAAACTCCTTGGTTTCTGTTAACCATTCTTTGGTCATCTCTTTCTCACTAGTGTGAGCGATGTACATCCAAGCACGATCAGTCATCTTGCCTAGCTACAAGAAACACAAGACTGGTGATATTTGATCATCTGTAAGGTTACCGTTTAACCTATTAAGAAGTGATATTTGAATGAAATATTAGATTGGGAAACCCTTCAAACCTCGGCATGAATACAAACATGGATCATATGCATAACATGGTATGCACAATTCATGCAATGGAAATGTTACATAGCGAGTAGCGACACATGATTCTGTTTTCAGATATGCACTGGCAACATAAAGGTTTCCTCTTTGTTTCAAATACATTCACACGCACGTGTAGCACAATGGCCCATGACTACTTTTCATATGTTCCTTCCTCATGCTGGTAGGGATTTTGACTTTTAGTTGTGTGCTTGTTGTCAACCATCATCAATGTTTTGACTTGTTAATAACGGCTACACTGATTACTAGCTACTTCCTTGAGTTATACTGAATATCTCTCTATATATTATCCTTATTCAGTCAGAAACTGTAATTAGGAGTCATAAACTGTAGCATTGTTCTACTCTAAAAGATCTATAGAGGGTCTGAATCTGGACTAGCTAGTTTAAGCACCACACATGAAACTTCTCTCTTCCTCTGATTTGCTAGTTTATACGCATTGATTGCTTTTGGTACAATACTACTACACTGCTAATTTCACGAGGCTAATGTTCAGGTGCCTACTAATTTCACGAGGTTCATGTTTAGGTGCGTACTAATTTCACGAGGCAGTGTAACTAGACCATGTGCGTAAAATAGGGGTGAATCTACCTATAGAGCTGTGGGGGCGAATGCTCCCACTCATTTTTTTGGCCCCTTTATACGAGGCCCAACATGTACAACATTGTCCCCACTCAGGCCAAAGTATTTGGCCCCACTACTTTTATTTTTCTATTACATATTCTAAGCCCACCATCCCATACAGAGAGAGAAACGCACTAAACATACACATACGCATTTACGTGAGTCACGCGAATAGTGAAGGATCAATAGAAGATGTGTCTAGAGGGGGTGAATAGACTACTTGGCAAGATAAAATTCCTAGCCTAACCCAACTTTAGGGAAGGGAGAAACCTAGCAGTTCTAACAAGTCTAGTGCACCCTACACATGCGGTTCTAAGAGTATAGCAGCGGAATGTAAAACATCCAAGTGTAAAGTAGAGGAGTAAGGTAGGGAGATCAAACACATGAGGTTGACACGGTGATTTTTGGCATAGTTCCGATGGGTGGCGCTATAGTACGTCCATGTTATGGAGACTTCAACCGACGGAGGGTAATGGTGCGAGAGTCCACGGAGGGCTCCACCCACAAGGGGTCCACGAAGAAGCGGCCTTGTCTATTCCACCATGACTTCCATCCACGGAGGACTAGCCTTACTCACAGTAGATCTTCAGGAAGTAGGCAATCTCCTAGCCCTTACAAACATCTTGGTTCAACTCCACAACACAAAGTAGGAGGCTCCCAAGCGACACCTAACCAATCTATGAGGGACCACCCTCCAAAAGGCAATAGATGTGGTAGATCAATGAACTCCTTGCTCTTGTGCTTCTAAAGATAGTCTCCTCAACACAAAACCACTCTCTCATAGAATATGCATGGGTAGGAGAGGCTGATTTGGTGGAAAGATGTTTGGGGAGGCTAGACATCAAGTTTCAAATGATTGGATTGGAATATCTTGGTCTCAACACATGAGTAGGTGGTTCTCTCTTAGAAAATGGATCTGCCAATGAAGTGTCTGTTCTGAGTGCTTCTCCCACGAATGAGAGGTGGGTGAAGGGGTACATATAGGCAGCACACAAAATCCAACTGCACAAAGTGACAAACTCGGTGACACCAAAGTGAAAAACTCGTTGGTACCGATTACCACAAAGGTAGCAACTTTTGAATCTCGGGGAGACCGATATATGAAACTCGGTGGCACCGAAAAGGTAGCTAACAGTCAGATGGCCAAACATGGTGGCACCGATACTCAAACTCATAAATTCCAATTTTGTGTATCGAGGCACCCGAAAGTTGGTCACCCAAACTCGGTAGCACCGATATAGATTCGGTTGCACCGATTTGGTGGGAATGGCTAGGGTTTGTGTTTGAGGTCAACCTCGGTGGGTCCGAAACGTGAAAGTTGGTGACACCAAATTTTTGTATATGTAATTTAATAGAGTGGATATGTGGGGAAAATGACTGAGTATTTTGGTGGCTAACTATGAGCACTTTGAGCAATCAATTCATTCAACTACCTCGCCTCATTTGAATAGTAATGGCTTTCCTATGGACTCAAAAGTGATTTCTCACAAATATAAAATAAAGAGTCTTCTAGCTTGAAGCTTGAGCCAATATTATTCCTTTCTTGCATCAAGGGGCATCCCCACATAAACCTTTAGCCAAAGCTCTCCATGAACTATACCTAAAATATCTAGGTAAAATTATTAGTCCAAGAGACAATGTGTGTTGCCATGAATTATCAAAGTCACCAAGGGAGAATATGTGATTTCAATCTCCGCCTTTTTAGTAATTGATGACAGCATACAATCAAAGCTTCAAATAAAGATAAGCATAAGAATATGACAGCTTTGAAAGAAACATGACTAGTTCAAGCTCCCCCTAAATGTGTGCAATTCCTTTAAAGGATAGTTGCTCTGGAATGCATGGGCACACACAAGGTAGAAGGACAAGACAAGTCATAGACATCCTAGCTATATGCATCAAACATGTGTGAATGAAGGACTTCCATGTTCAAGACTCCCTCTTGCAAACAATATGTACAAGAAACAAGAGGTCATCTTGAACAAGTATATGATGCATATACTCACCTTAAGGATCTTGAGCATCTTAACATAGGAGTAAACTTGGGAAAACAAATGTTAGATAACACAAGAGTACCCTGTTGTAAAGATGCAAAGAACTTCAAAAGTAACAAGTTATTGAAGATATATTGAAGATAAGATTTGATGAAAGGATATGTCTCCAAGAGAACTTTTCTCCCCTAAGGATAAATATGTGGTAATTTCCTCTCCCCGTGAATCATAGCATTGGATATTGGGAGTAGGTAGGGTAAGATAAGTTCAAAGCAGTAACACAATTTTATCTCTCTCCCCTTAGCATACAAGGTTTGATATATCTCCCTTCAGGAACAAATATCTCCCCCTGGTGATATTTCTCCCTCTTTTTGTGTAAGCGTCTTGGTGATATTTCTCCCCTATAAATAGGTTCATTGAATGGAAGCTCTGATAATATTTCTCCCCCTTTGGCATAAATTTCCAAAAAGGATAGAGGGTAAGGGCTCGTTGAGAGAAATGGATCCTTGATACTTCTCTCTTTGATAAGGGTTCCTTGAATTTGTCTTTTCTTCCCCTTATATAGTTTGTAGGGTTCAACTAGTTCTCCCCATTTGATATGGATAAGAGTTCCTTGAACTATCTCCCCCTATGATAGGGATCCTAGATGATTCTCCCTCTTATATTGTATGGGATCACTGAGATTTTTCTCCCCCAAGAGAAGTTTTGTCCCCCTAGAATAAATAAAGCTGGAAATGGATTTTGTCTCAGAAAGTTTTCAATAAAATGTTAGGATGCAATAAAACATGGGATCATTGATAATATTACTCCCTTCTGAAAAAAGTCCAAAAGAAAATATCAGAGCAACTAAGGTTGTCATAAGATGGGAGTCACCGAGGCAAAGTGATTCGGTAGACCCGAGAATGAGATTCGGGCCTCTGGGAGAAATTAGGTTAACCGAGTTCCCAGATCGGTGAGACCGAGTTCCAAGAAAGCATTCAATGACAAATGTGAACCATACAAGAATCTCCATCTAGATGTGGGGCGGTGACTAGGTCACCTATATTAGAGTATTTAACTTGAGGACTCAGGCAAGGATGCTTGATCATAGGTCATACTCATCGTTACGTGTGAAATGGGGTTACCATTTTTCGATTAAGCATTTCAATGTCTTCATATCACTTGAGTTGCTTTACCCCAATAATTGGTGTAGATTTTTATCAAGGATGTGAGTACATACCTTCGAATGATGTTGATGATGTGGCATGTAGGTGAACCTGTTGTGGATGCTCAAAGTTGATGAAGATCATCTTGACTTGGGAGCTATCCATGTGGTTTTGGCTCACTTTTCACCTACAATGGTTAGTCACACAAGGAACAACACAATATATCCACATGACATAAGTGAAATTCAATATCAAAAAATTGTCAAGGATATGATTTTGTTGTCGTCTTCCTCTATCTCCGAAGAAAAGGTTGTTGATACTTGGCCATGTCAAGATTTCTTTTGATGTGAGTTGATTGCAATCTTGTGGAGTGTGTTTCTTACAAGTACCTACAAAAGAGTTAGATGCAATACAAGGGAGCATAGTTTCCAAAGCTCTCCATGGACTATTCCTGAAATATCTAGGTAAAAGTGTTAGTCCAAGAGACAATGTATGTTGTCATGAATTATCAAAATCACCAAGGGAGCATATGTGCTTTCAAACAGTCATCGCACGACCGGTGGCACCCACACGGCGTCCTTCTTGCGGCCAGCCTCGATCAGCACGTGCACGGTTCACGATGCCGCCTGTCCTAGGAAAGAAGTTGTACCGAGTGCGCCACTTATCAATCAAGGTAAGCCCTAGGTTCATTCCTCTTTTTTCCTTCTAATTTTCAGATTGTTATTATGTTTTAATTTCCATATTAAAAGGGTAATGAATCGTATTAAATATCCATGTGTATAAATTATGATGTACAAGCTGGCAATTAGGTCCACTGAATCTAGCTACACACGTACATCTAATATTTTTGTATGAATTAGTTTGAACTCGTGGGAGTAAAATAAAACCTATAGTGATATTTCCAGTTGTTACGCCTTAAGTGGTTAGTCTAAACATGTTACCTTGTCCTGCCGCTTGAAGACGATAAAAAAGAAACCAGCGACACACTGATAAAAAAGAACACCATTTATATTTCTTAGCTTATTCTGCCTTAAGTGGCTAGTTTATTTTTACTTTGGAAATGAACTTGTCATAATATGCTTGTTTTTTGGTTTCTAAATGATCTAGACGTTATTTCGTCTACACGTTTCTGAAGAAGAAAAAACATATACATATTTGCCGTCTCTTGTATTTCATCCTGGCTCCGCCCCTGGCCTAAAACTGACCCTACATAGTTTTTTTATTGCTCAACTAATCTAATTTTATTTGGTTGTTCCTTGTTTTCTATTTTTATTTCAATCACTCACAAATTACAGTCTTGATTAGTGGGATGAGGAGAAAGTGGAAGCAATTGATTGTTGGTACATTATTCTGCGATCTGCACCACGCTATTCCGAATAAGGAGATGCATCAAGTTTAAATCAACAAATGCGTGTCTATATAAAAGAAACTCGGTTTATAAAATGTTGCTATCTGTTCCAACAAAATGTTGGCAAAGATTTACTTTCACATACACAACCAATCATGAATGTAAGCATACCCATCTTTATAGCCCTACAGAATTATTTATTTTCTGTTGTTGGACAAAGTTCTCTAAAAAATCATGCTACTATATACCATATGTTTTAATTTTCTTGTAGATGGTAGGTAGGTCCATGGATTGAGTGTCTATATGCTTTTTGAGTACACTACTACACGAGATGATGAGATTAGAGCAGCAACTACTACTAACCACTACTAATATCTGAATTAAAGCTTTAGGTAACCACCGACGCTCTGCATGATCCCCTCGTGACATGATTAAAGCAGCAGTTCTTCATTTTTCAGCAGTTTATCAAAGTATTTTCTTTTAAATTATTTCAGAAAAAGAACACTTTTTCTTTCATATGTGTGCCGACTGCGTGGATGGGCTTTTCCAATGAAGATAAGATGAGTGTTTCGCAGCTCATTAACAATGACATGGCGTAAAAAAGGGAAACTGCTCATGTTGATCAATGTCCAGGAGATATCATCCCATCCCCCTGTGCAAGGTGAATGCGGACATGTGCAAAACGAATGAAATTTAGCGCGATTCAGCGGATCGAAAGATGTGATTAGGACTTGACAGAGCATATAAGTCATCTTTAGATCTCTCTTTATTTTGTATAAAATAAAATACATATATATATGAGTTCGAACAATTTTAGAAATTCATGAAGAACCTATAATAATACTGGTACTGTATGAGGACAACCAGCTAGGTGTTGGAACAACCAAGTTGATGAGGTATGGGCTCACAATGTCAACCATGGTTGTTTTTTGTTTACTGTTTGCCCACCATTTTATTCCAGGTTGGAAGTAACATAATGTAAATTAACCAAAGAATACATGGCTTGCCCAAGCCAGCACGCACTGTCATTTGGCCTTTTACATCCATTATTAATGGCAGCTGAGACACACCACTTGTTGGTGCCTCATAATGGAAGGTGTGCTACTAATTAATTCATGGATCTATATATGCTCCCTCCCATCCTGTTGTCTCCAATCTTTTTTCTGTAGCAATAATGCTTCTCTGATCAACTAGGTTGCCCCTCCTCCATCTTTAACCTCATTGCAGATGTTTCCTCCCCATCACACAATCCCTTCTCTACCCAGTGGTTCAACATAGGCTCAGTACGATTTCGTGACGCTGATTTTATTCTTTGTATTTGCAGGTCATGTCAGTCGAAGTGCTTGGTGTTGGTTCTATCATATTGGGTTGGGGAAATTTTTAGCTGACAATCGAGTGGCAATGGCTATCCGCCCTCCTCTACCGATGCCGACGAAGAACATGCTATGGTTTTCCTGCAGCAGCGGTTTAGCGATGAAATCATCTATGATATACCCTTGGGTATTGCGATAGAAAATTAGCACACCATAAACTCCAATCAGATGGATTATATCAACCATTTATTGCAGTTTATGGCGCTTGTCAGTCCTTCTATAGGTTATACATGCGACTAGATCCAACGACCTCCGCTGGAGCCTACACAGTCTCATTTTTTATACCTTCCTCGGTGATTAATCATCTTTCTCTAAATTTCTTCACAAATCCAAGGGTCTCAAAATATTTTGTATTGGCAGTTGTAAAATCTATGTATCCGAGACACAAGTATGTCATTAATCTCTCGATATAGGTATGTTATCTTGATTCTGAATGTTAATCATCTTTGTTCCTCCCTAAATATGCATCGGTTAGTTCATGCAATTACATATAAACTTTCACCAAGTAAAATTTTGATAAAATATATATTGAGGGACAATTCAGTTTATCTCATATTTGTACCGTCATAGTTTACAAATATTTATATACTTTTCAATAGACGTGCGTCGCAACGCGCGCCATCAACGATCTAGTAGTTCTTCCAACTGAACTTCCACATACACACACAGATTAATCTAGTGCAACACCAGACTTGAATGTTGATTATTTTTCATTTTCACTTGATTTGTATTATTGGATGGCAGAAACGTTTGATTAAAACTAGAGGAGACATGGAAGAGTATCTACATTGTGTGTGCGCAAGCATTTCAAAATAAAACATACACACAAAAAGAAACATAAACACAACAATACATGACGTGCATAAAAGTATCTCATGCGGGAGCCCTCTCGCGCTGAGATAGGATAGCCAGCTCCCCAGCCCTCTCGCGTCGCAGGCCGCTCCGGCCGCGGCGACCACCCTCCTTTGCACTGCGTGCTGCTCCGGCCGTAGCGGCCACCTACCCATCTTGATGGCCCGTCGGACGGTGTCTGGATCCACGGGGCACTCGCCGCCCCCCCATGCGGTCAGCCCGCACAGCCACAGGCCTGCCGGTCCGTCAGAGGGGCGCGTCGCTATGTCAGCTCCAGATCCAGCTGTCCCGCCGCGAATCCTGCTGAGGGGCGAGTGCTCCACTCCGGCGCCGACGGGGGCACCTCTGCTCCCCTCTGGACCGTCCGCGGATCCAGCGCAGGGGCACCCGAAGGTCCAGGCGCGGCCGCACCATCCTCGGCTTCAGGAGCCACTCGTTGATGGGCCTTCCCTCGATCCGGAGGTTCCTGCGAAGCCGCGTAAGTCTCGTCGCCTCAAATCAGTAGTCGTCGCCCCCTCTTCATTGTCGCCGCTTGCCATTTCGGGTTTCGATGGGAAATGGACTGAGGTCAGGCACCGGAAGAGACGCGGCACCTCCCCTGACCTGCTGGTTTCGCGACCGTGCCCGGGGAGGAAACGGACGGACCGCTTCTGAGCTTTCAGTGCAAGCTCGCCGCCCTCCTCCTTCATTACCCACTTCCGCGGCCGCTGCTTCCACTGCTTGAGTAGAAGGCACCGCTTGGCCGACTGCAGAGACCCTATACACTACATCCTCTCCAGGAGAGCGGGGCACATAGCCAAGCGCTGCCCGCACAAACACCTCCTGTCGGGTACTTCCAGCTCGGTTAGAATCCGGCTCGGCCCGCCACCACCTGGCCAGTCGCTCCACGCCCGCATCTGCTTCCCACCGCCGCCGGCCTCCACCACCATGTCGTCGCTGCTACCGACCATGCTTCACCATGTCGACCCGGCGCGCCGTCCCAGGGAAAGCCGTTCAGTGACCATCCCGTCTCCGGCGGTAGACCAAGCGATTTTCTTCCTGAGGAGCCACGCCGTCACCCTCACTGCCGCAGATGGGGTCAACGCCTCGTCACCCATGGCGGTGGGGAGGGCCCTGGAGGCGCAGCTTGTCATTCCAGTGCACTCTCTGCGCGTCACGGCGCACCACCCGGAGCACTTCTTTGTGATCTTCACCCAGCCGGCACACCAGGTCAATGTGGTCCGCCGAGGATCCATCCGGGTCGACGGCGCCGTTTTCAACATCGCCTCCTGGCACGAGCATGACCATGCCTCCTTCGGCTCCCTGCTGCTCCATGTCCGTGTGGTCGTCGAGGAGGTCCCGATGCACTTCTCGTTAGTGGAGGGAGCAGAGGAGATACTGAGGAAGAGAGTTAGGGTGGACCGTCTCGACAGCAGGACGCTGGAGAGAGGCCACACCAAGACGTTCGCCTGCTGGGTTTGGACTGATGATGTCGCAAACATCCCCACTAGACACTCCCTCAGGGTCCTGCCGCGAGGGGCGGGCCGCGTCGAGGAGATGGAGGGCTTCTCCCCGCCGGACAGGCGGGTCGCTCCGCCACCGGCCACGGCGGAATATTCGATGCTCATCGACGTCAATCGGGTCGAGGACTGGACACCGTTGTCCCCTCGCTCCTCCCACTCTGGCCAGAGTGGTCTCCCGTCTTCCGGCTCCGACGAGGACGACATGCCCTTCTCGGCGATCGCGCCTGCCTCCTGGACGATGGGGGTCGAGGACGGGCAGTGCGCTAGGAGGCAGAGAGCGGAGGCCCGTGCACCGGTGGCCAATCTCGGCTGCCGTGGCATGCCGCGCGGTGGGAGCGGGCGAGACAGTGAAGGGGACGACAGCTCGCGGGGCGGCGGGCAGCGTTCCTGGAAGGATGTCCTCCTCCGACGCAGCCGCACTCTGGCACCGCCTGCACAGCCCCTAGCCCCGCGTCAGCGCAGCCACTTCCCTCTGCCGAAGCGTAGGTCCAGGGACACCTTCGGTCAACGCCGGGGTGACAAAAGGACACCGGTAGGGGCTCGACACCACACGCAGCGCGGGAGGTCGAGGAGCCTACTGCCGCCACCCCCGACCGGGAGGGCCCAGACAGAGGACAAGGACGATGACAGCAAGGGCAAGGATCCGGTGGATGACTTCTTCACGTCCACGCGGCAGCGGATGCCATCGTGTCTGCGCCACTGTAGTTCGATGAAGATGCCCTGCTCGTACCAGAGGGAGAGGCGCTCCAGCTCAACGCTTTCAATGTTGGAAATATGCCCTGGAGGCAATAATAAAATGGTTATTACCATATTTCCTTGTTCATGATAATCGTCTATTGTTCATGCTATAATTGTATTAACAGGAAACAGTAATACATGTGTGAATAAATAGATCACAATGTGTCCCTAGCAAGCCTCTAGTTGGCTAGCTCGTTAGTCAATAGATGATCATGGTTTCCTGGTCATGGGCATTAGATGTCATTGATAATGGGATCACATCATTGGGAGAATGATGTGAGGGACAAGACCCAATCCTAAGCATAGCACTAGATCGTATTGTTCGTATGCTAAAGCTTTTTTAATGTCAAGTGTCTTTTCCTTCGACCGTGAGATTGTGCAACTCCCGGATACCGTAGGAGTGCTTTGGGTGTATCAAACGTCACAACGTAACTGGGTGACTATAAAGTTGTACTACGGGTACCTCCGAAAGTGTCTGTTGGGTTGGTACGAATCGAGATTGGGATTTGTCACTTCGTGTGACGGAGAGGTATCTCTGGGCCCACTCGGTAGAACATCATCATGAGCTCAATGTGACTAAGGAGTTAGTCACACGATGACGTGCTACGGAACGAGTAAAGAGACTTACCGGTAACGAGATTGAACAAGGTATAGGTATACCGACGATCGAATCTCGGACAAGTTCTATACTGACAGACAAAGGGAATTGTATATGGGATTGATTGAATCCTTGACATCGTGGTTCATCCGATGAAATCATCGTGGAGCAAGTGGGAGCCACCATGGGTATTCAGACCCCGCTGATGGTTATTGGCTGGAGAGGTGTCTCGGTCATGTCTGCATGTCTCCCGAACCCGTAGGGTCTACACACTTAAGGTTTGATGACGCTAGGGTTATAGGGAATTGTTATACGAGGTATTGAAAGTTGTTCAGAGTCCCGGATGAGATCCCGGACATCACGAGGAGCTCCGGAATGGTCCGGAGGTAAAGATTGATATATAGGACGGATGGTTTTGGACACTGGAAGTGTTTCGGGCGTCACGGGCAACGTACCGGGACCACAGGGACCACCGGAAGTGGCTCCGGGGGTCCACCGGAAGGGGGCCACCACCCCGGGAGGCTAGATGGGCCAAGTGCGGGAGAGAACCAGCCCCTAGGTGGGCTGGTGCGCCCCCCCCCCCCCCCCCCCCCCGCCCCCCACACACTTAGCCCATGGCGCAAGAAGAGGGAGAGGGGGAAACCCTAGCGCAGGTGGGCCTAAGGCCCACCAGAAGGGTGCGCCACCCCTCCTCCCCTCCTGGCCGCTGCACCTCCTCCTATCTAGGGCTTCCTCCCCTCCCAGGAGAGGGAAACCCTCAAGAGGGCGCAGCCCCTCCCTCCCCTATATATAGTGGGCACTTTGGGCTGTTGGAGACACCAATCTTCCTCTCAATCGGCGCAGCCCTGCTCTTCCTTCTCCTCCTCTCTGTCGGTGCTTGGTGAAGCCCGACCGGGAGACCTCATCTCTCCATCGACACCACGCCGTCGTGCTGCCGGAGATCTTCCCCAACCTCTCCCTCCTCCTTGCTGGATCAAGGTGCGGGAGACGTCACCGGGCTGTACGTGTGTTGAACGTGGAGGTGCCGTGGTTCGGCACTAGATCGGAATCACGCCGCGATCTGAATCGCCAGGACTACGACTCCATCAACTGTGTTCTAGCGACGCTTCCGCTTAGCAATCTTCAAAGATATGAAGATGCACTCACCCCTCTCTCATTGCTGGTCTCTCCATAGGAAGATCTGAATATGGCGTAGGAAAATTTTGAATTTATGCTACGTTTCCCAACAGTGGCATCAGAGCCAGGTTTTCTATGTGTAGATTCTATGCATGAGTAGAACACAAAAGGTTGTGGGCGATGATTTCTCAATTGTTTGCCGCTACAAGTCTTATTATTTTCCGGCGGTATTGTGGGATGAAGCGACCCAGACCGACATTACACGTATGCTTACGTGAGACTGGTTCCACCGACAAACATGCACACTGTGCATAAAGGTGGCTAGCGGGTGTCTGTCTCTCCTACTCTAGTCGGATTGGATTTGATGAAAAGGGTCCTTATGAAGGGTAAATAGCTTTGGCATATCATTGTTGTGGCTGTCATGTAGGTAAGAAAGCGTTCTTGCTAGAAACCCAAATCAGCCACGTAAAACTTGCAACAACAATTAGAGGACGTCTAACTTGTTTTTGCAGGGTTTGATATGTGATGTGATATGGCCAAAGTTGCGATGTTGCATGTATGATGTATGAGATGATCATGTTATTCTAATAGGTTTCACGACTTGCATGTCGATGAGTATGACAACCGGCAGGAGCCATAGGAGTTGTCTTAATTTATTGTACGAGATGCAACGCCATGTGCTTACTACTTTTACTTCATTGCTAACGGTTAGCTATAGTAGTAGTTGGCGTGACGACTTCACGGAGACACGATGATGGAGATCATGGTGTCACGTCGGTCACAATGATGATCATGCGATGCCTGAAGATGGAGATCGAAAGAGCAAAGATGATAATGGTCATATCATGTCACTATATGATTGCATTGTGATGTTTATCATGTTTTTCATCTTATTGCTTAGAACGACGGTAGCATAATAAGATGATCCCTCTTCAAAATTCGAGAACGTATTCCCCTAAGTGTGCACCGTTGTGAAGGACCGTTGTCTCGAAGCACCACGTGATGATCGGGTGTGATAGATTCTAACGTTCGCATACAACGGGTGTAAGCCAGATTTACACACGCGAAACACCTAGGTTGACTCGACGAGCTTAGCATGTACAGACATGACCTCGAATACAAGAGACCGAAAGGTCAAACATGAGTCGTATGGTTGAATACGATCAGCATAAAGTTGCTCACCATGGTGACTAGTCCGTCTCACGTGATGATCGGACACGGGTTAGTCAACATGGATCATGTATCACTGAGATGACTAGAGGGATGTCGATTCAAGTGGGAGTTCATACTTAATTTGATTAAATGAACTTAATTGTCATGAACTTAGTACAAAAGTTGTCTTTATAAATGTTGTAGATGGCCAACGTCAACCTCAATTTCAACGCATTCCTAGAGAAAAACAAGCTGAAAGATGATGGTAGAAACTATGCGGATTGGGTTCGCAACTTGAAGCTCATGCTTGAAGCAGCTAAAAAGGCTTATTTCCTTGATGCGCTGCTAGGTGACCCTCCCGCTCCCGCAGCAGCCCAGGACATTCTGAACATCTGGCAAACGCAGAGTGATGACTACTCTCTGGTTAGGTGTGGCTTGTTATACAGTTTGGAAATGGGGATCCAAAGGCGTTTTGAGCAACACGATGCATATGAGATGTTCCAAGAGCTAAAACTAGTTTTTCAAGCTCATGCGCGTGTCGAGAGATATGAAGTCTCCGACAAGTTCTTTAGCTGTAAGATGGAGGAGAACAGTTCTGTCAGTGAGCACATACTCAAAATGTCTGGGTTACACGGTCGTCTGACTTCACTTGGAGTCGTACTTCCGGATGATGCTATAATTGACAGAATCCTCCAGTCTCTCCCACCAATCTACAAAGGTTTTGTGCTGAACTACAACATGCAAGGGATGGAGAAGACCATTCCCGAGTTGTACTCGATGCTCAAGTCTGCAGAAGTAGAAATCAAGAAAGAGCATCAAGTGTTGATGGTCAACAAGACCACTAGTTTCAAGAAGGGCAAGGGTACGAAGAACTTCCAGAAAGACGGAAAATCCGTTACCGCGCCCGGTAAGCCATATGCCGGGAAGAAGAAAAAGAATGGACCCAAGCCTGAGACTGAGTGCTTCTATTGCAAGGGAAAAGGTCACTGGAAGCGGAACTGCCCCAAATACTTAGCGGACAAGAAGGCCGGCAACGTTAAAGGTATATGTGATATACATGATATTGATGTGTACCTTACCAGCGCTCGTAGCAGCTCCTGGGTATTTGATACCGGTGTTGTTGCTCACATTTGCAACTCAAAGCAGGAACTGCGGAATAAGCAGAGACTTGCCAAGGACGAGGTGACAATGCGCGTCGGGAATGGCTCCAAGGTCGATGTGATCGCCGTTGGCACGCTACCTCTACATCTACCGTCAGGATTAGTTTTAAACCTTAATAATTGTTATTTAGTACCAGCGTTGAGCATGAATATTGTATGAGGGTCTTGCTTAATGCGAGACGGCTACTCATTTAAGTCAGAGAATAATGGTTGTTCTATTTATATGAGTGATATGTTTTATGGTCATGCTCCGTAGGTGAATGGTTTATTCTTGATGAATCTCGATAGTGATGTTATGCATATTCATAGTGTGAATACCAAAAGATGTAAGGTTGATAATGATAGTCCCACATACTTGTGGCACTGCCGCCTTGGTCATATCGGTGTTAAGCGCATGAAGAAGTTCCATACTGATGGACTATTAGAGTCTCTTGACTTTGAATCATTTGACATATGCGAACCATGCCTCATGGGCAAGATGACTAAGACTGCATTCTCAGGAATAATGGAGAGAGTGACCGACTTATTGGAAATAATACATACTGATGTGTGTGGTCCAATGAACGTTGAAGCTCACGGTGGCTATCGTTATGTTCTCACTCTCACCGATGATTTGAGTAGGTATGGGTATATCTACTTGATGAAGCACAAATCTGAGACGTTTGAAAAGTTGAAGGAATTTCAGAGTGAGGTCGAGAATCAACGTGACAGAAAAATTAAGTGTCTACGATCTGATCGTGGAGGAGAATATTTGACTCACGAGTTTGGCACACACCTAAGGAAGTGTGGAATCGTTTCACAACTAACGCCGCTTGGCACACCGCAACACAACGGAGTGTCTGAACGTCGTAATTGCACTTTATTAGATATGGTACAATCTATGATGTCTCTTACCGACTTACCACTATCATTTTGGGGATACGCATTAGAAACTGCAGCATTCACTTTAAATAGGGCACCGTCTAAATCCGTTGAGACGACACCGTATGAACTATGGTTTGGCAAGAAGCCTAAGTTGTCGTTTCTTAAAGTTTGGGGCTGTGATGCTTATGTGAAGAAACTTCAACTAGAAAAGCTCGAATCCAAAGCGGAGAAATGCATATTCATAGGATACCCTAAGGAAACTATTGGTCATACCTTCTATCTTAGATCCGAAGGTAAAACCTTTGTTGCCAAGAATGGATCCTTTCTAGAGAAAGAGTTTCTCTCGAAAGAAGTAAGTGGGAGGAAAGTAGAACTTGATGAGGTAATTGCACCCCCTCTCGAACAGGAAAGTAGCACAGCGCGGGAAATTGTTCCTATGGCGCCTGCTCCAACTGAAGAGGAAGTTAATGATAATGATCATGAAGCTTCCGATCAAGTTACTACTGAACCACAAAGGTCCACAAGGGTACGCTCCGCACCAGAGTGGTACGGCAACCCTGTGATGGAAATCATGTTGTTGGACAACGGTGAACCTTCGAACTATGAAGAAGCAATGGCGGGCCCGGATTCGAACAAATGGCTTGAAGCTATGAAATCCGATATAGGATCCATGTATGAGAACAAAGTATGGACTTTGGTGGACTTGCCCGATGACCGGCGAGCCATAGAAAATAAATGGATCTTCAAGAAGAAGACTGATGCAAATGGTAATGTAACCGTTTATAAATCTCGACTTGTCGCAAAGGGTTTTTGACAAATTCAAGGAATTGACTACGAAGAGACTTTCTCTCCCGTAGCGAAGCTGAAATCAGTCTGAATCATGTTAGCAATTGCCGCCTTTTATCATTATGAAATTTGGCAAATGGACGTCAAAACAGTGTTCCTTAACCGGAACCTTAAGGAAGAGTTGTATATGATGCAACCAGAAGGTTTTGTCGACCCTAAGGGTGCTAACAAAGTGTGCAAGCTCCAGCGTTCCATCTATGGGCTGGTGCAAGCATCTCGGAGTTGGAACATTGGCTTTAATGAGGTGATTAAAGCGTTTGGGTTCATACAGGTTTACGGAGAAGCCTGTCTGTACAAGAAAGTGAGTGGGAGCTCTGTAGCTTTCCTCATACTGTATGTGGATGACATATTATTGATGGGGAATAATATAGAGATGTTGGAGAGCATAAAGGCCTATTTGAACAAGAGTTTTTCAATGAAGGACCTTGGAGAAGCTGCATACATATTAGGCATCAAGATCTATAGAGATAGATCGAGACGCCTCATAGGTCTTTCGCAAAGTACATACCTTGACAAGATATTGAAGAAGTTCAATATGGAAAACTCAAAGAAAGGGTTCTTGCCAGTTTTGCAAGGTATGATATTGAGTAAGACTCAGTCGCCGACCACGGCAGCAGATAGAGAGAAGATGAGTACTGTCCCCTACCCTTCAGCCGTAGGCTCTCTTATGTATGCCATGCTGTGTACCAGACCTGATATAAACCTTGCCATAAGTTTGGTAGGGAGGTACCAAAGTGATCCCGGTATGGAACACTCGACAGCGGTCAATAATATCCTTAAGTACCTGAAGAGGACTAAGGAAATGTTTCTCGTTTATGGAGGTGAAGAAGAGCTCGTCGTAAAGGGTTACGTCGACGCTAGCTTCGACAAAGATCCGGATGACTCTAAGTCACAGACCGGATACGTATATGTTTTGAATGGTGGGGCAGTAAGCTGGTGCAGTAGCAAGCAAGAAGTCGTGGCAGCATCTACATGTGAAGCGGTGTACATAGCTGCTTCAGAAGCAGCTCATGAAGGAAGTTGGCTAGCTCATTAGTCAATAGATGATCATGGTTTCCTGGTCATGGGCATTAGATGTCATCGATAACGGGATCACATCATTGGGAGAACGATGTGATGGACAAGACCCAATCCTAAGCATAGCACCAGATCGTATTGTTCGTATGCTAAAGCTTTTCTAATGTCAAGTGTCTTTTCCTTCGACCGTGAGATTGTGCAACTCCTGGATACCGTAGGAGTGCTTCGGGTGTATCAAACGTCACAACGTAACTGGGTGACTATAAAGGTGCACTACGGGTACCTCCAAAATTGTCTGTTGGGTTGGTACGAATCGAGATCGGGATTTGTCACTTCGTGTGAGGGAGAGGTATCTCTGGGCCCACTCGGTAGAACATCATCATGATCTCAATGTGACTAAGGAGTTAGTCACACGATGACGTGCTACGGAACGAGTAAAGAGACTTACCGGTAACGAGATTGAACAAGGTATATGTATACCGACGATCGAATCTCGGGCAAGTTCTATACCGACATACAAAGGGAATTGTATACGAGATTGATTGAATCCTTGACATCGTGGTTCATCTGATGAGATCATCGTGGACCAAGTGGGAGCCACCATGGGTATCCAGACCCCGCTAATGGTTATTGGCCAGAGAGGTGTCTCGGTCATGTCTGCCTGTCTCCCGAACCCGTAGGGTCTAGACACTTAAGGTTCGATGATGCTAGGGTTATAGGGAATTGTTATACGAGGTTATCGAAAGTTGTTCGGAGTCCCGGGTGAGATCTCGGACGTCAAGAGGAGCTCCGTAATGGTCCGAAGGTAAAGATTGATATATAGGACGGATTGTTTTGGACACCGGAAGTGTTTCGGGCGTCACCGGTAACGTACCGGGACCATCGGAAGTGGCCCCGGGGGTCCACCGGAAGGGGGCCACCACCCCGGGAGGCTAGATGGGCCAAGTGCAGGAGGGAACCAGTCCCTAGGTGGGCTGGTGCGCCGCCCACACTGAGCCCATGGCGTAAGAAGAGGGGAGAGGGGGAAAACCCTAGCGCAGGTGGGCCTAAGGCCCACCAGAAGGGTGCGCCACCCCTCCTCCCCTCCTGGCCGCTGCACCTCCTCCTATCTAGGGCTTCCTCCCCTCCCAGGAGAGGGAAACCCTCAAGAGGGCGCAGCCCCTCCCTCCCCTATATATAGTGGGCACTTTGGGCTGTTGGAGACACCAATCTTCCTCTCCCTCGTTGCAGCCCTGCTCTTCCTTCTCCTCCTCTCTGCCGGTGCTTGGCGAAGCCCTGCAGGGAGACCTCGTCTCTCCATCGACACCACACCGTCGTGCTGCCGGACATCTTCCCCAACCTCTCCCTCCTCCTTGCTGGATCAAGGTGCGGGAGACGTCACCGGGCTGCACGTGTGTTGAACGCGGAGGTGTCGTGGTTCGGCACTAGATCGGAATCACATCGCGATCTGAATCGCCGCGAGTACGACTCCATCAACTGTGTTCTAGCAACGCTTCCGCTTAGCGATATTCAAAGGTATGAGGATGCACTCACCCCTCTCTCGTTGCTGGTCTGTCCATAGGAAGATCTGAATAAGGCGTAGGAAAATTTTGAATTTATGCTACGTTTCCTAACATTCAGCCCCACAGTGTCGGCTTCAGCATCTGATTTCGGGCATTTCAACCACGCAACACCATCATCGGCGCACCATGGAAATCCAGCTGGGGGCTGTCATGCCAAGTCAGCCAGTTCGAGCTTGTGGGGGCAGACGACCACCAGGCACCTCGCCTATTCCGAGGATGCAGGCCACCTTTGGTCTCTGAACCTCATGCCCGGCGCTCGGTGCCTCCCCCGAAGAGCAGGGCCATAGCTACACCGACTTGACACAGTGCGAGACAGGCAGCAAACACGTCCACGGTTCCGGTGGCGCAGCGCGCCTCCCTTCGCATAGTGAAGGAGTTGGGACTCCTCGGGCTGCGGGAGAAGATGACAGAAGACGTGGCGAAGGCCCTGCTGCACCGGTTCGATGAGCCACTGACGAACGGTGACATAGCAGTCATCGCCAAGCTCACTCGCCTAGACGGAGAGGCCTTGCGGGTCTTGGCGCGCATGCCCGGCCCTAACGGAGTTGCCGAGAAGGCCGTAGTGTAGTCATGTTAGAAGGCCGTAGTGTAGTCATGTTCGGTGGCGGCCGGCGGTTAGTCGGTTTGAGCTAGGTTTAATTCACTTGTGTCAGGTTAGGGAGGTCATAATCTATCGCCGTCGCGAGTTGGGGCCTATTGGTGGGCGACGACGACCCCCTGTTATGCTGGATGTGTATGCTCTAGGCCTGAGGCCAAATAGATGTAGTCACCGGAGTCATGATAGTTTCTCTTATGAGTGATAAGCTCCACCCGATAATGTGCTGGAACATGCAGGGGCTAAATCAGCCAGCCAAGACAGCAGCCGACTGCGAGATGGCAGCCTCTCACCGCGCTGCCATCCTCTGCCCCCAAGAGACAAAAATCGAAGTTTGGTCTCCCGAGCTTTTGAGAGAGATAGGAGGGGCACACCTCACTGAATGCATTGCCCTCCCGGCAATCGGCACTAGCGGCGGGGCGGCGATTTTCTGGAACAAGGAGATAGCTACCGTAGTCTCTCATGTTGTTGGGGTCTTTGCGATTACGGCTAGGGTCACTATGCTTGGACAGAGCCAGCCTTTTTGGTTGTCCTCTGTATATGGGCCGGCAGACGACGCCAGAAAAGAGATCTTCCTCCACGAACTCTCCCTTAGTTTGCCTCCGGCTACGGAGCCATGGCTCATTAACGGCGACTTCAACCTCATATATGAGGCAAGGGACAAAAACAACCTCAATCTAAATCGTAGGCTAATGGGCAAGTTCAGGGCAGCCATTGACGCCGCTGATTTGAAAGAGATTAGATGCAGGAACCGTCGCTACACGTGGAGCAACGAGCGCCATAACCCCACACTCGCAAGCATAGACAAATTCTTCTGTAATCTTGCATGGGAATATAGCTTCCCCTTTGCATCGCTGCATGCGGCCTCGATGGCCACCTCCGACCACTGCCCGTTGGTCCTGACCGACACTACCGCCACCCCTTGCCCCGCCAGTTTCAAACTTGAAAGTTTCTGGCCAAAATTCCCACGGTTCCACGACACGGTTGAACGGGCTTGGAGCAGGCCGGTGGAGTCTACCTGCGCCTACCGTAGGCTCGACACGAAGATGATGCGCACTACACGGGACCTCAAGATTTGGAGCAAAGCATTATTCAGTGATGGAAAGCTACAATTCCACATGGTGGCTGAATTAGTACTACGGCTAGACGTATCGCGGGAGAACCGCCGCCTCTCCGACGCGGAGTATAACCTTAGAAAGCTTTTGAAGTTACGTCTACTAGGCCTCACCGCGGTCGAACGCGCGCGTACGCGCCAGGCATCAAGACTCACATGGATGCGGCTTGGCGACGCAGGAACAAAATTCTTCCACGCCAAAATGAGAGCAAGGAGGCGAAAAAATTTCATCCATACCTTACATGTAGGAACCGGCATAGCCACGACGCATGAGCATAAGGAGGATATCATCTATCAGCATTTCCACGATAGCTTAGGGAAGAAGGCTAACCGCACCATCGCCATTGACTCGGACACATTAGACATGCCATCGGTTGAGGGGAGAGGCCTAGATAACCCCTTCACACATGAGCAGGTGTGGGAAGCGATTAGGGCATCACCTTCGGAAAAGGCTCCGGGGCCGGACGGCTTCACGGGGACCTTTTTCAAAGCATGCTGGCCCCTGATCAAGGCGGATATGATGCTGGTCTTCAGTCAATTCTACCACCTGGCGGGAGGAGATTTCGCCAAGCTAAACACTGCCATGGCAGTTCTCCTGCCAAAGAAAGAAGGCGCCTCACAGGTGCAGGACTTGAGGCCGATTAGTATGATCCACTCGACCGCCAAGCTTATAGCAAAGGTTCTCTCCAGATGTCAAGCAATGGTAATTGACACCATCATCTCGCCAGCGCAGTCTGCTTTCTTGTGCTCCAAATCCACGCAAGATAGCTACATGTACGTACAAAATGTAGTTAGATCTCTCCAACGGAAAAAGACTCCAGCGCTGCTTCTCAAGTTGGACATTGCTAGATCCTTCGACAACATCTCCTGGGAGTACCTGCTCGAGCTTCAACAACAACTAATCGTCCCGGCGCGATGGCGGGATTGGATAGCGCTGCTCCTCAGCACCGCGTCATCCTCGGTATTGTTAAATGGAACGGTGGGTCGGCCGATTTGGCACATGCGGAGACTGCGGCAAGGAGACCCGCTATCCCCCTCTTATTCATCATCTCCATCGACACCATGCATAGGCTACTCCTCAGAGCTACTGAGATGAACATGTTACAACCGTTGCCGGGTAGAGATATCTCGCTTCGACTTAGCCTCTGTGCGGATGACGCTGTCATTTTCGCAAACCCCAACTGGGGGAAGTCGACACGCTTCTCGACATTCTTAGGGACTTTGGACAGGCCACAGGGCTGCATATAAAGCCGGCAAAGTCAACTGTATCCGCTATCCGCTGCGACGACATAGATTTAGACGAGGTGCTCGCAACCTTCGGGGGGAGAGAGTGGGTTTCCCGGTCAAGTACCTCGGCCTACCGCTCACCCTGGCTAGGATCCTCCTGGTCCACATCCAGTTCATCCTCGATAGGATTAGGGCCTCATTAGCAGGTTTGAAGGGGAAGCTTTTAAACGTGGCAAGAAGACGAGTGTTGGTTCACAGCGTTCTCACCGCGCTACCAACTTTTGCCCTGTCCGTCTTAAGAGTGCCAAAGAAATTCCTAGGCAAGATAGATAGGGTTCGACGGCCTTTCCTCTGGGCGCAGGATGAAGAGATGAGTGGAGGAAAATGCAAAGTTAGCTGGCCTGTAGTATGTTCACCAATTGATAATGGTGGACTCGGAGTTCTGGACATGAACCGCTTCTGCAGAGCTCTTCGGCTACGGTGGATATGGCTGTCCTGTACGTGTCCGGATAGGCCATGGAACGGCATGCAGCTACCATGTGATGAGGGCGACAAAGCACTGTTTAGCGCCTCCACCTCGGTTACCTTAGGCGATGGGGCAACGGCCTCCTTCTAGCATTGCTCCTGGACTGGCTCAGGGACTCTGAAGACGACATACCCAAAACTTTTCAAACACTCCAGAAGGAGGAACAAGTCCGTAAAAGAGGCGCTCGAAAACAACACCTAGATAGCGGACCTCGCGCACGGAGATACTGCGCATATGTGGCAGGATGTGATTATCTTGCACAGGTGGCTGCAAGCTAGGGATGTGCAACTGCTTGAGCACACTACAGACACCATCAAATGGAGGCATGAAGCCTCAGGGGTATACTCACCCAGGTCAGCATACCAAGCCCAATTTCTAGGCAATACAAGATCGGAAATTAGGAAGACTATATGGGATACTTGGGCACCGCCCTGACTCAAAATCTTCGCTTGGCTCATAATAAAAATAGGCTATGGTGCAACAACAGAATGCAATGGATGGATAATAAAAAATAGGCCAAACGGTTACTTTTGTCAGTTATGTCTCAGGAGCCTAGAATCAGCGGTCCATCTGTTCTCGGAATGTCCAATGGCGATAGCAACATGGACGCAAGCTGCGTCTCGCACCGGATGTGCTTCGCTTAGCCCAAACATATGGAGCCGGGGCACCACATCACGAAACATTTTTTCACATACGCTAAGCAAGGCAATACCGGAGCACAAAAAAGGTGTGAGGACAATGACCATCCTGATTCTCTCAGAAATTTGGAAGGAAAGAAATGACTGCACTTTCAGAAACAAAACTGCCCGGCTAGAAAATATCACCACCTCCATCACAAGGACCATCGAGCTATGGAGGCACGCAGGGGCGGTTTTCTTAGAGCACCCGTTTGGGGAAACATCGTGAGGAGTTTTTTTTTCCACCAAGAGGACCGTCTATGATCTATTATTCTGTAATTTTCCCTTTTTATCCTTGATCCCAGGATCACCCCACATCTTGTATTCCCTCCCTGCTACCTGCTTCGAAATATATGCCAATCATCAGCTGGGTCTTTCCAATAAAAATACACACAATCGCCTTTCCCTCGCAGCCCCAAGCCCATTCACATTTTTCTCTATATATCAAGCGTGCGCGTAAGAGATGAAAAAATCCAATGAGGAGTGGGTTTGGATCCGATAAACAAGAACAAAGTAAACATAATATCGGCAGTTTTTATTTCAAGCTCATATATTTAGTTTTGTGTGTAGTGTACCGTCATATCATTTAAGAGAAAATAATTTGAATTAAAGAATGAACCGGTGCAATTTAATCTTTTTTTGAGTTGTGATTTTTTTTTAATAAAAAACATAGTACTCCCTCCGTCTCAGTTTACAAGTCCGGCACATGTACCTAGGTCGTCAATTTAACCAATTTAATGAGAGGCATATATCACAAAAAAATATATCATTAAAAACTTTAGATGTTCTATTTTCTAATGATATAATTTTTATGTTAAACAATATATTTCATATAAGTCAAATTGACGATACAGGTACACATGCATGTCTTCTAAACTGTGACGGAGGGAGTACTACAACTATGTGTTGACAAATAATATGACACAAGAATCCTACTCGTGGGTCAGCTAACGACCAGATCAACCAATTAGATATCATGGATAGTTGTGCTAGTTTGACGTTGTCATCAGCAGACTCACAATAGTCAACTACAAAAGATGATTCGCAAGGACGGGCTAGGAGGTAATAATAGTACACCATCTCTAAATAGTTTCAACATCGCTTCTAAGTTAATCCATTTCAACAACAGTTACTTACTGAAAATAGATTCAACCCAAAATCTAAATGCTACTCCAGTTTCTTCCTTTGTTTGGAATTAGGACAATAGTTTTTCCTGGAGAGTAAAATATGAATGCTACTCCACTTTGTTCCTTTATTTGTAATTAGGACAATAGTTTTTCCTGGACACTAAAATCTTATGCTACTCCAGTTTCTTCACTAAAATTCTACTTCATAGAGAGTCTCACGTGACGACGCTAAAGCAATGAGGACAGGCTGGGGTCGCCGTTGGGGCCGCCGCCGTTGGTCTTCTCCTTGGGGGACGGGGGCAAGCTGGGGTCGAGATGCGTCGAGGAGATGGCGGATGGGGCGAGCTGGGGTCGAGGCATGGCAAGGAGAAGCAATACGCGCATAACAGAGGTTGGCATGGGCGGGCTCACGCGGTGGAGGAAGTGGCAGGGGGCGGATGATGGCTGGCGGACTGGGAGCGGGCAGAGCTTTGGGGTGGTGGTGGGCGGCGCAGGCGCAGGTAGTGGGGATCCGCGAGGGAGGGGGTCAGCGGCGCGGTGGTGGTGTGTGGATGTCGCACGGAGGGGGAGGGGGAGATCAAGACAGAAAGGTTGGGGATGGGGGAGAGAGAGAGAGAGGTGGGGAGTGCAGGAGAGAGAGAGAGAGGTGGGGTGCAGGACAGAGAGAAAGGTGTGGGTAGATGGGGTGGGACGGACGACGTGGCAGTTATGTCGTCGTCCCCTTTGCTATCTGCTAGCATATGGCAAAGAGGGGAGGCAGATGGCAAAGATGCAACTAGCGGCAACCATGCCGCACATGGTGCAGTGGGCCCGCCTCGTCTCTTTGCCATCTGCCTCGCGCATCTTTGCCTTCTCCCAACGGATGGCAATGAACACACTGATGGCAAACAATGTTGGCCATCAGTGCGTTCTTTATCGTCCGTTTCATGGTCATCAGAAGAAATTCGTCAATGGGGTTGATCAAGTCCTTATGACAAAACATTCTTGAATTGCAAGAGAGAATGGAGAATTTTTTGAATAGCCACTAAGTCACCTCAATGGGGATATGAATCTTCCCAACAAGCAAATCATACTTCATCTTGACACGAGGAATAGGGCATTCAAAGCTCCCAATGAGAATCGATGAAGTCTTTTCGATAGCATTGATGCAATGTACTAGATATCGTTTCTTCAGAAAGTGCACCGTGTGCTCATTACCGTTGACGTGGAAGGTGACATTGCCTTTCTTGCAATCTATAACAGCCCCTGCAGTGTTTAAAAAGGGTCTTCCGAGGATGATAGCCATGGCATCGTCCTCGGGAATATCCAAGATAACAAAGTCCGTTAAGATAGTGGTATTAGCAACCACAACAGGCACATCCTCGCAAACGCCGATAGGGAAAGCATTTGATTTGTCGGCCATTTGCAGAGAAATTTCAGTGGGTGTCAACTTATCCAACTCAAGTCTACAATAAAGAGAAAGCGGCATAACACTAACACCGGCTCCAAGGTCACATAAGGCAGTTCTTACGTAGTTTCCTTTAATGGAGCAAGGTATAGTGGGCACTCCGGGATCACCAAGTTTCTTAGGAGTTCCACCTTTGAAAGTGTAGTTGGCAAGCATGGTGGAGATCTCAAGATCTGGTATCTTCCATTTATTATTCACGATATCTTTCATGTACTTGCCATACAGAGACATCTTGAGCATATCAGTTAACCGCATCTGCAGAAAGACGGGTGTTATCATCTCAACGAAGCGCTCAAAATCCTCATCATCCTTTTTCTTGGATGGCTTAGGAGGAAAGGGCATAGGTCTCTGAACCTATGGCTCTCTTTCTTTACCATGCTTCCTAGCAGTGAAGTCATTCTTGTCGTATCTCTTAGGTTGTGGATTATCAGGATTAACCGTAGGTTCAATCTCCACATCCTCATCATGGCTAGGTTGAGCATTATTATGAACATCACTGCCCACATGATCGCCAGGTTCATGTTCATCACCTGATTGTGTTTCTACATCAGACGTAGAAATATCATTAGGTTCTTCAGGTGTGACAGTATTTGGTGAACTGGCGTGTAGATTTCTATCATCCTTCTTCTTCTCCTTAGGATGACTAGGTGTATCAGCATTGATTCCTTGATAATCTTGATCAATTCTCTTAGGATGACCTTCAGGATACAAAGGTTCCTGAGTCATTTTGCCTCCTCTAGTAATGACTTTGACAGAGTTGTCATTCAATTCATTGAGCAGGTCATTCTGAGCTTTAAGTACTTGTTCTACCTGAGTAGTAATCATAGAGGCATGTTTACTCAGGAGCTTCAGAGCATTGACATTTCTGTCTATGCAAGCACTTAAATGGCTAAGCATACGAGCACTTTGTTCCAAATGTCTGCTAACATAATCATTGAAACTCTGTTGTTTGGCAACAAAGTTGTCAAATTGATCAAAGCATAGGCTAGCAGGTTTATCGAAAGGAATATCACTCTCATCAAACCTACATAGAGAATTCACTTCTACTACCTATATCGGGTTATCGAGACCATGGATCTCTTCGATAGGTGGTAGATTTTTGACATCTTCAGAACTAATGCCTTTCTCTTGCATAGATTTCTTGGCTTCTTGCATATCTTCGGGACTGAGGAATAGAATACCTCTTCTCTTAGGAGTTGGCTTAGGAGGTGGTTCGGGAATAGTCCAAGCATTATCGTTGATCAAGAGGTTATTCAGTAGAGTCTCAGCTTGTTCTACAGTTCGTTCCCTAAAAACACAACCGACACAACTATCTAGGTAGTCTCGTTATTCTTGAGAGGGTGATCAGGCAAAGCATTCTGTAGCTGGACGAGCCTCCCCCAAGCTTGTGGAAGACTCACTTCTTGGAGTTGGGCAAAGTTGTATATTTCCTGCAAGGCAGCTTGCTTCTTATGGGCAGGGAAATATTTCTCACAGAAGTAATAGACCATCTCCTAGGGACTACGCACACATCCAGGAGCAAGAGAGGTGAACCAGGCTTTAGCATCATCCTTTAGAGAGAAAGGAAACAACTTAAGGATATAGTAGTGGCGGATCTTCTCCTCATTAGTGAAAAGGTTGGCTATTTCGGATAGTTTGGCAAGATGGGATATGACCGTCTCAGACTCATAACCGTGAAAAGGATCAGAGTCGACTAGAGAGATTATCTCAGGGTCGACAGAGAATTCATAATCCTTATCGGTGACAAAGATAGGCGAAGTGGCAAACTTCGGATCATTTTTCATCCTAACTTCCCGAGATTTTTCCTTCCACTTGAGAACTAATTTCTTAGCGTCATAGGCATCCTTACACGCAAGAAAATCCTCAGCTATCTCTCCCTCCATAATGTAACCCTCAGGTATATCAGGCAATTCATATCTAGGAGAGCTAGATCTAGCAAGAGCAAAAGCAGGTTCTATCTCAATAGCATCGGCAGTATCGGAAGCATCACGAGCATTGGCAGTAACTCTAGCAATATGAGCATCAAGGAACGCTCCCAGTGGAACATCAGGCAAAGGAGTATCTCTGGCAGTATCAAGCATACCATCATGAGGCATAGTAGCGTCTCTAGCATCATCAGGCAAAGCAGTATCAAGCATAGCATCACTAGAAGTATCAGGCATAGTATCTCTAGCAGTATTAAGCATAGTATCAAGCATAGCATCATCAGGCATAGGCGACATATCAAGATTTCTAGTAGGAGGTGATGTCGCAAACTTACTCATAACTAAAGGTGAATCAAGTGCAGAGCTAGATGGCAATTCCTTACCTCCCCTCGTAGTTGAGGGCAAGACTTTGGTCTTCGGATCCTTCAGATTCTTCATAGTGATCAACAGATATAAATCCCAAGTAACTCAGTGAATATAGCAATACCTCCCCGGCAACGGCGCCAGAAAAATGCTGACGTCAGCTGTGCTTCCCTGGTAGTGGCTCCAGAAAAGTGTTGATCCTGCAATCTCTAGTGTTAGCTAGACGAATGCTTATGACAACTAACCTTCTCCTGCAACGGCACCAGAAGAATGCTAATAGCACTCCCCGGCAATGAAACTGGAAGAATGTTATGGCCCACCAACGCGTGGGTTCATAGAAGTTTTCGAGGGTAGAGTATTCGACCCAATTTGTTGGTTTGCACGACGGGAGGTGAGAGTATACTCTCAAGTATTAGCACCTGAATTTGTTAGATTCAACCACACCTGAAAGATTAGTATCTGTAGGCACAGTAGTAACAGCAAAGTAGCGAGTAACGACAGTGTAACGAGCAATAGCAGTGGCAAGGAACAGCAGTAGTGACAGCAGTAGCAAGTAGCAACAGTAGCAAGCGACAGTAGTAGCAACAGTAGCAGCAGAGCAAAACAAGTAACAGCAGTAGCTACAGTAGTAGCAGCAGCATAGCAAGACAAGTAACAGCCGTAGCAACAGTAGTAGCAGCAGCAGAGCAAGACAAGTAACAACAGTAGTAGGACAAACTCTTAGGCAATGGGTCGGTGATTTGTTTGGTGCAACAGTAGGACAAACTCGTAGGCAATGGGTCGGTGATTTGTTTGGATGATATTCATCATGAAACAGCTATAACACGGAGAGATAAGTGGCTAGCCCCCGTTCGTCAATGTGATGTAGGCATGCATTCCATGTGTCGTCATATGTGCTTAGGGAGAAGAACTTGCATGACATCTATTGTCCATCCCTCCCGTGGCAGTGGGGTCCAAGAGGAAAGTACGGGATATTAAGGTTCTCCTTTTAATAAAGAACCGGACCAACGCATTAGCACTTGGTGAACACATGAAATCCTCAAACTATGATCATCACCGGGAGTGGTTCCGGTTATTGTCACTCCGGGGTTGCCGGATCATAACACATAGTAGGTAACTACAACTTGCAAGATCGGATCTAAAACACACATATATTGGTGGCAACATAATAATTTCAGATCTGAAATCATGGCACTCGGGCCCTAGTGACAAGCATTAAGCATGGCAAAGTAGTAGCAACATCAAATCTCAGAACATAGTGGATACAAGGGATCAATCCCCATCGAAACTAACTCGATTACATGATAGATCTCATCCTACTCATCACCGCCCAGCGAGCCTACGAATAGATTACTCACGAACGACGAAGATCTTCATGGAATTAGAGAGGGAAGAAGGTTGATGATGACGATGGCGACGATTTCCCCTCCCCGGAGCCCAGGACGGACTCCAGATCTGCCCTCCAGATGAAGAACAGGTGGTGGCGGCGCCTCCGTATCGAAAACGCGACGAAAACTTCTCTTTTTATTTTTTGTGGGACGAAAGACAACTTATAGAGCTGGAGTTGGGGGCGGCAGGTGCCTGTGGGCCCCACAAGCCTGCCCACCACCACCAGGGGGGAGGTGGCGGTGCAGGGGCTTGTTGCCCACGGGCCCACCCCCTGAGGTGGATCTTGGCGCATGTATTTTTGATATTTTCCAAAACTGCTCCCCGTAAATTTTCACGACGTTTGGAGAACTTTGATTTCTGCACAAAAATAACACCAACGCAATTCTGCTGAAAACAGCGTCAATCCAGGTTAGTTCCATTCAAATCATGCAAATTATAGTCCAAAACAAGGGCAAAAGAGTTTGGAAAAGTAGACACGTTGGAGACGTATCACGTGGTCCTTATGGAAACTACGGGATATTAAGGTTCTCCTTTTAATAAAGAACCGGACCAACGCATTAACACGCGGTGAACACATGAACTCCTCATACTATGGTCATCTCCGGGAGTGGTTCCGGCTATTGTCACTCCGGGGTTGTCGGGTCATAACACTTAGTAGGTGACTACAACTTGCAAGATAGGATCTAAAACACACATATATTGGCGACAACATAATAGGTTCAGATCTAAAATCATGTCAGTTGGGCCCTAGTGACAAGCATTAAGAATAGCCAAGTAGTAGCAACATCAATCTAGAACATAGTGGATACTAGGGATCAATCCCCGTCAGAAACTAACTCGATTACATGATAGATCTCATCCAACTCGTCACCGTCCAGCAAGCCTACGATGAGATTACTCACGAACGATGAAGAGCATCATGGAATTGTCGATGTAGAAAGGTTGATGATGACGATGGAGATGATTTCCCCTCTCCGGAGCCCGAAACGGACTCCAGATCTGCCCTCCAAATGAAGAACAGGATGTGTCGGCGCCTCCGTATCGCAAAACGCGATGAAACCTTCTCTCTGATTTTTTTCCAGGCGAAACGGAAGATAAAGAGCTGAGATTGGGGGCGTTGGTGCCACGTGGGCCCCACAAGCCTGCATGGTGCGGCCATAGGGGGTGGCCGCGGCCTGTGGGCTTGTGGCCCACTGGCATGCCCCCTCCGGTGGATCTTTGCGCAGGTATTTTTCTTTTATTCGAGAAAAATCTCCGTAAAATTCAGGACGTTCCGATAACTTTTATTTCTGCACAAAAACAACACCATGGCAATTCTGCTGAAAACAACGGCAGTCCGGGTTAGTTCCATTCAAATCATGAAAACTAGAGTCCAAAACAAGGGCAAAAGAGTTCGGAAAAGTAGATACGACGGAGACGTATCAACTCCCCCAAGCTTAAAGCCTTGCTTGTCCTTAAGCAACTCAGTTGACAAACTGACAGAGACAACAGAAAAACTTTGAGAAAGTCTGTTTGATCTTGTTGTTGCAACTATGTCTAATTCACAACCAGAATTTCAGCAAGATCACAAGCAAACCACATAAGCAAATGACATCTAGGTCTCACGGTAAACTCATATCAATGTCATAATCAACTAGCGAGCAAATAATAATAAGCCTCAAGTGTCAACACTTCAATCAAAACAACATGAAGCAGTACGAATAAATGGTATCTCGCTATCTCTTTCTGAGACCGCAAAACATAAATGCAGAGCACCTTCAAAGACCAAGGGCTGACTAAACATTGTAATACATGGCAATGAAGATCCAGTCATAGTCATACTCAACACAGTTAAAAGAAAAGCATAAAAATGACAGAGGTGCTCTCTAATTGGTGCTTTTGTAAGAGGAGGATGACTCAACACGAACATAAATAGACAGGCTCTTCGCAGAGGGAAGCATTGATTTGCACAGGTGCCAGAGCTCAAGCTTTGAAAACAGAGATAATAATTTTGGGTGGCATGATTTCATTGTCAATGCAATGACTAAGAGTTCTCAACATCTTCCACGCTACACATGCTATAGGCGGTTCCCAAACACATATCGAGGATAAGACGCCTAGCATGGAAAATACCAATAGCCCCTGTCACCACATGAGTGGTTCGGGCATGCAAAACAGATTATTTCTTGAAGATTTAGAGAGTGACACATGCAAATTTACTTGGAACGGCAGGTAGATACCTCACATAGGTAGGTATGGTGGACTCATATGGCACAACTTTGGGTTTATGGAAGTGGATGCACAAGCAGTATTCCCGCTTAGTACAAGTGAAGGCTAGCAAAAGGCTGGGAAGCGACCAACTAGAGAGCGACAACAGTCATCAAAATGCATTGAGATTAACTAACATTGGGTGCAAGCGTGAGTAGGACATAAATCACCATGAACATGAACATCATAGAGGCTATGTTGATTTTGTTTCAACTACATGTGTGAACATGCGCCAAGTCAAGCCACTTGAAACATTCAAGGGAGGATACCATCCTATCATACTACATCATAGTCATCTCAACATTTATGTTGGCAACCAAGAAAAACCATTATAAGCTCCTAGCTAGTTTAGCATGGCATAAGCAACTATGATCTATAAGTTGTAATTGCAAACATGTTCCCTCACAACAAAGCTGAATCAGGCATGATGAGCTAGTCATATTTACAAAAACAAAATAGATCGAGTTCATACCAGCTTTTCCAGGCTCAGTCACTTCATCATATATCGCCATTATTGCCTTTCACTTGCACGACCGAATGATGTGAGCAATAATAAGAGTGCTCGTGCATTGGACTACGCTGGAATCTGCAGGCAAACACAATGGAGAAGACAAAGTAATATGGCTCTTTGAAAGCTAAACAGGTATGCATGCAAGAGCCACTAAACATTGTAACCAATATCTTCTACCTTGACCCAAAGAAAAAGAAAACTATCTACACGGGAAACCTCCCAACAAGCAAAAGAAGAAAAAGGAAATCTTTTTTTTTCTCAAACTAGACATACACACGAAAAGAAATCGAGAAAAAGAAAATAAACTAGCATGGATGATACAGTGGCAAAGTGTGAACACCGGCTAACAAAGTGAAAGCATAAGCAAGAATGTAAAGTCAGTGAGAACACCTACTCCCCCAAGCTTAGGCTTTTGGACTAAGTTGGTCTACTCCCAAGGAGGGAAATAACCAGCTCCGGGGTACTCCGGAGTGGACTGAAGAATGCCACTGCTGTGTGAGCTCCTCTGGCTCCCACTGATAAATTGACGTCTGTTACTCGACTGGCAGCTCGGGCACGGGCACCTGTGGTTGGGATAAATCCCAATATGCGTAGATGTCCGAGGGCATGATAATGTACCTGCATGCATGAATATTGAACAAAGAAGGAGCAGGCAAAGTAATAGTCTCACGAGTACCCTCACTAAATACCAGGTTATAAATCATCCTTCTATTTATATCTCTATCAAGAATGTCATGGCGAACCATGCTATCGCAATCTAGATATCTCTCGGGAAGAAGAATCTCTTCTTCCTCGTCCAGTCTAATAGGTATGTCAAAGTGTCTGGCAAGACGAGTAGCATAGTTACCTCCATAGACAACACCTTTAGAACGGTTCAGGTTCAA
The DNA here is from genome assembly GCF_904849725.1 of Hordeum vulgare subsp. vulgare. Lineage (NCBI taxonomy): Eukaryota > Viridiplantae > Streptophyta > Magnoliopsida > Poales > Poaceae > Hordeum > Hordeum vulgare. The sequence continues at coordinate 289,798,958 of NC_058520.1, read as the reverse complement.
CCATTGAGCTACTATAGCGCCCAAGCTATAAGTTTTATCGTTATAAAGGGCTTCGCGCAAGACCGCAAGATCTGGGGAACTAAGTGACCCCGCTTTCCCACGGCCAATCAAACATTTTCCCACAAATAATGAGAAGTACCGAAGCACGGGAAAATGAATGCTAGCAGCTCTAGCACAAGACAGTCCTCTCTCCTCTCCTACAACAATTGTACCGATGAAAGCTTCCAAATCTCGTGGACGAGGTTCATGAATATCCCCAACAAAAGGCAATTTGCAAACATTGCAAAAATCTTGGAGTGACATGCGCTGGGGGATATCATAAAGTTTAAACTCAACCGTAGGTGGATTCTTCCTTGGATAGAAGTGAAAGCTTTGTACAAAGATATTAGTGAGGAGGAGGTATTGCGGACACTTATCTTCAACGAAGGCGGTAAGGCCTGCGTTCTCCACCAAGTGATAAAAGTCCTCATAAATTCCAGCGGCGCGTAAGAACACGTCGCTTGGCCATTCGCATGCTCGAACTTCTGCGACTCGAGGGACCAAATACTTGGGCTTCTTCTCACTCCCATCATCCTTGGAGTCATGGCTTGAAGAGCCTCTTAAGAACCTCCTCATCTTTTCCCTTTTCTATCTCTGAAAATTTGGGACCAGCTAAAATTAGCATGCAAAGCTCAAGAACAGGGTCACCAAGGTAGCAGAAATACGCGGAGTATAAGGCCCTAGAGCAAAAACTAATTGGACCAATGGAGGAGTCATTTACCAAGGAGTAATTTCCCCAAAACAGTTCGAAGAATGGTGACTTGAGCAAAGAGATCGAAAATCCCAGCAAGAGGAGAAAGAACACAGGTTTGAGTTGTGAATAGATTTTTTCTAGAGGTAGAGAACTAGATGAGAGCAAGAATGAGTGGAGGGGGTGCCTGTGGGCCCCACAAGCCTGGGTGGCGCGGCCAGGGGGTGCCCGCACCCCTAGGGCTTGTGGCCCACTGGTGTGGCCCCCAGAAAGACTCTTTGTCCTAGTATTTTTCAAAAAATCCGGAAAAAATCATACTTGATTTTCACAGCGGAGAACTTTTGTTTTCGGGGTACTTTTTCACCGACGCTAAAACAGAAAACAGGGAAAACTAAACTAAATCTATCATATTTCTTCTAAGCAACCTAAAGTGAAAGCTTGGAACAGAGGTTTGTGACTCCTCGATTCATCCATCTCATGGTCATCGAAAGAAAATCCGTCAATGAGGTTGATCAAGTCTCCTCGAGAAACCTTTTCGAATCACAAAAGAAGACGGAGAATTTTCGAATAGTCACTAGGTCACCTCAATGGGGATGTGAATATCCCCAACAAGCAAATCATACTTCATCTTGACATGAGGAATAGGGCATTCAAAGCTCCCAATAAGAATCGATGAAGTTTTTTCGTTAGCATTGTTGCAATGTACTCGATATTGTTTCTTCGGAAAGTGCACCGTATGCTCATTACCGTTGACATGGAAAGTAACATTGCCTTTGTTGCAATCTATAACAGCCCCTGCAATGTTTAAAAAGGGTCTTCCGAGGATGACAACCATGGCATCGTCCTCGGGAATATCCAAGATAACAAAGTGTGTTAATATAGTGGTGTTAGCAACCACAATAGGCACATCCTCGCCAATTCCGATAGGGCAAGCAGTTGATTTGTCGGCCATTTGCAGAGAGATTTTAGTGGGTGTCAACTTATCCAGTTCAAGTCTACGATAAAGAGAGAGAGGCATAACACTAACACCGACTCCAAGGTTGCACAACGCAGTTCTAACGTAGTTGCCTTTAATGGAGCAAGGTATAGTGGGCACATCGGGATCACCTAGTTTCTTCGGAGTTCCACCCTTGAAGGTATAGTTAGCAAGCATGGCGGATATCTCAAGATCAGGTATCCTCCTCTTATTAGTCACAATATCTTTCATGTACTTAGCATACAGTGACATTTTGAGCATATCTATCAAACGCATCTGTAGAAAGACAGGTCTGATCATCTCAACGAAGCGCTCAAAATCCTCATCATCCTTTTTCTTGGATGGTTTCGGAGAAAATGGCATAGGTTTCTGAACCCATGGCTCCCTTTCTTTACGGTGCTTCCTAGCAATGAAGTCATTCTTATCGTATCTTCTAGTCTTAGGCTATGGGTTATCAAGATCAGGTTCAATCTCCACATCCTTTTCATTGCTAGGTTGAGCATCTTCATGAACATCACTATTGATATTATCATTAGACTCATGTTCATCACCAAATTGTGTTTCAGCATCAGAGATAGAGGCATCATTTGGACTCTCAGGTGTAGCAGCAACAGGGTTGCTAGCGTGCAGGTTCCTATCATATTTCTTCTTCTTAGGATGACTAGGTGCATCAGTGCTAACTCCTTGAGAATCTTGTTCAATTCTCTTCGGATGACCCTCAGGATACAAAGGTTCCTGGGTCATTCTACCGCCTCTAGTGACGACTCTGACAGCATTGTCATTCAACTCGTTGAGCAAGTCATTTTGAGCTTTAAGTACTTGTTCTACCTATGTAGTAACCATAAAGGCATGTTTACTCAGAAGTTTAAGATCATTGACATTTCTGTACACACAAGCACTTAAATGACTAAGTATACGAGCATTCTGTTCCAATTGTCAGCTAACATAATCATTGAAACTTTGTTGTTTGGCAACGAAGTTATCAAATTGATCCATGCATAAGCTAGCAGGTTTATCAAAAGGAATATCACTCTCATCAAACCTATGCAGAGAATTTACTTCTACTACCTGTATCGGGTTATCGAGACCATGGATCTCTTCGATAGGTGGTAGATTTTTGACACCTTCAGATTTAATGCCTTTCTCTCGCATAGATTTCTTGGCTTCTTGCATATCTTCAGGGCTGAGGAATAGAATACCTCTTTTCTTAGGAGTTGGCTTAGGAGGTGGTTCGGGAATAGTCCAAGCATTCTCATTGCACAAGATGTTATTCAGCACAATCTCAGCTTGTTCTACGGTTCGTTCCCTAAAAACACTACCGGCACAACTATCTAGGTGCTCTTTGGAAGCATCGGTAAGTCTATTATAGAAGATATCAAGTATTTCATTCTTATCAAGAGGGTGATCAGGCAAAGCATTCAGTAGGTGGACGAGCCTCCCCCAAGCTTGTGGGAGACTCTCTTCCTCAGCTTGAGAAAAGTTGTATATTTCCTGCAAGGCAGCTTGCTTCTTATGGGCAGGGAAATATTTTTCAGAGAAGTAGTAGACCATATCCCGGGGGCTACGCACACATCCAGGAGCAAGCGAATTGAACCAGGTCTTAGCATCATCCTTTAGCGAGAAAGGAAACAGCTTGAGCATATAGTAGTGGCGAATCTTTTCCTCATTAGTGAATAGGGTGGCTATATCGTGCAGTTTGGTAAGATGGGCTACAACCGTTTCAGACTCGTAACCGTGAAAAGGATCAGATTCGATTAGAGTGATTAACTCAGGGTCGACAGAGAATTCATAATCTTATCGATCACAAAGATAGGCGAAGTAGCAAACTTCGGGTCGTATTTCATCCTAGCGTTCAGAGATTTTTCTTTCCACTTGCGCAGAAGTTTCTCAACATCATAGCTATCCGTACAGGCAAGAAAATCCTCAGCTATTCTCCCTCCATAACATAGCGCGTATCAGGCATAACAGGAAATTTAGGCATAGTAGCATGTTCTACTTCAATAGTATCAGCAGTTTCAGAAGTATTATCACATCTAGCAGCAACTCTAGCAATTTGTGCATCAAGGAATGCACCTAGTGGCAAAGCAGTATCAGGCATAGCATCATCAGGCATAGTATCAAGCATAGCATCATCAGGCATAGTATCAAGCATAGCATCATGGGCAGCAGAAGTAGCATCATCAAGCACAGGCGACATATCAAGATTTCTATGAGGAGGCGAAGTCGCAAACTTACTCAAAACTGAAGGTGAATCAAGTGCAGAGCTAGATGGAAGTTCCTTACCTCTCCTCGTAGTGGAAGGCAGGGTTTTAGTTCTTGGATCTTTCGGATCCTCATAGTGATCATCAGACGTCAATCCCAAGTGACTCACAGAATATAGATGTGCTTCCCCGGCAACGGCGCCAGAAAATGCCTTGATGTCCCACAAGCGTATGGGATCGCAGCAGTTTTCGAGGCTAGAGTATTCAACCAAAATTTGTTGGTTCACACGAGGGAAGCGAAAGAATATTCTCGGGTATTAGCAGCTGAATGTGTCAGATTCAACCACACCTGAAAGATTAGGGTCTGCAAGCAAAGTATCAGTAGCAAGGTAGTATGATTGCAACGGTGCCAAAAATGATCTGTTGGCGGCAGACTATTCCTAACTTGGCGTCCCCAGCAACGGCACCAGAAAAAGGTACGTTGACGAGTAACTATTCTTCCCCGACAACAGTGTCGGAAAAGATCTTGCAACAAGTAACAGCGGAGTAGCAAGGAACAGCACTAGTAGCAGCAGCAAAGTAACATCAGTAGCAACAGTAGCAGCAAACTGGCATCAGTAGCAACAGTAGCAGGAAAGTGGCCCAATCCCTTTTGTAGCAAGGGACAAGCCAAGGCAAAGTAACCTAGCGAGAACCAGTAGTAAAAGACTCGTAGGCAGTGGATCGGTGATGGATGAGTATGACGGATGTGATTCATCATGTAACAGCTATAACACGGAGAGATATGTGGCTAGCTCTCGTTCGTCAATCTAATGTAGGCATGTATTCCGTATGTAGTCATACGTGCTTAGGGAAAAGAACTTGCATGACATTTATTGTCCATCCCTCCCGTGGCAGCGGGGTCCTAATGGAAACTACGGGATATTAAGGTTCTCCTTTTAATAAAGAACCGGACCAACGCATTAACATGCGGTGAACACATGAACTCCTCATACTATGGTCATCTCCGGGAGTGGTTCCGGCTATTGTCACTCCGGGGTTGCCGGGTCGTAACACATAGTAGGTGACTACAACTTGCAAGATAGGATCTAAAACACACATATATTGGCGACAACATAATAGGTTCAGATCTGAAATCATGCCACTCGGGCCCTAGTGACAATCATTAAGCATAGCCAAGTAGTAGCAACATCAATCTAGAACATAGTGGATACTAGGGATCAATCCCCGTCAAAAACTAACTCGATTACATGATAGATCTCATCCAACTCATGTCACATCCCTAGAACCCTAACCAAAGTATAGCATTGTTCTCATATCTTCTTTGCATTGCATCCAAGAAAATTGCAACAAGATCAAAGCAAGTGGTGAAGCAAAACTCAAAAATCCCTAGCCACTTCTCAATTTTAAAGAAATTCCAAACTTGTTAAAATCAATGAACCCAAAATGGCCTCAAGAAAAGTTCAACTTTTCTGATAATTCTTGAAAGCAAATAAGCAGTGAAGAAAACTATTTTCATAACACCTTTTGGCATTTTATTTAAATGCAAAATGCCACTGGATTCAAGTTTAAATTTGAATTCAAAAACTTTAAGTTTTCAAAAATGTTGAAAACTTCAAGAATGGTTGGATATATTCCAACAAATATTCTGGTGTGTTCAAAATAATTTTATAAACTATTTTGGAGCTGAAATAAATAGGAAATCAAAATAGTTAGCAAACCAGAAAAGAAAACACAAAAAAATGAAAAGGAGCTTACCTGTCGCCCTAAGGAGGCCCAGCCCACCAGGGGCAGGGGCGTCTTCTTCCTCGTGCCTTCTCGAAGAGGAGCGAACGCCCACGGCGGCTCCTCCACCTCCTGCTTCGCCGTGGCACGCTCCGGTGCTCCCCAGGACAGCGCGACAGCGGGGATAACATCCCCGAGCACGTCCCTATCCATCCCCGCTACCCATTCCTCCCCTCTCCTCTCGGTTCCTTCCTCTCCTCCTGCCGCCATTGACAGGAGCTCGAGCTCGAGCTGCCCGAGCCCTCTAGCCACAGGATCTCCCCCCCCCCCCCCCCCGAGTGCTCCATTCGCTCCGCCTCGACGAGCTGGTCATCCTTGCAGAAGAGGAAGATCCCCCGAGCCTTGTCGGGTTTGACCTGATCAGGTCAGCCGACGGCTCACGCCATGATGACGTGGGCCTGACCCAATAAGTGGATTTTCTGATTAAAAGAATTCCGGAAAATGCCCAAAACTTCTAAAAATCATAGAAATTAATCTGTAACTCCAATGAAAATAATTTATATATGAAGAAGTATCAGAAAAATCCAAGGAATCCGAATATGTCATTTTCAAACATGTTTGAAAATGTTACTAGACCAAACATGTAGAACAATGAATAGGTTAAATTTAATAAATGCTTTGGAGATGGAATTTGAAAATCATTTGAATTCCACTTCAAATGCTATGATCAAACATTGTTCAATCACAACCAGCAACTTAACATATCATTCCCATGCATGTTAAAAACAAGTTGATCTGAGCATCAGGTCGAATCAATTAAAATGGTATTAGAGAATACCTCGTTTGAAGTGATATTTGAATCTGATTCAAATAAACTTCAAACCTAATAAATGATAGCTACATTAGCATACCACCTTGCATCCTCATGCCATGCTCATGCATCATTTTGTTGCATATGATTGTTATTGATTGTTGTCATTCTTTCAGTAGGCTCCTCTCCTCCGGATTCCACTGAATATCCGACTGACGGATATTAACCCCCTAGTGAGAAACAAGGCAAGCAACCATTTTGATCATCCCGATAAATCCCATGTTCTCGCTCCTGCACTTATTTATTGCATTAGGATCAAATGCTTCAAATGCTTTTGCCACGTTAGTTGAACCCACTTCCTTTGCATGACCTGGCTTTGTCACAGTAAATAGCGGAACCTTGCAACCTAGCATACCTGGTAGATGCTTGATCCATGATGTGCCTTATCCTGCTATGCATGCTATGCTTAGAGTTGTGTATGGTCTGTCATCTGGAAGATGAACAGAATTGTGAGAATGTGTTCGGTAAGCAAAGGTTGTGTGTTGAACCTGATTTGGTAAAGGTACCGGTGAAAGGCTGTGTAGGAGTACATGGCGGGTTGTTTCATTGGAACCGTCCTTAGGAACTGAGTTCCGTGTATGTAATCCAAGACTAGATACTACCACATGTTGGGATACTTAATTGACCCTCTTGCCTTATTAATCGCTTAGTACTCGGTCCAGGAGTTGCAAGTAGTTTCTGGTGTTCATAGTCATGCTGGAGGCTGTGCATGTGCTGACCTGAGAGGTGGGCTGTGATGCGGTAGGCAGTGGCACGGTGTACCAAGTGGCACCCAGATGGTGGGCTTGGGAAACCTGCGCACATCGTTTGGGGCCGTGGCGGAAACCTCGGCCGGACTTCCGTGCAGGTTACCCTCAGATAGGCGATAGAGCTGGACTAAGTATTAGCATGGTTAACGGTCGTGGCCGACTCCCTCGCTGGGCTTCCGCTTGAAGGTTGCCGAGGTGCATGACATGCATATGGCGATAGGTGACGAGAGCGTGTGTGAAGAAGTACACCCCTGCAGGGTTATGATCTATTCGAATAGCCGCGTCCGCGGATATGGACTACTTGGAGACATATGTTGTTCATAGATAACCTTAATGGCTACTCATAAAATTGTTAAGATAAGTGTGAATGTCATGGACGTCATTTCCATGTGGAGATCGAATGATTCCACGATGGAGTATTGTTATGGTGTTAGTGGACTTGTGTGCGAGAAATCAAGTTCTCAAAATTTATTTAAAATGCAAGTTGTTTAGCCACGAGTCAAATGATGGCTTTCCGCATGAAACCCCACAATTCCTTATTGATACATTGCATGAGTAGATAGTTACCCTAAAGTCTTGCTGAGTACCTCCGTACTCATGTTTGCTTAATATTTGTTGCAGAGGTTGTTAATGACCCTAATGGAGGGTTCTTCCTAGACATCGACGACGACGAGTAGCTGGTATCCCAGCTACGATCTGGCCCTAGGGTGGGTCTGTAGTATAGTCAGGCCATGTGCCTTCTAGTTTCATCTGTCTGTACTCAGATAGTTTATCTACTTCCGCTGGCTTGTAACTTGAATGACTGCTATGATGGGTCGTGAGACCCCTACTGTGTAATATTATGTGTGTGGCTCTTCCGAGCCTTTTAAATAAAGCTTGTACGTTTATTGTTATGTTGTGATGCCATCGATGTATCTATACATATCGGTATGCCATGCGTACGTGTGTCGTACTGATATGTATGGGGTTCGATTACCTAGTCGTAGGCTTTAGTAGCATTCCTTACAGGGAAATGCCCCTTTGTGATCCAACGAGCCATGGTAGTTCGCTACTGCTCCGGACATATTGGTTGACCAGCATGTGTCCTTCTTAGCTGCTGTGTCTGTCCCCGATGGAGAAATGTCACGCGATGTAATGGAGTCCTTGTAGCTTGCTGCGACTCGTCTACATTCGCTGGTGACCAACACCTGCTTTGTTGGGTCATGTATGCGTGTCCCTGTGCGGAACTGCCACTTTGGTTTATGACTAGACATGTCGATCCGGGTTCTTTATCATTGGATTGCTAGCGACACAATTGCATACGCAAGTCAAAAGGCGCAAATAGTCCCGGCTAAGGTAAGGCTGCAGCCGTGGGGATAATCGTGTGTGAGACCGCAAAGAGATGTGATGTGTTACAGGCTAGATTCCTATGGCTTAGGATCGGGGTCCCGACAACGTTGGTATCAGAGCCTGACTGACTGTAGGACTACTAAGCCAAACTGGTCGAAGTTGAGTCTAGAATTGCTTTAGTTATATATAAGGGAATTGTTTGTGGAAGGGAACGTAAGACTCTTATTCTCTTCTCAAGTTATTCTATTCTGGTCATCCTCGTCTTTCCTGCGGGAATTAAGGACTAGGCTACTCATCTTCTTCTAGGCTCGTGTTTCCGATCGGTAGATTATAAGACTACGGGTCGAGAGATATGTTGGGTTTCTTTTATCCCTAGGAAAAGGAAGTAAGTTTGATGATCAGAGAATTGAACTTGATAGCTGAGTGGTTACGCTATTCTATTTTTTGGGTTGTCTCAAAATTGTTTTTGAGCATTTGCAGCCGTTATGCTGCCCAATTTTGCATTCAGAGCTCTAATGCTTTTGCATTACTCTCTATTTTCAGATGCCTGGCCGTCCTTCTCGTCAGGTGGTTCGTCTGACCAGGTGCATTGATGTGCCGGGTCATACGGCCATGCTGGTCAGGGTGATGTCGGTGTGCGGTTACCGCTGGTACCCAGAGTACACAATGGAGGAACAGTACCGAGACTTCAACCAGAGCCAGTATATCTGCACAGTTAGGGTATTTCAGACTACCCTGGAGCTGAGGAGCCAATCCATTGGTCTTACGGATTGGGAGTCACCGTTGACATGGCAGTACAAGATGTTGCCTATTCAATGCTGACCATTATGAGGGCGAGACATGCACTGCTGCAGAATTCAGAGTTCTGCTATGTTCCTGCCTCTCACGTAGGTGAACAAGGATACCTCAGCGGGGTCTACTTTGATTCCTCTATGGAGGATCCACTGCTGCAGTCCACTGCTGATATGCTAGAGAATAGAGACAGGGATGCTCGTGCCCTCCGCATGGAGCTTTATGCTACACGTGCCCGTCTGTGGACGGCTTTGACGCAGCTGGCACCGGTAGTCCAGACAGGGTACGGAGATATGGAGATGCTGAACCCTGTTACAACCCATCTTCCGGCCCATGTTGACTGGCCCGCTATAGGAGGAGTCACCCCTCTTCGGGACCCCTACTACCACCAGTCAGGGGACCAAGGCCACATCCGTGTCCTTACGGATCCCAGGGATCTCAGGCTAGAGTATTTCCTGATCCGCAGGTTGAGCTTCCAGGCCATGGAGGCAATCTTTATGAGATGTTCTATGCAGATGCCTGAACCGTGAGTCGAAGGATAGTATGGTAGTAGTTGTACTTTCACAGTCCTATGTGACTTGTGTAGTCTGCTTGTGACGTGAAATGAATTCCGGAGGCATAGATAAATAATGTATAGGAAGCTTGTAAGCCTCTGATGAGTAGTTTCATAATTTCAGAAGTTTCTCTTCGGTTAAGGTTGTACTGAACTATGTAAGGGTGTGTATGAACCATGGTGTATATATAGCAGTTGCTTGTTACCATGTTGTTCGGATATTCATTTCCGCATTCCATGTGTTCAGTGCATTCTTAATCCATAGCTAGCATTAATGATGATATTGGTCTAAGCTGTGAGTTTGTTTGTCAGGATGGTGTTCACCAGGTTGAACCGTGCCCCTGCTCATGAGCAAGGCGAGGGTAGTCAAGCGTCCCAGGAAGACCTGCCACACCCGCCCTCTCTGGCGGAAGTTATGCTTGAGGCAGAGAGAAACAAAAGGGAGACCAACCGACTGTTAGAGCGTATCGAGCAAAATACGACTCGTCAGCCTAGGAATGATGCAGTGTCCCTCAATGACTTTGTGAAGCTGAATCCTCCAAAGTTCCATCACTCCGTCGATCCCCTCGACACTGATGATTGGCTGTGCAGTATTTCACGTAAGATTCGCTCTGCGAATGTTTCTGAGGCCGACAAGGTGACCTTTGTAGCGTATATTCTAGAAGGACCCGCCAATCTGTGGTGGGAGAACTTTGAAGCTATGTGTCCTGCTGAACCAGCAGCCACGTGGGCAGATTTTAGTGCAGCCCTTCGTCTACACCATATTCCAGAGGGCCTGATGGACAGAAAGAGAGAGGAGTTCTATGCATTCACCCAGGGCAAGTTGACCATGGATGCCTATAGCCGCGAGTTCGGTAATCTCGCCCGCTATGCAACAGAGGAGGTGTCTATTGATGCCAAGAAGCAAGCAAGATGCCATAAGGGTCTGAGCCCTGAGCTTCGTCATGATTTGCGCCTCCATGAGTGTACAAGCTTCCAAGCCCTAGTCAACAAGGCGATCAATGCCGATACTGGTCATACCGACTTTGAAGCCACAAAGAAGCACTCAAGTGACTTTGGCTCGTCATCTGGTTCCGCGTTTCCAAAACGCAGGCTGTGGGTTCCAAACAGTTCTCTACCGCCAAGATACACTCCGACGCCATCCTATGTGGCGCCTCAGACGAATCAAACCAACCCTCGAGCAAAAACCTATGGTGGTCCAGCTAGCAATGCTGCGCCGCGTGCCAACCAAGTGATATGTTATAAGTGTGGAGAACCAGGGCACTATTCCCGTGAGTGTCCTCAGAATGTGGGTGCCAAGCAACTCGGAAAGCCCGTCGGGCAAGGCAAGTCGGGCAAAGCTTACTATGTAAAGCCAACTCCTGCACGTGGCCGTGTGAACTATGTTTCAGCAGAAGAAGCTGCAGAGGATCCCGACGTCATACTGGGTAGACTCCTTGTTAATCATCACCCATCGTCCGTTCTTTTTGACACCGGGTCTTCTCATTCCTTCATTTCAGAAAGTTATGCAAAGTTGCATAACATGTCTTTCTGTGATATGCCAATTCCTTTGGTTGTCCAAACCCGTGGTAGTAAGTGGCAAACCTCTAGGATAACCTATGACAATGAAATTCTAGTAGACAGGCTAGTTTTTCTAGCCTCATTGATAGCCCTGAAATCTTCGGATATTAATATCATCTTGGGTATGGACTGGATGTGAGCTCACTATGCCAAGATTGATACTCATTCCAGAAATGTTCAGCTTACCCATCCCTCGGGTGAGATAGTCAATGTCTCTACTCGAGTTGCCAAATGCCAACTCTATTCCCTCAGTGCCAACCCTCTTCCCGAACTTGAAGACATTCTGGTAGTCCGTGACTTCCCGGGTGTTTTTCCAGAGGAACTGCCAGGAATTCCACCTGACAAAGATGTAGAGTTCATAATAGATCTTGTTCCGGGAACTGTTCCAATAGCCATAAGACCATATAAGATGGCACCCCTGGAGCTAGCCGAACTTAAGAAGCAACTAGATGAGGCCTTGAATAAAGGTTTCATTCGTTATAGCTCTTCTCCTTGGGCTTGTCCCGTCCTCTTCGTCAAGAAGAAAGACGGAACGGATCAGATGGTTGTAGATTACCGACCAGTTAATCTGGTCACAATAAAGAACAAGTATCCGCTCCCCGCGATCAACGACCTGTATGATCAGCTCGCTGGATCCTTAGTCTTCTCAAAAATGGATTTGAGGTTGGGATACCATCAAATCAAGATCAAGAATGGGGACATTCCAAAACGGCTTTTGTTACTCGTTATGGCCAATACGAGTACACCGTCATGTCCTTCGGTTTAACCAATGCCCCGCCACCTTCTCTCGTTTGATGAATTCAATCTTCATGGAGTATTTGGATAAATTCGTCGTGGTATACCTCGATGATATTCTCATCTACTCGAAGAACGAACAAGAACATGCCGAGCATCTAAGGCTGGTATTGATGAAACTTCGGCAGCATCGCCTTTATGCCAAGTTTTCAAAATGTGAATTTTGGTTACGAGAAGTGACCTATTTAGGTCACGTAATCTCTGGTAAGGGTATTGTTGTCGATCCCGAGAGAGTTCAAGCTGTCCTTGATTGGACTCAACCTGAATCGGTTAAGCAAGTTAGGAGTTTTCTTGGTCTAGCGAGCTATTGCCGCCGCTTTGTCGATAATTTCTCCAAGGTTGCAAAGCCTCTAACTGAACTCCTCAAGAAAGATAAAAAGTTCGAGTGGACACCATAGTGTGAGCATAGTTTTCAGGAACTGAAAAGACGCCTGACTTCCGCACCTGTGTTGCTACCACCAGATTTTTCTAAGGATTTTGTTATCTATTGCGACGCCTCGCGACAAGGATTAGGTTGTATTCTCATGCAAGATTGTCATGTGATTGCATACGCATCTCGACAGTTGCGTCCACATGAGGATAATTATCCCACACATGATCTTGAGCTTGCAGCTGTAGTCCATGCACTTAAAACCTGGCGACATTAGCTTCTTGGTAATCGTTGCGAAATATTCACTGATCACCAAAGTCTGAAATATATCTTCACCCAGCCGGATTTGAATCTCAGGCAAAGACGGTGGGTTGAGTTGATCTCGGATTACGACTTAGGGATAACTTACACCCCGGGGAAGGCCAATGTTATGGTTGATGCACTAAGTCGTAAGTCTTATTGTAACAATTTGATGCTACAACGAGGTCAACCACATCTCTATGAGGAATTTCGGAAGCTAAATCTTCATATTGTTCCTCAAGGATTCCTTTCTACCCTGGTGGCGAAGCCTACTCTTAGGGATCTAATCATAGCCGTGCATGCTTATGATAAGGGTATATCCAGGATCAAGGAGAATATTGCTAGCGGAAACGCTAGGGATTTCTCCATCAATGAGAAAGGTGTTATGTTCTTTCATAACCGTTTAGTGGTTCCTAAGAGCAAACGTCTGTGGCAATTGATCCTTAAGGAGGCTCATGATTCTCCTCTCACCATTCATCCCGGCAGTACTAAGATGTATCAGGACCTACGCCAGAGGTTCTGGTGGACTAGGATGAAGAGAGAAATTGCTGAGTTCGTTGCTAACTGCGACGTTTGTCGTCGAGTTAAGGCAGAACATCAAAGGCCTGCTGGCACCCTTCAACCTTTAACTATTCCTGAATGGAAATGGGATAAAGTTAGTATGGATTTCATTACCGGATTTCCCAAGACCAAGAAAGGAAATAATGCTATATTTGTGGGCATTGACCGTCTCTCCAAAGTAGCTCATTTTCTTCTAGTTCGTGAGAGTATACCAGCTAGCCAGCTAGCAGAGTTATATATCTCTCGAATAGTGTCTCTTCATGGTGTTCCCCTGGAGATTAACTCGGACCGTGGGAGTATCTTTACTTCTCGCTTCTGGGAAAGTTTTCAGAATGCTATGGGGACTCACTTATCTTTTAGCACTGCTTTCCATCCTCAGTCAAGTGGTCAAGTAGAAAGAGTGAATCAAATCCTAGAAGATATGCTCCGAGCTTGTGTTATATCATTCGGTATGAATTGGGAGAAGTGCCTTCCATTCGCCGAATTTGCTTATAACAATAGTTATCAATCAAGCTTGGGCAAAGCCCCTTTTGAAGTTCTCTATGGACGAAGATGTCGAACACCTCTTAATTGGTCAGAAACCGGAGAGAGGCAACTCTTTGGCCCGGATGTGATCCAGGATGCAGAAGAGCAGGTTCGCATTATTCGTGAAAAGTTAAAAACAGCCCAGTCTCGTCAAAAGAGCCAATATGATCGTCATCATAAGGTTGTGACCTTTGAAGTTGATGAGAAGGCTTACCTTCGGGTTACACCTTTGAAGGGTACCCATCGATTCGGTATCAAGGTCAAGTTGGCTCCTCGTTACATTGGTCCTTTTCGCATTCTTGCCAAACGAGGAGAAGTTGCCTACCAGTTGGAACTTCCTCCGCATCTTTCCAAGGTTCATGATGTATTCCACGTCTCGCAACCCAGGCGTTGCTTTTCGGATCCTATCCGTGAAGTGGACCACGAAACGCTTGATCTCCACGATAACCTTTCATACCGAGAATACCCTGTGCGTATTCTTGATCAAGCTGAGCGTACCACTCGATGTCGAAACCTCAAGTTTCTTAAAGTTCAATGGTCAAATCATTCTGAAAAGGAGGCAACATGGGAAAGAGAGGATCGTCTCCGACTTGAGTATCCCGCGTTATTCCCCACGACTTCTAAATCTCGGGACGAGATTCTTTTGAGTGGGGGTGAGTTGTCACATCCCTGGAACCCTAACCTAAGTATAGCATTGTGCTCATATCTTCTTTGCATTGCATCCAAGAAAATTGCAACAAGATCAAAGCAAGTGGTGAAGCAAAACTCAAAAAACCCTAGCCACTTCTCAATTTAAAAGAAATTCCAAACTTGTTAAAATCAATGAAACCAAAATGGCCTCAAGAAAAATTCAACTTTCCTGATAATTCTTGAAAGCAAGTAAGCAGTGAAGAAAACTATTTTCATAACACCTTTGGCATTTTATTTAAATGCAAAAAGCCACTCGATACAAGTTTAAATTTGAATTCAAAAACTTTAAGTTTTCAAAAATGTTGAAAACTTCAGGAATGGTTGGATATATTCCAACTAATATTCTGGTGTGTTCAAAATAATTTTATAAACTATTTTGGAGCTGAAATAAATAGCAAATCAAAATAGTTAGCAAACCAGAAAACAAAACACAAAAAAATGAAAAGGAGCTTACTTGTCGCCCTCAGGAGGCCCAGCCCACCAGGGGCAGGGGCGTCTTCTTCCTCCTGCGTTCTGGCAGAGGAGAGAACGCCCATGGCGGCTGCTCCACCTCCCGCTTCACCGTGGCACGCTCCGGTGCTCCCCTGGATAGCGTGACAGCGGGGATAACCTCCCCGAGCACGTCCCTATCCATCCCCGCTACCCAATCCTCCCCTATCCTCTCGGTTCCTTCCTCTCCTCCTGCCGCCATTGACAGGAGCTCGAGCTCGAGCTGCCCGAGCCCTCTAGCCACAAGATCTCCCCCCGAGTGCTCCATTCGCTCCGCCTCGACGAGCTGGTCATCCTTGCAGAAGAGGAAGATCCCCTGAGCCCTACAATGCCCACGGCACCGTCGTCTTCAAGCTTCGGCCGCCGGCGAGCTTCGTTCGATTCGTCGCCCACAGCGCCTCCTCGAGCCATCTAAGCCCTCCATTGCACTCCCCGTGAGATTGCGCTCATTTCCCCTCTTCTTCCCCTCGGGTTCGTGCCCCCCTAGCCACTCGACCGACGAGCCTGAGCTCCGGCCGTCGCCTCAGCTCGTCGCCGGTGACCTCCGGTCCTTCCCAGCCCTCCCTGAGGCCAGTACTGGATGAGGCCAAGCCTAGGGATCCTCCCAGTGCTCTCTGCTCTCGATCCCGAGCACTACAGCCATCTCTGGCGACTCTCCGGCAAAGATCCGCCGTGGATCTGGTCGCCGCCGGTTAGTCTATCGTAGGGCATGACCTAGCCTCGCTAATCCATGTTTAAAACGTTAAGCACACACTGACCAGTGGGCCCAGGCCTAAGTCAAACGCAATCAGGGGCTGGTCAGCGCGGGATTATCCTTGTGAGGCTGACCAGTGGGTCCCCTTTGTCGGGTTTGACCTGATCAGGTCAGCCGACGGCTGACGCCATGATGACGTGGGCCTGACGCAATAAGTGGATTTTCTGATTAAAAGAATTCCAAAAAATGCCCAAACCTTCTAAAAATCATAGAAATTAATCTATAACTCCAATGAAAATAATTTATATATGAAAAAGTATCAGAAAAATCCAAGTAATCGGAATATATCATTTTCAAACATGTTTGAGAATGTTACTGGACCAAACATGTAGAATAATGAATAGGTTAAATTTAATAAATGCTTTGGAGATGGAATTTGAAAATCATTTGAATTCCACTTCAAATGCTATGATCGCTGGGCTTCCGCTTGAAGGTTGCCGAGGTGCATGACGTGCACATGGCAATAAGTGGTGAGAGCGTGTGTGAAGAAGTACACCCCTGCAGGGTTATGATCTATTCGAATAGCTGCGTCCGCGGATATGGACTACTTGGAGACATATGTTGTTCATAGATAACCTTAATGGCTACTCATAAAATTGTCAAGATAAGTGTGAGTGTCGTGGACGGCATTTCCGTGTGGAGACGGAATGATCCCATGATGGAGTATTGTTGTGGTGTTAGTGGAGTCATGTGCGAGAAATCAAGTTGTCAAAATTTATTTAAAATGCAAGTTGTCTAGCCACAAGTCAAATGATGGCCTTCCGGATGAAACCCCACAATTCCTTATTGATACATTGCATGAGTAGATAGTTATCCTAAAGTCTTGCTGAGTACCTCTGTACTCATGTTTGCTTAATATTTGTTGCAGAGGTTGTTAATGACCCCAATGGAGGGTTCTTCCTAGACATCGACGACGACGAGTAGCTGGTATCCCAGCTACGATCTGGCCCTAGGGTGGGTCTGTAGTATAATCAGGCCATGTGCCTTCTAGTTTCATCTGTCTATACTCAAACAGTTTATCTACTTCCGCTGGCTTGTAACTTGAATGACTGCTATGATGGGTCGTGAGACCCCTACTGTGTAATATTGTGTGTGTGGCTCTTCCGAGCCTTTTAAATAAAGCTTGTATGTTTATGGTTATGTTGTGATGCCATCGATGTATCTATACATATCGGTATGCCATGCGTATGTGTGCTGTACTGATATGTATGGGGTTCGATTACCTAGTCGTAGGCTTTAGTAGCATTCCTTACAGGGAAATGCCCCTTTGTGATCCAACGAGCCATGGTAGTTCGCTACTACTCCGGACACATTGGTTGACCGGCATGTGTCCTTCTTAGCTACTGTGTCTGTCCCCGATGGGGAAATGTCATGCGACGTGATGGAGTCCTTGTAGCTTGCTACGACTCGTCTACATTCGCTGGTGACCGACACCTGCTTTGTTGGGTCATGTATGTATGTCCCTGTGCGGAACTGCCACTTTGGTTTATGACTAGACATGTCGATCCGGGTTCTGTGTCATTAGATTGCTAGCGACACAATTCCATACGCGAGTCAAAAGGCGCAAACGGTCCCGGCTAAGGTAAGGCTGCAGCCATGGGGATAACCGTGCGTGAGATCGCAAAGAGATGCGATGTGTTACAGGCTGGATTCCTATGGCTTAGGATCGGGGTCCCGACAACTCATCACCGTCCTGCAAGCCTACGATGAGATTACTCACGAATGATGAAGAGCATCATGGAATTCTTGATGAGAAAGGTTGATGTGGACGATGGAAACGATTTCCCCTCTCCGGAGCCTAAAACGGACTCCAGATCTGCCCTCCAAATGAAGAACAGGATGTGGCGGCGCCTCCGTATCCCAAAACGCGATAAAACCTTCTCTCTGATTTTTTCCAAGCGAAACGGAAGATCTAGAGCTTAGATTGGGGGCGGTGGTGCCACGTGGGCCCCACAAGGCCTGCACGGCGCGGCCATAGGGGGTGGCTGCAGCCTGTGGTCTTGTGGCCCACTCGCATGCCCCCTCCGGTGGATCTTTGGGCAGGTATTTTTCTTTTATTCCAGAAAAAATCTCTGTAAATTTTTAGGACGTTCCAAGAACTTTTATTTCTGCACAAAAACAACACCATGGCAATTCTGCTGCAAACAGCGTCAGTCCGTGTTAGTTCCATTCAAATCATGCAAATTAGAGTTTAAAACACGGGCAAAAGAGTTCGGAAAAGTAGATACGACGGAGACGTATCAACAAGGCAGATGGAAAATTCTCTGATTCCGGTATGTTTCTATACAGGTTTATTAAAGACTTCTCTAAAATTTCTAGGCCTCTTACTAATTTATTACAAAAGGATGTGACTTTTGTTCTTTATGATGATTATGTAGAATCCTTTAAAAACTTAAGAAAACCTTAACTTCTCCACCTATTGTTCAACCACGTGATTGGAACTTGCCTTTTGAAATTATGTGTGATGTTAGTGATTATGTTGTTGGTGTATTTCTAGGCCAAAGAGTTGATAAGAAATTAAATGTTATCCATTATGCTAGTAAAACACTAGACAGTGCCAAGAGAAATTATGCTACCATTGAAAAAGAATTCTTAGCACTTGTATTTGCTTGTGATAAATTCACATCTTACATTGTTGATTCTAAAGGAATTGTTCACAGTGATCATGCTGCTATTAAATATCTTATGGAAAAGAAAGATGCTAAGCCTAGATTTATTAGGTGGGTTCTTTTGCTACAAGAATTTGATTTGCACATCATTGGTAGGAAAGGAGCTGAGAACCCCGTAGCTGATAACTTATCTAGGTTAGAAAATAGTCTTGATGACCCACTACCTATTGAGGGTAGCTTTCCTGATGAACAACTAGTTGTGGTCAATGTTTCTCATAACACACGGTGGTTTGCTAATTATGATAATTACATTGTTGCTAAATACATAACACCTAGTTTCACCTATCACCAAAAGAAAAGGCTCTTCTTTGATTTAAGAGATTACTTTTGGGATGACCCACATATTTATAAAGAGGGAGTAGACGGTATTATTAGATGTTGTATACCTGAGCATGAACAAGAACAAATCCTTCGAAAGTGTCACACCGAGGCTTATGGAGGGCACCATGCGGGAGATAGAACTGCACACAATGTATTAGAGTATGGATTTTATTGCCCTACTCTTTTCAAAGATGTTCGTAAGTTTGTCCTTTCTTGTGATGAATGTCAAAGAATTGGTAATATAAATAGACATCAGGAAATGCGTGTGAATTATTCACTTTTTATTGAACCATTTGATGTTTCGGAATTTGATTATATGGGATTGTTCCTTCCTCTAATGGGTGTACATATATTTTGGTTACTGTTTATTATGTCACTAAATGGGTAGAAGCTATTCCAACTAATGGTGTTGATCATAACACATCCATTAAGATGGTTACGGAAGTTATTTCCCGTTGTTTTGGAGTCCCTAGATACTTAGTGATCGCTGGTGGCTCACACTTTATTCATGGTGCTTTTCGTAAGTTGCTTGCTAGATATGATGTTAACCATCGAATTGCATCTCTCTATCATGCTCAGTCTAGTGGTCAAGTAGAATTAACCAATAGGGAAATAAAATTAACATTGCAAAATACTATCAATAGGTCCCGAAAGAACTGGTCTAAAAAAATTAGATGATGCATTGTGGGCCTACAGAACAACTTATAAAAACCATATGGGTATGTCTCCTGACAAAATGGTTTATGGGAAAGCCTATCACTTACCTATCGAGTTAGAACAAAAATCTTATAGGGCGATTAAAGAACTCAACTATGATTTCAAACTTGCTAGTGAAAAGAGGTTATCTGATACTAGCTCGTTAGATGAATGGAGTGTTGGGGGAACGTAGTAGTAATTCAAAAAAATTCCTACATCACACCAAGATCTATCTCGGAGATGCTAGCAACAAGAAAGGGGTAGAGCATCTTCATACCTTTGAAGATCGCTAAGCGAAAGCGTTACTATGAACACGGTTGATGGAGTCGTACTCGTAGCGATTCAGATCCCGGAAGACTCCGATCTAAATGCCGGACAATGGCGCCTACGCGCTCAACACACGTGCAGCCCGGTGACGTCTCCTTCACCTTGATCCATCAAGGAGAGAGGACAACTTGAGGGAGAGCTCCGGCAGCACGGTGGCGTGGTGACGGCGGAGTTGCGTGGTACTCCGGCAGGGCTTCGCCAAGCGCTACGGAGGAGGAGGAGGAAGAGGAGGGCTGCGCCGAGGGAGGAAGAGAATTTGTGTATATTGCAACCCCAAACCCTTGGGTATATATAAGAGGAAGAGGAGGAGGGTCGTCCACCCTAGGGTTTCCCCTAGGTGGTGCGGCGGCCAAGAGGAGGAGGGGCTGGTGCCCTAGGGGTGGCTTGCCACCTAAGGCAGCCACCACGCCCTAGGGTTTGCTGCCCTAGGCGCCTTGGGACTTGGTGGGTGGCGCACCAGCCCATCTAGGGGCTGGTTCCCATCCACTTATGGCCCACGTGGCCCGTCGGGGCTGGTGGCCCCTCCCGGTGGACCCCCGGAATCCTTCCGGTGGTCCCGGTACAATACTGATGATCTCCGAAACATTTCCGACGATCAAATCTCCACTTCCCATATATGGATCTTTACCTCCGAACCATTCCGGAGCTCCTCGTGACGTCCGAGATCTCGTCTGCGACTCCAAATAACCTTCGGTAACCATGCACTATTCCCATTACAACTCTAGCATCATCGAACCTTAAGTGTGTAGACCCTACGGGTTCGGGAACAATGCATACATGACCGAGACACCTCTCTGGTCAATAACCAACAGTGGGATCTGGATACCCATGTTAGCTCCCACATGCTCCACGATGATCTCATCAGATGAACCACGATGTCGAGAATTCAATCAATCCCATATGTAATTCCCTTTGTCTACCAGTATGACACTTACCCGAGATTCGATCGTCGGTATCCCTATACCTTATTCAATCTCGTTACCGGCAAGTCTCTTCACTCATTCCGTAACACATCATCCCGTGGCTAACTCCTTAGTCACATTAAGCTCATTATGATGATGCATTACCGAGTGGGCCTAGAGATACCTCTCCGTCACACGAAGCGACAAATCCTAGTCTCGATTCATACCAACCCAACAGACACTTTCGGAGATACCTGTAGTGCACCTTTATAATCACTGAGTTACGTTGTGACGTTTGATACATCCAAAGCACTCCTACTGTATCCAGGAGTTGCACAATCTCATGGTCTAAGGAAATGATACTTGACATTAGAAAAGCTTTAGCAGACGAACTACACGATCTTGTGCTATGCTTAGGATTGGGTCTTGTCCATCACATCATTCTCCTAATGATGTGATCCCATTATCAATGACATCCAATGTCTATGATCAGGAAACCATGACCATCTATTGATCAACGAGCCAACCAACTAGAGGCTCACTAGGGACATGTTGCAGTCTATGTATTCACACATGTATTATGGTTTCCGGTTAATACAATTACAGCATGAATAATAGACAATTATCATGAACTAGGAAATATAATAATAACCACTTTATTATTGCCTCTAGGGCATATTTCCAACAGTCTCCCACTTGCACTAGAGTCAATTATCTAGTTACATTATGATGAATCGAACACCCATAGAATTCTGGTGCTGATCATGTTTCGCTCGTGAAAGAGGTTTAGTCAACGGATCTGCGACATTGAGTTCTGTATGTACTTTACAAATATCTATATCTCCATCCTGGATGTATCCCCGTATGGAGTTGAATCGGCGCTTGATGTGCTTGGTCTTCTTGTGAAACCTGGTCTCCTTGGCAATGACAATAGCTCAAGTGTTGTCACAGAACAGAGTCATCGGGCCCGACGCACTGGGAATCACTCCTAGGTCGGTGATGAACTCCTTCATCCAGACTCCTTCCCGTGCTGCTTCTGAAGCAGCTATGTATTCCGCTTCACATGTAGATGCCTCCACAACGTTTTTCTTGCAACTGCACCAGCTGACTTCCCCACTATTCAAAATATACACGTATCCAGTTTGTGTCTTGGAGTCATCCGGATCTGTGTCGAAGCTAGCATCGACGTAACCCATTACGACGAGCTCTTCAGCACCTCCATAAACGAGAAACATATCTTTAGTCTTTTTCAGGTACTTAAGGATATTCTTGACCGCTGTCAAGTGATCCACTCATGGATCACTTTGGTAACTCCCTACCAAACTTATGGCAAGGTTCACATCACGTCTGGTACACAACATGACATACATAATAGAGCCTATGGCTGAAGCATAGGGGACGGTACTCATCTTTTTTCTATCTTCTGCCGTGGTCGGGCGTTGAGCTGTGCTCAACCTCACACCTTGTAATATAGGCAAGAAACCCTTCTTGGCCTTATCCATATTGAACTTCTTCAATATCTTGTCAAGGTATGTACTTTGTGAAAGACCAATGAGGCGTCTTGATCTATCTCTATAGATCGTGATGCCTAATATGTAAGCAGCTTCTCCAAGGTCCTTCATTGAAAAACACTTGTTCAAATAGGCCTTTTATGCTTTCCAAACATTCTATATCATTTCCCATCAACAATATGCCATCCACATATAATATGAGAAATGCTACAAAGCTCCCACTCACTTTCTTGTAAATACAGGCTTCTCCATAAGTCTGTACAAACCCAAACGCTTTAATCACCTCATCAAAGCGAATGTTCCAACTCCGAGATGCTTGCACCAGCCCATAGATGGAGCACTGGAGCTTGCATACCTTGTCAGCATTTTTAGGATCGACAAAACCTTCCGGCTGAATCATATACAATTCTTCCTTAAGAAAGCCATTCAGGAATGTCGTTTTGACATCCATTTGCCAGATTTCATAATCATAAAATGCATCAACTGCTAACATGATTCGGACAGACTTCAGCATCGCTATGGGTGAGGAAGTCTCATCGTAGTCAATTCCTTGAACTTGTCGCTAACCCTTAGGGATAAGTTGAGCCTTATAGATGGTGACATTACCATCCGCATCAGTCTTCTTCTTAAAGATCCATTTATTTTCTATGGCTCGCCGATCATCGGGCAAGTCCTCCAAAGTCCACACTTTGTTCTCATACATGGATCATATCTCGGATTTCATGGCTTCAAGCCATTTTTTGGAATCCGGGCCCGCCATCGCTTCTTCATAGTTCGAAGGTTCACTATTTCCAATAAAATGATTTCCATGATAGGGTTGTCGTACCACTCTGGTGCGGAACATGTCCTTGTGGACCTTCGAGGTTCAGTAGCAACTTGATCCAAAGATTCATGATCATCATCATTAACTTCCTCTCTAGTCAGTGCAGGCACCACAGAAACATTTTTCTGCCCTGCGCTACTATCCGGTTCGAGAGGAGGTACAATTACCTCATCAAGTTCTACTTTCCTCCCACTTACTTCTTTCGAGAGAAACTCTTTCTCTAGAAAGGATTCATTCTTGGCAACAAAGTTTTACCTTTGGATCTAAGATAGAAGGTATACCCATAGTTTCCTTAAGGTATCCTATGAAGACGCATTTTTCATATTTGGGTTCGAGCTTCTCAGGTTGAAGTTTCTTCATATAAGCATCGCAACCCCAAACTTTTAGAAACGATAGCTTAGGTTTATTTCCAAACCATAATTCATACGGTGTCATCTCAACGGATTTAGACGGCGTCCTATTAAAGTGAATGCGGCAGTTTCCAATTCATATCCCCAAAATGATAGTGGCACATCAGTAAGAGACATCATAGATCGCACCATATCCAATAAAGTGTGATTACGACGTTCAGGCACACTGTTATGCTGAGGTATGCGAGGCGGCGTGAGTTGTGAAACAATTCCACATTTTCTTAAGTGTGTGCCAAATTCGTGACTCTAATATTCTCCTCCACCATCAGATTGTAGGAACTTTATTTTCTTGCCACATTGATTCTCTACCTCACTCTGAAATTCCTTGAACCTTTCAAAGGTTTCAGACTTGTGTTTCATTAAGTAGACATACCCATATCTGCTTAAGTCACAAGTGAGGGTGAGAACATAACGATAGCCACCACGAGCCTCAATGATCATTGGACCGCATACATCGGTATGTATTATTTCCAACAAGTTGGTTGCTCGCTCCATTGTTATAGAGAAAGGAGTCTTGGTCATTTTGCCCATGAGGCACGGTTCGCATGTGTTAAATGATTCAAAATCAAGAGACTCCAAAAGTCCATCTGTATGGAGTTTCTTCGTGCGCTTGATACCGATATGACCAAGGCGATAGTGCCACAAGTATGTGGGACAATCATTATCAACCTTACATCTTTTGGTACTCACACTATGAATATGTGTAACATCATGTTCTAGATCCATCAAGAATAAACCATTGACCAGCGGGGCATGACCATAAAACATATCACTCGTATAAATGGAACAACCATTATTCCTAGATTTAAATGAGTATCCATCTCACATCAAGCGAGATCCCGATACAATGTTCATGCGCAAATTTGGTACTAAATAACAATTATTAAGGTTTAAAACTAATCCCGAAGGTAGATGTAGAGGTAGTGTGCCGACGGCGATCACATCGACCTTGGAACCATTCCCGACGTGCATCGCCACCTCATCCTTTGCCAGCCTCCGCTTATTCCGCAGTTCCTGTTTTGAGTTGCAAATGTGAGCAACAACATCGGTATCAAATACCCACGAGCTACTACGAGCGTTGGTAAGGTACACATCAATAGCATGTATATCATATATACCTTTGACATTGCCGGCCTTCTTATCCGCTAAGTAGTTCGGGAAGTTCCGCTTCCAGTGACCGGTTTCCTTGCAGTAATAGCACTCAGTCTCATGCTTGGGTCCTTTCTTTGGTTTCTTCCCGGCAACTAGTTTACCGGGCGCGCAACTGCTTTGCCGTCCTCCTTGAAGTTCTTTTTACCTTTGCCTTTCTTGAAACTGGTGGTCTTATTCACCATCAACACTTGATGTTCTTTCTTGATTTCCACCTCCGTTGATTTCAGCATTGAATACAACTCGGGAATGGTCTTCTCCATCCCTTGCAAGTTGTAGTTCATCGCAAAGCTCTTATAGCTAGGTGGAAGCGACTGGAGGATTCTGTCAATAACCGCGTCATCTAGAAGTACAACTCCCAGCTGAGACAGACGGTTGTGCAACCAAGACATTTTGAGTATGCGCTCACTGACAGACCCATTCTCCTCCATCTTACAACTGAAGAACTTGTCACAGACTTCATATCTCTCGACCCGAGCATGAGCATGGAAAACTAGTTTCAGCTCTTGGAACATCTCATATGCTCCATGTTGCTCAAAACGCCTTTCAAGCCCCAGTTCTAAACTGTAAAGCATGCCGCACTGAACCAGAGAGTAGTCATCACTTCGCAATTGCCAAGCGTTTTGAACGTCCTAGGCTGCCGCAGGAACGGGAGGGTCACCCAGCGGTGCATCAAGGACATATCCCTTCTTGGAAGCGATGAGGATGAGCTTTAAATTATGAGCCCAGTCCGCATAGTTGCTACCCTCGTCTTTCAGCTTGGTTTTCTCTAGGAACGCGTTGAAATTGAGGTTGACTTGAGCGTTGGCCATTGGATCTACAATATCATAAAGACATTTTTAGACTAAGTTCATGATAATTAAGTTCATCTAATCAAATTATACAATGAACTCCCACTCAGGTAGACATCCCTCTAGTTATCCAAGTGATCCATGATCCACGTCGACTAGCCCGTGTCCGATCATCATGTGAGACGGACTGGTCATCAATGGTGAACATCTCCATGTTGATCGTATCTTGCATACGACTCATGTTCGACCTTTTGGTCTCTCGTATTCCGAGGTCATGTTTGTACATGCTAGGCTCGTCGAGTCAACCTAAGTGTTTTGCGTGTGTAAATTTGGCTTACACCCGTTGTATGTGAACGTTAGAATCTATCACACACGATCATCACGTGGTGCTTCGAGACAATGATCCTTCCCAACCGTGCACACTTAGGGGAATAATTATCTTGAAATTTAATGAGGGATCATCTTATCTTTGCTACCGTCGTTCTAAGAAATAAGATGAAAAACATGATAAACATCACATGCAAATCATATAGTGACATGATATGGCCATTATCATCTTGCTCCTTTGATCTCCATCTTCGGGGTACGGCATGATCATCATTGTCACCGGCATGACACCATGATCTCCATCATTGTGTCTCTCTGAAGTCGTCTCGCCAACTATTACTTCTACTACTATGGCTAATGGTTAGAAATAAAGTAAAGTAATCACACGGCGTTGCATCTTATACAATAAATCAAGACAACTCCTATGGCTCCTGTCGGTTGTCATACTCATCGACATGCAAGTCGTGAATCCTATTACAAGAACATGATCGATCTCATACATCACATATATATCATCACATCTTTTGGCCATATCACATCACATAGCATACCCTGCAAAAACAAGTTAGATGTCCTCTAACTGTTGTTGCAAGTTTTACGTGGCTTATTTGGGTTTCTAGAAATAACACTTCTTACCTACGTGAGAGCCACAACGTTGATATGCCAATGCTATTTACCCTTCATAAGGACCCTTTTCATCGAATCAAATTCGACTAAAGTGGGAGAGACAGACACCCACTAGCCACCTTATGCAACAAGTGGATGTCAGGCGGTGGAACCAGTCTCACGTAAGCATACGTGTAAAGTCGGTCTGGGCCGCTTCATTCCACAATACCGTCTAAAAAAGATTGGACTAGTAACGGCAAGCAATTGACAAAATCATCGCCCACAACTTTTGTGTTCTACTCGTGCATAGAATCTACGCATAGAACCTGGCTCGGATGCCACAGTTGGGGAACGTAGTAGTAATTCAAAAAAAAATCCTACGTCACACTAAGATCTATCTAGGAGATGCTAGCAATGAGCAAGGGGTAGAGCATCTTCATACCTTTGAAGATCGCTAAGCGGAAGCGTTACTATGAACGCGGTTGATGGAGTCGTACTTGTAGCGATTCAGATCGCGGAAGATTCCGATCTAAGCGCCAAACAATGGTGCCTCCGCGTTCAACACACGTGCAGCCCGGTGACATCTCCTTCACCTTGATCCAGCAAGGAGAGAGGAGAAGTTGAGGGAGAGCTCCGGCAGCACGCCGGCGTGGTGACGGTGGAGTTGTGTGGTACTCCGGCAAGGCTTCGCCAAGCATTATGAAGGAGGAGGAGGAAGAGCAGGGTTGCGCCGAGGGAGGAAGAAAATGTGTGTATCTTGCATCCCCAAACCCTTGGGTATATATAGGAGGAGGAGGAGGAGGGCCGGCCACCCTAGGGTTTCCCCTAGGTGGTGCGGCGGCCAAGACGAGGAGGGGGCGGCGCCCTAGGGGGTGGCTTGCCAACCAAGGCAGCCACCACGCCCTAGGGTTTGCTGCCCTATGCGCCTTGGGCCTTGGTGGGTGGCGCACCAACCCATCTAGGGGTTGGTTCCCATCCACTTTTGGCCACGTGGCCTTTCGGGGCTGGTGGCCCCTCCCGGTGGACCCCCGGAATCCTTCGAGTGGTCCCGGTACAACACCGATGATCTCCGAAACATTTTCGGCGATCAAATCTCCACTTCCTATATATGAATATTTACTTCCGGACCATTCCGGAGCTCCTCTTGACGTTTGGAATCTCATCCGGGACTCCAAACAACCTTTGGTAACCACGCACTATTCCCATTACAACTCTAGCATCGTCGAACCTTAAGTGTGTAGACCCTACGAGTTCGGGAACCATACAGACATGACTGAGACACCTCTCCGGTCAATAACCAACAGCGGGATCTGGATACCCATGTTGGCTGCCACATGTTCCACGACAATCTCATCAGATGAACCATGATGTTGGGGATTCAATCAATCCCGTATGTAATTCCCTTTGTCTACCGGTATGACACTTGCCCGAGATTTGATCGTCGGTATCCCTATACCTTGTTCAATCTCGTTACCGGAAAGTCTCTTTACTCGTTCTATAACACATCATCCCGTGGATAATTCTTAGTCACATTGAGCTAAGTATTATGATGGATTACTGCGTGGGCCCAAAGATACCTCTCCGTCACGCGGAGCGACAAATCCCAGTCTCGATTCGTACCAACCCAACAGACACTTTCAGAGATACGTGTAGTGCACCTTTATAATCACCAAGTTACGTTGTGACGTTTGATACACCCAAGGCACTCCTACGGTATCCGGGAGTTGCACAATCTCATGGTCTAAGGAAATGATACTTTACATTAGAAAAAGCTTTAGCATACGAACTACATGGTCTTGTGCTATGCTTAGGATTGGGTCTTGTCCATCACATCATTCTCCTAATGATGTGATCCCGTTATCAATGACATGCAATGTCTATGATCAGGAAACCATGACCATCTAGATGATCATGGTTTCCTGATCATGGGCATTAGATGTCATTGATAACGGGATCACATCATTGGGAGAATGATGTGATTGACAAGACCCAATCTTAAGCATAGCACTACATCGTATTGTTCGTATGCTAAAGCTTTTCTAATGTCAAGTATCTTTTCCTTCGACCGTGAGATTGTGCAACTCCCGGATACCGTAGGAGTGCTTTGGGTGTATCAAACGACACAACGTAACTGGGTGACTATAAAGGTGCACTACGGTTACCTCCGAAAGTGTCTATTGGGTTGGTACGAATCGAGATCGGGATTTGTCACTCCGTGTGACGAAGAGGTATCTTTGGGCCCACTCGGTAGAATATCATCATGAGCTCAATGTGACTAAGGAGTTAGTCACACGATGACGTGCTACGGAACGAGTAAAGAGACTTATCGGTAACGAGATTGAACAAGGTATAGGTATACCGACGATCGAATCTCGGGCAAGTTCTATACCGACAGACAAAGGGAATCGTATACGGGATTGATTGAATCCTTGACATCGTGGTTCATCCGATGAGATCATCGTGGAGCAAGTGGGAGCCACCATGGGTATCCAGACCCCGCTGATGGTTATTGGCCAGAGAGGTGTCTCGGTCATGTCTGCCTGTCTCCCGAACCCGTAGGGTCTACACACTTAAGGTTCGATGACGCTAGGGTTATAGGGAATTGTTATACGAGGTTACTGAAAGTTTTTCGGAGTCCCGGATGAGATCCCGGACGTCACGAGGAGCTCTGGAATGGTCCGGAGGTAAAGATTGATATATAGGACGGATGGTTTCGGATACCGGAAGTGTTTCGGGCATCACCGATAACGTACCGGGACCACCGGGACCACCGGAGGTGGCCCCGGGGGACCACCGAAGGGGGGCAACGACCCCGGGAGATAAGGTGGGCCGAGTGGGGGTGGGAACCAGCCCCTAGGTGGGCTGGTGCGCCTCCTCACTCAGACCATAGCGCAAGGGAGAGAAAAGGGGGGGCAAACCCTAGGCCAGGTGGGCCTAAGGCCCACCAGATGGTGCGCCACCCCTCCTCCCCCTTCTGGCCGCCGCACCTCCCATCTGGGGGGGCTGCCGCACCCCCTAGGGTGGGAACCCTAGGGGTGGCACCCCCTCTCCCCTCCCCCTATATATATCGGGCACTTTTGGCCATTGAGACACACGGTTTTTCCCTCTCTCTCGGCGCAGCCCTGCTCTTCTTCCACCTCCTCTCCGCCGGTGCTTGGCGAAGCCCTGCCGGGAGATCTCGTCTCTCCGTCGACACCACGCCGTTGTGTTGCTGGAGTTCTCCCCCAACCTCTCCCTCCTCCTTGCTGGATCAAGGTGCGGGAGACGTCATCGGGCTGCACGTGTGTTGAACGCGGAGGTGCCGTTGTTCGGCACTAGATCGGAATCGCTGCGAGTACGACTCCATCAACCGCGTTCTAGCAACGCTTCCACTTAGCGATCTTCAAAGGTATGAAGATGCTCTTACCCCTCTCTCATTGCTGGTCTCTCCATAGGAAGATCTGAATATGCGTAGGAAAATTTTGAATTTATGCTACGTTACACAACAGTGGCATCCGAGCCAGGTTTTCTATGCGTAGATTCTATGCACGAGTAGAACACAAAAGTTGTGGGCGATGATTTGTCAATTTTCTTGCCGCTACTAGTCTTATTCTTTTCTGGCGGTATTGTGGGATGAAGCGGCCCGGACCGACTTTACACGTACACTTACGTGAGACTGGTTCCACCGACAGACATGCACACCGTGCATAAAGGTGGCTAGCGGGTGTCTGTCTCTCCTACTCTAGTCGGATTGGATTTGATGAAAATGGTCCTTATGAAGGGTAAATAGCTTTGGAATATCATCGTTGTGGCTGTCACGTAGGTAAGAAGGCGGTCTTGCTAGAAACCCAAATCAGCCATGTAAAACTTGCAACAACAATTAGAGGACGTCTAACTTGTTTTTGCAGGGTTTGACATGTGATGTGATATGGCCAAAGTTGTGATGTTGCATGTATGATGTATGAGATGATCATGTTATTGTAATAGGTTTCACGACTTGCATGTCGATGAGTATGACAACCGGCAGGAGCCATAGGAGTTGTCTTAATTTATTGTATGAGATGCAACGCCATGTGCTTACTACTTTTACTTCATTGCTAACGGTTAGCTATAGTAGTAGTGATAGTAGTAGTTGGCGTGACGACTTCACGGAGACACAATGATGGAGATCACGATGATGGAGATCATGGTGTCACACCAGTGACGATGATGATCATGCGATGCCTGAAGATGGAGATCGAAAGAGCAAAGATGATAATGGCCATATGATGTCACTATATGATTGCATTGTGATGTTTATCATGTTTTACATCTTATTGCTTAGAACGACGGTAGCATAATAAGATGATCCCTCTTAAAATTTCAAGAACGTATTCCCCTAAGTGTGCACCGTTGCGAAGGTTCGTTGTCTCAAAGCACCACGTGATGATCGGGTGTGATAGATTCTAACGTTCGCATACAACGGGTGTAAGCCAGATTTACACACGCAAAACACCTAGGTTGACTCGATGAGCTTAGCATGTACAGACATGACCTCGAATACAAGAGACCGAAAGGTCGAACATGAGTCCTATGGTTGAATACGATCAGCATGAAGTTGCTCACCATGGTGACTAGTCCGTCTCACGTGATGATCGGACACGGGTTAGTCAACATGGATCATGTATCACTTAGATGACTAGAGGGATGTCGATTTAAGTGGGAGTTCATACTTAATTTGATTAAATGAACTTAATTGTCATGAACTTAGTCTAAAAGTTGTCTTTATAAATATTGTAGATGTCCAACGTCAACCTCAATTTCAATGCATTCCTAGAGAAAAACAAGCTGAAAGATGATGGTAGCAACTATGCGGACTGGGTTCGCAACTTGAAGCTCATCCTTGAAGCAGCTAAAAAGGCTTATGTCCTTGATGCGCCGCTAGGTGACCCTCCCGCTCCTGCAGCAGCCCAGGACATTCTGAACGTCTGGCAAACGCGGAGTGATGACTACTCTCTGGTCAGGTGTGGCATGTTATACAGTTTAGAAACGGGGCTCCAAAGGCGTTTTGAGCAACACGGGGCATATGAGATGTTCCAGGAGCTGAAGCTAGTTTTTCAAGCTCATGCCCGTGTCGAGAGATATGAAGTCTCCGACAAGTTCTTCAGCTATAAGATGGAGGAGAACAGTTCTGTCAGTGAGCACATACTCAAAATGTCTGGGTTACACGGTCGTCTGACTTCACTTGGAGTCGAACTTCCGGATGATGCTATAATTGACAGAATCCTCCAGTCTCTCCCACCAAGCTACAAAGGCTTTGTGCTTAACTACAACATGCAAGGGATGGAGAAGACCATTCCCGAGTTGTACTCGATGCTCAAGTCTGCAGAAGTAGAAATCAAGAAAGAGCATCAAGTGTTGATGGTCAACAAGACCACTAGTTTCAAGAAACGCAAGGGTAAGAAGAACTTCAAGAAAGACGGCAAAGCTGTTGCCGCACCCGGTAAGCCAGATGCCGGGAAGAAGAAAAAGAACGGACCCAATCCTGAGACTGAGTGCTTCTATTGCAAGGGAAAGGGTCACTGGAAGCGGAACTGCAACAAATACTTAGCGGACAAGAAGGCCGGCAACGTTAAAGGTATATGTGATATACATGTTATTGATGTGTACCTTACCAGCGCTCGTAGTAGCTCCTGGGTATTAGATACCGGTGCTGTTTCTCACATTTGCAACTCAAAGCAGGAACTGCGGAATAAGCGGAGACTGGCCAAGGACGAGGTGACGATGCGCGCCGGGAATGGTTCAAAGGTAGATGTGATCGCCGTCGGCACGCTACCTCTACATCTACCATCGGGATTAGTTTTAAACCTTAATAATTGTTATTTAGTACCAGCTTTAAGCATGAACATTGTATCAGGGTCTTGCTTAATGCAAGACGTCTACTCATTTAAGTCAGAGAATAATGGTTGTTCTATTTATATGAGTGATATGTTTTATGGTCATGCTCCGCTGGTGAATGGTTTATTCTTGATGAATCTTGATCGTGATGTTACACATATTCATAGTGTGAGTACCAAAAGATGCAAAGTTGATAATGATAGTCCCACATACTTGTGGCACTGCCGCCTTGGTCATATCGGCGTTAAGCGCATGAAGAAGCTCCATACTGATGGACTATTAGAGTCTCTTGACTTTGAATCATTTGACACATGCGAACCGTGCCTCATGGGCAAGATGACTAAGACTCCATTCTCAGGAATAATGGAGAGAGCAACCAACTTATTGGAAATAATACATACTGATGTGTGTGGTCCAATGAACGTTGAAGCTCGCGGTGGTTATCGTTATGTTCTCACTCTCACCGATGATTTGAGTAGGTATGGGTATATCTACTTGATGAAGCACAAATCTGAGACGTTTGAAAAGTTCAAGGAATTTTAGAGTGAGGTTGAGAATCAACGTGACAGAAAAATTAAATGTCTACGATCTGATCGTGGAGGAGAATATTTGAGTCACGAGTTTGGCACACACCTAAGGAAGTGTGGAATCGTTTCACAACTGACACCGCCTGGCACACCGCAGCGTAACGGAGTGTCTGAATGTCGTAATCGCACTTTATTAGATATGGTATGATCTATGATGTCTCTCACCGACTTACCGCTATCATTTTGGGGATACGCATTAGAAACTGCAGCATTCACTTTAAATAGGGCACCGTCTAAATCCGTTGAGACGACACCGTATGAACTGTGATTTGGCAAGAAACCTAAGTTGTCGTTTCTTAAAGTTTGGGGCTGCGATGCTTATGTGAAGAAACTTCAACCTGAAAAGCTCGAACCCAAAGCGGAAAAATGCGTATTCATAGGATACCCTAAGGAAACTATTGGGTATACCTTCTATGTTAGATCCGAAGGTAAAACCTCTGTTGCCAAGAACGGATCCTTTCTAGAGAAAGAGTTTCTCTTGAAAGAAGTAAGTGCGAGGAAGGTAGAACTTGATGAGGTAATTACACCCCCTCTCGAACAGGAAAGTAGCGCAACGCGGGAAGTTGTTCCTGTGGCGCCTACACCGGCTGAAGAGCAAGTTAATGATGATGATCATGAAGCTTCGGATCAAGTTACTGCTGAACCGCAAAGGTCCACAAGGGCACGCTCCGCACCAGAGTGGTACGGCAACCCTGTGATGGAAATCATGTTGTTAGACAACGGTGAACCTTCGAACTATGAAGAAGCAATGGCGGGCCCGGATTCCAACAAATGGCTTGAGGCCATGAAATCCGAGATAGGATCCATGTATGAGAACAAAGTATGGACTTTGGTGGACTTGCCCGATGACCGGCGAGCCACAGAAAATAAATGGATCTTCAAGAAGAAGACTGATGCAAACGGGAATGTAACCGTTTACAAAGCTCGACTTGTCGCAAAGGGTTTTCGACAAATTCAAGGAGTTGACTACGAAGAGACTTTCTCTCCCGTAGCGAAGCTGAAATCAGTTCAAATCATGTTAGCAATTGCCGCCTTTTATGATTATGAAATTTGGCAAATGGACGTCAAAACAGCGTTCCTTAACGGGAACCTTAAGGAAGAGTTGCATATGATGCAACCAGAAGGTTTTGTCGACCCTAAGGGTGCTAACAAAGTGTGCAAGCTCCAGCGCTCCATCTATGGGCTGGTGCAAGCATCTCAGAGTTGGAACATTCGCTTTAATGAAGTGATTAAAGCGTTTGGGTTCATACAGGTTTACGGAGAAGCCTGTCTGTACAAGAAAGTGAGTGGGAGCTCTGTAGCTTTCCTCATACTGTATGTGGATGACATATTATTGATGGGGAATAATATAGAAATGTTGGAGAGCATAAAGGCCTATATGAACAAGAGTTTTTCAATGAAGGACCTTGGAGAAGCTGCATACATATTAGGCATCAAGATCTATAGAGATAGATCGAGACGCCTCATAGGTCTTTCGCAAAGTACATACCTTGACAAGATATTGAAGAAGTTCAATATGGAAAACTCAAAGAAAGGGTTCATGCCAGTTTTGCAAGGTATGAGATTGAGTAAGACTCAGTCGCCGACCACGACAGCAGATAGAGAGAAGATGAGTTATGTCCACTACGCTTCAGCCGTGGGCTCTCTAATGTATGTCATGCTGTGTACCAGACCTGATATAAACCTTGCCATAAGTTTGGTAGGGAGGTACCAAAGTGATCCCGGTACGGAACACCGGACAGCGGTCAAGAATATCCTTAAGTACCTGAAAAGGACTAAGGAAATGTTTCTCGTTTATGGAGGTGACGAAGAGCTCGTCGTAAAGGGTTACGTCGACGCTAGCTTCGACACAGATCCGGATGACTCTAAGTCACAGACCGGATACATATATGTGTTGAATGGTGGGGCAGTGAGCTGGTGCAGCAGGAAGCAAGAAGTCGTGGCGGCATCTACATGTGAAGCGGAGTACATAGCTGCTTCGGAAGCGGCTCATGAAGGAATTTGGCTGAAGGAGCTCATCACCGACCTTGGAGTGGTTCCAAGCGCGTCGGGTCCTATGACACTCTTCTGTGATAACACTGGAGCCATTGCCATAGCCAAGGAGCCCAGGTTTCACCGGAAGACGAAGCACATCAAGCGCCGCTACAACTTCATCTAGGACCATGTCCAAAGTGGAGTGATAGATATTTGTAAACTACACACGGATCTGAATATTGCAGACCCGTTGACTAAACCTCATCCACGAGCAAAACATGATCAACACCATAATGCTATGGGTGTTCGATACATCACAATTTAACTAGATTATTGACTCTAGTGCAAGTGGGAGACTGTTGGAAATATGCCCTAGAGGCAATAATAAAATGGTTATTATCATATTTCCTTGTTCATGATAATCGTCTATTGTTCATGCTATAATTGTATTAACAGGAAACAGTAATACATGTGTGAATAAATAGATCACAATGTGTCCCTAGCAAGCCTCTAGTTGGCTAGCTCGTTAGTCAATAGATGATCATGGTTTCCTGATCATGGGCATTAGATGTCATTGATAACGGGATCACATCATTGGGAGAATGATGTGATGGACAAGACCCAATCCTAAGCATAGCACTAGATCGTATTGTTCGTATGCTAAAGCTTTTCTAATGTCAAGTATCTTTTCCTTCGACCGTGAGATTGTGCAACTCCCGGATACCGTAGGATTGATTTGGGTGTATAAAACGTCACAATGTAACTGGGTGACTATAAAGGTGCACTACGGGTACCTACGAAAGTGTTTGTTGGGTTGGTACGAATCGAGATCGGGATTTGTCACTTCGTGTGACGGAGAGGTATCTCTGGGCCCACTCGGTAGAACATCATCATGAGCTCAATGTGACTAAGGAGTTAGTCACACGATGACGTGCTACGGAACGAGTAAAAAGACTTACCGGTAACGATATTGAACAAGGTATAGGTATACCGACGATCGAATCTCGGGCAAGTTCTATACCGACAGACAAAGGGAATCGTATACGGGATTGATTGAATCCTTGACATCGTGGTTCATCCGATGAGATCATCGTGGAGCAAGTGGGAGCCACCATGGGTATCCAGACCCCGCTGATGGTTATTGGCCAGAGAGGTGTCTCGGTCATGTCTGCCTGTCTCCCGAACCCGTAGGGTCTACACACTTAAGGTTCGATGACGCTAGGGTTATAGGGAATTGTTATACGAGGTTACCGAAAGTTGTTCGGAGTCCCGGATGAGATCCCGGACGTCACGAGGAGCTCCGGAATGGTCCGGAGGTAAAGATTGATATATAGGACGGATGGT
Source organism: Hordeum vulgare subsp. vulgare (assembly GCF_904849725.1). Classification (NCBI taxonomy): domain Eukaryota; kingdom Viridiplantae; phylum Streptophyta; class Magnoliopsida; order Poales; family Poaceae; genus Hordeum; species Hordeum vulgare. The sequence goes on along the minus strand of NC_058520.1, from coordinate 289,762,695 downwards.
TTCGGATACCGGAAGTGTTTCGGGCATCACCGGTAACGTACCGGGACCATCGGGACCACCGGAGTTGGCCCCGGGGGACCACCGAAGGGGGGCAACGACCCCGGGGGATAAGGTGGGCCAAGTGGGGGTGGGAACCAGCCCCTAGGTGGGCTGGTGCGCCTCCTCACTCAGCCCATAGCGCAAGGGAGAGAAAAGGGGGGGCAAACCCTAGGCCAGGTGGGCCTAAGGCCCACCAGATGGTGCGCCACCCCTCCTCCCCCTTCTGGCCGCCGCACCTCCCATCTGGGGGGGGCTGCTGCACCCCCTAGGGTGGGAACCCTAGGGGTGGCACCCCCTCTCCCCTCCCCCTGTATATATCGGGCACTTTTGGCCATTGAGACACACGGTTTTTCCCTCTCTCTCGGCGCAGCCCTGCTCTTCTTCCTCCTCCTCTCCGCCGGTGCTTGGCGAAGCCCTGCCGGGAGACCTCGTCTCTCCATCGACACCACGCCATCGTGTTGCTGGAGTTCTTCCCCAACCTCTCCCTCCTCCTTGCTGGATCAAGGTACGGGAGACGGCACCGGGCTGCACGTGTGTTGAACGCGGAGGTGCCGTTGTTCGGCACTAGATCGGAATCGCTGCGAGTACGACTCCATCAACCGTGTTCTAGCAACGCTTCCGCTTAGCGATCTTCAAAGGTATGAAGATGCTCTTACCCCTCTCTCGTTGCTGGTCTCTCCATAGGAAGATCTGAATATGCGTAGGAAAATTTTGAATTTATGCTACGTTACCCAACATAAACTAGAGCAGTAAGGTAGGGAGATCAAACGCATGAGGTTGACACGGCGATTTTTGGCATGGTTCCGATAGATGGCGCTATCATACGTCCATGTTAGTGGAGACTTCAAACTACGGAGGGTAACAGTTGCGAGAGTCCACATAGGGCTCCACCCACAAGGGGTCCACAAAGAAGCGGCCTTGTCTATTCCACCACGGATTTCGTCCACACAGGACTAGCCTCACTCACGGTAGATCTTCACGAAGTAGGCGATCTCCTTGCCCTTACAAATATCTTTGGTTCAACTCCACAACACATAGTAGGAGGATCCCAAGCGACACCTAACCAATCTAGGAGGCACCACCCTCAAAAAGGTAATAGATGTGGTAGATCAATGAACTCCTTGCTCTTGTGCTTCTAAAGATAGTATCCCCAACCCAAATCACTCTCTCACAGGATATGCTTGGGTAGGAGAGGTTTATTTGGTGGAAAGCAGTTTGGGGAGGATATAGATCATGTTTCAAATGATTGGATTGGAATATCTAGGTCTCAACACAAGATTAGGTGGTTCTCACTCAAAAATTGGATCTTGAAATGAAGTGTGTGTTCTGAGTGATTCTCCCATGAATGAGAGGTGGATGAAGGGGTATATATAGGCAGCAGCCAAAATCCAACCATTACACACAAAAGTGAAAACTCGATGACACCGAAGTGGACAACTCGGTGGTACCGACTAGTACTAAAAATGTGAACTTTGAATCTCGGTGAAACCGATATATAGAACTCGGTGGCACCGAAAAGGTGACTACCGGTCAAATGACCAAACTCGGTGGCACCGTGACTCAGACTCGAAAATTCTGATTTTGTGTGTCTTGGAAACAGAATGTTGGTCACACTGAACTCGGTAGCACCGATGCAGTTTCGGTTGTACCGATTTGGTGGGAATGGCTAGGGTTCAGTCTAAGGTTCAAACTCTGTGGGTCCGAAGTGGCAATGTTGGTTACACCGATTTTGTGTATGTGGAACTTGATAGAGTGGATATGTGGGAAAATGACCCGATGTTTTGGTGGCTAAGTTTGAGCATTTGAGCAATCAGTTCATTTTACTACCTCACCCCCTTTTAATAGTATTGACTTTCTTATGGACTTAAAAGTGATTTCTCACAAATATAAAATGAAGAGTCTTCTAGCTTGAAGCTTGAGCCAATATTATTCCTTTCTTGTATCGAGGGGTATCTCCACATAAACCTTACGCCATAGCATCTTTTGAAGTTTTCTGAAATACACTTGGAAAACACATTGGTCCAATGATGCATATGTTGTGATCAATTATCAAAACCACCCTAGGGAGCAAGTGTGCTTTCAATCTCCCCCTTTTTGGTAATTGATAACAACATATAGATCAAAGCTTCAACAAAAGATATAATCAATGATTAGCATCGACACTTTGAGAAGTATGTGAAAAGCAAGAGCTCCCCCTAAATTTGTGCATTATTTAAAATTTGTGTTTGAATGGAAATGCACAATCGATTAGGATCATGGGTTACTCATCCATGTAACATAGATCTTGGTGGTGCGTAAAAGTAAAAGTAATGCACATGACACCAAGAAGATAAGTGAGTGATTATCACAAGGATAGCTAAAAGATGATATAGTAGCATTACACACGATAAAGCGTATGATCACACACACAGATAGGATAAATTCATCCAAAAAGGTAAAGTTTTTAAAACCAAATGAGAGAAAATAATATCAAAATATCTGTCTCACACGAAGTCTATGATCTATACATTTCTCCCCCTTTGGCAACAAGTTACCAAAAAGTTCAAAAGTATAGAACCACTCGTCTCTCTCGACAGTTGATGATGGAGTCGATAAAATAGCGTGACGAAGGCTTCTACTGATGTCCCTGTAGCTAGAGGAGATGATACTGAAGGAGGTTGAGTTGGAGCTGGTGTTGAAGGTGTTGAAGCTTGTGCCGAAGATGTCTGTCTTGTCTCCGGAGCAGGAACATCAACTGACCAAGGTTGGGTGTTGTAACTAGTGGTAGTGGGAGGAGGAGACTCATCCTCGTCATCATCATCATCTTCATCCTCTGAGCGTGGAATCTCCACAGATTCAACTTCATGTTGAACCTATTTGACAATGGTGGTCAAATCAGTTGCCTTCAAATCCATGCTGTGGAAATTTGTCTCCACAACTCTCCCAAGGCTCTTCTGATTTTGCATAATCTCCTGAATGTTCTTCTCCATGCCTTGGACAGTGATCACTAGAAATGCCATTTTCTCAGCTTGAGTTCTGAGCTATGGAACTCGAGGTGGCCTATTTCTAGTAGCTTCAGCCTCTGCTGCCATTCTTGTTGCAGCTGAGTCAGGATCATTATCATCCATCACAACCTCATTGTCTTCAAATTCAAGCTGAATAGGTAGATGGGGACGATCAAGTTGATATGCATGCTTGCCTAGCTTGGCATTGCTGAGCATTTGAATATAGGGTGCATATCCATAGGATCTCTTCTGATCCGTAGCAGTCCTTCGGATAGTCTCAACTGTCAAGTCCATCACTCGAAATCCGGTATGGGTATCAAGTAGGTGCAGCAAGTTGATTGAATATCCTCTAATCATCTTCTCATCTCGTGACCTAGGCATGAGAGTGTATCACAGTATAGTGTTTGTCGTGGGAATACCAGCTTGCAGAAAATATATTGAACCAAACTTGTGACTGGCCAAATACTGATGTGGAATAGTCTTATACATATTGGCCATGGAGTTGTGATTCTGCTTAGCATCTGCATACACATCTACATATGCTTCTTCCTGCTTGGGAACACCAATGATTGGAACCCATTCAGCAATTGTAGCATCATACATGTGACCATCGGTCATCGAGACTAGAGAGTCTTCATAGAAATGAATTGTTTCATAAAATTGCATGATCATCTCGTCATTCCATGGGGTCATCTCCTTCCCAACAAAATCTTCCATGTCAACAAGCCTGAAGTTCTCTTGAACATGTGGAAAGAAATTCTCGTTCTCCTTGATGTATGCCCAGTCAACATACCTCATATCACTGACAGCAGGACTCTTGTCATATAAGACAGTCTCATAGAAATCTTGTCGTTTCTTGGTGTGAAACCTTGGATCAACAACAGTTCTTCTTCTGACAGCATATGGATTAGCAGCTCTCCACTTTCTTAATCTAGCATCCTTTCTCGTCTTCATGTCTTCTGCTACAGGATGAGCATCATTGTGGAGTGGAACGTATGGTCTGAGCTTCCTGAGAGTTGGAGCATTCTCATCTTCTTCCTCTTCTGCAGCATGGGCACTGGACGCACGGCCTTTGCTCTTAGCAGCTGCAGGTATATATTTAGTGGTTTTCCTGGAAGCTACAACCTTCTTTGCCTTTGCAGCAGGCATTGGAGCAGACTTCATTGCATGACCCATCAGCTTCTTCTTCTTGGGAGGAACTGGCATCTCCTCAGGAGCTTCTTCCTCAGCTTCTTCTGGGTCTTCAAACATAGAAGTATTTCTGCCAACAAGATGGATAGTTCTCTTCCTAGGCCTCTTCACACCAGCTTTCTTTGCAGGTGCATCCTTGGCAATTTCTTTGCCCTTCTTGGCATAATCAGGTGCTCTCTGATCAGCAGCACTGGCAGATATCTTTCTGATAACTTCCCTTGGAGGAGCCTTAGGAGGGGTTGAAGTTTCTTCTGGCAAAAAGTCTGAGTCTTCCTCGTCAAAAACTATCTTCCTCCTTTGTCTGGTGGCTGCCTTGGGCAAGCCATGGGAACTGGGAGAACTAGGGTCTGAAACAGTCCTCTTTGGACTAGTGGTTGAGTACATCTCGACACTCTGCTCTCTGTAGTCATTCTAGCTATCATCGGAACCTAACATGCTGATAGACACTCAACGGCAAACAGCAGAACCTATGAAGTGGATATAGGAAAGACAAAATGGATAAGCATCACAAAATTTAGATGTTTTTAAAAATTTGAAGTTTTGAAACTCAGACTATGATCTTCTGCACGATGTAAATCGGTGGCACCGAGTTGGCAATTTCGGAGTAACCAAGAAGGCTTACTCGCTTAACATAGGCTTGGCAGTCATTTTTGGTGGCACCGAAATGAGCTGCTCGGTCTCATCGAGTTTCCTCTCACGAACCCTAAAATAGGAATCGGTGGAACCGATTTTGCAAACTCAGTCTCACCGAGTTGCATGCTAAGGCACATCAAATCCAGAATTTCTACTTCTTCTATTCTATGAGATTTGTCTGGTGGAAAGAAGGGTGTGCACATGGTGGTATGAGAAATAAACTGTCCCAATGCGTCAGAATCAGACAGGGAACACAAGGGAGATCGAACCATACCCTAACTAGGTGGCGGTTCGGCTACAGCAACGACGGTGGGGCAAATTGCATCGACGGCGGCAAATCCCAAAGGCGACAACGCTCTGGGAGTCAAGGGTGATGACCTAGGGTCTTTACGGTAGCGAGGGTTTTGGCGAACAAAACATTTTGACAAAGTGATGTCAAAGATTTGGACCGCGGGTATATATACCCGTGCGCTGTCGGTGTCACCGAGATGGCAAAATCGGTGTCACCGAGTTCCTCCACTATCAGCAGACAGGGAAACTCGGTGTAACCGAGTTGGCGATTTCGTTGGTACCGAGATTGAAAACCTGATCAACTTTGAAAAATCGATGACGTCGAGTTTGTGGAGTTGGTCACACCGAGTTTTTCAAGGAGGTTTTGGAAGGTAGTCTTTGAAGATACGGAACTCTGAGTGCACCTTCACATAGAGGGATCGACAAGTGCTTGTTCCAGTTTTGTGATGAAGCATGAATAGAACTTGAGATGAGATAGCATATAGCTAGAGAAGGGTCCTAGGCATTCTTGTTCATCCAATTGGCAAAAGATAAATCAAAAGCCAAATAACCACAATTGGATGTCCTCGAATGATCAAACACATGCAGGCCAACATGCTCACACAATAAGAATGATGAATAAAACATGGTGAACATGCACACACATCCTAGCAGCTATCAAGCACTTGGGTGATGGCAAAGTCATCTATATATGAGTATATTGACATAGGAGCCAAGTAAGAATACTTGATCATAGGTCATACTCATCGTTAAGCACAAGTAGGGTTACCATTTTTACATAAGCATTAATGTGTTCATATCCTTAGGAGATGTTTATACTCAAGTCTTAGAGTAAAGCTCCCCCTTGATATGATATCACCACTAAGAGGGATCAACTAACCTTGGGTTTTGTCATAGAAGACTTAGGTGAAGCAGTGGTGGATTCTCAATGTTGATGAAGATCATCTTGAGTTGGGAGCAATCCTTGTTGTTTTCATACTCTTTTTACCTACATGGGTTAGTCCCAAAAGAAAAAGGAACATATGCAGGAATATCTATGGGCATGGAGTGAAGCACACATGGGATGCCGTCCAAATATGCATTAATTACATTGTTCCTTGCTTACCTTTGAGGGAATGTGTGACTCATCGAACTAATGCATATGGTTGAGGTTGATTGCATATAGTTCTTTCCAATATGAATAAGAGTGAATTTCATTGGCAGAGTCACCCCTCAAGAACTTCTAGTTCTTCCTCTTCGGAATCCACACCAAATTGATGGGAATCCTTGGAGTTGTGGTAGCACTGGTTGAGGTAGAGCTAGTCGTATCCTTTGGAATCCACTTGACCTTAGTTTGGGGTTCTTCTTCAATAGGTCAATGTCATCTCGAAGCTTTCCCTTGACTTCGTGGTCTTGTGGTAGAAGGCCATCTTGTGAGCTTGTTCCTTCGGAAGGAGTGGACTTCTCCTCTTGGGAAACAAACTTGGGAGTGGGATATGGACCTTCTTCCCAAACATCTCCGTTGACATTGAAGTAGCCAACACCTTATTTCTTCCGATGTCCTCCTTGCTTGCGCACAATTTCCTAAACTTGCTTACTTCCAGAAGACTCTTGAGGACACCACTCTCTATAATCCCTTTCAATAGATTATTTTCTTTCTCAAGTGTAACTTGGCTAAGAGAATCTTTAGTGGAATCAATAGAGGTACTAGCAACAACATTATTGGATTTAGCCTTAGCATTGTTGTTACTAGATGAAGAAACCTTCTTTCCCTTGTTACTAGTGTTCCTAGGTCTAACTTGTGGAACAAAGTTACACAAGAGTAATCGTTTGGCTAGATAAGAAGAACTCTTCTTTCGAAGATCATCATTGATTGCTTTTAAGAACTCATTCTCTTGCTCCAAGTTGAGCTTCTCGAACCGTAGCTTCTCATGGGTTCTTGCAAGCTCTCTATGATCTTCTAGAGAGAGTTTTTATTTCTTGAGTTACTCGTTCAATTTATTTCTTATCATCATCATTCGATTTCTCTTGTCTAGCATGATAAATAGCAAGTTCATTTTTAGTGCATTCACTAGCTTTATCTAGAAGCAAGTCATATTCTCCTAACAAGTCATCCTAATCACTATTGAAATCAAGATACTTAGGATGTGATACCTTAGGGCCTTTAGCCATGAAGAATTTTCCGACTCCCTCAGTTGGTGAATCAAATGATTCGTAAGAGTTGGTGGAAACAAGCGCAATCCCGGCAACACCTTCATCTTGACTATAGTCGGAGTTGGAGTGATAGCTTCTCTCGGAGTGGTGATCAGACTCGGAACCAGAGACCCATTCACCAACATGAGCTTGATGTATTCTTCTTGAACTGCTCTTGGTGTATTTGTCCTTCTTCTCCGATTCTTTGCCTCTCCGTGAGTGTCTTTGTTCATAGTGATATTCTCTACTCCTTCTCTCTTTACGAGGTGACTCATCTCTTGAGCTTCGTCTTTGAGGTGAATCTTCTCTTTTTTTGTAGGGAGCAGAGCACTCATTTGAGTAGTGTCCGGGATTCCCACACTTGTAGCAGTTTCGGTCACGACTAGACGAACGCTTCTCATCGTGTCTTGAACTTGAGCTTCTATGTTTGCCTCTACTCTTGTAGAACTTGTTGAATTTTCTAACCATGAGGATTATCTCTTCATGAGTGACAAGATTGTCTTTTGAAGTAACGTAAGCATCACATGAAGCTTTATAAGCACCGCTTGACTTGTTGTACAGCTCATCATTGTTCTTGAATGACATCTCATGAGCAACAATCCTACCAATGACTTCAGTTGGCTTGAGATCTTTGTAATTTGGCGTCATTTGGATCAATGTGCACAGTGTGTCATAGTTGACATCAAGAACTCTAAGTATCTTCTTGATGATGAATTTGTCGGTCATCTCTTTGCTTCCTAAGCCGGCAATCTCATTAGTGTTGAGAGCTAGCCTAGAGTACATTTCAGCGACTCCTTCACCATCCTTCATCTTCAACTTATCAAGCTGACTTTGAAGCACATCCAACTTAGATTCTCTGACACAATCATTACCTTTGTGCATATCAACAAAAGTATCCCAAATTTCTTTTGCATTCTCAAGACGCCTGATTTTGTTGAATTCTTCGGGGCAAAGCCAGTTGAAGATGATATCGCAGGCTTGAGCATTAAGTTGCAACATCTTAAGTTCATCAGTTGTCGCATCACGATCTGCTCCATGCCCTTCTCCAAAGAAGTTACCTTGCACACCAACATGAACAACAACCCAAACATGAGGAATAAAGCGAAGTATATGCATTTTCATTTTATGCTTCCAACTTGAAAATTAGTGCCATCAAAGTAAGAACCTCTACGATGATAATTTCCTCACTAGATGCCGTACTCTCCTAGGTTGCTATTCCAATGAAATGGAGGCCAAAGCTCTGATATCACTTGTAGGATCGAAAGTATGTCTAGAGGGGGGTGATTAGACTACTTGACAAAATATTTTTTTGCCTTTTCCCAATTTTACTTGAGAGGCAGCTACGACAATTATAACACGTCAAGCACACACTACACATGCAGTTCTAATAGTATTGCAGCGAAAGTAAAACATGAAAGTGTAAAGTAGAGGAGTAAGGTCAGGAGATCAAACGCATGAGGTTGACACGGCAATTTTTGGCATGGTTCCGATAGGTGGCGCTATCGTACGTCCATGTTAGTGGAGACGTGAACCCATGAAGGGTAACGGCTGCGAGAGTCCACACAGGACTAGCCTCACTCACGGTAGATCTTCAGGAAGTAGGCGATCTCCTTTCCCTTACAAACATCTTAGTTCAACTCCACAACACACACTAGGAGGCTCCCAAGCGACACCAAACCAATCTAGGAGGCACCACCCTCCAAAAGGTAATAGATGTGGTAGACCAATGAACTCCTTGATCTTGTGCTTCAAAAGATAGTCTCCTCAGCAAAAATCACTCTCTCACAGGATATGCATGGGTAGGAGAGGTTGATTTGGTGGAAAGCAGTTTGGGGAGGCTAGAGATCAAGTTTCCAATGATTGGATTGGAATATCTTGGTCTCAACACATGAGTAGGTGGTTCTCTCTCAGAAAATGGATCTAGAAATGAAGTGTGTGTTCCGGGTGCTTCTCCCACGAATGAGAGATGGGTGAAGGGGTATATATAGGCAGCAACCAAAATCCAACCATTACACACAAAAGTGCAAACTCGATAACACCGAAGTGGACAACTCGGTGGTACTGACTAGTACAGAAAATGTGAACTTTGAATCTCGATGAAACCGATATATAGAACTCGGTGGCACCGAAAAGGTGACTAACGGTCAGATGACCAAACTTGGTGGCACCGATACTCAAACTCGGAAATTCAGATTTTGTGCATCTTGGCAATAGAATGTTGGACACACTTAACTCGGTTGCACCGATTTGGTGGGAATGGCTAGGGTTCTGTCTGAGGTTCAAACTCGGTGGGTCCAAAGTGGCAATGTTGGTTACACCAATTTTCTGTATGTGGAACTTGACAGAGTGGATCTGTGGGAAAAATGATTGAGTGTTTTGGTGGCTAACTTTGAGCATTTGAGCAATCAATTCATTTTACTAATATGTTGACTTTCCTATGGACTCAAAAGCGATTCCTCACGAATATAAAATGAAGAGTCTTCTAGCTTGAAGCTTGAGCCAATATTATTCCTTTCTTGTATCGAGGGGTATCTACACATAAACCTTGCGCCATAGCATCTTTTGAACTTTTCTGAAATACAGTTGGAAAATACATTAGTCCAATGATGCATATGTTGTGATCAATGATCAAAACCACCCTAGGGAGCAATTGTGCTTTCACAAATCTTCATCAACATCTTCATCACGACCATCTCCTCTCAAAACCCTAGTTCATCTCTTGTACTCAATCTTGTACCGAAACCTCGGATTGGTACCTCGGGTGTGACTATAGTGTTGATTACATCTAGTAGTTGATGCTTTATGGTTTATTTGGTGGAATATCATATGTTCAGATCCATTATGCTATTTAATACCTCTCTGATCATGAACATGTTTATCACCTGTAATTAGTTACTTTTGTTCTTGAGGCCACGGGAGAAATCATGTTGCAAGTAGTCATGTCAAGTTGATATTCGTTCGATATTTTGATGATATGAATGTTGTGATTCCCTTAGTAGTTTTATGTGAATGTCGACTACATAACACTTCACCACCCTTGGTCCTAAGGGAATGCATTTTGGAGTAAAAATTAGAGGGTGGGTTGCGAGAGTGAAAGAAACTTAAACCCTAGTCTAGGCACTACTCCGTTAGGGGCTGATTTGGATTCGTATGTTTAATGATATGGTTAGAATTTATTATTAATTATTTTCTCGTAGTTGGGGATGCTTGCAGGAGGGTTAATCATAAGTGGGAGGTTTGTTCAAGTAAGAACAGCACCCAAGCACCGGTCCACCCACATACCAAATTATCAAAATACCGAACGCGAATTAACCCAACATGACGAAGTGAATAGATAAAATTCCCGTGTGCCCTCAAGAACGCTTTGCCTATTATAAGAAACTGTTTTGGCCTGTCCTTTGCCAAAAAAAGGATTGGACTACCTTGATGGGCCTATCTTTACTATTGCTACTTGTCACTTGTTACAATTATCTTGCTATCAAACAACTTGTTACCGCTATTTTAGTGTTTGCAGAAATTACCTTGCTGAAAACCGCTTGTCATTTCCTTCCACTCCTCATTGGGTTCAACACTCTTACTTATGGAAAGGTCTACGATTGAAACCCTATACTTTTGGGTCATCACTACCCTAGATGCTTGGCAGATAAGAAGGCTGGCATTGTCAACAAAAGTATATTTGATATACATGTTATTGATGTGTGCCTTACTAGAGCTCGTTGTAGCTCATGGGTATTTGATACGGTTTAGTTGCTAATATTAGTGCATCGAAACACGAGTTGCGGAATAAAATACAGGCTAGCTAAGGGTGAGGTGTAGATGTGTGTTGGAAGTGTTTCCAAGGTTGATGTGATCACCATCAGACGCTCCATCTACCTTCAGGAGTAGTGATAAACCTAAACAAATGTTATTTGCTGTCTGCGTTGAGCATGAACATTATATTGATTTTGTTTATTGTGACACAATTATTGATGTAAGTTAGATAATAATGGGTTATTCTATTTACATGAATAATATCTTATATGACCAGGCACCCAAGTTGAATGGTTTATTGAATCTCGATCGTAATGATATACATGTTCATAGTATTGATGCCAAAAGATACAGAGTTAGTAATGATGGTACCACTTACTCGTGGCACTGTCGCTTAGGTCATATTTGTGTAAAACGCATGAAGAAACTCCATGCTGATGGATCTTTGGACTTGCTCAATTTTGAATCGCTTGGGACATGCGAACCATGCCTATTGGTGTAAGCGCATGAAGAAACTCCATGCCGATGGATCTTTTGGACTCACTTGATTTTGAATCGTTTGAGACATGCAAACCACGCCACATGGGCAAGATGACTGAAGGACTAATTTTCCAGTGAGATGGAACAGGCAAGTGACTCACTGGAAATGATACATTTTGATGTATGCAGTCCAATGAGTGCTGAAGCACGCATTGGATATCGTTATGTTCTTACTTCACATATGATTTGAGTAGATACGGGTATATTTGCCTGGTGAATTACAAAGTCTGAAATGTTGGAAAGTTCAAGCAATATCAGAGTGAAGTCAAATATCATCGTGACAAGAGGATAAAATGCCTACGATGTGAACGTGGAGGTGAATATCTCAGTTACAAGTTTGGTATACATTTAAGACAATGTGGAAATTGTTTCACAGCTCATGCCACCTGGAATACAATAGTGTGATGGTGTTCGTACGTCGTAGTCATGCCCTATTGGATATGGTGCATACTATGATGTCTCTTACCAATTTGCCGCTATCGTTTTGGGGATATATATTAGAGATAACCTCAACAACAATAACAACAACCAAGCCTTTCAGTCCCAAACAAGTTGGGGTAGGCTAGAGTTGAAACCCATAAGATCTCGAAACCAAGTCATGGCTCTGGAACGTGGATAGCTAACTTCCACGCACCCATGTCCATGGCTAAGTCTTTGTCGATATTCCAAACCTTCAGGTGTCTCTTAACGGACTCCTCCGATGTCAAGTTTGGTCTTCCACGACCCCTCTTAACATTCTCAGCACGCTTTATCCGTTCGCTATGCACCGGCGCTTCCGATGGCCTCCGTTGAATAAGTCCAAACCATCTGAGACGATGTTGGACCAGCTTCTCTTCAATCGGTGCTACCCCAAGTCTCTCTCGTATATCGTCATTCAGTACCCGATCCTTCCTTGTGTGGCCACATATCCATCTCAACATGCGCATATCTGCTACACCTAACTGTTGGATATGTCGTCTCTTGGTTGGCCAACACTCCGCGCCATACAACATCGCAGGTCGGATAGCTGTCCTATAAAACCTGCCTTTTAGCTTTTGTGGCACTCTCTTGTCACAGAGTACGCCAGAAGCTTGGTGCCACTTCATCCACCCAGCCTTGATTCGGTGGCCCACATCTTCATCGATATCGCCATCCTTCTGCAACATGGACCCCAAATATCGAAACGTGTCTCTCTCCAGTACCACCTGCCCACCAAGGCTAACCTCTCCATCCTCGTGCCTAGTAGCACTAAAACTGCACCTCATGTATTTAGTTTTAGTTCTACTAAGCCTAAAACCTTTCGATTCTAGAGTCCGCCTCCATAACTCTACCTTTCTATTAACCCCCGTTCGGCTATCATCGACTAGCACCACATCATCCGCAAAGAGCATACACCATGGGATATCTCCTTGTATATCCCTTGTGACCTCATCCATCACCAAATCAAAAAGATAAGGGCTCAAAGCTGACCCTTCGTGTAGCCCTATTCTAATCGGAAGTCATCGGTGTCGCCATCACTTGTTCGAACACTTGTCAGAACATTATCATACATATCCTTGATGAGGGTAATGTACTTTATTGGGACTTTGTGTTTCTCCAAGGCCCACCACATGACATTGCGAGGTATCTTATCATAGGCCTTCTCCAAATCAATGAACACCATATGAAGGTCCTTCTTTTGCTCCCTGTATCTCTCCATCAGTTGTCGTACCAAGAAGATGGCTTCCATGGTAGACCTCTCAGGCATGAAACCAAATTGGTTTTTGGTCACGCTTGTTAACCTTCTTAAGCAGTGTTCAATGACTCTCTCCAATAGCTTCATAGTATGGCTCATCAGCTTGATTCCGCGGTAATTAGTACAACTTTGAACATCCCCCTTGTTCTTAAAGATTGGTACTAAAATACTCCGCCTCCATTCTTCGGGCATCTTGTTTGACCGAAAAATGAGGTTGAAAAGCTTAGTTAGCCATACTATCGCTATGTCTCCAAGGCCTCTCCACACCTCGATGGGGATACCATCAGGACCCATCGCTTTGCCTACTTTCATCCTTTTTAACACCTCCTTAACCTCACACTCCTGGATACGTCGCACAAAGCACATGCTGGTATCATCAAAGGAGTCGTCTAGCTCAATGGTAGAGCTATCAACCTCTCCATTGTAAAGGTTGTCAAAGTACTCCCGCCATCTACGCTTGATCGCCTCATCCTTCACAAGAAGCTGATCATCTCTGTCCTTGATGCATTTGACTTTGCCGACATCCCTCGTCTTCCTCTCCCTAATCTTGGCCATCTTATAGATGTCCCTTTTGCATTCCTTAGTGTTTAAACGTTGGTAGAGGTCCTCATACGCCCGACCTCTCGCTTCACTCACCGCCCGCTTTGCTGCCTTCTTCGCCACCTTATACTTCTCCATGTTAGCTGCACTCCTGTCCAGATATAGGCATCTGAAATAGTCCTTCTTCTCCCTAATAACCTTCTGGACCTCATCGTTCCACCACCAGGTGTCCTTAGCTTCCCTTCTACTTCCCTTGGTCACCCCAAACTCCTCTACAGCGACCTTCCGCAAGAAGGTCGCCATACTCGTCTACATCAAGTTTGCATCGCCTCCTTCCTCCCAAGGGCCCTCCTTAATGACCCTCTCCCTGAAAGCCTGGGATGCCTCCCCCTTGAGCTTCCACCACTTCGTTCTAGCGACTTTGGCGCGCTTATCCCGTTGGACACGAATCCTAAAGTGGAATTCAGCAACCACAAGCTTATGTTGAGGGACAACACTCTCTCCAGGTATCGCTTTACAATCAATGCAAGCGCGTCTGTCTTCTCTTCTAGAGAGGGCAAAATCAATCTGGCTAGAGTGTAGACCACTACTGAACGTCACTAGATGGGATTCTCTCTTCCTAAAGAGGGTGTTAGCTACAACCATGTCGTAGGCTAGAGCGAAGCTCAGGACATCTTCTCCTTCTTGGTTCCTGATGCCATATCCAAAGCCCCCATGCACCCTTTCAAAACCTGTGTTAGATGTACCCACATGGCCATTGAGGTCTCCTCCTATGAAGAGCTTCTCACCAATAGGTACCCTCCTAACCAAGTCCTCCAGGCCTTCCCAGAACTCCCTCTTGGTGCTCTTATTGTGGCCTACTTGCGGGGCATACACGCTAATAACATTGAGGACTAAGTCCCCAACTACCAGCTTGACAAGGATCATCCGGTCCCCTTGCCTCTTAACGTCCACAACTCCATCCCTAAGGCTCTTGTTGACCAAGATGCCTACTCCATTCTTGTTTGAAGTTGTCCCCGTGTACCACAACTTGAAGCCGGTATCCTCCACCTCCTTCGCCTTTTGTCCCTTCCATTTGGTCTCTTGGACACATAGGACATCAACACGCCTCCTCATCGCCGTATCAACTAGCTCTCGTAACTTACCCGTCAGGGACCCTACGTTCCAGCTACCTAAGCGTATCCTCCTAGGCTCGGCTAACTTCCTTACCCTCCGCACTCGTCGAGTCAAATGTGAAGACCCTTGCTCATTTTTCACTACACCGGGGCGTCGGTGCAGCGTGCTACTAAGGATGCGGCGACCCGACCCTTGCTCACTTATCACCGTATCCATATCAAGATACGACACGCCACCAAGGGGGTGACGGCCCGGCCCTTGCCCATTTGACACCACACTCGGTTTCCGATGTGGCGCGTCGCTAAGAGGGTTACGCCCCAACGAGTTTCCTTTGGGTTTCATCTCCATAAGAGTGGCTAGGTTTTTCACGTTGGCTCGCCACGCCTATCACAACCCTCCTCCTTTACCCGGGCTTGGGACCGGCTATGCTGAGACAACATAGGCGGAGTTACATTAGAGATAACCTCATTCACTTTAAATAAGGCACCATATAATTCTGTTGAGACGACACCGTATGAACTATGGTTTGGGAAGAAACCTAAGTTATCATTTCTTAAAGTTCGGGGTTGTGATGCTTATGTCAAAAGGCTTCGGCCTGATAAGCTCGAACCCAAAGCGGACAAATGCATATTCATAGGATATCCAAAGAAAATAGTTTTGTATACCTCGTATCTCAGATCCGAAGGAAAATGTTTGTTGCTAAGAACGGGTCATTTCTCGAGAAAGAGTTTCTCTCAAAAGAATTGAGTGGGAGGATGGTGCAACTTGACGAGGTTATTGAACCGTCACTTCAACCAGAGAGTAGTAGGGCGTAGGAAGATGTTCCTTTGGCGCCTACACCAGTTGAAGAGGAAGCTAATGGTGGTGATCATGAAGCTTTAGATCAAGTTACTACCAAACCACGTAGGTCGACAAGGACATGTACTACTCGAGAGTGGTACGGTAATCATGTCTTGGAGGTCATGTTGCTGGACAACAATGAACCTACGAGCTATGGAGAAGCGATGGTGGGCCTGGATTCTGACAAATGGCTGGAGTCCATGAAATCCATGATAGGATCCATGTACGAAAACAAAGTGTGGACCTTGGAAGAACTACTTGATGGTCGTAAAGCTATTAAGTACAAATGGATCTTTAAAAGGAAGACATATGCTGATGGTAAATGTCACCATTTTTAAAGCTCGACTTGTCGCAAAGAGGTTTTCGACAAGTTAAAGGAGTTCACTACGATGAGACTTTCTCACCTGTGGTGATGCTAAAGTCTGTTGGAATTATGTTAGCAGTTGCTGCATTTTTTAACTATGAAATTTGGCAGATGGATGTCAAAACATTGTTTCCTTAACAGTTTCCTTGAGGAAAGGTTATATGTGATGTAACCAGAAGGTTTTGTTGATCCTAAGGATGCTAAAAGGCATGCAAGCTCGAGTGGTCCATTTATGGACTGGTGCAAGCATCTCCGAGTTGGAATAAGTGTTTTGATGGGTGATCAAAGCTTTTGGTTTATACAGAGTTTATGAAGAAACTTGTATTTACAAGAAATTGAGTGGGAGCACTATAGAATTTTTGATAAGTATATGTGGTTGACATATTGTTGATCGAAAATGATGTAGAATTTCTGGAAAGCATAAAGGGTTGTTTCAAAAGATCTTTTCAAAGAAAAACCTGGATAAAGCTACTTCAAATATTGGGCATCAAGATCTATAGAGATAGATCAGGACGCTTGATAAAACTTTCAATAAAAACATACCTTGAAAAGATTTTGAAGGAGTTCAAAATGGATCGGCCAAAGAAGGAGTTCTTGACTGTATTGTAAGGTGTGAGTTTGAGTAAGACTCAAAGCCTTGCCACAGCATAAGGAAAAGAAAGAACGAAGGTCGTCCCCTATGACATGTTGTGTACCGCACCTGATATGTGCCTTGCCATGAGTTTATCAGGTGGTACAAGAGTGATCGAGGAGTGGATCACTGGAAAACGGTCAAAAATATCCTTAGTTGCTATAGGAATAAGGAAATGTTTCTTGATTATGGAAGTGATAAAAGAGTTTGTCATAAAGGGTTACGTTGATGCAAGCTTTGACACCAATCTGGGTGACTCTGAGTAGCAAACTGGATTCATATAGTGGATCAGTCATTTGGAATAGTTCCAAGTGGAGCGTGGTAGCAGCATCTATAGTATGACATGGAGATTTGTAAAGTACACACAGATCTGAATGTTGCAGACTCGTTGACTAAAACCTCTCTCACAAGCAAAACATGATCAAACCCCAGAACTTATTAGATGTTAATCACATGGTGATGTGAACTAGATTACTGTCTCTAATGCAAGTGGGAGACTGTTGGAAATATGACCTAGAGGCAATAATAAATAAGTTATTATCATATTTCCTTGTTCATGATAATTGTTTATTATCCATGCTATAATTTTATTAATTGGAAACTTAAATACATGTGTGGATACATAGACAACACCGTGTCTCTAGTGAGCCTCTACTAGACTAGCTCGTTGATCAAAGATGGTAAAAATTTCCTAACCATAGACATGAGTTGTCATTTGATAACGGTGTCACATCATTAGGAGAATGATGTGATGGACAAGACCCAATCGTAAGCATAGCATCTGATCCTATTAGTTTATTGCTACTGCTTTATCCATGTCAATGTATCTTTTCCTATAACCATGAGATCATGCAACTCCGTGACACCGAAGGAATGCCTTGTGTGTGTCAAACGTCACAACATAACTAGGTGACTATAAAGGTGCTCTACAGGTATATTCGAGGGTGTTTGTTGGGTTGGCATGGGTCGAGACTGGGATTTGTCACTCCGTGTGACGGAGAGGTATCTCTGGGCCCACTCAGTAACAGAACATCTCAAGAAGCTTGCAAGCAATGTGACTAAGGAGATACTCACGGGATCTTGTATTATGAAACGAGTAAAGAGACTTGTCGGGAGCGAGATTGAACTAGGTACGGAGATACCGACGATCGAATCTCAGGCAAGTAACATACTACTAGACAAAGGGAACTGCATACAGTATTGGCTGAATCCTTGACATCGTGGTTCGGCCGATAAAGATCTTCGAGGAATATGTAGGAACCAATATGGGCATCGATATCCATGTCCCGCTATTGGTTATTGATCGAAGAGGTTTCTTGGTCATGTCTACATGATTCTCGAGCCCGTAGGGTCCTCACACTTAATGTCCGATGATGCTAGAATAGTAATGGGATATGTACATTGGTGACCGAATGTTGTTCGAAGTCCCGGATGAGATCTTGGACATCATGATGAGCTCCAGAATGGTTTGAAGGTAAATATTTATATATGGGAAGTCATATTCAGGGTTGCGGAAAATGTTCGGGATTTTTCAGTATTGTACCGAGAAGGTTCCAAAAGGTTTTGGAGTGGGGCCACCTGCATGGGGACCCACATGGATGTGTGTAGTGGGGAAAGTCCCCACACCCCTGGTCTAGGCGCATCAATATTCCCCCTTAAAAGGAATAGGATCATATCCCAAAAGGATAAGGTCGAGATCCCTAAAAGGGGGATAGTGATCGGTGGGGAAGGAAAGGAGGGATTTCCTTCCTCACCCCTTGACCAACGACCCTAGGGGCTTGGAGGGCAAGCCACCAGCCCCTCCCACGCTTATATAAATGAGGGGGGGCACAAGGGGGCAGTAGACTCTCCAACGGCCGTGGCCCCCCTCCCGTCTCTCCCATTTCTTCCTTGTACGTAGTACCAGAGGTGCTTGGCGAAGCCCTACCGGCAGTACGACACCAGCATCTCCACCATGCCATCATGTTGGTTGAGATCAAATCTACTTATCCTTCCTATCTTGCTGGATCAAGAAGGAGGAGATGTCAACGAGCCGCACATGTGTTGAACGTAGAGGTGTCATCCGTTCGATGGTGGATCGGATTGGATCAACGCATTGGATCGTGAAGAGTACGAGTATATCAACCATGTTATATACGCTTCCGCTTAGCAATCTACAAGGGTATGTAGATACACCCCCCTTTGTAAGATCTTGATCTCCATAGATTGATCTTGGTGAGCATAGGAAATTTTTTTGTTTCCCATGCAACGCTCCCAAACAGTGGCATCAGAGCCACGTCTATGCGTAGATAATATGCACGAGTAGAACACAAAAGAGTTTGTGGGTGGTGATGTTTGGTACGTACATTTTGCATCATGTTTTTCTACTGTTATTTATAGTATTTTTATGCATTATACCACTTTATGGAATAATTCTAATGCCTTATCTCTCATAATATGCTAGGTTTACACCAAGCGGGAGAATGTCGGTAGATGAAATTCTGGACCAAAAAAAGCTATGTCGGAGATACCTAATCTGCACATCTCCAAATGGGTTGAAACTCCACGGAGAATTTTTTATGGAATAAATAAAAAATACTGGAAGAAAGAAGTACTAGAGGGGGGTGCCATGAGGCGAGTAGACACGAGGGCACGCGAGCCCCCCTGGCGCGCCGTGGTGGATAGTGGGCCACCCAACCCACTTCACCGACCATCTTATGGTATATATTCACGTTTCACTTGGAAAATCTAAGGAGAGTACTTTCAGGACGGAGCACCGTTGTCTCGAGGCGGAACTTGGGCAGGAGCACTTTTGCCCTCCGGAGGAGCGATTCCGGTGGGGGAACTACCTTCGCGCAAGGGAAAATTGAGGCCATCGTCATAACCAACAACCCTCTCATCTTAGGGAGGCCAATCTTCATCAACATCTTTAACAGCATCATCTCCTCTCACAACCCTAGTCCATCTCTTGTGCTCAACCTTGTATCGGAACCTCAGATTGGTACCTAGGGGTGACTAGTAGTGTTGATTACATCTTGTAGTTGATGCTTTGTAGTTTATTTGGTTAAAGATCATATGTTCAGTTCCAATATGCTATTTAATACCTCTCTGGTCATGAGAATTTTTATCACTTGTGAGCAGTTACTTTTGTTCTTGAGGCCACGGGAGAAGTCATGTTGCAAGTAGTCATGTGAAGTTGATATTCGTTCGGTATTTTGATGATATGAATGTTGTGAATCCCTTAATGGTGTTATGTGAACATCGACTACATAACACTTCACCATCTTTGGGACTAAGGGAGTTCATTTTGTAGTAGTTATTAGATGATGCGTTCGAGACTGACAGAAACTTAAACCCCAGTTTATGTGCTATTCCTTAAAGGGCTTATTTGGATCCCTATGTTTAATGCTATGGTTAGAATTTATTCTTAATACTTTTCTTGTAGTTGTGGATGCTTCCAGCAGGGTTAATCATAAGTGGGAGTCTTGTTCAAGTGAGAACAACACATCCAAGAACCGGCGCACCCACATATCAAATTATCAAAGTACCAGATGCGAATTAACCCGACATGACGAAAATGGCTAGAAGAAATTCTAGTGTGCCCTTAAGAACACTTTGCCTATTATAAGAAACCATTTCATCCTGTCCTTTGCCAAAAAAGGGTTTGTCTACCTTGCTGCACATATTGTTACTATTTCTACTCGTGATTTGTTACAATTATCTTGCTATCAAACAACTTGTTACCACTATTTCAGTGCTTGCAGAAATTACTTTGCTGAAAACCGCTTGTCATTTCCTTTTGCTCCTCGTTGGGTTCGACGCTCTTACTTATCGAAAGGACTATGATTGATCCCCTATACTTGTGGGTCATCAATTCTCTTTTCTGGTGCCATTTCTGAGGAGTGAAGCGCCTTTGGTAAGCGGAATTTAGTAAGGGAAAATTTATATTACGTGCTAAAATTTACTGTCCTTGTCACTATGGAAAGTAATCCTTTGAGGGGTTTCTTTGGGGTATCTTCACCTCGACTGGAAACACCAAGAGTTGTCCCTCAACCTACTGAACCTACTGAAAATGTTTGTTATGAAATTCCTTCGGGTATGATAGAGAAACTGCTAGTTGATCCTTCTGCCGGAGATGGAACAAAACACCCCGATATGCACCTAATATATGTGGATGAAGTTTGTGGATTAGTTAAGCTTGCAGCTTTATCCAGTGATGAATCCAATAAGAAGGTTTTGCAGTTATCTTTGGGGGGAAATGATTGACATGGTATAGGCTATGGGACAGGATCTTGGAACTAGAGTCGATTGCAATTGGAGTTTCACCAAAAACATTATCATATGCATCTTGTTTATCGTGCTCATAATTTGATCTATAATTTTTGGCCTCGTGAAGGAGAGAGTATCCACTAGCTTGGGGGAGTCTTATGTCAATTTTATATTCATGCCCTAATCATGAGTTCTCGAGAGAAATTATTGTTCACAATTTTCATGCGCGGCTTTCTCGTAATGATCAAACCATGCTTGATACTTCTTGTTCTGGTTCTTTTATAAAGAAGACTATTGAATTCAGGTGGGATATTTTGGAAAGAATTAAATGCAACTCTAAAGATTGGGAACTCAACGAATGTAAAGAGCCAGGTATAAAACTTGAGTTTGATTGTGTTAAATCTTTTTATGAATATGTATGCCGTCAATGATTTTAGCACTAAATATGGACTTGACTCCGAGATAGTAACCTTATTTTGTGAAACCTTTGCTACTCATGTTGATCTCCCTAAACAGACATGGTTTCAATATCATCCACCTATTAAATAAAAAGTTGAAGTACCAATTAAAGTTGAGGATGAAACTATCAGTTACAATGCTGACACAGTTGTGCCTACTACTTATATTGAGAAACCACCTTTCCGTGTTAGGGTAAAGGAACATGCTAAAGCTTCAACCATGGTTAAAAAAGTTATGTTAGAACGACCAAACCCCCTCAGCTAATGAAGGTAGAACCTAGGATTGTTATGGTTAAAGATCTCTTGGTAGATAATATTGATGGGCATGTTATTTATTTTTGTGATGAAGTTGCTAGAATTGCCAAACCTGATACTAAAGATAAAAATAGACCCGTTGTTGGCATGCCTGTCATCTCAGACAAAATAGGATATCATTGTTATCATGGTTTATGTGATATGGGTGCTAGTGTTAGTGTTATTCCTTTCACCTTATATCAAGAAAATATGCATGAGATAGACCCGCTGAAATAGAAGACATAGATGTCACTATCAAACTTGCTAATAGAGACACCATCACACCAATTGGGATTGTTAGAGATGTTGAAGTCTTGTGTGCAAAAGTAAAATACCCTACTGATTTTCTAGTAGTTGGCTCACCACAAGATAGTTTTTTCACAAAATATTCGGTAGACCCTTCTTGAACACTCTCATTTCTCAAATAAATTGCAAAAAGGAAACTATCAGTGTTAATTTTGGTGGTATGTCTCATGTGTTTCATTTCTCCAAGTTTGGTAAGCAAACCCATGACAAAGAATTGTCTAGTAAATATGAAGTAATTGGTCTTGCTTCTATTGCCATTCCTCGTATGGATCCATTAGAACAATATTTGCTAGACCATGAAAATGATGCATATGCGTGAAAGAAATGAACTATATAATTTGTTCTTAGAGCAAAAGCCTATCCTTAAACACAACTTGCGTGTTGAAACTCTAGGAGGTCCTCCTCCACACAAGTGTGATCCTGTGTTTGAACTAAAGAAATTACCTAACACTTTGAGATATGCTTATCTTGATGGAAGGAAGATATATCATGTTATTATGAGTGTTAACCTTATAAAGCATGAAGAAGAAAGATTCTTAAAAACTTTAAGGAAGCCCTGAGCTGCTATTGGATATACTCTTGATGATCTTAAGGGCATTACTCCCACTCTCTATGAGAACAAGACAAATATGGAACGAGATGCTAAACCTGTTGTTGATCACCAATGAAAACTGAATCCCAAAATGAAAGAAGTGGTAAGAATTGAAATACTAAAGCTTGTGGAAGCAGGTATAATTTATCTGATAGCTGATAGTAGATGGGTAAGTCATGTTCATTGCGTTCCTAAGAAAGGAGGTATTATTGTTGTTCCTAATGATAAAAATGAACTCATTCCATAAAGAATTGTGGATGGCTATAGAATGATAATTGATTTTAGAAAATTAAATAAATCTACTAGAAAAGATCATTATCATTTACCTTTCATAGTCCAAATGCTAGAAAGATTATCGAAGCATGCATATTTTTGCTTTCTAGATGGTTATTTTGGTTTCTCTCAAATACGTTTGTCACAACCTGATCAAGAGAAAACCACCTTTACTTGTCCTTCTGGAAACTATGCTTGTAGAGTATGCCTTTTGGATTATGCAATGCACCTGCTACCTTTCAAAGATGTATGACTGCTATATTCTCTAATTTTTGTGAAAAGATTGTTGAGGTATTCATGGATGTTTTTTCTGTTTATGGAACTTATTTTGATGGTTTCTTAAGCAACTATGATCGAGTTTTGCAGATATGTGAGCAAACTAACCGTGTCTTGAATTGGGACAAGTGCCACTTTATGGTAAATGAAGGTATTGTCTTGGGTCATAAAGTTTTCGAACAAGGTATTGAGGTGGATAAGGCTAAAGTTGATGCAATTGAGAAGATGCCATGTCCTAAAGATATTAAAGGTATCTGTAGTTTCCTTGGTCATGCTTGTTTCTATAGGAGGTTTATTAAAGACTTCTCTAAAATTTCTAGGCCTCTTACTAATTTATTACAAAAGAATGTTCCTTTCATTGTTGATGATTTGATTGTGCAGAATCCTTTGAAGCACTTAAGAAAGCCTTAACTTCTGCACCTATTGTTCAACCGCTTGACAAGAACTTGCCTTTTGAAATTACGTGTGATGTTGGTGATTATGTTGTTGGTGTTGTTCTAGGACAAAGAGTTGATAAGAAATTAAATGTTATCCATTACGCTAGTAAAACTCTAAATAGTGCCAAGAGAAATTATGCTACCACTAAAAAAGAATTCTTAGTTGTTGTATTTGCTTGTGATAAATTCAGATCTTACATTGTTGATTCTAAAGTAATTTTTGATAGTGATCATGGTGCCATTAAATATCTTATGGAAAAGAAAGATGCTAAGCCTAGACTTACTACGTGGATTCTTTTGCGACAAGAATTTAATTTGCATATCATTGATAAGAAAGGATATGGGAACCCCATAGCTGATAACTTGTCTAGGTTAGAAAATGTTCTTGATGACCCATTACCTATTGATGATAGCTTTCCTGATGAACAACTAGATGTGGTCAATGTTTCTCATAACACACGGTGGTTTGCTGATTATGTGAATTACATTGTTGCTAAATACATAACACCTAGTTTCACCTATCACCAAAAGAAAAGGCTCTTCTTTGATTTAAGACATTACTTTTGGGATGACCCGCATCTTTATAAAGAGGGAGTAGATGGTATTCTCAGACGTTGTATACCTGAGCATGAGCACGAACAAATCCTTCGAAAGTGTCACTCCAAGGCTTATGGAGTACAGCATGCGGGAGATAGAACCACACACAAGGTATTACAGTGTGGATTTTATTGGCCTATTCTTTTCCAAGATGCTCGTAAGTTTGTCCTCTCTTCTGATGAATGTCTTAGAATTGGTAATATTGGTAGACGTCAAGAAATGCCTATGAATTATTCACTTCTTATTGAACCATTTGATGTTTGGGGATTTGATTATATGGGAGCTTTTCCTTCCTCTAATGGGTATACACATATTTTGGTTGCTCTTCATTATGTCACTGAGTGGGTAGAAGCTATTCCAACAAGTAGTGTTGATCATAATGCCTCTATTAAAAGGCTTAAGGAAGTTATTTTCCCACGTTTCAGAGTTCCTAGTGTCGGTGTCACAACCGACATATCTCGGGTAGGGGGTCCCGAACTATGGATCTCAGATCGATAGGTTGCAGGAGAGAGGGGAAGATGATGTTTACCCAGGTTCGGGCCCTCTTGAGGAGGTAAAACCCTACGTCGTGCTTGATTATATTGACGAGGAATGATGGTTATAGATATGATCTACCTCAAGATCGTACGAGCTAAACCCTAGATGAGATAACCTGCCTCGACACATAAGAGCCCCTAATTTATATGGACACCATGGCCCCTAGGGTTACATGTTACCGACATACACCGGGGGTAGATGGGCCGAAGTGGTCCTTCTGCCTTGGAGTGCACGCCTAGCCTTCGGAGCTTTCCATCTTGGTTACGAAGTCATCAGATAATCTGTTCTTCAATGACGCGGCCCATATGATCGGCCCATAAGGGACAACCCGACTACCCGAGGACCCCTTAATACAGAACTCCCTCAGTAGCCCCCGAACTAGCCTTCAACACCGATGTGTATGGTCTTCGACAGCTGAGCACAAAGACAAATCGGCTTTCATGACGAGTTACTGATACGTCCATTTTGCATCATGCTATCATGTTGATATTTATCGCTTCTTGGGCTGTTATTTCACTTCACGGTACAATACTTATGCCTTTTCTATCTTATTTTGCAAGGTTTACATGAAGAGGGAGAATGTCGGCAGCTGGAATTCTGGCCTGAAAAAGGAGCAAGTTTGAGATGCCTATTCTGCGCAACTCCAAAATCCGTGAAAATCGACGTGGATTTTTTTGGGAATACATAAAAAATACTGGGCCGAAGAAGTGCCACAGGAGCGCAACCAGGGGCCCACAAGCCTAGTAGGCACGGCCACCCCCTGGTCACGCCTAGGGGGCTTGTGGGCTCCCTGCTGGCCCACTGGCCCCCCTCTTCTGCTATATGAAGGTTTCGTCTCAAAAAAATCAGGAGGAGGCTTTTCGGAGGATTCGCCGCTGCCACTAGGCGGAACTTGAGAAGAACCAATCTAGAGCTCCGGCAGGACGATCCTGCCGGGGAAACTTCCCTCCCGAAGGGGGAATCGTCGCCATCGTCATCACCAACACTCCTCTCATCGGAGAGGACTCGTCACCATCAACATCTTCATCAGCACCATCTCATCTCCAAACCCTAGTTCATCACTTGTAACCAATCTCCGTCTCGCGACTCCGATTGGTACTTGTAAGGTTGCTAGTAGTGTTAATTACTCTTTGTAGTTGATGCTAGTTGGATTACTTGGTGGAAGAGTTTATGTTCAGATCCTTGATGCTACTCATTACCTCTCTGGTCATGAATATGATTCTGCTTTGTGAGTAGTTACTTTTATTCCTGAGGACATGGGATAAGTCATGCTAATAGTAGTCATGTGAATTTGGTATTCGTTCGGTAATTTGATGCGTTGTATGTTGTTTTTCCTCTAGTGGTGTTATGTGAACGTCAACTACATAACACTTCACCATTATTTGGGCCTAGAGGAAGGCATTGGGAAGTAGTAAGTAGATGATGGGTTGCTAGAGTGACAGAAGCTTAAACCCTAGTTTATGTGTTGCTTCGTAAGGGGCTGATTTGGATCCACTAGTTTAATGCTATGGTTAGACTTTGTCTTAATTCTTATTTCGTAGTTGGGGATGCTTGCGAGAGGGGTTAATCATAAGTGGGATTCTTGTCCAAGTAAGGGCAGTACCCAAGCGCCGGTCCACCCACATATCAAACTATCAAAGTAACGAACGCGAATCATATGAACATGATGAAAACTAGCATGACAGAAATTCCCGTGTGTCCTCGGGAGCGTTTTTCCTCCTATAAGACTTTGTCCAGGCTTGTCCCTTGCTACAAAAGGGATTGGGCCACTTTTCCGCACCGTTTCTACTTTTTTTACTTGCTACTTGCTACGAATAATCTCACCACACAACTACTTTTTACCGATAATTTCAGTGCTTGCAGATATTACATTGCTGAAAACCACTTGTCAGATCCTTCTGCTCCTCGTTGGGTTCGACACTCTTACTTATCAAAAGGACTATGATTGATCCCCTATACTTGTGGGTCATCAAGACTCTTTTCAGGCGCCGTTGCCGGGGAGTGAAGCGCCTTTGGTAAGTGGAAATTGGTAAGGAAACATTCATATAGTGTGCTGAAATTTATTGTCACTTGTCACTATGGAAACTAATCCTTTAAGGGGCTTGTTCGGGGTATCTTCACCTCGAACGGAAGCACAAAGATTTGCTCCTCAACCTGCTGCACCTACTGAAAATATTTGCTTTGAATTACCTTCGGGTATGCTTGAGAAACTGCTGGCTAATCCTTTTACAGGAGATGGAACATCACATCGAGACTTGCATCTAATCTATGTAGATGAAGTTTGTGGTTTATTTAAGCTTGCAGGTTTGCCCGAGGATGAGGTCAAGAAGAAGGTATTTCCTTTATCTTTGAAGGATAAGGCATTAACATGGTATAGGCTATGTGATGATACTGGATCATGGAACTACAATCGGTTGAAATTGGAATTTCATCAAAAGTTTTATCCTATGCATTTAGTACATCGTGATCAGAATTATATTTATAATTTTTGGCCTCGTGACAGAGAAAGCATCGCTCAAGCTTGGGGGAGGATTAAATCAATGTTATATTCATGCCCCAACCATAAGCTCTCGAGAGAAATTATCATTCAGAACTTCTATGCTCGGCTTTCTCATGATGATCGCACCATGCTTGACACTTCTTGTACCGGTTCTTTTATGAAGAGAGATATTGACTTCAAATGGAATTTATTGGAGAGAATTAAACGCAACTCTGAAGATTGGGAGCTTGAAGAAGGTAAGGTGTCAGGTATGAATTTCAAGTTTGATTGCGTTAAATCCTTTGTTGAAACAAATACTTTTTGTGACTTTAGCGCTAAGTATGGACTTGACTCTGAGATACTAGCTTCATTGTGTGAATCATTTTCTGCTCATATTGATCTCCCCAAAGAGAAGTGGTTTAAATATCATCCTCCTTTAGAAGTCAATGTAGTTAAACCCAATCCAGTTGAAGAGAAAGTCATTGCCTATAATGATCCCGTTGTTCCTAGTGCTTACATTGAGAAACCACCTTTCCCTGTTAGGATAAAGGATCATTCTAAAGCTTCAACTGTGATACGTAAGGGCTACATTAGAACACCTACACCCCCTGAGAAAATTAGAGTTGAACCTAGCATTGTTATTATCAAAGATCTTCTGTCCGACGATGTTGAGGGAAATAATATTCACTTCTGTGAAGATGCTGCTAGAATTGCTAAACCTCACGCTAGAGACAAACATAGGCATGTTGTTTGCACGCCTGTTGTTTCTGTTAAGATAGGAGATCATTGTTATCATGGTTTATGTGACGTGGGTGCTAGTGTTAGTGCAATACCTCAATCCTTATATGATGAAATCAAAGACGAGATTGCACCTATTGAGATAGAGCCTATTGATGTCACTATTCAGCTTGCCAATAGAGATACTATCTGCCGTGTGGGAATTGTTAGGGATGTTGAAGTTTTGTGTGGTAAAATGAAGTATCCTGCTGATTTCCTCGTTCTTGCTACCACCCAAGATAGCTTTTGTCCCATCATATTTGGCAGACCTTTTCTCAATACTGTCAATGCTCATATTGATTGTGAGAAGCTAACTGTCACTGTTGGCTTTGAAGGCGTGTCACATGAGTTCAATTTCTCCAAGTTTGGTAGACAACCTCATGAAAAAGAGTTGCCTAGTAGGGATGAAACTATTGCCTTAGCTTCTATTGCCGTACCTCCTACTGATCCCTTAGAGCAATACTTGCTTGAGCATGAAAATGATATGCATATGGATGAAAGGGATGAAATAGATAGAGTTGTCTTAGAACAATATCCTATCCTTAAGAATAATTTGCCTGTTGAACTGCTTGGGGATCCACCCCCACCAAAGGGTGATCCTGTGTTCGAGCTTAAAAAGTTGCCTGATACTCTTAAGTATGCTTATCTTGATGAAAAAGAGATATATCATGTCATAATTAGTGCTAGCCTCTCAGAGCATGATGAAAAGAAGTTACTAAAAACTCTGAGGAAGCATCGTGCTGCTATTGGATATACTCTTGATGATCTTAAGGGCATTAGTCCCACTCTATGCCAGCACAAGATTAAAACTGATCCTGATTCCAAACCAGTTGCTGATCATCAAAGGAGATTAAATCCTAAGATGAAAGAGGTAGTAAGAAAATAAATACTAAAGCTCCTGGAAGTAGGTATTATCTATCCTGTTGCTCATAGTGATTGGGTGAGTCCGGTGCATTGCGTCCCTAAGAAGGGAGGCATTACCGTTGTCCCTAATGATAAGGATGAATTGATCCCACAGAGGATTATTACTGGCTATAGGATGGTGATCGATTTTAGGAAATTGAATAAAGCCACTAGGAAAGATCATTACCATTTACCTTTTATCGACCAAATGCTAGAAAGACTGTCTAAACACACACACTTCCGCTTTCTAGACGGTTATTCTGGTTTCTCTCACATACCAGTTGCACAAGCTGATCAGGAGAAAACCACTTTCACCTGCCCTTTCGGTACCTTTGCTTATAGACGTATGCCTTTTGGCTTATGTAATGCACCTGCCACCTTTCAAAGATGTATGATGGCTATATTCTCTGACTTTTGTGAAAAGATTGTTGAGGTGTTCATGGATGACTTCTCCGTTTATGGGTCTTCTTTTGATGATTGCCTCTGCAACCTTGATCGAGTCTTACAGAGATGTAAAGACACCAATCTTGTCTTGAATTGGGATAATTGCCACTTTATGGTTAATGAAGGCATCGTCTTGGGACATAAAATTTCTGAAAGAGGTATTGAAGTCGATAAGGCTAAGGTTGATGCAATCGAGAAAATGCCATAGACCACAGATATCAAAGGTATAAGAAGTCTCCTTGGTCATGATGGTTTCTATAGAAGGTTCATTAAAGACTTCTCTAAGATTTCTAGGCCTCTTACCAATCTCTTGCAAAAGGATATTCCTTTTGTTTTTCACGATGATTGTGAGGAAGCCTTCGAAATACTGAAGGCTTTGATAACTGCACCTATTGTTCAACCACCTAATTGGAACTTACCTTTTGAAATCATGTGTGATGCTAGTGATTATGATGTTGGTGTTGTTCTAGGGAAAAGAGTTGATAAGAAGTTGAATGGTATTCACTATGCTAGTAAAACTCTAGACGGTGCCCAAAGAAACTATGCTACTACGGAAAAGGAATTTTTAGCACTCGTGTTTGCATGTCAAAAGTTCAGGTCTTACATAGTTGATCCCAAAGTCACTATTCACACTGATCATGCTGCTATTAAGTACCTCATGGAGAAGAAAGATGCTAAACCTAGACTTATCAGATGGGTTCTCTTGCTACAAGAATTTGATCTGCACGTTGTCGTCAGGAAGGGTGCTGATAACCCCGTAGCAGATAACTTGTCTAGGTTGGAGAACGTTATTGATGACCCACAACCTATTGATGATAGATTTCCCGATGAGCAATTGAATGTCATCAGTGCTTCACGTAGTGCACCGTGGTATGCTGATTATGCAAACTATATTGTTGCCAAATATATACCACCTAGTTTCACATACCGGCAAAAGAAGAAATTCTTCTTTGACATGAGACATTACTTTTGGGATGATCCTCACCTTTATAAGGAAGGAGCATATGGTGTTATTAGACGTTGTGTACCTGAACATGAACAGGGACAGATCCTATAGAAGTGTCACTCCGAGGCCTACGGAGGACACCATGCGGGAGATAGAACTGCACACAAGGTATTGCAATCAGGTTTCTATTGGCCCACTCTCTTCAAGGATGCCCGTAAGTTTGTCTTGTCTTGTGACGAATGTCAAAGAATAGGGGCTTTGATGTTTGTAATTGTCAGTAAATGCCTATGAACTATTCACTTGTCATTGAACCATTTGATGTTTGGGGCTTTGATTATATGGGACCTTTTCCAAAATCCAACGGGTATACTCATATCCTAGTTGCTGTTGATTACGTTGCTAAGTGGGTAGAAGCTATCCCCACTAGTAGTGTTGATCGCAACACTTCTATCAGGATGCTTAAAGAAGTTATTTTCCCTAGATTTGGAGTCCCTAGATATCTAATGACCGACGGTGGTTCACATTTCATTCATGGTGCTTTCCATAAAACACGGTGATTATGTCTTGCTATATAATTATCTTTTAAGATTTTTTGCAGGAAAGCTTCTCTCTAAATGGGAAGGTCCCTATATTGTTGAGGAAGTATATAGTTCCGGTGCTATCAAGATCAACAACACGGAAGGTAATTGTCCGAGAGTGGTAAATGCGCAGAGAATCAAGCCTTATATCTCAAGTACTCCCATAAATGTTGAAAGCAATATTATCAATACCATAACTCCGGAGGAATACCTAAGGGATATTTATCAGCCTGTTTCAGACTCCGAAAACAAAGAGGTATGTGATTCGGTAAGAAAACAGACTCCGAAACTTTTCCAGTAGGAATTTTTCTCTGTTTTGGAATATTTGAAAAAGTAGAAAAATTGGAAATAGTCCGGAAAGCGCGCGAGGAGGCGACAAGCCTGCCAGGCGCGGGCCCACCCCCTGGCCGCGCCTGGGAGCTTGTGGCCACCTTGTGTGCCTCCCGGACTCCGTTTTCGTGCGGATTACTCCTTCTGGTCGAAAAAAAATCATTATATATTCTCCCGAAAGGTCTGACCCTCGTATCACGCAGATTTCCTGTGTTTTCGTTTCGAGCCTGTTTCTGTTGCAGATTTAGATTGCTATGACGTCCCCAAAAGCTCCGAAGGGTAAGATCTTTGAGAAGGTCATCAATCCCTATCTCACGGGAGTGCTGCAACACCCTCAATCTATTGAGATGCGTGAGGGTATGTTGCACATCCGTGATGTTGAGGGGCCCAAGAAGACCGGAAGCTTGGAGGCGAGGCTTGAAGCAATGGAGCAACAAGTCTTCAAGTGCCAAGGGATGGTGGTGTTGAGAAACGTCGCATGGGAAACACAAAAATTCCTACGCACACGCAATTCCTATCATGGTGATGTTCACCTATGAGAGGAGATTCAGATCTACATACCCTTGTAGATCGCACAGCGGTAAGCGTTAAGAAACGCGGACGATGTAGTGGAATAGCTTGCGTGATTCAAATCACCGTAGTCATACACTCCATCCCACGACCTCATCACGATCCGTCCCGAGAACTTCATCGCGATCCGTCCCGCGATCTCATCATGATCCTTCCCGATCTAGTGCCGAACGGACGGCACCTCCGCGTTCAGCACACGTACAGCGCGACGATGATCTCGGCCTTCTTCATCCAGCAAGAGAGACGGAGAGGTAAATGAGTTCTCCGGCAACGTCACGGCGCTCCATAGGTAGGTGATGATCTATACCAGCAGGGATCGGCCCGAGCTCCGCAGAAATACGATCTAGAGGAAAAACCGTGGAGATATGTGGTCGGGCTGCCGTGGCAAAGTTGTCTCAAATCAGCCCTAATACCCCAGTATATATAGGAGGGAGGGGGGACCTTGCCTTGAGGCTCAAGGGAGCCTCAAGGGTTCGGCCGGAGTCCCTCTTCAATTCGGTTTGGAGGGGCAGGAGTCCTCCTCTTTTTTCCCACCTCCTCTCCTTTTTTTTCTTTTTTTTTCTCCCTTGTTGGTTTTTTTTCTTCTTCCTGCGCAAGGGCCCTCTTGGGCTTGCCCACCAGCCCACTAAGGGCTGGTGTCCCCCCCCCCCCACAAAGCCTTTGGGCTTCTTCCCGGGTGGGTGGGCCCCTCCCGGAAGAACTCCGGAACCCATTCGTCATTCCCGGTACAATGTCGGAAATGCCCGAAAACCTTCCCGTAACCAAATGAGACAAACCTATATATCAATTTTCGTTTCTATACCATTCCGGAAACCCTCATGACGTCTGTGATCCCATCCGGGACTCCGAACAACATTTGGTAACCAACCATATAACTCAAATACGCATAAAACATCGTCGAACCTTAAGTGTGCACACCCTGCGGATTCGAGAACTATGTAGACATGACCCGAGAGACTCCTCGATCAATATCCAATAGCGGGACCTGGGTGCCCATATTGGATCCTACATATTCTTCGAAGATCTTATCGGTTGAACCTCAACGCCAAGGATTCATATAATCCCGTATGTCATTCCCTTTGTCCTTCGGTATGTTACTTGCCCGAGATTCGATCGTCAGTATCCGCATACCTATTTCAATCTCATTTACCGGCAAGTCTCTTTACTCGTTCCGTAATACAAGATCCCGTGACTTACACTAAGTCACATTGCTTGCAAGTCTTGTGTGTGATGTTGTATTACCGAGTGGGCCCCGAGATACCTCTCCGTCACACGGAGTGACAAATCCCAGTCTTGATCCATACTAACTCAACGGGTACCTTCGGAGATACCTGTAGAGCATCTTTATAGTCACCCAGTTACGTTGTGAGGTTTGATACACACAAGGCATTCCTCCGGTGCCAGTGAGTTAGATGATCTCATGGTCATAGGAATAAATACTTGACACGGAGAAAACAGTAGCAATAAAATGACACGATCAACATGCTACATTCATTATTTTGGGTCTAGTCCATCACATGATTCTCCTAATGATGTGATCCCTTTATCAAGTAACAACACTTCCCTATGGTCAGGAAACCTTGACCATATTTGATCAACGAGCTAGTCAACTAGAGGATTACTAGGGACAGTGTTTTGTCTATGTATCCACACAAGTATTGTGTTTCCAATCAATACAATTACAGCATGGATAATAAACGATTATCATGAACAAAGAAATATAATAATAACTAATTTATTATTGCCTCTAGAGCATATTTACAAGAGTCTCCCACTTGCACTAGAGTCAATAATCTAGTCCACATCACTATGTGATTCTAACGAATCCAACACCCTTACAGTTCTGGGGTTTGATCACGTCTTGCTTGTGAGAGAGGTTTTAGTCGACGGTTCTGAACCCTTTCAGATCCGAGTGAGCTTTACAAATCTTTATGTCATCTTATAGATGATGTTACTATGTGTTATTCGATAATATTCCTAATATATACTCTACCATACGAATCCGTTTCACTACTCATGGTTATTCGGATTAGTGTCAAAGCTTGCATCGACATAACCCTTTACGACGAACTCTTTAACCACCTCCATAATCATGAAAAAATTCCTTAGTCCATTAGTTACTAAGGATAACGTTGACCGCTGATCAGTGATTCAATCCTGGATCACTCTGTGTACCTCTTAACAGACTTGTAGCAAGGCACACATCAGGTGCAGTACTCAGAATGACATACTTTAGAGTCTACGGCTAAGGTATAGAAGACGATCTTTTCCTATTCTCTTTATTCTGCCGGGGTCGGGTTTTGAGTCTTACCAAAATTCACACCTTACAACACAACCAAGAACTCCTTCTTTGCTGATCTATTTTGAACTCCTTCAAAAACTTGTCAAGGCATGCATCTTGTTGAAACTTCTATTAAGCGTTTCGATCTATCTCCATAGATCTTGATGCTCAACGTTCAAGTAGCGCAATCCAGGTATTCCTTTGAAAAAAACTCCTTTCAAACAACCTTTATGCTTTTCAGAAATTCTACATTACTTCTGATCCATAATATGTCAACCACATAAACTTATCAGAAATTCTATAGTGCTCCCACTCACTTCTTTGGAAATACAAGTTTCTCATAAACCTTGTATAAACCCAAA
The DNA here is from genome assembly GCF_904849725.1 of Hordeum vulgare subsp. vulgare. NCBI lineage: Eukaryota > Viridiplantae > Streptophyta > Magnoliopsida > Poales > Poaceae > Hordeum > Hordeum vulgare. Next base: position 289,728,202 of record NC_058520.1, on the reverse strand, counting down.
AGCTTTGATCAACTCATCAAAGCATATATTCCAACTCCGAGATGCTTGCACCAGTCCATAGAAGGATCGCTGGAGCTTGCATACTTCTTAGCACCCTTAGGATCGACAAAACCTTCTGGTTTGTATTACATACAACCTTTCCTCAAGGAAACCATCGAGGAAACAATGTTTTGACATCCTATGTGCAATATTTCATAAATAATGCAACAACTGCTAACTTAACTCCAACAAACTTTTAGCATCGCAATGAGTGAGAAAGTCCCATCATAGTCAACTCGTTGAATTTTGTCGGAAACATCTTTGCGACAAGTCGAGCTTTTCTTAATGGTGACGTTTCACCATCATCGTATGCCTTCCTTATAAAGATCCATCTTTACTCAATAGTCCTACGACAATCAAGCAGTTCTTCCAAAGTCTATACTTTGTTCTCACACATGGATTCTCTCTCCGATTTCATGGCCTCCAGCCATTTGTCAGAATCCGGGCCGACCATTGCTTCTCCATAACTCGTAGGTTCATCGTTATTTCAACAACATGACCTCCAAGATAGGGTTACCGTACCACTCTATAGTAGTACGCGACCTTGTCGACCTACGAGGTTTGTAGTAACTTGATCCAATGCTTAATAATCACCATCATCAGCTTCCAGTTCAATTGGTGTAGGCGCCACACGAACAACTTCCTGTGCCCTGCTACACACTGGTTGAAGTGATGTTTCAATAATCTCATTAAGTTCTACCACCCTCCCACTCAATTCTTTCGAGAGAAACCTTTCCTCGAGAAAGGACCCGTTTTCTAGAAACAAACACTTTGCTTCCGGATCTGAGATAGGAGATGCTCCCAACTGTTTTGGATATCCTATGAAGATGCATTCATCCGCTTTGGGTTCGAGCTTATCAGACTGAAACTCTTTCATATAAGAGTCGCAACCCTAAACTTTCAAGAAACGACAACTTAGATTTCTCTAAACCTCAGTCTATACTGTGTCATCTCAACGGAATTACGCGGTGCCCTATTTAAAGTGAATGCGGTTGTCTCTAATGCATAACCCATAAATGATAGTGGTAATTCGATAAGAGACATCATAGTATGCACCATATCAAATAGGTCGCGGCTATGACACCATCACACCATGGTGTTCTTGGTGGCATGAATTGCGAAACAACTTCCACATTGTCTTAACTGTGTACCAAAACTCGCAACTCAGATATTCATCTCTATGATCATATCGTAGACAGTTTATCCTCTTGTTACGACGAACTTCACTCTGAAAGAGAGTTGAACTTTTTCAATATTGCAGACTTGTGATTCATTAAGTAAATACTCCTGTATCTACTCAAATCGTCATTGAAGTAAGAACATAATGATATCCACTGCCTGCCTCAGCACCCATTGGACTGCATACATCAAAATGTATTACTTCCAACAAGTTACTATCTTGTTTCATCTCAATGAAAACAAGGCCTTGCTCATGTGGTATGATTTGCATGTCACAAGTGATTCAAAATCAAGTGAGTATAAAGATCCATCGGCATGGATCCTCTTCATGCAATTTATACCAACATGACTCAAGCGGCAGTGCCAGAAGTAAGTGGTACTATCATCATTACCTTGTGTCTTTTGGCACCAATATCATGAACATGTGTAACACTACAATCGAGATTCAATAAACCATTGAAGGTGATTATTCAAGCAAATAGAGTAATCATTATTCTATTTAAATGAATAATCGTATTGGAATAAACACGATCCAATCATGTTCATGCTTAACGCAAGCACCAAATATCAATTATTTAGGTTTAACACCAATCCCGATGGTAGAGGGAGCGTGCGACGTTTGATCATATCAACCTTAGAAACACTTCCAACACGTATCGTCACCTCGCCTTTATCTAGTCTCCGTTTATTTCGTAGCTTTCATTTCGAGTTACTATCACTTAGCAACCGAACCAGTATCTAATACCCTCGTGCTACTAGGAGTACTAGTAAAGTACACATCAATATCATGTATATCAAACATACTTCAGTCGACTTAGCCAGCCTTCTTATCTACCAAGCATCTAGGGTAGCTCCGCCTCAGTGACCGTTCCCCTCATAACACAAGCACTTAGTCTCGGGTTTGGGTTCAATCTTGGGTTTCATTAGAGCAGCAACTGGTTTGTCGTTTCATGAAGTAACCCTTTTAGCCCTTGCCTTTCTTGAAACCTAGTGGTTTTACAAACCATCAATTATTGATGCTCCTTCTTGATTTCTACTTTTGCAGTGTCAAACATCACGAATCGCTCAAGGATCATTGTATTTATACTTGATATGTTATAGTTCATCACGAAGCTCTCACAGCTTGGTGGCAGTGTCTTTGGAGAACCATCACTATCTCATCTGGAAGATTAACTCCCACTTGATTCAAGCGATTGTCGTACTCAGACAATCTGAGCACACGCTCAACGATTGATCTTTTCCCCTTTACTTCATGCACAAAGAATCTTGTCAGAGGTCTCATACCTCTTAACAAGGGCGCAAGCATGAAATCACTATTTCATCTCTTTAGAACATCTCTTATGTTCCGTGATGTTTCAAAATGTCTTCGGCGCCTTGCTTCTAAGCCATTAAGTATTTTGCACTGAACTATCGCGTAGTCATCAGAAACATGTATGTCGGGTGTTCACAACATCCATAGACGACGCTCGAGGTGTAGCACACTGAGTGGTGCATTAAGGACATAAGCCGTCTGCGTAGCAATGAGGACAATCCTCAGTCTTACAGACTCAGTCCGCAAAGTTGCTACTATCAACTTTCAACTAAATTTTCTCTAGGAACATATAAAAACTGAAGAGATATAGCGCAAGCCACATCATAATTCGTAAAGATCTTTTGACTATGTCCAAGATAACTAGAGTTTAACTAATCAAATTAATTTTAAACTCCCACTCAAAAAGTACATCTCTCTAGTCATTTGAGTGGTACATGATCCAAATCCACTATCTCAAGTCCGATCATCACGTGAGTTGAGATTAGCTTCAGTGCAAAGCATCTCTATGCTAATCATATCAACTCTATGATTCATGCTCGACCTTTCGATCTTATGTGTTCCGAGGCCATGTATGTACATGCTAGGCTCGTCAAGTTTAACCCGAGTGTTCCCCGTGTACAACTGTTTTGCACCCGTTGTATGTGAACGTTGAGTCTATCCCACCCGATCATCACATGGTGTCTCGAAACGACGAACTGTCGCAACGGTGCATAGTCGGGGAGAATACAATTTGAGCTTGAAATTTTAGTGAGAGATCACCTCATAATACTACCGTCGTTCTAAGCAAGATAAGGTGCATAAAGGATTAACATCACATGCAATTCATAAGTGACATGATATGGCCATCATCAAGTGCTCCTTGATCTCCATCACCAAAGCACCGGTATGATCTTCTTGTCACCGGCGCCACACCAAGATCCCCATCATCATGATCTCCATCATCGTGCCGCCATCGAGGTTGTCGTGTATGCTATGCTATTACTACTAAAGCTATGTCCTAGCAATATAGTAAACGCATCTACAAACACAAACGTTAGTCTAAAGACAACCCTATGGCTCCTGTCGGTTGCCGTAGCATCGACGTGCAAGTCGATATTAACTATTACAACATGATAATCTCATACATCCAATATATCACATCACGTCGTTGGCCATATCACATCACAAGCATACCCTGCAAAAACAAGTTAGACGTCCTCTAATTGTTGTTGCATGTTTTACGTGGTTGCCATGGGTATCTAGTAGGATCGCATCTTACTTACGCAAACACCACAACGGAGATGTATGAATTTCTATTTAACCTCTCTCCAAGGACCTCCTCGGTCAAATCCGGTTCAACTAAAGTTGGAGAAACCGACACTCGCCAGTCATCTTTGAGCAACGGGGTTGCTCGTAGCGATGAAACCAGTCTCTCGTAAACGTACGAGTAATGTCGGTCCGAGCTGCTTCGATCCAACAATACCGCGGAATCAAGAAAAGACTAAGGAGGGTAGCAAATCGCACATCACCGCCCACAAAAACTTTTGTGTTCTACTCGAGATAACATCTACGCATGAACCTAGCTCATGATGCACTGTTGAGGAACATTGCATGGGAAACAAAACATTTCCTACGCACACGCAATTCCTATCATGGTGATGTTCATCTACAAGAGGAGATTCAGATCTACATACCCTTGTAGATCGCACAGCGGTAAGCGTTAAGAAACACGGACGATGTAGTGGAACAGCTTGCGTGATTCAAATCACTGTAGTCGTACACTCCATCCCACGATCTCATCACGATCCATCCCGCGAACTTCATCGCGATCCGTCCCGCGATCTCATCATGATCCTTCCCGATCTAGTGCCGAACGGATGGCACCTCCGCGTTCAGCACACGTACAGCGTGAAGATGATCTCGGCCTTGTCGATCCAGCAAGAGAGACGGAGAGGTAGATGAGTTCTCCGGCAGCGTGACGGCGCTCCGGCGGTTGGTGATGATCTACTCCAGCAGGGCTCCGCCCGAGCTCCGCAGAAATACGATCTAGAGGAAAAACCGTGGAGATATGTGGTCGGGCTGCCGTGGCAAAGTTGTCTCAAATCAGCCCTAATATCCTAGTATATATAGGAGGGAGGGGAGGGACCTTGCCTTGAGGCTCAAGGGAGCCTCAAGGGTTCGGCCAAAGGGGGAGGAGGAGTCCCTCTCCAATTCGGTTTAGAGGGGGAGGAGTCCTCTTTTGTCCCACCTCCTCTCCTTTTTTTCTTTTTTTCTCCCTTGTTGGTTTTTTTTCTTCTTCCTGCGCAAGGGCCCTCTTGGGCTTGCCCACCAGCTTACTAAGGGCTGGTGTGCCCCCAAAAAACCTTTGGGCTTCTTCCCAGGTGGGTGGGCCCCTCCCGGTAGAACTCCAGAACCCATTCGTCATTCCCGGTATAATGCCAGTAATGCCCGAAAACCTTTCAGTAACCAAATGAGACAAACCTATATATCAATTTTCGTTTCCGGGCCATCCCGGAAACCCTCGTGACGTCTGTGATCCCATCCGGGACTCTGAACAACATTCGGTAACCAACCATATAACTCAAATACGCATAAAACATCGTCGAACCTTAAGTGTGCAGACCCTGCAGGTTCGAGAACTATGTAGACATGACCCAACAGACTCCTCGGTCAATATCCAATAGTGGGACCTGGATGCCCATATTGGATCCTACATATTCTCTGAAGATCTTATCGGTTGAACCTCAGGGCCAAGGATTCATATAATCTCGTATGTCATTCCCTTTGTCCTTCGGTATGTTACTTGCCCGAGATTCGATCATCAATATCCGCATACCTATTTCAATCTCGTTTACGGCAAGTCTCTTTACTCGTTCCGTAATACAAGATAACGAGACTTACACTAAGTCACATTGCTTGCAAGGCTTGTGTGTGATGTTGTATTACCGAGTGGGCCCCGAGATACCTCTCCGTTACACGGAGTGACAAATCCCAGTCTTGATCCATACTAACTCAACGGACACCTTCGGAGATACCTGTAGAGCATCTTTATAGTCACCCAGTTATGTTGTGAGGTTTGATACACACAAGGCATTCCTCCGGTGCCAGTGAGTTATATGATCTCATGGTCATAGGAATAAATACTTGACACGCAGAAAACAGTAGCAATAAAATGACACGATCAACATGCTACGTTCATTAGTTTGGGTCTAGTCCATCACATGATTCTCCTAATGATGTGATCTCGTTATCAAGTAAGAACACTTGCCTATGGTCAGGAAACCTGGACCATCTTTGATCAACGAGCTAGTCAACTAGAGGCTTACTAGGGACAGTGTTTTGTCTATGTATCCACACAAGTATTGTGTTTCCAATCAATACAATTACAGCATGGATAATAAACGATTATCATGAACAAATAAATATAATAATAACTAACTTATTATTGCCTCTAGGGCATATTTCCAACAGGTGGAGCGTGGACTCAACGCCAACCACATGATGATCACGGAGTTCACCAACAAGCACAGGATTGATGCCAATGACATTGGGAAGCACCTCTCCAGGCTCTATGACAGGATTGATCACCTCCAGTCCCAGATCTATGACCTGCAGAACCAAAACTATGAGTATGAGTATGGATTTAAATCAATACGGTTGGCTGCAGATTTGAGGATTCCGTAGACTCGTTCATCTTTCCATGATGGAGCACCTACGCCTTGGAAGACGGAGGATCAAACCCATGTTGCAACAACTCCACCACCATCACCTCCAAAGGAAGACAACTAAGCATGGGTATGGGTAATCCCCTTTGCTTGTGCCAAGCTTGGGGGAGTTGCCCCGGTATCGTATCACCATCACATCTTTTGCCTTTACCTTTGTTTTAGTTTGTTCCTTTTCAGTTTTCTCTTTCTCTAGTAGAATAAAAGTCTTAGTGTTTTAGACTTGAGTTTTGCTTTGTGTCACCCCCGATGTCTTCGAGCTCGTGAGCCATATAATAAAGACTGTCTTAGTTGAAGGGCTCTGCCTCTTGCCATGATCAAACGAATGAGAATAGAACGAAAGCATGAAAGATCATTTAATGATCTTATGGGAAGTGATGGCTTCACATATAAAAAGAATGATGATTGAAACTTGTTGAGGGTAGACAAACGTAGACCTTGGTCATTTTTACAATTAATAGGAAGTGATAAAGAAGGAGAGGTTCACATATAAATATATCATCTTTGACACCATCTATGATTGTGAACACTCACTAAACTATTACATGCCTAGGAGTAGATGTTGGACAAGGAAGACAACATAATGAATTGTATTTGCTTGGTTCCAAACAATGTTATATGATTAGAGATCCCTCAGCATGTGACGATTGCTTCCACCTCATATTAGCCAAAACTCCCGCACCAAATAGAGATACTACTTGTGCATCCATAAACCTTCAACCCAGTTTTGCCATGAGAGTCCACCATACCTACCTATGGATTGAACAAGATCCCTCAAGTAAGTTGCCATCGGTGCAAGCAATAAAAATTGCTCCCTAATGTGTATGATCTATTAGTGTGTGGAAAATAAGCTTTGTACGAACCTGTGATGAGGAAGACATAAAAGCGACAGACTGCATAATAAAGTTCTTTATCACAGGAGGCAATATAAAGTGACGTTCCTCCGCACTAAGAGGACACGCATCCAAACCTCAAAAGCGCATGACAACCTCTGCTTCCCTCTGTGAAGGGCCGATCTTGTACCTTTACTTTTTTCCCTTGAAAGAGTCATGATGATCTTCACCAATTCCTTATTTCGCCTTTATCTTGGCTAACGGCATATGCTTGGGAAAGATATATATTCATATGTCAACTTGGAAGTAAGTATTCATGAATTATTATTGTTGACATTACCCTTGAGGTAAGCAGTTGGGAGGCGAAACTATAAGCCCCTATCTTTCTCTGTGTCCAGCTGAAACTTTGATCTCATGAGTACCACATGAGTTGTAGCAATTGTAGAGAACGAAAAGATGATTGAGTAAGTGGATTTGCTTTACAAGCTCTTATTTGTCTCTTTCTGATGTTGTGATAAATTGCAATTGCTTCAATGACTAAAGGCTATCGGTTGTTACTTCTCGGTAAGGTTCTTGATCCATGCTTTACTTTGTGAAGGAATTATCACTTTAGCATGAGAGATTATATGTTGGTGTTGCTGTTCTAATCATGATCATGATGCATGCATGTTCGTATCTTGTTTTGTCGACACCTCTCTCCCTAAACATGTGGACATATTTATTGAGCTAGGCTTTTGGTGGAGGACAAGCGAGGTCTAAGCTAGGGGGAGTTGATACGTCCATTTTGCGTCATGCTTTCATGTTGATATTTATCCCTTTTTGGGCTTTTATTTCACTTCACGGTACAATACTAATGCCTTTTCTCTCTTATTTTGCAAGGTTTACATGAAGAGGGAGAATGTCGGCAGCTCGAATTCCGGCCTGAAAAAGGAGCAAGTTTGAGATGACTATTCTGTGCAACTCCAAAATCCGTGAAATCAAAATGAATTTTTTTGGGAATATATTAAAAATACTGGCCCGAAGATGTGCGAGAGGAGCGCAACCAGGGGGCCACAAGCCTGGTAGGCGCGGCCACCCCCCTGGTCGCGCCTAGGGGGCTTGTGGGCTCCCTGCTGGCCCACTGGCCCCCCTCTTCTGCTATATGAAGGGTTTCGTCCCGAAAAAAATCAGGAGGAGGATTTTCGGAGGATTCGCCGCCGCCACGAGGCGAAACTTGAGTAGAACCAATCTAGAGCTCCGATAGGACGATCCTGCCGGGGAAACTTCCCTCCAGGAGGGGGAAATCATCGCCATCGTCATCACCAACGCTCCTCTCATCGGAGGGGACTCGTCACCATCAACATCTTCATGAGCACCATCTCATCTCCAAACCCTAGTTCATCACTTGTAACCGATCTCCATCTCGCGACTCTGATTGGTACTCGTAAGGTTGCTAGTAGTGTTAATTACTCTTTATAGTTGATGCTAGTTGGATTACTTGGTGGAAGAGTTTATGTTCAGATCCTTGATGCTACTCATTACCTCTCTGGTCATGAATATGATTATGCTTCGTGAGTAGTTACTTTTGTTCCTGAGGACATGGGATAAGTCATGCTAATAGTAGTCATGTGAATTTGGTATTCGTTCGGTAATTTGATGTGTCGTATGTTGTTTTTCCTCTAGTGGTGTTATGTGAACGTCGACTACATAACACTTCAGCATTATTTGGGCCTAGAGGAAGGCATTGGGAAGTAGTAAGTAGATGATGGGTTGCTAGAGTGACAGAAGCTTAAACCCTAGTTTATGTGTTGCTTCGTAAGGGGCTGATTTGGATCCACTAGTTTAATGCTATGGTTAGACTTTGTCTTAATTCTTCTTTCGTAGTTGCGGATGCTTGTGAGAGGGGTTAATCATAAGTCGGATGCTTGTCCAAGTACGGGCAGTACCCAAGCGCCGGTCCACCCACATATCAAACTATCAAAGTAACGAACGTGAATCATATGAACATGATGAAAACTAGCATGACAGAAATTCCCGTGTGTCCTCGGAGCGTTTTTCCTCCTATAAAACTTTGTCTAGGCTTGTCCCTTTCTACAAAAGGGATTGGGCCACTTTGCTGCACCGTTGCTACTTTTGTTACTTGCTACTTGCTACGAATCATCTCACCACACAACTACATGTTACCGATAATTTCAGTGCTTGCAGATATTATCTTGCTGAAAAACACTTGTCAGATCCTTCTGCCCCTCGTTGGGTTCGACACTCTTACTTATTGAAAGGACTACGATTGATCCCCTATACTTGTGGGTCATCAGTTCCCTTCATATTCGTGTGGTATCATTTAGTCGCTCCAATGACGTAATATTCTCGAAAACATGCATCATTAAATCCAGAGGCTTTTAAAGGCCCGAAGGTGAATAATAAGCCATCGGACAACTCTTCTGTCGGAAAGTCACGATAACAAACAATGAGTAAAACTCGAGTCGTGGCTCGAGGCCACTATTCGTGGGGGCACGTTCTATCAACAAGAGAGATTGTGTTCCGTCTTGAAGGGGATTTTGAATTAATGACCTGGGCCAACCTACGCACGTTCCAACGATGCAGTTGTTTCGGGTAGTGGCAAAGCTAGTGGCGGAGTAAGAGGAAACCCTTGGTTTCGTGGCCTCACTTTGAAAGGGAAAAAAGATCCAAAGCCCACCATAGGCATTCCAAACAATTGCTCCTCCTTCTTCCAACCTCAAGTGCCCAGATCCATTTCGCCTCCCATCTCTTCCAGTCGCCTTCCACCTCAAGCCCTGCAATGGCCAGCTCGGGCGCTCATGGCAAGCTATCCAGGAGGTGAATTGTTGTGGCTACATCGCCACCGACATCGTCCACCGAGCACCGGAAAAGGCCCAGGTGGTTCCTATGCCAAGGCTCGGGGAGCGGGTGGTGTTCGTCCCCCACTTCCTCCGGGACTGGGCTTACCGCTTCACCCCTTCGTCAGGGGTCTGATGTTGTACTATGGGGTAGATTTTCATGACCTACCCCCAAATTCCACCATGCACATCTCTGTCTTCATCACTGATACGTCTAAAACGTATCTATAATTTTTGATGGTTTCCTGCTGTTATCTTGTCAACTTTGGATGTTTTATATACCTTTTATATCTTTTTTGGGACTAACTTATTAATTCAGTGCCAAGTGCCAGTTCCTGTTTTTCCTGTGTTTTTGACTCTTTTCAGATCTGATTTTATAACAGAGTCCAAATAGAGTAAAATCCCCGAAATAATTTTTTCCAGAACAGAAGAAGATCGGGGGACTTGAGGGCCAAGGCAGGAGGCCCACAGGGAGCCCACAAGCCCTGTGGCCGCGACTAGGGGAGGCCCACGGCCACGAGGCTTGTGGCCTCCCTGGCGCTCCCCTGCCCTAGCTCTTTGGCCTATATATTCCTTAAAGTCCCAGAAAAAATCAGGGCATCCACGAAACCACTTTTCCGCCGCCGCAAGCTTCCGTTTCCTCGAGATCTCATCTGGAGACCCTTCCCGATGCCTGTCGGAGGGGACTTTGGAGCTGGAGGGCTTCTACATCAACATCATTGCCTCTCCAATGACTTGTGAGTAGTCCACTTCAGACCTACGGGTCCGTAGTTAGTAGCTAGATGGCTTCTTCTCTCTCTTCGATCTTCAATACAAAGTTCTCCATGATCTTCATGGAGATCTATTCGATGTAATCCTCTTGGCGGTGTGTTTGTCGAGATTCGATGAATTGTGGATTTGTGATCAGATTATCTATGAATTATATTTGAGTCTTTGCTGATTTCTTATATGCATGATTTGATATCCTTGTAAGTCTCTCCGAGTCTTGGGTTTTGTTTGGCCAACTAGATCTATGATTCTTGCAATGGGAGAAGTGCTTGGTTTTGAGTTCATACCGTGCGGTGACCTTTCCCAGTGACAGAAGGGGCAGCAAGGCACGCATAATGTTGTTGCCATCAAGGGTAACAAGATGGGCTTTCATCATAGATTTGAGATTGTCCATCTACATCATGTCATCTTGTTTAAGGCGTTACTCTGTTCTTATGAACTCAATACACTAGATGCATAATGGATAGCGGTCGACGAGTGGAGTAATAGTAGTAGATGCAGAAAGTATCGGTCTACTGGTTTTGGACGTGATTCCTATAGATATGATCATTGCCATATATAACGTAATGACTTTGCGTGGTTCTATCAATTGCTCGACAGTAATTCGTTCACCCACCGTCTATTTGCTTTCATGAGAGAATCCACTAGTGAACACTACGTGCCCCGGGTCTATTCACAACTATCATCTCAGCTTTCACTTTTACTTTGCTTTGTTTATTTTTTGCTTTCATTTCTCACTTTGCAAACAATCTATAAGGGATTGACAACCCCTTCATAGCGTTGGGTGCAAGCTCTTTGTGTTTGTGCAGGTACTTGTGACTTGACGCGATCCTCCTACTGGATTGATACCTTGGTTCTCAAATTGAGGGAAATACTTATTGTCGCAGTGCTACATCACCCTTTCCTCTTCAAGGGAACACCAACGCAAGGCTCCAAGGACACGGGGGAATCCTTTGCATATTTGCCAAGGAAATCCCTGTAGGCGAAGCCAGCAGGAGAAGGATTCCTGGCGCCGTTGCCGGGGAAGGTCTTTTGTTGCCATAGCAGAAGGATTTCTGGTGCCGTTGCCGAGGAGGATCGCTTGTCGAGGAGTATCAAGACAAGAATAATCTCCCGTCAACATGCCAATTTTTGGCGCCATTGCCGGGGAGATATCAAGTCAAGATCTATCCAAGTAAGTGTCACAAACTCATCTCTTGCATTTACCTTTTTTGCCAGTTCCTCTCATTTTCCTCTCCCCCACTTCACATTTGTCGTTTTCATATGCCTTTCTCTTTTTCCGTTTTCCTTTGCCAGACTTCTTGCTTGCTTGTGTTCTTGTTTGTTTGTTAAAGTCATCATGGCTGAAAACACCAAACTTTGCAACTTCTCGAATACTAATAGTAATGATTTTATAAGTACTCCGATTGCTCCTGCCACTAGTGCGGAATCATATGAAATCAACGCTGCCTTGCTGAATCTTGTTATGAAAGAGCAATTTTCTGGCCTTCCTAGTGAAGATGCCGCATCCCATCTCAATACTTTCATTGACCTTTGTGATATGCAAAAGAAGAAAGATGTGGATAATGACGTTGTTAATTTGAAGCTTTTTCCGTTCTCTTTGTGAGATAGTGCCAAAACTTGGTTTTCTTCTTTGCCTAAAAATAGTATCATTCTTGAAATAAGTGCAAAGATGCTTACATATCCAAGTATTTTCCGCCGGCTAAGATTATCTCTCTCCGTAATGATATCATGAATTTCAAGCAACTTGATCATGAACACGTTGCACAATCTTGGGAGAGGATGAAGTTAATGATTAGAAATTGTCCCGCTCATGGCTTGAGTTCATGGATGATTATACAAATCTTTTACGATAGTTTGAATTTTGCTTCTCGAAATATCTTGGACTCCGCCTCAGGTGGAACGTTCATGGAAATCACGTTAGGAGAAGCTACAAAACTTCTAGACAATATCATGACCAACTACTCTCAGTGGCACACTAAAAGGTCACCTGCTAGCAAAAGGGTACACGTTATAGAAGAAATTAACTCGCTTAGTGCTAAGATGGACGAGTTGATGAATTTGGTTGCTAGTAGAAATGCTCCTTTAGATCCTAATGACATGCCACTATCTTCCTTGATTGAGAGTAGCAACGCTAGTTTGGACGTTAATTTTGTTGGTAGGAATATTTTTGGCAACAACAATGCTTTTAGAGGAAATTATGTTCCTAGGGCTTTTCCTAGTAACTCCTCTAACAATTATGGCAATTCCTACAACAACACTTACGGAAATCACAACAAATTACCCTCTGATTTAGAGAGTAATATCAAAGAGTTCATCAACTCTCAAAAGATTTTCAGTGCGTCCATAGAGGAAAAACTACTCAAAATAGACGATTTGGCTAAGAGAGTTGATAGGATGTGATATTGATGCTTTGAGAGTTAGATGTGCTCCTCCCAAGGTTAACTTGGATGAAACTTTAAAAGCTATGTGTGTCTCCATGAATGAGAGCAAAGAAATAACCGCCCAAATTCATGTTAAGCATGAATGGTTTAAAAGGGTGCGTTCTAGTGATGCAAATCACAAAGATCTTAAAGTGCTTGGTGTGACTCCTCTTGAATCTTTGTTTTCGTGTGTCAAACCTATTGATGAAGGGGCTGGATATGAATCCACTTTGGTTGAAAAACGCCCCAATGATTCAGAGTCCACCTATATTGATGATAAAGGTGTGGAGAGTGGAGTAGAAGAAATCAAAATATTGGGTAGTAATGAAAATCCCACTTTGGATTTCAAGGAATTCAATTATGATAGTTGCTCCTTGTTTGAATGCATTTCCTTGATGCAATCCATTGCAAACTCTCCACATGCTTATAGCCAAAGCAAAGCCTTTACCGCACATATCGTAGATGCTATGATGAAATCTCTTGAAGAGAAACTCGAATTAGAAGTCTCTATACCTAGAAAACTTCATGATGAGCGGGAACCTACTATCAAAATCAAAATCAAAAACTATGAATGCAAGGCTTTGTGTGATTTGGGTGCTAGTGTTTCCGCGATTCCAAAGTCTTTATGTGATATTCTTGGTTTTCATGAGATTGAAGAGTGTTCTCTTAATTTGCATCTTGCGGATTCTACTATCAAGAAACCCATGGGAAGGATCAATGATGTTCTTATTGTTGTAAATAAGAACTATGTACCCGTGGATTTTATTGTACTTGACACAGATTGCAATCCTTCATGTCCCATTATTCTTGCTAGACCTTTCCTAAGGACTATTGGTGCTATCATCAATATGAAGGAAGGGAATATTAGATTTCAATTTCCTCTAAATAAGGGCATGGAGCATTTTCCTAAAAACAAAATAAGATTGCCATATGAATCTATGATGAGGGCTACTTATGGTTTGAGCACCAAAGATGACTATACGTGATTCCATAACCTTATGCCTAGCTAAGGGCGTTAAACAATAGCGCTTGTTCGGAGGCAACCCAAGGAATCTATCCTTTTTCTTTCTGTTTTGTGTTTCCAACACTTTCATAATTCTGTTATGATTGTGTTTTTTGTGTTTCTTTTGCATTTGTGCCAAGTGAAACCGTTATGATTAGTCTTGGGGATGATCGTTTGATCATGCTGGAAAAGACAGAAACTTTCTGCTCACGAAAAGAATTTTCATTTTTATTCTGTGAGAGACTTTGAGTTGATTCTTTTTTCTGATGATTTCTACGGAACTTCTTCAGACTGTCGTAATGTTTCAGAATTGTTTAGGTAACAGAAGTATACAAAGTATACATATTGCTACAGACTGGTCTGCTGTTAACACACTCTGTTTTTGTTGAGTTGGTTGCTTATTTTGATGAAACTATGGATAGTATCGGGGGTATTAGCCATGGAAGATTGAAAATACAGTAACCCAACATCAACATAAGTAGAATTTAATCTTACTACAGTACCTAAGGAAGTGGTGATTTGCTTTCTTATACTAATGATATCACGAGTTTCTGTTTAAGTTTCATGTTGTGAAGTTTTCAAGTTTTGGGTGAAGTTCTTATGGACAAAGAGATAAAGAGTGGCAAGATCTCAAGCTTGGGGATGCCCAAGGCACCCCAAGTTGATTCAAGGATGCCGAAAAAGTCTAATCTTGGGGATGCCCCGGGAAGGCATCCCCTCTTTCGTCTTCAATCCATCGGTAACGTTACTTGGGGCTATATTTTTATTCACCACATGTTATGTGTTTTGCTTGGAGCATCTTGTATCGTAGGAGTCTTTTATTTTTGTTGTGTCACAATCTTCCTTGCTGCACACCTAGAGAGAGAGACATGCACTCACCATGATTTTGTCGAGCTTCACTTATATCCTTTGGTTAGGCAATTCAGCTCACATGTGTTTCACTTATATCTTTTGAGCTAGTTGATTTTGCTCTATGTGTTTCACTTCTATCTTTTAGAGCACAATGGTTCATGGCTTGGTAGTTGTCTTATGCTATGAAAGTAGTCTCAAAGGGGGTAGTTATCCAAAGGGATATGAAAACTTCCACCTTCATGTGCATTGAATCGTTAGAGAAGTTTGATTCATCTGAATTAGTTTTGAGTTGTGGTTGTGGTAATATTGAAGTTATATTAGTAAGGTGTTGTGGATCTAGAAATACTTGTGTTGAAGTTAGTGATTCCCATAGCATGCACGTATGGTGAACCGCTATGTGATGAAGTATAAGCATGATTAGTTTATTGATTGTCATCCTTTGTATGGCGGTCGGGATCGCGCGATGGTTTATACCTACCAACCCTTCCCCTAGGAGTATGCGTTGAATGCTTTGTCTCGATTACTACTAAAACTTTTGCAACAAGTATATGAATTCTTCATGACTAATATTGAGTCCATGGTTTATATGCACTTTCACCTTCCACTATCACTATCTTCTTTAGTGCCGTGCAACTTTCGTCGGTGCGTAAAACCCACCATTAGCCTCCCTCAAAACAGCCACCATATATACCTACCTACTATGGCATTTTGAAAGCCATTCCGAGATATATTGCCATGCAACTACCACCATGACATGTGCCACCACTTCTACATTGCCATTGCATGATCATAAGATAGCTAGCATGATGTTTCCATTGATGTCTATGCCATGCTAGATCATTGTCACGGTAAACTATCGAAGGCATTCCTTATAGAGTCATCATTGCTCTAAGTTTTGAGTTGTAAGTGTGATGAACATCATTGATGGAGCATTGTCCCATGTGAGGAAATAAAAGAGGCCAGAGAAGCCCATTTACAAAAAGAGGCCAAAGATGCCCACAAAAATAAAATATATATATATAAAAAAGAGGCCAAAGAGACCACCCAAAAAAATGAGAGAAAAAGAGAGAAGGGACAGTGCTACTATCTTTCCAAACTTGTGCTTATTAAGCACCATGATCTTCATGATTGGGAGTCTCTCGTTTTGTCACCACCATATAGCTAGTGGGAAATTTTAATTATATAACTTGGCTTGTATATTCTAGTGATAGGCTTCCTCAAAATTGCCTTAGGTCTTCGTGAGCAAGCAAGTTGGATGCACACCCACTAGTTTTCTTTAAGAGCTTTCACATACTCTTAGCTCTAGTGCATCATTTGGATGGCAATCCCTACTCATTCACGTTGATATCTATTGATGAGCATCTCCATAGATCGTTGATATGCCTAGTCAATGTGACCATCTTCTCCTTGTTTGCCTTGCAACCTCCACCACACTCCATTCCACTTATAGTGCTAAAACCATGGCTCACACTCATGTATTGCGTGAGAGTTGAAAAGGTTTGAGAAAGTAAAGGTGTGAAAACAATTACTTGGCCAATACCGAGGTTGTGCATGATTTAAATTTGTTGTGCAAGGATGATAGAGCATAGCCAGACTATATGATTTTGTAGGGATAACTTTCTTTTGGCCTTGTTATTTTGAAAGTTCATGATTACCTTGCTAGTTTCCTTGAAGTATTATTGTCTCCACGTCAATAGCAAACTATTGTTTTGAATCTAACGGATCTGAACATTCATGTCACATAAGAGGAGTTACAAAGGACATCTATGCTAGGTAGCATGAAAGCATCAAAAATTAATTCTTTATCACTTCCCTACTAGAGGACGAGCAGGAGTTAAGCTTGGGGATGCTTGATACGTCTCAAACGTATCTATAATTTTTGATGGTTTCCTGCTGTTATCTTGTCAACTTTGGATGTTTTATATACCTTCTATATCTTTTTTTGGGACTAACTTATTAATTCAGTGCCAAGTGACAGTTCCTGTTTTTTCTATGTTTTTGACTCTTTTCAGATCTGATTTTGGAACGGAGTCCAAAACGGAATAAAATCCCTGAAATAAATTTTTCCACAACAGAAGAAGATCGGGGGACTTGAGGGCCAAGGCAGGAGGCCCACAGGGAGCCCACAAGCCGTGTGGCCGCGGCCAGGGGGGCCCGCGGCCACTAGACTTGTGGCCTCCCTGGCGCTCCCCTGCCCTAGCTCTTTGACCTATATATTCCCTAAAATCCCAGAAAAAATCAGGGCGTCCACCAAACCACTTTTCTGCCGCCGCAAGCTTCCGTTTCCGCGAGATCTCATCTGGAGACCCTTCCCGGTGCCCTGCCGGAGGGGACTTTGGAGCTGGAGGGCTTCTACATCAATATCATTGCATCTCCAATGACTCGTGAGTAGTCCACTTCAGACCTACGGGTCCGTAGTTAGTAACTAGATGGCTTCTTCTCTCTCTTGGACCTTCAATACAAAGTTATCCATGATCTTCATGGAGATCTATCCGATGTAATCCTCTTGGCGGTGTGTTTGTCGAGATCCGATGAATTGTGGATTTGTGATCAGATTATCTATGAATTATATTTGAGTCTTTGCTGATTTCTTATATGCATGATTTGATATCCTTGTAAGTCTCTCCGAGTCTTGGGTTTTGTTTCGCCAACTAGATCTATGATTCTTGCAATGGGAGAAGTGCTTGGTTTTGGGTTCATACCGTGCGGTGACCTTTCCCAGTGACAGAGGGGGCAGCAAGGCACGCATCGTGTTGTTGCCATCAAGGGTAACAAGATGGGCTTTCATCATAGATTTGAGATTGTCCATCTACATCATGTCATCTTGCTTAAGGCGTTACTCTGTTCTTATGAACTCAATACACTAGATGCATGCTGGATAGCAGTCGACGTGTGGAGTAATAGTAGTAGATGCAGAAAGTATCGGTCTACTTGTTTTGGACGTGATGCCTATAGATATGATCATTGCCATAGATAACATCATGACTTTGTGCGGTTCTATCAATTGCTCGATAGTAATTCGTTCACCCACCGTCTACTTGCTTTCATGAGAGAAGCCACTAGTGAACACTACGGCCCCCGGGTCTATTCACAACTATCATCTCAGCTTTCACTTTTACTTTGCTTTGTTTACTTTTTGCTTTCATTTCTCACTTTGCAAACAATCTATAAGGGATTGACAACCCCTTCATAGCGTTGGGTGCAAGCTCTTTGTGTTTGTGCAGGTACTTGTGACTTGACGCGATCCTCCTACTGGATTGATACCTTGGTTCTGAAACTGAGGGAAATACTTATTACCAGTGCTACATCACCCTTTCCTCTTCAAGGGAACACCAACGCAAGGCTCCAAGTCCGCGGGGGAATCCTTTGCATATTTGCCAAGGAAATCCATGTAGGCGTAGCCAGCAGCAGAAGGATTCCTGGCGCCATTGCCGGGGAAGGTCTTTTGTTGCCGTAGCAATCACCGTGTGCGAAGCTTTCCTGCGGGTTCATCCGCATTTTGGTCTCTGGCTCAAGGTCTTCGATGTCAAGCCAAAGTCAGTTAGCAGCCAACATGTCAACTACAACGGGGCCGTGATAAGCAAGATATGCCATGTGCCATGGCCAGAGGGCACACTGATCGACGCCATCAAGAAGTGGCAGAAGGAGTGGTTCTATATCTCGGAACCACGAGAAGAAAACTGGGCGATGCCCACCGAGTTCAGATCTGGTCCCCGAGTGAGACTGGCCTCATGGGTCGGGAAGGGCCTGGACTAGGGCTCGTCTTCAGATGTGCAGCAGGTGCAAAATCGCATCAAGCAAATGATGGAGTCCAATATCCGGCTGGCCGATGTAGTATAGGTCAAGCTCTGCCGCCATATCCTTCCATGCCAGCATCGGGACAATCCGATGTGGTCTCACAAGGTCGGTGAGCCCTGGACGGTGCTCTATTTCTACCACACCACCCATGAAGATCCGTGACGGGTACTGCTTCAACCGCAATAGGAGTTGCCGACCAAGGACGAAGATACCGGCTTGGACGACAATACTCCCCCGACAGAGGTATGTCTGAGCTCTTATATCCACTCGGAGTTTTGTTTTTATCAAAGGTCTTACTATCCTTTTTCTTTCGCATGAGTGGTTGGAACTGGCCAAGAACATAGAAGGCCGAGCTCCCCTGCTCGAGGAACCCTCGACTCTTCTGTTGGCGCTGATATTAGTAGACTTGCCATACGTGGCGTCCAACAACAACAAGAAGGAGACCAGCGGGGGTCTTCGTTCGAGGCGTCCTCCGAATACAAAATCCGAGGATACCCATGCCTCCTCCACCCACGAGGGGGAGGAGGTAGATGAGGAGGAGGAGAAAGATTCTCTTCAGGAGAGGAAGAGGAAGGCGCCGGAGGGGGGCGAGGAAGAACTACCTCCTCGGGCTCTGAAGAAACTTTGCAGGCACAAGGTAGCCCTTCTCGGTGCACACCCGAACCCCGACAAAGAGGTCGGGGCCTACGAAGCAGCTCCTTGCCGAACACTTAGGGTCAAACCCCCGGCCTGAAGGTATGGACTATATTCCCTAATTTAATAGAGTTATACCAATTTTTATCAACAATGAGAACCGAGCTTTTTCCTATCACACCCCCGTCCGAGATCTTCCGACAAATCGAGTATCGGAGGGGGATTTGCTGCCCGCTTAGCTGGCCGAGAGTGGGAACGCTTCCCACAACACCCCTCCCCGGACCTCGGACGATCTAGCCGAGGTGACGTCACATCTAGCCCTTGCGACCACTACCAAGGCGGTGATCATTGAGGCGGATACATCGGGCACCAAGGATTGGGAGGCCCCGGCCGAAGAAGAGGCACCAGCCTCCGAGGACCGAGAGGTTCGAGCTCGTGTTAATACACCAGTCGTCGAGGACCAGAAGATTTTGACTGAGGTACATACCTCGGTCATTCAGACTCAGGGGGCAGGTTCCTTCTCCGTAGGCTGGGAAAGGAACTCAATTCCCTCTGAGCATTACCCGGAGACAACCTCCGGGGGACCTGATGTTCCGGCCTCTTCCGGGCCGCCCCCGGTGCCGCCCACACAAAAGAAGTTATGGATGGGTGGCCGACCATAATGGAGGTGTCACACCCTGTTTTCACTACCACTTTTTCTGTAATTCAAAAATCTGAGTTTATTAAAACTTTTTCAAACTAATGTTGTGAGTGCCATGATTGTCATTGTATGCTTGTATGCTTGATCATGTGATGATAAAAAACACATTTCTCAAGATCAAATTATTTTCAAAACCCTTTTCTTATTTCTGGTTAAAGTAAAAACCCTGCTTTGAGTTGCACTACATGCCCTTGATGGCAAGGAGTGTTCTCACCCGAAGTTGATGATCTGAATCTAGCACCATTTTAGCGCACCAAAACCACAAAATAATTATTTTGTGAATTATTTTTCTAATTTATTTGCATGTCCATTTCTTAGGCTAGAAATGGTATTCCTATATGGGAAAATACTTTTCTACCTTAGAAAAATCTGATTAAATTTGGAGATGATCAAAAGGACATATATTTTCCATACATAAGATTTTTAACCCCTATTTATATTAATATTATTTGAGTAAAACGTTGAAACCCATATCTGTCTGTTTGGACCTTTTGAAATATTTCCAAAGGAAATATTCTCAATAAAATCCTAGAAAATTCCAGTGGTATCCCTAAGCCATATTTGGTGTCCACATAAAGTTTCACCTTGATCCAACGTGATTAAGGACACCAAATAACAGCAAAACCCCTTTTGTCCAGATTGGAGTTAGAGCAACTCTACATAGCAAAGTTTGTCCAATGGAGTTGAAACTTTGCAGGAGTGCCTAATACCTCAAATGAGGGTTCCATACCAAAAATGGGATTTGTGGGACTTAATTTGCCCACACTCTCTTTGGAAGGAACAGATCTGGTCAAATGGTGAAGTTTTCAAGTGTACATAGCTAAACATGTCCAATGGAGCTCAAACTTGGTGAAACCCCATGTTTTAGCACCAAACCCAATCATGTTAAGTTGCAGAACCACTGGTGTGGTGCAACCACCCCAAACCACTGTCGAGCACCTTCTGACAGATGGGTAAAAGCCCCTCTAACCTTAGCTAAACCCCAACCCTTTTTCCCAAACTCTCAGATTAGGTGGCCAATATTAATGCCCAGCCCCAATCAACTGGCCCCTCTCTCGTTCAAAGTAGAAATGACAAAATCCCCATTCTAAGCTTCAGCTCAAGGCTGACAGCACCTGTTTCTCTTGTCTCCCTTGACCAGCCGAAGCTCACACGGGACTTCAATGGCTAGCCACATCCCAACTAGTGCCCAGGACATGCTAGACACGTCCAAAGCACCCCAGAGCGCACCAGCGTGTCATGGCATGCCAAAACTGCGCTCTAGGCGTGCTACAGAGAACACTAAGGTGGGGGTGACGCTCTCGATCAGTTCCAGCCTCCCCCGAGGTGTCTGATACGTCTCCAACGTATCTATAATTTTTGATGGCTTCATGCTATTATCTTGTCAAACTTTGGATGTTTTGCATGCCTTTTATATATTTTTTGGGACTAACTTATTAACTCAGTGCCAAGTGTCAATTCCAGTTTTTCCGTGTTTTTGACCCCTTTCAGAGGAGGTTTAATGAAACGGAGTCCAAACAGAAGACAATCCTCGAAAAGATTTTTTCTGGAACGGAAGAAGATCGGGAAGCTTGGGAGCCAAGGCAGGGGAGCCTCAGGGGCCCCACAAGCCCCCACCTCGTGGCCAGGGGGGAGGTCGCGCCATCCAGGCTTGTCGCCCCCATGAGTGCACCCTGACCTAGGGGTTGCGCCTATAAATTCCCTAAAAATCCCAAAAAAATGAGGAGATCATCGAAAGTACTTTTCCGCCGCCGCAAGCTTCTGTCTCCGCAAGATCCCATCTGGGGCACGTCCTGGTGCCCAGCCGGAGGGGGGATTCGGACACGGAGGGCTTCTTCATCAACACCATGACCTCTCCGATGATGCGTGAGTAGTTCACCATAGACCTAAGGGTCAATAGCTAGTAACTAGATGGCTTCTTCTCTCTCTTGGATGTTCAATACAAAGTTCTCCATGATCTTCATGGAGATCTATCCGATATAATCTTCTTTGCGGTGTGATTGTCGAGATCCGATGAATTGTGGATTTATGATCAGATTATCTATGAATCTTATTTGAGTTTCTTCTGATCTCTCTTATGCATGATTTCATATCCTTGTAATTCTCTTCGAGTTGTGGGTTTTGTTTGGCCAACTAGATCTATGATTCTTGCAATGGGAGAAGTGCTTGGTTTTGGGTTAATACCGTGCGGTGACCTCACCCAGTGACAGAAGGGGTAGCGAGGCACGCATCGTGTTGTTGCCATCAAGGGTAAAAAGATGGGGTTTTCATCATTGGTTTGAGATTATCCCTCTACATCATGTCATCTTGCTTAAGGCGTTACTCTGTTCGTCATGAACTCAATACACTAGATGTATGCTGGATAGCAGACGATGTGTGGAGTAATAGTAGTAGATGCAGAAAGTATCGGTCTACTTGTCTCAGACGTGATGCCTATATGTATGACCATTGCCTTAGATATTGTCATGACTTTGCGCGGTTCTATCAATTTCTCGACAGTAATTTGTTCACCCACCGTGATATTTGCTATTATGAGAGAAGCCTCTAGTGAACACTATGGCCCCCAGGGTCTACTCCAAACCATATTTTCAGCCTTGCACTTTTTACTTCGTTGCACTTTCCGCCTTCAGATCTCACTTTGCAAACAATCTTGAAGGGATTGACAACCCCTTTGAAGCGTTGGGTGCAAGCTTGTTTGTGTTTGTGCAGGTACTCTGGACTTGACGAGGCCCTCCTTCTGGATTGATACCTTGGTTCTCAAACTGAGGGAAATACTTACAGCTCCTGTGCTGCATCACCCTTTCCTCTTCAAGGGAAAAACCGACGCAAACCAAAGAAGTAACAAGAAGAATTCCTAAGCGCCAAGGAAGGACTTTTGTTGCCGCAGCAGAAGAATTTCTGGCTCCGTTGCCGGGAAGGAAGATCAAGTCAAGAACTCATCCAAGTAGGTGTCGCAAACTCATCTCTTGCATTTACTTTGTTTGCCAGTTGCCTCTCGTTTTCCTCTCCCCCACTTCACCAATTTGCCTTTTTTGTTTGTCTTTTTCGTTCGCCTTTTTTCTCGCCTCCTCTTTGTTTGCTTGTGTGCTTGCTTGCTTTCTGAAGTTACCATGAATGAAAACACCAAACTTTGTGACTTCTCGAATACAAATAATAATGATTTTGTTAGTACTCCGATTGCTCCCGCCACTCGTGCGGAGTTATACGAAATCAATATCGCTTTGCTGAATCTTGTTATGAAAGAGCAATTCTCTGGCCTTCCTAGTGAAGATGTCGCATCCCATCTCAATACCTTCATTGAGCTTTGTGATATGCAAAAGAAAAAATATGTGGATAATGACGTGATTAAATTGAAGCTTTTTCCTTTCTCGTTGCGAGATCGCGCAAAAACTTGGTTTTCTTCTTTCCCCAAACATAGTATCGATTCTTGGGATAAGTGCAAAGATGCTTATATATCCAAGTATTTTACGCCGCCTAAGATCATCTCTCTCCGTAATGATATCATGAATTTCAAGCAACTTGATCATGAACATGTTGCACAATCTTGGTAGAGAATGAAATTAATGATTAGAAATTGTCCCGCTCATGGCTTGAGTCTTTGGATGATTATTCAAATCTTTTACGCTGGCTTGAATTTCGCTTCTAGAAATATCTTGGAACGTTCATGGAAACCACGTTAGGTGAAGCCACAAAGCTCTTTGACAACATCATGACAAACTACTCTCAATGGCACACTGAAATGTCACCTACTAGTAAGAAGGTACACGCTATAGAATAAAGTAGCTCGTTGAGTGCTAAGATGGATGAGTTAATGAATTTGGTTGCTAGTAGAAGTGCTCCTTTGGATCCTAATGATATTCCATTGTCTTCTTTGATTGAGAGTAGCAACGCTAGCTTGGACGTTAATTTTGTTGGTCGGAATAACTTTGGCAACAACAATGCTTTTAGAGGAAACTATGTTCCTAGGCATTTTCCTAGTAACTCCTCTAATAACTTTGGCAACTCCTACAACAATACTTATGGAAATTATAATATATTACCCTCTGATCTAGAGAGTAATATCAAAGAGTTCATCAACTGTCAAAAGATTTTCAATGCATCCATAGAGGAAAAGCTACTCAAAATGGACGATTTGGCTAAGAGCGTTGATAGAATGTCCTGTGATGTTGATGCTTTGAAAGTTAGATGTGCTCCTCCCAAAATCAACATGGATAAAACTTTGAAAGCTATGCATGTTTCCATGATTGAGAGCCAAGAAAGAACCGCCCAAATTTGTGCTAGACATGAATGGCTTAAAAAGGCATGTTCTCCTAATGAGAATCACGAAGATCTTAAAGTGCTTGGTGTGACTCCCATTGAATCTTTGTTTTCTTGTGTCAAACCTAATGATTATTGGGCTGGATATGAATCCACTTTGGTTGAAAAGTGCCCCAATGATTCGGAATCCATCTATCTTGATGTTAAAAGCATTAAACATGGAGTAGAAGATGTTAAAACTTTGAGTAGTAATGAAATTACTACCGTGGATTTCAAGGAATTCAATTATGATAGTTGCTCCTTGATTGAATGCATTTCTTTGATGCAATCCATGTTGAACTCTCCACACGCTTATAGCCAAAACAAGGCTTTACCGATCATATCATCGAAGCTATGATAAAATCTCTTGAAGATAAACTTGAATTGGAAGTCTCTATCCCTATAAAGCTTCATGATGAGTGGGAACCTACCATCAAAATCAAAATCAAAAATTATGAGTGCAATGCTTTGTGTGATTTGGGTTCTAGTGTTTCTGCGATTCCAAAGTCTTTATGTGATGTTCTGGGTTTTAATGAGATTGAAGAGTGTTCTCTTAATTTGCATCTTGCTGATTCTACTGTCAAGAAACCCATGGGAAGGATCAGTGATGTTCTTATTATTGCAAATAGGAACTATGTACCCGTGGATTTCATTGTGCTTGACATTGATTGCAATCCTACATGCCCCATTATTCTTGGTAGACCTTTCATTAGGACTATCGGTGCTATCATCGATATGAAGGAAGGGAATATTAGATTTCAATTTCCTTTAAGGAAGGGCATGGAACACTTTCCTAGAAATAAAATAAGATTGCCTTATGAATCCATGATGAGGGCCACTTATGGTTTGAGCACCAAAGACGACGATACGTGATTCTATCGCTTCTATGCCTAGCTAAGGGCGTTAAACAATAGCGCTTGTTGGGAGGCAACCCAATGAATTTATGTTTTTCTTTTTGTTTTGTTGCGTCCACACTTTCATAATTATGGTGTGATTGTGTTTTTTGTGTTTATTTTTGTGTTTGACCCAAGCAAAGCCTTTATGACTATTATTGGTAATGGTTGTTCGATCCTGCTAGAAAAAGACAGAAACTTTTCGCTCACGAGATGATTTTTCATTTTTATTCAGAAAGAGATTTTGAGTTGATTCGTTTTCCTGCTGATTGATATGCTTTTTTCCCATGCCGTCGTAATGTTTCAGATTTTTTTAGGTACCAGAAGTATACGAAGTATACAGATTGCTACAGACTGATCTGTTTTTGACATTCTGTTTTTGTTGAGTTGGTTGCTTGTTTTGATGAAACTATGGTTCGTATCGGGGGGTACTAGCAATGGAAAAGTGAGAATACATTATCCCATAATCAATATAGATATAATTCAAGTTTTCTACAGTACCAAAAGAAGTGGTAGTTTATTTTCTTGTACTAATGTTATCACAAGTTTCTGTTTAAGTTTTGTGTTGTGAAGTTTTCAAGTTTTGGGTGATGTTCTCATGGACAAAGAGATAAGGAGTGGAAAGAGCTCAAGCTTGGGGATGCCCAAGGCATCCCAAGACAAATTCAAGGACACCAAAAAGCCTAAGCTTGGGGATGCCCAAGGCATCCCAAGCCAAATTCAAGGACACCAAAAACCCTAAGCTTGGGGATGCCCCGGGAAGGCATCCCCTCTTTCGTCTTCAATCCATCGGTAACATTACTTGGTGCTATATTTTTATTCACCACATGATATTTGTTTTTGCTTGGACATCTTGTATCGTAGGAGTCTTTTCCTTTTGTTGTGTCACAATCATCCTTGCTGCACACCTTTTTGAGAGAGAGAGAGACATGCACTCATCGTGATTTTTGCTAGAATGCTCATAGTGCTTCACTTATATCTTTTGAGCTAGATACTTTTGCTCATAGTGCTTCACTTATATATTTTGAGCTAGATACTTTTGCTCTACGTGCTTCACTTATATCTTTTAGAGCACGGCGGTGCGTGATTTGGTAGTTGGCTTATGCTATGAAAGTAGTCCCAAAAGTGATAGATACCCAAAGAGGATGCAAAAACCTCCATCTTCATGTGCATTGAGTAGAAAGAGAAGTTTTGATTCCTCTCAAATAGTTTTGAGACATGGGTTTGGTAATATTAAGAGTTATGTTAGTAGGGTGTTGTGAATCTAGAAATACTTGTGTTGAAGTTGATTCCCGTAGCATGCACATATGGTGAACCGCTATGTTAGGAAGTCGGAGCATAATTGATCTATTGATTGTCATCCTTTGTGTTGAGGTCGGGATCGCGCGATGGTTTACACCTACCAACCCTTCCCCTCGGAGTATGCTTTCGCACTTTGTTTCGATTACTAATAAAAACTTATGCAACAAGTATGTGAGTTCTTCATGACTAATGTGAGCCCATGGTATAGATGCACCTTCACCTTCCACCATTGCTAGCCTCTCTAGTGCCGCGCAATTCTTGCCGGTGCACAAACCCACCAAATTCCTTCCTCAAAACAGCCACCATATCTACCTACTATGGCATTTTCATAGCCATTCCAAGATATATTGCCATGCAACTCCCACCGTTCCGTCTCGTGACTTGTGCAGTCACTCTCATATTGCCATTGCATGATCGCAAGATAGCTAGCGAGATGTTTCAACGTCATATGCCATGCTAGATCGTTGCACATCCCGGTACACTACCGGAGGCATTTCCTATGGAGTCATCATCATTGTGATCTTTGAGCTGTGAGTAAATAAAAGTGTTATGATCATCATTATTAGAGCATTGTCCCATGTGAGGAAATAAAAAAATAAAAAAAGAGGCCAAAGAGCCCAAAAATAAAAATAATAAAGAGAAAAGAAAAGAAAAGAAAAAAAGAGGCCTAAGAGCCCAAATGAAAAAAAAAGGGACAATGCTACTATCTTTTTCCACAGTTGTGCTTCATGATAGCACCATGTTCTTCATGATTGAGAGCTTCTTGCTTGGTCACTACCATATGCTAGTGGGAATCTTCATTAAATAACTTGGCTTGTATATTCCAATGATGGGCTTCCTCAAAATTGCCCTAGGTCTTCGTGAGCAAGCAAGTTGGATGCACAACCACTAGTTTTCCTTTTGAGCTTTCACATACTTATAGCTCTAGTGAATCCTTTGTATGGCAATCCCTACTCATTCACATTGATATTTATTAATGGGCATCTCCATAGCCTATTGATACACCGAGTCAATGTGACCACCTCCTCCTTTTTGTCTCACAACCACCACCACACTCTATTCCACCTATAGTGCTATATCCATGGCTCGCGCACATGTATTGTGTGATAGTTATAAAAAGTTTGAGAAAGTAAGAGTGTGAAAACAATTACTTGGCCAATATCGGGGTTGTGCATGATTTACATTAGTTGTGTGAGGATGATGGAGCATAGCGAGACTATATGATTTTGTAGGGATAACTTTCTTTGCCCTTGTTATTTTGAAAGTTCATGATTACTTTGCTAGTTTGCTTGAAGTATTACTGTTTCCATGTCAATAGAAAACTATTGTTTTGAATCTTACGGATCTGAACATTCATGCCACGTGAAAGAAGTTGCAAAGGAAAACTATGCTAGGTAGCATTCCACGTCAAAAATTCATTCTTTATCACTTCCCTACTCGAGGACGAGCAGGAGTTAAGCTTGGGGATGCTTGATACGTCTCCAACGTATCTACAATTTTTTATGGTTTCATGCTATTATCTTGTCAAACTTTGGATGTTTTGCATGCCTTTTATATATTTTTTGGGACTAACTTATTAACTCAGTGCCAAGTGCCAGTTCCTATTTTTCCATGTTTTTTACCCCTTTCAGAGGAGATTTTCAAAGGAGTCCAAACGGAAGAAAATCCCCGAAAAAAAAAAATCTAGAACAGAAGAAGATCGGGAAGCTTGGGAGCCAAGGTAGGGGAGCCTCAGGGGCCCCACAAGCCCCCACCCCGCGGCCAGGGGGAGGCCGCGCCATCCAGGCTTGTGGGCCCCCTGAGCGCCCCCTGACCTAGGGGTTGCGCCTATAAATTCCCTAAAAATCCCAAAAAAATCAGGAGATCATCGAAAGTACTTATCCGCCGCCGCAGGCGTATGTCTCCGCAAGATCCCATCTGGGGCACGTCCTGGTGCCCTGTCGGAGGGGGGATTTGGACACGGAGGGCTTCTTCATAAACACCATGACTTCTCCGATGATGCATGAGTAGTTCACCATAGACCTACGGGTCCATAGCTAGTAACTAGATGGCTTCTTCTCTCTCTTGGATCTTCAATACAAAGTTCTCCATGATATTCATGGAGATCTATCCCATGTAATCTTCTTTTGCGGTGTGTTTGTCGAGATCCGATGAATTGTGGATTTATGATCAGATTATCTATGAATCTTATTTGAGTTTCTTCGGATCTCTCTTATGCATGATTTCACATCCTTGTAATTCTCTTCGAGTTGTGGGTTCTGTTTGGCCAACTAGATCTATGATTCTTGCAATGGGAGAAGTGCTTGGTTTTGGGTTCATACCGTGCGGTGACCTCACCCAGTGACAGAAGGGGTAGCGAGGCACGCATCGTGTTGTTGCCATCAATGGTAAAAATATGGGGTTTTCATCATTGGTTTGAGATTATCCCTCTACATCATGTCATCTTGCTTAAGGCGTTACTCTGTTCGTCATGAACTCAATACACTAGATGCATGCTGGATAGCGGACGATGTGTGGAGTAATAGTAGTAGATGTAGAAAGTATCGGTCTACTTGTCTCGGACGTGATGCCTATATGTATGATCATTGCCTTAGATATCGTCATGACTTTTTGCGGTTCTATCAATTGCTAGTAATTTGTTCACCCACCATGATATTTTCTATTATGAGAGAAGCCTCTAGTGAACACTATGGGCCCGAGGGTCTACTCCACACCATGTTTTGAGCCTTACACTTTTTACTTCATTGCACTTTCCGCCTTCAGATCTCACTTTGCAAACAATCTTGAAGGGATTGACAACCCCTTTGAAGCATTGGGTGCAAGCTTGTTTGTGTTTGCGCACGTACTCTCGACTTGACGAGGCCCTCCTTCTGGATCGATACCTTGGTTCTCAAACTGAGGGAAATACTTACTGCTCCTGTGCTGCATCACCCTTTCCACTTCAAGGGAAAAACCGACGCAAACCAGAGAAGTAACAAGAAGAATTCCTAAGCGCCAAGGAAGGACTTTTGTTGCCGCAGCAGTGTCCAAAACCACGTCCTACGACCGTGGTTTCGACCTCACCTCCACTCTGCACCCCCATGCGCGCCACGGTGAGTCACCGGCGCTCCCGAATCGGCTCACTATCGCGGGCCTATATATAGCCCTCCCCCTCGCTCGTGCACCCCTCAGATAGCATCGCAACAACCTCTAGCACCTCCCTAGCCACCCGAGCAAGCCAGCTGAGCCCCGGTGCTTGAGATCGACCGAGGCCCCTCCGCCTCGGAGCTCCGGTCGATCTCCGGCTACACGTCGGCTCTTGCCCCCTCTGCCCACCAAACCACTCCCCGTGACACCAGGGATCTTTCCCCCATCTTTCCCAAGCTAATCCGTGACCCTAGCTACCACCTCCACCTTCACCCAAAACTCCTCCATCGCGGCTTCCTCGTCGCCGGTGAACCTGAGCCTCTCTGCCGTTGTCTCGACCACCATCACGTAGGCGACCACGAGCCGGACACATTTCCGTCTTTGTTGGGGCCCGAGGGCGTCGGTAGCCACGCCGACGTGCTCCTCCTCTCTGGCCAGAGGTAGGAGACAACCCCGACAGGTGTGCCCCACCTGTTGGTGGCCCATCTCTCTCTCCCTCGCTGCCCGCAGTCGCTGACAGCAGGGCCCACGCGTCATGTCGAAACGTGACGGCGCGCGCGCCTGGGCAGGCTAGCTGGCTGGCCTTTGGGCCGGCCCAGTCCCAGGCCAAGCTAGGCCAGGGTATGTAGCCCTTTTTCTTTTATTATAAAACTTGATTTTCAAAGATTTTCATAAAAAGATTTAACCGGTGTAAAAATATGATTTTTCCACTATTATTCTTCTAAAATGTGTAGTATTTAATAGAATCATTGGATGAATTTTTGCAGCAACTATTCTATTTTATAATAATAAAAAGTATTAATTTGGAATAGTTTTCTTCTGTTCGGTTGATTTTAAAAATATTCCTTCATTATAAATAGAAGCAAACATTTTTTAAATAACAACCTAGATTTATCGAAAATAACCAACATTTTTAGAATGACTTTGTGATTTGTTTGAGAGTGAGCTACTTATTATTTTATCTTTATACGACGATAGAAAACCCGTGTGACGAAGGAATCAGAGCGGAAGACCTCGAAGACCCCGGATACCTAGCTGACCAAGGCAAGCAGCCCTTTGACCATGACTGAGCATATGTTATATTGCATGCTAGTGTAGCAAATATTTTCGTTGCATATGACCATAAGTGTAGGTAAAATCATTGAAGTGATGTTACCGATGTGAAAAGGACGTGGATGTCGCCTAGAGGGGGGGTGAATAGGCACTTTAAAATAGTTAAGGTTTAGGCTAGAACAAATGCGAAATAAAACTAACGTTTAATATGTCAAGCACAAAACCTACAAACAACTAGGCTCACCTATGTGCACCAACAACTTATGCTAAGCAAGATAAACAACTAAGTGATAGCAAGATATATTACAATAAACAATATGTCTATCACAAAGTAAAGTGCATAAGTAAAGGGTTCGGGTAAGAGATAACCGAGGCACGGGGAGACGATGATGTATCCCGAAGTTCACACCCTTGCGGATGCTAATCTCCGTTAGAGCGGTGTGGAGGCACAATGCTCCCCAAGATGCCACTAAGGCCACCGTAATCTCCTCACGCCCTCGCACAATGCAAGATGCCGTGATTCCACTAACGGACCCTTGAGGGCGGTCACCGAACCCGTACAAATGGCAACCCTTGGGGGCGGTCACCGAACCCGTACACGTGGCAACCCTTGCGGGCGGTTACCGGTACCCGTACAAATTGCTCGGGGCAATCTCCACAACCTAATTGGAGACCCCGACGCTTCCCGGAGCTTCACACCACAATCATTGAGCTCTGAGACACCACCAAGATTCTAGGACGCCAAAGCATCCACGAAGAACAATATCAAGGGTACTAAGTACCAAAGGTAGTAAGCTTCTCAACTTCTCACTTCCACGTATCACCGTGGAGAACTCAAACCGATGCAACTAATGCAATGGCAAGAACACACGAAGTGGTCAAGTCCCTCACACTCAAATCCCTCCACAACAACAAAAGCTATGGAGAAATACGAGAGGAAGAACAAGGAGCTCACAAAGAACTCCAAGATCAAGATCCAAGGGGTTCCCCTCACATAGAGGAGAAAGTGATTGGTGGAGATGTGGATCTAGATCTCCTCTCTCTTTTCCCTCAAGAACAAGCAAGAATCATTGGAGGGATTGAGAGTAATCAAGCTCTAAGAATGTCAACAATGGAGGTAGAACAAGAGCTCAACAGATGGATAAGACCAAGGGGGAAGAAGACCCCCTTTATATAGTGGGGGAAAGAATCAGACCGTTACCCCCACTCTCTGCCCGAGCTCCAGCGGTACTACCGTTGGCTGCGGCGGTACTACCGCTGGCACTCCAGCGGTACTACCGCTGTCACTCCAGCGGTACTACCGCTGGCCCCAGCGATACTACCGTTGGGCCCCTGGTACTGCAAAGGCACTACCACCGCCAAGAAAGTCTTCGCAAAAAGGTCCGTCCACGCACAACCGCTAGGCAGGCGGTACTAAGCTCCTGGAGCGGTACTACCAAAGATATGAATATGCCAAAGATATAGAGATGTGAGATCTCTATGAATGAAGAACCGGCAAAAACTCCAACATCGAAAACATCATAGTAGATGCATATGGACTCCGTTTTCGATGAACTCGAGCTTGTCACGAAGATGACCATAAGCTCTAAAACTCACAAAGAGAAACACCAAACAAGAACCAAGAAGTATGATGCAAGGATGCAAATGGTTTGACTCTCAACGAACGATACGATCAAGCTACTCACTTGAGAGCCCCCCTTGATAGAACAGCAATCTATCCTAACCAGAAAACCTATCAAGGGAAAACCTATACCTTGCACCTCGTCCTCTTGAGCTAGATGATGATGATCTTGGCTTCCTCAAGATGGACCACCTTTCTTGATTGTGTTGGCTTGATGAAGACTAGTTGATTGCTCCCCCATACTCACTATGGGTGAGCCACTCTTCAGCATATCTTCACAAGTCCATTGCCACCACAATGGACGGCAAGCTTCAAGCATGCTATCTTCGTGCTGATCCACTTGAACTTGCACATCGCAATCTTGATGACGATCACAACTTGACGTCATACTCCATGGGTTGTATGAGATCTTCCCTTTGACGCAAGCCCATGGAAACACACCTAACCCCCACATAGAACTCTCACAAAGACCATGGGTTAGTACACAAACACGTAATGGACAATGCTTACCATACCATGGGATCACTTGATCCCTCTCGGTACATCTTGTATGCTTTGTGTGTTGATCATCTTGATTTACTCTTTGTCTGAGATCTTGATCAACCATTGATGATGATCACAACTTGATGTCATACTCCATGGGTTGTATGAGATCTTCCCTTTGACGCAAGCCCATGTAAACACACCTAACCCCCACATAGAACTCTCACGAAGACGATGGGTTAGTACACAAACACGTAATGGACAATGCTTACCATACCATGGGATCACTTGATCCCTCTCGGTACATCTTGTACGCTTTGTGTGTTGATCATCTTGATTTACTCTTTGTCTGAGATCTCGATCAACCATGTGTCTCTATGACCATTCTTTGGATAATACCTTGAATACCATCTTGGTCATCATATAAACTCCTTGAACCCAACAGATGGACTTCAAGAAGTGCCTATGGACAAATCCATACCATGGGATCACTTGATCCCTCTCGGTACATCTTGTACGCTTTGTGTGTTGATCATCTTGATTTACTCTTTGTCTGAGATCTTGATCAACCATGTGTCTCTATGACCATTCTTCGGATAATACCTTGAATACCATCTTGGTCATCATATAAACTCCTTGAACCCAACAGATGGACTTCAAGAAGTGCCTATGGACAAATCCTATAAATGTAACTTAAGGCAACCATTAGTCCATAGGAATTGTCATCAAGTACCAAAACCACATATGGAGATATATGCTCCAACACGATGGCTCCTACGGAGTACATGCATTGAGCTTGATCCTACCACCTATGAGGGTCATGCTAGTATCATGTTGACAAGTAAAGTTAGAGTAGTATTAGCATGAGCATGTTGATGGTATAAATCAAAGGTTTATGAAAACCCCGTCGGGTGCCACTAATGCCCGAGGGTGATGATGAGTTAGGTGGCCACTTGTGGTGAAGTGGTGCACCGGGTATTTGTGTGAGTATGGTTTTGGAAATGGAAATAGATTTATGATGTGTCGACCGTCCCAACCTTACATGTACGACCACGTTACCCCTTTATGGGATGGGGTTGTGTTGATTACTCTGGCCGGTGCTAGCAAAGAGCCACATTACTAGTGGCGGGAGTGATGTGTGGTCACTCTCGTGATGGGGTCGTGCCAGGTAGGGCGACTATGCCGTTTTTACGTGTTCCAGGCACACCGTTGGTCCCCGCATGGTTGATACTGTCCAAAGTCGGTGCTCGTAAGACGTACAACATGTGGGCTGGGTACCAATCGAGTGGACCTCTTTGTCTAGTATCGTCAGGGGAAAGGCATTAATCGGGTACTTACCTCGGGTATGTTATATACCACAAGTCGTGGATGACACGGAAGTTTCCCGGATCTCGTGGGTCCAACGTACTACCCCTGCAGAGTGTAAAACTATTCGAATGGCCGTGTCCACAGTCAAGGACAATTGGGTAATCCTGCTTAAACTACGTCCAGTCGTTTCCGCATAAACCAAGTGTGTGTGCATATTTGTTAAATGGTGTTTATATGAAAGAGTTGATATGACCAAGTTTGGTGACTTGGCATATAGGGTGAACCCAGATGGTTCAGCCCGTGGTAGATATATTGATATCTGTAACCTGTTCTTCAAAAGTAGTTTACTTATGATGCATATCTATGATCATTTTATTTACCACCAAGAGATATCCACCAAATAAGCATGTTATTGTTATCCTTCCCTTGCATTGTTCATATCATGGGCTGTTTGCGAATACATTCAAAAGTACTCATTGGCTTGCCACTGGTTATATTATTGACTAGACATGGAAGGACCGGAGTTTGGAGATGAGTACGCCTTCGGAGATGCCCCTTCGAACTAGGACGCTTCCTAGTCAGAATGCCTGTTGGTGTAGGCTGATGGCATGGGCACCCGCTTAGCCCTAAGATTTCTGCTACTAGTTGTATCAGTGTGATTTGGCCTTATAGGCCCTACCTTGTGAACTTGACCATTCGGTCACGTGATGTAATAATTCGGTACTTGGATGAAAGACTCTTAATATTCAGTATTTGTGTGTTCAGTGATCTCTGGGATCACTGAGCACGTTCATTCGGCAATCTCGACTCATAAGTCGGGGTCCCCACAGGAGGATGCCTTGACCGGCTCCTCTATAGCCGAAGAACATTGCACCCTTATGGATGTGGTCTTAAAAAGTATTCAGTTTGTCAACAAGAGACTGAACGAAGCCTTCAACGGCTCGCTGACGAGCTTTAAGGTAAGCCATGTAACATTTCAGGTTTTATTTTGCAAAGTTATATATATGCTTTTATCGGTATAACAGCCCACGGGCCATGGGTTATTTGGAAAGAAAAACTCACACGTGGCTCAAAACCAATTTGTGGGACAAATGAAAAATAGCCCAGAGACTTGTTTAAACTGTTTGTTTGAGAATTTTGTCTGAGCAATGTCCGCCTTGATAATTCGGAACCGGACTAACATGTTGTATTTACCTTGCAGGTTTCGGCCTCGACTGTCAATACGAGTGCATTGGAGATAGCCGAGTTGAACCGGAAACTCAAAGTTTCCGATGAAGAGCTTGACCGCATAAATGATCGGCTCAACGAGAAGCAGAGTAAGCTGGGTCAAGAGATTCATACCGTCCTTGAGAAATTTTAAGGAGTGTCCTCACCGTGTTAGTTGACTCTTTATATTCTAACTTTGTTAGCAGCCCAAGACCAAGAGCTTGAGAAGCTCGGAGCCGAGGTGGAGAAAGCCAAACGAGAGGTTGTTGTCCACAAGGTGGCAGCCAAACAATCGGGTGTAGAGTTGGACGCCATCAAGGTCGTCAGCAGCAAACATGAGGCCAGGGTGACGGAGAACCAACATGAGCTGCAAGAGGCGAGCTTGAAGTGTGAGGCCTTGGAGCAGAAAGCTCAAGAGTATGTGCCCGATCACACCAAACTGTCTGCCGAGGTTAAATCAGAGCGGGTGGAGCGGAGATCCTATGAAGAAGAAGTGCGCCAAGCCAAGCTTATGACAACGGGTAAGTCGTACTTACTGCAATGTGCCTTCGGTGGAAACAAGTATGCCTTTCTTACATGGATATGGTGTTCCACGGGCGCCTTCATGAACCTCCCGCGGAGTGCGGCGGATGCGGACAAGCATTTTGTGACCCGCGATGGGGATGCCGAACAACGGCTATTTTGGGCTCCGTTTGATCCTCCCGCGCTCAACCCCAGTCTAAGCTATCAAATGAAGCAGCTGATGGACCTGCATAGGATGGCGGAGTCGACCATGAAGGATCATTGTGTTCGGCTATGGCCTGACGAGCCCTTGTCGAGCAGTTACTTTGGATTAGTGGAGAAGTTGGTCGACGCCCCGCCCCGGATTGAAGTCGTGCAACACTCTGCTTGTATGGAAGGGGCTCGGATGGCCTTTGCACAGACGATGGTGCACTTGCTGGGGGTAAAGCCTCTTAAGATGGCTATTGATCCACCGCCTGCCTGAAAGGAGCATAGGCGCCTCGAGCTGTATTTCTCCTCCGTTATGGAAGGGCTCGGGCGATCAAGTCCCCATGCTCAAAAGATGTAATATTAGAATGAATATTTGTTAGTGTATTTCAGAACAATCTATCAGATAAGATGCATGCCCAAAGTGGAGTACACTTTGAGTTATTTTGATTCCTATTTTGGTCGTTTAATCTGAAAGTTACCGGTTGTCGGCTTTAGCCCCCATGTAGAGACTACTTGGGGTGTTTCAACGTCCGCACTGTAACCCTTAGCCGGTGTATTGGTGCCCGAGGACGGTAGTGCATGAGGGAAACAAGGCGATTGGACTATGTGGCTTTATCGCTTTCATTAAGACTTAGGAACTTTTTATGCGGGGGCTAGTGACAAGCCCCCGGTATTTTGCGGTAATTGGAAAAAACCTGAAATTGAAATAATTACTGTGAGGTTTGAACAAGTGCAAACTCATCCACATGACGCGGAGTAGCCTCTATCGACTTTGTAAATGAACTCGGGTTGTAGTCCAGTTCTCGCTTATTATGACGGTCAGTTTTCAGCTTTATCCGCTGAGGTATTTCGAACCAGGCCAGCTGGGAATACAATCGTGGTGGTTCTCCCTTTACCCCTTTAGCCGAACTAGCGAAACGTAAGGGGGTAAGCATAGGAGCAGGGCAATCCAACTGTAGACCCAAGACAGAATTCGAAACCGATGCATATAAGGCAAAATCCTGAGAAACTGAACACTTAGGAGAAGGAGCAGTGACGGTGTAGTGATCGGGTGGTGTTACCATCCAAGCCCCCGGGCTATGATCGATAGCACTTTAGCGTGTGCAAAAAGTAATTTTGACCTGTCAGCGCTGATTATGTATATGAAAGTACTCGAAATAATGTGTGCGATGAATTTTTATAACCCGGAGCACAAAGGCAGCTGTTACAGGTAACTATCAATACAAGTATTTTGAAGCAACTTTTTCAAGCGACCTTACATGGGTGACTTGACGTCCGCCCTGTGTTTGGCCGTACTATATCTATTGCTCTAATTAGGGGTGGGGTATTATCCTTTATAGGAATTTCCTATCAGCAAGCGGACCTTGAGTAGGCGGTCTTGAGAAGTTGCTGAATAATGGAGAAGCTTGACGCTTTGGCTCTTCGTGATGCCCTCTTTTTATTTTATAGGAGTGTGTTGGGCCATAGTTCGGTTGGCCCGATTACATAGTCCCTGGTGGGTTGTGTTACCCATTTAATTTTAAGGATGAAATTGTGTTGTCGAGGGACATATCTTTATTGTGTTCGGTCTGCGTCGTGGGAGCCATGTCCCTATGTACTCTCAGCCATAGAAGTAGCCGGCTAGTTTGATTGAGCTCGGGCTCGTTTGCCTCCCATGTGCGCCTTTGTTGTCGGCGTGTGGCTTGAAGTGTGGACGTCATGTCAACATTCAGCTGCTAGTGCGACTGTGTGCTCCTCTGTCCAGAGAGAACACTATGTGTTTCCGTTTACCGTGATTACCCCTTGGGTCCGGGCATTTTGAGCTTCATGTAGGCGTAGTGGGGTACGGTGTTAAAGTGGGAGAAAGCTATGCGGCCGAGCAGTGCATGGTATCCACTACAAAAGGGGACGATGTCGAAGATCAAGTCCTCGCCACGGAAGTTGTCGGGAGAACCGAACACGACTTCCACTGTTATCGTGCCCGAGCAGCGGGCTTCCACGCATGGAATCACTCCTTTAAAGGTAGTGCGGCTTGGCTTGATGTGTGATGGGTCTATGCCCATCTTTTTTACCGTATCCGAATAGATCAGATTAAGGTTACTTCCTCCGTCCATGAGGAAACCATTGATGATGTGGTCGAGGACTAGGGCGACCGACCCTCCATGACGGATACTAGTCGGATGATCCATATGGTCGAAAGTGATCGAGCAAGCCGACCACGAGTTGTATTTAGGTGCTACGGGCTCTACGGCGTATACCTCCCGTGGTTCTCATTTCCTCTCCTTTTTGGTATATGAGTCACATGGGTCATGTTCACGGTCTTGACCTCAGGAGGGAACTACTTTTGTCCTCCATTGTTTGGGCCACGGGGCTCCTCATCATCTTTACTTCGTGGGCCCCTATTTTGCTCATCGTTCGCAAGCTTGGCTGCGTGTTTGAACACCCAACAATTACGGTTGGTGTGGGTGGCACGCTTGTCTTGGGTGCCATGAATCTGGCAGGGCCATTCCATGATTTTATCACATGGAGTTGGTCCATCCTTGTTCCCTTTGAAGGGTTTCTTCTGCTGACCATGTTTTGTACTGTACAATCCAGCATTGGTTGTTGTATCGTT
Organism: Hordeum vulgare subsp. vulgare; assembly: GCF_904849725.1. Lineage (NCBI taxonomy): Eukaryota > Viridiplantae > Streptophyta > Magnoliopsida > Poales > Poaceae > Hordeum > Hordeum vulgare. Next base: position 289,689,532 of record NC_058520.1, on the reverse strand, counting down.
GGTATCACCATTATAGTGGCGGCGTTTGTTCTTAGTTTTACTCAGATTGTTGTTTCCATCCCGAACTTCGGAGGTTCCGGGGTCGTCCGTGTTATGGCTACGTCGAGCTAGCCAATTATCCTCACCTACGCAAAAGCGGGTCATGAGGAAGGTAAGGGCGGATATAGTTCTCGGCCTGTCGTGGCCGAGTTGTCTGGCCAGCCATTTATCTTGGATGTTGTGCTGAAAAGAAGCTATTTCTTCGGCATCTGGACAGTCTACGATTTGACTTTTCTTGGTGAGGAACCGGTTCCAGAATTCTCTAGCTGATTCCCCCGTCCTGTGGACGACGTTGCTAAGATCAGATGAATCCAGTGGCCGAACATATGTTCCGTGAAAGTTGGATAGGAAAGCTTCTTCGAGGTCTTCCTAGCATATAATGGAATCTTCACGTATGTTGTTTAGACAATGTCGTGCCGGTCCTTTGAGTTTTAGTGGTAAATATTTTATGGCATGGAGATCATCTCCTCTAGCCATATGAATGTGGAGAAGGAAATCATCTATCCACACGGCGGGGTATTTTGTCCCGTCGTACTGTTTGATGATTATGAGTTTAAACCCTACCGGAAACTGGTGTTGCATGACCTCATCCTTGAAACACAGTGGGTGAGCAGAGCCTCTGATCCGGGCTATGTTGTGTCGTAGATCGGCTCCGGGTCGAGCCCGATACGTTTCTCGGCCTCTGCTCTTGTAAGCGACCCGAGGTGGTTCATCATCCCATCGAGTGGGAGAGTACCTCCTGGATTCGTAGATGGACCTGTTGTGACCCGATTTGACGTATCGTGGGTCGGGTCTGTCCCCATGGTGCATATTCTCTTTAACTTTTTGGTGCAGAGGTTCGGGTCTATACCCGTTCTCTCCTGTTGTTCTGTCACGCTCTCTGGGTGGGTGATCAGGCTGGTCGTAGTTGGTGCATCGAGGGGACACCTGTTCTCGGGCCTCGTCGTTGAACTGTGGGAGCAGACGTTGGCGCGGGTATGTTTTCTTCTGGTCCGTCCATTCTGTGTTGTATCCTTCTTCGTCCGCTAGGATTTTGGTCCACCTATTATATTGATGGTATCATGTTCGTCATGGAGTTGTTGTTGCTTTGCTTTTAAGCTTTGTGCGGTAGCTATAAGTCGTTGCCGAAATTGCTCCTCGCATTCACAGTCTTCGGGAAATACGAACTCTTTGGCTTCGAGGTTGTTGAGGTCGTCGATGGGAGGGAGGTAATCGTCGTCGTTGTCCAAATTGTTGTGGCCGTCAGGATCGTCATTTGCTGGTTCCTCTGGTTGGTGCTCGGGAGCCTCGAGGTTGTCGTGGCCCTAAGGGGTAGCGTTTTCCCGTGTGGCTTGTGTGGATCCCCTTCCATTGTTTGCCTTGGAGCACTTAGCGTTTTGAGGGATCTTCTGTGGGCTTATCGCCGTTCTGCTTGGGGTGACATTATCTCCATTGGGAGGCGTGTCTACCATGTAAACATCGTAAGTAGATGTTGTGGTCCACTTCCCAGTGTTTATGAGGGTGGGGTAGTAGGCCTCATCATCTAGATCCTCAAGCTCTTCGGAGGCGTAGTCCAGTGCGTCGGTTAGATGTTCGATGGTGGCAATTAAGTGGGTGGTGGGTGGGTCGTAAACGTCCCCATCATCCACCTTGGAGCCGATATTTGAACAAGTCGGACTTCGAGTAAGCGAGATTTGAAGCGACTGGATATGGTCGAGCGTCTCGTTTAACATCGAGAGGCTGACCTGACCAATCCTTTGTGGGTTTTGGGAGTTAACCCGTGCGACTTCCAGAGAGGAAGCCAATTCGGCAATGGTCGTTTCCTGTTGTCCGAGCACTGTGGTCGGTTCTGAGCTCAAAGCCTCCTCTCCGGAGGAGAGGGGACCAAGACCATGATCGGACAGCAGACCAAGAGACAAGGCTTCGGGGTTTTGCACTTCATCAGACGAGGCCGTGAGGTTAGGGGGAACATATTTCCTCGTGAATCAGTGGAGACTTCAAATTCTCCGGACCTTATGAGGTGACCGGGACAGAACCGCCAATTTGGTGAGGATGGCCGGTTAGGTCCGTGCTCAGCGTGAAGCTGTCGAGCATGGAGATGTGTTTGAGGGTGAAGATGCCCTCGTCGCGGACTCGATCGTTGATGATCAAGCGAGCCATCGATCCTCTCGATGATCCAATAGCGGAACTCTCAATGAAAGCACCAGCCAAAACCGACAGATCTTGGGTAGGGGTCCCGAACTATGGAGCTTAAATCAATGGGTTGCAGGAGAGAGGGGAAGAGGATGTTTACCCAAGTCCGGGCCCTCTTGAGGACGTAAACCCTACGTCTTGCTTGATTATATTGATGGGGAACAATGGTTACACAGTTGGTCTACCTCATAAGAGCCCCTGGTTTATATAGACACGAGGGCCCCTAGGTAGGGGTCCCGAACTATGGAGATAACCTACCTTTACGCATAAGAGCCCCTGGTTTATATAGACACGAGGGCCCCTAGGGTTACATGTTATCGACATAGATCAGGGGTAGATGGGCCGAACTGGTCCTCGTGCCTTGGAGTGCATGCCTAGTCTTCGGAGCTTTCCGTCTTCATTACGTAGTCGTCAGATAATCCGGTCTTCAATGGCGTGGCCCGTATGATCGACCCATAAGGCACAACACGAGTGCCCGAGGACCCCTTAATCCGGAACTCCCTCACCTAGATACTTAATGACTGATGGTGGTTCATATTTTATTCATGTTGCTTTTTGTAAGTTGCTTGTTAGATATGATATTAACCACAGAATTGCATCTCCCTACCATCTTCAATCTAGTGGTCAAGTAGAATTAACCAATAGAGAAATAAATTAATATTGCAAAAGACTGACAATACGTCTCGAAAGAATTGGTTTAAGAAATTAGATGATGCATTGTGGGCCTACATAACAGCTTCCAAAATCCTATGGGTATGTCTCCTTATAAAATGGTTTATGGAAAAGCATGTCATTTACCTCCCGAGTTAGAACATAAAGCTTATTGTGCAATTAAAGAACTCAACTAAGATTTCAAACTTGTTGGTGAAAAGATGTTATTTGATATTAGCTCACTATATGAATGGAGAACCCAAGCTTATGAAAATGCTAAACTATTCAAAGAAAAAGTTAAAAGATGGCATGACAAAAGGATCCAAAAGCGAGAATTCAAAGTTGGTGAATATGTTCTATTGTACAATTCTCGCCTTAGATTTTTTGCATGAAAACTTCTCTCCAAATGGGAAGGACCATATATCATCGAAGAAGTTTATCGGTCTGGAGCTATTAAGATCAATAACCCCGATGGCACTAATCCGAAGGTGGTCAATGGACAAAGAATATAGCACTATATTTTAGGTACACCAATTAATGTCGAAACAAATATTATACAAACCATGACACCGGAGGAGCACATTAGGGAGACCTTCCAGAACACTTGAGAACCCTTAAAAGGAAGAGGTATGTGATACTGTAAGTAAGCGAACTCCAAAAAATCCGCAAAACTATTTTTTGTTAAAAAAATAGGAAATTGATAAACACACGGGAAGGCAACCCATGTGCCCACTAGGCATGAGGGCACACCAGCCCCACCTGGCACACCCTAGTGGGTAGTGGGGCCCTCACGCACCTTCCTCGCTCCGTTTTCTTGTATGACAAGTATTTCCTTGTATAAAAAATCTTTATATATATATCCCAATGATTTGACCATGTTCTTGTTTCGTATTGTTTTTCCGGGCAGATCTGAAAATATGTAGTCTCAAGATTCAGAGGGAGAGAGCTATGTCGCTGATTACATCGCAAACTGTAAGGTCTACGTAGAGGTAGATCATTATGGCTGGACTAGGAGGAGGAGGAAGACAAAGATATGAAGGAAGCAAAGGAGGATAGCTTCGAGGAAGAGGAAGATCCACAACCTCAACCCGGAGATATGCACGTGGAATTCAAAAGGTCAATCATCAACAAGTACAAACCTAAGGTCCAATTTATCCTTTCCAATTTTCTATAGGAAAGCAAAGCGACATTATGTGAAAATATATTAAAACTGAAATTGAAGAATTAGGATCTCAGGGAGGATAATTTTAGCCTCAAACGCAAGTTGGAGAAGAAAATGCACCACCACCTTCATCTTCCTCACCAAAGAAGGAGACTTGAGTGCACGGGTATGGGCACTCCCCTTGGCTTGTGCCAAGCTTGGGGGAGGTGCCCCGATATCGTATCACCATCGCTCTTATTATCTTTATTCACGTTAGTTCGATCTTCAGTTATTTTGTGATTTACTCAAATAAAAGTTTAGTTCGGTCCATCTTTTTGAGTGCTAGTTTTGTGATCTATCTATCTATGTAATCGAGTGATAATTATATAATAAAGTTTAGTTAGAGTTGTTGCTTCTTTACTTTCTTGTTGCAATGAAAATAAAGGAAAATAATGAAAAGTATCATATGCTAATCTTATAGTAAGTAGTGACATTACATAAGGAAAAGTATAAGTGGTAAAATTTGTTGAAGGTTGAAAAACATAGCATTGGTAAATGATGTAACACATGAAACAATTAATAAGGGAAGAGAGGATTTACATGTAGATACACTATCCTTGACTTCTTTTATGATTGTGAGCCCCCATTAATTATAGTATGCCAAAACTGTTGGCATTGGACAAGGAAGACAACGTAATGATTTATGTTTGTTCACATTCACATAGAAGTTATATTGTTATAGTTCCTCTAACATGTGGTGCTTGCCCAATATCATTGCTAGCCAAAACTCCGCACTGAGTAGAGATACTACTTGTGCATCCAAAAACTTAAACCCAAATCCATGTTTTAAGAGTCCACCATACCTGCATATGGATTGAGAAGATCCTTCAAGTATGTTGTCATTGGTGCACAAGGCAATACAAATTGCTTCTAAACGTGTTATATCATTTATTGTAAGGTAAATTAAGTGTTGTACGAACTTGTGATGGTTATAATAAAAGCGATAAACCGCATAATAAAGGATGGCATCATAAAGGGCAATATAATGTAACATTCCTTTGCACAAATGGATTTGGCATACAACCAAAAAGCGCATGACAACCTATGCTTCCCTCTACGAAGGTCCTATATTTTACTTTTATGTATTTACTTTTATGCAAGAGTCAAAGTATTCTTTTCTACTCCTTTTTATCTTCTCTTTTGCAAGCACCATGTGGTGGGGAAAGTTCTAGGCATATATATCCGGTTGAATGTGGGTGGTCATGAATTATTACTGTTGACATCACCCTTGAGGTGAATATATTGGGAGGTGACACCTTAAGCCCCTATCTTTCTATATGTTCGATTGAAACATTTTGCTCATATGTATGCGGTGAGTGTTAGCAATCATAGAAGACTAAATGATGGTTGAGTATGTAGACTTGCTTAAAAGCTCCAACATGTGACCCTTCCTGTAAATGTGATGAATTATGTTGCAAAGTTGACTAAAAACATGGTTTGTTAGTTTTAAATAGAGTTTATGCTTCATACTCCACACATCAAGAGGGAGAATGCGGGCATATGGAATTCCCGACCTAAAAATGCTACATCAGAGATACCTATTCTGCACATCTTCAAAGGGACTGAAACTCCACACATAATATTATGGAAGAAATAAAAAATACTAGAAGAAAGAAGTACCAGAGGGGGGCTGCGAGGTGGCCACTAGGCACCAGGGCGCGCTAGCCCCCCTAGCGCACCCTGGAGGGTAGTGGGCCACCCAGCCCACTTGTGGCGACCATCTTTTGTTATATATTCATGTTTGACCTGGAAAAAATAAGGAGAGGACATTCGAGACGGAGCACCGCCGTCTCGAGGCGGAACTTGGGCAGGAGCCTTTTGCCCTCCAATGGAGCAATTCCATCGGAGGAACTTCCCTTCGAGAGGGGGAAATTGAGGCCATCGTCATAACCTACAACCCTCTCATCTTGGAGAGGCCATTCTTCATTAACATCTTCAATAACACCATCTCCTCTCGAAACCCTAGTTCATCTCTTGTGCTCAATCTTGTATCGGAACCTCAGATTGGTACCTGGGGGTGATTAGTAGTGTTGATTACATATTGTAGTTGATGCTTTGTGGTTTATTTGGTGGAAGATTATATGTTCAGATCAAATATGATATTTAATACCTCTCTGATCATGATCATGTTTATCACTTATGAGTAGTTACTTTTGTTCTTGAAGCCATGGGAGAAGTCATGTTGCAGGTAATCATGTGAAGTTCATATTCGTTCGATATTTATTCTTAATATTATGGTTAATGCTATGGTTAGAATTTATTATTAATACTTTTCTTGTAGTTGCAGATGTTTACGGGAGGGTTAATCATAAGTGGAGGCATGTTCAAGTAAGAACAACACCCAAGCACCGGTCCATCCACATATCAAATCATCAAAGTACTGAACACGAATTAATCCGACATGACGAAAGTGACTAGATGAAATTCCCCACTCATATGTATGCGGTGTGCCCTCAACAACACTTTTCCTATTATAAGAAACCGTTTCGGCCTCTCCTTTGCCACATAAGTATTGGGCTACCTTTATGCACTTATTGTTACTATAGCTACCCATTACTTGTTACAAATATCTTGCTATCAAACAACTTGTTACCGCTATTTCTGTGCTTGCAGAAATTACCTTGCTGAAAACCGCTTGTCATTTCCTTCTGCTCCTCTTTGGGTTTGACATTCTTACTTATCGAAAGGATTACTATTGATCCCCTATAGTTGTGGGTCATCAATGTTCAGATTGCTTCCTTCCTTAGTATTATTTTGATTCGACAGTATTGTGGGATGAAGCGGCCCGGACCAACCTTACTCGTCCACGTACGAGAGACCGGTTCCATCGACTGACATGCACCTTGTTGCATAAAGTTGGCTCGCGGGTGTCTGTCTCTCCCACTTTAGTTGAATCGGATTTGATAGAGGCGATCCTTGTAGAAGGTTAAATAGCAACTTGAATATCACCGTGTGGCTTTGTGTAGGTGAGAACATGTGCTGAACTTGTTGCATAGAGATGGTTGGCGGGTGTCTGTCTCTCCCTCTTGAGCTTCCGATTCACCTCTCCCAGCTCCACGACATTGGTGGTTGCTACCAAAGAAGAGGCCTGCATAACAGCTCATGCGTGCCTGACTCCCGAGTTTTAGGTTTTTCGATCCCCTACCAGGTTTTCTTCAATCCTACCAGAGCCTCGGGGGCTAAGGTTCACTTTTACTATTATTAGCTTTTGTTGACCTATTTGACCCCCACTTGAGTTTTTCAAACTCATCCATAGCTCGGGGTCTACTATATATGAGGACTGTCTAACCCTATAAAATAAATTCTTTTTGTAAAAGGGTGTTACATGATTTACCTTGAAGCCTGTTAAGAGGCCGTCGAAAACCTCCTTTGGTCTGCTATCAACAGATTGAATGCTTTCTAAAATGGCACTAAGGAGAGTGCGATGTTCTTCGGTGATGGAGGGGCCATTAATCCTCCTGTATCACGGTCGTTTAGCCATTTTTGGCTCGCTCTGCTACGGGTGGCACTGGTGGCGGTACCTCGGCTCCCCTTTGGTGGATGCCGGAATGGACAACTCTCGGAGCTCGGGGGCTTTGAGACCATATTCGGAGAGAGCTCGGACTGACCAGGATCCACTGCTTTGTTCGCCAAAAGGGATTCTCCCTCGTGGTCTTCACTGACCGAGGTGTTAACCAGGGCCGTGACTTCATTACCCTTGCCCCCCATGTTCAGCCCAGGATGGTCTTTCACGGTAGCACCTTCTCGATCTCCTCGACAACCAGAGGAGGTGTAGTGCATGATGCAGTCCTGCTCTCTGCTAGTTCGGCAAGCGGAGAATCCCCTCTAAAGCCTGATTGGTGGGGATGTCACGCGGTGAGCTACAACATGAAAGGCATGCATATGGTTAGTAACGAATATCAATATGGATGTACGATAGAGTCTTTGAATTCACACCTTTGGGCCAGGGGCTTGGCCTCGGGGTTCCTTTAAGGAACCAATTCGAAAGCCTTAGACTACTCTGAAGAGTTCTGATTGTCATCGTACAGGGCCGCCTTGGCCCTGCATTGTCTTATCAGGGCAGTAGGAGGTAGACCCCCCTCAGCGTCATGAGACGTTATCCTCTTCCTTATTCGAGAGGATTCGCTCTCCTCCCCATCCTCTCCCTTCTCTCCCTCATGAGCAGAAGGGTCTTTGGTGTCCCCGAACTTGGTGTCCAGGGGACCTCTTGGTCGTAGGACTTCTCAGGCCTTCCTCTTCTCGCCCTTCTTCTTCTCTTTCTTCTCCGGTGCCTTGTACGGTGCCTCGACCAGCATTTCCGTTAGCAAGGCCGTCTTGGCGAACTCGGGCTGTGGTGCCGGCCTACTGATCCGCACAAGTTTCTCTAGCCAGCTCTACGAACATGGGGGAGAAAGGGTCAAGTTCCTTGTTAAAATGTAGTACCCGAACATAAGAGTAAAACTTTATCGTACCTCCCGAGGAGAGTGTGCGTCGTCAAGGACGATGTCTTCCGCCTTGACCGGCCAGTCCTTTTGGGGCTTGAACAACACGTTCCACAACTTGGCGTGGGTGGTGTGATAAAAGCGGAGCACGGTGGCAGGATCTTCCGGCTTGTAGGACCACATTGGAGCGTCCCGATGTTGGCAAGGTAGGAGGCGGCGATGAAGCATGATGTGAACCACATTGGTCAGCTCAAGCTTCTTCTTTATCAACTGGGACATGCACTTCTGCAGTGACTCCACCTCCGTGGATGACCCCCCAGTCGAGCCCCTACATGATCCACGACACCAACCTCGTGGGAGGTCCGGATCTGAATTCGGAGGGTGCGGACCATTCCGCGCCGCGTGGTTCGGTGATATAAACAAATCTTTTTGCCAGATTTTGTCGGTATCTATAAAGGCACTTTCCGACCACTCAACCCGAGGGGAGCTTGCTAATCACCCCCCCCCCACACACACACACACAATCCGCCTGCTGGCTATCGACTATCTTCAGCTTAACATTGAAGACCTTTAGCCACAAGCCAAAGTGTGTCTGGACCCGCACAAAGGCCTCACATATAATAATGAAGGCCGAAATATGCAAGAAGGAGTTTGGGGCAAGATCGTGAAAATCCAACCTGTAGAAGAATATCAAACCACTTACAAAGGGGTGGAGTGGGAAGCCAAGTCCTCGGATGAAATGGGGGATGAACACCACTCTATCTCCTTGCCTCGGTGTGGGGATGACCTGGCCCTCCTCTGGAGCGCGGTGGACTACATTTATCGAAAGATAGCCAGCGCGCTTCAGCTCCTGGATATCATTTTCGGTGACGCTGGAGGCCTCCCCCTTGCCCTTGGAACCAGAACCGACCATGGACGATCTGGGGGAGTGGCCTCAGGAGATTTGAGGGAGGGATGGATCTCGGTGCTTAGAGATCAAGAGATTGGGAAGGCGGCAACAATGAGGTATCTGATAAGCGTATGGAGGCTTTGGTGACTGTTTCCCTTCTATAAGTTGTCATAATACCAAGAGCCCATCTACTGCGTCCCAGACCTCGCCACTTCCTGATATAATCACGTCGTTATGCGTGCATGGGATAGCCCAAATCATTGATCATATCCCTTAAAAAACGGGACACAATCTCTATATTGATGGGATGTGCCAATGGAAGAACTATCTTGAGTCATGAATCCAGCTTTCATAACTGGTCAGTGGTCGTGATCGACCGTGACCTTTCACTAAAAGTTGTCAGACTAAGGCATTGTTCACACTTGAGCAGTTGGCCTTCGAGGCTAAGTAACACATACTGTTCAAAAATTGGGAACTCATCAGTGGCCGAACTAGTACCTGCCAAACATAGAAGGGGAGAAGAACTCGCCCCGCAAGCCGGAGACTTTGGGCGCGTGAACCTGCTAGGGACCTAGACCCCGGCATTGGAGGCTAGTTCAGGGGCTACTGAGGGAGTCCGGGACTAATAGTTCCTCGGCCGCTGGTCTATCTCTTATGGGCTGGATAGGTGTGTCGCTTTGTGACTATTACTGGAAGGCCGAGCTATAAGGCGACTACATGTTCATGAAGAAAACCTCTGGTGCCTTGGTGTGTCCTCCAAGTCAAGATGGTAGAATTGGTATGTTTATTCCCTGATGGCAACCGGTCATGTGTAACCCTAGGTACCCCTAGTGTCTATATAAACTGGAGGGTTTAGTTTGTAGAGGAGGGAGAACCATTGTCCTACTCATCTAGGGTTTAGTTCATCTGATCTCGTGGTAGATCGACTCTGTAATTGTCATACACACATCAATATGATCAAGCAGGATGTAGGGTTTTACCCTCTTCGACAAGGCCCGGACGTGGGTAAATACTAACCATGTATTTCATGTTCCCCATTAATCCAAGATCCGCAGCTCAGGACCCCGTACCCGAGATCCACCGGTTTTGCCATGGACACGGGGTAGTTCCTCATCGAGTTGATGGTGGAATTTCTATCCTTCAATATGCCGACGAAACAATAATCTTTATGCAGCATGACATCGAAAAAGCAAGAAATATTAAATTAATCTTATGAGCCTTCCAGGAAATTTTGGGTCTTAAGATAAACTTCCACAAGAGTGATTTTTTTTTGGAGAGGCTCACAATGAGGTCCAACAATATACTGAACTCTTAGACTATGGGCATGGTCGGTTTCTAGTTAGCCATCTAGGTATTCTGATACATTATCACAGACTTACAAATGCTGAATGGAAACATGCCGAGGAGAGACTGCAAAAACGTTTAAGTAGTTGGAAGGGAAAATTGCTATCTCTGGGCGGTAGATTGGTACTCATAAATTCGGTACTCAGTAATATGGTATTGTATATGATATCATTCTTCCTGTTGCCCAAAGGGGTCTTACAATAGTTGGATTATTTTCGATCAAGATTCCTTTGGCAAGGAGATAGTGAGAAGAAGAAATACCGGCTGGCTAAATGGAGTGTGGTTTGTCGTCCCAAAGATATGGGTGGGCTAGGTATTCCTCACCTTGAGGTCAAAAATGCTACCCTCCTAGTTAAATGGATTTTTAATTTACTTACCAAAAATGGTATATGGCAAACCCTCCTAAAAACAAAATATGTAGGCTCAAATGCGTTATCCCAAGTTAGCTGGAAGCGTGGGGACTCACACTTTTGGGCTGGTCTAATGGCTACAAAGAAGCACTTCTTCCATTTTGGATCATTTTCTATTAAGGATGGCTCAGTAATTCATTTCTCGGAGGACAAGTGGCTGGCTAATGCTACTCTCCGGGAACAATATCCAGCTTCATATAACATCGTGCATCACAAGGGTGATACTATTGCCACGGTGTTGGAATCTTTCCCACCAAGCGTGACATCCAGGAGAGATTTAATCAGCTCAAGACTTGCATCGTGGAATGCTTTATTGCAACGTTTGACAACAATACAATTGTCACAGGGTGGTGATTAGTTTCGTTGGAACTTACATGAAAGTGGGAAATTCTCTATGGATTCCATGTATAAAGCGTTAGTCAATCCGATTGTGCCAGTAGATAGTAACAAGAAGATGTGAAAGATGAAGATACCACTCAAAAATAAAATATTTGCATGGTAACTTCATCGAGGAGTCATTCTTACAAAAGATAACCTTGTTAAGAAGAATTGATAAGGAAGCAAGATATGTATTTTTTTGTCATGAGGATGAGACAATTAAACATTTGTTCTTTGAATGCAAATTCGCTTGGTTTATATGGTCAGCTATTCAAGTAGCTTCTCGCTTGTATCCTTCACGTAGCGTTGCTAATATATTTGACAATTGTACATGAAATGGACCACGGGTTTATGATTCAAATTAGGATGGGAGCGCTAGCCATTATTTTTTCGTTTTAGCTATGTAGAAATGACCAGCTACACGTGCACATGTACTCTCCATTTATGGTCATCTCTATATTGTGTGGAGTTTCGCGACCTCTTTATGAAGGTCTCTATACGCTTGGAGCATACGATGAAGGATATTTGTATTCAATATGGATGACAACATGATCTACGAATTGGACATCCATCTACTACGTCATACAGTTTCTTCAAGATTATTTGTATTGCGTTTTCTTTCTTGTTTTGTTTAAACTTATTACGGCTTTATGCATTCCACATATGCAGAGGTCGAGTGGAATGCTTAAACCTTTTATAAATAATAAAGCGTTCGTTATCGAAAAAACAGACCCTAATTCCTCTGGATCGCTACATTATGCCGATTCTTTTTGTTTAGAGGCAAATGGACACGCGCGAATTATGTCAGCGCCTTTGAGTTGTTCTAAAAGAAACTCCAATGGTGCATCCCATTTTGTTCGCCGCCATCTGTTTGGGGCCATGCGGACAAAATGGATGGCCCAACGTGCCGATCCATTGCCAAAAGGTGTCCGCTTCGCGTCCGTGTCGATCCATTTTCGGCCCAAATTTGGGACTGAAATGCGCCGGCGCGGACGTGCGTGCCCTCTTGGTGTCCGCCTGTTCGCCCCAACCACCCACGATCAACATAATTTATGACGGTCGTTGTCCTCGGGCCCACACATCAGCGGCCGCGCTCGACCTTTTTTAATCCGCCCGTGCGGTGGGTTCCACCTCATCTACTTCTAGAACCCACCCGTCCCCATCTTGCTACCTCGTCGGCGACCAAACCCTAGCACCGCGTGCCATGGCCGGCTCCTTCCAAAACAAGGGCAAGGCCCTCTCTACCCCTACGCCATCTCCCCGTCGGCGTCTTCCCGTCGGCCTCACCAACGTGTCAGCGTCCCGGTGCACCAAGCGCGGTGGCACTGGGAGCATCGTGTGCCGCTGCCTTACCCCGATGTCACCCTCCCGCACCATTGGCATCTGAATCCGGAGAGGATACTGGTGCCGACCGTGACGCGGTCGGCGCGGTTGCACGCGAAGGAGATGAGTTGTCGTCAGCGTCTGCTGATGCCGGAGCAGCGACTCAACCGTGCCTACGCGCCCGAATCCCCCCACTCGAAGCTCTGGTTCGCGGTCGAGCACGAGGAGCAGCGCCGGCATGGCGTGCACGATGTGCATCCAGGACGCCCTCCACTGCCCCTGCCCTTCGGCTGATTCCGCCTACCAGGCAGCACTGGCAGCTGTTATCCGCGAGAGCGAGGAGGAAGAGCGGCGCGAGGCTGGCGAGGAGGATGCAGCATACAAGCAACGGCTCGCGGAGGCCATCGCGCTGTCGGCCGCCGACGTCTGCGTCGTGCCACCTCCATCGAAGACCGAGCCCACGGAGACGTAGGAGGTCTACTAGTGCACTAGTTGCGTCTGTGAGTGGGTCAATCAGCCGCCCATCTGGCTGGTCGCGACATCGAAGCAGGAGGAAGCCTACCTCCTGCACTGGAAGTCGGAGCACCTGCGGGCGGAGCACGCTGAAGGACGTCGGCAGATGGAGCTGGAGAAGGAGGCGGAGGAGGAACGACGGGAGATGGAGGAGGAGGAGCGCGCTCGTGCTGCACTGCCACCGCCACCAGCACGGCTCGTGCCGGCGGGACACACGACGGAGGCGCAGGCGGCTGTGCTCTAGAACACGGCGTTCCCCTGGACAGTCCGTGTGCCTATGTTGGTCGACTTCAACGGCCCGTCGTCGCCGCCTAGGTCTACCTCCTAGTCTAGTTTTTTTAATGTTTAATTAATATAATGGGGACGCGTGGACTCTCGCTGGTCTTCGTGGCCGGCTTTTAATGTTTAATTATGCTTGTTTATTATTTTTGCAAATGCTTTATATTTTTTCCAGACAAAAATAGATCGGGGCAGCGTTGGACGCATGCGTCGATCCTAATACCAAAGCAAATGGTGTCCGCTCAGCCTACCAAACCAGAAAAAAGACTGGTTGGATTTGCTCGAGATAATTGCAGGGCACTACCACACTTGGGCACCATGTGACGGATAGGTACCAATAGTCATTTTTTTTGCGTGTCAGTACCATTTCATAGCCTAATTGTTGCAATACGATCTGACGGCTGTATAACTCGTATTGACGCTATATCAGACGTACCGGGCACGCATGTCAGTTGGCACGAACCGGTTCGATCGGTCTTTGTGTCTGGCTCGGACCAAGTCGACCGAGCCAGTCGCCTCCTTCCCCCCTTCTTCTCTCCTCGGACTCGGTCGCCTCTGCCCCTCTCATCGCCGAACCTCGTCGGCCGCCACCACCTCTGTCGCGCCATGGTTTATGAGGATGAGAGTAGCAACGACCTGTCGAGCCTGGACATCAGCTCTTCCTCCGACAGCATGATGTACCGGGTAAGTTGTAGAGCTAGGGTTAGGGTTAGGGTTTTTGTTTCTTGACATTGGGGATTTTCTCTGTTTTTTGGTTGTTTCTTTAGATCCCTACTAGCATCGACGACGAAGACTACATGGGCATCGAGAATTCTGCCCTGGATGTTTGCTCGGAGCATGGGCTACTGCTTGAGCGTCGAGTAGCATTTGAAGGATTTGAGACAAGCAGGAGGTTTTTAGTGTGTGCTCAGCCTGTAAGATGCAACTTAGTTAGATGCAGCTTAGTTAGATTAGCTAATTGTTGATGTAACCAATATAGAATCTTGAAAATGCAGCTTAGCTAATTGTTTTTGGTTGGTTCTTTAGATCCCTGTTAGCTTAGTTAAACAATGTGCCTTCGACAGTCCTGTCTTTAGATGCAGGCTAAAATGTGCCTTGGACACTTATGTTGCGGACTATCATTGTTCCTGATCCCACCACTCTCATTGTTTATTCCAAATGGGCAAGTGCTCTCAGATTGTTTACTACTAAAGATGGAGCTTAGCCAATACTGAAGATTCAGGCTTAGTCATTGTTAAAGTGCTCTCAGATTGTTTAGTACTCCTTGGTCATTACTAATGGGCATCAATCATTGTTTAGTTCCAGCTTAGTTACAAGTGCTGGTATTTTTTTATTGATGTACTGCTAAAGATGCAACTTAGTTACAATTGCTGATATTTTCTTACAAGTAGTGAAAGTAGTGGTGACTACTTCTGCTATTTTTTTATTTATGTAGGTGTTGACATTTTAACTAAGTGAATCATTACTACTGATTAGTATTAATGAATAAGTATTAGTTCTTATATATGTAGGTGGTGACATTTTAATTGGTGTTCATTATGGAGTAATATAATATGTGTTTTTTGTATTGCAACTACCTCAAAAATGTGGTTTTGTTGGGTGGGTAGACCAAGAGTGGCCTCCCACAATGCAAAATGCATTGTTGAAACTTTGGGAAATGTTGGAAGACAGCAAGAGTGCTAGTAGGGATGATAATTTGGAGAATTCACTGAAAATTCACCACCTGACAGAAGAGAAAAGAAATCTTGATGCAAACTATGACAAACTAGTAGAAGATGTGAATCAACTGCTCAATGCCCAGGAGGAGAGGGTCATGGATTTGAGGTATTTGAAGGTCAATGCCCAGGGTGCAGAGAGATCTAGTGCTGTTGTGGTTGTCATGAAGTCTGAGATTGAGAAGAAAGAGGCAGAGATAATGGAAGTTAAAGGGAAGTATTCAGTGCTTATGAACCTTGCAGAAGCTCAAGGCAGGGTCATTAGGACCCAGAAGGCTAATCATTTGAAGGAGAAGGAGAAGCTAAGTGAAGAGAACTACAATTTAAAGGTTTGGGTTGATAAACTGACCAATTCTGAGGAAAAACTTAATGATGACATTATGGTGCTCAACCGTCACATTGATGGTGTGAAGAAAGGAATTGAGAATCTCATTAAACGCATGGATGAGCTGAAGCTCCATATTGCTGATCAGTTGAAGGCAGTGGAGAAGAACCAAGAGAAGTTGAAGATGACCAGGGACATTTTGGATGGATGAGCTGATCAGATGAAGATGAACTCCACTATGCTATGGTTGATTTGCTACCCTTTTGTTAATTGTTGTTCTTGAATGCATGTTGAACTCCACTATGTTATGGTTGTAACTTAATAACTGAGTAGGTTTGTACCAATGTTGTAATGTAAGAATCTCTGAATTATGTATGTTTAAGTGACTTCATCTGTGTGCAACCCAAGTATGTTGTATTATGTGAAATATCTTATTATTTGTTGCATTGATAGATGGGTATGTGTTTAAGTGACTTGATGTGTTTTTAATGACTTGGTTTAAAGAAATTCATTGCTCTAATAATCACCATTTTAGCTTGTCATTCTTGTCTTGTTTGTAGCAGACCACAAATCTGCTAGCTCTTAATTTCCTAACTAAAGAGAGCAGATATAACACACATCAGATTCATGAGCATGAAGCACGTCAAGCATTCTTATTTTTGAACCCAAAACACATAAACAGATGATGAACACATAACATACATCAGAACCATGACCATCAAGCACCTGAGGCATTCTTATTTTTGAACCCAAACACATTAACACATGATGAACCAGAAAATTAGTACACATCATCTTATTACTGATCACTTAGCACACATCACTTAGTACTAATCATACAACCACAAAATTCACTAAGTACTAATCACGTAGTACACAATAAGTCATTTAATACACATCATAGAACTTAGTACTCATCACTTAGTACACATCATCATTAGTCATGGTTACCACTGGCAGTAAAAAATGCCATCCAGCCAGAATGGTTTCTTGGTGCAGGAGCAGCTGATGAACCTACAGGAGCTGATGATGAACCTCCAGCCGCAAATCTTGGGGCAGGAGCAGATGATGAATCTACATCAACAGATGATGAAGCTCCACCAGCAAATCTTGGGGTAGTTAAAGGCCTATGAACACTGGCACTACTTGTTGATCTTCTCGTAGATCTTGCAGGGGGAGGATGTGATCTTGCTTCCCTCCTTGGTCTTGCAGTTGGAGGTTGTGATCTTGCTTCACTCCTTTGTCTTGCAGCTGGAGGTTGTGATCTTGCAGTTGGAGGTTGTGATGTTCCAGTTGTAGGCTGTAAACACAAATGGATTTAACACATGAACATAATAGTTGGAAAGCACATAACGAGAAAATGGTTTACCACATGCTTGTTTTTCCTTAGAGCCAACTCGGCTCTCAACTATTGTTCGAAGTTGGTATATATGTGGCCTTGGATCCCACAGTTGTTGCATGTTATAGTGGCCATTCTTGAATTGTCCTTTGGTTTTGGAACCTCAAATTTTCCCTTTATTCTCTTCTCTTTCTTTCTTCCACTCTTCACATGAAATGTGGGTGGCTCTATGTCTGGTCCACTTGTCCTTGTCCAATTATGTTCACTGTGTTGGTAGGGCAAGTGTGCCACAGCCTCATTTTCTTAATAGCAAAGGTCTTCTCCCCTTTGATAACTGCAGCAACAATGCTCCAGCCTCATTTTATTAATAACAAAGGTCTTCTCCCCTTTGATAACTGCAGCAACAATGCAAAACTGGCAATGATCTTGCTTACAACAAGCAATGATCCTTTGGTCTGAGTTTCTGTGATACCTAAAGTCTCTGGCCTATGTGATGTGCAAGCTCAACAAAGCTTCTCTGAATTGATGTTGATCCTTAAAGCACATGTACAGACATAATTGCTGATGTGGTTGCTCAAGTTTGTCATTGTACCAGATCCTTGGTTTCCTTTTCTTGGCCCTACTCTTCCTCCCTTTAGGTAGCACAAATGAGGGTGGCTCATGTCCATCATCTTCATCCTCAAACAACAACCAATCATCTTCTTCATCTGCTGAAGGAATGAAATCAGGTATCACCTCCTCTAACACACTACAATGTGACCTGGTAGTGGGGCCTTTCCTAAATTCAAGTTTCTTCCTCATTTTTGCAGATTTTTGCATTGGAGGCTCTTCTCTTGCAAAAACATTGACATCCTCATCTTCCTGCTCAAACAAATCCTCAACATCAGTGTCACCCTCATAATGTAATTGTTCCTCATCTAAATCTTCAGATTTGATCTACATCTTCTTCCTCTCCTAATTGTGAGTTGTTATCTGAATTGTTGTCACTGTCATATGCATCCTCAGTTTCATCACTACTATTATGTGACTGTTCAAACAATGACTCTTCCTCCATTATAACATTCAGATTGTCCTTTATGAAGTTTATGCTCTCTTGGGTGCAAAAGCCCGTAGGTTGACTAGGGTTGCTATAGAAAACAACAACTTCTGGATCAATAGCAAGAACTGCAGGCGCACTAAGATCATACAGAATAGGTGGTTCATAAACTATTGCTGCTAATTTATCCTCTCTATGACCGAGAGACATCATATTACTTAAGTTTGTTCTCTCTTCAGCTGCTGCACTTGCTGCTAAATAAGTTGTTGTTGCCCTCACTAGCAAATTGAGAACTAAACTCTGCTTCTATTCCTATTTAGTTCCTGCAGTTTGATGTTTGTGTCAATTAATTCTAAGCCTGGTCTCTCTCCTCTCCTATTCCTAAATTTCTCATGTGGTATAACTCACCAGAAAAATAAAAACCTTGTGTTTGCAACACTTCATATAGGTTTAGAAATGTAACATCTGAGCTACATAGCTTCATATCAATATTTGGCTGAGAATCAAAGTGAATTTGAAGTTCCCAAACATCATCATTCAAACTACAGTTCAGACATATAAATTCAGATAAGCAGATAAGCATATAAATTCAGATAAGCAAACTCATCAGTCAAACTATAATATTACTTGTTGTCTTCATCAATCAAACTACCATAACTCTTATCAACAACACAACACCAAAGCCTCTACTATGAATTCTGAATTGCACACGAGCAACACACAACCTCTAATTGACAAGTATGACATTGCAGAATTACAGTAACAAGATTGAAGACTCTAATATGAACATAATCCTAATAATATCGGCAACCCAAAAGAAAGAACCAACTAGCCTCTACCATTGATACAACAAAACGAAAAGGCTAGGGTTCTTCAGTGACTTACATCAAGCCGCCACCAGCACCACTTGTCTAGTGATGGCTACTGCTAGGGTTAGCGACCCAGATCTCTGCCATCTTCACCCTGTCCTCCACGGACAGCACCGCCTCCTCCTCCAAATTCGCATCCTCCAAACCAGCGCTGGAGGAGTGGTTTGAACTGGAGCCACCATCGTCCATAGCCAGACCTACGTGGTCATCTACCCTGAGGCCGGGGAGGTCTCTGTAGCCGCCCGCAATGTCACCGCCGCCGAGAGTCACCACCGCCATTGTCGGAGAGACGCGCAGAGAGGGAGAGGGGAGAGCAAGGCTAGGGTTCGAGCGAGACCAAGTGACCAAGAGAGGGTTGGTCCGGTTCGACCAGGTTCGAGCGAGACCAAGTGACCGATCTAGTACGTGTACGCCACCGTGCCGACTGACATGCGGGCCTGGCACGTCAGATACATCGTCAATACAAGTTATACGGCTGTCAGATCATATTGCAACAAATAGGTTATGAAATGGTGATGACCCACAAGTATAGGGGATCAATCGTAGTCCTTTCGATAAGTAAGAGTGTCGAACCCAACGAGGAGCAGAAGGATCTGACAAGTGGTTTTCAGCAAGGAAAAATCTGCAGGCACTGAAATTGTCGGTAACAAGTGATTGTGTGGTGAGATGATTCGTAGCAAGCAACAAGTAACAAAAGTAGCAACGGTGCAGCAAAGTGGCCCAATCCCTTTTGTAGGAAGGGACAAGCCTGGACAAAGTCTTATAGGAGGAAAAACACTCCCGAGGACACACGGGAATATCTGTCATGCTAGTTTCATCATGTTCATATGATTCGCGTTCGTTACTTTGATAGTTTGATATGTGGGTGGACCAGCGCTTGGGAAATGCCCTTACTTGGACAAGCATCACACTTATGACTAACCCCTCTCGCAAGCATCCGCAACTACGAAAGAAGAATTAAGACAAAGTCTAACCATAGCATTAAACTAGTGGATCCAAATCAGCCCCTTACAAAGTAATGCATAAACTAGGGTTTAAGCTTCTGTCACTCTAGCAACCCATCGTCTACTTACTACTTCCCAATGCCTTCCTCTAGGCCCAAATAATGGTGAAGGTTTATGTAGTCGACGTTCACATAACACCACTAGAGGAAAAACAGCATACAACATATCGAAATACCGAACGAATACCAAATTCACATGACTACTATTAGCATGATTTATCCCATGTCCTCAGGAACAAAAGCAACTACTCACAAAGCATAATCATATTCATGACCAGAGAGGTAATGAGTAGCATCAAGGATCTGAACATAAACTCTTCCACCAAGTAGTCCAACTAGCATCAACTACAAAGAGTAATCAACACTACTTGCAACCTTACAAGTACCATTCGAAGTCGCGAGACGGAGATTGGTTACAAGTGATGAACTAGAGTTTGGAGATGAGATGGTGCTGATGAAGATGTTGATGGTGACGAGTCCCCTTCAATGAGAGGAGTGTTGGTGATGACGATGGCGATGATTTCCCCCTCCGGGAGGGAAGTTTCCCGGCAGGATCGTCCTGCCGGAGCTCTAGATTGGTTCTGCTCAAGTTCCGCCTCATGGCGGCGACGAAACCACGAAAAAGCTCCTCCTTGATTTTCTTTTCCTAGAAGAAACCCTCCATATAGCAAAAGAGGGGGGCCACTGGGCCAGTGGGCTGCCCACAAGCCCCCATGGCGCGGCCGGGGGGGTGGCCCCGCCGTGCAGGCTTGTGGGCACCCCCTGGTGCCCCTTGATACGTCCATTTTCCATCATGCTTTCATGTTGATATTTTTTGCTTTTTGGACTGTTATTATACTTTGTGGTACCATATTTATGCCTTTTCTCTCTTATTTTGCAAGGTTTATTTGAAGAGGGAGAATACCGGCAGCTGGAATTCTGGACTTGAAAAGGAGCAAGTCTGAGACCTCTATTCTGCGCAACTCCAAATGCCCTGAAAATCAACGTGGAATTTTTTGGGAATGTATAAAAATACTGGGCGAAGGAAGTGCCAAAGGGGAACTTCGAGGGGGCCACAAGCCTGGTAGCCGCGGCCTGCCCCCCTGGCCACGGCTACAGGGCTTGTGGGCACCCTGGTGGCCCATTGGCCCCCCTCTTCTGTATATGAAGGGTTTCATCCGGAAAAAAATCAGGGCGGAGCTTTTTCGTGGATTTTCCGCCGCCACGAGGCAGAAGTTGAGCAGAACCAATCTAGAGCTCCGGCAGGACGATCCTACCGGGGAAACTTCCCTCCCGGAGGGGGAAATCGTCGCCATCATCACCACCAACACTCCTCTCATCGGAGGGGACTCGTCTCCATCAACATCTTCATCAGCACCATCTCATCTCCAAACCCTAGTTCATCACTTGTAACCAATCTCCGTCTCGTGACTCCGATTGGTACTTGTAAGGTTGCTACTAGTGTTGATTACTCTTTGTAGTTGATGCTAGTTGGATTACTTAGTGGAAGAGTTTATGTTCAGATCCTTGATGCTACTCATTACACCTCTGATCATGATTATGATTATGCTTTGTGAGTAGTTACTTTTGTTCCTGAGGACATGGGATAAGTCATGTGAATTTGGTATTCGTTCGGTATTTTGATATGTTGTATGCTGTTTTTCCTCTAGTGGTGTTATGTGAACGTCGACTACATAACACTTCACCATTATTTGGGCCTAGAGGAAGGCATTGGGGAGTAGTAAGTAGATGATAGGTTGCTAGAGTGACAGAAGCTTAAACCCCAGTCTATGTGTTGCTTCGTAAGGGGCTGATTTGGATCCACTAGTTTAATGTTATGGTTAGACGTTGTCTTAATTCTTATTTCGTAGTTGCGGATGCTTGCGAGAGGGGTTAATCATAAGTGGGATGCTTGTACAAGTAAGGGCAGTACCCAAGCGCTGGTCCACCCACATATCAAACTATCAAAGTAACAAACGCGAATCATATGAACATGATGAAACTAGCATGACAGAAATTCCCGTGTGTCCTCGGGAGCGTTTTTCCTCCTATAAGACTTTGTTCAGGCTTGTCCCTTGCTACAAAATGGATTGTGCCACTTTGCTACACCGTTGCTACCGCTTCTTACTTGTTACTTTTCACCTGCTACGTTTCACCTCACTACACCATCACTTGTTACCGCTACTTTCAGTGCTTGCAGTTATTACCTTGCTGGAAACCGTTTATCAGAGCCTTCTACTCCTCGTTGGGTTCGACATTCTTACTTATCAAAAGGACTATGATTGATCCCCTATACTTGTGGGTCACCAAGACTCTTTTCAGGCGCCGTTGCCGGGGAGTGAAGCGCCTTTGGTAAGTGGAATTTCGTAAGGAAACATTTATATACTGTGCTGAAATTTATTGTCACTTGTCACTATGGAAACTGTTCCTTTGAGGAATTTGTTCGGGGTATCTTCACCGCGAATAGAAGCACGAGGAGTTGCTCCTCAACCTAAGGTTCCTACTGAAAATATCTTTTATGAAATTCCTTCGGGTATGCTTGAGAAACTGTTGGATAATCCTTTTACAAGAGATGGATCTTCAGATCCAGACTTGCATCTAATCTATGGAGATGAAGTTTGTGGTTTATTTAAGCTTGTAGGTTTGCCCGGGGATGAGGCAAAGAAGAAAGTATTTCCTTTATCTTTGAAGGATAAGGCGTTGACATGGTATAGGCTATGTGATGATACTGGATCATGGGACTACAATCGGTTGAAATTGGAATTTCATCAAAAGTTTTATCCTATGCATTTAGTACATCGTGATCGGAATTATATTTATAACTTTTGGCCTCGTGATAGGGAAATCATAGCTCAAGCTTGGGGGAGGCTCAAATCAATGCTATATTCATGCCCCAATCATGAGCTCTCGAGAGAAATTATCACTCAAAACTTCTATGCTCGACTTTCTCATGAAGATCGTACCATGCTTGACACTTCTTGTACCGGTTCTTTTATGAAGAAGGATATTGACCACAAGTGGAATTTATTGGAAAGAATCAAACGTAACTCTGAAGATTGGGAGCTTGAAGAAGGTAAGGAGTCAGGTATGAATTTCCAGTTTGATTACGTTAAATCTTTTGTTGAAACAAACACTTCTAGAGATTTTAGCGCTAAGTATGGACTTGACTCTGAGATAGTAGCTTCTCTATGTGAATCTTTTGCTGCTCATATTGCTCTTCCCAAAGAGAAGTGGTTTAAGTATCATCCTCCTGTAAAAGTCAACATAGTTAAACCCAATCTAGTTGAAGAGAAAGTCATTGCCTATAATGATCCTATTGTTCCTTGTGCCTACACTGAGAAACCACCTTACCCTGCTAGGAAAAAGGATTATTCTAAAGCTCCAACTGTGATACGTAGGGGTTCCATTAGACCACTTGCACCCCCTGAGGAAATTAGAGTTGAACCTAGTGTTGCTATTATTAAAGATCTCTTAGCCGAAGACATAGACGGGCATGTTATCAAATTCTGTGAGGACTCCGCTAGAATTGCTAAACCTCACGCGGAAGACAAATACGGACCTGTAGTTGGCCTGCTCGTTGTTTTTGTCAAGATAGGAGATCACTGTTATCATGGTTTATGTGATATGGGTGCTAGTGTTAGTGCAATACCCCGGTCCCTGTATGATGAAATCAAAGATGAGATTGCACCTGCTGAGTTAGAACCCATTGATGTCACTATTGCGCTAGCTAATAGAGACACTATCTACCATGTGGGAATTGTGAGAGACGTAGAAGTCTTGTGTGGTAAGACGAAGTATCCTACTGATTTCCTTGTCCTTGCTACCGCACAAGATAGCTTTTGTCCCATCATATTTGGTAGACCCTTTCTCAACACTGTCAATGCTCATATTGATTGCGTTAAACAGACTGTCACTGTTAGTTTAGAGGGTGTGTCTCATGAATTTAACTTATCCATGTTTGGAAGACAACCCCATGAAAAAGAGTCGTCTGGTAGGGATGAAATCATTGCTCTTGCCTCTATTGTCGTGCCTCCTATGGATCCTTTAGAGCAATATCTGCTTGAGCATGAAAATGATATGCATATGGATGAAAGAGATGAGATAGATAAAATTGTTTTAGAACAATATCCTATTCTTAAGAATAATCTGCCTGTTGAATTGCTTGGGGATCCTCCCCCACCAAAGGGTGATCCTGTGTTCGAGCTAAAACAGTTACCAGATACACTTAAGTATGCCTATCTTGATGAGAAGGAGATATACCCTGTTATAATTAGTGCTCACCTCTTGAATGAGAGGAAGTTATTAAAAACTTTGAGGAAGCACCGTGCTGCTCTTGGATATACTCTTTATGATCTTAAGGGTATTAGTCCCACTCTATGTCAGCACAAGATTAAAACCGATCCTGATTCTAAGCCAGTCGCTGATCATCAACGGAGGTTAAATCCTAGGATGAAAGAGGTCGTGACAAAAGAAATATTAAAGCTTCTGGAAGCAGGAATCATTTATCCTGTTGCTCATAGTGATTGGGTAAGTCCAGTACATTGCATACCTAAGAAGGGAGGTATCACCGTTGTTCTTAATGATAAGAATGAACTAATCCCACAGAGGATTATTACTGGCTATAGGATGGTGATAGACTTCCGGAAATAGAACAAGGCAACCAGGAAAGACCATTATCCTTTGTCGTTTATCGACCAAATGCTAGAAAGGCTATCTAAACACACACACTTCTGCTTTCTAGACGGTTATTCAGGTTTCTCGCAAATACCTGTTGCACAATCTAATCAGGAGAAAACCACTTTCACCTGCCCCTTCGGTACCTTTGCTTATAGACGTATGCCTTTTGGCTTATGCAATGCACCTGCCACCTTTCAAAGATGTATGATGGCTATATTCTCCGACTTTTGTGAAAAGATTGTTGAGGTTTTCATGGATGATTTCTCCGTTTACGGTTCTTCCTTTGACGATTGCCTCAGCAACCTTGATCGAGTCTTACAGAGATGCAAAGATACAAACCTCGTCTTGAACTGGGAGAAGTGCCACTTCATGGTTAATGAAGGCATCGTCTTAGGACACAAAATCTCTAAGAAAGGCATTGAAGTTGATAAGGCTAACGTTGATGCAATTGAGAAAATGCCTTGCCCCACACATATCATAGGTATACGAAGTTTCCTAGGTCATGATGGTTTCTATAGAAGGTTCATTAAAGACTTCTCTAAGATTTCTAGGCCTCTTACCAACCTCTTGCAGAAGGATGTTCCTTTTGTTTTTGATGAGGATTGTGAGAAAGCTTTCGAAATACTTAAGAAGGCCTGGATAACGGCACCTATTGTTCAACCACCTAATTGGAACTTGTCCTTTGAAATCATGTGCGATGCTAGTGATTATGCTGTTGGTGTGTTCTAGGAAAAAGAGTTGACAAGAAGTTGAATGTCATTCACTACGCTAGTAAAACTCTAAACAGTGCCCAAAGAAACTATGCCACTATGGAGAAGGAATTTTTAGCAGTCGTGTTTGCATGTGAAAAGTTCAGATCTTATATAGTTGAGTCCAAAGTCATTATTCACTCTGATCATGCTGCTATTAAGTACCTTATGGAGAAGAAGGACGCTAAGCCTAGGCTAATCAGATGGGTTCTCCTGCTACAGGAATTTGATTTGCACGTTGTTGACTGAAAGGGTGTTGATAACCCTGTAGCAGATAACTTGTCCAGGATAGAGAATGTCCTTGATAACCCACGACCTATTGATGACAGCTTTCCTGATGAGCAATTGAATGTCATCCGCACTTCACATAGTGCACCATGGTAAGCTGATTACGCAAACTATATCGTAGCCAAATACATACCACCCAGTTTCTATTGAAAATATGCCCTAGAGGCAATAATAAATTAGTTATTATTATATTTCTTTGTTCATGATAATCGTTTATTATCCATGCTATAATTGTAATGATTGGAAACACAGTGCATGTGTGGATACATAGACAAAACATTGTCCCTAGTAAGCCTCTAGTTGACTAGCTCGTCGATCAAAGATGGTCAAGGTTTCCTGACCATAGGCAAGTGTTGTCACTTGATAACGGGATCACATCATTAGGAGAATCATGTGATGGACTAGACCCAAGCTAATAGACATAGCATGTTGATCGTGTCATTTTGTTGCTACTGTTTTCTGCGTGTCAAGTATTTGTTCCTATGACCATGAGATCATATAACTCACTGACACCGGAGGAATGCTTTATGTGTATCAAACGTCGCAACATAACTGGGTGACTATAAAGATGCTCTACAGGTATCTCCGAAGGTGTTCGTTGAGTTAGTATGGATCGAGACTGGGATTTGTCACTCCGCGTGACGGAGAGGTATCTCGGGGCCCACTCGGTAATACAACATCACACACAAGCCTTGCAATCAATGTGACTTAGTGTAAGTTGCGGGATCTTGTATTACGGAATGACTAATGAGACTTGCCGGTAAACGAGATTGAAATAGGTATGCGGATACCGGCGATCGAATCTCGGGTAAGTAACATACCGAAGGACAAAGGGAATGACATACGGGATTATATGAATCCTTGGCACTGAGGTTCAACCGATAAAGATTTTCGGAATATGTAGGATCCAATATGGGCATCCAGGTCCCGCTATTGGATATTGACCGAGGAGTCCCTCGGGTCATGTCTACATAGTTCTCGAACCCGCAGGGTCTGCACACTTAAGGTTCGATGATGTTTTATGCGTATTTGAGTTATATGGTTGGTTACCGTATGTTGTTAGGAGTCCCGGATAGGATCACGGACGTCACGAGGGTTTCCGGAATGGTCCGGACACAAAGATTGATGTATAGGATGACCTCATTTGGTTACCGGAAAGTTTTCGGGCATTACCGGAAAAGTTTCGGGCTCATCGGTAGTGTACCGGGAGTGCCGGGAGGGGTGCCGGGGACCATCGAGAGGGGTGTCACGCCCCAAGTGGTCTCATGGGCTATGGGAAGAGATAAACTAGCCCCTAGTGGGCTGGAATAAGTTCCCACTAAGGCCCATAAGGTTTGAGAAGGAAAAAACACAAGGTGGAAAGAGTTTCCAAGTGGGAAGGTGGAATCCTACTCCAATTAGGATTGGAGTAGGACTCCTCCACCTCCAGTTTCGGCCAAACCTTGAGGGTTTGAGGCTGCCTCTTCCCTCTCCCTCCCTCCTATATATACTGGGGTACTAGGGCTGATTTGACACAACTTTTCCAAGGCAGCCCGACCACATAACTCCACGGTTTTACCTCTAGATCGCGTTTCTGCGGAGCTCGGGCGGAGCCCTGCTGAGATTAGATCACCACCAACCTCCGGAGCACCGTCACGCTGCCGGAGAGCTCATCTACCTCTCCGTCTCTCTCGCTGGATCAAGAAGGCCGAGATCATCGTCGAGATGTACGTGTGCTGAATGCGGAGGTGTCGTCCGTTCGGAACTAGATCGGAGCGGATCGTGGGACGGATCGCGGGACGTTTCGTGGGACGGTTCGCGGGGCGGATCGAGGGACGTGAGGACGTTACACTACATCAACCGCGTTCACTAACGCTTCTGCTGTGCGATCTACAAGGGTACATTGATCAGAAATCCCCTCTCGTAGATGGACATCACAATGATAGGACTTCGTGCACGTAGGAAAATTTTTGTTTCCCATGCAACGTTCCCCAACAGTGGCATCATGAGCTAGGTTCATGCGTAGATGTCTTCTCGAGTAGAACACAAAAGTTTTTGTGGGCAGTGATGTGCGTTTTGCTGCCCTCCTTAGTCTTTTCTTGATTCTGCGGTATTGTTGGATCGAAGCAGCTCGGGCCGACATTACTCGTACGCTTACGAGAGACTGGTTTCATCGCTACGAGTAACTCCGTTGCTCAAAGATGACCGGCGAGTGTCGGTTTCTCCAACTTTAGTTGAATCGGATTTGACCAAGGAGGTCCTTGGATGAGGTTAAATAGCAATTCATATATCTCCGTTGTGGTGTTTGCGTAAGTAAGATGCGATCCTACTAGATACCCATGGTCACCACGTAAAACATGCAACAACAATTAGAGGACGTCTAACTTGTTTTTGCAGGGTATGCTTGTGATGTGATATGGCCAACGATGTGATGTGATATATTGGATTTATGAGATGATCATGTTGTAATAGTTAATATCGACTTGCACGTCGATGGTACGGCAACCGGCAGGAGCCATAAGGTTGTCTTTAAACTAACATTTGTGCTTGCAGATGCGTTTACTATATTGCTAGGACGTAGCTTTAGTAGTAATAGCATGAGTAGCACGAAAACCCCGATGGTGACACGTTGATGGAGATCATGATGATGGAGATCATGGTGTGACGTCGGTGACAAGAAGATCGTGTCGGTGCTTTGGTGATGGAGATCAAGAAGCACATGATGGTGGCCATATCATGTCACTTATGAATTGCATGTGATGTTAATCCTTTATGCACCTTATCTTGCTTAGAATGACGGTAGCATTATGAGGTGATCTCTCACTAAAATTTCAAGACGAAATTGTGTTCTCCCCGACTGTGCACCGTTGCGACAGTTCTTCGTTTCGAGACACCACGTGATGATCGGGTGTGATAGACTCAACGTTCACATACAACGGGTGCAAAACAGTTGCACACGCAGAACACTCGGGTTAAGCTTGACGAGCCTAGCATGTGCAGACATGGCCTCGGAACACATGAGACCGAAAGGTCGAGCATGAATCGTATAGTAGATATGATTAGCATAGAGATGCTTACCACTGAAACTATTCTCGACTCACATGATGATCGGACTTGAGATAGTGGATTTGGATCATGTACCACTCAAATGACTAGAGAGATGTACTTTTTGAGTGGGAGTTCTTAAGTAATATGATTAATTGAACTAATTGTCATGAACATAGTCTAATGGTCTTTGCGAATTACGATGTAGCTTGCGCTATAGCTCTACTATTTTTATATGTTCCTAGAGAAAATTTAGTTGAAAGTTGATAGTAGCAAACTTTGCAGAGGATTGTCCTCGTTGTTGCGCAGAAGGCTTATGTCCTTAATGCACCACTCGGTGTGCTGCACCTCGAGCGTCGTCTGTGGATGCTGTGAACATCCGACATACATGTTTCTGATGACTACACGATAGTTCAGTGCAAAATACTTAATGGCTTAGAAGCAAGGCGCCGAAGCCGTATTGAAACGTCGCGGAACATAAATGATGTTCTAAAGAGATGAAATTGTGATTTCATGCTTGTGCCCTTGTTAAGAGGTACAAGACCTCCGACAAGATTCTTTGTCCACAAAGTAAAGGAGAAAAGCTCAATCGTTGAGCGTGTGCTCAGATTGTCTGAGTACGACAATCGCTTGAATCAAGTGGGAGTTAATCTTCCAGATGAGATAGTGATGGTTCTCCAAAGTCACTGCCACCAAGCTGTGAGAGATTCGTGATGAACTATAACATATCAAGGATAGATACAATGATCCTTGAGCGATTCGCGATGTTTGACATTGCGAAAGTAGAAATCAAGAAGGAGCATCAATAGTTGATGGTTAGTAAAACCACTAAGTTTCGAGAAAGGCAAGGGCTAGAAGGGATACTTCGTGAAACGGCAAAGCAGTTGCTGCACTAATGAAGAGACCCCAGATTAAACCCAAGCCCGTGACTAAGTGCTTCTGTTATGAGGGGAACGGTCACTGAGGCGAGGCAACTCTAGATACTTGGTAGATAAGAAGGCTGGCAAAAGTTGAAAGAAGTATATTTGATATACATGATGTTGATGTGTACTTTACTAGTACTCCTAGTAGCACGAGGGTATTGGATACTGGTTCGGTTGCTAAGTGATTAGTAACACGAAATGAAAGCTACGACATAAACGGAGACTAGCTAAAGGCGAGATGACGATACGTGTTGGAAGTGTTTCCAAGGTTGATATGATCAAACGTCGCATGCTCCCTCTACCATCGGGATTGGTGTTAAACCGAAATAATTGTTATTTGGTGCTTGCGTTAAGCATGGACATGATTGGATCGTGTTTATTGCAATACGATTATTCATTTAAAGAGAATAATGGTTACTCTATTTGCTTGAATAATCACCTTCAATGGTTTATTGAATCTCGATCATAGTGTTACACATGTTCATGATATTGGTGCCAAAAGATACGAGGTAATGATGATAGTACCACTTACTTGTGGCACTGCCGCTTGAGTCATGTTGGTATAAATTGCATGAAGAGGTTCCATGCTGATGGATCTTTATACTCACTTGATTTTGAATCACTACTGACATGCAGATCATACCACATGAGCAAGGCCTTGTTTTCATTGAGATGAAACAAGATAGTAACTTGTTGGAAGTGATACATTTTGATGTATGCAGTCCAATGGGTGCTGAGGCACGCAGTGGTTATCATTATGTTCTTACTTCAATGACGATTTGAGTAGATACAAGAGTATTTACTTAATGAATCACAAGTCTGACATATTGAAAAGTTCAATTCTGTTTCGGAGTGAAGTTCGTTG
This sequence comes from Hordeum vulgare subsp. vulgare, assembly GCF_904849725.1. NCBI lineage: Eukaryota > Viridiplantae > Streptophyta > Magnoliopsida > Poales > Poaceae > Hordeum > Hordeum vulgare. The sequence goes on along the minus strand of NC_058520.1, from coordinate 289,659,120 downwards.
TAACAAGAGGATACACTGTCTACGATATGATCATAGAAATAAATATCTGAGTTATGAGTTTTGGTACGCAGTTAAGACAATGTGGAAATTGTTTCGCAGTTCATGCCACCTGGAACATCATAGTGTGATGATGTGTCTGAACGTCATAGCCACGCACTATTTGGTATGGTGCATGCTATGATGTCTCTTATCGAATTACCACTATCGTTTATGGGTTATGCATTAGAGACAACCGCATTCACTTTAAATAGGGCACCGCATGTTTCCGTTGAGATGACACAGTATAGACTGAGGTTTAGAGAAATCTAAACTATCGTTTCTTGAAAGTTTGGGGTTTCGACACTTATGTGAAAAAGTTTCAGTCTGATAAGATCGAACCCAAAGCGGATAAATGCATCTTCATAGGATATCCAAAACAGTTGGGTACATTTCCTATCTCAGATCCGAAAGCAAAGTGTTTGTTTCTAAAAACGGATCCTTTCTCGAGGAAAGGTTTCTCTCGAAAGAATTGAGTGGGAGGGTGGTAGAACTTGATGAGGTTATTGAACCATCACTTCAACCAGTGTGTAGCAGGGCGCAGGAAGTTGTTTCTGTGGCGCCTACACCAATTGAAGTGAAAGCTGATGATGGTGATCATCGAGCATCGGATCTAGTTACTACAAACCTCGTAGGTTGACAAGGTCGCGTACTATTGCATAGTGGTACGGTAACCATGTCTTGGAGGTCATGTTGTTGAGCAACAGTGAACCTACGAGTTATGGAGAAAGCAATGGTGGGCCCGGATTCCGACAAATGGCTGGAGGCCATGAAATCCGAGAGATGATCCATGTATGAAAACAAAGTGTAGACTTTGGAAGAACTACTTGATGGTCATAGGACTATTGAGTAAAGATGGATCTTTAAAAGGAAGACAGACGATGATGGTGATAAGTCACTATTAAGAAAAGCTCGACTTGTCGCAAAGATGTTTCCGACAAGATCAAACAGCTATGATGAGACTTTCTCACTCATAGCGATGCTAAAAGTCTGTTAGAATTATGTTAGTAGTTGTTGCATTATTTATGAAATATTGCACATAGGATGTCAAAACATTGTTTCCTCGACGGTTTCCTTGAGCAAACATTGTATGTGATACAACCAGGAGGTTTTGTCGATCCTAAAGATACTAACAAGTATGCAAGCTCCAGCGATCCTTCAATGGACTGGTGCAAGTATACACTTTGATGAGATGATCAAAGATTTTGGGTTTGTACAAGGTTTATGAGAAACTTGTATTTCCAAAGAAGTGAGTGGGAGCACTATAGAATTTCTGATAAGTATATGTGGTTGACATATTGTGGATCAGAAGTAATGTAGAATTTATGTAAAGCATACAAGGTTGTTTGAAAGGAGTTTTTCAAAGGAATACCTGGATTGCGCTACTTGAACGTTGAGCATCAAAGATCTATGGAGATAGATCGAAAGCGCTTAATAGAAGTTTCAACAAGATGCATGCCTTGACAAGTTTTTGAAGGAGTTCAAAATAGATCAGCAAAGAAGGAGTTCTTGGTTGCGCTGTAAGGTGTGAATTTGAGTAAGACTCAAAACCCGACCCCGACAGAATAAAGAGAATAGACGAAGGTCGTCTTCTATGCCTTGGCCGTAGAATCTGAAGTATGCCATGCTGGGTACCGCACCTGATGTGTGCCTTGACTCAAAGTCTGTTGATAGGTACAGAGAGTGATCCATGATTGAATCACTAGCAGCGGTCAAAATTTATCCTTATTAAGTGATGGACTACGAAATTTTTCTCGATTATGGAGGTGGTTAAAGAGTTCGTCGTAAAGGGTTACGTCAATGCAAGCTTTGACACTAATCCGAATAACTATGAGTAGTGAAACGGATTCGTATAGTAGAGTAGATATTTGGAGTATCTCCGAATAACACATAGTAGCTGCATCTATAAGATGACATAAAGATTTGTAAAGAACACACGAATCTGAAAGTTTCAGAACCGTTGACTAAAACCTCTCTCACGAGCAAGACATTATCAGACCCCATAACTATATGGGTGTTGGATTCATTGGAATCACATGGTGATGTGAACTAGATTATTGACTCTAGTGCAAGTGGGAGACTGTTGGAGATATGCCCTAGAGGCAATAATAAATTAGTTGTTATTATATTTCTTTGTTCATGATAATCGTTTATTATCCATGCTATAATTGTATTGATTGGAAACACAGTGCATGTGTGGATACATAGACAAAACACTGTCCCTAGTGAGCCTCTAGTTCACTAGCTCGTTGATCAAAGATGTTCAAGGTTTCCTGACCATAGGCAAGTGTTGTCACTTGATAACGGGATCACATCATTAGGAGAATCATGTGATGGACTAGACCCAAACTAATAGACGTAGCATGTTGATCGTGTCATTTTGTTGCTACTGTTTTCTGCGTGTCAAGTATATGTTCCTATGACCATGAGATCATATAACTCACTGACACCGGAGGAATGCTTTGTGTGTATCAAACGTCGCAACGTAACTGGGTGACTATAAAGATGCTCTACAGGTATCTCCAAAGGTGTTCGTTGAGTTAGTATGGATCGAGACTGGGATTTGTCACTCCGTGTGACGGAGAGGTATCTCGGGGCCCACTCGGTAATACAACATCACACACAAGCCTTGCAAGCAATGTGACTTAGTGTAAGTTGCGGGATCTTGTATTACGGAACGAGTAAAGAGACTTGCCGGTAAACGAGATTGAAATAGGTATGCGGATACCGACGATCGAATCTTGGGTAAGTAACATACCGAAGGACAAAGCGAATGACATATGGGATTATATGAATCCTTGGCACTGAGGTTCAACCGATAAAGATCTTCGGAATATGTAGGATCCAATATGGGCATCCAGGTCCCGCTATTGGATATTGACCGAGGAGTCCCTCGGGTCATGTCTACATAGTTCTCGAACCCGCAGGGTCTGCACACTTAAGGTTCGATGATGTTTTATGTGTATTTGAGTTATATGGTTGGTTACCAAATGTTGTTCGGAGTCCCGGATGGGATCACGGACGTCACGAGGGTTTCCGGAATGGTCCGGAGATGAAGATTGATATATAGGATGACCTCATTTGGTTACCGGAAAGTTTTCGGGCATTACCGGAAAAGTTTCGGGCTCATCGGTAGTGTACCGGGAGTGCCGGGAGGGGTGCCGGGGACCATCGAGAGGGGTGTCACGCCCCAAGGGGTCTAATGGTCTATGGGAAGAGATAAATTAGCCCCTAGTGAGCTGGAATAAGTTCCCACTAAGGCCCATAAGGTTTGAGAAGGAAAAAACACAAGGTGGAAAGAGTTTCCAAGTGGGAAGGTGGAATCCTACTCCAAGTAGGATTGGAGTAGGACTCCTCCACCTCCAATTTCGGCCAAACCTTGAGGGTTTGAGGCTGCCTCTTCGCTCTCCCTCCCTCCTATATATACTGGGGTATTAGGGCTGATTTGACACAACTTTTCCAAGGCAGCCCGACCACATAACTCCACGGTTTTACCTCTAGATCGCGTTTCTGCGGAGCTCGGGCGGAGCCCTGCTGAGATTAGATCACCACCAACCTCCGGAGCGCCGTCACGCTGCCGGAGAAATCATCTACCTCTCCGTCGCTCTTGCTGGATCAAGAAGGCCGAGATCATCGTCGAGCTATACGTGTGCTGAACACGGAGGTGTCGTCCGTTCGGCACTAGATCGGAGCGGATCGTGGGACGGATCGCGGGACGGTTCGTGGGATGGTTCGCGAAGGGACGTGAGGATGTTCCACTACATCAACCGTGTTCACTAACGCTTCTGCTATGCGATCTACAAGGGTACGTAGATCGGAAATCCCCTCTCGTAGATGGACATCACCATGATAGGACTTCGTGCGCGTAGGAAATTTTTTTTTCCCATGCAACGTTCCCCAACAGTTTCACCTACCAGCAAAAGAAGAAATTCTTCTTTGATTTGAGACACTACTTTTGGGATGATCCTCACCTTTATAAGGAAGGAGTAGATGGTGTTATTAGACGTTGTGTGCCTGAACATGAACAGGGACAGATCTTGCAGAAGTGTCATTCCGAAGCCTACGGAGGACACCATGCTGGAGATAGAACTGCTCATAAGGTATTGCAATCAGGTTTCTATTGGCCCACTCTCTTCAAGGATGCCCGTAAGTTTGTCTTGTCTTCTGACGAATGCCGAAGAATAGGGAAGATCAGTAAACGTCAGGAAAAGCCTATGAACTATTCACTTGTCATTGAACCATTTGATGTGTGGGGCTTTGATTATATGGGACCCTTCCTGAGTTCCAATGGGTATACTCACATCTTAGTTGATGTTGATTACGTCACTAAGTGGGTAGTAGCTATCCCCACTAGAAATGTTGATCATCACACCTCTATTAAGATGCTTAAAGAAGTCATTTTCCCAAGATTTGGAGTCCCTAGATATCTGATGACTGATGGCGGTTCACACTTCATTCATGGTGTTTTCCGCAAGATGCTCGCTAAGTATGATGTCAACCATAGAGTTGCATCTCCTTATCATCCTTAGTCTAGTGGTCAAGTGGAGTTGAGTAATAGGGAGATCAAATTGATCTTACGAAATACTTTCAATAGATCTCGAAAGAATTGGTCTAGCAAACTTGACGATGCACTATGGGCTTATAGGACTGCTTATAAGAATCCCATGGGCATGTCGCCGTATAAAATGGTTTACGGTAGGGCCTGTCATTTACCTCTTGAGCTAGAACACAAAGCTTATTGGGCAATCAAAGAGCTCAACTTCGATTTCAAACTTGCGGTGAGAAGCGGTTGTTTGATATGAGCTCATTAGATGAATGGAGGACCCAGGCATATGAGAATGCCAAGTTGTTCAAGGAAAAGGTTAAGAGATGGCACGAGAAAAGAATACAAAAACGTGAGTTCAATGTAGGTGATTATGTCCTGCTATACAATTCTCGCTTAAGATTCTTCGCACGCAAACTTCTCTCTAAATGGGAAGGTCCCTATGTTGTCGAGGAAGTATATCGTTCCGGTGCCATCAAAATCAATAACACGAAAGGTAATTTTCCGAGAGTGGTAAATGGGCAAAGAATCAAGCATTATATCTTTGGTACTCCCATAAATGTTGAGACCAATATCATCAATATCATAACTCCAAAGGAGTACATAAGGGATGTTTATCAACCTGTTTCAGACCCTGAAAACGAAGAGGTATGTGTTTCGGTAAGTAATTGGACTCCAAAACTTTTCCAGTAGGAAATTTTCTCCGTTTTGGAATTTTTGGAAAAATAGAAAAATAAAAAGCAGTCCGGAGAGCGCACGAGGCGTCCACAAGCTTGGTAGCCGCGGCCTCCCCCCTGGCTGCGGCTACAGGGCTTGTGGGCACCTCGTGTGCCTCCCGGACTCCGTTTTCTTGCGGAGCACTCCTTCTGGTCCAGAAAAAATCATTATATATACGCCCGAGGGTTTTGATCTCCGTATCACGTAGTTTTCCTCTGTTTTCGTTTCGAGCCTGTTTCTGCTGCAGTTCTAGACTGCTATGGCTTCCCCAAAAGCTCCGAAGGACAAGGTCTTTGAGAAGGTTATCAATCCTTACCTCGCGGAAGTGTTGCAGCACCCTCAATCTATCAAGATGAGTGAGGAGATGTTGCACATTCGTGATGTTGAGGGGCCTAAGAAGACCGGAAGCATGGAGACGAGGCTCGAAGCAATGGAGCAACAAGTCTTTAAGTGCCAAGGGATGGTGGAGCGTGGACTCAACGCCAACCACATGATGATCGCGGAATTCACCAACAAGCACAAGATGGATGCCAATGACATTGGGAAGCACCTCTCCAGGCTCTATGACAGGGTTGATCAACTCCAGGGCCAGATCTATGACAGGCAGAACCAAAACTATGAGTATGAGTATAGATTTAAATCAATACGGTTGGCTGCAGATTTAAGGATTCCGGCGACTCGTTCATCCTGCCATGATGAAGCACCTATGCCTTGGAAGACGGAGGATCAGACTCATGTTGCAACTCCTCCACCACCACCAAAGGAAGACAACTGAGCATTGGTATGGGCAATCCCCTTGGCTTTTGCCAAGCTTGGGGGAGTTGCCCTCGTATCGTATCACCTTTATATCTTTTGTTTTTACCTTTGTTTTAGTTCTTTCTTTTTCAGTTTTTACTTTCTTCTCTTAGTGGGATAAGTCTTTAGTGTTTAGTTTGAGTCTTTTGCCTTGTGTCTCCCCCGATGTATTCGCGCGTTCGCGCTCGCCGAAGAGGTCCAGGCCTCGCTCCCTGGTTCCCGCTCCCTCTTCCTCGGCGCCCCCGCCCCGTCCCTCGAGTCCGCTACCGCCGCCTCTTCCTCTTACCCGTTCGCCGCCAGCCCTTCTTGCCTCCCCCGCGTGTTCCTCGCCATGGCGCTGCACCTCTACCACTTTCGCCCCCACATCCTCGTCGCCACCGGTGGCCCCCCTGCCCTCCCCAGCTCCCTCGTCGCGCTTCTCATGGGATTCCCTTTCGTGATCCAGGCCTCCACCAGGGCGCGTTTCTTCCCCACGGCAGGGCTAGTGGGGGAGGAGGGGACGGAGGTCGTGCTCGTGCTCGCTGGGACAGTGGGATCACCGCAGATCAATGTGGCAGTGCTTAACATGTATTACGAGATGCTGTCGAGAAGGAAAAATAGGTACATTATATGGCAGACGGGACCAGAGGATTTATGCGAGATGGAGAGCCTCGTCAGGGACCATCGCCGGCTGTTTCTGACACCGTGAGTTCCCTTCCTTTGCTTGTATCACGTTGTTTGTACTTGGGATGTCAATTTATAGCTGTTAAGGGCGCGTTCGGTAGCCAGTATACAACCCAACCAGACCCGCTGGATGCTGCTTTTTTCTTGTTGGGTTATTTGGTTATATGCAAACACTGTTGTGCCTGTATCGCATGGTTCTTAAAGCATCGTTTTGCATGCATCGCTGCAAACGCTTAAATCAACGGTTTCCAGCTAGCCATGCCCAAGAGATGCTCTCCAGCCCACGTGGGTGGCTCTGGCCAAGCATGCTTGTATGTAGTTAGCAGGTATTTTCTTCTAAGCACCTCTTTAATCTCCTTCATCCCTTCTACACAACCCTGCTTTGTTTCGCGATAAGCTGTACACAAAAAATATGCAGCTCGGTGTTCTAATTCCATTCAGGCGATTGGATCATAGTTTCGTTCCCTATAGATGCTGGACTTCTTCTTCATATTTGAAGCTTTTTTCGACGAATTTTGTCAAATTTGTGAGACGGTCAACCGTTTGAAGTTTCCTTTGAGTAGTAGTTTCATGTCGTTGTTTGACACGACTTTCGTATTGCATGCATCGTCGTCGGACGAGCATGTGGACGACCCATGGCGGCGCCTGCAAGCTTCGGAGCTGGCCATCCATGGAGCTCCCGCGGAGAATAAAGCGCAACGACAGCTATGGTTAACACGGACACGTGTGCGTGGAAAGAAGAAAGGGGGGGTTCGAGGGGAGCACATGGGACCTTGGTTTGTCCGGTGATGGGGAGGAGCAAAGGCTTGGCCATGCTCGAGCACTACTCCATGTACGATGTGCACGGTGGAGCTCGGTGGTCCTCTGGCGCGGCAGCGGCGAGGCTCCGGCATGAGCAACACGTCCAGGAGAGGGCCTCTTGAGCAGCAGCTTGAGGAGCTCAGGCTCGTGGCGTTCGTGGCGCTGCTTCCTAACCAAGCACATAGAGAGACAGAGAGTTCAGGGAAAGGAGAGATGTATGGATTGGAGAGAGAGAGACAGGAAAGGGCAATGAGGAACAGGGGACTGTGCGGCTGGTGCTGCTTCAGTAGTGCTAGTCGCTGACGGGACGAGGAGGCAGGGGGTGAGGTCGGGATCAAGGTGAAAGCTGACGGGCGGCTGCCGGTACACCGGTGTCGTCGGTGGCACTGGCGCCGACCAGTAGTCTACCCGTGGTTCCCTCTGCCATACTCGTCCTTCTGCGAGCGAAGCACGTGTGCGTTCCACTATAATCTCTTTGTTAACTGTAGTTGTTAACTCCTGGTCACCATGCATGTATGCAACCAAGCACCGGGCAGAAATTGCTTTCACGATGACAACACCCCATATGTAGGCAACCAAACAACATGCAAATGTCGTATTTACCCTATATTTTCTCAACCAGTCTACACTCCATCGGACTCGTTTATCTCCTCTCAACCAGGGCTTGCTGAGGAAGTTACCAAACACGCCCTAATTAGCTTGCACGGGGATCTCGATGTATTAATGGGAACGTGTCAAACTTTTATGGAAAGATGCATGTCCGTTGAGAAAAATAAAAAGGGATAATTGGTTTTATGCCCCTAGTTGGGTTACACTCGACAGGTTTATCCCTACTTTCCCAAAACAATCGTTCTGCCCAAACCACTTTGCTCGTCTTACGCATTTGCCCTTTGACCGTTTGACCGCCACTTTAAAAACTTAATAACAAATGCATACTAACTCAGAAAAATGCAAATAAGATATCAAACTGTTCAGAAATACATCACATAGTGGTTTGGGTGGGATAAACTAGGGATAAACCTGCCGAGTGTGTCGCAACTAGGGGCATAAAACCAATTTTCACAAATAAAAATAGTGGATTGATGACGTGGCATGTGTAGTGAGGTGGCATGTGTGCATGTTGAGATAAATACAAGTAGTGGGCCTATGATAGTTAATTTTCTATGCTTATTAATTGTGATCTTTTCACTTTTGCTCAAATTAGACAGGGTTTAGGTAACATGATACGGTATAGGTAACATGATACCATTCAGTCAAGCGAAGATCAACCTTCTATCATGACAGTACTAATTAGTGCAGAACTAGAAGACACGATTGTGATATTACTACAAGCAGCACTGATAACATTATGATACCATTTCAGTGTTATAATCTCATAGCCTATGTTCCATTTCTTCTGAAAATGTGTATTGGTAACAAAACACTTACATGACACTCGATCCAAATTTGACAATATGTTAGCGACCAACCCTATTCTCGTCTGCGCTCAGCCAAGTGCGCAGGGCTTGGGATACACGGAGCCTCGGGAGGGAGCAGCTACATATGATGGAATTCACTACAAACAACTTGGCTAGGAATTGGATGGCTTAGGCCTCCTCTGCTTCTCTATCTCCTCCTCTCGTGTTCCTCTCCTCCACTGTAATGGCTAACCCTTGGTGAATCCATGGCTTGTAGTTCCAATCGTTGAGCAATTGACCTATGTACTTGAGTGTTGTTAACAATTGGTATTTTTTTAGAGGAAAAGGGAGATAGATATCCCCTGTTCCATTACTTGAACGAAACCAGAAAAGTTGCATACGTCATGTCTCTTAGAGCAGCAGTTCCAAGGGAAACAAAATAAAGACTAGAGCAATGTAGAAACGGGAGGAAGAGAGGAGTACCTCCAGCTCGTGTGTTTGTGTGTGGCGGCTCATACTGGGAACGGGATGGCTGGGAGCCTCTTTTTAGGTCAGTCCCATTACATGGGCCTCGGCCCTAAGAGATAACTGGATGGGTTGGGCCATACCGGTTCAACACTCACCCTCAAGATGGGTGGTAGATATCTATCATTCCCATCTTGTCACATGCCAAGTTACAATCCTTTGTACCGAGACCCTTTGTCAAACAATCTGCAAACTGCTGCCCAGAACTGACATGAGTAAGGCTGATGACCCCGGCATCAAGCTTCTCCTTAATGAAGAACTGATCAATTTCCACATGCTTTGTCCTATCATGTTGAACTGGGTTATTTGCGATGGCTATAGCTAACTGATTGTCACACCACACCTTCAAGGGCCCCTTCCTCAGAAGTTTCAACTCGCTCAGTAGGTACTTCACCAGAGCATCTCACACCTCCCTTGAGATAATGCTCTATACTCAGCTTCTGTTGTTGATCTAGACACAACCGACTGTTTCTTGCTTCTCCATGATACCAAATTTCCTCCCACAAACACGCAGTAGCCAGAAGTTGATCTTCTATCATCTTGACAACTGGCCCAGTCAGAGTCACTATAGTCATCCACCTCAAGATGTCCACTCTTCCCAAACCACAACCCTTTACCCGGAGTCTCCTTCAAGTATCTCAGGATTCTATGCACAATATCAAGATGCCCACTCCTTGGTTCATGCATGTATCTGCTCACCACCCCGTAGCATACGTAATGTCAGGCCTGGTATGACACAAGTACAACAACCTTCCAACCAGTTTCTGATACTCTTCCTTATTCACTAGCTCTCCTGATTGGGTTGTCACTTGGTTATTTTGTTCAATCGGAGTAGGGGCACTACGACATCCCATCATGCCTACGTCACTCAAGAGATCCAAGGTGTATTTTTGTTGGCACAAAGAGATTCCCTTCTCTGTCTGAGCCACTTCAATGCCAAGAAAGTATTTTAGGTTACCCAAATCCTTTACCTCAAACTCCTTGATCAAACAACCCTTTGATCTCTCTATTTCCTCCTCATCATCTCGAGTGATGATAATGTCATCCACATAAACAGCAAGAATGGTGACCTTCCGATCAGAGTGCTTGTAGAACATCGTGTGGTCACTGTTACACTGACCATACCCCATACCACGGAAAAACACGTCTGAAGCTATCAAACCAGGCCCTTGGTGATTGCTTCAGTCCAAACAATGATTTCTTCAGCGTGCATACCTTCCCCGTAGTCTCTGTAGTACCAAAACCTGGTGGTATTTCCATGTACACTTCTTCTTGCAACTCACCATCCAAGAAGGCATTTTTAACATCTAATTTGCCATGGGAGCAAACGTCTCATCATAGTCAATTCCATAAGTTTGACTATATCCTCTGGTGACCAATCTGGCCTTATACCGTTCCACCTTCCCTTCAGGATTCTGCTTCACTATATAGATCCACTTACAACTCACTGCTTTCTTTTCTGTCGGCAATGTGGTTAGCACCCATGTCTTGTTTTTCCTTAGTGCGTCCAACTCTTCTATCATCGCTTCACGCCACCTCGGATCTTGCTTTGCAGCCTTCCAATCCTTTGGAATTGAAACAGTTTGAAGGGAGGCAACAAACACCTTATATGTGGGTGACAAAGCCTTATAAGACACAAAATTGTCAATATCAAGATCATCACAAGCATCATCCTTTGGTAGAGCCTTCCTTGCTACTTCACCCTTTCTTTCCGCTTCACGTGTAGCCTTTCGCAATGCAATGGGCAGCTCCACTGTGTCAGATGAGCTCGTCTCACTGTCTTCCTGCACCCCTGCACTCTTGCCTCATTGCCTTGCTGCTCCCCTTGCACTCTTGCCTCATTGCCTTGGTGCTCCCCCTGCACTCTTGCCTCACTGCCTTGCTGCTCCCCTTGCACGTGTGTTTGCCATCGAGAGTACACTAGGGTGTTCATCTGCCATCGATCCCGAACAGGAACCCGAAGAGCACCAATCTTAAATGTATCGACGGTTAGCTCGACACGAACCTGCACATCATCATCAGTGAGAGTACTAATCGGACTTGTTCCCACTATTGGTTGGACCTGAACTTGCACATCATTAGTAGTGTTATTGCCCACAGAAGCACCCTGAGTATGAGACACATCCTTCTCGCCCTCTTGACCATCTTGCACATGTTGTAGGTGGTCAAGCTCTGCAAATAGCAGACTGCGATCAGTCTGCGTACCATAGAATGGCTCCGACTCCGTGAAGGTAACATCCATACTCACAAACCTGTGTTTTTCAGAGGGAGACCAACATTTATACCCCTGCTGACTAGAAGAGTATCCCAGGAAGACGCACTTCACTGCCCAAGGATCAAGCTTTCCAACAGATGGTCGGTGATCACGAACAAAGCAAGTACTGCCAAACAACTTTGGGGAAACAACGAACTTATTATCTCCAATGAGCAACTCAGACGGAGATTTCATACCTAATATCCTCGAAGGTGTCCGGTTGATCAGGTACGTGGCAGTCATAACTGCTTCATCCCATAAGAACTTAGGCACATTCATGGTAAACATCAATGACCGAGCAACCTCAAGAATATGACGATTCTTCCTTTCGGCCACTCCATTATGTGGTGGGGTGTCCGGACATGAAGTTTGATGAAGAATCCCCTGGTTAGCCATGAAATCCCCAAAAATATTGTTCACATACTTTGTACCATTGTCAGTCCTGAGCACGTTGACCTGCACCTAAAACTAGTTCTTTACAAGAGCATGGAAGTTCTGAAAACAGCTAAACACCTCATCCTTGTGACGCATCAAGTAAATCCAAGTCATACGAGAATAGCAGTCAATAAAGGTAACAAAATACTTCTTTCCATTCATTGACACTACTGGGCTAGTCCATACATCCGAATGAATGAGCATAAAAGGAGATATGCTCCTAAGCCCCTTACTCACATATGAGGCTCGTGTGTGTTTTGCATATTCGCAAGCATCACATGTCAACTTGCCCTTGCCTATTCCACACATAACAACCGGAAAGACTACTCATCTTATCAAAAGATACATGACCCATTCTACAATGATGGATCATCGTTTGCTTCTCCTTGTCCTCCATGGTCGCAGCACACACCAAGTCCGGTTGCACCTCCTGGTCCATGTACCAGAGCCCCCTACGCCTGGTGCCAGTCCCAACCGTCTGGCTCGTCTGTCGCTCCTGAATCAAGCAACTGAACTTGTCAAGGATCACACGATAGTCTATTTGATCAATAAGAGCACTGAAAGAGACCAAATTGACAGGAAAAAGCTGGCACATGCAAAACTTATGATAAGGAGATGGCTGAAGTGCATTTGACTGTGCTAACCCCTACGACAGGCTGATTGGTACCATCGGCAGTTTGTATAGTGCCCTTGTGAGTAGGAGCATGCTTATGGTAAGACTCAAACACACAGAAATTACCCGCAACATGCTTAGATGCTCCAGAGTCAAAGACCCACTTTGAAGCACTCTCATTAGGAGTAAGAAATGCCTTCATCGAATTACCTTCATCAGTGGAGGCCCAGTGCGCAAAGTCTCCATAGGCAGCCTCATCAACTCCCTTGCCGTGTGACGTCCCAGTGTCCTCTTCAACTACCATATGCGCCCCTGCCCCCTCAGTTTCCTGAGTAGCCACCTCTGCCCCTAGAAAGTTGACCCCCTGAGTTCCATGGGTATCCACCTTTGCCTAGAGCATACGTGCCTCTACCAGTGCCCCCTCTGTTGTATCCCCTCCCTCTACCACGAGTTGGACATTCCCTCTTCCAATGACCTACCTCCCCACAAATATGACATTTGTTGGGATCTCCCCACTCCATGCGCTCAGTGACTGCAAATGTCGAAGCCGGCACAAACTTCACGTTTGCATGCTCAAGAGATAGCCTCACCTCCTCTTGAGACATTGCTGCAATAGTCTCCTCAATAGTTGGTAGGAGAAGTTGGTGCAACATGGAAGCCCCCTGCCATGAAAGCAACCTCTAAGGCCTTCCAACAGTTTCAGCACACGCCTGCGTGCAATCCACTTGTGCCCTGACTCGATGCACGCCGCATCGTAGAGTTCCAGAGGATCACAGTTATCCTGCTCCGCCCACAAAGCCTGCAGCTCTGCTACATATGCCATCACTGACATGTCATCGCCTTGGCGCAGCCGACTGATCTTCCCCTCAATCTGAGCAATTAGCATGAAATTACCCTTGCCTGAGTATTGGGTGGATAGAGTCTTCCATATCTCGACGGACGTGGATAGTCCCTCCACAGAGCGACCAATGGAGGTCACCACTGAGTTCAACAACCAGCCAACAAGCACAGAGTTTATGACCATCCACCGCTTTCCCTCCGCGGTAGTCTTGTCTTCGGGTTCATCAACCGCACCCAATAAGTGCCCATTAAGTTCCTTCTATTCCACTGCCAGCAATGCCCTTCTGGACCAGCTCAAATAATTTGTGGGCCCCTCTAGCTTCATGTCCAGGGGTGATATTTCGAGCTTCTGAGCCACTTCCTATCGAGGAATGATGGCCCTAGAGTTGGAGTTGGACTCCGCGAGGATCTTAGCGAGCTTCTCGAAAGCAGCAGCGAGAGCATTTGGTTCAGCCCACTTTGGTGCTCCAGCAGCACCACAACCTCACTTCTTCTCCACAGCAGAACCAACACACAGCAGCAAAACAGCAACATAGATGCACAACAGCAGGAACAACACAACAACAGCTCCACTAACAACACAGCAACAGCTCCAGGAACAGTCCACCACCAGCACCTTCTACTCTAGCAGCAACACCCAGCTCCTCTAGCAGCAGCACCCAGCTCCCGGTCTCCCCTATAGTGCACACCACCACCAGCAGCAACAGCAGCTGCAACTTCCTTCTCGGGCAAGCAGCAGCAGCCGCAACCCCAGATGCAGCCACAACAGCAGACTCAAGCAGCTGCCCTTCTTTCGCTTCCTCCTCTCTCCTTCTCCCTTCCACCCCCAGAAACACAGCAGAACAGAGAGAGATAAGAGAGCCGGGGCAGGTAGGAACCAGCACCAGCCGCCGCCCTGTCGCCCGCGCAGCCGCTTCTCCTCCTCGCGCGCACGCACAACCCACGCATAGCCGCCTCCTCTCCAGCACGCAATGCCGCCGTCAATCCCCACCGGACCCTGCAGCCATGCCGGCCGGCGCTGCCGTCCGTCAAGCCTTGTCGGACCTAGCCTCTGATACCATGTCGAAATGGGAGGAAGAGAGGAGTACCTCCAGCTCGTGTGTTTGTGTGTGGCGGCTCAGACTGAGAACGGGATGGCTGGGAGCCTCTTTTTAGGTCAGTCCCACTACATGGGCCTGGGCCCTAAGAGATAACTGGATGGGCTGGGCCATACCGGTTCAACAAGCAACAAGCAAGAGAAACTAGCCAACACCACCTGGGAGGAAATTATTAAGAGAAACTAGCAACTACTACTACGCGCAGGTGATCTCCAGAGTAGATTTCCTGGCCTTCAGTGGGGGTGCCGATGGAGTTCGAGGAGACCAGCAAACCACCAGGGTTCAAACAGGGCTAGCCATTCCAGGCTCGTCTTCGGAGGTTTTCCTTTTTATAGGGGATCGGAAAGAGGTATCATTAGTGATCTTGAGCTTGCTCCATGGGTCAAACGCCAGCGAGTCTTGTGTGGAAGTAATCTGACTCAGCCACTTGTGAGTGCGAACGGCTTCCTCAAGAAATTCACTAGATGTGTTGCAAAGGCTGAAATTCTCTCCCGAGGCTGGTCCGGAGACAAAATGGCCCAAGCTTTGATCATGGCCAGTAATCCCTTCAGGACCTGATGGATGGACAACCAAGTGTTGTTATTGAAAATCATAGCATTCCTATATTTCCGAAGACACCACAAAACAGCAGAGCTAGTAGTATTTAAGGCAGAGTTTCTATTGTTAGAAACCCAGAGTCTAGCAATTTATTCAAAGTTTCCACCTAGCTGAACTTTAAAATGCTCGCAGATTAAAGGCCAGACATTCTTAGCTACCACACAGTTAAAGAAAAGATGCTGGATGGACTCTTTTCAGAACAAAACACACAATCAAGGGTTTTGATCATCATGTGCCTTTTTCGAAGGTTGTCCTTGGTCATCAGTTTATTGTGTGAAAGCAGCCAGAGAAAAACATGAATTCTAGGATGAACTCTAATTTTTCACACAGCAGGGATGAATACAGGTTGTACACCTCTAAAGTTAATAACATGGTAAAGAGAACTAGCAGAGTATTGCCCTTTATTTTCTAGTTGCCAGACCAGAGCATCAGATTCATCACTGAGAGTAATGCTCCTGGCAATCACAACCAATTGGTACCGTTGCTCCATCAGGGTATCATCAAAATTCCGTCTAAAGGATAATTTTATTTGTTGACCATCCTAAACCTCATTAATAGATTTGGATTGTTCATTGCAAACCGAATAAACATGTCAGAATTGAATTGCTAGAGGGGAAGTACCAAACCAAGTATCTTCCCAAAGTCTAAATTTGCAGCCATTTCCTACTTTCCATCTGTATCCAAATTTGAAGGCTTGGATAATGGATCTAATCCCTTTCCTGAATCTGGAAATTTTCTGTGCGTGATAGGGAGCAAAGGGGTTAGGTTTCTCCGTTTTGTACTTATGA
This sequence comes from Hordeum vulgare subsp. vulgare, assembly GCF_904849725.1. Classification (NCBI taxonomy): domain Eukaryota; kingdom Viridiplantae; phylum Streptophyta; class Magnoliopsida; order Poales; family Poaceae; genus Hordeum; species Hordeum vulgare. The sequence continues at coordinate 289,643,019 of NC_058520.1, read as the reverse complement.
TCAATGATCATTTTCCAAGGTTTACCATCTCCTTCATAGTATCTTTTAACCCAGGTGCCTAACAGGCATAGGTTGAGATCTTGAAGGTTAGGAATCCCAAGCCCCCCAAATTCTTTTTTCATAGAAGCTAACCCCCAATTGGCTAGATGGAGTTTCCTGTGACCTTCAAAGTCATTCCACAAGCTGATACGGGGCACACCCGTGGGTGTCGATCTTTCACGGATTGGAGGGGGAATCCTCAAGAACACGAAGAACACGGGGATGAATGGGGAGAAATCACAAGAGAGAACACTCAAGAACAAGTCCAATCACACATCCACTAGACTCACGACACAGAAGATCCACAAGGGTATATGAACAACAAAGGGAAAGTAAGATACATGGTAGAGTTCATCCCAAATCCCATGGGGAGATGGGGCCTTTAATACACTAGGGGATCTTCCCTCGTAAGGGGCCTTGGCATCCACTGCGTGGTATTCTCACATGCAGGCATCTCCATGGGAGGAGGTAGTAGATGGAGCTATGCTCAACAAAAGATGTCTATGCATAAGCTTACCCTAGAAAGGAGGAGTGGGTGGAGTATATATAGTGCCAGGGACGAAGGTGTAAGTGAGATGGATATACAAGGCCAAAGTCCCGTCATGCGCACAGGCAGGGCGGGATGATCCGGGCTAGGGGCCTGATGATCCGGGCATCATCCGGATAATCCGGCCGGGGGTCCGGATGATCCGGATTCGGTAAAAACGTCGGGTATCGTACCCGGACGATCCGGGCTGGGGTCCGGATGATCCGGGCGCCTTCCGGATGGGCCGGGGTCCGGATGATCTGGGCAAGTGCAGTCTTGCACTCCCTCCAGCTTCTGGACTCCGTCTTCTTCCGTCTTCGCTTCCAAGCTTCCCTCGCGGATGGTGTAGTCGTACGTAGGTGTGGGCACTCCTCCTCGTCATACGTGAAGCTCCGACAATATCTATGCGTGCACACGAGAGTAGTGTCAAGTAGTATACCATCCTCGAAGGGGTCAAGTGAGCACGTGTAAAGGAGATGATTCACCTTTGTATATTTGAAGTAGAAGTAGCACGTGTCATTTGGCAAAGGGACTCTTGCCATGGTGATGTCCGTGGGATGCTCCATATCACAAGAAATTAGCCATTTGTGAATTGATCATCTCTATGGCCAATTTCGGGAATTTGAAGAAGGGAAGTAAATAAATGGGGATGCTGGCAAGGCATGCCTGAATGAAAGCCTGCCCTTGTAAGAAAGGAGCTTACCCCTCCATCCTGCAATCCTTTTCAGATTTATGAGAGGTTGAATATATTCTATTTTAAGTTTATCATGGTGGAGAGGGATCCCCAAATATTTAATTGGGAATTTGCCACCACTACAATCTAGGGCAGTAAGGAAGTTTTGAAACTCAGCCTCTTCCACATTAATTGGAATAAGCTCACTCTTAGAATAATTATTTCTCATCCCAGATACTTGCTCAAAGCAAGTTAGAGCTACTTTGAGGTTATTGGCATGAGTAAGGTCCTTATCTAAGAACATAATTGTGTCATCTGCGTACTAGAGGCAGATGACCCCTCCTAGACAAACATCAGGACACAGACCAATAATTAGATTCTGATTAGCAGCTTTATCTAAGATCTTGAGCAAGTCATACATGATTTAAACATATTCTATCTCTAAGTTCTATCTCTACCTTAAACACAATATACTTATAACATTCCCCCTCAGACGTAGTGGGAGTGAAGGAGACCATTGCGACTGAATTTGAATTCTTGCGTCTCTGTCATCTTCTCCACCGCGCCATCATCAACTGCGTCTCTGATGGATCGACACCTAGGGCGGTGACTGCGTCCCCTTCTGGTGCCTTCGTTGTCTTTCCTCTATTCCCTCGCGCAGTCACAACAGGAGTGACGTGGACGCTAGTGACGACGCGAACGCTGTTGACTGGAGTTGTTGTCGATGAGTTGCTATAGACCAAACTATTAATGTCGATGTAGCCGTGGTCGAGGTAGTCATGGTCGATGTGTGATCGTCGTGGATGATGAAGCCAAAAAAATCCGGAGGCACAAAAAAATACGCTATGACGGAGTTGCAGACGTGGACGATGCACCTTGCGAATGTCAGAGGGTGCCGTCAAGGATGAGTCCACCGGTTTTGCCACGGCCGAAGGAAACCCATCGAGCACACATCTGTTTTGCCAGAACCATGTGGCCGTGTAGGATCGTCACTGTAGTGACGCCATATCGATGCAGTCGTGCCATCATGGATGACGCGGTCAATGTCGTCGTCATGACGCGGTCATTGTCGTCATCGAGGTCGCGTCTTGCAGAAAAATTTGTCAGAGGACGCTAGGTGTCCATCTTGTGGACAAGGCAGTGGCGGTGTGTTGACGAAGATGTTGATGAAGACCACGTCGATGAAGACCTTGATGATGAAGCGTCGGCGATGACGTCGCAACAGCGTGTCAATGATAATGTGTTGCGTGAAGGCATCCCTTGCAGCGACCAAGTGTCGATGACGTGTCTCGTCGGAGAAGTCGATGGACAATTGCATCACTTCCCACACCGGCCTGGCGTGTGGATGGTGCATGCCGTGATAGATTCTCATAGTGTGCTCGATGATGAATCTGGTGTAGTTTGGCTTGATGCAGTGCAAATCGGTCGGTGTAGTCGTAGATCGCGCTCGGTGTAGAGGCTCATAGACGACTCAAAAATTGCATGAGTCGCTGTGTAGGTAGCTCGATGTAGATGCGTGTGGAGTCCGTTGGTGTAGTCGGTCTCGTCTTGTGGAAGACGACGTGTGGCCATATTGCCGCTCCTTGGCGCAGATCGAAGTAGACATGTGGACATGCGCGACGGTGTCCAGTGGCGGTGCCAGAAATGTAGTCTATCCATGCGTGGACCTTTCGAGATGATGGATGGACCTTTGGAGATGAAGTCTGCTGGTGGCTGGATGATAACCCACAAGTATAGGGGATCGCAACAGTTTTCGAGGGTAGAGTATTCAACCCAAATTTATTGATTCGACTCAAGGGGAAGCCAAAGAATATTCTCAAGTATTAGCAGTTGAGTTGTCAATTCAACCACACCTGAAAGATTTAGTATCTGCAGCAAAGTATCAGTAGCAAGGTAGTATGATAGTAGCAGTAGCAACAGTAACCAGTAGCAGCAAAGTAACAGCAGTAGCAACACAGAAATAGTAGCAACAGTAGAGTAACAGCAGCAACAGTGACAGCAGTATCGGCAAGCAATGTAGCAAGGACCAGTAGGAAAAACTCGTAGGCATTGGATCGGTGATGGATGATTATGCCTGATGTTATTCATCATGTAACAGTTATAACACGGAGAGATATGTAACTAGCTCCAGTTCGTCAATGTAATGTAGGCATGTATTCCGTATGTAGTCATACGTGCTTAGGGAAAAGAACTTGCATGACATCTATTGTCCATCCCTCCCGTGGCAGCGGGGTCCTAATGGAAACTACGAGATATTAAGGTTCTCCTTTTAATAAAAAAAACATGAACTCCTCATACTATGGTCATCTCCGGGAGTGGTTCCGGCTATTGTCACTCTGGGGTTGCCGGGTCATAACACATAGTAGGTGACTACAATTTGCAAGATAGGATCAAGAACACACATATATTGGCGACAACATAATAGGTTCAGATCTGAAATCATGGCACTCGGGCCCTAGTGACAAGCATTAAGCATGGCAAAGTAGTAGCAACATCAATCTCAAAACATAGTGGATACTAGGGATCAATCCCCGTCAAAACTAACTCGATTACATGATAGATCCCATCCAGCCCATCACTGTCCAGCAAGCCTACGATGAGATTACTCACGAACGGTGAAGAGCATCATGGAATTGGCGATGAAGAAAGGTTGGTGATGACGATGGCAACGATCTCCCCTCTCCGGAGCCCAAAGCAGACTCCACATGTGCCCTCCAGAGGAAGAACAGGAGGTGGCGGCGCCTCCGTATCGTAAAACGCGATGAACTCTTCGCCTTGATTTTTTTCCGGGCGAGACGGACTAAATAGAGCTAGATTTGGAGGCGGTGGAGCGTTGTGGGCCCCACAAGCCTGCCAGGCGCGACCAGGGGGGCCCGCGCCTGGTGGGCTTGTGGGCTCACAGCTCCACTTCCTCCGCTGATTCTTGCGCCAGTATTTTTCATAAATTCCACAAAAATTCTCCGGCAATTTTAGGTCGTTCCGAGAACTTCTATTTCTGCGCAAAAACAACACCATGGCAATTGTGCTGAAAACAGCGTTAGTCCGGGTTAGTTCCATTCAAATCATGCAAATTAGAGTCCAAAACAAGGGCAAAAGAGTTCAGAAAAGTAGATACGACGGAGACGTATCAACCTTCCCAAGCTTAAAGCCTTGCTTGTCCTCAAGCAATTCAGTTAAAAAACTGAAAGATACAAAAGAAAAACTTGTACGAACTATGTTTGATCTTGTTGTTGCAGCTATGTCTAACTCATAACCAGAATTTCAGCAAGATCACAAGCTAACCACATAAGCAAATGACATCTAGGTATCACGGTAAACTCATATCAATAGCATAATCAACTAGAGAGCAAACAATAATAAGTCTCAAACATCAACACTTCAATCAAAACAACATGAATCAGTATGAACAGATGGTATCTCGCTGGCTCTTTCTGAGACCGCAAAACATAAATGCAGAGCACCTTCAAAGACCAAGGGCTGACTAAACATTGTAATTCATGGCAAAGAAGATCCAGTCACAGTCATACTCAACACAACTAAAAGCAAAAGCATAAAAATGACAGAGGTGCTCTCTAATTGGTGCTTTTGTAAGAGGAGGATGACTCAACAGGAACATAAATAGACAGGCCCTTCGCAGAGGGAAGCATTGATTTGCAGAGGTGCCAGGGCTCAAGCTTTGAAAATGTAGATAATAATATTGGGTGGCATGCTTTCATTGTCAACGCAATGACTAAGAGTTCTCACCATCTTCCACGCTACACATGCTATAGGCGGATCCCAAACATAAAAGTAAAGTTTTGACTCCCCCACCACCAATCAATCACACTCCACGACTAGCCGAATCCTCGGGTGCCGTCCACACCAACATCAATCCAGGGGGAGTTTTGTTTGCAATTATCTTTTCGATTTGAGCATGGAACCGGGCATTCCAATTACCGGCCCCTTTCTCATGAATGATAGTGAATAAACACATATCGAGGATAACACGCCTAGCATGGAAGATACTGATAGCCCCCTGTCACCACATGAGCGATTCGGGCATGCAAAACAGATTATTTCTTGAAGATTTAGAGAGTGGCACATGCAAATTTGCTTGGAACGGCAGGTAGATACCGCATATAGGTAGGTATGGTGGACTCATATGGAACAACTTTGGGTTTATGGAAGTGGATGCATAAGCAGTATTCTCGCTTAGTACAAGTGAAGGCTAGCAAAAGACTGGGAAGCGACCAACTAGAGAACGACAACAGTCATCAAAATGCATTGAGATTAACCAACATTGAGTGCAAGCATGAGTAGGACATAAATCACCATGAACATGAATATCATAGAGGATATGTTGATTTTGTTTCAACTACATGCGTAAACATGCGCCAAGTCAAGCCACTTGAATCATTCAAAGGACGATACCATCCTATCATACTACATCATAGTCATCTCAAAATTCATGTTGGCATCCAAGGCAAACCATTATAAGCTCCTACTAAGTAAGCATGGCATCAGAAACTATGATCTCTAAGTTGTCATTGCAAACATGTTTCTCTCACAACATAGCTGAACTAGGAACGATGAGCTAGTCATATTTACAAAAACAAAATAGATCGAGTTCATACCAGCTTTTCCAGGCTCAGTCACTTCATCATATATCGTCATTATTGCCTTTCACTTGCACGACCGAACGATGTGAACAATAATAAGCGTGCTCGTGCATTGGACTAAGCTGGAATCTGCAGGCAAACACAAAGGAGAAGACAAAGTAATATGGCTCTTTAACAGATAAACAGATATGCATGCGAGAGCCACTAAACATTGTAACCATGGTATTCTACCTTGACCCAAAGAAAAAGAAAACTATTTACACGGGAAAGCTCCCAACAAGCAAAAGAAGAACAAGAAAATCTTTTTGGGTTTTCTCAAACTAGACAAACACACGAAAAGAAAACGAGAAAGAGAAATAAACTAGCATGGATGATACAGTGGCAAAGTGTGAACACCGACGAACAAAGTGAAAGCATAAGCAAGAATGTAAAGTCGGTGAGAAACACGTACTCCCCCAAGCTTAGGCTTTTGGCCTAAGTTGGTCTACTCCTAAGGAGGGAAATAACCAGCTCTGGGGTACTCCGGAGTGAACTGAGGATGCCACTGTTGTGTGAGCTCCTCTGGCTCCCACTGATAAACTGGCGTCTCGTACTCGACTGGTGGCTCGGGCACGGGCACCTGTGGTTGGGCTAAGCCCCAATATGCGTATATGTCCGAGGGCATAATAATGTACCTGCCTACATGAAGATTGAACAAAGAGGGAGCAGACAAAGTAATAGTCTCACGAGCACCTTGACTAAATACCAGGTTATAAATCATCCTTCTGTTTATATCTCTATCAAGAAAGTCATGGCGAACCATGCTATCATAATCTAGATATCTCTCAGGAAGAAGAATCTCTTCTTCCTCATCCAGTCTAATGGGTATCTCAAAATGTCTAGCGAGACGAGTAGCATAGATACCTCCATAGACAACGCCTTTAGAACGGTTCGTGTTCAACCGTTGAGCTACTATAGCACCCAAGCTATAAGTTTTATCATTATAAAGGGCTTCGCGCAAGACCGCAAGATCTGGGGAGCTAAGGGACCGAGCTTTCCCACGGCCAATCAAACATTTTCCCACAAATAATGAGAAGTACCGAAGCACGGGAAAATGTATGCTAGTAGCTCTAGCACAAGACACTCCTCTTTCCTCTCCTACATCAATAGTATCGATGAAAGTCTCCAAGTCCCGTGGATGAGGTTCATGAATATCCCCAACAAAAGGCAATTTGAAAACATTGCAAAAATCCTGGAGTGACATGCGCTGGGGGATATCATAAAGTTTGAACTCAACCATAGGAGGATTCTTCCTCGGATAGAAGTTAAAGCTTTGTACGAAAATATTAGTGAGGAGGAGGTATTGCAGACACTTATCTTCAACGAAGGCGGTAAGGTCTGCGTTCTCCACCAAGTAATAAAAGTCCTCATAAAGTCCGACGGTGCGTAAGAACACATCGCTTGGCCACTCGCACGCTCGAACTTCTGCAACTCGAGGGACCAGATACTTGGTCTTCTTCTCACTTCCATCATCCTTGGGGTTACGACTTGAAGAGCCTCTTAAGAACCTCCTCATCTTTTCCCTTTTCTATCTCTGAAATTTTTAGTGACTCTAAGGAAAAGTGAATAAGGTTCAACGAAAATTGTAGCAACTACTCCCACAAGTGCCTAGAGGCCATGTTACGCATCAAAACTACTTGGGACCAACTAAAATTAGCATGCAAAGCTCAAGAACATGGTCACCAAGGCAGCAAAAATACGCGAAGTATAAGGCACTAGAGAAAAAACTAATTGGACCAATGGAGGAGTCACTTACCAAGGAGTAATTTCCCCAAAACAGTTCGGAGAATGGTGCTTTGAGCAAGGAGATCTAAAATCCCAGCAAGAAGAGCAAGAACACGGGTTTGAGCTACGAAACAATTTTTTCTGGAGGTAGGAGAAGCAGATGGGAGCTAGAATGAGTGGAGGGGGTGCACGTGGGCCCCACAAGCCTGGTAGGCGCGGCCTGGGGGGTGCCCGTGCCTCCACGGCTTGTGGCCCACCGGTGCAGCCCCCAGACTAGCTCTTCGTCTCAGTATTTTTCAAAAATTTCAGAAAAAATCATACTTGATTTTCAGGATGTTCGGAGAACTTTTATTTTCGGGGTACTTTTCTACAGGACGCTAAAACAGAAAACAGGGAAAAGTAAACTAAATCTATCATTTTTCTTCTAAGCAACCGAAGGTGACAGCTTGGAACAGAGGTTTGTGACTCCTCGATTCATCCATCTCATGGTCATCGAAAGAAATCCGTCAATGAGGTTGATCAAGTCTCCTTGACAAACTTTTCGAATCGCAAAAGAAGACGGGGAATTTTTGAATAGTCACTAGGTTACCTCAATGGGATGTGTATCTCCCCAACAAGAAAATCACACTTCATCTTAACAAGAGGAATAGGGCATTCAAAGCTCCCAATAAGAATCGATGAAGTCTTTTCGATAGCATTGATGCAATGTGCTTGATATTGTTTCTTCGGAAAGTGCACCGTATGCTCATTACCGTTGACATGGAAAGTGACATTGCCTTTGTTGCAATCTATAACAGCCCCTTCAGTGTTTAGAAAGGGTCTTTGGAGGATGACATCCATGGCATCGTCCTCAGGAATATCCAGAATAACAAAGTCTGTTAAGATAGTAACGTTAGCAACCACAACAGGCACATCCTCGCAAATGCCGATAGGGAAAGCAGTTGATTTGTCGGCCATTTGCAGAGAGATTTCAGTGGGTGTCAACTTATCCAGTTCAAGTCTACGATAAAGAGAAAGAGGCATAACACTAACACCGGCTCCAAGGTCACATAAAGCAGTTATAACATAGTTTCCTTTAATGGAGCAAGGTATAGTGGGCACACCGGGATCACCTAGTTTCTTAGGAGTTCCACCCTTGAAGGTATAATTAGCGAGCATGGTGGAAATCTCAAGCTCGGGTATCCTCCTCTTATTAGTCACAATATCTTTCATGTACTTAGCATACAAAGACATTTTGAGCATATCTGTCAAACACATTTGCAGAAAGACAGGTCTAATCATTTCAACAAATTGCTCAAAATTCTCATCATCCTTTTTCTTGGATGGTTTGGGAGGAAAGGGCATGAGTTTATGAACCCATGGTTCCCTTTCTTTACCATGCTTCCTAGAAGCAAAGTCATTCTTATCGTATCTCTTATTCTTAGGTTGTGGGTTATCAAGATCAGGTTCAATCTCCACATCCTTATCGTTGCTAGGTTGAGCATCTTCATGAACATCACTATTGATATTATCATTAGGCTCATGTTCATCACCAGATTGTGTTTCAGCATCAGAGACAGAGACATCGTTTGGACTCTCAGGGGTAACAGCATCCGTGTTGCTAGCGTGCAAGTTCCTATCATCTTTCTTCTTCTTCCTAGGATGACTAGGTGCATCAGTGCTAACTCCTTGAGAATCTTGTTCAATTCTCTTAGGATGACCCTCAGGATACAAAGGTTCCTGGGTCATTCTACCGCCTCTAGTGACGACTCTAACAGAATTGTCATTCAACTCATTGAGCAAGTCATTATGAGACTTAAGTACTGGTTCTACTTGAGTAGTAACCATAGAGGCATGTTTACTCAGAAGCTTAAGATCATTGACATTTCTGTCCACACAAGCACTTAAATGACTAAGCATACGAGCATTCTGTTCCAATTGTGTGCTAACATAATCATTGAAACTCTGTTGTTTGGCAACAAAGTTATCAAATTTATCCAGGCATAGGCTAGCAGGTTTATCAAAAGGAATATCACTCTCATCAAACCTACGCAGATAATTTACTTCTACTACCTGTATCGGGTTATCGAGACCATGGATCTCTTTGATAGGTGGTAGATTTTTAACATCTTCAGATTTAATGCCTTCTCTCACATAGATTTCTTAGCTTCTTGCATATCTTCAGGACTGAGGAATAGAATACCTATTTTCTTCGGAGTTGGCTTAGGACGTGGTTCGGGAATAGTCCAAGCATTCTCATTGCACAATATGTTATTCAATAGAATCTCAGCTTCTTCTACGGTTTGTTCCCTAAAAACACAACCGGCACAACTATCTAGGTGGTCTCTAGAAGCATCGGTAAGTCCATTATAGAAGATATCAAGTATTTCATTCTGCTCAAGAGGGTGATCAGGCAAAGCATTCAGTAGCTGGACGAGCCTCCCCCAAGCCTGTGGGAGACTCTCTTCTCCAGCTTGAGCAAAGTTGTATATTTCCTGCAAGGCAGCTTGCTTCTTATGGGCAGGGAAATATTTTTCAGAGAAGTAGTAGACCATATCCTGGGGGCTACGCACACAACCAGGAGCAAGAGAAGTCAACCAAGTCTTAACATCATCCTTTAGCGAGAAAGGAAACAGCTTGAGGATATAGTAGTGGCGAATCTTTTCCTCACTAGTGAATATGGTGGCTATATCATTCAGTTTGGTAAGATGGGCTACAACCATTTCAGACTCATAACCGTGAAAAGGATCAGATTCGACTAGAGTGATTAACTCAGGGTCGACAGAGAATTCATAATCCTTATCGGTCACAAAGATAGGCGAAGTAGCAAACTTCGGGTCATATTTCATCCTAGCGTTCAAAGATTATTCTTTCCACTTGAGCAGTAATTTCTCAACATCATAGCTATCCTTACAAGCAAGAAATTCCTCAGCTATCTCTCCCTCCATAACATAACACTCAGGCATATCAGGCAATTCATGTCTAGGAGAGCTAGTTCTAGCAGGCAAAATAGCAGGTTCTACTTCAATAGTATCAGCAGTTTCAGAAGTATCATCACATCTAGCAGCAACTCTAGCAATTTGTGCATCAAGGAAAGCACCTAGTGGCAAAGCAGTATCAAGCATAGCATCATCAGGCAAAGCAGTATCGAGCATAGCATAATGGACAACAAAAGTAGCATCATCAAGCATAGCAGGAGGTGGTGTCGCAAACTTACTCATAACTGAAGGTCAATCAAGTGCAGAGCTAGATGGCAGTTCCTTACCTGTCCTCGTAGTTGAGGGCAAAACTTTAGTTCTTGGATCTTTCAGATTCCTCATAGTGACCAGCAGACGTAAATCCCAAGTGACTCAGAGAATATAGCTATGCCTCCCCGGCAACGGCGCCAGAAAAAGGTCTTGATAACCCACAAGTATAGGGGTCGCAATAGTTTTCGAGGGTAGAGTATTCAACCCAAATTTATTGATTCGACTCAAGGGGAAGCCAAAGAATATTCTCAAGTATCAGCAGTTGAGTTGTCAATTCAACCACACCTGAAAGACTTAGTATCTGCAACAAAGTATCAGTAGCAAGGTAATATGATAGCAGCAGTAGCAATAGTAACCAGTAGCAGCAAAGTAACAACAGTAGCAACAGAGTAACAGTAGCAGCAGCAGAGTAACAGTAGCAGAAGTGACAACAGTAGCGGCAAAGTAACGTAGCAAGGACCAGTAGGAAAAACTCGTAGGCATTAGATCGGTGATGGATGATTATGCTGGATGTTATTCATCATGTAACAGTTATAACACGGAGAGATATGTAACTAGCTCCAGTTCGTCAATGTAATGTAGGCATGTAGTCCGTATGTAGTCATACATGCTTAGGGAAAAGAACTTGCATGACATCTATTATCCATCCCTCCCGTGGCAGCGGGGTCCTAATGGAAACTATGGGATATTAAGGTTCTCCTTTTAATAAAGAACCGGACCAACGCATTAACATGTGGTAAATACATGAACTCCTCACAGTATGGTCATCTCCAGGAGTGGTTCCGGCTATTGTCACTCCGGGGTTGCCGGGTCATAACACATGGTAGGTGACTACAACTTGCAAGATAGGATCAAGAACACACATATATTGGCGACAACATAATAGGTTCAGATCTGAAATCATGGCACTCCGGCCCTAGTGACAAGCATTAAGCATGGCAAAGTAGTAGCAACATCAATCTCAGAACATAGTGGATACTAGGGATCAATCCCCGTCAAAACTAACTCGATTACATGATAGATCTCATCCAACCCATCATTGTCCAGCAAGCCTACGATGAGATTACTCACGAACGGTGAAGAGCATCATGGAATTGGCGATGAATAAAGGTTGGTGATGACGATGGCGACGATCTCCCCTCTCCGGAGCCCAAAACGGACTCCAGATCTGCCCTCCAAAGGAAGAACAGGAGGTGGCGGCGCCTCCGTATCGTAAAACGCGATGAACTCTTCTCCTTGATTTTTTTTCCGGGCGAGACGGACTAAATAGAGCTGGATTTGGAGGCGGTGGAGCGGTGTGGGCCCCACAAGCCTCCAGGCGCGACCAGGGGAGGCCCCGCGCCTGGTGGGCTTGTGGGCTCACAGCTCCACTTCCTCCGCTGATTCTTGCGCCAGTATTGTTCGTAAATTCCACAAAAATTCTCCGTAATTTTTCAGGTCATTCCAAGAACTTTTATTTCTGCGCAAAAACAACATCATGGCAATTCTGCTGAAAACAGCGTTAGTCCGGGGTAGTTGCATTCAAATCATGCGAATTAGAGTCCAAAACAAGGGCAAAAGAGTTCGGAAAAGTAGATACGATGGAGACGTATCACTGGACAAGGAGTCTTCGTGGAGCTAGATCTTGAGTCGGCAGTCGAGGAAGTGCCTACATGTCGAAACATGGGAACGCGCCGCCGACACGTCGGGTAAGGTCAAATTGGATCTGACGGGTCTTGTTGGGTTTATTTGGTGGCTAAGAAAAAAAATCAATCTGTTATGAAATTTGGAAATTGGAAAATATCTAATCTATGGAGGCGATTCAATCATTGATTGATCAGGTGCCGCGCCCCCGGAGAGAGAGGATTAATCTTCCCGGGGGCGGCGCGCTGCGAAAGTGGTGAAGCAACCTAGGATCGGCAATTCAAATGGAGAGCGTTTTAACTTATGAGGAGAAGCCGGTCCTAGGTTCCTTCACCACTTCTGCAGCGCGCCGCCCCGGGGGAGATTAAACATGTCTCTTCGGGGACACCGTATCTCTCAAAGGAATATCTGCCATCTCTGCATGACACTTATTCAGCTGGGAAATGTGAAACACATCATGAAATTGTGACAAACCCTTTGGTAGTTCCAACTTGTATGCAACTTCTCCTGTGCGTTCCAAAACCCTATATGCCCCACGAATCTTGGTGCTAACTTTCCTTTGACTCCAAACCTCTTAATACCTCAAAGTGGAGACACTCGAAGATATACTCTATCTCCCACTTCATAAATCACTTCCTTGCATTTAGCATCTTCACAACTCTTTCGTCTGGATTGAGCTATCTTGAGTCTATCACGGATCAACTTGATCTTCTCCTCAAAATCTCTGATCAAATCTGACCAAACAATTTGCGATCTCCAACTCTATCCCACATCAACGGTGTTCTGCACTTCCTTCCATACAAAGCATCGAAAGGGGCCATCTGCAAACTGGCTTGATAGCTGTTGTTGTATGAGAACTCCGCATAAGGTAAGTATCATCCCAACTAGACCCGTAGTCTAGCGCACAAGCTATCAACATGTCCTCCAGAATCTGATTTACTCTCTTTGTCTGCCCATCTGTCTGCGGATGAAAGGTTGTGCTGAACTCTAGCCTCTAGCCAGGTACCCAAAGTTTCATGTAGTTGATGCCAAAATTTTGAGGTAAATTGTGTTCCTCTATCTGATATGATGGTCCTCGAAACTCCATGCAAACATACGATCCTGGTCATATATATCTTTGCCACCTTAGCACTTGTATAGGTAGTCTTAACTCGAATGAAATGTGCAACCTTGGTCAAGCGATCAACTATTACCCAAATGGAATCATAACCTGAACGGGTCCTGGGTAATCCTGCGATAAAGTCCATGCCAAGTTTATCCCATTTCCAGTCAGGTATCTGTAGTGGCTGGAGTAAACCGTCCAGTTTCTGATGTTCTGCCATTACCATGTGACATACATGACATACTGGTACATACTCAACAATTTATCTCTTCATACCTGTCCACCAAACACTTTCCTTTAAGTCCAAATACATCTTGGTATTGCCCGGGTGTATCGAGTAAGGTGAATCATGAGCCTCGTGGAGAATCAATTTCCTGATCTCTGGGTCATTAGGTACAGAAATACGCTGCTCAAACCATACGTTGCATCCTCATCCTCACGGAATCCTTCTGCCTTCCCTTTGTTGATCCTCTCCTTTATCTCAGAAATTCCTTGATCCAACTTCTGGGCTTCTTTGATCCTTCCCAACAAGGTGGACTGAATCTCGAGTGCGGCAACATATCCTCTTGGAACTATTTCCAATTGGAGATCTCTAAGATCACCACACATCTCCTGAGGTAATCCTCCTGCGATAAGAGTGTTAACATAACTCTTACGGCTCAAAGCATCTGCCATGACGTCAGCTTTTCCTGGATGATAATGAAAACTCATGTCATAATCCTTGATGACTTCCAACCATCTCCTTTGCATGAGGTTCAACTCTTTCTGCATGAAGATAAACGTCAAACTCTTGTGATCTGTGTAAACATCACATTGATTTCCGATGAGAAAATGCCTTCAGGTCTTGAGTGCATGCACCATCGCTGCAACTCCAAATCATGCATGGTATAGTTCAACTCATGAGGTCGTAGCTGACATGAAGCATAAGCTACCACCTTTCCTTTTTGCATAAGTACGCCTCCAAGTCCTTGGCGTGAAGCGTCGCAATACACCTGAAAATTCTCGTGTATATTCGGCAGAATTAGCACTGGGTTGTAACCAAGCGTTTCTTCAACTCCTGAAAACTGGCTTCACATTCCTTAGTCCAGTTATACTTGGTGTCCTTCTTCAACAATTCCGTCATGGGCTTTGCAATCTTGGAGAAATTCTCGATGAACCTCCGGTAATACCCGGCAAGTCCAAGGAAACTACGAATCTCACTGACTGGCGTTGGTGACTGCCATTCGGTGACTGCTTCTACCTTGGAAGGATCCACGACTATTCTTTCTCCTGACACATGTCCGAGGAATCTGACTTCCTTCAACCAAAACTCATACTTGCTAAACTTGGCATACAACTGATGTTCTCTAAGCTCCTTGAAAACCTAGTGCAAATGTTCCTTGTGCTCTTCTTCATTCTTCGAGTACACCAATATATCATCAATGAATACCACAACTAACTTATCCAAGAAATCCATGAATACCTTGTTCATCATGCTCATAAAATAGGTAGGGCCATTAGTCAAACCAAAAGACATGATTGTGTACTCATAAAGCCCATACCTTGTGGTAAAATCTGTCTTGGGTATATCCTTTTCACGGATCTTCAACGAGTGATAACCCGATCGAAGCTCGATCTTAGAGAATACACTAGCTCCCTATAGCTGGTCAAACAAATCATTGATCATTGGTAGCGGATAATTGTTTTTGATGGTTACCGCGTTCAAAGAACGGTAATCCACACACATCCTCACGGTTCCATCTTTCTTCTCCACTAAGAGTATTGGGGCTCCCCAAGATGATGAACTCGGGCAAATATACCTTTTCTCCAGCAACTCTTCAATCCGCTTCTTGACTTCTGCTAGATCATTAGCGAGCATCCGGTATGGCCTCTTGGAGATAGGTCCGGTGCCTGGTAACAACTCAATCAGAAACTTGGGTAACTCCTCTGGAAATACATCGAGATAATCCTTTACCACTGGTACTTCCTCCTGGACAACCCCCGTAAGAGTGATCACCTGAGTCCTCTTAGGCTTAAGCCTATACACATACTTAATCCTCTTCTCCTCTAGGGTGGTGAGGAAAATCAAATACTGGCACAGTCAATGTTTTCGTGATACTTGGACATCCAATCCATACCTAGGATTACATCCAATCCTTGTGACTCTAGTACGATCATATTTGTGGGAAAAACATGTCCCCCTATGTTCGAAGGTAACTGAAAACATCCATGACTAGTCATAGACTCTGCTCCCAGGGAACTCACTAGGATGGGTGACTTAAGAGCTACGGTCGGTAACTTAAGTTTGTCCACAAATCCCCTTGATATGAATGAATGTGATGCATCAGTGTCAAATAGAATGAGTGCTGGAAATGAATTAACCAAGAACTTACCAATCACTGCATCAGGCTGCTCATAGACTTCCTCCACATTAACATGGTTCACATGCCCCTTAGTGAAAGGATTAGGCTTCTTGCATGTAGAACTTCCATTGTCGTTCCCATTTTGCAGCTCAAGACACTCATTGGAGTAGTGTCCTGTCTTCTTGCACTTGAAGCAGGTAATGTGACTCAGATCCTTCCTCAAGGGTGTAGCAAGGTTGAGATGATGGTGATTGTCGTTTCCTCCATTCCCATTGCCATTCTTATGACCATTGTGGTTGTGTCCATTGCCTCCATGCTGAGAATGACCACCATGGTTATGATGGTTGTGCCCTCCAAACTTACTAGGTCCTCAATCGGAATATCCCGAGAAAGGTGCGGAGTGGGACTTCTGCCGAGCTCCAGACTGAAACTTGCCTTGACCATATTTCCTCTTGTGGTTCTCCATCTACTGATGCTTGCCTTCCAGAGTAATAGCCTTGTCCACTAACTCTTGATAGTTCTCAAAAGTCGCTACCATCAACTGAACTCCCACCTCATCGTTCACTCCCTCCAGGAATTTCTCCTGCTTGGCTCCATCGGTGTCCAGTCACTTGGTGAATAACGAGACAACCTGTTGAAGTCCTCATCATACTCTGACACTAAGCAACCTCCCTGGTGCAAGTCATGGAACTCTCTCTTCTTGAGAGCCATAGCTCCAGCTGAAACATGAGCAGTGCGGAACGCCTGCTGGAATTGAGCCCAAGTCACATACTCCATGGGGTACGTGACGGTGTAGCTCTCCCACCACGAAGCGGCTGGTCCGTCCAGTTGGTGAGAGGCAAACCTCACCTTCTCCCGACCAGTGCATCCTGCTATGGCCAGCTTCGTACCCCTGTTGCGAAGCCAGTCAACTGCGACGATCGACTCCGATATGCTCGTTAAGATTGGTGGGTTTAGCCTTAGAAGGCTATCAATTGGTGGTGCAGGTGGAGGTGGAGGTGGGTTGTTGTTTTGGTTCATGTTCTGCATCAACATGTGCATCATCTGGGTCTGGGCTTGAAGCAATTGTGCCAAGGCGGGTGGGACATCTTCCGGTTCACGCCTTGGTGGCATCTGTTGGGTCAGCATAGGTGAGGTATAGAGAGAATTAGGCCTAAGGGAGAAACACTACCCATATGCAATGATAGCAATTAAAATCCAAATCATTCCAATTCAATTTTCAATCAAGAAAGTTCACACGAAAACAAATCTAAGGTGAGCCATGTCACAAGAGTTGACCAGGTTTCACAAATAAATCAAAACGAAATACTAATCGAATATCGAATCCTAAGTTCTCATGATGGTCTAAATCTACTCCTCATCGGAAGTCAGATCTATCGTGCTCATGTAAGCTCCAATTGCATCACTCCGTATCTCCTCATCATCGTCCTCGTAATCCCGGTCTTGGCTGACATAATCCCCATAAGAGTGATCCTCCTGGATATTCTCCCCGTTATAGAGCTTTACCTCGGCTTCCTCTGGCTCAAGCTTCAGGTCGTCAAACTTATCCTGCAGCGCATCGATCTCCTCCTCATGTTTTGCACGAGCGTCCTGGAGTTCTTCCAGCTCGGCCTTGCGGGTCATACTTAATAACAAAGGTCTTCTCCCCTTTGATAACTGCAGCAACAATGCAAAACTCGGAATGATCTTGCTTACAACAAGCAATGATCCTTTGGTCTGAGTTTCTGTGATACCTAAAGTCTCTGGCCTGTGTGATGTGCAAGCTCAACAAAGCTTCTCTGAATTGATGTTGATCCTTAAAGCACATGTACAGACATAAATGCTGATGTGGTTGCTCAAGTTTGTCATTGTACCAGATCCTTGGTTTACTTTTCTTGGCCCTACTCTTCCTCCCTTTAAGTAGCACAAATGAGGGTGGCTCATTGTCACGCCCAAGATGCGACCCTATCCTCAATTTGGCACGAAGGCCTCGTCAGGGATAGAAACGCATCTCGTCGTGTCGCAAGAATGGATATCGTTACAAGTACATGTACTGAAAAGAAGAGATATATAAAGAGTTGGCTTACACTCGCCACAAGCTACATCAGAGTCACATCAGTACATTACATAATCATCAAGAGTAAGAGCAGGGTCCGACTACGGACAAAAACAAACGACAAAAGAAGAACGACGTCCATCCTTGCTATCCCAGGCTGCCGGCCTGGAACCCATCCTAGATCGATGAAGAAGAAGAAGAAGAAGCAACTCCAAATGAACAATCAACGCGCTCGTGTCAAGTAACCTTTACCTGTACCTGCAACTGGTGTTGTAGTAATCTGTGAGCCACAGGGGACTCAGCAATCTCATTTCCAAAGGTATCAAGACTATCAAAGCTTAATGGGTGAGGCTTGGTTAAGTGGTGAGGTTGCAGCAGCGACTAGCATATATTTGGTGGCTAACTTACGAGTACAAGAAATAAAAGGGGGAAGATCTACGCATAACGGACGTGAACTACTGATGATCAAATGAATGATCCTGAACACCTACCTACGTCAGACATAACCCCACCGTGTCCTCGATCGGAGAAGGAACTCACGAAAGAGACAGTCACGGTTATGCACGTAGTTGGCATATTTTAATTAAGTTAACTTCAAGTTATCTAGAACCAGTGTTAAACAAAGCTTCCACGTTGTCACATAACCGCGGGCACGGATTTCCGAAAAGATTTAACCCTGCACGGGTGCTCCAACTAGTCCATCACAAATTACCACAAGCCGCATAGAAATCCTCAATCACGAAGCTCGTGATCTCGTCGGATTCCCTAGTGGAAAACCTCAACTCTGAGATTACCCAAAGCATCATCGGAATCCCGATGCACAAGATATCTCGTCAAAGGTAAAACTAATCCAGCAAGGCCGCCCGACGTGTCGACGATCCAGATAGGAGTCGCGTACCTCGTTCTCAGGACACGACGGATAAGCGAAGCGTACGAGTGCCAAACCTCGAGTTTCCTCGCGGTGGCCCCGCACGGTGCTCTGTTTTGGACCAACACTCATGAGGAGCACTGGCCCGGGGGTTGATTAAAATAGTCCGCGGGTGCCGGCGGGTCCCTATGCATTATTATTAGGTTATTAGGCAAATGTAGTACCAAAGTTGGGCCTTGCCAGACCAGCTTTAATCTAAAACGAATTATCAAGGGGGTCCCCATAACAACCCCGATCGTGTTAGGAGCGCTCATTTATGGAACATAACACCGGTAGCCGAAACTAAGGGGGCAAAGGTGGAACAAAACACCAGGCTAGAAAAGGCCGAGCCTTCCACCTTTTACCAAGTATATAGGTCCATTAAATTAAGTAGCATTAATATGGTGATATAACAAGGAACTCATGCTTTCGCAAGGAAGCATATGCACCTGCAACTAGCAACGCTAACAACATGGATAAGCAAGCGGTAACATAGCCAATCAGTGGTTTGCTAGGTTGAACAGGTTGAAGGTTTCATGGCATTGTTGAGAGGCTGATATTTAACATGTGGTAGGCAACAAGACATAACGACAGAAACAATATAACTAGCATGGCAATGATAGTAATGGTATCTGGGGAAATGATCATCTTGCCTGAGATCCCGCTTAGAAGAAGAATACCTCCGTGAAGCAGACGAACCAACGTAGTCGAACGGGTCCTCACAATCCGGCACGCTGCGGAACTCTATCGAGACGAAGCAAACCGGAAACACAAATCAACACACGAAATTCACCACACGATGCACAACACAAATGATGCATGAACAGCTGAATACATGCAAGTCACGGCATGACAAATCACACCATCAAACACTACACATTAAGTGAAGTTCAATATGCAACGAGTTGCATATTGACGAAACTCCACGTTAATTATTTAGTTCTATCCCGATTAGGTACACGGCAATATTAAATGTTGTTAAACATGGCAAGAGGTGAAGCGTAATTAAACTACTATCTAGGCATTTTAAATGAGGTCGGAAATGTCATATAGCATCTCCGAGACGACCTCACATGTTAATTTACAATTCTGTCCAGATCTGAACTAACACATTTAATTGGTTGTTAAACAGCAAAACAAATAGGTTCACATGATTCTACGCGTCAAGGCAAGCAATCTACACATAAAGAACATCTCCAACGGAGCTACGGATCAAAAGTTACAAGCACCGCAAGATATGATGGCATGAATGCAATATGTGTGCAACGATGGTCACGAGCACTTCAAAACATACAAACAGCAAGAGAACATGAAACTACATGAGATTCTAAGCAAGTTTCATGTAGGACACGATCAAATCGGAGCTACGGTTCAAAAACTACGAGCAAAACAAGAACTGACTACAATCTGCCAAAATCAGCCACATAGCATTTTCTACACCCCACAACTACGGCTACACAACTCCGATATGCACAAGCAAGGCATGACACGGAAGAGGGCAAGAAGCACTACTACGAACAACTAACAACAACTAGCATCGCAGCAAGGAGCACTAGGAAAAGAAGACACAAAATGGCATCTCACACACTATTGCAGACTTAGTGAAAATAACACCTCATGAAAGTGCAGTTTTCAGCCTGGAGCTATATTGACAGCAGCAAAATCTATAGCTACACGACTCCAAATGGCATGAAAATTTACAGCATGCTAGAGAAACACAAGGGGTACAACTAACTCCATTGGACCAACCTCAAAAGAGCTACAGATCACAAGATGCAAGCAACACAAGACAGCAACAAAATATAACAGATTCCAGACTTAGAAATATTTCAGCTCCTCTAAAACAGCACTATTTCTAGCAACTTGAGAGCAATCAAACCACACCTAAACATGCATTTCTATTGCAACTAAAAATACCAGGGGCTAAACAAAACATCCAAGATCAACTCTCTAGTTGACAACTCCGTCAAACGACGCACGGAATAAATCCTACGAATTAATCAAAAGGGCAACATAGAAAAATATCTCGCGAACTAACTTGCTCTAATGCTAAAACTAATTGCACAGAAAAATCCATGGGATTTTCTACCCCGGAAACATATAAAATATGTGGGGTTTGCAACACAAAATAATGCCACACATTAATGCGGGAAAGTAACCTATATACGGGAAAATAAACTAGAAGCAATTCCCTACACGCAAAAATACAAATGAACACTCTAAAATACATGGAATAATGGTCCCTAAAATATAGGCATTTCTAATACGGCATTCGGGCAATACGGTCTAGCGCGAAAAATAAATACGGCGTCTATCCTATAGAAACAGCACGCAAAACTAGGCGTTTGGCATGTTAGACTTCGACGAATGATTATGCAAGTTGTAAATTCGGATTCTACGCGAAATTCTACACGAGATCCATATCTAAATCATCGCGATCCAACAAACGGTTTAAAAGTTACAAACGTTTAAATATACGGTTATTTTCTGGAATTTATCTAATTCCGAAAAAATTTCCTAATTAACTACTGGGCCGAACAGGGGGGTCTCACCTGGGCCGCCTGGAGGAAGGAGGCGAGGCGTTGGAGGAGCCGGCTCGAGGCTGGGCCTGGGGAGGCGCTGCGGCACCGGACTGGGCCTGCTGCGGGGCCCAGCCGATGGGGCGGTTGGCGCTGGGCCGCGGGGGAGGCCGAGGCGAGGCGCCAGCTGGGTCGACCCACGGCTGCTGGCGAGGGGCTGGCCGTTCCCGTCGTTCTGCTCGTGCTCGAGCATGACAGGGGCGACGACGCAAGAGTTGACGGCGAGGTGGGGCTTCAGGCCGGCGTCTCCGGTGGCCGGCGCGGGGCGCAAGGGAGCATGGATCCGACGGGTACAGGGCAACGGGGTCGCGGGGAGGCGAGATCTACGCGGCGGCGGCCGGCTCGAGCTGGTGGTGGTTGCCGGCGGCTGCGAAGCTGCTCGGGGCGAGGGCTGCGCTCGTACGGCGGCGGCGAGGCACGGGGCGGGCGGCGGGGCCGGACGGGGACGGGGCCGGCAGGGCGCTGCGGGCAGGAGGCGGCGCCATGGGAGGCGCTGCTCGGTGCGAGGGGCACGAGAGCACGGGAGGCGGCGGCTGGCGGCGGTTGGGCGGCGGCGCGCCGGATGGGCTCGGCCGGGCCCGATCTGGGCCTGGCGGGCCGGCGGCGCGGGGGAGGAGAGAGAGAGAGCAGGTGGGAGGCTAGAGTTTTGCGTAGGTGGCATGGATTTCGAGGCAGAGGGGGAGTGGCTCTCTAAATAATGGCATGGGGGCTATATATAGACAAACGGGGGGCTCGGTTACCCGGAATCGCGTTTCGGATCCAACCGCGGGGTCGGGTTCGGACGATTCCGAACGCGGGAATGGGTACGCGGCCGTGTAGAGGGGATATCCGGAGACGAGAGGGAGAACGGGCGGTGCGGCAACGATTTTTAAAACACCGACAAACGTCCGACGGTAGACCGAATACGGTGCCGCTACGGTCGACCGTTCGGGTACCTGACGGACTCCGATCGCGACAAAATTCGACAGGCGGCCTAGCTATATTAAAATAAGACCGCACGACAAATCTCAACCCGATCAGAGAAAGTTTTACGCACACTTTAAAAACAGGGTTTCGACGGTGCCGCGGGCGCGTGCGTGTGCGGTCAGGCTCGGAACGAACAACGACGTTAACCGGCAGCTAACAACGGATGCAACATTTGAAAACTGGCGGCAACGAAGATGCCGATGCAATGCAGATGATGCGCATGATGCGATAATGACACGTCAAATAAAATAAGCCACACGACGAAAATGGAAAGAGAGGGGAATCTTCTGGAACGTCGGCATCGGGCTGTCACACTCATGTCCATCATCTTCATCCTCAAACAACAACCAATCATCTTCTTCATCTGCTGAAGGAATGAAATCAGGTATCACCTCCTCTAACACACTACAATGTGACCTAGTAGTGGGGCCTTTCCTAACTTCAAGTTTCTTCCTCCTTTTTGCAGATTTTTGCATTGGAGGCTCTTCTCTTGCAAAAACATTGACATCCTCATCTTCCTGCTCAAACAAATCCTCAACATCAGTGTCACCCTCATAATGTAATTGTTCCTCATCTGAGTCTTCAGATTGATCTACATCTTCTTCCTCTCCTAATTGTGAGTTGTTATCTGAATTGTTATCACTGTCATATGCATCCTCAGTTTCATCACTACTATTGTGTGACTGTTCAAACAATGGCTCTTCCTCCATTATAACATTCAGATTGTCCTTTCTGAAGTTCATGCTCTCTTGGGTGCAAAAGGCAGTAGGTTGACTAGGGCTGCTATGGAAAACAACACCTTCTGGATCAATAGCAAGAACTGCAGGCTCACTAAGATCATACAGAACAGGTGGTTCATAAACTATTGCTGCTAATTTATCCTCTCTATGACTGACAGAAATCATATTACTTAAGTTTGTTCTCTCTTCAGTTGCTGCACTTGCTGCTAAATAAGTTGTTGTTGCCCTCACTGGCAAATTGAGAACTAAACTGTGCTTATATACCTTTTTAGTTCCTGCAGTTTGATGTTTGTGTCAATTAATTCTAACCCTGGTCTCTCTCCTCTCCTATTCCTAAATTCCTCATGTGGTATAACTCATCAGAGAAATAAAAACCTTGTGTTTGCAACACTTCATACAGGTTCAGAAATGTAACATCTGAGCTTCTTAGCTTCATATCAATATTTGGCAGTGAATTCGAAGCTCCCAAACATCATCATTCAAACTACAGTTCAGACATATAAATTAAGATAAGCAGATAAGCATATAAATTCAGATAAGCAAACTCATCGGTCAAACTATAATATTACTTGCTGTCTTCATCAATCAAACTATCATAATTCTTATCAACACCACAACACCAAAGCCTCTACTATAAATTCTGAATTGCACACGAGCAACACACAACCTCTAATTGACAAGTATGACATTGCAGAATTACAGTAACAAGATTGAAGACTCTAATATGAACATAATCCTAATAATATCGAGCCCAGGAGCAACCCAAAAGAAAGAATCAACTAGCCTCTACCATTGATACAACATAATGAAAAGGCTAGGGTTCTTTAGTGACTTACATCAAGCCGCCACCAGCACCACTGGTCTAGTGATGGCTACTGCTAGGGTTGGCGACCCAGATCTCTGCCATCTTCACCCTGTCCTCCATGAACAGCGCCGCCTCCTCCTCCAAATCCCGATCCTCCAAACCAGCGCCGGAGGAGTGGTTCGAACTGGAGCCGCCATCGTCCACAGCCAGACCTACGTGGTCATCTACCCCGAGGCCGGGGAGGTCTCCGTAGCTGCCCGCAACGTCACTGCCGCCGGGAGTCGCCGCCGCCATCGTCGGAGAGCCGCGCACAGAGGGAGAGGGGAGAGCAAGGCTAAGGTTCGAGCGAGACCAAGTGATCAGGAGAGGGTTGGTCCGGTTCGACCAGGTTCGAGCGGAGACCAAGTGACCGAGCCGGTACGTGTACGCCATCGTGCCGACTGACATGCGAGCCCGGCACGTCAGATACATCGTCAATACAGGTTATATGGCTGTCAGATCGTATTGTAACAATTAAACTATAAAATGATACTGATACGAAAAAAAAATGACTATTGATACGTATCCGTCACATGGTGCGGGTAGTGCGCTGCAATTACCACTGGTACTTCCTCCTTTGGGGTGGTGACTCTGGAAATACATCGAGATAATCCTTTACCACTGGTACTTCCTCCTGGACAACTCCCGTAAGAGTGATCACCTGAGTCCTCTTAGGCTTAAGCCTAGACACATACTTAATCCTCTTCTCCTTTGGGGTGGTGAGGAAAATCAAATACTGGCACAGTCAATGTTTTCCTGATACTTGGACATCCAATCCATACCTAGGATTACATCCAATCCTTGTAACTCTAGTACGATCATATTTGTGGGAAAAACATGCCCCCCTATGTTCGAAGGTAACTGAAAACATCCCTGACTAGTCATAGACTCTGCTCCCGGGGAACTCACTAGGATGGGTGACTTAAGGGCTACGGTCGGTAACTTATGTTTGTCCACAAATCCCTTTGATACGAATGAATGCGATGCATCAGTGTCAAATAGAATGAGTGCTGGAAATGAATTAACCAAGAACTTACCAATCACTGCGTCAGGCTGCTCATAGACTTCCTCCACATTGACATGGTTCACATGCCCCTTAGTGAAAGGATTAGGCTTCTTGCATGTAGAACTTCCATTGCCGTTCCCATTCTGCAGCTCAGGACACTCATTGGAGTAGTGTCCTGTCTTCTTGCACTTGAAGCAGGTAATGTGACTCAGATCCTTCCTCAAGGGTGTAGCAAGGTTGAGATGATGGTGATTGCCGTTTCCTCCATTCCCATTGCCATTCTTATGACCATTGTGGTTGTGTCCATTGCCTCCATGCTGAGAATGACCACCCTGGTTATGATGGTTGTGCCCTCCAAACTTACTAGGTCCTGAATCAGAATATCCCGAGAAAGGTGCGGAGCGGGACTTCTGCTGAGCTCCAGACTGAAACTTGCCTTGACCATATTTCCTCTTGTGGTTCTCCATCTGCTGATGCTTGCCTTCCAGACTGATAGCCTTGTCCACTAACTCTTGATAGTTCTCAAAAGTCGCTACCATCAACTGAACTCCCACCTCATTGTTCACTCCCTCCAGGAATTTCTCCTGCTTGGCTGCATCGGTGTCCAGTCACCTGGTGCATAACGAGACAACCTGCTGAAGTCCTCAACATACTCTGACACTTAGCAACCTTCCTGGCGCAAGTAATGGAACTCTCTCTTCTTGAGAGCCATAGCTCCAGCTGAAACATGAGCAGTGCGGAACGCCTGCTGGAATTGAGCCCAAGTCACATACTCCATGGGGTACGTGACGGTGTAGCTCTCCCACCACGAAGCGGATGGTCCGTGCAGTTGGTGAGAGGCAAACCTCACCTTCTCCTGATCAGTGCATCCTGCTATGGCCAGCTTCCTACCCCTGTTGCGAAGCCAGTCAACTGCGACGATCGGCTCCGGTATGCTCGTTAAGATTGGCGGGTTTAGCCTTAGAAAACGGGTAAGGCTATCAATTGGTGGTGCAGGTGGAGGTGGAGGCGGGTTGTTGTTCTGGTTCATGTTCTGCATCAACATGTGCATCATCTGGGTCTGGGCTTGAAGCAATTGTGCCAAGGCGGGTGGGACATCTTCCGGTTCACGCCTTGGTGGCATCTGTTGGGTCAGCATAGGTGAGGTATAGAGAGAATTAGGCCTAAGGGAGAAACACTACCCATATGCAATGATAGCAATTAAAATCCAAATCATTCCAATTCAATTTTCAATCAAGAAAGTTCACATGAAAACAAATCTAAGGTGAGCCATGTCACAAGAGTTGACCAGGTTTCACAAATAAATCAAAACGAAATACTAATCGAATATCGAATCCTAAGTTCTCATGATGGTCTAAATCTACTCCTCATCGGAAGTCAGATCTATCGTGCTGATGTAAGCTCCAGTTGCATCACTCCGTATATGCAGGAAACCCCTTATATATTGGGATAAATACAAAAGCGGAGCAAAACGCTTATAAATTAGAAACACCAAAATCCTGAAGTAACCACTGTAACCAAGTCACCTCTGCCGTCAAAAGAGCCATCGCTCGCAACTCAGCCTCTGCACTCGAACGGGAAACTGCAATTTTTTCTTCGTCTTCCAGGCAATGAGAGAACCATCGTCTTCCAGGCAATGAGAGAACCACCAAGAAAAACAAAGTAAGCAGAAAGTGAACGGCGATCAGAAGGATCACTAGCCCACGTAGCATCCGAATAGGCCTGAAGCTGTAAAGAACTGGAGCGAGGAAAGAATAGACGGTGAGAGATCGTGCCCCGAAGATATCGGAGAACACGGAGGAGATGACTATAGTGAATCGATGTGGGAGTAGAGACAAACTGACTCAGAATATGAACCGGATAAGAGATATCCGGACGAGTGACAGCTAGATAAACAAGAGTGCCAACAAGATGACGATAGCGCGTCGGATCAGGCAGGGGATCACCATCAGTAGCCGAGAGGTGAACATTGAGCTCCATAGGAGTCTCAACAATGCGCTCATCAGTAAGAGCAGCACGAGCAACAAAATCCTGGATATACTTTTCCTGGGATATAAAGAAGCCATCAGAGGTAGAAGAGACTTCAATCCCAAGAAAGTAGCGAAGAGGTTCAAGATCAGACATAAGGAATTGCTCACTAAGACGGGCCTTGACAAAGGCAATATACTCGGGGTCATCCCCAGTGATGACCATGTCATCAACATAGAGAAGAAGAAGAGTCCGATCACGAGGAGAAAGGTGAATAAACAATGCTGGATCATGAACACTGGTGAAAAACCAGCGGCAGTCACCACAGAGGCAAAACGCTCAAACCTGGCGCGGGGGGCTTGCTTAAGGCCATAGAGAGAGCGACGAAGACGACATACCATGCCATCAGGAACAGAATACCCAGGTGGAGGCTGCATGTACACCTCCTCACGCAGCTCACCATTAAGAAAAGCATTCTTAACATCAAGCTGAGAGATAGACCAGTGGCGTGTAGAGGCCACGACAAGAAGTGTACGAACAGTGGTCATATGAGCCACAGGAGCAAAAGTCTCGTCATAATCACGACCATGCTCCTGCTGAAAACCACGAGCCACAAGACGAGCTTTGTGATGCTCAAGAGAACCATCGGAGCGAGTCTTAACCTTGTAGACCCACTTACAAGTGATGGGATGGACTCCGGGAGGAAGGGAAACAAGATCCCACGTACTAGTGCGTTCAAGAGCAGCAATCTCCTCAGCCATCGCAAACTGCCATTCAGGATGAACAACAACCTGATGATAAGTAGTCGGCTCAAGAACAACAGCTCCAGCGGTGGAAAATCCAAAGCGATCAACAGGCGGACGAGGACAAGAACGCAAGCCATAAGTAGGTTGAGACGAGGATGACGACAGATCCACAGAGGCATCCACGGAACGTGAACGACGAGTGTAACACTGAGGAAAAGATGGAACAATGGAAGGAGGAATCACCAAAATAGAATCGGGGAGTGGCGACGAAGAAGTCACCGGAGGTGAAGGTGTAGAATCCGGTGACATGCTAGATGAGGAGACCGTGGAAGATGGTGGCGACAAATCGACTGGAGGTGGAGAAGCAGGGGGAGCGGAACGAGTAGGCAAAGGCTCGACGGGTGTGATAGGTGTGTCAGGAAAAGTGAGAAAAGAGATATCCTCCACTGAAAAAGTCGAGGAAGATGGGCGTGGGTAGAAGGGACGAGACTCATCAAAAGTCACATCCCGAGAGATACGCATCCGACGACCGATAGGATCCCAACAACGATAGCCCTTATGCTCATCACTATAGCCTAAGAAGACACACTCAACAGACTGAGCGGTCAGTTTGGTGCGTTCGCGAGGGGCAAGAAGAACATAGCAAACACAACCAAACAAGCGAAGCATCGAATAATCGGAAGAACGATCAAAAAGACGCTCGAAAGGAACACCACCCTGTAGAGCAGCGGAAGGCTGGAAATTGATGAGATAGGTGGAGGTGGAGACGGCCTCAGCCCAAAAATGAGGCGGGAGAGAGGCAACAATCATCAACGCACGAGCCGTCTCAAGAAGATGACGATGCTTGCGCTCAGCCACGCCATTCTGAGCGTGAGCACCAGGACAAGAGAATTGAGAGAGAGTCCCTTGCTCAACAAGAACAGCACGCAACATCTTGGAGATATACTCGCCAGCGGAGTCAGCACGGAACACACGAATGGGAGAAGAGAACTGAGTATGAACCATGGCAGCAAAACGCTTATAAATGGACACCTCACTACAAGAAGTCATGAAATAAAGCCATGTGTAACGAGAGAAGTCATCTATGAAAATAATATAGTATTTATGACCCCCTTCCGAAGCGAAGGGAGCCTGACCCCATACATCAGAATGAACTAAATCAAAAGGACGCTTAGACACTGACTCACTATGTGGATATGGTAACTGAATCTGCTTGCCAAGACGACAACCCTGACACTCTAAAGAGGCATCTCCCGAGACAGACTTCAGAAGACCTCGACGAACTAACGACGACAAACGAGAACCACACAGATGACCAAGGCGATGATGCCACTGCTGGAAGGAACCAGTAGCCGAGGCAACCAAAGCGGAAGAACTGGCGATAGAGTGGGCAGCGGAAGGAACATGAAGCCAGTCCAACTCCCAAAGACCCTCAGAATCATGGCGGCGAAGACCAGCCCCAACCAGAGTGTGCGTGCGACGGTCCTGGACAGAACAAGAGTCAAGGTCAAGGATGACACGACAACCAGAATCAGCAAGTTGACCAGCTGAAAACAGATTCATGGTAAGTCAAGGAACATGAGCAACATCAGGAACAAAATAAGGAGTGGTAAGATTGCCTCTACTAACGACAGAAAGGGGAGTACCATCAGCGGTGAGGACATGAACGGGAGAATCAAGTGATCGAAGAGAGGACAGAGTGGAAGAATTAGAAGTCATATGAAAGGAAGCTCCAGAGTCCAGAACCCATGGGGATGTACCTGACCGTGTAGAAGGTGGTTGCTCAGTGCGGGAAGCCTCAGTCACAGAACCAGCAGTACCCGTCGAGGAAGAACCTGAAGCAGCGAGCAGACGCTTAAGTCTCAGAATATCCTGCTCAGTCAAAGCGATGGCTGAAGCTGTCGAGGTAGAGGACGAAGTCGCTGTAGATGATGATCGCGCCTTGCGCAAGTGTTTTTTCTTCGTGTAGCAGTGTGACTCAATATGACCATCATTGTTGCAGTAGTCACAATGTGGACGGGGGCGACCTGAGCCTCCAGAACGGGTGGGCAAGAGCGGCGGAGCACTGGAGCGAGAAGGGGCCGGTGCAGCAGGTGGCGTAGAAAAAGTCCAAGCAGCGAGCACCGAGGGAACCTCCAGCAAACCAGCACCACGTAAGCGAGTCTCCTCAGCACAAATCTCAGAAAGCGCCTCCATGAGAGAAATACGGCCACGAGCAAACAACTGAGCACGCCGGGGCTCAAACTCCTTACGGAGCCGAGACAGGAACTCGTAGACGCGATGAAACTCCAAGTCGGCCTTGACAGCCTGGCAACAGGGGCAAGTACGGCAACCAGCACTGCGGAGAGAATCAAGCTGGCGCCAGATAGCAGAACTCTGTGCATAGAAGTCATCACCAGTAGAGTCACCCTGCTGAAGAGCATGCTCCTGACGGACCATAGAGAGGTATAAGGCATCACCAGAGGGCTCATAGCGTTGACGAAGGCGAGTCCACATCTCAAACACAGTAGAAAGGCTCAATAGCAGAACGCTAGCAGTAAGAATAGCTGCAGCACGAGCATCATCATCAAGCCACTGGGTGTAAGCAGACAGAGGACCATGATATGTCTGAAGAGCCTCCTCATAAGCCAAAACCTTCTCATCATAAGCACGGATAGCGGCCTCATCAGCAAGCTTAGCTGCATCCTTTGTGGCCTGAGAAGCATCCGCAGTAAGAGCCGGTGGGGTCGGCGGAGTGGGAGGCACGGGAGGAACCGGACACGGCGGACAACAGACCTCGCCAGAAAGAAAACCCCATAGGCGGATGCCACGCATGTGAATGCGCATGAAGCCAATGAACTCGGTGTAGTTAGTGCCATCAAAGATCACCGGAGAACGAGGAACAACAACGTAGCCGGATGCTGCAGACATGTTTTTTTTTAAACGCAGTCAACAAACCGCAGCTGCGTCAGGAGCCGCATCGGTCTGAGCCATGTCGATCTGGATCGGCAGCTGCGTCAGGAGCCGCGTTGATTTGGAGCTGCCCTCAGTAACAAATCCGGCTGGGAGGACGGGAGAAACCGGGATCCAGCAGCAGTACGGCAGGTGGGAGCGGTGGGATCCAGCAGCAGGTCTGGAGGCGGCGTCGGGATCCAGCAGCAGTACGTCAGGTGGGAGCGGTGGGATCCGCGGTTGACTTCACCGATCCGACTGGGATCCAGCAGCAGGTCTGGATCCGCGGTTGACTTCACCGATCCGGCTGGAATCCAGCAGCAGGTCTGGAGCGGTGGGATCCAGCAGCAGGTCTGGAGGCGGTTAACTTCACCGATCGGGGCAGGACGGGCAGGGGCTGGCGGCGGCCTCGATCGGGGCGGGACGGGCAGGAGGCGATCTGATCGGGACGGGAGGGATCCGCAACGGAATTGATCCAATCGGGTGGATGCGCTCGAGCAGGACGGGAGACCGAGGCAGCGGCTTCGATCGGGGCGGGAGAAGGAGATCGAGGACGAACTCGATCGGGAGCAGAGAGACGGATCAATCGCACGAGTTGCAGCGTGCAAAAAATTGACCTAGCTCTAATACCATGTTAGGAATAAGCAACTTGTATTCCCATGAGGCCATAGGTCGGTATATATACATGTACAGGTGATGGACTATATGCAGGAAACCCCTTATATATTGGGATAAATACAAAAGGGTACATGACTTATATTATAACTCTAACACTTATGACCCCCTTTCGAAGCGAAGGGAGCTGGGCCCCATACATCGGAATGAACTAAATCAAAAGGACGCTTAGACACTGACTCACTATGTGGATATGGTAACTGAATCTGCTTGCCAAGACGACAACCCTGACACTCTAAAGAGGCATCTCGTGAGACAGACCCCAGAAGACCTCGACGAACTAACGATGACAAACGAGAACCACACAGATGACCAAGTCGATGATGCCACTGCTGGAAGGAACCAGTAGCCGAGGCGACCAAAGCAGAAGAACTGGCGATAGAGTGAGCAGCGGAAGGAACATGAAGCCAGTCCAACTCCCAAAGACCCTCAGAATCACGGCGGCGAGGACCAGCCCCAACCAGAGTGTGCGTGCGACGGTCCTGGACAGAAAAAGAGTCAAGGTCAAGAATGACACGACAACCAGAATCAGCAAGTTGACCAGCGGAAAACAGATTCATGGTAAGTCGAGGAACATGAGCAACATCAAGAACAAAATAAGGAGTGGTAAGATTGCCTCTACTAACGACAGAAAGGGGAGTACCATCAGCGGTGAGGACATGAGCAGGAGAATCAAGCGATCGAAGAGAGGACAGAGTGGAAGAATTAGAAGTCATATGAAAGGAAGCTCCAGAGTCCAGAACCCATGGGGATGTACTTGACTGTGTAGAAGGTGGTTGCTCAGTGCGGGAAGCCTCAGTCACAGAACGAGCAGTACCCGTCGAGGAAGAACCCGAAGCAGCGAGCAGACGCTTAAGTCTCAGAATATCCTGCTCAGTCAGAGCGATGGCTGAAGCTGTCGAGGTAGATGACGAGGTCGCTGTAGATGATGATCGCGCCTTGCGCAAGTGTTTTTTCTTCGTGTAGCAGTGTGACTCAATATGACCATCATTGTTGCAGTAGTCACAATGTGGACGGGCGCGACCTGAGCCTCCAGAAGGAGTGGGCAAGAGCGGCGGAGCACTCGAGCGAGAAGGGCCGGTGCAGTAGGTGGCGTAGAAAAAGTCCGAGCAGCGAGCACCGAGGGAACCTCTGCAAACCAGCACCACGTAAGCGAGTCTCCTCAGCACGAATTGCAGAAAGCGCCTCCATGAGAGAGATACGGCCACGAGCAAACAACTGAGCACGCCGGGGCTGAAACTCCTTACGGAGCCGAGACAGGAACTCGTAGACGCAATGAAACTCCAAATCGTCCTGGACAGACTGGCAACAGGGGCAAGTACGACAACCAGCGCTGCGGAGAGAATCAAGCTGGCGCCAGATAGCAGAACTCTGTGCATAGAAGTCATCAACAGTAGAGTCACCCTGCTGAAGAGCATGCTCCTGACGGACCATAGAGAGGTATAAGGCATCACCCGAGGGCTCATAGCGCTGACGAAGGCGAGTGCACATCTCAAACACAGTAGGAAGGCCCAGAAACTCAGAGGCAAACTGAGGCAGAACGATAGCAGTGAGAACAGCTGCAACACGAGCATCATCATCATCATCACGAGCATCATGATACGTCTGACGAGCCTCCTGATAAGCCAAAACCTTCTCATCATAAGCACGGATAGCGGCCTCATCAGCAAGCTTAGCCGCATCCTTTGCGGCCTGAGGAGCATCCGCAGGAAAAGCCGGTGGGGTTGGCGGAGTGGGAGCCACGGGAGGAACCGGACATGGCGGACAACAGACCTCGCCAGAAAGAAAACCCCATAGGCGGATGCCACGCATGTGAATGCGCATGAAGCCAATGAACTCGGTGTAGTTAGTGCCATCAAAAATCACCGGACAACAAGGAACAACAACGTAGCCGGATGCAGCAGACATTTTTTTTACTCGCAGTCACCTAAACGCGTATCGCGTCTGAAACCGCGTCCGTGTCTGGGGCCGCCTCGATCTTGGGCCGCCTCGGTCTGGGCTTCTGGCAAACTCCACTCCACCATGAGCTGGACGAGATCGGGATGAGATCTGGTCACGAGCGGGAGCGGCGAGCGAAAAGAACCAGAGGACGGGGGCGGCTGGATCCGGCGCGAGTCGATCTGGAGCGACGCCCTCGACCTGCCAGGTGAAGAACCAGAGGACGGTGGCGTCTGGATCCGGCGCGAGTCGATCTGGCGTGGGCGCGAGTCGATTTGGAGCGACGCCCTCGATCTGCTAGGTGAAGAACCAGAGGACGGGGGCGGCTGGATCCGGCGCG
This sequence comes from Hordeum vulgare subsp. vulgare, assembly GCF_904849725.1. NCBI lineage: Eukaryota > Viridiplantae > Streptophyta > Magnoliopsida > Poales > Poaceae > Hordeum > Hordeum vulgare. The sequence continues at coordinate 289,609,450 of NC_058520.1, read as the reverse complement.
AGTCGAATATGGGATTGGAGCCGCCTCGACCGAAACTCCTCCACGTGAGAGCGGGACGAGACGAGCGGAGCAGACGAGACGAGCGGGACGGGGTCGACGCGACGCAGCGAGAATTTCACGACGAGGCGAGCGGGACGAGGTCCGGCACCAGAGGGGGAAGATTAGATCGGGAAGAGCACGAGTTGCGCGTGCGAAAAAAGAACCTAGGCTCTAATACCATGTTAGGAAAGCAACTTGTATTTCCATGAGGCCATAGGCCAGTATATATACATGTACAGGTGGTGGACTATATGCAGGAAACCCCTTATATATTGGGATAAATACAAAAGGGTACATGACTTATATTATAACTCTAACAGAAATATCAGAAATAACACACATCTTTATTACATCGATAGTCCAAGAATGAAATATTTATTACAATAGTGTGGCCTAAGGCCAAAGAGAACAAAATACCGCGGAAGCAAAGAAGTGTAACGAGTCCATCAACTCCATGAGCAAAAATTGAGTGTAGAACATCGACCTATCGTACCTTAATCCTCATCGGATAAATCTGCAACATGATAGGTTGCAGCTACATGGAATGTACTGGCAAGTCAAATCATAAGAGAGTAATGAGCCTACTTGTACATGCAATTTGGTTGGTGGAAAGCTCTAAGTTTAGTTTTGCGTAAAGCTGGTTTTTCCTTAACAAAAATAATTATTCTACTTCTACAAATATCATAAGATTGAGATGAAAACCCCAACTCAATCCATTCCCCAAGTTGTGTGTCAATACCCACTTGATTAATTCAAGAGTGACGAGACCTCCTGGCATTTCCACTACTAAAAGCTCAAGTCCGTAACCGGGGACACGGCTAATCGATTAGATTGACACTCTGCAAAGGTTGCGCACTTTTCCCCACAAGACTCGACCACTTCCTTGATCGGAAGATCGAGACATAGCCTTTCGAAAGCATTTCCCTTATCCCACGGATAGGCCGGTGCACCTACATCATCTACATCTGCTAGCCTATCCCGGAAGAGGTCATACCATCTACTCAACTAAGCCAGAGCCCATATTGGCTTGTGGCTGCACACATAAGCTTATAGACATGAAAATACATTTGATCCCTTTGAGCCTGGGTGGACGAACCACTAGTGTGCACTCCCATGGATTCCCCATGAATGCTCCCACTGTACTTCGCCACCATTCAAACCAATTTCCGCCCAGGTAGTTCATTAGAAGTATTGGTCCTGATTACTACTTGGCACTCATATCTCAATGTGAAAACACTCCTCAATCCACGTCTACTTTGGCGAAACATCATAATCTAACACGGTGGCGACAAAGTATGTACGGTTCAGACCTACCTCATGTGAACTACTAGGTGCAAGCATAGCCATCCGGCAAAATTTCCTACCATGCAATCCTACCACCAAAGGACTATGTGCATATAAAAACATAGGTAAAATCAGGTATGATCAAGATGTAGACTTGCCTTGGCACTGGGAGTGAAGTTCTAGAGAATGATAGTACTCGGCTTCGCACTCCGGACAATCTAGCGCAAAATTAAAATGAACACACATAAACAAACGTTCATACAATTCAAAGTAACATGCAACACAAATATTCGTAAAAGCCAAATAATATCCAACACACGTAAATAGCATGCAATTTTTGTAAGTATAAAATAAAGATGTGAAAATATGGTTAAAAATCGTGATGTGCACTAGTGTTCCTACAAGGCATGCTAGCAAAATTATCAAGAACAGAAGCTAATAACATGGAAAATAGTGTGACACTGATCCCAAGTCATAGGATTTATCTTAGGTGATGAAGTGCAAAAAGATTCAATTTAAACGGGCTTACGGTTTGCAAGACATGGCCTAATAGAGTTTGAATTCAAATCTGAAATAAATTCAAATTTGAACTTGCAAAAGTTTGCAATGAAAGGTTCTCCGGATAGATTATTCGAGACGAAGAATTTGCCGCTGGTTTCATCTCGTTTGGATTTACGAGCACACAGTTGTGCTATTCGAAGACTGGAAGCAAATCTGAAAAAAAAAATCTGCACTAGACAGATTCTTGGCCACATGGCGACACACGAGTGGCTGGGAGGTGTTTGCTGCCTAGCTAATCTAGCGGATGGCCGGCAATTAAGCAAAACGGCGGCGACAACTAATTAAAAAAAAACTGACATTCGGTTTTAAATAAACCGTGCGATTTAAGGGATACTCCGGTTAACCAGATACCCCTTCGATCTAAAAAAACAAAACACCTAATCTAATATATAGTAACGTGAGGGCAGCGGCTTATAGAGGCAACGACGCTCGCGTCAGGCAGAAGCTCGGCGTCGGCGTGGCGGCGGCTGCGGCCGTCCTCGATAGCGGGGAAGGAGACGGGCGGGTCCGGCTCGGCGAGGGCGGCCGAACGGTGGTGGTGCGGGGCATCGATGACGTCGGGGTAGAGTAGGGCGAGGTGGTGAAGCGAACTCCGGTGGCGCAGGGTCGAACGGGAGGCGTCTTCGGCGATCCTAGGGGCACAAAAACGTGTCAAATACGTGCACAAGGACTTGGGCGTCCGATTTTCGAAGAGAAAAGAGGCCACGGTGGTTTATTGGCGGTGTGGTACTCCGGCGAAGACGGTCCGGCCGGCGAGATGCAAACGGACGGGGTGGTGGTTGTGAGCGGCGAGAGGAGGAATGGGACGGCTGAATGGAACGAGGGGCTCGAGGGCCTTTTATAAACGTCGCTAGGGCGTCCGGGAGCGAGGGGGTAAACCTTATGCCAGGGGTTTCGTGCGGCCGGTGCGGGAGGACGAGCAGTGGTGCCTATCCCGCTGGTGTCGCGGGAGGTTGGGGACGACCTGCGGCTAGGGCCCATGGGCCAGCGGCGGCAGCGAGCGAGAGACGAGCGAGGCGAGCTGGCGAAAGGGACGCTAGGCGCTGGCGGCCTGACTGCCCTGTGCGTGCGTGTTGTGTGCCCCTGACCGAAACCTTGTTTCGGTCGTGGTGTGCCCCTTTGGACATAAAGTGCTTTGAAGATAAAAACAAAATAAGAGTACACATAAAAAAATACCATAGTAATTTATAAAATCAGTATTGATAATATAGAGCATAGTGGACATTAATTCATGCTCATGATTTTTTTTTTGAAAATAAGTATTTTATACAATAAATGCATTTTTTGGCAATAAATTAATTATCAACAGAACACGAAATTCTCCAAATGATATTCCAACACCTTCCCAGCTCATTTTATATTTGAGGAAGTCATATTATCCTCTCTCTTTTATTTTTCTTGAGTGGGAAATATTTGAAAATCATAAACTCCAAAATGCAATAAATCATGATATGCAAATGATGATTCTATTAACATCCAAATTTAATAAAATTGGGATGTTACACACATGTTCGACACGATGCCTGAGCTGCACTGACACCATCTTGGTGTCAGCGACAGCTTCCACCGAAACATCAGGTTCATCCAAGGTCACCGTCAATGTCGTTCCCGAGCTCTGCTGCCTTGACCTCGAACCATCGGATGTCCTTGAGTTTGTCACAATGCTGCCCACATGTTTGACAGATGGTCTGAATGACGACCCCTTGGTCATCCCTGAGCAGCAGGACCATTCCAAGGAATGTGAAAATTCAGTACAAGATGCCAACATTCCCTGTGAGTTTCATGTCATCAACGTATGTGAGTTCCCTGCATCTGTCACCCGCCAGCTCCTTTGTTGTGAATTGCCCAAAATTGTTACTGCCTTCGTTTGGGAAGTCTATGAGGCTGGCACCTGATCCACTATATGGGCAGAAGAACAAGAGGAGATTCCTGAAACATGATCCGAGTGGTCGTTTCTTGTTGGGGCAGAGCGGCAATAACAGTGATTTATTTCATACTCTGTTTGTTATTGACAATCTTGGTACCCAGCAATATTTGTTGTTTCTGATAGCTGAAGAAGTCGCTCACTCTCTGTATCTGAAGATGAACTGAAGAACAGGTTGACAGTGGTTCTATTTTCGCCGTCGAACTCGACAACTTTTTCTGTTATTGCCGTATGTAAACTTATGACGATTACAAGGATAACAACCTCCCGATCAGCTGCGCCGGATCCGCGTTTGTCGCGCCATCCCACGACTACTTCCCCAGAGCTTGCGGATCGGGAGTCTAACAGAAAACAGAAAAGCTAACCACTACCTGAGATCGTGCAACAGCACGTCCCAGTTCCTAGCTACGAGCATGCGCACATGCAAGTGCTTATTCGACGCTGAAACCCTACTGGAGCTGAGCTTAGGTCCAAGTCCTACAATATTTGGGTTGCCGGAGAGTTTTCAAGTCTCAAGGAAGGCTCCACAAGGTATTATCGACAGCAGATAACCCCATTTCCAATATGAATTACAAGTTACTACAACGGCCATGGGATGTAGGAGATTGGAGTGTCGGTTGTTCCAGGTCCTACCTGTTGGCTGGAGGATGAGGTAAGTGGCCACGCATATATGGAATTGACACTAGTAGCAAGCTACTTGTTACAGCTCACGTTGTCAATGGTACGGCTCGCTTACTTACCGTTATCCGGTACAGTTGTGAGGAATTATTGGCATTGTCGTGGGATCCTGGACAGCGAGCAATTAATTCAACTGCAATTATCCGTGCCCGAAGCTGTATTTTCATCCATCGGCTGGGTCGTAATTCCTCATATAAACACCAGCAGCAACAAGTTTTTACAACAAGCAGTGAACTAGTAGCAAGTGATGGGTTAGCATGGATTGCATGCTTTCTTGATGCTTGTGAAATATTGGGTCCTGATTTTGATGCTCTTGCACTGCTAATAATTGGACCTCAGTTGACATACATCTGCACGAGAGACCAATGGAATATTGCTTGGTCTTATTTGGGTTGAAATCATTGTCAGTGGCAGCCTGTTCCATGGTCACCATTCCTCTTAATTCCAACTGAAATGCAGCTGATCAACGTACTTGACTATTGCCAACATGAACAGCTGAAGCATGCCAGAGACTACTGTACTTTTCAGGTGTTGGGACCACTTTGTCTGCCACCAACGCGAGAAAGGGATTCCTTGCAATTTCTTTGGTTTGTGATTGCTCTGGTGCATTTCACGGAGTGGTATTCTAGCCTGTACCCTGACAAGTTCTGGAATCCAAGTTGTTTTTGGTCTAGTCAACGCTGGCAACTACTAAACCGACAGCATCAGCGACGCTCGAGCCTGACCTCTTCATGCCACCGCGAACGACCCGCTCTGTGGTGTGCCTTGACAAGCCTGAGGACAAGCAACAACAACTCCTATATCAGTTCAACTCTGTTAGCATTTTCTGTCAGCATTACATGGAACGCCATGTTGCTTTGACTTCTACATATCCTGCACTTTATGCTGAACAAGCGACCATTGAGGACAGCCTGTCTGGATTTTTCAGTCAGTTTCAGTTGATTTTTCAACCACGATATCTGGAAGCATCCGAGTACTTGTCACCGGCATCAGATTTAGTTTTTTACCACAGTGCACCTGTAACTGCTGAATGATTGCTCCATATGGTTCTGTTTCTCTATGGAAATTTGCATGGTCCAACTTGTTTGACATTTTGAGGGCGATTCAGAACACATGTGCACTTTGGTCATGCATCCTGCGGGCACAGACTGAAGTGTCACTTCTTATCTATGGAAATTCAACTTTGAAGGGACCAAGGGAGCAATGGGTTCCAAGCATTCCAAAGATCTTCCATATCTGCACTCGATATTACCATTTCCTGTCACCACAAATCCAGTGCGGTTACAACAGAGCTAGCACACAACATATTTCTTCAGGCCGTGTTTAAGTTATACACCATGAACTATGCTTATCTACATGGTCATGCACATATCCAGATAGCAAATTCGGTTATGGACATTAGTCCCTCCCCACTGGATTACTTGTTGCAATCTTGCGATGCTAGACACATGTGCTCTGGTGGTTCTGCTTCCGTTTCATGTGAGATGTTTGCAATTGGAAATCTCTCAGTGGTACTAAATGAAAAGTTGCAGTTCTCATGGGATCTTGGTGTCCCATCTTTCTTGGGATCGTTCACACAAGTGGGATCAAAAGGGAGTAGGAATACCGCAATACCAACATACTGCTGCAACCAGTACCTCGGCCAAGCTTACTACTTCAACATGGTCCATGCCGGCCGAGACTTCTACCTTGATCCCTACCTCGATCAAGACCCTGTTGGCGACGACTACTACATAAGCCTCACTCAAGTCCATTCTGACGACAAGTACAACACCAGCCATGGCTACCATGGCGACCACACTACAATCAAGCTAAGTCAAGTGCCATGGGATCCAGGCGGTTTCATAGGCCATCTGCTCGAGGTTGTTAGGAAAGCAACTAATCTTTATTGAAGGCCCAAGGGGCATATACATATATTACACATGACTTGAGGTGCAAGGAAAGTAACATAGACTAATAAGGACTCCTAGACTAATACTAATACTTCCTAACACCCCCCCTCAAATGCAAAGCGGATGCAATAGCATTGCATTTGAAGAAGTGTAATACTAAAAAAAATGATAATCCAAATCCGCGTCTTGAGAGTGTCGTCGTAGCATGAAGAGTCTTCAAAACTTGTCGAGTCGCCGAAGGAGAGAACGAAGAGATGGCACATCAGAGGTAGACACCGCATCACTTGAAGATACAAGATAAGTATCAAGAGAAGATGGGTTGTCAAAAGAAGATGACACATCAAGAGAATAAAGCATTGTGCAGAAAATCATAGTCCACGACAACCGTCGGCGAAAGAAGCTCGGCGGATAAGGCACGATGGACGTAGATCGACAATGCAAAAGAAGTCCAGAAAATCCTATAGAAAACAACAAGGGCAAGTAGGCCACAAAAGTTGCATAGAAAGGATCAGGACCAGAGAAAGGCTGACGGACTAAGGTATGGTGGACTCGCATGGCATGAGAAAACACAAAATATCAACAGATTTGGTGGACGCAGCGGAAAACAAAGAAAACTAGAAAACTAACACTAGATTAGGGATGATGGCAGCAGAAGAGAAAAAACAATATCATGTCGGCGAAGGCCAATTCCAACCAGAATGTGCGTGAGACGATCCTGACTGTGTAGAAGGTGGTTGCTCAGTGCGGGAAGCCTCAGTCACAAAACCAGCAGTACCCGTCGAGGAAGAACCTGAAGTAGCGAGCAGACGCTTAAGTCTCAGAATATCCCGCTCAGTCAAAGCGATGGCTGAAGCTGTCGAGGTAGATGACGAAGTCTCTGTAGATGATAATTGCGCCTGGCGCAAGTGTTTCTTCTTCGTGTAGCAGTGGGACTCAATATGACCATCATTGTTGCAGTAGCCATAATGTAAACGGGGGCGACCTGAGCCTCCAGAAGGAGTGGGCAAGAGCGGCGGAGCACTCGAGTGAGAAGGGGTCGGTGCAACATGTGGCGTAGAAGTAGCCCGAGCAGCGAGCACCGAGGGAACCTCCAGCAAACCAGCACCACGTAAGCGAGTCTCCTCAGCACGAATCTCAGAAAGCGCCTCCATGAGAGAAATACGGCCACGAGCAAACGACTGAGCACGCCGGGGCTCAAACTCCTTACGGAGCCGAGACAGGAACTCGTAGACGCGATGAAACTCAAAGTTGGCCTGGACAGCCTGGCAACAGGGGCAAGCACGACAACCAGCAGTGTGGAGAGAATCGAGCTGACGCCAGATAGCAGAACTCTGTGCATAGAAGTCATCAACAGTAGAGTCACCCTGCTGAAGAGCATGCTCCTGACGAACCACGGAGAGGTATAAGGCATCACCAGAGGGCGCATAGCGCTGACGAAGGCGAGTCCACATCTCAAAGGCAGTAGGAAGGCCCAAAAACTCAGAGGCAAACTGAGGCAAAACACTAGCAGTGAGAACAGCTGCAGCACGAGCATCATCATCAAGCTACTGGGTGTAAGCGGACAGAGCAACGTGATACACCTGAAGAACCTCCTCATAAGCCAAGACCTTCTCATCATAAGCAGTCACAGCGGCCTCATCAGCAAGCTTAGCCGCATCCTTTGCGGCCTGAGGAGCATCCGCAGTAAGAGCCGGTGGGGTCGGCGAAGTAGGAGCCACGGAGGAACCGGACATGGCGGACAGCAGACCTCGCCAGAAAGAAAACCCCATAGACGGATGCCACGCATGTGAATGCGCATGAAGCCAATGAACTCGGTGTAGTTAGTGCCATCAAAGATCACCGAACAACGAGGAACAGCAACGTAGCCGAATGAAGCAGACAATTTTTTTTTGCAAAGCAGAGATCACGATCCAATCGGGATCAGGACGGGCTCCAACGGCAGGTGGTGGAAGCAGCGACGGCCGTTAGCGCTGATGCGAGATCCGCCGCGATCTGGTAGATGGGGCGGCGTCGGTGCTGGGCGAGCTGGATCCGCCTCAATCTGGCAGGCTGGAGGCGGCGGCTTTGACCTGCGGGAACGAGATGTCGCGGCGGCTGATGGAACCTCGATCTGGCAGGCTGGAGGCGGCGGCTTGGACCTGCGGGAACGAGATGTCGCGGCGGCTGATGGAATCTGGTAACCCCGTGACGGGTGGCGGAACGCGGGGCCGGTCCGGCTTGCCACGGCAACGCCAGGGAAGAGATGTCGCGGCGGCGAGCCTGCAGGAGAACGGCGAGCAGAGAAACCGGATCGAGGATTGTTGGAGGTGGCGGAACACGGCGGCCGGCGACGGAATCCGTCCGGAGCCGAGACGGCGTCCGGCGACAGGATCCGGCTGGAGGACTTGCAACCGAGGCACGGCCAGAAGAAGATAAGCTAGCAGAAAAGCTAGCAGCAGCAAGACGTGAGGAGAGCATGTCCGCGAGAAGAGAGGATCAAAGAAAAATACAAGAACAATACAAAATCGATCTGTACGAGCACGAGTTGCGACGTGCGAGAAAAAATAGCCTAAGCTCTAATACCATGTTAGAAAGCAACTTGTCTTTATTGAAGGCCCAAGGGGCATATATATATATTACACATGACTTGAGGTGCAAGGAAAGTAAACATAGACTAATAAGGACTCCTAGACTAATACTAATACTTCCTAATAGATGTCAAGCCGAATTTTAAGCAAGGAGGAATGTTAGCGACCAACCCTACTCTCGTCTGGGCTGGGCCATGTGTGCTGGGCTCGGGCTACACGGAGCCTCGGGAGGGAGCAGCTACATATACGATGGAATTCGCTACAGACAACTCGGCTAGGAATTGGATGGCTCCGGCCTTCTCTGCTTCTCTATCTCCTCCACTGTAATGGCTAACCCTTGGTGAATCCATGACTTGTAGTTCAAATCGTTGAGCAGTTGACCTATCTAATAGAGTGTTGTTAACACCATAGCTCAGAATAATGGTGCAATAGAGAGTATTGAGATATTCCTCTTTCCGACGAATTCCCCTGCAGTAGTAACACTATTATCAAAGTGGACTGTTAGAAAAGAACACTCTTTCTAGTTCTGATTTGTTATGTAATCTAATCCGTTCTCAAATCATGATGTTGGTTCAGTTGCTGCGTCTAAACTTAGTCTGTATTTGCAGATCCTAATTTGCAGGTTATAATTTCAATGACATGGTATCGATCTTTGGCAGTCCATGATATTTTGTAATGTGCATTTCTGTAATGCTCTAGCAGAGCAGATATAGTATTGGTTGAATTTTTTTGTTTTCCAAGCTTTATTGTAAGTTCTCCGTGCTGATTTATCGTATCTCTTCTTATGAAGATTCTTGCATGAAATGGACATGACATATGCTGCTACTGATGTTGTCGTTTCTCGAGCTGGTTCTGTGGCTTGCACTGAGATATTAGTCACTGGGAAACCGGCAATTCTGGTATCATATATCACATTAATTTACTTGTTATGTAATTCCATTTGTTTTCAGTATATGTACCTAACTCTACCTTTTAACAACAGAACGTAACCAGGTTAATCTTTGTTGTGCTCAAATTTTAACTTTCGTGTTTAATAGTTAACTTATTTTAAAACCAATTCCTCTTTGCTGTGTTCAAAGAAAAAACTTGGATGCTCTAATTAAATTGATGTTATGAGTTGTGTCAAAGCTTAAAGAATAACCATGTAGTAACATATTTGGAGTGCAATAACTAGATAGGTCTTTTCACTCTGAGACCCATAAAATGATCAATGCCGTCATGCTGTGCCAAAGACCTATTGCTGAAAGTATTTTTATTTTAAGTTAATAGAAAAGGTGGACTAATCATGTGCATTTATTGGCCACAAACTGCAAAACCAAACTACAGTACATGTTATAAGTTTTATCCTTTTTCTCAAAATTTGCCTGTGCAAATTTGTTCACATCATTTGTTTCCTGTTTCTTTCAGATACCCTTACCCACAATTGTGGATGACCATCAAACGAAAAATGCATATATCATGGCAGATGTCATGGGAGCAAGGGTCATTACAGAAGATGAACTTGATTCTAGTAGCCTAACATGCATTATTGATGAAATTGTTGGTATGTGACATCCACTTACTTTCATGAGTTATAAATGATAATATCAAACATTGAAGAAGCCATTTTCATTATGGCAATTATCGGAATTTGTACTTACTTATTTTAGACTTGGCATGCTTTGCAAGGTCAAAACTGATTATATACTAGATGAAAACAAAAGGTTGCACTTGAATTGAATTGTCCCCTTATTAGTTTTGTAGTACTTTTGATCAGGATACTTACTCAAGTATGTCTCTAGGGAGGTTATTGTTTTCTCAGCTTGTCTTAGATTAACAGTAAGTATGTTCTTTTGATTAAAGTGCACCCTTAACCATATGATTGGAAGACAAATGGCCTCTTACAGATTATTGAAATTGTGTCGAATATTTTGTACAAGGTAGGTTACAGTTGGACTTGGAGTCGTACAATGTGTAAATAGGGTACGGTCTCGTGTTCGGACGGGACACTTTTATCTCAGACCTCTTATATAATGTGGAGGTAACTTATGTCAACATAAGGCAGAGCCGGAGCCATGTGCTGGCACCCGGGTGGACAGTGTTTGGTACTGTAGCGGTATCCTAGAGAGGAGCGTCCATTGTTATGCCCTAGGATGTTAGCCGATGTTTGGTGAGTCTCCTTAACAAATATCGGTGTCGTGTCTTGTATTATTGCTCGATCCTCGATGGATCATCTACGTGCTTCGGATTATTTTAAAAGTGGTATCATGAGCTAGGTTATGAGGCGGATGTGTTGATCCGGAGAAGGAAAAAAATAGTGATACAGTTCCGCCGAAGCAAATCGATGAGACGATGCTGGCAAGTTGCAACAATCAGCAAATGTCGGGGCGTCGTAGAGCAATCGGGAGGCAGCAGTGCGCGTGTGGCAGACCGGATCAGGTCCAAGGCATGCAGGTTGGTGTGCAACAACAGTATTCCTAGGCGCCAGTGACGCGTGCATGTTCCAGGAGCTCGTGAGATGCACGGCAATTGTTCTGATCAATCGGAGTGGCCATGGAGGTGTGGACGAAGCTATATTTATTTCCTGGTGATTGGCGGCAACCATAGGGCCCAATACAAATGTTGCGGGGGCACAACGTTGCGAATTAGGCTAGGGCCCAATACAAATGGGACTTGGTTTGTCCGCCGGAGCTGATTCCAAGTGGCACGATCGGTGGTATGACTGCGCGTGCCAGGACAGCGCTTCGCCTTCTCTTCTGGAAGTGCCTCTGGTGGCCTGCTTTTTATCCTCTCTTCATGTTGTCTTCATATATGGCCCTTTTTCCTTCAAAATACATCAAACTATTTGTTGTTCCAAGCCCAAAGGAGTTCGACCTCTTCTACGGACACACAAAACCAGAGAAAAGGGAGGACAAATTAATGAAAATAAAGACTATGCAAGGCTCACGTAAAAATGAGTGGAAACTAGTATCATGCATAATGGACATGAAAGCGGCTCAACGGGACATGATATGAGGAGTTTTTCTTTTTGCAAGAAATGAGCTATAAGTTATGATGTAAAATGCATTGGTCAGTAACCTATGCCAACATAATAGCACATGCGCATAGGGGAAGTAGCCGACATGTGTCAGCGCCGGTGTGGCCGTGGTGCGGTATCATGGGGAAGAGCACCCATAGTCATGCAGTGGGGATGTAGCCAATGTGATGAACCTCGTTGAGAAATCTTGGTGTCCTGTCTCTTCTGACTGCTTGCTCCTTGGTAGATTGATTTCGTGACTCGGTTTATTCTAACACAGACTACTTGCACACTGTATAAAGCAAATTGTTCAGGTTATATTGGACTGTGTCACACCTGGCCACACCTGGCATGCCAGCAGGCAACCAAGGAGAAAGGGTGTGCGTGGGTGTGGGGGTTATAAAGCAACCGCATGTGGCAGCGAGAGTGCGTGTGTTGTATGAGACTTTTCCGAACCTACGTAAGATTCCTTTGAAATCCCACCTTCTTCTCCTCCAAGTCTCGTCCCTCTCCTCTCTGCCTCTCATCCCCGATCTGATCGCCTTCCCCCTTTCCTCCGGTGCGTTACAGTTGGTTTTCAAAGCCAAATCTCGTCGAATTCCCCCCCCCCCCCCGATCGATCGGTAACATCCACCGCGCCGGTGCGAGCCACTCCGGTCAGCTCGCTCGAAATCCATCGTGGGGTTTGATCTCTCCCAATCAACGGCAACGGCGCCCCAGAAACCTTTGGCGACGACGCGACAAATCCTGGCGGCCATGGATGAGGGCAACAGCAACATCACCAAGCTGCTGGAGTCGCTCATCACCAAGGTTGACGAGCAGAAATTGCTCCACGACAAGCAGATCGAGATCCTAGCCGCCTTCAATAATCAGTTCTCCCAGGAGCTATGTGGCCTCGCCAAGCAGATCGATCTGATGCTGGCAGACGTCTATGCGACGCGCAAGACGGTGGAGTGATCCTCGTTCACCGCCGGATCGGTCACCACCCTGGTCCACCAAGCCCCGGAGCCACAACCACCACCACCACCACCGCCGCCCCCGTCTCCGCGCAACCCTCCGGATCCGGCTCGTCCGGCAGGACCGCAGGTTTGGTTGGGGGACAACCGTCCGCCCCTGATTCCGATCCTGCCCATGGTCGCCGTGCCGCTGATGGGGTCGGCCTCTTCCCCGACAGCGTTCTACACCAACGGGGAGCACCACAAGCCGCCCAAGCATGATTTTCCAAGGTTCGAAGCCATCGCCCCGTACTTATGGATCGATCGTTGCCTGGCATATTTTGAGCTCTACAGGGTGGCACCACATAACTGGGTGGCCACCGCGGCTCTGTACATCGACGGCCAGACCGCGCACTGGTTACATGCATTTCGTCAAACACATCGCGACATCATGTGGGAGATGTTCACGGCCTCCCTACTGGAAGAATTCGGCGCTGACGAGTACGAACTGTTGATGCACAAGTTGTTGCAGCTTTGCCAAACCGGCACCGTCTTCGACTACCGCGCCGCGTTCGACGAGCAGATGTACCATCTTCTCGCCCTCGATCCCACCATCAACACCAAGTTCTTCGTCACGCAGTTTCTCTTGGGGCTCGAGGACGAACTCCACACCATGGTGCGTCTCCAAGCACCATCCAGCATCACGCGCGCCTCTGTGCTGGCCCGCGTCCAGGAGGAGCTGGGCACGACGCGGGCGAAACCTCGCATGCCCCCACCAGGAAGACCTCCAAAGGCGGCCCCGACACAACTTCCATGAGCCACCTCGCCGATCCACACACAAGGGGAGGGGTACGCGCGCGAGCGGCAACGACGCGACTTCTGGCGTGCCAACAACTTGTGTTTCAAGTGCGGCGATCATTACCCATGGGAACACAAGTGTGCCCAACCCGCCCAGCTGCTCACCATCCGCGTGGGCGAGCACGGCGAGTTCCTCTCCGACGACGCCATACATGCGATGGAGCTGCTGGATGATCCAGGCCCGGGCGCTCCTCCACCGCCACCTCCAGCGGATGCGCCAGAGTGCTGTCTCCTATCCTCGCAGGCATTGGACGGCACCGACTCGGCCACCACCATCCACCTTCGTGCATTGGTGGGCAATCAAGTGATGCTGCACCTGCTCGACTCTGGTAGCACCAAAGTTTAAAATTGCCGGCTATTGAAAAAAGCGGCATCCTGTAGCAGCAGCAATGTGCAGCTATTGCCAGCAATAGCTGCCGCTATGACAAATAGCGGTTTTGCTGGATACATGCAAGAATTCCAAATATAAGTGCAAGATACATGCCAAACTACATAAATTCAGCATCGATTAAATAATTGACACAAACAGGAACAGAATAACTGAAGTATTAAGGTCATCCATTAAGCCAACATTCAGCAATCATCTCAAGCGACAAAGCAAATATATAGTTCGATAGACAGACATAGACTGACACACTATATAACAGAGCATTGACTATCTCACAAAGATGAACTAGTAAGTTTTGCAGATATATAATCCATAAAGTAAATGGTGCATTCTCTTCGATTCATCTTCAGAATCAGAAGGAGACTTATCAGACTCCGATTCAGAAGAAGAAGCAGCTTGCGGCATTGTTTCAACACGCATAGCCATCAAGGACTGCAGGCTCACAGTCTTGATTTTCTTCCTAGGCCGAGAAATCCTCTTCCTTTTAGCTTGTCCCTGTGATGATGATGCCCTGTTTAGTGCCTCTTCTGATGCATCTTCATGAGCTTTCTCTTGTTCTTGATCAGCTTCTGCAGTTGGTTCTTTCCCAGTGATGAACTCATTGTCATTATCAGCAAGAACATCATCCACTTCTTTCTCTATGGGATCTCTGTTTTTGCTCTCTCTCTTGTTCCTTAGTTTAGAGTTGAATTTCACAAACACAAGATCCCTCATCCTGTCATGCAGCAGCCTATTGCGCTTCTTTGTATGAACCTAAGAGTTCAAAAAAATTAAATACTTAACAAATGTAGAAAACAGAAAAACCAATTGTATAAACTCCAAAAAATATTATTTGTTACCTGTTCGAAAACAGACCAGTTCCTCTCACAAGCTGATGAGCTGCATGTCAAATTAAGAATCCTAGATGCCAAAGTTCTCAAATTTGGTGTGCTGGTGCCATGGTTCAGCCACCATTTTGTTGCACATTATACAAGTTAGTAGTTAAAGAAATGGAAATAGAAGCATTTTATTCATCAATCATATTAGCTTCACTAACTAACCTGGATTAAAATTCTTGTTTCTCCTTTGCCTTATAGCAATCTCATGGCCGAAAGATCCTTGCTGATCTTGATACATGTTGAGTTCTTCAATTACAGTGTCTTGGGTTTCTTCGTCCTCAATCATCTTGCAAATGCATGTAATAACAACAGCTCTAAATGTTCCATCATGCTCAATCTCTGACTTGTTTGGATAATAATAGTGAGGATTCAAATAATAGCCAGCCAAGTGGAGAGGAGTCTTGAGCTTGCTGTCCCACCTTTTATCAATGATGTCCCAAGCAACTTTGTACTTGCTCTCATCATTATCAAACCTCACAGCTATATGCTTCTTTGCCTCAAGCATTAATCCATGGAAGAATCCCATTGCAGGAACATCACTGTCCATTCTGCGAAGCACATTAGCCATTGGCTCAAAGAAATTAACAGCCATGTCCACATGTTTCCAAAAAACTTCAGATCGCACCAGTTTGAGTGCTTTTTTCCCCTTTGCCTTTTTCAAGTATGAACCTAGCTCATTCATCTCATCTGATCTGAAGAGCCTTGTCAATTCCTTCTTGTTGTCTAGCAAACTTTTCAGATTTAAGTAAGCAGTGGCAAACCGAGTAACACCAGAGCGAACCAAGTCCTTCCCAAGAAATTTCCTCATCAAATCCAATACCCTTGTATGAGCATACAAGAAGCTAGTCACTTCTCTTGCACTTGAAATAGTTTTTTCAACTGGTCCAAGCTTCCCAAGATCCTCCAACATGAGATCTAGGCAGTGAGCAGCACATCCATTCCAAAATATGGATGGTCTCTTTGCTGTTAGCATACTAGCTGCTGATACATTCACACTAGCATTATCAGTCACCACTTGCACAACATTTTCTTCACCTATATCTTCTATGCATTTGTCCACCAAGTCAAATATGTATTTGCCATCTTTTCTGTCACCGGAGCAGTACACCGAATCAATGAAGCAAACACCATGAGCACTGTGGACAACTAAATTCATTACTCCCCTACCTTCTTATCTGTCCATGCATCAATCATAACCGTGCAACCTGTGAGCTCCCATGATTCCTTATGATTCTTGAATCCATCCAACACCTTCTGTTTCCTCTTCTGCAAAAATGCTCCACTCATCTCATATGGACTAGGCCCTCTCAAGTCCTTGCCAAACTGTCCGTTGGCCTCAAGCATATGAGCAAAGCTAGGGAGGGTGACAGTGTTGTGAGGAATGCTAGCTTCATAGAAAAACTGGCAAATATACTCACAAACTCTGTCCCTTTTCTCTTCTCTTTTCATAGTTGACAACTTTGATTGGACCTTCTGGCTAACATTGAGTCCAATTTGATTATTGCGAAGACACTCTTCTATAGATGTTTTCTTGTAAAACTTATCAATAGTGGCACTGCCACTACCTACCACAGCTCTAGAGCCACTCATCCCAATGCCTCTTGTTGAATTCAGCAACACAACATCATTCCTCTCGTAATCAGAATCATCCCCACTACCCTTTCATCATCTGAGTTTTCTATATTAATTGCAGATGGAACCCTTTGCACTTCATCCTTCTTCTTTTGCTTGTCACCACTCTTCTTCGTAAGAAAAGCAATAATCTTTTCTTTTACATCAGTTGGAACCTTCTTACATTTAACAACATTGAAGCCACGAATGCAAGCAAGATGGTACTTCATTCTACTAATTCCACCTTTCAATAGCTTGTCACAAAAATTGCACTGCAAATGATACTTCTTGTTCACATCTGGGGCAAAACAGTATGCATATGCAGGGTCATCGGACGTTACTGCTTGCCTTGCTTGTGTTTGGGTTACCGAAGGAAAAGCAGCACTTGAATCACCTACAGAAAAAAGTAGAAAATAATTTAATTAACCTGCAGCGCTACAAATGACCTATTTTGATTGATAATTAATCTATCTTAATTAAGGAAGAATCAAATGATATATGCCATAATTAATTACTTTGATTCAGAAACATCTAAAATTGTAAATTGTTGTTGAAGCATAGGAGATTTTCCACAGTTTATTTGATTGATAATCTACCTACAACGTATAATCTACTGCAAATAATAACTGCCTACTTGTTAGATTTCAGATCGGGGAGGTGGAACATAAACTTGTTAAATTTCAGAAAGTAGATGTTAGGAAGAGTATCTACAAGGGAAAATCACTTTCATCACACGTACTCCTCACATCAACCAAATATTATGATGGCCAATGGCACTCAGCAGAACAGAGATGAGCAGAACAACGAGTAGAAGAGATACTGAGATAGTACTAAGATAATAGATGATGAACTAATGAAAGCCAGACTAGGAAACTTGCCTCCATGATTCTCTGGCTCCGGCTGAGACATGGTTCTTCAGTTCTTCTTCGCATCCGAGTTGCAGGCTCGCCGCCGCCGTCGCCAGAGATATAGATCGAGGAAGAGGAGCGGAGAAGTTTGGCTTTGTCAGGGTTAGCGCTAGGCTGTTTTGTAGCTCCTTCTGGGCCTCTGTGTGGTGATTATGTAAAAGCCCAGAATTCACGTACTCCCTTGTGGGCCAAACAAGTAATAGCGGCGCAATTTTTTTCAGTAAATAGCGGCAATGACTGGCTAATTGCGGCCTTTTGCGGTGCATTCCCTGTAGCGCAAAAAAGTGGCATTGCGTTGCCCCCTGCTCTTCCAGCCGCTATGTCCGGCAACTAGCGCCGCAATAGCCGGCAATTTTAAACTTTGGGTAGCACCCACAACTTCGTCAACAAATCCTTCGTCGAGTGGATTGGCGCCAAGACAGAGGGCATCGCGTCGATGGATGTGCGGGTGGCAAATGGAGATCGGCTCACTTGGAATTGCATAGTGCCCGAGCTCAAATGGTGGATGCAGGGGCACACCTTCTCCACACCGATGCGTGAGCTGGAGATTGGCACGTACGACGGCATCCTGCGGATGGATTGGCTAGCCCAGCACAGTCCCATGACTTGCCACTGGCAAGACAAACGGGTCAAGTTCCAGCACACCGATGAGGTGGTCACCCTCCGTGGCGTACCAATGGCAGCAACCCCGACGCTCAAGCCCACAACACCGGAGGAGCTCCGCGAGATGATCGCGGGCAATGACGTTTGGGCCCTGGTGGACACCGGTGGCCGGCCTCCTCCTCCGGCACGTAAGGGCGTCAACAGTACCCCACTCACTGACCTGCTTGACGAATTCGCCGACATCTTCGCGACGCCGTGCGGCCTTCCTCCCCATCGTCAGTATGGCCACACGGTCACTCTGGTGGAGGGCGCGGTTCCCGCCAACACACGGCCGTACCGCTACCCGGCCCTCCAAAAGGATGAGATCGAGTGCCAGGTCAAGGAGATGCTGGATGCCGGGGTGATCACACACAGCGTCAGCCCTTACGCCACGCCGGTGCTGCTCGTTAAGAAGGACGGGACGTGGCGCTGCTGCGTCGACTACCGTTGCCTAAACGGCGCCACCATCAAGAACAAGTTTCCCCTGCCCATCGTCGACGAACTCCTGGACGAACTGGCTGGCACGGCGGTGTTCTCTAGACCGGACCTCCGCGCAGGGTACCACCAGATACGCATGCGCGAAAAGGATGAATCCAAGACCGTGTTCAAGACGCACCGCGACCACTTCCAGTTACGGGTCATGCCATTCGGCCTCACCAACGCGCCGTCGACGTTCCAATGTCTCATGAACGCCATATTCATTAAGCATGTGCGCAAATTGGTTATCATTTTTCTGGGTGACATTCTCGTGTTCAGTGAAACAATGGAGGAACACCTCGAGCATCTGCGCATCGTCTTCGAGCTCCTTCGAGCGCACCAGTTGTTCGTCAAGGAGTCGAAGTGCAGCTTCGCTTGCGACCACATCGTCTATCTCGGACATGTGATCTCCAAGGAGGGCGTGGCCACGGACAAGGAGAAGACGCATGCCATGGAGCAATGGCCGACGCCGACCAACGCCACCGAGCTTCGACGGATTCCTTGTCCTGACAGGCTATTACAGGAAGTTCGTACCTCGCTACGGCATCATCGCCAAGCCCCTCACGCAGCTGCTCACAGAGAAAGGCTTTGCGTGGAACGAGCAAGCACAGGATGCGTTCAACATGCTCAAGACAACGATGACGACCACTCCAGTGCTGGCTCTGCCCAACTTCGACAAGCCCTTCGCCATCGAAACAGATGCTTGCGACACCAGCGTGGGCGCGGTGCTGGTCTAGGACGGCCACCCCGTCGCCTTCTTCAGCAAAGCTCTGGGCGTCCGCAATCAGCAGCTGTCGACGTACGAGAAAGAGTTCCTCGCCATGATGATGGCGATCGACAAATGGCGCCCATATCTGCAGCGCGGGCCCTTCGACATCCTCACCGACCACAAGTCGCTCTACGACTTGGGCAAGCAACACCTTGAGACCGAGTTGCAGCGCAAGGCCATGGCGAAGCTCGTCGGCCTCCAATTCAAGTTCCAGTACAAGCACGGTCTGGACAACGGCGCTGCAGACGCGCTCTCTCAAGTGGGCAAGTAGCTGGATCTCGCCGCCCTGTCGACCTGCCAGCCCGCGTGGATCTAGAAGTGGTCAACTCCTACTCCACGGACGCCGACGCGCAGGATCACCTGCAGAAGCTCGCCATCACCAGCTTGTCGGTGTACTAAAGTTTGGGTCTTTAGTACCCCATACTTGTGCACGGGCAGTTGTAGCCACGCCAGCGGCAAGGCCTGCCGGGGGACAGCTGAAGGCAAATATGAAGATGTCAAGAAAACGTCCAAGTCAACAACCAGAAGACAGAAGACCAAAGACTGGGATCCCAAGATCCTTGCCGGGGTAGCTAGCGGAGCCCCGGCAAGACGTGCACCCGGCAAGATCCCACCAACCTGCCACTGCTCCAGCGCAGCAACCAACTGTCATTCCTCTTGGATACGTGTCAAGGCACTAGCAATGGCGGGGCTTGAGCGGTGCCGATGGGACGGGTCCCTACCCCGCAGAAGGCCAAGGACGCCTGACAAAGCATTTAATGCGTTTGTCTTGAGACATCAGTAAACACTGTAAACTGTGCATCCCGTGTGTGTCCTGTTCGCCACTGTTGGTGACCCCCGCTGACATATAAAAGATGGCCCAAGGCGTAGCTACAAAGGGGATCCGGTTTTTATACTCTCAGAAAGGAAGGCTTCTGGGTTAGTTAGTGTACGTAGTTGCTGTGTACCACATAACGCTCGTGTAGCCAGAGCCCAAGAACACTGGATACACCTAAATCAGGAGTAGGGTTTTACGCTTCTCAGCGGCCCGAACCTGGGTAAAATCCCCCTCGCGCTCATCGTTGGTTCTGCTCTTGGTGCACCCCTCTCCCCGCCGAACCGTAAAGGGATCCACGCGATCCCATAGGTGTCGTACCGCGACATCTTTGGCGCGCCAGGTAGGGGGAAGAGATTGCGCCAACCTGATCTAGCAATCAACGCGTCAGTTTCTTCATCATCTTCATCGCCATGGCTCCCAAGAAGAGGGGTGCAACGACGACTGATCCACCCGTGTCCGGTATGCCTGTGACTACACAGACGGGCGACGGTATGGACACGGGCGGAGGAGGCGGTGGTCTTGAGCCTCCACGACATTCTGGTGATCAAAGCCAAGCGAGCGGCGTCGTTCGCAGCCACAACAACAACCTGCGCGCCGGTGGGTCTACGGACGGAGCTGCGCTGCCTACGGGCGGCATGGCGAACTCCAAGGACGGAAAGGAGCCTTCTCAGGCACCCACACCGGCGCATACATCACGGCCTTCCCAGGTCGCACGCGACGAGCGGCGCCGCGACGTCAGCGGTTCCAAGCATCCCCGAGGAAAGACTCCTGAGCATCACTCTCTCTCGAGATGCACATGTCCAGCATGCACGTCAAGAGGCTGGTGGAAGCGGTGTGCGATCACGGGACCGTGATGGAGCTCCTTCTAACACAATTAGGAGTAAGAGCACCTGACGTTCCTCACACCTCTCGCCGTGCTCCTGGACTTTCCTCCTGCGGCGGGGAAGCTCGAAGAATGGAGCATGGTTTTTAAGGCGACACCTTACCGCTTTAGGCAGGGGGAGCGCTTTGACGCCTAGGCGATGACTAGGCGGATGCTTTAGGCGCCTAGGCGCCCAAAGCGGTCGATTTTCTAAAGCGGAGGGGGAGCGCTCTGACGCCTAGGCGACGCTTCAGGGACGCCTTAAAAACAAGGGAATGGAGAGCTACACATTCAGAGCCTCATCGGCCTCGCTAATGGCGATGGGCCGCAGCAGGCGGAGCCTTCGAAACGGCAGTCCATCAAGCCAGCGCGCGATAATGGCGAGAAGGCTGGAGGTTGCACGACCACGATACACTCCTCCATGGCGGCGGCAGTGGTGGCCGACCCGACGGATCGACATCTCTGACGATTCGACTGCGTTGTCTGACCCGCGGACCCGTCGCGATCAGCTACAAGTTCTTCAAGAACGACGCAAAGAAGACACCTGAACCACCATTGAGCGACGGCGGGAAGCGAGCCATCAATCTGATAGGCGCGCTGGGCCCACTGTCGATGAGCCTGCGCCAGTGTATCCTGGCGACCTACCTTACGAGGTGGGTTGTCTAGTTTTTACCCGTGAGCTGCGGCGCGTCCAGTGGCCCAGTTCCCGAACGTTCAAATCGGTGGTCCCGGAGAAATACGACGGCAAGACTCACCCGTCGGAGTTCTTGAGCATCTACACCATTGCGCTGCGAGCTGCCGGGGCTCGCGACGGCAAGATACTCGCCAACTACTTCCCGTTGGTGCTTAAGCCCAACGTCAGGTCGTGTTTGTTGCATCTGCCGAAAAATTCCATTTCTTCTTGGGCAGATCTGTGCCATGACTTCGTTGGCGCCTTTACCGGTGGCCACCGAGCTCCTGGCCAAGAAAGTGATTGGCATCTCATCCCCCAGAAAGAGGGTGAGATCTTGCGCAAGTACATACAGAACAGAGATTCAGCCGTATACAACACAACATCCCAGACGTTCATCCTGCCACTGTTATCAGTGCATTCCATCAGAACGTGCGCAATCGTAAGATGCACGAAGAGCTGGCGATGAATAAAGTCAGGGATGTTGCCGAGCTCTATGCTCTGACTGATAAATGTGCTCGGGCTGAAGAAGGGAGGTCTATGTTCTGGCTGATAAATGTGCTCGGGCTGAAGAAGGGAGGAGGCTCCCCGGCGAAGATGCCGGCGCAGAAATCAATTCTGAAGACGAAGACGCCGACGTCCCGGCAAAGAAAGGCCGACGACATAACAGGAAACGCAGGGACAAGGCCATGTTTGCTGTATAGTGATCCGGCAATCTCGACACTGCCAAGAAGGCCAAGGTTGACGCCCCCGGCAAGGACGTTGCCGGGTGCGCCCCCTGTCAGGCCTTGGCGGCTGCCGACAAGCTGGAGGGCTCCGGCAAACAGTATTGCAAGATCCATCGCACCAAGGGCCACGATCTCCAAAACTGTCGGCAAGTTGAGCAGCTTGCCGAGAGGCAGAAAGCTGAGTATGAAAAGCGAGATAATGAGAAGGCCCAGGGTGGTACGGAGGTGTTCGGCAAGAAACGCGGTGGCCAAGGGGGTTGCCGCGAGGAAGAAGACCGGGAAGACCTCTAACACACACTCCGGCAAACGCACTTCCTCGGAGTGTTGCGCTGCTGTTGTGGATGTGCCAAGAGAGCTGCACCGGCAAGAGCAAGAAATCCAAGGCAGCTCCACCAGAGACTAAGAAGGTGCCCGCCGAGGTGGACTCAGCCATCCGTGGCACCACCAGCAAAGCCAGATAAGAAAAGGAAGTTGAATTCTGGCCAGTACTTTCCCGCAAAGACACCAGAACCTGCCGGCAAGGAAGTTACCGGGAACAACACCAAGCCTGCCGGGGAGCAACAGGCTCCGGCAGGACCTCGAGTCCTTTCCATAGAGACAAACGCTCCCGCAGCAGAGGACATGCCTTTAGTCCTTGCCGTCGAGCCTTAGGCTCCGGCATGGGCACAGACGAGCTGCCGGCGGTTCTTTGGTGAATCAGAACAACACCAAATCGAGCCATCGGCCAGACACCCTTCTCCCTAGTATACGGGATGGAGGCAGTTCTCCCCATGGAACTCATATACGGGTCGCCTCGAGTGCTCGCCTACGACGAGCTTGAGCAAGAGTAGTTGCAGCAAGATGACGCTACGCTCCTTGAGGAAGACCGTCTTCAGGCTGTTGTGCGAGCTACACGCTACCAGCAAGCCTTGTGCCGCTACCATAGCCGCAAGGTTCAAGCCCGAAGTCTTGAGGAAGGCGACCTTGTTCTTTGGCACGTTCAGTCGGCCAAGAATCGCAGCAAGTTGATGCGGAAGTGGGGAGGCCCTTATCGGGTAGTACGAGTCACCAAGCCTGGAGCAGTCCGCCTGGAGACGGAAGATGCATTCCGGTGAGCAACTCCTGGAATGTTGAGCATCTTCTTAAGTTCTATCCATAAGGCGCGGTTGTCGGGTCTCCCGGCAACCACCTTTTGCACAAGTCTTGCCGGTAAGGCATGTAATCCTTTGTGCAAAGCCAGGCGCACACCCTGTACGTAGTTGAATAAAATTAAGCGTTTCACAATTCTTGTTGATTTTCATGTTTATTTATATGAACGTTTGTCTGAGATATTGTATTACGCTTATTTCTAGCAAGTACTAACGAACCGCCAAGGTTCCATATCCCTATTTTCTCTTCTTTCTTTTTCTCAAAGGATAGAAGGTTCCCTCGCATACGAGTTTGCCGGGGGATGAGGGTATGGACACCAACATGCGATGTTCAACAGAAAGGAGTACAACAACAAAAAGCTAAGTTGCAAAAACTCAAGTAAATTTTGAACTGTAACGTTATTTTCCTTGGACGATTTCGACTTCTGTATGCAAAACCCGCATGCGAAGGAACCTTGTTATGATCGGTTGCGCCCTTACTTTGTTTCGAGCCTGCTCAACTACTTAAGTGGCTGCACTGGTTGCGTCAAGGTATCTTGCCGGTAGCGACACCTCCAGCAGGCTGCTAAGGATCCGTTCCTGAAAGCGCTCACGGCAGGGCTGTGCGCACCGACAAGTTTCCATTGCACCAAGGTATCTTGCCGGTAGCGACACCTCCAGCAGGCTGCTAAGGATCCGTTCCTCGAAGCGCTCGCGGCAGGGCTGTGCGCACCGGCAGGTTTCTAGTAAAGCAAAGGCCATGTACCATACAGGAAGAAATCATACAAGAAGGATAGCGCACATTCATTCAAAACACAGCCAATTATGTTACATTAATAGTTGCCGCGATTCTAACTTAAGACAAAATTATCTTTGACATGGAATGGCAGCGGCAAAAAGAAGTGGAGCGGCTAATTTCTGCGCTGGCCTTCAACCCTCTTGACTTGGCCCACCTTGTCGACGATGGGCATGACAAGCTCCTCGAGTACCTTGAGGTCCACATCCTTCGGCAAGCGGCCAAGCACGTTGGTGAGGTTGATGCCGGGGTTCTTGTGCACTACTTTGGTGAGCACCTTGAGGAGGACGGCCCGACAGAGTTTGCGGTATTCGTTGGCCAGACGGGTTGCTTGACCAGAGTGGAGCTGCTTCAGAGCATCAATCATGCTATCAAAGAACAGAGTTAACCTGGCGCTCGGAGATCTCCCTTCGTCGGAAGAATAGGCGAAGTTTTGCAGGCCCATGGTGGACAGCTGTGCCGTAAGCCTTTCCGCGGCATTGGCAAGGCGTTCAGTCCAGTTCTTCACGCCTCCCACATAGTCATCATGAGCAGCGGCGGCACTCTCGAGCAGAGCCTTCTCATCCTGGAGATCTTTGACCAAGACCCTTTCACGAGCCTTGCTGCTCTCAAGGGTCTCTTCCAATGTGGTCAGCTTCAGCTTCAGATCAGCAATGGAGTCATTGGCTGAGTTGAGTTGTGTGGTCTTGTCGGATACGGCGGTCTGCATCTCCGCCAAGCTAAAGAGAGTCTTCTCTCTTTCGGCCTTGAGCGTCGAGATCTCCTTGCCGAGACCTTCAAGATCGATCTCCAGTCTATTTACCTTGTCGGCAAGCTCGCTCTTGGCGGCCTCTGCAGCATCGGCGTTGTCGATAGCTTCCTTCAGCTTGCCGGCATGGTCTGTGGCCTGAGCCGCAAGGATTCCCATATGCTTCTGCTCCAGCTCCTGAGTTCGTTGCACGACAAGTCTCTCGATTTCTTCATCCTTGCTGCGAAGCTTGTCGGCGAGCGCCTTCTCGCGAGCGGCAAGATCCTCTTCATAAGCATCCAGCCAGACGCTGCGCTCTGTAAGGCGGGCTTCCTCTGCAGCAGCCTGTTGCGAGGCCTCCTCTTGCGCCTTCTCGATGTTAGACTGCTTCAAGAGGAGCTCGATCCGGTCTTCGTTCAGCTGTTCCCTACCAGATTTCAGCTCTTGAAAGGCTTCGGCGAACCAGGCTTGTGTTTCCCCGACGCGCTTCTGGAAATCCACCTCCGCTGCTTCAACGACTGCTGCCCTAGAGTCCAACTTCTCTTTCCGGGCACGGTGGAGCGCCTGGAGATGATGGAAGTTGTCGCTCATAGTTTGGAGGAGCCGTTCTTCCTTGGATTTGTTGCTGCCAGCTCTTGATTCGCCAACGATTTTGAGCCCAGCAGCAGTGGTGATTTCTCGACAAAGGTTTCTCCTTCTGTGGGCACCCTAGCGCTTGCCGCTCCCGGCATGCTGATGAATAGGTTCTCGCCAACTTCGAGGTATCAGCTTGAAGAGGGGGCTTCGGATGTTGTCGATTGATCCTCAATATCCGCCCCACCGGCAACTGAGGGCTTTGTGGCCGGCGTAGCGCCTGGCGCTCCTGCGGCAGGAATGCCGTCAGTATGGTCACTGGACTCCTTGCCGGCCCTCTCCGCGGACTCCTTGGTGGTCTCCTCCTGTACATCCTTGGCGGCCTCATCAGCGGCAACTCTGTCGGCCTCAGCGGCAGCATCGATGGCGATTTCCTGGATGACGGCATCGACATCCATATGTTCCATCAGAGGGAGATCTGAAAACCAAAAGAAGGGGAACAAGATGAGACCAAGATAGAAGTTCAAGAAGACAAAAAGATATAAAGACAGAATGACGAGTACTCTTGGGCAAACGGTTTACCTGCGCCAAGCTGTTGAGAGGTGGTTGCTCCTTTCCTGGCAACATCGGTTGCCGATGTAGGATTGCCGGCCCCTGTGCTTGCGCTGGTGGGAGCCCTTGCCAAAGATCCGTCTCTGGGTGGCGTGGTTGATGGAGGTGGCGCGTAGTAACTGAAATGGTTACAACCGCAGACTCCTGCCACGCGTGCCCGTGCACTGTTTGGGCCTAGCCCAACAACGCCTCGCACCCATGAATGGCCTAGGCCCAGGGGCTCCTGTCGGTGTACTAAAGTTTGGGTCTTTAGTACCCCATACTTGTGCACGGGCAGTTGTAGCCACGCCAGCGGCAAGGCCTGCCGGGGGACAGCTGAAGGCAAATACGAAGATGTCAAGAAAACATCCAAGTCAACAACCAGAAGATAGAAGACCAAAGGCTGGGATCCTGGCAAGATCCTTGCCGGGGTAGCTAGCGGAGCTCCGGCAAGACGTGCACCCGGCAAGATCCCACCAACCTGCCACCGCTCCAGCGCAGCAACCATCTGTCATTCCTCCTGAATACGTGTCAAGGCACTAGCAATGGAGGGGGTTGAGCGGTGCCGATGGGACGGGTCCCTGCCCCGCAGAAGGCCAAGGACGCCTGACGAAGCATTTAATGCGTTTGTCTTGAGACGTCAGTAAACACTAGAAACTGTGCATCCCGTGTGTGCCCTGTTCGCCACTGTTGGTGACCCCTTTGACATATAAAAGGAGGCCCAAGGCGTAGCTACAAAGGGGATCCGGTTTTTAGACTCTTAGAAAGGGAGGCTTCTGGGTCTGTTAGTGTACCTAGCTGCTGTAGGGTTTTACGCTTCTCAGCGGCCCGAACTTGGGTAAAATCCCCCTCGTGTTGATCGTTGATTCTGCTCTTGGTGCACCCCTCTCTCCCTGCCGAACCGTAAAGGGATCCACGCGATCCCATAGGTGCCGTACCCCGACACAGCCCCGACGCCGAAGGCTATGAGCTGCACCGGGGCGTCATTCGCCGCGGCGGACGCATCTGGATCGGCGCCAACACCGCGCTCCGCACCAAGCTCATTGCCGCGTTGCACAACATCGCGGTGGGCGGGCATTCTGGCTCCACGGCGACCTACCAGCGAATGCACAAGCACTTCGATTGGTGCGGACTGGAGCGGGACGTTGAGGAGTTCGTGCAACAGTGTCGACCTGTCAGCAGGCCAAGCACGAACACTCCAAGCCGACGGGGCTCCTGGCACCCCTGCCAATCCCAACAGCTCCATGGGAGGACCTGACCACCACGCCGGTGGCAGCCATCCCAACAGCTTCATGGGAGGACCTGACCACCACGCCGGTGGCGCCGATGGCTGCCCATGGCGGAGTTCTGGTATAACTCCACATTTCATTCGTCCCTGAACTGCACTCCCTTCAAAGTACTCTACGAGCAAATCTGGGGGCCAATGCAACATGGCCGGCGGAGGCGTCCGTCGGTGATGACATGGACTGGGCGGCGCACACCGCGCAGGCGCAGCTGGAGTGCGCGCAGCGGCGGTTCAAGAAGCAAGCTGATCACAACCGCACCGAGGGTCACTTCGACGTGGGGGAGCAGGTCCTCCTGTAGCTGCAGTAGCTGCAGCCGTACGTTCAGAAGTCCGTCGTCAGTCGCCCCTGCGCCAAGCTCTCGTACAAGTTCTTCGGGCCATACACCATGCTGGAGAAGATCGGGCCCTTGGGGTACAAGCTGGACCTGCCAGCCACGAGTCGGGTGCGCCCCGTCTTCCACGTCTCCCGGTTGAAGCCGTTCACGCCTGACTACACCCCGGTCTTCGCCGAGCTGCCAAGCGTTCTGGATCTGTCCACATCGACGACGGATCCAACACTGATCCGGGAGCGGCGCATGACCAAGTGGGGCAACGTCGCGATTGGGCAACTCATGGTTCAATGAGGCGCTGGCACACATCCGGCCACTACCTCGGAGGACTATGAGGTGCTTCGACAGCGCTTTCCGACGGCGACCATCTGGGACCAAGAAGACCACGGTGCCCAAGACGAAGATCATGCTTAAGGAGGGGAGAATGTCACAGCTGGCTACACCTGGCATGCCAGCAGGCAACTCAGGAGTGGGCGTGGGCGTGGGGGTTATAAAGCAGCCGCATGTGGCAGCGAGAGTGCGTGTGTTGTATGAGACTTTTCTGAACCTACCTAAGATTCCTCTGCAATCCCACCTTCTCCTCCAAGTCTCGTCCCTCTCCTCTCTGCCTCTCACCCCCGATCTGATCCCCTTTACCCCTTTCCTCCGGTGTGGTACAGACTGCCACTAATTTTTTTTCGAGAAAACGCAAAGAGCCTTGCGTTTCTTTGTATTGAAAAGAAGGGGGATCACAGCCTCCTAGGAGGTGGTTACATCATTGTTATAGGGGGTTTAATGGACATCCCAGGATGGGGGTAAGACTACCCTAAGCCCTTTGTCCCCGGCTCTAGCCCAGCACCTCATCTCATCCTTGATCATATCCAAGAGCTCGTCGAGCGACGGAGTCATATTGTCGGAAGACACATGCATTCCTATGCTTCAATATCATCCAGGGCACCAGCAGCGGGGCAGACCTCAGCGCCCTGCGGAGCGATGGTGGTGTGGCATGCATAATTATCTGATGACACTGATGAATGCAGATGTTTTCTATTTTTTTGCTACTTGCATGAAATCTGCTATTCTTGATCGTTTGTGCATTTATGACATTTTTCGTCCCAGTTGTCTTGTTCCATGTCTTCGAACTGATGTTTCCTTGACCATTCTTGTTGTACAGGTGATGAGAAATTGATGGCAGAGATGTCTCAGAAGGCATTAAATGCTGCTCGTCCAAATGCTTCAGCTGATATTATTAGTCACATCTGTTCACTGATTGGCTGAACCAACCTGACATAAATCTTGTTTTGCACATCACTCGAACTCTTGTTTGCAGTAATCCATGCGCTAGTGTTAGTTGCTGGGATGCTGTGCAGCAGAATGGCATCTCATTCTTGAATTCGAAACTGAAGAACTAATAATTAATCTATTTTGGTTCACTTGAACGACAAAGCATCCAGGTAGGGAATGGTGCCTCCAGGAGTGTATATATATTTCCTTTTAAAATCATGGATGGTGCAAATATCCGAGGAAATTGGATACATGGTAGAACATCCTTACTGGTCCAACTTTTATTAACTTGTGATGCGCTCCTTGGACAACATTGTCACCAAGCTTTCAAGAGGCAAGACTTTTCGGCAGTCCTGAAAACAAAGTTGACATAATCATCCCTATGACCAACTTCTCATAGCATCAACCCCTCGATTTGGTGTTTGGTGTTTTTCTCCCGGCGAAAGCCTAGGTTCGGTTCCGAACCGGC
The DNA here is from genome assembly GCF_904849725.1 of Hordeum vulgare subsp. vulgare. Taxonomy (NCBI): domain Eukaryota; kingdom Viridiplantae; phylum Streptophyta; class Magnoliopsida; order Poales; family Poaceae; genus Hordeum; species Hordeum vulgare. The sequence continues at coordinate 289,579,828 of NC_058520.1, read as the reverse complement.
GATGGCCTTTATGAAGACTCAACGTGGAGGTACTCTTGCGATCATATCAATCGGTGCTCGTTGCTGTCCTAGATGGAGCTTCAGGGGCAGGACGATGTCTTACTCGAGACCGACCAAGTGACGCCACCTACTCGCCATCTTTTAGGTATTCATGGGTGGATGGTGCCTTGATTAGGGCATTAGGCAAGTCTTGGTGGTGTGTTGTCTTGGAGGCATTCTGTGTTAGTAGAGACGCAGTTTTGTCTTTCAGTTTAGGGAAACGTTTCTGGCCGGGCGCCCCGTTGACTTGGCATGCAACTTTTTTCGTTTAAATTTGTTGCAACCAAGCATTTTTTTTGCTACATTTGTCCATTAAGAAAGTTGCATATACGTTTGGTTGCAACTTCAGTTCGTCGAATTTTTCTTTACAATCGATGTTTTTTACTTTTACTACAACTGTGTTAATTTTTGCTACAACTGGTATCATTTTTTTCTGCAACCGTTCATTAAAAAAGTTACATACACGTTCATGTAGATATTTGTTACAACCGGCGTTTGACTTTTGCTATCACGCGTCATTAGTTTCGTTTTTTTGCTACGATCACGTAGATAATTTTTTTGCTACAAATTTTGTTTTTTGTTGCAACCGTTGAAAAAATTGCTGCATCGCGACGAAATTTGCTGTATCGAGAGAAAAAAATGTTGCATGAAGAACTAACGGTGCGGACATGCGGGGGTTGGTGGATCGTGCCGCTCGCGCACGGCCGGCCGAAAGTTTCGGCCAACGCGCCGGCGCAGAGCACTACCTTCAGTTTAGAGTAGGCATCATGTGTTGTGGTTGTAATGTTTGTGGTGGCTTGTCTCTCGATGGTCTTGTGGAGTTTGTACTATACTTGTTCGCAAACGAGTGTAGTCTTTTTATAATTTATTTTTGATTTTTATAAAAATATGGTATGTTTAGGCGTACTCTAAACAAAAAAGGTGTTACCGTCCATTCTAAACTATAAATAAACGGAATGTGCTTTGGTGATAAATAATGCATAGCCTGCCCTGACAGATCCTTGTAGAAATGGGCGCTTCTTTGCTTGAGAAAGTAATTAATAATTAATAGCGGCACACTTGAGGTGCAAGCCGTTTCTTGTGCCAGATGCGGAAGCGTGTCATCTTTTTCTTCTTCTTTGTGAATACGCGTAGCTTGTCGACTAACTCTAAGGGCTGGTTTTTAACACACCTAGTTTAATCTTCAAGGGATCAATCAACAGAATATGAGACCTTTGGGTCAGCACTTACTGTATCTTGTATCTGGTTTTAGGAAAGCTAAGCTATTCGTTACAAATGAAGCAAGTTAACCATGAATCAATGAGTGTGTATCACTTTGAGATGAAGAAAGCGCCTTTCTCACCTTTATTGTAGATGAAGCAATTTGTAACTGATCTTGACATATGTTTGACACTGGATGCCGTAAAAGATCAAACGACCTTCAACCACTCCTGCCAATCTGTTGAAACTATTAAGCTTATAGGAATGAGAAACAATCTGAACTGAAATATTACGCGCAATTTCATCTAGGCTTATAGTAAGCAACTCAAACTATCATTTTAGTGGACACACTATCGATCTGTTGTAGACATGGAGTGAAGGGGCATGGCGCTTTGGCAAAGCGTGCATAATTTGTTTCACAAGCAAAAGCACTATGATCCCTACTGCCTAAAAGTGACGTGTGAGCGTAATCCGCGGTCGCTTAGCCATCGATGGTACAACATGCAAAAGACCTTCAACAAGTTTGCGGCTTTTCCAAATAGGTGCAAAATGGATGGCCAAGTTGCAACACACTTCAAGATCTTGTATGTTTTGTGGCTTGTTGCTCTATATGTTGCTCATTTCATTGAATTTATCAGTGTTGCAACTTGTTTTAATCCATTGTCTTCCTTTGCCAGCATGTACGCGTGTGCACACGTTATACCACAAGATGGAAAAGAAGCACTTCTTCTATATGCATTTTTGGATGAAGTTAAATGCGCAAAGCAAGTGGACCTCCTTGATTGCGAGTTCTGTCAAGACTGTCATGGTCAATGAAGATGAAACTGTCCTACTGTTCGAACATAACGAGGGCTTGCTGTCGACAAAAAAGTGATTAGAAACTGGGGGAGGAAATGGGAGGGAAGAAGGAGAATCAACAAGGGGCGGCGACAAATGAAAAAGAAGTTCGAGATCATCTTGACAAAGGAGACACACAAGTGTCGCGTGCAATGAGGTGAAGGAGGGAAAGAAGACAGAGAGGTTTAGCATCTTCATGATACAAGAAGGAGGTGAAGCTTCAAAAAAAGAATGACCCATGTGCTATATGAGCGGGATATATGTATAGCCAATGAATTGCCTACAAGGAACCCCGACCAAGTTCGAGGTAGTTTTTTGGCTGCGGTTTTCTACAGTAATCTTGACCCACCGTTTATTTTGAAGCCTACAACTCAATAAGTTTTCCATTGATTACAAGTTTAAGCATTTTTCTTTGTTATTTCTTTGTGTTGATGAATGGTGTTCTAGCCATATGTCGGCTGCCCACTCTGCCGCAAAAGATGGCGTTTTTGTCCCTCACCCCCAATAAAAATCAAAATGCACGTTCCACCTATAGGCCCCAACAAGCAGCTTCCTCTTGTGGAGATGATTTAATGGATGACTCGGTTGGTCAAGAAGAATAAAAGGTGTTTCACCAGCTCGACCACAACTATAACTTCTTCTCAAGCAACTCCTATTCCATATGTAGCAGCACTTACGAGAGCAAGTAAGGGTGAATACTTGTGTAACAACAAATTCTTTCACACTAAAATAATCAGAATCTCAAACAATATTACATAAGACAGTTGCAAACATGAGAAGAAGGGCTTGATTCTTTACCGAAAAAGGCTTCCGCTTTATAAATAAAGCAACCAACATCGATCATCCTGTACGGACTCATGCCACCACAACATACGCACACATCCAAGGCAGGATACATAAATGCTTAGCGCAACAACACTACCCCTAGTGCTACAAGAGCAACCGGAGTTCTCAACCATGAGCGAAGAGATGAAGCCGCATATGATGAACCGTGTGCTCCAAGGTTGTAATGCCCAAGATGCGATCCTATCCTCAATTTGGCACGAGGGCATCGTCAGGGATAGAAGCGCATATCGTCGTGTCGCAAGAATGGATATCGTTGTACATGTACTGAAAAGATGAGATATATAAAGAATTGGCTTACACTCGCCAAAAGCTACATCAGAGTCACATCAGTACAAAACATAAACATCATGAAGAAGAGCAGGGTCCGACTACGGACGAAAACAAACGAGAAAAGAAGAACGACGTCCATCCTTGCTATCCCAGGCTGCCGGCCTGGAACCCATGCTAGATCGAAGGAGAAGAAGAAGAAGCAACTCCAAATGAACAATCAACGCGCTCGCGTCAAGTAACCTTTACCTGTACCTGCAACTGGTGTTGTAGTAATCTGTGAGCCACAAGGGACTCAGCAATCTCATTCCAAAGGTATCAAGACTAGCAAAGCTTAATAGGTGAGGCAAGTTTAAGTGGTGAGGTTGGAGCAGCGGCTAAGCATATATTTGGTGGCTAAACTTGCGAGTACAAGAAATAAGAGGGGGAAGATCTACGCATAGAGGACGTGAACTACGGTTGATCAAATGAATGATCCTGAACACCTACCTACGTCAGACATAACCCCACCGTGTCCTCGATCGGAGAAGGAACTCACGAAAGGGACAGTCACGGTTACGCACACAGTTGGCATATTTTAATTAACTTAACTTCAAGTTATCTAGAACCAGTGTTAAACAAAGTTTCCACGTTGCCACATAACCGCGGGCATGACTTTCTGAAAAGATTTAACCCTGCAGGGGTGCTCCAACTAGTCCATCACAAATTACCACAAGCCGCATAGAAATCCTCGATCACGACACTCGCGATCTCGTCGGACTCCTTAGCGGAAAACCTCAACTCTGAGATTACCCAAAGCATCACCGGAATCCCAATGCACAAGATATCTCATCAAAGGTAAAACTAATCCAGCAAGGCCACCCGGTGTGTTGACGAACCCGATAGGAGCCGCGTATCTCGTTCTCAGGACACACCGTCTATGCATAGTGGATAGTAACCAAATGCTCGAGTTGCCCCGAGGTGGCACCGTCGACTGCTAGGTGGGTGGACCAACACTCATGAGGAGCACTGGCCCGGGGGTTGATTAAATTTCCTCAGGTTAATTACTCTCTATGCGGTTCATTAGTTATTAGGCAAATGTAGTACCAAAGTTGGGCCTTGCCAGACCAGTTTTAATCTAAAACAAATTATCAAGGGGGTCCCCATAACAACCCCGATCGTGTTAGGAGCACTCAATTATGGAACATAACACCGGTAGCCGAAAACTAAGGGGGCAAAGGTGGAACAAAACACGAGGCTAGAAAGGCCGAGCCTTCCACCTTTTACCAAGTATATAGGTGCATTAAATTGAATAACAATTAATATGGTGATATAACAAAGAAACCATGTTATCACATGGAAGCAACTGCACCTGCATCTAGCAACACTAACACATGGATAAGCAAGCGGTAACATAGCCAATCAGTGGTTTGCTAGGTTGAGAACAGGTTGAAGGTTTTCATGGCAATGTTGGAAGGCTGATATTTAACATGTGGTAGGAAACGATACATAAACGATAGAAACGGTAATACTAGCATGGCAATGATAGTAATGGTATCTGGGGAAATGGTCATCTTTCCTGAGATCCCGCTTGGAAGAAGAACAACTCGGTGAAGTCGGCGAACCAACGTAGTCGAACGGGTCCTCACATTCTGACACGCTTGCGGAACTCTATTGAGACGGAGCAAACCAGAAACAAGCATCAACACAGATATTCACCACGGCAAATGCACGACATGAAGCACAACCTAATATGATGCATGATCAGTTCAATAATGCAAGGGATGGCATGGCAATTCACCTCACGCAAACACTACACATTAAGTGAAGCTCGATATGCAACGAGTTGCATATCGACGAAACTCCACGTTTAATTATTTAGGTCACTCCCGTTTATTTACACGCAATATTAAATTTTGTTACACATGGAAGAGGTGAAGCAGGTGATTCTACATGTCATCCTAGTCGGTCAACACACGGAACATTGAACGGAGCTACGGTTACAAGAAACATGCAACACAGGAAATTATGCCATGAATGTGACATGCATGCGAGTTCATAACATCACTGGCAAGAAGATAAAGAAGCATGTGTCGCCATGGCGAACGAAAGGGAACCATGGCGGCAAAACGGAAACGATGCCACGACAACGTTCCGGTCCCGAAAACTCAAGGAGATACCGGTGCCAACGAATAGGGAGCGCGTGTGTGTCATGCCAAAATAATGATGGGGTGATCCCATTTATCAGGTTCCCATGTGTCGGGGGCACAACAAAAGAGGGACAACGTGCAACGGGAAACATATATGGTGCAAGCATACGGTTCATTCATTCATCACAAGCATTCGGTCCACGACATCGTTCCAACGGTTATACCTTTGAAGTGTGCGTTCGGGCGGATCGGGTCGTTGCGGTGTAGGTGAACATGGGTCGTCATGGACGTCGTGGAAGTAGTGGTACACGGGTCTTTGGCATCGGTAGTCGTACACGGGTTGGAGAGGAACTTGGCGAATCCACGAACTACGGGGTCGACGGTAGTGCTTCCCGTAGTTGTTCATGTGTTTGCAGCGTCGGCCTTGACGATTGCGAAGGCGGGTACTTGGCGATCCACGGATGCTCTTGTTTGGGGAGGTCTCGGTTACGGCGACTTGGCTGGCTTGAAAAGGGCCACAGAAGCGCTGGAGTGGGTCTGAAGGCGCACTGGCTGGGCAACGGTGCAACAGAGGCGATGCTTGGAATGGATCCAGCCCGGGTCGAGCTGGATAGGGCAACGACGGTGCCAGCTCCGCAGTTGCCTCCTCGAGCTGGCGTAGGAGCGAGGCACCGGGCCGGCTGGGGCTGTCTGGTCCACACACGCGAGCCCGACCTGGCCTCGCACGGTCAACGTGCAGGGGAGGAGGGTCGAAGCGCTGGCTCTCGGCTTCGCTAGGACCTGAGGGCAGCGGTGCACAGGAGGGAGGGGCGAGGACGAGCGGGGCTCGGGCGAATCCGGCCGAGGGAGCTGGTTCCCGGCGACGGGCGGAGCTCGGGGACACCACGACGACCTGGTATCATGGGAAGTATGTCAAAGGCATTGCGAATGAGATAAAGAGCAAAGTTGGTATGACACACAAGATTTCAATGGATTGAAATAAGTTGAGAATGGGAAAAGGAAAGGATCAAGGAGTGGCTAGGAGAAGAGGGAAAAAATGAACACAATAAGGGAAGCAATCACACCAGAGATGATGGAGATGATGCATAATGCGTGACGAATGCAACAAACAAAATAAAACACACTGCGACAAGGGATTAAAAGGGGATCTTCTGGAACGTCGGTCTCGGGCTGTCACAAAGGCGGCGCCTTCAGGAAGGTTACGACACCAGAATGTCGCAACCGCCCGACCCGAGGATCAGAGTTTCCCCTGGAGCAACACGACGGGCAATGAGAGCCGCGACAATGCCTTCAAGAAGGGAGCGAGTTACACCGCCGCTGGTCCGTCTAAAGATGGATCAGGTTTTCAGCCCGGCCAACACTCACCACCACTGGATGCCACACCCCGACGACCACGTCACCCACACGGCCATGGGCACCGGACAACACCTAGCCACGGGCTCCGCCTGTTTGGAAACGTTGCATGGGAAACAAAAAATTTCCTACGCACACGCACGGCCTATCCATGGTGATGATTATCTACGAGAGGGGAGATCGGATCCACATACCCTTGTAGATCGCTAAGCGGAAGCATATGTAACGCGGTTGATGTAGTGGAACATCTTCGCGATCCAAATCGCAGTCCGTCCCGCGATCTCATCACGATCCGTCCCGCGATCCCATCATGATCCATCCCGATCTAGTGTCGAACGGACGACATCTCCACGTTCAGCACACGTACAACTCGATGACGATCCCTGCCTTCTTGATCCAGCAAGAGGGGTGGAGATGTAGATGAGTTCTCTAACACGACGGCATGGTGGTGGTGGTGGTGGACAGTCCAGCAGGGCTTCGCCAAGCGTCGCAGAACTAATCTGGAGGAGAAAACGATCTAGAGAGAGACGACAACACGTGGCTAATTAGGGTTAGGGATGCCTCTAATTCCTCTAGTATATATAGGAGGGAGGGAGGGGAGGAGGCAGCCTCAAACCTTCAAGGTTTGGCCGAAATTGGAGGTGGAGGATGTTAGGAATATGCAACTTGTATTCCCATGAGGCCATATGTCGATATATATACATGTACAGGTGTGGACTATATGCAGAAAACCCCTTATACATATGGGATAAATACAAAGAGGTACATGGCTATACTATATATACTCTAACACCCCCCTCAAACTCATGGTGGATGAACAACACTGAGTTTGGAGAAATAGAAGCCATGTTGCGCTCTAGTCTCGGCCTTCGTCAGGAAATCCGCCAATTGTAACTCGGAAGGCACATACTGAAGAGCAATAACCTGATCTTGCATACCAGCACACACATAAAAAGCATCAACACCAATGTGCTTGGTGACCTCATGCTTCACAGGATCGCGCGCAATGCTGATAGCACCTGTACTGTCAGATAAGAGTATAGTAGGTGTAGTGACAGAAACACCAAAATCCTAAAGTAACCATCGTAACCAAGTCACCTCTGCCGTCAAAAGAGCCATCGCTCGCAACTCAGCCTCTTCACTCGAACGTGAAACCGCGGTCTGTTTCTTCGTCTTCCAGGCAATGAGAGAACCACCAAGAAAAACACAGTAAGCAGAAAGTGAACGGCCATATGAAGGATCACTAGCCCACGTAGCATCCGAATAGGCTTGAAGCTATAAAGAACCGGAGCGAGGAAAGAATAGACGGTGAGAGATCGTGCCCCAAAGATATCAGAGAACACGAAGGAGGTGACTATAGTGAACCGAGGTGGGAGCGGAGACAAACTGACTCAGAATATGAACCGAATAAGAGATATCCGGGTGAGTGACAGCTAGATAGACAAGACTGCCAACAAGATGACGATAACGCGTCGGGTCAGGCAGGGGGTCACCATCAATATCACGTAGGTGAACACTAAGCTCCATGGGAGTTTCAACAATGCGCTCGTCAGTAAGAGCAGCACGAGCAAGAAGATCCTGGATGTCGGGGGGATAACCCCGGGGTAGGCTCAACGAGCCTGCTCCTTTATCTCCGGCCCCAAAGGAATGACCAAGAACCATTCTGCAAGGCCCAAGTCCTCTGGCCGGCTAGGCTACACCTACCGGCTAGGGGGCGAGACGGCCAACTCTCTGGCCGGCCAGGCAGCACCTACTGGCTAGAAGCAAGACGACTACCTCTTCCAGGCCGCCTAGGCCAAGCCAGCCGACTAGGAACGAGGCGGCCATGGCCAAGCAGGCTAGCCGCCCGGGATCTCAAGTCACATCAGATAATAGGTCATGACGAGACCCTACGATTAAAGGTGGCTATGAGTCAGCGAAGGTACTGGATCGGAATGCACGACGGGTACCAGCGTCAGCGGCCACGCCGCTGACCTCCCCCGGCTCCGATCCATCACCCAACACAGTGTCGGCCGTCAAACTCCCACTTCATTACTGCACTCGGCGTGGGAACCGTGGAGGCGGCCGTACCGTTTGCCCATGACGAATCTCGCTGGACGACGCCGGACATACCATACCTGTCCTGCGTCAACCTTATGCGAGAGCCTCATTGGCTAGCCGGCGGGTCCCACAGCCAGACGAGACCTCGCAGCCGGCGGGCCCCTCAAGCGACAAGACAAGACCCTCATGGGCCCCCTGGCCAGCTGGCGAGGCTGCCAGCCGGGTCCCACTCTTGTACCCTTTATCCATAATGTAGGCCGGTGGGTTCGTCTATAAAACCCCCCGACCCCCTCCATGCACGGGGTCGGTCAACTGATCACACACACACACCAACCACATAGGAGAGGCAGAGACGAGCCGACTGCTCCTTCTTCCTCCTCCGCAATACAGCTCCAGGAGCAACCTTGTAATCCCACCCATACATATCATACACTCCGGCAGGACTAGGGGTATTATCTTTACGGAGAGCCCTAAACCTGGGTACATCGTGCGTTCCATGCTTGTACCAACCTCGCCCCCAGCGCCCTCCGTTGCCACTTCAGTTCCTACCTTCTTTAGCCTACCCATGGCATATGTTGTGAGTATTCACCGACATTTGGCACCCATCGTGGGGCCGATCGCGGCATCGGCTGGCTTTACGCGCTGGGCGGGGCCCCGCACCTACACCACCGGATGCATCGCGTCCGGACCGATCTACATGCCCGTGGAGCCTGCCTTCGATGAGGCAACACCGATGATGATCGACGTCCCGGTCCGCCATGCGAATTCAGACGAGGAGTCCGATGACGAGGCGCCTCCTAGCGTCGTCGTCGCTGCTATGGAGAACCTCAACGTTCTCTTTAACGACCTGCGCCTCAACGACGGTCCTCGCTACTTTGGCGAGGACTTCGATGTCGAGGCGTTATGCGCCAGCTTCAGTAGGCTCTCTATCGCTGAGACGCCTACGCACGACGTGTACCCCAACAACGTACTCGTCTTTGACAGCCCTCCACCGTCGGTGGGGTTCTTCACCCCATACCATGTCGCCACCGTCTCCAACGTCGTGGAGGTGATGGTCATCAGCGCCGGCACCAGCACGGCTCAGGGCAAAGCGTCAGCAGACGCTGCTAATCTGATCCTGTTGCTGTCGCTGCTGACACTCTTTAGGCTGCGCTTACCGGCCTTAAGACGCCCATCGCCGCCTCCACAAACCCTAACGATGCACGAGCCTTGCTGGAGGAGGCTCGCAGGCATATCTTGGAGGAGGGCATCGCCATCGCTTCGGCTCAGCGTCGGATGGAGGCCACGCAGCACGAGTATAACTCCGCATACGACCTCACTCCAGTTTCCAAGGACCCTAGCCGGCTTGGTTCAGTCCGTGGCCACGGCCGGTTCATTGCCGAAATTCTAGGCGGCAAACAGCCCGTCTACGAGACTCGTGCAACCAACTTGCAGGCGACACAGGCGGCCATGGCAGAAATGCAAAGCTTGGAGGGGGAGGAGCGCGCCTTCCAGGAGAAGCGGGTCAAGGATCTCCTTGACGCTGCCAACAAGTAGCAGACACGACTTGACCTCGGTTAAGCCCAATCAGAGTTTCCGGGACCCAACCCCGGAGCGCGCCGCAACCCTAGCGGTCATTAGCATGCGGAGGGATCTTCGTCGCATCGCACTTCCGACCGGAAGGGCAAGGGAAGCCAAGAAAGGCGCTCCCAGCGCTAGAGCGAGCATACTTCGAGCCGGCATCGTGAAGGCGAGGAGAGCAACTCAGTGTATGAGGTTCCTCATCTGGGAGGACCCATGCCACCGGTTCGCAAGGTGCCCTTCTGATCGCGGCTCGGATCGGCGCTCGCGTTCCCCAGGGCGATCAGGACACCCGCATGCGTCTCAACGCCCTAGCCCAGTCAGCCCTCCTGGAGGAAGACGGCCCCATCGGTCCGGCCTACTTCGGCCCCCGGATCCGAGGGGAGCCATTTCCCCGAGGCTTGACCTTGCCTCGGGATACTCCCAAGTACAACGGCACCGCCAAGCCAGAGGACTGGCTGGTCGACTACATGACCGCCGTTGGCATTGCCAGGGGCAATAAACATGTAGCAGTTCGCTACGTGCCACTCATGTTGGCCGGCTCGGCTCGGACTTGGCTTAACAACCTTCCAGCCGGCAGCGTCAACTCATGGGTGGACTTTGAGGAGGCGTTCGTCCGCAACTTCACTGGCACCTACAAGCGCCCTGGCCGGCCTCACGAGCTGGCCATGTGTGTCCAAAGGCCTGACAAATCCCTTCGCGACTACGTCACTAGCTGGACAGAGCTTCGCAACTCCTGCGAGGGAGTGCATGAGGTACAGGCCATCCAGTACTTCATCGACGGTTGCCGAGACGACACTCTCCTCAAGCACAAGCTCATGTGCTCCGAGCCCACCTCTCTGGCGGTGCTCATGGTCAAGGCGGACAAGTACGCCACGGCCGGCTGCGCAATGCGAGTCAAGGTGACCGCCTCGGACAAGGCTATCACCATGTAGTCTACTCCCAAGCCGGTTGGAGACAATCGAGGCGGCCAGAACAACAACAAGCGCAAGGCGGATCAGCTAGATTCGCGCTCCAACAACAAGTTGGTTGCCAGCATGGAGGGTGAGGCGTCGGCTTCTCAAGCCAGCTCTCATCGTAAGAGGCCCAACAAGAGCAACTGGTTGCCCAGGCAGACTTTCGAGCAGCTGCTTGACGCACCCTGCAAAATTCACTGTGGAGCACAACCTTCTACCCACACCCTTCGACAATGCAGCTTTGCACGACGGATGTCGCAAGGGGAGGGCCTGCCGGCTGCCCCAGGTGCACAGGCCGCGCCTCAAGCCCCGACTCCTAGTCCTGCTCCGGCTCCACTGCCGCCGCCTCGCGACGACGGCCGCCTCCACGACGACTACCCCCATCAAGACGGAGCATTCGTCGTCTTCACCAGTGAAGGCGACGACAAGCATAGCCTACGCCAGTGATGACGTGAGGTGAATGCCACGGTCCCCCCGGTTCCCCAATACATGCATTGGTCTGAAAAGCCCATCACATGGAGCCGGGTCGACCATCCTACGGTGATGACCAACCCGAGCTCATACGCGCTCGTCCTCGACCCCACCTTCGCCTCCAAGAGGCTCACCTATCGTTTTTCTGGGGTGCTGGTCGACGGCGGCAGCAGCATCAACATCCTCTACCTCGACACTCTCCTCAAGCTCGGGCTCAAGGAGACAGACGTCCTGCCGACCAACACTGTCTTCCACGGCATCGTGCCGGGGCAGTCCTGCTCGCCTATCGACAAAATCCAGCTGGACGTCCTCTTCGGTGACAAGGCTCACTTCCGCCGCGAGTCCATATGGTTCGAGGTAGTGGACCTCAGTAGCCCGTATCACGCGCTGCTGGACAGACCGGCTCTGGCCAAGTTCATGGCTATCCCCCACTACGCCTACTCGAAGATGAAGATGCCGGGTCCAAAGGGCATCATCACCATTTCTGGCGACTACAAGAAGTTGGTCGAGTGTGCACAAGACAACAGCTGCCTGGCCGACGCCATGGTGATTGCTGAGGAGAATAGACAGATCGACCGGCTCGTGGCTCAGGCTACCGAGCAGCCGATGATCCCTTCTCCTCCGTCCTAGTCAGCCGGCGAAGGCTCCTTCAAGCCGGCTAAAGAAACCAAGCAGGTGCCACTCGACCCTGCAAACTCCAAGCAGTGCATCACCATCGGGGCTGGCCTCAGCCCCAAATAGGAAGGCGAGCTCGTCGACTTCCTCCATGAGAATCGGGACATCTTTGCATGGTCCCCCAAAGACATGTCGGGTGTTCCGAGGAAGTACACCGAGCACAAACTTCACGTGCGACCGGATGCAAAGCCGGTAAAACAACCTTTGCGCCGCTTCACCGAGGGGAAGCAGCGCACCATTGGAGAAGAGATTACCCGGCTCCTTGCAGTCGACTTCATCATGGAGGTTTTCCACCCGGACTGGTTAGCTAATCCAGTCCTGGTGCTGAAGAAAAACAACACATGGCGAATGTGTATCGACTACACAAGCCTGAATAAGGCATGTCCGAAAGGCCCTTTCGCGTTGCCTAGGATATATCAAGTGATCGACTCCACTGCAGGCTGCGAAATGCTGTCATTTCTAGATGCTTATTCAGGCTACCATCAAATCAAGATGGATCCAGCTGATCGCCTGAAGACCTCCTTCATCACGCCCTTCGGGGCCTACTGCTACACCACCATGACATTCGGTCTGAAGAACGCTGGTGCGACATTCCAACGCTGCATGCAGCAGTGCCTACTGCCACAGATTGGCAGAAACATCCACGTCTATGTGGATGACATCGTTGTCAAGACCAAGCAGCACTTCAGCCTCCTCGATGACTTGCGGGAGACATTCGCCAACGTGCGCGAGTACAAGATCCGGCTCAACCCGGAGAAGTGCGTCTTTGGGGTTCCAGGCGGCTAGCTCTTGGGGTTCTTTGTGTCCGCTCGTGGCATCGAGGCGAACCCCGGGAAGATCGGCACCATTGAACGGATGATGAAGCCGGCTCGGATCCTAGACGTCCAGAAGTTCGCCGGCTGCATGGCGTCCCTCAGCCGGTTCGTCAGCCGGATCGGCGAGAAGGCCCTTCCACTCTACCAGCTCATGAAGAAGTCGACAAAATTCGAGTGGAACGACCAGGCGGACGAAGTCTTCCGCGACCTCAAGCGGGTCATTTCGAGCCTGCCAATCTTGGCAGCGCCGGCTGAAAGGGAACCCATACTCATATACATTGCAGCGACCATTCGCGTGGTTAGTGTAATGCTGGTAGTTGAACGCAAGGAGGAGGGAAAGGTACTGTTAGTGCATCGCCCTATCTACTACCTCAGCGAGGTCTTGTCCGCCTCCAAGCAAAACTATCCCCACTACCAAAAAATGTGTTATGGTGTTTACCTTGCTGCAAAGAAGTTGAAGCAATACTTCCAAGAGCATGCCATCACCGTGGTGAGCACTACTCCACTTTCAGAAATCATGGGCAACCGTGATGCAACTGGCAGGATCGCCAAGTGGTCCATCGCCATGGCGGACCACGATATCCGCTACGAGCCTCGCACCGCCATCAAATCTCACGTGGTGGCGGACTTCCTGGTCGACTGGGTTGAAACCCAGTTTGAGCCACCACCTCCAGACTCCACGCATTGGCGGATGCACTTTGACGGCTCGAAGATGCGGACTGGTCTGGGATCTGGCATCGTCTTGACGTCTCCGAAAGGAGACCAACTCAAGTATGCTCTCCAGATTCACTTCGCCGCCTCCAACAACGTCGCCGAGTACGAAGCACTCGTTCACGGCCTCCGGCTCACGAAGGAGATTGGCATCCAGTGGCTCATCTGCTTCGGCGACTCATACCTCATGGTGCAGCAAGTTTCTGGCGAATGGGACGCCAGGGACGCCAACATGGCAAGCTACCGCTTCCTTATCCAGCAGCTCAGCGGCCCCTTCGAGGGTTGTGAGTTCCACCACGCTCCCAGGGCGGACAACGAGGCGGCCGATACATTGGCCAATATTGGCTCCATGAGATAGGCTATCCCAGCCGACGTCTCCCTCGAGCAGTTGCACAAGCCGTCCATCATGCCTTTTCCAGAGTCAGCATCAATTTTCGTGCCGGCTGATTCTTCGGTGCAAGCGCTGCGGGCTCCACTAGCTACACCGGCTACATCTCCTGTGCCGGCTGCGCTGGCTCTGCCGACTCCAGTTGCGGCACCGGCTACAACCACTTCGCCGGCTACGACTACTTCACCGGCTACAACAACAAATCCGGCTCCGCCCTGCCTCGAATCCCGTCATATCGACACCCAGTGGGTGGACGTCATGGAGGTAGATGGCAAGCCGGCCGCCACGACGGCATCAGAGACACCATGTCTCGAGCCCGCGACTACTGCTTCATCAAGCGCGGGGGCTGCAGAACCCTCGACAGTCAGGTCGAGACGGAGCCGTCCCTTGTGTCGGCTCCGTCATGGGCTCAACCCATCCTAGCCTTCCTCCTTCGCGGAAAACTTCCTCAAGAGGAGGCGGAGGCGAGGCAGATCCAGCACAGATCTGCAGCCTATGCCATCATCAATAGCGAGCTGGTTCGGCGTAGTGTGACTGGCGTGTTCCAGTGCTGCGTCGAATCAGAAAAGGGACAAGAGATCCTCAGAGACATTCACCAAGGGGAGTGCGGGAATCATGCGGCCTCTAGAACCCTGGTGGCCAAGGCATTCCACCACGGATTCTACTGGCCCACGGCCCTCGAGGAGGCCGTGGACATGGTCAACAAATGCGAGGGCTGCCAATGCTTTGGCACGCAGAGCCACATGCCGCCTTCAGCCCTCAAAACCATCCCCTTGTCATGGCCTTTCGCCGTCTCGGGATTGGACATGGTGGGGCCTTTCAAGACGGTTTGCGGTGGCATGACTCACCTCTTGGTGGCCATCGACAAATTTACCAAGTGGATCGAGGCTAGGCCCATCAAGAAGCTTGATGGCCCCACGACTGTCAAGTTCATCACGGACATCTCTGTGCGATACGGCGTCCCCCACAGCATCATCACCGACAACGGCACTAACTTCGCCGAGGGCGCTTTGGCGCTCTATTGCTCCAAGGTAGGCATCCGGCTCAACTTGGTGTCAGTGGCACATCCTCAGTCTAATGGCCACGTAGAGAGGGCCAACGGCCTAATCCTGGCGAGCATGAAGCCAAGGCCGGTGGTACCACTTGTCAGGTCAGCCGACTGCTGGATCAAAGAATTGCTGGCTGTACTCTGGAGTCTCCGCACCATGCCCAACCGGTCAACCGGCTTCACTCCGTTCTTTCTGGTATACGGGTCCGAGGCCATCATCCCTACCGATATCGAGTTCGACTTGCCTCGGGTCACCCTATACACAGAAACGGCGACGAAGGAGGCAAGAGAAGACGGTGTTGATCTCCTCGAGGAAGCAAGGGACCTAGCCTTGAGCCAGACGACCATCTATCAACAGAAGCTGAGATACTACCACATCAAGAAGATCAAGCCTCTCTCTTTCATAGAGGGAGAGTTGGTGCTCAGAAGAATCCAGCGCACAACCGGCCAACACAAGCTCTCATCCTCATGGGAAGGACCCTTCATCATCAATAGGGCATTGCACAACAACACATACTACTTGATCGATGCCCAGAAGCCAAGGAAGCGCAAGAGGGACGACTCCGGCCAGGAGACGGAACGTCCATGGAACGCGGTGTTGCTTCGCCCGTTCTATTGCTAGAAGGCAAGTATCAAACATGGAAAGAGCATGCACATATGTATCTTTCTCCCTCTTGAGGGATTTCTAATGAATGCAATGAAAAGAGCATGCGCATATGCTTCTTTTTAGATTCATATCTAGAGTGCTCACTCCGTGAGTCCCTTGCCGGCTCTAATAAGCTCGGGGGCTCGCTAGCCACCCGGACGACTTCCTTATGTTGTAGAAAAACACATAGTGTAGGCCGGACCGATCCCTGGTCACCTCGTAACAGCTACAGACCGGCTCCCGGCTGTCCGGCTAGCGAGGTGACGCCAGGTAAGGCCGGATACATGGAAAGTTTGACAACAAAAAGGTTTCCGGCTCGGGTTGGTTTGATCTTTTTACGATCTCATTCTAGTCGTCCTCTACTGCTTTATGTCTGAATCTTTAAGTCTTGATGGCTTCGAAAAATCTAAGTCCTATATTCCCAAAGTCAGAAACCTCGACCCAGTCACAGACCGGCTCCCGGCTGTCGGGCTGGCGGGGTGGAAACTTAGGGGGTAGAGGGGTTGGAGAAAAAGAAGTCAAGCAGGAATCAAAATATGAAGATATAAAACAGCACACATGGCATTACGAATATAATGCTGATTCCATACATTCAAAAGCATTGGCCCACGACCGAAGTTCATTACACCCCCCAGTGGGTGGAACTGTTGGACTGACAAAATAATTGCAGACAACGAAAAGAAAAACAGGATCGGCTAAGGGGCGGCGACCTCGTCTGTCGCCCCGGCTACTGCTCCTGAAGTGGTGGCTTCACCATCGCCGACTGCTCCCGAGGCGGTGGTGCCGTCTCCTCCGCGAGGGCTTTCGGTTCCGTCCGTGGAGGAGTCGGCATACGCCTTGCCGCTGGAGGCGGCGTTTTCCACTTCATGGGCCGCCTCGTCGGAGTTGCCATCGGCGTCATAGGGCTGAAGGCCATGCAAATCCTCGTGGATCACTTTGCCGCCTTCACCCCACTCCAAGTTGAGCTCATCCCAGGCGGCGTCCGAGGCGATGTCGCTGACCCTCATGCGCAGCTCCTCCTCCACGGCCTGTAGCTTGCCCTACGAGCCGTCACGCTGAGCGACGAGCTTACCCAAGTCCAGGTTTCGGTACCAGGACTTGGCCAAGCGCAGGGCCATGTAGGCTCCAACACGCGCGACCGAAGTGCGCCAGGCGTCAAGGTGGTCTTCGCCAGCCGCAAGCCAGCGAGAGGGCTGGCTCATCGACGCCGGCTCCATGCCATCAGGCCACAGAGCCTTCACCATCGACGAGCCTGCAACCTAGAGCCAAAACATGGACTCGCCCAGGGCATGCAAGCGGGCTCCGAGGCCCACCCCGATCTCCTCCACGCTCCAGCCAGAGGCAACGTCTACCTCCTGCCCGGCCACGCGGCGCTCCTCGCGGATCACCTCGACGGCCGTGTCGGCTGCGTCCCGTGTCTCAGGGAAGAGGCCTGAGATAGGGGAACGGGCGCAAAGAATAGTAAGAAGAGGAGGCGGCAAAGAAGAAAATTCAAGACAAAACAAAGAAGACTCCCGATCGAAGTTGCTGTCAGTCTCGTGAGCGCTCTCCAGGGCCTCAAGCTCCCGCAACTTGCTCGCTTGGGTGATGCGGGTGACTTCTTCCTGGAGGGCCGTGGCTGCGTCCAGCGCCTTGGCCAGCTGCGCCTGCTTCTGGATCAGGGCTTCCTCCTTCTCCTTCAAGGCAGCGTCCTTGAGCTTCATCTCCTCGAGATGAACCGTCTCAAGACGCTCCACGTCGGCAGCATGGGAGGCGTTCTTCTCCTTCCGGGAGGCGCGCAACTGCTCCTGCTTCGCCTGGCGGGCCACCTCGAGCTCCTTCTTCTCCGCCTGGAGAAGAGTCAGCTGCTGCTGGAGCCGGCCGTCCGCCTCGCGTAGGGCGTCCCGCTCCACGGAAACCTCGCCCAGCCAGTCTTTAAGTTCGGCGACCTGGCCATCAGCCGCCTGGTTTTGAGCCCGCAGCATGTTGTAGGCTTGCACGTGGGCATCATAAAGATCCTAAAGAAATGAAGAAGAAACAGTAAGATTCGGCCTGGTTAATTCATAACCAGCCCAATTCTTGGGGGCTACACCCAGTGGGTGCCCTAGCGCGCCCCCACTAAAAAAGCGACGCAAGAGATGAAGCTCGAAGAGATTCGGCCCGACCAATGATCGACCGGCCCGATTCTCGGGGGCTACACCCATTGGGTGCGCTAGCGCACCCCCACTGATTCAAGAAGAAGAAAAAACTGAAGACAAAGACGAGACACTTACCCTGGTGCGCTCCTCAAAACGCTCTAGATCGCTGTCCACCACGCGGGCCGCCTGCTCCACCTTGTATCGGCTGCTGGCAAACAACGATACCAGCTCCGGGACACCTTGGAGCATGGTGCCTGCGGGCAGCTTCTCGCGCTCAAGATTGGCCGCTCGCCAAGCCTTCATAGGCCGGCTCCCGGCTCTCGGGCCGGCTCCTGGAGCAGCCGGGCCACGGTTGGAGACAAGGATGGTGCCGTCTCCAGGCGCTGTTATGGCGGCCGGCTCAGCCGACGTCCTAGCCGGCGCTGTCTCCACAGCAAGAGGAGGATGGACCGCGTCCGGCACATCCATGTTCACCTCTGGCGCATCTAGGGCCACGTCTGGCGCATCCAGGTTTAGTTCCGGCGCGTCGGCCGCTGCCTCGGCCTCCGGTGAATCAGGGTTGACCTCGAGATCCACCGGTGCAGAGAGCTCCGGCTCGGACGGTTGGGCCGCCTCGGTCCTCAGGGCACGCCTCGGGGCCGCCTCGCTAGCTGGCTCCTTCACGCAAGCACGCATGGAGGGGTCATGTCTAGCCTTCGTGCGCCTCTCCGCAAGCTTCTCGGCCCGGCTGTGCCGAGACTGACCCTCGGCCTTCTTCTCCGCGGCCGAATCCGAGCGGCGGGCAGATTGCTCCTCGAGCTCCTTCTGGGCAGCGTCAGCCGTTCCCTAGCTAGCTCGCTCGGCGGCGGAGGCGGTGTCTTCCTCCACATCCTCCGCCTCCCTACCAAGCGACGCTTTGAGGAACAAAACTTCACACAAGACAAAGTAAAAAGAATGAAAGGGAACCCTTACCCCGGGACGATGGGCACCTACCTCCTACCGCCACCAGCACCACGGTTCTTAGCACCGCTTGCTCGTGTTCCGGCGAGAGGACCCGTCGCGGATTGCTTGCGAGCCGGCCTAGAAGCTGTTGCACCCTTGCCTTTCTTCCGGGCCGCCTCGCCAAGACCGGCCGCCTCGGCCTTATGACACTGTCCGCGCGTCAGAGGCGGGCTGGTGACCTCCTCCACCCCGCCGGAGTCTTCCTCGAAGGCTGCATCAGATAGGGAGGAGGGAGTCTCATCATCATTCGTGCAATCTACAATGGAGGGCCTCAGATGCTCACCAGACGGCTCCGTCCCCTCCGACTCCAGCGCATCCTCCCAACCTTCGGAGGCGGCAGAGCGGGACTCAATCATGCCCTCGTCCTCAATCTCTGAGGCGTCAGACGTTACCACGTCGGGGGCAGGCGGGTTGAGTGCGTGCAGCTTCTCAAACACCTGCGCGATGGAGTTGGCGGCTGGCTCAAAAAGACGGCCGGCCACAAGAAAAACAGCAGGAACAGATGCAATGAAAAGTGCTTACCATCGGAGGCGGACGGGACCTGCTGTAAGGGGCCATCCCCCACGCCTAGTTCCCACTGTCGTCCATACGGGTGGTGGAAATCTGGTTCACCCCCCGCGCCACCGCACTCGTGGTGAAGCTCTTGGTGGAGGTCCGGCAGGGATCATACCGGCCACTCATCTGGCAGACCAAATGGGGCCGCCTCTGTAGAGGCAGGATCCGGCGGATGACCATGGTGGTAAGCAGGTCACGGCCAAGGAGGCCGCAATCCTTCAAGATATCGAGGTGGGCGCCAATCTGCGCCACCTTGGGAATCGGCTTCGGGTACTTCGCTCCCCAGTTCAACTTCGTCGGAGGATCGACGTTGAACGGGGGCATGTTGAGGGCGTCGTGTGCGGGGTTGGCATTCTTCACACAGAAGAAGCCTCTCTGCCACTGCTTGATGGATTCCTGTAGTGCCATCTGGGGGAAGCCGGACTTCGAGTGATGGTGCACCAGTGCGGCTCCGCACGACGTCATCGGGCGAGGCCCGACGAGCTTTTCCAGCTCGGCCTTGTCCATCTTCCTGGACTGCTGCTTGAAGAAGAACAAGCTTTGCCAGAGGTCGAGGCGACGCTCGATCCCCAGGAAGCCCTCGCACAGGATAACGAAGGCCGGCAGCTGAAGGATGGCGTTCGACGCCAGGTGGTGCGGCTTGATGTCAACTGTTCTTCCCCTTGCAATGGCACCAGAAGAATGCTGCTAGCACTCTCCGGCAATCGAAACTAGAAGAATGTTGTTGACGGCCCACCGGTGCGTGGGATCGTAGCAGTTTTCGAGGGTAG
Organism: Hordeum vulgare subsp. vulgare; assembly: GCF_904849725.1. NCBI lineage: Eukaryota > Viridiplantae > Streptophyta > Magnoliopsida > Poales > Poaceae > Hordeum > Hordeum vulgare. Next base: position 289,559,424 of record NC_058520.1, on the reverse strand, counting down.
AGTATTCGACCCAAATTTGTTGATCGCCAAACAAGAGGTGAGGGAATACTCTCGAGTATTAGCAGCTGAATTTGTCAGATTCAACCACACCTGAAAGATTAGTATCTGCAAGCAAAGTAGTAACAACAAAGTATTATGATAACAACGGTGTCAGAAACGATCTGTTGACACGGCTGACTATTTCTAACGACTGTATCAATGGCGCCAAGTTGACTCGTTGACGGAAATTGTCAGTTCCCGTCAACGACCAGCGAACCAAAATTGTAGCACGTAGCAGCAGTGTAACGAGTAATAGCAGCAGCAAGGAAAAGCAGTAGTGACAGTAGTAGCAAGTAGCAACAGTAGCAAGCGACAGTAGTAGCAGAGCAAGACAAGTAACATCAGTAGCAACAGTAGTAGCAACAGCAGAGCAAGACAAGTAACAGCAGCAGTAGGACAAACTCGTTGGCAATGGGTCGATGATTTGTTTGCATGATATTCATCATGCAACAGTTATAACACGTAGAGATATGTGGCTAGCTCCCGTTCGTCAATGTGATGTAGGCATGCATTCCGTGTGTCGTCATACGTGCTTAGGGAAAAGAACTTGCATGACATCAATTGTCCATCCCTCCCGTGGCAGCGGGGTCCAAAAGGAAACTACGGGATATTAAGGTTCTCCTTTTAATAAAGAACCGGACCAATGCATTAGAACTTGGTGAACATATGAACTCCTCAAACTATGGTCATCACCGGGACTGGTTCCGGTTATTGTCACTCCGGGGTTGCCGGATCATAACACATAGTAGGTAGCTACAACTTGCAAGATCGGATCTAAAACACACATATATTGGTGACAACATAATAATTTCAGATCTGAAATCATGGAACTCGGGCCCTAGTTACAAGCATTAAGCATGGCAAAGTAGTAGCAACATCAATCTCAGAACATAGTGGATACTAGGGATCAATCCCCATCAAAACTAACTCGATTACATGATAGATCTCATCCTACTCATCACCGCCCAGCGAGCCTAGGAATAGATTAGTCACGAACGACGAAGAGCTTCATGGAATTGGAGAGGGAAGAAGGTTGATGATGACGATGGCGACGATTTCCCCTCTCCGGAGCCCAAGACGGACTCCAGATCTGCCCTCCAGATGAAGAACAGGTTGTGGCGGCGGCTCCGTATCGCAAATGCGACGAAAACTTCTCTTTTTATTTTTTCTGGGACGAAAGTGAACTTATAGAGCTGGAATTGGGGGCGGCAGAGCCGTGTGGGCCCCACAAGCCTGCCCACCGCCACCAGGGGGGTGGTGGCGGAGCCAGGGCTTGTGGCCCACTGACCCACCCCCTTAGGTGGAACTTGCCGCAAACATTTTTCATATTTTCCATAAATGATCTCTGTAAATTTTCACGACGTTTGGAGAACTTTGATTTCTGCACAAAAATAACACCAAGGCAATTCTGCTGAAAACAGCGTCAGTCCAGGTTAGTTCCATTCAAATCATGCAAATTAGAGTCCAAAACAAGGGCAAAAGAGTTTGGAAAAGTAGATACGATGGAGACGTATCAACTCCCCCAAGCTTAAAACCTTGCTTGTCCTCAAGGAACTCAGTTGACAAACTGAGAGAGAAATAAAAACTTTGACAAACTCTGTTTGATCTTGTTGTTGCAACCATGTCTAACTCATAACCAGAATTTCAGCAAGATCACAAGTTAACCACATAAGCAAATGACACAAAGGTCTCACGGTAAACTAATATCAATGACATAATCAGCTAACGAGCAAATAATAATGAGTTTCAAATACCAACACTTCAATCAAAACAAGCATGAAGCAATATGAATAGGTGGTATCTCGCTAGCTCTTTCTGAGACCGCAAAACATAAATGCAGAGAACTTTCAAAGATCAAGAGCTGACTAAACATTGTAATTCATAGCAACGAAGATCCAGTCATAGTCATACTCAATATCAATCAAAAGCAAAGCATAAAAATGACAGAGGTGCTCTCTAATTGGTGCTTATATAAGAGGAGGATGACTCGACAGGAAAATAAATAGACAGGCCCTTCGCAGAGGGAAGCATTGATTTGCAGAGGTGCCAGAGCTCAAGCTTTGAAAACAGAGATAATAATTTTGGGTGGCATGCTTTCATTGTCAACGCAATGACCAAGAGTTCGCAATATCTTCCATGCTACTCATGCTATAGGCGGTTCCCAAACAGAAAAGTAAAGTTTTAACTCCCCACCACCAATCAATCACACTCCACGGCTAGCCGAATCCGTGGGTACCATCCATACTAACATCAATCTGGGGGGAGTCTTGTTTTACAGTTATGTTTTTGATTTAAGCGTGGAACTGGGCATTCCAATTACCGGCCCCTTTTTCGTGAATGACAGTGAATAAACACATGTCGAGGATAACACTCCTAGCATGGAAGATACCAATAGCCCCCTGTCACCACATGAGCGGTTCGGGCATGCAAAACAGATTATTTCTTGAAGGTTTAGAGAATGGCACATGCAAATTTACTTGGAACGGCAGGTAGATACCGCAAATAGGTAGGTATGGTGGAATCTCATGGAAAAACTTTTGGGTTTATGGGGGTGGATGCACAAGCAGTATTCCGCTTAGTACAAGTGAAGGCTAGCAAAAGACTGGGAAGCGACCAACTGGAGAGCGACAACAGTCATCAAGATGCAATGAGTTTGACTAACATTGAATGCAAGCATGAACATGATATAAATCACCATGAACACGAACATCATAGAGGCTATGTTGATTTTGTTTCAACTACATGCATGAACATGCGCCAAGTCAAGCCACTTGAAACATTCAAAGGAGAATACCATCCTATCATACTACATCATAGTCATCTCAAAATCTATGTTGGCATTCAAGACAAACCATTATAAACTCTTAGCTAAATAAGCATGGCATCAGAAACTATGATCTCTAAGTTGTCATTGCAAACATGGTTCTCTCACAACAAAGCTAAATCTGGGTCGACAAGCTAGTCATATTTACAAAAACAAAATAGATAGAGTTCATACCAGATTTTCAGTCTCAGTCACTTCATCATATGTCATCATTATTGCCTTTCATTTGCACGATCGAACAATGTGGACAATAATAAGAGCATTGGACTAAGCTGAATCTGCAGACAAACACAAAGGAGAAGACAACGTAATATGGCTCTTTGAAAGCTAAACAGGTAAGCATGCAAGAACCTCTAAACATTGTAACCAATATCTTCTACCTTGACCCAAAGAAAAAAAACTATTTACACGGGAAAGCTCCCAACAAGCAAAAGAAGAAAGGAAAATATTTTTGGGTTTTCTCAAAAGGACACAAAACAAGAAAACAAGAAAACGAAAATAAACTAGCATGAATAATACAGTGGCAAAGTGTAAACACCGACTAACAAAGTGAATGCATAAACATAAATGTAAAGTCGGTGAGAACACGTACTCCCCCAAGCTTAGGCTTTTGGCCTAGCTTGGTCTACTCCCATGGATGGTCTTGGCGAAACCCAAAATCATAATGGGTGTTATACGGGAGTGTTGCAGCCACTGCCTGAATAGGTGCCTCACGAAGTCGAGCAGCCGTCGCCTCCCTCTCATACTTCTCTGCCTCTCCTATGGTTATGTAGTATCTTCGTTTTACCCGAAAGTCAAAGAAAGCAGGAGCAGGAAGGGTAATATGGAAAACACGCTACCTGTTAAATATCAAGCAGTATAGGAGGGATCCATGATCTCTCTCGAGGAACTGGTAGCGTGTTAGAGCGACACGATCAAGATAGGCTGTACGGAGAGGAGGGTCTTCTGGATGGATGGATACTCCAAGAAAATTTGCTAAGCGTGTAGCATAAACTCCACCAAAGAAATCCCCCTCACTGGCATTTTTATTCAGCCTCCTTGCTATTATAGCTCCCATATTGAAGCTCATGTCACCTGTTACTGTGCTCTTAAGGATACTGAGGTCGGAAGCGCATAGGTGACAATGTGCACCCTTGTCGTTAATGCACCTACCTATGAAGAGGGCAAGGTAGTGCAAGGCAGGGAAATGGATGCTTCCTAGGGTGGCTTGCGTGATATCTCTGGTTTCTCCAACAGTTATACTGGAGACAAAGTCTTTGACTGAAGACTTAGAAGGATCATTAATACTAGCCCCATCAGGTATCTTGCAAATCCTATTGAAATCCTCCAAATCCACGGATGAGGGTCACGGATATCCCCAACATAAGGTAATTTGCATACATTGCAAAAATCATGTAGTGTCATGCACTGGGGAGCATCGTATATCATGAACTCAACCATGGGAGGATTCTTCCTCGGATAAAAGTTGAAGCTTTGAACGAAAATATTGGTGAGGAGGAGGTATTGTGAGCATTGATCTGCAACGAACATAGTAAGACCTGCGTTCTCCACCAAGTAATAAAAGTCTTCATAAAGTCTGGCGACGCGCAGAAATTCATCACTTGGCCACTTGCATGCTCGAACTTCTGTGACTCGAGGGACTACGTACTTGGGGTGGTTCTTCTCATCCTCCTTGGGGTTACGGCTTGAAGAGCCTCTCAAGAACCTCTTCATCTTTTGTTCTTTCTAGCTCTAAAAAATTCTGAAATTTTTAGAGACTTCGAAAGAAAAGTGAATAAAGATTAACCCAACTTGTAGCAACTACTCCTACTAGTGCCTAGAGACCGTATCACGCACTAAAACTACTTGGAACCAGCTAAAATCAACATTTCTAGCTCAAGAACAGGGTCACCAAGGTAGCAAGAATACACGAAGGATAAAGCACTAGAGCAAAAACTAATTGGACCAATGGAGGAGTCACTTACCAAGGAGTAATTTCCCCAAAACGGTTCGGAGAATGGTGCTTTGAGCAAGGAGATCGAAAATCACAGCCAAATGAGCAAGAATACGGGTTTGAGTTGCGAAACAGTTTTTTCTGGAGGTGGAAGAAGAGGCTGGGAGCTGGAATGAGTGGAGGGGGTGCCTGTGGGCCCCACAAGCTTGCACTCCGCCACCAGGGGGGTGGCGGTGGCAGGGCTTGTGGCCCACTGGTATGGCCCCCAGGCCAGCTCTCACGCCTAGTAATTTTCAAAAATTCCAGAAAAAATCATACTAAATTTTCAGGACCATGAGAGAACTTTTATTTTCGAGGTATTTTTCTGTGGGATGCTAAAACAGAAAACAGGAAAAACTAAACTAATTCTATCATTTTTCTTCTAAGCAAAAGAAAATGAAATCTTAAAACAGAGGTATGTGACTCTTTGATTCATCCGTTTCATGGTCATCGAAAGAAATCCGTCAACGGGGTTGATCAAGTCCTCATGACAAAACCTTCTCGAATATCAAGAGAGAACGGAGAATTTTCTAATAGCCACTAAGTTACCTCAATGGGGATATGTATCTCCACAACAAGCAAATCATACTTCATCTTGACACGAGGAATAGGGCATTCAAAGCTACCAATGAGAATCGATGAAGTCTTTTCGATAGCATTGATGCAATGTACTTGATATCGTTTCTTCGGAAAGTGCACGGTGTGCTCATTACTATTGACATTGCCTTTGTTGCAATCTATAACAGCCCCTATCGTGTTGAAAAAGGGTCTTCCGAGGATGACAACCATGGCATCATCCTCGGGAATATCCAAGATAACAAAGTCTGTTAAGATAGTGGTGTTAGCAACCACAACAGGCACATCCTCACAAATGCCGATAGGGAAAGCAGTTGAATTGTCGGCCATTTGCAGAGAAATTTTAGTGGTTGTCAACTTATCCAATTCAAGTCTACGATAAAGAGAGAGCGGCATAACACTAACACCGGCTCCAATGTCACATAAGGCAGTTCTTACGTAGTTTCCTTTAATGGAGCAAGGTATAGTGGGCACTCCGGGATCACCAAGTTTCTTAGGAGTTCCACCTTTGAAAGTGTAATTGGCAAGCATGGTGGAGATCTCAAGATCTGGTATCTTCCGTTTATTAGTCACGATATCTTTCATGTACTTGGCATATGGAGACATATTGAGCATATAAGTTAACCGCATCTGCAAAAAGATGGGTCTTATCCTCTCAATGAAACGCTCAAAATCCTCATCATCCTTTTTCTTGGATGTCTTAGGAGGGAAGGACATAGGTCTCTGAACCCATGGCTCCCTTTCTTTACCATGCTTCCTAGCATTGAAGTCATTCTTATCGTATTTCTTAGGTTGTGGGTTATCAGGATTAACCGAAGGTTCAATCTCCACATCCTCATCATTGCTAGGTTGAGCATTATTATGAACATCACTGGCCATATTGTCACCAGGTTCATGTTCATCACCAGATTGTGTTTCTGCATCAGACGCAGAAATATCATTAGGTTCTTCAAGTGTGACAGTATTTGGTGAACTGGCATGTAGGTGTCTATCATCCTTCTTCTTCTCCTTAGGATGACTGGGTGTATCAGCATTGATTCCTTGAGAATCTTGATCAATTCTTTTAGGATGACCTTCAGGATACAAAGGTTCCTGAGTCATTTTGCCTCCTCTAGTAATGACTCTCACAGAGTTGTCATTTAATTCATTGAGCAGGTCATTCTGAGCTTTAAGTACTTGTTCTACCTGAGTAGTAATCATAGAAGCATGTTTACTCAAAAGCTTCATATCATTGACATTTCTATCTACGCAAGCACTTAAATGGCTAAGCATATGAGTACTTTGTTCCAAATGTCTGCTAACATAATCATTGAAACTCTGTTGTTTGGCAACAAAGTTGTCAAATTCATCAAAGCATAGGCTAGCAGGTTTTTCAAAAGGAATATCACTCTCATCAAACCTACGCAGAGAATTCACTTCTACTACCTCTATCGGGTTATCGAGACCATGGATCTCTTCGATAGGTGGTAGGTTTTTGACATCTTCAGATCTAATGCCTTTCTCTTGCATAGATTTCTTGGCTTCTTTCATATCTTTGGGACTGAGGAATAGAATACCTCTTTTCTTTGGAGTTGGCTTAGGAGGTGGTTCGGGAATAGTCCAAGCATTATCGTTGATCAAGATGTTATTTAGTAGGGTCTCAGCTTGTTCTACAGTTCGCTCCCTAAAAACACAACCGACACAACTATCTAGAGGATATAAAGTATCTTGTTCTTCTTAAGAGGGTGATCAGGCAAATCATTCTGTAGCTGGACGAGCCTCCCCCAAGCTTGTGGAAGACTCTCTTCTTGGAGTTGAGTGAAGTTGTATATTTCCTGCAAGGCAGCTTGCTTCTATTGGGCAGGGAAATATTTCTCAGAGAAGTAATAGACCATATCCTGGGGACTACTCACACATCCAGGAGCAAGAGAGGTGAACCAGGCTTTAGCGTCATCCTTTAGAGAGAAAGGAAACAACTTAAGGATATAGTTGTGGCGGATCTTCTCCTCATTAGTGAAAAGGGTGGCTATATCGTGTAGTTTGGCAAGATGGGCTACGACCGTCTCAGACTCATAACCATGAAAAGGATCAGATTCGACTAGAGAGATTATCTGAGGATCGATAGAGAATTCATAATCCTTATCGGTGATAAAGATAGGTGAAGTGGAAAACTTCGGGTCATATTTCATCTTAGCTTTCAGAGATTTTTTGTTCCACTTGAGAAGTAATTTCTCAGCGTCATAGGCATCCTTACATGCAAGAAAATCCTCAGCTATCTCTCCCTCCATAATGTAACCCTCGGGTATATCAGGCAATTTATATCTAGGAGAGCTAGATCTAGCAGGAGCAAAAGCAGGTTCTATCTCAATAGTATCGGCAGTTTCAGAAGCATCACGAGCATTGGCAGTAACTCTAGCAATATGAGCATCAAGGAATACCCCTAGTGGAACATGACGCAAAGTAGTATCTCTAGCAGTATCAAGCATAGCATCATCAGGCATAATAGCATCTCTAGCATCATCAAGCAAAGCAGTATCAGGCATAGCATCTTTAGCAGTATCAGGCAAAGCAGTATCAGGCATAGTATCAAGCATAGCATCTCTAGCAGTAGCATCATAAGCATCATGAAGCACATGCGACATATCAAGATTCCTAGCAGGAGGTCATGTCACAAACTTACTCATAACCGAAGGTGAATCAAGTGCAGAGCTAGATGGCAATTCCTTACCTCCCCTCATAGTTGAGGGCAAGACTTTGATCTTCAGATCCTTCAGATTCTTCATAGTGATCAACAGATATAAATCCCAAGTGACTCACAGAATATAGCAATACCTCCCCGGCAACGGCGCCAGAAAAATGCTTGATGCCAACTATTCTTCCCCTTCCAACGGCACCAGAAGAATGTTGCTAGCACTCTCCGGCAATCGAAACTAGAAGAATGTTGTTGACGGCCCACCAACGCGTGGGATCGTAGCAGTTTTCGAGGGTAGAGTATTCGATCCAAATTTGTTGATCACCAAACAGGAGGTGAGAGAATACTCTCGAGTATTAGCAGCTGAATTTGTCAGATTCAACCACACCTAAAAGATTAGTATCTGCAAGCAAAGTAGTAACAACAAAGTAGTATGATAACAACGGTGTCAGAAACGATCTGTTGACACGACACACTATTTCTAACGATTGTATCAATGGCGCCAAGTTGCCTCGTTGACGGAAATTGTCAGTTCCCGTCAACGACCAGCGAACCAAAATTGTAGCAGGTAGCAGCAGTGTAATGAGCAATAGTAGCGGCAAGGAAAAGCAGTAGTGACAGCAGTAGCAAGTAGCAACAATAGCAAGCGACAGTAGTAGCAACAGTAGCAGCAGAGCAAGACAAGTAACAACAGTAGCAACAATAGTAACATCAGCAGAGCAAGACAAGTAACATCAGTAGTAGGACAAACTCGCAGGCAATGGGTCGGTGATTTGTTTGGATGATATTCATCATGCAATAGTTATAACACGGAGAGATATGTGGCTAGCTCCCGTTCGTCAATGTGATGTAGGCATGCATTCCGTGTGTCATCATACGTGCTTAGGGAAAAGAACTTGCATGACATCTATTGTCCATCCCTCCCGTGGCAGCGAGGTCCAAAAGGAAATTACGGGATATTAAGGTTCTCCTTTTAATAAAGAACCAGACCAACGCATTAGCACTTGGTGAACACATGAACTCCTCAAACTATGGTCATCACCGGGAGTGGTTCCGGTTATTGTCACTCCGGTGTTGCCGGATCATAACACATAGTAGGTAACTACAACTTGCAAGATCGGATCTAAAACACACATATATTGGTGACAACATAATAATTTCAGATCTGAAATCATGGCACTCGGGCCCTAGTGACAAGCATTAAGCATGGCAAAGTAATAGCAACATCAATCTCAGAACATAGTGGATACTAGGGATCAATCCCCATCAAAACTAACTCGATTACATGATAGATCTCATCCTACTCATCACCGCCCAACGAGCATACACATAGATTACTCAGGAACAACGAAGAGCTTCATGGAATTGGAGAGGGAACAAGGTTGATGATGACGATGGCGACGATTTCCCCTCTCTGGAGCCCAAGACGGACTCCAGATCTGCCCTCCAGATGAAGAACAGGTTGTGGCGGCGGCTCCATATAGCAAACGCGACGAAAACTTCTCTTTTTATTTTTTCTGGGATGAAAGTGAACTTATAGAGCTGGAATTGGGGGCGGCAGAGCCGTGTGGGCCCCACAAGCGTGCCCACCGCCACCAGGGGGGTGGTGGCGAAGCGAGGGCTTGTGGCCCACTGGCCCACCCCCTCAGGTGGAACTTGGCGCAGATATTTTTCATATTTTCCATAAATGATCTCCGTAAATTTTCAGGACGTTTGGAGAACTTTGATTTCTGCACAAAAATAACACCAAGGCAATTCTGCTGAAAACAGCGTCAGTCTAGGTTAGTTCCATTCAAATCATGCAAATTAGAGTCCAAAACAAGGGCAAAGAGTTTGGAAAAGTAGATACGATGGAGACGTATCATGGCTGCAGGCCAAAGAAGATGAGCCAGTTGGAGAAGAAGGTGCTCGCCGGGAGCCCGAAGCCCGTGTAGAAGTGCTCGTCGAACACGACGATCTCTCCATCTTGCGGTGTTGGGGCTGTCTCGACGCCGGGGATCCGCATCGACACCAAAGAGGCCGGGGGCAGCATCCGGCGGTGGCGAAGCGCCTCGATGTGGCAGTCACAGATCTCACTGCCGAGCCAAGCTCCATGAGACGAGGTCTTCTTCGAGGAAGAACTGCTCGCCATGACTGCGGGCGGCGGATGCTCGGGAAGGCTGGTACGCGACGGCGAGGGAGAGGAAGAAGACGAAGGTGGACGGGCTCTTTATCTCTAGGCTCAGGGAGGAAGCGAGCATCGATGCGGGGCGAGAAGGGGGCAAATGGCCTCCTCGGTACCCCCGCATCTCATTTAAACCCCACAAAAGATCGTGGGGAGGGGATCCGGTGCGCGGAGCCCCACTAATCCCGTGTATTACGGGCGGTAGCGCTTCCCGAAACCCAACCGTCGCAGAGTAAATCCACAGCGGATCCTCCATGCGGTGGCCGAGGGAGCGTCGCGGCGGGACCCAGGGCCCAGGCCCGGTCCCGTCACCAGTAAAAACCATCATCACGTCAGGCCGGGCTTGGTACGTGGCGCGATTTGCGCAGCCTACGATGGAGCCGAGACGTCGCTTCGAAGACAGCCGGCTTCCGAGCCGGCGACCCCTGCCGCAGGTGGCGGCGGGAATACAATGACAAAAAATCAAGCCGGTGAGACCACCCGCAAGCAGGCGGCGAGTCTCTCCAGCTTCGGGGACTACTATCGGGGGGATAACCCCGGGGTAGGCTCAACGAGCCTGTTCCTTTATCTCCGGCCCCAAAGGAATGACCAAGAACCATTCTACAAGGCCCAAGTCCTCTGGCCGGCTAGGCAACACCTACCGGCTAGGGGGCGAGACGGCCAACTCTCTGGCTGGCCAGGCAGCACCTGCCGGCTAGAAGCAAGACGGCTACCTCTTCCCGGCCGCCTAGGCCAAGCGAGCCGGCTAGGAACAAGGCGGCCGTGCGCAAGCCGGCTAGACAAGCAGGCTAGCCGGCCAGGGATCTCAAGTCACATCAGATCATAGGTCATGACGAGACCCTACGATTAAAGGTGGCTATGCATCAGCGAAGGTACTGGATCAGAGTGCACGGCAGGTACCAGCGTCGGCGGCCACGCCACTGACCTCCCCCGTCTCTGATCCATCACCCAACATAGTGTTGGCGGTCAAACTCCCACTCCATTACTGCACTCGGCGTGGGAACAATGGAGGCGGCCGTACCGTCTGCCCATGATGAATTTCCCTGGGCGACGCCGGACGTACCATACGTGTCCTGCGTCAACCTTATGCGAGAGCCTCATTGGCTAGCCGGCGGGTCCCACAGCCACACGGGACCTCGTAGCCGGCGGGCCCCTCAAGCGACAAGACAAGACCCTCATGGGCCCCCTGGCCAGCCGGCGAGGCTGCCAGCCGGGTCCCACTCTTGTACCCTTTATCCTTATTTTAGGTCAGTGGGTTCGTCTATAAAACCCGCCGGCCCCCTCCATGCAGGGGGTCGGTCAACTGATCACACACACGCACACCAACCACATAGGAGAGGCAGAGACGAGCCGACTTCTCCTTCTTCCTCCTCCGCAAGACAGCTCCAGGAGCAACCTTGTAATCCCATCCATACATATCATACACTCCGGAAGGACTAGGGGTATTATCTCTACGGAGAGCCCTGAACCTGGGTACATCGTGTGTTCCATGCTTGTACCAACCTCGCCCCCAGCGCCCTTCGTTGCCACTTCAGTTCCTACCTTCTTTAGCCTACCCATGGCCTATGTTGTGAGTATTCACCAACACTGGATATACTTTTCCTGGGATATAAAAAAGCCATCAGAGGTAGAAGAGACTTCAATCCCAAGAAAGTAATGAAGAGGTCCAAGACGGGCCTTTACAAAGGCAAAATACTCGGGGTCATCACCAGTGATGATCATTCATCAACATAGAGAAGAAGAAGAGTCTGACCACGAGGAGAAAGGTCGACAAATAATGTTGGATCATGAGCACTGGCTGGAAAACTAGCATCAGTTACCACAGCGGCAAATCACTCAAACCAGGCGCGGGGGCTTGCTTAAGGCCATAGAGAGAGCGACGAAGACGACATAGCATGCCATGAGGAACAGAATACCCACATGGTGGCTGCATGTACACCTCCTCATGTAGCTCACCATTAAGAAAGACATTCTTAACATCAAGCTGAGATACAGACCAGTGGCGTGCAGAGGCCACGACAAGAAGTGGTAATCACGACCATGCTCCTGCTGAAAGCCATGAGCCACAAGACGAGCTTTATAATGCTCAAGAGAACCATTGGAGTGAGTCTTAACCTTGTAGACACACTTACTAGTGATGGGTCAGACACCGGGGGGAAGTTAAACAAGATCCCATGTACTAGTGCGTTCAAGAGCAGCAATCTCCTCTACCATCACAAACTGCCATTCAGGACGAACAACAACCTGACGATAGGAAGTCGGCTCAAGAACAACAGCAACAACGGCGGGAAATCCAAAGCGGTCAACATTCGGACGAGGGCGAGAACGCAAGCCATAGGGAGGCTGAGACGAGGATGATAACACATCCGCAGATGCATCCAAATGACGTGAACTACGAGTGTAACACTGAGGAAAAGATGGAACAATGCAAGGAGGGATCGCCAAGGTAGAATCGGGGGGTGAAGAGGAAGAAGTCATCAGAGATGAAGGTGCAGAATCCGGTGACATTCTAGGGGAGGAAACCGTGGGAGATGGTGGTGGAAAATCGGCAAGAGGTGGAGAAGCAGAGGTAGTAGAAGGAATAGACAAAGGCTCGATGGGGGTGCGAGGTGTATCAGGAAAAGTGACGAAAGAGATATCCTCCACTGAAAAGGTCGAGGAAAATGGGCGTGGGTAGAAGGGGCGAGACTCATCAAAAGTCACATCCCGAGAGATACGCATCCGACGTCCGATATGATCCCAAGAACAATAGCCCTTATGCTCATCACTATAGCCTAAGAAGACACACTCAACAGACTAAACGGCCAGTTTGGTGCGTTCGCGAGGGTTAAGAAGAACATAGCAAACACAACGAAATAAGCGAAGCATCGAATAATCAGGAGAACGATAAAAAAGACGCTCAAAAGGAACACCACCCTGTAGAGCAGCGGAAGGTTGTAGATTGATGAGATAGGTGGAGGTGGAGACAGTCTCAGCCCAAAAACGGAGAGAGGCAGCAATCATCAATGCACGAGCCGTCTGAAGAAGATGACGATGCTTTCTCTCAGCCACGACATTCTGAGCATGAGCACCAGGAAAAGAGAACTGAGAAAGAGTCCCTTGCTCAGCAAGAACACCACGCAACATCTTAGAAATATACTCACTAGCGGAGTCAGCACGAAACACACGAATGGGCGAAGTGAACCGAGTGTGAACCATGGCAACAAAACACTTATAAATAGACAACACCTCACTACGAGAAGTCATGAAATAAAGCCATGTGTAACGAGGGAAATCATCTATGAAAATAATATAGTATTTATGAGCCCCTTTCAAATCGAAGGGAGCCGGACCCCATACATTAGAATGGACTAAATCAAAAGGACGCTTAGACACCGACTCACTATGCGAATATGGTAACTGAATCTGCTTGCCAAGACGACAACCCTGGCATTCTATAGAGACATCTCCTGAGACAGACCCCAGAAGACCTCGACGAACTAAAGACGACAAACGAGAACCACAAAGATGACCAAGTCGATGATGCCACTGTGGAAGGAACCAGTAGCAGAGGCGACTGAAGCGGAGGAACTGGCGATAGTGGTGGTAGTGGAAGAAACATGAAGCCAGTCTAACTCCCAAAGACCTTGAGAATCACGGTGGCGAGGGTCAACCCCAACCAGAGTGTGCGTGTGACGGTCCTGGATAGAACAAGATTCAACGTCAAGGATGATGCAACAACCAGAATCAGTAAGTTGACCAGCAGAAAACAGATTCATGGTAAGTCGAGGAGCATGAGAAACATCAGGGACGGAATAAGGAGTGGTAAGATTGCCTCTTATAGCAACAGAAAGAGGAGTACCATCAGCAGTGAGGACATGAACAGGAAAATCAAGCGATCGAACACAAGACAAAGTGGAAGAATGAGAAGACATATGAAAAGAAGCTCCAGAGTCCAGAAGCCATGGGGATGTACTTGACTGTGTAGAAGGTGGTTGCTCAGTGCGAGAAGCATCAGTCACAGAACCAGCAGTACCCGTCGAGGAAGAACCTGAAGCAGCGAGCAGACGCTTAAGTCTCAGAATATCCTGCTCAGTCAAAGCGGTGGTTGAAGATGTCGAGGTAGTAGACGAAGTCCCTGAAGATGATGATCACGCCTTACGCAGGTGTTTCTTCTTCCGGAAACCCCGAGACTCAACATGACCATCTAGGTTGTAGTAGCCGCAATGTGGACGGGGGCGGCCCAAGCTGCCAGGAGGAGTGGGCAAGAGCGGAGGAGCACTCGAGTGAGGCGAAGTCGGTGCAGCATGTGGCATAGCAGGGGCTCGAGCAGCGAGCACAGAGGGAATCTCTAGTAAACCAGCACCACGCAAGCGAGTCTCCTCAGCACGAATCTCGGAAAGTGCCTCCATGAGAGAAATACGGCCATGAGCAAACAACTGAGCACGCTGGGCTCAAACTCCTTACGGAGCCGAGACAAAAACTCGTAGACACGATGAAACTCCAAATTGGCATGTACAACCTAGCAACATGGGCAAGTACAACAACTAGCATTGCGGAGAGAATCAAGCTGGTGCCAGATAGGAGAACTCTGTGCATAGAAATCATCAACAGTGGAGTCACCCTGCTGAAGAGCATGCTCCTTACGAACCATAAAGAGGTATAAGGCATCACCAGAGGGCTCATAACGCTGACGGTGACGGGTCCACATCTCAAAGACAGTAGGAAGGCCCAGAAACTCAGAGGCAAACTGGGGCATCACACTAGCAATGAGAACAGCGGCAGCATGAGCATCATTATCAAGCCACTTGGTGTAAACAGACAGAGCACCATGATACGCCTGAAGAGCCTCCTCATAAATCAAAACCTGCTCATCATAAGCACGACAAACGACCTCATCAGCAAGCTTAGCCGCATCCTTTGTGGCCTGCTTAGCATCAGCAGGAAGAACTGGTGGAGTCGGCCTAGTAGGGGCCATAGGAGAAACCGGACATGGCGGAAAACGGAACTCGCCAGAAAGAACACCCCATAGATGGATGCCACATGTATGAATGCGCATAAAGCCAATGAACTCGGTGTAGTTGGTTCCATAAAAAATCACCGGATAGCGAGGAACATCAACGTAGCCAGATACTGCACACATTTTTTTCTTTTTTTCAGTCAACGATCAGGTGAACCCGATCCAATCGGGAGTGGGAATCGATGGGCGAGATCGAGGAATTAGTGCAGAAAAGCCGCTAATAGCAGGCGGGGTCGCGCCCGATCCGACGCGAACGACGGTGACGGGCGGTTGGTCCCATGGTGGTGGTTGCGAGCGGCGGCTATGGCTTAGACGTGGGCGGTGGGCTCTGATACGTCTCCGTCGTATCAATAATTTTTGATAGCTTCATGCCAATATTCTACAACTTTCATATACTTTTGACAACTTCTTATACTATTTTTGGGACTAACATATTGATCCAGTGCCCAGTGCCAGTACCTGTTTGTTGCATGTTTTTTGTTTCGCAGATTATCCATACCAAACAAAGTCCAAATGCAATAAAAAACCTACGGGGATTTTTTTGGAATACTTATGATTTTTGGGAATAAGAATCAACGCGAAACGATGCCCGAGGGGGTCACAAGCCACCTAGCCGCAGCCGGGGGGTGGAGCCATGCCTGGCAGGCTTTTGACCAATCCCTAAAGCGGTTGCGGCCCTTCTTTCACCGCAAGAAAGATAATATCCGGAACAAAATCGTTTTAGAATATCAGCCCAATCGGAGTTACGGATCTCCGGGAATTTAAGAAACGGTGAAAGACAGAATTTGGGACCGCAGAAACAGAAGGACACAGAGAGAGAGAGAGATCCAATCTCGGAGGGCCTCTCGCCCCTCCGCCGCCATGGAGACCATGGACCAGAGGGGAAACCCTTCTCCCATCTAGGGAGGAGGTCAAGGAAGAAGAAGAAGAAGAAGGGGGGCTCTCTCCCCCTCTCTCCCGGCGGCGCCGGAACGCTGCCCGGGATATCATCGTGTGACGGCGATCTACACCAACACCTCCGTCATCTTCACCAATACCTCCATCACCTTCCCCCATCTATATTCAGCGGTCCACTCTCCCGCAACCCACTGTACCCTCTACTTGAACATGGTGCTTTATGCTTCATATTATTATCCAATGATGTGTTGCCATCCTATGATGTCTGAGTAGATTTTCGTTGTCCTATCGGTGATTGATGAATTGCTATGATTGGTTTAATTTGCTTGTGGTTATGTTGCTGTCCTTTGGTGCCCACCATATGAGTGCGCGCGTGGATCACACCATAGGGTTAGTAGTATGTTAATAGGAGTATGTATTGGAGGGCAAGGGTGACAGAAGCTTCAGCCTAGCATAGAAATTGATGCATACGGGATTGAAGGGGGGCCAATATATCTTATTGCTATGGTTGGGTTTTACCTTAATGAACGTTAGTAGTTGCGGATGCTTGCTAATAGTTCCAATCATAAGGGCATAGAATTCCAAGTAAGGGATGACATGCTAGCAGTGGCCTCTCCCACATAAAGCTTGCTATTGGTCTAGTAACATAGTCAATTGCTTAGGGACAATTCCGCAACTCCTACCACCACTTTTCCACACTCATTAAACTAATGTAATTCTAACCAGCCCCTAGTTTTTATTTACGTGTTCTTTCTTTTCTTGCTAACCTCTCCTATCACTCCTACAAAGTACTTCTAGCTTCATACTTGTTCTAGGTAAAGCGAACGTAAAGTGTGCGTAGAGTTGTATCGGTGGTCGATAGAAGTTGAGGGAATACTTGTCCTACCTTTAGCTCCTAGTTGGGTTCGACACTCCTACTTATCGAGAAAGGCTACAATTGATCCCCTATACTTGTGGGTTATCAAGACCTTTTTCTAGCGCCGTTGCCGGGGAGCAGTATCGTGGGGTGAATATTCTCGTGTGTGCTTGTTCGCTTTATCACTAAGTAGATTTATTTGATGTTCTAAGTTGTTCTCTATCTTTAATTATGGATATGGAACACGAAATACCAAAAAAATTAGGTGTACTTGCTACTCATGGAGATGGGGAACCTCCTAAAACCCTCGATGCTCGTTTTGTGGAAAATATTATGCACTTCTTCAATAATCCTGAGAAAACTCAATTAAATTATATAATGGGGTACACGTTGGATCAACATGAATACTTTAGGTATTATCTCTTGACTCAAAAAGGGAAACTATTATGGGATCAAACTCATTTGTTGAAATGGTATGCTTGGGAGCTATGGTTGAGATATGATATTACTTGTTGCTCTAGGATGAAGGCTCAACACCTTCCCTTTTCTTGTAAATTTAATGCTAATGAAACCTTGGTTTCTTATTCTAATGGTATATATGATTACTATGATGTGGAACAAATAGAAGAGTTTGTTGATTTTATGGGTGCTTATGAAATTGAAGCTCTATTTAAAGGGTGTGATGATACTGATGATGCTTCTTACCGATATCAAAATTTGGTTATGCTTTGTTATTGTTATACTAATTATGAATATAACGCCCATATTTATCGATTTATGGAGAAATTCTACGCTGCCCAAGAAGAGACTAATATTTTGCAGGAAACTATGGAAGAAGAAAATGCTGAAACTGTGAGCTCATTAGATGGAAAAGATGACGAGGAGAGCGAAGAACGAAAGGAGGAAGAGTGTACTAGCTACCTGTGCCCACCTTCTAATGAGAGTAACTCTTCAACTCATACATTGTTTAATTTCCCTTCGTTCTTATCGAAGGATGAATGCTATGTTGATTGCTATGATCCCTTGGATTCGTTTGAAATATCCCTTTTTGATGAACTTGATGCTTTCTATGCTTGTGGCCATGATGCCAATATGAATGATGCTTATGAAGATGAACTTGCTATAGTTCCTTATGTTAAACATGAAATTGTTGCTATCGCACCCACTTATGATAGTCCTATTATCTTTTTGAACTCTCCCAACTATACTATATCGGAGAAGTTTGCTCTTATTAGGGATTACATAGATGGGTTGCCTTCTACTATTACACATGATGATTTTGATGAATATACTATGCATGTGCTTGCTGCTCCTACTTGCAATTATTATGAGAGAGGAACTACATCTCCACCTCTCTATGTTTCCAATACGATAAAATTGCAAGAAACTGCTTATGCTATGTATTGGCCTTTACTTGGTGTGCATGAATTGTTCTTTTATGACATGCCAATGCATAGGAAGAGAGTTAGACTTCGTCATTGCATATATATGTTACATTGTGTTCACTACTAAATTACAAATCATTGTTAATTAAAATTGGCTTTGATATACCTTGGGATCCGGGTGGATTCATTTCTTGAGCACTTTGTGCCTAGCTTAATGGCTTTAAAGAAAGCGCTGCCTGGGAGACAACCCGGAAGTTTTAGAGAGTCATTTATTTCTGTTGAGTGCTTTTATATAGTTTAAAAAAATAAAGAGGGGAACTTAAAACTTTTTCAAAAAGAGAAGGGATTGAAAGGTGATGCATTGCGGAAGTGAGGGTCGACCTTGAACACTTGTGTTCATGCTCATGGAAACAATGTAGAATTTTTCATGGAAGTTTCTCGCAAAAATAATTATCCCCTTGTACAATTCCATTGTATTATAAAAATAATGTGCCAAGTAAAGCCTTTATGATTAGTTTGGGTGATAGTTGTTTGATCATGCTGAAAAAGACAGAAACTTTGTGCTCACGAAAGTATTTTTAATTCCTATCCAGAAAGAGATTTTGAGTTGATTTTTTTTGCTTCTGATGGATATACAAATTTACTTAATTATCATAATTCGTTCAGAATTTTTGGAGTATCAGAAGTATGGTAAATGTTCAGATTACTACAGACCGTTCTGTTTTTGACAGATTCTGTTTTCTATGCATTGTTCTCTTATTTTGATGAATCTATGGGTAGTATGGGGGGGGTATGCACCATGGTGAAGTTGGATTACAGTAGATATAATGCTAATATGAATTTCGAATGAGTTCACAACAATACTTAAAGTGGTGATTTACTATATTATACTAACAGATCTCACGAAGGTTTTGTTGAGTTTTGTGTGGTTGAAGTTTTCATGTTTTGGGTGAGACCACGATGGATGAAGGAATAAGGAGAGGCAAGAGCCTAAGCTTGGGGATGCCCGAGGCACCCCAAGGTAATATTCAAGGAAGACTCAAGCGTCTAAGCTTGGGGATGCCCCGGAAGGCATCCCCTCTTTCGTCTACAATCTATTGGTAATTTTACTCGGAGATATATTTTTATTCGTCACATGATATGTGCAAATGCTTGGAGCGTCTTTTGTGTTTATTTTTTACTTTTTATTTTATGCACCATGCTGGTATGAGATAGTCCTTGGTGGCTTTATAGAATGCTTCATGTGCTTCACTTATATCATTTGAAGTTTGGATTGCGTGTTTCCCTACACATAGAAACCCGCCATTTGTAGAATGCTATTTTGCTTCATTTATATTTGTTAGAGCGGGGCATATTTTTTGTAGAAAGAATTAAACTCTCATGCTTCACTTATACCTATTTAGAGAGTTAACAGGAGTTGGTCATTCACATGGTTAGTCATAAAATCCTACATAAAACTTGTAGATCACTGAATATGATATGTTTGATTCCTTGCAATAGTTTTGCAACATGAAGATGTGATATTAGAGTCATGCTAGTGAGTAATTGTGTATTCATAGAAATACTTGTGTTAAGGTTTGTGATTCCCGTAGCATGCACGTATGGTGAACCGTTATGTGACGAAGTCGGAGCTTGATTTATTTATTGATTGTCATCCTTTGTGTGGAAGTCGGGATCGCGCAATGGTTAACTCCTACCAACCCTTCCCTTAGGAGCATGCGTGTAGTACCTTGTTTCGATGACTAATAGACTTTTGCAATAAGTATGTGAGTTCATAATGACTAATATTGAGTCCATGGATTATACGCACTCTCACCCTTCCACCATTGCTAGACTCTCTAGTACCGCGCAACTTTCGCCAGTGCATTACAACCACCATATACCCTTCCTCAAAACAGCCACCATACCTACCTATTATGGCATTTCCATAGCCATTCCGAGATATATTGCCATGCAACTTCCATCGTTCCGTTTATTATGACACGCACCATCATTGTCATATTGCTTTGCATGATCGTAAGATAGCTAGCATGATGTTTTTTTGATGTCATTGCTACGCTAGATCATTGCACATTCCGGTACACCGCCGGGGGCATTCATATAGAGTCATATTTTGTTCTAAATATCGAGTTGTAAGTAAATAAAAGTGTGATGATCATCATTATTAGAGCATTGTCCCATGTGAGGAAGTAATAAAAGAGGCCAATGAAGCCCAAATAAAAAAAGAGGCCAAAGAAGCCCACAAAAAAAGAGAATAATAATAATAATAAAATGAGAGAAAAGAGAGAAGGGACAACGATACTATCCTTTACCACACTTGTGCTTCAAAGTAGAGCCATGATATTCATGATAGAGAGTCTCCTATGTTGTCACTTTCATATACTAGTGGGAAATTTTCATTATAGAACTTGGCTTGTATATTCCAATGGTGGGCTTCCTCAAATTGCCCTAGGTCTTCGTTAGCAAGCGAGTTGGATGCACACCCACTTGTTTCCTTTTGAACTTTCATACACTTATAGCTCTTGTGCATCTGTTGCATGGCAATCCCTACTCACTCACATTGATATCTATTGATGGGCATCTCCATAGCCCGTTGATACACCTAGTTGATGTGAGACTATCTCCTCCTTTTTGTCTTCTCCACAACCACCATATTCTATTCTACCTATAGTGTTATGTCCATGAATCACGCTCATGTATTGCGTGAAACTTGAAAAAGTTTGAGAACACTAAAGTATGAAACAATTGCTTGGCTAAAACCGGGGTTGTGCATGATTTAAATACGTTGTGTGGGGAAGATGGAGCATAGCCAGACTATATGATTTTGTAGGGATAACTTTCTTTGGCCATGGTATTTTGAAAAGACATGATTGCTTTGTTAGTATGCTTGAAATATTATTGTCATTATGTCAAATGATAGACTATTGCTTTGAATCACTCGTGTTTTAGTATTCATGCCATGATTAGATTATATGATCAAGATTATGCTAGGTAGCATTCCACATGGAAAATTATCTTTTTTATCATTTACCTACTCGGGGACGAGCAGGAATTAAGCTTGGGGATGCTGATACGTCTCCATCGTATCAATAATTTTTGATTGTTTCATGCCAATATTCTACAACTTTCATATACTTTTGGCAACTTTTTATACTATTTTTGGGACTAACATATTGATCCAGTGCCCAGTGCTAGTACCTGTTTGTTGCATGTTTTTTGTTTCGCAGATTATCCATACCAAATGAAGTCCAAACGCAATAAAAAACCTACGTGGATTTGTTTTGGAATATTTATGATTTTGGGAAGAAGAATCAACGCGAAACGATGCCCGAGGGGGTCACAAGCCCCCTAGTCGTGACCTGGGGGTGCGGTCGCGTCTGGCAGGCTTGTGACCAATCCCTAAGGCGGTTGGAGACCTTCTTTCTCCGCAAGAAAGATAATATCCAGAAGAAAATATTGTTAAAATTTCAGCCCAATCGTAGTTATGGATCTCCGAGAATTTAAGAAACGGTGAAAGGCAGAATTTGGGAGCGCAGAAACAGAATGACACACACAGAGAGAGATCCAATCTCGGAGGGGCTCTCGCCCCTCCGCCGCCATGGAGACCATGGACCAAAGGAGAAACCCTTCTCCCATATAGGGAGGAGGTAAAGGAAGAAGAAGAAGAAGAAGAAGGGGGGCTCTCCCCCCCTCTCTCCCGGCGGCGCCAGAACGTCGCCCGGGACATCATCGTGTGACGGCGATCTACACCAACACCTCCGTCATCTTCACCAACACCTCCATCACCTTCCCCCATCTATATTCGGCGGTCCACTCTCCCTCAACCCACTGTACCCTCTACTTGAACATGGTGCTTTATGCTTCATATTATTATCCAATGATGTGTTGCCATCCTATGATGTCTGAGTAGATTTTCGTTGTCCTATCGGTGATTGATGAATTGCTATGATTGGTTTAATTTGCTTGTGGTTATGTTGCTGTCCTTTGGTGCCCACCATATGAGTGCGCGCGTGGATCACACCATAGGGTTAGTAGTATGTTAATAGGAGTATGTATTGGAGGGCAAGGGTGACAGAAGCTTCAGCCTAGCATAGAAATTGATGCATACGGGATTGAAGGGGGGCCAATATATCTTATTGCTATGGTTGGGTTTTACCTTAATGAACGTTAGTAGTTGCGGATGCTTGCTAATAGTTCCAATCATAAGGGCATAGAATTCCAAGTAAGGGATGACATGCTAGCAGTGGCCTCTCCCACATAAAACTTGCTATTGGTCTAGTAACATAGTCAATTTCTTAGGGACAATTCCGAAACTCCTACCACCACTTTTCCACACTCATTAAACTAATGTAATTCTAACCAGCCCCTAGTTTTTATTTACGTGTTCTTTCCTTTCTTGCTAACCTCTCCTATCACTCCTACAAAGTACTTCTAGTTTCATACTTGTTCTAGGCAAAGCGAACATAAAGTGTGCGTAGAGTTGTATCGGTGGTCGATAGAACTTGAGGGAATATTTTTCCTACCTTTAGGTACTCATTGGGTTCGACACTCTTACTTACCGAGAAAGGCTACAATTGATCCCCTATACTTGTGGGTTATCAGGCTCCTCCAGCGACGGCGACGGGTCAAATAGCTCCAGCGACGGCCGTGACGCTGGTACCCGTGCTCCTCCATATTCAAGGACGAATCCACTGGCGATGGGATCGAGCGGTGGAAGCCTTTTTCGGCCGCGACCTTCAGTGAGAACGCGATGACGCGAATTACACACGGCGGCTGGATCCCACAAGCGGATCACGGTCCGGAGTGGGGTTGGTTGCGAGCGGCGGCTGGAGGTGAGCTTCGATCTGGAGGCTGACAGCAGGGCGCAACAGGCCGACGAGAAAATCGAGCCGCTTCGAGCGGACGAGTAGAGGCCTTGAGCGGAACGGGCAGGAGGAGGAGATCGAGAACGGGCTTCAACCGGGAGGAGGAGATCGAGGCAACGGCTTTGATTGAGGTGGAGAGACGAATCAATCGCACGAGTTGCAACATGCAAAAAATTGACCTAGCTCTAATACCATGTTAGGAATATGCAACTTGTATTCCCATGAGGCCATAGGCCAATATATATACATGTCAGGTGTGGACTATATGCAGAAAACCCCCTATACAATGGGATAAATACAAAGAGGTACATGGCTATATTATATATACTCTAACACAGGAGTCCACCTCCCATCCTACTCCAAGTAGGGCTTGTCCCACTTGGAATATTCCTCCTCTCCCTTTGGGATATTTCCCTCTTTGCTCCTTGGCCGAAATAGGCCATCTTGGGCTGGACGCACGAGCCCAATAAGGGCTGGTGCACCACCTTTAGGCCTATTAGGTTCTCTCCCAGGTGGGTGGCCCGTCCCGGTAAAAACCTGGAACCCATTCGTCACTCCGGGTACTTTACCGGTAATGCCCGAAAACTTTCCGGAAGCCAAATGCAACTTTCCTATATATCAATATTTACCTTCGGACCATTCCGGAGCTCCTTGTGACGTCCGAGATCTCATCCAGGACTCCGAACAACTTTTTGTTACCAAACACACATAACTCAATAATACTGAAACATCACCGAACCTTAAGTGTGCAGACCCTGCGGGTTCGAGAACCATGTAAACATGACCTAAGACACTGTCCGGTCAATAACCAATAGCAGGACCTGGATGCCCATATTGGCTCCTACATTTTCTACTAAGATCTTCATAGGTTGAACCTCTATGTTAAGGATTCAATTAATCCTGTATGTTATTCCCTTTGTCCATCGGTATGTTACTTGCCCAAGATTCGATCGTCGGTATCTCCATACCTAGTTCAATCTTGTTACCGTCAAGTCTCTTTACTTGTTCCATAATACAAGATCTCATAACTAACTCCTTAGTCACAATGCTTGCAAGGCTTGTTGTGATGTTGTATTACCGAGTGGGCCCCGACATACCTCTCCTTCATACGGAGTGAAAAACCCCAGCTCGATTCACGCCAACCCAGCAGACACCTTCGGAGATACCTGTAGAGAACCTTTATAGTCACCTAGTTACGTTGTGACGTTTGATACACACAAGGTATGTCCGGGAGTTGCATGATCTCATGGTCATAGGAACAGATACATTGACATGTAGAAAATAGTAGCAATAAACTTGACACGATCATATGCTACGTTCATAGTCTGGGTCTTGTCCATCACATCATTCTCTTAATGATGTGATCCCGTTATCAAGTGATAACACTTGTCTATGGACAGGAAACCTTGACCATCTTTGATCAACGAGCTAGTGAACTAGAGGCTCACTAGGGAGAGTGTGTTGTCTATGTATCCACACATGTATTTGAGTTTCCAATCAATACAATTCTAGCGTGGATAATAAACAATTATCATGAACAAGGAAATATAATAATAACCAATTTATTATTGCCTCTAGGGCATATTTCCAACAGTCTCCCACTTGCACTAGAGTCAATAATCCAGTTCAGATCACTATGTGATTGTCATGAATCTAACACCCATGGGGTTTGATCATATCTTGCTTGTGAGAGAGGTTTTTTGTCAACGGGTCTGAACCTTTCAGATCCTTGTGTGCTTTATAAATATCTATTTCATCGTGTAGATGTTGCTACCATGCACCATTTGGAACTATTCCAAATGAGTGCTCCACTATACGAATCCGGTTTACTACTCAGAGTTATCGAGATTAGTGTCAAAGCTTGCATCGACGTAACCCTTTACGACAAAATATTTTATCACCTCCACAATCAAGAAAAATTTCCTTAATCCACTAGTTACAAAGGATAACTTTTGACCGCTGTCCAGTAATCCATTCCTGGATCACTTTTGTACCCCTTGACAGATTCATGGCAAGGCACACATCAGGTGCAGTACACAACATAGCATACTATAGAGCCTATGGCTAATACATAGGGGATGACCTTCGTACTTTCTCTTTCTTCTGTCATGGTGGGGTTTTGAGTCTTACTCAAGTTTCACACCTTTACAACACAGCCAAGAACTCCTTCTTTCACTGATCTATTTTGAACTCCTTCAAAATATTTTCACGATATGTATTCATTTGAAAGTTCTATTAAGCGTTTTGATCTATCTCTATAGATCTTGATGCTCAATGTTCAAGTAGCTCAATCCAGGTTTTCCTTTGAAAAACACTTTCCAAACAACCCTATATGCTTTCCATAAATTCTACATCATTTCCGATCAACAATATGTCAACCACATATACTAATCAGAAATTATATGGTGATCCCACTCACTTTCTTGGAAATACAAGTTTCTCATAAACTTTGTATAAACCCAAAAGCTTTGATCATCTCATCAAAGCGTATATTCCAACTCCGAAATTCTTGCTCTAGTCCATAGAAGGATCATTGGAGCTTGCATACTTGTTAACATCTTTAGGATCGACAAAACTTTCTGGTTGTATCACATACAACCTTTCCTCAAGGAAACCGTCAAGGAAACAATGTTTTGACATCCATCTGCAAGATTTCATAATTGAAAACTGCAGCAACTGCTAACATAATTCCAGCAGACTTTTAGCATCGCTATGAGTGAGAAAGTCTCATCATAGTCAACTCTTTGAACTTCTCGGAAACATCTTTGCGACAACTCGAGCTTTCTTAGTGGTGACATTTAACATCATCGTCTATCATCCTTTTAAAAATCCATCTGTACCTAACAACCTTACGACCATCAAGTAGTTCTTCCAAAGTCTACACTTTGTTTTCATACATGGATCCTATCTCGGATTTCATGGCCTTCGGCCATTCTTCAGAATCCAGGCCTACCATCGCTTCTCCATAGCTCGTAGGTTCATTGTTGTCCAGCAATATGACCTCCAAGACAGGATTACCGTACTACTCTGGAGCAGTACGTTTCCTTTTTGATCTACGAGGTTTGGTAGTAACTTGATCCGAAGCTTTATGATCAACATCATCAGCTTCCACTTCAACTAGTGTAGGAGCCACATGAATAATTTCATGTGCCCTTCTACTCATTGGTTTGAGTGACGGTTCAATAACCTCATCAAGTTTTCACCATCCTGCCACTCAATTCTTTCGAGAGAAACCTTTTCTCGAGAAAGGACCCTTTTCTGGAAACAAACACTTTGCTTTTGGATCTGAAATAGGAAGTATTCCCAACTATTTTGGGTATCCTATGAAGATGCATTTATCCGCTTTGGGTTCGAGCTTATCAGGTTTAAACTTTTTCACATAAGCGTCGCAGCCCCAAACTTTTAAGAAACGACAGGTTAGGTTTCTCGAAACCATAGTTCATATGGTGTCATCTCAACAAAATTACGTGGTGCCCTATTTAAAGTGAATGCGGTTGTCTCTAATGCATAACCCAAAAACGATAGTGGTAATTCTATAAGATACATCATAGTATGCACTATATCCAATAGGGCGCGACTATGATGTTCCGACACACCATCACACCATGGTGTTCGAGGTGGCATTCGTTGTGAAACAATTTCCAAACTATCTTAATGTGTACCAAACTCACAACTCAGATATTCATCTCTATGATCATATCGTAGATATTTTATCCTCGTGTCACGACGATCTTCAACTTCACTCTGAAATTACTTGAACCTTTCAATAATTCAGACTTGTGTTTCATCAAGTAAATATAGTAGTATCTACTCAAATCATCTGTGAAGTAAGAACATAACGATATCCACTGCGTGCGTCAGTACTCATTGGACTGCATACATCAAAATGTATTACTTCCAATAAGTTACTTTCTTGTTCCATCTCACTGGAAAACGAGGCCTTCAGTCATCTTGCCCATGTGGCATGATTTGCATGTCTCAAGTGATTCAAAATCAAGTGAGTCCAAATGATCCATCTGCATGGAGTTTCTTCATGCTTTACACCAATAGGCATGGTTCACATGTCTCAAACGATTAAAAAACGAGTGAGTCAAAAGATCAATCACTATGGAGCTTCTTCATGCGTTTATAGCAATATGACTCAAGCGGCAGTGCCACAAATAAGTGGTACTATCATTACTACTTTGTATCTTTTGGCATCAATATTATGAACATGTGTATCACTATGATCGAGATTCAGTAAACCATTGAAGGTATTTATTCAAGCAAATATAATAACAATTATTCTCTTTAAATGAATAATCGTATTGCAATAAACACGATCTAATCATGTTCATGCTTAACGTAAACACCAAATACATTAATTTAGGTTCAACACTAATCCCGATGGTAGAGGGAGTGTGTGATGTTTGATCACATCAACCTTGAAATTTCTTCCAACACACATCATCACCTCACCCTTACTAGTATCCGCTTATTCTGTAGCTTTTATTTCGAGTTACTAACACTTAGCAACCGAACCGATATCTAATACCCTGGTGCTACTAGGAGTACGAGTAAAGTACACATCAATATCATGTATATCCAATATACTTTTGTCGACTTTGTCAGCCTTCTCATCTACCAAGTAACTATAGGGTAGTTCCGCTGCAGTGATCGTTCCCCTCATAACAGAAGCACTTAGTCTCAGGTTTGGGTTTAACCTTGGGTTTCTTCACTAGAGAGGCAACTGGTTTGCCTTTCATGAAGTATCCTTTCTTGCCCTTGCCCTTCTCGAAACTAGTGGTTTTACTAACCATCAACACCTGATGCTCCTACTTGATTTCTACCTTCGTGGTGTCAAAAATCATGAATAGCTCAAGGATCATCATCTCTATCCCTGATATGTTATAGTTCATCACGAAGCTCTGTAGCTTGGTGGTAGTGACTTTGGAGAACTATGTCAATTACTATCTTATGTGGAAGATCAACTCCCACTCGATTCAAGCAATTGTAGTACTGAGACAATCTGAGCACATGCTCAACGATTGAGCTTTTCTCCCTTACTTTGTAGACGAAGAATCTTGTCGGAGGTCTCATACCTCTCAACACGGGCATGAGCCTGAAATCCCAATTTCAGCTCTTGGAACATCTCATATGTTGCATGACATTCAAAACGTCTTCGGTGCCTCAATTCTAAGCCGTTAAGCATTACGCACTGAGCTATCACGTAGTCATCAAAAAACGTGTATGCTAGATGTTCATAACATCCACAGACAACGCTCGGGGTTCAACACACCGAGCGGTGCATTAAGAACATAAGCCTTCTGCGCAGTAATGAGGATAATCCTCAGTTTACGGACCTAGTACGTATAATTGCAACTATCATCTTTCAACTAAATTTTCTCTAGGAACATATCAAAAACAATAGAGCTACAGCGCAAGCTACAACATTATTTGTAAAGACCTTTTGACTATGTACATGATAATGAGTTGAGTTAATCATATTAATTAAGAACTCCCACTCAAATTGACATCCCTCTAGTCATTTGAGTGTCACATGATCCAAATTCACCAACTCAAGTCCGTTCATCACGTGAGTTGAGTTTAGCTTCAATGGTGAACATCTCAATGTTGATCATATCCACTATATAACTCATGCTCAACCTTTCGGTCTCCTGTGTTCCAAGGCCATGTCTGTACATGCTAGGCTCGTCAAGTTTAACCCGAGTGTTCCGCATGTGCAACTGTTTTGCACCCGTTGTATGTGAACGTAGAGTCTATCACACCCGATCATCATGTGGTGTATCGAAACGATGTACTGTTGCAATGGTGCACAACCGGGGAGAACACAATTTTCTACTAAAACTTTAGTGAGGGATCACCTTATAATGCTATCGTCGTCCACTCGTCCTAAGAAAAACAAGGTGCATAAAAGGATTAACATCACATGCAAATCACAAGTGACATGATATGGCCATGAACTTGTGCTCCTTGATCTCCATCACCAAAGCACCGGCATGATCTCCATCGTCACTGGTGCCACACCATGATCTCCATCATTGTACTGCCATCGAGGTTGTCGCGCTAACTATGTTGTTACTACTAAAGCTACTACTAGCGATAAAGCAAAGCATCTCCAAGCGAAAAACAATTAAAGACAATCCTATGGCTCCTGTCGATTGCTGTAGCATCGGCGTGCAAGTCGATATTTAACTATTACAACATGATCATATGATACATCCAATATATCATATCATGTTTTTGGCCATATCACATCACATGCATACCCTGCAAAAACAAGTTAGACGTCATCTAATTTGTTCTTGCATGTTTTACGTGGCTGCTATGGGTATCTAGTAAGATCGCATCTTACTTACGCAAAACCACAACAGTGATATGCAAGTTGCTATTTAACCTTCTCCAAGGACCGCCTCCGTCAAATCTGATTCAACTAAAGTTGAAGAAACAGACACCCGCCAGTCATCTTTATGCAACAAGTTGCATGTTAGGCGATGAAACCGGTCTCTCATAAGCGTACGAGTAATCTTAGTCCGGGCCACTTCAATCCAACAATACCGCCGAATCAAGAAAAGACTAAGAGGGCAGTAAATTGAACATCAACACCCACAAACTCCGTTGTGTTCTACTCGATCATCTACAAATAGATCTAGCTCATGATGCCACTGTTGGGGAACGTTGCATGGGAAACAAAAAATTTCCTACGCACACGCAAGACCTATCCATGGTGATGATCATCTACGAGAGGGGATATCGGGTCCACATACCCTTGTAGATCACTAAGCGGAAGCGTATATAACACAGTTGATGTAGTGGAGCATCTTTGCGATCCAAATAGCAGTCCGTCTTGCGATATCATCACGATCCGTCCTGCGATCCCATCACGATCCATCCCGATCTAGTCCCGAACGGACGACACCTCCACGTTCACCACACGTACAACTCGATAACGATTCCCACCTTCTTGATCCAGCAGGAGGGGCGGAGATGTAGATGAGTTCTCCAACACGACAGCATGGTGGTGGTGGTGGTGGACAACCAACAGGGCTTCGCCAAGCGCCGCGGAACTAATCTAGAGGAGAAAACAATCTAGTGAGAGAGAGGGCAGCACGTGGCTAATTAGGGGTAGGACTGCCTCTATTTCCTCTAGTATATATAGGAGGGAGGCACGGGAGGAGGTAGCCTAAAACCCTCATGGTTTGGCAGAAATTGGAGGTGGAGGAGTCCACCTCCAATCCTACTCCAAGTAGGACTCCTCCCACTTAGAATATTCCTCCTCTCCCTTTGGGATTTTTACCCTCTTTGCTCCTTGGCCGAAATAGGCCATCTTGGGCTGGCCGCACCAGCCCACTAAGGGCTGGTGCACCACCTTTAGGCATATTAGGTTCTCTCTCGGGTGGGTGGCCCGTCCCGGTAAACCCCGAAACCCATTCATCACTCCCGGTACTTTACCGGTAATGCCCGAAAACTTTCCAGAAGCCAATTGCAACTTTCCTATATATCAAACTTTACCCTGGACCATTCCGTAGCTCCTCGTGACGTCTGTGATCTCATCCGGGACTCCGAACAACTTTCGGTTACGAAACACACATAACTCAATAACATCGACACGTCACCGAACCTTAAGTGTGCAGACCCTGCGGGTTCGAGAACCATGTAGACATGACCTAAGACACTCTTCGGTCAATCACCAATAGCGGGACTTGGATGCCCATATTGGCTCCTACATATTCTACGAAGATCTTTCTTGGTTGAACCTCTATTTCATGGATTCAGTTAATCGCGTATGTTGTTCCCTTTGTCCATCGGTATGTTACTTGCCCGAGATTCGATCGTCGGTATCTCCATACCTAGTTCAATGACCTTACCGGCAAGTCTCTTTACTCATTCCATAATACAAGATCCCGTAAATAACTCCTTAGTCACATTGCTTGCAAGCCTTGTTGTGATGTTGTATTAACGAGTGGGCCCCAAGATACCTCTCCGTCATACGGAGTGACAAATCCCATTCTCGATTCACGCCAACCCAACAGACACCTTCCGAGATACCTGTAGAGCACCTTTATAGTCAGCTAGTTACGCTGCGACGCTTCATACACACAAGGTATTCCTCCAGTGTCCGGGAGTTGCATGATATCATGCTCATAGGAACAGATACATTGACATGCAGAAAACAATAACAATAAACTTGACACGATCGAATGCTACGTTCATAGTTTGGGTCTTGTCCATCACATCATTCTCCTAATGATGTGATCTCGTTATCAAGTGACAACACTTGTCTATGGCGAGAAAACCTTGACTATCTTTGCTCAACGAGCTAGTCAACTAGAGGCTCACTAGGGACAGTGTGTTGTCTATGTATCCACACATGTATTTGAGTTTCTAATCAATACAATTCTAGCATGGATAATAGACAATTATCATGAACAAGGAAATATAATAATAACCAATTTATTATTGCCTCTAGGGCATATTTCCAACACTACCCATGAGCACCGCGACTCCACCATCAGGGTCGCCGCCCCGGCGACCCAGACCTGGACACCACCTCACCCGAGGCCCATTGCTACTCCAACCTCAGATATGAGTGGAAAGGACCCGCCTTCCACACCCCTGGGCGCTCCCCAACAGGGCTCCATCGACCCGTCCCGTGGCGGCGGACGTGAGACGAGCTTGGTCCTCCTGCCGGGTGCGAGACACGGTCGGTCCTGCTGCCGGGCGCGAGACGAGGTCGGTCTTGCTGCCGGGTGTGAGACGAGTAATGGACAGTAGTTGGGGGAGGGCCGAACCTACAACGAAGGTAGCAACCAAACAACAAGGAGAGGGACCGAAGTTTGAAAGGACCGCGTACAGACGAGCCGACACCAGAAAGCCAGCCACCGCCCCAGCCGGCCCGCCGAGCTCCCGTGTAGCCGCCGCGCCACCAGGATGCCACTACCCGTGTCGGGCCTCCACACACACACGCCCATGGCCGGAGCACCAGCCATGCCGGGCCGCTGCCCAACCCGCGCCGCCCACCCCGATTCCGCTCAGATCTGGGCAAGCGCGCCGCCACCAGCCCCGCAACCGAGTAGTCACTACCCCACGCACCCATGAAGGCATGAGGGACCTCCACGAGCAGTAGCGGGAGCCAGCACCGGCAACCAGGCCAGCCACTGACTAGATTCGCGCCCACTAGATCTAGTTCGGACCGCCGCCGCTGCGACGGGCGCCACCACCTGCAGCCCACCACACCGGGCCGCGCATCCGCAACATCGCCAGCAGACGCCAGCCACCACGTCGGCGCGCCCTGCACCCACGCACCGCCTCCGCCCGAACATCCAGGCCAGCATCGTCATCTTCGAGGGGGAGTGAGGAGCCCCGTCGGCGCCAACGCCAACCAGGCTTAGCCCGGCGGCGCGCACTGGAGACGACAAGGGGAGGGGGGAGAGGGAGAGCCCGACCCGATGATGCTAGGGTTAGCCCTCTCGGTCGCTCGTGGGAGCGATGGGGAAGGGACGTAGAAGCGAGGAAAAGATCTCAGGCTTGGTTCTTTCACAAACAATTTTGGGCATGTTAGCTTAATCTTGTCTAGTCTAGGCTAGTAAGTACTAGTTGTGTCCTAGTAGTATGTGTAAAAGTACATGCATGTTTGTGTATTGTCCATCTAGGCGTGTAGTGGTAGTAGTTTGTGTCCGTCTAGTGTTTTGAGTACGTAGGAAAGTATACAACAATGTGGTAGTATCCTAGTTAGGTAAGGTGTATTAGAGCAACTCCAACCGGACATCCATTTCATTTGTGCATGTTCGTTTGGATCACCACAAACAGAAAACACCGCCCAACGCGTCGATCCAAACAGACATGCATCCGCTTTTGATCCGTCCGCAACCCATTTTAGGCTTAATTTTGGGCTGATTTTGCGTCGGCACGGACACGGGACGAACACCTGCATCGCCCATCCTTCTCCCCCTAGCCCATTAGTAGGTGGCACGTACATCATTTTTCTCTTTTCCCGTTCCCTCCAACGCTTCCACCCGCCCCGCCTCCCACCCCCTACGCGCACTTCCGCCGCCGCCGCCAGACAACCGCGCATCTATTTCGTTTGTGCGCGTTCGTTTGGATCACCGTGAACATAAAACACCGTCCAACGTATCGATCCAAACGGACACGCGTCCGTTTTTTGTCCATTCGCGACCCATTTCAGGCTCAAATTTGGGCTGAATTTGCATCGACGTGGACACGGGATGGACACCAGCGCCTCCCATCCTTCTCTCCCCTAGCCAACCAGTAGGTGGCATGCACGTCATTCTTCTCTTTTCCCTTTCCCTCCAACGCTCCCGCCCGACCCGCCTCCCACTCCTGTCGCCCACTTCCGTCGTCACTGCCAGCCAACCGACTGTAGAATGACCCCTCCCGATAGCCCCATCTCCCACCGCCATCGTCCCTGTCGCCCATCTCCGTTACTTTCTGTTGGTGGGTCACGTGGCTCCTCATCGGCCGGATTGCCCAAGACGCCCGAAAGCTGCTCGACACTTTGCTCGCAAGATACAAATGGACTCTGATGATGAGTTTTTCTTCACAACCTTATCTATGATTTTGATGATTCTTCATACGACGATGAGGAGATCGTGGAAGCTACATTGGTCATCCAGGACCACCTTAGTATGGAGCGGTCGCATTTTAGGGGCTCCATACCAGGACACATGCTGGCGCTGAATCGCAACCAGAAGAGTGGCCATTTCCTACTCTGTAAGGACTACTTTGAGACCCCAAACCCGCTCTTCAAACATCACATGTTTTGACGTTGTTTTCGTGTGGCTAGGCATGTATTTAACCGTATTCGAGATGGGGTGGTCGAGTACGATAACTATTTTGAGTGCAAGAGGGATGGCCTTGGAAAGATTGGCTTCTCTTCTTATAAAAAATGCACTACCGTCATTCAGATGCTTGCATAGGGAGTTCCCGGTGATCTCATTGAGGAGTACGTCTGAATGAGTGTGTCCACATGCCTTGGGTCCATGTATAGGTATTGCAAAGCTGTCATAGCTATGTTTGGGTCGGAGTACTTGAGAGAGCCAACTATTGCTGATACAACACTGTTGGTGGCGAGGAATGCTAGCAGGGGTTCTCGGGGATGCTTGGTAGCATAGACTGTATGCACTAAAAGTGGAAAAACGGTCCTTCTGCTTGGCAGGGCCAGTATAAGGGCCATGTCCGAGCTTGCACTAACATACTTGAGGCCGTGGATTCCCAAGATCTCTAGATTTGGCACTCTTTCTTCAGCATGGCCGGATCTCACAATGATATCAATGTGCTCCGGCGCTCTACGATGTTTGCTAGGATGGTAGAAGGCAATTGCTCAGAGGTCAAAGTTTAAATCAGTGGCCAGCAATACATCAATGGATACTATCTAGCTGATAGTATCTATCCACAGTGGTCTACTTTTTTGTAGACAATCTCCAACCATGTAGGAGAGAAGAGAAAGAGATTTTCCCAAGAGCAAGAGAGTATTCACAAAGATGTAGAGCGTGCTTATGGTGTTTTTCTTGGGAGGTGATGACAGCTTACGTGATCATGCACAACATGATCATAGAGGATGAGCGACTGGAACATTTGTGTGATCAAGGGTTTCAGTTTCAGGGTGACAATATTGCGCCTCAACATGTTGAAGGGTAAATGTTTGCACACTTCGTCGAGTTTCATCATAAGATGCGTGATTGGAAACTCACATGCAACAGCAAAATGTTTGGTTGAGCATATGTGTATTCATGTCGGCAACCAATAGATGTATCGACAACATTTCCTTTTAGATGTATTTGAGACAATTTATTTGTTTAACTTCTAAATATATTTGGGACCATAACAAAAAATATAAAAAATGGCCGCAAGCGTGCTACGCGGATGAAAACTGGGTCGACGCGCTGGGCGGACGATAGACCCAAACAAAAAAGGGACATACATGCTGACCAAAACTGATAAAATGCGCGTCCGCGTGGGTCGTCCGGTTGGAGTTGTTCTTATGTTAAGTCTGGTTTGGACTCAAAGCAAGTCATCATAGATTGGCTATTTAGCCCGGAGAGGATGCAAAGGGCAATGCCCTCGGTGTCTGTGGCGCCCTCGTCGTAGTCAGCGTCACGGCGGGATAAGGCGTCTGCCATGATGTTGAGGCGGCCAAGCCGGTAGTCAATCGTGAAGTCATAACCGAAGAGCTTGCTAATCCATTGGTGCTGCAGAACTGTGGAGAGACGTTGATCCAACAAAAAATTAAGATTCTAGTGGTTAGTGTGAATCAAGAACTGTCGTCCCCAGAGATACAGGTGCTAGTGTCGCACAACATGTACCAAACCGATGAGCTCCCGCTCGTAGGCCGCGAGCTTGTGGTGACGTGCGGCGAATGGTCGGCTGAAGAAGGTGAGTGGTTCAGTGCCTTGGTGGAGTATAGCACCGAAGCCCATGCCTGAAGCATCGCAGTCGACCATGAACCGTTGTTAAAAATCCAGCATTTGGAGGACCGGTCCCGTGGTAAGAGCGTCCTTAAGTGACAGGAAAGTTGTAGTTGCCTCGTCATCCGAGGAGAAGGCATCACGACGCAACTGCCGGATGAGCGGCGCGGCTAGAAGGCTGAACTCCCGGATAAACTTCCAGTAGTAGCCGATCAGGCCCAAGAATCCGTGGAGTGCCCGCTGCGAGTGCGGCATCAGCCAAGACACGACCGCCGTGATCTTGTCGGCATCCATGGAAACTCCCTCTGCTGAAATGACATGGCCAAGATAGGTGACGGATGTCGTGCCAAATGAGCACTTCAGGCGCTTGAGGTGGAGCTGACGCACCCGAAGCTCGTTGAATATGATGGCGACGTACTACAAGTGCTCCGCCCAAGAGAAGTTGTAGAGGAGAATATCATCGAATAAAACGAGCACAAAACCGCCGTAAGTAGGGCCTGAGGACGTCGTTCATCAAGGGCTCGAATGTCGCCGGTGCATTGGAGAGGCCGAAAGGCATCACCAAAAACTCAAAGTGGTCGTGATGGGTGCGAAAGTCCGTCTTCGCGATGTCATCCAGGTGCATCTGAACCTCGTGATAGCTAGAACGCAAGTCGAGCTTAGTGAAGAAGCATGCCCCGTGAAGATCGTCCAGGAGCTCCTCCACGACTGGTATAGGAAATTTGTCCTTCGACGTCTTGGCGCTGAGTGCACGGTAGTCGATGCAGAAACGTCACGAGCCGTCGGGCTTGCGAACTAGGAGCACCGGTGCTGAGAACGGTGAAGTAGAAATCTGGATGATGCCTAAGGCGAGCATGAGTGCACACTGTCGTTCCACCTAGTCCTTATGCAGTTGTGGGTAGCGGTATGGCCGTATGGCGACTGGTGCTTGATACGTCTCCAACGTATCTATAATTTTTGATGGTTTCATGGTATTTTCTTGTCAAACTTTGGATGTTTTGCATGCTTTTTATTTATTTTCTCGGACTAACTTATTAACTCAGTGCCAAGTGCCAGTTCCTGTTTTTTCCATGTTTTTGACCCCTTTCAGAGGAGATTTTGAAATGGAGTCCAAACGGAAGAAAATCCCCGAAAAGATTTTTTTGGAACGGAAGAAGATCGGAGAACTTGGGAGCCAAGCCAGAGGAGCTCCAGGGGCCTCACAAGCCCCTACCCCGCGGCCAGGGGGCGCGCCATCCAGGCTTGTGGGCCCCCTGGAGGTCCCCGGACCTAGGTCTTGCGCCTACATATTCCCAAAAAAATCAAGAGATCATCGCAATCGCTTTTCCGCCGCCGCAAGCTTCTGTCTCCGCAAGATCCCATCTGGGGCACGTCCTGGTGCCCTGCCGGAGGGGGGGATTCGGATACGGAGGGCTTCTTCATCAACACCATGACCTCTCCGATGATGCGTGAGTAGTTCACCATAGACCTGCGGGTCCATAGCTACTAACTAGATGGCTTCTTCTCTCTCTTGGATCTTCAATACAAAGTTATCCATGATCTTCATGGAGATCTATCCGATGTAATCTTCTTTTGCGGTGTGTTTGTCGAGATCCGATGAATTGTGGATTTATGATCAGATTATCTATGAATCTAATTTGAGTTTCTTTTGATCTCTCTTATGCATGATTTCATATCCTTGTAATTCTCTTCGAGTTGTGGGTTTTGTCTGGGCAACTAGATCTATGATTCTTGCAATGGGAGAAGTGCTTGGTTTTGGGTTCATACCGCGCGGTGAACTCACCCAGTGACAGAAGGGGTAGCGAGGCATGCATCGTGTTGTTGCCATCAAGGGTAAAAAGATGGGGTTTTCATCATTGGTTTGAGATTATCCCTCTACATCATGTCATCTTGCTTAAAGCATTACTCTGTTCGTCATGAACTCGATACACTAGATGCATGCTAGATAGCGGTCGATGTGTGGAGTAATAGTAGTAGATGCAGAAAGTATCGGTCTACTTGTCTCGAACGTGATGCATATATGCATGATCATTGCCTTAGATATCATCATGACTTTGCGCGGTTCTATCAATCGCTCGACAATAATTTGTTCACCCACCGTGATATTTGCTATTATGAGAGAAGCCTCTAGTGAACACTATGGCCTCCAGGGTCTACTCCACACCATATTTTCAGCCTTACACTTTTTACTTCGTTGCACGTTCCGCCTTCAGATCTCACTTTGCAAACAATCTTGAAGGGATTGACAACCCCTTTGAAGCGTTGGGTGCAAGCTTGTTTGTGTTTGCGCAGGTACTTTGGACGTGACGAGGCCCTCCTTCTGGATCGATACCTTGGTTCTCAAACTGAGGGAAATACTTACTGCTCTTGTGCTGCATCACCCTTTCCTCTTCAAGGGAAAAACCGACGTAGACCAGAGAAGTAACAAGAAGAATTCCTAAGCGCCAGGGAAGGACTTCTGTTGCCGCAACAGTGATGTACCCGGAGGGAGGTGAATACGATGGTCACAGACTCAGTTAGGTGGAAGGCCCTGGGCTCGTCGAAAATGTCGTTGTGCTGCTATAGGAGATGAGCGAACAAGGGCGTCTCTGGGTCGGCAACGGCGGCCAACAACTGTGACTCGAGAGCGACTGGGGCAGCGCCACCTTCGCCCTTCCACTGAACTTCGCGACCCCGATGCGAGAAAGTCATGGTCAAGGTGTTGAAGTCCCAAAGGATGGGATTGAGGGTCCGCAAGAAGTCGACGCCGAGGATGAAATCGAAGCAGCCCAAGTCGATGCCCACGCAAGTGATGGCGAAGTGCTCGTCGCCGATGATGATATGAACCTGCCACGCAATCCCATGGCAGTGAAGATAGTCACCGTTAGCCACGGTAACCCTGAGTTGCTCTCCGCCCATCGGCTGGAGTGCCAGACGCCGCATGGTAACCTCGGGAAGGAAGTTGTGTGTAGAGCGCGTGTCCAGGAGAGCTAAGAGGCACTCCCCATTGACTGTCACCGACAGCAGCATAGTTTTCTCCGCTCGTGTACTTGCGAGGGCATGGAGGGATACCACGAGGGCGGTGGTTGAAGCAGGGGCGGCCTCCTCGGTAAGCTCGGGGGTAGCTATGTCCTTCTCGACATAGTCGTACGCCTCCAGGTAGAAGAGGCGTGGGCAGACGTGGCCCGATACGTAGGGCTCGTCGCAGTTGAAGCATAAACCCTGACAACAACGCTCGAGTTGCTCGGCCGGGGTGAGCCGACGGAATGGTCTAGTCGCGACTGTGGCGGGGGACTGCTACCTCTTGAGCTTGCGTTGGTTTTCCTTTGAAGAGGAAAGGGTGATGCAGCGAAGTAGATAAGTATTTCCCTCAGTTTGTTGAGAATCAAGGTATCAATCCAGTAGGAGGAACAAGTAAGGCCCCAATAGTAGTACCTACACAAATAATCAAACACTTGCACCCAACGCTATAAAGGGGTTGTCAATACCTTTAGAGTTATTTGCAAGGATGAGATCTGATAGAGATAGATATAAGAGATTGCGAAAACAAAAGTAAATAAGTTGCAGCAAAGTATTTTTTGGTTTATAGGTTTGAAAATATAATATGGAAAATAGACCTGGGGCCATAGGTTTCACTAGAGGCTTCTCTCATAAAGGAAAATAATATGGTGGGTGAACAAATTATTGTCGAGTAATTGATAGAAAAGTGAATAATTATGATTATATGTAAGGCAATGATTATGCATATAGGCATCACGTCCGTGTCAAGTAAACTGAAACGATTCTGCATCTACTACTATTACTCCACACATCGACTGACTCCTGCGTGCATCTAGAGTATTAAGTTCATGAACAACAGAATAACGCATTAAGTAAGATGATGTGATGTAGAGGGATAAACTCAAACAATATGATGAAAAACCCATCCTGCGTGCCTCGCTACCCCTACTTTGTCACTGGGTGAGGACAACACAAGATTGAAACCAAAACTAAGCACTTCTCCCGTTGCAAGAATTACCAATCTATTTGGCCAAACCAAACCAATAATTCGAAGAGACTTGCAAAGATATGAAATCATGCATATAAGAATTCAGAAGATACTCAAATAATATTCATAGATAATCTAAAAATAAACTCACAATTCATCGGATCTCGACAAACACACCGCAAAAGAGTATTACATCGGATAGATCTCCATGAAGATCATGAAGAACATGGTATTAAAGATCAAAGAGAGAGAAGAAACCATCTAGCTACTAGCTATGGACCCGTAGGTCCATGGTGAACTACTCACACATCATCATAGGGGCAATGGAGTTGATGTAGATGCCCTCTGTTATCAATTCCCTCTACGGCAGATTACCGGAAAAGGCTCTTATCTGCAATACTCAATAACGTGGAAAAACAGAAATTGACACTAGGTTCTAGATTAATAGGTTAGTCCCAAAAATAATGTAAATTAGCATACTCATGCATATAAAACATCCAAAACAGATAATATAATAGCATGGAACAATAAAAAATTATAGATACGTTTGAGACGTATCAA
This sequence comes from Hordeum vulgare subsp. vulgare, assembly GCF_904849725.1. Classification (NCBI taxonomy): domain Eukaryota; kingdom Viridiplantae; phylum Streptophyta; class Magnoliopsida; order Poales; family Poaceae; genus Hordeum; species Hordeum vulgare. The sequence goes on along the minus strand of NC_058520.1, from coordinate 289,519,223 downwards.
GCATCCCCAAGCTTAATTCCTACTCATCCTCGAGTAGGTAAATGATAAAAACAGTTTTTTTGATGTGGAATGCTACCTAACGTATTTATCCATGTAATATTCTCTAATGTGGCATGAATATTCAGATCCATAAGATTCAAAACAAAAGTCTTATATTGACACAAAAACAATAATACTTCAAGCATACTAATAAGGTAATTGCTTCCTTCCAAAATAACATGGTCCTAGACAGTTATCCCTAGAAAATCATATGGTTTGGCTATGCTCTATCTTCACCATACAAAGTATCTAAATCATGCACAACCCCGATGAAAATCAAGCAATTGTTTCACACCTTTTATGTTCTCAAACCTTTTCAACTCTCACGCATTACATGAGCGTGAGCCATGGATATAACACTATAGGTGGAATAGAGTGTGGTGGAGGTTGCAAAAAGAAAGGAAGAAGATAGTCTCACATCAACTAGGCATATCAACGGGATATGGAGATGCCCATCAATAGATATTAATGTGAGTGAGTAGGGATTTCCATGCAACAAATGCACTAGATCTATAAGTGTATGAAAGCTCACAAAATAAAACTAAGTTGTTGTGCAAAAGATTTAATACCACTAGTTATATGAAAGTGACAAAATAGGAGACTCTCTATGAAGAACATGGTGCTACATTGAATAACAAGTGTGGAAAAAAGATAGTAGCATTGTCCGTTCTCTCTTTCTCTCATTTCCCCCTTTTTTCCTTTTTCCTCTTTTTTGGATGGGCTTCTATGGCCTCTTTTTTTAATGGCCTTCGCTGGCCTCTTTTATTTTTTTATAAAGTCCGGAGACTCATCCCAACTTGTGAGGGAATCATAGCTTCCATCATCCTTTTTCTCACACGGGACAATTCTCTAATAATGCAAATCATCACGCTTCTATTTACTTACAACTCAAAAGATTACAACTCGATATCTAGAACAAAGTATGACTCTATAAGCAATATGGAAGTGATGGTGTGTATCACAAAAACGAGATGGTAGTGTTGCATGGCAATATATCTCGGAATGGATATGAAAATTCCATAATAGGTAGATATGGTGGTTGTTTTGAGGAAAATATATGCTGGCTGTTTTGAGGAAGGTGGGTTTAATGTACCGGCGAAAGTTGCGCGATACTAGAGAGGCTAGCAAAGGTGGAAGGGTGAGAGTGCGTATAATCCATGAAGTCAGCATTTGTCATAAAGAACTAACATACTTATTGCAAAAGCCTATTAGTTATCGAAGCAAAGTATTAGACACATGCTCCTAGGGGAAGGGTTGGTAGGAGTTAACCATCGCGCTATCCCGACCTCCACACAAAGGTTGACAATCATTAAACAAATCATGCTCCGACTTCATCACATAAAGGTTCACCATACGTGCATCCTACGGGAATCAAAAGCTTTAACACAAGTATTGCTTCTAATTCACAATTACTTACTATCATGACTCTCATATTACCATCTTCATTTCTCAAAACTATATGCAAGGAATCAAACTTCTCGTCATATTCAATGCACTTGAAATGAAAGTTTTTATTATATCCCTCTTGGATGCCTATTATATTAGGACTAAATTCATAACCTAAACCAATTACCATGTTGTTTAAATAACTCTAAAAATAATATATGTGAGGTACGAGAGTTTAATAATTTCTATATAACTAAACACCGCCGTGCTCTAAAAGATATAAGTGAAGTACTACAGCAACATTGCCTAGCTCAAAAGATATAAGTGAAGCACAAAGAGTATTCTAATAAATTCACGATTCAGCGCGTCTCTCTCTCAAAAGATGTGTGCAGCAAGGATGATTGTGGCAAACTAAAAAGTAAAGACTCATATCATACAAGACGCTCCAAGCAAAACACAGATCATGTGGTGAATAAAAATACAGCCTCAAGTAAATTTTTCGATGGATTGAAGACGAAAGAGGGGATGCCTTCCGGGGCATCCCCAAGCTTAGGATCTTTGGTATCATTGAATATGGCTTGGGGTGCCTTTGGCATCCCCAAGCTTAGGCTCTTTCCACTCCTTATTCCGTACTCCATCAAATCTTTACCCGAAACTTGAAAACTTCACAACACAAAACTCAACAGAAAACTCATGAGATCCGTTAGTATAAGACAAATAAATCACCACTTAGGTACTGTCGTGAACCCATTCTTTATTTATATTGATGTAATATTTACTGTATTCCAACTTCTCCATGGTTCATGCCCCCCCGATACAACCCATAGATTCATCAAAATAAGCAAACACCACAAAGAAAACAGAATCTGTCAAAAACAGAACAGTCTGTAGCAATCTATTTACTTAGAATACTTATGTAACTCTAAAATTCTGAAAAATTAGGAAGACCTGGGAAATTTTTAAACCAATCTTGTGTAAACAATTCAGATCAAAATCACGTTCCAGCGAATTTATACAATTCCTAGACTGAGGGCGAAAGTTTCTGTTTTTCAGCAAAATCAACTTGCAAACACCATAGACCATCCCAAAGGTCTTACTTGGCTCAAACACTAATTGAAACAAGAAAACACAATTATTACAGAGGTAATAATGTGTGCATCACTCAAAAACAGAAGCAAACCAAATAAAATTGGGTTGCTTCCCAACAATCGTTATTGTTTAACGCCCCTAGCTAGGCATCATGCAATAGATCTAGGTATTGTCATCTTTGGTATGCAATCCATAGGTAGATCTCATAATAGATTCATAAGGTAAACTTATTTTCTTTCTAGGAAAGTGCTCCATGCCTTTCCTTAATGGAAATTGGAATCTAATATTACCTTCCTTCATATCAATAATTGCACCAATTGTTCTAAGGAAAGGTCTACCAAGAATAATAGGGCATGTAGGATTGCAATCTATATCAAGAACAATGAAATCTACGAGCACATAATTCCTATTTGCAACAATAAGAACATCATTAATCCTTCCCACGGGTTTATTTATTGGGGAACGTAGTAGTGATTCAAAAAAATTCCTACGTCACACCAAGATCTATCTAGGAGATGCTAGCAACGAGCAAGGGGTAGAGCATCTTCATACCTTTGAAGATTGCTAAGAGGAAGCGTTACTATGAACACAGTTGATGGAGTCGTACTCGTAGATATTCAGATCGCGGAAGATTCTGATCTAAGCGCTGAACAACGGCGCCTGCGCGTTCAACATGATCCAGCAAGGAGAGAGGAGAACTTGATCAAGCAAAGAGAGAGGAGAAGTTGAGGGAGAGCTCCGGTAGCACGACGGCGTGGTGACGGTGGAGCTGCGTTGTACTTCGGTAGGGCTTCGCCAAGCGCTACGGAGGAGGAGGAGGAGGAGGAAGAGCAGGGCTACACTGAGGGAGGAAGAAAACTTGTGTATCTTGCAGCCCCAATCCCTTGGGTATATATAGGAGAAGGAGGAGGGTCGGCCACCCTAGGGTTTCCCCTAGGTGGTGCGGCGGCCAAGAGGAGGAGGGAGCAGCGCCTTAGGGGGTGGCTTGCCACCCAAGGTAGCCACCACGCCCTAGGGTTTGCAGCCATAGGCTCGTTGGGCCTTGGTGGGTGGCGCACCAACCCATCTAGGGGCTGGTTCCCATCCACTTTTGGCCCACACGGCCCTTCGGGGCTGGTACCCCCGGAACCCTTTTGGTGATCCCAGTACAATACGGATGATCTCCGAAACATTTCCTGCAATCAAATCTCCACTTCCTATATATGAATATTTACCTCTGGACCATTTCGGAGCTCCTCGTGACGTCTGGGGTCTCATCCGGGACTCTGAACAACCCTTGGTAACCACACACTATTCCCATTACAACTCTAGTGTCATCGAACCTTAAGTGTGTAGAACCTACGGGTTTAGGAACCACACAGACATGACCGAGACACCTCTCTGGTCAATAACCAACAGCGAGATCTGGATACCCATGTTGGCTCTCACATGTTCCACGATGATCTCATCGGATGAACCACGATGTCGGGGATTCAATCAATCCCGTATGTAATTCCCTTTGTCTATCAGTATGACACTTGCCCGAGATTCGATCGTCGGTTTCCCTATACCTTGTTCAATATCGTTACCGGCAAGTCTCTTTACTCGTTTCGTAACACATAATCACGTGGCTAACTCCTTAGTAACATTGAGCTCATTATGATGATGCATTAACGAGTGGCCCCAGAGATACCTCTCCATCACACAGAGCGACAAATCCCAGTCTTGATTCGTACCAACCCAACAGACACTTTTGAAGATACCTGTAGTGCACCTTTATAATCACCCAGTTACGTTGTGACCTTTGATACACCCAAAGCACTCCTACGGTATCCGGGAGTTGAACAATCTCATGGTCTAAGGAAATTATACTTGACATTAGAAAAAGCTTTAGTAGACGAACTACACGATCTTGTCCTATGCTTAGGATTGGGTCTTGTCCATCAATGCCATCCAATGTCTATGATCAGGAAACCATGACCATCTATTGATTAACGAGCCAGCCAACTAGAGGCTCACTAGGGACATGTTGCGGTCTATGTATTCACACATGTATTACGGTTTCCGATTAATACAATTATAGCAGGAATAATAGACAATTATCATGAACTAGGAAATATAATAATAACCACTTTATTATTGCCTCTAGGGCATATTTCCAACAGTCTCCCACTTGCACTAGAGTCAATAATCTAGTTACATTATGATGAATCAAACACCCATAGAGTTCTTGTGTTGACCATGTTTCGCTCGTGGAAGAGGTTTAGTCAACGGGTCTGAACATTTCAGATCCGTGTGTGCTTTACAAATCTCTATGTCATCCTATAGATGCTGCTACCACGCGCCATTTGGAACTATTCCAAATAACTTCTCCACTGTACAAATCTGTTTTACTACTGAGAGTCATCCGGATTATTGTCGAAGCTTGCATCAACGTAACCCTTTACGCCGAACTCTTTTACCACCTCCATAATCGAGAAAAAAATCCTTAGTCCACTAGTTACTAAGGATAACTTTGACCGTTGTCTAGTGATCCGTTCCTGTATCACTCTTGTACCCCTTGACTGACTCATGGCAAGGCACACTTCAGGTGCGCTACACAGGATAGCATACTATAGAGCCTACGACTAATGCATAGGGTACGACCTTCATCGTTTCTCACTCTTCTGCCGTGGTCAGGTTTTGAGTCTTACTCAATAGTCACACCTTATAACACAGCCAAGAACTCCTTCTTTGCCGATCTATTTTGAACTCCTTCGAAATCTTGTCACGGTATGTATTCATTTGAAAGTACTATTAAGCGTTTTTTATCTATCTTTATAGATCTTGATGCTCAATGTTCAAGTAGCTCAATCCAGGTTTTCCGTTGAAAAACACTTTTCAAACAACCCTATATGCTTTCGAGAAATTCTGCATCATTTCCGATCAACTCATCTGAAATTCTGTAGTGCTCCCACTCACTTCTTTGGAAATACTAGTTTCTCATAAACATTGTATAAAACCAAATTCTTTGATCATCTCATCAAAGCGTATATTCCAACTCTGAGATGCTTGCTCCAGTCCATAGAAGGATCGCCGGAGCTTTGCATACTTGCTAGCATCCTTTAGGATCGACAAAACCTTCTGGTTGTATCACATAAAACCTTTCCTCAAGGAAACTGTTGAGGAAAGAATATTTTGACATGCTATCTGCAAGATCATAAATGATGCAGCAACTGCTAACATAATTCCAACAGACTTTCAGCATTGCTATGAGTGAGAAAGTCTTCATCGTAGTCAACTCTTTGAACTTGTCGGAAACATTTTTGCGACAAGTCGAGCTTTCTTAATGGTGACTTTTCACCATCATCGTTTGTCTTCCTTTTAAAGATCCATCTGTAGTTAATAGTCTTATGACCATCAACTAGTTCTTCCAAAGTCTACACTTTGTTTTCATACATGGATCCTCTCTCGGATTTCATGGCCTCCAGCAATTTGTCGGAACCCGGACCCACCATCGCTTCTCCATAGCTCGTAGGTTCATTGTTGTCTAGCAACATGACCTCCAAGACAGGATTATCGTACCACTCTGGAGTAGTACGCGTCCTTGTCGACCTACGAGGTTTGGTAGTAGCTTGATCCGAAGCTTCATGATCACTATCATGAGTTTCCACTTCAATTGGTGTAGGCGCCACACGAACAACTTCCTGCACCCTGCCACACACTGGTTGAAGTGATGGTTCAATAACCTCATCAAGTCTCCACCATCCTCCCACTCAATTCTTTCGAGAGAAACTTTTCCTCGAGAAAGGACCCGTTTCTAGAAACCTTTGCTTCCAGATCTGAAATAGGAGGTATACCCAATTGTTTAGGGTGTCCTATGAAGATGCATTTATCCGCTATGGGTTTGAGCTTATCAGGCTGAAACTTTTTCACATAAGCATCGCAGCCCCAAACTTTTAAGAAACGACAACTTAGGTTTCTCAAAATCATAGTTCATATTGTGTCATCTTAACAGAATTACGTGGTGCCCTAATTAAAGTGAATGTGGTTGTCTCTAATTCCTAACCCCCTAAGCCAAAAACGATAGTGGTAATTCGATAAGAGACATCATAGTATGCACCACATCGAATAGGGCGCGACTATGACGTTCAGACACACCATCATCCTATGGTGTTCTAGGTGGCATTAGTTGTCAAAAAATTTCCACAATGTCTTAATTGTGTAGTGATACGTCTCCGTCGTATCTATAATTTCTGACTGTTTCATGCCAATATTCTACAACTTTCATATACTTTTGGCAACGTTTTATACTATTTTTAGGACTAACATATTGATCCAGTGCCCAGTGCCAGTTCCTGGTTGTTGCATGTTTTTTGTTTCGCAGAATATCCATACCAAACGAAGTCCAAACGCAATAAAAATTTACGGGTTTTTTTGGAATATTTATGATTTTTGGGAAGAAGAATCAACGCAAGACGGTGCACGGAGTGCCCACAAGCCCACTAGCCGCGGCCAGGGGTGGGCCTGCGGCTGGCAGGCTTGTGGACACTCCTTAAGGCCGTTGGTGCCCTTCTTTCGCCGCAAGAAATATAATATCCGGAAGAAAATCGTGTTAAAATTTCAGCCCAATCGGAGTTACGGATCTCCAGGAATTTAAGAAACGGTGAAACGCAGAATCTGGGAGCGCAGAAACAGAAGGACACACAGAGAGAGATCCAATCTCGGAGGGGCTCTCGCCCCTCCGCCGCCATGGAGACCATGGACCAGAGGGGAAACCCTTCTCCCATCTAGGGAGGAGGTCAAGGAAGAAGAAGAAGGAGGGGGGCTCTCTCCCCCTCTCTCCCGGCGGCGCCGGAACGCCGCCCGGGACATCATCGTGTGACGGCGATCTACACCAACACCTCCGTCATCTTCACCAACATCTCCATCATCTTCCCCCATCTATCTTCAGCGGTTCACTCTCCCGCAACCCGATGTACCCTCTAGTTGAACATGGTGCTTTATGCTACATATTATTATCCAATGATGTGCTGCTATCCTATGATGTCTGAGTAGATTATCGTTGTCCTATCGGTGATTGATGAATTGCTATGATTGGTTTAATTTGCTTGTGGTTATGCTGCTGTCCTTTGGTGCCCATCATATGAATGCGCGCGCAGATCACACCATAGGGTTAGTTGTATGTTGATAGGACTATGTATTGGCAGGCTAGAGTGACAGAAGCTTCAAACCTAGCATAGAAATTGATGCATATGGGATTGAAGGGGGACCAATATATCTTATTGCTATGGTTGGGTTTTACCTTAATGAACGTTAGTAGTTGCGGATGCTTGCTAATAGTTCCAATCATAAGTGCATATAATTCCAAGTAAGGGATGACATGCTAGCAGAGGCCTCTCCCACATGATACTTGCTATCGATCTAGTAACGTAGTCAATTGCTTAGGGACAATTCCGCAACTCCTACCACCACTTTTCCACACTCGTTAGACACTCGTAGTTGTTTGTTTATCTAACCAGCCCCTAGTTTTATTTACATGTTCTTTACTTTGTTTCAAGCCTATCCTATCACTCCTACAAAGTACGTCTAGTTTCATACTTGTTCTAGGTAAAGCGAACGTAAAGTGTGCGTAGAGTTGTATTGGTGGTCGATAGAACTTGAGGGAATATTTGTCCTACCTTTAGCTCCTCGTTGGGTTCGACACTTTTACTTATCGAGAAAGGCTACAATTGATCCCCTATACTTGTGGGTTATCAAGACCTTTTTCTGGCGCGGTTGCCGGGGAGCAATAGCGTGGGGTGAATATCCTCGTGTGTGCTTGTTTGCTTTATCACTAAGTAGATTTATTTGCTTTTGTAAGTTGTTCTCTATCTTTAGTTATGGATATGGAACACGAAATACCAAAAAAATTAGGTATACTTGCTACTCATGGAGATGGGGAACCTTCTAAAACCCCTGAGGCTCGTTATGTGGAAAATATTATGCACTTCTTTAATAATCCTGAGAAAGCCCCATTCAATTATATAATGGATACACGTTGGATCAACGTGAATACTTTAGGTATTATCACTTGACTCAAAAAGGGAAACTTTTATGGGATCAAATCCATTTGTTGAAATGGTATGCTTGGGAACTATGCAAGAGATATGGTGTTACTTGTTGCTCTAGGATGAAGGCTCCACACCTTCCCTTTTCTTGTGAATTTAATGATCATAGAACCTTGGCTTCTTATGCTAATGGTATATATGATTACTATGATGTGGAGCAAATAGAAGAGTTTGTTGCTTTTATGGGTGCTTATGAAATTGAGGCTGTGTTTAAAGGGTGTGATGATAATGATGATGCTCCTTACCGATCTGAAAATTTGGCTATGCTTCATTATTGTTATACTAATTATGAATATAATGCCCATATTGAACGATTTAAGGAGAAATTCTATGCTGCCCAAGAAGAGACTATTATTTTGAAGGAAACTATGGAAAAAGAAAATGCTGAAATTGTGAGCTCATTAGATGAAAAAGATGAAGAGGAGAGCGAAGAACAAAAGGAGGAAGAGCGGACTAGCTACCCGTGTCCACCTTCTAATGAGAGTAACTCTTCTACTCATACATTATTTAATTTCCCTTCGTTCTTACCGAAGGATGAATGCTATGATTCCTTGGATTCGTTTTAAATATCCCTTTTTGATGAACTTGATGCATGCTATGCTTGTGGCCATGTTGCCAATATGAATGATGCTTATGAAGATGAGCTAGCTATTGTCCCTTATGTTAAACATGATGATTTTGATGAATATAATATGCATGTGCTTGCTGCTCCTACTTGCAGTTATTATGAGAGAGGAACTACATCTCCACCTCTCTATGTTTCCAATACGATAAAATTGCAAGAAACTGCTTATGCTATGTATTGGCCTTTACTTGGTGTGCATGAATTGTTCTTTTATGACATGCCAATGCATAGGAAGAGAGTTAGACTTCGTCATTGCTTGATATATGTTACCTTGTGTTCACTACTAAATTTCAAATCATTGCTAATTAAAATTGGCTTCGATATACCTTGGGATCCGGGTGGATCCATTACTTGAGCACTTTATGCCTAACTTAATGGCTTTAAAGAAAGTGCTGCCTGGGAGACAACCCGGAAGTTTTAGAGAGTCATTTATTTCTGATGAGTTCTTTTATTTAGTTTTAAAAAAAATATAGAGGGGAACTTAAAACTTTTTCAAAAAGAGAAGCGATTGAAAGGTGATGCATTGCGGAAGTGAGGGTCGACCTTGAACACCTGTGTTCATGCTCATGGAAACAATGTAGAATTTTTCATGAAAGTTTCTCACAAAAATAATTATCCCCTTGTACAATTCCTTTGTGTTTTTAAAAATAATGTGCCAAGTAAAGCCTTTACGATTAGTTTGGGTGATAGTTGTTTGATCACGCTGAGAAAAGGCAGAAACTTTCTGCTCACGAAATTAATTTTCATTTTTATTCTGGAAGTGATTTTGAGTTGATTCTTTCTGCTGCTAATTGATATGCAAATTTTCCAGACTTTAGTAATTTTTCAGATTTTTTGAGATATGAGAAGTATACGGAATATACAGATTGCTACAGACTGTTCTGTTTTGACAGATTCTGTTTTGTATCCATTGTTCTCTTATTTTGATGAATCTATCGGTAGTATCGGGGGGTATGAACCATGGTGAAGTTGAATTACAGTAGATATAATGCTAATATGATTTTAGAATGAGTTCACAACAGTATTTGAAGTGGTGATTTATTTTATTATACTAACGGATCTCACGAAGTTTTGTTGAGTTTTGTGTGATTGAAGTTTTCAAATTTTGGGTGAGAGCACGATGGATGAAGGAATAAGGAGAGGCAAGAGCCTAAGATTGGGGATGCCCGAAGCACCCCAAGGTAATATTCAAGGAAGACTCAAGCGTCTAAGCTTGGGGATGCCCCGGAAGGCATCCCCTCTTTCGTCTACAATCTATCGGTAATTTTACTCGGAGCTATATTTTAATTCGTCACATGATATGTGCAAATTCTTGGAGCGTCTTTTGTGTTTATTTTTCCTTTTTATTTTATGCACCATGCTGGTATGAGATAGTCCTTGGTTGGATTTATAGAATGCTTCTTGTGCTTCACTTATATGTTTTGAAGTTTGGATTGCCTGTTTCCCTACACATAGAAAACCGCCATTTGTAGAATGCTCTTTTGCTTCACTTATCTTTGTTAGAGCGGGGCATATCTTTTGTAGAAAGAATTAAACTCTCATGCTTCACTTATACCTATTTAGAGAGTTAACAGGAGTTGGTCATTCACATGGTTAGTCATAAAATCCTACATAAAACTTGTAGATCACTGAATATGATATGTTTGATTCCTTGCAACAGTTTTGCGACATGAATATGTGATATTAGAGTCATGCTAGTGAGTAAATGTGTATTTTTAGAAATACTTGTGTTAAGGTTTGTGATTCCCGTAGCATGCACGTATGGTGAACCGTTATGTGATGAAGTCGGAGCATGATTTATTTATTGATTGTCATCCTTTCTGTGGAGGTCGCAATCGCGCGATGGTTAACTCCTACCAACCTTTCCCCAAGGAGCATGCGTGTAGTACCTTGTTTCGATGACTAATAGACTTTTGCAATAAGTATGTGAGTTTTTTATGACTAATGTTGAGTCCATGGATTATACACACTCTCACCCTTCCACCATTTCTAGGCTCTCTAGCACTGCGCAACTTTCGCCGGTGCATTACACCCACCATATAGCCTCCCTCAAAACAGCCATCATACCTACCTATTATGGCATTTTCATAGCCATTCCTAGATATATTGCCATGCAACTACCACTGTTCCGTCTCATGACATGTGCCACCACTTCCATATTGCCATTGCATGATCGTAAGATAGCTAGCATGATGTTTCCATGGCTTGTCCATTTTTTGATGTCATTGCTATGGTAGATCATTGTCACGGTACACTACCGAAGGCATTTCATATAGAGTCATAATTGCTCTAACTATTGAGTTGTAAGTGTGATGATCATTATTAATAGAGCATTGTCCCATGTGAGGAAATAAAAGAGGCCAGCGAAGCCCATTTACAAAAAAGAGGCCAAAGATGCCCACCAAAAAAAAGAGCCCAAAGAGCCCACAAAAAAATGAGAGAAAAGAGAGAAGGGACAATTGCTACTATCCTCTTTCCACACTTGTGCTTCAAATAGCACTATGATCTTCATGACACAGAGTCTCCTATGTTGTCACTTCCATATACTAGTGGGAAATTTTCATTATATAGCTTGGCTTGTATATTCCAATGATGGGCTTCCTCAAAATTGCCCTAGGTCTTCGTGAGCAAGCAAGTTGGGTGCACACCCACTAGTTTCTTTTGTGAGTTTTCATACACTTATAAGCTCTAGTGCATCCGTTGCGTGGCAATCCATACTCACTCACATTAATATCTATTGATGGGCATCTCCATAGCCCGTTGATACGCCTAGTTGATGTGAGACTATCTCCTATTTTTTTGTCTTCTCCACGACCACCATATTCTATTCCACCTATAGTGCTATGTCCATGGCTCACGGTCATGTATTGTGTGAAAGTTGAAAAGGTTTGAGAACACTAAAGTATGAAACAATTGCTTGGCTAAAACCGGGGTTGTCCATGATTTAAATACGTTGTGTGGGGAAGATGGAGCATAGTCAGACTATATGATTTTGTAGGGATAACTTTCTTTGGCCATGATATTTTGAGAAGACATGATTGCTTTGTTAGTATTCTTGAAATATTATTGCCTTTATGTCAAATGATAGACTATTGCTTCGAATCACTCGTGTTTTAGTATTTATGCCATGATTAGATTATATGATCAAGATTATGCTAGGTAACATTCCACATCAAAAATTATCTTTTTTATCATTTACCTACTCGAGGACGAGCAGGAATTAAGCTTGGGGATGCTGATACGTCTCCGTCGTATCTATAATTTTTGATTATTTCATGCCAATATTCTACAACTTTCATATACTTTTGGCAACTTTTTATACTATTTTTGGGACTAACATATTGATCCAGTGCCCAGCACCAGTTCCTATTTGTTGCATGTTTTCTTGTTTCGCAACATATCCATACCAAACGAAGTCCAAACGCAATAAAAATTTATGAGGATTTTTTTGGAATATTTATGATTTTTGGGAAGAAGAATCAACGCCAGACGGTGCACGGAGTGCCCACAAGCCCACCAGCCGCGGCCAGGGGGTGGGCCCGCGGCTGGCAGGCTTGTGGCCACTCCTTAAGGCGGTTGGTGCCCTTCTTTCGTCGCAAGAAATATAATATCCGGAAGAAAATCGTGTTAAAATTTCTGCCCAATCGAAGTTATGGATCTCCGGGAAATTAAGAAACGGTGAAACACAGAATCTGGGAGCGCAGAAACAGAAGGTCACAGAGAGATAGAGAGATCCAATCTCGGAGGGGCTCTCGCCCCTCCGCCGCCATGGAGACCATGGACCAGAGGGGAAACCCTTCTCCCATCTAGGGAGGAGGTCAAGGAGAAGAAGAAGGAGGGGGGCTCTCTCCCCCTCTCTCCCGGCAGCGCCGGAACGCCGCCCGGGACATCATCGTGTGACGGCGATCTACACCAACACCTTTGTCATCTTCACCAACATCTCCATCATCTTCCCCCATCTATCTTCAGCGGTTCACTCTCCCGCAACCCGATGTACCCTCTACTTGAACATGGTGCTTTATGCTACATATTATTATCCAATGATGTGTTGCTATCCTATGATGTCTGAGTAGATTATCGTTGTCCTATCGGTGATTGATGAATTGCTATGATTGGTTTAATTTGCTTGTGGTTATGTTGATGTCCTTTGGTGCCCATCATATGATCGCGCGCGTGGATCACACTATAGGGTTATTTGTATGTTGATAGGACTATGTATTGGCAGGCTAGAGTGACAGAAGCTTCAAACCTAGCATAGAAATTGATGCATATGGGATTGAAGGGGGGCCAATATACCTTATTGCTATGGTTGGGTTTTACCATAATGAACGTTAGTAGTTGCGAACGCTTGCTAATAGTTCCAATCATAAGTGCATAGAATTCCAAGTAAGGGATGACATGCTAGCAGAGGCCTCTCCCACATGATACTTGCTATCGATCTAGTAACGTAGTCAATTGCTTAGGGACAATTCCGCAACTCCTACCACCACTTTTCCACACTTGTTAGACACTCTTAGTTGTTTCTTTATCTACCCAGCCCCTAGTTTTATTTACGTGTTCTTTACTTTCTTGCAAGCCTATCCTATCACTCCTACAAAGTACTTCTAGTTTCATACTTGTTCTTGGTAAAGCGAACGTAAAGTGTGCGTAGAGTTGTATTGGTGGTCTATAGAACTTTAGAGAATATTTGTCCTACCTTTAGCTCCTCGTTGTGTTCGACACTGTTACTTATCGAGAAAGGCTACAATTGATCCCCTATACTTGTGGGTTATCATGTACCAAACTCGCAACTCATATATTCATCTCTTTGATCATATCATAGACATGTTATCCTCTTGTCACGACAATCTTCAACTTCACCCTAAAATTACTTGAACCTTTCAATAATTCAGACTTGTGTTTCATCAAGTAAATATACTAGTATCTACTCAAATCATGTGTGAAGTAAGAACATAACGATATCCACTGCGTGCCTGCGCACTCATTGGACTGCACACATCAAAATGTATTACTTCAAACAAGTTATTTTCTTGTTCCATCTCACTGGAAAATGAGGCCTTCAGTCATCTTACCCATGTGGTATGATTTGCATGTCTCAAGTGATTCAAAATCAAGTGAGTCCAAACTATCCATGTGCATGGAGAATCTTCATGCGTTTATACTAACATACATGGCTCACATGTCTCAAACTTTTCAAAAACGAGTGAGTCCAAAGATCCATCACCATGGAGCTTCTTCATCCGTTTTACACCAATATGACTCAAATGGCAGTGCCACAAGCAGGTGGTACTATCATTACTACTTTATATTTTGGCATGAATATTTTGAACATGTGTATCACTATGATCGAGATTCAATGAACCATTCATTTTAGGTGCCAGACCATTGAAGGTATTATTCAAATAAACAGAGTAGCCATTATTCTCTTTAAATGAATAACCGTATTTCGATAAACACAATACAATCATGTCTATGCTCAATGCAAACAAGAAATAACAATTATTTAGGTTTAACACTAATCCCGATGGTAGAGGGAGCGTGCGATGTTTGATCACATCAACCTTGGAAACACTTCCAACACATATCGTCACCTCGCCTTTAGCTAGTCTTAGTTTATTCCGTAGCTTTTATTTCGAGTTACTAACACTTAGCACCCGAACCGGTATCAAATACCCTGGTGCTACTAGGAGTACTAGTAAAGTACACCTCAATATCATGTATATCCAATATACTTTTGTCGACTTTGCCAGCCTTCTCATCTACCAAGTATCTAGGGTAGTTCCTATTCAGTGACTGTTCCCCTCTTTACAGAAGCACTTAGTCTTGGGTTTGGGTTCAACCTTGGGTCTTTTCACAACTGGTTTGCCATTTCATGAAGTATCCCTTATTGCCCTTGCCCTTCTTGAAACTAGTGGTTTCACTAACCATCAACAATTGTTGCTCCTTTTGATTTCTACTTTCGGGGTGTCAAACTTCGTGAATAGCTCAAGGATCATTATATCTATCCCTGATATGTTATAAGTTCATCATGAAGATCAAGTAGCTTGGCAGAAGTGACTTTGGAGATCCATCACTATCTCCTCTAGAAGATCAACTCCCACTTGATTCAAGCGATTGTAGCACTCAGACAATCTGAGCACATGCTTAACAATTGAGCTATTCTCCCTTACTTTGTAGACAAAGAATCTTGTCGGAGGTCTCATACCTCTCAACAAGGGCACGAGCCTGAAATCCCAATTTCATCCCTTGGAACATCTCGTATGTCCCGCGACGTTTGAAACGCCTTTAGCCCCTCAATTCTAAGCCGTTTAAGCAATATGCACCGAACTATCATGTAGTTATCAAAAACGTGTATGTCAGATGTTCGCAACATCTAGAGATGACGTTTGGGGTTCAGGACAACGAGCGGTGCATTAAGGACATAAGCCTTCTGTGCAGCAATGAGGACAATCCTCAGTTTACGGACCTAGTCCGCATAATTGCTATTATCATCTTTGAACTAAGTTTTTCTCTAGGAACATATCTAAAATAGTACAGCTACAGCGCAAGCTACAACATAATTTGTAAAGACTTTTGACTATGTTCATGATAATGAGTTCAATTAATCATGTTACTTAAGAACTCCCACTCAGATAGACATCCCTCTAGTTATCCAAGTGATACATGATCCACGTCGAATAGCCCGTGTCCGATCATCACGTGAGACGGACTAGTCATCAATGGTGAACATCTCCATGTTGATCGTATCTTGCATACGACTCATGTTCGACCTTTCGGTCTCTCGTATTCCGAGGCCATGTCTGTACATGCTAGGCTCGTCTAGTCAACCTAAGTGTTTTGCATGTGTAAATCTGGCTTACACCCGTTGTATGTGAACGTTAGAATCTATCACACCCGACCATCACGTGGTGCTTCGAGACAACGATCTTTCGCAATGGTGCACACTTAGGGGAATACTTATCTCGAAATTTAATGAGGGATCATCTTATCTTTGCTACCGTCATTCAAAGTAATAAGATGAAAAACATGATAAACATCACATGCAAATCATATAGTGACATGATATGGCCATTATCATCTTGCTCCTTTGATCTCCATCTTCAGGGCACAGCATGATCATCATGTTGGAATTATGCCCTAGAGGCAATAATAAATGTATAGTTATTATTATAATTCCTGTATCAAGATAATAGTTTATTATCCATGCTATAATTGTATTGAATGAAGACTCATTTACATGTGTGGATACATAGACAAAACACCGTCCCTAGCATGCCTCTAGTTGGCTAGCCAGTTGATCGATGATAGTCAGTGTCTTCTGATTATGAACAAGGTGTTGTTGCTTGATAACTGGATCACGTCATTGGGAGAATCACGTGATGGACTAGACCCAAACTAATAGACCTAGCATGTTGATCGTGTCATTTTGTTGCTACTGTTTTCTGTGTGTCAAGTATTTATTCCTATGACCATGAGATCATATAACTCACTGACACCGGAGGAATGCTTTGTGTGTATCAAACGTCGCAACGTAACTGGGTGACTATAAAGATGCTCTACAGGTATCTCCGAAGGTGTTAGTTGAGTTAGTATGGATCAAGACTGGGATTTGTCACTCCGTATGACGGAGAGGTATCTCGGGGCCCACTCGGTAATACAACATCACACACAAGCCTTGCAAGCAATGTAACTTAGTGTAAGTTGCGGGATCTTGTATTACGGAACGAGTAAAGAGACTTGCCGGTAAACGAGATTGAAATAGGTATGCGGATACTGACGATCGAATCTCGGGCAAGTAACATACCGAAGGACAAAGGGAATGACATACGGGATTATACGAATCCTTGGCACTGAGGTTCAAACGATAAGATATTCGTAGAATATGTAGGATCCAATATGGGCATCCAGGTCCCGCTATTGGATATTGACCGAGGAGTCTCTTGGGTCATGTCTACATAGTTCTCGAACCCGCAGGGTCTGCACACTTAAGGTTCGACGTTGTTTTATGCGTATTTGAGTTATATGGTTGGTTACCGAATGTTGTTCGGAGTCCCAGATGAGATCACGGACTTCACGAGGGTTTCCGGAATGGTCCGGAAACGAAGATTGATATATAGGATGACCTCATTTGATTACCGGAAGGTTTTCGGAGTTACCGGGAATGTACCGGGAATGACGAATGGGTTCCGGGAGTTCACCGGGGGGGGGAACCCACCCCGGGGAAGCCCATAGGCTTTGGGGAGACACACCAGCCCTTAGTGGGCTTGTGGGACAGCCCCAAGGGGGCCTATGCGCCAAGAATAAGAAATCAAAGGAAAAGAAAAAAAAGAGGGAGGAAGTGGGAAGGGAGGGGGACTCCTCCCACCAAACCAAGTCCAACTCGGTTTGGGGGGGGGAGTCCTCCCCCCCTTGGCTCGGCCGACCTCTTGGGGGTCCTTGGACCCCAAGGCAAGGGCCCCCCTCCCTCCTCCTATATATATGGAGCAATTAGGGCTGATTTGAGACGACTTTCTCACGGCTGCCCGACCACATACCTCCATAGTTTTTCCTCTAGATCGCGTTTCTGCGGAGCTCGGGCGGAGCCGTGCTGAGACAAGATCATCACCAACCTCCGGAGCGCCGTCACGCTGCCGGAGAACTCTTCTACCTCTCCGTCTCTCTTGCTGGATCAAGAAGGCCGAGATCATCGTCGAGCCGTACGTGTGCTGAACGCGGAGGTGCCGTCTGTTCGGTACTAGATCGTGGGACTGATCGCGGGATTGTTCGCGGGGCGGATCGAGGGACGTGAGGACGTTCCACTACATCAACCGCGTTCTCTAACGCTTCTGTTGTACGATCTACAAGGGTACGTAGATCACTCATCCCCTCTCGTAGATGGACATCACCATGATAGGTCTTCGTGCGCGTAGGAAAATTTTTGTTTCCCATGCGACGTTCCCCAACACATCATTGTCACCGGCATGACACCATGATCTCCATCATTGTGTCTCCATGAAGTCGTCTCGCCAACTATTACTTCTACTACTATGGCTAACGATTAGCAATAAAGTAAAGTAATCACATGGCATTGCATCTCATACAATAAATTAAGACAACTCCTATGGCTCCTGCCGCTTGTCATACTCATCGACATGCAAGTCGTGAATCCTATTACAAGAACATGATCAATCTCATACATCACATATATCATCACATCCTTTTGGTCATATGACATCACATAACATACCCTGCAAAAACAAGTTAGACGTCCTCTAATTGTTGTTGCAAGTTTTACGTGGCTGATTTGGGTTTCTAGCAAAAACGCTTCTTACCTATGTGACAGCCAAAATGTTGATATGCCAATGCTATTTACCCTTCATAAGGACCCTTTTCAACGAATCCAATTCGACTAAAGTGGGAGAGACAAACACCCGCTAGCCACCTTATGCAACAAGTGCATGTCAAGCGGTGGAACCAGTCTCACGTAAGCGTGTAAAGTCGGTTCGGGCCGCTTCATCCCATAATACGGCCGAAAAAATATTGTACTAGTAAAGGCAAGCAATTGACAAAATCATCGCCCACAACTTTTGTGTTCTACTCATGCATAGAATCTATGCATAGAACCTGGCTATCATACCACTGTCGGGGAACGTAGTAGTAATTCAAAAAAATTCCTACGTCACAGCAAGATCTATCTAGGAGATGCTAGCAACGAGAAAGGGGTAGAGCATCTTCATACCTTTGAAGATTGCTAAGCGGAAGCATTACTATGAACGCGGTTGATGGAGTCGTACTCGTAGCGATTCAGATCGCCGAAGATTCTGATATAAGCGCCGAACATCGGCGCCTCCGCGTTCAACACACGTGCATCCCGGTGACGTCTACTTCACCTTGATCCAGCAAGGAGAGAGGATAAGTTGAGGGAGAGCTCCGGCAGCACGACAGTGTGGTGACGGTGGAGCTGCATGGTACTCCGGCAGGGCTTCGCCAAGCGCTACGGAGGAGGAGGAGGAAGAGCACGGCTGCGCCGAGGGAGGGAGAAAACTTGTGTATCTTGCAGCCCCAAACCCTTGGGTATATATATGAGGAGGAGGAGGAGGGACGGCCACTCTAGGGTTTCCCCTAGGTGGTGCGGTGGCCAAGAGGAGGAGGGGGTGGCGCCCTAGGGGGTGGCTTGCCACCCAAGGCAGCCACCACACCCTAGGGTTTGCTGCCCTAGGCACCTTGGGCCTTGGTGGGTGGTGCACCAGCCCATCTAGGGGCTGGTTCCCATCCACGTTTGGCCCACGTGGCCCTTCTGGGCTGGTGCCTCTCCCGGTGGACCCCTGGAAACCTTCCAGTGGTCCCGGTACAATACCGATGATCTCCGAAATATTTCCGGCTATCAAATCTCCACTTCCTATATATGAATCTTTACCTCCGGACCATTCTGTAGCTCGTCATGACGTATGGGATCTCATCCGAGACACCGAACAACCTTCGGTAACCATGCACTATTCCCATTACAACTCTAACGTCATCGAACCTTAAGTGTGTAGACCCTACGGGTTCGGGAACCATGCAGACATGATCGATACACCTCTCCGGTCAATAACCAACAGCAGGATCTGGATACCCATGTTGGCTCCCACATGCTCCACAATGATCTCATCGGATGAAGCACGATGTCGGGGATTCAATGAATCCCGTATGTAATTCCCTTTGTCTACCAGTATGACACTTGCCCGAGATTCGATCGTCGGTATGCCTATACCTTGTTCAATCTCGTTACCAGGAAGTCTCTTTGCTCATTCCCTAACACATCATCTCTTGGCTAA
Source organism: Hordeum vulgare subsp. vulgare (assembly GCF_904849725.1). Lineage (NCBI taxonomy): Eukaryota > Viridiplantae > Streptophyta > Magnoliopsida > Poales > Poaceae > Hordeum > Hordeum vulgare. Next base: position 289,499,220 of record NC_058520.1, on the reverse strand, counting down.
CTCCTTAGTCACATTGAGCTCATTATGATGATGCATTACCGAGTGGGCCCAGAGATACCTCTCCGTCACACGGAGCGACAAATCCCAGTCTCGATTAGTACCAACCCAACAGACACTTTCGGAAATACCTGTAGTGCACCTTTATAATCACCCAATTACGTTGGGACGTTTGATACACCCAAAGCACTCCTACGGTATCCATGAGTTGCACAATCTCATGGTCTAATGAAATGATACTTGACATTAGAAAAAGCTTTAGCAAACGAACTACACGATCTTGTGCTATGCTTAGGATTGGATCTTGTCCATCACACCATTTTCCTAATGATTTGATCCCGTTATCAATGACATCCAATGTCTATGATCGGGAAACCATGACCATCTATTGATTAACGAGCCAGCCAACTAGAGGCTCACTAGGGACATGTTGCAGTCTATGTATTCACACATGTATTACGGTTTTCAGTTAATACAATTATAGCATAAATAATAGACAATTGTCATGAACTAGGAAATATAATAATAACCACTTTATTATTGACTCTAGGGCATATTTCCAACATTATTAATGGTAGAATCCGCTAGGTGCAAGTTTAAAGAGCAATCATCAAATTCACAAAATCCTAGCACATCACATAAAGTTTTTGGAATCATGGAAACGCTAGCACCCAAATCACACAAAGCATGGCACTCATAATCTTCAATTTTAATTTTAATAGTAGGTTCCCACTTATCATAAAGCTTTCTAGGTATAGAAACTTCCAACTCAAGTTTTTCCTCAAAAGATTTCATCATGGCATCCGCAATAGGTTTAGTAAAAGCTTTATTTTGACTATAAGTATGCGGATAATTCAACATGGATTGTAACAAGGAAACACAATCAATCAAAGAGCAACTATCATAATTAAAGTCCTTCAAATCCGAAAGAGTGGGCTCATTGCTATTTAAAGTTTTGACCTCTTCCATCCCACTTTTATTAATCTTATCATTAAGATCTAAAAACTCTGAATCATTGGGACGCCTTTTAACTAAAGTTGACTCATCTCCAGTCCCATCCTTTTCAATATTTATACTAGAAAACAAAGATTCAATAGGTGTCACACCAACCACTTTAATATCTTCATCATTATTCTCACGAGAAAACACCTTTTCAAGCCATTTACGCTTAGCACGTATTATAGCGATTCTTTCCTTACACTCATCAATAGAAATTCTCATAGCTTTGAAAGACTAATTAATATCATGCTTGGGTGCAATAGATCTAATTTTCAAAGAATCAATCTCAATAAAAAATTCTATCAACGTTCCTAGCCAAATTATCAATCTTGAGCAATTTTTCTTCAATCATAGCATTGAAAACCTTTTGCGAGCTAATGAATTCTTTAATATTATTATCAAGATCAGAGGGCATCTTATTATAATTTCCATAATAATTCTTCTAGGAATTACCATAATTATTAGAGGAATTACTAGGAAACAACCTAGAATTGAAATTACCACTATACGCGTTATTGCCAAAATTGTTCCTACAAGCAAAATTCACATCAATTGTTTCATTATTATTTCCAATCAAAGAAGACAAAGGAATATCATTGGGATCAATAGGAGCATTCTTAATAGCAAACAGTTTCATTAATTCATCCATCTTTCCACTCAAAGTATTTAATTCTTCAATAGCATACACTTCTTTACTAGTAGGAGATCTTTCGGTATGCCATTGAGAGTAATTTGCCATAATATTATCTAGGAGTTTAGTAGTTTCTCCTAACGTGATTTACATAAAAGTACCACCCATGGTGGAATCTAAAATATTTCTAGAAGGAAAATTCAATCCCGCATAAAAAAATTGTATAATCATCCATAAACTCAAATCATGTGCGGGGCAATTCCTAATCATTAGTTTCATCGTCTCCCAAGATTGTGCAACATGCTCATGATCAAGTTGCTTAAAATTCTGTATATCGTTCCTAAGGGAGATAATCTTAGCGGGCAGAAAGTACATGGAAATAAAAGCATCTTTACACTTATTCCATGAATCAATACTATTTTTAGGTGAAGATGAAAACCAAGTTTTGGCACGATCTCGTAGTGAGAAAGGAAATAGCTTTAATTTAAAAAATCATTATCCACATATTTCTTATTTTTGCTATTACACAACTCAACGAAAGTATTTAGATGGGATGCGACATCTTCACTAGGAAGGCTAGAAAATTGTTCTTTCATAACAAGATTGAGCAAAGCGACATTAATTTCACAAGATTCCGCACTAGTGGCGGGAGAAATCGGAGTACTAGTAAAATCATTATTATTAGTAGTGGAAAAATCACATAACTTGGTATTTTCTTGAGCCATCGTGACAAAGCAAGCAATCTAGCACACAAGCAATCAAACAAAAGGACGAACGGAAAAAGGGCGAATAAAAAGGAAAATCTTTTTGGTATTTTCTGAAAATCTTTTTAGAAGTGGGGGAGAGGAAAACGGGAGGCAAATGGCTAATAAAGTAAATGTAAGAGATGAGTTTGTGATGGGTACTTGGTAGGCATGATCTTGCTATGTATCCTCCCCGGTAGTGACGCCATAAATCCTTCTTGCTGCCTCTTGAGCTTGCATTGGTTTTTCCTTGAAGAGGGTGATGCAACGAAGTAGATAAGTATTTTCCTCGGTTTGTTGAGAACCAAGGTATCAATCTAGTAGGAGGAACAAGCAAGGCCCTAATAGTATTACCTACACAAATAATCAAACACTTGTAGGGTTGTCAATCCCTTCAGAGTTATTTGCAAGGATGAGATCTGATAGAGATAGATATAAAAGATTGCGGAAACAAAACTAAATAAATTACAGGAAAGTATTTTCGGTATTTTTGGTTTATAGATATGAAAATATAATATGGAAAATAGACCCGGGGGCCATAGGTTTCACTAGAGGCTTCTCACATAAAGGAAAATAATACGATGGGTGAAGAAATTACTGTCGAGCAATTGATAGAAAAGCGAATAATTATGAAGATATCTAAGGCAATGATTATGCATATAGGCATCACGTCCGTGTCAAGTAGACCGAAACGATTCTGCATCTACTACTATTACTCCACACACCGACCGACTCATGCCTGCGTCTAGAGTATTAAGTTCATGAAGAACAAAGTAACGCGTTAGGTAAGATGACATGATGTAGAGGGATAAACTCAAGCAATATGATGAAAACCCCATCTTTTTATCCTTGATGGAAACAATACAATACGTGCCTCGTTACCCCTACTTTGTCACTAGGCGAGGACACCGCAAGATTGAACCCAAAACTAAGCACTTCTCTCATTGCAAGAATTACCAATCTAGTTGACCAAACCAAACCAATAATTCGAAGAGACTTGCAAAGATATGAAATCATGCATATAATATTTCAGAAGAGACTCAAACAATATTCATAGATAATCTGAACATAAACTCACAATTCATCAGATCTCGACAAACACACCACAAAAGAGTATTACACCGGATAGATCTCCATGAAGATAATGAAGAACATGGTATTGAAGATCAAAGAGTGAGAAGAAGCCATCTAGCTACTAGCTATGGACCCGTAGGTCTATGGTGAATTACTTACACATCATCGGAGGGGCAATGGAGTTGATGTAGATGCCCTCCGTGATCAATTCCCTCTCTGACAGATTACCGGAAAAGGCTCTCGGATTGGATCTCTCGGGAACAGAGGCTCCCGACGGTGTAAAAGTATTTTTGTGGATCTTTTTGGAGATACAAGAATATTTGGGAACTTACAGGCCAAGAAAAAGGGTTCGAGACCTGTAGGGGTCCCACAAGCCAGGGGGCACGGCCACCCCCCAGGGCGCACCCTGCAGGCTTGTGGCCTCCCGGCAAGTGCTTTGCCCCCTACTCCAAGTCTCCTGGGTGTCTTCTGGTCCAAGAAAAATCTTTCCGGAGATTTTGATCCGTTTGGACTCCGTTTAATATTCTTATCTGCAATACTCAAAAACATGAAAAAAAATAGATACTCGCATTGGCTCTAGATTAATAGCTTAGTCTCAAAAATATTATAAAACAGCATAATAATGCATATAAAACATCCAAAACAGGTAATATAATAGCATGGAGCAATCAAAAACTATAGATACGTTGGGGACGTATCAGGGACCCTGCCGCTGCCTAGGTCGGTCGGCTGGGCGCACGCACGGCCACCCGAGGCTGTGGGCGAGGAACCCGGGCTGGGAACGCCTACAGCATGGCCACCGCACGACGCTCGAACGCACAGGCATAGTACATGGCCGTCTAGAGGTCCTGTAGTCCTTGCATGTCGACGTCCACGCGGATGTGGTCGAGGAGGTTGCCGACAAAGAGCTTGGCCCGTTGGAGAGCCGAGACACCGGGGAGCGTGGCAGGCCAACGCCTGGAAGCGCTCGGCAAAATCCTGCACCGAGGAGAGGAATGGAAGGCGTCCGAGTTCTGCCACATGCACAGGTTGCAAAAGAGTTCCCATGGCGGTATCCCACCCTCGTCCTGTTTGAGGGCGTAGTACCACGTGTGAGCAGCGCCGCGTAGGTGGTACGAGGTGATCCAAGTGCGGCCGGACGCGGGCGTGTGTTGCCCCTTGAAGAATTGCTCGCACTGGTTGAGCCAATTCAGTGGGTCCCCGGATCCGTCGTAGGTGGCGAACTTCAGTTTGGAGAAGCGCGGCGGGGATGGATGATACGTCTCAAACGTATCTATAATTTTTGATGGTTTCATGCTGTTATCTTGTCATCTTTGGATGTTTTATGTACCTTTTATATCTTTTTTGGGACTAACTTATTAATTCAGTGCCAAGTGCCAGTTCCTGTTTTTTCTGTGTTTTTGGCTCTTTTCAGATCTGATTTTGGAACGAAGTCCAAACAGAATAAAATCCCCGAAATGATTTTTTCCCAAACGGAAGAAGATCAGGGGGCCTGTGGGCCAAGCCTGGAGGCTCCAGGGAGCCCACAAGCCCCCACTCCGCCACCAGGTGGGAGGCGGCGGTGGCAGGGCTTGTGGCCTCCCTGAGCGCCCCCTGACCTAGATCTTTGGCATATATATTCCCTAAAATACAGCAAAAAATCAGGGGATCCACGAAAATACTTTTCCGCTGCCGCAAGCTTCCGTTTCCGCGAGATCTCATCTGGAGACCCTTCCCGGCGCCCTGCCGGAGGGGACTTTGGAGTTGGAGGGCTTCTTCATCATCATCATCACCCCTCCAATGACTCGTGAGTAGTTCACTTCAGACCTACGGGTCCGTAGTTAGTAGCTAGATGGCTTCTTCTCTCTCTTGGATCTTCAATACAAAGTTCTCCATGATCTTCATGGAGATCTATCCAATGTAATCTTCTTTGGCGGTGTGTTTGTCGAGATCCGATGAATTGTGGATTTGTGATCAGATTATCTATGATATATATTTGAGTCTTTGCTGATTTCTTATATGCATGATTTGATATCCTTGTAAGTCTCTCTGAGTCTTGGGTTTTGTTTGGCCAACTAGATCTATGATTCTTGCAATGGGAGAAGTGCTTGGTTTTGGGTTCTTACCATGTGGTGACCTTTCTAGTGACAATAGGGGTAGCAAGGCACACATTAAGTAGTTTCCATCAAGGGTAACAAGATGGGCTTTGTCGTTGATATGAGATTGTCCATCTACATCATGTCATCTTGCTTAAGGCGTTACTCTATTCTTTTGGACTTAATACACTATATGCATGCTGGATAGCGGTCGACGTGTGGAGTAATAGTAGTAGATGCAGACAGTATCGGTCTACTTGTTTTGGACGTGATGCCTATAGATATAATCATTGCCATAGATGACGTCACGACTTTGTGCGGTTCTATCAATTGCTCGACAGTAATTTGTTCACCCACTGTCTACTTGCTTTCATTAGAGAAGCCACTAGTAAACACTACGACCCCTGGGTCTATTCACATCTATCGTTTCCGCTTTCGCTTTTACTTTGCTTTGTTACTTTGTTGCTTTCAGCTCTCACTTGGCGAACAATCTATAAGGGATTGACAACCCCTTCATAGCGTTGGGAGCAAGCTTTTTGTGGGTTTGGTGAAGTCATGACTTTAGTCGATGATAATCCCACTATTTTTGAAGAGCGTCAACTTTGCATGCATGTGGATCATGAAAAGAATATCCTATGTGATAGTTACATTGTTGAATTCGAATATGATCCCACATGTAATTGCTATGAGAGAGGAAAATATTTTGGTAGAAACTTTCATGTTACCAAATTACCTCTCGTTATGTGGAGATTGCTATTGTCTCTTTCTTCTTCCTTGCATATGGCAACTATTGGTTGTCTTGACAATCTGTTTTCCTATAAAATGCCTATGCATAGGAAGTTAGACTTAGATGTGATTTTCACATGCTTTATGATGCTCTCCTTGTGCTTCAATTCTTGTCTTTTGTGTGAGCATCATTGATTTATCAATGCCTAGCTAAGGGCGTTAAACAATAGCGCTTGTTGAGAGGCAACCCAACGAATTTATCCTTTTTCTTTCTGTTTTGTGTTTTCCACACTTTCATAGTTCTGTTATGATTGTGTTTTTTGTGTTTGTTTTTGTGTTTGTGCCAAGCAAAACCGTTATGATTAGTCTTGGGGATGATCGTTTGGTCATGCTGGAAAAGACAGAAACTTTCTGCTCACGACAAGAATTTTCATGGTTTTTCTGTAAGAGCTTTTGAGTTGATTCATTTTGCTTCTGATTTCTACACACATTCTTCAGACTTTCGTAATGTTTCCGAATTTTTGAAGTACCAGAGGTATACGAAATATACAAATTGCTACAGACTGGTCTACTGTTAACAGATTCTGTTTTTGTTGTATTGGTTGCTTATTTTGATGAAACTATGGATAGTATCGGGGGTATTAGCCATGGAAGATTGAAAATACAGTAACCCAACATCAGCACAAGTGGAATTTAAGTTTGCTATAGTACCTAAGGAAGTGGTGGTTTGCTTTCTCATACTAATGATATCACGAGTTTCTGTTTAAGTTTCGTGTTGTGAAGTTTTCAAGTTTTGGGTGAAGTTCTTATGGACAAAGAGATAAAGAGTGGCAAGAGATCAAGCTTGGGGATGCCCAAGGCACCCCGAGAGATTCAAGTATGCCGTAAAAGCCTAAGCTTGGGGATGCCCCGGGAAGGCATCCCCTCTCTCGTCTTCAATCCATCGGTAACGTTACTTGGGGCTATATTTTTATTCACCACATGTTATGTGTTTTTGCTTGGAGCGTCTTGTATCATAGGAGTCTTTTATTTTTGTTGTGTCACAATCATTCTTACGGCACACCTAGATAGAGAGAGACATGCACTCACCGTGATTTTGTCGAGCTTCACTTATACTTTTGGTAGACAACTCAGCTCACATGTGCTTCACTTATATCTTTTGAGCTAGATACTTTTGCTCTGTGTGCTTCACTTATATCTTTTAGAGCACAGCAGTGCGTGGCTTGGTAGTTGATCTATGCTTTGGAAGTAGTCTCAAAAGGGGTAGTTATCCAAAGGGATACGAAAACTTCCACCTTCATGTGCATTGAATAGTTAGAGAAGTTTGATTCATCTCAATTAGTTTTGAGTTGTGGTTATGGTAATACTGAAGTCATGCTAGTAAGGTGTTGCAGATCTAGAAATAGTTGTGTTGAAGTTAATGATTCCCGTAGCATGCACGTATGATGAACCGCTACGTGATGAAATCTGAGCATGATTAGTCTATTGATTGTCATCCTTTGCGTGGCGGTCGGGATCGCGCGATGGTTTATATCTACCAACCCTTCCCCTAGGAATATGCATTGAATGCTTTGTTTCGATTACTAATAAAACTATTGCGACAAGTTTATGAGTTCTTCATGACTAATGTTGAGTCCATAGTTTAGATGCACTTTCACCTTCCACCATCACTATCTTCTTAGTGCCGTGCAACTTTCGCCGGTGCACAAAACCCACCATTAGCCTCCCTCAAAACAGCCACCATACCTACCTACTATGGCTTTTTCAAAGTCATTCAAAGATATATTGCCATGCAACTACCACCATGACATGTGCCACCACGTCTACATTGCCATTGCATGATCGTAAGATAGCTAGCATGATGTTTCCATTAATGTCTATGCCATGCTAGATCATTGTCACGGTACACTACCGAAGGCATTCCATATAGAGTCATCATTGCTCGTTTTGAGTTGAAAGTGTGATGATCATCATTAATGGAGCATTGTCCCATGTGAGGAAATAAAAGAGGCCAAAGAAGCCCACCAAAAAAAAGAGGCCAAAGAGCCCACCAAAAAAATGAGAGAAAAAGAGAGAAGGGACAATGTTACCACTTTTCCACACTTGTGCATATTAAGCACCATGATCTTCATGATTGAGAGTCTCTCGTTTTGTCACCACCATATAGCTAGTGGGAAATTTTCATTATATAACTTGGCTTGTATATTCCAATGATAGGTTTCCTCAAAATTGCCATAGGTCTTCGTGAGCAAGCAAGTTGGATGCACACCCACTAGTTTTCTTTAAGAGCTTTCACATACTCTTAGCTCTAGTGCATCATTTGTATGGCAATCCCTACTCATTCACATTGATATCTATTGGTGAGCATCTCCACAGCTCATTGATATGCCTAGTTAATGTGACTATCTTCTCCTTTTTTGTCTTGCAACCTCCACCACACTCCACACTATCTATAGTGTTATAACCATGGCTCACGCTCATGTATTGCGTGAGAGTTGAAAACGTTTGAGAAAGTAAAGGTGTGAAACAATTGCTTGGCCAATACCAGGGTTGTGCATGATTTAAATTCGTTGTGCGATGATGATAGAGCATCGCCAGACTATATGCTTTTGTAGGGATAACTTTCTTTTGGCCTTGTTATTTTGAAAGTTCATGATTACCTTGCTAGTTTGCTTGAATTATTATTGTTTCCACGGTAATAGAAAACTATTGTTTTGCATCTAATGGATCTGAACATTCACGTCACATAAGAGGAGTTACAAAGGACATCTATGCTAGGTAGCATGAAAGCATCAAAAATTCATTCTTTATCACTTCCCTACTCGAGGACGAGCAGGAGTTAAGCTTGGGGATGCTTGATACGTCTCAAACGTATCTATAATTTTTGATGGTTTCATGTTGTTATCTTGTCATCTTTGGATGTTTTATGTACCTTTTATATCTTTTTTGGGACTAACTTATTAATTCAGTGCCAAGTGCGAGTTCCTGTTTTTTCTGTGTTTTTGGCTCTTTTCAGATCTGATTTTGGAACGGAGTCCAAACGGAATAAAATCCCCGAAATGATTTTTTTCCCGAACGGAAGAAGATTAGGGGGCCTGTGGGCCAAGCCAGGAGGGCTCCAGGGAGCCCACAAGCCCCCACTCCGCCACCAGGGGAGGTGGCGGTGGCAGGGCTTGTGGCCTCCCTGAGCGCCCCCTGGCCTAGATCTTTGGCATATACATTCCCTAAAATACAGCAAAAAATCAGCGGATCCACGAAAATACTTTTCCGCCGCCGCAAGCTTCCGTTTCCGCGAGATCTCATCTGGAGACCCTTCCCGGCGCCCTGCCGGAGGGGACTTTGGAGTTGGAGGGCTTCTTCATCATCATCATCACCCCTCCAATGACTCGTGAGTTGTTCACTTCAGACCTACGGGTCCGTAGTTAGTAGCTAGATGGCTTCTTCTCTAACTTGGATCTTCAATACAAAGTTCTCCATGATCTTCATGGAGATCTATCCGATGTAATCTTCTTTGGCGGTGTGTTTGTCGAGATCCGATGAATTGTGGATTTGTGATCAGATTATCTATGATATATATTTGAGTCTTTGCTGATTTATTATATGCATGATTTGATATCCTTGTAAGTCTCTCCGAGTCTTGGGTTTTGTTTGGCCAACTAGATCTATGATTCTTGCAAAGGAAGAAGTGCTTGGTTTTGTGTTCTTACCATGTGGTGACCTTTCCCAGTGACAGTAGGGCAGCAAGGCACACATTAAGTAGTTGCCATCAAGGGTAACAAGAGGGCTATGTCGTTGATATGAGATTCTCCATCTACATCATGTGATCTTGCTTGAGGCGTTACTCTGTTCTTTTGGACTTAATACACTAGATGCATGCTGGATAGCGGTCGACGTGTGGAGTAATAGTAGTAGATGCAGACAGTATCGGTCTACTTGTTTTGGACCTGATGCCTATAGATATAATCATTGCCATAGATGACATCATGACTTTGCGCGGTTCTATCAATTGCTCGACAGTAATTTGTTCACCCACCGTCTCCTTGCTTTCATGAGAGAAGCCATTAGTAAACACTACGGCCCCCGGGTCTATTCACATCTATCGTTTCCACTTTTTCTTTTACTTTGCTTTGTTGCTTTCAGCTCTCACTTGGAGAACAATCTATAAGGGATTGACAACCCCTTCATAGCGTTGGGAGCAAGCTTTTTGTGTTTGTGCAGGATCTTGTGATACTCCTCCACTGGATCGATACCTTGGTTCTCAAACTGAGGGGAATACTTACCACCGCTGTGCTACATCACCCTTTCCGCTTCGAGGGAACACCAACGCAAGGTTCCAAGGCCACGGGGGAAATCCTTTGCATATTTGCCTAGGAAGTCCCTTAAGGCGTAGCCGTAGCAAAAGGATTCCTGGTGCCGATGACACGACTATTCCTGGCGCCGTTGCCAGGGAAGCACATTTGACATCAATGACCGTAGCCCATGGCCATCGGCGTCTCATCGGCTCAGAGCAGCGCAGATGACGGGACGGGGAAGGCGGGCTGTAGTGTTCCTCCCTGGAACAGGGGCCCGCCCATGCCGGCATAGAGACCCGCAGTTCCGGAGGGGCCGGCAAGCGGCTTGGCCGGGTGCGTCGCGGCCGATGGCGGAAGAGAGGGCTGACCCGGGCCTGTCGTGTAGACCGGCTCTGCGAGCCAAGTAGGCAGTGGTGACGGCGTGGAGGGGAACCACACCTCCTCGATAGGTGCGCCCGGAGCCGGCGGCGGCCCGCTCGGCGTCGAGGTCGTCCCTTAGTGTAGCGCAACCGATAGGGATGGGGGTGGCGCCACGTTGGGGAAGAAGGCAGCGGCCGGCTGCGGTGGCGCGTAGGGCCTTGCGAGGAGCGAGTGGATGCCCGCAACAGCGTGTCCTAGCTCCAGGAGCGCGGTGGTCATCTCCGCCAGGGTGAGAACGAAGCCGGCCGAGATCGGAGGTGGCCAGGAGGGCACGGGAGGCGATCCGGCCAAGGCCGGCGTGGCGGCCGAGGTGGCCAGCGGTGTGGCGGTAAGCGGCGTGGTGGTGGTGGGTGGCGGAAGGATGGGAGTGGGTGGAGGGGCAGACATGGTCGAGCCTGGGCTAGCTGATACCAAGTTAATAGGAATATGATCCCTACCATACCTAGATCACAGGTTATATGGGTGGAAGGTTGGCTGGCATGGCGATAGGCGTGGCTGCAGGTGATGAGGCGCCGTTGTCGCGCGCGAGAGAGAGAGAGAATAGGGGCCGCTAGGGTTAGGGCGCCGGTTCCTGTTAGGAGCCAATCAAATAGATTGATTCTGCTTAACCTCAAACGGTGTCTTTTACATAAGTATATATGATCTCTATATGCTAGGAAATATAACAAACTGGGCTAAGCCCCTAGCACTATAAGATAACTGGACGAACTTGCTTTGACTCGGCATTCGCCGGTTATAATGTAAACTGGTCATAATAACCCTCCCGTGTTTATATATACTTGGCTATCATATATTGTAATATTCTTGGGCTCTAGCGAACCTTTGCCGTGCTTCCCACTAGCCTCTAGTGACAATGGTGGCATGTTAACTCTTGGTCATGGTTCCTAGCTTCCCTCCGCATTGTCTCAAACTTTATCAAGCCCAAGATTACATTTTAAGAGACTATGAATAGTAACTAATCAATTTCCCATCATCAATATAATTATTTTGTTCAGCTAAATCACAGCTCAACTGCGCGAAACTACATCTACAACCTCATGAATAATGCCCACATGTCCCTGAATGATGGACTACATCTTCTAGTTTGGAAATTACAGATATATTTTATTTATCACCGCACGAAGTACATCCGCTATGGCCATCAAGCTACTTGCATAATTGCACCGCATGTAAAACGCACAACAGGTATAGGAGAGCGACAACACATAAAACCACACCTTGTAAGCTTTGCAGAAAAACCACGCCACATCCTACTTACATCGAAACTGAACGAATGACCCCCACCTGATAACAACGTCAAGAAAAGCGGTAGCATCAGCTATGGTCTATCCATGACTTTTTATTCAAATAATCATGTAGTGTTTTGCCAAAACACTTTAAACAAGGACTATATGGAGGTATTGACGGACTTTATAATCCTCTAAAAGTCAATTTGTAGCAGTTCTACTGAATCAAAATACAAATTCATGCAAGACACAAGTTACCTCATACAAAAATCACAAAAGATCATGGATCAACTATGGGCCAATTATGATAGGAAGCAGATCTAGCACCGAAAAGAAAAACAGAAGGAACTGTTAAAATATGTCTAGCGTGTCATGTACATGTATTATGTACGTATGTAATTGTATGTGTTGATCATTATATATAGTAAGAGGTGGAGAGGCATTGCCCCACGGGAAACCCTAAACCTATTCTCAAACTTGGTAAGAGAGTCTACCCTAGCCGCCGCCACAGTTTTTCCCTCGCGGCCGCCGCGGTGTCGACCTCGTCCGCGCTTGCCCTCACCGTGCCCACCCCGGTCATCGCTCCACCTCCGGCGTCGGCTCCCGTCCCCGTGCTTCCACCCATCGCGGTCGCCCTGGACCGCAGCAACTTCATGTTGTGGAGGGCACTCACCCTCCCCAACTTCGGCGGAGTTCGCCTCCACGGTTTCCTTGATGGCTCGGCCAAGGCGTCGGCGCTGACCGTGACAACAGGCACCTGTGATGCTGCTTGCACCGTGTCTAACCCCGAGTGCGAGCAGTGGTGGACTCTTGATCAGAAGGTCCTCGGGCATCTCCTCGGTTCCATGAATGTGGAGATCTCCGACGCATGGGCGGCCGTGCACACCATGTTCGCCGCCGAGAACAGCGCCGGCGTTTGTAATCTCCGGCACCAGATTCGGGCGCTGAGGAAAGGAGACAAACCCGTCGGCGAGTACACCCAGAAGGTGAGGGCGCTCGCCGATGCGATGGCTACTGTCGTCTCTCCTCTTCGTGATGATAAATCATCGACTACATGCTGACCGGGCTCGGCTCGGCGTTTAACCCCATTGCTGCTTCGATGAATTTCACGGGTGTGCCCATCACATTTCCTGCGTTTTACTCGAGTGTTCTTCACTACGAGGCCTTGCAGCAGCAGCAATCGAAGATCGAGGATTGGCAGTCCTCCACCAACACCGCGTCACTGCCGGTCTACAACACCACCCCTGGCCGTGCCCATGATTCTGGACGCCCGAGTGGTGGACGTCCCTCCGGCGGCCCCTTCCCGCCAGGATCGGGTGGCCATGGACAAGGCGAGGGTGGTGCCCCTGGCCGCAACAGTGACAACGGTGGCGGCAATGGCTGCAACGGCGGAGGCAACGATGGCGGTCGCAATCGGCGCTCGCGTCCCAAGTGCTAGATTTGCAAGAACTGGGGGCATGATGTGGACACTTGTCGCGGCCGCTATGACCTTGACAACCGCGGCGCCAACTTCGCGTCCACCTCCTCCTCCGCTCACGACCCGTCGCACTGGATCATGGACACCGGCGCGATGGACCACCTGATGAGTGATCTCGAACGTCTCCACTTCCATGAGCGCTATGGCGGGAAGGATCAAGTGCAAGTGGAAAATGGTGCAGGTTTGTATATTTCGCATATTAGTCATTCCACTATACCTGGTTCATCTCTTCGTTTACTAAATATTCCGCGTCTTCCACATATTCAGCAACATCTCCTTTCCGTCTATAGTCTTGTCACCGACAATGATGTTTTTGTGGAGTTTCATCGTTTCTTTTTTCTTGTTAAGGACAAGGCCACGAAGAAAATTCTTCTTAAAGGTAGAAGTCATGGCGGAGTCTACCCCATTCCGTTTAGTCGCGCGTCGTCCTCCTCCACCCGCCAAGCGTCTCTCAGCGTCAGGACCACCCCGTCCCAGTGGCACCAGCATCTCAGTCATCCCTCAAATATTATTGTTCACCACATTGTTACGAATAATGATTTAGTGTGTTCTTCTGAACGTCAGACTTCAGTGTGTGATGCTTGTCAGCGTGCTAAGAGTAGACAATTTCCATATACTTTATCTCATTATATTTCCACTATGCCTCTTGCGTTAATCCATTCTCATGTTTGGGGGCCTGCTATTGCCTCCTGTGGAGGTTATAAGTATTATGTGAGCTTTGTCGATGATTATTTCCGCTTCTTTTGGTTGTATCTCCTCAAGCACAAGTCTAACGTTGAGCAAGTGTTTTATGCTTTTCACGCGCATGTTGAGCGTCTTATTCACACTAAAATCATAGTGGTTCAGTCGGATTGGGGTGGCGAGTACAATAAATTGCACCGTTATTTTCAACGCACGAGGATCTCTCACCATGTATCTTGTCAACACACCTCTCAGAAATACGGGGTTGCTGAACGCAAACACCGTCATCTTGTAGAAACAGGTCTTGCCTTGCTGGCACATTCTTCTCTCCCCTTGCGTTTTTGGGATGAAGCGTTTCTTGCTGCGTGTTATCTCATCAATCGCATGCCCACACCTGTTCTTCAACAAGATACACCCATGTATCGTCTCCTTAAGGTGCAGACCGACTATACTTTCCTTCGCACTTTTGGGTGTGCTTGCTGGCCTAGTTTGCGCAAATATAACACACACAAGCTTGCTTTTCGTTCCACCATGTGCATGTTCTTAGGCTATAGCCAGATGCATAAGGGCTACAAGTGCCTGGATCGCTCCACGGGCCATATCTACATCTCTCGTGATGTTGTTTTCGACGAGACTGTCTTTCCCTACGCCACCCGTGGGGTCACCGTAGATGTCTCCTCTTTGGCTCATGTCCTCTCGTTTCCTTCCACTGAACTGGCTACGCGTGACCATAGGCGCAAATATGACATGTTCTATTTGTCTACTGACTCGCGTGTTTCAGGCCATGTTGCTTCTGTGCAGGACACTCCAGTTGTCGTGCCTTCCTCCCCGGCGATCAACGTGCATGGCGCATGCACGCCTCCCGCGCGCCGCTCGATCAACTCGTTGGCTGCTCCACGAGTCCACGCCACTGACGTGCCGTCCTCCCCGGTGCTCGACGTGCATGGCGCATGCACGCCTTCCCGCCCGTCGACTGCACCTTCGCCCGGCCCATCGCCGGCCCCTACGACTGCCTCGCCCGGCCCATTGGCGGCGCCCTCGCCGCGCGTTGTCGCAGCCGACTCGCTCGACTCATCCCCTACCTCGGTGCAACACGATGCTGCTCCGCCGTCGCCGACTGATAACCTCACGTCGCCTTCTGTCGAGGGTAGCCCTGTCTCCTTGACCGCGATGCCTTCAGCTGCTCCTGGTCATACCATGGTCACGCGTACCCGTGATAACACTTGGCGCGCACTTGTACCGACTGATGGGACCATTCGTTATGAACCCCACCAACGTGTGTTTCATGCGGTGCATGTCTCTCCTCGTGATGCTCTTCGTGTCACTGCCTGGCGTGCAGCGATGCTTGATGAGCTTGCTGCCCTTCATCACAACATGACTTGGGTCCTTGTGCCTTGTCCGTGTGGAGTTAACATTGTTGGGAGTAAGTGGATCTTCAAAACCAAGCATCGCTCAGATGGCTCTATTGATAAGTACAAGGCACGACTAGTCGCCTGTGGTTTCACCCAACAGCTTGGCATTGACTATGGCGACACGTTCAGTCCGGTTGTCAAGTCGGCTACTGTTCGACTCGTTCTTGCTCTTGTTGTGTCTGGCGGCTGGATTCTTCGGCAGATTGATGTCAACAACACTTTCCTTCGTGGCTAGTTATCTCAGGATGTTTATATGCAGCAGCCGACTGGCTTTGAGGACACTCGGTATCTCTCGCACGTGTGCAAGCTGCAGTGGGCTCTCTATGAACTCAATCAGTCCCCTCGTGCGTGGTATGCTCGGCTCAGTGCACGTCTTCTTGAGCTGGGTTTTGTCCCCTCCAAAGAAGACACATCCCTGTTTTTCTTTTGATATCATGATGTTCAGATCTATATGCTCCTCCATGTGGATGATATCGTTATTTCCATCTCTTCTCAACGAGCTGTTGATGGTCTTGTTCACTCCTTGCCGTCAGTTTCCCTATCAAGTAACTTGGCACGTTGGAGTATTTCCTTGTTTTGGAAGCATCGTACAATTCAGGGGGGTGACATTGACTCAACGGAAGGATGCCTTGGATCTTTGGCACTGTGTCATCATGGAGAATTGTAAAGCCACTTCCACACCATTGTCTACATCAGATCAGCTTGCACGAGTGTCTGGAAAACTTCTCAGTACCGCTGATTCTTTTCGTTATCGCAGTGTCGTTGGTGGACTGTAGTATTTGACACTCACCCGTCCGAATATTTCGTTCGCCGTGAACAAGGTATCCAGTTCCTATCGCAACCCACTAATATTCATGTTGGGTAACGTAGCATAAATTCAAAATTTTCCTACGCCATATTCAGATCTTCCAATGGAGAGACCAGCAACAAGAGAGGGGATAGTGCATCTTCATTCCTTTGAAGATCACTAAGCGAAAGCGTTGCTAGAACGCGGTTGATGGAGTCGTACTCGCGGCAATTCAGATCGCGGTGTGATTCCGATCTAGTGCCGAACCACGACACCTCCGCGTTCAACACACATGCAGCCCGATGACGTCTCCCGCACCTTGATCCAGCAAGGAGGAGGGAGAGGTTGGGGAAGATCTCCGTCAGCACGATGGCTTGGTGCCGATGGAGAGACGAGGTCTCTCGGCAGGGCTTCGCCAAGCACCGTGGGAGAGGAGAAAGAAGAGGGACAGGGCTGCGCTGAGGAAGAGATCAACTTGTGTCCCCAACAGCCCCAAACCCCTCTCTATTTATAGGAAGAGAGGGGAGGGGTGCGCCACCTCTAGGATTCCCACCCTAGAGGTGGCGGAAGCCCAGATGGGAGAGGGGGCGGCGGCTAGGGCAGGAGAGGGGGTGGCGCACCCCCTGGTGGGCCTTAGGCCCACCAGCGCCTAGGGCCCCCCCTTCCTCTCTCGTGCGCCATGGGCTGGGTGTGGAGGGCGCACCAGCCCACCCAGGGGCTGGTTCCCTCCCACACTTGGCCCATAAAGCCTTCCGAGGCTTGTGGCCCCTCCCGGTGGGCCTCTGGAACCCTTCCGGTGGTCCCGACATTTTGCCGGTGGTGCCCGAAACATTCCAGCGTCCAAACCCATCCATCCTATGTATCAATCTTTACCTCCGGACCATTCCGGAGCTCCTCGTGACGTCCGGGATTGCATCTGGGACTTCGAACAACCTTCGGTAACCTCGGATAACAATTCCCTATAACCCTAGCGTCATCGAACCTTAAGTGTGTAGACCCTACGGGTTCGGGAGGCATGCAGACATGACCGATACACTCTCCGGCCAATAACCATCAGCGGGATATGGATACCCATGGTGGCTCCCACATGTTCCATGATGATCTCATCGGATGAACCACGATCTCAAGGATTCAATCAATCCTGTATACAATTCCCTTTGTCTGTCGGTATAGAAGTTGCCCGAGATTCGATCGTCGGTATACCCATACCTTGTTCAATCTCGTTACCGGTAAGTCTCTTTACTCGTTCCGTAGCACATCATCCCGTGACTAACTCCTTAGTCACACTGAGCTCATTATGATGATGTTCTACCGAGTGGGCCCAGAGATACCTCTCCGTCACACGGAGTGACAAATCCCGATCTCGATTCGTACAAACCCAACAAACACTTTCGGAGGTACCCATAGTGCACCTTTATAATCACCCAATTACGTTGTGACGTTTGATACACCCAAAGCACTCCTATGGTATCCAGGAGTTGCACAATCTCACGGTCGAAGGAAAAGACACTTGAGATTAGAAAAAGCTTTAGCATACGAACAACACGATCTAGTGCTATGCTTAGGATTGGGTCTTGTCCA
Source organism: Hordeum vulgare subsp. vulgare (assembly GCF_904849725.1). Taxonomy (NCBI): domain Eukaryota; kingdom Viridiplantae; phylum Streptophyta; class Magnoliopsida; order Poales; family Poaceae; genus Hordeum; species Hordeum vulgare. Next base: position 289,481,099 of record NC_058520.1, on the reverse strand, counting down.
TCACATCATTCTCCCAATGATGTGATCCCGTTATCAATGACATTTAATGTCCATGATCAGGAAACCATGATCATCTATTGATCAACGAGCTAGCTAACTAGAGGCTTGCTAGGGACACATTGTGATCTATTTATTCACACATGTATTACTGTTTCCTGTTAATACAATTATAGCATGAACAACACACGATTATCATGAACAAGGAAATATGATAATAACCATTTTATTATTGCCTCTAGGGCATATTTCCAACAGTCTCCCACTTGCACTAGAGTCAATAATCTAGTTACATTGTGATGTATCGAACACCCATAGCATTGTGGTGTTGATCATGTTTTGCTCGAGGAAGAGGTTTAGTGAACGGGTCTGCAATATTCAGATCTGTGTGCACTTTACAAATATCTATTACTCCTCTCTGGACCTGGTCCTGGATGGAGTTGAAGCGGCGTTGGATGTGCTTGGTCTTTCGGTGAAATCTGGGCTCCTTGGCTATGGCAATGGCTCCAGTGTTATCACACAAGAGTGTCATCGGACCCGACGCGCTTGGAACCACTCCAAGGTCGGTGATGAGCTCCTTCATCCAAATCCCTTCATGAGTCGCTTCTGAAGAAGCTATGTACTCCGCTTCACATGTAGATGCTGCCACGACGTCTTGCTTGCTACTGCACCAGCTCACTGCCCCGCCATTCAAAACATACACGTATCCGGTCTGTGACTTAGAGTCATCCGGATCTGTGTCAAAGCTAGCATCGGCGTAACCCTTTACGACGAGCTCTTCGTCACCTCCATAAACGGGAAACATCTCCTTAGTCCTTTTCAGGTACTTAAAGATATTCTTGACCGTTGTCCAGTGTTCCATACCGGGATCACTTTGGTACCTCCCTACCAAACTTATGGCAAGGTTTATATCAGGTCTGGTACACATCATGGCATACATTAGAGAGCCTACGGCTGAAGCGTAGGGGACAGTACTCATCTTCTCTCTATCTGCTTTCATGGTCGGTGACTGAGTCTTACTCAATCTCATACCTTACAAAACTGGCAAGAACCCCTTCTTTGATTTTTCCATATTGAACTTCTTCAATATCTTGTCAAGGTATGTACTTTGGGAAAGACCTATGAGGCGTCTCGATCTATCTCTATAGATCTTGATGCCTAATATGTATGCAGCTTCTCCAAGGTCCTTCATTGAAAAACTCTTGTTCAAGTAGGCCTTTATGCTCTCCAACAACTCTATATTATTCCCCATCAATAATATGTCATCCACATATAGTATGAGGAAAGATACAGAGCTCTCACTCACTTTCTTGTACAGACAGGCTTCTCCATAAACCTGTATGAACCCAGACGCTTTAATCACCTCATTAAAGGGAATGTTCCAACTCCGAGATGCTTGCACCAGCCCATAGATGGAGCGCTGGAGCTTGCATACCTTGTTAGCACTCTTAGGATCGACAAAACCTTATGGTTGCATCATATACAACTCTTCCTTAAGATACCCGTTAAGGAACGTTGTTTTGACGTCCATTTGCCAAATTTCATAATCATGAAAAGCGGCAATTGCTAACATGATTCAGAATGACTTCAGCTTCGCTACGGGAGAGAAAGTATCATCGTAGTCAACTCCTTGAATTTGTCAAAAACCCTTTGCGACAAGTCGAGCTTTGTAAACGGACACATTACCGTTTGCGTCAGTCTTCTTCTTGAAGATCCATTTATTTTCTATGGCTCGCCGATCATCGGGCAAGTCCACCAAAGCCCATATGTTGTTCTCATACATGGATCCTATCTCGGATTTCATAGCCTCAAGCCATTTGTTGGAATTCGGGCCCGCCATTGCTTCTTCATAGTTTGAAGGTTCACCGTTGTCTAACAACATGATTTCCATCACAGGGTTGCCATACCACTCTGGTGCGGATCGTACCCTTGTGGACCTTCGCGGTTCAGTAGCAACTTGATCCGAAGCTTCATGATAATCATCATTAACTTCCTCTCCAGTTGGCGTAGGCGCCACAGGAACAATTTCCCGCGTTGCGCTACTCTCCGTTTCGAGAGGGCGTGTAATTACCTCATCAAGTTCTACTTTCCTCCCACTTACTTCTTTCGAGAGAAACTCTTTCTCTAGAAAGGATCTGTTCTTGGCAACAAAGGTTTTACCTTCGGATCTAAGATAGAAGGTATACCCAATAGTTTCCTTAGGGTATCCTATGAATAAGCATTTCTCCGCATTGGGTTCGAGCTTTTCTGGTTGAAGTTTCTTCACATAAGCATCGCAGCCCCAAACTTTTAGAAATGATAGCTTATATTTCTTGCCAAACCATAGTTCATACGGTGTCGTCTCAACGGATTTAGACGGTGCCCTATTTAAAGTGAATGTTGCAGTTTCCAATGCGTATCCCAAAATGATAGCGGTAAGTCGGTAAGAGACATCATAGATCGTACCATATCCAATAAAGTGCGATTACGATGTTCAGACACTCCGTTACGTTGCGGTGTGCCAGGCGAAGTCAGTTGTGAAACAATTCCACACTTCCTTAGGTGTGTGCCAAACTCGTGACTCAAATATTCTCCTCCACGATCAGATTGTAGACACTTTTATTTTTCTGTCACATTGATTCTCAACCTCACTCTGAAATTCCTTGAACTTTTCAAATGTCTCAGATTTGTGCTTCATCAAGTAGATATACCCATACCTACTCAAATCATCGGTGAGAGTGAGAACATAACGATAGCCACCGCGAGCTTCAACGTTCATTGGACCACACACATCAGTATTATTATTTCCAATAATTCGGTTGCTCTCTCCATTATTCATGAGAATGGAGTCTTAGTCATCTTGCCCATGAGGCACGGTTCACATGTGTCAAATGATTCAAAGTCCAGAGACTCTAATAGTCCATCACTATGGAGCTTCTTCATGCGCTTAACACCGATATGACCAAGGCGGCAGTGCCACAAGTATGTGGGACTATCATTATCAACTTTACGTCTTTTGGTAATAACACTATGAATATGTGTAACATCACGATCGAGATTCATCAAGAATAAACCATTCACCAGCGGAGCATGACCATAGAACATACCACTCATATAAATAGAACAACCATTATTCTCTGACTTAAATGAGTAGCCGTCTCGCATTAAGCAACACCCTGATACAATATTCATGCTCAAATCTGGTACTAAATAACAATTGCTAAGGTTTAAAACTAATCCCGACGCTAGATGTAGAGGCAGCGTGCCGACGGCGATCACATCGACCTTGTAGCCATTCCCGACGCGTATCGTCACCTCGTCCTTGGCCAGTCTCCGCTTATTCCGTAGTTCCTGCTTTGAGTTGCAAATGTGAGCAATAGCACCGGTATCAAATACCCAGGAGCTACTACGAGCGCTCGTAAGGTACACATCAATAACATGTATATCATATCTAACTTTAATGTTGCCGGCCTTCTTGTCCGCTAAGTACTTGGGGCAATTCCGCTTCCATTGACCTTTTCCCTTGCAATAGAAGCACTCAGTCTCAGGCTTGGGTCCATTCTTTTTCTTCTTCCCGGTATCTGGCTTACCGGGCGCGGCAACGGCTTTGCCGTCTTTATTGAAGTTCTTCTTACCCTTGCCCTTCTTGAAACTGGTGGTCTTATTGACCATCAACACTTGATGCTCTTTCTTGATTTCTACTTCCGCAGACTTCAGCATCGAGTACAACTCGGGAATGGTCTTCTCCATCCCTTGCATGTTGTAGTTCAGCACAAAACCTTTGTAGCTTAGTGGGAGAGACTGGAGGATTCTGTCAATTACAGCGTCATCCAGAAATTCAACTCCAAGCAAAGTCACACGACCGTGTAACCCAGACATTTCTAAGTATATGCTCACTAACAGAACTGTTCTCCTCCATCTTACAGCTAAAGAACTTGTCGGAGACTTCATATCTCTCGACACGGGCATGAGCTTGAAAAACTAGTTTCAACTCCTGGAACATCTGATATGCTCCTTGTTGCTCAAAACGCCTTTCGAGCCCCGTTTCCAAACTGTATAACATGCCACACCTAACCAGAGAATAGTCATCACTCCGCGTCTGCCAGACGTTCTGAATGTCCTGGGCCGCTGCGGGAGCAGGAGGGTCACGTAGCGGCGCATTAAGGACATAAGCCTTTTTAGCTGCTTCGAGGATGAGCTTCAAGTTGCGGACCCAGTCCGCATAGTTGCTACCATCATCTTTCAGCTTGTTTTTCTCTAGGAATGCGTTGAAATTGAGGTTGACAGGTGCGTTGGCCATTGGATCTACAATATTTGTAAAGACAACTTTTAGACTAAGTTCATGACAATTAAGTTCATTTAATCAAATTAAGTATGAACTCCCACTTAAATTGACCTCCCTCTAGTCATCTAAGTGATACATGATCCATGTCGACTAACCCGTGTCCGATCATCACGTGAGACGGACAAGTCGTCATGGTGAGCAACTTCATACTGATCGTATTCAACCATACGACTCATGTTCGACCTTTCGGTCTCTTGTATTCGAGGTCATGTTTGTACATGATAAGCTCGTCGAGTCAACCTAAGTGTTTTGCGTGTGTAAATCTGGCTTACACCCGTTGTATGCGAATGTTAGAATCTATCACACCCGATCATCACGTGGTGCTTCGAGACAACAATCCTTCGCAACCGTGCACACTTAGGGTAATACGTTCTCGAAATTTTTATGAGGGATCATCTTATTATGCTACCGTCGTTCTAAGCAATAAGATGAAAAACATGATAATCATCACATGCAATCATATAGTGACATGATATGGCCATTATCATCTTTGCTCTTTCGATCTCCATATTCGGGCATCGCATGATCATCATTGTCACTGGCGTGATACCATGATCTCCATCATCGTGTCTCCATGAAGTCGTCACGCCAACTACTACTACTACTACTACTACTATAGCTAACCGTTAACAATGAAGTAAAAGTAGTAAACACATGGCGTTGCATCTCATACAATAAATTAAGACAACTCCTATGGCTCCTGCCGATTGTCATACTCAACGACATGCAAGTTGTGAATCCTATTACAATAACTTGATCATCTCATACATCACGCATGTAACATCACAACTTTGGCCATAGCACATCACATGTCAAACCCTGCAAAAACAAGTTACACCTCCTCTAATTGTTGTTGCAAGTTTTACATGGCTGATTTGGGTTTCTAGCAAGAACGCCTTCTTACCTACGTGACAGCCACAAAGATGATATGCCAAAGCTATTTACCCTTCATAAGGACCCTTTTCATCAAATCCAATCCGACTAGAGTGGGAGAGACAGACACCCGCTAGCCACCTTTATGCACGGTGTGCATGCCGGCCGGTGGAACCTCTCTCACGTAAGCATATGTGTAAGGTCGGTCCGGGCCGCTTCATCCCACAATACGGCCGGAAAAGAATAAGACTAGTAGCGGCAAGCAATTGACAAATCATCACCCATAACCTTTTGTGTTCTACTCGTGCATCGAATCTACGCATAGAAAACCTAGCTCTGATGCCACTATTGGGTAACGTAGCATAAATTCAAAAAAATTCCTACGCCATATTCAGATCTTCCTATGGAGAGACCAGCAATGAGAGAGGGGAGGGTTCATCTTCATACCTTTGAAGATCGCTAAGCGGAAGCATTGCTAGAACGCGGTTGATGGAGTCGTACTCGCGGCGATTCAGATCACGGTGTGATTCCGATCTAGTGTCGAACCACAGCACCTCCGTGTTCAACACGCATGCAGCCCGGTGAGGTCTCCCGCACCTTGATCCAGCAAGGAGGAGGGAGAGGTTGGGGAAGATCTCCGGCAGAACGACGGCGTGGTGTCGATGGAGAGACAAGGTCTCCCGGCAGGGCTTCGCCAAGCACCGTGGGAGAGGACGAAGAAGAGGGACAGGGCTGCGCCGAGGGAGAGATCAACTTGTGTCCGCAACAGCCCCAAACCCCTCTCTATTTATAGGAGGAGAGTGGAGGGGTGCGCCACCTCTAGGGTTCCCACCCTAGGGGCGGCGGCAGCCCAGATGGGAGAGGGGGCGACGGCCAGGGCACGAGAGGGGGTGGCGCACCCCGTGGTGGGCCTTAGGCCCACCAGCGCCTAGGGTTCCCCCCTTCCTCTCTGGTGCGCCATGGGCTGGGTGTGGAGGGTACACGAGCCCATCTAGGGGCTGGTTCCCTCCCACACTTGGCCCATAAAGCCTTCCAGGGCTTGTGGCCCCTCCCGGTGGGCCTCCGGAACCCTTCCGGTGGTCCCGACACTTTGCCGGTGGTGCCCGAAACATTTCCGGCGTCCAAACCCATCCATCCTATGTATCAATCTTTACCTGCGGAGCATTCCAGAGCTCCTCGTACCGTTCGGTATCTCATCCGGGACTCCGAACAACCTTAGGTAAATTCGTATAACAATTCCCTATAACCCTAGCGTCATCGAACCTTAAGTGTGTAGACCCGACGGGTTCGGGAGGCATGCAGACATGACCGAGACACTCTCCGACAAATAACCATCAGCGGGATCTGGATACCCATGGTTGCTCCCACATGTTCCGCGATGATCTCATCGGATGAACCACGATGTCAACGATTCAATCAATCCTGTATACAATTCCCTTTGTCTGTCGGTATAGAACTTGCCCGAGATTCGATCGTCGGTATACCCATACCTTGTTCAATCTCGTTACCGGTAAGTCTCTTTACTCATTCCGTAGCACATCATCCCGTGACTAACTCCTTAGTCACACTGAGCTCATTATGATGATGTTCTACCGAGTGGGCCCAGAGATACCTCTCCGTCACATGGAGTGACAAATCCCGATCTCGATTCGTACGAACCCAACAGACACTTTTGGAGGTACCCGTAGTGCACCTTTATAATCACCCAGTTACGTTGTGACGTTTGATACACCCAAAGCACTCCTATGGTATCCGGGAGTTGCACAATCTCACGGTCGAAGGAAAAGACACTGGACATTAGAAAAGCTTTAGCATTAGAACAACACGATCTAGTGTTATGCTTAGGATTGGGTCTTGTCCATCACATCATTCTCCCAATGATGTGATCCCGTTATCAATGACATCTAATGTCCATGATCAGGAAACCATGATCAACTATTGATCAACGACCTAGCTAACTAGAGGCTTTCTAGGGACACATTGTGATCTATTTATTCACACATGTATTACTGTTTCCTGTTAATACAATTATAGCATGAACAACAGACGATTATCATGAACTAGGAAATATGATAATAACCATTTTATTATTGCCTCTAGGGCATATTTCCAACAGTTCATTGGGAAGGTATTAAGCGTATTCTGCGCTATGTGGAAGGAACATTGCACACCGGACTGAAGTTTTGGAAGGCTATCTCCACTAGCATTAGTATTTACTCTGATGCAGATTGGGCAGGGTGCCCTGATGATCGCCGATCCACACGAGGTTTTGTTGTCTTTGTTGGACCAAATCTCATTTCCTGGAGTTCTAAGAAACAGTCGACGATGTCGAGATCCAGTACAGAGGCCGAGTACTTAGCTTTGGCAAATGGGGTTGCTCAAGCCATCTGGGTAGAGTCACTACTCAAAGAGCTTGGCGTTTCACAGCAGCGTGTCCCTGTTCTATGGTGTGACAATTTAGAGCCACATATCTGACTCCCAACCCAGTTTTCCATGCACGTACCAAGCACATTGAGATCGATTTCCATTTTGTGCGTGAGCGTGTTGCTTCTGGATCTAATGATTAGCTGACTAATGTGTTCACGAAACCATCCACTCGAGAAATGCTAGACCGTTTTAGTACCAATATAAACCTTGTATAGAGTAGAATTTAGATTGAGGGGGAGTGTTAAAATAGGTCTAGCGTGTCATGTACATGTATTGTGTATGTATGTAATTCTATGTGTTGATCATTATATATAGTAAGACGTGGAGAGGCATTGCCTTACGGAAAACCCTAAACCTATTCTCAAAGTGGAACTTTGTACGCGAGTGACTATCTCACAAACAACTGTTGGAGTTGCAATCATATCAATTACCTATCAAATTTCATTATTTGTCAAAAATTTCTAATTAAGAATCTAATTGTGTCCTTGAATTAGAAATCAATAATCAAAACAATACATGTGCTGAAGTAACAATTATATGCTATTAAGCTTTCGTTCTCAGTTGCATTGTTCCCATCACACGAATAAGGGGAAACATTGTTCTATAACTAAAAGTTGTTAGAGAAAATTCAGCTGAACGCATAATTTACATGGATGATTCGTGATGTTCGTCTCACCCATTCAAACTCTGTTTTAATATTGGTTCTGTAGTTTGCAGAAATTGTTTTTTCTTGTAACATTATAAGTTGATTCTTTTTCATCTTGTTTCAAAAACGTGTTAGTGCACAAATGTTAAACCTACCAATAGAAATTTGGTTGAGACTGGACTTTTAGCTCTATGTCAGCCTCCCATGTTAACGGAAGTTGAGTGGGCGATGTAGTCTCCTCCCTCATGTTGGTAGGACTGCCATGATGTGTTTTTGTGGTAGCCATGAGGAATTTGCCCAGAGTCCACGTCATCGGCGCATCACGTTGCGAGATCGACGTAGCGTGATCGTCTAAGATGCGAACCGTCCTGTAGACGCTGGGAGTGTGCCATGCGTGGGCCTCTCCGTTGTGGGCTCCCTCAATGGGCCTTGGCGTGGCGGGCTGGTTTGCGACGGCCTCGGGTGTGGTTGGTTGGGCCCGAGGGCTTTGTAGATTTGTCATGCGCGTACAAGGATCCGACTGCCAACTGCCGAAAGCGCTTCCCCGCTCACCGCGACGTGTGGTGCTCGGGTCTGCATGCTTTGTCCCGACAGGTCCACATGCCGATCTGGTGGGGTTGGCTGCGAGTCTGGAACCTCGCTCAAAGTAGCTATGTCCTGACCAAGCATCGGGCCAGACGACCCAGAGGTGGCCCCCGTGCTCATCCTTTGATGTGCGACTTGCGGCTCGATTCAAATCCCGATCCGTGTCTGGATTGTTCCCTGCGAATGGCGGGTCGCCACCTATCGCCATGATTGAGTTGGGGCCAGCGTCCGAGGCCGTCACAGCAGGCATGGTGCAGCCAACTAGCGATGTCGTCATGGCTCTGGTGCCCGCTGCGTTTCCTCCAGCTTTGCACAGTTGGTCCACCTACAAAGCTCCTTTACCCTTTCATTTTCTGACGATATTGACGGAGCCCATGCTGACCTGGCCATGGGGCCATGTTGTGTCAATCACGTAGTACGGGCGGCAGCGGCGGCACAGACACGCTGGCGGGGGTGGGCCAGGTGGATGCGGCGGCGACTCCATCGGCACGGTGGGAACGACTATTTGAGCACCAAAGTGAGTCCTCCATGGCCATGCCATCCGCCCGGTCCATCGGTGGCGCGTCCGTGCGTTTGCGTCCTCGGCGGCGCGCCCGCCCAGAGCCGGGGCCAGGCGCGCAGTCGTGGTCGTCTCCATCCTGGTTGTCGTCGCCATCATGTCTGGGGCCATGACGGGTGCGGAGAGACGTCTCTCCGGTTGTCGCAATGCAGGCCACGACAATGGTGATGAGGTATGTGAGAGTCTGGATGGCGGACGCGTCAAAGCTCAAGCGCGTTGGGACTTGCTCGACGATCTCCAGGATGGCGGCACGGCGTATGCTGTCAGGCTCATGCTTGCGCCTAGCCACCTGGAAGGTGGCCAGGTCGGCCGTGGAGTGTGTGTTGGGGTGGAGGCGCTCAATCCAGCAGCTTTCTCCGAGGATGTGCTCCGCCGTGGAGAGACGCCAAGCCTATGCGGGAATGCCGATGAGCTCCAACTCGACGCAATACTCGAACTCATCGGAGCCTGTGCGGGTGAGCTTTCTCGAGGGCGTAGGGAGAGTGAGAACCGTGACGAGCTGATGAAGTGGCCTCCATCCAGGCGGCGCTTTGCGGAGTGCGAGGCGAAGAGAATGAGAAAGTCCTCTGGCTGGTGGGCATGCACGGTGAAGTCGCCGTCCTTGAGCTCGAAGGTGGAGCGGAGCACATCGGAGACTTCGAGAACAGAGACACATGGTCGATTGGCGGTGACGGAGGCCACCATGGCCCAACGTAGGACCTCCTCAACCTCTTCCATTGCGATGGAGTGCGCCATGATTACCCGTACGGGCTCGAGCATGCGTGGTGCGGGGATGGCAGCGCAGGGGCGACGGGAGGTGGGGGGGCGGTGGTAGCGAGGGAGAGGCCTGGCAGTGGCCTTGCCCCGCGGCGGCGGGCCCCGTGCGACCAGCGGTGGCACGAGCCTGCCCAGCGGCTTCCCGACGCTTTGGGCAGGAGCGCAAGTCGTGGCCGGACATGAGGCACCGGCAGCATCGAATGTCGTTGGTGCAGTCCCGTAACCGGTGGTGGCTGTCCAAGCAGCGAAAGCACAACCCCGTGATTTCCTACGGAGAAGGGCTGCGACGGTGCGGCAGCAGAGGCACTTGGCGGGCACGAACGGCGGTGGTGGCTCCTACGCCGCGGCTGCTGGTATCCTTCTATGTCAACCTCGGCTTCGCCAAACACGGGGTGCACCTTGGAGCGGGGACTCAGGCGAGTGGAGATGGGCAGACGGGAGGCAGCCACGGCCGGCGGCGTAGGAGGGGCCAGCGGTGCAGGGGCCGGCGGGGTGCGGGCGACCTCGTAGGACTCGCTCTCTGATTCGTACCAGCGGTCACCAAAGGACACGCGGTCGCCGGAGAGGGTCGCTCGGTGCTCGACGGGGTTGGCGCGGGAGGAGCTATGGCTGCGGGTGGGGGTTGGGGTGGGGGAGGAGGGTGGAAGGGCGTTGGTGGGTCATCGGCGGTGGTGGGCTTACCAGCCGGGGCTAGGGTGAGCTAGGAGCAGAGCCGAGCGGAGCCATCTAGCAGTTAGATCTTCACGTGTCATGTGATATATTTCTAAAAACAAATGCCCACATGTCCTCATTCTTGAATCATAAGTTGTTATGTCATATCCTCACTGTATTGTATTGTATATACTTGCATAAAGTTGACATATCATAATGCATATTCTTTATAGTATATTTTGGTGATACATTTATCTAGGTGAGGCTTTCATATTATGTACCATCTTTTTAATTTGTACTATCTTGTGATGCCAATTTCGTACTGGTTGGTCATGCATTTGATGAAGTATTTTTTTCTTATCTTTAAGTATTGGCTGCTCATTGACATATGAAAGAAAGAAGCAAGGTTGATGGGACAGGAAGGTTTTTTTTCTAACAGTGGTGCGACATGATTGGTGTGTACAAAAGCCCCCTCTTTTTCCTACTATTGTCTTATCAAAGTGTTGAAATACATAGAGTAAATCATCTTGCTATTATGTTCCAAATTGTTATTTCCATTTTGGACTTTGTATATAACATGGCATACTTTTAATTCATTTTATATACTCGTTGTATCCCCGAATGGTTGTTTTTGAAAAATGGTGTATCTTGTGTCCAGTATGCGCATCGCCATGTCCGTGTATCTATTCGTTCTTTTTACTTTATGTGAGCTTGGTGTTGTTTGTCAAGGTTCATTGTGCTAGTCCATATACTATCTTGTTATGTCAGATATTCTAATCTCATGTCATCTTTTCTTGACCTAAACATCCTATGCTTCTATTGTTTGTCAAGTGAGAAGAATACAAGATGTTTACAAGGAAGTTGTTTTAGAAGATTATCGGCCAACGAATTGCTATATCTAGGAAATTCTGACCATCTGTTATGCTACATGCGAACTTGTTTGTAATAATGGTTATAAACTTCTATGTTTGAACATGTAGTGATTGTTGAGAGATATTGGATCGGTACACTTCCCTACTTGTTAATTTGTAGCAACATTTGAAGTAATTGATAAATTTGTATCCTTCTGATGAATCAATTATCTGTGTACTAGATTAACGAGATTACTTGGTTGATTTGTAGGCAATCACAATTCATGACTATTGTGGAAAGCTGACATTTTTAAACCTGTGATATTCATTGTATGAGTGTTTCTTATTTCCATCTTAACAGTGCACTGCAAATTCCCCTACCAAACACTATTGAGGCCATTGGCTATCACTTTTTTCGTGTGTGTGTGTGTTGATCGTGTTATTTGATGTGATCGATCATGTGGAAGCATTCCAACAGGGCATTCATAGAATATGAGACTAGCGTCTTACTTGGGGATCTTCCTGAAATAAAGCAAATAGGAATTGAGAACAAAATACTGATAGTTATTGGGATCCAACAACTATGTTAGAAGGAACATTGATGGTAGAGGTAATGGATGATTAGTAAACTTATATAATAAAATTAGGCAAAATATTTTTTTGGATGTAACATTTTGGGTAAAAAGGTAGGCGATAGGGAATAGAAAAGGTATATACCAGGTTTTAACCTACTCGTAACAAAGATTTTGATATGTGAATTAATGTCAGACATGATTAATGGCACATAACCACTAACTATGATTTATTAAGAAAAGTTGCCTTGTAGAGCATCTCGTGGAAAACGATCCAATATTGTTTTAAGGAAAGATAACTTACCAAGAATAGAGTTGCTAATGTTAATCAACCCTCCTATTTTTTAGAGCGTAAACCCCGATGTCAATTACAAAAACAAGGCCAGTAAATATAGTCACAATTTATCGTTATAAAAGAGCAAGCAATCCAAAACAATGAGCAGCTTTCAAGTTTCAGAAAACAAAAAGATGACACCTTTAATGTTTTGGAATCTACACAACTACTCCCTTCATTCTTAAATATAATACCTTTTATAGATTTCACTATGGATTACATACAAATGTATATAGACATATTTTAGAGTTTAGATTTACTCATTTTGCTTCGTATGTAGTCTGTAGTGGAATATCTAAAATGTTTTATATTTAGGAACAGAGGAAGTAGCTGATTCAGCATATAATTTGTATGATCAACTACATTAATGAAGACAATATAATGGTACTTTATTTTCATTGCCAAACAAGATCTTCAGTTTTAGGAAATAATAGAAGGACACTCAAAAAGTGCCAACCCTTTTTAGCCAAAAACAATTGTATGGCTACATGGACATAAGTTAGATTGTGGATTTATTAATTTGTTAGAAGATGCCTTAAACATATAGTAATATCATAGCAGATGACCTCAAATATTAGGTAACCGATCCACTTATGGTTGCCTTCTGAACAATTAAACAAAAGTTATAGACAACACATACTAGTGGAATTTGAGAATTTGCTATTTGCTGCTTATTTGTCATCTGCTCACAGATGGCAAAGACTCTCTTTGCCATCAGCTACCAAAAACCGGACGACAAAGAGCATACTGATGGCAAAGATACTATTTGCCATCAATCTGCTCTTTGTCGTGTGCCAGCTCACGGCAACAAGCATCCAGGCAGATGACAAAGAGCACGGGGCGGCCCACCCCGCACCCACTCTCTCACCCTAACGACATCTTTCTTTGTCGTCCGCCTTTTATCGCTTTGCCCTCGGGGGGCAGACGGCAAAGAGGCACATGCCCTAACGGCCATCGCCCCCACCCCCACACACACTCTCTCCCCTAACGATCATCGCCCCAATCCCGACTCTCACTCCCCTCTCTCCCCGACGTCCACTGCCGCCATCCCCCGCGGCCACCACCGTCCCCCCCCCTCACACCCTCCCCATGCAACTCTCTCCCCGTGCCTCTCTCTCCTAGCCGGATCCGGTGCCCCCGCCTGCCGCCTCATCCCCGCTGGCTGCCTCGTCCTCGCCGGCTGTTGTCGGCCCCCCTCACCGGCATCCTCGCCTCGCCCTCGAGCCGCTGCTTCCCCTCCACCGGAAGGTGAGGCCCCCCCCCCTCTTCTCTTTCATTCCCAACCTCCAGCGACCGCATCCCCCGACCCCCTCCAACGAACCCCTGTGCCGTGTGCCCCTCCCCGGACAGCGCACGCCCCTCCCCCTCCATGCTGGTCGCGGCCACCTCGCATCGCCTCGCCGACCGGCGCCGCCCCGCCATCGGCCTCCTCGCCCCGCCATAGGTTAGTTAGGTTACTTAGTTTAGTTAGTTTATTAGGTTAGTTAGGTTAGTTGTTAAGAATAAAAGAATAATAAGTAGAAGAAGAGGATAAATAAAAATAGAAATAGATATAAGAGGAAGAAGAAGCAGAAGAGGAGGAAAAAGATCAGAAGAGGAGGGGGAGGAGGAGGAGGAGGAGAAGAAGAAGAAGAGGAGAAGAGGAGAAGAAATAAGAAAAATGAAAAGAAGAAAGAAGAAGAAGAGAAGAAGAAGGAGAAGGAGGAGGAGGAGGAGAAGGAGAAGGAGGAGGAGGAGGAGGAGAAGAAATGGAAGAAGAAGAAAAGGAAGGACAGGAAAAAAGAGGAGGAAGAAGAAGAAAATGACACCCTGACACCCTGACACGATGCCCCGACACTCCGACACAATGCCCCGACACGATATCTTGACACCCCAGCACAAAACTCCGCGCAACTGTTAATACGTCGTATATTTGTGCTAGGTCATATATTTTTTGATTTTATTAATGAACACAAAAAATTTGTGTTGATCGGGTGGATTTACATGTGACAGTTGTCTCGTCGCTGTGAGGTCTTCTATGCGAAGACCTCCCGTGCGTTGTATGAGCTCCGCCCCTGCATTCGTGGGTCAGTACAAATGTCATCTCCTCCTCGCCCCTACATTTACTTTGGATCGGTTTTCGGATGAAACTTGCTAGATTTAGGTAATTAAATTAATTTATCAGTATGCGCGACCAGTATGTGTCTCCCGTTCAAAAGGGTTACAGTTATAAATATGCATGCATTTGCTTATATTTATAACCATGATTCTTTCGAATTGTCCAACGTTATCCATGGACAGCCCGTGTATGTGTAGATTGGGTTCGTTTTTCCCATATGCTTTGTTCCGGATCCGATGCATAATTTCGTCAGTGCCTCCCTGTTGTTCTCCAGATACACATCCTCTCTGTTTATTGCGGAGACTGTATCAAGAGAACAACGGGGAGGTGCTGCCGAAATTTTGCGTTGGATATGAAGGAGAGCATGGGAAAACGAACCCAATCTACACATACTCGGGTTGGATTAGGACCTATCTTTACCTATTAGCGTGTAGGTTGCATGGACGTAATAAAAATGGCGAACTTGATTAACTCATGAATATATATGCTAAATTATATACAAATATATTTCTTGTGTCTTTAGTAGCTAGGCAAGATGACTGATCGTGCGTGGATGTATACCTGTCAACCTAGTTAGAAAGAGATGACGAAAGAATGGTTTCTAAAAACCAAGGAATTTGTGAAAGCCGCATTTGCAAATGGCCAGGAAAGAAACTATTGCCCATGTCCTAGATGCGACAACTATAAAAAGACGATAGAGGCTGTAATGATTAAACACCTGCAGAGGAGGGGTTTTAAGCCTAATTATATGGTGAGTCTATAGAACACACCAGAGCTGAGGTGGTCCGTCGTCGCACCGACGAGCATGGTACCGGGATCGAAGACATGGTGCAAGACTTTGATGATGCTCGGGATTCAGAAGATGAGATGGAGGAATCTGCAAAGGCCTTCTATGAAATGTTGGAGTCTTCAAAACGTCCTCTCCATGAGCACACTGAGCTTTGTCAGCTGCATGCAATTGCACAAGTAATGGCTCTAAAGGCTCAGTTCAACTTGGGAAGAGAATGCTACGACGCGATGATGACACTATTTGGACGCTTCCTACCCAAAGGCCATGTCATGCCTGCAAACCTGTACCAGTCGGACAAAATACTTCGTGTACTTAAGATGCCCTATGAGAAGATAGATGCATGTGAGAAAGGATGTGTCTTACTAAGGAAGGAGTATGCACACTTGGACTATTGTCCCTATTGGGAGTCTTGTAGGTATGTTGTGGTAGACAACGGTATGGGTGAGAAGAGGCTGACCAAAATCGCACTTAGTGTTCTTCGGTATATGCCAATCGTACCAAGGCTTCAACGTCTTTTCATGGTCAAAGAGACAGCCAGACAGATGACATGGCACAACTTGGGCAAAAGAACCGAACTAGATGCAGATGGGAATAAGATGGCGGTACACACATCGGATGGGGAAGCATGGAAACATTTCGATGGATTGCATCAGGATAAAGCGGCAGATCCAAGAAATCCTTGAGTCTGCGTCGCCATGGATGGTTTTAATCCCTTCGGCATGATGGCAACCCAATACAGTTGTTGGCATGTATTTTTCATTCCACTCAATCTCCCCCCCCCCCGGGAAGATTATGCAAAGAAAGAACATATTTCTGACGTTGTTAATTCCAGGGCTCAATTATCCGGGGAAGAATATGAATATGTACCTCCAGCCGCTTAAGTATGAATTGGAAGAAGCTTGGGATAATGGGGTCAAGTCATACGATGCCGCTACAAAACAAAACTTCAAAATGCATGTGTGGTACAAGTACTCTATGCATGACTTGCCGGCGTATGCGCTATTCTCTGGATGGTGTGTGCATGGAAGGTTCCCGTGCTCCCAATGCAAGGCATCTCTTCAGTTTCATTGGTTGTAGGAGGGTCGGAAGTATTCTTGCTTTGACTTGCATAGACAATTCCTGGATCCTAACCATCAGTTCAGAAAAGACAAGAAGAACTTTACCAAAGGTAAAGTTGTCAAAAACTTGGCACCACCTGCATTGACAGGCCAACAGATCCTGGATGAGTTAAACGCCCTCGTGCCTGATCCAGAGCGTCCACGATTTTTCAAGGCGTATAATTCAAAACACGCCTGGACTCACAAGCCATGCTTCTGGGATGTGCCTTACTTCAAAGACCTCCTTCTTCCACACAATATCGACATGATGCACAGTAAGATGAATATCGGACAGGTTATTTTTGGTACATTGTTCGACATAGATGGGAAGACAAAGGATAATACTAAGTCTAGAGTCGATCAAGAGACACTATGTCATTGACCGTTACAAAACATGCGAGAAGGCAAAGGAAAGCAGAAGTGGTCGAAGCCAAAGGCCTCGTTCAAGCTTGGAAGGCCAGCTATGAGGGAAATTATCTTGTGGGTCAAAATGCACTTGATGTTCCCCGATGGGTATGCAACGAATCTAAAGAGGGGAGCGGGTCTTGAAAAATTAAAAATCTTTGGTCTCAAGAGTCATGATTGGCACATCAGGCTAGAGCGGGTAATGCCGGTGATGTTACGTGGCTTTATTCCTAAGAATGAATGGCTAGTACTGGCGGAGCTGAGCTATTTCTTCCGTGTTCTTTGTGTGAAAGAATTGTCGCCTGGCGTGGTAGATGACATGGAGGAGTTTGCACCGGAGTTGTTGTGCAAGTTAGATAAGATCTTTTCGCCGGGCTTCTTTAATCCAATGCAGCATTTGATTTTACATCTACCGACCGAGGCAAGATTGGGTGGGCCCGTGCAAAATCGTTGGTGCTATGCAACTGAGAGGATGCAGAAGACGCTTCGAGCTAAATGTAAAAATAAGCGTAGAATTGAAGCATCGATGGCTGAGGCTTTCATTACTGAGGAGGTGGCAAACTTTGTGATAGGACACTACGAAGCCAAAAATCATCATTTGCATAATCCGAAGCCTTGACACAATGATGCAGACCCTCAAAAAGGTGGGTCCAACCTCAGCCTATTCAAAGGGAAGCTCGCACGAGCCAGTGCTTCGAAACCAATAACGTTGGATGCCGAAGAATGGCGGAACATTTTGTTGTATATCTTCAACAACCTAACAGAAGTGCGGCCGTACATCGAGGAAGTTCTCGACACATTTGCCCGTAACTTCTAATTACTTTGAACTGCTCTTATTCCCGGATATTTCATACAACCGATACGTCGCCAAATTCTCTGATGGAGCGGTGATCGAAAATGATTCCGTCGAAGAGTATGAGCTTCTAGCAAAGACAGGAGGCGGCTATCCCGGTTTCATCTCTTGGTTCAAACAAACAGTAATTATCAATAATGGACCATTCCATTTTTTGGTCTAACTTGCGGCTAATGCAACAATCATTTCGTGTTAAACTTGTAGGCTAATTCAGAGTCTATGGACGCCAAATTGAGACAAGCCGCTAATGGTTTTGACTATAAGGTTCGTTCATTTGAGAAATGCAACATCAACGGGTATCTCTTTCGTACCTTTGGCAAAGAGCTATCTATGCCCGACCGGAAATCTACAAATTGTGGTGTATATGCTATTAGCGAAGGTGTTATCGAGTAGTATGGAAGAGTTGAAGCAATTTATGAACTTCAATTCTATGGTGAAAACCCACCGAACGTCGTAGTCTTCAAATGTTATTGGTTCCAGCCGAAGGAGACTAGAAGGACTCATGAACATATAGGACTAGTCAAAATCAATCCGAACACCCATTTAGATGTTCCCGATGTCTATATTATGGTTCAACAGGCGACCCAAGTTTTCTATCTACTGTGGGCATGCCAAACTCATAAGAATCTGGAATGTTGGTATGTTGTTTATGAAGTGTCGCCACATGTTAGACTACCTCTCCCAAATGAACACGATTATGAACCTCACATTAACCCAGACACATATGATGGAGAATTCTTCCAAGAAACACGTCTTTCCAAGAAACATTTCAAGAACCGCCGTGCTTCACCCCAGAACATGGAAGTAGACAGCGACAATGAATTCGACTTCACCCCTGAGTCGGAACCAGCAGAGCTGGAACTAGAAGAGGTTACTGATGCGGATGACCTATCAATGCTTGACCGATTACAGAAAGGCCTTCCACAACTTCATGCCGTTGAACCCGATGAGCACGTCATTCATGAAGACATGCGTGATAGTATTGATGATGATGCATTTATTAATGATGATTATTAGTTTGTAAGATTCACAACTTAAATTATATATGTACATATTATTATTCATGATAGTGATTATGTTGTACTAATTTCTTTTAATCTTTATCATGGCAGGTCAAGTCCCTCCGCCGATGCGCGTCTTCTCTGCGATTGGCACGGTGAGTTTCATTTCAATGGTCATTATAAACTAGTATTAACAAGTTTAAGCGGTGAGGGAGTGTCCACCATATATGAGAGAAGAAGAATGCCGACTGTTGTCGTGGGGGTCGCTTCTCCTCCTTCTCCTTGTGCTAGATATTTTTTATGCACTAGGGGAAGTAGGAGTAGCGACCATCATCGACGGTCGAAAAATCAGCCGAGGGAGTGTCCACCATATATGAGAGAAGAAGAATGCCGACTGTTATTGTGGGGGTCGCTCTTCCTTTTTCTCCTTGTGCTAGATATTTGTTATGCAATAGGGGAAGAAGGAATAGCGACCATCATCGACGGTCAAAAAATCAGGCGAGGGAGTGTCCACCATATATGAGAGAAGAAGAATGCCGACTGTTGTCGTGGAGGTCCCTTCTCTTCCTTCTCCTTGTGCTAGATATTTGTTATGCACTAGGGGAAGTAGGAGTAGCGACCATCATCGACGGTCAAAAAATCGGTGAGGTAGTGTCCACCATACATGAGAGAAGAGTGTCCATCATATGTCGTTTATTTAAGTTCCTCAACCATATTTATTAAGTAATTTATGTCGTTTATTTAAAAATATTTGACAACTAATTTCTATTGACAACTTATTTTCATACTTAGCCCATTTAGCTCCAAAATGACAACTTATTTGACAACTAATTTCTATTGACAACAATGACATACTTAGCCCATTTAGCTCCATAATGACATAATAAGCCCATTTAGCTCCAAAAAGACATAATTAGAAATTTTAGCTCCAAGAATAGGAGAAGAGGAGAAGAAATAGGAAAAATGAAAAGAAGGAAGAAGAAGAATAAGAAGAAGAAGAGAAGAAAAAGAGAAGGAGGAGAAGGATGAGGAGAAGAAGGAGGAGGAGAAGAAGGAGAAGGAGGAGAAGACCTTTTCCTTGTTCTCCTCCTTCTCCTCCTCCTCCTCCTTCTCCTTATTCTTCTCCTTCTTCTTGATTTCTTCTTCTTCTCCTCCTCCTCCTCTATCTTATCCTCTTTCATATTCTCCTTACCTTATTTTCCCGAACAATGACATAATTAGCCCATTTAGCTCCAAAATGACATAATAAGCCCATTTAGCTCCAAAAAGACATAATTAGAAAATTTAGCTCCAAGAATAGGAGAATAGGAGAATAAATAGGAAAAATAAAAAGAAGGAAGAAGAAGAAGAAGAATAGAAGAAGAAGAGAAGGAGGAGAAGGAGGAGGATAAGAAGGTGGAGGAGAGGAGGAGGAGAAGAAGGAGAAGGAGGAGAAGACCTTTTCCTTCTTCTCCTCCTTCTCCTCCTCCTCCTCCTTCTCCTTCTTCTTGATTTATTCTTCTTCTCCTCCTCCTCCTCTATCTTCTCCTCTTTCATATTCTCCTTAACTTATTTTCCCCAACAATGACATAATTAGCCCATTTAGCTCCAAAATGACATAATAAGCCCATTTAGCTCCAAAAAGACATAATTAGAAAATTCAGCTCCAAGAATAGGAGAAGAGGAGAAGAAATAGGAAAAATGAAAAGAAGGAAGAAGAATAAGAAGAAGAAGAAGAGAAGAAGAAGAGAAGGAGGAGAAGGAGGAGGGGAAGAAGGAGGAGGAGATGAGGAGGAGGAGAAGAAGGAGAAGGAGGAGAAGACCTTTTCCTTCTTCTCCTCCTTCTCCTCCTTCTTCTCCTTCTTGATTTCTTCTTCTTCTCCTCCTCCTCCCCTTTCTTTTCCTATTTCTTATTCTCCTTACCTTATTTTCCCCAACAATGACATAATTAGCCCATTTAGCTCCAAAATGACATAATTAGCCCATTTCGCTCCAAAAAGACATAATAAGCTTAAAATGGCATAAGAACCTTGGTTAGCTAATTAATATTATATACTTAGCTTGTTTTCCTCTAAATGACATAATTAGCCCATTTAGCTCTAAAAATACATACTTAGCTAATTTAGCTCCAAGAAGAGGAGAAATGAAAAGAAGGAAGAAGAAGAAGGAGAAGGAGCCCTCCTTCTTATCCTTCTTCTTCTCTCCTCCTTATTCTCCTCCTTATTCTCCTTCTTCTTCTCTTCTTCTTTTCTTCTCCTCCTCCTTCTCCTTCTCCTTCTCATCCTCCTCCTCCTTCTTGTTTTTCTTCTCCTTCTTCTCTTCTTGCTTCTTCTCTTTCTTCTTCAATTTAGCTTATTTGTCATATATATGTTGTTGTTCTTCTTCTTGTGACTTTCTTATTTCCATTTTGCAGATTGGATGTACTACGTGCATGGAAGCTGGCATTGGAGTGGTTTAGTTCTAGTTTTCATTTGAGTTGATGAACAATGTGGAACTATATGTATGTGTATATATGGAAGAACAATATATGTGGAACTATATGTATATGTATCTATGGATGAAATTTTGTATATGTTGGTTCTTTCGATGTATGGGATGTACATTGATGAACAAATGGCATTGATGAACTTTATATGTATATGATATATGTGTTGTGACCTATATATCATATATGTGTTATGAATTTTATATATATATATATATATATATATATATATATATATATATATATATATGCTGTGAAATAGAAAAAATAAACAAAAATGTGACAATATGGATTCTTTGTTGTCTGCCAGCTGATGGCAAAGGCCTTTTACGTCAGTTGCCTGACAGCAAAGGTGCCACGTGGCACCCAGCTGTGCAACCTGGGAGCAGCAGCAGCTGGCCCACATAGGCTCTTTGTCGTCCGCCTCCTTGGGAGGCTGACAGCAAAGCGGACGGGAGGGCAGACGACAAAGAGGTGGAGGGAAGCAGACGGCAAAGAGGGGGAGGGAAGAAGACAGCAAATCCTCTGTTAGCCCTAACGGAGGCGTCGCCTATCGGCTGCCGTCTCAATCTCTTTGTCGATTGCTCAGTATCTGACACGGATGTCAAAGAGCTTTGTCGTCCGCTTAGGTTAGGCTGATGGCAAAGAAGTTACAATGCCGTCGTAAGCTGACGCAGAATCTTTGCCGACAGGTGGCAGACGGCAAAGATCATTGCCGTCGGTGTGGACCTCTTTGCCGTCAGTGATGGCTGACGGCAAAGGAGCTGATTCTTGTAGTGATATTACTTATTGTGTCCACTACAATAGACCACACAACTTCAATTGTCTCCAATATACTACTTATCCACATATATCTTCTATTTGAACATGAAGGATAGTTCAAACACAAAAAAGTCATTCTAACTATGTTATTATTGGCCTATTAGTTTGTAGAGTGAATGACATGTACTACTCAGAGTGAACGCGTGCTTGGTGTTTCGAGTAGAGAACGAGAGACAAAACAAACAGATGTAAAAGTGAATAGTTGATCTTTATTGATGATGGGTACATCTATATATAGAGTTACAAAGGACACCAAGTGAAAAGGTCTCTTCGAGAAGGCACCAGGAACCGACGTCGATTTCCATATGGCAACTGCCATCTATTCCTTAAGCATGGATTAATAATATGATTAATTAAATCCTAACACTCCCCCTAATCAATGCTTTTTTTAGTGTAGTATTATCATCTTGATAAGAGTCTTCTCCAAAAACCATGTGGGAAAAATATGAGTAGTAATGTAGAATATGTTGCTAAAACTCCTTCAAACCCAGTGGAAAAAATAAGGACAAAAATGATGCAACATATAATGGTTATTTCCTCTTTTAAGTCAATACAAGAAAACTCATAGAATTAAGAGGTCAAATATGTCGTATATACTTTCCTAAAAACCTGGTGGGGAAAAACTGAAAGTATGACATGTGATCTCAAGTTGATATTACCTCATTAAAAGCCTTTATGAGAACCTGTATAGTAAACTCATGAAGGGAAAAAGTGTATAATATTATGCATTGAACATGAATAATTCAGGAAGATACTCCCCGTGATTCTTGCAAATTTTGAAGTCGTCACATACCAATTCTATGAATATATTTCTGGAATGTAAAAGTTGGTAGAGACTTTGTGAGCAAATCAGTCACATGATTTGATTTGCAAGAAATGCAATATAGCAATATTGCTTATTACGTAACTTGTTTGCATCCGGGCAACACAAGAAACATTATCTTTGAGATAATGGTTGGTGGATGTAGCCACGGGGTCTATTTCAAAGACTCTCATGATATGGCTACCTCACCTAGTAGGAATACTAAGCTTGTCTATGATCTGACATAGCAGGGATCTGATCAATATATCCAATGGTATAGGTGTTAAGATTTCTTGGAAACTTTAAAAACCAGGACAAGATGTTTGATGCCCTGGAGATATCAAAAGATATTCTTGAGTACCAACCAATTGTGTTTGGAGGATCCAATGGCATTATGGAACGTTGAGTCCCAATTTCTCATTTCCATCATCTGAACTACCATGAGAGTTATGGATGGATCAGATATACCCACAATGAATTTCTCCAATATATTTTGCATATAGACAACATAGTATACCTTAATGTATGAATGAAGGTGCTCAAGTTGTAGTAACGGGCGATATTTTGGTTTACCCAATTCCTTCATTTTAAACTCCGTCATTTAGATGATTACATGTGTCGTCATTGCAGACACACAAACATGGATAATCATCATTGTAGGAGTAATCCTTCTGTATAAGGAACTCACTACGTCGGTTGTACCATATGTACCGAGAACAATAAGTCATATGGTGACTCACTGATTTTTACACAATGTATGTTGCATTATGTGCTTCGATTCAGAAGTGAGATTCCATCGGGAATCAATCATATATGGCTGAATCTAGTGACCCACATGGATATGTGATCACCAAATCTATCCACTGCATAAATAGATGATTTTATACTACCAATGATATAAGTTATCAGAAAGAGATTCCACTTGTGGAGAATAGCTGGGTATGTGCGTGAACCCTTGTGCTACAATATTGCTCTTTTTTTCACCATCTCGTTGTTCTCAATTGTGTTTCCAGAAGAAAACCGGTGTAGGTATTGCTTATGAATACCTTCCCATTACTGAGCAAGATCATTTCTACCTAGATTATACCCTTTTCATGAGTTCAGTCCGAGTGTTGTTACACTTTGCCATGGCCATGGGTCTTTGGATCTGAATAATTTGAAAGGTTTTGCAATGTCATTGAGAAATGTATGTCGAAAATTGTAAACTTCCGGTCATATGTTTCTCCAGAATCTATATATGAATATAGAGTTGTTGGAAATATCGTTGCCCAAGATGGCTGCTCGCGATTCCCCGATATGGTTGAGTCGGGTATATCGATGTCCGGATCATTGTGTGCACTATGACCTGGGTTGGTGGAGGTTGCCCATCCACTGGGTGTATACAACCCATTAGGTGTGTATCAACGTGAAGTTGACTTGTATTTACTGATTCATAGACCTTGATATCCTTGCTTGCGAGAAGCTGAATCCTTATGTACTTTTGCCATACATCTCCCCGTGATGCTTTGAACGGGGAGTGGAGTGGATTTTGTTGTTACCTCCACTCTTTCAGGCATATTTTTGCAGGATTGTAGGATTGTGTGACACCTTTATAGTCAGTAAATGAATATGTCAGGTTATTTGCAATGTTCTGCAAATCTTCTGAACGCATGGTTCAGATCTTTGACTACGTGGATTTGAGGCAGAAATGTGTCAAACATTTCACTAATTTCCTAACATTCGTTAGCGTACTTGATTTATCCCCCTAATGCATGGAAATATTCCTCATTGAATCAACATACTGGCCTTGAATAACTCCCCATGCGAGGGGCTTGAGGTATTGGCAGAAATACAATTATTCCTCACATAGATCCCAACTATAAGTTGAGGGGCCAATGATGTATGCCAGGTGGTGATATCGGTATGTAACCGAATTACCGCAGATGGGAAATACTTGGTAGATTTCCATGTATCAAAGATAGAGGGGAATAATATTATGCAGTTATGTCATGAGCGTGTAAAACTGCATGACTCCAACATAAAGTTGGTAAGTTGTAATTTAAAAGTAAAGATCATGCAATGAGCTTAATTCTTTGGATATAGGATTTGACCAACCCATTCTAAGTCTAGAAATTAGGATAAATTGCTAAACTTCAACCGGAGGGCCATAGATAAGGCACTCAAGGAGAATTCTGCAAATGTTATCCATTCGATTTGCCTGAAATTGATGTTAGTATAATGAGCCAATGGTTTCGTGTGAATAAAGAACACACTCAAGACCATCATGTAGATATGTCTTTTCGAACTAGGGAATACCTTAATAGTCTAGTCAATGGATGGGAAAAGCCACTTACCTCAACTTGATGCATTCAAGGAGTCTGAGTGGTTCAACGTAGACTTTAAGGTGCGCGAGCCTTAAAATTATCTTCCCTATGTCACTTGTAGTGCACATAAAATCCAAATGTTGTTAGGATTTAGCATCCTAATAATCATAAACTATTGGAATTGCTGATAGTTTCGGTTTCAACCCAATGTCTCGATGACCAAGGCGAGTATGCCAAGTTTGTCATGTACAAGACATTGTGGAAAACTATCTCGTACGCAACATGTGGTACGGGTTGTTTCGTATGTGTAGTATAATCCAGATGATACATAGAGAATGTGCTTGCTATATCCGTTGCATATGGTAAAGAGAAATTATTTCTCCTTGTTTCCATCATAAGTTTCGCTATGGGAACTATTTTGACGGATATCTCTATAGTTTAGTAGGGTACAAGTTAAACCAGAAAGCAATAAAGCATCTTGATGTTACTCAAGTACCCATAGGGCTAGTAAATATGACTCGAGTTGAGCCAACAAATACCTCATCGCGTCTAGCGATTTTAAAACATCTCCTTTTTCTCAACGAGAGTGGAAACATTTCACTTCCTTGAGTATAGAGTTTGTGGTGCATATGTCCACAAGGCACATACCATCTTTTATTAGATTGACTCTCGTAGAAGTCTGTATATAGACATGAAGATTCTCAATATGAAAATCAGTGTCAGATATATTGAATACATATAAATGTATTTGTACCAAAGTGTTGATATAATATATTGTGGTATACAATATATGATGACAACAATACATATGTTGTTGTTACAACATCATAAATGGATATTAATTATATTGACCACTCGGGATAAAGGACTATTCATAGTCTCCAAACATGTCGGTTGAGGCATATTCAACCATCACGTTCTCCATGCCCTTAGGGCCCCGTCACCACTAATGATGTTGGGTTGAAGGTTGAAGTCACATTCAAACCTTTGCCCTTGAGGTCCATTGTGTCCCAGGTATTGGTGATATAGAATAACCACATGTTGAGATCTGGATCAATATAAGGTGATCCTGACCAGAGATGAATCTTGCGGTCTTGGACCTCACACACTATCCCACAAGACACAAGAGTGATCACGATGTCCTTGGCCCAGGAAGAGCAGCGGTGGCTATTGAGGGCAAATGCCTCAAATTCTCTAGCCATCGGTTACCAGAGATAATTAATTTACGGTCAATAAATTAAAGACTAACATGGTTAATGTTGTAGTGAACTTAAAAAAATCAATGGATATTTCAAGAAGTTATCTCCAAACCATTAGTGTGAATCTCAAATTGCTAGGTATGACACCTTGAAGATAATCTCCAAAATAGAGTGGATCTCGGAGCACCAGGGAGTATAATCTGATGAAATCAGTAGATACTCACTTGTAATGCATTATGAAATGACTTAGAAAAATGTGTGGGAGAGCACTTTGTAGAGAAATCGAATGTCGAAACGACAAAATGTAGTCCTTATGAGTAGTCGTCGATAATGTGCGTAGGCAGTAGATCCATATGACTACCTTGTGATCTCAATTATCAATTTGAAGAAATCACTTTGATTTTTTGCATTCTTATTTGCTAGAAATTAAAATTCTCAATTGCAAATGGACATATTAATCTCGACATGTAGAGAACATGGAGATACATACATTCCGGAATACATCGTACTCAATGAAGAAACAGTACTTTAGAGGTACTGAATTTATCTTTGCAATAGACTAAAAATCTCAACTACAACTGGACATAATTAATCTCGACATGTGATAAACGTGGAAATATATTACATCAACTTCTGGAATACATCTCGATACTCAAGAGATATACACTACTATTATAATGAATAGTAATGTTGCAAACTTAATGCTCAAGTAAAAAACTTGAATTGTATAGACCTCAAATGAAATGAGACGACGAGATATCAAGTTGCAAGATAATTCAACAAGATGAATTAATATTTTAATAGAGAAAATTAATCTCAATCGTAATGAAAATATTTTTGCGAGAGAATCTTTTTAATTATCAATCGCAAATCGATATTGTTGTGCGAGAAAATTTAATCTAAGTCGCAGGACAATGTCGTTGTACTAATAAGACATGTTATAGGAATTGCTAAAGAGCAAACGAATTGAACATGCCACATATAATAACCACATATTTTCTCGAATGTTAAATCAAGAGAAAAGGTCTAAAAATGGAAGGTACAAGAAGTAAGATCGCTTGATTATAAAATACAGTAAAGCATAGAGCAAAACTGTAGATCTGTAAGCCTGAGGATCGGATCAGAATTTACTTGGAGGAGATAACTGCATCAGCGGTCCTAATTGTTTTCCCGCGCCTTCACATTGGTCCCTATTATATTAAATTGCACGTCTAGGTCCTAAATGTTTTTAAAGTGTGTCACGCGAGGTCCTAAATCGGTCACACAATAGTTGACTCGCACCATGTCGGCTGGTGGGGTGTTGGCGGGTGATTTCCCGCGGTGGGTGGTTGGAATTTATGCAAATGAACCCTTATAAGTAGGTGCCTTCTAGTTCCCCACCCTTAGTTCTTATCCCCACCTCTGTACACTCTCTCGCCGCCCCCTCCATCGCCATGAGCTCCTCTGCGACCTCGACTGCTGGGAACCGTGCCATGAGGAAGTTAGCTTCTCCATCCCATTCTCTGCCGCCATAGCCATCAGCTTCTCTCCAACCGCCGAGGACCCTGCCCTTGGTGCCATGTCCCTGTTGTCGATTTCGCAACACAATTCGCCGCGTGCCTCAGTCAAGTGCCAATCCAGGACGTGTCTACAACAAATGTCCTAACCATCTGTAAGTTCCAATTCCTAATTTGTTTTGTGGATTCAGTTTTCCCCATCTTGTTTCTTATTTTTCATTGATTTTTGCCACAGGTTTCACCTAACCCTTACAACCACTATTACTGGGAAAATGGAGAAGATAACTATGTGGATTTCCTTGTTAGAAATGGGTACCTAGGGACTGCAAGTGGGACTGTTGTTGGTGACATAGCATCTGAAGAAACGGAGCAGGAATTAGAAGAAGCTGGACTTGAGAAGATGGCAGACGTGGTGAAGAAGATGGATCTTGTAGTGAAGAAGATGGATGAGCTACTCGAGATTTGCAGAAATGTGTTCAGTGCAATCTTGTTTCTGATTGCAGTAATGCTCTATGTAGCTGTAGCTAAGTAGTGTTTGTTCCATGCTATGTTTGTTTGTTTGTTTGTTTGATGTAATGGAACCTAAGCGTAACTGCAAATATGAAGAATATAGCGTGAGCATAATTGCATCAGGTTTGTTGGTTTCAAATTAACAAAACCTGAGCATCAGGTCACTAGTGCCAGATGAATATTTGTTTCGAATTAACATAGCGTGAACATCAGGTTGCAAATTAACATAGCTCGACTCGACTAGTCAGAAGTGATAGTTTCAGAGTAACATAGCCTGAGCATCAGGTTTCATTACAAAAGCTAGCCAAAAGTAACTAGTGGTAGATTTCAAGTGCACTCGAGAAGTTTGCACTTACATGGTTTGTGTGAAACCATAGCTACATCTGAGCTTCAGGTTTCACTACAAACCTAGCCAAAGTATGAACATATTCTTCTAGTTCTGTCCAAAAGATGCAAACATCTACATTTCTTCATCTAAACCTTGGGGGCACAGTTCTCCTTCTTCTAACCCACCTTCCTCTTTCTCTTTAAATCAAGGGTTGCAGTACTTGGCCTTGGAGGGGGAAGGTCACCTCTGCAGCTAGCAATGAACTCGCTTTCAAGTGAGGACCAAGGGGTTCGGTTTGAGATTGTTGGGTGGCCATAGCCTGGAAAGAAAAAATTGTACACAATTCATTGATTGATCTCTACGAAAGTGACAATAGAGATTGTTTGGAACTTACTTGGTCCTGTAGAATTTGAATCACACTAGATGATGTGATATCATAGCTCATAGTTGCATCAACAACACTTGCTATCGCATTTGTCGACATCTGTGGTAATGTCTTCTTCTAAAATTCATAGAATGCACAAGTTAAAACATGAATCAGTGCACTGAAAGAATATAAAAGTTGGAGGAATGTACCTTGGATGTATTTCTTTTCACAGGCATTTTCGTTGGAGGTTGTTCTTGAAATTGCATCCAGGAAGCAGCCAGTACATAACATATGTAGCTGGTTCAAAGTACCCTAGCTGTTCCACGAAATCAGTGAGCCACAGAGGAGACCATGTGTCTGCCTCGCATCCATCAAACCTAGCTATCTTGCCATTCACATAGCTCTTCGACGGCCAAAATCCGCAAAAGAACCAGCATAATTGATTTCTACTGTGAACAACTCCTCAGATGGACCTAAAATTCATGCAAATCATCAATTTCTATCGCCGATTTGGTGTACTAATCATCCGCCGCTACCAAAGACAGAAGTGGGGATTTAGGGTTAGTTTGCTTACCATAGCGCGGGAGATCATCTTCGGGTCGCCGCAGCTTCGGCCCCTTGGTCTCGGGCTCCATCCCAGCGTGCTGCGTCCTTGCTGCATCCGTCGCTGGTCGATCTCCTCCGGTCATCATCGGAGCAGCACCTACGCCGCGAGCTCGCCTCCAAGGTTGTTGCGGGAGGATATGAGAAGATGAACACGACGTGATGCCGGTCAACTATGGTCAGACCGGTTTAGGACCTCACGTGACATATTTTGAAAACATTTAAGATCTAGACGTGCAATTTAATAGAATAGGGACCAATGTAAAGGTGCGGGAAAACAATTAGCACCGCTGATGTGGTTATCTCTACTTGGAGCCACATAGCATTAAGATAAAGTGCGAGGACTAAATCGAGGAATGGCTGAAAGAATAAGATTCCCCAATTTCTCTCCCGAGGGGTTCCTCCAGTGAGGAACCGACGCCGTGGTTCGCATCGCGAGGATGCAAGCTATGGACGCGGGCGAACCCACCCCTCGTCGGCGGTGAAACCGGGCTGCCGGCAGGAGCAGCAATGGCCGATGGCCGCCAGGCGTCGCGCCGCCGGAGGTCGTCGCTGCGTCACGAGCTGCGGGGCGAGCGGTTGCAGGCTGCACTGGAGGAGTGCTTCCTCACGGCGTCGGTGGCAACTGGCCGTCGTTTCCGCCGTGCTGCGCGTCTCCGCGCGGGCAGCCGCACGGCTGAGTACGCGTGCCACACGGCTAGCAGGCTGAAGGGAGCGCCGCCGCGCCTCGCGTTGGAGGCTACAGACGCCTCGCCGGAAGGGGTTTCACGCCGTCGTCTCCGCTGCCAGGAGCGACGCCGGAGGTAGACTCGCGACGGGCTCGGGACTGGCCGAGCATGAGGTGCAGGCTGCACGCTGAGGCAGGGAGCCCCCACGTCGTCGGTCAGGGTCGCCGCTCCTAACACCGTCCGTTGGACGCCGGAGGAGCAGCGACGGATCCGTGATCCCCCAGCGTGATCCGCGCTGGGAGCCGCGGTTGCAAGCACGGGCACGCTGCTTCTGCCGTCCCCGGTCGTCATGTAGGTGATTCTGGTGGTGCTGGTGTCTCGTCGGTGCGGATTGAAGCCAGGCGTGGGCGCGTGGCCGTATCCGCCGCTGGCTGACAGCCATTGACGGCTGTGCCGGGAGTGGTGCCGTGCCTGGGGGAGCAGTGATGGGCTGAGAGCCATAATACGCTTCTAGGCCGACCCAGTCAACGCGCCAGGGCGGTGTGGCCAGTGGCGAGCGTTGTCCTGCATCGCTGGGATGCTGCGACTGAACTTCCCGTCGTGTGCAAGTGCGACGCAGTGGACTGGTTCAGCAAGGAACCATCGTCCGATGTAATGAAAAGAAAAGAAGGGTAAGACGTCGTGAATCAAAGATCACATTGGTGCTTACTATTCCTGGTTGAGGCCTTCAATCCTAGTGATGGAAACGCCTTTACTCTTGCTTATTTTCTGTTCTTGTTCAACCAAGTCTTCAAAGCATTTCTTCTGGGTCATGTGTCCATGCCGAATAAACGTGTGCCATTTGCATCTCTTGCGCGTGGCCGTCGGCAACGAGAACGACATCGGTAACCACCGGAGGTGGCCTAATCTCTCTGGTGGCCTTCAGCTCTCAGGTAGAGCGTGCTGATAACCTGTTTCGAGTGGAGAACGAGAGACAAAACATAGAGATGTAAAAGTAAATAGTTGATCTTTATATATAGACGATAAAGTTACAAAGGACACCAATTGAGAAGGTGTGTGTTCGAGAAGGCACTAGGAACCGACGTCGGTTTTCATATGGCAATCATATGACAATCGCCATCTATTCCTTAAGCATGAATTAATAATAGGATTAATAAAATCTTAACACTTGAAGAGAGAGAGACGAGCTCAAAGGGATTCAGAATGGCATAACTGCTAGTGCTACTCGAACTTGCTCTATCGGCAAGGTTTTCCATGGTCGTCCACACGAACTCCCTCCTTCCCCACGAGAACGAAAAGTAGGATCTTAAACCTGTTAAACTGCACTTTATATCATGTGGGGAGCCTCAAATTTCATAATCTAGCCAAGATGATAGGCAATGAATAACATTTTCTTCTCTCCTCCCAGAGGGTATGCACATCATGAGACCTATATATCCTATCACTACTATAGAATAATACTCCTTTATCATTCTTAGTAATTCAAGCTTCAAAGAAATAGTATGTATAATGTATTCAAAATATTAAAATGCCAATTTTGCATAATTTGTTTGAATATCTGGTAGTAACAATAAAAAGAGAGATAAATGACTCAAAACATGATACAAATTTAAGCATGGTTGTAGTTTGAACCAAGCCCAATAATGTGGCCGAAGTTAGTCCATAGAGCCTCAAGTAATACATTAACTCTTCAAGAAAAAATGTTTTTAGTCATCTTGTGATTACAACAAATACTCTACTTGCTAGAGTACAACTATGCTTTAGAAAGGGAAACATGTTCGACTAGGCGACAACCTGTAGAAAATAACAATCAATATTCTCTTCCTCATAAAATAAAAAACAACACACGCTTTTGTGCTTTGAGCCGCAATATGAAAAAGTGCAAATGAGTTTTCATAATGGAATTAATAAGCAATATCGCCGGGAAGGGCTGAGTTCTATAGTGATGAAAGCTTCTTATCAATCCTAGTTTCAAATATGAGCACACACAAACCAAAGGGAAACTGCAGAAGCCACCGGTCTACACCAATAACCATGAACCATATAGCAATTGTTTGACCGTATTTTCATTAAATGAAGTTTGTGTACAAAAGTTGAAAGGAGCAAAATAAGTTAAAAATCCCACGACCTATCCAATTCTAGTTTCTGGGAACATCATGATCATCAGAGGAAAACTCTAGCTACGATGATATGAAATTTACTCCTTGGATGTAGTAAAAAATTGGTATAGATCAAGCGCGTGAGTAGAAAGAGATCTTTCATGTAAAGGGCTCGAGAAGATATCACTATAGGAAGTTGATTTGGAAGATCCACCCATGACGATAATCCTTAAGGCAAAATACTTGGGCAAAGCTTCCATAAAAAATCATTGAGAACCGAAACCCCCTATAGTTCACAAGGTGAAAAAAATTCCAATAATGAAGAGCAAAAGTGCAGAGCTAATACAAATGCAACATCGACTCTTCAGAGTTTAAGGTGCAAATATCACAATAGTAGGAAGGAAAGTGGAAAGTCTTATGATTAAAATGACTTCTGGAGTTGATTCGATCATGTAAGATGAGCCAAAAAAAGATTTATATCTTGGCATGACAACACTTTTCTAAAGTAGCTTACAAATATGATGAGCATATGGAGTGTGCCTTAGTGTTTTGTACATTTTGATAGAATGCAAATGATTAGAGATCCATGGATAACTAGGTTAGATATTTTCAATCAAGGCATGTAGTTATTACAATTTTTCAAAAGCTTGAAGTGACAGACGAGTGTGAAACAGATCTACAAGATATTCCTTGCAACGAGCTTATTTAATGGAAATGCCTTGGTCATTGGCATGGGATAAAAGCTTTGGAATCTTTATTTGATTGGGCTATCATTCCATTTATCATTGCACATCATAACGGTGCTCCGATTGCCAATGGAACATTTCGCCACTGTCTTGCAGCTCTGAAGTAGTTTTAATATTCCTTTCCACTAAACAGATTTGACATGAGTAGTATCCAAGGACTTATCTTCGTAGTATTAATTACCAAATTAGATTTACCCAAGGAAATCCTAGGGAGTTAAATAACTTGTGCATATGTTTCATAAGGCAGACATTTATTGTGAAGAGCCAAGTCTAGAATTCCTAAATATTGCTGCTATTTTGGGAGACAAACCTTATCCCAAGCAATCAAAAACGTGACTTTGTCTTCCATGCCATATTTTCTTCAAAAGTAATATGAAATTATTTGTTAATCTCCTCAACAATTCCAGTAGGAAGGGACAATGTGTTCATGTGAAAGATTGGTAGACTTGGAAAGATAGATTTTACGAAGATCAGTGTGTCACCATAAGAAAGTAGCTTTGAGGAGCCAAATAGTCTTTCCTCTACTCTTTTCCGGACATGCAAAAAATATTCAAGCTTAGGATTAGGTAGGCTAAGGGGAAAACCCAAATATGTGGAAGGTATAGAGATTACAATGCAAGCTATCACATAAGCCAAACAAACTCATTTTTTTAGCAGAAGTGTTGATGTAAACCATGACTAACTTCTCATAATTGATTCTCAACATAGCTTAAGTAGTATAGCTTGGCGAGCACCTTCTTGGGCAACTTAGGGTTTCCATAGTCCAATGAGTACCGGGGCTTCTCAAAGCGGACGAGCAAGATCAAAGAAATTCCTTGGACTTGCCTGCTCGAGCCGAATCGCCCGACAAACCTTATCCATCACCAACCTACACTACTGTAGGAAGGTCATAAGATGACACTTGTATCAGAGACCCTTTGACGAAATTGTGTGCGATGCATGAATCACAAACATTATAGTTCAAGGTACGTCACCAATGAAACAAACTGTGTGCAATGATTGATCCATCAACCACGATTCAGATAAGACATGCGTGTGTGACACATGGCAAACAACTGGTTAAAAACACAAATGGTTAAAAAAGCACAGGTGTGTGGGATTGGCGACATAAAATTCACACTATAAAACTATTTGCGAAAAACCAATTGAAAGCACAATTGCTCCCTGGGGTGGTTTTAAAAATTGATCACAACATATGCATCATTGGACTAATATGTTTTCCAAGGATATTTCAGAAAAGTTCAAAAGATGCTATGGCTTAAGGTTTTTGTGGAGATGCCTCTTGATGCAAGAAAGGAATAATATTGGCTCAAGCTTCAAGCTAGAAGACTCTTCGTTTTATATTTGTGAGAAATCACTTTTTGAGTCCATAGGAAAGCCAATACTATTAAAAGGGGGTGAGGTAGTAAAATGAACTGATTGCTCAAATTCTCAAAGTTATCCACCAAAACACTCAGTAATTTTTCCCACATATCTACTCTATCAAGTTCCACATTCACAAATTCAGTGTCACCAACATTTCCACATTGGACCCACCGAGTTTGAACCTCAGACAGAACCCTAGCCATTCCCACAAAATCGGTGCAACCGAGAGTGCATCGGAGCAAGCAAGGAGGACATCAGAAGAAATAAGGTGTTGGCTACTTCAACGTGAACAGAGATGTTTGGGAAGAAGGTCCATATTCCACTCCCAAGTTTGTTCCCCAACAAGAGAAGTGTGATTCCACTCCTTCCGAAGGAACGAGCTCACAAGATAACCTTCTACCATAAGACCGCAAAGGCAAGGGAAAGCTTCAAGATGACATTGCCATATTTGAAGAAGAACCCCAAGCCAAGGTCAAGTGGATTCCCAAGGATACTACTAGCTCTACCTCAAAAAGTGCTACCACAACTCCAAGGATTCCCATCAATTTGGTGTGGATTCCCAAGAGGAAGAACTAGAAGTTCTTGAGGGGTGACTCTGCCAATGAAATTCACTCTTATTCATTTTGGCAAGAACTATATGCAATCAACCTCAACCATATGCATTAGTTCAAGGAGTCACACATTCACTCAAAGATAAGCAAGGAACAAGGTAATTAATGCATCTTTGGACATTATCCCATGTGTGCTTCACTCCATGTCCATAGATATTCTTGCATATGTTCCTTTTGCTTTGGGACTAACCCATGTAGGTGAAAGGAGTATGAAAACAACAAGGATTGCTCCCAACTCAAGATGATCTTCATCAACATTGAGCATCCACCACTACTTCACCTACTTGAAATATTCTATGACAAAACCCAAGGTTAGTTGATCCCTCTTAGTGAGGATATCATATCAAGGGGGAGCTTTACTCCAAGACTTGAGTATAAGCATCTCCTAAGGATATGAACACATTAATGTTTATGTAAAAGTGGTAACCCCACTTGTGCTTAATGATGAGTATGACCTATGATCAAGTATTCTTACTTGGATCCTATGTTAATATATTCATATATAGATGACTTTGTCATCGCCCAAGTGCTTGATAGCTTCTAGGATGTTTGTGCATGTTCACCATGTTTTATTCATCATTATTATCGTATGAGCTTGTTGGTCTGCATGTGTTTGATCATTCGAGGACACCCAATTGTTGTTATTTAGCTTTTTATTTATCTTTTTCCAATTGGATGGACAAGAATGCCTAAGACCCTTCTCTAGCTATCTATGCTATCTCATCTCAAGTTCTATTCCCGATTCATCACAAAACTTGAACAAGCACTTGTTGATCCCTCTGTGTGAAGGTGCACTCGGAGTTCCGTATCGTCAAAGGCTGCCTTCCAAAACCTCTTTGAAAAACTCGGTGTGACCAACTCCACAAACTCGGCGCCACCGATTTTTCAAAGTTGATCAGGTTTTCCTATCTTCGTACCACCGAAATCACCAACTCGGTTGCATCGAGTTTCCCTGTCTACTGACAATTGAGGAACTCGGTGACACCGATTTTTCCATCTCGATGACACTGACAGTGCACGGGTATATATATCCGCAGACCGAATCCTTTGATTTCACTTTGACAAAACGGTTCGTTCGCAAAACCCTCACTGCCCCCAAGTCCCCAGGTCATCGCCTTTGTCTCCCCGAGCGCCGCTGCCTCTGGGATTCGCCGCTGTCGACGCAATCTACTTCGTTGTTGTTGCTGTAGCCGAACCACCACTGAGCTAGGGTACGATTCGATCTCCTTTGTGTTCCCCCGTTCGATTCTCACACATTGGAATCTTTATTCCTCATACAACTGTGTACAAACCTCGTGTCCACGAGATGAATCCTTAGATTAGTAGAAGTAGGAAATTTTGGATCTGATCTGCCGCGGTATACACCTCGGTGAGACTGAGTTTGTAAAATTGGTTCCACCGATTTTTGTTTTAGGGTTCTTGATAAGCAACTCGGTGAGACCGAGCATCTCTTTTCGGTGCCACCGAAAATGACTGCCAAGTTTCTGTTAAGCGAGTAAGCTTTATCGATGACTCCGAAAATGCCAACTCGGTGCCACCGATTTACATCCTGCAGAAGATCATACCTAAGTTTGACACTTCAAATTTTCAAAAATATCTGAATTTTGTGATGCTCATCCATTCTGTCTTTCCTATATCCACTTCACAGGTTCTGCTATTTTCTGCCGAGCGTGTCTGTCAGTATGTCAGGTTCAGATGATAGTCAAAATGATTCCACGGAACCAAGTGTTGACTTGGATGCTGGCACTAGTCCAGAGAGGACAGACTCTGAACCTGGATCATATAGCTCCCATGGCTTTCCCAAGGCATCCACCAAGGAGAGAAGGAAGCTAAATTATGATAAGGAGGATTCAGACTTTGTCCCTGAAGAGACTTCATCTCCTTCGAAGGCCCCTCCTAAGAAGGCGGTCAGGAAATTCACTGCTACTCCAACTGATCTGAGAGCACCTGAGTATGCCAGGAAGAGCACTGTCCAAGGCATGGAGAAGAACATCCAATAGATCATGCAAAATTAGAAGAGTCTTGAGAGAGTTGTGGAGACAAAATTCCACAACATGGATGTGAAGGTAACTCAGTTGACCACCATTGTCACACAACTTCAACATGAAGTTGACTCTATGGAGATTCCATGCTCACAGGATGAAGATGAAGATGAAGATGATGATGATGACAAGGATGAGTCTGCTCCTCCCACTACTACTAGGTTCAGCACCAGGCCTCGGTCAGCTGCTATTACAGCCCAGGAGACAGGTCAGACATCTTCAGCACAAGCTTAAACACCCTCAGCACCAGCTCCAGCTCAAGCACCTCCAGTATCAACTCCTCCACCTCCAGGGACATTAGCATATGACTTCGCAGACTCTGCTCTATCAACTCCATCATCAGCTGCCCAGAGAGACGAGTAGTTCTATACTTTTAAACTTTTTGGTAACTTGTTGCCAAAGGGGGAGAAATGTATAGATCATATACTTCGTGTGAGAGAGATTTTTACTTTATTTGCTCTCATTTGGTTTTAAAAAACTTTGGTTGTTGAATGAATTTATCCTATCTATGTGATTGGTCATACGCTTTATCCTGTGTGATGCTACGATATCATCTATTAGCTATCCTTGCGATGATCACTCACTTATCTTGTTGGTGTCCTGTGCATTGCTATTATTTTTACGCACCACCAAGATGTATGTGACATGGAAGAGTAACCCATGATCCTAATCGATTGTGCATTTCCATTCAAACACAAATTTTAAATAATCCACAAATTTAGGGGGATCTCTTGCTTTTCACATACTTCTCAAAACGTCGATGCTAATAATTGATTATACCTTTTATCGAAGCTTTGATCTATATGTTGTCATCAATTACCAAAAAGGGGGAGATTGAAAGCACAATTGCTCCCTAGGGTGGTTTTGATAATTGATCACAACATATGCATCATTGGACTAATGTGTTTTCCAAGTATATTTCAGAAAAGTTCAAAAGATGCTATGGCTTAAACTTTTTGTGAAGATGCCCCTTAATGAAAGAAAGTAATAATATTGGCTCAAGCTTCATGCTAGAAGACTCTTCATTTTATATTTGTGAGAAATCACTTTTTGAGTCCATAGGAAAGCCAATACTATTAAAAGGGGGTGAGGTAGTAAAATGAACTGATTGCTCAAATGCTCAAAGTTAGCCACCAAAACACTTAGTCATTTTCCCCACATATCCACTCTATCAAGTTCCACATTCACAAATTCGGTGTCACCAACATTTCCACATCGGACCCACCGAGTTTGAACCTCAGACAGAACCCTAGCCATTCCCACCAAATCGGTGCAACCGAAACTGGATCGGTGCTACCGAGTTTGGCCATCTGACCGTTAGTCACCTTTTAGGTACCACTGAGTTGTATATATCGGTCTCATCGAGATTCAAAAGTTCACAAGTTTAGTGCTAGTCGGTACCACCGAGTATCCAACTTTGGTGTCACCGAGTTTGCTCTTTTGTGTGTAACGGTTGGATTTTGGCTGCTGCCTATATATACCTCTTCACTCACCTCTCATTCGTGGGAGAAGCACTTAGAACACACACTTTATTTTGAGATCCATTTTCTCAGAGAGAACCACCTACTCATGTGTTGAGACCAAGATATTCCAATCCAATCATTTGAAACTTGATCACTAGCCTCCCCAAACTGCTTTCCACCAAATCAACCTCTCCTACCCATGCATATTCTGTGAGAGAGTGATTTGTGTTAAGGAGACTATCTTTAGAAGCATAAGGGCAAGGAGTTCATTTATGTACCCCATCCATTACCTTTTGGAGGGTGGTGCCTCCTAGATTGGTTAGGTGTCGCTTGGGAGCCTCCTACTTCGTGTTGTGGAGCTGAACCAAGATGTTTGTAAGGGCAAGGAGATCGCCTACTTTGTGAAGATCTACCATGAGTAACGCTAGTACTCCATGGACGAAAGCCGTGGTGGGATAGACAAGGCCGCTTCTTTGTGGATCCTCCGTGGGTGGAGCCCTCCGTGGACTCTCGCAGCCATTACCCTCCGTGGGTTGAAGTCTCCACTAACATGGACGTACGATAGCACCACCTATCGGAACCATGCCAAAAATCGCCAGGTCAACCTCATGCGTTTGATCTCCCTACCTTACTCCTCTATTTACACTTCCATGTTTACTTTCCGCTGCTATACTATTAGAACTGCATGTGTAGGGTGCACTTGACTTGTTATAACTGTCGTAGCTGCCTCTCAAGTAAAATCGGTGTCGTAACTTATCAAGTAGTCTAATCACCCCCCTCTAGGCATACTTTCGATCCTACACCAATATAACATAGACGGTTACACAAATCTGGATGTGTGTGATATATGGAATACACATCACTTAGATGAACTGTTTGTGCCGATTCAGAAGAACACAAATGGTTTGGCATGACAAGGGGTGTGTGATACCCTACAAACAGATCGGTAATCAAAATTGTGTGCGATAATGCTGGAAAACACATATGATTTGTTGTTCTAAATTGTGTGCTCAAGAGGGCCCGCAGTTGAAGAAATCAACTGTGTGCGATAATGTGAATAGTCACTCTCGAATCTGTATTCTTAACCATTTGCAATGAGATCGATAGGGGTTATATCGTTCATGTGTAAATATGAGCCAATAGCAACAGAGGTATACAATCTGCTTCACTTCTTCTTCTTCTTCTTCTTCTTCATCTTCTTCTTTTTCTTCTTCTTCTTCTTGTTATCGTTCTTGTTGCATGGCCTCGCGTCATTGACTTGGCGTGGAAGCTTTTTGCCGCCGAGCGCTCGCTTTTCATCTCTATCATTGATGTCCTCATCAGCGTCCTCGTTGTCGTCGTCCTTCTTCGATCATTCCTCTTTCTCGTCCTCCTTGTTCAACCATTCCTCCTCCTCATCATCATCGTTGTCATCTTCTTTGTCCTTCAGCGTCTCCTCGTCCGTCTGGTTGTTGTCCGATGAGTCGGGCCACGACGTCCCTTCAATGAGTCGGATAAAATGGAGGTCAGGGCTCGACGCCTGGCTCATGGAAGACGAGTGCGATGATTGTAAGATGAGTGTGATGATTCCGTGGTTGACCCTAGATCGAGCACCGAACTGGAAGAACTGCCATCCTCGGTGTCGCTCGACATGGCTGCACTACATAAATGAACAACGGGAAAGCAAGATTACAAAGCGTGTGTAAGTGTGTAGCACGGCTGGTCGGGACAATAAATATGGTGCGAGTGAAGCGTGGTATGAAGAAAAGAGGAATGGCAATTGAAAAAGGGGATTGAAGGATTATAGCGGCACCTTTACACGCGGTTAGAATTCCTACGTAATAAGCCGGGATTATGAGTACCCTGATGCTCTAAATTCCTGCTATTGCACAGTTCTCAATGTGCTAATTACGCACACGGGTTGGAGTGTCCAAAGTGTGCAATATGCCAAATGTTTCACACGATACATTTTAGCAATTCACACGGTTCTCTAGATGCTTTGTTTAACTACGCACACGCTTATATGAAATATAATGTGTGTGGAATAAGCATTTAACATATGACAGTTGGTAAGGAATAGATGATATCATCTTATTGAGTTGCGAGTAATAATCCAACAAAACCCCTAATAATCATTACAACTAGCGCATAGAAGATGGCTAATGCGACAACTACAACTACACATCCTAGTTCCTTCTTATCTTTTGCTTTCATCTACTGCCCATGATTGATTATTTATTACTTCATCATAGTGATTGTACACTCCACATCGGTCACTTTCTTCTTCTTCTGCTTTACACTATCTTCTCCAAGCTTGGTGATATCAGTCTGAGCCCTACCATACCATTCATCATCCAACTAGTTTACAAAGGCACAAGCCTCATATCCCTCCGAATGTCAAATAAGGATAAATGTGGGCATTAATTCAACTTAAATGATGAACTCAGTACTAACCTGTAATGCCCAAGATGCGATCCTATCCTTAATTTGGCACGAGGGCCTCGTTAGGGATAGAAACGCATCTTGTCGTTTCGCAAGAATGGATATCGTTACAAGTACATGTACTAAAAAGAAGAGATATATAGAATTGGCTTACACTCGCCACAAGCTACATCAGAGTCACATCAGTACAATATTTAAACATCATGTAGAAGAGCAGGGTCCGACTTCGGACGAAAACAAACGAGAAAAGAAGAACGACGTCCATCCTTGCTATCCTAGGCTGCCGGCTTGGAACCCATCCTAGATCGATGATGATGAAGAAGAAGCAACTCCAAAAGAACAATCAACGCGCTCGCGTTAAGCAATCTTTACCTGTACCTGCAACTGGTGTTGTAGTAATCTCTGAGCCAGAGGGGACTCATCAATCTCATTTCCAAAGGTATCAAGACTAGCAAAGCTTAATGGGTGAGGCAAGTTTAAGTGGTGAGGTTGCAGCAGCGGCTAAGCATATATTTGGTGGCTAAACTTACGAGTGCAAGAAATAATAGGGGGAAGATCTACGCATAGCGGACGTGACTACAGATGATCAAATGAATGATACTGAACACCTACTTACGTCAGACATAACCCCACCGTGTCCTCGATCGGAGAAGGAACTCACGAAAGAGACAGTCACGGTTACACACTCAGTTGGCAAGTTTTAATTATGTTAACTTCAAGTTGTCTAGAACCAGTGCTAAAGAAAGTTTCCACGTTACCACATAACCGCGGGATGGACTTTCTGAAAGATTTAACCCTGCAGGGTGCTCCAACTAATCCATCACAAATTACCACAAGCCGCATAGAAATCCTCGATCACGACGCTCGCGATCTCGTCGGACTCTATAGTGGAAAACCTTAACTCTGAGATTACCCAAAGCATCACCAGAATCCCGATGCACAAGATATCTCGTAAAAGGTAAAACTAATCCAGCAAGGCCGCCCGGCGTGTCGACGATCCCGATAGGAGCCGCGTATCTCGTTCTCAGGACACGATGGATGAGCGACGCGTACGATGGCCTGATAGAAATCTCCCAAGTTGCCCTTGGTTGGCCCCGCACAGTGCTCTGTTTTGGACCAGCACCGTCAGCACTGGCCCTCCCTGTATTATGTAAATTACTCCTCGGGTTCATGACGCCCTATGCTGTCAGTATTAACAAAATTATTATGTTGGGCAAAAGTAGTACCAATGTTGGGCCTTGCCAGACCAGCTTTAATCTAAAACGAATTATCAAGGGGGTCCCCATAACAACCCCGATCGTGTTAGGAACGCTCAATTATGGAACATAACACCGGTAGCCGAAACTAAGGGGTCAAAGGTGGAACAAAACACGAGGCTAGAAAGGCCAAGCCTTCCACCTTTTAGCAAGTATATAGGTGCATTAAATTAGATATCATTTAATAGGGTGATATAACAAGGAACTAATGTTTACACATGGAAGCAACTGCACCTGCGACTAGCAACGCTAATACATGGTAAAGCAAGCGGTAACATAGCCAATCAGTGGTTTGCTAGGTTGTGAAGAGGTTGAAGGTTTTCATGGCAATGTTGAGGGGCTGATATTTAAC
Source organism: Hordeum vulgare subsp. vulgare (assembly GCF_904849725.1). Classification (NCBI taxonomy): domain Eukaryota; kingdom Viridiplantae; phylum Streptophyta; class Magnoliopsida; order Poales; family Poaceae; genus Hordeum; species Hordeum vulgare. The sequence continues at coordinate 289,438,363 of NC_058520.1, read as the reverse complement.
ATGTGGTAGGCAACGAGACATAATCGATAGAAATGGTAAAACTAGCAAGGCAATGATAGTAATGGTATCTGGGGAAATGGTCATCTTGCCTGAGATCCCGCTTGGAAGAAGAATGAATCCGTGAAGGAGACGAACCGATGTAGTCGAACGGGTCCTCACATCGGACACTCTTGCAAAACTCTATCGAGACGGAGGAAAACCGGAAACAAGCATCAACACACGATATTCACCACGACATATGCACGACACCAATCCACATATGATGCATGATCAGCTGAATACATGCAAGACACGACATGTCAATTCGCAAAAACCAAGTACTACACATTAAGTGAAGTTCAATATGCAACGAGTTGCATATTGACGAAACTCCACGTCCGAGTTATTTAATTCTATCACAGTTAGGTACACGGCAATATGAAATGTGGTTATACATGGCAAGAGGTTAAGCGTAGTTAATCTACCTATCTAGGCATGTTAAATGAGGTCGGAAATGGCATATAGCACCTCCGAGACGACCTCGTATGTTAATTTACAATTCTGTCCAGATCTGAACTAACATGTTTTAATATTGGTTAAACAGAAAAACAAATAGGTTCACGTGATTCTACACGTCGTTACAAGCAAAGTACATATGGAGAACATCTCCAACGGAGTTACGGAACAAAAGATACGAGCACCGCAAGATATGATGACATGAATGCCATATGTGTGCAACGACAGTCACGAGCATCTCAAAACACACAACCAGCAAGATAATATGAAACTACACGAGATTCTAAGCAAGTTTCATATAGGACACGATCAAAACGAAGCAACAATTCAACAACTACGAGCTAAACAAGAAATCACTACAATCTGCCAAAATCAGCCACATAACATTTTCTACACCCCACAACTACGAGCTACACAAAACCAATATGCTCAACCAAGGCATGAGACGATAGAGGGCAAGATGCACTACCACATGCAACTAATAACACCTAGCATGGAAGCATGGATCACTAGGAAAAGAAGTCACAAAATGGCATCTCACACACTATTTCAGACTTAGAGAAAAACACAGTTTATGACAGTGCAGTTTTTGATCTGAAGGCATATTAACAGCAGCAAAACCATAAGCTACATGACTCCAAATGGCATGAAAATTTGCAGCATGCTATAGAATCCTAAAGTCTACAACTAACTCCATTGCACCAACCTCAAAAGAGCTACAGATCACCAGATAAACTCAAGACAAGACATGAACAAAATATAACAGATTCAGACTTAGAAATATTTCAGCATCTCCAAATCAGCACTATTTCCTAGCAAGTTGAGAGCAAGCAAACCGCACCTAAACATGGATTTCTACTGCAACCAAAATTACCAGGGGCTAGGCTAAACATCCAAGAACAACTCTCTAGTCGACAACTTAATCTTATCAAGCACGGAATAAATCACACACAATAAACAAAAGGGCAACACAACAAAATATGACGCGAACTAACTTGCTCAAAAGGTAAAACTAAATACATAGTTAAATCCTATGGATTTTTTCTACCCCGAAAACATATATAACATGAGGGGTTGCAAAATGAAAACAACGCCACACGTATATGCGGGAATATGTCCTAAACACGGTATAGCAAACTAGTTATGGAATCCTACATGCAAAAATACCAACGACTACTCTAAAATACATGGCAAAAGGGTTCCTAAAACATGAGCATTTTATCTACGGTGTTTGACCAATCCGGGCAAGCACCTATTAGGACATCACGCTAAACTAGGCATATGTCAAGCGAAACTGCGTCAAACATGCATGCAAGTTATAAATCCGTAATCCACACGCAAAACTACAAAAGATCCATATACAATACGCTTCGATCCGACATAGGGTTTGAATTCTACGTGCGTTTGAAAAAGGCCTATTTCCCCGAAATTAACAAATCCGAAACCTAAAAAAAAAGCTATCGGGCCTAAACTACTAACAGGCCGAATAGGGCATGCGCAACATATTGTTAAAACGTGCCACGGGCGCGGGATAGAGAGCAGGGCTCACCTTGGGCCGGCTCGGTCGGCAGGCCTGGAGGAGAGAGGATGGGCCGAGGGATGCGTCGGGGTGGAGCTAGGTCGTGCGCTCCTGGCGCGACCCACCTGGCGCCAGCAGCTGGAGGCCCGCGGGAGGCCTCGGTCTGGGAGGCGAGCGATGCTGGCTCCTCTCGTGCTCCTCCCGAGCAGGAGCCAGAGGCGGCGGCAGCGGCGACCCCGGCGAGGCAGGGCTCCCGCGACGCCCGCGAAGGGAACCGGCGGCGGGGATCGAGCGCTCGGGCCCATGAGCTGCGAGCTGGTCAATGGGAGCGGAAGCTCCATCGATAGGATCTCGACTGCTGCGACGTTGAGCTCCTCGCGATGGGAACAGGCAGCGGCTTCGGCGACCTTGGGCCGACGCGGCGAACACTCCGGCTGGTCGGAGCTCCGGCGATCGGCGCGAGGACGGGGAGGCATGGTGTGAGCTTTGCGGGGGCTGGCGAAGGGGCTCTGGATCGGGGCTCCTTCCTGATCTGCAGCTCGGGCAGCAGGGACGCGAATGCGGTGGCGGCTACAGGCCCGAGAGGGCCTCGCGCGGGCCTGCCTCTGGCTCGCGGGCCCGGTGGTGGCGCAGAGGAGGAGAGAGAGAGAGGTGGGAGAGGCAGTTAGGGTTAGGATGGCTGCGCGGATCCCGAGGAGGATTAGGGGGGCGTCCAAATAGGTAGGGGAGGGGTGTTTATATAGGGAAAGGGGGCTAGGGTTAGCAGAATTTCGCCCCGGTTCCAACCGCGTGGTCGGAATCGAACAATTCTGAATGGGGGACGGGCTAAGTGGCCGTGTAGAGTAGGTTAGTCGGGGAAGAGAGGGAAACGATGCGGCATGGCAACGCCATTTTAAAACACGGATAACGTCCGACGATAGACCGAATACGGTGCCGGCACGGACGTCCGTTCGGGTACCAGACGGACTCCGATTGCGACGAAATTTGGCAGGCGACCTACCTATATTATATTAAGACCGCACGCCAAGTTTCAATCCAATCAGAGAATGTTTTATACACACTTTTAAAAACAAGATTTAAACGATGTCGCGGGCGCGTGCGTGTGTGGTTGGGCTCAGAACAGACAATGACGATAACCATCAACTAACAACGGATGCCAGTTTTGAAGACTGGCGGCAACGGGATGCCGATGCAATGCTGATGATGCGCATGATGCGATGATGATGCGACGAATAGAAATTTACACACGATGAAAACGGAATAAAGGGGGGAATCCTCTGGAACGTCGGAATCGGGCTGTCACAACTCTCCTACACTACAAGAGGATCTCGACCTGAGATCCAAGAATGAAAGGGGGAGAGGATGAGAAAGAACAAGAGGTAAAAACTTAGTCATTTCTTTGACAAACGAGTGAAACAAACGATCGTTGAAGGTTGCAAAGAGATGAGGAATGATATGAGAAACAAGCAAGAATTCACGGGAAATTTCAGCAGCACTTCGGTAGGAAAATGGGACAAAAATTCGATAGTATGGGAGAATTAGACAATATTCACAACCAACAACTAAATAGAACAAGGGAACACCATTATCTTGTTAGAACAACATGATTGACCCAAAAGAGCAACATCACAATGCCTCTGGAACAAGAGGATAAAACTAGATCATTGGGATCAAAGAATGAATAAGAGAATGACAACTACTATCACAAGAATCTTGAAGAACACCTTGAGACAAAGAATTGATACCATGAGCCACCCCGGAAGAAGAATTCAAAACACTATGCACAAGAATAAGAATTATGTTATGCTTATCCTTCATCAAGTTTAATTGATGACAAGCAACGGATTTAGCGTACCACTTATTCTTCTTGAAAGAAACTTGAAGAGAGAGATAGGTAAGCACCACTTGAAGCATAATTGAAGGAAGCACCGGTAAGAATTCACAATTGAATGGGAATACCAAGAATTAATGGAGATACATGAGAATGAAGAGATCATGATCCACCTGAGATAAAAAACTTGAACAAGGCACAGGAATAATTGAGAGACGAACGAAGAGATAACAATTGAGAAGAATTGAGGATGAAAGCTGAAAGCTGAGAATGAAGAATCTTCTGAAATGATGGCCTTCGGAGGATCGAGAAATGAACACAACATTGAAATGCACCAAATAGCAAGAAAGGGATTACTCAAGATTGGGAATAATTCAAGATGATGACATGAAGCTGAAATGATGAATCTTCAAGAGAATGAACCAAGATTTGAGAGAAACACTCCTTCTGTCTTCCACGTTAAAAATGATGAGGAGAACACCATCAAGAGCTACTGAGACACTCCGGAATAAGAAGAAAGAAAGGTTGAGCCGAATATGAGAATTAATTCAAATTGATCTTGGAGAAGGGATATGACTGATGAAATTCATACTTATGTCATAGTCGAATAGAATTAAAGATTTCCGGAAAGATTAGAAGAGCGAAATACGATCCTGGGAAAAACCTGTGGGTTATGGGCCCACTCAAAAGAAACCAGTGTTGAAACAATTGCTAAGAAGGAAAGATACTGCACCGGTACAAATGAAAACTTGATGAGGTTGAGCACCACGAAATAATTGAAAGAATTGAAAACAAGAAACTTCTGAGATAACTTCAACACTCCAGATAGAAAAGAGAGGAATGAATAACAAGATAGGCTGATAAGAATTTTCCAACATAGGAAAGAATTACAAGGACGAAAAAGGATATGATGAACACGGATAGCTTGAACCGAATTCACCAGAAAAGATGGCAAGAGTGAATAAAGATGAACACGAAGCTTCTGAGAATCTTCACAATGAATCACCGAATACAAAAGGAAGAAGAGATATCGGCAGCAACACTTAAAAGAAGACACTTGGATGAAAATTGAATCACTGAAGAAAAGGGCGGGAGGGCGGGGAAAACAAAGACAACTTGGGACAGATGAGACAAAGTCCGGTAAGAATTGAGAGATTGAACTTGCAAAATTGGAGAGGATTGCATTCACTTAAGAGAAGCACATCGGTTGGAAAAGAATTGACATAATGACTCTGGTTGAAAAGAATTGATAAGATAATTGATTAAGAAAAGGATTAGCACTCTCATATGAATATGAGAACACTACTTAGAAAAGATCTGAAATCACCACTTGACATCAAAGCAACACGAATTACCATATTCCAACAAAACAAAGGGTGAGGCTTATGAAACAAGCCAGAACAAACTCACGAGAGAGATTTCCGTTCGATATTTTCATGGGCAGGATCGCACGGGCTCGATTCTTACAATAGCCATCCTATGTAGGGCAGTGGACACGACATACGAAGCGTCCCCGAGTCGTAGCAAGCTACAACGACTCTTTAAGACACAACGAGAACCACTGTAAGTCGACCGTGTACAAACGAGTCCACTAGATGTCGAACCCCAACCTAACATCATGCATTTTTTGGAAGATTGTCCTATAAGCAACTACTTGAATTCCCACCTAAGAATTCCCGAAATTTCTGGTCATGCAATCTGGTCCACGGATACAAGGAGTAATATATCGCTCAACTCCTATACTAACTCGTCTAGTGTATCACATCCGTCAACACATAACCAGAATCTCGGAACTTCATCAACTTCAGACCCTCGTGATCACAACGATACAAAGTATGGCAGTACTCCCGAACAATCTGCAACAGTACTGGGGACATCGGGGTTATCTCGCCACTACTAGTATTGAAGCAATTACGAACATCCATCGTTTTGAGATACGAAAAAATCTGAATGATAGCGATGTGCTCAAGAATCCCCTGGAGCTCAACTCCCCGGAAGAAATCAAGTCAGACAGGAGGCACCAAGACAGAACTCCGTCACATAGGCATCATATAGATTCCAAAAATATCCGCGTGATCCTAATTTTTTTGAGTGAGAAGTGGAGTAGAGTTAAAATTATTACGTCAAGATTCCTCACCAGAGCATAGAAGAGGAGAAAAAAGAGTCCTACTCTCCGATATATAACTAGACTCAAAACAGTTTTTCAATAGACTCGACTCGGCCAAGTTCGATCAATCAAGGGGGCTCCTAGGTCGGTACTGCTGTGATACCAACTTGTAACGCCCAAGATGCGATCCTATCCTTAATTTGGCACGAGGGCCTCGTTAGGGATAGAAACGCATCTCGTCGTTTCGCAAGAATGGATATCGTTACAAGTACATGTACTAAAAAGAAGAGATATACATAATTGGCTTACACTCGCCACAAGCTACATCAGAGTCACATCAGTACAATATTTAAACATCATGAAGAAGAGCAGAGTCCAACTACGGACGAAAACAAACGAGAAAAGAAGAATGACATCCACCCTTGCTATCCCAGGCTGCCGGCCTGGAACCCATCCTAGATCGATGATGAAGAAGAAGAAGCAACTCCAAAAGAACAATCAACGCGCTCGCGTCAAGTAATCTTTACCTGTACCTGCAACTAGTGTTGTAGTAATCTGTGAGACACAGGGGACTCAGCAATCTCATTTCGAAAGGTACCAAGACTAGCAAAGCTTAATGGGTGAGGCAAGTTTAAGTGGTGAGGTTGCAGCAGCGGCTAAGCATATATTTGGTGGCTAAACTTACGAGTGCAAGAAATAAGAGGGGGAAGATCTACGCATAGCGGACGTGACTACAGATGATCAAATGAATGATCCTGAACACCTACTTACGTCAGACATAACCCCACCGTGTCCTCGATCGGAGAAGGAACTCACGAAAGAGACAGTCATGGTTACACACTCAGTTGGCAAGTTTTAATTATGTTAACTTCAAGTTGTCTAGAACCAGTGCTAAACAAAGTTTCCACGTTACCACATAACCGCGGGCCCGACTTTCCAAAAGATTTAACCCTGTAGGGGTGCTCCAACTAATCCATCTCAAATTACCACAAGCCGCATAGAAATCCTTGATCACGACGGTCGCGATCTCGTCGGACTCCTCAGTGGAAAACCTCAACTATGAGATTACCCAAAGCATCACCGGAATCCCGATGCACAAGATATCTCGTAGAAGGTAAAATTAATTTAGCAAGGCCGCCCGACGTGTCGACGATCCCGATAGGAGCCGTGTATCTTGTTCTCAATACACGACGGATGAGCGACACGTACGGTGGGCTGATAGAAATCTCCCAAGTAGCCCTGGGTTGGCCCCGCACAGTGCTCTGTTTTGGACCAGCACCGTCAACACTGGCCCTCCCTGTATTATGTAAATTACCCCGCGGGTTCATGACGCCCTATGCTGTCAGTATTAACAAAATTATTATGTTGGGCAAAAGTAGTACCAATATTGGGCCTTGCCAGACCAGCTTTAATCTAAAACGACTTATCAAGGGGGTCCCCATAACAACCCCGATCGTGTTAGGAGCGCTCAATTATGGAACATATCACCGGTAGGCCAAACTAAGGGGGCAAAGGTGGAACAAAACACCAGGCTAGAAAGGCCAAGCCTTCCACCTTTTACCAAGTATATAGGTGCATTAAATTAGATATCATTTAATAGGGTGATATAACAAGGAACCCATGTTTACAGATGGAAGCAACTGCACCTAAAACTAGCAACGCTAACACATGGTAAAGCAAGTGGTAACATAGCCAATCAGTGGTTTGCTAGGTTGTAAACAGGTTGAAGGTTTTCATGGCAGTGTTGAGAGACTGATATTTAACGTGTGGTAGGCAACGAGACATAATCGATAGAAACGGTAAAACTAGCAAGGCAATGATAGTAATGGTATCTAGGGAAATGGTCATCTTGCATGAGATCCCGCTTGGAAGAAGAATGACTCCATGAAGCAGACGAACCGATGTAGTCGAACGGGTCCTCACATCCGACACGCTTGCAGAACTCTATCGAGACGGAGGAAACCGGAAACAAGCATCAACACACGATATTCACCACGACATATGCACGACAAGATGCAATCCAGATATGATGCATGATCAGTTGAATACATGCAAGACACGGCATGCCAATTCACAACAACCAAATACTACACATTAAGTGAAGTTCAATATGCAACGAGTTGCATATTGATGAAACTCCACATACGAGTTATTTAATTCTACCCAGGTTAGGTACACGGCAATATTAAATGTGGTTATACATGGCAAGAGGTGAAGCGTAGTTAATCTACCTGTCTAGGCATTTTAAATGAGGTCAGAAATGACATATAGCACCTCCGAGACGACCTCACATGTTAATTTACAATTCTGTCCAGATCTGAACTAACATGTTTAAATATTGGTTAAACAGCAAATCAAATAGTTTCACGTGATTCTACGTGCTATTACAAGCAAAATACATATGGAGAACATCTCCAACGGAGCTACGGAACAAAAGATACGAGCACCGCAAGATATGATGGCATGAATGCAATATGTGTGCAACGACAGTCACGAGCATCTCAAAACACACAACCAGCAAGATAATATGAAACTACACGAGATTCTAAGCAAGTTTCATATAGGACACGATCAAAACGAAGCAACGGTTCAACAATTACGAGCTAAACAAGAAATCACTACAATCTGCCAAAATCAGTCACATAGCATTTTCTACACCCCACAACTACGAGCTACACAAAACCAATATGCTCAACCAAGGCATGAGACGATAGAGGGCAAGATGCACTACCACATGCAACTAATAACACCTAGCATGGAAGCATGGATCACTAGGAAAAGAAGTCACAAAATGGCATCTCACACACTATTTCAGACATAGAGAAAAATATAGTTTATGACAGTGCAGTTTTCGATCTGAAGGCATATTGACAGTAGCAAAACCATAATCTATAGGACTCCAAATGGTATGAAAATTCAGAGCATGCTAGAGAATCCTAAAGTCTACAACTAACTCCATTGAACCAACCTCAAAAGAGCGACAGATCACCAGATAAACTCAAGACAATACATGAACAAAATATAACAGATTCAGACTTAGAAGTATTTCAGCATCTCCAGATCAGCACTATTTCCTAGGAAGTTGAGAGCAAGCAAACCACACCTAAACATGGATTTCTATTGCAACCAAAATTACCACGGGCTAGGCTAAACATCCAAGAACAACTCTCTAGTTGACAACTTAATCATATCAAGCACGGAATAAATCACACACAATAAACAAAAGGGCAACACGGCAAAATATCACACGAACTAACTTTCTTAAAAGGTAAAACTAAATACACAGTTAAATCCTATGGATTTTTCTACCCCGAAAACAAATATAACATGAGGGGTTGCAAAATGAAAACAACGCCACACGTATATGCGGGAATATGTCCTAAACACAGTATAACAAACTAGTTACGAAATCCTACATGCAAAAATACCAACAACTACTCTAAAATACATGGCAAAAGGGTTCCGAAAACATGAGCATTTTATCTACAGGGTTTGAGAAGTCCGGACACGCGCGAAAATAAATACGGGGCAAGCACCTATTAGGACATCACGCTAAACTAGGCATATGTCAAGCCAAACTACGTCAAACATGCATGCAAGTTATAAATTGGTAATCTGTGTGCAAAACTACACAAGATCCATATACAATACGCTTCGATCCGACATAGGGTTTGAATTCTACGGGCGTTTGAAAAAGGCATATTTCCCTGAAATTAACTAATCCGAAACCTAAAAAAAAGCTATCGGACCTAAACTACTAACAGGCCGAATAGGGCATGCACATCATATTGTTAAAACGTGCCACGGGCGTGGGATAGAGAGCAGGGCTCACCTTGGGCCGGCTCGGTCGGAAGGCCTGGAGGAGAGAGGATGGGTCAAGGGATGCGTCGGGGTGGAGCTGGGCCGTGCGCTCCTGGCGCGGCCCACGTGGCGCCAGCAGCTGGAGGCCCTCGGGAGGCCTCGGTCTGGAAGGCTAGCGATGCTGGCTCCTCTCGTGCTCCTCCCGAGCAGGAGCCAGAGGCGGCGGCGGCGGCGACCCCGGCGAGGCAGGGCTCCAGCGACGCCCGCGAAGGGAACCGGCGGCGGGGATCGAGCGCTCGGGCCCAGGAGCTGCGAGCTGGTCAACGGGAGCGGAAGCTCCATCGATAGGATCTGGACTGCTGCGACGTTGAGCTCCTCGCGATGTGAATAGGTAGCGGCTTTGGCGACCTTTAGCCGACGCGGCGAACACTCCGGCTGGTCGGAGCTCCGGCGACTGGCACGAGGACGGGGGAGGCGTGGTGTGAGCTTTGCGGGGGCTGGCGAAGGGGCTGTGGATCGGGGCTCCTCCCCGATCTGGAGCTCGGGCAGTAGGGACGCAGATGCGGTGGTGGCTACGGGCCCGGGCAGGCCTCACGCGGGCCTGCCTCGGGCTCGCGGGCTCGGCGGTGGCATAGAGGAGGAGAGAGAGAGGTGTGAGAGGCAGTTAGGGTTATGATGGCTGCGCGGATCCCGAGGAGGATTAGGGGGGCGTCCAAATAGGTAGGGGAGGGGTATTTATATAGGGAAAGGGGGCTAGGGTTAGAAGAATTTCGCCCCGGTTCCAACCGTGCGATCGGAATCGAACAATTGCGAACGTGGGACGAGCTAAGTGGCCGTGTAGAGTAGGTTAGCCGAGGAAGAGAGGGAAACGGTGCGGCGCGGCAACGCGATTCTAAAACACCGATAACGTCCGACGATAGACCGGATACGGTGCCGCTACGGACGTCCGTTCGTGTACCAGACGGACTCCGATTGCGACGAAATTTGGCAGGCGGCCTACCTATATTATATTAAGACCGCACGCCAAGTTTCAATCCAATCAGACAAAGTTTTATTCGCACTTTTAAAAACAAGATTTAAACGATGCCGCGGGCGCGTGCGTGTGTGGTCGGGCTCAGAACTGACAATGACGATAACCGGCAACTAACAACGGATGCAAGTTTTGAAAACTGGCGGCAACGGGATGCCGATGCAATGCTGATGATGCGCATGATGCGATGATGATGCGACGAATAAAAATAGACACACGACGAAAACGGAATAAAGGGGGGAATCTTCTGGAACGTCGGCAACGGGCTGTCACATAACCCCTATGAGGCAACCGGGAAATCGTGTGCCAATGTCGAATCCCTTTGTGAGTACATGTCGAGCGGGAGTGTGTGCGTGCACACAACTCAACTTTTGTTACTTCTCAATTGCGCAAAACTCGGAATTGAACTCATCTTGTGGGAGTCTGCTGGATTCATACTCTAAATCCGACATTTGATCTCTTTCCTAATACGGGGAGGGGGTCCAATTGAGGACAGATTGAGTGAGTTGCTTGCTTTGGACATGCTAAAAAGATGAGGAACGATTAGGACCTGACAAGGCGATTCGGATTCGTAGTACACCGTACTCCTAATGACCTTAGGAAAGTGCTCGACGATGACCGCTGTCGTGGTGCCGCTACCAAGAGCGACTATACGATCTGCAGCAGCCGCACCGAAACCATCAACACCACTTGTCTTCGTCCCCCAATGTCAGCCACACGAGGAAATTTGGGGGCTATGGATTTGGAGTCTATTTAGGGATTTGGTTAAGGTGAGGAAACTATGGGGACCTGATAACGAGCAGAGAACTATTTATCGCACCCTATTGTATATGGCACACGGTTTCCACACCAAGTCATGGGAGATGGCAACATGTGTCATACACGGTTCCCGTAACATAACGTATGTCATGTGCTACCCGGTACATATGGGGCTATAAATAGACGCTCTCTAGAAACCCATAAAAAATAGTTGTTATGCTGATAGAGATGGGGGAGGCGATCGAGTCAACAACTACTATATAAGAGGTGAATCACCGGTTGGTCAGTGGTTGCCCTGCTAAGCTATGCACCTCGACCTTGATATCTTGTTATGCCGTGGCTATACGCTGCTCTATCGGTTGGGTGGAGGTCGTCACACGGCTAATTAATTTGGGTATTATTTTTGTTGAGTGTCTTAATTAAGGTAGTAAATTCATATAAGGGTATTGTTGTACATGTAAATTGACTAGTCATTAATTAATCTCATCGCAAGGCTGGATAACATTATGCAACGCCCTCCATGAATTTTGAAAATAAAACCTTGTGATTTATTCATGCATCTTTGTGCATCCATTCATCCATTTTTAATAATTTTTGAATTATCCCTCGCGTGTGCAGATGGAACGGTCTGAATGGATGGGGGATCGGGGAAGCTCAAGGTTTGTGGCAGGCACAAAGGAGTTCATAGCTTTGGCTGAATGGGCAAAGAGGAGAATTGGCAAACAAGATTACGCCCTATATCCATGCAAGGATTGTCATTGTACCAATAAGATGTCACATCCAATTCGTGACGTCGAGTACCACTTATACAAGTGAGGATTCATGGATGAATATACATGATAGACTAGACAAAGTGAAGAGCCGGTCATGGATGAAGTCAACCTGCATGTCGGCGAGGTTCCAAACCCTGATCAGAGTCGCATGGATGTTGAATTTAACCTCACGGCTCGAACATCAAGCTACCAACAGAAGGCTGTGATGCCAAACCCGTGAAAGACGACACCGACCTTGATGATATGCCATATTTTTCTGTTATGATTGCAGATTTACACGGCTAAGAAACAGATTTAGCCGAGTACAAGGAGCTACCAAGCATTGGTGTGGCCTCTAAGAAATATTTTATCCGTGTTGCAAAAAGAAATATTCCAAATTGATGTCACACTTGTGCTTTTCATATTTGGAGTAGGAAGCAGTCAACCAAACAAGGCCTTCACAGAGTTGTTGAGTCTTTTCAAAGACCATCTTCCAAAAGATAACGTGCTCCCCAAAAGCACAAAGAAATCAAATAAAGTTGTTTTCCCATTGGAACTTGAAGTTCAGAATACACACGCTTGTGTGAATGATTGTATGTTGTACCGCGGTGAGTACACATATTTGCGTTCATGTCGCACATGCAAGCATGCACGATAGTAGTGCAGGAGAGCAAAGGCAAGTACAAAACAACGAAGAGATCAACACATGAATCCCATTCAAGGTTGTTCGGTACTTGCCTATAATTCAATGGTTAAAGCATTTGTTTGCAAACCCTAGAGAGGTAAAGAGGTTGCAGTGGAATAATGATGATCGAACTACGGATAAATATATGGGGCACCCGAAAGATGTGGCTCAACGGGAACAAATCGATGCCAAATTTAAAGATTTTGCAAAGGATCCTAGAAATTCAAGGCTAGGGGGTGTACTGATGAATTTAATCCATTTGGCGACATGAGCACCCAACAGATCACTTGGCCAGTGCTTCTATGCATATATAACCTTCATCCTTGGTTGTGTATCAAGAAAAAACATCATGATGTTAATGATTATCCAAGGCCCGAAGCAACCTGGAAATTATATCGACATTTACTGTCAGCTAGTTGTAGAAGAACTGGTGACATTGTGGAATGAGCCTACTGTAAAATGTTAGGGTGCTTAACGACAGGAGTTATTCCATCTACATGTGTTGCCGCTGCACACCATTCAAGATATGCCGGTGTTAGGCAACACTTTCGGGCAGAAAATAAAGGGACAACTAGGATGTGTCAGATGCATGGATAGGATATCACGTAGATTTCTTTCCAAGTCACACAAAACCGTGTATTTGCATCATTTTAGGTTCTTAAGTAGAAATCACCCTTACCGAAATATGAAGTATGAATTTGATGGTACAATAGGGAAAAAGACGGGCCCAAGACCCTATGATGGGAAAGAAGCCCACATGTTGGCTAACAAAATAGAGTTGTGCTTGGCAAGGGATCAAGTTTGACATTAAAAAACACCCAAGGACCAGGTGTTTAAGAAGAAAACAATGTTCTGGAAATTATCTTAATGGGAGTTCCTAAGTGTACGTCACTGCATCGATGTCATGCTCGTAGAGAAGAACGTGTGTGAAAGCATCCTTGGTACTCTGCTCAAGATTAAAGGCAAAAGAAAGGATGGTGACGATGCACGACTCGATATTCTTGGTGATCAACCATAACGCATGAATGAAGCAGAAGATGATGAAAAATTGCTCCACATTCAGCAGAGTTACAATCTCCCTTTAGTAGAATTTAAAGAGTTATTAAACTATTTGTTGTCAGTTATGACACCATCTTCCTAGTATGCAATCATCAGAAGTTCCGTGGATGATAACATCACTAAAAAGAAGTTGGGTCACATGAGGTCACATGATTTCCATGTAATGTTGACACAAATCCTCCCGGTGGACATAAGGAATATGACGGACACACCCATTAGAAACACCCTTATTGATCTCTGTGATTTCTTCAACAAACTATGGAAAAGGCTGGTAGATACTGAAGAGCTGGATCATATGCAAGCTGATATTGCAAGAATATTATGAAACTTAGAGATGTTCTTCCCACTATCATTCTTTGATGTCATGGTCCATCTCACTGTGCACCTTATGATCGAGATAAAGTATTGTGGTCATGTGTTTCTTCGTAACATGTATCCCTTCGAGCGGTACATGGGAATATTGAAGCGCTATTGTCGGAACCATTGTCATCCAGAGGAAGAATCCTACAAGGTTATACCGCGGAGGAGGCGGTTGAGGTTTTCACCAAATACATGAAAGAAATACCTATAAGTGTGCCCCTCTGTCGCCATGAGGGAAGGCTATCTGGTAAGCCGCTCCTTGCTGGCATACAATTTAGTGCACCTGGAGATAAGATCGATCAATCCCATTTGACGAGATTGCTTAACAACCTCATACTCAACACTTATGCTGAAGAACACATGAAGGATATACGATGATGCAACTTACCCAATGTGCTTTCATTAGATGTCGAGACCAATGCGCACAATAAGGACCACATAAGATGGTAATAGGCTCGTTTGGCACACATATCCGATGATGACCTTGAAACTTGGTTGGCACAAAATCCATCACCTACGATTATCAAGTACCAAGCATATGAAATAAATGGCAACACGTTCTACACTAAGGAACGTGATTCTAAGAGCTTATAGCAGAACAACAATGTTCAAATATAATGCCTAAATGTAGACGAAGATGATGAACAACTATACTATTGAACCATTAAAGAATTTTGGGATATTGACTATGTGAGAGTGAAGGTGGCATTATTCAAGTGCAGATAGGTCCCTCTTGGTAACGTAAAGGTTGATAATTACAAGAATACCTATGTTGACCTCAGAAAGATGGAATATCTCAAGTGAAAGGACGTGTATGTCACCTAGAGAGGGGGTGAATAGGCAATTTAAAATAATTACGGTTTAGGCTTGAACAAATGCAGAATAAAACTTATGTTTAATTTGTCAAGCACAAAACCTAAAACAACTAGGCTCACCTATGTGTACCAACAACTTATGCTAAGCAAGATAAACTACTAAGTGATACCAATATATATAACAAGAAACAATATGGCTATCACAAAGTAAATTACATAAGTAAAGGGCTCGGGTAAGAGATAACCGAGGCATACAGAGACGACGATGTATCCTAAAGTTCACACCCTTGCGGATGCTAATCTCCATTTGGAGCGATGTGGATGCACAATGCTCCCCAAGATGCCACTAAGGCCACCATAATCTCCTCATGCCCTCACACAATGCAAGATGTCATGTTTCCACTAAGGGACCCTTGAGGGCAGTCACCAAACCCGTACAAACAAGGTTGGGGCAATCTCCACAACTTAATTGGAGGCTCCCAACAACACCACGAAGCTTCACCACAATGGAATATGGCTTCGAGGTAAGCTCAAATGCTCGGGGTAATCTCCACAACCTAATTGGAGACCCCGACGCTTTCCCGGAGCTTTACACCACAATGATTGAGCTTAGAGGCACCACCAAGCTTCTATGAGGACAAAGCACCCAAGAAGAACAAGTATAAGGGTACCAAGCACCCAAGAGTAATAAGCTTCTCAAACTTCACTTCCACGTATCACCATGGAGAACTCAAACCTATGCACCAAATGCAATGGCAAGAACACACGAAGTGGACAAGTCCCTCACACTCAAATCCCTCCAGAACAACAAAAGCTCTGGAGGAATATGAGAGGAAGAACAAGGAGCTCACGAAGAACTCCAAGATCAAGATCCAAGGGGTTCCTCTCACATAGAGGAGAAAGTGATTGGTGGAAATGTTGATCTAGATCTCCTCTCTCTTTTCCCTCAAGAAATAGGAAGAATAATTGGAGGGATTATGAGTTAGAAAGCTCTAAGAAGGTCAACAGTGGGGAGAAAACATGAGCTGGAAGGATGGGGAACCATTGGGAAAAAAGACCCCCTTAAATTGGCCCCCACAAATCTGACTATTACAACCGTTTACACAACAACGGTTCAACCGGTTGCGAGGGCGGTACAACCAGTCTGCATATTTTAGCGGTACAACCGCCCAGCTACCGCCCAAAAACTGGACCACAACAGAAGGTTGGCCAGCGGTTCCACTCACCACAGCTGTTGGGCACGGCTAAGTCCCAAGCGGTACAACCGCCAGGAACATCGGTTGTACCGGCTATACTTAATTTAGCGGTACAACCGGGTCACCACT
The DNA here is from genome assembly GCF_904849725.1 of Hordeum vulgare subsp. vulgare. Lineage (NCBI taxonomy): Eukaryota > Viridiplantae > Streptophyta > Magnoliopsida > Poales > Poaceae > Hordeum > Hordeum vulgare. Next base: position 289,421,825 of record NC_058520.1, on the reverse strand, counting down.
GCCCAACCACCGGAGCACAATAGGATTGTGGTTGGTTGTGGACCGGTGCTGGGCCGGTTCAACCACCCACGGTGTAGGCAGTACAACCGCTGGAAGAAAACATGAAATACGAGAACTACCATAACTTCTACAAATGAGCTCTGAATTGAGAAAACTCAAGCTTGTTGGAATCAAGATGACAAGTGCTATGGACGAGAAGAGGTAGTTATGAAAAATGCCAATGATATAGAGATGTGAAACCTTTATGAATGAAGAATCGTCAAACGCTCCAACATCGAAAACATCATAGAAGATGCACATGAACTCCATTTTCGATGAACTCGAGCTTGTCATAAAGATGACCATAAGCTCTAGAACTCATAAAGAGAACCACCAAACAAGAACCAAGAAAGATGATGCAAGGATGCAAATGGTTTGAGCTCTCAACGAACGATACGATCAAGATATTCACTTGAGAGGCACCCTTGACAGTATGACAATCTCTCCTAAAATAGAAAACCTATCAAGGATAAACCTATACCTTGCACATAGTCCACTTGAGCTAGATGATGACGATCTTGGCTTGCTCAAGATGGACCACCTTTCTTGATTACGCTGGCTCGATGAAAACTTGTAAATTGCTGCCCCATACTCCACTATGGGTGAGCCACTCTTCAGCACATCTTCACAAGTCCATTGCCACCACAATGGACGACAAGCTTCAAGCATGATATCTTTGTGATGCTCAACTTGAACTTGCACACCACATACTAGATGACAATCACCACTTGATGTCATCCTTCATGGGTTGAATGAGATCTTCCACTTGACGCACACCCATGGAAACACACCTAACCCCACACAGAACTCTCACGAAGACCATGGGTTAGTACACAAAAGCGTAATGGACAATGATCACCATACCATGGGATCATTTGATCCCTCTCGGTACATCTTGTACGCTTTGTGTGTTGATCAACTTGATTTACCCTTTGACTTAGTATTGATCAACTTTGTGTCTTTATGACCATTCTTTGGTTAATACTTTGAATACCACCTTGGTCATCATATAAACTCCTTGAAACCAACATATGGACTTCAAGAAGTGCCTATGGAAAAATCCTTCGAATATAACTTAAGGCAACCATTAGTCCATAGAGATTGTCATCAATTACCAAAACCAGATATGGAGAAAAATGCTCCAACAACAATGACACATTCATTCTTGCCAGCGACGCTACCCATGTTTTCTATATGAAAGACCCCTTTCATAAGAACTGCCATGTAGTGATGTATGGGAAGAGGAGGGTACTATTCATCGAGAATGTTGGTGACGAGGAGTACAATCAATATGATGAGTTGCCACCCGAGGGACCACACGACATCACAACAGAGTAGCGTAAAATAATAATAAAAATCCTAAGTTCATTCGGGGTCAACGTAGTGATCGCAATCACCCCATGTACATGGTAATTAAGTCGAAAAATAATCATTATGTCTATTGTATTGAATTGTCGCTTGTACTGAATTGTGAGCTATGTACTGAATTTGTTCTATTAGAAGAGTTGCATGCATTGTGTTGTGAGGTATGCCCGGCCTTGTGTTGATCTAGATTAACACGTTCTCAACTCTAGAAGTGAATTTGAACTATTTATGAATATATACCCTAAAGCTAGCATGCTCAATTGATCTTACTCCGGTATGTGTCAAGTGAACATGTGCAATCTATTTTATCAATCACACACATTTCATTCATTAAAGCCATGTGCCTCCTAGACCGTGGCCGATGACCCCTAATGCGCACAACATGAGTTGTGCGTTCTAATTGGTCAAAACCCAAGCCACAAGATTGTACGTCTGCACCGTAGGATGCACCTAGATCGAATCACATTCCTTATCCCCCTCGTAAACATATGTAGTTGTAGTTTGGATTTAATTTATATGCACTAAATGCCCTGTAAATGCTAAAAATTTCTTAAATATAGCACACGAGCCAAGAAATGTGCCAGAAAATCAAACCTAACATACAACGATGATTACCTACCATGGGAAAAACTGGAGGAGTGGCGTTGAAGACACCATCGATTGGAGTTCAATTTGCATGTTGTAATCGTCCGAGATCAATTCTTTCCATGTTTATTATATTGTTTGCTCTATTTTGTTTTTGCATTGCATCATGTCATCATGCCATTAAATTTTACCAATCCAAATGATTCTCAAACAAATAAATTGCATAGATCTTATGATCTATTTAGACTGAGGGAAATTCACATGGTGATTTTTCTTTGTAACATATCCTCCCAATATTTAGGGAGACAAAATAAATATTCCATAATTTGGGTTAAACTTAAAACACACTTGCATTTAATTCCATTGCCTTATTAACTCCAAGCTTGACCTCCAAACCTTATCAATTATTCTTTCTCCAATATTGATGCTTCTCTAAATTACCAAAATTTTGGACACTCCTAAAAACTTGTCCTAGTTCAAACCATTTGAACTAATTTAAATGAGCTTGAATTTAATCTTGCGTTCAAGCCAAATTCTTTTTTTCGTGGACCTAGCACATTTTTGTGAGTCTAGGAAAATTATCCACATTGGCATATTCTATCTCCAGCCTTTCTTTTCTCTCCTTTTCTTTCTTTCTATTTCTCCCATTAAAGAAATAATATGAAGGTGAGGGAGAAGGCCAGCTGTACCTAGGCATCCCACCAGGGACCCAGCCGGGCCTCCATCCTACTCCCAGCCGAGCGAACCCTAGACTCCCGACCGAAAATCTCGATCCCTCGCTCGTGTTCCGACTACGCCACCACCTGCCCGAAAACCCACACAAACACAACCCCACCAACCATCGATCCATGATATTTTGTTCAAAAGGACCACATGCAGAATCGAATTGCCAGAAAATACAATCTTTGAATTGAAATGAAAAAAACACCAGCTGCACCGCGTCGGCAGGTGCGCTAGCCGCCATGTGGCACCTGCCGCCAAGGGTACAGGCGGGAAGACATGCCGCCACATCTCAAGGCGGCATGTTAAGTAGCACGGGTTTGAGCGCTTCTAGTAACGGAAAATGGAAGTGTTAAGCCCTGCCGTCGCATGCAAAGACGATATCATGTACGTGATAATCGGTAGCTAGCAAAATTACGCCTCCCTATTCATGTCTCTACATAAAGTGGCCTTGCTTTGATAAAACAAAGCAAATTAGTATGCGAGAGCTAGCTAGTCAACCACAACAATACTCCTTGTAGGAAAACAATTGGTGTAGCCCCCACACTGGCACTTAGGGTGCTGCCACAACATGTGGTGGCAGGGCCCAGCTCATTTGTTTTCCGTTTTCAGATAGTACTCGAATCTGTGTTGTTTAACATGCCGTCACGAGATGTGGCGACAGGTCTTGCTGCCTACGCCCGTGGTAGCACGTGCCACGTGTTGGCTGGCATGCGTGCCGCCACGGTATATCTGGTCTTTTCTATCATTTGAAACTAAAGGTGGTCTTTTCTAGCAATTTGATTCGGTAGATGGTCTTTTTGAACAAAAATTCTCGATCCACATCTCCCTCGTCTCCTCTCCTCACAACGCCATAGGACTGGGAGCCCTACAACCATAGCATGACCGAACGCCGATGATTCACAGCCCCTGCCACGAGGCCTCCAGCCTCCTCTCTCTCGCACCCCAGCCTCCTACTCGGCTCACGGTCGCGTCGTCCAAGCACTGTGTGTGCCCTTCTTCTTCCTCCTGCTGAGCTCCGCCTCCCATTGCGTTGCTACCCTGCTGCCTCTCCCGCGCCTCCTCGCGGTCGTGGGCAAGTGACCACAACGTGCCTCTCCAGCCTCACCCCGCGTCTGGATACGCCCTATCCGGCACCGTCATGGACCTGCCGGCCCTCGAACCCCTACGCCCGCGCCATCCCCGAACAGTTCCCATGCCACCCAAGTTTAGTGCCACCTCACCTGCCGCTTTTCACCACTCCCCTTTCCTCATGGCCTCGCCAGCCCGTCGCTTGCCTGAGCCGCCCATTCATCGTCGTTGTGTCGGTCGATGAGCCGCTGTCGGCAAGCGATCGCCGCAACTGCCCCTCCTCCTCCTAGCTCTGCTACCTGCCCCGCCTTTGCTACCCGCTTGTTGCCTCGGATCGAGTGCTTGTTGGCCAGTGCTTTGGCCGCGTCACCTACGCATGGGCCAGCCTGCCCCGCGCACTGAGCGTACCCCTAATTGGTAGACTTCGTCTAGATCTGCCGCTTGGTGAAGATGCTTGATACCGCCGCTGCCAACTGTTGCTCTCTGCTGCTGAGGCGGCAAAACCATCATTTGGACAAGTCCCTACAAGCCGAGGCCCAACGTCTAGCCAACACGGGAATTTCAAATTAAAAAAGAAAACACGGGAATTTCGCCAAAGTGCTACAACGACCGTGTACCTGTACTGCCATCTATTGAATGGACAAGACCATGTTCTCGAATAGGAGAATTTTTGGATCGCCAAGTACCCTTCGGATTAGTAAGACCTACACCATAACACATGTACCACTACACCTACCGTGTACGACTACCGTCCCCCGAAGACCCATGGAACACAAACATCAAGTTCGAGTACCGCCGTGTGTATGACTACTGCATTACCTTCACGAGAGCGATTACTTCCACGATGATCGCATGAACGACTACACCACATTGAACCTGGTCCGCCTCACGGCACGTGCAAGGTATAACCATCGAGACGACCTCTGATACGTCTCCATCGTATCTACTTTTCCAAACTCTTTTGCCCTTGTTTTGGACTCTGATTTGCATGATTTGAATGGAACTAACCTGAACTGACGCTGTTTTCAGCAGAATTGCCTTGGTGTTATTTTTGTGCAGAAATCAAAGGTCTCCAAACGTCCTGAAAATTTACGGGGAGCATTTTTGGAAAATATGAAAAATATCTGCGCCAAGTTCCACCTGAGGGGGTGGGCCAGTGGGCCACAAGCCCTGGCTCCGCCACCACCCCTGGTGGCGGTGCGCAGGCTTGTGGGGCCCACACGGCTTTGCGGCCCCCAATTCCAGCTCTATAAGTTCACTTTCGTCCCAGAAAAAATAAAAAGAGAAGTTTTCGTCGCATTTGCGACACGGAGGCGCCGCCACCACCTGTTCTTCATCTGGAGGGTAGATCTGGAGTCCGTCTTGGGCTCCAGAGAGGGGAAATCGTCGCCATCGTCGTCATCAACCTTCTTCCCTCTCCAATTCCATCAAGCTCTTCGTCGTTCGTGAGTAATCTATTCGTAGGCTCGCTGGGCGGTGATGAGTAGGATGAGATCTGTCATGTAATCGAGTTAGTTTTGATGGGGATTGATCCCTAGTATCCACTATGTTTTGAGATTGATGTTGCTACTACTTTGCCATGCTTAATTCTTGTCACTAGGGACCGAGTGTCATGATTTCAGATCTGAAATTATTATGTTGTCACCAATATATGTGTGTTTTAGATCCGATCTTGCAAGTTGTAGTTACCTACTATGTGTTATGATCCGGCAACCCCGGAGTGACAATAACCGGAACCACTCCCGGTGATGACCATAGTTTGAGGAGTTCATGTGTTCACCAAGTGCTAATGCATTGGTCCGGTTCTTTATTAAAAGGAGAACCTTAATATCCCGTAGTTTTATTTTGGACCCCGCTGCCACGGGAGGGATGGACAATAGATGTCATGCAAGTTCTTTTCCCTAAGCACGTATGACGACACACGGAATGCGTGCCTACATCACATTGACGAACGGGAGCTAGGCACATATCTCTTCGTGTTATAACTGTCGCATGATGAATATCATCCAAACAAATCACCGACCCATTGCCTACGAGTTTGTCCTACTTCTGCTGTTACTTGTCTTGCTCTGCTGTTACTACTGCTGCTACTGCTGTTACTTGTCTTGCTCTGCTGCTACTGTTTCTACTACTGTCGCTTGCTACTGTTGCTACTTGCTACTGCTGTCACTACTGCTATTCCTTGCCGCTGCTATTGCTCGTTACACTGCTGCTACCTGCAAAAATCTTGATCGCTGGTCGTTGACGGGAACTGAGAATTTCCGTCAACAAGGCAACTTGGCGTCATTGATACAATCGTTAGGAATAGTCTGCTGTCAACAGATCGTTTCTGACACCGTTGTTAATTGCTATTAGTACTTTGCTTGCAGATACTAATCTTTCAGGTGTGGTTGAATCTGACACATTCAGCTGCTAATACTCGAGAGTATTCTCTCACCTCCTGTCTGGCTAACCAACAAGTTTGGGTCGAATACTCTACCCTCGAAAACTGCTACGATCTCACACGCTGGTCGGCCGTCAACAACATTCTTCTAGTTTCGATTGCCAAAGAGTGCTAGCAGCATTCTTCTGGTGCCGTTTCAAGGGGAAGAACAATTGACATCAACCTCCCGTGGAGAAATGCATGTATTTGATGAGATGCATCCTATGTTTGTGCCGTATCCGAACTGTTACGTGCAAGTTCCTTATTTTCCATGCCATCAACACGTGGGACACCCGGTATCCGCAATCACTCCTTGCCGCTCTTGCACATTCCGCATATCCTACATTTATTTTGCACCGACATCTCAATGAGTTGCCGGAACCGAAATGTTGTCGTGGCATCGATTCCATTTTTGTCGCCGTGGCACCCAATTCTTCCGCCATGGCGTCTAATGCTCTATATCATGATATATGTCAACATTTTCATAAATTTGCATATAACTTGAATATGTCATCCCGATGCATGTTAACAACATTTTAATTTTCTTTTTTGCATTAAAATTTGGGTAAATGCCATATTAAAACAAGTTGTCTCATATCTAACTAGCCATAGCTCCGAATTAAATGAACTATATATGTAACTTTCTTTGAAAAATGTGTAGAATCACATGGTGAACCTTATTTCCCTGTTTAATAAATATAAAATATGTTTAGTACAGATCTGGACAAAATTCGAAATTCATATATGGGATCATTTCGGAAATGCTATATGTTCTTTTTGAATTTATTTAAAATACCATAGTTTAATTATACTTCACCTGTTGCCATGTTTAACAACATTTAAACTTGTCGTGTAAATAAACGATAGTGAACTAAATGATTTGAATGTGGAGTTTTTTGTTAATATGCAACTCGTTGCATATTGACCTTCACTTAAATTGTAGTACTTGATTGTTGTGCTTGCCATGCCATGCATAATTAAATGGAGATACATCATACTTGATTGCGCATCATGTCATGATTATGTTATGGTGTTTACCGTGTCATTTGTTTGTTTCCAGATTTGCTTCTTCTCGATAGAGTGCGAAAGCGTTTAGGAGTGTGAGGATTTATTCGACTATGTTGGTTCGTCTTCTTCACGAATTCGTTCTTCTTCCAGCGGATCTCAGGTATGATCATTTCCTTGGATACCACTACTATCATTGCTATGCTAGTTGTCTTCTTTCTATCGCTGTGTCTCGCTTCCTACCACTTGTTTGTCAAGCCTCCCAAAATGCCATGATAAGCCTCTAACCTCCACCTTGTGAGCAAACCTTGTTTGGCTAAGTTGCCAGTTGCTCAGCCCTTCTTATAGTGTTGCTAGGTGCAGGTTGTTCCATGTGACAACATGGAAATCTTTGGGATACCATAATATTCTTGCTATTTAATTTAATGCGCCTATACATTTAGTAAAAGGTGGAAGGCTTGGCCTTTTGCTTAGTGTTTTGTTCCACCTTTGCCTCCTTCCTTTCCGTTTACCAGTGTTATGTTCCATATTGGGTGTTCCTAACATGCTCGAGGTTGTTATGGGGTCCCCCTTGATTTTTGTTTTGGGAGAGAACTCTTGCAGCAAGGCCCAACATTGGTACTATATTTACCCAACATAATAACACTGAACACCTTTTATTAATGCATAGGGTGTGAGAACTACCCATGGATTTAATCTATATTATACATGGATGGATAGTGCTGATGGTGGTGGTACTAAATAGATCCACTTGGGGGGGGGGCACCCTGAGGCAACTCGGGTGATTTCTATGAGGCCACGTACGTACTGTTCATCTGGTAGTACCCTGAGAATGAGATATACAACTCCTATTGGGATCTCACGTGCTCGGCGGTTTTGCTGGATTTGTTTTAACTTTAATGAACTTCTTGTGCATCGGGATTCCAAGGATACTCTGGGCTATCTTGAGGTTGAGGCTTTCCACAACAGCTTGCGACTAGTTTGTGATGGATGGGTTTGAGCACCCGTGGAGGGTTAAATTTTTCGAAAAGTCGTACCCGCAATTATGTGGCAAATTGGAAATTGTTTGACACCAAGTTACAGAAAATTTGAATTAAACTCAATTGAAATACACCAACCGTGTGTGTAACTGTGACCATCTCTTCTTGTGAGGATTGAACCAAGAAGGGAACATGGTGGGGTTATGTTCACGTCCATTATGCGTAGATCACTCTTCTTATTCTTGTACTCGTGAGTTAGCCAGATATGAAATGCTTAGCGCTTGCTGCAACCTTACCACTTAACCATTTCGTCATCCATTAAGATTTGGTAGTCTTGATACCCTTAGAAATGAGATTGTTGAGTCCCCGTGGCTCACATATTACTACAACAATAGATGCACGTACAGGTAAATCGAGGCTTTAACGTGAGAGCGATGCTTGTGATATTTGGAGTTCTTCTCCTCCTCCTCCTTTGGATTGTGAGCCCTCAAGAGGAGATTCTCATATAAATATACTATCTTGGACATCTTTTATAATTGCGAGCCCTCACCAAATATTATATAATGATAAAAATGAGTTGGGCGGTGAATCATTTAAGCCCCCGTCTTCCTATGTGTCCTATGAAAGCATAACATCTAAAATATGACTTGAATATGAGCAATCATAGAAGAATAAATGATATTTGAGTATGTGAACTTGCTAATAAGAAAGCTCTTACATAGACTCTCCTGTGAAATATGCTTAATTATGATTGTTCGAGTGACTGAGAACATAGTTTGTTGTTTCTCAATAAAGTTTATGCTTCATACTCCAATATTTGTGAATATATTATTACTTGTTTATGAGAAGATATATGATAAAATAGTTGCTGCTATGCTAACATTCATGATGGTCTCATGTTCGTATTTTATTTTTATCAACTTCTCCCTCTCAAATCATGTGGCCATTATTTTCGAGATCGTCTTTCGCTTGAGGACAAGTGAGGTGTAAGCTTGGGGGAGTTGATACGTCCATTTTGCATCATGAATCTTGATTGATATTTGTCTTATTATTGTCCACTATTCCATATTATTATGTAGTTCTTATGCCTCTTCTCTCTGAATATGCAATGTACATCACGAAGAGGGAAGTATCTGAAAACTGGAATTCTGGACCGAGAAACCGAGAAAAAGGAAGAAAAATCAAGTTGCTCCAAATGACATGACACTTCACGGAGATTTTTTCTGGAATATATGTGAATTATTGGGACACAAATACACCGGAGAGGGGCAGCCAGCTGGGCACAAGCCAACAGGGCGCCCCGGCCGCGCCCTGATGGCTTTGGGGGCCCCGCTGGCCCTCCGACGCCCCTCTTCTCCTATATGGTGTGTTTTACCCTAGAAACAAAAATCAAGAGTTAACTTTAGGGACAAAGCGCCGCCATGTCGAGGTGGAAATCTGGGTAGAGGCCCTTTTGCTATTCGGTAGAGCGATTCTACTAGAGGAATTCCTCTTCGGGAGGGGGAAATCGAAGCCATCGTCATCACCAATGCTTCCTCCTTCGTAGGAGGACCAATCTTCATCAACATATTCACCAGCACCATCTCATCTCCAACCCTAGTACATCTCGTGTATTCAATCTTTGTCTCAAAACCTCAGATTGGTACCTATGGGTTGCTAGTTGTGTTAATTACATCTTGTAGTTCATGCTAGTTGGATTACTTGGTGGAAGACATTATGTTCAGATCCTTAATAATTATTATTATACCTCTCATGTTGAACATGTTGATGAGGTGTGAGTAGTTACTATTGTTCATGAGGACATGGGAGAAGTCTCGTTATAAGTAATCATATAAAGTTGGTATTCATTCAATATTTTGATGATATGTATGTTCTTACTTCCTTCAGTGGTGTCATGTGAACGTCGACTACATGACAATTCACCATGTTATGGGCCTAAGGGAAGTCATTGTGGAGTACCAAGTAGATGATGTGTTGCGAGAGTGACATAAGCTTAAACCCGAGTTTATGCGTTGCTTCATAAGGGGCTGATTTGGATCCTCATGTTTCATGCTATGGTTAGATTTATCTTAATTCTTCTTTCATAGTTGCGGATGTTTGCGAGAGAGGTTAATCATAAGTAGTTTATTAGTGTAAGTAAGAACAACACCTTAGCACCGGTCCACACATATATCAAATTATCAAAGCATCGATCCACCCGTATGACTAGATAGATATTCCCATGTGTCCCCAGGAGCACTTGCTTTTATATAAGAGTACTTTTAGGCATGTCGTTTGCTATAAAAAGGATTAGGATACGTTACTGCACCTTTTCTACTATTGTTACTTGTCACTTGTTACAAATTGTCTTGGTACAAAACTATCAATCAATGTTACTTATAGCACTTGCAAAGAATTCCTTGCTGAAAACTACTTATCATTTCCTTCTACTCCTCGTTGGGTTTGACACTCTTACTTATTGAAAGGACTATGATTGGTCCCCTATACTTGTGGATCATCACTTGCCGTCATCCTCGCTAGTGAAGACGAAATATGTGTCGTCCTATTCGGGGAAGCAATCCAGCAGCCGGAGCCGGGGTCGGCGGAGGAGCCGGAGCTCGCTATCCCGGGGTAGGAGGCGCCGAAAGGCCCTCTCCCCGAGCCAGCTGCTGGGAGAAGCTGCACTGCCAGAGAGTGTGCGTGGCTGGCTTCGCCCAGCTGTGCATTTTGCACGGCGCGTCGAGCATCTGCTTGAAGGTGAGCTTTGGCAGTTAGGCGGCTTTGCCGGTGCACTGCTCTTGGGCCCTGGCTTAGCCAGCCGGCTATTCTTCTTTGATGGTCGCAACCTACCGTCTGTTCTTGCGCGGGGACGGCTGGTCCACCTTTTGCTTGCCGTTGGGGTCGTTTTTCTGCCGGAGACGGCCATCAGTAGCCGGCTTCGGGTTGGCCAGCCAGGATGGAATGGCCTTGCTGGCTGCGTCGACTTTTACGAGCATGGCGGAGTTGGTCGTGGTGTATTTGTTTTCCTTGATCATGAGGTCCACCAAGGAGGCCATCTCGAAGCACATGAGATTGTGCTTGAGTAGGGCACCATCTCAGCAGCCCTTGGAGAAGTATCGGATCGCCTGTACCTCATGCACCCCTTCACAGGAGTTGTGCAGCTCGGTCCAGCGCATGAGGTAGTCGGGTAGCGATTCGTCCGTGCCATGGACGCACATGGCCAACTCGCGGGGACGACTGAGACACTTGTAAGTGCCGGTGAAGTCGGTCCACGTGTTGATGCTGCCGGCTGGCAGGCTGTTCAACCTTGTTCAGGCCGAGCCAAGCAACGTGAGCAGGACGTAGTGCACCACCATGCGCTTATTATGCTAGGCGATGCTGACGATGATGGTGTAGTCGACCAACCAGTCCTCCGGCTTGGTGGAGCCGTTGTACTTTGGGACGTCGCGAGGCAACGTGAAGCCAGTGGGAAACAGCTCATTGTGGATGCAGGGGCCAAATAAGGCCGCCCCGATCGGCCCTTCCTTCTCTAGGAGGCTGGACTTAGTGAGCCGGTCGAGGCACCACTAAGCATTAGTTTCGCCGTGTACGCGGGCCCCCAACCAAGCGGCGAGGTCAAGCCTCACAGTTGGGCAAGCTGAGTCGTCCCTGTCCTGACGCGAAGGCGGAGCACGCGTATCCGTTCGGAGCCAACTAGCTTCTTGCCTCTCGTTCCATGCACTAGTGATGGCAGGTTGGTCATCGTGGCGTTGGGGACGCTCGTCTTGACCCCGACTAGCACGGAGCTCAGAGCCATGGGGAGAAGATGCCTACTACATCGACTGGGCTCCACCAGTCGGCGGCTATCTGTTGCCTTGGGGGTGAGGGGCATGGAGCCAGCCTGGGCTGGCTCGAACTGGGCGTGAAGGGTGTTGGTGTTGACGATGAGTTCGTGGATGCGTTATTCCTATAGCACGCACTCCTCACCCTCGAGGATGGCCAGATAGGCCTTGGCGATGCCGGTAGCCTTCATGTTGGCTACGGGGGTGTCGTAGGTGGGGAAGTTCCCATCGAGTATGTGGGCGACAACATGACGCACTGATGCACCTCACTGCGGTGGCTGGGCTCGATGCCAGCTAGGGTGAGGCCGTAGACGGTGTTGTACTTGCGCTGGGCGGACTCCGTCCGATGCTGTGTGGTGGTGAGGGTGGTGGCCTCTGCAAACAATTGTTTGCGGGCCGCCTCGAGTTCTTCCATGGCAGCGGTCAGGTTGGTCGATGGTGTGATGGAGGTAACAAGGCCGTCCAAGCCGGTGCACAAGGGCTTGGACGGGCCGGCACGGGTCGTAGCCGCAGCCACCGTCGCCTCTCCCCTGGCACGCCCCAAGCTGGTGGTCATCACCTTGACACTGACGTTAGAGCCATCAGTGTCGTCTAGAGTGCCACTGCCAAGGGAAGCCGGTGGGCCAAAGTAGTCAAGCACCTCACTAGGGTACTCGTCGGAGGCGAGAGCGACGCTGATGTGCAGCTCTAGAAAACAGTTGTAGAGACCATCGATGTCGCTGGGGGACACGCGACCAGTGGATGGCAGCGGATCGGAGACGGTTAGTACCTCAACAGTGTATTGATACGTCTCCGTCGTATCTACTTTTCCGAACTCTTTTGCCCTTGTTTTGGACTCTAATTTGCATGATATGAATGTAACTAACCCGGACTAACGCTGTTTTCAGCAGAATTGCCATGGAGTTGTTTTTGTGCAGAAATAAAAGTTCTCGGAATGTCCTGAATTTACGGAGATTTTTTCTGGAATAAAAGAAAAATACCCGTGCAAAGATCCATCGGAGGGGGCGTGCCAGCGGGCCACAAGCCCACAGGACGCGACCACCCCCTATGGCCGCGCCGTGCAGGCTTGTGGGGCCCACATGGCACCACCGCCCCAAACTCAGCTCTATATCTTCCGTTTCGCCTGAAAAAAATCAGAGAGAAGGTTTCATCGCGTTTTGCGATACGGAGGCGCCGCCACATCCTGTTCTTCATCTGGAAGGCAGATCTGGAGTCCGTTTCGGGATCCGGAGAGGGGAAATCGTCGCCATCGTCATCATCAACCTTTCTCCATCGATAATTCCAGGATGCTCTTCATCGTTCGTGAGTAATCTCATCGTAGGCTTGCTGGACGGTGATGAGTTGGATGAGATCTATCATGTAATCGAGTTAGTTCTTGATGGGGATTGATCCCTAGTATCCACTATGTTCTAGATTGATGTTGCTACTACTTGACTATGCTTAATGCTTGTCACTAGGGCGCGAGTGCCATGATTTCAGATCTGAACCTATTATGTTGTCACCAATATATGTGTGTTTTAGATCCTATCTTGCAAGTTGTAGTCACCTACTATGTGTTATGACTCGGCAACCCCAGAGTGACAATAGCCGGAACCACTCCCGGAGATGACCATAGTATGAGGAGTTCATGTATTCACTGCGTGTTAATGCGTTGGTCCGGTTCTTTATTAAAAGGAGAACCTTAATATCCCGTAGTTTCCATTAGGACCCCGCTCCCATGGGAGGGATGGACAATAGATGGCATGCAAGTTCTTTTCCCTAAGCACGTATGACTACATACGGAATACATGCCCACATTAGATTGATGAACGGGAGCTAGTTAAATATCTCTCCGTGTTATAGCTGTTACATGATGAATCACATCCATCATACTCATCCATCACCAATCCACTGCCTACGAGTCTTTTACTACTGGTTCTCGCTACGTTACATTGTCTAGGCTTGTCCCTTGCTACAAAAGGGATTGGGCCACTTTGCTGCTGCTGTCACTTTGCTACTACTGTTGCTACTGCTGTCACTTTGCTACTGCTGCTACTGCTGTTCCTTGCTACTCCGCTGTTACTTGTTGCAAGACTTTTCTGGAGCCATAGCCGGGGAAGCATTCTTCTCAAGAATAATCCCCCGTCAACCTGCTGGCGCCATTGATACAATGTTAGGAATAGTGTGCCGTCAACAGATCGTTTCTGGCACCATTGATATCATACTACCTTGCTACTGATACTTTGCTTGCACACACTAATCTTTCAGGTGTGGTTGAATCTGACACATTCAGCTGCTAATACTTGAGAATATTCTTTCGCTCCCTGATACGTCTCCAACATATCTATAATTTTTGATGATTTCATGCTATTATCTTGTCAAACCTTGGATGTTTTGCATGCCTTTTATTTATTTTCTGGGACTAACTTATTAACTCAGTGCCAAGTGCGAGTACCTATTTTTTCCATGTTTTTGACCCGTTTCAGAGGAGATTGTGAAACGGAGTCCAAAAGGAATAAAATCCACGATTTTTTTTTTGGAACGGAACAAGATCGGAGAACTTGGGAGCCAAGCCACAGAAGCGCTAGGGGCCACACAAGCCCCCACCCCGCGGGCAGGGGGACCGCGCCATCTAGGCTTGTGGCCCCCCTGGAGGTCCCCTGACCTAGATCTTGCGCCTATATATTCCCAAATATTCCCAAAAAATCAAGAGACGATCGCAATCACTTTTCCGCCGCCGCAAGCTTCTGTCTCCGCAAGATCCCATCTGGGGCACGTCCTGGTGCCCTGCCGGAGGGGGGATTCGGACAGGGAGGGCTTCTCCATCAACACCATGACCTCTCCGATGATGCTTGATTAGTTCACCATAGACCTACGGGTCCATACAAAGTTCTCCATGATCTTCATGGAGATCTATCCGATGTAATATTCTTTTGCGGTGTGTTTGTCGAGATCCGATGAATTGTGGATTTATGATCCGATTATCTATGAATCTTATTTGAGTTTCTTCTGATCTCTGTTATGCATGATTTCATATCCTTGTAATTCTCTTCGAGTTGTGGGTTTTTTCTGGCCAACTAGATCTATGATTCTTGCAATGGGAGAAGTGCTTGGTTTTGGGTTCATACCGTGCGGTGACCTCACCGAGTGACAGAAGGGGTAGCGAGGCACGATCATGTTGTTGCCATCAAGGGTAAAAAGATGGGGTTTTCATCATTGGTTTGAGATTATCCCTCTACATCATGTCATCTTGCTTAAAGCGTTACTCTGTTCGTCATGAACTCAATACAGTAGATATATGCTGGATAGCGGTCGATGTGTGGAGTAATAATAGTAGATGCAGGAAGTATCGATCTACTTGTCTCGGACGTGATGCCTATATGCATGATCATTGCCTTATATATCGTCATGACTTTGCGCGGTTCTATCAATTGCTCGACAGTAATTTGTTCACCCACCGTGATATTTGCTATTATGAGAGAAGCCTCTAGTGAACACTATGGCCCCGAGGGTCTACTCCACACCATATTTTTGGCCTCACACTTTTTACTTCGTTGCTCTTTCCGCCGCCAGATCTCACTTTGCAAATAATCTTGAGGGGATTGACAACCCCTTTGAAGCGTTGGGTGCAAGCTTGTTTGTGTTTGCGCAGGTACTTTGGACTTGACGAGGCCCTCCTTCTAGATCGATACCTTGGTTCTCAAACTGAGGGAAATACTTACTGCTCCTGTGCTGCATCACCCTTTCCTCTTCAAGGGAAAAACCGACACAAACCAGAGAAGTAACAAGAAGAATTCCTACGCGCCAGGGAAGGACTTTTGTTGCCGTAGCACTTCCCGTCGTGCGAACCAACAAATTTGGGTGGAATACTCTACCCTCAAAACTGTTGCGATCCCATACGCTTGTGGGACATCAAGGCTTTTTCTGGTGCCGTTGCCGGGGAGGCACAACTATATTCTCTAAGTCACTTGGGATTGACGTCTGCTGATCACTATGAGGAATCTGAAAGATCCAAGAACTAAAGTCTTTCCTTCCACTACGAGGAGAGGTAAGGAACTCCCATCTAGATCTGCACTTGATTCACCTTCAGTTATGAGTAAGTTTGCGACATCACCTCCTGCTAGAAATCTTGATATGTCGCCTGTGCTTGATGATGCTACTTGTACTGCCCATGATGCTTATGATGATGCTATGATTGATACTATGCCTGATGATGCTATGCTTGATACTATGCCTAATGATGCTATGCCTGATACTGCTTGGCCTGATGATGCTACTACTGCTTTGCCACTAAGTGCATTCCTTGATGCACAAATTGCTAGATTCGCTGCTAGATGTGATGATACTTCTGAAACTGCTGATACTATTGAAGTAGAACCTGCTACTATGCCTGAATTGCCTGTTATGCCTGATACGCGCTATCTTATGGAGGGAGAGATAGCTGAGGACTTTCTTGCGTGTAAGGATAGCTATGGTGTTGAGAAATTTCTGCGCAAGTGGAAAGAAAAATCTCTGAACGCTAGGATGAAATACGACCCGAAGTTTGCCACTTCGCCTATCTTTGTGACTGATAAGGATTATGAATTCTGTGTCGACCCTGAGTTAATCACTCTGGTCCAATCTGATCCATTTCACGGTCATGAGTCTGAAACTATTGTAGCCCATCTTACCAAAGTGCACGATATAGCCACCCTATTCACTAGTGAGGAAAAGATCCGCCACTACTACATGCTCAAGCTATTTCCTTTCTCGCTGAAGGATGATGCTAAGACTTGGTTCACTTCTCTTGCTCCTGGTTGTATGCGTAGCCCCCAGGATATGGTCTACTACTTCTCTGAAAAATATTTCCCTGCCCATAAGAAGCAAGCTGCCTTGCAGGAAATATACAACTTTGCTCAAGCTGAAGAAGAGAATCTCCCACAAGCTTGGGGGAGGCTCATCCAGCTACTGAATGCTTTGCCTGATCACCCTCTTGAGAAGAATGAAATACTTGATATCTTCTATAATGGACTAACCGATGCTTCCAAAGACCACCTAGATAGTTGTGCCGGTAGTGTTTTTAGGGAACGAACTGTAGAACAAGCTGAGATTCTATTGAATAACATCTTGTGCAATGAGAATGCTTGGACTATTCCCGAACCACCTCCTAAACCAACTCCGAAGAAAAGAGGTATTCTATTCCTCAGTCCTGAAGATATTAAGAAGCCAAGAAATCTATGCGAGAGAAAGGCATTAAATCTGAAGATGTCAAAAATCTACCACCTATCGAAGAGATCCATGGTCTCGATAACCCGATACAGGTAGTAGATGTAAATTCTCTGCGTAGGTTTGATGAGAGTGATATTCCTTTTGACAAACCTGCTAGCTTATGCATGGATGAATTTGATAAGTTCGTTGCCAAACAACAGAGTTTCAATGATTATGTTAGCAGACAATTGGAACAGAATGCTCGTATGCTTAGTCATTTAAGTTCTTGTGTGGACAGAAACGTCAATGATCTTAAACTTTTGAGTAAACATGCTTGTATGGTTACTACTCAGGTAGAACAAGTACTTAAAGCTTAGAATGACTTGCTCAATGAGTTGAATGACAATTCCGTTAGAGTCGTTACTAGAGGCGATAGAATGACCCAGGAACCTCTGTATGCTGAGGGTCATCCAAATAGAATTGAACAAGATTCTCAAGGAGTTAGCACTGATGCACCTAGTCATCCTAGAAAGAAGAAGAAAGATGATAGGAACCTGCACGCTAGCAATCCTGTTGCTGCTACACCTGAGAGTCCAAATGATGCCTCTGTCTCTGATGCTGAAACACAATCTGGTGATGAACATGAGCCTAATGATGATATCAATAGTGATGTTCATGTTGATGCTCAACCTAGTAATGAAAAGGATGTGGAGATTGAACCTAGTGTTGATCTTGATAACACACAGCCTAAGAATCAGAGATACGATAAGAATGACTTCACTGCTAGGAACCATGGTAAAGAAAGGGAACCATGGGTTCAGAAGCCCATGCCCTTTCCTCCCAAACCATCCAAGAAAACGGATGATGAGGATTTTGAGCGATTCGTTGAGATGATCAGACCTGTCTTTCAGCAGATGCGTTTGATGGATATGCTCAAGATGTCTCCGTATGCTAAGTAAATGAAAGATATGGTGACTAATAAGAGGAGGATACCTGATCTTGAGATCTCCGCCATGCTTGCCAATTACACTTTCAAGGGTGGAACTCCGAAGAAACTAGGTGATCCCGGTGTGCTCACTATACCTTGCTCCATTAAAGGCAACTACGTTAGAACTGCATTGTGCGACCTTGGAGCCGGTGTTAGTGTTATGCCCCTCTCCCTTTATCGTAGACTTGAACTGGATAAGTTGACACCCACTGAAATATCTCTGCAAATGGCCGACAAATCAACTGCTTTCCCTATCGGCATTTGCGAGGATGTGCCTGTTGTGGTTGCTAACACCACTATCTTCACAGACTTTGTTATCTTGGATATTCCCGAGGACGATGCCATGCCTGTCATCCTCGGAAGACCCTTTTTAAACACCACAGGGGCTGTTATAGATTGCAACAAAGGAAATGTCACTTTCCATGTCAACGGTAATGAGCATACGGTGCACTTTCCGAAGAAACAATATCGAGTACATTGCATCAATGCTATCGAAAAAACTTCATCGATTCTTATTAGGAGCTTTGAATGCCCTATACCTTGTGTCAAGATGAAGTATGTTTTTCTTGTTGGGGAAATACATATCCCCATTGAGGTGACCTAGTGACTATTCAAAAATTCTCCGTTCTCTTTTGTGATTCGAGAAGTTTTGTCGAGGGGATTTGATCAACCCCATTGATGGATTTCTTTCGATGACCATGAGATGGATGAACCGAGGAGTCACAAACCTCTGTTCCAACATTTCACTTTCAGTTGCTTAGAAGAAAAATGATAGATTTAGTTTAGTTTTCCCTGTTTTCTGTATTAGCGTCCGGTAGAAAAGTACCCCGAAAATCAAAGTTCTCCGAACGTTGTGAAAATCAAGTATGATTTTTTCTGGATTTTTTGAAAAATACTGGGACAAAGAGTTTGTTTGGGGGCCACACCAGTGGGCCACAAGCCCTAGGGGCGCGGGCACCCCCTGACCGCGCCACCCAGTCTTGTGGGGGCCCACAGGCACCCCCTCCACTCATTATTGCTCTCATCCACTTCTCCTACCTCCCGAAAAAATTGTTTCGCAGCTCAAACCCGTGTTCTTGCTCCTCTTGCTGGGATTTTCGATATCTTTGCTCAAATCACTGTTCTGCGAACTGTTTTGGGGAAATTACTCCTTAGTAAGTGACTCCTCCATTGGTCCAATTAGTTTTTGCTCTAGTGCCTTATACTCCGCGTATTTTTGCTGCCTTGGTGACCATGTTCTTTAGATTTGCATGCTGATTCTAGCTGGTCCCGAGTAGTTTTGATGTGTAATATGGTCTCTAGGCACTTGTGGGAGTAGTGGCTACGAGTTTCGTTGAGCCTTATTCGCTTTTCCTTAGAATCACTAAAAATTTCAGAAATTTCCAAAGATAGAAAAGGGAAAAGATGAGGAGGTTCTTGAGAGGTTCTTCAAGCCGTGACCCCAAGGATGATGGGAGTGAGAAGAAGGCCAAGTATACGGTCCCTCGAGTCGCAGAAGTTCGCGCGTGCGAATGGCCAAGCGACGCATTCTTATGCGCCGCTGGAATTTATGAGGACTTTTATCACTTGGTGGAGAACGCAGGCCTTACCGCCTTCGTTGAAGATAAGTGTTCGTAATACCTCCTCCTCACTAATATCTTCGTACAAAGCTTTAACTTCTATCCGAGGAAGAATCCTCCTATGGTTGAGTTTAAACTTTATGATGTCCCGAGCGCATGTCACTCCAGGATTTTTGCAATGTTTGCAAATTACCTTATGTTGGGGTTATTCATGAACCTCGTCCACGGGACTTGGAAGCTTTTATCGGTACAATTGTTGTAGGAGAGGAGAGAGGATCGTCTTGCGCTAGAGCTACTAGCATTCATTTTCCCATGCTACGGTACTTCTCACTATTTGTGGAAAAATGTTTGATTGGCCGTGGGAAAGGTGGGCCACTTAGTTCCCCACATCTTGCGGTCTTTTTTGACCGACTACTGTAGGGAAAACCCCCCACAACCTTTTTTCTTTTATTCCCATATACAAGAGTAGTATGTACAAGAAGAGGTTAGAATGCACAAAGGGGATGGGTAGCTATGGATACAAACCTCAAGGAGGCAAAAAGGAAATCCATTTAAGGAGATCATCCCTGAAACTAGCCTTAATCCTATGAGCTAACAGGGAAATATCATGGATGAAGCCACATCTCCATTTTCTGAACCTTGGCTGCTCCTGGTTAAACACCTTGGCATTTTTGACAGTCCAGATGTTCCAACATGCAGTGAAGACCACCTCAACAAAAAAGGGGTTGTGGAAGTCTCTCTTAGCAGCTACAACAACGCTCCACATGTATGGACCCTGCCATGTGATCTGCAGGTAGGTCCAAACCCTGGTGCTGAAAAGATAGTTGAAAAATAAGTGATCTCAGTCTTCTTTAACACTGGCATGGCATAGAACACAGAGATTAGAGTCTGAAACATTCCAGTGACGCCGTTCAAGCATGTCTTGGGTGTTAAGCCTATCCATGATGAGCATCCAGGCAAACATCTTGATCTTCATTGTACAACAGCTCCTCCAGATCTAGTTTAGCAAGGGGTTTGGTGTAATAGTGTTGTGAATATGAATATAGTATCTCTTGGCTGTGTAGGCCTTAGCATCCTTTCCCCATACCCATCTATCAGAGGCCTGGGGATCAATATCCAGGTCTTGAAGCAGGGATTTGACCGAAAGTAGCTCCTTGTAAGCTTGATCAGAGAGGGGCAAGTGGAACATGGAGAGCATACTTTCATCATGAAAAGCTTTAAAAACTTCCTCAGCTGTCCAGAAAGGATCAACAACAAAGGAGAATAGCCTTTGAAATAAGCAGCCAGAGGCCTAGTAGAGTTTCCAACCAACCAGGACTCAGACCAAAACAAGAAAGTGTCACCCTTGTTAGGCTGAACATATGTAACTGATCTGAACTTGTCAAGCCTTTTGCAGATATCCTTCCACCAAAAAGAACCACAAAGATCAGTTCCCTGAGGTACTGTGCTATGATAGTAAGTGTTCCAGATTAAGTGAACCCATGGGATATCAGCATGATTCAGAAATTTATCAACATTCTTGAGCAGCAGGGCTACATTCTAGATTGCCAGATTCATAATTCCTAATCCCCCTTTATTTTTGGGTCTGCACACCAGTTTCCAGGCAGCAAGAGAGGGTGCAGGATCTTGCCCATTTTTCCTCCAGAGACATTGCCTCTGAATTCTTTGAAGCTGCTTCAGTATGCCTGGTGGGATATCCAGAATGCATAGGAAAAAAATAGGAACAGATGACAGTGCTGAGTTTAAATATTGTAACCTTCCCCCTTGGGCGAGGAAAGATGAACTAGCACTGAGCCTTCTTTCCATGTTGTCAACCAGTGGCATGAGATCAATTATTCTTGGTTTAGTTATCCCAACTGGAAGGCCAAGGTATGTGAAGGGCAAAGATCCCACTTTGCAGCCAATGGAGTCTGCTAGGTCTTGGAGTTGCTGTGGAGAAGTGTTGACAGGCAGAAGGGCAGATTTGTGATAATTCACTTGTAGTCCAGTGGATTGGGAGAAAAGCAAGAGCATTTTCTTGAACTGTAACAATTGAGTTTCATCAGCAGGGAGGATGATAAGAGTATCATCAACATATTGGACTATAGGGAAATCCTTATCATGACAAGGGATGGGCAGCTGAATCAGTCCCTCCATCAGCAGTTGGTTAACCAAGGTCTGTAAAACATCAGCAGCAATTGCAAAAAGCAGTGGGGACATGGGATCTCCCTGCCTGACCCCTTTCTTGCACATAAATTTCTTTCCAGGCACACCATTGACCAAGACAGAAGAGGAGCCAGAAGTTAGGAGCTGTTGTACCCAAAGTATCCATTTATCATTGAATCCTTTGTGTTTGAGAATCTGAACGGTCTTGCGCGAAGCCCTTTATAACGATAAAACTTATAGCTTGGGCGCTATAGTAGCTCAACGGTTGAACCTGAACCATTCTAAAGGTGTTGTACATGGAGGTATCTATGCTACCCGTCTTGCCACACACTTTGAGATACCCATTAGACTGGAGGAAGAAGAAGAGTTCTTCTTCCCGAGAGATATCTAGATTACGATAGCATGGTTCACCATGACTTTCTTGATAGAGATATAGGTGGAAGGATGATTTATAACCTGGTATTTAGTCAGGGTACTCGTGAGACTATTACTTTGCCTGCTACTTCTTTGTTCAATCTTCATGCATGTAGGTACACTATTATGCCCTCGGACATCTACGCATATTGGGGCTTGGCCCAATCACAGGTTCCCGTGCCCGAGCCGCCAGTCGAGTACCAGGCGCCAGTTTATCAGTGGGATCCGGAGGAGCTCACATAGCAGTGGCATCCTCAGTCCACTCCTGAGTATCCCGGAGCTGGTTATTTCCCTCCTTGGGAGTAGACCAAGTTAGGCCAAAAGCCTAAGCTTGGGGGAGTACGTGTTCTCACCGACTTTACATTCTTGCTTATGCTTTCACTTTGTTAGCCGGTGTTCACACTTTGCCACTGTATCATCCATGCTAGTTCATTTTCTTTTTCTTGTTTTCTTTTCGTGTGTCTGTCTAGTTTGAGAAAACCCAAAAAGATTTTCTTTTTCTTCTTTTGCTTGTTGGGATCTTTCCCATGTAGATAGTTTTCTTTTTCTTTGGGTCAAGGTAGAAGATATTGGTTACAATGTTTAGTGCCTCTTGCATCCATAACTGTTTAGCTTTCAAAGAGCCATATTACTTTGTCTTCTCCTTTGTGTTTGCTTGGAGATTCCAGCGCAGTCCAATGCACGAGCACTCTTATTATTGTTCACATCGTTCGGTTGTGCAAGTGAAAGGCAATAATGATGATATATGATGAAGTGACTGAGCCTGGAAAAGCTGGTATGAACTCGATCTATTTTGTTTTTGTAAATATGACTTGCTCATCATGCCTGATTTAGCTTTGTTGTGAGAGAAACATGTTTGCAATGACAACTTAGAGATCATAGTTGCTTATGCCATGCTTACTTAGCTAGGAGCTTATAATGGTCTGTCTTGGTTGCCAACATGAATGTTGAGATGACTATGATGTAGTATGATAGGATGGTATCCTCCTTTGAATGTTTCACGTGTCTTGACTTGGCGCATGTTCACACATGTAGTTGAAACAAAATCAACATAGCCTCTATGATGTTCATGTTCATGGTGATTTATGTCCTACTCATGCTTGCACTCAATGTTAGTTAATCTCAATGCATTTTGATGACTGTTGTCGCTCTCTAGTTGGTCGCTTCCCAGTCTTTTGCTAGCCCAGTTAGGAATAGTCTAGCAAAATACTGGGAAGCGACCAACTAGAGAGCGACAACAGTCATCAAGATGCAATGAGTTTGACTAACATTGAGTGCAAGCATGAGCAGGATATAAATCACCATGAACATGAACATCATAGAGGCTATGTTGATTTTGTTTCAACAACATGCATGAACATGCGCCAAGTAAAGCCACTTGAATCATTCAAAATAGAATACCATCCTATCATACTACATCATAGTCATCTCAAAATCTATGTTGGCATTCAAGACAAACCATTATAAGCTCCTAGCTAATTAAGCATCGCATCAGAAACTATGATCTCTAAGTTGTTATTGCAAACATGGTTCTCTCCAAACAAAGCTGAATCTAGGACGACAAGCTAGTCATATTTACAAAAACAAAATAGATAGAGTTCATACCAGCTTTTCCAGTCTCAGTCACTTCATCATTTATCATCATTAGTGCCTTTCACTTGCACAATCGAACAATGTGAACAATAATAAGAGTGCTCGTGCATTGGACTAAGCTGAATCTGCAGGCAAACACAAAGGAGAAGACAAAGTAATATGGCTCTTTAACAAATGAACAGGTATGCATGCGAGAGTCACTAAACATTGTAACCATGGTCTTCTACCTCGACTCAAAGAAAAAGAAAACTATTTACACGGCAAAGCTCCCAACAAGCAAAAGAAGAAAGGAAAATATTTTTGGGTTTTCTCAAACTAGACAGACACACGAAAAGAAAACGAGAAAAAGAAAATAAACTAGCATGGATAATACAGTGGCTAAGTGTAAACACCGACTAACAAAGTGAAGGCATAAGCATGAATGTAAAGTTGGTGCAAACACGTACTCCCCCAAGCTTAGGCTTTTGGCCTACCTTGGTCTACTCCCAAGGAGGGAAATAACCAGCTCCGGGATACTCCGGAGCGGACTGTGGATGCCACTGCTGTGTGAGCTCCTCTGGCTCCCACTGAAAAACTGGAGTGTGGTACTCGACTAGCGGCTCGGGCACGGGCACCTGTGGTTGGGCCAAGCCCCAATATGCATAGATGTCCGAGGGCATAATAGTGTACCTGCCTGCATGAAGATTGAACAAAGAAGGAGCAGGCAAAGTAATAGTCTCACGAGTACCCTGACTAAATACCAGGTTATAAATCATCCGTCTACTTGCATCTCTATCCAGAAAATCATGGAGAACCATGCTGTCATAATCCAGATATTTCGCAGGAAGAAGCATTTCTTCTTCCTCCTTCAGCCTAATGGGTATCTCAAAGTGTCTGGCAAGACGGGTAGCATAGATACCTCCATAGACGACACCTTTGGAATGGTTTGTGTTCAACCGCCGAGCTACTATAGCACCTAGGCTATAAGTCTTATTGTTATAAAGGCCTTCGCGCAAACCCGCAAGGTCTGGAGAGCTAAGTGATCCAGCCTTCCCACGGCCAATCAAACATTTTCCCACAAATAATGAGAAGTACCGAAGCACATGAAAATGTATGCTAGCACTTCTAGCGCGAGACACTCCTCTCTCCTCTCCAACAGCAATAGTATCTATGAAAGCCTCCAAGTCCCGTGGACGAGGATCATGAATATCCCCAACATAAGGTAATTTGCACACATTGCAAAAATCCTGTAGTGTCATGCGCTGGGGGATATCGTATAACATGAACTCAACCATAGGAGGATTTTTCCTCGGATAAAAGTTGAAGCTCTGAATGAAAATATTGGTGAGGAGGAGGTATTGTGGGCACTTATCTTGAACGAACGCGGTAAGACCTGCGTTCTCCACCAAGTAATAAAAGTCTTCATAAAGCCCAGCGGCATGCAAAACTTCATCGCTTGGCCACTCGCACGCTCGAACTTCTGTGACTCGAGGAACCACGTACTTGGGGTGGTTCTTCTCATCCTCCTTGGGGTTACGGCTTGAAGAGCCTCTCAAGAACCTCCTCATCTTTTCCCTTTTCTAACTCTGAAAAATTCTGAAATTTTTAGAGACTTCGAAAGAAAAGTGAGTAAGGATTAACTCAACTCGTAGCAACTACTACTAGTGCCTAGAGACCGTATCACGCGTTAAAACTACTTGGGACCAGCTAAAATCAACATTTCAAGCTCAAGAACAGGGTCACCAAGGTAGAAAGAATACGCGAAGGATAAAGCATTGGAGTAGAAACTAATTGGACCAATGGAGGAGTCACTTACCAAGGAGTAGTTTCCCCAAAACGGTTCGGAGAATGGTGCTTTGAACAAGGAGATCAAAGATCATAGCCAAATGAGCAAGAACACGGGTTTGAGCCGCGAAACGATTTTTTCTGGAGGTAGAAGAAGAGGATGGGAGCTGGAATGAGTGGAGGGGGTCCCTATGGGCCCCACAAGCTTGGTATCCGCGGCTATAGGGCTTGTGGCCCACTGGTGTGGCTCCCAGGCCAGCTCTCAGTCCCAGTATTTTTCAAAAAATCCAGAAAAAATCATATTTGATTTTCAGGACCATCACAGAACTTTTATTTTTGGGGTACTTTTCTCCGGACGCTAAAACAGAAATCAGGAAAAACTAAACTAAATCTATCATTTTTCTTCTAAGTAACAGAAAGTGAAAGCTTAAAACAGAGGTATGTGACTCCTTGATTCATCCATTTCATGGTCATCAAAAGAAATCCGTCAATGGTGTTGATCAAATCCTCATGACAAAACTTTTTCGAATCGCAAAAGGAAACGGAGAATTGTCAAATAGCCACTAAGTAAACTCAATGGGGATATGAATCTCCCCAACAAGCAAATCATACTTCATATTATCACGAGGAATAGGGCATTCAAATCTCCCAATAAGAATCGATGAAGTTTTTTCGATAGCATTGATGCAATGTACTTGATATTGTTTCTTCGGAAAGTGCACTGTATGCTCATTACTGTCGACATGGAAGGTGACATTGCCTTTGCTGCAATCTATAACAGCCCTTGCAGTGTTTAAGAACGGTCTTCCAAGAATGATCGCCATGGCATCATCCTTAGGAATATCCAGGATAACAAAGTCCGTCAAGATAGTAACATTAGAACCACAACAGGCACATCCTCGCAAATGCCGACAGGGAAAGCAGTTGATTTGTCGGCCATTTGCAGAGAAATTTCAGTGGGTGTCAACTTATCCAGTTCAAGTCTACGATAAAGAGAGAGAGGCATAACACTAACACCGGCTCCAAGGTCACATAAGGCAGTTCTTACGTAGTTTCCTTTAATGGAGCAAGGTATAATGGGCACTCCGGGATCACCAAGTTTCTTAGGAGTTCCACCTTTGAAAGTGTAATTGGCAAGCATGGTGGAGATCTCAAGATCTGGTATCTTCCATTTATTGGTCACGATATCTTTCATGTACTTGGCATATGGAGACATTTTGAGCATATCAATTAACCGCATCTGTAGAAAGACGGGTCTCAACATTTCAATAAAGCGCTCAAAATCCTCATCATCCTTTTTCTTGGATGGCTTAGGAGGAAAGGGCATGGGTCTCTGAACCCATGGCTCCCTTTCTTTACCATGCTTCCTAGCAGTGAAGTCATTCTTATCGTATCTCTTAGGTTGTGGGTTATCAGGATTAACCGTAGGTTGAATCTCCACATCCTTATGATTGCTAGGTTGAGCATTATTATGAACATCACTGTCCATATTGTCACCAGGTTCATGTTCATCACCAGATTGTGTTTCTGCATCAGACGCAGAAATATCATTTGGTTCTTCAGGTGTGACAGTATTTGGTGAACTGACATGTAGGTTTCTATCATCCTTCTTCTTCTTAGGATGACTGGGTGTATCAGCCTTAATTCCTTGAGAATCTTGATCAATTCTCTTAGGATGGCCTTGAGGATATAGGTTCCTGAGTCATTTTGCCTCCTCTAGTAATGACTCTTACAGAGTTGTCATTTAATTCATTGAGCAAGTCATTCTGAGCTTGAAGTACTTTTTCTACCTGAGTAGTAATCATAGAGGCATGTTTACTCAGAAGCTTAAAATCATTAACATTTCTGTCTACACAAGCACTTAAATGACTAAGCATACGAGTACTTTGTTCCAATTGTCTGCTAACATAATCATTGGAACTCTGTTGTTTGGCAACAAAGTTGTCAAATTCATCAAAGCATAGGCTAGCAGATTTGTCAAAAGGAATATTACTCTCATTGAATCTACATAGAGAATTCACCTCTACTACTTGTATCGGGTTATCGAGACCCTAGATCTCTTTGATGGGCGGTAGATTTTTGACTTCTTCAGATCTAATGCCTTTCTCTTGCATAGGTTTCTTGGTTTCCTGCATATCTTCAGGACTGAGGAATAGAATACCTATTTTCTTAGGAGTTGGCTTAGGAGGTGGTTCGGGAATAGTCCAAGCATTATCGTTGATCAAGATGTTATTTAGTAGGATCTCAGCTTGTTCTACAGTCCGTTCCCTAAAAACACAACCGCCACAACTATCTAGGTGGTCTCTAGAGGCATCGGTAAGTCCGTTATAGAAGATATCAAGTATCTCGTTCTTCTTAAGAGGGTGATCAGCAAAGAATTTTTTAGCTGGATGAGCCTCCCCAAGCTTGTGGGAGACTCTCTTCTTTGAGTTGATAAAAGTTGTATATTTCGTGCAAGGCAGCTTGCTTCTTATGGGCAGGGAAATATTTCTCACAGAAGTAATAGACCATATCCTGCGGACTACTCACACATCCAGGAGCAAGAGAAGTGAACCAGGCTTTAGCGCCATCCTTTAGAGAGAAAGGAAACAACTTAAGGATATAGTAGTAGCGGATCTTCTCCTCACTAGTGAAAAGGGTGGCTATATCATGTAGTTTGGTAAGATGGGCTACGACCGTCTCAGACTCATAACCGTGGAAAGGATCAGATTCGACTAGAGAGATTATCTCAGGGTCGACAAAGAACTCATAATCCTCATCGGTGATAAAGATAGATGAAGTGGCAAACTTCAGGTCGTATTTCATCCTAGCTTTCAGAGATTTTTCCTTCCACTTGAGAAGTAATTTCTCAGCATCATAGGCATCCTTACACGTAAGAAAATCCTCAGCTATCTCTCCCAACATAACATAACCCTCAGGTATATCAGGCAATTCATATATAGGAGAGCTAGATCTAGCAGGAGCAAAAGCAGGTTCTATCTCAATAGTATCAGAAGTTTCAGAAGCATCACGAGCATTGGCAGTAACTCTAGCAATATGAGCATCAAGGAATACCCCTAGTGGCATATCAGGCAAAGTAGTATCTCTAGTAGTATCAAGCATAGCATCATCATGCAAAATGGCATCTCTAGCATCATCAAGAAAAGCAGTATCAAGCATATAGCATCATGGATAGCAGTATCAGGCATAACATCTCTAGAAGTATCAGGCATAGCATCTCTAGCAGTATCAGACATAGTATCATCAAGCATAGTAGCATCATAAGCACCATCAATAGCAGTAGCATCTCTAGCATCATCTAGCACAGACGACATATCAAGATTTCTAGCAGGAGGTGGTGTCTCAAACTTACTCATAACTGAAGGTGAATCAAGTGCAGAGCTAGATGGCAGTTCCTTACCTCCCCTCGTAGTTGAGGGCAAGACTTTGGTTCTTGGATCTTTCAGATTCTTCATAGTGATCAGCAGATATAAATCCCAAGTGACTCAGAGAATATAGCTATCCCTCCCCAGCAACGGTGCCAGAAAAGAGCTGCTAGCAGTCCCCGACAACGGCGCCAGAAAAGAGTTGCTTCGAGTTGCTCAACAATTAGGAATTGTCTTGCAATGGCCCACCAGCATGTGAGATCGCGACAGTTTTCGAGGGTAGAGTATTCAACCCAAATTTGTTGCTCCAGTATTAGCAGTTGAGTTGTCAACTCAACCACACCTGAAAGATTAGTATCTTCAAGCAGGGTTTAAGCAACAAAAGTAGTATGATAGCAACGGTGCCAGAAACGACCTGTTGACAATGCAGGCTATTCCTAACTGAAGTATCAATGGCGCCAAAAAAGTATTGTAGTAGGTAGTAGCAGTGTAACGAGTAACAACAGTGGCAAGGAACAACAATAGTGACAGCAGTAGCAAGTAGCAGCAGTAGCAAGTAACAACAACAACAAGTAACAGTAGTAGCAACAGTAGTGGCAGCAACAGCAGGACAAATCTAGTAACAGTAGTAGCAAGTAACAGTAGCAGCAACAGTAGCAACAGCAGCAAAGCAAAGCAAGTAACAGCAGCAGTGGGACAAACTCGTAGGCAATGGATCGGTGATTTGTTGGATGACATTCATCATGCAACAGTTATAACACGGAGAGATATGTGGCTAGCTCCCGTTCGTCAATGTGATGTAGGCATGCATTCCGTGTGTAGTCATACGTGCTTAGGGAAAAGAACTTGCATGAAATCTATTGTCCATCCCTCCCGTGGAAGCGGGGTCCAAATGGATACTACGGGATATTAAGGTTCTCCTTTTAATAAAGAACCGGACCAACGCATTAGCACTTGGTGAACACATGAACTCCTCAAACTATGGTCATCACCGGGAGTGGTTCCGGTTATTGTCACTCCGGGGTTGCCGGATCATAACACATAGTAGGTAACTACAACTTACAAGATCGTATCTAAAACACACATATATTGGTGACAACATAATAATTTCAGATATGAAATCATGGCACTCGGGCCCTAGTGACAAGCATTAAGCATGGCAAAGTAGTAGCAACATCAATCTCAGAACATAGTGGATACTAGGGGTCAATCCCCGTCAAAACTAACTCGATTACATGATAGATCTCATCCTACTCATCACCGCCCAGCGAGCCTATGAATAGATTACTCACGAACGATGAAGAGCTTCATGGAATTGGAGAGGGAAGAAGGTTGATGATGACGATGGCGACGATCTCCTTGATCCGGAGCCCAAAACGGACTCCAGATCTGCCCTCCAAGGCAAGAACGGGATGTGGCGGCGCCTCTGGATCGTAAAACGCGATGAAATCTTCTCTCCTGATTTTTTCCGGGACGAAAGGGAATAAATAGCGCTGGAATTGGGGGCGGCAGAGCCACGTGGGCCCCACAAGCTTGGTGGCCGCGGCCAGGGGGGAGGCTGCGGCTACAGGTCTTGTGGCCCACTGGCCCGTCCCCTCCGGTGGATCTTTGCACAGGTATTTTTCATATTTTCCAGAAATATTCTCGGTAAATTTTCAGGAAGTTCCGAGAACTTTCATTTCTGCACAAAAGCAGCACCATGGCAATTCTGCTGAAAACAACGTCAGTCCGGGTTAGTTCCATTCAAATCATGCAAATTAGAGTCCAAAACAAGGGCAAAAGAGTTTGGAAAAGTAGATACGATGGAGACGTATCAGCCTTCACTTGTACAAAGCGGGAATACTGCTTGTGCATCCACCTCAATAAACCCAAAGTTGTTCCATGTGAGTCCACCACACCTATCTATGTGCGGTATCTACCTGCCGTTCCAAGTAAATTTGCATGTGCCACTCTCTAAACCTTCAAGAAATAATCTGTTTGCATGCCCGAACCGCTCACGTGGTGTCAGGGGCTATCGGTATCTTCCATGCTAGGCATGTTATCCTCTATATGTGTTTATTCACTATCATTGACGAGAAAGGGGCGGTAATTGGAATTCCCAGTTCCATGCTCAAATCGAAAAGATAATTGCAAATAAAACTCCCCCAGGATTGATGTTGGTATGGACGGTACCCGAGGATTCGGCTAGCCATGGATTGTGATTGATTGATGGTGGGGAGTCAAAACTTTACTTTTCTGTTTGGGAACCGCCTATAGCATGTGTAGCGTGGAAGATGTTGAGAACTCTTAGTCATTGCATTGACAATGAAAGCATGCCACCCAAAATTATTATTTCTGTTTTAAAAGCTTGAGCTCTGGCACCTGTGCAAATCAATGCTTCCCTCTGCGAAGGGCCTGTCTATTTATGTTCCTGTTGAGTCATCCTCGTCTTACGAAAGCACCAATTAGAGAGCACGTCTATCATTTTTATGCTTTGCTTTTAATTGTGTTGAGTATGACTATGACTTGATCTTCATTGCCTTGAATTATAATGTCTGGTCAGCCCTTAGTCTTTGAAGGTGCTCTGTGTTTATGTTTTGCGGTCTCAGAAAGAGCTAGCGAGATACCACCTATTCGTATTGCTTCATGTTGTTTTGATTGAAGTGTTGACGTTTGAGGCTTATCATTATTTGCTCGCTTGTTGATTATGCCATTGATATGAATTTACCGTGAGACCTAGATGTCATTTGCTTGTGATGTTGCTGAAATTCTGGTTATGAGTTAGAAATAGTTGCAACAACAAGATCAAATAGAGTTCGTCAAAGTTTTTCTTTTGTCTTTCTCAGTTTGTCAACTGAGTTGCTTGAGGACAACCAAGGTTTTAAGCTTGGGGGAGTTGATACGTCTCCGTCGTATCTACTTTTCCGAACTCTTTTTCCCTTGTTTTGGACTCTAATTTGCATGATTTGAATGGAACTAACCCAGACTGACGCTCTTTTCAGCAGAATTGCCATGCTGTTGTTTTTGTGCCGAAATAAAAGTTCTCGGAATGTCCTGAAAATTTACGGAGATTTTTTCTGGAATAAAAGAAAAATACCTGCGCAAAGATCCACCGGAGGGGGCGTGCCAGTGGGCCACGAGCCCACAGGCCACGGCCACCCCCATGGTCGCGCCGTGCAGGCTTGTGGGGCCCACGTGGCACCACCGCCCCCAAATTCAGCTCTATATCTTCCGTTTCCCCTGGAAAAAAAATCAGAGAGAAGGTTTCATCATGTTTTGGGATACGAAGGCGCCGCCACATCCTGTTCTTCATCTCGAGGGCAGATCTGGAGTCCGTTTCGGGCTCCGGAGAGGGGAAATCGTCGCCATCGTCATCATCAACCTTTCTCCATCGACAATTCCATGATACTCTTCATCGTTCGTGAGTAATCTCATCGTAGGCTTGCTGGACGGTGATGAGTTGGATGAGATCTATCATGTAATTGGGTTAGTTCTTGACGGGGATTGATCCCTAGTATCCACTGTGTTCTAGATTGATGTTGCTACTACTTGTCTATGCTTAATGCTTGTCACTAGGGCCCGAGTGCCATGATTTCAGATTTGAACCTATTATGTTGTCGCCAATATATGTGTGTTTTAGATCCTATCTTGCAAGTTGTAGTCACCTACTATGTGTTATGACCCAGCAACCCCGGAGTGACAATAGCCGGAACCACTCCCGGAGATGACCATAGTATGAGGAGTTCACGTATTCACCGCGTGTTAACGCGTTGGTCCGGTTCTTTATTAAAAGGAGAACCTTAATATCCCGTAGTTTCCATTAGGACCCCGCTGCCATGGGAGGGATGGACAATAGATGGCATGCAAGTGCTTTTCCCTAAGCACGTGTGACTACATACGGAATACATGCCTACATTAGATTGACGAACGGGAGCTAGTTACATATCTCTCCGTGTTATAACTGTTACATTCATCACATTCATCATATTCATCCATCACCGATCCACTGCCTACGAGTCTTTTACTACTGGTTGTCGCTACGTTACTTTGTCTAGGGTTGTCCCTTGCTACAAAAGGGATTGGGCCACTTTGCTGCTGCTGTCACTTTGCTACTGCTGTCACTTTGGTGGTGCTGCTACTGTTGTTCCTTGCTACTCTGCTTTCACTTGTTGCAAGACTTTTCTGGAACGTTAGCCAGGGAAGCATTCTTCTCAAGAATAATCCCCCGTCAACGTGCTGGCGCCATTGATACAACAGTTAGGAATAGTCTGCCGTCAACAGATCGTTTCTGGCACCGTTGCTATCATACTACCTTGCTACTCATACTTTGCTTGCAGACACTAATCTTCCAGGTGTAGTTGAATCTGTCACATTCATATTCTAATACTTGAGAATATTCCTTCGCTTCCCGTCGTGCGAACCAACAAATTTGGGTTGAATACTCTACCCTCAAAAACTGTTGCGATCCCATACGCTTGTGGGACATCATGTATTCATCGGGGTTGGGTGCATCGATGATGCGCAGCTTACCAAAGCGTGCAGAGATTGCCGTTGTCGACGGGATCGACGCAGTCAAGAAGCTTGTCGAGAGGGATGCCGACGCCGACTGCAAAGCAGGTATGGCCGGCGCCACGCGACGTGTCGTCACCTGCAGGGACGGACACCGCGAGCGTGCATAGTAGCCTAGGCACGATGCACTCGTCGAAGGCTGTGAAGAGTCCTGCCCGAAGCGTCTCTCCGGCTGACGCCGCGCACGGACCCACGGTTGGCGCCAATTATTGTTGTTTCGTCACGACAGATGCCATGGGGTGGCTTAACTCGAGTGGTTGGATCCAATGTGCGTCCATGGGCTCGAGGAGCGGGATTAGGGACAAGCTTTCATGCCCAAAATGTGATCCTATCCTTATTTTGTTACTAGGGCCTTGACAGGGATAGAAGCGCATCTCGTTGTTTCGCAATAATGGATATTGTTACAAGCACATGTAAATAAGAGATGAGTATATGGAATAGGCTTACACTCGCCACAAGCTAATCATGATCATCTCATTACAACATACATTCAATCACCATTCAAAAGAGCAGGGTCCGACTACAGACGAAATCAAATGAATAAAACAACGTCCATCCTTGCTATCCTAGGCTGCCGGCCTGGAACACATCCTATGATCGATGAATAAGAAGAAGAAACTCCAAATATAAAAATCATCGCGATCACATCAAAATATCGCTTTACATGTACCTGCAACTGTTGTTGTAGTAATTTATGAGCCACATGGACTCAGCAATCTCATTTACAAAGGTATCAAGACTAGCAAAGCTCAATGGGTGAGGTATGGTTAAGTAGTCAGGCTGCATCAAGAACTAAAAATTTATTTGGGTGGCAAACTTACGAGTACAATAATAAGAGGGGGGTGACCTACGCATCAACGGACGTGAACTAATAATGATCAAGAAATGATCCTATACACCTACTTACGATTCAAACATAACCCCACCATGTCCTTTCTCGGACTCATAACTCACGATTAGAGACAGTCACGGTTACACACACAGTTGGCATAGTGTATTTGAGTTTAATTCAAGTTTACTGTGACATGGTATTAAACAAAGTTTCCAAGTTGCCACACAACCACGGGCACGGCTCTCAAAATGATTTAACCCTGCATGGGTGCTCCAACTAGTCCATCACAAACTACCACAAGTTGCCCTGGAGAGAAATCCTCAACCTCGAGGTAGCCCAAGGTATCCTCAATATCCTAGTGCACAAGAAGTTCGAAAAGGTAAAAAAAAATACAACAGGGCCGACCAGCAGGCCATATCCCAATAGGAGTCGCACCTATCCCATTCTCAGGGAACTACTAGATGGGCAATACGTCGAGTTGGCTGAAACCCCGGGTGACCAGGGGGCGCTGGACATCGCTCAGTTTGGACCAACACTCATGAGGAGCACCGGCCCCGGGATTGATTAATTATCCGCGGGTGCCGGCGGTTCCCTATGCTTTTTTATTAGTTATTAGGAAAATTAAATACCAATGTTGGGCCTTGCCAGAAGAGTTTTATCCCAAAATGAAAATCAAGAGGGTCCCCATAACACCCGAAGCATGTCAGGAGCGCTCAATACGGAACATAACACTGGTACACAAGTAACTAGGGCGACAAAGGTGGAACAAAACACCGGGCTAGAAGGCCAAGCCTTCCACCCTTTACTAAGTATATAAGTGCATTAAATTAAATAGAAATAATATGGTCTTATTCAAATGAATACCCATGTTGTCACATGGAAACATCTGCACCTGCAACTAGCAATTGTATAAGAAGGGTTTGTAAGCACTAACATAGCCAAACAAAGGTTTGTTGGGATATAGAGGGGGTTAGAGGCTTTTAATGGCAATGTTGGGAGGCTTGTCATAACAAGTGGTAGGAAGCGAGACATAGGGATAGAAACAAGACAGCTTGGATAGCAATGCTAGTAATGGTATCTAGGGAAATGACCATCTTGCGTGAGATCTCGCTTGGAAGAAGAATGAATCCGTGGAGTAGACGAACCAACGTAGTCGAACGAATCCTCACACCGCGAAGAGGTTTCGGAACTCTAACCAGAAGAAATAATTCGGATACAAAAAATCAACATACGATAACACCACAACATATTCATGACATGATGCACAAACAAATATGATGCATGGCCATTTAGTTATGTAAGACATGGAACAACACAACAATCAACTTCTACATTTAAGTGAAGCTCAATATGCAACGGGTTGCATATTGATGAAACTCCAAATTTGAAATACTTAGTTCACTCCCATTTAGGTACACGACCATGTTAAATATTGTTAAACATGACAAGAGGTGAAGCATAGATAAACTACACTATCTAGGCATGTTAAATAAGGTCGGAAACAACTTATAACAGTTACGAAATGACCCCATATGTTAATTTTGAAATTTGTCCAGATCTAAACTAAAAATATTTTATATTTATTAACAGGAAAATAAATTGTGCCATGTGATTCTACACGTCATTCTAGTCGATTTACATATATAGATCATCTAAAATGAGTTACGGTCTAAAAGATATGACGAACACAAGATAATATGCCATGAATGCAAAATGTATGCAAATGAAAGCCACAAATATGTTAAATCATGGATGCAATGAGATATTATGAAACTACATGAGATTTTAAGAAAGTTTCATATTTGGCATGTTCAAATTGGAGCAACGGTTCAACAAATACAACAAATACAAGAAATAAACATAATGTGTCCAAAAACAGCAACATGTCATTTTATACACACCAAAACAACAAGCTGCAGGAATCTAAAATGCTCAAACAAGACATGAGATAGTAGTGGACAAGATGAAAAAACCATCTCCTAACGGTAAATTGAATATAGGCATGGATTACTAAGGAAAGAGCTTGCAAAATGACTATTTGAACACAGTTTCCGACTTAGTGAAATTATCAGTTTTAACAGTGCAATTTTTATCATGAAGGCATATTGGCAGCAAGAAAAACACATGCTACAAGGCATATAATGGCATGAAAATTTACCACATGGTAGTAAGCATGATGCACTTCATTTCATTCCACACTAGCAAGGTCTAATTATGCACACAATCATAGCTAGCATCAACACAACATGACATTCTGAAATAATCAGATTCTCAGACTTAGAATTATTTGACCTTACAAAATAGGAACATCATCTTAGCATGTTCACATGATGAAAAATACAGCTAAACATGACATACATGACATGGAAGACCTAATAACAACAACTATTCATAGCCTACTACAAATCACTCCATTCCGCATAATCAAAAGAGGCATGGTTTGCTTAATTCGAGCTTCACGAAATGGAATTTTAAGAAAACGGGTTGCAGTTTTTAACATGAGAGCACATTTGGAGCAACAAATGAACATGTTAATGGTAATATAAATGGCAACCAGAGGCATGGCATCAAAGTAGGCATATCCTAGAGCAATTCTCCCGAAGAGACCATATGCAAAACACCTACGGATTAGATGCAACCATCCAGATAATATTGAACAAAATAAAAGTGTAGACATATTCATGAAGCACTTGCAATAGAGACTTGAGCATATGGATGCAACCTATTGTCCTTGCAAATACCACATCATGTAGAGCACAAAGGGTAGAACATTTTTCATACAGAATTTATTTAAATCAGAGCTACAGTTATTTAGTTATGAAATAAATCATTTTAGCATGATATTTATGCAAAACAATGCAAAAAACAAGTTTAAATATTTTACACGTGCATGAAAGTTGGATATTGTGAATCTACACAAAATTCTGAACATTTTTAATATTAAGTTTGTTTAACTCTGAAGCATGGTTTAAATCACATAAAAAAATACAAAAGGGCATCACAACACAAATAGCATGCACACAACTTGCTCAGATGACAAAAATAATAGCACAATTAAATTTCTTGGATTTTTCTACCCCAAAATCATATATAACATGTGGGTATTTACTTGAAAACAATAACACAACAATAATGCAAGATTATGACATTTATGC
Source organism: Hordeum vulgare subsp. vulgare (assembly GCF_904849725.1). Lineage (NCBI taxonomy): Eukaryota > Viridiplantae > Streptophyta > Magnoliopsida > Poales > Poaceae > Hordeum > Hordeum vulgare. The sequence goes on along the minus strand of NC_058520.1, from coordinate 289,384,309 downwards.
AAAATTCATGCAAACAACATTTTAAATATTTTTAACATGGATGAAAGTTTAAAATTATTAATCTACACAAAATTATACACATTTAACATACATAAAGTTTTTACTTCTCATGCACGGTTATTTAATTAAGAGCAATGCAAAAATATGGATTTTTTTGTAAATATACAATTCCTAGGAAATTACTAAATTCGCACACACAAAGAAAAAAACATACACGGGCCAAATCTGGTACAGGAACTGAGTGCAACATATAATATCATGCACCGGTCGAGTCTTAACTACACATCACATAACGGGCCAAGCCCAACATGCACGGAAAGGGGCTTGCGGGTCCTCACCTTCAGGCCGGTCGGCCCTTCATGGCTGAAGCCCAGGAGGGCGCGGGATGCTAGCTTGGCAGATGGGCTGGTTTGGGTGTGCGTGATGGGAGGCTGGTGAAGGGCGACGAGTAGCTACAGGAGAGAGATGGGAGGTGGCTGGCGGCGGCAGAGATCCCTAGGTGGGAGGTTTGCCCGATTTGGACAAGGAGGTCGTGTATTTATAGCAAATGGGGCTAGGGTTGAGGTTTTTTTTCGTTTTCTGATCCTTCGATCATGATGGGACGACTCGTGTCGTGGAGGGGGGCTAGTGCTACTGCAACAAAAGACCTTCCGACGGCACCAAAAACATGCTACGACACCAGGAATTCTTCTGCTACGGCTACGCCTTAAGGGACTTCCTAGGCAAATATGCAAAGGATTTCCCCCGTGGCCTTGGAGCCTTGCGTTGGTGTTCCCTCGAAGCGGAAAGGGTGATGTAGCGCAGCGGTGGTAAGTATTTCCCTCAGTTTGAGAACCAAGATATCGATCCAGTGAAGGAGTATGACAAGTGCCTGCACAAACACAAAAAGCTTGCTCCCAACGCTATGAAGGGGTTGTCAATCCCTTATAGATTGTTCGCCAAGTGAGAACTGAAAGCAACAAAGTAACAAAGCAAAGCAAAAGCGAAAGTGGAAACGATAGATGTGAATAGACCGGGGGGTCGTAGTGTTTACTAGTGGCTTCTCTCATGAAAGCAAGTAGATGGTGGGTGAACAAATTACTGTCGAGCAATTGATAGAACCGCGCAACATCGTGACATCATCTATGGCAATGATTATATCTATAGGCAGGGCACCGGGAAGGGTCTCCAGATGAGATCTCGCGGAAACGAAGCTTGCGGCGGCGGAAAAGTGTTTTCGAGGATTCCCTGATTTTTTTTCTGTAATTTAGGGAATATATAGGCGAATGAGCTAGGTCAGGGGTGCCAGGGAGGCCACAAACCTGCTAGCCGCCGCCCCCCTGGTGGCGGCTACGGGGTTTGTGGGCTCCCTGTAGCTCTCCTGGCTTGGCCTACAAGCCTCGTGATCTTCTTCCGTTCGGGAAAAAATTATTTTGGGGATTTTATTCCGTTTGGACTCCGTTCCAAAATCAGATCTGAAAAGAGCCAAAAACACAGAAAAAACAGGAACTGGCACTTGGCACTGAATCAATAAGTTAGTCCCGAAATAGATATAAAAGGTACCTAAAACATCCAAAGATGACAAGATAACAGCATGAAACCATCAAAAATTATAGATACGTTTGAGATGTATCAAGCATCCCCAAGCATAACTCCTGCTCGTCCTCGAGTAGGGAAGTGATAAATAATGAATTTGTGATGCTTTCATGCTACCTAGCATAGATGTCCTTTGTAACTCCTCTTATGTGACGTGAATGTTCAGATCCATTAGATTCAAAACAATAGTTTGCTATTGACGTGGAAACAATAATAATTCAAGCAAACTAGCAAGGTAATCATGAACTTTCAAAATAACAAGGCCAAAAGAAAGTTATCCCTACAAAAGCATATAGTCTTGCTATGCTCTATCATCATTGCACAACAAAATTAAATCATTCACAACCCCGGTATTGGCCAAGTAATTGTTTCACACCTTTACTTTCTCAAACCTTTTCAACTCTCACGCAATACATGAGCGTGCGCCATGGTTTTGGCACTATAAGTGGTGTGGAGTGTGGTGGAGGTTGCAAGACAAAATAAGGAGAAGATGATCACATTAACTAGGCATATCAATGAGCTGTGGAGATGCTCATCAATAGATATCAATGTGAATAAGTAGGTATTTCCATACAAATGATGCACTAGAGCTAAGAATATGTGAAAGCTCTTAAAGAAAACTAGTGGGCGTGCATCCAACTTGATTGCTCTCGAAGACCTAAGGCAATTTTGAGGAAGCCTATCATTGGAATATACAAGCCAAGTTATATAATGAAAATTTCCCACTAGCTATATGGTGGTGACAAAACGAGAGACTCTCAGTCATGAAGATCATGGTGCTTAATATGCACAAGTGTGGAAAGGTGGTAGCATTGTCCCTTCTCTCTTTTTCTCTCATCATTTTTTTTGTGTGGGCTCTTTGGCCTCTTTTTTATATATATATTTTTATTTTGGTGGGCATCTTTGGCCTCTTTTATTTCCTCACATGGGATAATGCTCCATCAATGATGATCATCACACTTTTTACTCAAAACTTAGAGCAACGATGACTCTATATGGAATGCCTTCGGTAGTGTACCGTGACAATGATCTAGCATGGCATAGACATTAATGGAAACATCATGTTATCTACCTTACGATCATGCAATGGCAATGTAGAAGTAGTGGCACATGTCATGGTGGTAATTGCATGGCAATATATCTCGGAATGACTTTGAAAAAGCCATAGTAGGTAGGTATGGTGGCTGTTTTGAGGGAGGCTAATGGTGGGTTTTGTGCACCGGCGGAAGTTGCACGACACTAAGAAGATAGTGATGGTGGAAGGTGAAAGTGCATCTAAACCATGGACTCAACATTAGTCATGAAGAACTCATATATTTGTTGCAAAAGTTTTATTAGTAATCGAAACAAAGCATTCAACGCATACTCCTAGGGGAAGGGTTGGTAGGTATAAACCATCGCGCGATCCCGACCGCCACACAAAGGATGACAATCAAAAGACTAATCATGCTCAGACTTCATCACATAGCGGTTCACCATACGTGCATGCTACGGGAATCACTAACTTCAACACAAGTATTTCTAGATCCACAACACCTTACTATCATGACTTCAATATTACCAAAACCACAACTCAAAACTAATTGAGATGAATCAAACTTCTCTAACTATTCAATGCACATGAAGGTGGAAGTTTTCTTATCCCTTTGGATAACTAACCCTTTTGAGACTACTTTCATAGCATAGATCAACTATTCAATGCACATGAAGTGAAGCACATAGAGCAAAATCAGCTAGCTCAAAAGATATAAGTGAAGCACATGTGAGCTGAATTGTCTACCAAAGGATATGAGTGAAGCTCGACAAAATCACAGTGAGTGCATGTCTCTCTCTCTAGGTGTGCAGAAAGTATGATTGTGACACAAAAAAAATTAAAAGACTCCTAAGATACAAGACACTCCAAGCGAAAACACATAACATGTGGTGAATAAAAATATAGCCCCAAGTAACGTTACCGATGGATTGAAGATGAGAGAGGGGATGCCTTCCCGGGGCATCCCCAAGCTTATGCTTTTACAGAATCCTTGAATATCTTGGGGTGCCTTGGGCATCCCCAAGCTTGAGCTCTTGCCACTCTTTATGTTTTTGTCCATAAGAACTTCACCCAAAACTTGAAAACTTCACAACACGAAACTTAAACAGAAACTCGTGATAACATTAGTATGAGAAAGCAAACCACCACTCCATTAGGTACTGTATAAAACTTAATTTCTACTTATGTTGATGTTGGGTTACTGTATCTTCAATCTTTCATGGCTAATACCCCCCGATACTATCCATAGTTTCATCAAAATAAGCAACCAACACAACAAAAACAGAATCTGTTAATAGCAGACCAGTCTGTAGCAATCTGTATATTTCGTATACTTCTTGTACTTCAAAAATTCTGAAACATTGCGACAGTCTAAAGAATTTGCGTAGCAATCAGTAGCAAAAAGAATCAACTCAAAAGGTCTTACAGAAAAAAAAATTAAAAGTCTTTTCGTGAGCAGAAAGTTTGTGTCTTTTCCACCATGACCAAACGCTCATCCCCAAGACTAATCAAAACAGTTTGGCTTGGCACAAACGCAAAAAGAACACAAAAAACACAATCATAACAGAATTATGAAAGTGTGGAAAACACAAAACAGAAAGAAGAAGGATAGATTCATTGGGTTGCTTCCCAACAAGCGCTATTGTTTAACGCCCTTAGCTAAGCATTCAATGATGCTCTCAGAAAAGACAAGAATTGAAGCACAACGAGAGCATCCTAAAGCATGTGAAAATCACACCTAAGTCTAACATACTTCCTATGCATAGGCATTTTATAGGAAAAAAATTGTCAAGACAAACAATAGCTGCCATATGCAAGAAGAAGAAAGAGACAATAGCAATCTAACCACAACGAGAGGTAAATTGGTAACATGAAAGTTTCTACCACAATATTTTCCTCTCTCATAGCAATTACATGTGGGATTATTTTCAAATTCAACAATATAGCTACCCCATAGGATATTCTTTTCATGATCCACATGCATGCAAAATTGACGCTCTTAAAAAATAGTGGGATTATCATTAACCAAAGTCATGACTTCTCCAAACCCACTTTCAATATTATTGCAAATATCATATTCATCTTGAGGCTTGAACAAATTTTCAAGATCAGAAGAAAAATTCTCACCCCAAACATGATCTTTGCAACAAGTAGTGTTCATAGCAAGACTAGCATCCCCAAGCTTAGGGTTTTGCATAATTTTAGCATGAATGTCACTAATAGAATTTGTAGTGAAACCATTGCAATCATGCTTTTCATCCAAGGAGCCCTCGTGAATCACTTCATAAATTTCTTCCTCACTATTTTCAGATTCACGCATCTCAAGCAAAACTCCATAAAGAAAGTCAAGTGCACTCAACTCACTAGCAATTGGTTCCACATAAGTGGATATCTTAAAGAGATTAGCAAGTGGGTGAGGATCCATATCAATGGATTTTTAGCAAGCAAAGATGCAAGCTAAAAGAAGGCACGTGGTAACACAAGCAAACAGAAAGCGAGCGGAAGAAGGGTGAACGGAAAAAGGCAAATGAAAACGACAAATGTGAAGTGGGGGAGAGGAAAACGAGAGGCAACTCGCGAAAAATAGTAAATGCAAGAGATGAGTTTGTGAGACCTACTAGGATAGATCTCTCCTTCCCCGGCAACGGCGCCAGAAACACTTCTGCTACTGCAACAAAAGACCTTCCAACGGCGCCAGAAACGTGCTACGACACCAGGGATCCTTCTGCTACGGCTACGCCTTAAGGGACTTCCTAGGCAAATATGCAAAGGATTTCCCCTGTGGCCTTGGAGCCTTGCGTTGGTGTTCCCTCGAAGCGGAAAGGGTGATGTAGCACATCGGTGGTAAGTATTTCCCTCAGTTTGAGAACCAAGGTATCGATCCAGTGAAGGAGTATCACAAGTGCCTGCACAAACACAAAAAGATTGCTCCCAACGCTATGAAGGGGTTGTCAATCCCTTATAGATTGTTCCCAAGTGAGAACTGAAAGCAAGAAAGTAACAAAGCAAAGTAAAAGCAAAAGTGGAAACGATAGGTGTGAATAGAACCGGGGGCCGTAGTGTTTACTAGTGGCTTCTCTCATGAAAACAAGTAGACGGTGGGTGAACAAATTACTGTCGAGCAATTGATAGAACCGCGCAAAGTCGTGACGTCATCTATGGCAATGATTATATCTATAGGCATCACGTCCAAAACAAGTAGACCGATACTTTCTGCATCTACTACTATTACTCCACACGTCGACCGCTATCCAGCATGCATCTAGTGTATTAAGTCCAAAAGAACAGAGTAACGCCTTAAGCAAGATGACATGATGTAAATGTACAATCTCATATCTACGACAAAGCCCACCTTGTCACCCTTGATGGCAACTACACGATGTGTGCCTTGCTGCCCCTACTGTCACTCGGAAAGGTCACCACACGGTAAGAACCCAAAACCAAGCACTTCTCCCATTGCAAGAATCATAGATCTAGTTGGCCAAACAAAACCCAAGACTCGGAGAGACTTACAAGGATATCAAATCATGCATATAAGAAATCAGCAAAGACTCAAATATATACCATAGATAATCTGATCACAAATCCACAATTCATCGGATCTCGACAAACACACCGCCAAAGAGGATTACATCGGATAGATCTCCATGAAGATCGTGTAGAACTTTGTATTGAAGATCCAAGAGAGAGAAGAAGCCATCTAGCTACTAACTACGGACCCGTAGATCTGAAGTGAACTACTCACGAGTCATTGGAGGGGCGATGATGTTGATGTAGAAGCCCTAAAACTCCAAATTCCCCTCCGACAGGGCACCGGGAAGGGTCTCCAGATGAGATCTCGCAGAAACGGAAGCTTGCGGCGGCGGAAAAGTGTTTTCAAGGATTCCCTGATTTGTTTCTGTAATTTAGGGAATATATAGGAAAAGGAGCTAGGTCAGGGGGGCGCGAGGGAGGCCACAAGCCTGCTGGCTGCCGCCCCCAGGTGGCGGTTAGGGGGCTTGTGGGCTCCCTGTAGCTCTCCTGGCTTGGCCCACAAGCCCGGTGATCTTCTTCCGTTCGGGAAAAATTTATTTTGGGGATTTTACTCCGTTTGGACCCTGTTCCAAAATAAGATCTGAAAAGAGCCAAAAACACAGAAAAACGGGAACTCGCACTTGGCACTGAATTAATAAGTTAGTCCCAAAAAAGATATAAAAGGTACATAAAACATCCAAAGATGACAAGATAACAACATGAAACCATCAAAAGTTATAGATACGTTTCAGACGTATCAGCTAGCAGGGCTATAGTGACTGTGGAGAGGGTTTGTGGGCTGAGATGAGAAGGAAGATTATGGCCCGTGATATGTTTTAGAAAACCCAAAACGTTTGAAAATTTGACCGGCTATAGTGCCGCTATAAGGTTAACCGTTTGGGTATCAAACAGACTCGATTGCGACGAAATTTAGCAGGCGGTCTACTTACAATAAAATAAGACCCCACACCAACTTCGAACCCATTCCAATAAATAGTTATACCACTTTTAAAAACAATATTTTACGATGTCGCACGCGCATGCGTGTGTGTTTGGTCTCGAAATGGTCAATACAAGAACGGGAAGAACCAACAACTAATAACGGATGCATGTTTTGAAAAATGACGACAATGTAGTGCCGATGTAATGGAGATGACGCGAATGATGCGATGATGAACGCGACAACCACATGACGATAGATAAATAAAAAGGGAATCTTCCGGAGGGCCGGTTCCGGGCTATTACACAAGTGGTGGCGACACACGATGTACCAAAATTTGGGGTCCTCCAAGGGAGGTAATACCAATAGTCTTGCTAGATCTAGTATGTGGTAGACAAGAGATAAAATGGTGCTCCTTAATCCATTGGCTAGATGATGCAGAAGAAGCTAGCTCGTTCTCCTTGCCTCTCTATGATTGTGGTGCGAGTGTGGGAACGTGGAACCCCTTGCATGGGGGGATACCGGGGGGCTTTATAGGCCAGCCCCCGGCTTACAATATGCATGGATAATAAGGGTGGGGCCCGGCTGGCAGCCTCTCTGGCCGGTTGGAGGGTCCCATCATTGGAACAATCTTGTCGCATGTAAGGCCCGCCGAGTGCAGGGTCCCATCGAAGTGGTGCCCCGCCTCGTCTAGTCGCAGTCAACTACGATTAGCGGTACGGCTGGCTCTACTGCCGCCACATGTGCTCGGCGTCATGGATTGGTTGGCACAGTGTGGCCACTGTGCCGCCTCACATGGTCGCAGTCGGCAGCGGTCAACAGTACGACTAGCTCCAATGCAGCCATGCATGCACGACGTCATGGAGTGGTTGGCACAATGCAACCACTATGCCGCCTCGCGGGGTCGCAGTCGACTTTGGCGAGCAGTACGACTGGATCCACTATAGCCATGCGTGCACGACGCCATGGAGTGGTTGGCTCGGTAGGAGCCGGCTAATGGGAGCCGATGCTTGAGGGATGAAGCGCTGCCGATGTTTTTCAAAGGGGGCATCTATCGCCGTGAGGCTACCCCGGGGTTACCTTTCTTTTCATGTGATGCTTCTATTTTCTTCTCTTCTGTTTTGTATCCGGTGATTCATTGTGAAGGTCCTCAAGTGACTGAAGTTCATAATTTCTTCGTCTCCATTTTCTCTTGGGTGGATTCGATTCAACCTCTCGGTGTTCGTCGCATCCTTCATCATCTGTCTAAGGCATTCCCATTTTGGAAATTTTAGCCAAACCTCTTTATATTCTTCTCGTGTGTGCCAAAGAGATCTCAGAAGATTATTGTTTCCGTAAATCATTTCAAAATATTTGGAGGTTCTCACCTCATTAAGTGCTTAATTTTTTATTGGTGCAATCTCTTTTTCTAATCAATCGTTTTAATGGTATTTTCTTTGAGTGGGCCCATAACCTATAGGTTTTTCCTAGGATCTTACCTGGCTTTTCTATTTTTTCCTAGAGAGTCTTCTCAATTCTTTTTCAAGTGTGACATAAGAATGAATTCGATCAGTCATATTTCTTCTCCAAGAGCGCTTTTGAATTCTTTTATTTTGGCTCAACCTTGCTCTTCTAATTGTTCCGGCGTATCTCGTTAATTCATGGTCGTGTTTATCATTATCATTCCCAGCTTGGAATACCGAAGGACATTTTCTCTTAAATCTTGGACCATTCTCTCGAATATTCATATTTCAACTTTGATGCTATTCTTTCAAATTGTTATAGATCATGAGAAATTCCTTCCATATATATTCGGAGCATTTCAGAGTTATTTTCATTCCTGATGCTCCGAAGGCCATCATTACAGAAGATTTCTTCGTTCTCACTGTTCAACTTTTGTTCTAAAGTTCTTCTCAATTGATTTCTCTTTGTTCGTTCAATATTTTCTTCGTTCGTATCTAAATTCTTACCGGTTCCTTGTCCTAGTTTCTACTAGACGAATCATGATTTCTTTATTCTCATGTATTCCATTCATTAGTATTATCCTCATTCATTCCAAATTGTTATCGGTGTTGCATTGAAGACTTCTTCAAGGTTATGCAATCTCTCTTTGGTTCTTTCGAGAAGAATAGTCCGTATGCCAAATCTCCCACTAGTCATCAATTTAACTTGATGAAGGATAGATATAACATAATTCTTGTTTTTATTTCATCAAGGTGAATTCAATCCTTCTTCCGGAGTTGTTCATGATATCAAATTCTCGATTCTAAGTTGTTCATATTTTCTTTTGTAGTGTTCCAAAATTTTCTCAAGTATATCGTTGCGAAGCTTCATGTAAATCATTGCAGGGTCATAATCTTATTCTTTTCAACATTCATTTCTTTCTAATCATTCTTTTGTATACAAAGGTTCTTCATGGTGGTTCATCAAGGATTCAATTCTCTCTCAAAGTTTTCTTCAAGATTCTTGTTGGAGGAGCTCGAGAATTTTTTGTCTTGCATTTCAAAGTGCAATTCACTCTCCTTTATCTTTTGAGATGGTATTATAGGATTCTTGACTTTTGAGGAGTCTTGAAGGATATTTGTCAAGAATGACATAATTAAACCCATCATTTCTTCCTTGGAGCTATGTGTGATTGGATTTCACATAAAGTATTTCCTAAGAATTGTTAAAATTTGTGGTACTTATCAATGATCAGAGTTCTCAGTGTATCCTCTTGAGGAAATAAGTTTATCTCTTCATGATCTCAAGCAGACTTTGTTTTTTATAGTGTTAGGTTGTCAGCTGATAAGTTTGAGAAGTTTTCCATAAGGCCACAACAAGATTTTTCTTTTTGTTGTTTATTTTTCAACAACTCCATTCAATCCTTCTTTGTTAAGATGCTTTTAAAATTCATTAGTGTTAGAAGTTGTCATTTTCTTCTCATTTCTTTTCTTTTCAACAATCTATCTTCTATTCTTTTGTTCCGGCGGCGTTGTGACATTGTTCTGTTCGACCTATCATCTCGTTTTGTCAAGATCATGTTTGATTCCTTGGTCATCCATTCCGCTAGAGTATTGTGAAATCTTTTTGAGTTCTTTCCATCTTATCAAGTTTTGCTTCTCTTTTCAAACGGAGTACTACCCAAATTGTTTCTTTCCCATTCCTTGCATATCTCGTTTTAACCAGAGTGGTTTCAACTCTTTCTTTTCCATGTGTTCTTTCATCTGGTTTCAAACTCCAAGTTTCTATGGTTTCAGTCATTTGTCAAAGAAGCAAGTTAGTTTACCTGTTCCTGTTTCTTTTCTAATTTCATGATCTCGGGTCGAGACCTCTTGTAAGTGGGGGGTGTCAATTCCTAGTTTACCCCCTTGCTTTGTGCTAGCATGAGTGTTGCATCATGTTTAAATTTTTATTAAACTTGAAATCGGGATTAACAAACCCTAGCACTTCACTTGATTAAATCAATTCCAATAAATGTGATTTCCAATGAACCCAAAATGACCTTCAAAAATGTCTACCATCTGTGGTAAATGTTGGAAACAACATACGAGGGGTAATCTACTTTTTAACAACCTTTTTGGCATTTTAAATAACCCAACAAACTTCCCCCTCACCTTCCTTTGCTGCCTCGAGCTCAGCCTCGACCTGTTGGTCCTCTCCACCGAGCCGTTCGACGCTAGGAGCACTGAGATGCCCGCAAGCCTCAGTCTTCCTACTCGGGTCACTTGAGATCGCCACCGCCATTCATCGTCTCCAAGCCATTCCCGAGCCCGCTTTGACGCCCGCTGCGATAGCCGTGAGCCCCTGCTCCATTTCCCGCTCCTCTCGAGCTCGATTTCAAGATGTAGCCTTCGATTGCATTGAGGCCGAGGAGCTCCTTCGTGCAAGCTTGACGCCAGTGTCGCTGAAGTGCTCCTCCAATTGAGTTGGGTCCTCTCTTAGGTTCTTGAGGCTGCATAGATGTTGTAGGTGTCTAGATCAAGATGTCTTGCGTGCTCCAACGTTGATCCTGACGAGACCCGAACTTCGGCTGACGCCAACCTGGTCGCCATCGTCGATTTAGGCTGACTCCGATGGTGCTCTTTGCACCAAATTACGCGGATGCTCCTTCCAGTCACGTAGATGTGCTCCACCATCCATTTGGTCGACAGAGGGCATTTTCTGAGCCCCTCCACCGTATCTGGCCTCATCGACGACTCACCACCAATGAGCCTTAGCCATTTGACCACGGGTTGACCCCCGTGAGTCACAGACACGTGGGGCCAGGCCCTAGTTAAATTTGGGTTAATTGCTAATTTAATTAAATTTTTAATTAACCTAATGGATCACTCACATGTGGGACCAACCAATCAATTAATCTAAATCGGATTAATTAACCTAATTAAATCTAGTTAGTTAACTTAGAGAGTGACTAGTGTGACCCACTCGTGAGGTTTGAGCATGCAACAAGGAGCTGACCTGCTGATGCCATGCTGATGCAATGCTCACGCGGTAAATGATTTTATGGTTTTAGAAATAATCAAGAAAATATAGAAAATGCTTAAACTTTAAAAATTCATAGTAAATCAATGATAACTCAAATGAAAAAGATTTATATATGAAAAATGATCAGCAAAGTCCAACCTATCCATTGGTACTATTATAATGCATGGTAGAGAAGTTAGACCTTCTGATCACGTCAAATGAATTAAATGGTATTTGAAATACCACATGTGGCGTATGAATTTGAACCCTAGGTTCAAACCAACTTGATTTAAAAGTAATTCTAGCTGCATTAGCTCATCAACCTCATATTGCCATGTCGTGATCATGCATCATATTATCGCACTTGGTGTGTTTTCATTGTTTCGTTGTATTTGTATCGCAGTAGGTCCTACTTCCGAGTGTACCCATGAGTATCCAGTTGAAGAGTAGTACCGTGCCACGAACCTGCGACGCAAGCACCCCTTTTGAACATTCTGATATGATCCCATGCTCCCGCTCCTGCTCTTTTTTATTGCATTGGGACAACAACATTTCAACTTTACTTGTTTTGGTAGTTGAACCCATTCCTTTGAATGACCTCTCGTTGTCACAGTTTATAGCTAAACCAAGCATCCTAGCATACATGGTAGATGCTTGGGTCATGGTTTGCCTTTACTCTGCTATTCTTGCTATGCTTAGAGTTGTGTCAGTTCTGATTCATTTTGGTGATGAACCTGAGTGAAATGTGTTCTGGTGACAAAAGTTAAATGATGAACCTGATTTGGTAAAGGTAGAGATGAGAGGCTGCATAGGCACACGTGGCGGGTTGTCTCATTGGAACCACTCTTAGGAACTAAGTTCCGTGTATGTGATCCAAGATTAGATACTACCAGATGCTGGACCGTGAAATATGACCCCACTCAACTTATTAATCGCCTGGTACCCCGTCCAGGAGTTTCAAGTAGTTTCTCGTGTTTGTGGCTTACGTTGGAGGCCATGCGTAGCGTTGACCTTAGGGGTGGGCCATGACGCGGTGGGCATGTGGCATGGTGTACCAACTGGCACCAAAATGGTGGGCTTTGGAACCATGCACACATAGTTTGAGGCTGTAGCGAAAACTTCGGTCGGGCTTCCATGCGGGTTCAGTCTCAAATAGGCGATAAACCTAGATTAAGTTCTTGTGTGGTTAACGGTCGTGGCCGACTCCCTCGTCGAGCTTCCGCTTGAAGGTTGCCGAGGTGCATGACATGCACATGGATATAAGTGGCGAGAGCGTGTGTGAAGAAGTACACCCCTGCAGGGTTATGAATATGTTCGAATAGTCGTGTCCTCAGATATGTACTACTTGGAAACATATGTTGTTCATAGATAAGTTAAATGAATACCCATAGAAGTCTCAAGACAAGTGTGAGTACCATGGATGGCATTCTCGTAGGAAGACGTGAGAGGATCCATGGTAGCGTGTTGTTGTGGTGTTTAGTGGACTCATGTGCGCTATCTCACTTACTCATACTACTCGTAGTCGTAGTACATGTTACCCAAGAGTCAAAGATGGCTTCCTGCATGAAACCCCACAACTCCCCTTGTTTATACATATGCATGAGTAGTCAGATCTGATTTAAAGACTTGCTGAGTACTTTTGTACTCACGTTTACTTAATAAACTACTGCAGAGGAGACCCATGATCTATCTGGTGGGTTCTTCCCAGACGTCGACGACGATGAGTACCTGGTATCCCAGCTATGACCTGGCCCCTTCACAAGGGATTGTAGATAGTCAGGCAACGTGCCTTTTATGCTTCCATCTGTGCCTATTCATAAAGATTTATGCTTCCACATGGCTTGTATGACTTTGTGTGTATGACTTGTTTGTCGGGTCATGTGATCCCTACCTGTATGAACCTATTTTGCAAGGCTCTCTGAGACTTTCATATAAATGATGTGTTGTAAAGTTGAGTTGTGATGCCATGTTGTATCTTTGCATATCGTGCATGTTGTGCGTACGTGTGGCGTGTATTGGTATGTGTGGGATTCGACACCTAGGTTTGTGCCTTTAGTAACCCTCTTTACACATAAATGCCTTTTTGTGCTTCCACTCAGCCTTGGTAGCTTGCTATTGCTCCAGACACATTGGTTGACCGGAATGTATCCTTGTTTGTTGTTGTGTCTGTGCCGGGGAAATTTCACACGATATAATGGAGTCCATGTAACCTACTATGACTCGTCTACACGCAGTTGATGATAGAAATGTCTCACGGTGTAATGGAGTCCCTGTAGATTGCTATGACTCGTCTACACACGCTATTGACTAACACGTCCATTGTTGGGTTATCTATGCCTAGCCATGTACGAATGTGCCACTTGGGTTTATAACTAGTCATGTCGACCCAGGTTCTCCGACATTTAAATGCTAGCGACATATTCATATACGTGAGCCAAAAGACATAAATGGTCCCAACCAAGGTAAGGTGATAACCGTGGGGATAACCGTGCATGAGGCCGCAAAGTGATGTGATACGTTACATGCTAGATTCTTATGGCTTATGACCGGGATCCCAACAACACTGGTATCAGAGCCTGACTGACTATAGGATTACCAAGCCAAACTTGTCGAAGTTGAGTTTAAAAATGCTTTTGTTATGTAAGGGAACTAGCGGGGTGACCCGCGTGCGCGGCTAGATTATTCATTTTATTTTTCGCAAAAGGTGTGTATCATTTGTATCCCCCCTTTGCGACTTGGCGATGTTGCATTTGTCAATAGCATACTCATTTTGAGATAAGTATTTTATATTTTGAGACACATGTAGTATCAGGGTGTGTGAGTGCGATACAGGGGGCTTGACCTCCGGTAGAGGAGTAGACACATGTATGCTTCTATGGAATCGGTCTTCTCTCCCATCACTCTCTCCAACCTTCTACTGACACTATCCCGCAGAAGCAAAATCATGTCCGCTCCAGCCCACAATAAAAAAATTATGCCGAGTATGAAATAGATATGTACAATCTTCATGCCACAACCACGCTTGAGAGAGATGATATAAGAGATAACAATTTGTATGTCATAGCCAATGGGAGAGGTGATAAAAGAGATATGAACTTTCGGGCTGAAGTGTGACAGTTTGGATCGTGGCTTCTAGAGCTTATATGCATGAGAGTGATTAGAGATTGAATAAATTGGAAAATCCTTTGAACTATTATGCCGGTTGACTACTACACATGTAGTTAATCTGTAGAATTTTTTCATAAGTTCATCAATAATTTTAAATACAAAGGAAGTAAATAAGAAATTTAAATTGAAAAGTAAGAACTGAATTAATAAAAATCTCTAGAAAGTAAATATATCGGGTATAATAGAGCGTGTCAAAGATGCCTTTTGGCTCTACATAATCAAGCAGGAACATGTCGTATAGAGAGAAACAAAATTTAAAAATATTCTCGTGTAGAAATTTGTTGGTATTGTTTTCATCTATGCACCTTGTATTACTGACCTTCACTCGTGTCCATCTATTGTGATTTATATCGATGATAAAAAAAGACATACAGTCCTACACGGATTTGAAATGCATTACTATAGAATAATAAATATTGCTTCAAAGAGAGAACTTGCATTTTTTTTTCTTTGCATGCAGCTCTTTCATAAACTGATTTACATATCAGTTAGTCCGCCTTACTTTTCCTTTAGAAAAATATAATAAAATGGCTCGCTATGCTCTGATTGATTACTAGTATTGTGGTCGATCTAAGAGAAATATAAAGTGCTTGAGAGGAGTATTACTTTGACTTAGATTTGTCTGCTGCCTATGTTAAATAACCCTGAGTTATATGGAGTACAGAGAATATGAATATATCTTGAACATAAAATATTTTCCGCACAGATAGACTCTTTTTTTTGCATTACAACTGTTTTGGTATTAGATTTCAGTTTAAATATTTTCCATGTGACCATCTATTTATTTATTACATGGTCCATGTTTTTTCCATAACCTTGTTATATAGAACAGACTATTGCGCATATTAAACACTTATTTTTCAGTTCCAATAACATTCTTTCGTGGGATGGAGTATCAAGAATCGAATATCACTTTAACATACTATATTATTTGCACAGGTAGACTTTCTATATTATCTGTACTTCATATCTTTTGGTATTAGATTTTCATTGAATGTTTTTCTATGTGAATATTTTTTTAATTGCGTGGTCCATATTTTTTTGTTTTCATAACCTTGTTATATACCCCCTCCGTTCCTGTCACGCCCAAGATGCGACCCTATCCTCAATTTGGCACGAAGGCCTCGTCAGGGATAGAAGCGCATCTCGTCGTGTCGCAAGAATGGATATCGTTACAAGTACATGTACTGAAAAGAAGAGATATATATATATAGAATTGGCTTACACTAGCCACCTGCTACATCAGAGTCACAGCAGTACAATACATTAACATCATGAAGAAGAGCAGGGTCCGGCTACGGACGGAAACAAACGAGAAAAGAAGAACGACGTCCATCCTTGCTATCCCAGGCTGCCGGCCTGGAACCCAACCTAGATCGATGAAGAAGAAGAAGAAGCAACTCCAAATGAACAATCAACGTGCTCGCGTCAAGTAATCTTTACCTATACCTGCAACTGGTGTTGTAGTAAACTGTGAGCCACAGGGGACTCAGCAATCTCATTTCCAAAGGTATCAAGACTAGCAAAGCTTAATGGGTGAGGCATGGTTAAGTGGTGAGGTTGCAGCAGCGATTAAGCATATATTTGGTGGCTAAACTTACGAGTACAAGAAATAAGAGGGGGGGGAGATCTACGCATAGCGGACGTGTCTACTGATGATCAAATGAATGATCCTGAACACCGACCTACGTCAGTCATAACCCCACCGTGTCCTCGATAGGAGAAGGAACTCACGAAAGAGACAGTCACGGTTACACACACAGTTGGCATATTTTAGTTAAGTTAACTTCAAGTTATCTAGAACCAATGTTAAACAAAGTCTCCACCTTGCCACATAACCGCAAAAACGGCTTTCCGAAAGATTTAACCGTGCAGGGGTGCTCCAACTAGTCCACCACAAATTACCACAAGCCGCATAGAAATCCTCGATCACGACACTCGCGATCTCGTCGGACTCCTTAGTGGAAAACCTCAACTCTGAGATTACCCAAAGCATCACCGGAATCCCGGTGCACAAGATATCTCGTCAAAGGTGAAACTAATCCACCAAGGTCGCCCGACGTGTCGACGATCCCGATAGGAGCCGCGTATCTCGTTCTCAGGACACGACGGATGAGCGACGCGTATGGTGGCCTGATAGAAATCACCCAAGTTGCCCTGGGTTGGCCCCGCACAGTGCTCTGTTTTGGACCAGCAGCATCAGCACTGGTTCTCCCTGTATTATGTAGAATTACTCCTCGGGTAGCGCTAACTCCCTATGCATTTTAGTATTAACAAAATTATTATGTTGGGCAAATGTAGTACCAATGTTGGGCCTTGCCAGACCAGCTTTAATATAAAACGAATTATCAAGGGGGTCCCCATAACAACCCCGATCGTGTTAGGAGCGCTCAATTATGGAACATAACACCGGTAGCCGAAACTAAGGGGGCAAAGGTGGAACAAAACACCAGGCTAGAAAGGCCAAGCCTTCCACCTCTTACCAAATATATAGGTGCATTAAATTAAATAGCATTTAATATGGTGATATGACAAGGAACCCATGTTATCACATGGAAGCAACTGCACCTGCAACTAGCAACGCTAACACAGGGTTAAGCAAGCGGTAACATAGCCAATCAATGGTTTGCTAGGTCGAACAGGTTGAAGGTTTCATGGCATTGTTGAGAGACTGATATTTAACATGTGGTAGGCAACGAGACATATTAGATAGCATCAAAATAACTAGCATGGCAATGATAGTAATGATATCTGGGGAAATGGTCATCTTGCCTGAGATCCCGCTTGGAAGAAGAATGACTCCGTGAAGCAGACGAACCGACGTAGTCGAACGGGTCCTCACATCTGACACGCTTGCGGAGCTCTATCGAGACGGGGGAAACCGGTAACAAGCATCAACACACGATATTCACCACTAGATGCACAACACAAAATGCAACCCACATATGATGCATGAGCAGTAGAATACAAGCAAGTCACGGCATGTCAATTCACAACAACCATATACTACACATTAAGTGAAGTTCAATATGCAAAGAATTGCATATTGACGAAACTCCACATATGAGTTATTTAGTTCTATCCCGATTAGGTAGACGACAATATTAAATGTGGTTACACATGGCAAGAGGTGAAGCGCAATTAAACTACCTATCTAGGCATTTTAAATGAGGTCGGAAATGACATATAGCATCTCTGAAACGACCTCACAAGTTAATTTACAATTCTGTCCAGATCTGAACTAACACATTTAATTAGTTGTTAAACAACAAAACAAATAGGTTCACGTGATTCTAAGCGTCGAGACAAGCAATTTACACATAAGGAACATCTCCAACAGAGCTACGGTTCAAAAGATACAAGCACCGCAAGATATGATGGCATGAATGCAATATGTGTGCAACGACAGTCACGAGCACTTAAAAACATACAACCAGAAAGATAAAATGATACTACATGAGATTTTAAGCAAGTTTCATATATGACACGATCAAAACGGAGTCACGGATCAAAAGCTACGAGCAAAACAAGAAATCACTACAATCTGCCAAAATCAGCCACATAGCTTTTTCTACACCCCACAATTACGAGCTACACAACTCCAATCTACTCAACCAAGGCATGACACGAAAGAGGGCAAGAAGCACTACAACAAACAACTAACAACAACTAGCATGGCATGATGGATCATTAGGGAAAGAAGTCACAAAATGACATCTCACACACTATTTCAGACTTTGTGAAAATAACACTTCATAAAAGTGCAGTTTTTGGTCTGAAGGCATATTGACAGCAGCAAAATCAATAGCTGCTATCCTACTCTCCGATATATAGCTAGACTCAAAGCAGTTTTTCCTAGACTCGACTCGGCCAACTTCGCTCAATCAAGGGGGCTCCTAGGTCGGTATTGCTCTGATACCAACTTGTCACGCCCAAGATGCGACCCTATCCTCAATTTGGCATGAAGGCATCGTCAGGGATAGAAGCGCATCTCGTCGTGTCGCAAGAATGGATATCGTTACAAGTACATGTACTGAAAAGAAGATATATATATGTATAGAATTGGCTTACACTCGCCACATGCTACATCATTGTCACAACAGTACAATACATTAACATCATGAAGAAGAGCAGGGTCCGGCTACGGACGGAAACAAACGAGAAAAGAAGAACGACGTCCATCCTTGCTATCCCAGGCTGCCGGCCTGGAACCCATCCTAGATCGATGAAGAAGAAGAAGATGAAGCAACTCCAAATGAACAATCAACGCGCTCGCGTCAAGTAATCTTTACCTATACCTACAACTGGCGTTGTGGTAAACTGTGAGCCACAGGGGACTCAGCAATCTCATTTCTAAAGGTATCAAGAGTAGCAAAGCTTAATAGGTGAGGCATGGTTAAGTGGTGAGGTTGCAGCAGCGATTAAGCATATATTTGGTGGCTAAACTTACGAGTACAAGAAATAAGAGGGGGGAGATCTACGCATAGCGGACGTGTCTACTGATGATCAAATGAATGATCCTGAACACCGACCTACGTCAGTCATAACCCCACCGTGTCCTCGATCGGAGAAGGAACTCACGAAAGAGACAGTCACGGTTACGCACACAGTTGGCATATTTTAATTAAGTTAACTTCAAGTTATCTAGAACCAGTGTTAAACAAAGTCTCCACGTTGCCACATAACCGCGGGCATGGCTTTCCGAAAGATTTAACCCTGTAGGTGTGCTCCAACTAGTCCATCACAAATTACCACAAGCCGCATAGAAATCCTCGATCACGACACTCGCGATCTCGTCGGACTCCTTAGTGGAAAACCTCAACTCTGAGATTACCCAAAGCATCACCGGAATCCCGATGCACAAGATATCTCGTCAAAGGTTAAACTAATCTAGCAAGGCCGCCCGACGTGTCGACGATTCCGATAGGAGCCGCGTATCTCATTCTCAGGACACGACGGATGAGCGACGCGTACGGTGGGCTGATAGAAATCACCCAATTTGCCCTGGGTTTTCCCCGCACAGTGCTCTGTTTTGGACCAGCACCATCAG
This sequence comes from Hordeum vulgare subsp. vulgare, assembly GCF_904849725.1. Classification (NCBI taxonomy): domain Eukaryota; kingdom Viridiplantae; phylum Streptophyta; class Magnoliopsida; order Poales; family Poaceae; genus Hordeum; species Hordeum vulgare. The sequence continues at coordinate 289,364,605 of NC_058520.1, read as the reverse complement.
CACTGGTCCTCCCTGTATTATGTAGAATTACTCCTCGGGTAGCGCTAACTCCCTATGCATTTTAGTATTAACAAAATTATTATGTTGGACAAATGTAGTACCAATGTTGGGCCTTGCCAGACCAGCTTTAATCTAAAACGAATTATCAAGGGGGTCCCAATAACAACCCCAATCGTGTTAGGAGCGCTCAATTATGGAACATAACACCGGTAGCCAAAACTAAGGGGGCAAAGGTGGAACAAAACACCAGGCTAGAAAGGCTGAGCCTTCCACACTTTACCAAGTATATAGGTGCATTAAATTAAATAGCATTTAATATGGTGATATGACAAGGAACCCATGTTATCACATGGAAGCAACTGCACCTGCAACTAGCAACGCTAACACAGGGTTAAGCAAGCGGTAATATAGCCAATCAGTGGTTTGCTAGGTCGAACAGGTTGAAGGTTTCATGGCATTGTTGAGAGGCTGATATTTAACATGTGGTAGGCAACGAGACATATTCGATAGCATTGAAATAGCTAGCATGGCAATGATAGTAATGATATCTGGGGAAATGGTCATCTTGCCTGAGATCCCGCTTGGAAGAAGAATGACTCCGTGAAGCAGACGAACCGACGTAGTCGAACGGGTTCACATCTGACAGCAAAACCAATAGCTACTGGACTCCAAATGGCATGAAACTTTACAGCATGCTAGAGAATCACAAGGTCTACAACTAACTCCATTGGACCAACCTCAAAAGAGCTACAGATCACAAGTTAGAAGCAAAACAAAACAACAACAAAATATAACAGATTCCAGACTTAGAAATATTTCAGCATCTCCAAATCAGCTCTATTTCTAGCAACTTGAGAGCAAGAAAACCACACCTAAACATGCATTTCTATTGCAACCAAAAGTACGAGGGGCTAGACTAAACACTAAAGAACAACTCCCTAGTTGACAACTTAATCAAACGAAGCACGGAATAAATCCTACGAAATAGACAAGAGGGCAACATGGAAAAATATCTCGTGGACTTACTTGCTCAAAAGCTAAAACTAATTGCACAGAAAAATCCTAACCCAAAAACATATAAAATATGTGGGGTTGCAACACAAAAAATATTACCACACGTAAATGCGAGATAATAACCTATACACGGAAAAATAAACTAGCGGCAATCCCTACACGCAAAAATATCAACGTCTACTCGAAAATACATGGAAAAGTGATTCCTAAACATTGGGCATTTAATCTAAGGCATTCGAGCAATTCGAACACGCACGGAAAATAAACTACGAAACGGATCCTATTGGAACAACACGTAAATCTAGGCATTTGGCACGGCAAACCACGTCAAACAAATATGGAAGTTATAATTTCGGATTATACGCGAAATTCTACACCAAAACCATATACAACACGTTGCGATCCGACTTACGGATAAAAAGTTACGGGGGTTCCTATATATCTATATTTCCTGAAATAACTAATTCGTAAACTAAAAATAAAAACTATTGGGCCGAAACCTGTGGTGCATCTTATCTAACACGCGCCTAGGCGATAGATTAGAGGGCCGGGGTTGCACACCTTGGGCCGGTTCGGAACTGGAGCTAGGCCTGGAGGCCGAAGGAGCCTTGGGGTGGAGCTGGGCTGCGCGGGGGAGGCGGCCAGCTGGGCCTGTGCGAGCTGCTGGCTCTCGCCGGCCCAGGAGCTGGCAGAAGCCGGTCACGGGGCGAGCTGCTCGGCCTCGAGCTCCCGCTGACAGGCCATGGCGGCGCGGACTGGGGCAGGTCCCTTGCGAGGACGGGGCGAGGAGGCACCGGCGAGGGCGCGGCGGCCGGATCCGGGCGGCTACTCGGCGGATCTGGCGTTGGGTGGCCGCAGCACAGAGATCCGGCGCGGGGAGGCGCGGCTCACGGGGCGGCGACTGGACGGCGGCGGCGTCCTGCGCCGGCGACGGGGCACCACGCCAAGGGAGACGGCGGGGCGAGGTTCCAGGCGGTGGGGCCCGGCGGCTCGGGCGGGATCCAGGCGGCGGCGGGGCTGCGAGACTGAGGCGGCGGCGGGGAGGCATGACGGGGCACCTCGGGGCTGCGGCTCGGAGGCTGCAGGGCTCTGCGAGGAGCCGGCGGCGGCTCGGGTGATCCGGGCTCGGCGGATCAGATTTGGGCTCATGGGGCCCGCGGCGGCTGGTGCTGAGGAGAGAGAGGAGACAGAGAGTGGCTAGGGTTTGGGGGTAGGCACGGATTTTGAGGCAGGGGAGAGGGGGCTGTCTAAAATAAGCACGAGTTCTATATATAGACATATGGGGGGGGGGGCTAGGTTAACCGGAATTCCGTTCCGGATCCAACCGTGCGGTAGGATTCGGATAATTCCGAACACAGGAACGGTTACGAAGTCGTGAAGAGTGGATATCCGGGGACGAGAGGGAAAACGGGCGGCGCGGCAACCATTTTTTTAAAACACCGACAACCGTCCGACGATAGACCGAATACGGTGCCGTTACGGTCGACCGTTCGGGTACCAGACGGACTCCGATTGCGACGAAATTTGAAAGGCGGCCTACCTATATCTAATTACGACCGCATACCAAGTTTCACCCCGATAAGAGAAAGTTTTCAACACACTTTAAAAACAGGGTTTTGACGATGCCGCGGGCGCGTGCGTGTGAGAACGGGCTTAGAACGAACAACGACGAGGACCGACAACTAACAACGGATGCAAGTTTCGAAAACTGGCGACAACGGGATGCCGATGCAATTCTGATGATGCGCATGATGCGATGATGATGCGACAAATAAAAATAGTCACACGCCGAAAACGAAATAAAGGGGGAATCTTCTAGGGCGTCGGTCTCGGGCTGTCACAGTTCCTAAATATAAGTCTTTTAAGATATTTCACTAAGTGATTACATACGAAGAAAAATGAGTTAATCTAACTTTAAATTATGTCTATATACATCCGTATGTAGTTACATAGTTAAAATTCTAAAAAGATTTATATTTAGAAACGAAGGGAATAGAATAGAGTATTCTGCATATATAATAATTAAACACTTATTTTTTCTGTGGAACCTCGTCTCCATAACTTTCACCTTAACGATTTAGTCACCTCGCTCAACTTCTTGTAAGCCATAATTATTTTTTAACGGGTTAAGCCGTAGTGATAATTGCTTATTTACAGTGTATCTATGAAGTTGGATTTGTGAGACATGTTGGCATGGAAGCATCTAACGGACGGAGAGTACATACAGTAAGATGATCCTGTTGTTGCCATGCCTTTCATCTGTCCGTCATGGCATCTCCGGCATTTTTCAATGCTCTAATCTGTCGATGTCTACTATTGTTTGGATAACTGGCATGCGAGAGTTATCCATGTCTATGGATATGTTCCTTTAGGGCCTTTAATGTGATTGTACGCGTGCGTGCTCATTTCTATTTTAGTTGATCCTTTGTACCGAGGACATACGGAGAAATGGATGTGTGTTCGTGTGGTTCTTGCTGCACATGTGAATAGTCTAGTCGGAAATCGATCAGCCATATGCCGTGCGTATTCTTGCTGGAGACCAATTAGTTGTGCCGTGCGTATTTTTGCCGGAATCCAATCAGCTTCTTTGTGGGTGTTCTTACCAAACATATATCAATTGTTTTTGTGTTTGGTCATGCATGTGGTAGATTCATGGGCGTAGGATTATTATTTTGCATTGATGGACTCTTAACACATTGCTTATGCTAAAACGTGGGAGATGTATGCTATGTGTACTACCTTCTAGCAAATCGCAGCCATACTTTTCAAAAAAAAAAACATGACACGTGATTGGTAGCCTTAGGCCCTGTTTGAAACCATAATAGATTACGATAATCTGGATTATGAAGATAGATTATATAATCTGGTTTATAAAAATAATCTAGGTGGTCATGTTTGGAGGCCAGATTATATAAACTGTAATCCAGGTTTTACATTGCATAATGACATGTCTGTCCTCTGTTTTTTTTAAAAGGGAGGGTGGCGGTGGTAGGAGTGTAATTATCTTCAACTTTACAAGGGTAATGAGTCATTAGCAATCCATAATCTAATTTTAGCTGGTATATAGTAGATTATGAGTTTTTAATAATATATCAATCTAGTTTTTATAATCTACACCATAAGCTGTCCTGTTTGGAGACAGAATAGATTATAAAAACTGAATTATATAATCTGGGTGGTTCCAAACAGGGCCTTATCAGATATGGACTCTAGATGCTTTTTTATCACGTGCATAGCCGTATTAGACGTGGACACTTTTCTTGCATCGATAGACTCTTAACTCACCACTTTTTTCTAAAACGTGAGAGATGAATCACAACCATAGTTTTGACATCTTTTTTATTGTTATATCTGAGCCGCTCATTTTGTATCATTTTAAGTATATAATAGATAGATGGAAAATTCTATCAAGAAGCGCCGCATCATGGACATCCCGTGCGGCGGCTTGCGCAGCATGTATGTTCTCTTCGTCATGCATGCATGCAATGATGTTATCAGATTCGTTTTAAATGACCGGAATTCAAAAACTTTTATCTCTTAAACCGTTAATTCGACCGATGATCCGTTTTCGCCGTTGACTTTGTTTCGACGAAATCTTCAAAACTAAATCCCATATCGACATGTTTCGATAAGTTTTTTGCTTGTACTTACCACATTTGTTGCACTTGCTTGTCATATAAGTAAGTACTTACTTGTCTGATAAAAAATAACTTAACCGTCAATTTTTTGGAAATTGCGTATAAATATGACATCTCGACATAATAGAAATGGCAAGCACAAACAACTTTTTTAGGCGATTATGCATAAAAATATGACAACTCAACATATTTAAAACGAGTGACTACAAGAAATCTTTTCTGGTCATTGTTTGTAAATATGACAACTCGGCATTGTTAAACTAACAAGCATACAAAATAGTTTTCTGGCAAAATTATATGTAAACATGACAAGTCGACATATTTAAATTGACAAACACAACCCATGACATGCTTTTATATCATGTATAATAAAAATTGCTACAAGGCTTTGTACGAAACAACATTAAAAAGTGACAATCAAGTTATTTTTCTCAAGCAAGTAAGTGGTTAATAATATGGCAAGTGGGTCAAAAAATGTGGCAAGTATGAATGAAAAAAAATAGTTGACGAAACATGTCGACATGGGATCTAGTTTCGAAGAACTCGTCGCGAGAAAGTGAATGGTGAAAGTAGATCATCGATTGAATTAACGGTTTTGTAGATAAAACTTTTTGAGTTTCAAACATTGAAGGGAATCTGGATGACATCATTACATGCATGCATGATGAAGAGAGGGGAATTTGCCGCTGCATGTCCAAGCTATTTGAAGTAATAAGTATGCAACTAAAGGGACACACTAATTTTGTATGCATACTAATGTTCCATTAGCTGGGCCGCCGCATGGGAAGACCTAGGCGCGGCGTCGCTCCGTAGTGTGCTCCTAGATAGATTGATTGTGGAAGGGAATGCAACGCTCTTTTACTTATCTTCTGGAGTCATTATATTATGTGTCACCCTCTTCTTTTCTATGGGGATTAAGAACTAGGCTTCTCACCTATTTATTAGGATGACAAGTTACTACTCCGTAGACTTGTAAGAATGGTTGTTTTGAGTCTCAAATTCAGTTTTCGAGTATTTCTTGTATCATAAAACTCTTGGTGATGGAATCTTGAAACCTTGTTGATGAGTAGTTATGCTACCCAATCTTTTGCAGGGTGTCTCAAATTCGTTTTTGAGCATTTGCAACAGTTATGCTGCCTGATTTCTGCTAGGAACTCTAATGCATTTGCATTATTCTATATTTCAGATGCCTTCTCGTCCCTCCCGTTAGGTTGTCCGTCTAACGAGGTGCATCAATGTACCGGATCATATGGCTATGTTGGTTTGAGTTATGATGGAGACCTGTTACCGTTGGTACCCCGAGTACACAGTAGAGGAGAAGCACCATGACTTCACTGAGAGTCAATGTCTATGCACCATTAGGATCTACCCGTCGTACCGTGGAGCCGCAGAGCCACTTCATTGGTCGTATGGATTGGGGGTTACCATTGACGTGGCAGTTTAGGATGTTGCCTATTTGATGTTGACTATCATGAGAGCTAACCATGGACTGCTTCAAAACACAGATTTCTGCTATGTTCCAACGTCACTGACATGAGAGGAAGGATACCTTAGCGGATCTTATTATGATTCCTGTAGGAGGCTATGAGACTTCAGGTTAGCACGCAGATGTTGGAGAATAGGTATCGAGATGCTCGTGCCCTTCGTATGGAGCTCTATGCTACCCATACTCACCTTTGGACAGCTCTGACGTAGATTGCGCCCATTGTTCAGACTGGTTAAGGAGATATGGAGATGTCGAATCCATTACGGATTCATCTATGAGCTCACGTAGATTGGCCCAATGTTGGAGGCATCACCCCACTTCGTGGACCGCTTATGCCGCCGCCTAGGAGACCTAGCCACATTTGTGTCCCTATGGTTCATAGGGATCTCAGTCTAGGGTGTTTCCACACCCTCATGTTCAATTCCCAGGTCACAGAGGTAACCTGTATGAGATGTTCTAAGCAGAGGCTTCAGCTCGTGAGTGGTTGTAGAAGTGTTGTAGAAGTTGTATTTGCCACAGTCCTGTGTGTCTTGTGGGAGACTAAGGTGTCTGCTGAGTTCCGGAGGCGTAGTTAAGTAATGTATAAGAAGCTTGGAATGCGTGTGATGAGTTGTATCGTCTCTTCAGTAGTTTGTTCTTCAGCTTTGGCTTGGACTGAACTATATTATGGTGTGTATGAACCATGGTGTATATATGGCAGTTTGCTTGGTACCATGTTGTTCGGATGTTCATCCCTGCATTCCATAACTTCTATGATAGAGTTGATGTATTCCTTGTCTAAACCATGGGTTTTGTTTCCCAGGATGGTTGCCTGGAGGAGTAACCCCGCTCATGCTTACGAGCACAACGAGGGCAGCGCAGCAAGAGATGAAAACCTGCCTCACCCGCCATCTTTGGCGAAAGTGATGCTTGAGGCAGAAAGGAACAAGAGAGAGACTAACCGCCTGCTTGAGCACATCGAGCAGAACACTACACGTGAGTAGATCAATGATGTGGTGCTGCTGAATGACTTTGTTAAGCTGTATCCGCCCAAGTACCACAATACCATGGATCCCCTAGACGTAGGTGCTAGCTACACAACATGACTTGCAAGCTATACTTTGCCAATGTGGCCGAGGCTCACAAGGTCACCTTTGCTGCGTTCTTCCTTGAAGGACCCGCCAATCTGTGGTGGGAGAACTACGAAGCTATGCGTGCTGCTGGCCCAACAATTACTTGGAATGACTTTGGTACTGCTTTCTCCACCCATCACATTCTAGAGGTTCTTATGGACCACAAAAGGGAAGAGTTCTGTGCTTTCACCCAAGGCAAGCTAACCATGGATGCAAATAGTCGTGAGTTTGTAAATTTTGCTTGCTATGCACCCGAAGAGGTGTCGACTGATGCCAGGAAGCACGCAAGATGCCGCGAGGGACTGTTGTTAGGGCATATTTCTCCCTAAGTGGTTTTGGTGATTGATGACAATGGTTGTGCAGACTAACCGTGTGCATTGAGCATTTGAGATAATTCATGACTAGGCACAAGACGATTCAGTGGCCCTCGGAGTCTTTCAAAGACGGTTGCTTTCTACATTTCTCTTTGGTGGATTTGAGTCATAGGAAAGCTGTACTATTAAGAGGGGGTCCGATTCGGAAAGGTTTGGGTGGAATCAACACATACACATTTCTATTGCACCACCTTTCCCTTGCTTCAATGGAGATCCAACCATGTTTTCCCCTGTATGTGCAAAAGGGCCAGCGGTAGTACCACTGGTACCAGCGGTAGTACCGCTGGAACAACGGTAGTACCGCCCTCTGGGTGGTAGTAGTTTTTTACTACCGCTCTCTGGGCGGTAGTACCGCACTCTTGGCAGTAGTATTTTTTTACTACCGCCCTGTCGGACTTTTTGCACATCGTTTTGCCTCAGCAGTGGTAGGCACGGTAGTATTTTCTTACTACCGTGGTTGGTGAACTGTCGTGCGGTAGTACCGCTCCTAGCAGTAGTAGTACTGCTCCTAGCAGCGGTAGTACCGCTGTGCTAGTGTAGTGAGTGGGGGGGGGGTAATGGTTGGATTGTTACCCCCACTATATAAAGGTGTTTTCTTCACTTAGAAGGTTACCTCTTACCTCCCCAAGCTCCATTGTTGCTCCAAAGCTCATTCTTGCCCGATCTCTCTCCCTAGCCAGTCAAACTTGTTGATTTCCTAGGGATTGGTTGAGAAGGTCCTAATCTACACTTCCACCAAGAGATATTTGATTCCCCCCACTAATCCCTAGCGGATCTTGTTACTCTTGGGTGTTTGAGAACCCTAGATGGTTGAGGTCACCTCGAAGCCACATTCCATTATGGTGAAGCTTCATGGTCTTGTTGGGAGCCTCCAACCTTTGTGTGGAGATAGCCTCAACCTTGTTTGTAAAGGTCTAGTCGCTGCCTTGAAGGGCACCTATAGTTGAATCACGACATCTCGCATTGTGTGAGGGTGTGAGGAGAATACAGTGGCCCTAGTGGCTTCTTGGGGATCATTGTGCCTCCACACCACTCCAACAGAGACGTACTTCCTATCAAAAGGAAGGAACTTTAGTAACACATTTTCGTCTCCACCGGTTCCATTTGCGGTTATGTCTTACCTTTACTTTGTACTTAGTATTGTTGTCGTGTATTCCTTGCTTCCACTTGTTGTCCTTGTTGTTGGCATCGTATAGTTGTTCACCTAGTTGTTCATCTAGAGAACCTTTTGTTGCTAACCCTAATTTGTTAAGACAAGCTAAAAATTGGTAGTTTCCTATTAACCCCTCTCTAGTCAACCATATGATCCTTTCAATTGGTATCTGAGCCACGTCTCTTTATTAAGGGTTTCACCACCCGAAGAGAATGGTTGACGATGGTGGGGTTGGGCCCGAAGTACCCGAGGCCGTGGAGTTGAGTTCGATCACACGGGACGACTTGAATGAGGCTATGGCCTCAATCAAGATGTCCATGACGACTGAAGTCAAGTCCATGCTTAAAGAATTACTTGAGGGGTGAAGAATTCTCCCGATCCGTTGCTTGTGGTAAAATCTACCACATCGGAGTCGGAGGCCAGTTCCGATAAGGAAACGACTAAAGGTACTCGAACTTATTCCCCTCTTGACAAGAATGGGACGGGAACCTTTGCCTCGGTTCCTTCTCCCCCGGTCTATGGAGGACCGGTCCCTACACCACATATTAATAACCTTGGTCCTCCTCCTAAACTTGTTAAAGGTGATTTCGCTAATTGGGTATTTTGCATCAAGTCTCATTTGAATCACAACTAAACAAATCTTTGGAGAATCATCGAACAAGGCTTCTACCCACATGATCCAAGCATACTCACTCCAAGAGAAGAGGCGGGAATCAATACAATCATTCCGCTTTGTTCATCCTTCAATCAACGGTTCCTCCCAAAGATCTATATCACTTGCACCCCTTCACCCATGCAAAGGATTGTTGGGAGCACATCATGGTGTTGTACAATTGGAGCTCGAGCATTCAAAGGTCCAACTTTCAAGTGGTTCTAGATGAGGCCGATGAGTTTGTGATGCTAGAATATGAGGACCCCTGTGATCTCTACTGGAGGGTGACTCCTCTTGCCGTTGCTCTTTAGGATCATGGGAACAAGGATACAGATGATACTTGGATCAAGCGCAAGTTTCTCAAGGCCATCATGCCATTCAACAAAGCCATGTCCGACGTCATTCGTCAAAGGCCAGATTTCCACACCTTGACCTCAAGCGAATTGTTGGATGAGTTCATTGCCATGAACATCAGGAACGATAACGCCAACAATGCTCTTGCTCGTGTCCGGTCTAATATAGCCTCACCCAACCTTGCCTTGAGAGCCAAGGTCATTGCTGATGAAGAAGAAGAAGAGGAAGAAGATGGCTGCCCCGAAGACATAAAGTATGCTTATCACAAGCACATGGCTATTGCGTCAAGGAAATTTTGGGGGCAACAAGAGAAACTCAAGGCCCAACTTCTCCAAGAACAACTCAAGTGGGTCCAAGAACAAGCAACGAGTACAACCATGCTACAACTGCGGCAATGTGAGTCACTGATACGTCTCCATCGTATCTACTTTTCCAAACTCTTTTGCCCTTGTTTTGGACTCTAATTTGCATGATTTGGATGGAACTAACCCGGACTGACGCTGTTTTCAGCAGAATTGCCATGGTGTTGTTTTTGCGCAGAAATAAAAGTTCTCGGAATGACCTAGAAATTTACGAGGATTTTTTGTGGAATATATAAAAAATAATGGCGCAAGAATTACCTAGAGGGACGGAGCTAGGAGCCCACAAGCCCAAGAGGCGCGGGCCCCCCTAGCCGTGCCTCGCAGGCTTGTGAGGCCCTCGTGGCTCCGCCGCCTCCAACTACAGCTCTATATAGTCTCTCTTGATAACCCACAAGTATAGGGGATCGCAACCGTTTTCGAGGGTAGAGTATTCAACCCAAATTTATTGATTCGACTCAAGGGGAAGCGAAAGAATATTCTCAAGTATTAGCAGTTGAGTTGTCAATTCAACCACACCTGAAAGATTTAGTGTCTGCAACAAAGTATCAATAGCAAGGTAGTATGATAGCAGTAGTACCAACAGTAACCAGTAGCAGCAGTGACAGCAGTAGCGGCAAAGGAACGTAGCAAGGATTAGTAGGAAAGACTCGTAGGCATTGGATCGGTGATGGATGATTATGCCGGATGTGATTCATCATGTAACAGTTATAACACGGAGAGATAAGTAACTAGCTCCCGTTCGTCAATCTAATGTAGGCATGTATTCCGTATGTAGTCATACGTGCTAAGGGAAAAGAACTTGCATGACATCTATTGTCCATCCCTCCCGTGGCTGCGGGGTCCTAATGGAAACTATGGGATATTAAGGTTCTCCTTTTCATAAAGAACAGGACCAACACATTAACACTTGGTGAATACATGAACTCCTCATACTATGGTCATCTCCGGGAGTGGTTCCGGCTATTGTCACTCCGGGGTTGCCGGTTCACAGCACATAGTAGGTGACTACACTTGCAAGATAGGATCTAAAACACACATATATTGGCGACAACATAATAGGTTCAGATCTGAAATCATGGCACTCAGGACCTAGTGACAAATATTAAGCATGGCAAAGTAGTAGCAACATCAATCTCAGAACATAGTGGATACTAGGGATCAATCCCCGTCAGAACTAACTCGATTACATGATAGATATCATCCAACTCATCACCGTCCAGCAAGCCTACGATGACATTACTCACGAATGGTGAAGAGCATCATGGGATTGGCGTTGAAGGAAGGTTGATGATGATGATGTCGACGATCTCCCGTTTGCGGAGCCCAAAACGGACTCCAGATCTGCCCTCCAGATGAAGAACTCGATGTGGCGGCGCCTCCATATCGTAAAACGAGATGAACTCTTCTCCTTGATTTTTTTCCGGACGAAAGAGGTTATATAGAGCTGGAATTTGGGGCGGCGGAGCTCCGAGGGGCTCACAAGCCCGCCAGCCCCGGCTAGGGGGCGCCTGGTGGGCTTGTGAGCTCCTGGCTTCGTCCCTCCAGTTGATTCTTGCGCCAGTATTTTTTATATATTCCACAAAAACTCCTCATAGATTTCCATGTCATTCTGGGAACTTTTATTTCTGCGCAAAAACAACACCATGGCAATTTTGCTGAAAACAGCGTCAGTCCGGGTTAGTTCCATTCAAATCATGCAAATTAGAGTCCAAAACAAGGGCAAAGGAGTTCAGAAAAGTAGATACGACGGAGACGTATCAACTCCCCCAAGCTTAAATCCTTGCTTGTCCTCAAGCAATTCAGTTGACAAACTGAAAGAGACAAAAGAAAAACTTTGACGAACTCTGATTTATCTTGTTGTTGCAACTATGTCTAACTCATATTCAGAGTTTCAGCAAGATCACAAGTAAACCATATAAGCAAATGACATCTAGGTCTCACAGTAAACTAATATCAATGGCATAATCAACTAGCGAGCAAATAATAATAAGTCTAAAACGTCAACACTCCAATCAAAACAATCATGAAGCAGTACGAACAGATGGTATCTCGCTAGCTCTTTCTGAGACCGCAAAGCATAAATGCACATCACGCTCAAATACCAAGGGTGGACTAAACATTGTAATTCATGGCAAAGAAGATCCAGTCACAATCATACTCAACACAGTTAAAAACAAAGCATAAAAATGATAGAGGTGCTCTCTAATTGGTGCGTTTTCAAGAGGAGGATAACTCAACAGGAAAATAAATAGACAAGCCCTTCGCATAGGGAAGCATTGATTTGCAGAGGTGCCAGAGCTCAAGCTTTGAAAAGGGAGATAATAATTTTGGGTGACATGGTTTCATTGTCAACGCAATGACTAAGAGTTCTCACCATCTTCCACGCTACACATGCTATAGGTGGTTCCCAAACAGAAAAGTAAAGTTTTGACTACCCCACCACCAATCAATCACACTCCACGACTGGCCGAATACTCGGGTGCCGTCCATACCAACATCAATCCAGGGGGAGTTTTGTTTGCAATTAGAGAATGGAACTGGGCATTCCAATTACCGGCCCCTTTCTCGTGAATGATAGTGAATAAACACATATCGAGGATAACACGCCTAGCATGGAAGATACCGATAGCCCCCTGTCACCACATGAGCGGTTCGGGCATGCAAAACAGATTATTTCTTGAAGATTTAGAGAGTGGCACATGCAAATTTACTTGGAACGGCAGGTAGATACCGCATATAGGTAGGTATGGTGGACTCATATGAAACAACTTTGGGTTTATGGAAGTGGATGCACAAGCAGTATTCCCGCTTAGTACAAGTGACGACTAGCAAAAGACTGGGAAGCGACCAACTAGAGAGCGACAACAGTCATCAAAATGCATTGAGATTAACCAACATTGAGTGCAAGCATGAGTAGGACAAAAATCACCATGAACATGAATATCATAGACGCTATGTTGATTTTGTTTCAACTACATGCGTGAACATGCGCCATGTCAAGCCACTTGAATCATTCAAAGGAGGATACCATCCTATCATACTACATCACAGTCATCTCAACATTCATGTGGAAATCCAAGACAAACCATTATAAGCTCCTAGCCAAGTAAGCATGGAATAAGCAACTATGATCTCTAAGTTGTCATTGGAAACATGTTTCTCTCACAACAAATCTAAATCAGGAACGATGAGCTAGTCATATTTACAAAAGCAAAATAGATTGAGTTCATACCAGCTTTTGCAGGCTCAGTCACTCCATCATATATCGTCATTATTGCCTTTCACTTGCACGATTGAATGATGTGAACAATAATAAGAGTGCTCGTGCATTGGACTAAGCTGGAGTTTGCAGGAAAACACAAAGGAGAAGAGAAAGTAATATGGCTCTTTAACAAATAAGCAGATATGCATGCGAGAGCCACTAAACGTTGTAACCATGATCTTCTACCATGACCCAAAGAAAAAGAAAACTATTTACATAGAAAAGCTCCCAACAAGCAAAAGAAGAACAAGAAAATATTTTTGTCTTTTATCAAACTAGAAAGACACACGGAAAGAAAACGAGAAAAAGAAATAAACTAGCATGGATGATACAGTGGCAAAGTGTGAACACCGACGAACAAAATGAAAGCATAAGCATGAATTTAAAGTCGGTGAGAAACACGTACTCCCCCAAGCTTAGGCTTTTGGCCTAAGTTTGTCTACTCCCATGGAGGAAAATAACCAGCTCCGGGGTACTCCGGAGTGGACTAAGGATGCCATTGCTGTGTGAGCTCCTCTAGGTCCCACTGATAAACCGGCGTCGGGTACTCGACTGGTGGCTCGGGCACGGGCACCTGTGGTTGGGCTAGGCCCCAATATGCGGAGATGTTCGAGGGCATAATAATGTACCTGCCTGCATGAAGATTGAACAAAGAAGGATCAAGAAAAGTAATAGTCTCATGAGTACCCTGACTAAATACCAGGTTATAAATCATCCTTCTATTTATATCTCTATCAACAAAGTCATGGCGAACCATGCTATCGTAATCTAGATATCTCTCGGGAAGAAGAATCTCTTCTTCCTCTTCCAGACTAATAGGTATCTGATGTCAGCTGTTCTTCCCCTTTGCAATAGTACCAGAAGAATGCTGCTAGCACTCTCCAACAATCGAAACTAGAAGAATGTTGTTGACGGCCCACCAGCGCGTGGGATCGTAGTAGTTTTCGAGGGTAGATTATTTGACCCAAATTTTTTGATCGCCAAACAGGAGGTGAGAGAATACTCTCGAGTATTAGCAGCTGAATTTGTCAGATTCAACCACACCTGAAGGATTAGTATCTGAAAGCAAAGTAGTAACAGCAAAGTAGTATGATAACAACGGTGTCAGAAACGATCTGTTGACACGGCATACTATTTCTAACGATTGTATCAATGGCGCCAAGTTGCCTCATTGACGGAAATTGTGAGTTCCCGTCAACGACCAGCAAACCAAAATTGTAGCAGGTAGCAGCAGTGTAACAAGCAATAGCAGCGGCAAGGAAAAGCAGTAGTGACAGCAGTAGCAAGTAGCAACAGTAGCAAGCGACAGTAGTAGAAACAATAGCAGCAGAGCAAGACAAGTAACAGCTGTAGCAACAGTAGTAACAGCAGCAAGGCAAGACAAGTAACAGCAGCAGTAGGACAAACTCGTAGGCAATTGGTCGGTGATTTGTTTGGATGATATTCATCATGCAACAGTTATAACATGGAGAGATATGTGGCTAGCTCCCGTTCGTCAATGTGATGTAGGCATGCATTCCGTGTGTCGTCATACGTGCTTAGGGAAAAGCACTTGCATGACATCTATTGTCCATCCCTCCCGTGGCAGCGGGGTCCAAAAGGAAACTACGGGATATTAAGGTTCTCCTTTTAATAAAGAACCAGACCAATGCATTAGCACTTGGTGAACACATGAACTCCTCAAACTATGGCCATCACCGGTAGTGGTTCCGGTTATTGTCACTCCGGGGTTGCCGGATCATAACACATAGTAGGTAACTACAACTTGCAAGATCGGATCTAAAACACACATATATTGGTGACAACATAATAATTTCAGATATGAAATCATGGCACCCGGGCCCTAGTGACTAGCATTAAGCATGGCAAAGTAGTAGCAACATCAATCTCAGAACATAGTGGATACTAGGGATCAATCCCCATCAAAACTAACTCGATTACATGATAGATCTCATCCTACTCATAACCGCCCAGCGAACCTACGAATAGATTACTCACGAACGACGAAGAGCTTCATGGAATTGGAGAGGGAAGAAGGTTGATGATGACGATGGCGACGATTTCCCCTCTGTGGAGCCCAAGACGGACTCCAGATCTGCCCTCTAGATGAAGAACAAGTTGTGGCGGCGCCTACGTATCGCAAACGCGACGAAAACTTCTCTTTTTTATGTTTTCTAGGATGAAAGTGAACTTATAGAGCTGGAATTGGGGGCGGCAGAGCCGTGTGGGCCCCACAAGCCTGCCCACCGCCACCCGGGGGTGGTGGCGGAGCCAGGGCTTGTGGCCCACTGGCCCACCCCCTCAGGTGGAACTTGGCGCATATATTTTTCATATTTTCGATAAATGATCGCCGTAAATTTTCAGGACGTTTGGAGAACTTTGGTTTCTGCACAAAAATAACACCAAGGCAATTCTGTTGAAAACATCGTCTGTCCAGGTTAGTTCCATTCAAATCATGGAAATTAGAGTCCAAAACAAGGGCAAAAGAGTTTGGAAAAGTAGATACGATGGAGATGTATCAACTCCCCCAAGCTTAAAACCTTGCTTGTCCTCAAGCAACTCAGTTGACAAACTGAGAGAGAAAGAAAAACTTTGACAAACTCTGTTTGATCTTGTTGTTGCAACTATGTCTAACTCATAACCAGAATTTCAGCAAGATCACA
The DNA here is from genome assembly GCF_904849725.1 of Hordeum vulgare subsp. vulgare. NCBI lineage: Eukaryota > Viridiplantae > Streptophyta > Magnoliopsida > Poales > Poaceae > Hordeum > Hordeum vulgare. The sequence goes on along the minus strand of NC_058520.1, from coordinate 289,348,535 downwards.
AGTTAACCACATAAGCAAGTGACACAAAGGTCTCACGGTAGACTAATATCAATGGCATAATCAGCTAACGAGCAAATAATAATGAGTTTCAAATACCAACACTTCAATCAAAACAAGCATGAAGCAATATGAATAGGTGGTATCTCGCTAGATCTTTCTAAGACCGCAAAACATAAATGCAGAGCACTTTCAAAGATCAAGGGCTGACTAAACATTGTAATTCATAGCAACGAAGATCCAGTCATAGTCATACTCAATATCAATCAAAAGCAAAGCATAAAAATGACAGTGGTGCTCTCTAATTGGTTCTTATATAATAGGAGGATGACTCGACAGGAAAATAAATAGACAGGCCCTTCAGAGAGGGAAGCATTGATTTGCAGAGGTGCCAGAGCTCAAGCTTTGAAAACAGAGATAATAATTTTGGGTGGCATGCTTTCATTGTGAACGCAATGACCAAGAGTTCTCAATATCTTCCATGCTACTCATGCTATAGGCGGTTCCCAAATAGAAAAGTAAAGTTTTAACTCCCCCACCACCAATCAATCACACTCCACGGCTAGCCGAATCCTCGGGTACCGTCCATACAAACATCAATCCGGGGGCAGTCTTGTTTTACAGTTATGTTTTCGATTTAAGCGTGGAACCGGGCATTCCAATTACCGGCCCATTTCTCGTGAATGACAGAGAATAAACACATGTCGAGGATAACACTCCTAGCATGGAAGATACCAATAGCCCCCGGTCACCACATGAGCGGTTCGGGCATGCAAAACAGATTATTTCTTGAAGGTTTAGAGAAAGGCACATGCAAATTTACTTGGAACGGCAGGTAAATACCGCAAATAGGTAGGTATGGTGGACTCTCATGGAAAAACTTTTGGGTTTCTGGAGGTGGATGCACAAGCAGTATTCCGCTTAGTACAAGTGAAGGCTAGCAAAAGACTGGGAAGCGACCAACTAGAGAGCGAGAACAGTCATCAAGATGCAATGAGTTTGACTAACATTGAATGCAAGCATGAACAAGATATAAATCACCATGAACACGAACATCATAGAGGCTATGTTGATTTTGTTTCAACTACATGCATGAACATGCGCCAAGTCAAGCCTGTTGAAACATTCAAAGGAGAATACCATCCTATCATACTACATCATAGTCATCTCAAAATCTATGTTGGCATTCAAGACAAACCATTATAAACTCTCAGCTAAATAAGCATGGCATCAGAAACTATGATCTCTAAGTTGTCATTGCAAACATGGTTCTCTCACAACAAAGCTAAATCTGGGTCGACAAGCTAGTCATATTTACAAAAACAAAATAGATAGAGTTCATACCAGCTTTTCAGTCTCAGTCACTTCATCATATATCATCATTATTGCCTTTCATTTGCACGATCGAACGATGTGAACAATAATAAGAGCATTGGACTAAGCTGAATCTGCAGGCGAACACAAAGGAGAAGACAAAGTAATATGGCTCTTTGAAAGCTAAACAGGTAAACATGCAAGAACCACTAAACATTATAACCAATATCTTCTAACTTGACCCAAAGAAAAAGAAAACTATTTACACGGGAAAGCTCCCAACAGGCAAAAGAAGAAAGAAAAAAATCTTTTTGGGTTTTCTTAAAAGGACACAAAACAAGAAAACAAGAAAACGAAAATAAACTAGCATGGATAATATAGTGGCAAAGTGTAAACACTGACTAACAAAGTGAAAGCATAAGCATGAATGTAAAGTCGGTGAGAACACATACTCCCCCAAGCTTAGGCTTTTGGCCTAGCTTGGTCTACTCCCATGGATGGTCCTAGCAAAACCCAAAATCATAATGAGTGTTATACGGGAGTGCTGCAGCCACTGCCTGAATAGCTGCCTCACGAAGTCAAGCAGCCGTTGCCTCCCTCTCATACTCCTCTGCCTCTCCTATGGTTATGTAGTATCTTCGTTTTACCTGAAAGTCAAAAAAGCAGCAGCAGGAAGGGTAATATGGAACACACATAGTCAGTTAAATATCAAGCGGTATAGGAGGGATCCGTGATCTCTCTCAAGGAACTGGTAGCGTGTTAGAGTGACACGATCAAGGTAGGCTGTACGGAGAGGAGGGTCTTCTGGACGGATGGATACTCCAAGAAAATTTGCTAAGCGTGTAGCATAAACTCCACCAAAGAAATGCCCCTCACTGGCATTTTTATTCAGCCTCCTTGCTATTATAGCTCCCATATTGAAGCTCCTGTCACATGTTACTGCGCTCTTAAGGATACTGAGGTCGGAAGCGCATAGGTGACAATGTGCACCCTTGCCGTAAATGCACCTACCTATGAAGAGGGCAAGGTAGTGCAAGGCAGGGAAATGGATGCTTCCTATGGTGGCTTGCGTGATATCTCTGGTTTCTCCAACAGTTATACTGGAGACAACGTCTCTGACTGAAGACTTAGAAGGATCATTAATACTACCCCCATCGGGTATCTTGCAAATTCTATTGAAATCCTCCAAATCCACGGTATAGGATTTATCCTACAGATCAAACAGTATGGATGAGTCACGGCCAACTGAGAATTTAAATCTACGCACGAAAGAGGCAGTGAGCATAGCATACTGTTCACATTTATATGAGAGGAATTCTCCTAACCCGGCATTGCGGACAAGTGTATCAAACTCATCCTTGAAACCTGCTTCGATCATGAACTCATCGGAAGGCCATTCACATGGTTGTACCGGTGCGTCCCTTAGTTGAAAAGGTCCGGGCTCCCGAAAAGAAAGACGAGGACCCTTCTTACTTGAGGAACCACCATGAAACTTCCTCCTGAAAATAATTTCCTTTTGCTGAAATTTTTGAAGTTCAAGAGAAAAGTGAATGAAAACCATCCATACCCTTGTAGCAACTACTCCTACTAGTGCCTAGAGACTGTATCACGCACTAAAACTACTTGGGACCAGCTAAAATCAACCTTTCAAGCTCAAGAATAGGGTCACCAAGGTAGCAAGAATACGCGAAAGATAAAGCACTAGAGAAAAAACTAATTGGACCAATGGAGGAGTCACTTACCAAGGAGTAATTTCCCCAAAACGGTTTGGAGAATGGTGCTTTGAGCAAGGAGATCAAAAATCACAGCCAAATGAGCAAGAATACGGGTTTGAGCTGCGAAACAATTTTTTCTGGAGGTGGAAGAAGAGGTTGGGAGCTGGAATGAGTGGAGGGGGTGCCTGTGGGCCCCACAAGCTTCCACTCCGCCACTAGGGGGGTGGCGGTGGCAGGGCTTGTGGCCCACTGGTATGGCCCCCAGGCCAGCTCTCAGGCCCAGTAATTTTCAAATATTCCAGAAAAAATCATACTAAATTTTCAGGACCATCGGAGAACTTTTATTTTTGAGGTATTTTTCTCCGGGACGCTAAAACAGAAAACAGGAAAAACTAAACTAATTCTATCATTTTTCTTCTAAGCAAAAGAAAATGAAAGCTTAATACACAGGTATGTGACTCTTTGATTAATCCGTTTCATGGTCATCGGAAGAAATCCATCAATGGGGTTGATCAAGTCCTCATGACAAAACCTTCTCGAATCTCAAGAGAGAACGGAGAATTTTCTAATAGCCACTAAGTCACCTCAATGGGGATATGTATCTCCCCAACAAGCAAATCATACTTCATCTTGACACGAGGAATAGGGCATTCAAAGCTCCCAGTGAGAATCGATGAAGTCTTTTCGATAGCATTGATGCAATGTACTTGATATCGTTTCTTCGAAAAGTGCACGGTGTGCTCATTACCGTTGACATGGAAGGTGACATTGCCTTTGTTGCAATCTATAACAGCCCATGCAGTGTTTAAAAAGGGTCTTCCGAGGATGATAGCCATGGCATCGTCCTCGAGAATATCCAAGATAACAAAGTCTGTTAAGATAGTGGTGTTAGCAACCACAACAGGCACATCCTCGCAAATGCCGATAGGGAAAGCAGTTGATTTGTCGGCCATTTGCAGAGAAATTTCAGTGGGTGTCAACTTATCCAATTCAAGTCTACGATAAAGAGAGAGCGGCATAACACTAACACCGGCTCCAAGGTCACATAAGGCAGTTCTTACGTAGTTTCCTTTAATGGAGCAAGGTATAGTGGGCACTCCGGGGTCACCAAGTTTCTTAGGAGTTCCACCTTTGAAAGTGTAATTGGCAAGCATGGTGGAGATCTCAAGATCTGGTATCTTCCATTTATTAGTCACGATATCTTTCATGTACTTGGCATACGGAGACATCTTGAGCATATCAGTTAACCGCATCTGCAGAAAGATGGGTCTTATCATCTCAACGAAGCGCTCAAAATCCTCATCACTCTTTTTCTTGGATGGCTTAGGAGGAAAGGGCATAGGTCTCTAAACCCATGGCTCCCTTTCTTTACCATGCTTCCTAGCAGTAAAGTCATTCTTATCGTATTTCTTAGGTTGTGGGTTATTAGGATTAACCGAAGGTTCAATCTCCACATCCTCATCATTGCTAGGTTGAGCATTATTATGAACCTCACTGTCCATATTGTCACCAGGTTCATGTTCATCACCAGATTGTGTTTCTGCATTAGACGCAGAAATATCATTAGGTTCTTCAGGTGTGACAGTATTTGGTGAACTCACATGTAGGTTTCTATCATCCTTCTTCTTCTCCTTAGGATGACTGGGTGTAGCAGCATTAATTTCTTGAGAATCTTGATCAATTCTCTTAAGGTGGCCTTCAGGATACAAATGTTCCTGAGTCATTTTGCCTCCTCTAGTAATGACTCTGACAGAGTTGTCATTTAATTCATTGAGCAAGTCATTCTGAGCTTGAAGTACCTGTTCTACCTGAGTAGTAGTCATAGAAGCATGTTTACTCACAAGCTTCAGATCATTGACATTTCTGTCTACGCAAGCACTTAAATGGCTAAGCATACGAGTACTTTGTTCCAAATGTGTGCTAACATAATCATTGAAACTCTGTTGTTTGGCAACAAAGTTGGCAACAAAGCATAGGCTAGCAGGTTTATCAAAAGGAATAGCACTCTCATCAAACCTACATAGAGAATTCACTTCTACTACCTGTATCGGGTTATCGAGACCATGGATCTCTTCGATAGGTGGTAGATTTTTGACATCTTCAGATCTAATGCCTTTCTCTTGCATAGATTTCTTGGCTTCTTGCATATCTTCGGGATTGAGGAATAGAATACCTCTTTTCTTCGGAGTTGGCTTAGGAGGTGGTTCGGGAATAGTCCAAGCATTATCGTTGATCAAGATGTTATTCAGTAGGGTCTCAGCTTGTTCTACAGTTTGTTCCCTAAAAACACAACCGACACAACTATCTAGGTGGTCTCTAGAGGCATCGGTAAGTCCGTTATAGAGGATATCAAGAATCTCGTTCTTCTTAAGAGGGTGATCATGCAAAGCATTCTGTAGCTGGACAAGCCTCCCCAAGCTTGTGGAAGACTCTCTTCTTGGAGTTGAGCGAAGTTGTATATTTCCTGCAAGGCAGCTTGCTTCTTATTGGCAGGGAAATATTTCTCACAGAAGTAATAGACCATATCCTGGGGACTACTCACACATCCAGGGGCAAGAGAGGTGAACCAGGCTTTAGCGTCATCCTTTAGAGAGAAAGGAAATAGCTTAAGGATATAGTAGTGGCAAATCTTCTCCTCATTAGTGAAAAGGGTGGCTATATCGTGTAGTTTGGCAATGCTACAACCGTCTCAGACTCATAACCGTGAAAAGGATCAGATTCGGCTAGAGAGATTATCTCAGGATCGACAGAGAATTCATAATCCTTATTGGTGATAAAGATAGGTGAAGTGGCAAACTTTGGGTCATATTTCATCTTAGCTTTCAGAGATTTTTCCTTCCACTTGAGAAGTAATTTCTCAGCGTCATAGGCATCCTTACACGCAACAACTCCTCAGCTATCTCTCCCTCCATAACGTAACCCTCAGGTATATTAAGCAATTCATATCTAGGAGAGCTAGATCTAACAGGAGCAAAAGCAGGTTCTATCTCAATAGTATCGGCAGTATCAGAAGCATCACGAGCATTGGCAGTAACTCTAGCAATATGAGCATCAAGGAATACCCCTAGTGGAATATCAGGCAAAGTAGTATCTCTAGCAGTATCAAGCATAGCATCATCAGGCATAGCATCTCTAGCAGTATCAGGCAAAGCAGTATCAGGCATCGTATCAAGAATAGCATCTCTAGCAGTAGCATCATCAAGCACATGCGACATATCAAGATTTCTTGCAGGAGGTGATGTCACAAACTTACTCATAACTGAAGGTGAATCAAGTGCAGAGCTAGATGGCAATTACTTACCTCCCCTCATAGTTGAGGGCAAGACTTTGGTCTTCGAATCCTTCAGATTCTTCATAGTGATCAGCAGATATGAATCCCAAGTAACTCAGAGAATATAACAATACCTCCCCGACAACGGCGCTAGAAAAATGTTGATGTTAGCTGTTCTTCCCCTTTGCAATGGCACCAAAAGAATGCTGCTAGCACTCTCCGGCAATCGAAACTAGAAGAATGTTGTTGACGGCCCACCAGCGCATGGGATCGTAGCAGTTTTCGAGGGTAGAGTATTCGACCCAAATTTGTTGATTGCCAAACAGGAGGTGAGAGAATACTCTCGATTATTAGCAACTGAATTTGTCAGATTCAACCACACCTGAAAGATTAGTATCTGCAAGCAAAGTAGTAACAGCAAAGTAGTATGATAACAACGGTGTCAGAAACGATCTGTTGACACGGCAGACTATTTCTAACGATTGTATCAATGGCACCAAGTTGCCTCGTTGACGGAAATTGTTAGTTCCTGTCAACGACCAACGAACCAAAATTGTAGCAGGTAGCAGCAGTGTAACAAGCAATAGCAGCTGCAAGGAAAAGCAGTAGTGACAGCAGTAGCAAGTAGCAATAGTTGCAAGCGACAGTAGTAGCAACAGTAGCAGCAGAGCAAGACAAGTAACAGCAGTAGAAACAGTAGTAATAGCAGCAGAGCAAGACAAGTAACAACAGCAGTACGACAAACTCGTAGGCAATGGGTCGGTGATTTGTTTGGATGATATTCATCATGCAACAGTTATAACACGAAGAGATATGTGGCTAGCTCCCGTTCGTCAATGTGATGTAGGCATGCATTCCGTGTGTCGTCATACGTGCTTAGGGAAAAGCACTTGCATGACATCTATTGTCCATCCCTCCCGTGGCAGCGGGGTCCGAAAGGAAACTACGGGATATTAAGGTTCTCCTTTTAATAAAGAACCGGACCAACGCATTAGCACTTGGTGAACACATGAACTCCTCAAACTATGGTCATCACCGGGAGTGGTTCCGGTTATTGTCACTCCGGGGTTGCCGGATCATAACATATAGTAGGTAACTACAACTTGCAAGATCGGATCTAAAACACACATATATTGGTGACAACATAATAATTTCAGATATGAAATCATGGCACTCGGGCCCTAGTGACAAGCATTAAGCATGTCAAAGTAGTAGCAACATCAATCTCAGAACATAGTGGATACTGGGGATCAATCCCCATCAAAACTAACTCGATTACATGATAGATCTCATCCTACTCATAACCGCCCAGCGAGCCTACGAATAGATTACTCACGAACGACGAAGAGCTTCATGGAATTGGAGAGGGAAGAAGGTTGATGATGACGATGGCGACGATTTCCCCTCTCCGAAGCCCAAGACAGACTCCAGATCTGCCCTCCAGATGAAGAACAGGTTGTGGCGGCGCCTCCGTATTGCAAACGCGATGAGAACTTCTCTTTTTTATTTTTTCTGGGACGAAAGTGAACTAATAGAGCTGGAATTGGGGGTGGCAGAGTCGTGTGAGCCCCACAAGCCTGCCCACCGCCACCAGGGGGGTGGTGGCGGAGCCAGGGCTTGTGGCCCACTGGCCCACCCCCTCAGGTGGAACTTGGCGCAGATATTTTTTATATTTTCCATAAATGATCTCCGTAAAGTTTCTGGACGTTTGGAGAACTTTGATTTCTGCACAAAAATAACACCAAGGGAATTCTGCTGAAAACAGCGTCAGTCCAGGTTAGTTCCATTCAAATCATGCAAATTAGAGTCCAAAACAAGGGCAAAAGAGTTTGGAAAAGTAGATACGATGGAGACGTATCTGTATCTCAAAGTGTCTAGCAAGACGAGTAGCATAGATACCTCCATAGACAATGCCTTTAGAACGGTTCGTGTTCAACCGTTGAGCTACTATGGCACCCAAGCTATAAGTTTTATCATTATAAAGGGCTTCGCGCAAGACCGCAAGATCTGGGGAACTAAGTGACCCAGCTTCCCACGACCAATCAAACATTTTCCCACAAATAGTGAAAAGTACCGAAGCACGGGAAAATGTATGCTAGCAGCTCTAGCGCAAGACACTCCTCTCTCCTCTCCTACAGCAATAGTGTCGATGAAAGCCGCCAAGTCCAGTGGACGAGGTTCATGAATATCCCAACGTAAGGTAATTTGCAAACATTGCAAAAATCCTGGAGTGACATGCACCCGGGGATATCATAAAGTTTGAACTCAACCATAGGAGGATTCTTCCTCGGATAGAAGTTAAAGCTTTGTACGAAGATATTAGTGAGGAGGAGGTATTGCGGACACTTATCTTCAACGAAGGCAGTAAGGCCTGCGTTCTCCACCAAGTAGTAAAAGTCCTCATAAAGTCCGGCGGCGCGTAAGAACACATCGCTTGGCCACTCGCATGCTCGAACTTCTGCAGCTCGAGGGACCGGATACTTGGGCTTCTTCTCACTTCCATCATCCTTGGGGTCACGGCTTGAAGAGCCTCTTAAGTACCTTCTCATTTTTTCCCTTTTCTATCTGTGAAAATTCCTGAAATTTTTAGTGATTCTAAGGAAAAGTGAACAAGGCTCAACAAAACTCGTAGCAACTACTCCCACAGGTGCCTAGAGGCCATATTACGCATCAAAACTACTTGGCACCAGCTAAAATTGGCATGCAAAGCTCAAGAACATGGTCACCAATGCAGCAAAAATACGCGGAGTATAAGGCACTAGAGCAAAAACTAATTGGACCAATGGAGGAGTCACTTACCAAGGAGAAATTTCCCCAAAACAGTTCGGAGAATGGTGCTTTGAGCAAGGAGATCGAAAATCCTAGCAAGAGGAGCAAGAACACGGGTTTGAGCTACGAAATGAATTTTTTCGGTGGTAGGAGAAGTGGATGAGAGCTAGAATGAGTGGAGGGGGTGCGTGTGGGCCCACAAGCCTGCTAGCCCCGGCCATGGGGGTTGCCGGGCCTCCTGGGCTTGTGACCCACTAGCGCATCCCCTAGACTAGCTATTCGTCTCAGTATTTTTCAAAAATTCCAGAAAAAATCATACTTGATTTTCAGGACGTTCGGAGAACTTTTATTTTCGTGGTACTTTTCTACGGGACGTTAAAATAGAAAACAGGGAAAACTAAACTAAATCTATCATTTTTCTTCTAAGCAACCGAAGCTGAAAGCTCATAATAGAGCTTTGTGACTCCTCGATTCATCCTTCTCATGGTCATCGAAAGAAATCCGTCAATTAGGTTGATCAAGTCTCGTCGACAAACCTTTTCGAATCACAAAAGAGAATGGAGAATTTTTTAATAGTCACTAGGTCACCTCAATGGGGATGTGTATCTCCCCAACAAGCAAATCATACTTCATCATAACAGGAGGTATAGGGCATTCAAAGCTCCCAATAAGTTTCGATGAAGTTTTTTCGATAGCGTTGTTGCAATGTACTCGATATTGTTTCTTCGGAAAGTGCACCGTATGCTCATTACCGTTGACATGGAAGGTGACATTGCCTTTGTTGCAATCTATAACAGCCCATGCAGTGTTTAAAAAGGGTCTTCCGAGGATGACCGCCATGGCATCGTCCTCGGGAATATCCAAGATAACAAAGTCTGTCAAGATAGTGACATTGGCAACCACGACAGGCACATCCTCGCAAATGCCGATAGGGAAAGCAGTTGATTTGTCAGCCATTTGCAGAGAGATATTAGTGGGTGTCATCTTATCCAGTTCAAGTCTACAATATAGAGAGAGAGGCATAACACTAACACCGGCTCCAAGGTCGCATAAAGCAGTTCTAACGTAGTTGCCTTTAATGGAGCAAGGTATAGTGGATACACCTGGATCACCTAGTTTCTTGGGAGTTCCACCCTTGAAGGTATAGTTAGCAAGCATGGTGGAAATCTCAACCTTAGGTATCCTCATCTTATTAGTCACAATATCCTTCATGTACTTAGCATACGGAGACATTTTGAGCATATCTGTCAAACACATTTGCAGAAAGACAGGTCTAATCATTTCAACGAATCGCTCAAAATCCTCATCATCCTTTTTCTTGGATGGTTTGGGTGGAAAGGGCATGGGTTTTTGAACCCATGGTTCCCTTTCTTTACCATGCTTCCTAGCAGCGAAGTCGTTCTTATCGCATCTTCTATGCCTAGGCTGTGGGTTATCAAGATCAACAGGTTCAATCTCCACGTCCTTATCACTGCTAGGTTGAGCATCAACATGAACATCATTATTGATATTATCATTAGGCTCATGTTCATCACCAGATTGTGTCTCAGCATCAGAAATAGAGGCATCGTTTGGACTCTCAGGTGTAGCAGCAACAGGGTTGCTAGCGTGCAGGTTCCTATCATCTTTCTTCTTCTTTCTAGGATGACTAGGTGCATCAGTGCTAACTCCTTGATAATCTTGTTCAATTCTCTTTGGATGACCCTCAGGATACAAAGGTTCCCGGGTCATTCTGCCGCCTCTAGTGGCGACTTTGACAGAATTGTCATTCAACTCATTGAGCAAGTCATTCTGAGCTCTAAGTACTTGTTCTACTTGAGTAGTAACCATAAAGGCATGTTTACTCAGAATCTTAAGATCATTGACGTTTCTGTCCACACAAGCACTTAAATGACTAAGCATACGAGCATTCTGTTCTAATTGTGTGCTAAACATAATCGTTGAAACTCTGTTATTTGGCAACAAAGTTATCAAATTCATCCAGGCATAGGCTAGCAGGTTTATCGAAAGGAATATCACTCTCATCAAACCTACGCAGAGAATTTACTTCTACTACCTGTATCGGGTTATCGAGACCATGGATCTGTTCGATAGGTGGTAGATTTTTGACATCTTCAGATCTAATGCCTTTCTCTTTCATAGATTTCTGAACTTCTTGCATATCTTCGGAACTGAGGAATAGAATACCTCTTTTCTTTGGAGTTGGCTTAGGAGGTGGTTCAGGAATAGTCCAAGCATTCTCATTGCACAAGATGTTATTCAATAGGATCTCAGCTTGTTCTACAGTTTGTTCCCTAAAAACACAACCAACACAACTGTCTAGGTGGTCTTTAAAAGCATCGGGAAGTACATTATAGAAATATCAAGTATTTCATTCTTCTCAAGAGGGTGATCAGGCAAAGCATTCAGTAGCTGGATGAGCCTCCCCCAAGCTTGTGGGAGACTCTCTTCTCCAACTTGAGCAAAGTTGTATATTTCCTGCAAGGCAGCTTGCTTCTTATGGGCAGGAAAATATTTTTCAGAGAAGTAGTAGACCATATCCTGGGGGCTTCGCACACAACCAGGAGTAAGAGAAGTGAACTAGGTCTTAGCATCATCCTTTAGCGAGAAAGGAAACAGCTTGAGGATATAGTAGTGGCGGATCTTTTCCTCACTAGTGAATAGGGTGGCTATATCGTGCAGTTTGGTAAGATGGGCTACAACCGTTTCAGACTCATAACCGTGAAAAGGATCTGATTAGACCAGAGTGATTAACTCAGGGTCGACAGAGAATTCATAATCCTTATCGGTCACAAAGATAGGCGAAGTAGCAAACTTCGGGTCATATTTTATCCTAGCGTTCAGAGATTTTTCTTTCCACTTGAGCAGTAGTTTCTCAACATCATAGCTATCCTTACACGCAAGAAAATCCTCAGCCTTCTCTCCCTCCATAACATAACATTCATGCATATCACGCAATTCAGGCATAGGAGAGCTAGTTCTAGCAGGAAAAATAGCAGGTTCTACTTCAATAGTATCAACAGTTTCAGAAGTATCATCACATCTAGCAGCAACTCTAGCAATTTGTGCATCAAAGAATGCACCTAGTGGCAAAGTAGTGTCAAGCATAGCATCATCAGGCAAAGCAGTATCAAGCATAGCATCATCATAAGCATCATGGGCAACAGAAGTAGCATCATCAAGCACAGGCGACATATCAAGATTTCTAGCAGGAGGTGATGTCGCAAACTTATTCATAACTGAAGGTGAATCAATGCAGAGCTAGATGGCAGTTCCTTACCTGTCCTCGTAGTTGAGGGAAATACATTAGTTTTTGGATCTATCGGTTTCCTCATAGTGACCAGCAGACGTAAATCCCAAGTGACTCAGAGAATATAGCTGTGCTTCCCCGGCAATGTCGCCAGACAAAGGTCTTGATAACCCACAAGTATAGGGGATCGCAACAGTTTTCGAGGGTAGAGTATTCAACCCAAATTTATTGATCCCACTCAAGAGGAAGCGAAAGAATATTGTCAAGTATTAGCAGTTGAGTTGTCAATTTAACCACACCTGAAAGATTTAGTGTCTGCAGCAAAGTATCAGTAGCAAGGTAGTATGATAGCAGCAGTAGAACAGTAACCAGTAGCAGCAGTGACAACAGTAGCGACAAGGTAACGTAGGAAGGACCTGTAGGAAAGACTCGTAGGCATTGGATTGGTGATGGATGATTATGCCGTATGTGATTCATCATGTAACATTTATAACACGGAGAGATAAGTAACTAGCTCTCGTTCGTTAATCTAATGTACGCATGTATTCCGTATGTAGTCATACGTGCTTAGGGAAAAGAACTTGCATGACATCTATTGTCCATCCCTCCCGTGGCAACGGGGTCCTAATGGAAACTACGGGATATTAAGGTTCTCCTTTTAATAAAGAACCGGACCAATGCATTAACACTTGGTGAATACATGAACTCCTCATACTATGGTCATCTCCGGGGGTGGTTCCGACTATTGTCACTCTAGGGTTGGCGGGTCACAACACATAGTAGGTGACTACAACTTGCAGGATAGGATCTAAAACACACATATATAGGCGACAACATAATAGGTTCAGATCTGAAATCATGGCACTCGGGCCCTAGTGACAAGCATTAAGCATGGCAAAGTAGTAGCAACATCAATCTCAGAACATAGTGGATACTAGGGATCAATCCGTGTCAAAACTAACTCGATTACATGATATTAAGGTCAGTAGATCTGTCATGTAATCAAGTTAGTTTTGATGGGGTTTGATCCCTAGTATCCACTATGTTCTGAGATTGATGTTGCTACTACTTTGCTATGCTTAATGCTTGTCACTAGGGCCCGAGTGCCATGATTTCAGATCTAAACCTATTATGTTTTCATCAATATATGTGTGTTCTTGATCCTATCTTGCAAGTTGTAGTCACCTACTATGTGTTATGACCTAGCAACCCCGAAGTGACAATAGCCGGTACCACTCCCGGAGATGACCATAGTATGAGTAGTTCATGTATTCACTATGCGCTAATGCTTTGTTCTGGTTCTCTATTAAAAGGAGACCTTAATATCCCTTAGTTTCCATTAGGACCCCGCTGCCACGGGAGGGATGGACAATAGATGTCATGCAAGTTTTTTTTCCATAAGCACATATGACTATATACGGAATACATGCCTACATTACATTGACGAACTGGAGCTAGTTACAAATCACCCCATGTCATAACTATTACATGATGAATGTCATCCGACATAGTTATCCATCACCGATCCAATGCCTACAAGCTTTTGCTACTGGTCCTTGCTACGTTACATTACCGCTACTGCTGTCACTGCTGCTATTGTTACCGCTACTGATGTCACTGCTGCTACTGTTACCGTTGCTACCATTACTATCACACTACTTTGCTACTGAAACTTTGCTGCAAATACTAAGTCTTTCAGGTGTGGTTGAATTGACAACCCAACTACTAATACTCGAGAATATTCTTTGGCTTCCCTTGTGTCGAATCAACAAATTTGGGTTGTATACTCTGCCCTCGAAAACTGTTGCGACCCCCTATACTTGTGGGTTATCAGTCACTTTGTGGCAAATTGTCCTTATGTGAAGAGGGAACACAACGGGGGTAAGCTCATTCGCAAGGACAAAGCCAAGTCTTTCCCAAGAAAGAACATATTCACCAGGAAGACTCCACCAAGGGGTTTGGTTGCATATGAAGAGTACACCTTCAATGTGACGAAGATGATACATGCCGTGAGGGGGTGGTAACGGCTACCGTGGCCATTGCCACTTCCTCCCCCAAGGTGTCTCTCTTCGGCGCCACCAACGAGAATCGCATAGCCAAGTGCCTCATGTCCAAAGGTATCAATAAGGTAACCCCCAACATCAAGACTACTATCACTACCTCTCCTTCATTGTTAGACTGTGTTGATGATAGTGAAGTAGTGGAGCTTGATGAGAATGAGTTTGACAAATTTTTATGTAAGATCAAAGGTGAAACCAAAAGGCACTTTGTTGCTGTTTTGGCACAGATTGGTGAGGCCAATGATATCATTGAGACTGATGAGGAGACTATCTCCAAGTTGGCGGGACATAGTCGTGACTATGCCAATGAGATAGCGGAACTATCCATTGCTCTAAAAGAAGAGTGTGGTCTTTGTTTGGATCTTGAGGAGTCACACGACGTTGACCATGCTAAATTTAAAAAAGATCTTGATCATGCTCATGTTCTTACCCGTGTGCTTAAATCGGATAAAGTTGCACTTGGGGTTGGCCATGATAGACTCATGGAAGAATTTGACACACTTGACAAGGCCCACAAGGTCATGAAAGGTGTTCATTCCTCTCTTAAGGAGTCTCATGATCAACTCCAAGTAAAACTAACCAAGGAGATTTCTACTTGTCCTTCTTTTCTTCTAATTGGTAATGCTTGTGATACTAACCCTTGTTGTGAGCATGTGCATCTTGTGGAGGAGAATGCTAAGTTAAAAGAACAACTCGAAAAGGGCCTTGTGTCATGCATCCAAGGTGAGAAGAACCTAAATGACCTTTTGAGTAATCAAAAGGAAGTTGTAGGAAAGAAGGGACTTGGGAAGAAAAAGAAGAACAAGACCAAGTTATCCTCCCCTCTCAAGGAAATTTTTGTCAAAGAGGGTGAGAGTACTCATAAGAAGATGAAAAACAAGGAAGGGGGTCATAATGCCAAGAAGGGCAAAACCACCTCTACCAACAAAGCCGGAGACTTTAACCCCTCTTATGTTTTATGACGTGCTAGTGATTGGAATGTTTATGCTAAATTTGTTGGTTCCTATTATGAGTACATTGAATGGACTATTTGGGTTCCTAAGACCCTTGTTTCTAACATCAAAGGACCCATTCAAGAATGGGTACCTAAATCCAAGCATTGATCTCTTGTAGGAGTTTGCTTCCGGTGGAGTGTCATGGTTGCTTGACAGTGGAGCCACAAATCATATGACCGGAAGCAAGGACTTGGTGGTGGATTTGCATCCATATCCATCTATGCCCACCCATGTCCAATTTTCTGATGCCTCAATATCTAAGGTAATGGTATTTGGCAAGGTGGTCATCTCTCAAGATTTATCTATAGAGAAGGTCATGCTTGTTGAGTCCCTTGCACACAATTTGCTTTCCGTTTGTTAGCTTGCAATTATGGGCTTTGGCACATTCTTTAATATTGATACCAAGGCCCTTTTGTGGAGCAAGACTCTTAAAGTAGCCTTTGTTGGACGTTTCAAGAACGATCTCTATGTGGTGAACTTTTCGGAGCGACTTTCTAAGATCGCGACTTGTCTAATGGCTAAAGTTGATGTGGTTGGCTTTGGCATCGCCGGCTAGCTCATGTCAATATGAGATCTTTGCAAAGTCTCCTCAAAGGGGACCATGTTCGTGGACTAACAAATGTGAGTTTTGCCAGAGACCGTGCTTGTAGTTCTTGTATTGAAGGAAGATTCATGAAACGGCTCACCGTCCTACAACTATCATCTACTCGAAAAGGCCTGTGGAGGTCCTTCACATGGATCTCTTTCGTCAGCCATCTTTTGATAGTCTTGGTGGAAGAAATTGTTGCATGGTGATTGTGGATGACTACTCAAGATACACTTGGGTATACTTATTCAAGAGGAAGAGTGAGACTCAACAAACCATCATCGAATTTGCTAATGAAGCTCAACGTCAACATGAAGCAAAGATATTGATGATTAGAAGTGACAACGGCACCGAGGTCAAGAACTACACCTTGAATGAGTTCCTTAGTGATGAGGGGATCAAGCACCAATGTTCACCACCCTATACCCCTCAACAAAACAATGTGGCGGAGAGGAAGAACCGGACGTTCATGGACGCGGCAAGAACCATGATGGTGGAATTCAAATCTCTGTTCAAATTTTGGGCCGAAGGCAATAACACCGCATGTCATGCATCTAATCGGCTCTACCTCCGCAAAGGCTTGAACAAGACCCCTTATGGGATTCTTACCGGGAATAGGCCCAACCTCAAGTACTTTTGGGTGTTCGGTTATAAGTGTTTCATACTCAAGAAAGGTGTTCATTTGCCTAAATTTGAAGCTAGAGCTCATGAGGGCATATTTGTTGGTTATGCTACAAACTCTCATGCTTACCGTGTTCTGAACAAGTCCACCAGACTGATTGAGGAGATGTGTAACATAGAGTTTGATGAAAATAATGGCTCCCAAGTGGAAAAAAGTGCTCTTGGTGATGTAGGTGATGAAATTACTCCTCAAGCCATAAGAAGAATGTGGATTGGTCAAATACTCCCCATAAAGGAACCTCTTGTGGCTGAAGGAGAAGGAGAATGCTATACTCAAGTGGATCCATCAGCCTCGCTAGACCCACACGCTTCTGAAGAACAAAGTGAAGGCCCTCAATCCGATGAACAAGATCAAGGACAAGATCAACCTCATGAAGATGGTGTTGCACCAAATTATGTCCAAGATCAATCTCAAGACTTAGAGTTTGCTCAAGTTCAAGTGCAACCACAATATCAAGTGCAAACTAGTGAGAAATCTCAAGACGGTGCTCAAGATGATCAATAAGACGCTCCTCAATTACCAAGTAAGGAAGTCTTGGAGCATCATGCCACCAAGATAGCTAACACAGTCTGGGTTCGACAACATATCTTCAAGAATGTGCTTGGAATCTTCAATGAGGGGGTAACTACTCGTCAACAATTATCAAAATTTTGTTTGCATCACGCGTTTGTTTTGTGTGTTGAATCCCAAAAGATACATGAAGCGCTCGATTGTGAGGATTGGCTTGAAGCCATGCATGATGAACTTAACAACTTCGAGCGCAATCAACTTTGGGAATTAGTGCCAAGGCCAACGGAGGATAATAATGTCATTGGAAGCAAATGGATCTTCAAGAAAAAGGAAGATGCAAATGGTGTTGTTTTTTGAAACAAGGCAAGACTGGTGGCTCAAGGCTACTCCCATGTCGAGGGTATCGACTATGGTGAAACCTTTGCCCCTGTTGCTCGTCTTGAATCTATTCGCATGCTGCTTGCATTTGCTTCTCATCATGTTTTCAAATTGCAATAAATGGATGTGAAGAGTGCATTTCTTAATGGTCCCTTAAATGAGTTGGTATATGTGAAACAACCCCCGGTATTCGAGGATCCCAAGCTCCCCACTCATGAATACAAACTCAAGAAGGTGCTCTACGACCTTAAACAAGCCCCACGTGCGTGGTATGAGTACCTTACTGAGTTGTTGCAAGATCATGGGTTTGAGATTGGGAAAATTGATCGCACCCTTTTTGTCAAAAAGGTCAAAGGGAATTTGCTCATATGCCAACTATATGTTGATGATATTAATTTTTGGTTCTCCTAACGAATCTTTCAGTGAAGAGTTTGGTGCACTAATGACCAAGAAGTTTGAGATGTCTATGATGGGAGAGTTGAAGTTCTTTCTCAGGTTTGAAATCAAACAAGGAAGAGAAGGAACATTCATCAAACAAGCCAAGTACACTCAAGACATGCTCAAGAGGTTCGAGATCGAGGACGTCAAGACGATCAAATTTCCCATGCCAAGCAAATGCAAGCTTGATAATGATCCCAATGGTAAAGCAGTGGATCAAAAGGTATATTGCTCCATGATTGGATCCTTACTTTACCTTTGTGCATCTAGACCAGATATCATGCTGAGTGTGGGAATTTGTGCACGGTTTCAATCTGCACCAAAAGAAAGCCACTATGCAGGAGTCAAACGAATCTTTAGATATTGGGCTCATACCCCATACCTTGGCTTATGGTATCCCAAAGGATCAAGATTTAGTCTAGTTGGTTACCCTGACTCAGATTGGGATAGAGACTGTGTCGGAAGGAAGTCAACCTCTGGAGGATGCCAATTCCTTGGTCGCTCTTTGGTAAGTTGGTCTTCGGAGAAGCAAAACTGTGTGTCACTTTCTTCCACCGAGGCCGAGTATGTAGCTGACACATGTTTTTGTGATCAATTATTATGGATGAGGCAAACTTTAAAGGATTATGGTGTCACTTGTGACAAAGTTCCTATTCTATCTGACAATGAAAGTTTCATCAAGATATCTCTCAATCCGGTGCAACATAGCAAGACCAAACATATTGATATTCATCATCATTTCATTGGAGATCATATCAAGGAAGGAGATATTGAGGTACTCTTCAACAACACTCAAAAGCAACTTGCGGATATTTTCACCAAACCTTTAGATGAAGCAAGGTTTTGCGAGTGAATGCATGAGCTAAATATCATTGATTCAAGCAACGTGGATTGAAACTAGGCACACCACACCTCACTCATCATTATATATTGCTCTAGGTGTAGGCATGGACACATGGGGAGTGTTGTTCTCTCAATGAACTTTCCCTCCCTCCATTATGCATAAATTGTCACGTCTTTCACATTATCCATTATTGATGGCACTTGTGCTTCAAAGACGAGCTCTGGTCATGAAACCAATGATAATTCTTCACAGTGTTATACCATTTGTCTCAATCATTGGTGGCTCCAGCCACCACCCTCTCTTAGTTAGAAGATTCGGTTTTGTGTTCAAGTTGCGTGCATGTTTTTTTATCTTCCATTGGGTTTTCCCGTACTTTTTCTCTTCCTCTGGCAAGGTTCAAAGTGTTTTCATAAAAAGGGGGCCAGGTTCAAAGTGTTCTGTAAGAAGGGGCATGGTACTACCGCTCCTGGCACGATAGTAAAATATTACTGCCGCTGGACGAGCCGTACTACCGCTCAGCTAGCGGTAGTAAAATTTTCAGCCGCTGGCCAAGCGGTACTACCGCGATGACCATAGTACTACCGCGGCGCCAGGGCCATGGGGGGTTATTTTAGGGCGGGGGCAGTTCTTTCTTCCCCCATACCCATTCATCTCCTGGCTCTCTCTATTTCTATCTCTCTTCTCAAGAAACGGTGCCAGAGGGACTCGCCAGATCTCCTTCTCTGGCCACTCTCCTTCGATTCCATTAGGTGGGATCATCTCCTTCCCCTCACTCGTGCCATGGACATCAGTATTGCCCCTCGTTCCCTTCTCTTTGCCTCGTTCTTGTTGAATCTAGGGTTAGGGGCATATGTGTTTGTTCATCATTTCATGGCACAATCATTTCATGCCAGGAGGGTTGGAGAGTACTTGTGTGGTAGAAATTTTACTGAGTAGGTTGCAACATATGGGTTTGGGTCTCCGGTAGTACCGGATCTGAAGTTTCCCTTGTCAGATCTGGCACTTTTTCGCCCGTGCGGTACTACCGCTCCTCCTAGAGTGGTACTACCACTGTCAGAGCGGTAGTAATTTTTTACAACCACTTGAGCAGCGGTACTACCACTATCAGAGCGGTACTACCGTTGTTAGAGCTGTAGTAAAATTTTTCTGCCGCTTAATCAGCGGTACTACCGCTGTTCCCTAAGTACACATGTTATGTACTTGCAGTTCTCCTTTCTCTGGGATTTTCTGGTTTTCTTTGGTCTTTGCCTTGACTTATTTTGTTGTTTTCTTGTGTTTGCGTTGCGTGTCATAGGTGGTGGATCCAGGCGCTCGAACCCTCCTCGGGATGCCAGTTCCAAGCGCCCTCACTCTTCAGATGTACCCGAGGGGTTCAAGGCTCTGAAGCGAAATTTCAAGCAGCCCGCTGAGAAGAACAAGGGAAACACTGTCGATTGGGATTCTATGCCACAAGCTGAGTTTCAGATTCGCCGGAAGATCAACCCCTATTACAGCGATAGGGTTCAACTCCCCAGTTGTGAACTATTCTGGTCTAAACAACATGCTCTCATTTATGAAGATGTGATCAAGACCAAGAAGAACATCTATGTGCCGGTTCAGTGGATAGATATGGAACATCTCAAGAAGGACCCGACGTACTTTGGTGAACCTCTGACCATGGTGGAGCAGCTTGGGATTGCGGAGCTCATCACGTTTCACTTTGACTTTGATCCTCACATAGTGGCTCAGTTCTTTGTTACAGTCCACTTCCACTCTGATGAGGAGCGCACTATGACTTGGATGACCAATGGGGAGAGGTTGTCTGCTACTTGGAAGTAGTTTATGGTTTTGCTGAATGTCCATGATGAGGGGCTTCAGCACCCAGTTGGTTTGCGCCCCCACACTAAGCCATCTGGTACCCCACACTAAGCCATCTGGTAAAGCTAAGGAGAAGTTGCTTCCCTTATTTTAAGAAGGTGTCCCCATCTGGTGAGGTCTCTCACGTGTTGAACCCATTCCTTGATGTCATGCACCGTATCTTTCGCAACACTCTTTTTCCGCACGTTGGCAACAACGACTAGGTGCATTCATACCCGTTGGATATGCTTTTGATGTGTTAGAAAGGGCGGACTCGTCCCTCTGTACCACTTGATGTATCTCACATCATGTGGAGTGAGCTTCAGTCGGGAGTCTTCGACCATAAGGTCCCAATCTATGGTCCATATTTGTTTTACCTGATCCGAAAGGAGTGGGCGGAGGCCTCCCAGCTTTTGAGTTCCATGCTCCCGGGTGGATTCCCCATGAGCCTATTAAGCTGCGACAGAAGAACAAGTGGGCCAACACCACCACTACACATGCTGCTTCCACTGTGGATACTGATGAGGATGAGGCTGCGGTTGAGGATGAGGGCATTCAAGAGTCACATAGGCCTTCCTCTGCCGAGCCATCTTGGGCCAAGAAGCTGAAGGACTGGATGAAGACTTAGTTTTGCATGCAGGAGAAGGGGTAGTACATGACTCATGTTGCTCAGAAGAAGAGCCGTCAGCGTGACCAGCTAATTATGAGGAAGCTCGACATGCACATCTCCAGTGGGTTTGAACAAGACATCACTCTTGAAGCCACTTGGATGAAAAACAAGGATCTTCTGTGGGCTGAGTGTGACAAGGAGTCTGATGAGGAGACACAAGGAGATTCTGATGAGGAGTATGTTTAGGAGGCTGAAGGCCGAGTCCTCTTCATTTCGAGCTACTACCTGTGTCGTAGGTGTCCTCTCTTCCTTTTTCGTGTCCTGATGCCAAAGGGGGAGAGAGTGTAGGATTTGCGAGTTTCCTCGTTTTCTATGTTGCTTTATTTGTTGAACTTCCGTTGCTAATTTGGTTGTTTTTTCTTTGTGTGTGAGACCAAGACACATCGTACTTTATCATATGGTGTGAGACATATGCTACCACTCCTCTATCTTTATTGTCTCATTATTATCCATTATATTAGTAGCTTGTGAGTCTAATTAATTATGTGCCATTATCTTCATGCTCACATGTTATGCCTTGCTTCCATGCTTAGTGTTTATTCAGTTGTTGCAAGGAATGCCTCGCCTATAAAATCTAGGGTGGTTGCTTTTCTTTGGTTGTGTGCAAGGCATACCATGTCGTTTCTCTAAAGTATGCACACATCCAGGGGGAATGTCTCTAGTTTGTAGATTTCGGGTTTGCACAAGTTATTTTCTATATCCTTTAGTGCAAATCCTGTATTGTCATCAATCCACCAAAAAGGGGGAGATTGTTAGGGCATATTTCTCCCTAAGTGGTTTTGGTGATTGATGACAATGCCTGTGCAAACTAATCGTGTGCATTGAGCATTTCAGATAATTGACTAGGCACAAGATGATTCGGTGCCCCTCGGAGTCTTGCAAAGACGGTTGCTTTCTATGTTTCTCTTTGGGGGATTTGATTCGTAGGAAGCCCGTACTATTAAGAGGGGGTCCGCTTCAGAAGGGTTTGGGTGGAATCAACATGTACACATTTCTATTGCACCACCTTTCCCTTGCTTCAATGGAGCTCCAACCATGTGTTTCCCTGTATGTGCAAAAGGGCCAGCGGTTGTACCGCTGGCATAGCGGTAGTAGTTCTTTACTACCACTCTCTAGGCGGTAGTACCGCTCTCTGGGCGGTAGTAGGATTTTACTACCGCTCCGTCGGACTTTTTGCGCATCCGTTTGCCTCAGTAGTGGTAGGGAGGGTAGTATTTTCTTACTACTGTGGTTGGTCAACTGCCATGCGGTAGTACCGCTCCTAACAGCGGCAGTACCACTTTGATGTACAATGAGTAGGGGGGTGATACGTCTCCAACGTATCTATAATTTTTGATGGTTTCATGCTATTATCTTGTCAAACTTTGGATGTTTTGCATGCTTTTTATTTATTTTCTGGGACTAACTTATTAACTCAGTGCCAAGTGCCAGTTCCTGTTTTTTTTCCATGTTTTTGACCCCTTCCAGAGGAGATTTTGAAACGGATTCCAAACGAAAGAAAATCCCCGAAAAGATTTTTTTTGGAACGGAAGAAGATCGGAGAACTTGGGAGCCAAGCCAGAAGAGCCCTAGGGCCCCCACAAGCCCCCACCCCGCGGCCAGGGGGGCGCACCATCCAGGCTTGTGGGCCCCCTAGAGGTCCCCTGACCTAGATCTTGCGCCTATATATTCCCAAATATTCCCAAAAAAATCAAGAGACGATTGCAATTACTTTTCTGCCGCCGCAAGCTTCTGTCTCCGCAAGATCCCATCTGGTGCACGTCCTGGTGCCCTGTCGGAGGGGGTATTCAGATACGGAGGGCTTCTTCATCAACACCATGACCTCTCCGATGATGCGTGAGTAGTTCACCATAGACCTACGGGTCCATATCTAGCAACTAGATGGCCTCTTCTCTCTCTTGGGTCTTCAATACAACGTTCTCCATGATCTTCATGGAGATCTATCCGATGTAATCTTCTTTTGCAGTGTGTTTGTGGAGATCCTATGAATTGTGGATTTATGATCAGATTATCTATGAATCTTGTTTGAGTTTCTTCTGATCTCTCTTATGCACGGTTTCATATCCTTGTAATTCTCTTCGAGTTGTGGGTTTTGTTTGGCCAACTAGATCTATGATTCTTGCAATGGGAGAAGTGCTTGGTTTTGGGTTCATACCGTGTGGTGACCTCACCTAGTGACAGAAGGGGTAGCGAGGCACGCATCATGTTGTTGCCATCAAGGGTAAAAAGATGGGGTTTTTATCATTGGTTTGAGATTATACCTCTACATCATGTCATCTTGCTTAAAGCGTTACTCTGTTCGTCATGAACTCAATACTCTAGATGCATGCTGGATATCGGTCGATGTGTGGAGTAATAGTAGTAGATGCAGAAAGTATCGGTCTACTTGTCTCGGACGTGATGCCTATATGCTATATCATTGCCTTAGATATTGTCATGACTTTGCGCGGTTCTATCAATTGCTCGACAGTAATTTGTTCACCCACCGTGATATTTGCTATTATGAGAGAAGCCTCTAGTGAACACTATGGCCCCCAGGGCCTACTCCACCCCATATTTTCAGCCTTACACTTTTTACTTTGTTGCTCTTTCCGCATTCAGATCTCACTTTGCAAACAATATTGAAGGGATTGACAACCCCTTTGAAGAGTTGGGTGCAAGCTTGTTTGTTTTTGCGCGGGTACTTTGGACTTGACGAGACCCTCCTTCTGGATTGATACCTTGGTTCTCAAACTGAGGGAAATACTTACTGCTATTGTGCTGCATCACCCTTTCCTCTTCAAGGGAAAATCGACGCAAACCAGAGAAGTAACAAGAAGAATTCCTATGCGCCAGGGAAGGACTTTTGTTGTCGTAGCAGAAGAATTTCTCGCGCCGTTGCCGGGGAGGAAGATCAAGTCAAGAACTCATCCAAGTAGGTGTCGCAAACTCATCTCTTGCATTTACTTTATTTGCCAGTTGCCTCTCGTTTTCCTCTCCCCCACTTCACAATTTGCCTTTTTTGGTTTGCCTTTTTCGTTCGCCCTTTTCTCTCGCTTGCCTTTCCTTTGCTTGAGTGCTATGTGCCTTCAATATGCTTGCATCTTCGCTTGCTGAAAATCTATTGATATCGATCCTCACCCACTTGCTAATCTCTTTAAGAGATCCACTTATGTGGAACCAATTGCTAGTGAATTGAGTGCACTTGACTTTCTCTATGGAGTTTTGCTTGAGATGCGTGAATCTTAAAATTGTGAGGAAGAAATTTATGAAGTGATTCACGAGGGGTCATTCGATGAAAAGCATGATTGCAATGGTTCCACTACAAATTCTATTAGTGACAATCATGCCAAAAATATGCAAAACCCTAAGCTTGGGGATGCTAGTTTTGCTATGTCCACTACTGGTTGCAATGATCATGATTGGGGTAATGATTTTTCTTATGATCTTGAAAATTTGTTTAAACCTCATGATGAATATGATATTTGCAATAATATTGAAAGTGGGTTTGGAGACGTCATGACTTTAGTTGATGATAATCCCACTATTTTTGAAGAGCATCAACTTTGCATGCATGTGGATCATGAAAAGAATATCCTTTGTGATAGATATATTGTTGAATTTGATTATGATCCCACATGTAATTGCTATGAGAGAGGAAAATATCGTGGTAGAAACTTTCATGTTACCAAATTACCTCTCGTTATGTTGAGATTGCTATTGTCTCTTTCTTCTTCCTTGCTTATGGTAACTATTGGTTGTCTTGACAATATGTTTTCCTATAAAATTCCTATGCATAGGAAGTATGTTAGACTTAGACGTGATTTTCACATGCTTTATGATGCTCTCGTTGTGCTTCAATTCTTGTCTTTTGTGTGAGCATCATTGAATTATCAATGCCTAGCTAACGGCGTTAAACAATAGCGCTTGTTGGGAGGCAACCCAATGAATTTATCTTTTTTCTTTCTGTTTTGTTGCGTCCACACTTTCATAATTCTGTTTTGATTGTGTTTCTTGTTATGTTTGAGCCAAGCAAAACCTTTATGACTAGTTTTGGTGATGGTTGTTGGATCCTGCTGGAAAAAGACAGAAACTTTTCGCTCACGAGATGATTTTTTATTTTGATTAAGAAAACAATTTTGAGTTCATTATTTTTGCTGCGGATTGATATGCTTTTTCCCCAGACCTTCGTAAATTTTCATATTTTTTGAGGTACCAGAAGTATACGAAGTATACAGATTGCTACAGACTGGTCTATTTTTGACAGATTTTGTTTTTGTTGAGTTGGTTGCTTGTTTTGATGAAACTATGGTTAGTATCGGGGGGTACTAGCCATGGAAAAGTGAGAGTACAGTAGCCCATAATCAATATAGATGGAATTCAATTTTTCTACAGTACCAAAAGAAGTGGTAGTTTGTTTTCTTGTACTAATGTTATCACAAGTTTCTGTTTAAGTTTTGTGTTGTGAAGTTTTCAAGTTTTGGTTGACGTTCTCATGGACAAAGAGATAAGGAGTGGAAAGAGCTCAAGCTTGGGGATGCCCAAGGCATCCCAAGCCAAATTCAAGGACACCAAAAAGCCTAAGCTTGGGGATGTCCCAGGAAGGCATCCCCTCTTTCGTCTTCAATCCATCGGTAACATTACTTGGAGCTATGTTTTTATTCACCACATGGTATGTGTTTTGTTTGGAGCGTCTTGTATCTTAGGATTCTTTTATTTTTGTTGTGTCACAATCATCCTTGCTGTACACCTTTTTGAGATAGAGAGAGAGACATGCACTCATCGTGATTTTGCTAGAATGCTCATAGTGCTTCACTTATATCTTTTGAGCTAGATACTTTTGCTCTTGTGCTTCACTTATATCTTTAGAGCACGGCGGTGCATGATTTGGTAGTTGGCTTATGCTATGAAAGTAGTCCCAAATGTGCTAGGTACCCAAAAAGGATGCAAAAACCTCCATCTTCATGTGCATTGAATAGAAAGAGAAGTGTTGATTCCTCTCAATTAGTTTTGAGATGTGGATTCGGTAATATTGAGAGTTATGTTAGTAGGGTGTTCTGAATCTAGAAATACTTGTGTTGAAGTTAGTGATTCCCGTAGCATGCACGTATGGTGAACCGCTATGTTAGGAAGTCGGACCATAATTGATCTATTGATTGTCATCCTTTGTGTTGAGGTCGGGATCGCGCGATGGTTTACACCTACCAACCCTTCCCCTCGGATTATGCATTGAGCACTTTGCTTCGATTACTAATAAAAACTTTTGCAATAAGTATGTGAGTTCTTCATGACTAATGTGAGCCCATGGTATAGATGCACTTTCACCTTCCACCATTGCTAGCCTCCATAGTGCCGCGCAATTCTCGCCGGTGCACAAACCCACCAAATTCCTTCCTCAAAACAGCCACCATACCTACCCACTATGGCATTTTCATAGCCATTCCGAGATATATTGCCATGCAACTCCCACCATTCCGTCTCATGACTTGTGCCGTCACTCTCATATTGCCATTGCATGATCATACTAGACCGTTGCACATCCCGGTACACTGCCGGAGGCATTTCCTATGGAGTCATCATCATTGTGATCTTTGAGCTGTGAGTAAATAAGAGTGTGATGATCATCATTATTAGAGCATTGTCCCATGTGAGGAAAAAAAGAGCCCAAAGAGCCCAAAAACAAAAAAAAGAGAAAAGAAAAAAGAGAGGCCTAAGAGCCCAAATAAAAAAAAGAAATGAGACAAAAGAGAGAAGGGACAATGCTACTATTTTTTTCCACACTTGTGCTTCATGTTAGCACCATGTTCTTCATGATTGAGAGCTTCTTGCTTTGTCACTACCATATGCTAGTGGGAATCTTCGTTTTATAACTTGTCTTGTATATTCCAATGATGGGCTTCCACAAAATTTCCCTAGGTCTTCGTGAGCAAGCAAGTTGGATGCACAACCACTAGTTTTCCTCTTGAGCTTTCACATACTTAGAGCTCTAGTGCATCTCTTGTATGGCAATCCCTACACATTCACATTGATATCTATTAATGGGCATCTTCATAGCCTATTGATACACCAAGTCAGTGTGACCATCTCCTCCTTTTTGTCTCACAACAACCACCACACTCTATTCCCCCTATAGTGCTATATCCATGGCTCGCGCTCATATATTGCGTGATAGTTACAAAAAGTTTGAGAAAGTAAGAGTGTGAAAACAATTACTTGGCCAATTCGGGGGTTGTGCATGATTTACATTAGTTGTGTGAGGATGATGGAGCATAGCCAGACTATATGATTTTGTAGGGATAACTTTCTTTGGCCTTGTTATTTTGAAAGTTCATGATTACTTTGCTAGTTTGCTTGAAGTATTACTGTTTTCATGTCAATAGCAAACTATTGTTTTGAATCTTACGGATCTGAACATTCATGCCACGTGAAAGAAGTTGCAAAGCACAACTATGCTAGGTAGCATTCCACATTAAAATTCATTCTTTATCACTTCCCTACTCGAGGACGAGCAGGAGTTAAGCTTGGGGATGCTTGACATGTCTCCAACGTGTCAATAATTTTTGATGGTTTCATGCTATTATCTTGTCAAACTTTGGATGTTTTGCATGATTTTTATTTATTTTCTGGGACTAACTTATTAACTCAGTGCCAAGTGCGACTTCCTTTTTTTTCATGTTTTTGACCCCTTTCAAAGCAGATTTTGAAACGGAATCCAAACGGAAGAAAATCCCCGAAAAGATTTTTTTTGGAACGGAAGAAGATCGGAGAACTTGGCAGCCAAGCCAGAAGAGCCCAGGGGCCCCACAAGCCCCCACCCCGTGACCAGGGGGGCGCGCCATCCAGGCTTGTGGGCCCCCTGGAGGTCCCCTGACCTAGATCTTGCGCCTATATATTCCCAAATACTCCCAAAAAATCAAGAGACGATCGCAATTACTTTCCCGCCGCCGCAAGCTTCTGTCTCCGCAAGATCCCATCTGGGGCACGTCCTGGTGCCCTCCCGGAGGGGGGATTCGGATACAAAGGGCTTCTTCATCAACGCCATGACCTTTCCGATGATGCGTGAGTAGTTCACCATAGACCTACGGGTCCATAGCTAGTAACTAGATGGCTTCTTCTCTCTCTTGGGTCTTCAATACAAAGGTCTACATGATCTTCATGGAGATCTATCCGATGTAATCTTCTTTTGCGGTGTGTTTGTCGAGATCTGATGAATTGTGGATTTATGATCAGATTATCTATGAATCTTATTTGAGTTTCTTCTGATCTCTCTTATGCATGATTTCATATCCTTGTAATTCTCTTCGAGTTGTGGGTTTTGTTTGGCCAACTAGATCTATGATTCTTGCAATGGGAGAAGTGCTTGGTTTTGGGTTCATACCGTGCGGTGACCTCACCCAGTGACAGAAGGGATAGCGAGGCACGCATCGTGTTGTTGCCATCAAGGGTAAAAAGATGGGGTTTTCATCATTGGTTTGAGATTATCCCTCTACATCATGTCATCTTGCTTAAATCCTTACTCTGTTCGTCATGAAGTCAATTCACTAGATGCATGCTGGATAGCGGTCGATTGTGGAGTAATAGTAGTAGATGCATAAAGTATGAGTCTACTTGTCTCGGATGTGATGTCTATATGCTAGATCATTGCCTTAGATATCGTCATGACTTTGCGCAGTTCTATCAATTGCTCGACAGTAATTTGTTCACCCCACCGTGATATTTGCTATTATCAGAGAAGCCTCTAGTGAACACTATGGCCCCTAGGGTCTACTCCACACCATATTTTCAGCCTTACACTTTTTACTTCGTTGCTCTTTCCGCCTTCAGATCTCACTTTGCAAACAATATTCAAGGGATTGACAACCCCTTTGAAGTGTTGGGTGCAAGCTTGTTTGTGTTTGTGCGGGTACTTTGGACTTGACGAGGCCCTCCTTCTGGATTGATACCTTGGTTCTCAAACTGAGGGAAATACTTACTGCTCCTGTGCTGCATCACCCTTTCCTCTTCAAGGGAAAAACCGACGCAAACCAGAGAAGTAACAAGAAGAATTCCTATGCGCAAGGGAAGGACTTTTGTTGCCGTAGCAGGGGGTAACGGTTGGATTGTTCCCCCCACTATATAAAGGTGTCTTCTTACGTGAGAAGGTTACCTCTTACCTCCCCAAACTCCATTGTTGCTCCAAAGCTCATTCTTGCTTGATCTCTCTCCCTAGACAATCAAACTTGTTGATTTACTAGGGATTGTTTGAGAAGTCCCTATTCTACACTTCCACCAAGAGATATTTGATTCCCCCACTAATCCCTTGCAGATCTTTTTACTCTTGGGTGTTTGAGCACCCTAGATGGTTGAGGTCACCTCGGAGCCACATTCCATTGTGGTGAAGCTTCGTGGTCTTGTTGGGAGCTCCAAGCTTTGTGTGGAGATAGCCCCAACCTTGTTTGTAAAGGTCCGGTCGCCGCCTTCAAGGGCACCAATAGTGGAATCATGGCATCTCGCATTATGTGAGGGCATGAGGAGAATACGGTGGCCCTAGTGTTTTCTTGGGGAACATTGTGCCTCCACACCGCTCCAGCGGAGACGTACTTCCTGTCAAAGGAAGGAACTTCGGTAACACATCCTCGTCTCCACCGGTTCCACTTGCGATTATATCTTACCTTTACTTTTTACTTAGTATTGTTGTGGTGTATTCCTTGCTTGCACTTGTTGTACTTGTTGTTATTATCATATAGGTTGCTCACCTAGTTGTTCATCTAGAGAACCTTTTATTGCTAACCCTAATTTGTTAAGACAAGCTAAAAATTGGTAGTTGCTTATTCACCCCCACCCCTCTAGTCAACCATATCAATCCTTTCAACTTTGCCCTCAACTCCATCGCGACCTACGTCTGCATGAGTACCCCCGTTTCCAGGCTCTCATCAATAAAGCCATCAATGTTGAGACTCGATAGACTGATTATGAGGCGACTAAGAAGCACTCTCGTACTTCGGCCCCTCATCCAGCTCAAGATCTCACAAGCGCCGGGTGCTGGTTCCAAGCACTCCTCTGTCGTTAAAGTATACTGCAAGGCCATGCTATGAGGTGCTTCGCCCAAATCAGCCAAACCCTCTAGCCAAGACTTTCTGTGGTTCAACTGCTAATGCTAAACCGCATACTAATCCAATGACCTGTTATAAGTGTGGAGAACAAGGACACCATTCTTGTGAGTGCCCACAGAACAATACTTCCAATTAGTCTGGGAAGTTTGTTGGTCGTGGAAAGCGAGGCAAGGCATACTATTTTTAGCCAACCCCTACTGTACGTGGACGGGTGAATCACGTCTCAGCTTAGGTAGCTCTTGATGGGCCTAACATCATTCTCGGTATGCTTCTTGTCAATTGTCATCCAACATCTATTCTTTTCGATACTCGAGCATCTCATTCATTCATTTATGAAAGTTATGCACAGTTGCTTAACATGTCATATTGTGATGGCCCACTCCATTGGTAGTTCAAACTCCTGGATCCAAATGGAAAACTTCTAGAGTGAGCCATGACAATGAAATTCTTGTGGACACGCTAGTCTTCATACCTTCTCTAGTAGCCCTTAAGTCTTCAGATATCAATATCATCTTAGGTATGGACTGGATGTCAACTTATCATGCCAAGATTGATACTCGCACTAGGAATATTTAGATTACACATCCATCTAGTGAGATAGTTAATGTCTCAACTCGAGTTGCCAAGCGTCAACTCTATTCCCTTAATGTGAATCCTCTTCCAGAGCTTAAAGATATACTCGTAGTTTGTGACTTGCTGGATGTCTTTCTAGAAGAACAGATAGGCATTCCACCTGATAGGGATGTAGAGTTTGTGATAGATCTTGTCCTACGAACCATTCCAATAGCCAAGAGACCCTATAAGATGGCACCCATAGAGGCAGCCGAACTAAAGAAACAACTTGATGAGTCCTTGAATAAGGGTTTCATCCGTCCTAGCTCTTCTCCTTGGGCTTGCCCCGTCCTCTTTGTTTAGAAGAAGGATGGAACAGATCGGATGGTTGTAGATTATCGACTAGTCAACCTGGTTACCATAAAGAACTAGTATCCACTCCCCAGGATCAACGACCTGTATGATAAGCTTGCTGGATCCTTAATCTTACCCAAAATGGATTTTATGTTGGGCTACCATCAAATCAAAATTGAGAACATGGACATTCTAAAAACGACATATGTTACTTGTTTTGGCCAATACGAGTACATTGTCATGTCCTTCGGTTTAACAATGCCCCATCCACCTTCTGTCGCTTGATGAGTTCAACCTTCATGGATTACTTGGATAAATTTGTTGTGGTATACCTCGATGATATACTCATATACTTGAAGAACCAACAGGCACATGCTTAACATCTAAGGCTGGTATTGATGAAACTTCGAGAGCACCGCCTTTATGGCGAATTCTCCAAATGTGAATTCTGGTTGCCAGAACTGACCTACCTAGGCGACCTAATCTCTGGTAAGGGTATTGCTGTCAATCTCTCGAGAGTTCAAGCTGTCCTTGATTGGACTCAACCTGAATTGGTTAAGAAAGTTAGGAGTTTTGTTGGTCTAGCGAGCTATTGTCGCCGCTTTGTCAAGAACTTCTCCAAGGTTGCAAAGCCTCTAACTGAACTCCTCAAGGAAGATAAAAAGCTCGAGTGGACACGACAGTGCGAGCACAGTTTTCACGAACTAAAAATACGCGTTACTTCTACCCCTGTATTGGTGCCACCAAATTTTCCTAAGGACTTTGTTATCTATTGCGACGCCTCGCGACGAGGATTATTTTGCAATTTCACGAATGATCGTCATGTGATTGCATACACATCTCGATAGTTGCATCCACCTGAGGATAATTACCCAACACATGATCTGGAGCTTGCAGTTGTAGTCCATGCAATCAAAACCTCGCGACATTACCTTGTGGATAATCGATGCGAAATATACACGGATCACCAAAGTCTGAAATATATCTTCACCCAACCGGATTTGAATCTCAGGTGAAGTTGATGGGTTGAGTTGATTAGAGATTACGACTTAGGGATAACTTACTCCCCAGGAAAGCCAGTGTCCTGGCTGATGCACTAAGTCATAAGTATTATTGTAACAACCTCATATTACAACAAAGTTAACCACTTCTCCATGAGGTATTTCGGAAGCTAAACCTTTACATTGTTCCTCAAAGATCCCCTTCTACCTTGGTGGTGAAACCTACTCTTAGGGATCCAAGCATAGCTGGCCAAAAGCATGATAAGGCTATATCCGTATCAAGGAGAACATCGTGAGTGGAAACGCTAGACATTTGTCCATGGATGATCAAGGTGTTATGTTCTTCCAGAACTCTTTGGTGGTTCGTAAGGGCCAATATCTACAGCAGATGATCATTAAGGTGGCTCATGAATCTCCTCTCATGATCCATCCTGGTAGTACCAAGATGTATCAGGACCTACGCCACAGGTTCTGGTGGACTAGGATGAAGAGAGAAATCGCAGAGGTTTTTGGTAATTGCAACGTGTCTTGTCGTGTTAAAGCATAACATCAAACGCCTACTGGCACCCTTCAACATTTAGCTATTCCTGAATGAAAGTGGTACATAGTTGGTATGGATTTCATCATCAGTTTTCCCAGGACTAAGAAAGGGAATAATGCTATCTTCGTGGTCATTGATCGTTTTTCCAAAGAGGCCAATTTTGTTCATGTTCAAAAGCATATAACTCCTAGCGAGCTAGCGGAGTTATATATTTCTCGGAAAGTGTATCTTCGTTGTGTTCCTTGGGGTATTAACTCATACGATGGAGGCATATTTACTTCTCAATTCTGGGAAAGCTTCCAAAATCCTATGGGGACTCATCTTTTCTTTAGCACCACTTTCCATCCGCAAACAAGTGTTCAAGTAGAACGAGTCAATCAAATTCTAGAAGACATGCTCAGAGCTTGTGCTATCTCTTTCGGCATGAATTGGGAGAAATGTCTTCCATTCGCCGAATTTGCTTATGACAATAGTTCCCAGTCTATCTTGGGCAAGCCTCCTTTGAAGTTCTCTATGTACGAAGCAGTCGAACACGTCTTAACTGGTTAGAAACCGGAGAGAGGCAACTCTTTGGCATGGATATGATTCAGGAGGCACAAGAGCAAGTTCACACTATTCGTGAAAAGTATAAAACAACCCAATCTCGTCAAAAGTACCAATATGACCGCCATCATAAGGCTGTGGCGTATGAAGTTGACGAGAAGGCTTACCTTTGGGTTACTCCTATGAAGATTACCCATCGGTTCGGTATCAAGGGCAAGTTGGCTCCTCGTTACATTGGTCCTTTTGACATTCTTGCCAACAAGGAGAGGTGGCCTACCAATTGGAACTACAACCACATCTTTCCAATGTTGATGATGACTTCCACGTCTCGCAACCCGAGAGTTGCTTCTCGGATCATATCTAGAAAGTGGACCACGAAACACTTGATCTCTAGGATAACCTTGCATATCGAGAGTATCATGTTCGTACTCTCGATCAAGATTGAGTGGTCAAATCATTCTGAAAAAGAAGCAACTTGGGAAAGGGAGGAACATCTTCAACTAGAGTACAATGTGCTCTTCCCGATGGCTCCCAAATCTTGGGATGAGATTCTTTTGAGTGGGGGTGAGTTGTCACATCCCTAGTTAACCCCCTTGCTTTGTGCTAGCATGAGTGTAGCATCATGTTTAAATTTTTATTAAACTTGAAATGTTGATTAACAAACCATAGCACTTCACTTCATTAAACCAATTCCAATAATTGTGATTTGTAGTGAACCCAAAATGTTAGAAACAACATACCAGGGGTGATCTACTTTTTAACAACCTTTTTGGCATTTCAAATAACCCAGCAAAGTTGCTGAAAATGATAATTAAAGGACTATAATTATTTTAGTTGCTCCAAAATTGTTGAATCATTTTGTGGGACTTAGGAATATTCAGATTGTATCCCATAAATTATTTCAGTTTTTTTTTGCATTTAGGATTTGCCCAAACAAAATAAAACAAAGAGAAGAAATTAGAAAGAAGAAACAAAAATGAAAAAAGGGAAGGGAGAAACTTACCTCAGCCTTACCTGGCAGAAGAGGCCTATCCAGTAGGGGTAGGGTCGTCTTCTTCCTCTGCTAGTACGCAGAGGAGAGGCTGAGCACCGCGCTCGCCGTCCATGCGCCACACAGCTCGCTGCC
Source organism: Hordeum vulgare subsp. vulgare (assembly GCF_904849725.1). Lineage (NCBI taxonomy): Eukaryota > Viridiplantae > Streptophyta > Magnoliopsida > Poales > Poaceae > Hordeum > Hordeum vulgare. The sequence goes on along the minus strand of NC_058520.1, from coordinate 289,314,032 downwards.
TCGCTACCTCGTGAGGCCATCTCGACGACGGGGATAAGCCCACGAATATGTCTGGATCCTCCTCTCCTCCCCATTATGCTCTTTGCTCTCTTCCCTCGCCATGGTCAAGCCCTGTCCGACCTCGCTTCCATAGTGTCGTGCCTACAGTCTTCCCCTCACCCCCTGTGCTGCCTCGAGATCCGCCTCGACCTGCTGGTCCTTTGTGTTGAACCATTCGACGCGAGGAGCATTGAGACGCCCGCAAGCCCCCATCTTCCTCCTCGGGTCATCGGAGACTGCCACCGCTGTTCCTCATCTCCAAGCCTCCCCGGAGCCTGCTTCGACGCCCGGTGCAATTGCCATGAGCCCTTGCTCCATTTCCCCTCCTCCCTAGGTCCATTTTGAGCTGTAGTCGTAGATTGCATCGAGGCCAAGGAGCTCCACCGTGAAAGCTCGAAGCTGGCGCCTCTGTTAGGTTCGTGAGGGTGTATAGGTGTTTTAGGTGTCTAGATCAAGTTGTGTCACATGATGAAACCTCGATCCCGACAACACCTGAACTCCGCCCGCCGCCAACTCGGTCGCCACCGTCGATTTAGGCCGACTCTTGTGACGCTCTTTGCACCAAACAATGCGAATGCTCCACCCGGTCATGTAAATGTGCTCTGCCATCCATTTGGTCACCGAAGGACATTTTCCGAGCCCCTCCGCCGCCTGTGGCCTCGTCGGTGACTCACCGCCGGTGAGCCCTGGCCATTTGTCGAGGGGTTTGACCGCCGTGGGTCACAAACAGGTGGGGCCATGCCTTGGTTAAATTTGGGTTAATCACTAATTTAATTAATTTGTTTAATTAACCTAATGGGTCACTCACATGTGGGACCAACCAATTAATTAATCTAAATTGGATTAATTAACGTAATTAACTCTAGTTAGTTAACTAAGAGACTAACCGGTGTGACCCACTAGTCAGGATTGACATGGCAACGACCAACTGACCCGCTGACGCCGTGCTCATGCAGTGCTGAGGCGGTAAATGATTTGCTAGTTTTAGAAATAATCAAGAAAATCTAGAAAATGATTAAAACTTTAAAAATTCATAGTAAGTCACCCATAACTGAGATGGAAAAGATTGATATACGGAAAATGATCAGGAAAATCCAATCTACCCATTGGTGCTATTATCATGCATGTTAGAGCAAGTTATACCTGCTGATCAGGTCAAATCAATGAAATGGTATTTGAAATACCACATGTGGAGTATGAATTTGAATCTTAGGTTCAAACCAACTATATTTAAACCTAATTCTAGTTGCATTAGCCATCCAACTCATATTGCCATGTCAAGATCATGCACCATATTGTCGCACTTGTTGTGTTTTGATTGTTCCATTGTATTTGTATTGCGGTAGGTCCTGCTTCCAAGGATACCCACGAGTATCCAGCTGAAGAGCAGTACTCTACCACCTACCTACCATGCAAGCACCCCTTTGGAACATTCCGATACAATCCCATGTGTCTGTAAAATGACTCCTATGGGAACCTCCAAGGATTCCCTGATTGTTTGGCGAAGTGAGAGAGGTGGCGCCAAGAGCGGAACTAGCGATCAGCACCGGCAAGGTCATTTACCCAGGTTCCGGCCGATTGGCCCATAAAACCCTACTCCTGCTTTGTTTGTATTGGGTGCTTACAGTAGGGTTATTTGCTAGAGTAATTAGTTGGTGATCAAAGAGTCTAAATCCCAAAAGGTCCACCCCTAGAACTGAGCTTTGGGCCTCCTTTTATAGGCAAAGGGGTCACCAACAGTGTGTTCATGAGCTGCATAGTGAACAGGGTTCACCGCTTATCTATCTACTGCGGTGTTAGGGGCAGTAAATGCCTTGTCAGCCCCCCTGGCATGCATCAAGGTGGCATCGACACGTACCCAAGTGTATTGACATATGGGATTTCTGCTGGCGCATGAGGGATGCGCTGGAGCGGTGGCAGTCCGTGGCACATTGGCAGGAGGGACACCTGGAGGACGAAGGGAGCATGCCGGCCTAGCGTCCTCACTGGTGGCTTATCCTGCCTTCCTGGCATGGCGGGCTTGCCGGGGCCTTGGACATCTTCCTGGCATGGAGGGCTTGCCGAAGCCTTGTGGGTCTTCCCAGCAAGGATGGCTTGCCGTGGCCTTGCAACTTGTGCTTGTTATTCACACCTTTGGTGAGGTGTGGCCTTGGCGAGCCTGGGGTATCTTCCCGTAGGTCCTTCTTTATGTATTGCAACCAAGTGTGTTGCTGGTGCCCATGCACAAGTCTGGGGCATAGGAGACCCCAGTCTCTAGTGCATCGACAGGAGCCCCCGGGCCTGGGCCACACATGCATGCGAGGCGTAGTTGGGCAGGCCCAAAGTCGTGCACGGACTTTTGTGATAGGGTACTTGGCAGCTTGGAGCCGTTGCCTGTGGCCCTTTCCCCATGTCGCACATTGAGCGCGCGAGGTGGAGAGGCGTGCACACACTGGCCGTCCCACCTCCCTTAAAGGTCGCAGTCATGGTAGCGCCCGCCCCCGCATGCATTGGTGCAGCAGAGCGGCTCGCTGTTCGCCCGTGATCAGGGGTGATTGGGCGAGAGGGGCAGCGGTTTCTGGAGTGAGGAGAGCTAGCCCCCATGCCTCGCCCTATAAATCAGGGGGTTTGCCACGGGGTTTTGCTCATCCATCCAACTCCTGAAACACTCAGCATCCCAGCTTGTTTCTGCAGTATCTTCCTTAGATTCAAGTGGCGCTCGCCCCTAACCATGGCTAGGGGACGAGGGAGGCCACCATCAGCCGATAGGGCGGGAGAAGATCCCGTTTGGATCATGCCACAGCTTTAGGGGCCCAAGCTGCGGAGGGTGGTCCGAGCGCCCGAGGTGGCCGAGGGGTGAGGGGCCGTTGTCGCCATGGAGGCCGTGGTCGGGGAAGGGTGTGCTACTCCATCACCCCCATCTTCTCCCCGAGCGCCAGCTTCTTCATGCAGCCGGAAATCGGATGGGACGGCGCTGGAGTTCGTCGTGGAGATGCATGACGTTCCTCCAGGCCATCTACACCTCCCTCGCCCCTTCGCCAGGGCGATGGAGGCCGCCAAGACTCCTGTCTTGTGGCTTCGCGCGCATGGTTGTTCTCACGGCACTATGCAGGTGCACATCGAGTACCCAAAACTCTGCTTCATGTTGCTTGGGCTGGGCTGGGAAGCCTTCGCCCGCGCCAACAGTATCGAGGATGGACATGTTCTCCACTTCAAGCTGGCGGAGGATGATATGTTATCTGTTAAGTTTTATGGGCACTCAGGTGTGAGTCTCGGCTGTTGCGAAGAGAGCTCAAGCGGCGTCGAATGTCCCTCCTCAAGCGATATTGACGAGGAGGACAGTGGTGGCGGTGGCTCTTTTGGCAAGTCAGGATCTCGGGGTGTGGAGTCGGAGCACGACACCCCGAGCTCTAACTGATCGCCGGCCGTGCCACCAGGGCCAGCTCATGCCTCTCCCCTGCCCAATGGGATTACCTTGCCGGAGCCGGCATCAATGCCTCGTCTTTGAGGAGGCGCGATCGTGGGCTCCGGCTTCTTCATCCCTTTCGGTCGCCCTTTCCTCCGGCCCTGTTCTCCTCTGTGCAGTGCTGGTCCAGGAGGAACCAGCCTGGGTTGCACCGGGCGCCATCCCGCTTTTTGTCTTCTTGAACTTCTGTCCGGCAAGCATGTCCCTCTCCAAAAGACGGTATCATAAGTTAGAGTAGTAAAAATCATCCATGTAATATGTCTGAGTTTGCCCCAAACAAATTAATGAAAGGTTGTTTCCTTTGTGTCCGATCCCCCTCTTTGTATGATACAATCTTTGTGTTTTCGGGAAGCTTGCCGGCGTGACTGGTCCTTTCGCTAGTGCTTTGAGGAACGGATCGTTAGCAGTTCATCGGAGGGTTCATTACCGGCAAGACTCCTAGCCGCACTCAGTGCAACCGTTAGATTGTCGAGCATGGCTCAAGGCGAAATAAGGTTCTGCGTAGCCGCTTGGTTTGTTGAGCAAGTTCAAAATAGTGTGAAGGCGCTCTGTGGCAATTCAGGTCATTGAACGAGTTCGAAATAGAGCCAAGGTGCACTGATCGTGGCAAGGTTCCATATGCGTGCGGGTTTCTCAAACAAAGATTGAGATTTCTAGAAAGGAAACAACCTATCTACTCGAAAATTTCATCTAGAACTGTTATCACTTATCTGTTATGCCGCGACACTTCTTCCCGCGACGTCTGGATCTTTTGTCGGGGCCTCGGATCCCCGGCAAGCAGGATTTTACACTCTCTCGACAACCTCCCCGTCGGCAAGTTTCTTGCCGATAGTCTTTGACTATCGCATAGGACATGTGTTGCCGGAGTATAACTCATTTTTCTGTTTTGTCAGGCCGTGCTAGCGGAGCCCCCGAGAGCATATTCGGCGGCGACGCAACGCTTCCAGGGGAGAAAAGGTTTCTGCTGGAGTGTGTGCTGGGGCTTCAGGACCCGTTGGCGCATCCTCGACGGCTATGCATCACTCCGCAGAGGTGCGTCCGCTGGAAGATGTGCCGGAGGCCTTGCCGAAGCCCCAGGCACACCCTCGACAACAACGCACTGTCCTGGAGCGGCACATCAGCCTGATGTCATCGAACTCGGGGTCTCTGCTTCCTTGGCATGCGCTTGCACAGCGGCGCGCTCGCGCAGGCGTTAGGAGCGACCACCGTTGCGTGCCGCCTTGGGGAACCGCGGCGGTGCGCTCAACTTCCCAAGATCTGGTGCAGAGCTTGCTCGAATCCGCGAAAAAGCTCTTAGCAGCTCCCCCTACCTGGCTCGCCAAAGATGTCACGAAAATGGCGCCTATGGAAACCTCCGAGGATCGCCTAATCATTCAGCGGAGGGAGAGAGGTGGCGCCAAGAGCGGAACTAGCGATTAGCACCGGCAAGGTCATTTACCCAGGTTCGGGCCGCTTGGCGCGTAAAACCCTACTCCTGCTTTGTTTGTTTTGGTTGCTTACTGTAGGGTTATTTGCTACAATAATTAGCTGGTGCTCAAAGAGTCTAAACCCCAAAAGGTCCAACCCCTAGAACTGAGCTTTGGGCCTCCTTTTATAGGCAAAGGTGTAACCAACAGTGTGCTGACGAGCTGCATAGTGAATAGGGTTTACCGCTTATCTATCTACTCTGGTGTTAGGGGCAGTAAATGCCTTGTCAGCCCCGTGACCTGCATTAAGTTGGCATCGACACGTACCGAGGTGTATTGACACCTGGGCTTTGTGCTGGTGCATGAGGGATGCGCTGGAGCGGTGGCAGTCGGTGGCATTGTGGCAGGAGGGACACCTGGCAGATGAAGGGAGCTTGCCGGCCTGTCGTCCTCTATAGTGGCCTATCCTGCCTTCCCGGCAAGGCGGGCTTGCTGGGGTCTTGGACATCTTCCCGGCAAGCCAGGCTTGCCGGGGCCCTGGACATCTTCCCGGCAAGGATGGCTTGCCGGGGCCTTGCAGCTTGTGCTTGTCCTTCACACCTTTGGTAAGGTGTGTCCTTGGCGAGCCTGGGGTATCTTCCCATAGGTCCTTCTTCGTGTACTGTCGCCAAGTGTGTTGCTGGTGCCCGTGCACAAGTCTGGGGCACAGGAGACCCCAGTTTCTAATGCACCGACACCATGCTCTTGCTCCTGCTCTCGTTTAGTGCATTAGGACAACAACATTTCAATTGTTACTTGTTTCGGTAGTTGAACCCATTCCTTTGCATGACCTATCATTGTCATAGTAAATAGCTAAACCAAGCAACCTAGCATACCTGGTAGATGCTTGGGCCATGTCATGCCTTTACTCTTCTATGCTTGCTATGCTTAGAGTTGTGTTAGGTCTGATTCATTTGGGTGATGAATAGGAGTGAAATGAATGTGTTCTGGTGACAAAAGTTAAATGCGAACCGCATTTGGTAAAGTTAGTGATGAGAGGCTGTGTGGGATTGCATGGCGAGTTGTCTCATTGGAACCGCTCTTAGGAACAGAGTTCCATGTATGTGATTCAAGATTAGATAGTACCACATGCTAGGTTCTTGTGTGGTTAACGGTCGTGGCCAACTCCCTTGCTGGGCTTCTGCTTGAAGGTTGCCGAGGTGCATGACTTGCACATGGAGATAAGTGGCGAGAGCGTGTGTGAAGAAGTACACCCTGTAGTGTTATGAATCTATTCGAATAGTTGTGTCCTCGGATATGGACTACTTGGAAACATATGTTGTTCACACATAACTTAAATGGATACTCATAAAAGTCTCAAGACAAGTGTGAATATAGTGGATGGTACTCTCATAGGAATACGGGAGAGGATCCATGGTAGTGTATTGTTGGGTTGTTTAGTGGACTCGTGTGCTCTATCTCACTTACTCAAACTACTGGTAGTCGTAGTACAGGTTAACCAAGTGTCGGGGCACTAATAATGGGGTATCTAGTGCCCCTGACTTATGCACATGTGTTGGAAGCATCCCCAATCTAAAGACCAACAATAGTCCAAGAAGTGCCAAGGACTGCTGGCGCAGGCCAGAACCGAAGGCGCAACCACTGTCACCAAGACCCGGCAAGGCGCCTCCCCGGAAGGCGTGGGCCGGCCTGCCACAACTTCACCTCATGGCTACACTAGTCACTTGTCGATGAGGTGTCGATCCGCCAAATGGCTAGGTGGCTCTAGCTAGCTACATGACGCCGTTGAGAAAGACATGTTACATCCTGTTGACACCCATACTGAAGCGTGTCAAGACCTCAAGCCACTACCAGCTAATGGGTGGCAGAAGCGTCCCAGGAACGCATCCCCGCTCGCCACCTAGAGCCGCATTTATGGCGCTTTGTCTTAAGTGCCAGAGTTAGGTATGATAGCACTGTTAACTATCTGATCATGTAATTTGCCACTATGGACACCCCTGGAGCTATCCGTATCTTTGGGGATTTGAGCGCCTAGAGATTCAACGCTTGGTAGATTAGGTCCCCGCGGGATTAGAGCCAAGTGTAAGCATTCCCACGTGCTAGCGCTCCTCGGCAACCCTTGCCGGGGCACATCTCCGTGCGAATGTCATCTTCCCCAGTCAATCCACTGAAGCAGGAGTAGGGTTTACGCTTCACATCGGCCCGAACATGGGTAAAAACCCCAGAGTCTCATCACCGTGATGTTTCTGTACTCTCTGCTCTTTGTGTGACACGACCTCCCCGCCGAACCACAAGGGGCCCAAAGATCCCATAAGTGACCGTGTGCACATCTACACGGGCATCTTTGGCGCGCCAGGTAGGTGGCCTCGTTCCCAGAAACCTGAGGATACGAGTAGCATACGAATCTTGATCTTGACCTTCTCTTTTGCACGATGGCTCCCAGGAAGAAGACCGACGTAGATGCTCACCCTTCGACTCCGAAGGCCCCGACGCTTGCAACTGCGGACGCTAGCGCCACGATGGCATCACGCAACGCGAGCACCGCGGGCGATGCGGTTGGTGCAGGAGGCGCCGCCATCGTGTCCCCTGCGGTCGAAGCCACAACGAGGGGCGCCGGAGGCGAGCAACAACGACACCATATTGAGATCTCCGATGGTGCCACAGGCGAAAGGGACGCTCAGGTCCCACGCATCCGCCGCATCGGCGACCACGCTCGCAACAACGACGGCCAGTCCGGAGGCCAGCACGGTCCTCCAGCCGCGCCGGCCATGGGTGCGGCTGCTGGGTGCACGCCTTGTCCAGAACAAGAGGGAGTGATGGGCGGGGCCATAGATCCACGCGCCCAGCCTCCCCCACGCTAGGCCACCACGTCAGTCGGCGCACGATGACAAGGATGCGATGAGGCTCCCCGTGGTTGTATCAAGAGTCGAGCCACGTTACGGTCCGCCTCTCTACCCATGCCGAACAGGGCCGCCGAGGCAATGGCGTGAGCTCAGCTACCGCTAAACTTCCCACCCACGGCTGACAAGATGGACGAGCGGAGAGATACAATTCAAATTCGATTGGCTTCATTGAAGCCCGCAAATCACCGCAGGCGGGGCCATTCCTTCATCCACAAATAGTAACGACGGACCAAATAGACGATCGAGGTGGTGAGGCCACGCCGACGGTGCCATCCCCTCCTCAGCAGCAAGCTCAAGGGCAGCCGCGATAAGCTATGCGCACTAACGGGCCCGACGAGGCATCTATGGCCTCGACCGGCTCGCGCGGGCAGCGGCAGGTCCTGGAAGACCGACTGAAGGAGGACCCACACACCATTATCGAGTGAAGCCGAGAAGCACACCTTCAATCTGACAAATGCGACGCTGGCAACCCCGCGCCCAGTGCTGGCGGAAACCTACCTTACAAGGTCGGGTGTCGTGGGTGTAAGTCTAACAGTAGAAGTATAGGGTACGAAAGGATGGGCAGAGCCTTAGCTATGGTGAGGATATATGAGTTCAGGCCCCTCTGCGGTGGAGGTAAAATCCCTACGTCTCAGTGCTCTTGGGAGCTTAGTGTCGAGTGGATTATAGGATTACAACAAGTGCCAACCCCCGCACCAGTGGGGAAGGGCGGCTTATATAGAGTGCGTTTCCCTTCATAATGGCCCGGTGAACAGGGGTGGAATAGTGGAGAATAAATGTCTATGTTACAGGTAACGTAAGCCTTAAATGCTAATAATGGTGTATGAAAACGTATGACCGTTGCCCTCCTAGGAGGTTACGATTTACAGAGTGGATTCCAGTCGGTACGTTAAATATGCTCCGAGTGGATCGTCGCCGACTGGATGATGGGGGCGTCCTTAGTTCAGTCGGAACTATCTAAGGGCCTTGTCTTCTATGAAGGGTAGTCCTTTTGTAGGACCTATAGGGCAGGCCTATGACCCTACCCTGGGACTATAACCCCATCATTAGTCCCTGAATGGATCGGGGTTGGAACGATGAAGTGATGTCTGGAGTATGGAACCGACTGGTATGGAGGTGACTTTAGCGTTCTTTGCCTCGATCCATTTTATCCTTTCAACCAGTGATCCGAATGAATATACCAGTGAAACGAACCGTCAGGGAACGAGTGCTTTCGCGGAATCTCTCGACGTGACTGGTCAAACTGACAGCGCCGGATTTTCCGGGATCCTCAAATTTCGGTTACCGCGCGCTCAGCGGGGATGACGACATCGCCATCGAGTAGGTTTTGCCTCCTCGATTACCGTGCCTTTATCTTCTCCACTAATCTTGCAGCGGCCGGTTGGGGGGATAAGATCTCGGGTCCACCTGTTAGTGACCCAGCCGGAAGCCTATTTAAGCCTCGCCGGCGGGATTTCTTGTTGCGCTGTTCAACCTCCTCTCGTTAATCTCGCTCCTCCCGCACCTCTCTGCACACCTGAAGCCTCCTCCTTCCCCTCCTCCTCTGTGGATCCATCGCCTTCGCCATGACGAAGGGGCAGACCAGCAAGCTCGAGTCGTAGAAGAAGAAGAAGAAGGGGGCGGCCCTACTTAGTGGCTGCAGCGGGCGCTGCCGGCGGGTTGGATCCAGGGGGATTTCCTCCCCTCCTCGGTGACGGAGAACGACATGCTGGAGCTGGTGGAGCATGGCATGGTCGTCAACAAGTCCTGGAGGCTGCCGGGAGGCGAGACAGAGCCGGCGCCAAAGGAGGGGGAGCGCGTTCTACTGCTCAGCCATGTGGCCAGAGGCTTCTCCTTGCCTCCCCATCCTTTCTTCCGAGGTATCTTGAATTACTTCGGGGCGCAGCTCCATCACTTTCCTCCGAACGCAATAGCTCACCTTGCTGCATTCGTCACCCTCTGTGAGTGCTTTATTGGATGCCCTCCCCACCGGGGCTCTTTAAGTATGTCTTCTCCGCTAGATCCCAAACCATCGAAAAGCTTAGCCAGTCGGATGATAAGACCCACATCCTCCAGCTCTGCGGGGGTTTAGGCTTCCAGAAGAAAACAAAGAGTAGCTATCCCTCTCTCCAGCTATCCGAGTCAGTCAGGAACTGGCAATCGTCCTGGTTCTATTGCCAGGACATCGCTTGTCCGAATGCTTCGAGTGGGTTGCCACCTTTAAGTTTAGACTGTCCGTGCCCTCCCAGGAAGCTTGCGCTCTCTAAGGGGGAAAGGATCCAGATCCAGCCTTTGGTCGACGCGCTGATAGCCGTCATCCGTAAGGGAGTCACCGGCACGGACCTGCTGGAGACTTTTCTGGGTCGGCGTATCCAGCCGCTACAGGCCCGACACCACACCATGTGGCACTACGTGGGGCCTTCGTATTCCACTAGGTCTCATCCAGAGGACGTGAGTGGGGAGACTGTGAGTGCGTGGGTCCGCGGCATCACAGGCGCGTCTGATAACCCCGTGGGAGCCCGGCGGGTGAAGCCCTTCCGTGCCAAAATTCCTCCTCCGAATGAGGTGAGTACATCTTGTCGAGTGCTTTTAATCTTCTTGCTTTATTGCTTTTCTTGTCCTGCTGACTGACGTTCCAACTGTGTTTTGTGCAGGAGTGGACTAACTGGCATTCTGCAGTCTCGAACGGGAATCCAGCCGAGGAAGAGGAGGGCAGCAGGAGGGCAGCGCGGATAGCGCCGAGTACGTCTCTGACAGTGGGGAGACGGAGGAGGAGACGGAAGAGGAGGAGGAAGAGGATGGGGAGCAGAGCTCGCCACCCACAGTACCAGAGCACCGAACCAAGCGCCGTCATGACCCCGCTGCTCCGCCGGCTCCTCCAGCGGCCCCGAGTGCTCCGCCAGCTCCTCCCGTGGCTCCGAGTGCTCGGAGTGTGAAGAGGACCAGGGGCGCTTCTGTCGAGCCCGTGAACAAGCCGTCCAAGGTGGCCAAACCTAGTGGGCCTAAGCCTCGGAAAGCTGTGCCTCGGATGAGGATCGCTGTTCCGGTCGCCTCAGCGTAAGTGTCTTGTTCTTCCATCTTCCTTCATTATCTGATTGAACTCCTCTTTTTGGGAACTCATGCGAGTGGATTTCACTCAATAGAGCTGCTACCTCCGCCACCTCTCTGCCGCGCCAGGACGATGATCCCATGGACACGGATAATGCCGCCACGTCCCAGCAAGGTACGTTGTCACGACTCCGAGAGCTGTATTATTGTTTCGCGAGTGCTGTCTTTGATCTTGACCTTTTTCTGTAATTTCATTTTGTTCGGTTGGTCTTCCTTCGGAGGTGACCATCTGGACGACGACGACCAAAGGAGGTCGGAGCCAGCTTTGGCGCCTGTCCCTGGGGTTATCCCATCTGCTGCCAATCCCACCATGAACGTGCCGCCTATTGAGACGGTGCCGCCGACTGAGACGTTGGCCCTCAATTCAGAACCGACTGGAGTGGAGCTCGGGATGCCCAGGGAGTCTTTTGCTGCGCCGGGTCCGTCGGCCTTTCAATATGATGCCCGCCGCCTCCCGGAAGATCAGGTAGGAGCCGCCAAGGACGCCATGATGTAGGTGGAGCTGATCGTGGGCGACGCCAAGGGAGCGTATGATTCCATCGCGTCCCTGTAGAAGAAGAGCTTGGAGCTTCGGGACGATATCCGAATAAGTGCACTAGTAAGTGTTTACTTTCCACTTGGTACCCACTAGGGGTTTCAGCAATATACTCGGATACAGTAGGATGATATTGCAGTGGGTTCACTCCGAGTGAACCCAGTGGGTGTAGTCTCCGAGACTTCTGCCGAGTGCGTGCACCGGCAGTTGTCTTTATATGTATTTTCCGTAATCTGAACAGATCAGAGGTGATCTGCCCGAATGGTACCAGTGGGGGCACTCCGAGTGCGCCCACTGGGTGTAGTCCCCGAGAGTAGTGTTACTCGGGTCGAGTAATAGTAATCTCATAGTGTTGTTGGTTTGCTATGGAGCTCAATAGGGTCGACCTGTTCGAGCTTCATACCAGTGGGGTCACTCTCAGTGAACCCACTGGGTGTAGTCCCCGAGACCGCTGTCGATTGCTTGCATCGGTAGGGGTCTGAAGAATTTTGAGCTTCAATTATTTTTCCATATCTGTGGAGACTTTTCCTTGTTGAATGTGGCTGATCCTCCCTTTGTGTCTCTTTGACAGAAGACTTGTGAAATGGGATCGGCTTATAATGCTCTGAAGGCTGAGAAGATCTAACTTGCTGCGGACTTGGAGGTGGCTGTGAATGACCTGGCTGGCATGAAGGAGGCTCTTGCTGACCGAGAGAAATCTTTGGAGGAGTCTCGGGAGACCAACAAGGCATTGCTAGCCGAATTAGAAAAAATGAAGAGGGAGAGATCCGAATGGATGGGCCAGCTGAAGGTGATGAACACTCGGTGCATGGCGTAGAAGAACTACGTCGGCGACTGGGCGAGGAAGATGGTCGCACTGCTTGGTGGTAAGTTGTTGCCGAGTGCTTCTTGACTTTGGAGTTCACTCTGTCGTGCTTACTTTCTGCTTGTCTTTTCTTTGCAGACTTTTGTTGGGACGTTGAGGCTAAAGCAACCGAAATTGAACGGTTGCTTGTTCTGAATGTTCCACTCGGTGATGAAGCTAACCGGGACATGCTCCGAGCGCATTCTCGCCTTAACAGGGTGGGCCCTTTCATTGGCCGCCTGAGAAAAGTTGTCGGCCAGATCGACAAGGAGTTGTGGCCTGAAGACGACTACCGGAACGAAATAGATGGGTTGATGACTCGGCTGGAGGACGTCCCAAGCAGAGTGCAGGCATGGAAGAAGTCTGCCGCTTGGTGTGTTGCGGACATGGCGCTATCTCTGGTCCGAGTGCACTGGAAGGAGGCCCATGAAGAAAAGCTGAAGACGTTGCACGTCGCCAACACCAAGAAGCTTCGATTCGAAGATTTCATGGAGACCTTCCTCGACACAGCCACTCGCATTGCAGACGGAATCGACCTCGACACCTTTGTGGAGCCTGCCAGTCCCGGCGACCCTTGAAAAAACATTATGGTGAACGCACATTTACCTCTGTATGCCGAGTGGTATCTGTATTAAACTTTGGCCACTGCTGTTGCCTGTCACTCGTGGTTCGGTGTGGATAAACTTCATTCACACCGAGCCGACTGATCGTAGATTCAACTTGAATTCGAATCGGATCTTTTGCTCTTCTTTCGCTGAGTTTTTTTTTGACACGATTTTGGCTCGTGGTTTTTGTTTGGGTGGTGAAGCCAATGGAAATCATGTGGAACATGTAGTTGTCAGTTGTCTTTAGATCCACATGAGCCTAAATGAGGGTCTGCTAATCCTCTGAGTGTATCTCGAGTACACACTCGGAGGAAGCTTTTTTTACTTAGGCGATTCTGAGTCGCAGCTAAGTCCCTGAGTGTGACTTTTCGTGCACACTCGGAGCGAGTTTGTACTTAGGTGACTCTGGGTCGCAGCTAAGTCTCCGAGTGTGACTGTTAGTGCGCACTCGGAGTGAGTTGCTACTCATGTAGTTGTCAGTTGTCTTCATATCCACATGAGCCTCAATGAGGGTCTGCTAAGCCTCCGAGTGTATCTCGAGTATACACTCGGAGGAAGCTTTTTACTTAGGCGACTCTGAGTCGCAGCTAAGTCCCCGAGTGTTACTTTTCGTGCATACTCGGAGCGAGTTTGTACTTAGGCGACTCTGGGTCGCAGCTAAGTCTCCGAGTGTGACTCTTAGTGCGCATTCGGAGCGAGTTGCTACTCATGTAGTTGTCAGTTGTCTTCACATCCACATGAGCCTCAATGAAGGTCTGCTAAGCCTCCGAGTGTATCTCGAGTATACACTCGGAGGAAGCTTTTTTACTTAGGCGACTCTGAGTCGCAGCAAAGTCTCCGAGTGTGACTTTTCGTGCACACTCGGAGCGAGTTTGTACTTAGGCGACTCTGGGTCGCAGCTAAGTCTCCGAGTGTGACTTTTAGTGCACACTCGGAGCGAGTTTTTTCTTAGGCGACTCTAGGTCGCAGCTAAGTCCCCGAGTGTGACTCTTAGTGCACACTCGGAGCGAGTTTTTACTTAGGAAACTCTGGGTCGCAGCTAAGTCTCCGAGTGTGACTTTAGTTGCACACTCGGAGCGAGTTTGTACTTAGGCGACTCTGGGTCGCAGCTAAGTCCCCGAGTGCGACTTTTAGTGCACACTCAGAGCGAGTTTGTACTTAGGCGACTCTGGGTCGCAGCTAAGTCCCCGAGTGCGACTTTTAGTGCACACTCGGAGTGAGTTTGTACTTAGGCGACTCTGGGTCGCAGCTAAGTCCCCGAGTGCGACTTTTATTGCACACTCGGAGTTAGTTTTTTAGACCGGAGTCTGCAAACGCGGAAGAATTTTGAATCGGCAAGAAATCAATCTGCTTTGTATTACATCAATGATACTTGTTCTTTACATTGTCTCCGTCGGCGGTTATGTGTAGAAGCGCTTGAGGAGATCTCCATTCCATGCTCGCGGCTCGTCCGTTTCCCTGTCGAGGTTGTAGAGTCGATATGCTCCGTTGTTCAGCACCTTAGAGATGATGAAGGGTCGGTCCCAGGCGGGAGCCAACTTGTGTGGTCTCTGCTGATCCACTCGGAGCACCAGGTCGCCTGCTTGGAATGTGCGGCTCCTGACGTGCCGCGCATGAAATCGCCGCAGATCTTGTTGATAAATTGTTGAACGGATCAGTGCCATCTCGCCCTCTTCTTCCGAAAGGTCAACTCCGTCTTGCCTGGCTTGCTCTGCTTCGGCTTCGGAGAAGAGTTCGACTCGTGGAGAGTTGTGAAGCAAGTCACTCGGAAGGACTGCCTCTGCTCCATAAACGAGGAAGAACGGGGATCGCCCTGTCGATCTATTTGGAGTTGTGCGGACGCCCCACAGCGCCGAAGGCAGCTCGGTGACCCATGCGCCGGCGGCATGTCCAACTTCTCGCAGGAGTCGAGGCTTCAACCCTTGAAGAATAAGTCCATTCGCCCGCTCTGCTTTCCCGTTTGTTTCGGGGTGCGCCACGGATGCAAAATCCACTCGGATACCTTGGCCTATGCAAAAACCTTTGAACCTGTCAGAGTCGAAGTTTGTGCCGTTGTCGGTGATTATGCTATGCGGAACCCCGTATCTGCCGATGTTCTCTCTGATAAATTTGATGGTCGTAAGGGCGTCAAGCTTCTTGATGGGCTTGGCTTCAATCCACTTGGTAAACTTGTTGACTGCTACCAGCAGATGAGTGAATCCTCCTTGGCCTGTTCTGAATGGTCCAACTGTATCTAATCCCCACACGACGAATGTCCAAACAAGAGGAATTATCTTCAGCGCAGACGTTGGCTTGTGGGACTTGTTTGAATAGAACTGACAGCCTTCGCAACGGTCGACCATATCTTTTGCCATTTCATTCGCCTGTAACAATAAGAAACCAGCTCTGAATGCTTTGGCGACGATTGCCCTTGAGGAGCCATGATGACTGCAGGTTTCCGAATGAATTTCTTCCAAGATTAACTGTCCCTCCTCAGGGAGATGCACCGCTGAAGGACGCGTGAAACACTTTCCCTGTACAACTGGCCATCAATGACGGTGAAGGACTTCGACCTGCGGACGATCTGCCTAGCTTGGACTTCGTCTTCTGGTAACTCTTGCCTCATGATGTACGCAATGAACGACACAGTCCATTCGGGAATGACAGCTAGAATCTCCATGATCAAATCAACCACAGCGGGGACCTCGACTTCAGTCTGATCTGTTGAGCTCTTCAGTTGTACTGGTTCCTCTGTAAAAGGGTCTTCTTTTACCGAGGGGAGGTGTAGGTGCTCAAGGCAGACATCACTCGGGACCGGTCTTCGAGTGGATCCAAGTTTGGCTAATTCATCAGTACTTGGTTTTTCAGTCGGGGAACATGGTGAAGTTCCAGACCTTCAAACTTCTTCTCGAGCTTCCTTACTGCGTTGCAGTATGCAGTCATGTTGGGGTTCCTTACATCCCATTCCTTCATTACATGATTAACCACCAGATCTGAGTCGCCATAGACCATCAGGCGATGGACGCCGAGTGTGATGGCCATGCGCAACCCTTAAAGGAGAGCTTCGTACTCTGCTTCGTTGTTGGAAGAATCAAAATGTATCTGCAACACATACTTGAGTTTATCACCTTTTGGGGATAAGATCACTACGCCGGCACCGGATCCATTCAACATCTTGGACCCATCGAAGAACATGGTCCAATGAGCCGAGTAGATGTGAGTCGGTTGCTGTTGTTCTACCCATTCTGCTATGAAATCAGCCAGAGCTTGAGACTTTATAGATTTCTTGGCTTCGAACTTGATGTCGCAGTATAGCGTCTCCATTGCCCACTTTGCCACTCGGCCCGATGCGTCCCGATTGTGGAGAATTTCCGACAACGGAGCATCAGATATGATAGACACCGAGTGGTCATGGAAATAATGAGCCACCTTCTTTGTAGTCATGTAGATCCCATAAATAAGCTTTTGATAATGGGGATACCTCTGCTTGGAAGGAGTCAGGACTTCGGAAACATAATATACTGACCGCTGAACCTTGTACGCTTTGCCTTCTTCTTCGCGTTCGACTGTCGGAACGGTGCTGACGACTTGATTTGTAGCCGCGATGTACAGAAGAAGGGGTTCTTTATTGAGCGGGGCAGTAGGAACCAGCTGGGTGGAAAGCAGGGCTTTGAGGTCGTCGAATGCGATTTGGGCTTCGTCTGTCCACTCGAAGGTGTCTGACTTCTTCATGAGTCGGTAAAGAGGTAACGACTTCTCGCCGAGTCGAGCGATAAACCTGCTCAAAGCCGCTAGGCAACCTGTGAGCCTTTGAACATCATGTATTCTTATCGGCCGCTCCATTCGAACAATGGTGCCAATCTTTTCGGGGTTGACATCGATCCCTCGTTCGGAAACGAAGAAACCAAGTAACTTCCCGCTGGGAACGCCGAATGAACACTTGGCTGCGTTGAGCTTGATATCGTACCTACGTAGGTTGGCGAATGTTTCTGCCAAGTCAGTCAGCAGGTCGGAACCTTTGCGTGACTTAACTACGATATCATCCATATATGCCTCCACATTTCGACCGATCTCGTCAAGGAGGCATTTTTGGATCATGCGCATAAAAGTTTCTCCTGCATTCTTCAAACCAAATGGCTTAGTGATGTAACAGAAACACCCGAATGGGGTGATGAAGGCTGTTTTTAATTCATCCGAACCATACAGACGGATCTGATGATAGCCCGAATGGGCATCAAGGAAGGATAAACGCTCGCAACCCGCAGTCGAATCGACAATTTGATCAATGCGGGGGAGCGGGAAGTGATCTATCGGACAGACCTTATTGAGATGCTTGAAATCAATGTACATACGGAGAGACTTGTCCTTCTTGGGCACCATGACAACATTAGCGAGCCACTCGGAGTGGTGCACCTCGCGAATTGAAGTTGGCTGCCAAAATTTAGCCACCTCCTCTCCGGTTGCTTTCCTCTTGTGCGCGGCGGACCGACGCAGGCGTTCTCGGCCAGGCCGAGCAGCAGGATCCACATGCAGTCGGTGCTCAGCCAACTCCCTGGGTACACCTGGCATGTCAGCAGGCTTCCATGCAAAAATGTCCCAGTTCTCACGGAGGAATTGGATGAGCTCGTTTTCCTATTTTGGATCAAGGGTGGTGGAGATGTTTTCCGGGGCGGCGGTGTCGTCCGTCGGGTGGATGGTGACTTTCTTCGTGTCTCCCGCCGACTGGAATGCGGACTCGGAAGCTGGCTTCTTTGAACACATCAGGTCAACGGGGTCGACGGTCTTCTTGTACTCATCGAGCTCGAGAATAGCCATCTACTGATCAGCAATCCTCGACCCGTGTTGCAGACACTCCTCGGCCCGCTGCCGATTGCCTGTGACCGTAATCACACCTTTGGGACCTAGCATCTTTAGCTTCAAATAGACGTAACATGGACGGGCCATGAAACGCGCATATGCCGGACGGCCCAGAATCGCATGGTACGCACTCTGGAAGTCCACCATCTCGAATGTCAGCTTCTCCTTGCGGAAGTTCTTGTCAGAATCGAAGACGACATCCAACGCAATCTGGCCGAGTGATTTGGCCTTTCTTCTTGGGACGACTCCATGGAACTGCATACTGCTCTCGCTAAGTTTGGACATCTGAGTGCCCATTCCCTTGAGAGTGTCGGCGTACATGATATTCAAGCTGCTGCCGCCGTCCATGAGGACTTTGTGCAGCCTGACTCCTTTCACCACCGGGTCGACGACCAGAGCCTGCCTCCCTGGGGTGGGTACGTGTGCTGGGTGGTCTGACTGATCGAAGGTGATCGCAGTCTGTGACCACTTGAGGAACGTGGGAGTGGATGGGGTTGCCATGCTTACCTCCCTGTTGACCAGCTTTAGTCGACTTTTGCTTTCCACATCAGCAAAAATCATCAACGTTGCATGGACTTGGGGGAACGGATCGTCCTTGTCCTCATCATCCTACTCAGTGTTCTTCTCACTCGGCTGCCCTTCACCGAATCCTTGGATCAGGAGGCGACACTACCGAGTGGTATGCTTCGGGAATATGGCATTGCCTTCTTCGTCCATCTTCGTGTGGATTGGACACGGTTGATCCAGGATGGAATTTCCAGACTGCCTCTTCTTGGGGGTGTACTCAGCTTTCTCCTTGCCTTTGAACTTGGCATTTGTAACGACGGCTGCCTCTGCCTGCGGAGTGGACTGAGCTTTCTGCTTCTGCTTCCGACTGCTGTTCCCATCTCCATCGACGACAGACTTATGCTTGCCGCTACGTATGTGGTCCTCTTCTTCGCCATTTGCATAGCGCGCGGCTATCTCCATCATCTTACTCATGGAGATGTCGCTTGTCCGACCGAACTTCAGGTACAGGTCTCTGTACCGCACGCCTGCCTTGAAGGCGCAGACTGCTTGGTGCTCTGTGAGGTTCTCCACCGTATGGTAGAGGGTCGTCCAGCACTCGATGAAATCGCGCAAGGGCTCGTTCTGCTTCTGGACACAGTGCTGGAACTCTACGAGACCAGCAGGGCGTTTTCACGTACCCTCGAAGGTCCTGATGAAGACTCGGGACAGATCTGCCCAGCTGTAGATGCTTGACGGAGCTAACTAGTTTAGCCAAGCTCGCGCCGAGCCGTCGAGCATCAGGGGGAGATTTTTCATGGTGACATGGTCATCTCCGCCACCGATCTGGACCACCACTCTGTAGTCGTCCAACCAAGTTTCTCGCTTGGACTCTCCTGTGAACTTGCTGATTCCCGTCGCCAATCGGAAGTGGGGAGGGATGTCAGCTGAGCGGATGGCCGGACTGAAGCACTTGGGGCCAAAAACAACGGTCCTGCTTCCACTCGGACGGTCTCTATCGTGACCATCACGGTGGGCTCGACTTATGTCGACCTTCTTCTGGGCGATGTACCCTCTTGCATCAGGCCTTGGATCATGCGCGTCACCGACCGAACGACGATAATCGTGATGCCGGGGCCCATAAGGCCCACCACACGGAGGAGTACGTGAACAACGACGATCTTCGGGATGAGACCGAATGGGAAGCGGATTCTGACTCGGGTCCCTGGAACGACTGCCCCCTCTGCATCGCTGGTGAGAGTCGGGACTGAAAACCGACCGATGCGTGTTCGCATGAACATAATTGTTGTGGATCCTATTGTGCGACTGGGAGACCGCCGAATTTTGCTGCTGCGCCGTATGCAACAAGGCACGGATCTCCTCGATCCCTCTACCAGCCTCTGAATCAGTCGGCTATCCTGGCGGCCGCAGCCAAGTTGAGGATGGGTGTGCGGAACACCTCGACGTTGCAGTGGCGAGAGCGTCGACTGGAAGAATGATGGTGCTGACGCCGAGCGCCGGATGTTTCCCCGAACTCACGCTTGTTCCGACCAGTCCAGAGGGGACTTTCATGGGAATCGGCCATGAGAACTTCGGTTGCAGGCCCGCGACCCGGGTACTCGGAAGGTAGCTTAGTCGGAACTGACTCCAAGCACTGGGATGGCGGCGGGACCACAACCGATTCGAGCACCGCCACTTGAGAGGACGCGCTCTGTCGCGCCTGGGCATGTCAACGCTGGAGCCGCGGATGACGGTATCGCTTGTTGTGGCGCGTGACGGGGGCGAAGATTGACACCGGGGTTGATGGCTGGAGAAGAAGAACACCGCGGGAACTGGCACGGAAGTGCGTAGCCCCGCGACTGGGAAGCACCTCAACGTCGAGGGGCGCATCCGGAAGCCATGCCGAATCGTCGGTGATGAAGGAGAGGGCACCGAAGAGGATCTGATGACCCATGCACAGATCTCCACCGGACGACATGACGAAAGTATGAAATCGCAAACTCGCCGGAAGTCGCTTAGACGCCTGCCCCAAGGTGGGCGCCAACTGTCGTGGGTATAAGTCTGACAGTAGAAGTATAGGGTACGAAAGGATGGGCACAGCCTTAGCTACGGCGAGGATGTACGAGTTCAGGCCCCTCTGCGGTGGAGGTAAAAGCCCTACGTCTCAGTGCTCTTGGGAGCTTAGTGTCGAGTGGATTATAGGATTACAGCAAGGGCCAACCCCCGCACGAGTGGGGAAGGGCGGCTTATATAGAGTGCGCTGCCCTTCATAATGGTCCGGTGAACAGGGGTGGAATAGTGGCGAATAAATGCCTACGTTACAGGTAACGTAAGCCTTAAATGCTAATAATGGTGTATGAAAATGTATGACCGTTGCCCTCCTGGGAGGTTACGATGTCCGTAGTGGATTCCAGTCGGTACGTTAAATATGCTCCGAGTGGATCGTCGCCGACTGGATGATGGGGGCGTCCTTAGTTCAGTCGGAACTATCTAAGGGCCTTGTCTTCTACGAAGGGTAGTCCTTGGGTAGGACCTATAGGGCAGGCCTATGACCCTAACCTGGGACTATAACCCCATCATCGGGTGGCCCCCCTTCACTCATGAGCTGCAGCAGGTCCGCTGGCCATCGAGCAGGGCTTTCAAGCCGGAGCTGACGGAAAAGTACGATGGGAAGCTCAATCTGGCGGACTTCTTGGGCATGTACACGATTGTCGTCTAAGCCGCCAGAGGAAGAGACGAGAAGGTGCCCACCAACTACTTCCCTTTGACGGTCAAGCCAAA
This sequence comes from Hordeum vulgare subsp. vulgare, assembly GCF_904849725.1. Taxonomy (NCBI): domain Eukaryota; kingdom Viridiplantae; phylum Streptophyta; class Magnoliopsida; order Poales; family Poaceae; genus Hordeum; species Hordeum vulgare. The sequence continues at coordinate 289,293,065 of NC_058520.1, read as the reverse complement.
TTTCATGCCATGACTAATTCACATGCCAGAGAATTCCATTGCGTCCTTGGCTGACCTTTGCAACGAGTTTGTTGGAGCCTTCATGGACGGCTACCAGGAGCTAGGACAGCCCAGCGACTTGACGGTCCTCCCGCAAAAGGAGGGTGAAGCCGTGCGAAAATACATCCAAAGATTCAGCAGACTACACCGCAACATTCCGGAGATACACCCCGCAGCCATGATTGCCGCGTTCCACTCGAACGTGCGCAGCAAGAGAATGCGGGGAAAGATGAACGTCAAACTCCCGAAGATCGTCAACGATCTATACACATTGGTGCACAAGTGTGCTCGCCCTGAAGAAGGAAGGCGGCTCCACAGAGAGGAATCGGACATAAAAGTCGACTCTGGCAAGGACAAAGATGCCCCTGCATCGAAGGTGAGGAATCGGAAGCGCGGTATGAAGTGGAAGGGCAAAGCAGTGTTCGACGTCGAAGTCTCTGGCAGTCTCGGCGCTGACAAGAAGGCGAAAGCCGAGACCCCTCTTGGTGCACTGAAGACCGGGGTCTCCTGTACCCCAGACTTGTGCATGGGCGCCAGCAACGCCTTTGGCGGCACTGCATGAAGAGGGCTGACGGGGAGATAATCCCAGGCTCACCAAGGCCACACCCCTCCAAGGGTGTGAAGAACAAGTCCAAGCTACAAGGCCCCGGCAAGCGCTCCTTGCCGGGAAGACATCCAAGACGCCGACAAGATCTCCTTGCTGGGAAGACAGATTAAGCACCAGCAAGGACACCAGGCCGCCAAGCCCCCTTTGCCCGCTAGGTGTCCGTCCTGCCATAGTGCCACTGACTGCCACCGCTTCAGCGCATCCCTCATGTGCTAGCACGACGCCCAGGTGTCAAAACACCTGGATACGTGTCGATACCACCTTGATGTAGGTCAGGGGCCGACAGGGCATTTACTACCCCTAACACTGCGGTAGATAGATAGCGGTGAACCCGGTTCACTATGCGACCCGTGAACCTACTAAAGAGCACTGTTGGTGACCCCTTTTGCCTATAAAAGGAGGCCAAAAGCTTAGTTTTAGAGGTTTGACCTTTTCGGGTTTAGACTTTTTGATCACTGGCCGAAAGGCAATCAATGTAGCAAGTAATCCTACAGTAAGCACCCAATACAACAAGCAAAGCAGGACTAGGGATTTACGCGCTAAGCGGCCCGAACCTAGGTAAAAACCTTGTCGGTGATGATCGCTAGCTCTGCTCTTGGCACCACCCAACTCCCCGCCGAATGATCAAGGGATCCGTTGAGGTTCCCATAGGTGTCATTTTCTCGACATCTTTGGCGCGCCAGGTAGGGGGGAGAGATTTTTTGCGAATCCGAGCAAGCTCTGCACCAGATCTTCAGGAGTTGAGCGCACCGCCGCAGTTCCTAGAGTAGGACATAGCGGTGGTCGCTCCGCTCTGCCATGGCCCCCTAGCGCCAGCGCAGGCGCGCTGCTGCGCATGTGCAGGACGATAAGGCAGAGACCCCAAGTCCAACGCCATCAGGCTGAAGTGTGCCTAGGGGCTTCGGCAAGGCCTTCGGCGCATACTTTGGCGGACGCACCTGTGCGGCGTGATGCATACCCATCGAGGATGCGGCAACAGGTCCCGAAGCCCCGGCGCGCACTCCAGCAAAAACGTCTTCCGCCCTAGAAGTGTCGCGTCGCCACCAAGCATGTGCTCGGGGGCTCCGCCAGCACGGCAAGGCAAAAGAGAAAAATGAGTTACACCCCGGCAAACCCATTTACCACGCGATTGTCAAAGACTATCGGCAAGAATCTTGTCGTCGAGGAGGTTGCCGAGAGGGTGTAACATCCTGCTTGCTGGGGATCTGAGGCCCCGACAAAAGATTCAGACGGCGCAAGAAGAAGTGCTGCGGCACGACAGATAAGTGAAAAAACTCTAGATAAGATTTTTTTTGAGTATATAGGTTATTTCCTTTCTAGAAATCCCAATCTGTGTTTGAGAAACCTGCGCGGAGAAGGAACCTTGCCAGGATCAGTGCACCTTGGTCCTGTTCCGAACTCATTCAATGACCTGAACGGCCATAGAGCGCCTTCAAACTGTTTCGAACTTGCTCAACAGACCAAGCGGCTACGCAGTGCCTTATTTTGATTTCAAGTCACGCTCGACAATTTAACGGTTGCACTGAGTGCGGCAAGGAGTCTTGCCGGTAACGACCCCTTCGACAAACTGCAAAGGATCCGTTCCTCAAAGAACTAGTGGCAGGACAAGTCAAACCGGCAAGCTTCCGGAAAACACAAAGGGTGTATCATACAAAGAGGGGGATCAGACAAAAAGGAAACAACATTTCATTCATTTGTTTGAGGCAAGCTCAAACATATTACATGGATGATTTTTACTACTATAACCAATGATACTGTCTTTGGCGAGGGACAATGCTTGCCGGACAGAAGTTCAAGAAGACAAAAAGCGGCACGGCCCTCGGCGCAACCCAGGCTGGCTCCTCCTAGACCAACACTGCTCAGAGGAGAATGGGGCTGGAGGACAAAGCAACCGAAAGGGATGAAGAAGCCAGAGCCCGCGAACGTGCCTCCGCAAAGACAAGGCATCGATGCCGGCTCCGGCAAGGTAACCCCGTCAAGCGGGGGAGAAGCATAAGCTGGCCCTGGTGGCACGGCCAGCGGTCACTTAGAGCTCGGGGTGTCGTGCTCCGACTTAACACCCCGAGATCCTGACAATCCGAGAGCGCAGCTGCCACCACTGTCCTCCTCATCGCTATCACTTGAGGAGGGGCATTCGGGGCCACGCGAGCTCTCTTCGCAACAGCCGAGACGGAGACCCGACCACCCATAAAACTTGACGGATAACATATCGTCCTCCGCCAGCTTGAAGCGGAGGACATGCCCATCCTCGAGACTGTGGGGTCGGGCGAAGGCTTTCCACCCACGGCCGAGCAACATGGAGCGGCGTATCGGGTACTCCACATGCACCTCCATAGTGCCGTGGGAGCAGCTGTACGCCTGCAGCCACAAGACGGGAGGCTTGGTGGCCTCCATGGCGCTCGCGAAGGGGCGAGGGAGGTGCAGATGGCCTCGAGGAACGCTGTGCAGCTCCATGACAAACTCCAGCACCGTCCCGTCCAAGTGCCCGCCCCATGAGGGAGAAGGTGGCGCTGGGGGAGAAGGCGGAGGAGATGGAGTAGCATCCCACCCTCCACGGCCACGGCCTCCGCGACGACTACATCCCCTCGCCCCTCCGCCACCTCAGGAACTCGAGCCGGACTCCGTAGCTGCGGCTCTTGATGTTGTGGCATGAACCGAGTGGGATCATCTCGCTTCTCTGGCGGCTGATGGTGGCCATCCCCGTCCCCTAGCCATGGTTAGGGGCGAGCGCCACCTGAAGCTAAGGAAGATGCCGCAGAAACAAACTGGGGGTGCTGAGCGTTTCAGGAGTTGGATGGATGAGCAAAACCCCCTCGCAAACCCCGTGATATATAGGGCAAGGCGCGGGGGCTAGCCCTCCTCGCTCCAGAAACCGCCGCCCCTCTGGCCCAATCACCCATGGTCACGGGTGAACAAGGGGCCGCCCTGCTGCACCAATGCATGCGAGGGCGGGCACTGCCACGACTATGAATTTTAAGGCCACGATCGCCACTTGCATGTCCGTTACTGCGCATGCCTCATGCGTGGCAGAAGCGTTTCGGGAGGTGGGACGGCCACTGTGCGCACACCTCTCCACCTCACGCGCTCGATGCGCGACGTGGGGAAAGACCACGACCAATGGCTCCAAACCGCAAGATACCCTGTCAGAGAAGCCCATGCACCACTTTGGGCTTGGCCCAACGATGCCTCGCACGCCTGTGTGGCCCAGCCCCGGGGGCTCCTATCGGTGCATTGAAGACTGGGGTCTCCTATGCCCCAGACTTGTGCACGGGCTCCGGCAACGCCCTTGGCGGCATTGCACGAAGAGGGCTGACATGGAGATAAACCCAAGCTCACCAAGGCCACACCCCTCCAAGGGTGTGAAGAACAACTCCAAGCTACAAGGCCTCGGCAAGCCCTCCTTGCTGGGAAGACACGCAGGGCCCCGGCAAGCCTTCCTTGTCGGGAAGATAAACAAGGCACAGACAAGCCCTCCTTATCGGAAAGACGTCGAAGACCCCGGCAAGCTCTCCTTACCGGGAAGACAGATTAGGCCACCGGTAAGGACACCAGGCCGGCAAGCCCCCTTTACCCGCTAGATGTACCTCCCGCCACAGTGCCACCGACTGCCACTGCTCCAGCACATCCCTCATGCGCCAACACAACGCCCAGGTGTCAAAACACCTGGATACATGTCGATACCACCTTGATGCAGGTCAGGGGGCCTGACAGGGCATTTACTACCCCTGACACCGCGGTAGATAGATAGCGGTGAACCCTGTTCATTATGCAACTCGTGAACCCACCATAGAGCACTATTGGTGACCCCTTTTGCCTATAAAAGGAGGCCCAAAGCTCAGTTCTACAGGTTGGACCTTTTGGGGTTTAGACTCTTTGATCACGGGCCGAAAGGCAATCACTGTAGCAAGTAATCTTACAGTAAGCACCCAATACAACAAGCAAAGCAGTAGTAGGGATTTATGCGCTAAGCGGCCCGAACCTGGGTAAAAACCTTACCGGTGCTGATCACTAGGTCTTCTCTTCGCGCCACTGAACTCCCCGCCGAACGATCAAGGGATCCGTCGAGGTTCCCATAGGTGTCATTTTCCCGAAAACCACCGGCAAGGGAGCTGCTTCATGCACTGATTGAAGGGAGGCCGACATAGCAGAGAAGTGTGATGCGCCTTACAGCAAGATCCACCGCATCAAGGGCCACAATCTCCACGAATGCCACCAAGTCGAGCAACAAGCTGAGAAGCAGAAGGCTGAATACGAGAAGCGTGACAAGGAGAAGGGCCAAGATAATGCTGTCGGGAAGGGTCATGGTGGCAGAGCAGGCCACCGCGGCAAGGCCCAGCAGCAAAACGTAAAGCCTGCGAAGGGCCGCGATAGGAAATAAGATGATGACGTAAGTGAAGACGAAGACGAGGGAGAGGATTCCATCGGTAGCGACTTCCAGAAGGCAACCGATACCATGTGTGTTGACGAGGGTGTGTCCTTGCACTCCTCTTGCCGCCAGCTCAAACAGTGGGTGCGTGAGGTTAACGCCATGGAGCCAGCGGTAGAGTCTCGAAGGCCGCTCGAATGGTCCCGCAAGCCTATCATCTTCGCCGGAGATGATCACCCCGGCAGCGTTACGGTGGTCGGGTGTTTTCCATTGTTGGTCTCCCAGACAATCCGCAACCCCAAGATCAGCCAGATGTTAGCTGACGGCGGGACATGGATGAATCTGATTTCTCCTGAGGTGGTCAAGAGACTATAGATCCCCGATAGCGAGCTAAAGCCAACATGTTCATTCCAAGGGATCAACCCCGACAGAGGCCATCCAAAGGGAAAGATAACTTTGCCGGTTACATTTGGTGGAGAGCTCAACTATCAGACCGAAAAGGTCATTTCGATGTGGTCGAGCTCTCCCTACCATACAATGGAATCCTTGGGCGCCCAGCCTTGGCAAATTTCATGGAGGCATCCCACTATGCCTACAAGGTGTTGAAGATGCCTGGCCCCATGGGAGTAATCTCAATCCCGTCTGACAAGAAGGACACTGTCATTTGCGTAGATAAGATGTTTTGAGACGCGATGGTAGCTGAAACCACAGCAAGATCCACTCCTGCCCGAAGCCAGAAGAAGAAGAAGAAGTCCAGCACAAGCCCCGTCAAGGACTCCGGGAAGCGTGCCTCCGGAGAGTGCGCTCCACCCGTCGATGACCTTTTGTCACGACCGGTTTCCAAATAAAATAATTTATTAGAAATCAGCCATGCGCGTCACCAGTGTAGAAAAATATATCCCACTGATAGACTCATCTTGATTCAGAAACCAGTAGTACTTAATATTAAACAGGTAGAGCAGAGGTTGCTCTAAAATTTATTACAACATGTCCAAGTCTCACACAAACGGATATATTACAGTGGTAATGGGATAACTCTACTGCTCGTACTAAAAGGGGCACGTCACATCATAGTAATGTAACATGACAAGTACTACTAGACGCCAACTGTCAGAGTGAGGCTTGACGATTTAATCGCGGTGGCGGAAGCGGTGGAATAATACAGCGGCGGACTATAGGTTCGCAATACAGACTGCGACTCCTCTTGACATTGAACTCACTATCGAACTCTTCATCCATGAGGTCTCCTTCATCCATATCTGGCCACATCAACAAGCCAGTGAGTACTTCGAAAATTACTCGCAAATAGTTTGCACAAAAGATGAGATGCATGCAGTTAATTATAAATATGCATGATTCAGATCATAATTTATCAAATGGATGTGTTAGAAATAAATTAAGTTAGTCGATAAATCGGACGGTAATCCTCCCGAGATATCCGAACAGAAAACTAAAATGCACTAATCGAGTGTGTGGAGGAACACCTCGAGAGGTTAAGAAGGGTTAGTTTACCACCGTCGGGCGTCTAAGCGACACCTCATACAAGGCATAAATTAAATAACAAGCCACAGTCGGGAGTCTTAGCGACACCACAGGAAGGGCATAAAAATAAATAACAAGCCACAGTCGGGAGTCTTAGCGACACCACAGAAAGGGCATAAAAATAAATAACAAGCCACACTCGGGCGTCTTAGCGACACCACAGAAGGGGCATAAAAATAAATAAGAATTATCCGGGTGGTGCAACCAACCTTCGGGATAATTTTGGACCCAAGATATTAATAATAATTTGTTCCACAATACCGTTAGATATCCACAACCATTATAGTCCGACCAACTTGTACTTTAAGGACCGACTCTGAGACCGACACTTGACCTGTCAAACAATCGTCCTTAACCGTCCATATGACTAATCCCGTGTACGATATTTTAGAAGCACACACTCAGAACCAGCACACACCCATTTTACCCCCGTGAAGCCCCGCTTCACCCGGACTATGCTGCCATGGCAAAACCATAAGACGGGGAGGCTCCAACCTCGATTAGCATGGGATCAAATTTATACCGTGCGCTACAAGGGAGTGCCCTCCCTCTAGGTCCTAGACCAGAAACACCCATGCCCCCTGACTGGATGACTAGATTTAGTCCAGGGCCATGGATACCTTCATCCCGGCCACTCTACTTGGTGTGTGACTGATAATAGGCCTACGACCGACTATACCGAATCCTCATTCAGGAAACTGTGGTAGCATGATAATGAAAGTAAGACACTCACAAGACTTGATCTAGGTCGATACTGGAGTTATTACCGTCTTCCCTCCACAAATATGCATTGTCATGACCAGACCATAACCTATCACGTTGCGCATGACTAGGTTATCCACGACCTCTCACAACCATCACTTGCCATAGCCATGTTTTTAACATTATTTAAGAGATATGCAATATGCTCAAATAATGCAATGGACGCAATGTAAAATTTAGTTAGTGAGCAAACAACACATTAGAATTTCAAACATGCTTGCGTGGTTCCACGTAGTCGGGATCAAGTTCGGTGAAGTTAACATCGGCGTTTTCTTCGTCAGAATCTACGTCATATAACACATACCGTCATAAGATTTGAGGCCTAGCTACTATCTCCAAATAGTTTTTAAATAAATCTTAAAAGAAACTAGACCCTCAGAGTAAGATTTTTCGAAAAGAATGAATTCCAAACTATTATAGTTTATTAGTTATAAGCAAAACAAGTCCAGGGACTATTCTGTAGTAAAACAAAATCTGTCCACGGGCTAGTTTGAGATACTCAAAGCGCCCGAAAGGAAAATACGCTAACCATCTCCAAAGATGGCTCTTGGCAAAGGCGTCTTCGGGGAAAACGTTTCAAAAAGACAGAACCCTGACAAGGGGGTCCACCCTGTTAGGTTCGAACTCACCGACGCTAGAGGCGTTGCGATGATCACCGGCGGCGACTGACGACGGGAGAGGCTAACCGAGGACACCTATGCACTCACCAAGTTTGCGCGTGTCAGTGAGAGGTGGATTGGTTCAAGGGGGGCTCTACATCGACGGCGACCTTGCTCCGGCGGACGACAACTTCACGCACCTCCGGAACTCACCGAGGGGCTCGCCTGCGATCAAATCGAAGGGGACTTTAGGATGAAGGGCAACCTGGAAGCTTCTGAATGCTTGACAGGCTCCTACCTCTGCTCACCTTGCTCGAGTACAACCGGAATCCGAAGCGGATCGGGGCTACCGGAGCTCGGGAAGAAGGCCTCTTCGAGGCCCTCCTCTAGCTTGGGCAAGGTTTTAGAGTGGGGCTGGAGTGTGGTGAGGTGACTGATGGGTTCGGCAGCTCAGAGGCGCTCTATTTATAGGGGGCCAGGAGAGGTGCAGGGGTCTTAACGCCAGCTAGCAATTTTGGTGATCTAGGGGGTTAGTCAGGCGGTTAGGTGGTCCGGTTCATACCTACTCATCGAGGGGGATCCATTTTTGGCCTAAGGTCGCTCAGTCATCGACGGAGGACCCGGGTTGACGGAGCAGTTCTTGCTTTGCACGGCGGCAACATGGTTCATGCTTTGTGCTGCCCGGGCGTGGCGACGGAAAATGCGGCGCGTGCTTGGTCGAGGGACACATGGACGCTTTAGGTGAAATGGGCGGTGCCGAACGGTGCGGGGCTGCAGTACAAGAGACGCTGGTGGCCATGGCAGCCGCTGTAGGTGCCGCTGTCGGAGCTTGATTGGCTAGGCCAGCACACCACCGACTCTAGCAAGCGTTCAAGGAGGTGCGCGACACGTGGATAAGCTCGGGCACGGGATCGAGCAGCTCTTGCGTCGACACTGTGGTGATTGTCATTGAAAATGAACTCTGAATGTTGACCAAATCAAATTTATAGATAGATAGTGGCAACAGTGCACGTTAGGTGTTCGATCAAATGAAATTGGCACGTGCACAAAATATTTCGAGCTGAAAATTTTGGGGTGGTCTCTCATTGGGTGAAACGACTGCCCACAAATTTTCAGAATTTTTGAAAGTGTTTTATTCAGATTTTTATTGAAAACGGAGTCTTTTGGGTCAAACTTGAGTCAAATGAAATTTGAATTTTTTAAACTTGTGGCTCCAAAGTTATTGGTGAAACAGCTTGAGGGTACACTAAGGTCTTCTAAGGGTAAGAGTTTGGGTCCAAAATTCCAATGGAATCACTGAGTTACTTCGTAAATTTGCTGGGGTCAAAACTGATAACAAAAAATACTTTTATTTAAAATAAAATATGAAAGGTGGTCAAACCCTTCTAAATATTTGGTAAATCAAAAAAATAAAGACCTAGATGTTAGAGAAGTGCCAATGGGTCTAAACCAGAATGGAGAAAGAAGAATTCTTGAGGAAAATTGATAGTTGGACCCATAGAAATTAATTCTAAGGTTTTGAAAAAGAATAAAATATTCTTCCAAACCAATTCATTTTGAGAAGAAGCCAAAATAATACTTTTAAACCAGGTAAGTTGAGAAAAGAAAGCTCTAAAAGTTTTCTTAAAGAGATTGTCAAAGAGCTTCAAAGCTTTTTACAAAGCAAATTTAAATATCCATTTTGAAAATAGTTCAAAAATCAAGAAATCCAATTTAAAAGTTTTGGGTGTTACAACACCTACCCCCTTAAGAATAATCTCGTCCCCGAGATTTCACCGAGTCCTCAAGAAGTTGCGGTTGTTCCATCTGCAGGAAATCCTCTCTTTCCCAAGTGTCCCCATCCTCTGAATTGTTGCTCCATTGTACCCTGAATAGTTTGGTGACCTTCTGTCGTGTCCTCCTTACTCCCTCCTCTAATATTCTCACGGGGTGTTCCTGATAGGATAGGTCTGGTCGTACTTCTAAACTATCATGGGCTACCTATTGATCGAGGTTCCTTACACATTTCCTTAGTTGAGAAATGTGGAACACGCCGTTGACGTGTGACAGTTCCGCTGGCAAATCAAGTTGATAGGAAACTTGGCATCTCCGAGCCATTATGCGGAATGGTGCGATGAAGCGGGGCACAAGTTTGCCCTTAACCTTGAACCTTTGCAATCCTCTCATGGGTGATAACTTTAGATATACATAATCATATGGGTTGAAGTCGACGTCACGGTGTTTTTGATCATAATAGCTCTTCAGACAACTTTGGGTTGTCTTGAGTCTGTCCCTTTTGAGTTTTACCTTGTCGTCTGCCTCTTGAAGTAGTTGCGGGCCGAAGATACTGTTATCTCCGGTTTCTGACCAATTTAGAGGCGTACGACAACTTCTTCCATATAAGGCTTCAGAAGGTGACATTTGTAAGCTTGCCTGATAACTATTGTTGTACGAGAATTCGACGTAAGGCAAACTATCCTCCCAACTATTTCCATATGTGAGCACACAAGCCCTGAGCATGTCTTCGAGAATCTGAGTTACACGTTCGGTCTGTCCTCCAGTTTGAGGGTGATACGTTGTGTTGAACACTAACTGGCTTCCCAATGATTGTTTCAAATAATCCCAAAACCTGGAGGTAAACTGGGTACCTCTATCGGATACAATAGTGTTAGGTATCCCATGCAAGCAGTCAATATGGGCCAGGTATAACTTTGCTAGCTTCAGAGTGGAGTATGTAGTTTTTACCGGAATGAAGTGAGCCACCTTTGTGAGTCGATCGACGACAACCCATATAGCATCGTGTCTGTGTCATGACCGGGGTAGTCCGACAATGAAGTCCATGCCTACCTCATCCCACTTCCCCTCGGGTACCTTCATAGGCTGCAACAGTCGTGCTGGCTTCTGGTGTTCCGCCTTGATTCAGTGGCATGAATCACATCGGGCAATGAAAGAAGCAATATAACTTTTCATCCCATGCCACCAATATTTTGCCTATAGATCCTTGAACATTTTTTTTACCTTCGGGATGGATTGAGTATGGCACATTGTGAGCTTCTTCCAAAATTTGAGCTTTGAGGTCCTCTTGGTCTGGTACACATAGTCGGTCTCTGTACCATAATATCCCCTGCTCATCAATAATAAATTCGGGGGCCTTTCCAAGGTTCACCTTTTTCTTTATCCCTTCAATGCTGGGGTGCCCCTTCTGATCCTTCTTGATACTCTCGTCCAGAGTGGGTTGTACGTCTAGTTGTGCCACGGTGCCTTCTGGAACGAGAAGTAGGTTTAGTAGAGTGAACTATGTGGAAATATCAGGTATTAGCTTTGGTACAGGGCCTTTGCGTGAGGTGGGGTTTCGGCTGAGAGCACCGGCTACCACAATTCGCCTTTCCACGATGGTAATGAATGCCCACATCATAATCTTTAATTAACTCCAACCAACATTGTTGTCGTAGGTTGAGATCTCGTTGCGTGAAGATATATTCAAGGCTCTTATGATCCGTGTATATCTCACAGCAATTTCTAAGCAGAAAATGTCTCCATTCCTTAAGAGTGTCTACCACGGCGGCTAATTCCAAATCATGAGTGGGGTAATTATTTTCGTGTCGCCGTAGTTGTCTTGAGGCGTAAGCCACGACCTTCCCTTCCTGCATAAGTACGCATCTGAGTCCTTTCCTTGAGGCGTCAGAGTATACCTCAATTTTTTTGTTTAAGTCTGGAACAATCAACATAGGTGCCGTGGTCAGTCTCTTCTTCAGCTCTTGGAAGCTATTCTCACATGCTTCACTCCATTCAAACTTCTTTTCCTTTTTGAGTAGCTGGGTCATGGGCTTGGCAATAGTGGAAAAACTTTCAATAAATCTCCGATAGTATCACGCCATTCCGAGGGAACTCCGGATATCTGTCACGTTGGCTGGTTGCGGCCATTCACTTACAGCCTTAACCTTCTCACGATCCATGCCTATGCCTTGTTGGGTCATTATGTGTCCCAAAAATCCAACTAGATTCACCCAAAACTCACATTTACTGAATTTGGCATACAACTAATTTTTATGCAGTTCTCCCAACACAATTCGTAGGTGTTCCGCATTTTCTTCGGGGTTCTTGGAGTAGACAAGTATGTCGTCGATGAAGACTACGGCAAACTTATCCATGTACTTCATGAATACCTTATTCATTAAATGCAGGAAATAAGCTGGTGCGTTCGTTAGTATGAAAGGCATAACCGTAAACTCATATAATCTGTATCGTGACATAAATGTTGTCTTCGGGATGTCTTCTGAATGAATCTTAAGCTGATCATACCGTGACCGCAAATCAATCTTTGATAATACCTTTGCTTGTGCTAACTGATCAAACAAATCATTTATCCTGGGTAGTGGGTAGTTGTTCTTGATGGTGGCCATGTTGAGGGCTCGATAATCCACACAAAGTCTTACGTCCCATCTCTCTTTCTCGGAAATAATACTGGCGATCCCGAAGGCGAAGAGCTGGGTCTGATGTATCCTTTGTCCAACAGCTCTTTTATTTGCTTCTTGAGCTCGACTAACTCAGTAGGTGCCATGCGGTACGGCTTCTTGTATATTGGGGTGGTACCAGGTGCAAGTTCAATAACAAATTACATTTCTCGGTCTGGTGGCATACCTGGTAGCTCGTCGGGAAATACATCCGGAAATTCACATACAACTCGGACGTCCTTCAGCTCAATAGCTTCCATATTATTTTGTCATGCTTGGGTTGACCTCTTCTTTTCTAATGCTGCAACTTTTACTCTTTTACCCTGATGATCGGTGAGTGTGACTATTCAGTTGAAGCAGTCAATAAATACTTTGTTGGTATTTAGCCAATCCATCCCTAGAATAACATCCAAATTGTTGCTTTCGATCACAATAAGATTTGCCCAAAACGTCAGACCTTCTATCTCAACGGTAACATCCTTGCAATATTTTTGCGTTCTGTTGTATTCCTTGGAACTTGATGGTCATCGAATTTTCCAAGGGGAGGGTTCAAAAGTTGTATTTCGAAGCAAATTTTTCCGAAATGAACGAATGGGAAGCTCCAGAATTAAACAAAACAATGACAGGAATTTTGTTGACAGGAAACTTACCGAGGACTATCTCTGGCGCGTTCATAGCATCTTTTTTGGCGAGAAGATTCACGTGACCCTTTGTGTGATTGTTGTTGGGGTTGAAGTTGTAGTGCTTTGGTGCAGGGTCAAAGCTGGGAGGGTTGGTTTTAGTTGCACCATTCCCGGCCTTTAGGCACTTTCGGGCGAAGGGTCCCGCCTCTCGGCAGGAAAAACATGTGATACCGGGGCGGGGAGTAAAATACTTGTTCCTCACATAAAAGTGGGTTTTGACTTTATTTGTTGACGTTGGAGTACGAGGAGTTTGATTCTTGTGTCCTCAGTCTTGTGCTTAATGTTGTGAGTTGGTGTTGAGTTGTCATGACGGTGCTTACGATTGTCATCCAAGCTACGACGTTCGGCCTCAAGCATGTTGGCCTTGTCCACAAGTGTTCTGAAGTATGGAAAGGTGTGAGCGACCAACTGGCTTTTTAATGCCGGAGCAAGTCTATCCAGGAATTTCTCCATTCTTTTCTCTTATGTCTTATAGTCTTCACTTGCATAACAGGATAATTTATTATACTAGTCCAGGAATTCCGTTACAAGGGAAATCCTTTGTTTGAGGTCCTCGAATTCCCTCTTCTTGATTTTCATGATGCTGTTTGGAATGTGTGCCACATGAAAACTTTCCTTGAATTCGGCCCACGTGATGTTGTTCTCGTCAGGATGTACGCGGAGGATATTTTCCCACCACGAGGTTGCGGCTCCAGTCAGATAATGAGGTGCGTAGATTACTTTCTCATGGTTGGGACATTGCACAATAATAAGCTTCCTCTCAATGTCACATAATTAATCGTCTGCTTCCATAGGCTTGTTGGTGTGTGAAAAAGTTGGCGGACGTGTCTTTTGTAATTCAACCAATCTAGAGTGTTGCGGGTGTGGCCCACGCTGATTTACCATATTCATTAGTTGGTTCATCATCTCGTTATGATGTTGCTGGTTGTGCTCATACAGACGACAAACCTCCCAAAATGTGTTGGAAATATGCCCTAGAGGCAATAATAAAATGGTTATTATCATATTTCCTTGTTCATGATAATCGTCTATTGTTCATGCTATAATTGTATTAACAGGAAAAACTAATACATGTGTGAATAAATAGATCAAATGTGTCCCTAGCAAGCCTCTAGTTGGCTAGCTCGTTAGTCAATAGATGATCATGGTTTCCTGATCATGGGCATTAGATGTCATTGATAACGGGATCACATCATTGGTAGAATGATGTAATGGACAAGACCCAATCCTAAGCATAGCACTAGATCGTATTGTTCGTATGCTAAAGCTTTTCTAATGTCAAGTATCTTTTCCTTCGACCGTGAGATTGTGCAACTCCCGGATACCGCAGGAGTGCTTTGGGTGTATCAAACGTCACAACGTAACTGGGTGACTATAAAGGTGCACTACGGGTACCTCTGAAAGTGTCTGTTGGGTTGGTACGAATCGAGATCGGGATTTGTCACTCCGTGTGACAGAGAGGTATATCTGGGCCCACTCGGTAGAACATCATCATGAGCTCAATGTGACTAAGGAGTTGGTCACACGATGACGTGCTACGGAACGAGTAAAGAGACTTACCGGTAACGAGATTGAACAAGGTATAGGTATACCGACGATCGAATCTCGGGCAAGTTCTATACCGACAGACAAAGGGAATCGTATACGGGATTGATTGAATCCTTGACATCGTGGTTCATCCGATGAGATCATCGTGGAGCAAGTGGGAGCCACCATGGGTATCCAGACCCCGCTGATGCTTATTGGCCAAAGAGGTGTCTCGGTCATGTCTGCCTGTCTCCCGAACCCGTAGGGTCTACACACTTAAGGTTCGATGACGCTAGGGTTATAGGGAATTGTTATACGAGGTTACCGAAAGTTGTTCAGAGTCCCATATGAGATCCGGGACGTCATGAGGAGCTCCGGAATGGTCTGGAGGTAAAGATTGATATATAGGACGGATGGTTTCGAATACCGGAAGTGTTTCGGGCATCACCGGTAACGTACCGGGACCATCGGGACCACCGGAGGTGGCCCCAGGGGACCACCGAAGGGGGGCAACGACCCCGGGAGATAAGGTGGGCCAAGTGGGGGTGGGAACCAGCCCCTAGGTGGGCTGGTGCGCCTCCCCACTCAGCCATAGCGCAAGGGAGAGAAAAGGGGGGGCAAACCCTAGGCTAGGTGGGCCTAAGGCCCACGAGATGGTGCGCCACCCCCTCCTCCCCCTTCTGGCCGCCGCACCTCCCATCTGGGGGGCTGCCGCACCCCCTAGGGTGGGAACCCTAGGGGTGGCACCCCCTCTCCCCTCCCCCTATATATGTCGGGCACTTTTAGCCATTGAGACACACGGTTTTTCCTCTCTCTCGGCGCAGCCCCACTCCTCTCCCTCCTCCTCTCTGCTGGTGCTTGACGAAGCCCTGCCGGGAGACCTCGTCTCTCCATCGACACCATGCCGTCGTGCTGCTGGAGTTCTTCCCCAACCTCTTCCTCCTCCTTGCTGGATCAAGGTGCGGGAGACGTCACCGGGCTGCACGTGTGTTGAACGCGGAGGTGCCGTAGTTCGGCACTAGATCGGAATTGCTGCGAGTACGACTCCATCAACCGCGTTCTAGCAACGCTTCCACTTAGCGATCTTCAAAGGTATGAAGATGCTCTTAACCCTCTCTCGTTGCTAGTCTCTCCATAGGAAGATCTGAATATGCGTAGGAAAATTTTGAATTTATGCTACGTTACCCAACAGTGGCATCCGAGCCAGGTTTTCTATGCGTAGATTCTATGCACGAGTAGAACACAAAAGTTGTGGGCGATGATTTTTCAATTTTCTTGCCGCTACTAGTCTTATTCTTTTCCGGCGGTATTGTGGGATGAAGTGGCCCGGACTGACTTTACACGTACACTTACGTGAGACTGGTCCACCGACAGACATGCACATCGTGCATAAAGGTGGCTAGCGGGGTATGTCTCTCCTACTCTAGTCGGATTGGATTTGATGAAAAGGGTCCTTAAATAGCTTTGGCATATCATCGTTGTGGCTGTCACGTAGGTAAGAAGGCGTTCTTGCTAGAAACCCAAATCAGCCACATAAAACTTGCAACAACAATTAGAGGACGTCTAACTTGTTTTTGCAGGGTTTGACATGTGATGTGATATGGCCAAAGTTGTGATGTTGCATGTATGATGTATGAGATGATCATGTTATTGTAATAGGTTTCACGACTTGCATGTCGATGAGTATGACAACCGACAGGAGCCATAGGAGTTGTCTTAAATTATTGTATGAGATGCAACGCCATGTGCTTACTACTTTTACTTCATTGCTAACGGTTAGCTATAGTAGTAGTGATAGTAGTAGTTGGCGTGACGACTTCACGGAGACACGATGATGCGATGCCTGAAGATGGAGATCGAAAGAGCAAAGTTGATAATGGCCATATCATGTAACTATATGATTGCATTGTGATGTTTATCATGTTTTACATCTTATTGCTTAGAACGACGGTAGCATAATAAGATGATCCCTCTTAAAATTTCGAGAACGTATTCCCCTAAGTGTGCACCGTTGCGATGGTTCGTTGTCTCGAAGCACCACATGATGATCGGGTGTGATAGATTCTAACGTTCGCATACAACGGGTGTAAGCCAGATTTACACACGCGAAACACCTAGGTTGACTCGACGAGCTTAGCATGTACAGACATGACCTCGAATACAAGAGACCGAAAGGTCGAACATGAGTCGTATGGTTGAATACGATCAGCATGAAGTTGCTCACCATGGTGACTAGTCCGTCTCACGTGAGGATCGGACACGGGTTAGTCAACATGGATCATGTATCACTTAGATGACTAGAGGGATGTCGATTTAAGTGGGAGTTCATACTTAATTTGATTAAATGAACTTAATTATCATGAACTTAGTCTAAAAGTTGTCTTTGTAAATATTGCAGATGTCCAACGTCAACCTCAATTTCAACGCATTCCTAGAGAAAAACAAGCTGAAAGATGATGGTAGCAACTATGCGGACTGGGTTCGCAACTTGAAGCTCATCCTTGAAGCAGCTAAAAAGGCTTATGTCCTTAATGCGCCGCTAGGTGACCCTCCTGCTCCCGCAGCAGCCCAGGACGTTCTGAACATCTGGCAAACGCGGAGTGATGACTACTCTCTGGTCAGGTGTGGCATGTTATACAGTTTAGAAACGGGGCTCCAAAGGCGTTTTGAGCAACACGGGGCATATGAGATGTTCCAGGAGCTGAAGCTAGTTTTCAAGCTCATGCCCGTGTCGAGAGATATGAAGTCTCCGACAAGTTCTTTAGCTGTAAGATGGAGGAGAACAGTTCTGTCAGTGAGCACATACTCAAAATGTCTGGGTTACACGGTCATCTGACTTCACTTGGAGTCGAACTTCCGGATGATGCTATAATTGACAGAACCCTCCAGTCTCTCCCACCAAAATACAAAGGCTTTGTGCTTAACTACAACATGCAAGGGATGGAGAAGACCATTCCCGAGTTGTACTCGATGCTCAAGTCTGCAGAAGTAGAAATCAAGAAGGAGCATCAAGTGTTGATGGTCAACAAGACCACTAGTTTCAAGAAAGGCAGGGGTAAGAAGAACTTCAAGAAAGACAACAAAGTTGTTGCCGCGCCCGGTAAGCCAGATGCCGGGAAGAAGAAAAAGAACGGACCCAAGCCTGAGACCGAGTGCTTCTATTGCAAGGGAAAGGGTCACTGGAAGCGGAACTGCCCCAAATACTTAGCGGACAAGAAGGCCGGCAACGTTAAAGGTATATGTGATATACATGTTATTGATGTGTACCTTACCAGCGCTCGTAGTAGCTCCTGGGTATTTGATACCGGTGCTGTTGCTCACATTTGCAACTCAAAGCAGGAACTGCGGAATAAGCGGAGACTGGTCAAGGACGAGGTGACGATGCACGTCGGGAATAGTTCAAAGGTCGATGTGATCGCCGTCGGCACGCTACCTCTACATCTACCATCGGGATTAGTTTTAAACCTTAATAATTGTTATTTAATACCAGCTTTAAGCATGAACATTGTATCAGGGTCTTGCTTAATGCGAGACGGCTACTCATTTAAGTCAGAGAATAATAGTTGTTCTATTTATATGAGTGATATGTTTTATGGTCATGCTCCGCTGGTGAATGGTTTATTCTTGATGAATCTCGATCGTGATGTTACACATATTCATAGTGTGAGTACCAAAAGATGCAAAGTTGATAATGATAGTCCCACATACTTGTGGCACTGCCGCCTTGGTCATATCGGCGTTAAGAGCATGAAGAAGCTCCATACTGATGGACTATTAGAGTCTCTTGACTTTGAATCATTTGACACATGCGAACCGTGCCTCATGGGCAAGATGACTAAGACTCCATTCTCAGGAATAATGGAGAGAGCAACCGACTTATTGGAAATAATACATACTGATGTGTGTGGTCCAATGAACGTTGAAGCTCGCGGTGGTTATCGTTATGTTCTCACTCTCACCGATGATTTGAGTAGGTATGGGTATATCTACTTGCTGAAGCACAAATCTGAGACGTTTGAAAAGTTCAAGGAATTTCAGAGTGAGGTTGAGAATCAACGTGACAGAAAAATTAAATGTCTACGATCTGATCGTGGAGGAGAATATTTGAGTCACGAGTTTGGCACACACCTAAGGAAGTGTGGAATCGTTTCACAACTGACGCCGCCTGGCACACCGCAGCGCAACGGAGTGTCTGAACGTCGTAATCGCACTTTATTAGATATGGTACGATCTATGATGTCTCTTACCGACTTACCGCTATCATTTTGGGGATACGCATTAGAAACTGCTGCATTCACTTTAAATAGGGCACCGTCTAAATCCGTTGAGACGACACCGTATGAACTATGGTTTGGCAAGAAACCTAAGTTGTCGTTTCTTAAAGTTTGGGGCTGCGATGCTTATGTGAAGAAACTTCAACCAGAAAAGCTCGAACCCAAAGCGGAGAAATGCGTATTCATAGGATACCCTAAGGAAACTATTGGGTATACCTTCTATCTTAGATCCGAAGGTAAAACCTTTTATGCCAAGAACGGATCCTTTCTGGAGAAAGAGTTTCTCTCGAAAGAAGTAAGTGGGAGGAAGGTAGAACTTGATGAGGTAATTACACCCCCTCTCGAACAGGATAGTAGCGGAGCGCGGGAAGCTGTTCCTGTGGCGCCTACACCGACTGAAGAGGAAGTTAATGATGATGATCATGAAGCTTCGGATCAAGTTACTACTGAACCGCGAAGGTCCACAAGGGCACGCTCCGCACCAGAGTGGTACGGCAACCCTGTGATGGAAATCATGTTGTTAGACAACGGTGAACCTTCGAACTATGAAGAAGCAATGGCGGGCCCGGATTCCAACAAATGGCTTGAGGCTATGAAATCCGAGATAGGATCCATGTATGAGAACAAAGTATGGACTTTGGTGGACTTCCCCGATGACCGGCGAGCCATAGAAAATAAATGGATCTTCAAGAAGAAGACTGATGCAAACGGTAATGTAACCGTTTACAAAGCTCGACTTGTCGCAAAGGGTTTTCGACAAATTCAAGGAGTTGACTACGAAGAGACTTTCTCTCCGGTAGCGAAGCTGAAATCAGTCCGAATCATGTTAGCAATTGCCGCCTTTTATGATTATGAAATTTGGCAAATGGACGTCAAAACAGCGTTCCTTAACGGGAACCTTAAGGAAGAGTTGTATATGATGCAACCAGAAGGTTTTGTCGACCCTAAGGGTGCTAACAAAGTGTGCAAGCTCCAGCGCTCCATCTATGGGCTGGCGCAAGCATCTCGGAGTTGGAACATTCGCTTTAATGAGGTGATTAAAGTGTTTGGGTTCATACAGGTTTACGGAGAAGTCTGCCTGTACAAGAAAGTGAGTGGGAGCTCTGTAGCTTTCCTCATACTATATGTGGATGACATATTATTGATGGGGAATAATATAGAGATGTTGGAGAGCATAAAGGCCTATTTGAACAAGAGTTTTTCAATGAAGGACCTTGGAGAAGCTGCATACATATTAGGCATCAAGATCTATGGATATAGATCGAGACGCCTCATAGGTCTTTCGCAAAGTACATACCTTGACAAGATATTGAAGAAGTTCAATATGGAAAACTCAAAGAAAGGGTTCTTGCCAGTTTTGCGAGGTATGAGATTGAGTAAGACTGAGTCACCGACCACGGCAGCAGATAGAGAGAAGATGAGTTCTGCCACCTACGCTTCAGCCATGGGCTCTCTAATGTATGCCATGCTGTGTACCAGACCTGATATAAACCTTGCCATAAGTTTGGTAGGGAGGTACCAAAGTAATCCCGGTACAGAACACTGGACAGCGGTCAAGAATATCCTTAAGTACCTGAAAAGGACTAAGGAGATGTTTCTCGTTTATGGAGGTGACGAAGAGCTCGTCGTAAAGGGTTACGTCGACGCTAGCTTCGACACAGATATGGATGACTCTAAGTCACAGACCGGATACGTATATGTGTTGAATGGTGGGGCAGTGAGCTGGTGCAGCAGCAAGCAAGAAGTCGTGGCAACATCTACATGTGAAGCGGAGTACATAGCTGCTTCAGAAGCGGCTGATGAAGGAATTTGGATGAAGGAGCTCATCACCGACCTTGGACTGGTTCCAAGCGCGTCGGGTCCTATGACACTCTTCTGTGATAACATTGGAGCCATTGCCATAGCCAAGGAGCCCAGGTTTCACCGGAAGACGAAGCACATCAAGCGCCGCTACAACTCCATCCAGGACCATGTCCAGAGTGGAGCGATAGATATTTGTAAAGTACACACGGATCTGAATATTGCAGACCCGTTGACTAAACCTCTTCCACGAGCAAAACATGATCAACACCATAATGCTATGGGTGTTCGATACATCACAATGTAACTAGATTATTGACTCTAATGCAAGTGGGATACTGTTGGAAATATGCCCTAGAGGCAATAATAAAATGGTTATTATCATATTTCCTTGTTCATGATAATCATCTATTGTTCATGCTATAATTGTATTAATAGGAAACAGTAATACATGTGTGAATAAATAGATCAAATGTGTCCCTAGCAAGCCTCTAGTTGGCTAGCTCGTTAGTCAATAGATAATCATGGTTTCCTGATCATGGGCATTAGATGTCATTGATAACGGGATCACATCATTGGGAGAATGATGTGATGGACAAGACCCAATCCTAAGCATAGCACTAGATCGTATTTTTCGTATGCTAAAGCTTTTCTAATGTCAAGTATCTTTTCCTTCGACCGTGAGATTGTGCAACTCCCGGATACCGTAGGAGTGCTTTGGGTGTATCAAACGTCACAACGTAACTAGGTGACTATAAAGGTGCACTACGGCTACCTACGAAAGTGTCTGTTGGGTTGGTATGAATCGAGATCGGGATTTGTCACTCCGTGTGACGGAGAGGTATCTCTGGGCCCACTCGGTAGAACATCATCATGAGCTCAATGTGACTAAGGAGTTGGTCACACGATGACGTGCTACGGAACGAGTAAAGAGACTTACCGGTAACGAGATTGAACAAGGTATAGGTATACCGACGATCGAATCTCGGGCAAGTTCTATACCGACAAACAAAGGGAATCGTATACGGGATTGATTGAATCCTTGACATCGTGGTTCATCCGATGAGTTCATCGTGGAGCAAGTGGGAGCCACCATGGGTATCTAGACCCCGCTGATGTTTATTGGCCAGAGAGGTGTCTCGGTCATGTCTGCCTGTCTCCCGAACCCGTAGGGTCTACACACTTAAGGTTCGATGACGCTAGGGTTATAGGGAATTGTTATACGAGGTTACCGAAAGTTGTTCGGAGTCCCGGATGAGATCCCGGACGTCACGAGGAGCTCCGGAATGGTCCGGAGGTAAAGATTGATATATAGGACGGATGGTTTCGGATACCAGAAGTGTTTCGGGCATCACCGGTAACGTACCGGGACCACCGAAGAGGGGCAACCCTCCTCTCCCTCCTCCTCTCTGCCGGTGCTTGGCGAAGCCCTGCCGGGAGAGCTCGTCTCTCCATCGACACCACGCCGTCGTGCTGCTGGAGTTCTTCCCCAACCTCTCCCTCCTCCTTGCTGGATCAAGGTGCGGGAGACGTCACCGGGCTGCACGTGTGTTGAACGCGGAGGTGCCGTAGTTCGGCACTAGATCGGAATCGCTGCGGGTACGACTCCATCAACCGCGTTCTAGCAACGCTTCCGCTTAGTGATCTTCAAAGGTATGAAGATGCTCTTACGCCTCTCTCGTTGCTGGTCTCTCCATCTTCAAAGGTATGAAGATGCTCTTACCCCTCTCTCGTTGCTGGTCTCTCCATAGCAAGATCTGAATATGCGTAGGAAAATTTTGAATTTATGCTACGTTACCCAACAAAATGCTGGGTCGCTCTTGTGTCGGCTTGACTGTCCTTGAGTAAAATCATTTGTTGTCTCAGTAGATTCATTTTCTCCCTGCATTCTTGGCATGGAGCGTGTGCAGGGACGGCTCATTTTATCAAAGCTGTGTTAATGTCGCAAAATCCAAATGAGAAACCCAAGTTCAAAGAAAAATAAAAATTTTATCCAAGAAAGACACAACGAAAAGTATTTTTCAAAAATCAACCATCGCGTTCGGAGAAGGACTGCGGTACATCTTACATCGCGCATAATTGTGCATATCACTCAGGTTGTACTCTCGTATGTGTGACATGTTATTTAAGCTAGTGCACTTCTCCTGGTCCTACAAGACGCAACACGACTACTTCCCTTTAGTCTAGGAGCACACCATCATACATATCATACATAGCATACAAGCGCACGGGCTATCTGCTGCACCATCTCTAGGTGGAGTGAGAAGGGACCTAGATTGGCTGACCTAGGGAGAGTCCCAGATGAGGAGCTGGGGAGTCCACTTCCTCTATCATGGGCTCTAGGCAGACTGCACGAGACGACAAAACAAAAACTGGACTAGGAGGCATAGCAGCTCTAATGGGGGCGAGAGCAATGACTTGATTGAACTCTTCAATCGAAGGTAGCTGACGGCGAAGCTGAGCTAGCGGAGTACCCGAGGAAGAAGAAGATGGGCATGACCGAGGTGGTGCAGGGCGAAGGAGCTCAATCCTGCTGTGAGGACGAGTAAGGCACTCCATGCGAGCAACCACCAAGTCATCCACTAAGCCATCAAAGGATGACTCCAAGGCTATGAGGTATTGCACGAGCATGCCAATAGCATCGTCTTCCTCTTCTTTGGGGCACGCAAAAGCATAGTGACCGGTGTACGACACGTGGCATGGAAGGTAGTGATAAGGACGAGTCATCATCACTGGCAGGGTGCCCAGAGAAGGGCAATTGCCTCCCTGGCTGCCATCAAAATAGCCTGCCTCTCCATAGCCATGGCTCTCCCAACGAAACGAAGACGACTGGCCTCCGATCGCCCACCAATAAAATGCACCAACACCTGATGCATAGTCAAGGAGGCGTTGATCTTGTGGCGATATAACGTGTACTCGGTGCGAGTCATCAGTCCAATCGCGATCTTGGCAATGACGGAAAGAAGTCGCAAAAATCCTGCCGGCTCATTGCGAACACCTAGGACGGGCAACCGCTGCTAGCCATCTACAGAGTAGACAAAATTTTCATATAGTCATAACATAAATGTATGTTCACTAATAGAAAATATCTACAACATGCAGAATAATAAAACAACTAATCCGGTTAGAGATCGTGCCTAGGGATTTCCCACAGTCAGCCTAGCTCAGATACCAAGGTTTTCTCGACCGGTTTTCAAATAAAATAATTTATTGGAAATCAGCCATGCGCGTCACGAGTGTAGAAAAATATTTCCCACTTATAAACTCATCTTGACACAAAAAACTAGTAGTACTTAATATTAAATAGGTAGAGCATGTTGAAATTATGCCCTAGAGGTAATAATAAATTGGTTATTATTATATTTCCATGTTCATGATAATCATTTATTATCCATGCTAGAATTGTATTGATTGGAAACTCAAATACATGTGTGGATACATAAACAACACATTGTCCCTAGGGAGCCTCTAGTTTACTAGCTCGTTGACCAAAGATGGTCAAGGTTTTCTGGCCATAGGCAAGTGTTGTCACTTGATAATGGGATCACATCATTAGGAGAATGACGTAATGGACAAGACCCAAACTATAAACGTAGCATATGATCGTGTCATTTCATTGCTACTATTTTCTGCATGTCATTGTATCTATTCCTATGACCATGAGATCATGCAACTCCCGGACACCGGAGGAATACCTTGTGTGTACCAAACTTCGCAACATTACTGGGTGACTATAAAGGTGCTCTATAGGTATCTCCAAAGGTGTCTGTTCGGTTGACATGGATCAACACTGGGATTTGTCACTCCGTGTGACAGAGAGGTATCTCGGGGCCCACTCGGTAATACAACACAACAACGATTTTCCCAAGATTTTGGCTGCTATTCCGAATTACTTTATTATTCCGAAGCCAACAAGCCTTGCAAGCAATGTGACTAAGGAGTTAGTTAAGAGATCTTGTAATACGAAACGAGTAAAGAGAGTTGCCTTTAACGAGATTGAACTAGGTATGGAGATACCGACGATCAAATCTCGGTCAAGTAACATATCGAAGGACAAAGGGAACATCATATGGGATTAAATAAATCCTTGACATAGAGGATCAAGCGATAGAGTTCTTCGTAGAATATGTAGGAGCCAATATATACATCCAGGTCCTGCTATTGGTTATTGACCGGGGAGTGTCTCAGGTCATGTCTGCATAGTTCTTGAACCTGCAGGGTCTGCACACTTAAGGTTCGGTGACGTTTCGGTATTATTGAGTTATGTGTGTTTGGTAACCGAAAGTTGTTTGGAGTCCCATATGAGATCTCGGACATCACGAGGAGCTATGGAATTGTCCGAAGGTAAAGGCTGATATATAGGAAAGTGGGTTTTTAAACTGCAGAAAAGTTTCGGGCATTTCCGGTAGTGTACGGGGAGTGACGAATGGGTTCAGGGGGTCCACCAGGTGGGCCCACCCACCCCAAAGGGTCTCATGGGCTGTGGGAGGACGTGGATCAGCCCTTAGTGGGATGGCCGAAGCCTCCACTGAATCCCAAGGCGGATTGGAGGTGGGAAGGAAAGAAACCCAAAGGTGAAAAAGGTGGAAAGGTTTTCCAAGTGGAGAGGAGGAATCCTACTCCTAGTAGGATTGGAGTAGGACTCCTCCACCTCAAATTTCGTCCAAACCTTGAGGGTTTGAGGCTGCCTCCTACCCTTCCTCCCTCCCTCCCTCCCATATATACTAGAGGTTTTAGATGTGAGGGCTAACCCTAATTGCCACGTGCTCCCTCTACTTCTCTCTAGATCTGTTTCTCCTCCAGTCTAGTTCGGCGGTGCTTAAGCAAAACCCTGTTTGATTAGTTCACCACCACCACCACCACCACACCGCCGTGCTGAAGAACTCATCTACCTCTCCGCCCCTCTTGTGGGATCAAGAAGGCGGGGATCATCATCAAGCTATACGTGTGCTGAACGCGGAGGTGCCATGTGTTGAGCACTAGATCAGGATGGATCGTGATGGGATCGCTGGATGGATCATGATGAGATCGCGGGGCAGGCTGCGATTTGGATCGCGAAGATATTCAACTACATCAACCGCGTTATATACGCTTCCGCTTAGCGATCTACAAGGGTATGTAGATTCACTCTCCCCTCTCGTAGATGATCATCACCATGGATAGGTATTGCGTGTACGTAGGAATTTTTTTGTTTCCCATGCTACGTTTCCCAACAGTGGCATCATGAGCTAGGTTCATGCGTAGATGATATCTCGAGTAGAACACAAAAGAGTTTGTGGGTGTTTATGTTCAATTTGCTTCACTCCTTAGTCTTTTCTTGATTCGGCGGTATTGTTGGATTGAAGCGGCCCAGACCAACTTTACTCGTACGCTTACGAGAGACCGGTTTCATCGACTAACATGCAACTTGTTGCATAAAGATGACTAGCGGGTGTCTATTTCTTCAACTTTAGTTGAATGGGATTTGACCGAGGTGGTTCTTGGAGAAGGTTAAATTGCAATTTGCATATAACAGTTGTGGCTTTGCGTAAGTAAGATGCGATCATACTAGATACCCATAGCAGCCACGTAAAACATGCAACAACAAATTAGAGGACGTCTAACTTGTTTTTACAGGGTATCACTACAGGAATCTTAGAATTTGCCGACTGCCATGGCTGACGGAAAGGGGAGAACACACGACGACAAAGGCTTTGCCGTCCGTCAGCTGACGGCAAACTAGACGACAAAAAAATGTCCGGTGAAGAGGTTATTTGCCGTGTGCTTTTGTAAGGTGGACGGCAAAGAATCTTTTCCATGAGGGGGTAGACGACAAATAAAATGGGACGGTAGATCCACAAATGCTCCCGTCAAGTGCTAACGGCAGGCTTCTCCTCTTTGTGGTCTGCCCTATCCTCTTTTCCATCAGCCATGTTTGAGGCCGACGACAAAGGGGGCACCCAGCCCCTCTCTCCCTCCCACCTTTGCCGTCAGCCCTCCCCCCTTTGTCGTCTGCCCTCCTCTCTTTGTGGTCAACCATGTTTGAGGCCGACTGCAAAGGGGGCACCCAGCCCCTCTCTTCCTCCACCTTTGCACCTAGCCCCTCTCACCTTTGCCATCAGCCCTCCCCTGTTTGCCGTCTGCCCTATGGCCTTTGTCGTCGGTGGGCGGACGACAAAGGCTCAAAACAACCCGTGTTTATTTTATTTTCTATTATATCCAGCAATTATATATATATATATATATATATGACAGAAATAAATTTGTTTCTGTACTCATAACCATATTAGAATAACTTTCATCCATAGTGCATACATATTATGCAAGTTGCATCCGTACCAAACCATATATTACAACAGTTTCATCCATGCATAGAAAGTTTCATATATATCCATATACTAGAATAGTTTCAATACAAGCTTCCGTGAAGCCATGGTACAAGAAACCATATTCAAGCATTCCATCAATATAATCCAAGCTTCCCGTGAAGTGAATGTAATCTGCAAAATGACAAATAAGAAAATTAGAAGATGAATACTAGATGAAGAAGAGAAGTATAGGTTATAGCTAAGTTAGAAGAAGAGAAGTATAGGTTATAACTAAGTTAGAAGAAGAGAAGTATAGGTTATAGCTAAGTTATAATTGGATAAAATATGTCATTTTGTAGCCAACTATGATTATTAATCCATTTTGGAGCTAAATTAGTCATTTTAATGAGCTAACCAAGGTTCTTATGATGTTTTTACCTAACTAAGCTAATTATGTCATTTTGGAGGACAATTAGCTAAGTATGTCTATGTTGTGGAAAATAAGCTACGTAGAAGAAGAAAGAGAAGAAGCAAGAAGAGAAGAAGAAGGAGAAGAAAAAGAAGAAGGAGGGGGAGGAGGAGGAGGAGAAGGAGAAGGAGAAGGAAGAGGAGAAGAAGAAGAAAAGATGAAGGAGAAGAAGAAGGAAAAGAAGGAGGAGAGAAGAAGAAGGAGGAAAACGTACCATTATCGTCATCACCGCGGTGAAGCACGATAGCTCTGGCTTGTTTTACCTGGAGAACGCTGCCCTGGAGAAGGCTCCACTATAGAAGGGTCGTGCGATGCGTTTCGGGAGATATTCTGCACTAAACATCGTTTGCAACGTGTTGTTAGCATGATGAAACTCTTAAGATCACTGCATTGAAATGAAACTCACCGTCCCCGCCATGTTAAAGACTAACATCGCCGGAGGAACTTGGCCGGTCTTCTCTCACATAGACTGTACATTTGGTTTCGACAAGTCAAACTTTTTAGTTATTAATGAAACGGACATTAAAATGCAAGATTTGAAATAATATGAAGAAGAAACTTACCACGAAGAGCTCATATATGGCCCTGTTAGACACATCATTCCATGCCCTCTCCGCCTCCACCAATGCAGTCGTCCTCTCCTCCAGCTCCTTCATCTCCTTATCCTTTTCCGCCAAAACCGCCTGCATTGCCTCTCTCTCTTTCAGAATAGCAGCCTGCAACACAACTCATTGTTAGGATTGTAATCATATTGGTTCCAACGCACAACATAATGCAGAATGATAGTTGAGTCCATTAAACTAACCTCGATGGCTAGCTCGATTGGTTGTGGACGAGGTGTTATCTCAGGACAGGAGCTCGTTTGGCGTGCCTTTTATCTACTGGAGAGTGCTAGGACAACCTATAAGGCCGTCTCCAATGGCGATCGAGCTATGGGGCCTCCCGTTGCCAGCTATCATCACCAGCTCTGGATCAATAGCCCCTTGCTCGGGTTAAAGTCCTCCCCTTTCCTCGCCTTCCCGTGATCTCTGTACTTCACGAGCTTGTGGTGGGAGGAGATGTTGGTGAAGTTCTCTGGATGCTCGAGGTCAGACTCAGAGAATGCCTTGACCTTCTTGTACGAGGCAGTATGGGCCATCTCATACATGTCATACATATGTGGCACCTCTGTCTTATTGTGACGCGCATAATAGAGAGAGAGAGGAAAACTGTATTAGTAAAAAGCTCAAGATAGCATGAAGAATGAAATGCATGAGGCATGAAGCAAAACCACATACCCAGTTCTCGCCAAATTGGATTAAGTTGACACTCCCTTGATGGTGTGGCACACCAACCATTTTTCCACGCCTCTCCTTGGCGTTGTTGTGGCTTTCCTTCCACGTTTTGGAGCACCACTGATCCACCAATGCCTCCCAACAATCCATCTGATCCACACACCATCTCGGGGGCACCTAAGTTAATAAAGAGAAATTTGAGCGTGTAAGAACCAAATCAAGGAAAATAACTACAAAGCCTTAATAATATGTAATTACCTTCATGTAATGCTCCTTCTCCATCTTAGAATCGCGGCACTTTGCCCTGTCCTTCCTAATGCGCCGCGGGGCATAGTAGTCTCGAACAGCCTACACCCGAGCCTCGTGCCGAAAGTTTTGAAGTAGGCGGTGGCATTCGGTTTCGATAACCTTTGTCGCGTCCTCCTCGTATCCCTCCTCACACATGTAGTAGGTCTGCAAATGAGACAACACCGATTAGTACAATAACTAGCTATGGTTGATTTATAATTGTGTAAAGGAGAAATTACCCAGAACTTTCGGATCACCATGTCGGCCCTCGTGTGGCACAAAACACCGTCAGTCTCCACCTTCGGCGGGGCTGGGGCACCCAAGTAGTGCTCCCAGGTCATTCCTACCTCTCGCTGCCGACCGGGCAACGCAACAAACCCCAGGAAGTTTTGACGGCAAAGCACACCGAGGATGCTATTGGGCTTGCTGACACCCTTGGCAACAATCCAACCCGTGCAGTATGACAAATTAAAGCCAAAACATTAGATATTTGAGAAAACGTGAAGGGAAAAGGTTAAATAAGAGTAAATTATCTTACTTGTCCCCATTTTGCTTAATCGACCACCTCTGCTCGCGGGTCTTCGGCACGAGCAGGAGCCCCGAACTACCACGCTGGTAGACAGTAGTCCCCTCACCCAGGTCCTCGTCGCTATCAGCATGGCCACTTGGCTCAGCCCAAGTATCCCACTGGGTCTCTAGGAACACACCCTCATCCCCACTTTACTCCGGAGTCGCCTGGAACGAAGCCTCTGGGACATGAGTCTCGTGGGTCGAAGGCTCGTTGACCTAAGGTTCGTCGACCTCAGGCTCGTGAACCACAGACGGTGTAGCCTCCACCTCAGATGAATCCACCCTTGAAGTAATGTGCTCAGGCGAATCAACTTGGGGTGGTGGTGAGGAAGGCATGGCAGCCACCGCCCTACCTCTCCCGCGGCCAGGTGTACCATTAGTACAACGTAAATACCAACATGAGTAATAAAATGTATATAAATACCAACATGCCTACAACATAAATACCAACATGAGTACAACATAAATACCAACATGAGTAATACCTTTAGTACCTCTCGGCTTCGTAGGGGGTCGACCTCCTCTCACGGGGGCCGTGAGAGTCGAAGAAGCGGCCACTCCATGCAGAGTAGAGAGCAACGCTCTCCGAAGAGGCGAGGCAGGAATGGAAGTACACATCGCACCACCCACCGACGAAGAAGGAGCCGCGGAGTGCTTTTGACCATTTCCCACCATCTTTCAACACCTGTCATGACAAAGAGTAAATGAAATTAGTACAACATAAATACCAACATGAGTAATAAAATGTATATAATTTAAGTGTATCATCATCATAAATACCAACATGACTAATAAAAATTGAATACCTAACATGAACTCAAAATTTATATATAGTAATAGTTGAATACATGACATGAACTAATAACAATCGTGCTCGTCTATAGATGCTTCGGGGTCGATAAATGCATCATGATCATCACTATCATCAATAAATGCATCATCATCATCACTATCAGGAAGAACATGTGGAAGGCCACCATTATGTAATCAGTCAAGAAGTGACTCGTCATCTGCAGTAGTAACCTCTTCTTCTTCTGGCTCTTCCTGTTCGGGCTCAGGGGTTAAGACGGATTCACTGTCGCTGTCTACTTCAATGTTCTGGGGTGAAGTAGAGCGGTTCTTGAAAATTTTCTTGGACATACGTTTGTCTTGGAAGAATTCTCCTTCATATGTGTCTCGGTTAATGTGAGGTTTGTAATCCTCTTCATTGAGGGTAGGTGGTCTAAAATGTGGTGGCACTTCATAAACGACATCCCAACCTTTGAGATTTGGATCTGTTTGGCAGGCCCACGGTAGATAGAAAACTTGTGCCACCTGTTGAGCCGTAATATAGACATCGGGAACATCTAAGTGGGTGTTTTGCTTGATTTCGACTAGTCCTATATGTTCTTGAGTCCTTCTAGTCTCCCTCGGCTCAAACCAATAACATTTGAAGACTACAACGGTCGGTGGGTTTTCACCATAGAATAGAAGTTCATAAATTGCTTCAACTTTTCCATAATACTCGGGGCCTCCTTCGCTGATAGCAGAGACAGAACAATTTGTAGTCTTTAGGTCGGGCATAGATAGCTCTTTGCCAAAGGTACGAAAGTGATACCCGTTGATGTTGTATTTGTCAAATGAACGAACCTTATAGTCAAAACCATTAGCGACTTGTCTCAACTTGGCGTCCATAGACTCCGCATCAGCCTACAAGTTTAATAGGAAAGAATGGATGCATTAGCCGCAAATTAGACCAAGAAATAAAATGGGTCATTAATGGTAATTAATTACCCTTTGTTTCAACCAAGAGATGAAACCGGGATAGTCGCCTCCATGCTTTGCGAGAAGCTCATACTCTTCGATGGAATCCTTTTCGATGACCGCTCCATCCGAGAATTCGGCGACGTATCGAATATATCAAATATCCGGGAATAAGAGTAGTTGAATGGAATTAGAAGTTGCGGAACAATAATTTACCAAGCACTTACTCGATGTACGGCCGCACTTCTGTTAGGTTGGTGAAGATATACAATGAAATGGTCCGCCATTCTTCGACATCCAAGGATGTCCCTTTCGAAGCATCGGATGGTGCGAGCTTCCCTTTGAATAGGCTGAGGTTGGATCGACCTTTTTTTGGATCATCATCATTGTACCGAGGTTTCGAGTTATGTAAATGATGATTTTTGGCTTCGTAGTGTGTTGTAACGAAGTTTGCCGCCTCCTCAGTGATGAATGCCTCGACCATCGATGCTTCAATTCTACGTTTATTTTTACACTTAGCTCGAAGCGTCTTCTGCATCCTCTCAGTTGAGTAGCACCATCGATTTTGAATGGGCCCCCCAATCTTGCCTCGGTCGGAAGATGCAAAATCAAATGCAGCATTGGATTAAAGAAGCCCGGTGGAAAGATCTTTTCTAATTTGCAGATCAACTCCGCCGCCAACTCCTCCATTTCATCTAGCACGCCAGGCGATAGTTCTTTTGCACAAAGAGAACGGAAGAAATAGCTCAGCACTGCCAGTACTAGCCATTCATCCTCAGGGATAAAGCCACACAACATCACCAGCATTACCCGCTCAGTCCATATGTGCCAATGATGACTCTTGAGACCAAATATTTTCAATTTCTCAAGACTCGCTCCCCTCTTTTGATTCGTAGCATACCCATCGGGGGACATCAACTGCATTTTCACCAACAATAGCATTTCCCTCATAGCTGGACTTTCAAGATTGAACCATGCCTTTGGCTTCGCTATGCTTTGCTCTCCTTTCCATTGTCGCAAGTTTTTAACGCTCTATCACATAGAACCTCCAGGTCGATTCTAGCCTTAGGATTATCTCTTGCCTTCCCCTCTATGCCGAACAATGTACCAAAAATGGCCTCCGCAATATTCTTTTCAGTGTGCATCACGTCGATGTTGTGTGGGCAAATGAGTTCTTTGAAGTAAGGCAGATCCCATAAGCATGACTTGCGAGTCCAGGTGTCTTCCGTATTATACCCTTTGAAGTATCCTGGACGCAAAGGATCAGGCTCGAGAGCGTTTAACTGATCAATGGTCTATTGGCCTGTCAACGTAGCTGGTGCAGTGTTTTTGACAACTCTACCTTTGATAAAATTCTTCTTGTCTTTTCTGAACTTATGGCCAGGATCCAGGAATTGTCTATGCATGTCAAAGCAAGAAAACTGGTGACCAGCCTACAACCAACGGAACTGAAGAGCTGCCTTGCATGTGGTGCACGGGAACCTTCCATGCACACACCAGCGAGCGAATGGCGCAAACGTCGGATAATCATGCGTCGAGTACATGTACCACACATGCATTTTCAAATTTGTTTTGGTAGCGGCGTCGTAGGTCTTGATCCCATTATCACAGGCTTCTTACAACTCATTCTTAAGCGGCTGCATGTACTCATTCATATTCTTCCCCGGATAGTTGGGCCCTGGAATTATCAACGTCAGGAAAATGTTCTTTCTTTTCATAATCTATTCGGGTGGGAAATTGAGTGGAATGACAAATACAGGCCAACAACAGTATTGTGCTGCCGTCATACCATACACATTGAACCCATCCGTGCTGATGGCAACTCTAGGATGCCTTGGATCTTCCGATTTATCCTTATGTAATGCATCGAAGTGCCTCCAAGCAAAACCATTTGAAGTGTGTACAAGCATCTTGTTCCCATCCGCATCTAGTTCGGTTCTTTTGCCCAATTTGTTCCATGTCATGTGTCTGGCCGTCTCTTCGACCATGAAAAGACGTTGAAGTCTTAGTATGATTGACAGATACCAAAGAACACTAATGGGAATTTTGGTCCGATTCTTCTCACCCATACCGTTGGCTACCGCAATATACCTGGAAGAATTGGAAATGGGGCAATAGTTCAAGGCCGCATACTTAAGCCTAAATAAGGCACATCCATTCTCACAGGCATGTATCTTCTCATAGGGCATCTTAAGTACACGGAGGATTTTTTATGACTGGTACATGTTTGCAGGCAGTACATGGCCTTTGGGTAGAAACCGTCCAAATATCGTCATCATCGCGTTGTAGCATTCTCTGCCTAGGTTGAATTGAGCCTTCAGAGCCATTACTTGGGCGATGGCATCCAGCTGACAAAGCTCAGTCTGCTCGTGGAGAGGACGTTTTGAAGACTATAACATTTCATAGAAGGCATTTTGCAGATCCTCCATCTCATCGTTCGAATCCCGAGCATCATCAAAGTCTTGCAACATGTCTTCGATCCCGGTATCATGCTCGTCGGTGCGACGATTAATCACCTCAGCTCTGGCACATTGGTCAGACTCACCATCAAAAGTCTACACCGTATAATTAGGCGTAAAACCCCACTTCTGCAGGTGTTTACCCATTTCAAACTTTGTGTGCTTTTTCCAGTTGTCGCAGTTGGGACAGGGGCACCATGTGTTTTGCTGGCCATTTGCAAATGCGGCTCTCACAAACCCCCTGGTTTTTGTTAACAATTCATTGGTCATGTCTTTCTGACTAGGGTGACCAGTGTACATCCAAGAACGATCACTCATGTTGCCTAGCTACCTATGGGCGCACAAGAAATAAATATATAATTGATCATCTATATTCATCCGCTAAACAAGTTTGTTAGTTTTATTACGTCCATGCAACCTACACGCTAATAGGTAAAGATAGGTCCTATTCCCACCGGAGTATGTGTAGATTGAGTCCGTATTCCCATGCTCTGCTCCAGATGCGACGAAGAATTTTGGCAGCACCTCCCCGCTGTTCTCCTGATACACTCTCGGCAATAAGCAGAGAGGATGTGTACTCGGAGAACAACAGGGAGGTACTAATGAAATTCCGCATCAGATCCGGAGCACAACATACGGGAAAACGAACCCAATCTACACATACTCGGGCTGTCCATGGATAACGTTGGACAATTCGAAAGGATGGCGGTTATAAATATGCAACGACATGCATATTTATAGATCTCATAATCATGATTGAAGAAACCTATAGCTAGAAAGTTTCATCGGCACGAAGACCGGAAGATAGCAAATTAAGGGGGTAGGAGGAGAAGTCATTTGTGCTCACCAACAAACGCAGGGGCGGAGCTCGTCCAACGCAGGTGGAGGTCGTCGAACAACTGCACATTGAAATTCACACGATCAACACAAATATGAAGTTTTTAACATAATCGGAAAATATGTGACCTAACTCATAATTTACAAAACATTGACCCCGTCGTCCTCTAGAAGCCCGAACAACACCTTCTAGTTCAACAATACGCAGAAGAGGTGTCGGGGGTCGGGGCTTAGTGACGTCGAGGGTCGGTGGTGTTGGGTGTCGGTGGCGTCGGGGGTCGAGGGTTAGTTGCTTCGGTGGTCGGGGGTCAGTGTCGTCGGGGGTCGAGGGTCACTGGCGTCGGGGGTTGGGGTCTTTTCGGTCAACAAGAGGCCGAAGAGGTGTCGGGGGTCGGGGGTAGGGGCTCGGGGGTTGTGGGTCAAGGGTAAGTGGCATCGGGGGTCGGGGGTTGAGAGTCAGTGGCGTCGGGAGTCGAGGGTTAGTGGCGTCGGGCATCAGGTGTTGAGGGTCAGTGGCGTCGGGAGTCGAGGGTCAATGGCGTCGGGAGTCGGGCGTCGGGGGTTAGTGGCGTCGAGGGTCGGGGGTCGAGGGTCGGGAGTCGGGTGTCAGTTGTGTCGGGCCTCGGGCGTCGGGGGTCAGGATTCGGGGTTCAGGGGTCGGGGGTCAGTGGTGTCCGGAGTCGGGGGTCGGGAGTCGGGTGTCAGTGGCGTCGGGGGTCGGGGGTTGGTGGCGTCGGGCGTCGGAGGTCGTGGGCCGGGGGTCGGGGGTCGGGGTCCTCTTCTTTCTTCTTCTCCTCTCTCCTCTTTTTCTTCTTCTTCTTCTTCTTCTTCTTGATCATCTTCCTATTATTATTATTATTATTATTATTATTATTATTCTTTTTTCTCCTCCTCCTCCTCCTCCTCTTCTTCTTCTTCTTCTTCTTTCTTTTCTCTTTCTCCTCCTCTCGTCTTTCTTCTTCTTCTTCTTATTTTTTCTTCTAGTTTGTTGTTCTCTTATTTTCTTCTAAGTTTTTTTCTATCTATATTTTCCTTTTCTATCTACTTTTTCCACCTAATAAACT
This sequence comes from Hordeum vulgare subsp. vulgare, assembly GCF_904849725.1. Lineage (NCBI taxonomy): Eukaryota > Viridiplantae > Streptophyta > Magnoliopsida > Poales > Poaceae > Hordeum > Hordeum vulgare. The sequence continues at coordinate 289,257,442 of NC_058520.1, read as the reverse complement.
AACTATGTTCTTTGATAGTCATTAACAAGTCAAAACCCTATCATAGAGATCCTACTATTAAAGATTGTAGCAAATCTGAGAAAGAGAGAGAGAGGACTGACCTGAACCAAGGAAGAGGTGGTCACCACTGTCGCAGTTGAGGAGGTGAGGAGGGGGTCTGGCTGACGATGGGAGGGTGAGGGCGAGGGCGAGGGAGGCCGCGAGGGACGACGGCGAGGAGGGTGACGGCGCGTGCGCGGGCTAAGGGTGGACGGTGAGGGAGGCCGAGGGCGAGGGCGAGGGTACGGGCGGAGGGAGGACGGCGAGGAGGGCGAGGGCGCGCAGAGGGAGGATGGCGAGGAGGGCAAGGGCGAGGGCGGATGGAGGATGGTGAGGAGGGCGAGGGAGAGGGTGCGAGCGAAGGGAGGACGACGAGGAGGGCGACGGCGGATGGGGGACGGCGAGGGAGGTGGCGCTCGCAGAGAGAGGGGGTGAGAGATACAGAGAGAGGGCGAGGGCGATGGTTGGATCTGTCGGAGAGAGGGGGCGTGGGGTGGGGGAGACGGCCATTAGGGGGGCTTTCTCTTTGCCGTCCGCCCCCCGACAGCAAAGAGGTGTAAGGCAGACGACAAAGAGAGCGGCCGTTATGGGGTGGGAGGGGGTGTGTGGTGGGCCGCTCCATGCTCTTTGCCATCTGCCCTCCTACTCTTTGTCGTGCGCCAGCAGACGACAAAGATAAGATTGATGGCAAAGAGTATCTTCGCCATCAGTCTGCTCTTTGTCGTTCGTTTTTTGGTGACTCGCGGCAAATAGGGTCTTTGCCATCAGCCAGCTGACGGCGAAGAAGAAGCTGACGGCAAATAACTGAATTCCAGTAGTGTATGCATGTGATGTGATATCGCCAAAGACATGATATGATATATTGGAAGTATCAGATGATCATGTTGTAATAGTTAAATATCGACATGCATGTCGATGATACGGCAATCGGAAGGAGCCATAAGGTTGTCTTTAATTATTTTGCGCTCGGTGATGCTTTGCTTTATCGCTAGTAGTAGCTTTAGTAGTAACAACATAGTTAGCGCGACAACCTCGATGGGAGCACAATGATGGAGATCATGACGATGGAGATCATGTCGGTGACGATGGAGATCATGTCGGTGCTTTGGTGATGGAGATCAAGAAGCACAACTTCATGGCCATATCATGTCACTTTTGATTCGCATGTGATGTTAATCCTTGTATGCACCTTATTTTGCTTAGGATGACGGTAGCATTATAAGGTGATCCCTCACTAAAATTTCAGGATAAAATTGTGTTCTCCCCGATTGTACACCATTGCGACAGTTCATTGTTTCGAGACACCACGTGATGATCGGGTGTGATAGACTCAACGTTCACATACAACGGGTGCAAAACAGTTGCACACGTGGAACACTCGGGTTAAACTTGACGGTCCTAGCATGTACAGACATGGCCTTGGAATACAAGAGACCGAAAGGTCGAGCATTAATCATATAGTTGATATGATCAACATCGAGATGTTCACCATTGAAGCTAAACTCAACTCACGTGATGATCAGACTTGAGTTAGCGAATTTGGATGTCGGGACCCCGATCCTAAGCCATAGGAATCCAGCCTATAACACATCGCATCCCTTTGCGCTCTCACGCACGGTTAACCCCACGGCTGCAGCCTTACCTTAGCCGGGACCGTTTGCACCTTTTGACTCACGTATGCAATTGTGTCGCTAGCATTCCAATGACAAAGAACCCGGATCGACATGTCTAGTCATAAACCAAAGTGGCAGTACCGCACAAGGACATGCATACATGACCCAGCAAAGCAGGTGTCGGTCACCAGCGAATGTAGACGAGTCGGGCGTCGGGGGTTAGTGGCGTCGAGGGTCGGGGGTCGAGGGTCGGGAGTCGGATGTCAGTTGTGTCGGCCGTCGGGCGTCGGGGGTCAGGATTCGGGGTTCAAGGGTCGGGGGTCAGTGGTGTCCGGAGTCGGGGGTCGGGAGTCTGGTGTCAGTGGCGTCGGGGGTCGGGGGTTGGTGGCGTCGGGCGTCGGAGGTCGTGGGCCGGGGGTCGGGGGTCGGGGTCCTCTTCTTTCTTCTTCTCCTCTCTCCTCTTTTTCTTCTTCTTCTTCTTCTTCTTCTTGATCATCTTCCTATTATTATTATTATTATTATTATTATTATTCTTTTTTCTCCTCCTCCTCCTCCTCTTCTTGTTCTTCTTTCTTTTCTCTTTCTCCTCCTCTCGTCTTTCTTCTTCTTCTTCTTATTTTTTCTTCTAGTTTGTTGTTCTCTTATTTTCTTCTAAGTTTTTTTCTATCTATATTTTCCTTTTCTATCTACTTTTTCCACCTAATAAACTAACTATGTTCTTTCATAGTCATTAACAAGTCAAAACCCTATCATAGAGATCCTACTATTAAAGATTGTAGCAAATCTAAGAAAGAGAGAGAGAGGACTGACCTGAACCAAGGAAGAGGTGGTCACCACTGTCGCAGTTGAGGAGGCGAGGAGGGGGTCTGGCTGACGATGGGAGGGTGAGGGCGAGGGCGAGGGAGGCCGCGAGGGACGACGGCGAGGAGGGCGAGGGCGCGTGCGCGGGCTAAGGGTGGACGGTGAGGGAGGCCGAGGGCGAGGGCGAGGGTACGGGCGGAGGGAGGACGGCGAGGAGGGCGAGGGAGAGGGTGCGAGCGGAGGGAGGACGACGAGGAGGGCGAGGGCGGATGGGGGACGGCGAGGGAGGCGACGCTCGCAGAGAGAGGGGGTGAGAGATACAGAGAGAGGGCGAGGGCGATGGTTGGATCTGTCGGAGAGAGGGGGACGTGGGGTGGGGGAGACGGCCATTAGGGGGGCTTTCTCTTTGCCTTCGGCCCCCCGACAACAAAGAGGTGTGAGGCAGACGACAAAGAGAGCGGCCGTTATGGGGTGGGAGGGGGTGTGTGGTGGGCCCCTCCGTGCTCTTTGCCATCTGCCCTCCTACTCTTTGTCGTGCGTGAGCAGACGACAAAGATAAGATTGATGGCAAAAAGTATCTTCGCCATCAGTCTGCTCTTTGTCGTCCGTTTTTTGGTGACTGACGGCAAATAGGGTCTTTGCCATCAGCCAGCAGACGGCGAAGAAGAAGCTGACGGCAAATAACTGAATTCCAGTAGTGTATGCATGTGATGTGATATCACCAAAGACATGATATGATATATTGGATGTATGAGATGATCATGTTGTAATAGTTAAATATCGACATGCATGTCGATGATACGGCAATCGGAAGGAGCCATAAGGTTGTCTTTAATTATTTTGCGCTCGGTGATGCTTTGCTTTATCGCTAGTAGTAGCTTTAGTAGTAACAACATAGTTAGCGCGACAACCTCGATGGGAGCACAATGATGGAGATCATGACGATGGAGATCATGTCGGTGACTCTGGAGATCATGTCGGTGCTTTGGTGATGGAGATCAAGAAGCACAAGTTCATGGCCATATCATGTCACTTTTGGTTCGCATGTGATGTTAATCCTTGTATGCACCTTATTTTGCTTAGGATGACGGTAGCATTATAAGGTGGTCCCTCACTAAAATTTCAGGATAAAATTGTGTTCTCCCCGATTGTACACCATTGCGACAGTTCATCGTTTCGAGACACCACGTGATGATCGGGTGTGATAGACTCAACGTTCACATACAACGGGTGCAAAACAGTTGCACACATGGAACACTCGGGTTAAACTTGACGGGCCTAGCATGTACAGACATGGCCTTGGAACACAAGAGACCGAAAGGTCGAGCATTAATCATATAGTTGATATGATCAACATCGAGATGTTCACCATTGAAGCTAAACTCAACTCACGTGATGATCACACTTGAGTTAGTGAATTTGGATGTCGGGACCCCGATCCTAAGCCATAGGAATCCAGCCTATAACACATCGCATCCCTTTGCGCTCTCACGCACGGTTAACCCCACGGCTGCAGCCTTACCTTAGCCGGGACCGTTTGCGCCTTTTGACTCATGTATGCAATTGTGTCGCTAGCATTCCAATGACAAAGAACCCGGATCGACATGTCTAGTCATAAACCAAAGTGGCAGTACCGCACAAGGACATGCATACATGACCCAACAAAGCAGGTGTCGGTCACCAGCGAATGTAGACGAGTCGTAGCAAGCTACAAGGACCCCATTACAAAGCGTGACATTTCCCCAAAGGGGACAGACACAGCAGCTAAGAAGGACACACGCCGGTCAATCAATGTGTCCGGAGCAGTAGCGAGCTACCATGGCTCGCTGGATCACAAAGGGGCATTTCCCTGTAAAGAGTGCTACTAAAGTTTACGGCTAGGTAATAGAACCCCACACATATCAAGTACGACACACGTACGCATGGCATACCGATATGTATAGATACATCGATGGCATCACAACATAACCATAAACATACAAGCTTTATTTAAGAGGCTCGGAAGAGCCACACACATAATATTACACAGTAAGGGTCTCACGACCCATAATAGCAGTCATTCAGTTACAAGCCAGCGGAAGTGTTTAAAACTGTGTGAGTACAGACAGGTGAAACTAGAAGGCACATGGCCTGACTATACTACAGACCCAACCTAGGGCCAGATCATAGCTGGGACACCAGCTACTCGTCGTCGTCGATGGCTATGAAGAACCCTCCATTAGGATCATTAGCAACCTCTGCAACATTTATTAAGCAAACATGAGTACGGAGGTACTCAGCAAGACTTTAGGACAACTATCTACTCATGCAATGTATCAACAAGAAATTGTGGGGTTTCATGCGGAAAGCCAGCATTTGACTCGTGGCTGGACAACTTGCATTTTTAAATAATTTTGACAACTTGATTTCTCGCACACGAGTCCACTAACACCACAACAATACTCCATCGTGGAATCATTCCGTCTCCATATGGAAATGCCATCCACGACACTCACGCTTATCTTGACAATTTTATGAGTAGCCATTGAAGTTGTCTATGAACAACATATGTCTCCAAGTAGTCCATATCCGCGGACGCGGCTATTCGAATAGATCATAACCCTGCAGGGATGTACTTCATCACACACGCTCTCGCCACTTATCGCCATGTGCACGTCATGCACCTCGGCAACCTTCAAGCGGAAGCCCAGCGAGGGAGTCGGCCACGACCGTTAACCACACTAGTACCTAGTCTAGGTTTATCGCCTATCTGAGAGTACCCCATACGGAAGTCCGGCCGAGGTTTCCGCCACGGCCTCAAACGATGTGCGCAGGGTTCCCAAGCCCACCATCCGGGTGCCACTTGGTACACCGTGCTACTGCCTACCGCGTCACAACCCACCTCTTAGGTCAGCTCTATGCACGTCCTCCACCATGACTATAAACACCAGAAACTACTTGCAACTCCTGGACCGAGTGCTAAGCGATTAATAAGTCGAGAGGGTCAATTAAGTATCCCAACGTGTGGTAGTATCTAGTCTTGGATTACATACACGGAACTCAGTTCCTAAGGACGGTTCCAATGAAACAACCCGCCATGTACTCCTACACAGCCTTTCACCAGTACCTTTACCAAATCAGGTTCAACACACAACCTTTGCTTACCGAACACATTCTCACAATTCTGTTCATCTCTCAGATGACAGACCATACACAACTCTAAGCATAGCATGCATAGCAGGATAAGGCACAACATGGCTCAAGCAACTACCAGGTATGCTAGGTTGCAAGGTTCAGCTATTTACTGTGACAAGGATAGGTCATGCAAAGGAAGTGGGTTCAACTAACGTGGCAAAAGCATTTGATCCTAATGCAATAAGTAAGTGCAGGAGCGAGAACATTGGACTTATCGGGATGATCAAAATGGTTGCTTGCCTTGTTGCTCAGAGGAGGGACAATATCTGTCAGTCCGATATTCGGAGGAATCCGGGGGAGCGGAGCCTACCGAAAGGAATGACAACAATCAATAACAACATATGCAACAAGATGATGCATGAGCATGGCATGAGGATGCAAGGTGGTATATTATTATAGTTAACATTTAGTAGGTTTGAAGTTGATTTTAATCAAATTCAAATATCACTTCAAACGAGGTATTCTCGAATACCATTTTAATTGATTCGACCTGATGCTCAGATGACATGCTTTTAACATGCATGGAATGACATGTTAGGTTGTTGGTTTGTAATTTGGACAGTGTTTGGTCATATCATTTGTAGTGAAATTTAAATATTTTCCAAATTCCATCTCCAAAATATTTATGAAAGTTAACTTATTCATTAATCTATATGTTTGGGTTGAGTAACATTTTCAAACATGTTCGAAAATGACATATTCAGATTCCTTTGATTTTTCTTATACTTTTTCATATTAAATTATTTTCATTGGAGTTACAAATTAATTTCTATGATTTTTAGAAGTTTTGGCATTTTTCTGGAATTCTTTTAAATCAGCATGACATCAGCAGGTCCAACTGGCCGTTGAAAGTCAAACCTGACCAGTGGGACCCACTGGTCAGTGACTATGGTCTGTTTTATATTAGTTTTAATCTTAATTAGCTAATTAATCTCGCTGGACCCACATGTCAGTGACTTATTAGATTATTTGATTTTATTTTTATTATTCCAGATTATCCAGAGGCTGGCCCCACACGTCACTGGCTCAGGCGAGCTGAGATCCACCGGCGGCGAGGTCGTCCTCGCCGGCGGGGAGCCTCCGGCGACCACCAGTACGGTGGAGGGCATCGGAAACTCGCCTCCGACGACCAAACGCACGGGAGAGACCACGGGGGAAAACGACCACTCGATGGGCACACGATGGGGCAAACCCCAGGGGCTGGGGTGGCCGGAATCGACGCCGGCGAAGAGCTTGGCGGCGACCAAGTTCGGCCATCATCGAAGCCATCGAACACAGGGTGAAATCGCGCGGGGCTGGGCTCCTAGAGCATCTACGTGACGTCCTGAGGCTGCTGGTGGCCTCAGACGGACCAACCCTTCACCGGAGGGCTACCGGCGACGAGCTGCAGCGGCGGTCCTCGTCGGGCTACGGTGGAACTAGGCCTAGAGGAGGGGATCGACGGGGAAAACTTAGGGGAAAGCTGCGCAAACTCACGAAGAGTGCAGAGGAGGGCGTAGACGGCTCGGGGAAGCACTGAGGGCGACGAATCGAGCAGAGCTCGCCGGCGGCCGAAGGTTGAAGACGACCGTGTCGTGGGCGTTGCAGGGCTCGGGTAGGCTTCGGCTTCTGCAGGGAGGACCAGCTCGTCGAGGCAGAGCTAATGGCACACTCGAGAGGAAGATCCTGTGGCTAGGGGCACGGGCAGCTCGAGCTCGAGCTCCTGTCAATGGCGGTAGTGGGGATCGGAACCTAGAGGAGAGGGGGGAGAAGGAGCACGGGAATGGATAGCTACGTGCTCGGGAGGTTATCCCCGTGCTTGCCAGCGTGAAGCGGCGGCCAGGCAGGCAGAGAGCTGCGTGAAGGCGCGCGGCGTCGCGGCGGCCACCTCCTGCTCCTACTGGCGAGGAGGAAGACGACAACGCGACTCGGCCTGGGCTGAGGTGAGCGACAAGTAATTCTTTCTTCCTTTTTTCTGTTTTGTTTCTGTTTTGCTAACTATTTGATTTGCCATTTATTTCAGCTCCAAAATAGTTTTCAAAAACTATTTTGAACACACGAGAATATTTGTTGGAATATATCCAACCATTCCTGGAGTTTTCAGCATTTTTGAAAACTTAAAGTTTTTGAATTCAAATTTTAAACATGAAACCTGTAGCTTTTTGCATTTATTTAAATTGCCAAAAGTGTTATGAAAATGGTTTCTTCATTGCTTATTTGCTTCCATGATTTATCAGAAAAGGTCAACTTTTCTTGAGGCAATTTTGAGTTCATTGATTTGAACAAGTTTATAATTCCTTTGAATTTGAGAAGTGGCTAGGGTTTTTGAGTGTTCCTTCACCACTTGCTTGTTCTTGTTGCAATTCTCTTGGATGCAATGCAAAGAAGATATGAGCTCAAAGCTAAACCTTGGTTAGGGTTCCAGGGATGTGACAACTCACCCCCACTCAAAAGAATCTCGTCCCGAGATTTAGAAGTCGTCGGGAATAACGCAGGATACTCAAGTCGGAGACGATCCTCTCTTTCCCAAGTTGCCTCCTTTTCAAAATGATTTGACCATTGAACTTTAAGAAACTTGAGGTTTCGACGTCGAGTAGTACGCTCAGCTTAGTCGAGAATACGAACAGGGTATTCTCGATAAGAAAGGTTATCTTGGAGATCAAGCATTTCGTGGTCCACCTCACGGATAGGATCTGAAAAGCAAAGCCTGAGTTGCGAGACGTGGAAGGCATCATGAACCTTGGAAAGATGCGGAGGAAGTTCCAACTGGTAGGCAACTTCTCCTCGTTTGGCAAGAATGCGAAAAGGACCAATGTAACAAAGAGACAACTTTCCCTTGATACCGAATTGATGGGTACCCTTCAAAGGTGTAACCCGAAGGTAAGCCTTCTCGTCAACTTCAAAGGTCACAGCCTTATGATGACGATCATATTGGCTCTTTTGACAAGACTGGGCTGTTTTCAACTTTTCACGAGTAATGCGAACCTGCTCTTCTGCATCCTAGATCATATCCGGGCCAAAGAGTTGCCTCTCTCCGGTTTTTGACCAATTAAGAGGTGTTCGACATCTTCGTCCATAGAGAACTTCAAAAGGAGCTTTGCCCAAGCTTGATTGATAACTATTGTTATAAGCGAATTCGGCGAATGGAAGGCACTTCTCCCAATTCATACCGAATGATATAACACAGGCTCGGAGCATATCTTCTAGGATTTGATTCACTCTTTCTACTTGACCACTTGATTGGGGATGGAAAGTAGTGCTAAAAGATAAGTGAGTCCCCATGGCATTCTGGGAACTTTCCCAGAAGCGAGAAGTAAAGAAACTCCCACGTTCCGAGTTAATCTCCAGGGGAACACCATGAAGAGACACTATTCGAGAGATATACAACTCCGCTAGATGGCTAGTCGTTATACTCTCACGAACCGGAAGAAAATGAGTTACTTTGGAAAGGCGGTCAATGACCACAAAGATAGCATTATTTCCTTTCTTGGTCTTGGAAAAACCGGTAATGAAATCCATACTAACTTTATCCCATTTCCATTCAGGAATAGCTAAAGGTTGAAGGGTGCCAGCAGGCCTTTGATGTTCTGCCTTAACTTGACGACAAATGTCGCAGTTAGCAACGAACTCAGCAATTTCTCTCTTCATCGTAGTCCACCAGAACCTCTGGCGTAGGTCCTGATACATCTTAGTACTACCGGGATGAATGGTGAGAGGAGAATCATGGGCCTCCTTAAGGATCAATTGCCGCAGACGTTTTCTCTTAGGAACCACTAAACGGTTCTGAAAGAACACAACACCTTTCTCATTGATGGAGAAATCCCTAGCGTTACCGCTAGCAATATTCTCCTTGATCCGGGATATACCCTTATCATAAGCCTGCACGGCTATGATTTGATCCCTAAGAGTAGGCTTCGCCACCAGGGTAGAAAGAAATCCTTGAGGAACAATATGAAGATTCAACTTCCGAAAGTCCTCATAGAGATGTGGTTGACCTTGTTGTAGCATTAAATTGTTACAATAAGATTTACGACTTAGTGCATCGGCCATAACATCGGCCTTCCCTGTGGTGTAAGTTATCCCTAAGTCGTAATCCGAGATCAACTCAACCCACCGTCTTTGCCTGAGATTCAAATCCGGCTGGGTAAAGATATATTTCATACTTTGGTGATCAGTGAATATTTCGCAACGATTACCCAGAAGGTAATGTCGCTAGGTTTTTAGTGCATGGACCACTGCTGCAAGCTCAAGGTCATGTGTGGGATAATTATCCTCATGTGGACACTACTGTCGAGATGCGTATGCGATCACATGACGATCTTGCATGAGAATGCAACCTAATCCTTGTCGCGAGGCGTCGCAATAGATAACAAAGTCCTTAGAAAAATCTGGTGGTAGCAACACAGGTGCCGAAGTCAGGCGTCTTTTCAGATCCTGAAAACTATGCTCACACTGTGGTGTCCACTCGAACTTTTTATCCTTCTTGAGGAGTTCAGTTAGAGGCTTTGCAACCTTGGAGAAATTCTCGACAAAGCGGCGACAATAGCTCGCTAGACCAAGAAAACTCCTAACTTGCTTAACCGATTCAGGTTGAGTCCAATCAATGACAGCTTGAACTCTCTCGGGATTGACAGCAATACCCTTACCAGAGATTACGTGACCTAGATAGGTCACTTCTGTTAACCAAAATTCACATTTTGAAAATTTGGCATAAAGGCGATGCTCTTGAAGTTTCATCAATACCAGCCTTAGATGCTCGGCATGTTCTTGTTCGTTCTTCGAGTAGATGAGAATATCATCGAGGTATACCATGACGAATTTATCCAAATACTCCATGAAGATTGAATTCATCAGACGAGAGAAGGTGGCTGGGGCATTGGTTAAACCGAAGGACATGACGGTGTACTCGTATTGGCCATAACGAGTAACAAAGGCCGTTTTTGGAATGTCCCCGTTCTTGATCTTGATTTGATGGTATCCCAACCTCAAATCCATTTTGGACAAGACTGAGGATCCAGCAAGCTAATCGTACAGATCGTTGATCCTGGGGAGAGGATACTTGTTCTTTATGGTGACCAGATTAACTGGTTGGTAATCTACAACCATCCGATCCGTTCCGTCTTTCTTCTTGACGAATAGGACGGGGCAAGCCCAAGGAGAAGAGCTAGGACGAATGAAACCTTTATTCAAGGGCTCATCTAGTTGCTTCTTAAGTTCGGCTAGCTCCAGGGGTGCCATCTTATATGGTCTTCTGGCTATTGGGACAATTCCCGGAACAAGATCTATCACGAACTCTACATCTCTGTCAGGTGGAATTCCTAGCAGTTCCTCTGGAAAAACATCCGGGAAGTCACGGACTATCGGAATGTCTACAAGTTCCGGAAGAGGGTTGGCATTTGGCAACTCGAGTAGAGACATTGACTATCTCACCCGAGGGATGGGTAAGCTGAATATTTCTATAATGAGTATCAATTTTGGCATAGTGAGCTGACATCCATTCCATACCCAAGATGATATTGATATCCGAAGATTTCAAGGCTATCAATAAGGCTAGAAAAATTAGCCTATCTACTAGAATTTCATTATCGTAGGTTATCCTAGAGGTTTGCCATTTACGACCAGGAGTTTGGACAACCAATGGAATTGGCATATCACAAAAAGACATGTTATGCAACTGCGCATAACTTTCTGAAATGAAGGAATGAGAAGACCCAGTGTCAAAGAGAACAGATGCTGGGTGATGATTAACAAGAAGTGTACCCAGTATGACGTCGGGATCCTCTGGAGCTTCTTCTGCTGAGACATAGTTCACACGGCCACGTGCAGGAGTTGGCTTCACATAGTAAGCTTTGCCCGACTTGCCTTGCCCGACGGACTTTCCGGGTTGCTTGGCACCCACATTTTGAGGACACTCACGGGAATAGTGCCCTGGTTCTCCACACTTGCAGCATATCACTTGGTTGGCACGTGGTGCAACATTGCTAGCTGGACCACCAGAAGTTTTTGCTGGAGGATTGGTCTGATTCGTTTGAGGCGCCACGTAGGATGGCCTCGGAGTGTATCTTGGCGGCAGAGAACTGTTCGGAACCCACAGCCTGCGTTTTGGAAATGCGGAACCAGATGACGAGCCAAAGTCACGGGAGTGCTTCCTTGTGGCTTCAAAGTCGGTATGACCAGTCTCAACACTAATCGCCTTGTTGACCAGGGCTTGAAAGCTTGCACACTCGTGGAGGCGTAGATCACGACGAAGCTCAGGGCTCAGACCCTGACGGAATCTTGCTTGCTTCTTGGCGTCAGTAGACACCTCCTCTGTTGCATAGCGGGCGAGGTTACCGAACTCGCGGCTATAAGCATCCACGGACAACTTGCCCTGGGTGAAAGCATAGAACTCCTCTCTTTTTCTGTCCATCAAGCCCTCTGGAATATGGTGCAGACGGAAGGCCGCACTGAAGTCTGCCCATGTGGCTGCTGGCTCAGCAGGACGCATCGCTTCAAAGTTCTCCCACCACAGATTGGCGGGTCCTTCCAGGAAATACGTCGCAAAGGTCACCTTGTCGGCCTCAGAAACATTCGCAGAGCGAATCTTGCGTGAGATGCTGCACAGCTACTCATCAGCGTCGAGGGGATCGACGGAGTGATGAAACTTTGGAGGATTCAGCTTCACAAAGTCGTTGAGGGACACTGCAACATTCCTAGGCTGACGAGCGGTATTCTGCTCAATACGCTCCGACAGTCGGTTGGTCTCCCTTTTGTTCCTCTCTGCCTCAAGCATAACTTCCGCCAGAGAGGGTGAGGCAGGTCTTCCTGCGACGCTTGACTACCCTCGCCTTGCTCATGAGCAGGGGCACGGTTCAACCTGGTGAACACCATATTGGCAAATAAACTCACAGCTTAGACCAATATCATATCAATACTAGCTATGGATTAAGAATGTACTGAACACACGGAATGCGGAAATGAATATCCGAACAACATGGTAACAAGCAACTGCTATATATACACCATGGTTCATACACACCCTTACATAGTTCAGTACAACCTTAACCGAAGAGCAACTATTGAAATTATGAAACTACTCATCAGAGGCTTACAAGCTTCCTATACATTATTTATCTAGGCCTCCGGAATTCATTTCACATCACACGCATACTTCACAAGTCACGCAGGACTGTGAACGTATGGCTACTACCATACTATCCTTCCGCTCACAGCTCAGGCATCCGCATAGAACATCTCATAGAGATTACCTCCATGGCCAGGAAGCTCAACCTGCGGATCAGGAAACACTCTGGCCTGAGATCCCTGGGATCCATAAGGACACGGATGTGGCCTCAGTCCCCTGACTGGTGGTAGTAGGGGTCCCCGAAGAGGGGTGACTCCTCCTATAGCTGGACAGTCAATGTGTGCCGGAAGATGGGTCCTAACAGGGTTCAGCATCTCCATATCTCCGTACCCTGTCTGGCCTACCGGTGCCAACTGCATCAAAGTCGTCCACAGACGGGCACGGGTAGCATAAAGCTCCATGCGGAGAGCACGAGCATCCCTGTCTCTGTTCTCTAGCATCTCAGCAGTGGACTGTAGTAGTGGTTCCTCCATAGAAGAATCAAAATAGACTCCGCTGAGGTATCCCTCTTCACCACGCTGAGAGGCAGGTACATAGCAGAACTCTGAATTCTGGAACAGTGCATGTCTCGCTCTCATAATGGTTAGCATTGAATAGGCAGCATCTTGTACTGCCATGTCAACAGTGACTCCCAACCCATAGGACCAATGGATTGGCTCCTCAGCTCCAGGGTAGTCTGGAAATACCCTAACAGTGCAGATATACTGGCTCTGGTTGAAGTCTTGGTACTTTTCCTCCACTGTGTACTCGGGGTACCAGCGCTAACCGCACACCGACATCACCCTGACCAGCATGGCCGTATGACCCGGCACATCAATGCACCTGGTCAGACGTACCACCTGACGACAAGGACGGCCAGGCATCTGAAAATAGAGAGTAATGCAAAACCATTAGAGCTCTGAATGCAAAATTGGGCAGCATAACGGCTGTAAATGCTAAAAAAAAATTTTTGAGACAACCCAAAATGGAATAGCGTAACCACTCAACTATCAAGTTAATTCTCTGATCATCAAACTTACTTGCTTTTCCCTAGGGATAAAAGAAGCCCAATATAACTCTCGACCCGCAGTCTTATAATCTACCGATCAGAAACACGTGCCTAGAAGAAGATGAGTAACCTAGTCCTTAATTCCCGCAGAAAAGACGAGGATGACCAGAATAGAATAACTTGAGAAGAGAAAAAAGAGTCTTACGTTCTCTTCCACAAACAATTCCCTTATGTATAACTAAAGCAATTCTAGACTCAACTTCGACCAGTTTGGCTTAGTAATCCTACAGTCAGTCAGGCTCTGATACCAACGCTATCGGGACCCCGATCATAAGCCATAGGAATCCAGCCTGTAACACATCGCATCCCTTTGCGGTCTCACGCACGGTTAACCCCACGGCTGCAGCCTTACCTTAGCCGGGACTGTTTGCGCCTTTTGACTCACGCATGCAATTGTGTCGCTAGCATTCCAATGAGAAAGAACCCGGATCGACATGTCTAGTCATAAACCAAAGTGGCAGTACCGCACAAGGACAGGCATACATGACCCAGCAAAGCAGGTGTCGGTCACCAGCGAATGTAGACGAGTCGTAGCAAGCTACAAGGACTCCATTACATTGCGTGACATTTCCCCAAAGGGGACAGACACAGCAGCTAAGAAGGACAAACGCCGGTCAACCAATGTGTCCGGAGCAGTAGCGAGCTACCATGGCTCGTTGGATCACAAAGGGGCATTTCCCTGTAAGGAGTGCTACTAAAGTTTACGGCTAGGTAATCGAACCCCACACATATCAAGCACGACACACGTACGCATGGCATACCGATATGTATAGATACATCAATGGCATCACAACATAACCATAAACATACAAGCTTTATTTAAGAGGCTCGAAAGAGCCACACACATAATATTACACAGTAAGGGTCTCACGACCCATAATAGCAGTCACTCACTTACAAGCCAGCGGAAGTGTTTAAAACTGTCTGAGTACAGACAGGTGAAACTAGAAGGCACATGGCCTGGCTATACTACAAACCCAACCTAGGGCCAGATCGTAGCTAGGACACCAGCTACTCGTCGTCGTCGATGTCTATGAAGAACCCTCCATTAGGGTCATTAGCAACCTCTGCAACATTTATTAAGCAAACATGAGTACGGAGGTACTCAGCAAGACTTTAGGACAACTATCTACTCATGCAGTGTATCAACAAGAAATTGTAAGGCTTCATGCGGAAAGCCAGTATTTGACTCTTGGCTAGACAACTTGCATTTTAAATAATTTTGACAACTTGATTTCTCGCACACGAGTCCACTAACACCACAACAATACTCCATCGTGGAATCATTCCGTCTCCATACGGAAATGCCGTCCACGACACTCACGCTTATCTTGACAATTTTATGAGTAGCCATTGAAGTTGTCTATGAACAACATATGTCTCCAAGTAGTCCATATCCGCGGACGCGGCTATTAGAATAGATCATAACCCTGTAGGGGTGTACTTCGTCACACACGCTCTCGCCACTTATCGCCATGTGCACGTCATGCACCTCGGCAACCTTCAAGCGGAAGCCCAGCGAGGGAGTCGGCCACGACCGTTAACCACACTAGTACCTAGTCCAGGTTTATCGCCTATCTGAGAGTAACCCGTACGGAAGTCCGGCCGAGGTTTCCGCCACGGCCTCAAACGATGTGCGCAGGGTTCCCAAGCCCACCATCCGGGTGCCACTTGGTACACCGTGCCACTGCCTACCGCATCACAGCCCACCTCTCAGGTCAGCGCTATGCACGGCCTCCAGCATGACTATAAACACCAGAAACTACTTGCAACTCCTGGACCGAGTGCTAAGCGATTAATAAGTCGAGAGGTCAAGTAAGTATCCCAATGTGTGGTAGTATCTAGTCTTGGATTACATACACGGAACTCGTTTCCTAAGGACGGTTCCAATGAAACAACCCGCCATGTACTCCTACACAGCCTTTCACCGGTACCTTTACCAAATCAGGTTCAACAAACAACCTTTGCTTACCGAACACATTCTCACAATTCTGTTCATCTCCCAGATGACAGACCATACACAACTCTAAGCATAGAATGCATAGCAGGATAAGGCACAACATGGCTCAAGCAACTACCAGGTATGCTAGGTTGCAAGGTTCAGCTATTTACTGTGACAAGGATAGGTCATGCAAAGGAAGTGGGTTCAACTAACGTGGCAAAAGCATTTGAAGCATTTGATCCTAATGCAATAAGTAAGTGCAGGAGCGAGAACATGGGATTTATCAGGATGATAAAAATGGTTGCTTGCCTTGTTGCTCAGAGGAGGGACAATATCCGTCAGTCGGATATTCGGAGGAATCCGGGGGAGCGGAGCCTACCGAAAGGAATGACAACAATCAATAACAACATATGCAACAACATGATGCATGAGCATGGCATGAGGATGCAACGTGGTATATTATTATAGTTAACATTTAGTAGGTTTGAAGTTGATTTGAATCAAATTCAAATATCACTTCAAACGAGGTATTCTCGAATACCATTTTAATTGATTCAATCTGATGCTCAGATCAACATGCTTTTAACATGCATGGAATGACATGTTAGGTTGCTGGTTTGTAATTTGGACAGTGTTTGATCATATCATTTGTAGTGAAATTTAAATAGTTTCCAAATTCCATCTCCAAAATATTTATGAAAGTTAACTTATTCATTAATCTATATGTTTGGGTTCAGTAACATTTTCAAACATTTTTGAAAATGGCATATTCAGATTCCTTGGATTTTTTGATACTTTTTCATATATAAATTATTTTCATTGGAGTTACAGATTAATTTCTATGATTTTTAGAAGTTTTGGCATTTTCTGGAATTCTTTTAAATCAGAAAACTCTTTACTGCATCAGCATGACATCAGCAGGTCCAACTGGCCGTTGAAAGTCAAACCTGACTAGTGGGACCCACTGGTCGGTGACTCTGGTCAGTTTTAGATTAGTTTTAATCTTAATTAGCTAATTAATCTCAGTGGACCCATATGTCAGTGACTTATTAGATTATTTGATTTGATTTTTATTATTCCAGATTATCCAGAGGCTGGCCCCACATGTCAGTGGCTCAGGCCAGCTGAGATCCAGCATGGCGAGGTCGTCCTCGCCGGCGGGGAGCCTCCGGCGACCACCAGTACGGTGGAGGGCATCGGAAACTCACCTCCGACGACCAAACGCACGACAGAGACCACGGGGAGAACGGCCACTCGACGGCGCGCACGATGGGGCAAACCCCAGGGGCTGGGGTGGCCGGAATCAACGCCGGCGACGAGCTTGGCGGCGACCAAGTTCGGCCATCGTCGAAGCCATCGAACACAGGGTCAAATCGCGCGGGGCTGGGCTCCTAAAGCATCTACTTGACGTCCTGAGGCTGCTGGTGGCCTCAGACGGACCAACCCTTCACCGGAGGGCTACCGGCGACGAGCTGCAGCGGCGGTCCTCGTCGGGCTCCGGTAGAACTAGGCCTAGAGGAGGGGATCGACGGGGAAAACTTAGGGGAAAGCTGCGCAAGCTCACGAGGAGTGCAGAGGAGGGCTTAGACGGCTCGGGGAAGCATTGAGGGCGACGAATCGAGCAGAGCTCGCCGGCGGTCGAAGGTTGAAGACGACGGTGTCGTGGGCGTTGCAGGGCTCGGGGAGGCTTCGGCTTTTGCAGGGAGGACCACCTCGTCGAGGCGGAGCTAATGGCACACTCGGGAGGAAGATCTTGTGGCTAGGGGCATAGGCAGCTCGAGCTCGAGCTCCTGTCAATGGCGGCAGTGGGGATCGGAAGAACCGAGAGGAGAGGGGGGAGAAGGAGCACTAGAATGGATAGCTACGTGCTCGGGGAGGTTATCCCCGTGCTTGCCAGCGCGAAGCGGCGGCCAGGAAGGCAGAGAGCTGCGTGGAGGCGCGCGGCGTCGCGGCGGCCACCTCCTGCTCCTACTGGCGAGGAGGAAGACGACAGCGCGACTAGGCCTGGGCTGAGGTGAGCGACAGGTAATTCTTTCCTCCTTTTTTTCTTTTTGTTTCTGTTTTGCTAACTATTTGATTTTCCATTTATTTCCGCTCCAAAATAGTTTGTGAAAACTATTTTCAACACACGAGAATATTTGTTGGAATATATCCAACCATTCCTGGAGTTTTCAGCATTTTTGAAAACTTAATGTTTTTGAATTCAAATTTTAAATATGAAACCAGTAGCTTTTTGCGTTTATTTAAATTGCCAAAAGTGTTATGAAAATGGTTTTCTTCATTGCTTATTTGCTTCCATGATTTATCAGAAAAGTTGAACTTTTCTTGAGGCCATTTTGAGTTCATTGATTTGAACAAGTTTATAATTCCTTTGAATTTGAGAAGTGGCTAGGGTTTTTGAGTGTTCCTTCACCACTTGCTTGTTCTTGTTGCAATTCTCTTGGATGCAATGCAAAGAAGATATGAGCACAATGCTAAACCTTGGTTAGGGTTCGAGGGATGTGACATTGGATCATGCGACACTCGAATGACTAGAAGGATGTCAATTTGAGTGGGAGTTCTTAAGTAATATGGTTAATGGAACTCATTATCATGAACATAGTAAAAAGGTCTTTGCAAATTATGTTGTGGCTTGTGTTGTAGCTCTACTGTTTTTTATATGTTCCTAGAGAAAACATAGTTGAAAGATGATAGTAGCAATTATGTGGACTGGGTCCGTAAACTGAGGATTGTCCTCATTGCTGCGTAGAAGGCTTATGTCCTTTATGCACTTCTCGGTGTACTAAACCTCGAGCATCATCTGTAGATGTTGCGAACATCTCACATACATGCTTTTGATGACTAGATGATAGTTCAGTGCATAATGCTTAAATGGCCTAGAATTCAGGCGTCGAAGACGTTTTGAATGTCACAGAACATATGAGATGTTCCAAGAGCAGAAATTGGGATTCCAGGCTCGTGCCCTCGTCAAGAGGTATGAGACCTCTGACAAGATTCTTTGTCTACTAAGGGATAAAAGCTCAACCGCTGAGGATGTGCTCAGATTGTGTGAGCACTACAATCGCTTGAATCGAGTGGGAGTTGATTTTCCATATCAAATAGTGATGGTTCTCCAAAGTCACTGCCGCCAAGCTACTAGAGCTTCATGATGAACTATAACATATCAAGGATAGATATGATGGTCCTTGAGCTATTCGCGATGTTAGACACCGTGAAAGTAGAAATCAAGTAAGAGCATCAATTGTTGATGGTTACTAAAACCACTAGTTTCAAGAAGGGCAAGGGCAAGAAGGGATACTTCATGAAACAACAAACCAGTTGCTGCTCTAGTGAAGAAACCCAAGGTTGAACCCAAACCCGAGACTAAGTGCTTTTCTTATAAGGGGAACGGTGACTAAAGTGGAACTACCCTACATACTTGGTAGATGAGAAGGCTGGCAAGGTCGACAAAAGTATATTGGATATACGTGATATTGATGTTTACCTTACTAGTACTCCTAGTAGCACCAGGGTATTAGATACCGGCTGAGTTGGTAAGTGTTAGTAACTCAAAATTATAGCTACAGATTAAACGGATACTAGCAAGAGTGAGGTGATGATTCCAAGGTTGATGTGATCAACCTCGCACGCTCCCTCTACCATCGGGATTAGTGTTAAACCTAAATAATTGTGATTTGGTGTTTGCATTGAGCATAGACATGATTAGATTATGTTGATCACAATACGTTTATTCATTTAAATAGAATAATGTTTACTTTGTTTATTTGAATAATACCTTCAATGGTCTTGCACCTAAAATGAATGGTTTATTGAATCTCGATCATAGTGATACACATGTTCATAATATTGATGCAAAAGATACAAAGTAGTAATGATAGTACCACTTACTTGGGGCGCTGCCACTTGAGTCATATTGGTACAAAACGCATGAAGAAGCTCCATGCTGATGGATCTTTGGACTCACTCGTTTTTGAAACGTTTGAGACATGAGAACCAGGCCTATTGCTACAAACGCATGAAGAAACTCCATGCAGATGGATCATTTGGAATCACTTAATTTCGAATCACTTGAGACATGCAAATCATACCACATGCGCAAGATGACTGAAGGCCTTGTTTTCCAATGAGATGGAACAAGAAATTAACTTGTTGGAAGAAATACATTTTGATGTGTGCAATCCAATGAGCCCTGAGGCACGCAGTGGATATCGTTATGTTCTTACTTCACAGATGGTTTGAGTAGATACTAGTATATTTACTTGATGAAACACATGTCTGAATTATTGCAAGGTTCAAGTAATTTCAGAGTGAATTGAAAATCATTGTGACAAGAGGATAAACTGTCTACGATATGGTTGTAGAGATGAATACCTGAGTTGCGAGTTTGGTACACAATTAAGACATTGTGGAAATTGTTTCACAACTAATGCCACCTGGAACACCATAGTGATGGTGTGTCCGAACGTCCTAACCACACCCTATTTGATATGGTGGATACTATCATGTTTCTTATCGAATTACCACTATCATTTTTGGGTTAGGCATTCAAGACAACCGCATTCACTTTAAATAGAGCACCACGTAATACCGTTGAGATGACACCATATGAACTATGGTTTGGAGAATCCTAAGTTGTCGTTTCTTAAAAGTTTGGGGTTGCGACGCTTATGTGAAAAAATTTCAGCCTGATAAGCTCAGACCCAAAGCGGATAAATGCATCTTCATAGGACACCCAAAATAGTTGGGTATACATCCTATCTCAGATCCGGAAGCAAAGTGTTTGTTTCTAGAAGCGGGTCCTTTCTCGAGGAAAACTTTCTCTCGGAAGAATTGAGTGGGGGGATGGTGGAAACTTCATGAGGTTATTGAACAATCACTTCAACTAGTGTGTAGCAAGGCGTGGGAAGTTGTTCCTCTGGCGCCTACACCAATTGAAGTGGAAGCTAATGATAGTGATCATGAAACTTCGGATCAAGTTGCTGCAAACCTCGTAGGTCAACAAGATCACGTACTGCTCCAGAGTGGTACGATAACCCTGTCTTGGAGGTCATGTTGTTGGACAACAATGAACCTACGACCTATGGAGAAGCGATGGTGGGCCTTGATTCCCACGAATGGTTGGACGCCATGAAATTCGAGGTAGGATCCATGTATGAAAACAAAGTGTAGACTTTGGAAAAACTACTTGATGGTCGTAAGGGTGTTGGGTACAGATGAATTTTTAAAAGAAGACAAACAATGATGGTGAATATGTCACCATCAAGAAAGCTCGACTAGTCGCAAAGATGTTTTTGAAAAATTCAAAGAGTTGACTATGATGATACTTTCTCAGTCCGAGCGATGCTAAAAGTCTGTTGGAATTATGTTGTAGTTGCTGCATTATTTATGAAATCTTGCAGATAGGATGTCAAAACATTGTTTCCTCGACGGTTTCCTTGAGGAAAGGTTGTATGTGATACAACAAGAAGGTTTTGTCAATCCTAAGGATGCTAACAAGTATGCAAACTCCGGTGATTCTTCTATTGACTGGAGCAAGCATCTCGGAGTCGGAATATACGCTTTGATGAGATGATCAAAAAAATTGGGTTTATACAAGGTTTGTGAGAAACTTGTATTTCCAAAGAAGTGAGTGGGAGCACTATAGAATTTCTGATGAGTATATGTGGTTGACATATTGTTGATCAAAAATAATGTAGAATTTCTAGAAAGCATAAAGGGTTGTTTGAAAGCAGTTTTTCAAAGGAAAGCCTGGATTAAGCTACTTGAACATTGAGCATCAAGATCTATGGAGATAGATCAAAATGCTTAATAGAACTTTCAACGAAATGCATGCTTTGACAAGTTTTCAAAGGAGTTCAAAATAGATTGACAAAGAAGGAGTTCTTGGTTGTGTTGTAGGGTGTGAATTTGAGTAAGACTCAAAGCTAGACTACGGCAGAAGAAAGAGAAAGGAAGAAGGCCATCCCCTATTCATTAGCCATAGCTCTATTGTATGCTATGTTGTGTACCGCACCTGATGTGTGCCTTGCCATGAATCTGTCAAGGTGTACAGAAGTGATCCAGGAATGGATTACTGGACATCGGTCAAAAGTTATCCTTAGTAACAAGTGGACTAAGGAATTTTCTCGATTATGGAGGTGATTGAAGAGTTCGTCGTAAAGAGTTACGTCGATGCAAGCTTCGACACTAATCCGGACGACTCTGAGTAGTAAACCAGATTCGTATAGTGGAGCAGTCATTTGGAATAGTTCCAAGTGGCGCGTAGTAGCAGCATCTGTAGGATTAAATAGGGATTTGTAAAGTACACACGGATCTGAAAGGTTCAAATCTGTTAACTAAAAACCTCTCTCACAAGCAAGACATGATCGAACCCAGAACTGTATGGGTGTTAGATTCATTGCAATCACACAGCGATGTGAACAAGATTATTGACTCTAGTGCAAGTGGGAGACTATTGGAAATATGCCCTAGAGGCAATAATAAATTGGTTATTATTATATTTCCTTGTTCATGATAATAATTTATTATCCATGCTAGAATTGTATTGATTGGAAACTCAAATACATGTGTGGATACATATACAACAGACTGTCCCTACTGAGCCTCTAGTTGACTAGCTCGCTGATCAAAGATGGTCAATGTTTCCTCGCCATAGGCAAGTGTTGTCACTTGATAACGGGATCACATCATTAGGAGAATGATGTGATGGACAAGACCCAAACTATAAAGATAGCATATGATTGTGTAAGTTTATTGCTACTATTTTCTGCATGTCAATGTATCTCTTCCTATGACCATGAGATCATGCAACTCCCGGACACCGGAGGAATACCTTCTATGTATCAAACGTCGCAACATTACTTGGTGACTATAAAGGTGCTCTACAGGTATCTCCAAAGGTGTCTGTTGGGTTGGCATGGATCAAGACTGGGATTTGTCACTCCGTGTGATGGAGAGGTATCTCGGGGCCCACTCGGTAATACAACAACACAACAAGCCTTGGAAGCAATGTGACTAAGGAGTTAGTTACAGGATCTTGTAATACGGAACGTGTAAAGAGAGTTGCCGGTAACGAGATTGAACTAGGTATGGAGATACCGACAATCAAATCTCGGGCAAGTAACATACCGAAGGACAAAGGGAACAACATACGTGATTAAATGAATCCTTGACATATAGGTTCAACCGATAGAGATCTTCGTAGAATATGTAGGAGCCAATATGGACATCCAGGTCCCGCTATTGGTTATTGACCGAGGAGTGCCTCAGGTCATGTCTGCATAGTTCTCGAACCCGTAGGGTCTGCACACTTAAGATTCGGTGACGTTTCAATATTATTGAGTTATGTGTGTTTGGTAACCGAAAGTTGTTTGGAGTCCCAGATGAGATCCCGGACGTCACGAGGAGCTCCGGAATGGTCCGGAGGTAAAGATTGATATTTAGGAAATTTAGTTTTCGAAATCCGGAAAAGTTTTGGGCATTTACGGCAGTGTACCGGGAGTGACGAATGGGTTGCGGGGGTCCACTAGGTGGGCCCACCCACCCCAAAGAGTCTCATGGGTTGTGGGAGGACGTGGATCAACCCTTAGTGGGCTGGCCAAAACCTCCACTAAATCCCAAGGCGGATTGGAGGTGGGAAGGAAAGAAACCCAAAGGTGGAAAAGGTGGAAAGGGTTTCCAAGTGGAGAGGAGGAATCCTACTCCTAGTAGGATTTGAGTAGGACTCATTGTAACGACTAAGATGCGTACCTTTCCGATTTGGGGAACGAGGCCCCGAATTGGAAAGAAGCGCATCTAAGCATTTCGCAAGCACGGTAACATAGCACATACATAATAATAACAGAATGACAATAAGGGATTCAACTGTCATCTCATAAATATATCAGAGTACATCACGCATCCAAACAAGGTAGTTCCATTACGGACTACAAAACATGAGAAATGACTATGCTACCCTGCAAGCTTGACCATGATCACGACCACGCGTTAGTCTTCTGGATAGTTCACGTACAGGCGGTCGTTCTCCTCATCGTACTGCCACGCCAGCTGCGTGCCGTCGGGATCACCTGTCTCGGGGGTACCTGAACCTGTTGGTGCTGTGAAGGAATCTGTGAGCCACGGGGACTCAGCAATCTATGACCTCGGTGCGAGAACTAGTCAAGTTATTAGGTTGGAAAGGTGGAGTATTTAGGTTGGAGCATCCTAAGCTTTATATGGTGGGTAACTTAAGTAGAACATATATTGAATGTGGTCTATCCTAGCGGTCGATAATAAATGATCACTAAGTGATCCTGAACACTACTTACGTCAATCATAACCCCACCATGTTCCCTATCGAAGAGAGATCTTCGAAGGGGACAGTCACGGTTATGCACACAGTTGGCAAATTTATTAGAGTTATATTTAAGTTATCTATAACCGGATGTTAACAAATATTCCAAGTTGCCACATAACCGCGGGCACGGCTTTCCGAAAGATTAAACCTTGTAAGGGTGCTCCAACTAGTCCATCACAAACGTACACGGGCCGCAAAGTAATCCTCTATCATGAATCTCGTGATCTCGTCGGATTCCTTAGAGGAAAACGTCAATTCTGGGGGAACCAAAGCTTCACCGGGATTCCTATACGCAAGATATATCGCTAAGGTAAGACAAGACTAGCAGGACCTTCCGGCGTGTCGACGACCCTGATAAGAGCCGCGTATCTCAGTCTCAGGACACGCCGGATAAGCGAAGCGTACACTGGCCAGAGAAATCTCCTGAGTTGCCCCGGGATGGCCCCGCACGGTGCTCTAGTTTGGACCAACACTCATGAGGAGCACTAGCCCGGGTTGTTGATTAAATGTCATCGGGTAGGCCATTCCCTATTTAGATTATTAAGTGATTAGCAAATTAACACCAATGTTGGGTCCTGCCGGACAAGTCTTAACACTGCACGATTTATCGAGGGGGTCCCCTTAACAACCCCGAACGTGTTAGGAGCGATCATTATGGAATCAAACACCGGTAGCCGGTAACTATGGCGACAATAACGGAACAAAGAACCCGGCAAAGGCTAGGCCTTCCGTTATTTACCAAGTATATAGGTGCATTAATGAAATAATAGATTTAGCATAATGATATCGAGCTCATGTTATCACATGAGACAAATGCACCTGCAACTAGCAACTCTAACATTAGAAGCTTGGCAAAGCCTACCTAGCCATTCAAGATTTGCTAGGAAGGGGTAAGTGTTTGGGTTTCATGACAATTCAGGAGGAAATTATTTCAGTGGTAGGCAGCGAGCATATGATGGAAGAAACGTAATCTAGCATAACAAGTCTAGAGAGGGAATCAAGGTCATATCATCTTGCCTGTGATATCCTCAGCTTGGAACTGCTCTTGTTCATCCTGCACGTACTCTCCCGGATCCACGTGCTCGTTCTCCGATCCCGGTGCAACCCAACATGAAAATAACATACAATGAACAACAGAATCTCAAGATGCAACAAGCACATGATGCATGAGATGAATATGAGCATGCATCTCTATTATACTCACTAGCACAACATGAGAAGTAAATACATGATCCTGGACAGAACTGTATCCTAAGCTATCTTGACATGCATGAGAATGACATGATCAGATGCGTCACGTGAAAACGATGCAAAAGCATGTAAAGAACATTACAAACGGAGCTACGAATCAACGGGAAACGATGAAACAAGAAAATGAAGTGCTACGTGTCAAATTCATCACAACACACACCAATGGCATAACTATAGTATTTCCAGGTTGCCAAGAAATAAAACAAACCAACATGGATGGGGTGGTGCAAAGAATATCACCACACCACCAACTATGCACTCACAATCATCAAAAACTCAAAAACTACACAATCTGCCATAAACATCATAGCCTTTTGAGGGCTACATGCAAGGCACCTACAACCACCCAAACATGCCAAATAAGATATGTAGCAGAAGCTATCCAAGAGTAATACAAGCACAAACAAAAAGATCACACAAAGGAGTTTCACACAGCAAGTTACACAGCTGCTAACTTGGCCAAAAACATCAGTTTTCAGGGACTTTGTGAAAATTACAGATTCTCACTATCTGTTTATGCTCTGAAGCATTTTGACAGCACCCAAAACAATATCTACAGGACTACAAATGGAATGAAAATTTCTAGGGAGCTATAAAAACATAAAAGCTACAACTTCCCGATTGAAAGCCAAGGATGAATCACAACACTTGGACCTGCACAAGCTCATCAACAGGAGAAGAAAATATAAACAGATTCTCAGACTTAGTGAAAATCACAGATTTTCACTAATCTGGAATTTCAGCCACATGCCTAGTTTGACTAAGCACAACTTGCACATATGAATTCCTAAGCATGAAACAAAACCAACATGTGGTAGATGGGGTCACCCTTAACTACCACAACCAAGAATCAAACTCTTGGGCTCACCACATTTCATGGAACCAAGCTCCAAACATAGAACAAATCTGAAATATGACATTTCCAGAAAGTATTCCAAAGGCAAAACTGACTTCACCAATGGATTCCTTGGATGATTTTACCCAAAAAACATATATAATATCTATGCACTTGTATAGAACAAATGGGCACAAACTAGAAAAGAAAAACTACATAGAATCACATATAGTGAATAGTGCATCATCACATGTGCTATTCACTAGCTCTACACCTATACAAGCTCTTGCACATGACCACAACATCAATGGGGCACGTGAAGGGTAGACCTCATGCCAATGTGCCTGGGCACACCACCACACACTCACATGCATCACATCTAACATGCTCATGGAAAAAACACCCACATTTGCTACTCACTTGCACCACATGGATACCCCATCTACACACATGATCTAGCAACATATATATTCATGGACCCAAGCCTACACATGCACTCCTACACATGATATAGCTACACATGCACTCCTAGTGCAATCACACACACATGCATATGACTTTGAACCACATGCATATCCTCTTGCAAGCAACCTACACCAACATATATTCTCAAACTAGCAACATCACTATGCACCACACTAGGCTTAGTGCAAAACTCACAAGTTACACACTCACAAAGCACATAAGGAAGAATAATCACACATACTCTTCACTACAATGCCTACACATACAACACCACACATGCCACCATATATAGCAGCAAATTCACTAGGGAACACATGTTGTTTTCCCTTTGAGGGGTGCCAAAATACTCTCATGGAGTAAAGCTTCCCACAACAACAATTACAACAAGACAAAAGAAAAGCAGCACAAGAAAAATAAAACACAGAAAAAGAAAATAAAAGGAGGGGGAAGAGGGATCGAACCCTCAACCTCCTGCTACCCACACTGCAACACTACCACCCTGCTAACCTGCACAAACTCGACAGAGAAGGGCAGCCTAGCAGGTTAAACTGCTCTGCCTCTGCTGAAATTACACTGTGCTGAAATAAAGCAAAAAGGGGGTCGAGGGGGGATCGAACCCACGACCTGTCAACAACACAAGCACTTCTCTACTACTGGGCTATGCACGGGATCTAGACAGAGAAGGGGACTACAACAAGGTATACTACCACGAGCACATAGTGCTCTGCTCTGCATGCAGAGTCGCCGGCGACAGGGTATAACCAGAGCGGTCTTGGTACTGCTGCTACGCCGCGAGGAGGGAATCACTACGGCTACGAGGAGGAACCTCTCTCTGATACTGAAAGCAACGAGCACACCACATGATCAAAAACCGCCATACCACACGGGATCTAATGTCCCCCTCTTCGAACAGAGGCATGCAAGAACGTCGGACGGAGCTCCTACTGCGCATCTAACCAACGGGGAAGGGGGGGAGAGGCTTGGTCACCTCGGGGAAGGAAGAAGAAGACCGATCAAAGAGAAGGGCCACCCTAGAGAGGAAGTAGTCGATCTGAAGGAGACCCTGCGGCAGACCGAAGTAGTGGATGAAGAACATCAGGACCGAGCCGTTGGCGAGCTCCTGCCCATCGGTGAGGTCGCTCCTCGACCTCAGCGACGGCGGGAATGGAGCGCGGGGAGCATCCCCGAGCCCCTGGGCATGAAGGAGGCGCCGGACGACGACAGACGCACGGGTAGACGCCGGCGGGAACTTCCTCTCTCTCTCTCTCTCGGCTAGATGCTGCAGAGACATACCTGAGGGGGAGAAATAGAGATGGGGAAGGAGTGGTGGCGGCACAGATGCAGAAGGGGGAAAACTCTAGGGAAAGAGAGGCCCGGACGCCAACGTTATAAAAGAGGGCCTCGACGTCTGAGCTCTCACGGCAGCTCGCACGCTCTCTCTGATGCCTCACGGAAAGTGCACAGGGAGGCAACGCCATCTCAAGGTGGAAGGAGGGACGCGCGCCTGGGCCACCGCGCGAGGGGAGAGGGAACTGGGCCGCCAGGAGGGAGGGAGACCACCAGTGGCGCAGAACATATGGAAATAATATCCTCGGGGTTTTCTAATTATAGAAAAAGGCTAGAGAAGAAAAGAAAGCACAGACCAAACTATGAAAGCTAAAAATAAAACAAGCACATCCCTGGACATAAGAAATTTCGCAGTATTTAAATAAATTCTAAAAGGAATATTTGGGGCAACTAAATATTTACAAAACCGGAATTGTTTGAACTGTTTTGTGAATATTTGCACCACTTGCACACCTATTCAAAACAACAATTTCACATCTCAAATTCACCACAACAATATGCCAAACCTTGGGCATTTTAAAGTCAGAAAAAGATCAAGTGAATCTTGACCTTGAGATGAAGTAGAGCGGGGAAAGATGGTTTTGAAACCTATGCAAATCAGAAGGTTATTCCTACTATCACATGCATTCTCCACACAAGCTAACACATGACATCACCACACCACCATGGATCACACAACCACATAAGATCACAAGGCATCACTGATCCTGCAATCTGTGGCGTTAGCTAGACGAATGCTTATGACAACAAACCTTCCCCTGCAACGGCACCAGAAGAACGCTGAAAGCACTCCCCAGTAATGAGACTAGAAGAATGTTGTTGATGGCCCACCAGCGCGTGGGTTCGCAGCAGTTTTCGAGGGTAGACTATTCGACCCAAATTTGTAGATCGCCTAAAGGAGGTGAGAGAATACTCTCGAGTATTAGCAGCTGAATTTGTCAGATTCAACCACACCTGAAAGATTAGTATCTGCAAGCAAAGTAGTAACAGCAAAGTAATGAGTAGAGGCAGTGTAACGAGCAATAGCAGTGGCAAGGAACATCAGTAGTGACAGCGGTAGCAAGTAGCAACAGTAGCAAGCGACAGTAGTAGGAGCAGCAGTAGAGCAAGATAAGTAACAGCAGTAGCAACAGTAGTAGCAGCAGCAGCAGAGCAAAACAAGTAACAACAGCAGTAGGACAAACTCATAGGCAATGGGTCGGTGATTTGTTTGGATGATATTCATCATGCAACAGCTATAAAACAGAGAGATAAGTGGCTAGCTCCCATTCGTCAATGTGATGCAGGCATGCATTCCGTGTGTTGTCATACGTGCTTAGGGAAAAGAACTTGCATGACATCTATTGTCCATCCCTCCCTTGGCAGCGGGGTCCAAAAGGAAACTACGGGATATTAAGGTTCTCCTTTTAATAAAGAACCGGACACGCATTAGCACTTGGTGAACACATGAACTCCTCAAACTATGGTCATCATCGGGAGTGGTTCCGGTTATTGTGACTCCGCGGTTGCCGGATCATAACACATAGTAGGTAACTACAACTTGCAAGATCGGATCTAAAACAAACATATATTGGAGACAACATAATAATTTCAGATCTGAAATCAGGGCACTCTGGCCCTAGGGACAAGCATTAAGCATGGCAAAGTAGTAGAAACATCAATCTCAGAACATAGTGGATACTAGGGATCAATCGCCATCAAAACTAACTCGATTACATGATAGATCTCATCCTACTCATCACCTCCCAGCGAGCCTATGAATAGATTACTCACGAACGACGAAGAGCTTTATGGAATTGGAGAGGGAAGAAGGTTGATGATGACGATGGCGATGATTTCCCCTCTCCGGAGCCCAAGACGGACTCCAGATCTGCCCTCCGGATGAAGAACAGGTGGTGGCGGCGCCTCCGTATGAGAAACGCGACGAAAACTTCTCTTTTTTCATTTTTCTGGGATGAAAGGCAACTTATAGAGCTGGAGTTGGGGGTGGCAGGTGCCTGTGGTCCCCACAAGCCTGCCCACGGGCCCACCCCCTGAGGTGGAACTTGGGGCAGATATTTTTTATATTTTCCGCAACTGCTCCCCGTAAATTTTCAGGACCTTTGGAGAACTTTGATTTCTGCACAAAAATAACACCAAGGTAATTTTGTTGAAAACAACGTCAGTCTAGGTTAGTTCCATTCAAATCATGCAAATTATAGTCCAAAACAAGGGCAAAAGAGTTTGGAAAAGTAGATATGATGGAGACGTATCAACTCCCCCAAGCTTAAAACCTTGCTTGTCCTCAAGCAACTCAGTTGACAAACTGAGAGAGAAAGAAAAACTTTGACAAACTCTATTTGATCTTGTTGTTGCAACTATGTCTAACTCATAACCATAATTTCAGCAAAATCACAAGTTAACCACATAAGCAAATGACACAAAGGTCTCACGGTAAACTAATATCAATGGCATAATCAGCTAACGAGCAAATAATAATAAGTTTCAAATACCAACATTTCAATCAAAACAAGCATGAAGCAATATGAATAGGTGGTATCTCGCTAGCTCTTTCTGAGGCCGCAAAACATAAATGCAGAGCACTTTCAAAGATCAAGGGCTGACGAAACATTGTAATTCATAGGAACGAAGATCTAGTCATAGTCATACTCAATATCAATCAAAAGCAAAGCATAAAAATGACAGAGGTGCTCTCTAATTGGTGCTTATATAAGAGGAGGATGACTCGACAGGAAAATAAATAGACATGCCCTTCGCAGAGGGAAGCATTGATTTGCAGAGGTGCCAGAGCTCAAGCTTTGAAAACAGAGATAATAATTTTGGGTGGCATGCTTTCATTGGCAACGTAATGACCAAGAGTTCTCAATATCTTCCAGGCTACTCATGCTATAGGCGGTTCCCAAACAGAAAAGTAAAGTTTTAACTCTCCCACCACCAATCAATCACACTCCACGGCTAGCCGAATCCTTGGGTACCGTCCATACTAACATCAATCCAAGGGGAGTCTTGTTTTACAGTTATGTTTTCGATTTAAGCGTGGAACTGGGCATCCCAAATACCGGCCCCTTTCTCGTGAATGACTGTGAATAAACACATGTCAAGGATAACATGCCTAACATGGAAGGTACCAATAGCCCTCTGTCACCACATGAGCGGTTCGGGCATGCAAAACATATTATTTCTTGAAGGTTTAGAGAGTGGCACATGCAAATTTACTTGGAACGGCAGGTAGATACCACAAATAGGTAGGTATGGTGGACTCTCATGGAAAAACTTTTGGGTTCATGGAAGTGGATGCACAAGCAGTATTCCTGCTTAGTACAAGTGGAGGCTAGCAAAAGACTCGGAAGCGACCAACTAGAGTGCGACAACAGTCATCAAGATGCAATGAGTTTGACTAACATTGAATGCAGGCATGAACAGGATATAAATCACCATGAATACGAACATCATAGAGGCTATGTTGATTTTGTTTCAACTACATGCATGAACATGCGCCAAGTCAAGCCATTTGAAACATTCAAAGGAGAATACCATCCTATCATACTACATCATAGTCATCTCAAAATCTATGTTGGCATTCAAGACAAGCCATTATAATCTCTCAACTAAATAAGCATGGCATCAGAAACTATGATCTCTAAGTTGTCATTGCAAACATGGTTCTCTCACAACAAAGCTAAATCTGTGTGGACAAGCTAGTCATATTTACAAAAACAAAATAGATAGAGTTCATACCAGTTTTTCAGTCTCAGTCACTTCATCATATATCATCATTGTTGCCTTTCATTTGCACGATCGAACGATGTGAACAATAATAAGCGCATTGGACTAAGCTGAATCTGCAGGCAAGCACAAAGGAGAAGACAAAGTAATATGGCTCTTTGAAAGCTAAATAGGTAAGCATGCAAGAACCAACAACCATTGTAACCAATATCTTCTACCTTGACACAAAGAAAAAGAAAACTATTTACACGGGAAAGCTCCCAACAAGCGAAAGAAGAAAGAAAAATATTTTTGGGTTATCTCAAAAGGACGCAAAACAAGAAAACAAGAAAACGAAAAGAAACTAGCAAGGATAATATAGTGGCAAAGTGTAAACACCGGCTAATAAAGTGAAAGCATAAGCATGAATGTAAAGTCGGTGAGAACACGTACTCCCCCAAGCTTAGGCTTTTTGCCTAGCTTGGTCTACTCCCATGGTGGGAAATCACCAGCTCAAGGATACTCCGGAGCAGACTGTGGATGCCACTGCTGTGTGAGCTCCTCTGGCTCCCACTGATAAACTGGCATCTGGTACTCGACTGGTGGCTCGGGCACGTGTGCTTGTGGTTGGGCCAAGCCCCAATAAGCGTAGATGTCCGCAGGCATAATAGTGTACCTTCCTGCATGAAGATCAAACAAAGAAGGAGCAGGCATAGTAATAATCTCTCGAGTACCCTGACTAAACACCAGGTTATAAATCATCCGTCTACTAGCATCTCTACCCAGAAAATCATGGCGAACCATGCTGTCATAATCCAGATATCTCTCAGGGAGAAGCATCTCTCCTTCCTCTCACAGTCTAATGGGTATCTCAAAGTGTCTGGCAAGACGGGTAGCATAGATACCTCCATAGACAACACCTTTAGAACGGTTCAGGTTCAACCGTTGAGCTACTATAGCGCCCTAGCTATAAGTCTTATCGTTATAAAGGCCTCCGCGCAGAACCGCAAGGTCTGGAGAACTAAGTGATCCAGCCTCCCCTCGGCCAATCAAACATTTTCCCACAAATAGTGAGAAGTACCGAAGCACAGGAAAATGTATGCGAGCAATTCTAGCGCGAGACACTCCTCTCTCCTCTCCAACAGCAATAGAACCAATGAAAACCTCCAAGTCTCGTGGACGAGGGTCACGGATATCCCCAACATAGGGTAATTTGCATATATTCCAAAAGTCCTGCAGCGTCATGCACTGGGGGACATCGTATATCATGAACGCAACCATGAGAGGATTCTTCCTCGGATAAAAGTTGAAGCTTGGAACGAAAATATTGGTGAGGAGGAGATATTGTGGGCACTTATCTTCAACGAACGCAGTAAGACCTGCGTTCTCCACCAAGTAGTAAAAGTCTTCATAAAGTCCGGCAGCGCACAAAAATTCATCACTTAGCCACTCGCATGCTCGAACTTCTGTGACTCGAGGGACCACGCACTTGGGGTGGTTCTTCTCATCCTCCTTGTGGTTACGACTTGAAGAGCCTCTCAAGAACCTCCTCATCTTTTCCCTTTTCTAGCTCTGAAAAATTCTGAAATTTTTAGAGACTCCGAAAGAAAAGTGAATAAGTATTAACCCAACTTGTAGCAACTACTCCCACTAGTGCCTAGAGACCGTATCACGCGCTAAAACTACTTGGGACCAGCTAAAATCAACTTTTCTAGGTCAAGAACAGGGTCACCAAGGTACCAAGAATTTGCGAAGGATAAACCACTAGAACAAAAACTAATTGGACCAATGGAGGAGTCACTTACCAACGAGTAATTTCCCCAAAACAGTTCGAAGAATGGTGCTTTGATCAAGGAGATCGAAAATCACAGCCAAATGAGCAAGAACACGGGTTTGAGCTGCGAAACAATTTTTTCTGGAGGTGGAAGAAGAGGCTGGGAGCTGGAATGAGTGAAGGGGGTTCCTGTGGGCCCCACAAGCTTGCACCCCGCCACCAGGGGGTAGGTTGCGGTGGGGGGGCTTGTGGCCCACTGGTCTGGGCCCCTGGCTAGCTCTCAGGCCCAGAAATTTTCCAAAATTCCAAAAAAAATCATAATAAACTTTCAGGACCATCGGTGAACTTTTATTTTCGAGGTATTTTTCTCCGGGACGCTAAAACAGAAAACAGGAAAAATAAACTAATTCTACCATTTTTCTTCTAAGTAAAGGAAAGGGAAAACTCAAAACAGAGGTATGTGACTCTCTGATTCATAAGTCTCATGGTCATCGAAAGAAATCCGTCAATGGGGTTGATCAAGTCCTTATGACAAAACTTTCTCGAATCGCAAAAGAGAATGGAGAATTTTCGAATAGCCACTAAGTAACCTCAATGGGGATATGAATCTCCCCAACAAGCAAATCATACTTCATCATGACACGAGGAATAGGGCATTCAAAGCTCCCAATGAGAATCGATGAAGTTTTTTCAATAGCATTGATGCAATGTACTGGATATCGTTTCTTCGGAAAGTGCACTGTGTGCTCGTTTCCATTGACGTGGAAAGTGACATTGCCTTTGTTGCAATCTATAACAGCCTCTGCAGTGTTTAAAAAGGGTCTTCCGAGGATGATAGCCATGGCATCATCCTCGGGAATATCCAAGATAACAAAGTCTGTTAAGATAGTGGTATTAGCAACCACAACACGCACATCCTCGCAAATGCCGATAGGGAAAGTAGTTGATTTGTCGGCCATTTGCAGAGAAATTTTAGTGGGTGTCAACTTATCCAACTCAAGTCTATGATAAAGAGAGAGTGGCATAACACTAACACCGGCTCCAAGGTCACATAAGGCAGTTCTTACGTAGTTTCCTTTAATGGAGCAAGGTATAGTGGGCACTCCGGGATCACCAAGTTTCTTAGGAGTTCCACCTTTAAAAGTGTAATTGGCAAGCATGCCGGAGATCTCAAGATCTGGTATCTTTCGTTTATTAGTCACGATATCTTTAATGTACTTGGCATACGGAGACATCTTGAGCATATCAGTTAACCGCATCTGCAGAAAGACGGGTCTTATCATCTCAATGAAGCGCTCAAAATCCGCATCATCCTTTTTCTTGGATGGCTTAGGAGGAAAGGGCATAGGTCCCTGAACCCATGGCTCTCTTTCTTAACCATGCTTCCTAGCAGAGAAGTCATTCTTGTCGTATCTCTTAGGTTGTGGATTATCAGGATTAACCGTAGGTTCAATCTCCACATCCTCGTCATTGCTAGGTTGAGCATCATTACGAACATCATTGTCCATGTTGTCACTAGGTTCATGTTCATCACCAGATTGTGTTTCTCCATCAGACGCAGAAATATGATTAGGTTCTTCAGGTGTGATAGTATTTGGTGAACTGGCGTGCAGGTTCCTATCGTCCTTCTTCTTCTCCTTAGGATGACTAGGTGTATCAGCATTGATTCCTTGAGAATCTCGATCAATTCTCTTAGGATGACCTTCAAGATACAAAGGTTCCTGAGTCATTTTGCCTCCTCTAGTAATGACTTTGACAGAGTTGTCATTTAATTCATTGAGCAGGTCATTCTGAGCTTTAAGAACTTGTTCTACCTGAGTAGTAATCATAGAGTTATGTTTACTCAGAAGCTTCAGATCATTGACATTTCTGTCTACACAAGCACTTAAATGGATAAGCATACGAGTACTTTGTTCCAAATGTCTGCTACATAATCATTGAAACTCTGTTGTTTGGCAACAAAGTTGTCAAAATCATCAAAGCATAGGCTAGGAGGTTTATCAAAAGGAATATCACTCTCGTCAAACCTACGCAGAGAATTCACTTCTACTACCTATATCGGGTTATCGAGACCGTGGATCTCTTCGATAGGTGGTAGATTTTTGACATCTTCAGATCTAATGCCTTTCTCTTGCATAGATTTCTTGGCTTCTTGCATATCTTCGGGACTGAGGAATAGAATACCTCTTTTCTTAGGAGTTGGCTTAGGAGGTGGTTCGGGAATAGTCCAAGCATTATCGTTGATCAAGAGGTTATTCAGTAGGGTCTTAGCTTGTTCTACAGTTCGTTCCCTAAAAACACAACCGACACAACTATCTAGGTAGTCTCTAGAGGCATCATTAAGTCCATAATAGAGGATATCAAGTATCTCGTTCTTCTTAAGAGGGTGATCAGGCAAAGCATTCTGTAGCTGGACGAGCCTCCCCAATCTTGTGGAAGACTCTCTTCTTGAAGTTGAGCAAAGTTGTATATTTCCTGCAAGGCAGCTTGCTTCTTATGGGCAGGGAAATATTTCTCACAGAAGTAATGGACCATCTCCTGGGGACCGCGCACACATCCAGGAGCAAGAGAGGTGAACCAGGCTTTAGCATGATCCTTTTGAGAGAAAGGAAACAGCTTAAGGATATAGTAGTGGAGGATCTTCTTCTCATTAGTGAAAAGGTTGGCTATTTCAGATAGTTTGCCAAGATGGGCTATGACCGTCTCAGACTCATAACAGTGAAAAGGATCAGATTCGATTAGAGAGATTATCTCAGGATCGACAGAGAATTCATAATCCTTATCAGTGACAAAGATAGGCAAAGTGGCAAACTTCGGGTCATTTTTCATCCTAGCTTCCCGAGATTTTTCCTTCCACTTGAGAAGTAATTTCTCAGCGTCATAGGCATCCTTACACGCAATAAAATCCTTAGCTATCTCTCCCTCCATAACGTAACCCTCAGGTATAACAGGCAATTCATATCTAGGAGAGCTAGATCTAGCAGGAGCAAAAGCAGGTATTATCTCAATAGTATTGGTAGTTTCAGAAGCATCACGGGCATTGGCAGTAACTCTAGCAATATGAGCATCAAGGAACACTCCTAGTGGAACATCAGGAAAAGGAGTATCTCTAGCAGTATCAAGCATATCATCATCAGGCAAAATAGCATCTCTAGCATCATCAGGCAAAGCAGTATCAAGCATAGCATCTCTAGCAGTATCAAGCATAGCATCTCCAGAAGTATCAAGCATAGCATCATCAGGCATAGTATCAAGCATAGCATCTCTAGCAGTATCAAGCATAGCATCATGAGGCATAGTATCAAGAATAGCATCTCTAGCAGTAGTATCACAAGCATCATCAAGCACAGGCGACATATCAAGATTTCTAGCAGGAGGTGATGACGCAAACTTACTCATAACTGAAGGTGAATCAAGTGCAGAGCTAGATGGCAATTCCTTACCTCCCCTCGTAGTTGAGGGCAAGACTTTGGTCTTCGGATCCTTCAGATTCTTCATAGTGATCAGCAGATATAAATCCCAAGTGACTCAGAGAATATAGCAATACCTCCCCGGCAACGGCGCCAGAAAAATGTTGATCCTGCAATCTCTGGCGTTAGCTAGATGAATGCTTATGACAACAAACCTTCCCCTGCAACGGCACCAAAAGAATGTTGAAAGCACTCCCCAGTAATGAGACTAGAAGAATGTTGTTGATGGCCCACCAGCGCGTGGGTTCGTAGCAGCTTTCGAGGGTAGAGTATTCGACCCAAATTTGTAGATCGCCTAAAGGAGGTGAGAGAATACTCTCGAGTATTAGCAGCTGAATTTGTCAGATTCAACCACACCTGAAAGATTTGTATCTGCAAGCAAAGTAGTAACAGCAAAGTAACGAGTAGCGGCAGTGTAACGAGCAATAGCAGTGGCAAGGAACATCAGTAGTGATAGCGGTAGAAAGTAGCAAACGTTGCAAGCGACAGTAGTAGCAACAGTAGTAGCAGCAGCAGAAGAGCAAGACAAGTAACAGCAGTAGCAACAATAGTAGCATCAGCAGCAGAGCAAAACAAGTAACAACAGCAGTAGGACAAACTCGTAGGCAATGGGTCGGTGATTTGTTTGGATGATATTCATCATGCAAGAGCTATAACACGGACAGATAAGTGGCTAGCTCCTATTCGT
This sequence comes from Hordeum vulgare subsp. vulgare, assembly GCF_904849725.1. Taxonomy (NCBI): domain Eukaryota; kingdom Viridiplantae; phylum Streptophyta; class Magnoliopsida; order Poales; family Poaceae; genus Hordeum; species Hordeum vulgare. The sequence goes on along the minus strand of NC_058520.1, from coordinate 289,219,853 downwards.
CAATGTGATGTAGGCATGCATTCCGTGTGTCGTCATACGTGCTTAGGGAAAAGAACTTGCATGACATCTACTGTCCATCCCTCCCGTGGCAGCAGGGTCCAAAAGGAAACTACGGGATATTAAGGTTCTCCTTTTAATAAAGAACCGGAGCAACGCATTAGCACTTGGTGAACACATGAACTCCTCAAACTATGGTCATCACCAGGAGTGGTTCTGGTTGTTGTCACTCCGGGGTTGCCGGATCATAACACATAGTAGGTAACTACAACTTGCAAGATCGGATCTAAAACACACATATATTGGTGACAACATAATAATTTCATATCTGAAATCATGGCACTCGGGCCCTAGTGACAAGCATTAAGCATGGCAAAGTAGTAGCAACATCAATCTCAGAACATAGTGGATACTAGGGATCAATCCCCTTCAAAACTAACTCGATTACATGATAGATCTCATCCTACTCATCACCGCCCAGCGAGCCTACGAATAGATTACTCATGAACGACGAAGAGCTTCATGGAATTGGAGAGGGAAGAAGGTTGATGATGATGATGGCAACGATTTCCCCTCTCCGGAGCCCAAGACGGACTCCAGATTTGCCCTGCAGACGAAGAACAGGTGGTGGCGGCGCCTCCGTATCAAAAGCGCGACGAAAACTTCTCCTTTTTATTTTTCTCGGACGAAAGGCAACTTATAGAGCTGGAGTTGGGGGCGGTAGGTGCCTGTGGGCCCCACAAGCCTGCCCACCGCCACCAGGGGGTGGTGGCGGGGCAGGGGCTTGTGGCCCACTGGCCCACCCCCTGAGGTGGAACTTGGCCCAGGTATTTTTGATATTTTCCAAAACTGCTCCTCGTAAATTTTCAGGACGTTTGGAGAACTTTGATTTCTGCACAAAAATAACACCAAGGCAATTCTGCTGAAAACAGCGTCAGTCCAGGTTAGTTCCATTCAAATCATGCAAATTATAGTCCAAAACAAGGGCAAAAGAGTTTGGAAAAGTAGATACGATGGAGATGTATCAATCACATCACCTCATATGATCACAATGCAACAACACAAAGACATGGACATGAAATAATATGGCATGCATGCATGCAAAGGAAGAGTAAACAAAGTGACATCACATGAAATCACATGCATTGCTAGCTCTCATGTCAAAGACAAGTTGGACCCACATAGGCAAGGTTCCAAAAAAAGGAAAGATACACTCTTGGGGCATTACAAACTCTCCCACTCTACAAAAAGATCTCGCCCCGAGATGTACGCGTGAAAGAACTCCGGAAATTCAGAACGGGGGTGATCCTCGCGTTCCCAAGTAGCCTCTTTATCAGAATGGTGTGACCATTGCACTTGGAGAAATTTGACAGTCTTGTTGTGGGTCTTGCGCTGAGTCGCTTCGAGAACCGCAACTGGATGCTCACGATAAGATCAGGCTGAAGGTCGATGTCTTGAAGATGAACAGTGCGCTCGGGGGTCTTGAAGCACCTCCGAAGCTGAGAAACATGGAACACATCATGCACATTTGCAAAGTTTGACGGGAGCTCAAGCTGGTACGCAAGGTCACCACTCGTGCCAACCACTCTGAACGGACCAACGAAACGAGGCACAAGCTTGCCTTTGATGCCAAAGCGCTGCATACCCTTCATAGGCGACACCTTGAGATAGACGAAGTCATCAAGCTCATAAGACATGTCATGATGCTTGCTATCATAATAGATCTTCTGACGGGACTGAGCTGCTCTGAGGTTGTCGTGAATGACCCGACACATCTCCTCAGCTTCTTCTATCAAATCATTCCCAAGGATCTGACGCTCACCGGTCTCGGACTAGTTGAGCGGGGTACGACACTTCCTACCATAGAGAATTTCAAACGGAGCCTTGCCAGAACTAGCTTGATAACTATTGTTATACAAGAACTCCGCAAAAGGCAGACAATCCTCCCACTTCATGCCAAAAGATATAACACATGCTATCAACATATCCTCAAGAACTTGATTGACTCGCTCCACTTGACCACTAGTCTGAGGATGAAAAGTTGTGCTAAAGCGGATCTTCGTGCCCATCGCAGACTGAAAAGAGTCCCATAACTTGGAAGTGAAGATACTTCCTTGATCCCAAGAGATCATCATTGGCACGCCGTGCAAAGACACAATCCTGGAAATGTACAACTCTGCAAGCTAAGCTGCAGAAATGGATTCCTTGACTGGAATAAAATGAGCCACTTTACTCAACTTGTCGATGACGACGAAGATGGCATCATTACCCTTCTTGGACTTCGGAAAACCGGTGACGAAATCCATCTCAATATGATCGAACTTCCACTCGGGAATGGGCAAGGGATGCAAAAGACCTGCTGGACGTTGATGCTCTGCTTTCACCCTTCGACATACATCACATTCATTTACGAACTGAGCAATCTCACGCTTCATACGAGTCCACCAGAAGGTCTGTTTCAAGTCCTGATTCATCTGGGAGCTTCCAGGATGAATAGAGAGCAGAGAGTTATGAGCTTCTTCCATGATTACCTTTCTGAGATCACCTTTCGGGACGACAAGATGATCCTCAAAGAACAACGTTCCTCTGGCATCAACACTGAAGCACTTATACTTGGGAAGACACTTTGCCACACCAATCTTGACTTTCTTCACCATCGCATCAAGAAGTTGTGTTGCTCGGACCTGATCTTCCATGGTAGGAGAGATCTAAAGGTTTGCAAGAAATCCCTGAGGTACTAACTCAAGGTTGAGCTTCCTGAAAGACTCACAAAGGCCAGGTTGGAGAGGTTATAGAATGAGACTGTTGCAGTACGCCTTCCTGCTCAAGGCATCTGCCACGACATTAGCTTTGCCTGGCGTGTACTCAACACTAGGATTAAAATCTTGGAGCATTTCCACCCAACGTGTTTGCCGAAGATTCAGGTTAGGCTGAGTGAAGATGTACTTGAGACTCTTGTGATCGGTGAACACTTCGACCTTACGTTCCAACAAGAGGTGTCTCCAAGTAATCAGAGCGTGTACCACAGCAACTAGCTCAAGACCATGCACATGATAGTTCTTCTCCGCTGGCTTCAACTGCCTGGAGGTATAAGCAACCACTTTCTTCTCTTGGATCAGAACTGCACCAAGAACCTGGAGAGAAGCGTCGCAGAACACTTGGTAAGGCTTGGAATCATCCGGAGGAACCAAGACTGGAGTAGAGGTGAGCTCCTATTTGAGTGTGTCGAAGGCCAACTGACACTCTGGAGACCAAGCATACTTCACACCTTTCTGAAGAAGACTTGAGAGCGGCTTCACAATCTTGGAGAAGTTCTCTACGAACCTTCTGCAATAGCTTGCGAGCCCAAGAAAGCTTTGAAGCTACTTCACATTCTGCGCAGGCTCCCATTCAACAATCACTACTGGAAATCAGTATTTTGCCATCTGCCTAGTCTTTGCCGTCTGCTAGCTGATGGCAAAGATTGTCTTTGTCGTCAGCTTCAGCAAAACAGACGGCACAGTACTGGCTAATGGCATACAATCTTTTTGCCATTTGTCACCTCTTTGCCGTCTACTAGCGGACGACAAATAGTCCAGAGGCAGACGGCAAAGATGTAGATAGGCCCACCTGACCGCGGGGTGGCTAGGCCAAACAGGAGTCGGACCTTTGCCGTCTGCTAGCGGACGGCAAAGAGTCCGGAGGCAGACGGCAAAGAGTCGAGACTCTTTGTCGTCCGCCGGCAAACGGCAAAGCGCTAACTCCGTTAACGGCTCCTTCCCCCCCACCCCGCCGCTCTCTCTCTCTGTAACGGCTCATCCCCGCGTGCCCCTCGCTCTCTCTCCCCACCCCGCGCGCTCCTCTCTTTGTAACGGCCGCCAGGACCACCGTCGCGCCGCCGCCCCTGTCGCGTCGCTGCCCCTGTCGCTGCCCCTGTCGCGCCCCACTGCCGCCCCTGTCGGCCCTGTCGCCCCCGCCGCCGCCCCTCTCTCTCTCCCCCCACCTCGCCCCCGCTGCCGCTGCCGCTGCCCCACCACCATCGCGCCACCGCACCTGGCGCCCCCGGCGCCGCCCCGCCACCCCGGCCCCTCCACAAGCGCCCCTCTCGGTGAGCCCCACACCCCCACCCCCACCCCCACCCGCATTATTTTTTACTAGTTTTATTATTTTTTAGTAGTTTTAGTAGTTGTTATTGTTAGTAGTTTTAGTTAGGTTAGTAGATTTAGTTAGGTTAGTAGTTTTAGTTAGGTTAGTAGTTTTAGTTAGGTTAGTAGTTTTAGTTAGGTTAGTAGTTTTAGTTAGGTTAGTAGATTTAGTTAGGTTAGTAGTTTTAGTTAGGTTAGTAGTTTTAGTTAGGTTAGTAGTTTTAGTTAGGTTAGTAGATTTAGTTAGGTTATTAGTTTTAGTTAGGTTAGTAGATTTAGTTAGGAGGAGAAGAGGAGAAGAGGAGGAGGAGGAGGACAAGAAGAGGAGAAGAAGAAGAGGATTAGGAGGAGGAGGAGGAGGAGAAGACAAAGAAGAAGAAGAGGAGAAGAAAAAAATAAGAAGGAGAAGAAGAAGAAAAAGAAGAAGAAGAGAAGAAAAAATAAGAAGGAGAAGAAGTAAAGAAGAAGAGAAAAAGAAGAGAAGAAGAAAAGAAGGAAAAAATAAGAAGGAGAAGAAGAGAAAAAAGAAGAAGAAGTTGACTTTTTATTGTTTGGTATTTAGTGGTAGCTTGATTCTTTTTTAGTTACTTAGTGGTAGATTCTGTTTTTGTTATAGTGGTAGATTCTGTTTTTGTTATTTTTTGCTGTTTAGTGCTATCTAGGTTTAGAGATAGGTTTAGTTAGCATGGTTAGTTAGGTAAGTTAGTTAGTTAGCTTACTAGAAAGAATAGGAAGAAGAAGAAGAGGAGGAGGAGGAGAAGAGGAGAATAGGAGGAGGAGGAGAAGAAGAAGAAGAAGAAGAAGAAGAAGAATAGGAGGAGGAGAAGACACAAAGAAGATCACATGTTTGGTATTTAGTTTTTTGGAATTAATTAGTAGTTTTAGTGGTAGACTCTGTTAGTTAATTAGTAGATTTAGTGGTAGATTTTGTTAGTTTATTCACCCATCATTATTGCTTAGGTTCAAGACTACTTCAAAGAAGATCACATGTTCTTTTGTTGAAATCAAGTCTGTCAAAATAATGTATCGTCTATATTTATTGGTACCGGAGCAAAACAGGACAACTTAAATAATATTGCCATCCTCAAATGTAGAAAATATCGAAAAGTTTTATATAAACTGAAAAGTAGTATAGGTAACCTGGAAAGTCCTCTAGACCAAAAGGGCAACTTCTGGACCTGCGAACTTTCGTGGTAGGTGCATGTCCATGCAGCAGGGTACTTTCCCCAACAATGACATAATTAGTCCATTTAGCTCCAAAATACCATAATAAGCTCAAAATGGCATAAGAACCTTGGTTAGCTCATTAATATTATATACTTAGCTTGTTTTCCTCTAAAATGGGATAATTAGCCCATTTAGCTCAAAAAAGACATAATTAGGTAATTTAGCTCCAACAAGAGGAGAAGAGGAGAAGAAATATGCAAAATGAAAAGACAGAAGAAGAAGAAGAAGAAGATAAGAAGGAGAAGGAGGAGAAGGAGGAGGAGGAGGAGGAGGAGGAGGAGAAGGCCAAGGACCTTCTATCCTTCTCCTCCTCCTCCTTCTCTTCCTCCTCCTCCTTCTTCTTGATTTCTTCTTCTTCTCCTCCTCCTCCTCTATCATATTATCCTTGCTTTAATTAACCCAACAATGACATAATTAGCCCATTTATCTCCAAAATACCATAATAAGCTCAAAATGGCACAAGAACCTTGGTTAGCTCATGAATATTATATACTTAGCTTGTTTTCCTCTAAAATGACATAATTGGAATATTTGTGTTGATCGGGTGGATTTACATGTGATAGTTGTCTCGTCGCTTTGAGGTCTGCTGTGCGAAGACCTGCCCGTGCGTTGTACGAGCTCTGCCCCTGCATTCATGGGTCAGTACAAATTTCATCTCCTCCCCGCCCCTTCATTTACCGTGGCTCGGTTTCCGGATGAAACTTTCTAGATTTAGGTAATTCAATTAATTTATCAGTATGCGTGACCAGTATGCGTCTCCCGTTCGAAAGGGCGACATCTATAAATATGCATGTCTTTGCATATTTATAACCGCCATCCTTTCGAATTGTCCAACATTATCCATGGACAGCCCGAGTATGTGTAGATTGGGTTCGTTTTCCCATATGTTGTGCTCTGGATCCGATGCGTAATTTCGTCTGTGCCTCCCTGTTGTTCTCCGGATGCACATCCTCTTTGTTTATTGCAGAGACGTGTATCAGGAGAACAGCGGGGAGGTGCTGCCGAAATTTTGCGTTGGATCCGGAGCAGAGCATGGGAAAACGAACCCAATCTACACATACTCGGGTGGGATTAGGACCTATCTTTACCTATTAGCGTGTAGGTTGCCTGGACGTAATAGAAATGGCGAACCTGATTAACCGATGAATATAAATGCTAAATTATATATAAATATATTTCTTCTGTCTTTAGTAGCTACGCAAGATGAGTGATCGTGCATGGACGTATACCGGTCACCCTAGTCAGAAACAGATGACGAAAGAATGGTTTTTAAAAACAAAGGAATTTGTGAAAGCCGCATACACAAATGGCCAGGAAAGAAACTATTGCCCCTGTCCTGGATGCGACAACTATAAAAAGACGACAGAGGCTGTAATGATTAAACATCTGCAGAGGAGGGGTTTTAAGCCTAATTATACGGTGTGGACGTTTCATGGTGAGTCTATACAACGCACAAGAGCTGAGGTGGTCCGTCGTCGCACGGACGAGCATGGTACTGGGATCGAAGACATGGTGCAAGACTTTGATGATGCTCGGGATTCGGAAGATGAGATGCAGGAATCTACAAAGGCCTTTTATGAAATGTTGGAGTCTTCAAAACGTCCTCTCCATGAGCACACTGAGCTCTGTCAGCTGGATGCAATTGCACAAGTAATGGCTCTGAAGGCTCAGTTCAACTTGGGAAGAGAATGATACGACGCGATGATGACACTATTTGGACGTTTCCTACCCAAAGGGCATGTCATGCCTGCAAACCTGTACCATCCGGACAAAATACTTTGTGTACTTAAGATGCCCTATGAGAAGATAGATGCATGTGAGAAAGGATGTGTCTTATTTAGGAAGGAGTATGCAGACTTGGACTATTGTCCCAATTGCGAGTCTTGCAGGTATCTTGTGGTAGACAACGGTATGGGTGAGAAGAGGCAGACCAAAATCACAGTTAGTGTTCTTTGGTATATGCCAATCGTACCAAGACTTCAACGTCTTTTCATGGTCGAAGAGACAGCCAGACAGATGACATGGCACAAATTGGGCAAAAGAACCGAACTAGATGCGGATGGGAATAAGATGATGGTACACACATCGGATGGGGAAGCATGGAAACATTTCGATGGATTGCATCAGGATAAAGCGGCAGATCCAAGGAATCCTCGAGTCTGCGCCGCCACGGATGGTTTTAATCCCTTCGGCATGACGGCAACCCAATACAGTTGTTGGCATGTATTTGTCATTCCACTCAATCTCCCCCCCCCCCCCGGGCAGATTATGCAAAGAAAGAACATATTTCTGACGTTGATAATTCCAGGGCCTAATTATCCAGGGAAGAATATGAATGTGTACCTGCAACCGCTTAAGGATGAATTGGAAGAATCTTGGGAAAATGGGGTCAAGACATACGATGCCGCTAGAAAAGAAAACTTCAAAATGCATGTGTGGTACATGTACTCTATGCATGACTTGCCAGCGTATGCGCTATTCTCTCGATGGTGTGTGCATGGAAGGTTCTCGTGCCCCTAATGCAAGGAAGCTCTTCAGTTTCATTGGTTGCAGGAGGGTCGGAAGTATTCTTGCTTTGACTTGCATAGACAGTTCCTGGATCCTGACCATCAGTTCAGAAAAGACAACAAGAACTTTACCAAAGGTAAAGTTGTCAAAAACTTGGCACCACCTGCGTTCACAGGCCAACAGATCCTGGATCAGTTAAATGCCCTCGAGCCTGATCCAGAGCATCCAGGGTATTTCAAGGGGTATAATTCAAAACATGCCTGGACTCACAAGCCATGCTTCTGGGATCTGCCTTACTTCAAAGACCTCCTTCTTCCACACAATATCGACATGATGCACACCGAAAAGAATATCGGAGAGGCTATTTTTGGTACATTGTTCGACATAGATGGGAAGACAAAGGATAATATTAAGGCTAGAGTCGATCAAGAGACACTATGTCATAGACCGTTACAAAACATGCGAGAAGGCAAAGGAAAGCAGAAGTGGTCGAAGCCAAAGCCCTGGTTCAATCTTGGAAGGCCAGCTATGAGGGAAATTATCTTGTGGGTCAAAATGCAATTGATGTTCCCCGATCGGTATGCAGCGAATCTAAAGAGGGGAGCGAGTCTTGAAAAATTAAAAATCATTGGTCTCAAGAGTCATGATTGGCACATATGGCTAGAGCGGGTAATGCCGGTGATGTTACGTGGCTTTATTCCTGAGGATGAATGGCTAGTACTAGCGGAGCTGAGCTATTTCTTCCGTGTTCTTTGTGCGAAAGAATTGTCGCCTGGCGTGGTAGAAGACATGGAGGAGTTTGCATCGGAGTTGTTGTGCAAGTTAGAGAAGATCTTTCCACCGGGCTTCTTTAATCCAATGCAGCATTTGATTTTACATCTACCGACCGAGGCAAGATTGGGTGGGCCCGTGCAAGATCGTTGGTGCTATGCAACTGAGAGGATGCAGAAGACCCTTCGAGCTAAATGTAAAAATAAGCGTACAATTGAAGCATCGATGGCTGAGGCATTCATTACTGAGGAGGTGGCAAACTTTGTGACAGCACACTACGAAGCCAAAAATCATCATTTGCATAATCCGAAGCCTCGGCACAATGATGGAGACCCTAAAAAGGTGGGTCCAACCTCAGCCTATTCAAAGGGAAGCTCGCACCAGCCGGTGCTTCGAAACCAATAACGTTGGATATCGAAGAATGGCAGAACATTTCGTTGTATATCTTCAACAACCTAATAGAAGTGCGGCCGTACATCGAGAGAGTTCTCGGCACATTTTCCGTAACTTCTAATTCATTTGAACTGCTCTTATTCCCGGATATTTCAAACAGCCGTTACGTCATCAAATTCTTGGATGGAGCGGTGATCGAAAATGATTCCGTCGAAGAGTATGAGCTTCTGTCAAAGACAGGAGGCGGCTATCGCGGTTTCATCTCTTGGTTCAAACAAACGGTAATTATCAATAATGTACCATTTCATTCTTGATCTAACTTGCAGCTAATGCAACAACCGTTTCGTATTAAACTTGTAAGCTAATTCAGAGTCTATGGACGCTGAATTGAGACAAGTCGCTAATGGTTTTGACTATAAGGTCCGTTCATTTGAGAAATACAACATCAACAGGTATCTCTTTCGTACCTTTGGCAAAGAGCTATCTATGCCCGACCGGAAATCTACAAATTGTGGTGTCTCTTCTATCGGCGAAGGTGTTATCGAGTATTATGGAAGAGTTAAAGCAATTTATGAACTTCAATTCTATGGTGAAAACCCACCCGACGTCGTAGTCTTCAAATGTTATTGGTTCCAGCCGAAAAAGACTAGAAGGACTCATGAACATATAGGACTAGTCGAAATCAATCTAAACACCCATTTAGATGTTCCCGATGTCTATATTACGGCTCAACAGGCAACCCAAGTTTTCTATCTACCGTGGGCATGCCAAACGGATAAGAATCTGGAAGGTTGGTATGTTGTTTATGAAGTGCCGCCACATGTCAGACCACCTCTCCCAAATGAACAGGATTATGAACCTCACATTAACCCAGACACATATGATGGAGAATTCTTCCAAGAAGCACGTCTTTCCAAGAAACGTTTCAAGAACCGCCGTGCTTCATCCAAGAACATGGAAGTAGACAGCGACAATGAATCCGACGCCAGCCCTGAGCCAGAACCAGAAGACCTAGAACTCGTAGAGGTTACTGATGCGGATGACCTGTCAATGCTTCAATGATTAAAGGAAGGCCTTTCACAACTTCACGCCGTTGAACCCGATGAGCACGTCATTCATGAAGACATGCGTGATAGTGATGATGATGATGCATTTATTGATGATGATTATTAGTTTGTAAGATACACAACTTAAATTATATATTTTTTAATCTTTATTATTCATGTACATATTATTATTCATATCAGTCATTCAATTTTTTTATGTTGTACTAATTTCTTTTAATCTTTATCATGGCAGGTGTTGAAAGATGGTGGGCACGGGTCCAGAGCCCTCGACGGGTTCTTCCCAGGCGCCCCACGCGAGGGGTGGTACTTCCCTTCAACCCCTATCTTTCCGTAGAGCCTTGGCAGACAGTCTTTTGACACCAGTCGGGGGTTCTTCTTCGTCGGTGGCATTGCCCACTTGGAGAGGTGCTGGTCGGATAGGGAGGAAGGGGAAGGGTACAGGGAGAAGTGGTGGCCACGGAAGATCCAGGAGGACTGTTGAGCCGTCCTCGCCAACACCACCAGCTCATTCACCCGAGCATAGGACTAGTATGGTTGACCCGTTTGGGGAGGAGGCTACGGGGACTCCGGTCCAGGAGCCTGGTGTTCACGGGCATTCGTCCCATGAGACTCCGGTCCAGGAGCAGCCTCGGGTCGAGGTGCATTCGGCCCAGGAGCAGCCGGAGGAGACTACGGTTCCGGAGGCTTCACCCGACGTGGAGAGGCCCGGATGGGAGCCTTGGCCGGATCGTACCGAGTTGCCGGATCGGACCGAGGGTCCGGGTGGCTCACGGGGCGGGGATGACGGGGATGAGCTTACGGATAGTGAGGGCGATGTGCAGGTGGACGGGGCCACCGTGTACAAGCGTGGTAGTACACGTCTCCCGGTCGCCCCGGCTACCCGCGAGCAGAGGCCGGTGATTAAACCTGAAGGAGATAGGTAAGTACATTTACCCTTTTTTTAGCTTTTGCCTTCAAGTTTGTTCAAATATCTAATGCGCTGACCTTATCATACTACAGGGGATGGGTACACCCTCTTGGAGTCCGCGGGCCGAACTCCGTCCTTGGTGAGCTTTGCCGGACAAATTTCCCGGCGTTTGTCACGTTGCCTAGTGAGGGTCAGGTTCCTACACTAGGATTTACCTGGGAGCACTACCAGGCTGCGCAGGCCCCGCCGGAGGAGATTATAGATGGTGTCTTGTGCCACACGAGGGCCGAGATGGTGATCAAGAGCTTTTGGGTAAATTATCCTTTTACAGAATCTAAAATTAACAATATACCTAATTATTGTACTAATCGGTGTTTTCACGTTTGATTGCAGACCTTCTATAGGTGTGAGGATGGATATGAGGAGGAGGAGGCCAGGGTTCTCGAGGTCGAGTGTAGGCGGTTACTACAGAACTTGCACCATGAGGCTCGGCCGCAGGCTATTCGAGATTACTACGCCACGCGTGGTATTAAGAAGGAGAAGAAGGATTACCGTGGAAAGTTTCTGAAGAAGGAGCAATACATGAAGGTAATTACCTATTCTTAAGTCCTTCTACATAGTTTTCTTGATTTCATTCATAGGCGTAGCGCTGAAAATTCTTTCTAATAACTTACAGGTGCCCCCGAGATGGTGTGCGGATAAGATGGATTGTTGGGAGGCGTTGGTTGATGAGTGGTGGACAGGCAGCTGGTGAGCCGTCCACGAGAATGCAAAGGATCTGCGTAGCCAAATGGTTGGTGTGCCACACCATCAAGGAAGCGCCAACTTACTTCAATTTGGACGAAACTGGGTATGTGATTTGCTTCATGATTCATGCAATTCATTCTTGATGCTAATATTTTGTTCCTCTCTTTTAGGCGCATCACAATAAGACTGAGATGCCACACTTGTACGACCTTTATGGCATGGCCCATACTGCCTCGTACAAGAAGGCGAAGGCATTCTCTGAGTCTGACCTGGATGATCCAAGTAACTTCACCAACATATCATCCCACCAGAAGCTCGTGGCATACAGGGACGCGGGGAAGGCTACGAAAGGGGATGACTTTAACCCTAGCCAGGAACCTTTGGATCCAGAGCTGGTGATGGTATCTGGTGGCGGGAGGCCCCATGGCTCGATAGCCATTGGAGATGGGATAATACGTTGTCCACTCACTCTTCGAGAGATCAAGGCACGCCGGTCGAGCAGATGTCCTGAGTTAACGCCTCGTCCACAGCCAATCGAACTTGCCATCGAGGTTAGTTGTACGGACTAAGAACACTTTCATCCATTTCATTATGTGTGTAACCATAGATCATTACTGTGGTAACGAGGAATGGTTTTTCAGGCTGCTCTTCAGAAAGAGAGAGTGGCAAACCAGGCTGCTCTTGAGAAAGAGAGATTGGCAAGCCAGGCTGCTCTTGATGAGAGGGACCAGACCACGGCACGATTGCTTGAGGAGGAGAGGGCCCGGAATGAGGCGGGTCAACGGGCCCTGTACGAGCTTTTTGTGGTATGTTTTTTTTCACATTAGCCAAATCATGTGTGTAATGTCTGTTTCAATACTAACTAATACGACCCACTCTTCAGGGTCTGTGCGAGAAGAGCGGTCAAGTCCCTCCGCCGATGCCTGTCTTCTCTTCGATTGGCACGGTGAGTTTCATTATAAACTAGTATAATAATTGAGTGTCATCATGCTAACTGAGACATTGCAAAATATCTTTTCTGCAGAATAACTCCCGAGCGGCATCGCACGACCCTTCTCCAGGGCAACCGTCTCCAAACGAAGCCGGCACGAGCAACTGTGGTGTTTCTCCTCCCTGATGACCACTACGGTAAGTTTCTCCTCCAAACTTAGCTTGTTTTCGTCTAAAATGAGATAATTAGCCCATTTAGCTCCAAGAAGACATAATTAGGTAATTTAGCTCCAACAAGAGGAGAAGAAATAGGAAAAATGAAAAGAAAGAAGAAGAAGAAGAAGAGAAGAAGGAGAAGGAGGAGGAGGAGGAGGAGGAGGAGGAGAAGGAGGAGAAGGCCAAGGACCTTCTAGTCCTTCTCCTCCTCCTCCTTCTCCTCCTTCTCCTCCTTGATTTCTTCTTCTTCTCCTCCTCCTCCTCTTTCTTCTCCTCTTTCATATTATCCCTGCTTTAATTTCCCCAACAATGACATAATTAGTCCATTTAGCTCCAAAATACCATAATAAGCTCAAAATGGCATGAGAACCTTGGTTAGCTCATTAATATTATATACTTAGCTTGTTTTCCTCTAAAATGGGATAATTAGCCCATTTAGCTCAAAAAAGACATAATTAGGTAATTTAGCTCCAACAAGAGGAGAAGAGGAGAAGAAATAGGCAAAATGAAAAGAAAGAAGAAGAAGAAGAGAAGAAGGAGAAGGAGGAGGAGGAGAAGGCCAAGGACCTTCTATCCTTCTCCTCCTCCTCCTCCTTCTTCTTGATTTATTCTTCTTCTCCTCCTCCTCCTCTTTCTTCTCCTCTTTCATATTATCCTTGCTTTAATTAACCCAACAATGACATAATTAGCCCATTTAGCTCCAAAATACCATAGTAAGCTCAAAATGGCACATGAACCTTGGTTAGCTCATGAATATTATATACTTAGCTTGTTTTCCTCTAAAATGACACAATTGGCCCATTTAGCTCAAAAAGAAGGAGAAGGAAGAATAAGAAGAAGGAGAAGAGAAGAAGAAGAGAAGGAGAAGGAGAAGAAGAAGAAGGAGGAGGAGAAGAAGAGAAGAAGAAGGAGAAGGAGGAGAAGAAGGAGAAGGAGCCCTCCTTCTTCTTCTCTCCTTCTTCTCCTCCTTCTTATCCTTCTTCTTCTATTCTTTTTTCTTCTTCTCCTCCTCCTTCTCCTTCCCCTCCTCCTCCTCCTCCTCCTCCTCCTCCTTGTTTTTCTTGTCCTTGTTCTCTTCTTGCTTCTTCTCTTTCTTCTTCAATTTAGCTTATTTGTCATATATATGTGGTTGTTCTTCTTCTTCTGACTTTCTTATTCCCATTTTGCAGATTGGATGACCTACATGCATGGAAGCTGGCGTTGGAGTGCTTTAGTTTCCGTTTTTATTTGAGTTGATGAACAATGTGGAACTATATGTATATGTATATATGGATGAACAATATATGTGCAACTATATGTATGTATATATGGTTGAAACTTTGTATGTGTTGGTTCTTTTGATATATGGGATGTACGTTGATGAACAAATGGCATTGATGAGGTTTATATGTATATCATATATGTGCTGTGACCTATTTATCATATATGTGCTATGAATTATATGTATATGTGCTGTGAAATAGAAAAAATAAACAAAAATGTGACAATATAGGCTCTTTGTCGTCTGCCAGCTGACGGCAAAGGCCTTTGCCGTCAGCTGACCGACGGCAAAGGTGCCACGTGGTGCCCAGCTGGGCAACCTGGGCAGTAGCAGCTGGCCATATAGTCTCTTTGCCGTCAACCTCCAGGGGGCAGACGGCAAAGAAGAGGGAACAGAGGAGGGGGGGAGGAGGAGGCGGACGGCAAAGAGTGGAGAGAGGGGGAGGGGTGGACCCGACAGACGGCAAAGATGGACGTGGAGGCAGACGACAAAGATGGAGGGGGAGGGGAGGGGAGGAGAAGGCAGACGGCAAAGATGGACGGGGAGGCAGACGACAAAGGCTCTGTTAACCCCTAACGGAGGCAACGCGTGTTGGCTGCCGTCTCAAGAGCTTTGCCGACAGCTCGTGAGGAAAGCTGACACCAAAGAGCTTTGCCGTCCGCCTTGCGCGGGCAGACGGCAAAGAAGGTCCTATGCCGTCGTAGGCTGACGCAGAAATTTTGTCGGCCGTGATAATCTTTGCCGTCTGTGGTATTGTCTTTGCCGTCCGGGATATTGTCTTTGCCGTTTGTGATGGCATACGGCAAAGAAGGTGATTCCTGTAGTGAATGGCCTGTACCTTGGACGGATCGACTTTGATGCCCTTGACAGAGATAATGTGACCAAGATAGACGACTTCTTTCAGCCAGAATTCACACTTGGAAAACTTGGCATACAATTTGTACTCTCTCAGCTTATCAAGCACCAACCTGAGATGTTCTTCATGTTCTTCCTCAGTTTCAGAAAAGACTAGAATGTCATCGAGATAGACCAAGATGAAGTCATTCTTGAACAGAGAGGATATGTAGTTCATCAAACGACCAAATGTCGGAGGAGCATTTGCCAGACCAAAAGAGATGACCGTATACTCATACGAGCCAAAACTAGTCCTGAAGGCAGTCTTTGGAATATCTTCTTCGCGAATGCCAATTTGATGATAGCCCATTCTGAGATCGAGCTTGGAGAAGACCTTAGCACCTTTCAACTGTTCGAACAACTCAGTTATGTTCGGAAGTGGATATTTGTTCCTGATTGTCTTCTTGTTCAATGGACGGTAATCAACACACACACCTGGTCCGTGCCATCCTTCTAGTTGACAAACAGAATACCACATCCTCACGATGACGAGCTTGGTCTGATCAGACCCAAACGCTCCTGCTCATCGAGTTGCCTCTTAAGCTCCTTGAACTCTTCTCGACCCAATTTGTACGGCCGTTTACACACAGGCTGAGTACCTGGTTCAAGCTCAATGACAAATTCAACTTCTCAGTGCGGAGGCATGCCTGGCAGCTCTTCAGGAAACACATCTTCATATTCGCAGACTACTGGGACTTGTGAAATAGGATTAATCTCACCCTTTTCATTCAAAGAGAACAGACAGATTGTATCATCGCGCGCCGTGAATATAATCACGTCCTCCGAAGAGTACGTAAGCTTCACTTCTTTAGCTTCACAATCAATCGATGCCTTGTTCATGGCCAGCCAGTCCATACCAAGGATCAAGTCAATGTCGGAATTTCCCAAAACATACGGAGAAGCCAGAAAAGAATAACTTCCTATCTTGACATTGACATCAGGAACTCTAGGATTTGACCTTATCTGTGCACCCGGAGAAACAACACCCAAAGGTCTATGCAAACTTGTCGAGGGAAAATCATGCTTGGTGAAAAATAACTTTGACATAAAGCAATGCGAAGCACCAGAATCGAACAAGACTTTAGCAGGAAAATCATTGACTGAAAGGTTATCCATGATCACATCAGAGGAGTTGTCTGCTTTAGCTGCGTTCACCATGTTGACTCGAGCTGACGTGGGGTTGAACTTGACAAGAGCATTACTTGGGGGTTTGCCTAGAGCAGGAGGCGGCAGACGGAGCTGAGAAGTGCACTTGTTGGCATAATGACCCTTCTGCCCACACTTGTGACAAGTAACCTCTGCTGGCTGCCGGTACTGTGTTTGAGGAGGCCCTTGCTTCTGATGCTGGAATCTCTGCTGAAAGACTGGGTTGGGTGGGCAGGAAGAACCACGAACACTAGAATGTTTGAGCTGCTCCGAGTGCCGAGGAGGAGGAGGAGACACCCAAAACTTATGTTGCTTCTGAACCACCTGAGTAGAAGAAGAGCTGGAATCTCTGAAGCGCTTCTCAGAATTCTCCACCCTGAGCAAGGCTGCCTCCGCCCTGAGAGCTAAGTTGTAGAACTTTTCGAACTCCTCAGGATCGTGCAAAGCAAGAGCTAACTGCAAATATTCTTTCAAGCCACCTCTGAACTGATAAATCTTGCTCTTCAGATCAGGGATATCCTGCAAGGCATATTGGGCTAGCTCGTGGAAATCAACGTTGTACTTGTACACGGAGTTACCACCCTGCTTCAAGTGCCTGAACTTCTCACGTATTCCCTCCACGAAGCTGGAAGGAATGTAGTGGGATCTGAAGTCACGGCAGAAGTCATCCCAAGTGATCACTCTAGCGTCTCTGGAATCCTTCAACTGTTGCCACCAGATATATGCTTGCCCCTTCAGCTGGAAAGTTGCAAATTTGGCAAAATCCTCAGGACGAACATTGCTACACTCGAAATGCTTGTTCATATCACGGATCCAATCCTCGGCGTCAAACGGCTGGTCACAGGAAGTGAAAGTCTTTGGCTGATTCGACAGGAACTGACTCAGATTAGCAAACTGATTGCCACCATGCTGGAAATTGCCTTGCTGCTGATTACCCCTGTCTTGCAACAACTGTAGCAGCATCTGAGTACTTGCATTTGTAGCAGCCATCACCGCTTGCCAAGCCTCAGCAGGAGGAGGAGGCGATAGAGGAGGATTCTCCGGGGGAGGAGGTGGTGGCGGCACATCCTCACGCCCTGGATTTTGACGAGTTGGTGGAGCCATCTTGAAGACGGATAACAGATTAGCCCACAGAATAAATTGAAGATATAGCTGAATCAAAATGACAGGAATATCTGAACAGGAATATAGCAATTGCACTCGAACAAAATAGTAAAAATGCTTCTTCAAAGTGACGGTGGACAAAATTCTGATTAAGACCACTACAAACAAGTATGAGCAAGAACTGCTCGGAACAAACATATGATCAAGATTTCATCCGATATCTTCGTGGATAAGATCGCACGGGCTCGAATTTACAGTAGACATCCTGTGCAAGGTAGTGCACACGACTTATGAAGTCTCCCCGAGTCGTAGCGAGCTACAAGGACTCTTTAAGACACAACGAGAACCGTTGTAAGACGACCGTGAACAAGCACAACCACTGAACATCGAATCCCAACCTCACATCATGCATCTGTAGGAAGATAGTCCTATAAGATACTACTTGATATCCCACCTATGAATTCCATAAATAAATGGTCATGCAATCTGGTACAGTGATACAAGGAGTAATATCACACAACTCCCATACTAACCTATCACATGTATCACATCCGTCAACACACAACCAGAATCTCGCACCTTCATCTACAACAGACCCTCGTGATCACAAAGATACCAAGTATGGCAGTACTCCCGAACAATCTGCACCACTACTGGGGACATCGGGATTATCTCGCCACTACTAGTATTGAAGCAATAACGAACATCTTTGGTTCTTAGATACTCAGAATCTGAATGATGGCGATGTGCGCAAGAATCCCCTAGAGATCAACTCCCCGCAATAAATCAAGGCAGACAGGAGGCACCAAGACAGAACTCCATCACATCGAAATCATATAGATTTCACAAATACCCGCGTGTTTCTAAAAAAAATTGAGTGAGAAGAGGAGTAGAATTAAGATTTCCTAAGTCGGGAAACTCACCAGAGCATGGAAGAGGAGAAAAAATAATCCTACTCTCCGATATAACTAAGACTCAAAACATTTTACTACACTCGACTCGGCCAAGTACGATCACACAAAGGCTCCTATGGTCGTAAGGCTCTAATTACCAACTTGTAACGACTAAGATGCGGTCCTTTCCAATTTGGGGAACGAGGCCCCAAATTGGAAAGAAGCGCATCTAAGCGTTTCGCAAGCACGGTAACATAGCACATACATAATAATAACAGAACGACAATAAGGGATTCAACTGTCATCTCATAAATATATCAGAGTACATCACGCATCCAAACAAGGTAGTTCCGCTACAGACTACAAAACATGAGAAATGACTATGCTACACTACAAGCTTGCCCATGATCACGACCACGCCTCAGTCTTCTGGATAGTTCACGTACAGGCGGTCGTTCTCCTCATTGTACTGCCACGCCAGCTATGTGCCGTCGGGATCACCTGTCTCGGGGGTACCTGAACCTGTTGGTGTTGTGAAGGAATCTGTGAGCCACGGGGACTCAGCAATCTATGACCTTGGTGCCAGAACTAATCAAGTTATTAGGTTGGAAAGGTGGAGTATTTAGGATGCAGCATCCTAAGTTTTATATGGTGGGTAACTTACGTAGAACATATATTGAAGGTGTTCTATTCTAGAGGTCGATAATAAATGATCACTAAGTGATCCTGAACACTACTTACGTCAATCATAACCCCACCGTGTTCCCGATCGAAGAGAGATCTTCGAAGGGGACAATCACGGTTACGCACATAGTTGGCAAATTTATTAGAGTTATGTTTAAGTTATCTATAACCGGATATTAACAAATATTCCAAGTTGCCACATAACCGCGGGCAGGGCTTTCTGAAAGACTAAACCCTGCAGGGGTGCTCCAACTGGTCCATCACAAACATACACGGGTCGCAAAGTAATCCTCTATCATGAATCTCGTGATCTCGTCGGATTCCTTAGAGGAAAACCTCAACTCTGGGGGAACCAAAGCTTCACCGGGATTCCTATATGCAAGATATATCGCTAAGGTAAGACAAGACTAGCAGGACCTTTCGACGTGTTGACGACCCTGATAAGAGCCGCGTATCTCAGTCCCAGGACATGCCGGATAAGCGAAGCGTACAGTGGCCAGAGAAATCTCCTGAGTTGCCCCGGGATGGGCCCACACGGTGCTCTAGTTTCGACCAACACTCATGAGGAGCACTGGCCTGGGTTGTTAATTAAATTTCCTCGGGTAGGCCATTCCCTATGCAGATTATTAAGTGATTAGCAAATTAACACCAATGTTGGGTCCTGTCAGACAAGTCTTAACATTGCGCGATTTATCGAGGGGGTCCCCATAACAACTGCGAACGTGTTAGGAGCGATCATTATGGAATCAAACACCGGTAGCCGGTAACTATGGCAGCAATAACGGAACAAAGCACCCGGCAAAGGCTAGGCCTTCCGTTATTTGCCAAGTATATAGGTGCATTAATTAAATAATAGATTTAGCATAATGATATCAAGGTCATGTTATCACATGAGACAAATGCACCTGCAACTAGCAACGCTAACGTTAGCAGCTTGGAAGCCTACTTAGCCATTCAAGATTTGCTAGGAAGGGGTAAGTGTTTGGGTTTCATAACAATTCAGGAGGCGAATATTTCAGTGGTAGGCAGCGAGCATATGATGGAAGAAACGTAATCTAGCATAACAAGTCTAGAGATGGAATCAAGGTCATATCATCTTGCCTGTGATATCCTCAGCTTGGAACTGCTCTTGTTCGTCCTGCACGTACTCTCCCGGATCCACGTGCTCGTTCTCCGATCCTGGTGCTACCCAACATGAAAATAACATCCAATGAACAACAACACCTCAAGATGCAACAAGCACATGATGCATGAGATGAATATGAGCATGCATCTGTATTCTACTCACTAGCACAAGCATGAGAAGTAAATACATGTTCCTGGACAGAACTGTATCCTAAGCTATCTTGACATGCATGAGAATGACATGATCAGATGCTTCACGTGAAAACAATGCAAAAGCATATAAAGAACATTACAAACGGAGCTACGGATCAACGAGAAACGATGAAACAAGAAAATGAAGTGCTACGTGTCAAATTCATCACAACACACACCAATGGCATAACTCTGGTATTTCCAGGTTGCCAAGAAATAAAACAAACCAACATGGATGGGGTGGTGCAAAGAATATCACCACACCACCAACTATGCACTCACAATCTTCACAAACTCCAAAACTACACAATCTGCCATAAACATCATCATAGCCTTTTGAGGGCTACATGCAAGGCACCTACAGCCACCCAAACATGCCAAATAAGATATGTGGCACAGCTATCCAAGGGTACTACAAGCACAAGCAAAAAGATCACAGAAAGTAGTTTCACACAGAAAGTTACACAAGTGCTAACTTGGCCAAAATCATCAGTTTTGAGGGACTTAGTGAAAATTCCAGATTCTCACTATCTGTTTATGCTTTGAACCATTTTGACAGCACCCAAAACAATATCTAAAGGACTCCAAATGGAATGAAAATTTACAGGGAGCTATAAAAACATAAAAGCTACAACTTCCCAGTTTAAAGCTAAGGCTAAACCACAACACATGGACCTGCACAAGCTCATCAACAAGAGAAGAAAATATAAACAGATTCTCAGACTTGGTGAAAATCACAAATTTTTACTAATCTGGAATTTCAGCCACATGCCTACTTTGAGTAAGTACAACTTGCACATATGAATTCCTAAGCATGAAACAAAACCAACATGTGGTAGAGGGGGTCACCCTTAACTACCACATCCAAGAATCAAACTCTTGGGCTCACCACATCTCATGGAACCAAGCTCCAAACATAGAACAAATCTGAAATATGGCATTTCTAGAAATTATTCCAAAGGTAAAACTGACTTCACCAATGGATTCCTTGGATGATTCTACCCCAAAAAACATATATAATATCTATGCACTTGTATAGAACAAATGGGCACAAACTAGAAAAGAAAAACTACATAGAATCACATATAGTGAAGAGTGCATCATCACATGTGCTATTCACTAGATCTACACCTATACAAGCTCTTGCACATGACCACAATATCAATGGGGCACATGAGGGGTAGACCTCATGCCCATGTGCCTTGGAACACCACCACACACTCACATGCATCACAGCTAACATGCTCATGGGAAAAACACCCACATTTGCTACTCACATGCACCACGTGGATACCCCATCTACACACATGATCTAGCAACATATATCTTGATGCACCCAATCCTACACATGCACTCCTACACATGATATAGCTACACCTGCACTCCTAGTGCAATCACGCACACATGCATATGACTTTGAACCACATGCATATCCTCTTGCAAGCAACCTACACCAACATATATTCTCAAACTAGCAACATCACTATGCAGCACACTAGGCTTAGTGCAAAACTCACAAGTTACACACTCACAAAGCACATAAGGAAGAAGAATAACACATACTCTTCACTACAATGCCTACACATACAACACCACACATGCCACCATATATAGCATCAAATTCACTAGGGAACACATGTTGTTTTCCCTTTGAGGGGTGCCAAAATACTCTCATGGAGTAAAGCTTCCCACAACAACAATTACACCAAGACAAAATAAAAGCAGCACAAGAAAAATAAAACACATCAAAAGAAAATAAAAGGAGGGGGAAGAGGGATCGAACCATGAACCTCCTGCTACCCACACTGCAACACTACCACCCTGCTAACCTGCACCAGCTCGACAAAGAAGGGCAGCCTAGCGGGTTAAACTGCTCTGCCTCTGCTGAAACTACACTGTGCCGAATTAAAGAAAAAAGGGGGTCGAGGGGGATCGAACCCATGACCTGTCAACAACATAAGCACTGCTCTACCACTAGGCTATGCACGAGATCTCGACAGAGAAGGGGACTACAGCAAGGTATACTACCACGAGCACATAGTGCTCTGCTCTGCACACAGAGTCGTCAGTGACAGGGAATCACCGGAGCGCTCTTGCTACTGCTGCTACGCCGCGAGGAGGGAATCACTACGGCTACGAGGAGGAACCTCTCTCTGATACTGAAATCAACGAGCACACCAAACCATCACAAACCGCTATACCACACAGGATCTGACGTCCCCCTCTTTGAACAAAAGCATGCAAGATCGCCGGTCGGAGATCCTACTGCGCATCTACCCGACGGGGAAGGGGGGAGGAGAGGCTTTCTCACCTCGGGGAAGGAAGAAGTGGACATATCGAAGAGAAGGGGCGCCGTGGAGAGGAAGTAGTCGATTTGAAGGAGACCATGCTGCAGACCGAAGTAGTGGAAGAAGAACACCAGGACCGAGACGTTAGCGAGCTCCTGCCCGTTGGTGAGGTCACTCCTCGAACTCAGCGATACCGGGAATGGAGCGCGGGGAGCATCCCCGAGCCCCCTGGGCATGGAGGCGGTGCCAGACGACGATGGACGCAGGGGTAGACGCTGGCGGGAACTTCCTCTCCACGGCGCAAAGACTTACCTGAGGGGGAGAAAGAGAGATGGGGAAGGAGTGGTGGCGGCGCAGATGGGGAAGGGGGAAAACCCTAGGGAAAGAGAGGCCCGGACGCCAACGTTATAAAAGAGGGCCTCGACGTCTGAGCCCTCACGGCGGCTCGCGTGCTCTCTCTGATGCCTGACGAAAAGTGCGCGGGGAGGCAGCGCCATCTGAAGGTGGAAGGATGGACGCGCACGTGGGACACCGCGCGAGGAGAGAGGGAACTGGGCCGCCAGGAGGGAGGGAGCCCACCAGTGGCGCAGAACAGATGGAAATAATACCCTGGGGGTTTTCTATTTACAGAAAAAGGCCAGAGAAGAAAAGAAAGCACAAACCAAACTATGAAAGCTAAAAATAAAACAAGCACATCCCTGGACATAAGAAATTATGCCCTATTTAAATAAATTATAAAAGGAATATTTGGGGCACCTAAATATTTACAAAATAGGAATTGTTTGAACTGTTTTGTGAATATTTGCACCACTTGCACACCTATTCAAAACAACAATTTCACATCTCAAATTCACCACAACAATATGCCAAACCTTGGGCATTTTAAAGTGAGAAAAAGATCAAGTGAATCTTGACCTTGAGAAGAAACAGAGAGGGGGGAAGATGGTTTTGAAACCTATGCAAATCACAAGGTTATTCCTACTATCACATGCATTCTCCACACAAGCTAACACATACATCACCACACCACCATGGATCACACAACCACATAAGATCACAAGGCATCACATCACCTCAGATGATCACAATGCAACAACACAAAGACATGGACATGAAATAATATGGCATGCATGCATGCAAAGGAAGAGTAAACAAAGTGACATCACATGAAATCACATGCATTGTTAGCTCTCATGTCAAAGACAAGTTGGACCCACATAGGCAAGGTTCCAAAAAAAGGAAAGATACACTCTTGGGGCATTACACTCGTCCACCTCCAATTTTGGCCAAACCTTGGGGGTTTGAGGCTGCCTCCTCCCCTCCCTCCCTCCTATATATACTAGAGGTTTTAGAGGCGAGGGCTAACCCAATTGCCACGTGCTCCCTCTACTTCACCACCACCACCACCATGTCGCTGTGCTCGAGAACTCATCTACCTCTCCGCCCCTCTTGTTGGATCAAGAATGCGGGGATCGTCATCGAGCTGTACGTGTGCTGAACACGGAGGTGTCGTCCGTTTGGCACTAGATCGGGATGGATCGTGATGGGATCGCGGGACGGATCGTGATGAAATCGCGGGACGGGCTGCGATTTGGATCACGAAGATGTTCCACCACATCAACCGCGTTATATACGCTTCTGCTTAGCGATCAACAAGGGTATGTAGATTCACTCTCCCCTCTCTTAGATGATTATCACCATGGATAGGTATTGCGTGTGCGTAGGGAATTTTTTGTTTCCCATGCTACTTTTCCCAACAAAGCAGACGTTGCTCTACAATTTATTACAACATGTCGAAGTCTCATACAGACGGATATGTTATAGTGGTAATGGGATAACTCTACTGCTCGTAATACAAGGGGCACGTCACATCATAGTAATGTGTCATGACAAGTACTACTACACACCAAGCGTCAGAGTGAGGCTTGACGACTTATTCGCGCTGGCGGAAGCGGTGGAATAATATAGCGGCAGACTCCAGGATCGGAAGACTGACTCGGATTCCTCTAGACATCGAACTCGCTATCGAACTCTTCATCCATGAGGTCTCCTTCATCCATATCTGGCCACATCGACAAGCGAGTGAGTACTTCAAAATGTACTCGCAAACAGTTTGCACAAAAGATGAGATGCATGTAGTTAATTATTAATATGCATGATTTAGATCATAACTTATCAAATGGATGTGTTAGAAATGGGTTAAGTTAGTGGATAAACCAGGCGGTAATCCTCCCGAGATATCCCAACAGAAAAATAAAATGCACCGATCAGGTGTCTGGAGCGACGCCTCGAAAGGTTAACAAGGCTTAGTTTACCACCGTCGAGCATCTCAGAGACACCTCATACAGGGCATAAAGTAAATAACAAGCCACAGTCGGGCGTCTTAGCGACACCACAGAAAGGGCATAAAAATAAATAACATGCCATAGTCAGGCGTCTTAGCGACACCACAGAAAGGGCATAAAAATAAATAAGAATTATCCGGGTGGTACAACCAAAATTCAGGATAATTTTAGAACCAAGATATTAATAATAAATTTTCCACAATACCGTTAGATATCCACAACCATTATAGTCCGACCAACTTGTACTCCACGGACTGTCTCTGAGACCGACACTTGACCTGTCAAACAATCGTCCTTAACTGTGGACATGGCTACTCGAAGAGTTTTTACTCTTCAAAGGGTGTACTCTTTACCCATAGCTCACGGGTTTTGATAGTCCATATGACTAATCCCGCGTACGGTATTTTAGAAGCAGACACTCAGAACCAGCACACACCCATTTTACCCCCACGAAGCCCCGCTTCACCCAGAGTACGCTGCCAGGGCAAAACCATAAGATGGGGAGGCTCCGACCACAACTAGCATGGGATCAAATTTATACCTTGCGCTACAAGGGAGTGCCCTCCCTCTCGGTCTCAGACCGGAAACACCCATGCCCCCTGACCGGATGACTAGATTTAGTCCAGGGCCATGGATACCTTCATCCCACCCGTCTAATTGGTGTGTGACTGATAATAGGCCTACGACCGACTATACCGAATTCTTATTTAGGAAACTGTGGTAGCACGATAAAGAAAGTAAGACACTGACAAGACTCGAACTAGGTTGATACTAGAGTTATTACTGTCTTCCCTCCACATATATGCATTTTTCATGGCGAGGCCATAACCTATCACGTTCCGCGTGACTAGGTTATCCACGACCTCTCACAACCATCACTTTCCATAGTCATGTTTTTAACATCATTTAAGAGACATGCAATATGCTCGAATAATGCAATGGATGCAAAGTAAATTTTAGTTAGTGAGCAAACAACACATCACAAGTTCAAACATGCTTGCCTAGTTCCACGTACTCGAGATCAAGCTCGGTGAAGTTAACATCGGTGTTTCCTTCGTTGGAATCTACGTCATATAACACATACCATCATAAGAGTTGAGGCCTAGCTACTAGCTCGAAATAATTTTCTAACAAATATGAAAATAAACTAGACCGTGAGAGCAATAGTTTGCAAAAATAATCAATTCAAAAGTTGTTATAGTTTATTAGTTATAAGCAAAACAATTTCAGGGACTATTTTGTAATAAAACATAGTCTGTCGAGGGGCTAGTTTGAGAAACTAAAAGCCCCCGAAAGGAAAATACGCTAACCAGCTTTGAAGACGGCTCCTGGCGAAGGCCCCTTCTCGGAAAATGTTTCAAAAAAGAAAGGACCCTGACAAGGGGGTCCACCCTGTCAGGTTCGAACTCACCGGCGCCAGAGGCGTTGCGGTGAGCACCGACGGTGATTGAGGACGGGAGAGGGCTAACCGAGGACAGCTATGCACTCACCGTGTTCCCGCGGGTCGGTGAGAGGTGGATTAGGTCAAGGGGGGATCTACGTCGAGGGCAACCTTGCGCCGGCGGACGACAGCTTCGGGCACCTCCGGAACTCACCGAGGGGCTCGCGTGCGATCAAATCGAAGAGGAGATCAGGATGAGGGGGTCACCAGGTAGCTTCTGAATGCCTCACGGGCTCCAACCTCTGCTCACCTTGCTCGAATACAACTGGAACCTGAAGCGGATCGGGGCGGCCGGAGCTGGGGAAGAAGGCCTCTCCGAGGCCCTCCTCTAGCTTGGGCAAGGTTTTAGAATGGGGTGGAGTGTGGTGAGGTGAGTGATGTGTTCGGTAGCTCGTAGGGGGCTCTATTTATAGGGGGCCGAGAGAGGTGCCACGAGTCTTAACTCCAGCGAGCAATTCCGGTGATCTAGGGGTTTAGTCGCGTGGATAGTTGGTCCGACTTGTACCTACTCATGGACGAGGGTCCATTTTTGGCCTAAGGTCGCTCGGTCATCGACAGAGGACCCGGGTTGACGGAGCGGGTCTTGCTGTGCAAGGTGGGAGCAGAGTTCATGTTGTGTGCTGCCCGAGGCGAGGCGACGGCAAATGCGGCGCATGCTGGGTCCAGGGACACGCGGAGGCTTTAGGTGAAATGGGTGGTGCCGGACGGTGTGGGGCTGTAGAAGGGGAGACGCTGGTGGCCGCGGCAGCCGCTGCAGGTGCCTCTGTTGGAGCTTGACTAGCTTGGCCAGCTCACCACTGATGCGAGCAATCGTCCAAGGAGGTGCGCGACGCATGGATAAGCTATGGCACAGTATCGATCGGCTCTTGCATCAACACTGTGGTGATTGTGACTAAAACAGAACTTTGAATGTTGACTAAATCAAATTCAGAGATAGACAGTGGCAACAGTGCAGGCTAGGTGTTCGATCAAATGAAATTGTCACGTGCACAAGATATTTTGAGCTTAAATTTTTTGGGGTGGTCTCTCATTGGGTGAAAAGACTGTCCAAAATTTTTTAGAATTTTTGAAACTGTTTTAGTCACGTTTTTATTGAAAACGGAGTCTTTTGGGTCAAACTTGAGTCAAATGAAACTTGAAAATTTTAAACTTGTGACTCCAAAGGTTGAGGGTACTAAGGTCTTCTGAGGGTAAACCCTTCCAAAGGAATCACTGAGTTCCTTTGTAAATTTGGTAGGGTCAAAAGTGATTACAGAAAATACTTTCATTTTAAAACAAAATATGAAAGATGGTTAAACCCTTCTAAAGCTTTAGTAAATCAATGAAAATGAAGGCCTAGATGTTAGAGAAGTGCCAAAGGGTCTAAACCAGAATGGAGGAAGAAGAATTCTTGAGGAAAATTGACAGTTGGACCCATAGAAATTAATTCTAAGGTTTTGCAAAAGAATAAAATATTCTTTCAAACCAATACATTTTTAGATGAGGCCAAAAGAATACCTTTTAAACCAGGTAAGTTGAGAAAAGAAAGCTCTAAAAGTTTTATTAAAGAGATTGTCAAAGAGATTCAAAGCTTTTTATCAAAGCCAAATTGAAAAATCCATTTTGAAAATAGTTCAAAAATCAAGAAATCCAATTTAAAAAAATTGGGTGTAACACCTTCCGGCGAGCTACGCCGGCTGGAAGTCCAAGGTCTCCTACCCTGTGACGAAGAAGGTCCCGACAAGGGAGGATGGCTCCGATGGTACATTCACCATGAGCCCCACGCTTATTGACAAATAGGAAAGCATGCTCGTTGCCTTTCTCCGGGCGAAAGTCGATGTGTTTGCCTAGGAATCTTCCGACATCCCCGATGTTTCCAGAGAGGTAATTGAGCACCAACTTGTTGTCTGCCCTCACGCCAGACCCATCAAGAAGAAGGTTAGGAAGAAGGTTTTAGAGAGGCAACATTTTATCTCTGAGGAAATCGAGAAGGTGGAATCGGCTGGTTCAGTCCAAGGAGTATTGCATCCAACGTGGTTAGCCAACCCGGTAGTGGTACGCAAGGCGACATGGAAATGGAGACTTTGTATTGATTTCACAGACATAAACTAAGCATGCTTGAAGGACCCATTCCCCTTGTCGTGTATTGATCAAATAGTTAACGCCATTTCCGGGTGTGACCGACTTTCCTTCCTAGACGCGTACTCCGGATATCACCAGATTTTCATGCCCAAGGAGGATGATGAAAATACCTCATTCATAACCATGTGTGGCACGTAATGTTTCGTATGTATGCCCTTCGGGTTAAAGAGCGCTGGTTCTACCTTTTCCCGGGTCGGGCAAATTGGATTCGGACACCATCTGCATAGAAACATGGAAGCATATATGGATGACATAGTGGTCAAGACCAAGGACGAAGCTACACTTGTGCAAGACCTAGAAGAGACATTTGCGAACGTGCTCAAGATCAACTAGAAGCTCAACTGTGAGAAGTGTGTATTTGGTGTCCTGTCAGATAAGCTGCTTGGGTTCTTTGTGTCACAATGAGGGAATAAATCCAACCTTGACAAGATCAAATCTATTGAGCAGATACAAGCCCCCAAGACAGTCGAGGACGTGAGATGCCTGACCGAATGTGTTGCCGTGTTCAGTGGATTCATCTCAAAATCCGCCGAACGGGCCTTTCCGTTCTTCAAGATCTTGAAGAAGGCCGGACCGATGAAGTGGACCCCGTAAGGAGACGCAATGCTGCAAGACCTGAAAACATACCTCTCCTCCGCTCCCACCTTGGTCGCTCCCAAACCGCAAGAGCCGTTGCTGCTATACCTGGCGGCAACAAATCAAGTGGTCAGCACAGCCTTGGTGGCACACGGGAAATGGATGAGGATGCAGCTGCCGCGGCAGAAGCTTCCGGGGATGAAGCCAAAATATCCGCAACAACAACCAACACTGACTCAGAAGACAACTCGCAGGCTAGCAATGGAAGCTCCAAGGAGTTGGTGAAGAAGAAGATGGTGTAGCGGCCAATGTACTTTGTCAGCTCCCTATTATGGGGGGCTAGATCAAGGTACTTTGGAGTACAAAAGCTGATTTTTGGCCTCATCATGGCCTTGAGGAAGTTGCGCCACTGCTACCAAGCCAATGAGATCATAGTTGTCACCCGCTTCGCACTGCAGCGCATCTTGAGGAACCCCGAAGCCACACGCGGGATAGTCGAATGGGCGTTGGAGCTGTCAAGTTTCGGGATACAGTACGAAAGCACTTCCACCATCCAGAGCAGAGCACTAGAGGATTCCATTGCTGAATGGACACCCACACCACACGAAGAAGTTTAGGAAACCACTCTCCCCGGCAAGGAAACACTCAAGGAATGGGTCATGTACTTTGATGGTGCCTTCCCACTCCAAGGTGCCTGGGTAGGTGTGCTCCTCATCGCCCCCACTGAAGAGCACCTCAAGTATCTGGTCCAAATGCACTTTCCCCGAGAAGAAGCTACCAACAACACTGTTGAGTATGAAGGGATCCTCGCGGGACATGGAATCGCGGTGGAGTTGGGGATCAAGAAGCTGATCGTCAGAGGGGACTCCCAGCTTGTGGTGAAAGAGGTCAATAAAAATTATTAGAGCCCACTGAATGAGGCATATGTTAAGGAAGTAAGGAAGTTGGAGGATCACGTTGACGGGTTACATGCAGAACATGCACCACACGCAGAAAACAGCATTGCCCGTCACCTGTCGAAGTGCGCTGCGTAGAAGCTTTCTGTGAGAACCTGGAATTTACTTTCAAACCCTCCTGTGTATATTTGTCAACCCCAGGATCATTGTTGACAACACAGCGAAATGGTATCATTACATAATAGGTAAAATTATTTTAATACATATTGCCACAAGGCATACACTAACAAATGTCTCATGCAATTTATTACAATCAGAAAACAGCGGAAAGTACAATGCGTAGCGACTCCATCTTAGTCACAGGCAGTCAATGTAGTCCACTTGTCCTCACTCATACGGATCACCATGGTAGTCGTAGTTATCACCTTCATCTTCATGTAACTCTGTTGTCAACAAAAGTATTGCCACGAGTACATTACGTACTCAACATGTCTCCCTCAGAGAAGGTCCTAATAGCTACATGTGGCTTCAAAGGAAGGCTATATGGCTCATTTGCATAAAAGCTAATTTTATTTGAAAACAATAACATTTGGATAAAAGCAGTTTTTGATGAAAACATGTTTATATCCAGACTAACTTTCATCAAAGTGAGGATCCTCGATCAACTCACACTCATCATAGGTTCCAATAATTGGGCCAAAAAGGGAATAAGCAAGCAAGGTCTTGTATGTCAAGAAAGATTCATGTGTCGTCCACGACCGTGGACACGGCTATTCGAATAGCTTTACACTCTGCACAGGTTATACACTTTACCCACATGACACAATCTCGTCTTGATGCCACCGGTGGCCGCTTGTCTAGTACACCATTTGGTATACCGGCAGGGAGATTGTGACGAGGTCTTTGGACTAGATCCTCCAAAGATGTGACATGCCCACCGGGTCTGGCACACGGAACTGAGAGTACGTCCTCAAACCGGTCCCCCCATCTGTGCCGAGGATACTCCTCGCAAGGCAGCTATCCCATCTGCGGTACGGCAACATCGACACCTAAGGTTGACTAGCTTAGTTGACCAAGCCAGTGCCCATATAGCATGTGGTTGTACTGTTTACACAATCTTAAAATCCAAGACTTATTAGGCCTCATGCGGCACAGACGACTGATTGCTCCCTTCACCTTGGGCAGCCAATCGCTCCTTCAATCCTTGATTCAGCTGTCGCCCGCGCAAGTATTCAGATGGTAATTTTTACCCAGAGTAGAAGAGGATTGAGAAGGTCAATAAGGCCAACTGTCCAGCTCAGCGGTAAGTTTCAAGTGTCAATGACGCAAGAGTCATTCAACAAAGCACCTATAGGTGATAAGCATGGCTAAGCATTTCTACTCTACGAGAATACTATATACTTCTACTCAGGTGTCAAATGGATAGGCGACAAGCAGATCAAGGTAATGTGTCAATCGACATGCTAGCTATAATATTAAAAACATGCATATTGTAACCATAAAACTCAATGCAATTTAGGACACATAGGATAAGTGTGATCAAAGAAGGAGGCATGCCTTCGTTGTTGAGTCCTTCTTCAATAACCTGTTTTTGTCCATGTCCAACATCATCACTCCCTACTCGTCGTAACGATAGCAAAAGACAAACAATAAATACCAAAGGAATAAAAAATCCTAATAACATCCAAAACAAATTAAGAGTGGATGAATAGCAAGATATTGATCAGATGCAGCTTCCAAAATGAGGTATCATGATAGCGAAGATGAGATATAGGATTCAACGAAGTGTCACAGTTAAGTTGACACTGCTAAGGAAGGTTTGGTGGTCAAGACCAACGTTTAGATACAAGTGTATGATATTGACCACTAGTAGTGTCCACTACATCTCTCGGCCAACTCTATAGGAAACTACTACATAATATTCACAACGGCATCAACACACATCGAAAGGAATCATCATATGCATTTAACTACACAATCACACATGACCTCATAGATGTAAAGGTTAACCACAAATAAATATTTAGATATAATCTAAATATTTACAATGGTAACTATAAGCAAAACAAAACATCAACCATAACAAACAATGTTTTCTAGAACAAAAGATAAACCAATACTATGGTAGAACCAATTAGGTAACTTAATAATAAGACGCATCTCACGCAAGCCATGTGAGTATAGGATAAAGATGCATTAACTAATAACACAAGCATCAAACATACAAGTGATCATGAGAAATAATTAAACTAGGAGATGATCTTTATGAAATAACAAATATCCAATTAACTACTAACAAAAATATTATAACCACATGCTTGTAATAACATGGCAAACTAAGCACACTAAGCATATGAGAAAGGCACAAGTCAACTAACGAAAGGTAAACTATCCAATCATGTGATGAACTAATGAAACAAGTATTAAACACTCATAATACTAAGATGATACAAAGTCAAACATCTATACAGAGGAACTAAGTATGCAACTATAACACACAAAACATCATGAGGCATGAAAGATGTCTAAGCATAGAATAACGCAATAACAAGGTAAAAATAGCATCTAAACATGGATGATCATCACATGAGATACTAGACTAAGATACCAATAGAATACAACTCGTAACTATGAGATAATTTAGTTGATATCAACTATCATGAAGGTCAAGCATGGCACTAGCATGCAATCTCACATTCTAGTCATGACATGTAAGAACACTAAATCATGGAATAAGCACATAACCATATCATGTTAGTTAATACAGGTAAGCACGTTCATAAAGAGTAATGAGCATGTAGGCAAGTAAACAACTAGATCATATAATCAACTAATCAACATGTATTATACAACACGAATGACATGATGGCATGTGTTTCAAAATAGTACAACTATTGAAAATATGCCCTAGAGGCAATGATAAAATAGTTATTATTATATTTCCTCTTTCAAGATAATCGTTTATTATCCATGCTATAACTGTATTGAATGAAAACATAAATGCATGTGTGGATATATAGACAAAACAATGTCCCTAGTAAGCCTCTAGTTGACTAGCTAGTTGATCAAAGATGATTAAGGTTTTCTGACCATATGCAAGTGTTGTCACTTGGTGACTCGATCACATCATTGGAAGAATGATGTGATGGACAAGACCCAAACTATAAACGTAGCATGTGATCGTGTCATTTTGTTGCTATTGTTTTCTGCGTGTGAAGTATTCATTCCTATGACCATGAGATCATGTAACTCACTGACATCGGAGGAATACCTTGTGTGTATCAAATGTTGCAACATTACTGGGTGACTATAAAGGTGCTCTACAGGTATCTCCGAAGGTGTCGGTTGAGTTAGGATGGATCAAGACTGGGATTTGTCATTCCGTGTGACGGAGAGGTATCTCGGGGCCCACTCGGTAATACAACATCACATATAAGCCTTGCAAACAATGTGGCTAATTTGTTAGTCACGGGATCTTCTATTACGAAACGAGTACAGAGACTTGTCGGTAACGAGATTGAAATAGGTATAGGGATACCGACGATTAAATCTCGGGCAAGTAACATAACGAAGGACAAAGGGAATGGTATACGTGATTATATGAATCCTTGGCACAGAGGTTCAACCGATAAGATCTTCGTAGAATATGTAGGATCTAATATGGACATTCAGGTCCCGCTATTGGATATTGACCGGGGAGTGTCTCAGGTCATGTGTGCATAGTTCTCGAACCCGCAGGGTCTGCACACTTAAGCTTCGGTGACGTTTCGGTATAATTGAGTTATAGGTGTTGGTGACCGAAGGTTTGTTCGGAGTCTCGGATGAGATCACGAACGTCACGAGGGTTTCCTGAATGGTTCGGAAACAAAGATTGATATATAGGATTGTTTCATTTGGCCTCCGGAAAGATTTCGGGCATTGCCGGCAGTATACCGGGAGTGACGAATAGGTTCCGGGTTTTTATCGGGAGGGGGCCACCCGCCCGGGAGAGAACCTAATAGCCCATGGGTGGTGCACCATCCCTTAGTAGGCTGGTGAGGCCATCCCAAGTGGTCTATTTAGGCTAAGGGAAAAAATCGAGGAGAAAAGAAAAAAGAGGGAGGTGGGATGGAAGGAAGGGACTCCTCCTTCCCAAACCGAATTGGAGTTGGAGTCTCTCCTCTCCCACTTCGGCCGACGCCCTAGGGGCTCCCTTGAGCCCCAAGGCTAGTCCCTCCCCTCCTCCTATATATACTAGAGTTTTTAGTGTTTTTGAGACACAACTTTGCCACATGCAACCCTAAACCTCTACTTCGTATTTCTTCCTCTAGATCGGTTTTCTGCGGAGCTCGGGCGGAACCCTGCAGGAATATATCATCACCATCACCGGTGCGC
Source organism: Hordeum vulgare subsp. vulgare (assembly GCF_904849725.1). NCBI lineage: Eukaryota > Viridiplantae > Streptophyta > Magnoliopsida > Poales > Poaceae > Hordeum > Hordeum vulgare. The sequence goes on along the minus strand of NC_058520.1, from coordinate 289,185,626 downwards.
TGTCACGCTGCCGGAGAAATCATCTACTTCCCCGTGTCTCTTGATGGATCTAAAAGGCGGAGATAGTCATCGAGCTGTACGTTGCTGAACGCGGAGGTGTCGTCCATTCGGTGCTAGATCGAGACGGATTGTGGGACGAAGGTGATTTGAATCACGAAGCTATTCCACTAAAAGGTTATGTGGATCCAATATCCCTCTCGTAAATGAACATCACCATGATAGGTCTTCGTTTGCGTAGGAAAATATTGTTTCCCATGCAATGTTCCCCAAAGTGGCATCATGAGCTAGGTTCATGCGTAGATGTAATCTCGAGAAAAATACAAAAGTTTTTGTGGGCGTTGATGTTCGATTTGCTTCCCTCCTTAGTCTTTTCTCGATTCGGCGGTGTTGTTTGATTGAAGCAGTACGGACCAACATTACTCGTACGCTTACGAGAGACCGGTTTCATCGACTAACATGCAACTTGTTGCATAAAGATGACTGGCGGGTGCCTGTTTCTTCAACTTTAGTTGAATTGGATTTGACCGAGGCGGTCCTTGGGGAGAGGTTAAATAGCAATTTGCACATCACCGTTGTGGTTTTGCGTAAGTAAGATGCGATCATACTAGATACCGATAGCAGCCACGTAAAACATGCAACAACAAATTAGAGGACGTCTAACTTGTTTTTGCAGTGTATGCATGTGATGTGATATGTGTTAGGGCATATTTTATGCCTAAGTAATTTTGGTGATTGATGACAGTACCGCAAAGGACTAATCGTGTGTGTTAAGATTTCAGATAACACATGTCAACGACACAAGATGACTCGCCCCAGTTCCATGGAACAGAAGCACGGTGTACTCTACGATTCTCTTTCTTTGAGTCATAGGAATGTCGTACTATTAAGAGGGGACCCGTAGTGGAAAGGTTTGGGTGGAATCAATTTTGCACGCACACACTTTATCTCCTTTCCCTTTCCCTGCAACTTTGGAGTGGCTCCCGCCTCTGGTTTATCTCCTCTAAGAAAACAGGTCTCTCAGCGGTAGTACCGTTGTGCCTAGCGGTAGTACCGCGGGGCCAAGCGGTGGTACCGCTGGAGCTGGCGGTAGTACCGCGAGCCCTAGCGGTAGTACCACTAGTGCTGGCGGTAGTACCGCTATGCTGGCGGTAGTACCGCCCTGGTCAGCGGTAGTACCGCTCCAGGAACTTAGTACCGCCTTCCTAGCGGTTGTACTTCGTCGGACTTTTTGCGAAGACTTTATTGGCGGTGGTTGGCCCGATAGTGCATCTCCACTACCATGGGCCCAGCGGTAGTACCGCTGCAGCCGGCGGTAGTACCGCTAGGCTCAGGCTGTGAGTGGGAAAACGGTTGGATTCCCCCCCCCACTATTTCAGGGGTTCTTCTTGGTCTAGAACCCTACCTTTGATCCTCCCAAGCTCCATTGTTGCTCCCTAAGCTCAAAAGTGCCCGATCTCTCTCCCTAGCCAATCAAACTTGTTGATTCTTTAGGGATTGGTTGAGAAGGCCTAGATCTACACTTCCACCAAGAAAAAAGTTGATTCCCCCACCAATCCCTTGCGGATCTTGTTACACTTGGGTGTTTGACCACTCTAGACGGTTGAGGTCACCTCGGAGCCACATTCCATTGTGGTGAAGCTTCGTGCTCTTGTTGGGAGCCTCCAAGCTTTGTGTGGAGTTTGCCCCAACCTTGTTTGTAAAGGTTCGGTCGCCTCCTTCGAGGGCACCTATAGTGGAATCACGGTACCTCGCATCATGTGAGGGCGTGAGGAGAATATGGTGTTCCTAGTGGCTTATTGGGGAGCATTGTGCCTCCACACCGCTCGAACGGAGACGTACTTCCTGTCAAAGGGAAGGAACTTCGGTAACACATCCTCGTCTTCATTGGTTCCACTTGTGGTTATCTCTAACCTTTACATCGTGTATGCTTATGTTGTTGTGTATCTCTTACTTGTCTTACTTATCTTTGTTGTTAGCATCATATAGGTTCACCTCTTTGTTGTCATTTTAGTGAACCCTTATGTTGCTTACTCTAACTTGCTAAGATTAATTAAAAAAGTGGTCGTTACCTACTCACCCCCCCTCTAGTCAACCATATCGATCCTTTCAGTTGGTATCAGAGCCACGTCTCTTTATTAAGGGTTTCACCACCCAAAGAGTATGGAAGATGATGAGGGAGTTCCCCATGTGCAAACCGAGGCCATGGACTTGACTTCGATCACAAGGGACGACTTGAATACGGCTATGGCCGCACTCAAGACGTCCATGATGACCGAGGTCAAGACCAGGCTTAAAGAGTTAATTGAGGGAATTAAAAGTTCTCCCGAACAGGCGTTGGTGGTTAAACCCACCAACACGGATTCGGGGGCCAATTCCTTTAGGGAAACGGCTAAAGGTATGCAACCTTCCCCTCCTCTCGAAAATGATGGGAACGGGACTTATGCATCTGTTCCACCACCCTTAGTCTATGGAGGACCGGTTCCCACACCGCGTCTTAACCCTGTTGGTCCTCCTCCTAAGCTTGTAAAAGGTGACTTTGCTAACTGGGTATTTTCTATTAAGTCTCATTTGAATCACAGCTCAACAAATTTGTGGAGAATCATCGAGCAAGGCTATTATCCCCATGACCCAAGCAACCTCACTCCAAGAGAAGAAGCAGACAATCAATATAATCACTCTGCATTGTTTATTCTCCAGTCCGCAGTGCCACCTGAAGATCTTCCTCACTTGCGTCCCTTCACTTTGGCCAAGGACTGTTGGGAGCACATTATGGTGTTGTACAAGGGAAGCTCAAGCATTCAACGGTCCAACTATGAAGTGGTACTTGATAAGGCCGATGAGTTTGTGATGAAGGAAGACGAGGACCCTCGAGTTCTCTATCGAAGGGTGACTGCTATTGCTGTGGCACTCAAGGACCATGGGAGCAAGGATGTGGATGATACATGGGTCAAGCGCAAGTTTCTCAAGGCCATCATGCCTTTCAATAAAGCCATGTCATCTGTCATTCGCCAACGACCAGATTTCCACTCCTTGTCTTCCAGTGAGGTGTTGGATGAATTCATTGCAATGTCAATCATGAACGAGACAGCTGACAATGCACTTGCTCGTGTTCGCTCAAAGACAGCTTCACCCAACCTTGCGTTAAAAGCAAAAGGTGGCTTTTGAAGAAGAAGAAGAGTATGAGGAAGAGGAGAGCTGCCCTGAAGACATGAAGTATGCTTATCATGAGCACATGGCTCTTGCATCAAGGCAATTCTGGGGCAACAAGAGGAACTCAAGACCCACCTTCACCAAGAACAACTCAAGTGGGTTCAAACCCAAGCAACGAGTGAGGACATGCTATAAATGTGGTAATGAGTCACTTCGTGGCTGAATGTCCCTATGAGAAAAGGGAAGACAACGGGGGAAGCTCATTCGCAAAGACAAAACCAAGTCATTCCCAATCAAGAACAGCTTTGTGAAGAAACCCCACCGAAAGGGTATGGTGGCCCTTGAAGAGTACCCTTCCGATGATGATGATGATGATGATATGGTGGCAACTGCAACTGTTGCTATTGCCACCCCCTCTCCCAAGAAGGTGTCTCTCTTCAACGCCCCCAACGAGAACCACATGGCCAAGTGCCTCATGGCAAAAGGTATCGATCAGGTAACCCCCATCATTAAGACCAACATCGCTACTGCTCCTTCATTGTTGAATTGTGTTGATGATAGTGATGTTGGGGAACTTAATGAGCATGATCTTGACAAATTTCTGTGCACTATTAAGGGAGAATCCAAGAAGCACTTTGTTGCTCTCTTGGAACAACTGGGTGAGGCTAATGACCTCATCGAGTCTCATGAGGAGACCATCTCCGAGCTTCAGGGACATAGTCGTGACTACGCCGATGAGATTGCTGAATTATCTATTGCACTAGAAATGGAGCGCACTCTACGTTTGGCTCTTGAGGAGTCATACAACGATGACTGCGCTAAAATGCAAAAGAAAATAGATCATGATACTGTTCTTACTCGTATGCTTAAGTCTGAAAAGTATGCTCTTTGGGTTGGCCATGACAGACTCAAAGTGGAGTTTGACACACTTGACAAGGCTCACAAGGTCTTGAAAGGTGTTCATTTCTCTCTGAAAGAGTCTCATGATCAACTTCCAAGCAAAGCTTACCAAGGAAATATCTACTTGTCCTCCCTTTGTGTTAATTGATAATGCTTGTACAACTAACCCTTGTTGTGAGCATGTACATCTTGTGGAGGAAAATGCCAAGCTAAAGGAGAGACTTGAGAAGGGCCTTGTGTCATGCATACAAGGCGAGAAGAGCATGAACGACCTCTTGAGCAATCAAAAGGGTGTTGTAGGACAGGAGGTACTTGGACTTACCTCCAAGTCAAAAGGAAAAAGGAGGAACGTGAACAAATGATCCCCCACCCTCATGGACATCTTTGTCAAAGAGGGCGAAGGGACTCAGGAGGTGAACAGGAACAAGGTGGACGATGGTAACGTCAAGAAGGGCAAAACCATTCCTGCTAACACAGCCGGCAAACTCAACCCTTCCTATGTTTTATGTCCTGCTGGTGATGGGCATGTTTATGCGAAATTTGTTGGTTCTTACTATGAGTCCATTGAATGGGCTATTTGGGTTCCTAAGACCCTTGTATCTAACATTAAAGGACCCATTCAAAAATGGGTACCTAAAACCAAGCCTTGATCTATTGCAGGAGTTTGCTTCCAGTGGGGTGTCATGGTTGCTCGATAGTGGAGCAACAAACCATATGACCGGAAGCAAGGACTTAGTGGTGGATGTGCATCCTTCTCCATCTATGCCCACACATGTCCAATTCACCGATGCATCCTCGTCAAAGGTATTGGGATTTGGTAAGGTGGTCATCTCTCAGGAGTTATCTATTGAGAAGGTCATGCTTGTCGAGTCCCTTGCCTACAATTTACTTTCAGTTCGTCAACTTGCAATTATGGGTTTTTCCGCATTCTTTAATCTTGATACTATGGTCCTCTTGTGGAGCAAGACTCTTAAAGTAGCCTATGTTGGATATGTCAAAAATGGTCTTTATGTGGTGAACTTTTCAAAGCGACCCACTAAGACTGCGACTTGTCTAATGGCTAAAGTTGATGTGGGCTGGCTTTGGCATCGCCGACTAGCTCATGTCAATATGAGATCTTTGCAAAGTCTTCTTAAAGGGGACCATATTCGTGGACTAACAAATGTGAGTTTTGCTAGAGATCGTGCTTGGAGTGCCTGTATTGAAGGAAAGATTCATGAAACTTCTCATCGTCCAACGACTCTCATTTACACTAAGAGGCCATTGGAGCTCCTCCATATGGATCTTTTCGGTCCTCCGTCATTTGATAGTCTTGGAGGCAGAAAGTACTGCTTGGTAATTGTTGATGACTATTCAAGATACACCTGGGTATATTTCTTCAAGAGGAAGAGTGAGACTCAACAAACTGTCATCAACTTTGCTAATGAAGCTCAACGTCAACATGATGCAAAGATTTTGATGATTAGAAGTGACAACGGCACCGAGTTCAAGAACTACACCTTGGATGAGTTTCTAGGTGATGAGGGAATAAAACATCAATATTCAGCACCATATACCCCTCAACAAAATGGCATGGCAGAAAGGAAGAACCAGACTTTGATGGATGCTGCAAGAACAATGATGGAGGAATTCAAATCTCCATATAACTTTTGGCCTGAGGCCATCAACACAGCATGTCACGCGTCCAGTCGGCTCTATATCCGCAAAGGCTTGAAAAAGACCCTATATGATATTCTCACCGGAAACAAACCCAATCTCAAGTACTTCCGGGTATTCGGTTGTAAGTGTTTCATTCTCAAGAAAGGTGCACGTTTAGCTAAATTTGATTCTAGAGCACAAGAGGGCATCTTTGTTGGTTATGCTACAAACTCTCATGCTTACCGTGTCCTCAACAAGTCCACCGAACTTACTGAGGAGACGTGTAACATGGAGTTTGATGAAAATAATGGCTCCCAAGTGGAGCAAAGTGGTCTTTGTGATGTAGGTGATGAAATTCCACCCAAAGCCATAAGAAGAATGGGGATTGGTCAAATACTCCCCATTGAGGAACCCCTTGTGGCCGAAGGAGAAGGACAATGCTCTACTCAAGTGGAGCCATCACCCTCACAAGCCCCACACGCTTCCAATGCACAAAGAGAAGACCCTCCACAAGTTGAACAAGCTCAAGGTCAAGATCAATTGCCCAACGATGGTGATGTGTCCCATGATGTACAAGCACTTACCCAAGGTTCCGAACCTGCTCAAGATCAAGATCAAGTGCAACTACAAGATCCAGACCAAATAGAAGCACAAGATCAAGATCAAGAGCAACCACAAGTACAAGGACAAACAAGTGAACCTGCTCAAGTCGAAAATAAAGTTGATCAGGATACTGTCTCGCAGTTCCCGTCTGCAGCACCAAAAGCCGGTGCCAAGGGAGGTTCAAGACGCAAGGGCAAGCAAAGTAAACAAGTCGATGCTCCCCGGTTATCCAATGAAGAACTCTTGGAGCGTCGAGCAGCCAAGATTGCGAACAAGCTGAGAGCCAAGTCACATCTTATAAATAATGTACTTGGTAGTTTAAAAAGGGGAGTTTCCACCCGTCAACAGATTTGGAATTATTGTGAGCATCACGCGTTTGTTTCGTATTGTGAACCTCAACAGGTACACGAAGCGCTCGATGATGAGGATTGGCTTATGGCCATGCATGAAGAACTCAAGAACTTGGAGCGTAATCAAGTCTCGGATTTAGTGCCAAGACCAAAGGAGGAACATAATGTCATCGGGACCAAATGGATTTTCAAAATCAAGCAAGATGCCAATGGGATTGTGATTCGAAACAAGGCAAGATTGGTGGCTCAAGGCTACTCCCAAGTCGAGGGTATCGACTACAGTGAAACCTTTGCCCCTGTTGCTCGTCTAGAATCTATTCGCATGCTGCTTGCATTTGCTTCTCATCATAATTTCAAATTACATCAAATGGATGTGAAAAGTGCTTTTCTTAATGGTGCTTTAAATGAGTTGGTCTATGTCAAACAACCCCCAGGATTCGAACATCCCAAGCTCCCCAATCATGTGTACAAACTTAATAAGGCACTCTATGGCCTTAAACAAGCCCCGCATGCGTGGTATGAGTATCTTACTGAGTTGTTACAAGATCGTGGGTTTGAAATTGGGAAGATAGATCCCACTCTTTTTACTAAGAGAGTTAAAGGGGATTTGTTCATATGCCAACTATATGTTGATGATATCGTTTTTGGTTCTCCTAACATTTCTTTCAATGAAGAATTTGCTGCACTAATGACCGAGAAATTTGAGACGTCCATGATGGCAGAGTTGAAGTTCTTCCTCGGATTCGAGATTAAACAAGGCTTAGAAGGGACCTTCATCAAACAAGCCAAGTACACTCAAGACATGCTCAAAAGGTTCGAGCTCGAAGATGTCAAGCCGGTCAAGTTCCCCATGCCAACAAGATGCAAGCTTGACAGTGATCCCAATGTAAAGCAGTGGATCAAAAGGTATATCGCTACATGATGGGATCCCTCTTTTACCTTTGTGCATCTAGACCAGATATTATGTTGAGTGTAGGGATCTGTGCACGGTTTCAATCCGCACCAAAAGAAAGTCATTATATGGCTGTTAAGTGAATCTTTCGATATTTGGCTCATACCCCAAACTTTGGTCTATAGTATCCCAAAAGAGCAAACTTCAACCTAGTGGGCTATTCTGACTCAGATTGGGCAGGAGATTGTGTGGAGAGGAAATCAACTTCTGGAGGATGCCAATTCCTTGGTCGCTCACTGGTAAGTTGGTCTTCAAAGAAGCATAATTGTGTCTCACTATCATCCACCGAAGCTGAGTATGTGGCAGCTGCAAGTTGTTGTGCACAGTTGCTATGGATGAGGCAAACTTTGAAGGATTACGGTGTCACTTGTGGCAAAGTGCCTCTTCTATGTGACAATCCAAGTGCTATCAATATTTCCCTCAACCCGGTGCAACATAGCAAGACCAAGCATATTGACATTCGCCATCACTTCATTCGTGAACATATCAAGCTTGGTGATATTGAGGTTCACTTCATCCACACTGAAGAGCAACTTGCAAATATTTTCACTAACCCCTTAGATAAAGCAAGGTTCCGGGAGTTAAGGCATGAGCTAAATATCATTGATTCAAATAATGTGGATTGAAGCTAGGCACTTTGCACCTCACTATGCATTAGATCTTGTTCTAGATGTAGGCATGGACATAGGGGGAGTGTTGTTCTCTCAATGAACTTTCCCTCCCCCCATTATGCATAAATTGATCAAGTCTTCCACTTTAGCCATTACTAAATGGCACTTGTGCTTCAAAGACGAGCGTTGGTCATGAACCCAAGGATAATTCTTCGCGGTGTCATACCTTTGCCTCAAACATAGGTGGCCTCGGCCACCGCCCCCACCTTTCTCTCATATGGAAGAAAGGATACAAAATGACGAGTCAGTATATCTTGCTGGTGCTATCTTTTTATTTACACTGACTAGTCGTTGCCCATGTCTTTTGCATGAAATCCTATGTCTCGTTGTACCATTTTGAGCGGTACTACCGCCAGGGGTAGCAGTACTACCTCCAGGACCCGAGCGGTACTACCGCCAGGGGTAGCGGTACTACCGCCAGGACCCCTGCGATACTACCGCTAGGGATAGCGGTACTACCGCCAGGACCCCAGTCTACCACGACTTGACTAGGGCTTTTAGGGCTGTCTCAAGGGGGAGCGGTACTACCGCCAGGGGGAGCGGTACTACCAGCAGGACCCTAGCGGTACTACTGCTACAGTCAGCGGTACTACCGCTAGGAACTTGGCGGTACTACCGCTGGCCCGTACCCCTTGGGCTATATAAAGGAGGGGGAGCCCGTTTTTTTCTGCCCTCTTTCTTCTTCTCGAGGCTCTTCCTTCCTCTACCCCGAGCTCCCCCCACTTGGATCTCTAACTGCGGAGCCCCTTCTCTCCCTTGAGTTGGAGGGTTTGCTCCACTCCTCCTTCCTCCATCAAGTGCCATGGACACCGGTAAAGCTCCTCCCTTTATTCTCTTGATTGGTGCTTTCTTGTTCTAGGGTTAGGAGTTTGGTGATTTGGATCCATGGCTATGGTTTGTGCTTTGTTCTTGGATGGAACGAAGGAGCTATTCTAGGGGAGTGTAGGTCCTATGATTCATTGCTTTTATCTTGACGTGCCCTAGGTTTTTCATGTTTTAGATCAAGTACTTTTTCTCTTATTTTGGATTAGATCTAAAACTTGAATCCTCTTGCCTAGGCATGTATTTATCTAGATGTGCTTGGATCCTCATGTGATTAGGGCTATGGTGGTTCTTGTAGTGATTATATGCAGTAGCCATGGCCCTCGTAAATCTAATCTAGCGGTTCTTATGGGTCTTTCTCTATTTAGATCTGAAAGTCAACCCTCTAGCAGTACTACCGCCAGCCTGGCGGTACTACCGCTAGGACCCCAGCGGTACTACCGCCAGGGGTAGCGGTACTACCGCTAGGACCCCAGCGGTACTACTGCCTAGAGGATATTTTTTTCTTTTATTTTCGCTTTGTTTGGCAATGTGAGTTTATTCTTATGCTTCTTTTTGCTCATTGCCTTGACTCCTTGTGTCGCTCTTTTTCGGTGTGTGTCTTGTGTGTCACACATGGTGCTCGCCGCTCGAATCCCCCACGGGACACCCAACCGAAGCAGTATCGCACTCCAGATGCTCCAGAGGGCTCCGCCACTTCCGGTGTGAATCCCAAAAAGAAGTCTTTCAAGAAGACAGCTCACAAGACCAAGGGGATCAATGTTCGCAATATGCCCCCTAAGGAGTTTGTGCGGTTCCGCACCCGCAATCACTATCTAGAAGAGAAGGCTCAGATCAAGAATGTCGAGCATGTTTGGTCACGGGATCACTGCATGATCTATCGCGACATCATCAAGCACTTCAAGAAGATCTTTGTTCCATTACAGTGGATTGACTTTACTGACCTTCAGCGGAACCCGGATTACTTTGGTGAGGATCTCTGGTTGATTGACAAGCTTGGCATTAAGGAGATCATCACCTTCAAGCGCGACTTTGATCCAGATGTTGTGGCCCAATTCTATGTCACTGTTCACTTTGCACCTGATGACGAGTGCACCATGACTTGGATGACCGGTACTCGTAAGATGATAGGTTCCTGGTCAGAATTCGTGAAGCTTATCAAGGTCGACTTTCAGGGAGCTGAAAATCCTCTTGGGTTGTGTCCTCATGCTCCATCTTCATCTACTGCCACCCGCAAGGACAGGCTGCAACAACGTTATGTGAAGAAAGGTGTGCTCCCCAAGCATCTGGATATCATGCATCGGATCTTCCGCAACACTCTCTTTCCTCGCATTGGCAACTTTGACGAGGTGCATAGTCATCTAGCTGAGATGCTTCTGCTTTGTGAGGAGGCTAAGTCTAACGAATCTTCCCCTCTCGATATTGCCGACGTGATGTTCAATGAGCTCTGGAACTGCATCATGAACCTCAAGGTTCCCATCTACGGGCCCTACTTGTTTGCCTATATTCGCTAGAGGTGGCATGAAGTCTATCTGATCGATGAGTTCCCTATTCAAGCTGATTACTTTGTGCATGATCCTATCTAGTTCCACATCAAAGACAAATGGGCCAACCCATCCACTTCGTCTCAGCACATGGACACTGACACAGAGACTACTGCTGAAAGAGGTCGCACTTCTCAGTCCCGCTCTTCTGCTATGCCATTTGGGCAGTGAAACTGAAGGATAAAATGAAGACTCTCTTCTGTATGCAGGCCAAGGGACAGTATCAGTCTCATGTGGCCCAGAAGGAGAACCGTCAGAGGCACAATCGTGTCTTGAGGACACTTGATGTTGATATATCTAGCAGCTCAGAGGATGACATCACTCCAGAGTCTGATTGGATGCGGGCTCAAGGTTATCAGTGGTCTGATGTAGAGGAGGAGGCGTCTGAGGAGGACAATGAGGAGGAGTAGGACGATCCGGATGCCACGGACGAGTCTGGGGCTGATGAGGATGCGGAGTGACCACCTGTGTCATTAGGTGTGCCCCTTTTTGGTGTCTTGTGCCAAAGGGGGAGAGAGTCTAGGAGCTGGATTTGCGCTTTGCTTTAGCTTTGCTTATCTTATCGTGTTTGCTTTGAACTTGGTTTGCTCTTATTTGCTATCTTTGCTTTGTGTGATGTGAGACTTGGACTAGTGTGAGACTTATTTCTATCATATGCTATGAGTCATATGCTCCTTAATTTTCTCTACCACTATCTTTATGTTCACATGCTATTAACTGTGCAAATCCGGTATTGTCATCAATCCACCAAAAAGGGGGAGATTGTTAGGGCATATTTTATGCCTAAGTAATATTAGTGATTGATGACAGTACCGCAAAGGACTAATCGTGTGTGTTAAGATTTCAGATAACACATGTCAACGGCACAAGACGACTCCCCCCCTTCCATGGAACAGAAGCACGGTGTACTCTACGATTCTCTTTCTTTGAGTCATAGGAACGCCGTACTATTAACAGGGGACCCGTAGTGGAAAGGTTTCGGTGGAATCAATTTTGCACGCACACACTTTATCTCCTTTCCCTTTCCCTGCAACTTTGGAGTGGCTCCCGCCTCTGCTTTATCTCCTCTAAGCAAAAAGGTCTCTCAGCGGTAGTACCGTTGTGCCTAGCGGTAGTACCGCTGGGCCTAGCGGTGGTACCGCTGGAGCTGGCGGTAGTACCCCTCGCCCTAGTGGTAGTACCACTAGTGCTGGCGGTAGTACCGCTGTGCTGGTGGTAGTACCGCCCCTGGTCAGCGGTAGTACCGCTCCAGGAACTTAGTACCGCCTTCCTAGCGGCTGTACTTCGTCGGGCTTTTTGCGAAGACTTTCTTGGCAGTGGTTGGCCCGGTAGTGCATCTGCACTACCATGGGCCCAGCGGTAGTACCGCTGCAGCCAGCGGCAGTACCGCTAGGCTCGGGCTGTGAGTGGGAAAACGGTTGGATTTCCCCCCCACTATTTAAGGGGTTGTTCTTGCTCTAGAACCCTACCTTTGACCCTCCCAAGCTCCATTGTTGCTCCCTAAGCTCAAAAGTGCCCGATCTCTCTCCCTAGCCAATCAAACTTGTTGATTCTTTAGGGATTGGTTGAGAAGGCCTAGATCTACACTTCCACCAAGAGAAAGGTTGATTCCCCCACGAATCCCTTGCGGATCTTGTTACTCTTGGGTGTTTGAGCACCCTAGACGGTTGAGGTCACCTCGGAGCCACATTCCATTGTGGTGAAGCTTCGTGGTCTTGTTGGGAACCTCCTAGCTTTGTGTGGAGTTTGCCCCAACCTTGTTTGTAAAGGTTCGGTCACCGCCTTCAAGGGCACCTATAGTGGAATCACGGTACCTTGCATCGTGTGAGGGCGTGAGGAGAATACGGTGGCCCTAGTGGCTTATTGGGTAGCATTGTGCCTCCACACCGCTCCAACGGAGACGTACTTCCTGTCAAAGGGAAGGAACTTCGGTAACACATCCTCGTCTTCATTGGTTCCACTTGTGGTTATCTCTAACCTTTACATCGTGGATGCTTATGTTGTTGTGTATCTCTTACTTGTCTTAGTTATCTTTGTTGTTAGCATCATATAGGTTCACCTCTTTGTTGTCATTTTAGTGAACCCTTATGTTGCTTACCCTAACTTGCTAAGATTAAATAAAAAGTGGTTGTTGCCTATTCACCCCCCCCCTCTAGTCAACCATATCGATCCTTTCAATATGTCCAAGACATGATGTGATATATTGGATGTATGAGATGATCATGTTATAATAGTTAAATATCGACTTGCACGTCGATGCTACGGCAACCGGCAGGAGCCATTGGGTTGTCTCTAAACTAACGTTTTTGCTTGCAGATGCATTTACTATATTGCTAGGTTGTAGCTTTAGTAGTAATAGCATAGATAGCATGAGAACCTCGATGGTGTCACGTTGATGGAGATCATGATGATGGAAATCATGGTTTGGCGCCGGTGACGATGAAGATCATGCCGGTGCATTGGTGATGGAGATCAAGAAGCACGAGATCATGGCCATATCATGTCACGTATGAATTGCATGTGATGTTAATCCCTTTATGCACCTTATCTTGCTTAGAACGACGATAGCGTTATAAGGTGATCCCTCACTAAATTTCAAGATAAAATTGTGTTCTCCCCGACTATGCACCATCGCGATAGTTCGTCGTTTCGAGACACCACGTGATGATCGGGTGTGATAGACTCAACGTTCAAAGACAACGGGTGCAAAACAGTTGCACACGCGGAACACTCGGGTTAAACTTGACGAGCCTAGCATGTGTATACATGGCCTCAGAACACAAGAGACCAAAGGGTCGAGCATGAATCATATAGTTGATATGATTAACATAGAGATGTTTACCACTGAAACTACAATCAACTCACCTGATGATCGGACTTGATATAGTGAATTTGGATCATGCCACACTCAAATAACTAGAGAGATGTCTATTTGAGTGGGAGTTTATTAGTAATATCATTAATTGAATTCTAATTGTCTTGAACATTGTCTAAGTCCACTTTGCAATATTTTATGTTGTAGATCAATGGCTCACACAGTAGCAACCCTGAATTTCAATATGTTCCTAGAGAAAGCTAAGCTGAAAGATGATGGTAGCAACTTTGTAGGCTGAGCTCGTAATCTGAGGCTTATCCTACAAGTTGGGAAAAAGAATTATGTCCTTGATGCAACGCTAGGAGATGAACCACCCACTATGTATGATCAAGATGTTTTGAACGCTTGGCAAGCACGTAAGGAGGACTACCTAGTAGTTCAATGTGTAGTCTTGTATGGCTTAGAACCGGGACTTCAACGACGCTTTGAACATCCTGGAGCATATGAGATGTTCCAGGAGTTGAAGTTTATCTTTTAGAAGAATGCCCGGATCGAGAGGTATGAGACCTCCGTAAATTTTATGCTTGCAAAATGGAGGAGAATTCGTTTGTCAATGAACATGTGCTCAAAATGTCTGGGTACTCAAACCGTCTAGCTGAGTTGGGAATTGAACTCCCGCAAGAGGCTATCACTAACAGAATTCTTCAATCACTACCACCTAGCTACAAGAGCTTTGTGTTGAACTATAACATGCATGGGTTAAATAAGTCACCCGATGTGTTATTCGTGATGCTGAAAGTCGCAGAGTCAGAACTCCGGAAAGAACATCAAGCGTTGATGGTGAATAAGACCAGTGGTTTCAAGAAAAGCGACAAAGGAAAGAAGGGTAACTCCAAGAAGAGCAGCAAAGTTGTTGCTCCTCCGACAAAGAAACCCAAGGCTGGACCTAAGCCGGAAACTGAGTGCTTTTATTGCAAGGGGATGGGTCACTGGAAGCGCAACTGCCCCAAGTATTTGATTGATAAGAATGCGTCCAACGCCAAACCAGGTATATGTGATATACATGTACCTAACCAAGTCTTGTAGTAGTGCCTGGGTATTTGATACCGGTTCTGTTGCTCATATTTGCAACTCGAAGCAGGAACTGCGGAATAAACGAAGGCTGGCAAAGGATGAAGTGACGTTGCACATGGGAAATGGTTCCAAGGTTGATGTAATCGCCCTCGGCACGGTCTCACTTCAGTTACCATCAAGATTAGTTATGAACTTAAATAATTGTTATTTAGTGTCTGCGTTAAGCATGAACATTATATTTGGATCTTGTTTATTGTGAGACGGTTACTCATTTAAGTCAGATAATAATGGTTGTTCTATTTTTATGAGTAATATCTTTTATGGTCATGCACCCAATGTGAGGGGTTTGTTCATATTGAATCTTGATTGTGATGACACACATATGCATAACATTGAGACCAAAAGATGTAAAGTTAACAATGATAGCGCCACTTTTTTGTGGCACTGCCGCTTAGGTCATATTGGTGTAAAAGCATGAAGAAACTCGATGTTGATGGACTTTTGGAGTCACTTGATTTTGAATCACTTGACACATGCGAACCATGCCTCATGGGCAAGATGACTAAGACTCCATTCTCTGGAACAATGGAGCGTGCAAGTGACTTCTTGGAGATCATACATACTGATGTGTGTGGTCCAATGAGTGTGGAGGCACGCCATGGATATCGTTATTTTCTCACCTTCACTCATGATTTGAGTAGGTATGGATATATGTACTTGGTGAATCACAAGTCTAAAATGTTTGAAAAGTTCAAGCAATTTCAGAGTGAAGTTGAAAATCATCGCAACAAGAAGATCAAGTTCCTACGATCTGATCGAGGGGGCGAATATATGAGTTTTGAATTTGGTGCTCACTTAAAACAATGTTGAATTGTTTCACAGTTGACACCGCCTGTAACACCACAGCGTAATGGTGTGTCCGAACGTCGTAATCGTACTTTGTTAGATATGGTGCGATCTATGATGTCTCTTACCGATTTGCCATTATCGTTTTGGGGCTATCCATTACAGACATCTGCATTCAGTTTAAATAGGGCACCATCAAAATCCGTTGATACGACACCATATGAGTTATGGTATGGCAATAAGCCAAAATTATCATTTCTTAAAGTTTGGGGATGTGATGCTTATGTCAAAAAGCTTCAGCCTGAAAAGCTAGAACCCAAAGCGGAAAAGTGTGTCTTCATAGGTTACCCAAAAGAGACAGCTGGGTATACCTTCTATCTCAGATCCGAGGGTAGAGTGTTTGTTGCTAAGAACAGAGCTTTTCTTGAGAAAGAGTTTCTCTCGAAAGAATTGAGTGGGAGGAAGATAGAACTTGATGAGGTTTAGGAACCTCTGCTCCCTCTAGACGGTGGCGCAGGGCAGAGGGAAATATATGTCGAGGCAACACTGGTTGACGAGGAATCTAATGATGCTGATCATGAAGCTTCGGATCAAGTTACTATCGGACCTCGCAGGTCGACAAGATCACGTACTGCTCCTGAGTGGTACAGGAATCCTGTCTTATCTATCATGTTGCTAGACAACAATGAGCCTCCGAATTATGAAGAAGCAATGGTGGGCCCAGATTCCAACAAATGGTTAGAGGCCATGAAGTCCGAGATAGAATCTATGTATGAAAACAAAGTGTGGACTTTGGAAGTATTACCTGAAGGTCGTAAGGCTATTCAGAACAAATGGATCTTTAAGAAGAAGACATACGCGGATGGTAGTGTGATCGTTTATGAAGCTCGAGTTGTGGCAAAGGGTTTTTCACAAGTTCAAGGAGTTGACTACGATGATATATTCTCACCGGTAGCGATGCTTAAATCCGTCAGAATCATGTTAGCAATAGCTGCATATTTTGATTATGAAATCTGGCAGATGGATGTGAAACCGGCGTTCCTTAATGGTTTTCTTAAGGAAGAGTTGTATATGATGCAACCCGAAGGTTTTGTCGATCCAAAGAATGCTAACAAAGTATGCAAGATCCAACGATCCATTTATGGACTAGTGCAAGCATCTCGGAGTTGGAATAAGTGCTTTGATGAGGTGATAAATTTAAAGGCATTTGGGTTTATACAAGTTGTTGGAGAATCTTGTGTATACAAGAAAGTGAGGGGAGCTCTGTAGCATTTCTAATATTATATGTGGATGACATATTGCTGATTGGAAACAATGTGGAGTTTTTAGAGAGCGTAAAGGATTACTTGAACAAATGTTTTTCAATGAAAGACCTAGGAGAAGCTGCTTACATATTAGGCATTAAGATCTATAGACATAGATCGAGGCGCCTAATAGGACTTTCACAAAGCACATACCTTGATAAAGTTTTGAAGAAGTTCAAAATGAAGCAATCCAAGAAGGGGTTCTTGCCTGTGTTACAAGGTATAAAGTTGAGTAAGACTAAGTGTCAAGTAGCTACAGAAGATAGAGAAAAGATTAGTACCGTCCCCTATGCTTCAGCCATAGGGTCTATCATGTATGCAATGTTGTGCACAAGACCGGATGTCAGCCTGACCATAAGTATGACAGAGAGGTTTCAAAATGATCCTGGAGTGGAACACTGGGCTGTGATCAAGAATATTCTGAAGTACCTGAAAAGGACTAAGGAAATGTTTCTCGTTTATGGAGGTGACGAAGAGCTCGTCATAAAGGGTTACGTTGATGCAAGCTTTGACACTGATCCGGATGACTCTAAGTCTCAAACCGGATACATATTTATTCTTAATAGGGTGCGGTAAGCTGGTGCAGTTCCAAGCAAAGTGTCGTACCAGATTCTACATGTGAAGAGGAGTACATGGCTGCCTCGGAGGCGGGTAAGGAGGGTGTCTGGATGAAGCAGTTCATGACGGATCTTGGAGTTCTGCCGAGCGCAAGAAATCCAATAACTCTATTCTGTGGCAACACTGGTGCCATTGATCTAGCCAAGGAACCAAGGTTT
The DNA here is from genome assembly GCF_904849725.1 of Hordeum vulgare subsp. vulgare. Lineage (NCBI taxonomy): Eukaryota > Viridiplantae > Streptophyta > Magnoliopsida > Poales > Poaceae > Hordeum > Hordeum vulgare. The sequence goes on along the minus strand of NC_058520.1, from coordinate 289,168,181 downwards.
CACAAGAAGACCACACACATCAAACGACGCTTCAACCTCATCTGCGACTATGTCGAAGGAGAGGACGTAAATATTTGCAAAGTGCATACGGATCTGAATATTGTAGATCCACTGACTAAACCTCTTCCACAAGCGAAGCATGATCAACACCAGAACTGTATGGGTGTTAGATTCATTCCAATGTAAATTGCATAGCGATGTGAGACTAGATTATTGACTGTAGTGCAAGTGGGGAAGTGTTGGAAATATGCCCTAGAGGCAATGATAAAATAGTTATTATTATATTTCTTGTCACAAGATAATCGTTTATTATCCATGTTATAATTGTATTGAATGAAAACATAAATGCATGTGTGGATATATAGACAAAACAATGTCCCTAGTAAGCCTCTAGTTGATGAGCCAGTTGATCACGGATGGTTAAGGTTTTCTAACCATATGCAAGTGTTGTCACTTGGTGACTCGATCACATCATTGGGAGAATGATGTGATGGACAAGACCCAAACTATAAACTAGCATGTGATGATGTCATTTTGTTGCTATTGTTTTCTACGTGACAAGTATTCATTCCTATGACCATGAGATCATCTAACTCACTGACACCGGAGGAATACCTTGTGTGTATCAAATGTTGCAACATTACTAGGTGACTATAAAGGTGCTCTACAGGTATCTCCAAAGGTGTCCGTTGAGTTAGCATGGATCAAGACTCGAATTTGTCACTCCGTGTGACAGAGAGGTATCTCGGGGCCCACTCGGTAATACAACATCACATATAAGCCTTGCAAGCAATGTGTCTAATGTGTTAGTCACGGGATCTTGTATTACGGAACGAGTAAAGAGACTTGCCGGCAACGAGATTGAAATAGGTATAGGGATACCGACGATCAAATCTCGGGCAAGTAACATACCGAAGGACAAAGGGAATGGTATACGTGATTATATGAGTCCTTGGTACGGAGGTTCAACCGATAAGAGCTTCGTAGAATATGTAGGATCCAATATGGACATCTAGGTCCTGCTATTGGATATTGACCGGGGAGTGTTTCAAGTCATGTCTGCATAATTCTCGAACCCGCAGGGTCGGCACACATAAGGTTCGGTGACGTTTCGGTATAGTTGAGTTATAGGTGTTGCTGACCGAAGGTTTGTTCGGAGTCCCGGATGAGATCACGGACGTCACGAGGGTTTCTGGAATGCTTCGGAAACGAAGATAGATATATAGGATTGTTTCATTTGGCCTCCATAAATATTTCGGGCATTGCGAGCAGTGTACCGGGAGTGACGAATGGGTTTCGGGTTTTTACCAGGAGGGGGCCACCCGCCCAGGAGAGAACCTAATATCCCATGGTTGGCGCACCATCCCTTAGTGGGCTGGTGAGGCCATCCCATGTGTTCTATTTAGGCTAAGGGAAAAATCAAGGAGAAAGGAAAAAAGAGGGAGGCGGGAAGGAAGGAACGGACACCTCCTTCCCAAACCGAATTGGGGGAAAAATCAAGGAGAAAAGAAAAAAAGAGGGAGGTGGGAAGGAAGGAAGGGACTCCTCCTTCCCGAACTGAATTGGAGTTGAACTCCCTCCTCTCCCACTTTGGCCGACGCCCTAGGGGCTCCCTTGAGCCCCAAGGCTATCCCCTCCCCTCCTCCTATATATACTAGAGGTTTTAGGGTTTTTGAGACAGAACTTTCCCACGTGCAACACTAAACCTCTACTTCGTAGCTCTTCCTCTAGATCGGTTTTCTGCGGAGCTCGGGAGGAGCCCTGCAGGAATAGATCATCACCATCACCGGCGCACCATCACACTACCAGAGAACTCATCTACTTCCCGTCTCTCTTGTTGGATCAGGAAGGCGGAGATTGTCATCGAGCTGTACGTGTGCTGGACACGGAGGTGTCGTCCGTTCGGTGCTAGATCGGGACGGATCATGGGACGACGGTGATTTGAATCACGAATTTGTTCCACTACATCAACCACGTTTCTTAACGCTTCCCGCTTAGCGATCTACAAGGGTATGTGGATCCGATCTCCCTCCCGTAGATAAACATCACCATGATAGGTCTTCGTGTGTGTAGGAAAAAATTTGTTTCCCATGCAACGTTCCCCAACAACAACCTCACTTGCAATACATAGAAGCACAACCAAGGCATCATACAACACACGTGTTGGTACACACTTGACATGTAAGTCAACTAAAATAATAAACTAGACCCGGATTGGTACAACACACAGATTGGTACACACATGACATGTAAGCTACCATCCTAGGTAAACAAGACAGATAGATAATTAACAAGAAGTAATAAAGTAGGTTACATGCTACAACCTAAATCATATGTAACAATACAAATCTAAAACGTGACATGAAACAACCAACCATGAATAATGGATAGCAAACATCTATAAGACTAGATGATCTACTAGGCGATAATATCTATGCAATAAACTATAATTTAGTCACCTCCAATAGCAAACATTTCATTTGATATATATCATAATTAACAAATACAAGACACATGAAATAATACAACTAACCTATACTAGACATGCATGACTAAATGTTAGCCGACCAAGATGGCAATTAACTATATGCAACAACCAATGATTAATCTTGGCTTCGTTTAGCTTATAGCAACTCTAAAACAATATCAACTTACTCTAAAATCTAATGTAACATAACATGCTCATGATAACTAGTAACTAGAAATTAACAATCACATAAGCAACATGATTGAGAACGAATATATGGAACAATCTAATATATTTAACATGTTAAACAAAAATAAATTAAATCAAAATATAAATTATTCTACGTGATTAAACAAAGCAAAAAAAATGAAAATTCTATGCAACTATAAGCATGGCGAACATTGCCAACGTTGTGTGCGCATGCACAAGAGAGGGCTACAAAACTAAAATAAATAAATAAATAAAATTCTTACAAACATGGTAATAATTCACAACACATGTACGTGCATATATCCTACGACTACTTACCGCATCAAAAAAGAATAACACATGAAATAATATGTTCAACAATTTTCAAAAACTATAACCCGTAAAATAAATCTAACAAGTCATTTTCCACATCAAAATAATGAAACACATAACATGCACTCCTAGGCATAAAACGAACATACGAACAATAACATATTCACGCAAAATTAACCAATGAATAAACTCCGTAAATCTTAACCAAACGACTACACGGATATATATTTTACAATACAATTACCAAGCAAGTAATCCAATTAATTTTATGTAACTTTTAGAACATCACACAAGTAAAAAATAAATAGTGCAAGTTTGCACTTAGTGAAATTCCTATGTGAACTAAACAAACATGTAATATGATATATATGTAAAATCTAAAACCAGAAACGGGGTTCTCTCACCACTTAAAATGTCTCATCTATTCATAGCTAGATCAAGCAATGAATAATTTTTTTTTGTTAAATTGTGATCCAAATTCTACCGTATTGGACTAGACGTAGTACGAACGGTGTGGGCCTTTGCATTGGTACCCACGCGTACGAGTTCAACTCGTTTAGTTGTCCTCAAAGGACTATCATATATTGTCTTTCATATATACTCCATGTAGTCGCACCTAAATACGGCCAGTCGTCTCGCGTTTGTAATACTCCATCCTCATAGTGATTGCGCCTTCATGCGTCCGTGGTTTTCTCCCCCAAAGGTTTCCACGTAAAAATACGTGTCTCTCTTGTCTCGTTAATCTTGTTTTATCTAACAAGTGGTATATAGAGCTGAGGTTCTAACAGATACGAAATTTGTTTCGAGATCGAGAGCTAGGGTTACGTTGATCCATCCGGATCGGTTTCGGTTGCGCAGCCGTACGCGCAAGCCGAGTTCGACACGCTACTGCAGCCGCCGTACGAGGCGTCGTACATACCCGCGAGTTCCGCTGCTGTGCACAGGATATCTTGATCGAGGATTTTCGGCGGCAAGTGCCCTTACCAGCCGTCGCTTTCTCGCGCAGAGACGAAAGCCAAGCCGTCAAATCGCAAGTCGCACCTGCTGCTCCACGTCAAGTATGGAGTACTAGTGCTACTAGTAGATTTTCAATTTGCCAGCTACGAGTATTAGTTGATCCACGTGAAGCCAAGACCAGTTTCTGTTTTCGTTTGCTACATCCACACGAGGAAACTATTAGGTGCTATCTGCTGTAATTATATGCTCCGCAAATTAATTCTTCAAGAATTTTTTCTACCGGCTTGCACTACTTTGTGTACACATATTTATCAACTCATGGCATTCATGAAGTATGATATTCCGCTTCCGGACCGTAACACAAGGTTTACCCTATGACAAGTCAAGATGCGGGCGTAGTTGACGCAGGCCGACTATGATGATGCACTGGACAATTTTGGGAAGAATAGAATTGAGGATTGGACTGCTGATGAGAAAAGAAGGGATCGTAAGGCTTTGTCACAAATTCAACTTCATTTGCATAATAATATTTTGCAGGAAGTTTTGAGCGAGAAAACTGCCGTCGCTCTATGGTTAAAGCTGGAAGAAATTTGCATGACAAAAGATCTCACCAGCAAGATGCATCTGAAGCAAAAGTTATTCATGCATAGGTTATCCGAGGGAGGTAATGTTTTGAATCATATTTCAGAATTTAAAGAGATAATATCTGATCTAGCTGCAATGGAGGTTACGTATGATGAAGAAGATACTGCTTTAATGTTACTTTGTTCGCTGCCAAGTTCTTATACCAATTTTTCGAGACACCATATTATACAGCCGTGATACTCTCACACTTAATGAAGTTTATGAAGCTTTGAACTCTAAGGAGAAGATGAAATTAATGGTCCCTCATGATGGTTCGAGTTCATCCCAAGCCGAGGGATTATCTGTTCGTGACAGGACAAAGGAGAAGAACTCACATAATGGAAACCGTGGGAAAAGTAAGAACGGACAGAGGGGCCGATCGCAATCCAAAGACAAGAAGTAGTCTTGCAGGTATTGCAAGAGATACGGGCATGACAACTCAGAATGTTTGAAGTTGCTGAACAAGGAAAAGAGGAATGGTACGTATAAACCGAAAGGGAACAAACAAGGTGAAAATTCTGCTAATTTTGCTCGTGATGATAGTTCCGATGATGCTCTTGTTGTTATTGCTGGATGTCCTGAGACCAATGATGAGTGGGTACTTGACACTGCGTGTACTTTTCATATGTGCTCGCATAGAGATTGGTTTACTACTTTTGATTCTACTACTATCGCTGGTTCCATTTTGGGTTTTGATAATTCACCATGCAAGATTGAAGGCATTGGTTCCATTCGAATCAAGATGTTTGATGGCACAATCGGAACTTTGACAGATGTTCGGTATATTCCGAAGATGAAGAGAAATCTTATCTCTGTGAGTGCCCTTGATGCAAAAGGGTACAAGTATTCAGGTGGAGATAGCGTTTTGAAGGTCACCAAAGGTTCTCTCATTGTGATGAAAGGTGACTTAAGTTCGACCAATGGTCTTTATTACCTTCGAGGTTCTACCATTTCAGGTAATGCTACTCCGGTTATTTCAAAGAATTCTTATTGTGATGCTTCTAACCTTTGGCATATGCATCTTGGACATATGAGTGAACTTGGTTTGGCAGTTAAATAAGAGAGGCCTTCTTAAAGGATATCAAACTCGTAAATTGAAATTTTGTGAGCATTGTATCTTCGGCAAGCACAAGAGGGTGAAATTCAACACTTCGACTCATACAACTGAAGGTATTCCTGATTATGTGCATTCTGATTTATGGGGACCATCTCGCAAAAAGTCATTAGGTGGTGCTAGTTACATGTTGACTATTATTGATGATTATTCGAGAAAGGTGTGGCCTTATTTCTTGAAGCATAAATGGCAAGCTTTCTCAGCTTTTAAGGAGTGGAAGATTATGATTGAGAGACAAACTGAAAAGAAGGTAAAAATACTTCGCATTGATAATGGTATGGAATTCTGTTCTAAGCAATTTGGGAATTATTGCAAGTCTGAAGGCATTGTCAGACACCACACTGTTCCTTATACTCCTCAACAAAATGGTGTTGCAGAGCGTATGAACTGGACCATTATTTCTAGAGCCCGTTGCATGTTGTCCCATGCAGGTTTGCATAGGCATTTTTTGGCTGAGGCCGCTTCCACTGCTTGTAATCTCATCAACCGTTCACCATCTATTCCTCTTAATAAGAAAACTCCAATTGAGGTATGGTCTGGTTCACCTGCTGATTATTCACAGTTGAGAGTTTTTGGTTGCACTGCTTATGCTCATGTTGATAATGGAAAGTTGGAGCCTAGGGCTATTAAGTGCATCTTTCTTGGTTATAAATCTGGTGTTAAAGGTTTTAAATTGTGGAATCCTGAAACACAAAAGATTGTTATTAGCAGAAACGTTGTCTTTAATGAATCTGCTATGTTACATGATGTCCCATCTACTAATGTTCCTGTTGAGAGTGAACAACAGTCTACTGTTCAGGTGGAGCATGTTATTGATTGAGGTGATACTTCTGATAAGAAAAATGTTGATGCACATGACGATTCCGTCTTTGATTATGAACATGTCACTCCAAATCAGCCTATTGTTCCACCCGGTTGGAATCTCGCACGTGACAAAGTTAGGCGGGGTATTAATGCACCTGAAAGGTTAATTGAGGAATGCACTATTGTTTCTTTTGCTTTATCTGTTGCAGAAGAAATTGAAGGTAATGCTAAGCCTTCTTCATATTCCGAGGCTATTATTTCTGGTGATGGTAATAAGTGGATGACTGCTATGCATGATGAGATGGAATCACTTAAAAAAGAATCGCACTTGGGATTTAGTAAGATTCCAAGAGAGAAGAAACCTATTCGTTGCAAGTGGGTTTTCAAAATAAAGGAAGGTGTTTCTCCTAATGATGAGGCAAGATATAAAGCAAAGTTGGTTGCTAAAGGTTATAGCCAAATTCCAGGTATTGACTATAACGAAGTCTTTTCTTCTGTTGTGAAGCATAGCTCTATTCGCACTTTACTTAGTATTGTTGCCATGAATGATTTTGAGCTTGAACAATTGAATGTTAAAACTGCATTCTTACAAGGAGCATTAGTAGAGGATATTTATATGGAACAACCTGAAGGTTTTGTTATTCCTGGAAAAGAAAAACTTGTCTGTAAGTTAAAGAAATCTCTTTATGGATTGAAGCAATCCCCTCGACAGTGGTAAAAGAGATTTGACACCTTTATGCTCTCTCAAGGTTTCAATCGGTCTAATTATGATAGCTGTGTTTATTTGAAAACTGTCAATGGTTCAACTATTTATTTGCTCCTTTATGTTGATGATATGTTAATTGCTGCAAAGAGCATGTCAGAGATTGATGAACTAAAGAAGCAATTGAGTAATGAATTTGAGATGAAGGATTTGGGTGCAGCAAAGAAAATACTTGGCATGGAAATATCCAGAGATAGATCGTCTGGAAAATTATATCTCAATCAGAAGGGATATATTGATAAAGTTCTTCGTCGTTTTAATATGCATAATGCCAAGCCAGTAAGTCCTCCGTTAGCTGCACACTTCAAATTATCATCAGCCTTATGTCTCGAGTCAGATGCAGATATTGAGTACATGTCCAGAGTTCCCTATTCGAGCGCAACTGGTTCACTTATGTATGACATGGTTTGTTCTCGTCCGGATTTATCTTATGCATTGAGTGTTGTTAGTAGATACATGACTAATCCTGGAAAAGAGCATTGGAAAGCAGTTCAGTGGATTTTCAGATACGTGCAAGGTACTTCTAATGCTTATTTACAGTTTGGGAATACTGGAGATGGACTTGTTGGTTTTGTTGATTCTGATTTTGCTGGTGATTTGGATAAGAGAAGATAACTCACAGGTTATGTTTTCACCATTGGTGGTTGTGCTGTGAGTTCGAGAGCAACTTTGCAGTCTATTGTGGCTTGCTCCACTACTGATGCTGAGTATATTGGTATTTCTGAGGCATGCAAAGAAGCTATCTGGTTGAGTGGTTTGTACACTGAGCTTTGTGGAGATTCATCTTGCCCTACCATATTTCTGACAGTCAAAGTGCTATATATCTTACAAAGAATCCAATGTATCACAAGAGAACAAAACACATTGATGTCAGATTTCACTATGTTCGAGATGTTGTTGCTAAAGGTGATTTGAAGGTATGCAAGACAAGTACTCATGATAATCCAGCTGATATGATGACAAAACCAGTTCCTACCAATATGTTTGAGCTTTGCTCAGGCTTAGTTGGTATTTCTCACTAGTCCTATGGACTTTGACACACAAGGTGTTTATGCTGATTTGGATGGAGTTATTCACTTTCTTCGACTACTGTTGGGAGTTTGGCTCAAGGTTAAGATTGTTAAATTGTGATCCAAATTCTAGCGTATTGGACTAGACGTAGTACAAACGGTGTGGGCCTTTGTGTTGGTACCGACGGTACGAGTACAACTCGTTTACTTGTCCTCCAAGGACTCTCATGCATTGCCCTTCGTATATACTCCATGTAGTCGCACCTAAAGACGGCATGTCGTCTCGTGCTTGTAATACTCCACCCTCATAGTGATTGCGCCTTCATGCGTCCGTGGTTTTCTCCCGCAAGGGTTTCCACTTAAAAATCCGTGTCTCTCGTGTCTCGTTGATCTCGTTTTATGTAACAAAAACAATGGAAAACGTCTGTAATATTTGGTTTATGCGACGGATAGCATAGACGCGCCCAACGGCCAAACTAGGAGAAACAATGATGTTTAGGAGATAACATCCGTGATGTTGAGGCGGTGTGCAAGAGGAATTGGATAGAGACTCACCGAGTTTGTCGAAATGGTGCGATGAACTCAACGAACAGTGTAGGCGCACATTTTGAATTCTTTTTGTACGGCCAACAGAACACATTCTTTCTTCTGTGAATGGAGTTGCGACATGGAGGAGGAGATTCTGTCCCAAGGAGTAGGATGGAGACGGTCTGAGTCATCGGAATCGCGACCTCGCGTCCATGGAGCTTCAAAGTTTAGGGAGCTTTCATGGCGAGAGGAGGAAGGGAGAGGGCAAGAGTTGCTGCGGGAATGGAAGAGGATGTTGTAACGTATATATAGGTACTAAAGACTTTGGAAACGGTGCGGAGTCAAGGAGATTAGAGAAGGGTTGATTCAAGGCAGTGGCATTTCCTCTTTGTACGTGCGCATGTACGTTTGTGTGGGGAATGGAGAGTCATGGTTGTACGTTTCTTTGTGGCTGAATGTTTTCCGTGGTAGAGTAGGCAGAGCAAGCGCTCGGGTTAGCGATGAGAGACTAACCAAATCTATACTATTAAAGGAGATCTGGCATCGTGATGGTTCGACCTCCTTGGATCTCCCCCTCCCAACACTAACGCTAGCTACCCTCCCACCCACGTTCCACCACCGATTTTTATTCAACCCTACAAAAACCACTCGGTTTAATTAAAAAAACTCTTTCTTTCCTCCTGTCATCTCACAGAGAAAAGAAATCGCAAGGGAAAAACCACGTTCGTGGTTAGCGCAAAAAACAAAACAGACATGTTCTCCACCTCATCCGAGAAAGACGAACCACCAGCATCCCCTCCCCGACGACCACCCACCGAACGCCTCCCTCCCATCGGATGTCGCTCTCTCCGACGACCATGTGACGCTTTCCCCTAACACCTCCTTCTCCACCTGACAACTCCCTCTCCGGCGACGGTCCACATGCCGGCCATGGCAGCCTCCCTAAACCGGTCCAGCCACAACTCAATCGTCTAAGGTGACCTGATGCCGCGCACGCGCGCACCGCTTCGTCGGTCGCCATAGCTACCGCCGTGCACGCGACGAAGAGGCCGCTAGTGCCGGGTTCCGCGAGCTGATCCATGGGTGTGGCTTGCATGGCGACGCTGATGCAGTTGCTGAGGTACTCATGCAATACGTCCAAAGCGTTGGAAGCAATGACACCTTCGCGTCTGTTTCCCTCCCAAGGAGCAACATGCAAGTCGAGAGGATGAATGTTGAAGTGCTGCAAGGGCTCTGAATGAGAACTTTCGATAGACTGCAGAGATGCGGCAAGCGCTGGATTGATGAGCTGCCAGTGGTTCTTTGGTTCCTCAGAACAACACCAAATTGAGTCGTGGGCCAGACACCTTTCTCCCTAGTATATGGGGTGGAAGAAGTTATCTCCATGGAACTCATATACTACAACGACTAAGATGCGGTCCTTTCTGATTTAGGGAACGAGGCCCCAAAATGGAAAGAAGCGCATCTAAGTGTTTCGCAAGCACGATAACATAGCACATACATAATAATAGAATGACAAATAGGGATTCATCTGCCATCTCATAAATAATATCAGAATTTACATCATGCATTTATTCAAACAAGGTAGTTCTGCTATGGACTAAATAACATGAGAAAAGGATATGCTACCCTGCATGCTTGCCCACGATCACGACCACGCCTCAGTCTTCTGGATAGTTCACGTACAGGCTGTCGTTCTCCTCATCGTACTGCCACGCCAGCTGCGTGCCATCGGGATCACCTGTGTCGGGCGTACCTGTACCTGTTGGTGTGTTGAAGTAATCTGTGAGCCAGAGGGACTTAGCAATCTATGACCTCGGTTCGAGAACAAGTCAAGTTATTAGGTAAGAAAGGTTCAGTGTTTAGGTTGCAGCATCCTAAGCATTTATGGTGGCTAACTTACGTAGAACAAGTTATTGATGGTGGTCTATAGTAGCGATCGATGACTAGCTGATCACTAAGTGATCCAAAACACCTACTTACGTCAATCATAACCCCACCATGTTCTCGATCGAAAAGAGATCTCCGAAGGGGACAGTCACGGTTACGCACATAGTTGGCAATTTTATTATAATTCGTTCAAGTTATCTATAACCGGATGTTAACAAATATTCCAAGCTGCCACATAACCACAGGCACGGCTTTCCGAAAGATTAAACCCTGCAGGGGTGCTCCGACTAGTCCATCACAAACGGTCACGGGCCGCAAAGTAATCCTCTAGCACAAGTGTCGTGATCTCGTCGGATTCCTTAGAGGAAAACCTCAACTCTGGGAGAACCAAAGCTTCACCGGGATTCCTATACGCAAGATATATCGCTAACGTAAGACAAGACTAGAAGGACCTCCCGTAGTGTCGACGACCCCGATAAGAGCCGCGTATCTCAGTCTCAGGACACGACGGATGAGTCACACTACGGGTATACCAAACCTCAGGTTACCCTGTGGTGGCCCCATAGTCTGCTCAATTTGGACCAACACTCATGAGGAGCACTGGCCCGGGTTGTTGATTAATTCCTCAATGTAGCTATTCCCTATGCAGATTATTATTAAGTGATTAGCAAATTAACACCAATGTTGGGTCCTACCGGACAAGTCTTGACACTACACGATTTATCAAGGGGTCCCCATAACAACCCTGAACGTGTTAGGAGCGATCAGTTATGGAATCAAACACCGGTAGCCAGTAACTATGGCGGCAATAACGGAACAAAACACCCGGCAAAAGGCTAGGCCTTCCGTTATTTACCAAGTATATAGGTGCATTACTTAAATAACATATTTAACATAATGATATCAAACTCATGTTATCACATGAGACAATTGCACCTGCAACTAGCAACGCTATCATTAGAAGCTGAGCAAGCCTACTTAGCCATTCAAGATTTTCTAGGAAGGGATAAGTGTTTGGGTTTCATGGAAATATCAGGAGGCAATTATTTCAGTGGTACGCAGCGAGCATACGACGAAGGAAACATGAATCTAGCATAACAAGTCTAGAGATGGAATCAAGGTCATATCATCTTGCCTGTGATGTCCTCAGCTTGGAACTGCTCTTGTTCATCCTGCATGTACTCTCCCGGATCCACGTACTCGTTCTCCAATCCCGGTACTACCCAACATAAAAATAGCTTCCAATGAACAACAGCACAACAAGATGCAACAAGCACATGATGCATGAGATGAAAATGAACATGCAACTCTATCCTAGGTACTTGCACATGCATGAGAAGTAAATACACACTAGTGGGGACGGGGCCTTTAGCCCCGACCCGTAAGGGGCTTTAGTCCCGGTTCACCAACCGGGACTAAAGGGGCGGGACTAAAGGCCTAACCTTTAGTCCCGGCACTGTTACAAGCCGGGACTAAAGGTGCTCCACGTGGGCGCCTCATAGCGCCCCAAGGGCAGGACCTTTAGTCCCGGTTCGTTACACGGGCCGGGACTAAAGAGTTTCAGATTTTGCTTATTTTTGGGTGTTTTTTTTGAATGAAATTATTTTTGGGTTTTAGGGTTTTAGGGTTTAGGTGTTCGGGAGATTAACGTGATGCCTCGTTTGGTGTTCGGGAATTAGTTTTCATATAATTTAAATAGAAATAATTATGCATATATATAATATTAACTTATCTTACAAGCCAGCATATATATACAATTATATGGAGATCTGAATTATCGGGACTAGAGCCCGTCTATTCGATTACATGGACGAACATTAGTAATGGCCCCTAGCTACACTAAATCGTCCTTTGTCATCTATAGCTTCCGTCCTCAGAAAGGTCGCAAGCTCCTCTGGAAAAGCAATCGCGCATTGCTCTGGTAGGACCTTCGTCGTCATGGCCGTGTACTATATAAGAAGAGGAGATGAATATGAATATCAATCATGATAACAAAGAATGACGGGTAAAAATAGAGGTGTGAATGTTCATTGCTTACGTCGAATCTGTGATCCTTGTGCTCAGAGGTAAACGTGCGAATGATCTCGCAAACATAGTATCCGCATAGATGCGTTCCCTGTGGCTGCTGGTCGCACTTTACGAGAATAGAATATATATAATAAAAATAATAATCTAGCATCATAGATGTATTGAAAATAGAAGTATATCATACTACTACTTGTTGGGGAACGTCGCATGGGAAACAAAAAATTTCCTACGCCCACGAAGACCTATCATGGTGATGTCCATCTACGAGAGGGGATTTCCGATCTACGTACCCTTGTAGATCGCACAGCAGAAGTGTTAAGAAACGCGGTTGATGTAGTGGAACGTCCTCACGTCCCTCGATCCGCCCCGCGAACCGTCCCACGAACCGTCCCGCGGTCCGTCCCACGATCCGCTCCGATCCAGTGCCGAACGGACGGCACCTCCGCGTTCAGCACACGTACATCTCGACGATGATCTCAGCCTTCTTGATCCAGCAAGAGAGACGGAGAGGTAGATGAGTTCTCCGGCAGCGTGACGGCGCTCCGGAGGTTGGTGGTGATCTAATCTCAGCAGGGCTCCGCCCGAGCTCCGCAGAAACGCGATCTAGAGGTAAAACCGTGGAGATATGTGGTCGGGCTGCCGTGGCAAAGTTGTCTCAAATCAGCCCTAAAACCTCCGTATATATAGGGGGAAGAGGGGGAGCCTTGCCTTGGGGTCCAAGGACCCCCAAGGGGGTCGGCCGAGCCAAAGGGGGGAGTCCTCCCCTTCCAAACCGAATCCAACTTGGTTTGGAAGGAGGAGTCCTTCCCCTTTTTCCCACCTCCTTTTTTTTCCATTTCTCTATGATTTTATTCCTATGGCGCATAGGGCCTTCTTGGGATGTCCCACCAGCCCACTAAGGGCTGGTGCGCCACCCCCAAGGCCTATGGGCTTCCCCGGGGTGGGTTGCCCCCCCCCCTCCGGTGAAGACCCGAAACCCATTCGTCATTCCCGGTAACTCCGAAAACCTTCCGGTAATCAAATGAGGTCATCCTATATATCAATCTTTGTTTCTGGACCATTCCGGAAACCCTCGTGACGTCCGTGATCTCATCCGGGACTCCGAACAACATTCGGTAACCAACCATATAACTCAAATACGCATAAAACAACGTCGAACCTTAAGTGTGCAGACCCTGCGGGTTCGAGAACTATGTAGACATGACCCGAGTGACTCCTCGGTCAATATCCAATAGCGGGACCTGGATGCCCATATTGGATCCCACATATTCTACGAAGATCTTATCGTTGGAACCTCAGTGCCAAGGATTCATATAATCCCGTATGTCATTCCCTTTGTCCTTCGGTATGTTACTTGCCCGAGATTCGATCATCAGTATCCGCATACCTATTTCAATCTCATTTACCGGAAAGTCTCCTTACTCGTTCCGTAATACAAGATCCCGCAACTTACACTAAGTCACATTGCTTGCAAGGCTTGTGTGTGATGTTGTATTACCGAGTGGGCCCCGAGATACCTCTCCGTCACACGGAGTGACAAATCCCAGTCTCGATCCATACTAACACAATGAACACCTTCGGAGATACCTGTAGAGCATCTTTATAGTCACCCAGTTATGTTGCGACGTTTGATACACACAAAGCATTCCTCCGGTGTCAGTTAGTTATATGATCTCATGGTCATAGGAACAAATACTTGACACGCAGAAAACAGTAGCAACAAAATGACACGATCAACATGCTACATCTATTAGTTTGGGTCTAGTCCATCACGTGATTCTCCTAATGACGTGATCCAGTTATCAAGCAACAACACCTTGTTCATAATCAGAAGACCGTGACTATCTTTGATCAACTGGCTAGCCAACTAGAGGCTTGCTAGGGACAGTGTTTTGTCTATGTATCCACACATGTATATAAGTCTTCATTCAATACGATTATAGCATGGATAATAAACGATTATCATGAACTAAGAAATATAATAATAACTAATTTATTATTGCCTCTAGGGCATATTTCCAAGAGTCTCCCACTTGCACTAGAGTCAATAATCTAGTTACATTGTGATGAATCGAACACCCATAGCATTGTGGTGTTGATCCTGTTTTGTTCGAGGAAGAGGTTTAGTCAACGGGTCTGCAATATTCAGATCCATGTGTACTTTACAAATATCTATGAATCCTCTCTGGACCTGGTCCTGGATGGAGTTGTAGTGGCGTTGGATGTGCTTGGTCTTCCGGTGAAATCTGGGCTCCTTGGCTATGGCAATTGCTCCAGCGTTATCACAGAAGAGTGTCATCGGACCTGACACGCTTGGAACCACTCCAAGGTCGGTGATGAACTCCTTCATCGAGATCCCTTCATGAGCCGATTCCGAAGCAGCTATGTACTCCGCTTGACATGTAGATGCTACCACGACGACTTGCTTGCTGCTGCACCAACTCACTGCCCCACCATTCAAAACATACACGTATCCGATTTGAGACTTAGAGTCATCCGGATCTGTGTCGAAGCTATCATCAGCGTAACCCTTTACGACAAGCTCTTCGTCACCTCCATAAACGAGAAATATCTCCTTAGTCCTTTTCAGGTACTTAAGGATATTCTTCACCGTTGTCCAGTGTTCCATACTGGGATCACTTTGGTACCTCCCCACTAAACTTATGGCAAAGTTTATATCAGGTCTGATACACAACATGGCATACATTAGAGAGCCTACGGCTGAAGCGTAGGGGACAGTACTCATCTTCTCTCTATCTCTGTCGTGGTCGGTGACTGAGTCTTACGCAATCTCGTACCTTGCAAAACTGGCAAGAACCCCTTGTTCGAGTTTTCCATATTGAACTTCTTCAATATCTTGTCAAGGTATGTACATTGTGAAATACCTATTAGGCGTCTCGATCTATCTCTATAGATCTTGTTGCCTAATATGTATGCAGCTTCTCCAAGGTCCTTCATTGAAAAACTCTTATTCAAGTAGGCCTTTATGCTCTCCAATAATTCTACATCATTCCCCATCAATAATATGGCATCCACATATAGTATGAGAAAAGGTACAGAGCTCCCACTCACTTGTACAAACAGGCTTCTCCCTAAACCTGTATGAACCCAAACGCTTCTTCCAACTCCGAGATGCTTGCACCAGCCCATAGATGGAGCGGTGGATCTTGCATACTTTGCTAGCACTCTAAGGATCGACAAAACCATCCGGTTGCATCAGATACAACTCTTCCTTAAGATACCCGTTAAGGAACGTTGTTTTGACGTCCATTTGCCTAATTTTAAAACCATGAAAAGCGGCAATTGCTAACATGACTCGGACTGACTTCAGCTTCACTACGGGAGAGAAAGTCTCATCGTAGTCAACTCCTTGAATTTGTCGAAAACCCTTTGCGACAAGTCGAGCTTTATAAACGGTCACATTACCGTTTGCGCCAATCTTCTTTTTGAAGATCCATTTATTTTCTATGGCTCGCCGATCATCAGGCAAGTCCACCAAAGTCCATACTTTGTTCTCATACATGGATCCTATCTCGGATTTCATGGCCTCAAGACATTTGTTGGAATCCGGGCCCGCCATTGCTTCTTCATAGTTCGAAGGTTCACCGTTGTCTAACAACATGATTTCCATCACAGGGTTGTCATACCACTCTGGTGCGGAACGTACCCTTGTGGACCTTCGTGGTTCAGTAGCAACTTGATCCGAAGCTTCATGATCATCATCATTAACTTCCTCTTCAGTTGGTGTAGGCGCCACATGAACAATTTCCCGCGCTGCGCTACTCTCCGGTTCGAGAGGGGGTACAATTACCTCATCAAGTTCTACTTTCCTCCCACTTACTTCTTTCGAGAGAAACTCTTTCTCTAGAAAGGATCTGTTCTCGGCAACAAAGATTTTACCTTCGGATCTAAGATAGAAGGTATACCCAATAGTTTCCTTAGGGCATCCTATGAATACGCATTTCTCCGCTTTGGGTTCGAGCTTTTCTGGTTGAAGTTTCTTCACATGAGCATCGCAGCCCCAAACTTTTAGAAACTACAGCTTAGGTTTCTTGCCAAACCATAATTCATACGGTGTCGTCTCAACGGATTTAGACGATGCCCTATTTAAAGTGAATGCTGCAATTTCCAATGCGTATCCCCAAAATGATAGCGGTAAGTCGGTAAGAGACATAATAGATCATACCATATCTAATAAAGTGCGATTACGACGACCAGACACTCTGTTACGTTGCGGTGTGCCAGGCGGTGTCAGTTGTGAAACAATTCCACACTTCCTTAGGTGTGTGCCAAACTTGTGACTCAAATATTCTCCTCCATTGATTCTCAACCTCACTCTGAAATTCCTTGAACCTTTCAAATGTTTCAGACTTATGCTTCATCCAGTAGATATATCCATACCTACTCAAATCATCGGTGAGAGTGAGAACATAACGGTAGGCACTTCGAGCCTCAACGTTTATTGGACCACACACATCAGTATGTATTATTTCCAATAAGTCGGTTGCTCTCTCCATTATTCTCGAGAACGGATTCTTAGTCATCTTGCCAATGAGGCATGGCTCGCATGTGTCAAATGATTCAAAGTCAAGAGACTCCAACAGTCCATCAGTATGGAGTTTTTTCAAGCGGTTGACACCGATATGACCAAGGCGGCAGTGCCACAAGTATGTGGGACTATCATTATCAACCTTACATCTTTTGGTATTCATGAATATGTGTAACATCACGATCAAGATTCATCAAGAATAAACCATTCACCAGTGGAGCATGACCATAAAACATATCACTCATATAAATAGAACAACCATTATTCTCTGACTTAAATGAGTAGCCGTCTCACATTAAGCAAGACCCTGATACAATGTTCATGCTCAAAGCTGGTACTAAATAACAATTATTAAGGTTTAAAAAGATGTAGAGGCAGCGTGCCGACGGCGATCACATCGACCTTGGAGCCATTCCCGACGCCCATCGTCACCTCGTCCTTGGCCAGCCTCCGTTTATTCCACAGTTCCTGCTTTGAGTTGCAAATGTGAGCAACAACACCGGTGTCAAATACCCAGGAGCTACTACGAGCGCTGGTAAGGTACACATCAATAACATGTATATCACATATACCTTTGACGTTGCCGGCCTTCTTATCCGCTAAGTACTTGGGGCAGTTCCATTTCCAGTGACCTTTTCCCTTGCAATAGAAGCACTCAGTCATAGGCTTGGGTCCATTCTTTTTCTTCTTCCCGGTATCTGGCTTACCGGGCGCAGCAACGACTTTGTCGTCTTTCTTGAAGTTCTTCTTACCCTTGCCCTTCTTGAAACTGGTGGTATTATTGACCATCAACACTTGATGCTCTTTCTTGATTTCTACTTCTGCAGATTTCAGCATGAAGTACAACTCGAGAATGGTCTTCTCCATCCCTTGCATGTTGTAGTTCAGCACCAAACCCTTGTAGCTTGGTGGGAGAGACTAGAGGATTCTGTCAATTACAGCGTCATCCGGAAGTTTGACTCCAAGCTGAGTCAAACGACCGTGCAACCGAGACATTCTGAGTATATGCTCACTAACATAACTGTTCTCCTCCATCTTACAGCTAAAGAAATAGTCGGAGACTTCATATCTCTCGACCCGGGCATGAGCTTGAAAAACTAGTTTCAGCTCCTGGAACATCTCATATGCTCCGTGTTGCTCAAAACGCCTTTGGAGCCCCGTTTCTAAACGCCTTTGGAGCCCCGTTTCATTGGACCACACCTAACCAAAGAGTGAGTCATCACTCCGCGTCTGCCAGACGTTCTGACATCTTGGGCTGTCGCGGGAACAAGAGGGTCACCTAGCGGCGCATCAAGTACATAAGCCTTCTTGGATGCAATGAGGATGGGCTTCAAGTTGCGGACTGCTAATGGCAGTCCCCGGCAACGACACTAGATGAATGTAGTTGACGAGTCCATGGCTTGATGCCTTCGCGACAACAGAGCCAGAACTGCTCCTAGTTGCTCAACAATTAGCAATTGTCTTGCAATGGCCCACCAGGGCGTCGGTTCGCGGCAGTTTTCGAGGGTAGAGTATTCGACCCAATTTGTTGATTCGTCAGGCAGCAAGTGAGAGGATACTCTCGAGTATTAGCAGCTGAATGTGTCAGATTCAACCACACCTGAAAGATTAGTATCTGCAAGCAAAGTATCAGCAGCAAAGTAGGATGATAACAACGGTGTCAGAAACGATCTGTTGACGGCAGACTATTCCTAACTGTCGTATCAATGGCGCCAGAAGTTGCCCGTAGACGGAAATTGTGTTTTCCCGTCGACGTCGTGCGAACGAGTATTGTAGCAGGTAGTAGGAGTGTAACGAGTAACAGCAGTGGCAAGGAACAACAGTAGTGACAGCAGTAGCAAGTAGCAACAGTAGCAAGTGACAGCAGTAGCAAGCGACAGTAGTAACAGCAGCAGAGCAAAACAAGTAACAACAGTAACAACAGCAGGGCAAAACAAGTAACAGTAGCAGTCAGACAAACTCGTAGGCAAAGGGTCGGTGATTTGTTTGGATGATATTCATCATGCAACAGTTATAACACGAAGAGATATGTGGCTAGCTCCCGTTCGTCAATGTGATGTAGGCATGCATTCCGTGTGTAGTCATACGTGCTTAGGGAAAAGAACTTGCATGACATCTATTGTCCATCCCTCCCATGGCAACGTGGTCCAAAAGGATACTATAGGATATTAAGGTTCTCCTATTAATAAAGAACCGGAACAACGCATTAGCACTTGGTGAACACATGAACTCCTCAAACTATGGTCATCACCGGGAGTGGTTCCGGTTATTGTCACTCCGGGGTTGTCGTGTCATAACACATAGTAGGTAACTACAACTTGCAAGATCGGATCAAAAACACACATATATTGGTGACAACATAATAATTTTAGATCTGAAATCATGGCACTTGGGCCCTAGTGACAAGCATTAAGCATGGAAAAGTAGTAGAACATCAATCTCAGAACATAGTGGATACTAGGGATCAATCCCCATGAAAACTAACTCGTTTACATGATAGATCTCATCCTACTCATCACCGCACAGCGAGCCTACGAATAGATTACTCATGAACGATGAAGAGCTTCATGGAATTGGAGAGGGAAGAAGGTTGATGATGACGATGGCGACGATTTCCCCTCTCCGGAGCCCAAAACGGACTCTAGATCTATCCTCTAGATGAAGAACGGGATGTGGCGGCTCCACCGTATCGCAAACGCGATGAAATCTTCGCTTCTAATTTTTTTCTGGGCGAAAGTGAATTTATAGAGCTGAGTTTGGGGGCGGCAGAGCCACGTAGGCCCCACAAGCTTGGTCGCCGCGGCCAGGGGGTGGCCGCGGCAACAGGGCTTGTGGCCCACTGGCCCATCCCCTCCGGTGGATCTTTGCGCAGGTATTTTTCATATTTTCTAGAAAATTCTCCGTAAATTTTCAGGATGTTCCGAGAACTTCCATTTCTGCACAAAAACAAGACCATGGCAATTCTGCTGAAAACATCATCAGTCCGGGTTAGTTCCATTCAAATCATGCAAATTAGAGTCCAAAACAAGGGCAAAAGAGTTTGGAAAAGTAAATATGATGGAGACGTATCAACTCCCCCAAGCTTAAAACCTTGCTTGTCCTCAAGCAACTCAATTGACAAACTGAAAGAGAAAGAAAAACTTTGACAAACTCTGTTTGATCTTGTTGTTGCAACTATGTCTAACTCGTAACCAGAATTTCAGCAAGATCACAAGTTAACCTCATAAGCAAGTGACACAAAGGTCTCATGGTAAACTAATATCAATGGCATAATCAGCTAGCGAGCAAATAATAATGAGTTTCAGATACCAACAATTCAATCAAAACAAGCATGAAGCAATATGGATATGTGGTATCTCCCTAGCTCTTTCTGAGACCGCAAAACATAAATGCAGAGCACTTTCAAAGATCAAGGGCTGACTAAACATTGTAATTCATAGAAATGAAGATCTAGTCATAGTCATACTCAATATTAATCAAAAGCAAAGCATAAAAATGACAGAGGTGCTCTCTAAATGGTGCTTATACAAGAACAGGATGACTCAATAGGAAAATAAATAGACATGCCCTTCGCAGAGGGAAGCATTATTTTGAAGAGGTGCGAGAGCTCAAGCTTTGAAAACAGAGATAATAATTTTGGGTGGCATGCTTTCATTGTCAATGCAATGACCAAGAGTTCTCAATATCTTCCACGCTATTCATGCTATATGCGGTTCCCAAACAGAAAAGTAAAGTTTTAACTCGCCCACCACCAATCAATCACACTCCACGGCTAGCCGAATCCTCGGGTACCGTCCATAGTAACATCAATCCGGGGGGAGTCTTGTTTTACAGTTATGTTTTTTATTTAAGCGTGGAACTAGGCATCCCAATTACCGGCCCCTTTCTCGTGAATGACAGTGAATAAACACATGTCGAGGATAACACGCCTAACATGGAAGATACCAATAAACCCAAGTCAGCACATGAGCGGTTCGGGCATGCAAAACAGAATATTTCTTGAAGGTTTAGAGAATGGCACATGCAAATTTACTTGGAACTGAAGGTAAATACTGCAAATAGGTAGGTATGGTGGACTCTCATGGAAAAAACTTTTGCGTTTATGGAAGTGGATGCACAAGCAGTATTCCGCTTAGTACAAGTGAAGGCTAGTAAAAGACTGGGAAGTGACCAACTAGAGAGCGACAACAGTCATCAACATGCAGTGAGTTTGACTAACATGCAGTGCAAGCATGAATAAGATATAAATCACCATGAACACGAACATCATAGAGGCTATGTTGATTTTGCTTCAACTACATGCATGAACATGCGCCAAGTCAAAACACTTGAATCATTCAAAGGAGAATACCATCCTATCATACTGCATCATAGTCATCTCAAAATCTATGTTGGCATTCAAGACAAACCGTTATAAGCTCCTAGCTAAATAAGAATGGCATCAGAAACTATAATCTCTAAGTTTTCATTGCAAACATGGTTCTCTCACAACAAAGCTGAATCTGGGACGACAAGCTAGTCGTATTTACAAAATCAAAATAGATAGAGTTCATACCAGCTTTTCCAGTCTCAGTCACTTCATCATATATCATCATTATTGCCTTTCACTTGCACAATCGAACGATGTGAACAATAATAAGAGTGCTCGTGCATTGGACTAAGCTGAATCTGCAGGTAAACACAAAGGATAAGACAAAGTAATATGGCTCTTTGAAAGCTAAACAGGTATGCATGCAAGAGCTACTAAACATTGTAACCAATATCTTCTACCTTGACCCAAAGAAAAAGAAAACTATTTACACGGGAAAGCTCCAAACAAGCAAAAAGAAGAAAGGAAAATCTTTTTGGGTTTTCTCAAAAGGACACAAAACAAGAAAACAAGAAAACGAAAATAAACTAGCATGGATAATACAGTGGCAAAGTGTGAACACCGACGAACAAAGTAAAAGCATAAGCATGAATGTAAGGTCGGTGAGAACACGTACTCCCCCAAGCTTAGGCTTTTGGCCTAGCTTGGTCTACTCCCAAGGACGGTCCTGGTGAAATCATAATCGGGGTTATACGGGAATGCTGCAGCCACTGCCTGAATAGCTGCCTCATGAAGACTGGCAGCCATCGCCTCCCTGTCATACTCCTCTGCCTCTCCTATGGTTATGTAGTATCTCCGTTTTACCTAAAAGTCAAAGAAAGCAGGAGCAGGAAGGGTAATATGGAAGACACGTTGCCGGTTAAATATCAATCGGTATAGGAGGGATTCATCATCCCTCTCAAGGAACTGGTAGCGTGTCATAGCGACGCGGTCAAGGAAAGCTGTATGGAGAGGGGGATCTCCTACGCGGATGGGTACTCCAAGAAAATTTGCTATGCGAGTGGCGTAGATACTGCCAAATAAATCCCCCTCAATAGCGTTCTTATTCAGCATCCTTGCTATAATAGCTCCCATGTTGAAGCTTTTGTCACCCGTAACCGCGCTCTTAAGGATACTAAGGTCGGATGCGCATAGGTGACAATGTTCAACCTTACCGTTAATGCATCTACCTCTGAAGAGGGCAAAGTAGTGCAAGGCAGGGAAATGAATGCTTCCTATGGTAGCTTGGGTGATGTCTCTAGTTTCTCCAAAAGATATACTAGAGAAAAAATCTCTAACCAAAGATTTAGGAGGATCTTTAAGATTACCCCCATTGGGTATTTTGCAAATCCTATTAAAATCCTCCAAATCCATGGCATAGGATTTATCATACAAATCAAATAGTATGGATGAGTCACGGCCAACTGAAAATTTAAATCTACGCACGAAATAGGCAGTGAGCATAGCATAATGTTCACATTTATCTGAGAGGAATTCTTCTAACCCGGCATTGCGGACAAGTGTATCAAACTCATCCTTGAAGCCTGCTTCGATCATGAACTCATCGGAAGGCCATTCACATGGTTGTACCGGTGCGTCCCTTAGTTGATAAGGATCGAGCTCCCGCATAGAAAGACGGGGACCCTTCTTACTAGAGGAACCACCATGAAACTTCCTCCTGCACATAATTTCTTTTTGCTGAAATTTTGAAGTTCAAGAGAAAAGTGAATAAAGACCAACCACACCTTGTAGCAACTACTCCTACTAGTGTCTAGAGACCGTATCACGCGCTAAAACTATTTGGGACCAGCCAAAATCAACATTTCAAGCTCAAGAACAGGGTCACCAAGGTAGCAAGAATACGCGAAGGATAAAGCACCAGAGCAAAAACTAATTGGACCAATGGAGGAGTCACTTACCAAGGAGTAATTTCCCCAAAACGGTTTGGAGAATGGTGCTTTGAGCAAGGAGATCGAAAATCACAGCCAAATGAGCAAGAACACGGGTTTGAGCTGCGAAAAGATTTTTTTCTGGAGGTAGAGGATGGGAGATGGAATGAGTGGAGGGGGGCCCTCTGGGCCCCACAAGCTTGCTTGCCGCGACCAGGGGGGTGGCCGCGGTGACAGGGCTTGTGGCCCACTGGGGTAGCCCCCAGGCCAGCTCTCAGTCCGAGTATTTTTCAAATATTCTAAAAAAATCATACTAGATTTTTAGGACCATCGGAGAACTTTTATTTTCAGGGTATTTTCCTCCGGGACGCTAAAACAGAAAACAGGAAAAACTAAACTAAATCTATCATTTTTTTCTAAGCAACACAAAGTGAAAGCTTAAAAAAGAGGATGTGACTCTTTGATTAATCCATTTCACGATCATCGAAAGAAATCCGTCAATGGGGTTGATCAAATCCTTATGACAAAACTTTCTCGAGTCGCAAGAGAGAACGGAGAATTTTCGAATAGCCACTAAGTCACCTCAATGGGGATATGTATCTCCCCAACAAGCAAATCATACGTCATCTTGACACAAGGAATCGGGCATTCAAAGCTCCCAATAAGAATCGGTGAAGTTTTTTCGATAGCATTGACGCAATGTACTTGATATCGTTTTTTCGGAAAGTGCACGGTATGCTCATTACCGTTGACATGGAAAGTGACATTGCCTTTGTTCCAATCTATAACAGCCCCTGTAGTGTTTAAAAAGGGTCTTTCGGGGATGACAGCCATGGCATCGTCCTCGGGAATATCCAAGATAACAAAGTCTGTTAAGATAGTGGTATTAGCAACCACAACAGGCACATCCTCGCAAATGCCAACAGGGAAAGCAATTGATTTGTCACCCATTTGCAGGGAGATTTCAGTGTGTGTCAACTTATCCAGTTCAAGTCTACGATAAAGGGAGAGAGGCATAACGCTAACTCCGGCTCCAAGGTCACATAAGGCAGTTTTTACGTAGTTTCCTCTAATGGAGCAAGGTATAGTGGGCACTCCGGGATCACCAAGTTTCTTAGGAGTTCCACCTTTGAAAGTGTAATTGGCAAGCATGGTGGCGATCTCAAGATCTGGTATCTTCCATTTATTGGTCATGATATCTTTCATGTACTTGGCACACAGAGATATTTTGAGCATATCAACTAACCGCATCTGCAGAAAGATGGGTCTTATCATTTCAATAAAGCGCTCAAAATCCTCATCATCCTTTTTCTTGGATGGCTTAGGAGGAAAGGGCATAGGTCTCTGAACCCATGAATCTCTTTCTTTACCATGCTTCCTAGCAGTGAAGTCATTCTTATCGTATCTCTTAGGTTGTGGGTTATCAGGATTAACCGTAGGTCCAATCTCCACATCCTTATCATTGCTAGGTTGAGCATCATTATGAACATCGCTGCCCATATTGTCACCAGGTTCATGTTCATCACCAGATTGTGTTTCTGCATCACACGCAGAAATATCATTTGGTTCTTCAGGTGTGACAGTATTTGGTGAACTAACATGCAGGTTTCTATCATCCTTCTTCTTCTCCTTAGGATGACTGGGTGTATGAGCATTAATTCCTTGAGAATCTTGATCAATTCTCCTAGGATGACCTTCAGGATACAAAGGTTCCTGAGTCATTTTGCCTCCTCTAGTAATGACTCTGACAGAGTTGTCATTTAATTCATTGAGAAAGTCATTCTGAGCCTTAAGTACTTGTTCTACCTGAGTAGTAATCATAGAGGCATGTTTACTCAGAAGCTTCAGATCATTGCCATTTCTGTCTACACAAGCACTTAAATGACTAAGCATACGAGTACTTAGTTCCAAATGTCTGCTAACATAATCATTGAAACTCTGTTGTTTGGCAACAAAGTTGTCAAATTCATCAAAGCATAGGCTAGCAGGTTTATCAAAAGGAATACCACTCTCATCAAACCTACGCAGAGAATTTACTTCTACTACCTGTATCGGGTTATCGAGACCTTGGATCTCTTCGATAGGTGGTAGATTTTTGACATATTCAGATCTAAAGCCTTTCTCTTGCATATATTTCTTGGCTTCTTTCATATCTTCGGGACTGAGGAATAGAACACCTCTTTTCCTCGGAGTTGGCTTAGGAGGTTGTTCGGGAATAGTCCAAGAATTATCGTTGATCA
The DNA here is from genome assembly GCF_904849725.1 of Hordeum vulgare subsp. vulgare. NCBI lineage: Eukaryota > Viridiplantae > Streptophyta > Magnoliopsida > Poales > Poaceae > Hordeum > Hordeum vulgare. The sequence goes on along the minus strand of NC_058520.1, from coordinate 289,142,448 downwards.
AGATTTTATTCAGTAGAGTCTCGGCTTGTTATACAGTTTGTTCCCTAAAAACACAACCGGCACAACTATCTAGGTGGTCCTTAGAGGCATCGGTAAGTCTGTTATAGAAGAAATCAAGTATCTCGTTCTTCTTAAGAGGGTGATCAGGCAAAGCATTCTATAGCTGGACGAGCCTCCCCCAAGCTTGTGGGAGACTCTCTTCTTTGAGTTGAGCAAAGTTCTATATTTCCTGCAAGGCAGCTTGCTTCTTCTGGGCAGGGAAATATTTCTCATAGAAGTAATAGACCATATCCTGGGGACTACTCACACATCCAGGAGCAAGAGAAGTGAACCAGGCTTTAGCGTCATCCTTTAGGCCTTGTTCGGTTCTTTGAAAATTGAAGGGGTTTGAATCCCCTACAAGTGAAATTCCATCTCAATCCCCTCCAATCCTCTTCAATCCCCTCCTTGCTCGGATTAACCGAACAAGCCTTTAGACAGAAAGGAAACAACTTAAGGATATAGTAGTGGCGGATCTTCTCCTCACTAGTGAAAAGGGTGGCTATATCGTGTAGTTTGGTAAGATGGGCTACGACCGTCTCAGACTCATAACCGTGGAAAGGATTAGATTCGACTAGAGAGATTATCCCAGGATCTACAGAGAATTCATAATCCTTATCGGTGATAAAGATAGGTGAAGTGGAAAACTTCGGGTCGTATTTCATCCTAGCTTTCAGAGATTTTTCCTTCCACTTGAGAAGTAATTTCTCAGCGTCATAGGCATCCTTAGACGCAAGAAAATCCTCAGCTATCTCTCCCTCCATAACATAAACCTCAGGTATATCAGGCAATTCATATCTAGGAGAGCTAGATCTAGCAGGAGCAAAAGCAGGTTCTATCTCAATAGTATCGGCAGTTTCAGAAGCATCACGAGCATTGGCGATAACTCTAGCAATATAAGCGTCAAGGAACACCCCTAGTGGCACATCAGGCAAAGTAGTATCTCTAGCAGTATCAAGCATAGCATCATCAGGCAAAATAGCATCTCTAGCATCATCAGGCAAAGCAGTATCAGGCATAGCATCTCTAGCAGTATCAGGCATAGCATCTCTAGCAGTATCCACTACTGAAATTCAGAAATTTGCCGTCTGCCAAAGCAGACGGCAAAGGGGGCAACCACGGACGGCAAAGGCTTTGCCGTCTGCCCCCTCATGGCAAAGTAGACGGTAAAAAAAATCCGGTGAAGAGGCTCTTTGCCGTCTGCTTTCACAAAGCGGACGGCAAAGAATCTTTGTCATGAGGGGGCAGACGGCAAAATAAATGGGACGGCATATATTGCAACGTCCCCGTTAAGTGTTAACGGCAGGCCTCCTCTCTTTGCCGTCTGCCTTCCCCCCTTTGCCATGTGGGGGCTGACGGCAAAGAGGGGAGAGAGAGGGGGCAGATTCCCCCTTTCCGTCTGCCTTCCCCCCTTTGCCATGTGGGGGCAGACGGCAAAGAGGGGAGATAGAGGGGGCAGATTCCCCCTTTGCCATGTGCCTCCCCCCCTTTGCCATGTGGGGGCAGACGGCAAAGAGGGGAGAGAGAGGGGGCAGATTCCCCCTTTGCCATGTGCCTTCCCCCCTTTGCCATGTGGGGGCAGACGACAAAGAGGGGAGAGAGAGGGGGCAGATTCCCCCTTTGCCATGTGCCTTCCCCCCTTTGCCATGTGGGGGCAGACGGCAAAGAGGGGAGAGAGAGGGGGCAGATTCCCCCTTTGCCATGTGCCTTCTCCCCTTTGCCATGTGTTGGCAGACGGCAAAGAGGGGAGAGAGAGGGGGCAGATTCCCCCTTTGCCATGTGCCTCCCCCCCTTTGCCATGTGTTGGCAGACGTCAAAGAGGGGAACCAGCCCCTTTTTTATTTATTTTTTGTTATATCCAGCATTTTTAACAATAATCAGGATATACATATATATATATATATATTTGACATAAATAAATTTCTTTCCGTACTCATAACCATATTAAAATAACTCTCATCCATAGTGCATACATATTATGCAAGTTACATCCGTACCAAACCATATATTACACCAGTTTCATCCACGTGCATACAAAGTTTCATATATTCATATACTACAATCGTTTCAATACAACCCATGGTACAAGAAATCATCTTCAAGCATTCCATCAACCAAGCTTCCCGTGAAGTGAAGGTAATCTGCAAAATGACAAATAAGAAAGTTAGAAAAATAATACTAGATGAAGAAGTGTATATATAGGTTATTTCGGAGAGAAATTAGCTAAGTATAGACCATTTAGGAACTAACTAAGCTAATTATGTCATTTAGGTGGAACCCTAGCTAACTATAGGAGAAGAGAAAGAGAAGAAGAAGTAAAAGAAGGAGGAGGAGGAGGAGAAGGAGAAGGAAGAGAAGAAGAACAAGAAAAAGCAGGAGGAGGAGGAGGAGGAGGAGAAGGAGGAGGAGGAGGAGGAGGAGAAGAAGAAGGAAGAGGATAAGAAGAAGAAAATAAGAAGGAGAAGGAGAAGAAGAAGGAGGAGGAGAAGGAGGAAGAAGGAGGAAGAAGAAGGAGAAGGAGGAGCTCCTTCTCCTTCTCCTGCTTCTCCTCCTTCTTCTCCTTCTTCTTCTCCTCCTCCCTCTCCTCCTTCTTCTTCTCCTCATTTTTCCTCTTCCTTCCTTTCATTTTTCCTCTTTTTCTCTTCTTGTCCCCTTCTTCGGGCTAAATTGGCTAAGAATGCCTTTTTGGAGCTAATTATGTCATTTCGAGGATAATTAGCTAAGTATAGGTCATTTTTTATTAAATAGGCCATTTTGGAGCTAACTAAGCTAATTATGTCATTTCGTAGGATAATTAGCCAATTTAGCCTTGCTTGGATGAGTCTAAGCTACGTAGAAGAAGAGATAGAGAAGACGAAGTAAAATAAGGAGGGGGAGGAGGAGGAGGAGAAGAAGAAGGAAGAGGAGAAGACGAAGAAAAGAAGAAGGAGAAGGAGAAGAAGAAGGAGAAGGAGAAGGAGGAAGAAGGAGGAAGAAGAAGGAGAAGGAGGAGCTCCTTCTCCTTCTCCTTCTTCTTCTCCTCCTCCCTCTCCTCCTTCTTCTTCTCCTCATTTTTCCTCTTCCTTCCTTTCATTTTCCTCTTTTTCTCTTCTTGTCCCCTTCTTCGGGCTAAATTGGCTAAGAATGCCTTTTTGGAGCTAATTATGTCATTTCGAGGATAATTAGCTAAGTATAGGTCATTTTTTATTAAATATGCCATTTTGGAGCTAACTAAGCTAATTATGTCATTTCATAGGATAATTAGCCAATTTAGCCTTTGTTGGATAAGTCTAAGCTACGTAGAAGAAGAGATAGAGAAGAAGAAGTAAAATAAGGAGGAGGAGGAGGAGGAGGAGAAGAAGAAGGAAGAGGAGAAGAAGAAGAAAAGAAGAAGGAGAAGGAGAAGAAGAAGGAGAAGGAGAAGGAGGAAGAAGGAGGAAGAGGAAGGAGAAGGAGGAGCTCCTTCTCCTTCTCCTCCTTCTTCTCCTTCTTCTCCTTCTTCTTCTCCTCCTCCCTCTCCTCCTTCTTCTTCTCCTCATTTTCCTCTTCCTTCCTTTCATTTTTCCTCTTTTTCTCTTCTTGTCCCCTTCTTCGGGCTAAATTGGCTAAGAATGCCTTTTTGGAGCTAATTATGTCATTTCGAGGATAATTAGCTAAGTATAGGTCATTTTTTATTAAATAGGCCATTTTGGAGCTACCTAAGCAAATTATGTCATTTCGTAGGATAATTAGCCAATTTAGCCTTTCTTGGATGAGTCTAAGCTACGTAGAAGAAGAGATAGAGAAGAAGAAGTAAAATAAGGAGGGGGAGGAGGGGAGGAGAAGAAGAAGGAAGAGGAGAAGAACAAGAAAAGAAGAAGGAGAAGGAGAAGAAGAAGGAGAAGGAGAAGGAGGAAGAAGGAGGAAGAAGAAGGAGAAGGAGAAGGAGGAGCTCCTTCTCCTTCTCCTTCTTCTTCTCCTCCTCCGTCTCCTCCTTCTTCTTCTCCTCATTTTTCCTCTTCCTTCCTTTCATTTTCCTCTTTTTCTCTTCTTGTCCCCTTCTTCGGGCTAAATTGGCTAAGAATGCCTTTTAGGAGCTAATTATATCATTTCGAGGATAATTAGCTAAGTATAGGTCGTTTTTTATTAAATAGGCCATTTTGGAGCTAACTAAGGTAATTATGTCATTTCGTAGGATAATTAGCCAATTTAGCCTTAGTTGGATAAGTCTAAGCTACGTAGAAGAAGAGATAGAGTAGAAGAAGTAAAATAGGGAGGAGGAGGAGGAGGAGGAGAAGAAGAAGGAAGAGGAGAAGAAGAAGAAAAGACAAAGGAGAAGGAGAAGAAGGAGAAGGAGAAGGAGGAAGAAGGAGGAAGAAGAAGGAGAAGGAGGAGCTCCTTCTCCTTCTCCACCTTCTTCTCCTTCTTCTGCTTCTTCTTCTCCTCCTCCCTCTCCTCCTTCTTCTCCTTCTTCTCCTTCTTCTTCTCCTCCTCCCTCTCCTCCTTCTTCTTCTCCTCATTTTCCTCTTCCTTCCTTTCATTTTTCCTCTTTTTCTCTTCTTGTCCCCTTCTTCGGGCTAAATTGGCTAAGAATGCCTTTTTGGAGCTAATTATGTCATTTCGAGGATAATAGCTAAGTATAGGTCATTTTTTATTAAATAGGCCATTTTGGAGCTAACTAAGCTAATTATGTCATTTCGTAGGATAATTAGCCAATTTAGCCTTTCTTGGATGAGTCTAAGCTACGTAGAAGAAGAGATAGAGAAGAAGAAGTAAAATAAGGAGGGGGAGGAGGAGGAGGAGAAGAAGAAGGAAGAGGAGAAGAAGAAGAAAACAAGAAGGAGAAGGAGAAGGAGAAGGAGAAGGAGAAGGAGGAAGAAGGAGGAAGAAGAAGGAGAAGGAGGAGCTCCTTCTCCTTCTCCTTCTTCTTCTCCTCCTCCCTCTCCTCCTTCTTCTTCTCCTCATTTTTCCTCTTCCTTCCTTTCATTTTCCTCTTTTTCTCTTCTTGTCCCCTTCTTCGGGCTAAATTGGCTAAGAATGCCTTTTTGGAGCTAATTATGTCATTTCGAGGATAATTAGCTAAGTATAGGTCATTTTTTATTAAATAGGCCATTTTGGAGCTAACTAAGCTAATTATGTCATTTCGTAGGATAATTAGCCAATTTAGCCTTTGTTGGATAAGTCTAAGCTACGTAGAAGAAGAGATAGAGAAGAAGAAGTAAAATAAGGAGGAGGAGGAGGAGGAGGAGGAGAAGAAGAAGGAAGAGGAGAAGAAGAAGAAAAGAAGAAGGAGAAGGAGAAGAAGAAGTAGAAGGAGAAGGAGGAAGAAGGAGGAAGAAGAAGGAGAAGGAGGAGCTCCTTCTCCTTCTCCTTCTTCTTCTCCTCCTCCCTCTCCTCCTTCTTCTTCTCCTCATTTTTCCTCTTCCTTCCTTTCATTTTCCTCTTTTTCTCTTCTTGTCCCCTTCTTCGGGCTAAATTGGCTAAGAATGCCTTTTTGGAGCTAATTATGTCATTTCGAGGATAATTAGCTAAGTATAGGTCATTTTTTATTAAATAGGCCATTTTGGAGCTAACTAAGCTAATTATGTCATTTCGTAGGATAATTAGCCAATTTAGCCTTGCTTGGATGAGTCTAAGCTAGGTAGAAGAAGAGATAGAGAACAAGAAGTAAAATAAGGAGGGGGAGGAGGAGGAGGAGAAGAAGAAGGAAGAGGAGAAGACGAAGAAAAGAAGAAGGAGAAGGAGAAGAAGAAGGAGAAGGAGAAGGAGGAAGAAGGAGGAAGAAGAAGGAGAAGGAGGAGCTCCTTCTCCTTCTCCTTCTTCTTCTCCTCCTCCCTCTCCTCCTTCTTCTTCTCCTCATTTTTCCTCTTCCTTCCTTTCATTTTCCTCTTTTTCTCTTCTTGTCCCCTTCTTCGGGCTAAATTGGCTAAGAATGCCTTTTTGGAGCTAATTATGTCATTTCGAGGATAATTAGCTAAGTATAGGTCATTTTTTATTAAATATGCCATTTTGGAGCTAACTAAGCTAATTATGTCATTTCATAGGATAATTAGCCAATTTAGCCTTTGTTGGATAAGTCTAAGCAACGTAGAAGAAGAGATAGAGAAGAAGAAGTAAAATAAGGAGGAGGAGGAGGAGGAGGAGAAGAAGAAGGAAGAGGAGAAGAAGAAGAAAAGAAGAAGGAGAAGGAGAAGAAGAAGGAGAAGGACAAGGAGGAAGAAGGAGGAAGAGGAAGGAGAAGGAGGAGCTCCTTCTCCTTCTCCTCCTTCTTCTCCTTCTTCTCCTTCTTCTTCTCCTCCTCCCTCTCCTCCTTCTTCTTCTCCTCATTTTCCTTTTCCTTCCTTTCATTTTTCCTCTTTTTCTCTTCTTGTCCCCTTCTTCGGGCTAAATTGGCTAGGAATGCCTTTTTGGAGCTAATTATGTCATTTCGAGGATAATTAGCTAAGTATAGGTCATTTTTTATTAAATAGGCCATTTTGGAGCTACCTAAGCAAATTATGTCATTTCGTAGGATAATTAGCCAATTTAGCCTTTCTTGGATGAGTCTAAGCTACGTAGAAGAAGAGATAGAGAAGAAGAAGTAAAATAAGGAGGGGGAGGAGGGGAGGAGAAGAAGAAGGAAGAGGAGACGAACAAGAAAAGAAGAAGGAGAAGGAGAAGAAGAAGGAGAAGGAGAAGGAGGAAGAAGGAGGAAGAAGAAGGAGAAGGAGAAGGAGGAGCTCCTTCTCCTTCTCCTTCTTCTTCTCCTCCTCCGTCTCCTCCTTCTTCTTCTCCTCATTTTTCCTCTTCCTTCCTTTCATTTTCCTCTTTTTCTCTTCTTGTCCCCTTCTTCGGGCTAAATTGGCTAAGAATGCCTTTTAGGAGCAAATTATGTCATTTCGAGGATAATTAGCTAAGTATAGGTCATTTTTTATTAAATAGGCCATTTTGGAGCTAACTAAGGTAATTATGTCATTTCGTAGGATAATTAGCCAATTTAGCCTTAGTTGGATAAGTCTAAGCTACGTAGAAGAAGAGATAGAGAAGAAGAAGTAAAATAAGGAGGAGGAGGAGGAGGAGGAGAAGAAGAAGGAAGAGGAGAAGAAGAAGAAAAGAAGAAGGAGAAGGAGAAGAAGAAGGAGAAGGAGAAGGAGGAAGAAGGAGGAAGAGGAAGGAGAAGGAGGAGCTCCTTCTCCTTCTCCTCCTTCTTCTCCTTCTTCTCCTTCTTCTTCTCCTCCTCCCTCTCCTCCTTCTTCTTCTCCTCATTTTCCTCTTCCTTCCTTTCATTTTTCCTCTTTTTCTCTTCTTGTCCCCTTCTTCGGGCTAAATTGGCTAAGAATGCCTTTTTGGAGCTAATTATGTCATTTCGAGGATAATAGCTAAGTATAGGTCATTTTTTATTAAATAGGCCATTTTGGAGCTAACTAAGCTAATTATGTCATTTCGTAGGATAATTAGCCAATTTAGCCTTTCTTGGATGAGTCTAAGCTACGTAGAAGAAGAGATAGAGAAGAAGAAGTAAAATAAGGAGGGGGAGGAGGAGGAGGAGAAGAAGAAGGAAGAGGAGAAGAAGAAGAAAAGAAGAAGGAGAAGGAGAAGGAGAAGGAGAAGGAGAAGGAGAAGGAGGAAGAAGGAGGAAGAAGAAGGAGAAGGAGGAGCTCCTTCTCCTTCTCCTTCTTCTTCTCCTCCTCCCTCTCCTCCTTCTTCTTCTCCTCATTTTTCCTCTTCCTTCCTTTCATTTTCCTCTTTTTCTCTTCTTGTCCCCTTCTTCGGGCTAAATTGGCTAAGAATGCCTTTTTGGAGCTAATTATGTCATTTCGAGGATAATTAGCTAAGTATAGGTCATTTTTTATTAAATAGGCCATTTTGGAGCTAACTAAGCTAATTATGTCATTTCGTAGGATAATTAGCCAATTTAGCCTTTGTTGGATAAGTCTAAGCTACGTAGAAGAAGAGATAGAGAAGAAGAAGTAAAATAAGGAGGAGGAGGAGGAGGAGGAGGAGAAGAAGAAGGAAGAGGAGAAGAAGAAGAAAAGAAGAAGGAGAAGGAGAAGAAGAAGTAGAAGGAGAAGGAGGAAGACGGAGGAAGAAGAAGGAGAAGGAGGAGCTCCTTCTCCTTCTCCTTCTTCTTCTCCTCCTCCCTCTCCTCCTTCTTCTTCTCCTCATTTTTCCTCTTCCTTCCTTTCATTTTCCTCTTTTTCTCTTCTTGTCCCCTTCTTCGGGCTAAATTGGCTAAGAATACCTTTTTGGAGCTAATTATGTCATTTCGAGGATAATTAGCTAAGTATGGTCATTTTTTATTAAATAGGCCATTTTGGAGCAAACTAAGCTAATTATGTCATTTCGTAGGATAATTAGCCAATTTAGCCTTTCTTGGATGAGTCTAAGCTACGTAGAAGAAGAGATAGAGAAGAAGAAGTAAAATAAGCAGGGGGAGGAGGAGGCGGAGAAGAAGAAGGAAGAGGAGAAGAAGAAGAAAAGAAGAAGGAGAAGGAGAAGGAGGAAGAAGGAAGAAGAAGAAGGAGAAGGAGGAGCTCCTTCTCCTTCTCGTTCTTCTTCTCCTCCTCCCTCTCCTCCTTCTTCTTCTCCTCATTTTTCCTCTTCCTTCCTTTCATTTTCCTCTTTTTCTCTTCTAGTCCCCTTCTTCGGGCTAAATTGGCTAAGAATGCCTTTTTGGAGCTAATTATGTCATTTCAAGGATAATTAGCTAAGTATAGGTCATTTTTTATTAAATAGGCCATTTTGGAGCTACTAAGATAATTATGTCATTTCATAGGATAATTAGCCAATTTAGCCTTTCTTGGATGAGTCTAAGCTACGTAGAAGAAGAGATAGAGAAGAAGAAGTAAAATAAGGAGGGGAAGGAGGAGGAGGAGAAGAAGAAGGAAGAGGAGAAGAAGAAGAAAAGTAGAAGGAGAAGGAGAAGAAGAAGGAGACGGAGAAGGAGGGAGAAGGAGGAAGAAGAAGGAGAAGGAGGAGCTCCTTCTCCTTCTTCTTCTCCTCCTCCCTCTCCTCCTTCTTCTTCTCCTCATGTTTCCTCTTCCTTCCTTTCATTTTCCTCTTTTTCTCTTCTTGTCCCCTTCTTCGGGCTAAATTGGCTAAGAATGCCTTTTTGGAGCTAATTATGTCATTTCGAGGATAATTAGCTAAGTATAGGTTATTTTTTATTAAATAGGCCATTTTGGAGCTAACTAAGCTAATTATGTCATTTCGTAGGATAATTAGCCAATTTAGCCTTTCTTGGATGAGTCTAAGCTACGTAGAAGAAGAGATAGACAAGAAGAAGTAAAATAAGGAGGGGGAGGAGGAGGAGGAGAAGAAGAAGGAAGAGGAGAAGAAGAAGAAAAGAAGAAGGAGAAGGAGAAGAAGAAGGAGAAGGAGAAGGAGGAAGGAGGAAGAAGAAGGAGAAGGAGGAGCTCCTTCTCCTTCTCCTTCTTCTTCTCCTCCTCCCTCTCCTCCTTCTTCTTCTCCTCATTTTTCCTCTTCCTTCCTTTCATTTTCCTCTTTTTCTCTTCTTGTCCCCTTCTTCGGGCTAAATTGGCTAAGAATGCCTTTTTGGAGCTAATTATGTCATTTCGAGGATAATTAGCTAAGTATAGGTCATTTTTTATTAAATAGGCCATTTTGGAGCTAACTAAGCTAATTATGTCATTTCGTAGGATAATTATCCAATTTAGCCTTTGTTGGATAAGTCAAAGCTACGTAGAAGAAGAGATAGAGAAGAAGAAGTAAAATAAGGAGGAGGAGGAGGAGGAGGAGGAGAAGAAGAAGGATGAGGAGAAGAAGAAGAAAAGAAGAAGGAGAAGGAGAAGAAGAAGTAGAAGGAGAAGGAGGAAGAAGGAGGATGAAGAAGGAGAAGGAGGAGCTCCTTCTCCTTCTCCTTCTTCTTCTCCTCCTCCCTCTCCTCCTTCTTCTTCTCCTCATTTTTCCTCTTCCTTCCTTTCATTTTTCTCTTTTTCTCTTCTTGTCCCCTTCTTCGGGCTAAATTGGCTAAGAATGCCTTTTTGGAGCTAATTATGTCATTTCGAGGATAATTAGCTAAGTATAGGTCATTTTTTATTAAATAGGCCATTTTGGAGCTAACTAAGCTAATTATGTCATTTCGTAGGATAATTAGCCAATTTAGCCTTTCTTGGATGAGTCTAAGCTACGTAGAAGAAGAGACAGAGAAGAAGTAAAATAAGGAGGGGGAGGAGGAGGAGGAGAAGAAGAAGGAAGAGGAGAAGAAGAAGAAAAGAAGAAGGAGAAGGAGAAGAAGAAGGAGAAGGTGAAGGAGGAAGAAGGAGGAAGAAGAAGGAGAAGGAGGAGCTCCTTCTCCTTCTCCTTCTTCCTCTCCTCCTCCCTCTCCTCCTTCTTCTCCTCATTTTTCCTCTTCCTTCCTTTCATTTTCCTCTTTTTCTCTTCTTTTCCCCTTCTTCGGGCTAAATTGGCTAAGAATGCCTTTTTGGAGCTAATTATGTCATTTCGAGGATAATTAGCTAAGTATAGGTCATTTTTTATTAAATAGGCCATTTTGGAGCTAACTAAGCTAATTATGTCATTTCGTAGGATAATTAGCCAATTTAGCCTTTCTTGGATGAGTCTAAGCTACGTAGAAGAAGAGATAGAGAAGAAGAAGTAAAAAAGGAGCGGAAGGAGGAGCAGGAGAAGAAGAAGGAAGAGGAGAAGAAGAAGAAAAGTAGAAGGAGAAGGAGAAGAAGAAGGATAAGGAGAAGGAGGAAGAAGGAGGAAGAAGAAGGAGAAGGAGGAGCTCCTTCTCCTTCTCCTTCCTCTTCTCCTCCTCCCTCTCCTCCTCCTTCTTCTCCTCATGTTTCCTCTTCCTTCCTTTCATTTTCCTCTTTTTCTCTTCTTGTCCCCTTCTTCGGGCTAAATTGGCTAAGAATGCCTTTTTGGAGCTAATTATGTCATTTCGAGGATAATTAGCTAAGTATAGGTTATTTTTTATTAAATAGGCCATTTTGGAGCTAACTAAGCTAATTATGTCATTTCGTAGGATAATTAGCCCATTTAGCCTTTGTTGGATAAGTCTAAGCTACGTAGAAGAAGAGATAGAGAAGAAGAAGTAAAATAAGGAGGAGGAGGAGGAGGAGGAGGAGAAGAAGAAGGAAGGGGAGAAGAAGAAGAAAAGAAGAAGGAGAAGGAGAAGAAGAAGGAGGAAGAAGGAGGAAGAAGAAGGAGAAGGAGGAGCTCCTTCTCCTTCTCCTCCTTCTTCTCCTTCTTCTTCTCCTCCTCCCTCTCCTGCTTCTTCTTCTCCTCATTTTTCCTCTTCCTTCCTTTCATTTTTCCTCTTTTTCTCTTCTTGTCCCCTTCTTCGGGCTAAATTGGCTAAGAATGCCTTTTTGGAGCTAATTATGTCATTTCGAGGATAATTAGCTAAGTATAGGTCATTTTTTATTAAGTAGGCCATTTTGGAGCTAACTAAGCTAATTATGTCATTAGATGGAAGTCTAGCTATTTTGGAGCTAACTAAGCTAATTATCCGGGAATAAGAGTAGTTCAAAGCAATTAGAAGTTGCGGAACAATAAATTACCGAGAACTTACTCGATGTACGGCCGCACTTCTGTTAGGTTGGTGAAGATATACAATGAAATGGTCCGCCATTCTTCGACATCCAACGATTTCCCTTTCGAAGCACCGGATGGTGCAAGCTTACCTTTGAATAGGCTGAGGTTGGATCGAACTTTTTCTCGGTCGCCATCATTGTACCGAGGCTTCGGGTTATGCAAATGATGATTTTTGGCTTCGTAGTGTGCTGTCACGAAGTTTGCCGCCTCCTCAGTAATGAATGCCTCGGCCATCGATGCTTCAATTCTACGTTTATTTTTACACTTAGCTCGAAGCGTCTTCTGCATCCTCTCAGTTGAGTAGCACCATCGATTTTGAACGGGCCCCCCCATTCTTGCCTCGGTCGGGAGATGCAAAATCAAATGTTGCATTGGATTAAAGAAGCCCGGTGGAAAGATCTTTTCTAATTTGCAGTCCAACTCCGGCGCCAACTCTTCCATTTCATCTAGCACGCCAGGCGATAGTACTTTCGCACAAAGAGAACGGAAGAAATAGCTCAGCTCTGCCAGTACTAGCCATTCATCCTCAGGGATAAAGCCACGCAACATCACCGGCATTACCCGCTCAATCCATATGTGCCAATCATGACTCTTGAGCCCAAATATTTTCAATTTCTCAAGACTCGCTCCCCTCTTTAGATTCGCAGCATACCCATCGGGGAACATCAACCGCATTTTCACCCACAATAGCATTTCCCTCATAGCTGGCCTTTCAAGATTGAACCATGCCTTTGGCTTCGCTATGCTTTGCTTTCCTTTCCGTTGTCGCAAGTTTTGCAACGGTCTATCACATAGAGCCTCCAGGTCGATTCTAGCCTTAGGATTATGTTTTGACTTCCCCTCTATGCCGAACAATGTACCAAAAATGGCCTCCGCAATATTCTTTTCAGTGTGCATCACGTCAATGTTGTGTGGGCAAAGGAGGTCTTTGAAGTAAGGGAGATCCCATAAGCATGACTTGTGAGTCCAGGCGTGTTCCGTATTATACCCTTTGAAGTATCCTGGACGCAAAGGATCTGGCTCAAGAGCGTTTAACTGATCAAGGGTCTGTTGGCCTGTCAACGCAGCTGGTGCAGTGTTTTTGACAACTCTACCTTTGATGAAATTCTTCTTGTCTTTTCTGAACTTATGGTCAGGATCCAGGAATTGTCTATGCATGTCGAAGCAAGAATACTTGCGACCAGCCTGCAGCCAACGGAACTGAAGAGCTACCTTGCATGTGGTGCACGGGAACCTTCCATGCACACACCAGCCAGCGAATAGCGCAAACGCCGGATAATCATGCGTCGAGTACATGTACCACACATGCATTTTAAATTTGTTTTGGTAGCCGCGTCGTAGGTCTTGATCCCATTATCCCAGGCTTCTTGCAACTCATCCTTAAGCGGCTGCATGTACACATTCATATTCTTCCCCGGATAGTTGGGCCCTGGAATTATCAACGTCAAGAAAATGTTCTTTCTTTTCATAATCTCTCCGGGTGGCAAATTTAGTGGAATGACAAATACAGGCCAACAACTGTATTGTGCTGTCGTCATACCATACACATTGAACCCATCCGTGCTGATGGCAACTCTAGGTTACCTTGGATCTTCCGATTTATCCTTATGTAATGCATCGAAGTGCCTCCACGCAAAACCATCTGAAGTGTGTACCAGCATCTTGTTCCCATCCGCATCTAGTTCGGTTCTTTTGCCCAATTTGTGCCATGTCATTTGTCTGGCCATCTCTTCGACCATGAAAAGACGTTGAAGTCTTGGTACGATTGGCAGATATCGAAGAACACTAATGGGGATTTTGGTCTGATTCTTCTCACCCATGCCGTTGTCTACCATAATATACATGGAAGAATTGCAAATGGGGCAATAGTTCAAGGCCGCATACTCAAGCCTAAATAAGGGACATCCATTCTCACAGGCATGTATCTTCTCATAGGGCATCTTAAGTACACGGAGGATTTTCTCTGACTGGTACAGGTTTGCAGGCAGTACATGGACTTTGGGTAGAAAGCGTCCAAATATCGTCATCATCGCGTCGTAGCATTCTCTGCCTAGGTTGAATTGAGCCTTCAGAGCCATTACTTCCGCGATGGCATCCAGCTGACAAAGCTTAGTCTGCTCGTGGAGAGGACGTTTTGAAGACTCCAGCATTTCATAGAAGGCCTTTGCAGATTCCTCCATCTCATCGTCCGGATCATGAGCATCATCAAAGTCTTGCACCATGTCTTCAATCCCGGTACCATGCTCTTCGGTGCGACGACGAATCACCTCAGCTCTGGCACGTTGGTCAGACTCACCATGAAAAGTCCACACCGTATAATTAGGCGTAAAACCCCACTTCTGCAGGTGTTTACCCATTTCAAACTCTGTCTGCTTTTTCCAGTTGTCGCAGTTGGGATAGGGGCACCATGTTTTATGCTGGCCATTTGCAAATGCGGCTCTCACAAACCCCCTGGTTTTTGTTAACCATTCATGGGTCATGTCTTTCTGACTAGGGTGACCAGTGTACATCCAAGCACGATCACTCATGTTGCCTAGCTACCTATGGGGGCACAAGAAATAAATATATAATTCATCATCTATATTCATACGCTAATCAAGTTTGTCAGTTTTATTACGTCCATGCAACCTACACGCTAATAGGTAAAGATAGGTCCTAATCCCACCCGAGTATGTGTAGACTGGGTTCGTTTTCCCATGCTCTGCTCCAGATGCGACGCAGAATTTCGACAGCACCTCCCCGCTGTTCTCCTGATACACGTCTCGGTAATAAGCAGAGAGGATGTGTACCCGGAGAACAACAGGGGAGGCACTGACGAAATTCCGCATCGGATCCGGAGCACAGCATACGGGAAAACAAACCCAATCTACACATACTCGGGCTGTCCATGGATAATGTTGGACAATTCGAAAGGATGGCGGTTATAAATATGCAAAGAAATGCATATTTATAGATGTCGCCCTTTCGAATGGGAGACGCATACTGGTCACGCATACTCTTGATTGAAGAAACCTATAGCTAGCATGTTTCATCGGCACGAAGACCGGGACAGAGCAAATTAAGGGGGTAGGAGGAGAAGTCATTTGTGCTCACCAACAACGCAAGGGCAGAGCTCGTCCAACGCACGTGGAGGTCGTCGAACAACTGCACATTGAAATTCACCTGATCAACACAAATATGATGTTTTTATAATTAACATAACTATATGACCTAACTCATAACTATGTGGGTCAGTGTCATCGGGGGTCGAAGGTCACTAGCGTCGGGGATTCGGGTCTTTTCGGTCAACAAGAGGCCGAAGAGGTGTCGGGGCTCGGGGGTTGGGGGTCAGTGGCGTCGGGGGTCGGGGTAGGGGGTCGGGGGTCGAGGGTGAGTGTTGTCGGGGGTCGGGGGTCGGGGGTCGAGGGTCAGTGGCGTCGGGCGTCGGGGGTCGGGGGTCAGTGGCGTCGGGGGTCGGGGTAGGGGGTCGGGGGTCGAGGGTGAGTGTTGTCGGGGGTCGGGGGTCGAGGGTCAGTGGCGTCGGGCGTCGGGGATCGGGAGTTAGTGGCGTCGGGGGTCGGGGTCGGGTGTCGGGGGTCGAGGGTGAGTGTTGTCGGAGGTCGTCGAAGAACTGCACATTGAAATTCACACGATCAACACAAATTTGATGTTTTTATAATTAACATAACTATGTGACCTAACTCATAACTATGTGGCTCAGTGTCGTCGGGGGTTGAGGGTCACTAGCGTCGGGGGTTGGGGTCTTTTCGGTCAACAAGAGGCCAAAGAGGTGTCCGGGCTCGGGAGTTGGGGGTCAGTGGCGTCACGGTCGGGGTAGGGGGTCGGGGGTCGAGGGTTCGCGTACTACGGCATCTCCTCCAACTTCATCAGCTACCTGACCGGCCCGCTCGGGGAGAGCACGGCCGCCGCCTCCGCCTGGTCCGGCGCCGCGTCCATGTTTCAAAATTTCATTGTTTTGTCCGGTGGAAGCACACACACCACAACATAGTGCTTCCCACGTCGCTGTGCTCATGAATCAGCTGGACCGGGTCGATCTTTTTTTTGGGAGGGTACCGGGTCGATCTTCGAAGATAGAATAATGCGCTCAACCCTAAACCTTTTTCTTTTCTAATGACACCACTTTTTTCTTGAAACACATCATCAGTATTCCCGAGTCAAAAAAATATATTGTTTTTTACACATCGGCGTTTTCAAACTACAAATACCATTAAATAGAAACAAAACCAAAAAAACACATCATGCTTGACAACTAATGTTATCATCCTCGTGTCATTAATTTTACCATAAACAATTAGCATATATAGTATAACCTAACAAACTAATTACCATGAACCTAAAAATGACAAAAGAGAAAAAAACAAAAAAAAATTTACCTAGGGAGGAAGGGCGGTGCAGGGAGGAGGGGCGGCGCAGGGAGGAGGCGCAGGGAGGAGGGGTGCCGCAGGGAGGAGGGGCGGCGCAGGAAGGGCGGTGTAGGAGGGGCGGCGCCGGGAGGGGCAGGCGCCAGGGGAGTGGGCGGCGCAGGGAGGAGGGGCGGCGCGGGGCAGGCGGCGGCGCGGGGCAGGGAGGAGGAGCGGCGCGGGGCAGGCGGCGGTGCGGGGCAGGGAGGAGGGGCGACGCGGCGCAGCGGTGCAGGGCAGGCGGCGGCGAGGGACGTCGGCGGCGCAGGGATTCGAGCAACGGGCTATGTGGGAAGGGTTGGAGGGGGGCGGGGGTGCGCGTGTACGTGGCAAGGCTGCCGGGCCTTTGCCGTCCGCCTCGCTCCTAGGATGACGGCAAAGGCCCCCAAGGCCGACGGCAAAGGTCCCCGGGGGGGAGGCACCGGGTGGGGGGTTGGGTTGGTGGGCCGCCGTCCCTTTTGCCGTCCGCCGTGCTCCCAGGCAGACGGCAAAGGCCCCCAAGCAGACGACAAAGGGGAGGGGTGGGTGGGGTGGCGTTTCGGCCGTTGGGGGGGGGGCTTTGCCGTCCGCCCTCCCTTTGCCGTCCGCGTAGGGCTTCTTTGCCGTCGGCCCGCGGACGGCAAAGAGGTGGCCGATGGCAAAATAAACTTTTTTCCATCTGACACCTCTTTGCCGTCAGCACTGTGACAGCTGACGGCAAAGAATTCCTTCGCCATGTGTCAGCTGACGGCAAAGGCCAAGCAGACGGCAAATTTCTGAATTCCAGTAGTGATCGGGCATAGCATCTCTAGCAGTATCAGGCATAGCATCTCTAGCAGTATCAGGTATAGTAGCATCATAAGCATGATCTAGCACAGGAGACATATCAAGCTTTCTAGCAGGAGGTGATGTCGCAAAATTAATCATAACTGAAGGTGAATCAAGTGCAGAGCTAGATGGCAGTTCCTTACCTCCCATCGTAGTTGAGGGCAAGACTTTAGTTTTTGGATCTTTCATATTCTTCATAGTGATCAACAAATATAAATCCCAAGTGACTAAGAGAATATAGCAATACCTCCCCGACAACGGCGCCAGAAAAATGCTGCTAACGGCAGTCCCCGGCAATGACACTAGAAGAATGTAGTTGACGAGTCCCTGGCTTGATGCCTTCGCGACAACAGAGCCAGAATTGATCCCAGTTGCTCAACAATTAGCAATTGTCTTGCAATGGCCCACCAGCGCGTGGGTTCGCGGCAGTTTTCGAGGGTAGAGTATTCGACCCAATTTGTTGATTCGCCAGGCAGGAAGTGAGAGGATACTCTCGAGTATTAGCAGCTGAATGTGTCAGATTCAACCACACCTGAAAGATTTGTATCTGCAAGCAAAGTAGGATGATAACAACGGTGTCAGAAACGATCTGTTGACGGCAGACTATTCCTAACTGTTGTATCAATGGCACCAGAAGTTGCCCGTAGACGGAAATTGTCTTTTCCCGTCGACGTCGTGCGAACTAGTATTGTAGCAGGTAGTAGCAGGGTAACGAGTTACAGCAGTGGCAAGGAACAGCAGTAGTGACAATAGTAGCAAGTAGCAACAATAGCAAGTGACAGCAGTAGCAAGCAACAGTAGTAATAGCAGCAGAGCAAAACAAGTAACAACAGTAACAGCAACAGAGCAAAACAAGTAACAGCAGCAATGGGACAAACTCGTAGGCAATGGGTCGGTGATTTGTTTGGATGATATTCATCATGCAACAGTTATAACACGGAGAGATATGTGGCTAGCTCCCGTTCGTCAATGTGATGTAGGCATGCATTCCGTGTGTAGTCATACGTGCTTAGGGAAAACAACTTGCATGACACCTATTGTCCATCCCTCCCGTGGCAGCGGGGTCCAAAAGGATACTACAGGATATTAAGGTTCTCCTTTTAATAATGAACCAGAACAATGCATTAGCACTTGGTGAACACATGAACTCCTCAAACTATGGTCATCATTGGGAGTGGTTCCGGTTATTGTCACTCCGGGGTTGTCGGGTCATAACACATAGTAGGTAACTACAACTTGCAAGATCGGATCTAAAATACACATATATTGGTGACAACATAATAATTTCAGATCTGAAATCATGGCACTCGGGCCCTAGTGACAAGCATTAAGCATGGCAAAGTAGTAGCAACATCAATCTCAGAACATAGTGGATATTAGGGATCAATCCCCGTCAAAACTAACTCGATTACATGATACATCTCATCCTACTGATCACCGCCCAGCGAGCCTACGAATAGATTACTCATGAACGATGAAGAGCTTCATGGAATTGGAGAGGGAAGAAGGTTGATGCTGACGATGGCGACGATTTCCCCTCTCCGGAGCCCAAAACGGACTCCAGATCTGTCCTCCAGATGAAGTACAGGATGTGGCGGCGCCTCCGTATCGCAAACGCGATGAAATCTTCTCTTCTGATTTTTTCTGGGCGAAAGTGAATTTATAGAGCTGAGTTTGGGGCGGCAGAGCCATGTGGGCCCCACAAGCTTGGTTGTCGCGGCCAGGGGGGTGGCCGCGGCAACAGGCCTTGTGGCCCACTGGTCCATCCCCTCCGGTGGATCTTTGCGTAGGTATTTTTCATATTTTCCAGAAAAATTCTCTGTAAATTTTCAGGACGTTCCAAGAACTTTCATTTCTGCACAAAAATAACACCATGGCAATTCTGCTGAAAACAACGTCAGCCCGGGTTAGTTCCATTCAAATCATGCAAATTAGAGTCCAAAACAAGGACATAAGAGTTTGGAAAAGTAGATACGATAGAGACGTATCACGAACCCAGTCCGCATAGTTGCTACCATCATCTTTGAGCTTGTTTTTCTCTAGGAACGCGTTGAAATTGAGGTTGACAGGTGCGTTGGCCATTGGATCTACAATATTTGTAAAGAAAACTTTTAGACTACGTTCATGATCATTAAGTTCATCTAATCAAATTAAGTATGAACTCCCACTTAAATCGACATCCCTCTAGTCATCTAAGTGATACAAGTTCCATGTCGACTAACCCGTGTCCGATCATCACGTGAGACGGACTAGTTGTCGATGGTGAGCAACTTCATGCTGATCGTATTCAACCATACGACTCATGTTTGACCTTTCGGTCTCTCGTATTCGAGGCCATGTGTGTACATGCTAAGCTCGTTGAGTCAACCTAAGTATTTCACGTGTGTACATCTAGCTTACGCCCGTTGTATGCGAACGTTAGAATCTATCACACCCGATCATCACATGGTGCTTCGAGACAACGATCGTTCACAATGGTGCACACTTAGGGGAATACGTTCTCGAAATTTTATGAGGGATCATCTTATTATGCTACCATCGTTCTAAGCAATAAGATGAAAAACATGATAAACATCACATGCAATCATATAGTGACATGATATGGCCATTATCATCTTTGCTCCTTCGATCTCCATCTTTGGGCATCGCATGATCATCATCGTCACGGCGTGACACCATGATCTCCATCATCGTGTCTCCCTGAAGTCATCACGCCAACTACTACTACTACTACTACAGCTAACCGTTAGCAATAAAGTAAAAGTAGTAAACACATGGTGTTGCATCTCATACAATAATTTAAGACACCTCCTATGGCTCCTGCCGGTTGTCATACTCATCGACATGCAAGTCGTGAATCCTATTACAAGAACATGATCATATCATACATCACACATGTAACATCACATCCTTTGGCCATATCACATCACGTGTCAAACCCTGCAAAAACAAGTTAGACGTCCTCTAATTATTGTTCCAAGTTTTACGTGGCTGATTTGGGTTTCTAGCAAGAACGCATTCTTACCTACGTGACAGCCACAACGATGATATGCCAAAGCTATTTACCCTTCATAAGGACCTTTTCATCAAATCCAATCCGACTAGAGTGGGAGAGACAGACACCCGCTAGCCACCTTATGCACCGTGTGCATGTTAGCCGGTGGAACCTGTCTCACGTAAGCGTGCGTGTAAGGTCGCTCCGGGATGCTTCATCTCACAATACTGCCGGAAAATAATAAGACTAGTAGTGGCAAGCAAATTACAAAATCAGCGCCCACAACCTTTTTGTGTTCTACTTGTGCAAGGAATCTACGCATAGAAAACCTGGCTCAGATGCCACTGTTGGGTAACATAGCAAAATTCAATTTTTTCCTACGCCATATCAGATCTTCCTATGGAGAAACCAGCAACGAGGGAGGGGTGAGAGCATCTTCATACCTTTGAAGATCGCTAAGCGGAAGCGTTTCTAGAACACGGTTGATGGAGTCGTACTCGCTGCGATTCAGATCGTGGTGTGATTCCGATCTAGTGCCGAACCACGGCACCTCCGCGTTCAACACACGTGCAGCCCGGTGACGTCTCCCACACCTTGATCCAGCAAGGAGGAGGGAGAGGTTGGGGAAGAGCTCCGGTAGCACAACAGCATGGAGGCGATGGAGCGACGAGGTCTCCCGGCAGGGCTTTGCCAAGCACCGTGGGAGACGAGGAAGAAGAGAAGCAGGGCTGCGCCGAGAGAGAGAGAAATTGTCGTGTCTCCAATGGCAAAAACCCCCACTATATATAGGGGGAAGGGGAGGGTGGCGCCCCCCTTAGGGTTCCCACCCCCAAGGGGTGCGCCAGTCCTAGATGGAGCAGGTGGTGGCGGCCAGGAGGGGAGGAGGGGGTGGCACACCCCGTGGTGGGCCTTAGGCCCACCTGCGCTAGGGTTCCCCCCTTCCCTCTCTTAGGCGCCTTGGGCTAGGTGTGGAGGGCGCACCAGCCCACCCAGGGGCTGGTTTCCTCTCACATTTGGCCCATGTAGCCTCCCGGGGCTGGTGGCCCCGCCCGATGGGCCTCCGGAACCCTTCCGGTGGTCCCGGCACATTGCCGGTGGTGCGTGAAACATTTCCGGCATCCAAACCCATCCATCCTATATATCAATCTTTACCTCCAGACCATTCCGGAGTTCCTCGTTGCGTCCGGGATCACATCCCGGACTCTGAACAACCTTCGCTAACCTCGTATAACAATTCCCTATAACCCTAGCGTCATCGAACCTTAAGTGTGTAGACCCTACGGGTTCGTGAGGCATGCAGACATGACCGAGACACCTCTCCGGCCAATAACCATCAGCGGGTTCTGGATACCCATGGTGGCTCCCACATTTTCCACGATGATCTCATCGGATGAACCACGATGTCAAGGATTCAATCAATCCCGTATACAATTCCCTTTGTCTATTGGTATAGAACTTGCCCGAGATTCGATCGTCGGTATCCATATACCTTGTTCAATCTCGTTATCGTAAGTCTCATTACTCCTTCCGTAACACATCATCCCGTGACTAACTCCTTAGTCACATTGAGCTCATTATGATGATGTTCTACTGAGTGGGCCCAGAGATACCTCTCCTTCACACGGAGTGACAAATCCCGATCTCGATTCATGCCAACCTAACAGATACTTTCGGAGATACCCGTAGTGCACCTTTATAGTCACCCAGTTACGTAGTGACGTTTGATACACCCAAAGCACTCCTACGGTATTCGGGAGTTGCACAATCTCACGGTCGAAGGAAAAGATACTTGACATTAGAAAAGCTTTAGCATACGAACAACACGATCTATTGTTATGCCTAGGATTGGGTCTTGTCCATCACATCATTCTCCTAATGATGTGATCCCGTTATCATTGACATCCAATGTCCATGATTAGGAAACCTTGATCATCTATTGATCAACAAGCTAGCCAACTTGAGGCCTGCTAGGGACACATTGTGATCTATTTATTCACACATGTACTACTGTTTCCTGTTAATACAATTATAGCATGAACAATAGATGATTATCATGAACGAGTAAATATTATAATAACCATTTTATTATTGCCTCTAGGGCATATTTACAACACTCTTGTCGGGATAGGTCGTCTCTTTGCCTCTTGTCGCTCTCTAGCCACGAAGGAGGGGGAAGACCGTGTTGATACCGGCAAGGGGCCTTGCCGGGGGATGATGATGATCTATCACCGGGGTCTCGCTCCCCCTTCGACACTCGTGCCTTGCACTACCCCAGCAAGGAACCCCATCCGGCGGAAACATACAACACAACATGGAGAGAAGGACGTGGGGATAGTACTCGAGGAAAATAAACAATGATCATTTGATCCATTTCTTCTGTATGTAATGGATAAAATAGATTACAATTCCACTACTAAAAACTTAGCGAAAGTATAAGACCTTTTGCTTTAGAAAAAGATAAGTGCCCGTAATGCCTTTCTTGTCCCTCTGCCCTGAGGGATTAGATGGATGAGAAGAAGAAGGCATGGAGAGGCCCGAATAGAAACCCAACCCGATCCCTCCAGGACCAGATGGACGAGCCTCGACGCACATAGCGATGGTGAAGACGAAGACGAAGTCCACGAGGTTTGTCGGGGCCCATCTGGAAGATGAGGCAGCGTCCGGGCCACGGATCCCCGGCACGGCCATCTTGTCGGGTGGGGGAGGGGCGTGAGATGATGGTGATGGTGCGACCGGTACAAGTCGGTCAGGTGGAGCCCGAGTCATCATACTCCGACCTGACGGCCGTAAAATCACTGTCGTTGTCGTTGTCACTGTCCCCGTCAGCATTGTCCTCCTCGTCACTGTCGTTCGAGGAGGAACTTTCAGCTTTGCTCGAGCTTTCGTTGCAGCAGCCAAGACGAGCTCCTGAGCAACCATAGATCTTGAAGGAAAGCATGTCTGCCTCCACCAACTTGAAGCAGAGATCATGCCCCTCCATGAAGTTATGGGCACGTGCGCAGGTGTTCCACCCGCGCCTCAAGAGCATAACTCGGGGAGCCGGGTATTCAGTGCCGGCGTACACAACGCTGTTGCAGCAACCATGCATGCGGAGCCACACTCCCTGCGGCTTGTCAACCTCCATCAACTTAGCAAAAGGGCGAGGGAGGCGCACACGGCCGCGAGGAGGGTGGTGCAGCCTGACGATGAACTCTCGCGACGTGCCTTCGGTGTGTCCCGGCAGTGACAGCGCTGGCGACGCCGGGGAAGGACCGGGCATAATGCCCCGTCCCCGTCCGTCGCAAGCTCCTCAACGGCCCCGACCCCTTCCAGCGCCCTCACCTCGAGCATTGGTGCTGACTCCCGGCGCTACAAATGAAGCGGCTACATGATCCGAACGGGAAACTCTTGCTTCCTTCAAGGCAGATGGGGGAGGCCCACACTTCCCACCATGGCTAAGAACCATTGCCACCTTGAAGAACGAGAAGAGAAGAGCAAAACAAGCAACCCTAGGTTGGAGAGGAGGAGTAGGATGGATGAGCATCGTCTCCCGCACCACTCCCGCTTTTATAGGGAGGACGCAGGGGGTTGGCTCTCCTACGCTCCAAGGGTTGCCGCCCACCTCCACCTATGTCGTTGCCCACAATCACGAGCAAACAAGTAACGCCCCCCATCCATCCAATTGCTAGGGCTCCTTCCACGACCAGGCCTTTAACTCACGTGCATTTGCCACGAGATTCGCGCAATGCATGCGGCGTGCATGCTGGATACGCCTGGGCAAGTCGGACGGTTCAGAACAATGGAATGGCGGTTACCTCTTTGCCAATTCCATGCCCGCACACAAACTTTGCGTCTGAACCATCAACACTAGGCGAGCGAGTATGGGCCAGGCTCGGGGGATCTTGTCGGTGCACTAATAATGGGGTACCTAGTGCCCCCGACTTATGCACGAGCGTCGGAAGCATCCCCAATCTCAAGACAACCACCAACAATCCAAGACGCGCTAAGGACTCCGAGCGCCTGCCGGGAGCAATGATGCAACCATTCTCACCAACACCCGGCAAGGCGCCTCCCCGACAAGCGTGGGCCAACCTGCCACAGCTCCACCTCATCGCTACACTAGTCACTTGTCGATGAGGTGTCGATCCCCCATATGGCTAGGTGGCTCTCTCTAGCTACATGGCGCCAGACAGGAAGATAGGTTACATCTTGTTGACACCCATCCAGAAGTGTGCCAAGACCTCAAGCCACGCCCAACTCATTGGTGGCAGAAGCCCGCCAGGAACGCATCCCCACTCGCCACCTAGGGCCACATTTATGGCGCTCTATCTTAAGTGCGAGAGTTAGGTATGATAGCACGGTTAGCTATCTGATCATGTCAGTTGCCACTGTGGATTCCCTTTGAGCTATAAAAGGAGGCCCGAGGCAACCTAACAGAGAATCTAGATCTTTGGGCATTTGAGCACCTAGAGATTCAACGCTCGGTAGATTAGGTCCCCGCGGGATTAGAGCCAAGTGTAAGTGTTCACACGTGCAAGCTCTCCCCGGCAACCCTTGCCGAGGCACAGCTCCATGCGAACTTCATCTTCCCCAATCAATCCACCAAAGTAGGAGTAAGGTTTTACGCTTCACAGCGGCCCGAACCTGGGTAAAAACCGTTGAGTCTCATCACCGTATTGTTTCTGTACTCTCAGCTCTTTGTGCGATACGACCTCCCCGCCGAACCACAAGGGGCCCGAAGGTCGCATAGGTGACTGTGTGCACGTCTGCACCGATGCCAAGAATCAAAGCTGGCTTGCTGCAAGAAACCCCACAACTCCCCTTGTTGATACATATGCATGAGCAGTTAGATATGATTTGAAGACTTGGTGAGTACGTTTGTACTCACGTTTGCTTAATAAAGTGCTGCAGACAAGACCCACGAACCATATGCTAGGTTCTTCCTAGACGTTGACAGCGATGAGTAGCTAGAATCCCAGCTATGACGTGGCTCCTTCGGAAGGGATTGTAGATAGTCGAGTTATGTGCCTTTTATGCGTTCCCTGTCTATACTCATACAGCTTTATGCTTCCGCATGGCTTGTATGAATTTGTTTGTATGACTTTTGTGTCGGGTCATGTGACCCCTACATGTATGAACCTATTGTGCAAGGCTCTCTGAGCCTTTTAAATAAATGATGTGTTGTAAAATTTCATTGTGATGCCAAGTTGTATCTACGCATATCGTGCATGTTGTGCGTACATGTGATGTGCATTGGTATTTGTGGGATTTGACACCTAGTTGTGAGCCTTTAGTAGCCCTCTTTGTGCTTCCACTCAGTGTTGGTAGCTTGCTACTGCTCCGGACACACTGATTGACCGGAATGTATCCTACTTTATTGTTGTGTGTGTCCCCTCGAGGAAATGTCACATGGTGTAATGGAGTCCATGTAGCCTTCTATGACTCGTCTACACGCGGTTGATGACACAAATGTCCCATGGAGTAATGGGGACCTTGTAGCTTGCTACGTCTCGTCTACACACGCTGTTGACGGACACCTCCATTACTAGGTTATGTATACATGTTCGTGTACGGATGTGCCACTTGGGTTTATAACTAGTCATGTCGACCTGGGATCTATGACATTTTAATGCTAGTGACATATTCACATATGTGAGCCAACAGACGCAAACGGTCCCGAGCAATGTAAGGTGGCAGCCGAGGGGATAACATTTTTGCACGAGAACAGAAAGTGATGTGGTATGTTACATGCTAGATTCTTATGGCTTAGGATCAGGGTCCCGACAGGGGAGAGTTCTAACATCCCGAGACCGATCTTTCCATGTTTATTATATTGTTTACTCTATTTTATTTTTGCATTGCATCATGTCATCATGCCATTAAAATTTACCAACCCAAATGATTCTCAACCAAATAAATTGCATAGATCTTATGATCTATTGAAATTGAGGGCAATTCACATGGTGATTTCTCTTTATAACACATCCCCCAAATATTTAGGGTGCTAAAATAAATATTCTATAATAGTTAGTCATGTATAAACACACTTGTATTTAATTCCATTTCCCTTTTCTACTCCAAGTTTGACCTCCAAACCTTGTCAATTATTTATTCTCGGATTACCGAGGCTCCTTTAAATTCCCAACATTTTGGACACTCCTAAAAACTTGTCATAGTTCAAACAATTTCAGTCAATTCAAATGAGTTTGAATTTAATCTTCCATTCGTGCCAACTTCTGAGTCTAGGAAAATTAGCCACATTGCCAAATTCTTTCTTTAGCCTTTCTTTTCTCTCCTTTTCTTTCTTTCTATTTTTTCCATTGAAGAAATAATACGAAGGGGAGGGAGCTCGGATGCTGCACCTAGCTAGCCCACGAGAGACCCAGCAGGGCCTCCATCCTATTTCGAGCCGAGTTAACCATAGCATCCTGACAGAAACTCTTGATCCCCTCGCTCTTCTCCCCATAGAGCCGCCATGTGCTCGAAAACCCACACGAACACAGCCCCCCACCAGCGCTCGATCCGCACCTCCCTCGTCTCCTCTCCACACGACGCCACAAGACCGGGAGCCCTAAAACCATCGCGGCACCCATAGTCGGCGATTCACAACCCCCGCTTTAAGGCCTCTGACCTCTCCTCCCACGCGCCCCAACCTCCTCCTCGGCTCGCACCCACACCACCCTAGCAGCTCCGTGTGTCCTTCTTCCTCCTGCCGCTAAGCTCCGCCTCCCATGGCGCTGCTCCCGTGCCGCCTCTCCCGTGCCTCCTCGCGATCGCGGGCTAATACGTCCATTTTGCATCATGTTTTGATATTGTTATGTATAGTGTTTTTATGCGTTTTTCCAATTGGTGGAGTAATCCTAATGCATTTTCTCTCATAATATGCAAGGTTTACATCAAGTGGGAGAATGCCAGTAGATGGAATTCTGGCCCTGCAAAAGCTACGTCATAGGTACCTATTCTGCACGTCTCCAATTTGGCTGAAAATTTACGGAGATTTATATTATAAAAAATAAAAAATACTGGAGCGAAGAAGTACCGGAGGGGGCTACCGAGCACCCACTAGACACAAGGACGTGCCAGGCCCGCCTGGAGCGACCTGATGTCTAGTGTCCCTAGCCCACCTCTGGCAATCATCTTTTCGAGTAAAATTCCTTAGAATTATTAGGTGGGTTCTCTTGCTACAAGAATTTGATTTGCATATCATTGATAGGAAAGGAGCTAAGAACCCCGTAGCTGATAACTTGTCTAGGTTAGAAAATGGTCTTGATGACCCACTACCTATTGATGATAGCTTTCGTGATGAACACCTAGCTATGGTGAATGACACATCGTGGTTTACTGATTATGCTAATTACATTGTTGCTTAAATACATACCACCTAGTTTCAACTAGCATATAAAGAAAAGAAAAACTTATTTGATTTAAGACATTAGTTTTGGGATGACCCACATCTTTATAAAGAGGGGGTAGATGGTATTATTAGACGTTGTATAGCTGAGCATTCACAGGAACAAATCATTCGGAAGTGTCAGTCTGAGGCTTATGGAGGACACCATGCGGGAGATAGGACTGCGCACAAGGTATTACGGTCTGGATTTTATTGGCCTACTCTTTTCAAAGATGCTCGTTAGTTTTCCCTCTCTTGTGATGAATTTCAAAGAAATGGTAACATTAGTAGATGTCAGGAAATGCCTATGAATTATTCACTTGTTAGTGGGTATACACATATTTTGGTTGCTGTTGATTATGTCATTAAATGGGTAGAAGCTATTCCAACAAATAGTGTTGATCATAACACCTCTAGGATGCTTAAGGAAGCTATTTTCCCCACATTTTGGAGTCCTTAGGTACTTAATGACTGATGGTGGTTCACATTTTATTCATGGTGCTTTTCGTAAGTTGCTTGCAAGATATGATGTTAACCACAGAGCTGCATCTCCCTATCATCCTCAATCTAGTGGTGAAGTAGAATTAACCAATAGAGAAATAAAAATAATATTACAAAAGACTGTCAATAGGTCCCGAAAGAATGTGTCTAAGAAATTAGATGATACATTGTGGGCCTATAGAACAGCTTATAAAAATCCTATGGGTATGTCTCCTTACAAAATGGTTTATGGGAAAGCATGTCATTTAACTCTTGAATTAGAACATAAATCTTATTGGGAAATTAAAGAACTCAACTTTATTTTAAACTTGCTAGTGAAAAGTGGTCATTTGAAATTAGCTCATTAGATGAATGGAGAACCCAAGCTTATGAAAATAGCAAACTATTCAAAGAAAAAGTTAAAATATGGATGACAAAAGAATCCAAAAGCAAGATTTCAAAGTTGGTGAATATGTTCTATTGTACAATTCTCGTTTAAGATTTTTTGCAGGAAAACTTCTCTCCAAATGGGAAGGACCATATATCATCAAAGATGTTTATCGGTACAGAGCTATTAAGATCAATAATCCCGAAGGCACTAACCGGAAGGTGGT
Organism: Hordeum vulgare subsp. vulgare; assembly: GCF_904849725.1. Taxonomy (NCBI): domain Eukaryota; kingdom Viridiplantae; phylum Streptophyta; class Magnoliopsida; order Poales; family Poaceae; genus Hordeum; species Hordeum vulgare. Next base: position 289,114,242 of record NC_058520.1, on the reverse strand, counting down.
CAATGGACAAGGAATAAAGCCTTATATTTTAGGTACACCAATTAATGTCGAAACAAATATTATCCAAACCATGACAGTGGAGGAGCACATTAGGGAGACCTTCCAGAACACTCCATACCCCTTAAAAGGATGAGGTATGTGATAAAGTAAGTAAATTGACTCAGAAAAATCCGCAAAAATATTTTCCGTTAGTTTTCGAATATTAGAAAAATTAGGAAACTGAGAAATACACGAGAAGGCAACCCAGGTGTCCACTAGACACCAGGGCACACGAGGCCACCTCGCGCGGCGTGATGCCTAGCGGGCCCCTCGGGCACCTACCTGGCTCTGTTTTCTTGTGGGGCATGTATTTCTTTGCATAAAAAATATCTCTATATATCTTTAATGATTTGACACCTGCACCATGGAGAAATTCTCTGTTCTTGTGTCGTGCTATTTTTTGACATAACTATCAAGCCGGGCATCATGTCTTCTCCCTCCTCCAACCATGTAGAAGAAGATGCTTGGCTGATGAAGATGGAACTAAAGGAGGATGAACCAGTAGGAGCTACACAGGAGAGCAAGGGAAAGTAAGTCAAGGGGGATCAAGATCTAGAAGAAGGGCAGACCATGCCACCAAACGAAGAGGAAGAAGAAGACTACATCCAACCCTACTATGAGCATCTCACCCCTATTGCAATCGAAGCCTTTAGAGCCTTCGAAACAGTGTGTTTGAGAATAAATATCTTACTTGTGAAAATGTTTTGTTAAAGGACCAAGTCATCAATATCTGGAGTATTATTCAACATCTGGAGAACCTCCTGAGGTTACACTGTGATGCTAGTTCATCATCTACACCAACACCACAACCTTCATCTTCACCGCCAAAGAAGGAGACTTGAGTAGACGGGTATGGACACTCCTCTTGGCTTGTGCCAAGATTGGGGAGGTGCCCCGGTATTGTATCACCATCACTCTTATTTATCTTTATCCATCTTAGTTAGATCTTTAGTTACTTCGTAATTTAGTCAAATAAAAGTTAAGTTCAATCTTTTTCATTCGCATGCTAGTTTCGTCATCTACCTACCTATCTATGTAATCGAGTGAGAGTTATATAACAAAGTTTAGTTTGAATTTTTCTTCTTTACTTTCTTGTTGCAATCAAAATAAAGGAAAAGTATAAGGAAAAGTAGTCACATCACATCACATAAGGAAAAGTATACGTGGTAAAATTTGTTCTTCTTTTGTGATCTACTTATAGTAAGTAGTCACATCACATAAGGAAAAGTATACGTGGTAAAATTTGTTGAAGGTTGACAAACATATCATTGGTTGGTGATGCAACACATGAAAGAATTAATAAGGGAAGAGAAGATTTACCTGCAAATACACTATCATTGACATCTTTTATGATTGTGAGCCCCCATTAATTATAATATGCCAAAACTATTGACGTTGGACAAGGAAGACAACGTAATGATTTATGCTTGTTCACATTCACATAGAAGTTATATTGTTAAAGATACTCGAACATGTGGTGCTTGCCTAAAACCTTTGCTAGCCAAAACTCCGCACTCACTAGAGATACCACTTGTGCATCCAAAACATTAAACCCAAATCCATGTTTCAAGAGTCGACCATACATACCTATGGATTAAGTAAGATCGTTCAAGTAAGTTGTCATCAATGCACAAAGCAATAAAAATTGCTTCTAAACATGTTTGATCCATTTAGTGTAAGGTAAATTAAGCATTGTGCAAACTTGTGATGGTGATATTAAAAGCGATGGACTGCATAATAAAGGTTGCCATCATAAGGGGCAACATAACGTAATGTTCCTTAGCACTAAGAGATATAGCATACAACCAAAAAGCGCATGACAACCTCTGCTTCCCACTGTCAAGGGCCTATCTTTTACCTTTATGTATTTACTTTTGTGCAAGATTCAATGTATTGTGCTCTACTTCCTTTATCTTCTCTTTGGCAAGCATCATGTGTCGGGCAAAAATCTAGGCATATATATCGAGCTAAATGTGGGTGGTTATGAGTTATTATTGTTTACCTATGTTGGGAGGCAACACTATAAGGCCCTATCTTTCTATGTGTCTGGTTGAAACCTTTTGCTCATATATATATATGCGGTGGGTGTTAGCAATCATAGAAGACTAAATGATGGTTGAGTATGTAGACTTGCTTAAAAGCTCCGATATGTGACGTTTCGTGAAAATATGATGATTTGTGTTGCAAAGTTGACTGAGAACATAGTTTGTTAGTTTTTAATAGAATTTATGCTTCATATTTCGATGTTGTGATGAATTGCTACTTGTTTATAAGAAGCCTGTATGATGAAAGTTATATTATGAAAATGCTATGATGAAGCATTTTATAAAGTTTTATTCGTTGTTATAATAAAGAGCGTGATGCTGCGATGTCCGTATTTTGTTTTTATTGACACCTCTCTCCGAGAGCATGTGGTCATGATTTTTGCTATTGGCTTTTACTTGAGGACAAGCGAGGTCTAATCTTGGGGGAGTTGATACGTTCATTTTGCATCATGTTTTGTTACTGTTATTTATAGTGTTTTTATGCATTTTCCACTTGGTGAAGTAATCCTAATGCATTTTTTCTCATAATATGCAAGGTTTACAGCAAGTGGCACAATGTCGGCACATGGAATTCTCGACCTGAAAAGCTACATCACAGATACCTATTATGCACATCTCCAATTAGGCTGAAAATTTACGGAGATTTGTCTTATAAAAAATAAAAAATACTGGAGCGAAGAAGTACCAGAGAGGGGCTACCAGGCGCCCACTAGACACGAGGGCGTGCCAGGCCCCCTGGCATGGCCTGATGTCTAGTGGGCCCCTGGCCCACCTATAGCGATCATATTTTCGTATAAAATTCCTTTTACCCTAAAAAATTAAGAGGAGGACTTTTGGGATGAAGCGTCGCCATCTCGAGGCAGAACCTGGACAGGAGCACTTTTGCCCTCTAGCGGAGCGATTCCGGTCGGAGGAACTTCCCTCCCGGAGGGGGAATTTGGGGCCATCGTCATCACTAACGACCCTCTCATCTTGGGGAGGCCAATCTTCATCAACATCTTCATCAACACCATCTCTCAAAACCCTAGTTCATCTCTTGTACTCAATCTTGTACCGGAACCTCGGATTGGTACCTGGGGTGTGTCTAGTAGTGTTGATTACATCTTGTAGTTGATGCTTTATGGTTTATTTAGTGGAAGATCATATGTTTAGATACATTATGCTATTTAATATCGCTCTGATCATGAACCTGTTTATCACTTGCGAGCAGTTACTTTTGTTCTTGAGGCCACAGGAGAAATCATGTTGCAAGTAGTCATGTGAAGTTGATATTCATCCGATATTCCAATGATATGAATGTTGTTATTCCCTTAGTGGTGTTATGTGAACGTCGACTACATAAAACTTCACCATCTTTGGGCCTAAGGGCATGCATTGTGTAGTAGTAATTAGAGGGTGGGTTGCGAGATTGACAAAAACATTAACCCCGGTCTAGGCTCTACTCCGTAAGAGGCTGATTTGGATCCCTATGTTTAATGCTATGGTTAGATTTTATTCTTAATACTTTTCTCGTAGTTGTCGATGCTTGCGGGAGGGTTAATCATAATTGGGAGGTTTGTTCAAGTAATAAAAACACCCAAGCACCGTTCCACCCACATATTAAATTATCAAAATACCGAACACGAATTAACCAAATATGACAAAAGTGACTAGATCAAATCCCCGTGTGCCCTCAAGAATGCTTTGCCTATTATAAGAAATTGTTCTAGCCTGTCCTTTTCCACAAAAGGATTGGGCTACCTTCCTCCACCTATTGTTACTATTTCTACTTATCACTTGTTACAATTATGTTGATATCAAACAACTTATTACCACTATTTTAGTGCTTGCAGAAATTACCTTGCTGAAAACCGCTTGTCATTCCCTTCTGCTCCTCATTGGGTTTGACACTCTCACTTATTGAAAGGACTACGATTGACACCTATACATGTGCCTCATCACGGGAAAGGGACCATGACTCGATCCGGCCAATCGGACGCTGCTAAGGCCCTGCTTGCCCTCGAACCCCTCCGCCTGGGACATCCCCGACCAGTTCCCGCGACATCGAAGTCCATTGCCGCCTCGCTCGCGCTTTACTCCAATACCCTTCCCTCACGGTGTAGAAAGTCCCGTCACATGCTCGAGGCACCAGCATTTGTCTACATCGTGTCGATAGGTGAGCTGCTGCCACCAAGCGATGCCCGCAGCCGCCCTTCCTCCTCTTAGCTCAGCTTGTCGCCCCGCCTTTGTTGTCGCTTGCTTCGTTGGATCGAGCGCTCACTCGCTAGGGCATTGACCGTGTTGCGTGCGTCTGGGCCAGCCTATCCAGCGCCCAACATACTCCTAGGTGACCTGCTTCCTCCAAATCTACCACTGCTTGCTGCCGTTGCTGCAAATTGTTGATCTTTCTTGTCAAGGCGGCAATGCCCTCGTTTGGACAAGTTTGTGCAAGCCAAGCCCAACGTCTAGCCAACAGGGGAATTTATCCAAGTGCTACATCGACCGTGTACCTCTACTACCATCTAGGGAATGGCCAAGACTAAGACATCCTCGAACAGGAGAATTTTTGGATCGCCAAGTACCCTTCGGATTTCTCAAGACCTACACTATGATACATGTACCACTAAAGTTGTCGTGTATGAATACCGTCCACCGAAGAATCGTGGAGTACACGCGTTGGGAAATTGATAGAAAAGCGCTTAGTTATGCAATATATATTCATTACAATGAAATTACATATAGGCATCACGTGTGTAAGAAAGTAGGCCGACTCATGCCTGCATCTACTACCATTACTCCTGATAGATGGCGAAGTTGCCCATGTCTTTCGATGAGATCGTGGGTATCGTCTTGGTGGAGTAGACTTTGACGATCCGACTACGAATGTGTGAGGACGTCGCGCCTTAGCAATCGCTAAACCAACTCCGAGAGGTTATTGATCACACCGGAGCACGGTCAACCTGACCACGAAGGTCTGTTTCCTGCACGCAAACGAAGAACAAGCAAGAAACCAAGATTGCAATCAAGATATTGCGAATATTAGAGGAAAGCTTTATTGATGAAGATGGGGTTCTCTGACGCCTTTGTCTGGTCGTAGAACACAAACGAAGAACGCGAAGTTGCAGCTATGGCGAACATGTAATCTAAATAAAACCCAAGTCTAAATGGTGCCCTAAGGGCTGTATATATGAGGAAATAGAGAGGCAATTTCGTGGCCCTTGGAGGAGGGGTCCGAAAACAGCCCTAAACTCGGTTTCCCCACACATACGGACTCTAAAAATAGCCTATATTATGGTATCTCGAAATTACATGGGCCTGGCTCAAAATAAGGTGACGCAACACCTATGATAACCTATGGACGAAATTTATAAAGTGGCATCTTGAATGTTTCATCCAAAGCCTTCATGCTCTCCTTATGGTGGCTTTAGAGTGCGAAAATCACCAGTGGAAGTTGCATTGTTCTCTCCCACGTGTGCACCTTCTTCTCCATGCTTGATCCCGCTCTAACGGATATCCTTCTTGTCCATGCTAGGTCCTTCATTCATGAGCACAACAAAAGTATCTAACTTAGGCAGCATCATATGTTCATGAGCATTAGAAGTATTCCCAAGAAACGAAAGTACCTGGTATTTCAATTGGCATGCACGAGCTCTAGTAACTGGTCTAGTATGTATAGCAGCTGGGGTTGTGGGTGTAACTATGGTGTTGATGTCCTCATCATCCTCCCCTTCTTGAACTCAAGTCGTCCTTGACGGAAGCTCATCTTCCTCACCCAAATATGGCTTCAAATCTGCAATGTTAAAAAGTGGGACTAACCCCAAAATCTGCAGGCAGCTCAAGTCTATATGCATTATCATTTATTTTCTCTAACACTTTGAAAGGACCATCAGCACGCAACATTAGCTATGACTTGCGCAAATCAGGAAACCTATCCTTACGCAAATGCAACCAAACAAGATCTCCAGGTGCAAAGACAACATGTCTTCTACCCTTATCTCCAGCAAGCTTATATTTAGCATTCATACGCTCAATGTTTTTCTTAGTTAACTCATGCATCTTTAATATCAAATCAGCACGTTCTTTAGCATCAAAATTAACCTTCTTCGAAGATGAAAGAGGCACCAATCAATAGGTGCACGAGGCAGGAAACCATCCACAACTTCAAAAGGACACATATTTGTAGTAGAATGCAGCGAACGATTATAAGCAAATTCAATATGAGGCAAGCATTCTTCCACAGTTTTATAGTTTTCTTCAAAACATCCATAAGCATAGTAGACAATGATCTATTGACTACTTTAGTTTGTCCATCAGTTTGGGGGTGACATGTAGTACTAAAAAGCAATTATGTCCCCAACTTTGCCCATAAACATCCCCAAAAGTGGCTAAGAAATTTAGCATCACGATCTGAAACAATCGCCATAAGCAAGCGAATAATTTCACCAAAGAACAAATCAGCCACATTAGCGTCATCATAACTTTTATGACATGGTATAAAGTGTGCCTTTCTAGAAAATCTGTCCATGACAACAAATATGCTATCCCTCCCCTTCTTTGTTCGAGGTAAACCTAAAACAAAGTCCATAGATATATCCTCCCAAGGAACACTAGGTACAGGCAAAGGCATATATAAACCATGAGGATTGAGTCGTGACTTAGCTTTTTGACATGTCGTGCAGCAAGCAACAAAACGCTCAACATCCCGTCGCATCCTTGGCCAAAAGAAATGTGTAGCAAGTACGTCCTCTGTCTTCTTTACACCAAAGTGTCCCATAAATCCTCCTCCATGTGCCTCCTGTAACAACAAAAGATGAACGGAGCTAGATGGAATGCATAGCTTGTTAGCACGAAACACAAATCCATTATTAATGATGAACTTGTTCCATGTTCTCCCTTCTTTAAAATTCTCCAACACATCTTTGAAATCAGCATCATGCACATATTGATCTTTGATGGTCTCCAAACCAAATATTTTAAAATCAAGTTGTGAAAGCATAGTATAACAACGAGACAAAGCATCAGCAATAACATTTTCTTTACACTTCTTGTGTTTAGTGACGTACGGGAAAGTCTCAATGAATTCAACCCATTTAGCATGTCTACGGTTCCGTTTTTCTTGACTTCTAATATGTTTCAAAGATTCATGATCAGAATGTATGACAAATTCTTTGGGTCATAAATAATGTGGCCATGTTTCCAAAGTCCGAACAAGAGCATATAATTCCTTATCATAAGTAGAATAATTCAGACTAGGCCCACTTAATTTTCCAGAAAAGTATGCAACAGGTTTACCATCTTGTAATAACACACCTCCTAATCGAATTCCACCAGCATCGCATTCAAGCTCGAAAGTCTTATTAAAATCAGGAAGTTGGAGTACAGGAGCATGTGTTAACTTATCTTTCAAAACCGTGAAGGCTTCTTCCTGCGCGGTGCCCCAAGAATAAGGAACATCCTTATTTGTAAGCTCATTGAGAGGTGCAGCAATGGTGGTGAAATCTCTCACAAAACGCCTATAAAACCCAACGAGTCCAAGGAAACTCCTCACTTGTGTGACGGTTTTGGGCTGCGGCCAACTCTCAATAGCTTCAATCTTGGCTTTATCAACTTCAATTCCCTATGGAGTAACAACATAGCCAAGAAAAGATACTCGGTCTATGCAAAAGGTGCACTTCCCAAGGTTACCAAACAGGCGTGCATCACGTAGAGCAGTAAAAACAGCACGCAAATGATCCAAGTGTTCCTCCAAATATCTACCATAAATCAGTATATCATCAAAGTAGATTACCACAAATCGTCCAATGAAAGCACGTAAAACCTCATTCATTAATTTCATGAAAGTGCTAGGTGCATTAGTCAATCCAAAAGGCATAACTAACCACTCATATAAGCCAAACTTAGTTTTAAATGCCGTTTTCCATTCATCTCCCAATTTCATGCAAATTTGATGGTATCCACTATGCAAATCAACTTTGGAGAAAATTATAGAGCCACTTAATTCATCAAGCATGTCATCTAGCCTAGGAATAGGATGACGATAACGAATAGTAATATTATTAATGCCTCTACAATCAACACACATACGCGATGTACCATCCTTTTTCGGCACTGGAATAATAGGAACAACACAAGGACTAAGAGATTCACGTATATAACCTTTGTCGAGCAGGTGTTGTACTTGACAAATAATCTCCTTCGTCTCCTATGGATTGGTACGGTATGGTGCACGGTTGGGTAGCGATGCACCGGGAGTTAAGTCAATCTGATGCTCAATCCCTCTAATAGGTGGTAATCCCGGTGGCACGTCTTGTGGAAAGACGTCAGCGAACTCCTGCAAAATGTTAATGATGGCAGGAGGGAAAGAGGGTGGCATATCCTCGAATGAAAATAATACCTCTTTGCATACAAAAGCATAGAAAACAGATGTAGTAATATCCAAATCAGTAATATCAGATTTAGTGGCAAGTAAACGACCACTCTTCAGTTTTATTTCAGAGGCAACACTAGATGATGATTTAGTAGGCTTATTGTGTTGCTCAAATTCCTTTGCTACATTTTGATTTTCACTCTTATGTAGGTCTTGTTTTTCTTTACTAGCTCTAGCAATGTCATCTTTCATAATATGTTCAGGAGACATAGGAAGCAAAGTTATATTTTGATCCTCATGAACAAGAGTATACTGATTTGTTCTACCATGGTGTATAGATTTTTTATCAAATTGCCATGGTCTACCAAGTAAAATGGAGCATGCTTGCATTGGTACGAAATCACAATCAATAAAATCAGAATATGTAGCAATGCTAAAATGCAGACAAACAATATGTGTTACGTTAACCTTGCTACTGTTGTTGAACAACTAGATATAATAAGGATGAGGATGTGGTCTGGTGGTGAGAGACTGCTTCTGCACCATCTCCATGCTAGCTAAGTTGTTGCAACTCCCTACATCGATGATTACGCAAATAGAACATTTCGTTACCACTCCCTTAGTATGGAACAAGTTGTGCCTCTGATTTTTCTCAGCCTGTGTTACCTGCACACTTAAAACACATTGAGCAACTAAGCTTTCATACATGTCAGCGTAGTCAGCAGCCATGTATTGTGTCTCTTGTTCAGTACCATTAACACCCTGTTCTTCACTTGCAATAAGAGCCAGGGTGTGATACATCCATTTTGCATCATGCTTTCATGTTGATATTTATTGCTTTATGGTCTGTTATATTACTTTGTGGTACCATATTTATGCCTTTTCTCTCTTATTTTGCAAGGTTTATTTGAAGAGGGAGAATTCAGGCAGCTGGAATTCTGTACTGGAAAAGGAGAAAATCCTAGTCCACTATTCTGCACATCTCCAAATGCCCTGAGAACTTACGTGGATTTTTTTGGGATTATATAAAAAATAATGGGCGAAAGAAGTACGGAGGGGGGCTGCCAGGGTGCCACAAGTACTGCCACGGCCACCCCCTGGTGGCGGAGTGGGGGCTTGTGGGCTTCCTGACGGCCCAGTAGCCCCCCTCTTTTTCTATATGAAGGGTTTCGTTCCAGAAAAAAACATTCGGGAGCTTTTTCGTGGTTTCACCGCCGCCACGAGGCGAAACTTGAGCAGATCCAATCTAGAGCTCCGGCAGGACGATCCTGCCGGGGAAACTTCCCTCTCGGAGGGGGAAATCGTCGCCATCGTCATCACCAACACTACTCTCATCGGAGGGGAGGCATCTTCATCAACATCTTCATCAGCACCATCTCCTCTCCAATCCCTAGTTCATCTCTTGTAACCAATATCCGTCTCACGACTCCGATTGGTACTTGTAAGGTTACTAGTAGTGTTGATTACTCTTTGTAGTTGATGCTAGTTGGATTACTTGGTGGAAGAGTTTATGTTCAGATCCTTGATGCTATTCATTACACCTCTCATCATGATTATGATTATGTTTTGTGAGTAGTTACTTTTGTTCCTAAGGACATGGGATAAGTCATGTTAATAATAGTCATGTGAATTTGATATTCGTTCGGTATTTTGATATGTTGTATGTTGTCTTTTCCTCTAGTGGTGTTATGTGAACGTTTACTACATAACACTTCACCATACTTGGGCCTAGAGGAAGGCATTGGGGAGTAGTAAGTAGATGATGGGTTGCTGGAGTGACAGAAGCTTAAACCCTAGTCTATGCGTTGCTTCGTAAGGAGCTGATTTGGATCCACTAGTTTAATGCTATGGTTAGACGTTGTCTTAATTCTTCTTTTGTAGTTGCGGATACTTGGGAGAGAGGTTAATTATAAGTGGGATGCTTGTCCAAGTAAGGGCAGTACCCAAGCGCCGGTCCACCCACATATCAAACTACCAAAGTAACGAATGCGAATCATATGAACATGATGAAACTAGCATGACAGAAATTCCCGTGTGTCCTCGGGAGCGTTTTTCCTCCTATAAGGCTTTGATCAGGCTTGTCCCTTGCTACAAAAGGGATTGGGACACTTGCTTCACCGTTGCTACTACTTGTTACTTGTTACTTTTTGCTTGCTACGTTTCACCTCGCTACACCATCACTTGTTACCACTACTTTCAGTGCTTGCGGTTATTACCTTGCTGAAAACCGCTTATCAGAGCCTTCTCTCCTCGTTGGGTTCGACACTCTTACTTATCGAAAGGACTATGATTGATCCCCTATACTTGTGGGTCATCAAGACTCTTTTCTGGCGCCGTTGCCGGGGAGTGAAGCGCCTTTGGTAAGTGGAAATTGGTAAGGAAACATTTATATACTGTGCTGAAATTTATTGTCACTTGTCACTATGGAGACTGTTCCTTTGAGGAGTTTGTTCGGGGTATCTTCACCATGAACGGAAGCACGAGGAGTTATTTCTCGACCTGAGGTACCTACTGAAAATATCTTTTATGAAATTCCTTCGGGTATGCTTGAGAAACTGCTGGCTAATCCTTTTACAGGAGATGGATCTTCACATCCAGACTTGCATCTAATCTATGTAGATGAAGTTTGTGGTTTATTTAAACTTGCAGGTTTGCCCGAGGATGAGGTAAAGAAGAAAGTCTTTCCTTTATCTTTGAAGGATAAGGCATTGACATGGTATACGCTATGTGATGATACTGGATCATGGGGATACAATCGGTTGAAATTGGAATTTCATCAAAAGTTATATCCTATGCATTTAGTACATCGTGATCGGAACTTTATTTATAACTTTTGGACTCGTAACAGGGAAAGCATAGCTCAAGCTTGGGGGAGGCTTAAATCAATGCTATATTCATGCCCCAATCATGAGCTCTCGAGAGAAATCATCACTCAAAACTTTCATGCTCGGCTTTCTCATGACGGTCATACCATGCTTGACACTTCTTGTATCGGTTCTTTTATGAAGAAGGATATTGATCACAAGTGGAATTTATTGGAAAGAATCAAACGCAACTCTAAAGATTGGGAGCTAGAGGAAGGTAAGGAGTCAGGTATGAATTTCCAGTTTGATTGCGTTAAATCTTTTGTTGAGACAAACACTTTTAGAGATTTTAGCGCTAAGTATGGACTTGACTCTGAGATAGTAGCTTCTCTATGTGAATATTTTGCTGCTCATGTTGATCTTCCCAAAGAGAAGTGGTTTAAATATCATCCTCCTGTAGAAAGCAACATAGCCAAAACCAATCTAGTTGAGGAGAAAGTCATTGCTTTTAGTGATCCTGTTGTTCCTTGTGCTTACACTGAGAAACCACCATACCCTGCTAGGATAAAGGATTATTCTAAAGCTCCAACTATGATACGTAGGGGTTAAATTAGACCACTTGCACCCCCTGAGGAGATTAGAGTTGAACCTAGTGTGGCTATTATCAAATATCTCTTAGCAGAAGACGTAGACGGGCATGTTATCAAATTCTGTGAGGACTCCGCTAGAATTGCTAAACCTCGCGCGAAAGATAAATACGGACCTATAGTTGGCCTGCCCGTTGTTTTTGTCAAGATAGGAGATCATTGTTACCATGGTTTATGTGATATGGGAGCTAGTGTTAGTGCAATACCCCGTTCTCTATATGATGAAATCAAAGATGAGATTGCACCTGCTGAGTTAGAACCCATTGATGTCACTATTACGCTAGCTAATGGAGACACTATCTGCCCTCTGGGAATTGTGAGAGACGTAGAAGTCCTGTGTGATAAGCCGAAGTATCCTACTGATTTCCTCGTCCTTGGTACTGCACAAGATAGCTTTTGTCCCATCATATTAGGTAGACCCTTTCTCAACACTGTCAATGCTCACATTGATTGCATTAAGCAGACCGTCACTGTTAGTTTCGAGGGTGTGTCTCATGAATTTAACTTCTCCAAGTTTGGAAGACAACCCCATGAAAGAGAGTCGTCTCGTAGGGATGAAATCATTGCTCTTGCCTCTATTGCCGTACCTCCTACGGATCCTTTAGAGAAATATCTGCTTGAGCATGAAAATGATATGCATATGAGGAAAGAGATGAGATAGATAAAATTGTCTTAGAACAATATCCTATTCTCAAGAATAATCTTCCTGTTGAACTGCTTGGGGATCCTCCCCCACCAAAGGGTGATCATGTGTTCGAGCTTAAACAGTTGCCTGATACTCTTAAGTATGCCTACCTTGATGAGAAGGAGATATATCATGTTATTCTTAGTGCCCTTCTCTCAGAGCACGAAGAGAAGAAGTTACTAAGAACTCTGAGGAAGCACCGTGCTGCTATTGGATATAATCTTGATGATCTTAAGGGTATTAGTCCCACTCTATGTCAGCACAAGATTAAAACTGATCCTGACTTTAAACCAGTTACTGATTATCAAAGGAGATTAAATCCTAAGATGAAAGAGGTCGTGAGAAAAGAAATATTAAAGCTTCTGGCAGCAGGAATCATTTATCCTGTTGCTCATAGTGATTGGGTAAGTCCAGTACATTGCGTACCTAAGAAGGGAGGTATCACCGTCATTCCTAATGATAAGGATGAACTAATCCCACAAAGGATTATTACTGGCTATAGGATGGTGATAGACTTCCGGAAACTGAACTAGGCAACCAGGAAAGATCATTATGCTTTGACGTTTATCGACCAAATGCTAGCAAGGCTATCAAAGCACACACACTTCTGCTTTCTAGACGGTTATTCAGGTTTCTCGCAAATACCTGTTGCACAATCTGATAAAGAGAAGACCACTTTCACCTGCCCCTTCTGTACCTTTGCCTATAGACTTATGCCTTTTGGCTTATGCAATGCACCTGCCACCTTCCAAAGATGTATGATGGCTATATTCTCTGACTTTTGTGAAACGATTGTCGAGGTTTTCATGGATGACTTCTCCGTTTACGGGTCTTCCTTTGATGATTGCCTCAGCAACCTTGATCGAGTCTTACATAGATGAGAAGATACCAACCTCGTCTTGAATTGGGAGAAGTGCCACTTTATGGTTAATGAAGGCATCGTCTTAGGAGACGAAATTTCTGAAAGAAGCATTGAAGTTGATAAGGCTAAGGTTGATGCAATTGAGAAAATGCCTTGCCCCACAGATATCAGAGGTATACGAAGTTTCCTATGTCATGCTGGTTTCTATAGAAGGTTCTTTAAAGACTTCTCTAAGATTTCTAGGCCTCTTACCAACCTCTTGCAGAAGGATGTTCCTTTTGTTTTTGATGAGGATTGTGAGGAAGACTTTGAAGTACTTAAGAAGGCTTTGATAACCGCACCTATTGTTCAACCACCTGACTGGAACTTACCCTTTGAAATCATGTGTGATGCTAGTGATTATGTTGTTGGTGCTGTTCTTGGTCAAAGAGTTGACAAGAAGTTGAATGTTAGTCACTGCGCTAGTAAAACTCTAGACAGTGCCCAAAGAAACTATGCCACTACGAAGAAGGAATTTTTAGCAGTCGTGTTTGCATGTTAAAAGTTCAGATCTTATATAGTTGACTCCAAAGTCACTATTCACTCTGATCATGCTGCTATTAAGTACCTTATGGAGAAGAAGGACGCTAAGCCTAGACTGATTAGATGGGTTCTCCTGCTACAGGAATTTGATTTGCACGTCGTTGACCGAAAGGGTGCTGATAACCCTGTAGCAGATAACTTGTCTAGGCTAGAGAATGTCCTTGATGACCCACTACCTATTGATGACAGTTTTCCTGATGAGCAACTAAATGTCATCCACACTTCACAAGTGCACTGTGGTATGCCGATTATGCAAACTATATTGTAGCCAAATACATACCACCCAGTTTCACCTATTAGCAAAAGAAGAAATTCTTCTTTGATTTGAGACACTACTTTTGGGATGATCCTCACCTTTATAAGGAAGGAGTAGATGGTGTTATTAGACGTTGTGTGCCTGAACATGAGCAGGGACAGATCCTGCAGAAGTGTCATTCCGAAGACTACGGAGGACACCACGCTGGAGATAGAACTGCCCATAAGGTATTGCAATCAGGTTTCTATTGGCCCACTCTCTTCAAGGATGCCCGTAACTTTGTCTTGTCTTGTGAAGAATGCCAAAGAATAGGGAACATCAGTAAGCGTCAGGAAATGCCTATGAACTATTCACTTGTCATTGAACCATTTGATGTCTGGGGCATTGATTATATGGGACCCTTCCCGAGTTCCAATGGGTACACTCACATTTTAGTTGTTGTGGATTACGTCACTAAGTGGGTAGAGACTATCCTCACTAAAAATGCTGATCACCACACCTCTATTAAGATGCTTAAAGAAGTCATTTTCCCTAGATTTGGAGTCCCTAGATATTTGATGACTGATGGCGGTTCACACTTCATTCATGGTGTTTTCCGCAAGATGCTCGCTAAGTATGATGTCAACCATAGAGTTGCATCTCCTTATCATCCTCAGTCTAGTGGTCAAGTGGAGTTGAGTAATAGGGAGATTAAGTTGATCCTACAAAAGACCGTAAATAGATCTCGAAAGAATTGGTCTAGCAAACTTGACGATGCATTATGGGCTTATAGGACTGCCTATAAGAATCCCATGGGCATGTCGCCGTATAAAATGGTTTACGGTAAAGCATGTCATTTACCTCTTGAGCTGGAACACAATGCTTATCGGGCAATCAAAGAGCTCAACTTTGATTTCAAACTTGCCGGTGAGAAGCGGTTATTTGATATCAGCTCGTTAGATGAATGGAAAGCCCAGGTATATGAGAATGCCAAGTTGTTCTAGGAAAAGGTTAAGAGATGGCACGACAAACGAATACAGCAACGAGAGATCAATGTAGGTGATTATGTCTTGCTCTACAATTCTCGTTTGAGATTCTTTGCAGGCAAGCTTCTCTCTAAATGGGAAGGTCCTTCTGTTATCGAGGAAGTATATCGTTCCGGTGCCATCAAAATCAATAACACGGAAGGAAATTTTCCTAGAGTGGTAAATGGGCAAAGAATCAAGCATTACATCTCTGGTACTCCCATAAATGTTGAGACCAATATGATCAATGTGATAACTCCAGAGGAGTACATAAGGGATGTTTATCAGCCTGTTTCAGACCCTAAAAACGAAGAGGTATCTGTTTCGGTAAGAAATTGGACTCCGATGCTTTTCCAATAGGAAATTTCCTCCGTTTTGGAATTTTTGGAAAATTAGAAAAATAAAAAGTAGTCCGAAGAGCGCACGAGGCGGCCACAAGCTTGGACACCGCCCCCTAACCTCTGGTGGCGGAGGGAAGGCTTGTGGGCACCTCGTGTGCCTGTCGGACTACGTTTTCTTGCGGAGCACTCCTTCTGGTCCAGAAAAAATCAATTTATACTCGCCTGAAGGTTTTGATCTCCATATCGCGTGGTTTTCCTCTGTTTTCGTTTCGATCCTGTTTCTGTGACAGATCTAGATCATCATGACTTCCCCAAACGCTCCTAAGGACAAGATCTTCGAGAAGGTCATCAATCCCTACCTCACGGAAGTGCTGAAACACCCTCAATCTATCAAGATGAGCGAGGGGATGTTGCACGTCCGTGATGTTAAGGGGCCTAAGAAGACCGGAAGCGTGGAGGCGAGGCTCAAGGCAATGGAGCAACAAGTCTTCAGGTGCCAGAGGATGGTGGAGCGTGGACTCAACGCCAACCACATGATGATCACGGAGTTCACTAGCAATCACAAGATGGATGCCATTGACATTGAGAAACACCTCTCCAAGCTCTATGACAGGGTTGATCAACTTCAGGGCCAGATCTATGACCTGCAGAACCAAAACTGTGAGTATGAGTACAGATTTAAATCAATAAGGTTGGCTGCAGATTTGAGGATTCCGGCGACTCGTTCATCCTGCCATGATGGAGCACCTATGCCTTGGAAGACGGAGGATGAGACTACTCCAACAACTCCACCACCATCACCACCAAAGGAAGACAACTAAGCATTGGTATGGGCAATCCCCTTGGCTTCTGCCAAGCTTGGGGGAGTTGCCCTGGTATCATATCACCTTTATATCTTTTGCTTTTACCTTTGTTTTAGTTCTTTCCTTTTAAGTTTTTATTTCTTCTCTTAGAGGAATAAGTCTTTAGTGTTTAGTTTGAGTCTCTTTCTTTTGTCTCTCCCCCGATGTATTCGAGCTTACGAGCTATATAATAAAGAGTATCTTAGTCAAGGGCTTTGCTTTGTGCCATGATCAAAAGTATGAAAAGAACGATAGCATGAAAGATCATGAGACGATCTTATGGAAAGTGATAGCTTCACTTATGACATGTATGATGATTGAGAATAAATCAACATAGACCTCACTCATTGTTGCAATTAATAAGAAGTAATAAGGAAAGAGAGGTTCACATATAAATATATCATCTTAGACACTTTTTACAATTGTGAGCACTCAGCAAACTATTACATGCTTAGGAGTAGATGTTGGACAAGGAAGACAACATAATGAATTGTGTTTGCTTCGTTCCAAACAATGTTATATGATTAGAGATCCCTTAGCATGTGACGATTGCTTCCACCTCATATCAGCCAAAACTCCCGCACCAAGTAGAGTTACTACTTGTGCATCCATAAATCTTCAACCCAGTTTTGCCATGAGAGTCCACCATACCTATGGAGTGAATAAGATCCTTCAAGTAAGTTTTCATCGGTGCAAGCAATAAAAATTGCTCTCTAATATGTATGATCTATTAGTGTGTGGAAAATAAGCTTTGTACGAACCTGTGATGAGGAAAGCATAAAAGTGACAGATTGCATAATAAAGTTCTTTATCACAGGAGGCAATATAAAGTGACGTTCCACCGCACTAAGAGGACACGCATTCAAACCTCAAAAGCGCATGACAACCTCTGCTTCCCTCTATGAAGGGCCTATCTTGTACCTTTACTTTTTTCCCTTGTAAGAGTCATGGTGATCTTCACCAATTCCCTATTTTGCCTTTGTCTTGGCTACCGTCACATTCTTGGGAAAGATCTATATTCATATATCAACTTGGAGTTGAGCACTTATGCTTTATTATTGTTGACTTTACCCTTGAGGTAAATCGTTGGGAGGCAAAACTATAAGCCCCTATCTTCCTCTGTGTCCAGCTGAAACTTTGACACCATGAGTACCACGTGAGTTGTAACAATTGTGGCAAACAAAAGAGATGATTGAGTATGTCGGTCTGCCTTACAAGCTCTTATTTGACTCTTTCTGATGTTGTGATAAATTGCAATTGCTTCAATGACTATGGACTATTGTTGGTTACTTCTCGGTAAGGTTTTTGCTTCATGCTTTGCTTTGTGAAGGAATTGTTACTTTCCCATAAGAATCTTTATGATGTATTGTTGTTCTATGTGTGATCATGATGCCCTCATGTCCGTATTATGTTTTATCGACACCTTCCTCCCTAAACATGTGGACATGTTTATGGAACTTGGTTTTCAATTGAGGACAAGCGAGGTCTAAGCTCGGGGGAGTTGATACGTCCATTTTGCATCATGCTTTCATGTTGATATTTATTGCTTTATGGGCTGTTATATTACTTTGTGGTACCATATTTATGCCTTTTCTCTCTTATTTTGCAAGGTTTATTTGAAGAGGGAGAATTCAGGCAGCTGGAATTCTAGACTGGAAAAGGAGCAAATCTTAGTCCACTATTCTGCACATCTCCAAATGCCCTGAAAAGTTACGGGGATTTTTTTGCGATTATATAAAAAATAATGGGCGAAAGAAGTACCGGAGGGGGGCTGCCAGGGCACCACAAGCCCTGCCACCGCCACCCCCCTGGTGGGGGAGTGGGGGCTTGTGGGCTCCCTGACGGGCCACTAGCCCCCCTCTTTTGCTATATGAAGGGTTTCATTCTAGAAAAAATTCATTCGGGAGCATTTTCGTGGTTTCGCCGCCACCAAAAGGCGGAACTTGAGCAGATCCAATCTAGAGCTCCGGCAGGACGATCCTGCCGAGGAAACTTCCCTCCCGGAGGGGGAAATCGTCGCCATCGTCATCACCAACACTCCTCTCGTCGTAGGGGAGGCATCTTCATCAACATCTTCATCAGCACCATCTCCTCTCCAATCCCTAGTTCATCTCTTGTAACCAATCTCCGTCTCACGACTCCGATTGGTACTTGTAAGGTTACTAGTAGTGTTGATTACTCTTTGTAGTTGATGCTAGTTGGATTACTTGGTGGAAGAGTTTATGTTCAGATCCTTGATGCTATTCATTACACCTCTGATCATGATTATGGTTATGTTTTGTGAGTAGTTACTTTTGTTCCTGAGGACATGGGATAAGTCATGTTAATAATAGTCATGTGAATTTGATATTCGTTCGGTATTTTGATATGATGTATGTTGTCTTTTTCTCTAGTGGTGTTATGTGAACGTCGACTACATAACACTTCACCGTACATGGGCTTAGAGGAAGGCATTGGGGAGTAGTAAGTAGATGATGGGTTGCTGGAGTGACAGAAGCTTAAACCCCAGTTTATGCGTTGCTTCGTAAGGGGCTGATTTGGATCCACTAGTTTAATGCTATGGTTAGACGTTGTCTTAATTATTCTTTTGTAGTTGCGGATGCTTGCGAGAGAGGTTAATCATAAGTGGGATGCTTGTCCAAGTAAGGGCAGTACCCAAGCGCCGGTCCACCCACATATCAAACTATCAAAGTAACGAACGCGAATCATATGAACATGATGAAACTATCATGACAGAAATTCCCGTGTGTCCTCGGGAGCCTTTTTCCTCATATAAGGCTTTGTTCAGGCTTGTCCCTTGCTACAAAAGGTATTGGGCCACTTGCTGCACTGTTGCTACTACTTGTTCCTTGTTACTTTTTGCTTGCTACGTTTCACCTCGCTACACCATCACTTGTTACCGCTACTTTCAGTGCTTGCACTTATTACCTTGCTGAAAATCGCTTATCAGAGCCTTCTGCTCCTCGTTGGGTTCGACACTCTTACTTATCGAAAGGACTACGGTTGATCCCCTATACTTGTGGGTCATCAGGGTGCCAGGCTCTTCTTCTTCAGTATCATCAACACTCAAAAAAAATTCAACCCTCGAAATTTTGGCCTAAAAAGTGTTGTGGAAAGCATGCCAGACTCTTTTTTCCGAAACCTACTCAGGTAAGGAAACGCGAGACCGAAATCAAACAGATCTCGAAATTAACCTAAGACGAAAAGCATGCAGACTAGGATAGTGGTGGGTATATGGTGGTGGTATATGGTAGCAAGGATAATGGTGGCGTGGTGGTGGTATAGGGCAACAGCGATGATGGTAGCGTGGAGATGATGTATGGCAGCGTTTAAAGACGGTGCGGTGGGGGCATGACAACTTGTGAACAGCACTCGAAATTCTAAATGACTAGACACTAAGACCAGCAACTCGACACGATGATGTAACCGCAAGTTGAACTAAGCAAACTACTGAAAAGACTATGCAAAGGCTCAGATTGGTTCGGATATGATGATCTAACCCTAATTTTTATGGCTTTTTCGTGGAGGATAGGTATGAAGAACAGATGCGAGCTAACTATGAAAAACTCGTAGAATCTCACCAAGCAACCTGGAAATCTGATACCACTTGATAGAGGCAAAGTTGTCCCTGTCTTTTGATGAGATTGTGGGTATCATTTTGGTGGAGTAGACTTTGACGATCCGACTACGAACGTGTGAGGACGTCGCACCTTAGCAATCACTAAACCAACTCCGAGAGGTTATTGATCACACCGGAGCATGGTCAACCTGACCACGAAGGTCTATTTCCTGCATGCAAACGAAGAACAAGCAAGAAACCAAGATTGCAATCACGATATTGCGAATATAAGAGGAAAGCTTTAATGATGAAGATGGGGTTCTATGACGTCTTTGTCTAGTCGTACAACACAAACGAAGAACGCGAAGTTGCAGCTATGGCGAATTTCTAATCTAAACAAAACCCAAGTCTAAACGGTGCCCTAACGGATGTATATATGAGGGAATAGAGAGGCAATTTCGTGACCCTTGGAGGAGGGGTCCGAAAACAACCCTGAACTCGGTTTCCCCACACATATGGACTCTAAAAATTAGCCGATATTATGGTATTTCGAAATTACATGGGCCTGGCGCAACACCTATAATAGCCTATGGACGAAATTTATAAAGTGGCGTCTTGAATATTTCGTCTAAAGCCTTTATGCTCTCCTTATGGTGGCTTTAGAGTGCGAAAATCACCAGTGGAATTTCCATTGTTCTCTCCTGCGCGTTCACCTTCTTCTCCATGCTTGATCCCGCTCCAAGGGATATCCTTCCTGTCCATGCTAGGTCCTTCATTCATGAGCACAACAAAAGTATCTAACTTAGGCAGCATCATATGTTCATGAACATTAGAAGTATTCCCAAAGAAACGAAAGTACCTGGTATTTCAATTGGCGTGCACGAGCTCTAGTAACTGGTCGAGTATGTATATCAGTTGGGGTTGTGGGTGTAACAATGGTGTTGATGTCCTCATCAACTCCACCCGTCAACCGCTATCCAGCTAGAGTATTAAGTGAAAATACAGTAATTCTTGGAGAACAATGACATGATATACAAAAAGTAAATCCAGTTAATATGAATCAATCCCATCATTTTACCCTTAGTGGCAGCAATACAACACGTGTCATGCACCTTTCTGTCACTGGGGTTGAGCACCAGAAGATTCAACCCACTACAATGCACCTCTCTCGATGAAGATAAATCAGTCTAGTTGGCCAAACCAAATGAATAGATCGGAGAGAATTATGAAGCTATCATAATCATACATATATATTAAAATACCAGCAAGGAACTCAATATAATCTCATGAATAATCTGAACATAAACCCACAATTCATCGGATCCCAAGAAATGCACCACACAAGAGTGATTACATAAGATAGATCACCATGGGAATCATGGTGATCATGGAAACAAAGAACATAGAGAGAAATATAGACATCTAGATACTAACTACGAACCCATAGGTCTATGGTGAACTACCCACGCATCACCATGGGAGCAGCAAGGTTGATGTAAAGGCACTCCATGATCGATCCCCCCTCCGATAGGGCACCGAAACAAGGCTCTAGATGGGCACACGATGGAACATAGTCTTGGGCGGAGGAACAAGTATTTAGGGAGGCTCCTTAGGGTTTTTGGGATTAATATGAATTTACCGGACAGACAAGGTCCAGAGGCAAAGGAAGGTGGCCCCCAAGCCATCAAGGCACAACCACCCCCTGGGCGCGTCCTGTTGGCTTGGCGCCATCCCGTGGGGCCTCCGGTCTCCGTTTGAAGCTTCCAGGTCCTTATGTTGTCCATAAAAATCATCAAAAAATTTAAGGGTATTTGGACTTTGTTTGGTACAGTATTCGTCAAAAGCAAAACATGCAGAAAACAACAACTCGCACTTGGCACTTGGTTAATAGGTTATTTCTCAAAAATAATATAAATCAGCAAGTAAATGCCAAAAAAGCATCCTAGAATGATAATATAATAGTTTTGAAAAATAAAAACTATAGATACGTTGTAGACATATCAGCATCCCCAAGCTTAATTGTTGCTCGTCCTCGAGTAGGTAAATGATAAAAATAGAATCTTTGATGTGACATGCTACCCAATATATAATCTCTTGCAAGTATGATCATTGAGAAATGATGAATTAAAAAACACCAACATAGTAATATCCATGAACATAAGTAACATAATCATCAATTTTCAAAATATATGATCCTTCAATAATGTTTACCCCCATTCGCTTTATCATATTAGCATCGCATGACTCCATGTTCACCACATAAATACAAATGTCAAGCACCATGGTCTTAATCCAGGAAACTGGATCATACTTTCGAACACGCTTCAACTTTTTATCCCTCACTCAATGCATGAGCGTGAACCATCACTAGTGCAGGCGGTTCCTATACAAATGGTTTCACCCCCTTTCCGCTACATAGTTTTAAACCATTACCTTGCTTGTGTGGGCGATATGGGGGGTATACCACACGGCACGGATAAATCGTCGGCGACACCTACATCTGGTCACACACGCCATGCAAAAATAGAACTGTGCATTTTGGAGTGCTATCACAAACAAAAATATCGTAAAAGTCGTGTGAGATGTGCTTAGCATCCCACACAGGGAATCCCAAACATACATCTCGGTTCATATTATACATTACACATAATTTTCTGCATCACATCGTCTATGATAGGGTGACTATCACACACGGTGCCTAGAAGAAACTGTTTGTAACATGCAAGATGCGACGCTATCCATATTTGGGGGACACACCCTTAACATGGATAGAGGCGCATCTCGGTGTTTTGCAAGTACATAAATCATTGTAGATACATTTATGAAGAGGTGAGTATATGGAATGTCTTACACTCGCCACAAGCTAAATTACATGTCACACAACATTATTTCAATCATCCATAAGACAAGGTCTTGCTACGGACGAAAACAAACGATAAAATAGCAATGAGTCTGTCTTGCTAGCCCAGGAGACGACCAAGGTCCTCTACTCGTCGGGCTACGTCACGTACATGAGCCCGCTGCCTTCGTCAAACTCCCACTAAAGGTGCAAAGTGTCGAACGCCTCCACATTCGCAGTACCTGGACCTGTGGTGTTGCAGTAATCTGTGAGCCATGGGTACTCAGCAATCTTGCGACCATGATATCGGGACTAACCAAGTTATTGAGTGAGGTAAGGTTAAGTGTTGAGGTCGCAGCAACACTAAGCATATTTGGTGGCTGACTTATGGGAACATAATTTAAATTGAGTGGTCTACGCATTATGGTCGTGAGCTAAATAATGATCAATAAGTGATCCTGAACACCTACTTACGTCAGGCATAACCCCACCGTGTCCTTAGTCGGAGTAGAGATTCACGAAAGAGTAGTGACGGCTACTCACACAGTTGGCATGTCTTAATTAAGTTTACTTCAGCTTTTCTATAACCATATGTTAAACAAATTTCCAAGTTGCCACATAATTGTGGGCACGACTTTCTGAAAGATATTAACACTGCACAGGTGCTCCAACTAGTCCATCACAAACTGTCACAAGCTGCTCTCGAGAGAAAACCTCAACCTCGTGATAGCCCGAAGTATCACCGATATCCCAATACACAAGATATTTCGAGAAGGGTAAAACAAATCCAGCAAGACCACCAGGTGTGTCGACGAGCCCAATAAGATCCATGTATTTTGTTCTCAGGACACAACCGTCCATGCATAGTGGATGATAGCCAAAAGAACATGAGTTCCCCAAGACGTCACCGCCGACTACTAGGTAGGTGCACCAACACTCATGAGGAGCACTAGCCCGGGGGTTGGTTAAATATCCAAGGGGTAGCTACTCGCTATGCATTTTTATTAAGTTGTTTAGCAAATTAAAACCAATGTTGGGTATTGCCAGACAAGTTTTAAACCAAATGACTTATTAAGGGGGGTTGCCATAACAACCGCAAGCGTGTTAGGAGAGCTCAATATGGAACATAACACCGGTAACCGAAACTAGGGCAACAAAAGGAGAACAAAACACAAAGAAAAATACAAAGCCTTCCGCATTTTCCAAGTATATAGATACATTAACTTAAATAGCATAAATAAGATGATATTCAAAATTTCCATGTCAACACAGGACCAGCCTGAACGTGCAACTAGCAATGCTATAAGATGGTTTGAGCAAGCGCTAACTTAGCCAATCAATGTTTGCTAGGATGTGGAGGGGTTAGAGGCTTTTCATGGCAATGTTTGGAGGCTTCATATCCAGGTGGTAGGCAGCAATAAATAGCAAAGGCAACGAGACAGCTAAGCATAACAAAGTTAGGAACGATATCAAGGTCACAATCATCTTGCTTGGCACTTCTTCTGAGGGATAAAGCTCTTGTTCTTCCAGATCGTTCTCAATGGGATCCTTGTACTCGTTCTTAGCACCCAATGCTGCCCAAAAGAAAGTACACATCCAATGAACACACTGGGAGGCACAATGCTTCAAACATTATGATGCATGAGTATGGTATGAAAGAAGCATGTCAATGCTACACTAGTCATCTTTCTCATGCATTTATTTAGTTGTTACCATTCTATACATAACCTCAAGATTAATTATTTGGGAATGCATGAACATGGAAAAATACATGCATCACGAGAAAACGATACAAATGCATATAAAGAACGTCGCAACCCGAGTTATGGATTTCCTGGAACTCTAAAAATAAGATACGGAAGGCAACAATGATAAAACAGAATTTAAGAGAGGCTATGGTAGTTCCTTGGCATTCCAAGTATGCCCCTCGATTGGGCATAAAATTCTACGTGAAATAGACTGAAAGTTCATGCAAAACAAAGGATCACAACTCACACAAAGCACACAAAAATTCAACAACCAGTCTGTCCACAAACAGCAAAATATCACTTTGATCATAAGAATAATAGTAGCTACGGCCACCCAACAAGTTCAACCAAGACATAAATATGAAGCTATAAAATAGTACAATAACCTCCAACTATCAGAAACATGGATAAGTTCATGGATCAATGGCAATCAAGCTCATAACATGGAAAAAACTATAACAGATTAGGACTTTGTGAAATTATTGGTTTTATGCTAGTAGTTTTAACATGATGGCATGTTGACAACAATAAAGTTGTACTCTACAACAACTTTGATGGAATGAAACTTAACATGGTGAAAGAGGGCAAAAACTACTACAAATCACTCCCACTAAACATGAGCTAAAACTCCACAAAAGTCATGATAGCATCCTCTTAACATGGCTTGATGATAATGGCAGATTCTCAGACTTGGTCAAATTTCACAAAGTGAACTCACGATAATTTGGATCAACATGGCATGTTTGGCAGGATGAATCGCTAAGATGCAAAACCTATTTCGCAAAGTAGTGGCATCATTTTGCAGAGGCCAACATTTTCTTTTATTCACACCAAAGTACCAGCACAAAGAACTTGTGTAAGCCTGGCAATCATCATGGAAACACAGCCACTTGAAATAGTTTTCAGACTTAGTCATATTTCAACCTATCACAAAACAACCTTATTGGGATGGCATGTTCCCACCAAGAAACCCACAAATTCACAAGGTTTTCATGCCAAAGATAAATACCATGAACTATTGCTGCGTAAACACTACAACTTTCATGTACATAAGTTTAACAAAGGGTGCAAGGATTAAATCATACAGAATTAACAAAATGGGATCTTAGAACAAAATAACATTTTCTCAAAGTTTCTCAAATAACAAAACCAATGCCACCATTGGATTCCTTGGTTTTTTCTATCCCAAATTGAAATATCATAAGCATATGTTACAGTAAAACAATTATCCTCAATCCACGAACGAAAATTCAAACAAATAGTTATAACCTAGTATATGCGAGATTTGGCATATGTCTGCTACCTCTTGAGCTTGCGTTGGATTTTTCCCTTGAAGAGGAAAGGGTGATGGAGCATAGTAGCAGTAATTATTTCCCTCAATTTTGAGAACCAAGGTATCAATCCAGTAGGAGAATCAAGCCAAGTGTCTAGAGTACCTGCGCAAACACAAACGAGCTTGCACCCAACGCTATAAAGGGGTTGTCAATCGCTTCAAGATTGATTGCAAAGTGAGATCTGAATGTGGAAAGTGCAACAAAGTAAAAGTGTAAGGATGAAAATATGATGTGAAGTAGACCCGGGGGCCATAGTGTTCACTAGATGCTTCTCTCAAAATAGAAATTATTACGGTGGGTGAAAAATTACTATCGAGCAATTGATAGAACCGCGCAATTTCATGACGATATCTAAGGAAATGATCATACATATAGGCATCACGTCCGAGACAAGTAGATCGATACTTTCTGCATCTACTACTATTACTCCACACATCGACCGCTATCCAGCATGCATCTAGTGTATTGAGTTCATGACGAACAGAGTAACGCCTTAAGAAAGATGACATGATGTAGAGGGATAAATTCATGAAATAGATATAAACCCCATCTTTTTACCCTTGATGGCAACAATACGATGCGTGCCTCGCTACCCCTTCTGTCACTGGGTGAGGTCACCGCACGGTATGAACCCAAAACCTAGCACTTCTCCCATTGCAAGTATCATAGATCAAGTTGTCCAAACAAAACCCACAACTCGAAGAGAATTACAAGGATATGAAATCATGCATAAAAGAGATCAGAAGAAAATCAAATAAGATTTATAGATAATCTGATCATAAATCCACAATTCATCGGATCTCGACAAACACACCACAAAATAAGATTACAACGGATAGATCTCCATGAAGATCATGGAGAACTTTGTATTGAAGATCCAAGAGAGAGAAGAAGCCATCTAGCTGCTAGCTATGGACCCGAAGGTCTATGGTGAACTACTCACGCATCATCGGAGAGGCAATGGTGTTGATGATGAAGCCCTCCGTGTCCGGATCCCCCCTCCGGCAGGGCACCAGAACGTGCCCCAGATGGGATCTTGTGGAGACACAAGCTTGCGGCGGCGGAAAAGTATTTTTGTGGACCTCTCCCATGGTTTTGGATTTTTCGAGGATTTATAGGCGGAAGAAGTAGGGAAGACGAGCCATAGAGGGCCCACAAGCCTCCTAGGCGCCCCCCTGGCCGCGCCTAGGGGGCTTGTGGCCTCCCCTGGTGGCATGTGCCTTGGTTCTCACGCCTCCTACGTATCTTTTGTTCCGGAAAAAATATTTTCGGAAGTTTTATCCCGTTTGGACTCCGTTTAATATTCTCCTCTGAAAAGGGTCAAAAACACGGAAAAAACAGGAACTGGCACTTGGCACTGAGTTAATAAGTTAGTCCCCAAAAAGATATAAAAGGCATACAAAACATCCAAAGTTTGAGAAGATAATAGCATGGAACCATCAAAAATTGTAGATACGTTGGAGACGTATCAATGCCCAATTTGGACATTGCCAGATTTGGCCACCTACCCAAAATGGCATGAATTCAAATCAGGAAAAAAACAGCAACAAATTAAAAATAAAATGCTAAGGGGGGTACACTGGTCAGTGGCACTAATGGCCTTCGGTGTATGACATCGAGGGGTACATGTGATACACTCGAATAAATGGGGAAAAGGGGAATGATAAGGTGTGCGCGAGGGGGATTGTACCTGGGTCTCCCCGAATGGAGAGTGGGGGCGCTACCACTGGTTAGTGGCACGAATGGCTTCTGGTGGATGACAATCGGGGCTACATGTCATACACTCGAATTAATGGGAAAAGGGGGGAATGATAAGGTGCGCCCGAGCGGGATCGAACATGGGTCTCTCCGAAGTGGGGGCGCTACCACTATGCTAGGAGGGAGGGTTCAAACCTATAGGGGCTTGAGATCCTATGAGCTAGCGCCCCAACGGAGGCTCGTTCTACTTCCTCAACTGGAGCAAAGGCGACGATACCAACGCTCACTCCTGCATCCAACCAAGATGGAGAAGTATGACTCGGGGTGCGGGATGTTGCGGTACTGAGCGACTGCTGCTGTTGGGCGCTCGGGTGCATGTGTGTTTGTGCGAGTGTGGGGAGGAGCTCGCCAAGGTTGCGGCCATTGTGACGAGCACAACAAGCAGGGCTACAACTTCACTGCTCGAGGCATGCAGGCAAGATGTGGTGTTGCGATGCTGGGGCGCATGCATGACAGCGACATATACGCAAGGGACAACGACATGGCGCGCGAGAAGCAAGAACAAAATGCAAAAAAACTAGTACCCATACACTACAACTATGGCATTGCCTACGGGGATCTATGGACAAGAAAAGGATCTGGGATAAGGAGGAAGGTATCTAGCTCCCCTACGACAGGAAGAGGAGGTCGAGGACGAGACGGAGACGACAAGAGGATCGATGGAAATCAGGTGTGCCTTAGATCCGAACGCAGCAAAGTAGAAGACGATGGTGAGGGAGCTTTGGGATTGTTGGCATCGCGTGCGTAGATGTGGAAGATGGAACGGAATTCAGGGCTTTGATCCACGGTGTCAGGCAGGTCTGAGACAAGGTGGACGCGCTACCCTCAGCAAGGCGACGACATGGACTTGGTTGGGACTTACCGGCGGTGGCAAGGCAAGGAGAGGGACAGAATGGGTTGAGGAACCCAAGGGTTAGGTATATGACAAGTTTTATAGGGCTCTAGGAAGTCGTACGACCGTCAAATCAATGAGGTAAGTGACGTGGCGTCCTCGACGCTCTGTCGCGAGCGCTAGCTGGACCGTTAAGCCACGAGGAGGGCACGGCCCAGGTAAGCCTTCACTCTTTATGAAAATCTTTCCCTTTATTTTTCAAACAGAAAAAAGCAAAAACCACTCACATAAAATAGAGGAAGGTCTTGAACAAAATAAAACATGTTTTGCATTCACAAAATTATGCCCTATTGAACGAAATTGGTTTGGCGATTTTTAGAGACATAAAATAAATGAACTTATTTTTTACCATGACTCTGTTTTGCAAGTTTCAAAATTAGCAGGAAAATTAGGACAAGCCTCAGACTTGATTATAAATTACCAACAAAATATTTACAGAATTTGCAACATTTTGAGCAAGTTGTTGGGCAAAAGAATATTTCGCCCAAAAGCAAAACTTTGGAATAAAGAGAGATGGGTTTATTTCAAAGCATTTGACAGAGGATCTTCACACATGAAGCAAAACTCTTGCAAGAACATCACACCACAACATTTCACTTTAACCAGCACAAGCAACAAGGAGCAAAATAAATAAAATGCATGGCATGATGATATGATGCTATGATGCAAATGGAGTCATGAGCGCCAAACTTTAATTGATTCAAACCACATGAGGCACAACATGGAAGGTTCACCCAATGACAATATTACAAAGGTTTGGAAATTGCACTTGGTTTGTTACACTGTTTGGCATAGGCCATCCATCACACACACTTTTTATGGGGAAACATTTGCAAAAACGACCTAACACACACAGTTGTCGGCCGAAAGTCGTGTCTGATAGTTCATTGATCCAACACACTAGATTTCCAGAAACCGCGTGGGTTTGTTGTGGTCACCGTTCACATTGTTGTCTGAGAAACAGTCTGCAATTGGAAACCCCTATAATCGCTCTACTATTTATAATCCTGTTAGTAATCCAATTGACACTTCATATCAATCACACAATATATTCCATATTCATATTACGGCAACCAGTATTTCATAATTGAAATACATCACACTACAACATCATATAGGCATATGCTACATAGCTACACAATTACACGACAGGACCAAGTTGCACATGCAACATCTAAATCCTTTGGAAAGTAGCATCATAGACGGTAGATAGATAGATGTATCTTGTCTAGAAAACTGTTGAAGCGATAGGAAAATACTAAGCCTTCACTCATGTCGAAGGTCCTTGAAACTTTGGGCCGGTGTGTGTGGATGGTTGCCTGCCCATTCTTCATCCTATTGAGGAATACTTCAATATTATAACATAGATGTTGTATGAATACTATAACACCCAAGATGCGATCCTATCCTTATTTTAGCTCGAGGGCCTCAATAGGTATAGAAGCGCATATCATTGTTTTGCAAGATTGGATATCATTAAAAGTACATGTATAGAAGAGATGAGTATATGGAATTGGCTTACACTCGCCACAAGCTACAGCATGAAAAACACAATACAATATTATATTCAATCACAATGTAGAAGAGGAGGGTCTCACTATGGATGAAATCAAACGATAAAAGAACGACGTCCATCCTTGCTATCCCAGGCTGCCGTCCTGGAACCCATCCTAGATCGATGTTGATGAAGAAGAAGAAAACTTAAAATAGAACAATCATTGTGCTCACGTCAAAGTATCACTTTACCTGTACCTGCAACTATTGTTGTAATAATCTGTGAGCCACATGTACTCAGCAATCTCATTTCCAAAGGTATCGAGACTAGCAAAGCTTAATGGGTGAGGTATGGTTAAGTGGTGAGGCTGCAACAAGCACTAAGCATTTATTTGAGTGCCTAACTTACCAGCACAAGAATAAGAGAGGGGGTGATCTACGCATAAGTATTGTGAACTAATAATGATCAAGAAATGATCCTGAACACCTACTTACAAGTCAAGTATAACACCACTATGTCCTCTCTCAGATTCAGAACTCACGAGAAGAGACCCTCAAAGTTACGACACACTATTGGCGTATTTTAATTAAGTTTACTTCAAGTTGGCTATGACCGTGTGTCAAACAAAGTTTCCAAGTTGCCACATAACTGTGAGCATGGCTTTCTAAAAGATTTAACCTTGTAGGGATGCTCCAAATACTCCATGACAAACTACCACAAGTTTCCCTCGAGAGAAAACCTCGACCTGGAGATAGCCCGAGGTATCCTTGATTTCCGAGTGCACAAGATGTTCTAGAAAGGTAAAACGAATCCAGCAAGACCGCTCGGCATGTCAGATCCCAATAGGAGTCGTGTGTATCTCTATCTCAGGGCACTACCGGATGGGCAAGACTTCAGATTAGCTGAAACCCAGGGTGACCAGGGGCGCCCGACATCGCCCTTTTTCACCAGCAGCATGAGCACTGGCCCACCCTGCTTTATGTAGAATTACTCCTCTGGTTCATGACGCCCTATGCTTCAATAACGGGGTTCAGTATTATTATGTTGAGAAAATATAGTACTGATGTTGGGCCTTGCCGAAAGAGTTTTATCCCAAAAAAAAAATCAAGGGGGTCCCCATAACAACCCCGAGCATGTTAGGATGGCGCAATATGGAACATAACACCGGTACACAAGTAACTAGGGCGGCAAAGATGGAACAAAACACCAAGCTAAAATGCCAAGCATTCCACCTTTTACCAAGTATATAGGTGCATTAACTTAAATAGCAATAATATGATGATATAACAAAGAATCCATGTTGTCACATGGGAAGCAACTTCACCTGCAACTATCAATGCTATAAGAAGGCTAAGCAAGCGGTAACATAGCCAAACAAAGGTTTTGTGGGATGTGGAGGGGGTTAGAGGTTTTTCATAGCATGTTGGGAGGCTGCCATTTAAGTGGTAGGTAACGAGACATAGCGATAGAAATGATACAACTAGCATAGCATTGATTGCATATCTAGGGAAATGATCATCTTGCATGTAATCCCACTTGAAAGAAGAACGAATCCATGAAGTAGATGAACCAACGTAGTCGAACGAATCCTCATGCTCCGAAGCGGTTTCGGAACTCTATCGAGAAGAAATAATTCGAAAACAAACAATCAACACGCGAAAAACAACACAACATATTCATGACATGATGCACAATCACATATGATGCATGCCCGATTTAATTCATGACATGATGCACAATCACAACAATCAAACTCTAGACATTAAGTGCATCTCAATATGCAATGAGTTGCATATTGGTAAAACTCGATGTTCAAATATTTAGTTCACTCTCGTTTAGGTACTCATCAATATTAAATGTTGTTAAACATTTCAAGAGGTGAAGCATAAATAAACTACACTATCTAGGCATTTTAAATGAGGTCGGAAACAACATATAGCATTGGTAAAACGACCCCATATGTTAATTTCGAAATTGGTCTAGATCTTCCTAAAACATGTTTTATATTTAATAAAAAACAAAATAAAGTCGGCCATGTGATTATACATATCAATATAGTCGATTTACAAACACACACACACACACACACATATATATATATCATCTAAAATTGAGTTACGGTATAAAAGATATGACCGCCACAAGATAATATGCCACGAATGCAAAATGTATGCAAATGATAGCCATGAGCATGTAAATCATAGATGCAACAAGTTTTTATGAAACTACATGAAATTCTAGGCAAGTTCATATGAGGCCGGAACAATGAATAACAATTCTAGAAAGTCCCCATATGCAAATTAAGATTTCGGAACTTTTGTGCCTATAAAACAATTTTAGTGTAGTTAAACAACAAAATAAATGTCACCATGTTACTCTACACATTTTTCTAGTCAAGTTACATATATGAATTCTAATAGGAGCTATGGTTATTTAGATATGCAACAAAACATTTTACCATGTCATTTATGCAAATTTAATCAAACAACAATGTTAAACATGGTAACATTGGTTGGAAATTGGATATTATGAATCTAGAGAGAATTCTAATCATTTTTCATGTATAATTCTTTAAAACCGGTCCGTAGTTATTTTCCTATGAATTAAATCATTTTAATATGGCAGCATGCAAAACAATGGAAACAACAAGTTTGAATATTTTTAGCATGTGTGAAAGTGGGATATTATGACTCTACACAAAATTTTGGATATTTTGCATATATAGGTTTTTACATGCGATGCATGACTAATTAGTTATTAGCATTTTAAAATTTATGTGTGTCGTGGAAATTTCCAAATTCACAGACTATGAAAAAAATACTACATGGGTCGAAACTGGAACGGGATGTGCCAACAACAGCAAGCACCAGATATCAAGCAACGCACGGAGCACGGAATAAGCAGGGTTGCTCACCTCGGGCCAAACGGGCCAGAAGCGGACCAATGGCTGGATTGGTGGTGGGTTGGATCTGGCCAGCGGATGGGCCGATGCATAGCACGGGATCTGGGTTTTGGTTCGTGCTGGCTATAGGCCACACGAACGAGGCAGCTAGGCGGGCCACCGGCAGGCAAGGACCACGGGAGCAGTCGTCGGGGGCCACCACAAGAAGCCGGTCCATGCGTGGTCAACGCAGCAACAGCGTATCGTGCGGTGCCTCCTTGGTCGATCTCGAGCGCATCATGGTGCAGCGGCGCTAGAGCCTAGCATGGCGGAGATGGCTCTCGGACACCAGGTAACGAGCGCAGCGTGTCAGAGATGGACAGATCCATCCTTCCATTGTTGAAGCTCAGGCACGGGGATCTGGGGCAGCGGTGATTTGGGCTCGGGCCTAGCGGGCCCGATGCGGGAGGTGGGAGCTTGTGGTGGCGGCTGGGTTTGGTTAGGCGCGGAAAACAAGGGAGGACCTAGGGTTTTCCAAAACAACCAGGGCTAGACGTATATATATAGCAAGGGCTAGGGACACAGGTTTTGAGGCCGATTTCGACTGTGTGATTGCGATCGGATAGCTCCGGCGACGACTATGCATTAGGTGGGCAGGGTAGGCCGTGCAGGAGGCTCTTAGGCTAAGGCGAGAGGGAAATGGTGCACCTCGTGACAAGATTTTTAAATACCGAAAACGTCCGTGATTAGACCGACTATAGTACCGCTATATATTCAACGGTCCGGGTATCGAACCGACTCCGCCTGCGATGAGATTTGGTACATGGCCTACCTACACTATAATAAGACCGCACACCAACTTTCAACTCCATCCGAGAAAGTTTTATACACACTTTTAAAAACAATATTTTAACGATGCCGCGGGCGCGTACATGTGTGGTTGGTCCCAAAACGGTCAACGACAAAAACAAAGAGAATCGACAACTAATAACGGATGCAAGTTTGAAAAAATGATGGCAACACAGTGCCAATGCAATGCGGATGATGCGCATGATGAATGCGTAAACCAAATAAATCCCACGACAACAACGGAATAAAAAGGGAATCTTCTGGAGCGTCGGTTCCGGGTTCTTACAACTCTCCTCCACTAACAAGAGATCTCAACCCGAGATCTAAGAATGAAAAGGGGAAGAGGAAGAGGAAATAAATAGTTAAAACTTAGTTGCTTCTTGACAAACGAGTGAAACCAACAAAACTTGAAGGTTGCAAAGAGATGAAGAATAACATGAGGAACAAACGAGAATTCAAAATAAATTTCGATAACACTTCGGTAGGAAATAGGGGCAAAAATCGATAAGATGGAAGATCTTGAAAAGATTCCACAACACTCAGGTTAAATGGACAAACAAGAATAGAACATGATCTTGAAAAATTGAGATAGTGGATGAAAGAGAGCCACGTCACAAAGCCTCCAGAACAAAAGAATAGAAACTAGATCATTTGACGAAGAAGAAAAATGACAACTTCTACCACAATGGAACTTTATTGGATGGAGTTATTGGAAATCAACAACGAAAAGAACAAGCTTGTTGTGAGCCTATGGAAACCATCTCAAAATTATGAGGTGACATTCGGCCACTAACAGAAATAGAGATTGCTTGGGAACAACAATGCATGGAAAACTTCTTTCACATTTTGGTTGTATTGAGAACTTGGATCAAGGTACGCCATAATAGAAACAATCCTTAGGAAAAGCTTTAGGTGAAATCCAATCCGATGAAGAAATCATGGGTTGAAAAAATCTCATGATCGAGTAAATTAGTGAGTTTATATATCTCATTATGGAAGCAAATTCTCTTAGAGACTCCTCATGAATCAAGAATGCTATAACACCATGTCAAAAGATAATGGAGGAAGAATTGCACTTTAAATGCAAGATAAAGAATACTTGAGGTACTACGAGAAGAATCTTGAAGAATACTTCAAGAG
Source organism: Hordeum vulgare subsp. vulgare (assembly GCF_904849725.1). NCBI lineage: Eukaryota > Viridiplantae > Streptophyta > Magnoliopsida > Poales > Poaceae > Hordeum > Hordeum vulgare. The sequence continues at coordinate 289,079,294 of NC_058520.1, read as the reverse complement.
AGAATTTAAACCTTGAAGAACCACCATGAAGTGCCTCTGTATACAAAAGAATGATCAATGGAAATAAACGATGAAAAGAATAATATTGAGGCATTGCCATGATTTGGATGAAGATTAATGAAGAGATACTTGAGAAAAGCTTGGAACTCCAAAAAAGAAAAGATGAACAACTTAGATTGAGAATTGATATCATGAACAACTCCGGAAAAGAATTGAAATCGCCTTGATGAAAGAAGAATAAGAATTATATTATGCTTATCCTTCACCAAGTTAAATTGATGACAAGCAATAGATTGGCATACGACTTATTCTTCTTGAAAAATATAGAAGAGAGATATTGCAGACTTGAGGAAGTCTTAAAAGACAACACCGGTAAGAATTCAAAAATGAATGAGTATACCAAGAATGAATGGAGATACATGAGAACGAAGAGATCACGAACCTTCTAGCATAAACTTGAACGAAGAACCAGAATAATTGAGAGACAAACGAAGAGACAACAATTGAGAAGAATTTGAGAACGAAAGCTAAAAGCTGAGAAAACAAAATCTTGTGAAACGATGGACTTCGGAGGATTGACAAATAAAAACAACTCTAAAATGCACCGGGTAGATATGGAAGGGATTACTCATGATCGAAAACAACTAGAGAGAATAGCATGAAGCTAAAATGACAAATCTTCAAAAGAACGGACCAAGATTTAAGAAAAAATCTTCTTCGGTCTTCCAAGCTAAGAAAGAAGGCGAGAAACACCACCAAGAATTACTGATATCTCCTGAACAATGAATAAATAATGGTTGAGCCAATGAAGAAAATAATTTGAAAGCAATCTTGGAGACGGAATACGACTAATGACATACGTCATATCGGAAAGAACTTGAGATCTCCACAAAAGATTAAAGAGCCACGTAAGATCCTGGGAACAACATCTGGGTTATAGTCCCACTTACAAAACACCATTGAAAGACTGCTTAAAAGAGAGATTGCACCGGTACAAATGAAAACATTTGTTGGAAATATGCCTTAGAGGCAATAATAAAATGGTTATTATTATATTTCCTTGTTCATGATCATTGTCAATTGTTCATGTTATAATTGTATTAACCGGAAACCGTAATACATGTATAAATACATAGACCACACCATGTCCCTAGTGAGCCTCCAGTTAACTAGCTCGTTGATCAATAGATGGTCATGGTTTCCTGACCATGGACATTGGATGTTGTTGATAACGGGAGAATGATGTGACGGACAAGACCCAATACTAAGCATAGCACAAAGATCGTGTAGTTCGTCTGCTAGAGCTTTCCTAATGTAAAGTATCACTTCCTTAGTCCATGAGATTGTGCAACTCCTGGATACCATAGGAATGCTTTGGTTGTATCAAACGTCACAACGTAACTGGATGACTATAAAGGTGCACTACAGGTATCTCTAAAAGTGTCTGTTGGGTTGGTACGAATAGAGACTGGGATTTGTCACTCCGTGTGACGCAGAGGTGTCCCTAGGCCCACTCGGTAATACATCATCATAATGAGTTCAATGTGACTAAGGAGTTACTCACGGGATTATGTGTTACGGAACGAGTAAAGAGACTTGCCGGTAACGATATTGAACATGGTATACGGATACCGATGATCGAATCACGGGCTAGTAACATACCGATGGACAAAGGGAATTGTATAAGGGATTAATTGAATCCCCGACATCGTGATTCATCCGATGAGATCATCCTGGAACATGTGGGAGCCAATATGGGTATCCAGATCCCGCTATTGGTTATTGGCCGGAGAGGTGTCTCGGTCATGTCTACATGGTTCCCGAACCCGTAGGGTCTACACACTTAAGGTTCGATGACGCTAGAGTTGTAATGGGAATTGTATGTGGTTACCGAAAGTTGTTCGGAGTCCTAGATGAGATCCCGGATGTCACGAGGAGTTTCGGAATGGGTGGGAGGTAAAGACTTATATATGGGAAGTCCTATTTTGGCCACCAGAAAATGTTCGGGATTTTTCAGTATTGTACCAGGAAGGTTCTATAAGGTTCTGGAGTAGGGCCCACCTGCATGGGGGGACCCACATGAACGTGGGTAGTGGGGGCAAGGCCCCACACCCCTATTCAAGGCGCACCAAGATCCCCCCTTAGAAGGAATAAGATCATAACCCGAAGGGATAAGATCAAGATCCTAAAAAAGGGGGATAACAATCGGTGGGGAAGGGAAAGGATGGGACTTCTTTCCTCCCACCATTGCCAACGCCCCAATGGACTTGGAGGGCAAGAAACCAGCCCCCTCCACCCCTATATATAGTGGGGAGGTGCATGGGAGCTTCACGCTTGCCCCTGGCTCAGCCCTCCCCCCTTCCTACACCTCCTCTTCCTCTGTAGTGCTTCCTCTGGATCACGAAGGAGGAGATGTGCTACCTCTTGAGCTTGCGTTGGATTTTTCCCTTGAAGAGGAAAGGGGATGCAGCACAGTAGCAGTAAGTATTTCCCTCAGTTTTGAGAACCGAGGTATCAATCCAGTAGGAGAATCAAGCCAAGTGTCCAGAGTACCTGCGCAAACACAAACGAGCTTGCACCCAATGCTAAAAAGGGGTTGTCAATCCCTTCAAGATTGATTGCAAAGTGAGATCTGAAGGTGGAAAGTGCAACGAAGTTAAAGTGTAAGGCTGAAAATATGATGTGAAGTAGACCCGGGGGGCCATAGTGTTCACTGGAGGCTTATCTCAAAATAGCAAATATTACGGTGGGTGAACAAATTACAGTCGAGAAATTGTTAGAACCACGGAAAGTCATGACGATATCTAAGGCAATGATCATACATATAGGCATCCCGTCTTAGCAAGTAGACCGATACTTTCTGCATCTACTACTATTACTCCACACATCGACCGCTATCCAGCATGCATCTAGTGTATTGAGTTCATGACGAACAGAGTAACGCCTTAAGCAAGATGACATGATGTGGAGGGATAAATTCATGCAATAGGTATAAACCCCATATTTTTACCCTTGATGGCAACAACACGATAACCACAACTCAAATCTAATTGAGATGAATCAAACTTCTCTAACTATTCAATGCACATGAAGATGGAAGTTTTCGTATCCCTTTGGATAACTACCCCTTTTGAGACTACTTTCAAAGATAGATCAACTACCAAGCCACGCACCGCTGTGCTCTAAAAGATATAAGTGAAGCACATAGAGGAAAAGTATCTAGCTCAAAAGATATAAGTGAAGCACATATGAGGTGAGTTGTCTACCAAAAGATATAAGTGAAGCTCGACAAAATCACGGTGAGTGCATGTCTCTCTCTCTAGGTGTGCAGCAAGGATGATTGTGACACAAAAAAAAGACTCCTACGATAGAAGACGCTCCAAGCAGAAACACATAACATGTGGTGAATAAAAATATAGCCCCAAGTAACGTTACCGATGGATTGAAGACAAGAGAGGGGATGCCTTCCCGGGGCATCCCCAAGCTTAGGCTTTTACGGCATCCTTGAATCTCTTGGGGTGCCTTGGGCATCCCCAAGCTTGAGCTCTTGCCACTCTTTATCTCTTTTTCCATAAGAACTTCACCCAAAACATGAAAACTTCACAACACGAAACTTAAACAGAAACTCGTGATATCATTAGTATGAGAAAGCAAACCACCATTTCCTTAGGTACTGTAGCAAACTTAAATTCTACTTGTGCTGATGTTGGGTTAGTGTATTTTCAATCTTCCATGGCTAATACCCCCCCGATACTATCCATAGTTTCATCAAAATAAGCAACCAACACAACAAAAACAGAATTTGTTAACAGCAGACCAGTCTGTAGCACTCTGTATATTTCGTATACCTCTGGTACTTCAAAAATTCTGAACTATTACTACAGTCTGAAGAATTTGCATAGCAGTCAGCAGCAAAAAGAATCAGATCAAAAGCTCTTACAGAAAAAATAATGAAAATTCTTTTCGTGAGAAGAAAGTTTATGTGTTTTCCAGCATGACCAAACGATCATCCCAAGACTAATCATAACGGTTTTGCTTGGCACAAACGCAAAAAGAAACACAAAAAACACAATCATAACAGAATTATGAAAGTGTGGAAAACACAAAACAGAAATAAAAAAGGATAGATTCATTAGTTTGCCTCCCAACAATCGCTTTTGTTTAACGCCCTTAGCTAGGCGAAAGGTGATGAAATCACGTATAGTCATCTTTGGAGCTCAAACTATAAGAAGTGTGATCATTTATCATCTTAAGATCTTCATTTTTATTGGATGACTCACCACTAGCTTTAGGAACAAAAACATACTTGACGGTCTTTTGAGAGTGAGATTTGGAGTATTTTGCACAGCAGCAAAAGCGGAACCCAAGTTGGTTATGACATCTTCCTATTTGCCAATTCTAGAAGAATCATTAACTATAAGTTCCTTCTCCCTTAAATTTTTCAAAAAATTCCCACTTTGGATCCGTACTGAGTAATTTGAATTTGGGTCTTTCTATCCAAACCCTCAATAAGTTCAACTGTGGCAATTTTTCTTTCAATAGCGTCAAGCCTTTGCATCACGTGTTCCAAGGTCAAGGTAGTTCCATTAACCATGAGCGAGGGTGAGCCGACGAAATTCATGATAGCTCTATAGGAGTCAACAGTATGGCTCCCCAGAAAATTCCCGCCTACAATGGTGTCAAGGATATACCTATTCCAGGGAGAAATCCCAACATAGAAACTGCGAAGGAGGACGGTAGTGGATTGCTGACGAGTAGATCTACTTTGAGCATTGCAAATCCTGTACCAAGCGTCCTTTAAATTTTCTTCCTCATTCTGCCTGAAATTGAGAACTTCATTCTCAGGAGTATCGTTTGGAGTGGTGGGTCTAGCCATTGATGGACTATCTCACACACAAACGAGCAGGAAGAGAGAGTAAAACGGGCAAAGGAGAAAGGCAAATGAAAACGGCAAATGTGAAGTGGGGAAGAGGAAAACGAGAGGCAACTGGCAACAAAAGTAAATGCAAAAGATGAGTTTGTGAGACCTACTTGGATAGATCTTGATCTCTCCTCCCCGGCAATGGCGCTAGAAATACTTCTGATATAAGTTGTGCTTCCCCGGCAACGGCGCCCGAAATAGTCGTGTCGACGGCACCAAGAATCCTTCTGCTACGGCTACGCCTTAAGGGACTTCTTAGGCAAATATGCAAAGGATTTCCCCCGTGGCCTTGGAGCCTTGCGTTGGTGTTCCCTCGAAGCGGAAAGGGTGATGTAGCAGAGCGGTGGTAAGTATTTCCCTTAGTTTGAGAACCAAGGTATCGATGCAGTGGAGGAGTATCACAAGATCGTGCACAAACACAAAAAGCTTGCTCCCAACGCTATGAAGGGGTTGTCAATCCCTTATAGATTGTTCGCCAAGTGAGAACTAAAAGCAACAAAGTAACAAAGCAAAGTAAAAGCGAAAGTGGAAACGATAGATGTGAATAGACCCGGGGGCCGTAGTGTTTACTAGTGGCTTCTCTCATGAAAGCAAGTAGATGGTGGATGAACAAATTACTGTCGAGCAATTGATAGAACCGCGCAAAGTCGTAACGTCATCTATGGCAATGATTATATCTATAGGCATCAGGTACAAAACAAGTAGACCGATACTGTCTGCATCTACTACTATTACTCCACATGTTGACCACTATCCAGCATGCATCTAGTGTATTAAGTCCAAAAGAACAGAGTAACGCCTTAAGCAACATGACATGATGTAGATGGACAATCTCATATCAACGACAGATCCCATCTTGTTTCCCTTGATGGCAACTACTTAATGTGTGCCTTGCTGCCCCTACAGTCACTGGGAAAGGTCACCACATGGTAAGAACCCAAAACCAATCACTTCTCCCATTGCAAGAATCATAGATCTAGTTGGCCAAACAAAACGCAAGACTCGGAGAGACTTACAAGGATATCAAATCATGCATATGAGAAATGAGCAAAGACTCAAATATATATCATAGATAATCTGATCACAAATCCACAATTCATCGGATCTCGACAAACACACCGCCAAAGAAGATTACATCGGATAGATCTCCATGAAGATCATTGAGAACTTTGTATTGAAGATCCAAGAGAGAGAAGAAGCCATCTAGCTACTAACTACGGACCCGTAGGTCTGAAGTGAACTACTCACAGTCATTGGAGGGGTGATGATGATGATGAAGAAGTCCTCGAACTCCAAAGTCCCCTCCGGCAGGGCGCCGGGAAGGGTCTCCAGATGAGATCTCGCGAAAACGGAAGCTTGCGTCGCGGAAAAGTATTTTCGTGGATCCCTTGATTTTTGTTGTATTTTAGGGAATATATAGGCCAAAGATCTAGGTCAGGGGGCGCTCAGGGAGGCCACAAGCCCCGCCACCGCCGCCTCCCCTAGTGGCGGAGTGGGGGCTTGTGGGCTCCCTGGAGCCCTCCTGGCTTGGCCCACAGGGCCCCTGATCTTCTTTCGTTCGGGAAAAAATCATTTCGGGGATTTTATTCCGTTTCGAATCCGTTCCAAAATCAGACCTGAAAAGAGACAAAAACACACAAAAAAACAGGAACTGGCACTTGGCACTGTACTAATAAGTTAGTCCCAAAAAAGATATAAAAGGTACATAAAACATCCAAAGATGACAGAATGACAACATGAAACCATCAAAAATTATAGATACGTTTGAGACGTATCAAGCATCTCCAAGCTTAACTCCTGCTCGTCCTCGAGTAGGGAAGTGATAAAGAATGAATTTTTGATGCTTTCATGCTACCTAGCATATATGTCCTTTGTAACTCCTCTTATGTGACGTGAATGTACATATCCATTAGATTCAAAACAATAGTTTGCTATTGACGTGGAAACAATAATAATTCAAGCAAACTAGCAAGGTAATCATGAACTTTCAAAATAACAAGGCCAAAAGAAAGTTATCCCTACAAAAGCATATAGTCTGGCTATGCTCTATCATCCTTGCACAACGAATTTAAATCATGCACAACCCCGGTATTGGCCAAGTAATTGTTTCACACCTTTACTTTCTCAAACTTTTTCAACTCTTACGCAATACATGAGCGTGAGCCATGGTTATAGCACTATAGATGGTGTGGAGTGTGGTGGAGGTTGCAAGACAAAAAAGGAGAAGATAGTCACATTAATTAGGCATATCAATGATCTATGGAGATGCTCATCAATAGATATCAATGTGAATGAGTAGGGATTGCCATACAAATGATGCACTAGAGCTAAGAGTATGTGAAAGCTCTTAAAGAAAACTAGTGGGTGTGCATTCAACTTGCTTGCTCACGAAGACCTAAGGCAATTTTGAGGAAGCCTATCATTGGAATATACAAGCCAAGTTATATAATGAAAATTTCCCACTAGCTATATGGTGGGGACAAAACGTGAGACTCTGAATCATGAAGACCATGGTGCTTAATATGCACAAGTGTGGAAAAGTGGTAACATTGTCCCTTCTCTCTTTTCTCTCATTTTTTTGTGGGCTCTTTGGCCTGTTTTTTTTTTATTTTGGTGGGCTTCTTTGGCCTCTTTTATTTCCTCACATGGGACAATGCTCCATTAATGATGACCATAACACTTTCAACTCAAAACTTAGAGCAACCATGACTCTATATGGAATGCCTTCGGTAGTGTACCGTGACAATGATCTAGCATGGCATAGACATTAATGGAAACATCATGCTAGCTATCTTACGATCATGCAATGGCAATGTAGACGTGGTGGCACATGTCATGGTGGTAGCCGCATGGCAATATATCTTGGAATGACTTTGAAAAAGCCATATTAGGTAGGTATGGTGGCTGTTTTGAGGGAGGCTAATGGTGGGTTTTGTGCACCGACGAAAGTTGCACGACACTAAGAAGATAGTGATGGTGGAAGGTGAAAGTGCATCTAAACCATGGACTCAACATTAGTCATGAAGAACTCATATACTTGTTGCAAGAGTTTTATTAGTAATCGAAACAAAGCATTCAACGCATACTCCTAGGGGAAGGGTTGGTAGGTATAAACCATCGCGCGATCCCGACCGCCACGCAAAGGATGACAATCAATAGACTAACCATGCTCAGATTTCGTCACATAGCGGTTCACCATACGTGCATGCTACGGGAATCACTAACTTCAACACAAGTATTTCTAGATCCACAACACCTTACTAGCATAACTTCAATATTACCATAACCACAACTCAAAACTAATTGAGATGAATCAAACTTCTCTAAATATTCAATGCACATGAAGGTGGAAGTTTTCGTATCCCTTTGGATAACTACCCCTATTGAGACTACTTTCAAAGCATAAATCAACTACCAAGACACGCACCACTGTACTCTAAAATATATAAGTGAAGCACATAGAGCAAAAGTATCTAGCTCAAAAGATATAAGTGAAGCACATGTGAGCTGAGTTGTCTACCAAAAGATATAAGTGAAGCTCGACAAAATCACGGTGAGTGCATGTCTCTCTATCTAGGTGTGCAGCAAGGATGATTGTGACACAACAAGAATAAAAGACTCCTACGATACAAGACACTCCAAGCAAAAATACATAACATGTGGTGAATAAAAATATAGCCCCAAGTAATGTTACCGATGGATTGAAGACGAGAGAGGGGATGCCTTCCCGGGGCATCCCCAAGCTTAGGCTTTTATGGCATCCTTGAATCTATTGGGGTGCCTTGGGCATCCCCAAGCTTGAGCTCTTTCCACTCTTTATCTCTTTGTCCATAAGAACTTCACCCAAAACTTGAAGACTTTACAACACGAAACTTAAATAGAAACTCGTGATATCATTAGTAGGAGAAAGCAAACCACCACTTCCTTAGGTACTGTAGCAAACTTAAATTCTACTTGTGCTGATGTTGGGTTACTGTATTTTCAATCTTCCATGGCTAATACCCCCCCCCACGATACTATCCATAGTTTCATCAAAATAAGCAACGAACACAACAAAAACAGAATCTGTTAACAACAGACCAGTCTGTAGCAGTATGTATATTTCGGATACCTCTGGTCCTTCACAAATTCTGAAACATTACGACATTCTAAAGAATTTGTGTAGAAATAAGAAGAAAAAAGAATCAACTCAAAATATCTTATAGAAAAAAAAATGAAAATTCTTTTCGTGAGCAGAAAGTTTCTGTCTTTTCCAGCATGACCAAACGATCATCCCCAAGACTAATCATAACGGTTTTGCTTGGCACAAACGCAAAAAGAAACACAAAAAACACAATCATAACAGAATTATGAAAGTGTGGAAAACACAAAACAGAAAAAAAAAGGATAGATTCGTTGCGTTGCCTCCTAACAATCGCTTTTGTTTAACGCCCTTAGCTAGGCGAAAGGTGATGAAATCACGTATAGTCATCTTTGGTGCTCAATCCATAAGTAGTGTGATCATTTACCATCTTAAGATCTTCATCTTTATTGGATGACTCACCACTAGCTTTAGGAACAAAAACAGACTTGACGGTCTTTTTGAGAGTGAGATTTGGAGTATTTTGCACAGCGTTAAAAGCGGAACCCAAGTTGGTTATGACATCTTCCAATTTGCCAATTCTAGAAGAATCATTAACTATAAGTTCCTTCTCCCTTGAATTTTTCAAAAAAATTCCCACTTTGGATCTGTACTGAGTAATTTGATTGTGGATCTTTCTATCCAAACCCTCAATAAGTTCAATTGTGGCAATTTTGCTTTCAATAGCGTCAAGCCTTTGCATCACGTGTTCCAAGGTCAAGGTAGTTCCATTAACCATGAGTGGGGGTGAGCCTACCAAATTCATGATAGCTCTATAGGAGTCAACAGTATGGCTCCCCAGAAAATTCCCGCCTACAATGGTGTCAAGGATATACCTATTCCAAGGAGAAATCCCAACATAGAAATTGCGAAGGAGGACGGTAGTGGATTGCTTACGAGTAGATCTACTTTGAGCATTGCAAATCCTGTACCAAGCGTCCTTTAAATTTTCTTCCTCATTCTGCCTGAAACTGAGAACTTCATTCTCAGGAGAATCGTTTGGAGTGGTGGGTCTAGCCATTGATGGAATATCTCACACACAAACGAGCTGGAAGAGAGAGTGAAACGGGCAAAGGAGAAAGGCAAATGAAAACGGTAAATGTGAAGTGGGGGAGAGGAAAACGAGAGGCAACTGGCAACAAAAGTAAATGCAAAATATGAGTTTGTGAGACCTACTTGGATAGATCTTGATCTCTTGTGACAGCCCGAGAACGACGCTCCAGAAGATTCCCCCTTTATTCCGTTTCCGTCGTGTGGCGATTTTATTTTGTTGGTTGCATCACCATTTAGTTTGCATCATGGCATCATGCATGGCATCATGTCAATTGTGTTTTGTCGGTGTTGCTGGTTGCTCCGTGTTGTTGCTTGTAAGTGCTTGTGAGTGTGGCGTTGTTCGTTGGCGTGACGAGAGTGGGTGCAACAGAGCCGCTCAAACCCTGTTGCACTGCGGACCTAAAACCTTCTCTCCCCTCTTATTTCATTTTGTGGTTTTGCTAAAGATATCACACTTAACCCCCCTTTTAAAAATTCATCTTCTTTTAAAATGTCCTTTTATTAAATGTGGGGGCAACCCTTGGGTTTTATTTTATATTATTTCTCCTTTTGATTTATTTTTAAATCGTCTCATTTTATTTTCTATTTTAAAGAGCTTTTATTTTATTCTTTAAATAAAAGAGGTTTTATTTTATTCTCTTGTCAAAAGGGGTTTAAATTTTATTCTTTTGTGAAAGGGTTTTATTTTAACTCTTAAAAAAAGGTTTCATTTTTTATTTGTTAAAAAAAGGCCCAAGCTATTTTGATAGTTAGGGTTTTTTTATTACTTGTTAAATCCTTTTATTTAATTTTTTTGTGTGTTTCTTTGTTTTTTTTAAAAGGGAAAAAAACCCAAACGAAGAGAGGCCCAGCCGACCCAAGGCCAACGAGGCCTGCAACCCTAGCGCCAGGGAGAGCGACCCATCTCCCCGTGCGCCGTCTTCCCCGTCTCCCCTCTGCCTCCTCCTTTCTCCCATGCTGCCCGATCCCCTCCAGTCCCTTCCTCCTCCCGCCATGGCCGCTCTCCACGCGCTGCTCCTGCCCGCCTCGCCGCCATCTTCCCTTGCATCCCCTGTCGAGCCCATCCACCGCCGCCTCGCCGTGCTCCTGCGCCTCCCCGCTCCTCTCCGTCAGCCCGCGCTCGCCCCGACCCTCCTGCAGCCGGAGCCGCTGCCCTTCGCCGCCTGCAGCACGCCACCATGAGCCCCTCCCTTCGCCTTGCCTCCACGCCGGCCGCGCCAGGTCGTCGTCGCCCCTCTGCAGCACCCCCTGCGCGCCGCCGTTGTGCCGTCCTCGTGCTTGAGCTCGTCGTCCCCCGTCGGCCGCCTCGCTGCGCGTGCGCCGCCGCGTCTCCTCGCTGTCGTGCTCTCCATCGCCGGCCTCCTCCTCCCCATGGAGCCGATCCCGATGCGGTCTCTTGCCGCTTGTCGTGCCGTTTTGTTGTTGCTGTCGTGCAGCTGCGTGCTATTGGCTGCTGCTTTGCTGCTGCCCAAGCCGGGAGCTAGCTGATGTAGTTGTTGCGTGTGTTGTGTCGTCGCTGTAGCTTGTTGTTGTGCCTCCTGCCGCTGCTGCTTGCTTGCTTGCTGCTGCCCATGCCGCTGCTGCTTGCTGTGTTGTTTGCCTGCTTTTCTGCTAGCTGCTGCTAGGCAGCTTAGTGCTTGTTGTTGTTGCTAGTTTCTTAGGTGCTGCCGCTTGCCGCCATAGCTTGTTGTTAGTTGTTAGCTGAAGCCGGCTGCTGCCAGATGTTGTTGTTGCTTTGCTTTGCTTGCTAATAGATGTGTTGATGCTAGCTATTGTTGCTACGTTGCTAGCTGGGGCATGCTAGCTTGCTTTGCTTGCTTGCGTTGCTTGCTAGCTGCTGCTTGTAGATGCTACTATATGTTGTCGTATCTTGCTTGCTTTAGATGCGCCTGTCGTCGTTGCTATTTGCTGTTGCTGCTATAGATGTTGTTGCTTGACGCATTGCCTTGTTGTAGATGATGTAGTTGTGTTGCCGCTATCGCTGTTTGCCGTTGCCGCGTGCACCATCCCCTCCTTCATGGAACCGTTAGATCGCGAGTACAGCGACATCCCTGATGACCCCGGAAACGAGTTCGACTTCCTCGACGTCGTCGAAGACCCGTGTTCGACTACCGAGGTGAAGACCGTAACCGAAGCCGAAGACCGTGTACCAACGACAAGAGAACGACTAACGTCGACGAGACCCGAGTTCCACGATGACAACTACTTCCACGACTTCCAGGACATCCGCTACGAACCGATCCGCTTTGAATCGCACGCTTCGAAGGTATACCAATGAGACGTGTCGTGTGACGAACGAATGTGATGTATGAGTTGTATCGTGTGTTGCACTGTGTGTTGCCGTTACACGTTGTCTTATTTTTGTCGTGCCCCGACACATGGGAACCCGGTAGCGGGATCACCCCATCTTTATTTAGCATTCCCGCACACGCTTCCTAAATGTTGGCACGATATCTCGACGAGTATCGGGATAGGAAAGTTGCCGTGGCTTCGTTTCCGTCTTGCCGCCATGGTTCCCTCTCGCTCGCCGTGGCGACTCTTGCTTCTTTTCCCTTCTTGCCGTGATGTAATGAACTTGCATGCATGACGCATTCATGGCATATATTCTTGTGTTGCATGTCTCTTGTGTCGTAGCGTTCGTTCTATGCTCCACATGTTAACCGACTAGGATGACATGTAGGATCACCACTTCACCCCTTGCCATGTTAACAACATTTAATATCGCGTGTTAAATAATGAGGAGTGAATTAAACAATTTATCGTGGAGTTTCGTCGATATGCAACCCGTTGCATATCGAGCTTCACTTAATGTGTAGTGTTTGCGTGAGGTGAATTGCCATGCCATCCCTTGCATCATTGAACTGATCATGCATCATAGTAGGTTATGCATCATGTTGTGCATCGTGTGGTGAATATTTATGTTGATGTTTGTTTCCGGTTTGCTCCGTTCCGATAGAGTTCCACAAGCGTGTCGAATTGTGGGGACCCGTTCGACTACGTTGGTTCGCTGACTTCTCGGAGGCATTCTTCTTCCAAGCGGGATCTCAGGCAAGATGACCACTTCCCCAGATACCATTACTATCATTGCCATGCTAGTTTATCGCTTCTATCGTTTATGTCTCGTTGCCTACCACATGTTAAATATCAGCCTCTCTACAATGCCATGATAACCTTCAACCTGCTCGACCTAGCAAACCACTGATTGGCTATGTTACTGCTTGCTTATCCATGTTGTTAGCGTTGCTAGTTGCAGGTGTAGTTGCTTCCATGTGATAACATGGGTTCCTTGTCATATCACCATATTTAAATGCTATTAATTTAATGCACCTATATACTTGGTAAAAGGTGGAAGGCTCGGCCTTTCTAGCCTGGTGTTTTGTTCCACCTTTGCCCCCTTAGTTTAGGCTACCGGTGTTATGTTCCATAAACGAGCGCTCCTAACACGATCAGGGTTGTTATGGGGACCCCCTTGATAATTCATTTAAGATTAAAGCTGGCCTGGCAAGGCCCGACATTGGTACTACATTTTCCCAATATAATAACATGTTACTACTGAAAGCATAGGGTGTCATGAATCCGAGGAGTAATTTCACATAATACAGGGGGGCCAGTGCTGTTGGTGCTGGTCCAAAACTAGAGCCGTTTGCTGGGCCAACCCGGGGCAACTCGGGAGATTTCTATCAGGCCACCGTACGCTGTGCTTATTCGTCGTGTCCTGAGAATGAGATACGCGTCTTCTATCGGGATCGTCGACACGCCGGGCGGCCTTCCTGGATTAGTTTTACCTTTGACGAGATATCTTGTGCATCGGGATTCCAGTGATGCTTTGGGTAATCTCAGAGTTGAGGTTCTCCACTAAGGAATCCGACGAGATCACGAGCTTCGTGATTGAGGATTTCTATGCGGTTTGTGGTAATTTTTTATGGACTAGTTGGAGCACCCCTGCAGGGTTAAATCTTTCGGAAAGCCGTGCCCGCGGTTATGTGGCAAAGTGGAAACTTTGTTTAACACTGGTTCTAGATAACTTGAAGTTAACTTAATTAAAACATGACAACTGTGTGCGTAACCATGACTGTCTATTTCTTTCGTAAGTTAGCCACCATATATATATGCTTAGCCGCTGCTGCAACCTCCCCACTTAACCATACCTCACCTAATAAGCTTTGCTAGTCTTGATACCTTTGGAAATAAGATTGCTGAGTCCCCTGTGGCTCACAGATTACTACAACTCCAGTTGCAGGTATAGGTAAAGGTTACTCGACGCGAGCGCGTTGATTGTTCATTTGGAGTTGCTTCTTCTTCTTCTTCTTCTTCTTCTTCTTCTTCTTCTTCTTCATCGATCTAGGATGGGTTCCAGGCCGGCAGCCTGGGATAGCAAGGATGGACGTCGTTCTTCTTTTGTCGTTTGTTTTCATCCGTAGTCGGACCCTGCTCTTACTCTTGATGATTATGTAATGTACTGATGTGACTCTGATGTAGCTTCTGGCGAGTGTAAGACAATTCTATTATATATCTCTTCTTTTCAGTACATGTACTTGTAACGATATCCATTCTTCCGACACGACGAGATGCGCTTCTATCCCTGACAAGGCCCCTGTGCGAAATTGAGGATAGGGTCGCATCTTGGGCGTGATATCTCTCCTCCCCGGAAACGGCGCCAGAAATACTTCTGATGTCAGCTGTGCTTCCCCGGCAACGGCGCCCGAAATAGTTGTGTCGACGGCACCAGGAATCCTTCTGCTACGGCTACGCCTTAAGGGACTTCCTAGGCAAATATGCAAAGGATTTCCCCCGTGGCCTTGGAGCCTTGCATTGGTGTTCCCTCGAAGTGGAAAGGGTGATGTAGCATAGCGGTGGTAAGTATTTCCCTCAGTTTGAGAACCAAGGTATCGATCCACTGGAGGAGTATCACAAGATCGTGCACTAACACAAAAAGCTTGCTCCCAACGCTATGAAGGGGTTGTCAATCCCTTATAGATTGTTCGACAAGTGAGAACTGAAAGCAACAAAGTAACAAAGCAAAGTAAAAGCAAAAGTGGAAACGATAGATGTCAATAGACCCGGGGGCGTAGTGTTTACTAGTGGCTTCTCTCATGAAAGCAAGTAAATGGTGGGTGAACAAATTACTGTCAAGCAATTGATAGAACCGCGCAAAGTCATGACGTAATCTATGGCTAAGATTATATCTATAGGCATCACGTCCAAAACAAGTAGACCGAGACTGTGTGCATCTACTACTATTACTCCACACGTCGACCGCTATCTAGCATGCACCTAGTGTATTAAGTCCAAAAGAACAGAGTAACATCTTAAGAAAGATGACATGATGTAGATGGACAATCTCATATCAACGACAGATCTCATCTTGTTACCCTTGATGGCAACTACTTAATGTGTGCCTTGCTGCCCCTACTGTCACTGGGAAAGGTCACCACATGGTAAGAACCCAAAACCAAGCACTTCTCCCATTGCAAGAATCATAGATCTCGTTGGCCAAACAAAACCAAAGACTCGGAGAGACTTACAAGGATATCAAATCATGCATATAAGAAATGATCAAAGACTCAAATATATATCTTAGATAATCTGATCACAAATCCACAATTCATCGGATCTCGACAAACACACCGCCAAAGAAGATTACATCGGATAGATCTCCATGAAGATCATGGAGAACTTTGTATTGAAGATCCAAGAGAGAGAAGAAGCCATCTAGCTACTAACTACGGACCCGTAGGTCTGAAGTGAACTACTCACGAGTCATTGGAGGGGTGATGATGATGATGAAGAAGCCCTCCAACTCCCAAGTCCCCTCTGGCATGGTGCCGGGAAGGGTCTCCACATGAGATCTCGCAGAAACGAAAGCTTGCGGCGGCAGAAAAGTATTTTCGTGGATCCCCTGATTTTTTGTTGTATTTTAGGGGATATATAGGCCAAAGATCTAGGTCAGGGGGCGCTCAGGGAGGCCACAAGTCCTGCCACCGCCGCCTCCCCCTGGTGGCAGAGTGGGGGCTTGTGGGCTCCCTGGAGCCCTCCTGGCTTGGCCCACAGGCCCCCTGATCTTCTTTCGTTCGGGAAAAAATCATTTCGGGGATTTTATTCCGTTTGGACTCCGTTCCAAAATCAGATCTGAAAAGAGCCAAAAACACAGAAAAAACAGGAACTGGCACTTGGCACTGAATTAATAAGTTAGTCCCAAAAAAGATATAAAAGGTACATAAAACATCCAAAGATGACATGATAACAGCATGAAACTATCAAAAATTATAGATACGTTTGAGACGTATCAGTAACTTCTTTCATGTGACATGAATGTTCAGATCCGTAAGATTCAAAACAATAGTTTGCTATTGACATGAAAACAATAATAGTTCAAGCAAACTAGCAAGGTAATCGTGAACTTTCTAGCTTGGCGTATGACTCGCTAGCTATCTTACGATCATGTAATGGCAATATGAGAGTGACGGCACAAGTCATGAGACGGAACGGTGGGAGTTGCATGGCAATATATCTTGGAATGGCTATGAAAATGCCATAGTAGGCAGGTATGGTGGCTGTTTTGAGGAAGGCATATGGTGGGTTTGTGCACTGACGAAAGTTGCACGGCACTAGAGAGGCTAGCAATTGTGGAAGGTGAAAGTGCGTCTATACCATGGACTCACATTAGTCATGAAGAACTCACATACTTATTGCGAAAGTTTTTATTAGTAATCGAAACAAAGTGCTAAACGCATACTCCTAGGGGAAGGGTTGGTAGGTCTTAACCATCGCGCGGTCCCGACCGCAACACAAGGGATGACAATCAATAGACCAAATCCACGTCTCAAAACTAATTGAGAGGAATCAAACTTCTCTTTCTAATCAATGCACATGAAGATGGAAGTTTTATCGTATCCTCTTTCGGTGCCTATCACCTTTGGGACTACTTTCATAGAACAAGCCAACTACCAAGTTACTCAGAGAGATCACTCTAAAAAAGATATAAGTGAAGATCGAGAGTTATTATTTCTCCAAAATATGACACCACCGTGCTCTAAAAGGTCTAAGTGAAGCACATGTGAGCTAAATTGCCTAACTCAAAAGATATAAGCGAAGCTCAAAGAGTATTCTAGCAAATTCACGATGAGTGCATGTCTCTCTCAAAAGGTGTGCAGCAAGGATGATTGTGACACAACAAAAAGAAAAGACTCCTACGATACAAGACACTCCAAGCAAAACACATATCATGTGGTGAATAAAAATATAGCTCCAAGTATTGTTACCGATGGATTGAAGACGAAAGAGGGGATGCCTTCCCGGGGCATCCCCAAGCTTAGGCTTTTTGGTGTCCTTGAATTTGGCTTGGTATGCCTTGGGCATCCCCAAGCTTGAGCTCTCTCCACTCTTTATCTCATCGTCCATGAGAACATCACCCAAAACTTGAAAACTTCACAACACAAAACTTAAACAGAAACTCGTGATATCATTAGCACAAGAAAACAAACTACCACCTCTTCAGGTACAGTAGCAAACTTGATTTCTATTTATATTGGTGTTAGATTACTGTATTCTCACTTTTCCATGGCTAGTACCCCCTATACTATCCATAGTTTCATAAAAACAAGCAATCAACACAATAAAAATAGAATCTGTCAAAAACAGACCAGTCTATAGCAATCTGTATACTTATGGTATCTCAAAAATTCTGAAACTTTACGACACCTGGGAAAATGGCATATCAACCAGCAGAAAAAATAATCAACTCAAAATCTATTTATGGATAAAAATGAAAAATAATTTCGTGAGAGAAAAGTTTCTATCTTTTTCCAGCAGGATCAAACAACCATCACCAAACTAGTCATAAAGGTTTTACTTGGCTCAAACACAAAAGACACAATCATAACAGAATTATGATGGTGTGTACGCAACAATATAGAAAGCAAAAAGCAAAGATAAATTCATTGGGTTGCCTCGCAACAAGTGCTATTGTTTAACACCCTTAGCTAGCCATAAGGTGATAGAATCATGTATCTTCGTCTTTGGTGCTCAAACCATAAGTAGCCCTCATCATGGATTCATCAGGCATTCTTATTTTCTTTCTAGGAAAATGCTCCATGCCCTTCTTTAAACGAAATTGAAATCTAATATTCCCTTCCTTCATATCGATGATAGCACCAATAGTCCTTAGGAAAGGTCTACCAAGAATGATAGGACATGTAGGATTGCAATCAATATCAAGCACAATGAAATCCACGGGTACATAGTTCCTATTTGCAACAATAAGAACATCATTGATCCTTCCCATGGGTTTCTTGACAGTAGAATCCGCATGATGCAAATTAAGAGAGCACTCTTGAATCTCATTAAAGCCTAGAACATCACATAAAGACTTTGGAATCGCGGAAACACTAGCACCCAAATCACACAAAGCGTTGCATTCATAGTTTTGGATCTTGATTTTGATAATAGGTTCCCACTCATCATGAAGCTTTCTAGGAATATAAACTTCCAACTCAAGTTTCTCTTCAAGAGATTTCATCATAGCATCGACGATATGATCGGTAAAAGCCTTGTTTTGGCTATAAGCGTGTGGAGAATTTAGCATGGATTGCATCAAGGAAATGCATTCAATCAAGGAGCAACTATCATAATTGAATTCCTTGAAATCCAAAGTAGTAGTTTCATTACTACTCAAAGTTTTGATATCTTCTACTCCACTTTTAATGCTTTTAGCATCAAGATAGATAGACTCCGAATCATTGGGGCGTTTTTCAACCAAGGTGGATTCATATCCAGCCCCATCATCTTTAGGTTTGACACTAGAAAACAAGGATGCAATGGGAGTCACACCAAGAACTTTAAGATCTTCGTGATTCTGATCATGAGAACATGCCTTTTTAAGCCATTCATGTCTAGCACGAATTTGGGAGGTTCTTTCTTCACTCTCATTCATGGAAACACGCATAGCTTTCAAAGTTTCATACATATTGATCTTGGGAGGAGCACATCTAACTTTCAAAGCATCAATATCAATAGACATTCTATCAAAGCTCCTAGCCAAATCATCAATTTTGAGTACTTTTTCTTCTATGGATGAATTGAAAATATTTTGCGAGTTGATAAACTCTTTGATATTACTCTCTAGATCAGAGGGTAATTTATTGTAATTTCCATGAGCATTGTCGTAGGAGTTGCCAAAACTATTAGAGGGATTACTAGGAAAAGGCCTAGGAATATAGTTTCCTCTAAAAACATTATTGTTGCAAAAATTATTCCTACCAACAAAATTAACGTCCAAGCTCTCATTGCTACTCTCAATCAAGGAAGACAAGGGCATATCATTTGGATCTAAAGGACCACCTTTACTAGCAAACAATTTCATTAAATCATCCATCTTAGCGCTCAACGAGTTAATTTCTTCTATAGCGTGTACCTTTTTACTAGTAGGTGACCTTTCAGTGTGCCACTGAGAATAATTTTTCATGATATTGTCTAGGAGTTTTGTGGCTTCTCCTAATGTGATTTCCATGAACGTTTCACCGGAGGCGGAGTCCAAGATATTTCTAGAAGCGAAATTCAAACCAGCGTATAGAAGACTCAAGCCATGAGCGGGACAATTTCTAATCATCAATTTCATTATCTCCCAAGATTGTGCAACATGTTCATGATTAAGTTTCTTAAAATTCATGATATCATTACGGAGACAGATAATCTTAGCCGCCGGAAAATACTTGGATATATAAGCATCTTTGCACTTGTTCCAAGAATCAATACTATTTTTGGGCAAAGATGAAAACCAAGTTTTTGCTCGATCTCGCAACGAGAACGGAAATAGCTTCAATTTAATCACATCATTATCCACATGTTTTTCTTTTGCATATCGCAAAGGTGAATGAAGGTATTAAGATGGGATGCGGCATCTTCACTAGGAAGGCAGGAGAATTGCTCTTTCATAACAAGATTCAGCAAAGCAGCACTGATTTCGTATGATTCCGCACTAGTGGCGGGAGCAATCGGAGTACTAATAAAATCATTATTATTAGTATTTGAGAAGTCACAAAGTTTGGTGTTTTCAGTCATGGTGACTTCAGCAAGAAAACAAGCACACAAGCGAACAGAAAGCAAGCGAAAGAAAACGGCAAACGAAAAAGGAAAATATTTTTGTAAATTTTTGTTTTTCAGAAGTGGGGGAGAGGAAAACGACAAGCAAAAAAGTAAATTCAAGAGATGAGTTTGCGATACTTACTTGGATAAGCTTCGCTTGATGCTCCCCGGCAACGGCGCCAGAAATTGGCACGTTGACGGGAGACTATTCTTGACTTGATACTCCCCGGCAACGGCGCCATAAATTCTTCTTGCTACCTCTTGAGCTTGCGTTGGATTTTTCCCTTGAAGAGCAAAGGGTGATGCAGCACAATAGCAG
Source organism: Hordeum vulgare subsp. vulgare (assembly GCF_904849725.1). Taxonomy (NCBI): domain Eukaryota; kingdom Viridiplantae; phylum Streptophyta; class Magnoliopsida; order Poales; family Poaceae; genus Hordeum; species Hordeum vulgare. Next base: position 289,058,798 of record NC_058520.1, on the reverse strand, counting down.
TAAGTATTTCCCTCAGTTTTGAGAACCAAGGTATCAATCTAGTAGGAGAATCAAGCCAAGTGTCCAGAGTACCTGCGCAAACACAAACGAGCTTGCACCCAACGCCATAAAGGGGTTGTCAATCCCTTCAAGATTGATTACAAAGTGAGATCTCAAGGTGGAAAGTGCAATGAAGTAAAAGTGTAAGGCTGAAAATATGATGTGAAGTAGACCCGGGTGCCATAGTGTTCACTAGAGGCTTCTCTCAAAATAGCAAATAGTATGGTGGGTGAACGAATTACTATCGAGCAATTGATAAAACCGCGCAAAGTCATGACGATATCTAAGGCAATGATCATACATATAGGCATCACGTCTGAGACAAGTAGACCGATACTTTCTGCATCTACTACTATTACTCCACACGTCGACCGCTATCCAGCATGCATCTAGTGTATTGAGTTCATGATGAACAGAGTGACGCCTTAAGAAAGATGACATGATGTAGAGAGATAAATTCATGCAATAGATATAAACCCCATCTTTACCCTTGATGGCAACAACATGATGCGTGCCTCGCTACCCCTTCTGTCACTGGGTGAGGTCATCGCACGGTATGAACCCAAAACCAAGCACTTCTCCCATTGCAAGAATCATAGATCAAATTGGCCAAACAAAACCCACAACTCGAAGAGAATTACAAGGATATGATATCATGCATAAAAGAGATCAGAAAAAACTCAAATAAGATTCATAGATAATCTGATCATAAATCCACAATTCATCGGATCTCGACAAACACACCGCAAAAGAAGATTACATCGGATAGATCTCCATGAAGATCATGGAGAACTTTGTATTGAAGATCCGAGAGAGAGAAGAATCCATCTAGCTACTAGGTATGGACTCGAAGGTTTATGGTGAACTACTCACGCATCATAGGAGAGGCAATGGTGTTGATGAAGAAGCCCTCCGTATCCGAATTTCCCCTCCGGCGGGGCACCAGAATGTGCCCCAGATGTGATATTGCGGAGACAGAAGCTTGCAGTGGCGGAAAAGTATTTTCGTGGATGTCTCCCATGGTTTTGGACTTTTTGGGGATTTATAGGCGGAAGAAGTAGGGCAGATGAGCCACAGGTGGGCCACAAACCTGCTAGGTGCGGGGCCCCCCTGGCCGCGCCTAGGGGGCTTCTGGCCTCCCCTGGTGACCTCTGCCTTGGTTCTCACGCATCCTGCGTATCTTCTGTTCCGGAAAAATATTTTCGGAAGTTTTATTCTGTTTGGACTCCGTTTAATATTCTCCTGTGAAAAGGGTCAAAAACACGGAAAAGACAGGAACTCACACTTGGCACTGAGTTAATAAGTTAGTCCCAAAAAGATATAAAAGGCATACAAAACATCCAAAGTTTGACAAGATAATAGCATGGAACCATCAAAAATTATAGATACGTTGGAGACGTATCAAGATAGCACCGGGTTGTAGGTGTGTTGAACGCAGAGGTACCATTCGTTCGGTGCTTGGATCGGATCGCCACGAGTACGACTCCATCGACCGCGTTCATAGTGACGCTTCCGCTTAGCGATCTTCAATAGTATGAAGATGTTCTCCCTCTCTTGTTGCTGGTTTCTCCTAGTTTAATCTTGGTGACACGTAGGAAAATTTTGAATTATTAATACGTTCCCAATAGTGGCATCGTGAGCTAGGTCTATGCGTAGATTCTATGCACGATTAAAACACAAGTAAGTTGTGGGCGATGATTTGGTCTATTTGCTTACCGTTACTAGTCTTATCTTGATTCGGCAGCATTGTGGGATGAAGCGGCCCGGACCGACTTTACACGTACTCTTACGTGAGATTAGTTCCACCGCCTGACATGTACTTGTTGCATAAGGTGACTAGCGGGTGTAAGTCTCTCCCACTTTAGTCGGATCGGATCCGATGAAGAGGGTCCTTGTGAAGGGTAAATACCAATTGGCATATCACCATTGTGGTTGTGACGTAGGTAAGAAACGTTCTTGCTAGAAACCCATAGCAGCCACGTAAAACTTGCAACAACAATCAGAGGACGTCTAACTTGTTTTTGCAGGGTATGCTATGTGATGTGATATGGCCAAAAGGATGTGATGAAATATATGTGATGTATGAGATTGATCATGTTATTGTAATAGGATTCACGACTTGCATGTCGATGATTATGACAACCGGCAGGAGCCATAGGAGTTGTCTTAATTTATTGTATGACGCCATGTGATTACTTTACTTTATTGCTAACCATTAGCCATAGTAGTAGAAGTAATAGTTGGAGAGACGACTTCATGAAGACACAATGATGAAGATCATGATGATGGAGATCATGGTGTCATGCCGGTGACAATGGTGATCATGTTGTACCCCGAAGATGGAGATCAAAGGCGCAAAATGATATTGGCCATATCGTGTCACTTTATGACTTGCATGTGATGTTTATCATGTTTCTATTTCTTATATGCTTAGAACGACGGTAGTAAATAAGATGATCCCTCACTAAAATTGCAAGAAAAGTGTTCCCCTAAGTGTGCACCATTGCGAAGGACCATTGTTTCGAAGAACCACGTGATGATTGGGTCTGATAGATTCTAACATTCGCATACAACGGGTGTAAGCCAGATTTACTGATACGTCCATTTTGCATCATGCTTTCATGTTGATTTTTATCGCTTTATGGACTGTTATTATACTCTGTGGTACCATACTTATGCCTTTTCTCTCATATTTTGCAAGGTTTATTTGAAGAGGGAGAATACCGGCAGCTGGAATTCTGGACTAGAAAAGGAGCAAGTCTGAGTCCTCTATTCTGTGCAACTCCAAATGCCCTGAAAATCAACGTGGAATTTTTTGGGAATATATAAAAGAAAAATGGGTGAAAGAAGTGCCAGAGGGGAGCTGCCAGGGGCCCACAAGCCTAGTGGCCGTAGCCTACCCCCAGGCCACGACAACAGGGCTTGTGGGCACCCTGGTGGCCCACCGGCCCCCCTCTTTTGCTATATGAAGGGTTTTGTCCGGAAAAATATCAGGGTGGAGCTTTTTCGTGGATTCTCCGCCGCCACGAGGCGGAACTTGAGCAACACCAATCTAGAGCTCCGGCAGGACGATCCTGCCGGGGAAATTTCCCTCCCGGAAGGGGAAATCATCGCCATCGTCATCACCAACACTCCTATCATCGGAGGGGACTCGTCACCATCAACATCTTCATCATCACCATCTCATCTCCAAACCCTAATTCATCTCTTGTAACCAATCTCCGTCTCGCGACTCTGATTGGTACTTGTAAGGTTGCTAGTAGTGTTGATTACTCTTTGTAGTTGATGCTAGTTGGATTACTTGGTGGAAGAGTTTATGTTCAGATCCTTGATGCTACTCATTACACCTCTGATCATGATCATGATTATGCTTTGTGAGTAGTTACTTTTGTTCGTGAGGACATGGGAAAAGTCATGCTAATAATAGTCATGTGAATTTGGTATTCGTTCGGTATTTTGATATGTTGTATGTTGTCTTCTCCTCTAGTGGTGTTATGTGAACGTCGACTACATAACACTTCACCATATTTGGGCCTAGAGGAAGGCATTGGGGAGTAGTAAGTAGATGATGGGTTGCTAGAGTGACAAAAGCTTAAACCCAGTCTATGCGTTGCTTCGTAAGGGGCTGATTTGGATCCACTAGTTTAATGCTATGGTTAGACGTTGTCTTAATTCTTCTTTCGTAGTTGCGGATGCTTGCGAGAGGGGCTAATAATAAGTGGGATGCTTGTCCAAGTAAGGGTAGTACCCAAGAGTCGGTCCACCCACAAATCAAACTATCAAAGTAACGAACGCGAATCATCTGAACATGATGAAACTAGCACGACAGAAATTCCCGTGTGTCCTCCGGAGCGTTTTACTTCCTATAAGACTTCGTTCAGGCTTGTCCCTTGCTACAAAAGGGATTGGGCCACTTTTTTGCACCGTTGCTACTCTTGTTACATGTTACTTTTCACTTGCTACGTTTCACCTCAGTACACCATCACTTGTTACCGCTACTTTCAGTGCTTGCAGTTATTACCTTGCTGAAAACCGTTTATGAGAGCCTTCTACTCCTCGTTGGGTTTGACACTCTTACTTATCGAAAGGACCACGATTGATCCCCTATACTTGTGGGTCATCATTTACACACGCGAAACACTTAGGTTGACTGGTCGAGCCTAGCATGTACAGACATGGCCTTGGAACAAGAGAGACCAAAAGGTCGAACATGAGTCGTATAGTAGATGCGATGAACATGGAGATGTTCACCATTGATGACTAGTCTGTCTCACGTGATGATCGGACACGGCCTAGTCGATATGGATCATGTATCACTCGAATGGCTAGAGGGATGTCAATTTGAGTGGGAGTTCTTAAGTAATATGATTAATTGAACTCATTATCATGAACATAGTCAAAAGGTCTTTGCAAATTATGTTGTAGCTTGCGTTGTAGCTCTAATGTTTTTGATATGTTCCTAGAAAAAACTTAGTTGAAAGATGATAGTAGCAATTATGAGGATTCGGTCCATAAACCGAGGATTGCCCTCATTGCTGCACAGAAGGCTCGTGTCTTTAATGCACCGCTCGGTGTGCTAAACCCAGAACGTCATCTGCAGATGTTGCGAACATATGACATACATGTATTTGATGACTACATGATAGTTTAGTGCATAATGCTTAAACAGCTTAGAATTGAGACGCTAAAGATGATTCGAACGTCGTGACACATATGATATGTTCCAAGGGATGAAACTGGGATTTCAGGCTCGTGCCCTTGTTGAGAGGAATGAGAATCCGACAAGATTCTTTGTCTACAAAGTAAGGGAGAAAAGCTCAATCGTTAAGCATGTGCTCAGATTGTGTGAGTGCTACAATCGCTTGAATCGAGTGGGAGTTGATCTTCCAGATGTGATAGTGATGGTTCTCCAAAGTCAGTGCCACCAAGCTACTAGAGCTTCGTGATGAACTATAACATATCAAGGATAAATATGATGATCCTTGAGCTATTCGCGATGTTTGACACCGCGAAAGTAGAAATCAAAAAGGAGCATCAATTGTTGATGGTTAGTAAAACCACTAGTTTCAAGAAGGGCAAGGGTAAGAAGGGATACTTCATGAAACAGCAAACCAGTTGCTGCTCTAGTGAAGAGATCCAAGGTTGAACCCAAACCCGAGGCTAAGTGCTTCTATAATGAGGGGAATAGTCACTTAAGAGGAACTAACCTAGATACTTGGTAGATGAGAAGGCTCAGAAAAGTATATTGGATATACATGATATTGATATCTACTTTACTAGTACTCCTAGTAGCACCAGGGTATTAGATACCGGTTCGGTTGCTATGTGTTAGTAACTCGAAATAAAAGCTACGGAATAAAGGAGACTGGCTAAAGGCAAGGTGACGATATGTGTTTGAAGTGTTTCCACGATTGATGTGATGAAACATTGCACGCTCCGTCTACCATCAGGATTAGTGTTGAACCTAAATAATTGTTATTTGGTCTTTGCATTGAGCACAGACATGATTAGATTGTGTTTGTCACAATACGGTTATTCATTTAAAGAGAATAATTGTTACTCTGTTCATTTGAATAATACCTTCAATGGTCTTGCACCTAAAATGAATGGTTTACTGAATCTCGATCGTAGTGATACACATGTTCATAATATTGATGCCAAAAGATATAAAGTAGTAATGATAGGACCACTTACTTGTGGCACTGCCACTTGAGTCATTTTGGTATAAAACGCATGAAGAAGCTCCATGTTGATGGATCTTTAGACTCACTAGTTTTTGAGAAGTTTGAGACATGCAAACCATGTCTATTGCTATAAACGCATGAAGAAATTCCATGCAGATGGATCGTTTGGACTCACTTGATTTTGAATCACTAGAGACATGCAAATCATACCACATGGGAAAGATGACTAAAGGCCTCGTTTTCCAGTGAGATGAACAAGAAAGTAACTTCTTGGAAGTAATACATTTTGATGTGTGCAGTCCAATGAGTGTTGAGGCACTCAGTGCATATCGTTATGTTCTTACTTCACAGGTGATTTGAGTAGATACTAGTATATTTACTTGATGAAACACAAGTTTGAATTATTGAAAGGTTCAAGTAATTTCAGAGTGAAGTAGAAGATCGTCGTGACAAGAGGATAAAATGTCTACGATATGATCATAGAGATGAATATCTGAGTTGCGAGTTTGGTACACAATTAAGACATTGTGGAAATTGTTTCACAACTAATGCCACCTCGAACACCAAGGTGTGATGGTGTGCCCGAACGTCATAGCCGTGCCCTATTGGATGGGTTGCATACTGTGATGTCTCTTATCAAATTATCACTATCATTTTTGGGTTAGGCATTAGAGACAACGACATTCACTTTAATTAGGGCACGAGGTAATTCCGTTGAGATGACACCGTATGAACTATGGTTTGCAGAAACCTAAGTTGTCGTTTGTTGAAAGTTTGGGACTGCAACGCTTATGTGAGAAGGTTTCAGCCTAATAAGCTCGAACCGAAGGCAGATAAATGCATCTTCATAGGACACCCAAAAAAGTTGGGTATACCTCCTATCTCAGATCCGGAAGAAATGTGTTTGTTTCTAGAAACGGGTCCTTTCTCGAGGAAAAGTTTCTCTTGAAAGAATTGAGTGGGAGGATGGTGGAAACTTGATGAGGTTATTGAACCATCACTTTAACCAGTGGAACCATCACTTTAACCGGTGTGTAGCATGGCGCAGGAAGTTATTCCTGTGGCGCATACACTAATTGAAGTGGAAACTGATGATAGTGATCACGAAGTTTCGGAGCAAGTTACTACCAAACCTCGTAGGTCGACAAGGACGCGTACTACTCCAGAGTGGTACAGTAATCCTGTCTTAGAGGTCATGTTGCTAGACAACAATGAACCTACGAGCTATGGAGAAGCGATGGTAGGCCCAAATTCTGACAAATGGCTGGAGGTGATGAAATCCGAGAGAGGATCCATGTATGAAAACAAAGTGTAGACTTTGAAAGAACTACTTGATGGTCGTAAGACTGTTAACTACAGATGGATCTTTAAAAGGAAGACACACGATGATCGTGAAAAGTCACCATTAAGAAATATCGACTTGTCGCAAAGACGCTTCCGACAAGTTCAAAGAGTTGATTACGATGAGACTTTCTCACTCGTAGCGATGTTGAAGGTCTTTTGGAATTATGTTAACAGTTGTTGCATCATTTATGAAATCTTGCATATAGGATGTCAAAATATTGTTTCCTCGATGGTTTCCTTGAGGAAAGATTGTATGTGATACAACCAAAAGGTTTTGTCAATCCTAAAGGATGCTAACAAGTATGCAAAGCTCCAGTGATCCTTCTATAGAATGGAGCAAGCATCTCGGGGTTGGAATATACGCTTTGATCAGATGATCAAAGATTTTGGTTTTATACAAAGGTTTATGAGAAACTTGTATTTCCAAAGAAGTGAGTGGGAGCACTATAGAATTTCTGATGAGCTGATCGGAAGTGATGTAGAATTTCTAGAAACATATAGGGTTGTTTGAAAAGTGTTTTTCAAAGGAAAACCTGGATTTAGCTACTTAAACATTGAGCATCAAGATCTGTAAAGATAGATCAAAAACTCTTAATAGTACTTTCAAACGAATACATATCGTGACAAGATTTTGAAGGAGTTCAAAATAGATCGGCAAAGAAGGAGTCCTTGGTTGTGTTATAAGGTGTAATTTTGAGTAAGACTCAAAAGCCCGACCATGGCAGAAGAAAGAGAAAGGACGAAAGTCGTCCCCTATGCTTCAGTCGTAGGCTCTATAGTATGCTATGCTGTGTACCGCACCTGATATGTGCCTTGCCATGAATTTGTCAAGGGGTACAAAAGTGATCCAGGAATAGATTACTGGACAACGGTCAAAAGTTATCCTTAGTAACTAGTGGACTAAGGATTTTTTTTTTCTTGATTATGCAGGTGATAAAAGAGTTCATCGTAAAGGGTTACGTCGATGCAAACTTTGATACTAATCTGGATGACTCTGAGTAGTAAACCATATTCGTATAGTGGAGCACTCATTTGGAATAGTTCCAAATGGCGCGTGGTAGCAGGATCTATTGGATGAAATAGATATTTGCAAAGCACACACGGATCTGAAAGGTTCACACGTGTTGACTAAGACCTCTCTCACAAGCAAGACATGACCAAGCCCTAGAACTGTATGGGTATTACAATCATTACAATCACATAGTGATATGAACAGGATTATTGACTCTAGTGTAACTTGGAGACTGTCAATAATAAAATGGTTATTATTATATTTCCTTGTTCATGATAATTTTCTATTGTTCATGCTATAATTGTATTAACCGGAAAACGTAATATACGTGTGAATAGATAGACCACACCATGTCCCTAGTGAGCCTCTAGTAACTAGCTCATTGATCAATAGACGGTCATGGTTTCCTGACCATGGACATTGGATGTCGTTGATAACGGGATCACATCATTAGGAGAATGATGTGATGGACAAGACCAATACTAAGCTTAGCACAAAGATCGTGTAGCTCATTTGCTAGAGCTTTTCTAATGTCAAGTATCATTTCCTTCGACCATGATATTGTGCAACTCCCGGTTAGCGTAGGAATGCTTTGAGTGTATGAAACGTCACAACGTAACTGGGTGACTATAAAGGTGCACTGCGGGTATCTCCGAAAGTGTATGTTGGGTTGGTACGAATCGAGACTGGGATTTGTCACTCCGTGTGAAGGAGAGGTATCTCTAGGCCCACTCGGTAATACATCATCATAATGAGCTCAATGTGACTAAGGAGTTAGTCACGGGATCATGTGTTCCGGAACGAGTAAAGAGACTTGCCGGTAACGAGATTGAACATGGTATAGGGATACCGACGTTCGAATCTCAGGCAATTAACATACCGATGGACAAAAGGAATTGTATACAGGATTAATTGAATGGTCCGGAGGAAAAGATTTATATATGGGAAGTCCTATTTTGGCCACCGGAAAATCTCGGGATTTTTCGGTATTGTACAGGGAAGGTTCTAGAAGGTTTCGGAGTGGGGCCAACTTGCATGAGGGGACCCACATGAACGTGGGTAGTGGGGGCAAGGCCCCACACCCCTGGTCAAGGCACACCAAGATCCCCCCTTAGAAGGAATAAGATCATATCCCAAAGGGATAAGATCAAGATCCCTAAAAAGGGGGATAACAATCGATGGGGAAGGGAAAGGATGGGATTTTTTTCCTCCCACCTTTGCCAACGCCCCAATGGACTTGGAGGGCAATAAACCAGCCCCCTCCACCCTTATATATAGTGGGGAGGTGCATGGGAGCTTAACGCTTGCCCCTGGCGTAGCCCTCCCCCTTCCTACACCTCCTCCTCCTCCGTAGTGCTTAGCGAAGCCGTGCCGGAGAACCATGAGCTTCACCGCCACCACACCGTCGTGCTGCCGGAGCTCTCCCTCCACTTCTCCTTCACCCTTGCTGGATCAAGAAGGAGGAGACGTCACCGGGTTGTAGGTGTGTTGAACGCGGAGCCACCGTTCGTTTGGTGCTTGGATCGGATCGCCGCGAGTACGACTCCATCAACCGCGTTCATAGTAACGCTTTCGCTTAGCGGTCTTCAATGGTATGAAGATGCTCTCCCTCTCTCGTTGCTGGTTAATCCTAGTTTGCTCCTGGTGACATGTTGGAAAATTTTGAATTATTACTACGTTCCCAAAAACATGGTGAGGTGAGAACCTCGAATTAATGGAAAGGATTGAATGAAAACACGAATCTTTTGAGATTTCTTCAGCACGTCGGATAGAATAAGCAGAAATGAATAAACAAGAGAGCCTTGATTAAGAATTTCTAACATTGAAAAGCATTGAACAAATGAAAAGGATATGAAGAACACGTACAACTTGAATTGAATCCATCAGAGAGAAAACAAGAATGAAGAATCATGGACTTAACACCTGAGCCTATTCACAATGAACCGCTAGATATAATATGCAAGAAAAGATAACAAAGGCATTAATAAAATAAATGCATTTGGATGATAATTTAAGAGTTGAAGCAAAAAGGAAAGGAGTCGGGAAAACAAAGACAACTTGGGAAAGATGAGACGAACTTCAAAAGAAGTATGAGGATTGATCTTGCAAATATAGGATAGGATTGAATTCACTTGAAGAGAAGCACACCGGTTGGAAAGAATTTTATAACAACTCTGGTTGAACAAACCGATCAACATTCCCATAAAAATATAAGAACACTGCTTAGGAAAGATGTGAAATCACTACTTGGCATCAAAGCAACTCGAATTACCATACTCCAACAACACAAGGATGAGGTTTACAAAATAAGCCGGAAACAAATATATGACAGAGATTTCGTCCCATATTTTCGTGGTAAGATTTGCACGGGCTCGTTCATACATTTGGTTGTCATATTCAAACGATGCTCGAATAAGCTCCCTAGGCATAGCGAGCTACAAGGCTTAACAAAGCATACCGACACTGTCCTTTGTAAAAAGGACTGTGAACAAAAAACCACTAGATGTCGAACCCCAAGCTCACATCATGCATCTGTTGGAAGATAATCCTAGGTAACTACTTGAATTCCCACCTAAGAACTTATGAAATATTTCTAGGTTATGCTATCAGGTTGCTCATCCGGGAACCTACTCAATGTAATAAGCTACAAGACATCTCCTGCAACTATCAACACATATCTGAAAAGTTCCACTAATTCATCTACATTTGACCTTTGAAAAACAATGATACTAGACCTAGTAGATCATCCGAGTTATCTCCACCAATACTGGGGAAAGTGATAACACTACATGCCACTAAGCAAAGTATTGAAGTGTTTCGATGTCCGCGTACTGAGATACTAAGGAAGTTGAACGATAGGGATGTGTCGAAAACCCCCTGGAGATCTACTCCTTGATAACAGGAGGCACCAAGTCATAGTTCCATCATATCGACATCATAGAGGTTCCAAAATACCTGAGTGATGCACAAAAATTGAGTGAGTAGAGGGGTAGAGTTAAAATTCCTATGTCAAGATTCTTTACCAGAGCATAGAAGAGGAGTAAAAAGAATGCTACTCTCTGATATATAACTAGATTCAAAGTAGTTTTTCACTAGACTTGACTCGGCCAAGTTCGATCAATCAAGAGGGCTCCTAGGTCATTATTGCTCTAATACCAACTTGTAAAGCCCAAGACGTGATCCTATCTTATTTTTGCTCCAGGGCCTCGACAGGGATAGAAGCGCATCCCGTCGTTTTGCAAGAATGGATATCGTTTCAAGTACATGTATAGAAGAGATGAGTATATGTAATTGCCTTACACTCGCTACAAGCTACACCATGAACAACACAATACAACAATATATTCAATCACCATGTAGAACAGCAGGGTTCGACTACAGCGGAAATCAAACGATAAAATAATGACGTCCATCCTTGCTATCCTAGGCTACCGGCCTAGTACCCATCCTAGATCGGTGAAGAAGAAGAAGAAGAAAATTCCAAATAGAATAATCATCGCGCTCACGTCAAATGATCTCTTTACTTGTGCCTGCAAATGTTGTTGTCGTAATCTATGAGCCATAGGGACTCGGCAATCTCATTTCCAAAGGTATCAAGACCAAGAAATCTTAATGGGTGTGGTATGGTTAAGTGGTGAGGCTCCAGCAAGCACTAAGAAATTATTTGAGTGGCTAACTTAAGAGTACAAGAATAAAAGAGGGGGTGATCTACACATAACGGTCGTGAACTAATAATGATCAAGAAATGATACTGAACACCTACTTACGAGTCAAGCCTAAGCACACCGTGTCCTTTCTCGGATGCAGAACTCACGAGAAGCGATAGTCACGTTACGCACACTGTTGGCATATTTTAATTAAATTTAATTCAAGTTGGCTATGATCGGGTGTTAAACAAAGTTTCCAAGTTGCCGCATGATGCCCTCGAGAGAAAACCTCAACCTCAAGATAGCCCGAGGTATCATCGATATCCTAGTGCATAAGACGTTCGGGAAAGGTATAACAAATCCATCAAGACTGCCCGGCAGGCCAGATCCCAATAGGATCCGCACATATCTATTTCTCACGGCACTACCCGATGGGCAAGACATCGGGTTGGCTGAAACCCCGGGTGACCAGGGGGCGCCGAACATCGCCCATTTTCGACCAGCACCATCAACACAGCCCCACCATCTATTATGTAGAATTACTCCTCGGCTTTATGACGCCCTATGCTTTAATAACGGTGTTTAGTATTATTATATTGAGCAAATATAGTACCAATGTTGGGCCTTGCCTAAAGAGTTTTATCCCAAAACGAAAATCAAGGGGGGGGCACATAACGGTCCCAAACATGTTAGGAGCGCTCAATATGGAACATAACACCACTACACAAGTAACTAGGGCGGAAAAGATGGAACAAAACACTGAGCTAAAAGGCCAAGCATTCCACCTTTTACCAAGTATATAGGTGCATTAAATTAAATAGCAATAATATGGTGATATAACAAATAATCCATGTTGTCACATGGAAAGCAACTTCACCTGCAACTAGCAGCGCTATAAGAAGGCTGAGCAAGCGGTAACATAGCCAAACAAAGGTTTGTTGGGATGTAGAGGGGGTTAGAGGCTTTCATGGCATGTTGGGAGGCTGCCCTTTAAGTGGTAGGTAACGAGACATAGCAATAGAAACAAGACAACTAGCATAGCAATGATTGTAGTGGTATCTAGGGAAATGATCATCTTACATGTGATCCCACTTGAAAGAAGAACGAATCCATGAAGTAGACGAACCAACGTAGTCAAACGAATCCTCACACTTCGAAGCAGTTTCGGAACTCTATCGAGAAGAAATAATCCTAAAAACAATCAATACACGATAAACAGCACAACATATTCATGACATGATGCACAATCACATATGATGCATGTCCGGACTAATTATGCAAGGCATGACAATCACAACATTCAAACTCTACACATTAAGTGAAGCTCAATATGCAACGAGTTGCATATTGACAAAATTCTATGTTCGAATATTTAGTTCACTCTCGTTTAGGTACTCATCGATATTAAATGTTGTTAAACATGGCAAGAGGTGAAGCATAAATAAACTACACTATCTAGGAATTTCGAATGAAGTCGGAAACAACATATATAATTTCTGAAATGACCCCATATGTTAATTTCGAAACTGGTCCAGATCTGCCTAAAACATGTTTTATATTTACTAAACAGAAAAATAATGTGGACGATATGATTCTACACGTCATTCTAGTCAATTTTCATATATAGATCATCTAAAATGGAGTTACGGTCTAAAAGATATGACCATCACAAGATAATATGCCATGAATGCAAAATGTATGCAGATCACAGCAACAAGCATGTAAATCATGGATGCAACAAGTTATTATGAAACTACATGAAATTCTACGCAAGTTTAAATGAGTCCGGAACAACGAATAACAATTCCAGAAAGTCCCCATATGCTAATTAAGATTTCGGTATTGTTCTATCTATAACACAATTTTAGTGTTGCATAACACCAAAATAAATGTTACAATGTCTCTCTAAATATCACAATGTCACTCTACACATTTTTCCAGTCATGTTACATATATAAAACAATTTAATTAGAGCTACATTTATTTAGATATGAAACAAACCGTTTTAACATGTCATTTATGTAAATTTAACCAAACAACAATGTTAAACATTCCAAACATGGTTGGAAATTGGATATTGTGAATCTAGACAGAATTCTAAGAATTTTTCATGTATAAAGTTTTTAAAACGGATGCACGGTTATTTTGCTATGAATTAAATCATTTTAATATGGCAACACGCAAAACGATGCAAATAGTAAGTTTGAATATTTTTAGCATGTGTTAAAGTGGGATATTATGACTCTACATGAAATTATCGACGTTTTACATATCTAAGGTTTTTACATGTGATGTACGGTTAATTAGTTATTAGCATTTTAAAAACATGCAATTTTCTGTAATTTATGCGTGTCCTATAAATTTACAAATCCGCAGACCAGAAAAAATAATACATGGGTCGATAACTAGGACGAGCTGGTCCAACAACAGCGAGCGTCGCATATCAAGCAATGCTCGCAATGGGGAATAAGCATGGTTGCTTACCTCAGGCCAAATGGGCTACAAGTGGAGCAATGGTTGGCTTGGAGGTGGGCCGAATCTGGCCACTGGCTCGGCCGGTGCATAGCACGGGATTGGGCCTTGGCTCGTGCTAGTTACAGGCCACACAGGTGAGGCAGCGGAACAGGCCAGCCGCAGGCGAGGCCCTGGCGAGTAGTCCTGGGTGGCAACCACGGGAAGCCGGCCCATGCATGGTCAACGCCGCGGCAGCGGATAGAGCAGTGCCTCCTCGCTTGTCTCGAGCGCGTCATGGCTCGGTGGTGCTACCTCTTGAGCTTGCGTTGGTTTTTTCCCTTGAAGAGGAAAGGGTGATGTAGCACAGTATCAGTAAGTATTTCCCTCAGTTTTGAGAACCAAGGTATCAATCCAGTAGGAGTATCAAGATGAAGCACCGATCTACCTGCGGAAAAACAGCAAACTTGCACCCAACGCTACAAAGGGGTTGTCAATCCCTTCACGATTGATTGCAAGGTAATATCTGACGGCGGAAAGTGCAACTGAGTAAAAGTGTAGGGCTGAAAATATGATGTGAAGTAGACCCGGGGGCCATAGTTTTCACTAGAGGCTTCTCTCAAGATAGCAAATATTACGGCGGGTGAACGAATTACTGTCGAGCAATTGATAGAACCGCGCAAAGTCATGACGATATCTAAAGCAATGATCATACATATAGGCATCACGTCCGAGACAAGTAGACCAATACTTTCCGCATCTACTACTATTACTCCACACATCGACCGCTATCAAGCATGCATCTAGTGTATTGAGTTCATGACAAACAGAGTA
Organism: Hordeum vulgare subsp. vulgare; assembly: GCF_904849725.1. Taxonomy (NCBI): domain Eukaryota; kingdom Viridiplantae; phylum Streptophyta; class Magnoliopsida; order Poales; family Poaceae; genus Hordeum; species Hordeum vulgare. The sequence goes on along the minus strand of NC_058520.1, from coordinate 289,043,787 downwards.
ACACCTTAACAAAGATGACTTGATGTAGAGGGATAAATTCATGCAATAGATATAGACCCCATCTTTTTACCCTTGATGGCAACAACACGATGCGTGCCTTGCTACCCCTTCTGTCACTGGGTGAGATCACCGCACGGTATGAACCCAAAACCAAGCACTTCTCCCATTGCAAGAATCATAGATCAAGTTGGCCAAACAAAACCCACAACTCGAAGAGAATTACAAGGATATGAAATCATGCATATAAGAGATCAGAAGAAACTCAAATAAGATTCATAGATAATCTGATCATAAATCCACAATTCATCGAATCTCGACAAACACACCACAAAAGAAGATTACATCGGATACATCTCCATGAAGATCATGGAGAACTTTGTATTGAAGATCCAAGAGAGAGAAGAAGCCATCTAGCTACTAGCTATGGACCCGAAGGTCTATGGTGAACTACTCACGCATCATCGGAGAGGCAGTGGTGTTGATGAAGAAGCCCTCTGTATCCGAATCCCCCCTCTAGCAGGGCACCAGAACGTGCCCCAGATGGGATCTTGCGAAGACAGAAGCTTGCGGCGGCGGAACAGAATTTTCGTGGATCTCTCCCGTGGTTTTGGATTTTTCGGGGATTTATAGGCGGAAGACGTAGGAATAAAACTTCTTGGAGGTTTTATTCCATTTGGACTCCGTTTAATATTCTCCTCTGAAAAGGGTCAAAAACACGGAAAAACAGGAACTCGCACTTCGCACTGAGTTAATAAGTTAGTCCCAAAAAAGATATAAAAGGCATACAAAACATCCAAAGTTTGACAAGAGAATAGCATGGAACCAGCAAAAATTATAGATACGTTGGAGACGTATCAAGCATCCCCAAGCTTAACTCCTGCTCGTCCTCGAGTAGGGAAGTGATAAGGACTGAATTTTTTATGTGGAATGCTACCTAGCATATTTGTCCTTTGTAACTTCTTTCATGTGACATGAATGTTCAGATCCGTAAGATTCAAAACAATAGTTTGTTGTTGACATGAAAACAATAATACTTCAAGCAAACTACCAAGGTAATCATGAACTTTCGAAATAACAAGGCCAAGAAAATTATCCCTACAAAATCATATAGTCTGGCTATGCTCCATCATCCCCACACAACGAATTTAAATCATGCACAACCCCGGTATTGGCCAAGTAATAGTTTTTGCACTCTTACTTTCTCAAACCTTTTTCAACTCTCACGCAATACGTGAGCATGAGCCATGGATATAGCACTATAGGTGGAATAGAGTGTGGTGGAGGTTGTGAGACAAAAAGGAGGAGATGGTCACATCGACTCGATGTATCAAAGGGCTATGGAGATGCCCATTAATAGATAACAATGTGAAAGAGTAGGGATTACCATGCAATGGATGCACTTAGAGCTATAAGTATGTGAAAGATCAAAAGGAGAACTAGTGGGAGTGCATCCAACTTGCTTGCTCACGAAGACCTAGAGTAATTTTGAGGAAGCCCATCATTGGAATATACAAGCCAAGTTATATAATGAAGATTCCCACTAGCATATGGTGGTGACAAAACAAGAGACTCTCAATCATGAAAAACATGGTGCTATTATGAAGCACAAGTGTGGAAAAGATAGCAGCATTGTCCCTTCTCTCTTTTTCTCTCTCTTTTTTATATATTTTTTTTGTTTGGGCTCTTTGGGCAACTTTGGACTTTTTTTATTTCCTCATATGGGACAATGCTTTAATAATGATGATGATCACACTTTAATTTTCTCACAGCTCAATGCTTAGAACGATGAGGACTCTATAGGAAATGCCTCCGGCAGTGTACCAGGATGTGCAACGATCTAGCTTGGCGTATGACGCTGAAACATCTCGCTAGCTATCTTACGATCATGCAACGCCAATATGAAAGTGACAACACATCTCATGAGACGGAACGGTGGGAGTTGCATGGCAATATATCTCGGAATGGATATGAAAATGCCACAGTAGGTAGGTATGGTGGCTGTTTTGAGGAAGGCATATGATGGGTTTGTGCACTGGCGAAAGTTGCGCGGCACTAGAGAGGCTAGCAATGGTGAAAGGTGAAAGTGCATCTATACCATGGACTCACATTAGTCATGAAGAACTCACATACTTATTGCGAAAGTTTTTATTAGTAATTGAAACAAAGTGCTAAACGCATACTCCTAGGGGAAGGGTTGGTAGGTGTTAACCATCACGCGATCCCGACCGCAACACAAAGGATGACAATCAATAAATCAATTATGCTCTGACTTCCTAACATAGCAGTTCACCATACGTGCATGTTACGGGAATCACTAACTTCAACACAAGTATTTCTAGATTCACAACACCCTACTAACATAACTCTTAATATTACCAAATACATGTCTCAAAACTATTTGATAGGAATCAAACTTCTCTTTCTAATCAATGCACATGAAGATGGAAGTTTTATTGTATCCTCTTTGGGTGTCTATCACCTTTGGGACGACTTTCATAGCACAAGCCAACTACCAAGTTACTCAGAGAGATCACTGTCAAAAAGATATAAGTGAAGATCGAGAGCTCTTATTTCTCCAAAATATGACACCGCCGTGTTCTAAAAGATCTAAGTGAAGCACTTAGAGCAAAGTTATCTAGCTCAAAAGATATAAGTGAAGCACATGTGAGCTAAATTGCCTAACTCAAAAGATATAAGCGAAGCTCAAAGAGTATTCTAGCAAATTCACGATGAGTGCATGTCTCTCTCAAAAGGTGTGCTGCAAGGATTATTGTGACACAACGAAAATAAAATACTCCTACGATACAAGACGCTCCAAGTAAAACACATATCATGTGGTGAATAAAAATATAGCTCCAAGTAATGTTACCGACGGATTGAAGACAAAAGAGGGGATGCCTTCCCATGGCATCCCCAAGCTTAGGCTTTTTGGTGCCCTTGAATTTGGCTTGGGATGCCTTGGGAATCCCCAAGCTTGAGCTCTTTCCACTCTTTATCCCTTTGTCCATGAGAACATCACCCAAAACTTGAAAACTTCACAACACAAAACTTAAACAAAAACTCGTGATATCATTACCACAAGAAAACAAACCACCACCTCTTTAGGTAATGTAGAAAACCTGATTTCTATTGATATTGGTGTTAGATTACTGTATTCTCACTTTTCCATGGCTAATACCCCCCGATACTATCCATAGTTTCATCAAAATAAGCAACCAACACAACAAAAACAGAATCTGTCAAAAAGAGACCATTATGTAGCAATGTGTATACTTTGTATACTTCTGGTATCTCAACAATTCTGACAAATTTCGACAGTTTGGGAAATTTGCATATAAACTAGCAGAAAAAGGAATCAACTCAAAAGCTCTTTCTGGATAAAAATGAAAAATGATTTCGTGAGCGAAACGTTTCTGTCTTTTTCCAGCAGGATCAAACAACCATCACCAAACTAGTCATAAAGGTTTTACTTGGCTCAAAGACAAAAAAGAAACACAAAGGACACAATCATAACAGAAATATGATGGTCTGGACGCAACAAAACAGAAAGCAAAGAGCAAATATAAATTCATTGGGTTGCCTCCCAACAAGCGCTATTGTTTAACGCCCTTAGCTAGGCATAAGGTGATAAAATCACGTATCGTCGTCTTTGGTGCTCAAACCATAAGTAGGATGAACACTCATCATCTTAAGGTCTTCATCTCTCTTACTAGATGGTTCACCACTATTTTTGGGAACAAAAACAGACTTGGTGGCCTTATTGTGGGCAAAAATTGGAGTGTTCTGCACAGCGGCAAAAGCGGAACCCATGTTGGTTATAACATCCTCTAGTTTGCCAATCCTATCGGAATCATGACCTAGTTTTTCGTTAACTGTGGGTTCCCTCTCCTTTAGATTTTTCAAAGTCATTCCTACCTTGGATGCGTACTTAGTGATTTGATTGTGGATCTTTTTATCCAAATTCTCAATGAGTTCAATCGTAGCAACTTTATTTTCAATGATATCCAGCCTACGCATCACATGTTACAAAGTTAAGGTGGTTCCATTAACCATGAGTGGGGGTGAGCCAACCAAATTTATCAAAGCACCATAAGAATCAACAGTATGGCTACCCAAGAAGTCTCCGCCTACGATGGTGTCAAGAACATACCTATTCGAAGGGGAAATACCCACATAAAAGCTGCGAAGCAGGACAGTAGTGGATTGCTTACAAGTAGATCTATTCTGAGCATTGCAAATCCTATACCAAGCATCCTTTAAATTTTCTTCCTCATTTTGTTTAAAATTGAGAACTTCGCTCTCAGGAGTATCATTCGAAGCGGTGGGTCTAGCCATGAGGGCAGGTAGACCATCCCACTCAAGCAGGCAGAAAGCAAGCGAAAAAAAAGGACGAACGAAAAAGGCAAATATTTTTGTAATTTTTTTGTTTTTCAGAAGTGGGGGAGAGGAAAACGAGAGGCAAAAAGTAAATGCAAGAGATGAGTTTGTGACACTTACTTGGATAAGCTTCACTTGATGCTCCCCGGCAACGGCGCCAGAATTCTTCTTGCTACCTCTTGAGCTTGTGTTGGTTTTTCCCTTGAAGAGGAAATGGTGATGCAGCACAGTAGCAGTAAGTATTTCCCTCAGTTTTGAGAACCAAGGTATCAATCCAATAGGAGTATCAAGATGAAGCACTGATGTACCTGCACAAAAACAGCAAACTTGCACCCAACGCTACAAAGGGGTTGTCAATCCCTTCACGATTGATGGCAAGGTGAGATCTGAAGGGGGAAAGTGCAACAAAGTAAAAGTGTAGGGCTGAAAATATGATGTGAAGTAGACCCGGGGGCCATAGTGTTCACTAGAGGCTTCTCTCAAGATAGCAAATATTACGGTGGGTGAACAAATTACCGTCGAGCAATTGATAGAACCGCGCAAAGTCATGACGATATCTAAGGCAATGATCATACATATAGGCATCACGTCCGAGACAAGTAGACCGATACTTTCTGCATCTACTACTATTACTCCACACATCGACCGTTATCCAGCATGCATCTAGTGTATTGAGTTCATGACAAACAGAGTAATGCCTTAAGCAAGATGACATGATGTAGAGGGATAAATTCATGCAATAGATATAAACCGCATCTTTTTACCCTTGATGGCAATGATACGTCCATTTTGCATCATGTTTTCACGTTGATATTTATCGCTTCCTTGGCTGTTATTTCACTTCACGGAACTATTCTTATGCCTTTTCTCTCTTATTTTGCAAGGTTTACAAGAAGAGGGAGAATACCGGCAACTGGAATTCTGGCCTGAATGTGGAGCAAAGTTGAGATACCTATTCTGCGCAACTCCAAACGTCGTGAAAATCAACGGATATTTTTTCCCAATATATAAAAAAATACTGGGTCGAAGAAGTACCGGAGGAGGGCCAGGGGGTGGACACAAGCCTGCACGGCGCGGCCACCCCCCAGGCCGCGGCATGGGGGCTTGTGGGCACCCTGTTGGCCCACTTGCCCCCTCTTTTGCTATATGGAGGGTTTCGTCCAGAAAAATCAGAAGGGAGCTTTTTCGTGGTTTCGCAGCCGCCACGGGGCGGAACTTGAGCAGAACCAATCTAGAGCTCCGGCAGGACGATCCTGCCAGGGAAACTTCCCCCCCGGAGGGGCAAATCGTCGCCATCGTCATCACCAACACTCCTCTCATCAGAGGGGACTCATCACCATCAACATCTTCATCAGCACTATCTCATCTCCAAACCCTAGTTCATCACTTGTAACCAATCTCGGTCTCGCGACTCCGATTTGTACTTATAAGGTTGCTAGTAGTGTTGATTACTCTTTGTAGTTGATGCTAGTTGGATTACTTTGTGGAAGAGTTTATGTTCAGATCCTTGATGCTACTCATTACACCTCTGATCATGATTATGATTATGCTTCGTGAGTAGTTACTTTTGTTCCTGAGGACATGGGATAAGTCATGCTAATAATAGTCATGTGAATTTGGTATTCGTTCGGTATTTTGATATGTTGTATGTTGTTTTTCCTCTAGTGGTGTTATGTGAACGTTGACTACATAAATCTTCACCAGTATTTGGGCCTAGAGGAAGGAATTGGGAAGTAGTAAGTAGATGATGAGTTGCTGGAGTGACAGAAGCTTAAACCCTAGTTTATGCGTTACTTCGTAAGGGGCTGATTTGGATCCACTAGTTTAATGCTATGGTTAGACTTTGTCTTAGTTCTTCTTTTTTAGTTGCGGATGCTTGCGAGAGGGGTTAATCATAAGTGGGATGCGTGTCCAAGTAAGGGCAGTACCCAAGCGCCGGTCCACCCACATATCAAACTATCAAAGTAACGAACGCGAATCATATGAACATGATGAAACTAGCATGACAGAAATTCCCGTGTGTCCTCGGGAGCGCTTTTCCTCCTATAAGACTTTGTCCAGGCTTGTCCCTTGCTACAAAAGGGATTGGGCCACTTTTCTGCACCATTGCTACGTTTGTTACTTGTTGCTTTCTACGAATCATCTCACCACACAATCACTTGTCACCGACAATTTCAGTGCTTGCAGATTTTTCCTTGCTGAAAACCACTTGTCAGATCCTTGTGCTCCTCGTTGGGTTCAACACTCTTACTTATCGAAAGGACTACGATTGATCCGCTATACTTGTGTGTCATCAAGACTCGTTTCTGGCACCGTTGCCGGGGAGTGAAGCGCCTTTGGTAAGTGGAACTTGGTAAGGAAACATTCATATAGTGTGCTGAATTTCTTGTCACTTGTCACTATGGATACTAATCCTTTTAGGGGATTGTTCGGGGTATCTTCACCTCGAACGGAAGCACAAATATTTGCTCCTCAAGTTGCTGCACCTATTGAAAATATTTGCTTTGAATTTCCTTCGGGTATGCTTGAGAAACTGCTGGCTAATCCTTTTACAGGAGATGGAACATCACATCCAAACTTGCATCTGATCTATGTAGATGAAGTTTGTGGTTTATTTAAGCTTGCAGGTGCGCTCGAGGATGAGGTCAAGAAGAAGGTCTTTCCTTTATCTTTGAAGGATAAGGCGTTGACATGGTATAGGCTATGTGTTGATACTGGATCATGGGACTACAATCGGTTGAAATTGGAATTTCATCAAAAGTTTTATCCTATGCATTTAGTACATCGTGATCGGAATTATATTTATAATTTTTGGCCTCGTGACAGAGAAAGCATCGCTCAAGCTTGGGGGAGGCTTAAATCAATGCTATATTCATGCCCCAATCATGAGCTCTTGAGAGAAATTATAATTCAGAACTTCTATGCTCGGCTTTCTCATGATGATCGCACCATGCTTGACACTTCTTGTACCGGTTGTTTTATGAAGAGAGATATTGACTTCAAATGGAATTTATTGGAGAGAATTAAACGCAACTCTGAAGATTGGGAGCATGAAGAAGGTAAGGGGTGAGGTATGAATTTTACTTTTGATTGCGTTAAATCCTTTGTTGAGAAAAATACTTTTTGTGACTTCAGCGCTAAGTATGGACTTGACTCTAAGATAGTAGCTTCATTGTGTGAATCTTTTTCTGCTCATATTGATCTCCCCAAAGAGAAGTTGTTTAAATTTCATCCTCCTTTAGAAGTCAATGTAGTCAAACCACTCTAGTTGAAGAGAAAGTCATTGCCTATAATGATCCTGTGGTACCCACTGCTTACATTGAGAAACCACCTTTCCCTGTTAGGATAAAGGATCATTCTAAAGCTTCAACAATGATACGAAGAGGCTATATTAGAACACCTACACCCCCTGAGAAAATTAGAGTTGAACCTAGAATTGCTATTATCAAAGATCTTCTGTCTGAAGAAGTTGAGGGACATAATATTCATTTTTGTGAAGATGCTGCTAGAATTGCTAAACCTCACGTTAGAGACAAACATAGGCCTGTTGTTGGCATGCATGTGATTTCTGTTCAGATAGGAGATCATTGTTATCATGGTTTATGTGACTTGGGTGCTAGTGTTAGTGCAATACCTCAATCCTTATACGATGAAGTCAAAGATGAGATTGCACCTGTTGAGATAGAACCTACAGATGTCACTATTGAGCTTGTCAATAGAGATACTATCTGCCCTGTGGGAATTGTTAGGGATGTTGAAGTCTTGTGTGGTAAAACGAAGTATCCAGCTGATTTCCTCATTCTTGCTACCACTCAAGATAGCTTTTGTCCCATCATATCTGGTAGACCTTTTCTCAATACTATCAATGCCCAAATTGATTGTGAGAAGCAAACAGTCATTGTTGGCTTTGAAGGTGTGTCACATGAGTTCAGTTTCTCCAAGTTTGGTAGACAACCTCATGAAAAGGAGTCGCCTAGTAGGGATGAAACTATTACCTTAGCTTCTATTGTTGTACCTCCTACTGATCCCTTAGAGCAATACTTGCTTGAGCATGAAAATGATATGCATATGGATGAAAGGGATGAAATAGATAGAGTTGTCTTAGAACAATATCCTATCCTTAAGAATAATATGCATGTTGAACTGCTTGGGGATCCACCTCCACCAAAGGGTGATCCTGTGTTCGAGCTTAAACAGTTGCCGGTTACTCTTAAGTATGCCTATCTTGATGAGAAAGAGATATATCTTGTTATAATTAGTGCTAGCCTCTTAGAGCAGGAAGAAAAGAAGTTACTAAAAACTCTGAGGAAGCATCGTGCTGCTATAGGATATACTCTTGATGATCTTAAGGGCATTAGTACCACTCTATGCCAGCACAAGATCAAAACTGATCCTGAATTCAAACCAGTTGTTGATCATCAAAGGAGATTGAATCCTAAGATGAAAGAAGTAGTGAGAAAAGAAATACTAAAGCTCCTAGAAGCAGGTATTATATATCATGTTGCTCATAGCGATTGGGTGAGTCCGATGCATTGTGTTCCTAAGAAAGGAGGCATTACCGTTGTCCCTAATGATAAGGATGAGTTGATCCCACAGAGGATTATTGTTGGCTATAGGATGGTGATTGATTTTAGGAAGTTGAATAAAGCCACTAGGAAAGATCATTACCCTTTGCCTTTTATCGACCAAATGCTAGAATGACTATCCAAACACACACACTTTTGCTTTCTAGACGGTTATTCTGGTTTCTCCCAAATACCAGTTGCACAATCTGATCAGGAGAAAACCACTTTCACCTGTCCTTTCGGTACCTTTGCTTATAGACGTATGCCTTTTGGCTTATGTCATGCACCTGCCACCTTTCAAAGATGTATGATGGCTATATTCTCTGACTTTTGTGAAAAGATTGCTGAGGTTTTCATGGATGACTTCTCCGTTTATGGGTCTTCCTTTGATGATTGCCTCAACAACCTTGATTGGGTCTTGCAGAGATGTAAAGACACCAAATTTGTCTTGAATTTGGAGAAGTGCCACTTTATGGTTAATGAAGGCACCATCTTAGGACATCAAATTTCCGAAAGAGGTATTGAAGTCGATAAGGCTAAGGTTGATGCAATCGAGAAAATGCCATACCCCACAGATATCAGAGGGATAAGAAGTTCCCTTGGTCATGCTGGTTTCTATAGAAGGTTCATCAAAGACTTCTCTAAGATTTCTAGGCCTCTTACCAATCTCTTGCAAAAGGATATTCCTTTTGTCTTTGATGATGATTGTGAGGAAGCCTTCGAAATACTTAAGAGGGATTTGATAACTGCACCTATTGTCCAACCACCTGATTGGAACTTGCCTTTTGAGATCATGTGTGATGCTAGTGATTATGCTGTTGGTGATGTTCTAGGGCAAAGAGTTGATAAGAAGTTGAATGTTATTCAGTACGCTAGTAAAACTCTAGACAGTGCCCAGTGAAACTATGCCACTACAGAGAAGGAATTTTTAGCATTCGTGTTTGCGTGTGAAAAGTTCAGGTCTTACATTGTTGATTCCAAAGTCATTATTCACACTGATCACGCTACTATTAAGTACCTCATGGAGAAGAAGGACGCTAAACCTAGACTTATCAAATGGGTTCTCTTGCTACAAGAATTTGATTTGCACGTTGTTGACAGGAAGGGTGCTGATAACCTAGTAGCAGATAACTTGTCTAGGTTGGAGAACATTCTTGATGACCCACAACCTATTGATGATAGCTTTCCCGATGAGCAACTGAATGTCATCAATGCTTCACGTAGTGCACCATGGTATGTTGATTATGCAAACTATATCGTTGCCAAATACATACCCCCTAGTTTCACGTACCAGCAAAAGAAGAAGTTCTTCTTTGACTTGAGACACTACTTTTGGGATGATCCTCACCTTTATAAGGAAGGAGTAGATGGTGTTATTAGACGTTGTGTACCTGAACATGAACAGGGACAGATCCTACAGAAGTGTCACTCCGAGGCCTACGGAGGACACCATGCTGGAGATAGAACTGCACACAAGGTATTGCAATCAGGTTTCTATTGGCCCACTCTCTTCAAGGATGCCCGTAAGTTTGTCCTGTCTTGTGACGAATGTCAAAGAATAGGTAATATTTGCAAACGTCAGGAAATGCTTATGAACTATTCACTTGTCATTGAACCATTTGATGTCTGGGGCTTTGATCATATGTGACCTTTTCCAAAATCCAATGGGTATACTCACATCTTAGTTGCTGTTGATTACGTCACTAAGTGGGTAGAAGCTATCCCCACTAGTAGTGCTGATCACAACACTTCTATCAAGATGCTGAAAGAAGTTATCTTCCCTAGGTTTGGAGTCCCTAGATATCTGATGACCGATGGTGGTTCACACTTCATTCATGGTGCTTTCTGTAAAACGCTTGCTAAGTACGATGTCAACCATAGAATTGCGTCTCCCTGTCACCCTCAGTCCAGTGGTCAAGTAGAGCTAAGTAATAGAGCGATTAAACTGATTCTGCAAAAGACTGTCAACAGGTCAAGAAAGAATTGGTCTAAGAAGCTCGATGATGCACTGTGGGCTTATAGAACAGCCTATAAGAATCCCATGGGCATGTATTCGTACAAAATGGTGTATGGGAAAGCATGTCACTTACCTCTTGAGCTGGAGCATAAAGCTTATTGGGCAATCAAAGAGCTCAACTTTGATTTCAAACTTGCCGGTGAGAAGAGGTTATTTGACATTAGCTCGCTTGATGAGTGGAGAACTCAAGCATATGAGAATGCCAAGCTCTTCAAAGAGAATGTTAAGAGATGGCATAATAAGAGGATACAAAAGCGTGAGTTCAATGTAGGTGATTATGTCTTGCTATATAACTATCGTTTAAGATTCTTTGCAGGCAAGGTTCTCTCTAAATGGGAAGGTCCCTATGTTGTTGAGGAAGTATATCATTCCGGTGCTATCAAGATCAACAACACGGAAGGTAATTGTCCAAGAGTGGTAAATGGGCAGTGAATCAAGCATTATATCTCACGTACTCCCATAAATGTTGAAAGCAATATCATCAATACCATAACTCCGGAAGAATACCTTAGGAACATTTATCAGCCTGTTTCAGACTCCGAAAACAAAGAGGTATGAGATTCGGTAAGAAAACAGAGTCCAAAACTTTTCCAATAGGAATTTTTCTCCGTTTTCGAATATTTGAAAAAATACAAAAATTGGAAGTAGTCCGGAAAGTGCGCGAGGAGGCGACAAGCCTGCACGACGCGGGCCCACCCCCTGGCCGCGCCATGAGGGCTTGTGGCCACCTCGTGCGCCTCCCGGACTCCGTTTTCGTGCAGGGGACTCCTTCTGGTCTGGAAAAAATCATTATATATACTTTCGTTTGGTCTCACCCCATATCACGCAGGTTTCCTCTGTTTTTCGTTTCGAACCTGTTTTCTGCCGCAGATCTAGGTCAAGATGTCTTCTCAAGAGTCTGTGGGGGAGAACAACCTTCGTCAAATCTATGGAGAAGTTCATGCTGATCTGAAAAGGATGGAGGTCATGGAGGCTAAGGAGAGGCTACCTAAAGAAACCAAGGGCAAGGCTAAGGAGAAGGATCAAGCATGGGATGAAGTGCAATCTGTGCTCAACAAGGAAGAAGTTGAAGAAGTGGATTTCCTCCAACCCTACCTCCACCTACTATCTCCATCTTTGATTGAACTCTTGAGGATTTGTGAAACAACTCGTGCTCGCAATACTTGTCTCACTCGTGAAGTTGTTTTGCTGGAGAAACATATCACAGATCTCCAAAGTATAAATCAAAGACTAATTGCCCTCTTGGAGTCAAAGATTGCAACAACTCCACCACCATAACCACCAAAGGAAGACAACTGAGCATTGGTATGGGCAATCCCCTTGGCTTGTGCCAAGCTTGGGGGAGTTGCCCCGGTATCGTATCACCATCACATCTTTTGTCTTTACCTTTGTTTTAGTTTTCCTTTTCAGTTTTATTTTTCTCTAGTAGTTTAAAGTCTTAGTGTTTTAGTCTTGAGTTTTGCTTTGTGTCACCCCCGATGTATTCTTGCTCGTGAGCCATATAATAAAGAGTGTCTTAGTTGAAGGCTTTGCCTCCTGCCATGATCAAAAGAGTGAGAATAGAACAAAAGCATGAAAGATCATGTAGTGATCTTATGGGAAGTAATGGCTTCACATATGAAAAGAATGAGGATTTAAATTTGTTGAGGGTAGGCAAACGTAGACCTTGGTCATTGTTGCAATTAATAGGAAGTGATAAAGAAGGAAAGGTTCACATACAAATATATCGTCTCTAACACCATCTATGATTGTGAACACTCACTAAACTATTGCATGCCTAGAAGTAGATGTTGGACAAGGAAGACAACATAATGAATTGTGTTTGCTTGGCTCTGAACAATGTTATATGTTTAGAGATCCCTTAGCATGTGACGATTTCTTCCACCTCATATTAGCCAAAACTCCCGCACCAAGTAGAGATACTACTTGTGCATCCATAAACCTTCAAACCAGTTTTGCCTTGAGTGTCCACCATACCCACCTATGGATTGAATAAGATCCCTCAGGTAAGTTGTCATCGGTGCAAGCAATGAAAATTGCTCTCTAATATGTATGATCTATTAGTGTGTGGAAATAAGATTTATACAAACCTGTGATGAGGAAGACATAAAAGAGATAGACTGCATAATAAAGTTCTTTATCAAAGGAGACAATATAAAGTGACGTTCCTCCGCACTAAGAGGACACGCATCCAAACCTCAAAAGCGCATGACAACCTCTGCTTCCCTCTGCGAAGGGCCTATCTTGTACCTTTACTTTTTGCCCTTGAAAGAGTCATTGTGATCTTCACCAATTCCCTATTTTGCCTTTGTCTTGGCTACCGTCATATGCTTGGGAAAGATCTATATTCATATGTCAACTTGGAGGTAGGCATTCATGAATTATTATTGTTGACATTACCCTTGAGGTAAGCAGTTGGGATGCAATACTATAAGCCCCTATCTTTCTCTGTGTTCAGCTGAAACTTTGATCTCATGAGTACCACGTGAGTTGTAGAAATTGTAGAGAACGAAAGAATGATTGAGTATGTGGATTTTCTTTACAAGCTCTTATTTGACTCTTTCTGATGTTGTGATAAATTGCAATTGCTTCAATGACTAAAGGCTATCGGTTGTTACTTCTCGGTAAGTTTCTTGATCCATGCTTTACTTTGTGAAGTAATTATCACTTTAGCACGAGAGATTATATGTTGGTATGCTGTTCTGATCATGATCATGATGCATGCATGTTCGTATCTTGTTTTTTTGACACCTCTCTCCCTAAACTTGTGGACATTATATTGAGCTCGGCTTTCGCTTGAGGACAAGCGAGGTATAAGCTTGGGGGAGTTGATACGTCCATTTTGCATCATGTTTTCACGTTGATATTTATCGCTTCCTTGGCTGTTATTTCACTTCACGATACTATTCTTATGCCTTTTCTCTCTTATTTTGCAAGGTTTACATGAAGAGGGAGAATACCGGCAACTGGAATTCTGGCGTGAAAGTGGAGCAAAGTTGAGATACTTATTCTGCGCAACTCCAAACGCCGTGAAAATCAACAGAGATTTTTTTCCCAATATATAAAAAATACTGGGTTGAAGAAGTACCGGACGAGGGCCAGGGGGTGGCCACAAGCCTGCACGTCGCGGCCACCCTCCCAGGCCGCGCCATAGGGGCTTGTGGGCACCCTGTTGGCCCACTTGCCCCCCTCTTTTCCTATATGAAGGGTTTTGTCCAGAAAAAAATCAGAAGGGAGCTTTTTCGTGGTTTCGCCGCCGCCACGAGGCGGAACTTGAGCAGAACCAATCTAGAGCTCCGGCAGGACGATCCTGCCGGGGAAACTTCCCTCCCGGAGGGTGAAATCGTCACCATCGTCATCACCAACACTCCTCTCATCGGAGGGGACTCGTCACCATCAACATCTTCATCAGCACCATCACATCTCCAAACCCTAGTTCATCACTTGTAACCAATCTCCGTCTCGCGACTCCGATTGGTACTTGTAAGGTTGCTAGTACTGTTGATTACTCTTTGTAGTTGATGCTAGTTGCATTACTTGCTGGAAGAGTTTATGTTCAGATCCTTGATCCTACTCATTACACCTCTGATCATGATTATGATTATGCTTTGTGATTAGTTACTTTTGTTCCTGAGGACATGGGATAAGTCATGCTAATAATAGTCATGTGAATTTGGTATTCGTTCGGTATTTTGATATGTTGTATGTTGTTTTTCCTCTAGTGGTGTTATGTGAACGTCGACTACATAACACTTCACCATTATTTGGGTCTAGAGGAAGGCATTGGGAAGTAGTAAGTAGATGATGGGTTGCTAGAGTGACAGAAGCTTAAACCCTAGTTTATGCGTTACTTCGTAAGGGGCTGATTTGGATCCACTAGTTTAATGATATGGTTAAACTTTGTCTTAATTCTTATTTCGTAGTTGCGGATGCTTGCGAGAGGGGTTAATCGTAAGTGGGATGCTTGTCCAAGTAATGGCAGTACCCAAGCGCTGGTCCACCCACATATCAAAGTATCAAAGTAACGAACACGAATCAAATGAACATGATGAAACTAGCATGACAGAAATTCCTGTGTGTCCTCGGGAGCGCTTTTCCTCCTATAAGACTTTGTCCAGGCTTCTCCCTTGCTACAAAAGGGATTGGGCCACTTTTCTGCACCGTTGCTACTTCTGTTACTTGTTGCTTGCTACGAATCATCTCACCACACAATCACTTGTCACCGACAATTGCACTGCTTGCAGATTTTTCCTTGCTCAAAACCACTTGTGAGATCCTTCTGCTCCTCGTTGGGTTCGACACTCTTACTTATCTAAAGGACTAAGATTTATCCCCTATACTTGTGGGTCATCAGGCAACAACATGATGTGTGCCTCCGTACCCCTTCTGTCACTGGGTGAGGTCACCGCACGGTATGAACCCAAAACCAAGCACTTCTCCCATTGCAAGAATCATAGATCAAGTTGGCCAACCAAAACCCACAACTCGAAGAGAATTACAAGGATATGAAATCATGCATATATGAGATCAGAAGAAACTCAAATAAGATTCATAGATAATCTGATCATAAATCCACAATTCATTGGATCTCGACAAACACACCGCAAAAGAAGATTACATCGGATAGATCTCCAAGAAGATCATGAAGAACTTTGTATTGAATATCCAAGAGAGAGAAGAAGCCATCTAACTACTAGGTATGGACCCGAAGGTCTATGGTGAACTACTCACGCATTATCGGAGAGGCAATGGTGTTGATGAAGAAGCTCTCCGTATCCGAATCCCCCCTCTGGCAGGGCACCAGAACGTGCCCCAGATGGGATCTTGCGAAGACAGAAGCTTGCGGCGGCGGAAAAGTATTTTCGTGGATCTCTCCCGTGGTTTTGGATTTTTCGGGGATTTATAGGCGGAAGAAGTAGGGCAGACAAGCCACACGGGGCCCACAAGCCTGCTAGGCGCGGGCCCCCCTCGCCGCGCCTAGGGGGCTTGTGGCCTCCCCTGGTGGCCTCTGCCTTGGTTCTCACGCTCCCTGCGTATCTTCTGTTCCGGAAAAAATCTTTTCGGAGGTTTTATTCCGTTTGGACTCCATTTAATATTATCCTCTGAAAAGGGTCAAAAACACGAAAAAAACAGGAACTGGCACTTGGCACTTAGTTAATAAGTTAGTCCCAAAAAAGATATAAGAGGCATACAAAACATCCAAAGTTTGACAAGATAACAACATGGAACCAGCAAACATTATAGATACGTTGGAGACGTATCAGTGGTGCTAGAGCCTAGCATGGTAGGGACGGTGAGGGGACACGAGGTAACGAGTGGAGGAGGTTGGAGATGGACCGATCCATCCTTCCATGGCTGGGTCAGGAGCTTGGGATGGCCATCCGTGCAGGACTCGGGTGAGATCCATGGCTCCATGGTGGTGGCTCGACGGTGGGGCACATGTCCGGGGCGGCGACATCGGACTCCGGGTTCTTGCTCCGACGGCGAAGACATTCAGTGACCCTCCAACGACGTCTGGATGTGGGCGACCCTGGATCAGGCGCTCGAGGAGCTCGGGCACGGGGATCTGGGGCGGCGGCGATTCGTGCTTGGGAGGGCCCGATGCAGGAGGTGGGAGACTCTGGCGGCGGTTATGGTTGGTTAGGCACGAAAAACGAGGGAGGACCTAGGGTTTTCCAAAACAGGTAGGGCTAGACATCTATATATAGCAGGGGCTAGGAGAGAGGGGCTTTTGAGGCCGATTTCGACCGTGTGATCGCGATCGGATGGCTCCGGTGATGACTAGGTGTTAGGTGGGTTGGGTTGGCTGTGTAGGACGTTCTTGGGCTAGGATGAGACGGAAATGGTGCGGCCCGTGACAAGATTTTTTAATATCGAAAACGTGTGTGATTAGACCGGTTATATTGTCGCTATATATTTAATGGTTCGGGTATCAAACATATTCTAATTGCGATGAGTTGGCACACGGCCTACCTACACTATAATAAGACTGCACGCCAACTTTCAACTCAATCCTAGAAATTTTTATACAAACTTTTAAATACAACAATTTAACTTTGTCGTGTGCGCGTGCATGTGTCGTTGATCCCAAAACGGTCAACGACAAAAAACGAGAGAACCGTCAACGAATAATGGATGCAAGTTTGCAAAAATGAAAAAAACCAAGTGTTGATGCAATGTGGATGATGTGATGATGAATGTGACAACCAAATAAATCACATGACAAAAACGGAATAAAAAGGGAATCTTTAGAGCATCGTTTCCAAGCTGTTACAAATACCTTCCTCGTCTCTTGACCATACACGTGGTTTGGGACGTACTCATTGATGAACTGCTTTGGGAAGGACTGAAACAAAGCTATGCATAAATTTTGTTCTGAAAATTTGAAATGTAGCAAAGGGAAAAAGATAGGATAAAAAAGATAGTACCATCCTATAGTTCACTGATGTCTTCTTCATTGTGTAGGCAAGCACCTTGTTGTTTTTCGTTGTTAGTTTCTTTATCTTAATAATCTTTCTAAGTTTCCTTATTTAACTGATATTCATGAACACCTAATTTCCCCACATGCAAAATGGGTCGAACAGTGGGTCTAATCCTCTTACAACAGGACCTACATGTGCAAGACAAGATTATTGGAAACCTAAATATTAGAATGGTTCGTGCATTTGCACAATAATGTACTATTAGACAAAGGATCATGAATGTGTAAACCTCAATGGTAAACTTCACTGGCTCCCATTCTTCCCCCTATAATGTATTTAAGATATATATTGATCAAGTTATAAGTGAGACTTGGGGTGCTAACAGTAAAATATGTTATTGGAAAATAAATGCATTGCAGGTCCAACATATTAATTCAAGCCACATGCAAAAGCCAGCAATGCTAAGAACTAAGAAATATATCAATTGTATGTTTCACATGTATTTAGTATATCCAAATTCAATTTACTAATCACATGCATAACAATACAAAATTGTACCAACAACAATCAAACATCACATTGCAGAAGATCACCAAAACAAATGAACCAAACAGTTAACTGAGCATCACAATGAACAATAGAACATACTAGAAGGTCATATTGCATAGAAAAATTACATTGTATATTCCACTAGAATTTGTTAAGGAAAGGCAGGGGCAACACATGCAACAGGTAAACCAAACATGCTTAACATGCGTAGATAGCTGAACACAAGTTATTATTAATTAACCTCAAAAAACAAATCATTCCTTGTTGTTAGAGATATCGATAATGATGGGCTTGGAAGAGGGTGATGCCTCCACATTGTAGATTCCTTCCTCG
This sequence comes from Hordeum vulgare subsp. vulgare, assembly GCF_904849725.1. Taxonomy (NCBI): domain Eukaryota; kingdom Viridiplantae; phylum Streptophyta; class Magnoliopsida; order Poales; family Poaceae; genus Hordeum; species Hordeum vulgare. The sequence continues at coordinate 289,025,524 of NC_058520.1, read as the reverse complement.
TAGTGGTGAGAATCCTGAGACTGTTCACGCACCAACCTGCCGGCTCTGGAGCCGAGGAAACCATGGGCATGCTGAGAAAACTACTCATAGTCTTTGTCAAAGGCACGAGCGTAGCCCTCTAGAAAACACCATGAGTTGTCGTTTAAAGCAGCCAACCATGTGGCGGCGTCTGTGCATGAAGCATCGACGATGGCCTCAACGGAGAGGCGCTCTTCCCAGATCTGGGGGTCGGCAAGCATGGCGGTCATCATTACCTCATCCGTGCGTGCAACCGCGATTTGATTCTCCAAATGCTCCTTGAGATCCTGGCTATACTGCGTGCACCATGGCTTTCGGTGGTGATTATTTGGAGGATGGGGCGGTGATTTGGGTGGAAGGTGTCACGCTTATGGTTGGGCCATGTGGGATGGAGGGGGAGGGGTACAGGGAAGGTGTGGTTAACTAACTAGATGAAGGAGGCCAAGCAGTAGGAAGGAGCATCGCCGGCGAGGAGGTGGCATTGTGTAATGCCCCAAGAGTGTAACTTGCCTTATTTGGAACCTTCTGTATGTGGGTCCATCTTGTCAGCGCCATGAGAGTTCAATGCATGTGTTATTTCATGTGATGCTTACCTTGTCATGTTTCCCTTTGCATGCATGCATCCTTATCATTCCATGTCTTTGTGTTTGTTGTTCTTGTGATCCATGTTGTGGTGTGTCATGTGATGATGTGATGTTGATATATGAAATGATGTGGGTGTCGTTTGAAAGTAGGAAGCACTATGTGGATTGCAATAGGATTCAAAACATTCCCTTTCTCTATTTATCTCAAAGCCAAGATTCTCTTCCTCCTTCCTTGTTTTAAAAATGCCCATGTTTTAGTATGATTTGTGGTGGATGTGATGCTATGGTTTTAGTGATTTGAAACTTTGTTTGAGAGGTGCAAATATTCACAAAACAGAGGATTAAATTATGTTTTGTAAATATTTAGTTGCTCCAAAAATTCCTTTTCTATTTTATTCAAATAGGTCATAATTACTTTTGACCAGTGGCATTTTTATTTTAATTTTTGGTGCCATAGGTTTCCCTGGGAGCTTATTTGTTTTACTGGTGTTGGTGTTAAATAAGAAACCCCAGTGGGTTTCTTTTCTCTTACTTGTCGCCAGCATGGGCCTCTTTCCCTCCCGAGGCCCATCTCTCTCTCTGTTTCCCCAGCAAAACCCAAGCGTGCTCCTTCTTCTTTCTCCTGACGGCGTCGACCATGTGCATGCTTTCCGTCAGAGGCTTCAAAGAGAGCGCGAGAGAGGTTGACGACGCCATCCCATCCGCGGCCATATATTCCTCGGCATGCATGCCCCTTTTGCCTAGGGTTCCGCATCTCCCCCTCCTAGCACCCCCACCTTCCCCTCCATCTCTCTCTTCTTCCCAAAGGTAAGATCTGTAGATCAGGTACAGAGTGAGGGCAGTAGAGCGCCGCCGTCGTCCATCGCGCGTCCATCGCCTCCGGTGCCGGCCAGCATGTCCGGGAGCTCAGGGGAAGCCCCCGTGTTCCATTCCCGTCGTCGGTGAGGCCGAGGAGCGAACAAATCGACGGACAGGAGCTCGTCTCCGACGTGTTCCTGACGGACCATACCCCCTGCTTCAGTTCTGCATCCGATCTGCATCAACTTGTCTACAAGTGTCTCTCCTCGATCGGGACCCCCTCTTCCCCTTACTCTCGGTGAGCCTTCTATCTTCCTCCCTTCCCCTCTATAGATGCGGCCAGGGGCTCGTGGCTGTGCTTCTCTGATCGAAGATAAGCACGGAAGTTGCATGTGTTGTTTGTTGTGTGTGTGCTTTGCTCGTCCCGATGCTTAGGGCAGCTGATCCAACGCGGTAGAAGAGGTAGCGTAGATGTTCCCCTCTCTGGCGCAACAGTAGGAGTAGGAGGCGCTCCGGTGGTGTTGCTGCATTGTCTCTGTTGCAGGAGCAGGGAGGGGTACCCAATAGGAAAACCCCCTCTTCTATGATAAGTTTCGTAGCGTAGCGTAGCGTCGTGGTTTGAAGTGTGGTGTGTTGATCAAGTGGTCGTGGGATCAAAACCCCGCGGCGCCACCCCTTTTTTTGGTGATTTGTTTCGGCACAGTAGCTGAGGGGGATGGCTTACCTTGGTGACTCCCACTCATCTGTCGAGTACCGATTAGTAGCGCGGTGGTGTTGTTTCAGTGGGTTATACCTGCAGGTTTGGGGTTCGAATCCCAGACCAGCCCCTTTATTTTTATTGCATTCCTTTTCTGTTTTGCATTTGCTTGCTTGAACAGTTCATGTGGTATGCTTGGTCACGCATGTATGTGTTTTGCATTTTAACTCACAACCAACAGGTTGCCTAGTTATTTTGCTAAGTAAGAGTAGTGATGCATGTGTAGGCTTGAGTGCATATGTGTTATGTGAGCTATACCATGTATGTGTGTGTGTTTAGCATGTGTGTTTTGCACTATGCTAGAGTGATCCATGGTGTGGTTACTCTTGTGCATAGGTGATAAGCTTATGCACTATGATGTGCAAGTGTGTGAGTGTGTGTGTGTGCGTTCACCCCCCCCCCCACATACTTTGTGGTGTAGGAGTAGTGGTTCTTATGTGTGTGTGTATAGTTGTTCATGTGATGTTGTGTGTGCTTGTGTGTGTGTGTGTGTCACACATGCCCAAGGTATGGTGTGCCTTGATAATCACATGTGCAAGCTAGTATGTGTAGGTGTAGGAATGCATGTCATGAGTGTAGCTAGTGTGTGTGTTTTACTAGCATGTGTAGGTGCTTGTTATATGAGTGCTTGATGTAAGTGTGTGTGTGGTGGTGTGCTATGGCACACATACATGATGTCTAAACCCTCATGTCACCATTGGAGTGTTGATAGTGTGCATTTGGATGTGTAGGTGATAATCTAGTGAGTAGCACATGTGATGATGCACTATTCACCTCTATGTGATTCCATGTATATTTTCTTCTTAGCTTTGTGCCCATTTGTTCTATGCAAGTGCCTAGGTATTATATATGTTTTTGGGGTAGAACCATCCCAAGAATCCAATGGTGGGTTCATATTCCACTTTGGAATAATTTCTGGGAATGTCATATTTCTATTTTGTTCAATGTTTAGAGCTTGGTTCCATGTGATGTGATGAGCCCAAGAGGTTGATTCCTTGTTGTGGCAGTAGACGGTGAACCCCTCTATAGCATGTTAGTTTTGTTTCATGCTTAGGATATCATATGTTCAAGTTGTGCCTAGTCAAAGTAGGCATGTGGCTGAAAATTCCAGTTTAGTGAAAATCTGTGATTTTCACTAAGTCTGAGAAACTGCTGTTATTTTCTTCCCTTGTAGTTGTGCTTGTAGAAGTTCATGTGTTAGGAAACAGCCCCTGCAATCAACTGAGAAGTTGTAGATTTTGTGTTTGTCTAGCTCTGTTTCAATTTTCATCCTATTTGGCTTCCTGTAGATATTGATTTGGGTGCTGACAAAATGCTTCAGAGCATAAACAGCTAGTGAGAATCTGAGATTTTCACGAAGTCCCTGAAAATAGATGTTTTTGTCCAAGTTAGCAGTTGTAGAACTTTCTGTATGAAACTCCTTTGTATTTTATTTTTTCTCATGCTTGTAGAGATTTTGAATAGCTTCTGCCACATATCTTATTTGACACATTTGGGTGGCTGTAGGTGTTTGCATGTAGCTCCCAAACTGCTATGATGTTGTTTGTGATAGAATGTATAGTTTTTATGTTTTCATGCTTGTGAGTGCATAGTTGATGTTGTGGTGATATTCCTTGCATCACCCCAGCCATACTTGTTTTTTTTGGGATATGGCAAGCTAGGAATACCAGAAGTATGCCATTGGAGTGTGTTGTGATGGATTTGATAAGTAGGACTCCATTTCTTGTTTCGTTGTTTCCGGTCGATCCGTAGCTCCATTCGTAACGTTCTTTATATGTTTTGAATCATTTTTGCGTGAAACATCTGTTCATGTCATCCTTATGCATGTCAAGGTAGCTTAGAGTGTAGTTCAGGCTAGGAGTTTGCAGATTCTTCTCATGCATGTGCAAGTGACTAGAATAGAGATGCATGCTACATTTTCATCTCATGCATCATGTGCTTGTTGCATCTTGTGGTGCTGTTGTTCATTGGATGCTATTTTTATGTTGGGTAGCACCGGGATCAGAGATACAGTGGGTGGATCCGGGAGAGTACGTGCAGGACGAACAAGAGCAGTTCCAAGCTAAGGACATCACAAGCAAGATGATATCACCTTGATTCCATCTCTAGACTTGTAATGCTAGATTCACGTTTCCTTCGTCATATGCTAGCTGCCTACCACTGAAATAATTGCCTCCTGATATTGCCATGAAATCCAAACACTTTCCCCTCCTAGCAAATATTGAATGGCTAAGTAGGCTTGCCCAGCTTCTAATGTTAGCGTTGCTAGTTGCAGGTGCCTTGTCTCATGTGATAACATGAGTTGATATCATTATGTTAAATCTGTTATTTAATTAATGCACCTATATACTTGGTAAATAACGGAAGGCCTAGCCTTTTGCCGGGTGTTTTGTTCCGTTATTGCCGCCATAGTTACCAGCTACCGGTGTTTGATTCCATAACTGACCGCTCCTAACGCGTTCGGGGTTGTTATGGGGACCCCCTTGATAAATCGTGTAGTGTTAAGACTTGTCCAGCAGGACCCAACGTTGGTTTTAATTTGCTAATCACTTAATAGTAATCTGCAAAGGGAATAGCTACCCCGAGGAATTAATCAACAACCCGGGCCAGTGCTCCTCATGAGTGTTGGTCCACCCACCTAGTAGTCGGCGATACCACCTCGGGGAAACTTGAGGCATTGGTCATTGTCCACTATGCATAGACGGTGTTGTCCTGAGACTGAGATACGCGGCTCTTATCACGGTCGTCGACACAGCGGGAGGTCCTGCTAGTCTCATCTTACCTTAGCAATATATCTTGCGTATAGGAATCTCGGTGAAGCTTTAGTTGTCCCTAGAGTTTAGGTTTTCCTCTTAGGAATCCGACGAGATCACGAGATTCGTGATAGAGGATTACTTTGCGGCCCGTGACCATTTGTGATGGACTAGTTGGAGCACCCCTACAGGGTTTAATCTTTCGGAAAGCCGTGCCCGCGGTTATGTGGCAACTTGGAATATTTGTTAACATCCGGCTATAAATAACTTGAACCTAATCTAATAAAACTGCCTACTGTGTGCGTAACCATGACTGTCCCCTTCTAAGACCTCTCTTCGATCGCGAACACGGTGGGGTTATGATTGACGTAAGTAGGTGTTCAGGATCACTTAGTGATCAGTTAGTCATCGATCGCTAGTATAGACCACCATCAATAACTTGTTCTACGTAAGTTAGCCACCATAAATGCTTAGGATGCTGCAACCTAAACACTAAACCTTCCTTACCAAATAACTTGACTAGTTCTGGCACCGAGGTCATAGATTACTGAGTCCTCGTGGCTCACAGATTACTTCAACAGGTGATCCCGATGGCACGCATGTGGTGTGGCAGTACGATGAGGAGAACGATCACATGTACGTGAACTATATAGAAGACTGGGGCATGGTTGTGATCGTGGGCAAGCATGCAGGGTAGCATAGCCTTTTTCTGATGTTATGTAGTCCGTAGCGGAACTACCTTGTTTGAATAAATGTGTGATGTAAACTCTGATATTATCTATGAGATGGCAGGTGAATCCCTATTTGTCATTCTATTATTATGTATGTGCTAAGTTACCGTGCTTGAGAAACGCTTAGATGCACTTCTTTCCATTTTGGGGCCTCATTCCCTAAATCGGCTTGGACCACATCTTAGTCGTTACAAGTTGGTAATCAGAGCCTTACGACCATAGGAGCCTTTGTGTGATCGTACTTGGCCGAGTCGAGTCTAGTAAAATGTTTTGAGTCTTAGTTATATCGGAGAGTAGGATTCTTGCATCTCCTCTTCCATGCTCTCGTGAGGTTCCCTTCTTAGGATATCTTAATTCTACTCCTCTTCTCGCTCAAATTTTTTTTAGGATCACGAGGGTATTTTTGAAATCTATATGATATCGATGTGACGGAGTTCTGTCTTGGTGCCTCCTGTCTGCCTTGATTTCTTCCAGGGAGTTGAGCTCCAGGGGATTCTTGTGCACATCGCCATCATTCAGATTTCTGAGTATCTCAGAACGAAGGATGTTCGTAATTGCTTCAATACTAGTAGTGGCGAGATAACCCCAATGTCCCCAGTACTGGTGCAGATTGTTCGGGAGTACTGCCATACTTTGTATTGTTGTGATCACGAGGGTCTGTAGTAGATGAAGGTCTGAGATTCTGGTTATGTGTTGACGGATGTGATACGGTGGACGGGTTAGTATAGGAGTTGTGTGAATATTACTCCTTATATCCGTGTACCAGATTGCATGATCAGATATTTCGGGAATTCATAGGTGGGATATCAAGTAGTGACTTATAGGACAATCTTCCTACAGATGCATGATGCGAGGTTGGGATTCGATATTCAGTTGGTATGTTTGTTCACGGTCGTCTTACAACGGTTCTCATTGTGTCTTAAAGAGTCCTTGGAGCTCGTTAGGACTCGGGGATACTTCGTAAGTCATGTGCACTACCTTGCACAGGATGGCTTCTGTAAATTCGAGCCCGTGCGATCTTATCCACGAAGATATCGGATGAAATCTCGATCATGTGATTGTTCCGAGCAGTTCTAGCTCATAATTGTTTGCAAGTGGTCTTAATCAAAATTTTGTCGACTTTGTCACTTTGAGGAAGCATTCTTACTATATTGTTCGAGTGCAATTGCTATGTTTCTGTTCAGATATTCCTGCCATTTTGATTCAGCTATACCTTCAATTTATTTTGTGGGCTAATGTGTTGTCCGTCTTCAGGATGGCTCCACCAACTCGTTGGAATCCAGGTCATGAGGATGTGCCGCCACCACCTCCTCCTTCGGAGAATCCTCCTCCACCGCCGCCTCCTCCTGCAGAGGCTTCGCAAGCGGTGATGGCTGCTACAAATGCAAACACTCAGATGTTGATACAGTTGTTGCAGGAGAGGACTAATCAGCAGCATGGCAATTTCCAGCATGGTGGCAATCAGTTTGCTAATCCGAGTCAGTTCCTGTCAAATCGGCCGAAGACTTTCACTTCCTGTGACCAGCCTTTTGATGCTGAGGATTGGATCTGCGACATGAACAAGCACTTTGATTGCATCAATGTTCGTCCTGAGGATTTCGTCAAGTTTGCAACATTCCAGCTGAAGGGGCAAGCATCTATCTGGTGGCAACAGTTGAAGGATTCCAGGGGTGCTAGAGTGATCACTCGGGATGAGTTCTGTCGTGACTTCAGATCCCACTACATTCCGTCCAGCTTTGTGGAGGAAATGCGTGAGAAGTTCAGGTGCTTGAAGAAAGGTGGTAACACCGTGTACAAGTACAAAGTCGAGTTCCACGAGCTAGCCCGATACGCCTTGTAGGATATCCTTGATCAGAAGAGCAAGATTTATCAGTTCAGAGGTGGCTTGAAAGAATATTTGCAGTTAGCTCTCGCTTTGCACGATCCTGAGGAGTTCGATAAGTTCTACGACTTAGCTCTCAGGGTTGAGGCAGCTTTGATCAGGGTGGAGAATTCTAAGAAGCGCTTCAGAGATTCCAGTTCGTCTTCCTCAACTCAGGTGGTTCAGAAGCAATAGAAGTTTTGGGTGTCTCCTTCTCCTCCTCGGCACACGCAGCAGTTCCAGCATTCTGGTAGCCGTGGTCCTTCCCACCCACCCAACCCAGCTTTCCAGCAGAGATTCCAGCAGCATAAGCAAGGGCCTCCTCAGACACAGTACCGTCAGCCAGCAGATGTTACTTGTCACAAGTGTGGGCAGAAGGGTCACTATGCCAACAAGTGCACTTCTCAGCTCCGTCTTCCGCCTCCTCCTGCGGGCAAACCTCCAAGCAATGCTATTGTGAAGTTCAACCCCAGGTCTGCTCGAGTCAACATGGTGAATGCGGCTGAGGCAGAAAACTCGTCAGATGTGATCATGGGTAACCTCCTCATTAATGATATTCCTGCTAAAGTGTTGTTTGATTCTGGTGCATCACATTCGCTTATCTCAAGGCCATTCTCATTTAAGCATGGGTTCTCAACTCGTGATTTGCCTAAGCCTCTATCAATTGTGTCTCCCGGCAAGATCAATAATTCCCACATGGTGGTTCCGAATGTTTCTGTCAAGATGGGTAGTTATTCTTTTCTGGCGTCTCCTATTGTCTTCGGCAATTTCGACATTGATTTGATCCTTGGTATGGACTGGTTGGCCATGAACAAGGCATTGATTGATTGTGAAGCTAAAAAAGTGAAGCTTACTCACTCTTCGGAGGACGTGGTTATCTTCGCGGCGCGCGATGACACAATCCGTCTGTTCTCTTTGAATGAAAAGGGTGAGATTAATCCTATTTCGCAAGTCCCAGTGGACTGCGAATATGAAGATGTGTTTCCAGAAGAGCTACCAGGAATGCCTCCGCACCGAGAAGTTGAATTTGTCATTGAGCTTGAGACAGGTACTCAGCCTGTGTGCAAACGTCCGTACAAATTGGGTCCAGAAGAGCTGAAGGAACTTAAGAGGCAACTCGATGAGCAGGAGCCTTTGGGTCTGATCAGACCAAGCTCGTCTCCTTGGGGCTGTGGAGTTCTGTTTGTCAAGAAGAAGGATGGCACGGACCGGTTGTGTGTATATTACCATCCATTGAACAAGAAGACAATCAGGAACAAGTATCCACTTCCGAACATAAATGAGTTGTTCGAACAGTTGAAAGGGGCTAAGATCTTCTCCAAGCTCGATCTCAAAATGGGCTATCATCAAATTTGCATTCGCGAAGAGGATATTCCGAAGACTGCTTTCAGGACTAGTTTTGGCTCGTATGAGTATACGGTCATGTCTTTTGGTCTCGCAAATGACCCTCCGACATTTTGTCGAATGATGAACTACGTATTCTCTCCGTTCAAGAATGAGTTCGTCTTGCTGTATCTCGACGATATTCTTGTCTTTTCAGAGACTGAGGAAGAACATGAAGAACATCTCAAGCTGGTGCTTGATAAGCTGAGAGAGCACAAGTTCTATTCCAAGTTTTCCAAGTGTGAGTTCTGGTTGAAAGAAGTCATCTATTTTGGGCAAATCATCTCTGTCGAGGGCATCAAAGTTGATCTGTCGAAGGTGCATGCCATTGTTGAGTGGGAGCCTCTGCAGAATGTGAAGCAGCTTCGAAGCTTTCTCGGGCTTGCAAGCTATTGTAGAAGGTTCGTTGAGAACTTCTCCAAGATTGCTAAGCCTCTACCAAATCTTCTTCAGAAGGGTGTGAAGTATGCTTGGTCTCCAGAGTGTCAATTGGCCTTCGACACACTCAAAGAGAAACTCACCTCTACTCCTGTCTTGGTTCCTCCTCATGATTCCAAGCCTTACCATGTGTTCTGCGACGCCTCTCTTCAAGGTCTTGGTGTAGTTCTGATGCAAGAGAAGAAAGTGGTTGCTTATACCTCCAGGCAGTTGAAGCCAGCGGAGAAGAATTATCATGTGCATGATCTTGAGCTAGCAGCAGTGGTACATGCTCTAATGACTTGGAGACACCTCTTCTTGGAACGAAAGGTTGAAGTGTTCACCGATCACAAGACTCTCAAGTACATCTTCACCCAGCCTAACCTGAATCTTCGGCAAACTCGTTGGGTGGAAATGCTCCAAGATTTTAATCCGAGTGTTGAGTACACGCCAGGCAAAGCTAATGTCGTGGCAGATGCTTTGAGCAGGAAGGCTTACTGCAACAGTCTCATTCTGAAGCATCTCCAGCCTGACCTTTGTGAATCTTTCAGAAAGCTCAACCTTCAGTTAGTACCTTAGGGATTTCTTGCAAATCTTCAGATATCTCCTACCTTGGAAGATCAGGTCCGAGCAGCACGGCTTCTTGATGCAATGGTGAAGAAAGTCAAGATTGGCTTGGCAAAGGGACTTCCCAAATATAAGTTCTTCAGTGTTGATGCCAGAGACACGTTGTTCTTTAAGGATCGTCTTGTCGTTCCGAAAGGTGATCTCAGAAAGGTAATCATGGAAGAAGCTCATAACTCTCTGCTCTCTATACATCCACGAAGCTCCAAGATGTATCAGGACTTGAAACAGACCTTCTGGTGGACTCGCATGAAGCATGAGATTGCTCAGTTCGTAAATGAATGTGATGTATGTCGAAGGGTGAAAGTAGAGCATCAACGTCCATCAGGTCTTTTGCATCCATTTCCCATTCCCGAGTGGAAGTTCTGTTGGGGAACGTAGCATGGGAAACAAAAAAATTCCTACGCGCACGAAGACCTATCATGGTGATGTCCATCTACGAGAGGGGATTTCCGATCTACGTACCCTTGTAGATCACACAGCAGAAGCGCTAGTGAATGCGGTTGATGTAGTGGAATGTCCTCACGTCCCTCGATCCGCCCCGTGAACCGTCCCACGAACCGTCCCGCGATCCGTCCCACGATCCGCTCCGATCTAGTGTCGAACGGACGGCACCTCCGCGTTCAGCATGTACAGCTCGACGATGATCTCGGCCTTCTTGATCCAGCAAGAGAGACGGAGAGGTAGATGATTTCTCAGGCAGCATGACGGCGCTCCGGAGGTTGGTGGTGATCTAATCTCAGCAGGGCTCCGCCCGAGCTCCGCAGAAACGCGATCTAGAGGAAAAACCGTGGAGGTATGTGGTCGGGCTGCCGTGGCAAAAGTTGTGTCAAATCAGCCCTAAAACCCCACTATATATAGGAGGGAGGGAGGGGAGGAGGCAGACTCAAAACCTAAAGGTTTGGCCGAAATTGGAGGTGGAGGAGTCCTACTCCAATCCTACTTGGAGTAGGATTCCACCTTCCCACTTGGAAACTCTTTCCACCTTGTGTTTTTTCCTTCTCAAACCTTATGGGCCTTAGTGGGAACTTATTCCAGCCCACTAGGGGCTGGTTTATCTCTTCCCATAGCCCATGAGACCCCTTGGGGCGTGACACCCCTCCTGATGGTCCCCGGCACCCCTCCCGACACTCCAAGTACACTACCGATGAGCCCGAAACATTTCCGGTAATGCACGAAAACCTTCCGGTAACCAAATGAGGTCATCCTATATATCAATCTTTGTTTCTCGACCATTCTGGAAACCCTCGTGACGTCCGTGATCTCATCCGGGACTCCGAACAACATTCGGTAACCAACCATATAACTCAAATACACATAAAACAACGTCGAACCTTAAGTGTGCAGACCCTGCGGGTTCGAGAACTATGTAGACATGACCCGAGAGACTCCTCGGTCAATATCCAATAGCGGGACCTGGATGCCCATATTGGATCCTACATATTCTACGAAGATCTTATCGTTTGAACCTCAGTGCCAAGGATTCATATAATCCCGTATGTCATTCCCTTTGTCCTTCGGTATGTTACTTGCCTGAGATTCGATCGTCAGTATCCGCATACCTATTTCAATCTCGTTTACCGACAAGTCTCTTTACTCGTTTCGTAATACAAGATCCCGCAACTTACACTAAGTCACATTGCTTGCAAGGCTTGTGTGTGATGTTGTATTACCGAGTGGGCCCCGAGATACCTCTCCGTCATACGGAGTGACAAATCCCAGTCTTGATCCATACTAACTCAAAGAACACCTTCGGAGATACCTGTAGAGCATCTTTATAGTCACCCAGTTACGTTGCAACAATTGATACACACAAAGCATTCCTCCGGTGTCAGTGAGTTATATGATCTCATGGTCATAGGAACAAATACTTGACACGCAGAAAACAGTAGCAACAAAATGACACGATCAACATGCTATGTCTATTAGTTTGGGTCTAGTCCATCACATGATTCTCCTAATGATGTGATCCCGTTATCAAGTGACAACACTTGCCTATGGTCAGGAAACCTTGACCATCTTTCATCAACGAGCTAGTCAACTAGAGGCTTACTAGGGACAGTGTTTTGTCTATGTATCCACACATGCACTGTGTTTCCAATCAATACAATTATAGCATGGATAATAAACGATTATCATGAACAAAGAAATATAATAATAAATAATTTATTATTGCCTCTAGGGCATATTTCCAACAGTCTCCCACTTGCACTAGAGTCAATAATCTAGTTCACATCACCATGTGATTCCAACGAATCCAACACCCACATAGTCATGGGGTCTGATCACGTCTTGCTCGTGAGAGCGGTTTTAGTCAACAATTCTGAAACTTTCAGACCCGTGTGTTCTTTACAAATCTTTATGTCATCTTATAGATGTTGCTACTATGTGCTATTCGGAAATACTCCAAATATCTAGTCTACTATACGAATCCGTTTTACTACTCATAGTTATTCGGATTAGTGTCAAAGCTTGCATCCACGTAACCCTTTACGACGAACTCTTTAACCACCTCCATAATCGAGAAAAATTCCTTAGTCCATCAGTTACTAAGGATAAATTTTGACCGCTGCTAGTGATTCAATCATGGATCACTCTCTGTACCTCTCAACAGATTTTGAGTCAAGGCACACATCAGGTGCGGTACCCAGCATGGCATACTTCAGATTCTACGGCCAAGGCATAGAAGACGACCTTCGTCTATTCTCTTTATTCTGCCGGGGTCGGGTTTTGAGTCTTACTCAAATTCACACCTCACAACGCAACCAAGAACTCCTTCTTTGCTGATCTATTTTGAACTCCTTCTAAAACTTGTCAAGGCAGGGATCTTGTTGAAACTTCCATTAAGCGCTTTCGATCTATCTCCATGGATATTTGATGCTCAACGTTCAAGTAGCGCAATCCAGGTACTCCTTTGAAAACTCCTTTCAAACAACCTTGTATGCTTTACAGAAATTCTATATTACTTCTGATCCACAATATGTCAACCACATATACTTATCAGAAATTCTATAGTGCTCCCACTCACTTCTTTGGAAATACAAGTTTCTCATAAACCTTGTACAAACCGAAAATCTTTGATCATCTCATCAAAGTGTATATTCCAACTCCGAGATGCTTGCACCAGTCCATTGAAGGATCGCTGGAGCTTGCATACTTGCTAGTATCTTTAGGATCGACAAAACCTCCTGGTTGTATCACATACAATGTTTGCTCAAGGAAACCGTCGAGGAAACAATGTTTTGACATCCTATGTGCAATATTTCATAAATAATGCAACAACTACTAACATAATGCTAACAGACTTTTAGCATCGTTACGAGTGAGAAAGTCTCATCATAGTCAACTATTTGATCTTGTCGGAAACATCTTTGCGACAAGTCGAGCTTTTCTTAATAGTGACTTATCACCATCATCGTCTGTCTTCCTTTTAAAGATCCATCTTTACTCAACAGTCCTATGACCATCAAGTAGTTCTTCCAAAGTCTACACTTTGTTTTCATACATGGATCCTCTCTCGGATTTCATGGCTTCCAGCCATTTGTCGGAATCCGGGCCCACCATTGCTTTCTCCATAACTCGTAGGTTCACTGTTGCTCAACAACATGACCTCCAAGACAGGGTTACCGTACCACTCTGCAGTAGTACGCGACCTTGTCAACCTACGAGGTTTGTAGTAACTTTATCCGATGCTCGATGGTCACCATCATCAGCTTTCACTTCAATTGGTGTAGGCTCCACAGGAACAACTTCATGTGCCCTGCTACACATTTGTTGAAGTGATGGTTCAATAACCTCATCAAGTTCTACCACCCTCCCACTCAATTCTTTCGAGAGAAACCTTTCCTCGAGAAAGGATCCGTTTCTAGAAACAAACACTTTGCTTTCGGATCTGAGATAGGAGATGTACCCAACTGTTTTGGATATCCTATGAAGATGCATTTATCCGCTTTGGGTTCGAGCTTATCAGACTGAAACTTTTTCACATAAGTGTCGAAGCCCCAAACTTTCAAGAAACGACAGTTTAGATTTCTCTAAACCTCAATCTATACTGTGTCATCTCAATGGAAATACGCGGTGCCCTATTTAAAGTGAATGCGGTTGTCTCTAGTGCATAACCCATAAACGATAGTGGTAATTTGATAAGAGACATCATAGCATGCACCATACCGAATAATGCGTGGCTATGACGTTCAGACACATCATCACACTATGATGTTCCAGGTGGCATCAACTGCGAAACAATTTCCACATTGTCTTAACTGCGTACCAAGACTCGTAACTCAGATATTCATTTCTATGATCATATCGTAGACAGTTTATCCTCTTGTTACGACGAACTTCAATCCGAAACAGAATTGAACTTTTCCATATTTCAGACTTGTGATTCATTAAGTAAATACTCTTGTATCTACTTAAATCGTCATTGAAGTAAGAACATAATGATATCCACTGCGTGCCTCAGCACCCATTGGACTGCATACATCAAAATGTATCACTTCCAACAAATTACTATCTTGTTTCATCTCAATAAAAACAAGGCCTTGCTCATGTCGTATGATTTGCATGTCACTAGTGATTCAAAATCAAGTGAGTATAAAGATCCATCGGCATGGAGCCTCTTCATGCAATTTATACCAACATGGGCAGTGCCACAAGTAAGTGGTACTATCATCATTACCTCGTATCTTTTGGCACCAATATCATGAACATGTGCAACACTACGATCGAGATTCAATAAATCATTGAAGGTGATTATTCAAGCAAATAGAGTAACCATTATTCTCTTTAAATGAATAATCGTATTGCAATAAACACGATCCAATCATGTTCATGCTTAACGCAAGCACCAAATAACAATTATTTAGGTTTAACACCAATCCCGATGGTAGAGGGAGTGTGCGACGTTTGATCATATCAACCTTGGAAACACTTCCAACACGTATCGTCACCTCGCCTTTAGCTAGTCTCCGTTTATGCCGTAGCTTTCATTTCGTGTTACTAATCACTTAGCAACCGAACCGATATCCAATACCCTCGTGCTACTAGGAGTACTAGTAAAGTACACATCAACATCACGTATATCAAATATACTTCTTTCGACTTTTGCCAGCCTTCTTATCTACCAAGTATCTAGAGTTGCTCCGCCTCAGTGACCGTTCCCCTCATAACAGAAGCACTTAGTCCCGGGCTTGGGTTTAATCTGGGGTCTCTTCATTAGTGCAGCAACTACTTTGCCGTTTCACGAAGTATCCCTTCTAGCCCTTGCCTTTATCGAAACTTAGTGGTTTTACTAACCATCAACTATTGATGCTCCTTCTTGATTTCTACTTTCGCAGTGTCAAACATCGCGAATCGCTCAAGGATCATTGTATCTATCCTTGATATGTTATAGTTCATCACGAAGCTCTCACTGTTGGAATTATGCCCTAGAGGCAATAATAAATGTATAGTTATTATTATAATTCCTGTATCAAGATAATAGTTTATTATCCATGCTATAATTGTATTGAATGAAGACTCATTTACATGTGTGGATACATAGACAAAACACCGTCCCTAGCATGCCTCTAGTTGGCTAGCCAGTTGATCGATGATAGTCAGTGTCTTCTGATTATGAACAAAGTGTTGTTGCTTGATAACTGGATCACGTCATTAGGAGAATCACGTGATGGACTAGACCCAAACTAATAGACGTAGCATGTTGATCGTGTCATTTTGTTGCTACTGTTTTCTGCGTGTCAAGTATTTATTCCTATGACCATGAGATCATATAACTCACTGACACCGGAGGAATGCTTTGTGTGTATCAAACGTCGCAACGTAACTGGGTGACTATAAAGATGCTCTACAGGTATCTCCGAAGGTGTTAGTTGAGTTAGTATGGATCAAGACTGGGATTTGTCACTCCGTGTGACGGAGAGGTATCTCGGGGCCCACTCGGTAATACAACATCACACACAAGCCTTGCAAGCAATGTAACTTAGTGTAAGTTGCGGGATCTTGTATTACGGAACGAGTAAAGAGACTTGCCGGTAAACGAGATTGAAATAGGTATACGGATACTGACGATCGAATCTCGGGCAAGTAACATACCGAAGGACAAAGGGAATGACATACGGGATTATACGAATCCTTGGCACTGAGGTTCAAACGATAAGATCTTCGTAGAATATGTAGGATCCAATATGGGCATCCAGGTCCCGCTGTTGGATATTGACCGAGGAGTCTCTCGGGTCATGTCTACATAGTTCTCGAACCCGCAAGGTCTGCACACTTAAGGTTCGACGTTGTTTTATGCGTATTTGAGTTATATGGTTGGTTACCGAATGTTGTTCGGAGTCCCGGATGAGATCACGGACGTCACGAGGGTTTCCGGAATGGTCCGGAAACGAAGATTGATATATAGGATGACCTCATTTGATTACCGGAAGGTTTTCGGAGTTACCGGGAATGTACCGGGAATGACGAATGGGTTCCGGGGGTTCACCGGAGGGGGGCAACCCACTCCGGGGAAGCCCATAGGCTTTTGGGGGACACACCAGCCCTTAGTGGGCTGGTGGGACAGCCCCAAGGGAGCCTATGCGCCAAGATAAGAAAATCAAAGGAAAAGAAAAAAAAAGAGGGAAGAAGTGGGAAGGGAGGGGGACTTCTCCCACCAAACCAAGTCCAACTCGGTTTGGGGGGGGAGAGTCCTCCCCCCTGGCTCGGCCGACCCCTTGGGGATCCCTTGGACCCCCAAGGCAAGGTCCCCCTCCCTCCTCCTATATATATGGGGCTTTTAGGGCAGATTTGAGACGACTTTCTCACGGCTGCCCGACCACATACCTCCATAGTTTTTCCTCTAGATCGTGTTTCTGCGGAGCTCGGGCGGAGCCCTGCTGAGACAAGATCATCACCAACCTCCGGAGCGCCGTCACGCTGCCGGAGAACTCTTCTACCTCTCCGTCTCTCTTGCTGGATCAAGAAGGCCGAGATCATCGTCGAGCTGTACGTGTGCTGAACGCGGAGGTGCCGTCCGTTCGGTACTAGATCGTGGGACTGATCACGGGATTGTTCGCGGGGCGGATCGAGGGACGTGAGGACGTTCCACTACATCAACCGCGTTCTCTAACGCTTCTGTTGTACGATCTACAAGGGTACGTAGATCACTCATCCCCTCTCGTAGATGGACATCACCATGATAGGTCTTCGTGCGCGTAGGAAAATTTTTGTTTCCCATGCGACGTTCCCCTACAGTGGTATCAGATCTAGGTTCATGCGTAGATGTCTTCTCGAGTAGAACACAAAAGGTTTTGTGGGCGGTGATGTGCGTTTTGCTGCCCTCCTTAGTCTTTTCTTGATTCCGCGGTATTGTTGGATTGAAGCGGCTTGGACCGACATTACTCGTACGCTTACGAGAGACTGGTTTCATCGTTACGAGTAACCCCCTTTGCTCAAAGATGACTGGCAAGTGACGGTTTCTCCAACTTTAGTTGAATCGGATTTGACCGAGGAGGTCCTTGGATGAGGTTAAATAGCAACTCATATATCTCCGTTGTGGTGTTTGCGTAAGTAAGATGTGATCCTACTAGATACCCTTGGTCACCACGTAAAACATGCAACAACAAAATTAGAGGACGTCTAACTTGTTTTTGCAGGGTATGATTGTGATGTGATATGGCCAATGATGTGATGTGATATATTGGATGTATGAGATGATCATGTTGTAATAGAAATATCGACTTGCACGTCGATGGTACGGCAACCGGCAGGAGCCATAGGGTTGTCTTTATACTAACATGTTTGTGCTTGCAGATGCGTTTACTATTTTGCTAGGATGTAGCTTTAGTAGTAATAGCATAAGTAGCACGACAACCCCGATGGCAACACGTTGATGGATGATCATGGTGTGGCGCCGGTGACAAGAAGATCGTTCCGGTGCTTTGGTGATGGAGATCAAGAAGCACGTGATGATGGCCATATCATGTCACTTATGAATTGCATGTGATGTTAATCCTTTTATGCACCTTATTTTGCTTAGAACGACGGTAGCATTATGAGGTGATCTCTCACTAAAATTTCAAGACGAAATTGTGTTCTCCCCGACTGTGCACCGTTGCTACAGTTCGTCGTTTCGAGACACCACGTGATGATCGGGTGTGATAGACTCAACGTTCACATACAACGGGTGCAAAACAGTTGCGCACGCGGAACACTCGGGTTAAGCTTGACGAGCCTAGCATGTGCAGACATGGCCTCGGAACACATGAGACCGAAAGGTCGATCATGAATCATATAGATGATATGATTAGCATAGAGATGCTTACCACTGAAACTACTCCCGACTCACGTGATGATCGGACTTGGGATAGTGTAGGTGGATCATGAACCACTCAAATGACTAGAGAGATGTACTTTTTGAGTGGGAGTTTAGCATATAATTTGATTAAAGTTGAACTCTAATTATCTTGAACATAGTCTAAGTCCACTTTGTATATATTTGTATTGTAGATCATGGCTCACGCAAGTGTCATCCTGAATTTTAATACGTTCCTAGAGAAAGCTAAGTTGAAAGATGATGGAAGCAACTTTGTAGACTGGGCTCGTAATCTTAAGCTAATCTTACAAGCTGGAAAGAAGGATTATGTCCTTAATGCTGCGCTAGGAGATGAACCACCCGCTACAGCTGATCAGGATGTTAAGAACGCTTGGTTAGCACGTAAGGAGGACTACTCAATAGTTCAATGTGCAGTCTTGTATGGCTTAGAACCGGGACTTCAACGTTGCTTTGAGCGTCATGGAGCATTTGAGATGTTCCAGGAGTTGAAGTTTATCTTTCAGAAGAACGCCCGGATCGAGAGGTATGAGACCTCCGATAAATTCTATGCTTGCAAGATGGAGGAAAACTCGTCTGTCAGTGAACATGTGCTCAAAATGTCTGGGTACTCAAACCGTCTAGCTGAACTAGGGATTGAACTCCCGCAAGAAGCTATCACTGACAGAATCCTTCAATCACTGCCGCCAAGCTACAAAGGCTTTGTGTTGAACTACAACATGCAAGGGATGAACAAGTCTCCCGGCGAGTTGTTTGCGATGCTGAAAGTTGCAGAGTCTGAACTCCGTAAAGAGCATCAAGTGTTGATGGTGAGCAAGACCACTAGTTTCAAGAGAAACGGCAAAGGCAAGAAGGGCAATTCGAAGAAGAGCGGCAAGCCTGTTGCCAATCCGCCGAAGAAACCCAAGGCTGGACCTAAGCCTGAAACAGAGTGCTTTTATTGCAAGGGTATGGGTCACTGGAAGCGCAATTGCCCCAAGTATCTGGCAGATAAGAAGGCGGGCAAAGAAAAATCAGGTATATTTGATATACATGTTATTGATGTGTACTTAACCGGCTCTCGTAGTAGTGCCTGGGTATTCGATACCGGTTCTGTTGCTCACATTTGCAACTCGAAACAGGAACTGCGGAATAGACGAAGGCTGGCGAAAGACGAAGTGACGATGCGCGTAGGAAACGGTTCCAAGGTTGATGCAATCGCCGTCGGCACCGTGTCACTTCAACTACCATCGGGATTAGTGATGAACTTAAATCATTGTTATTTAGTGCCTGCGTTGAGCATGAACATTATATCTGGATCTTGTTTATTGCGAGACGGTTACTCTTTTAAGTCTGAGAATAATGGTTGTTCTATTTCTATGAGTAACATCTTTTATGGTCATGCACCGAATGTGAGAGGATTGTTCATATTGAATCTCGATAGCGATACACATATACATAACACTGAGACCAAAAGAGTTAGAGTAAACAATGATAGCGCCATATTTTTGTGGCACTGCCGCTTGGGTCATATTGGTGTAAAGCGCATGAAGAAACTCCATGCTGATGGACTTTTGGAGTCACTTGATTTTGATTCACTTGACACGTGCGAACCATGCCTCATGGGCAAGATGACTAAAACTCCGTTCTCCGGAACAATGGAGCGTGCAAGTGACTTGTTGGAAATCATACATACCGATGTGTGTGGTCCGATGAGCGTGGAGGCACGCGGCGGATATCGTTATTTTCTCACCTTCACTGACGATTTAAGTAGATATGGTTATGTCTACTTGATGAAGCACAAGTCTGAAACATTTGAAAAGTTCAAGCAATTTCAGAGTGAAGTAGAAAATCATCGTAACAAGAAGAACAAGTTCCTACGGTCTGATCGTGGGGGTGAATATCTGAGTTTCGAGTTTGGTACTCACTTAAGAGAATGTGGAATTGTTTCGCAGTTAACACCGCCTCGAACACCACAGCGTAATGGTGTGTCCGAACGTCGTAATCGTACTTTGTTAGAAATGGTGCGTTCTATGATGTCTCTTACTGATTTGCCGTTATCGTTTTGGGGTTATGCATTAGAAACAACTGCATTCACTTTAAATAGGGCACCATCGAAATCCGTTGAGACGACACCATACGAACTGTGGTATGGCAAAAGGCCAAAGTTGTCGTTTCTTAAAGTTTGGGGATGTGATGCTTATGTCAAAAAGCTTCAGCTTGAAAAGCTGGAACCCAAAGCGGAAAAGTGCGTCTTCATAGGTTACCCAAAAGAGACAGTTGGGTACACCTTCTATCTCAAATCCGAGGGCAAAGTGTTTGTTGCTAAGAACGGAACTTTTCTCGAGAAGGAGTTTCTCTCAAGAGAATTGAGTGGGAGGAAGATAGAACTTGACGAGGTTGTCGAACCTCTCATCCCTCTGGATGGTGCCGCAGGGCAAGAGGAAACCTCTGTCATTGCAACGCCGGCTGAGGAGGAAGTTAATGATGATGATCATGAAGCTCCAGTTCAAGTTTCTGTTGAACCACGCAGGTCGACGAGATCACGCGCTGCTCCAGAGTGGTACGGTAATCCCGTCTTATCAATCATGTTGTTAGACAACAATGAACCTGCAAATTATGAAGAAGCAATGGTGGGCCCAGATTCCAACAAATGGCTAGAAGCCATGAAATCCGAGATAGGATCCATGTATGAGAACAAAGTGTGGACTTTGGAGATACTACCTGAAGGCCGCAAGGCTATTCAGAACAAATGGATCTTTAAGAAGAAGACGGACGCTGACGGTAATGTCACCGTTTATAAAGCTCGACTTGTGGCAAAGGGTTTTTCACAAGTTCCAGGAGTTGACTACGATGAGACCTTCTCACCCGTAGCGATGCTTAAGTCCGTCAGAATCATGTTAGCAATAGCTGCATTTTTCGATTATGAAATCTGGCAGATGGATGTCAAAACGGCGTTCCTTAATGGTTTCCTTAAGGAAGAGTTGTATATGATGCAACCCGAAGGTTTTGTCGATCCTAAAAATGCTGACAAGGTGTGCAAGCTCCAGCGATCCATTTATGGACTGGTGCAAGCATCTCGGAGTTGGAACAAACGCTTTGATGAGGTGATCAAAGCATTTGGGTTTATACAAGTGGTTGGAGAATCTTGTATTTACAAGAAAGTGAGTGGGAGCTCTGTGGCGTTTCTAATATTATATGTGGATGACATATTACTGATTGGAAATAACGTAGAGCTTTTGGAGAGCATAAAAGGTTACTTGAATAAAAGTTTCTCTATGAAGGACCTAGGAGAAGCTGCTTACATACTAGGCATTAAGATCTATAGGGATAGATCAAAACGCCTGATAGGGCTTTCACAAAGCACATACCTTGATAAAGTTTTGAAGAGGTTCAAAATGGAACAGTCCAAGAAAGGGTTCTTGCCAGTGTTACAAGGTACGAGATTGAGTAAGACTCAGTGCCCAGCAACTGATGAAGATAGAGAGCATATGCGCTCCGTCCCCTATGCTTCAGCCATAGGCTCTATCATGTATGCAATGTTGTGCACTAGACCGGATGTTAGCCTGGCCATAAGTATGGCAGGTAGGTTCCAGAGTAATCCAGGAGTGGATCACTGGACGGCGGTCAAGAATATCCTGAAGTACCTGAAAAGGACTAAGGAGATGTTTCTCGTGTATGGAGGTGACGAAGAGCTCGCCGTAAAAGGTTACGTCGATGCAAGCTTTGACACAGATCCGGACGACTCTAAGTCGCAAACCGGATACGTATTTATTCTTAATGGGGGTGCAGTAAGCTGGTGCAGTTCCAAGCAAAGCGTGGTAGCAGATTCTACATGTGAAGCGGAGTACATGGCTGCCTCGGAGGCGGCTAAGGAGGGTGTCTGGATGAAGCAGTTCATGACGGATCTTGGAGTGGTGCCAAGTGCACTGGATCCAATAACCTTGTTCTGTGACAACACTGGTGCCATTGCCTTAGCAAAGGAACCAAGGTTTCACAAGAAGACCAGACACATCAAACGACGCTTCAACCTCATCCGCGACTACGTCGAGGAAGAGGACGTGAATATATGCAAAGTGCACACGGATCTGAATGTAGCAGACCCGCTGACTAAACCTCTTCCACGGCCAAAACATGATCGACACCAGAACTGTATGGGTGTTAGATTTATTATAGTGTAATTCACATGGTGATGTGAGGGCTAGATTATTGACTCTAGTGCAAGTGGGAGACTGTTGGAATTATGCCCTAGAGGCAATAATAAATGTATAGTTATTATTATAATTCCTGTATCAAGATAATAGTTTATTATCCATGCTATAATTGTATTGAATGAAGACTCATTTACATGTGTGGATACATAGACAAAACACCGTCCCTAGCATGCCTCTAGTTGGCTAGCCAGTTGATCGATGATAGTCAGTGTCTTCTGATTATGAACAAAGTGTTGTTGCTTGATAACTGGATCACGTCATTAGGAGAATCACGTGATGGACTAGACCCAAACTAATAGACGTAGCATGTTGATCGTGTCATTTTGTTGCTACTGTTTTCTGCGTGTCAAGTATTTATTCCTATGACCATGAGATCATATAACTCACTGACACCGGAGGAATGCTTTGTGTGTATCAAACGTCGCAACGTAACTGGGTGACTATAAAGATGCTCTACAGGTATCTCCGAAGGTGTTAGTTGAGTTAGTATGGATCAAGACTGGGATTTGTCACTCCGTGTGACGGAGAGGTATCTCGGGGCCCACTCGGTAATACAACATCACACACAAGCCTTGCAAGCAATGTAACTTAGTGTAAGTTGCGGGATCTTGTATTACGGAACGAGTAAAGAGACTTGCCGGTAAACGAGATTGAAATAGGTATACGGATACTGACGATCGAATCTCGGGCAAGTAACATACCGAAGGACAAAGGGAATGACATACGGGATTATACGAATCCTTGGCACTGAGGTTCAAACGATAAGATCTTCGTAGAATATGTAGGATCCAATATGGGCATCCAGGTCCCGCTGTTGGATATTGACCGAGGAGTCTCTCGGGTCATGTCTACATAGTTCTCGAACCCGCAGGGTCTGCACACTTAAGGTTCGACGTTGTTTTATGCGTATTTGAGTTATATGGTTGGTTACCGAATGTTGTTCGGAGTCCCGGATGAGATCACGGACGTCACGAGGGTTTCCGGAATGGTCCGGAAACGAAGATTGATATATAGGATGACCTCATTTGATTACCAGAAGGTTTTCGGAGTTACCGGGAATGTACCGGGAATGACGAATGGGTTCCGGGGGTTCACCGGAGGGGGGCAACCCACTCCGGGGAAGCCCATAGGCTTTTGGGGGACACACCAGCCCTTAGTGGGCTGGTGGGACAGCCCCAAGGGAGCCAATGCGCCAAGATAAGAAAATCAAAGGAAAAGAAAAAAAAAGAGGGAAGAAGTGGGAAGGGAGGGGGACTCCTCCCACCAAACCAAGTCCAACTCGGTTTGGGGGGGGAGAGTCCTCCCTCCTGGCTCGGCCGACCCCTTGGGGATCCCTTGGACCCCAAGGCAAGGTCCCCCTCCCTCCTCCTATATATATGGGGCTTTTAGGGAAGATTTGAGACGACTTTCTCACGGCTGCCCGACCACATACCTCCATAGTTTTTCCTCTAGATCGTGTTTCTGCGGAGCTCGGGCGGAGCCCTGCTGAGACAAGATCATCACCAACCTCCGGAGCGCCGTCACGCTGCCGGAGAACTCTTCTACCTCTCCGTCTCTCTTGCTGGATCAAGAAGGCCGAGATCATCGTCGAGCTGTACGTGTGCTGAACGCGGAGGTGCCGTCCGTTCGGTACTAGATCGTGGGACTGATCGCGGGATTGTTCGCGGGGCGGATCGAGGGACGTGAGGACGTTCCACTACATCAACCGCGTTCTCTAACGCTTCTGCTGTACGATCTACAAGGGTACGTAGATCACTCATCCCCTCTCGTAGATGGACATCACCATGATAGGTCTTCGTGCGCGTAGGAAAATTTTTGTTTCCCATGCGACGTTCCCCTACACTCACAGCTTGGTGGCACTGACTTTGGAGAACCATCACTATCTCATCTGGAAGATTAACTCCCACTTGATTCAAGCGATTGTCGTACTCAGACAATCTGAGCACACGCTCAACGATTGAGCTTTTCTCCTTTACATTGTGGACAAAGAATCTTGTCGGAGGTCTCGTACCTCTTAACAAGGGCACAAGCATGAAATCACAATTTCATCTCTTTAGAACATCACTTATGTTCCGTGACGTTTCAAAACGTCTTCGGTGCCTTGCTTCTAAGCCATTAAGTATTTTGCACTGAACTATCGTGTAGTCATCAGAAACATGTATGTCGGATGTTCACAGCATCCACAGACGACGCTCGAGGTGCAGCACACCGAGTGGTGCATTAAGGACATAAGCCTTCTGCGCAGCAACGAGGACAATCCTCTACAAAGTTTGCTACTATCAACTTTCAACTAAATTTTCTCTAGGAACATATAAAAATAGTAGAGCTATAGCGCAAGCTACATCGTAATTCGCAAAGACCATTAGACTATGTTCATGACAATTAGTTCAATTAATCATATTACTTAAGAACTCCCACTCAAAAAGTACATCTCTCTAGTCATTTGAGTGGTACATGATCCAAATCCACTATCTCAAGTCCGATCATCACGTGAGTCGAGAATAGTTTCAGTGGTAAGCATCTCTATGCTAATCATATCAACTATACGATTCATGCTCGACCTTTCGGTCTCTTGTGTTCCGAGGGCATGTATGCACATGCTAGGCTCGTCAAGCTTAACCCGAGTGTTCCGCGTGTGCAACTGTTTTGCACCCGTTGTATGTGAAGGTTGAGTCTATCACACCCGATCATCACGTGGTGTCTCGAAACGAAGAACTGTCGCAACGGTCCACAGTCGGGGAGAACACAATTTCGTCTTGAAATTTTAGTGAGAGATCACCTCATAATGCTACCGTCGTTCTAAGCAAGATAAGGTGCATAATGGATTAACATCACATGCAATTCATAAGTGACATGATATGGCCATCATCATGTGCTTCTTAATCTCCATCACCAAAGCACCGGCACAATCTTCTTGTCACCGGCGTCACACCATGATCTCCATCAACGTGTCGCCATCGGGGTTGTCGTGCTACTCATGCTATTACTACTAAAGCTACGTCCTAGCAATATAGTAAACGCATCTGCAAGCACAAACGTTAGTTTAAAGACAACCCTATGGCTCCTGCCGGTTGCCGTACCATCGACGTACAAGTCGATATTAACTATTAAAACATGATCATCTCATACATCCAATATATCACATCACATCGTTGGCCATATCACATCACAAGCATACCCTCCAAAAACAAGTTAGACGTCCTCTAATTGTTGTTGCATGTTTTACGTGGTGACCATGGGTATCAAGTAGGATCGCATCTTACTTACGCAAACACCACAACGGAGATATATGAATTGCTATTTAACCTCATCCAAGGACCTCCTCTGTCAAATCCGATTCAACTAAAGTTGGAGAAACCAACACTCGCCGGTCATCTTTGAGCAACGGAGTTACTCATAGCGATGAAACCAGTCTCTCGTAAGCGTACGAGTAATGTCGGTCCGAGCCGCTTCGATCCAACAATACCGCGGAATCAAGAAAAGACTAAGGCGGGCAGCAAAACGCACATCACCGCCCACAAAAACTTTTGTGTTCTACTCGAGATTACATCTATGCATGAACCTAGCTCATGATGCCACTGTTGGGGAACGTAGCATGGGAAACAAAAAATTTCATACGCGCACGAAGACCTATCATGGTGATGTCCATCTACGAGAGGGGATTTCCGAGTACCCATGTAGATCGCACAGCAGAAGCGTTAGTGAATGCGGTTGATGTAGTGGAACGTCCTCACGTCCCTCGATCCGCCCCGCGAATCGTCCCATGAAGCGTCCCGCGATCCGTCCCACGATCCGCTCCGATCTAGTACCGAACAGACGGCACCTCCGCGTTCAGCACACGTACAGCTCGACGATGATCTCGGCCTTCTTGAACCAGCAAGAGAGACGGAGAGGTAGATGATTTCTCCGGCAGCGTGACGGCGCTCCGGAGGTTGGTTGTGATCTAATCTCAGTAGGGCTCCGCCCGAGCTCCGCAGAAACGCGATCTAGAGGAAAAATCGTGGAGGTATGTGGTCGGGCTGCCGTGGCAAAAGTTGTCTCAAATCAGCCCTAAAACTCCACTATATATAGGAGGGAGGGAGGGGAGGAGGCAGCCTCAAAACCTAAAGGTTTGGCCGAAATTGGAGGTGGAGGAGTCCTACTCCAATCCTACTTGGAGTAGGATTCCACCTTCCCACTTGGAAACTCTTTCCACCTTGTGTTTTTTCCTTCTCAAACCTTATGGGCCTTAGTGGGAACTTATTCCAGCCCACTAGGGGCTGGTTTATCTCTTCCCATAGCCCATGATACCCCTTGGGGCGTGACACCCCTCCTGATGGTCCCCAGCACCCCTCCCGGCACTCCCAGTACACTACCGATGAGCCCGAAACTTTTCCGGTAATGCACGAAAACCTTCCGGTAACCAAATGAGGTAATCCTATATATCAATCTTTGTTTCTGGACAATTCCTGAAACCCTCGTGACGTCCGTGATCTCATCCGGGACTCCGAACAACATTCGGTCACCAACCATATAACTGAAATACGCATAAAACAACGTCGAACCTTAAGTGTGCAGACCATGCGGGTTCGAGAACTATGTAGACATGACCCGAGAGACTCCTCGGTCAATATCCAATAGCGGGACCTGGATGCCCATATTGGATCCTACATATTCTACGAAGATCTTATCGTTTGAACCTCAGTGCCAAGGATTCATATAATCCCGTATGTCATTCCCTTTGTCCTTCGGTATGTTACTTGCCTGAGATTCAATCGTCAGTGTCCGCATACCTATTTCAATCTCGTTTACCGACAAGTCTCTTTACTCGTTCCGTAATACAAGATCCCGCAACTTACACTAAGTCACATTGCTTGCAAGGCTTGTGTGTGTGTTGTATTACCGAGTGGGCGCCGAGATACCTCTCCGTCATACGGAGTGACAAATCCCAGTCTTGATCCATACTAACTCAACGAACACCTTCGGAGATACCTGTAGAGCATCTTTATAGTCACCCAGTTACGTTGCGACGTTTGATATACACAAAGCATTCCTCCGGTGTCAGTGAGTTATATGATCTCATGGTCATAGGAACAAATACTTGACACGCAGAAAACAATAGCAACAAAATGACACGATCAACATGCTACGTCTATTAGTTTGGGTCTAGTCCATCACATGATTCTCCTAATGATGTGATCCCGTTATCAAGTGACAACACTTGCCTATGGTCAGGAAACCTTGACCATCTTTCATCAACGAGCTAGTCAACTAGAGGCTTACTAGGGACAGTGTTTTGTCTATGTATCCACACATGCACTGTGTTTCCAATCAATACAATTATAGCATGGATAATAAACGATTATCATGAACAAAGAAATATAATAATAAATAATTTATTATTGCCTCTAGGGCATATTTCCAACAAGTTCGGCCATATTGAGATGGATTTCGTCACTGGGTTTCCGAAGTCTAAGAAGGGTAATGATGCCATCTTCGTCGTCATCGACAAGTTGAGTAAAGTGGCTCATTTTCTTCCAGTCAAGGAATCCATCTCCGCAGCTCAGCTTGCAGAGTTGTACACTTCCAGGATAGTGTCTTTGCACGGCGTGCCTATGATGATTTCTTCGGATCACGGAAGTATCTTAACTTCCAAGATCTGGGACTCTTTTCAGTCTGCGATGGGCACGAAGATACGCTTCAGCACAGCTTTTCATCCTTGGACTAGTGGTCAAGTGGAGAGAGTCAATCAGGTCCTTGAGCATATGCTGAGAGCTTGTGTTATCTCTTTTGGCATGAAGTGGGAAGACTGCCTGCCTTTCGCCGAGTTCTCGTATAACAACAATTATCAAGCTAGTTCAGGCAAAGCTTCGTTTGAGATTCTCTATGGCAGGAAGTGTCGTACCCCGCTCAACTGGTCCGAGACCGACGAGTGTCAGATTCTTGGGAATGACTTGATAGAAGAAGATGAAGAGATGTGGGTCATTCGGTTTAATCTCAGAGCAGCTCAGTCCCGTCAGAAGAGCTATTATGATAGCAACCATCATGACATGTCTTATGAGCTCAATGACTTCGTCTATCTCAAGGTGTCGCCTATGAAGGGTACACAACGCTTTGGCATCAAAGGCAAGCTTGCGCCTCATTTCATTGGTCCTTTCAAAGTTGTTGGCAAGAGAGGCGACCTTGCGTACCAGCTCGAGCTCCCTTCAAACTTTGCAAATGTGCATGACGTGTTCCATGTCTCTCAGCTCCGGAGATGCTCCAAGACACCCAAGCGCACTGTTCATCTTCAAGACATCGACCTTCAACCCGACCTATCCTATCGTGAGAATCCAGTTGCAGTTCTCGAGGCAACTGAGCGCAAGACTTGCAACAAGATTGTCAAATTTCTCAAGGTGCAATGGTCACACCATTTCGATAAAGAGGCCACTTGGGAACGCGAG
This sequence comes from Hordeum vulgare subsp. vulgare, assembly GCF_904849725.1. Taxonomy (NCBI): domain Eukaryota; kingdom Viridiplantae; phylum Streptophyta; class Magnoliopsida; order Poales; family Poaceae; genus Hordeum; species Hordeum vulgare. Next base: position 288,996,666 of record NC_058520.1, on the reverse strand, counting down.
GATCACCTCCGTTCTGAATTCCCAGAGTTCTTTCAGTCCTAGATCTCCGGTCGAGATCTTTTTGTAGTGTGGAAGAGTTTGTCATGCCCCAAGAGTGTAACTTGCCTTAATTGGAACCTTCTGTATGTGGGTCCATCTTGTCAGTGCCATGAGAGTTCAATGCATGTGTTATTTCATGTGATGCTTACCTTGTCATGTTTCCCTTTGCATGCATGCATCCTTATCATTCCATGTCTTTGTGTTTGTTGTTCTTGTGATCCATGTTGTGGTGTGTCATGTGATGATGTGATGTTGATATGGGAAATGACATGGGTGTTGTCTGAAAGTAGGAAGCACTATGTGGATTGCAATAGGATTCAAAACATTCCCTTTCTCCATTTATCTCAAAGCCAAGATTCTCTTGCTCCTTCCTTGTTTTAAAAATGCCCATGTTTTAGTATGATTTGTGGTGGATGTGATGCTATGGTTTTAGTGATTTGAAACTTTGTTTGAGAGGTGCAAATATTCACAAAACAGAGGATTAAATTCTGTTTTGTAAATATTTAGTTGCTCCAAAAATTCCTTTCCTATTTTATTCAAATAGGTCATAATTTCTTATGACCACGGGCATTTTATTTTTATTTTTGGTGCCATAGGTTTCCCTCGGAGCTTATTTGTTTTACTGGTGTTGGTGATAAATAAGAAACCCCAGTGGGTTTCTTTTCTCTTACATGTCGCCAGCATGGGCCTCTTTCCCTCCCGAGGCCCATCTCTCTCTCTCTCTTTCCCGAGCGAGAGCCCAAGCGTGCTCCTTCTTCTTTCTCCTGACGGCGTCGACCATGTGCATGCTTTCCATCACAGGCTTCAGAGAGAGCGCGAGAGAGGTTGACGGTGCCGTCCCATCCGCGTCTATCTATTCCTTGACGTGCATGCCCCCTTTTGCCTAGGATTCCGCGTCTCCCCCTCCTAGCGCCGCCACCTTCCCCTCCATCTCTCTCTTCCTCCCCAAGGTAAGATCTGTAGATCAGGTACAGAGAGAGGGTAGTAGAGCGCGCTGTCGTCCACCGCACGTCCATCGCCTGTGGCGCCGGCCGGCATGTCTGGGAGCTCGGGGGAAGCCCCCGCATTCCATTCCCATCGTCGGTGAGACCGGGGAGCGACTACATCAACGGGCAGGAGCTCGTCTCCGGCGTGTTCTCGTCGGACCGTACCCCCTGCATCGGTTCTGCATCCGATCTGCATCAACTCGTCTGCAGGCGTCTCTCCTCGATTGGGACCCCCTTCTCCACTTTCTCTCGGTAAGCCTACTCTCTTCCTCCCTTCCCCTCTGTAGATGCGGCCAAGGGCTCGTGGTCGTGCCTCTCTGATCGGAGATGAGCACGGAAGTTGCATGTGTTGTTTGTTGTGTGTGTGCTCTCCTCGTCCCAATGCTTAGGTCAGCTGATCCAACGCGGTAGAAGAGGTAGCGTAGATGTTCCCCTCTCTGGCGCAGCAGTAGGAGTAGGAGGCGCTCCGGTGGCGTTGCTGCGTCGTCTCTGTTGCAGGAGCAGAGAGGGGTACCCTATAGGGAAACCCCCTCTTCTCTGATAAGTTTCGTAGCGTGGTGTAGTGGTTTGCAGTGTGGTGTGTTGATCAGGCGGTCGTGGGATCGAAACCCCGCGGCGCCACCCTTTTTTTGGTGATTTGTTTCGGCACAGTAGCGCAGGGGGATGGCTTACCTTGGTGACTCCCACTGATCTATCGAGTATCGATCAGTAGCACAGTGGTGTTGTTTCAGTGGGTTATACCTGTAGGTTTGGGGTTCGAATCCCAGACCGGCCCCTTTATTTTTTTGCATTCCTTTTCTGTTTTGCATTTGCTTGATTGAACAGTTGCTGTGGTAGGCTTGGTCACTCATTTGGTGTTTATTTTAGCTCACAGCCAGCAGGTTGCCTAGTTATTTTGCTAAGTAAGAGTAGTGATGCATGTGTAGGCTTGAGTGCATATGTGTTATGTGAGCTATACCATGTATGTGTGTGTGTTTAGCATGTGTGTTTTTCACTAGGCTAGAGTGATTCATGGTGTGGTTACTCTTGTGCATAGGTGATAAGCTTATGCACTATGACGTGCAAGTGTGTGAGTGTGTGTGTGTGTGTGGGTTCAACCCCCCCCCCCCTCACATACTTTGTGGTGTAGGAGTAGTGGTTCTTATGTGTGTTTATAGTTGTTCATGTGATGTTTTGTGTGCTTGTGTGTGTGTGTCTCACACATGCCCAAGGCATGGTGTGCCTTGATAATCACATGTGCAATCTAGTATGTGTAGGTGTAGGAATGCATGTTATGAGTGTAGTTAGTGTGTGTGTTTAACTAGCATGTGTAGATGTTTGTTATATGAGTGCTTGATGTAAGTGTGTGTGTGATGTTGTTGTTTGAGTGGGTTATACCTGCAGGTTTGGGGTTCGAATCCGAGACCAGCCCCTTTATTTTTATTTTTTGCATTCCTTTTCTGTTTTGCATTTGCTTGCTTGAACAGTTGTTGTGGTAGGCTTGGTCACTCATGTGGTGTTTATTTTAGCTCACAACCAGCAGGTTGCCTAGTTATTTTGCTAAGTAAGAGTAGTGATGCATGTGTAGGCTTGAGTGCATATGTGTTATGCGAGCTATACCATGTATGTGTGTGTGTTTAGCATATGTGTTTTGCAATAGGATAGAGTGATGCATGGTGTGGTTACTCTTGTGCATAGGTGATAAGCTTATGCACTATGATGTGCAAGTGTGTGAGTGTGTGTGTGTGTGGGTTCACCCCCCCCCCCCACACACACATACTTTGTGGTGTAGGAATAGTGGTTCTTGTGTGTGTGTGTATAGTTGTTCATGTGATGTTGTGTGTGCTTGTGTGTGTGTGTCTCACACATGCCTAAGGCATGGTGTGCCTTGATAATCACATGTGCAAGCTAGTATGTGTAGGTGTAGGAATGCATGTTATGAGTGTAGTTAGTGTGTGTGTTTTACTAGCATGTGTAGGTGCTTGTTATATGAGTGCTTGATGTAAGTGTGTGTGTGGTGGTGTGCTATGGCACACATACATGAGGTCTAAACCCTCATGTCACCATTGGAGTGTTGATAGTGTGCATTTGGATGTGTACGTGATAATCTAGTGAGAAGCACATGTGATGATGCACTATTCACCTCTATGTGATTCCATGTATATTTTCTTCTTAGCTTTGTGCCCATTTGTTCTATGAAAGTGCCTAGATATTATATATGTTTTTGGGGTAGAATCATCCCAGGAATCCAATGGTGGGTTCAGATTCCACTTTGGAACACTTTCTGGGAATGTCATATTTCTATTTTGTTCAATGTTTAGAGCTTGGTTCCATGTGATGTGATGAGCCCAAGAGGTTGATTCCTTGTTGTGGCAGTAGAGGGTGAACCCCTCTATAGCATGTTGGTTTTGTTTCATGCTTAGGAGATCATATGTGCAAGTTGTGCCTAGTTAAAGTAGGCATGTGGCTGAAAATTCCAGTTTAGTGAAAATCTGTGATTTTCACTAAGTCTCAGAAACTGTTGTTATTTTCTTCCCTTGTAGTTGTGCTTGTAGAAGTTCATGTGTTGGGAATCAGCCCCTGCAATCAACTGAGAAGTTGTAGATTTTGTGTCTGTATAGCTCTCTGTAAATTTTCATACCATTTGGCTTCCTGTAGATATTGTTTTGGGTGCTGACAAAATGCTTCACAGCATAAACAGCTAGTGAGAATCTGAGATTTTCACTAAGTCCCTAAAACTGATGTTTTTGTCCAAGTTAGCAGCTGTAGAACTTTCTGTGTGAAACTCCTTTGTATTTTCTTTTTGCTCATGCTTGTAGAGATTTTGAATAGCTTCTGCCACATATATTATTTGACACATTTGGGTGGCTGTAGGGGCTTTGCATGTAGCTCCCAAACTGCTATGATGCTGTTTGTGACAGAATGTATAGTTTTGATGTTTTGATGCTTGTGAGTGCATAGTTGATGTTGTGGTGGTATTACTTGCACCACCCCATCCATACTTGTTTGTTTTGTGATATGGCAACCTCGGAATACCATAAGTATGCCATTGGAGTGTATTGTGATGGATTTGATCCGTAGGACTTCATTTCTTGTTTCGTTGTTTCCGGTTGATCCGTAGCTCCGATCGTAACGTTCTTTATATGTTTTTGCATCGTTTTCGCGTGATGCATCTGTTCATGACATATTCATGCATGTCAAGATAGCTTAGAGTGAAGTTCTGTCCAGAAGTTGTATTTACTTCTCATGCATGTGCAAGTGCCTAGGATAGAGTTGCATGTTCATTTTCATCTCATGCATCATGTGCTTGTTGCATCTTGTTGTGCTGTTGTTTATTGGAAGCTATTTTTATTTTGGGTAGCACCGAGATCGGAGAACGAGTACGTGGATCTGGGAGAGTACGTGTAGGACGAACAAGAGCAGTTCCAAGCTGAGGACATCACATGCAAGATGATATGACCTTGATTCCATCTCTAGACTTGTTATGCTAGATTCACGTTTCCTTCGTCATATGCTCGCTGCGTACCACTGAAATAATTGCCTCGTGATATTTCCATGAAACCCAAACACTTATCCCTTCCTAGCAAATCTTGAATGGCTAAGTAGGCTTGCTCAGCTTCTAATGTTAGCGTTGCTAGTTGGAGGTGCAATTGTCTCATGTGATAACATGAGTTTGATATCATTATGTTAAATCTGTAATTTAATTAATGCACCTATATACTTGGTAAATAACGGAAGGCCTAGCCTTTTACCGGGTGTTTTGTTCCGTTATTGCCTCCATAGTTACGGGCTACCGGTGTTTGATTCCATAACTGATCGCTCCTAACACGCTCGGGGGTTGTTACGGGGACCCCCTTGATAAATCGTGTAGTGTTAAGACTTGTCCGGCAGGACCCAACATTGGTTTTAATTTGCTAATCACTTAATAATAATCTGCATAGGGAATATCTACCCGGAGGAATTAATCAACAACCCGGGCCAGTGCTCCTCATGAGTTTTGGTCCACCCACCTAGCAGTCGGCAATACCACCTCAGGGAAAGTTGAGGCATTGGTCATTGTCCACTATGCATAGACGGTGTTGTCGTGAGACTGAGATACGCGGCCCTTATCAGGGTCGTCGACACACTGGGAGGTCCTGCTAGTCTTGTCTTACCTTAGTGATATATCTTGCGTATAGGAATCCCGGTGAAGCTTTGGTTCTCCCAGAGTTGAGGTTTTCCTCTAAGGAATCCGACGAGATCACGAGATTCGTGATAGAGGATTACTTTGTGGCCCGTGACCGTTTGTGATGGACTAGTTGGAGCACCCCTGCAGGGTTTAATCTTTCGGAAAGCTGTGCCCGCGGTTATGTGGCAACTTGGAATATTTGTTAACATCCGGCTATAGATAACTTGAATCTAATCTAATAAAACTGCCTACTGTGTGCGTAACCGTGACTGTCCCGTTCGAAGACCTCTCTTCTATCGGGAACACGGTGGGGTTATGATTGACGTAAGTAGGTGTTCAGGATCACTTAGTGATCAGCTAGTCATCGATCGCTAGTATAGAACACCATCAAGAACTTGTTCTACGTAAGTTAGCCACCATAAATGCTTAGGATGCTGCAACCTAAACACTGAACCTTCCTGACCTAATAACTTGACTAGTTCTCGCACCGAGGTTATAGATTGCTGAGTCCCCGTGGCTCGCAGATTACTTCAACACCCCAATAGGTACAGGTACGTCCGATACAGGTGACCCCGATGGCACGCAGCTGGCGTGGCAGTACGATGAGGAGAACGACCGCCTGTACGTGAACTATCCAGAAGACTGAGGCATGGTCGTGATTGTGGGCAAGCATGTAGGGTAGCATAGCCTTTTTCTCATGTTATGTAGTCCGTAGAGGAACTACCTTGTTTGAATAAATGTGTGATGTAAACTCTGATATTATCTATGAGATGGCAGATGAATCCCTATTTGTCATTCTATTATTATGTATGTGCTATTTAACCGTGCTTGTGAAACGCTTAGATGCGCTTCTTTCAATTTTGGGGCCTCGTTCCCTAAATCGAAAAGGACCGCATCTTAGTCGTTACACGTTGCAAGCAACCGTTGAAGGTTTGAACTTAGGAAAAGAAGGGGCAAGCAGGGGGGATATATGGCATTTGGTTGGTACGAGGAGTGTGGAGGTAGATATTTGTGCCGCAGCCCAAAAATTTTGTTTGGTGCGGCCAGAAACTGGCATGTGCAGTCAAATAGGACACACTATTTTTATCTGAATTGTGTTCGATATCCAACATCAGATACGAATACTATAGTTTATCCTGTGTGTGATGAAACTGGACATGGAAATTTTGCTCTTTTTCATTTGGAAGAGAAGATAGGGACACGGTGGCAAATTTTGGCCTAAATTTCCCTCGTCACGGTGGTAATCCACGTCATTGCTTAATTCACTTGCAAATTTGAGTACTACAGAGAAGAGCCCAAGATATTTTGCACTACATCACATAAGATTAATGCACATGAACTTTTTGTGGTATACTTGATTTTCATATTTTTTAAAAAATAAAAAATGAGATTGCTTGGGCAAAGGACGGTATTTTGATTGCAATAAGATTTCTTTGAAGTGAACACAGACCAATAGTGATGTCATGATAAAATATGAAATTATTAAGGGTTCGGTTGAACATTTTTTCATATTAATTGAGTTTTCTAGAAATTTAATGTGTATAGTTTGATTTTGAACTACAATAATGAGGTTCGGTGCATCATAATGGGTTGAAAAATCATATAAGTGTCCATGGCTTCATCTTTTATGTCACAAGCAAGAAATAGGGATGAATTTCAAACATCTCGGGTCTTGGCTCGGACAGAAATATTGGCAAACTTGGTTTTAATTTACCGTTAATTCAAAACAAGTCAAAAATTTATGAAACTTGGCATGTTGTCATGACATGGCACATATGTGTCGTGGTATTTTTTTGTCAATTTGCTACAGGTTTTGGCACAAGCCCTTTACAAACCGGAGCTTCTCACAAGAAGCTTTGTGGCTCCCATAGGGAAAACGTAACATTAATTATGTGGGCGAAATGACATCTGCTGATATTCTCGCCTTGAACTTTTTCTAGAGGCAACATAGACTAATGAGTGTGTCTTGCTAAAATATGGAATTATTCAGGGTTCGTTTTGCATTTTTATACATTAATTGAGTTTTCTAGGCATTTAATGTGTACAATTCGAATTTTAAATAGAATCACAAGGTCTGGTGCATCAAAATGGGTTGAAAAAACATATAAGTGTCCATGAGTTCATCTATAGAGGGGTCATGCATAAAATCAGAAGCTTTTAAAATTCATGTAAATACGAACACATCATAAATTCACCAAACATGGTATGGTGTCATGAAATGACTCATATGTGGCGTGGTAAAAAAATTGTTCAATTTGGGTCAAGTTTTGATATAGGCCTCTTAAATCCGGAGCTTGTCATAGGAAGCTCTTTGTGATTTCGATATGGAACATGTCACCTTACATGGGAAAACGACAATTGTTGACTCTTCTTGCCTCGAACTATCTATAGAGGCAACATAGACCAACATGAGTGTCGTGCTAAAATATGGAATTATAGAGGATTCGTTTGGCCTTTTAATACACTTATCGAGGTCTTTACGCATTTAATGTGCATAATTCCGATTTGAACTACAATCACAAGGTCTAGTGCATGAAAATGGGTTAAAAATTATATAAGTATACATGGCTGCATCTTGGGGTCCCATGCAAGAAATGGGAATGTATTTCAAACATCTCGGGGGCCTTGGTTGGATACACAAACATTGAGATACTCGGGTTTTCAATTCATGTAAACCTGTAACATCCCAATTTTCTTAAATCAAGATGTTAATAGATCATTCATATTGCATCTCATATTTTTCTATGCATTATTATTCTTTCTGTAAATTCTATTCGTTATGCAACCGAGGGCAATTTATTGGAGTGGAGATAACATGACTTCTCCCCTATAAAATAAAAAGTTCATAATGTCCACAATATTATTTGGAGTCATCTCATACAGTTTTGTAAATTTTATAAACCCCAAATTATTTTTAGTTGAATTTTTCAATGCTCGTTGCGTGGCCTATTGCATAGAATTTATTTTTAAAATTGCCTTAGGTTTGGAACTACAGTTCTGTAGAATATATTAGGTGCATATATTTTACTAGGTGTTATATATACCAGGAAATAAGCCTGTGTTGCAACGCGAGAAAAATATATATCTCATATTCACTCTATTTTAATCCCTAAAACTGCTTGATCATGAACAACCGCCTCAAGTCGTGCCTCCGCTGCTCTTTTTTATTCCCTTCTTATAAAATGTGATCGCCAACGCAAAACCGGTGGAGCTGCCTCTCCTTATCCGCTGCCATGACGCGCCTCATGTGTAGCATCAATTGTCTAACCGTGGACATGTTGGAATCGACGGAGCCTCGACGGTTTACATATTTATGGATTCCATATTTTAATACTTTTAATTCCATAATCTGATCCATGTCAAGTGGTATATTAATTTCTTACTATCATTTATACATCTGCTCCTTAGTGAAATTACTGGTATCCGTAGTTGATTATCTTGTGTTGTGTAATGGTAAAGTTAAATTGGTAGTAACATTCAGTTTTTCTTGCACCGTGAGTACATTTGAACTCATTGTAACATAGTAGTAATTATAGAAAAGCCTAAAAAATACTGATAATAATATGTCAATATTACATAAACTGCAAACCGGGCCTATGAACAAATTAGATGCAGAAATTGGGTCTATGAAACTTCGAGGAGGCTTGCTGTTGTATTTTTCTACAAATAGAAAACAAAATATACACAGGAAAGAAGAAGAGAACTTTGATTCCTTCTTCAGCAGATCGTATATAGTGTGAACATGCATGAACTATCTCACCCCTTTCCAGTTTTAAATGAACAACATATGGTTTCCATCTCAAGTGTGAAGATTAGTTAAGATACAAAATCATTGAACACACACACCAACAATTAATTTGTAGCAATCAAAAGGCATTTCGTTCAAGGAAATATTGTTGGAAGAATAGAAATGATCTATCTATCTGACGGACCTGGAGTGGTGAAATGATAGAAGTAAAAGTGAAAATAGGGTAAGAGAAAAATAGGAAAAGTAAAAAACAATTCTAGTTACGGAGACTGGTGTTGTTCTAGCAGAGGAAGAGGAGTACGGTGATCTCGGAGGCAACCTAGCACTCGAGCTCGGTGGCCAGGGAGGTGCTCCCCTCAGGCTTGCTGGCATCTTCATGGTGACCTCACGTCCGGCGTAGCGGCCATAGTAGACGCACTTGTTCATGGTGACCTCACGTCCGGCGTAGCGGCCATAGTAGACGCACTTGTTCATGGTGACCTCCCCTCAGGCTCACTGCCTCTGCTCCAGAGGATGACATTGCAGGTTGAGCGGAGAGGCGCTCTGGTGGTGATGACAACGGGGCCCGGTCGGATCCGGGCGGATCAGGCTCGGGTGGATCCATTTTCAGCGGATTTGTCGTGGAGGTGGCCGGATCCGGCAAGATTGAGGGTCGATGGCTCCATGGAGGCCCCTGTCCGGAAGAAAGAGAGAGAGAGAGGTGAGAGGAGATCGAGAAGGAGGAGAAGGGAGAGGGGCGAGGCGGCGGAGCGGCCACAGGTCTGAAAGGTACCGACGGCGGGGCGTGGCGGGGTTGTGGGGTCGCTGGCCAGGCAGCTTGCGGGCGCGAGTGGAGCGAGGGCAGGAGGGAGCTGCGGGCGCGGGGCGCGAGCGACGCCTGCTCGGCCCGTATCAGGCCCAGGGCGGGCCGGATCTGGGCCTAGGTGGGCTGGTGCGGGAGGAGGGAGACACGGACTCGACGACGGTGAGTGCGGGTTGAATACAGAAAATGGGAGGGGCTTTTTTGTAAAAACGTTAGCGACGGGTTTTCCGATAAAAGCAACTTCCGCTTTAGTATTAGGTAAAGATATATTTTTAGAATATTTATGATATTTATTTTAGCCGGAAATATATGTGTATTTTTTTTCCTTGTCTCGGTAGCAGTTTTATAAAAAAACGCAATGTGCAGTTGGGCGGCATAGTGGCCCAGTGGGGCTTCACCCACACACGCGCAAGGCAGCGCAGAGTAGGCCCATCAAGCAGAAGCCCACCCCGCGAGTTCGTCTCCTACCTGAGACCGGACTCCTCACGCACGAGAGCTTCTCTGTCCCCGATCCAAAATTGATCGATTTGATCGATCTACTTCGCCTTGACCACAATACGCAATATATAAGTACTCACCTCCCTCCTCTCGTCCGATTTTTGGCGAAATCGTGATCTCCCGTGCCATGGCGCTTCCAGTCGATTCTTGGCTGTTCTGCCGCCTCCAGGAGCTCCCATCGTTGGTGGATTCGTCCTCGGGAGCACGGGAACCAGCGCGAGGTCCGTCGCCTGAGTAGACTGAACCGTCGCCGTCGGAGGAGGAGCCCACCGCCCATGCCTGAGCCACCGCCGTCGTTCCCCTGTTGGTCACGGTAAGCCCGCAGCACCATCTACCACAACCAATCCCGACCAAATTTTGAGCTGTTTATTTTTTAGCAGATTCTCACTAATAATTTCAAACTAGTATAACTTTTAACTGGTATGTCCAAATTAGAAAATTCTTTTCCCTGTAAGTTCGTAGTGACCAGTACAATATGATAGAACCAAAACTTTACATGTTTGCAATGATTAAATTTGACTAGCAAAATGATCCGTGCGTTGCAACGGGAGAAAAAAAAACATAATTTTCAATGATGATGATCATATTATGTTCACACATCAATGCTTGATTTTAAAATTTTATGCAGAAATGCAAAAAAATGTTTCTTCTTTTAAATTTATTCACAAATTGAAGCAATCTTTACATTTTCAAAAAACAATATCATGGTTGTCAAAAATCTTGGTAACTCAAAGAATTATTCTTAATTTCAAGAATTTTTTAGAAAACATAAAATAATAATCCGATCCATCCAACAGTTAATTTTTCAAAAATCATACGGGTATATTTTCACAAAGACTTAGAAGCATTAATGTTTAACTACATACATTAGATCTTTCATGAACAATTTTACAAATATTAGAACAATTTTAAAATCGAGAACATTTTTTACAATATAGAAACATTTACTAAAAATCGTGAAGATTTTTTGTATTTCAAACGGGTTTAAATATTTTCTTTTGAATTGGCGACCAATTCTAGAAAAGACGAACATAATTTTTTATGTTGGAGGATTTTACTTTAAATTCACAAACATTTTTAAAACGCATGAAGTTTTTCTGAATAAACAAACATTTTTATAAGTCAGTAATATAATTATTCAATTCACGGACATTGTTTTGGAATTTGCAAAAAAAATTATAAAAATTTGGCGCCATTTTTGAATCCACAAACATTTTATGTTTTCGTCAACATTTTAATTCAAAATTCCTATTTTTAATACGCAAATGCTTTTGTAGTTCTAAATTATTTAAATTGGAAGTAAACAAAAATGGAACGGAAAATTTAAATAAAAAAAGAAACTATCAAAACAGGCATTAGCTATTTTTAAAATTTTAGGACATTTTTTTAATGGATTAACATATTTTGAATTAGAAGTCATTTCGTTAAATACTTTTAATATTTTTTAGTACATGGAGTTTGATTTGAAATCATAGACATTTATTATTTTACAAATATTTTTTCAAACTTGCAAACATTTTATTATATGTGCGAACATTTTTTATAAAAACTCCGAGCAGTTTTTGAAGTCACAAACATTTTATTTTTTTAAATATGTTGATTTAAAATTTTAAGTTTATTAAAAGTTTAAAGGTTATTTGAAGTTTTAAATTATTTAAAATAGAAAATTAAAATGAAACTGAAGATAAATAAATAAACGCAACTGAAAAAACTGGCGCCTGTGCATGGGCTGGCCCATACGGTGTGTTGGATATTCTTCTAGGGTGCATAGCGTAACATAGGAGGTTTTTACATGGGCTCGCTCAGTTCAAGATTTTTCGCTTTGTGAAATGTTTTCTATTACTTACCGGTGGCATGGTGGGTAATTTATGCAAACTTTAGGGGCAATTTCTATGACGTACCAGAGAAGCAATAGATACTTTATTAATAGGTAAAGATTTGATTATATTTAGTTTAAACCTTCTGAAGGCCATAACTGTCAAACCGTTCGTCCAAATTAACGGTTTCTTTTTGCGTTGTGTTTGTATCAGCATATAGATATTTTGTACCTAATGTTGTTTTTATTTTAAATTTGTTTTTCTCGTTGTTGGTTTTGTTCGGTGTTATATGAATGTGGTGATTAATTTGTTGTGATTGTTTGAAACGTGTAGATTGTCCGGAGTATGACGCAAACTATTGTCAGGAGTGTGACCTTTTGAACCAGAATCAGGGCAAGTTACATGTTGATCATCCTTCATCTATTATTTTTCTATGCATGAAGTATGGAAAACACCATGATTCCGCCGGCGGATCACACGCAGTGCGTCCCCCGCCTCCTGCATCCAACACGTGTCCATATGTACTCTCCGCCTCATGCTCATAACCATGGCTGATGTGCAAGCGTGCACGCGCGCAACAAGGAGTTTCAGCAACTTGGTATATGTTTCAAAAAATTGGAATAAATATCTTTTGTTGCAAAAGTTTTCTGCAGCCTCGCCTATGTTGCAAAAGTTTTCTGCAACATGACTTTTGTTGCAAAAGTTTCTGCAACACGATCCTTGTTGCAGAATATATTCTATAACAAATTCTATTGCAAAAATAATCTATGGATGTTTTCGCAACATGCTCCGTGTTGCAAAAAAAAAATTGCAACATAATCTATGTTGCAAAAGACCCGTCACTTTTTAACTCATCAGCCAAACGCGTAGCAGCGTGCTTGTTTCTGCAACTGGAACATTGTTTCAGGATTTTTATGTAGTGGACGGAGACAACCGAGCTGGTGATCGGACGGTGCACACGTGTATATCGGACGGTTAAAAGGGTGGCGGATGATTACTACAAATCCACCGGTAGACGCCTAGCAGTCCCATTATGTCACAATATGAAATTTATGCATGTATAGGAATATTATTATTGTGCTATGCTATTGAGCTATCCCCTCGTCAATGAAGATCGTTGTAGTTGTAGTTTTGCTATGCTATGTAGACGGGGTTGGTTCTTGTATTCATTGAGCCTATGTGAGGGTTATTATAGGATTATTATAAGTTAAATTGAGTAGTAATTAAGGATATAATTCACCTCTCAGCGGAGTTGGTATTGTTGGTTGGTTTCAAGAACATCATGGTTTTGACCCTCTGAATGTAAGTGGAATGCCGCTCAGGTTCAAAAAGATCAGACAGACTTAGTGACTAGTAGCTTTCGTGCACGACCACTAGCTATATGGGCTCTGGCTTAGTTGAGTAGGTTGTGTAAACCTCACCTAGGCAAAGCTAGGAGATGTAGATATGAGTAGGTGTATCGGATGCCGTTGGGTGGAGGTGACTACTTCTGAAAGACTTCGTCTCAATCTTTGGGTTGGATCTAGTGGGTAATGTGTGCAAACCTCTGCAGAGTGTAAAAACTAATCATGATTAGCCGTGTCCCCGGTTATGGACAATTTTGAGCAGCTAGGCCATTACAATTGTTGGATGATCTTGATAGATGTGACACTTAATAAAATTTGGTGGGAAACTTAATTATGGTAATAGGTTAGAGTTGGAGGTGCCAATTCAACCATATGTAAGTTAATTGTAGCAAACAAATTAAAAATGACTATTATGTAGTTATGAGGATAAAATTAGCTTTTCTGCAAAATAACCATCAAGCCTTCCTTTGCTATACTATGCATGTACATGTAGGTCTGCTCTATTATTTCTCCATGTGTAACTTGCCAATACATTCAATGTATTGACCTATATGGCTGCAACGTATTGTGTTGCGGGATATACAGACAAGGAGTAAGGTACCATTAGGGTCGCGAGTCTTCACTCAGCATCGCTAGTGGGCTATGATGGACTCATCGTTATTTTTATGCTACTTCTCCGATGTTTGATTGAATAAAGCTAGCTAAGTGATATGCAGATTGTCATACTTTATAAATTCTGAATCATACGTTGTAGTAAATGATGCACTTGTTATTCTGGTATTCATCTATACTGTGTGTGCTAGCGAATCGATCCAGGGACTAGCACAGTAAGCACATAGACTCAAATCCTTCGAGGTTTGGTCGCTAGAGATGGCATCATAGCAGTGTGTTGACGGTAGGTCATGGCCCTAGGAAATGGATTAGAAAAGCCATAGGAGTGAAAATTTATTTTATAAACCTTATATACATCTTACTCTTTCATTAGACAACCCCTCTAGTATCTTCACTAGTCTAAGTAGGAACTAGTGCCGAGACCACCATTTGTCTTTGCTTTTATTGCGATATTATCGTGTTAGCGTATCCGATTATGCCCACTTTGTGGTATGATGATACTAGGTTACTTGCTTGATTGTTATTTAGTTAGTTTGTTTAATTAGGATCTTGTCGAAATTATTCGACTATATATATATAATGATAAGTTTTGATTATTGTTATTTTGTTGGTGTTATTCGTTATTGTGTTTCGTTGCCTCATATATATATTATCTAGATCATATTATGCATATGGGTAGACTATCTATATTTCTTTAGACCTATTCTATCCATTTCTCATCTATTCTTGCCCACCAGATGCCGCCAAGACATGGGCCTAGAGGCAGGGGTTCAGGAGGAGGCAACAATGACAACGATGCACCGCCACCATATGTGCAGCACATCCTTCAGGGACAAGGCTAGTTGATCCAGTTGCTTGCTCAGAGCATGGCAAACAATAACAACAACAATCCATTGCCTCCCCCACCTATGGATATGCTTACTAGGTTCTTGAGGTTGAATCCTCAGAGGTTCTCCAGCAGCCCTGAACCTATTATGGCAAATGATTGGCTTCGTTCAATTGGTAGGAACCTGCATACCGTTGGATGCACAGATGCACAGAGGGTGAAGTTTGCCTCACATCTATTGGAGGGTCCTGCCGCGGCTTGGTGGGACAACTATTAGATCACCTATCCCATTGATACTATCACGTGGGCACAGTTTCAGGCAGCTTTCCGCGCCACACATGTGTCTGCTGGCGCCATGAGTCTGAAAAAGAAGGAGTTTCGCAGCTTGCGTCAGGGAGGTCGCTCACTTAATGAATACATGGAGGAATTCAATACCTTGCATGTTATGCTCCTAATGATGTTAATACTGATGCAGCTAGACAGGAGAAATTTTTGGAGGGCCTGAATGATGATTTGGGCATTCAGATGACAGTGGCCACTTTTGGTAATTACCAGGAGCTTGTTGGTAAGGCTATTGTGCTTGAGGGAAAGCATCAAGCCATAGAGAACCGCAAGAGGAAATACAACAACAAGTATAATTCAGGACCACGACAGAAGCCACACACTTCATATCATAATCATGGAGGTGATGGAACTAATCATCATGGAGGTAATGGACATCATCATCGCATAGGTAATGGACATAATCATAGTGGAGGTAACGGCCACAACCATAATGGCCACCATCATCACAATGGACACAAGGGTAACAATGGTAATGGAAATGGTAATGGAGGTAATAATAACCAGAACCGCCAGAATCTGCGAGTGCAGAGGGATCTTAATGAGGTTCAGTGCTACAAGTGCAGAAAGATGGGCCACTACTCCAATGCATGTCCAGAGAGCAATAATGGTAATGGGAATTCAGAAGTTAGCAAGTATAACCCCTTTCAAAAGGGTCATGTCAACCACGTTAATGTGGAGGAGGTCTATAATGAGCCTGATGCGGTGATTGGTATGTTTTTGATCAACTCAATACCTACACTCGTTCTTTTTTATTCTGGTGCATCACATTCATTCATATCCTGGGTATTTGTGGATAAATATATGTTGCTTATCATAGTCCTGAAATCACCTATTCTAGTAAGTTCACCTGGAGCTGAGATGGCAGCAAGTTTGGGATGTTTTCAGATGCCCTTCTCTATTGGGAAGCACGTTTTCCCTACAGATTTGATCATGTTGAAGTCAGAGGGTCTGGATATTATTCTGGGTATGGATTGGATGATAAAATATCAGGGTGTCATTGGTTGTGCTAATCGGTCTATCTCTTTTAATGCACCAGGCGGGAAGAGAATCAAATATGTATGTAAGTATCAACATAAGCGGATGCAGGTGAACTCTCTTAAGGGGTAGCCTGGAAGAGGTGTCGGTTGTGAAGGATTATCCAAATGTGTTTCCACAGGAGTTGCGAGGTATGCCATCACATAGAGATATTTAGTTTCTTATTGATTTACTACCTGGCACTGGGCCTATTGCAAAGAGACCATACAGAATGCCTCCTCAAGAGTTGGAGGAATTGAGGGAGCAGTTAAGGGAATTGTAGGCACAAGGATTTATTTGCCCAAGTTCATCACCTTGGGGAGCTCCTGTTCTGTTTGTGGAGAAGAAGGATGGGACTTTGAGGATGTGTTTTGATTATCGTTCTCTGAATGAGGTAACCATTAAGAATAAATATCCTTTGCCTATGATAAATGATTTGTTTGACTAGGTGGAGGGAGCAACCGTGTTTTCTAAGATTGATCTTCGTTCTGGTTATCATCAATTAAAGATTCGTGAGCAAGATATTCCAAAGACTGCTTTCACTACGAGGTATGGGTTGTCTGAGTATATTGTTATGTCGTTTGGATTGACTAATGCCCCTTGCGTACTTCATGAATATGGTGAACAAGGTGTTTATGGAGTTCTTGGATAAGTTTGTGGTTGTTTTCATTGATGATATATTGGTGTTTTCCAAGAATAAGCAAGAGCATGAAGTGCATCTGCGTTTGGTAGTGGAGAAATTGAGGGAGCACCAGTTGTATGCCAAGTTCAGTAAATGTGAGTTTTGGCTGGATGAGGTACTATTCCTTGGCCATGTTATATCATGTAACGGAGTTGTAGGTTATCCATCCAAGGTTGCTGTTGTTACAGAGTGGGAGTCACCCACATCAGTTGGTGAGATTCACAGCTTTTTGGGCCTGGCAGGTTATTACAGGAGGTTTATTGAAAACTTTTCCAAGATTGCAAAGCCTATGACTGAATTGTTGAAGAAAGGGAATAAATTTGTTTGGACTGATGATTGTGAAGGTAGCTTTTAGGAGTTGATGCATCATTTTGTTATAGCACCAGTCTTAATTCTGCGAGACATACATAAAGACTTCCACGTATATTGTGATGCTTCTCGTCAGGGACTTGGGAGTGTTTTGATGCAGGAAGGTAAAGTTGTTTCTTATGCCTCATGCCAGCTTAAGAATCATGAGCATAATTATCCTACACGTGATTTGGAGTTAGCCTCAGTTGTGCATGCATTAAAAACTTGGAGGCATTATCTTGGTGTTAACCACTGTGATATAACAAAAAGGGAGTTGAACCTCAAACAGAGGAGATGGTTGGAGCTTCTTAAGTATTATGATTTGCATGTGCAGTATCATCTTGGTAAGGCTAATATTGTTGCTGATGCATTGAGTCGTAGGAGCCATGTTAATGCAGTTAATATTGATGATATGCCACCAGAGTTATGTGAGCAGTTCAGAAATCTCATATTGGAGATGGTCCCTAAGGGCTACTTGGCAACACTTGAGGTGAGGCCTACTTTGCTTGACAGAATTAGAGAAGCTCAAAAGGATGATAAGTATGTTGCTGAGATAAAGGAGAATATGCTAAAGGGGATGGTGGAAGGTTTCCATGAGGATGAACATGGAACTATATGGTTTGAGAAGCGTACATGTGTACCTCAGGATGCAGAGATAAGAAAGTTGATTCTTCAGGAGGCGCTTGATTCACCTTATTCCATCCACCCAGGTAATACTAAGATGTATCTGGGTTTGAGGGAGAGATTTTGGTGGCCTAGCCTGAAGAGGGAAATTGCTGGGTATATTGCAGTATGTGATGTGTGCCACAGAGTTAAAGCAGAGCATCAGAAACCAACAGGTTTGTTACAACCATTGCCTAGACCTGATTGGAAGTGGGATGAGATTGGTATGGATTTCATCACAGGGTTACCCAGGACTCGATCAGGTTATGATTCTATTTGGTAGTTGTTGATCGTTTGACTAAAGTTGCTCACTTCATCCCGGTAAAGACTACCTATACCAGTGCCAAGCTAGCAAAGATTTATATGGCCAGAAATGTTTGTCTACATGGAGTTCCCAGGAAGGTAGTGTCTGATAGAGGTACCCAGTTCACCTCTAAATTTTGGCGTCAATTGCATGAATAGTTGGGCACTAGACTGGAGTTCAGTACATCATTCCATCCACATACAAATGGGCAGACAAAGAGGGTGAATCAGATTTTGAAGGATATGTTGAGAGCTTGTGCTCTAGACTACGGGTCCAGTTGGGATGATAATTTACCATATGCACAGTTCTCATATAATAACAATTATCACACTAATTTGCAGATGGCACTGTTTGAGTTTTTGTATGGTAGAAAGTGCAGAACACCATTGATGTGGGATGAGGTTGGAGAGCGTCAATTCTTTGGACCAGACTTGATAAGAGATGCTGAGGAGAAAGTCAGGTTGGTTCGTGACGGATTAAAGATAGCACAGTCCAGACAGAAGAGTTATGCAGATGCAAAGCGTAAGGAGGTGACATATGAGGTAGGAGACATTGCATATCTTATAGTTTCACCCCGTCGTGGAGTTAAGAGATTTGGAATCAAAGGTAAGTTAGCACCACGATTTGGAGTTGCTAGAAGCTTTGTCAGGAGTTCATAATGTGTTCCATGTATCCGAGCTGAAGAAGTGTCATGCAGAGATGATATACGTTCCTTTGAGAGATACAATGCCACTTGAGGCAATTCAGTTGGAGACTGATTTGACAAATGAAGAGAAGGTTGTTAAGATTCTGGAAACAGCAGAGAGAGTTACTCACACCAAGACAATCAGGTTATGCAAGGTTCAGTGGGATCATCATAGAGAAGAAGAGGCAACTTGAGAACGAGAAGAGGATCTCAAGCTGGATCACCCACACCTATTTCCTAGCCAATCCGAATGTCGAGGGCAAGATTCATATTAAGGGGGTAGGTTTGTAACATCCCAATTTTCTTAAATGAGGATATTAATAGATCATTCATATTGCATCTCATATTTTCCTATGCATTATTATTCTTTTTGTAAATTCTATTCATTATGCAAGTGAGGACAATTTATTGGAGTGGAGATAACATGACTTCACCCCTATAAAATAAAAAGTTCATAATGTCCAGAATATTATTTGGAGTCATGTGATACAGTTTTGCAAATTTTATAAACCCCAAATTCTTTGTAGTTGAGTTTTTCAATGCTCGTTGTGTGGTCTATTACATAAAAAATATTTTTAAAATTGCATAAGGTTTGGAACTAGTGTTCCTGTAGAATATATTAGCTGCATATATTTTACTAATGTTATATATATTTAGAATATTTCTGGTATTTATTTTAGCCAGAAATATATGTATATTTTTTGCTTATCTCGGTAGCAGTTTTATAAAAAAACGCACTCTGCAGTTGGGCTGCACAGTGGCCCAGTGGGGCTTCACCCACGCGCGCGCAAGGCAGCGAAGAGTAGGCCCATCAAGCCGAAGCCCACCCCACGAGTTCTTCTCCTACCTAAGACGGACTCCTCCTCACGTACGAGAGCTTCTCTGTCCCCGATCCAAACTTGATTGATTTGATCGATCTACTTCACCTTGACCACAATACGCAGCATATAAGTATTCACCTCTTTCCTCTCGTTCGATTTTTTGCAAAATCGTGATCTCCCGTGCCGTGGCGCTTCCAGTCGATTCTTGGCTGTTCTGCCGCCTCCACGAGCTCCTATCGCTGGTGGATTCGTCCTCGGGAGCACGGGAATCAGCGCCAGGTCCATCGTCGGAGTGGACTGAACCGTCTACGTCGCAGGAGGAGCCCACCGCCCACGCTTGAGCGACCGCCGTCTTTCCCCTGGTGGTTACGGTGAGCCCGCAGCACCATCTGCCACAGCCAATCCCGACCAAATTTTGAGCTGTTTATTGTTTGGCAGATTCTTACTAAAAGTTTCAAACTAGTATAACTTTTAACTGGTATGTCCAAATTAGAAAATTCTTTTTTCCTATGACTTCGTAGTGACCAGTACAATATGATAGAACCAAAACTTTACAAGTTTGCAATGTTTAAATTTGAATTTGATCAGATTTAGTTTAAACCTCCCAGAGGCCATAACTCTCAAACCGTTCGTCCAGATTAACTGTTTCTTTTTGCGTTGTGTTTGTATTAGCATATAGATGTTTTGTACCTACTCTCGTTTTTATTTTAAATTTTTTTTTCTCGTTGTTGGTTTTGTTTGGTGTTATGTGAATGTGGTGATTGATGTGTTGTGATTGTTTGAAACGTGTAGATTGTCCGGAGTGCGACACGAACTATTGGCAGATGTGTGACCTTTTGAACCAGAATCAAGACAAGTTACATGTTGATCATCCTTCACCTATTATTTTTGGATGCATGTAGTATTATATCACACTATAAAATTTATGCATGTATGAGAATATTATTATTGTGCTATGCTACTGAGCTATCCCCTCATCAATGAAGATCGGCGGATGTGGTATTGTTGGGTGGTTTCAAAAACATCATGGTTTCGACCCTTTGAATGTAAGTGGAACGTCGCCCAGGTTCAAAAAGATCAGACAGACTTAGTGACTAGTAGCTTTCGTGCACGACCACTAGCTATATGGGCTTTGGCTTAGTTGATTAGGTTGTGAAAACCCCGCCCGGGCAAAGCTAGCAGAAGTAGATATGAGTAGGTGTACCAGCTACCGTTGGGTGGAGGTGACTGCTTCTGAAAGACTTTGTCTCAATCTTCGGATTGCGTCTAGTTGGTAAAGTGTGCAAACCTCTATAGAGTGTAAAAACTAATCATGATTACCCGTGTCCCCGGTTATGGACAATTTTGAGCAGCTAGGCCATTATAGTTGTTGAATGATCTTGACAGATGGGGCACTTAATAAAATTTGGTGGGAAACTTAATAATGGTAAGAGGTAGGAGTTGGAGGTGCCAATTCAACCATATGTAAGTTAATTGTAGCAAAAAATTAAAACTTGACTATTATGTAGTTATGAGGATAAAATTAGCTATTCTGCAAAATAACCATCAAGCCTTCCTTTGTTATACTATGCATGTACATGTAGGTCTGCTCTATTATTTCTCCCTGTGTAACTTGCCAATACATTCAATTTATTGACCTATATGGCTCTAACGTATTATGTTGCAGGATATTCAGACGAGGAGTAAGGTACCGTTAGGGTCGCGAGTCTTCACTCAGCATCGCGAGTGGGCTATGATGGGACTCATCGTTATTTTTCTGCTACTTCTCCGATGTGTGCTTGAATAAAGCTAGCTAAGTGATATGCAGATTGTCATCCTTTAGAAATTCTGGATCATATGTTGTAATAAATGATGCACTTGTTATTTTGGTATTCATGTATACTATGTGTGCTAGCGAATTTATCGAGGGACTAGCACAATAAGCACAGAGACTCAAATCCTTCGGTGTTTGATCGTTACAAAACCAAAAACTCGTCATAAAGTCACTAAACTTAGCATGGTGCCATGACTTTGCACATATGTGCGGTGGTAAAAAAATAAGCAATTTGGGACAAGTTTGGCACAATCCCCTTACAAACCAGAGCTTCTAACGGGAAGCCTTTATTGTTCCGATAGGGAACACACTTAACATGCCATTATGTGGGCGAAACGACATCCGCTGCCTCTTGTCGCGTTCAACTTTTTCTAGAGGTAACATAGACTAGTAGGAGTGTCATGATAAAATATGAAATTATATATAGGGTTCGTTTTGCCGCTTTATAAATTAATTGAGTTTTATAGTCATTTAATGTGCATATTTCAAATTTGAACTACAGTTACAAGGTCTGGTGCATCAAAATGGGTTCAAAATCATATAACTATACATGGATGCATCTTCAGGTCCCATGCGAAGAAATGAAAATGAATTTCAAACATCTCAGGTTTTTGGCCTGGCCACGAACATTGAGAAACATCGTGAAAATTACAAATATAAACAATAAATCATGAAAATATATTGGAGAGATTGTGGGTTTAGTTTACCATTTTTCTAAAAAAATGTTAGTTCAGTCCTCAAAAATTTTGAGAAGAAACTAGCACTCAAGTTTAGGTTTGATAAATGTATTGAGTCGTATACAATACTTAATATGAAATGCCTAATTTTAGTGATTTAAGTTCTTGCCCCCTATCTTCAATTCCTGCCTCCATCCCTGCGCAGCTTGATCTCTGCCTACTACGTGCCCCTCCTGCGATGTGAAGCACCACATCATTGTAAAGGAATCAGTAACTCCCCAGCCACGTGCGCTGCCGCACAAGCTAACCAGCCGAGGAAACCAAACGCCAAGGTCTATGGACCAGACTTGGTGCAGTGAAGGCCTACACGACTACTACATCTAGCAGGAGGAACGACAAATCGGGCAAATTAGATGGCTCAGCGACACTCGCTACCGATAGAGGCAAAGGTGTGAGATGATAACTATCAATTTTGTGGAGATGACTTTGACGATCTGAATACAAACATGCATGACGTTGCGCCTTATCAATCTCTAAATAAATCTCTAGGAGGTGATTCCAATTGTATTGGAACTTACATAAAATCTACTTTCCAACAAAAAAAGAATCACCCAATTTGGAATTCGGATGCAAAAGTTCTTGGCGTTTTGAGACAAGTATGTATGTGCGATCCAAATATGAGTCCAGAACGTGAGAGACTTGGACTCTATCTTCTCTTGGGCTAAAAATGACGTGAGCGAACTTCTTGAACAACACCTAAACATCCCTTTTCCCTTATCTTCATATGTGGATTGTACAAGTGTCCGGTAGTTCTGCAATTAGGCATGGAACAAATAGAAATGAAGTACTTTTGTTTTGTATTGCATGAATAACTTATTGCATAACTTTTATCAGAAATCACCTCAAATAAATACGCATATGCAATATTTGTGATCATATAAAAGGTAGCCATGTTCTCATCAGCTACCACTTTCCCCTTTCCCACAAGAACCCTAGTTCCCATTTCTCCATTCGTGTATCAAGTGTGATATCGCTAGAACTAAAGATTGCTGCCACCAATTGCTATGAGATATTAGTTCTTCCCTAACAACTGGTATCAGAGACCACACCACTTCCCTTCCCTACTCCACTCTGGCCCAGTTCATCGAGACGCGACACCCACGACAAGCGCATTCGCAACTTGCCAACAATCGATCGAAGCCTTCCTCGAGCGTCTTGACAACACCATGAAGGCCTAGTCCAAAGCAGTCACGAAGATCCAGGTCTCTACGTAAAATTGATGAATTGGTTGCCTGGCGGTCCGATCTAGAGAAGCGGGTCGCTGATCTGGGTGACGCAGTGGCGGCTCTTCAGCTAGCACAGCTGCCGCCCATGGGGGACATGGAGGAGAAACGGGTGCGGGCAAGTAGCCACGCCCCACCTGCAACGGCTCGTAGCCACATCTGTCCTAGGCTCGCATGGTCGACGCTCCTCCACGGTATGTAGGCCATGACGTCTACAATATATCTCAGGGGTCCTCGATAACCTCCCTTCAGACACCACCATCGCCCTCGGCAACGGTTGAGTAATACATCTCCAACGTATATATAATTTTTAATTGTTCCGTGCTATTATATTACCATTCTAGGATAGCTTTGAGTAATAATTTACCAATTTATATTACTTTTGAGCACTAACCTATTGACCCAGTGCCTAGTATGAGTTGTTGTTTTCTGTGTTTTTTTTACTTTTTAGGTTTACAGTACCAAACAAAATCTAATTGCCCTAAAACGTTTTTATGATTTTTTCAAGACCAAAAGAAAACTGAGAAGCCTCGGGAGAAGACCGGAGGCCACACGAGGGAGGCACAAGCCAACAAGGTGCGATCAGGGAGGGTCGGTGTGCCGTGATGGCTTGTCCCTCCCCGGTGTCCCTTCTACCCTAGTTCTCCGGCCTATAAATTCACATAAATTCCAAAAACCCTAAAGGGCATCCCAAAACATTTTTTCGGCACCGCAAGTCTCTGTTCCACGACTATCTCATGTGGAGCACCATTTCGTCCCCCTACCGAAGGGGGGTCGATCACGAAGGGCCTCTTCATCAACCTTGCTTCCCTCATGATGATGTGTGAGTAGTTCACCACAGACCAACAAGTCTGTAGTTAGTAC
Organism: Hordeum vulgare subsp. vulgare; assembly: GCF_904849725.1. Taxonomy (NCBI): domain Eukaryota; kingdom Viridiplantae; phylum Streptophyta; class Magnoliopsida; order Poales; family Poaceae; genus Hordeum; species Hordeum vulgare. Next base: position 288,972,346 of record NC_058520.1, on the reverse strand, counting down.
CTAGACCTCTCTCTCTCTCTCTCTCTCTCTCTTGATCTTCGAGACAATGATCATCACATCTTCGGATCGATCCATCCAACGTAATACTTTTGTATGGTGCGTTTGTTGGGATCCGATGTATCGTGGGTTTATGTTAAGCTTATTCATTAAAAGTATTTGAGTCACCTGTGATATTATTATAATTCTTAATAGCATGATCATCATAGTTACGTAAATATGTCCGGTCTATTGAATTTCTTTGGCCAAGTAGATTGATAGTTCTTCAGTGAGAGGGGTGCGTTGTAGTGGGTATAGCCTGACGGGTTTCTATATCCCACTGACAGAAGGGGATAAGATATGTCTTTGTGTTCTTGCTACTAAGGATAAAATGATGGGGTTTATTAGTATTGATTGAGTTTACTTTGTCTACATCATGTCATTGTTCTCCAAGCATTACTCTGTTTGTTATGAACTGAATACGTTGAGATCAAATCATAGAAGCGCTCTTGAAGTGGAGTAATAGTAGTAGATGGAGACAAGAGTCGGTCTATTTTCATATGGACATGATGCCTATATACGCATGATCATTGCCATGAACATAGCATACTATCCGCTTTTTTCTCAATTGCCCAACAGTAATTTGTTTACCCACCGTATGTTACTTTCGTGAGAGATGCCATTAGGCAACACTATGCCCCTAGGTCTATTCACTTATATATTTACAAAACTTATCTTTACCTTGCTGCCATTATTTGTCTTTTTATTTTATTTTCTAATTTAGAATTATCTACACACCTCATTTGCTTGCAAATAACCAGATCAATGGGATTGACAACCCTCTTGCCCGCGTTGGGTGCAAGTTGTGTGCTCTTGTGTGTGCACCGTTGAAGCCGGCTGAGGATTGATATTCCTATTGGTTCGATAAACCTTGGTTTCTTAACTAAGGGAAATACTTACCTGTATTGTGCTACAAATACCCGTTCCTCTTCATGGAAATCCCAACGCACATCACAAGTATTAGGAAGGATTTCTCGCACTTTTGCTGGGGAATATCATCACCAACTATCAAGTAACTTCACACAATGTATCATTCGCTTGTTCTTCTTTTTTTATTTGTTGTTATATTTTGCTTGCTCCATAAAAATCAAAAAAACAAAAATATTTACCATTGCTAGTTTACTTGTTTGCTTGGAACAATCGTGTTATCACACATAAGCAGAAATAAAGACTTATGGATCTACGTAAAGCATTCTACTTGGATCATCTTTGATCCGTTTGTCCCCGTCCAGAAACCCCAAATAGGTTAGTTGAGGGAAAATCATTAGATGAGCATGCTTATTTTGTGCATCACCGGTTGTGTGAAAAGGGGAGACACTTATGCAATCAAATAAAGTGTTTGATGTGCTATGCTTGGAATCTATGTGAATTTTATGACTTTACTTGTTTTTCTGAGAACCCTGGAAAACACCCCCTTACCTATGTAAGTTTAATGATAATGAAATTTATCTTCCTATGCCAAGGGTGTTTATAGCTACTATGATATCGACAAAATTGAAGAATTTGTTGCTTTTAAGGGTGATTAGGAAATTGCTTCTTTGATTGAAAAGTATGATGCTAGTTTCTATAAATCTGAATAATTTGCCATTCTTAAATACTGCTCTGAAAACCATGCTTCTAATGCCTATGTTAAATAATTTATTGAGAGGATGTGTGCTATTGGAACAAAATTATGATTTCACTGATTCGATCGAAATATCCCCTCTTAATGAACGTGATGCTTGCTATTCTTTTGGTCACGATGTGTCACACCCAAGATGCGACCCTATCCTCAATTTGGCACGAGGGCCTCGTCAGGGATAGAAGCACATCTTGTCGTTTCGCAAGAATGGATATCGTTACAAGTACATGTACTGAAAAGAAGATATATATATATATATATATATATATATATATATATAGAATTGGCTTACACTCGCCACAAGCTACATCAGAGGCACATCAGTACAATACATAATCATCCTGAAGAAGAGCAGGGTCCGACTACGGACGGAAAACAAACGAGAAAAGAAGAACGACGTCCATCCTTGCTATCCCAGGCTGCTGGCGTGGAACCCATCCTAGATCGATGATGAAGAAGAAGAAGACGCAACTCCAAATGAACAATCAACGCGCTCGCGTCAAATAACCTTTAGCTGTAGCTGTAACTAGTGTTGTAGTAATCTGTGAGCTACAGGGGACTCAGCAATCTCATTTCCAAAGGTATCAAGACTAGCAAAGCTTAATGGGTGAGGTATAGTTATTAAGTGGTGAGGTTGCAGCAGCGGCAAAGCATATATTTGGTGGCTAAACTCACGAGTACAAGAAATAAGAGGGGGGAGATCTACGCATAGCGGACGTGACTACTGATGATCAAATGAATGATCCTAAACACCTACCTACGTTAGACATAACCCCACCGTGTCCTCGATCGGAGAAGGAACTAACGAAAGAGACAGTCATGGTTACGCACTCAGTTGGCAAGTTTTAATTAAGTTTAACTTCAAGTTGTCTAGAACTAGTGTCAAACAAAGTTTCCACGTTGCCACATAACCGCGGGCACGACTTTCCGAAAGATTTAACCCTGCAGGGTGCTCCAACTAATCCATCACAAATTACCACAAGCCGCATAGAAATCCTCGATCACGAGACTCGCGATCTCGTCGGACTCCTTAGTGGAAAACCTCAACTCTGAGATTACCCAAAGCATCACCAGAATCCCGATGCACAAGATATCTCGTCAAAGGTAAAACTAATCCAGCAACGCCACCCGAAGTGTCGACGATCCCGATAGGAGCCGGGTATCTCGTTCTCAGGACACGATGGATGAGCTACGCGTATGGTGGCAGATAGAAATCTCCCAAGTTGCCGTGGGTTGGCCCCGCACAGTGCTCTGTTTTTGGACCAGCACCATCAGCACTGGCCCTTCCTGTATTATGTAGAATTACTCCTCGGGTAGCGCTAACTCCCTATGCATTTCAGTATTAGCAGAATTATTATGTTGGGCAAATGTAGTACCAATGTTGGGCCTTGCCAGACCAGCTTTAATCTAAAACGAATTATCAAGGGGGTCCCATAACAATCCCGATCGTGTTAGGAGCGCTCAAATATGGAACATAACAACGGTAGCCGATACTAAGGGGGCAAAGGTGGAACAAAACACCAGGCTAGAAAGGCCGAGCCTTCCACCTTTTACCAAGTATATAGGTGCATTAAATTAAATAGCATTTAATAGGGTGATATAACAAGGAACCCATGTAATCACATGAAAGCAACTGCACCTGCAACTAGCAACTCTAACACATGGTTAAGCAAGCGGTAACATAGCCAATCAGTGGTTTGCTAGGTTGAACAGGTTGAAGGTTTTCATGTCATTGTTGAGAGGCTGATATTTAACATGTGGTAGGCAACGAGACATAATCGATAGAACGTAAACTATCATGGCAATGATAGTAATGGTATCTGGGGAAATGGTCATCTTGCGTGAGATCCCGCTTGGAAGAAGAATGACTCTATGAAGCACACGAACCGATGTAGTCGAACGGGTCATCACAATCCGACACACTTGCGGAATTCTATCGAGACGAGGCAAACCGGAAACAAGCATCAACACACGATATTCACCACATGATGCACAACACATATGATGCATGAGCATCTGAATACATGCAAGTCATGGCATGTCAATTCACAAGAACCAAATACTACACATTAAGTGAAGTTCAATATGCAACGAGTTGCATATTGACGAAACTCCACATACAAAGTATTTAGTTCACTCTCGATTAGGTACACGGCAATATTAAAGGTGGTTAAACATGGCAAGAGGTGAAGCGTAATTAAACTACCTATCTAGACATTTTAAATGAGGTCGGAAATGACATATAGCATCTCTGAAATGACCTCACATGTTAATTTACAATTCTGTCCAGATCTGAACTAACGCGTTTAATTAGTTTTTAAACAGCAAAAAAAATATCTTCACGTGATTCTACGCATCGTTACAAGCAATTTACACATAGAGAACATCTCCAACGGAGCTACGGATCAAAAGATACGGACACCACAAGATATGATGGCATGAATGCAAAATGTATGCAACGACGGTCACGAGCACTTCAAAACATACAACCAGAAAGATAATATGAAACTACACGAGATTCTAAGAAAGTTTCATATAGGACACGATCAAAACGGAGCAACGGTTCAACAACTACGAGCTAAACAAGAAATCACTACAATCAGCCAAAATCAGCCATATAGCATTTTCTACACCCCACAACTATGAGCTACACAAACCCAATATACTCAACCAAGACATGACACGAAAGAGGGCAAGAGGCACTACAACATACAACTAACAACAACTAGCATGGAAGCATGGATCACTAGGGAAAGAAGTCACAAAATGGCTTCTCACACACAGTTCCAGACTTAGTGAAAATAACAGTTTATGAAACTGCAGTTTTCGATCTGAAGGCATATTGACAGCAGCAAAACCATAAGCTACAAGACTCCAAATGTCATGAAAATTTCCAACATGCCAGAGAATCCCAAAGTCTACAACTAACTCCATTGCATCGACCTCAAAAGAGCTACAGATCATTAGATAAACTCATGCAAAGACAACAACAAAATATAACAGATTCAGACTTAGAAATATTTCAGCATCTCTAAAACAACACTATTTCCTAGCAAGTAAAGAATAAGCAAACCACACCTAAACATGGATTTCTATTGCAACCAAAAATACCAGGGGCTAGACTAAACATTTAAGGGCAACTCTCTAGTTGACAACTTAGTCATATCACAGACGGAATAAATCCCACGAATTAAACGAAAGGCAACACGGCAAAATATCGCGGCAATTAACTTGCTCAAAAGCCAAAACTAACTACACAGTTAAATCCTATGGATTTGTCTACCCCGAAAAACATATAAAACATGTGGGGTTGCAACACAAAATATCACCACACGTAAATGCAAGATTATGTCCTATACGCGATATAACAAACTTGCTACGGAATCCTACATGCAAAAATACCAACGACTACTCTAAAATACATGGAAAAAGGGTTCCTAAAACATGAACATTTCTACTACGGAGTTCGAGCAACCCGGACACGCGCGAAAATAATTGCGGGGCACTTATCCTATTGAGAAAACACACCAAACTAAGCATTCGGCACGTCAAACAACGTCAAACATTTATGCAAGTTATAAATTCGTAATCTACGCGAAAATCTACACAAAAACCATATGCTACACGTCGTGATACGACTTACGGTTAATAAACTACGGGCGATCTAAAATATCTATATAATCCTGAAATTACTAAGCCGAAAATCCTAATAAACCTATCGGGCCGAAACCTGTGGCGCACCTCACCTAAGACACGCCTAAGCGAAAGATAGAGGGCCGGGGTTACCTTGGGCCGGCCTGGTGGAACTGGCCGAAGCTAGAAGCTGGAGCGGGCCGAACTGGAGCAGGCCACGCGATCTGGGCTGGCACTGGCGCTGGCCACGCGGGCAGGCCTGGCGCTGGCCGGCCCATGCGAGGCGGCGGCCGAGCTAGCTGGCCAGGCGCAACCGGTCACGCGGGGCGGCTGCTGCGCTCCCGATCTCGCCTGGATTGAGGTGGCAGGCCGGCGGCACGCAGGCCGGCGAGGCTGCAGCCGGTGGCGCGTGATGGGAGATGGGCGGGGTCAGCGCTGCACGGGCCCTTGGGTGGCGGCGGATCCAGATCCGGCCTGGATTGAAGCTGCGGCGATGGGCGAGGGAGTAAGGCGGGCTTCGGGTTGCCGAGGCTCCGGCCGATGGGAGCTGGGTGCGGCGGCGGCTGTCATGGAGAAGGCGAGGAGCACCGGAGCCGGCCGACGGCGCAACACAAGGCGGCGGGGCACGACTGTTCGACGTGGGAACCGGCGGCTCGGCGCGCTGCCGCTCCGGAGGGCTACTGCTCCCGGATAGCTCGGGGCAGAACGGGGCGGCGACGAGATGTCTACGGGCGGGCCGCGCGCGGGCTCGGCGGGCCCACGACGGCTGGGGAGAGAGAGGATGCGGGAGGAGAGAGAGAGAGTGGGGGGCTAGGGTTAGGGGTAGGTGGGCGCACTTCCCCGAGGCAGAAGGGGTTGGGTGTCCAAAATAATAGGAGGAGGGTCTATTTATAGAAAAAAGGGGGCTAGGTTTACCGGAATTTCATTCCGGATCCAACGGCGCGGTCGGAATCGGATAATTCCGAACGCGGGAACGGGTAAGTGGTCGTGTAGAGTGGTTAACGGGAGACGCGAGGGAAAACGGGCGGCGCGGCAATGATTTTTTAAACACCGAAAGACGTCCGACGATAGACCGAATACGGTGCCACTACGGTCGACCGTTCGGTTACCAGACGGACTCCGATTGCGACGAAACTTGACAGGCGGCCTAGCTAAAACTAATTACGACCACACGCCAAGTCTCAACCCAATCAGAGAAAGTTTTGCACACACTTTTAAAAACAAGATTGGAACGATGCCGCGGGCGCGTGCGAGTGTGATTGGGCTGCGAACGAACAACGACGAGAACCGGCAACTACAACGGATGCAAGTTTGAAAACTGGCGGCAACGGGATGCCGAAGCCATGCAAATAATGTGCATGATGCGATGATGATGCGACGAATAAAAATAGACACATGATGAAAACGGAATAAAGGGAGAATCTTCTGGAACATCGACATCGGGCTGTCACACGATGCCAATATTGATGATGCTTATGGAGATGAACTTGCTATAGTTCCTTATGTTGAAAATGAAATTATTTCTATCACACTCAAACATCATGATTGCAATGATGCTATTATAAATTCTATTAATATCAATTGTGCTAGTGATATGCAAAGCTACAAGCTTGGGGATGGTAATCTTGTTATGACCAGAACTTATTTCAATGATCATGATTGGGGTAATTTTATTTTTTTGATATTGAAAACTTATTTGAGCCTCATGATGAATATGTTATTTATAATAATATTTTCAGTAATATCGAAAGTGGATTTGGAAGAGTGTGAGCTTTAGATAAGAATCTGACATATTGGGAGAGTGTTCAATCTTATGATTCTATTGATAAAGGTGGGTTTCGAGTGGTCATGACTTTAGTTAATGGTGATCCCACTACTTTGGAATATTGTAAACATTTTGTGCATGTGGATGATGGAGAGAATATTTTAAATGAAGTTATATTGTTTAATTTGAATATGATCCTACATTTTAATTATTATGAGAGAGGAAAATATGGTTATAGAAATTTCATGATACTCAGTTACCTCTCTTTGTGTTAGAATTATTAATGGTTCATTCTTCCTACATGCATATGCTAGATGCCTATTGTCTTGATAATTGTTTCATTACAAAATACCTATGCATAGGAAGTATGTTGGACATAAATGTGCTTTTCACATGCTACATGATGCTGTCTTTCTCTTTCAATTATTATCTTTCTTGTGAGCATCATTACCATCACAAGCCTATATTAATGGCTATAAAGAAAGAGCTTGTTGGAAGACAATCCAATACTTTCTGTTATTTTTAGTCAACATGGTTGTTGCCTTTGTAATGATTATGTTTTTGTGTTTGGATTACTGTTTGTGCCAAGAACGCCTTTGGGATGGCTTGGATAATAGTAGAATTGATGTACTGCAAAAACATAAATTTTAGCGTTGATTGCAGAATTTCCATGATTTTATTGGACCATCTTTTTTATATGAACCAGGTCTTCCTAATTTCATAGAAGTTTTGGATTTACAAAAGTATGAAAATTAACTATATCATTAGAAATTGTTCTGTTTTAGACAGATTCTATTTTTGCATGCATAGTTTGCTTATTTTCATGATGCTATGGATTACATCGGGGGTATAAGTCATGGAGAAGTTAGAATAAGTACCTTACGCAACAATAAAATATGAATCAATTTATAACAATACCTAAAGTATTTGATATGTTTATTATACTAACGGATCTCACGAAGTTTCTATCATGTTTTGTGTGCAAAAGTTTTTAAGTTTTGGGTGTTATCGCGATGGACAAAAGAATAAGGAGCGACAAGAGCTTAATCTTGGGGATGCACAAGGCACCCCAATGTAATATTCTAGGAAGACTCAAGCATCTAAACTTGGGGATGCCCCGGAAGGCATTTGAGGGAGTACGGGACTACGGGGTCCTCGGGCTGCTGACCTATCTTCACGGGCCGGACTCATGGACCGCCCTATGATTATCATTAATGGGCCGAACTACAAGACGATGCCATATCTAGAACAGAATCTTCTAAAACCTTGGTGTATGCTCCAGGTCATGATGATGAATTCGACATGTTTACCCCCAGATGTAACCGACATTGTGTAACCTAGGTACCCCTCGTATCTATATAAACCAGAGGGTTTTACTCTGTGAGGAAGACTAAGATCAATACTCCTAGGGTTTAGACCACACCATACGATCTCAAGGTAGATCAACCTTGTACTTGTTACACATCATCAATACAAACAAAGCAGGAGGTAGGGTATTACCTCTATCAAGAGGGTCTGAACCTGGGTAAATATCTTCTCCCTTGTCTTGTATCACCCATCGATCCAGGATCCATAGTTCGGGACCCCCTACGTGAGATTCGCCGGTTTTCACACCGACATTGGTGCTTTCATTGAGAGTTCCACTTTAGGATTGCCAAAAGGATCGATGGATCGCTTGGTAACCAGCGATGGCATAAGCTCTAGGGATCTTTGTCCCCTGCTATCTCTCCGTGTTCGGCAGCATCGCTCCGCATGTCGAGGCGGCTGATCACCTCCGCCATATCATCGGGTTTGCTCTGGGTCAGGGAATCAAGTTCGGCGACCTAGATTATGCCGTTGATGCCCAAGGTGATCTGGTCCTCACTGGTCTCTCGGCTTCATCCATGAGCCCGGAAACCCCGAAGCCTTGACTTTGAGTCCCTTCCTCGACCTTGTGTCCGGGGATGGACAGACCTCAGATCCAGCCTCGAGCGCGGATCCTATCACTCCATTCGAAGATCAGGGGTCAATCCTGGACAAGCACACTCCCCGTGCCATCGCATCGGAGATCAACTCCACGAGTACTCCGAAGACTAGTTCGGCCAACCTCCCGCTATGAAACGAGACGCTAGCCCGAATCCCTAACTATGGAAATTTCGGACGACCTGGCCTCGACCCATATTCAGCTCGGTCACGAGCCCAGACAGTGAATATTGTTTCCCACCCACCACCCACTTGATAGCCACTATCAAATATTTAACCGAGATGCTGGACTTCTCCTCGGATGAGGCCGAGGATACATATGCGTATGTCGATGCACCTTCTCCTCTTACAATTGGACGATGTACAACCACCTCCACCTATGATGTCTACATGGTGGACACCCCTCGTGATAAGGACGATGGCGCCAAAGGAAAGTGCGGGGACGACACCCCGATAAAAAAAGTGGCAACAAACCACCCAAGTGCCAATGTTAGTGCACAAAACCCAAGGCATGCAAGGGAAGGGAAAGCAATATGGGCACAGAAGAAAATGCTACCCCTGAGAACACAGAAAACTCCATTGACCCCGCTGCTCCAAACAAAAGCTCGATGATTTGGAGGGGCGTATGAATCTTGAAGAACCCGAGGACCTCGAGATTCTGAAGACATCCACTACCTCCCTCGTTCTGAAAAGGAGGACAATCACGGTGACGAGGATTTCATCGTCCCCGAAGACCCGTTGGATCAAGAACGTTCAAGCAACAACTCATAGCCACCACCAATATCAAATAATGGTGAACTAAACTCACAATCTCTCCAATATATTTTCATGATTTATGGTTGATATTTGTAATTTTCACAATTCTACTTCTAATAATTTTAACTAACCTGTTGTTAACAATAACAAACCTTTTTATTTTGTGTGTAGTCTCCCATTGTTCATCCGTGCAGCCGACTGGAATCATCGTCGCCCGTGGATGACATCCACTTGGGACACGTCCCCTTCCCTATATGAGTTGTTTCCCTCGTGGTTCCACGCAGGTGCGTGACCACACTTCAATTGCAGCTGGCGATGGTGCTTCAATTGCAGAAGGCGGCAACGAGCATTTAAAGGGATTATCGACCTTTTTCTAGGGAAAGTGATTAGTGACCTTAACTTTTTTTATTTGGTTTGCGACCTTTTTTAGAACATAGTACAAACGCAAGTGCTCATAAAAACGCGCGTACAGTCACACCTATGGACGCACACACACACACACATCCTACCCCTACGAGCACCTTCGAGAGACTAAGCCGACATATCATCTTGAGATTTACGAAGTCACCGTAGGCGCCTCGTCGTCGACAGGAACATCTCCTCCCACTAAAAGCGCATCACTTGAAATCCTGAAATATATCTAGGAATAATAAAAGCACCAGGACTTGAACCCTAATGGGCTAGAGATACCACTGTCCCTCTAACCATCCAACCATAAGTTGGTTTGCAATCGATTAGTGACGTTAACTATACAGTGCGTGCATGCTAGACTAGTCCCTTTGTCTTCCATAGTGGGCTTATTTTTTCTATGCTTGGATTTTGAGCTTCCGGTCTGTAGCCTAACATGTCGAAAATCATCAGGGGGCGAACATGTTGTGGAAACATGCCTAATTAGCCAAATCATGATCCATATCGAGGGGGAAAGGAATCATCACGGGGGTCTCGCCCCCTCACCCCCGTTGGATCCGTCCCTGCTGCCAGCCTCCAGGTTGAGCTCAGCTTAGCCATGGCGTTGGTGTGGCATGGGTGGACTTACCCTGTCGGTGGCAAAAGGAAGAGGAGGGGGAAATAGAGGGAGAAGGAGGAGTAGGGCACCGAGGTATGTTACATAGGGGCCTTGGGGGTCTCTCCGACCATCAACACAAGTCGACTACCGACGTGGAGCCTCATGATGGCGTGTCGTAGAAGAGGAAGAGGATGAGCAGGGGATCACTCGTTGGCTGGGCTTCGTTGGGGGGTTGCGAGGCCAACTGGTCGAGGTGCTTGTCTGCTCCAACTAAGGTAGCCTTTCCCCTTCCTAAAAGTTTCTGTGTATCAAAAATAATCATATACAACAAAAGAAAAACAAGGCGAGGCTTTCCTGGGAAGAAAAAGAAGGAGATCAAAATATTCCTAGAACACTAAATTTCCCCCACGCATGTAATATTAGTTTGGTAATTTTTACGGATAGAAAATCTAAACAAGTTTGAATTAGATTCAAACTTGCATGAATTTTAATCAAACAAACTAATCTCAAAAGGACAGAAATTCGGCACAGAGTCTTTGGCATGATTTAGCATTTATAGGAAAGAATGAACATTTTGTAATGAAGGAAAATTGCCACTTTAAAAATGTTCGAATAAGGAGGGAATTCGAAGTTTGACATGTGGTTGTTGGAACTTGGAGTAACATGAAACGTCGCAAGATGGAAAGGGGAAAAGGAAGAATATGCACACTAGTAACAAATAAAAAGGAAAAATCTCAACAACAACATTATGGAGATGATGCATGATGCAATAAACAAAATGACATTGAACCAAAAAATATTTAGCATGCACATGGAAAGCCTCATGTTCATGGAAACAATGTGGCAGCAAAACTCATAACTACATCCGGGCCATTACAACTCTACCCACTACAAAGAGATATCATACGGAGATCTGGGAACAGAAGAATATGGGTTATTCAGAATGGAGGTCTTCACGTTCCCAAGTGGCTTATTTATCGGAATGATGATTCCACTTCACTCTGAGGACTTTGGTAGACTTTTTGCAAGTTTTGCACTTGGTTTCTTCAAGGATAGCTACTGGGCGCTCACGATAGGATAAGTTTTCTTGGAGATCAATGATGTGGAAATCAATGATGTGCTCGAGAGTCTTGAAACACTTGCGGAGCTGAGAGACATGAAATACATCACGCACATTGGACAAATGGGAAGGAAGCTTGAGTTGATAGGCAAGGTCGCCTCTCTTGCCAACAATCTTGAAGATACCCACAAAGTGTGGTGCAAACTTTCCTTTGATAACAAAGCGTTGAGTGTCGTTCATGGGAGACTCTCGGAGATAGACAAATTCATGGATTTGAAAGGCAATGTCATTATGCTTACGATCATAATAGCTCTTCTGACAGGATTGAGAAGCTTTGAGGTTAAAATGAATGACATGGTGGAGATCTTCACCTTCCGTGATCATGTCATTGCCGAGGATTTGGCGCTCACAGGTTTCAGACCAATGGAGCGAGATACGCCACTTTCTGCCATAACAAATATTGAATGGGACATTGCCCAAACTTTCTTGGAAACTATTGTTTGTAGGATAACTCTTCAAATGGGAGACAGTCTTCCCACTTCATGCCGAAGGAGATAACACATTCTCTGTGCATGTCTTCAAGGATTTGATTGACTCTCTCAACTTTCCCACTTGTTTGAGGATGGAAGGCAGTGCTGAAATGAACCTTGGAGCCCATAGCAGCTTGGAAGGAATTCCAAACCTGGAACTGATGATGCTTCCACAGTCTGAAGTGATCAACCAAGGAATACCATGCAAAGAAACTACCCTTGATGTGCACAACGCTGCTAGCTCAGCTGCCATGAAAGATTCTTTGACAAGAAGGAAGTGAGAGAGTTTAGGGAGCTTGTCGATGACCACAAATATGGCATCATTACCTATCTTGGACTTGGGAAACCCGATGACAAAATCCATCTCAATGTGATCAAATTTCCACTCAGGAATAGGAAAAGGCTGAAGGAGAATTATAGGACATTGATATTTCGCCTTCACTCTACGGGATACATCACACTCGTTCATGAACGGAGCAATTTCATGCTTCATACTAGTCCAACAGAAGGTTTGTTTGAGATCTTGATACATCTTGGAGCTTCCTAGGTGAATAGAGACGAGAGAATTGTGTGCTTCGTCCATGATAACTTTTCTAAGCTCTCCTTTTGGAACCACCAGATGGTCCTTGAAGAACAAAGTGTCTTTGTCATTGACACATAAGCACTTATACTTCGGATTGCTCTTGGCCAAGCCAATCTTCACCTTCTTCACCATACCATCAAGAAGTTGTGCTTCGCGTACTTGATCTTCCAAGGTTGAAGAAATTTGAAGGGTGGAAAGAAACCCTTGAGGAGTGAGTAGAAGGTTGAGTACTTAATGACTCACACAAATCAAGGTGGAATGGCTTGAGAATAAGATTGTTACAGTAAGCCTTTCTCCTCAAAGCGTGTGCAATCACATTTTCATTGCGTGGAGTATAGTCATTGTTTGGATTGTAATGTTGGATTAGCTCCACCCTACGTGTTTGACAAAGATTGAGGTTTGCTTGAGTGAAGTTATTTTTCAAACTTTTATGGTTGGTGTAGACTTCAACCTGTCTTTAAAACAAGAGATGCCTCCAAGTAACCGAAGCATGGACAACTACCGCCAACTCAAGATCGTGAGTGGGGTAGTCCTTCTCACTTGGCTTCAACTGACGAGAGGTACAAGCTATGGCTTTCTTGTACTGCATAGAACACCACAAAGTCATTGCAAAGATGCATCACATAATACTTCTTATGGTTTGGAATCATTGGGAGGAGTGAGAACCTGAGCTAAAGTGAGCTTCTCCTTGAGTGCATTGAAAGAAATGTCACACTCAGGAGTCCATACATATTTGGCGCACTTCTCGAGGAGAAGGTTAGAAATAGGCTTAGCAATCTTGAGAAGTTCTCCATGAATCTTGTGCAATAGCTTTCAAGCCCGAGTAAACTTCGAAGCTCCTAGACATTTTGAGGAGGCTCCCACTTGACAATGGCTTCAACATTTTTAGGATTAACTTTGATGCCCTCGCTAGGGATGATGTGAATAAGATACCGTGGTATCAAGAATGCACGTCTATAGGGGGGTGATTAGACTACTTGACCAATTAAAAACTTAACCTTTCCTATTTTAATAGTTGGCAAGTTTTGGCAATTCTGGCAAGTCTAGTGCACTCTAAACATGCAAGTCAATGAGTATAGCAGTGGAAAGTAGAAAACATGCACATGTAAGTAAGGAGTAGAGATAGGAAGATCAAACGCAAAGATGACACAGAGATATTTGGCGTGGTTCCGATAGGTGGTGCCATGATGTGTCCACATTGATGGAGACTTCAACCCATAGAGGGTAACAACTGCGCTAGTCCACGGAGGGCTCCACCCGCGAGGAGTCCACGAAGAAGTAACATTGGTTATTCCACCATGGCTTACTTCAAGAAGGACTAGCCTCACTCGGGGTATATTTTCATGAAGTAGGCTATCTCCTTGCCCTTACAAACTTTTTGGTTCAACTACATGATTTGGAAGCTCCCAAGTGACACCTGACCAATCTAGGAGACACCACTTTCCAAAAGGTAATAGATGTGGTATGGATGATGAACTCCTTACTCTTATGCTTTAAAAGATAGTCTCCTCAACACTCAATCACTGTCTCATAGGATTTGGCTTGGTAGAAGAGATTGATTGGGTGTAAATCAACTTGGGGAGGATAGAAATCAAGATTCATATGGTTGGAGTGGAAAACCTTGATCTCAACACATGAGTAGATGGTTCTCTCTCAGAAAATAAATGCTGGAAGTGTTTGCTTGTTCTGCATTCTCTCACTTCAAAAGAGAGGGAGGTGGAGGGGTATATATAGCCATGTCTAAAAATCCAACCGTTACAACATTATTACCCAACTTGGCGGAACCAAAGTAAAAACTCGATTACACCGACTAGTGCAAAATTCTACAACTTTCGGCTTTTTGGTGAGACCGATACAAAGCATCTCGGTGAGACCGATTCGGTTGGCCTAAGCAGTTTCACTAACTAGGTGGCTCAGAATTGAAAAACTAAAAAAAATCTAATTTTTATCAATTAGATACAAAAGAGTTGGTCACTGGATTTTGGCTGTATTGAGATGGAACTTGGTATCACTGAGTTGCTAGGGTTTGGCTCTGGGATATGTCTAAGGAATACTCGGTATGGATGATTTCAAAATGTTGGTGGTGCCACATTTGAATTTTAGGAATTTTCCACAATATATTGTGGGAGAATTCTTGAAGGTTTTTTGGTGGCTAATCCGTAAGCACTTGAGCAACAATATCATCAAAGATACCTCATCCCCTTTTAATAGTATTGGCTTCCTATGGACTCAAGTGTGATTTTTCACATAAATATAAAATCTAGAGTCTTGAAGCTTGAAGGTTTGCCAATTCAATCCTTTCCTTCTTGGTGATCCTCTTCAAATTTTCCATCCATTGCAATCTTTGGACTCAATCTGGATTAAACTAGGTAGACCTATTAGTCTTAGAGATAATGTATGTTGTCATGAACTATAAAAACCTCCAAGGGAGCATATGTGATGTCAATCTCCGCCTTTTTGGTAATTGATGGCAACATAGAATCAAAGATTCAGTTTAAAGTAGGCAGTAATGTATGATAGCTTTGAGAGACATATGACTAAGATAGGTGTAACAGCCCGAGACCGATGCTCCAGAAGATTCCCTTTTTATTTCGTTATCGGTGTGTGATTTATTTGGTTGTCGCATTCATCATCGCATCATTCACGTCATCTGCATAGCATAAGCACTTCATTGTAGTCATTTTTAAACCTTGCATCCGATCGTAGTTGCGGGTTCACTACATTCTCGTCGACGACCGTTTTGGGACCAACCACACACGCACGCGCCCACGACATCGTTAAAATATTGTTTTTAAAAGGTATATAAAACTGTTGGGGAACGTCGCATGGGAAACAAAAAAATTTCCTACGCGCACGAAGACCTATCATGGTGATGTCCATCTACGAGAGGGGATGAGTGATCTACATACCCTTGTAGATCGTACAGCAGAAGCGTTAGTGAACGCGGTTGATGTAGTGGAACGTCCTCACATCCCTCGATCCGCCCCGCGAACAATCCCGCGATTAGTCCCACGATCTAGTACCGAACGGACGGCACCTTCGCGTTCAGCACACGTACAGCTCGACAATGATCTCGGCCTTCTTGATCAAGCAAGAGAGACGGAGAGGTAGAAGAGTTCTCCGGCAGCGTGACGGTGCTCCGGAGGTTGGTGATGACCTTGTCTCAGCAGGGCTCCGCCGGAGCTCCGCAGAAATGCGATCTAGAGGAAAAACCGTGGAGGTATGTGGTCGGGCTGCCGTGGAAAAGTCGTCTCAAATCAGCCCTAAAACCTCCGTATATATAGGTGGGAGGGAGGGGACCTTGCCTTGGGGCTCAAGGAGCCCCAAGGGGGTCGGCCGAGTCCAAGGGGGAAGGCTCCCCCCCCCAAACCGAGTTGGACTTGGTTTGGTGGGTGGGAGTCCTGCCTTCCCTTCCCACCTCCTCTTTTTTTTTTCTCTTTGATTTTCTTTCCTAGGCGCATAGGGTCCTTTTGGGCTGTCCCACCAGCCCACTAAGGGCTGGTGTGCCACCCTCAAGGCCTATGGGCTTCCTCGGGGTGGGTTGCCCCCCCGGTGAACTCCCGGAACCCATTCGTCATTCCCGGTACATTCCCGGTAACTCCGAAAACCTTCTGGTAATCAAATGAGGTCATCCTATATATCAATCTTCGTTTCTGGACCATTCTGGAAACCCTCGTGACGTCCGTGATCTCATCCGGGACTCCAAATAACATTCGGTAACCAACCATATAACTCAAATACGCATAAAACAACGTCGAACCTTAAGTGTGCAGACCCTGCGGGTTCGAAAACTATGTAGACATGACCTGAGAGACTCCTCGGTCAATATCCAATAGCGGGACCTGGATGCCCATATTGGATCCTACATATTCTACGAAGATCTTATCATTTGAACCTCAGTGCCAAGGATTCATATAATCCCGTATGTCATTCCCTTTGTCCTTCGGTATGTTACTTGCCCGAGATTCGATCGTCAGTATCCGCATACCTATTTCAATCTCGTTCACCGGCAAGTCTCTTTACTCGTTCCTAATACAAGATTCCACAACTTTCACTAAGTCACATTGCTTGCAAGGCTTGTGTGTGATGTTGTATTACCGAGTGGGCCCCGAGATACCTCTCCGTCACACGGAGTGACAAATCCGAGTCTTGATCCATACTAACTCAACTAACACCTTCGGAGATACCTGTACAGCATCTTTATAGTCACCCAGTTACGTTGCGACGTTTGATACACACAAGTCATTCCTCCGGTGTCAGTGAGTTATATGATCTCATGGTCATAGGAATAAATACTTGACACGTAGAAAACAGTAGCAACAAAATGACACGATCAACATGCTACGTCTATTAGTTTGGGTCTAGTCCATCACGTGATTCTCCTAATGACGTGATCCAGTTATCAAGCAACAACACTTTGTTCATAATCAGAAGACACTGACTATCTTTGATCAACTGGCTAGCCAACTAGAGGCTTGCTTGGGACGGTGTTTTGTCTATGTATCCACACATGTAAATGAGTCTTCATTCAATACAATTATAGCATGGATAATAAACGATTATCTTGATACAGGAATTATAATAATAACTATATTTATTATTGCCTCTAGGGCATAATTCCAACAGTCTCCCACTTGCACTAGAGTCAATAATCTAGCCCTCAGATCATCATGTGAATTACATTGTAATAAATCTAACACCCATACAGTTGTGGTGTTGATCATACTTTGGCCGTGGAAGAGGTTTAGTCAGCGGGTCTGCTACATTCCTATCTGTGTGCACTTTGCATATATTTATGTCCTCTCCCTCGACGTAGTCGCGGATGAGGTTGAAGCGTCGTTTGATGTGTCTGCTCTTCTTGTGAAACCGTGGTTCCTTTGCTAAGGCAATGGCACCCGTGTTGTCACAGAACAAGGTTATTGGATTCAGTGCGCTTGGCACCACTCCAAGATCCGTCATGAACTGCTTCATCCAGACACCCTCCTTAGCCGCCTCCGAGGCAGCCATGTACTCCGCTTCACATGTAGAATCTGCTATGATGCTTTGCTTGGAACTGCACCAGCTTACCGCACCCCCATTAAGAATAAATACGTATCCGGTTTGCGACTTAGAGTCGTCCGGATCTGTGTCAAAGCTTGCATCGACGTAACCTTTTACGGCGAGCTCTTTGTCACCTCCATACAAGAGAAACATCTCCTTAGTCCTTTTCAGGTACTTTAGGATATTCTTGACCGCTGTCCAGTGATCCACTCCTGGATTACTCTAGAACCTACCTGCCATACTTATGGCCAGGCTAACATCCGGTCTAGTGCACAACATTGCATACAAGATAGAACCTACGGCTGAAGCATAGGGGACGGAGCGCATATGCTCTCTATCTTCATCAGTTGCTGGGCACTCAGTCTTACTCAATCTCGTACCTTGTAAAACTGGCAAGAACCCTTTCTTGGACTGTTCCATTTTGAACCTCTTCAAAACTTTATCAAGGTATGTGCTTTGTGAAAGTCCTATCAGGCATTTTGATCTATCCCTATAGATCTTAATGCCTAGAATGTAAGCAGCTTCTCCTAGGTCCTTCATAGAGAAACTCTTATTCAAGTAATCCTTTATGCTCTCTAAAAACTCCACGTTGTTTCCAATCAGCAATATGTCATCCACATATAATATTTGAAACGCCACAGAGCTCCCACTCACTTTCTTGTAAATACAAGATTCTCCAACCACTTGTATAAACCCAAATGCTTTGATCACCTCATCAAAGCGTTTGTTCCAACTCCGAGATGCTTGCACCAGTCCATAAATGGATCGCTGGAGCTTGCACACCTTGTTAGCATTCTTAGGATCGACAAAACCTTCGGGTTGTATCATATACAACTCTTCCTTAAGGAAACCGTTAAGGAACGCCGTTTTTACATCCATCTGCCAGATTTCATAATCGAAAAATGCAGCTATTGCTAACATGATTCTGACGGACTTAAGCATCGCTACGGGTGAGAATGTCTCATCGTAGTCAACTCCTTGAACTTGTGAAAAACCCTTTACCACAAGTCGAGCTTTATAAACGTTCACATTGCCGTCAGCGTCCGTCTTCCTCTTAAAGATCCATTTGTTCTGAATAGCCTTGCGGCCCTCAGGTAGTACCTCCAAAGTCCACACTTTGTTCTCATACATGGATCCTATCTCGGACTTCATGGCTTCTAGCCATTTGTTGGAATCTGGGCCCACCATTGCTTCTTCATAATTTGCAGGTTCATTGTTGTCTAACAACATGATTGATAAGACGGGATTACCGTACCACTCTGGAGCAGAACGTGGTCTCGTCGACCTGCGTGGTTCGACAGAAACTTGAACTGGAGTTTCGTGATCATCATCATTAACTTCCTCCTCAACCGGCGTCGCAACGACAGAGGGTTCCCCTTGCCCTGCGCCACCATCCAGAGGGATGAGAGGTTCGACAACCTCGTCAAGTTCTATCTTCCTCCCACTCAATTCTCTCGAGAGAAACTCCTTCTCGAGAAAAGCTCCGTTTTTAGCAACAAACACTTTGCCCTCGGATTTGAGATAGAAGGTGTACCCAACTGTCTCTTTTGGGTAACCTATGAAGACGCACTTTTCCGCTTTGGGTTCCAGCTTTTCAGGCTGAAGCTTTTTGACATAAGCATCACATCCCCAAACTTTAAGAAACGACAACTTTGTCCTTTTGCCATACCACAGTTCGTATGATGTCGTCTCAACGGATTTTGATGGTGCCCTATTTAAAGTGAATGCAGCTGTTTCTAATGCATAACCCCAGAACGATAACGACAAATCAGTAAGAGACATCATAGATCGCACCATTTCTAATAGAGTACGATTATGACGTTCGGACACACCATTACGCTGTGGTGTTCCAGGCGGTGTTAACTGTGAAACAATTCCACATTTTCTTAAGTGAGTACCAAACTCGAAACTCAGATATTCACCCCCACGATCAGACCGTAGGAACTTGATCTTCTTGTTACGATGATTTTCCACTTCACTCTGAAATTGCTTGAACTTTTCAAATGTTTCAGACTTGTGCTTCATCAAGTAGACATAACCATATCTACTCAAATCGCCAGTGAAGGTGAGAAAATAACGATATCCGTCGCGTGCCTCCACGCTCATCGGACCTCACACATCGGTATGTATGATTTCCAACAAGTCACTTGCACGCTCCATTGTTCCGGAGAACGGAGTTTTAGTCATCTTGCCCATGAGGCATGGTTCGCACGTGTCAAGTGAATCAAAGTCAAGTGACTCCAAAAGTCCATCAGCATGGAGTTTCTTCATGCGCTTTACACCAATATGACCTAAGCGGCACTGCCACAAAAACATGGCGCTATCATTGTTAACTCTAACTCTTTTGGTCTCAATGTTATGTATATGCGTATCGCTATCAAGATTCAATATGAACAATCCTCTCACATTAGGTGCATGACCATAAAAGATGTTACTCATAGAAATAGAACAACCATTATTCTCTGACTCAAAAGAGTAACCGTCTCGCAATAAACAAGATCCAGATATAATGTTCATGCTCAACGCACGCACTAAATAACAATGATTTAAGTTCATCACTAATCCTGATGGTAACTGAAGTGAAATAGTGCCGACGGCGATTGCATCAACCTTGGAACCATTTCCTACGCGCATCGTCACTTCATCTTTCGCCAGCCTTCGTCTATTCCGCAGTTCCTGTTTCGAGTTGCAAATATGAGCAACAGAACCGGTATCGAATACCCAGGCACTACTACGAGAGCCGGTTAAGTACACATCAATAACATGTATATCAAATATACCTGATTTTTCTTTGGCCGCCTTCTTATCTGCCAGATACTTGGGGCAATTGCGCTTCCAGTGACCCATACCCTTGCAATAGTAACACTCCGTTTCAGGCTTAGGTCCAGCTTTGGGTTTCTTCGTTGGATTGGCAACAGGGTTGCCGCTCTTCTTCGAATTACCCTTCTTCCCTTTGCCGTTTCTCTTGAAACTAGTGGTCTTATTCACCATCAACACTTGATGCTCTTTACGGAGTTCAGACTCTGCGACTTTCAGCATCGCAAACAACTCGCCGGGAGACTTGTTCATCCCTTGCATGTTGTAGTTCAACACAAAGCCTTTATAGCTTGGCGGCAGTGATTGAAGGATTCTGTCAGTGATAGCCTCTTGCGGGAGTTCAATCCCCAGTTCAGCTAGACGGTTTGAGTACCCAGACATTTTGAGCACATGTTCACTGACAGACGAGTTTTCCTCCATCTTGCAAGCATATAATTTATCGGAGGTCTCATACCTCTCGATCCGGGCGTTCTTCTGAAAGATAAACTTCAACTCCTGGAACATCTCAAATGCTCCATGACGCTCAAAGCGACGTTGAAGTCCCGGTTCTAAGCCATACAAGACTGCACATTGAACTATTTAGTAGTCCTCCTTACGTGCTAACCAAGCGTTCTTAACATCCTGATCAGCCGTAGTGGGTGGTTCATCTCCTAGGGCAGCATTAAGGACATAATCCTTCTTCCCAGCTTGTAAGATTAGCTTAAGATTACGAGCCCAGTCTACAAAGTTGCTTCCATCATCTTTCAACTTAGCTTTCTCTAGGAACGTATTAAAATTCAGGATGACTGTAGCGTGAGCCATGATCTACAACACAAATATATTCAAAGTGGACTTAGACTATGTTTCAAGATAATTAGAGTTTAACTTAATCAAATTATTCGCTAAACTCCCACTCAAAAAGTACATCTCTCTAGTCATTTGAGTGGTTCATGATCCACTTATACTAGCTCAAGTCCGATCATCACGTGAGTTGAGTATAGTTTCAGTGGTAAGCATCCCTATGCTAATCATATCATCTATATGATTCATGATCGACCTTTCGGTCTCATGTGTTCCGAGGCCATGTCTGCACATGCTAGGCTCGTCAAGCTTAACCCGAGTGTTCCGCGTGCGCAACTGTTTTGCACCCGTTGTATGTGAACGTTGAGTCTATCACACCCGATCATCACGTGGTGTCTCGAAACGACGAACTGTAGCAACGGTGCACAGTCGGGGAGAACACAATTTCGTCTTGAAATTTTAGTGAGAGATCACCTCATAATGCTACCGTCGTTCTAAGCAAAATAAGATGCATAAAAGGATTAACATCACATGCAATTCATAAGTGGCATGATATGGCCATCATCACGTGCTTCTTGATCTCCATCACCAAAGCACCGGCACGGTCTTCTTGTCACCGGTGCCACACCATGATCTCCATAAACGTGTTTCCATCGGGGTTGTCGTGCTACTCATGCTATTACTACTAAAGCTACATCCTAGCAAAATAGTAAACGCATCTGCAAGCACAAACATTAGTATAAAGACAACCCTATGGCTCCTGCCGGTTGCCGTACCATCGACGTGCAAGTCGATATTTACTATTACAACATGATCATCTCATACATCCAATATATCACATCACATCGTTGGCCATATCACATCACAAGCATACCCTGCAAAAACAAGTTAGACGTCCTCTAATTTTGTTGTTGCATGTTTTACGTGGTGACCATGGGTATCTAGTAGGATCGCATCTTACTTACGCAAACACCACAACGGAGATATATGAGTTGCCATTTAACCTCATCCAAGGACCTCCTCGGTCAAATCCGATTCAACTAAAGTTGGAGAAACCGACACTTGCCAGTCATCTTTGAGCAACGGGTTTACTCGTAGCGATGAAACCAGTCTCTCGTAAGCGTACGAGTAATGTCGGTCCAAGCCGCTTCAATCCAACAATACCGCGGAATCAAGAAAATACTAAGGAGGGCAGCAAAACGCACATCACCGCCCACAAAAACTTTTGTGTTCTACTCGAGAAGACATCTACGCATGAACCTAGCTCATGATGCCACTGTTGGGGAACGTCGCATGGGAAACAAAAAAATTTCCTACGCGCACGAAGACCTATCATGGTGATGTCCATCTACGAGAGGGGATGAGTGATCTACGTACCCTTGTAGATAGTACAGCAGAAGCGTTAGTGAACGCGGTTGATGTAGTGGAACGTCCTCACGTCCCTCGATCTGCCCCGTGAACAATCCCGCGATCAGTCCCACGATCTAGTACCGAACGGACGGCACCTCCGCATTCAGCACACGTATAACTCGATGATGATCTCGGCCTTCTTGATCCAGCAAGAGAGACGGAGAAGTAGAAGAGTTCTCCGGCAGCGTGACGGTGCTCTGGAGGTTGGTGATGACCTTGTCTCAGCAGGGCTCCGCCCGAGCTCCGCAGAAACGCGATCTAGAGAAAAAACCGTGGAGGTATATGGTCGGGCTGCCGTGGAAAAGTCGTCTCAAATCAGCCCTAAAACCTCCGTATATATAGGTGGGAGGGAGGGGACCTTGCCTTGGGGCTCAAGGAGCCCCAAGCGGGTCGGCCGAGTCCAAGGGGGAAGGCTCCCCCCCAAACCGAGTTGGACTTGGTTTGGTGGGTGGGAGTCCTTCCTTCCCTTCCCACCTCCTCTTTTTTTTCTCTTTGATTTTCTTTCCTAGGCGCATAGGGCCCTTTTGGGCTGTCCCACCAGCCCACTAAGGGCTGGTGTGCCACCCTCAAGGCCTCTGGCTTCCCCGGGGTGGGTTGCCCCCCCGGTGAACTCCCGGAACCCATTCGTCATTCCCGGTACATTCCCGGTAACTCCGAAAACCTTCCGGTAATCAAATGAGGTCATCCTATATATCAATCTTCGTTTCTGGACCATTCCGAAAACCCTCGTGACGTCCGTGATCTCATCCGGGACTCCGAACAACATTCGGTAACCAACCATATAACTCAAATATGCATAAAACAACGTCGAACCTTAAGTGTGCAGACCCTGCGGGTTCGAGAACTATGTAGACATGACCCGAGAGACTCCTCGGTCAATATCCAATAGCGGGACCTGGATGCCCATATTGGATCCTACATATTCTACGAAGATCTTATCGTTTGAACCTCAGTGCCAAGGATTCATATAATCCCGTATGTCATTCCATTTGTCCTTCGGTATGTTACTTGCCCGAGATTCGATCGTCAGTATCCGCATACGTATTTCAATCTCGTTCACCGGCAAGTCTCTTTACTCGTTCCGTAATACAAGATCCCGCAAATTTCACTAAGTCACATTGCTTGCAAGGCTTGTGTGTGATGTTGTATTACTGAGTGGGCCCCGAGATACCTCTCCGTCACACGGAGTGACAAATCCCAGTCTTGATCCATACTAACTCAACTAACACCTTCGGAGATACCTGTAGAGCATCTTTATAGTCACCCAGTTACGTTGCGACGTTTGATACACACAAGGCATTCCTCCGGTGTTAGTGAGTTATATGATCTCATGGTCATAGGAATAAATACTTGACACGCAGAAAACAGTAGCAACAAAATGACACGATCAACATGCTACGTCTATTAGTTTGGGTCTAGTCCATCACGTGATTCTCCTAATGACGTGATCCAGTTATCAAGCAACAACACTTTGTTCATAATCAGAAGACACTGACTATCTTTGATCAACTGGCTAGCCAACTAGAGGCTTGCTAGGGACGGTGTTTTGTCTATGTATCCACACATGTAAATGAGTCTTCATTCAATACAATTATAGCATGGATAATAAATGATTATCTTGATACAGGAATTATAATAATAACTATATTCATTATTGCCTCTAGGGCATAATTCCAATAAAAACTTTCTCATAATGGGCCAAAAGTTGGCGTGCGGTCTTAATTTTTTGTAGGTAGACCGCCTGCCAAATTTTGTTGCATTCAGAATCCGTTCGGTACCCGAAAAGTTAAACCTATAGCGGCACAATAGCCGATTTATTATTGGACATTTTCGGTTTGCGAAAACATACGCCGGCCCACAAATCACCCTATCTTCTTGGCTTAACCCACTCTATACGTCCTAACGCAACCCACCTATCAAACCCTCTAACTGAAGCTGTCTGGTCAAGATCGAACAACTCGAAAAATGGACTATAACTCCCTAACCTAGCCCCAAATTAGTCCATGCCTATAAAAGGAAGGGAAACTTCGCATCGATTTCCCCTGCCCCCCACAGTCACGCCACCACTTTGCACTGATCCTCCCACCTCCAACCACGGGTCCCGTCGAGCCCATCGTGCAGCCCGCTCGAGCCTGAACCGAGCCGAGTACGCCCACAACCGCCGTCCATCTCCCCCAAGCTCGACCCAACACCCTGCCCATGGCGTCGTGCCTGATGCAAACCTCGCGTCGGCAGGCACCAGAGCTCTCCCCTGTTGGCGCTCACCGGAGGAGCTGCACTGCGAGGTCACATTTGACCTCCGGCTACCCTAAGCCACCTCCGCTCACCCCGCCACTCCCCACGACAATGAGCCTCGCCCTCCGCCGGCCGCACCCTTTTCTGCATCACCGCTGGACTTATGGCCTCGCTGCCGCCCAGATCCTGACGGTTCCCAGTCGGATCCGCCCTCTACCACCGCAGCGTCAGATCCCCGTTGTCGGTGCACCAAAGTTTGGACCTTTGATGCCCCGTACTGGTGCGTGGGCAGTTAGAGCCCCATCCGCGGTAAGGTCTTGCCGGAGCCCGCATGCGATTACCACGAAGACACCCGAAGCCAGAAGCCAGAAGACCGAAGACGTCACCTCCGGCAAGCCCCTTTGCTGGGGGAGGCCAGCGAAGCCCTGACAAGTCCCTTGCTGGGAGAGCTACCAACAGTCCAGCGCGGTTCGCCCCTGGGAAGTTCCCAACACGCCCCTGTGCCAGCGCAACAGCCAGGTACCCCTCGCCACTCTGTGCGTGTCGCTTCGCACGACGCGTGTCGAGCGGAACATGGGAAAACAGTGCCGAAGTTACGCACCCCTGTCCCATCCCTGGGGCATCTGATGAAGCATTAAATGTGTCTGCTAAGACGCCAGGAACAGTGTAATACACTATATGACTCGTGGGTGCACTGTTTCACCGTGCACCCCGTGAGAACCCTATGCTGCAACTGTTGGTGACCCCTTTGACATATAAAAGGAGGCCTTGGGCATGCACGAAAGGGGGGATAGCTAGTCAGTCAGCAAAGACGTACCTAGCAGTTCATCACCTATCATCGAATAAATAGACACAAAGCAGGAGTAGGGTATTACGCTTCCGAGCGGCCCGAACCTGGGTAAAAGATCGCGCCCTGACCGCTTGTTCTACTCTTGGTGCATCCGTCTCCCCTGGCGAACCATAAGGGATGTCTAGGTCCCATAGGTGTTTGTTCCCCACGACATCTCTGGCACGCCAGGTAGGGGGGGTGCAGGATGCTTGGCGGTGAGAAGGTGGAAGAGCTCTGCTTCACGCTCAAAGGAAGAGATAAATGGCAGCTCCGAGATTTGGGCAAGATTGGGGGATAGTAGGTGGCGGCCTCGACGGTTCCCCCCTTTATGATGAAGGGACATGGGGCCGCCCCTTCGCCAACCTAAGACTGCCCCTGCACGCGCCCGGGCGTTTCGTCTACTCCACCGACGGACCCTCACACCGCGCGTTCGACGCGTGTCGTGGGGAAACAAGGGCACGGTAACGGTAAAATCACGACCCCTAGATCTCAAGCACAACCACCCGCACGCCGTTTTTGGTCCTAGCCCAACGACATGTCGCACCCGGTATGGCCTAGGCCTGGGGGTTCCTGTCGGTGCACCATGTTTGGGCCTTTGCTGCCTCGTACTGGTGCATGGGCAGTTAGAGCCCCATCCGCGGTAAGGTCTTGGAGGAGCCCGCAGGGGATTACCACGAAGACTCCCGAAGCCACAAGCCAGAAGACCGAAGACGTCACCCCCGGCAAGTCCCTTTGCCGAGGGAGGCCAGCGAAGCCCCGATAAGACCCTTGTTGGGAGAGCTACCAACACTCCAGTGCGGTTCGCCCCCGGGAGGTTCCCGATGCGCCCCCGTGCCAGCGCAATGGCCAGTTGCGCCTCGCCACTCGATACGTGTCGCTTCACACGACGAGTGTCAAGCGAAACCTGGGAAAACAGTGCCGAAGGGACGCACCCCTGTCCCATCTCTGGGGCATCTCACGAAGCATTAAATGCGTTTCTAAGATGCCAGGAACACTGTAATACACTATACGACTCGTGAGTGCACTGTTTCACTATGCACCCATGAGAACCCTATGCTACCACTATTGGTGACGCCTTTGACCTATAAAAGGAGGCACTGGGCATGCACGAAAGGGGGGATATCTAGTCAGTCAGCAAAGACTTACCTAACAGTTCATAACTATCATCGAATAAATAGATACAAAGGAGGAGTAGGGTATTACGCTTCCGAGCGGCCCGAACCTAGGTAAAAGATCGTGCCCCAACCGCTCGGTCTGCTCTTGGTGCATCTATCTCCCCCGCCGAACCACAAGGGATCTCCAGGTTCCATAGGTGTTCGTTCCTCACGACACCCGCCGCCAGAGCTTCTTCGTGCCGCCGCCGTGCCCCTGGTCGAGCGACCGCGTGCAGGAGGCTGGGGACGACCATCCCCCCACGTGTCCCCCTGCCTAATCTGGCCTCGTGGGTCGCGCCATCGTAAGGCCGAGCAGGCTGACCCATCTGTCTTGTGTAGCTCGCCCGGCCCAAGCCAGTTCCAGGCCCAAGCTAAGCGAGCCACTCCATATCCCTTGCCCATTCAACACATAGCGTATATAGTGCACATGCACTCCATGCCTAACCCTCGACCGTTCACTATATAGCTTATTCGACGAACAGTGATTAAAATGACTAAGTTCGGAAAGTGATTGTTTTTACAGTATCATTGCATTTTGTGAGGGCCTTAACTATTAACCTGTTCATCGGTTTGAGACATTTTATATATGAAAATTCATCTACTCTTCATGCACTACATGTTGGCATCATTTGGAATAGATTGCAGCTACATGCTCAGATATGCGTTGAAAATATTCCTCCCATCATAGTTTGCAAAACCAATATTTTATTCAAACTTCTGTGGATGATCGCATCTAAAATGTAGCTCCTATGCATGTGATATCTTCATGAGATTTGTTCTATGTGATGTCTACTTTTATGACATGCATCTGGTTTCCATATAAAAACATATACATTGTGTCCAATTGTTGCACTTAAGTAGCTATCATGTTAAATCTATTTTTCGGTTATGATAAATTCAATTGTGTGAGAATCATATTAAGCAATCCGTGTTCAAATAGCCATCATGTGAGCTGATTTCCTATTGATCTATGATTCTAAACAATTTGCTCATGTGAGATGAACTATTGTGCATCATGTCAACTACTGCCCCATGTCTTGTTTGTGCATTTAAGATTTCTGTAGCTTGTTGTTTTGATGTGTGAAAAATGCCATGTTGCTCTTTTGGACACATTATCAGTATAACTTGTGTTGGTTGTTATTATTAAACCGCTCCGTTTTGAACACGCCATATATGAAACTTGCTAGAATTTCATCTAGTTTCATAATATTTGGTTACATCCATGTTTTAACATGTTTGTGTTTGTTGTTTGCATACATTTTGCGTTCATGACATATTTATCTTGTGTTGGTCATATCTTGTAGACTGTAGGTCCATTTTAGATGATCTAGATATGTAAGTCGCCTAGAATGACTTGTATAATCACATGGTGCATTTTGTTTCCCTATTTAATAAATAATAATATTGTTAGCTCAGATCTAGACCAATTTTGAAATTAACATATGGGGTCATTTTGGAAATGCTATGTGTTGTTCCGACCTCATTTAAAATGCTTAGATAGTGTAGTTTATTCATGATTCACCTCTTGCGATGTTTGAAAACATTTAATATTGTCGTGTAACTAAATGGGAGTGAACTAAGTAATTCAAATATGGAGTTTTGTCAATATGCAATTTGTTGCATATTGAGCTTCACTTAATGTGCAGAGGTTGATTGTCGTGCTTTGCCATGTCATGCATAATTAAATGAACATGCATAATCCTTGTTTGCGCATCGTGTCATGAATATGTTGTGGTGTTTACCGTGCATTTGCTTGTTTCCAGATTGCTTCTTGCTGATAGAGTTCCAAACTGATTCAAAGTGTGAGAATTCGTTTGACTATGCCCGTTCGTCTACTTCACGGATTCGTTCTTCTTTCAAGCGGGATCTCATGCAAGATGACCATTTCCTAGGATACCTCTACTATCATTGCGATGCTAGCTGTCTCGCTTCTATTGTTATATCTCGTTACCTACCACTTGAATATCATGATGAGCCTCTAACCCTCCACATCCCAGCAAACCATTGTTTGGCTAAGTTACCGCTTGCTCAGCCTTCTTATAGCGTTGCTAGTTGCGCGTGCAGGCTATTCCATGTGACAACATGGATATCTTTGGATATCAAAATATTAATTCTGTTTAATTTAATGCACATATATACTTGGTAAAAGGTGGAAGGCGTGGCCTTTTTCTCGGTGTTTTGTTCCACCTTTGCCGACCTAGTTACATGTGTACCGGTGTTATGTTTGATATTGAGTGCTCCTAACATGCTTGGGGTTGTTATGGGGACCACCTTGATTTTTGTTTTGAGACAAAAATCTTCTAGGAAGGCCCAACATTGGTACTTCGTTGGTCTAATAACTAATACAATTTCATAGGGACCCGCCGGCACCCGCGTATAATTAGTCAACCCCTGGACCAGTGCTCCTCATGAGTGTTGATCCAAAATAGAGTATTGTGTGGGACACCCCGGGGCAACTTGGGGGTTTTCTATGTGGCCGTCATATGCGTCGCTCATACGTTCGTGTCGTGAGAATTAGATACACGGATCCTATTTGTTTGTAGACACGTCGGGTGGTCTTGCAGGATTTTTTATCCTTCTCGGACATCTTGTACACTAGGATTTAGACGATACCTTGGGCTCTCCCGATGTTGAGGTTTTGTAGCTCAGCTTGTGTCTAGTTTTTGATGGTTGAGTTGGAGCACCCCTCCAGGGTTAAACATTTTTGAGAGTCGTGCCCGTGGTTATGTGGCGACTTGGAAATTCGATTAACAACTAGTCACAACAAGCGTTAAGTGAACTTAATTAAAATAAACCAGCCGTGTGCATAACCATGATTGTCTCTTGATGTGAGGTTTGAACCAAAAAGGGAACACTGTGGCCTTATGTTTGACTCGTAAGTAGGTGTTCAGGATCAGTTTTTGTTCATTATTAGTTCATGCCTGTTTATGCATAGGATGCTCTTCTTATTCTTGTACTCATAAGTTAGCCAATCAAATAAATGCTTAGTGCTTGCCGCAGCCTCACAACTTAATCATTCCTCACCCATTAAGCTTTGCTAATCTTGATACCCTTGTACATGAGATTGCTGAGTCCGTGTGGCTCATAGATTACTACAACAACAGTTGCATGTACAGGATACGCGATGCTTTGACGTGAGAGAAATGCTTGTGCCATTTGGAGTTCTTCTTCTTCATCTATCATAGGACGGGTTCCACGCTGACAGCCTGAGATTAGCAAGGATGGCTGTCATTTTTCTCGTTTTATTTCGTCCGTAGTCTGACCCTTCTTTTATGTGTGATGATTTCTTCTGATGATTGTATTGAGATTTTAATGATTTAGCTTGTGGCGAGTGTAAGCCAATTCCATATACTCATCTCCTCTTTACATGTACTTGTAACAATATCCATTCTTGTGAAACAATGAGATGCGCTTCTATCCCTATCATGGACCTCGAGCCCGGATGAGGATAGTACCACATCTTGGGTGTTACAACAGGCTCACCCTAAATATGTGCAATCCCTTTGAGGAATACTTGCTTTTGGAATGCATGGGTGCACACATAGTAGAGAATACATGATAGGTCATATGTACCTTGGCTATATGGATCAAATAAATAAGAAAGAAGTAAGTACATGTTGAGGACTCATTCTTGCAAAACAATATGTGCAAGAAACAAGAGGTTATCCTCACCAATGGTATTATACATATACTTACCTTGATGTTTTGGAGCATTTTAACTAGAGAAACACACTTGAAAAAACAAGGTTAGATAACACAAGGGTATTTCTATCAGTCAAATGCAAAAAACACCATGTTTTCCAAGATGTGGATGACATGTTGTAGACCATCTACAACATGATATATCCAAATGACAAAATTGAAGTTTTCATCAATTTTTTGTCAAGGGTATGGTTTGTGTTGTCTTCTTCCTCCATCTCAAAATAGGGATGTTGATACTTGGTCATGGCAAGATTGCTTGTGGTTTCAGATGATGGAAATCTTTTGGAATGTAATTTCCAAGTACCTACAAAATTTTATATGCAATACAAGGGAACATAAATTTCCAAGGCATAAGATTGTGTTATATCAATAGTATCAAGGAATAGTCATGTAAGCTCATGCCATTGTATACATCCGAGTGAGTCTAGCTCAAGGTTGAAGCATCAATGGTGTTCAACTCACTCCTCAAACGATAAAACACTTTCTCATCAAGTGTCTTAGTAAAAATATCCGCCAATTGTTTGTTTGTAAGAACATGTTTGAGATTTATATACCCTTTGGAAACATGATCACGAATGCAATGATGAAGATGTTGAATATGTTTAGTTCGTGAATGTTGCACGAGCTTACGGGCAGTATTAACAGAACTCTCATTGTCACAAAACGATGGAACATGTCTGACATGTATTCCATAGTCTTCAAGAGTTTGAGTCATCCATAGCAATTGCGCCCAACATGATTCGGCGGTAATGTATTCCACTTCGACGCTGGATAGAGATACCAAGTTTATTTCTTGGATGACCAAGACACAAGAGATCTCCCAAGAAATTTACAAGTACCCGAGGTGGATTTTCTATCAACCTTATCTTCGGCATAATCCGAGTCGGAATAGCCCATAAGATTAAAAGAAGATCCTTTGGGATACCAAATGCCAAAATTTGGTGTGTGTGTGTGTATCAAGTATCTCACAATTCTTTTCACGGCCTGAAGATGAAACTCTTTGGGTGGCGCTTGATATCGGGCACACATGCACACACTTAGCATGATATAGAGATTGAAGGCACATAGATATAGCAATGGATCGATCATTGATCGATAAACTTTTTGATCAACCGGTTTGCCCTCCTTAGTGAGGTCATCATGTCCACTAGTAGGCATAGGGGTTTTCATACCTTTGCACTCTTGCATGTTAAACTGCTTGTACAATTCCTTTGTGTATAGTTTGCGAGATAATCGTACCTTCTCTCGTTTGCTTGATTTGCAAACCAAGGAAAAAATTTCAACTCACACATCATGGACATCTCATATTTCTTGGACATCAACCTTCCAAATTTATCAGTAAAATATGGGTTATTAGATCCAAAGATACTATCATCCATTTAAATTTGGTGCACAAATAATTCACCATTAACTCTTTTAGTGAGCAAGGTTGCGTAAAATTTTCCAATCTCAAAACCCTTTTCAATGGAAAACTTCATTAATAATTTTTACCAAGCTCGTGGGGTTTGTTTAAGGCCATAGTGAGCTTTACAAAGTTTATAAACATGATTAAGTGTGTTAGGGTTCACGAAGCCGGGAGGCTGCTTAACATAAAATTCCTCCTCAATTTCATCATTTAGAAAGGAACTTTTGATATCCATTTGGTAAAGAGTAATATCATGGTCATTGGTATAAGCAAGAAGTATGCGAATGGCCTCAAGTCTATCAACGGGGGTATAGGTTTCACCATAGTCCATACCTTCGACTTGTGTGTAGCCTTGAGCCACGATACAAGCGTTGTTGCATACCACTTGACCATCTTCATATTCCTTGTCCCGAAACACCCATTTTGTTCGCATGATATTGTGATCATCCTTGGGCTTCTCCACTAGTGTCCACACTTCATTCCGCTCGAAGTTATGTAGCTCTTCATGCATGGCATTCACCCAATCCGGGTCTTCAATGGCTTCTTCTACCTTCATAGGCTCAATACTAGAGACAAATGAGTAATGCTCACAAAAGTTAGCTAAATGAGTTTTAGAGTGAGTGATTCTCCCGTTTCTTATGTAGCCGAGTATTTGTTCTATGGGATGATTCTTGTTCACTCTTGCTCAAACTCATGGGAGCTTTTGCTTGTTGGATGAAGGAGCTTCCACATTTTCATCTTCGTCTTTATTGTTGTTGAAGGTGTCGTTCTCTTGAGCAGGTGGTGAAGGAGGTTGAGGTGGATCAACTTGATGTACTTCTTCCTCCTCTCCATCTTGTTCTATTTCGCTTGTGGAGGCCTCCATTTCATTTTGTGGTTTGCCTTGACGCGAAGTAGGAGCTTCCACTTGTGTTGAGAAGTACTTTACTTCACCTCCATTGGACGTATCTTGTCGATGGAGAAGTCTTGAGTGGATTCCAAAGGTTCTTTATCTCCTACATCATCTGGCAATTGTTCGACTCGCGAACCATTAGTCTCATCAAACATCACATCTACTGTATCTTCAACCTGTCGAGTGAAGTTGTTGTCGACATGGTAAGTGTGAGAGTTTGATCTGTAACCAAGTAGGAAACCTTCATGATATTGAGGAGAAAATTTAGAACGATGAAAATGGATGCGCTAACGCGCAACGACTTTCGCGCTAGTTGCTCAATCCGTTGCTTGTTTGGGGAAAGGCCACCAAGAGATTCGGGTGGGTCGGCCTTCTATATTACCTAGTCGCCCTTATCAAGAATGTAGCACTTTGAGTCAAATACTTGAAAGTATCCAACTTTGGGATTTGTTACTGGTGAGTAGCTTGTATTCCATTGTACCAAGAATATTTTGTACGTAGAGTCGGTTTGTAGCATGACAAGCTATTTCCGCAACTTCCTTCCAAAAGTGTATTGCCGTCTTGTAGTAATCAAGATGTTGGGAACGTTGCATGGGAAACAAAAAATTTCTACGCACACGAAAGACCTATCATGGTGATGATCATCTACGAGAGGGGAGATCGGATCCACATATGCTTGTAGACCGCTAAGCGGCAAGCGTTAAGAAACACGACTGATGTAGTGGAACGTCTTCGCGATCCAAATCGCTGCCGTCCCACGATCCGCCCCGATCTAGCATCGAACGGACGAGACCTCCGTGTTCAGCACACGTACATCTCGACGATGATCTCCGCCTTCTTGATCCAGCAAGAGGGAGTGGATAGGTAGATGAGTTCTCCGGCAGCGCGACGACATGACGAAAATGGTGGTGGAGCTAGTCGAGGAGGGCTTCGCCTAACCACCATTGAAACTAGACTAGAGGGGAAATGGATCTAGAGAGAGGGCAACACGTGGCTGATTGTTGTCTCCAAAACCCTCAAAAGCCTCTAGTATATATTGCAGGAGAGGAGAGTAGGCAGCCTTGGCCCCAACTCCAAGGAGAAGGGGTCGGCTGAACCAAGGAAGAGTCCACCTTCCCTTGTGGGAAGATGGACTACTTTGGGAGGACTCCTCCTTCCCTTCCTTTTAAAGGTCTTTTACCTTTTATCTCTTCTCCTAACCGCATGGGCCTCTAAGAGATGCTTCGTCCAGCCCACCAGGTGCTGGTCCACCTCTTCTCACAGCCCACAAGTCTCTTGGGTCATCACACCCCTCCCGGTGGTCCCCCGGTACCCTCCCGGCACTACCGGTACACTACCGATGAGCCTAAAACTTTTCCGATGAGCAAAACAAGACTTCCTATATATCAATCTTTACATCTGGACCATTCGGGAGCTCCTCGTGACATCCATGATCTCATCCGGGACTCCGAACAACCTTTGGTCACCAACACCTATAACTCAAGTATACCGAAACGTCACCGAACCTTAAGTGTGCAGACCCTACAGGTTTGAGAACTATGTGGACATGACTGAGACACTCTCCGGTCAATATCCAATAGCGGGGCGTGGACGTCCATATTGGATCCTACATATTCTACGAAGATCTTATTGGGTGAACCTCTATGTCAAGGTGTGGGGACCGGATTTTCGGGGATTTTAATTCCCCTTCAAATGGCCCTTAAGTATATCAACCGTAGGAATACTGTTAGCTGGTACACCTTTCCTTGATACAAATGTCCAAGCAAAATAGAAACTCAGGTACAAGACCAATGTGGTCTAATGAGTACATCAAAAGGGTTTTATTGGTTGATGGCGGAACCGTTACAGGGATCTCCAACTCCTCTAGGACTCCATTTCCCACAGCAGCTGACCGGGTTAATTCCTAACTCGCACGACTGATGTCCTCGAAGCCTACGCTCCAAGCTTTTTGTCAATCACCTCCTCTACAAGCTTGCAATCTAGCCAAGACAATAGCCAGGGACAAGCCAGTGAGTACTTTGAATGTACTCGCAAACATCAAGAAGGAAACATATAATTGACAGTGTTAATCCTACACACATAATGATACCATAATACTGGGTCAACTCAAAACACTCCTCAAGCATTAGTAGTGAAGTTATAATCATACTCATAGTTATTAAACAATCAATAAAAATATTAACAATGAATGCAATATAAAGCATGCCAAAGTCGGGCGTCTCACCGACACTACATAAAGGGCTTATATGAAATAATAAACATACCACAGTCGACATCTCAGCGACACCACATAAATGGCTTATATGGAATAATAAATGGACATGCCACAGCCGGGAGTCTCAGCGACATCACATAAAGGGCTTATATGAAATAATAAATGGACATGCCAGAGTCGGGCGTCTCAGCGATACCACATAAAGGGCTTATATGAAAAAAATAAATGATCATGCCATAGTCGGGCGTCTCACCGACACCACATAAAGGGCTTATATGAAATAATCAAGAATATCCAGGAGGTAGAACCGTCCGAGGGATATTCAACAATAAAATCATAATGGTTAGTCCACAAAATATAATATTTAAAATCGTCCACCATATTTCCCAATTAGTCTCATACTCCTCTAACTACCTCCTAAGACCGACACCTACACCGACACTTGAGTAGTCAACCAACGTCCTTGACCGTGGACACGGCTACTCGAATAGTTTTGGCTCTGCACATGGTGTACTCTTTACCCATAGTTCACGATTTTCAATAGCCATGATGACTAATTCCGTGTATGGTATTTTAGAAGTGGACACTCAGAATCAGCACACACCCACTTTACCTCCGCGAAGCCCGGATTCACCCGGACTACACTGACAAGGTAAAACTGTAAGACGGGGAGGTTCCGACCTCGACTAGCATGGGATCAAAATATTTGTATTGCACGCTCACGGGGAGTGCCCTCCCTTCCGGTCCTAGACCGGAAACACCCATGCCCCCTGAACGTATGACTGGATTTATACCACGTCCGTGGATACCTTCATCCCGACCCCTCTACTGGTGTATGACTGATAATATGTCTGCAACTGACTATACCGAATCCATTATCCAGGAAGCTATGGTAGCACGCAAATGAGGAGACATATTGACAAGACTCGATCTATGTACGACTTAGGAGGTTTAAGTATTACCTACATAGTTAACACAAACCATGTGCAGACAGAGCCACTACCCACCTAACATGCCTTGTTGACCACTCTCGTCCACGAGATGTCAATCCCACGGCCGTGTCTCCACAAGACACCGACTCTCACCGAATCCCATCCGGTAAGCCTGTAGGGTAGGAAAGAGTGACCAATGTCCATGCACCACAATCATAGAAATCCTTACTTTCAGTATCATGAAACCACATGCATGATTTACCACATGTAATAACACCACATGCATCACATAACCCTATGTTACTTTCACCAAGCAAACACACATAACCAAGTTAAAAGTAGGTTCAGGATGCTTGCCTTCCAAGTGTAGAGAGGTGGGATTCACCACAAAACTTTAGCAAGTTTTAACTCCTCTCTTCAAAGCCTATTTAAAAGTATATGCTAATTAAGACACAATTTAAAAACAGCACATAAAGTTGTCTCAGAAAATTTTCAAACAAAATCTAAAATAAACGAGGGAGAATTTGAAAGAGGTGAGAAAAAGAATCAATTCATTTCGAGTTTTCTATAAAAAGTTATAGCCAGTCAAAGTTTTGGTCAAAATCTGTTTTAAAAATCAAAAAGAAAAGAAAACGCTTCGGACGAAAATACGCTAGCGCGATAGAGAAAACTTACTTGACCGAAGGCGTTTCCACTAGCGTGGGCTGTGGCTGGGACAGAGACGCTGACGCGCGGGGCCCACGTGCCGGTTTGACTCGGGGCTCCTTCTTCCTCCTATGGCCGAAGGAGAAGGGACTCCGGCGAGGCACACCGTGACAGGAGCCTCCAACCGGGAAGCTGAGGGCACCAGCATGCCCACGGGGTCGCGACGCATCCATTTCACGGTCTTGGGGCTGCGGCGGCTGCACGAAGCGAGCAGCCCTTCCTCCACGGCGGAGGAAGTTTCGGCTCCGACGGGGTGCTGGCTAGGAGAGGTTCTAGGTGTACGACGAGGGGTGGGGCAGCTCCGCTAGGTCCAGGAGGTTCGGGTGGTAGGGTCATGCAGGGGAAGGGCTCACTGACAGGACCGAATTGACCCGAGGGCTACGGTGGACGAAAGTCACCAGAGTTGGGAACGAAGGGGCCTTGGCCTTAAATTGGAGCTAGAGGGGCTCGCTACGGCTATCAGGGAGAACTTGCGATGATCTGAGGCTGCCGGGGGTCCTATTTATAGCCTCAGAGTGTCGGTGCCGCGGCGGGAATGGATGAGATTGTCGGGGACAACCACTGGCGAGGGCACAGGCGTGGCTCGATGCAACTACAGGGCGGGGAAGCAGCGGCTCGTCGCAGGGAGGTGGTCCGTGGGGCAGGTGGCGTTTGAGGAGGGCTTGGGCGGCGCTGCTACTACTGCTTGACATGGCCGGCACGGCTGCAGCGTTGCAGGGGAGGCAGGGGCAACAGGGGCGCACGAGGAGCTCGTGCGAGTGTGCCCACTTGCCGAGGTTGCTTCAAGCAACGAGGGGGGACAAGGGTGCGACGCGGCGGCTCGGTCTGTTGGCTGCAATACGCGCGCTCCAGAGCACGTTGTGGCATGCCTGCCATGTGCTTGACGTATTGCCATAGCTAGCTAGGGGCTTGGGCTGGTGGTGAAACACTCAAGAGTGACTAATGGCCTTACTCTCGGTCTGCTAGACATGCTGGTTTAGTCTGGGGCTCAACTTCACCATACAAACAAAACTCCATGCCATTTCTGGTCAGGGACACCAGGTGTTTGACATAATGCCAATGGCATCTAGGGGTACTTGCTAGCCATGGAAATCTCGAGATATAAGCCTCACTGGATGGGCACAAAGAGGGCGAGGTTTAATTTAGCAACTCAACAACTTCATAATGCAATTCTTGTAAAAATCCATTTCAGGACAGAAACAAACTGATAATGCAACAGGGGCCAAAACAATTCCAATGGGGTTGAAATATGATACTTAAGGGTTTTATTAGATGGGTTACAAGCACAAAGTTTTTCAAGAGCATTGGGGAAGGAAAAAGTGGGGTTGTATTTCAAAAGGCCAATATATATTTTTGCAGAAAACTCATTCCTATAAACCTCTCGACCTCTACAATTTTTTATAGAATTATTAGAGACTTTAATGAGTAGGTTGTAATGCAAAGTACCTACCAGGACCAGAATAGAAAAGATATAATTGAGCAATATTTTCCCAAAATACTCAGCTGGGTTTTTGCATAAAACTCATTTGTATGAATCCCTTGGCTACTACAAATTTTGGTAGAATTTTTGGATACCTTATTTAAGGGGTTGTAGTACAAATCTAAAATTGGACCAGAAAGTACGATTAATTAATTTCCTCAATCCTACCACAACACTTGGCTATATTATTATATAAAATTGATCCAGAAACATAGTATGTAATTGCCAAGCTTATTGTGGAATTTCTAGAAGAGGTTAACATGTGGCTGCAGTACAAAACTGGACCCTTAGGAAAATTAAAAACTAGTTTTGAATAAATAGAATTGGAAGATAATATTAATAGAGGAACCTTCTCTGAAATAATCAATGAGTGGAAAAATATTTGAGTCGGCACTCAAGTCACCTAAAAGTTTTCAAAAAGCTCCTGCTCATAAAAGAGGTATCCTAAAAAACCAAGAACAAGAGAGGTTTTGAAATCCACAGAAAATCTAGAATAGAAATTTAAAAATATCCAGGCCAAATTTATTAAATAAAAATCTTGACAAAAATTTGGGGTGTTACAAACTCTACCCCCTTATGAAAAATCTCGTCCTCGAGATTTGTTAGAAACAAACCTCAAGTGGTATTAAAACAAAAGCAAGGGGGATCACAGTAAAAACAATATTTGGTGCAGCTATAGTGTGGTACTCGTGATATAGACAAAAGCTACGGTTTGGAAAAACGACAAAAAAATGAAAAATGGAAAATTTTGAATTTCCGAATTTGCTTGTCGTACCCGAGTGCATAGTGTTCTCTCTCACTGACATGTGGGTCCAGGGCCCATGGTCAGTCTCTTCTTCTTCCCTCATCTCTCCTCTTTCCTCTCTCTCTCTCTCTCGCTTTACGCTACTTTATCCACGCGTGGTGTCCAGCTCGTAGGCGTCTAGGGCCGTACCGTGCTAGTGCGCGGCGTACTAGCTGCCGGCGCAGCGAGCACTCACGTCGTCTTCTTCTTCAGATGAGGAAATTGCTCTTGCCTTCAGTGCGTGTGGTCTGGAATAGCTTTGTCCATATAGATCTCTCTTTTCTTCTAGCTGGAATTCATGAGTATTTAGCCTTTCAAGGATATTAGCAGGATCTAGCATCTTGTAGTCTGGTCTTTCTTGGATCATCGGAACTAAAGTATCAAATGAAGAATCCAAAGATCTCAACAGTTTCTTCACAACTTCGTGATCAGTGATGTCTCGAGCTCCCAGTGCTTGCAGTTCATTTGATATGTCAGTGAGGCGATCAAAGGTGTCTTGGCAGCTCTCATTGTCAT
The DNA here is from genome assembly GCF_904849725.1 of Hordeum vulgare subsp. vulgare. Taxonomy (NCBI): domain Eukaryota; kingdom Viridiplantae; phylum Streptophyta; class Magnoliopsida; order Poales; family Poaceae; genus Hordeum; species Hordeum vulgare. The sequence continues at coordinate 288,932,498 of NC_058520.1, read as the reverse complement.
GTCTCTTGAAGCGATTGAAGAGATTGCGAAGAATATCAACACGAGAGTCGCGTTGGGTTGATACTCCTTCATTTACCTTGCACAGTCTCTCCCAGATCAGTGTTGCAGAGCCTAAGGCACTTACTCTTCCAAACTGGCCAGGGCTCAGATGACCACAAATGATGTTCTTTGCTTGAGAATCAAGTTGCTTGAATTTCTTCACATCAGCTGCAGTGACACTAGCAGAAATGATGGGGACACCATTTTCCACAATATACCAGAGATCATTGTCTATAGCTTGTAGATGCATTTGCATTTTGTTCTTCCAGAAGGGAAAGTTCTTTCCCTCGTAGGTAGGACATGCTGCAGTCACCTTAAACATGCCTGCAGTCGACATAACTAAAACTCGAGGTGGTTAAACCAAAATCACACAGAACAAGGGAGTACCTTGCTCTGATACCAATTGAAAGTGCGTTATATCGACTAGAGGGGGGGTGAATAGGAGATTTTAGAATTTCATCACTGAGGAAATTCCTTTTGAGGAAATTCCTCACTGATGACTAACTTACATTGGGAACAGTTAAGGATCAGTTGTGCAATCGTTCACAATAGCAGTATTACAGAGTGAAGATTATGAAAACAGATTGCACAGCAAGCAGGCATGCTGAATACAGATGATGATTTACTCAAGTGAAGAATTTGGGGTTGAGGAAATTGAGAGAAAGTCTTCAGCAAATTCTTCAAACAGTCACAGTGAAAGTCATCAACACATAATACAGAGAATGTAAAGAGTTGAGGAATTAGAACCCGATTCTTGGTGAAGACTGTTGTTGATGACCCAGTTCCAACTGCTGTGACAGTTGTACATCTGGTTTGGAGCGGCTTGGTATTTAAACCAAAGGACACCCAGTCCCGGGACACAGAGTCCCTACCGTATTCTCCTTGAGCTAAGGACACACAGTCCTCGCCCAACACTCGTGGTAAGTCTTCAGGGCAGACTTCCAAACCCTCACAAACTCGGTCACCCGGCGATCCACAATTGACTGCTGGATTGCTCTAGACCATGACGCCTAACCGTCTGGACGATGCACAGTCCTCAAAGGTAAAAGGCTTCAGTCCCACACAGGAACAACTTCTTCGGTGATGCTCAATCACTAGGTTTGGTTTGTGGTTTCGGTGGGTGGTGTATTTCCTCACTGATGATTTACTCTCGAAAGCTCTGAGGAATTGGGTTGCTCTTATGACAAGTGTCAGTTTCTAGCGGAGCAGCCAACCAGCTAGTGGTTGTGGGGGGCGGCTATTTATAGCCTGGGAGCATCCCGACATGATTTGACATTAATGCCCTTAAATAATATGACCGTTGGAGTGCATAAGATCAGTGACTTGGCGTGGCTTATCGAAACGGTCGGGACTCTCAACTGTGGGAGTCCTCATGTCACTCATATTCCTCACTTGAGGCTTTTGGTAGGATTTGTCTTGGGTTGAGCATCATGAGGAAATCCATTCCATAGTGTTACTTTGACCCCCTTTAACAGTACGGTGTTCCTATTCATCAAATGCGAAGAAAGTAAAACAGAAAACGTAAATCTTCACGCTTCAATTTCTTCAGAACGATTTTCTTCAGGAACCACCGATCTTCTCAATATCAATATCTTCATGAGTAATATCAGATTCATAGCAAATTCTTCGCGATTCATTTCTTCAGCTTCAGACCAATTTCTTCAACTGAAGACATATATTTTAGGGGTCGATATTCTTCAAATATCTCAAACTCCTCAATGACTTATAGATCCTGTGTACACTTAAAAACACATTAGATACTTAACCTATAAGTCTTCAAACCACCAAAATCACTAAGGGGCACTAGATGCACTTACAATCTCCCCCTTTTTGGTGGTTGATGACAATTAGGTTAAGTCTTCAACAGGGATCAAAAATATGAAGTGTAAATACTCATTTGAGGAATTTGAAAACAAGATTCATAGAGACTCCCCTGAAGATGTGAATACCTTGAGGATTTTGCTTTTATAGCATATCCACATTGATGATTTATATCATGGAGATCTCCCCCTAAATCTTGTAAATCATGCATACATATAACATATCATATGAAGAAAATGAGGATGCGTGATGACAAATGGTATCTGACAAATTTCAGCATGCATGCATTAAAACTTGAGGAATAAGCATGCGAAGAAAAACGTTCAAAAGCGTCAGAGTACCATCGGGCTTAAGTTACAACTCATTACATAAAAGCTTCAGAAGAGCCAAGAGTTTGTAACTTAAATATAGTTCATCAGCCCCAAAATAAATCCTGTTTGAAGACTAACTCTCAAGTTTCTCCCCCTTTGTCATCAAGTGACAAAAAGGGACAAACTGAGGACTAACGCCCATGAAGACTTCATTGCTTTGCAGTTGATGAAGATCATTGGCGCTTCTTGGGTGTAGTCTTCTTCCTTGGGCCGGTTGCGGTGTCAAGTTGTTCCTCATCAGATTCGGCGGTGCGGAAGGACGAGAAGGAACTGTCTTCAAGATCTGGCACTGGAATGGGCCTGAACTTCTTCTTGGGAGGCCACGACCAGTCAAAGTCCTGCTCAAAGTTCAATTCTTCAAGCTCAATCTGGGTCTTCAGATGTGCAAGGGTAGCCCAGGTGCGATCAAAAACCTCATGCAGATAGTGATGATTAAGCTTCACACTATTCTGGGTCTCAGTGAGGGTTTTCACAATGATACCAAACTGGCGTTTGACCCATTTGTGGTTGTGATCCACCTTCTGATGAAGACTGAGAAGAAGCTCTCTGGTGTTTAGCACGCAAGGAGGAACTGGACTTGGTGGACGAGTCTCAGTATCGTCCCATGAGGAATATGCATCTGGCTCTTTAAATTGACCATCAAGAGGCCTGCTTCCTTCATCAATGACAGACTTTCCTTTTCCTTCAATAGGCTCGAAAGTCTTCTTGTTGACTCGAATAGGAGGCATATAACCAACATGGTTCTGGAAATCTGCATGAAAGTTGATGCCTGTCCTTGTCCTGAGGAATCTCATGATCCATGGTGCATAGATTTTGTGATCATAGGGGCACATTGCATTGTCAGCCAAAGTCCTCAAGAAGAAATCATGGATATTCATGGGGATACCATGAATGATGTTGAAGAGGATATTCTTCATGAGGCCGACGACATCTTCGTCATCATCATGGCCTTTGATTGGCGCTAGCACACTGCAGAGAATGCGGTAGACAGACCGGGGTGTGTACTTTAGCTCATGGACGAGGAATGTGGTTCTTGAGGGTTTGCCTGCAGCCAAAGGCTTCATGAGGACTTCCATCATTCCATTTGGCAGCTCACGCTCACCATAAAGCTTCACTGCCCCTTCTGAAGGAATTGGTACGGGCAGTTCTCTGAGGAGTTCAGACGCTGGAGCCTTGTAGTGAGTATTTTGGGTCATCCAGTCGAACACCCAAGTGTTGATGTCATCAGCATTGCCCGAGATTTGCAGAGTTGAATAGAACTGAAGAATTAGCTCACTATTCCAATCTGATATGTCGGAGCACATAGGGAGCAAACCTGCATCATGTAGTACACTGAGGACTGGTTCCATGCAGGGAATCTCTTCAAGTTCAGCATGAGGAATGTGCCTGTGCTGGAATATCTTGTTGCGGCCACAGAGCACAAAAGCATAGTAGTTCATCTGCGTCCTTGTCCAAAACTTCAGATGCCTCATTTGAGGCTTGTCATAAGGATTCTCTCCGATGAAATACATGCGTTCCTCAAAGAAGTTTTCTTTCTGAAATTTTGGCCTCTTCGAGAATGGCAGGCGCTGAACTGGATTGAGATTGTGCTGAGGAATGGGAGGGGAAACAACCATGGCAGATTCTGGGTTGAGGACAATGAATTCATTGTCAGGGGCGGGAACATTTTCTTCAGCAGTTTCCTCAGGATGAGGAATTTCTTGTTCTAGCTGAGCATCAGGCTGAGGAATTTCTTCATCCTTCTCAGCTTGAGGAGTTTGATCAGCCTGTTCAGTGGGAGGAGCCTGCTCAGACTGGACATTTTCTTCAGCTTGATTTTCATCAGCTGACTTTGTGGCAGACGCAGATTCATCAGCTGCTGCAGCTGAAGCTTCAGTAGTCTCTTTCTGAGGAATATGAGGTTGAGGACTGTCATCAATTTGTATTTCCTCATCAGTATGCTCCTCAGAGGCAGCATCCTTCATTTCCTCATCTGCCCTTGTAGTGTGGTCACCAACGACCACCATTTCAAATGAGGGTGCAACATTAAGAGGCAGCGGGTCCAGTGGGGCAGATTCTTTAGTTTCCTTGAGGCGTTTTGCCTCAATCTTTTCTTCTGCTGAGGAAGCTTTTCTCTTCTTCGCTTCCTTCTCAGCAGCCCTTGTCTTTTTCGCGTCTGATGCAGACGGGATTAACTTCTTCACCTTTGAAGTTTTTGGTGAAGGTGTTTTCTTAACAGATTCTTCAGCTGGCAGTGAGGAACCAGCTGGAACATAATCATCAGCCTGCTTTGGTGAAGCAGCTGGATCAGTAGCAGTTTCGTCAGGGTTTGCAGTTTCATCAGGAGCGGTCTCAGTGATGATTTCTTCAATGGCCGGCTCATCAGCACGGCGCTCTTGGTGTTGTTCCTCAGCTTGAGGAATTTCCTCCTCAACAGGAGATGCATCTTTTGGTTGTTCAACCAGGGGCTGAGGAGTTGGTGCTGGTGGGGGGTGACGTCTGTTGTAGTCATCAACAACACTAGTGTCTAGCTTGATGAAATTGCTTTTGATGCTTGTGCGATCTGACAGTTTCTCACACTTGTCAGTCAAGACTTGCAGCTCTGCCTGGGTGGACACCAATGCTTCAGGCGTCAGCTTGAGAACATTTTTCCTGAGGAATTTCTCCTTTCTGGCCTTTGCAATCTTTGCCTGCTTGGCCTTCTGTTCCTTCCACTTGGCTTCATTTATGAAAGTAGCCACCATGTGGCTGACACCAGGAGGAAGTTTCAAATCATCAATGGGTGTGTTTGGGTCTTCATACCACACATTGATGAAATCGAGGAGGACCTTGGGGTCCATTGCGAGAGGAATAGCACTGCCTGATGCTTGTGCTACCCTTTCTTGCTTGTTCCTGATGATGGCTTCCAGAGTTTCATCATCATATTCTTCACTGCCCTCTGATGCAGACGGGACTGTGATGATTTTGCTTGGGCTGGGCAGAGGTGCAGGTTCAGTAGTTGCCAAAGTCTTCACAAGGGGTGTTGAAGACTTTGTCTCCAAGCTAGTTGCAGTTGGGAGTGAGGAGCTGGAGCTGGCAGTCGTAGTCTTCACGACTTTCTTCTGTACTGGCTTTGGAGGTGGAGCTGAGGACTTTGGTGTAGATGCGATTGGTGCTGAGGGTTTTGGCGCTGATGGTTTTGGTGTGGACGGTTTTGGAACCGAGGGTTTTGGAGCTGAGGGTTTGGTGACAGAAGCCTGTGCAAACTTTTCTTGGGGTTTTGAAGCTTTTGGCTTTGCTGGCACAGACTTTGGTTGAGGAATCTTGGAGCCTCAGGTTTCTGCTGCTGAGGAATGAGCAGCACCGGAGGCAGCAGCTGAAGATTCATGAAATTTCTTCACTGCCGTTTCTGCTTGCTTCTTGAGCTTGGCCAGATGCCTTTCTTTTTCATCTGGCTAGTCATCAAGTGTCATAAGACTAGAGGGATGAGCTACTTGATGATTCTCCAGTGGGGCCCTTCTGCCAGGAGGCTTCAAAGCGAATTTCTTCGCATATTTTGGAGTCACAAACCTGTACTCCTTCAACTCCTTTGCCCATCTGCGTTCAATTTTCTGCAGCCTAATCTTTCTTTTAGGCATAGTCTCAGGTTCATCATCAGGCGTGCAGTAGTCCAGGTATATGTCATCAGGAATGTCCACAGCTGTGTTCTGCTCCAGTTTCTTTCCTCCCCTCTGTTTCCTTTCTTCCTCCATTTTCTTCAGACGAGGAACTATCTGAGGATTTTGAACTCTTGAGGATTTTGATGAGCCTTGAAGGGTTTCTTCCAGAAACGCTGCAAATGAGTTAATGTGATGAGAACTGAGAGATTCATCAGCTGACATGTGTGTACCTGTGAACTGAGTATAGTTGCGAGGAATTCGGAGAGGTCATATGCGTTCTCAGATTTGAAGAAAATGAAAAGTTTGACAGTTTGAGGAATATAACTAGTGGTTGAGGAATTTGCTTAAGCATTCTGTTCTTGGGTTCCAGAGTTGTACAGATCCGAAAATTCGCACAATTGAGGAATCTCGTGAAAATCTTAGATGCTTAGCTAGTTCATCAATGATTGTGGTGATGAATAGTGTTTGAGGAATCATGTGCGCATCGTATCTTGAGGAAAAACAGATTTCACATTGGAGAGGTAAAATTTTAGATCTAATCTGTTGTAAAAATGGGATATATTTACCTTGGAAGGTGCGAACGAAGAACACAAAAAAGTGGCGTTGAAGAGGCTCTTCGATCAAGTGTCCAATGCACCCTAACTTGGCAACAGAGGACGTCTACGGCGGCGGCGGACGTAGATGTTCCGTCTCCGGCGTGATCCTGGCGGCGAGAAGGTTGAGGCAGTGAAGCTCTTCCTTGCCGGCGACAAGACTTCCAGCGGTGGCGCTAGTGTTCGGTGTGCTGCGGCAGGAGAGCGATGAGGCGAAGAAGATGATACCGAGGGGTTAAGGACATATTTATAGCCCGAAAGTTACTGTTTGACGCGAAAGTTTCGGACCGAATAGCCCTTGCCTCTACGTCTCCGCAGGACACGTGTAGCTCCCGTACGATGCGGTGGAGATAGTGGAGATCGTGGCTATCCAATCGTGGGAAGTGGGGGTTCAGTTACTGTTCCTTTGAAGAAAATAATTTTTTCGAAGATTTGAGAATTTTTGTTACAAAATCATCAGCTGACAAGGATGCAGTGAGGATTTTGAACAAAGTTTCAAGTAGAACGCATATGAAGAATTGAATAGACTGGATAAGTATAGCATAGAGGGAAAATCGGGTCCGATCACATTCACTTAGCAGAAACATCAATCTTGAAGAAAGAGCAATAAGTGAATGCTGTTGAGGACTAGAAATCACAGTCTACCTAGGCAAATGAAAGTCATCAAGTGTTTTTGAAGATTTTTCAATAGATCATCACAATTAAGAACAATTGTTTTGAAGAAAAATGCAATGTGAGGAATTTGATCATTTGAAGAAAATCGTTTCATCATGTGTTGCACATCTAAGTCATCATCTTTGCATAAGTGTTAGGATGTGTGCATGTTTTTACAAAACATTTGAAGACTCTAAGATATTTAGCTCACACCGCAACTTGCAAAACCTTTTCTCATCCAAGGGCTTAGTGAAGATATCAGCCAGTTGATCATCAGTCTTCAGATGGTCGATGAGGATATTGCCCTTGAGGACATGGTCCCAAAGAAAATGATGACGAATCTGGATGTGCTTGGTCTTCGAGTGCTGTACTGGGTTGTAGGCAATCTTGATAGCACTCTCATTGTCACAGTAGAGAGGCACATTCTTCATGTTGATGCCATAGTCCTTGATGGTTTGCTTCATCCATAGTAATTGAGCACAACAAGAACCAGCAGCAATGTATTCAGCTTCGGCAGTGGAGAGTGATACGCAGTTCTGCTTCTTTGAGGACCAGCAAACCAGTGATCTTCCGAGGAAATGGCATGTGCCAGATGTTGACTTGTGATCCACACGGTCACCAGCATAGTCTGAATCAGAATACCCTACCAGATGAAGGTTGGAGCCCTTGGGATACCATAATCCTAGTGTTGGTGTGTGAGCTATGTATTTAGCCTTTCAAGGATATCAACAGGATCTAGCATCTTGTAGTCTGGTCTTTCTTGGATCATCAGAACTAAAGTATCAAATGAAGAATCCAAAGATCTCAGCAGTTTCTTCACAACTTCGTGATCAGTGATGTCTCGAGCTCCCAGTGCTTGCAGTTCATTTGATATGTCAGTGAGGCGATCAAAGGTGTCTTGGCAGCTCTCATTGTCATGTCTCTTGAAGCGATTGAAGAGATTGCGAAGAATATCAACACGAGAGTCGCGTTGGGTTGATACTCCTTCATTTACCTTGCACAGTCTCTCCCAGATCAGTGTTGCAGAGCCTAAGGCACTTACTCTTCCAAACTGGCCAGGGCTCAGATGACCACAGATGATGTTCTTCGCTTGAGAATCAAGTTGCTTGAATTTCTTCACATCAGCTGCAGTGACACTAGCAGAAATGATGGGGACACCATTTTCCACAATATACCAGAGATCATTGTCTATAGCTTGTAGATGCATTTGCATTTTGTTCTTCCAGAAGGGAAAGTTCTTTCCCTCGTAGGTAGGACATGCTGCAGTCACCTTAAACATTCCTGCAGTCGACATAACTAAAACTCCAGGTGGTTAAACCAAAATCACACAGAACAAGGGAGTACCTTGCTCTGATACCAATTGAAAGTGCGTTATATCGACTAGAGGGGGGGGTGAATAGGAGATTTTTAGAATTTCATCACTGAGGAAATTCCTTTCGAGGAAATTCCTCACTGATGACTAACTTACAGCGGAAACAGTTAAGGATCAGTTGTGCAATCGTTCACAATAGCAGTATTACAGAGTGGAGATTATGAAAACAGATTGCACAGCAAGCAGGCATGCTGAATACAGATGATGATTTACTCAAGTGAAGAATTTGGGGTTGAGGAAATTGAGAGAAAGTCTTCAGCAAATTCTTCAAACAGTCACAGTGAAAGTCATCAACACATAATACAGAGAATGTAAAGAGTTGAGGAATTAGAACCCGATTCTTGGTGAAGACTGTTGTTGATGACCCAGTTCCAACTGCTGTGACAGTTGTACATCTGGTTTGGAGCGGCTTGGTATTTAAACCAAAGGACACCCAGTCCCGGGACACACAGTCCCCACCGTATTCTCCTTGAGCTAAGGACACACAGTCCTTGCCCAACACTCGTGGTAAGTCTTCAGGGCAGACTTCCAAACCCTCACAAACTCGGTCACCCGGCGATCCACAATTGACTGCTGGATTGCTCTAGACCATGACGCCTAACCGTCTGGAGGATGCACAGTCCTCAAAGGTAAAAGGCTTCAGTCCCACACATGAACAACTTCTTCAGTGATGCTCAATCACTAGGTTTGGTTTGTGGTTTCGGTGGGTGGTGTATTTCCTCACTGATGATTTACTCTCGAAAGCTCTGAGGAATTGGGTTGCTCTTATGACAAGTGTCAGTTTCTAGCGGAGCAGCCAACCAGCTAGTGGTTGTGGGGGGCGGCTATTTATAGCCTCGGAGCATCCCGACATGATTTGACATTAATGCCCTTAAATAATATGACCGTTGGAGTGGATAAGATCAGTGACTTGGCATGGCTTATCGAAATGGTCGGGACTCTCAACTGTGAGAGTCCTCATGTCACTCATATTCCTCACTTGAGGCTTTTGGTAGGATTTGGCTTGGGTTGAGCATCATGAGGAAATCCATTCCATAGTGTTACTTTGACCCCCTTTAACAGTACGGTGTTCCTATTCATCAAATGCGAAGAAAGTAAAACAGAAAACGTAAATCTTCACGCTTCAATTTCTTCAGAACGATTTTCTTCAGGAACCACCGATCTTCTCAATATCAATATCTTCATGAGTAATATCAGATTCATCGCAAATTCTTCGCGATTCATTTCTTCAGCTTCAGACCAATTTCTTCAACTGAAGACATATATTTTAGGGGTCGATATTCTTCAAATATCTCAAACTCCTCAATGACTTATAGATCCTGTGTACACTTAAAAACACATTAGATACTTAACCTATAAGTCTTCAAACCACCAAAATCACTAAGGGGCACTAGATGCACTTACATTTGGTCTCGGTGGTTGGCTTCCTTCCAGTGGGATTTGGTCAAGATCACAGATAAAACTTCACGAAACGTGACACCTTACTGCGATAGACTGCCATGATTATGCCCAACTATAGCTATGAGGTCTAAAATCAGACACAGGTGATTACCTGAAGTGCTTAAAATAACGGAACATAAACAGTTGCCCACACTAGCTCATACATTACATGCAAGCGAACTCCACAACCGGGCCAAGGCTTAGTCTACATCATTTACATTTAGGTGAGCAGGTCTTGCGAACGTTGAGTTTGCCGGAACTACGACGTCACGGTTGCCCGGGGAAGGGGGTGGAGCTGCAAGGTCGGGATAGCGGGAGTGTCCACTACGGGGTGCTGTGGCTACTGTTCCGTTGGAGGAAATCCCCAAAATGCGGCGAAGCTCCTCGGGGGAGATAGGCACATGACTTGGCTCGGCAGCTGGCACAGACTACTGGAGCTCAATCGGTCTCCCAAACAGCACTACAGGGTTGCTGGCTTCGGGCTCCGCTTCTCTCCTCCTCAAACGAGCCACTTCTGCACGAGTTGCAATCAGGTCGAGGGTGACCTGGTCGTAGAGTGCCTCTTGCGCTCTCACCTAGCGCACAAGGTGCAACGAGGCAGGGTCGATCTCATGGTCTCCGCTGGCGACCTGGATCGGCCTACCATAACCTTCATGGCTAGGGTAGTAGTACAACGAGCGACAGTTAACTCCCGGCCACAGGTGCCGGAGTTGAACTATTGCCTTTCGAGCTGCCAGCTCGATGGCTTCAGGCTCGTAGGAAGTTGACCTTCTCGTGAACCGATGGGAACGCTCTTGGGTGATAGTTCTGCCATAGATGTGTACTGTGGCCCAGAAGTGACGAATGTCACCACTTGTGCGCTCTTGGTACACAACATACTCCGGAGGCTCTTCCATGGAAAAGGCACGATGGGTTAGGCTGGCTAGAATGGCTACGAAACCTCCTTGGTCTACAGAGTGGTTTCATTGTGGACAATGGGGCCTGGTATCTTGAGGTGGTTGTGGTCATGCTGTGTTGTGCGGGACAATCGCTCCCTTTATAGAAAGGAGAACGAAGTCTTCTCTTGGAAGATTGCGAGAAGGACAAAAGGGTTGTGGTCATTGGCGTGTGACCATAGGGCTAGTCTGATAGGTTGGGCACCGCCTTGCCTAAAGGTGTTGGCGAACACTATACGGCTACTGGTTAGGGCAGACTTGACTCGTGGCCATGGTACTGGTTTGATGGGTGGTCTTCTAGTGCTTATTGACCCGACTAAGATAGGATTAGCCAACGGTCAACCTGGCTCTGATACCAAGGTTATGGGGACCGGATTTTCGGGGATTTTAATTTCCCTTCAAATGGCCCTTAAGTATACCAGCCCATCAATACTGTTAGCTGGTACACCTGTCCTTGATACAAATGTCCAAGCAAAATACAAATTGAGGTACAAGACCAATGTGGTCTAATGAGTACATCAAAAGGGTTTCTAGTGGTTGATGGCAGAAATGTTACTAGGATCTCCAACTCCTCTGGAACTCCATTTCCCACAGGAACAAGTGACCGAGTTAATTCCTAACTCGCACGACTGCTGCCCTCGAAGCCTACGCTCCAAGCTTTTCATCAAGCATCTCCTCTCCAAGCTTGCAATTTGACCAAGACAATAGCCAGGGACAAGCCAGTGAGTACTTTGAATGTACTGGCAAACATCAAGAAGCAAAGATTTAATTGGCATTGTTAATCCTACACACATAATGATACCATAATACTGCGTCAACTCAAAACACTACTCAAGCATTAGTAGTGAAGTTATAATCATACTGAAAGTTATTAAGCAATCAATAAGAATATTAACATCGGATGCAATATAAAGAACGCCACAGTCAGGCGTCTCAGCGACACCACATAAAGGGCTTAGATGAAATAATAAACATGCCACAGTCGGCATCTCAGCGACACCACATAAAGGGCTTATATGGAATAATAAATGGACATGCCACAGTCGGGCGTCTCAGCGACACCACATAAAGGGCTTATATGAAATAATAAATAGACATGCCACAGTCGGGCGTCTCAGCGACACCACATAAAGGACTTACATGAAAAAATAAATGAACATGCCATAGTCGGGCGTCTCAGCAACACCACATAAAGGGCTTATATGAAATAATCAAGAATACCTAGGAGGTAGAACCGTTCTAGGGATATTCAACAATAAAATCATAATGGTTAGTCCATAGAATATAATATTTAAAATCCTCCACCATATTTCCCGATTAGTCTCATACTCCTCTAACTACCTCCGAAGACCGACACTTAGACCGACACTTGACTAGTCAACCAACGTCCTTGACCGTGGACACGACTACTCGAATAGTTTTAGCTCTGCAGAGGGTGTACTCTTTACCCATAGTTCACGGTTTTCAATAGCCATCATGACTAATCCCGTCTACGGTATTTTAGAAGTGGACACTTAGAATCAGCACACACCCACTTTACCTCCGCGAAGCCCGGATTCACCTGGACTACGCTGACAAGGTAAAACCATAAGACGGGGAGGCTCGGACCTCGACTAGCATGGAATCAAAATATCTATATTGCACGCTCACAGGGAGTGCCCTCCCTTCCGGTCCCAGACCAGAAACACCCATGCCCCTGACCATATGACTGGATTTATACCACGACCGTGCATACCTTCATCCCGGCCCCTCTACTGGTGTATGACTGGTAATATGTCTGCAACTGACTATACCGAATCCATTATCCAGGAAGCTATGGTAGCACACAAATAAGGAGACATACTGACAAGACTCGATTTATGGTCGACTTAGGAGGTTTAAGTATTACCTACATGATCAACACAAACCATGTGCAGACAGAGCCACTACCCACCTAACATGCCTTGTTGACCACTCTCGTCCACGAGATGCCAATCCCATGGTCGTGTCTCCACAAGACACCGAATCTCACCGAATCCCATCCTGTAGGCATGTAGGGTAGGAAAGAGTGACCATTGTCCATGCACCACAATCATAGAAATTATTACTTTCAATATCATGAAACCACATGCATGATTTACCACATGAAATAACACCACATGCATCACATAACCCTATGTTACTTTCACCAAGCAAACACACATCACCAAGTTAAAAGTAGGTGCAGGATCTTGCCTTCCAAGTGTAGAGAGGTGGGATTCACCACAAAACTTTAGCAAGTTTTAACTCCTCTCTTCAAAGCCTATTTAAAAATATATTCTAATTAGCACACAATTTAAAAACAGTACATGAAGGTGTCTCAGAAAATTTTCAAATAAATTCTAAAATAAATTAGGCAGAATTTGAAAGAGGTGAGAAAAAGAATCAACTCATTTGGAGTTTTGTGTAAAAAGTTATAGACAGTCAAAGTTTTGGTCAAAATCTATTTTAAAAATAAAAACAAAAGAAAACGCTTTAGATGAAAATACGCTAGCGCGATATAGAAAACGTACTTGACGGATGGCGTTTTCGCTAGCGCGGGCTCTGGTTGGGACAGAGACGCTGACGCACAGGGCCCACGTGCAGGTTTGACTCGGGGCTCCTTCTTCGTCCTATGGCCGAAGGTGAAGGGACTCCGGCGAGGCTCACCGGCGACAGGAGCCTCCAACAGGGAAGCTGAGGGCACCAGCGTGCCCAGGGGGTCGCAACGCATCCATTTCACGGTCTTGGGGCTGTGGCGGCTGCCGGAAGCGAGCAGCCCTTCCTTCATGACGGAGGAAGCTTCGACTAGGACGGGGTGCTGGCTAGGAGAGGTTCTACATGCACGACGTGGGGTGGGGCAGATCCGCTAGGTCCAGGAGGTTCAGGTGGTAGGCTTAGGCAGGGGAAGGGCTCACTAACAGGACCGAATCGACCTGAGGGCTGTGGTAGCCGAAATCACCGGAGTTGGGAACTAAGGGGTATTGGCCTTAAATTGGAGCTACAAGTGCTGGCTACGGCTATCAGGAAGAACTTGCGATGCTCTGAGGCTGACGGGGGTCCTATTTATAGTCTTAGAGTGTCCGTGCCGCGGCAGGGATGGATGAGATTGTTGGTGACAACCACTGGTGAGGGCACAGGCGCGGCTCGATGCAGCTACAGGGCAGGGAAGCAGAGCTCGTCGCACGGAGGTGGTCCACGGGGCACGTGGCGCTCGAGGAGGGCTTGGGCGGTGCTGCGTCGTTACGCTGCTATTGCTGCTTGACGACGGCCAGTGCGGCTACAGCGTTGCAGGGGCGGTAGGGGCAGCAGGGACGCACGAGGAGCTCGCGCGAGTGTGCCCACGTGTTGAGGTTGCTTCGGGCAACGAGGGGGCGACAGGGGTGCGACACGGTGGCTCGGTCTGCTGGCTGCAATATGCTCGCTCCAGAGCACGCTCTGGCATGCGTGCCATGTGCTTGACGAATTGCCACGGCTAGCTAGGGTCTTGGGCTGGTGGTGAAGAACTCGAGAGTAACTAATGGCCTTACTCTGGGTCTGCTAGACATGCTGGTTTAGTTTGGGGCTCAACTTCACCATACAAACAAAACTCCTTGCCATTTCTAGTCAGGGACACCAGGTGTTTGACAGAATGCCAATGGCATCTAGGGGCACTTGCTAGCCATGGAAATCTCCACATATAAGCCTCACTGGATGGGCACAAAGATGGCAAAGTTTGATTTAGCAACTCAACAACTTCATAATGCAATTCTAGTAAAAATCCATTTCTGGACAGAAACAAACTGATAATGCAAATAGGGGTCAAAATAACTCCAATGGGGTGGAAATTTGATACTTAAGGGTTTTATTAGATGGACTACAAGCACAAATTTTTTCAAGAGCATTAGGGAAGGAAAAAAGTGGGGTTGTAGTTCAAAAGGCCAATCTGGTCCAAAACATAAAACAAGAAGTGGTGCTCAAATATTTCAAAAGGCCAATATATATTTTTGCAGAAAACTCATTCCTATAAACCTCTTGACCTCTACAAATTTTTACAGAATTATTGGAGACTTTAATGAAGAGGTAATGCAAAGTACCAACCAGGACCAGAATAGAAAAGATATAATTGAGCAATACATTCCCAAAATACTCAGCTCGGTTTTTGTATAAAACTCACTTGTATGAATCCCTTGGCTACTAGAAATTTTGGTAGAATATTTGGAGACTTTATTTAAGGGGTTGTAGTACAAATCTACAATTGGACCAAAAAGTAAGATTAATTAATTTGCTCAATCCTACCAAAACACTTGGCTATATTATTAAACATAGTAGGTAATTGCCAAGCTTATTGTGGAATTTCTAGAAGAGGTTAACAGGTGGCTGCAGTACAAAACGGGACCCTTAGGAAAATTAAAAACCAGTTTTGAATAAATAGAATTGGAAGATAATATTAATAGAGGAACCTTCTCTAAAATAATCAATGAGTGTAAAAATATTTGAGTCAGCACTCAAGTCACCTAAAAGTTTTCAAAAAGCTCCCGCTTATAAAAGAGTTATCCACAAAAACCAAGAATAAGAGAGGTTTTGAAATCCACAGAAAACCCAGAATAGAAATTTAAAACAATTCAGGCCAAATTTATTAATAAAAATCTTGACCAAAATTTGGGGTGTTACACAAGGATTTCACACAATCCCGTATATCATTCCCTTTGTCCTCCGTTATGTTACTTGCCCGAGATCCGATCGTGGGCATCAATATACCAATTTCAATCTCTTTTGTGACAAGTCTCTTTACTCGTTCCGTATACAAGATCACGTGGCTAACTCGTTAGTCACACTGCTTGCAAGGCTGGTCTGTGATGTTGTATTACCGAGCGGGCCCCGAGATACCTCTCCATCACACGGAGTGACAAATCCCATTCTTGATCCATGCTAACTCAAGTGACAGCTTCAGACATACCTGTAGAGCACCTTTATAGTCACGCAATAACAATATCCACTGCATGCCTCAACACTCATTAGACTGCACACATTAGTGAGATGGAACAAGAAAGTAACTTGTTGGAAGTAATACATTTTGATGTGTGCAGTCTAATGAGTGATGAGGCACGCAGTGGATATTATTATTGCGTGACTATAAAGGTGCTCTATAGGTATCTCCGAAGGTGTCTGTTGGGCTAGCGTGGATCAAGACTCGTATTTGTCACTCCGTGTGACAGAGAGGTATCTCGGGGCCCACTCGGTAATACAACATCACAACAAGCCTTGCAAGAAATGTGACTAAGGAGTTAGTCACGGGATCTTGCATTACGGAACGAGTAAAGAGACATGCCGGTAATGAGATTGAACTAGGCATGGAGATACCGATGATCGAATCTCGGGCAAGTAACATACCGAAGGACAAAGGGAACAACATACGAGATTAACTGAATCATTGACATAGAGGTTCAAACGATAGAGATCTTAGTAGAACATGTAGGAGCCAATATGGGCATCCAGGTCCCGCTATTGGTTATTGACCGGGGAGTGTCTCAGGTCATGTCTGCATAGTTCTCGAACCCGCAAGGTCTGCACACTTAAGGTTCAATGACGTTTCGGTATAGTTGAGTTATAGGTGTTGGTAACCGGAGCTTGTTCGGAGTCCCGGATGAGATCTTGGATGTCACGAGAAGCTTCAGAATAGTCCAGAGGTAAAGATTGATATATAGGAAGTCATGTTTTGGTCACCGGAAAGGTTTCGGGCTCATTGATAGTGTATCGGGAGTATCGGGAGTGGTGTGACGATCCAAGAGCCTTATGGGCTGTGAGAGGAGGTGGACCACCCCCTGGTGGGCTGGCCGAAGCCTCTCTCAAAATCCCATGCATCTAGGAGTGGAGATAAAAGGCCAAATCCCTTTAAAAGGAAAGGAATGAGGAGTCCTCCCAAAGTACTCCACCTCCCTTGTGGGAAGGTGGACTCTTCCTTGTAGGGTTCGGCCGACCCCTTCTCCTTGGAGTACAGGCCAAGGCTGCCTCCTCTCCCCTTCTCCTATATATACTAGAGGTTTGAGGGTTTTGAGACACAAAAATCAGCCACGGCTGCCTCTACTTCTCTCTAGATCCGTTTCTCCTCAAGTCTAATTTGGCGGTGCTTAGGCAAAGCCCTGCTGGATTAGTTCAACACCACCACCACCACCACGCCTCCATGCTGGAGAACCCATCTACCTCTCCACCACTCTTGCTGGATCAAGAAGGCGGGGATCGTCATCGAGCTGTACGTGTGCTGAACGCGGAGGTCCCGTCTGTTCGGCGCTAGATGGGGATGGATCGTGATGGGATCGTGGGACGGATCATGATGAGATCGCGGGTCGGTCTGCGATTTGGATCGCGAAGATGGTCCACTACATCAACCGCATTATATACACTTCCTCTTAGTGGTCTACAAGGGAATGTAGATTCACTCTCCCCTCTCCTAGATGATCATCACCATGATAGGTCTTTCGTGTGCGTAGGAATTGTTTTTGTTTCCCATGCAACGTTCCCCAATAGTGGTATCAGAGCTAAGTTCATGCATAGATGATATCTGAAGTAGAACACAAAAGAGTTTGTGGGTGTTGATATTGAATTTGCTGCCCTCCTTAGTCTTTTCTTGATTCAACAACATTGTCAGATTGAAGTGGCTCTCACCAACTTTACTCATACGCTTACGAGAGGCCGGTTTCATCGACTTACATGCAACTTATTGCATAAAGATGACTGGCGGGTGAATGTTCCTTCAACTTTAGTTGAATCGGATTTGACAGAGGCGGTCCTTGGATAAGGTCAAATAGCAATTTGCATATCACCGTTGTGGCTTTGCGTAAGTAAAATGCAATCATACTAGATACCAATAGCAGCCACGTAAAACAGGCAACAACAAATTAGAGGACGTCTAACTTGTTTTTGCAGGGTATGATTGTGATGTGATATGGCCAATGACATGATACGATTTATTGGATATATGCAATGATCATGTTGTAATAGTTAAATATCGACTTGCATGTCGATGCTACAGCAACCGACAGGAGCCATAAGGTTGTCTTTAAATTTATTTTGCGCTTGCGGATGCTCTATCTATATCGCTAGGTAGTAGCTTTACTAGTAACAACATAGATAGCCTGACAACCTTGATGGTAGCACAATGATGGAGATCATGATGATGGAGATCATGGTGTGGCGCCGTTGACGATTGAGATCATGCCGGTGCTTTGGTGACGGAGATCAAGAAGCACAAGCTCATGGCCATATCATGTCACTTTTGATTTGCATGTGATGTTCATCCTTTTAGGCACCTTATTTTGCTTAGGACGATGATAGCATTATAAGGTGATACCTCACTAAAATTTAAAGATAAAATTGTGTTCTACCCGACTGTGCACCATTGCGACAGTTCATCGTTTCGAGACACAACCTGATGATCGGGTGTGATCGACTCAACGTTCACATACAATGGGTGCAAAACAGTTGCACACGCAGAACACTCAGGTTCAACTTGACGAGCCTAGCATGTACAAACATGGCCTCGGAACACAAGAGACCAAAAGGTCGAGCATGAATCATATAGTTGATATGATCAACATGGAGATGTTCACCATTGAAGCTAATCTCAACTCACGTGATGATCGGACTTGAGTTAGTGGATTTGGATCATGCGACACTCGAATGAATAAAGGGATGTCTATTTGAGTGGGAGTTTATTAGTAATATGATTAGCTAAACTCAATTATTTTTAACATAGTCTAAGTAATCTTTGCAAAATTTCATGTTGTAGATCAATGGATCGCGGAGTAGTAACCTTGAATTTTAATACGTTCCTAGAGAAAGCTAAGCTGAAAGATGATGCATGCAACTTTGTTGACTAAGCTTGTAATCTGAGGCTTATCCTCACGGTTGGCCAAAAGCAATATGTCCTTGATGCTATGCTAGGAGATGCACCACCCGCTACGACAACCCAAGATTTTTTGAATGCTTGGCAGTCACGTAAGGATGACTACTCCTTGGTTCAATGTGCAGTTTTATATGGATTAGAACCGGGACTTCAAAGACGTTTTGAACGTCATGGAGCATATGAGATGTTCCACGAGTTGAAGTTTATCTTTGAGAAGAATGCCCGGATCGAGAGGTATGAGACCTCCGATAAGTTCTATGCTTGCAAAGTGGAGGAGAACGGGTTTGTCAGTGAACACATACTCAGAATGTCTGGATACTCTAACCGTATAGCTGAGCTGGGGATTGAACTCCCGCAAGAGGCTATCACTGACATAGTTCTTCAATCACTGCCACCTACCTATAAGAGATTCATGTTGAACTATAACATGCAAGGGATGAATAAGTCACTCGTTGAGCTGTTTGCGATGCTGAAAGTCATAGAGTCAGAAAGCCAGAAAGAGCATCAAGTGTTGATGGTCAATAAGACCACCATTTTCACGAAAAACAGCAAAGGAAAGAAGGGTAACTCCAAGATGAGTGGAAAACTATTGCCCCTCCGATGAAGAAACCCAAGGCTGGACCTAAGCCGGAAACTGGGTATTATTATTGCAAGGGAACTGGTGGCTGGAAGCAAAACTGCCCCAAGTATCTGGTCGATAAGAAGGCGGCCAATGCCAAACAAGGTATATTTGATATACATGTTATTGATGTGTACCTCACCAGCTCTCGTAGTAGTGCCCAGGTATTTGATACCAGTTTTGTTGCTCACATTTGCAACTCGAAACATGAACTGCGGAATAAACGAAGGCTGGCGAAGGATGAAGTGATGATGCGCGTGGGAAATGGTTCCAAGGTTGATGCGATCACCGTCGGCACGCTCTCACTTCAGTTACTCATTTAAGTCAGAGAATAATGGTTGTTCTATTTATATGAGTAATATCTTCTATGGTCATGCACCCAATGTGAGGGGTTTGTTCATATTGAATCTCGATTGTGATGACACTCATGTCCATAACATTAAGACCAAAAGATGTAGAGTTTATAATGATAGCGCCACTTTCTTGTGGCACTGTCGCTTAGGTCATATTGGTGTAAAGCACATGAAGAAACTCCATGCTAATGGACTTTGGGAGTCACTTGATTTTGAATCACTTGACACATGCGAACCATGTCTCATGGGCAAGATGACTAAAACTCCACTCTCCGGAACAATGGAGCGTGCAAGTGACTTGTAGGAGATCATACATACTGATGTGTGCAGACCGATGAGCATAGAGGCGCATGGTGGATATCGTTACTTTCTCACGTTCACTCACGATTTGAGTAGGTATGTGTTGGCGTTCTGAGAATGGGGGTACCTAGACCTGTCTTCCTGTGGCCCAAGGCTGGCCCACTTCATCGAGCCAACCAACGGGTCTGGCACCCCCCAAGACAAGACCCTCGCAAGGGGCCAAGCCTCGCGAGGAGGAACAACGTTGAGACCCGTAGGGAGGCCTCCTCAGGACCCCTTCGGAGCAGCGGATATTCCGAGGAGAGGCTCGGCCTCAGGAGTCAAGGATGACGCACAGGAAGGACGGGCGAGCAGCACACAACAGGGCAGTGCAGTTTCCCCTTAAGTGCAAAGGGGGCAAGGACGTACCAGGGCTCCCAAAGCATCTTCCAAAGGTTTTCTTTCTGGTGCAATAAGGCCGTCACCGCGTGCCAGCAGGAAAGACGTCATCCCCGGGCCCGTCCCTTCAGCACGGGCAGCCACTTTGCAGGCGAAGACCACTTTTCGGCAGGGGAGCATGTTCCCCTATTCCCCTTCAAAATTGGCCAATGTGGGATCCCTTCCTGCCGAAACGATAAGGGAAGAGGACCGGGGCCACCACTATATATGGAGGACAGGTTGTTTCGTAAGAAGGAGAGATTCATTCACCTAATAGCACCACACAAAGCCATCGAGCCTCCGGAGGCTCCCGAACACTGTACTAGTTCATCCACCCACCTCCAAGTGAGGCAATCCACTAAAGCAGGAGTAGGGTATTACGCTTCTCAGCGGCCCGAACCTGGTTAAACTATTGTGTTCTCTGTTTTCCTCACCATCGAGTGAGTTCCTTGCCATTACCAGCGAGTAGCGAGCTAGGTGAGGCGAGCCAGTGAGAGATCTTCATACACGCCCCCGAATTCGAATCTTTAGGATTTTGCGGAGCCGGAAATCGGACATTTGGCGTGCCAGGTAGGGGGCATGTCAAGGTTTCCTCTAAGCTCCGCATTCACCAAGCTTCGCCACTCCGATGGTTGACGCTCGCCGGGATTGCACCGAACACCGCGCCACCCGCGTCGCTCAGACGGCACCCGTAGGCCCCGCCGGTGCGTGTCGGTCGCCATCGCCCATGATGAACGCCGCCACGGGCCCCGACGCTCAAGAACAACAAGGTTCCTCCCAGCCGGCTACCGATCACCCCGATGGATGCACCACCACTCCGTCGCTCGTCCGGGATTCCCGGTCGGCCTCGCACGCCCAACTGGATATGCCACACAGTCGTCGCACCCTTTCCATGGGCACCGAGATGCTCCGCTACCGGCCCTCCCCTGACCGCCACAATGACTGGCTCCAGCGCATCGAGGAGCTTGTCGTCGCCGCCGGAGACTCCGCAACGCTCTCCTGTTCGTTTTGACCCCAACCGTCCCAAGCAAACGACGAGGAGCAAGATGCGCCACCCCCACCACCGTGGCGCGACGTGCGTGCCGAGCCTCGGCAGAAAGCGCGTCCCCTCGATCGACCTTGCGAGTTCAGGGCGAGGCCAGGAGATGAAGCGAGCTGTCAGGTGGTTCCTCGACCATGCACCGACACGCTCATGCCGCCGACGCTGCAAGTCCCGAACCGCGAGCGTGCCCCGACCGAAGCAGACCCGTTGGAGCAACATGACCAGATCGCCCCCGCGCGCGCTACACTAGTCGGACCGGTGGGGTGCCTCGCCATCGCCATGAGCTCTACCCAACCGCATGGCCCTGCAAGTTCAAGCCCGATCTGCCCCCGCGCTATGATGGCACCCTGGACCTGGCTGAGTTCCTACAACTCTACACCCTGAGCATCAGGGCGGCAGGAGCAGGCGACAAGGTCATGGCGTGATGGTTCCCCATGGCGCTCAAGGGAGGCACACTGTCTTGGCTCCTCAACCTCCCAAAGGCGTCCATCACCTCTTGGGATAGCCTAAGCGAACGCTTCGTCGCCAACTTCCAGGGTACGCGACCATGCCACCACCGTGAACGACCTGTGGCGCATGCAACACGAGGGGGAGACCCTGCACAAGTTCATACAACTCTTCACGGTCATGCGCCTCAAGATCCCCAAGGCGTCGAACAAGGACGTCATCTCGGCCTTCTCCAACGGAGTCACGAACCTCAAGATGAAGGAGGAGCTTGCCATGAGTGATGAAATGGGCATCGCATTGGAGATGTTCAACCTGGCAAACAAGTGCGCCATGGCTGAAGAAGGTCGTCTGTCACTCCTCGGGCCTCAGGCGGTAGAACCAGAGGAGAAGAATGCCAATGCCAAGGAGGTGAAGCGTAAGGCTCATGTGGTTCTCGTAGCCAAGACTGAGGCGAAGTACGACCGAGGGGGAGAGCGTCCGTCAGGAGGGGCACCAACGTGCATCTTCGATGGGACCAGCGGCCATGATACCTCTGAGTGCCAAGAGCTCCACCTGGTCCGTGCCGAACACTTCAGCAGGCGCCCCAGACAGGTCGATAGAGGCCCCACCCACGGTGATGGCCGTAGTGGAGGCCGCTCGGATGACCGGGAGGCGGGTCAGGGGTGGCGAGAACGGCCTCATGAAAACCGTTGGTGCGGCGAGCCTCAGAAGGACCCCTGGCACGACCAGACTCCGGATGACCGCTGGCGCGACAACCCTGAGGAGGGGCAACGACGCAGTCAGCCTCGTGAGGCTGGGCTGCCCCCGCTGCCTCCGCCACCCAGAAGGAGGGACAGAGACAGGAAGGATGATGCGGTTGGGGGATTCCAGGAGGTCAGGACGGTGGCCTCCATCCTGGGCGGCGCCCAGACCCCTGCCTCCAACCGTGCCTTCAAGCAGTTCACACGGGAGGTGAATGCCTGCCTACAGAAGCCTAAAGCGATGCGCCCCCTCAACTGGTCCCAGACCACCACCACCTTCGACCCAAGTGACCAACTCAGATATACCATGGCCGGCAAACTCCGATGATGTGCAACCCGACCATCAGCAACGCCCTCGTCACCAAGACCCTTATCAATAGTGGAGCAGGGCTCAACGTCCTCTCGGTCGAGACCTTCGAGAAACTCCAGCTACCGTACGAATAGCTCATGCCGAACAAGCCCTTCCCGGGAGTCACGGAGGGGTCCACCGTGCCCATCAGGCAGGTGCATCTGCCAGTCACCTTCGGCGAGCGCAAGGACTACCACACTGAGATCATCGTCTTTGACGTCGCGCACATCCACCTGCCGTACAACGTGATCATTGGGTACCCGGCTCTCACCAACTTCATGGCAGTGACCCACCATGGCTACAACGCCCTCAAGATGCCAAGGAGCAGCGGCGTCATCACCATCGCCTGCGACGAGAAGGATGTCGTCTGTACACTCGAGCGCACCTACTGCGCAGCGGTAGCGGAGCCCTCGGACGACGAAGAAGACGAGCCGCCTCATGAGGACCCACACAAGAAGAAGAAGGAGCTCCTCCCCACGGAGCGCCCTGGGGCTTCGGGCTACGTGCCGAGGGACGGGGACATGCCTCCCATCGCATAGGAAGGCGCGCTCGGTGCCCCCCTTGGGTCAGGCCTCAGGGCTCCCACTGTGGAGATTCCGGGCGTGACCGGTGAGGTGAGGGTGGCGCTCGAGCATAACTCGAGGGCGAGCTCCGGTGCGCGTCCACACATCTCCCGTGAGTCCGTCATTAGAGCAATCCGAGAACTTCGAGAGGTCCAGGCCGTGCGAGGCGGGGACTGCCTGCACCACCAATCGTAGTCGTCGACATGGTCGAACGGACCCGCATCTGCATCAACATGCTCGCAACCGAGAGAGTCGCGGCTCAAGGCCCCTTCTGGCCCGCGCTAACTAACCATCAGTGGGTGTACCCAGGCACCAGCGCCCTGATGCCCTTCAGGTTGGGGAACACATCTGCCACCTACTAGCGGCTCAAACGGGCCATGCTCATGCCTTGCCTGCTGGGGCGTGGCGAGGAAGAGGAGGAGATGCTCGGGCGGAGTGAAGGCCCCGAGCCTCGGGAGATGGTGGACCCGTGAGGGTCGCGAGCGTGGAGGCAGGAGATCGGGTGACGACGGCGCCTTCGGCACTTCAGCGACATGGCCGCCAGATGACTTTTTGTTGGCTGCTGCTAGGTAAATTTTAGGCTCACCCTGTCCGAGGGCACCCCAGGGCCATGCGTCCTCCAGGAGCTCAGGGCACTCCCGAGCCGCTACTTTCATTTACGCATCCTTCAATTGTTTCTATCTCACCCATTTCGAATCCTAACGTTCTACCTTGCTTGTATTTTTGGCGATCGGCCTCCTTGTTTGGGGGCTCCGGTCCAAGCTTATCCTTGCAGGCCTCCCGAGGCAACGAATACCCTACCTCACTCCCGAATAAGAAGAAGTGAGCAGGGTTCACCATTCACCCAAACCAAATCAACTCAGTCCACCAATGACTTGGGGGTAGGGACACTCACGAGGCCATAGCATCCTCGCGACCTCCCATATACACCCCACCGTGACACTCTCACGTAATAACGAGCCGATGCTGTATACGCCCAGGGCCCCCAAGGACGCGGAGGGGTCCATCCCACGCCTAGTAGAAGTCCTACACTCCACGCTGGGTAGAAGACAGAGGTAATCGACACAGTCCACCAATGACTTTCGTAATCAGGCGCGTAATGCCTTGGGGGTAGGGACACTCACAAGGCCAAAGCGTCCTCGCGACCTCCTAGATACACCCCGACCATGACACTCTCACGTAATAACGAGCCGAGGCTGTATACGCCCAACCCCCCCCCCTCCCGAGGACGCGGAGGGGTCCATCCCACGCCTAGTGGCAGCCCTACGATCCGTGCTGGGGAGAAGATGAAGGCAATCAACACGGTCCACCAATGACTATGCCCGCAGCTGGCACCAACATGGTCCGCCAATGACTACGCCCGCAGCTGGCAAAGATATCAACATAGTCCACCTACGACTATGCCCACGCCCAGTGCAGGGGACACAAAACTGGAGCTACGGAGCCGCTCATACGTCAATGTGGACCCCTGAGCATCGCGACCCGGGGGCCTAACTGCACCGGTAGCCCCTTCCCCCTTTGTGCCGTCCTTAGTTTCCGGTCGATTCAGTCATGGAGAGGTACGCGCGGGGCGAACTCTACCGACGCAGAGCCTAGTGCGCTCGACAAGACACTTCAAATCTCTTAGGGAAAACGGTTGATTCACCCGTACGTCAAGGGGGACTCCTGAGCATCCCGGCTTAGGAGCATGAACTGCGCTCATAGCCCCTTCCCCTTTTGGTCCGTCCTTGGTTTCCGGTCGGTCCAATCGCGGCGGAGGTACGCGCGGGGCAGGCCCTGCCGACGCAGAGTGCCGAAGGAGTTCGGGAGTCTCAAATTTTCATCTTCTTAGGAGGGACATTGGAGTCGCTCGCACGTCAAGGGGGACTCCTCAACATCGGACTCATGGGTCAAACTGTGCTCGTAGCCCCTTCCCCATTTGGGTCGTCCTTGGTATCTGGTCGCTTCAATAGCGGGGAGGTACGCGCGGGGCGAGACTTGACGACGCAGAGCCTAGTGTGCTCGACAAGACACTTCAAATCTCTTAGGGAGAAGGCTGGAGTCACTCGTATGTCAAGGGAGACTCCTAAGCATCGCGACTCAGGAGCCTGAACTGTGCCCATAGCCCCTTCCCCTTTTGGGCCGTCCTCGGTTTCCGATCGGTCCAATCGTGGTGGAGGTTCGCGCGGGGTGGGCCCTGGCGACGCATAGTGACGAAGGAGTTGAGAGTCTCAAATTTTCATATTCTTAGGAGGGACATTGGAGTCGCTCGCACGTTAAGGGGGATTCCTCAGCATCGCGACTCACGGGTCAAACCGTGCTCGTAGCCCCTTCCCCCTTTGGGTCGTCCTTGGTTTCCGGTCGGTTCAATCGCGGGGAGGTACATGCGGGGCGGGCCCTGCCGATGGAGAGTGCTGAAGGTGTTCTGAAGTTTCGAAATCCTCACTGCGTTCCCCTCATGAGGGCAGCTCGTGCATCAAGGGGGACTCCTGAGCATCGCGACTCAGGGGCCTAACTACGCTTGTAGCCCCTTCCCCTTTTGGGCCGCCCTAGAATTCCAGTCGGTCCAACCGCGGCAAAGGTACGCGCGGGGTGGTCCCTGCCGACGTAGAGTATCATAGCAAACATGACAGGAACGAGGCGAAGAAAGCATTCAAGCATTAAGTTATTACAAGCCTTGACAAGTTCATGAAAACGCAAATGAGTTTGGCGCCTCCACGGGGCACGGTGTGCATTGCAGGAAAAACAGAGGGAAGAAATCAAGAGGAGCTGCCCCGCCGGTCACCGCATCTTCAAAGGCCTC
Source organism: Hordeum vulgare subsp. vulgare (assembly GCF_904849725.1). Lineage (NCBI taxonomy): Eukaryota > Viridiplantae > Streptophyta > Magnoliopsida > Poales > Poaceae > Hordeum > Hordeum vulgare. The sequence continues at coordinate 288,906,162 of NC_058520.1, read as the reverse complement.
GTTCTAGACGCCAGTGGCGTCATCTTCCCTCCCTCGGCTTCTGCGGCATCCGGAGATGTGGGGACTGCGACGCGGGCGAACCTCTTCACCAACGCATCCACGGGGCCCTTTACCGCTTCTGCAGCACGGCCACGAGCCTTGGCTGGGACCGGAAGGATCACAGAGTTGAAGTCGAACCCCGGCTGACGAAGATGAAGGCGACTGAAGACGCGTGTCGTGGCCTCAAAAAAGAGGTCGCGACACTTGTTTTCCAAGATCTTGTCCACCAGGATGACGGCGTCCACCAACGCCACGATGAGCTGTGCCGCGAGCACCGCGAAGTCGCTCCCTGGGGTGGCCAGAGGCTCGTCGAACCCATCGTGGCAGAGGGAGCGGAGCGCTGTGCGAAGCCTGAGCTCAACGTCGGGGAAGCCGACCAGCTCCGCGGCCTTCTTTCTCTCGGCTGCGGCGAGGGTTCCCCCTCGGCATCGAGGAGGGCCCTCCTCGAGGTGACCTCCTTCTCCTACTCGTCCAACCGCGCCTACTTGGCGCCCAGGCAATCCTCCCTCTGGGACAACTCTTCCTCCAGGGCGGCGAACTTGGCCCTGCGGGCCGTGAGTTTCTCCCCCGCGGGCGACGCTGCTCGGCCAGCTTGGCTTGTTCTTCTTGGAGGGACTTCAGGCGAGCCTCCGCCTCTTTGCAGTGTTTGGTGGCCACAGTGGCTCCTTTCATCGCCCCCTCGCACGCGGCGCGAGCAGCCTTGGCCTCCTTCTCGCCTTTCGCCATCGCGACCGCGACCTTGCCAAGAGCGCGGAAGGCCCCGTTAAGGACGCCCTGGGTGTATAACGGAGCCTTCAGGACCTCCTCCTAAGAACCCCTAGCGTTGCCGTAGGCGGTGCCATCACGGAGGCATCGTCATGAAGGACGGGGGGATCCGAAGGCTGCTTGGAGGTTGCGGGAATTGGCGCATCAGCGGGTCTTGGGCCCTCAAGAGCCCGCCCCTCAGGCAACGACGCCACCACGACCGCCTCAAGACGCTTCGGGCGCTCGGGGGGCTCGGCGACCAAGGCCTGAGAGGTCGCCCCACACGCCTCCCCTCCTCAATCGACAGGCGGCGACACGTTGGAGTGGCCCGGCGGTGTATCAGGAGTCGCCTTCAGCTTGACGTCTATCTTCTTCCTCTTCGCCCCCGGCAAGACGACGCCCTTGGACATCAGGCAAAAAAGGGAATCAGACGAGCGTGGACGAGGACGCGCAAGGCGATCCAAGACAAGTAACTCACTCTTCGACATCGCGCCATCTCTTCTTCCTCTTCGCCCCGGCGATGGCATAGGCAACAGGACCCTCCATGGAGGGGGCAAGCCTGGCGCCTCGGATTTCCCGCCGGCCGAGTGGGGATGCACCGGGGATGGCTCAGCCCCGAGCTTCTGGGGGCGAGCATGCAATAAGACCGCGTAGCGTGCGGGGTCGATGCGAGTCCCCGGGAGGTCCTGGTCGGGCGCGAGGGGATCCTCGCGGAGGCCTCGCCAGTGGCATCGTTATCTTCAAGGTCGCGTAGAAGGGCGGCTTGTGATGAGAGAAGCATGCTCATCGGGCAGTCGTCAAGGGTCTTCTCTGAGTCCCCCTCACTGGAGGGGTCGCCAGATGACACCTCTACCGGACCGGAGCCCTCGGCCAGGAGGAGCCCCCGCTCATCGAAGACACGCATCGCGGCAACCAGGTCGTCCTGGTCGTCAAGACGGTAGAACGGGCCCAGAGCCTCGGGCAGGTCACCAGGGTCGCCTCCCAGCAGGATCGCCATGACCCTCCTCACCTCCTCGGTGGGAAGGTCTGGGGACCGGAGCCTGAGCTCATCGTCACCAACCTGGTAGTCCCACACGGGCCTAGAATGGGCCTGAAGGGGTGCCAGGCGCTACGCCAATAATTCCTTCGCTATCATACCACCGGTCAACCTCTTGTCGTTGATGTCGCGGGAGAAGCGCTCCAGTACGGGTACGACCCGAGGGTCGGAGAGCTTCGCTGAGCTCCATGCGGTAGTATTCTCTGGAAACCCCTTCGGCTCCTCCAGCCGAGGGTTGGCATCCTTGAGGCTCATGAAAACCCAACGGTGCCTGAAGTTTTCCACCTTCTTCCCGGCCTTCAGGAGCAGATTGCCACTCTGGGCTACCACGAAGGAGACACATGCCGACAAATGGGCGCCGTCGTGCAGACGAAAGCTGGAGAAATGGCGGAAGAGGGCTACCAAAGGCCGCACACCAACGAAGGCCTCGCAGTAGAAAGCGAAGACGGACATGAGCAAAATGGAGTTGGGCTGGAGGTGAAGGGCCTGGATCCCGTAGTGGTTCAATATGGTGGTGAAGAACGAGGAGAAAGGTGGCACACGCCCGGCATAGACGCTGTGGAGGAAGAAAGGGTATACCGCCTTCGACGCGGGCTGCTTCTCTATGGAGCTAGGACAGATGGGGTCCGCCCTTGCTCGTTGGTCTCCGCCGCAGTCCATGGAAGAATGGGGACGAGATCCATGTCCTTGGAAAGAGCGTACTCCAAGAGCGGAGGAGCCAGGGCAGGACCTTGCGCCTCTGGCTTCTGCTTGCCGGCGGGCGCCATCGCTCGATTGGCAAGGGAGCGGCACGACGCTGGATCTGGGAGACATCGGTTGGAGTTGGAGACCAAGGAGAAACAATGAGTGTGGGAGAGGTAAATCAATAATGCACCGACACAACAAGCCAGGCTCCTAATAACTCGGCCAGAGACAAACGACAAGAAGGACCCAGCACCAGCCGCGTGACACGCACCGGCCTGGCCCACATGCATTTAAAACCCGCGGCGCCTCAGGCCGCCCCTCGAGGCTTCGCCTAGAAGCCAACTCGAGCGCGCTGTAGGCCCGGGCGTTAGTGTCGGCATTCTCGGAATGGGGGTACCCAGACCTGCCTGCCTGTGGCCCAGGGGTGGCCCACTTCATTGATCAAACCGACGGCCCCGGCACCCCTAAGACAAGGCCCTCACGAGGAGGAACATCATCGAGACCCATAGGGAGGCCTCCTCAGGACCCCTTCGGAGCTGCGGATATTCCGAGGCGAGTCTCAGCCTCAGGAGTCAAGGATGACGCAAAGGAAGGACGGGCGAGAAGCAAACAACCGGGTGGTGAAGTTCCCCTTTAGTGCAAAGGGGGCAAGGACGTACCAGGGCTCCCAAAGCATCTTCCAAAGGTTTCCTTTCTAGTGCAACAAGGCCGTCGTCACCCGCCAGCAGGACATGCGTCATCCCCGGGCCCGTCCCTGCAGCGCGGACAGCCACTTTGAACGCGAAGACCAGTTTTGGGCAGGGGAGCATGCTCCCCTATTCCCCTTCAAAATTGGTCGTTGTGGGATGCCTTCCCGCCGAAACGATAAGGAAAGAGGACCGGGGCCGCCACTATATATAGAGGATAGGTTGCTTCGTATGAAGGAGAGACTCATTCACCCGCTAGCACCACACAAAGCCACTCAGCCTCCGGAGGCTCCCGAGTACTGTACTAGTTCATCCACCCGCCTCCAAGTGAGGCAATCCACCAAAGCAGGAGTAGGGTATTACGCTGCTCAACGGCCGTAACCTGGGTAAACTATCATGTACTGTGTCTTCCTCATCACCGAGTGAGTTCCTTGCCATTCCCAGCGAGGAGCAAGCTAGGTGAGGCGAGCCAGCGAGAGATCTTTGTACACGCCCGTGAGTTCGAATCTTTAGGGTTTTTCGGAGCCCGAAATCCGACAGTATGGTTATATCTACTTCATGAAGCACAAGTTTGAAACGTTTGAAGAGTTCAAGCAAGTTCAGAGTGAAGTTGAAAATCATCGTAACAAGAAGATCAAGTTCCTACGATCTGATCGAGGAGGTGAATATCTGAGTTACGAGTTTGGTGCTCACTTAAGACAATGTGGAATTGTTTCACAGTTGACACCGCGTGGAGCGCCACACCGCAATGGTGTGTCCTATGATGTCTCTTACCAATTTTCCATTATCATTTTGGGGCTATGCATTGGAGATAGCTACATTCACTTTAAATTTGGCACCATCAAAATCCGTTGAGACGACACCATATGAGCTTCGGTATGGCAAGAAGCCAAAGTTGTCGTTTCTTAAAGTTTGGGGATGTGATGCTTATGTCAAAAAGCTTTAGTCTGAAAAGATGGAACCCAAAGAAGAAAAGTTCATCTTCATAGGTGACCCAAAAGAGAAAATTGGGTATACCTTCTATCTCAAATCCGAGGGAAAAGTGTTTGTCGCTAAAAACAGAGCTTTTCTTGAGAAAGAGTTTCTCTCGAAAGAATTGAGTGGGACGAAGACAGAACTTGATGAGGTTGTGGTACCTCTACTTCAACAAGATGGTGGCGCAAGACAGAATGAATTTTTTGTCGAGGGAACACCAGTTGAAGAGGAAGCTAATGATGGTGATCATGAAGCTTCAGATCAAGTTGCTATCGGACCTCACAGGTCGACAAGAGCACGTACTGCTCGTGAGTGGTACGGGAATCCTGTCTTGGTAATCAAGTTCTTGGACAATAATGAGCCTACGAATTATGCAGAAGAAATGGTGGGCCCACACTCCGACAGATGGTTAGACGCCATGAAATCCGAGATAGGATCTATGTATGAAAACAAAGTATGGACTTTGGAATTATTAACTTATGGTCGAAAGGCTATTCCGAACAAATGGATCTTTAAGAAGAAGACAGACGCGAACGGTAATGTGACCGTTTTTAAAGCTTGACTTGTGGAAAAGGTTTTATCACAAGTTCAAGGAGTTGACTACAATGAGACATTCTCACCCGTGATGATGCTTAAGTCCGTCCGAATCATGTTAGCAATAGCTGCATTTTTTGATTATGAAATCTGGCAGATGGATGTCATAACGGCGTTCCTTAACGGGTTTCTTAAGGAAGAGTTGTATGTGGTGCAACCCGAAGGTTTTGTCAATCTAGAGAATGCTGACAAAGTATGCAAGCTCCAGCGATCCATTTATGGACTGGTGGAGGCATCTCGAAGTTTGAATCAACGCTTTGATGAGGTGATCAAGGCGTTCGGGTTTATACAAGTTTTTGGAGAAGCTTGTATTTAAAAGAAAGTGAGTGGGAGCTCTATAGCGTTTCTAATATTATATGTGGATGACATATTAATGTAGAGTTTTTGGAAAGCGTTAAGGATTATTTGAATAAAAGTTTTTCGATGAAGGACCTGGGAGAAGCTGCTTACATATTGGGCATAAAGATCTATAGAGATAGGTCAAGGCGCGTGATAGGACTTTCACAAAGCACATAACTTGAAAAAGTTTTGAAGAAGTTCAGAATGGAACAATACAAGAAGGGGTTCTTGCCTGTGTTACAAGGTATAAAGTTGAGGAAGACTCAATGCCAAGTAACTGCATAAGATACAGAAAAGATGAGTGTCGTCCCCTACGCTTCGGCCATAGGGTCTATCATGTATGCAATGCTGTGCACAAGACTGGATGTCAGCCTTGTCATAAGTATGGCAGGCAGGTTTCAAAGCGATCCAGGAGTGGAGCACTAGGCAGCGGTCAAGAATATTCCGAATTACCTTAAAAGGACTAAGGAAATATTTCTTGGTTATGGAGGTGACGAAGAGCTCGTCGTAAAGGGCTACGTCGATGCAAGCTTTGACACTGATCCGGATGACTCTAAGTCACAAACCGGATACGTATTTATTCTTAACGGGGGTGCAGTAAGCTGGTGAAGTTCCAAGAAAAATAAACCGTGTATGCTACAACGCTTATATCCGTAGCAGAAAGTATGGCGACTCCCACCTCCCACCTCCCACCGCGGCGACCCAATGGCGATCTGGCACTCTAGCCGGCGTATCCTCCCTCCTCGCCGCTCCTCTGCTCAGGTGAACCCTCCTGACCCTCCTCTCGTGGTCGTGCATGGCTTGCATGGGTGGTTCTACGTTGGATCTGGATTTTTCGCATGGTTTGGCTTTCTCCGATGAGATTTATCGGCACTCTGGTGTTACGGTGCACCCTATGAAACACCGCCGCTCTTTCATCATGGTGGTTTCTTTTGGTCGTCACGTGTTCCGTCTCTCGACGGACACAGTCGCCGCAGCTCTGGAATCTGTGATTGGGGGATCGGCTATTAGGTTTTGTGTCTCTCAAGTGACAGACTCGGTTTTTTCCTTCAAAGTGTCGTGCATGCAAGTCGGTTTTCATATTCTGGACTTACGCTCGTTCACGTGCTCAAGTTTTAAGTGCTTTTTCCATCTATGGGGACATGGTGGTTCTAATTGGCGTCGGGAATTTGCTCTATGGAAGAAGCAATGTGATGCTGAATGGATTATTGTGAGTCCTTCTAAGAGGAGAGCCTCATTAGGTCTGATGGCGATGCATTCCAGACCCCTAAAATCTTCTCTTAAATATGGATCGTCTGTTCGTAAGAAGCTCACATTTGCATCCCTTCAGCAATATGAAGACTGCAAGGGTTACAGATGTCCTGTTTCCCACGAGGAGCTACTCACACTTGAACAGGCTGGTTATTTGGTGCCTTCTCCTGAACGTGTCATCATCTCGGCGCCACCGCCGGCAGAACTCCGGTGGACGATAGCCACGCCGCATATTACGTTCGGCACAGTTTCTCGCCAAGATTCATCCCCCGGATCTCCCGGCGCTGATTTTCAAATTGCCAAATTAAACGGAACTTCTCCCATGCAACAAGGTGCTGCAGCTGATCCCGCCGAGATTCATGGTATTTTGAATTATGAGACTCAGTTTTCGGTGGGAAGTTTGGATTCTGGGCCGATTTCCACGCTCATTAATGAGCCTGCTGAGGTTACCTCCTTCTCTCGGCCCGACCCTAATCCTAGGATGGATATTCCCTCCTTGCAGGAAGCCCATCTGGCCTTTGATGAACTCATTAATGGCATGGTTGAGGATATCTTTTCTTGCTCGATTTGCAATGCTCGGGGCCATCTAGCTACCAACTGCACGACTTCGCCTGGATTCGCTGACAGCACTATGGGCCACGCGCGATCTAGAGGAGCCTCTTTTATGCGTAATAATTGTCTTACTTGGAACTGTAAGAGACCCACCACCTCCCCTGTGGCTGATATCTCGGGAACTGCTGATACTCTTTGTGAAACCGCAACGCCTGCAGCACAGTTCCGTCCTGTCTCATCGCCGTCGCATCCTCGAACACCCTCCGAGATGCCGCCTGCCACTCCGCCACCTCCTACCGCAATGGCGAACTTCGAGCTTGATCCTGAGTTCTTCCTCCCACCTGGCCATAACATCATCGATGGAGGTCTAGACCGGCTGCCTCGGACCTACACCACGCCTGCGGTCCCCATCACCAAACGTCATGAGCGTTTCGTCATCGCTGACGTCCACACAGCGCCCCCGGCTGACAACGTGGTCCAGTTACGACAAGAAGTTGCTGCTCTTCTTCTTCACCGCGGGTTGCATGTTCGGTCTGCCCAGCCATGGATTGAGGGCATTGGACTGTTTGAACTCCGAGATGTGGTGGAAAGCTATGCTGCGGTCCACATGGTTCCGCAGGAACTTGCCCATAACACTGTTGTGCGCTTCCTGTGACATGATCAGGGTGTTGGTTTCCGTGGGCAAGAGGGTTTTCGTCAGGGCTGCCTCATGATTCTGGGGGCCCCCCTCGACATCTGCAATACTGAAGATCTGCGGGCTGCTGTGAACACCTTCAGAGAGTTCCACCATTGGGTTAGTGATGATCCTTATTTGGTTCGCTCCATCGTGTTTGCTTCGTTCCCAGATGACCGATTGGTTCCTCGCAGTATCAACTTCTCCGAATATGCTGCTTGGGGGGGGGGGCAAAGTTTCCTGGTCTGCACCGGTATACATCCTGGGGGGGGGGGAGGCTGCCGAGATACTGCCTAATGATGAGGATCCCATGCCCCTCAATGGCAACCCTCACCCGCTCCCTGGACACCTCGTCCATGACAATCTGCAATTTGCTCTACCCCCGTACCCTACGTTGGGTTGGAATGCGGTGCCGCTGGCACCTGAAGATCCAGTGGTTCCTGCTCCTGATGCCGGTGGTTGGGGACAGCCGTGGACAGCCGCTGATGGAGGAGCATGGGAACCTGAAGCGGCCCCGGAAGCACCTGCTGCCGATCCTGTTCAGGATCAAGAATCTATGGTGATTGATCAACCGAGTCCTTCTTCTTCAGACTCGGTTCATGAGCTTGTGGACCTTGACCCTCAGCCGCAGGGTGACATGGAGGTGGAACCTGCTGATCAAGCACCCCCGGCCCCTGACCTGGAGGTGATAGTGGCTAACCCTATTGCCCCGGATGCTGACATGCCGCCGGCTGCCCAGGGCCATGATGCTGAGTCGGAGGAAGATGTGCCTGTGATGGAGGAGGCGCAAGATGACAATCCTCTAGCTATTGTGCTCTACAAACCCCCTCACATTCAGACTGACAACCTCTTTGTTGGGGCTGCAAGGGTTGTGTACGGGCCTCCTCCGCCGCCAGTTCTATCCTGGGCACGCACTTTTGATGCTCTCATGGGAGCTGCTACTTCTATGCACGTGCCTCGCCAATTGCAGATGCCGATTCTGGAGCCCATTATGATCCCCAAGCGATCCTAGGCGGCGGCTTTCGACCCTGATGCTCCAGAGCCTCCACCATCAAAGCCTGCTAGCAGCTCTCTCTCAATGCAGGAGGTAATCCCTCTCAGTCCATCTTCATCTGCAGAGGACTTATCTTTTCATACTCCTGCTCCATCAAAGAAAGGGACCCGCAAGAAGGCCACTCCTGTCGTTGACTCCTCTGTCCGTCGCTATACTCGCGGCTCCATCAAGCGCGATGGCTTCAAGGCGGTCCTGCAGGAGCTACCAGCACACGTCCCCAAGAAGAGGAAGCCCAAGGCCAAGCCAATGCCCTCTCCATCGCAGGATACTGAGGATATGCAAGTACCTCCTGCCACTCCTATTCCAGTGATCCAGGAGGTTGGGTAGTCATTAGGCATTGCCCCTGAGAAGTTTACGGTGGATCGACTTATGGAAGATCCTGCTGATTCCGCGCCATCGTCTGCTGATGTTTAATCCACCTATGTTAATTTGTTACTATACTGGCTCCATGTACTGTGAAACTTCTGCTTGCTCTGTCTTTTGGTTATCTGATTCTTGGTCGCACTGGCTATTACATAGCCCTGCTTTTGCTCTATATATATTGTGCAATGGATAGTCGTTCTACGAGAAGTTGGCGTGTGCTGTGTTGGAATGTGCGTGGCCTAAATTCGGACCATAGGCAACGTGCGGTCCGTAACAAGATTGATGAGAGCCTAGCTGCTGTGGTGTGCTTGCAGGAAACCAAAATGCAGTCAATTGAGTTTCGTACATTCAAATGTTTCTGTCCCAAACGCTTTGATCAGTTTGCCTACTCTCCCTCCACTGGTGCATCAGGGGGGCTTATCACCCTTTGGAACTCTTCCATTCTTACTGGTCAGTTAGTTTAATGCACACCCTATGGCTTGATCATCTCTTTTACCTCAAATCACACTGGTGAATCATGGACTTTAGTGAATGTCTATGGTCCTTGTCAAGGTGAAGCCAGAGATCTTTTTGTTAGCTGGCTCTATAATCTTCATATACCCACTGGGCTAATTGGTTGCTTCTTGGATATTTTAATTTCATTAGATCCCCTGACAACAGAAACCTTCCTGGGGCTGATGTAAATGACATGTTCGTCTTCAATGAAATTATTGGGCATCTGGGATTGCTGGAACTACCCATTAAAGGCAGATCTTTCACCTGGTCCAATATGCAAGATTCCCCTCTTCTGGAGCAGCTTGACTGGTTTTTCACATCAGCCAACTGGATCTCCTCATATCCTCTTACACAAGTGCTACCCCTTGCAAAGACAACTTCTGATCATGTTCCTTGTGTGGTCACTGTCAACACTTCCATCCCTAAATGCAATCTCTTTCGCTTTGAAAACTACTGGGTTGAAATGGAGGGCTTCATAGAATGTGTTTAGCAATCCTGGCTCATTCCTTCAAGGAAAACCCACATTACTGCTGTCATTATGGATAAGATGAAACATCTTAGGCAGGCTCTGAAAAAGTGGCAGACAACTCTATCACAGTTAAAAACTTTCATTTCCAGATGTAATCAAGTTGTGTTGTGTTTGGATGAGCTTGATGAGTTGAGGTCACTTTTTAGACCAGAAGCTAACTTGAGGAAAATTGTCAAATTACATTTGGAACATCTTTTGCATCTCCAGTGCTTATACTAGAATGGGAAATTCTCTTGGCATTAACATGGCTTTTGATTTACAATCCATGCTTCATAAGGTGGAGGGTCTAGATATTCTCACAGAACCTTTTTCTAAGTATGAAATGGACAAGACTGTTCAGGATATGCCCATTGACAAAGCTCCAGGTCCTGATGGGTTCAATGGTCTTTTCTTCAAGAAATGCTGGCCCATTATCTCCCCTGAGTTTTATCAACTTGCTGGTGCTTTGCATGTTGGTCATGCTCAACTTGAGAACATGAACTCATCTTATAGTACTCTGATTCCCAAGAAGAGATCACCTGAACAAGTAGGAGATTACAGACCAATATCACTTACTGGGATGGGTCTCAAATTTTTGTCCAAAATGATTGCTAACAGGCTACAGTTGTAGATTGTGAAGTGTCTTCACAAGAATCAGTATGGTTTTACCAAGTCTAGAACCATTCAAGATTGTGTTGGATGGACTCTGGAGTACCTGCACCAATGCCATCAATAAAAGAAACCTATAGTCATTCTCAAGCTGGATTTTGAAAAGGCATTTGACTCTGTGGAACATGATTTCATTTTCCAGATTCTCAAGCACAAAGCCTTCAATGACAGATGGATACTTTGGGTCCAGCAGCTCCTAACTTCTGGCTCATCTTCAGTCCTGATCAATGGTGTGCCTGGAAAGAAGTTTATGTGCAAGAAAGGTGTTAGGCAGGGAGATCCCATGTCTCCCCTGCTTTTTGCTATTGTTGCTGATTTTTTGCAGACTCTGGTTAACCAACTGCTGGTGGAGGGTCTGATTCAGTTGCCCATACCTTGTCATGATAAGGATTTTCCCATAGTAAAATATGCTGATGATACCCTTATCATCCTACCTGCTGATAAACCCCAGTTGTTGCAGTTCAAGAAAATGCTCTTACTTTTCTCCCAGTCCAGTGGTTTACACATGAACTATCACAAATCTAGCCTTCTACGTGTTAACACTTCTCCTCGGCATCTCCAGGATCTGGCAGACTCCATTGGTTGCAAAGTGGGATCTTTGCCCTTCACATACCTTGGCCTTCCAGTTGGGACAACTAAACCAAGAATCATTGATCTCATGCCACTCGTTGAGAACATGGAAAGAAGACTCAGTGCTAGTTCATCCTTTCTTGCTCAGGGGGGAAGGCTACAGTATTTAAACTCAGCACTGTCTTCTGTGTCTCTCTTCTTTCTATGCAGTCTAGATATGCCACCAGGCATACTGAAGCAGCTTGAGAGAATTCAAAGGCAATGTCTATGGAGAAGAAATGGGCAAGATAATGCACCCCCTCTTGCTGCCTGGCATCTGGTGTGCAGACCTAAAAATAAAGGGGGGTTAGGAATTATGAACCTAGAAATCCAGAATGAAGCACTCCTGCTCAAGCATGTTGATAAATTCCTCAATCATGCTGATATCCCTTGGGTTCACTTGATTTGGAACACTTACTATCACGACACAGTACCTCAGGGAACTGCCCTTTGTGGTTCTTTTTGGTGGAAGGATATCTGCAAATGGCTTGACAAATTCAGATCAGTTACATATGTTCAGCCTAACAAGGGTGACTCCTTCCTGTTTTGGTCTGACTCCTGGTTGATTGGAAACTCCATTATGCCACTGGCTGCCAGATTCCAAAGACTGTTTTCTTTTGTGACTGATCCTTTCTGCACAGCTCAAGAGGTCTTTACAACCTTTTATGATGACAACATGCTCTCCATGTTCCACTTACCATTGTGTGCTCAAGCTTACCAGGAGCTGCTTTCAGTCCAATCTTTGCTTCAAGACCTGGATCTTGATCATCAGGCCTCTGACAGATGGGTATGGGGAAAAGATGCTAAGGCCTACACAGCCAAGAGTTACTATGCTCATATTCACAGCAGTATTACACCAGACCCTTTACTCAACTGGATCTGGAAAAGCTGTTGTACCATGAAGATTAAGATGTTTGCCTGGATGCTCATCATGGACAGGCTTAACACTCAAGACATGCTTGAACGGCGTCACTGGAATGTTTCCGACTCCAATCTCTGTGTTCTATGTCATGCTCGAGTCAAGGAAGACAGGGATCACTTATTCTTCACCTGTCTTTTCAGTACCAGGGTATGGAATTACCTACAGATCACATGGCAGGGTCCATCCATGTGGAGTGCTACTGTTGCTGCTAAAAGGGACTTCCATAACCCCATCTTTGCTGAGGTGGTATTCACTGCATGTTGGAACATATGGACTATCAGAAATGCAAAGGTCTTCAACCAGGAGCAGCCAAAGTTCAGGAAATGGAGATCTGGCTTCATTCATGACATTTCCCTGTTAGCTCATAGAATTAAGGCTAGTTTCAGGGATGATCTCCTTAGATGGGTTTCCTTTTTGCCTCCTTGAGGTTTGTAGTCCTAGCTCCTCTTCCCCTTTATACATTCTAATTTCTTCTTGTACATGCTGCTCTCATATATGGGAATAAAAGAAAAAAGACTGTGGGGGGGTTTCCCTACAGTAGCCGGTCAAAAAAAAAGTTCCAAGCAAAGCGTCGTAGCTGATTCTACATGCGAAGCGGAGTACATAGATACCTTAGAGGCGGCTAAGCAGGGTGTCCTTCCTATGCCTTGCTACACACTAGTTGAAGTGACGATTCAATAACCTCATCAAGTTCCACCGTCCTCCCACTCAATTCTTTCGAGAGAAACTTTTTCTTGAGAAAGGACCCATTTCTAGAAATAAACACTTTGATTCCGGATCTGAGATAGGAGGTATACCCAACTGTTTTGGGTGTCCTATGAAGATGCATTTATCCGCTTCGGGTTTGAGCTTATCACGCTGAAACGTTTTTCATATAAGTGTTGTAGCCCCAAACTTTTAAGAAACGACAGCTTAGGTTTCTCCAAACCATGGTTCATACGGTGTCATCTCAATGGAATTACGTGGTGCCCTATTTAAATCGAATGCGGTTGTCTCTAATGCCTAACCGAAAATGATAGTTGTAATTCGATAAGAGACATCATAGTATGCACCATATGCAATAGGGCGCGACTATGATGTTCGGACACACCATCACACCATGGTGTTCCAGGTGGCATTAGTTTTGAAACAATTTCCACATTGTCTTAAATGTGTACCAAACTCACAACTCAGATATTCATCTCTACGATTATATCGTAGAACTTTTATCCTCTTGTCACGATGATCTTCACTCTGAAATACCTTGAACTTTTCAATATTTCAGACTTGTGATTCATCAAGCAAGTACTCCTGTATCTACTCAAATCGTGAGTGAAGTAAGAACATAACAATATCCACTACGTGCCTCGGCACTCATTGGACTGCACACATCAAAATGTATTACTTCCAACAAGTTACTTTCTTGTCCATCCCACTGAAAACGAGGCCTTCAGCCATCTTGCCCATGTGGCATTATTTGCATGTCTCAAGTGATTCAAAATTAAGTGAGTCCAAACGATCCATCTCCATGGAGTTTCTTGATGCGTTTACACCAATAAACATGGTTCGCATGTCTCAAATGTTTCAAAAACGAGTGAGTCCAACGATCCATCAGTATGGAGCTTCTTCATGCGTTTTACACCAATATGACTCAAGCGGCACTGCCACTAAGTGGTAATATCATTACTACTTTGTATCTTTTGGCATCAATATTATGAACATGTGTATCACTACGATCGAGATTCAACAAACCATTGAAGGTATTTATTCAAGCAAATAGAATAAATTAATAATCGTATTGCAATAAACACGATCTAATCATGTTCATGCTCAACGTAAACACCAAATAATATTTATTTAGGTTCAACACTAATCCCAATGGTAGAGGGAGCGTGCGATGTTTGATCACATCAACCTTGAAATTTCTTCCAACGCACATCATCACCTCACTTTTAGCTAGTCTCCGTTTATTCTGTAGCTTTTATTTCGAGTTACTAACACTTAGGAACCAAACCGTTATGCAATACCCTGGTGCTACTAGGAGTACTAGTAAAGAACACATCAATATCATGTGTATCCAATATAGTTTTGTCGACTTTGCCAGCCTTCTCATCTACCAAGTAACTAGGGTAGTTCCGCTCCAGTGACCGTTCCCCTCATAATAGAAGCACTTAGTCTCGGGTTTGGGTTTAACCTTGGGCTTCTCACTACTGGAATCTGCTGGTTTGCCGACAGCCAGAGCTGAAGGCAAAGGACAGTTTAACTGATGGCAAAGGCTTTGCCGTCAGTGAGCTGTCGGCAAAGGTGTCGTCCAAGATTTTATCGGCAATCACCTTCTTTGCCGACAGCCGGAGCTCCACCGACGGCAAAGACTTTGCCATGAGCTTTGTGGCACGGGCTGACGGCAAAGAGCAGTGGCGGCAACGGCGCAGGCCGAGCTCCGTTAGAATGTTAAAGGCAGGCTTTGCCCACAGCCGTAGCAAAGCTGACGGCAAAGCCTCCCCTCTTTGCCCACAGCCGTAGCAGAGCTGACGGCAAAGCCCAAACACCTGGGTCCCCTTGGCCGCCTCTTTGCCGATAGCTAGAGCCCAGCTGACGGCAATGCCTACCCCTGGGTCCCCTTGGCCGCCTCTTTGCCGACAGCTTTGTCCCAGCTGACGGCAAAGCCGAAAAATTGGTATTCCCACAGTTGCCAGAATGCACAGGCTGCCGCGACGTGTCTTCTTTGCCGACAGCCCACCGATGGCAAAGCCTTTGCCGTCAGTGAGCTATAGGCAAAGACCCTCTTTGCTTTTTTTTCATATTTGTTTTCTGTTAATTCCCTGCATTTGCAAAACATATATACAAACAGCAACATATATATATTGAATCTGCCCCTAAACAGCACCACAAGTGCATCACAAAGTGCAAACAGCACAACACAAGTGCAAACAACACGAATATATGTCATTAAAGTGCAAACAAGATCACAAAGTATTACAAAGCATCACAAGTGCATCCACAAATACAATTGCATTACAAAGTTCATCTAGGACTACACAAGTGCATTACAAAGTCTCGAGCATCCATCCATATGCCATGCTGCTTTATCAAAATATGCATAATGAGAAAGAATTTAGAAGAAGAATACAATAAGAAAGAAGTTATCTAAATTAAGCTAAGAAATTAGAAGAAGAAGTGGAAGAAGAAGAAGAAGAACAAGAATAAGAAGTGGAAGAAGTGGAAGAAGAAGAAGAAGATAGAGAAAAAGAAAGAAGAGAAGTTATCTTTTTCTCCTCTTTCTTCTTCTCTTATTTCTTCATCTCTTGTTTGTTCTTCTCTTCTGGTTTCTTTTAAAACTTTCTAAACTAATTATGTCATTTTTGAGCTCTAATATCAACTAGAATTTACTAAGCTAACTAAACCATGGCTAATATCAACTAGAATTTACTAAGCTAACTAAAGCCTGGCATAATCTAAGTTGATCTAAACAAGAAGAAGAATAAGAAGGAGAGGAATAACTTACCAAATGCCAGGAAACGAAGGAGAAGCTGCATCTCCGTTGGTCGCTGGGTTGCTAGGCCTCTCACCAGGAGAAGTAAAGGGATCGTGGGATTCAACTCTTGAATGATGCTGCAACAAGGCAAGAGTTAAAATATGTGGTTAGCACAACAACAAACAATGGTATAAGACCGTGCAAGGTTGGTCATTGAAAGGGAACTCACCGTTCCCACCGGAGAAGGCATCGGCGGAGGGTGCGGGAAACCTTGCTTCTCACACATAGCCTGCAAATTAGTTTTCGAGGAGTCAAAGAAATAGCCTTGTTGCGTCTCACACATGGCCTTGCTTCTCACACAACTGACTTACCGCAATGAAGTCGTGCATGGCCTTCGCATGGGCATTACTGCGTGCCCTCTCCTCGTCAAGCAACCTCTGCGTATTCCGATCCCTCTCCTCCAACAAGAGCCTGGTGGCCTCCCTCTCCTTCATAAGTGCGGCCTGCAACCACTCCTCAAAAGGAATTTTCATCATCCATCCAGGGACAAAAGAACGAAAGAACTAATGAAGAAAACTAACCTCGATGGCAAGATCAACTGGCCTCGCGCGTTGCCGTATTGCAGGAGTGGAGCTCGTTTGCCTCGACTTGATATGAGATAGAGTCTCAGTGATAGGGACGAAGCCATCACACATGGCCAACGTGCCATGACTCTTACCGCCACCAGAGATCATTAACGCCTCTGGATCGATAGGATTCTGGCTCGGGTCAAAGTCAGGCCCGCGCAGCTATTTGACCACCTCAGAATAAGACGTCATCTTGCTGTAGGCGGACATGCTTGTGTACGCCGACGGCCCGTCCCCCTCAGAATATGCCTTCGCCGTCTTGTACGAGCCCTTATGGGCCATGCTAAACGCGGCGTATCCCTCAGGCTCGGGCTGGTTATTGTGTTTGGCCTACACGTAAAGACAAAGAATTAGTACAACAAAAATCATGAATGAATGAATTATTGATGAAACAAAACAAGGCACACATACCCATTTTTTGGCGTATTGCTTGATGTTGGCATTGCCTTAGTGGTGTGGCACACCAACCAATTGGGCACGACGGTCCTTGGCCATAGTGTGGGTGCTCAACCAAGCATCTGTGCACCACCTGTCCGCTATCATCTCCCAACAATCCGTCTTATCGGCCAACCATCTCGGGGGCACCTATGAATGTAAGTTAATGAAGAATGAAACTAAGTATTATAACTAAATAGACCTAACTAGCCCTAAGAATTGATCTTAGGAATGTACATACCTCCATGTATTCGGTCTTATCAAGGAAAATCTTTCGACATTCAGTCTTTGTCTTCGGCTCCCCTTGCTTGGCGTACCAATCTCGAACAGCCTGAACACGCATTTCGTGCCTCGTGTTATTCAATAAACTCTTGCACTCTTTCACGAGGTTCTTCTTGGCCGCCTCCTCCGTCCCCTCCTCGACCCTAAAGTGACTCTGCAATTATGCCAAATAGATGCACAGATGAATAGTGAAATGATTTGGAAGGAAATAACAATATATAACATTATATACTTTTTATTGGGTAAAATAATAGTTACCCAAAAATCAGCCAACACCTTGTCGGCCACGCTCACGCAAACAACACCATTGACATGTGTGTTTTCCGGGAGCAGAGCGGCTTGGTAGTGCTCCCAGTTGAGTCCTGGCTCGGGAACCATACCCTCACCGGGCAACTGCACTATCCCGGGGAAGTGCTCCCTAAGTAAAGCACCAAGGAGGCAGTTTGGATTCCGGGTATTCTACGGGTAATCCCACCCCCTACATAATGATAAGGCAAAGACATTAGCTACTTGGTGAAATATAATGATATAAGGTACACAATATATATCAACTTACTTCTTGCCTTCTAGCTTAATTAACGACATGTGCTGCAAGTCCAATCGGTCTGGAACTCGTGTCATACCACGTTGGTAGACCGACTTGGTGGCAGCCCCCTCAGCCTCCGCCTCAGCACCCTCCGCCTCAGCCTCTGCCTCAGCACCCTCCGCCTCAGCCTCTGCCTCAGCACCCTCCGCCTCAGTACCCTCCGCCTCAGCACCCTCCGCCCAAATAGGGTCATCACTGAGTCAAACAGATCTCTTCCAATGTTGAACTGGGCTTTCAGAGCCATTACTTGTGCAATGGCATCTAGCTGAGAAATCTTAGTGTGCTCGTGAAGAGGATGTTTTGAAGACTCCAACATGGCATAGAAGGCTTTCGCGGATTCCTCCATCTCTTCGTCCTTGTTCCGAGCATCATCAAAGTCATTCACCATGTCTTCAATCCCTGTACCATGATCATCGTTGCGCCGACGCAACACCTCGTCTCTGTTACGTTGGGCCGACTCACCATGAAATGTCCACAAGGTATAGCCGGGAGTAAAACCACGCATCTGCAGGTGTTTACCCATTACATCCTTTGTCTGTCGCGAATAATTCTTGTACTTAGTGCAGGGGCACCATGTTTTTGGCTGGCCTTTAGAAAACGCTGTTTCCACGAATTCATAGGTTTTGCTCAACCATTCATCGGTCATATCTCTCTGACTATGGTGACCGGTGTCCATCCATTCACGATCAGTCATTCTGGCAAGCTAGCTACATAGTTTCCACATATAAAACAATATAAAATATCAATTCATCAAGTATGTTAAATTAATTATGGCCATTTTTTAATCATGGTTAATACATTGGGATGCACGGCATGCACACCTACCAGCTACTAGGTAAAGATGGGTCCTAATCCCACCCGAGTATGTGTAGATTGGGTCATTTCCCACTGCTCTGCTCCCGACCCAACGCAAAATTTCGGCAGCACCTCCCCGTTGTTCTCCTGATACACGTCTCGGCAACTAACCGAGAGGATGTGTACCCGGAGAACAACAAGGAGGAGCTGTCGAAACTCTGCATGGGATCCGGAACAAAGCGTGGGAAACGACCCAATCTACACATACCCGGGTTGTCCATGGATAACGTTGGACAATTCGAAAGAATCACCGTTATAATTATGCAAATGCATGCATATTTATGACAGGAACCCTTTCGAACGGGATACGCATATTGGTTACGCAACACCTTTGCATTTTAATACTAAAAATACCTGGCTAGATAGTGTCATCAGCACGAAGGCCGGAACAGAGCAAAATAAAGGGGGTGGAGGAGGAGTTAACAAATGTGCTCACTTTCGAATGCAGGGGAGGTCGTCGAAAACCAATCCCTCGCGGAGAAGCTACTGCACATTTAAATGCACTCAATCAACACAAATACGCACTCGCAGTAATTAAGCTAACTAATACTAACATCTATCATTCAAATGCATTTTTCTAAAACTCTGAATCTCCATATCTTTACATGCGAAATACTTAAATTTCACTGCTAAATTGTGATCTTCGGGGGCATAATTCATAGAGTTCTCCAAAACTACTTTGAGTGTGATGCATTCAGGTTTGTTGTGTAGAGCTAATATTACTTCCCCTATTTTGTAGATTAATAAAGTTCTTCGAGTAATCTATACTTATACTAATTAGGTGCTCCCAAGAAATTCCTACATTAATTAGAAATTAGGAGCCGTTAATCTGGTGGGACCAAGTTATTACGGTGTAGATTACTCTATATAATATGAAGTTTGCAATATATATTATGTTATTTTTATACTATGGAAATGCCAGATATTTCCAATTCAATCTCTCACATATCCGTTTTTGTCAGTTACGCATCCCTCACGTATCTCTATCTCAAAAAATAATATCTCTAACGTATCTCTCTCTATCTCTTAACATATAGTCCAAGTTTTTAACAACTGCACCACGTTCTACATCAAACATAGTCCAGCCAGTACAATAGCGCCTTCTCTCTCCTGGAAACAAATATAGGCTGCTCTGATCCTCCGCCTCACGCACTCCTCTCCAGCACACATTCTATCCTAGGCCGGCTGTCACCTTGGGATAGGGAAAGATTGATCCAGGTTTGATCTACTTATAATTTTATCCTTGCTTTATTCCTATTTAGATGATTAGATCACACTTCATAATGCATGGATGTGAATTTCGGCAATTCGATCATTGATGCGTTGTGCTCTACTATGATGCAGATCATATATGCGACATGTGAGCATGTACGCTGGGTAGGCTCTCAAAGCTAATTATTTCTTCATCTCAGTAGTACCAGGAAACAAAATTAATTACCTTATGCTCTCTGAATTTGTTCCCCTCTCAGTCAATCTTCTCTGGTTTGCCACGGCCATAGCTTTTACATAATGTATAGTAGTGCAGGCGAGTATAATATGGAACGACCAGCTCATCCTTCATATTAAAAACCTTGATTTTAATTAACTATTATCTCAATCAATCTAAAACTTCCCATATATTAGCTTACAAAAAACTTTTGATTTGTTCGATCAACCTACGTTAACTGTCCTGATTTAATATACCGATTTTGGTATACAGAACATAGTAAGAACAAACTCTAACCTGAGATTTTATACTCCAAAACAAAATCTAACCTAACTTCATGTATTCTGTTTCCCTGCATATTCACGTACAAGTATTATACCGAACCTGGCGCGGACGGACCGGCGGGAGGGAGAGGCGGGGGCCGCGGAGGAGGGGAGGAGGAGGGGACTCCGGCGGCGTCGGGTGGGGGGTGGCGGGGGCCGGGGCCGGCAGCGCCTCGTCGTCCGGCGGCTAGCGGCGGGCCGGAGGGGGCGGCGCAGGGCCCGAGCCGGAGGGGGCGGCGTCGGGCGGGGGACGGCGGGGGCCGGGGCGGGCGGCGCCTCGTCGTCCAGCGGCTGGCGGCGGGCCGAAGGGGGCGGCGCAGGGCCCGAGCCGGAGGGGGCGGCGCGGGGCGGGGCGGGCGAGGGGCGGCGCAGGGCGGGGCGGCCACGGGGCGGCGCAGGGCGGGGCGGCATGGGGCGGGCAAGGGGTGGCGCGGGGCGGGCGAGGGGCGGCGCGGGGCGGGCGAGGGGCGGCGTAGGAGAGCAGGGCGCACGTGCACAGGACGGTGAGAGAGAGAAGGCGCAGTGAGAGAGAGAAGGCACGGGGGGATAAGCCAGGTGTATGGGGTTAGCCTCTTTGCCCTCAGCCAGCTGTCGGCAAAGACAGCCGTTAGTCTTTGCCCTCAGCTGGCTGTCGGCAAAGAAGGCCCCCGTTTTTTTTTCTGGCCGAGGCGGCGACTGGGTTAGCCTCTATGCCGTCAGCCTTCCTATGCCGACCGCTTTTTTGTCCTTTGCCGTCAGCTGGCTACCGGCTTAGATAAAGCGGACGGCATAGATTTTATTTGCCGTCAGCCCCTCCTATGCCGGCAGCACTTATTTTGGCTGAGGGCAAAGTCTCTTTGCCGTCAGCCCCGTAAAATTGCTGACGGCAAAGCTTAAAGCTGTCGGCAAACTAGCAGATTCCAGTAGTGTCTTCACTAGAGAGGCAACTGGTTTGCCTTTCATGAAGTATCCATTCTAGCCCTTACCCTTCTCAAAACTAGTGGTTTTACTAACCATCAACAATTGACGCACCTACTTGATTTCTTCTTTCGCGGTGTCAAACATCGCGAATAGATCAATGATCATGATATATATCCCTAATATGTTATAGTTCATGAGGAAGCTCTATATCTTGGTGGTAGTGACTTTGGAGAACTATGTCAATCACTATCTTATCTGGAAGATCAACTCCCACTCGATTCAAGAGATTGTAGTACTCAGACAATCTGAGCACATGCTCAACGATTGAGCTTTTCTTCCTTACTTCGCAGACCAAGAAACTTGTCGGAGGTCTCATACCTCTTGACGTGGGCACGAGCCTGAAATCTCAATTTCAGCTCTTGGAACATCTCATATGTTCTGTGACGTTCAAAACATGTTCGGCGCCTCAATTCTATTCGTTTAAGTATTATGCACTGAACTATCATGTAGTCATAAAAAACGTGTATGTTAGATGTTCCGAACATCCACACGCGACGTTCGGGGTTCATCACACCGAGCGGTGCATTAAGGACATAAGCCTTCTGCGCAGCAATGAGGACAATCCTCACTTTTCAGTCCGAGTCCACATAATTTGCTACTATCATCTTTCAACTAAATTTTCTCTAGGAACATATCAAAAACAGTAGACCTACGCAAGCTACAACATAATTTGCAAAGACCTTTTGACTATGTTCATGGTAGACAGTTCAATTAATCATATTACTTAAGAACTCCCACTCAAATAGACATCCATCTAGTCATCGGAGTGGCGCATGATCCAAATCCACTAACTCAAGTCCGATCATCACGTGAGTTGAGATTAGTTTCAATGGTGAACATCTCCATGTTGATCATATCAACTATATGATTCATGCTCGACCTTTCAGTCTCGTGTGTTCCAACGCCATGTCTGTACATGCTAGGCTCGTCAAGTTTTACCCGAGTGTTCCGCGTGTGCAACTGTTTTGCACCCATTATATTTGAACGTTGAGTCTATCACACCCGATCATCACGTGGTGTCTTGAAACAACGAACTGTCGCAACGGTGCACAGTCGGGGAGAACACAATTTTATCTTTAAATTTTAGTGAGAGATCACCTTATAATGCTACCATCGTCCTAAGCAAAATTAGGTGCATAAAAGGATTAACATGACATGCAAATCATAAGTGACATGATATGGCCATGAACTTGTGCTTCTTGATCTCCATCACCAAAGCACTGGCATGATCTCCATCGTCACGGGCGCCGCAACATGATCTCCATGACACCCTCCTATAGCAGATACTTGTTTATTCTTAACGGGGGTGCGGTAAGCTGGTGAAGTTCCAAGCAAAGCATCGTAGCTGATTCTACATGCGAAGTGGAGTACATAGCTGCCTGAGAGGCGGCTAAGGAGGGTGTCTGCATGAAGCAGTTCATGTCAGATCTTGGAGTAGTGCCAAATGCATTGTACCCAATCAATCAGTTATGTGACAACACTGGTGCCATTTCCTTAGCCAAGTAACCAAGGTTTCACAAGAGGACCAAACACATAAAGCGACTCTTCAATGCCATTCTCGATTACCTCAGGGAGGAAGATAGAACTTGATGAGGTTGTAGAACCTCTACTTCAACAAGATGGTGGCGCATGGCAGAAAGAAATTTCTATCGAGGAAACACCAAATGAAGATGAAGCTAATTATGCTGATCATGAATCTTCACATCAAGTTGCTATCGGACCTCGCAAGTCAACAAGAGCACATACTGCTCCTGAGTGGTACGAGAATCCTTCTTGTCAATCATGTTGTTGGACAACAATGAGCCTGCGAATTTTGGAGACAACAATCAGCCACGTGCTGCCCTCTCCCTAGATATGTTTCTCCTCTAGTCTATGAGATCAAACCATCGTTCTAGCCATCACTATGAGATTCCAATTTTTCCTCTCAACAACTCCATTTTGTATAGGTGTGTACGTAGCCGAGAACTCATGTGAGGTGTCTTCTTCGTCAAGAAAGGTACCGACATTAGTGTTCTTGAACTCCAACCCATTGTCGCTCTGAACTTTCTTAATCTTCACTTCAAATTGATTTTGGGATTTGTGAGTGAAGTTCTTGGATATCTTCTGTACCTGCATAAACCTAAAAAAATCATCAACTATAACTACGACAAAGGAATTTCCACCAAAGATCCATATGAACCAACTCGAGTGGTAATCCTAGAAGTCATAATGTTATTTGTGGGATGACTTCCACCCACTTGTTTTCCTTCTTGACAAGCACCACAAAGTCTATATTTGTCAAAGATCACATTTTTAATACCAAGTATGTGATCACCTTGGATGAGTTTGTCTAGATTACGCATACCAACATGTCCTAGCCTTCTATGCCATAGCCAACCTTTAGATGATTTTACAATAAGGCAAGTATGAGGTTGGGTTCTTTTAGTCAAATTGACAATGTATAGATTAGCTCTACGCAAGTCAGTAAACACCATGTTATGATTGTCTTGGCGAAACACTTGGCAATCGACTTTACTGAATAACACGTTGGAACCAAAATCGGCTAATCTAGATACGGAAAGAAGATTGTAGCCAAGGGATTCAACCAACATGAACTTTTGAATAGGACTATCATGAGATATGTCCACCTTACCAAGACCAAGTACCTTACCCTTGGAGTTGTATCCGAAGGTCACAAACCCGCGTGATCCATGGTTTGGTGTAATCTCGTGATAAATGTCTCTATCTCTGGTCATATGATCCGTGTGTCCACTATCGAGAATCCATCCTTTTCCTCCGGACATATAATCTTTGAAGTTTCCCATGAGACTTAGATTCTTCATAGTCAACTTCGCATCTTTATCATAGTAGCCATGTTCACATTGTCATCATCCAATGGAATGTCCTCATCACAAAGATCAAGAGATTCTTTAGAATTGTGACCATGACAATGTTCATGTTTATGAATATGAATGGCTTCAACAATGATGTTATTTATGGTAATGACATCTACTTTAGTACACATGAGGTCACAAAGCTCAAATAAGTATTTATCAAAGTTAGGAGCACTCGGATTCATTTTGTGAAAGGCAACCATTTTCGGGAGTATGAGTTCAAGAGTTTGCATAGACTAGTTCGAATATCTTTTCTCCATATCTTTCCACAAATTGTAAGTACACTTGAAGTTTTTCATTTGATCAAACACGATTCTCGATAATCCTCCAATGATGAAATTGACGGTTCTAAGATTACGAAGCATATTGTTTTCTTACTCATGGGAAGGATGTAAGGTATCAAGGGGAGGAACATAGATATTATCAACATACTTGCTCAAATGGAATTCATCAAATAGATCAAGCATTTTGTCTTTCCATTGGCTATAGTACTCCACATTGAGAATATGCACTCTACAACAAAGACTCCCCAAAGTAGCCACATCCATCTTCCTCCAATGGTGATGAAACCAAAGCTATGATACCAATTGTGGGATCGAGAAGGGACGTCTAGAAGGGGGGTGATTAGACTACTTGACCAAATAGAAGCTTAACCTTTTCCCAATTTTATTGGTTGGAAAGTTTTAGCAATTCAAGCAAGTCTAGTGCACTCTACACATGCAAGTCAACAAGTATAGCACCAGAAAGTAAAGCCATGCACATGTAGAGATTGAAAGACAAATGTGAAGATGACACAAAGGTATTTTGCGTGGTTCAGATAGGTGGTGCTATCGTACATCCATCTTGATGGATACTTCAACTAACGGAGGGTAACGGATGCGCGAGTCCACGGAGGGCTCCACCCACAAGTAGTCCAGGAAGAAGCAACCTTGTCTATTCCACCATGGCTTATGTCCATGAAGGACAAGCCTCACTCTAGGTAGATCTTCACGAAGTAGGCAACATCCTTGCCCTTATAAACTTCTTGGTTCAAATCCACACGATTTGGGGGCTCCCAAGCAACACCTAACAAATTTAGGAGACACAACTCTCCAAAAGGTAATAGATGTGGTATGTATAATGAACTCCTTGCTCTTACTCTTCATAAGATAGTCTCATCAACACTCATTCACTCTCTCACGTGATTTTTCTTGGTAGAAGAGATTTTAGGGGTGTAAAGCAACTTGGGGAGGCTAGAATTCAAGATTCATATGGTTGGAGTGCAAGATCTTGATCTCAACACATGGGTAGGTGGTTCTCTCTCATAGAATGAATGGTGGAAGTGTTTGCTTGTTATAAGTGCTCTCAATATATATGAGAGGGAGGTGGAGGGGCATATATATATCCATCCCCCAAAATCCAACTACTATAATATTATTGCCCAAATCTGTGGAACCGAAGTAAAAACTCGATTACACCGACTAGTGCAAAAGGTTGCAACTTTTGGATTTTTGGTGAGACCTATACAAAGCATCTCGGTGAGACCGATTCAGTTGGCCTAGGCAGTTTCAATGACTCGCCGACACCGAATTTTAAAACTAGTAAATTCCGATATTTGTTAATTAGATACAATGGAGTTGGTTACTTGATTTTGGCTATACCGATATGGAACTCGGTAGCACCGAGTTGCTGGGGTTTGGCTCTAGGATCTATCTATGGAAAACTCGGTATGACCTATTTGGAAATGTTGGTGGCATCGAATTTGACATTTAGGAATTTTACGGAATATATTATGGGAGAATTATTCAAGGTTTTTCGTGGCTAATCTCTAAGCACTTGAGCAACAAGATCATTATAGATACCTCATCCAATTTTTATAGTATTGGTTTTCCTATGTACTCAAGTGTGATTTCTCACATAAATATAAAATGTAGAGTCTTGAAGCTAGAAGGTTTCCCAATCCAATCCTTTCCTTCTTGGTGATTCTCCTCACAATTTCCATCCACTTCAATCTTTGGACTCAATATGAAATAAACTAGGTAGAACTATTAGTCCAAGCGATAATGTATGTTGTCATGAATTATCAAAACCTCCAAGGGAGCATATGTGTTTTCAGATACAACACCTCATTGAGACAGAATTCACACTTAGAGAATTTTGCATAAAACCGATGCTCTCTTAGCTTATTAAGCAAAAGCCGGAGATCTTCTACATGTTCTTCCTCAGTCTGGGAGAAGACTAGAATGTCGTCAAGATACACCAAGACAAACATGTTCTTAAAGGGATAGAAGATGAAGTTCATCATGAGAGAGAATGTTGGAGGAGCATTTGAAAGACCAAAGGGCATCGTGTTGTACTCATCAAAGCCGAAGCTAGTAGTGAAAGCTGTCTTTGGAGTATCTTCTTCGCGAATACGAATTTGATGATAACCCATTTGAAGATCAAGCTTAGAGAAAACTTGTACCCCTTTCAATTGTTCAAACAATTTGTTGATGTTGGGAAGTGGGTACTTGTTCTTAATTCTGTTTTATTCGATGGACGGTAATTGACACAAAGTCATTATGTACCATAATTCTTACTGATAAATAGAACACCACAATCCCAATGTGAAGAACTTGGTCTGATCAAAACCATACACTCTTGTTCATCTAGTTGATACTTCAATTCTTTAAGCTCTTGAGGGCCAAGTTTATAAGGACGCTTGCAAACCCGTTTAGTTCCATGTTTGAGTTCAACCACAAACTACGCTAGATGGTGAGGGGGCATTCCATGAAATTCTTCTGGAAAGAAATCTTTATACTCACAAATTACGGGAACTTGAGATATGGCTGGGATTTCACCCTTCTCATTGAGTGCAAAGAGATGGATAATGTCATCGTGAGTAGCAAAAATGATCACATCTTCAGAATGATGTGTCAATTGGATTTCCTTGGTGCTATAGTCAATTTGAGCATTGTGTGCTCCAAGCCAATTCATACCAAGAATAAGATAATTGTCGGAATTTTCAAGAACAATCGGAGAAGCCAAAAAATAATTGCCCATCTTGATAGAAACATTTGGAACCATCACTCAAGAAGTCATTTGCAAGGCCAGAGAAGTAATTTTCAAAGATTTAGAAGTCTCCTCTGTTACTAGATCATGCTTAGCAATGATAGGTCTTGATATGAATTAATGTGATACACCCGAATCGAATAAAACTCTTGAAGAAATAGAGTTGACTTAGACATTACGCATAATAACTTTTGAGGACTCTTCTTCTTGAGTTGCGTTGACCATGTTCACCCTTGGTGACTTGCGATTATGCTACACAATTGCATTGCCTAGGGGCCTGACTAGAGGAGCAGTCAGAAGGCACCACTGGTTGGTGCATATAGGACCGTAGTGACCCTTCTGGCCACACTTGTGACATAAAACCTCTAAGAGTGGACATGTGTAAGATGGGGGAGGACCTCCTGTCTTGGGGGCCTCAGGTCCCTGTTGGAATCCTTGGTTGGTTGGGTGGGAAAATCCACGGCCACCGATCTGCTTCTGCTACTGGGGACGACAAGACGAAGGAGGGTTTGGTACCCAAAACTTCGGATGTTTAGGAGTAATCAGAGAGGAGAATGAAGAAGGGTGCGAGTGTGTGCACCACCTCTTGGATGTCTCGGCCTTGAGTTGAGTTCCTTTAAATTTAGAGCCATATGTAAAATTGATTAACCCAGTGGGATGTGCAAGAACGAGAGCAAGTTTAAGATCTTCCTGAGACCACCTATGAACTGGTAAATCTTGCTCTTCTCATCGGGCACATCTTGCTTAGCATAACAGGCGAGACCACTTATGTACTGGTAGACCGTCATGTTTCCTTTATTGAGGTTTGTGAACTTCTCACGCACACCCTCGACAACATTAGTTGGGATATGATGAGGTCTGAAGTCATAACACAAGTCATCCTAGCTGACAAGAATGCCTCCTATGGAATCCATGTACTGCTGCCACCACTATGCTGCATGATTCTTGAGTTGGAAGGTTGCGAACTTGACATAGTCATCGGGCCTGACATTGTTGCACTTAAAAGGCTTGTTGATGTCGACGAGCCAATCATCGACATCAAGAGGTTCAACATAGTTTCTAAAGGATTTCGGTTGATTGGCAAGGAAATGATTCAGAGTTGCAAACTAGGGCTGATTGTTGAAATTTCCTTGCTCGCCTCGATTACCTTGATACACTTGGTTCCTTTCTTGCATCATCAGAAGAAACAACTGGTTATTCGCATTGGTTGTGGCCATCAAAGCTTGACACGCCACCAGAGGTGGAAGTGGAGGTGGTGGCGGGTTTGGATGCTCTCCATCATGACCCGGATTCTGATGATTTGTTGGAGCCATCCTGGAGATGGATATGAATATTAGATCAAAAGTGAACAAGATGAAGCTGAAAATCCCATTCAAAGGCTCAAATATTGCAACATGTAGTCTTAGAAATTTGCATTAAAGCTAGAACTAGTAAGAATGCTTTCCGAAGATTAGAGATATCATCGTAAAATTTGAAAGCCACTTCCAAGGAACAAAGTATCGAGTTAAGAATTGTTCAGAACAAATGCATAACCCTACATACATCTATTGGAAGAAATTTCTAGGTGCCTACTAGAATTCCCACGTGAGAGCTTCCAAATTTTTTCTTGGTTATGTTACCAAGTTGTAGGTCGAGGAACTTACTCAATGTAATTAGCTGCAAAACCACACCCGCAACCCTCAATACATACCAAAGAGATTTTGCAAACTTCTCTACCTCAGACCTTTGAAAAACAACGATACTAGGCCTAGTATATCATTTGAGCTACTTCCACGAGTACTAGGGAAAAGCCACGACACTATTTGGCACCAAACAGAGTATGTTCCCCCTTGAACACCCTCATCCACATACTAAGGAAACTAAATGATAACGATATGTTGGGAACCCCCTTGAGCTCTACACCGAGAACGAAACTCAATCCATACAGGAGGCACCAAGTACAGAGTTCCATCACATCGACATCATAGTGGTTCCCAAATACCCCCATGAACCTAATTTTTTTATTGAGAAGAGGAGTAGAATTAAAATCCTATGTCACGATTCCTCACTAGAGCAGGGAAGACGAGTAAAAAGAATCCTATCTGTGATATATAACTAGACTCAAAACATTTTTACTAGACTCTACTAGGCCAAGTTGGATCAAGAAAGGGGCTCCTATGGTCGGGATGGTTTTTATACCAACTTGTAACACCGAAGATTCTGTACTATCCTAATCATAGCTCAAGGCCTCGATAGGGATAGAAGGGCATCTCGTCGTTTTGCAAGAATAGATATCATCACATACATTTAAAAGAGGAGATGAGTATATGGAGTTGGCTGACACTTTTTTTTGAATTGGAGTTGGCTTACACTTGCCACAAGCTAAATCAATATCATGCAAATACAAGCATCCAGAAGAACAAGGTATGATTATGAACAAAATCAAACTATTAAAGAGAGATGACATCTATCCTGCTAATCTCATGAAGGAAACCTAGTGTTCTTCTACTCGTCTGAATAGGTGACGTACATACGCCCACGCTCCACGTCGCACTCCCACTGGAGCCTGGAGGCATCAATGAGTCTGATATCGTATGTACCTGTACCTGTTGTGTTGTAGTAATCTATGAGCCACAGGGACTCGGCAATCTCATCACCCAAGGTATCGAGTCTTATCAAGCCTAAATTGTGAGGTTTTAACATTAATCATTTTTAATGGCTAAGTTACAAGTACAATAATAATATGAGAATCTATGCATAAACGGATGTGAATTATTTAAGATCTAGAGGTGACCCTGAACACCTACTTACGATTCAAACATAACCCCATGGTGTTCTCTTCCCTAACTCCCTCTAAAAGTGACGATCACGGTTACACACACGGTTGGTGTATTTTAGTTGAGTTTACTTCAAGTTCGCTATAATCAGGTGTTCAATAATTTCCAAGCTATCACATAACCGTGGGCATGGCTTTCCGAAAGATTTAACCCTATAGGGGTGATGCAACTCATCCATCACAAACTAGCCACAAGATGTGATGGAAAACCTCGACCTCGAGATATCCCAAAGTATCCTCGGAATCTCGATGCACAAGACGTTCGCTAAAGGTAAAACAAATTAAGAAAGACCATCCGTTTGGCCCTATCCCGATAGGAGCCACGCGTATCTCATTCTCAGGGCACTACCAGATCAATAGTACCTATGGTGCGTGATATAAATCCCTCTAGTTTCCACAGGGTGGCCTCGCTAGTGGCTTAGTTTGGACCAACACTCATGTGGAGAAATGGCCCGTGTTGTTGATTAATTATTCACGGGGTAGCTACTCCGTATGCAACTTTAATTATTTATTATCAAATGTTGTAGCAATGTTGGGCCTTGCCGTAAGAGTTTTATCCAAAACGAATGTTCAAGGGTGTCCCATAACAACCCCGAAAGTGTGGTATATCGACTAGAGGGTGGTGAATAGGAGATTTTTTAGAAATTCATCACTGAGGAAAATCTTAGTGAGGAAAGTCCTGAGGCACGAACTAAGGGTAGCGGAATAAGTACTCACTCCGATGTGCAGAAACAACTATAACTTAGTCGTCAGAGTGAAATGAAGCGTTCATGTTGCACAGGTGGCATGTTCAGGATAAGCAGGTGACGAAAAACTTAAGTGAAGAATTTGAGGTGAGGAATTAGAGAAAGTCTTCAGTAAAATTCTTCAAACAGCAAAGTTCAAAGTTATCAGCATGAAAATTGAGGAAATGAAAGAGTTGAGGATATAGAACCCGTTGCTCGATGAAGACAATCGTTTGATGACCCAATTCCAACTGCTGTGACAGTCATACATCTGGTTTGGAGCAGCTTGGTATTTAAATGAAAGGACACATAGTCCCGGCACACACACAGTCCCGGACGTATGCTCCTTGAGCTAAGGACACACGGTCCTTGCCCACCACTCATGGTAAGTCTTCAGGGCAGACTTCCAAACCCTCACAAACTCGGTCACCCGACGATCCACAATTCACTGTTGGATGCGCTAGACCATGACGCCTAACCGTCTGTAGGATGCACAATCCTCAAAAGTAACAAGTGTTGATTCCACACAGGAACAATCTCTTTAGTGATGCTCAATCACTTTGGGGTTTTTGGGTTTTGGTTTGGGTGTTTCGGGGTTTTCCCCACTGGTGATTTTCTCTCAAAGTCTTCGAGGATTGGGTTGCTCTCAGATCACAACTGTCAGTTTCTCTAGCGGACCAGCCAACCAACTAGTGGTTATGGGGGATGGCTATTTATAGCCGGGGAGCAATCTCGACATGAATTCACATTAATGCCCTAATGATATGACCGTTAGGTGGATAAGGTTGGGCACAGCTGGCGCGGAGCACAACAACGGTCAGAACCTTTCAACTGTGAAAGTCTTCATGTCACTAATGTTCCTAACAGGTAGGTGTTTCGCACTGGCGAAGACCTAACTCCTCAGTTAGAGAAAATTCCTCGGAGGCCAAAATATCTTCGTCTCTGTCATTGAAGAATTTGAGTAAGCTATTGACGATTCCAAAGGCTTCATCCGAAGTGTTTGAATGTGTTGGATTTGAGATGAGCAACACTTGAAAACTTTTCCTTATTTTACCTCGACCCCCTTTAACAGTACGGTGGTCCTATGACACAGAATACAGAAAAGGAAACAATGAAAACAAAGTCTTCATACTTCAGAATCTTCACATCGATATCTTCAC
The DNA here is from genome assembly GCF_904849725.1 of Hordeum vulgare subsp. vulgare. Classification (NCBI taxonomy): domain Eukaryota; kingdom Viridiplantae; phylum Streptophyta; class Magnoliopsida; order Poales; family Poaceae; genus Hordeum; species Hordeum vulgare. The sequence goes on along the minus strand of NC_058520.1, from coordinate 288,874,419 downwards.
GGACGCACCAATTTCCTCACTTTCAAAGTCTTCGGAAGAAATAGCAAAGTCTTCAGCCGAAGACATGCATTTTAATGGGTCGATATTCTTCGAATATCTCAAACTTCTCAGCGACTTATAGAGCATTTGTACACTCTCAAACATTTCAGTCTCTTAACCTATAAGTCTTCAATACACCAAAATCACTAAGGGGCACTAGATGCACTTACAATCTCCTCGTTTTTTGTGATTCATGACAAATAGGTTAAGTTTTCAACGGGGATAATAATATGAAGTGAAAGTATAGAGTTTGAGGAATTTGAATTCAAGATACAGAGAGACTCCCCCTGAACATGTGCATATTTGAGGAAAAATACCATGGAGATATCCCCCTATATCTTGTAATCCATAGAGGCATTTGACATATAATTTGAGGAAAATTAAATGCATGATGGAAAGTGGTGTCTGACGAATTTTAGCATGCATGCATTAATCAACATGAGGAATAAGCATGAAGGAAAACGGTTCAAAAGTGTCAGACCACCACCGAGCATAAGGTTACAACTCATACAACCAATCACTTTTGAAGAACGAGAGTTGTAACTTAAAGTAAATATAGTTCAAAAGCGCATAAACTGATAAAATAGACCTACTTGAAGACTAACTCATATTTCTCCCCTTTGTCACGAGGTGACGAAAAAGGGAGGAAACTGAGGACCAATGCCCGTGAAGAATATCACTTCTGTGTTGGTGGAGGACTATTGGGGTCGTTCGTCATAGCAGTGTTGTCAAGTTCTTCAACTTCATCAATGGTGCACGTTGAAGAAAATTAGGTGGCCACTAGTTGAGGAACATGAATCTTCTTGAATTTATTCTTTGGAGGCCAGGACCAGTCAAAGTCTTGCTGGAACTTCATTTCAGTAAGTTCCTTAGAGGTCTTGAGGTGAGACAAAATGGCCCATGTGCGATCAAAGATCTCATGAAGATAATAGTGATTTTTCTTCACTGCATTCCAAGTCGCGTTGAGGTCTGTCACAATGGCACCAAACTGACACTTGACCCATCTCTGGTTGCGGTCAACCTTTTGATGAAGACTTAGCAGGAGCTCACGGTTAGTCATCACACATGGTATAGTTGGGCTTGGAGGTTCTTGTGATGCAGTGTCCTCATTGGTGGATATGATGTTGCTTTGCAAAATTGGCCATCAAGGGTCCGAGTTCCTTCATCGATCACAGATTTGTCTTTGCCTTCAATTTCGTCAAAGGAACTCTTGACGACTTCAATTGGAGTCAAGTAAGTGTGGTGATTCAGAATGTTAGCCTTGTAAGCAATTCCTGACCTTTTCCTGATGAATCTCATGATCCATGGCGCATAAGGCTTCAAATCAAATGGTGAGAGAGCAGAGTAGGACAAATTACTCATGAAGAAATCATGAAGGTTTATGGGGATTCCATGTATGATGTAGAAGAGAAAATTCTTCATGATGCCCACAATTTATTCATCATTTGACTCATGGCCCTTGATTGGACAGAAGGTTTTGGCTAAGATGCGGTATACTGTCCTGGGCACATAGATCAAGTCCTTTGCGAGGAATGTGGTTCTTGGTGGATGACCAGGTGCCAAAGGATTCATAAGCACTTGCATTAGATGATTTTGCAATTGAAGTTCCTCATAGACGCATCTATCTCCTTCTAAGGGGATTGGGACTGGAATAGCCCGAAGCAATTTAGTTGCAGGGGCTCTAAAGTGTGTATCTTGTGTCATCCAGTACAGCATTTGTGACATCTCTTGAAAGGTGCGGGTAGCATAGAACTGAAGTATGATTTCTTCATTCCACTCACAAATGTGAGCGTAGAATTGTAGCAGTCGAGAATCATGAAGCACTAGAAGAACTGGTTCATATCAATGAATTTCCTCCATATCTCCATGAGGAATTTGCGTGTGAGGAAATACCTTTTCCTTATTGAAGAGCAGATCGCTATCATAGTTCATCTGGCTGAGGGTCCAAAATCTGTTGCGCCTAAACTGAGGAGATTCATATGGACTGGGGCTAGTGAAGTAGTGATGTTCATCAAAGAATTGGGCCCTATCAATGTTTGGCCTTTTTCCTTTGTAGGGCTGAATAGCCATCGGTTGAAGATTTGGCTTGAAATGCCTTCCAAGTCTTCGGATTTTTTCTCTCTGAGGAATTTCAGCCACAAAAACTACAGACTAAGGATTATCGACATGAGGTTCAGTTGGATTGTCTTGAGTCTGAGGAACATGTTCTATGGCGGCACACTTCTCAGTTTGAGGAATATCTCCTTGAGGTATATGCTGTATAGGTTCATCAGCATCGGGAGCAGCAGTTTTGTTAGTTGAAGTATTAGCAGTATCTTCAGCTGATGCAGCTGATTCAGTTTTCGAGACACACTTCACCAGAGTGCTCTTTTCTTCAGACCCTATCTGAATTTCAGTTGTTGTTGGGGATTCATGCACTTGAGGAATTGGAGTGGCCAATGCTGAGTTGGGATGAGCCTCTTCCCAAAATTCATCATGTATCACTAGTGTGTTCCAGCCAATGTCCACAGCTTCATCCTTTTCTTCATCATTCATATGTGTGTTCTGCTGAGGAGCACGAGTTGAGGCTTGAGGAATTCGATTAGCTTCAATTTCCTCAGCAATTGGTGTGGAAGCAGCAGAGCGATTTTCTTCCATTTGTTCATCCCCTTCTTGGATGACATGCTTCACACCAAATGGCACCATCATATAGGCAGGTGCAACATTGATAGGGATGGCATCAATTGGAGTAGTTGAGGAAGTTGTGAAAGTCCTCAAGCATTTTTCTTTTTAGGACTCTGATCTTGTCGAGGCTTTTCTCTTCTTGGCTTATTCCTTCTCAGCAGCCTTGGTTTTGTTCACTTCTGTTGCATAAGGAAGCTTCACTTTCTTCACTGGTGAAGGTTTTGGAGCAGGAGGGGCATTTTCTTCTGGCACGGCTGATGCAGTCGTCCTGGCTTGTACAATTCCTTTAGGAGCAACAATTCTTCAGTTGTCATGGTAGGTTCGTTAGTTGGAGGAATGCCATCACCATAGTCATCAGGAAGCTCAACTATGTATTGTGGCTTGGTAGTTTGAGGTTGCATTTTATCTGCAACCCTTTTGTTATGCTCAGTGATGACTTTGGTGGCAGCATTGATGAATCAGACCTTTGCGGCCTCCCAACGAGCATTTAAGCTTTTGTGTTCTTCACTAAGGTTTTTGATCTTAATCTGAGCTTTGAGGAGTTGCTCAGGAGACATAGTCAGAAGGTTATCCTTCAGAATTTTCTCTTTCCTAGCCTGAGCCTTTTTGGCTTGCTGGGCATTCTGCACCTTCCACTTTGCGTCATTAATGAAGGCAGTCAACATGTGGCTTGGTCCAGGAGGAATCTTCAAGTCACCAATAGGCATCTGAGGATTATCATACCAGACATCTATGAAGTCCAGTATTACCTTTGGATCCATCACGAGGGGAATGGTGGTACCTTTGGCCTGTGCAACCCTTTCTTGTTTGTTTCTGGTGATTGCTTCAAGTGTTTCATCATCGTCTTAATCTTCACCTCTGATGTAGAGGGAACATTGAGGACTTTGCCACAGCTCGGCCTTGTTCATCGCACAACAGTCATTTTCTTCTTCACATTTGCACTCGAAGAAGTATCTGCACAGCCTGAAGCAGATGGCCCCGAGGGATGATGTGTGGTCATCAGCGTCAGTGGCATTGAAGACTTTGTGACAATAGTTGATGACTTTGATGCCACCGTAGGTGCTTTTTGAGGATTTTGTACTGAGTGTGCAGCAGTTGAGGACCTTGGCTTGACACCAGATTTCTTCAGAATGCTTCATTTTGGAACAGTCTCAGTGCCAGAGGCCTCAGCAGCAGAGGAGGAGGCAGCAGCAGCAGAATCTTCATTGAATGTGTTCACAGCCTTGTGTGCAACTTTCTCCAGTTTGGCCTTCTATTTGGCATGTTCTTCAGGAAAGTCATGAATGGTTGCAAGGCTTGTTGGATCCGCAACCTCTTGATCACCCAAAGGAGCCCTTTTGCATGGAGGCTTCAGGGTGAATTTCATCATGTACTTGGGAGTCACATACCTGTACTCCCTCCATTCTTTCGCCCATCTCCTCTCAATTTTCTGTAAGCTCATTTTGCGCTTCTCCTTTGTTTCCTTTCCATAGATATTTTCATCAGGTGTGCAATATTCATCATAAATATCAAAAACAGTGTTTTGCTCTGCCTTCTTTCCACCCTTTTGTTTCATGTCATCGACCATTTTCTTCACTTGAGGAATTTCAACTTTTGAGGACTCTAAAAAAGGTATGCAAATTTTCTTCAAGAAACGCTACAAATGAGTTAAGTTGATGAGAACCTAGTGATTCATCAGCTAACATTTTGTACCTGTGAATAGAGTATAGGTGCGAAGAATTTGAAGAGGTCATATGTGTTCTTAGAAGATTTTCAAAAATGACTCATTTTGAGGAAATTGACCAATATTGAGGAATTTCGCTAAGTGTCATTGACTTGGGTTCCAGAGTTGTGCAGATCCGAAAATTTACACAATTGATGAATTTCTTGAGGAATTGAGTAACTTAGTGAAAACTTTTAGGTGTTCTAAGGCATGGGTGTGTTCATCTGATGAATTTGTTGAGGAATAACAATTTTCACAGATCTAATGGAAATATAAAGATCAACATGGGCAGTAAAATTAGATTTTAATTACCATGGATGAAGAACATGAAGAACACGACGAACTGTAAATGGTGAAAAAGGAAGTTCATTAGTCTAGATCTTCAGCGCCCTAACTTGGCGACTGAAGATAGCTACGACGATGGTGGATGAAGAACATCCACGGCTGGCGTGAGTACAACGTCGATGAGGTTGAGGGAGTGAACCTTTTCCTCACCGGTGGCGTGGAATTCCAACGGTGGAGCTAGATGTGGCTTCGAGCGGTAAGAGATGAGAGCGAGAAGAATAAATGACCTCAGGGGTAAGAATGGGTTATTTATAGCCCACGTGAGAAACGGCCCGGTCCAAAAATTTCGGACTAGAATGCCCCTGGACCTTCCTCTCCGTGTGACAGGTGTCACCCATGTATTAAGCGGTGGAGTTAGTGGAGGTAGTGCTTATCCAATCATGGGTAGTGGGTGTGGTTTGAGCGGTAACGGCTAAAAATTTTGAATTAAATTTTTGAGGACTTTGTTCGCAAATTTTTCAGTTGACAAGGACTCAGTGATGACTTTGAACGAGTTTCAAACATAACGCTTATGAAGAATTTCAAAATAGACTCAGATGAGCTTAACATAATGAGTAAGTCCAAAGAGATCCATGTGAAGCAATTCAAATGCACGAGTAGTAGTCATGATAGTCCTTGAGGGGTGCTTGGATCTAAACATCTTCCCAGACTCACAAGCCCCGTAGAGATGGTCCTTGAGGAATTTGATGGTTTCGATGCCAATGCCATGCTTCTTCTTTGCTACTGTGTGCAAATTCCTCATGCCAGCATGACCAAGTTAACGATGCTATAGCCAGCCTTTGAGGCTTTGCAAGAAGACACGTGGCTAGCTGAGGACCTACAGAGAAATCAACAATATACAAGTTTCCTCTCCTAAAGCCTTCGAAGACTTTGGACTTGTCAGATTCCATGATGACTACACATCTATATTTTCCAAAGATGACAATCATATCAAGATCACAAAGCATTGAGACCGACATGAGGTTAAACCCAAGGGATTCGATGAGCATGATTTTATCCATGTCTTAGTCCTTAGAAATATCCACCTTACCAAGTCCCAATACCTTGCTTTTACATTTGTCAGCGTAGGTGATATGCTTCATTGGTGATGGAGTCAGTGGGATATTCATTAATAGGATTTTGTCACCACTCATGTGATTTGTACACCCACTGGCAAGAACTCACTCTCTGATTTTGGGTCGGTCATCCTGCACATGAATTAGTGATGCTTACCATCTCATATGCTTGAGATTCGAGAATATGATATCAAAATCATCACACTTGAATTTCATCACATAAGGTATATTTAGACATAATAAGGACGAGTGAAATGACAGATCATTTCATCAGGATTAGCTTGCATCCTCTCAAGCAATTTTCTCAAGTCTCCAGCAAATTCTTTAGATGATGACTTTCATCTGGAAACCTGATGTGCATAAGTGATTAGTTCGATTTCTTCACCACCCACATCTGAAGGGGTGGTAAAGAGTTTATCATCCCATGAGCACCATATGAGAATTGAGGCATTGAGGCTAATACACTTCATTTCATAGGAGGGGGGTCAGCTTACTCAAATGAATAGGCATCAAAATTCTTTGAGGACTTATGAACATAGTGATTTGAGGAATAATGCTCATATTCATGTCCCTTGTAGTTTCCCTGCATATCAGAAGCATTAGTGCGAGTAAGAGCATAGTTTTGACCATATGAGGAATTTGATCCTCGTGAAGACATTGGTCCACTTGAGGAATTTGATGTGGGGTTCCTGTTCTTCACTGGTGGTGTCATGAGGACATTCACCTGAAGACTTTCCAAGCTACTTTTGGGAACCCAGATTTTCCTCAAGGGTGGTCCATTCCTGCACTTAGTTCCAACATCTCTAGCAAATACTTCACCGGCCTGATTTTTGAACAGTTTATAGTTTGAGTCAATTGACTCATCGGAGGAAGAAGACATTTCACATGAAAGGCCTGTTAGAGTAGATGGATCAACACGAGGTCCTTTTGCAGCAACCCATGAGGATTTGGGATACTGCTCAGGATTCCAGTATGCCCCATCAACATTCACTTTCCTCTGAAAGGAAATACCCTCTTTCCTAGGGTTCCTCTTCAGAATATGCTTTTTAGCACATCGCAAAGGTTTTGATGCCCTTTGAGGCTTTTGTATATGCTTGTCACATACAATTCCTTGAACCTTGAATTTTCGTGAGTACCTGGTTTCCTCAGGTGAGGAATTTGTTACCACAGATACAGTTGAAGAATTTGTAGTGATAGAAGCCTTTGCAGTTTCAGGTGAACAATTAGCAGTTTCACGTACAATACATTTCAAACATGGTGGAATGAATTCTTCCCGAGCGGTACTGATCTGTTGAGCAAGAAAAGAATCATTTTTGACTCAAATATCATTATGAGACATTCTTAGCATCCAAAGATCTTGCTTTCTTTGAAGAAATTCATAAGAAAGCTTCTCATGGTCAGCCAAGAGTGTGCTATAACATTCTTGAAGACTATCGAAGCAAGACTGAAGACTTCGAACATCATCAGTGAGGATTTGAGTCTGATTCATTTCCTCATTCAACATGTCATCGCTTTTGTCTAGCAGTTTTTGAAGCTTTTCAATAACAGTTTGTTGTTTAGTGGCAATATTAGAAAGTTTATAATAACTGGGTTTTTGATAGTCATCAGGTTCAGAGTCCCTAGAGTTTTAAGAGGATGTGTGGCTTGATTCCTCTAAACCTTTTTCCATGAACCAATAGGTTGGAATAAAGTCGTCATCGCAGTCATCAGTGTTGTTGACGTTGTCATTTTCTTCGTGGTCGAAGATGGACTTGCTGAAGAATGTGGTAGCAAGGGCTAGGCTTGCCACACCTGACTCTGACTCCACTTCAAAACCTTCCTCTTCATCACATTCTTCAGATTCTTCTTCAGAATCCATTTCTTTGCCAATAAGTTCCCGAGCCTTTCTGAAGATGGTCTTCTTGTGCGATGAGGACTTTTAGGATGAGGACTTGAAGATTTCTTATTTTTCTTCAACTCATCAGAACTGTCATCCTTGTATTTCTTCTTCTTTGATTCCTTTGCCCAACGAGGACAATCGGTAATGTAGTGACCAAACTTCTTGCATTTATGGCACGTTCTTTTCTTGTAGTCCTCAGATAAAGATTTTGTTTCCTCATATCTCTCCTTGAAGACTTTCTGAACTGGTGATGCCTTGAGAACTTCTGGAATTTCCTCACAAGCATAGCAAGTTCTTGACCAAGTTCTTCATGATCACCAAGACCACAATCAGAGTCTTCTTCTTCAAATAAGGAAACAACATTTGCCTTCAACGCACAAGGTCTTGTATAGCTTGGTCCATAAAGATCTCTCTTCTCTTGTTGTTGGAATTCATGAGTAGTGAGTCTATCAAGAGTATCAGCAGGATCAAGTAGCTTGTATTCTCTTCGTTCTTGAATCATCAGTACCAGTGTGTCAAATGAAGGATCGAGGGATCCTAGCAGTTTCTTCACAACTTCATGGTCAGTGATGTCTCGTGCTCCAACGGTCTGAAGCTCATTGGAGATGCCACTGAGGCGATGAAAGGTGTCTTGACAACTTTGATTATCAAGTCTCATGAAGCGGTTGAAGAGATTGTGAAGAACATCAACACGGGAGTCATGTTGTGTGGAGACTCCTTCATTATCTTTGGACAGCCTTTCCGAGATAAGCTTTGCAGAGGCCAAAGCACTCACTCTACCATACCGACCTTTGCTTAGATGACCATAGATGATATTCTTCACTTGCGAGTCGAGTTGCTTGAATCTCTTCACATTAGCGATAGTGATAGTTGAAGTGACAGAGGGAACACCATTTTCCACAATGTACCAGAGATCGTTGTTAATTGCTTCAAGGTGCATGCGAAAAACCTTATAGGTAGGACCCTGGTGATAGCGTTGGATTATAACACGCGTTGCTGCTACTTAGAAGTAGCGCTCGCTCAGCCAAGCACTATTGTTGAATACTTAGCAGTAGCGCTGGAATTAAAAAAAGCTCTACTGCTAAACGGGACCCAACGAGTCCACCAACGGTAGAAGTAGTAGCAGCACGACCTTGTAAAAAGCTCTACTACTAAGTAGAATAGTAGTAGCGCTTCACGGTAATCAACGCTACGGCTAAGAATAATAGCACTAGCCCTACTTAGCAATAGAGCGGCCCCAGAAAAGCGCTACTACTAAGACCAATAGAAGTAGCGCTTTGTGGAAAGTAGCGCTACTGCTATGCGTGGCTGGTGGCAGATTTTAACCCACACCCCCTCTCTCCCCCTTCCTCCCCCCTTTGCCCTCTCCTCTCCTTTCTCCTCTCCTCTCTTATTTACTTCTCCACTGTCGTGGGTATAAGCCTGACAGTAGATGTGTAGGGTACGAAAAGGATGGGCAGAGTCCCAGCTACGGCGAGGTTGTATGAGTTCAGGCCCCTCTACGGTGGAGGTAATAGCCCTACATCTTAGTGCTCTGGGTACTTGTTGTCGAGTGGAATATGGAATACAATGATTTGCTAACCCCTGCACTAGCGGGGGAGGGTGGCTTATATAGAGTGCGCTGCCCTCCACAACGGTTCCGGTACAGGGGTGGAGTAGTGGCGATTGAATGCGTACGTTACAGGTAACGTACGTCCTAAATGCTAATAAATGCACCAGGAAACATACGACCGTTTCCCTCCAGGGGGGTTACGATGTTCCGAGTGGCATCCAGTCAGTTAGTTGGATGTTCTCCGAATGCTAGTCTCCGAGTGGATGGTCGAGGACCTGTTACCGACTGGACGATGGAGACTCCTTAATTCAGTCGGAACTGACTAAGGGCCTTGTCCCTTATGAGGGGTAGTCCTTGGATAGGACTTACAGGGCAGGCCTATGACCCTACCCTAGGACTATAACCCCATCATTAGTCCCCGAATGGATTGGGGTTGGAACGACGAAGCGATGCTTGAAGTTTGGATCCGACTGGAATGGATGTGACTTTGGCGTTGCTTGCCTCAATCCATTTTATCTTCTCTGACCAACAATCCGAGTGGAAATCTTTGTGGAACAAACTGTCGGAAACGGAGTGCTTCCAAGGTATCTCTTGACCTGACCAGTCAACTGACAACGGCGGATTTACCGGGATCCTCAAATTTCGGTTTCCGCACGCTCAGCGGCGATGACGCCAGCGCGCTCGAGTAGCGCCTGACGCCTCGATTCTCGCGCCTTCAACTTCTCCACTGATATCGGCGCGGTCGGTCGGGGGATAAGGTTTCGGGGCCACCTGCCAGCGACCGAGTCGGAACCTTACTTAAATCCCAGCGGCAAGGGTTTTTCGTTACGCCCGCCGGATCTTTTGCCTTTGCTTCGTCCTCCTCGCCGCCTCCAGCGCACCTAACCTCTCCACTCCTCCTTCCCCTCCGCGGATTCGTAGCTTCCGCCATGACCAAGGGTCAGACCAGCAAGATGGAGGCGAGGAAGAAGAAGGGGAAGGCGGCGGCTCCGGCTCAGCGGCGGCAGCGGCCGTTGCCGGCGGGGTGGATCCAAGGCGACTTCCTCCCCTCCACGGTGACGGAGGGGGATCTGCTGCAGCTGCTGGAGGACGGGATGATCGTGCACAAGTCTTGGAGGCTGCCGGCGGAGAATGAGGTCGAGCCGGTGCCCCGGGAGGGGGAGCGCGTCCTGCTGCTCAGCCATGTCTATCAAGGTTTCTCTCTGCCCCCGCATCCTTTCTTCAAGGGCATTATGAACCACTTCGGGGCACAACTTCACCACTTTCCCCGGAATGCTATTGCCCATCTCTCTGCTTTCATAGTTATGTGCGAGTGCTTCATCGGCTGCCCTCCCCATTGGGGGTTGTTCAAACATATATTCTCTGCTAGATCTCAAACTATCAAACGACTCAGCCAGTCGGATGATAAAACGCATCTTCTCCAACTCTGCGGAGGCTTAGGTTTCCAGAAAAAGAGTCGGAGTAGTTATCCTGCTCTTCAGCTGAGTGAGTCGGTTAGGAACTGGCAGTCGACGTGGTTCTACTGCCAAGACGTTGCCTGCCCGAATGCCTCGACAGGGTTGCCTCCTTTTAGCTTAGATCGTCCCGCTCCACCTAAGCAGCTCGCGCTCACGAAGGCGGAGAAGATCGACATCCAGCCCCTGGTCGACGCACTCGTAGACGTCGTCAGAAGGGGAGTCACCGCCATGGATTTGCAGGAGACTTTCCTTGGTCGGCGCATACAACCACTGCAGGCTCGCGGCCACGCCATGTGGCACTACGTGGGGCCCGAAGACTCCACTCAGACCAACGTCTTGAGCGTGACCGAGGAGAAGGTGGCGTCGTGGGTGCTCCAGATCACAGGCGCCTGTGAGAACCCTAGAGGGTCTCGGCGAGTGAGGGCTTTCAGCGCGGACAATCCTCCTCCGAACCAGGTGAGTACCATTTGTCGAGTGCACATATCTGTTTTAGTTTTATTTCTTTCTTGAATCTCTGCCTGTCGTTTGATGTCGCCGACTGTATTTCACGCAGAAGTGGACCAACTGGTTTTCTCCTGTCTCGAACGGGAACCCGGACGAGGAGGAGGAAGAAGGCAGCCAGGAGGGCAGTGTGGAGAGCGGCGAGTATGTCTCCGATAGTGGGGAGACGGAGGAGGAGTCTGGTGAAGAAGAGGAGGATGACGAAGAGCAGGACTCGCCGCCTCCGCTGCCAGAGCACCGGACCAAGCGCCGACATGAATCTGCGGTTCCCTCGGCACCTCCGGCATCCTCGAGTGTTCCGCCTGCTGCTCCCGTGGTTCCGAGTGCTCGGAGCACCAAGAGGGCCAGGGACGTTGCTGTCGAGTCCATGGGTCAGCCTTCCAAGGTGGCCAAACCGAGTGGGTCTAAACCTCGGAAGGCTTTGCCGCGGATAAGGGTCGTCGTTCCCGTCACCTCGATGTAAGTGTACTGTTCCTCTAACTTCCTCTGATATCCGATTGGACTGCTGTTTTATTGGTCGAATGAATTTCACTCGACACGGTTGCCACCTCTGCCACCTCTCCGGCGCACCGGGAGGATGATCCCATGGACGCGGACAATGTCGTCTCGTCCCAGCCAGGTGCGTTGTAGCGATTCCGAGAGTTTTATATTATCGCATCGCGGATTCTGTCTTTGGTCTTGCCCCTTTCTTTTTCTGAGATCCCGCGCCGTTCGGTCCGGCAGGGGCGATTTATGTGGATGAGGGTGACCAGGGGAGACCTGAGCAAGCTGCGGAGCCTGTCCTTGAGGCTACCCCACCAGTTACTGCTCTTGCCGCGGTCGTGCCGCCGACTGAGGCGATGCCGCCGACTGAGGAGGCGCTGGTGGCTGCTGAACCGACTGGAACGGGCCTTGGGATGCCCAAGGAGCCTCCAATGATGCCAGGCCCGTCAAATGTCGAGTTCAACATCGAACACCTCCCGGAGGATCAGGTGGGAGCGGCCAAGGGAGCCATGGTGCAGGCAGAGCTGATGGCGGGAGAAGCCAAGAAGGCGTACGACTCCATCGCCTCTCTGTACCAGCGCAGCTTGGAGCTGCGGGACGATATCTGAGTAAGTAGTCTAGTAAGTATTTGCTTTTCTCTTGTTTCTCTTGTAACCCACTGGGTGTGCTCGGATACCGTATGATGTTTGCAATGGGTTCACTCTGAGTGAACCTAGTGGGTGTAGTCCCCGAGACTTCTGTCGAGTGCTTGCACCGGCAGTTGTCTTTATGCATATTGTCTCTGAATTCGTAAATAATATGGTCGACTGCTAACAGTTGGGGCACTCGGAGTGCACCTACTGCAAGAGTCTCCGAGAGTAATTTTACTCAGGTCGGGTGGTATTACCCTTGTAGGCGTAGGTGTTGTCATGAATCTCAATGGGGCGGACCTGTTTGAGTTGCATGCTAGTGGGGTCACTCTCAGTGAACCCACTGGGTGTAGTCCGCGAGACCGCTGTCGACTGCTTGCGTCGGCAGGGGTCTGAAGAACTTAGACTTGGTATTGTTGGATTTGTCTGATCATCTCTTGCGCTGACTGGCAGAAAATTTGCGAGATGGGGGCAACATATGAGACTCTCAGGGCAGAAAAGGTGCAATTTGCTGGTGAGCAGGATGCGGCACTGATTGCAATGGCTGGAATGAAGGAAGTGCTGGCGGAACGAGAGAAGTCGTTGGAGCAGGCTCGTGAAGTGAACAAAGCGCGGACTACTGAAGTTGAGAAGATGGGGAAGCATAGGTCCACGCTGATGGGACAAATGGATGTGCTGAACAAACGGTGTATAGCGCAGGAGAAATACGTCAGTGACTGGGCTCGGCAGATGATGACGCGTCTGGGTGGTAAGTCCTGTTTTTATGAGTGCTTGTGGTGCGTGCGTTACACTCGGCGCTGATTGTTTGCTTGCCCTGTGTTTGCAGATTTTTGCGTGGACGCTGAAGCTGAAGCAGCTGACGTGGAGCGGTCGATTCGTGAGAACATTCCACTCGGCGAGGACGCCAATCGAGACCTGCTCGCAGCGCACATTCGCGTGGGCAAATTTGGTCCTTTCATCGGTCGACTGAGAGAAGCCATCGGCCGGATCGACAAGGAGCTTTGGCCGGAAGATGAGTCGCGGCAGGAGATGGAAAACTTGATGAGTCGACTGGAGGAGGTCCCCAACCAAGTGCAGTCATGGAAGAAATCTGCGGCTCGCTGTGGTGCAGATGTTGCTCTATCCTTGGTCCGAGTGCATTGCAAGGAGGTGCGCGAGGAGAAGCTGAAAGCGTTGAAGGTTGCCAACACGAAGAAACTTCGATTCGAAGACTTCATGGAAACCTTCCTTGAAAGTGCCACCCGCATCGCCGACGGAATCGACCTAGACACCTACGTGCAGCCCTCCAGTCCTGGCACTAATCCAGACGACGCGTAAGAAAACTTTATCCTCGGTATGCCGAGTGTGGATTTGTAAGAAACTTTGGCCACTCCTGTTGGCCGTCACATTCTTGTTTCGGTGTGGGTAAGCTTGATCCACACCGAGCCACTATCTTTGGTTGAACTTTGAATTGAATATTTTGCTCTTCTGTTGCAATTTTGACTCGAGTTTTTGTTTGGCGCTTCTTGGTGAAGCCAAAGGCAAACATTCGGAACATGTCAATTGTCTTGACATCTGCATGAGCCTCATTGAGGGTCCGTGGAATTTCCGATTGGATCTGTATTATCACCGAGTGGTTCGGTAGGATCACCGAGTGGATCGGTAGGACGTACTCGGAGGTCAAAGAGTACTTGGGCGATCCGGGATCACAGCTAGGTTGTCGAGTGCGACTATGAGGTCGCACTCGGGGCGAGTTGGTACTGATGTAGTTGTCAGTTATTTTGACATCCACATGAGTCTCAATGAGGGTCTGCAACTCATGTAGTTGTCAGTTGTTTTGACATCCACATGAACCTCAATGAGGGTCTGCAACTCATGTAGTTGTCAGTTGTTTTGACATCCACATGAGCCTCAATGAGGGTCTGCAACTCATGTAGTTGTCAATTGTTTTGACATGCACATGAGCCTCAATGAGGGTCTGCAACTCATGTAGTTGTCAGTTGTTTGGACATCCACATGAGCCTCAATGAGGGTCTGCAACTCATGTAGTTGCCAGTTGTTTTGACATCCACATGAGCCTCAATGAGGGTCAGTTGAGTTCCCGAGTGTACCTGTAGGATACAGTCGAAGGCATGTGCTTGTTTAGGCGATTCTGCATCGCAGCTAAGTCTCCGAGTGTGGCGTTAAGTGCACACTCGAAGAAAGTTGATACTTAGGCAATTCGTGATCGCAGCTAAGTCCCCGAGTGTGACGTTAAGTGCACACTCAGAGAAAGTTTATACTTAGGCGATTCTGGATCGCAGCTAAGTCCCCGAGTGTGACGTTAAGTGCACACTCGGAGAAAGTTAATACTTAGGCGATTCTGGATCGCAGCTAAGTCCCCGAGTGTGACGTTAAGTGCACACTCGGAGAAAGTTAATACTTAGGCGATTCTGGATCGCAGCTAAGTCCCCGAGTATGACGTTAAGTGCACACTCGTAGAAAGTTAATACTTAGGCGATTCTGGATCGCAGCTAAGTCCCCGAGTGTGACGTTAGGTGCACACTCGGAGAAAGTTAATACTTAGGCGATTCTGGATCGCAGCTAAGTCCCCGAGTGTGACGTTAAGTGCACACTCGGAGAAAGTGAATACTTAGGCGATTCTGGATCGCAACTAAGTCCCCGAGTGTGACGTTAAGTGCACACTCGGAGAAAGTTAATACTTAGGCGATTCTGGATCGCAGCTAAGTCCCCGAGTGTGACGTTAAGTGCACACTCGGAGAAAGTTAATACTTAGGCGATTCTGGATCGCAGCTAAGCCCCCGAGTGTGACGTTAAGTGCACACTCGGAGAAAGTTAATACTTAGGCGATTCTGGATCGCAGCTAAGCCCCCGAGTGTGACGTTAAGTGCACACTCGGAGAAAGTTAATACTTAGGTGATTCTGGATCGCAGCTAAGTCCCCGAGTGTGACGTTAAGTGCACACTCGGAGAAAGTTAATACTTAGGCGATTCTGGATCGCAGCTAAGTCCCCGAGTGTGACGTTAAGTGCACACTCGGAGAAAGTTAATACTTAGGCGATTCTGGATAGCAGCTAAGTTTTTTTTTGAGACCGGAGTCTGCGACCGCGGAAGAACTTTGAACCTGCAAAAAACTCAATCTGCTTTATATTATTTCACCAATACTTGTTGTTTACATTGCTTCAGTCGACGGTCACGTGTAGAAGCGCTTCAGGAGATCTCCGTTCCATGCTCGCGGCTCGTCTGTCTCCCTGTTGACGTTGTAGAGTCTGTATGCTCCATTGTTCAGCACCTTGGAGATGATGAAGGGTCCTTCCCAGGTAGGAGCCAACTTGTGAGGTCTTTGCTGATCCACTCGGAGCACCAGGTCGCCTGCTTGAAAGGCGTGAAAATGCCGCAGATCTTGTTGATAAATGGTTGAGCAAGTTAGTGCCATCTCGCGCTCCTCCTCTAGAAGGTCCACTCCGTCTTGCCTTGCTTGTTCTGCTTCAGCTTCGGAGAAGAGTTCGACTCGTGGAGCATTGTGAAGTAAGTCACTCGGAAGGACTACTTCTGCTCCGTAGATGAGGAAGAACGGTGATCACCCTGTAGATCTGTTCGGGGTTGTGCGAAGACCCCAAAGCACTGAAGGTAGCTCGTTGACCCATGCGCCAGCGGCAAATCCCACCTCTCGCAGGAGTCGGGGCTTCAAACCTTGCAGAATAAGTCCGTTCGCCCGCTTTGCTTGTCCATTGGACTGAGGATACGCCACGGAAGCAAAATCCACTCGGATACCTTGGCTTGTACAAAAACCTTTGAATCTGTCCGAGTCAAAGTTTGTCCCATTGTTCGTGATTATGCTGTGAGGTACACCGAATCTGGAGATGATGTCCTTGACAAGCTTGACGGTTGTTGAGGCGTCGAGCTTCTTGATGGGCTTGGCTTCGATCCATTTCGTGAACTTGTCGACTGCCACCAACAGATGTGTGTATCCCCCTTGGCCTGTCCTAAATGGACCGACTGTATCTAATCCCCACACTACGAACGGCCAGACAAGAGGGATTGTCTTCAACGCAGATGTTGGCTTGTGTGACTTGTTGGAGTAGAACTGACAACCCTCACATCGGTCGACCATATCTTTAGCCATCTTGTTTGCCTGCAGCCAGAAGAAACCAGCCCTGAATGCCTTGGCGACGATTGCTCTCGAAGACGCGTGATGACCGCAGGTTCCTGAGTGAATATCTTCCAAGATTAGCTGTCCCTCCTCTGGGGAGATGCATCGTTGAAGAACGCCTGAAACGCTTTCCTTGTACAATTGGCCATCAATGACAGTGAATGACTTCGACCTGCGGACTATCTGCCTGGCCTGGACTTCGTCTTCTGGTAGTTCCTGCCTCAGGATATATGCAATGATCGGCACAGTCCAATCGGGGATGACAGGAAGAATCTCCATGACCAGATCAACCACAGCAGGTACATCGACTTCAGTCGGAACTGTTGAACTCTTTGGTTGTACTGGTTCCTCTGTAAAAGGATCTTCTTTGACTAAGGGAAGGTGGAGGTGCTCGAGGCAGACGTCACTCGGGACTGGTCTCCGAGTGGATCCGAGTTTTGCCAACTCATCAGCTGCTTCGTTCTTCAGTCTCGGAACATGGTGAAGTTCTAGACCTTCAAACTTCTTCTCAAGCTTCCTCACTACATTGCAGTATGTGGTCATGGTGGGGTTCCTGATGTCCCACTCTTTCATCACTTGATTGACCACCAAATCTGAATCGCCGTAAACCATCAAGCGACGGACGCCAAGTGAGATGGCCATGCGCAATCCGTAGAGGAGGGCTTCATACTGTGCCTCGTTGTTGGAGGAATCGAAGTGTATCTCTAGCACGTACTTGAGTTTGTCGCCCTTTGGCAATATGATCAAAACGCCAGCGCCGGAGCCATTCAACATCTTGGACCCATTGAAGAACATTGTCCAATGGGCCGAGTAGATGTTCTACCCATTCTGCTATGAAGTCAACCAGAGCTTGAGACTTAATAGCTTTCTTGGCCTCGAACTTGATATCGCAGTACAGCATCTCCATCGCCCACTTCGCCACTCGGCCTCACGCGTCTCGATTATGGAGAATTTCCGACAACGGAGCATCAGAAACGACAGACACCGAGTGGTCTTGGAAATAATGGCCCACCTTCTTCGCAGTCATGTAGATCCCGTAGATAAGTTTTTGATAGTGGGGATACCTCTGCTTGGAAGGAGTCAGGACTTCGGAGACGTAGTACACTGGCCGCTGAACTTTTATGCTTTGCCTTCTTCTTCTCGTTCGACTGTAAAAACAATACTGATGACTTGATTTGTAGCCGCGATATACAGAAGAAGGGGCTCTTTACTGAGCGGAGCAGTAAGAACCGGCTGGGTGGAAAGTAGGACTTTGAGGTCGTCGAATGCGACTTGAGCTTCGTCTGTCCACTCGAAAGTATCTGATTTCTTCATGAGTCGGTACAGAGGAAGTGCTTTCTCACCAAGTCGACTGATGAACCTACTCAAAGCCGCTAGGCAACCTGTGAGCCGTTGAACATCGTGTATTCTGACTGGCCTCTCCATTCGGACGATGGTCCCGATCTTTTCGGGGTTGACATCGATCCCTCGTTCGGAAACGAAGAAACCGAGTAACTTTCCCCTGGGAACACCAAATGAACATTTGGCGGGGTTGAGCTTGATATCGTACCTATGAAGGTTGGCGAATGTTTCTGCCAAGTCAGTCAGCAGGTCGGAACCTTTGCGTGACTTGACTACGATATCATCCATATATGCCTCCACATTCCGATCGATCTTGTCGAGGAGACATTTTTGGATCATGAGCATAAAGGTAGCTCCTACATTCTTCAAACCGAATGGCATAGTGATGTAGCAGAAGCACCCGAATGGGGTGATGAATGTTGTTTTTAATTCATCGGGGCCATACAGACGGATCTGATGATAGCCCGAATAGGCATCAAGAAATGACAGACGCTCGCAACCCGCAGTCCAATCGACAATTTGATCTATGCGGGGGAGCGGAAAATGGTCTTTCGGGCAAACCTTATTGAGATGCTTGAAGTCGATGCACATTCGGAGCGACTTGTCCTTCTTGGGCACCATGACAACATTGGCGAGCCACTTGGAGTGGTGAACCTCGCGAATGAAGTTGGCTGCCAGCAGCTTGGCCACCTCTTCCCCGATTGCCTTCCTCTTGTGCGCGGCGGACCGGCACAGGCGCTCTCGGACGGGCCGAGCGGTGGAATCCACGTGCAGTCGGTGCTCAGCCAACTCCCTGGGTACACCTAGCATGTCAGAGGGTTTCCATGCGAAGATGTCCCAGTTCTCATGGAGGAATTGGGTGAGCTCGGATTCCTATTTAGGATCGAGGGTGGTGGAGATGTTCGTCGGGGCAGCTGTGGCGTCCGTCGGGTGGATGCTGACCTTCTTCGTCTCTCCCGCCGACTGGAATGCACACTCTGAAGCTGGCTTCTTCGAGCGCATCAGGTCAGCGGGGTCGACTGTTTTCTTGTACTCGTCAAGCTCGAGGACGGCCATCTACTGGTCGGCGATTCTTGATCCCTGCTGCAGACACTCTTCGGCCCGCTGCCGATTGCCTGTGATGGTGATCACACCCTTCGGGCCTGGCATCTTCAACTTTAGGTATACGTAACATGGACGGGCCATGAAACGTGCATACGCTGGGCGACCCAGAATTGCGTGATAAGCGCTCTGGAAGTCGACCACTTCGAACGTCAGCTTTTCCTTGCGGAAGTTCTTGTCGGAGCCGAAAACGACGTCCAACGCGATCTGGCCGAGTGACTTGGCCTTCCGTCCAGGGACGACTCCATGGAACTGCATGCTGCTCTCGCTGAGTTTGTACATCGGGATGCCCATCCCCTTGAGTGTGTCGGCGTACATGATGTTCAAGCCGCTGCCGCCATCCATGAGGACTTTGCAAAGTCGGACTCCTTCCACCACCGGGTCGACGACCAGAGCCTGTCTCCCCGGGGTGGGTACATGTGCCGGATGATCCGACTAGTCGAAGGTGATCGCAGTCTGAGACCATTTGAGGAACTTGGGGTTGGTAGGGGTGGCCATATTCACCTCTCTGTTCACCAACTTCAGTCGACTCTTGCTCTCAACGTCAGCAAAAATCATCAGGGTTGCATGGACTTGGGGGAACGGATCCTCCTTATCCTCCTCATCCTGTTCATGGTCCTTCTCACTCGGTTGCCCTTTGCTGAACCCCTGGATCAGGCGGCGACACTGTCGAGTGGTATGCTTCGCATACATGGGGTTGCCCTCTTCATCCATCTTCGTATGAACCGGACATGGCTGGTCCAGGATGGGGTTATTGAACTGCTTCTTCTTGGGGGTGAACTGAGCCTTCCCTTTGCCCTTAAACTTGGCATTGGTTACGGCTGCAGCTTCTGCTTGCGGAGCGGTCGGAGCTTTCTGCTTCTGCTTCCCAGTGTTGCCCCGATCTCCATCAGCGACTGTTTTGTTCTTGCCGCTTCGAATGCGGTCCTCTTCTTCGCCATTTGCATAGCGTGTTGCTATCTCCATCATCTTGCTCATGGAGATGTCGCGTGTTCGGCCGAACTTCAGGTACAGATCCCTGTACCGCACGCCTGCCTTGAAGGCGCAGACTGCTTGATGCTCGGTGACGTTCTCCACCGTGTGGTAGAGAGTTGTCCAACGCTGAATGAAGTCACGCAGGGGCTCATTCTGCTTCTGGACGCAGTGCTGGAGCTCCACAAGGCCAGCAGGGCGCTTGCACGTCCCTTCGAAGGTCCTGATGAACACTCGGGCCAGATCTGCCCAGCTGTAGATGCTTGAGGGGGCCAACTGATTCAGCCATGCCCGCGCCGAGCCGTCGAGCATCAGAGGGAGGTGCTTCATGGCGACATGGTCGTCTCCTCCTCCGATCTGGACTCCTACTTGGTAATCGTCCAGCCATGTTTCTGGCTTGGACTCCCCTGTAAACTTGCTAATTCCCGTCGCCAATCGGAAGTTGGGAGGGATGTCAGCGGAACGGATGGCTCGACTGAAACACTCGGGACCAGAAACGATGGTCCTGCTTCCACTCGGACGGTCAATATCGTGATCATCACGGTGGGCTCAGCCCCTGTCGACCCTCCGCTGGGTGATATGCCCTCTTGCGTCGGGCCTTGGGTCGTAAGTTCCGCCGACTGAACACCGATCATCATGATGTCGGGGCCCGTAGGGCCCACCCCGCGGAGGGGTGCGTGAACGGCGACGATCTTCGGGATTTATGGAACGACTGCCTCCTCTGTGTCGCTGATGAGAACCAGGTCTATGAACTGACCGATGCGTATTCGCATGGACAGAACTATTGTAGATCCTGTTGTGCGACTGGGAGACCGCCGAATTTTGCTGTTGCGCCGTGTGCAACAGGGCGCGGATTTGTTCGATTCCCCTGCCAGCCTCTGAATCAGTCGGCTGAAGGGAATCGGCTATCTTGGCAGCCGCGGCCAAGTTGAGGAGAGGCGTGCGGAACAGCTCCACATTGCTCCGTCGAGTGTGCCGACTGGCAGAACGGCGAGGCGGATGACGCGCCGGACGTTTCGCCGATCTTGTGCTCGTTCCGGCCAGCTTGACGGGGATCTTCATGGGAATTGGCCATGTGTACTTCTGCTGCAGGCCTGCGACCCGCGTACTCGGAAAGAAACTCAGTCGGAACCGAGCCCGAGCGCTGGGACGGCGGGGCAACCACAACTGACTCTAGAACCGCCACTTGTGAAGACGCGTTCTGGCGCCCCTGGGCGTGTTGCACCCAACGCTGGAGCCGCGGACGGCAGGACCGCTTATTGCGGCACGTGACGGCGGTGTAGGTGGACACCGGAGCCGACTGCTGGAGAAGAAGAATGTCGCGGGCGCCGGCACAGAAGTGCGTAGCCCCGCGACGGGGAAGCACCTCGATGTCGAGAGGAACATCCCGAAGCCACGCCGAATCATCGACGATGAAGGAGAGAGCGCCGAGGAAGATCTGATGACCCATGGTCGAATCTCCACCGAACGACATGACGAAAGGAAGTAGTCGCAAACTCGCCGGAAGTCTCTTAGACGCCTGCCCCACGGTGGGCGCCAACTGTCGTGGGTATAAGCCTGATAGTAGATGTGTAGGGTACGAAAAGGATGGGCAGAGTCCCAGCTACGGCGAGGTTGTATGAGTTCAGACCCCTCTACGGTGGAGGTAATAGACCTACGTCTCAGTGCTCTGGGAGCTTGTTGTCGAGTGGAATATGGAATACAATGATTTGCTAACCCCTGCACCAGCGGGGGAGGGTGGCTTATATAGAGTGCGCTGCCCTCCACAACGGTTCCGATACAGGGGTGGAGTTGTGGCGATTGAATGCGTACGTTACAGGTAACGTACGTCCTAAATGGTAATAAATGCACCGGGAAACGTACGACCGTTTCCCTCCAGGGGTTACGATGTTCCGAGTGGCATCCAGTCGGTTAGTTGGATGTTCTCCGAATGCTAGTCTCCGACTGGATGGTCGAGGACCTGTTACCGACTGGACGATGGAGACTCCTTAATTCAGTCGGAACTGACTAAGGGCCTTGTCCCTTATGAGGGTTAGTCCTTGGGTAGGACTTACAGGGCCGGCCTATGACCCTACCCTAGGACTATAACCCCATCATCCAGCATTGTTTCCCTTCTTCTTTCTTCCTTGTACCTCTCTTCTATCCCCATTAATGCCCCTCCACCCTAATTCTCCTCCATAAATGACCTCTTCTAACTCTATGTTCCACATTTATTTGGCTTTTCCTCCTTCCCTACATATAGATCTAACTAGATCATTTCTATCCCTCTCCACTACTTAGCTAGAGTCATCTCTCCTCACAACAACTAGATCTAGCTATTTATTTAGCCGTGCACAATCTCTCTCGGGATATAGGTGAGTAACTAGTTGTGCATTTCAATAATGGGAGCATGTGTGTTTGCGATATGAAGGGATTTGTGTGAGTGACATGCCCCGTGAGTTGCTTATGTTTTGCCGAAATGTCAATTTATTTCCGTTTCGGCGAATTTCGAGCAAACTCGATATGTCCTATTTTTAGGCAAGGTCATGCCAAATTTCTATATGACTTTGATGCATGCATGCATTTTTTTATAAGCCTTTTGCTTGTTATACTATGCAGTCATGAAGGTGAGTCGAAGGAGGGTGGAGCGATACTTGCAATCCGTGGTGATGGACATGTATGCAAATAAACAGAATGAGATTAGATGTCCGTGTACAAAATGCAAAGAAGGAGTAATTTTGGACCCTTTTGATGGTGGCTGTTTGAAGGCCCACTTTCTTATCAATGGTTTCATGGATGGCTATACTCGGATCGATAAGTGAAGATGATGATGAGGTCGACCACATGGCAGGGAATAATGACATGGGACTAAACGAAGAGATGATCGATCGACACCAAGACGATGGCACCGGACATGGCGACGATGAAGAGTCCGAACACGGCGGCAAGGAAGAGTCCGGACACGGCAGCGGGGAGAGTCCGGACATGGCGGCAGAGAAGATTCTGGACACGGCGAAGTAGCAGAGTCCGGACATGGAGGAGAAGAGGAAACGGACACGCCACAGACTTCAACGCTACTAAGTTCCATCGTGCAGGACCCTCATGTTCGAGACCTCATTCGCAAGAGTACGACTAGCGACAGAATAGATTCTAGAGAGGTGTCCAAGCTGGCGCAACTTGAAGTAGACTCAAATACTCCATTATATGATGGTTGTGATCCCGAGGTTACCTGCTTGAGTTTCACGCTCGAACTTCTAAAGACAAAGGCCAAAAACAAATGGACAAACAAAGGCCTCGATGAGCATTTGAAGTATCTACATAATAATGTTCTTCCCGTGGGGAACCTGTGTCCTACTAGTGTCGATGAGGCCAAGAAAACCATTTGCCCTCTTGATCTGCCGCATAGTAGATACCATGCATGCATCAACGATTGCATCATTTATCGGGGGGAGCACACAAAAAAACCAGGTGTCCAGAGTGCAATGCTTCTCCATACAAGAAGGCAGGAAAGAAAGCTCCTTGGAAAGTTGTATGGTACTTTCCGATCACTCCCCATCTGTAACGGTATTTCATAGATCCTAAGGAAGCAAAGTTCATGCGCTGGCAGGTGGAGAGGAAGAAGCCCGATGATGGAGATGATCCAAAGCTATGACACATCGTAGATGCTAGACAGTAGAAGATCCAAGGAACATCGTGCTTGGTGTGTACCGACGGCATGAATCCGTTTGGAAACAAAAGCACCAACCACAACACATGGCCCGTCTTTGTAGGGATGTACAACCCCCCCCCCCATGGAAGTGCATGAAGATAAAGTACATACACATGAGCATTCTGATTCAATGGCCGAAACAACCGGGAAATAATATTAACATGTATATGGGGCTTTTGAAAGAGGAGCTAGACGTGTTATGGAAATCGCCGGTCAAGACATGGGATGCCAACACAAGAGAATATTTCTATATGAGAGTTGCGCTAATGACGACGGTGCACAACTATCTCGGTTACGAGTACACCTCACGCCTAGTGTGCCACGGATACCGCAGATGTACGAGGTGCATGGATGATACAACGTCTCAGCAGCTTACGTCAACGAAACATGGCGGGTCTGGGAAAATCGTGTACATAGGGCATCATAGATGGCTCCAAAAGGATGACCTGTGGAGAAAACATGGAGATCTATTCAATGGATTGGCTGAGGATCGAGGACCTCCACGTAAGAGGAGCGGCCCCGAAATCAAGTAGCTGTTGAATAACCGACAATAGTGCTCCGCGTCGGGAAAGATTGAAAAGGCGCCACAACCGCTGCTGAAGGTATGGAAAACGAGTTCTATTTTCTTGGACTTGGAGTACTGGGCCAATCAAGACACACCACATTTCCTTGATAAAATGCATATCACAAAGAATGTCCTCGAGGGCTTGCTTGGCACATTGATAAATATGCTGGAGAAGACCAACGATGGGCCGAAGGCAAGGAAAGATTTGGAGGGTTTGGAGATCAGGGGGATCTCCGCATGCCCCATAAAAAGTCGAAGGAGGAGACGGAGACATCGGCGGGTCCAAGGGGAAGAAAAGTAAACAAGAAGGAGTGGAATTGTTCCCCCCTTCTTGCTTCACCTTAAGTGCGAAGGAGATTGATCAATTCATCAAGTGCCTTACAGGAATCAAAGTCAGTTCCAGTTATTGTGGGAAGATAAGCAGATTTCTAGACACCAAGAAGAAAAGGTTCAGCAGGATGAAGTCTCATGACTGTGACGTGATGATGACATAGATACTCCCGGTTGCCATTAAAGGGATAAAGGACAATCACGTCCGTGAGATGCTTACTGGTCTCTTCAACTTCTTAGACGTTATCTCTCGAAAGGCCATCAGTGTGAAGCAGCTCCGAAGGCTACAGGAAGAGATCGTTGTCATAATATGTGATCTTGAGATGTACTTCCCACCAGCGTTCTTTGATGTCATGGTGCATCTATGTGTCCACATCATGGACGACATCATCGACCTCGGGCCAACATTCCTTCACAACTTGATGTCGTTCGAGAGGATGAATCGGGTCATCAAAGGATTCGTTCGTAACATGTCCCGTCCCGAGGGGAGCATTGTCCATGGTATCTGACCAAAGAGTGCATCTCCTTATGCAAGAATTATATAGGCAAAGAAGACCCTGTTGTTGGTTTGCTCATCAACAAGCACCATTGGAAGCTCAGGGGAGAAGGTCACAACAACGGCCGAAGGGAATTGCACGTGGACTACTCGGATCAACGGGAGGGCTTTGACAGGGCTAACTTAGTAGTGCTACAACACCTAGATGTGGTACATGTTATGTGACACTGCACAAAGAAATCATCGCAAAGAAGTACCGTGATCAGGGGATGCGCAAGACGGACGACGAAGTCACTGTAGAACATCAGTTTCTTGTGTTGGTTCAAAGAGCAAGTTCGTGCTAATCCCCCGGAAGAGGGCGGTGCAGACAGGTTTCTCATACACGTCTTAGCACATGGCTCCGTGCCCAAACTCGTGTCCAATGAGGCATACGATATCAACGATACACGTTCTACACGAAGGCCAAAGACATGGATAGTGATTACCAGAACTCAAGGGTGACGGTTGAATGCGTGACCGACTCCAACGGCTTAACTATGTTGGAAGGCACGATGCGACGATGTTCCATGTAAGGTGGGCTAAGGCCGTCGTAAGAGAAAACAAGTATTTCACTACCATGTCTGTATCAGACGCAAAGAGCGCTACCGTGAATGTTAAAGTCATCGCCAAAACTGAGCCATGGATACACGCTAAGCACGTGACACAATGCTTCTTCATAACCGATCCGACCAATCCCAGTCGTGTTGTCGTGAGGAGAGGCAAAAGGAACATCGTCAGAATAGATGGAGTCGCCAACGAGGAAGAGTACGACCAATACGGCAACCCGATGAGGGAAGATGACGATGACGATGAAGCATACATGAAAAGAAGAATCAAGACTACATTACCTAAGAAAGATCGTACTCCATGGTGCCGAAAAAGAAGAATAAACACAACGAACAAGAAAGGAAATAACCTCAATGTGAAACGTCTTCGACGTAGCTGAGAAATAATCATTTATATGTATGTATTTATTTTGTGTACAAAACAACACATGGTTCTGGTAATATTCACGCAGTGTGGGAGGGAGACGTACGTTCTCGTCGACGACTTCGTGTGAGAGGCCGTCGGGATAAAAACTAAAAACAAAAGGGAGAAAGCAATACAAAAGAAAAGTAAACAAAAAAGGAAAGGAAAATAACAAAAGAAAGTAAATAATAAAATGATAAATAATAAAGAAAAATAATAAAAAGGAAAAATAAGAAAGAAAACAATGTTAGCAGTAGCGCTGGATTGGTAAAAGCGCTACTGCTAACTTAGGAGTAGCGCTCAGCGCTACTCCTATTTATCCTAGGGCATTTAGGAGTAGTGTTGTATTAGAACCAACGCTACCGCTTAGTTAGTAGTAGCGCTGGTTCCAATCCAGCGCTAGTGCTACTTTTACTTAATCGGCTCTCCGTCCCCCTCTCCTTCCACTCCCGCCTCCGTTTCTCCGCCGCGCGCTGTGTCGTCACCGCAGCCTGCCGGAGCCATCCCCACCCGTCCCCGCGTGCGCCCTCGACCCCTGCCTGCGCTGCCGGTCGACCCCACTCCCCTCCCACTCCAGTAAGCCCCCACCCCCTCATCCCCATGCCTCTTTCCCTCGCATCGGATGCCCCTACCAGGCTCCTACGCCGACAGGCTCCTGCGCCGCCGCCACCGTCAGTGGATCTCACCGCCACCTCGGCGCTCCTCCTCCACAGATCCACCGAGCCTCCTACCCCATGCCCGGTATTCCTCCTCCCCAACAATGTCCGCCCTCCGCCCCAACCACCTTGTAATGCCCCAAGTGTAACATTGCCATATTTGGAACCTTCATGTGTGTGGGTCAATGATGTCATTCTATGGAGTTATCATTTCATGTGTTATTTCATGTGCTCATGCCTTGTCTTCCCCTTTGCATTCATGCATCCACAGCATACATACCTTGTTTATGATCTTTATGTGTGTTTCTGATGAGCGTGTGGTGTATGAAGTGATGAGGAAAGCTTGGGTTCCAACTTTGCTCATTTAGCCAAAAGCTAGGTTTCAACTAAACCTTTTCTTCTTACTTTTCTTAAGTTCAAGTTTTACTTGCTCTACCCCTGTTTGAAAAATGTAGATCATTTAGTGTATTTTTTGGTGGTTGTGGTGCTATGTCTAAGGTGTTTTAAAACTATGTTAAGTGGGATTTCTATTCACAAAACAGATTATATAATTCTGTTTTGTAAATATTTCTTTGCTCAAAAAATCCTCTTTTCATTTTATTTAAATAGGTCATAATTCCCTTATGACCACGGTCATTTTTATTTTATTTTCGGAGCCATAGAATTACCTAGGAGTTTAATGGTTGTTGAATTTTGTTTTTAAATGGAAAACTCAGTGGGTTTTCTTTCTTTTATTTGGCGCCACCCGAGTGGGCTTACTCCCCTCGTCGACCCAGCTTCTTCTTTCCCTCACACGAAGCAGCCCAACTCCCGCGTCCGTCCTCCTCCTCCTTTCCAGTGAGGCACCGGCCCCACACGTCAGCCTCTCTCTCTCGTTCCCCTTTCCACCGATGCTCCTCTCGACGCACATGGGCGCCGGCAGCGCGTCCCTCTCCTCGTCCTCCTATAAAGCCCCCTCGACGTCTGGGCCTCTAGGGTTCCTCCTAGCCGCCGCCACCTCCTTTCCATGTTCCTCCTCCCTCTCCCTGGCATCGTCAGGAGGCGGCCCGAGCTCCTCCTCTGCCATGGCTGACCCCTGTTGAGGTCGCCGCCGTCGGTGCAGTCCCTCTTCTTCCTCTCCAATTGATCCAGGAGCACGCGGAGTACCAGGGGAGTCCGTTCCTGTAGCTAGGAGACGCCGATCGCCTGTGCTTCCTCGACATCGACGACGACCCCTTCTTCCTCCTCTGCTCCGACGATTGGTTCCGCAATGTCTTCTTCCTCGTCGACCCTTCTTCCTCTCCGTCAAGCGCGTCCTCCTCGGCGAGTGGGTGAGCAGCCGATCTCCTCCCGTTCCCCTGTCAGTAAGATATCGCATAGAGCAGTAGATGCGCACCGTGGTTCCTCTCTGTCGTCGGCGCCGCCGTGTACGTGGATAGGTTGCCGCAGTTTCCCTCTCATGGATCTTAGGTGTGAAATGAATCCACCGTGAGTCCCTCTTCCTCCCCGCGAGTGGCCGTAGTTCAATTTTTAGCATAGCGTCGCCGGCGTCCGTCCCCTGTTCCAGTCGCCGTGTGCTGTAGAGGTACCAGAGTAGCTTACCTAAGAGGGTTACCTCCCCTTCTCTAGTAAGCTTCGTACGTCTAGTAGAGTGGTAGGAGGTCTTTTGGCGCAGCAGTAGGTCGTGGGTTCGATCCCAGTGGCGCCCGCTTTTTAATTGTTGTGTTTTGGATCAGTAGCTCGATAGGAAACATACCATGTTTCCTCTCCCCTCTCTGTCGAGCCCAGGGGCAGTAGTGCAGCGGTAGTGCATATGTGTTGTGGTTTAGCAGGTCTTGGGTTCGATCCCAAGCCCATCCCTTTTTATTTTTCATTTTCTTCTTTTGTTGTTTATAGAGTCCATGCTGTTCCATTGCTTGGACAGCAATCTATTAGTGCCTAAGTTCACAACCACTACTTTTCTTCTTTGTTTTAGCTTTGTGTATGTGTAGGTGAGTTTACCATGTGATGATGTATGAGGAGGAGTATATTGTGTGAGTGTGTGTGTATTGTGGTGCGTGTGTGTGTGGGTGACACACACACATGAGCAATGTGTCTTTCTTGCCTTAGTGTCAATGGGGTGTCCTCTTGGACACCTAGTTGTGAGTGTGTGTGTATAGGTGAGATGTGAGTAGTTGACCTAGTGGAGTAGTGCATGTGTAGGTGTGTGTGCATGAGCACTAGTGAGGCATATGTGTGTGGGGTGTGCTTAGGCACAAGTGCATGCGGGCTACCCCTCATGTTCACCATTGGTGTTGTGAGTGTGAGCATGTGCAAGCGTAGGTGATGAGATAGTGAACATCACATGTGATATTGCACTATTTGTCTCATGTGATTCTAGAGTGATTTTCATCTTAACTTTGTGCCTAGATAATGCATGCAAGTACACATGTATTATACATGGATTTGGGGTAGAATCATCCCAGGAATCCACTGGTGGAATCAGATTTCACTTTGGAGCAACTTAATAAACTGTCATTTTTCTGTCTTGATGCTATGTTTAGAGCTTGGTGCCATGTGGTGTGATGGGCCTATGAGGATGAATCCTTGATGTGGCAATAGTGGGTGAACCCCTCTATAGCATGGTAGTTTTGTTTTATGCTTAGGAGTTTGTATGTGCAAGTTGTTCCTTGTCAAAGTTGACATGTGGCTCAAATTGTCAGCTTGATGAAATCTGTGCTTTTCACTAAGTCTGAGAAACTGTTTTTATTTTCTTCCCTTGTTGTTGTGGTTGCAAAAGCTCATGTGTTGGGAATCAGCCCTTGCAATCAACTACAGAGTTGGAGATTTTGTGTTTGTCTAGCTCTCTTTTAAATTTCATGCACTTTCACTTCCCGTAGATATCATTTTGGAGGCTGTCAAAATGCTTCAAAGCATAAGCAGCTGGTGAAAATATGAGATTTTCATTAAGTCCCTGAAATCTGTTATTTTTGTCCAAGTTAGCACCTGTAGATCTTCCTGTGTGTGACTCCTTTGTATTATCTTCTTGCTCAGGCTTGTAGAGCTTTTGGATAGCTTTTTCCACATATCTTGTTTGGCACATTTGGGTGGATGTAGGTACTTTGCATGTTGCTCACAAACTGCTATGATGCTGTTTAGGACAGATTGCATGTTTTAGTTGTTTTGAAGCTTGTGTTATTATTGTTGGTGGTGTGGTGAGTTTCTTTGCACCACCCCACCTATATTTGTTTGTTGATCATGTGGCAACCTTGTAATACCAGAAGAGTGCCATTGGAGTGTGCTTGTGGTGGAATTGATCCGTAGGACTCCATATCTTGTTTCGTAGTTTCCGGGTGATCCGTAGCTCCATTCCCAACGTTCTTTATATGCTTTTGCATCATTTTCTCGTGATGCACCTGTTCATGTCATCTTCATGCATGCCAAGATAGCTTAGTGTGAAGTACTTTCCAGAAGTTTATCTTCTCTTCTTATGCATATGCAAGTGACTAGAATAGAGGTGCATGCTTCATTCTCATCTCATGCATCATGTGTTTGTTGCATCATGTTGTGTTGGTTTTAATTGGATGTTATTTTTATCTTGGGTAGCACCGGGATCAGAGAGCGAGTAAGTGGATTCTGGAGAGTACGTGCAGGCCGAACAAGAGCAGTTCCAAACTGAAGACATCACAAGCAAGGTGACCATGACCTTGATACCGCATCTAGCTTTGTTATTCTTAGAATCACGTTTCCTTCGATATATGCTCGCTGCCTACCACTTGATATAATTGGCTCCTGGTATTGCCATGAAACCCAAACACCTTCTCCTCCTAGCTAATGTTCTTTGGCTTAGTAGGCTTGCTCATCTTCTAATGTTAGCTTTGCTAGTTGCAGGTGCCGGCTGTCTCATGTGATAACATGAGTAATTTTGATATCATTATGATTAAACTGCTATTTAATTAATGCACCTATATACTTGGTAAATGACGAATGGCCTAGCCTTTGGCCGGGTGATTTGTTCCGTTATTCTCACCTTAGTTTCGGCTACCGGTGTTTGATTCCATAACTAATCGCTCCTAACACGTTCGGGGTTGTTATGGGGACCCCCTTGATAAATCGTATAGTGTTAAGGCTTGTCCGGTAGGACCCAACATTGGTTTTAATTTGCTAATCACCTAATAATAATTTGCATAGGGAATAGCTACCCCGAGGATTTAATCAACAACCCGGGCCAGTGCTCCTCACGAGTGTTGGTCCAACCCAGAGCAGCTTATTACGCTCCCCGGGGCAACTCGGTGTTTTGGCGTGGTAACCATCGCTGATCCGTCGTGTCCTGCCACTGAGATACGCGGCTCTTATCGGGGTCGTCGACACGACGGGAGGTCCTGCTAGTATTGTCTTACCTTAGCAATATAACTTGCGTGTAGGAATCCCGGTGAAACTTTGGGTCTCCCCAGAGTTGTGGTTTTCCTCTAAGGAATCCGACGAGATCACGAGATTCATGATAGAGGATTACTTTGCGGCCCGTTACCGTTTGTGATGGACTAGTTGGAGCAACCCTGCAGGGTTTAATATTTCGGAAAGTCGTGCCCGCGGTTATGTGGCAATCTGGATAATTTGTTAACATCCGGTTATAGATAACTTGAAATAACGCTAATAAAATTGTCAACCGATTGCGTAACCGTGACTATCTCGTTCAAAGACCTCTCTTCGATCGGGAACATGGTGGGGTTATGTTTGACGTAGGTAGGTGTTCAGGATCACTTAGTGATCATCTAGACTTCGACCGTTCGCGTAGACCACCACATCTATAACTTGGATCTTCGTAAGTTAGCCACCATAAATGCTTAGGATGCTGCAACCTAAACACTGAACCTTCCTCACCTAATAACTTGACTAGTTTCGGTACCAAGGTCATCGATTGCTGAGTCCCCGTGGCTAACAGTTTACTACAACACCCCAACATGTACAGGTACGCCCGACGCAGGTGATCCAGAGGGCACGCACCTGGCGTGGTAGTACGATGAGGAGAATGACCGCTTGTACGTGAACTATCCAGAAGACTGAGGTCGTGGTCGTTATCGTGGGCAAGCATGTGGGATATTATAGTCTTTTCCTTGTGTTATGTAGTCCGTAGAGGAACTACCTTGTCTGAATAAATGTGTGGATGTAACTCCGATATTATCTATGTGAGATGGCAAATGAATGTCCTATTTGTCAATCTTAAATTATGTATGTGCTATGTTTATCTCGCTTGCGAAACACTTAGATGCACTTCTTTCCCTTTTGGGGCATCGCCCCCTAAATAGGAAAGGACCGCATCTTAGTCGTTACAAGTTGGTAATCAGAGCCTTACGACCATAGGAGCCTTTGTGTGATCGTACTTGGCCGAGTCGAGTCTAGTAAAATGTTTTGAGTCTTAGTTATATCGAAGACTAGGTTTCTTTTTTCTCCTCTTCCATGCTCTGGTGAGGTTCTCCTCTTAGGAAATCTTAATTCTACTCCTCTTCTCGCTCAAAAAAAATTTAGGATCACGCAGGTATTTTGAAATCTATATGATATCGATGTGACGGAGTTCTGTCTTGGTGCCTCGTGTCTGCCTCGATTTCTTCCGGGGAGTTGAGCTCCAGGAGATTCTTAAGCACATCGCCATCATTCAGATTTCTGAGTATCTCAGAACGGAGGATGTTCGTAATTGCTTCAATACTGGTAGTGGCGAGATAACCCCGATGTCCCCAGTACCTGTGCAGATTGTTCGGGAGTACTGCCACACTTTGTATCGTTGTGATCATGAGGGTCTGTAGTAGATGAAGGTCCGAGATTCTGGTTATGTGTTGATGGATGTGATACATTGGACGGGTTAGTATAGGAGTTGTGTGAAATATTAATCGTTGTATCCGTGTACCAGATTGCATGACACGATATTTCGGTAATTCATAGGTGGGATATCAAGTAGTGACTTATAGGACAATCTTCCTATAGATGCATGATGTGAGGTTGGGATTCGACATTCAGTGGGTACGTTTGTTCACAGTCGTCTAACAGCGGTTGTCGTTGTGTCTTAAAGAGTCCTTGTAGCTTGCTACGACTCGGGGATGCTTCGTAAGTCGTGTGCACTACCTTGCACAGGATGGCTACTATAAATTCGAGCCCGTGCGATCTTATCCACGAAGATATCGGATGAAATCTCGATCATATGTTTGTTCCGAGCAGTTCTAGCTCATACTTGGTTTGCAAGTGGTCTTAATCAGAATTTTGTTGATAGTCACTTTGAGGAAGCATTCTTACTATTTTGTTCGAGTGCAATTGCTATATTCCTGTTCAGATATTCGTGCCTTTTGATTCAGCTTTACCTTTAATATTATTCTGTGGGCTAATGTGTTGTCCATCTTCAGGATGGCTCCACCAACTCGTCAGAATCCAAGTCGTGAGGGTGCTGAGATGCCGCCACCACCCCCTCCACCACCTCCTCCGCCGCCTCCTCCTCCTGCAGAGGCTTGGCAAGCGGTGATGGCTGCTACAAATGCAAACACTCAGATGCTGATCCAGGTGTTGCAAGAGAGGACTAATCAGCAGCAAGGCAACTTCAACCATGGTGGTAATAAGTTTGCTACTCTGAGTCAATTCCTGGCAAATCAGCCGAAGACCTTCACGACGTGTGATCAGCCATTTGACGCTCAGGATTGGATTCGGGACATGAACAAACACTTTGAGTGCAGCAATGTTCGTCCATATGATTTCGTCAAGTTTGGAACATTCCAGCTGAAGGGGCAAGCATTGATCTGGTGGCAGCAGTTGAAGGATTCCAGGGGTGCCAGAGTGATCACTTGGGATGAGTTCTGCACAGACTTCAGGTCCCACTATATCCCATCTAGCTTTGTGGAGGAGATCCGTGAGAAGTTCAGGCGCTTGAAGCAAGGTGGTAACTCCGTGTACAAGTACAATGTCGAGTTCCACGAGCTAGCCTGATATGCCTTGCAGGACATTCCAGAGCAGAAGAGCAAGATCTATCAGTTCAGAGGTGGTCTGAAAGAGGATTTTCAGCTAGCCCTCACTTTGCACGATCCTAAGGAGTTCGATAAGTTCTACAACTTGGCTCTCAGGGCTGAGGCAGCTTTGCTCAGGGTGGACAATTCGAAGAAGCGTTTCAGAGATTCCAGCTCGTCTTCCTCAACTCAGGTGGTTCAGAAGCAACAGAAATATTGGGTGTCTCCTCCTCCTCCTTGGCACACGCAACAGTTCAAGCAATCAGGTGGCCATGGTTCTTCCCACCCACCCAACCCAACTTTCCAACAGAGGTTTCAGCAGCAGAAGCAAGGGACTCCTCAGACACAGTACCGTCAGCCGGCAAATGTTACTTGTCACAAGTGTGGGCAGAAGGGTCACTATGCCAACAAATGTACCTGTCAGCTGCGTCTTCCGCCTCCTCCTCCAGGCAAACCTCCAAGCAATGCTATAGTGAAGTTCAACCCCAGGTCTGCTAGAGTCAATATGGTGAATGCAGCCGAAGCAGAAAACTCGTCAGACGTGATTATCGGTAATCTTTCAGTTAATGATATTCCTGCTAACGTTTTATTTGATTCTGGTGCATCGCATTCATTCATCTCAAAGCCTTTCATTGCTAAGCATGACATTCCCGCAATTCACTTGGATAGTCCTTTCCGCTTGGTTTCTCCGGGAATGCGTATGAGTTCTCATATGATGGTTCCGGATGTTTCTGTCAAGTTAGGTAATTATGCTTTTCTGGCGTCTCCTATTGTCCTTGGCAATTCTGATATTGATTTGATCCTTGGTATGGACTGGTTGGCTATGAACAAGGCATCTATTGATTGTGAAGCTAACTCACTCTTTGGAGGACGTGATTATCTTCGCAGCGCGCGATGACACAATCCGTCTGTTTTCGTTGAATGAGAAGGGTGAGATCTCTCCAATTTCACAGGTCCCAGTGGTCTGCGAATATGAAGATGTTTTTCTGGAAGAACTGCCAGGAATGCCCCCGCACCAAGTTGAGTTCATAATTGAGCTTGAACCGGGTACTAAGCCTGTGTGCAAACGGTCGTACAAATTGGGTCCAGAAGAGTTGAAGGAGCTAAAGAGACAACTCGATGAGCAAGAGCGTTTGGGTCTGATCAGACCAAGCTCTTCACCTTGGGGTTGTGGTGTTCTTTTTGTCAAGAAGAAGGATGGAACGGACCAATTGTGTGTCGATTACCGTCCATTGAATAAGAAGACAATCAGAAACAAGTATCCACTTCCTAACATCAATGAGTTGTTGGAGCAATTAAAAGGGGCTAAGGTCTTCTTCAAGCTCGATCTCAGGATGGGTTATCATCAGATTCGCATTCGCGAAGAGGATATTCCAAAGACTGCTTTCAGGACAAGCTTTGGCACGTCTGAGTATACAGTGATGTCTTTTGGTCTGGCAAATGCTCCACCGACCTTCTATCGAATGATGAATTATATCCTCTCCCTATTCAAGAATGAATTCGTCTTGCAGCATCTTGATGATATTCTGGTATTTTCAGAAACTGAGGAAGAGCATGAAGAACATCTCAGGCTGGTGCTTGATAAGCTGAGAGAGCATAAGTTCTATGCTAAGTTTTCCAAATGCGAGTTCTAGTTGAAAGAAGTTGTCTACCTTGGGCACATCATCTCTGCCGAGGGCATCAAAGTTGATCCGTCGAAGGTGCAGACCATTGTTGAGTGGGAGCCTCCGCAAAATGTGACGCAGCGTCGAAGCTTTCTCGGGCTTGCAAGCTATTGCACAAGATTCGTTGAGAACTTCTCCAAGATTGCTAAGCCTCTCTCAAGTCTTCTTCAGAAAGGTGTGAAGTATGTCTGGTCTCCAGAGTGTCAGTTGGCTTTCGACACACACAAAGATAAGCTCACTTCTACTCCAGTCTTGGTTCCTCCTGATTACTCCAAACCTTACCAAGTGTTCTATGATGCCTCTCTTCAAGGTCTTGGTGTTGTGTTGATGCAAGACAAGAAAGTGGTAGTTTATACCTCGAGGCAGTTGAAGCCAAGCGAGAAGAATTACCCCACTCATGATCTTGAGTTGGCGGTAGTGGTACATGCTCTGATGACTTGGAGACACCTCTTGTTGGAACGAAAGGTTGAGGTGTTAACCGATCACAAGAGTCTCAAGTACATCTTCACCCAGCCTAACGTCACTCTTCGGCAAACTCATAGGGTGGAAATGCTCCAAGATTTTAATACGAGCGTTGAGTACACTCCAGGCAAAGCTAATGTCGTGGCAAATGCTTTGAGCAGGAAGGCTTACTGCAACCGTCTCATTCTGAAGCCTCTCGAGCCTGACCTTTGTGAATCTTTCAAGAAGCTCAACCTTCCATTAGTACCTCAGGGATATCTTGCAAATCTTCAGATCTCTCCTACCTTGGAAGACCAGGTCCGAGCAGCGCAACTTCTTGATGCAATGGTAAAGAAAGTTAAGGTTGGCTTGGCAAAGGGAGTTCCCAAATATAAGTGCTTCAGTGTTGATGCTAGAGATACATTATTCTTTGAGGATTGTCTGGTCGTTCCGAAAGGTGATCTCAAAAAGGTTATCATGGAAGAAGCTCATAACTCTCTGCTCTCAATACATCCAGGAGGTTCCAAGATGTATCAGGACTTGAAACAGACCTTCTGGTGGACTCGCATGAAGCGTGAGATTGCTCAGTTCATAAATGAATGTGATGTATGTCGAAGGGTGAAAGTAGAGCATCAACGTCCAGCAGGTCTTTTGCATCCATTGCCCATTCCCGAGTGGAAGTTCGACCATATTGAGATGGATTTTGTCACCGGGTTTCCGAAGTCCAAGAAGGGTAATGATGCCATCTTCGTCGTCATCGACAAGTTGAGCAAAGTGGCTCATTTTCTTCCAGTCAAGGAATCCATCTCGGCAGCTCAGCTTGCAGAGTTGTACACTTCGAGGATAGTATCTTTGCACGGCTTGCCTATGCAGATTTCTTCTGATCGTGGAAGTATCTTCACTTCCAAGTTCTGGGACTCTTTTGAGTCTGCAATGGGTACGAAGATACGATTCAGCACAACTTTTCATCCTCAGACTAGTGGGCAAGTGGAGAGAGTCAATCAGGTCCTTGAGGATCTGCTGAGAGCATGTGTCATTTCTTTTGGCATGAAGTGGGAAGACTGCCTACCTTTCAATGAGTTCTCGTATAACAACAGTTATCAAGCTAGTTCAGGCAAAGCTCCGTTTGAGATTCTCTATGGCAGGAAGTGTCGTACCCCACTCAACTGGTCCGAGACCGGCGAGCGTCCGATTCTTGGGAATGACTTGATCGAAGAAGCTGAAGAGATGTGTCGGGTCATTCGGGATAATCTCAGAGCAGCGCAGTCCCGTCAGAAGAGATACTATGATAGCAAGCATCGTGACATGTCTTATGAGCTCGATGACTTCGTCTATCTCAAAGTGTCTCCTATGAACGGCACTCAGCGTTTTGGCATGAAAGGCAAGCGTGCTCCTCGTTTCGTTGGCCTTTCAGAGTTTTTGGCAAGAGAGGCGACCTTGCGTATCAACTTGAGCTCCCTTCAAACTTCGCAAATGTGCATGACGTGTTCCATGTCTCTCAACTCCGGAGATCCTTCAAGACTCCCGAGCGCCGTTGATCTTCAAGATATCGACCTTCAACCCGACCTATCCTATCATGAGCATCGAGTTGCAGTTCTCGAGAAGACTGAGCGCAAGACCCGCAACAAGTCAATCAGGTTTCTCAAGGTGAAGTGGTCACATCATTCCGATAAAGAGGCCACTTGGGAACGCGAGGATCACCTCCATTCCGAATTCCCAGAGTTCTTTCAGTCCTAGATCTCGAGACGAGATCTTCTTGTAGTGTGGGAGAGTTTGTAATGCCCCAAGTGTAACATTGCCATATTTGGAACCTTGATGTGTGTGGGTCCACGATGTCATTCTGTGGAGTTATCATTTCATGTGTTATTTCATCTGCTCATGCCTTGTCTTCCCCTTTGCATTCATGCATCCATAGCATACATACCTTGTTTGTGTGTTGTGGTGTTGATCTTTATGTGTGTTTGTGATGAGCAGGTGGTGTGTGAAGTGATGAGGAAAGCTTGGGTTCCAACTTTGCTCATTTAGCCAAAAGCTAGGTTTCAACAAAACCTTTTCTTCTTATTTTTCTTAAGTTCAAGTTTTAGTTGCTCTACCACTATTTGAAAAATGTAGATCATTTAGAGTATTTTCTCGTGGTTGTGGTGCTATGTCTAAGGTGTTTCAAAACTATGTTTAAGTGGGGTTTTTATTCACAAAACAGATTATATAATTATGTTTTGTAAATATTTATTTTCTCCAAAAATCCTCTTTTCATTTTATTTAAATAGGTCATAATTCCCTTATGACCAGGGTCATTTTTATTTTATTTTTGGAGCCATAGAATTACCTAGGAGTTTAATGGTTGGTGGCTTTTTTTTTAAATGGAAAACCCAGTGGGTTTTCTTTCTTTTATTTGGCGCCTCCCGAGTGGGATTACTCCCCTCGTCGTCCCAGCTTCTTCTTTCCCTCGCGTGCATCAGCCCAACTCCCGCGTCCGTCATCCTCCTCCTTTCGAGCGAGGCACCAGCCCCACGCGTCAGCCTCTCTCTCTCATTCCCCTTTCCACCGATGCTCCTCCTCGACGCACATGGGCGCCGGCAGCGCGTCCCTCTCCTCCTACTCCTCCTATAAAGCCCCCTCAACGTCTGGGCCTCTAGGGTTCCTCCTAACCGCTGCCACCTCCTTTCCATCTTCCTCCTCCCTCTCCCTGGCGTCGTCATGAGGCGGCCCGAGCTCCTCCGCCACCATGGCCGACCCCTGTTGCGCTCGCCGCCGTCGGTGTAGTCCCTCTTCTTCCTCTCCAATCAATCCGGGAGCACGCGGAGTACCAGGGGAGTCTGTTCCCGCAGCTAGGACAGCCGATCGCCTCTGCTTCCTCGACGTCGACGACGACCCCTTCTTCCTCCTCTACTCCGACGACTGCTTCCGCAATGTCTTCTTCCTCGTCGACCCCTTCTTCCTCTCCGTCAAGCGCGTCCTCCTCGGCGAGTGGGTGAGCAGCCGATCTCCTCCCATTCCCGTGTTAGTAAGATCTCGCCTAGAGCCGTAGATGCGCGTCGTGGTTCCTCTCTGTCGCCGGCGCCGCCGTGTACGTGGATAGGTCGCCGCAGTGGCCCTCTCGTGGATCTTAGGTGTGAAATGGATCCACCGTGAGTCCCTCTTCCTCCAGGTGAGTGGCCATAGTTCAATTTGTAGCGTAGCCTCGCCGGCGTCCGTCCCCTGTTCCGGCCGCCGTGTGTTGTAGAGGTGGTAGAGTAGCTTACCTAAGAGGGTTACCTCCCCTTCTCTTGTAAGATTCATACGTCTAGCAGAGTGGTAGGAGTTGTTTTGGCGCAGCAGTAGGTCGTTGGTTCGATCCCAGTGGCGCCCCCTTTTGAATTGTTGTGTTTCGGATCAGTAGCTCGACAGGAAACATACCCTATTTCCTCTCCCCTCTCTGTCAAGCCCAGGGGCAGTAGTGCAGCGGTAGTGTAGATGTGATGTGGTTTAGCAGGTCTTGGGTTCGATCCCAAGCCCACCCCTTTTTATTTTTTATTTTCTTCTTTTGCTCTTTATAGAGTGCATGTTGTTGCATTGCTTGGACAGCAACCTATTAGTGCCTAAGTTCACAACCACTAGTTTTCTTCTTTGTTTTAGCTTTGTGTATGTGTAGGTGAGTGTACCATGTGATTATGTATGAGGAGGAGTATATTGTGTGAGTGTGTGTGTGTATTGTGGTGCATGCGTGTGTGGGTGACACACATAGATGAGCAATGTGTCTTGCTTGCCTTAGTGTCAATGGGGTGTCCTCTTGGACACCTAGGTGTGTGTGTGTGTAGGTGAGATGTGAGTAGTAGACCTAGTGGAGTAGTGCATATGTGTAGGTGTGTGTGCATGAGCACTAGTGATGCATACATGTGTGTGTGTGTGTGTCATGGTGTTCTTAGGCACAAGTGCATGAGGGCTACCCCTCATGCTCACCATTGGTGTTGTGAGTGTGAGCATGTGCAAGCGTAGGTGATGAGATAGTGAACATCACATGTGATATTGCACTATTTCTATCATGTGATTCTAGAGTGATTTTCATCTTAAATTTCTGCCTAGATGATGCATGCAAGTATCCATGTATTATATATGGATTTGGGATAGAATCATCCCAGGAATCCACTGGTGGAATCAGATTTCACTTTGGAGCAACTTCATAAACTGTCATTTTCTGTCTTGATGCTATGTTTAGAGCTTGGTGCCATGTGGTGTGATGGGCCTATGAGGATGAATCCTTGATGTGGCAATAGTGGGTGAACCCCTCTACAGCATGGTAGTTTTGTTTTATGCTTAGGAGTTTGTATGTGCAAGTTGTTCCTTGTCAAAGTTGACATGTGGCTGAAATTTTCAGCTTGGTGAAATCTGTGATTTTCACTAAGTCTGAGAAACTGCTTTTATTTTCTTCCCTTGTTGTTGTGGCTGCAAAAGCTCGTGTGTTGGGAATCAGCCCTTGCGATCAAATAGAGAGTTGGAGATTTTGTGTTTGTCTAGCTCTCTGTTAAATTTCATGCACTTTCACTTCCTGTAGATATCATTTTGGAGGCTGTAAAAATGCTTCAAAGCATAAGGAGCTGGTGAAAGTCTCAGATTTTCACCAAGTCCCTGAAATCTGTTATTTTTGTCCAAGTTAGCACCAGTAGATCTTCCTGTGTGTGACTCCTTTGTATTATCTTCTTTCTCGGTCTTGTAGAGCTTTTGGATAGCTTTTGCCACATATCTTGTTTGGCACATTTGGGTGGCTGTTGGTACTTTGCATGTTGCTCAAAAACTGCTATGATGCTGTTTAGGACAGATTGCATGTTTTGTTGTTTTTAAGCTTGTGTTAGTATTGTTGGTGGTGTGGTGATTTTCTTAGCACCACCCCACCTATATTTGTTTGTTTGATCATGTGTCAACCGTAGGACTCCATATCTTGTTTTGTAGTTTTCGTGTGATCCGTAGAAGAGTGTCATTGGAGTGTGCTGGTGGTGGAATTGATCCGTAGGACTCCATATCTTGTTTCGTAGTTTCCGGGTGATCCGTAGCTCCGTTCCCAACGTTATTTATATGCTTTTGCATCGTTTTCTCGTGATGCACCTGTTCATGTCATCTTAGTGCATGCCAAGATAGCTTAGTGTGAAGTTCTGTACAGAAGTTTATCTTCTCTTCTTATGCATATGCAAGTGACTAGAATAGAGATGCATGCTTCATTCTCATCTCATGCATCATGTGTTTGTTGCATCATGTTGTGTTGGTGTTAATTGGCTGTTATTTTTATCTTGGGTAGCACTGGGATCAGAGAGCGAGTACGTGGATTCTGGAGAGTACGTGCAGGACGAACAAGAGCAGTTCCAAACTGAAGACATCACAGGCAATATGACCGTGACCTTGATACCGTATCTAGCGTTGTTATGCTTAGAATCACGTTTCCTTCGATATATGCTCGCTGCCTACCACTTGATATAATTGCCTCCTGATGTTGCCATGAAACCCAAACACCTTCTCCTCCTAGCTAATGTTGTTTGGCTAAGTAGGCTTGCTCATCTTCTAATGTTAGCTTTGCTAGTTGCAGGTGCCGGCTGTCTCATGTGATAACATGAGTAATTTTGATATCATTATGATTAAACTCCCATTTAATTAATGCACCTATATACTTGGTAAATGACGGAAGGCCTAGCCTTTTCTCGGGTGATTCGTTCCGTTATTGCCGCCTTAGTTTCGGCTACCGGTGTCTGATTCCATAACTGATCGCTCCTAACACGTTCGGGGTTGTTATGGGGACCCCCTTGATAAATCGTATAGTGTTAAGTCTTGTCCGGCAGGACCCAACATTGGTTTTAATTTGCTAATCACCTAATAATAATTTGCATAGGGAATAGCTACCCCGAGAATTTAATCAACAGCCCGGGCCAGTGCTCCTCATGAGTGTTGGTGCAACCCAGAGCAGCTTATTACGCTCCCCGGGGCAACTCGGTGTTTTGGCGTGGTAAGCATCGCTCATCCTCGTGTCCTGAGACTGAGATACGCGGCTCTTATCGGGGTCGTCGACACGACGGGAGGTCCTGCTAGTATTGTCTTACCTTAGCGATATATCTTGCGTATAGGAATCCCGGTGAAACTTTGGGTCTCCCGAGAGTTGAGGTTTTTCTCTAAGGAATCCGACGAGATCACGAGATTCGTGATAGAGGATTACTTTGCGGCCCGTGACCGTTTGCGATGGTCTAGTTGGAGCACCCCTGCAGGGTTTAATCTTTCGGTTATGTGGCAATCTAGATAATTTGTTAACATCCGATTATAAATAACTTGAACTAACGCTAATAAAATTGTCAACCGTGTGCGTAACCGTGACTGTCTTGTTCCAAGACCTCTCTTCGATCGGGAACACGGTGGGGTTATGTTTGACGTAGGTAGGTGTTCAGGATCACTTAGTGATCATCTAGACTTTGACCGTTCGCGTAGACCACCACATCTATAAATTTGATCTTCGTAAGTTAGCCACCATAAATGCTTGGGATGCTGCAACCTAAATACCGAACCTTCCTCACCTAATAACTTGACTAGTTTCGGTACCAAGGTCATCGATTGCTGAGTCCCGTGGCTAACAGTTTACTACAGCACCCCAACAAGTACATGTACGCCCGACGCAAGTGATCCAGAGGGCGTGGCAGTACGATGAGGAGAACGACCACCTGTACGTGAACTATCTAGAAGACTGAGGCCGTGGTCGTGATCGTGGGCAAGGACGCGGGATATCATAGTATTTTCCTTGTGTTATGTAGTCCTTAGCGGAACTACCTTGTTTGGATAAATATGTGGATGTAACTCTGATATTATCTATGTGAGATAGCAAATGAATGCCCTATTTGTCAATCTTAAATTATGTATGTGCTATGTTTATCTCGCTTGTGAAACGCTTAGATGCGCTTCTTTCCCTTTTGGGACATCGCCCCTAAATAGGAAAGGACCGCATCTTAGTCGTTACACGCCTCTCCGCCAGCAGGTGGTGTGCCTTCATGACTGCCAGCCGCCCCGGCGCTGGCGTAGGCGTCCTGCACTAGGGGGCAGAGTAGGAGCCATGGCGACGTGATCTACAAGTGCTCATCTCTGTGACTAGCCCATGCTTGTTTCAGGTTTCTCATGTTTCTGAATCGGGTAGGCGTGGATGGAAGGTAGAAGATGCGACACCCGAAATGAAGGAGCTAATGTGTATTCATCCAGTGTGTGTCCATAGCCGCAACACTTGGGCATCACTAAGCAAGGTGCATCAGCTCCTCTAGCTTTCCTTTGGCCTCATTCTTAACTCTGAAGCTCCTTTGCACACTGCTGCGAAAAAAAGAGAAGCCATGGTTTGCGTTTAGGACAAACTGCTTGAAGAAGCACCCGGGTTTCATGAGTTACTAGTTGTTGTTTTGTGGTACTTTGGAGCACATTTTTAATTTTCGTGCTTCTCATTGTACTCTGGTGATCTTCATCAATCGAGTTTGTGTACCATCGCATGTTACTATCAGTTACTTATTTGTGAGCTGGAAAAACAACAAATTCAGTGTTGGTTCCTTTTTCATGATGAGGAGAGTAGCTGACATAGAATCAAAATATGACATGGTTTTCAAAGACAGAAAATAACTCATCTACTCTCGATGAGGTGCTTCCT
This sequence comes from Hordeum vulgare subsp. vulgare, assembly GCF_904849725.1. NCBI lineage: Eukaryota > Viridiplantae > Streptophyta > Magnoliopsida > Poales > Poaceae > Hordeum > Hordeum vulgare. The sequence goes on along the minus strand of NC_058520.1, from coordinate 288,831,146 downwards.
ACGTAGTACTAGCACATAGGGCTGCCTTTTAAATATAAATTTCAAACAAAAAAGTCAATGAAGTTCACACATTTTTATTGGTGACGTTCAGTGTAAAATGAGAAAGTACTGCATGCAGTTTTGTGTACGTAAATCTTGTTACTTTACTTTTACAGTACTTCAACATTTTCAAATTGACTATACTCGTAGAGTGCATGTTCCTCAAGCCTGGTATCTGAGTTAGAGATCACCATAACTGCTACCATGCCGAATGTTTCATCCTCACAAAGGAATGGTTGTGGGATGTCATCTTAAACCTTGTGGGCTGCTATGTTGTGCTTAGCTTACCTCTCTCTTGTCCTGCTTTTGGTGATGAGAGTTGGGCGATAATGTATTTTTTTCTTATTGGTACATGAATAAAAAACTTTTGATTGGCCAACATTATATTAAGTTTTGCCGGAATGTCCGAGTAGCCTATGTTTTGCCGGAATGTTGATTCATTTCCGTTCCAGCAAATTTCAGGCGCTCCATATGTCCACTTTTAAGCAAAGGTCATGCCGAAAATTTCCGTGATTTTCGGCATGACTTGTGGTAGAAACTAGGACATATCTAGTGCGCGTGAATTGCCGGAAAGGGGAATGAATTAACATTCTGACCAAATATAGTCCCGCTTTTATTATTCATGTTATTCGGCCTAGAATTAAACTATTATACTTAATACTCGTAGGAAATTAATATGTCTTGCCACGATGAAGCCGGAGGTTCTGGTCGCCACGAAGAAGAACACTTTGAGGAAACAAATCATTATTTCGATTATCTGTACCAACGGGAGATGTGGATGCAGGGTGGCAATGAGACCAACCCCGACACCGACAGTGCCACCAATAGAGATAGTGGCACCGACACCAAGACGGTTGATGATGTTGACATACCCGGTGAACGACCGAAGCCGAAGAGGGCAAGAAAACCAAATGAGCTCGGCACGGGAAAAATTGTGGTCACGACAATGCACCCCATGGAATTAGAGGCAACAATGTTGGAGTCAGCGCGCAATTGCTATGGCAATCAACTAGGATGCATCCTCAGGGAAACCGCCAACATCAACGACGAAAAGTTAAAGAAGATACGACCTATGGAGCACACGCTCCTAACGAAGTTGCACAATAGGTTCTTGTTCCCCGGGCGCACTACAAGGGAACTTCTGTGGGATGACGAACCAGTGACAGAAGTAAATAGCAAGGCAATGGTGACGTTCACCAACGCCTTGTCTGCCTGGAAAGTGAGGGTGAAAATTTGATTCTAAAGAATGAACCGTGGTCCAAGATTCATGCTGACAATCCGTCACTAACGGAAGAGGACTTTGAAAAATTCAAGGAAATTTGCGCTACAGAAGAAGCGCGGAAAAAGTCGGAAAAAATGAAGGAGCTACAAGCTAAGAACACGCCTGTCCACCGCCTAGGAAGTCATGGTTACTAGGGGAAGAGGCATGTATGGGCCAGGGAGGACGCCGAACGTGAAAGTCATGGAATCCCAGACCCCTTGGTAGAGTTCACCGACCCGCAGGAGCGTGACTGGATCAGGGCCCGACACTAGTGGGACCCCGTCAATAAGGTCTTTTACACAAACCCGAACACGAGGGAGTTCATGAAACTACAGGTAATTGTTCTATTATCACCTTATACTAATTAGCTTCCAACCAATTTGACTACAAGTTTTGTCACATTAATAAACCATCCACGTTCCTTTTGCAGAAAGAGCAGCACCAAAAGGCAGCCAAAAGCGACGACTCGTCTCAGTCGTCGACGAGGCCCAAGTGGGACAACCCGTTCAACCGGGCCGTGCACATACTTAAAAATGTCTCGATGGACAAACCTCCATCTTATGGACGTGTGCACGGCGTCCGAAATGGCGCCTCGTGGATGAAGTTCTACCACAAGAAGCCGGAGGGAAAAAAGTAAAGACGATGACTTTCTCAACAGACCATCGACAAGAAGGTCGCGCAAGCAGTCGATAAGAGCAAAGGTGAGATGAAAGAAGAGTTGGCCAAGGTAATCTATGATAAGGTCAATGCAGTTGTGGCATCTTCCTTGGGCCAATTGGTTCCGGTAGTTTTTGAGTTTGTGAGGAGGAATCCAGAAAAAGGGCCATAGGACTTTCCCCTTCTCAGCTTTGTGAGGAGCAATTCGGTGAACATCGCACCACCAGCACCTCCTCATGCAACCACATATGCTCCCGTACCTCGTATCGCTTCGGTTCAAAGCAGCCCATCCTCCGTCTCTCGCGTGCTTGGCGTGGCTTCATCTTTGGCTGAGCTCGACGCCATCATGGTAATTCGCATCATACACTCTTCACCAGCATGTCTATATAGTCTTCCTTTCAATTGCCTTTTGGATGTCTGACGTCGTAGTCAGGTCTTCGCAGGCTGACGAAACCCAGTGCACCCTACTGTATGATGTCAACGGCTAGAAGGTGGACGTGGGAAAGGCAACGATCATGAAGCCGAAGGAACGCATGCTCCACGACCGATAGATGCCCCAAGGCGTCTTCAAAGTTCGTGTGGCCAGTATGAAAACGGGCTTCGAGGATTTGCCTCTTCCGACACCAGTCAATGACGACGAGACCCCTAAACAGATTGGCGCATGCAAGAGCTGGATCTTGCCTTGGCCGAAGACTCACCTTTATCTCGAGGCGCCCGTAGCACACCAACGACAACTACTCAACAAGGTATGAACACCACCCCACCTACCCACTTACCTGCACCTGTCGTGGCGGGTGATAGCGGTCGACGTGGCGAGCAAGAGCCTCCATTAGTGCCAGCTGACGTCGCCCCCGTCGAAGAAGAAAATGCTAATGATGTCATAGAGGAGTATGCTAATGACCCTAACTACTATATCAATACCGGCTTTGACGATGCTCGGGAGTATGACTCGGGTTACGAGCGTGGAGTTGACTTGATGATGCATAAATTGTCGGAGCCGCAGCGTCCTACGGGTGATTGGAAAAAGTCTCTCTTCATGCGATCCTTGCAGGAGACGCCTCCAGATGCCCCCTCTACCCAGCAAGAACAACAGGGGGGCGTCCACTCGTAATTAGCACAACGACGCTGGGGTGGTGGTTAGGTATGGTATGGCGGGCTCACTACCTCCACCCGCCAAGAAGCAAAGGAGGAGACCGGAGAAGAAAGGATCTAAAGGCGCGAGAGCTGCTTCAAGCAGCCAGCCGCCTTAAAAGCCCGAGGAGGTAGACAAAATACGTGTCATAGGTGCGGATCATTTCCATGTAGCCCGCAACCCGATCCTACCTCACAAAGCGCTAGAGAACAGACAGAACAATCATCTAAGGAGACATCATGATGATGTGCTCGTCATAGAGAGAAGACTTCTAAGCACGGAAAAACTAGGATACACGCTTTACCCGGCTCACGTTCCGGGTACGAGTTCATACGTCTACACATGGCCGCGGATAAGTTCATCCTGCAATCTGACTACATCTACTACATGTTCCACATGACCAAGCTGGATTTTTAGTTCATCCCCATGTATGTGTTGTATCTCAACTACATCATCAGGTGTGAGAACATAGAATACATACCCGTACTATATGCACGAGAGCTTCTTGGCAGTCTCCAAAGAGCACCGTGACTATGCGATTAAGTACATGAGCCATTTCATGATCGCTAATAAGGACAAGGAAACGTTTCTCCTGCCTTATCATCCCATGTAAATAATCCGTGGATATCCTTTCATAAGTTTTGATCATTCCTTTGCAAACACTGAAGCAAATTTGAGGTGTACCTATTTTGTGCAGCGGGGGGGGGGATCCTCATCTGTTTGTACCCACAATACTCCCATGCTCTGTACTTGGACTCATCGAAGAACATCGAGAAAAAGGATTACATGCACATAAAGAGTGTTCCTGATAGTACCATTTTAATCTTCAACCTTACTGATGGATATATCTAGGTGAAAAAGTATAGGAATCAAGCACCAACTTTTGGCCATAAGACCAACTTCTGGTGCATCAAGCAACCGAATGGTAGTAAGGCTGAAGGATTCTATCTCATGCATCACATGATCGAGTATAGAAGGGATAGACAACGCCTTCGCATGTCAGCTGATTCCGGCAATGCCAAGATTGTCAACTGGGCCACAAGCATAGGAACGACACCGGATCACCAAATCCTAGCTGAGTTTTATCACATACAGTGTGAACTTGCCCAAGTGATCATGAAGCAGGTCATCAAACAAGGAGGGATGTTCTTCGATGGGCCAATGAGGTGGGAGAATGTCTGAGAACTGCTATGCACTCAGCAACTGGACCTAAAGCATTTCAAGAAGCTCGGGTCATTCATATCTGACTATGAAGATTGGGGCGCCGACATGGAGGAGTGATTGACGATGACAATGTGTGTTTATAATTAGTACTACCAGCTTATTATGAACTAGCATATACATCGCTCTAGTTAATTAGTTTGTGAATGAGGAACTTTGTTATTTATGTTTACTGCTTGTATTCTGCTAAATATTCCTCTTTGTGTTTCTCAAGTACATTATGTTGCATATTATATATCGTTGTTAATCAACTTACGATGCATGTACATAGATTGGAGATGGCGAAGGACTACTACGCCGTATTCATTGGAAAGGTTCCAGGAGTGTACGACCACTGGCCAGACGCTCAGGCCCAGGTGGATAGGTACACAGGCGCTAGCCACAGAGGGTTCGACAGCAGAGCTGAAGCGGAAATGAGTTACTTGAGGTGGATGCTACCACAAGAGACGTAGTGAAACTGGTGCCTCAAGAAGTACTACATAGTCGCACTCTTGTTCATGTTGATCGCTCTTCTCTTCTACATGATGATTTAGATAGGGATGATGAAACTCGTGGGTGTGCCATGACTTGTGTGTATCGCTATTTTTAAGATTTGATGATATTTGTGTTGGATAATGATATTTGTGTTGGATAATGATGATGATGGTATAAATGACGAGACTACTTTATGTGTATGATATGATGAGAATAATGCAAGTATATTATGATATGAAGAAATTATCGTATAGAGCATGCACAAATACGTAGAGGGGGCATAAATACGACGATAATTGTATATTGAAAGCAGGAATATTAGGAGTACATTGGCTTAGCAGTAGTGCTTTATTTAATCCAGCGCTACTGCTAACGTAGGTACCAGAAGCGCTTTAAATACATCGCTACTGCTAACAAGTTAGCTATAGCGCGTTGGCAGTAGCGCAACCCCCAGCACTACTCGTAAGGGAAAAACCAGTGCTACTACTATGCTTTCTGCTAGTAGTGGCGCATCTTGTTCTTCCAGTAGGGGAAATCCTTCCCTTCAAAGGTAGGAAAACCCGTAGTAACCTTGATCATATGTGTGGTCGACATAACTAAAACTCCACGTGGTTAAACAAAAATCACACAAAATAAGGGAGTACCTTGCTCTGATACCAATTGAAAAGTGCGTTATATCGACTAGACAAGGGGTGAATAGGCAATTTCTTACAAATTCATCACTCAGGAAATTCCTAGTGAGGAAAGTCCTCAGTCATGAACTAAGTGCAGCAGATAAGTACTCAATCAGATGTGCAGAAACAGCTATAGCTTAGTCGTCAAAGTGAAATAAAACGTTCAGGTTGCACAGGTCGCGTGATGAGGATAAGTAGGTGAACAAAAACTGAAATAAAGAATTTGAGGTGAGGAGTTAGAGAAAGTATTCATTCAAATTCTTCAAACAGTAAAGATCAAAGTCGTCAACATGCAATTGAGGAAATGAAAGAGTTGAGGAAATAAGACATGTTGCTCGATGAAGACAATGGTTTGATGACCCAGTTCCAACTGTTATGACAGTCGTACGTCTGGTTTGCAGTGGCTTGGTATTTAAACTAAATGACACACAATCCCTACCGCATTCTCCATGAGCTAAGGACACACAATCCTCGCCCAACACTCGTGGTAAGCCTGCAGGGTAGACTTCCAAACTCTCACAAACTCTCACACCCAGCGATCCACAATTCACTGCTGGATGCTCTAGACCAGGACGCCTAACCGTGTGGAGGATGCACAATCCTCAAAGGTGACAAGCGTCGGTTCCACACAGGAACAATCTCTTGAGTGATGCTCAATCACTTTGGGGTTTTTGGGTTTCGGTTCGGGTGTTTGGGGTTTTTCCTCACCGATGATATTCTCTCAAAGTCTTCAGGATTGGGTTGCTCTCAAATGACAAGTGTCAGTTTCTCTCATGGAGCAGCCAACCAACTAGTGGTTATGGGGGAGATTATTTATAGCGGAGGAGCAATCCCGACATGAATTGACATTAATGCCCTAATGATATGACCGTTAGGTGGATAAGGTTGGGGACAGCTGGCGCGCAATGCAGCAACGGTCGGAACCTTTCAACTATAAAAGTCCTCATGTCACTCATGTTCCTCACAGGTAGGTGTTTGGCACTATTGAATACCTAACTCCTCCGTTAGAGAAAATTCCTCAGAGACTAGAAGATCTTCGTCTCTGTCACGAAAGAATTTGACTAAGCTGTTGAAGATTTCCAAAGGCTTCATCCGAAGGGTTTGAATGTGTAGGCTTTGAGATGAGCATCACTTGAGAAACTCTTCCTTAGATTTACCTCGACCCCCTTTAACAATACGGTGGTCCTATGACACAGAATACAGAAAATGAAACAATGAAAATGAAGTTTTCACGCTTAAGAGTCTTCACATCGATTCCTTCACACACGCACCAACTTCCTCACTTTCAAAGTCTTTAAGATAAATAGCAAAGTCTTCAGCCGGGGACATACATTTTTAGGGGTCGATATTCTTCGAATAACTCAAACTCCTCAGTGACTTATAGAGCCTGTATACACTCTCAAACATATCAATCTATTAACCTATAAGTCTTCAATACACCAAAATCGCTAAGGGGCACTAGATGCACTTACAAACTCCAAGCATATTTGGAGCACTCAATATAGAATATAACACCGGTAAACGGAAACTATGACTGCACAGGTAGAACAAAGCCCTGAGCAAAAGGCCAAGCCTTCCACCTTGTACCAAGTATATAGGAGCATTATTTAAAAAAACAAGAATAGCATGATACACCAAAAATATCGATGTTATCACATGGATCAACCTGCACCTCCAACTAGCAACGCTATGAGAAGGGCTGAGCAAGTGGTAACTTAGCCAAACAACGGTTTGCTAGGATGTGAAGGGGTGAGAGGATTTTTCATGGCATATTGGGAGGCTTGATAGAAAAGTAGTAGGTAGCGATACATAGCGATAGAAATTGTACAACTAGGCATAGAAAAAATAGAAATGATATCAAGGGTAATGATCATCTAACCTTGTGTTTCATCAGTGGGATAATACTCATGCTCTACAGAAGCATTATCGACATGTTCCTCTTTCTCATTCTCGTCACCCAATGCTACCCAAAATAAATAACAATATCCAATGAACACACAACCAATGCTTAATACACAAATGGTTATGATGCATGATCATGTGGTGAGTATAGCATGCAATCGTACCTAGTCACCTTTTATGCAAGTTATTTGGTTATTTACAAACTGGATAGAACCTCAAGATTAATTATTTGGACATGCGTGAATTTTGCAAAAATGGATGCTACACATGATAACAATGCAAATACATAGAAGGAACATTACGAAGGGAGTTACGGATCTCTCGGGGAACTCTAGACAAGATACATAAGGGAACAATGGTAGATTAGAAGTCGAAAGAGGCTAGGGGCAAAAGCTTGGCATCCCAAGGATGCCACTGGATAGGAAAGGGACTTTTAGATGAAATGGACATAAAGATCATGGAAAACCAATGCATCAAACTCTCACAATGATCCAAACAAAATGCAATGCAATCTGTCCAAAATTGCAACATAGCAATTTGCACACATACACACCAAAAAAACAGTTACAGGAACTTACTATGCACAAACAAGGGATGGGGCAGTAGCATGTAACATAAACTGCATTTCATCAAAAGGAATCACACTAAAAAGAGCCATGGATCAATTGGTAGGAAGCTCACAACATGACTATAAAACATTGCATTTTAGGGACTTCACGAAAATAACAAATTTTCACAAACAGTTTTAATCTGAAGGCACTTTCACGGCAAGAATTAATTAAGTTGCAGATCTTTTCATTGCATGAAATTTAACATGATGGTAGTATACATAATAAACTTCAATTCATCCAACATGAGCATGATCAAAATATGCACAGAAACATGGCTATCATCAGCACAAAAAGGCTATCTCAAACAAATAGATTCTAATACTTGGTGGAAATAAGATGGTTCAAAGAACAACAGTCTTTAACAGGTAGGCATGTTTGATAGTAGACAACTATGATCTAAAACCTATTCATGGAATCTAATGGAACAACATGATAGTCAACAACCTGCTTTACAAAACACTCCAAGGATGCAACACCATAGGGGCTATAGATCAATGGCTATTAACATGTCGAAACAACAAGTTTCATAACAGATTCCAGACATAGTGAAATTTTACCATCTAAAAAATGAGCAACATAATGAAGGCATATTTGCATAGCAATAATAATAGATTAATAAGGATTTTCATGGCAAACAAAAATACCGAGAACTAGTCCACATTACAAAGGGCATATCTTATGTTCAAAATTCTTTCATAGGGTGCATGGATTAAATCACACAAAAACGACAAAATGCCTAAAATAGTAGAAATGACATACCACGAACTTGCTGAAAAATAAAAAATAAATGCCATGGATAGATTAGTTGATTTTTTGTACCCCATTTTCATATATAATATTCATATGTTCCTACATGAAAATGCTCACAACGTGACTAAACAGAAAACTGCCCAATATGGAACATGGGACATGCCAGATTTGGCATATGCCGAACATGGCTAGAATATAGAAATTCGAGGGAATCCTAGGGACACCCACGTTCTACCCACCCATCGGGTTGACTGGTGGGACCTGGGCATGTGTGTAGGGAAATGAGGCTAACAACGGGCCCACCTGTCATTGAGGCAAAATCTAAAAAAAATGATATATGTGCGCCAAAGGGGATCGAACCGATGACCTCAAGCGAGGGGGGCGAGTGGGGCTCACAAGCTGGGCTAGTTTGTTGACTCTACAAAAGTGTGACTCAGCGACCTTTTGATTAAGAAAAGGTCAAGCCTTTTTCTTCCCTAGTGTACATCGACGACGAAAGCGAGCTCAATAAGAGCTCCAGGGGGCTAGGCTCGAAGAAAAATGATGGCGAACGTGTATAAAAGGAGGAGGGCGCTGCCACAGGATGCGCTCGTGCATTCAAGGGCCTGGGGACATGGGAACGTGAGGACGACCTCGAGCCCGCCCTGGTCATGGCATGCAGTAGGAGGTCGGTGGGCGATACTTGTGATGTGCATTGGGTTTTTCGCCGAAGAGGAGGAGATGATGCAACACAATATAGATAAGTATTTCCCTGAGCGAGAAACAAGGTTATCGAACCAATAAGAAGATCACATAACTTCCCGTCTTTAGTACCTACACACAAAAGAGCACACACTTGCAGTCAACGCGAGTAAGAGGGTTGTCAATCCCCTTGAACTCGTTACTTGCAAGCAAATGAGTAGTGTGAATGATACTTGATAATTTGAAATACAAAATAAAAATAGAACAAATAAATAGAAGCCAAAAAATAATAGCGTTCATAAATATAAATGTGAATGGTCCCGGGGGCCGTAGTGTTCGCTAGAGGCTTCTCTCTCGAAGAAGGCATATGATACATCCATTATGCATCATGAATTCTTATCGATATGTATGATATTCTTGTCCATTATTCCTCATTATTATACAGTTCTTTTACTCTCCGATAGAGAGATTCTGCTGGGGGAATTCCTCTCCAAGCCGGGGAAATTCAAGCCATCGTCATCACCATATTTGTGGGAGGACTAATCTTCATCAACATATTCATGAGCACCATCTCATCTCAAAACCTAGTTCACCTCTTGTATTCAATCTTTGCCTCAAAACCTTAGATTGGTAGCTATGGGTTACTAGTAGTGTTGATTACATCTCTTAGTTGATTCTTGTTGGATTACTTTGTGGAAGATATTATGTTTGGTTCCTTAATTATTATTGTTATATCTCTGGTCCTAAAAATGATAATGAGGTGTGAGTAGTTACTATTGTTTCTAAGGACATGGAGAAGTTTTGTTATAACTAATCATGTGAAATTGGTATTCGTTCAATATTTTGGTGATGTGTATGTTGTTGCTTCTCATAGTGGTGTCGTGTGAACGTCGAGTACACGATACTTCACCATGTTATGGTCCTAAGATTAGACATTGTGGAGCAACAAGTAGATGATGGATTCCGAGAGTGACAGAACCTTAAACCCCAATTTATACGTTGCTTTGTAAGGGGCTGATTTGGTTCAATATGTTTCATGCTATGGTTAGATTTATCTTAATTCATCTTTCATAGTTGCGGATGCTTGTGAGAGAGGGTAATCATAAGTGGGTTGCTTGTTCAAGTAAGAACAACACCTTAGCACCGGTCCACCCACATATCAAATTATCAAAGTAACAGACGCGAATCAACTCAACATGACAAACATGACTAGACAGTAATTCCAACGTGTCCTTTGGAGTATTTGTTGTATATAAGAGTACCCTTAGTCCTGCTGTTTGCTACTATTGTTACTTATCACTTGTTATGAATTATCTTGCTACAAAACTATCTATCACTCCTACTTATAGAACTTGCAAAGAATCTGTCAAGGATATACCCCATGGTGACCCGGCCAGGAGGTATGACCTGGACAGGAGGCATCACCCGACGAGGAGGTATGATTCAGGCCATCAGCTCGTGGATCGTGGGTCACCCCGCTCGCCGAATCGACCAGGAAGACGAGGCCCAAGGCCGAGTGTGCAAACCGGCATAACGCGGGTTCATGGAGAGTCCTAGAAGGTGGCTCACGGAGAAAGCCCAAGAAGAGGAGGAATTCCCTTCGATGAGAAACAAGACCTGGATTAGGATTCAACAGAAACTAGTCGTAGTCCTGGAAGGACTCTATGTAAGGCTAGCTCGTCAATCTATATAAGAAGGGGCAGGGCACCCCAAAGGGTCATGTTAAGTTAAGCCTAGACAAGACAAATCATTAGATAGACAGATTAGAAACCTTCAAAAGTGGAGGTAGCGATTATGCATCCTTGTAATGAGATCATCATCTTCATCAATGAAAGACAAGTAGGACGTAGTCTTTTACCTCCTCCTACACTCGCGTCTCTCGATTCCGATCAACCCCTCTCAAGCCGCCACATAGCTGAGATGGCCCCACACAAAGGTCCTTTCACAAGGACATCTGCCATGACAAAAACCACGTTATCTGATGCCCACCGTGGGGGTAGTCACATGATGATGTTGTGTTATTGGAGGGAATTCTCGAGAGATCGAGAAGTTGGTTATGCGCGGAGTGAAGAAGATGCCAGCTCTCAAGGATCTACATCGACTTTGACTTCATGAGTCAAGACTAGAAAGGAAAATCAGCAAGAACCGATGTATCATGTGTGTGCGTGTTTACTGTTGATGTGGTGAATTCAACTAAGGCACGCATCATAACTGCTGAGAACAAGATTGATAGTTGCTCGTTGTACTCGTAATATGAAGTGGCGGCGATCATCAAAGAAAGAGATCTAATTCAAGGAGACGTGAGAAAAATACTACATGGACGATGGAATCAGGATCGTTTCCGGTCTGATCCGGATTAAGGTAAAAAAAAGGGGGAGAGCAAATCATCTGAAGCCTGGTGACTGATGCTTTCCAAAGGAATTTCTCGCTGTGGATTTGGTCTCGGTCTCGGTCTCGGTCTCGGTCCGGACTCGGTCTCTGCTGTCGTAGCTCGCCTCCGCCACCACCGCCTCGCCATGCGCGACCTCGACTCCGTAGTCACCTCGCCTCTGCCACCGCACATTCCGTAGCCGCCTCCGCTCCGCCCGTCGGCTCGCCGCCCCGCTGTGCAGGCTCCGCCGTGGCGCTTCAATTCACTAGCCAAGCCTCGCCTGCCTCCACTCCGCCTGCGACCCGCCCCCCTGCCGCTCCGCCTCGCTTGCGGTTGATCCCGCACGCTTCTCCGGCCGCACCCGCCCCCCCGTCGCCTCGCCGACTGCGGCGCCTGTCCGGTTGCCCTTTGGCTCCGACTGCTCCCCTCCACACACGCCTCGCTGCGGATCGTCGTGCTCCGTCGCCTCTCCACAGCGCAAGGAAACGGAAGATTTCCTGAGAAGCATGGAAGACGAGGACAATCTGCTCTATGTTTTGCTCGCCTTCGGATGGAGATGCGTCACAATTATGTTCGGAAAACAACCGAGGTTGGTACTCAGTTCTTCATCAACAAAGCTGCCAGCCAACCTACTTTTGCGGGACTAATATTGGCCGGTTCTGCTGATTTTAAAACAGAACTGAGCCAATCTGACCTGTTTGATCAGCGCCTCCAGACTAAAATATTCAATGTGGTTGATTTTTCGTACGGCGTTGAAGAGCAGTTTTCAACTAGGCCATTGAGTTATCAGCTGAAAATCTAGCAAATGTCAAATTCATACTCCCTCCGTCCTAAAACAAATGACTTAATTTGTATTAACTTTAATACAAAATTAATATAAAATTGAGTCACTTAATTTGAAACGGAGGGAGTACACGAAAAGAAGTTGATCTAGAAGTACTTTAAAGAGATTAGTCAAGATACTGTGAAGTATGTCTTTTGAGCCGATGAAACCTGAAGGCTCTTGAAATGGGTGCTGTTGAAACTTTGATGGTGTGGAAAAACCTTGATGTCAATCGGTATGTGCTTAAGCACACTGTAACTGAATAAATTATCATAAAGCATCTGAACAAAGAATCTGAAACCGACTAGAGTGACTTCAGTGATCCATCTACCAATGCTGAGTTTGAAGTCCAGTGAAAAACCTCACTTTTGAAAAGCTGGACATTTGTTTCCTTTCATGATCCTGACAAACGACGAGGGTGTCTACGAAGACTCTGACTAGCAACCAATCAATCACATGCCTGAGGTGGTCATGGCTAAATAGAATTTTTCACGACTATGTGTTTCGGAGCACCTCAAAGAAGCTATCTAGAGACTAATATGCACGGGCTCAACACCCAAGGAAACGCTAGATCAATCACAGTACTAATACAAAGCTAGCACTACTCCTCGAAAGGGAATCCATCAAGGCAAAATCAACCGCTACTACTTACAAGGAGTAATCTAGTTGCTACCATTTAAAAAACATAAGGTGCTATCCTCTTTATTTATTTTTTACTACACGTTATTTATCCGAGGACAATTACTCTGCACTGCAATATATTTTATGCAGGATAATTACTCAGTACAAAAGTGACGAATATTGTGTGCATGGAGACCGATCAACATCAACACCGCGGCAGCCGCCTCGTGCATCCGCACTCGCTTACAACACCGTGGCCAACTCGTGCGTTCATGCCGGCTTACAACGCCACAACCGCCTCATGTGTTCGCACTGGTTTTCAACGTCGTGGCTGACTTGTGCGTTCATGCCGGCTTACAACATCGTGGCCAACTCGCGTGTCCACGCCAGCGGACAACGCCGATGCCGACTCGCATGCGCACCGGTTTCCAATGTTGCAGTCAACTTTCGCACCTGTTAGAGCATATCTCTCCATATACGGTTTTGGTAATTGATGACAATTACTATGGACAAATGGTTGCCTCAAGTTATATTTATAGGATTTGTCCATAGGCACATCTTGAAGTCCATATGTTGGGTTCAAGGAGTTTATATGATGACCAAGGTGGTATTCAAGGTATTATCCAAAGAATGGTCATAGAGACACAAGGTTGATCAAGATCGTCAGACAAAGAGTAAATCAAGATGATCAACACACAAAGCGTACAAGATGTACCGAGAGGGATCAAGTGATCCCATGGTATGGTAAGCATTGTCCATTACGTGTTTGTGTACTAACCCATGCTCTTCGTGAGAGTTCTATGTGGGGTTAGGTGTGTTTCCATGGACTTGTGTCAAGAGGAAGATCTCATACAACCCATGGAGGATGACGTCAAGTGGTGGAGGATGGTGGCAATGGACTTGTGAAGATATGTTGAAGAGTGGCTCACCCATAGTGTGTATGGGGGAGCAATCAACTAGTCTTCATCAAGCCAACACAATCAAGAAAGGTGGTCCATCTTGAGGAAGCTAAGATCATCGTCATCTAGCTCAAGAGGACGAGGTGCAAGGTATAGGTTTCCCTTGACAGGTTTTCTGTTTTAGGATAGATTATCTTACTGTCAAGGGGTCTCTCAAGTGAGTAGCATGATCGTATCGTTCGTTGAGAGCTCAAACCATTTGCATCCTTGCATCATACTTCTTGGTTCTTGTTTGGTGTTTCTCTTCATGAGTTTTAGAGCTTATGGTCAGCTTCATGACAAGCTCGAGTTCATAGAAAACGGAGTCCATAAGCATCTTCTATGATGTTTTCGATGTTGGAAGTTTTTACTGGTCTTATTCGAAGAAGGGTTCTCACCTTTTTCTTATGTGCCTTTTATCACTCAATTCTTATTGATTTTTCTATCAAGATTGAGTTAGCCCATGTCGTTAGCTTTCCAACAAACTTGGTTTCGTTGAATTCAGAGTCCGTATGGCAAAGTTAAGGCAGTTTGTGTGGCGAGCAGTAGTACCGCTTGTGCCGAGCGGTAGTACCGCTCCCACGAGCGGTACTACCGCTCCGTCAGACTTTATTAGCGCATCCTTTTTGCCTCGGCATGGCTGGTGAACCTACCGAGCGGTAGTACCGCTCCATTGGACTTTATTTGCGCATCCTTTTTGCCTCAGCATGGCTGGTGAACCTACCGAGCGGTAGTACCGCTCTATGCGGGCTGTGAAGTATAACGGTTGGTTTTTCCCGACCTATAAAAGGGGGTATTCTTCCCCATTGAACCTTATCTCTTTAGCTCGTGTTCTTCCCCCATTGTTGACCTTCTTCGAGCTTGCTAAGTCTCAGTCCCTCCAATTATTCTTGCTAGTTCTTGAGGGAAAAGAGAGAGGAGATCTAGATCCACATTTCCACCAATCACTTTCCCCTCTAACTGAGGGTAACCCATTGGGTCTAGATCTTGGAGTTCTTCATGTTATTCTTCATTCTTTCTCTCATTTTCCTCCCTAGCATTAGTTGCTTTGGTGGGATTTGGGAGAGAAGGACTTGGGCACTCCGTGTGCCCTTGCCGTTGGATTTGGTGCATCGGTTTGAGTTCTCCACGGTAATACCTGGAACTGAGAAGTTGAGAAGCTTATTACCCATGGGTACTTGGTACCCCTAGAAGTTTGGTGGTGTCTTGGAGCTCAATCATTTTGGTGTAAAGCTCCAGGCAAGCGTCGGGGTCTCCAATTAAGTTGTGGAGATTGCCCCGAGCATTTGTGGTCACCTCGAAGCCATATGCCATTATGGTGAAGCTTCATGGTGTTGTTGGGAGCCTCCAATTAAGTTGTGGAGATTTCCCCAACCTTGTTTGTACGGGTTCGGTGACCGCCCTCAAGGGTCCCTTAGTGGAATCACGACATCTTGCATTATGCGAGGGCGTGAGGAGATTACGGTTGCCTTAGTGGCATCTTTGGGAGCATTGTGCCTCCACACCGGTCCAACGAAGATTAGCATCCGCAAGGGTGTGAACTTCGAGATACATTATCGTCTCTGTGTGCCTCGGTTTATCTCTTAGCCGAACCCTTTACTTATGCACTTTACTTTGTGATAGCCATATTGTTTCTTGTCATATATCTTGCTATCACTTACTTGTTTATCTTCCTTAGCGTAAGTTGTTGGTGCACATAGTTGAGCCTAGTTGTTTTAGGTTTTGTGCTTGACAAATTAAACGTTAGTTTTTTCCGCATTTGTTCAAGCCTAAACCGTAATTATTTTAAAGCGCTTATTCACCCCCCTCTAGGCGACATCCACGTTCTTTCAATTGGTATCAGATCTAGGTCTCTCTTTATTAGGTTTAACCACCTAGAGAGTAAGGATGCCGACTAGGGGTTTTGGATTCACTGACACTCTTAGTTTCGGTGGCACAAATTTTGATGTTTGGGTAATTCGCATGCTTAATCACTTTCGGATCTTTGACCCAAATTTAGAGCGAATTGTAGATATGGGTTTTTTTTGCCTCCAAAGGATTCTCAAAATATATCTTTAGAGGATGATAAAAACTCTTATCTCGATGTTCAAGCTTCTAATGTGCTTTTTGATGCTTTGAGAAATGTAGTTATATTTCAACTCATGCCATTCCGGGATGCTCATGAGTTGTGGACAAAGCTTCAAGATAAATATGGTACGTCTAAGATTTGTGGGAATGATTGTTCTCCCTCCACCTCCGGTCGTGTGGTCTTCTCAACTTCATCTACTTCACCTACATGTGGATTGCCACAAGGTAATGATGTGGTGAGTAGTGGAGATCATTGCAATGATGATAGTGGGGTTATTGTTGATGATCCTTCATCACTATATTATTGCAATGCTTCATATTTGGGCGGTAACACTTTGAGCACTCTAAATGCTTTACATGCTTGTGTTTATAGTCCGTGCATATCATGTAAAAACTGCTTGACAAAATCTCACGATGATATGCTTTGTATATCTTGTTGCCATGATAAAAATGTATATATTTCCTCGAGTTGTTGTGCTAACAATGTAGAGGAAATCCATCTCTCCATGGAATAAGATGTGGCCTTAAATGATGCTTCAAGGGATCCCACATCATCATCTATTGTTTCTCACTTTTGCCTTATGGCTAAGGCTTCAAAGGTATCGCCTCCTTTGAATCCCAATAAATCTCATGATGATGATGTTGATGATAATGATGATGAGAATAAAGATGAAGAGAGTGACGATATTGCATCCTTGAAAATTAAGGGTGAAATGAATTTTAGATCTCTTTATAAGAATAAACTTGCTTGTTCCAACTTCATGGAAATCATTTCTATGGCCACTAAGAGCAAGAAATATTAAGGAGTTGGAAGCTCATCTTGAGTTGCATGAGGCCACCATTGAGAGAATGGAAGGTCATGAGCGTGATTACGCTAATGAGATCACAGAGCTATCTCAAGCTCTTGAAAATGAACAAACCACCAAGGAATCTCTTGAGGAGACCTTTGCTCTCGAATTATCTAGATTAAAGGAATCTCATGATAGAGCTCTCGAGGTGGCTAATGATTTTAGAACTAAAAATGATAAGCCTGAAGTTGCACATGCTAAACTCCGTGAGGACTATGAGCACCTCGAAAATGGCTTAAGGGTTATTAAGAGTTCGCTCATCGAACTCACCGAGTCTCATGCTCAACTTGAAGCTTCATATTCTAAAGAGCTTGCCAAGTTGTCGTATCCTCTTATTTCTAATGATGATGCTTGTGCTACTAACTCTACTTCTTGTGAATCATCCATTTTAAAGGAGAATGTTGAGCTAAGGGCTCAACTTGAGTTGCTATCTAGTAATTATGGGAAATTGGAAGAAAGTCATGTAATGCTCACAAGCTCTCATGATGATCTTCTAGCATCCCATAATAAGCTAAAATTACCTCGTGAGGCTATTACTACCAAGGTAACATCAAGTGAGCCTCATGTGGACAATGGCACTACTTCTAGTCAAAATGCTCTATCGCAATGTGCTAGTCCTCGTAATTCTTCTACTCATAATGTTGCTACCTCTTGTGATGAATTACTTTCCTTGCCTTGTTGATCTAACAATGAAGCTTATACTTTCTCTAGTACTTGTGTTTATACTAACCATGTAGAGGAAATCGAAGAGCTCAAGGCTCAAGTCACTTATTTGAAGAAAGACTTGGAAAAGAGTCATGAAGGGGTGTCCACACTCAACAATGTCTTGTGTGGGAAAAAAATCCCCGAATGAAAAAGATAGACTTGGATTCAACTCCAACAAGAAGAATAAGTCCAAAAACTTTAAGAAGAAGGGCCAAGAACAAGTCAAGAATTCGGCCAAGATTATTTGCTTCAAGTGCAAAATTGAAGGGCACAATGTTAGATCTTGCCCACTAAGGAAGAAGCCCCAAAGTCACAAGCAACAAGGCAAGCGACCACAAGTTCAA
Organism: Hordeum vulgare subsp. vulgare; assembly: GCF_904849725.1. Lineage (NCBI taxonomy): Eukaryota > Viridiplantae > Streptophyta > Magnoliopsida > Poales > Poaceae > Hordeum > Hordeum vulgare. Next base: position 288,813,027 of record NC_058520.1, on the reverse strand, counting down.
TCACATACTCAACTACAAGTTGAAGAAAGGCCTCTTCCCAAGAAGACCCAAGCCAACACTCCTCATGTTGAGAAATCCATTGGGAAGAAATTAAAGGGTAGATGTTGCTACTTATGTCGTGAGAAGGGCCACTTCGCTTCTTCTCGCACGTGAGGTAATTTATCCAACGCAATCATTATTGATGATATCTATTCTCTTGGGAAGGATAAGGTTGGCAATGTGCTTGCCAAGTTTGTTGGTACTCAAATTGGTGTCAAGAAAAGTACCATTTGGGTTGCCAAGCCTATTGTGACTAACCTCTTAGGACCCAACGTGGTTGGGGATCAACAAGCTCAAACTTGATCAATAGGTGATTGTGGAGGACATTGGAGACTTTGATACATAATGAAGAATTAAGGGGTCTTCATCATTCATATTGTCTCAAGCCAAGTCATTTGGATTATCAAGTTTCTATCTTATATCCAATGTGCCTCCTTACGGTAACTTGTACTTAAACTGTTTACATTGTAAGTTACTTGCCCCTTTGCATATTGTGGTTTTGTACCTTGCATGTGTTTGTATATATTGTGCTTCCAAATTTCTTATCTTAAGTAATCGAGTATGTGTATGTTGGTTTGCACATCATGTACATGTGAGTCTTGTATTGAGCCTTTTTGCATCTTGTTTGTATCTTTGTTGGCTCTTGTGAGAGATTAATGGATTATCCCATTGTGGGGGAGTGATGTGCTTTGCACACCTCACAATCCTAGAAATGTGTATACATGGGGAATACCACTTAGTATTGCTATTTCAAGATTATCTAGTTTCTATGTGGTATGTCTTACTCATGAGAAATTCAAATTATATATGGTCCATTAATTATCTCTTGTTGGTTTTAATCTGACACTTGTTAATATTGTTGGGTTATCACATTATGGGGGAGTAATATGCTATGTGCATATTACAAGCCTAGAAAATGTGTACATTTGAGGTATTGCCACTTAGTGTTGATATTGTAAATTATCTTGTTCCCAGGTGGCATGTTATCTCTACAAGTGTCATTTGCTTGCGTTTTAGGGGTAAAAGATGATGTTGGATATATTTGTGATCTACCAATGAGTATTATTTCCAAAATACTTCTTGTCCTTGACAATTGGTATTCCCATCATGTGGTAGAAATTGCTAATCGTCTTTACATTGGATTTTGTGTTTCGTTTGTCTTCCTTGCCTCTTGTGGATCTATTTTAACATGTCTAGTGTTTTTATATATACAGAGATAGTGATGATCTCATCTTGTGCATTTTGTATTTAAATGCAAATTCTATATAATGCACATCCCTTGGGGGAGCTACCTATTTTATTTAGAACACTCTCTTTACTCGTCCATCATAAAATCTTTTGATCCCCATCAAGTGTGTTGATGGGAGGCAAGTCTTGATCTTTATGATGCTTTGTGCCATCATGAAAATTTGTCGAGGGTTTGGTTTGTTTGGAACCTAGCTCTCTTTTGGAAACTAGATACCTCATGTTTGTTTTCCTTCAATTGGTATCTTGTTTCCTTTTATTTGGCATGCGTCAATGGATATCTCATTCCTTGAGGTATCTGTTAATTGATATCCTTCAAGTGATAGTTTTTCATTTGGGATCTTATTATCACTTGATACCTTGTCTTTTGTTGACTTATCAACTTTGCGTTGAGTTGATTCTTGAGAGCCTTGAGAATGCATATTTACTATATATAGCTTCTTTTGCATGCTTTTGTTCCTTGACCCGATATATAGGGGAAACTCCACCTTGTCATAAATTGGCTAAGCTGTGCATGAAATTCAATTTCATAACTATATGCACATATTTATGTGGAGTTTTTCCTATGTATTGTTGGTTTTCTAACTCTTTGGTCCCAATGAGTTTGGGCACCATTTTGTTTGTTTGTTTTTCTAGGAACAATTGGAGATGCATTGGATGCTCGGCTCACCTACAAGGAAGGTGTTGACACCGTGTGCTTAATGGAGCCAAGTTGGGATGATCAAAGAACAACCATCTACTTCATCAATCCAATGATATCTCGGTAACAAGTATCTACTTCATGCATACATTCCTTGCAAGGCCCGAACATGTCTTCTCTTGGCTGAGTGGTACTACTGTGGGTAGGCACGGTACTACCGCTGGAGATGTGTTACTTCTGCACTCATGCAGTAGCAGCACCGACATGGTACTATCGCATCCAGCACTACAATATTTTTCTGCTCCCGTTGGTCGAACGGTACTACCGCCCAGCGAGCGGGAGTAAAATTTTACAACCGCTGGCCAGGCGGTATTACCGTGATGACGTGCGGTACTACCCCAACTTTGGGACCGCGAGGGGTTATACCCTCCTCTCGTGGTTCTGTCTCTCTCTCCAGGTTGCATCTTGGGATGAATCTCTTGATTCGTTCTTGTGGTACTTGTTTCCTTTCTCAAAGCATCCAAACGATGATGTCTCATTGCTAGTTGGGATGTCTTTGATATTCGTATGTTGGAAGTTCATATTGTACAATAAGAAAATATTAGGCCATGTGCTATGCTTCCAATCAAAGACCTTATTGATATATTTATGACTTCCTTTTGGATATCTTATTTGTTCCTTATTGTAACCATTTCCTGTGTATATCCTTTTTGTGGATATATATCATCATGATTGTCTTCTACCTAGAATCTTTTACACATGAGAGAAGTTACATCTCTAGTTGATATCCTCTTTTCTTTCACATCCACCGTTGCATTTCCTTTTTCAGTTTTTGGTAGTTTCGTGAAAGGATTTGTCTTGAGTGTGTATCTTATATTCTTGCATCTTGATGCACTCTTCTGTCGTGAAGATTATTTTTCCTCATACTTGTCTTGATGTGGGTTTTGCCATTTCGATTGGTATCCCTCCTCTTGACAAGGTTATTATTTCCTATCTTCACCATGGGTTGTCACAAGCGTTGGTTCTCAATTTGTTTTTTATGAAGCTTGTGAACCCATTTTCTAGTAGTAGTGTGTGTGGTAAGGATATGTCTTGCACTTTGTTTCTCATTTCATCAAGACTATCTTGATGACTAATGCTCATCCTTATCTTAGTCTTCTCAAGTGCTTTGCGATGACTCACACACATTATTTTGGTTGAGCCTATCTTAAGTTGCTTCTTTTACATGTTGCTCAACCATTTGTTTTGTGCAAGTGATATGCTTATTGTCTCATCTATCTTCTTGCACTCGTTCTGTGTTTTTATTAATTTTGGGGAAGCAACGATCCTATTTCGTGCACTTGTATGAAATACAAAAATCTCTTATTAGTGCACAAATCATGGGTAGCTTCTCTAGTTTTGATAGAACACTCCTTTGCCTTTATCATATATCTTTTATTCATGTGGTTCGAAGGACCATGTGATTGTTTGTTCCATATGGTATCTTTTGATTGATTGCTTCTATTTTGTATGTCTTTGTGCCATACGATCCTTATTTTTACAATCTTTGGGTCCTCAATATAATTCGTTTTCCTCCAACTACTTATCATTGTATTTGTGTATTTCTTTGCACTCATTTGCTGAGAAGTACACATTTTTTGGAGGACCACCTACTATATTGGCTTTCTAAACTTTTCGTCCATTTTGGCAATCGATGCCAACGGGGGAGAAGTTTAGAAAGTTTACTTTGGATATGTTTAGAGGGTTTTCCTTTTATTGTGTAAGCATTTACATCTTGCACGCATGCATTATTGCTTTGTATGTGTGCGCTTGGTTATGCTTATTTCCATATAAACTCTCTTGAAGTGGTTGTCATCAATTACCAAAATGGGGGAGATTGTTAGAGAATATCTCTCCATATGTGGTTTTGGTAATTGATGACAATTCCTATGGACTAATGGTTGCCTTAAGTTATATTTATAGGATTTGTCCATTGGCACTTCTTGAAGTCCATCTGTTGGGTTCAAGGAGTTTATATGATGACCAAGGTGTTATTCAAGGTATTATCCAAAGAATGGTCATAGAGACATAAGGTTGATCAAGATCGTTAGACAAAGAGTAAATCAAGATGATCACAACACAAAGCGTACAAGATGTACCGAGAGGGATCAAGTATTCCCATGGTATGGTAAGCATTGTCCATTATATGTTTGTGTACTAACCCATGGTCTTCGTGAGATTTCTATGTGGGGTTAGGTGTGTTTCCATGGGCTGGTGTCAACATGTAGTTCTCATACAACCCATGGAGGATGACGTCAAGTGGTGGAGGATGGTGGCAATGGACTTGTGAAGATATGCTGAAGAGCGGCTCACCCATAGTGTGTATGGGGGAGCAATCAGCTAGTCTACATCAAGCCAATACAATCAAGAAAGGTGGTCCATCTTGAGGAAGCCAAGATCATCCTCATCTAGCTCAAGCGGACGAGGTGCAAGGTATAGGTTTGCCCTTGGTAGGTTTTCTGTTTTAGGATAGATTGTCGTACAGTCAAGGGGGCTCTCAAGTGAGTAGCATGATCGTATCGTTCGTTGAGAGCTCCAACCATTTGCATCCTTGCATCATACTTCTTGTTTCTTGTTTGGTGTTTCTCTTTGTGAGTTTTAGATCTTATGGTCATCTTCATGACAAGCTCGAGTTCATCGAAAACGGAGTCCATATGCATCTTCTATGATGTTTTCGATGTTGGAAGTTTTTACCGGTCTTATTCGAAAAAGGGTTCTCACCATTTTCTTGTGGGACTTTTCTCACTTGCTTCTTATTTATATTTATATCAAGATTGTGTTAGCCCGTGTCTTTAGCTTTCCAGCAAACTTGGTTTTGTTGAATTCGTAGTCCGTATGCGAAAGTTAAGGCAGTTTCTGTGGCGAGCAGTAGTACCGCTTGTGCCGAGCGGTAGTACCGGTCCCACGTGTGGTAGTACCGGTCCCACGAGCGGTAGTACCGCTCTGTGGGACTTTATTTTCTCATCCTTTTTGCCTCGGCATGGCTGGTGAACCTACCGAGCGGTAGTACCGCTCCCACGAGCGGTAGTACCACTCCGTCGGACTTTATTTGCGTATCCTTTTTGCCTCAGCATGGCTGGTGAACCTACCGAGCGGTAGTACCGCTCCCATGAGCGGTAGTACCGCTCTGTGCGGGCTGTGAAGCATAACGTTTGGTTTTTCCCCACCTATAAAAGGGGGTCTTCTTCCCCATTGAACCTTATCTCTTTAGCTCGTTTTCTTCCCCCACTGTTGACCTTCTTCGAGCTTGTTAACTCTCAATCCCTCCAATGATTCTTGCTAGTTCTTGAGGGAAAAGAGAGAGGAGATCTAGATCCACATTTCCACCAATCACTTTCTCCTCTAAGTGAGGGGAACCCCTTGGGTTTAGATCTTGGAGTTCTTCATGTTATTCTTCGTTCTTCCTCTCATTTTCCTCCCTAGCATTAGTTGGTTTGGTGGGATTTGGGAGAGAAGGACTTGGGCACTCCGTGTGCCCTTGCCATTGCATTTGGTGCATCGGTTTGAGTTCTCCACGGTAATACGTGGAAGTGATAAGTTGAGAAGCTTATTACCCTTGGGTACTTGGTACCCCTAGAAGCTTGGTGGTGCCTTGGAGCTCAATCATTGAGGTGTAAAGCTCCAGGCAAACGTCGGGGTCTCCAATTAAGTTGTGGAGATTGCCCCTAGTATTTGTGGTCACCTCGAAGCCATATGCCATTGTGGTGAAGCTTCGTGATGTTGTTGGGAGCCTCCAATTAAGTTGTGGAGACTGCCCCAACCTTGTTTGTACGGGTTCGGTGACCGCCCTCAAGGGTCCCTTAGTGGAATCACAACATCTTGCATTGTGCGAGGGCGTGAGGAGATTACAGTTGCCTTAGTGGCATCTTGAGGAGCATTGTGCCTCCACACCACTCCAACGGAGATTAGCATCCGCAAGGGTGTGAACTTCGAGATACATCATCGTCTCTATGTGCCTCGGTTATCTCTTAGCCGAACCCTTTACTTATGCACTTTACTTTGTGATAGCCATATTGTTTCTAGTCATATATCTTGCTATCACTTAGTTGTTTATCTTGCTTAGCATAAGTTGTTGGTGCACATAGTTGAGCCTAGTTGTTTTAGGTTTTGTTCTTGACAAATTAAATGTTAGTTTTATTCCGCATTTGTTCAAGCCTAAACCTTAATTATTTTAAAGCGTCTATTCACCCCCCTCTAGGCGTCATCCACATCCTTTGAGCGCCTACATCATCATGCCGGTGGCGTGCCTGCTCGCTGGATCCACCCAACGGATGCGCGCGAGCCACCTCCCCTACGGTCCGGTCGACATCATCACGCTGGTGCCATGATTGCTTGCTCGAGCCGGTCAATGGATGCATGCGAACCACTGCCCCCGCGGTCCAATCTACATCATCACACCGGTGTCGCGCCTGCTCGCTCGAGCTGCCCAATGGATGCGCGCGAGCCGACGCCCCTGCGGCCTGGTCTATATCAAAGTTGTCATAAGCTTTTTGACATTCATCCGTGAAAAATACCAGGTGCTATCCACCTTATTTATTTTATCAGTATAATCATTAGTTTGAGAACAATTACTTTGTGTGCAATGTTTTTTCTGCACACGACGAGTACTCACTACAATGGTGATATAATATTGCGGATATGGAGCTCGCACCAATATTACCATGCGCCAGCATCCGTCCACGCCACATCTTCCAACGGACGCGTGCAAGCCGCCGCCCCCGCGGTACGATCTATATCAGTTGGACACGGCTGACTCGCCGTCCGCGTTGGCTTCCAAATGACATGGCCGACCCGTTGTCCGCGCCGGCTTACAAAATGAGGCAACTGACTCGCCATCAGTGTTGTGCTGGTTTCCAACACCACGGCCAAGTCGCTGTATGTGCTAGTTTTCAATATCATGGCTGACTCCCACGTCTACGTCAACATGATGGGGTCACATACACCCATTGTAGGATCGAAAGTATGTCTAGAGGGGGGGGGTGATTAGACTAGTTAACAAGATAAAAACTTAGCCTTTTCCCAATTTTAGCTGTGCGCCAGTTTTTGAAAATTATGGCAAGTCAAGTTCACCCTACACATGTAGTTCTAAGAGTATAGCAGCGGAATGTAAAACATACAAGTGTAAAGTAAAGGAGTATGGTAAGAAGATCAAATGCATGAGGTTGACACGGTGATTTTTGGCATGGTTCCGATAGGTGGCGCTATCGTACGTCCATGTTTGTGGAGTCTTAAACCCACGGAGGGTAGCGTCTCCGAGAGTCCACGGAGGGCTCCACCCACAAGGGGTCCACGATGAAGCGTCCTTTTCTATTCCACCACGGCTTCCGCCCATGAAGGATTAGCCTTGCTCATGGTAGATCTTCATGAAGTAGGCAATCTCCTTGCGCTTACAAACATCTTGGTTCAACTCCACAACACGAAGTAGGATGCTCCCAAGCGACACCTGACCAATCTAGGAGGCACCACCCTCCAAAAGGTAATAGATGTGGTAGAACGATGAACTCCTTGCTCTTGTGCTTCTAAACATAGTCTCCTTAACACAAAATCACTCTCTCACGGAATAGGCATGGGTAAGAGGGATTGATTTGGTGGAAAGCAACTTGGGCAGGCTAGAGATCAAGTTACAAATGATTGGATTGGAATATCTTGGTCTCAACACATGAGTAGGTGGCTCTCTCTCAGAAAAATGGATGTGGCAATGAAGTGTGTGTTCTCAGTGCTTTTGTCTCGAATGAGAGGTGGGTCTAGGGGTATATATAGGTTGTCCCTAAAATCCAACCGTTACACCTAAAGTAACCATCTCACTGACACCGAAGTCATGAACTCGATGGTACCGACTTGCACTAAAGGGAGCAACTTTTGAATCTCGGTGGAACCGATATACACAACTCGGTGCACCGAAAAGGTGACCAACGTCAGATGACACAACACGGTGACACCAATACCCAAACTCGGAAATGCCGATTTTGTGTACCGTGGAAACAGAAAGTTGGTCACCTAAACTCGGCAGAACCGACATGGTTTCGGTTGCACCGATTTTGTGGCTTTGGCTAGTGTTGGGGATAGTAACCCTTAGTATAACCCGCCCTATGGGGCCGGGTCATGATTATGGTGGGTTAAGACCGTACTCAAGATGGACCTGGACTAACAAGACCAAGGGTGCAAGGTGCCTGGTGGCTCTCTACTACGAAGGTGGCAGTTCAAGGCCCACGAGTTAGAAATTAGGCAGAGGATGACCTTGCTTGAAAGGCAAGGCGAGTTAGTGACATACCGGGTCACGAATCATAAGTGACCCGGATTCTTGTAAACCTGGGGTCTCAATCTATATATAAAGGCGAGTCTCTAGGGGCAATAGATTCAAGTAAAAATCAACCGAGAGCTAGGTCAGGCGAATCCGCACCCTTGTAATCGATTTCATCATCAATACACACAAAGCAGTACGTAGGGTTTTACCTCCATCGGAGGGGTCGAACCAAGGTAAACTCGCTTCTCGTTCCCGATTAACCCCTTTGAGTCACCACGGAGTTGCGATGGCCTCATCACTAAGTCCTTGCACAAGGACATCTGTCGTGATAAAACCATGACAGTTGGCGTCCACCGTGGGGCTTGTGCATGGTGGAGTTGAGTTCTCAAAGGGACCCCTTCTAGGGTTTGGGAGCTATGCGTTTGGTTTGATGATCAAGAGCCGTTGCGGAAGGCGCTACATCGACAATTCGAGCTGGGTTCTCGAGGCTGATTTGATCGAATCTGGTTACCGGGTCCCCTTCGGCAAGATTGAGGTCTTCATCGGCAAAATCGGCGCTTCCATCCCCGAGCCGGACATCTGCATTGACATCATCGAGCCGGCTCAGCTCACTCAACCCTCCCAGTGTCAAATTAGGCGGCGTCGCATTTTCGTCGGCTTCACACATGGGGTTAGTCTCCCAGATGAGTCAGCAGCTGATGGAGACACACCTGTTAATTCTGATAGCGAGTCATCCATGTGAGACTCGGAATCGATTTGCCCTCTCTATGATGGGGGGCCTTGGGGGCTTCCCCGAGACAGAGATCTCCTAAGGACCTCAAGAGTTGCCTCGCCATGTCACCATCTACATGACAGGGGCCGCACCGGCTTAGGATCGGCTAGGAGCAGCAGCCGCGAGTGGAGCCAGCGGTTCTGGAAAGATGCTGGCCCAAGCCATGATGGATTTGATGGGGGAGATGTTGAAACTCATAACGACCGCCATTACTGTTGAGAATCAGGAGGAAATCAATGCAGGGCTAGTAAAACTTCGTGAAGAGATGGCCAAGGTACAACAGGAGATTGATGTTGAAAACACTCGGATGACGGAACTGCAGGCTCAAATCAATGATGAGACCGAACACTTGAAGCCTCAGGCTTGGCAGCTTGAGCATCGTTGAAATGCCTCCGATGCGGTGCACCAGAGGAGGCATCAGAGTCGCCTTCCTCCCAACCTTATCCTGGCTAGCTTGTTTGATAGCCCACACACACCGGGTGTGGAGCAACCCTCCCCCCGGCAGACGGATGTACAGGTTGAGTCGGCTCAGCCTCCACCTACCCAGCAGCTGACTCAACATTTCCGGACGCTAGAGGGCCACTTCTCCAACACCGTTGATAACATGTTGGCTGATACACGTAACCTGGAGTCTCTCCACATCCATTGAAATACCCCGGTCGAGGTGGAAGCAAGGAATGCCATCGAGATGCTAAAGACTGCTATGGTTCAACACGCGCAATTCTCTTACAACCATGATCGGTTACATTCCAGGCCGCACGCCAGCCGCACTAAGAGTCACCATGAGTAGTCTCCGATGGTTTCCAGTAGCGCTCGCCAACAACAACCTCAAGCCAACCCGCCCATACCACCGATGTCAAACGCCCAAGCGCTTGTAAACGCGGCCTATGCCGCTCATCACGCGAAAGCAGATGCGGCGGCAACACTAGCGGCTCACGTGGTTCCGACTTATGCCCACCCAGCGCCCGCATACAGTGAATCTGGTGGTAGGACCGTAGGGTCCCCTGTTTGTCTTTTGATGTACGCAAAGAGCGCATGCTTAAAGATTTCAAAGAACCTCGCAAGGTGCCCAACTATACAACCGATCTTGCTCCGGCCGCGTGGATTGAGAGTTATGAGCTTGCTATGGACATACTCGATGCCAGTGATGCAATATGTGCCAAATATCTCACAATGATGTTGGAAGGGCCGTATCGAATATGGTTGAAGAACCTACCGCCCAATTCTATCAACACTTGGGTGGACTTGAAGGAGCAGTTTTAAAAATATCAAGGAACCTGCAAGCGCCCAATGATGATTGTGCTTCTATAGCATTGTGTTCAACGCAGCGATGAGTCAGCTCACCACTGGACCCACCGGGTTACGGAAATCATCCATTCATTAGATGGCATCATGGTGGCTCAAGCCATGTTAATGCTAGAGAAGAATTGCCACTTTCAGCCTCTGGTTCTGAAGCTTGGCCGTTTGAAGCGAAAGGTGCAAGATATGGGCGAGTTGATGGACACCCTCGCAAAATACACCGAGTCGGATGGCACGAAGGATGCCGGCTCGGATGAGGACAGGCCCAGCGAGAGTAAGAAGGGAAATGGTACCAAGGGCCATTCTCAAAATCCTGGATGCAATGCTAACCTAGGAAGTCAAGGAAAGAGAAGGCAGCAAGACGGCGGGTCAGATTTTGTTGCTAACACCAATACTGGGTTCAGAAATTAGCGTCGGAATACCGGTCCAATTCGAGGCTTAAGTGGGAAGGAAACACGTAATTATGAGGAGATGATCAAGGGGCCTTGCCCTAAGCATAGCACCCCAGATGCCCCGTCTACTCATTCTTGGGAAAATTGTTATGTGATGAAGGAGTTTCATCTCCAAGCTTCTAGGGATCACCAAGGGGAAAACGACGGAGGACACCCGGGTTAGTTTGGTTCTCGCAGGTCACATGAGGGCTCATTTAGTGGATTCCCAGGATCCGACTCTCATGGGTAGGGCGGCTCAAGAAGCGGCAACGGACAACAGTCTGGCCAAAATAACCAGCAACATAATAACTAGGGCGTGTTCCATATCAACCCTAAGAAATTGAGCAATGGTCAGTACCACGTCTTCACCACCAACACCTGCAGACAGGATAGGGAAGTCAAGCAGAGGGCGATCAATATGGTCAAGCCGCTAGTTCCCAGATATCTCAATTGGTTAGAGTAGCACATCATCTGGAGTAGGGACGATCACCCGCCCCGGGTTGATAACCCGAGTGACTTGGCGCTGGTGGTGGCGCCTCAGGATGGGGGGTACACCCTCTCAAAGGTTCTCATGGATGGAGGGAGTATCATTAATATCCTATACCATGACACCTTTCGGCGAATGAATTTTTTCGAGGATGACCTAATGCCTTCGATGACGGTCTTTCATGGCATAGTCCGAGGCAAGTCGGCATACCCAGTTGGGTGGATCAAATTAACTGTTGCTTTCAGTGACGAGTCCAACTATTGGAGTGACGTTGTGATGTTTGAGGTGGTCAAAATGAAAAGTCCCTACCATGCTTTGTTTGGCCGGTCGGCTTATGCCCACATCATAGCCCGACCTTGTTATGTATATCTCAAGCCCAAAATGCCGGGTCTCAAGGCTACCATCAGGGTCGGTGGGAATCGAAAGATAGCTCAAGAGTGCAAGGAAGGAGACGCCGCATATGCTGAGTTGGCGTGTGATACCTCTCCAACATATCTATATTTTTTTATTGTTCCATGCTATTGTATTATCTATTTTGGATGTTTTATATGCATTAATATGCTGTTTTATATTATTTTTGGGACTAACCTATTAATCTAGAGCCTAGTGCCAGTTTCTGTTTTTTCCATGTTTTGAGTATTGCGCATAAGGAATAATAAACGGGGTCCAAACGGAACAAAATCTTCGGAAAGATTTTTCTTGGACTACAAGACACCCAGGAGACTTGGAGTAGGGGGCAAGGCACTTGCCGGGAGACCACAAGCTTGCAGGGGCGCACCCTGGGGGGATGACCGCACACCCTGGCTTGTGGGCCCCCTACAGGTCTCCTAACCCTATTTCTTGGCCTACAAATTCCCAAATATTCCCGTATCGCCAGAAAGAGCCACGAAAATACTTTTACGCCACCGGGGTCCTTTGTTCCCGAGAGATCCAATCCGGGAGCCTTTTCCAGTAATCTCCCGGAATGGGAATTGATCATGGAGGGCATCTACATCAACTCCATTGCTCCTCCGATGACATGTGAGTAGTTCACCACAAACCTACGGGTCCATAGGTAGTAGCTAGATTGCTTCTTCACTCTCTTTGATCTTCAATACCATGTTCTTCATGATCTTCATGGAGATCTATCCGACGAATTGTGAGTTTATGTTCAGATTATCTATGAATATTATTAGAGTCTCTTCAGAATTCTTATATGCATGATTTCATATCTTTACAAGTCTCTTCGAATTATTGGTTTGGTTTGGCCAACTAGATTGGTAATTTTTGCAATGGGAGAAGTGCTTCGTTTTGGGTTCAATCTTGTGGTGTCCTCACCAAGTGACAAAGTAGGGGTAGCGAGGCACGTATTGTATTGTTGCCATCAAGGATAAAAGGATGGGGTTTTCATCATATTGCTTGAGTTTATCCCTCTACATCATGTCATCTTACTTAATGCGTTACTATGTTCTTCATAAACTTAATACTCTCGATGCAGGCAGGAGTTGGTCGATCTATGGAGTAATAGTAGTAGATGCAGAATCGTTTAGGTCTACTTGACACGAACGTGATGCCTATATGCATAATCATTGCCTTAGATATCTTCATAATTATTTACTTTTCTATCAATTGCTCGACAATAATTTGTTCACCCACCGTATTAATTACCTTTATGAGAGAAGCCTCTAGTGAAAGCTATGCCCCCGGGTCTATTTTACATATTATATTTTCAGATTTATAAACCAAAAATACCAAAAAATACATTGTTGCAATTTATTTACTTTTGTTTCCGCAATAGTTTATATCTATATCTATCAGATCTCATCCTTGCAAATAAATCTGAAGGGATTGGCAACCCCTTTATAGCACTGGGTGCAAGTGTTTGATTATTTGCTTAGGTACTACTATTGGGGCCTTGCTTGTTCCTCCTACTGGATTGATACCTTGGTTCTCAACTGTTAGAGTTGTGTCGAATATTGTGTACGAGTTGGGTTACATATGGACTTGGTGTTGTAGTGTGGGTAGGATACAGGTAGTGTCGTAGTCGGATACGTTGTACCCTTGCCCTCTTATATATGAGGAGGCATCCCACGTTGTAACCTATGACGACTAGATAGCAACTGGATCTCAAGGGGGAGCCGTCGGCTTGTGCCGGCGCCCCGGTGGCCGGTGTTGCGGTATCTCGGGGAGGAGCGCCCTTAATGATTGCCCCGGTTAGTAGGCAAGTTCGCCGAACCTTGCTAACAAATCTCGGTGTTGTTATCATGCTGTGATTGCTTGTTTCTCGATGGATCGACCGTGTACCTTGGTTTAATTTTAACAAGTGGTATCATGAGCAAGGTTTGAAGAGGTTGCGGGATCGTTGATTTCAGGCCAAAGCAAGTTGTCGCTCGGTTGCAGCGTGTTCCTCGTCGGGATTGGATCAGACGTGGAAGCGACGACACACTACGGAAGGCTAGCCAGATTGATTCGCGAAGGCAGGTCATGGCACGAGACGCGGAACTCTTGTGGCGATGTCGCGAGTTGTGCCACGTATGGAGCCAGGCGATCTCGGCGAGTTGTGGGTGTACCGTGTACGCGGGCTACAACAGATCGGCCGATGATACGGCAACGATGCGTGATCGTTTGGCGTACAGGCGGCCTCTTGGTCGGTTACTGCAAGGCACGTGAGGCATGAGGCAGCAGTGTCCAGGTCGCGCAGGGTGCTGTGCCAGTTGGGCGAGGCCCATGCAGTCCACGGTACCTAGAATATTACGTGCTAGATTTGTTATGGAAACAAAACCGGACCGAGTCCTGGAAGAAAACGTCTCCAGGTTGGACTCGTACACGGATGCTTGTAGGCTATAAAATCTTATGGAGGCACCCTGTACGAGGACAAGACAAGAGACGCAACAGATCAATCGGCAAAAGGAAAAAGTCCATTGATACGCAGTAGTACATCGGAAAGCATCAGGCTTTGGCAAAGCAAATTAGCATCGAGCATCCAAATTTGTGCCTAGGAGTAGACCACGTGGAAGGCCAATTTATTTTTTGTTGGATTGCTACTAGTGGACGGAGGTGAGACTACGTGGGTTTTGCTAGTGTACTTCGGCATCGCGGGGATAACTCAGGTATTTTTTCACACAGTCAGCCGTACAAAGAACCATGGCGCCAGTGGGTACCAGGTTTGAGGTGGAGAAGTTCGACGGGACTGGAAGCTTTGGGTTATGGCATACAAGGGTGAAAGATTTGTTGGCACAACAGGGATAATTGAAGGCGTTGTTGCAGGAAGCCAAGCCAGCTAAGATGGAGGCTGATGACTGGGAGGAGTTACAGTTGAGGACAACCGTAACTATACGGTTGTGTTTGTCGGACCAGGTTATTTATCATGTGATGGATGAGAATTCGCCGAAGAAGATCTGGGAGAAGCTGGAGAGTCAATTTATGTCCAAGACTGTGACGACCAAGGTGTATCTGAAGCAAAAGTTGTATGTGATGAAGATGCAGGAGGGGTCGGATCTTGTGGAGTATATGAACGCCTTTAATCAAGTCATGACAGATCTAGCATGCTTGAGTGCGACGATTGAGGACAAGGATAGGGCAATTGTGCTTCTTTGTTCATTGCCATCATCCTATGACCACTTGATTACTAGTTTGACGCACGACAAGGAGACCATCAAGAATGAGTATATTATCGCGGCCATGCTATCTTATCATATGAGAAAGAAGAATGCGGTGGAAGTCTCTCATGGTGAAGGTTTGCTAGTCAAGGGTGAAGAGTGACGGAAGGGATATGAGGCAGGGAAGAACAAGAATAAGAAAAAGAAAATACAGTGTCACAAGTGTAAGCAGAGGGGACATATTAAAAAGGACTGTCCAGAGCTCAATGGTGGGTCAAGTGCTAATATGGCAATTCATGGTGATGACTCACACAGCAGTAGTGATGCCCTTGTAGTATCAGACAAGCGGTCAACCAAAAGTGAAGCGTGGATGTTGGATTCAACTTGCTCTTTGTAAGTGCATCTAGTGCCCTTAGTGATTTTGGTGGTTTGAAGACTTATAGGTTAAGTATCTAATGTGTTTGTGAGTGTACACAGGATCTATAAGTCATTGAGGAGTTTGAGATATTTGAAGAATATCGACCCCTAAAAATATATGTCTTCAGTTGAAGAAATTAGTCTGAAGCTGAAGAAATGAATCGCGAGGAATCTGCGATGAAATTGATATTCCTCATGAAGATACTGATATTGAGAAGTCCGGTGGTTCCTGAAGAAAATCATTCTGAAGAATTTGAAGCATGAAGATTTACACTTTCTGTTTTACTTTCTTCGCATTTGAGTAATAGGAACACCGTACTGTTAAAGGGGGTCGAAGTAACACTATGGAATGAATTTCCTCATGATGCTCAGCCCAAGCCTAATCCTACCAAAAGCCTCAAGTGAGGAATATGAGTGACATGAGGACTCTCACACTTGAGGGTTCCGACCGTTTCGATAACCACGCCAAGTCACTGGTCTTATCCACTCCAACGGTCATATTATTTAAGGGCATTAGTGTCAAATCATGTCGGGATGCTCCCAGACTATAAATAGCCACCGCCACAACCACTAGCTGGTTGGCTGCTCCGTTAGAAACTGACACTTGTCATAAGAGCAACCCAAATTCCTCAGAGTCTTCAAGAGTAATTCATCAGTGAGGAAATACACCATCCACCGAAACCACAAACCAAACCTAGTGATTGAGCATCACTGAAGAAGTTGTTCCTATGTGGGACTGAAGCCTTTTACCTTTGAGGACTGTGCATCCTCCAGACGGTTAGGCGTCATGGTCTAGAGCAATCCAGCAGTCGATTGTGGATCGCCGAGTGACCAAGTTTGTGAGGGTATGGAAGTCTGCCCTGAAGACTTACCACGAGTGTTGAGCGAGGACTGTGTGTCCTTAGCTCAAAGAGAATACGGTAGGGACTGTGTGTCCCGGGACTGGGTGTCCTTTGGTTTCAATACCAAGCCGCTCCGAACCAGATGTACGACTGTCACATCAGTTGGAACTGGGTCATCAACGACATGTCTTCACTAAGAAACGGGTTCTAATTCCTCAACTCTTTACTTTCCCTGTATTATGTGTTGATGACTTTTACTTTGACTGTTTGAAGAATTTGCTGAAGACTTTCTCTGAATTTCCTCAACCCCAAATTCTTCACATTAGTTAATCCTCATCTGTATTCTGCGTGGCTTCTCACTATGCAATCTGTTTTCACATTCTTCACTCTGAAGTAATGCGGTTGTGAATGTTTGCACGTCTGATCCTTTACTGTTTCCGTTGTAAGTTAGCCATCAGTGAGGAATTTCCTAAAAAGGATTTTCCTCAGTGATGAAATTCTAAAAATCTCCTATTCACCCCCTCTCTAGTTGATATAACGCACTTTCAATTGGTATCAGAGCAAGGTACTCCCTTGTTCTGTGTGATTTTGGTTTAACCACGTGGAGTTTTAGTTATGTCGACTTCAGGCATGTTTAAGGTGACTGCAGCATGTCCTACCTACGAAGGAAAGAACTTTCCCTTCTGGAAGAACAAAATGCAAATTCATCTACAAGCTATTGATAATGATCTCTGGTATATTGTGGAAAATGGCGTCCCCATCATCTCTGCCAGTGTCACTGCGGCTGATGTGAAGAAATTCAAGCAACTCGATTCTCAAGCGAAGAACATCATCTGTGGCCATCTGAACCCAGGCCAGTTTGGAAGAGTAAGTGCTTTGGGCTCTGCAACACTGATCTGGGAGAGACTGTGCAAGGTAAATGAAGGAGTATCAACCCAGCGTGACTCTCGTGTTGATATTCTTCGCAATCTCTTCAATCGCTTCAAGAGACATCACAATGAAAGCTGCCAAGACACCTTTGATCGCCTCACTGACATATCAAATGAACTCCAAGCACTGGGAGCTCGAGACATCACTGATCACGAAGTTGTGAAGAAACTGCTGAGATCTTTGGATTCTTCATTTGACACTTTAGTTCTGATGATTCAAGAAAGACCAGACTACAAGATGCTGGATCCAGCTAATATACTTGAAAGGCTAAATACTCATGAATTCCAGCTAGAAGAAAAGAGAGATCTATATGGACAAAGCTATTCCAGACCACGTGCACTGAAGGCTAGAGCAATTTCCTCATCTGAAGAAGAAGACACAGATGACAGCATTTGTGACCCTGAAGAATTTGGACAGGAGCTTGCAATGCTCGTGAGGGAATTCCAGAGATTTACACGACGTGGCCAGTTCGGTAAATCTTCAAGAAGAGACATGAGGAAATCAGAATCTTCATCTGAGGACTACAAGAAATGAACCTGTCACAAGTGCAAGAAATCAGGTCATTACATTGCTGATTGTCCCCGTTGGGGAAAGGAATCAAAGAAGAAGAAATACAAGGATGACAGTTCCGATGACTCGAAGAAGAAGAAGAAATCTTCAAAATCCTCATCTTCAAAGCCCTCATCACACAAGAAGACTAGTTTCAGAAAGGCTCGGGCACTTATTGGCAAGGAAATGGACTCCGAGGCAGAATCAGAGGAAGGTGATGAAGAAGAAGGTTCTGAAGAAGACTCAGAATCTGGACAGGCTAGTCTTGCACTAGCAACCACTTTCGTCAGCAAGTCAATCTTCAATTTTGAAGAAAATGATTGCACCATCCATATTGATGACTATGCTGATGACTTCGCTCCAACCTATTGCTTCATGGCAAAGGGTACTAAGGTACCAAATAATGCCTCCTCCTGTGATTCAAGTGACTGTGAATCTAATGATTATAAGAAACCCAGTTACAGTAAACATGCTATCATTGCCAGTAAACAACAAACTGCTCTGGAAAAGCTTCAGAAACTGCTAGACAAAAGTGATGATCTGTTGAATGACGAAATGAACCTTACCCAAATCCTCATTGATGACATGAAAAGTCTTCAGTCTAGATTTGATAATCTTCAGGATCGTTATGATACACTCCTCACTAATCATGAGAAGCTTTCCTATGAATTTCTTCAAAGGAAGCTTGATCTTGAGAAGCTGAGGATGTCTCATGATGATCTTCGTATGGAAAATGATTCATTACTAGCTCAACAGATCAGCGCTAGTCAAGTTGAATTTATTCCTCCATGTCTTTAATGCATTGAACGCGAAACTGCTAATTCCTCACCAGAATCATCAAATGCTACCATTGCTACAAATTCTTCAACTGCACCTGTTGTGTCTATTTCCTCACTTGAGGAAAACACAAATGTTACTGATGAAAACGCAGGGTTGAAGGAATTGTACGTGACAGGCATGTACAAAAGCCTCAAAGGACATCAAACCCTTTGTGATGTGCTCAAAAAGAAGATCTTGAACAGGAACCCGAGGAAAGAAGGAATTGCCTTTGAGAGGAAATTAAATGCTGATGGATCTTATTGGAAACCTGAGCAGTATCCCAAAACCTCATGGGTTGCTGCTACTGGGCCTCCTTTTGATCCATCTAATCTAACTAGCTTTTCATGTGAATTATCCTATTCCTCGGATGAGTCATTTGATTCCAACTATAAACTGTTCAAAAATCAATCTGGTGAAGTATTTGCTCGATATGTTGGAACTAACTGCAGGAATGGCCCTCCTGTGAGGAAAATATGGGTTCCCAAAAGCTGTCTTGAAAATCTTCAGGTGAATGTCCTCATGACACCACCACTGAAGAATCTGAACCGCAGATCAAATTACTCAGGAGGACCAAAGTCTTCAAGAGGATCAAAATCCTCAACTAGTCAAAACTATGCTCGTACCCGTACTTATGCGTCTAACATGCAGGGAAACTACAAGGAATATGAATATGAGCGTTACTCCTCAAATCATTATGTTCATAAATCCTCAAACTAGTTCTCTGCATATTCATATGAGTACTTTAATCCACCTACTGTTAAGAGAAGCGCATTAGCTTCAATGCCACCTTTCTCATATGGTGCTCGCAGGATGATGAACGCTTTGCCACCCCTTCAGATGTGGGTGGTGAAGAAATCAAACTAATCACTTCTGCAGGTCAGGTATCCAGATGAAAATCATCATCTGAAGAATTTGCTGGAGACCTGAAGAAATGCTTGATAGGACGCAAGCTAATGATTGATGAAATAGAAATATTTCACACGTCCTTACATTTCTGTTATGATGAAATTACTGATCTGATGAAATTAGTATCACATTCTTCAAATATGAAGCATATGAGATGGTAAGGTGTACAAATTCATCTGCATGATGACAAACCCAAGAATACTGAGTGGGTTCTTGATAGTGGCTGCACACATCACATGACTGGTGATAAAAGCTTACTGATGAATATGCCACTAACTCCATCACCTCTGAAGCAAATCACATATGCTGACAAAGGTAAAAGCAAGGTATTGGGACTTGGCAAAGTGGCTATTTCCAAGGATAGGCTTATGGACAAAGTGATGCTTGTTGAATCCCTTGGTTTTAACCTCATGTCAGTCTCGATGCTTTGTGATCTTGATATGATTGTCATCTTTGGTAGATATAGATGTGTAGTCATCATGGAATCTGACAGATCCAAAGTCTTCGAAGGTGTAAGAAGAGGGGATTTGTACATTGTTGATTTCTCTACAAGTCCTCAACCAGCCACTTGCTTACTAGCAAAAACCTCAGAAGGATGGCTGTGGCACCGAAGACTAGGTCATGCAGGAATGAGGAATTTGCACACGCTCGCGAAGAAGAAGCATGTCATCAGCATCGAATCAGTAAAATTCCTCAAGGATCATCTCTGCGGTGCTTGTGAATCTGGGAAAATGACCAGATCCAAGCATCCCTCTAAAACCATCATGACCACTACACGTCCATTCGAATTGCGTCATATGGATTTATTTGGACCTACTCACTATGCCACACTAACCAATGCAGCATCTTTATATGGCTTCGTCATAGTTGATGATTATTCCTGATATTCTTGGGTGCATATCATAGTGTATAAAACTGAAGTGCAGGAAATCTTCAAACGATTTTCTTCAAGGGCCTCGACGAACTTTGGCATCAAGATCAAACATATCAGGAGTGATAATGGAACCGAGTTCAAAAACACTGGTCTTGATGATTATCTTGATGAACTTGGTATTACTCACGAATTGTCTGCTCCTTATACTCCTCAGCAGAATGGTGTCGTCGAAAGGAAGAACATGACTCTGGTTGAAATGTCTAGAACTATGCTTGAAGAATATCAGACTCCTCGTAGATTTTGGCCTGAAGCAATCAACACTGCATGTCATATCATCAACACGGTATATCTTCACAAATTCCTCAAGAAAACCTCATATGAACTCCTCACTGGCAAGAAACCCAATGTAAGTTATTTCAAAGTCTTCGGTGCAAAATGCTGGATTAGAGATCCTCACCATAGCTCAAAATTTGCACCTAAGGAACATGAAGGTTTTATGCTCGGTTATGGAAAGGACTCGCACACTTACAGAGTCTTCAACAACTATCACAACAAAGTTGTTGAGACTGTAGATGTGCGGTTCGATGAAACTAATGGCTCGCAAAGAGAGCAATTGCCTTTTGATCCAGATAAGCTGTCTCCTGAGGAGGCAATAAAGCTTAAGCCTACTGAAGACATTGTTCCCACTGAGGAAATTGGTGAAGAAACGATCCCCATCGCTGATAAAAACCAAGAAGATGCTCCTGAGGAAATTGCACCAGCACCACTTCCTCGGCCCAGACAAAATCCTCAACCAGCTCATCCGAGGATTGCAAACGAAGTAGAACTTGACAAAATCCTCAACGACATCAACGCGCCAGGTCCTCTCACTCGCTCAAAAGCTTCACACTTAGTTAACTTTTGTGGGCATTTTTCCTTTGTATCAATCACAGAACCCTCAAAAGTTGTTGAGGCTTTTCTGGAACCGGAGTGGATCCAAGCTATGCAAGACAAACTTCTTCAATTCAAGCTGAATGACGTATGGGAGCTCGTCAAACGACCAGATCCTCGCAAGCACAACATCATCGGCACCAAGTGGATTTTCCGAAACAAGCAAGATGAGGACGGTCAAGTGGTGAGGAACAAGGCATGACTTGTAGCCCAAGGCTACACCCAGGTTGAAGGAATAGATTTCGATGAAACTTTTGCACCTGTTGCTAGACTTGAAGCTATTCGAATATTACTTGCTTATGCTAATCATCATAACATCACCTTATATCAAATGGATGTGAAAAGTGCATTCCTCAATGATAAGCTTGAGGAAGAAGTATATGTTGCTCAGCCTCCAGGTTTTGAGGATCCAAAGAATCCAGAAAAAGTCTTCAGACTAAAAAAGGCTCTGTATGGCCTCAAGCAAGCCCCTCGGGCATGGTATGATACATTGAAGGAATTCCTCATGAAGAAAGGCTTCAAACCTGGTTCACTCGATCCAACTCTTTTCACAAAATCCTATGATAATGAGCTGTTTGTATGTCAAATATATGTCGATGATATCATATTTGGCTGTACTGACAAAATATACAGTGATGAATTTGCCTACATGATGAGTGAAGAATATCAGATGTCCATGATGGGGGAGCTGAAATTCTTCTTAGGTCTTCAAATTCATCAACAAAGTAATGGAATCTTCATATCACAGGAGAAATACCTCAAGGATGTTCTGAGGAAATTCGACATGCACGAATGCAAAGGTGCCAAGACTCTGATCCCTACCAACGGCCACCTCGGCACTGATGAAAATGGTAAAGATTTCGATCCGCAGGTATATCGTTCTATGATTGGCTCTTTATTGTATCTATGTACATCTAGGCCAGATATAATGCTTAGTGTTTGCATGTGTGCACGTTTTCAAGCAAAACGGAAGGAATCACACCATAAGGCTGTGAAATATATTCTTCGATACTTAGCTCACACACCAACACTAGGATTATGGTATCCCAAGGGCTCCAATCTTCATCTGGTAGGGTATTCTGATTCAGACTATGCTGGTGACCGTGTGGATCGCAAGTCAACTTCTGGCACATGCCATTTCCTCGGAAGATCACTAGTTTGCTGGTCCTCAAAGAAGCAGAACTGCGTATCACTCTCCACTGCCGAAGCTGAGTACATTGCTGCTGGTTCTTGCTGTGCTCAATTGCTATAGATGAAGCAAACCCTCAAGGACTGCGGCATCAACATGAAGAATGTACCTCTCTACTGTGACAATGAGAGTGCTATCAAGATTGCATACAACCCAGTACATCACTCGAAGACCAAGCACATCCAGATTCGTCATCATTTTCTTCGGGACCATGTCCTCAAGGGCAATATCCTCATCGACCATGTGAAGACTGATGATCAACTGGCAGATATCTTCACTACACCCTTGGATGAGAAAAGGTTTTGCAAGTTGCGGTGTGAGCTAAATATCTTAGAGTCTTAAAATGTTTTGTAAAAACATGCACACATCCTAACACTTATGCAAAGTTGATGACTTAGATGTGCAACACATGATGAATCGATTTTCTTCAACTGATGAAGAATGTCACTCTGACTGTGAAGAAATTAACGAAGAAATTGATTCTCAGGGCCCTACGACAATTGTACGCGGCGTCTGTAATCAACATTCTTATATGGTGGGTAACGCCACCGCCCAATGTGAAATTCCTCAAGTTGATTTTGTTCAAATGATGAATTTCCTCACAATGCGTTTTTCTCCAAAAACAGCTCTTCTTCATTGTGATGACTTATTACAAAATCTTCAAAGACACTTGATGACTTTCATTTGACTAGATAGACTGTGATTTCTAGTCCTCAACAGCATTCACTTATTGCTATTTCTTCAAGTTGATGTTTCTGCTAAGTGAATGTGACCGGACCCTACTTTCCCTCTATGCTATACTTATCCAGTCTATTCAATTCTTCATATGCGTTCTACTTGAAACTTTGTTCAAAATCCTCACTGCATCCTTGTCAGCTGATGATTTTGTAACAAAAATCCTCAAATCTTCAAAAATTGTTTCTTTAAAGGCACAGTAACTGAACCCCACTTCCCACGATCGGATAACCACGATCTCCACTATCTCCACCACATCGTATGGGAGCTACACGTGTCCTGCAGAGACGGGAGGGAGGGGCTATTTGGTCCGACATTCTCGCGCCAACAGTAACTTTTGGCTATAAATATGTCCCCCTCGGCATCCTCTTCTTCGCCTCATCGCTCTCCTGCCACAGCACACTCCACTGAACCCTAGCGCCACCGCTGGTAGTCTCGTCGCCGGTGAGGAAGAGCTTCACTGCCTCGACTTCTCCGTTGCCGGAACCACGCCGGAGTCGGACCATCTTCGTCCGCCGCCGCCGTAGACGTCCTCTGTCGCCGAGTTAGGGTGCATTGGACACTGGAACGAAGAGCCTCCCCACACACAACTTTCTGTGTTCTTTGTGTGCACCTTCCAGGGTAAATATATCCCATTTTTACAGCAAGTTAGATCTAAAGTTTTACATCTTCTATGTGAAATCTGTTTTTCCTGAAGATACGATGCGTATTTGATTCCTCAAACACTACCTATCACCACAATCATTGATGAACTATGCTAAGCATCTAAGATTTTCACGAGATTCCTCAATTGTGCGAATTTTCTGATCTGTACAACTCTGGAACCCAAGAACAGTATGCTTAGACAAATTCCTCAACCACTGGTTATGTTCCTCAAACTGTCAAACTTTTTCATCTTCTTCAAATCTGAGAACGCATATGACCTCTCCAAATTCCTCGCAACTATACTCTGTTCACAGGTACACACATGTCAGCTGATGAATCTCTCGGTTCTCATCACATTAACTCATTTGCAGCGTTTCTGGAAGAAACTCTCCAAGGATCATCAGAATCCTCAAGAGTTCAAAATCATCAGCAAAATCCTCAACTGAAGAAACAAAACAGAAGGGAGGAAAGAAACTTGAGCAAAACACAGCTCCTGATATCCCTGAGGACATTTACTTGGACTATTGCACGCCTGATGAAAATGAGACAATGGCCAAGAGAAAGATAAGGCTGCAGAAGATTGAACGCCGATGGGCGAAGGAATGTAAGGAGTACAGGTTTGTGACTCCCAAATATGCGAAGAAATTCGCTTTGAAGCCTCCTGGCAGAAGGGCCCCACTTGAGGATCATCAAGTAGCACATCCCTCAAGCCTCATGACAGTTGATGACTATCCAGATGAGAAAGAAAAGCATCTGGCCAAGCTCAAGAAGCAGGCAGAAGCTGCAGTGAGGAAATTTAATGAATCCTCAGCTGCTGCCTCCGGTGCTGCTAATTCCTCAGCTGCAGAAACCTCAGGCTCAGAAATTCCTCAAATGCAGTCTGTGCCATCAAAGCCAAGGGCTCGAAAGCCTCAAGAGAAGTCTGCTGAGGCTTCTTTCACAAAACCCTCAGCACCAAAACCCTCATTACCAAAACCTTCAACACCAAAACCATCAGCGCCAAAACCCTCAATACCAATCTCCTCAGCACCAAAATCCTCAGCTCCACCTCCAAAGCCTCAAGAGAGACCAGTACAGAAGCAAGTCGTGAAGCCTACGACCGCCAGCTCCAGCTCCTCACTCCCAGCTGCAACCAGCTCAGAGACAAAGTCTTCAACACCTCCTGCGAAGACTTTGGTAACTGCTGAACGTGCACCTCTGCCTAGCCCCAGCAAAATCATCACAGTCCCGTCTGCATCAGAGGGAAGTGATGAATATGATGATGAAACCCTACAAGCCATCATCAGAAACAAGCAAGAAAGAGTAGCTCAAACATCAGGTAGTGCTATTCCTCTGGCCATGGACCCCAAAGTCCTCCTTGACTACATCAATATCTGGTATGAGGACCCAAACACTCCTATTGATGACTTGAAGCTTCCGCCTGGCATCAGTCACATGGTGACCACTTTCATCAATGAAGCCAAGTGGAAAGAACAGCAGGCTAGGCAGGCCAAAGTTGCAAAGATCAAAAAGGAGAAATTCCTCAGGCAGAATCTCCTCAAACTGACTCCTGATGCACTGGTGACAACACAGGCAGAGCTGCAAACATTGACTGACAAGTACGCCAAACTGTCAGATCGCAAAAGCCTCAAGAGCAATTTCATCAAGCTGGCCCCTAGTGTTGTTGATGACTACAACAAGAGAACCGCACCCCCAACACCAACTCCTCAGCCCTTGATCGAGGAGCCAGCAGATGAATCTCCTCATGAGGAGGAAACTCCTCAAGCTGAGGAAGTACACCAAGAGCGCCGTGTTGATGAACCGGCCATTGAAGAAATCATCATGGAAACCCCAACTGATGAACTTGCTTCCACTGATGAGACTGCTCCTGTTCCAGCTGTTTCATCAAAGCAGGCTAATGACTCTGTTCCAGCTGGTTCCTCAATACCAGCTGAAGAAACTGTAGAGAGAACACCTTCACCAAAAGCTTCAAAGGTGAAGAAGATAATTCCATCTGCATCAGACGTGAAGAAAACAAGGGCTGCTGAAAAGGAAGCCAAGAAGAGAAAAGCCTCCTCAGCACTAGAAGGAACAGAGGCAAAGCGCCTCAAAGAAATTGAAGAAACTACTCCTCTGGACCCGGTGCCCCTCAATGTCGCCCCTTCCTATGAGATGGTCGTCATTGATGACCCAGCTACGAAGGCAGATGAGGAAATGAAGGATGTCGCCCCTGAGGAACACACTGACGAGGAAATTCAGATAGACGATAGTCCTCAACCTCTCATTCCTTAGACAGAAAATGTTCAAGCATCAGCTGCACCAGCTGATGAAACTGCCTCTGCCACAAAGCCAGCTGAGGAAAAACAAGCTGAAAATCCTCAAGCTGACGAAATTCAACACTCTGAGCAGATCCTCAAGATGAGGAACAGGCTGATCCAACTCCTTCAACTGAGAAAGAAGCAGAAATTCCTCAGCCTGAAGCTCAGCCAGAGCAAGCACCATCTCCTCAGCCTGAAGTACCAGCTGCTGAAATTCCTCACCCTGAGGAAAATGCTGAAGAAAATGCACCCGCCCAAGACAATGCATTCATTGTGCTCAACCCAGAGACTGCTATTGTTGTCTCCCCCCTATTCCTCAGCAAAATCTTCAGCCAGTTCAACATCAGCCATTCTCCAAGCGTCCAAAGTTTCAGAAAGAAAATTTCTTTGAAGAACGCATGTACTTCATCGGAGAGAACCCCTATGACAAGCCTCAAATGAGGCATCTGAAGTTTTGGACTAGGACTCAGATGAACTACTATGCCTCTGTGCTCTGTGGACGAAACAAGATATTCCAGCACACACATATTCCTCATGTTGAGCTTGAAGCAATACCTTGCCTGGAGCCAGTCCTCAGTGTACTCCATGATGCAGGTTTGCTCCCAAAGTGCTCCGAAATATCTGACTGGAACAGCGAGCTAATTCTTCAGTTCTATGCCACTCTTCACATATCTGGCAACCCTGAAGACATCAACACTTGGGTGTTTGACTAGATGTCACAAAACACTCACTACAAGGCTCCTGCTTCTGAACTCCTCAGAGAACTGCCCATACCAATTCCCTCAGATGGGGCTGTGAAGCTTTATGGTGAGCGTGAGCTGCCAAATGGAATGATGAAAGTCCTCATGAATCCTTTGGCTGAAGGAAAATCTCCAAGAACAACCTTCCTCGTCCACGAGCTCAAGTGCACACCCAGGTCTGTCTACAGAATCCTCTGCAATGTGCTCGCGCCGATCAAAGGCCATGATGATGAAGAAGATGTTGTAGGCCTCATGAAGAATATCCTATTCAACATCATTCATGGTATTCCTATCAAAATCCATGATTTCTTCTTGAGGACTTTGGCCGACAATGCTATGTGTCCTTTTGATCACAAGATATATGCCCCATGGATTATGAGATTCATTAGGATAAGGACAGGCATCAACTTCCACGCTGATTTCCAAAACCACATGGGTTATATGCCTCCTATCCGGGTCAATAAGAATACTTTCGAGCCCATTGAAGGAAAAGGGAAATCTATGATTAAAGAAGGCAGCAGGCCCCTTGATGGCCAGTTCAGAGAGCCAGAAGCTTATTCTTCATGGGATGATATTGAGACTCGTCCAGCAAGCCCCGTTCCTCCTCGCGTGTTGAATACCAGAGAGCTCCTCCTCAGTCTTCACCAGAAGGTGGATCGCAACCACAAATGGGTCAAACGCCAGTTTGGTGCCATTGTGAAAACCCTCACTGAAACACAGAACTCTGTGAAGCTCAACCATCACTATCTGCATGAGGTTTTCGATCGCACCTAGGCTACACTTGCACATCTGAAGACTCAGACTGAGCTTGAAGAAATGGACCTTGAGGGAGACTTTGAATGGTCGTGGCCTCCCAAGAAGAAGTTCAGGCCTATTCCAGTGCCAGACCTTGAAGACAGCTCCTTTTCTTCATACCGCACTGCTGAATGTGATGAACAATAGCTTGACACTGCTACCGGCCCAAGGAAGAAGACTACTCCCAAGAAGCATCACGACTCTTCCTCAACCGCCAAGAAATGAAGTCTTCACGGGCATTAGACCTCAGTTTGTCCCTTTTTGTCACTTGATGACAAAGGGGGAGAAACTTGAGAGTTAGTCTTCAAGCGGGATATTTTTGGGGCTTATAAACTATATCTAAGTTACAAACTCTTGGCTCTTCTGCAGTTTTTATGTAATGAGTTGTAACTTAAGCCCGATGGTACTCTGATGCTTTTGAACGTTTTTCTTCGCATGCTTATTCCTCAAGTTTTAATGCACGCATGCTGGAATTCGTCAGATACCATTTGTCATTATGCATCTTCATTTTCTTCACATGATATGTTACATGTATGCATGATTTACAAGACTCAGGGGGAGATCTCCATGATATAAATCATCAATGTGCATTTTCTGTGAAAAGCAAAATCCTCATGATATGCACATCTTCAGGGGGAGTCTCTCTGAATCTTGTTTTCAAATTCCTCAAATGAGTATTTACACTTCATATTTTTAATCCCTGTTGAAGACTTAACCTAATTGTCATCAACCACCAAAAAGGGGGAGATTGTAAGTGCATCTAGTGCCCCTTAGTGATTTTGGTGGTTTGAAGACTTATAGGTTAAGTATCTAATGTGTTTGTGAGTGTACACATGATCTATAAGTCATTGAGGAGTTTGAGATATTTGAAGAATATCGACCCCTAAAAATATATGTCTTCAGTTGAAGAAATTGGTCTGAAGCTGAAGAAATGAATTGCGAGGAATCTGCGATGAAATTGATATTCCTCATGAAGATACTGATATTGAGAAGTCCGGTGGTTCCTGAAGAAAATCATTCTGAAGAATTTGAAGCATGAAGATTTACACTTTCTGTTTTACTTTCTTCGCATTTGAGTAATAGGAACACCGTACTGTTAAAGGGGGTCGAAGTAACACTATGGAATGAATTTCCTCATGATGCTCAACCCAAGCCTAATCCTACCAAAAGCCTCAATTGAGGAATATGAGTGACATGAGGACTCTCACAGTTGAGGGTTCCGACCGTTTCGATAACCACGCCAAGTCACTGGTATTATCCACTCCAACGGTCATATTATTTAAGGGCATTAGTGTCAAATCATGTCGGGATGCTCCCAGGCTATAAATAGCCACCCCCCACAACGATTAGCTTGTTGGCTGCTCCGTTAGAAACTGACACTTGTCATAAGAGCAACCCAAATTCCTCAGAGTCTTCAAGAGTAATTCATCAGTGAGGAAATACACCATCCACCGAAACCAGAAACCAAACCTAGTGATTGAGCATCACTGAAGAAGTTGTTCCTGTGTGGGACTGAAGCCTTTTACCTTTGAGGACTGTGCATCCTCCAGACGGTTAGGCGTCATGGTCTAAAGCAATCCAACAGTCAATTGTGGATCGCCGGGTGACCAAGTTTGTGAGGGTTTGGAAGTCTGCCGTGAAGACTTACCACGAGTGTTGAGCGAGGACTGTGTGTCCTTAGCTCAAGGAGAATACGGTAGGGACTGTGTGTCCCGGGACTGGGTGTCCTTTGGTTTCAATACCAAGCCGATACGAACCAGATGTACGACTGCTGAGATGTACGATTGTCACAACAGTTGGAACTGGGTCATCAACGACTGTCTTCAGTAAGAAACGGGTTCTAATTCCTCAACTCTTTACTTTCCCTGTATTATGTGTTGATGACTTTCACTCTGACTGTTTGAAGAATTTGCTGAAGACTTTCTCTGAATTTCCTCAACCCCAAACTCTTCACATTAGTTAATCCTCATCTGTATTCTGCGTGCCTGCTCACTGTGCAATATGTTTTCACATTCTTCACTCTAAAATAATGCGGTTGTGAATGTTTGCACGTCTGATCCTTTACTGTTTCCGCTGTAAGTTAGTCATCAGTGAGGAATTTCCTCAAAAGGAATTTCCTCAGTGATGAAATTCTAAAAATCTCCTATTCACCCCCCTCTAGTCGATATAACGCACTTTCACTCTTTTCATGCGACTCCCAACAGGGAGTGGTTCTCTTCGTACAAGTCTGGTGATTTTGGTTTAGTCTATATGGGCGATGACACTGGTTATCATGTTGCTGGAGTAGGTGACATTAAAATCAAGATGTTTGACGGAGTTGAGCGGATGCTTCGGGAAGTCAGGCATGTGCTGGGGCTAAGGAGGAATCTAATTTCGCTGGGAGTTCTTCATGATGGAGGTATGGTATTCCATTGTGATCGGGATAAGAAGACCATGGAAATCATGGAAGATGAGGTGACCGTGATGATTGGAGCGAGGACGGCTTCACATCTTTACAAGTTGCAAGGAAGCACTATTGCAGGTGGAGTCACGGAGACTGGAGTAGCAGCGGGATCCCACGGAGGCGGCGGGTCTGGGGCAGACTCGTCGGGTAGCTCTCTATAAGCTACGAAGAAGACAACACAAGTCCGGAGTACATGGAAGTTTGATGCATGGACAAATTCAAAGTGCTGAAAATATTCGCCAAGGTGGAGTTTGTTAGAGTTGTGTCGAATATTGTGTACGAGTTGGGTTACATATGGACTTGGTGTTGTAGTGCGGGTAGGATACATGCAGTGTCGTAGTCGGACACGTTGTACCCTTGGCCTCTTATATATGAGGAGGCACCCTGATACGTCTCCAACGTATCTATAATTTTTTATGGTTTCATGCTATTATCTTGTCAAACTTTCGATGTTTTGCATGCTTTTTATTTATTTTCTGGGACTAACTTATTAACTCAGTGCCAAGTGCCAGTTCCTATTTTTTCCATGTTTTTGAACCCTTTCAGAGGAGATTTTGAAACGGAGTCCAAACGGAAGAAAATCCCCGAAAAGATTTTTTCTGGAACGGAAGAAGATCGGAGAACTTGGGAGCCAAGCCAGAGGAGCTCCACGGGCCCCACAAGCCCCCACCCCGCAGCCAGGGGGGCGCGCCATCCAGGCTTGTGGTCCCCTGGAGGTCCCCTGACCTAGGTCTTGCGCCTATATATTCCCAAATATTCCCAAAAAAATCAAGAGATCATCGCAATCGCATTTATACCGCCACAAGATTCTGTCTCCGCAAGATCCCATCTGGGGCACGTCCTGGTGCCCTGCCGGAGGGGGGATTCGGATACGGAGGGCTTCTTCATCAACACCATGACCTCTCCGATGATGCGTGAGTAGTTCACCATAGGCCTACGGGTCCATAGCTAGTAGCTAGATGGCTTCTTCTCGCTCTTGGATCTTCAATACAAAGTTCTCCATGATCTTCATGGAGATCTATCCGATGTAATCTTCTTTTGCGGTGTGTTCGTCGAGATCCGATGAATTGTGGATTTATGATCAGATTATCTATGAATCTTATTTGAGTTTCTTCTGATCTCTCTTATGCATGATTTCATATCCTTGTAATTCTCTTCGAGTTGTGTGTTTTGTCTGGCCAACTAGATCTATGATTCTTGCAATGGGAGAAATGCTTGGTTTTGGGTTCATACCGTGCAGTGACCTAACCGAGTGACAGAAGGGGTAGCGAGGCACGCATAATGTTGTTGCCATCAAGGGTAAAAAGATGGGGTTTTCATCATTGGTTTGAGATTATCCCTCTACATCATGTCATCTTGCTTAAAGCGTTACTCTGTTCATCGTGAACTCAATACACTAGATGCATGCTGGATAGCGGTCGATGTGTGGAGTAATAGTAGTAGATGCAGAAAGTACCGGCATACTTGTCTCGGACGTGATGCCTATATGCATGATCATTGCCTTAGATATCGTCATGACTTTGCGCGGTTCTATCATTTGCTCGACAGTAATTTGTCCACCCACCATGATATTTGCTATTATGAGAGAAGACTCTAGTGAACACTATGGTCCCCAGGGTCTACTCCACACCATATTTTCAGCCTTACGCTTTTTACTTCGTTGCACTTTCCGCCGTCAGATCTCTCTTTTCAAACAATCTTGAAGGGATTGACAACTCCTTTGAACCGTTGGGTGCAAGCTTGTTTGTGTTTGCGCAGGTACTTCGGACTTGACGAGGCCCTCCTTATGGATCGTTACCTTGGTTCTCAAACTAAGGGAAATACTTACTGCTCCTGTGCTGCATCACCCTTTCCTCTTCAAGGGAAAAACCGACGCAAACCAGAGAAGTAACAAGAAGAATTCCTAAGCGCCAGGGAAGGACTTTTGTTGCCATAGCAGAAGAATTTCTGGCGCCATTGCCGGGGAGGAAGATCAAGTCAAGAACTCATCCAAGTAGGTGTCGCAAACTCATCTCTTGCATTTACTTTGTTTGCCAGTTGCCTCTTGTTTTCCTCTCCCCCACTTCACCAATTTGCCTTTTTCGTTCGCCTTTTCGTTCGCCCTTTCGTTCGCCCTTTCGTTCGCCCTTTTTCTCGCCTGCTCTTTGTTTGCTTGTGTGCCTGCTTGCTTGCTGAAGTCACCATGAATGAAAACACCACACTTTCTGACTTCTCGAATACTAATAATAATGATTTTATTAGTACTCCGATTGCTCCCGCCACTAGTGCGAAGTCATACGAAATCAATGCCGCTTTGCTAAATCTTGTTATGAAAGAGCAATTCTCTGGCCTTCCTAGTGAAGATGTCGCATCCCATCTCAATACCTTCATTGAGCTTTGCGATATGCAAAAGGAAAAAGATGTGGATAATGACATGATTAAATTGAAGCTTTTTCCTTTCTCGTTGCGAGATCGCGCAAAAACTTGGTTTTCTTCTTTGCCCAAAAATAGTATCGATTCTTGGGATAAGTGCAAAGATGCTTATATATCCAAGTATTTTCCGTCGGCTAAGATCATCTCTCTCCGTAATGATATCATGAATTTCAAGCAACTTGATCATGAACATGTTGCACAAGCTTGGGAGAGAATGAAATTAATGATGAGAAATTGTCCCGCTCATGGCTTGAGTCTTTGGATGATTATTCAAATCTTTTACGCTGGCTTGAATTTCGCTTCTAGAAATATCTTGGACTCCGCCTCAGGTAGAATGTTCATGGAAATCACGTTAGGAGAAGCCACAAAGCTCTTAGACAACATCATGAAAAACTACTCTGAGTGGCGCACTGAAAGGTCACCTACTAGTAAGAAGGTACACGCTATAGAAGAAATTAACTCGTTGAGAGCTAAGATGGATGAGTTAATGAATTTGGTTGCTAGTAGAAGTGCTCCTTTGGATCCTAATGATATGCCTTTGTCTTGTTTGATTGAGAGTAGCAACGCTAGCTTGGACGTTAATTTTGTTGGTAGGAATAACTTTGGCAACAACAACGCTTTTAGAGGAAACTTTGTTCCTAGTCCTTTTCCTAGTACCTCCACTAATAACTTTGGCAACTCCTAGAACAATACTCATGGAAATTACAATAGATTACCCTCTGATCTAGAGAGTAATATCAAAGAGTTCATCAACTCTCAAAAGATTTTCAATGCGTCCATACAGGAAAAACTACTCAAAATAGACGATTTGGCTAAGAGCGTGGATAGGATTTCTTGTG
Organism: Hordeum vulgare subsp. vulgare; assembly: GCF_904849725.1. Classification (NCBI taxonomy): domain Eukaryota; kingdom Viridiplantae; phylum Streptophyta; class Magnoliopsida; order Poales; family Poaceae; genus Hordeum; species Hordeum vulgare. The sequence goes on along the minus strand of NC_058520.1, from coordinate 288,779,891 downwards.
ATGTTGATGCTTTGAAAGTTAGATGTGTTCCTCCCAAAATCAACATGGATGAAACTTTGAAAGCTATGTGTTGGGGATATTATCTATTTATAACCCGCCCTAGTTGGGCCGGGTCACCAAAGCTCGCGACTCATCTAAAATGTGGTTCGGGCCTTGGCTTGGTAAGGCCGAAAGTGGAATGGCGGTTTACGACTTTCGGAAGGAGTCCATAACAGAGAAGGTCTCCAAGCCTTGGAAAGATGGCGACTTAGAGATCGCAAGAGTCACGATTTGTGTAAAGGAAAGGACCCTTGTAAACCCTAAGGACTCGACCTGTATATAAAGGCTAGTCCCAGGGAAGAAGAGGATAGGTTAGAAATCATCGAGTGCTAGGTCTGGCGAGTTACGCCCTCCTTGTAATCGAAACTCCATCAATACAACACAAAGCAGGACATAGGCTTTTACCTCCTCATGAGGGGCCGAACCTGGGTAAATCTCTGTCTCGCTCCCGTTCAACCCCTTTGAGTCGCCACCAAGGTGCGATGGCTCCAATAATAAGTCCTTTCACGAGGACATCTGTCGTGACAAAACCACGACAGTTGGCGCCCATCGTGGGGCCTGCGAACGGTGGAGTTGAGTTCTCAAAGGGAGCCCTACCAGGGTTTGGGAGCTACGTGACGGGCCTCATGACCCGGAGCCGCCATGGGAAGTACTACATCAACAACTTGCTATGGGGGCCCGAGGCGGATTCGATCAAATCTGGTTACACGGTCCCCTTCGGCAAGATCGCGTTTTCATCGGCATGATTGGATCGCCCGTGCCTGAGCCGGGCAACTCCTCCGACGTCGTCGAGCCAACCAGGTACGTCCGCCCGATCGTGATGCCAAACCTAACCCGCCCGGTCTTTGTTGGATTCACGCAGGGATCTAAGGAACCAGAACACTCAGCGACCCAGGAAACCACGCCGGTCAACACTGATGACGAATCGTCCATGGGCGATTCAGATTCAATCTAGTCTCTACACGGGGGCTGCCTTGGGGGCTTGTCACTGGCCATGGACCCCGAAGTTCTTGACCGGACTCGCCGTCAGATCGTCGTTTACATGGCGGGGGCGACTCAACCCTCGCCAAACCCGGCAGGCGGAGATGGAACTGGCGAGACGTCTAGAAGCCTGGCTGCTATCTTGGTGGAGTTAGCAGCGGAAATTACAAGGCTCATGGCGACCCCCATCACACCGGAAAACCAGGAGGCGGTAAACACGGAATTGACGAAGCTAAGAGTAGGGTTGGCAAAGGCTTAGCGGGATGCCGAGGTGGAGTCCGCCAGGATCGAGACCCGGCAAGCTCAAATTACCACTGAGATAGCTCGCTTGAATATCGACAACTGGCGGCTCGAAAGGCACCAACGCGCATCTGACGCCGTCCATCAGCGGAGGCACCAGGGTCGCCTGCCCCCTGATCTCAACCCGACCCGCTTGTTCGACACTCCTCGAACTCCCGGGGCGGGAGCCGCCCCGGGGGGGGAGGGCCGGGCCAGCCACCGAACCCGCCGTTTCAGCCAGTTGTGGATCACGTCCCCCGATTCCACACACCTCAAGGTCAGTTTTCCAACCCGGTGGACAACGTCCTTGCCGCAACTTGTCATTTGGAATCCCTTCCGATTCACGGCAACACTCCTGCCGAGATAGAAGCGAGGAATGCCATTGAGATGTTGAAGACGGCAGTGGTTCAAAATGCCCAGTTCTCACATAGCCTAGATAGGTTGCATTCCACTCCCCACGCAAGCCGCACCAGGAGTCGGCCAGAGGACCAACCCGCTATAACCAGCGGACCACGACCCTTCCCCCCGGACAACTCGCCTGATCATCGAGACCCGCCAGGCCGGGATCATCCGGACATCCAAGTCGCCCCAGCGCCTCTTGTCGGGAGCGGCAGACAAGTGGGGGTGCCGTGCTTGGCCCCCGCCCTTCGCAACGAGTGAATGCCCAAGGATTTTAAAGGGCCAAGAAAGGTGCCTAAATACACTCCGGACCTTGAGCCGGCGTCGTGGGTCGAGAGTTATGAAATCGCCATGGACATGCTCGACGTAAGCGAAGCAGTTTGCGCCAGATACTTCACACTGATGCTCGAAGGGACGGCGCGTACTTGGTTAAAAAACTTGCCTCCCAAATCCATCCATACTTGGGATGAATTGGAAGAGCGTTTCATTAAAAACTTCCGAGGAACCTGCAAGCGTCCGATGACAATAGTCGATCTACAGCACTGCATTCAACGCCCGGATGAGTCGGCCCACCACTGGTCGCGGCGGGTCGCGGAAATCATTCACTCGTCAGACGGTATTACGGCGGCTCAGGCTGTGCTGATCCTCGAGCAGAATTGCCACTACGAGCCTTTGGTGCAGAAGTTGGGGCGACTCAAGCGAAAGGTCCAAGACATGGGGGAGCTAATGGACACCCTCACTAGGTAAGCTGAGGCGGATGACACCAAAGATCCCGGCGAGGATGGTGGCAAAGCTAACTCGCCAAGGAAGAGCGAGTCATCCAAAAATCATACACGGTTCCAGGGACGCGCCCACCATAATCAGGGAGCGAATAGCAAGAGAAGGCAGCAGGAAGAATCTTTGGACTTAGTCACCAACACCAACACCAATAATGGCAACCAACACTAGAAGAAAAGTAGGGGATACAGTGGCAAAAAGCCGCACAACTATAATGAGTTACTCAAAGGCCCCTGCCCGCACCATGCCATGGCAGACGGACCGGCGACTCATTCCTGGGAGGACTGTTACGTGATGCGGGAGTTTCGGGCGGAGGCGATCAAAAAAGGGCAAAGCGGTGACCCGGACCAACGGCAGGAACAGTTCGGCGCGCCCAATCAACGTCAGAACCCTTTCGGCGGTTTCCCCGAACCTGGGGCTCAGGGTGGCTCGCAGCCGAGCAGCGGCCAGTATCCGGTGCATCACCAGCGACGGTATAACCCGCCCGGAGTTTTTCAGCAACCACCCCCACATGGGGCTTCGCAGGGGCAAGATGATAATGGCGGCTTTTGCAACAATCCCAAGCAGTTAAGCAATGGGCAGTACCATGTTTTCACCACCAATGCTTGCACGCGTGATAAAAAGGTGAGTCACCGAGCGTACAGTATCTCTGAGCCGACACTCCCTAGATACCTGCACTGGTCTGAGCAGACCATATCATGGAGTAGGGAGGACCACCCGCCAAGAGTTGACAATCCCGGCGACTTAGCGTTGGTCGTGGCTCCCCAAGTTGGGGGGTATACCTTGTCGAAGGTACTGATGGATGGTGGCAGCAGCATCAACATTTTGTATTTCGACACTTTCCAAAGGATGAACCTGTTGGAGAAAAATTTGATGCCTTCAAACACGGTATTCCACGGAATCGTCCCAGGCAAATCGGCGTACCCCATAGGCCGAGTCAGACTCACAGTTGCATTTGGAACAACATCTAATTACAGGAGTGAGTCGCTGATGTTTGAGGTGGTCAAGTTAAAAAGCCCCTGTCGTGCGCTGTTTGGGCGGCTGGCTTACGCCCGGTTCATGGCTCGCCCATGCTATGTTTACCTTAAACTCAAGATGCCTGGTCCTAAAGGACCCATCACGGTTGTTGGTGATAGAAGGATTGCAAGAGAATGTGAAGAAGGGGATGCGGCTTACACAGAAGTCGCTTGTGCTGCGGAGGAGCTCAAATACCACCAGGCCAATGTTGGTCCGGCTGATATGTCACCCCTAAAAAAGCCAACGACAGATACTGAGCCGCCCCTCAAGTTCAAGCCAACAGATGACACTAAAACGGTGGATTTTGTCCCTGGCGACTCAACCAAGCAGGTCACTATTGGGACCGGTCTAGATCCCAAATAGGAAAGCGCGCTCATGGAATTCATCCGTGAGAATCGGGACATCTTTGCATGGAAACCTTCTGACATGCCTGGTGTGCCGAGAGAATTCGCTGAGCACCATCTTAATGTTGACCCAAAGGCAAAACCTATCCAACAATATCTTCGTAGGTTCAATGAGGAACGACGCAAGGCAATCGGGGAGGAGGTTGCCCGTCTCTTGGCCGCCGGATTCATCGTAGAGGTTTTCCACCCCAAATGGTTGGCTAACCCGGTCTTGGTGCTCAAGAAGAATGGTACCTTCCGTATGTGCATTGATTACACAGACCTCAACAGAGCTTGTCCAAAGGATCCTTTCGCTCTTCCCCCCATCGACCAAATTATCGATTCAGTGGCGGGATGCGAACGTTTGTGCTTCTTGGACGCTTATTCTGGATATCACCAAATCAAGATGGCCGTGGAGGATCAAGGGAAAACAACTTTTATAACCCCCTTTGGGGCTTTTTGCTATGTTTCCATGCCATTCGGACTCAAGAGTGCAGGGGTGACTTATCAGCGTTGCATCCAAAATTGCCTAAGTGGCCAAATCGGACGCAACGTCCATGCCTATGTCGATGACATTGTGGTTAAAACCCACCGGAGGGAGACACTATTGGAAGATCTCAAGGAAACTTTTGATAATCTGCAGGTATATCAGATGAAGCTAAATCCCACCAAGTGTGTCTTTGGTGTTCCTGCAGGGAAGTTGTTGTGCTTCCTGGTGTCTGAGCGCGACATCGAAGCTAACCCGGACAAGATCGAAGCGGTTACCTCCCTTGGGAAGCAAGCGAATGTTAATCAAGTCCAACGGATGGCGGGTCGCATTGCGGCCTTAAGTCGCTTCATAAGCCGCCTGGGAGAAAAGGCTATTCCCCTTTATCAATTGCTAAAGAAATCTGACCATTTTGTTTGGACAAATGAAGCCGATGAAGCTTTCGAAGCCTTAAAACAGTAACTGGTCAACCCGCCTATCTTGGCCACCCCGACTGAGAAAGAGCCCATGCTTTTATATATTGCGGCAAACTCCAAAGCGGTGAGTGTGGCGGTGGTCGTTGAAAGCAAGGAGGAAGGAAAGGAATATCCTGTGCAGCGCCCGGTGTATTTTATCAGTGAGGTGCTAACTCTTTCCAAGCAGCGATACCCACACTGGTAGAAATTAGTGTATGGGGTGTTTATGGCAAGCCGGAAGCTTAAACATTATTTTCAAGAGCATCCCATCATGGTGTTTAGTTCCGCTCCCCTCGGGGACATCATCCAGAATTGGGAGGCGACGGGGCATATTGCCAAGTGGGCGATTGAACTTGGGCCGCACCACGTGCGGTACACCCCTCGCACGGCTATCAAATCTTAGGCCTTGGTTGATTTCGTCAATGATTGGATCAAGTTACAGGTCCCGGAAGACAGGCCTGATCTTACATACTGGACTTTTTATTTTGACGGATCCAGACAGTTGGAAGGCTCCGGGGGTGGCGTGGTGGTGGTATCTCCTCAAGGAGACAAATTATGTTACGTCCTACGACTCATGTTTCCATGTACCAACAATGCTGCAGAATACGAAGCTTTACTTCACGGCTTGCGACTCGCCAAGGAGATGAACCTTACGCGGGTCAGATGTTTTGGCGACTCTGATCTGGTGGCTCAGCAAGTTTCAGGCACTTGGGATTCTCGAGACCCCGTGATGGTGGCTTACAGGAGGGCTGTGTTCCATGTGGCGGGTCATTTCCATGGCTATCAGGTTGATCACATTGACCGGTGCCTTAACGAGGCAGCTGATGCCCTTTCACGTCTCGGTTCCCAGCGAAAGCCGGTTCTTCCCAATGTTTTTCTGGATACTTTGCATAATCCTTCCGTAAGTTTGCCTTCAGAGGAGGAGTTGGCGATACCAGATCCCGAGTCCCAGTTCGTGGCGGCTCTCCACGCTACACTGGATTGGGTTCTTCCGTATCTGGACTATCTCTCCCAAGGCGAGTTACCTACGGATGAAGTGTTGGCTCACCAAATCATTCGGCGAAGCAAATCCATGGTAATCATCAATGGTGAACTATATAAGCGAAGCACTTCCGGGGTTTTTCAAAGATGTGTTTCCTTCGAAAAAGGGTGTATAATTCTAAATGACATTCATTCCGGAGATTGTGGGCATCACGCCGGGTCATGTTCCTTGGTTTCAAAGGTGTTCCGTCATGGTTTCTTTTGGTTGACGGCCCATGCAGATGCAGAGGAAATAGTTCGTCGATGAGATGGATGCCAGCGTTATGGGCGACAGGCTCATGTGCTGGCTCAAGAACTAAGGATGATACCCATCACTTGGCCTTTCGCGGTCTGGGGGTTAGACATGGTTGGCCCCTTTAAGATGTCATCCAACAAGAAAACCCATTTGCTGGTGGCGGTTGATAAATTCACCAAGTGGGTTGAGGCAGAGCCTGTTGGAGCTTGCGATGCGGAGACGGCGGTCAAATTCTTGAAAAATTGATCTTCCGGTTCGGATATCCGCACAGTATCATTACTGATAATGGCACTAATCTGTCTCAAGGGGCGATGCAGGAGTATTGCCGTCGTGAGCACATCCGGCTTGATGTTTCTGCGGTTGCTCACCCACAATTTAATGGACAGGCGGAGCGGGTGAACGAGGAAGTTTTACGGGGAATCAAGCCCCGACTCACGGTTCCCTTGGAACGAACCCCAGGGTGTTGGGTTGGGGAGTTGCCTTCGGTGCTATGGAGTATCCGGACCACCCCGAACCGGTCTACGGGTTTTACCCCTTTCTTTCTGGTCCATGGAGCAGAATTTGTTCTTTCCACTGACATAAGACATGACTCGCCTAGAGTTGCCGCTTATGTGGAACAGGACAACAAACTGGCACGTCAAGACTCTTTGGATGCCTTAGAGGAAGCGCGTAATTTGGCTGCAGCCCGATCGGCCATCTATCAGCAGGACTTACGGCGTTATCACAGCCGCCGGGTCAAGAGCCGAACCTTTCAGGAAGGCGACTTAGTGCTTCGGCTGATACAAGATCGCACAGGCATGCATAAGTTATCACCACCATGGGAAGGACCGTTTGTCGTCAGGAAAAACCTTCACAACAGGTCTTACTATCTGGTGGATCTACGGCCTGATCGGCCAACCACAGAGGCTGAGTCGACTCGCCCCTGGAATATTGCCCACTTGCGGCCTTATTACACTTGAGCTATTAAGCTCTACGTTTTGTAAGTTTTTCATTCCTTATAAACCAATAAAATTAAAACGCCTCTCGACTTGGGGGCTTTCCTACTAATTCATCTTATTGAAAGGTATGTATCTTTATTCTTTCGTCAACAAGTCGCCCAAACATGGACGCTATCCATACCAAAGAGCTTAAGTCGCCACGATGCGCTCATTACAAAACTGGGTATCGATAAGCCAAAGAGGATTGAAGTCGCCAGAAGCGTGCGATTCAAACATAGGCGCCTTATATGATTCTGTGGATTAGATCGACTTACTTGAGGACAGCGTATTCCAAGTCGTTTTGTGGTAATAGCGTATACGCTTCTACAATCCTATGACGGTCTTTCCCTTAATCATAGGTCACTTGGGGCTTCCTCTCACTAAGATCAGCCTTACTACCCATTTGGCCTGCGAAAAATTACCGCATTACAAATGGTTATACTGGACTGTGTGTTGGCCGAATCGCCATATGGACCCATGAACTCTTGGCGAGTTATTCTGCTCATGGACCCTGAACTTGCCTTGGTTAAAACATGTCTGGTACCGGCAAGCGCCTCACATGGAAAATAGAGAAACCATTGATTCATTGAACCCGCTTCACTAAAGCTTGATTTGTGCCTGATCAGCAGGTCTAAATACTTGAGCTTTTGATAAAAAAAGTCTTCCTTGGGTGGCGCTTGAGTTTGTTTAACTCGCCCTATCCTGTCGCGACCTCATGAGCCGACGAAATTGCTATTTTTTACCTCCATGGCACTGCCACAAGGTTTTTCAGACTTTTTTCTCACTCGCCTCAAAATATCTTGGGACGATTGCTATTTGTTATCACCCATTACTCACTGAGATGGTTTGATATATGTTTTCAAGCTTAAAACAGGTTGATGATCAAAATCACTCAAGCCATGGCGGATCAAGCATCACGAAAACGCCTCAATGGCGGGTCAAGTATCATAATAATGCCTCAAATGGCAGATCAAACATTTCAAAACGCCTTAAGGGCGACATAAGGATTTTTCGAGATATCACAGAAGCAGTTTTTGATTCCTAAAGAGACTTATTACATGGCTCTCATGGCCAAATCTACGAAGTGTCATTCTGCTGATGCCCTTGGATCAGCCTGCTGCGAGCTTTGGCCGACTTCAATTTGCAAGTCGCCTAGTACCCAGTTACACTTGGATAACGCGGCGAACTCATCTTCATCATTCAGCACTGATGAGAGATCCGCTTCCAAGTCAAAAGGATTCTTGGGTCGACGCGGAGTTAAGCTGGTCGTCACAGAAGTTGTTGGGTTAACCTTCTTGTTTTTGTTGTCATAGGCGGCTTGGCATTTTTATAAATCCAAGATTGCAGCAAGCTGAGTCGCCGCCAAACGGGAGTCTTTAACAACATGCTAGTAGTCCTCTTCAGCAAATTCTGACCCGTCATCCTTGAGCTGAGGAAAGCCCGCCGCTGCTTCTTTTGGGCTTATTTGTGGAGCATATGCTAAGCACCGACTCAGTGTAATCAGTGCTCCTTTCCAGGCGGCTCACCGAGTTAGCTCGCCAATTTGAGGAGGAAGAGTTGATAAGCAGCCAAGCGTCTTCTTTATTGATGTTATAGGTTCCTTGGCGCCCATCACTGCTTTCACAGTCAGCACGCTTCCGGTATATAGCTGCTCTGTCAACGTGTAAATCACCTTCAGCATCAGGACGCAATCATCCTGAAGGTTGGCGGCTCTCGGACCTGTATAAAAGGCAATGATAGTCAGCGATTTATACAAAGCTATTTGTTTACAAAGGTCAAGAGTTGGTTTTTACCAAAGACAGCTTGCGCCATGTTGGCGATATGTCGCTTTAAGCCGGACAGCTCTTGTTGCACAGTATCCAACTTGGCTTCAGCTTTTTCTGCTCGCTTTATTAAGGCATCTTGATCAGCTTGAGCCTTTTTAAGTCGGCTTTTAGCTTCTCCATCTCAGATAAGATCAGTTGATACTTCTCTTCTGATTTTGCCCTAGCATCCTGCTGATCGGTTAAACTTTTCTTCAAGTCGCCAAGTGCTGATTCAGTTTGGATAAGTGATTCCTGTTGAAATATATAGTTAAAGGGCAAGTCTCAGAATTATTGCAAGAAACATCCCTGACACTTGGGGGCTAATGTATAATTTTTTAAACAAAATTATACAGTATCAAGACCCGGCTCATCTTTTTACTGATGAGTCGGCCCTTGGGGGTTACAGGTCGAAAGTTTTTCAATTATCAAGACCCGGCTCATCTTTTTACTGATGACCCGGCCCTTGGGGGTTACAGGTCGAAAGTTTTTAAATTATCAAGACCCGACTCATCTTTTTACTGATGACCCGGCCCTTGGGGGTTACAGGTCGAAAGTTTTTCAATTAATAAGACCTGGCTCATCTTTTTACTGATGACACGGCCCTTGGGGGTTACAGGTCGAATGTTTTTCAATTATCAAGACCCGGCTCATCTTTTTACTGATGACCCGACCCTTGGGGGTTACAGGTCGAAAGTTTTTCAATCATCAAGACCCGACTCATCTTTCACTGATGACCCGGCCCTTGGGGGTTAATGAGGATAATACAGTGTACAACAAAACGTACCTCATGTTTGTTCTTCAGCATTCGAAGCAGGCTCTTCTCCATCTCATAACTCGCCTCCAGGAGACTTGCAAAGCCAGAGCAAAGTTTTTTGAATTCGAGATTCTCATATTGGGAGAGCTTAGCCTTGGAAAGTTCATCAAAAACAGGTTGAGCTGATGATGATATATGCTTCGATAAAACCGTTGTGGCCGGTTTAGAGAAGCGAGTACCGGTGATAACTACAGCGTCCGGGTCTTCTTCTATTGTCAATGGACTTGGCGGGTTAGGCGTTTCCATGTTTTCCTTGGGTGAGCTGGGGAGATCCACTTGATCTTCAGGTTTGTCTTGGTCCGGGTTATCCTGGATCGGCGCCGATTTTTCGATAGGCTCCGAAGTTGTAATGGGAGTTGACCCGCCAGTTTTCCTTTTCTTCGCCTGTGCCCTGAAAGGAGAAAAGGGTGCATTTAAAGGAATGGATATTATCACCATCAGACTAAAGGTAAATATTATCAAAAGCCTACCCAAGGACACGAATCATCGGTGGAAGTGCCGATATCACTGAGTCGCCAGAAGTGGGAGGACAACTATGCAAAAAATTATACTTCGAAGATATGAGCGAGTTATAAACGAGATCCAAAAGGACCTGAAGAAGTATTATTAAAAGTTACCTCATTTTGCCTTTTCTTGTTTCTTGTTGGTAATCGGGACACCAGGTCTCCAGAATAACTTCGAGTTTTCCGATTCGAGGCGTGTTGTGCTTTCTTCAGAAGAAAATTTGGATCCAAACAAGCATTTGGGTGTGAGAAGGGAACTTTCCCACAAATTCGCCTGGCCGTCTTAGGTGGAGAAGAAGATGAGTCAGAGGAAATAGAAATTACCTCTACAGAATCCTCCTGGCTTCCATTTTCTTCATTCTACACATGAGATACACGGGTGTAAACACAAAATCATCAGTAATGGATGGCGAGTTAAAAGAGGATGGATTTTTTACCTCCGAAAGTACGTCGCCGCCTTGGGATTCATTGGCTTCAGATGGCTCGGTAATGGCAGCTTTGCCCTTGCCCTTGGATTTCTTCTTTGGAGGCGTCCTAGCTTGCTTCATGGCTGGTTTTTTGGCTTCTTGGACCAAAATTTATCACCTTTCTGAAATGGCCTATTTTATAAGAGGTCATAGTTCAAGTAAGACCTAAGGAATAAAGAACAAAAGGCGGGTTAAGTTATTTACCTTTGGTGCCGGGTTAATCTTGCAGAAAGGTTTAAGACCTATTTGGCCGCATTTTGCCGCGGGTTCGCCGATCAACTTCTTGATCATGGTTACAATATCATTTTCCGTCAGAGCCGTGCGGAAGTAGCACTGAGGATGGTTTAGGGTGCCGACGAATTCACATATTAACCCGTCCCGACGACTCAAAGGGAGGATACGCCATTTGACCCAGCAGCGGATCAAGTCGACCCCAGTAAGGCCGTTGTTTGTCAAAGATCTTAACTTGAACAATACTGGGATAAAGTCAGACTCCTCCACTTCGGTGAGCTTATCGGGGAGTTTGAAATTTGTTGGAAGGCGATCTTCCCTATGACCCAGAAGCTTGTTCTCGCCTTCAGGCGAAGTCTCCTGGTAGTAAAACCAAGACTCGCCCCAGCCTTTGGGATGGCTTGGGATGGCGAGTGATGGGAATGAGCTATCCTTGCGGCGCTGAACATTGACACCACCAAGCTCCAGGCTGGGGCCATTGTGAAATTCTGTTTGGCGATTCAAGTGGAAGAAGTACCAGAATAAGGGAACTGAGGGTTCCATCCGTAAGTAAGCCTCACAAAACACCTCGAACTGGCATAGATTCCTTATCGAGTTGGGGCCTAGATCTTGGAGGCGGACATTCATAAAGGTCATGGCGGCTCTGAGGAATTTCGACCCGGGCGGCTTAAAGCCCCTCTCAAGGTGTTCAACAAAAACAACTATCTCCCCTTCCTTGGGATTAGGGACTTCTTCTCCTAACCCGGTGCGCCAACCAATAACCTCTTGAGGGTCCATATTCCCCGTTTTCACATAGTCATTAAGTATAGCATCATTAACCTTGGTTGGGAGCCAGTCACTTTTGAAAACAGCGCCCATGCTACAAAGGGATAAAAGTACGGGTGAATTGACATGCCAAACATCTACTGAAAATGGTGAAACAAGTTCATTTGACTCGCGAGACAATTTGCGTGATGACTGAGGATGTTTTTTGACCCGCCAACGAAGGTCCGGGTTAGGTTGCCAGGGCAACTTATGAAACTCTTGCTACTTAAAGGAGAGGTGTTTCAGAGCATCAGTAGTATTTGTCAAAATGGTGAAGTATGAGACTATAAACAGATTTCACTTGACAAACGATAAATTATGGATCTACCAGGCAGACGGAAATGAATGCAAAAATGTCTGGATAGAACGACCTGCGACTAAGGTGGGGACAGTACTGTTGATTTGGTGAAGCCCTTTTCCAAATATGCAAGTCAAGGCCGAACAAATAAAGGTATGAAAAACATTGTTGTGCTCGCTATCATCACCGCCAACTAATCAGGAACAAATTAAGCCATTCGGGAGATACCAAGAACACAGTAGGTATGAACCTCGAAAAAACTTGGATCTGCTTTTAAATGGTGGGAAGCTAACCTGGTGGATACGGCTGGAGACGTCCGAAGAAGGGTTTGCCGCGAGCGTTGCGCGGAAGGCGACGAAGGTCTTGGACGGATGCGAAAACCTCGGGTGGCGACGGGCTGTTCGACGACGACAAGGAGCTCGACGGCGGCGAGGCGTTTGACGACGACGAACTGCTCGGCCACGACGAGGTGTTCGGCGACGACGAAGCCTTCGGGCAGCACCGAAGCTTTCGGATGGCGACGAGGTCTTCGGGCGGCGGTGGAGCTCTCGGGTGGCGATGATATTTTCGCTGCGATAGTGGGGAAGAGAAGGGCGACAAGACAGGTTGGTGAAATGCATCCAGTCCCTTCCTCCCGCCTATTTATCAGGTCAGGCACTAGGATCGACGCGCCACGAGCGGGAACTGCCAAAAGATAAAGATTCGCCATGATGGCGCCCCGAAATTTTTGGGATAACGATATCGAAGGATCCGTTGAGGATTACGTCATTATCCTTTCTGGGATTCAAGGGAGGTGCCAACAAGAAGTGGTTTGGCGACTCAAGTTTTTCCACAATAGATGGCGGTTTAAGTGCATGGTGCATAAGAAGAGTGAAGATGAATCACCCCTAAATTGAGTAAGGATATTGGCGTGAAGGAAATTCAAGTCAATCTGGGGCCTAATTTGGGGATATTATCTGTTGATAACCCGCCCTAGTTGGGTCGGGTCACCAAAGCTCGCGACTCATCTAAAATGTGGTTCGGGCCTTGGCTTGGTAAGGCCGAAAGTGGTATGGCGGTTTACGACTTTCGGAAGGAGTCCATAATAGAGAAGGTCTCCAAGCCTTGGAAAGATGGCGACTTAGAGATCACAACAGTCACGATTTGTGTAAAGGAAAGGACCCTTGTAAACCCAAAGGACTCGACCTGTATATAAAGGCGAGTCCCAGGGAAGAAGAGGGTAGGTTAGAAATCATCGAGTGCTAGGTCTGGCGAGTTACGCCCTCCTTGTAATCGAAACTCCATCAATACAACACAAAGCAGGACGTAGGCTTTTACCTCCTCACGAGGGGCCGAACCTGGGTAAATCTCTGTCTCGCTCCCGTTCAACCCCTTTGAGTCGCCACCAAGGTGCGATGGATCCAATACTAAGTCCTTCCACGAGGACATCTGTCGTGACAAAACCATGACACTATGCGTGTTTCCATGATTTAGAGCCAAGAAAGAACCGCCCAAGTTCGTGCAAGACATGAATGGCTTAAAAAGGCGTGTTCTCGTGATGAGAATCACGAAGATCTTAAAGTGCTTGGTGTGACTCCTATTGAATCTTTGTTTTCTTGTGTCAAACCTAATGATTATGGGGCTGGATATGAATCCACTATGGTTGAAAAGTGCCCCAAGGATTCGGAGTCCATCTATCTTGATGCTAAAAGCATTAAAAGTGGAGTAGAAGATGTTAAAACTTTGAGTAGTAATGAAATTACTACCGTGGGTTTCAAGGAATTCAATTATGATAGTTGCTCCTTGATTGAATGCATTTCTTTGATGCAATCCATGTTGAATTCTCCACACGCTTATAGCCAAAACAAAGCCTTTACCGATCATATCGTCGAAGCTATGATAAAACCTCTTGAAGAGAAACTTGAATTGGAAGTCTCTATTCCTAGAAAGCTTCATGATGAGTGGGAACCTACCATCAAAATCAAAATCAAAAACTATGAGTGCAATGCTTTGTGTGATTCGGGTGCTAGTGTTTCTGCGATTCCAAAGTCTTTATGTGATGTTCTGGGCTTTAATGAGATTGAAGAGTGTTCTCTTAATTTTCATCTTGCTGATTCTACTATCGAGAAACCCATGGGAAGGATCAATGATGTTCTTATTATTGCAAATAGGAACTATGTACCCGTGGATTTCATTGTGCTTGACATTGATTGCAATCCTACATGCACTATCATCGATATGAAGGAAGGGAATATTAGATTTCAATTTCCTTTAAGGAAGGGCATGTAACACTTCCCTAGAAAGAGAATAAGATTGCCTTATGAATCCATGATGAGGGCCACTTATGGTTTGAGCACCAAAGACGACGATACGTGATTCTCTCGCTCCTATGCCTAGCTAAGGGCGTTAAACAATAGCGCTTGTTGGGAGGAACCCAATGAATTTATCTTTTTCTTTCTACTTTGTTGCGTCCACACTTTCATAATTCTGTTGTGATTGTGTTTTTTGTGTTTCTTTTTGTGTTTGATCCAAGCAAAGCCTTTATGACTAGTCTCGGTAATGGTTGTTTGATCCTGTTGGAAAAAGACAAAAACCGTTCGCTCACGAGATGATTTTTCATTTTTATCCATAAAGAGCTTTTGAGTTGATTCTTTTTTCTCCTGATTGATATGATGTTTCCCCAGAACGTCGTAATGTTTCAGATTTTTTGAGGTAACAGAAGTATACGAAGTATACAGATTGCTATAGACTGGTCTGTTTTTGACAGATTCTGTTTTTGTTGAGTTGGTTGCTTGTTTTGATGAAACTATGGTTAGTATCGGGGGTACTAGCCATGTAAAAGTGAGAATACAGTAGCCCATCATCAATATAGATGGAATTCAATTTTGCTACAGTACCAAAAGAAGTGGTAGTTTGTTTTCTTGTACTAATGTTATCACAAGTTTCTATTTAAGTTTTGTGTTGTGAAGTTTTCAAGTTTTGGGTGATGTTCTCATGGACAAAGAGATAAGGAGCGGAAAGAGATCAAGCTTGGGGATGCCCAAGGCATCCCAAGCCAAATTCAAGGACACCAAAAAGCCTAAGCTTGGGGATGCCCCGGGAAGGCATCCCCTATTCGTCTTCAATCCATCGGTAACATTACTTGGAGCTATATTTTTATTCACCACATGATATGTGTTTTGCTTGGAGCGTCTTGTATCTTAGGAGTCTTTTCTTTTTGTTGTGTCACAATCATCCTTGCTGCACACCTTTTTGAGAGAGAGAGAGAGACATGCACTCATCGTGATTTTTGCTAGAATGCTCATAGTGCTTCACTTATATCTTTTGAGCTAGATACTTTTGCTCTAGTGCTTCATTTATATCTTTTGAGCTAGATACTTTTTATCTAGTGCTTCACTTATATCTTTAGAGCACGGCGGTGCATGATTTGGTAGTTGGCTTATGCTATGAAAGTAGTCCCAAATGTGCTAGGTAACCAAAGAGGATGCAAAAACCTCCATCTTCATGTGCATTGAGTAGTAAGAGAAGTTTCGATTCCTCTGAATTAGTTTTGAGACGTGGATTCGGTAATATTGAGAGTTATGTTAGTAGGTGTTGTGAATCTAGAAATAATTGTGTTGAAGTTAGTGATTCCCGTAGCATGCACGTATGGTGAACCGCTATGTTAGGAAGTTGGAGCATAATCGATCTAATGATTGTCATCCTTTGCGTTGAGGTCGGGATCGCGCGATGGTTTACACCTACCAACCCTTCCCCTCGGAGTATGCGTTTAGCACTTTCTTTCGATTACTAATAAAAACTTTCGCAATAAGTATGTGAGTTCTTCATGACTAATGTGAGCCCATGGTATAGATGCACTTTTACCTTCCACCATTGCTAGCCTCTCTAGTGCCGCGCAATTCTCGCCGGTGCACAAACCCACCAAATTCCTTCCTGAAAACAGCCACCATACCTACCTACTATGGCATTTTCATAGCCATTCCGAGATACATTGCCATGCAACTCCCACCGTCCGTCTCATGACTTGTGCCATCACTCTCATATTGCCATTGCATGATCGTAAGATAGCTAGCGAGATGTTTCAATGTCATACGCCATGCTAGATCGTTGCACATCCCGGTACACTGCCAGAGGCATTTCCTATGGAGTCATCAGCATTGTGATCTTTGAGCTGTGAGTAAATAAAAGTGTGATGATCATCATTATTAGAGCATTGTCCCATGGGAGAAAATAAAAAAAAGAGGCCTAAGAGCCCAAATAGAAAAATAAAAGAGAGAAAAAGAGAGAAGGGACAATGCTACTATCTTTTTCCACACTTGTGCTTCATGATAGCACCATCTTCATCATGACTGAGAGCTTCTTGCTTTGTCACTACCATATGCTAGTGGGAATCTTCATTATATAACTTGGCTTGTATATTCCAATGATGGGCTTCCTCAAAATTGCCCTAGGTTTTCATGAGCAACCAAGTTGGATGCACACCCACTAGTTCTCCTCTTGAGCTTTCACATACTTATAGCTCTAGTGCATCTCTTGTATGGCAATCCCTACTCATTCACATTGATATCTATTAATGGGCATCTCCATAGCCTATTGATACGCTGAGTCAATGTGACCATCTCCTCCTTTTTGTCTCACAACCACCACCAAACTCTATTCCACCTATAGTGCTATATCCATAGCTCGCGCTCATGTATTGCGGGATAGTTATAAATAGTTTGAGAAAGTAAGAGTGCAAAAACAATTACTTGGTCAATTCCGGGGTTGTGCATGATTTACGTTAGTTGTGTGAGGATGATGGAGCATAGCCAGACTATATTATTTTGTAGGGATAACTTTCTTTGGCCTTGTTATTTTGAAAGTTCATGATTACTTTGCTAGTTTGCTTGAAGTATTACTATTTTCGTGTCAATAGCAAACTATTGTTTTGAATCTTACGGATCTGAACATTCATGGCACGTGAAAGAATTTGCAAAGGACAACTATGCTAGGTAGCATTCCACATCAAAAATTCATTCTTTATCACTTCCCTACTCGAGGACGAGTAGGAGTTAAGCTTGAGGATGCTTGATACGTCTCCAACATATCTATAATGTTTGATGGTTTCATGCTATTATCTTGTCAAACTTTGGACGTTTTGCATGCTTTTTATTTATTTTCTGGGACTAACTTATTAACTTAGTGCCAAGTGCGAGTTCCTGTTTTTTCCATGTTTTTGACCCCTTTCAGAGGAGATTTTGAAACGGAGTCCAAACAGAAGAAAATCCCCGAAAAGATTTTTTCTGGAACGGAAGAAGATCGGAGAACTTGGGAGGCAAGCCAGAGGAGCTCCAGGGGTCGTGCCATCTAGGCTTGTGGGCCCCCTGGGGGTCCCCTGACCTAGGTCTTGCGCCTATATATTCCCAAATATTCCCAAAAAAATCAAGAGATCATCGCAATCGCTTTTCCGCCGCCGGAAGCTTCTGTCTCCGCAAGATCCCATATGGGGCACATCCTGGTGCCCTGCCGGAGGGGGGATTCAGATACGGAGGGCTTCTTCATCAACACCATGACCTCTCCGATGATGCGTGAGTAGTTCACCATAGGCCTACGGGTCCATAGCTAGTAGCTAGATGGCTTCTTCTCTCTCTTGGATCTTCAATACAAAGTTCTCCATGATCTTCATGGAGATCTATCCGATGTAATCTTCTTTCGCGGTGTGTTTGTCGAGATCCGATGAATTGTGGATTTATGATCAGATTATCTATGAATCTTATTTGAGTTTCTTCTGATCTCTCTTATGCATGATTTCATATCCTTGTAATTCTCTTCGAGTTGTGGGTTTTGTCTGGCCAACTAGATCTATGATTCTTGCAATGGGAGAAGTGCTTGGTTTCGGGTTCATACCGTGCGGTGACCTCACCCAGTGATAGAAGGGGTAGCGAGGCATGCATCGTGTTGTTGCCATCAAGGGTAAAAAGATGGGGTTTTCATCATTGGTTTGAGATTATCCCTCTATATCATGTAATCTTGCTTAAAGCGTTATTCTGTTCGTCATGAACTCAATACACTAGATGCATGCTGGATAGTGGTCGATATGTGGAGTAATAGTAGTAGATGCAGAAAGTATCGGTCTACTTGTCTCAGACGTGATACCTATATGCATGATCATTGCCTTAGATATCGTCATGACTTTGCGCGGTTCTATCAATTGCTCGACATTAATTTGTTCACCCACCATGATATTTGCTATTATGAGAGAAGCCTCTAGTGAACACTATGGCTCCCAGGGTCTACTCCACACCATATTTTCAGCCTTACACTTTTTACTTCGTTGCACTTTCCGCCGTCAGATCTCACTTTGCAAACAATCTTGAAGGGATTGACAACCCCTTTGAAGCGTTGGGTGCAAGCTTGTTTGTGTTTGCGCAGGTAGTTCGGACTTGATGAGGTCCTCCTTCTAGATCGATAACTTGGTTCTCAAACTGAGGGAAATACTTACTGCCCCTGTGCTGCATCACCCTTTCCTCTCAAAGGGAAAACCCGACGCAAACCAGAGAAGTAACAAGAAGAATTACTAAGCGCCAGGGAAGGACTTTTGTTGCCGTAGCACACCCCATGTTGTAACCTATGACGACTAGATAGCGACAGGATCACAAGGGGGAGCCGGCGGCTTGTGCCGCACCCGGGTGGCCGGTGTTGCAGTACCTCGGGGAGGAGCGCCCGTAGTCATTGCCCCGGGGAGTAGGCGAGTTCGCCGAACCTCACTAACAAATCTCGGTGTCGTTATCATGCTGTGATTGGTTGTTCCTTTATGGATCGACCGTGTACCTCGGTTTAATTCTAACATCAACAAACTCAGGGAAATACTTAGCTACTTCGCCGCATCACCCTTTCCTCTTCAAGGGAAAACCAACGCAAGCTCAAGTGGTAGCAAGAAGGATTTCTGGCTCCGTTGCCGGGGAGGATACATTGCAAGATCACGCCTACCAAGTACCCATCACAAACTCATATCTTGCATTTACTTTATGATCCATTTGCCTCTCGTTTTCCTCTCCCCCACTTCTAAAACGATTTTTAGGAAATACCAAAAACATTTTCCTTTTTATTCGCCCCTCTTTTTCGTTTGCCTCCTTGCTTTTGTTGCCATGTGCCTTCTAATTGCTTGCATCCTCACTTGCTGAAAATCTATTGATATGGATCCTCATCCACTTGCTAATCTTTTCAAAAGGCCAATTTATGATGAACCAATTGCTAGTGAGTTGACTGCACTTGATTATCTCTATGAAGTTTAGTTTGAAAATCATGAGTCTCAAAATTTTGATGAAGTGTTCAAAGAAGAAATTTATAAAGTGATTCATGATAGCTCCTTGATTGAAAAGCATGATTACAATGATGTTATTATACATTCTATTAATGTCAATTATGTTAATGATATGCAAAAATACAACCTTGGGGATGATACTTTTGTCATGTCCACTACCCATTGTAATGATCATGATTGGGGTGATAATGCTTCTTATGATCTTGATAATTTATTTAATACTCTTGATGAATATAGTATCGAAAGTGGGCTTGGAAGAGTGTCAACTTTATGTAAAAAGAATTCCACATATTTGGATAGTGTTTAATATTATTTTATTTTGAATAAAAATAGGTTTTGAGAGGTCATAACTTTAGTTGATGATAATCCCA
Organism: Hordeum vulgare subsp. vulgare; assembly: GCF_904849725.1. Classification (NCBI taxonomy): domain Eukaryota; kingdom Viridiplantae; phylum Streptophyta; class Magnoliopsida; order Poales; family Poaceae; genus Hordeum; species Hordeum vulgare. The sequence goes on along the minus strand of NC_058520.1, from coordinate 288,760,246 downwards.
CTATTTTGGAAGATGATAAGAGTTTTATGCATGTTGATCATGAAAAGAATATTTTATGTGATAGATATATCGTTGAATTTTATTATGATCCTACATGTAATTATTATGAGAGAGTAAATTATGGTTGTAGAAATTTTCATGATACTAAATTACCTCTCTTCATGTTGAGATTGTTATTGTCTCTTTCTTCTTCCTTCCATATGCTGGTTTTTGCTTGCCTTGATAATATGTTTGCTTATAAGATTTGTATGCATAGGAAGTATGTTAGACTTAAGTGTGTTTTCCATATGATTTATGATGCTCTCTTTGTGTTTCAACTACAATCTTTCATGAGAGCATCAATAAAATCTCAAGCCTATCTTAATGGCTATAAAGAAAGAGCTTGTTTGGAGGCAACTGAATTTTATTTTTATTACTTTATTTTGCTTCTATTTTTTAGTGTTTCACACATTATTACCTCTGTAATAATTTTTTTTCTTGCTTGAATTAGTGTTTGAGCCAAGTAAGACCTTTGGGATGGTCTACGGTGTTTGCAAGATGATTTTGCTGAAAAACAGAAACTTTCACCCTTAGTCCAGGAATTTTATAAATTCATTGGAACACGCTTTTGATCTGAATTTTTACACAAGATTGATTTACAAATTTCCCATACCTTGCTAATGTTTTAGAAGTTTTGGAGTTACAGCAGTATTCAAAGTAAACAAATTTCTACACATTGTTATGTTTTTGACCGATTGTGTTTTCTTTGTGTTGTTTGCTTATTTTGATGAATCTATGGGTTGTCTAGGGGGGTATGAACCATGGAGAAGTTATAATACAGTAAATATTACATCAATATAAATAAATAATGAGTTCACAATAGTACCTAAGTGGTGATTTACTTTTCTTATACTAACGGATCTCATGAGTTGTGTGTTGAGTTTTGTGTTGTAAAGTTTTCAAGTTTTTGGTAAACATTTGATGGACTATGGAATAAGGAGTGGCAAGAGGCTAAGCTTGGGGATTACCAAGGCACCCAATCCATATTCAAGGATACCAAAGAGCCTAATCTTGGGGATGCCCAGGAAGGCATCCCCTCTTTCGTCTTCAATCCATCGGTAAATTTACTTGAGGCTATATTTTTATTCACCACATGATATGTGTTTTGCTTGGAGCGTCTTGTATGATATGAGTCTTTACTTTTTAGTTTGGCACAATCATCCTTACTACACATCTTTTGAGAAACAAACACGCTGAATTATGAATTTTTTAGAATACTCTTTGTGCTTCACTTACATCTTTTGAGCTAGGCATTGTTGCTCTAGTACTTCACTTATATCTTTTAGAGCACGACAGTGTTCTGTTTTATAGAAATTATTAAACTCTCGTACCTCACTTATATCATTTTGATAGTTCTTTAAACAGCATGGTAATTGGTTTAGGTTATGAATTTAGTCCTAATATAATAGGCATCCAAGAGGGATATAATAAAAACTTTCATATTAAGTGCATTGAATATGATGAGAAGTTTGATTCCTTGCATATAGTTTTGAGATATGAAGATGGTAATATGAGAGTCATGTTAGTAAGTAATTGTGAATTTGAAGAAATAGTTGTGTTAAAGTTTGTGATTCCCGTAGCATGCACGTATGGTAAACCGTTATGTGATGAAGTCGGAGCATGATTTGTTTAATGATTGTCAACCTTTGTGTGGAGGTCCGGATCGCGCGATGGTTAACTCCTACCAACCCTTCCCCTAGGAGCATGCGTCTAATATTTTGCTTCGATAACTAATAGGATTTTTTGATGCGTATGTGAGTTCTTAATGACTAATGTTGAGTTCATGGATTATACACACTCTCACCCTTCCACCTTTGCTAGCCTCTCTAGTACCACGCAACTTTCTTCGGTACATTAAACCCACCTTCCTCAAAACAGCCACCATATATTTTCCTCAAAACAACCACCATATCTACCTATTATGGCATTTTCATAGCCATTCCGAGATATATTGCCATGCCACACCACCGTCTCGTTTTTAGGACACGCACCATCACTTCCATATTGCTTATAGAGTCATACTTTGTTCTAGATATCGAGTTGTAATCTTTAGAGTTTTAAGTAAATAAAAATGTGATGATTTGCAATATGAGAGCATTGTCTCGTGTGAGAAAAAGGATGATGGAATCTATGATTCCCTCACAAGTTGGGATGAGTCTCCGGACTTTACAAAAAATAAAAGAGACATGCGAAGCCCATACAAAATAAAAGAGCCCAAAGAAGCCCATTCAAAATAAGAAAAAGAAGAAAGAAAACAAATAGGGAAAGAGAGAAGGGAAAATGCTACTATCTTTTTCCACGCTTGTGCTTCAAAGTAGCACCATGTTTTCCATAGAGAGTCTCCTATTTTGTCACTTTCATATAACTAGTGGTATTACATCTTTTGCACAACCACTTAGTTTTCTTTTTGAGCTTTCGTACACTTATAGCTCTAATGCATTTTTTGCATGGAAATCCCTACTCATTCACATTAATACCTATTGATGGGCATATCCATAGCCCGTTGATATACCTAGTTGATGTGAGACTATCTTCTTCCTTTCTTTTAGCAATGTCCACCACACTCTATTCCACCTATAGTGTTATATCCATGGCTCACGCTCATGTATTGCGTGAGAGTTGAAAAGGTTTGAGGACATAAAAGGTGTGAAACAATTACTTGATTTTTACCGGGGTTGTGCATGATTTAGATACTTTGTGTGGTGAAGATGGAGCATAGCCAGACCATATGATTTTGTAGGGAAAACTTTCTAAGATCATGTTATTTTGAAAGGAAGCAATTACCTTATTATTGTGCTTGAAGTATTATTGTTTTTGTGTCAATATTAGACTTCTATTTTGAATCTTATGGATCTGAATATTCATGCCACATTATAGAATATTACATGGATAAATATGTTAGGTAGCATTCCACATCAAAAATTCTACGTTTATCATTTACCTACTCAAGGACGAGTAGGAATTAAGCTTGGGGATGCTTGATATGTCTGCAACGTATTTATAATTTTCGATGTTTCCATGCTATTATATTATCTATTTTGGATGTTTTATATGCATTAATATGTTGTTTTATATTATTTTTGGGACTAAAATATTAATCTAGAGCCTAGTGTGAGTTTCTGTTTTTCCACATTTTTTAGTATTGCACAAAAGGAATATTAAACGGAGTCCAAACGGAACAAAATCTCCGGAAAGATTTTTCTTGGACCAAAAGACACCCAAGAGACTTGGAGTAGGGGGCCAGGCACTTGGCGGGAGGCCACAAGCCTGCAGAGCGCGCCCTGGGGGGTGGCCACACCCCCTTGCATGTGGCCCCCCGTGCAGGTCTCCTAAACCTATTTCTTGGCCTACAAATTCCCAAATATTCCCGTATCGCCAAAAAGAGCCACGAAAATACTTTTACGTCGCCGGGAGCCTCTGTTCCCGAGAGATCCAATCTGGGAGCCTTTTCTGGTAATCTGTCGGAGAGGGTATTAGTCACGCAGGTCATCTACATCAACTCCATTGCCCCTCCGATGATGTGTGAGTAGTTCACCACAGACCTATGGGTCCATAGATAGTAGCTAGATGGCTTATTCTCTCTCTTTGATCTTCAATACCATGTTCTTCATGTTCTTCATGGAGATCTATCCGGTGTAATACTGTTTTGCGGTGTGTTTGTTTAGATCCGATGAATTGTGAGTTAATGTTCATATTATCTATGAATATTATTTGAGTCTCTTCTAAATTCTCATATGCATGATTTCATATCTTTGCAAGTCTCTTTGAATTATTGGTTTGGTTTGGCCAACTAGATTGGTAATTCTTGCAATGGGAGAAGTGCTTAGTTTTGGGTTCAATCTTGTGGTGTCCTCACCCAATGACAAAGTAGGGGTAGCGAGGCACATATTGTATTGTTGCCATCCATGATAAAAAGATGGGGTTTTCATCATATTGCCTAAGTTTATTCCTCTACATCATGTCATCTTACTTAATGTGTTACTCTGTTCTTCATGAACTTAATACTCTAGATGCAGGCAGGAGTCTGTTGATGTGAGGAGTAATAGTAGTAGGTGCAGAATCGTTTCGGTCTACTTGAGACAGACGTGATGCCTATATGCATAATCATTGCCTTACATATCTTCATAATTATTTGCCTTTCTATCAATTGCTCGACAGTAATTTGTTCACCCACCATATTATTTTCCGTCATGAGAGAAGCCTCTACTGAAACCTATGCCCCCCGCGTCTATTTTCCATATTATATTTTAAGATCTATAAACCAAAAATACGAAAAATACTTTCCTGCAATTTATTTACTTTTTTCTCCACAATCTTTTATATCTATCTCTATCAAATCTCATCCTTGCAAATAACTCTGAAGGGATTATGTAAGTGCATCTAGTGCCCCTTAGTGATTTTGGTGGTTTGAAGACTTATAGGTTAAGTATCTAATGTGTTCATGAGTGTACACATGATCTATAAGTCACTGAGGAGTTTGAAATATTTGATGAATATCGACCCCTAAAAATGTATATCTTCGGTTGAAGAAATTGGTCTGAAGCTGAAGAATTGAATCGCGAAGAATCTGCGATGAAATTGATATTCCTCATGAAGATATTGAAATTGAGGAATTCGGTGTGTCATGAAGAAAATCATTCTGAAGACTTTGAAGCATGAAGATTTACTCTTTCTGTTTTGTTTTCTTCACACTTGAGTAATAGGAACACCATACTGTTAAAGGGGGTTGAAGTTACACTTTGGAATGAATTTCCTCATGATGCTCAACCCAAGCCTAATCCTACCAAAAGTCTCAAGTGAGGAATACGAGTGACATGAGGACTCTCACAGTTGAGGGTTCCGACCGTTTCGATAGCCACGCCACATCATTGGTCTTATCCACACCAACAGTCATATTATTTAAGGGCATTAGTGTCAAATCATGTCGGGATGCTCCCAGGCTATAAATAGCCGCCCCCACAACCATTAGATGGTTGGCTGCTCCGTTAGAAACTGACACTTGTCATAAGAGCAACCCAATTCCTCAGTCTTCGAGAGTAATTCATCGGTGAGGAAATACCCCAAACACCAAACCACAAACCTAGAACCAAGTGATTGAGCATCAGTGAAGAAGTTGTTCCAGTGTGGGACTGAAGCCTTTTACCTTTCAGGACTGTGCATCTTCCACACGGTTAGGCGTCATGGTCTAGAGCAATCCAGCAGTCAATTGTGGATCGTCGGGTGACAAAGTTTGTGAGGATTTGGAAGTCTGCCCTGAAGACATACCACGAGTGTTGGGCGAGGACTGTGTGTTCTTAGCCCAAGGAGAATACGGTAGGGACTGTGTGTCCCGGTCTGTGTGTCTTTTGGTTTCAATACCAAGCCGCTCCAAACCAGATGTACAACTATCACAGCAGTTGGAACTGGGTCATCAACTACTGTCTTCGCTGTGAAATGGGTTCTAATTCCTCAACTCTTTACATTCCTCAGATTATGTGTTGATGACTTTCACTGTTACTGTTTGAAGAATTTGCTGAAGACTTTCTCTAAAATTCCTCAACCCCAAATTCTTCACGCTAGTTAATCCTCATTTTTTTTCTGCGTGCGTGCTCACTGTGCAATTTGTTTTCACATTCCTCACACTGGAAAACTGCTTTTGTGAAACTTTGCACTTCTGATCCTTTACTGTTTCCGCTGTAAGTTAGTCATCAGTGAGGAATTTCCTCAAAAGCAATTTCCTCAGTGATGAAATTCTAAAAATCTCCTATTCACCCCCCTCTAGTCGATATAACGCACTTTCAGATTGGCAACCCCTTTACAGCGTTGGGTGCAAGTGTTTGATTATTTGTGTAGGTACTACTATTGGGGCCTTGCTTGTCCCTCCTACTAGATTGATACCTTGGTTCTCAACAAACTGAGGGAAATACTTAGCTACTTCGCTGCATGACCCTTTCCTCTTCAACGAAAAACCAACGCAAGCTCAAGAGGTAGCAGCGTGCGCGGCAGAAGAGTTGAAATTTCACAGGGCCAATGTTGACTTGGCCGAGATTCATCCTCTCAAGAAACCTACTATTGATAGTGAGCCGCCCCTCAAGTTCGAGCCAACAGATGATACCAAGCAAGTCGACTTCACCCCGGGCGACTCTTCTAAGCAATGCACTATTGGCACCGGCTTGGACCCCAAATAGGAAAGCGCGCTCATCAAATTCACCCGTGAGAATCAGGACATCTTCGCATGGAAGCCTTCTGACATGCCTGGAGTGCCGAGAGAATTGGATGAGCAGCACCTTAATGTGGATCCAAAGATGAAACCAGTTCGACACTACCTCCATCATTTTAACGAGGAGAGACACAAGCCTATTGGGGAAGAAGTCGCGTGGCTCCTAGCTCCCGGGTTCCTCGTCGAAGTTTTCCATCCGGAATGGTTGGCTAACCCGGTCTTAGTTTTGAAAAAGAACGGCACCTTCTGCATGTGTATCGATTACACCAATCTCAACAAAGCTTCTTCGAAGGATCCTTTTGCTCTCCCCCGTATCGATCAAATCATTGACTTTACGGCGGGTTGTGAGCGCTTATGTTTTCTGGATGCATACTCAAGTTTCCACTAGATCAAGATGGCTAAGGAGGATCAGGAGAAGACGACTTCCATATCCCCTTTCGGCGCTTTCTGCTATCTATCTATGCCCTTTCGGTTTAAGAGCGTGGTGGTGACTTATCAATGTTGGAGCGAGAACTGTTTGCACAATCAGATTTTGCGCAATGTTCATGCCTATATTGATGATATCGTGGTGAAATCTCAGAAGAAGGAGACACTCTTGGAGGATCTCAAGGAGACATTTGATAATCTTCGAGTGTACTAGATGAAGCTTAACCCGACCAAGTGTGTTTTTGGTGTTCCCACAGGCAAGCTACTAGGTTTTCTGGTGTCTGAGTGGGGCATCGAGGCTAACCCTCGTAAGATCAAGGCAAACACTTCACTTGGTAAACCAGCCAATATCAATCACATCCAGCGCTTGGCGGGTCGTATCGCGACACTGAGCCGGTTCATAAGCCACCTTGGTGAGAAGGCAATTCCTCTTTATTAAGTGCTCAAGAAGATGGATGATTTCTTCTAGACAGATGCGACCAATGAAGCTTTCAAAGCCCTAAAAAACCAATTGGCTGAGCTACCCGTTTTAGCTGCCCCGACTAACAAACAGCCCATGCTCCTTTGCGGCGCCGCTAATTCTAAGGTGGTAAGTGTTGCAGTTGTCGTTGAGCGCAAGGAAGAGGGTAAGGAATATCCGATTCAGCGACCCGTATATTTTGTTATTGAAGTGCTAACCTTGTCCAAGCAGCGATACCCACATTGGAAAAAGTTGGTCTTTGGAATTTTTATGGCAAGCCGGAAGTTGAAGCACTACTTCCAAGAGCATCCAATCATTGCGGTCAATTCAGCTCTGATTGGGGAAATCATAGAGAACAGAGAGGCCACTGGCCGTATTGCTAAGTGGGCAATTGAAATTGGTCCCCATCATGTGAAGTATGTGGCTCGTACAGCTATCAAGTCCCAAGCGCTAGTGGATTTCTTCAACGATTGGACTGAGCTTCAGCTCCCGGAGGATAGTACAGATAACACATACTGGACTATACATTTTGATGGCTCTAGGCAATTGGAAGGTTGGGGGTGGAATAGTGTTATGTTCTCCAAATGGTGACAAGTACTGTTATGTTCTACAACTTATGTTCCCCTGTACCAACAATTGGGATGAGTATGAGGCTCTCTTACATGGGCTTAGGAAAGCTAAGGAGATGAACCTTAGCCGGGTCAGGTGCTTGGGGGACTCAGACTTGGTGGCTCAACATGTGTTTAGACCTGGGACTCAAAGGACCCCTTGATCGCGGCTTACAGACAACCAGTCTCTGATGTGGCGGATCATTTTCATGGCTATCACGTTGATCTCATCGATCAACGACACAATGAGGCGGCTCATGCATTGTCACGACTTGGATCTCAACGCAAGCCGGCTCCGCCTAATGTTTTCCTAGATGTCCTCCACAACCCCTCGGTCAAGTTAACAACTGAGGAAGATAAAGAAATCCCTGACCCAGAGCTACAGTTGGTGGCGGCTCTCCAGACGACCCCTGATTGGACGGTGCCATATTTCACTTATCTCACTCGAGGGGTGCTCCCGGCTGAAGAACTTGTTGCTTGCCAGATAATACGACGATGGAAATCCATGGTTATTCATCAGGGCGAGTTGTACAAGAGAAGTGTTAGCGGTGTTTTCCAATGTTGAGTTTCCTCTAAGGAAGCTCAAGAGATCCTTAACGAGATTCATGCTGGCGACTGTGGTCACCATGCCGGCTCACGATCTTTGCTCTCCAAAGGCTTCACACATGGCTTTTATTGGTTGACAGCGCATGCAGACATAGACATAGTGCGCAAGTGTGATGGTTGTCAAAAGTTTGGCCGTCAGGTTCATGTGCCGGCTCTGGAATGGCGCATGATCCCAATCATGTGGCATTTTGTGGTCTGGGCTTGATATGGTCGGCCCGTTCAAGATGTATTCTGACAAAAAGACTCATCTGCTGGTGGTGGCTGACAAGTTTACCAAGTGGGTTGTGGCGGAGCCTGTCAACAATTGTGAAGCAGAGATAGCAGTCAAGTTTTTAAAGAAACTGATTTTTCGATTTGGCTATGCTCACAGTATTATCAGTGATAATGTCATCAATTTATCACAAGGCGCCATGAAGCAGTTTTGCCAGCAGGAGCATATCCAGCTTGATGAGTCTGCAGTAGCGCATCCATGGTCCAATGGACAGGCATAGTGAGCTAATCAGGAAATTTTGCATGGGATCAAGCCTTGACTCATGGTTCCCTTGCAGCATACTCTGGGTTGCTGGGTTGAGGAGCTCCCCGCAGTACTTTGGAGCATCAGGACGACGCCAAACAGATCCACTGCTTACACGCCCTTTTTCCTCGTCTACGGAGTCAAGGCAGTTTTACCAAGTGATATACGACATTATTCTCCTTGAATTGCCTCTAATGTTGAAGCAGACAACGAGCAGGCACGTCGGGACTCCTTGGATGCCTTAGAGGAAGAGCATGATTTGGCTGCAGCACGATCATCTATATATCAGCAAGACTTATGTCGCTATCACAGTCGTAAGGTTAAGAGCCGGATCTTTTAGGAGGGAGACTTAGTGCTTCGACCGATTCAGGATCATACACGCATGCACAAGCTATCACCAGCATGGGAAGGTCCGTTCGTCGTCAGCAAAAGTCTTCATAATGGCTCATACTATTTAGTAGACCTTCGTCCAGATAAGCCAACTTCGGAGGAGGAGACAACCCAACCATGGAACATTGCTCACCTTCGGACTTATTATACTTAGAGCCATTTGCTCCTTTTTTATGTACACAGTTCAACTTTTTGTACTATTTTATCAAGACAATAAAGCCGGCGCTCATGATATTCAGGGTTTGTGTCGTTCCAGCGTATATAGTTAGCATGAGCCTTTATAGTTTTTTCTAAGCCGCGCAAGAGGATGAGCCGCCATGAGGAGGTCATTCAAATATGGTCGCTATTGGTATCAAAGAGGATGAGCCTCCACGCTGCGATCGTTCAAACATGGATGTTGATAAGCCAAAGAGGACAAGTTGCCATGATGCATGGTTCAAACATAGGCGCTAATCATGGTCAGGAGTATCAAGCCGGCTTATCTGGCGGCTACTAGTCCCCAGATTGTTTAGCAGTAATGGCATTGTCTTTTGCAATCCTATGCTTGCCTTTTCTTGATCATAGGTCACTTGGGGGCTTCCAACTCACCGAGCTTAGATTTCTCACCCTCTTGGTCTGCGAAAAATTACCGCATTACAATTGTTATACTTGACTGTATGTTTGAGCAACTCACCGTATTGCCCCTATGTACTCTTGGCGAGTAAATATATCATGGACCCTGAACTTACCAAGGTTAAAACATAGAGGTGTCGTGTAAAAGCCGGTATATGGAAAATAGTCAAACCATGGGTTCATAGAACCCGCTTCACTAAAGTCTGACTTAAGCCTGATCCGCCAGTCTAAATTATAAAGGTTATTGCAAAAAACCTATCTTAGGGTATGACTAGAGCCTTGCAAGCTCGTCTCCCTGATGTGTCTCACTTAGCCGTCTTATTGAAAATAACTTGATGCCATACTATGGTATTACCTTTTCATGGAAGGATTCAATATTTTACCAGATCATCGAGAGTATTTGGGCTATGAAGCCATTACCTTACAAAGGGAAAATTGTTGCAAGTCGAAAAAATTCAGAATGATGGCGTATAATAAGGTGATGCAAAAAAGCTCCAGCATGCATGAAGGCATGATGCAAAATAACAATCTTTACATCTAAAGGTATTACATGGCTACATGGAGCCCAAGTCTTTCAATAATCGATATATTAACCCGGTTGACAAATCATCATGGTTAGAATCTTTTGGGTCAGTTTTGGGCAGACTTCTTGTTCAAGACGCCTTCTGGTTATCCTGCGCTGAGCCTTCTGGATCCTGGATCTGGAGGTCGCCCATATCCCAGTTGCAATGGATTAAAGCGTGGAAATCAGCTTCTTCATTCAAGATGGGTGACGGGTCAATATCAGGGGCAAAACGATGCTTACGACTCTGACCATTTAGATACACTAGTTCAAATATGGGTGGCAGCACACGTTTGTTGTTCTCATCATAAGCCGCGTGATATTTCATCAGATCAGCACCTTCAGCAAGTTGACTAGCCGATAGACAAGCCACCCTCATGCAACGGGCGTAATCTTCCTGGGTGAACTCGTCTTTCTATTCAGGAAGCCCGCTAGCTATCTCCTCCGGGTTAAGTTCTCGTGCATAAGCCAGAGCCCAGCTCACAGAAGTGATCACCCCTTTACGAGCAGTTGATTTCTTCAACTCTTCAATTTTCTTAGGCATGGTCGAGAGGCGCCTCACCATATCACTGATGAACTTCACCGGTTCTTTGTCTCCCATCACAGCCTTGATGGTGAACAAACCACCACCATAAAGTTTCACTGTTAAAGTACACAAAGCTTTCAGCTTCAGTACACAGTTGTCCTGAAGGTTGGCAGATCGAGGGCGTGTAAATAATTCAAGAATATGAGTCGCCGGGCGGGTCATGTCTTCTACCAAGATTGAGTATGAAAGTCTTGCAAACAAAGGCTTACCTTAAACAACTATGGTCATTCTGGAGATATGTCTTTTAAGATGAGTCAACTCTTCAGTAACCAGCTTCAGTTGACCCTCAGTGTCTTCAGCGTGTTTAACTAAGGGGGCTTTGTCACCTTCGGCGGCTTCTTTATATGCCATGAACTCAGCTTTGATTTTCTAAATTTCTTCTAAGGAGATTCGAATATTCTCCTCAGATTGAGCTCCGACGTCTTGTTCCTGTGCCAGACTTTTCTTCATTTCCACTAAATCTGCATCGGCCTGGTTCAAAGTTTCCTATACAATAACTCAACCAGGTGGATATTAGTCAAACTCTGAGCCGCCAACATAGTCTATACAAGATTTTTTGCGACCGCGAAGAAGATTGATGTCAAGTCCCAAGAAGATTGCAACAATATACTTGACACTTGGGGGCTAATGCATATCAGTTTTTACAATCATATATAATATGTGAAGACCCGACTCATGTTCAAGAAGAGGACTCGGTCCTTGGGGGCTACAGGTTGCTTTCCTACAAATTTATCAAGACCAGATTCATATTCAAGAAGATGACTCGACTCTTGGGGGCTACAGGTTGCTTCTTTACAAATTCATCAAGATATGATTCATCTTCAAGAAGATGAGTCGGCCCTTGGGGGATACAGGTTGCTTTTCTACAAATTTGTCAAGACCTGATTCATCTTCAACAAGATGATTCGGCCCTTGGGAGCTATAGGTTGCTTCTTTACAAATTCATCAAGATCCAACTCATCTTGAAGAAGATGACCCGGCCCTTGGGGGCTACATATGGATACATGGAGTACATGATTGAGTTCACCATACCTCATATCTTTTGTTCATCATACCAACCAGGCTGGCCTCCATATCTCGGCTAGTGTTGAGGTGGCTTAGATATCCAGAGTGCAGTTCTTCAGAGCTAAGTTTTCCAATACTGGGAAACTGAAGCTTAGCTTTCCCTTTCTCTAAGTCAGGTGTTGCACCTTTAGTAGTGTGCTTGGCTAACACAGTGGAGAGAAGTGTTGTGTAACCCATCCCAGTAATAACAACCCTTTCCTCGTCAGGTGTAGCATCTTTGGTTGTTTTCAGAGGGCTAGGCGGGTCAGGATTAGCCTTCAGACTTGTCTCCATGGCTGTGTCTTCAGCACCCGCCGGCTCAGCATGAACATTAGCAAGATCACCAATAGTGTCTTGATAAGATTTAGGAAGATCAACACGTGTGTCAACCGACTCAACACGAGTCTCACGAATAGTAAAATCCAATTCTTCCTGTTCATGTGCCCCACGATTATTTACTAACACGTCAATTTTCCTCTTCTTGCATTTAGCCTTAGCCCTCAAGAGTAGAAGTTAAGACATATACAATGGATCAAGAGCACTAAGACAAGTATTAGAAACAAAAGCAAAGTTCCCTTCGAATGCAAACAAGAGGTGGTAGTTTTGACACACTTGAGGCGTCCAATGAAGGTGGCGATTCCTGATAAATTGAGACAAAAGATTCAAGATGCTTTTGAATGAGGATATCTTTAAAATAAAGGAATGGGTTATCAGGTACCCCTGTTTGCCCTTTACGAGTAGAGAATTTTTCAGGTAAACCCGTCGCAAGTTAACTTGAAGAGCTTCAGGTCTGGAGCCTTGGGGCAAATAAAGTCTTCTTCAAAAGGAAATCTGGAGCCAAATAAGCTTCCGGGTGAGACAAAGGAATTTTCCTAACAACCCACCTTGGTGGCCTTGGGAAGGAGAGATCTGAATGGACGAGATTGAAATTACCTCAGCATCATCATCTGAGATTAAAGAAGTGATTAGTAAGTATAAGTTAAAAACAGGGTGAAGATAAAGGTTTACCTTAGACTGGTCGTCAATGATTTTTGAGTCACCCATGGTCGATGACTCTTCAACAGTTGCCCTGCTCTTCTTCTTTTTTGTGGCGGCTTTGGTTTTCTTGACTGTCACCTTTTGCTGCTTCCGTTTCCAAAAGGTTTTCCAACAATATTGACAAGGAAAGGCGAGTCTTAAAGCACTAAATAAATGCATAAGCAAAGCAGAAGTTGTTAAAACTTATTTACCTTGGTAGCCGGGTTTTGAGTATAGAATAGTATCAGTCCTATTTTATTGTAGACTTCTTTGGGTTCACCCGATAGTTTATTTACAATTTAGTTGACTTCATCTAAATCAAGCATGATGTTGTTGAAGCGCTGCACATTGTTCAAATCCCCGTCGTATTCACACATCAAGGCGCCATGATGACTTAGGGGCATGATCCGCCAATCTACCCAACATCGGGTTAGATCAATCCCGATTAAACTATTAGCTTTTAGGGCTCGGAGTTTGGGCCATATAGAGGCAATGGTGGCACGTTCTTCCGGAAGTTAGTGAGTGGGGAAGTACAAAATCCATTGGAAGGCGTTCCTCTCAAAAACCCGACATGGGGTTCTCATGAGCAGGTGCAGTGTTCTTGCAATAAAACCAAGTTTTTCCCCAACCTTTCGGGTGACTAGGCAAGGCGGCAGCAGGAAACCCACGATCTCTTCGCCTGTGAATTGTCACCCCACTAAGTTCCAAGCTGGGTCCATCAGCAAACTCTGTTTGGCGGTTGAGGTAAAATAATTCCCTGAATAGAAGAATTGTGGGCTCTATTCCCAAGTACAACTCACAGAAGACTTGGAATTGGTATACACTGCTGATAGAGTCCGGGCCCAAATATTGAGGGTGGAGGTTGTAGAAGTGTAAAGCATCTCGTAAGAATGTTGACCCGAGAAGTGTCAAGCCTCGCTCAAGGTGGTCTTTGAAGACTATTACTTCTCCTTCGCCTGGTTGCGGATGTTCCTCCCGAAAGGCGACTCGCTAACCAATCTTTTATTTTGATGACAAGGCCCCTAAAGTCACATACTGCTGAAGTGCGGCATCAAAAAATTTGGAAGGTTGCCAGTTGCATGAAACATGCTTTCACATGGTGGTGGGTTAGGAGGAAAGGTGTTGCAGAAGTGTATTCGGCGGGTTATTCAAACTATAAGCAGGTTAACTAATGAGCAAGGGATTCAAGAAGAAACGACTTTGGGCGATTCTAGTTTACAACGACAGAACAACCTACAAAGTTCAAACCGCCTAACAAGACTCGCCACCTAAAAAGGTAGGTGATCTATAAAGCGGGCGAGTTACAATCCTATCAAGGAAGCTGGTATAAAGTAAAGGCGGCTTACAAATGGATAAACATTTCAGATTTTCTACTAAGTATGGGAAAAACATGTTTCTAGCAAATTGCCTAAAAATATGGATCTACAAATGGTTCAAAAAGGATGAAATTCACTCACCCTAGAAAACAACAAGGTATGGAGGCAGCAACAATTTTTACTTACAAGTCTCACAAAACATCTAGAGGGTATTATGCATGAAACCAAATCACTACACCTACTGCAATCTATCGATGGAAAAAGGTTCAGTGGAAGATCAAGAAGATCGGCAATGGCGATGAATACAAGATGAACTCCAACGAACTCTATTGAACTGTAATTAATTAACTCACAGATCTGTGGAGGAAAAAAGAACTTACGTGACAACATTGATGGTGGCGGAGAAGACCCGCAGTGTGGTGGTGAAGTCGTACGATGCGGCGTTCCTGGACCTGATCAGTCGACAATGGGAATGTAACGGCGGCGACACAGTGAAAGTCCGACTGGGAGCAAGAAGAAGAAGTGGGGGAACAAGGTAAAAATGAAATGGGCCCTCGTGGGTATCTAAAGGCCATGTGTCGAAGTGGAAATGGCAGGCGCGGGAATCGAGGGGTTATATTAAATTTCGGGCTAAATGGATAAGTACAAAGAGCCATTACGATGATGTCATTAAGTCTCTAAAATCCCGGGGCAGGTGACGTCACTGGCGGACAGGGCAAAAGCTCATGAAGATCTTTGAAGCCGACATTTCTACCTCGGGAGACAAGACATAAATTGCAGACAAGACACCAAGATTAAAAGTAAAAGAACATTGACATGAATAAATTCAAGTCAATCTGGGCCTAATGTTGGGGATATTACCCCTTAGTTTCACCTGCCCTATGGGGTCGGGTCATGATTATGGCGGCTTAAGAATGTACTCAAGATGGGCCTTGGCGAACAAGACCAAGGGTGCAAGGCGGCATGTTCGAACAAGACGCCTGGTAGCTCTGTACTACGAAGGTGTTGGGTCAAGGCCCACGAGGTAGAAGATAGGCAGAAGATGACCTTGCTTGAAAGGAAGGGCGACTTAGAGACATACCAGGTCACGAATTATAACATGACCTGATTCTTGTAAACCTGGGGGCTTGACCTGTGTATAAAGGCAGGTCTCTAGGGCCAATATATTCAAGTAACAATCGATCGAGAGCTAGGTCAGTTGAATCCGCACCCTTGCAATCGATTTCATCATCAATACACACAAAGCAGGACGTAGGCTTTTACCTCCATCGGATGGGCCGAACCTGGGTAAACTCGCTTCCCGTTCCCGACTAACCCATTTGAGTCTCCACAGAGCTGCAATGGCCTCATCACTAGGTCCTTTCACGAGGAAATCTACCATGATAAAACCACGATGGCTTGGGTTCTGTCTGAGATGAAAATCGGTAGGGCCGAAATGAGAAACTTGGTGGAACCGATTTTGTGTATGAGGCTTTGGACAGAATCGTTATTTGGGAGTATTTTTGGTGGCTATCTCTAAGAACTTTAGCAACCAATTCATTTTAATACCTCACCCCCTTTTAATAGTATTGGATTTCCTATGGACTCAAAAGAGATTTCAAACAAATATAAAATAAAGAGTCTTCTAGCTTCAAGCTTGGGCCAATCTTATTCCTTTCTTGCATCAAGGGGCATCTCCACATAAGCCTTTAGCCAATGCATCTTTTGATCTTTTATGAAACATACTTTGATAAACATATTAGTCCAATGATGCATATGTTGTGATCAATTATCAAAATCATCCTAGGGAGCAATTGTGCTTTCACCCGTACGAGCCGCCCAATGGTTGCGTTCAAGCCGCCGCCCCTCTGGTCCGGTCTACATCGACATGCTTGTGCTGCGCCTACTCGCTCAAGCCGTCCTACGGACGCACTCAAGCCACCCCCACGGCATGTAATCTCCAACAACTTTGCAGCAAAGCAAAAAGTGACATTTAGAATCATGCATTACGCAACATCGCCAAAACGCGCGTTAGCTTCTACTCACGTCGGGTTGCTCAATGTATAGACGCATTGGCCTGTTATTCCAGTGATACATTCTACTTCAATATATCAAATAAACACAAGAGCGTGCCATGAAGGAAATATCCCTAGAGAAGCTACAATCTGAGCTAGTCAACATTGAGCCGGTAATTCAAAAGCCAACGACAAAGAAAAAAATGGCCCTGCAGGAGCTAGGAGAGCCGGACTACATCAAAATAACAAAGAATGTATCACGAGGCATATGAACTCAATTTGGCCACAACATTTGCCAAATAATACACAATGATCATCACGAAGATAACCAACTCGCCAAAATCATCTCTAGTTTCAGTAAATTGCATCGTTCACTGGTCAACCTTATGCCGGCTTATGCCACAACAAAGTATGACGACTCTCAAGCCACCTCCACGAGTCGACTTAAGACTCAGGGGCTACACAGACATGACTCAGCAGATTTGGCTGTTTTCAACAAATTCAAGAACTTTGGGTCATCACAAGAAGACAAGCCGGACTCGAGGGCTGCTATTGTATTGGCGAAAAGTTAAATGTCGTCAAAAATAACTTGGTGACATGATGCACAATTCAAACATGGATGCCCTGCCTTATGGGCAAAAAAATATAGATTGCCAAAAATGACTGATATGTCCAAAATGCATCACTATTTTGTATAATAATTTTTCTCTATTCGTTGATATATTTCACATTATGATGATGTACTTATAGTGTTTTGGCTTATTTTACACAGTTTACAACTTTCAGGTGCTGAAACAGCAAACGCAAAATTCAGCCGAGAAAATAGCACGAAGGGTTGCAATATCGGAACATCTCCAACTGCGCTGAAAATTTGAGGGAATAAGTTTCCAAACAAATCCCTAAGACAGGCCAAAGAAGGGCCGGAGGGGGGCCACAGGTCACCCAGGCGACCTGCTGGCACGGCCCCCCTAGGCCGCGGGGGCGCCTGGGTGGTGGGTCTCGCCTCCGGTGCTCTTCTTTGGCCTATATATTCCTCTTGACCTAAAAGTTACGGGGACAAGAGTTTTCGCGATTTCGCCGCCGCTCCGCGGTTGAAACCTACAGAGAAGAAAAGACCTTTCCAACGGGCAGATTCCGTTTGGGAGAACTCCTCTCGGAAGGGGAGATCGTCCTCATCGTCATCACCATGGTCACGAACATCATCGAGATCATCATCACCAACACCAGCACCATCTCCACCTTCATCCCATCTATTTCACCATTGCAATCGAAGTTGTACCTTGCACTATTCATCCCCTCTACTCTACCGGTGGTGATTACTCTTTTGTGGTGAATGCTATTGAGTTTTGCTGGAGGAATATTGTTATGACCAGATTGTTAATCATATTTTCATCACCTCTGATCATGATCTCTTTTTTGTCTTGTGAGTAGTTCCGTTAGTTCTTGAGGACATGGGAAAAGTCTAGATGCTAGTAGTCATATGATGTTGAAGTAATATGTGTTGATTGATATTTAAGTTATGGTGTTATTCTTCTAGTGGTGTTATGTGAACGCCGACTACATAACACTTCACCTTTTTAAGGACCTAGGGGAATGCATCGTGTATAAATAATGCTTATGGTGGGTTGCCGAGTGACAAAAACCTGAACCCCAATTCGCATACTTTTGCATGAGGGATTATTGGATCCTAAAGCCTATTGCTATGGTTAGGCTTTGTCTTAATTCCTCTCTTGTATTTGCGGATGCTTGCAAGAGGGACTAATCATAAGAGTGTACTTGTCTTAGCCTAGACGGTGCACTAGTTAACACTTATCAATACAAAACATAGTACTAGACAGGGTATGGCGAAAGTACTTGATTATCTCCCCCGTGTGTCCTCAGGAACGTCTTAGTCTTTACAGGTTTAGTCCCTCAGCTTATCCTTTGTGTTCAAAAGGATTGAGCCACTTGCTCCACCTCGGCACAATTTACTTTACTTGCATTTATTTCCTTGTTGCTTATACTAGAAAACCCATAAAAAGTTACCTTTCAGTACTTGCACTTATTCCTTGCTCAAGATCACTTGTCAATACCTTCTGCTCCTCGTTGAGTTCAACACTCTTACTTATCGAAAAGTCTACGATAGATCCCCTACACATGTGGGTCGTCAAGACCATCTTCTGGCACTGTTGCAGGGGAGTGTAGCGCTATTGGTAAGTGAAATTGGTAACGAAACCTTGACACTGTACGTGCTGTTTTTGTTTTACTGTTTCCACTTTTTGTCCCTATGGAAAACTCTGCTCTTGGTTTTTTGCTTGTGGGGAACCACCGCAACGCTAATGTGGTGAAGAAGCCTCCCCCACCTACTGAAATTGTGCCCTTTAAAATACCAACTGGTATTATTGATTGTGTTTTGGCTAATCGATATGCAGGAGATTGACATCCAGGTGAACACTTGCTATATATTTCACAACTATGCTCCTTATTTAAGCTTGTAGGTATATCGATGGATTTTGTTATGAGAAAGCTATTCTCTCTATCATTAAAAAGATAAGGCTTTGGATTGGTATAGGCTTCTTGATGACTCTCATTTACTAAATTGGCAACATCTTATGCCTCTCTTTTATGCAAAGTTTTATCCTCTTCATGAAATACATCGAGATAGGAATTATATTTATAACTTTTGGTCTCGTGATGGAGAAAGCATCCTCAAGCTTGGGGGAGATTGAAGTCCTTAATGCTCAAATGTCCCAAACATGGGCTCTCCAAAGAAATTATTCTCACAAATTTTTATGCAAGGCTTTCTCATCAAGATAAAGAGATGCTTGATGCCTCCTCTAGTGGGGCATTTTCCAACAAAAGCACTAAAGCTAAGTGGGATGTTATTGAAAGGATCGAGAAGAACAGTGAAGACTGGGAGATTGATAAAGATATTGAACCCATTATAAAGATACTTCAATACCTTTTGCGCTAAGATTGGTCTTAATTCCCAGCTTCTAATTGATTTTTGCAAAGATTTTGCCTCTCATATTGACTCTTCTGAGAAGAAGGAGGATCAACACCATAAACCTTTTAAGGAATTACCTGTTGATATTAATGTTGTTGACCCCGTCTTGCTTGCAGTTGAATATGAAAATCCTCCTTTTCCTGCAAGGATGAGGGAGCATTCTTTTGTCATGGGCATCCTGAATAAAAGTGAAAGAACGACTCATGAGCATGAGGACCTGATTAAAGTCGATCCTCATGTTGCATTAGTCAAGGATCTTGTTACTAGTAATATTGAGGATTCTAATATAATTTTTTGCGCTGTTTCCACTAACTTTGTTATAGCAAAGAATAAAGGCCCAATTTCAGGTACTCCAGTTGTATCTGTTAAAACAGGAGATCATAATTATTATTGGCTATGTGATTTGGGATCCAGTGCTAGTGCTATTCCTTTTTCACTTTATCAAGAGATCATGAATGATATTCTACCATGTGAAATTGAAGAAGTTGATGCTACTATTCATCTTGCAAACAAAGAAACTATCTCTCTATTGGAATTGTGCGAGATGTTGAAGTTCTATGTGGAAAGGTAAAGTATCCTACCGACTTTCTAGTACTTGGTTCAGTGCAAGATAGTTTTTGTCATATTATCTTTGGTAGGCCTTTTCTCAAAACTTGTGGAGCTATTATAGATTGCAGGAAAGGAAAAGTATCTGATAAATTTAATGGTGAGCCATATGAATTTAACTTTTCTAAATTCTCGAAGCAAACTCGTGGTACTGATCTACCTAGTAATGATAAAATTATTGAAGAGATTGCTTCTATTGCTATTCCTCCTAATGATCCCTTGCATCAATTTATGGAGGACCACGAGAATGATATGCATATGCATGAAAGGAATGATCTAGATGACATATTCTTGAGACAACCTGCTATCCCAAAGCACAACCTTCCGGTTGAACCTTTGGGAATTTTATCGAAACCAAAAGAAGACCCGTTCTTTGACCTCAAACCTCTTCCCAGTACGCTCAAGTATGCCTATTTAGATGAAAATAATGTATATCCTGTTATTATCAATTCTAACCTTTCAGGATATGAAGAAGAGCTATTATTGGAAGTCCTTCATAAACACCGAGGCGCTATTGGTTATACCATTGATGATCTTAAGGGGATTAGTCCATCTATTTTTCAGCATACTATCAATCTTGAGCCTGATGCTAAACCGGTTGTTGACCATCAACGACGGTTGAACCCGAAGATGAAGGATGTTGTGAGGACCGATATCCTCAAGCTTCTAGCCGCATGTATTATCTACCCTATAGCTGATAGTAAGTGGGTAAGTCCAGTACATTGCGTTTCCAAGAAAGGAGGTACAACTGTGGTTCCTCATGATAAGAATGAACTAATACCTCAAAGAATTATTATTGGATATAGAATGTGTATTGATTACAGGAAGTTGAACAAGGCAACCAGGAAGGACCACTACCCTCTGCCGTTCATCGACCAAATGCTTGAAAGGTTATCCAAAAACACTCACTTTTTCTATCTTGATGGGTAATCTGGCTTCTCTCAAATTCATGCTAATATTGCCGATCAAGAGAAGACCGCTTCTACTTGTCCCTTTGGTACTTATGCTTATAGACGTATGCCTTTTGGTTTATGCAATGATCGTTCTACTTTTCAAAGGTGTATGTCCGCTATCTTTCATGGTTTTTGTTAGGAAATTGTCGAGGTCTTCATGGACGATTTATCCATCTATGGAACCTCTTTTGACCATTGTCTCCACAACCTTAATAAAGTTTTGCAGAGATGTGAGGAGACGAACTTGGTACTCAACTGGGAGAAGTGCCACTTCATGGTCAATGAAGGAATTGTTCTTGGCCACAAGATTTCTAAAAAAGGAATTGAGGTGGACAGGGCAAAGGTTGAAGCAATCGAGAGAATGCCTTATCCAAGGGATATCAGAGGTATTCGTAGTTTCCTCGGTCATGCTGGTTTCTATAGAAGATTTATTAAATACTTTTCTAAGACTTCGAAACCCCTCACTAATATTCTCCAGAAGGATACTCCTTTTGTGTTTGATGAAGATTGTAAGGAAGCCTTCGAAGTTCTTAAGAAAGCCTTAATAACTACCCTTGTAGTCCAACCACCTGATTGGAATTTGCCTTTTGAAATCATGTGTGATGCTAGTGATTTTGATGTTGGAGCTGTGTTAGGACAAAGGGTTGATAAGAATTTGAATGTTATCCATTATGCTAGCAAAACCCTTGACATTGCTCAAAAGAATTAGGCTACTACCGAGAAAGAATTTTTAGCTGTAGTGTTTGCTTGTGATAAGTTTAGGCCTTATATTGCTGATTCTAATGTCATCATTCATACTGATCATGTTGCTATTAAGTATCTTATGGAAAAGAAGGATGCCAAACCAAGGCTTATCAGATGGGTCCTTCTTCTTCAAGAAATTGATTAGCGGGTTGTTGATAGGAAAGAAGCAGACAACCCTGTAGCAGACAACATTTCCAGGATGGAGGACATATCACATGATCCTATTCCGGTCAATGATAGTTTTCCTGATGAAAGTTAGCTGTTTTATAGGTGAAATCTAATTCAGATCCATGGTATGCAGATTATGCTAACTTTATTGTTGCAAAGTTTTTGCCTCCAGGTTTAACATTCCAGCAGCGGAAGAAGTTCTTCCATGACTTGAGGTATTACTTTTGGGATGACCAACATATTTTTAGAGAATGTGTAGATGGAATTGTGAGGAGATGCATACCGGAGCATGAGCAAAAGGATATCTTGAGACAATGTCATAGCAGTCCTTATGGAGGGCATCATGCCGGTGAGAGGACCGCACACAAGGTTCTCCAATCAGGTTTTTATTGGCCTACTCTTTTTAAAGATGCTAGAAATTATGTTTTATCTTGTGATAAGTGCCAGAGAGTTGGTAACATTAGTAGGAGGAATGAGATGCCTATGAATTATTCTCTAGTCATAGAGCCATTTGATTGCTGGGGTTTTGACTTTATGGGTCCTTTCCCTCCTTCACACAAGTACACACATCTTGGTAGCTATTGATTATGTGACCAAGTGGGTTGAAGCAATCCCCACGGAAAGTGTTGATCACAAGATATCTTAGAAAATGCTCAAGGATGTAATCTTCCCTTGGTTTGGTGTACCTAGGTACCTCATGACCGACGGAGGGTCACCTTTTACACACGGTGCTTTTAGAAAAGCTCTATCCAAATATGATGTTAATCATAGAATTGCTTCGCCTTACCACCCTCAAACAATTGGGCAAGGTGATCTCACAAATAGAGAGATCAAGTTGATCTTGCAAAAGACAGTGAACAGTTCTATAAACAGCTGGTCCAATAAGCTAGGAGATGCCTTGTGGGCGTATAGAACTGCTTACAAAAATCCCATGGGGATGTCTCCGTATAAGATGGTTTATGGAAAGGCATGTCATCTACCTTTAGAGTTAGAGCACAAAGCTTTCTGGGCTGTTAGAGAGCTTAATGTTGATCGAAAGCTTGCTGGTGAAAAGCGTTTCATGAACTTGACTTCTCTAGATGAGTGGAGAAGTGAAGCTTACGAGAGCGCAAAAATGTTCAAAGAAAAGGTAAAGAAGTGGCATGACAAGACAATTTTGAAACGTGAATTTAATGTTGGTGATAAAGTTTTGTTGTATAGATCTCGTTTCAGGTTTTCTATAGGTAAATTACTTTCCAAGTGGGAAGGATCGTACCATATCGAAGAAGTCTACAACTCTGGTGCAATCAAGATTAATAATTTTGAAGGCACAAAACCACATGTTGTGAATGGGCAAAGACTCAAGCATTACATGGCTGGAGACCCCATAAATGTAGAGGTGGATGTGATACAGGTATCCACTCACGAAGAACATATTGCAACACTATATCAGACACCGACATAAGAATAATAAGAATAGGAATGAAATACGGTAAGGAAACTTCGCGAACATCAATAAAAGTTCCATATTATGTGTTTTTGCAAAATTAGGAAAATTCCGAGCCGAAGCGGAGCCGGAGAGAAGCTCCATGTCTCCCAGGCGACCTGCTGGCGCGGGCTAGCCCCTGGCCGCGCCAAGAGGCCACCGGGACCACCCGGAGCCCGTCTCCGACTCTACTTTGGCTTGTTACCTTCCTTTTGGTGGAGAAATGTTTCATATATATTTTCCCGGCTCGTCCCGGCTTTGTATCTTGCGATTCCATGCGTTTTCTTTTTGATCTGTTTGTGCGAGGAGAACTTTCAGCAAACTTTGGTGCCATGGCTTCCCCAAAATCTCCCAAGGACAAGTTCCTCATCAATGTAATCAACCCTTACCTCGCAGAGGTAAAGAGACACCCTCAAACACTTTGGGTGGAGGATGGTGTCTTCCACAAAGAATATTTGAAGGGACCTGTCAAGGAGGGGAGCACCAGTGCCAGGCTGGAAGAAGTGGAGCAAGAAGTCTTCAAGTACAAGTTGATGATCGAGTGTGGTGTCGAGGCCAACTGTGATATCATCGCTGAGCTGAAGGGGGAACATGAGGAGGAGATGAAGGAAGTGCAATCAATCATATCCACACTATAAACCAAAGTGTTCGAGCTTCAAGGGCACACCTATGACCTTCAAAACCAGAACTGTGAGTATGAACTTAAGTTTTTGCGCATAGGCTTATCTGCCGAAAGCAGAATCTTGGAGCCTGAAGAATCCTGTGTGGAGGGAGGACCTCTGCCATGGAAGCGTTTCCCTAAGGATTACCTAAGGAACAAGAACAAGGATGAAGAGTAAAATCTTCATGGGTAATGGCATTCCCTTAGCTTGTTCCAAGCTTGGGGGAGTTCCCGGTATCTTTATTTTTATCCTTTACCTTTTATTGTCAAGTTTAGTGTCGTATCATGTCTAGGGAAGTTATCTTATGAAATAGTTGTTTGCATTGAGGTCTATCACTCCTTTGTGGAGAGTCTTGTATCCGTGATCGTGCAGTGTTTATGATGGAATATTAATGAGAAATCTATTGGTTTGTTTGCTGCACTTGGTATTCTCTTCATGCAATCAATCTTAAATGTTGATTCTTATGGAAGTATTGATCTTACACATTAGGTATGGCTTTTAAAACTTTATTTAATCTTGGCAAATATAGCATTGGTCATAACAACAAGCATGAGTTTTTCTAGTAGCGACATAGCCAAAACCTTTTTGTTCTTATGCTTGAAGTGCTATGCTGACAAGGAAGACAACTTGATGTTTTATGCCAATTCTTTATGTTAAACTTTATATTGTTTTGCATCCAAGTAAATATTATTTGTCTGCTTACAAAAGCCTTTGCTAGTCAACCCTTGCACTAAGTGGGAATACTGCTTGTGCATCCGTACCCTGAAACCTCAACCTTCCCAAGAGTCCACCATACCTTCCCTTTACGTGGTATTTCACCGCCACTCCTAAAGTATATCACTCATGTGATATCTTTAAACCTTCAAATATTACTCCCTGTTTTGTGCCTCTGCTTTAGCTCATGAGGAAGTAGTAGGTAATTCATGATCTTCTCATACTGGAAACGTTTTCTCTTCGGTTTGCCTGTCGAATCTGCGAATCCCCAACACCAGAAGGGGCTCGCATGAGCGCGCCCAGCTCGTAAAAGATAATAACAACAAAGAAAACCTCCTTCACTCTTTGTTGATGAGAAATCAGAAAACTTTGGTAGTGATAAACAAAGGAGACTAAGGGGATGTGATCGTCCCCACTTTGGGAGCCGTTCCTCAAAACTTGTCCAACGTGAGAAGTATTGGGCTATCTACTAGCATTCATTGACAAATTATGCACCTCTCAAAAGCTTGTTTACAATCTTGTTGATTTCAAAATCTCGAAAAAGCTCTAGCACATGAGTTTTCCCTACTTCCCTCTGTGAAGGGCCAATCTTTTACTTTTATGTTGAGTCAGTAAACCTACTTCTTTCTATCCTGAAAAGAGCAGACACTTTATGTTGACAAAGATGAATGCACTTATATTGTTTCACTCAGAGTTGTCATATTACACCTCTTTGATGTTATCATTAAGATAAGTAAGTTGTTTGTTAAAGCTTAGCTAAAGCAAACATCTTCCTTTGTGTTAGAATTTTCACTTCTTGACTAATAACATATTCTTTCAAAAAGCTTCAATTAATCCCATCGAGGAAGAACAAAAGTTAAAAGTTACTAGTTGTTCTTTGACCAAGGACATGTTTGCCTTGGTTTGATGAGTTGTCTTAGCTCTACTTTTGATTGTAATTGATATTACTCTTTCATAAGGGCCTTATGAGTTGAGATTGCTGTTGAGGATGGTTGAGTTTAGTAGAGAAATTATGATGCTTCTTGTCCGTATTCTTATTTATCGACACTTCACTCTCTAAACTTGTGGACAGGTTTACCGAGCTCATAATTCGCTTGGGGACAAGCGAGGTCTAAGCTTGGGGGAGTTGATACGTCCAAAATGCATCACTATTTTGTATCATATTTTTTCTCTATTCATTGATATATTTCACATTATGATGATGTACTTATAGTGTTTTGGCTTATTTTACACAGTTTACAACTTTCCGGTGCCTAAACAGTAGGCGCGGAATTCAGCGAAGAAAATAGCACGAAGAGTTGCAATATCAAAACATCTCCAACTGTGCTAAAAATTTGAGGTAAGAAGTTTCCGAAGAAATCCCGAAGACAGGCCAAAGAAGGGCCGGAGGGGGGCCACAGGTCACCCACGCGACCTGCTGGCACGGGCCCCCCTAGGCCGCGTCAGGGGGGGCGCCTGGGTGGTGGGTCCCTCCTCCGATGCTCCCCTTTGGCCTATATATTCCTCTTGACCTAAAAGTTACGGGGACAGAAGAGTTTGCGCGATTCCGCCGCCGCTCCGGGTGGAAACCTACAGATAAGAAAAGACCTTTCCAACGGGCAGATTCCGTTGGAGACAACTCCTCCCGGAAGGGGAGATCGTCCACATCGTCATCACCATCGTCATTAGAATCATCGAGATCATCATCACCATCATCACCAACACCAACACCATCTCCACCTTCATCCCATCTACTTCAGCAATGCAATCGGAGTTGTCCCTTACACTATTCATCCCCTCTACTCTATCGGTGTTGATTACTCTTTTGGGTGAATGCTATTGAGTTTTGTTGGAGGATTATTGTTATGACTAGATTGTTAATCATATCTTCATCACCTCTAATCATGATCTGTTTTATGTCTTGTGAGTAGTTCCGTTAGTTCTTGAGGACATGGGAAAAGTCTAGATGTTAGTAGTCATATGATGTTGAAGTAATATGTGTTGATTGATATTTATGGTATGGTGTTATTCTTCTAGTGGTGTTATGTGAATGTCAACTACATAACACTTCGCCTTTGGAAGGACCTAGGGGAATGCATCGTGTATAAAGAATGCTTATGGTGGGTTGCCGGAGTGACAGAAACGTGAACCCCAGTTCGCATACTTTTGCATGAGGGAGTATTGGATCCTAAAGCCTATTGCTATGGTTAGGATTTTTATTAATTTATCTTTTATATTTGCGGATGCTTGAAAGAGGGATTAATCATAAGGGTGTACTTGTCTTAGCCTAAACGGTGCACTAGTTCAGATCCACCAACATAACACTTATCAATACAAAACATAGTACTAGACAGAGTATGGCGAAAGCACTTGACTATCTCTCCCGTGTGTCCTCAGGAATGCCTTAGTCTTTATAAGTTTAGTCCCTCACCTTATCCTTTGTGTTCAAAAGGATTGGGCCACTTGCTGCACCTCGACACAATTTACTTTACTTTCATTTATTTCCTCGTTGCTTATACTAGAAAACCCATAAAAAGTTACCTTTTAGTACTTGCAGTTATTCCTTTCTCAAAATCACTTGTCAATACCTTCTGCTCCTCGTTGGGTTTGACACTCTTAATTATCGAAAGGGCTACAATAGATCCCCTACACTTGTGGGTCATCAATGACCAACAACCATGATGCACTGTTCATAACATAGATATCGTCCTTTATTGGATCATCATATTATCCAATTATGATCAATGGAATCAAGCCAGCTTATCTGGACCCCACGTTGTTTTGTAGTAGTAGAAATGTCTCACTGTACATCCTATGATGAGCTTTTCCATGATCATAGATCACTTGGGGGCTTCGAACTCATCGAGTTTAGCTTTCGACTCCGATCAGGTGACCCCATGTACTCTTGCTAGTCAATCCACTTCGGACCCTGAACTTGGCAAGGTTAAAACATTGGTTTAGGTCATATGAGAGCTGGCATACTGAAAGCTAGGACAAACCATGGGTTATCTTACCCGCTTCATTGAAGCAAGACTTGAGCCACGAAATCCAGTCTCTTTTTATCGTGTCTCACTAAGCCGGCCTATTACTTATGCTTTATTATTATTTCTGCATGATATTACCTCCTAACTTTAGGTACAAGTACTATTTTACCGGATCATCGGGAATGTCCGGGTCACGAAAGCTGCAGTCATATTATGACCAAATCAATCATACATCATCCTGCATTGCATCATGCATCATAAATACATATCATGTCGGTCTTCAAACCGGGTTGAAGCACAAAGTTCTGCACGGCCAAATAAATCTTACACAACCAAAAATGGCCAGATCTCCATCATGGTTTATCATACCCAGTATTGAATGATTGGGGGTTTTCAAGTCCGCTCAGGAGAAATAAATATTCTCGAAGAGCGAGTCTATCACATATAATGCCGGGTCACCTAATTGACCGGCTTCTGGATTTCCCCAACCTGTGTTGTGTAGTAAATTACAACACTCACGGATTTCTCAAAATATATATTTTCTGAGTCGCACGGCAACCACGAGTAGGGATTTCATTCCAAGCACAAAGACATTATTCCAGGATATTCACGCAGACAATAAATTACCGGGTTGCATTACAATAATGGTCAAGGATTCATTCAAGTTCAAGAGAACTTATAAAGTGCATTATGATGGGTTATATTCTCACAGAGTCCCAAGTTGTTGCAGGCATATGCCCCTACACTTGGGGGCTATAGTATTCAAATCTAGATTACAGCAAGTATGAAAGTCTCATGTCATTGCAAGCATGCACCACAACACTTGGGGGACAATGCATAGTCATTTTGACTAGTCTCATTGAAGGTCCAACCCACCATGTAATGATGAGCCAGCCCTTGGAGCCTACCAGTTGCTCCTATAATAAATTCAAAGTGACCCTAAGCATGGGGGCTACATCATATCATGTTTTTATCTTCAAAAGGAGAAGTACATATCAGTCCCGAGTCGCTGCAAGCAGACAACCCGACACTTGGGAGCTACATTGCTCACATCCAATTTTCTAAAGTCCTAAGTCACTGCAGGCATGCGACCCGACACTTGGGGGCTATAGTATTCAACATTTTAATAGATTATGAGGTCCAAATTGAAGACCCATCCCATAACATACTGATGACCCAGCCCTTGGGGGCTACACAAGTTAAAAGCAGTTAATTCGGTTTATAACTGAAGACACGGAAGACAAGTTCAAAGTTTCAGGTTGTTGGAGACAAAACAGCCCAGCCCTTGGGGGCTACACTAGCTGAAGCTCTATAAAACGACAAGACAATTCCAAGTCCTAGGCTGTTGTCATGGTTTTATCATGGCACATGTCCTCGTGCAAAGACTTAGGTGCGAAGCCATCGCAATTATGTGGTGGCTTGAGAGGGGTTGGTCGGAGTCGAGAGACACGAGTTTACCCAGGTTCGGCCCCTCTGATGGAGGTAAAAGCCTACGTCCTGCTTGTGTTTCATTGATGATGATGATGATCTCGATTACAAGGGTGAGGAATGGCTACCTCTAATCTTGAGGGTGTCTAATCTGTCTATCTCTAATTGCTTGAACTTGTCCCTCTTGGAGAGCCTTACACCTCTTTATATAGGTGGAAGGGGTAGATTTACATGTAGAGTCCCACTAATGGTAGGACCAGGACTAGTCTCTCTTAAATCCTAATATGGGTCTTGTTTCCTTCTCGGGGGAGTCCTTCCTCTTCTTGGGCCTTCTCTTGTGAGCCAGCCCTCCTTGCCTCTCTATGAGCCGCCTCATGCCAGGGTGCATGCCGAGCCTTGGACTTCAGTCGTGTCATTCGTGTGACCCGCCTACCAGGTCACCAGTGAGTCGCCAAGCTCGGTCGGGTCACCAGTGAGTCGCGAAGTTCGGCCGGGTCATTAGTGAGTCGCCCAGTCCCAACTGGGTCATACTTCAAGCCGGGTTACAGCACAGGGTATATCCCCGACATTAGCCCCCAGGTTATCTTGAATTTATTAATGGTAAGCTCCTGAAATAAATATGCCAAGAGACCGGCTTGCTTCCCTGGCCGGCGTACTTCAATGAAGTGGCTCCTTTGAAAATCTGGGTTTCTTCTTCATATTAACGAGCCATTTTCATAATCATCTTGCCGGTACGTGTCCTTTGCAATAAAATATTGGGAATAAAACATCCATATGCCGTTGAGTCGGCTTCCAATGCTATGACTAGACAAAATTTGTTGAGCCGGTCTCACACACAATTGACATCTTGAAAGTTCTCTTCAAATTTTGATATATCCATATTACGTGTAGCCCCCAAGCTCCAAGTTTATCAGTTCGTGATGACTTGGTGGTTTGCAATAATATCTTTGACCATGTAGCCCCCAAGTGCCAGGTTGTCATGCCTGAAGTAGCCTGGGACTTGTAACTGTCTTATTCTGTATAAAGCTTCAACTGGTGTATCCCCCAAGGGCCGTCTCATCAGTGCGTGATGGGCCGGGTCTTCAATTTGGACCTCATGATCTGTGAAGCAACTAAATGACGTAGCCCCCAAGTGCCAGGTTGTCTTGCCTGCACCAACTTCGGACTTTAGAAATTTTGATCTGAGTAGTGTAGCCCCGAAGTGCCGGGTCGATTGCTTGCAGCGACTTGGGACTTACAAGTTCTTCTCCTTTGAAAATAGAACATCATATGATGTAGCCACCAAGGGCCGGGTCATTATGTAATAATGAGCAGGAACTTTGTAGATCTGATTATGTAAACTTGAGCAGCAATGTGTAGCCCCCAAGGGCCGGGTCATTATTAAAATGTTGAGCCGGTTCTTCCTTGAATTCATACTTGAATAAAGAGCGATATGTAGCCCCACAGGGCCGGATTATCTCCTTGAGAAGTGGCATGGTGCATGCTTGCAGCAACATGGAACTTTCATACTTTGATGTAATCTTGATTAGAATAATGTAGGCCCCAAGTGCCGGGTCGTGTGCCTGCAGCGACTCGGGACTATTCCTTCCATTGGAGAAAAAAAAATCATATCCACTATATGAACTGATGATGCCTTTGTGATGCAATAAATCCTTGACCGTGGTTGCAAGGTAACCCGACAAATATATGTTTGAGAAATAAGTAAGTGTTGTAGTTTACTACAGAGCACAAGTTGAACAAATCCAAGAGACGGTCAATTAGATGACCCGACATTATATGTGATAGGGCGGTTGTTCGAAAAATAATCAATTCTTCCAACCTGGCTTAAAAACCCCAATCACTTGACACTGGTTATGATAAACCATGATGAAAATCCAGCCATATTGGCTATGAAAGATATATTTTCTCCTGCAAAAGTTTGTTCTTTGACCCGGTTTGAAGACCGGCGTGATATGTATGTATGATGCATGATGCAATGCAGGATGATGCATGTGTATGATAGGATAATTCCGGTTTTTTGAGGAAAGGTAACACCATAGTATGACATAAAGTTATTTTGAATAAGCCGGCTCAATGAGACACGGCAGGGAGATGAGCTTGCAAGGCTCTAGTCATACCCAAAGATAGGTTTTTTGCAATAAGCTTTTGTAATTTATATTGGCGGATCAGGATCAAGTCAAGCTTCAGTGAAGCGAGTTTCGTGAACCCATGGTTTGTCTATTTTCCATATGTCGGCTCTCACACGACACCTCAATGTTTTAACCTTGGTAAGTTCAAGGTCCACAATGGATTGACTCGCCAAGAGTACACGGGGCCAATAAGGGGAGTCACTCAAACATACAGTCCAGTATAACCATTGTAAGGCGGTAATTTTTCACAAACCAAGAGGATTAGAAAGCTAAACTCAGTGAGTTGGAAGCCCCCAAGTGACCTATGACCTAGGATTGCATAATATAATTCTATTACCGCTAAACAATCTGGGGACTAGTAGCCCCCAGATAAGCCAGCTTGATACTCGTGATCACCATTGGCGCCTATGTTTGAACCATGCATCGTGGCAACTGGTCCTCTTTGACTCATAACACCTATGTTTGGATGGTGCGTCATGGCCACTCATCCTCTTTGGCATCGTTTAGCGTCCATGTTTGAATGGGCACATCATGGCAACTCATCCTCTTGGGTGGCTTTTAATCACCCGCCAATCAGGCAGGGCACCCATGTTTGAACGATCGCATTATGGCGGCTCGTCTTCTTGCGCGACTTTAAATCTTTTCGTCAATGAAGCAGCAGCCACAGGGACCGGCTTAACTTTCCTTTAATGACTCGGGGTTCTTCAGTTATTCAGTCCAATTGAATATGTCGAGCCATGTGTGTGTAGCCCCCGAGTCTTAAGTCGACTCAAGGAGGCGGCTTGAGTGTCTCCATACTGGATTGTGACATAAACCTGCATAAGGTTTATGGTTGAACGATGGATTTTATCCAAACTGGAGACGACGTAGTGAGCTGATGATCTTTTGTGATGCTCATCAGATGTCTTTGGAAAATATCATGACCAAATTAAGTGTATATGCCTCTTGGTCCATGCTTCATTTTCAGATAGTCCGGTTCTTCCTGGCTCGTCTAGGGCCATTTTTCTTTTTTCTTATCACTTTATTTGAATTACCGGCTCAACGATGGCCGGCTCAATTTCTAGCTTCACCATGGATGCTTCCTTCATGACAAACTATCATGTTACTTATGATATGCTGAAGTAGATAGTATTAGCCAATGTATCCACCCATTGAGGAACTCGGCGCAAATGGGAGCTGGTCCGTGTTTTGATGATGTTGTATAAGACATGAATGTCATTTATCCGTTGATCCAATGTTGTTGGCAGAGATAGGACGCAGTGGCGGTTCACGTGCATCCGTTGGGCGGCTCGTATAGGCGAGCACTGCACAAGTATGTCGATGAAGAACGAACCTTGGGGATTGCGGCTTGGCGCGTCTCATATAAACGAGCACTACACCAATGGATTGATGTAGATCGGAACACAGGGGCGGCATATTGCGCACGTCTGTTGGGCGGCTCGTAGAGGTGAGCACTGCACCAATATGTTGAGTTGAATGCGAGAGTTGTCCGGTGATTTGGCACGGACGCGAGAATCGGTCGCGGCGTTGTAAGATGTCTTGGTCTCGCGGACATGACATTTGGCCGTGTCATTGTAAGCCGTCTTGGTCGCACGGACGTGAGAGTTGACTGCGTCATTGTAAGCCGTCTTGGATGACGAGTCAGCCATGTTGCGTTGATTTACATCGTACCGCAGGGACGACGGCTTGCACGCTTTTGTTGGAATATTAGCGTGGTCGGATGCTGGCGGGTGATAATATGGGCGCGAGCTCCATATCCACAATATTACACCACCTAGGTAGTGAGCTCTTTGTCCCGCGATGATCGGTGTGCAGACAAAATAATTGTTTCTCAAAAATAAAAAAATTATACTGATAGAATAAATAATCTGGTAGCACCTGTGGAACCTAGCTAAAGTGATCACCAGGTTAGACTTTGTTTTCTCTTGTAATAATGCATGCATGGTGGACGTGACACTTGTATGCACATAGATAGGTTGAGGAAGTGCTCCATGCACGTTCCTGTATTTCTCCTTTCTTTGATTTGTTCTCCCGGTGGTTAGCGGATGACTCGTAGTTGTGGGCTGGCGAAGCGATATGTGGATCGTGGGCTGCGAGCCGGGAGTTAGTTAGTAAGTTTGTTATGCCCTTTGTAATCGTTGATATACAAAGCAAGAAAATATGCCCTTACTAAGTTTATTATGCCCTTTGTAAAAGTCGCAGAGTCTAGCGACGCAAAAACACTCTCTCGCGCGTTCTGTGTTCTACCTCGAGTCCTCTCGCTAGTTTTGACAAGTACAATTGGAATCAGAGCCTCAGTGTTCGATCCGTAGCTCCACGACCGGCGGTGTTCGATCCGCGGTGGCCATGTACGACAGCGAGACCGAGAAGAACAAGTCCGGCAAGAAGGAAATTGCGTCTGGCTCGCCACCGCTCGCGCGTCTCACCGGAGGAGGCAGCAGCGAATTCCGCGTGGTGGGTCGGGTCGTGCGCGAGGAGTCCGGGATGACCATGATGCTCACCCGCACAAATTACATGGAGTGGGCCTTATTCATGTAGGTCAAACTCCAGGCCGACGGCCTCTGGGCGGCCGTGAACACCAGCACTGATGACGAGCGCGATGATCGGTGTGTGCTGGCCTTCATCCTCACCAACGTGCCACTGGAGCTGATGCGGGTGTTGGCGGCCAAGGATACCGCTAAGACCACGTGGGAGACGATCAAGACCTTGCGTATGGGCAGCGAGCGCTTCTCGGAAGCCAAGGCGCATGTGTGGTGCCGCGAGTTCGAGGAACTTAGGTTGAAGGATGTTGAGTCCATTGAGGATTTCGCGTTGCGCCTGATGGGGATCATCGCCGATCTGGAGTTGTACAGCGACCCCGTGACTGAGCACAAAGCTATGCAAAAATTCCTCCGAGTCGTGCCATGCAAGTACCGGCAGATGGAGATGGCCATCGAGTCTCTCATCGGCCTCAAGACGGTGACCATCGAGGAGCTGACTGGACAACTCTCGGCTTGTGAAGATCACTACGATCTTGATGATGCCCACCAGTCGGGCGGTCGTCTCATGCTCACTCGCGGGGAGTGGCTTGCGCGCGAGGAGCAGTAAAACGACAATGCGACGTCATGCGGCAAGGGCGGCCCGTCATCCGGCGGCGAAGGTGGCAAGAACAAGTCGTTGGGCAAGCCCAAGCAGGCGAACAGCAGTAAGCCTGGCGGCGCCGGAGGCGCGGGCGGATCCGGTGGCAAGAATGTGACAGCCTGATGACGGAGTTCCAGAAGCTTCCCTTTCTATTCCGTTTTCGTCGTGTGATTTATTTTATTTGCCGCATCATCATCGCATCATATGCATCATCTGCATTGCACCGGCATCTCCGTTGCCGCCCGTTTTCAAAACTTGCATCCGTTGTTAGTTGCCGGTTCTCGTCTTTGTCCGTTCTGAGCCCGACCGCACACGCACGCGCCCGCGGCACCGTCAATACCCTGTTTTGAAAGCGTGTATAATACTTTCTCCGATTGAGCTGGAATTTGTCGTGCGGTATTATTTATATATAGCTAGGCCGCCTGTCGAATTTTGTCGCAATCGGAGACCGTCTGGTACCCGAACGGTCGCCCGTAGCGGCACCGAATTCGGTCTACCGTCGGACGTTTGCCAGTGTTTTAAAACTCGTTGCCGTGCCGCCCGTTCTCCCTCTCGTCTCCGGATAACCCCTCTACACGACCGCGTACCCATTCCCGCGTTCGGAATCGTCCGAATCCGACCGCACGGTTGGATCCGGAACGAAATTCCGGCTAACCTAGCCCCCCCATTTGTCTATAAATAGACCTCCTCCTTAATTTTAGGCAGCCAACCCCCCCCCCTCCACCTCGATTTCCGCGCCGCCCACCTAACCCTAGCTCTCTCTCCCCAGCTGCCGTGGGCCCGCCGAGCCCATCCGAGGCCCGCCCGGGCCCGGATCACGCCGCCCCCAGCGAGCCTCCTCTCCGTGCCCGAGCTACCGCACCTCCCGTCGCCTCCGCCTCCTCGTCGTCGCCGCCGGAGCGCCGCACCACCTCGCCGGCGGTCCCGTGGGCCCTGCCCGCCCCATGCAGACCCTCCTCCGCGCCGCTGCCGCCTCGGCCCGATCTCCCTGCTAGCCATGGCCCCGAGCTGCAGCGAGCCGCAACCGCCATGTCCGTATCGCCGGCCGCCCCGGAGCCTCCCGCGTCAGATCCGTCTGGCCACCCCCGGATCCAGCCGCCCTCACCCCGTCCCGGTCCTCCCCTGCTGCGCCTCGCCGGAGGTCGCCGGTCCCGCCGTCTCCCGGCCGCCTCCAGTCCTCCTGCGCGAGGAGAACGACGCCCAGCGAGCAGGAGGCGCTGCCTCCTCGCCCCCGTGGGCCGGCCTGGCCAGGTGAGGCCCAGGTGGCCACCGCAGCCGGCCTCCCCAGGCCCAGCCTCGAGCCAGCCTGCTCGAGAGCCGCCTCCTCCAGCCTTCCCTCATGGGCCCGAGGCCCACCGAGGTGAGATCCCCCCTGCGCCTTTTTTATTATTATTTTTGTTGTTGTGCTAGATGTGTTGGGCCTAGTAGTAGATCCGGCCCATTAGATATTAGTACTTTCCGGAATTAGTAAATTCCAGAAAATAGCGATTTTAAAACCCCCATAACTTATAAACCGTAAATTGGATCGAGACGTGTAATATATGGTTTTGTGGTAGTTTTGCGCGTAGAATACGAATTTAAAACATGCATAATTGTTTGACGTTGTTTAGCGTGCCAGATGCCTAGAGTAACGTGCTGTTTTAATAGGATACACCCCGTATTTCATTTTCGCACAAGTCCGGATTGTTCGTATGGCGTATTAGAAATGTTCATGTTTTAGGAACATCTTTTCCATGTATTTTAGAGTAGTCTTTGGTATTTTTGCGCGTAGAGATTTGCCGCTAGTTTATTTTCCATGTATAGGTAATTATCTTGCATTTAAGTGTCGCGATATTTTTGTGTTGCAGCCCCACATGTTTTATATGCTTTCGGGGTAGAAAAATACATGTGATTTTTCTGTGCAATTAGTTTTAGCATTAGAGCAAGTTAGTTCACGAGATATTTTGCTATGTTGCCCTTTTGATTAATTTGTAGGATTTATTCCGTGCGTCGT
The DNA here is from genome assembly GCF_904849725.1 of Hordeum vulgare subsp. vulgare. NCBI lineage: Eukaryota > Viridiplantae > Streptophyta > Magnoliopsida > Poales > Poaceae > Hordeum > Hordeum vulgare. The sequence goes on along the minus strand of NC_058520.1, from coordinate 288,723,942 downwards.
TTGACGGAGTTGTCAACTAGAGAGTTGATCTTGGATGTTTTGTTTAGACCCTAGTATTTTTGGTTGCAATAGAAATGCATGATTAGGTGTGTTTTGCTTGCTCTCAAGTTGCTAGAAATAGTGCTGTTCTAGAGGAGCTGAAATATTTCTAAGTCTGGAATCTGTTATATTTTGTTGCTGTCTTGTCTTGCTTGCATCTTGTGATCTGTAGCTCTTTTGAGGTTGGTCCAATGGAGTAAGTTGTAGCCCTTGTGTTTCTCTAGCAGCTATAAAGTTTCATGCCATTTGGAGTCCTGTAGCTATAGGTTTTGCTGCTGTAAATATTGCTTCAGATCGAAAACTGCACTTTCATGAGGTGTAATTTTCACTAAGTCTGAAATAGTTTGTGAGATGCCATTTTGTGTCTTCTTTTCCTACTGTTCCATGATGCCATGCTAGTTGTTGTTGGTTGTTTGTAGTAGTTCTTATTGCCCTCTTTTGTGCCATGCCTTGCTTGAGCATATGGGAGTTGTGTAGCCGAAGTTGTGAGGCGTAGAATATGCTATGTGGCTGATTTTGGCAGATTGTAGTCATTTCTTGTTTTGCTCGTAGTTTTTGAACCGTAGCTCCGATTTGATCGTGTCCTACATGAAACTTTCTTAGAATCTCGTGTAGTTTCATTTTCCCTTGCAGGTTGGATGTTTTGAAGTGCTCGTAGCCGCCGTTGCACACATTTTGCATTCATGCCTTCATATCTTGCGGTGCTTGTAACTTTTGATCCGTAGCTCCGTTGGAGATATTCTTTATGTGTAGGTTGCTTGAAATGACGCGTAGAATCACGTGAACCTATTTGTTTTCTGTTTAACAATTAATTAAATGTGTTAATTCAGATCTGGACAGAATTGTAAATTAACATGTGAGGTCGTCTCGGAGATGCTATATGTCGTTTCCGACCTCATTTAAAATGTCTAGATAGGTAGTTTAATTTCCGCTTCACCTCTTCCATGGTTGACAACATTAATATTGCCGTGTAAATAACCGGGAGTGAACTAAATAATTCATATGTGGAGTTTCGTCAATATGAAACTCGTTGCATATTGAACTTCACTTAATGTGTAGTGTTTGTTTGTCGTGAATTGTCATGCCATGCCTTGCATGTTTTCAGCTTCTCATGCATCATTTGTGTTGTTGCATAGTGTGGCGAATCTCGTGTGTTGATTTGTGTTTCCGGTTTTCTTCGTCTCGATAGAGTTCTGCAAGCGTGTCGGATGTGAGGACCCGTTCGACTACATCGGTTCGTCTGCTTCACGGTGTCATTCTTCTTCCAAGCGGGATCTGAGAGTTTTAGTTTTACCTTTGACGAAATATCTTGTGCATCGGGATTCCGGTGATGCTTTGGATAATCTCAGAGTTGAGGTTTTCCACTAGGGAATCCGACGAGATCGCGAGCTTTGTGATTGAGGATTTCTATGCGGCTTGTGGTAATTTGTGATGGACTAGTTGGAGCACCCCTGCAGGGTTAAATCTTTCGGAAAGCCGTGCCCGCGGTTATGTGGCAACGTGGAAACTTTGTTTAACACTGGTTCTATATAACTTGAAGTTAACTTAATTAAAACTTGCCAACTGTGTGCGTAACCGTGACTGTCTCTTTCGTGAGTTCCTTCTCCGATCGAGGACACGGTGGGGTTATGCCTGACGTAGGTAGGAGTTCAGGATCAATCATTTGATCATCAGTAGTCACGTCCGCTATGCGTAGATCTTCCCCCTCTTATTTCTTGTACTCGTAAGATTAGCCACCAAAAAATATGCTTAGCCGCTGCTGCAACCTCACCACTTAACCATACCTCACCTAATAAGCTTTGCTAGTCTTGATACCTTTGGAAATGAGATTGCTGAGTCCCCTATGGCTCACAGATTACTACAACACCAGTTGCAGGTACAGGTAAAGGTTACTTGACGCGAGTGCGTTGATTGTTCATTTGGAGTTGCTTCTTCTTCTTCTTCTTCATCGATCTAGGATGGGTTCCAGGCCGGCAGCCTGGGATAGCAAGGATGGACGTCGTTCTTCTTTTGTTGTTTGTTTTCGTCCGTAGTCGGACCCTGCTCTTACTCTTGATGTTTATGTAATGTACTGATGTGACTCTGATGTAGCTTGTGGCGAGTGTAAGCCAATTCTATTATATCTCTCTTCTTTACAGTACATATACTTGTATCGATATCCATTCTTGCGACACAACGAGATGCGCTTCTATCCGTGACGAGGCCCTCGTGCCAAATTGAGGATAGGGTTGCATCTTGGGCGTGACAAAGAAGAAGGACAAGTACCACTATTGTAACAAGCCACACCACTGGAAGAAGGACTGTTGCACCAGGATCAAGGAGGAAGAAGAGCAGGCTAAACAGGGCAAGGCACATCTTGTCCGAGACGGGATGAGCACCATGAAGGCCTCATGATGGCCGCGGTCACCATGTCTGTCACCAACAGCATCGTGGCGCCCCAGCAAGTTCAGCTGAATGAAGAAAAGGTGCATCCAGATATTTCACCACCGGGGTTGTGGTACTTTGATACATGAGCTACAAGCCACATGACGGGTGACAGGGGCATGTTCAGCACCCTTGATAAATCAGTGCAGGGCACTGTAAAGTTTGGAGATGGGTCTCATGTTGCAATCCGAGGAAAGGGTTCAGTGATATTGAGAGGGCAGAGCGGCAACCAACGCGCAGTGTCCGAGGCGTATTTCATCCCAAGCCTTCATAGCAATATAATCTCAGTTGGCTAGCTAGCCGAAGGGGGGTGCAGAATTCAGATTCAAGAGGGACTGATGACAATCCATGACACCGGCGGGCGCAGGATGGCTCACATCCGGCGTTCGAGCACCCGTTTGTACATAGCCGTGCTTACCATTGAAACACAGGCGTGTTTGCTGACGAATAATGACGACAAAACCTGGCGTTGGCACGCTAGGATGGGTCATATACACTTCAGGGCACTACGTGACATGTCCTCCAAAAGCATGGTACGCGGAATCCGTTGATCTATCATGTCGACAAGTACTGTGACGCATGCGCCATTAGGAAGCAACATCGCGTACCATTCCCGGATGCGGCTGCATATAGGGCCGAACAAGGTTTGGAGCTTGTCCACACTGACTTGTGTGGTCCGATCCACCCACCCACCATTGGAGGAAACTGATATTTCCCACTGGTTGTTGATGATTTCAGTCTTTTCATGTGGCTGGCCGTACTGAAAACAACGGACGATGCATTCAGTTGTTTTAAGAGGATTGAGACTATTGCTGAGACCAAAGGGAGATGCAAGTTGAGGGCCATCCGGTTTGACCGGGGTGGTGAATTTAACTCGGGTGAGTTCATGGAGTACCGTGACAAGCTCGGGGTCAAGCACTACACGACTGCACCATATTCACCGCAACAAAATGGGATCGTCGAAAGACGGAATCAAACTATCGTTGAGATGGCGCGGTGCTTACTGAAGAGCATGGGCATGCCAGCAACCTTCTGGGGAGAGGCTGTGAGGACAACAGTCTACATCCTTAATCGATCTCCAACGCGCAGCCTCGACGGTGTCACGACGTATGAGGCATGATATGGCCGTAAGCCCAACGTGCAACATCGACGCACCTTTGGCTGCATGGTTCATGTGAAGAAACTTGGTCCGGGATTGACGAAGCTCTCCGATCGATCATCGCCAATGGTCTTCATCGGATATTAAGAAGGGGCCAAGTGCTACTGGGTGGGCAATCTAGTGACCAAGAAACTTCACGTAACTCGTGATGTTCTGTTTGAAGAAAGCAGGCCATGGAACTAGGGTGAGCCAGGCACATCCGCTGCGGCGTCAGCGACGCCAACGTTCACAGTGGTCTATACCACTGGCCCCGGTGAGCACGACCTGGACTCTGGCAGCACCTCTAGTCAGCAGATGAACGGTAACACGGTGGCACCCTCTACACCAACTCCTGGGTCACCACAATCACCCGTGTCACCTAGCCGTGGGATTTCACGGTCACCCACGACTCCAACTCCAGCAACAAATGGGAGCACATCTACTACACCTACGACGGCCCACAACATGGGTTGGGCCATGCCACCAACACACGACGATGCACGAGATGTCGACTCTGGGCCCATTTGTTACCAGCGTCTCGAGTACTTGCTCGACGAAACCGAGGATGAAGCGGTGCGGGAGTCCTACGAGCGTTACTTGCTCAGCACCGAAGAGCCACACAACGTCGATACGACTCTCGGGGACTCAACATGGAAGGCAGCAAAGGACGAAGAGATGCACTGCATCAAAGAGAACAAGACGTGGGAGCTCTGTGCACTCCCGGCGGGGCACAAGGCCATTGGATTGAAGTGGGTGTCTAAAGTGAAAAGAGACCCCGCCGGCAACGTCGTCAAGCACAAAGCTCGCCTGGTAGCAAAGTGATATGCGCAATGACAGGGGGTGGATTTTGATTAGGTCTTCACACCAGTGGCCAGGATGGAAACAGTCTGTGTTCTGCTAGCCCTTGTCGCGCACTCACACTGGGAGGTGCATCACATGGATGTCAAATCAGCATTCCTGAATGGGGAGCTCAGCGAGGAGGTCTACGTAGCTCAGCCACCTGGGTATGTGGTCGCTGGAGAAGAAGCACGAGTACTGAAGCTCCAAAAGGCGGTGCATGGTCTGCGGCAGGGTCCTAGGGCGTGGTACGAAAATCTTGACGACTCCTTGATCTCACTTGGGTTCACTCGCAGCCCCTTGGAACATGCTGTGTACAGGCGATGTAACTCCACATTGTTTCTCTTGGTTGGGGTCTATGTTGATGATCTCATCATCACCGGGATGGATGTGTCAGCCATCGTCAAGTTCAAACAACAAATGCAGCAGTTGTTCAAGGTGAGTGATCTCGGACTCCTAAGCTACTACTTGGGGATCGAGGTTTCACAGGCGGAGGGGCAGATCACGCTACACCAACGCAGCTACGCCGCCAAGTTCCTGGAGGCTGCCGGCATGATCGACAGTAATATTTGTGCGACTCCCATGGAGTGTCGTTTGAAGCTGAAGAAGGAAGACGGCGGCAAGCCCGTCGATGCTACCAAGTACCACAACGTGATAGGCACCCTACGATATCTTGTCAGCACCCACCCCGACATTGCTCACGCCGTCGTCATTGTAAGCAGATTCATGGAGAAGCCTAGCTCGCACCATTGGACGATTGTGAAGCAAATTCTAAGGTACATCAGGGGAACTTTGGATTATGGGTGTTGTTACAAGTCTGGTCTTGGGAAAGAAGTATTGCTTGGGTATAGAGACAGTGATCAGGCAGGTGACACCGGAGATCGCAAGAGCACTTCTGGACAAGTTTTCTTCATTGGTGAAAACCAAGTCACTTGGTGATCTCAGAAGCAAAACATAGTCGCATTGTCGTCTTGTGAAGCCGAGTATGTTGCAGCAGCAGCGACATGTCAAGGGTTGTGGTTGTCATGGCTGGTTGGCGATATGTTGGGCAAGCCAGTGGAGAAATTCATGCATGTGTTGGATAACCAGGCTGCTATTGCACTCAGCAAGAACCCTGCTCACCATGACCGGAGAAAGGACATTGACATCAAATTTCACTTCATCCGTGATTGTGTGGACACTGGACATGTTGAGATCAATCACGTGCACACCCAAGAGCAGCTAGCCGACGCATTGACGAAGCCGTTGGGCAAGGTGAGCTTCAATGAGATGAGGCAGAAGCTTCGGATGATCAAGATTGTTGCTGGGTGTTAAGCTTCAGGGGGTGAAATGTCGAACCTAGCTAAGCTCATCACCAGGTTATAATTTGTTTTCTGTTGTAATAACGCATGCATGGTGTACGTGACACTTGGATGCACATAGATAGGTTCAGGAAGTACTCCATGCACGTTCCTGTATTTCTCCTTGCTTTGATTTGTTCTCCCGATGGTTAACGCATGACTCGTAGCTGTGGGATTTCACAGCAATATGCGGATTGTGGGCGGACAACCAGGAGTTAGTTAGCAAGTTTCTTATGCCCTTTGTAATCGTTGATATACAGAGGAAGAAAATAACAAAAAAATCGTAGAGTCTATGGACGCAAAAACTCTCTCTCTCTCTCGCGCGTTCTATGTTCTACCTCGAGTCCTCTCGCTGGTTTTGACAACTACAACACCTGGTATTTTTCATATATGAGCATCCGAAAATATTCCGACATATTTGATATAAATCAGGCCGCGGGGACGGAGGCTCAGGCGCGTCCGTTGGGCGGCTCGAACGAGCGGGCGTGATATCGGTGTGATGCTGTAGACGCAAGAATCGACTGCAGGTTTGAGAATCGATGCGGATGCGAGTCAGCCACGGCGTTGTACGCTGGTGTGGACACGCGAATTGGCCATGGCGATGTAAACCGGTGCGGACGCATGAGGCGGCTGTGGTGCTTTTGATGTCGACGGGGCTCCATGCATGGAGTATAATGCCACTTTTGTACTGAACAGGTGGTCCTGATTTATTAGGACGACAAATGATCTGCGTTTATACCCGCCGGGATATCCAATTGTTGAGATGTTGTAGTATTTGTGGCTGTAAATAGATCTGGCTCTTTTTCTTTTTAATCTGCAGCTGGTAGAACACCTCAAGGCTTGTGCAATTCAATAGCACCGCTTGCCCACGTGAGACAGAACTAAAACTAGACGAGCTGAGTGTGTTGGCGGCTTGGTGGACGAGCTTCCCACACGTACCAGGATCTCGTGGCTGGTGGCCCTGCTCCCCAGCGTCTGTGCGCTTGAGCCGGAGCTCATCCTCTCGGATGTAGGCTAGTGACACAGTAGCGCGGGAGACACCGACGCTGCAGAAGCCTACTGCAGAAGAAATTGGTACTGATGTGTTCAGCTTATTAGTTGACGAGTGTCGTGATATTTCTGACAAAGAACAGATGGCATTGGTTCTACGATATGTGAGTGGTGGATTGTCATACGAGAGGTTTGTAGGTGGTGTTCATGTTGAGGAGACAACATCTAATTTTCTGAAGTCAAAAATTGATTTCATGATTGCAAAGTTTGGCTTGAGTATAAAACAAGTGAGAGGACAAGGGTACGACAGCGCTAGTAATATGGCTGGTGAGTTTAATGGTTTGCAAGCAAAAATTATGAGAGATAACAATTCAGCTTATTTTGTACATTGTTTTGCTCACAAACTTAAGTTGGTTGTTGTCGCCATTGCAAAGAAAATCGCTGATGTTGGAGACTTCTTTGATATGATATCACTTATTGTGACAGTTGTTGGATCATCTTGTAAGACAAAGGATAAACTTAGAGAGGATCATCAAGAAGAAGTGAGGAAAGCAATTGGTAAGGGAGAAATTGCTACAGGAACTGGTTAAATCAAGATCTTTCTCTTCAAAGACCAGGAGATACTAGATGGAACTCTCACTATAGAACTTTGGTAGGTTTGTCAAAGATATTTCCCTTGGTGGTTAAAGTGCTAGAATATGTTGAGGAAGATGGTACTGATCCTATTAAGAAACATCAAGCTAGTGGGATTCTGAAATATTTTCAATCATTCGATTCTGCATTTTATCTACACATGATGATGACTATATTTGCTTTAACAAATAGGCTATCTAAAACCTTTTAGAAAGGATGTGGATATTGTTAATGCCATGTAAGATGTGGAATCCACTAAGAGAGAGCTAGAAAATTTTAGATCTGAGCATGGTTGGAATGATCTTCTGAACATGGTACGTTCTTTTTGTGAGAATATTGGCATTTCAGTGATGCAAATGGAAAATGATTATGTGAATCCAAAGAAGACAAGGCAAAGGACCGGCATTAACAATGAGCATCATTATCGAATCGATTGATTCTTTGTTGTCCTAGATATGTTGGTAGAAGAGTTAAATGGCAGATTCAATGTTATAAGCTCCGAGTTACTTTGTTGCATGTCAGCTTTGAGTCCAAGTGATCAGTTTAGTCACTATAATGTTGAGAAGTTGATGAAATTGGCTCATTTTTACCCTGATGACTTCAATGATTTTGTGGCCCTTGAGCATGAACTTGATCTCTATTTGGATAATGTAACCCATGATACAAGGTTTGCTAGCTTGGATAATATTGGACAGCTGGTTGAATTGATGGTGACTACAAAGAAGAATCTTTCTTATCCTTTAGTATACCAACTTATAATGCTAGCAATAATTAACTTTGTCTGTTGCCACTTCAACTGTTGAGAGGTGCTTCTCAGCTATGAAGATTGTGAAGAATGGTCTGCGTAACAAAATCGGTGATGATTTTATGAACCATAGCCTTATCTGCTATGTAGAAAAATAATTGTTGAGAAAAATTTCCAATGAAGTGATAGTTAAACGTTTTCATGCGGTGAAATATCGTCGTGAGATGAAGCAAAAGGTAATGTGCTACATAAAGCTCTTGCCTTTTTAATACCGACCTTCTTCAATGTTTTCATTCTCCCTCAATTTGATCATATCTTTCATTGTTGATGCACGTTGTAGGCTAGAGTGTTACAACAATGACGCTATGTTCTCTTTTGCAACTTCGAAACAAGTCATTGTAGCAATGCGAGCAGGCGAGGCCGCGACGGCAAAGGTGAGGCGTGATGGAGCCAGCCGGGCGCAAGCGTTGCGATGCAATGAGGGCCGGTGTGACGAGGCCATGGCTTCCTCCTCTCCATGTAAGCTGGTGTGGATGCCTGCTTTTCTTTGTTTGGTCGCGGCTGGACGCGATCCAGCAATTAGAGAGTTCTCCTGGAGAACTGTGTGTGATGGATGGATGGAGTTTGTAAAGGATGGATGGTTTCCTGCTATGCACGTGATGGATGGATGGACCGTGGGCGATGGTCTCAACGCCGGGATGCGATGCGGCGAGCCGGTGGGCTGGCTCGGGCCGAGGCGAGGCATAGTGCCAGCGGAGGCGGAGACGAGGTGACTCGGACACGCGGAGGCGAGGTGAGCTCGGACCCGCGGAGGTGAGGTAAGCTCGGACACGCGTTGGCGGAGCCTGGCCAGCTCAGAGCGGCCGACGCGGAGGCGGGGTGGTGAAGTCGAGCCCGGCTTGGAGCGAGGACGGCATAGTGGAGACAAACGCGACAAGTCGAGGCTGGCTCGGAGTAAAGCGAGTTCGAGGAGCCACTTTTTCCATGTAGCTAACTTGAGAATCCATCATCATGTGTGTGCATCGCTTCCATGTTCATCCAGTCGACGGAATCAATCAAGGTGACTTTTCTACCTTGTACTAGCTTGGTTGAGGCCAGAAAAACGTCGAACGTTACTGCAACAGGGACAAAACTTTCGGCCAACACTGTTACGCTTGCCGACAAGACCTCGACGACTTGTATCGGGAAGTTTCGTCGATTGAGGCGGGCCATCTTGCCGCGTATATCCGTGTGCTGTACTAATCAGTCGACACTTGTGATTTTGTCGGTAGGAGCCGTAGAGACACCATAATTCTGGCGCGAGCGTAAACCAGAGGACCGAACCAATAATCGATCGATCTGTCCCGTGGACGCTTTGTTCTTCTGATCTGACAGATTGAACTTAGTCTTGCAGAGTGGTCGTGGTAGAAACCTTTACAACGACCGATTGTAATCGGTTGTTGATGTAGATCCTTCCTCCCCGTTTCATCTTCATCCGGACGCTTGTGAGCTTCTCGATCCCCGAAGAGCTCTCTTCAGGAACCCAACATCATTGTGTGCTAGGCTCCACGGTGGGCGTCAAATGTCGTGGTTTTATCACGGCATATGTCCTCGTGCAAATAATTAGGTGTGGAGCAATCACAGTTATGTGGCGCCTTCAGTGGTGTTGGTCCGAATCGAGAGACACGAGTTTACCCAGGTTCGGCCCCTCCGATGAATGTAAAAGCCTACGTCATGCTTGTGTTTCATTGATGATGATGATGACTTCGATTACAAGGGTGCATAATTGCTATTTCTAATCTTGAGGGCGTGTAATCTATCTATCTCTAATTGCTTGAACTTATCCCTCTTGGGGCGCCTTACCCTCCTTATATGGGTGGAAGGGGTAGTTTTACATGTAGAGTCTTGTTTCGTTCTCAGGCCTTTCCTCTTAGGACTATTCTCTCTTGAATCCTAATTCGGATCTTGTTTCCTTCTCATGTCTTTCCTCTTGGGGCGCCTTTCTCTTCTTGGGCCTTCTCTTATGAGCCGTCCCTCCTGGCCTCTCTATGAGCCGCCTTATGCCAGGGTGCACGCCGAGCCTTGGCCTTCAGTCTTCTCATTCGTTTAAGCCGCCTACCGGGTCAACGGTGAGTCGCCAATATTGTTCGGGTCACCAATGAGTCAGCAAGCTCGGTCGGGTCACCAGTGAGTCGCCCAGTCCTAGCCGGGACACACTTCAAGCCGGGTAACACCGCGGAGTATATCCCCGATACTACACCAGCTGAAGCTTTATAAAATTACAAGACAATTCCATGTCTCAGGCTACTAGAGGCAAGACAACCCGACACTTGGGGGCTACACAGCCAAGATACTATTCTACCAAAACCGCCAAGTGATCATGAAGTAATAAACTCACTGCTTGGGACCTAGAGGTAATGTGGAGATAAAAATAGAGAGGAAGAACATCCTCAAGCGATCAATTTTAAAGTAGAGCTGAAGCATTGGAAGACCAGATCAACATATTTCTATCTAGGAGAAGCATTGAAAGACCGACTAAGCCTCACACGTATTTATTTGTTCCCAATAATTTTATCGAGTTAACCGGAGCGCGGTTGTTTGACCTGGCGTCGCCAACAAGCATGACCCGACATTAGCAAAGATCATGACCCGACAGAGTCTATACAAGCAACCCGACTTCACAAGTTGGAAATGGTTTAACAACGAACGGATTTTTATTCTGAATATTTTTCATCAAAACTGAAGTAATGGAAGCTGGCTCAACTTCATATTGTTTTATTATCTTCAATATTTTTTATCAAGCCAAAGCATTGGAGGCCGACTCAATAACATATAGGTGTTTTCTTCCCAATATTTCATTGCAAAGGACATTGACGTGCAAGATGATTGTGAAGAAAGCTCAAAGAAACCAGGACTTTCGAGGATCCACTTAATTGAAATAAGTCGGCCAAGGAGCAAGTCGGTCCCTTAACATATTTATTATTCTTATTTTAAGAGCTTACCATGAATAAATTCAAGCTAACCTAGGGGATAATGTTGGGGATATACCCCATGGTTTGACTTGGCTAGGGGGTATGACCTGGCCAGGAGGTGTGACTCGGCCCATCAACGGGAGACTCGCGGGTCACTCCGCTCGCCAGATCAACTTGGACAACGAGGCCCAAGGCCTAGTGTACAAGTCGTTGTAAGGCGGTTCACGCAAGGACTGGAAGGCGGCTCACGGAGAAGGCCCAAGAATAGGAGAAATTCCATCCGATGAGAAACAAGAGCTGGATTAGGATTCAAGTGAAACTAGTCCTAGTCCTAGTAGGACTCTATGCAAGCCTACCCCTTCAACCTATATAAGGAGGGGCAGGGCTGTTGGCAATACGCCCTAGAGGCAATAATAAAATAGTTATTATTATATTTCCTTGTTCAAGATAATCGTTTATTATCCATGCTAGAATTGTATTGAATGGAAACTCGAAACATGTGTGGATACATAGACAACACACTGTGCCTAGTAAGCCTCTTGTTGACTAGCTCGTTGATCGTTGATGGTTAAGGTTTCCTATCCATAGACAAGTGTTGTCACTTGATAACGGGATCACATCATTAGGAGAATGATGTGATGGACAAGACCCAAACTACGAACATAACATGTGACCGTGTTGTTTTATTGCTACTTTTTTCTGCATGTCAAGTATATGTTCCTATGACCATGAGATCATGTAACCCACTAACACCGGAAGAATACCTTGTGTGTACCAAACGTCGCAATGTAATTGGGTGACTATAAAGGTGCTCTATAGGTATCTCCGAAGGTGTCCGATGAGTTAGCATGGATCAAGACTGGGATTTGCCACTCCGTATGACGGAGAGGTATCTTGGGGGGGGGGGGGCACTCGGTAATGCAACATCACAACAAGCCTTGCAAGCAATGTGACTAAAGATTTAGTCACGTGATTTTGCATTACGGAACGAGTAAAGAGACTTACCGGTAACGAGATTCAAATAGGTATAGAGATACCGACGATCAAATATCGGGCAAGTAACATACCGAAGGACAAAGGGAATGTTATACGGGATTAACTGAATCCTTGACATAGAGGTTCAACAGATAAAGATCTTCGTAGAATATGTAGGAACCAAAATGGACATCCAGGTCCCGCTATTGGTTATTGACCGGAGAGTGTCTCGGTTCTACATAGTTCTCGAACCCACAGGGTCTGCATGCTTAATGTTCGGTGACGTTTCGGTAGAGTTGAATCATGTGTGTTTGTGACCAAATGTAGTTCAGAGTCCCGAATGAGATCCCGGACATAACGAGGAGTTACGGAAAGGTCCGGAGACGAAGATTGATATATAGGAAGGGTACATTTGGCTTCCGGAAGGATTTCGGGTATTAGCGGTAAAGTACCAGGAGTGTTGAATGGGTTCCGGGGTTCCACCGGGAGGGGCCACCCACCCGGAGAGGGACAAAATAGACCAAAGGGTGATGCACCATCCCCTAGTGGGCTGGGCGGCCAGCCCAAGTGGGACTATTCAGCCGAAGTGGAAGAAGAGAGAGAGGTGGGGCAAACCTACTAGGAGGACTCCTGCTCCACCAAACCGAATTTGAAGAGGACTCCTCCCTCCCTTAGTGCGCCGGCCAAACCCCTAGGGTTTTCCCTAGGGCGCCAACCTTCCCTCCCTCCTATATATAGTGGAGGGTAGAGAGGCTAGCCACACCTCAAGCCACGGCAGAACCCCTCTCCCTCCACTACTTTGTGAAACCCCATAGGTTATTCCGATACGGCACGGTGAAGCCTTGCTGGAGTAGCTCCACCATCATCACCATCATGCCGTCATGCTGCCAGAAAATTCAGCTACCTCTTCATCTCTCTTGCTAGATCAAGAAGGAGGAGGTCTTCATCGAGCTGCACGTGTGCTGAACGTTGAGGTGTCATCCGTTCGGCACTATATCATGATTGGATCGCGGGATGGCCTGCGATTTGGATCGCGAATACGTTCGACTACATCAACCACGTTTCTTTATGCTTCCCGCTTAGCGATCTACAAGGGTATGTGGATCCGATATCTCCTCTTGTATATGGTCATCACCATGGATAGATCTTATGTGTGTGTAATTAATTATTTGTTTCCCATGCAACGTTCCCCAACAGTGGCATCATGAGCTGGGTCTATGCATAGATGACATCTCAAGTAGAACACAATGGAGTTTGTGAGCGTTTGTATTCATATTTCTTCCCTCCTTAGTCTTTTCTTGATTCGGCGGTATTGTTGGATGAATCGGCCTGGACCAACATTACTCATACGCTTACGAGAGACCGGTTCCATCAACTAACATGTAACTTGTTGCATAAATATGGCTAGCGGGTGTTCGTTTGTCCTACTTTAGTTGGATCGGATTTGATAGAGGCGGTCCTTGGAGAAGGTTAAATAGAAACTTGTATACCACCGTTGTGGTTTTGCGTAAGTAAGATGAGATCATACTAGACACCCATAGCAGCCACGTAAACACATGCACCAACGAATTAGAGGACGTCTAACTTGCTTTTGCTCGGTATGTTGTGATATGATATGGCCAAATACATGATATGATATATCTGATGTCTGAGATGAAACTGTTGTAATAGTTAAATATCGACTTGCATGTGGATGCTACGACAACCGGCAGGAGCCATAGGGTTGTCTTTAATTATTTTGTGCTTGGTGATGCTTTGCTTTATCGCTAGTTCAATAGCTTTAGTAGCAATAGCATAGTTAGCGTGACAACCTCGATAGCAGCACAATGATGGAGATCATGGTGTGGCGCTGGTGATGATGGAGATCATGCGAGTGCTTTGAAGATGGAGATCAAAAGCATAAGTCCATGGCGATATCATGTCACTTATGATTTCCATGTTATGTTAATTCTTTTTTGTACCTTATTTTGCTTAGGATGATGGTAGCATTATAAGGTGATCCGTCACTAAAATTTCAAGATAAAATTGTGGTCTCCCTGAGTGTGCACCATTGCGAAAGTTCGTCGTTTCGAGACACCACATGATGATCGGGTGTGATAGACTCTACGTTCACATACAACGGGTGCAAAACAATTGCACATACTGAACACTCTGGTTAAACTTGACGAGCCTAGCATGTACTAACATAGCGTGGAAACACAAGAGACCGAAAGGTAGAATACGAGTCATATAATAGATATGATCAACATAGAGATGTTTACCATTGAAGCTAACTCAACACACGTGATGATTTGACTTGAGTTAGTGAATTTGGATCATGTGATACTCGAATTAGTGAATTTGGATCATGTGATACTCGAAGGACTAGATGGATGTCAATTTGAGTGGGATTTTATTAGTAATATGACTAACTAAACTCATCTATCTTTAACATAGTCTAAGTAACCTTCGCAAATTTTATGTTGTAGATCAATGGCTCAGCAGTAGCACCATTGAATTTTAATGCATTCCTAGAGAAATCTAAGCTGAAAGATGATGGAAGCAACTTTGTTGACTGGGCCCGTAATCTGAGGCTTATCCTCATGGTTTCCCAAAAGCAATATACCCTTGATGCACCATTAGGTGAAATGCCACCCCAAACGGCGACCCAAGACGTTATGAATGCCTGTGAGTCGCGTCAGGAACTACTCTGTAGGTCAATGTGCAGTTTTGTATGGCTTAGAACCGGGACTTCAAAGACGTTTTGAACGTCATGGAGCATATGAGATGTTCCACGAGTAGAATTTTATCTTTGAGAAGAATGCCCGGATCAAGAGGTATGAAACCTCCGATAAGTTCTATGCTTGCAAAATGGAGGAGAACGGGTCTGTCAGTGAACATGTGCTCAGAATGTCTGGGTACTCTAACCGTCTGGCTGAGTTGGGAATTGCTCTCCGCCAGAGGCAATCACTGATAGAGTTCTTCAATCACTGCCACCTAGCTATAGAAGCTTTGTGTTTAACTACAACATGCAAGATATGAATAAATCACTCGCCAAGCTGTTTGTGATGCTGAAAGTCGCTGAGTCAGAAATCCAGGAAGAACATAAAGTATTGATGGTCAATAAGACCACCAGTTTCAATAAAAACGACAAGGGCAAGATTGGTAACTCGACGAAGAGTGGCAAAGCAGTTGCCCCTCCCATGAAGAAACCCATGACTGTACCCAAGCCGGAAACTGAGTGCTATCATTGCAAGGGGACTGGTCACTGGAAGCAGAACTGCCCCGAGTATCTGGCCGATAAGAAGGCGGCCAACGCCAAACAAGGTATATTTGATATACATGCTATTGATGTGTACCTCACCAACTATCATTGTAGTGCCAGGGTATTTGATACCAGTTCACGTGCTCACACTTGCAACTCAAAGCAGGAACTACGGGATAGACGAAGGTTGGCGAAGGATGAAGTGACGATGCGCGTGGGAAATGGTTCCAAGGTTGATGCGATCGCCGTCGGCACGCTGTCACTTCAATTACCGTTGTGATTAGTGATGAACGTAAATTTGTTATTTAGTGCCTGCGTTAAGCATGCACATTATATCTGGATCTTGTTTATTATGAGACGGTTACTCATTTAATTTAGATAATAATGGTTGTTCTATTTACATGAGTAATATATTTTATGGTCATGCACCCAATGTGAGGGGTTTGTTCATGTTCAATCTCGATAGTGATGACACACACATCCATAACATTGAAGCGAAAATATGTGGAGTTGATAATGATAACGCCACTTTCTTGTGGCACTGCCGCTTAGGTCATATTGGTATAAAACGCATGAAGAAACTCCATGCTGATGGACTTTTGGAGTCACTGGATTCTGAATCACTTGACACATGTGAACCATGCCTCATGGGCAAGATGACTAAGACTCCATAGATGCGCGTGGTGGTTATAGTTATTATCTCACATTCACAGATGATTTGAATATATATGGTCATATTTACTTGATGAAACACAAGTCTGAAATGTTTGAAAAGTTCAAACAATTTCAGAGTGAAGTTGAAAATCATCGTAACAAGAAGATCAAATTTCTACGATCTGATCGAGCAGGAGAATATCTGAGTTATGAGTTTGGCACTCACTTAAGACAATGTGGAATTGTTTCATAGTTGACACCACGTGGAACACCACAACGTAATGGTGTGTCCAAACGTCGTAATCGTACATTATTAGATATGGTGCGTTCTATGATGTCTCTTACCGATTTGCTATTATTGTTTTGGGGTTATGCATTAGGGACAGTTGCATTCACATTAAATAGGGCACCATTAAAATCCGTTGAGACGGCGCCATATGAACTGTGGTTTGGCAAGAAGCCAAAGTTGTCGTTTCTTAAAGTTTGGGGATGTGACGCTTATGTCAAAAAACTTCAACCTGAAAAGCAGGAACCTAAAGCACAAAAGTGCATCTTCATAGGATACCCAAAAGAGACAGTTGGGTACACCTTCTATCTTAGATCCGAAGGCAAAGTGTTTGTCGCTAAAAATGGAGCTTTTATTGAGAAAGAGTTTCTCTTGAAAGAATTGAGTGGGAGGAAGTTAGAACTTGATAAGGTTATAGAACCTTTACTTCAACCAGAGAGTGGCGCAACACAGAAAGATGTTTCTCTGGAACCTACAACAGTTGAAGAGCAAGATAACGATGATGTTCATGAAACTTCAGATCAAGTTGCTATCGAATCTCATAGGTTGACAAGGGAACATACTGCTCCCGAGTGGTAAGTCAACCCTGTCTTATCAATCATGTTGTTAGACAATGATGAACCTACGAGCTATGGAGAAGCAATAGTGGGCCCGGATTACAAAAAATGGTTAGAGGCCATGAAATTCGTGATAGGATCCATGTATGAAAACAAAGTATGGACTTTGGAAGTATTACCTGAAGGGTGAAAGGCTATTCAGAATAAATGGATCTATAAGAAGAAGATGGACGCGGACGGTAATGTCACCTTATATAAAGGTCGACTTGTGGCAAAGGGTTTTTGACAAGTTCAAGGAGTTGACTATGATGAGACTATCTCACCCATAGCGATGTTTAAGTCCGTCAGAATCATGTTAGCAATAGCTGCATTTTTCGATTATGAAATTTGGCAGATGGATGTCAAAACAGCGTTCCTTAACGGTTTCCTTAAGGAAGAGTTGTAAATGCTGCAACCGGAAGGTTTTGTCGATCCAGAGAATGCTGAAAAAGAATGCAAACTCCAGTGATCCATTGATGGACTCGTGCAAGCATCTCGGAGTTGGAATCATCGCTTTGATGAGGTGATCAAGGCGTTTGGGTTTATACAAGTTTATGGAGAAGCTTGTATTTACAAGAAAGTGAGTGGGAGCTGTATAGCATTTCTAATATTGTATGTGGATGACATATTGCTGATTGGAAACGATGTAGATCTTTTCGGAAGCATAAAGGATTATTTGAATAAAAGTTTCAATGAAGGACCTGGGAGATGCTGCTTACATATTGGCATCAAGATCTATAGAGATAGATCAAGACGCTTGATAGGACTTTCACACAGCACATACCTTGATAAAGTTTTGAAGAAGTTCAAAATGGAATAGTCCAAGAAAGGGTTCTTGCCTGTGTTACAAGGTATAAAGTTGAGTAAGACTCAATGCCTTGTGACTGCATAAGATAGAGAAAAGATGAGTGTCGTCCCTTATGCTTCAGCCATAGGGTCTATCATGTATGCAATCCTATGCACAAGACCTCATGTCAGCCTTGCCATAAGTCTGGCGGGAAGATTTCAAGTAATCCAGGAATGCAACACTGGATAGCGGTCAAAAATATTCTGAAGTACCTAAAAAAGACTAAGGAAATGTTTCTCGTTTATCAATGTGACAAAGAGCTCGTCGTAAAGGGTTACATCGATGCAAGATTTGACACTGATCCGGATGACTCTAAGTAACAAACTGGATGTGTATTTATTCTCAATGAGGGTGCGGTAAGTTGGTGCCGTTCCAAGTAGGGCGTGGTAGCTGATCCTACATGCAAAGTGGAGTACATAGCTGCCTGAGAGACGGCTAAATAAGGTGTCTGGATAAAGCAGTTCATGACAGATCTTGGAGTTGTGCCGAGTGCACTTGATCCAATGATTCCGTTGTGTGACAACACTGGTGCCATTGCTCTAGCGAAGGAACCAAGGTTTCACAAGAGAACCAGACACATAAAGTAACGCTTCAGTTCCATCCGCGATTACATCAAGGAGGAGGACATACATATTGGCAAACTACACATGAATTTGAATGTTGAAGACCCATTGACTAAGCCTCTTCTACGAGAAAAACATGATTAACACCAAAACTATATGGGTGTTAGATTCGTTACATTGTAAATCACATAGTTATGTGAGCTAGATTATTGACTCTAGTGCAAGTGGGAGACTGTTGGAAATATGCTCTAGAGGAAATAATAAAATAATAATTATTATATTTCCATGTTCAAGATAATCGTTTATTATCCATGCTAGAATTGTATTGAATGGAAACGCAGATACATGTGTGGATACATAGACAACACACTATGCCTAGTAAGCCTCTAGTTGACTGGCTCGTTGATCAAGTACGGTTTAGGTTTCCTAGCCATAAACAAGTGTTGTTACTTGATAACGGGATCACATCATTAGGAGAATGAGGTGATGGACAAGACCCAAACTACGAACGTAGCATGTGATCATGTCATTTTATTCCTACTGTTTTTCTCCATGTCAAGTATATGTTCCTATGACCATGAGATCATGTACTCACTCACATCGGAAGAATACCTTGTGTGTATCAAAATTTGCAACGTAACGGGGTGACTATAAAGGTGCTCCACAGGTATCTGTGAAGGTGTCCGTTGAGTTATCATGGTTCAATACTGGGATTTTTCACTCTATATGATGGAGAGGTATGATTGGATCATGATTGTATCGCGGGACGGCTTGCGATTTGGATTGCGAAGACGTCCGACTAGATCAACCGCGTTTCTTAATGCTTCCGTCTAAGCGATCTACAAGGGTATGTGGATCCGATCTCTCCTCTCGTAGATGGTTGATACGTCTCCGTCGTATCTATAATTTTTGATTGCTTCATGCCAATATTATACAACTTTCATATACTCTTGGCAACTTTTTATACTATTTTTGGGACTAACATATTGATCCAGTGCCCAGTTCAAGTTCCTGTTTGTTGCATGTTTTTTGTTTCGCAGAATATCCATACCAAACGAGTTCCAAACACAATAAAAATGTACGAGGATTTTTTTGGAATATTTATGATTTTTGGGAAGAAGAATCAACGCGAGAGGGTGCACGGAGTGCCCACAAGCCCACCAGTCGCAGCCAGGGGGTGGGACCGCGGCTGGCAGGATTGTGGCAACTCCTTAAGGCGGTTGGCGCCCTTCTTTCGCCCCAAGAAAGATAATATCCGGAAGAAAATCGTGTTAAACTTTCAGCCCAATCGGAGTTACTGATCTCCGGGAATTTAAGAAACAGTGAAATGTAGAATCTGGGAGCGCAGAAATAGAAGGACACAAAGAGAGAGATCCAATCTCGGAGGGGTTCTCGCCCCTCCGCGGCCATGGAGACCATGGACCAGAGGGGAAACCCTTCTCCCATCTAGGTAGGAGGTCAAGGAAGAAGAAGAAGGAGGGGGGCTCTCTCCCCCTCTCTTCCGGCGGCGTCGGAACACCGCCTGTGACATCATCGTGTGACGGCGATCTACACCAACACCTGTGTCATCTTCACCAACATATCCATCATCTTCCCCCATCTATATTCAGCGGTTTACTCTCCCGCAACCCGATGTACCCTCTACTTGAACATGGTGCTTTATGCTACATATTATTATCCAATGATGTGTTGCTATCCTATGATGTCTGAGTAGATTATCGTTGTCCTATCGGTGATTGATGAATTGCTATGATTGGTTTAATTTGCTTGTGGTTATGTTGCTGTCCTTTGGTGCCCATCATATGATCGCGCGCGTGGATCACACCATAGGGTTAGTTGTATGTTGATAGGACTATGTATGGGCAAGCTAGAGTGACAGAAGCTTCAAACCTAGCATAGAAATTGATGCATATGGGATTGAAGGGGGACCAATATATCTTATTGCTGTGGTTGGGTTTTACATGAGTGAACGTTAGTAGTTGCGGACGCTTGCTAATAGTTCCAATCATAAGTGTATAGAATTCCAAGTAAGGGATGGCATGCTAGCAGAGGCCTCTCCCACATGATACTTGTTATCGATCTAGTAATGTAGTCAATTGCATAGGGACAATTCCGCAACTCATACCACCACTTTTCCACACTCGTTAGACACTCGTAGTTGTTTATTTATCTAACCAGTTTTATTTACGTGTTCTTTACTTTCTTGCAAGCCTATCCTATCACTCCTACAAAGTACTTCTAGTTTCATACTTGTTCTAGGTAAAGCGAACATAAAGTGTGCATAGAGTTGTATCGGTGGTCGACAGAACTTGAGGGAATATTTGTCCTACCTTTAGCTCCTCGTTGGGTTCGACACTCTTACTTATCGAGAAAGGCTACAATTGATCCCCTATACTTGTGGGTTATCAATGGTCATCACCATGGATAGATCTTATGTGTGCGTAGGAAATTATTTGTTTCCCGTGCAACGTTCCCCAACAAGGGCACCCCAAGAGGGACAAGTTAAGTTAAGCCTAGACAAGACGAATCATTGATAGACAAATTAGAAACACTCGAGACTAGTGGTAGCGATTCCACACCCTTGTAATCGAGATCATCATCTTCATCAATGAAACAAAAGAACGACATAGGATTTCACCTCCGTCGGAGGGGTCAAACGTGCGTAAACTCACGTCTTTCGATTCCTACCAACCCTTTCAAGCCGCCACATAGCTCTGATGACTCCACACCTAAGTTCTTTCACGAGGATATCTATCGTGACAAAACCATGACAGAATCCTTTGCTGAAAACTGTGTATCATTTCCCACTGGAGCCTGGAGGCCTCAATCAGATCGACATCGTATGTACTTGTACCTATTGTGCTGCAGTAATCTAGGAGCCACACGGACTCGGCAATCTCATCACCCAAGTTATCGAGTCTAATCAAGCTATTGGTGAGTCATGCTTAAATGGTGAGGTTTTAACCATTAAGCAAGTTTTAGGTGACTAACTTACGAGTACAAGAATAAGATGAGAATCTATGCATAAACGAACATGAATTTTTTATGATCAAGATGTGATCCTGAACACCTACTTACGATTGAAACATAACCTCATTGTGTTCTCTTCCCGAAACTCCGTCGAAAATAGACGATCACGGTTACACACATGGTTGGTGTATTTTAATTGAGTTTACTCCAAGTTTGTTATAATCACGTGTTAAATAATTTCCAAGATGCCACATAACTGTGGGCATGGCTTTCCGAAAGATTTAATCCTACACGGGTGTTGTACCTTATCCATCACAAACTAGCCACAAGCTAAGGTGGAAAACCTCAACCTTGAGATAGCCCAAAGTATCCTCGGAATCCCGACGGACAAGATGTTCCTTAAAGGTAAAATAAATCCAGCAAGACGGCCCGTCTAGCCCGATCCCAATAGGAGCCGCGTGTATCTTGTTGTTAGGGCACTACAAGATGAGCAGTTCCTTTCGTGGCCTGATATGAATCCCTCAAGTTTCGCCGGGGTGGCCCCGCGAGTGGCTCAATTTGGACGAACACTCATGAGGAGCACTGGCCCGGGTTGTTGATTAATTATTCAGGGGGTAGCTACTCCGTATGCCATTTTAATTAGTTATTAGCAAATATAATACCAAAGTTGGGCATTATCGTAAGAGTTTTATCCCAAAACAAATATTAAAGGGGTCTCCATGACAAACCCAAGCATGTTCTGAGCGCTCAATATGGAATATAACACTGGTAAACAGAAACAATGAGGGCAAAGGTGGAACAAAACCCCGAGCAAAAGGCCAATCCTTCCACCTTGTACCAAGTATGTAGGTCCATTAATTTAAATAACAAGAATAATGTGATATCCCAAAAATATCGATGTTATCACATGGATCGACCTGCACCTCCAACTAGAAATGATATAAGAAGGGTGAGCAAGCAGTAACTTAGCCAAACAACATTTTTCTCGTTTGTGTAGGGGTTAGAGGCTTTTCATGGCATATTGGGAGGCTTGACAGACAAGTGGTAGGCAACGAGACTTAGCGATAGAAATTATATACCTAGGCTTAGCAAAATTGGAAATGATATCAAGGGTAATGATCATCTACCTTGTGATTCTTTAGTGGGATAACACTCTTCCTCTTTATAAGCGTTCTCGATAGTTTCCTCTTAATCATTCTCGTCACCCGATGCTACCGAAAATAAATAACAACATCCAATGAACACACAACCAATGCATAATAGACAAATAGTTATGATGCATGATCATGTGGTGAGTATGGCATGTAATCATACCTAGTCACCTTTTATGAAGTTATTAGGTTATTTATAAACTGGACGAAACCTCAAGATGTGTGAATATGGCATAAATGGATGCTACACATCACAACAATGCAAATGCATATAAGGAACATTGCGAAGGGAGTTACGGATCTCTCGGGGCACTCATGACAAGATACATAAGGGAACAATGGTAGATTAGAAGTTGAAAGAGGCTAGGGGTAAAATATTGGCATCCCAAGGTTGCCACTGGATAGGAAGGGAAATTTTATATGAAATGGACATAAAGATCATGGAAACCCAATGCACCAAACTCCCACAATGATCCAAACTAAATTCAATGCAATCTGTCCAAAATAGCACCATAGCAATTAGCACACACCAAAAAACTAGCCGCAGGAACTTACTATGCACAAACAAGGCATGGGGGTAGTAGCATGTAACACGAGCATGGTCAAAATATGCACAGAAACATGGCTATCAGCAGCACAAAATGCTATCTCAAACAAACTGATTCTAAGACTTGGTGGAAATAACATGGTTCAAAAAACAACACTCCTTAACACGTAGGTATGTTTGGCAGTAGACATAACTATGATGCAGCACATATTCATGGAATCTAATGAAACAACATGATAGTCAACAACATGCTTTACAAAACACTCCAAGGATGCAACACCATAGGGGCTATAGATCATTGCCTATTCACATGTCGAAACAACAAGTTTCATAACAGATTCCACAGTTAGTGAAATTTGACCATCTCCAAAATGAGCAACATAATGAAGGCATGTTTGCATAGCAATAACAGTAGCTTAACAAGGATTTTCATCGCAAAAAAATACCACGGGCTAATCCAGAACCCTAAACAAGGATTTTTAGCACAGAAGGGCATATCTTATGTTCAAAATTCTTTCATAGGGTGCATGGATTAAATCACACGAAAATGACAAAATACCTAAAATAGTAGAAATGACATACCACGAACTTGTTGAAAAGTCAAAAATAAATCCATGATGGATTAGTTGATTTTTTCTACCCCATTTTCATATATAATATGCATATGTACTACATGAAAATGCTCACAACATGACTAAAGAGAAAATTGTCCAATATGGAACATGGGACATGCCAGATTTGGCATATGCCAAAAATGGCTAGACTATAGAAATTTGTCGGAATCCTAGGGACACCCAAGTTCTATCCAGCCATCAAGTTGACTGCTGAGACCGGGGCATGTGTGCAGGGAAGTGACGCTGACAATGTGGCGCGCCTCTTATTGAGGCAAAATCTTAAAATATAGACGATATATATGTACCAAAGGGGATCAAACCCATGACCTCCACCGAGGAGGCGAGCAGGACTGACCAGCTGGGCTAGTTCCTTGACTCTGCAAAAGTAGGACTCGACTACCTTTTGATTAAGAAAAGGTCAAACCTCCTTCTTCTGTGGTGCACACCTGCGACACAAGCAAGCTCAGCAGCAACTCCGACGGGCTAGGCTCGAAGAAAAATGGCAACAAGCTTGTGGAGAAGGAGGAGGGCGCTGTCTGAGGATGCACGCATGCGTGCAAGGGCCTTGGCAGCATGGGAACCTCAAGACGACCTCGAGCCCGCCTTGGTCATGACGTGTAGCAAGAGGTCGGTGGGTTATACTTGTGATCGGTATTGGGATTTTCGTCAAAGAGGAGGGGATGGTGTAGCACAGTATATATAAGTATATCCCGTAGTGAGAAACAAGGTCATCTAACCAATATGAGTATCACACAACTTCATGTCTTTAGTACCTACACACAAAAGAGCACACACTTGCACTCAACGCGAGTAAGAGGGTTGTCAATCCCCTTGAACTCGTTACTTGCAAGCAAATAGTAGTGTAGATGATATTTGATAATTTTAAATTGTAAAATAAAAATAAAACAAATAAATAGCAGCCAGGAAATAATAGCATCATAAATATATAAGTGAACGTACCCGAGGGCCATATTGTTCGCTAGAGGCTTCTCTCTCGAAGAAGCCATATGATACATCCATTATGCATCATGAATTCTTATCTATATCTATGAATTTTTCCATTATTCTTCATTATTATACAATTCTTATGACTTTTATCTCTGAACATGCAAGGTACACCACAAAGAGGGAAATCACTTGAAACTGGAATTATAAACCCGAAAACCAAGAAAAAGGGTAAAAAAATCACTCGACTCCAAATAAACTGAAATTTCACTGATAATTTTTATGGGATATATAATAATTACTGGGGAAAAATATACGAGAGGGGGGCCACCTATGGGCTATGATCCAACAAGGCGTGCCCACCCCTTGTGGGCGCCCCCTGTTGCCTCGTGGTCCACCAAGAGGTCTTCCGACCCCCTCTTCTACTATATGGTGTGTTTTGACCTAAAAAATCATAGGGATACTTTCGGGATGAAGCTCCGCCGTCTCGAGGCGGAAACATGGGGAGAGGACCTTTTATTCTCTGGTAGAGTGATTCTGCCCGGGAAATTTCTCTCCTTGAAGGGAGATCGAAGCCATCGTCATCACAAATGGTTCCTCCTTCATGGGAGGACCAATCATCATCAACATATTCACCAGCAGCATCTCATATCAAAACCCTAGTTCACCTCTTGTATTCAATCTTTGCCTTAGAACCTTAGATTGCTACTATGGGTTACTAGTAGTTTGATTACATCTCGTAGTTGATGCTTGTTGGATTACTTTGTCGAAAATATTATGTTTGGATCCTTAATTATTATTATTATACCTATGATATTGAACATGTTGATGAGGTGTGAGTAGTTACTATTGTTACTGGGTACATGGAGAAGTCTTGTTATAAGTAATCATGTGAAGTTGGTATTCGTTCGATATTTTGATGATGTGTATGTTGTTGCTTCTCTTAGTGGTGTCTTGTGAACGTCGAGTACATGGCATTTAACCATGTTATGGACCTAAGGGAAGACATTGTGTAGCAACAAGTAGATGATGGGTTGCGAGAGTGACGGAAGCTTAAACCCTAGTTTATGTGTCGCTTCGTAGGGGGCTGATGTCGATCCATATGTTCCATGCTCTGGTTAGATTTATCTTAATTCTTCTTTCGTAGTTGTGGATGCTTGCGAGAGAAGGTAATCATAAGTGGGTTGCTTGTTCAAGTAAGAACAACACCTTAGCACCGGTCCACCCATATATCAAATTATCGAAGTAACGAATGTGAATCAACTCAACATCATGAACCTGACTAGACAGTAATTTCCATGTGTCCTCGGGGGCGTTTGCTTTGTATAATAGTACCCTGAGGCATCCCTTTAGCTAGTATTGTTACTTGTCACTTGTTAGAATTATCTTGCTACAAAACTATCTACCACTGTTACTTATAGCACTTGCAAAGAATCCTTTGCTGAAAACTGTGTATCATTTCCTTCTACTCCTCGTTGGGTTTGACACTCTTACTTATCGAAAGGATTACGATTGACCCCTTTGAGTGGCTGAATTTTACTTTTGCTTGTTACTATGGACATTCGCCCTTTGAGTGGCTTGTTCAGGGCATCTTCACCTCAAATGAAAGTTGAAAAAGTAGTTCCTCAACCTACTAAACCTAGTGAAAATATTTACTATGATATTACTTTGGGTATGTTAGAGAAACTCATAGCTAATCCTTATGATGGTGCAACTCAGATTTATTACCATTTGATATATGTCGATGAGGTTTGTGCATTATTTAACCTTGCAGGTTTCCTTGGAGACAAAGTTAATAAGAAAGTTTTCCCTTTATCTTTGGAGCGAAAAACATTGATTTGGTACAAGTTATTTGATGACATTGGATAATGGGATTTCATTTGTGTGAAGCTGGAATTTCATCAGAAGTTTTATTCTATGCATCCAGTTCATCCTGATCGTAGTTTTATTTATAATTGTTTGCCTTGTGAAGGAGAAAGCATCGCTCCAGCTTGGGGGATGCCTAAATCTATGATGCATACCTGCTCCAATGACGAGCTCTCGAGATAAATGATTAAACGAAAATTTTGTGCTCGGAGTTATCATGATGATCAAGTGCCACTAGATTCTTCTTCTTCTAGTTCTTATATGAAAAACACTATTGAATTCAACAGGATCTTCTCGATAGAATTTGGCATAACTCTAAAGATTGGAAACTCGACAAAGGTAAAGAGTTGGGTATAAAGCTTAAGTTTCATTGTGTTAAATCATTTATGGAAACCGATGATTTTCATAAGTTTTGCAACAAATACGTGCTTGACTCTGAGATAGTAGCTATTTTCTGTGAATCATTTGCTACTCATGTTGATATCCCTAAGGAGAAGTGTTTCAAATATGATCCACCACCTGAGAAATTATTAGATGAACCTGAAAGTGTGTTATATCGATTAGAGGGGGGGGGGGGGGTGAATAGGAGATTTTTAGAATTTCATCATTGAGGAAATTCCTTTTGAGGAAATTCCTCACTGATGACTAACTTACATAGGAAATTCCTTGTGAGGGGTTTGTTCATGTTAAATCTTGATAGTGATGACACACATATCCATAACATTGAAGCGAAAATATGTAGAGTTGATAATGATAACGCCACTTTCTTGTGGCACTGCCGCTTAGGTCATATTGGTATCAAACGCATGAAGAAACTCCATGGTGATGGACTTTTGGAGTCACTGGATTCTGAATCACTTCACACATGTGAACCATGCCCTCATGGGCAAGATGACTAAGACTCCATAGATGCGCGTGGTGGTTATAGTTATTTTCTCACCTTCACAGATGATTTGAATAGATATGGTTATATTTACTTGATGAAACACAAGTCTGAAATGTTTGAAAAGTTCAAACAATTTTAGAGTGAAGTTGAAAATCATCGTAACAAGAAGATCAAATTTCTACGATCTGATCGAGCAGGAGAATATCTGAGTTATGAGTTTGGCACTCACTTAAGACAATGTGGAATTGTTTCATAGTTGACACCACGTGGAACACCACAACATAATCGTGTGTCCAAACGTCGTAATCGTACTTTATTTGATATGGTGCGTTCTATGATGTCTCTTAACGATTTTCTATTATTGTTTTGGGGTTATGCATTAGGGACAGTTGCATTCACATTAAATAGGGCACCATTAAAATCCGTTGAGTGACGCCATATGAACTGTGGTTTGGCAAGAAGCCAAAGTTGTTGTTTCTTAAAGTTTGGGGATGTGACGCTTATGTCAAAAAGCTTCAACTTGAAAAGCTGGAACCTAAAGCACAAAAGTGCGTCTTCATAGGATACCCAAAAGAGACAGTTGGGTACACCTTCTATCTCAGATCAAAAGGCAAAGTGTTTGTCGCTAAAAATGGAGCTTTTATTGAGAAAGAGTTTCTCTTGAAAGAATTGAGTGGGAGGAAGATAGAACTTGATAACGTTATAGAACCTTTACTTCAACCAGAGAGTAGCGCAACACAGAAAGATGTTTCTCTGGAACCTACAACAGTTGAAGAGCAAGATAACAATGATGTTCATGAAACTTCAGATCAAGTTGCTATCGAACCTCGTAGGTTGACAAGGGAACATACTGCTCTTGAGTGGTACGACAACCCTGTCTTATCAATCATGTTGTTAGACAATGATGAACCTACGAGCTATGGAGAACCAATAGTGGGCCCGGATTACAAAAAATGGTTAGAGGCCATGAAATTCGTGATAGGATCCATGTATGAAAAAAAAGTATGGACTTTTGAAGTATTACCTGAAGGACGAAAGGCTATTCAGAATAAATGGATCTGTAAGAAGAAGACGGACGCGGACGGTAATGTCACCTTCTATAAAGCTCGACTTGTGGTAAAGGGTTTTTGACAAGTTCAAGGAGTTGACTATGATGAGACTTTCTCACCCATAGCGATGTTTAAGTCCGTCAGAATCATGTTAGCAATAGCTGCATTTTTCGATTGTGAAATTTGGCAGATGGATGTCAAAACAGCGTTCCTTAACGGTTTCCTTAAGGAAGAGTTTTAAATGCTGCAACCGGAAGGTTTTGTCGATCCAGAGAATGCTGAAAAAGTATGCAAACTCTAGCGATCCATTTATGGACTCGTGCAAGCATCTCGGAGTTGGAATCAACGCTTTGATGAGGTGATCAAGGCGTTTGGGTTTATACAAGTTTATGGAGAAGCTTGTATTTACATGAAAGTGAGTGGGAGCTGTATAGCATTTCTAATATTGTATGTGGATGACATATTGCTGATTGGAAACGATGTAGATCTTTTCGGAAGCATAAACGATTATTTGAATAAAAGTTTCAATGAAGGACCTGGGAGAAGCTTCTTACATATTGGCATCAAGATTTGTAGAGATAGATCAAGACGCTTGATAGGACTTTCACATAGCACATACCTTGATAAAGTTTTGAAGAAGTTCAAAATGGAATAGTCCAAGAAAGGGTTCTTGCCTGTGTTACAAGGTATAAAGTTGAGTAACACTCAATGCTTTGTGACTGCATAAGGTAGAGAAAAGATGAGTGCCGTCCCTTATGCTTCAGCCATAGGATCTATCATGTATGTAATCCTGTGCACAAGACCTCACGTCAGCCTTGCCATAAGTATGGCGGGAAGGTTTCAAGTAATCCAGGAATGCAACACAGGATAGCGGTCAAAAATATTCTGAAGTACCTGAAAAGGACTAAGGAAATGTTTCTCGTTTATCAAGGTGACAAAGAGCTCGTCGTAAAGGGTTACATCGATGCAAGCTTTGACACTGATCCGGATGACTCTAATTAACAAACTGGATGTGCATTTATTCTCAATGAGGGTGCGGTAAGTTGATGCAGTTCCAAGAAGAGCGTGGTAGCTCATCCTACATGCGATGTGGAGTACATAGCTGCCTCAGAGACGGCTAAATAAGGTGTCTGGATGAAGCAGTTCATGACAGATCTTGGAGTTGTGCCGAGTGCACTTGATCCAATGATTCTGTTGTGTGACAACACTGGTGCCATTGCTCTAGCGAAGGAACCAAGGTTTCACAAGAGGACGAGACACATAAGGTGACGCTTCAGTTCCATCCACGATTACATCAAGGAGGAGGACATACATATTTGCAAACTACACGCGAATTTGAATGTTGCAGAGCCGTTGACTAAGCCTCTTCCACGAGAAAAACATGATTAACACCCAAACTATATGGGTGTTGGATTCGTTACATTGTAAATCACATAGTTATGTGAGCTACATTATTGACTCTAGTGCAAGTGGGAGACTGTTGGAAATATGCTCTAGAGGAAATAATAAAATAGTTATTATTATATTTCCTTTTTCAAGATAATCGTTTATTATCCATGCTAGAATTGTATTGAATGGAAACGCAGATACATGTGTGGATACATAGACAACACACTATGCCTAGTAAGCCTCTAGTTGACTAGCTTGTTGATCAAATATGGTTAAGGTTTCCTAGCCATAGACAAGTGTTGTTACTTGATAACGGGATCACATCATTAGGAGAATGAGGTGATGGACAAGACCCAAACTATGAACGTAGCATGTGATCATGTAATTTTATTGCTACTGTTTTTCTCCATGTCAAGTATATGTTCCTATGACCATGAGATCATGTACTCACTCACATCGGAAGAATACCTTGTGTGTATCAAAATTTGCAACGTAACTGGGTGACTAGAAAGGTGCTCCACAGGTATATGTGAAGGTGTCCGTTGAGTTATCATGGTTCAAGACTGGGGTTTTTCACTCCGTATGAGAGAGAGGTATGATTGGATCATGATTGTATCGCGGGATGGCTAGTGATTTGGATTGCGAAGACGTTCGACTAGATCAACCGCGTTTCTTAATACTTCCCTCTAAGCGATCTACAAGGGTATGTGGATCCGATCTCTCCTCTCGTAGATGGTTGATACGTCTCCGTGGTATCTATAATTTTTGATTGTTTCATGCCAATATTATACAACTATCATATACTTTTGGCAACTTTTTATAGTATTTTTCGGACTAACATATTGATCCAGTGCCCAGTGCCAGTTCCTGTTTGTTGCATGTTTTTTGTTTCGCAGAATATCCATACCAAACGAAGTCCAAACGCAATAAAAATGTACGGGGATTTTTTTGGAATATTTATGATTTTTGGGAAGAAGAATCAACACGAGACGATGCACGGAGTGCCCACAAGCCCACCAGCCGCGGCCAGGGGGTGGGACCGCGGCTGGCAAGATTGTGGCCACTCCTTAAGGCGGTTGGTGCCCTTCTTTCGCCGCAAGAAAGATAATATTGGGCATTATCGTAAGAGTTTATCCCAAAACAAATGTTAATTAGTTAGTAGCAAATATCAATTTGGACGAACACTCATTAGGAGCACTTGCCCGGGTTGTTGATTAATTATTCAGGGGGTAGCTACTCTGTATGCCATTTTAATTAGTTATTAGCAAATCTAATACCAATGTTGGGAATTATCGTAAGAGTTTTATCCCAAAACAAATGTTAAAGGGGTCCCCATGATAACCCCAAGCATGTTAGGAGCGCTCAATATGGAATATAACACTGGTAAACAGAAACTATGAGGGAAAAGGTGGAACAAAACCCCGAGCAAAAGGCCAATCCTTCCACCTTGTACCAAGTATGTAGGTGCATTAATTTAAATAACAAGAATAATGTGATATCCCAAAAATATCCATGTTATCACATGGATCGACCTGCACCTCCAACTAGAAATGCTATAAGAAGGGTTGAGCAAGCGGTAACTTAGCCAAACAACATTTTGCTCGGATGTGTAGGGGTTAGAGGCTTTTCATGGCATATTGGGAGGCTTGACAAACAAGTGGTAGGCAACGAGACTTAGCGATAGAAATTATATGCCTAGGCTTAGCAAAATTGGAAATGATATCAAGGGTAATTATCATCTACCTTGTGATTCTTTAGTGGGATAACACTCTTCCTCTTTATAAACATTCTCAATAGTTTCCTCTTACTCATTCTCGTCACCCGATGCGATCGAAAATAAATAACAACATACAATAAACACACAACCAATGCATAATAGACAAATAGTTATGATGCATGATCATGTGGTGAGTATGGCATGTAATCATACCTAGTCACCTTCTATGAAGTTATTAGGTTATTTACAAACTGGACAAAACCACAAGATTAATTATTTGTACATGTGTGAATATGGCATAAATGGATTCTACACATGATAACAATGCAAATTCATATAAGGAACATTGCGAAGGGAGTTACGGATCTCTCGGGGCACTCATGACAAGATACATAAGGGAACAATGGTAGATTAGAAGTTGAAAGAGGCTAGGGGTAAAATATTGACATCCCAAGGTTGCCACTGGATAGGAAAGGAAATTTTAGATGAAATGGACATAAAGATCATGGAAACCCAATGCACCAAACTCCCACAATGATCCAAACAAAATTCAATGCAATCTGTCCAAAATAGCACCATAGCAATTTGCACACACCAAAAAACTAGCCGCAGGAACTTACTATGCACAAACAAGGCATGGGGGTAGTAGCATGCTATCTCAAACAAACTGATTTAAGACTTGGTGGTATAACATGGTTCAAAAAACAACACTCTTTAACAGGTAGGTATGTTTGGCAGTAGACATAACTATGATGCATCACCTATTCATGGAATCTAATGAAACAACATGATAGTCAACAACATGCTTTACAAAACACTCCAAGGATGCACCATAGGGGCTATAGATCATTGCCTATTCACATGTCGAAACAACAAGTTTCATAACAGATTCCACACTTAGTGAAATTTGACCATCTCCAAAATGAGCAACATAATGAAGGCATGTTTGCATAGCAATAACAGTAGCTTAACAAGGATTTTCAGGGCAAAAAAATACCACGGGCTAATCCAGAACCCTAAACAAGGATTTACAGCATAGAAGGGCATATCTTATGTTCAAAATTCTTTCATAGGGTGCATGGATTAAATCACACGAAAATGACAAAATAACTAAAAAAGTAGAAATGACATACCACGAACTTGTTGAAAAGTCAAAAATAAATCCATGATGGATTAGTTAATTTTTTCTACCCCATTTTCATATATAATATGCATATGTACGTACATGAAAATGCTCACAACATGACTAAAGAGAAGATTGTCCAATATGGAACATGGGACATGTCAGATTTGGCATATGCCAAAAATGGCTAGACTATAGAAATTCGTCGGAATCCTAGGGACACCCAAGTCCTATCCAGCCATCAAGTTGACTGCTGAGACCGGGTCATGTGTGCAGGGAAGTGACGCTGACAATGTGGCGCGCCTCTTATTGAGGCAAAATCTTAAAATATAGACGATATATATGTACCAAAGGGGATCAAACCCATGACCTCCATCGAGGAGGCGAGCAGGATTGACCAGCTGGGCTAGTTCCTTGACTCTGCAAAAGTAGGACTCGACTACCTTTTGATTAAGAAAAGGTCAAACCTCCTTCTTACGTGGTGCACACGTGCGACACAAGCAAGCTCAGCAGCAGCTGCGACGGTCTAGGCTCGAAGAAAAATGGAAACGAGCTTGCAGGGAAGGAGGAGGGCACTGTCCGAGGATGCACGCCTGCGTGCAAGGGCCTTGGCAGCATGGGAACCTGAGGACGACCTCGAGCCTGCCTTGGTCATGACGTGTAGCAAGAGGTCGGTGGGTTATACTTGTGATCGGTATTGGGATTTTCGCCGAAGAGGAGGGGATGGTGTACACAGTATATATAAGTATATCCCTTAGTGAGAAACGAGGTCATCTAACCAATATGACTATCACACAACTTCATGTCTTTAGTATCTACATACAAAAGAGCACACACTTGCACTCAACGCGAGTAAGAGGGTTGTCAATCCCCTTGAACTCGTTACTTGCAAGCAAATGAGTAGTGTAGATGATTTTGATAATTTTAAATTGAAAAATAAAAATAAAACAAATAAATAGCAGCCAGGAAATAATAGCATCATAAATATATAAGTGATCGTACCCGAGGGCCATATTGTTCGCTAGAGGCTTCTCTCGAAGAATGCATATGATACATCCATTATGCATCATGAATTCTTATCTATATCTATGATACTTTGTCCATTATTCTTCATTATTATACAATTCTTATGCCTTTTGTCTCTGAATATGCAAGGTACACCACAAAGAGGGAAATTACTTGAAACTGGAATTCTAAACCTGAAAACCAAGAAAAGGGGTAAAAAAATCACTCGACTCCAAATAAACTGAAATTTCACTGAGAATTTTTATGGGATATATAATAATTACTGGGGCAAAAATATACCAGAGGGGGGCCACCTACGGGCCATGAGCCAACAAGGCGTGCCCACCCCCTGTGGGCGCCCCTTGTTGCCTCGTGGTCCACCAAGAGGTCTTCTGAACCCCTCTTCTACTATATGGTGTGTTTTGACCTAAAAAATCATAGGGATACTTTCGGGACGAAGCTCCGCCGTCTCGAGACGGAAACATGGGGAGAGGCACTTTTATTCTCTGGTAGAGTGATTCTGCCAGGGGAATTTCTCTCCGAGAAGGGAGATCGAAGCCATCGTCATCACAAATGGTTCCTCCTTCGTGGGAGGACCAATCATCATCAACATATTCACCAGCACCATCTCATCTCCAAGCGCTAGTTCACCTCTTGTATTCAATCTTTGCCTTAGAACCTTAGATTGCTACTATGGGTTACTAGTAGTTTGATTACATCTCGTAGTTGATGCTTGTTGGATTACTTTGTCGAAAATATTATGTTTGGATACTTAATTATTATAATTATACCTCTGATCTTGAACATGTTGATGAGGTGTGAATAGTTACTATTGTTACTGAGTACATGGAGAAGTCTTGTTATAAGTAATCATGTGAAGTTGGTATTCGTTTGATATTTTGATGATGTGTATGTTGTTTCTTCTCTTAGTGGTGTCTTGTGAACGTAGAGTACATGACATTTAACCATGCTATGGACCTAAGGGATGACATTGTGTAGCAACAAGTAGATGATGGGTTGCGAGAGTGACGGAAGCTTAAACCCTAGTTTATGTGTCGCTTCATAGGGGGTTGATGTCGATCCATATGTTCCATGCTCTGGTTAGATTTATCTTAATTCTTCTTTCGTAGTTGTGGATGCTTGCGAGAGAAGTTAATCATAAGTGGGTTGCTTGTTCAAGTAAGAACAACACCTTAGCACCGGTCCACCCACATATCAAATTATCGAAGTAACGAATGTGAATCAACTCAACATGATGAACATGACTAGACAGTAATTTCCATGTGTCCTCGGGGGCGTTTGCTTTGTATAATAGTACCCTCAGGCATCCCTTTAGCTACTATTGTTACTTGTCACTTGTTAGAATTATCTTGCTACAAAACTATCTATCACTGTTACTTATAGCACTTGCAAAGAATCCTTTGCTGAAAACTGTGTATCATTTCCTTCTACTCCTCGTTGGGTTTGACACTCTTACTTATCAAAAGGATTATGATTGACCCCCTATACTTGTGGGTAATCTAGACTCTTTTCTCGCACTGTTGCCGGGGTGTGTAGTGCCTCTAGTAAGTGGAAATTGGTAAGGAAATTTTTTTGTACATGCTGAATTTTACTGTTGCTTGTTACTATGGACGTTCACCCTTTGAGTGGCTTGTTCAGGGCATCTTCACCTCAAACGAAAGTTGAAAAGTAGTTCCTTAACCTACTAAACCTAGTGAAAATATTTACTATGATATTACTTTGGGTATGCTAGAGAAACTGATAGCTAATCCTTATGATGGTGCAACTCATCTTGATTACCATTTGATATATGTCGATGAGGTTTGTGCATTATTTAAGCTTGCAGGTTTCCTTGGAGACAAAGTTAATAAGAAAGTTTTCCCTTTATCTTTGGAGGGAAAAACATTGAGTTGCTACAAGTTATTTGATGACATTGGATAATGGGATTGGAATTGTGTGAAGCTGGAATTGCATCAGAAGTTTTATCCTATGCATCCAGTTCATCCTGATCGTAGTTTTATTTATAACTGTTTGCCTTGTGAAGGAGAAAGCATCGCTCCAGCTTGGGGGATGCCTAAATCTATGATGCATACCTGCTCCAATGACGAGCTCTCGAGATAAATAATTAAACAAAAATTTTGTGCTCGGATTTATCATGATGATCAAGTGACACTAGATTCTTCTTCATCTAGTTCTTATATGAAAAACACTATTGAATTCAACAGGATCTTCTCGATAGAATTTGGCGTAACTCTAAAGATTGGAAACTCGACAAAGGTAAAGAGTCGGGTATAAATCTTAAGTTTCATTGTGTCAAATCATTTATGGAAACCGATGATTTTCATAAGTTTTGCAACAAATACGTGCTTGACTCCGAGATAGTAGCTATTTTCTGTGAATCATTTGCTACTCGTGTTGATATCCCTAAGGAGAAGTGTTTCAAATATGACCCACCACCTGAGAAATTATTAGATGAACCTGAAATTGCGTTATATCGACTAGAGGGGGGGGTCAATAGGAGATTTTTAGAATTTCATCACCGAGGAAATTCCTTTTGAGGAAATTCCTCACTGATGACTAACTTAGAGCGGAAACAGTAAAGGATCAGGAGTGCAATGTTTCACTACAACAGTTTTTCAGGATGAAGAAT
Source organism: Hordeum vulgare subsp. vulgare (assembly GCF_904849725.1). NCBI lineage: Eukaryota > Viridiplantae > Streptophyta > Magnoliopsida > Poales > Poaceae > Hordeum > Hordeum vulgare. Next base: position 288,687,768 of record NC_058520.1, on the reverse strand, counting down.
ACGAAAACAGTTTGCATAGTATGCACGCACGCAGAAAACAGATGAGGATTAACTTGCCTGAAGAATTTGGGGTTGAGGAATTTCAGAGAAACTCTTCAGCAAATTCTTCAAACAGTGACACTGAAAATCATCAACACACAATTTGAGGAATATAAAGAGTTGAGGAAATAGAACCCGTTTCACAGTGAAGACAGTGGTTGATGACCCAGTTCCAACTGCTGTGACAGTTGTACATCTGGTTTGGAGCGGCTTGGTATTGAAACCAAAGGACACACAGTACCGGGACACACAGTCCCTACCGTATTCTCCTTGGGCTAAGAACACACAGTCCTCGCCCAACACTCGTGGTAAGTCTTCAGGGCAGACTTCCAAACCCTCACAAACTTGGTCACCTGGCGATCAACAATTGACAGCTGGATTACTCTAGACCATGACGCCTAACCATCTGGAGGATGCATAGTCCTCAAAGGTAAAAGGCTTCAGTCCCACACAGGAACAACTTCTTCAGTGATGCTCAATCACTTGGTTTTGGGTTTGTGGTTTGTGGTTTGGGGTATTTCCTCACTGATGAATTACTCTAGAAGACTCTGAGGAATTTGGGTTGCTCTTATGACAAGTGTCAGTTTCTAACGGAGCAGCCAACCAGCTAATGGTTGTGGGGGCGGCTATTTATAGCCTGGGAGCATCCCGACATGATTTGACATTAATGCTCTTAAATAATATGACCATTGGTGTGGATAAGACCAATGATGTGGCGTGGCTTGTCGGGTAACGTAGCATAAATTCAAAATTTTCCTACGCATATTCAGATCTTCCTATGGAGAGACCAGCAACGAGAGAGGGGTAAGAGCATCTTCATACCTTTGAAGATCGCTAAGCGGAAGCGTTGCTAGAACGCGGTTGATGGAGTCGTACTCACAGCGATTCCGATCTAGTGCCGAACAACGGCACCTCCGCGTTCAACACACGTGTAGCCCGGTGACGTCTCCCGCACCTTGATCCAGCAAGGAGGAGGGAGAGGTTGGGGAAGAACTCCAGCAACACGACCGCGTGGTGTCGATGGAGAGACGAGGTCTCCCGGCAGGGCTTCGCCAAGCACCGGCGGAGAGGAGGAGGAAGAAGAGCAGGGCTGCACCGAGAGAGAGGGAAAAACCGTGTGTCTCAATGGCCAAAAGTGCCCGATATATATGGGGGGAGGGGAGAGAGGGTGCCACCCCTAAGGTTCCCACCCTAGGGGGTGCGGCAGCCCCCCCAGATGGGAGGTGCGGCGGCCAGAAGGGGGAGGAGGGGTGGCGCACCATCTGGTGGGCCTTAGGCCCACCTGGCCTAGGGTTTGCCCCCCTTTTCTCTCCCTTGCGCTATGGGCTGAGTGAGGAGGCGCACCAGCCCACCTAGGGGCTGGTTCCCACCCCCACTTGGCCCACCTTATCTCCCGGGGTCGTTGCCCCCCTTCGGTGGTCCCCCGGGGTCACCTCCGGTGGTTCCGGTGGTCCCGGTAAGTTACCGGTGATGCCCGAAACACTTCCGGTATCCGAAACCATCCGTCCTATATATCAATCTTTACCTCCGGACCATTCCGAAGATCCTCGTGACGTCCGGGATCTCATCCAGGGCTCCGAACAACTTTCGGTAACCTCGTATAACAATTCCCTATAACCCTAGCGTCATCGAACCTTAAGTGTGTAGACCCTACGGGTTCGGGAGACAGGCAGACATGACCGAGACACCTCTCTAGCCAATAACCATCAGCGGGGTCTGGATACCCATGGTGGCTCCCACTTGCTCCACGATGATCTCATCGGATGAACCATGATGTCAAGGATTCAATCAATCCCGTATACGATTCCCTTTGTCTGTCGGTATAGAACTTGCCCGAGATTCGATCGTCGGTATACCTATACCTTGTTCAATCTCTTTACCGGTAAGTCTCTTTACTCGTTCCGTAGCACGTCATCGTGTGACTAACTCCTTAGTCACATTGAGCTCATGATAATGTTCTACCGGGTGGGCCCAGAGATACCTCTCCATCACACGGAGTGACAAATCCCGATCTTGATTCGTACCAACCCAACAGACACTTTCGGAGGTACCCGTAGTGCACCTTTATAGTCACCCAGTTACGTTGTGACGTTTGATACACCCAAAGCACTCCTACGGTGTCCGGGAGTTGCACAATCTCACGGTCGAAGGAAAAGATACTTGACATTAGAAAAGCTTTAGCATACGAACAATACGATCTAGTGCTATGCTTAGGATTGGGTCGTGTCCATCACATCATTCTCCCAATGATGTGATCCCGTTATCAATGACATCTAATGCCCATGATCAGGAAACCATGATGATCTATTGACTAACGAGCTAGCCAACTAGAGGCTTGCTAGGGACACACTGTGATCTATTTATTCACACATGTATTACTGTTTCCTGTTAATACAATTATAGCATGAACAATAGACGATTATCATGAACAAGGACATATGATAATAACCATTTTATTATTGCCTCTAGGGCATATTTCCAACAGTCTCCCACTTGCACTAGAGTCAATAATCTAGTTACATTGTGATGTATCGAACACCCATAGCATTATGGTGTTGATCATGTTTTGCTCGTGGAAGAGGTTTAGTCAACGGGTCTGCAATATTCAGATCCGTGTGTACTTTACAAATATCTATCACTCCACTCTGGACATGGTCCTGGATGGAGTTGTAGCGGCGCTTGATGTGCTTCGTCTTCCGGTGAAACCTGGGCTCCTTGGCTATGGCAATGGCTCCAGTGTTATCACAGAAGAGTGTCATAGGACCCGACGCGCTTGGAACCACTCCAAGGTCGGTGATGAGCTCCTTCATCCAAATTCCTTCAGGAGCCACTTCTGAAGGAGCTATGTACTCCGCTTCACATGTAGATGCCGCCGCGACTTCTTGCTTGCTGCTGCACCAGCTCACTGCCCCACCATTCAACACATATACGTATCCGGTCTGTGACTTAGAGTCATCCGGATCTGTGTCGAAGCTAGCGTCGACGTAACCCTTTACGACGAGCTCTTCGTCACCTCCATAAACGAGAAACATTTCCTTAGTCCTTTTCAGGTACTTAAGGATATTCTTGACCGCTGTCCAGTGTTCCGTACCGGGATCACTTTGGTACCTCCCTACCAAACTTATGGCAAGGTTTATATCAGGTCTGGTACACAACATGGCATACATTAGAGAGCCCACGGCTGAAACGTAGGGGACATAACTCATCTTCTCTCTATCTGCTGCCGTGGTCGGCGACTGAGTCTTACTCAATCTCATACCTTGCAAAACTGGCAAGAACCCTTTCTTTGAGTTTTCCATATTGAACTTCTTCAATATCTTGTCAAGGTATGTACTTTGCGAAAGACCTATGAGGCATCGCGATCTATCTCTATAGATCTTGATGCCTAATATGTATGCAGCTTCTCCAAGGTCCTTCATTGAAAAACTCTTGTTCAAATAGGCCTTTATGCTCTCCAACATATCTATATTATTCTCCATCAATAATATGTCATCCACATACAGTATGAGGAAAGCTACAGAGGTCCCACTCACTTTCTTGTACAGACATGCTTCTCCGTAAACCTGTATGAACCCAAACGCTTTAATCACTTCATTAAAGCGAATGTTCCAACTCCGAGATGCTTGCACCAGCCCATAGATGGAGCGCTGGAGCTTGCACACATTGTTAGCACCCTTAGGGTCGACAAAACCTTCTGGTTGCATCATATACAACTCTTCCTTAAGGTTCCCGTTAAGGAACGCTGTTTTGACGTCCATTTGCCAAATTTCATAATCATAAAAGGCGGCAATTGCTAACATGATTCGAACTGATTTCAGCTTCGCTACGGGAGAGAAAGTCTCTTCGTAGTCAACTCCTTGAATTTGTTGAAAACCCTTTGCGACAAGTCGAGCTTTGTAAACGGTTACATTACCGTTTGCATCAGTCTTCTTCTTGAAGATCCATTTATTTTCTATGGTTCGCCGGTCATCGGGCAAGTCCACCAAAGTCCATACTTTGTTCTCATACATGGATCCTATCTCGGATTTCATGGCCTCAAGCCATTTGTTGGAATTCGGGCCCGCCATTGCTTCTTCATAGTTCGAAGGTTCACCGTTGTCTCACAACATGATTTCCATCACAGGGTTGCCGTACCACTCTGGTGCGGAGCGTGCCCTTGTGGACCTTCGCGGTTCAGCAGTAACTTGATCCGAAGCTTCATTATCATCATCATTAACTTTCCCTTCAGCCGGTGTAGGCGCCACAGGAACAACTTCCCGCGCTGCGCTACTTTCCTGTTCGAGAGGGGGTGTAATTACCTCATCAAGTTCTACCTTCCTCCCACTTACTTCTTTCGAGAGAAACTCTTTCTCTAGAAAGGATTCGTTCTTGGCAACAAAGGTTTTACCTTCGGATCTAAGATAGAAGGTATACCCAATAGTTTCCTTAGGGTATCCTATGAATACGCATTTCTCCGCGTTGGGTTCGAGCTTTCCTGGTTGAAGTTTCTTCACATAATCATCGCAGCCCCAAACTTTAAGAAACGACAACTTAGGTTTCTTGCCAAACCACAGTTCATACGATGTCGTCTCAACGGATTTAGACGGTGCCCTATTTAAAGTGAATGTTGCAGTTTCTAATGCGTATCCCCAAAATGATAGCGGTAAGTCGGTGAGAGACATCATAGATCGTACCATATCTAATAAAGTGCGATTACGACGTTCAGACACTCCGTTGCGCTGCGGTGTGCCAGGCGGTGTCAGTTGTGAAACGATTCCACACTTCCTTAGGTGTGTGCCAAACTCGTGACTCAAATATTCTCCTCCACGATCAGATCGTAGACATTTAATTTTTCTGTCACGTTGATTCTCAACCTCACTCTGAAATTCCTTGAACTTTTCAAATGTCTCAGATTTGTGCTTCATCAAGTAGATATACCCATACCTACTCAAATCACCGGTGAGAGTGAGAACATAACGATAACCACCGCGAGCTTCAACGTTCATTGGACCACACACATCAGTATGTATTATTTCCAATAAGTCGGTTGCTCTCTCCATTATTCCTGAGAATGGAGTCTTAGTCATCTTGCCCATGAGGCACGGTTCGCATGTGTCAAATGATTCAAAGTCAAGAGACTCTAATAGTCCATCAGTATGGAGCTTCTTCATGCGCTTAACACCGATATGACCAAGGCGGCAGTGCCACAAGTATGTGGGACTATCATTATCAACTTTGCATCTTTTGGTACTCACACTATGAATATGTGTAACATCACGATCGAGATTCATCAAGAATAAACCATTCACCAGCGGAGCATGACCATAAAACATATCACGAATATAAATAGAACAACCATTATTCTCTGACTTAAATGAGTAGCCGTCTCGCATTAAGCAAGACCCTGATACAATGTTCATGCTTAAAGCTGGTACTAAATAACAATTATTAAGGTTTAAAACTAATCCCGATGGAAGATGTAGAGGTAGCGTGCCGACGGCGATCACATCGACCTTTGAACCATTCCCGACGCGCATCGTCACCTCGTCCTTGGCCAGTCTCCGCTTATTCCGTAGTTCCTGCTTTGAGTTGCAAATGTGAGCAACAACACCGGTATCAAATACCTAGGAGCTACTACGAGCGCTGGTAAGGTACACATCAATAACATGTATATCACATATACCTTTAACGTTGCCCGCCTTCTTGTCCGCTAAGTATTTGGGGCAGTTTCGCTTCCAGTGACCCCTTTCCCTTGCAATAGAAGCACTCAGTCTCAGGCTTGGGTCCGTTCTTTTTCTTCTTCCCGGCATCTCGCTTACCGGGTGCGACACAACTTTGCCGTCTTTCTTGAAGTTCTTCTTACCCTTGCCTTTCTTGAAACTAGTGGTCTTGTTGACCATCAACAATTGATGCTCTTTCTTGATTTCTACTTCTGCAGACTTGAGCATCGAGCACAACTCGGGAATGGTCTTCTCCATCCCTTGCATGTTGTAGTAGTGCTATACCTTTTACCTTATATAAAGAAACTATGAATGATATAGAACCGTGTGAGATTAAAGATACTGATGTCACTATTAACCTTGCAAACCGAGATAGTATCTCGCCGCTTGGCATTGTTAGAGATGTTGAAGTCTTGTGTGGAAAAGTCGAATACCCCACCGACTTCCTAGTACTTGGTTCTGAACAAGATAACTTCTGTTCCATTATATTTGGTACACCTTTCTTGAATAGTGTTAATGCTAAAATTAAGTATGCTACTAAGAATGGGAAAATAAGCTTTGGCAATGAATCTCATGAATTTAATTTTTCTAAATTTTAAAGACAACCACATGAGATAGAGTTATCTAGTAAATATGAACTAATTGTCCTTGCTTCTATTCTTGGGCCTCCTATAGACCCCTTAGAGCAATATTTGCTATATCATGAGAATGATATGCATATGAATGAAAGAAATGAGATATATGATATATTCCTTAGACAAACACCTATTCTCAAACACAACTTGCCTGTTGATATCTTACTGGATCCACCTCCACTAAAAGGAGATCCCGTGTTTGAGTTAAAGACATTGCATGATAGTTTGAAATGTGCTAATCTTGATGAAAAGAAGATATACCATGCTATTACAAGTGCTAACCTTTCAAGCATGATCACTCAAAACTCTAAAAAAGCACATGGCTACTATTGGTTATACTCCTGATGACCTTAAGGGCATAAGCCCCACTCTATGCCAGATTTTTTTAATATGGAACCGGATGCCAAACCTGTTGTTGATCATCAACGCTGCTTAAATCCTAAGATGAAGGAAGTGATAAGAACTGAAATACTAAAACTTCTAGAGGTAGGTATAATTTGTCCTATTGCTGATAGTAGATGGGTATGTCATGTTCATTGTGTTCCTAAGAAAGGAGGTATAACTATTGTTCCTAATGACAAAAATGAACTTATTCCACACAGCATAGTATCTGGCTACAAGATGATAATTGATTTCAAGAAATTGAATAAAGATACTAGGAAAGATCATTACCCCTTGCCTTTTATGTATCAAATATTACAAAGATTATCTAAGCACACACACTTTTGTTTTATTGATGGATATTCTGGTTTCTCTCAAATACCTGTGTCAAAAGGGGACCAAGAAAAAACTATGTTCACCTGTCCTTTTGGAACCTATGCTTATAGATGTATGCCTTTTGGTTTATGCAATGCACCTCCTACATTTGAAAGATGTATGATATATTCTCAGATTTGTGTGAAATTTTTTTTGATGTTTTCATGGATGACTTTTCCATTTACGGGACTTCTTTTGATGGTTGCTTGAGCAACCTTGATACAATTTTGTAGAGATGTGAAGAAACTAATCTTGTATTGAATTGAGAGAAGTGCCACTTTACGGTGAATGAAGGAATAGTACTCGGGCATAAAATTTCTGCACGGGGCATCAAAGTAGACAAAGCTAAAGTTGATGCAATAGAGAAAATGCGATGTACAAAAGATTTCAAAGGTATAAGAAGTTTCCTTGACCATGTTGGTTTTTATAGGTGTTACATTAAAGATTTCTCAAAGATTTATAGGCCACTCTCTAATCTTCTTCAAAAAGATATTGCTTTTGTTTTTGATGTTGTTTGTGTAGAAGCCTTTGAAATACTTAAGAATGCATTGATATATGCACCTATTGTACAACCACCTGATTGGAATTTACTAGTTGAAATTATGTGTGATTCTAGTGATTATTGCCTTGGTGTTATTCTAGGGCAAAGAATAGACAAGAAATTGAATGTTATTCATTATGCTAGCAAATCCTAGACAATGCTCAAAGAAAATTACACTACCACTGAGAAGGAATTTTTAGCAATCATGTTTTCATGTGATAAGTTCAGACTTACATTGTTGATTGCAAAGATAATATTCACACCAATCATGTTGCTATAAAATACTTGATGGAAAAAGGTGCTAAACCTAGACTTATTAGGTGGGTGCTTTTACTTTAATATTTTTACTTGCATATCATCGATAGGAAGGGAGCTTAAAACCATGTAGGAGATAACTTGTCTAGGATGCAAAATGTTCTTGACAACCCACTGCCTATTGATGATAGTTTTCCTAATGAGTAACTTGCTACTTTCAACACTTTGCATAGAACTCCTTGGCATGCAGATTATGCTAATTATACTGTCACTAAATATATACCACCTAATTTCATCTACCAACAAAAGTAAAATTCTTCTATAATTTGCAACCTCACTTTTAGGATGACCCACGTCTTTATAAAGGAGTGGGTGGTGTTGTTAGACATTGTGTGCGTTACTATCAACAAGGAAAGATCCTACGAAAGTGTCACTCCGAAGCTTCCGGAGGACGCCATGCTGGTGAAAAAACTGCACAGAAGGTATTACAATTCGATTTTTATTATCCTACTCTTTTGAAAGATGGTTGTAAGTATGTCCTTTCCTGTGATCAATGTCAAAGAATTGGTAACATTGGTAGACGGCAGGAAATGCCTATGAGCTATTCTATTGAACCATTTGATGATTGGGGCTTTGATTATATCGGACCTTTTGCTTCCTCTAATGGGTATACTCATATTCTAGTTGCTATTGATTATGTTACTAAATGGGAGAAGCTATTCCAACTAGTAGTGCTGATCATACCACTTCTATTAAAATACTTAAAGACATTACTTTCCGAAGTTTGGAGTCCCTAGATATTTCATGACTTATGGTGGTTCACATTTTATTCATGGTGCCCTCCATAATCTACTAGCTAAATATGATGTCAACCATAGAATTGCATCACCTTAACATCTCCAGTCTAGTGGACAAGTTGAATTGAGCAATCAAGAAATAAAATTGATTTTGCAAAAGACTTATAATATATCTATAAAGAACCGGTCTAAGAAATTGGATGATGCTTTTGGGCTTATAGAATTTCTCATAAAAACCCCATGGGAATGTATCCCTATAAAATGTTCTATGGAAAAGCTTGTAATTTACCTCTTGAGTTAGAACATAAATCTTATTGCGCAATTAAAGAACTCAACTATGACTTTAAACTTGCTGGTGAAAAGAGGCTATTTGGTATTAGTTCATTAGCCAAATGAGGACCCAAGCCTACGAAATTGCCAAACTATTTAAGGAAAAAGTTAAAATATGGCATGACAAGATAATCTAAAAATGAGAATTCAATGTAGGAGACCTAGTTCTTTTGTACAATTCTCGTTTTAGATTTTTTCAGGTAAGCTTCTCTCCAAAATGGGAAGGTCCTTATGTCGTTGAGGAGGTCTACTGCTCCTGTGCTATAAAGATTAACAACTTCGCAGGCAAAAACACGAGAGTGGTAAACGGACAAAGAATTAAACACTATATCTCAGGTATGCCCCTTAATGTTAAAACTAACATTATCCAAGTTATGACTCCACAAGAACACACAAGAGAGACATTACACAACACCCGAGGGCACTGAAAAAGGGTAGCTATGCGATATATTAAGTAAGTCGGCTCCAAAAATTCCAAAAATAAATTTTTCTGTTGGTTTTTTATTATAGAAAATTCAAAAATAAAAATGAGTAAGGGGGCCCACGATGGGACGATGAGCCAACAGGGCATGACCACCCCTATGGGCACACCCTCTTGCCTTGTGGGGCCCTCGTGTGCCTCGTGGACTCCTTTTTATTCCTGGACACGTATTCCAACCTAGAAAAATCATTATATGTACTCCTGACTGTTTTGACCACCGCATCCCGAGTTTTTCCTCTGTTCTTGTTTCAAACTATTTTTATGACACTTCTAAGTCACCATGACACCGTCAAGTTCCACCAACTTCAAGTTCTACGAGAAGGTCATCAACCCCTACCTGCCGGAGGTGATGAAGCACCCTCAAGCCATTGAGATGCGTGAGGGGGTTCTCCACATCCTGATACATCCAATGTCCCAAAAAGGAGGGGACAAGAAGGCTAGGCTTGTAGCGGTGGAGTATGAGATCTTCAAGTGCCAATGGATGGTTGAACGTGGTTCAAGTGCTAATCACTCTATGTTCATGGACTTCATCCAAGAGAACAAGTTGGGTGCTAGGAACGTGCTAGAGGCTCTCTTCAAGCTTCAAAAGCGGATCAAACATCTCCAAGCTCAAATATTTGACCTTCAAAACAAAAAATTTGAGTATGAATCGAGGTTTAAGATGATGAGCATCACTGCTGATTTCAGGATCCCGGCGACAAGATCCTCTTTCTATGATGGTGAGCCAATGCCTTGAAAAATGGAGGACCAAACTATCATATCATCACCACCATCACCCAAGAAGGACACCTGAGTACATGGGTATAGGCACCACCCTTAGCTTGTTCCAAGCTTGGGGTATTTGCCTGAGTATCGTATCACCATCACTTAGCACCTATCTTAGTTCAGTCCTTAGCCATGTCATGATTTAGAGAAATAATTTCAGATTTACCTTGATTTGCTTAGATGTTTTGCTTTGATATCTATCTATCCTTGTAATCGAGTGTGAGAGTTATATAATAAAGATTAGTTGAGTTGTGTGCATTACTCTCATGCATCTATCATAATAGCAATGAAATAAAAGAGATAAAAAGAGTCATATGCTAATCCCATGAAGAGTAATTATTCCACATAGAAAAAGTATTAGTGACAAAAGTTGTTGGGAAAAAGCAAACATAGCATTAGTCATTGTTATAATCTATGCAATATTATGATGGAGGAGAGGAGACTCACATATAAATACACTAATAAACCCTCACCAAATATTATATAATGAGTGAGTGTTGATGTTGGACATGGAAGAAAACATATTGATCATGATAGTTTATATTCACACAGAAGTTGTTTTGTCTTGGATCCTCTAACATGGTGCTTGATGGGGTTGTACATTAGGGGTAGGCCTACAGACCTGCTTCCTTAGGCCCACCTAGGACCCCCTATGGACATCACTGTCCTCAAAGTCACTATTGAAGCCTCAACCTCATTCAGTTCAGCAACCGTCACTCGGCCTGCTCAGAGTCACTCGGACTACCTTGTGTCAGTCGAACACATCCTGTCACTCGGACCAAGGCAAGGTGGTCGCACCAAAGAGGAAGCAACGTCTAAGGACTTAATCCATCACATCAAGTGCACTGAAGACTCATGTTACGAGTAACTCCAAGGGTTAAAGTTGTTGTTTCTAGTAACTCCCCTCTTTATTAGCATTAATTGCCTTGTAATGAAGCTCAGCCGGTCATGGCAGCTACTATATAAGCCACTCTCGGGCTCCAGCTCAAGGGTTTAGCTCTTTGTAATATTTTGCACCCCCATATGAAAACATCATCCTCATGGATCAAGACGTAGGGCTGTTACCACTTCCGAGTTGGGACTGAACTTGTAAATCCGAGTGCATCCGTTGCACCTAGATAGACTTCGCCCCTTCATTCGTACCCCTAGTTACTATTGCCAGGGTCATTCCCACCATAGTTGGCGCCCACCGTGGGGCTGCGCATCTAGCGAATCTAGCGCAGTTGGAGATCTTTCAAATTTTAGTGAACATGATGAAACTCGACGGAGAGATCCTCTTCGGTTCCCTCACCTTCATTGTCAACGTCTTGGCGTGGCTGCATGATGCGCCGCTAGACACTAATGCCCTCCACGCGCAAGGTATGGTGCATTTCAGTGCAGTAGCGCACGGAATCCTGATCCGACAGCCATCGGGGCCATATCACTAGGCATCCCCATGTCTCGCTGTTGTTCGCCGCACGCGCTCTATGCGCTCGCGGATGCAAGGGTGGATCAAGCATGCTATGGAAAACCAGGCCATTTCCAGAATGCTCGCCATGCTCAGATCTGATGAGTCCACCGTCAGCATCATCATTTCATCGAGCGAGGAGTCACTTGGTGACTCCGACTGCGACAACATGAGGGGTGCAACCGAGATCCTGATGGACACCAACTAGGGAGACAATACGGATTATGCCACGGAGAACTCTCCCGAGCGTGATGGAGGAGAGCGTCGCCTCGTCAATGGCAACCACCAGATTCTATAGCCTATCACTGAGCAGTAGCGGGAGGAACTCCAACGGAGCTACGATCAAGTCCTCCACACCCCCATCACCGGTAACACCCCGAAAGAGATCGCGCTGGAGAACGCACGACTTGCCAATCTGGCCGAGCGCGAGCGCCTCGAGTGGCTCCAGCGTTCACTCGACGCTCGAGCTGTGAGGGACTAGTCGAGCTCCAGTCGCAGGTAGTTGTTTCTGAACGATCGCCCATGACACATCAAGGTGATGCGGACTCCTCTGCTGAACCGTGCTGCCACCAGTCGGATTGCTGATTACATTCAGCCAAGTGACAACGCGGCCGGGGAAGACATTCGACAGATTCAAGCTCTGCTGAAGACGGCCTTACAACAGAATTCCGCAGTGCCGCAGTCGTGGCACCACATTCACAGCAAGTTCGTCCACGCGGACACCGTGGACTCGGCTCATAGCCCGCATGTGCATAGACGACGCCAAAGGTCTCCTCCTCCTTCGGGAGGCCCGTAGGGAGACTGGAGGCAAGGACATCGGGACCGAAGCAGGTTACCCCCTCACGGGAGTGGCTCACTCGGTCGCCGTCATCATGATCGTAGGCCAACCCCAATCGGCGTTGGGGTCATGAGGGCGGCGACTACCGGGCCCCCAGTTCAACGCTCGGTCTATCATCACGCAACAAGTGATCAATCGATCGTGAGCTGGCCTGGGAGTGTCCGGCCTCGAGTGCTTTGGTCGACATATCCGAGAGGACAAAATCCCCTCCAACTACCAGTTGGCCACAGGGATCGACAAATTCAACGGCGATTCAAAGCCAGAGACCTAGCTGGAAGACTACCGAGTGGCCATCCAGATCGGTGGCGGCGACAACTACATCCCCATGAAACATCTGCCCCTCATGTTGGAGGGGTCTGCGAGGGCGTGGCTTAACGAGCTGCCCCCCAGCAGCATCCACAACTGGGGCGATCTCGTCCCAGTGTTTGTCAAGACTTTCGAGGGCACGTACAAGCACCCACGCGGACTGGCGGAGTTGCAACACTGTGTCAAGAAGATCAACAAGACTCTCCGGGAGTAGATCCAGCAGTGGACCACTCTCCACAACACCGTTGAGAACCTCACTGAGCACCAGGCCGTGTGCGCTTTCAGAGCGGGAACTCGGTATCGAGAGCTCATCCTGAAGTTCGGCCGACCGGGGGACCTGTCCGTCGATAGGGCCATGGAGATCGCCAATCTGTACACGAATGGCGAAGAAGAAGACCGCCCCCGCCTCCGCAATGGTAAAGGCCGAGCCAGGGAAACCCTTCAATCGGACAACGCAGGGAAGAAGCAAAAGCAAAAAAGGCGAACCATCAGGTAAAGCCAAATTAGCCGTTGTCCCAGGACAAGTCCAAAACAAATCCAAGAAGAAGAAGGACTGGGTTGGAAAAAATAAAGCGGAGTGTAGAGAAATCTATTGGATCAGCCATGTCCGATTCATTCTTGCAAAGATGAGGAGGGGGAGACTATCCCTGCCACACAACTCACGAATGTTCCCTGCTTCGGACGGAGATGGGCGGAGAGCCCTCCGGGGACAAGGAGGATGAGGACGACCCTACGAATGCCTTCATATATCCTAACATTCAAGCGACCCTCATGATCTCCGCCGATGTCGAGAGCAAGAGCCGATTGAAATTTATCAATCAGAAGGTGAACATGGCAGCCCCGGCTGTCACAAAGTACCTTGACTGGGCAAAGACGCCCGTCACCTTCGACCAATCGGACCATCCCGACAGCATAGCCACCCCCGGGAGGCAGGCGCTGGTGGTCGATCCTGCGGTCAACGGGTTCCGACTATGGAAAGTCCTCATGGACGGAGATAGCAGCCTCAACATCATCTACGTGGACACTCTCAAGGCCATGGACATCCCGTTGTCCCGACTGAGTGATGACTGTGATCTGCGTTGGATGTTCTGTGAAGAGGAACGGGTTATCGCAACACAATGCGGGTAAGTATTTCCCTCGGTTATGAAACCAAGGTTTATATCAAACCAATATGAATACCAATCCTCAACCGTCTTCAGCGACTTCACACAAAGAAACAAACAACTTGCACCCAACGCGGCCAAGAGGGTTCCCAATCCCCTTGATCTCGTTATTTGCAGGCAAATGAGGTGTGTAGATAATTTCTGATGATTTTAAATTGCAAAATAAAATAAAACACAAATAGTGGCAGCAAGGTTGTAGTAGCATTTGTAAATACATAAGTGAATAGACCCGGGGGTCGTAGTGTTCCCTAGTGGCAGCTCTCATGGCAAAGGCATATGGTGGGTAAACAAATTACTGTTAGGTAATTGATAGAATGGCGAACAATTATGCGATTTTCTCGGAAATAGTCATGTGTATACAGGCATCATGTCCATAAACAAATAGGCCAACTCCTGCCTGCACCTATTACTATTACTCCACTTCAAGAGCGCTTCTATGCTTGCCTCTCTACGTATTAAGTAAAAAACGAGTAATGCTTGGAGAACAATGACATGATGTAGACAAAGTAAACTCAATTAATATGAATAAACCCCATCGTTTTATCCTTAGTAGCAGCAACACAAAGACGCATCTTGTCCCCTTCTGTCACTGGGATGTAGAAATTCACGAGGTTGAACCTACTACAATGCACCTCTCCCATTGAAGAAATATTAATCTAGTTGGCAAAACTATCTCAATAGGTCGGACAACATTACAAAGCTATGATGATCATTCAATTAAGAATCATAATGATTAGAGGTGACTCAAACACTTTTCATGAGTAATCTGAACATAAACCCATAATTCATCGGATCCCAACAAACACACCATACATAGTGATTACATTAGATAGATCAAAGAGAATATGCGATGAACATGGTATATTTAAGATCATAAGAGAGATATTGCCATCTAGGTACTACCTATGGACCCGTAGGTCTGTGCTGAACTACTCACACATCATGGTGAGGGTAGCAAGGTTGATGTAGATGCCCTCCGTGATTGATCTCCCCTCGGCAGATTTAGATGGCCTCCCGGCGGAACGGAGACTTGCAGCGTCGGAGAAAGTGTTTCAGGAGCGCTCTTAGGGTTTTCGGAATATTGTTTAATTTATAGGCGAGAGAGGGACGTCGGCATGCATCGAGGGGGGCCACAAGCCATCAGGGCGTGGCCAATCCCTAGGCCGCGCTCGGTTTGCTTGTGCCTCACTCATGTGTCCTCTTGTCCACTTCTGATGTTTGTGGGTCTTCATATAGTCCAGAAAACATTATATTAAAGTTTCGTGGCATTTGGACTTCGTTTGGTAGGGTAAACCTGCAAAGCAAAAAACACGCAGAAAACATGAACTGGCACTGGGCACTGGATCAATAGGTTAGTGGTCAAAAATATTATAAATAGGTATACAAATGCCCAAAAAGTATCCTAGAGTGATAATATATCAGCATGGAACAATCAAAAATTATAGATACGTTCGAGACGTATCAGCATCCCCAAGCTTAATTCCTAGTCGTCCCCGAGTAGGTAAATGATAAAGACATAATTTTTTATGTCACATGCTATCCATAATGTAGTCTCTTGTATGATTGATCACTGAGAAATGATGAATTAACAAATAGCATCATAATAATATTTATTATGTATAAGCAACACAATTATTGATTTGCAAAGTATACAATCCTAAAATAATTTTTACCCCTATTCATCTTTATTGTATTAGCAAGGCATGACTCCATCTTCACCACATAAATACAAATGTTAAGCACCACGGTGTTCAAGTCGGGCAATTGGATCATACTTTTTCAATATGCATCAACTTTTCATTCTTTGCGCAATACATGAGCGTGAACCATTGACATATCATATAGGTGGAATAGAATATGGTGGTAGATATCAAAGGGGTAAAAAGTGGAGAAGACAATCTCCCATCAACTAGGCGTACCAAGGGCTATGGAGATGCCCATTGATATATGTCAATGCGAGGAGTAGGGATAGCCATCCAGATGATGCACTAGAGCGACAAGTGTACGAAAGCTTAACTGAAGCTAAGTGGGGGTGTGCATCCAACTTGCTTGCGCATGAAGACCTAGGGCGTTTGAGGAAGCCCGTCATTCTAATATACAAGCCAAGTTAAATATGATAAGATAATTCCCACTAGCATATGGAGGTGATTGCATAGGAGACTCTCGCTATCAATATCATGGTGCCACTTTGAGGCACAAGTGTTGTAAAGGATAATAGCATTGTCCCTTCTCTCTTTTTCTTTAATTTTTTTATTTGTGGGCTTTTCTCTTTTTTGCCTCCCCCATAATTTTTTTAATATATATATGATGGACTCATTTGGCCTCCCCCATTTTATTTATTTTTCGTCCGGAGACTCATCACGACTTGCGGGGGAATCACAACCTCCATCATCCATTCCTCACTAGAACAATGCTCTAACAAGGATGATATTCACACTTCTATTTACTTACAACTCAATATGGAGAACTGATAGGAAGATATGAATCTCTGAGAATACCTCTGGCAGTGTACCAGGGTGTGCAATCATCTAGCATGACATGTAT
Source organism: Hordeum vulgare subsp. vulgare (assembly GCF_904849725.1). NCBI lineage: Eukaryota > Viridiplantae > Streptophyta > Magnoliopsida > Poales > Poaceae > Hordeum > Hordeum vulgare. The sequence continues at coordinate 288,671,172 of NC_058520.1, read as the reverse complement.
CAAAAACATGATGGAAGGTGGCTTTGCCAAAAATACTATGTCAGCTCTATATGATCATGCAAAGCAATATGACGATATACGAACTAGTCATGTGAAGTGATGATGGATTTTGTATGGCAACATATCTCGGAATGGTATGGAAATTCCACATTAGGTAGGTATGGTGGTTGTTTTGAGGAAGATATAATGAGTCTTATGTGCAATAGAGCGTATCATGCCGGAGGGTGTGGATGCACGAGCGGAAGTTGCACAAATCCTCGAGGTGAGAATGGGCTATGCACTGTACCGAAGAGGCTAGCAAATATGAGAAGGTAAATATGCGTATGTCCAAGGTGTCACATTAGTCATAAAGAACCCACATACTTATTTAAAAGTTTTATTAGTTTTATCACACATCAAAGCATTACTCGCATACCCCGAGGGAGGGGGTTGGTAGGAGTTAACCACCGTGCGCCCCCGACTCGAGACAACACTAGGATTTTAAAGAGGAATAAGAATGATCACACATCATCACCATGCATATTTAATATTTATATGAACAACAAGTTAATACCCCTTTAATCCCGACACTTATATGAATCAACAATTATAGACTTACACCTTTTTCATATTACCATATGAATGTCATTAACTCATAATTTATTTATGTGTCCTACATGATGGTTTTGATTATCATTCACTGAATGCCTATTATTTTTGGACTGGTCTTATGACCCATGATAATTACCGTCACTATTTATTCAGCTCTCAAACAAATATAAGTGAAGAACGAGATAAAATTATTTCTATAAAATCTACACGCCCCCGTGCTCAAAAAGATAAAAGTGAAGTACTAGAGAAATTGCCAAGCTCAAAAGATATAAGTGAAGCACATAGAGTATTCTAGAAAATGATAACGAAGGTGAGTATCTCTCTAATAGGTTTTTCCAGAAAATGGTGATTGCGACAAACTTAAAGTAAAAGAAAAAAAAGCAAACGACGCTCCAAGCAAAACACATATCATGTAATGAATAAAAATGTAGCTCCAAGTGACATACCGATGGTTTGAGACGAAACAGGGAATGCCTTTCGGGCCATCCCCAAGCTTAGATGCTTGAGTCTACCATAAACTAATACTTGGGGTGCCTTGAGCATCCCAAGCTTAGGCTCTTGCTTCTCCTTATTCCATGGTCCATCGCAATCACACTCAAAACTTGAAAACTTCAATCACACAAAACTCAACAAAACTTCATGAGATCCGTTAGTATACGAAAATTATTGCCTAGTTTAGGTACTGTTGTAAATTGATTCTTTATTTAAAATTGCATAATAGGTATTATACTCTAACTTATCCATGACTTATATGCCGCCATATAATCCATAGCATCATCAAAACAAGCAAACTATGCAGGCAAAACAGAATATGATTTAAAACATAACAGTCTGTAGATATCTGTAAAGACCCCATACTTCCGTAACTCAAAAAATTCTTAAAAATTATGAAAATGTGGAGAATTTGTATAGAAACACTTTGTAAATATTTCTAGAATTTAGCACGCTCGAGCGGAGAATTAAAAATTCTGCACACGGGACGAAAGTTTATGTTTTTGCATAGCATCAATCATACTCATCAAATAAGTTATCCCAAAGGCTATACTTGGTACAAACACTAACTAAAACATAAAAACATAATCATTCCATAGGAAATAATCATGTCAACACAAAAGAACAGAAACTAAAAAGCAAAATTTAAGATCACAATTTTGGTTGCCTCCCAACGAGCGCTATTGTATTATGCCCCTAGCTAGGCATAATGCATAGTTTCAAGTGTTGTGATCTTTGACACTCAACCCATAAGTAGATATCATGGATGATGAATAATGTGGTTTAATTAGCTTTCTAGGAACATTTTCCATCCCTTTCTTTAATGGGAATTGGAACCTTATGTTTCCCTCCTTCATGTCAATAATTGCACCTATAGTTCATAAGAATACCCTTCGAAGTATTATGGGACAAGAATGATTGCAATCAATATCAAGCACAATGAAATATACACACACATAATTATTATTTGCAACAATAAGCATATCATTAATTCTACCTAAAGGTTTCTTGATGGTAGAATCCGCAAGATGCAAGTTTAGGGAACACGCTTCAATATTGGTGAGACCAAGAACATCACATAAAGTTTTTGGTATGGTCGAAACACTAGCACCACGATCACACAAAGCATTACATTCATATTTATTTATCTTTATTTTGATAGTAGGTTCAAACTCATCATGCAATTTTCTAGGAATAGAAACTTCAAGTTCAAGTTTCTCATCATAAGCTTTCATCATAGCTTCTACTATATGTTCGGTAAAAGCTTTGTTCTGTTCATAAGCATTGGGTGAGCTAATAATGGATTGGAGAAAGGAAATACAATTTACTCTAAAGCAAGGAAATACAATTTACTATGGAGCATTTATCATAATTAAAGTCCTTACAATCCAAGATAGTGGGCACATCACTAGCTAAAGTTTTGACATCTCCAAACCCGTTTTTTCAGTTTTACACCAAAATTATCACCCTTTAAGCAAATGGGACGCTCCTCAACTAGAGTTGAGTTATCTCCAGTCCCTTTATCATTTATATTCAGATAGGTAAGCAAAGATTCAATAGGAGAAAAATGAATCGTTTTAATATCTTCATCATTATTCGCAATAGGGAAAGATTTCGATTTAGTGGCCATCCTATTTACTAGAGTAGTTTGGTTGTCCGAAATTTTTCCTATTAATTCTTGAGTGTGAGCAACTTGTGTTTGAGATTCGATACTTCCTTATTGACTTCGTCAATTTGTTTACTAATAGCACTTAGCAAAGTTGAATGTTCTTCAATTTCAAAACCAATAATTTATTATGCTCATATTGTGAAGTCATAAAAGTTTTCATAGAATTTTCTATTTCAACTACCTTTGGTAGTAAGAGATATTGTAGAACCTATCTTAGAGACATGGTGACCGAGCAAGCAATGTAACGAGCAAGACAAGTAAACTAGCAAATGATGAAGTAAACTAGCAACAAACAAAGGTAAATATTTTTGTATTTTTAATTTTCATGTGACAAACTAAATATAAAAACAAATAAAAAGAAGAACAAGTGACTGAAAATTTGTGAGAAGCTACTTGATAGTTGGTGATGGTATTCCCCGACAACGGCACCACAAATCGTTCCTGATGATTGTGATCTGCGTTGGGTTTTCTATGAAGAGGAACGGGTTATCGCCGCACAATGCATGTAAGTATTTCCCTCAGTTATGCAACCAAGGTTTATCGAACCAATAGGAATACCAATCCTCAACCATCTTCAGCGACTGCACACAAAGAAACAAACAACTTGCACCCAACGCGGGCGAGAGGGTTGTCAATCCCCTTGATCTCGTTATTTGTAAGAAAATTAGGTGTCTAGATAATTGTTGATAATTGTAAATTGCAAAATAGAATAAAACACAAATAATGGCATCAAGGTAGTATTACCGTTTGTAAATATATAAGTGAATAGACCCGGGGGTCGTATTGTTCTGTAGTGGCATCTCTCAAGGCAAAGCCATATGGTGGGTAAACAAATTACTATTGGGCAACTGATAGAACAACGAATAATTATACGATTTTCATGGCACTGATCATGTGTATACAGTCATCGTGTCCATAAACAAATAAGCCGACTCCTGCCTGCACCTATTACTATTACTCCACTTCAAGAGCGCTTCTATGCTTGCCTCTCTACGTATTAAGTAAAAATAGAGTAAAGCTTGGAGAAAAATGACATGATGTAGACAAAGTAAACTCAATTAATATGAATAAACTCCATCATGTTATCCTTAGCAGCAACCACAAAAAGACGCATCTTGTCTGCTTCTGTAACTGGGATATAGAAATTCGGCAGGTTGAACCTACTACAACGCACCACTCCGAGTGAAGAAATATTAATCTACTTGGCCAAACTATCTCAATATATCGAGGAGCATTATGAAGCTATGATGATCATGCAATTAAGGATCATAATAATCAGAGGTGACTCAAATACTTTTCATGAATAATCCGAACATAAACCCACAATTCATCGGATCCCAACAAGCACACCATACATAGTGATTACATCGGATAGATCAAAGAGAAGGTGCGATGAACATGGTATTGAAGATCATATGAGAGAGATATTGCCATCTATGTACTGCCTACGGACCCATAGGTCTGTGGTGAACTACTCACACATCCTGGTGAGGGCAGCAAGGTTGATGAAGAGGCCCTCCGTGATTGATCTCCCCTCCGGCAGATCGCCAGAACGGAGGTTTAGATGGCCTCCCGTCGGAACAGAGACTTGATGTGACGGAAAAAGTGTTTTGGGAGCTCTCTTAGGGTTTTTGGAATATTTATGAATTTATAGGCAAGAGAGGGACATTGGGAGGCATCCAGGGGGGTCACAAGCCCTCGGTCGCGTCCTGTTGGCTTGTGCCTCCTTCGTGGGCCTCTTGTCCACTTCTGATGCTTGCAGGTCTTCATATAGTCGACAAAAAAGATATTAAAGTTTCGTGGCATTTGGACTTCGTTTGGTAGGGCAAACCTGCAAAGCAAAAAACACGCAGAAAATAGGAACTGGCACTGCGCACTGGGTCAATAGGTTAGTGCTCAAAAATATTATAAATTGGTATATAAATGCCCAAAAAGTATCCTAGAATGATAATATATCAGCATGGAACAATCAAAAATTATAGATACGTTGGAGACGTATTACTAAGCAAGAGTAACATGCAGTTCCACGGGGTCATCCTCGAGAAGAAAGCCAAGTCACTTAGTCACATCACTCTAAGCGTTGTATTCGGCATCAAGAAAAGTTTTCGCAAGGATAGGTTGACCTTCGAGGTGGTCAACTTTCACAACGCCTATCACGCCATCCTCGGTTGGCCCGCCTACGCACGTTTCATGGGACGTCCATATTACGTGTATCTTAAACTTAAGATGACAGGTCCGAAGGGCGTGATCATGGTGACTGGCAATCAGAAGATTGCTGAAGAGTGCCTCCAGCAAGGCTCTAGGATCTCCAACAAGGAGGTCCTCTCAACCGAGCATGATGGGTACATAAAGGCAGTGGATGCCGCAGATCTGCTCAAGTTGAAGTGGTCAGCTACTGAATCTGCCTTTCAGTCGGTCGGCGAGACGAAGCAGGATCACGTCCACCCTACCATCCCAGTGCTGCCGCGACCAACATCTCCACCTCACTCGGAGAGAGATAGGAAGCCAAGATCATCCAGTTCCTCCGTGAGAAGTGGGATATCTTCGCATGGAAGCCGTATGACATGTCGGGGATTCCCAAGGAGCTGGCTGAACATCGCCTCCGAGTGGACCCAAAGATCAAGCCCGTCAAGGAACACGTGCGCCACTCCTCTATGGAGAAGTTTAAGGTAATCGGCGAGGAGATCACTTGTCTCCTAGCTATCGAGTTCATCCGCGAGGTCTACCACTCCGAGTGGTTGGCAAACGTGGCCCTGTTGCCAAAGAAGAACAATACACTCTGAATGTGTATTGACTTCCAGCACCTCAATCGGGCCTGCCCAAAGGACCCTTTCTCTCTCACTCGCATAGATCAAATCATAGATTCCACTGCCTAATGTGAATGCCTGTCGTTCGTGGATGCGTATTCCGGGTACCACCAGATCCGAATGTATGGACTGGATGAAATAAAGACAACCTTCATCACCCCATTCGGGTGTTTTTGTTACATCACGATGCCACTCCGTCTCAAAAACGCTCGAGCTACATTCCAGCGTATGATTCAAAAATGTTTGCAGGAACAAATCAGTCGGAATGTCGAAGCGTACATGGATGGCATCGTGGTCAAGTCCAGGAAAGGTTCAGACCTCCTGGCCGACCTCGCCGAAACCTTCACGAACCTTCGACGCTTCGGGATCAAGATCAACCCGGCCAAATGCACCTTTGGTGTAACGGCTGGTAAGCTAGTCGATTTCCTTGTTTCCAAGCGAGGAATCGATGCTAATCCCGACAAGATTGGAGCCATCATCCAGATGATATGGCCGGAGCGCATCCATGATGTGCAAAGGTTTACGGGCTGCCTCGCAGCCCTCAGTCGCTTCATCTCAAGACTCGATGAGAAGGCCCTGCCTCTCTACCGATTGATGAAGAAATCCGATAGGATCAAGTGGACTGATGAAGTGTAGGTCGCATTCGACCAACTCAAAGCTCTACTTTCCACCCAGCCGGTGTTGGCTGCCCCGAGCAGCCAGGAGCCCTTGCTCATGTACATCGCTGCCACTAGCCAAGTAGTTAGCACCGTACTCACCGTCGAGTGGGAAGAAACGGGCAAAGCATACAAGGTACAAAGGCCAATCTACTACATTTCCGAAGTGTTGACCCCTTCAAAATAGAGGTATCCGCACTATCAGAAGTTGGTCTATGGGATCTACCTGACCGTGAAGAAGGTGGTCCACTATTTCCAAGAGCACTCGATCACTGTCATCAGCGACGCTCCTTTAGCGGAAATTCTGCACAATCGGGACGCAACTGGCCGTGTGGACAAATGGGCGATTGAGCTCCTACTATTGGAAATCAAGTTTTAAGCCAAGAAAGCAATCAAATCTCAGGCCCTGTATAACGCCCAAGATGCGATCCTATCCTCAATTTTGCACGAGGGCCTCGTCAGGGATAGAAGCGCATCTCGTCGTTTCGCAAGAATGGATATCGTTACAAGTACATGTACTAACAAGATGAGATATATGGAATTGGCTTACACTCGCCACAAGCTACATTAGAGTCACATCAGTACAATACATAATCATCATGAAGAAGAGCAGGGTCCCACTACGGGCGAAAACGAACAAGAAAAGAAGAATGACGTCCATCCTTGCTATCCCAGGCTGCCGACCTAGAACCCATCCTAGATCAAAGAAGAAGAGGAAGAAGAAGCAACTCCAAATGAACAATCAACACGCTCGCGTCAAGTAACGTTTACCTGTACCTGCAACTGGTGTTGTAGTAATCTGTGAGCCATAGGGGACTCGGCAATCTCATTTCCAAAGGTATTAAGACTAGCAAATCTTAATGGGTGAGGTAAGGTTAAGTGGTGCGGTTGCGGGAAGTGACTAAGCATTTATTTGGTGGCTATCTTATGAGTACAAGAATAAAGAGGGGGAAGATCTACGCATAGTGGACGTGAACTACTGTTGATCATATGAATGATCCTGAACACCTACTTACGTCAGACATAACCCCACCGTGTCCTCGATCGGAGAAGGAACTCGTGAAAGAGACAGTCATGGTTACGCACTCAGTTGGCATATTTTAATTAAGTTAACTTCAAGTTGTCTAGAACCAGTGTTAAACAAAGTTTCCACGTTGCCACATAACCTCGGGCATGGATATCCGAAAGATTTAACCCTGCAGGGGTGCTCCAACTAATCCATCACAAATTACCACAAGCCGCATAGAAATCCGCGATCACGAAGCTCGCGATCTCGTCAGACTCCTTAGTGGAAAACCTCAACTCTGAGATTACCCAAATCATCACCGGAATCCCGATGCACAAGACATTCGTCAAAGGTAAAACTAATCCAGCAAGGCCGCCCGGCGTGTCGACGATCCCGACAGGAGCCGCATATCTCGTTCTCAGGACACGACGGATGAGCGACGCGTACAGTGGCCTGATAGAAATCTCCCAAGTTGCCCTGGGTTGGCCCCACATAGTGCTCTGTTTTGGACCAGCACCATCAGCACCGGCCCTCCCTATATTATGTAGAATTACTCCTCGGGTAGCGCTAACTCCCTATGCATTCAGTTTTAACAGAATTATTATGTTGGGCAAATATAGTACCAATGTTGGGCCTTGCAAGACCAGCTTTAATCTAAAACGAATTATCAAGGGGGTCCCCATAACAACCCCGATTGTGTTAGGAGCGCTCAAATATGGAACATAACACCGGTAGCCGAAACTAAGGGGGCAAAGGTGGAACAAAACACTAGGCTAGAAAGTCCGAGCCTTCCACCTTTTACCAAGTATATAGGTCCATTAAATTAAATAGCATTTAATAGGGTGGTATAACAAGGAACCCATGTTATCACATGGAAGCAACTACACCTCCAACTATCAACGCTAACACAAGGTAAAGCAAGCGGTAACATAGCCAATCAGTGGTTTGCTAGGTTGTGAACAGATTGAAGGTTTCCACGGCAATGTTGAGAGGCTAATATTTAACCGGTGGTAGGCAACGAGACATAATCGATAGAAGCGATAAAACTAGCATGGAAATGATAGTAATGGTATCTGGGGAAATGGTCATCTTGCCTGAGATCCCGCTTGGAAGAAGAATGACTCCGTGAAGCACACGAACTGATGTAGTCGAACGGGTCCTCACAATCCGACACGCTTGCGGAACTCTATCGAGACGAAGCAAACCGGGAACAAGAATCAACACACGATATTCACCATGCACATGCACGACAAGATGCAGTCCACTTATGATGCATCAACAAACGAATATAAGCAAGACCTGGCATGTCAAATCACAACAACCAAATACTACACATTAAGTGAAGTTCAATATGCAACGGGTTGCATATTGACGAAACTCCATGTTTAATTATTTAGTTCTATCCTGATTAGGTACACGGCAATATTAAATGTGGTTAAACATGGCAAGTGGTGAAGCGTAATTAAACTACCTATCTAGGCATTTTAAATGAGGTCGGAAATGACATATAGCACCTCCGAAACGACCTCACATGTTAATTTACAATTCTGTCCAGATCTAAATTAACATGTTTAAATGTTTGTTAAACAGAAAAACAAATAGGTTCGCGTGATTCTACGTGTCGTTACAAGCAAATTACACATAGAGAAGATCTCCAACGGAGCTACGGTTCAAAAGATACGAACACCGCAAGATATGATGGCATGAATGCAATATGTGTGCAACGACAGTCACTAGCATTTCAAAACACACAACCAGAAAGATAATATGAAACTACACGAGATTCTAGGCAAGTTTCATATAGGACACGATGAAAACGGAGCAACGGTTCAACAACTACGAGCTAAACAAGAAATCACTACAATCTGCCAAAATCAGCCACATAGCATTTTCTACGCCCCACAACTACGAGCTACATAAAACCAATATATTCAACCAAGGCATGAGACGATAGAGGGCAAGAAGCACTACAACATACAACTAACAACACCTAGCATGGAAACATGGAACACTAGGAAAAGAAGTCACAAATGGCATCTCACACACTATTTCAGACTTAGTGAAAATAACGCTTCATGAAAGTGCAGTTTTCGATCTGAAGGCATATTGACAGCAAAAAACCATAAACTACAGGACTCCAAATGGCAAGAAAATTGACAGCATGTTAGAGAATCCTAAAGTCTACAACTAACTCCATTGCATCAGCCTTTAAAGAGCTATAGAACACCAGATAAAAACAAGACAACAGCAACAAAATATAACAGATCTCAGACTTAAAAATATTTCAGCATCTCCAAATCAGCACTATTTCCTAGCAACTTGAGAGCAAGAAACCACACCTAAACATGCATTTCTATTGCAACCAAAATTACCACAGGCTAGACTAAACATCCAAGAGCAACTCTCTAGTTGACAACTCCTTCATATCATGCACGGATTAAATCGCACAAATTAAACAAAAGGGCATCATGGCAAAGTATCATGCAAACTAACTTGCTCAAAAGCTAAAACTAAATGCATAGTTAAATTCTATGGATTTTTCTACCCCGAAAACATATGTAACATGAGGGGTTGCAAAATAAAAACAACGCCACACGTATATGCGGGAACATGTCCTAAACGCGGTATAGTAAGCTAGCTACGGAATCCTACATGCAAAAATACCAATGACTACTCTAAAATACATGGCAAAAGGGTTCCTAAAACATGAGCATTTTATCTACGGGGTTCGAGCAACCCGGACACACACAAAAATTAATGTGGGACAACTAACATAATAGGACAACACGCAAAACTAGGCATATGGCAAGCCAAACTACGTCAAACACGCATGCAAGTTGCAAATTCGTAATCTACGCGAAATTCTACACGAGATACATATACAACTTGCTCCGATCTGACATACGGATTAAAAATCTACGGACGTTTTAAATATCTAATAAATCCTATAATATAATTCGCAAAACCTAAATTCTAAACGGGCCTAATCTAGAAGCTGGCCCAGGTCTGGAACCAAGCGCCACATAGCTACGTGATGCACGGGCGACATATAGGCGCCGGGAAGAGCAGGCTGAGGCTCACCTCGCAGCCTTAGGCCCATACGGAGGCGGGGATGGCAGGCCACGGGGCAGCCCGTTGGTGGGCCTTGGGGCTTATGAGGCCGGTTGGCCCAGCGGGGCGAGCTGGACTCGTCACAAGGAGAGGGCGGTCTGGTAGGGCGCGGTCAACGCACCATCGTCCTCCTTCCTTCGCTCGCTGAGAACGCGCTCGCGACAAGGAAGCCGGCCACAGGCGATGGGGAGGCTCGGGACAGAGCCTCAGGGCAGATCCATGGCGGGGAAGCGAGATACGGCACAGGTCTGGGCAGAGCTCGCATCGGTGTCACCATGGCGGCTGGTGCCCTGCGGCAAGGAGGGAGAACAGATGGATTAGACGAGGGAGATAGGTGAAAAGAGAGCACGAGGACTGGCCTGGAGATCGCCGGCATCGGCGCTCCGGTGGCTGGCTGCCCGGGGCCTACGGGGCGGCAACCGGCGAGGTACAGCGACTTGGCGAGGAACAAGGAGCGCGGGGAAGCGGTCGGGAGCGGCTCGGGCATGGGAGGAAGTCGGGGCTCCCGATTTGGAGCTCGGCCGGTGGATGGGCCTGCTCAGGCCCGATCTGGGCTCGGCGGGCCCGGCGGCGCTAAGGAGGGAGGGAGGAGAGAGAGAGGCTAGGGTTTCCGGGTGGCACGGGTTTCGAGGAGAGAGGGGATGGTTGTCTAAAAATTAGGAGGAGGGATCTATTTATGACAATGGGGGCTAGGTTTAGCAGTTTTTCGCCCGGATCCAACCGAGCGATCGGAATCGGACAATCTCGAATGCGGGACGGGCTAAGTGGGCGTGTAGAGTAGGTTAGCCAGAGAAGAGAGGGAAACGGCACCCGACAACGTAATTTTAAAACACCGATTAAACGTCTGACGGTAGACCGAATACGGTGCCGCTATGGTTGACCGTTCGGGTACCAAACGGACTCCGCTTGCGCCGAAATCTGACACGCGGCCTACCTATATTAAAATAAGACCGCACGTCAAATTCCAACCCAATCAGAGAAAGTTTTACACACACTTTTAAAACAAGGTTTCGACGATGCCGCGGGCGCATGCGAGTGCGGTCAGGCTCAGAACGGACAACGATGAGAACCGGCAACTAACAACGGATGCAAGTTTGAAAACTGGTGGTAATGGGATGGCGATGCAATGCCGATGATGCGCATGATGCGATGATGATGCAACAAATAAAATAAGTCATACGACGAAAACGGATTAGAAGGGGAATCTTCTGGAACGTCGGTCTCGGGCTGTCACACCCTGTTAGATTTCCTTGCCGAGTGGGTGGAGAAAAAGCAGTCTGCTCCAGTCGTCCCCGAGCATTGGACCATGTTCTTCGATGGATACAAGATGCTCCATGGCTTGGGGGCTGGGGTGGTTCTCGTTTCCCCCAGGGGAGATCGATTGAGCTACGTGCTCCAAATTCACTTCGATTCATCCAACAATGAGGCCGAGTACGAGGCCTTCCTGTATGGGCTCCGCATGGCCATCTCACTCGGCATCCCCCGGTTGATGGTTTATGGAGACTTGGATCTCATTGTCAACCAAGTCATGTAGGAATGGGACATCCGAACCCCAACAATGACAGTCTACTGCAACGCGGTCAGGAAGCTAGAGAAAAACTTCGAAGGATTGGAACTAGACCATGTGCCCCGAGCCAAGAACCAAGCAGCCAACGACTTGGCAAAGATCGGGTCCACTCGGAAGATTGTTCCAAAAGGCGTGTTCCTCGAGAACCTACTCGCCGCCTCGGTCAAGGAGGATCCTTTCACGAAGGAGCCCCCCGCGAGCAATCGGTCCGTCTGATCTGACTGAGACCAACGTCATGGCCGTGGTCAACCTTGTCCATGAGCCTCCCGAGGACGAAGATGAAGCCCGCGAGATTGTTCGACGGTCGAAAGCTTTTGAGGTACTCGGAGACAAATTGTACAAGAAGATTGTTACACGAGTCAGCCAAAAGTGCATCTCTCCGGAGGAAGGACTACAAATCCTACACGAGATCCACTTGGGAACCTGTGACACCAAGCATTCTCTCGAACCTTGGTGGCAAAGGCCTTATGAGCAGTTTTTTATTGGCCCCGAGCCAATGAGGTAGCAAGGGACTTGGTGGACCTGTGTGTCGGGTGCCAGTTCTACAAGAATCAGTCACACAAGCCTGCATCCGCGTTGAAGGTGATCCCGCTTAGTTGGCCATTTTCTATATGGGGCCTCGAAATGGTCCGCCCTTTGCGCACCAGGTCGAGCGGGTTCACCCACCTCCTAGTCGCGGTGGATAAGTTCACCAAGTGGGTTGAAGCCAAACCCATCAAAAGTTTGTACACGACGACTCCCGTCAGCTTCATTCGGCAGATCATCTTCAGATTCGGAGTTCCCCATGACATCATCACCGACAACGGATCCAACTTCGACTCAGACGAGTTGCGCAGGTTCTGCCACTCCCACGGGACTCAGGTTAACTATGCCTCCATGGCACATGCGCAGTCGAATGGACATGCAGAATGGGCGAATGGCATGATATTCCAAGGTCTCAAGCCCCGACTGATGAGAGATCTCAAATATGGTGCTAGCGCTTGGGTCAAGGATTTACCATCCATTCTGTGGGGTATGTGAACGACTCCGAATCGTTCAACCGGACGTAGTCCATTCTTCATGGTGTATGACTCGGAAGCCATCCTGCCGAGTGACTTACGTCACAAATCCCCCCGAGTGGGGCAGTACAATGAAGACGAAGCTGAAGGAGCATGCCAAGACAACCTCGAAATTTTGGAGGAAGATAGGGAACTAGCCCTCATTCGATCCACAGCGTACCAGCAAGGCCTTCGACGCTACCATGGCAGTCAAGTCAGGTTTCCAAAGGGAGATCTGGTCCTTCGACTGGACCAATAGAAACTCCACAAGCTCGCACCCCCGTGGCAAGGGCCATTTGCCATTTCCAAAGTTCTGCGCAATGGAGCTTATCGATGGTACAACATCGATAAAGGCGTGGAGGAACCCAGAACTTGGAACGCGGACCCGCTCCGGAAGTTCTACACATAGTACATTCCTTTTCTTCATTCCTGTAATGAATCTGAATGAATAGAAGAATAAAGTGCTTACTTTCTTCAACTATCTTCGAACATTTCACTCTGGTGAAACACACCCCTAGTGGGTGGAAAATCCTTAACTGTGAAACTATCTTTGCTTAAGGTAAAATCTGCCTCGAGTGCGGACAATCTCCTCAGTCGAGGGCTTACCTACGAACCTGTTTTCGCCTAAGTAAAAAGGGTTTCGAATGAGGACACGATTGTCATTTGGATACCTTGATGGACAGGACCATCGTAAGTCCGCAAGGACTATCATCTCGGTAGAGAACCCATTTCGCCTAAGGTAGACACCTCCCCGAGTGATCATGGAAACCTCCACACTCGGGGGCTTAGCTGCATACCTGCTTTCGCCTAAGTTAAAATGGTTCCGAATGCACGCAAGACCTTCGTTCAGGCGCCAAGATGAACAAAACAAACATTTCTTGGTAGCGAACTGATACGTCTCCATCATATCCATAATTTTTGATTGTTTCATGCCAGTATTCTACAACTTTCATATACTTTTGGCAACTTTTTATACTATTTTTGGGACTAACATATTGATCTAGTACCCAGTGCCAGTTCCTGTTTGTTGCATGTTTTTTCTTTCGCAGATTATCCATACCAAACGAAGTCCAAACGCAATAAAAAACCTACGGGGATTTTTTTGGAATATTTATGATTTTTGGGAAGAAGAATCTACGCGAAACGATGCCCGAGCAGGTCACAAGCCCAGGAGGTGCACCCCCCACTAGGGCGCGGCTGGCAGGCTTGTGACCAATCCCTAAGGCGGTTGGGGCCCTTCTTTCGCCGCAAGAAGCATTGTCCCATGTGAGGAAGTAATAAAAGGGGCCAATGAATCCCAAATAAAAAAAGAGGCCAAAGAAGCCCACCAGAAAAAATGAAAAAAGAATAATAATAAAAAATGAGAGAAAAGAGAGAAGGGACAATGCTACTATCCTCGACCACACTTGTGCTTCAAAGTAGCACCATGATCTTCATGATAGAGAGTCTCCTATGTTGTCACTTTCATATACTAGTGGGAAATTTTCATTATAGAACTTGGCTTGTATATTCCAATGATGGGCTTCCTCAAATCGCCCTAGGTCTTCGTGAGCAAATGAGTTGGATGCACACCCACTAGTTTCTTTTTGAACTTTCATGCACTTATAGCTTTTATGCATCTGTTGCATGGGAATCCCTACTCACTCACATTGATATCTATTGATGGGCATCTCCATAGCCCGTTGATACGCCTAGTTGATGTGAGACTATCTCCTCCTTTTTGTCTTCTCCACAACCACCATATTCTATTCCACCTATAGTGCTATGTCCATGGCTCACGCTCATGTATTGCGTGAAAGTTGAAAAAGTTTGAGAACATTAAAGTATGAAACAATTGCTTGGCTAAAACCGGGATTTGTGCATGATTTAAATACGTTGTGTGGGGAAGTTGGAGCATAGCCACACTATATGATTTTGTAGGGATAACTTTCTTTGGCCATGATATTTTGAGAAGACGTGATGGCTTTGTCAGTATGCTTGAAATATTATTGTCTTTATGTCAAATGATAGACTATTGCTTCGAATCACTCGTGTTGTAGTATTCATGTCATGATTAGATTATATGATCAAGATTATGCTAGGTAGCATTCCACATCAAAAGTTATATTTTTTATCATTTACCTACTCGAGGACGAGCATGAATTAAGCTTGGGGATGCTGATACGTCTCCATCGTATCTATAATTTTTGATTGTTTCATGCCAATATTCTACAACTTTCATATACTATTGGCAACTTTTTATACTATTTTTGGGACTAACATATTGATCCAATGCCCAGTACCAGTTCCTATTTGTTGCATGTTTTTTGTTTTGCACATTATCCATACCAAACGAAGTCCAAACGCAAGAAAAACCTACGGGGATTTTCTTGGAATATTTATGATTTTTGGGAAGAAGAATCTACGCCAAACAATGCCCGAGGAGGTCACAAGCCTAGGAGGCGCGACCCCCTAGGGCGCGGCTGGCAGGCTGGTGACCAATCCCTAAGGCAGTTGGGGCCCTTCTTTCGCCGCAAGAAAGCTAATATCCGGAAGAAAATCGTATTAAAATTTCAGCCCAAACGGAGTTACGGATCTACGAGAATTTAAGAAACGGTGAAAGCCAAAATCTGGGAGCGCAGAAACAGAAGGACACACAAAGAGAGAGATCCAATCTCGGAGGGGCTCTCTCCCCTCCGCCGCCATGGAGACCATGGACCAGAGGGGAAACACTTCTCCCATCTAGGGAGGATGTCAAGGAAGAATAAGAAGAAGGGGAGCTCTCTCCCCCTCTCTCCCGGCGGCGCCGGAACGCCGCCCGGGACATCATCGTGTGACGGCGACCTACACCAACACCTCCGTCATCTTCACAAACACCTCCATCACCTTCCCCCATCTATATTCAGCGGTCCACTCTCCCGCAACCCACTGTACCCTCTACTTGAACATGGTGCTTTATGCTTCATATTATTATCCAATGATGTGTTGCCATCCTATGATGTCTGAGTAGATTTTCATTGTCCTATCGGTGATTGATGAATTTCTATGATTGGTTTAATTTGCTTGTGGTTATGTTGCTGTCCTTTGGTGCCCATCATATGAGCGCGCGCGTGGATCACACCATAGGGTTAGTAGTATGTTGATAGGACTATGTATTGGAGGGCAAGGGTGACAGAAGCATCAGCCTAGCATAGATGCATACGGGATTGAAGGGGGACCAATATATCTTATTGCTATGGTTGGGTTTTACCTTAATGAACGTTAGTAGTTGTGGATGCTTGCTAATAGTTCCAATCATAAGTGCATAGAATTCCAAGTAAGGGATATCATGCTAGCAGTGGCCTCTCCCACATAAGACTTGCTATCGGTCTAGTAACGTAGTCAATTGCTTAGGGACAATTCCGCAACTCCTATCACCATTTTTCCACACTCGTTAAACTAACTTAATTGTTTCTTCATCGAAGCAGCCCCTAGTTTTTATTTACGTGATCTTTACTTTCTTGCAAGCAAATCCTAGATCGCCTACAAAGTACTTCTAGTTTCATACTTGTTCTAGGTAAAGCGAACGTAAAGTGTGCGTCGAATTGTATCGGTGGTCGATAGAACTTGAGGGAATATTTGTCCTACCTTTAGCTCCTTGTTGGGTTCGACACTCTTACTTATCGAGAAAGGCTACAATTCCTCCCCTATACTTGTGGGTTATCAAGATCTTTTTCTGGCACCGTTGGCGGGGAGCAATAGCGTGGGGTGAATATTCTCGTGTGTTCTTGTTTGCTTTATCACTAAGTAGATTTATTTGGTGTTCTAAGTTGTTCTCTATCTTTAGTTATGGATATGGAAGACGAAATACCAAAAAAATTAGGTGTATTGCTACTCATGGAGATGGGGAACCTCCTAAAACCCTCGATGCTCGTTATGTGGAAAATATTATGCACTTCTTTAATAATCCTGAGAGAACCTCGTTCAATTATATAATGGGATACACGTTGGATCAACGTGAATACTTTAGGGATTATCGCTTGACTCAAAAAGGGAAACTATTATGGGATAAAATTCATATGTTGAAATGGTATGCTTGGGAGCTATGCTCGAGATATGATATTACTTGTTGCTCTAGGATGAAGGTTAAACACGTTCGCTTTTCTTGTAAATTTAATGCTAATGAAACCTTGGCTTCTTATGCTAATGGTATATATGATTAGTATGATGTGGAACAAATAGAAGAGTTTGTTGCTTTTATGGGTGCTTATGAAATTGAAGCTCTGTTTAAAAGGTGTGATGATAATGATGATGTTGCTTACCTATCTGAAAATTCGGTTATGCTTCGTTATTGTTATACTAATTATGAACATAATGCCCATATTTATCGATTTATGGAAAGTTCTTCACTGCCCAAGAAGAGACTAATATTTTGCAGGAAACTATGAAAAAAGAAAATGCTGAAACTGTGAGCTCATTAGATGAAAAAGATGACGAGCAGAGCGAAGAACAAAAGGAGGAAGGGTGGACTAGCTACCCATGCTCACCTTCTAATGAGAGTAACTCTTCGACTCATAGATTGTTTAATTTCCCTTCATTCCTACCGAAGGATGAATGCTATGTTGATTGCTATGATCCATTGGATTCGTTTGAAATTTCCCTTTTTGATGAACTTGAAGCTTGCTATGATTGTGGTCATGATTAAAATATGAATGATGCTTATGAACACGAACTTGCTATAGTTCCTTATGTTAACCATGAAATTGTTGCTATCGCACCCACTTATGATAGTCCTATTATCTTTCTGAACTCTCCCAACTACACTATATCGGAGAAGTTTGCTCTTATTAGGGATTACATAGATGGGTTGCCTTCTACTATTACACATGATGATTTTGATGAATATAATATGCATGTGCTTGCTTCTCCTACTTGCAATTATTATGATAAAGAAACTACATCTCCACCTCTCTATGTTTCCAATACGATAAAATTCCAAGAAACTCCCTATGCTATGTATTGGCCTTTACTTGATGTGCATGAATTGTTCTTTTATGACATGTGAATGCATAGAAAGAGAGTTAGACTTTGTCATTACATGATATATGTTACCTTGTGCTCACTACTAAATTACAAATCATTGTTAATTAAATTTGGCTTTGATATACCTTGGGATCTGGGTGGATCCATTACTTGAGCACTTTATGCCTAGCTTAACGGATTTAAAGAAAGCACTGCCTGGGAGACAACCCAGAAATTTTAGAGAGTCATTTATTTCAGTTGAGTGCCTTTATATAGTTTAAAAACAAAAAAATATAGAGGGGAACTTAAAACGTTTTCAAAAAGAGAAGCGATTGAAATGTGATGCATTGTGGAAGTGCGGGTCGACCTTGAACACTTGTGTTCATGCTCATGGAAACAATGTAGAATTCTTCATGGAAGTTTCTCGCAAAAATAATTATCCCCTTGTACAATTCCATTTTATTATAAAAATAATGTGCCAAGTAAAGCCTTTATGATTAGTTTGGGTGATAGTTATTTGATGATGCTGAAAAAAGATAGAAACTTTGTGCTCACGAAATTATTTTTAGTTCCTATCCAGAAAGAGCTTTTGAGTTGATTATTTTTGCTGCTGATTGATATGAAAATTGACCTAATTTTCATAATTTTTCAAAAAAAATTGGAGTATCAGAAGTATGGTATAAGTTCACATTACTACAGACTGTTCTGTTTTTGACAGATTCTGTTTTCTATGCATTATTCTCTTATTTTGATGAATCTATGAGTAGTATCGGGGGGTATGAACCATGGTGAAGTTGGATTACAGTAGATATAATGCTAATATGAATTTGGAATTAGTTCACAACAATACTTAAAGTGGTGATTTACTTTATTATACTAACAGATCTCACAAAGGTTTTGTTGAGGTTTGTGTGATTGAAGTTTTCAAGTTTTGGGTGAGACTAGGATGGATGAAGGAATAAGGAGAGGCAAGACCTTAAGATTGGGGATGACCGAGGCACCCCAACGTAATATTCAAGGAAGACTCAAGCGTCTAAGCTCGGGGATGTCCCGGAAGGCATCTCCTCTTTCGTCTACAATCTATCGGTAATTTTACTCGGAGCTATATTTTTATTCGTCACACGATATGTGCAAATGCTTGGAGCGTCTTTTGTGTTTATTTTTCCTTTTTCTTTTATGCACCATGCTGGTATGAGATAGTCCTTGGTTGGCTTTATATAATGCTTCATGTGCTTCACTTATATCATTTGAAGTCTGATTTGCCTGTTTCCCGACACATAGAAAACCGCCATTTGTAGAATGCTCTTTTGCTTCTCTTATATTTGTTAGAGCGGGGCATATATTTTGTAGAAAGTATTACACTCTCATGCTTCACTTATACCTATTTAGAGACTTAACAGGAGTTGGTCATTCACATAGTTAGTCATAAAATCCTACGTAAAACTTGTAGATCAGTGAGTATGATATGTTTGATTCCTTGCAATAGTTTTGCGACATGAAGATGTGATATTAGTGTCATGATAGTGAGTAATTGTGTATTCATAGAAATACTTGTGTTACGGTGTGTGTTCCCGTAGCATGCACATATGGTGAAACGTTATGTGACGAAGTCGGAGCATGATTTATTTATTGATTGTCATCCTTTGTGTCGAAGTCGGGATCGCGCGATGGTTAACTCCTACCAACCCTTCCCCTAGGAGCATGCGTGTAGTACCTTGTTTCGATGACTAATAGACTTTTGCAATAAGTATGTGAGTTCTTTATGACTAATGTTGAGTCCATGGATTATACGCACTCTCACCCTTCCACCATTGCTAGCCTTTCTAGTACCGCGCAACTTTCGCCGGTGCATTAAACCCACCATATACCCTTTTTCAAAACAGCCACCATACCTACCTATTATGGCATTTCCATAACCATTCCGAGATATATTGCCATGCAACTTCCATCATTCCGTTTATTATGACACGCACCATCATTGTCATATTACTTTGCATGATCGTAAGATAGCTAGCATGATGTTTTCATGGCTTGTCCGTATTTTGATGTCATTGCTCCGCTAGATCATCGCACATCCTGGTACACCGCCGGAGGCATTCATATAGAGTCATATTTTGTTCTAAATATCGAGTTGTAAGTAAATAAAAGTGTGATGATCATCATTATTAGAGCATTGTCCCATGTGAGTAAGTAATAAAAGAGGACAATGAAGCCAAAATAAAAAAGAGGGTCCAAAGAAGCCCGCCAAAAAAAAGGAAAAATCAAAAAATGAGAGAAAAGAGAGAAGGGACAATCCTACTATCCTTTACCACACTTGTGCTTCAAAGTAGCACCATGATCTTCATGATAGAGAGTCTCCTATGTTGTCACTTTCATATACTAGTGGGAAATTTTCATTATAGAACTTGGCTTGTATATTCCAATGATGGGCATCCTCAAATCGCCCTAGGTCTTCGTGAGCAAGCGAGTTGGATGCACACCCACTAGGTTCTTTTCGAACTTTCATACACTTATAGCTCTTATGCATCTGTTGCATGGCAATCCCTACTCATTCACATTGACATCTATTGATGGGCACCTCCATAGCCCATTGATACGCCTAGTTGATGTGAGACTATCTCCTCCTTTTTGTCTTCTCCACAACCACCATATTCTATTCCACCTATAGTGCTATGTCCATGGCTCACGCTCATGAATTGCGTGAAAGTTGAAAAAGTTTGAGAACACTAAAGTATGAAACAATTGCTTGGCTAAAACCGGGGTTGTGCATGATTTAAATACGCTGTGTGGGGAAGATGGGGCATTGCGAGACTATATGATTTTGTAGGGATAACTTTCTTTGGCCATGATATTTTGAGAAGACATGATTGCTTTGTTAGTATGCTTCAAATATTATTGTCTTTATGTCAAATGATAGACTATTGCTTCGAATCACTCGTATTTTAGTATTCATGCCAGGATTAGATTATATGATCAAGATTTTGCTAGGTAGCATTCCACATCAAAAATTATCTTTTTTATAATTTACCTACTCGAGGATGAGCAAGAATTAAGCTTGGGGATGCTGATATGTCTCCATCGTATCTATAAGTTTTGATTGTTTCATGCCAATATTCTACAACTTTCATATACTTTTGGCAACTTTTTATACTATTTTTGGGACTAACATATTGATCCAGTGCCCAGTTCCATTTCCTGTTTGTTGCATGTTTTTGTTTCGCAGATTATCCATACCAAACGAAGTCCAAACGCAATAAAAAACCTATGGCGATTTTTTTGGAATATTTAAGATTTTTGAGAAGAAGAATCTAAGCGAAACGATGCTCGAGGAGGTCACAAGCCCAGGAGGCGTGCCCCCCCCCTAGGGCGCGGCTGGCAGGATTGTGACCAATCCATAAGGCGGTTGAGGCCCTTCTTTCGCCACAAGAAAGCTAATATCTGGAAGAAAATCATGTTAAAATTTCAGCCCAATCGGAGTTACGGATATCTGGGAATTTAAGAAACAGTGAAAGCCAGAATCTGGGAGCGCACAAACAGAAGGACACAGAGAGAGAGATCCAATCTCGGAGGGGCTCTCGCCTCTCCGCCGCCATGGAGACCATGGACCAGAGGATAAACCCTTCTCCCATCTAGGGAGGAGGTCAAGGAAGAATAAGAAGAAGGGGGGCTCTCTCCCCTCTCTCCCGGCGGCGCCGGAATGCCGCCCGGGACATCATCGTGTGACGGCGATCTACACCAACACCTCCGTCATCTTCACCAACACCTCCATCACCTTCCCCCATCTATATTCAGCGGTCCACTCTCCCGCAACCCGCTGTACCCTCTACTTGAACATGGTGCTTTATGCTTCATATTATTATCCAATGATGTGTTGCCATCCTATGATGTATGAGTAGATTTTCATTGTCCTATCGGTGATTGATGAATTTATATGATTGGTTTAATTTGCTTGTGGTGATGTTGTTGTCCTTTGGTGACCATCACATGAGCGCGCGCGTGGATCACACCATAGGGTTAGTAGTATGTTGATAGGAGTATGTATTGGAGGGCAAGGGTGACAGAAGCTTCAACCTAGCATAGAAATTGATGCATACGGGATTGAAGGGGGACCAATATATCTTATTGCTATGGTTGGGGTTTACCTTAATGAACGTTAGTAGTTGTGGATGCTTGCTAATAGTTCCAATCATAAGAGCATAGAATTCCAAGTAAGGGATGACATGCTAGCAGTGGCCTCTCCCACATAAAACTTGCTATCGGTATAGTAACGTAGTCAATTGCTCAGGGACAATTCCGCAACTCCTATCTCCACTTTTCCACACTCGTTAAACTAACGAAATTGTTTCTTCATCGAAGCAGCCCCTAGTTTTTATTTACGTGTTCTTTACTTTCTTGCAAGCCTATCCTAGCTCGCCTACAAAGTACTTCTAGTTTCATACTTGTTCTAGGTAAAGCGAACGTATAGTGTGCATAGAATTGTATCGATGGTCGATAGAACTTGAGGGAATATTTGTCCTACCTTTAGCTCCTCGTTCGGTTCGACACTCTTACTTATCGAGAAAGGATATAATTGATCCCCTATACTTGTGGGTTATCAAGACGAACCCATTTCGCATAAGGTAGACCCTTCCCCGAGTGATCGTGGAAACCTCCACACTCGGGGTCTTAGCTGTGAACCAGCTCTGGCCTAAGTTAAAATGGTTCCTAATGGAAGCAAGACTTTCGTTCAGACACCAAGATGAACATGAAATCATTCATTAGCAACGAATCCTTCTCTCCTAGGGTAAATCTTGCCCTGAGTAGGGACAACGTCCACGCTTGGGAGCTTAGTTGTGGACCAGCTTTCGCCTAAGTCAAACATTTCTGAATGACGACATGATCGTCATTTGGATACCTTGATGGACAGGAATTTCAACGAGTCCGCAAGGACTATCATATCAGTAGTGAATCTGTTTCGCCTAAGGTAGGCCCTTCCCTGAGTGATCGTGGAAACCTCCACACTCGGGGGCTTAGCTTCGAACCAACTTTCGCCTAAGTTAAAGTGGTCCCGAATGAAAGCTAGAATTTCATTCGGACACCAATATGAATAGGACAATCATCCCAAAATGTGAGTCACTTTCGCGTAGGGCGAGATGATACAGAGTAAGGACGACCTCCACACTTGAGGCTTAGCCGCGAACCGGCTTTTTCCTAAGTCAAAAACAATCCCGAGTGAGGACAACTTCCACACTCGGGGACTCGAACGTGAATAAACTTTTGGCCGAGTATAAACCACCCCAAACAAAGACGACCAAGCAAATAAGATCCAAAATGAACTACGAATAAACAGGATCGAGTTCAGCTAATGGTATGCAAAAGAGACGGCCCAGGGCCCGCTCGAAGTTTGAGGTTACATAAAATCTCTCGGCATACCGAGGCAAACTAAAGCCCCTCTACGATCACTCCGAGATTCACTCGGAGGCCGAAGACTCCACCGCTTCGACGAAGGTGTCAAGATCAATCCCCTCTACGATCCTCGTGGCCGCCGCCATGAATATCTCCATGCAGTCTTTAATTTTAACGCTCTTGCGGCTGACGACCCGAAGATTCTTCAGCTTCTCTTCATCCACTCCCTTGCAGTTGATGCAGACAAGCGAGAGTGCAATGTCGACTCCATCCCTTGTTGATGACTTCTTCGACGACTTAAGTTCACTAGGGATGGTCTTCACTCGGTTCACAACGGCTTGAGCATCCTTCATCGAATCATCTTCATGCAACTCTTCCTGGTCGATCTCTCCAATTGCCGACCGAAGCAGCTTGAAGCAAGCCACTACATAATCGATGTGATCCTCGAGCCCGAGGAGAGACAAGGCAACACTATCTTTTAGGAGCCGTCTCTTGGGATCGAGATCCTTCTCTATTCGTGCCATCTCTTCTTTTTTGTTAGAAGAAAAGGCTACACACAATAGAAAATGGAGGATGAGAAACATCAGTTGGAGATTTCAGAATGATCATGGAAAGTATTTGGACATTCAACATACATTTGAGCTTCTCGTAGAGCTCTATTCTAAAGTCCTCAACGAACTTCTCCAGCTCATCTTTCTTGGCAGTGTCCTTCTCGAGGTTGGCTTCCCACTCAGCGTAATGTTTCTTCAATTCAGTAAGCTCCATCATGGTTTTCTCTGCACTCGCTTTCAAAAGGCGATTCTCGTCCTCAAAATCCCCAACCTATTTGAGTTTGGCTTCAACCACCAAGGTTTTATTTTTGATGTCCTTCCAAGCTGACGCAAATTCATGATCCCTCTTTCCGAGGGCTTCCTTAATGGTCACCAGAGAAATGGAATTCTTCAGCCTCTCAAAAATGCGATCTGACAAGACAACCTTAGTCGGATAAGGAAAGACAACTTAATGGAGTATTAGTCCGATGGCAAGGATATACCTTCAACCGTTTGCTTTTCTAGCTTTAGTAGTTTGCTCTTTTCTTTCTCATCCTCAAGGCTCAGTCAAAGTTCCCGAACTCTTTTTCCATGGCTTCAACACGGCCCACGGACCCACAAGAAGTCTACAATCAACAAATACATGAGAGGCATAACATTATGTTGAACTCTAAGACTACCTCCGACTGCCACAGTCGACGGTAGCCTCAAGGACTACACCCAGTGGGTGCATTCAGCGCGCCCCCACTGGAATGAAAGATGACAGGGGATCCACTCCCGACAGGCTCTATCAGTCAACAAAAAGGAAACTGAGACTACTGCTAATTTCTTTAATAGACAGTAGCCTCGGGGACTACACCAAGTGGGTGCGCTCAGCACGCCCCCACTGGAAAGATGGAAGAAAAGCAAGGGCTCCGTACCCTACTGGATTTTGTCGAACGTACAAATGAAAAATAGACTACCACCAACTGACACAGTTGACGGTAGCCTCGGGGACTACACCTAGTGAGTGCGCTCAACGCTCTCCCACTAACACCGAATGGGTGTGCCCCTGGGCATGCCCACTCAGGACACCTACTAAGAACCAAATTCAACAAATACATGCGTAAAGGACTTACCCGAATGTTCTTCGCCACAGCTTCACTCGCGTCGTATGCCTCCTTCAATCGCCCAACCAGCACGTCTAGCTAAGCCAAGGCCTCCTTGCGCGCCTTCTCTTGGTCCTCTGGGGTAAGATGGAGCTGGAAGATGCTGCGATCCTTGGGGTCAGACGATGAAGTGGTCAGCGGATATTGTCCGAGTGAAACTCCAGCCGAAGTGGCCTCCTGCGCCATAGGATTCTTGGCCTTGATATTCACTCGGCTGGGAGACGGATCCTACTTCAACACTTCCCCAATTGCATAAGGGACGTCAACGTTGTGTTCGATCACATCCTACCGCTCTACACATACCCACAAGACAGTCCAAAGACCACTCGGATATCCGGAGCCCGTATTTCGAATGGATTGCTGGAAAAGCTCAAGGATTACCTTTTGACAAAGCGACATCAATGTCAGGTCTACCTTTCTTGGTGGTCTTGGGATACAGTGAAGCAGTCGAAGTGTCAGGCCTACAACAGAAACAAAAAATCCGATCATCACTCGGAAGACATTGTTCAAACCAAGACAACTCATTCGGCAAAGATACTTACGTTGAAGCCACA
This sequence comes from Hordeum vulgare subsp. vulgare, assembly GCF_904849725.1. Taxonomy (NCBI): domain Eukaryota; kingdom Viridiplantae; phylum Streptophyta; class Magnoliopsida; order Poales; family Poaceae; genus Hordeum; species Hordeum vulgare. The sequence goes on along the minus strand of NC_058520.1, from coordinate 288,645,639 downwards.
CGCACGTCAATCTTGATGCACGGCAGGAGAGTCTTGTGAGGCTTGGAGCTTGAGATCTTGGGTTGCTTGGCGGCCTACTTCGGCAGGGCCTCGGACTCATCCTGACCTTGTTTGGAGCTACGAGTCGGGATGGATGAGACACTCGGCTTTAGTGTCAACGGAGTCTTTGGGGCACCTAAATGGACCCAAGGGTCCTGGCGCACCTTACAACGGGTTTCGACCTGTTTCTCGACCAGAACTTCATTAGACGAGGAAGATTCCGCCTCTTCCCCGTGCTCCTCCTTGCTCTCTTCCAACTCCGGATCATCACCTTCATCATCCTCATTGTCCTCCGAGCCCTCCAGGAGCTTGGTGTCCTGGTTCTACGTGTTGCTTTCCACGTGAATGGGCGAGCGGTCAACTGCCGGTATGAAGCTGACCAGCCCTGCAAAAGCCTGCCAAATGAAAGAAGTGAAGGCACAAGTGGAAGTTAAAACAACAAAGAAGTTCACTCGGTGTGGGTCGTCGATGAATCAAAACATTCGTCTTATTGTCTGCCACGAAGGGTTTCACCTGCCTGGAGCCTCTGGGGTTGTCCCTCACTGGAGTAATAGCCCCGAGCATATTCTCCACCGCCTCTTCTCCGAGCTCCTCAGGATGGACGCGAGTCTGATCATCCGGCCTTTCATACTGCCACATCTGGTGGGCTCTGGCCTGAAGAGGTTGGATCCTACGCTGGAATAAGACCTTCAAGAGGTCCATCCCGTTCACACCCTTTCAGATCATGGACACCACCGCTATCATCAAGATCTCTGCATCGGTCTTCTCCCCCGCGGACAAGGTCAAAGTAGGGGACGAGTGGATCCTATAAACTGTTAACGGAAGAAGGCCCAACTGACCCTCGACGACTGCGACGTCTTGGCAATAAAACCAAGAGTCTTGTCAGTTTTTCACGGAGTCTGGAAAAATAATCTGGGGAAAGCTACTTTTGCCCCTAAGCTGAATGCCCAAGCCGCCGCAAAGCTGCACTAGATTTGTCTTCCCCCTCAAGGAGGGAAACTTATTCACGATCATCACTCACCACGTGAACAAGCGCTTGAACAAGACCCAATGTGGGTAATACCCAAGGAAGTTCTCGCACAAAGACACAAATGCAGCTAGATATGAAACATTGTTGGGAGGCAGATAATGGAGCTGAGCCCTGAAGAAAGCAAGAAATGCTTGGAAGAAGGGGTGTGGAGGCAGAGAGAAACCTCGTTCGATATGGGCGACCAAGAGCACCCGCTCGTCGTTCTGGGGCGTCGGCTCAGTCTCGCCGTCCCTGGCCAGTCGCCAGCTGTTGGAAATATGCCTTAGAGGCAATAATAAAATGGTTATTATCATATTTCCTTGTTCATGATAATCGTCTATTTTTCATGCTATAATTGTATTAACAGGAAACAGTAATACATGTGTGAATAAATAGATCACAATGTGTCCCTAGCAAGCCTCTAGTTGGCTAGCTCGTTAGTCAATAGATGATCATGGTTTCCTGGTCATGGGCATTAGATGTGATTGATAACGGGATCACATCATTGGGAGAATGATGTGATGGACAAGACCCAATCCTAAGCATAGCACTAGATCGTATTGTTTGTATGCTAAAGCTTTTCTAATGTCAAGTGTCTTTTCCTTCGACCGTGAGATTGTGCAACTCCCGGACACCGTAGGAGTGCTTTGGGTGTATCAAACATCACAACGTAACTGGGTGACTATAAAGGTGCACTACGGGTACATCCGAGAGTTTCTGTTCGGTTGGTACGAATCGAGATCGGGATTTGTGACTCCGCGTGACGGAGAGGTATCTCTGGGCCCACTCGGTAGAACATCATCATGAGCTCAATGTGACTAAGGATTTAGTCACACGATAACATGCTACGGAACGAGTAAAGAGACTTACCGGTAACGAGATTGAACAAGGTATAGTTATACCGACGATCGAATCTCGGGCAAGTTCCATACCGATAGACAAAGGGAATTGTATACGTGATTGATTGAATCCTTGACATTGTGGTTCATCCGATGAGATCATCCTGGAGCAAGTGGAAGCCACCATGGGTATCCAGACCCCGCTAATGGTTATTGGCCGGAGAGGTGTCTCGGTCATGTCTGCCTGTCTCCCGAACCCGTAGGGTCTACACACTTAAGGTTCGATGACGCTAAGGTTATAGGGAATTGTTATACGAGGTTACCGAAAGTTGTTCGGAGTCCCGGATGAGATCCCGGACGTCACGAGGAGCTCCGGAATGGTCCGGAGGTAAAGATTGAAATATAGGATGGATGGTTTTGGACACCGGAAATGTTTCGGGCGTCACCGGTAATTTACCGGGACTACCGGGACCACCGGAAATGGTCTCGGGGGTCCACATGGAGGGGCCACCAGCCCCAAGAGGTAGCATGGGCCAAATGAGGGAGGGCAACCAGCCCAAAGTGGGCTGGTGCGCCTCCCACAAGGAGGCCCAAGGCGCAGGAGGTGGAGAGGGGGGGAAACCCTAGGCGTTGGTGGACCTAAGGCCCACCTAGGGGTGTGCCACCCCTCCCCCTGCCCTGGCCGCCGCACCTCCCATCTGGGGAGGCTGCCGCACCAACTAGGGTGGGAACCCTAGGGGTGGCACCCCCTCCCCTCCTCGTATATATACTGGGGGTTTTGGGGCTCTTTTGGACATAGTTTTTCCATCTCCCTCGGTGCAGCCCTGCCCCCCTTCTTCCTCCTCTCCCACGGTGCTTGGCGAAGCCCTGCCGGGAGACCTCGTCTCTCCATCGACACCACGCCGTCGTGCTGTCGGAGATCTTCCCCAACCTCTCCCTCCTACATGCTGGATCAAGGTGCGGGAGATGTCACCAGGCTGCACGTGCGTTGAACGCGAAGGTGCCGTGGTTCGGCACTAGATCAGAATCACACCGCGATCAGAATCGCCGCGAGTACGACTCCATCAACCGCGTTCTAGGAACGCTTCCGCTTAGAGATCTTCAAAGGTATGATGATGCAATCACCCCTCTCTCATTGCTGATCTCTCCATAGGAAGATTTGAATATGGCGTAGGAAAATTTTGAATTTATGCTACGTTACCCAACAGTGGCATCCGAGACAGGTTTTCTATGCATAGATTCTATGCACGAGTAGAACACAAAAGGTTGTGGGTGATGATTTGTCAATTGCTTGCCGCTACTAGTATTATTCTTTTCTGGCGGTATTGTGGGATGAGGTGGCCCGGACCGACATTACACGTACGCTTACGTGAGACTGGTTCCACCGACAGACATGCACACCGTGCATAAAGGTGGCTAGCGGGTGTCTGTCTCTCCTACTCTAGTAGGATTGGATTTGATGAAAAGGGTCCTTATGAAGGGTAAATAGCTTTGGCATATCATCGTTGTGGCTGTCATGTAGGTAAGAAAGCGTTCTTGCTAGAAACCCAAATCATCCACGTAAAACTTGCAACAACAATTAGAGGACGTCTAACTTGTTTTTCCAGGGTTTGACATGTGATGTGATATGGCCAAAGTTGTGATGTTGCATGTATGATGTATGATATGATCATGTTATTGTAATAGGTTTCACGACTTGCATGTCGATAAGTATGACAACCGGCAGGAGCCATAGGAGTTGTCTTAATGTATTGTATGAGATGCAACGCCATGTCCATAATACTTTTACTTCATTGCTAACGGTTAGCTATAGTAGTAGTGATAGTAGAAGTTGGCGTGATGACTTCATGGAGATACGATGATGGAGATCATGATGATAAAGATCATGGTGTCACGCCGGTGACAATGATGATCATGCGATGCCGGAAGATGGAGATCGAAAGAGCAAAGATGATAATGGCCATATCATGTCACTATATGTTTGCATTGTGATGTTTATCATGTTTTTCATCTTATTGCTTAGAACGACGGTAGCATAATAAGATGATCCCTCTTAAAATTTCTAGAATGTATTCCCCTAAGTGTGCACCGTTGCGAAGGATCGTTGTCTCGAAGCACCACGCCATGATCGGGTGTGATAGATTCTAACGTTCGGATACAACGGGTGTAAGCCAGATTTACACACGCGAAACACCTAGGTTGACTCGACGAGCTTAGCATGTACAGACATGACCTCGAATACAAGAGACCGAAAGGTCGAACATGACTTGTATGGTTGAATACGATCAGCTTGAAGTTGCTCACCATGGTGACTAGTCCGGCTCACGTGATGATCGGACACAGGTTAGTCAACATGGATCATGTGTCACTTAGATGACTAGAGGGATGTCGATTTAAGTGGGATTTCATACTTAATTTGATTAAATGAACTTAATTGTCATGAACTTAGTGTAAAAGTTGTCTTTATAAATATTGTAGATGGCCAACATCAACCTCAATTTCAACGCATTCCTAGAGAAAAACAAGCTGAAAGATGATGGTAGCAACTATCCGGACTGGGTTCGCAACTTGAAGCTTATCCTTGAAGCAGCTAAAAAGGCTTATGTCCTTGATGTGCCGCTAGGTGACCCTCCCGCTCCTACAGCAGCCCAGGACATTTTGAACGTCTAGCAAACGCGGAGTGATGACTACTCTGTGGTTAGGTGTGGCATGTTATATAGTTTGGAAACGGGGCTCCAAAGGCGTTTTGAGAAATACAGTGCATATGAGATGTTCCAAGAGCTGAAACTAGTTTTTCAAGATCATGCCCGTGTCGAGAGATATGAAGAATCCGACAGGTTCTTTAGCTCTAAGATGGAGGAGAACAGTTCTGTGAGTGAGCACATACTCAAAATGTCTGGGTTACACGGTCGTCTCACTTCACTTGGAGTCGAACTTCCGGATGATGCTATAATTGATAGAATCCTCCACTCTCTCCCACCAAGCTACAAAGGTTTTATGCTGAACTACAACATGCAAGGGATGGAGAAGACCATTCCCGAGTTGTACTCGATGCTCAAGTCTGCAGAAGCAGAAATCAGGAAAGAGCATCAAGTGTTGATGGTCAACAAGACCACTAGTTTCAAGAAGGGCAAGGGTAAGAAGAACTTCAAGAAAGACGGCAAAGACGTTGCCGTGCCCGGTAAGCCAGATGCCGGGAAGAAGAAAAAGAATGGACCCAAGCCTGAGACTGAGTGCTTCTGTTGCAAGGGAAAAGGTCACTGGAAGCGGAACTGCCCCAAATACTTAGCGGACAAGAAGGCCGGCAACGTTAAAGGATTATGTGATATACATGTTATTGATGTGTACCTTACCAGCGCTCGTAGTAGCTCCTGGGTATTTGATACCGGTGTTGTTGCTCACATTTGCAACTCAAAGCAGGAACTGCGGAATAAGCGGAGACTGGCCAAGGACGAGGTGACGATGCGCGTCGGGAATGGCTCCAAGGTCGATGTGATCGTCGTTGGCACGCTACCTCTACATCTACCATCGGGATTAGTTTTAAACCTTAATAATTGTTATTTAGTACCAGCTTTGAGCATGAATATTGTATCAGGGTCTTGCTTAATGCGAGACGGCTACTCATTTAAGTCAGAGAATAATGGTTGTTCTATTTATATGAGTGATATGTTTTATGGTCATGCTCCGCTGGTGAATGGTTTATTCTTGATGAATCTTGATCGTGATGTTACACATATTCATAGTGTGAATACCAAAAGATGTAACGTTAACAATGATAGTACCACATACTTGTGGCACTGCCGCGTTGGTCATATCGGAGTTAAGCGCATAAAGAAGCTCCATACTGATGGACTGTTAGATTCTCTTGACTTTGAATCATTTGACATATGCAAACCGTGCCTCATGGGCAAGATGACTAGGACTCCATTCTCAGGGATAATGGAGAGAACGACCGACTTATTGGAAATAATACATACTGATGTGTGTGGTCTGATGAACGTTGAAGCTCGCGGTGGCTATCGTTATGTTCTCACTCTCACCGATGATTTGAGTAGGTATGGGTATATCTACTTAATGAAGCACAAATCTGAGACGTTTGAAAAGTTCAAGGAATTTCAGAGTGAGGTCGAGAATCAACGTCACAGAAAAATTAAGTGTCTACGATCTGATCGTTGAGGAGAATATTTGAGTCACGAGTTTGGCACACACCTAAGGAAGTGTGGAATCGTTTCACAACTGACGCCGCCTGGCACGCCGCAACGCAACAGAGTGTATGAACATCGTAATCACACTTTACTATATATGGTACGATCTATGATGTCTCTTACCGACTTACCGCTATCATTTTGGGGATACGCATTAGAAACTGCAGCATAAACTTTAAATAGGGCACCATCTAAATCCATTGAGACGACACCGTACGAACTATGGTTTGGCAAGAAACCTAAGTTGTCGTTTCTCAAAGTTTGGGGTTGCGATGCTTATGTGAAGAAACTTCAACCAGAAAAGATCGAACCCAAAGCGGAGAAATGCGTATTCATAGGATACCCTAAGGAAACTATTGGGTATACCTTCTATCTTAGATCCGAAGGTAAAACCTTTGTTGCCAAGAACGGATCCTTTCTAGAGAAAGAGTTTCTCTTGAAAGAAGTAAGTGGGAGGAAAGTAGAACTTGATGAGGTACTTACACCCCCTCTCGAACAGGAAAGTAGCGCAGCGGGGGAATTTGTTCCTGTGGCGCCTGCACCAACTGAAGAGGAAGTTATTGATAATGATCATGAAGCTTCAGATCAAGTTACTACTGAACCGCGAAGGTCCACAAGGCTACGCTCCGCACCAGAGTGGTACGACAACCGTGTGATGGAAATCATGTTGTTGGACAACGATGAACCTTCGAACTATGAAGAAGCAATGGCGGGCCCGGATTCCAACAAATGGCTTGAAGCTATGAAATCCGAGATAGGATCCATGTATGAGAACAAAGTATGAACTTTGGTGGACTTGCCCGATGACCGGAGAGCCATACAAAATAAATGGATCTTCAAGAACAAGACTGATGCAAACGGTAATGTAACCGTTTATAAAGCTCGACTTGTCGCAAAGGGTTTTCGACAAATTCAAGTAATTGACTACAAGGAAACTTTCTCTCCCATAGCGAAGCTGAAATCAGTTCGAATCATGTTAGCAATTGTCGCCTTTTATGATTAAGAAATTTGGCAAATGGACGTCAAAACAGTGTTCCTTAGCGGGAATCTTAAGGAAGAGTTGTATATGATGCAACCAGAAGGTTTTGTCGACCCTAAGGGTGCTAACAAAGTGTGCAAGCTCCAGCGCTTCATCTATGGGCTGGTGCAGGAATCTCGGAGTTGGAACATTCGCTCTAATGAGGTGATTAAAGCGTTTGGGTTCATACATGTTTATGGGGAAGCCTGTCTGTACAAGAAAGTGAGTGGGAGCTCTGTAGCTTTCCTCATACTGTATGTGGAGGACATATTATTGATGGGGAATAATATAGAGATGTTGGAGAGCATAAAGGCCTATTTGAACAAGAGTTTTTCAATGAAGGACCTTGGTGAAGCTGCATACATATTAGGCATCAAGATCTATAGAGATAGATCGAGATTCCTCAGAGGTCTTTTGCAAAGTACATACCTTGACAAGATATTGAAGAAGTTCAATATGGAAAACTCAAAGAAAGTGTTCTTGCCAGTTTTGCAAGGTATGAGATTGAGTAAGACTCAGACACCGACCACGGCAGCAGATAGAGAGAAGATGAGTACTATCCCATACGCTTCAGCCGTAGGCTCTCTAATGTATGCCATGCTGTGTACCAGACCTGATATAAACCTTGCCATAAGTTTGGTAGGGACGTACCAAAGTGATCCCGGTATGGAACACTGGACAGCGGTCAAGAATATCCTTAAGTACCTCAAGAGGACTAAGGAAATGTTTCTCATTTATGGAGGTGACGAAGAGCTCGTCGTAAAGGGTTACGTCGACGCTAGCTTTGACACAGATCCGGATGACTCTAAGTCACAGACCGGATACGTATATGTTTTGAATGGTGGGGTAGTGTGCTGGTGCAGCAGCAAGCAAGTAGTCGTGGCAGCATCTACATGTGAAGCGGAGTACATAGCTGCTTCAGAAGCAGCTCATGAAGGAATTTCGATGAAGGAGCTCATCACCGACCTTGGAGTGGTTCCAAGCGCGTCGGGTCCAATGACACTCTTCTGTGATAACACTCGGGACATTGCCATAGCCAAGGAGCCCAGGTTTCACCAGAAGACGAAGCACATCAAACGCCGCTACAACTCCATCCAGGACCATGTCCAGAGTGGGGTAATAGAGATTTGTAAAGTACATACAGATATGAATGTTGCAGACCCGTTGACTAAACCTCTTCCACGAGCAAAACATGATCAACACCATAATGCTATGGGTGTTCATACATCACAATGTAACTAGATTATTGACTCTAGTGCAAGTGGGAGACTGTTGGAAATATGCCCTAGAGGCAATAATAAAATGCTTATTATCATATTTCCTTGTTCATGATAATCGTCTATTGTTCATGCTATAATTGTATTAACAGGAAACAGTAATACATGTGTGAATAAATAGATCACAATGTGTCCCTAGCAAGCCTCTAGTTGGCTAGCTCGTTAGCCAATAGATGATCATGGTTTCCTAGTCATGGGAATTAGATGTCATTGATAATGGGATCACATCATTGGGAGAATGATGTGATGGACAAGACCCAATCCTAAGCTTAGCACTAGATCGTATTGTTCGTATGCTAAAGCTTTTCTAATGTCAAGTGTCTTTTCCTTCGACCGTGAGATTGTGCAACTCCCGGGTACCATAGGACTGCTTTGGGTGTATCAAACGTCACAACGTAACTGGGTGACTATAAAGGTGCACTACGGGTACCTCCGAGAGTGTCTGTTGGGTTGGTACGAATCGAGATCGGGATTTGTCACTCCGCGTGACGGAGAGGTGTCTCTGGGCCCACTCGGTAAAACATCATCATGAGCTCAACGTGACTAAGGAGTTAGTCACACGATGACGTGCTACGAAACGAGTAAAGAGACTTAGCGGTAACGAGATTGAACAAGGTATAGGTATACCGACGATCAAATCTCGGGCAAGTTCTATACCGACAAACAAATGGAATTGTATACGGGATTGATTGAATCCTTGACATCGCGGTTCATCCGATGAGATCATCGTGGAGCAAGTGGAAGCCACCATGGGTATCCAGACCTCGCTAATGGTTATTGGCAGGAGAGGTGCCTCGGTCATGTCTGCCTGTTTCCCGAACCCGTAGGGTCTACACACTTAAGGTTCGATAACGCTAGGGTTATAGGGAATTGTTATCCGAGATTACCGAAAGTTGTTCCGAGTCCCGGATGAGATCCCGGACGTCACGAGGAGCTCCGGAATGGTCCGGAGGTAAAGATTGATATATAGGATGGTTGGTTTTGGACACCGGAAATGTTTCGGGCGTCACCGGTAATGTACCAGGACCACCGGAAATGGTCCCGGGGGTCCACCGGGAGGGGCCACCAGCCCCAAGAGGTAGCATGGGCCAAAAGAGGGAGGGCAACCAGCCCAAAGTGGCTGGTGCGCCTCCCACAAGGAGGCCCAAGGCGCAGGAGGTGGAGAGGGGGTGAAACCCCAGGCGTTGGTGGGCCTAAGGCCCACCTAGGGGTGCGCCACCCCCTCCCCCTGCCCTGGCCGCCGCACCTCCCATCTGGGGGGGCTGCCGCACCACCTAGGGTGGGAACCCTAGGGGTGGTACCCCCCCCCCCTCCCCTCCTCCTATATATAGTGGGGATTTTGGGGCTGTTTTGGACATAGTTTTTCCATCTCCCTCGGTGGAGCCCTGCCCCCCTTCTTCCTCCTCTCCCACGGTGCTTGGCGAAGCCCTGCCGGGAGACCTCGTCTCTCCATCGACACCACGCCGTCGTGCTACCGGAGATCTTCCCCAACGTCTCCCTCCTCCTTGCTGGATCAAGGTGCGGGAGACGTCACCGGGCTGCACGTGTGTTGAACGCTGAGGTGTCGTGGTTCGGCACTAGATCGGAATCACACCGCGATGTGAATCACCGCGAGTACGACTCCATCAACCGCGTTCTAGCAACGCTTCTGCTTAGCGATCTTCAAAGGAATGAAGATGCACTCACCCCTCTCTCGTTGCTGGTCTCTCCATAGGAAGATCTGAATATGGCGTAGGAAAATTTTCAATTTATGCTACGTTACCAAACACCAGCTCCCCTGAGATATCAAGCCTTCGGCCTCCAACTCCAATAACTGCACCTTTGAGACGCGACGCGAGATCGAACCGGCCTGGATCCACCCTCACGGGATCACTCGGACGCTCGAGGAGGACCCACGCGACCCCTTCTTTGCCCGCTCGGCCTACGATGTCGCTCCCGTCGCCCTGGTTGGCGGATGAGAGGTGGGAGGCGGGGATCGACGAAGACAACAGGTGATTCCTCTCTTTGGTGGCAAGTGGCGGAAGCGGAGAAGGGAAGAATCGGGTCCCAGGACGCGATTCTCTCTGTCTCTCTCTCTCTCCCGTCCCGAGCCTTAAATACCCAACGGCAGGATTCCCCTTCAAGCGTATTGCCAGCCCAAGGAGGATATGCAGTTTCCCGAGGATCACGTGCACTGCAGCGTGACAGCGACATTACACTCATGGAAATTGGGGCAACACCCCACTACTTGCACTAACCGCGTCTCCGCCGAAACCGCCGCCCGCGCGCGCTCTCCCTTAATTCAAAAAATTGCGAAAAACCCGTTCCACCTCATATCTCGAATGGATCCTGTATCCACGGAGCATGACGAGGTGACCCGAGTGATCTTTTCGCTCGTCCCCCTGCGGGACCCCGATCATTCGGGAAATCAATGAAGACGACCCGATCGTCCTTCTCCCAATGCAGGTGGGGATCCGTCCCCGCTCGTCGATTGAGTACGCGGAGTTCCGAACTCTCGTACACCCAACTCATGGAATCTATCTTCTCAAAACCTAATCCATCACCGCCGACTGTAGACGTACCCGTATGAATGGACAGTCGGAATCCGCCACTCCTAAATCAGTGGAGGTTTGCCAAAAGTCAGAATGACCCAGCTCCGAGCTACAACCCAAGAATCTCCAAGACACCGAAGACATCAAAGGAAGTCATTCACTAAGTCTGCAAAACCACAACCAATTCGGGGGCTACTGATGGGGTTGTACATTAGGGGTAGGCCTACAAACCTACTACCTTAGGCCACCTAGGACTCCCTATGGACATCAATGTCCTTAAAGTCACTGTTGAAGCCTCGACCTCATTCAGTTCACCAACCATCACTCGGTGATGGGGTCATAGTCCTAGGGTAGGGTCATAGGCCTGTCATGTAGGTCCTACCCAAGGACTACCCCTCACAAAGGACAAGGCCCTTAGTCAGTCCCGACTGACTTCAGGAGTCCCCATCATCCAGTCGGTAACAGGTCCTCAACCATCCAGTCGGAGACTAGCATTCGGAGGATACCAAGCTAACCGACTGGCTACACTCGGTACATCATAACCTCTCTGGAGGGAAACGGCCGTACGTTTCGGGGTGCATTTATTAGCATTAAGAGCATACGTTACTTGTAACGTACGCATTCAATCCCCACTACTCCACCCCCGTACCGGAACCGTTGTGGAGGGCAGCGCACTCTATATAAGCCACCCTCCCCCACTGGTAGAGGGGTTAGGAATTCATTGTATTCCCTATTCCACTCGACAACAAAGCTCCCTGAGCACTGAGACGTAGGGTTATTACCTCTACCGCAGAGGGGCCCGAACTCATACAACCTCGCCGTAGCTGGGACTCTGCCCATCCTTTTCGTACCCTACACATCTACGGTTAGGCTTACACCCACGACAGGTGGCGCCCACCATGGGGCAGGCGTCTAAGCGACTTCCGGCGAGTTTGCGACTACTTCCTTTCGTCATGTCGTCCGGTGGAGGTTCGAGCATGGGTCACCAGATCTTCTTCGGCGCTCTCTCCTTCATCGTCGATGATTCGGCGTGGCTTCAGGATGCTCCTCTCAACGTCGAGGCGCTTCCCCGTCGCGGGGCTCTGCACTTCTGTGCCGGCGCTCGCGGCATCCTTCTTCTCCAATAGTCGACTCCGGTGTCGACCTGCACCACCGCCACGCGCCGCAGCAAGCGGTCCCGCCGTCCGCGGCTCCAGCGTTGGGTGCAGCATGCCCAAGCGCGCCAGAGCGCATCTTCGCAAGTGGCGGTTCTTGAGTCCGTTGCGGTTGCCCCGCCGTCCCAGCACTCGGACTCGGTTCCGACTGAGTTTCCTTCCGAGTATGCGGGTCGTGGGCCCGCAGCAGAATTACACATGGCCAACTCCCATGAAGATCCCCGTCAAGCTGGCCGAAGCGAGCGCAAGGTCGGTGAAGCATCCGGTACGCGTCATCCACCTCGTCGTTCTGCTAGTCGGCACACTCGGCGGAGCAACGTGGAGCTGCTCCGCACACCCCTCCTCAACTTGGCTGCAGCTGCCAAGATAGCCGATTCCCTCCAGCCGACTGATTCAGAGCCTGGTAGGGGGATCGAGCAGATCCGAGCCCTGTTGCACACGGCGCAGCAGCAGAATTCGGCGGTCTCCCAGTCACACAACAGGATCTATAATAGTTCTGTTCATGCGAATACGCATCGATCGGTTCACAGCCCAGGTTCCCATCAGCGGCACAGAGGAGGCAGCCGTTCCATAAATCATGAAGATCGTCGCCGTTCACGCACCCCTCCGCGGGGTGGGCCCTACGGGCCCCGACATCATGATGATCGGCGTTCAGTCGGTGACACTTACGACCCAAGGCCCGACGCAAGAGGGCATATCGCCCAGCGGAGGGTCGACAGGGGTCGGGCCCACCGTGATGGTCGCGATATCGACCGTCCGAGTGGAAGCAGGGCCACCGTTTCTGGTCCCGAGTGTTTAAGTCGAGCCATCCGTTCGGCTGACATCCCTCCCAATTTCCGATTGGCGACGGGAATTAGCAAGTTCACAGGAGAGTCCAAGCCAGAAACGTGGTTGGATGACTACCGAGTGGCAGTCCAGATCGGAGGAGGGGACAACCATGTCGCCATGAAGCACCTCCCTCTGATGCTCGACGGCTCGACGCGAGCGTGGCTGAACCAGTTGGCCCCCTCAAGCATCTACAATTGGGCAGATCTGGCCTGAGTTCACCAGGACCTTCGAAGGGACGTGCAAGCGCCATGTTGGCCTTGTGGAGCTCCAGCACTGCATCCAGAAGCAGAATGAGCCCCTGCGTGACTTCATCCAGCGTTGGACAACTCTCTATCACACGGTGCAGAACGTCACCGAGCATCAAGCAGTCTGCGCCTTCAAGGCAGGCGTGCGGTACAGGGATCTGTACCTGAAGTTCGGCCGAACAGGCGACATCTCCATGAGCAAGATGATGGAGATAGCAACACGCTATGCAAATGGTGAAGAAGAGGACCGCATCCGAAGCGGCAAGCACAAAACAGTCGTTGATGGCGATGGGAGCAACACTCGGAAGCAGAAGCAGAAAGCTCTAACCGCTCCGCAAGCAGATGCTGCAGCCGTAACCAATGCCAAGTTCAAGGGCAAAGGGAAGGCTCAGTTCACCCCCAAGAAGAAGCAGTTCAATAACCCCATCCTGGACCAGCCATGTCCGGTTCATACGAAGATGGATGAAGAAGGCAACCCCATATATGCGAAGCATACAACTCGACAGTGTCGCCTCCTGATCCATGAACAGGATGAGGAGGATAAGGAGGATCCATTCCGCCAAGTCCACGCAACCCTGATGATTTTTGCTGACGTCGAGAGCAAGAGTCGACTGAAGCTGGTGAACAGAGAGGTGAACATGGCCACCCCTGCCAGCCCCAAGTTCCTCAAATGGTCTCAGACTGCAATCACCTTTGACCAGTCAGATCATCCAGCACATGTACCCACCCCGGGGAGACAAGCTCTGGTCGTCGACCCAGTGGTAGAAGGAGTCCGACTGCGCAAAGTCCTCATGGATGGCGGGAGCGGCTTGAACATTATGTACGCCGACACACTCAAGGGGATGGGCATCCCGATGTCCAAACTCAGCGAGAGCAGCATGCAGTTCCACGGAGTCATCCCTGGACGGAAGGCCAAATCACTCGGCCAGATCGCGTTGGACGTCGTTTTCGGCTCCGACAAGAACTTCCGCAAGGAAAAGCTGACGTTCGAAGTGGTTGACTTCCAGAGCGCTTATCACGCAATTCTGGGTCGCCCAGCGTATGCGCACTTCATGGCCCGTCCATGTTACGTATACCTGAAGCTGAAGATGCCAGGCCCGAAGGGTGTGATCACCATCACAGGCAACCGGCAGCGGGCTGAAGAGTGTCTGCAGCAGGGATCAAGAATCCCCGACCAGCAGATGGCCGTCCTCGAGCTGGACGAGTACAAGAAAACAGCCGACCCCGCCGACCTGATGCGTTCGAAGAAGCCAGCTTCAGAGTCTGCATTCCAGTCGGCGGGAGAGACGAAGAAGGTCAGCATCCACCCGACGGACGCCACTGCTGCCCCGACGAACATCTCCACCACCCTCGATCCTAAATAAGAAGCCGAGCTCACCCAATTCCTCCGTGAGAACTGGGACATCTTCGCATGGAAACCCTCTGACATGTCAGGTGTACCCAGGGAGTTGGCTGAGCACCGACTGCACATGGATTCCACTGCTCGGCCTGTCCGAGAGCGCCTGCGCCGGTCCGCCGCGCACAAGAGGAAGGCAATCGGGGAAGAGGTGGCCAAGCTGTTGGCAGCCAACTTCATTCGCGAGGTTCACCACTCCGAGTGGCTCGCCAATGTTGTCATGGTGCCCAAGAAGGACAAGTCGCTCCGAATGTGCATCGACTTCAGGCATCTCAAAAAGGTCTGCCCGAAAGACCATTTTCCGCTCCCCCGCATAGATCAAATTGTCGATTCGACTGCGGGTTGCGAGCGTCTGTCATTTCTTGATGCTTACTCAGGCCATCATCAGATCCGTCTGTATGGTCCCGATGAGTTAAAAACAGCCTTCAACACCCCATTCGGGTGCTTCTGCTACATCACTATGCCATTCGGTTTGAAGAATGCAGGAGCTACCTTTATGCGCATGATCCAAAAATGTCTCCTCGACCAGATCGGTCGGAATATGGAGGCGTATATGGATGATATCGTAGTCAAGTCACGCAAAGGTTCCGACCTGCTGACTAACTTGGCAGAAACATTCGCCAACCTTCGTAGGTACGGTATCAAGCTCAACCCCGCCAAATGTTCATTCGGTGTTCCCAGCGGAAAGTTACTGGGTTTCTTCGTTTCCGAACGAGGGATCGATGTCAACCCCGAAAAGATCGGGACCATCGTCCGAATGGAGAGGCCGGTCAGAATACATGACGTTCAACGGCTCACAGGTTGCCTAGCGGCTTTGAGCAGGTTCATCAGTCGACTCAGCGAGAAAGCGCTTCCTCTGTACCGACTCATGAAGAAATCAGATACCTTCGAGTGGACAGACGAAGCCCAAGTCGCATTCGACGACCTCAAAGTCCTACTTTCCACCCAGCCAGTTCTTATTGCTCCGCTCAGTAAAGAGCCCCTTCTTCTGTATATCGCGGGTACAAATCAAGTCGTCAGTACTGTTCTTACAATCGAA
This sequence comes from Hordeum vulgare subsp. vulgare, assembly GCF_904849725.1. Classification (NCBI taxonomy): domain Eukaryota; kingdom Viridiplantae; phylum Streptophyta; class Magnoliopsida; order Poales; family Poaceae; genus Hordeum; species Hordeum vulgare. The sequence goes on along the minus strand of NC_058520.1, from coordinate 288,630,059 downwards.
CGAGAAGAAGAAGGCAAAGCATACAAAGTTCAGCGGCCAGTGTACTACGTCTCCGAAGTCCTGACTCCTTCCAAGCAGAGGTATCCCCACTATCAAAAACTTATCTACAGGATTTACATGACTGCGAAGAAGGTGGCCCATTATTTCCAAGACCACTCGGTGTCTTTCGTTTCTGATGCTCCCTTGTTGGAAATTCTCCACAATCGAGACGCGTTAGGCCGAGTGGCGAAGTGGGCGATGGAGATGTTGTACTGTGATATCATGTTCGAGGCCAAGAAAGCTATTAAGTCTCAAGCTCTGGCTGACTTTATAGCAGAACGGGTAGAACAACAGCAACCGACCCACATCTGCTCTGCCCATTGGACAATGTTCTTCGATGGGTCCAAGATGTTGAATGGCTCTGGCGCTGGCATTGTGATCATATCACCAAAGGGCGACAAGCTCAAGTACGTGCTACAAATACACTTCGATTCCTCCAACAACGAGGCTGAGTATGAAGCTCTCCTCTACTGGTTGTGTATGGCCATCTCACTCGGCGTCCGTCGCCTGATGGTCTACGGCGATTCGGATTTGGTGGTCAATCAAGTGATGAAAGAGTGGGACATCAAGAACCCCACCATGACTACATACTGCAATGCAGTGAGGAAGCTCGAGAAGAAGTTTGAAGGTCTAGAACTTCACCATGTTGCAACACTGAAGAACCAAGCAGCTGATGAGCTAGCAAAACTCGGATCCACTCGGAGACCAGTCCCGAGTGACGTCTGCCTCGAGCACCTCCACCCCCCCTCAGTCAAAGAAGATCCTTTCACAGAGGATCCAGTACAACCAAAGAGTTCAACGGATCCGACTAAAGTCGATGTACCTGCTGTGGTTGATCTGGTCATGGAGATTCTTGCCGTCATCCCCGATTGGACTGTGCCGATCATTGCATATATCCTGAGGCAGGAACTACCAGAAGACGAAGTCCAGGCCAGGCAGATAGTCCGCAGAGGAGGGGCAGCTGATTCTAGAGGATATTCACTCGGGGACCTACGGTCATCACGCTTCTTCGAGAGCAATCGTCGCCAAGGCATTCAGGGTTGGTTTCTTCTGGCTGCAGGCTAGCGAGATGGCTAAAGATATGGTTGACTGATGTGAGGGCTGCCAGTTCTACTCCAACAAGTCCCACAAGCCGACGTCTGCGTTGAAGATGATCCCTCTTGTGTGGCCGTTTGCTGTTTGGGGATTAGATACAGTCGGACCATTCAAGACAGGCCAAGGTGGATACACACATCTGTTGGTGGCAGTCGACAAGTTCAGGAAATGGATCGAAGCAAAGCCCATCACGAAGCTCGACGCCTCAAGAGCCATCAAGTTTGTCAGGGACATCATCTTCAGATTCGGCGTACCTCACAGCATAATCACGGACAACGGGACAAACTTTGACTCGGACAGATTCAAAGGTTTCTGTACAAGCCAAGGCATCCGAGTGGATTTTGCTTCCGTAGCGCATCCTCAGTCCAATGGACAAGCAGAGCGGTCAAATGGACTTATTTTGCAAGGTTTGAAGCCTCGACTCCTGCGAGAGATAGGACATGCCGCTGGCGCTTTGGTTACTGAGCTACCTTCAGTGCTTTGGGGACTTCGCACAACCCCGAACAGATCTACAGGGCGATCACCGTTCTTCCTCGTTTATGGAGCAGAAGCGGTCCTTCCGAGTGACTTGCTTCATAATGCGCCACGAGTCGAACTCTTCTCCGAAGCCGAAGCAGAACAAGCAAGGCAATACGGAGTGGATCTTCTGGAGGAGGAGCGCGAGATGGCACTAACTCGCTCAACCATTTATCAACAAAATCTGCGGCGTTTTCATGCACGCCACGTCAGAAGTCGCACGTTCCAAGCAGGCGACCTGGTGCTCCGAGTGGATCAGCAAAGACCTCACAAGTTGGCTCCGGCCTGGGAAGGACCCTTCATCATGTCCAAGGTGCTGAACAACGGAGCATACAGACTTTACAACATCGAGAGAGAGACGGACGAGCCGCGTGCATGGAACGGAGATCTCCTGAAGCGCTTCTACACGTGACCGTCGACTGAAGCAATGTAAAGAACAAGTATTGGTGAAATAATATAAAGCAGACTGAGTTTTTTGCAGGTTCAAAGTTCTTCCGCGGTCGCAGACTCCGGTCTCAACACACACAAAAAAAACTTAGCTACGATCCAGAATCGCCTAATTATTAACCTTCTCCGAGTGTGCACTACACGTCACACTCGGGGGCTTAGCTGCGATCCAGCATCGCCTAAGTTTTAACTTTCTCCGAGTATGCACTTCACGTCACACTCGGGGGCTTAGCTGCGATCCAGAATCTCCTAAGTATTAACTTTCTCCGAGTGTGCACTTAACGTCACACTCGGGGGCTTAGCTGCGATCCAGAATCGCCTAAGTATTTACTTTCTCCGAGTGCGCACTTAACGTCACACTCGGGGGCTTAGCTGCGATCCAGAATCGCCTAAGTATTAACATTCTCCGAGTGTGCACTACATGTCACACTAGGGGACTTAGCTGCGATCCAGAATCGCCTAAGTATTAACTTTCTCCGAGTGTGCACTTAACGTCACACTCGGGGGCTTAGCTGCGATCCAGAATCGCCTATGTATTAACATTCTTCGAGTGTGCACTACACGTCACACTCAAGGGCTTAGCTGCGATCCAGCATCGCCTAAGTATTAACTTTCTCCGAGTGTGCACTTAACGTCACACTCGGGGGCTTAGCTGCGATCCAGAATCGCCTAAGTATTAACTTTCTCCGAGTGCGCACTTAACGTCACACTCGGGGGCTTAGCTGCGATCCAGAATCGCCTAAGTATTAACATTCTCCGAGTGTGCACTACACGTCACACTCGGGGACTTAGCTGCGATCCAGAATCGCCTAAGTATTAACTTTCTCCGAGTGTGCACTTAACGTCACACTCGGGGGCTTAGCTGCGATCCAGAATCGCCTAAGTATTAACATTCTCCGAGTGTGCACTACACGTCACACTCGGGGGCTTATCTGCGATCCAGCATCGCCTAAGTATTAACTTTCTCCGACTATGCACTTAACGTCACAATCGGGGGCTTAGCTGCGATCCAGAATCGCCTAAGTATTAACATTCTCCGAGTGTGCACTACACATCACACTCGGGGGCTTAGCTGCGATCCAGCATCGCGTAAGTATTAACCTTCTCCGAGTGTGCACTACACGTCACACTCGGGGGCTTAGCTACGATCCAGAATCGCCTAAGTATTAACTTTCTTCGAGTGTGCACTACACGTCACACTCGGGGGCTTAACTGCGATCCAGCATCGCCTAAGTATTAACCTTCTCCGAGTGTGCACTACACGTCACACTCGGGGGCTTAGCTGCGATCCAGAATCGCCTAAGTATTAACCTTCTCCGAGTGTGCACTACACGTCACACTCGGGGGCTTAGTTGCGATCCAGAATCGCCTAACTATTAACTTTCTCCGAGTGTGCACTACACGTCACACTCGGGGCCTTAGCTGCGATCCAGCATCGCCTAAGTATTAACCTTCTCCGAGTGTGCGCTACACGTCACACTCGGGGGCTTAGCTGCGATCCAGCATCGCCTAAGTATTAACCTTCTCCGAGTGTACTCTTAACGTCACACTCGGAGACTTAGGGAATTCCACGGACCCTCAATGAGGCTCCTGCAGATGTCAAAACAACTGACATGTTCCGAATGTTTGCCTTTGGCTTGACCAAGAAACGCCAAACAAAAACTCGAGTCAACATTGCAACAGAAGAGCAAAAGAATCAATTCAAAGTTCAACCAAAGGTAGTGGCTCGGTGTGGATCAAGCTTACCCACACCGAACCAAGAATGTGAAGGCCAACAGCAGTGGCCCAAGTTTCTTACAGATCCGCACTCGGCATACCGAGGATATAAGTGTTTTTACGCTTCATCTGGATTAACACCAGGACTGGAGGGCTCCACGAACGTGTCCAGATCAATACCGTCGGTGATGCGGGTGGCGCTTTCAAGGAAGGTTTCCATGAAGTCTTCAAATCAAAGTTTCTTCGTGTTGGCCACCTTCAACGTCTTCAACTTCTCCTCGCGCACCTCCTTGCAATGGACTCGGACCAGGGACAGAGCAACATCTGCACCACAACGAGCTGCAGATTTCTTCCACGACTGCACTCGGTTGGGAATCTCCTCCAGTCGGGTCATCAGGTTCTCCATCTCCTACCGCGACTCATCTTCTGTCCAAAGCTCCTTGTCGATTCGGCCGACGACTTCTCTCAGTCGACCGATGAAAGGACCAACTTTGCCCACACGGATGTGTGCACGGAGCAGATCCCGATTGGCGTCCTCGCCGAGTGGAACGTTCTCAAGAATCGACCGCTCCACGTCAGCTGCTTCAGCTTCGGTTTCAAAGAAAAAATCTGCGACAACAGGACAAACAAACAATAAGTGTCGAGTGTGACGCGCATAACACAACTACTCAGAAAAAGCAGGACTTACCAGCCAGACGCGTCATCATCTGCCGAGCCCAGTCGCTGACATATTTCTCCTGTGCTCTGCACCGTTTGTTCAGCACGTCCATCTGACCCATCAGAGCAGTCCTCTGTTTCCCCATCTTTTCCACTTCCTCAGTCAACACCTTGTTCGCTTCCCGAGCCTCCTCCAATGACTTCTCTCGTCCCTCCAGAGCATCCTTCATGCCAGCCATTGCGAGCATGGCCGCATCAAGCCCACCAGCGAGCTAATTCCTCTCCGCCTTGAGAGTCTCATAGGCTGTTCCCATTTCACAGGTTTTCTGCCACCAAACTCCAAGGGACAATCACAAAATTCAACAATAAAAGTCTAAGTTCTTCAGACCCCTGCCGACGCAAGCAGTCGACAGCGGTCTCGGGGACTACACCCAGTGGGTTCACTACGAGTGACCCCACTGGCATGCAACTCAAGCAGGCCCGCCCTATTGAGCTGCATGTTACCACCTACGCCTACAAGGCCAATACTACCCGACCTGAGTAGAACTTACTCTCGGAGAGTCTTACAGAAAGTGCACTCCGAGTGCCACAACTGCTAGCAGTCGGTCATGTTATTTACAGACCTGACCAAAGCAAAGACAATATGTATAAACACAACTGCCGGTGCAAGCACTCGACAGAAGTCTTGGGGACTACACCCACTGGGTTCACTCAGAGTGAACCCATTGCAAACAACAGCTGCTATCCAAAAACACCCAGTGGGTTACAAGAGCAAAATAAATACTTACTAGCCCACTTACTCGGATATCATCCCGCACCTCCAAGCTCCGCTGGTACAAGGATGCGACGGAGTCGTAGGCCCTCTTGGCTTCCCTAGCCATCAGTTCCGCCTGCACCATGGCTCCCTTGGCCGCTCCCACCTGCTCCTCCGGGAGACGCTGGATGTTGAACTCGACATTCGACGAGCCTGGCATCGTCGGAAGTTCCTGAGGCATCCCGAGGTCCGTTCCAGTCGGCACCTCAACCACCAGCGCCGGTTCAGTCGGCGGCAGCGCCTCAGTCGGCGGCACGTCGGCGGCGAGAGCAGCAACAGGCGGAGCAGCCTCAAGAACGGGCTCCACAGCCTGTTCAGTTCTCCCCTGATCGCCCTCGTCCACGCAAATCGCCCCTGATAGACCGAACGACGCAAGATCTCAGAAAAAGAAGGAGGCAGAACCTATGATAGAACAAAACACTCAAGGTCACTACAACACACCTGGCTGGGACGAGACGACGTTGTCCGTGTCCATGAGGTCATCTTCTTGGCGCGCCGGAGAGGTGGCAGAAGTAGCAACTCTATCGAGTGAAATCCATTCGACCAATGAACAAGAATTCTCTCGGATATCAGAAGAAATTAGAAGATCGATAAACTTACGTGGAGGTGACGGGGATAGAAACCCTCATCCGCGGCAGAGCCTTCCGAGGTCTGGACCCACTCGGTTTGGCCGCCTTGGAAGATTGACCCGCAGGTTCAGCGGCAGCATCCCTGGCCCTTTTAGTGCTCCGAGCACTCGGGACCACCGGGGCAGTGGGCGGAGCACTCGAAGATGTTGGAGGGGCCGAGGGAACGGCAGGCTCGTGTGAGCGCTTGGTCCGATGTTGTGTTTGCGGAGGCGGAGAGTCCTGCTCTTCGTCTTCCTCCTCTTCCTCGCTGGTCTCTTCCTCCGACTCCCCGCTGTCGGAGACATATTCAGCGCTCTCCATGCTGCCCTCCTGGCTGCCTTCCTCCTCCTCGGCCGGGTTCCCGTTCGAGATGGGAGAAAACCAGTTGGTCCACTCCGGCATAAAATTCAGTCGGCGACATCAGATGTCGCACAGAGATTCAAGCAAACGATAAGATTAAGACAGTTAGGAGCACTCGACAAGTGCCACTCACCTGATTCGGAGGAGGATTATCCGCGCAGAAGGGCTTCACTCGCCGAGATCCTTTGGGATTCTCGCAGGGGCATGTGATCTGGAGCACCCACGAGGTCACCCTCTCCTCTGTCACGCCCACAACGTTGGTCCGAGTGGAATCCTCGGGCCCCGTATAATGCCAAATGGCGTGGTCGCGAGCCTGCAGGGGCTGGATACGCCGACCAAGGAAGACCTTCAGCAAGTCTATGCCAGTGAACCCCCTCCTGACGACATCTACGAGCGCCCCGACCAGAGGCTGGATGTCGTTCTTCTCCGCCCTCATGAGCGCGAGTTGCTTAGGTGGGGCGGGCCGATCTAAACTAAAAGGAGGCAGCCCAGTCGACGCATTCGGACAGGCGATATCCTGGCAGTAGAACCACGTCGACTGCCAGTTCCTGACCGACTCACTTAACTGAAGAGCAGGATAACTACTCCGACTCTTTTTCTAGAAACCTAAGCCCCCGCAGAGCTGGAGGAGATGCGTCTTATCATCCGACTGGCTAAGTCGTTTGATGGTTTGGGATCTGGCAGAAAAGATGTGTTTGAACAAACCCCAATGGGGAGGGCAGCCGATGAAACACTCGCACAAAACTATAAAGGCAGAAAGATGGGCGATGGCATTCGGAGGAAAATGGTGAAGTTGGGCCCCGAAGTGATTCATGATGCCCTTGAAGAAAGGATGCGGGGGCAAAGAAAAACCTCGGTAGACGTGGCTGAGCAGCAGGACGCGCTCCCCCTCCCGAGGCGCTCGCTCGACCTCGTTCTCCGCCGGCAACCTCCAGGACTTGTGCACGATCATCCCGTGCTCCACCAGCTGTAGCAGATCCCCCTCCGTCACCGTGGAGGGGAGGAAGTCGCCCTGGATCCGTCCCGCCGGCAGCGGCCGCTGCCGCCGCTGAGCAGGCGCCGCCGTCTTCCCCTTCTTCTTCCTCGCCTCCATCTTGCTGGTCTGGCCCTTGGTCATGGCGGCAGCTGTGAGCCCTCGGAGGAATGAGAAGGGAGGAGTATAGGAGCGCTGGAGGTGGCGAGAAGGGCGGAGCAGGCGACAGCAAGGGATTCGGCGAGCGTAACGGAGAAGCCTCGCCACCGAGATTTAAATAGGGTTCCGACTGGGTCGCTGGCAGGTGGCCCCGAAACCTTATCCCCCCGACCCACCGCGGCTATATTAGTGGAGAGGTTGAAGGCGCGAGAATCGAGGCGTCAGGCGCTACTCGAGCGCGCTGGCGTCATCCCCGCTGAGCGCGCGGAACCCGAAATTTGAGATCCTGAAAAATCCGCCGCTGTCAGTTGACCGGTCACGTCAAAAGATGCCGCAGAAGCACTCGGCTTCCGACAGTCTGTTTCGCGAGTACTTCCACTCGGATCGTTGGTCAGAAAAGATAAAATGGATCGGGGCAGGCAACGCCCAAGCCAAATCTGTTCCAGTCGGATCCAAACTTCAAGCACCGCTTCGTCGTTTCAACCCCAATCCATTTGGGGACTAATGATGGGGTCATAGTCCTAGGGTAGGGTCATAGGCCTGTCATGTAGGTCCTACCCAAGGACTACCCCTCACAAAGGACAAGGCCCTTAGTCAGTCCCGACTGACTTAAGGAGTCCCCATCATCCAATCGGTAACAGGTCCTCAACCATCCAGTCGGAGACTAGCATTCGGAGGATACCAAGCTAACCGACTGGCTACACTCGGTACATCGTAACCTCTCTGGAGGGAAACGGCCGTACGTTTCCGGGTGCATTTATTAGCATTAAGAGCATACGTTATCTGTAACGTACGCATTCAATCCCCACTACTCCACCCCTGTACCGGAACCGTTGTGGAGGGCAGCGCACTCTATATAAGCCACCCTCCCCCACTGGTAGAGGGGTTAGGAATTCATTGTATTCCCTATTCCACTCGACAACAAAGCTCCCTGAGCACTGAGACATAGGGTTATTACCTCCACCACAAAGGGGCCCGAACTCATACAACCTCGCCGTAGCTGGGACTCTGCCCATCCTTTTCGTACCCTACACATCTACTGTCAGGCTTACACCCACGACACTCGGCTTGCTCAAAGTCACTCAGGCCACCTTGTGTCAGTCGGATGCATCCTGTCACTTGGTCCACCGCAAGGTGGTCGCACTGAAGAGGTAGCAACGGCTAAGGACTTAATACATCACATCAAGTGCATTGAAGACTCACGTTACCCGTAACGCCAAGGGCTAAACCTGCCGTTTCTAGTAACTTCCCTCTGTATTAGCATTAATTTCCCTGTAATGTAGCTCGGCCGGTCATGACAACTACTATATAAGCCACTCCCCAGCTCCAGCTCAAGGGTTCAGCTCTTTGTAATCTTTTGCACCCCCATAGGAAAACATCTGCATCAGGGCTCGAGATGTAGGGCTGTTACCACTTCCGAGTTGGGTGTGAACTCGTAAATCCAAGTGCATTCGCTGCGCCTAGTTAGACTTCATCCCTTCATTCATACCCCTAGGTACTATTGTCAGGGTCATTCCCACGACAGTGCTTGCTTTAGATCATTTGTTGGCCAAAAAGATTTCGCACAAAGTAGAGATACTACTTGTGCATCCATAACCCTGAAACCTAGTTTCTTGCCATGAGATTCCACCATACCTACCTATGGATTGAGTAAGATCCTTCAAGTAAGTTGTCATCAGTGCACCATGCAGTAAAAATGCTCCTAACATGTATGATCTCTTATTGTAAGGGAAAATAAGCTTTGTACGATCTTATCATGGCCAAGAAATAAAAGCGACAAAGTGCATAATAAAGTTTCCTATCATAAGGGGAAATATAAAGTGACATTCCTTTGCATTAGGAGTTTGCACATCGGACCTAAAAGCGCATGAAAACCTCTACGTCCCTCTATGAAGGGCCTTTCGTGTATCTTCATGGGTTTACTTTTGAGCAAGAGTTAATAAAGTTATTCCTGCTGCAACCTGTTAACTCTCTAGTTGACAAGCATCATGTGTTGGGGATTGATCCAGATATATATATCCAAATGGATGTAGGAAATTATCAACCATTATTGTTTACATTATCCTTGAGGTAAATAAGTTGGGGGCACAACAATGAAGCCCCTATCTTCCTATGTTTCCGATGAAAACATTAATTCCAAAAACACGCAATGAGTGGTAGAAATCATAGAAGATTAAACGATAGTTGAGTATGCGAACTTGCTTATATAGAAAAGCTCTTACATGGACTCTTCGGTGAAATATGATGAATTATGTCTGTCTCGATTACTAAGAACATGGTTTGTTGTTTGCCAATACAGTTTATACTTCATACTTCAATAATTATGATGGAAAAACCTGCTGCTATGTTAATATTCATGATGCTCTCATCTCCATATTCTATTTTTATCAAAACCTCTCTCACAAATCATGTGGTCATTATTATTGAGCTCGGCTTTCGCTTGAGGACAAGCGAGGTCTAAGCTTGGGGAATTGATATGTCCGTTATGCATCATGAAATTATTATCGATATTTATGAAATGTTGTCCATTATTACTCATTATTATACAATTATCATGCCTTTTCTCTCTGAATATTCAAGGTACACCACTAAGAGAAAACTTACTAGAAACTGGAATTATGGACCTCAAACCAAGAAATATGGTGAAAAATCACTAGACTCTAAATGACCTGAAATTTCGAGGAGACTTTTTATGGAATATATAAGAATAAATGGGCCAAAAATATACGAGATGGGGGCACATGTGGACAACGAGCCAACAGGGCGCGGCCACTGTAACAGCCCGAGACTGATCCCTCAGACGCGTTTCATTTATTTTGAGTGTTGTCAAGTGATTTATTTGTTTGATGAATTCATGAGGTATCATTCACATTGCATAGGCAGTCGTCATCGATGGTTTTGAAAACTTGCATCCATTCATATTTTTCAGTTCTCTCCATTCTCGTTGCTGACCGTTTCGAGACCAACCACACTCACACGCTTCCGCGGCATCGTCAAAATATTGTTTTTAAAAGTGGATATAAAATATTCCCGGAATGTGTCGAAATTTGGCGTGCGGTCTTAATATAGTGTAGGTAGATTACGTGCCAAATTTCGTCACATTCGTAGGTTGTTTAATACCCGAACCATTAAACCTATAGAGGCACTATAGTCAGTCAAATAATTGGACATTTTCATTTTCTAAAAGTCTATTGCCTCTGTATAACCATATTCCCTCTGTTCTCATTCCTAGCCTTTCTGTAGAGTGCACAAACCCCTCATGTGCGTATTATAGCCCGAAACACACGGTCGTGACCATTGGGTCGGGATCAACCATGAAATACCCCAAACCATCATCTAATTTTCAATTGGACTCCCTAACCTATTTGTCTCATCCGTCCGATCTAAATAGGAGGGATCCAATTAGACCCCATTTGAACCCCCCTCATATTTATATATCAAACATGTCTAGACCCTAACACTGGCCTATCCTATCCACCAATCCATTTGCGCCACCACCCATTGTGTCCCTTCCGCTGATCGTGCCAAGACCAAACAGATCCACCCGCTTCTCCCATCCATCCTCCTCTCTGTCACTCCAGATCCAATGAGCCACCCATCCTCTGGACTGTTGGTTCTCATATCCGAAGGCCGAGAGAACCCCCACAGCCCCAAAGCTCCACCCATCACTGCAGCCTCCCCGATCCCGATCTGGATCGAGGTAATGCATGCATCGTCGCCTTCTCTCACCGTTGCCATGTCGAGACCAGGAGGAACCCCGGCCCATCTCTGGCGCCCCTGTGTGATGACATCTCCCTTCTCATTCTCTCTCTCCCCTCCCTCCCTCCTTCTCTCCATCTCTCTCTCCCACCCTCCCTCCCTATCTCTCTCTCCCTCCATCCCACCCTCCCTCCCCCCTCTCTCTCCCCCCCTCTCTCTCCCTCTCTCTCTCTCTCTCTTTTAGCTCTACCCGTTGATTTAATCTAGATAATACAAGGGGGCTAGTGCTGATGATGTTGGTACCAAATGGGCAGACTGTGAGGCCACCGTGGGGAATTGGTTTTACTCGTAGCTTTTTGGTTCATCGACACATCGGGCAGACTTGCTGGATTTGTTTTTCCCTTCTTGACCGTCTTGTGCACTGAGATTTCGAGGATACATTTGGCTAGGTTGAGGTTTTCTAGCGCATCATGTGGCTAGTTTGTGATGGATGAGTTGGGGCACCACTCCCTGCCCACAGGCCCTTGGTCCATGGCCCATGTAGCCCTCTATTTCGCCTAAGACTATGAATACTCCTCCCTCTTCTCCATCTAGGGTTAGCAATGTGTTGGCTGATAGTCTAGTTGACCATTGCTCCTTCCAAATCCTTTTCCCTTGGAGTTGAGAACCTCCACGCGAGAAGATCCCTATGGATGTCAAGGCCCCTCTCTAGAGACGATCCATCAAGGATATCATGGCCACTCTTTAGGGAAGACTATTAGTTACGTGTATCCTTGGATACGTGGAATTCGATATGGAGAAGTGGATCTAGGTTTTCCCCATCACCCCCATCATTTTCATCCACCAAATCACCCAAATTTCAAAGAAATCTTTCGTCTTCATCCCCTTTTCCACCAAGTTCATCCCCTCCCCGAGATCAACCCGCAGGCTCCGGACAACCGGACACCTCAGGACATTCGAACACCATCGGATGTCTGAGCCAGCCCAGACATCTGGACAACTCTATCGGAACTGAGTTTTCTTAGTTGTTCTCCACCATTTTCTTCAGCATTTGTCACCGCCATTTCCTACCCAAACACTTTGCAATTTAGCTTTTGAGTCATGAGCTCGCCACTTCCTAAGGTGTTTTGGCTAATCAGGAGTGGTTCTACACTGACGTCACCGCTCATCATCGCCCCGGATTGTCGCCAACCGAATCACCATTGACATTTCACCATTAGCAATGACGATAACCGCGACAACACTCTTGTCATATACCCTTTCCATTGCATTGTTACCACGAGCCTATTTGTGTAACTTGCCTATCGAGACTTGCCATCGAATATTTCTGGGCTACGCTACTTGTGCCCTTTAGTGATACATACTCCACATAGCTTCAATTGGGTGCATATATCATAATATCATATTTTGTGTTACAAATAGTACCCGCATATATAATTTCTATATTTGTGTGCATGTCCCGCATAGTGATCATACAACATATTCATTGCCAAAAGAAAGAGAAACAAAGCTTTTAAGCAAGAGCAACAGAGCAAACACAATAGTATCCCGAATTTGCATATCATACTTGATCATTTTGGATCAGTTGAGCGAGTGACATCGTGCCTCATACATACATAGCAAAAGTCGGGAATAGGAAGACGACATATTTTTTTTCTTATAGATTGTGCACAAGTTCATATCACATCCATTTGAGAAATCATGCTAGCGTCTCTCTAGTGTTGTGGAACATGAGCATTTCCTATGGATACCACATTTTGTGCTCATTCTTTGGTTGCACAACCCCACTTTTATATCCGTGTGTGTGTTTCCATGTATACTCATTGCTATTGATCTAGCTTGTCTTACTTGTGAAATTGTGAATTTATTTCAATATTATTGAATATTATCTATGGATTGCTTGAATTTTGTGCCATGATACTAACCAAGCTACTCCATAAGCCTTATTTGTGTAGTCATGGGAAGGACGATCTCGAGTACCAATTCTACTATTTACATTTTTGCATATTGAGTGATCTTGATCCATTTTCAACTTTTGGAATGGTAATTGGTATTGTCTTCCCATTCTTACACTTATATCTACTTGAGTGTTATGGATATGACAACCATGTCGAACCCGGCCTTTGAGGAGCAAGACGATGAGAAGAACAACTACGTTAGCAAACTATAATTATTAGGCGCCCAAAAAGGAATGCGCCAAGCACAAGATGTCTTGCATCACTGCATTGAGCAACTTGCCACCGACTTGCGTGAATTCGAGGTGCGCATGAGGGACTACCTCGACGACAACATAGCAAGCCAAATGAACGAGATACGTGCTTTGTTGGTGAACCACGTGTCATCAACCTCTACTTCATCATGTTAGTGCCACTCAAGTCGCCACTCCTCCAAGTAACCTTCCAACGCAATTCCACCTCGATCTTGACATCACCAATGTGACGCCCGTCGCCACCACCATGAATCAGACAATCCTTTCCACGGCAATGGATTGAAAGATCGACATCACGAGCGTGACCAACATCACCGACAAGAACAAGATGATTTGGATCAAGAACTCCTACAACAAAGACATGAAGATGAACGTGATGTGGGGAACAAGCACTTGAAGCACAACGTGCCCTTCAATGCAACACTTGCTTTGCAAGAATGAAACTGCAAAGCACGCAAAGAACAATAAGTACTCTGGCGTGAACGTCAAGAGAAAGCTGAGCACCAAGAGGTGTATCAAGAACAACAACACCAGGTGCAAGGACCTCGCCAACGGCTGCAAGCACATCACATCGGGCCTAACGATGACGATGCACTAAGGAAACAACAATAACGTCAACTCAACAGCAAAAATGATGCACCTCCTCCAAGACAAAGGCATCACCAAAACATTCATAATGAAGAACATCACTTCGAAAAGCTCGAGTTAACCATGCCTAAGTTTTTAGGAAATAATGATCCCGAAGACTATCTTTTATGGGCACTCAAGGTTGACAAGATCTGTCGTCTACAAAACATCAAAGAAGAAAAGAAGATTGCCATAACTTTACTTGAGTTCCAAGAGTGCGTTCTCTTTTAGGTGGGAACAAGTGAATGAGCAAAGAAGAAAAAAGGGTGAACCTCCCATCACCACTTGGGCCCAAATGAAGGACCTCATGGGAGCTTGCTTCGTGCGAATCCAATACAACCGTGATCTCTTCAAGAAGCTACAACTACTAAAGAAAGGCACCAAGTCGGTAGAAGAATACTATGAAGAGATGGAAATCGCCATGATTCGAGCCAGTGTCAAGGAAGATGATGAACAAACAATGGCACGCTTCTTGAATGGTCTCAATTATCAAGTCAAGAAGATTGCAGATTTCCAGCCCTATTCCAAGTTACTCGAGCTAGTGCATAGAGCATCCAAGGGAGAATGCCAAGTGCAAGATGACTACAAATACTCCAAGTTCTCTTCCAAGACCTTTGGCTCAAGAGCACAAGCTTCTCCGACTGCAAGGCCTTCAACTACGAAACATTCAATGCCTAAAGACGACAAGTCTAGTTACATGGACAAGATGACTTCATCAAGCCGCCCTCTGATGTCAACTACACAACTTTATTCTTGTAGACTATGTTGGGCCTCCAAGCATAGAGTTTTGTAGGACAATAGAAATTTTCCCTCAAGTGGATGACCTAAGGTTTATCTATCTGTGGGAGGTGTAGGATGGATATGGTCTCTCTCAAACAATCCTACAACCAAATAATAAAAAGTCTCTTGTGTCCCCAACACAACAAATACAAGGTAAATTGTATAGGTGCACTAGTTCGGCGAAGAGATGGTGATACAAGTGTCGTAATGATAGTAGATATTGATTTTTGTAATCTTAAAGTACAAAACAGCAAGGTAAAAAGTAACAAAAGTGAGCATAAACAATATTGCAATGCTTGAAAATGAGGCATACAGTGCGTACTTTTTCTTGTGCAATCTATCAACAATGCAAAGATATTTAGATCATATAACAATCCCTCAACGTGCGATAAATAATCACTCCAAAGTTCCTATCTAGCGGAGAACATAAGAGGAGATTGTTAGTACAGTACGAAACCACCTCAAAGTTATTCTTTCCGATCAATCTTTCTAAGAGTTTGTACTAAGATAACAAGTTGTCCATTCTGGTCGATCTATCAAGACTTCGTACTAAAATAAAACAAATTCCGATTCATAATACTAAATCCAACACAACAAAATTCAAGGAGCACACCAAGATTTCTACCAGAGAACATAGTATGAAAACATGCAATCAACCCCTATGCCTAGGTTACCCCATTGTCACCTCGGGAATACGTGAGTTGATGCCACAACATATATCAAGTGAATCATTTGAATACCACAATGTCACTACGGGTATCCGCATGCAGGACATATATTATGTGCTCTCAAACCTGAATGTTCAATCCAACATAACTAGTACAAACCCTCAGCCCCGAGGGGGGACTACTCCCTCCTCATCATGGCCTCCGCCATGATGATGAAGATGGCCACCAGAGATGATCTCCCGTCTTTGGCAGGGTACTCGAACGTCTCCAGATTGGTTTTTCATGGATACAGAGGCATGCGGCGCTAGAACTTCTCGTCTAAGGTTATTTCTGGAGGTTTCTATATTTATAGCATTTTTGGGCGTTGGAATCACTCCAAGATCGGCCACGAGTGGCCCACCAGACACCACGCCATGCCTAGGGGGGCTGGCACGCCCTGGTTTCTAGTGGGCACCAGGGGCCCCCTCTAGTGGTTCTTTGCTCCAATATTTCTCTTTTCCTCAATAAAATCGTCAAAAAGTTTCGTCCAATTCTGAGAACTTTTATTTGTGAACAAAAAACAACACCATGTTAGTTCTTCTCAAAACAACAACAGTCCGGTCAGTTCTAAATAAATCATATAAAGTGCAGCAAAACCATATAAAAGTATCGTAAACATAGCAAACATGGCATGAATACTTCATAAATTATCGAGACGTTGGAGACGTATCAACATCCCCAAGCTTAATTCATACTTGTCTTCGAGTAATTAAATGGTAAAGTAATATTTTATGAAGTGTAAATGCTAGCAAAGTGCATAAGTTTAATCAATGATAAGTTCAATCACTTTTCCTAGCATCATAACAACAACTCTCTCTCATAAAACTCGTCGTGATAAAGTAGCAATTGAAAATAGAATTTTTGATGTGGAATGCTACATATCGTATTCATCATATTATTTTCTTTATAGCATGGACATATGGACTTGTAGATGATCCAAAGCAATAGTCAATAATTTGACATGAAAACTTTAATACTCAAGCATATCAACAAGCAACCAAGTCTTTCAAAATATCAATTCTAAAGAACGCTATCCCTAGCCCATCATGCTCCATCATTGATCCATTCATGCAACACACCCAAATATTAGCTACCTCCAATGCTCAAGTATGATAATAGTGTTCCTTAGTTGGTGCTTTATAAGAGAAGATAGAGACT
Source organism: Hordeum vulgare subsp. vulgare (assembly GCF_904849725.1). Lineage (NCBI taxonomy): Eukaryota > Viridiplantae > Streptophyta > Magnoliopsida > Poales > Poaceae > Hordeum > Hordeum vulgare. Next base: position 288,613,495 of record NC_058520.1, on the reverse strand, counting down.
CAAATAAAAATGGCATAAAGTAAATACATAGGCCCTTTGGAGTGGGAAACAGAGATTTGTAGAGGTGCCACATCTCAAAGTTTAAATTGAGGGATAAAATTATTTTGGGTGGCATGCTTCTCCTCTCAACGAAAACGACTAAGATTTTCCAATATCTTCCATGCTAAACAAATCATAGGCGGTTCCCAAACTGAAAATAAAGTTTATTCCTTTTTCCACCATTCCTTCACACTCCACGGCTAGCCGCATCCCGTGAGTATTGTCCATACCAACACTTTCCAAGAAATTTATAATTTGACAACATAAAATAAATTTTCTTTGCATTTTGGGACTGGGCATCCCTATTACTGCCATACTCTCGTGCAATCCCAACTGAATAAACGCTCGTCTTGAGAATAACATATTTATCATGGATAATACCGGCCACCCCTTGCCTCTTCATGAGACGTATAGGCACACAAAGCAGAAATTTATTTTGAACATTACAGTTGGCACTTGCAAATTTACTTAGAAAGACATTTAACTACCGCATATAGGTAGGTATGGTGGACTCATTGTTGCGTAACATAGCAATTTCAAAAAAATGCTACATTATACCAAGGATCTATCTAGGAGAAACCAGCAATGAGCAAAGGGGTAGAGCATCTTCATACCTTTGAAGATCGCTAAGCGAAAGCGTTGCTAGAACGCGGTTGACGGAGCCGAACTCGTAGCGATTCAGATCGTGGTGGATTCCGATCTATGCACCGAACAACGGCGCCTCCGCGTTCAACACATGTGTAGCCCGGTGACGTCACCAATGCATTGATCCAGCAAGGAGGGAGGATAGGTTGAGGGAGAGCTCCGGCAGTACGACGACGTGGTGACGGTGGAGCTACGTGGTACTCTGGCAGGGCTTCACCAAGCACTATGGAGGACGGGGAGGACGAGGAGTAGCTGCGCCGTGGAGGTGGAAAACTTGTGTGTTTTGCAGCCCTAAAACCCCACATATATATAGGGGGGAGGAGAAGAAGGGCCGGCCACCCCTAAGGAAACCCTAGGAGGTGCGGTGGACAAGATGGGGAGGAGGGGTGGCGCCCTAGGGTGGCCTTGGAGCCCAAGGCAGCCCCTTCACGCCTAGGGTTTGGCCCCCTCCACCCCTTCCTAAGCCTTGGGCCCTTAGTGGTGGAGCACCAACCCACCTAGGGGTTGTTTCCCATCCACTTTTGGCCCATGATGCCTCTTGGGGCTGGTGGCCCCTCCCGGTGGACCCCTGGAACCCTTCCGGTGGTCCTGGTACATTAACAGTGATGCCCGAAACACTTCTGGCGATCAAATCCTCACTTCCTATGTATGAATCTTTACATTCAGACGATTCCGGAACTCCTCGTGATGTCCGCGATCTCATTCGGTACTCCGAACAACATTTGGTAACCACATACACTATTCCCATATAACCGTAGCGTCATCGAACTTTAAGTGTGTAGACCCTACAGGTTCAGGAAGCATGTAGACATGACCGAGACACCTCTCCGATCAATAACTTACAACGGGGTCTGGATATCCATGTTGTCTCCCACATGTTCCATGATGATCTCATCGGATGAACCACGATGTCGGGGATTCAATCAATCTCATATGGAATTCCCTTTGTCTACCGGTATGATACTTGCCCGAGATTCGATCGTCGGTATCCCTATACCTTGTTAAATCTCGTTACCCGACAAGTCTCTTTACTCGTTCCATAACACATCATCACGTGACTAACTGCTTAGTCACATTGAAATCATTACGATGATGGATTACCAATTGGGCCCAGAGATACCTCTCCGTCACACGGAGTGATAGATCCCAGTCTCGAGTGTACAACCAACAGACACTTTTGGAGATACATGTAGTGCACCTTTATAATCAACCAGTTACGTTGTGACGTTTGATACACCCAAAGCACTCCTACGGTATCCGGGAGTTGCAAAATCTCATGGTATAAGGAAATGATACTTGACATTAGAAAAGCTTTAGCAGACGAACAATACGATCTAGTGCTATGCTTAGGATTCGGTCTTGTCCATCACAACATTCCCAAATGATGTGATCCCGTTATCAATGACACCCAATGTCCATGATCCGGAAACCATGATCATCTATTGATGAGCGAGCTAGCCAACTAGAGGCTCACTAGGGACACATTGTGATCTATATATTCACACATGTATCATGGTTTCCAGTTAATACAATTATATCATTAATAATAGACAATTATCATGAACTAGGAAATATAATAATAACCACTTTATTATTGCCTCTAGGGCATATTTCCAACAGTCTCCCACTTGCACTAGAGTCAATAATCTAGTTACATTGTGATGAATCGAACACCCATAGATCCCTGGTGCTGGTCATGTTTTGCTCGTGGAAGAGGTTTAGTCAACGGATCTGTGACATTCAGATCTGTATGTACTTTACAAATATCTATATCTCCATCCTGGATGTATCCACGAATGGAGTTGAAGCGGCGCTTGATGTGCTTGGTCTTCTTGTGAAACCTGGCTCCTTTGCAATGGCAATAGCTCTAGTGTTCTCACACAACAGAGTCATCCGGCCCGACGCACTGGGAATCACTCCTAGGTCGGTGATGAACTCCTTCATCCGGACTCCTTCTTGTGTTGCTTCCGAAGCAGCTATGTACTCCGCTGCACATGTAGATGCCGCCACGACACCTTGCTTGCAACTGCACTAGCTAACTACCCCATTATTCAAAATATACATGTATCCGGTTAGTGACTTGGAGTCATCCGGATCTGTGTCGAAGCTAGCATCAATATAACCCTTTACTAGCATCAATATAACCCTTTACTCCATAAACAAGAAACATATCTTTAGTCCTTTTCAGGTACTTAATGATGTTCTTTACCATTGTCTAGTGAACCACTCCTGGATCACTCTGGTACCTCCCTACCAAACTTATGGCAAGGTTCACATCAGGTCTGGTACACAACATGGCATACATAATAGAGGCTATGGTTGAAGCATAGGGTACGGTACTCATCTTTTCTCTATCTTCTGTCATGGTCGGGCGTTGAGTCGCACTCAACCTCACACCTTGTAATACAGACAAGAATCCCTTCTTGGCCTTATCCATATTTTGAACTTCTTCAATATCTTTTCAACGTATGTGCTTTGTGAAAGACCTATGAGCCACCTCGATCTATCTCAGTAGATCTTGATGCCTAATATGTAAGCAGCTTCTCCAAGGTCCTTCATTGAAAAACTCTTATTCAAATAGGCCTTTATGCTTTCTAGTAGTTTTATATCATTTCCCATCAACAGTATGACATCCACATATAATATGAGAAATGCTACAAAGCCCCCCCCCCACACTTTCTTGTAAATAGAGGCTTCTCCATAAGTCTGTACAAACCCAAATGTTTGATCACCTCATCAAAGTGAATGTTCCAACTCCGAGATGCTTGCACCAGCCCATAGATGGAGCGCTAGGTCTTGCATACCTTGTTAGAATTGCTAGGATCGACAATACCTTCTGGTTGTATTATATACAATTCTTCCTTAAGAAAGCCGTTTAGGAATGCTGTTTTGACGCCCATTTGCTAGATTTCATAATCATAAAATGCGGCAATTGCTAACATGATTCAGACCGAGTTCAGCATCGCTATGAATGAGAATGTCTCATCGTAGTCAATCCCTTGAACTTATCGATAACCCTTAGCATCAAGTCGAGCCTTGTAGATGGTCACATTACCATCTGCGTTAGTCGTCTTCTTAAAGATTCATTTACTTTATATGGCTCGCCGATCATCGGGCAAGTCCACCAAAGTCCATACTTTGTTCTCATACATGGATCCTATCTCGGATTTCATGGCCTCAAGCCATTTGTTGGAATCCGGGCCCGCCATAGCTTCTTCATAGTTCGAAGGTTCACTCTTGTCCAACAACATGACTTCCATGATAGGATTGCCGTACCACTCTGGTGCAGAACGTGTCCTTGTGGACCTTCAAGTCCTAGTAGCAACTTGATATGGAGTTTCATAATCATCATCATTAACATCTTCTCTAGCCGGTGCAGGCACCTCAGAAACATTTTCTTGTGTTGCGCTACTCTCCGGTTCGAGAGGAGGTACAATTACCTCATCAAGTTCTACTTTCCTCCCACTTACTTCTTTTGAGAGAAACTCTTTATCTAGAAAGGATCCGTTCTTGGCAACAAATATTTTTCCTTCGGACCTAAGATAGAAGGTATACCCAATAGTTTCCTTAGGGTACCCTATGAAGACACATTTTTTCGCTTTGGGTTCGAGCTTCTCAGGGTGAAGTTTCTTCACATAAGCATCACAGGCCCAAACTTTCAGAAACGACAGCTTATGTTTCTTGCCAAACCATAATTCATACGGTGTCATCTCCACGGATTAAGACGGTGCCCTATTTAAAGTGAATGCGGCAGTTTCCATTGCATATCCCCAAAATGATAGCGGTAAATCAATAAGTGACATCATAGATCGTACCATATCCAATAGAGTGTGATTATAATGTTCAGACACACCATTACGCTCTGGTGTGCCAGGCGGCGTGAGTTGTGAAACAATTCCACATTTCCTTAGGTGCATGCCAAACTCGTGACTCAAATATTCTCCTGCACGATCAGATCGTAAGAACTTTTTTTCCTGTCACGTTGATTATCCACCTCACTCTGAAATTCCTTGAACCTTTCAAAAGTTTCAGACTTGTGCTTCATTAAGTAGACATACCCATATCTACTTAAATCATCAGTGAGGGTGAGAACATAACAATAGCCACCGCAAGCCTCAACGTTCATTGGACCGCATACATCGGTATGTATTATTTCCAATAACTTGGTTGCTCGCTCCATTGTTCCGGAGAACGGAGTCTTGGTCATCATGCCCATGAGGCACGGTTCACATGTGTCAAATGATTCAAAATCAAGAGACTCCAAAAGTCCATCTGTATGGAGTTTCTTCATCCGCTTGACACCGATATGACCAAGGCGGTAGTGCCACAAGTATGTGGGACTATCATTATGAACTTTACATCTTTTGGTACTCACACTTTGAATATTTGTAACATCACGATCGAGATTCATCAAGAATAAACCATTGACCAGCGGGCCATGACCATAAAACATACCACTCATATAAATAGAACAACCATTATTCTTAGATTTAAATGAGTAGCCATCTTGCATCAAGCGAGATCCCGATACAATGTTCATTCTCAAAGCTGGTACCAGATAACTATTATTAAGGTTTAAAACTAATCCCGAAGGTAGATGTAGAGGTAGCATGTCGACGGCGATCACATCGACCTTGGAACCATTCCCGACGTGCATCGTCACCTCGTCCTTTGCCAGCCTACGCTTGTTCCGCAGTTCCTGTTTTGAGTTGCAAATGTGAGCAACAACACCAGTATCAAATACCCAAGAGCTACTACGAGCGCTGGTAAGGTACACATCAATAACATGTATTTCATATATACCTTTGACGTTGCCGACCTTCTTGTTCGCTAAGTACTTAGGGCAATTCCGCTTCATGTGACTAGTTCCCTTGGAGTAATAGCACTCAGTCTCAGGCTTGGGTCCTTTCTTTAGCTTCTTCCGGGCAACTGATTTACTGGGCGCCGCAACTGCTTTGCCATCTTTCTTGAAGTTCTTCTTACCCTTGCCCTTCTTGAAATTGGTGGTCTTATTGACCATCAACACTTGATGTTTTTTCTTGATTTCTACCTCCGTAGATTTCAGCATCGAATACAATTTCGGAATGGTTTTATCCATCCCTTGCATGTTGTAGTTCATCACAAAGCCTTTATAGCTAGGTGGAAGCGACTGGAGAATTCTGTCAATGACCGCATCATCCGAAAGTTCAACTCCCAGATGAGTCAAGCGGTTCTGCAACCCAAACATTCTGAGTATGTGCTTACTGACAGAACGATTCTCCTCAATCTTATAGCTATAGAACTTGTCGGAGACTTCATATCTCTCGACCCGGGCATGAGCTTGAAAAACAAGTTCCATGTCCTCGAGCATCTCATATGCTCCGTGTTGCTCAAAACGCCTTTGGAGCCCTGATTCTAAACTGTGAACCATGTCGCACTGAACCAGAGAGTAGTCATCACTCCGCGACTGCCAGGCGTTCCTAACGTCCTAAGTTGCCGCGAGAACGGGAGGATCACCTAGCAGTGCATTAAGGCAATATGGCTTCTTGGAAGCAGTGAGGATGAGATTTAAGTTACAAGCCCAATCCGCATAGTTGCTCCCATCATCTTTCAGCTTGGTTTTCTCTAGGAATGCGTTGAAGTTGAATGAGATATTTGCATTGGCCATTGGAACTACAATATTTGTAAAGACAATTTTAGACTAAGTTCATGATAATTAAGTTCAATCAAACTACTAATGAACTCCCACTTAGATCGACATCACTCTAGTCATCCAAGTGTTACATGATCCACATCGACTAGCCCGTGTCCGATCATCACGTGAGACGAACTAGTCATTAATGGTGGGCATCTCCATGTTGATCGTATCAACCATACGACTCATGTTCGACCTTTCGGTCTCCCGTATTCGAGGCCATGTATGTACATGTAGGCTCGTCAAGTCAACCTAAGTGTTTTGCGTGTGTAAACTGGCTTACACCCGTTGTATGCGAACATTAAAATCTATCACACCCGATCATCATGTGGTGCTTCAAGACAACGATCCTTCGCAACGGTGCACACTTAGGGGAATACATATCTCAAAACATTAATGATGGATCATCTTATCTTTTCTACCGTCGTTCTAAGTAATAAGATGAAAAATATGATAACCATCACATGCAATCATATAATGACATGATATGGACAATATCATCTTGCTCCTTTGATCTCCATCTTCGGGGCACCATGATCATCATTGTCACCGGCATGAAACCATGATCTCCATCATTGTGTCTCCGTGTAGTCGTCACGCCAACTATAGCTAACGTTTAGCAATAAAGTAAAGCAATCACATGGCGTTGCATCTCATCCAATAAATTAAGGCAACTCCTATGGCTCCTGTCGGTTGTCGTACTCATTGACATGCAAGTCGTTAATCCTATTACAAGAACATGATCAATCTCATACATCACCCTTTTGGCCATACCACATCACATAGCATACCCTGCAAAAACAAGTTAGACATCCTCTAATTGTTGTTGCAAGTTTTATGTGGATGATTAGGGTTTCTAGCAAGAATGCTTTTTACTTACGTGACAACCACAATATTGATAATCCAATGCTACTTACCCTCCATAAGGACCCTCTTCATCAAATTCGATCTGACTAAAGTGGGAGAGACAGACACCTGCGAGCCACCTTATGCAACACGTGCATCTCGGTCGGTGGAACCAGCCTCACGTAAGAGTACGTGTAAAGTCGGTATGGGCTGCTTCATCCCACGATGCCGCCGAATCAAGATAACACTAGTAACGACAAGCAATTGACAAAATCAGCGCCCCACGACTTTTGTGTTCTACTCGTGCATAGAATCTACCCATAGAACCTGGCTCGGATGCCACTTTTGGGTAACGTAGTAATTTCAAAAAAGTTCCTATGTCATACCAAGGATCTATCTAGGAGAAACCAGCAACGAGCAAAGGGGTAGAGCATCTTCATACCTTTGAATATCGCTAAGCGGAAGCGTTGCTAGAACGCGGTTGATGGAGTCGTACTCAGAGCAATTCAGATCGCGGTGGATTCCTATCTATGCACCGAACAACGGCGCCTCCGCATTCAACACGTGCAGCCCGGTGACATTTCCAATGCCTTCATCCAGCAAGGAGGGAGGAGAGGTTGAGGGAGAGCTCTGTCAGCACGATGGCATGGTGACGGTGGAGCTACGCGGTACTCCGGCAAGGCTTCGCCAAGCTCTACGGAGGATGAGGACAAGGAGGAGTAGGGCTACGCCTTGGAGGTGGAAAACTTGTGTTTGTTTTAGCCCTAAAACCCCACATATATATAGGGCGAAGGAGGAGGAGGGCCGGCCACCCCTAGAGAAACCCTAGGAGGTGCGGCGGCCAAGATGGGGTGGAGGGGTGGTGCCATAGGGTAGCCTTGGAGCCCAAGGCAGCCCCTCCACCCCTTGTTGCTCTTTAGGCCCTTAGTGGTGGCGCACCAGCCCACCTAGGGGTTGGTTCCCATCCACTTTTGGTCCGTGATGTCTCTTGGGGCTGTTGCTCCCTTCTGGTGGTCCCGGTACATTACGTGTGACGCCTGAAACACTTCCGGCGATCAATTCCTCACTTCCTATATATGAATGTTTACATCCGAACCATTTCGTAACTCCTCGTGATGTCCAGGATCTCATCCGGGACTCCAAACAATCTTCGGTAACCGCATACACTATTTCCATATAACCCTAGCGTCATCGAACCATAAGTGTGTAGACCCTAAGGGTTCGGGAAGCATGCAGACATGACCGAGACACCTCTCCGGTCAATAACCAACAGCGGGGTCTGGTTATCCATGTTCGCTCCCACATGTTGCATGATGATCTCATCAGATGAACCACGATGTTAGGGATTCGATCAATCCCGTATTCAATTCCCTTTGTCTACCGGTATGATACTTTCCCGAGATTCGATCGTCTTTTTCCCTATACCTTGGTCAATATCGTTACCAGTAAGTCTCTTTACTCGTTCCGTTACACATCATCCCGTGACTAACTCCTTAGTCACACTGAGCTCATTACGATGATGGATTACCGACTGGGCCTAGAGATACCTCTCCATCACACGGAGTTACAAATCCCAGTCTCGATTCATACAACCCAACCGACACATTTGAAGATACATGTCGTGCTCCTTTATAATCACCTAGTTATGTTGTGACGTTTGATACACCCAAAGCACTCCTATGGTATCTAGGATTTGCACAATCTCATGGTCTAACGAAATGATACTTTTTTTTAACCGGCTACTATAGGGAAAACCCCCCACAGCCTTTTTTATTTTATTCCCATGTATAAGATCAGTATGTACAAGAAGAAATTAGAATGTACAAATGGGATGAGGAGCTAAAGCTACAAACCTCAAGGAGGCAAAAGGAAACCCATTTAAGGACACCATCCCTGAAACTAGCCTTAATTCCATGAGCTAACAGGGAAATATCATGGATGAAGCCAGATCTCCATTTTCTGAACTTTGGCTGCTCCTGGTTAAAGACCTTTGCATTTCTGACAGTCCAGATGTTCCAACATGCAGTGAAGGCCACCTCAGCAAAAAAGGGTTTATGGAAGTCTCTTGTAGCAGCTACAGTAGCACTCCACATGGATGGACCCTGCCATGTGATCTGCAGGTAATTCTAGACCCTGGTACTGAAAAGACAGTTGAAGAATAAGTGATCTCTGTCTTCCTTGACTCGAGCATGGCATAGAACACAGAGATTGGAGTCGGAAACATTCCAGTGACGCCGTTCAAGCATGTCCTGAGTGTTAAGCCTGGCCATGATGAGCATCCAGGCAAACATCTTAATCTTCATGGTACAACAGCTTTTCCAGATCCAGTTGAGTAAAGGGTTTGGTGTAGTACTGCTGTGAATGTGAGTATAGTATCTCTTGGCTGTGTAGGCCTTAGCATGTTTTCCCCATACCCATCTGTCAGCGGCCTGATGATCAATATCCAGGTCTTGAAGCAAAGATTGAACTGAAAGCAGCTCCTGGCAAGCTTGAGCAGACAGTGGCAAGTGGAACATAGAGAGCATGCTGTCATCGTAAATGGCTTTAAAAATCTCTTGAGCTGTACAGAAAGGATCAGCTACAAAAGAAAAAAGTCTTTGGAATCTAGCAGCCAGGGGCCTAGTGGAGTTTCCAATCAACCAGGAGTCAGACCAAAACAGGAAGGAGTCACCCCTGTTAGGCTGAACATATGTAACTGATCTGAATTTGTCAAGCCGTTTACAGATATCCTTCCACCAAAAAGAACCACAAAGGGCAGTTCCCTGAGGTACTGTGTCATGATAGTAAGTGTTCCAGATTAAGTGAACCCATGGGATATCAGCATGATCTTGAAATGTATCAACATGCTTGAGCAGTAGTGCTTCATTCTGGATTGCTAGATTCATAATACCTAACCCCCTTTATTTTTAGGTCTGCACACCAGTTGCCAGGCAGCAAGAGAGGGTGCATGATCTTGCCCATTTTCCTCCATAGACATTTCCATTGAATTCTTTCAAGCTGCTTCAGTATGCCTGGTGGGATATCCAGACTGCATAGAAAGAAGATAGGCACAGAAGACAGTGCTGAGTTTAAATACTGTAACCTTCCCCCGTGAGCCAAAAAAGATGAACTAGCACTGAGCCTTCTTTCCATGTTATCAACCAGTGGCATGAGATCGATGATTCTTGGTTTTGTTGTCCCAACTGGAAGGCCAAGGTATGCGAAGGGCAAAGATCCCACTTTGCAGCCAATGGAGTCTCCCAGGTCTTGGAGTTGCCGTGGAGGAGTGTTGATAGGTAGAAGGGCAGATTTGTGATAATTCACCTGTAATCCAGTGGATTGGGAGAAAAGTAAGAGCATTTTCTTGAATTGTAACAATTGAGATTTATCAGCAGGTAGGATGATAAGGGTATCATCAGCATATTGCACTATGGGGAAATCCTTATCATGATAAGGTATGGGTAGTTGAATCAGACCCTCCACCAGCAGTTGGTTAACCAGAGTCTGTAAAAAATCAGAAGCAATAGCAAAGAGCAGTGGGGACATGGGATCTCCCTGCCTGACTGCTTTCTTGCACATAAACTTCTTTCCAAGCACACCATTGAGCAGGACAGAAGATGAGCCAGAAGTTAGTAGCTGCTTTACCCAAAGTATCCATCTGTCATTGAAGCCTTTGTGTTTGAGAATTTGAAAATGAACTCATGTTCCACAGAGTCGAATGCCTTTTCAAAATCCAGCTTGAGAATGACTATAGGCTTCTTGGATTGATGGCATTGGTGCAGGTACTCCAGAGTCCATCCAACACAATCTTGAATGGTTCTAGACTTGATAAAACCATACTGATTCTTGTGAAGACACTTCACAATCTGCACCTGCAGCCTGTTAGCAATCATTTTGGACAGAAATTTCAGACCCATCCCAGTAAGTGATATTGGTCTGTAATCTCCCACTTGTTCAGGTGATCTCTTCTTGGGAATCAGAGTAATATAAGATGAGTTCATGTTCTCAAGTTGAGCATGACCAGCATGGAAAGCAGCAACAAGTTGATAAAACTCAGGGGAGATAATGGGCCAGCATTTCTTGAAGAAAAGACCATTAAAACCATCAGGACCAGGAGCTTTGTCAATGGGTATTTCCTGAACAGTCTTGTCCATTTCAGACTTAGAAAAAGGTTCTGTGAGAATATCCAGACCCTCCATCTTCTGAAGCATAGATTGTAAATCAAATGCCATGTTAATGCCAAGATAAGTGCCCATTCTATCCTTAAATGATTCCCAAAAGCATGCAACAATTTGATCATGATCAGATATGATGGAACCATCATTTAACTTGAGAGATGCAATGGAAGTCCTCCTATATCTCTCAGTTTCCATAGCATGGAAGAATTTAGTGTTTTCCTCTCCAACTTTAACAAATCTGATAGTGGCTCTCTTTTTCCAGTATAAGCACTGGAGATGCAAAAGATGCTCCAAGTGTAACTTAACAATATTCCTGAAGTTAGCCTCTGGTCTGACTAGTGTCCTCAATTCCTCAAGCTCATCCAAGCACAACACAACTTGATTGCATCTGGATATGAAAATTTTCAACTGAGATAGGTTTGTCTGCCACTTTTTCAGAGCCTACCTAAGATGTTTCATCTTATCCATAATGACAGCAGTAATATGGTTTTCCTGGAAGGAATGAACCAGGATTGCCGAACACACTCCATGAAGCCCTCCATTTCAACCCAGTAGTTTTCAAAGCAAAATAAGTTGCACTTAGGGATGGAAGTGTTGACAGTGACCACACAAGGAACATGATCAGAAGCTGTCTTTGCAAGGGGTAGCACTTGTGTAAGAGGATATGAGGAGATCCAGTTGGCTGATGTGAAAAACCAGTCAAGCTGCTCCAGAAGAGGGGAATCTTGCATATTGGACCAAGTGAAAGATCTGCCTTTAATGGGTAGTTCCAGCAGTCCCAGATGCCCAATAATTTCATTGAAGATGAACATGTCATTTACATCAGCCCCAGGAAGGTTTCTCTTGTAAGGGGATCTAATGAAATTAAAATCTCCAAGAAGCAACCAATTAGCCCCAGTGGGTATATGAAGATTGTATAGCCAGCTAACAAAAAGATCTCAAGCTTCACCTTGACAAGGACCATAGACATTCACCAAAGTCCAAGATTCACCAGTATGATTTGAGGTAAAGGAGATGACCAAACCATAGGGTGTGCATTCAACTAACTGACCAGTAAGAATGGAAGAGTTCCAAAGGGTGATAAGCACCCCTGATGCCCCCCTGGAGGGAGAGTAGGCAAACAGATCAAAACGTTTGGGACAGAAACACTTGACTGTACGAAACTCAATTGACTGCATTTTGGTTTCCTGCAAGCACACCACAGCAGCTAGGCTCTCATCAATCTTGTTACGAACCGCACGTTGTCTATGGTCCAAATTTAGACCACACACATTCCAACACAGCACACGCCAACTTCTCGTAGAACGACTATCCATTGGACAATATATATAGAGCAAAGGCAGGGCTATGTAATAGCCTGTGCGACCAAGGTTCAGTTAACCAAAAGACAGAGCAAGCAGAAGTTTCATAGTACATGGAGCCAGTGTAGTAACAAATTAACATAAGTGAATTAATCATCAGTAGACGGTGGCGCGGAATCATCAGCAGGATCTTCCATAAGTCGATCCACTGTGAGCTTCTCAGGGGGCAATGCCAAGTGACTGCCCAATCGCCTGTATCACCGGAATAGGAGTGGTAGGAGGTACTTGCACATCATCACACTCCTGCGGTGGAGAAGGCATTGGCTTGGCCTTGGGCTTCCTCTTCTTGGGGACGTGCGCTGGCAGCTCTTGCAGGATCGGTTTGAAGCCATCTCGCTTGATGGAGACGCGAGTACATCGACGAACAGAGGAGTCGACGACAGGAGTGGCCTTCTTGCGGGTCCCTTTCTTCGTTGGAGCGGGAGATTGAAAGGAGAAGTCCTCTGCAGACGAAGATCGACTGACAGGGATTACCTCCTCCACTGAGAGTGTGCTGCTAACAGGCTCTGGTGGTGATAGCGCTGGAGCAGCAGGGTTGAAGGCCGCCGCCCATGATCGCTTGGGGATCACAATGGGTGCCACCATTGGCATCTGCAGCTGACGGGACACGTGCATAGAAGTAGCAGCTCCCATGAAAGCATCAAAAGTATGGGACCAGGATAGAACTGGCGGCAGAGGAGGCCCGTAAAAAACCCTGGCAGCCCCAACAAAGAGGTTGTCAGACTGAATGTGAGGGGGTTTGTATAGGACAATCGCGAGAGGATTGTCATCTTGCACCTCCTCCATCCCAAGCACATCCTCCTCCGGCTCGGCAGCAGGACCCTGGACAACCGGTGCCATGTCAGCATCAGGGGCGACAGGGTTAGCCACTATCACCTCCAGGTTGGGAGCCGGGGGGCTTGATCAGCAGGTTCCGCCTCCATGTCACCCTGCGGTTGAGGGTCGAGGTCCACAAGCTCATGAACCGAGTCGGAGGAAGAAGGACTCGGTTGATCAATCACCGTGGACTCTTCATCCTGAACAGGATCAGCAGAAGGTGCTTCTGGGGCCGCTTCAGGCTCCCATCCTCCTCAATCAGCAGCTGCCGGCGGCTGTTCCCAACCACCGTCATTAGCAGCAGCAACATCAAGTACCACTGGATCTTCAGGTGCCAGCGGCACCGCATTCCATCCCAACGCAGGGTACGGGGGCAGAGCAAATTGCACATTGTCATTGACTAGATGTCCAGGAAGCGGGTGAGGGTTGCCATTGAGGGGCATGGAATCCTCATCATTGGGCAGTACTTCGGCATGCGCCGCCCCCAGGATGTATACCGGTGCAGACCAGGACACCTTGCCCCCCCCCAAGCAGCATATTCAGAGAAGTTGATACTGCGAGGGACAACTCGGTCGTCTGGGAACGAAGCAAACACGATGGAGCGAACCAAGTAAGGATCATCGCTGACCCAATGATGGAACTCTCCGAAGGTGTTGACAGCAGCCCGCAAGTCTTCAGTATTGTGGAAGTCCAGGGGGACCCCCAGAAGCATGAGGCACCCATGGCGAAAACCCTCTTGCCCACGAAAACCAACGCCCTGATCATGTCGCAGGAAGCGCACTACATACTTATGAGCAACTTCCTGCGGAACCATATGAACCACAGCGTAGCTCTCCGCCGCATCTCTGAGTTCAAACAGTCCAACGCCCTCAATCCATGGCTGGGCAGAACGAACATGTAGTCCTCGGTGAAGAAGAAGAGAAGCTACTTCTTGCAATACCTGGACCAAGTGGTTAGCCGGGGGCGCAGGGTGGACGTCAGCGATTATGAAGCGCTCATGACGCCTGGTGATGGGGACAGCAGGCGTGGTGTAGGTCCGAGGCAGCCGGTCAGGTCCTCCGTCGATGATGTTGTGGCCCGGCGGGAGAAAGAACTCTGGATCGAGCTCGAAGTTCGCCATTGTGGGAGGCGGTGGTGGAGTGGTAGGCGGCGTCTCGGAGGGAGTTCGAGGATGCGACGGCGGTGAGACAGGGCGGAACTGTGTTGCAGGCGTTGCGGTTTCGCCAAGAGTATCAGCAGTTCCCGAGATATCAGCGACAGGGGAGGTGGTGGGTCTCTTACAGTTTCAAGTAAGACAATTATTCCGCATAAAAGAGGCTACTCTAGATCGTGCGTGACCCACAGTTCTGTCAGCGAATCCAGGCGAAGCCGTGCAGTTGGCAGCAAGATGTCCCCGAGTGTTACAAATCGAGCAAGAAAAGATTTCCTCAACCATGCCATTAATAAGTTCATCAAAGGCCAGATGGGCTTCCTGCGAGGAGGGAATATCCATCCTAGGATTAGGTTCGGGCCGAGAGAAGGAGGTAACCTCAGCAGGCTCATTAATGAGCATGGAAATCGGCCCAGAGTCCAAACTTTCCACCGAAAATTGATTCTCATAATTCAAAACACCATGAATCTCGGCGGGATCAGCTGCAACACCTTGTTTCACGGGAGAAGTTCCGTTTAATTTGGCAATTTGAAAATCAGCTCCGGGAGATCCCGGGGGTGAATGTTGGCGAGAAATTGCGCCGAACGTGATATGCGGCGTGGCCATCGTCCACCTGAGTTCAGCCGGCGGTGGCGGAGAGATGATGACACGTTCAGGAGAAGGCACCGAATAACCAGCCTGTTCAAGCGTGAGTAGCTCATCGTGGGAAACAGGACATCTATAACCCTTGCAAACCTCATATTGTTGGAGGGATGCGAATGTGAGCTTCTTACGAACAGATGATCCATATCTAAGAGAAGATTTTAGAGGTCTGGAATGCATTGCCATCAGACCTAGTGAGGCTCTCCTCTTAGATGGACTCACAATAATCCATTCAGCATCACATTGCTTCTTCCACAGAGAGAATTCCCGACGCCAATTCGGACCATCATGTCCCATAGATGGAAAAAGCACTTAAAACTTGGGCATTTGAAAGAGCCTAAGTCCAAAATATGAAAACCAACTTGCATGCAGGACACCTTGAAGGAGAAAACCGAGTCGGCCACTTGAGAGGCGCGAAACTCAATAGCAGATCCCCCAATCACAGATTCCAGAGCTGCGGCGACCGTGTCCTTAGAGAGACGAAACACATGACGACCAAAAGAAACCACCATGATGAAGGAGCGGTGGTGCTTCATAGGGTGGACCGTAACCCCAGAATGGTGATAAAACTCCTCGGCGAAAGCCAAACCATGAGAAAAATCTAGATCCAACGTGGAACCACCCATGCAAGGCATGCACGACCACGTGAAGGGGGTCGGGAGGGTTCACCTGAGGAGTAGAGCAACGATAAGGGTAGATGCGCCGGCTAGAGCACCAGATCGCCATGGAGTCGCCGAGGTGGGAGGTGGGAGGTGGGAGTCGCCATGTCCGATCGCCCTTTAACGAAATGATACTTGACATTAGAAAAGCTTTAGCAGACGAACAATACGATCTAGTGATATGATCGGGATTGCGTCTTCTCAATCACATAATTCCCCAATGATGTTATCCCATTATCAATGACATCCAATGTCCATGATCAGGAAACCATGCTCATCTATTGATCGATGAGCTAGCCACCTAGAGGCTCACTAGGGACACATCATGATCTATATATTCACACATTTCTTACGGTTTCCGGTTAATACAATTATAGCATGAATAATAGACAATTATCATGAACTAGGAAATATATAATAACCGCGTTATTATTGCCTCTAGGGCATATTTCGAACACTCATTTGGCACAACTTTGGGTTTAGGATTTTGATGCACAAGCAGCATTCCCTCTTAGTACAAGTGAATGGTAGCAAATAGACTGAGAAACGCCCAAGCAAGGAAAGAAAACCACCATAGGCGAACGTTAAACATAACTAACACCGAATAATGCAACACAAGTCTGATGTAATTTCATAGCATAATTATTGACTTCATGTGCATGCATAGGGAATCACAAACCTTAACACCAATATTCTTACTAAAGCATAATTACTCACCAACATGACTCATATATTATTATCTCCATATCACAAAAATATTGCAAGGAATCAAGTTTAACATCCAATGATCTTCATGAAAGTTTTTACTATATCTCACATGTATATCTATCACTTTGGATTCAAATTCATTTCACACAAATTTCCATTACTAGTAATAGGCTCTCAAACAAATATAACTAAAGAACGAGAGCACAAGTTTATTCGAAAATTTTCAACTCTCAAAATAATATAAGTGAAGATCAATGAGTAATCAAACAATTAAATATTTATGTGAGGACTCTCTCTTAATAAAGATTTTCAGATCTGATATTTTATTTAAAATAGAAAATAAAACAAAAGATACTCCAAGAACAACACATGTCATGTGGACAAATAAAAATTTAAGCTCGACATAGGCTAACTAATAGTTGTTGATGAAGAAAGGTGGGATGCATAGCATCCCCAAGCTTAGATGCTTGAGACTTCTTGAAATATTTATTTGGGGTGCCTTGGGCATCCCCAAGCTGTAGATTTTGTGTCTCCTCAATTCCTCTTATATCATAGTTTGACCTAAGTTTCAAAAACTTCATCCCTACAAAACTTGAAAAAAACTCGTGAGGTAGGTTAGTACACATAAAAGTAAATCAACTCTTTATGTACTGCCAAGACAAGTTGGATACTAATTCTCAAACATTAGGTATTGTATACTATCATTTACACAATTTATATCTACCAATATAAGCCATGGAAACTATAGGATAAATAGATAACAAAACTATGACTGCAATCTGTCCAAACAGAACAGTTTGTAGCAATTTATATAAAAAGTGTACTTATGTATCTCCAAAAATTCTGAAAATTTAGGATGTGATAATAATTGGGCCAATTCCATTCCCCCTAACTTTGGGACGACCTCATCTTTACTCCTAAAAAATAATGCTCAACTATACCCCTCTTCCATTAGATAGCGTTATGAAAATACCCCCTCGCTCCGTTTTCGTTCGATCAAAGGGATTTTACCGTCATCGAGACGTCCCGGGGACATTTTTACCACTGTGTTCATATGCCACTAACATGTGGGGCCTACCCTTGGGAAAAAATCTCTCTCACTTACATGTGGACCCAACTAAAAAAGAACACTCTCACACACAATCTCTCTCCCTGACAAGTGGGTCCATCCGGATGAAATTTAACCCTATGTTGAATCTAGAGCTGGTTAATTAAACATGGGGGGACACATGTCATAGGGTAAGGATTAAGTTAACTGGGTAATTAACGTAAACTAAGCATGCCATGTCATCTCGCCGGCGAGAACCAAAGCTGACGGTGGAGGAGCAACATTTGCTTATTCTAGGGCACCAAATTGTGCGTGGATGTGTTCTACAGCTAGTGGGCATCGAGTTGCATCAATTGGGATAGACGGGGAGTGCGGAGGTGACCTAACCTCATTACAAACCACGGTGGAGAGCACTAGAGTGCGGTGGTTTTACAGCTAACTAGCATCGAGCTGCATCAATTGGGACGAGCTCGTCCGCTTAGAGGTTTCCTGGGGAGGCATTGAGCAATGTTGGGTGCTCACGCAAGGGTTTCTGGGGATCTAGTCATGGTGGTGACAAGGCTGGTGGTGAGGATATCTTGGCTCCAATGAAAACGATGGCTTGGTGAGAAATCGAGCATGGGAGCAAGGGGGAATGTAGTGGAGGTCACAACGGTTCGAGAGAACAGCTCGGGAGGCTCGGGGACGACCTAGTTGTAGTGAATCGATGATGAGAAGCTTGGGCAACGATGTTGAAGATGACGATGGTGGTTGTTTTGGAGAGAGTCTGGGCTCATGTGCTTTGGTGTGGAGAACAACAACATTGAGGCACTTCTTTTGGACACAGTGGTGGGGAAAATGGTGGTTGATGGTTGCGAGAACGATGGACGGCGGCGAAGGCTACGCTTAGTTGCGAGAGATGGGCAGGGCAGAGGAGGGGTTAGGAATGGTAGGTAGAGAGAGTGAGGTCAGGAGGGTTCGTGGTGCCCTTAGGCGCGTCGAGGAGGAGGTAGTCAGGTAGGGTGTGTTCTGTGCTGCGTTGTGCGCCTCACGCACTTGCCTCTCGTCCCCCTGGCAGAAGGAGGAAGACGACCCTTTGCCTTGCTAAGCTGGCCTGGCTACATGGGCTGGCTACAGGTATGTTTTATGCCTTTTTTCTCTTTTGTTCGATTTTCCTTTTATTTTCTTAATGTAGGGTAAAAATGTCTATTGGACGTCTCGATGACAGTCAAACCCCTTTGACCTGACGGAAACAAGGCCAAGGGGTATTTTCATAACGGCATCTAACGGAAGAGTGGTATAATTGAGCACTGTTCTTTTAGGGTTAAATATGAGGTCGGGCCAAAGTTAGGTGGGAATACCTAAATGTCCCTAAATAATTTGTATGATAATATTGTGTAAAAGTTTCAGAAACTTTCCTTGTTCCAGTAAAATAAGATAATTCAAATACTACACAAATTTTTTCTGTTTTTGTACAGCACACATCACACATCACACATGCAATTCAAGCATTTTATAGGCCATTATTGGAACATTTTATGGAAAAAAATATTATCAATAACATATAACAGGGAACAAAAAAAATAAAATGACGCTCCAAGCAAAACACATATCATGTGACGAATAAAAATATAGCTCCAAGTGAGATATAACGATAATGTTAGAGACGAAAGAGGGATGCCTTCCGGGGCATCCCCAAGCTTAGACTCTTGAATCTTCCTTGGATATTACCTTGGGGGTGCCTTTGGTATCTCCAAGCTTAGGTTCTTCCTGCTCTTTATTCTCCTCATATTGGTATCTCACCCAAAACTTGAAAACTTCAATCACACAAAACTTAACAGAATTTCGTGAGATGGGTTTGTATGACAAATATAGATCATTCACTTAGGTATTATGAAGACAATATTCATAATTGTTAACACATAAAACCTACTGGATTCTATAATTCCCATAATTTATACCACTAAATATAAGTTATGTAAAAACTAATACAAGCAAACTATGCATGAAAAATAGAATCTATCAAAAACAAAACAATTTGTGAAGATCTCAATTGAAACAATACTTCCCTGACTCTAAAAATACTAAATAATTAAGAAATGGTAGATAATTTGCATACAAAAATGGTGTAAAAAATTCAAAAAATTTGGTGCTGCAGTAAAATTAGAGAAATTCTGCACTCACGTAAAAGTTTCTGTTTTTGCACATAATCAAACAAGCAAGTATCCACACTATCCCAAAGGCTTTACTTGGCACTTTATTAAATTAAAAGCTATAAAAATGATTAATACAGTAGATTAATCATGTGAACACTTAAAAAAATAAAGGTTAAATATTGGGTTGTCTCCCAACAAGCGCTTTTCTTTAATGCCTTTTAGCTAGGCATGATGATTTCAGCGATGCTCGTATAGGAATAAAAGTTGAAACATGCAAAAAGAGCATCGTGAATCACATGACAAGAACGCTAAGTCTAATCCACTTCCTATGCATATGTACTTTGCAAGCAAACAATTTATTGTAGAAATAATCTTCTTGTATAGGAAGGCAAAACAAGCATTACTTCAAAACTTTGAACACATAGGGAGGAAACTTTATATTATTGCAATTCCTACAACCATATGTTCCTCCCTCATAATAATTTTCAGCAGCATGAAGAAGGAATTCAAAAATATAACTATCACATACATCATTATTTTCATCATGCACAAGCATATAATTTTTATTACTACCCACACAAGAAAAAATCTTATCATTCATACTAGTGGGAGCACACTCAACAAAATAGCTATCATGTGATACTTGATTGGCATAATCCAATCGAAAATTAAAATCATGATGAGAACTTTCATGGTTTTTATTACTTTTTATAGCAAGCATGTAATCACAATAATCATCATAGATAGCAACTTTGTTATCATAGTCAATTAAAACCTCTTCCAAAATAGTGGAATCATCACTAAATAAAGTCATGATCTCTCCAGTTCCACCTTTATCGTTATGATCATCATAAATAGGAGGCATGCCATCATCATAATAAGTTTGCTCATCAAAACATGGGGGACTAAAAATATCATCTTCATCAAACATAGCATCCCAAGCTTGTAGCTTTGCATATTATTAGCATCATGGATATTCAGAGAATTCATATTATTAATATTACTGCCATGCTCATCATTCAAGGAATTCACATTAAGAACTTTCATACATTGTTCCTCTAGCAATTGAGCACAATTTTCCTTTCCATCATTTTCAAGAAACACATGATAGAGATGAATAATATGAAACCACCTCAATTCCATTTTATTTAATTTTATTTTTTAGTCCAAACTGATGATAAACAAGAAACTAAAAGATTCAATTGGAAGATCTAAAGATATACCTTCAAGCACTCACCTTCTTGGCAACGGCGCCAGAAAATACCTTGATGTCTACTACATAACTTTATTCTTGTATACTATATTGGGCCTCCAAGCGCAGAGTTTTATAGGACAGTAGCAATTTTCCCTCAAGTGGATGACCTAAGATTTATCAATTCGTGGGAGGTGTAGGATGAAGATGGTATCTCTCACACAATCGTGCAACCAAATAATAAAAAGTCTCTTGTGTCCCCAACACACCAAATACAATGGTAAATTGTATAGGTGCACTAGTTCAGCGAAGAGATGGTGATACAAGTTTAATAATGATACTATATATCGATATTTGTAATCTGAAAATATAAAAACAGCAAGGTAGCAAGTAACAAAAGTGAGCATAAATGGTATTGCAATGCTTGAAAATGAGGCCTAGGGTCAGTACTTTCGCTAGTGCAATCTCTCAACAATGCTAACATAGTTAGATCATATAACAATCCCTCAACGTGCAGTAAAGAATCACTCCAAGTTCCTATCTAGCGGAGAATATAAGAAGAAATTGTTTGTAGGGTAGGAAACCACCTCAAATTTATTATATCCGATCAATCTTTTGAGGAGTTTGTACTAAGATAACAAGTTATCCTTTCCGATCGATCTATCAAGAGTTTGTACCAAAACAACACCATAAAAAATTCAGATACATAATACTCAATCCAACACAAAGAACTTCAAGGAGCACAACAAGATTTCTGCCGGAGAACATAGTATGAAACCGTGCAATCAACCCCTTTGTCTAGATTATCCCGTTTTCACCTTGGGAATCCGCGAGTTGATGCCACAACATATATCCAGTGAATCACTTGAATACCACAATGTCAGTACGAGTATCCGCATGCAGGATATATATTATGTGCTCTCAAACCTGAATGTTCAATCCAACATAACTGATACAAATCCTCAGCCCCGAGGGTGGACTATTGCCTCCTCGTCATGGCCTCCGTCGGGATGATGTTGATGGCCATAGGAGATGATGTCCCCTCTCTGGCAGGGTACTGGAACGTCTCCATATCGGTTTTTCATGGATATAGAGGTGTCGGTGCACTAGAGACTGGGGTCCCTTGTGCCCCAGACTTGTGCACAGGCACCGGCAATGCCCCTGGCAGTAGTGCACATGGAAGAATGGCAGAAAGGCAAACCAAGACCCGCCGAGGCCACGCCCTCCCCTCTCCGAGAGCGTGGAGTACAAGAGCTTCAGATGCAAGGCCCCGGCAAGCCCTCCTTGCCGGGAAGATTCGCGAGGCCCCAGCAAGCCGTCCTTGCCGGGAAGACTCCCGAAGACTAGCAAGACCCCGGTAAGCCCCCCTTGCCGGGAAGGCTCGCAAAGGCTGGTGAGGCCCTCGGCAAGCCCTCCTTGCCGGGAAAGTATTCAAGCCCTCGTCAAGCCCTCCTTGCCGGGAAGATAATCAAGTCATCCGACAGGGATGCCGGGCCAGCAAGCTCATTCCGCTCGCAAGGTGTCCTCCCCCGTTTCTACCACAATCTGACCGCTCCAGCGCATCCTTCATGCGCCAGCACAAGACCCAGGTGTTGATTCACCTGGGTACGTGTCGCAACCACCTCGCTGTAGGTCAGGGGTCAGACAAGGCATTTACTGCCCCTGACACCATCGTAGAAGAAGAGTGGTGAATATTGTTCACTATGCGACCCGTGAGCACACTGTTGGTGACCCCTTTGCTGATAAAAGGAGGCCCAAGGTTTATTCTCTGGAGGTTGGACTTTTTTGGGATTTGAGACTCCCTAATCACCAGCTAAGTTATTGTGGCAAACCACCCTACGGTAAACACCCAATACAAACTAAGGACGAGTAGGGTTTTACGCACCAAGCGGCCCGAACCTGGGTAAAGGACCTTGCCATTGTAGATCGCTAGCTCCGCTCTCGTCGCCTGTTGGGACCCCGACTTATGAGTCGAGATCACCTAATGAACATGCTCGGTGATCCCAGAGATCAATGCCCGAACACAAATAAACTGAATAACAAGAGTCTTACATCCATACATACCGTTTGATACAATAATTTACCATTGTGGTCAAGTATTTACATATATAGGGCCTTGAAGGCCAGCACACCAAACTGGACCAATAGTGGTAATATTGGTCAAAAGCGTGAACCCATGCCATCAGCCTTAACCTACAGGCATTCTGACTGGGAAGCGTCCTAGCTCGCAAGAACGCCTCCAAGTTACACTTCACATATCGTGTTCTCTCATACCTGGTCAATGAAATAACTAGTGGCAAGCCAATGAGTACTTTGAATGTAATCGCAAACATCCCATGATATGGATAATGCAGTTGGTGTGATAACAAGTAATATGCAGTATTGGTGGATAGCATCTTAACTGTAAATAAACATGATCATGGTTGTGCAACATAAGCTAGATGGTATTTAGAAGAACAGGTTACAGATATCAATATATATGTCAAGGGCTGAACACTCCGGGTTCACCCGATATGCCAAGTCACCAAACTTGGTCATATCAACTCTTTATTAGATATCACCATTAAACACACACACACACACACTCACACTTGGTTTATGCGGAAAGGACTAGACGTAGTTTAAGCAGCACCACCCAACTGTCCTTGTCCATGGACACGGCTATTCGAATAGTTTGACACTCTGGAGAGGTTGTATCGTGTACCCACAAGATTCGGGAAACTTCCGTGTCATCCACGACTCATGGTATATAACATACTCGAGGTAAGTACCCGATCAATGCCTTTCCCTAACGATACTAGAAAAAGAGGTCCCCTCGATTGGTACCCAGCCCACATGTTGTAGGTTTTACGAGCACCGACTCTGGACAGTAGCAACCATGCGGGGACCAACGGTGTGCCTGGAACACGTAAAAACGGCATAGTCACCCTATCTGGCACGACCCCATCACGAGAGTGACCACACATCACTCCCGCCACTAGTAATGTGGCTCTTTCCTCGCACCGACCAGAGTAATCGACAAAGCCTCGTCCCATAAAGTGGTAACATGGTCGCACATGTAAGGTTGGGACGGTCGACACATCATAAATGTAATCCCATTTCTGAAACCACTCACACCAAATAAACCCGGTGCACCATTTCACCAAAAGTGGCCACCTAACTCATCATCACCCTCGGGCATTAGTGGCACCTGACGGGGTTTTCGTAAACCTTTGATTGTACCATGATTGTGCTCATGTTTCTACTATGCTTAGCTCTACTTGTCAACATGGTATTAGCGTGACCCTCATAGGTGGTAGGATCATGCTCAAGATGCAAGTGTTCTGGAGGAGCCATTGGTAACATCACTTCAATGATTTACCGATACTTATGATCACATGCAACGGAAATATTTTCTTTACTAGCATGCAATATAACATATGCTCAGACATGGTTAAAGGGACGCTTGCCTTTGCTCTCCTAAGTCCTCGGGGTCTTCGAGGTCTTCCGATCGAACTCTGAGTACTCTGTCTACACCGTCCACTATCGTCGGAAACAAACACAATAAGCCACACAGCAAGCAGAAACAAAAGTGCTATATAAATAGAAGTTATATTTTCCTTGGACCTCTGTGGTCATATGAAAAATACCTGAAGCTTTCCATAGGGTATTTGGATCATCAGGGAATTTTGAATGGATGAAAGGAAGAATAGGTGATCTCTAAAGAAGCCTACAGGAAATATTATGATAAAAATGAGTGGATGCACTCATTTAATAGAGAGCAACCTTAGAATCATTTAGGAAGTTGTTACATTGGATTTGGAGTTGAGGAGAATATGCTAGGGATTTTCCAATATGGGATAAATAGCAAAAGGGAGCTATTTATTTATTGCAACATAAATATGCCATACAAAAATGTTGACGAAGGCTTCAAAAATAGGGTATGATATTAGAAGACTCTGGAATTTGGAATCTCTCCATTTGGAGTGGATTTGAACCCTATCGGATTTTGGAAAGGTGGGGCTAAATATATTCAAATCTTCTTTTGAATAATGACATAACAGAGAAGTTGATTGAAAAAATGTGCAAAGCACATATTTCTATAGCCCTTGATTTTAGGAACCTCCAGGAATTTGAATCAACCAATTTGGAGTTAAAATCAATTTATAAAGTATTTTTGAACTTCCTGATAAAATAGAAAAAAGAGAAAGGCTTGCACCAGAGGCCTCCACTTAACGCATCGGACCCGGCCCTTGGCTCACTGACAGGGGGCCCCGCTCGTCATGCCCTTTTTCTTCCTCCCGCTAGGGCAGGGAGGTGCACATGATGGAGGGCAGCCGTGCTGGCTCTGGTGCCTCCATCCAGCTCCGGACGAGGCGAGCGCACCGGCGGCTCGGGGGGGGGGGGGCACCGCGCCTTCGGGGGAGCCTCAGCGCGAGCTTCCCATGGCCGTGGCAGCGAGCGATGATGGAGGCCGTGGGGAGAGGAGCTCCGGCTACCTAGAGGGAAGAGGAAGGAGGGGAAGGGTGATGCGTGTCTGGGAGTACCACTGGGTGGCCAGAAGGGGAGGAGAGAGAGCCGTGTGCCTGGGGTTGGAGCTGCTACCGGAGGGAGGGCTTCGACCATGGCAGGGTAGGAGGAGGAGGAGGGCTTGGGAGAGAAGGGGAGGTGCTCAAGAGGTTGGCGGGAGGGAGGAGGAGCTGAGTGTGAGGCAGAGAGGCTCGGAGGAGAGGAGATAAGAGAGGGGGAGGGAGAGAGAGCTCGGGAGCTCTCTAGAGCTTCCTGGTGCATGGATGCCACGCACCCCAGAGGGATCTTGGAAGCTAGCTGGTGCTAGGAAGTGGCTTGACTAGTCAAGAGGAAGGTCTAGGACATACTGAGACAATTTGATTCGGCTAGAAACGGCCTGGAGGAAAGAGACAAGGTGTAGAGCACCCATATTGCAGACCAGGGTGGTGGTCAGCACCCCTTTTACGTGTCCAAAGACACCCCTAGCTAGAGCAAGGTGTCAAACATACAAGGCATGTGTGCCACGATGCACTGGTGGAGTTTGGACCAAATTGGAGATGGTTTGAATTGGCTTTGGCTGTGGTTAAGATTCCAGCAGGAAACTTGGGGCTGTAAAGGTGGTTTTCAGAGGGGGAGACGTGGGGAGAAACCATGTCTAGCAACATCTGGTATAGAAGGACTACATCACTACAAAGTTTCAACTCAAGCAAGGGAGGGTAGCTAGCACTTGCTGTACAAAGTTGCATTTCAACTTAATCAGAAGTGGGATAAGAGGGGTAAAAAGGGTGATCCAAGGGTAAAATGAGGAATAGTCACATGGAGCCTCTCTCCAATAATTGACCATAGTCCATGTAAAAGCTACTGGAGGTAAAATGGAACTATACAGAGTTGTGGTAGAAAGTTGAGCTCAAGGGTTAAAGTGGAAGGGGCCAAAGTAGCCAATTTGGTGAGTGCACACAACGTGTTTGATGAGTGTTAGAGCTACCAGATGGACTTCAGTTGAGTTGAAACTTAACATAATCAAATAATAGATGAAAATAAGCTTGGACACCAGATTTGGGATTTGGTGGAGAAGGTTTCCAATGTAGACTTGGAAAACCCATGAAATGGGCAGAAATGGATTTATGCTTATAAAACTATTCAAATCAATTCCCACAAATCCAATATTTGGTGAGGGGACATTATTTAAGCATTAAGGAATGCCCAAAAAGTTTGGGGTCAAACGGAGAAACTTTACAATGTAAAGTTTCCCAAAGTCAAAAATCAACAAAGAGGGTTTTGAGGGGCTTGGGACAAGTTCTTCTATTCTCCTTGATGCACCACTTGGTGTGGATGCTTTATTGGAGTATGAGAACATGTCCACCAAATTTGAGCACAATTGCAGACACTTGATAATGTAGAGTTGCTCAAATTTGGATCTGGATAGATAGGATTTGAGAATAATTAGGGGGATCAAATCAACTTGGATTCATCTGAAACTTAGCAAGATCATCACATATATCATATGTGACATGCTAGAATTTTACTGGAATTTATTGAGTTCCAAAAGATTGAAATAGGAAGGAAGGGTTTTGAAGGGGTTTGACCAACATTTTGAACATGACCATGTGTCGAAACTCATATATATGGAATATTTATGTCCACTGAGTTTCCTTAAAAAAATTTAAAGATTTTGAAAGCAATAAAAATAACTTTCCTTCATAAGAGACCATTTCTGGCCTCACGGGAAGGCATTTAAATAAAATAGTAAAATAAGTATTAAAATAATAATATTGTGGTTTTGGGAAGTAAT
Source organism: Hordeum vulgare subsp. vulgare (assembly GCF_904849725.1). Lineage (NCBI taxonomy): Eukaryota > Viridiplantae > Streptophyta > Magnoliopsida > Poales > Poaceae > Hordeum > Hordeum vulgare. The sequence continues at coordinate 288,586,143 of NC_058520.1, read as the reverse complement.
TTCGATAAAAGGTTTTAAATAAAATAATTGGTGCAAAATAAATTCCCTAATTTGAGAACTTGTAGTACAAATCCCATGTCAGGGGTTTTGAAAGCTTAATTCAAAGAAATGTTTTGGTGAAAATAATATTTGGTAAAAATAGTTTCTGGTCCTAACACTTGGCATGATCATTAGGCAGGAGTTTGGGGCTAAGGAGGTGAGTCTGGAGAGTAACAGGAATTAATGAGAATCAAACACAAGCATACCAGCAAGGAAGCAAACAATAGTCACCTCAAGCATCACAAGCATTCACAAAAAAAAATCGTCCTAATTTTTGAAATAAGTTAATTAGTCAGGAAAGCTAAACACAGGGTGTTACAACGCCACCTCTCTCGCCCCCCACCCTCCTTCTTGCGCCACTTCGAGTTTCCCATAGGCGTCGGTTTCCCCGACATCTTTGGTGCGCCAGGTAGGGGGCGGTGGTTGAGAGATCTTTTGTGGATTCAAGCAAGTTCCGCACCAGATCTTGGGAAGTTTAACGCACCACTGCGGTCCCTCGAAGCAGGGCGCGGCGGTGGTCGCTCTACTTCGCCACGGCCTCCTAACGCCTGCGCGAGCGCCCCGCTGCGTGAGTGCAGGCTAGGGAGACGATGACCCCAAGCTTGAAGGCAACAGGTTAACGCGCCGCTCCAGGACAGTGTGTTGCTGTCGAGGGTGTGCCTGGGGGCTTCAGCAAGGCCTCCGGCGCATAATCCGGCTGACGCACCTCCATGAAGTGATGCATAGCCATCGAGGATGCACCAATAGGCCCAGACTTGCACTCCAACGAAAACGCTTTCCCCCCTGGAAGCGCCCGCGTTGATACGTCTCCAACGTATCTATATTTTTTTATGGTTCCATGCTATTATCTTGTCAAACTTTGGATGTTTCATATGCCTTTTATATCTTTTTTTGGACTAACTTATTAACTCAGTGCCAAGTGCCAGTTCCTGTTTTTCCGTGTTTTTGACCCTTCTCACAGGAGGATTTTAAACAGTGTCCAAACGGAATAAAACTTCCGAAAAGATTTTTTCCGGTACAGAAGATACGCACCGGACGTGAGAACCAAGGCAGGGGCCACCAGGTGACCCCACAAGCCCCCTAGGGGCAGCCAGGGAGCCCGTGCCTAGCAGGCTTGTGGGCCCCTTGTGGCTCATCTGCCCAACCTCTTTCGTCTATAAATTCCTAAAAATTCCAAAACTGCGAGAGAGATCCACAAAAAAACTTTTCCGCCGTCGCAAGCTTCTGTCTCCGCAAGATCCCATCTGGGGCACGTTCTGGTGCCCTGCCGGAGAGGGGATTCGGATACGGAGGGCTTCTTCATCAACACCATGACCTCTCCGATGATATCTGAGTAGTTCACCATAGACCTTCGGGTCCATAGCTAGTAGCTAGATGGCTTCTTCTCTCTCTTGGATCTTCAATACAAAGTTCTCCATGATCTTCATGGAGATCTATCCGATGTAATCTTCTTTTGCGGTGTGTTTGTCGAGATCCGATGAATTGTGGATTTATGATCAAATTATCTATAAATCTTATTTGAGTTTCTTCTGATCTCTTATATGCATGATTTCATATCCTTGTAATTCTCTTCGAGTTGTGGGTTTTGTTTGGCCAACTTGATCTATGATTCTTGCAATGGGAGAAGTGCTTGGTTTTGGATTCATACCGTGCGGTGACCTCAACCAGTGACAGAAGGAGTAGTGAGGCACGCATCATGTTGTTGCCATCAAGGGTAAAAAGATGGGGTTTACATCATTGGTTTGAGTTTATCCCTCTACATCATATCATCTTGCTTAAGGCGTTACTCTGTTCGTCATGAACTCAGTACACTAGATGCATGCTGGATAGCGGTCGATGTGTGGAGTAATAGTAGTAGATGCAGAAAGTATCGGTCTACTTGTCTCGGGTGTGATGCCTATATGTATGATCATTGCCTTAGATATCGTCATGACTTTGCGTGGCTCTATCAATTGCTCGACAGTAATTTGTTCACCCACGGTACTATTTGCTATTTTGAGAGAAGCCTCTAGTGAACACTATGGCCCCCGGGTCTACTTCACACCATATTTTCAGCCTTACACTTTTACTTCGTTGCACTTTCCGCCTTCTGATCTCACTTGGCAATCAATCTTGAAGGGATTGCCAACCCCTTTATAGCGTTGGGTGCAAGCTCTTTTGTGTTTGCGTAGGTACTCTGGACTTGACCTCGATTATCCTACTGGATTGATACCTTGGTTCTCAAACTGAGGGAAATACTTACTGCTCCTGTGTTGCATCACCCTTTCCTCTTCAAGGGAAAAACCAACGCAAGCTCAAGAGGCAGCACGCATCACCACCGAAGATGCGCTCGAGGGCTCCGTCGGCACGGCTTGGCGAAATAGGAAAAGGAGTTATACTCCGACAACCCCCTTCTATACGTTAGTCAAGGACTATCGGCAAGGACCTTGCCGGAGGGGAAGTTGCCGGGAAAGTGTAGCCTCCTGCTTGCCAAGGATCTGAGGCCCCGGCAAAGGACCCAAACACCATGGGGAGAACTGCCGCATCACTACAGATAAGTGATAAATATTCCAGATGAAATTTCAGAGTAGATAGGTTGTTTCCTTTCTTGAGATTCCAAATCTTGTTTGAGAAACTTGCGCGTAGATGGAACCTTGTCAGGATTAGTGCACCCTGGTTCTGTTTCGAACTAGTTCAACGACCTGAACGGCCATAGAGCGCCTTCACACTATTTCGAACCTATTCAACACACCAAGCGGCTACGCAGCACCTTATTTCGCCTCGAGCCGTGCTCGACGATCTAACAGTTGCACTGAGTGTGGCAAGGATCCTTGCTGGTAACGACCCCTCAAGCGAACTGCTGAGGATCCGTTCCTCAAAGCACTAGCGACAGGACCAGTCACGCCGGCAAGGTTGCGAAAAATGCAAAGGGTGTATCATGCAGGGAGAAGGATCAGACGCAAAGGAAAAAACGTTTCATTCATTTGTTTGAAACAGACTCAGACATATTACATGAATGATTTTTACTACTCTAACCTATAATACTGTCTTTTGTCGAGGTACATGCTTGCCGGACAGAAGTTCAAGAAGACAAAAAGCGGCAAGGCCCCCGACGCAACCAGTGCTGGCCCTTCCTGGACCAACGTTGCGAAGTGGAGAACGAGGCTGAAGGGACGGCGGAGACGGGAACCAAACGCTTCCCACAATATGCGGCAGCGTTGGTTCTTCCGACTCATCGGTCCCATCTCGGGAGGAGGAGGACCGCGGACTGACGGTGATGGTGCGACCGACGGTTAGTCCAAGGATAGATCCTCGTACCCAGGCTTAGCCTGTCGAGGGTCTCACCCGTACTCGTCGTCGCTACCATCTGACCCATCCTCGATGCTCTTGCGCCAGCAAGGGCTGTCAGTCCCGCTCGAGCTTTCTTCGCAGCAGCCGAGGCGCACACCTGAGCTCCCGTATATCTTGACGGAGAGCGGGTTGTCCTCCATCATCTTGAAGCAAAGAACATGCCCATCCCAGAGGTTATGGGCACGGGCAAAGCTCTTCCACCCGCGGCCGAGGAAAACGAGTCGAGGCCCCGGTTGCTCCACGGTCACCGGGACCGCACCGTTGGCGCGGCCATGCACCCAAAGCCACAACAAAGGGGGCTTCTCTTCGCTCATCACCTTGGCGAAGGCAATGGGGAGTTGAAGCCGGTCCTGATGTGACCTTGTAGTCTGACAAGAAACTCCAACGGAGTCCTTTCAACATGAGTCCCTGCAGGAACAAGCCTAGGAGAAGGCGGAGGTACTCGAGTAACACCCCGCCTTCTCCGTCCACGGCCTCCGCGGCGACCGCGACACCTCGCCCCTCTCGAGCACTCGTGTCGCCCTACGCGGTTGCAGCCCCTGAAGTTGTGGCATGATCCGAATGGGATCCTCTTGCCACCCTGGCAGCCGATGCTGGCCGCCCTCGTCCCCTAGCCATGGTTAGGGGCTAGCGCCACCTGGAACTAGAGAAGACTCTCAGATGCAAGCCGGGGTGCTAAATGTTTCAGGAGTTGGATGGATGAGCAAAACTCCCTTGCAAACTTCCTAATTTATAGGGCGAGGCGCGGGGGCTAGCTCTCCTCACTCCAGAAACCGCCGCCCCCTCGTGCAATCACCCATGATCACGGGTGAACAGGGAACTGTTGGGGAACGTCGCATGGGAAACAAAAAATTTCCTACGCGCACGAAGACCTATCATGGTGATGTCCATCTACGAGAGGGGATGAGTGATCTACGTACCCTTGTAGATCGTACAGCAGAAGCATTAGTGAACGTGGTTGATGTAGTGGAACGTCCTCACGTCCCTCGATCCGCCCCGCGAACAATCCCGCGATCAGTCCCACGATCTAGTGCCGAACGGACGGCACCTCCGCGTTCAGCACACGTACAGCTCGACGATGATCTCGGCCTTCTTGATCCAGCAAGAGAGACGGAGAGATAGAAGATTTCTCCGGCAGCGTGACGGCTCTCCGGAGGTTGGTGATGACCTTGTCTGGGCAGGGCTCCGCCCGAGCTCCGCAGAAACGCGATCTAGAGGAAAAACCGTGGAGGTATGTGGTCGGGCTGCCGTGGGAAAGTCGTCTCAAATCAGCCCTAAAACCTCCGTATATATAGGTGGGAGGGAGGGGACCTTGCCTTGGGGGCTCAAGGAGCCCCAAGGGGGTCGGCCGAGCCATGGGGGGAAGGCTCCCCCCCCCCAAACCGAGTTGGACTTGGTTTGGTGGGTGGGAGTCCTTACCTTCCTTCCCACCTCCCTTTTTTTTCTTTCTCTTTGATTTTTTATCTCTATGGCGCATAGGGCCCTTTTGGGCTGTCCCACCAGCCCACTAAGGGCTGGTGCGCCACCCTTATGGCCTATGGGCTTCCCCGGGGTGGGTTGCCCCCCCCCCCCCGGTGAACTCCCGGAACCCATTCGTCATTCCCGGTACATTCCCGGTAACTCCGAAAACCTTCCGGTAATCAAATGAGGTCATCCTATATATCAATCTTCGTTTCCAGACCATTCCGGAAACCCTCGTGACGTCTGTGATCTCATCCGGGACTCCGAACAACATTCGGTAACCAACCATATAACTCAAATACGCATAAAACAACGTCGAACCTTAAGTGTGCAGACCCTGCGGGTTCGAGAACTATGTAGACATGACCCGAGAGACTCCTCGGTCAATATCCAATAGCGGGACCTGGATGCCCATATTGGATCCTACATATTCTACGAAGATCTTATCGTTTGAACCTTAGTGTCAAGGATTCATATAATCCCGTATGTCATTCCCTTTGTCCTTCGGTATGTTACTTGCCCGAGATTCGATCGTCAGTATCCGCATACCTATTTCAATCTCGTTTACCGGCAAGTCTCTTTACTCGTTCCGTAATACAAGATCCCGCAACTTACACTAAGTCACATTGCTTGCAAGGCTTGTGAGTGATGTTGTATTACCGAGTGGGCCCCGAGATACCTCTCCGTCACACGGAGTGACAAATCCCAGTCTTGATCCATACTAACTCAACTAACACCTTCGGAGATACCTGTAGAGCATCTTTATAGTCACCCAGTTACGTTGCAACGTTTGATACACAGAAAGCATTCCTCCGGTGTTAGTGAGTTATATGATCTCATGGTCATAGGAATAAATACTTGACACGCAGAAAACAGTAGCAACAAAATGACACGATCCACATGCTACGTCTATTAGTTTGGGTCTAGTCCATCACGTGATTCTCCCAATGACGTGATCCAGTTATCAAGCAACAACACCTTGTTCATAATCAGAAGACACCGACTATCTTTGATCAACTGGCTAGCCAACTAGAGGCTTGCTAGGGATGGTGTTTTGTCTATGTATCCACACATGTAAATGAGTCTTCATTCAATACAATTATAGCATGGATAATAAACGATTATCTTGATACAGGAATTATAATAATAACTATATTTATTATTGCCTCTAGGGCATAATTCCAACAGTCTCCCACTTGCACTAGAGTCAATAATCTAGCCCTCACATCATCATGGGAATTACATTGTAATAAATCTAACACCCATACAGTTTTGGTGTTGATCATGCTTTGGTCGTGGAAGAGGTTTAGTCAGCGGGTCTGCTACATTCAGATCCGTATGCACTTTGCATATATTTACGTCCTCTCCCTCGACGTAGTCGCGGATGAGGTTGAAGCGTCGTTTGATGTGTCTGGTCTTCTTGTCAAACCGTGGTTCCTTTGCTAAGGCAATGGCACCCGTGTTATCACAGAACAAGGTTATTGGATTCAGTGCGCTTGGCACCACTCCAAGATCCGTCATGAACTGCTTCATCCAGACACCCTCCTTAGCCGCCTCCGAGGCAGCCATGTACTCCGCTTCACATGTAGAATCTGCTACGATGCTTTGCTTGGAACTGCACCAGCTTACCGCACCCCCATTAAGAATAAATACGTATCCGGTTTGCGACTTAGAGTCGTCCGGATCTGTGTCAAAGCTTGCATCGACGTAACCTTTTACGGCGAGCTCTTCGTCACCTCCATACACGAGAAACATCTCCTTAGTCCTTTTCAGGTACTTCAGGATATTCTTGACCGCTGTCCAGTGATCCACTCCTGGATTACTCTGGAACCTACCTGCCATACTTATGGCCAGGCTAACATCCGGTCTAGTGCACAGCATCGCATACATGATAGAACCTATGGCTGAAGCATAGGGGACGGAGCGCATATGCTCTCTATCTTCATCAGTTGCTGGGCAAGAACCCTTTCTTGGACTGTTCCATTTTGACCCTCTTCAAAACTTTATCAAGGTATGTGCTTTGTGAAAGTCCTATCAGGCGTTTTGATCTATCCCTATAGATCTTAATGCCTAGAATGTAAGCAGCTTCTGCTAGGTCCTTCATAGAGAAACTTTTATTCAAGTAACCTTTTATGCTCTCCAAAAACTCTACGTTGTTTCCAATCAGTAATATGTCATCCACATATAATATTAGAAACGCCACAGAGCTCCCACTCACTTTCTTGTAAATACAAGATTCTCCAACCACTTGTATAAACCCAAATGCTTTGATCACCTCATCAAAACGTTTGTTCCAACTCCGAGATGCTTGCACCAGTCCATAAATGGATCGTTGGAGCTTGCACACCTTGTTAGCATTCTTAGGATCGACAAAACCTTCGGGTTGTATCATATACAATTCTTCCTTAAGGAAACCGTTAAGGAACGCCGTTTTGACATCCATCTGCCAGATTTCATAATCGAAAAATGCAGCTATTGCTAACATGATTCTGACGGACTTAAGCATCGCTACGGGTGAGAAAGTCTCATCGTAGTCAACTCCTTGAACTTGTGAAAAACCCTTTGCCACAAGTCGAGCTTTTTAAACGGTTACATTACCGTCAGTGTCCGTCTTCCTCTTAAAGATCCATTTGTTCTGAATGGCCTTGCAGCCCTCAGGTAGTACCTCCAAAGTCCACACTTTGTTCTCATACATGGATCCTATCTCGGACTTCATGGCTTCCAGCCATTTGTTGGAATCTGGGCCCACCATTGCTTCTTCATAATTCACAGGTTCATTGTTGTCTAACAACACGATTGATAAGACGGGATTACCGTACCACTCTGGAGCAGCACGTGGTCTCGTCGACCTGCGTGGTTCGACAGAAATTTGAACTGGAGTTTCATGATCATCATCATTAACTTCCTCCTCAACCGGCGTCGCAATAACAGAGGTTTCCCCTTGCCCTGTGCCACCATCCAGAGGGATGAGAGGTTCGACAACCTCATCAAGTTCCATCTTCCTCCCACTCAATTCTCTCGAGAGAAACTCCTTCTCGAGAAAAGCTCCGTTTTTAGCAAAAAACACTTTGCCCTCGGATTTGAGATAGAAGGTGTACCCAACTGTCTCTTTTGGGTAACCTATGAAGACGCATTTTTCCGCTTTGGGTTCCAGCTTTTCAGGGTGAAGCTTTTTGACATAAGCATCACATCCCCAAACTTTAAGAAACGACAACTTTGGCCTTTTGCCATACCACAGTTCGTATGGTGTCGTCTCAACGGATTTTTATGGTGCCCTATTTAAAGTGAATGCAGATGTTTCTAATGCATAACCCCAAAACGATAACGGCAAATCAGTAAGAGACATCATAGATCGCACCATCTCTAATAGAGTACGATTACGACGTTCGGACACACCATTACGCTGTGGTGTTCCAGGCGGTGTTAACTGTGAAACAATTCCACATTGTCTTAAGTGAGTACCAAGCTCGAAACTCAGATATTCACCCCCACGATCAGACCGCAGGAACTTGATCTTCTTGTTACGATGATTTTCCACTTCACTCTGAAATTGCTTGAACTTTTCAAATGTTTCAGACTTGTGCTTCATCAAGTAGACATAACCATATCTACTTAAATCGTCAGTGAAGGTGAGAAAATAACGATATCCGCCGCGTGCCTCCACGCTCATCGGACCACACACATCGGTATGTATGTTTTCCAACAAGTCACTTGCACGCTCCATTGTTCCGAAGAACGGAGTCTTAGTCATCTTGCCCATGAGGCATGGTTCGCATGTGTCAAGTGAATCAAAGTCAAGTGACTCCAAAAGTCCATCAGCATGGAGTTTCTTCATGCGGTTTACTCCAATATGACCTAAGCGGCAGTGCCACAAAAATATGGCGCTATCATTGTTAACTCTAACTCTTTTGGTCTCAATGTTATGTATATGCGTATCGCTATCAAGATTCAATATGAAAAATCCTCTCACATTCGGTGCATGACCATAAAAGATGTTACTCATAGAAATAGAACAACCATTATTCTCTGACTTAAAAGAGTAAGCGTCTCGCAATAAACAAGATCCAGATATAATGTTCATGCTCAACGCAGGCACAAAATAACAATGATTTAAGTTCATCACTAATCCTGACGGTAACTGAAGTGACACTGTGCCGACGGCGATTGCATCAACCTTGGAACCATTTCCTACGCGCATCGTCACTTCATCTTTCACCAGCCTTCGTCTATTCCACAGTTCCTGTTTCGAGTTGCAAATATGAGCAACAGAACCGGTATCGAATACGCAGGCACTACTACGAGAGCCGGTTAAGTACACATCAATAACATGTATATCAAATATACCTGATTTTTCTTTGGCCGCCTTCTTATCTGCCAGATACTTGGGGCAATTGCGCTTCCAGTGACCCATACCCTTGCAATAGTAACACTCCGTTTCAGGCTTAGGTCCAGCTTTGGGTTTCTTCGTCGGATTGGCAACAGGCTTGTCGCTCTTCTTCGAATTGCCCTTCTTGCCTTTGTCGTTTCTCTTGAAACTAGTGGTCTTATTCACCATCAACACTTGATGCTCTTTACAGAGTTCAGACTCTGCGACTTTCAGCATCGCAAACAACTCGCCGGGAGACTTGTTCATCCCTTGCATGTTGTAGTTCAACACAAAGCCTTTATAGCTTGGCGGCAGTGATTGAAGGATTCTGTCAGTGATAGCTTCTTGCGGGAGTTCAATCCCCAGCTCAGCTAGACGGTTTGAGTACCCAGACATTTTGAGCACATGTTCACTGACAGATGAGTTTTCCTCCATCTTGCAAGCATAGAATTTATCGGAGGTCTCATACCTCTCGATCCGGGCGTTCTTCTGAAAGATAAACTTCAACTCCTGGAACATCTCAAATGCTCCATGACGCTCAAAGCGACGTTGAAGTCCCGGTTCTAAGCCATACAAGACTGCACATTGAACTATTGAGTAATCCTCCTTACGTGCTAACCAAGCGTTCTTAACATCCTGATCAGCCATAGCGGGTGGTTCATCTCCTAACGCAGCATTAAGGACATAATCCTTCTTCCCAGCTTGTAAGATTAGCTTAAGATTACGAGCCCAGTCTACAAAGTTGCTTCCATCATCTTTCAACTTAGCTTTCTCTAGGAACGTATTAAAATTCAGGATGACTGTCGCGTGAGCCATGATCTACAACACAAATATATTCAAAGTGGACTTAGACTATGTTCAAGATAATTAGAGTTTAACTTAATCAAATTATTCGCTAAACTCCCACTCAAAAAGTACATCTCTCTAGTCATTTGAGTGGTTCATGATCCACTTACACTAGCTCAAGTCCGATCATCACGTGAGTTGAGCATAGTTTCAGTGGTAAGCATCCCTATGCTAATCATATCATCTATATGATTCATGATCGACCTTTCGGTCTCATGTGTTTCGAGGCCATGTCTGCACATGCTAGGCTCGTCAAGCTTAACCCGAGTGTTCCGCGTGCGCAACTGTTTTGCACCCGTTGTATGTGAACGTTGAGTCTATCATACCCGATCATCACGTGGTGTCTCGAAACGACGAACTGTATCAACGGTGCACAGTCGGGGAGAACACAATTTCGTCTTGAAATTTTAGTGAGAGATCACCTCATAATGCTACCGTCGTTCTAAGCAAAATAAGGTGCATAAAAGGATTAACATCACATGCAATTCATAAGTGACATGATATGGTCATCATCACGTGCTTCTTGATCTTCATCACCAAAGCACCGGCACGATCTTCTTGTCACCGGCGCCACACCATGATCTCCATCAACGTGTTGCCATCGGGGTTGTCGTGCTACTCATGCTATTACTACTAAAGCTACATCCTAGCAAAATAGTAAACGCATCTGCAAGCACACACGTTAGTATAAAGACAACCCTATGGCTCCTGCCGGTTGTCGTACCATCGACGTGCAAGTCGATATTTCTAATACAACATGATCATCTCATACATCCAATATATCACATCACATCATTGGCCATATCACATCACAAGCATACCCTGCAAAAACAAGTTAGACGTCCTCTAATTTTGTTGTTGCATGTTTTACGTGGTGACCAGGGGTATCTAGTAGGATCGCATCTTACTTACGCAAACACCACAACGGAGATATATGAGTTGCTATTTAACCTCATCCAAGGACCTCCTCGGTCAAATCCGATTCAACTAAACTTGGAGAAACTGACACTTGCCAGTCATCTTTGAGCAACGGAGTTACTCGTAACGATGAAACCAGTCTCTCGTAAGCGTACGAGTAATGTCGGTCCAAGCCGCTTCAATCCAACAATACCGCGGAATCAAGAAAAGACTAAGGAGGGCAGCAAAACGCACATTACCGCCCACAAAAACTTTTGTGTTCTACTCGAGAAGACATCTACGCATGAACCTAGCTCATGATGCCACTGTTGGGGAACGTCCATGGGAAACAAAAAATTTCCTACGCGCACTAAGACCTATCATGGTGATGTCCATCTACGAGAGGGGATGAGTGATCTACGTACCCTTGTAGATCATACAGCAGAAGCGTTAGTGAACGCGGTTGATGTAGTGGAACGTCCTCACGTCCCTCGATCCGCCCCGCGAACAATCCCGCGATCAGTCCCACGATCTAGTGCCGAACGGACGGCACCTCCGCGTTCAGCACACGTACAGCTCGACGATGATCTCGGCCTTCTTGATCCAGCAAGAGAGACGGAGAGGTAGAAGAGTTCTCCGGCAGCGTGACGGCGCTCCGGAGGTTGGTGATGACCTTGTCTCAGCAGGGCTCCGCCCAAGCTCCGCAGAAACGCGATCTAGAGGAAAAACCGTGGAGGTATGTGGTCGGGCTGCCGTGGGAAAGTCGTCCCAAATCAGCCCTAAAACCTCCGTATATATAGGTGGGAGGGAGGGGACCTTGCCTTGGGGGCTCAAGGAGCCCCAAGGGGGTCGGCCGAGCCAAGGGGGAAGGCTCCCCCCCCCAAACCGAGTTGGACTTGGTTTGGTGGGTGGGAGTCCTTACCTTCCTTCCCACCTCCCTTTTTTTTCTTTCTCTTTGATTTTTTATCTCTATGGCGCGTAGGGCCCTTTTGGGCTGTCCCACCAGCCCACTAAGGGCTGGTGCGCCACCCTTATGGCCTATGGGCTTCCACGGGGTGGGTTGCCCCCCCCCCCCCCCCGGTGAACTCCCGGAACCCATTCGTCATTCCCGGTACATTCCCGGTAACTCCGAAAACCTTCCGGTAATCAAATGAGGTCATCCTATATATCAATATTCGTTTCCAGACCATTCCGGAAACCCGCGTGACATCCGTGATCTCATCCGGGACTCTGAACAACATTCGGTAACCAACCATATAACTCAAATACGCATAAAACAACGTCGAACCTTAAGTGTGCAGACCCTGCGGATTCGAGAACTATGTAGACATGACCCGAGAGACTCCTCGGTCAATATCCAATAGCGGGACCTGGATGCCCATATTGGATCCTACATATTCTACGAAGATCTTATCGTTTGAACCTCAGTGTCAAGGATTCATATAATCCCGTATGTCATTCCCTTTGTCCTTCGGTATGTTACTTGCCCGAGATTCGATCGTCAGTATCCGCATACCTATTTCAATCTCGTTTACCAGAAAGTCTCTTTACTCGTTCCGTAATACAAGATCCCGCAACTTACACTAAGTCACATTGCTTGCAAGGCTTGTGTGTGATGTTGTATTACCGAGTGGGCCCCGAGATACCTCTCCGTCACAGGAGTGACAAATCCCAGTCTTGATCCATACTAACTCAACTAACACCTTCGGAGATACCTGTAGAGCATCTTTATAGTCACCCAGTTACGTTGCGACGTTTGATACACACAAAGCATTCCTCCGGTGTCAGTGAGTTATATGATCTCATGGTCATAGGAATAAATACTTGACACGCAGAAAAGAGTAGCAACAAAATGACACGATCAACATGCTACATCTATTAGTTTGGGTCTAGTCCATCACGTGATTCTCCCAATGACGTGATCCAGTTATCAAGCAACAACACCTTGTTCATAATCAGAAGACACCGACTATCTTTGATCAACTGGCTAGCCAACTAGAGGCTTGCTAGGGATGGTGTTTTGTCTATGTATCCACACATGTAAATGAGTCTTCATTCAATACAATTATAGCATGGATAATAAACGATTATCTTGATACAGGAATTATAATAATAACTATATTTATTATTGCCTCTATGGCATAATTCCAACAGGAACCGCCCTGCTGCACCAATGCATGTGAAGGCGGGCCCTGCCAGGACTGTGGCCTTTAAGGCCTCGAACGCCACTTGCCTCAATGTTACTGCGCATGCCTCACGCGTGGCAGTAATGCGTCAGGAGGTGGGGAGGCCACTGTGCGCATACTTCTCCACCTCGCGTGCTTGATGCGCGAAGTGGGAAAGTATCGCTCTCACTGGCTCCAAACCTACAGAATACCGTGTCCATGGAAGCCCATGCACCACTTTAGGTCTAGCCTAGTAATGCCCTGTGCGCATGCTTGGCCCAGGCCCGGGGACTTGTCGGGGCACTAGAGACTGGGGTCCCTTGTGCCCCAGACTTGTGCACGGGCACCGGCAACACCCCTAGCAGCAGTGCACATGGAAGAATGGCAGGAAGGCAAACCAAGACCCACTGGGGCCACGCCCTCCCCTCTCCGAGAGCGTGGAGTACAAGAGCTTCAGATGCAAGGCCCCTGAAAGCCCTCCTTGCCGGGAAGATTTGCAAGGCCCCGGCAAGCCCTCCTTGCCGGGAACACTCCCGAACACTAGCAAGACCCCGCCAAGCCCCCCATGTCGGCAAGACTCGCAAAGGCTGGCGAGGCCCCCCACAATCCCTCCTTACCGGGAAAGTATTCAAGCCCCCGGCAAGCCCTCCTTGCCGGGAAGATAATCAAGTCATTCGACAGGGACACCAGGCCAGCAAGCTCCTTCCGCTCGCCAGGTGTCCTCCCTGTTTCTACCACAATCCGACCGCTCCAGCACATCCTACGGTAAACACCCAATACAAACTAAGCATGAGCAGGGTTTTACGCGCCAACCGGCCAGAACCTGGGTAAAGGACCTTGCCGGTGTAGATGCTTGCTCCGCTCTCGATACGACCTCTCTCTCTCCCTGCCGAATGATCAAGGGACCCTTCGAGTTTCCCATAGGTGTCGGTTTCCCCGACAAGAGGCCTGCAGCGATGGAACTTCTCCTCTAGGTTTATTTCTAGAGGTTTCTATATTTACAAGATTTTTGGGCGTTGGAATCACGCCAAGATGGGTCACGAGTGGCCCACTAGGGGGGTTGGCGCGCCCTGGTTTCTAGTGGTCACCAGTGGGGCCCCTCTGGTGGTTCTTTGCTCCAATATTTGTCTTTTCCTCCAAAAAATCATCAAAAAGTTTTGTCCAATTATGAGAATTTTTATTTCTACACAAAAAACACCACCACGGGAGTTCTGTTGAAAATAGCGTTAGTCCGGGTTAGTTCTAAATAAATCATATAAAATGCAGCAAAACCATATAAAAGTATTGTAAACATAGGTAAACACGGCATAAATACTTCATGAATTATCTATACATTGCAGACGTATCACCCTCCTACTACAAGAAACAACAAGATAAGATCTTCATCCTCTACACCAACACTGGATGCTGCCGCTAAAACAAGCTCTATCAATTGCTTCATGTGCCAAGGCCGTGGCCACAATACATTTGAGTGTCCAAAAATATGCAAAATAATACTTCAAGATGATGACACCTATGAATCTATGAGCGACAACGAGATGGAAGCATTTGAGAACATGGCCATGCACCGACAAGACAATGAATATGAAGATGCACAAATCTATTGCAATAAGGATTTGAGCCCCGCTCTAATTTTTTTCCAAGGTTTTGACTCTTCAAAAACAACAAGACAAGGACGAACATTACCCCATCATTCATACCAAGGTGGGCATCGAAGGAAAATCCATCAAGGGCATCATCGACAGCGGAAGTTGCCACGATTTGGCAAGTGAGGACCTTTGTTCCAAGCTAAAAATGGTCAAGAAGAAGCATCCACGCCCCTACAAGGTCCAATGTCTTAGTGACTCTAGCACACTCCAAGTCAACCACAGTGTGCAAGTATCCTTAAGGATACGCGCTTATGAAGATACTTTGGAGTGTGATGTGGTTCCCATGTCCGTTTTCCATCTCCTTTGGAGATCTTGGCAATTCGACCGCGGTGTCATCCACAACGGTCGGACCAATCACTACAGTTTCAAGATGAAGGGCAAGGAATATGTGCTTCAACCAATGACCCCAAATCAAGTGACCGCCGACAACAAAGACTCATCCCATCGTGGTGTTAAAAGTGATAGAGTGATCCACCTAAAAGAGACAGAGTGCCACAAGCCAAATTTGACTGACACTACGATGAAGGGCAAGAAAGATCTAGTTCTTTTAGCCACAAAAAGAGACATGAGGGATGTGAGTGAGAGCTCATCAAGTGCAATTCACTCTGTACTTGTGTGCAAAGATAAGGTCGTGAGGACTAATTGTTCACAACATATATCTCTTTTGTTGTCTCGTTTGTTGCAGTAATTCCAAGAAATTGTTCTTGATAAGATACCTTCGGGACTACCACCAAAACTAGGGATCGAGCACCGCATCGACCTCATACCCGGCGCACCACTTCCTAACAAGGCACCAGACTGCATCAACCCCAAAGAAACTAAGGAGATACAAAGGCAAGTTCAAAAACTCCTAGATAAAGGGTCCTTGTGCGGTTTCGGTGATACTAGTAAATAAGAAAGATGGTAGCATGCCCATGTGTTCAGATTGCTGCCCCATAAATGCTATAACCGTTAGATACCATCATCCTATACCTCACCTTCATGATATGCTAGACGAACATAGTGGCGCCACTATATTTTTCAAAGTTGATTTAAAGAGTGGTTACTACCAAATACGCATGCAATAGGGCGATGAGTGGAAAACGGTGTTCAAGACAAAGTTTGGTCTCTATGAATGGCTAGTTAAGCCAATGGGTTTATCCCAAGCACCAGGTACTTTAATGCGTGTGATGCACTTTGTCTTATGTCATCTCATTGGATATTGCGGTGTGGATTACTTTGATGAGATTCTTGTTTTTAGCGCAGCTCTACTCTAGTGTAGAAAAGCCTAGCTATGGCATTGAAAAAATTGCCATGCTGGCATGGATACCCGATGCCACCAATATGGCGCCATAGTTCAAAAATAGTGGTGGCGTTGGATCCTACGCGAGTAGTATATGACATGTTCCTCGCATCCACCTTTGTCAAACGCTAGCAATTGGTTTTGTTGATAATAAAAAATACTACTTCAGAAACTAAGAGCTTAAACTTCGCAGAAGGTACGGATCAAGTAAACATACTTATAAACTTCAAAGTAAACTTAGTACTGATCACCTAAACATACTCATAATTAAACTTCAAAGTTTAAAACTTCAGAAAAGGTACTGAAATAATTAAACTACTCTTCATCAAGGATTATCCTCGGCTGGTGAAGGTTCTTTTGATTGCTCTCTCCGTCTTCTTTGGAGTGAGCAACGTTTGTCTTTTGGTTATTGTTCTTTATCTTGGGTTCTTTTTTCTACAACTTTGAGGGTGTCCCTCTCATCGGTCAACTGATCCCTCAGCTCCCTTAGTTTTTTTGACTTAGTGAGGGCATTAGCACCCTCTGTGAGAAGACTATCCCTTTCCTTCTTCACCGCAGCATTGGCTTCTTTGAGTTTCTTGATGCTCCACTCTAACCCCTCCAATCTACACTAAATCCACTTCTTCACATCGCCCACCGATTCATTGTTGCTTGCTGATTTGACCATATGTGTTGTTTCAAATTATATACAAAAGCAAATTAAAACTTGTAATAAAAGCTACAAAATTACTAAGTTTGTACAAGAAAAGAATTAAGTTTCTACAACAAAAGATAACTAAGTTTCTACAACAAAAATTAAGTAAGTTTCTACAACAAAAAAGAACTTAGTTTCTACAACAAAAAAGAACTTAGTTTCTACAACAAAAAATAACTTAGTTTCTACAACAAAATAGAACTAAATTTCTACAACAATAAAAAATCTAAGTTTCTAAGAAAAATAACTAAGTTTCTTAAACAAAAAAGAACTAAGTTTCTACAACAAAAAAGGCATATCCTATTTAATGTGCCTATCTAATCTTGAAGCCTACCCTCCAAAATTTTGAGCAAAAGAGGAAACATGAAGGCTAATAAGGCCAATGAGCTTGAGCAAACAATTGGAAAATTAAAACATCCAACAGCAAGCATGATTTTGGCAACAGGGAAAAAGAGGGAGCCAAACGAAGTGTTGGTAACCTCGGTAAAGTTCCCATGCAATCTACTAGAATCTTTGTAATGATGTTCAAAACCAAAGTATCTGAATGAAAAAACACAAAAATATTACTACTTGGATATGAGAGAATAATATCACTTCTGATAGCAAAAGGAATAAAAAGAGAAGACAAGTATAATTATGCAAACCAAAAAGACTAGCACATATGTATGACAAAGTACAATCGAAAAACAACTAGATCATTCCAATCTTTAGTTGGCAAATGATGTGTCTCAAGGATTATATAAGATAAACAAAAAAATGTTGCATATGATAAACAAATAAAGTACATTCCATACGTGTCTAAGTCTTGTCAAGACCATAAAGGCCACTGTATGGAACTGTTACCTAGAATCAAGAAAATAATTATGTTGAATATTAGTTTATAGCTGGAGGGGTCGCCGGACTTAACGTGGTGGTGCTCGGGGGCAAGCAGAGGCGTGCAAGCAGTGGTGGGAGGAGGCGGCAGCGGCGGCGGGCGGGGCGGCGGCGAGGTCGGGCGGCACGTCGGCGGGGATCGAAAGGAAGACGGGGTGGAGTTCATTCAAGAGGAGGACAAATGGATAACTTTTTTACCGCCTGGAGCTGTTAAAACCTACTAGTGCTGGTGTGGGCCTAATGGGCTTAGTGTGAAACATCGGGCCTAATTTTGCAATGCCAGCACTAAGCAAATAGCTATGGCGTACAAATTTAGCCCATGTGCACTATGTGAAAATATTAGTGCTGGCGTTGGTGAGAAATGGCACGCTACCAACATAAGTTGTGGCTAGCCATTTCTCCATTAGTGTTGGAGAGCATGATAAACATGTTAGGGAAGTATTTCAAGTTCGCAGGAATGAACAACTTTATACAAACATGGAAAACTGCACTTTTTGTGTTCATAGGGTTGTTTTCTAGGATTTGTGGTATCTTTCAAGGGTGTTCAAGTTGATGAAACTAAAATTGATACTATTAAAACTTGGCGTACCCCTACAAATTTGTAAAAGTGCGTAGCTTCCTTGGTCTAGCTGGCTTTTACCATCGTTTTCTTAAGGACTTTATCACGATTGCATCTCCTCTACATGCTTTGAGCAAGAAGAATGCACCCTTTGTGTGTGGACCATCGCAAGAAAGCGTTTTCCATGAGATTAAAAATGTGCTTACTCATGCACCATTCCTTCCCTTACCCAACTTTGAAAACACTTTTGAAGTGTATTCTGACACTAGTAGTAATGGCATAGGTGGCGTGCTCATGCAAGAGAAATGCCCAATCCTTACTTATTGAGAAACTTTCGGGCACTCAACTAAACTATCCCATATATCACAAAGAATTGTATGCTTTGGTTGCATTATTGCATGTTTGGGAGCACTATCTCCGACCTCATGAATTTGTTATTCATACCGATCATGAAACACTCAAGTATCTTAGGGGTCAAACCAAGTTGAACAAGCGACATGCGAAATGGACTGAATTTATTGAGCCTTTCCGTTATGTTATCAAATACATTAAGGGTGAAGAAAATGTTGTGGCAGACGCCCTTTCATGCAAATGCATGCTAGTTACTAAACTTGAATTGAATGTAGTCAGTTTTGAGCATATGAAAGAATTATATGAGCATGATACTTCCTTTGCGACTCCATATGCTAAGTGTCATGATAAACCTTGTTGGGAAAACTATTATATGAAAGATGTCTATCTGATGTGTGCTAGCAAACTATGTATATTTGAGTCTTCTCTTCATTTGTTTCTTTTGCAAGAAGCTCATGGTGGAGGACTCAAGGGTCACTTTGGATGCGACAAGACTTGTCCTACACTGCCCAACAAGTTCTTTTGGCAAAAGATGTTTCGTGATGTTGCACACTTCATGAACCGATGATCTACATGTCGCAAAGCTAAGTCTAAAGCTCAATCACATATTCTTTACATGCCTCTTTGTTAGAGCATATTTCTCCATATGTGGTTTTGGTAATTGATGACAATCCCTATGTACTAATGGTCGCTTAAGTTATATTCGAAGGATTTGTCCATAGGCACTTTCTTGAAGTCCATCTGTTGGTTTCAAGGAGTTTATATTATGACCAAGGTGGTATTCAAGGTTTCATCCTAAGATTGGTCAAAAAGACACAAGGTTGATCAAGACTAAGACAAAGATTAAATCAAGTTGAACAACACACAAAGCGTACAAGATGTACCGAGATGGATCAAGTGATCCCTTGGTATGGTAAGCATTGTCTATTACGCTTTTGTGTACAAACCCATGGTCTTCGTGAGAGTTCTATCTGCGGTTAGGTGTATTTCCATGGGCCGGTGTCAAGAGGAAGATCTCATTCAACCCATAAATAATGACATCAAGTGGTGATCGTCATCAAGATTACGGTGTGCAAGTTCATGTGGAGCATCACGAAGTTATCATGCTTGAAGCTTGCCGTTCATTGTGGTGACAATGGACTTGTGAAGATGTGTTGAAGAGTGGATCACCTACAGCGGAGTATGGGGAGCAATTATCTAGTCTTCATCGAGCTAACGCAATTAAGAAAGCTGGTCCATCTTGAGGAAGTCAAGATCATCATCATCTATCTCAAGTAGACTATGTGTAAGGTATAGGTTTGCCCTTGATGGGTTTTTCAATTTTAAGATAGATTGTCATACTGTCAACGAGGGCTATCAAGTGAGTAGTTTGATCATATAATTTGTTGAGGGCTCAAACCATTTGCATACTTGCATCATATTTCTTGGTTTTTATTTGGTGGTTCTCTTTGTGAGTCTTAGAGCTAATGGACATTTTTATGACAACTCGAGTTCATAAAAAACGGAGTTCATGTGCATCTTCTATGGTGTTTTCAATGTTGAAGTTTTTGCCGGTTCTTAATTATTAGAAGTCTCACCACTCTATATCATTGGCATTTTCATAATTGATTGTTCTTAACCAACAAGCTTGAGTTTGCTCAATTTCGAGCTCATTTGCAGAAGTTATGGCTGTTCTGGTCTTTCCTGCTTTCTTCCAGCGGTTGTACCGCTGCCCCGGGCGGTTGTACCACCCACACCCTGGACGGTTGAACCGGCCCTACACCAGGCTTCAACCAGACACGGTTGTGTTGAATACCGGTTGTTGGGTGGTGGTGTACCGGTTGTACCGCTATATTATAATATAGCTTGGTACTACCGGTGGTCCAAGCGGTTATACCGCTTGGGACTTAGCCGTGTCGACCGATCGAGTTGAGTGGAACCGTCGGCCTCGTTTCTGTTGTGGTCTGGTGGTTTCCTAGTGGTTAGACGGTTGTACCGCTTCAGCAGTTGTACCGCCTGCGTCACCGGTTGTACCGCCCATCTGTATTTCTGCACATAACGGGCAGATATTTGTGGACCTATTAAGGGGGTCTTCTTCCCCAATGGTTCCCCAACTCTTGACCTCGTGCCCCCCCATTGTTGATCTTCTTCGAGCTTGTTAACACCTAATCCCTCCAATGATTCTTGCTAGTTCTTGAGGGAAAAGAGAGAGGAGATCTAGATTCATATTTCCACCAATCACTTTCTCCTCTATGTGAAGGGAACCCCTTGGATCTTGATCTTGGAGTTCTTTGTGAGCTCGTTGTTCTTCCTCTCATATTCCTCCATAGCTTTTCTTCTTGTGGATGGATTTGAGTGTGAGGGACTTTTCACTTTGTGTGTTATTGCCATTGTATTAGTTGCATCGGTGATACATGGAAGTGAAAAGTTTGAGAAGCTTATTACCCTTGGGTGCTTGGTACCCTAAAGATTGTTCTTCATGGATGCTTTGGCGTCCTATAAGCTTGGTGGTGCCTTGGAGCTCAATCATTGTGGTGTAAAGCTCCGGGTAAGCGACGGGGTCTCCAATTAGGTTGTGGAGATTACCCCAAGAATTTGAGGTTACCTCGAGGCCATATTCCATTGTGATGAAGCTTCATGGTGTTGTTGGGAGCCTCCAATTAAGTTGTGCAGATTGCGCCAACCTTGTTTATACAGGTTTGGTGACCGCCCTCAAGGGTCTCTTAGTGGAATCATGGCATCTTGCATTGTGCGTCGGCTTGAGGAGATTACGATGTCCTTAGTGGCATCTTGGGGAGCATTGTGCCTCCACACCGCTCCAAAGGGAGATTAGCATCCGCAAGGGTGTGAACTTCGGGATACATCGTCGTCTCTGCGGGCCTCAGTTATTTCTTACCCAAGCCCTTTTACTTATGCACTTTACTTTGCGATATCCATATTGTTTCTTGTTATATATCTTGTTATCACTTAGTTGTTTATCTTGCTTAGCATTAGTTTTCAGTGCACATAGGTGAGCATAGTTGTTTTATGGTTTGTGCTTCACAAATTAAACGTTAGTTTTATTCCGCATTTGTTCAAGCCTAAACCATAATCATTTTAAAGCGCCTATTCACCCCCCGCCTCTAGGCGACATCCACGTCCTTCCAATTGGTATCACAACCATGTCTCTTGTTATTAGGTTTGACCACCTAGAGAGTAAGTATGTCGACTAGGGGATTAGGATTCTCTCACACTCTTAGTTTCAATTGCACAAATTTTGATGTTTGGGTTATTCGCATGGTTAATCTCTTTAGGGTCATGGACCCAAATTTAGTGCGAATTGTAGATATGGGTTTCTCTCCTGCAAAGGATTCTCAAAACATATCTTTAGAGGATGAGAAAACTCTTACCTCAATGCTCAAGCTTCTAATGTGCTTTTTTGACGCTTTGAGCAATGTAGTTATATTTCAACTCATTCTATTTCGGAATGCTCATGAGTTGTGAACAAAGCTTCAAGATAAATATGGTGTGTCCAAGATTCGTAGGGATGATTGTTCTCTCTCCACCTCCCGTCGTGTGGTCTTCTCAACTTCATCTACTTCACCTACATGTGGATTTCCACTAGGTAATGATATGGTGAGTAGTGGTGATCATTGCGGTCATGATAGTGTGCTTGTTGTTGATGATCCTTCATCACTATCTTATTGTAATGCTTCATTTTTGGACTTTAACACTTCGGGCACTCTAGATGCTTTACATGCTTATGTTGATAGTCCTTCCATATCATGTAGAAACTGCTTGACTAAATGTCATGATGATATGCTTTCTACATCTTGTTCCCATGATAAAAATGTATCTATTTACTCGAGTTGTTGTGCTAACAATGTAGAGAAAATCCATTACTCCATGGAACAAGATGTGGCCTTGAATGATGCCGCAAGGGATCCTACATCATCATTTATTGTCTCTAGCTTTTGCCTTATGGCTAAGGCTTCGAAGGTATCTCCTACTTTGAATCCCAATGTATCTCATGATGATGATCTTGATGATAAAGAGGATGAGGATAATGATGAAGAGAGTGATAATATTGCTTCCGTAAAAATTAAGGGGGGAATGATTTTTAAAGCTCTTCAGAATAAAATTACTCGTTCCAACTTCATGGAAATCAGGTCTATCGCCATTCAGGGCAAGAAATATATTGAGGAGTTGGGAGCTCATCTAGAGGAGCATCAGGCCAACATTGAGACAATGGAAGGTCATGGGCGTGATTATGCCGAAAAGACCGGGAGCTATCTCAAGCTCTTGAAAATGAACAAACCACCAAGAAATCTCTTGAGGAATCCTTTGCTCTAGAATTATCTAGATTAAAGGAATCCCATGATCGAGCACTCGAGGTGGCTAACGAATTTAGAACTAAAATTCATAAGATTGAAGTTGCACATGCTAAACTCCTTGAAGACTATGAGCAGCTCGAAAGTGGCTCAAGGGCTATTAAGACTTCACTTATCAAACTCATCGAATCTCATGCTCAACTTGAAGCTTCATATGCAAAAGATCTTGCCAATTTGCCTGCTCCTCTTGTTGTCAATAATGATGCTTGTGCTACTAACTCCATTTCTTTTGAAGCATCCATATTAAAGGAGAATGTTGAGCTAAGGGCTCAACTTGAGTCGCTATCGAGCAATTATGAGAAATTGGAAGAAAGTCATGTAATGTTCACAAGCTCTCATGATGACTTTCTAGTATCCCATAATGTGCTAAAATTACCTCATGAGGCTATTACTACCAAGGTAACATCAAGTGAGACGCATGTGGACATTAGCACTACTTGTCAAAATGTTATGTTGCCATGTGCTAGTCCTCGTAATTCATATACTCATAATGTTGCTACATCTTGTGATGAATTACTTTCCTTGCCTTGTCTCTAACAATGAAGCTTAGACTTCCCCTAGTACTTGTGTTGATACTAACCATGCAAAGGAAATCAAAGAGATCAAGGCCCAAGTCACTTGTTTTAAGAAAGACCTGGAAAAGAGTCATGAAGGGATGTCCACACTCAACAATTTCTTTTTTTGACCGAATACTACAAGGGTAACCCCCCCGCCCCCACATCCACAAACATTTATTAAAAAGAGATTACAATATGTACATGGTTACCTAGGTAAAAGGAAGTAAAGTAAAAGGGTAGGAGCCTAACCTAAAGAGTTGTCTATATTTAGGGTGGTAAGAAAGAGACCCATTTCAGCAGGTCCTCTTTGAACTTAGGCTTGATCCTATGTGCCATAAGGGACATGTCAGTTATAGATCCTGACTTCCAAGCAACAAATCTAGGCCGAACATTCTGGAATACCTTGGCATCTCTCACTAGCTAAATGTTCCAACATGCAATGAATACCATCTTAGAGAAAAAAGGGTGCTGGAAGGAACTTTTAGCATGGGAGACAGCATCTACCATATCATTTGTATCACCCCAGTCAATTTGCAAATAGTTCCAAATCCTGGTGCTGAAGAGGTAGGTGAAAACAGATGATCCCTATCTTCTCTGACTTTTCCATGGAAGATTATACAATTGACCCAATCATCCATGTGTCAATGTCTTATTTCTACCATATCCTTGGTATTCAATTTGTCCATGATCAGCATCCAGGCAAAGACCTTGATCTTCAGTGTGCAAGAACTGGCCCATATCATATTCAACAAAGGGTTAAAAGTTTGGTCCATATGCACACAGGAGTAGAAAACCTGTGGGGTATAAGGTTTAGATGTTTCCATCCAAGCCCAAACATCATTCTGACTTGAACCGGGTTGAAAATCCTGGATGAAAGAATGAAGTGTGGACAGTTCCAAGTAAGCCTGCTCAGAGAGAGGCAAAGTGAACCAGGGGCAAATCCTCAGTGTTTTTTCCATCTTTGACCATTGTCCAAGGATCCTTGACATATGAAAAACAGTCTAGAGAATCTGTCTTTGAGAGGAATGACTGAGTTGCCAATGTTCCATTTGTCATGCCAAAAGAGGACATTATGTCCCTGCTAGACTTGCTCCCAAGTGACCTCCGTAAAGTTGTCCAATAATTTGAGAATACTCTTCCACCAATATGATCCACATGGCTCAGTTCCTTGTGGTCCTCGGTCATAGTAGTAAGTGTTCCAGATCAGCTGGCATGTTTCAAAAGTAGAGCTGCATTTTGTAGACCCGGGTTTAGAATACCCAATCCACCCTTGTTCTTCAGTCTGGAGATTAATTCCCAAGAAGCAAGAGATGGTGAATGCTCCTTTCTATTCCTTCTCCAGAAATATTGCCTCTGGATCCTCTCCAACTGCTTGAGAATTCATGGAGGGATAGAAAGATTGCACAGGAAAAAGATTGGCAAAGAGTATAGAGAAGACTTCAAGTATTGGAGACGCCCTCCTTGAGCCGAGAAAGAGGAGCTAGAGGACATCCTCCATTCCATGCATGAAACTAGGGGCATCAGGTGCTCCATCTTGGGCGCTGATGTGCCAGTCGGCAATCCAAGATATGTATAAGGCATAGTACCAACTTTAGAGCCTAATACCTGAGTAAGTCTCGCAGTTTCCTCCCAGGAAACATTGATTCGCACCATTGATGATTTCTCAAAGTTAATGTGTAGGCCTGTTGATCTAGTGAAAACCTGAAGCATCTCTTTCAGAGCCTTCAACTGCCCTTCCTCAGCAGGGAACACGATCAAAGTATCATCAGCATATTGGACAATAGGAAAATCCATGTCATGGCATGTAATTGGTAACCGAATGTGACCCTTGGCTAACATATCATTAACCATCCAGAGGTGAGGAATTGATGAATCCATCCTCTCCATTTGCTGTTGAACCCTTTATACTCAAGAATATCCAAGATGACAGCATGTTCAATAGAGTCAAAAGCTTTCTCAAAATCCAGTTTAAGAATGAGAATTGGTCTTTTTAACTGATGGCATTGATGTAAGTATTCCAGGATCCAACCAATGCAGTCCTGAATGGTTCTAGTCTTGATAAATCCATACTGGTTTTTATGAACGGAGTCAAGGATGTTAGTTTGCAATCTATTAGCAGCCGTCTTGGTTAGGAATTTGATACCCAAATCTGTCAAGGATATGGGCCTGTAATCCCCAACAAACTCTGGTGAGGCTTTCTTTGGAATCAGTGTGATAAATGAGTTGTTCAGACTTTCCATATTTGCTTTCCCTTGAAAAAGGTGATGAGCTAGTGCATAAAATTCAGTTTTAACAATATGCTATCACTTTTTAAGGAACAACCCATTGAAACCATCTAGACCTGGTGCCTCGTCCACACGCATGCATTTGACAACATGGTACATTTCCTCATTGGTGAATGGCACAGTCAACACATCAAATCCCTGCACCAGCTTGATAAGATTGGGAAATTGAAAACTCATATTGATACCTTCAGTTGTGCCCATTCGTCCTTTATATGAAGAACAAAGAATCCCCTCCACGCTATGCTCTAAAATCACTGTGCCATCAGCCATGGTCAGGTTGGCAATAGAGTTTCTTCTATGTCTCTCAGAGGCCATGGCATGGAAGAACTTAGTTATGGGGACCCCGACTTACAAGTCGAGATCGCCGAATGAACGTGCTCAGTGATCCCAGAGATCAATGCTCACCAAACACACAGAAACTGAATAACAAGAGTCTTACATCCATACATACCATTTGATACAATAAATGACCATTGCGGTCAAGTCTTACATATATAGGGCCTTGAGGGCCGACACAACAAACTGGACCGTTAGCGGAAATATTGGTCGAAAGCGTGAACCCATGCCATCAGCCTTAACTTACAGACATTCTGACTGGGAAGCATCCTAGCTCACAGGAACGTCACCAAGTTACTCTTCACCATACCTTGATCTCTCATAACCGGTCAATGAAATAGCCAGTGGCAAGACAATGAGTACTTTGAATGTACTCGCAAACAACCCATGATCTGGATAATGAAGTTGGTATGGTAACAAGTAATATGCAGTATTGGTGGATAGCAACTTAACTATAAATAAACATGATCATAGATAGATGTGGATATGCCTCATAAGCTAGATGGTAATCAAATGAACATGTTACACATATCAACATATCCATTGAGGGTTGAACACTTCGGGTTCACCCGATATGCCAATCACCAAACTTGGTCATATCAACTCTTTCATATAACACCATGAACACACACACACACACACACACACACACACACTTGGTTTATGCGGAAACGACTGGACATAGTTTAAGCAGGATTATCCAACTGTCCTTGACCGTGGACACGGCTATTCGAATAGTTTTACACTCTGCAGAGGTTGTACACTGTACCCACAAGATCCGCTAACTTCCGTGTCATCCACGACTTGCGGTATATAACATACCCAAGGTAAGTACACGATAAATACCATTCCCCGGACGATACTAGACAAAGAGGTCCACTCGATTGGTACCCATCCCACATTATGTACGTCTTACGAGCATCGACTCTGGACAGTATCATCCATGGGGGGACCAACGGTGTACCCGGAGCATGTAAAAACGACGTAGTCGTCCTACCTGGCACGACCCCATCACAAGAGTGACCACACATTACTCCTGCCACTGGTAATGTGGTTCTGCTACCACCGACCAAAGTAATCAACAAAGCCCCATCCCATAAAGGGGTGACGTGGTCGCACATGTAAGGTTGGGATGGTCGACACATCATAAATCTAATCCCATTTCCAAAACCACTAACACCAAAATACCCGGTGCACCACTTCTCCAAAAGTGGCCACCTAACTCATCATCACCCTCGGACATTAGTGGCACCCGATGGTGTTTTCATAAACCTTTGATTTATACCATCATTATGCTCATGCTTCTACTATGCTTAGCTCTACTTGTCACCATGGTATTAGCGTGACCCTCATAGGTGGTAGGATCATGCTCAAAATACAAGTTCTCTGGAGGAGCCATCGGTAACATGACATCGGTGATTTACCGAAGATTTATGATCATATGCAACGGGATATATATGCTCTAGTAGCATGCAATATAATATTTGCTCAGACATGGTCAAAGGGCTGCTTGCCTTTGCTCTCATGAGTTCTCAGAGTCTTTGAGGTCTTCCGGTCCAACTCCGAGTACTCCGTCTACTCCGTCAACTATCGTCGGAAACAGCACAATAAGCCATAGAGCAAGAGGAAACAAAAGTGCTTTAAAAAATGGAAGTTTATTTTTCTTTGGCTTCTCTGGTCATAATAAAAATACCTAAAGCTTGCTATAGGAGATTTGGACCACTAGGAAAATTTGAATGGATGAAAGGAGGAATAGGTGATATTAAAGGAAGATTACAGAAAATATCATGATAAAAATGAGTGGAGGCACTCATTTAACAGAGAACAATTTTAGAAACATTTAGAAAGTTGTCTCACTCAATTTGGAGTTGAGGTGAATATTCCAGGGATTTTCCAATATGGAATAAATAGGAATAGGCACTAGTTATTTAATGCAACAGAAACAAGGCAGAGAAAATTTTCCACCTTGGCTAGGAAATTAGGGAATGATTTAATATGTATCAAGAAATTGGAATCACTCCATTTGGAGATGATTTGAGCCCTCTAGGGATTTCACAAGGTGGTGCTTAAAATATCCATATTTGGATTTAAATAAAAACACAACAGAAAGTTGCTCTGGAAAAATATGTCATGCACATATTTGGATAGATCTTGAATTTAGGAACCTGTAAAAATTTGAATCATCAGATTTGGAGCAGAATGAATTTAATATGGATTTTTGAAGTTTACTGATAAAAGAAAGGAGGTAAAAAGGGGGTTTTCCACGAGAGCATATCCTGCGCTCACTGGCGGTGAGGAGGAGGTGGGCCGGCCCATTGGCTTGACCTGGTGAGCGGGGGAGGCCATGAAGGAGGCGCACTTCTGGGAGTACGTCTCCCACACGGGGATACGCAGAAGACGAAGGGGCGGCCACTTAACCGGGATGGCAAGCGGGCCCCGCTGGACAGGTCATCTTCAACCTCCCGTCGCGGGGAGGCAGGGGAGGCCCGACGAGGCTCGCCGACGCCACAGGGCCCCATTCCCAACGGTCCAGCCACCGGAGCACTTGGGGCTCGAGCCGCACCCGCCCAGGGTCCCATTCCTGTCGAGGAACCACCACGGCGAGCGGGGCCTTGCCGCGGTGGGCCGGCCGGTGGGTGGTCGTGGCTGGGGCGCAACGGTGATGGGAGGGAGAGGGGGAGCACAGGGAAGTTCCTCAGAGGGATTGGGGCCTCGGTGAGCTTCGAAGGAGAGGAAGGGAGGCGGGGCTGCCTAGATTTTGCGTGAGGCCGAGGTGGCACCCTTGTAGCCATGAGAGGCATGTGGAGCTCAGGAGCTCAAATGGCTCGATCCATGGACTCCTGGGAGGAGGGGAGAAGGATATGGGGTGCAAAAGGGCTCGTGGCATGGTCAAATGGAGAGGGGGGACTGAAGGAAGATTTGGGATCTCTCGATGGACTCTGGGCATGGCGGCCACGCGTTCCAGAGCCACCTTGGCTGCATCCTGGCGTCAGGAAGAGGTTGGACTGGTCAAGGTGGGTCCCGTGGTGTGTTGAGACAAGCTCTGGCCGCCTGAATCAAGCTATAGGAAGGAGACAAGGTGTAGAGCACCGTTCTTGCATGCCAGGGTGGTGGTCACCACCCCACTTAGTGTCCTGGGCCACCCCTTGGCTAGGCCAAGGTGTCAAAAATGCAAGGCATGCGTGCCACGGAGCACTGTGGGAGTTTGGACCCAAGGGGGTCAGGTTAGACTGGGTTTTGACTGTGATTAAGTTTGCACCAGCAAACTTAAGGTGAGCAAAAGTGGTTTGCACTAAGAGGGAATTGGGATGAAACCTTGTCTACCAGTCTTATACATGGAAGGACTATAACAATGCCAAGTTTGAGATCACACACAGGTGCATGGCTAGTACTTGTTGTACAAAGCTACATTTCAGCCAGAATTCAACTTGTAGATGTGCTGCTCATTTTTCCTACATGAGAATGCCATCTCTTGGTTTTAAATGGTGCCTTGGAATGCTAGGGACCCTCTGGAAAAAGGTGGGGACTTTGGCTTAAGCTGAAGTGGGACAAGAGGGGTAAAAATGGTGATCCGAGGGTAAAATGAGAAATAGTTACATGGAGTGTCTCTCCAATAATTGATCAGAGTCCATGGCAAGCCTACTGGAGGTAAAATGTAACTATATAGAGTTGTGGTAGAAAGTTCAGCTCAAGGGTAAGAGTGGAAGGGGTCAAAGGAGCCAATTTGTTGAGTGCACACAAGGTGTTTGATAAGTGTCAGGGCAACCAGATGAGCTTCAATTGATATGAAACTTAACAGGATCAAATAATAGATGAAAATAATCTTGGACACCAAATTTGGGATTTGGTGGAGAAGGTTTCCAATGTAGACTTGGAAAACCCATGAAATGGGTAGAAATGGCTTTTTGCTCACAAAGCTATTCAAATCAATTCCTACAAACTGAATATTTGATGTGGGGGCATTATTTGAGCATTAAGGCATGCCCAAAAAGTTTGGGGTCAATTGGAGAAACTTTATAATGTAAAGTTTCCCAAATTTAGAAATCAACAAAGAGAGTTTTGAGGTGCTTGGGACAAGATTTTCTATTCTCCTTGATGCACCACTTGGTGTGGATGCATTGTTGGAGTATCAGAACATGTTCACCAAATTTGAGCACAATTGGAGACACTTGACAATGTAGAGTTGCTCAAATTTGGATCTGGACATATAGGGTTTTCTAATAATTAAGGGAGTCAAATCAACTTGTATTGAGATGAAACTTGGCAAGATCATCACATATATCATATGTGACATGCTAGAATTTTATAGGAATTAATGGAGACTATTTCTTATGAAAATATTCCAAAAGCTTGAAATAGGCACGAAGGGTTTTGAAGAGGTTAGCCCAATATTTTGTACATGACCATGTGTTCAAACTCATACATATGAATTATATATGTCCACTAAGTTTCCCTAAATTTTCTCAAATATTTTGGAAGCAATAAAAATAACTTTCTTTCATAAGAGACCAGTCCTGGCCTCACAGCAAGGCATTTAAAAAAAATAGTAAAATAACTTTTAAAATAATAATATTGTGGTTTTGGGAAGCCATTTTGATAATGGGTTTTAAATAAAATAGTTGGTGCCAAATAAATTCCCTAATTTGAGGACTTGTAGTACAAATCCCATCTTAGGGGTTTTGAAAGCTTAATTCAAAGAAATGCTTTTTGGTGAAAATAATATTTGGTAAAAATAGTTTCTGGTCCTAAACACATGGCATTATCATTAGGCAGGAGTTTTGGGCTAAGGAGGTGAGTCTGGAGAGTAACAGGAATTATTGAAAATCAAACACAAGCATACAAGCAAGCAAGTAATCAATAGTCACTTCAAGCATCACAAGCATTCACAAAAAATTTAATTGGTACTAATTTTTGAAAAACTCCAATCAGTCAAGAGGGTTAAAATAGGGTTTTACATACCTTACCCCCTTCAGAAAATCTCTTCCCCGAGATTTCTAGGCTAGGGGTTGGAGAGATACAAAATCTTGAGTCGGAGTTAGTCTTCATGTCCCCATGTTGTTGTTAAGGGTCTTGAGATGTTTGATGATACAACTTCGAATGATCCGCACATCCTTGCCTGACCGTGAGCGGGTTCTGGCAATAAGTTAGGCTTGACCGAGGGTCGATGGCATGGTGAACTAAGTCCGTCCAAGGTTCTGGCTTGCAGGTGCATTCCAATGTCGGAATACGTGGCAAGATAACGTGTGTGGGTTTTGGTCCCGGGGCTTCTCATGCCGGTTAGTGACATATAGATGTATCGTGTTATAACATGCGGTCAAGGTATTCACGTAGCTCCCTCCTTATAGGGAAGCCCTTGACTCCTTGAGGCAGGCAAGTTATGGTCGCGGGTGGTCTTCGTCCTCGAGGGTGTTGCAGTGGTCTTCGAAGGCTTCTCATGAAGGGTTCTGGGTTGGGTCTCGCCCCTGAACTTTAAGCTAGGAAACTCATTATTCTGGATGGGTCCTATCATCTCGGAATTTTCGCGAGGGGTTCTGGATGAACTGGCTACCCAAGAGTATAGACTAGTCATCCACTCCTTGGGTCTGTGACTCGACAAGCGGGTGAATCTCCTTTAGCAGGTTTTCACCATGATCTGATTAGGACTCTCGTCTTTGATTTGGACCAATAAGGAGCTCTCTAATTTCCCTTGTTGTCCAAAGATTTCATTGTCTTGAATCGTTGAGGTTTCTTGACATCGTTGATGTAGTCGGCGCATGATCGGTGATCGACTTCTATTGTGTCTTCTTAATTGTCGTGATTTCCCAACCATGGCGGTTCTTCGTCTTGTCTTGGCTAGGATAACTTTTGCTGTCTTGAGGTTGCTTCGAGAAGGCCACCTTCCCGAGATAACACTGTACCCTCGAGAGGCATAGTGATCTGCGTTCTTGGGGATCGTCCTAACATGACTAAGGTGTTCTTCCTCTTATTGGGTGAATAAGTATGTCATCCGTGAGGACAACAAAATATTGTTCACAAGCATGACATAAGCAGAGTGCTCATGAGACATGTGAGGAGAACAGGGTCTTGCTATGGGTGGTCGTTGGTCGAGGGGTTTGTGGTCCAACATGACCTAGTTCTTCATGCCCATGTTGTCATAGGCACGGGGGGTGGCGCTCGGGCGGAGTACTAGCCATATTCCAAGACTTAGAGTCGTTTCTTATGGTCGTAATCCGACCACTTTATGGCTTGGTGAAGCTTCGGGGTTTCAAGGAACTTAGGATATGAGTGAACATCTATCATCTTGTCTCTAAGCACATTCCTTAGATGACAATAGTCGGATCTCTCACTCTGGACAGAATCACCCTATTTCATCTAAGATACCTTTTCTCATAAGTCAACAACACACCACTCATGCTAGTCAACCCCGAGGTCTCAGGGAAGGACTAAACCCCAAACACCACAAGTATCATACAACATACATTGCACATGCGTCCCTTTGCGGGAGCCTCGGGGAAGCATACAAGCTGCTAAGCTTGAACTGGGATGCAATAAATCCAAATGTCCAGCTAGATCATTCAATGGACAGGGTACTGCATTTCTATATTAAGGGCACACGTAGTATCCCAATCCAAGATCTCTTTTCCTTTCTAGGAGTCCGATCAAGTGGTCCATCAATCCGGTCGATCATGACGGGACCCATTACTCCTACAAATCCAATATTGATGGGGTTCTACATAATCACTTAGATTCCTCATAATTCACATATTACTGCAAGGATTACGTCATAGTATATCCACCAACTTCCGATATCATGGCCAACTAATCTCCAAGGCCATGCTTATACAGGTTCGTAAGTTATTTCTACAACTCCAATTACTTCTACTCATTATCCACCGAGAATCATGGTATCATGATCGAGATAGTCCGGCTAAATCCAATTTACTCCGAACCATGTGGGCCCTACCTTCATCTATATTCTATCGAGACTACATATTTAAATCCAAAAACCAAGTCCAATAAGAACGTTTACTTGCTACTCCAAGTCATGATGGTAAAATCATCAATCCATGCCGCTACTCGATAAAGTCAATTATACCACCAAGGATTATTGCTCACGGTCATAATCGTCCTGCTGAATCCAACATACTCCAGGAACATGTTGGTTATGCTACTACATCAACTTGTTCCAGCAAGTTCACCTACCTTATAAGGGTCTTACAGTCCACCAAGATAGTCTAGCTATATCCTCAGGACAACTATCATCATCACAACAACCTTAGTCTAATATTCTTATATCCGAGAACGGTCCTTCTTATGGCATCAGGGTTTGGTGCTAGCTTTAAGATTGAAGGATACTTGTCCACTGTAATCAATTGTTCCATAGAGAACCGGGTGCTACGCGGGGTTTATCGAAGCTCAACGGTGCTCTAGCATATCCGTGTCTTAGACACGTGACCATAATTTTGACCTGGAAAGCTTGTGGAGGTTAGGCTGGGCTAGGGAGGGTTCTCCAATCTAGAGGAAAATCATAAACTCTACAGCTTGCACCTGGTTGAGTACGTTGACGTCGGAGTCTTCTGTGTCGGTCGTCTCTCGGGGTGGATCCTTGGTGCACCTTGTATTGCTGATCTTAAGTTGTCGAGAGGGGTGAGATAGAGAGAGAGTAGTAGCACATAGGAGATTGCCTAAGAGGTGCTACAGTGCAGGTGTAATCAATCAAGTGTTAGGAAGTCAATTCAAGCGTCAAGATGAGGCAAGTGATACAACCGTATGCTAGTTTCCTAGAGCAAAAGTGCGACTTATATCAAGCACAAAAAACAAAAACAAGCAACACACAACATGGTTCCATCTCAACCATTCCACGGACTCGAATTAGTATAGGGGATTTACGACTAATCCTATCCTAGGGTTCTCGGACTCGACAGTCGTGCTTGCTTCGTGCCTTAGAGAGGAGCCCGCTAAGTCTTCTAGACCTTCTCATGGTGTTGTGACGCCTCTTGTTGTTGCTCGCCGCAGCGACTCAGGGTTGAGTTGAAAAGAGCTCTTGATGTATTCTCGTCTGGGAAGTTGCTAACGAAGGTGGTTCTTCATGGCTGTCGTTGATAGGTCTTCGGTTGTCCTTATAATCTTGCCATTGTCTTCTGGCCTTCCAAGGCGTCGAAAGTTCTACGCAAGCGACCCTTTATGCAATGACATTAGCAAGGCATTATAGAGTTCAGACCAATCAATCACTTTGATCACAATATCGACACCTAAAGCGGATGATGAAGAGAACCATTTTCCTGCTCACTAAGGTGATGCAGACCAAATGGCGAGGTTCTCATCCACCGGTGGTGGTCGACACAACCTTGATATTGACAGGTCGCTCTATTAGCGATGCAGATCATGGTCTTGCACATATTATGTCCCGATCATCGTAGATGAAGGTGACATCACTCCGGAACAGTGCCGAGGGTGTCACCATCTTCTGGGCCTCGATGTCCTTGTTCCTCATGGAGGTACTTCTGTTGGTGATGTCTGGTCATAGCTTGTCATCCTTGTCCTTTAGTACATGGGTGGTTGCTTGGAATGTTTGCTTCCTTCCAAGCTGCCCAAGAGGATTTTAAGTAATCCCGTGGTCATAGGGCATAGGGTGCTAGCGACCATTTGTAGGTTTTGAAAAAGCAGACGAGGAGTCTCAAGAGAATAAGAGTGGAAGTGCTAAGGAAAAACCTTGCTTCCTTGAAAATTCGGGAGAGGTGAGAAAGATACCGGTTTGGAAAGTACTTTTGGAAGGTCTAGAAATCAGTTTTGTCCTAACTAACGTCCGTGCTAACTAAGGGCTTCCTACAGTGAGGATGGCTCTGATACTGGCTATGTGGGACCCCGACTTACGAGTCGAGATCGCCGAATGAACGTGCTCAGTGATTCCATAGATCAATGCTCACCAAACACACATAAACTGAATAACAAGAGTCTTACATCCATACATACCATTTGATACAATAAAATGACCATTGCGGTCAAGTCTTACATATATAGGGCCTTGAGGGCCGACACAGCAAACTGGACCAATAGCGGAAATATTGGTCGAAAGCGTGAACCCATGCCATGAGCCTTAACCTACATGCATTCTGACTGGGAAGTATCCTAGCTCGCAGGAATGTCACCAAGTTACTCTTCACCGGGTCAATGAAATAACCAGTGGCAAGCCAAATGAGTACTTTGAATGTACTCGCAAACAGCCCATGATATGGATAATTCTGTTGGTATGGTATCAAGTAATATGCAGTATTGGTGGATAGCAGCTTAACTGTAAATAAACATAATCATAGATGGATGTGGATATGCCTCATAAGCTAGATGGTAATCAAATGAACAGGTTACACATATCAACATATCTGCTGAGGGCTGAACACTTCGGGTTCATCCGATATGCCAAGTCACCAAACTTGGGCATATCAACTCTTTCATATAACACCATGAACACACCCACACACACTTGGTTTATGCGGAAACAACTGGACGTAGTTTAAGCAGGATTAGCCAACTGTCCTTGACCGTGGACACGACTATTCAACTAGTTTTACACTCTGCAGAGGTTCTACATTGTACCCACAAGATCCGGGAAACTTCCATGTCATCCATGACTCGCGGTATATAACATACCCGAGGTAAGTACCCGATCAATGCCTTTCCCTAGACGATACTAGACAAAGAGGTCCTCTTGATTGGTACCCAACCCACTTGATGTACGTCTTACAAGCACCAAGTCTGGACAGTATCGTCCATGTGGGGACCAAGGGTGTGCCCGAAACACGTAAAAACGGCATAGTCGTCCTACCTGGCATGACCCCATCATGAGAGTGACCACACATCACTCCCGCCACTAGTAATGTGGCTCTTTGCTAGCACCGAGTAGAGTAATCAACAAAGCCCCGTCCCATAAAGGCGTAACGTGGTCGCACATGTAAGGTTGGGATGGTCGACACATCATAAATCTAATCCCATTTCCGAAACCACTCACACCAAAATACCCGGTGCACCACTTCTCCAAAAGTGGCCACCTAACTCATCATCACCCTCGGACATTAGTGGCACCTGACGGTGTTTTCATAAACCTTTGATTTATACCATCATTATGCTCATTCTTCTACTATGCTTAGCTCTACTTGTCACCATGGTATTAACGTGACCCTCATAGGTGGTAGGATCATGCTCAAAATGCAAGTGCTCCGGAGGAGCCATTGGTAACATCACATCGGTGATTTACCGAATATTTATGATCATATGCAACAGGAAATAATTGCTCTACTAGCATGCAATATAATATTTGCTCAGACATTGTCAAAGGGCTACTTGCGTTTGCACTCATGAGTTCTTGGGGACTTCGAGGTCTTCCGGTCCAACTCCGAGTACTCCGTCAACTATCATCGAAAACAACACAATAAGCCACACACCAAGCAGAAACAAAAGTGTTTAAGAAATGGAAGTTCATTTTTCTTGGACCTCTCTGGTAATAACAAAAATACCTTAAGCTTGTTATAGGAGATTTGGACCACCATGGAAATTTGAATGGATGAATAGGTGATCTCAAAGGAAGTCTAGAGAAAATATCATGATAAAAATGAGTGGAGGCACTCATTTAACAGAGACCAATTTTAGAAACATTTAGAAAGTTGTCTCAGTGGATTTGGAGTTGAGGTGAATATTCTAGGGATTTTGCAATATGGAATAAATAGGAATAGGCACTATTGATTTAATGCAACCGAAAAAAGGAAAAGAAAATGTCCACCTTGGCTTGGAAATTGGGGAATGATTTAATATGTGTTTGGAAATTGGAATCACTCCATTTGGAGATGATTTGAGCCCTCTAGGGATTTCACAAGGTGGTGCTTAAAATATGCAGATTTGGATTTAAATAAAAACCCCACAGAAAGTTGCTCTAGAAAAATGTTCCATGCACATATTTGGATATATCTTGAATTTAGGAACCTGTGGAAATTTGAATCATCAGATTTGGAGCAAGAATGAATTTAATATGGATTTCTGATTTTTACTGATAAAAGAAAGGATGTAAAAAGGGGTTTTCTACCAGAGCTTATCCTGCGCCCACTCGCACTGGGAGGAGGTGGGCCGGCCCATTGGCTCGACCTAGTGAGTGGGGGAGGCTACGCAGGAGGCGTACTTCCGGGAGTACGTCTCCCGCGCGGGGATACACACAAGACAAAGGGCGCGGCAACTTAACCGGGGCGGCTCAACCGTTGGGTCAGTCGTAGGCGGACCCGGCTGGTCTGGTCGTCTTCAGCCTCCCGCCACGGGGAGACAGGGAAGGCCCGACGAGGCTCGCCGGTGCCACAGGGCCCCATTCATGCCAGCACGGCCACCAGAGCACTCGGGGGCTCGAGCCGCACCCGCCCGGGGTCCAATTCTTGGGGGAACCACCGGGGCGAGCGGGGCTTTGGTCTCGGTGGGCCGGCTGGTGGGTGCTCGTGGCTGGGGCGCTACAGTGATGGGGGGAGAGGGGGAGCACAGGGAAGTTCCACAGAGGGACCGGGGGGCTCGGTGAGCTTCGGAGGAGAGGAAGGGAGGCGGGGTTGCCCAGATTTTGCCCGAGGCCGAGGCATCACCCTAGCAGCCATGAGAGGCATGGGGAGCTCGGGAGCTCAAATTGCTCGATCCAGGGGCTCCTGGCAGGCGGGGAGAAGGATATGGTGTGCAGAAGGGCTCGGGGCACAGTCAAATGGACAGGGGCGACTCAAGGAAGATTCAGGATATCTCGGTGGACTCTGGGCATGGAGGCTACGCGTGCCTGAGCCACCTTGGCTGCATCCTCGCATCGGGGATAGGTTGGACCAGTTAAGGGGATCATGTGGTGTGCTGAGACAAGCTGTGGCCGCCTGAATCGAGCTATAGGAAGGAGACAAGGTGCAGAGCACCGTTCTTGCACGCCAAGGTGGTGGTCACCAACCCACTTAGTGTACTGGGCCACCCCTTGGCCAGGCCAAGGTGTCAAACATGCAAGGCATGCATGCCACGGAGCACTAGTGGAGTTTGGGCCCAAGGGGATCAGGTTAGAATGGGTTTTGACTGTGATTATGTTTGCACCAGCAAACTTAAGGCCAGCAAAAGTGGTTTGCACTAAGAGAGAATTGAGGTCAAACCTTGTCTACCAGTCTTATACATGGAAGGTCTATAACAATGCCAAGTTTTAGATCACGCACAGGTGTGTAGCTAGTACTTGGTGTACAAAGCTACATTTCAGCCAGAATTCAACTTGTAGATGTGCTGCTCATTTTTCCTACATGAGCATGCCATCTCTTTTGTTTTAAATGATGCCTTGGGATGCTATGGACCCTCTAGAAAGAGGTGGGGGCTTTGGCTTAAGCAGAAGTGCAACAAGAGGGGTAAAAATGATGATCCAAGGGTAAAATGAGAAATAGTTACATGGAGTGTCTCTCCAATAATTGACTAGAGGCCATGGCAAGGCTACTGGAGGTAAAATGTAACTATATAGAGCTGTGGTAGAAAGTTGAGCTCAAGGATAAGAGTGGAAGGGGTCAAAGGAGTCAATTTGGTGCGTGCACACAAGGTGTTTGATAAGTGTCAGGGCAACCAGATGAACTTCAATTGATATGAGACTTAACAGGATCAAATAATAGATGAAAATAAGCTTGGACACCAAATTTGGGATTTGGTGGAGAAGGTTTCCAATGTAGACTTGGAAAACCCATGAAATGAGCAGAAATGGCCTTCTGCTCACAAAGCTATTCAAATCAATTCCCACAAATACAATATTTGGTGTGGGTGCATTATTTGAGCATTAAGGCATGCCCAAAAAGTTTGGGGTCAATTAGATAAACTTCATAATGTAAAGCTTCCCAAATTCAAAAATCTACAAAGAGGGTTTTGAGGGGCTTGGGACAAGTTCTTCTATTCTTCTTGATGCACCACTTGGTGTGGATGCATTATTGGAGTATCAGAACATGTCCACCAAATTTGAGCACAAATGGAGACACTTGACAATGTAGAGTTGCCCAAATTTGGATCTGGACACATAGGGTTTTAGAATAATTAAGGGAGTCATATCAACTTGGATTGAGATGAAACTTGGCAAGATCATCACATATATCATATGTGAGGTGCTAGAATTTTACAGGAATTAATGGAGAATATTTCTTATGGAAATATTCCAAGAGCTTGAAATAGGCAGGAAGGGTTTTGAAGAGGTTAGCCCAGTATTTTTAACATGACCATGTGTTGAAACTCATATATATGTCCACTGAGTTTCCCTAAATTTACTCAAATATTTTTAAAGCAATAAAAATAACTTTCCTTCATAAGAGACCATTCCTGGCCTCACATGAAAGCATTTAAATAAAATAGTAATATAACATTTAAAATAATAACATTGTGGTTTTGGGAAGCCATTTTGATAATGGGTTTTAAATAAAATAATTGGTGCAAAATAAATTCCCTAATTTCAGGACTTGTAGTATAAATCCCATCTGAGGGGTTTTGAAAGCTTAATTCAAAGAAATGCTTTTTGGTGAAAATCATATTTGGTAAAAATAGTTTCTGGTCCTAAACACATGGCATGATCATTAGGCAAGAGTTTTGGGGTAAGGAGGTGAGTCTGGAGAGTAATGGGAATTATTGAAAATCAAACACAAGCATACAAGCAAACAAGCAATCAATAGTCACTTCAAGCATCACAAGCATTCACAAAAAAAATTAATTGGTCCTAATTTTTGAATAAGTCCAATCTGTCGGGAGGGTTAAAAACAGGGTGTTACATTAGTATTCTATTCCCCTACCTTGATTGACCTGATCGTACACCTCTTTTTGCAGTAGAGAAACTGCAAATGTAATAAATGCTGCAGGTGTGCCTAGACAATCATTTTGAAATTGAATTCCTGCCTGAAAAGGGATCTGAGCTCCTCCAATCTGTCTATCCATTCAATCACCTTATTACATCTCTCAATGACAATTTTCATGTTTGAAATTCCCAATTTAAAATGCTTAAGATCAATACTCGGGGTTTTAAGCTTGTGAGTGAGAATAGGTGCAGGATCTCTCTTATAAGAAGTCTTATTCCAGGATTTGGCAACACATTCCAAGAAACCCTCCACCTTGGTCCAACAATTCTCAAATCTAGAGATAGTGGTTTTGGTGATTGAGGTGGTGACGACCACCACACATGGCACATGATCACAGGCAGTTCTGGCCAAAGGCAAAACTTCAGTCAAGGGGTAACATGAGATCCAGTTAGTGGAAGTAAAGAACCAGTCTAGGTGCTCTAGAAGAGGATTATCCTGCATATTAGACCAAGTGTATGATCTCCCTTTAATAGGTAGTTCACCTAGACCCAAATGCCCAATGATTTCATTGAAGATAAACATATCATTCATATCCCCACCACGGAGATTTATGTTGTCATGGGATCTAATAAAATTATAATCTCCCAACAGAAGCCAATTCTCCTGAAAAGCAATCTGCAAATTATATAGCCACTCAACAATTTTTTTTTCTTAATTCCCCTGACATGGTCCATAAACATTGACTAATGTCCAAACATTTGCGCTCACTTTGGAGGTGAACTTAATTACCATTGCAAATGATTGTATCTCCATTAAATCACCCTGGAGAATTGCAGACTTCCAAACCATCGAAAGACCCCAAGAAGCACCATTAGAAGGGGCAAAAGCAAAATGATCATATTGTCTTGGGCAAAAAGACCGAATCTCCTTATGTGTGTACGAACCACATTTAGTTTCCTCAAAGCACGCGACAATGATACGTCTCCAACGTATCTTTAATTTTTGATGGTTTCATGCTATTATCTTGTCAAACTTTGGATGTTTTGCATGCCTTTTATTTATTTTCTCGGACTAACTTATTAATTCAGTGCCAAGTGCCAGTTCATGTTTTTTCCATGTTTTTGACCCCTTTCAGAGGAGATTTTGAAACAAAGTCCAAACGGAAGAAAATCCTCGAAAAGATTTTTTCTGGAATGGAAGAAGATTGGGGGACTTGGGAGCCAAGCCAGAAGAGCCCCAGGGGCCCCACAAGCCCCCACCCCGCGGCCAGGGGGCGCGCCATGCAGGCTTGTGGGCCCCCTGGAGGTCCCCTGACCTAGATCTTGTGCCTATCAATTCCCAAATATTCCCAAAAAATCAGGGGAGCATCGTAATCACTTTTCCGCCGCCCCAATCTTCTGTCTCCACAAGATCCCATCTGGGGCACGTCGTGGTGCCCTGCCGGAGGGGGGATTCGGACACGGAAGGGTTCTTCATCAACACCATGACCTCTCCAATGATGCGTGAGTAGTTCACCATAGACCTACGGGTCCATAGCTAGTAACTATATGGCTTCTTCTCTCTCTTGGATCATCAATACAAAGTTCTCCATGATCTTCATGGAGATCTATCCAATGTAATCTTCTTTTGCAGTGTGTTTGTCGAGATCCGATGAATTGTGGATTTACGATCAGATTATCTATGAATCTTATTTGAGTTTCTTCTGATTTCTCTTATGCATGATTTCATATCCTTGTAATTCTCTTCGAGTTGTGGGTTTTGTCTGGCCAACTAGATCTATGATTCTTGCAATGGGAGAAGTGCTTGGTTTTGGGTTCATACCGTGCGGTGACCTCACCCAGTAACAGAAGGGGTAGCGAGGCATGTATCATGTTGTTGCCATCAAGGGTAAAATGATGGGGTTTACATCATTGGTTTGAGATTATCCCTCTACATCATCTCATCTTGCTTAAAGCGTTACTCTGTTCGTCATGAACTCAATACACTAGATGCATGGTGGATAGCGGTCGATGTGTGGAGTAATAGTAGTAGATGCAGAAAGTATATGTCTACTTGTCTCGGACGTGATGCCTATATGTATGATCATTGCCTTAGATATCGTCATGACTTTGCGTGGTTCTATCAATTGCTCGACAGTAATTTGTTCACCCACCGTAATACCTGCTATTTTCAAAGAAGCCTCTAGTGAACACTATGGCCCCTAGGGTTTACTCCACACCATATTTTTAGCCTTACACTTTTTTTTACTTCATTGCACTTTCCGCCTTCATATCTCACTTTGCAAACAATCTTGAAGGGATTGACAACCCCCTTGAAGCGTTGGGTGCAAGCTTGTTTGTGTTTGCGTAGGTACTCTGGACTTGACGAGACCCTCCTTCTGGATCAATACCTTGGTTCTCAAACTGAGGGAAATACTTACTGCTCCTGTGCTGCATCACCCTTTCCACTTCAAGGGAAAAACCAACGCAAGACCAATCTCCGTCAACGTGTCAATTTCTGGCGCTATTGTTTGAGAAGTAGCAGAAGGATTTCTGGCGTCGTTGCTGGGGAGGAAGATCAAGTCAAGAACTCATCCAAGTAAGTGTTGCAAACTCATCTCTTGCATTTACTTTGTTTGCCAGTTGCCTCTCTTTTTCCTCTCCCCCACTTCACCAATTTGCCTTTTTCGTTCCCGTTTTCGTTCGCCCTTTTTCTCGCCCGCTTTTTGTTTTCTTGTGTGCTTGCTTGCTTGCTGAAGTCACCATGAACGAAAACACCAAGCTTTGTGACTATTCATTAATATCTCAGGTAAGTAGTAGCCATCAGCCAGTTACATAGTAACAAGCAACATATAGATGTGCCAAAAGATAACATGTCACGACATAGTGCTTACATAAACTTACGAGAAAGCACAATAACACATAGTTTTGGACGACAGAGACAAAGCGCACATATAAAGGCATACTTATGGGCGCGCCAGACCCGTTGGAGAGTAGCTTTATTAATCATCAGCAACCACATCTGACTTGGTTGCATGAGCAGCCATAAGCTGATCCTCCGAGAGCTTGCCTTCCTCAATTACAAGATGATGACAAATGACCTGAAGCGCCTTGATCGGGGTGGGTGGTGGGACATCTTCTTTCTTATGCTCTGACCTTGAGGTGTTGGCCTCCTGGATAGGCCTACTGCATGGCTTCTTCTTCTTTGGCTCTGATGCTAGCTCAAGAAAAACTTGCTTGAAGCCATCCCGCCGAACTGAACTTCTCGTGCATCTACGGACTTGTGATTCAAAGAGAGGAGTTTTAGCCTTTGATTTACCTTTCTTCATTGAAATAGCCTAGAAGTGCATGGTGTTGTCTTCCGGACTAATAGAAACAGCATCTTCCTCCACGGGCGCATCAGAAGAGGCATCCAACTGAGGCAACAAAAGCCTAGCAATGGGCCGCTAGAAGAATGTTTCCTCCATTGTATCCGGGATAGGACCTGAACACCATCAAATGCAAGGGCCCAGTTCCTTTTGGAAAGGATAACTGGGGACATTGGTTTAACATATAGAGGCTTTGGGACTTCAAAAAACATCTCACTTGTAGAAGTGTCTCAAAAGTTCTCTTCCAAGCAAACTGTGGTGGTAGGGGAGGCCCATAGACCATCCTAATAGCTCCAAAAAAAATATTTCTGATCATTTACCAGGGGTGGTTGGTAGGGAACAATTGCCAATTGTTGATCATTTTGTAGATGCTCATCATGTTCTTGCTCCTCTTGCACTGGATCCTCCTGAGCCTGATCATTCTGCAGTTGGTCCTCTTGCAGGTGATCGTCCTGATCTTGATGGTGATGTTCATTGAAGTTGCAGCCCCTCCCCATCGCCTTCTCCCTCTCGATTAGGCCCTAGGACCAGTGTTATTGTTTGACCCGAAAGTTTCCCTGTCGGACAACGCCATGATCAAGTGCGTCGGCCACGTTGGCGTATTTTGCGTGTGTGCACCGAGTTTGCGTCACGTTGATAGATCAATTCCGGCCAGCGCCTTCGCTTGAGAGTCGACGGAGCACGTCGAGCCACTGCTCCCTCCTTAGGTCGCCATCGGTAGCAGCGTGTGTGTGTATGTGCCGACCTCCCCCTTGCCCCTTTGAGCTATGCCACGTGTAGGCAGTGTCGCGCTAGAACCCCTAGCCCAGCCGCTCGTGCGTGCACCAGCAGGTGTCGCATTGTTGCCGTGATGTCTCTGGCATTCTGTCATTGGAGAGAGCAAGTGTTTTCCTTGCATGTGTACTTGATGGCTAGCAGACCCTCTCTAGCAGAAGTCGTGTAGTACCGTAGTGGTTACGCGCCCGTAAAGAGACCAGGTGGTCGCGAGTTCGAATCCCCCCACGACGACTAAACCCCCTTTTCCACTTTTGAGTGTTAGGGCAAAAACAATGGGCAATAGGCCCACATGTCATCCCCTTACGGGACCCGTAGTGCCTATGCAGGTGGCCCCTCGTTCTTTTATTTTTTGTTATGTTTTAATTGTTTTCGATTCCTTCCCATTTTGGGAAATGTCCAGATCTGGACACAACCAGATCTGGCAGCTGCCAATTTTGGCATGATTTGACCTATAACTTGTATGGTGATTTGGTGATCTGTTTTGTGGTGATTTTTTCTAAGGTGACATAGGAGTGTGATATAGTTATTGTCACTGTCAAACATGCTATGATGTTATAAATTGATGTAGATTCCCTTGATGAAATTTGACTGAGTCTGAAAATCTGTTGTAATTTTCATCCCATGTTTAGGGGATGCCACCATGGATTATGTCCAGTTTCAACTCACGCTTAGTGAGAGTGATTTGTAGTAGGTGTTTCCCTTTTGCATCCTGTTAAATTTATGCCATGCAACTTCGTGTAGAGTATAGTTTTATTGCTATCAACATGCCACCAGGTTAAAAACTGCAAGTGCAAACTGAGATTTTAACAAAGTCCTAAACTGTCGTATTTCTTGCCATGTTAGGAGCTTGGTTGCCATTGTTTCATGAACCTATCCATGTTGTCGTTAGTTAGGTATTATTGTGCTCACTTATAGCTTCATATTCATGTGTTGGTTAAACTTGTTGAGTGGCTGTAGCTACTTGTTTTCACATGATCAAAGTGGTATGTTGTTGTTTGTTGAGACATTGGTTGCTAAATTGTTTTGTGCTTTATGTGAGTTGTGCTCC
This sequence comes from Hordeum vulgare subsp. vulgare, assembly GCF_904849725.1. Taxonomy (NCBI): domain Eukaryota; kingdom Viridiplantae; phylum Streptophyta; class Magnoliopsida; order Poales; family Poaceae; genus Hordeum; species Hordeum vulgare. The sequence continues at coordinate 288,541,155 of NC_058520.1, read as the reverse complement.
TTTGATTTGCATGATATTGAGGTATATTCCACCTGGAATTTTGCCCCCAATGTAGTGGCATACTTGGAGTGCCAAGAAAATGCCCATAGCTCTCTCTCTCAAATGATGTTTGGTCATTGTTGCCTTTCATATCTTGGTTTGTGAATTCTAAGGGATCCGTAGCTCAGTTTGCGACGTTCCTTATATCTTTTTGCACAGTTTTCATGTGCCATTCATACCATGTTCATGCATGCCCAAATTAATAAACTTGCGGTTCTAGCCATAATGCTAAACACAACTTAATAAAGGCATGAGACATATGATTAGTTAGCATTTCCATGCTCCTTTCATAACCACACTCATGCATCACGTTGTTCGAAGCATTGCATCTTGTCGTGTGTTCATTGGATGTGCTATTTTATTTTGGGTAGCATCAGGCGCTGAGAATGAGTGCAAGGATCCTTTTGAGTACCTTCCTAAAGAGCAAGAGTTGTACCCGTGAGAAGAACCAACATGCAAGATGATCGTGACCTTGATATCGTTTCTATTCGTTGTGCTTAGATGACTCATTCCCTTCACTATTCATCATTGACTACAACCTGATTACGTAGCTTCCTAACATTGCCATGAAAAGCCTCTAACCCCTCCACAACCTAGCAAACATTGATTAGCTAAGATAGCGCTTGCTCAACCCTCTTATAGCATTGCTAGTTGTAGGTGCAGGCTCATCCATATGTTAACATGAGCTTTTGAATATCATCTTATTACTACTATTTAATTTAATGCATCTGTATACTTGGTAAAAGACGGAAGGCTTGGCCTTTTTCCGAGTGTTCTGTTTTGCTTTTGCTGCCATAGTTTTGGCTACCGGTGTTACGATCCATATTGAGCACTCCTATCACGCTTGGGGTTGTTATGGGGACCCCCTCGATAACTCGTTTTGGTTTCGGACTTGTCCGGCAAGACCCAACTTTGGTACTCAATTTGCTAAACAACTTATTAATAAAATGCATAGGGAATAGCTACCACGAGGATAATTAATTAACCCCCCCCCCACGGCAGTGCTCCTCATGAGTGTTAGTCCAAACACAACCACTTGCGGGCCACCCGGGGAAACTCGGGGTTTCTATTTGTCCACCGTACGTAGTGCTCATCCGTGGTGTCCTGAGAACGAGATATGCGGCTCCTCTCGGGTTTGTCAACATGTCGGGCAGTCTACCTGAATTTGTCTTTACCTTCTCGAGGTGTCTTGTGCCTCGGGATTCCGAGGATACTTTGGGCTATCTCAGGGTTGAGGTTTTCCAGTATGGAATCCAAGGAGATCACGGGTTTTCTGTGGTCGAGGCTTCCTATGTAGCTTGTGGTAGTTTGTGATGGACTAGTTGGAGCACCCATGCAGGGTTAATATCTTTCGAAAAGTCGTGCCCTCGGTTATGTGGCAACTTGGAAACTTTTTCAACATCAGGTTCTAGATAACTTGAAGTAAAGTTAATTAAAATATGCCAACTGTGTGCGTAACCGTGTCTGTCTCTTTCGCGAGCTCCTTCTCCGACTGAGGACACGGTGGGATTATGACTGACGTAAGTAGGTGTTGAGGATCACTTAGAGATCATTATGTAGCTCACAACCGTCATGCGTAGACCATCCAACTTACGTTATGTTCTCGTAAGTTAGCCACCATATATGCTTAGTGCTGCTGCAACCTCAAACTCAACCTTTCCACACCCAATAACTTGATTATTCTCGATATCATGGTCGCAAGATTTCTGAGTCCCTGTGTCTCACAGATTACTACAACACCACAGGTCCAGGTACCGCAGATCCAGAGGCGTTTGTTGCTACGCACCTCCAGTGGGAGTTCAATGAAGGCAGTGACCGCATGTACGTGACGTACCCAGATGAATAGAGGACTTTGGTCGTCTCGTGGGCTAGCGAGACAGAGTCATTGCATTTTGTAGTTTATCTTGTCCATAGACGGACCCTATTTTTATGCATGATTGAAATAAATGTTGTATGACTTGAAACTTAACTTCTGGAGAGTGTAAGTCATTCCATATGCCCATCTCTTCATGTATGTATTGCGATGATTTCTATACTTGCGGAACACTAAGATGCGCCACTATGCATACTAAGTCCACGTCCCCAAATATGGATAGTGTCGCATCTTCGACGTGACATTCTCGTCCGGCTACAACCGGCGTGTGTTTTGCTACATGCAACCGTGAAGATGCATCCAACAGAAGAAAAAAGCTACAACCGACAAACGAAGAAGCAACAACTTGCTGACCATTTTGCTGCAAGCAATGAAGGTGAAGCTATGGACAGTGCCGGTGAGCATCGGGGCTGCGACGACCGGCAATGAACCGTTGAAGCTGCAACCTCGTGCGCTAGAGTTGCAGTCGCTCGCGAAAAAGCTATAACTAGCGCCTATTTTTGCTACATAAATGATTGTGATTTTTTTACTGGCGAGGCAGACAACTGCTACCGGCAACAAGGAAGATGCATCCCGCAGAAGGAAATGTTGCAACCGTCAACAAAAAAGCTACAACCAATATCGCAAAAAAGCTTCAACTACGACAACGGATGCTACAACCATGTCGCGGTAGAGCTGCATCCGTGACTCACTTTTCCCGAAACAGATGACCGCGGCGAGCGCGACGGTCACCACGATGAGTATTTGGAAACCCCGGCGTGTTGCAACCATCAATCGACGAAAATACCACCATCCAGGCCGGAGCTACAAGCGGGGCGGGAGCGGGGCGGGGGTGGGGAGAGGGCGGAGCTGTGTTTGGCCGATGGCGTATTTACACAGTCTGCGACGGACCTGCCTATGGCTAGCGCAGGACGAGCGGGAGGCTGCCGACGATTGTCGTGGTCGTCTTTTTTTCTCCAAGCGTGTGTGAGGAGGGAGGAAGCCGACGGTCCAACCTGTACGTTAATCAAGGCCTTTAACATGCGCTAAATCGAAGGCTAGGCCGAAATTTTGGCCGGCGTGCCAGCGCCTAGTGCTCCCCTAACTTAAATAGGACTGGAGGGCAAAAAGCAACGCCTTCCGCATCTATTTTGAATAGATTAGGCACTAAATCCAGAATACGAGTGGCGGGCGATTTTGTGTTCATTCCACAACAATGTGGCCCTTTGCATACTAGTGGACCCGTTGCACCAAATGGGGCAGAGGCACACGAAAACCATGTTCGTGATGAAAAAAATCCCATGGTTTAGTGCCCTCTAATAGGAAACATGATGAAAAGTAATGTATAATGATATGAATATACACGACCTAACCTAATAGCACAGAGTCTAATTTAAAACAAAAAACATGCCTTGGTATGAAAAAATAAGATAGAATTATCTTTCAAAATCTATACAATGAGTGTTTTGAAAAAGTATTGTCTTTCTCGGTAAAAATAGGTTTTAGCAACCACTTAGGCATAGAGCCCCATTTTAAACTATGACCGCTTTAAAAATACCTGTTGCGCCAAATAGGGAAGAGGCCCATTAAATTCATGTGCATAATAGAAGAAAATGTTATAGTTGTTATGGTTGTGGGCAAGCTTATATGGTAACAAATTTAGCCCCTTTTAGTAAAAAAGAATGATGTGTTTTTAGTCATATTTTGTTTGAGCAAGCACGCACGGTAATAATTTCGATCCCTACGTATACAAAAATAAATCATTTTGTTTCCCAGTTCCTTCATGCAGCGATAATTGTAGTCTCTTATCTATATTTTCAGCTCGCGTTTCACGAATACAATTGCTTCCATAATAGTGTAGCCACACGGCTGTTTTTGTTTCCAATACATATGTAGAAGAAAGGAAATAAATAGTCACACACACCCTGCTACTGTCCCATACTTTGCTTATTGGTATGTGAAGTAACCTTAGCAGGATCTTCTTCTTCAAGCTGCTTATTGGTAGAAGATTCTGCACCGTCAATAGGTGAAGGTGGCACTGGAGTTCGAACAATTCCATCTCTCTGCATAATTGCAATCATCCTTTCGACTGAACTGAGCATGTTTCAGAAGCCCAAGATGCTGCCACCAAAAGCATCCTTTTGCAGTTCACATCATTGACAAAATATCATATTCCTTTTTGTGTCAACTGTATCGCCAGGTAACCTATGTTTTCATTTATCTTATTTTCCCAAATTAAGATTGTCTGGCTGTCTTGCCATCGCTTACTAAAGGCACTGTTCTGCTTATTTAAACAAGTGCAGTACATAAAAGTTATATCAACGCACGAACAAAAAAGGTCAAATACCTATTTCATGAATACATTAATATTTCCCTCAAGAAAAAATCAAAATAACCAGTTCTAAGTTTAGCTGAAATTGCGTCCAAGTTATTGAGTCACTGATTGTTGTACTCATAGCTTTTAAACTGCTTAATCGATCTCAGCAGATAAATTATTCTCGGATACCTATAGAGAATTCCCTACAACTTTATTTAAGGTGATTGGTACAAAAACTATCTCTAACTAGGTTGAACACAGGTATATAGATCTCACAACCTCGCTATTACTAAACAGTAGCACCGTTTCTGGCTTAACTCCTATTATCAAATTTCAGTGAAACCAGCACCATTGGAAACATAAAAACAAGAGCTACAACTGTTGTTTTAGGAGTGCATTGAAATTTCGCACAGATTATGCCCCGGATTTGAAAGAAACCTAGTGCTAAAATATACGAGCTAGCAGCTACAAATCTGAATATAATTCGGCCTTATATCAGCACCTGCCTGTGTTTGTAGGAGAAAATAAACAAAATACGGATCGCATCTGCAACTTGCTGTGAGCAAATGCCACCTCCAATGGGGATGAACCAAGGTTAAAGGGAATGTCTCCTCCAAACTCAATAATCCTAAACAGGAATGGTTTTAGGAAAACTAACAACTTATTCAAGGATAAACTTGCTGCAGAATAATAGGTTGCTAGTGTTACTTTTCTATATAGAAAAACTAACAAATGAGAAATAACCTAGAAGATACAAAATAGGGCTCGGATATATATTCAAAAACCAAAGGAAGTGAAATTGGTCAGCTATCAACAAAAAGACAGGAAGTAACATCATAAATTTGAGAACCAGCATCACAATAATCTGAACACTACAAAATATGGTCGTAATTTGTTGTTTCTGTAACTAAACAACCAAAAGTAGTGCTCAAAATATATGGAATAAACACTGCATCATCTCCTAGAAGCATAAAGGTAATAGTATTCCATCATCTCCACTCTAGGCATATCAAAATTAAACTAAGCAAACCTGACACAGCCAAGAACCAATTTCTATCGTGATAAACGACAATACCATGAAAAAGAACGAGAATAGTTAGTACATCGCTAGTACAAACCTGACACAACCAGAATAACATGAGTAACAATACCTTTTTTTCTGCAATAGTGAAATTACGTGAATGTTCCTATGTAGTGAGGGAAACAGAGTAAACTGAAGCCTCTTGACCCAAGAATGTTCTTTTTCATTCTAAAAATAGTGGCATCAATTTAGTAACCTCAACTTAAAGATGGCCCCAAAACCGGAAGAAATAAAAAGAAAGCTATAACACGAGAATTTTTGCAACCGGACTGATAAATAATACACATGAATGTTTATGAGATAACAACTATATAAAATCTGCCAAAGGATTCTATATAGTTGAAGAGCTTCATCAGAGGGTACCAATTGCCTAAACATAAGATATATTTACCAATTGGCGAGCCTCCTAACCTTCATGTTCTTAACTGAAGTGCGATGCAAACAACTTCTACACAGAACCTGAAACACATCGTCAATAAATTTTAGTATCTTACAAAGCCTCCCCAAGATGAGATAGAGTTGACACACAAGAGTTTCAGACCAATTGATAATTAGCGAGGGCAACTTGCATACCTGGAAAGAGCATAGCAGAGCAAAAGTTCATACTACTGAAAAGAAAAATCTCTCCATTTTCTGTTCACTTGGCACAGGTTCGGTCGATATGAAACTGGCAACAAATCT